>NC_084461.1:100847500-110847500 GCF_027409185.1 Cynocephalus volans
GATATAATTCACATATCATAAAATGTATCTGTATAAAGTATCCAATTCAGTGGTTTTTATTATATTCACAAAGTTGTATGACCATCATTATTATCTAGTTTCAGAATATTTTCATCATGCCACAAAGAAACCCTGTAGTCACTTAGTAGTAGTCACTTAATCATCCCGTAGTCATTAGTAGTCACTTCCTATCCCCCTTCCTCCTAGCAATCATTAACCTATTTTCTGACTCTATGTATATGCCTATTCTGGACAATTCATATTAACTGGCTCATACAACATGTAGCTTTTCCTGTCTGGCTTCTTTCACTTAGCATGTTTTCAAGATTCATCCATGTTCCACCATGAATCTGTACTTCGTTCCTTTTTACAACTAATATTCCGTAATATGGATCTACATTTTGCTTATCCACTCATCGGTCATCAGCTGATGGACAACTGAGTTGTTTCCACTATTTGGCCAATATGAATAACACTACCATGAACCAACGTGTGTACAAGTTTTAGTGTGAATATATTTTCAATTCCACCTAGCAGTGCATTTCTGGGTAATAAGATAACTCTATTTTTTACTTTCCTATTTTAAAACCTGGATTGCCCTTTTGTTGTTGAGTTGGAAACATTCTTTATATATTCTAGATATATCCCTTATCAGATATATATTTTGCAAATATTCCCCCCATTCTCTGAGTAGTCTTTTCACTTTCTTGATAATGCCATCGAAGAACAAAAGTTTTTAACATCTTGAGGAATTGCCAAACTGTTTTCCACAGTGGCTGCACCATTTCACATTCCCATGAGCAATTCATGGGGGTTCCAATTTCTCCACACCCTCACCAATGCTTGTTATTATCTTTTTCATTATAGCCATTTTAATGGATATAAAGGGTATCTCACAGTGGTTTTGATTAGTTCATAATGACTAATGAAATTGAGCATCTTTTCATATGCTTATTGGCCACTTCTTTTGAGGAATGTCTACTTAAATCCTTTCCCATTTTTAAAATTGGGTTATTTGCCTTTTTACTGTTCAGTTGTAAGAGTTATTTATATATGTTAAACAATTTTATGGGAGACCATTGTTTTGGACTGAGCTCTTGCACTAGGCCCCAACAGATCAGACCAAACCAAAATGGAGTCACTCATACTAAATGCCACATAATCAAACTAATTTTAAGGAAGCAGGTAGACTCCCAAACAGAACAGTTTTTCCTGAAAACAGGAGATTCCTGGCAACCAGTCAGAAGTGGCCCAGTCAACCTGAGTCAGCATAATAAGGAATTCCTCTCTGCTTTAACCATTATGAGAAAAGTAATCTGAAGTAACCCAATGTTAACCCATTTGCTTTTTTCCATTTTTCCATTTTCTTGTTCCCATCTTACAAAACCCACTGTTCTGTCATGCCTTGTGGGACCTCTCATTCTATTTTATAGAGCAGGATGCTGCTCCAATTCATGAACTGCAAGTAAGAAAGAGCCAATTAGATCTTTAAACTAAATTTGTTGTAATTTTGCTTTTTAACATATATTTTAGATATAAGACCCTTATCAATATATGACTTGCAAACATTTTTCTTCCATTCTCTGACTTGTCTTTCACTTTCTTGATAATGTTATTTGAAGCACAAAAGGTTTTTATTTTGATGGAGTCCAATCTATCTATTTGATCTTTGGTTGCTTGTGCTTTAGGTGTCATATAGAAGAAACTATTGCCTAATCAAAGGTCATGAAGGCTCACACCTATGTTTTCTTCTAAGAGTTTTATCTTACATTTAGGTATGATCCATTCTGAGTAAATTTTTATATAAGGTGTGAGTTAGGAATTCAACTTATGTATGTTAATATCCAATTGTCCCAACATCATTTGTTAAAAACACCATACTTTTCTCATTGAACAGTCTTTGCGTCCTTGTTGAAAATTAATTGCCCATAAATATAGGTTTATTTCTTGACTCTTACTGACCTATATGTCTATCATTATGCCAGTACCACAGTTTGATTACTGTAGCTTTGATGTAAGATTTGAAACTAAGAAGTATGAGCTCTCCAACTTTGCTCGTCTTTTTCAAGATTTTTGCATAATGACTATTTTGGATAACTTGCACTTTCCATATGAATTTTAGAATTAGCTTGTAAATTTCTGCAAGAAAAAAAGGCAACTAAGATTTTTATAGGAATTGCACTGAATCTGTAAAGCACTGTGGGGAATATTGCAACCTTAACAAATATTAAGTCTTCAAATTCATAAACATGAAATATCCATTTATGCAGGTCTCCATTAATTTCTTTCAATATGTTTTGTACTTCTTTTATTAAATTCATTATTATGTATTTTATTCCTTGTGATACTATTGTAAATGACATTATTTTCTTAATTTCATTTTTGAGCTATCCATTGCTAGTGCATAGAAATACAATTGATTTTTGTATATTGATCTTGTATCTTGCAACCTTGCTGAACTTTTTTATAAGTTCTAATAATTTTTTTGTGAATTCCTTAGGATTTTTTATATACAAGATCATGTCATCTGTGAATAGGGATCATTTTACTTCTTCCTTTCCAATATGAATGCTTTTTATTTGCTCTTCTTGCCTAACTGCTCTGCCTAGAATTTCCAGTGAATAAATTGGTAAAAGTGGATGATCTTGTTCCTGATCTTATGGGAAAAGCTTTCCATCTTTCATCATTAAGCAATATGTTAGCTGTAGGTGTTTCATTGATGACTTTTTCGGGTTGAGAAAATTCCATTCTATTGCTAGTTTGTTGACTGTGTTTATCAAAAAGGGTGCTGGATTATGTCAATTGCTTTTTTTGCTTCTGCTGAAATGGTCATGTGGTTTTTGTCCTTTATTCTACTAATATGTTGTGTTATATTGATTTTCATATATTGAACCAACTTTGCATGTCTGAAATAAATCCCAATTTATCATGGTGTTTTTTTCCCATATGTTGTTAGATTTGTTTTGCCAGTATTTTGTTGAGGATTCTTTCATCTGTATCCTAACAGTCTATAGTTTTCCTTCTTGTGATGATGTTGCCTGATTTTGGTATTGAGGTAATAATGGCATCATAGAATGAGAAATGTTTCTTCCTCCTTTATTTTCTGAAAAAAATTTGTTACAAAAAATACATTTTGCAGATTTTTATATTTACCTTTATCAGTACTCCTTATTCATGTGGATTCAAGTTACTGTCTAGTGGCTTTTTATTTCTGCTTGTAGGACTTCCCTTACTATTTCTTGTAGGGCAGGTAATATGATGACAAATTTTTTTGGTTTGTGTTTATCTGAGTATGTTTTAAATTCTTCATTCTTAGAGAATAATTTTGCTGGACAAAGAATTATTGGTTGACAATCCTTTTCTTTCATCACTTTGACTACGTCATCCCCCTGCTTTTTGGAGTCCATGGTTTCTGATGAGAAATCAGCTGTTAATCTTACTGAGAATCCCTTGCATAAGATGAATTGCTTTTCTCTTGGTGCTTTCAAGATTTTCTTTTTATCTATGCAATTTGACAATTTCATTGTGATGTGTTTAGGTATGGATTACTTTGAATTTATTCTACTTGGAATTCACTGAGCTCCAACAATGTATAGGTTAATATTTTTCATCAAATTTGGGAAGTTTTCTACCATTATTTCTTTAAGTGTTCATTTTTTTCTGTCCCTTTCTCTATCTTCTCCTTCTGGGACTCTCATTATGCACGTTAGTATGCTTAATTGTGTCCCACAGGTCTCTGAGGTCCTGTTCATTTTTCTTCATTCTTTTGTTCTTTTGCTTTTCAGTCTGGATACTCTGAATTGACATATCTTCAAATTTGCTGATTCTTTCTTCCGTCAGCTCAGATCTGGTGTTGAGCCTCTCCAGTGAAGTTTTTATTTGAGTTCTTATACTTTTTAACTCCAGAATTTCTTTTTTTCTAGTCTGAAGACTTAGTATTTATTTTCTATGACAAGAATTAATTTAATTCTCTATAATTTTCAACTGATTTTTTCCCCATTTCTCTATGGATTATGCATTTTTTAAAAAATGTACAGCTAATTTCTTTTGCATGAAATAATTTTTCTATAAAGGAAGACAATGTCACACTTTAAGGCAGCCTTTTAAATATGTAACTCCAGAATTTCTACTTGATTCTCTTTTAATATTTTTATCTCTTTATAGATATTTTCTATTTGGTAAGACATCATTCTCATACTGTCTTTTAGTTCCTTAGACATAGCTTCCTTTAGTTCTTCAAACATATTTAAAATAAGTGACTTAAAGTGTTTGTCTAGTATGTCCAATATTTAGTCTTCCTCAGAGACAGTTTCTCTTTACTTTTCAGTTTCCAAGTGTGAACCATACTTTGTTTCTTTAAAGATAAAAAATTATCTCATAATTGTTTTTGTTAAAAACTGAATATTTAAAATAATATAATGTGGCAATTCTGAAAATGAAATTCTCTCCCCTCCCGAGGGTTTGTGTTGTTACTATTTGTTTAATCACTTTTCTGAACCAAATCTTTAAAGTCTGTATTCTTTGTCATGTGTGGCACTAAAATCTCTGCTGGGTTAGCTTAGTTGTCAGCTAATAATCGGTTAGAGATTTCCTTAGATGCCTTGAACCAAAAAGTTTCCTAGCCTGATACTTCGGGGGTGGTGAGAGGTGAGGAGTGTGCATGCTGCAGCACACCTTCAACACTCAGGCAGGCAGTTTATAACTCTACCCTAGCCTTAACTTTCTGCCTGCACAGAACTTCAATGTCGGCCAAAGATGAGTGCTTAGGGCCTTCTCAGGTCTTTCCTGTGTTTCCTACTGCTGCTGTAACAATCTTACCACAAATCAGTTTACCACAGACTTAGTGGCTTAAACAACACAAATTTATTCTCTCACACTTCTGAAGGTCAAGTCTAAAATCAAGGTGTGAAACTGGAGGACATTATACTAAACGAAATAAGCCAGGCATAGAAAGATAAGTACTGCATGGTATATTTTATATGAGGGTACTTCAAAAAGTTTGTAGAAAAATAAAATTAAAAGGTAATACAAATCTTCCCATAAACATTTTAAAGACCCCCTCATATGTGGAATCTAAAAAAGTGAACTCAGATGTAGAGAGTAGAATGATGGTTACCAGAGGTTGGGCCAAGGTAGGGGGAGGGAGGGAATGGAGAATTTTTGATGAAAGGGTAAAACATTTCAGATAGGAGGAAGAAGTTTTGCAATCCATTACACAGCAGGTTAACTATAGTCAATAATAATGTATTGCATGTATATTTCAAAATAACTGACAGTACATTTCAAATGTCTCACCACAAAAAATAAGCAAGGTGAGAGATATGTTAATTAGCTTGATTTAATCATTCACATTGTATACATATATGAAAACATCATATTGTACCCCACAAATGATTTATCAATTAAAAATAATATTAATAAAAAATTAAATCAAGGTGTTAGCAGGGCTCCATTCCTTCTGGAAGTTTCAGGAGAGAATCCACTTCCCTACCTTTTTTCAACTTCTAAAGGCCACCTTCATTCCTTGTCTCATGGTCACTTCCTCGCCTCACCCCATCCTCTTGCTTCCATAAGCATATCTCTTTACTGACTCTGATCCTCCTGCCTCCCTTTTATAAGGACCTTCGTGATTACACTGTGTCCACTCAGATAATCCTGGAAAATCTTCCCATTTTAAGACCCTTTATTTAATCCATCTGCAAAGTCCCTTTTAACCACGTAAGATTACACAGGTGCTGGGGATTAAGATATAGATATATATATATATATATGGGGGGGTGACATTATTCAAATTACCACACCTGTGCATAAACTCCGCCCTATACATGTGCATAACCTTCTAGAGGAAATCTGTTTTAAGTGAGCATTTAAAGTCAGAGAAGGAATGTAGTTATTACTGTAGGGCTATTCCAGGAAGCCAAGGGCCATAAAATTCAGGTCATGAAGAGGAAATGTCACTAGAAACAAAGCAGAAGATACATCCCTAACCTGGTACAAAACCAGTATCACACTAGTGTGATGCTGTTAGAGATCCTTCAAAAAGACATAATGCAACAACTGAAACAGTCAAGAGAACAGGAGCTGAGACAGGAAAGAAATGGCATTTGAACCCACTTTTCCTTCTCCTGCGAAATGGCATTTGAAAGAAAAGTAAGGAGATTCTGGTCTTCAATCACGAAAGGCAATGGTTGAGAGGGGTTATTTATAAACAAATAATACACAAATATTAAAAAGCATAGAGAGGGTACATTATTTGCATAATGGGTGAGAAATTTATGAGATTCCACACCCTAAGGAGACTGTAGAATAAAATACAGCATAAAATAGTCCTAAAACTTCTGGGATAATGACTCCAAAATAAGGTAAGGGAACTTATGGAATGAATTGTGTTCCCCCAAAATTCATATGTTGAAGCTCTAACCTCCAATGTGACTGTCATTGGATACTGAGCCTTTAGGGAGGTAATTAGGGTTAAATGAGGTCATAAGGGTGGGGCCCTAATCCGTTAGGACTGATGTCCTTGTAAAAAGAGACAACAGAGATTTCTGTCTCTCCCTCTCTGCATGCACACAAGGAAAAGCCATCTGAAGACAGTGAGGTTGCTCTCTACAAGCCTAGAAGAGAGGCCTCACCCAAAACCAACCCTAACAGCACCTTCTTCTTGAACTTCTAGCCTCTAGAATTGTGAGCAAATAAATTTCTATTATTTTAGTCACTCAATCTGGGGTATTTTGTTATGGAAGCCCTAGTTGACAGGAACTTGATATTGTGGTGGACACTTCTTATATCATGAGATTGTCATCAAGAAAACGATCTCTTCTTAAGAAAACATTAGTTGGTTTCAGTGTTAGAGTCAGTAGGACTATCCATTCATTTAATAATATGATAGACATGTAATAATATCATATGATAATAAATGCTACGGAGAAAAATAAAACCAGAAAAGGGGACTGGGTGTGCTGGGTAAGAGGATTAAGTTTAGTGAAATCATTTAAAGTCTTACTGAGCTGAGGGCATTTGAACAAAAATATCTGGTCCTCACTGCGAAGAAAGGGGTCTTACATCGGTCTTTGGAAACACCTGTGCCTCAAACCAACCCATATTTTATTCCTCCTTCTGTTCCCAGAGCCGGTCCAATAATAGAGCTGCCACTAATTATTGGGCATCGAATCTCTCTCCAACCAAGCACTGTGCCAGGGGGTTCGCAGATATAATGCCCACGCCTCAGGAAGGTGCATAGGAGTATTATTAGTCCCAATTTTTACGGAAGAAACTGAGTCGCCGAGATGGTACTTTCCTACCACACAGCAAAGAAGCGGACAGCCAAGGTTTCCACCCAGGTCTTCCTCGACTCGGGTGGAGGTGGCTCTGTAGACGCCGTTTAACGCACGAGCCAACAAAGAGCAACGCCCGGTGTGTGCCAGGCCCCACCAAAGGGAGGTTACCACCGCGTCTCCAGCCTCCCAGGCGGCGCTGCAGAGGACACCAGTTCAGCGCGGGCCTGCAGCCCCCTGCGAACCAGGGCGCCACAACAGCAGCTCCCGGCCCTCCTCGATTTACCTGTTGCGGCGCCGGCGCCGCTCCCACGCTGGTCCCGGTGGCCGCGCCCGCCCCCGCCACAGCTCCGGCTACCGCGGTGGCCGCCGCCGCCACCACGACTGTTGTCAGGGCGGCCATGTTTCTTTGCCAAACCGCGCGGGTCGCTGAAGCCACCCGGGCCTGGGGGTTCGCGCCCGGCTCACCCCGTCCTCAGCAGACCGTTCCCTCCGTGGCTAGGCTCGGCCAGGACGGAGGGTGGGGCCGAGATGCAGGGCGGGCGGGAGTGCGGGGCGGGCCGAGATGCAGGGCGGCGGGGGTGCGGGGCGGGCCCGAGATGCAGGGCGGCGGGGGTGCGGGGCGGGGCCGAGATGCAGGGCGGCGGGGGTGCGGGGCGGGGCGAGATGCAGGGCGGCGGGGGTGCGGGGCGGGCCGAGATGCAGGGCGGCGGGGGTGCGGGGCGGGCCCAAGATGCAGGGCGGCGGGGGTGCGGGGCGGGGCGAGATGCAGGGCGGCGGGGGTGCGGGGCGGGCCGGGATGCAGGGCGGCGGGGGTGCGGGGCGGGCCGGGATGCAGGGCGGCGGGATTGCTGGGCGGGCCGGGATGCAGGGCGGGGGCGTCACTCAGCACTGTTGGGCATTTTTATAATTTTTTCGGTCCACTGATCTACTCTGCCTACCCAACCCCATACCTGCCAAGGAAATTTTCTGTCTTACGACGTTATCTTCCCTGAATTTTACTCGCGTCATACCCTGTATATACTTTTTACATGATAGAACTGCTTTCTAGGTTTCTACTACATAGTGGTGAAACTGAGTGTAAATGAAAAAGCATTATGGATGGGTTGTAACAATAAACTATATTTTACATTTTCACAGGAAAAAACAAACAAAAACAGCGCATGCCGCACAGAACCAGGTATCGAAGGCAGGAATGTCACGGTTGCATTCCTAGGACTTGGTCAATGAGAAGACAAATGCCAAAGATACTGTGTAGGGAAGTTGGGAAAAAAGGCCAGGGATGGCTCCTCCAATCAAGACAACCTGGGCAGTTGAGCTGTTTTTTGTTTCTGTTTTTGTTTTTTGTAGGTACTACTTTTTCCTCCTTTAAAGGAATCCATTCATTATATCAATATTGAGCTCCTACCAATCCTCCCATATGCCAAGCACTGTGCTAGGCCTTGAATTTCATTGTTGAATTAGATATATGAGGTTCCTTCTCTCATGATTTCTAGTAGAGGATTTAAACAAGTTAATAAATAGGGTATTTACTGAGCAATTACTTTGTGCCAGCACTGTTATAAGTGCTTTGCGTGCACTTTCCCATTTAATCTTCACAAATAACCTAATGAAATAGTTACTATTACTGTCTCCACTTCACGGATAAAGAACATAAGGCCACACAGCTAGGGTCTAGGATACAAACCTATGGGCCTGACTCTAAGGACATCCTGGTAGAAATATTAAACAGGCAGCTGGATAAATGCTTCTGGAGCCTAGGAGAGAGATTGGAGCTAAAGATGTGAATTTGGACTTCATCTCCAAATAGAAGACATTTAAAATAGACTGAATGAGATCACCCAGGGAGAGTGTAAATTCAAGTCTGAGCACTAAGTGTAGTGCTCTCCAACGTAAGTGACCACGAACAAGGGGAGGAGGAGACTGAGGAGAGGTCTGCGAGAGGGAGAAAAACCAGAAGTCTATGGAAGAAAGTAGTTAAAGAAGGTAGAAATAGGGTCTTTTGACGACTATTTTGATGGATTTCGGTGATCAGAGAAATGAGTTGGTTGCTGGAGGGAGAGGTGTGATCAAAGGAGGGTCATTATTGTTATGTTGTGTTTCAAAGTGGAGATTAGTAGATGGTGTTCATGTGCTGCTGGGAATGATCCAGTGGACAGCAAAAATTTGGTGCTGAAGAAACAAAGAGGTCACCAAACCCTGTTGAAGCCAAGAGGAATGGAGTCGAGGGCACAAGTGGAAGGTTTGGTGATTGATGGCCCGGACTCTGTTTGACAGTGGGGGTGGGGTGAGGAGGCCAGAAAGTCCTGCACAGAGGGATTGCAGCACAAAGTGGTTGGCAGATTTGGGGGGAAAAGAAGGCTGCTCTCTCCCCCTCCCAAACCGATGTGAAGTAGGAGGATCACAATGTGTTGCTCGGGTGTGTTGAAAAGGTAAAACCTTTCTAACTTTGTATTTACCTTTCACCCAAAATGAGGCCTGTTGCTATAGCACTGTCTGAATTCCTGTAACTGTTAATCTGAAATAATCTTTAGTTTTAGGGGAAAATAAGTCAACTAACGATTTGAACTGAATGGTCTCTGAAAGATATAACACTGGACCAGATACTATAAAAAATATATAGGAAAAACAAGCAAGATAACCACTATGTTTTAGGTTTTTAATGATTTATTAGGATGGAAAACTCCAAAAAATGATTAAGAATCTCATAAACAGAAAACTAGAACAGGCCTTTGTGACATGCAGATTAGACAACTGCCTGTGTACTTCTAGGACCTTTCGGTGGTCAGAGCTACAATATATATTTTTATTGTATGGTTTCATTTTTTACATTTTGTGCCAATTCTAATATCACAAGTTTGTCATTCCTTAACTCCTGTTATATTTGCATTTCTTTTCTCTTACACTGAAAATCTTGGTTTCTTAGAATATCAACATATTTACTTATTCACTTTATCTTGCAACAATCATGTAGTTTCAAATTATAATTCTAATACTACCAAGTAACAATAAACCTACGGAGTGAAGCTTAAGATCATTTTGCATTTTTTTTTTTTGTCCTTAGTATATATCCTGCAGAAGCTATCCAGTCAGATTATTGTTGTTTAAAAGTTTTCTAAAATCAACCTTATCTCTGTGTAGTTACGAAATCAATTTGGCATATAGTTTAGTTCTTTAGGTTATGTTTGTGTTCAGTTTCAGCGTTTCCTTTTCTGATTTTTCCTTTTGATTTACTTTTTAAAAACATGTAAAACATGTATAACACATGCAAAATCAAACCTAGATGACAATGTATGGTTAAAGTAGTCTTGTGAACACATTCTCTCCACACCATTTCAACTGATCCTCTATGGATAACCATTTTCATTAATTTCTGGCTTGTTCGTTTATGTTTCTTTTTGGAAAAAAGAAGTAAATACACATTTATATTCTTATTTTTCCTTTTTTTGTTACAAAAACACTTAGCATATTGTATTAGTTTCCTAGGTCTGCTGTAACAAAGTACCATAAACTGGGTGGTTTAT
The DNA here is from genome assembly GCF_027409185.1 of Cynocephalus volans. NCBI lineage: Eukaryota > Metazoa > Chordata > Mammalia > Dermoptera > Cynocephalidae > Cynocephalus > Cynocephalus volans. Next base: position 100,858,299 of record NC_084461.1, read on the forward strand.
AATACAGAAATTTATTATTTTACAGTTCAGGAGACCAGTAGTACAAAACCAAGATGTTGGCAGGTTTGATTTCTTCTTGGTGCCTGTGAGGAAAAGTCTATTCCTTGCCTTTCTCCTGACTTCTGATGGTTGCCAGCAATCCTTGATGTTCCTTAACTTGTGGAAGCATTACTCCAGTCTCTAACTCCATCCTTGCATGACCTTCAATTTGCATGTTGTGTCTCTGTGTCCAAATTTCCTTCTTCTTATAAGGTTACTAGTCATTGGATTAGGGCCCCACCCTAATACAGTGTGACCTTGATTACATCTGCAAAGACCCTATTTCCAAATAAGGTCACATTCACAGGTACCAAGGGTTAGGATTTCAGCATATCTCTTTGGGGGACACAGTTCAACCAATAACTCGTATTATAAATAATACTTGCACCTTACGTTTTTCACTTAATATATTCTGGAACTCACTTCAAGTCAGTTTGCAGAAATTTTCCTCCGTTTTTTTAATGGATGCATAATACCTCATTATTTTATTCAACCAGTCATCTGATAGATGTTTGGGTTATTTCCAGTCTTTGCTGTTGCAAGTAATGATTCATAAGTATTTCATATCTGGGTAAGTGTATCTTCGGTAGAATTGCTAGGTCAAAGGAAAAATGCAAATGAAACCTAGTTAGATTTTGGTAAATTCCTCTCCATAGGAGTTATACCATTTTGCGCTCCCACTAACAATGTGGGAGGATGCTTGTTTCTTCATTACTTGCCGTTAGAGTATTTAAGTTTTTGGAATTTTGACAACCAAAATGGGGGGGGGGGGAATGGTACTCCCAGTAATTTTAATATGCCTTTCTCTTATTATGAGTGAAGGTCAGCCTTTTTTGTATAAGTTTAAGGACATCTGCTTTCTCTGTCTTTGAACCGTCTGTTCACATCTTTTCCCCTTTGGTATTTGGTACTTTTCTTTCCAGTTTTTAAAGTTCTTTGTCAATTAGGAGATTGTGACATAATTTTGTGATATAAATTGCAAATATTTTCTTCCAGAATTTTAATTTGTTTTGTGACTTTTGTTTTTTTCCCTAAAAAAGTTCTTTTTATTTTATGTAGTCAACTTTGTCAATCTTTAATTATTTCCTTTGATGCTTCTGGATTTGTAATCATCCCTAGAAAGAATGAATGAATTTGTAATTCATTCCTGGTTTATAATGAAATAAATTCTTATTTGCTTGTGTGGTTTCATCTCTCATGTTTAAATACCCGGATTATTTGCATTTCATTCTGGTATCCAGTGTGAGATATGTATCTAATTTTACTTTTTCCCAAATGGCTATCTAGTTATCTCAACAACATTTATTAAAAAGAATATATGTTCACTAGTGATTTTTGGCATCACTTAATTTTTAATATATACTTGTTCTATTTCTGAATTTGCTATTCTATTCCATCATTCTGTGTGTCTATGTGATAATGAGTAGCCACTTTTTTAAATTATAGGGACTTTTATAAAGTGTTTTAATAGCTAATAGAACTAGTTCCTCTCATTGTTCTTCTTTTCCAGGGTTTTCCTACCTTTCCCTACATGTTCATTTTCTATAAGAACGTTAGAATCAATAGTCTACTTTGGGGAAAAAATGACATTTTTATTGGAATCACATTAAATTTATTTATTTATTAACTTTAAAACAATTAACATACATATAAGTTAGAGTTGTCTTATCCATGAACAAGATATGCCTTTATCTTTGTTCAAGTCTACTTTTGCATCTTTGAAAAGTAAACATTTTCTTTTGAGTTTATTCTTAAGTTTTAAAAATCTTTTTATTGAAACTGTGAGTGGGGTTTCCCCTTCCTTTATATGTTCTAGTTGGTTATTCTTTAAATATATGAAGACAATTGCTTTTTATTTGTTAATTTTTTACATTGCTAGTTTAATCAATTCTCTTAATTTTGTCATTACTTTTAGAATGATTTTCTTAGGGTTTTCATGTATACTATATATCATCTGCAAGGAGAGATCATGTTATCTCTTTCTATCCAGTTCTCACACTTACATTATAGTTAGGAAGAAAGAAGAAGGCTGTCATAATTGGAGTTCCCCTGAAATCGGATCATGAGACATGTACTTGGGTTTAGGAGGAAGATTATTTGGGAGGTGATCACATGAAGCCAAGTGGGAGAGTGGGGAAAGGGATACAGGGAAGGGAGAAAAGCCAGTAAAGAGTGCTTTAGTGGTTACTACTGTGGGTGCAACTGGGACTCCCTCCAGCTGGGGACCTTCTGAGGAACTTCTCAGAACTGGCCCACTAAGGGATAGGAAAGATGAAAGCTGAGCTATCTATCTACCAAATCCCAAACCTCACTGATCAAGGGTTGCTATGGGTACATTAAACACCAGCGTTCACAAGCTGCCCCTCACAATGACTGAACAAGCTCCCAGAGAAAGCTGTCAGATCAAGAAGCAGGAGAGGAGTGGGCACAGGGGGAGGCTGTCAGTGTGTATGGATGAACTCGAAGGTGGGATACATACCGTGTCTGCTACAAAGACAAAAAGCAAAAGGAGCATAACAGCTAACCTGTCTCCCTTTAAAAAGAGTCCTGCCCAGTGTTTTCCACTTATATATCATTAACCATAACTGAGTCACATGATCACCCCTAGCTGCAAAGCATCCTGCACATGTACATACTGTCTGCTATGCCAACCTGTTTGTCTTTTTGACTGTTCTTACATTTCTTAGTTTGGTTTTTGGGTGTAAGCCTATTTTTCCCCCAGTTAAGTCTACTTATTACTAAAATACTATTTGAAAATAATAGTTTACTTTATAGTCAATTTTACTCTACATCATTTTATTCCTTACCAAATTGTACTTTTTAAAATTCTTGATCTGTTATAGTCTGCTGCTACTTACATTTTTCTATTTCTTCTTGTTTCTCCTATGGTCCTTTTTAAATGAATATTGATGCTGTGTTATTTAGTGTATAGAATTTTTAACTCAGATCTTCATTGTGGATGACACTTGTTATTATTGTAAAGTACCCTTCTTATTTAATGATTTTTGCCCTGAATTCAATCTTTTCTTATATTAAAATTATTATCTGGTGATTTCATTTTATTTGCATTTTTTTCCGGTATTCCCTTGCCCACCTACTTTGTTTCAACATTTTAAAATCACTGTTTAGGCATGTCTCTTATATGTGTAGCATATAATTATATGTGTGGCATATAATTGAACATTGCTTCATGATCAGTATGTGAGTCAAGTCACAGCCTTATATTTCTGGCTCTCACTGTCACTTTTTTGGGAAAAGAAAAAAAAAGAAACAACTGTGTATTTACTGTCACCAATTCCTAAATTTCCATTAGTCCTCAAATCTGCCTTGACCTTGAGGTATCCAGGAGAGGTGCAGTGAGTGCAGAAAGGAAGTAGATCAAGGAAGTGGAAGAAGAGACTGTAACTCCCTGTTTTATTGTTACTGATTCTGGGTCAAGGATAAAGAAAAGTTTTAAAGTGGGCATGATAAGATAGTTTTGATTTAGGCAACAGTGAATTTTTAATACCTGAAAAATGAGTGAACAGAAAATGTATGGGCTCCACCAAAGATATTATCTACAGGCAAGGAAGAGATATCCAGCAGATTAAGTTTAAAGAGCAATCAGTGTGAGAAAAAAAGAAGCTACTTTCCAATTATAACCAAAAAAGTTCAGCTTAATTAATGAACTTGTTACACAGTGTTGTAACTAGTGATTTTCAAGTGTTTTACATAAGAACCATTATTGCAAATTGAACAGATGGTGAAACAGTTTTGATCCATCGCAAGATCACAGAATAATCTGCTGAAAATGGATGAAACTGCTCCAGAGGTTATGCAAAAATTGAATGTATTCTTATGCTGGACACTGAATTTATTCTTTTAAATAAGGCTTAATTATAACAAAATATTTGTATTTTCAAATACACTAACAAATGGATGATTTTATAGTGCCCTGTAGAATTCTCCAGTATAAATTGACAGGGCAGGAATAAATTGTTTTATTCAGACTTCTGGAATCAGAATAGAAACTAACCACTGTTATTTATATGTGGGGTGATAACTCCCTCCACAATTTTCTCTGTGAAATAAACATTAAACTATCAAACTTTTGCTGACTATTTTTATACAAAATGTTCTATTGTTTAAACTAAGCTATATTTCTGAATACTAAAAAGAGAAAGTGATTTAAAGTGTTCCCAGTCCTTCAGCTTTTATTTTACAGTTCTTTGGTAAAGTTAGAGTTTCCTAACCAGTTACTCTCTACATATTATAGATCCTCAAGGATGGACCAAAAAGATTTATTGTTTAACAATAACAACTACAACAGCTGCAGCGACAACAGTGAGTCTTTACTTTAAACGTAGCTATTACGGCAGTTTGAGGGCAAGTCTAGACAAAAGGAAAAAATGTAAATATTTATTTAAAAATGATAATCCTAACTTTTATTGCCTATTGTGTTCCAAACATTCTTATTAACATTCATTACTTCCCCTTGATGTAAATAAAGAAAATAAGTTTGAGAGTCTTAGTTAATAAACTTTTTGAGATAATACAGCTAGAAGGCGGCCAAGTATCAAGCCTGAAACTGACTTTATGGTTAATACTTATTCTCCTAAACCCCAAAAACCTCTCTGTCTGTTTTTCTTCTTTTGAAAAATAATTATTTCCTTGAGATCAGCAGAAAACAAAGAAGGCAATCAATTGTGTTTGAATGGATGTTGATTACCTTTTTGCTGGTAGAACCAGATTTACATCCCTCAGACCAGCCTTGTGGAAATGAAAAAATCTTCAGTGTGAATGACAGCTTTATGACTATGCCACTTAGTCCCAATAGAGACTTTTCCCTGAGAATTCCAACCTCTATGATGAACATGAAACTATCATTTAAAAATTAATGTCAAAAGAGTTATCATAGCATCAATTGTTTTACAATTAGATAGAAAATTAAGCATATATTACCTATGTAATCCCTGGGATTTACGGGAAATTTCTCAGAAACTTTTAGCTCACAGGTACAACATAGGTACCAAATAACTTTTCAACCAAGTATTTACTCTTGATTGAAAATTTTAAATCAAAATCAGATCCCTATATATAAATGTAGAAGTTAAGAAATTGTACATCAAGAAAATGATAAAATATCAATGAATGGTTGGGACTGCAGTAGTGTTAGAGTATTTTTTACAATCATTATGTATTTTTTGATTAGTTATGAATATTCATGAGATACAAAGCTGATTGTCACCCCTCATGGCATGATGTGAGGGCCAGATTCATACTGGCAGCATACCCATTACCACAAATTGCATTTGTACCCCTGATCCTCACCCAATTATCCCCAACCTCCCTCCCCCTCCATCTTTCCCCCCACTCCACTTTGTAGCCCAAGGAATGTTCTCTCCCTCTGCAAGTCCAACGCACTACTATGGTCTTTCTTTCCTTCCTTCTTTCTCTCTTAGCTCCCACATGAGTGAGCACATGCAGTATTTATCCCTCTGGGCTTTGCTTATTTTACTCAACATATGTTTCTCCAGGCTCATCCATGTTATTGCAAATGGAAGTATTTCATTCTTTTTTATGGTAGACTAGTATTCCATGGTGTATATATACCACAGTTTCCAATTTAAAAATGTGCAAAGGTGCTGAATAGACATTTTTCAAAGGAAGACATACAAATGGCCAACAGGTACATGAAAAAATGCTCAACATCATTAGTCATCAGGGAAATGCAAATTAAAACTACATTGAGATACCACCTCACCCCAGGTTATAATCAAAAAGACAGTGAATAACAAATGCTGGTGAGGGGGTGGAGAGAAGGGAACACTCCTACACTGTTGGTAGGACTGTAAATTAGTACAGCCTCTATGGAAAACAGTATGGAGGTTTCTCAAACAACTACAGATAGATCTTCCACACAATCCAGCAATCCCACTTTTGGGCACATACCCAGAGGGATGGAAATCATCATGTCGAAGGAGTACATGCACTCCCATGTTCATCTCAGCTCTGTTTACAATAGTGTAAAGCTAGGGCTCTTGTGGAATCCTGCCAACATAGCCAATTGTAAAGCTCTTTCAATCCTGTTCGTGATGTCAATTGTAAAGCTACATGACTACGCCAGTTGTCAGGTTCTTTTATCTGCCAGTAATCCTGCACCAACTGGGCCAATTGCCGAGATAGGGCTGGGTCTGGAGGTCACAGACCCCTCAAGCCCGTTCACAAACTGGGTCACAAACCCTCCACATGCCAGGCTGGGTCACCAGACCCCCCCACATGCAGGTCCAATGAGCGAGGTAACTGGCAAACAGGTCCTTGGAAGCCGTAGGTTGGAAGGCATGGCCGCATGCATGGCAGCCACCCATGGCAGTAAAACACCAGCCAAGGTGGCGGCCCCGTGCAGGCGCACTAACTCCGCCCATACAGAACCTATTCACAGCAAGTGCTTGGCAAGATTCTGAACATTTTCCTATATTTTCCCAACAATCCATCCCTTCAGGGCCCCTCACCGTACAATCTACACATTCAGAATCTTCCATGACATTCCCTTAGCGAGGATAAATTACCCTTACATTCACACGTTACGCATTCCATCCCAGTACAAAAGTCTTTAGCTTGTTGCAGCACCAACTCAAAAATCCAAAGTCCAAAGTCTCCTCTGAGACCAAAAGCAAAGGTCCTTTCAGCCATGAACCTGTAAAGAGTCAAAAACAAGTTTATCTATTTCCAAGATACCGTGGGACAGACATTGGGTACACATTCCCATTCCAGAAAGAAGGAACAGAAAGGAAAAACAGGCCCCAAACAAATCCAAAACCCAAACAGGACAAATGTTAAGCACACTGGGGCACCTGGAGCCCTAAAGTGTTGGGCAACCTTGCTCCTACAGCTCTGCCAAGTACAGACCATTGAGCTGCCCTGGTGCCTGCAGCTTTTCCAAGCTGGCGCTGCGTACTGCCAGCAGCCCCACAGTTCTGGGCTCCTGGTGGCAGTCCCACTATCCTGGCTCCACTAGACATTTCCTCAGTGGGGGTTCTCTGTGGGGGCTCCTACCCCACTTTTCTGCTCCACATTGCTCCGTAGACAACCTCTGCAGTGGCTCCACCCCTGCAGCAGGTCTCTGCCTGAGTGCCCCAGTTTATTCATACATCTTCCAAAATCTAGGTGGAGGCTGCCATACCTCCACTGCTCTCATGTACTGCTGGCCTTCAAACTTAACACAACATGAACGCCACCAAAGTTTTTGGCTTTTTTTCTTCAGAGGTGCTGAGGCAGGATTGCTCCAGCCAGAGAGGCTGGGATGCAGGGAACAGTTTGCCAAGGGCAATGACACCCCAGGTCTGCCCTCTGAGACAACTCAGTTCTCCTAGGATGGGAGGGGCACTCTCCCAAACTTCTCAAACGCCCTCAGGGCCTGTGATGGGTGGGGCACCCTTCCAGACTTCTCAAATGCCTTTAGGGCATTTTCCCCATTGTCCTGGTTCTTAGCATCTGACTGCCTCACCACCAAGACAATGTCTTTAGCAAACAGTTTATCTGCTTCACCCTTGCATTTTTCTCTGGCTCTCCACTTCTCTACTGCATAGCCAGGCAGCAAATTTTCCAAATCTTTATGCTCTGCTTCCCTTTTAAATTCTGGCTTTTGAATTGCTTCAATCAGCTCACTTCACACTGGCTACTCAGTCTCAGGCAGTTTTTGCAGCATTCACCCACACAGTTCAAACAGCTGCATTTTCCCAGTCTATCAAGGAGTGGCTGCCCTGCCCCTGTGCATATCTGTGGCTCTCTTGTAACTGTTGCCACCAAGACAGGTGCATAGTAAGAGAGACTAACTTTTCCACCTTTTCGTCCAGTAAAAACGTACTTGAAATTCTGTAGGGGCACCTGTCCTTGGGTCATCTGACCATCTGCATGTGGCACTCTTTTCTGGGGCTTATATGCTACTTGGCAAGCCATCAGGTTTAAGTGGCACCCTCCAAGCCTTTTGCCTTCAGACAAATGCAACATGCATTTACTGCATAGTCTCTAAAGCACATTATACCATCCACCCCTAGACCTCATAGTTGAAGCAGCCAGGGGCTCTCCCTGGTTCTGCTCCTTTATGTCTCAATTTCTTGTACATAACAGTTTGTGCCTAGTGATGCACTGTTTTCCCCAACTCACCGCTGGGTTTGTTGTCTTTTCTGGTGTGAGAAGCAGGAGTGGCCAGTCACTGCATGTCATCCTCCAGGACATTTATCTGTGCTTCCAACAACTCTGCTTTCTGCCACAAATCTCAATCAGTTTGCAGCATAGTGATTAGTAGTCAGGCTCTGGTCAGCAAAAAAGTGGCCACCAGGCACCACATGCTCAAGGACAGCCACATTTTATCCCCATCCCAAGGGGTTTGCATTGTAGTGCCTGGCCTATGCTTTCTTGCAGTATAGTGTGCAGCAACCAGATCCCAGTCAACAGGAAGGTGGCCGTAGGGCAGAGCATATTCACAAGTAGCCAAATTTCCTCCTTCTTCCAAGAGCTTTCAGCTCCTGTACTTGCTCAGAATCCTGTTGCAGACTACACTAATTGTAAAGCTAGGGCTCTTGTTGGAATCCAGCTGACATAGCCAATTGTAAAGCTCTTTCAATCCTCTTCATGACACCAATTGTAAAGCTACACAACTATGCCCATTGTCGGGCTCTTTTACCTGCCAGTAATCCTGCACTGACTGAGCCAATTGCCACACTAGGGCTGGGTCTGAAGCTCACAGACCCCTCAAGCCCATTCACAGACTGGGTCACAAACCGTTCACATGCCAGGCTGGGTCACTAGACCCTTCACACACAGGTCTGTGAGCTGGGTAACCAGCAAACAGGTCCTTGGAAGCTGTAGGTTGGAAAGTATGGCTGTATGCATGGCGGCTGCCTGAGGCAGTAAAACACCAGCCAAGGTGGTGGCACTCCACAAGCACACTAACTCTGCCCACACACAACGTATTCACAGCAAATGCTCGGCAAGATTGAGAGGCCCTGACCATTTTCCTATATTTTCCCAACGAATAGCCAAGACATGGAACCAACCTAAATGTCCATCGATGGATAATTGGATAAGGAAATCCTCATGTATTAATATGAGTAGCCGTACTGGCCACCCTTGAGCTTCTTTTTATATGAAAAAAACAACCACCTGTTTTTGAAACCACTGCTTTTGGATTTTTGTTATCTGTTGACTAAGAGAATCCTAACTGATACCGTCAATTTAACATTAACTCATGCCTATAAAACATAACAAAAAATAAAAATCTAATGATGGGCATAATTTGGAACACAGAAACATTTTATGGCTTGGTCTCATTAGAAGGAGAATCAATAAGCATTAGTGTTGTTACCAAGTTAAGACTGCAGATACCAACCCGGGTTGCCTAGGACAGAGAAATATAAGGAAGTGATGTCGCACCCTGATTTGGGCATGGAAGTAGGCAGTATAGAGAGACTGCTCATGGAGTGTTATAGATCAGTGTGAGGGAAGTACCTGGTGAAAACCTTTATGTAATTTGAAGAAGGAAAGTTCTGGTGAAGATGACAGAATAGATGGTCTCCAATGTCACTCTCTCCCACAAATCAACCAATTTACAACTATAAAAATGTAACAACAGCCAAGCTGAGGCTGCTGGAGCTCAGGGGAAGAGGAGAGACCTACGGAGTTCATGAAGGTGGGAGAAACTATGAAGAGAGAAAGAAAAAGCTGCTCTGGGCATTTTGGGCTGCGGCTGCTTTAAGGCTCGAGCTGCTGAGCACATGAAGCAGGAGCCAGCAGAAGCCGCAGCTGTGCCCTTCAGATAGAGTTACTTGGAGGTGGCAGGGGAGAAGAGGGCCTTGGTGGCCCCCAGGACAGCAAGACCACTAATGGGGTTCCCATGGACCCACGCAGGAGTGAGGATCCAGAGCAGCTGAAAAAGGGGAGCCATTCCGAGGCCAGTGAGTCATCGCAACGTACTGGCACAGGACCCACCCCATGGGAAGTGTTTGGAACACAGGCAGTGAGGGAGACAGACCCACTAGGAGAACACTAGGACACAGCAAGGACAGCCAATCCACCCTTCAATCAACACAGGAACACTCAGAGGAGATTGGTCAGGAATGCAGAATTGCATGGGGTGCAGTTTGCTGAAAAAACTCAGGCTCAGATCAGAGTTTCTACACAAGAAAGGTGCACCAGATCTCTGGAAAGCCAGAAGTACCTATAAGGTCAACCATTAAATCCTGAGCTGCACAAAAAGCCTTCCCCGGGAAATCAGCAGCAAAGCAGCAATTTAGCTTAACCATAGAGCTCAAGTACTGGTTCCCACAGGAAGTACCCCCATTTTAGAAGTAAGCAAAGGACAAAAAATTAGTTCTGGCCTAGGCACACCATCAGCACCATGGGGCCCACCAGGAGACATGAGGCATGGAGCCGGGGAATGGACCCCTGCCCACAACTACTCACACCATCAGTGCCTCAGGGCCCCACCTCAGGACCTGGCCCTAGGCATGGAGCTGGGGATTGGACCTCCCTCCCACAACCAGGCACACAGTACAAGCCCCCTAGGGCTCACCCGGGGACCCGAGGCATGGAGAAGGAGACCAGAAACCTCTCCCACAACCAGGCACACTGCACCAGTGCCTCGGGGCCTGCCCGGGGATCCAAGGCTTAGAGCTGGGGACCAGATGCCCGTCCCACAACCAGGCAATGTGCCAGCACCTCAGGGCCTACCTGGGGACCCGAGGCTTGGAGCCAGAGACTGGACCCCCCTTCCACAACCAGGCACAGTGTGCCAGTGCCTCAGGGCTTGCCTGGGGAACCCAGGCATGGAACCACGGACTAGACACTCCCCACAACTAGGCGCACTGCCAGGACCAAGGAGCATCCCCAAAAGATTACCTCCATGTGATAAAACATCACCTCCATGGCCCACCACAGATGCCACAATAACCATGGCTGCCACGAAAGCAGCTAGTTGCCACAACCTCCATGCAGATGGTCTTCCAACCATTGGGGTACATTTACACAAGGAGAGTCACCAGCAGAGATAAAGAAAAGAAGAGGATGTCTCTCTCCACAAAGCCCATTTCAGAATGACAGAAGAAGCATCTCCTCTATGATAATATTGGGGGACCTGATCACACCTCTCATCATTGGACATATCATCTAGGCAACAAATCAACAGAGTAACCATTCTTTCAGAAGGAAAAAAATCTAGGGTTATTAGAGGGGGAAAGTGGTGGGTCAGGGAGATGAGGAGAGATTAGACAAGGGGCATAAAGAATAATTACCATTTATAACAATATGTATGCTAGTAATATTGATTTGATCAACATAACTCAATGTTGAACCCCAGAAATATGTATAATGAATTTTGATTCAATAAAAATTTAAAAAAATAAAAAATAATTTTAAAAAAGAGAAAGGTAAAAAAGGGTAAGGTTTCAGTTTTGTGTAAATATGTAAATCTAAGTGTGTGCTTGACCCAACTGCTGGTCAGTATAAATGAATGAGAAACAATGACTTGTTCTTGTTGGTTTGTTTCCTCTCCCTATCAATATTTCTGCAAGGATTCATTTTTTATATGAGAGGTAGGGGTGTTTACTCCCTTGGCAGAGCCTGGAAGTGTAGTTATCAGACACCTATAGCAAAATTGCTGTTCTTCTTTAAGGCTGCCGAGCAGTGAGGAGACTATCCAAAGAAGTGTATAAAGAGAGGGGTTTTCAATATAGAGTAGACTAAATGTTATATTTTATAAGGTAAATCTAATTGGCATATATTGACTGTATGCACTGAAAACTGGACTATAACTTTTTTTAACACTCATGAAACATTCACAAAAATTGGCCATATATTTAGGTCATAAAAACCTCAATAAACACCATAAAGCAGAATAATGCAGATGTAGTTCTCTGATAATAAGGCAAATCAACTGAGAAGACAAAAAGATCCTAATACCTGAAATTTTAAAACTCTCTTAAAACTCTAGCATCCAAGAGGATATCAAAACTAAAATTGCAGTTTAATTAGAAAACTGATAAAACTACATGCTACCATCCACAGAACAGAGCTAAAACAGTCCTTAAAGAAATCTGGCAGTTTTCAATAATTATGTTAATAAATACCATAGAAAATGTGAATTAACCACTCAGCTCAGAAACATAGGGGGAAAAAATCAATAACCAAAAAGGAGAGAAGGAAAAATGAATTAAATATTAAATAAAATAATAAAATCAAAACCAGAAAAAAGATGATTCCAATGAATAAATTTAACAAATTAAGGTAGATAAACTACTACCTAACCTGAGCAAGAATTTAAACTAAGAAAGCACAAGTAAACATAATAAAAATACAAAGGAAAATAAAAGAATCACAGGGGACTATTTTGCTCAACCATCTGCAAATAAATTTGAACATCAGGTGAAATGAATAATTTTCTAAGAAAATACAATTTACTAAAATTGGTAAATTAAAAATTTAAGTATTAAATATTTAAAACCCAAGAAAAGGAAATGGAAAAAGTTGTCAAAGAGGTAGTCTCCCAAAGAGCATCAGCTGAGGGTTTCACAGACTAATCTCATTGCATCTTTGTGGAATAAATAGGCTCTAAAGCTTTTCAAATTGTTCCTGAACACAGGCAAAAAAGGAAAGCTTTTTCCTTTTCCAATAATAAAAGTAGCATTCATTTGTTACCCAAAACTGATAGCAATAGCACCTAAAGAGTACTGACAAAAATCACTAATGAATACTGATGCAAAAAATGTTTACCAAAGTTTTAGCAAACCTAATCCAATGGCACCTTTAAAGAATTAAGAGAAAAATAATTTCATTCCCTAGGATCTCAAGAATGATTAAATATTACTCACTATGTTAATAGGTGGTTGGGTACAGTTGGCTGGCTCATTCAGTATCTATTCCAATCTCTTTTAAAGTTCATGATCTTTGTTTGACAGGCTCCCTTGCAGCTAGGGTCCTCAAGGTGAACTATGTTTGCCAATCAAATAGATGCACTTGTATGAAACTTGACTTCAGAACTCAATTAAATAGGGCAAGAGTTAGCACCTGAGGCATCTCTTTTGCTGGGGTAGCTTGTAGCAGATATGGTGAGACTCTGGTTCTGATAGTTCTTGCATCAGTGACACAGAGGTGTCAGATGAGAAGTTGTGTTCCTGTAACTAAGAACTGTGGTGGCAGGTTCTCATTCCCAGATTATATTAGGATGGTGTGCTCAGGAATTATCAGATGAGAACATGACTTCCTGACTGTGGCAGAGGAAGCAGTTCCCTTGGTGGGCCAGTTCTGCAGTGTGGTTCTGGGAGTAACTACTAGACAACCTGCTCCTACAGCTTTCTATTGATTTATAAGCAGTTGATTCACTGTATTAAATCCCTTTCTGTTTTCTGCAATTGAATTCTGCCTGATACAATTGACTAAGAAGAAAAAAATGATTGTAATTTTCTCCAAATATGCTGAAAAGGCATTCAATAAATTTCAACATCCATACTTGATTTTTTAAAATTGTTAATAAAATGGGAAAAATGAATATTTCCCCAAAGCCAGCAATTTGCTTAAGGAGGAAACACTAAAAGTATTTCCATTAAGATAACAGCCAGATGATTATGTCTACAATCATTACTACTATTTAGCATAGTTCTATATTATTATAGTTTAATATTATCTAGCATTGCAATGCAATTAGACATGAGAAAAACAAAAGAGATATAAACATTGGAAGAGAGGTACAATGATCACTATTTACAGATAATTGTATACTTGGAAAACCCAAAAAACTCAATTATAAACATATTCAAACAAAATGAAAACTTGTGGGATGGATGGGTAAAAAAATTAGTGTACAAAAATAAATTGCCTTCATCTACACTAATGAAGGAAATAATCAAAATGGAGCAGGTTTTCCAAAACTCGCTTCCTTGGGATAAGCTTTATGAACTCCGTGTTGATATCTTGTTCTTAAGATAAACAATGTTTGTGGTTAGAACAGAAGATCTACTAATTAATGTATTAACCTGCTTGCTCTGAACAAGTCATTTAAGCATTTAAACAGCTGAAGCCTGAGCTTTCTCCTTCAGGTTGCAAATAGACTCTTTTGGCTCCCATGATGTAATCAGTAACCAATAATTATGATTTTTGGTGTTCCGTGAGATAGAACAACTGTATTTAGAGTTTCCCCCCACCCTTGGGAAACTCTCTTACAAAATGCCTCTATTTGTAGCAGACTTTGGAGCATCTTCCAACTCTGTTGGCTTGTGTTTCCCAGGTTGATCCTCAAGCTTGGCTCTCAATAAACTTTTATAAAATTATTTCTGCCATGACAGCCTTAATTTTGGTCCCCAAGACAAACAACAGCTGGTTGGAAAACGTAATGGAAATAAAGAACCAATCTGATATAACAAAAAAGAAAATACCTAAAAATAAACTGAAATATAGGCTCCATTCTAGAAAGGACTTTGTCTGCCTTCTCACATTTTCTTTTTTAATATGTGAAAGAATATAACAAAAATATAAATAGAAATTTAAAATAGATGAGCTGGTCTGTAGTTTATAAGAAAGAAATAAATACAAAAATTCATACGCTTTCAGGGAAAAAAAAAATAATAGTGAGGGGCATGCTGAACCAAATATTTATTGGAATAAATACATTTCATGAACAGAAACATATGACATTTTAGCCATGATAAAGGCAACATTTTAAATTTGGAACTCTTTCAGAGAGGATTCATGCAAGGTTAACTTTCATACTCATGTATGTCTTAACATACTTTATTTTGCTCACACCTGAAGGAGAGTTTGGCTTAGCAGAGAACTCTAGATAGAAAATTCCCCTCAGAACACTGAAGATATTGTTCTCTTGTTTTTTCTATCTAGTATTGCCAGTGAGGAGTATGAGATTAATCTGATTCTTGTCCATTTGTAGCAATTTGTTTCTTCACCTTGGAAGCTCTTTAAAAAAATAAAACAAACTCAAGACATTTAGCTACTTAATGCCAGAGGTTTGAGCAGGACTCAAAACTGTCAAATCTACTACAGCACTAGAGTTCTGTCCATCAAATCTCATACCGCAATGACTACTTACTGTGAATAATATAATGTCGAAAATATAAGCAAAATTAATCTTCCATCAATTCAGCTCAAATTCTTTAATGATTTGCTACCAAGGGAGCTTGAGAACCTCACCTTTCTTAAGCTATCTAAAACTGCATTTCAGTTTTTATCCAGCAGATGTCACCTAAGAAACAGTAAATACATATATATACACACACATTGCTTTCCAAAAAAAAAAAAAAGTTCATTTCTATTCATGAAAGCTAGAATGTTCCTTTTATAATATATCAGTTATAGACGTACGAAGGAGCGTACCACTTAAAAACCTGGCAGATAAATAAAAACAGTTACTCTTATATTCAGACTCTCAAATGTCTTAACTTACATTTAGTCTCTCAAACAGATTGTTTCCAAAATTTTATATACTAAGTTTATACTAATTTTTATATACTTAGTTTAGTTTATACTAAACTAAGAATTCTTTTTAGTGAAAATTGTTAGAATGGTTTTTAATACCAACTATTTCTGTAAGATACAAACAATTAAAAAATAAAATCTCCATTACTTATACCAGAATATAAACCAAAAGAATAGACTAGCAATTTTGAAGTTCAGAAACCAATTTTTACCAACAGCCTCATTCAATCTTCTGTAATCAATTATTCTCTGCCATGTTTGAATAAACTCCTTAATGACCTATAAAACCCTTTGTGATCTGGTCCCTGACCACCTTTGCTGTTTCCATCTCCTTTTCTCCTGGTTCTCCAGCTACTGTGGACTTCTCTCCGCTCCCAAATGTACCAGCATCCCTTTGTATATGTTAGTGGCTCTGTGTGGAGTGAGCCTCTAACTCTCCCTTTATCTTAACAGTCATGATCCTTCCGGACACAATTTGAATGTCAGTTCCCAGCCTTCTTTGGTCACCTTCATACCCATCTAGATTTGAATCCCCTCTGATCTGCTTTTTTCCTTCATAACAGTTTTCACCATTTGTTATCTATTTGTGTGATGATTTGATTAATGTCCTTTCCCCTCTAGAGAGCAACCTCCATGGAAAACCCTGTATCTCTGCTATCCAGCACTGAATCCATAGCAGTGCTTAATTAATGTCGAATGAAAGAATTAGTGAATACAGAGAATAATGTTTATACTCCTCCCCCTGTTAGAATGCAAGCTTCACAAGGGATTATCTTTGTTCCTTTAACTGTTGCATGCCTGAAACAGGCCCATCATAAGCACCAATAAATATTTGTTAGATGGATCCATGAATATGAATGAGTATATATTTTCTAAACCAAAAATTAGGGTATATTTGGTTAGTATTTGAAATGAGGACCAACTTTAGACACATGGGATAGACTATTGCCAAAAATGGGAGCGGTTAAATACCTTTTCTTAACAGCTATTTTTGTCCATTGGCAAAATAGGAAGGGGATGACCAAAACACTGGTCACCTATGAGGCAAGTCCTAGGTGAAATTATATTTTACTTTATTTATTTTTTAGTAGCAATTTAGTTTATTATCATCCTCATTCACTCACTCAGGAACCAACTAAAAACATGACATCAAGCTTTTCATAGGGTGTTCTTCTTTCCTAGGAAGTTATTGGGATTTTTCAACTGGGATGGTGCAGCATAGACATGGACTGTATCTCATAGGTAGGTGGAAGGATGGAGCAGCTCTGCCACCCAGGGAAGGGTTTGGATAGGGGATTTTTCCAGGTACTGCCACACCATGGCACAGGGACCCTGAATGGAATAATTTAGTCATTATTGTACAAACATCATTCATTCTTCATTCTTCATTCATTCATTCAGCAGCTTTTTATTGAATGATCGTTATGTGCCAGTTACAATGCTTGAAGCTAGGGCTACAAAACCAAATGGGACATGGTCCTTGCCCTCAAGAAGTTTCTATCTTGTTAGGGAAGAAAGGCCAAGACACCAATAGCTAAAGTCCAGTGTGGCCCACACAAATAATGATGCACAAGGTATTATAAGAATATACAGATTGACATAAATTAGAGTTGTGGTAGCGGGTCCTCAGGAGGGCTTCCTTAAAGAGGTGACACATAAGCTTAGTTTTCAAGGACAGAAGTAGTTAATTGTAGTAATAAGGGAAGAGAAAACAGCTTCTTAGAAGATAAAATAACATGAGGGAGAGCACAGAGAAAAAAGAGGCAATTGTTTGTTTAGGGAACAAGAAGAAATTCATCCTGGCTGTTAACAGAGCATGAAGCCATTTGATGTAAAAGCTAGGAGGCTCTCAGTGAATCTGAGAGAGTCAGCAAATTAATTCATCCACCCCTACTCTCACAACCCAATCCTCCAATGAATAATTCTTTTTTTGCACATAAGGCAAAAAATAAATTAGAAATAGTAGAAAAGAAGATTTCTGTATGAGTGAAGTTATGGCAAATGCAGGCTTACGGACCAGCATGAGCTTCTGTTACTAGTGTTCTAGGGAAAATAATTCAAGCTGGTCGTAGAGACCAGGCAAAGACTCTACTGAGAATACAATGCTCTTGTAGCCTGGGTTCTCTTAAACACCAGAGCTAAGGAAAAGTCTCATGTACTGCCGCTCTTTTTGGAAGTGCAATCCCAGGGAAGCAAGAGTGAAAGAAAAGGGAAGTGAGGCATGGTCAACCATTAGGGAGGCTCGAGTCAGCTTCTTGTTGGTAGCAAGTACAGCTAATGCTCCATTTCATGGGATGTGTTCAGTAAGACCAAATGAACTACTGCATCTCAAGGCAGCCCATCAGGAGAGTGGAAGGGAAAACAATTTATCTGTCAGCTCCCTCTCATTGCCCATATCCCATTGATCAAAGGTCTTCCCGTGGGGCTTTAACTCACCAAGAAATGTGTGGCCCAGCCTCTTCTGGCATGTAGGGGAAGCTGAGGTCATACTATTTCAGTGACATGGGCTTTGTCATGTTTTTTGGCTATTATTATCTTTGAGCTCATTTTATATGTGGAGATTGTCCTAATTTTCAAGAGGTTGCTCTCCAAAGAAGTAAGAAGCCCTCTTGACATCTTAGATTTGAGGCTCTAGGGTCCATGTTTTACCATTTAGACCCACCTGATTGAGACCTGCACAGGGAGGGGAGTGAGGCACCTCACAGAATCCATCATGGCAGGTGGAGGGAGCGGCATCACCTTCCAGAGACCATTGCCAGAGGTTTCAGCAGTAGCATTTAGTATTTACCACTGGGGGCAAAAGCTGGGCTGTCTGTGCCCAGGGACAGCAGTAATGGGGTGTCCCATGGAGCCATCGTGCTGAGTAACTTGCATGTGGCTCCTGGTCTCAGAGCATCCACAGTTGATTCTCTGGCCTCTTGAAAATTCTGAGAACTACTTAAAACCTTTAATAAAATCCCCTTTCTGCTTAAACTAGCTTGAGTGGGTTCTGTTGTCTGAAATCAAGAACTCTGAGTGATTCATGTAAGCTAAAAGTAAATTTTTAGTTATCTTCAAGTTATGACATACTTCTAATCCTAGATCTGCTCATTTACATGAAACAGATCTCATTAATTTCTACACCATATCCTACAATCACAGAATTCTAGAATTTTAGACATAGAAATATCCTTTTGGAGCCCATTTTATTTTATCACTCATCTTTGGCTTTGAGCAAATTTTCATATCACACACATTTGAGGGAACCAAGTTTCTCCTGAAACCAGAAAAAAGGTTACTTATTTGGTCTGAAATGTCTTCATGCCAGTCATTCAATGAGTACGGCTGAGAGGGCACTCTTGGGAAATTTTATTCATGTCAGAGACAGGTGAAGGACCTGCAGGCTGTAACCTAATTTAGTTAGACACTTCTGGTACCCAAAACAATGACCTATAAAGCAGTACTTTCCTGCAATTCTAGTAAAACCAGGCCACTATTTCCAGCACTTACTTTGTTCCCTGGTCCCTTTGCATTAAGCTATGTCACAGATTTCCTTTTGATAAGATTGATGAGTGAATTTGTAGGAAAAAAAAAACAAATATAGGTCAAAACTCTCAGGAATCTTCGTAACATGTCACTCCATAAAGTGTCCACTTTTGTCCCATGTGTATCACAGTTGTTTTATACTAGGATCACAAACTATTAGAATTGTTATGAAGTTTTTCTTCCTTTTAGCACATTAAGAAGAATCTGGTGAAACGTTCCTTGGATTTGGTGTAATTTTCTTCTTGAGTGGAAAGTTATAATGGCCCAATGGCTACCAGTTTGATGTTTGTTTGTTTGAATAAGCACAACTACTTATTCACCAAAATACTTTTGTGGTTCTTAAGCATGAATGATTTGGGTTTCATACTATGTGTGAGATGTGCCTCCCTCTAAATCTTGTTACAACATTGGTACATTACCCATCTGACGTGAAGAAAAAATTTACATTAACTATTTACCAAGGATTGTTGAGAGAGTGAGTGAGTGTGGGTGTTAAGTTGGGCTTGGTACCAGAATCATCAAAGGATAGTATAACCACTCTCCTCCCCCAAGGTTTTTATATACTACTCTTCAGGTTAGGAATTAGGATGGCAAAGAAACAGAGCTCTATATTGGGTTTAGGTGAAGGTGATCAGAAACATTTTAATGCAAAATGTGTTAGTCAGCAAGATGTCCCTATGCAGAACATGTAGAGATATATATTTTTAAAAATAATCTATCCTGGCCACAACAGGGGAATACAAGCCAACCATGGTTGCAAAAGTATATTTAATAGTTTTATAAGGGTGTGTTTCATCAAGCAAACCATTCCATGGCTACATTTCTGAAAATGTTTTGCTCCTCCCATCGCTCTCTGCCAATGGCCCCTTGAACAAGTTCAAGGCTGCTTGTCCTGCTTCTACAAGACATGTGGCCCCAAACTGAGAACCACCCTCAGAAGGAGTAGCTGTTCATCAATAAGGTAGATCAGATCCCTCCATGTGTTGAGCCAGAACCAGACTGAGGAGCATTAAGTTAGAAAAAATAAAGGATAGGTCTCATAATATTTGTTTTTTCCCCCTTAATTTCAAATGATAACTACCAAGTCCGTCTGCTTTCACTGCATCTTAGTCCTTGATTTGAAAGTCCATTCTCAGTAGGTATTAGACTGACTTCTCTTTCTCATACTTTAACATAAATATACAAACACATTCCCACACACATGCACATGTTCATATAGTGAACTCAAGCATAGAAGAATGTATGGTGACGAGTTAGTCTACCTCCTACCCCTGACATCCATTTCCCTTCTGTAGAGGCAACTATTGTTACCTGTTACTTGTCTATAATTCTAGAGATATTCTTTCCTATATGAGCAAGTACATGTATATCCATTTATAGATATCCTCTTTTTACATGAATATTTACATACTACATGCAATGTTTACACATGCATTTTTTTTTTTTTTTTTTTTTTAAATTTTATTTTGTCGATATACATTGTAGCTGATTAATGCTCCCCATCACCAAATACACATGCATTTTTGTAATTTAACAAATATATTAGAAATAATTCTATATCAGTACACATAATTATTCTTTTTTTATGGCTGCAAAATATATGACTGTAATAGAGAAGCTGTTAATCTCTCAACTACACTCTAATTACTATTGCTTTTTCCCATCTCATATAGTTGTCAGTTCTAAAGTAATTAGAGAATGTGGCAGCATGTGATATTAGCTAAATAGTTTTTACCTTTCTATAGAAAATGGCACTTAGGTGATTGGTGGGTACTTTGCTAAAAGTGGGGTATTTTTGTTTTTTTCCCCCATATATTTAAAGCCTGTTTTTTAAAGAAAGACTTAAATCTCTACTTTTTCCAAATACCTTCTCTCCTCTTGACACTGATTCTTACTTCATCTATATCTTTTTAAGCTTAGTTTTATGTTGTTCCCAAGTCCTCTTGATGGAATTCCGTTCCCTATTTTCAGTGTGGATTAAGTGGTCAGAGAAGACACAAGGGTCTGAGATAGTCTAGATTTTTGAAAGGATAGTGGTGGAAGCCAAGCTACGTCTCTGTCTTGTCCAAGAAATTCTCTAGCTGTCTTTGCCTTGAAAACCTGCTCTTGACATTTCTTCTGGCATAACATTTGGGTCAAACCAATCTGATCTTCTGGTCCATTCCTTTAAATTTGAAAAAGATTTTTCCCAGTGGGGTCACTGAGCATTGTAGTAATTGAGGGCTCTGTCAAAGTCACAAAGTCTGGGAATGTGATGGCAAATGGAATCTGCTATATTACCATAGTGGATTGACTTATGTCCCCCCAAAACTCACGGAAGCTTAAATTGTGTCCCCCAAGTTTTATGTATTAGATGCTTGGCCCCACTGTGACTGTTAAAAAGGTGGGAAATCCTGTTATGAAAATTGAAAGGTGGAGCCTTGAAGAGGTGATTAGATTATAGGACCATGCCATAGTGAATAGATTAAAAATGGTGGTCAGGGGTGTGGTTATGAGGGCTTTAAAAGAAGAGAGAGGAGAGAGTCTCTCTGGCTATCTCTGCTCTCTCTCTGCTCTCCCTGCTTCCACCATTTTGCAATGTGAGACCCCTGGGTCACTGTCACCACCACCAGATGGACTTTGGATTTCCCAGCCTCAGAAACTGTAAGCAATAAATTTCATTTTTCTTTATAAATCACCCAGTTTCAGGTATTTTCTTATAAGTAACAGACAGGGACTAATACAGTTACCCTTCCTTCACTCTGCCACCAATAAGTTATAAGCGGCAGTGGTTCTCTTTCATTGTACCACCAGATGTGTTGGCGAGAAAGAGAAACTAGTAGTGATTCTACATATTTCTGCTACTGCCAAACCTCACAAGCCTGTCACACCATTCTTAGCACAAGGAAGAGCCCAGAGAATAAAAATCTTAAAATGAATAACTCCTCTTTAAAAGAACTAGCAATACCACTTTTGGGTATTATGGCAGAGATAGGTCAGCCATCCTCCAAAAGTCTTTGTTCCCCTTCCATGGATAGAGTAGTTTCTGGGATGAGGCTGCCCAATCAGGGCCAGTATTTCTTAGCAGGCTGCTAAGAAATATAAATCACATTTATTTAGCTGCACTGGCTGCCACTAATGGAAGGTCAGTGAAAGTAATGTGTGTAATTTCTGAGCCAAAGAAATGAAAAAGCTTGTGAATCTTCTCCATTCTTTTTTTTCTCCATCTTCTGGCTGGATGTTGACAAAGAGGCTAATGGTGAAAAGAGGCAGAACCTCCTTCAGCCTGGGTCTGTGAATGGCTCTGTGGAACAGAGCTTTCTCTCCCCAGCAGCCACATTTACTTGGACTTTACATAAGTGAGAAATAAACTTTCATTATGTTAAGCCTCTGAGATTTCAGGGTTTATCTGTTATATCAGCTAGCATTTGTTAACTCTTATAGATATCTATCATAGAAAAACTCTGGCACAAGGAAACATATAGAAGAAAATCAATTGTATGTAATATTTGTTCACTTTGAGAAAAAAATGGAAAAGAACAACTGTGTTTTATTTATATAATGAAATACTGTATAATAGATAAAAATGAATAAGTTTACATGCATATCAATATGGAAAAATCTAACAATATTGAGTGGAAAAGGTGGTCTACAAAGAGTGTGCACAGGATGATACCATTTTATGAAATTTTAAAACACACGAAACAATCTAATATTGTTTATAGACACATACCTATACAGTGAAATTACCAGAACAGGAATGGGAAGGATACATTCAGGTTAGCAGTTAGCACTAGGGAAGGAAGAAGAAGAAAATGAGGGGGGGGGGCGGGGTGGAGGGGAGCTTTGGCTATAATTGTTACTTTTACTCATTTTTAAAAGGAAGGCTCTGGGCATAGTTTAATTTTAATGTTGGGGTTTGAGGAGTCCCTCAAAATGTCACCCCTCTTCCCACCTGACTTCTGGACCAAATAAAAGAAAGTCAGAGTCAGACAGATGGACAACAAAATATCACACTTATTACTAGTTAAATAGATGATGAAAATGTGGCTCAGATCTGGAATTCCAAATACTGGACCCACAGAAATAGGCAGGAGTGCTCATCCAGTCATCAACAGGGCTGGACCTCCCAGGGCTGGACCTCCCACGGCTGGCAGAAAGCCATCAAGAGCACGTGCTCTCTGCGGGCAGGTGCACTCTCAAGAGGAAGAAGAGAGCAAGGGACGGCTCTAAGCATGAGTAGTTCCTGCTCCCAAACTTGTCAGTGAGGGAAGGCCCTCTACCTCTCATGAGCAGGAGTAACTGAGATATCAACAAGAGACCAGGATTGCACCAACAGTTGAGGTCCCTTCACAGAGAAGGAAATCTTGGGAGTGCACAAAAATGTACTCCACCCCTCTATCCAACAGTTAGCATCTCCCTAATCTTGGAGGTGGTTATGTAGGCATCTGTTATATTATTTTTCTATAACTTTCTTTTTGTTTCAAATATTTCCTAGTCAAAATTTAAATTAGAAGAATCCTTA
Organism: Cynocephalus volans; assembly: GCF_027409185.1. Classification (NCBI taxonomy): domain Eukaryota; kingdom Metazoa; phylum Chordata; class Mammalia; order Dermoptera; family Cynocephalidae; genus Cynocephalus; species Cynocephalus volans. The sequence goes on from NC_084461.1 coordinate 100,881,826, forward strand.
GTCTCAATGCCTCATAGCTCTGCCCAGAAACCCTCCTCTAATACAGAAAGCATTCTAACTGGCAATGCCTTATTTGCATTAAGATCCATAGTGAAAAACAAAAGCACTAAGACCAAATATCTTTGCTGGGCATTGTCAAAATGGCCCTTCAAATGCCCTGGAGTTTGTCCAATGGATCCAAGCACTTAGCTTTAGGGAAACAGCCAAATGGACCATAACACCTTCCTGATTCAGATTCAGATTTAAACAACATCAATCAACTGAGAGAGGCCTCAGTGAGGTGGTTGAGTGAGTGGTTATGGACTCCACAGTTAGACTTAGATTCAAAGCTAGGCTCCTCCACTAACTTATTAGCTGTGTGAACTGTGGGCAAATTACTTAACTCTGAGTTTTCTTACCTGCCTGGTCAGGTTGTTTGCAAAGTTTAAATGAAGTAATGGGAGTAAAGCCCTTAGCAAGGTCCCTGGCACTGGATAGACACTGAGAAGTCAGAAAATAAGGCCTAGAGTTTTCCTGTGTGTTTGTATTTTCCTTCGGATATCATCTCAGGGCGTGCTCTCTGTGGAGGACAAAACTTGTCATCCTGTGAACACTAATTTTGTAATCCACCAATTAGATAAAAGGCTATTTTATTTTATAAACTCCATTTAGAAAATGCATTTTGTTACATGATAGGAACTAATGTCCAATATGTAATTTGCTTCAGTAAAATGTGGGCCCAATCCTCTTTCAGTTCAATAAAAATATAACCCTACTGGAAGACACATTTCTCATCTGCCCCACTTTCAAATTTTCACTCAAATCTGTGTCTATGTGAAATTCTGAATTCTTGCTAGAGTTAATGTTTCCTAGGTCTATCCAGATAGATGCTAAATAATGTAAATGAAGTATACTACAACTGGTCAAGACTATTACTATTTCAGATATTTTGCTTGACATTTAGAACTTCCAGATTTAAATCTGGAATTAAATTTATTTGCTTACTTCGTAATTGTTTGTCTGCCTCCACTAGTGCATAAGTTCTGTGAGAGCTTGGAATTTCACCTAGTATATAATAGGCACTTAATAAATCACCGTTCGATGAATGAATGAATGAATGAGAAGTTTTTACCACACAACTAAAAAAATAATGTTTGAGCTAGAAAATAAGGTTTGTATTTGGGCTAAGCTTCTTTCATCTAAACGTATTGAGTATTGCATGTAATTTTTTCTCTAAATTCAATGAATTATTTTAAATCTCCACTCTTTCTTCATTTCTTAAGTTAATCTAGAACTGTTCACGTATGAACTGTGTACATTTCACATTGTATATAAATATAAATACATTTTGAATTGTAATACCCATGTCCATTGCCTAATGAACTAGACATGTTTTGTCCTAGGAGAGAATCCTGAAGAACCCAGTGTCTATTTTCACAGCAGCCTTAGTTGGCCTGTGTAGGTAGTTTAAAGGGCTATTTAGATCTGTCATTCTGTTGTGGAGTGTTTGTATAATTTTAGTACCAGTACAAAAGAACTTCTGTTTGAGATTTTTCCAAAGGCAAATGAAATCATTTCTTTTTCATGACAAGCCTATTTTACTTTTTTTGAAAATATTGGAGAACTACTCTCAGGTGCAAGGTTATCTTCTTTACTAGGCTTTTGTGGGGTTTTTTGTTTGGTTTTCGTGATTTTTTTTTTTGGCAGCTGGCCAGTACTTATTGGGTTTTTTTATGTTAATAACTTTTTGTGTGTTTTTAAAAAGCTTCAAGAGTGTTTATAAGAGATTTGTGTTCTCTTCATAAAGAGGGACTTGACCTTTTGACCATGATCCCAGAGACATTGAAGGCAAAAACTACCCCCAGTCACTTAGGTGAACTCAGCACTCAGGGAATGCCACTTGTCAGCAGACCTTAAAGGCAGTTCGATGAAGATTAGCAAGGAAGAATGTAATTCCTAGTTAAAATAAACCTCCACAGACTTTCCAGGTGGATTGCCTAGACGGCAGGAGATACAAACCATGTAAGAGAATGCATTTGGAAAGCACATTTCAAATAGTTCTATTTGACACAGTCATTCTATCACCTTATTGCACTCCAACTACATACTGTTTCATGACCTAATTTTCCTTAAATATTTCTCATTTTTTAACTCAAATTTTTTTAGTTGTAGGGTAAAAATCTTGCTGGTTCATTCATTCATTCATTCATTCATTCATTCACCAAATGACTATTTAGTAACTACCTATTATGTATGAGGGGAAATTCCATGCTCTTGTAGAACTTATGTACTAGTGGAGGGAGACAGACAATTATCAAGTAAGCAAATAAGGAAACAAGGTAATTTCAGTTATTGATGAGGGCTATGAATGAAATAAAACAAGATGTGATGGAGAATGTGAATAGGTGAGAGCTGGGAAGTGCCATTTGAGCTCAGACCCAACACATGAGCCAGAACCAGCCCAGTGGAGATGGGAGAATGCAGGGTTCCAGACAGAGAAAAGGGGAAAGCAGTTGCATATACCCCAAGGCAGGAACATGCTGGTACGTGCAAGGAACGAAAGAGGGCTTATAGGGTAGCCCAAGGGAGCAAGGGGAAGAACGGTGGCAAGTTAAGGTGAGAGAAGTAGACAGAGAAGGATCATGGAATTTGGATTTTATGCTAAAATAAGAAACTAGTGGAAGATTTTAGTCAAGGGAGGGACATGATCTGATTTGTGTTTCAATCTGATTTGTGTTTTCAAAGATCACTCTGCATGCTGTGTGGAGAATGGATGCATTTTAGCCTTGGACTTTTGGCTGACACCAATTAATCCAGTTCTACCTGGGTCACTGAAAGGATTATTATTTTTATTTTATTATATTTTTGCAAATCCAGATTAGTTTATGATCTCTCCCGATATTTTTTTCTCATCTTTAGACTTCACCTCCTGAAATAGCAAGGCCTTTTTAGGTTATAACCTTGCCTATCCCAGATAACATGCCCATAATGACCCAGGATAGAGGGAAAATCAGTCCACTGCCTCATGCTGTCCTAGCAAACACATTTATTTGTCTGACCTGGAAAAGCCATGCTGCAACTATGCCAAAAACCAATACTTTATGATAGGTTAGCCACATGTGATTAATTAAAGTGACTGTAGTTTTCTCTAAAAGTAGAAATCTTATTCTACCAGGCTATTGTCCTCATGCCACTGCCCTAAAACATGGTCAATTGTCTGGATGTTCTAAGCTAGAGGCTTCAGAATTATGATGGAAGGATAAACTAACTATCTGAAGCATGAACTGTACCAGGCCCTTACTGGATGGGACAGATCTGTTCTCCAAAGACATCAGGGTGAACTTTGACAATAACAACAATAGTTAACATTTACTGAGCATTTAGGTTTTGCTAAACACTCAACTCAAATCAGGTGTCGGCAAATTTTTTCTGCAAAGGACCAGATGGTAAATATTTTTGGCATCGTGGGCCACATAGTCTCTGTCACAAGTATTCAACTTTGCTGTTGTAGTGAGAAAGCAGCAACATCATATGTAAGGAATGAGTGTGGCTGTGTTCCAATAAAACTTTATTTCCCAAAATAGACAGTGGGCCAGATTTGGCCCACAGAATGTAGTTTGATGACCCCTGATCTACATGACTGATGTACATTAACTTATTTGATTCTAAAAGTACTCTTATTATTATTATTACCCTTACTTTATAGGTGAGGAGCCTGTGACAGAGAGAGGTCATGTAACTGGCCCTGGACAGAATAGCTCAGACATTGTAGCACTGAGGTTCATACCCACGTAGCATGGCTCCTGAAGCTGGGCACTGACTCACTGTGAGTTTGGCTGGGCCAGGGCTAGCCCTATGCTTAGTCATCTATAGACTTCACTGACAAATGTGTAAGTTATCTGGTTTCTTTATCTAAAAAAAGTCTATATCATAGGGTTGTGGGGAAACAAAATGTTGGGGAATGAAATGAAACAACAGTACAACGCTTATATCAGCATGGTGCTTTGGAGGAGTTGTCAAGTCACTCTGCATTTTCGCTTTTTTGGGGAGTAATATTTGAAGAATACCTGGGGTGTCTGGGCTACTGGAGACACCTGTGACTAGGGATGTCTGATGGCCTTGGCAGTTCATAGAAGAATGGTATTATCAGCCTAAGATTTTACTGCTTCTGGTTATTCCTCTACACACTTCATGCGATTATAGTGAAGATCAAATGGAAGGAAAAGAAATACAGAGAATTGTGGAAAATTAAGAATTTGTAGCATGTAGTAGACATATAGTGAGAAACTTTGTGCTTTGTTTTCTTTTTCTAAAAAAAACTACCGTGCTGGGGAACTTTCTTAGATTTTTAAGAGATTAATAAAAATATTTGGAGATAAAGTTTAATTATTATTTGGGGGAGCATAGTTTTTATGATAAAATCCACTTCATCTATGTTAACAAACTAAGTCAAGAAGAAAGTCTTGGGTTACTTTTTTAAACCTCAGAGCTCACTCAAAGCTCACTCTCCGTACATCATGTGTAATGCCATAGAGTTTTTTTTTATATATGTCTATTGAAAAAGCTAATGTATGCAATGGAAATGTGTTTTGTGCAGAACTTCTATTTATTCATTTATTTATTATTTTTTATGTTTTATTTTTAAATTTTTATTTTGAAAAAATTATAATTATAATTACTATAATTATTGTGAATAATTATAGATTCACAAGAAGCTGCAAAAAAAATGCGTATGCAGGGAGATCCTATGTGCCTTTCACCCAGTTTCCATTATTCGCATCATTTTGTATAACTATTGCTCAATATCAAAACCAGGAAAGTGACACTGGTAAAATATACAGAGCTTATTCAGACTTCAACAATTTTACATGACCTTAATTGTGTGTGTGTGTATGTATATAGTTCTACACAATTTTATCACATGTGTAGATTAGTATAACTCTGACCATAATCATGATACAGAACTGTCTCATCCTGTGAACCCTGAAAGAGCCAGTCTTTTGAGATGGATGATGAATAGCAAACTGGGTCTTAATTTCTGAATGGAACTGAGTGGCCATTTGCTAACTAGAGGTTACACATGTATCCTGTTTGGGACATCTGTTTTGTCACCTGAACTTAATTAATGGACTGTAGCATGTCAAATGTTAACTGGCCAGAAATGAGCAAGCCAGAATCCCTCTTTTGCCTAACAAGCCAAACCAATCAGGACTGAACAAGCTCGAACTCCTCATTTGCACAGAGGACCTGAGTGGGAAGCTGGGTGTGAACTTTTGGTAGATAAGACAGTCTCTCCCTTTGTCCAGAGAGAGCAAACTTCCATTTTTTATAGAAGGCTGCTCTCCCTGGTTTGCAAACTGTTTGCCAAATCAAGGCTCCCTTTATCTCCAAATTCTTTTCCAGTGAATTTAGTTAACAATCCACACAAGGCTCCCTTGTGCTACCCTTTTATAGCTATGTCCTCTCTCCCTAACCCCTGAAAACCCCCTATCTGTCTTCCATTTCTATAATTTTGTTGTTTCACAAGTGTTACATAAATGGAGTCATACATAGGTAACCTTTTGAGATTGGCTTTTTCACTCAGCATAATTCCTGTGAGGTCTATCCAGATTGTTGTGTATATCAATAGTTTTTTCTTTTTTATTGCTGAGTAGTATTCCATGGTATGGATGTACCACAGCTTGTTTAACCATTCACCTACTGGAGGACATTTCAGTTGTTTCCAGTTTTGTGATATTGTGAATAAAACTGCTATGAATATTCATGTATAGGTTTTCGTAGGAACAATAAATTTTCATCTTTCTGGGATAAATGCACAAAAGTACAATTGCTGGGTATTATAGTAAGTGCATATTTAGTTTTAAAGAAACTACCAAACTATACTCCAGAGTGACTGCACCATTTTATTTCTATCGCTTTCTAAGCATATGTTAAATAAGAAAACTCCTTTGTTACTCAATATTAACTACAATATTTATTATGTATATTTTAAACATGAATTAAATTGTTTATTTTACCAGCCAGGAAATACAAAATCAGTATTGCATCAGATCTATTTTTAACTTAAAATCAACCTAATGGTGGAAGAGAATGTAATTGTTTTCATGTCCCTCCACTATTGAATACGCTTTATATGGTTGATCTTTACTGATGTTTACCTCTTTAATCTTATAAAAACAAGACAGTCTCCATAGCACTCTAGCAGTATACAGAATGTGTTTTTCTCCTCTTTTCATAAATGGAAAATATAAATCAAGGTGAAACCAAAAGATCCTTCCAATATCCTATAGTTTAAAAGCAGAAAATATAAGCTTTTATTGGGTTGGCTCAAAAGTAAATTTTAAAAAACTACAAAAGAACTTGATTTTTGTTTCTTCTTTCCTTTTACATTTTTATGTAGGGAGATCAGAAGATCAAATCATAGAAACTGCTTTTTAAAAAAAATCAAAAAGTGCTTAGAAGTAAAGGCAGCATTTTATATATAAAGAGCAAACAAAAATGAGGATAATGGGCTGACGCAACTTCATGGGCTGCGCAAGAAAAGAGTCCATGATCAGTTGCAATATTTAAGACTCAATTGACAAGTCTTTGTTGAGAGCCAACTAGATGCCAGACACTGTAGTTGGTGTGTGGAGAGATGGAAGTTTAATGATTTAGGATTAGAAGCACAGTGCTATCCAAACATTTCCTGTCCAGCTGGGAGACAAGTGGATCAAGCATGGAGAGACTGGAGAGTGATATAGTCCAGCATATACTCAATGATAATGGCCAGCACTGAGGCCACTGTCAGCATTCCCATTTTACAGATGAGAAAACCGAGGCTTAGAGAGTTAGTTAAAATACGAGTATAAATAACATGTCATTTGCAACAGTCTGATATTCCATTTCACTGAAGAAGTCTCTCTTATCTACATTGTTTTTCCTGCCCTGAGGATAACATGAGCATGTCCCGTCTCCTATAAATGTGCAGCCAGGCTGTGAGGCAGCTGTAGGATACAATCTTCTCTGACCAGGTGTGGCACTGAGACCTGTACTAGCCACTGCATCTTGAATTTACCTGAGCTTCAGGAAGCAGGAATTAGAACCCAGATCTTTTCAAATTCAGAGAACTTTATCTCCTTCACGATTGTTTTCCATCTTCATTTTGGCCATGAAACCCCCTTTTCAAACATTTTACAGTGAATAAAAAAGAATTACAAGGAATTGCTTCGATTGAAGAAGAGGGTGGGGGAGGGGTCAGCCCCACCTACTCTCACCAATACCCTTCCATGGAGGCCCCTGACGAGCTCATATTTGAGAAGTTCCTGCACAAAGCCCTGATGACTCTTGTCCCTTCTCTGAACCTAAGAGGCACAAAACTATTTTCCTTTGTCTACAATGGAATGAAAGTCCTGTTGAGAAGATGAAAATGGTGTCCAGGTGAGCAGATAAAGGAGGCTACGCTTAGGTACTTGGAAGGCTCAGGTGCCCAAAGAGTCTCACCTCACCTGCTCCCCACCAGGATCCTGAAGTTAAAGCATCCATGTTAAAATGAAGGTATTTATAAAGGAGTAAAAGGTAAAGCTATTGTCAATCATTTGCATCTAAATCTAAATAAAGAATCTGAAAATTTCTACTAGCTGAGAGAAAGTAGAAACCATAAAGGAAGAAAAAGATTGCCCAAACCGAGAAACAGGGAGACTAAGAAAAATCCCCCTGCTTCACGTTTCTGAGATCCAGCCTTAAATGTGGAGTTTGTGGCCAGAAACCTTCCTGCCTTATTCAAGCAGGTGAAACCATGTCAGAGCAGAAGCAGCTCAAGGCACAACCCAGCTGGACAAAGTACTTGTTTGGACTCTCGTACAGGGCTTTAAATAGAAAACACGAAGGATATGTCCAGATTTGAGAATTTAATACGGAACATGAGGTCATCTAGCCACTTTTAATAACAGGCAAATATTTTAAAGTGGATTTTATTGCTTCCAAAAATCATTCTGCATTCTTAGGAGGCTTTGCTTCTTACTTTGGCACCATGTGGTTTTCTTTTGGTTTCTCATATTAAAAGAATATAATAAATATATTCGGCATTAAAAGAAAGAAATCTCAAGTTATACATTTTCAAGAGAGCGAACTTTCACCCTTGCCTTTCTGATGTGAGTCTGTGATACTCTGCCAGGATTTGATTTTGAGCTATTAATCCATTGGGATGATATAAAAATCTATGTCCTCTGCCCCATGACCCATAGCAGGAGGTGTTCAACAGAAAAACTAAAATTATGGATGATATTTCAAAGAGCCCATGGCAGATTTCAGGGTCAGAAATTCCCCAAAGAGGAAAATTTCCTAGAGAGTTTCTATATAAAGATTCTTAGCAATGCTCTCTTTTTGGACTATTCTGAACCACTCATCTTCCCTTTTTTTTGTAGCGCTAAAAGAACTTAGAAAAAGATGTCAGACTGCACGCATATGCCTACCTCTCCAAATCCTTTCAATTAACAGGATACGTATATTTAAAATAAATAAATACACAGTAATGCTGAAAAACAAGAATGACTGCCATTAATGGACTAGAAATTTTGAAAATTCACTGGAAGACTGAAAGAGGGTGGGATTGGGTGACAATAGGAAACCACAGCCCATGACACTGTTGGAGAGGACTGCTGCAGAGGGGGAATTGTTTGGAAAGTGTCCACACTCAGGGACATTAGATTCCGGATGTGGGGAAATGAGACTCACGCATTATTAGAATTTGTGATTTACTGGAGACAATGCATCAAAAGCTAAAATATGCATAGTCTGCAATCAAGAAATTCCATTTCTATATATTTTCTTGAGAAAAATACATGCACAAAGAGTATAAAGCAGATATTCATTTGGGGCGTGATTGAATTATGACATAATCATGTGATATATTTACGACAGTGAAAAAAAAAACTGTACTGACATGTAAATAACCTGAACTAGTATGTAAAGAAGATAACACATCATTTTGTGTTAGGTTTTTAAAAAGTAGTAGGACAACCCAAAAAAACTTGATTGCATTTATGTTAAAAAAAATTCCAATGGCTATTTTTCTATCTGTAGATCTGTAATTAGATATGTGTGCATTTATGTAAATAGATATAAAATTGTCTGGAAGAACATATATCAAATTGTTAGCCAAGATTACTTTCTTCTTCTACATCTGGATATGAGCTTTAAAAAAATAGAATATAATCATGTGTTATAAAATTTTTTTTTAAAATTAAAGTTTTTAGGACATAGAGGAAACCAGATACTTCAGACATTCAAGAAACCAGATTTAATAAGCTTCTAATTAATAGAGTTCAGGTAGACATATTACTTCTTATTGTGTTTATTCTGAGTCTCATTATATCATAGTTTTAAAAAAATTTGTGTGATAGAAGTTACTTTGACATACATATCATTTGGAACAGATTAGTCTAGAATTGAGCAGGTATTATTTCAATAGGGTCATAGTAAGGTAAAGTAACCATATGAGGAACCTCATAGATAAGAGTGAAAAAAAGGACAATGCTTTGTTTTTTGCCTGGCACTTGCTGATTTCCTTGATCAATATGGTTCTATGTTGGACCTTTTATGCAGATTGGAACTGTATTAGAAATGTATATGTAAATTTAGAAGCCAGGCCTAAATCCTCAACTTTGGTTAAGTTCATCCCAATATTTTAGTGTTACAGTTTAAACATTTTTCAAAAATAGTGTTTTTCTCCTTACCTAAAACCTAAGCAAATTTTTGCTAGATTAGTCATTATATATATTTATTATGTTCTTTCTTCTGCTTGATTTGGGTTTGTTTACCCTTCTTTTTCTAGGTTCTTGAAGTGGGAACTTAAATTATTGATTTAAGATTTTGCTTCTTTACCTTTTTTTTTTTTTTTAAGATGACTGGTAAGGAGATCTTAACCCTTGACTTGGTGTTGTCAGCACCATGCTCACGCAGTGAGCTAACTGGCCGTCCCTATATAGGATCCGAACACGGGGCCTTGATATTATCAGGACCATACTCTCCCAAGTGAGTCACAGGCCAGCCGAATTCTTTTCTAAGTTATGCTTTTAGTACTGCAAATTTCCCTTAGCACTGCTTTGGCTGTGTCCTACAGATTTTTGTAGGTTGTATTTTCACTTTCATTTACTTTTCATTACCTTTGAGAATTCCTCTTTAACCCATAAATTATCTAGAAGTATGTTGCTTAGTTTCCAAGTGTTTAGAGATTTTCCTGTTATCTTCCTGTGTTGATTTCCAGTTTGAAACCTTTGTAGACAGAGAATACACTCTGTATTATTTTAATCCTCTTATATTGGTTGTAAGACTCAGGGATATGCTCTAGCCAGCATATGTTCTGTAGGCACTTTAAAAGAATGTGTATTCTGCTGCTGTTAGATGGAGTGTTCTAGAAATGTTGATTAGATCCTGTTGGTTGAAGTGTTGTTGAGGTCTTCTCTATCTTTGTTGATTTTCTGTCTAGCTGTTCTATCAATTGTTGAGAGAGGGGAGTTGGTCTTTAACTATAACTGTGAATTTATCTATTTCTCTTTTCAGTTTTATCAATTTTGCTGCACATATTTTGCAGCTCTGTTTTTTGGTGCATATGCATTTAGGATTGATGTGTCTTCTTGGTGGATTTACCCTTTTATCATTATCAGTTGTTCCTTTCTGTCTCTGATAATTTTCTTCTTGAAGTAAGCCTCTCATTGACAACACATAGTTGGGTCATGTTTTAAATTAATTTTCTTTAATTGATGTATCTACACTATTTATATTTAATGTAATTATTGATATGTTAAGGCTTAAGTCTGCCATTTTATATTTTGTTTTCTCTTTATTCTCTTTTATTGTTTGTTTTGGCTTGTTTCTGTCTTTTTCCTATTTTCCCATGAATTACTTGAATATTTTTTAGAATTCATTTTGATATATGTATAATGTTTTTGAGTGTTCCTCTTTGTGTAGCTTTTTTAGTACTTGTTCTAAGTATTAACATTACATATATACATATATCTTAACAGTCTATGGGTGCTGTCATTTTACCAGATTAAGTGAAGTGCAGAAACCTTACATTACTTTATCCTCCCTCATTTATAATTATTTTAAGTATTTCATCTCTATGTATTTAGAATCATACCAGACTGTGATAATTATAGCTTCAACTCAAATATAATTTAGAAAACTCAAGGGGAGAAGGCTCTGTTCATTTTTTTAAGTCTATTTTCTTTCTTTTGTTCAAATTGTCCAATTTCTATTTTTCTATTTTCCAGTCCACTGATTTCTTCTTCTTTTCCCTCCATTCTGCTATTGAGCCCATTCATTGATTTTTTAAATTAAGTTGTAGGACTTTTCAATTCTATAATTTCCATTTTGTTTTACTTTATATCATCTATTTCTTTGCTGAGACTTCCTAAGTTTTTATTTGTTCCAAGCACCTTTGTAATTACTTCCTGAAACATTTTTATGGTAGCTACTTTAAAATGTTACCAGCTAATTCTAACATCTCTGTTATCTCAGGGTTGGCCTTTTTATGATTCAGTTTGAAAACTTCCTGGATCTATTGAGACCTGGACATCTGGTGTACTTTGTTATGAGGCTTTGGATCTTTTTTAAGCCTTCTGTTTTATCTGGCTTTCTCTGACACTGCTCCAGAAGTGGAAGTGGGGTCACCACCTTGTTACTGCCAGGTGGGGTTAGAAATTCAGTTTCTCCTCTTGAACTTTTTTGACATCTTAGGGGTGCTCCTCATTATTGCTAGGTAGGAATGAAAGTTCTGGTTCCCCACTAGGCCTCTCTAGCTGGGAAGGGTTGGAAGTCTACTGGTTATAGCTCCACTGACACTGGCGAAGAGGGTTAGCCTCACTACCACTGGGTGGTGTTGAAAGTGCCGATTCTCCACAAGACCTTCTCTGACACTACCCCAGTAAGAAGGTAGAATTCTAGGCTCCCCATATGGTCTCAACTGACACCATCGAGAGAGGGGCTTGTTACCGCTGGGGATGGATGAAAGTCCCATCTTAATACTTGGACTTTATTGACACCACCTCATTACAACCTGGTGAGGGTAGAAGTCTAGGCTCCCCACTCAACCTTTTCTAGTGTGGGTGGGGGATGGAGTCACAGTTTCAGTGTTTGGCTGGAGTACAGCAGTTATCTATATATTTTCTGTCTTGCTATGCTGTCCTTTTCCTAGTCCTTTGGCTAGAGAGAGAGGTTTTTGTTTGGGCCTTTTTGTGTCTGCACCCATTGACTTTTCTGGGAGGCTGGCTTCTTCATCTTCAGGTCTGAGATACATGAGGCAAAAAGAAAACTCAGGGAATTGAAAACTGAGTTGTTCCTTGGGTTCCTGCTGTCCCTAGACAGTCTGCCTTCTCTTTCTACCTTTCAGGATCTTCTTATTTTTGTTTTATATGTAACGTCCATGGTTTTTAGTTGTACTTAGTGGGAGGAATAGGGAAAAGTGTATCTATTCCATCTTCCTGGAAATGGATGTCTACTTTTCCTTTTAAAATTCCCTGTATTTTGGCTTAATTTACAAAATAATCTATATTTACTCTACTCTAGTAAGCAAAACAATAAATAGAGGTATAAATAAAACCAAAATAATATAAGCTGCACCTCCACTACCCCCTGCTATCATCTTCCTTCTGAGATAACCAATGTTCGTGGCCTGGGGTGTATTGTTGTCATCTTTCTTTGTGGTGTTAATACAGACATACATAAATATAAATATGCATTTTCTTGTTTGGTTCTGGTTTTGCAAAAATGGTTTTCTACTTGTTAAAGATAAGCAAACTTTGCATTGTGTTTAAGTTTAGAATTTATCAGAAGAACTACTATTAAAACACTGTGGAGTGGAGACAAGCAAAGCAAGTTACTGCCTCAGATAGAGGAAGTTACCCTGAGCATTCATGGAGTGGGGAAAAGAAAGACAGAGAAAGGTAAGGAAAAGGAGAAAGGAAAGCAACACAATTAATGATTTTTCTGAGATATGAGTATCTATACACATATATATATGTATATAGTGATGAAAACAGTTATAACTTTTAGCCTATCACACTTTTCTACATTTGGAATCTGATCCTGGGACATGTTAGAGAAGGAGGAGAATCGGAGGTGCCCAGCGAATGGACTGCAGAAAAGATGATTGTGAGTGTCACTAGGTGAGTGTCCAAGAGCCATCTGGACCAGGTCCTAACAGAAGTGTGACTTCCTTCCCTCTGGAGAGCACCTCTCGTTACCACACCCTAGGCATTGAGGGTCCTGTTGGCTCACAGGAGAACAATCCCTCCATCTACGCCAACTCCTCACAGTTCAGAAGGACCACTGCCCAACCAGAGTGGGTGGTGGAAGTGGAGCTCTGGCACTTCTGCTTTGGGGACTCAAGCTGAGCAGGATGGAGTGAAGACTCTATAGCCAGGACAGAAGACAGTGACCCCTCCTCCTCACTAATACATGTGATGGGGGTCTTGATACTGAAAAGGGAACTGAAGCTTTTCTCTTCTCTTAGAGACAGGTCTGCTTAGCACAATGACAATTGCTCTTTTGGAGCCCTGTGGTTTCAGGAAAGAATGAGGTCTGTTTTCCAGAGCCCAGGTTTGAGGGGACTCACATAATGCTATTGTCAGCTTCTCGGGTGGAGGCAAGGCTGGTCCTCTTGACTGAGTAATGTGGAAGTGCTCTATTCTTCCTCACTTTTATTCAAATCAAGTGTTCCACTCAGGGTCTGGCCAGGAGAATGGGAGCCAAGTGAGTGCTGTTGGTTAATCTTCTTGTTTAGATGGTAGCTAGAAGCATAGATTCTAAAACCATACTGTCTGGGTTGCAATCTTGGCTCCAAACCTTGCAGCTGTGACATTGGGCAAGTTACTTACATTTTCTCCTCTTTGGTTTGCTTCTCTATAAGATGGGTATAATAAACATTGGCCTGATGTGAAGATTAAATAAGTTAGAACAAGGTCAGGCATGTGATAAGCACTCCTAAAGTATCAGATGGTGATTACTGTCTGGTTTTCTCAAATCTAATGCTTGTCATGAGTGCACAGAGTAATTGTGGTGTATCTGAAAGAGGCAGTTATAGCTTTGTGAGTTTCATCACTCTCCTTTGACAATTTCTGGACAGAGGGAATAGGAAGTTAGATGTGTAAGTGATCATGGTGAAAAGGGTTGGGAGAGTGATCTTCTCTTATCTGGAGAAGTCTGAAAGTGAGAGGGAGGAGATGGACAGATGGCTGGACAGCTATAGTTAAGTGAGGGCGAAGGACAAGAGATATGCATGAAATTCAGTTGTTTTATAGATTGAAAATGATTGGCAAACGGTATTCTGCTTTATTTAGAAATATTGCTGGAAATTTTTGAATTGTATTTTGCACAAACTGTCTTCTGATGGGATTTGGGAAGGTTATGGAGGAATGCTTTTCTCTTCCTGGAAGGCATAGGGGTGTGATATTGTCTATTCCAGAGACATAGTAGAAAGGCTCTTCTCCCCTCTCTGTGGGCCGTAGATCAGCTTCCCTCCTCTTGGTTCAGGAAACTGTTCATTCCATATCACTCTTTCCACGCTCATCCCAAAATTTGGAATGACCTGGAGACTTCAGGACTCTAGGTCACTTCCTTCAAAATCTGACTCCAGAACAAATAACACTGTTTTCAGTTTTGTGCTTGAGTGTTGCCTTCTTATTTGATTTGATTTCCCCCCTCCTTTAAATATAGCCAGGTTAATTGGGCGTGCTGTTTGAAGCCAGGCTCTAAATAGGAGCAATTAAATTCATTAGACCTTTGAGGGATGAATTAGTTAAAGAAGTATACTGTTTTATTTTTTCCCAGTAAATGGTATACTAGCTTGAAACCTGATTCACAGCTACATTCTAATGTTCTCAATATTATGAGATGATCCGGGCATTCAACCTTACAAAACTATTTATACCTCATCATCTTAAAACATGGGAAGTTCTGTTGCTGAACCTGTTCCAGGGATGTGCATGGATCTGAATAATAAATAGGAAGCTTCCTTTAAGAGCACTGAGTCCCTGTCATAAAAATACTTCATTTCTTAGAAATAGCCAACTAGGAATAGACCACAGTCTCCCATTTGTTCCAAGGCCTGCATTGTAGGGGAGAGCTGACAGCCCTGTGTGATGTGATACCATGGAAGAGGGTGGGATATTATCAATTTCATCCACATATGATTTTTCTCTTCCCAAGTTCAGGAGATATTGATGTTGTGGTTCAACATAATTAGAACTTGAGGGTCAGTTTTCATTCCTGAAATCCACTTCTGAATTTATCTGTATAATTATCTGAATCCTCACTGACCACATTAATGGATTGCATACTTTTTATTAGATAAAAATCCTTTTATTTATTCTTTGATAAACTTTTTCTTTCATGTGTTTCTTTTCTTAAAAAAAAAAAGATGACCAGTAAGGGGATCTCAACCCTTGATTTGGTGTTGTCAGCACCAGGCTCTCCGAAGTGAGCTAACCGGCCATCCCTATATAGGGATCTGAACCCGTGGCCTTGGTGTTATCAGCACCACATTCTCCCAAGTGAGCCATGGGCCGGCCCTACTTTCATGTGTTTCTGTGCCCTTAGAGTCAGAAAATTCCCCCATTTCTCTCTTATCAAATCAAGAGAGAATCTCCTAAAATGCATTTTTTATTTTCAGTGTCAGCTCTGGGCCCTGATAACTAAGTAAGGATTCTGAAGTGGAAATAGAAGGGTTGCCCTCCCCTACCCTGGCCATGATCTGCTCTGCCATTGTTCTACATCTTATTTTGTGTAAAATGGTAAAAAGGAAATAGAAATCAGTAATATTAGATAGTTGAGCTCAAAACAGTTTGGTACATTTAAGACAGCATTTTTCAAAGTGTGGTCACCGCATTACCTACATCAGAGGACTCCCCTGGAAAACTTGTTAAAAATATAGATTACTGAGCACCACGCAAGATTTATTTATTCAAAATTTTTGTGGGTGGGGTCGGAGAATCTTGCATTTTTAACAACCTTCCTGAGTGATTCTTAAGTTCACTAAAGTTTAAGGAGTTTAAAGTTTGCTGAAATAGTTGCTCCTCTCTAGCCCCACAATAGTGACAGCTTGACAATAACTTGGAGAGAACATCTGTTCTACCTTAATACAATAGGGCTGGAAAGAAAGAATGATTGAATGTGTAACATGTGCCAGAAACTGTGCTAGTTAGAAAATTTACAGATGTGCTTTATTTAAATATTACAACTCTCTGTTGAGATGTTGATGGGATATAGTGTCAGCCTTGTAAGAGGTGAAACAAGGGTGATATCCAACTTTCTGTAATTTGATTACTGTACCCTACGCCCACCTTCTAGAGCTGGGAACTGGCTCCACAGCTGTGCCAGTCCAGGAAATGGACAGATATATTGCCCAGAGAGATCATATGGTGGCACAGAGGCGGCAGTCTTTGAGATGCCTCATCATTTTGATGACCAGTGTAACCTTGCCATTTGTAGATGGTTTACGGAGTGGCCACATGTGTCTGGTGGGAAATAAGGATGGAGGACATGTCTTCCCCCCAACTCCCATGCATCATTAAGACTATGATTACCAAAACTTTTTTAACAAGTATGTAAACTGCCGTTTACTGACAATATGTATTAGACTCTATGCTAAGTCCTTTTCAGAATATACTCTACATAATGACCCTATGAGGTAGGTAGCATTATCTCTATTTTCTCAGTTAAGGAACAAAAATGATGTGAAACTTGCTCATGCTCACACAGCTAGAAAGAGGCAGAAGCTGGAATGTCTGTTTGACTATCAGGTTCACTGGAGTCCTACACACTGGAATTGATGAAGCAAAGTCACCTCAAGCTGTGATACTTGAGTAGAGACCCAGAGCTCCTGCACATTTAGAGAAAACTTTACATCTCCTTATTTTTTGTCAAATAAAGAGGATTTAGTAGCTGTGGCTCTCTTCCTGTTTTATATTCTCATCCTCTGTCTTCCTGGTCATCCCTAATCCTCCTTTCTCCATATTTTTTCAAGACCTTGAACGTCTATTTAATTTAAGGTGAGGAGACATTACCTTGTGGCAGTTGAGAGTTGTGCTGGGTTTTATGTGTATATGATAGAATCTATACCAACTGTGTCATTCTTAAGACATTCCAGTTAGAGCTGCCCCAGTAATCAGTGAGCACTTAACTGTGAGTGGGACATGGACAATGATTATACATAATAAATTTTACGTCATCTATTAAGACTTCACATATGTGGGTCCAGGAATATTTGGTCCCCCACTGACATATACACACTGTAAGGCCTATGCTAACAGAGGATTAGTCAAATTCTCCAAGAAAGAAAAATTAAACTAGCCTACTGTCTTAGACTGTTTGGCTGCTATAACAAAACTGAGTCGCTTATAAACAACAGAAATTTATTTCTCATAGTTCTGGAGGCTGGAAAGTCTAAGATCAAGGCACCGGCATTCTTGATATCAGGAGGGCCTGCTTTCTCATAGATGGCTATCTTCTTACTGTAACTTCACATGGCAAAAGGGGCAAGGGACCTCTCTGGGGTCTCTTTTATAAGGGCACTAACCCCATTCATGTGGGTTCCACCCTCATGACCTAATCAACTCCCAAAGAATCACCTCTCAAAGGCCTTATGTCCTAATTCTATCACTTCATGGTTTAGGATTTCAACATATGACTTTTGAGGGGGCATGAATTCAGTCCCTTGCAGGTTTCCTCTCTTGTAATGCATATGCAGGTGTCACATGGTCCCTGTGGAACTGGGGCTCAAGGAATTGGTGAGATTGCTATTGCTCTGGCTATTGCTAGTGATGTGAGTAATGAAGTTCATTATCTATGACCCAGCAGTGTTCTGTCTTTTGCCAGAATCCAGGCCAACTTGTTAAGGTTGTAAATGGTGTAACATCTCAGACGCTTCCTTCACAGTTCTTGACAACACTAATAGTACTATTACTGTTCTTGTCGTTAACCACTATTTATCAAACACTTAATATGAATCAATCAACTAAACTCTGTTCTAAGTAATGTAGTATATGATCTTATTTAATCCTCACTGCATTGTTGTGAATTAGAGAACATTATCACCATTTTATAGATGATGATACTGACATTCAAAAAATGGGCATTGTTGGTTGCCATCCTACTATCCATTTCCCCTTTCCCAATTGTATTCTGACTTTAGCTCTGGTACCACCCCACTATTGCCCAGCAAGGAAGTCATCTCTTCCTCTAGCTTTAGGAGTGAGCCTGTCACCTTTGCAGATGATCAGTTTTAGAAATTTATTTAAGCTAATAAGAATATGACATTCCCCTAGCCATAGGAATAGGTCAGGAAATGAAACATTATCCAGTCTGGGCAAAGGGAATTGAGAGACAGTGTACTAGGGACTTTGGGGAAAGAAGTTTTCTTGCTCTGTTATAAAGACATAGAGAAAGTTTGGCTCTCTTCCTCTAAATGCTGGTATGTGTCAGCAGGGTGGTAGTGATAATATTTAATTGATACATACTCACCAGAATGAATGCTGGATATAACACTGATGCAGGGTCTGAAATTCCCTGTTGTGCTGTATATCACTTCTTTAGGTGTTGGATTGCGGACAAGTCCTGGGAGGAAGGGTGCCACAGCAGCTGGATGTCGGGGGTACTTTGCAGGTTCAGAGCAATGGCTACTTATTAACTGGTACCAAAGTATTTTAATACATTGATAATTGGTGCAGCTCTACTAGGGTGTGCAGGTGTAATGCCTGGAACTGCTACCCCATCTCACCACCAGTCTGAGGAAGAAGCTCACTCACGCAGGAGGGCAGAGCCCAGACAATCACAGAGAGATGGAGAGAGAGCCGCTGAATTGAGATGACCTGACAGCTGCCCTTTTGCTGCGCCTTTTTCAATTAATAGACTACCAATTGCCTTTTCATTTAAGCTAGTTTGGGTCTGGATTTCAGTTACGTATAGTCAAAAGCATCCACTGAAGCATTAAGTGACTAGTCGAAGGACTCAGAGAAAGTAATTATCCATAGCAGAGTTGAAAGGCAAACTGTAAAAGGCTGTATTTAGATTTAGGTTATTGTTTATTAGAAATAATAAATAAGGAGACTAAGAATGCCACAAAAAAATGCAGAGGACGATGTTACTTTTTTGTATGTGCATTGTGAGTTCTCCTCACTACTACTAAAAACATATCCACCCAGCTTAAGAATAGTTAGATTAATACAGAGAAATAAAAATATGATAGAATATATGATGTTCAAATTACTTACTGAGATGACTGGTGGTAGACCTGACAGCTGAAGTCAGACTAGATGAGCAGAAATCTGTTCCAGGAGAGTCTTCTCACATTTACACCATCTTCAGAGCATACATGACCAAGTTTTGGACACATCCCAGGAATACTTTGAAGATAGTTACCAGCATTTTCACATTATCAGAGTACCTTCTAAATGCCTGTACAGGGAGTATTTACTTCTTTTTCATCCGTGTTCATTATAAAGAGGAGATGCTTAAAGGAATTCTGTCCATTATGGCAAAATATATGCACTGTATAAGAGTGGATTTGGAGCTGAGAGGCAATAAATCAATAATTGGCACACCCTCTTTATCTAAGTAATGCTCTTGCTTAATGTCTTCTTTGTCTGATGTTAATATAGCCACACCAGCTTTTGGTTAGTGTGTACGTGGTAAATCCTTTTCCATTCTGTTACTTCCAACCTTCTGGTTCCTTATATTTAAGGTATGTCTCTTATAAGTAGCATATGATTGATCTGGCATTTAATATAATTATTGATATGTTTGTATCAGATCTATGGTCTTACTCTTTTCTCTTAAATAGTCCTTCTTGTAGCTAGAAATGGGATAATGTGTCCATTATCCCATTTCTAGTTTAGGAAAAACAGTTTCTATTGATGTACAGTCGAGCTAGGCACCTATAATTAACATTAATTTACTGCATGTTATCAAATGACTAGAAGAGAGGAGATTGAATGCCCTCAATACAAAGAAATGATTACAATTTGTAGTGATGAATATGCTAATTATCCTGACTTGATCATAACACATTGTACATAGGTATTGATATTCAACTCTATACCCCACAAATATGTATAATCAATTGTTTCAACAAAAAATAATAAAAATAAAATAAAATAAAATAAAATACCACTCTTTTCGTGGTTACTCCAGTGATTACACTATCCATTCTTGACTTGTTACAGTACAGTATAAATTAGTTCTTGTACTGCTTTCCTGATATTAATATTAGAACACTTTAAATCCATTTATCCTCCTCCCACACCCACCTTTCGTGTCATCATTGTTATGCATCTTACTCCTTCATATATTTCACAGGACAGCATTACTATTCTTGAGCACAGGTGATATTCATTTACACATGCCCTTGCCATTGATCTACATTCTCTTTGACATTCTGTGAGTCTGAAATAATTTTCCTCTTGCCTAAATAACTTCATTCTCTTCTACATTTCTGTAAGTCTGAAATAATTTTCCTCTTGCCTGAATAACTTCATTTAGCATTTCTTTTAATGCAGATCTGTTAGTGTCAGATGCTTTCATATTTTATCTGTCTGGAAATTAGTCTGCTTTGCCTTCATTTTTGGAGAATATGTTTCTAGGTTGGCAATTGTTTTCTTTCAGCATTTTCAAGATGGCATTCCACTACCCTCTGACTTCCACCGTATCTCTTGATAATTAATCTGTCAGTCTTACCGTCATTCTTTTGATGGTAACATATTTATTTTTCTGGTTTTCTTTTCTTTCTTTTTTTCCCCAGGGTTTCTCTTTGTCATTTCTAGCAGTATCACTTTGATGTGCCTAGTTGTGGTTTTGCAGTCCTTTTCTTCAAGAGAACTGCTCCCCATTAGGTATATGAATCTCTCCCTGGGGTCTGAGAGAAAGAGTTGAGGATGATGGTTCCTAGGTTTCGGCCAGAGTGACAGGAGGGAGGGTAGCTCCATTTCTGAGTCACGGTGCCCTGGGAAAACAACAGGTTGGAGGGGATCTAGAATTCATTTCTGGACATATGAAATGGTCTTAACTCCTCACACTGGCCCCAGGCCCTCATCTTACTCACACAGGCTCTTCTCTCTCTGCATCCTAGACTTCTGTTTGTGAAGTTTTCTCAGTTTAGAATGTCCTTTCCTGCTCTTCCTCTTTTTATTAAAATCCTACTTATTCCTTATGGCCCACTCTTCCATAAGAGTTGACTTCATCCTTCATGTTCCAGGGATGGAACACTGAAAGCCCATAGCAGGCCTTGAGAGTTTTTTAAAATAAATGTGAATGTGTTAGACAGAGCAAGCATTCTCCTGTTTGCCTTGGTCATCCTTATTGCCTTGGTCACAGTCACAGATTCATGACACCTGCCTATGTCCTATAGCCATTTGAGTTTATGGCCCATGATCTTCTCAAATCATTTTGCTTGTCTCTCCCACGCTGGGTGCTTAATAAATATAGTGAATTAATGGAGGAAAAAATGCTGTATTTTCCACACAGATACACCTGCCACCAGCAGCGATTTGGCCAAAGAAAGTTTTACATATTTTCATGCCATTCTGTTTTTCTTAATATTTTTCTCTTTTGCTCTTTTTCTCTGTTACATTTTTTTTCCTTATGGAAAATTTAAGGCTGGAGAAAAAGGATGCAAGAATAAGGGGAAGAAACTATTACCCACCTGACTTGTGATATTATTTGACTTAATTGCCCTCTGAGTTTACTTTGTGATGAAGCAGATATTTTGCACTAATACCACCAGAATAGAAGGTAAATTCTATTTTTTCCTCTGCCTGGGCTATGCGAAATAGGTCAGGTTAATTTTAATTAAAGAGGAAGGGGAAGAATTAAATAGTTTAACCATGGAATGTTTAAACAGTCTTTATTAATAAAATCCACGCCCAAGTCCAATCTTAGGCGGACCTTAGGGACAGGGAACAAGAATAAAGCGAGTCCATTCTTTATCAGGATAATGTTTCTAAACCTATTTGTCATTCACGAATACAAACATGCAGCAAAGTCCGAGGACAGCTTCCACGGAGAAGGTCCGTGGTGAGACCAGATGACTCGTTGTTTGATTTAACAGCTGTAGTACATATTCTTGCCAGTTTGTTTTGTTCCCACTTAATTCCCAACTTCCCATCTTCTTTCTAATGAAAAATCAGCTCTGAGAAATTGCTCACTAGATTGCCTCCAGTAAATGAAAATCTTACAATGTAGCCCTGATTGATTAAGTTCTTTGAATGTAGGATTTTGCTAAGTTACCTCTAAGAAGCAGTCAGTGGAAAGAGGAGTAAAAATTCACATAAAAAGGAACTGACACGATAGACTTTTTTCTTAATGTGTTATAAAATCAGGGAGAGGCTATAGAACCAAGCTTTGATTTTCTTCCCATCTCCCTGGCCTTTCTTTTCGGAAATGCTCCTCAAAGAAGTGGTCTGCAGTATTCAGACAAAAAACATTATGTAAACGCGAGGTGTCCAACTCACCTCTGGTGTGCACATAGAAGAGAGGAAGAGTTATTCTGTGGGCTTCATGAGGAGAGAAGAGGATCCTTCTAATGCTACCCCTTCTGCATATCTGATCTTGGAGTTATGTAATGTTTAACTTTTATACAGTCTCTGGACTCCACTGCTTAGGGCCATGGCCAAGTGCAGAGAAGGCATCATCTGTCTCTGTCAGTAGCTCTGACACCTCCTGTAACTTTGTCAGAAGACTCCATGGCTCTATACTTTTCTCTAGAACTCTCATTCCAAGGCATTGAAGATAGATACATAGAATGAATCTTTTCAGTTACCTCATAGCCAAAGGACAAGATAGCACCAGTGACAAAGCCATTACTCATGTTTAGTCTCTTGTAGAACAAAGGACTCTCTTCCCAGCTAGAAGAGCTGCCATTGTGGGCAAGAAGGAGGGGGCAAGTGAGGTGCTTCTCCAGGAGATTTGCCTGATTCTCCTCCCTGCCACAGCCTCCTAGGCAGATGCTGTCAGGGGAAAGCACCTGCCTTCTCCATGTAGAACTAATGAGTCCAGTGATGGGGGCAGGGCTGGGGGCCAAAGCAGACTCGGCTGCAATTCTCTCCTCACACTGGGCTCCTCAGCAGCAATTTCTGCCACCTCCAAGAGGGAGTCCCTGAGTGCTGAGGAAGGATTTTCTCTCCTTCATACTTCATATTTCATACTTCATATTTATTTCATCCTGAAGTTTAAAAAAAGTTATATGGATATATATTTTTATATGTATATTTATGTATATATGTGTGTTTATATATGTACATATGTATGTATATACACATACATATACACAGACACATTGAAATATATAATAGATATTGGACATTGAACATATATATTATATAATATATATTGAACATACTGTGTATTATACGAATTCAGTGTCAAACACACACATATTCATTTATGTGTGTGTGCATGTATGTATTTGGTGAATCTTGATTTGCCTTCCTGTCCATGGCCAGAGAAATCATCAACTTTTAATTCTTCAATAGATAATAAGGTAGGCAAATGAAACAAGATGATGATGCACAAGGTCTGACTCAGCCTTTCTCAACATGGGTTCTGTGAGAAAATTATTCCCTAGTAGTACCCTTTTAGGCATCCATTGTATGTAATGTAGTAACTGGGCTCCGTGCATCCTGTGGCACTAGTTATCAATTAACTGGAGTCTATGCATCAAGAATGGTTGGTACTAGTTATGTGCCATTCCTAGTATCACCCTTGGGAGAATTCAGAAATAGTCATTCACATAATTTCTCGCATCCTGTCTTCCACCGAAAATCATGGGTCTGGATAGTGATGAGCTGCTTTTCTCTGTTTAGAAGGTTAAAAAAAAGGGTGAGCAATAGGAGTGGAAAGAGGTGAAAGAAAATACCTCACCTCTGCACTGCTGAAGCTGACTTGACATTCCTTGCTCTCTCTCCTCTCTAATCTCCCCTCTCCCCCAGGGGGTAGGAAGGCTTCCTGCTTAGCACCAGAAAGGAGGTGCATTTGCAGCATCTGAAAGTGCATTTTGGAAACATTCCAATTCTGCTGAAAATGAAGTATGTCAGGTTCACTTGCCTAGAGAGACTTAAAACCATCCACTGATATAGCAATACAAAATGCACTTCAGTTTATAACATGTACAAATGCTGCCTCTGTAATCAAAACAATCTAATCACAAAGGTCTGGAGAAGAACTGCTTTAAAATCTGATTTTATGCTTGAAATCATTTATGCTTCAAGGAAATACTGTTTTCTTTCCTTCATGCCCCTGACTCTTGGCACCTCTGTCTGACTGGTGCTTTAAAGGACTGAACTAAAGTTTATCACTAGTAAAATGCCCATTCCTTCAACATGTTTTATGCAGCTTCTATGTGCCAGGCATGAGGGATTAAATGAAATCATACATATACTAGTAGCTTAAAAATAATTATAGTGGTAATAACAATAACATTAATAATTGTTTGCCTCCCTAGCGTTTCTCTTCCCTTCTCCAGCAACAGCTCCTGACTCTCACTATAGATCGCCCTCACCCACTGGGGTTCCTTCCCTGGGTCTGGGGACAGAACACATGGCTCAGGCCTATGCCACTAAATGTGCTGCATTTTCCTCTGCCTACAGTGATTGGTTCAGAGATGGGAACATGGCCTAAACTGGTTCAATCAGAATAAATATCAGGACTTGTTCAGAAAGCACTGGAAAAGACCCTCTCTTTGGAGCTAAACTGTAATCTCAGAAACTGTAGTGTTAGAGCTGCCCCAGCAATCTTGTCACCATGAAAGGAGAGCCTGGAGCTTCTGGAAGAACTAAATGGAGACTGAGAAGGAAGTAAAAAATGTGGGCAGCAAAGCAAAGAGATAGAAATTGAGTCCTAACAACACAATTTAAGCACTAAATCCAGCCATGTCTGAAGCCAGCCCAGCCCCTGGATCTTTCAGCTTCCTGAGCCAATAAATTTTGTCTTTGTCCTGATCCAATTGGTAGATTTTCCCAAGTGATGATAAAAGCCAATAACTGGGAGAAAACTTTCCCCTCAAATTCTAAAACTCTTAGGGATCCCCACATTGCCCTGCGCAAAGGGAGAGGGGGAGTGTCTCCACTGAGATGTGAACACCTACCTTTAATAGCCATACCACTGCAGATTTTGTGTATTCCATTGATGCCTAAGGATGGGCACTTTGCCTTTTAATACCCCCATTGCTGAAGGGCTTTTTGTTTGCTTGCGGCTGGCCTGTACAGGGAACAAAACCCTTGACCTTGGCATTATAACACCAAGCTCTAACCAACTGAGCTAACCAGCCAGCCCATGAATGTTTTCTATATCATTCTCTGGATGGTACCTATCCCCTTAAGGATAGTGTGGCAGATTGTGTTTTCCAAAGATGGCCACAAAAATATCTCTAGCAGTGGTAGTATGACCTTGCTACTCCTGCTTCAAGTACCGAAGTCTATTTCTCCAAACACACCCCTCTCTCCATTGAACATAGGCAGGCCCTGAGACTGCTTTGACCAAAAGAATATAGAGGTCACACAGTGTCAATTCCAGTTGTAGCCCATAAGAGTTAATTTCCTGCCTCTTGGAATCCAGCTGCTTCCAGTGTGTGACCACTCTGAGATCACCATGCCATGAAGAGCTCCAAGCCACATGGAGAAGCCCTAGAAGATGAGACATTGTGTGAAAAGAGAGAGAGGACAGGAACCAGACTTATAAGTGAAGGAACCATCTTGGATGACCAGCCTAGGCCAGTTTTCAGGTGATTCTAGACCCAGCCACTATCTGACTTCAGCTATGTAAGAGATCCCAGGAGGAAATCACCCTGCTGAGCCCAGTCAACACCCGGAACCATGAAATATAACAACAAATTATTGTTTTAAGCTACTAAGATTTGGAGGCAGTTTGTTAGATGCAGCAATAGATCTCTGTAATAGATAATTTGCCAATCTGAGTGTCCCTTAGTGTAGTGGATACAGCAGATTTTAGAAAGATACTGAATTTATTATAATAGTAACTACCACATCAGCCAGGGTTCTTCACTGTAAGCAATGGAAGCTAATTCTGGCTGAATGAAGTAGAAAAGTTTTTTGAACAAATAATGAGTAGATCATGAATTATCACAAGGTCTGAAGATCTAGCTCTAGACTAAGCAGGAAAGAACACTCAGAGCTATGATCCAAAACCATTCTGGGAAAGTAAGACTGACACCATCACCACAGAAATGACAGGGAGCTCCTGGCCCCTTGGTTGCAGTGTCAATATCTTCCATGCTAGAGTCTTGGCATGACTGCCTCTGACTGGCAGAGCCTGTGGCATAGGCCTCCCCCTGTGGCTATAGGGGCAGCTAAGAAAATGAACGTTCAGAATTTTTAGACTTTATATTGAGAGTCAATCTTTGCTCCCATCAAAGTCATAAGAGGTAGAAGTGATTCCTCCAAAGATATTTAGAAATTGGGAAGTCAAAATAAATGTTAAGAGTCCATCACTGCTACCAAGAATGAAAACATTATTATAGGTTTATGCATACATGTACAGGGATGTTTATTTTGCATTATGCAATTTCTGCATTATCGCAATATTTGTCTTCCTGATAAACCTAGCATTCTGCAAAATTAACATTAAAATTAGCATTCACATTAAAATTAACAGGGCTTATGGGAAAAATAATATTAGGAGCATACCTCTCAAAATCTATACAAATTTGTAAGCAGGGCATCAATGAAAAAGTAACAATCGTAATAAAAATATTAGCATGGTAAAAAAAAAAAGGTTAAATGCCTAATAAAACAGAAATACTAAAGTAAATTTAAAATTTTTACTTAAAAAATTCAAAAGTGAATGAATGTACCTTGATGGAAGAGGTATAAGGAGTGTTGAGTCTGCTGAGTTATGGTGGCAAGGGCAAAATGCCCAAAGACTGGTGTCTTAGTCCATTTTTTTGTGCTGTAACAGAACACCTGAGATTGGGTAATTTATAAAGAAAAAAGTTTTATTAGGCTCACAATTCTGGGACAGGTGCATCTGACACAGGCCTCAGGCTGCTTCTACTCATGGCAAAAAGTAGCAGGCAGCCATTGGGTACAAGCAGATCACATGGCAAGAGGAAGCAAGAGAGAGAGAGGAGAGGTGGCAGGGTCCTTTTAAACAACCAACTTTCACAGGAACTAATAGAGTGAGAGCTCATGAACCCTCCTCTCCCCACACCCCCAGGGTATTAATCTATTCATAAGGGATCTACACCCTACGACCCAAACACTTTCCAACACATTGGGGATCAGATTTTGATATAAGCTTTGGGAGTGCAATATATCCAGACTCTATCATTCAGCCCTCGGCCCCCCAAAATTCATGTCCCTCTCACATACAAAATACAATCATTTCATCCCAATAGTCCCAAAAGTCTTAGTTCCAGCACCAACCTGCAAGTCCAAAGTCCAAAGTCTCATGTAAGACCAAACACAAAACTCCTTCCAGCTGTGATCCTGTAGAAATCAAATACAAATTTATCTACTGCCAAGATACAATGGTGGAACAGACAATGGGTGCACAATCCCATTGCAAAAGTGAGAAATAGGCCAAAAGAAAGGAGAAACAGGGCCCAAACAAGTCTGAAATCCAGCAGGGCAGACATTAAATCTTTATTTATTTGTTTATTTGTTTGTTTGTTTGTTTTGAATATTCATGAGATACAAAGCTTATTGTCCCCCCTCCTGCCCATGATGTGGGGGCCAGATTCATATTGGGGACATACCCATTACCAGAAATTGCTTTTGTACCCTTTACCCCCTTCCGATTATCCCCCTCCCCTCAACTTCAATTTGCAACCCTAGGAATGTGCCCTCCCTCTGATGGATCATGGAACTACTGTGGTCTTTCTTTCCTGCCTTCCTTTCTCTCTTAGCTCCCACAAATGAGTGAGCACATGAGGTATTTATCTGTCTGTGCTTTGCTTGTTTCATTCAACATAAGTTTCTCAAGGTTTATCCATGTTGTTGCAAATGGGAGTATTTCATTCTTTTTTATGGCAGAGTAGTATTCCATAGTGTATATATACCACAGTTTCCTTATCCACTCATCTATTAATGGACATTTAGATTGGTTCCATATCTTGGCTATTGTAAACAGAGCCACAATAAACATGGGAGTGCAGGTATCCCTTCAACATGATGATTTCCATTCCTCTGGATATATACCCAGAAGCAGGATTGCTGGATTGTATGGAAGATCTATCTGTAACTGTTTGAGAAACCTCCAAATTGTTTTCCAAAGTGGTTGTACTAATTTACATTCCCACCAGCAGTGCAGTAGTGCTCCCTTCTCTCCACACCCTTGCCAGCATTTGCTATTCACCATCTTTTTGATCATAGCCAGTCTAACTGGAGTGAGGTGGTATCTCAATGTGGTTTTAATTTGCATTTCCCTGATAACTAGTGATGTTGAGCATTTTTTCATGTATCTGTTGGCCATTTGTATATCTTCCTTTGAAAAATGTCTATTCAGCTCCTTTGCCCATTTTTTAATTAGGTCATTTATTATTTTACTGTATAATTGCTTGAGTTCTATGTATATTCTGGATATTAGTCCCTTGTTGGATGCATAGTTGGCAACAATTTTCTCCCACTCTGTAGGTTGTCTTTTCACTCTGTTGATTGTTTCTTTTGCTGTGCAGAAACTTTTTAGTTTGATATAGTCCCATTTGTTTATTTTTTCTTTTGCTGCTTGTGCTTTTGGGCTCACGTTCATAAAGCCTGTGCCCTGACCTAACTGCTGAAGTGTCTCACCTATATTTTCCCTTAGTAATTTTATGGTTTCGGGTCTTATACCTAGGTCTTTAATCCATTTTGAGGTGATTTTAGTGTATGGTGAGAGATGCATATCAAGTTTCATTCTTCTGCATATGGATATCTAGTTTTCCTGGCACCACTTGTTGAAGCGGCAATCTTTTCCCCAATGTAGATTTTTGTTGCCTTTGTCTAATATCAGATGGCTATAAGCCTGAGGAGTGATTTCTGGGTTCTCTATTCTACTGGTCTGAATGTCTATTTTTATACCAGTACCACACTGTTTTGGTTACAACAGCTTTGTAGTACAATATGAAGTCAGGCAGAGTTATGCCTCCAGCTTTGCTTTTTTTTTTTTTTTTTTTGCTCAGGATTGCTTTGGCCATTCGGGGTCTTTTGTTTTTCCATATGAAAGGTAAGATTGTTTTTTTCATTTCTGTGAAGAATGTCATTGGTATTTTGATAGGGATTGCATTGAATCTGTAGATTGCTTTGGGTGGTATAGACATTTTCACAATGTTAATTTCCAATCCAAGAGCGTGGAATATCTTTCCATCTTTTTGTGTCTTCTTTAATTTCTTTCAGAAGTAGTTTGTAATTCTCATTGTAGACGTCTTTAACCTCCTTAGTTAAATTGATCCCCAGGTATCATATTATTTTGGTGACAATTGTAAATGGGCTTACTTTCTTTATTTCTCTTTCTGTTAATTCATTATTTGAGTATATAAATGCTATTGATTTCTGGGCATTTATTTTGTATCCTGCAACATTACTGAAGTCATTAACCAGCTCTAGGAGTTTTTTGATAGAGGCAGACATTAAATCTTAAAGTTCCAAAATAATCTCCTTTGGTTCTAAGTCCTGCATCCTGGGCACTGTGGGCCCCCAAAGCCTCAGGCAGCCCTGCCCTCATGGACCTGCCTGAAGTGGCCCACTGGGCTGCACTGTTGCCTGTGGCTTTTCCAGGTGGGTGTTGCACTTTGCCAGTGGCCCTACAGTTCTGGGGTGCTGGTGGCAGTCCTTCTCCCTTGGCTGTACTAGACATTGCTTTGGTGGGTGCTCTCTGTGGGGGCTCTGACCCCACAGTTCTGCTCAGCATTGCTGTAGTAGATGCCCTCTGTGGTGGCTCTGCCCCTGTGGCAAGTCTCTGCCTGTGTCCCCCATCTTTTCTATACATCCTGTTAAATCTGGGTAGAGGCTGCTGAGGCTGCCATGTCTGCTGGCCTGCAGGGAGGATATTAATCTATTCATGAGGGATCCACCCCCTAGGACCTAAACAACTCCCAACACTGCCACATTAGGGATCAGGTTTCAACATGAGCTTTGGGGGGACAACAAACCCTAACTCTATCAATTGGGAAAAACCATTTAATAGATACTTTCCAGACAGAGTAGTGGATAGAACTGAGCCAACAAGAAAAGCAAGGGCGACTGGACATCATGGACAGTCCTATATTCCTCAGCTTGCCATGTTCAACTGTGAGGTGTACCTGTGATCAGCTGCTGTCACACAGAGGAAACATTACTAGGCCAGTGACTAGTAATCCAACAGGACTTCTCTGTTAGACTGCCATTAGTCTCTATTTACCAGTCACATATGAGCTAATTAATGTTTAGAAAAACAGGATTGTAGCAGAATGCAATGTATGTCTGTATGTGTATAATTTCACACAACCTTTGCAAACTAGGTGTTATTATTCTCATTTAATAAATGAAGAAATTGAAGTTCAGAGAATAAGAAATCTGGCCTGCTTCAAACGGATATAAATGTGAAGCTGAAATGTGAAGTTTGTACTGTCAGGTTTTAAGATATACTCTTTCTACCTTGTCTTGTGAGATGTTATTTACTAGGAAAACAGCTTCTGCTTTGAGAAACTGAGACCTAAATCTCCAAGATGGTAAACAGACATGACCCTAATGATACTGGACTTACATAGTCAACAATGTCTTTCCAACTAAAGATTGGTTCAAGTAGATTTGTCTCCAAGGTGTAAAATTGGTTCCTCGGACCCTCCAGTGTCTCAGCATCAGCCTGCTCAGAGCTAGCTTCGTGGCTCCAAGAAACTGTCAGGTGACTTCCCTTTTTCCACTTTTATTTGGTAGTTAGCATTCAAATGATTGTTTTAGAAATACACCTATATTTTCCAAGAGGAGTTTCTAATCTCTTTGCACAATATATTTTTCTGAGAGAACAAAGATTTCTTACTTCTCACAGACATAGAGAGAGAAAATTTTTCCATTGTAAGCACAGATTTCTGCTAATTTCTTTGCCTCTGATACTAACTTACGCATAAACCAACTAGCTGAATAAATGAAAATGGCTGAGTGGGGGCCTGCCAAGGAGTGGTTTAAGTTCATTCTCCTGAGGCCAGAGAAATCTGCCAAATACTCTGCACTTAGTGACACTTAGAGGATGATGTTCACAGCCCAGCCAGTCAAATCAGGGGCTGTGATGTGTATAATGAATGAGATGGCTTCATGTTAAATGGACACAAGTTGGCAAACAGATTTAAAACCCATTGAGAACATTTACCTCCTGACCAAGTCTGGATTAAAAGAGGGTTGTTAACCATACTTCCCCACAAAGCTATACAGCGGAGATATATTCGCTGGAAGGGATATGAGCTGTTATCACTCAATAAACCCCTACCATTTAGCGAACAAGCGTCATGAGTCATTTACTGCATTTCTTCTGCATTGCACTAAAGCATCCTGCTGGGGATTCGCAGAATTGACGCACCTTATTAACACTTACCTGTTCTTGGAGCAGCGGCTGTCATTCTCTGGAGAGCTTGTACAAACAAGAGTGCTGGCTTCACTCCCAACAATTTCTGATTCTGTAGGTCTGGGATAGGCTTGGGGAATTTGCATTTCTAAAAGTGCAGTGGTGTTGGGCTGGCCAGTTAGCTTAGCTGGTTAGAGCCTGGTGCTGATGATAGTGCCCAGGTGACCCTTTGAGATCTGATATCCTAAAAAAAGCCTGGGCACCAGGAAGACTCTAGCCACACTTTGTTGCAAGTGGCAAATCTGAGGTTAACACTTCTCAAGCTTTTTCAAACCCAGTGGACTTTCAAAGAAATCATATTTTTCAAAAGCCATATATATTTCTTCGTGTGTGAGTTGCCTGTCTCTGTCCTAAAGAAGTTTTTTTGGTTTTGATTATTTTGAAAGATGGAGAAAGAACAGACATATTTCCAGTTTCTCAGAAGAATGCTTATTCTGGTTGTCTTAAGTGAGTGCTAATAGGCCTAACGTTTCCAGTTGTGTGTGTGAGTATGTGTGTGTTTTACAGAACAAATTTGCTTTACTGGTACACAATGTATATGAAGGTACTTCAAAAAGTTTGTGGAAAAATAGAATTGAAAGATAATATTAATCTTTCCATGAATTTTTTGAAGTACCCTCATATATAAAAAATTAATAAAAGCATCTCATAAGAATTCTAAATTGTACTCTTGCTTAATCCTTTCTTCTTTTTTAAAAAAATTCTTCTGAAGTATTTTAAAGCAAGTATCAGGCATCTTGTCCCTTCGCTCCTGCAAACTTCAGCATATGTTGTTAAAAACTACAAATATTTCCTTATATAACTGCAAGCGAATATTGTAGTTAATAAAATTAGCAATAATTCTCTGGTATGATTTAATAGCAGTCAATGTACAAGTTTCCCTGATCGCCTCAATTCAACCTCCCACCCCCAGCAGTTTTTTAGTAATCGGGATTCATATAAGGTTTATGCATTGCATTTGGTTATTATGTCTTTTCTGTATCTTTTAATATAGAACAGATCCTTCTTCTCTTTTGTCATTTTCTTCTCCTCCTCCTCCTCCTTTTTCTTACTTTTAATCCCAATAATGTGTTGAAAAAACAAGGCCAATTAATTGTCTTGTAGACTATTAATGGTCTGGCTTTGACTGTTTGTTTCCTGGTAGACCATTTAAGTTTGTTCTTCTACCCATGTATTTCCTATAAACTGGAATTTAGGACCACAGGACTGATTAAATTTAGGCGGAACTTTTTTGGCAAGAATATCCAATAGGTGATGCTGCACCACCCCAGGGGAGCCATGTGTGGTTGTCCTGCTCTTAGAGGTGCTGAGCTTCCTTAGCGGGTTCGGGGAGGGCCATCTTGATCCCTCCTTTGTGAAATGTCCCATCAGCCCTTTGTCTCATGGCTTCAGCCACTGATAATCACTCAGGCAGAGCTCCTGCATCCCTGGATAGATCCTAAGGGGCTGAAACCAGAGTTTCCTTCATTGCTGCTGTCACCCCTCTCCTCTCCCTTGCCTCGGCAGAGTGTGGTGTGGGGGAGTCGATGCCAATCAGCTCAGGGCAGTGGGAGTGCTCTGGGGCTGGAGTGCTCCCGTTTTGGAAGGTGACTTTGCAGCTCATTCTGAGCTTCCCACGGGCATTGCTTTAAATGTTCCAAGATGGTGGGCAGTGTCGCTGAAGCGAGGATGTTTAAGCTCAGAACGTTATCTCCTGGTATTTACCAGAACACTGGTAACTGGAAGAGGTCTCCATGGCTATCTGTTCACTTCATTCTCAGGATACTTTCCGTTTTATGCTTTGCATGCCACAAACGTGTTTCTGTGCAGGGCATCTTAAGGCCACATTCTCCAAGTTGGACAGTACTGCATGTTTCCCAGCATATATTTGGGGACTCTGCTCTTTCCTCTTCAATGCACAGTGGCCTCCCTTTCCATTTGTTTACTTCTCTTAACAAGAAACAGGCTAATATTTCTGTTGTTTTTTTTAATTTCAGGATATCCCAGACAAATGTAATTTTCATGGTGGAAATTCTTTTTCTTTGAAAAAAAGAATACAGCTTCTCTTGAGACTGCTCTGACTATAACTGACCTACAAAGACAGATTTCACAGATCATCAAAGAATTAGACACCTTATTTGCTTATAATGCTTTTTTATGTGTGGGTCACTGCACCTCTTTCTGGAGGACAGAATTGGCTGTCTAGGAGCACGGTCAGGCCCAGACCAAATTCCCAGTATAGGAAACATGCCTTGGCCATGACCTTGTGTCCTCTGCCCTTCCTCCCTTTTCCTCTTCTCTCACCACCACTAAATGCTTGTTAGCTGCATATACCGCTGCTTCTGATTCTCCACCCTCATCACTGAGGCAGAGGACTGAATTTTTTCTTTTCATCTGCACTGCAGACATTGACGCGCAACAGTATCTAGCAAGAGAATGGGGCACAAAAATAGTCTCCTCCAGATGAGTGGGTGATGGTTGCCTGGATGGGAGTGAAACATAGGAGGCTTGTCACAAGAAGAAAAATACTATCGTACAAGGCAGATCTGTAAGCAGAGAATGAAGAAAGAAAACTCTTGTCATTTTAGGTGGATGGAAGGAGAATGTTCCTCTGGGGTCCAGGGAGTCATCCCAATTCCTTTTCTGCTCAGTGCCTCCCCCCATGTAAGGAACTTTAATGTTCCAACTCACCAGTCACGGCCTCGGCCTAGGATGATGCTGAGAAAGATGGTGG
Organism: Cynocephalus volans; assembly: GCF_027409185.1. Classification (NCBI taxonomy): domain Eukaryota; kingdom Metazoa; phylum Chordata; class Mammalia; order Dermoptera; family Cynocephalidae; genus Cynocephalus; species Cynocephalus volans. The sequence goes on from NC_084461.1 coordinate 100,916,075, forward strand.
AGGAGGAGAACCTTACTCTCGGGATCGCAGGCCCCTTCTCCCTAAGCTCGTGCCTGCAGCTCCCTATTGGAGGTCTGACCTCCCACTTGAACTGCACTCCTACTCTCTGGGTCCTGGAAGGATCAGGCTAGGTCCAAAGAATGCTAAAGGCCTACCCTTCTTCTTCTACACCCTTGAGCTGGGGGCTACCCCCTCTTCTCCCGAGTCCTTGGAGTTTGGGGGTTGATTTTGGTTACTTTGGTTGTTTTTGGTTGTCCCCGCAATAACGGCAGCCATCCCTTTATTGGTGACCTAAGAGGCCACTTTCTCTTTGGGGGAGGTTGGAGAGCAGGAGCCCCAGGCCCTAGAAAAGGAGGTGGGAGGCTGCGGCTGGGCTACAGGCCATGAGAGCAGGTGGCAGGTACAAGGAGCCATGCTCTTGAGAAGCAGAGAGACTGGTTCTCACATCAGGCCACAGAACCTCTGATCCTTTCCTCTCCTCAATCTGGACTCCTCTCTTTGGTTATTTTTGCACTTATCTGTTCCATAAAAGGACACAAAACTCCTCTAAGGAATGCTGGTAAATCTAGGCTGGGCAGGCTTCCCTAGACATCCTCGAAGTTGAGCATCACCTTGACGGGCAGAAGGGAGACCCACTATGTCCTCAGTGACTTTCTTGGGATAGGATTGGGCCTTGGGCCCACTTGATCAGCCTGGAATCTGAATGACACTGAAGAGCTCATTTGAATGACCCCTGAATTTGGAGTTGCATGGAGAACCTCATACAGAACCCGCAGCCTGGAGGCAAAGTGCATGCCAGGCTGTGAGCTCAGCTAATAGCATTGCCAAGACCTGCCTCACTGCATGAAATGGATTTGTTGCTATGGCAAAGTTATTTATTTACTTATTTTTGCCTATGAATTGTTATATAAGCCTATCAAGAAATGCCAGGCTGTTCCCAGTTGACCAAGTTTTCTTTTGTCTGCCCTGGTGCCTCAAGGAGATAAAAGACCTCAGCATTCTCTACAGCTTGCTTGATATAAATCATCACATGCATCCTGCTTTCAAGCAGCCACTGCATGATCCTCTGCAGGCATAAGACCAAAGTGCAGGCTTAGAACAAAAAGAGAGGAGCCCCAGGCAAGTAACACAGATGTTGTCCCATGTCTGAAATGGGAAGACCACTTTAACACTAGAACAATTCATTTTACTCTGCTTAAGAAAAAGAAATCCTAAGGCAGTCCTAGGCTGCCCTGACTTGAAAAAGATAATATTGAATTTGTAAGAAGTAAAACTTCCATCAGCTCTACATTTTTCCCACCATGGTTGGGGAGATGGAGAACAGGCAGCAGTGTGTGTATAGGCTGGAGACTAGTTGAAAGAAAATTACATGGAAGAGGGATCATTTAGGAAACAATATCTCTCATGGTAAAGAAACATTCGCACAAAGTTCATCAATCCTTCAGGCTACTCCGGTCATGCAACATGCTGGGGTGTATGTTATGCACTGAGCTCTAAGGGTCACATTTCACAGGGGCTGTGACAAGGACGGGACTCTCTGTGGTTGGACAGTGCTCATCTGTGCAACTGTACATGGCAGCCCAAGTTTACTACAGTTCTCTTTTCCTCTAATATTCAAATATAGTTAAAGTTGGTAGTTTTTGATTGAACATAGCATATGTAAAAGATGCCTGTTGAACATACTATATTTCTTTATAACAACAGTACAATGTGGTGGTTAGAACACAGGTTTGGAAGTCATCCTGGCTGAGTTCAACCACTGACTAGTTGTGGGGTTTTGGGCAAATAATTTATCCTCATTGTGTTCCAGCTTCCTCATCTGTAGAACAGAATAATTATAGCCCAACTGGTAGTTGTGAACATTTAGTGAAGTAATCCAGATTAATTGCTTAGGCTGTGGATCTAAGATGAGCTGGCAGCTAAATATATCCAACCTGACCATAAGGAGAGAAACAAAATGAAGGACTCTGGTCTCCAGCACTGCTCTGTGATCCTGGAAGGGGTGGCTCATTTGATTACAGTTCACTGGAGAGTTCTACCTACCTCAGGGATTTGCCTTTGTTTCAATTTCCCATGGTTTGGAGTTGCAATATGAATATTTTGATATGAACTTTTTAAATGTCCAAACATGACCAACAGAACAAATTTTGTATTTTGTTTTTCTAAAAAAAAAAAAATTTCAAGGATTCTGCATAGAAGCTACTTCATCCTCATAGAGTAACTGCTTATTAATTAAATTCCATTTACTAACATTTCCAGATTGCTCCAAAGAGTCTTAGTGCTGGTGGCCTGCTGTGGTTGACTTGCAAATTTGACAGCCAACTGGGTACCTGGTGAATTGTGACTTACCCTCTGTGGGCTGCACAGGACTCTGTTGTAGCTTGTCTACCATATTAAGCTCATTTGTCACCAAGAAAGTGACGGGAGCATAAGCAGCAGATTGTAGACACAGCTTTAACCAATATTGTAAAGAACTTTCTGTACACATTATTTATTGTTTATGCTGGGGAACACAAGTGTGTTCTGTTCTGAGGAGAATAGAGATTCATTAAGGAAAATAGTGTGACAGAATATCATCAAAACCCAATATTTTTCTGCCTGAAATTCAAACAACCCTCACAAAATTAAACACTCTGTGAGTTTTCAAATCCCTAAGTGGTGGTGGGCCCTCACAGAAACCCACATGTGCATTTGTGCAGAATTTAATGCAGCTGGTTCTCTCTTCTGGCTAAATGGCTCAGATTCACCAGGGCTTTCTGGATGTTTCCCTCCAGCATGTGACCTCGGCCTGTCATTGGCCTGCCTGTGTGCTTCCTGGCATGGGCCAAGGGGGCCCAAGGACATGCAGATTCATCAGAGGGGTCTTGATTGGTTTTTCAGAAAAAAGTCTACACATAATTCTGTACAGCTAAGTTCGGTTTCCTTGTTCTATGATTTCCTAGGGATTCACTTTATCTACATATGTGTATCTCTCATCACTTTGCTTAAGATTGCAGGTTACAGCAAGGGATTATAGCTATTCTAACACCCTTTTTTGAGGACTTAATATTTAAAAATAAAATTTGGGTTTTAAAAAATAGCTGTAATAGTCACATTGTCTAAAACTTAAAAAGTACAAAAGACTATATAGTAAAAATTTTCTCTGCTTCCAGAAGCAACCAACATTTGTGTGTGTGTGTGTGTGTGTGTGTGTGTGTGTGTGTGTGTGTGTAAAGAAGAGTATATATGTATATATACTCCCTTCCTTTTTAACAACTATCATAAGTACATTACATACAGAGTTCTACTTTGTGCTTTTGTATTTGATGTAGACACTTTATAAAGGGAGGACCTGTCTGGGAAGGTTGCCTCTCTTTTGACAGTTTTAGGAGGTGCTCATGCGGACTAGGGAGGGAAAACACCCTATCATCAGCTAACCATGGAAATAAATGCAGTCAACTCTTGCAAGTGTGGGGAGACAGCTCTTACAGCTGGATCATCCTTTCAGTATTCAAGGTACAAAAATAATTTCTGAATGCCAAGTCTAGCACTGGACACTAGCAGGTCTCAATAGATATTTGCCAATTGATCAATAATAATAATAATAATAATAATGTTGGACCTACTGAATTAAGAATAAACATGTTGCAGAACTGGTAAAAGCTGTTTAGAATCCATTAAAAGATATTTGTGGTGAAACAAGTTTATCAGTATCTTTTTCTTCAGTCCAGAGTAACTCCCCTTCCCTCACCCCATGCACTAGCCTCAGGCAAAGACTGGGTGAAGGTGTTACCACGAGCAGCAGGGAGCAGACATAACCCAAGCTTGAGTGCAAACTGGAGCCCAGGAGAGTCAGCAGGGACAGACCATGGGAGAAGAAGCAAGCGTCAGGACTGATGAGCAAGGGCAAGTACAGAGGCTGCAGGCAAGGCCAAAGCTGAGATGCCAAGAAGGTCAGAGCTAGGGGACAAACAGCAGACAGGGCAAGATGAGGTGCTCAAGAGACAGGATGGGAACCAAGGCAGGGAGATGAGGAGTTTGTCTGCACTGGCTGCATAGGTGGGGAGGAGTTTGTCAGCTTACCTAAGAGTGAGGGGCCAAGGAATAGGTGGTGTAGTCCTTTAATGGACTTGTCTTGGCAAACCACACCTTTTTAAAGGTACAACTGCATGCTTGGTATGCTACTCAAAGCACTCCTAGGACTCTTCACTTGAAATCGGTCCACTTAACAGCCATCCAAGAAAATTACTCTCATAACTTGAGAGTCAAACTCTACACACTGCACACAAGTTTACGGTGAAACTCTACCCAAGAACTCAGTGAGATATATTTCCTACTCTTAAAGAGGAATATGACAACTGGAACAAAAACAACAAAAATATGTTGAAATAAGAGACCTTAGAAAATATAGGTCATGTTTATATGTGTCTATGAATTACTTGGCTGACAATTAATTGACATTTTCTTTGAGGACTTAAAAAGAAGTCCTGCAGACTCATTTAATTATTGGGCTATCAGAATCAGACTGAAACACCAGATAGTCCACATTCATGCCCAAGGTTTCTGTCACCAAGCCTGGAGGTAGCATAAGGACCTGAGATCTCCAGGCAAACCATTTTTTATCAAAATTTCCCTTCCTGAGGAGTTCTGCCTATGGTTGCATTTTAGCATGTCTTGGGAATGGCATAAATTTGAGGGCTACTTCAACAGGACAAACCCATTGACTCTGAATCTAGACAAGCAGAAGGCTCAAATAATCAGAGGTAGCTTCTAAGCATGAGCTTTTATGAGAAAGTAGCCCAGAAGCCCAGAATCAGATAGTAGGGACATTCACAAGACAGCTTCTGGGCATAAATTGAGGCCGATTGCTTACATCTTCTAAACCTGAAGAACCTCACAGTTATAATGACAACAATGAGGACCTAAAAGATCCTAACTCTCTTCTAAATTGCCAAAGAAAAGGTAACCTAATTTTAAAGGCTTTAATGTTAATGCATTTCATTGAATTCTAGTTCTTTGAAAGTTGGTAACCTGAGTATGATCGCAATAAATAGCTCAGTAAGGCAGAGTGATTAATCAGAACATACCAGTTCACTATCATGCCAACTAGATAAGAGCTTACCAAGCCTAGAAGTACATTAATCACTATGGCGATAGAAATCTTCTCTTCCACTGTAGAATATTAAACCCATACCTAAACCACACTTTGCAAATAAGTATCTTTATATTTATAGTTTGTAAATTTAGCAGTGTCCCTCTGTGACACTGTTGTGACATGAGGCCAGGCAAGAGTAAACCAGATTCTTGTGAGGTCTTGTTCCAGGGTGGACAAAAGTTCAACTTTATTATAGGACAGCTGAAGTTTCACGAACAACGTCGAAAGTCTTCATGTTAAGAAACCTTTCTCGATTGGCCCTGTGCCTCGTCAGCCCTCTCAGTCAGTCACTGCTGGCAGCCACCAGTGGCTCTGGCATGAGCAGCCTGTGTCCTGTGCGCCTCTCCCAGGCCCATGCACCTTGGGCCCTTGGCTCTGCTTGCTGACTCCCCACCTTTCATTCCTGAACCCAAGCGACTCACTCCTGTGGTGGCCGGTACCCCCTGGCACACGCCCCACTCTGTTCCCTTAGGTGTCTGCTCTTAGGCATCAGAAATAGCCATAGCTATTTTTAAAAATGTAATTCTCCTCAAATTTATCCATGCTATGCTATCTTGCTATTTTAAAAGGTCAATACATTCAAGATATAGTTTCAAAAATACATTCTTCTCTGTATTCTTCAACATCTACCCACTACCTTTTGCTTCCCATCTCCTGCACCAGAAAAATTAAGAATTGGCCGATTAAGTTGACCATAAAGAGGAGTGTTTCTGGGGCTGTGGCAGAGGGCAAAGACCCTGCTACCATCGTTCTGAAGAAGAGGAGCTAACAGTCACAGCGCCAGGGCCTAGTCCAGGCTCTTCATGGGCGTCCCTTCACTGAATCCTTACAACAATTCTAGGAGGAAGCAGCTGTTATCAGCCCCATTGTTTAGATGAGGAAACTGAGGCTTTGGGAAACTGACGGACTTGTTCAAGAACACACATCTAAAAAGCCTCAGAGACAGGATTCCAGTCCAGGTCTGCTTGTCTCCAGAACCTGGCCTCTTACCTGCTAAACAATGATGCCTCTCATTATGGCTTGTCAAACTTCTACAAAGACCACTGGAAGGCCCTTACAAGCGTAGTCCCGTAGTTAGACCAGAAGTGCAACTAAGGCTTTTGTAATCCAGCTGTAAGTGTAGCAGATGACTGAAAGATTGTATGTAAATCAGATTTTTGAAAATCAAATCCTATTCTAAATTCACCAGGGGAGTGTGCTTCATTTCTTCACAAAGAGAGAAAAAAATATGATTGCAGCACAATCCATTGCAATAGATCTATTTGGTAAGCGTAGATGTTTTCAACTGCTGGAACCTGTCCTCTCTTACCCCAAATTTACTCACTCCTTACATTGTAGGTAATTTGTGGTCCAGACAGAAGAGGGAGAAAGACCCCACACCCCCATCCACCACTCCAGGAATTGTTGGCCAGAGGGTAGGATGGCAGAAATAAACGTTGCTTTGGGAAGAGGAAGAGGAAGTCTGACATATGCATGAAGGCAGACTTGCACAGACGGCTAATTAATTCCTCAGTTAATCCACTACTTATTACCCAGCTCCAGCAGCAAATGAAGGTAACAGTTCTATGAGTCAGATACCCTTCATGAAGCTATTTGCAATCCTCTGAGGAAAACAGCAGAGTCAATAAATATCATCACATTATGTGGCATGCAGCTTCTCCTGCAGATGAAATCAGGTGTGGGTAGCTAGAATCTCACCATAATTCCATTAGCATTGTGATGGATCTGGATGGAAGGGCCTTTGGCCTCAGAATTGCTGTGAGCAGATAGCCTTCATCTGTTGGCAGGGATTGCCTCAGCTGTAGAAAGCCATCTTGCTCAAGGTTATGTGCTTCCCAGAGGAGGCCCACATCCAATGAGGGAGGTAAAGTTGGTGATAGAGCCAGCTACATTGACCCAATTGGAACAACACTGACAGGTCATCTTAGATCTGGAGCTCCCATGGAGTCAACTGAGGCTGTGGGCCTGCATGGCCACTCAGCTCCTCCCTCTGCTCCTCCCTCTCTCTTCCACAGGTGTTGATCCCAGGGACAATCCCTAATAAACATCCTTCACACTAAACTCCATCTCAGAGTCTACCTCCTAGAGAACCCAGCCTGCACCAAGGGTCTACACAAACCATTACAAAATGAAAGTTCTTGTATTAAGGGGAAGAGCTTTCCATTTATTGTGCATAAAATCCAGGAAGTCAGACTAAAAGTAAACTGAGAATTTTCCCCTGAATTTCCTGCTTTCATGGTATCGGTATTAGCAAGAATGGTTGCTTGCTACTATTTCAAATAAGGTACAAATCCATGTAATTTATTTATCAGCCCTTTTTTCTTCTATGGAAAATTCACCTGTGATAAAATTACTTGGCTCCACTTTCTCTTCATTGTAGGTGTGATAGATTACAAAGATGACTGCAGTGTAATGACTGCCTGTATCCATGCCTGTAGCAATGGGACTTTGCAACTCTTCCCATCAAAAGGCAGGCCAGCCTTGTGACTTGGCCAATAGAATGTGGTGGAAGTGATGTTGTGCTAGTTCAAGGCAGGCCTTGAGGAGGCCTTGAACACATCTGCTCTCTCTCTTGGGTCCCTGCCCAGTACCAGGTGGAAAAGACTGGGCTAGTTTGCTAGAAGGTGAGGAGGCCATCTGGAGCAACAAGCTAACCAAGTGGCCATCCTACAGTTCCCAGTCAGCCGGGCAGACTCACAACTGAGCCCAGCCAGGAGCAGAACTGTCCAGTAAAGCTCAGTGCAAAGGGCTGATCCACAAAGTTGTTAGCTACATAAATAGCTGCTGCTTTAAGCCACACGTTTTGGGGTAGTTTATTATGTAGCAAAAGCTATCTGACAGAGTAGCTAGTGGTTATTTCTAAGACTAATTCTGGAAGAATGAATGTTTGGGCAAACTGGTCCATTTCCAAAAACCTAAGGATCAATATTACTGTTTTCCTCTCCCATCTCCCATTTTTTAAGGCAGGGATCCAAGTCAATGATATTGAGTAGACGAGAAGAAATACAGGAAAAATTCTATATGAGTATAGTTAAATTTTCACTTTAAAAATAGAAGACTGCATAGTCTAAGAAATGAACTTCCAGGCAAATATACAGAATGAGATTTGTGGTCAAGTTGGAAGTTTGAGAACAGTGACTTAAGTCCCTATATAATCCACTATTTTTTGTTTTTTTGGTGGCTGGCCAGTACAAGTATTGAACCCTGGACCCTGGTGTTATCAACACCATGCTTGAACCAACTGAGCTAACTGCCAGCCCTAGTCCACTGTCCAATGTGTCTGTAATGGACTCCCTCAGAGAACCTTTAGGAATCTAGCAATCTCCCCTTGCCTGTTATGATTCACAGCCAGTAAAGAAATACACTGTATTTTTCCATTAACAGAATAAACAATCCTGTGGATTTAAAAAATATATATTTCAGAGAGAGGTTGACATTGTATTAGCTGTTTCTATACCTGGTGCTAAAAGGTTGAAGGCACTGTAGCCATTTCCTAGAAAAAAGTCACCCTGGTTCCTGGCCCAGGTCTTGACATAAACCTGGTTCTCTTTCTGCTGCTGTGATTGGTCCAGATAAATTTCCACTTGCCACTTTGATGTGTATGAGGAGGCATGCATTCCCGTGATCTAGTGCCTGTGGTGGTTTGCTGAGTTAGTCCTCAGAAATCAGTCTTTTCACCTCAATCTCCAAAGCAAAATTTCCTATAAATTCAATATCAGTTCATGTAGGACATTTCCTTCCTGATGACTTTTATTTCTCTAACCTAGATGCTCAGGATGTGTCAGCATTAATTAGGCTACTTCCTGGTACCCAGCAGCAGGAAGAAGAAGCTGGAAGAGATGAAGTTTTTTTCTGCCTCTAAGGGTGATGTTCATCTGTTGACTTACTGTAGGGACACTCAGAACCCTCCATGTGGGCAGCTGGCCATGGGCAGGTGTACATAACTAGGGCGTATGAGCTAGCAGGGTACTCAGAAGGTCATGTTAGCAGGTCTCATTAAATCTTCCTAAATTAGGGCCTTGACCTCTCAATAACTTCCTCATATTTGCATGAGTCCATCTGCATGATCACAGTGTCATTTGCCATGACAAAGTTTTCTCTCAGAGAAAGATGAGGACATGAATGACATGTCCTTACATTCACCAGCACCCAGATTGCTAGGAAGAACTGAAACATGTCATTTCTCTTAAACTCACTTTAGGCATTTTCTGCTCTACTTGGGTCAGCAAGTACACACCTTGACAAATATAGGGCTGTTGGTGGTGGTGGTGCTGGTGGGGATTGGCTGGGAGTGCAGGTGTGGGTATGTTAGTGTACTCCCATGACATATTCACATACCTCCCTCTTATGTAGAGATAAAATCTGATCAAGATGTACATCAAGTGGACTTCAAGGAGAAAGTCTCTAAAGGATAGCCCTCAGCATGTGGGTGTGTGCATGTGTGTACAAAGGGGCAAGGGGAAGTCCATCGGCTCTACATGGGCTAATGAAACAACAGAGAATACAGGCGTGCGTCCTCCTGACTCACTGAGAGAGTTCTCATGTGGCCTCTCCAATGAATGGACACGCAAGCATCTAATGATCCCATAAAAACCATGCCTGTTAATTAACAACCTGCTGACAATGTCAGGTGACACTTCATAATAATATTACGCATTTCCAAGCTTGTTACATATTTAGAAATAAGACATACAGTTTCTACAGTTAAAACTTTAAACAGGTGTTCAATATTTTGTAACGAATAAAGTATGGATAAGTGCTTCTAAGAATTTTTTACATTTCTGGGTGTTTTTTACAGTAAGAAAACAATTTTGTGCAGTTTGAGTGTTTCTGTACTTAACCAAAAATGTTTAAGTTTTAGGAAGTATAAAAAGACAGATAAACTGTATATAAGAAATGTTAATGCAAAATTAAAGATCGAATTAAAAACTTCACAACATGAAGAAAAAAACACTGATGAAGAAGAATAGTTAAAATCTGAAGGGTAAATATAAAGCTAACAAAAACAGTCTCTGGATGTAAATAATCAATAAGCTGTAATCAAAAAGAGAATCTTAAGATCTAGATGGTAAAAATAAGAGTACTGCAAAGTAAGACTTTGTGGACAAGACAAATATAATCATATTTTATTTAGCAAATATTAAAATTTTCTAAAATAGTGAATATAACTCTGGGAAAACCTAATGCGGATGTACAAAATTCTTGGGGTGTCTGGGCACCTGTGCAAATGTGGGTGTTCCAGCAGCAACTGCTGGAGCTACCTCTGTGTCTTACCAGCTGAGTCACTGGCCGGTCAGGAACCTCAGGACAGAGGGGCTAGTCAGTACTCAATTTGCTGTGGCTGTGTTTAAACACTTTGTTCTTATAACAATAATAACAAAAAAAACAATAACAATAATAATAGCAACATTTAAAAAATAGTATTCACACCTAAGCTTCATTGACAGCTTACTGTCTACTAGGCTCTGTTCTCACCAGCTTGTGTGTAAGGAATATGGCACTGATGCTCACTAGAACTACAAGGTGGGGACTATTATTATCCCCATTTTACAGACAATGGATCTAAGAGAGTTACTAGTCTTGAGTTCAGCTTAGCCTTTACCACTTTTCAAACATCAGAGATTTGTGGGATAATATGATGAGTAAAACTGTACCAAAAGCCTGGGTGCTCAGTGACAGCTTTGTAGCTTGCTCATGAGGCACACTGGGCGATGAGGTGTTGCAATCTTCTGCTTCCATCTCCAGTGTTTCTAAAGGCAGCCTGTCAGCCACCTCATTGACCCGGACCCCTAAGCATAGAACTAGGGTCATACGGGCTTATGGCCAATAGTGGGCATTACCTTTAATCCAAGCTAGCTAGGGAATTGAGTTACAGTCATTGTTCAGTATCTGCTAAGGATTGGTTCCCAGGACTCCCACATTCCAAAACCTGTGGATACATTCCTCATATAAAATGGCATAGTATTTGCATATAACCTCCGCACATCCTTCCAAGTACTTTAAATCATCTCTAGATTACTTATAATACCTAATACAATATAAATGCTGTGTAAATAGTTGTAATACTGTATTTTTTGTATTATTTTTTACAGCTGCATTATTTTTTATTTTTTTATTTTTTTCAAATATTTTCAATCTGTGATTGGTTGAATCCATGAATGTGAAGCCATCAGATATAGAGAGTCAACTGTACCTCATTTACTGAACAATCTCATTAACCAGACAAAGTAGTCCATTGGTTAAAAACGAAGGGGGATAGTGTTTTAGAATCAAGCCTTGGTTCGAATCTTAAGTCTACCATTTATTAGATGATATTATGGGCAAGTAACTTAATCTCTTTAAGCTTCTATTTCCTCCTACACTGCAAAAGGCAAAAGGAATTAGGTTTCCCCTGCGGCATGAAGAATTTAAGTGAAAGATCAATAGACTCAGATTTCCTTTAGTCAGCATTTATAACACCTAGGAGGGTTTGCCAGAAAGGTTATAGAATTTGCTTTTCCATAAACCTTCAAAGCCGTGACAGCACTTCATCAGGCAGAGGGTTTTCAGTGAGGCTGTCCCCCTTGAGACTGCAATCCTGGTGGTCTGTAAAGGACTTACAGGTGGTCTCTTTGGTCTCTTAATATCAATGGCAGTCTTCTGCTTCTAACCTATTTACTCTACAAAAGGTAATTTTTACTTAATGTAATTACTGTCTTGTTTGCCTGTACCCATATACCAAACTTAATTAAAATACATTAGAAAATGAAGATATTTCCATTTGAAAATTATCAACCGCTTCTCTGTTTCAAGATAACAGAAAGCCCCCAATCAAGCTTAAGATGTATGTGAACTCCTTATCAGTGTGCCAAAATGTGTCAAAACCAGTCGATTACTTTCAAGTATTAATGAAATAAATAAGCAGAGAAACAAATGCAAAGTGAGGAATGGTTACATCAAACAGAGAATTCATAAATCATCTTTTTGTGTCTCAGCACTAAATTTGATTTAGTCTAGTCTATTTTTTTGTGTGTGATAGCCTGAAAGTGTATAGAGACACAAGTAAAACAAACACAGAGTACAGTAATGAGTTTAAGGCCCCTGTGATGAGAGAGTCGGCCTAAGTGAATGTGTTAGGCAGTGGTCAGTTCTACTTGGGGCCATTACTGGAGAAAATCAGCTCAAGTTTCTGCTTCAAGGAAGACTGGACCCAGGGAGGACTTTTTCAACCACAAGGAAATAGTAAAGACTCATTCCATCCATGCCACAAGCCCACCATACTACTTTCTGGTTGTTAAAACTGCCCATCATGCTGGAACAGTCCATAGTGGCCAGTGAGGAAACCTGGAAATCCATTCTATTATTCCACAAACATTGGTTGTGTCCTACATGTGCCAAGCTCTATGCTATGCTGTGAATACAATGGTTAATAAGGCTTGCTGTCAGGACACTTGCACTTTAGTAAAAAAAACACAGTTACAGAAGAAGTTACATTAGACTATTACGAGAATCACAGTAGGAGAAGTAGAGGAGGTCCTAACCTAGTCTAGGGGTCAGGGAGTTGCCAGAGAAACAAAGCTAGACACTAGTTAAAGGAAATAAAGGCAAATTTTATTCACTAACTAGTGTAGTAAGGGAATGAGACATCAGTATAGAACTGAGCTCAATTCTGAATTCCAGAAAAACGTCTGGGGATTTACAGCCAACAAGCAGAATGAAAGGGTCAGTGGATGAAAAATTACTAAGAGGGACATATAGGTAGGGGGATTCTTGCTGAACCCATCTAACAGGATTCTGATAAAGGCAGGCCAAAGACTTAGACATTGAGGGAATGAAGAACTTGATCAGATATAAAGCATGGTCAGATAACAAGAGTGGGGAGAATGTCACTAAACTGACTTAGCAGGATTCTTACTAAAAGGGGCCTCAGAAGGCCAAGACAGGGCCCAAGGACGAGGCCCAGTCAAAAAGAGGACGCAGGAAGAGCCTGTCTAAAGTTTGGTCAAGGAGAGAGTCTTCGTCCAAGTTCTTGCATAAAGAAGTATTTAAACTGAAGATTGAAAGCTGATTAAAGTTGGATGAGGGCATGTTAAAGCAGAAAGAAGAGTCAGTGTGAAGTTCTCAGAGGTGAGGTGAGGTGAGCATCGTATAGCTGGGAAAGTAAAAAAAGCTGATTATAACTGGCAAATGAAATTTGAGGCAAAGAGAAATAGGAAATGAGACTAGAGACATAAGTAAAGGAGATATTTGGAGGTGTTGTAAATCTGGTTAGAGGTTCAGATTTTTGTCCTGGGCCCATGGGAAAGTTCTAACTGGGAGAGCAATATGATTTGGTTTCTCTAGCCTGCAGAGAGGAAGATAGATTGAAAGGGGCAAGATTGGAGGCCAGGAACCCAACTGAGCACGTGCTACAGTAATTTGGGTGTGAGTTCATGTAACTTGGATTGTAGCATGGAGCTAGAGAGAAATGGAGGGATTAAGATATTTAGGAGAAAGGAAAAGCAGCACTTGGGGCGTGACTTTGTGTGAGCAGAGAGAAAGGTAAGAGTTGAGAACGACTCCTGGGTTTCTGATTTTGGCAACTGAGTGGATACTGAAATTAGTAACACTGATGGAAGAGCAACTTGTGGAGGAAGATGATGTATTAGTTTGGGACATATTGGGTTTAAGTTGTATGACATTCAAGTTTGGAGCTCAGGTGTTGAAATGCTATTATCCTCAGACCTACAGTGCCTTGCATTGTTGTCACTTGAAGGCTATTTAAGAATCTCCTGTCGCTCCTCACTGGGTCGTCAGGTACTTGTTCTGATGACTCACCTACACTAGAGAACAGAAGCCAGAAGACAGAGATGTTGGAGAAGAGATAGACAGGACAGAAAGGATGACATGTGGAGCAGCCAGTAGAAAGAGAATGTAGGAACCACCAGATCGGATGACTAATTTTTTCTTCCCTCTTATCTTTCTGCAAACTCCCCAGCTTTTAAGAACAAGGTCAGGAGGTGTCATTCACTTCCCACAATCAAACTTTGCAAGAATTCACAACTGTGTATAGGACTAAGAGTCTACAGGGAAGCTTTCCATAAATAACCCAATTTATAAAGTGATTTGGGGGCAATTTACAGGTAAGATTAAGATGCCTTCCCATATACATGCTTCAGCCTGGAGAGATCGAAGAGACAAAGTTGAATGAGAAAATCAAGTCACAAAATGAAATTTATAAACATGGAAATCCTTTTATGGATATACACACATATGTAAAAACATGGTTATTATTATCCGTAGGGAAAGAGTCAGAAGAATAGTATAATTGGGAAGAGCAAACAAGACTTCAACCATATTAATAAAGATTTTTTTTAAAACTTAAGGATTTGAAGCATATTTGGCAAAATGTTAACATTTGTTAGATCTGGGAGTTTGGTATATGTATTAGTTTTAAGTGACTCATTAAAAGGGCAGTATAAATTCTTTCTTACAAAAAATATTCCAAATAATATATGTAGATGCTCTCCGCTCAAGGAGGTGCAGATTTACACCCCCTCTTCTAAGGATGGGCTAGACTTAGTGACTCAGTCAAAGACCAGAGTAAGGAAAGGGAAAAATGGTATTCACAGTGGAGAAGTCTGGCAGACACCACCTTGACCAAGTGATAATGCTTAAATCACCAGGAATGGCATGTGGCTCTCATGCACCCCCTGACATGATGTGACAGGAAGGGCACTTCACCTCTGCAGTATGCTTTCCCGAAACCCATAACCCTGGGTAGTCACATGAAAAACAATGGACAAACCAGATCTGGGAGCATTCTAAGTACCTGAGCAGTGCTCCTTAAGACTGTCTAAGTCATAAAAACCAAGCGAAGATTGAGGAACTGTCACAGACCACAGGAGACTGGCAAGATTTGACAACCAAATACAACGTGGTACCCGGGATTGGAATCTGGAACAGGAAGAGAACATTAATGGGAAAGCTGGTGACATCCAAACAAAGTCTGGAGTTAACAGAAATGTACAAATGTTGGTTTCTTAACTGTGACAAACATACCCTGGTTTTAGAAGGTGTTAATAACAGGGGAAACAGAATGACAAGATATATGAACACTGTACTATTTTTGCAACTTTTCTGTAATCTAACCTTATTCCACTTAAAAAGGTTTTTTAAATTTTTTTAAGTGACCGTATGTCATCAAGAATCCTCCAACTCAAAATGAAACCAATAAATCATCTGTGCCTTTGAGGATTGCAGCATATTATGAAAGTACGTTGCTTCCTTGCTTCCCGGCCCTGCTAGAGAAGGAAGTGTACCATGGAAGTCAGTTTTTCAGAAAATTGAAACTAACCCTTCAATCACAAAGAATGTTGTTATTTTCAGCTATTTTTTGATGGCAAGCTTGTAGCAATGGATGACAAACTTCATTCTCCTCTGAACAGAGGACACAAGAGTAATTGAATCCTTCCTGGTTGACTCAGGGTCACCGGTGTGAACATCTGTTATTACATTACCTCATACAAAGCTCAGTCCTTCCTTTCATGTTCTTTACTGTAGCATGGAGTTGGAAATGCGGGAGCCATATCCCTACAGCTAAGAAACAGCTACAGGAAGGCTCCAAAAGATTAATGTGGATTAAGAATAAGACAGGTACTTATGCAACTTCGAGTGAGCCAACACTGCACAGAGAGTATCTTCCACCTTCTTAAACATGCAGTCTAGCGGAGGAGAGGAACTGGCAGCTATTTTCCCCATTTTTCTGTGTCACTGCATATCCTTTGGACAGTAATTGAAGACACCAATAACCCGACTCATCTCATTCCAGGCAAGGGAAGCAGGTGGAGATGAGGGTTAACTCACTGATATTTTCCTGAAGGATTTTAAATTGTGACCGTATCTAGCTTGACTTAAAAAGTATTTTCTTTAAGTATATCAGAGGGGATTTACTTGGCTCCTACTACATGAGTAAGTGTCAAAGCCAAAAAGGCAGTATGATGTGAAACTTGGCAATAGGCAGTCAGAGAAGTAAAGAGAGTTTGGGAGGAAGGGGGGATTAAAATTCTGCCCCCAGCAGAGGTATTTCTCACCAAGTCTTTTTCATGACCCTGTTCAGGAGCCACTTGCCAGCGTTGCTCCCTCCCTTGGAAGACCATGTCTCCTTGGAGCCCAACAAGTGCCCACCTTCAAAGCCCAGTCAAGAGATGGGCCCCTCTTCTGGAAAATGGTCTTTGCCCTGCTCTCTGTCCCAGCTTGTCATTCAGTTAGCCTACCAACCTTTATTTAATCCGACATGGAGATAGGATTTATAGTATCTTCCTAGTGCTTCTTTCCCTTGTATTACCTCTGCAACTCAAATGTAAACCCTCTGAGGACTACAGTCTCTATTTTCTGCCTCTATTTAATTATTCAAATCACCTTGTACCATGTCAGTCTCGATGAATATTTCTGGATTAGCTGATTGTGTGTGCAATAATATCACCAAGTAACCTGACTAGGAAGTAGGTGATAACTGTCAAATTATTAGTACAGACAGGATATATTAAGCGATTTTCAAGAAGCTTCCTATCAGATGTCCAGCCACTTTGTCACCTGTTTGCTGAAGACAGGACTCAAGCTTTCATCAGCATCATGAATATGAATAAGCTAGAGTGAGGCCAGAGGTTTGGACCTGAAATTAATTGTCAACTAACTAATTTTGAACAAAAGTCTGACTAAAGGAAAAATATTTTAATGTCCATACTTTTTCTCCATTCCTCTAAGAAAGTATGCAAAAATCTATACTCCACTTAGAGCAGGGTTTCTCAGCTTCAGTACTATTCACATTTTGGATCAGACAATCCTTTGTTGTGGAGGGCTAGCCTGTATTATAGGAGGTTTGGCAGCTATGGTTGCTAGAGTTAGCAAATTAAAATACAGGATTACCAGTTAAATTTGAATTTCAGATAAACAATGAATAATTGTTTTGATATAGTTATGTCCTGTGCAGTATTAGCAGTATCCCTGGACTCCATTTACTAAATGCCAGTAGCATGATACCCCCATCCCCTGCCAAGTTGTGACAACCATGAATGTCACCAGACATTGGCAGACATCCCCTCGGGGAACAAAATTGCCCCTGTTGAGAACCACTGAATCAGGGTAACTCATCCGAAACTTCTTTATCTTGGCTTCCCGAAGAATAACTTTCTCTGGTGAAGCATCAATGAAAGAGGTAGCCGTAGAAAGAACTCTTCCACACAACTTGCTTGAGCCATTTTGAACACATTTTTTATTCTGCTTTTTAATGCCTCTTGGGATCAATTCCCTTTAGGCTTTCATGCCATGTAAATTCTTGGCTCTCTTTCAGAATTAGCAGGCCCGTTTCAATTAGTTAACGTAAATTATGAAACCTGTCATATTTTCCTTAACTGCTAGAAAGCTTAGAGTAAATTTAATGCTCAGTTGCAGAAACCATCTAAGCTCACGTGGCTAGTATTTTTTTAAAAAGTACATAATGACTTTAACATGCCACTTATTCTTTAAGTCCTTTACAAATATTAAGTTTTTAATTCATTCTATCACTGTAACAACCTTACAGTTAAATACTGTTATTATCCTTCCTTTTAAAGATAAGGAAATAGGGTTTTTTGTTGTTGCTGCTGCTATTCCTATGAATCATTTCCTATTTTGTCATCATCCATATTTTATATGTAAGCCCGCCAGATTGTGTTTGGAAGTGGAATGGGTATAAGTTAACGTCTCACATGCCTACATCTCTTCAAGTCCTCTCAGCCTCACCCGTCTCTATTCCAAATGCCCCCTTGGCAACCAGCTCCGACTACCTCTTTCAGGTGCACCCTCCCAGAGCCCAGGCCACGTGCCTCTCACCTCCAATCCTGGGCTTCCCTGTTAACCCCAAGGTGTGGGATGCTTCAGATCCCAGAATTGCACAGCCCAGAATTGTAGGGAAGTTAACACCTCATGGTCAAAATGTTGCCACATGGGAGATGGAAACTGATAGAATCATTTGTTCTCTTCTCTTTACTCCAGAGATACAGCTTGTCAGAGGATAGGCCTCTAAGACACAGCAATCAGTAGTACTTAGTGGCGACCAGCTCTGCAACGCTTGCTCAAATTTCTCTCTTCTTGTCTGCCTCAGTCTCCTCTCAATTCTGCTCCTTGGGATAACCCTCCCTGACGAAGTAGTATTGTGGGCTGGTTGGTTTGCTCAGTTGTTAGAGCATGATGTTATAACACCAAAGTCAAGGGTCAAGGATTTGGATCCCCTTACCAGCCAGCCACCAAAAAAAGAAAACAAAAAACCCAAAAGTAGTAGGAACATAGTATTGTCAGGCTCTGTTTTCTAAGGAATCCAGACTAAGGATTATAAATACTTATAAATAAAATCACACTGAATGGAAGTTTATTTAGTTATTTCCATTAACTTCGGAATTTGCAGTATTCATTGTGGTCCAATCAAAACACAATTCTGGGGATTTGATTTTCTGTTTCCTGTGACACCTTGGATTGAGATCTGAAGCAACAAAGATCTCTGGCACATTAGCAGGGCTGCTCATGCTTTTTATGATGATTCACAGTCTAGATGATTTGTCAGTCACCTGTACTGAATTCGGGCTCCGGGTCCAAATTTGACGAGCACCTTATGTGGATAACCTGATCCCCCAGATTTATAAGCTATATTTAAGAACTAGCTGTCCTATAAACAGAGTGCTGCCTAGTTTCATCGAGTCCATTTATACTCTTACTTGAAATACATGTGGCTTCAGGAAATATGAGTGCCCATAGGGCATTCTCATTGAAAGTTCAGTTACTTATGAACCAGTGTTTTTAAATATCGAGGTTATACCCCAGTGGTGTGCACTGTTCAAAGAAAGTTTCCATTCACCTTTGTGCCAAAAGAGATAGAGAATCAGAGTAGTGCATCTGAGGAAACATCCCAAGGGCCAATGGAAAAGAAAAACTCAACATCATCTCAAGTGGAAAATTTGGAGCCTCATCAAGAAGAGTCATTTGGGAACAGAGTAGTTCATCCCTTGTTGGATTTTAACATTTTTATAAATTGGTCTTAAATAAAGAAGTTGAGATATAAACTCTGGTGGTTAAAGCAACCTTACCTACCTTGGTACTCTGACTGCCTGAGGATTGCACTACCTCTTAGAAGTTGGACTAATGTGTATGGATGCTATCTTTTGCCTTTTTAATAATTTTTTTAAAAAAATGAATTAGCTCTGCTGTGCATACTCTTTGGATGGGGAAATAGGAGCTTCTCCAGACTTTTAAATTTGTAATAAAGTCAATTTAAAAAAACCCCAAACACACAACTCTGGAATGTTATCTTTAGAAAGACCTTAAGGATATTGAGGCCGACCCGGCCATCTTTACAGCTGAGGATGTCAACATCCAGAGAGGGAAGGGTGTTCCTCAAGATCATGTGCTCCGTCAGTAGCATGTGAATATAGCACTAACATTCATTTAGTGTCTACAATGCCAGATTCCCAGGTACATTATTTCACTTCATGCTTAAAAATTGGGTAATTAATATTATCATCCCCATTTTATGCATTAGACACAGAGGCTCAGGAAAAGTGAAGTGAAATGTTCAAGGTTGCAACTTTAGCAAATGGGAGAATCAGGTTCACCCTAGACTCCAAACTTCACATGTCTAGTTCTTTCCCCAGCTGCCTCCCGTGGTCAGGAAGTGGGTCCCGGCTTCCTGAGGACCCAGTGAAGAAAAAACATGGGCTTTGGAGGAAGATAGGCTTGAATTCAAATCCTTCCTTCACCACTTAATAGCTTTGTTAGATCTCAAGTGGGTGACTTAATTTTTCTGAGCCTCAATTTTTTCATTCTAAAAATGGAAAAAATAACATTTACTCATAGTGTGGCTGTGAAGATGAGATGAAATAACACTGTATGTGGAAATCTCTCACCACAGCGTCAGTAAACACCAGGGCTTAATAAATGTTAGCCAGTATCAGTTCTCCGGAATCAAAGATGCCTACCAAAAACAATATCAGCTTCTACTTTGTAGGTATTAAGTGCTAGAGATGGTACTAAGCATTTTCTACTGAAGAAGGAATTTCTTCTAAACATCCTACCCTCATGGAGGGAGGGAAGAAGGGAATGTCTGCTACGTCCCAATTTCTTATCATCTCTAACAATAGGTCATAAACTTTAGCCTGTTGAGTACTCCCTTTATGAACTTTGCCATATCTGTGTGGCAGTTTTAAAACTTAAATTTATAGGTTACCATTTTTTCTTTCTTTATTTATTTTTTGTTTTGGCAGCTGGCCAGTATGGGGATCTGAACCCTTGACCTTGGTATTATAGTATCACCTGAGCTACTGGCCAGCCCTATAGTTTGGTTTTGTCCGAAGCAATAAGACTTTGAAATTACAGGTTTGATGTGCTGGTTATATTTGTTTCTTATTACATTCAAACATTGTACATTAACCATTAAAATATAAAAGTGTTATTATTTAAAATACTCCAGAAAAAATATGATATAGAACAAGATTGGCAAAATGTTGATCACTGTTGAAACTGGATGATGGTACATGGGGCTTATACCATTCTCTAATTGTATGTATCTTTTGAAATTTTCCATAATAAAAAAAGCTTAAAAACTAAAATAAAACACCCTATGAAACCTGGGAGTGGGGTTAGGGAATGTTATCTCTCAGAGACCTCAAATCATCTTGTCACAGTTTGGGAAACACTGGCCCATAATAGCCACTAGAAGGTCACCGTCATAGGACCGGCACTCAGGCTTCATTCTTCTTTATGGGCTGTGTCCCTGTACTTAGAACAACTAGTTATACAGATAAATTAAAGTTTGCAGAATCAATGAATGAATGATTATCAAGCCTTTTATCTTCCTTGTGGCTTTTAGCTCTGTCTGCTTGGATGTCCTAAACTGCTAATTCTCCCCTAGCAGGTGAAAAATAAGTTAACATGGAAAACTTCACCACAAAAGGATTAATTCTGCAGAAAACAGTCTAAACTGAGGAGCTCCTGCTGTTTTCCTTTTACTGTTATGCCATTTGACTTCCATTACCATGAAGAACATACCTAGACTTTTAACAAATTCTCACAATCACATTTGATTGTCATTGGACATTCTCTGTTAAATGAGGTTAAATGATATTACTTGGCTACGGGTATGTATTTTGTCAAAGAATCTCTTAGCAGACGCTATTAAGAATAAGCTTCATAGCCATTTGTCTCAAACGGCTTATGTGACATAGGTCTGGAAAAGGAGAATGAAGTGAGGTGGCTTCATGAGCCAGAAATGACTATTGTAATTGATGAGTCTCACATACACCAGCAGGCCAACAGTGTGTCTGCTTTACGCTGTTCCAGAGCACCCTCTCCTACTCACACCTGGAGCCAAGCAGCCCCTACCAACTTCACAGATAACTCTATCTGGAATATTCAGGGATCAGAGTCTGGTATCTAATTAGCTATCTCAATTAAAGGTTGAATATACCAGAAATCTAAATCTATTCCAGGAGGATAGAAAGGCTTTGGCAGGATAGCTTTTTGTGTATATAATTAGTTATCTTAAAAGACAGTAATAATGTGCTTCTTTATTATGCAAAGCAATTAGTATTATGCAAAATACTGTTTTAAATTATAATGTCGTTTTTTCCTTTGCTGAAGGATATGGGCCAAATTTCTATTAAATACTCATATACCTTTTGAATCTTCTTTATTCAGTGTATTTCTTTCAAATACAACAATAACAGAGATTATATGACTAATTTAAAGACTGTAAATAGCAGAAACAATAAAAAAAAAATCTGAGAAATTAGAGCAGCATTTCTACTCTGTCCCCACAAAATATAAATACAGAAATTAGGTTTCTACTCCCCAAATCTTTATTGTGGAAATAGCTTTTTCTCTTGCTTATAGAATGAAAACAACTCATTTCACTATTTTTATGGCTCTTTTTTAGAAATGGGGTGGCCCAAGGATAGAGAATGAAGTAGATGCATTGTTGGTGGCTCAGCAGCTTCTAAAAAACATCAGCACCGTATGATCCGTGATGTGTATTAAGCCATGCAACTGGATCACCCAAGGCAGAACTGAGAATCTATCTCATGGCTTGTGGAGAAAACTAAACCTACTGCATTTTTTCCAAGGAAGTGATTAGTAGGAAATTGTCAGCTTAAAAATTCTGCATGGAAATAAAATGTGAATGGTTCATAAATGAATGAAAAGATGCTCAGTCTCACTCATAATTGAAGAAATTAAAATTAAAATAGTGCTTTCTCACCTCTCTGTTAGTCTGTTGAAATAGCCTGCTAATAGGTCCCCCTATTTCCATTCTTGTAGACAGAGCAATCTTTTAAAAACAAAAATCTGGTCATGTCTTTCCACTACTCAAACCTTTCATTGGCTTCTCAGTTCACTTTATAGATACGTTTTAACATCAGTTACACTATGCTGTATATAATATTCTGCAACTTTTTGTGCTTGTGATGTCTTTGAAATCTTTTCATGTCAGTACATAGAGCTCTATCTCCTTTTTAGCTGCTGTATAATATTCCACTGTGTGGCTAAAGTCATTTAGCTATTCTATTAGTGAACATTTAGATTGTTAACAATTTTTGGCTGTCATAAATACGGCTGCAATGAACATCTTATATGTGCCACATTACTGTCATATGAGAGTGTTTAAGGAAGATACCAACAGGTAATTTTCTAAAAAATTAATAGCCACTGCCAAATTGCCTATTAAACTAGCTGTCCAGGCTACACCCCACCAGCAGAGTGTGACAGTACCTATTGACTCACGACTTTTCCAATACTTGCTTCTAGGTGCTTTTTACTGTTCCACTGATATATTTTTCTATTCCTGAAGGCTCATACTATTCTTAAACTCTGGGAAATTCTTGCCTATTCTGTAACTATTTCTTTAAATACTGTATCTCACCATCCTCTCCATTTTCTACTTGCAAATAGTGGAACTTTTGAATCTATACTTTGTCTCTTAATTTTCCCTTCATACTTACCATCTCTTCAGCCCTTTGTATGGCATCAGGGAGAATTCCTTGGCTCAATCTTTCAACTCACAAATTTGCTCTTCAGTAATGTCCCTTATAAAATACCAGTTCCAACTGGTATCCTTGTGGTGCTGCTGCAGCAGGCCGCAGAGCCTGGGCAGCACGCAGATCAGGTGAGCCCCAACTGTTGGCACGGCTCAGGAGCTTGAGCAGCAGCCATGCGGGCATCCAGGAGGCCACTGAGCACCATGATCAAGGGGCCCCCCTTGGTTCAGGCAAGTGCACCCTGTCATTGTGCATCATCAAACACTTCAAACTGAAGTGCCTCTCCAGTGGGGACCTGATCCAAGACAGCATTCTGAGGGACACAGAGACTGGTGTGCTGGCCAAGTCTCTCATTGAACAGAAGAAGCTCATTCCAGATGATATCATGACTCGGCTGACCCTCCATGAGCCAAAACATCTCACCCAGTTTAGCTGGCTGTTGTACAGTTTCCCCAAGACACTTCCACAGATGGAAGCCCTGGATAGAGTTTATCACATACACCTGGTGATGAACCCAAACTCACCCTCTGAGGTCATCAAGTAATGCCTCACTGCTCACTGGATTCATCCCATCCAGGAATACAACCTCAAATTCAACCCTCCCAGAGCAGTGGGTGTTGATGATCTGGTTGGAGACCCTCCTATCCAGAGAGAGGATGAAGACCAGAGATGGTTATCAAGAGTTTGAAGACATATGAAGCCCAAATGCAACCAGTCCTAGAATCTTACCAGAAAAAAAAGGAGTTGTTGGGCTGGGTCACAGACCCTTCAAACCTGTTGTGCAGGCTAAGACACAGACCCATCATATGCAGGTTGTGAGCTAGGTAGTTGGAAAAAGATCCTGGAAGCTGTTGGCAATGTTCACGTGCTTTATTTTGATGTGAGCTCAACCCCCTGTGGATCAGAGCCATTGTTTTTTACACTGGAGTCAGTAATCAAGGAACTCATGGGTGTGAGTCACATAGCCAAGGAACACCTGGATGTACATGCACAGTTAACGTATTTACATAAGACAGGCTGAGTCACGCTCAGCCAGAAACGAGGTGAGGGAGCCTGACCAGTCTGTCACCATTTCCTTCACAGGAGTGCTGGAAACATTCCCCAGAACAGAAACTGACAAGATCTGACCCTACACACATGCTTTCCTACAGTTCCACAAATAAACAGAAAGCATCGGTTATTTCATGAGGAAAAATGCATGTAATTATCAAGATGAGCCCAATCTCCTTTTTGGTTCATTTAGAAGCTCCTTGTTCTAAGACTCCAGCATGTATAAATTCTTTGAAAATTATGTTACTTTCTACTGATTTTGTTCTGGATATTAAGGATGTACCAAATGAGTAAGACACTAAGATTTATCTTTTGAAATTGTCTAGTGTGTTTCATTCAGTTATCCTCTATGTATGTGCAATTCAAAAACATCAGGAATGTCTAAACTTTAAAAACTTCTTTTCAAGTGAAATTAAAAGAACAATTGGTAGTAATGCAACTTTTGTTCAGTATAAGTAAGTGGTTGATAAGGTTGCCATATTTTTCTGGAAAAGTAAGAAAATTGCATTGTACTTATTTGGTGAAAGTATCTCATCGGAGGCTTTTGTGTAGACTGATGACAAAAAAAGATCTTTCTAGCCCATGGGACATGGTTTAGTGATATACCATATCTATAAAATTCCAGAGAAAAACAATCAGATTTACAGATCAGTTGCAGAATGCAAATTTATTCTTGCCTTTGAACAAAGAAACCTGTAAGCTGGCTATATAAGCTGTATTTGTTTTATTGTTAAACATTTTCAGTTTTCATACTCACAACTTTCAGTTTGCTATAAAAATATATCAGATAGCAGCATTTAAGACATGTTACTTTGACATGACTTTCTTTTGAAAATACATATGTACTGAGGGATATGATGTATGTTATAAATTGATATTATGATATAAGTTCTTGAATAAACACCAAAGTTGAATGGATTTTCTTCAGTGGAAAAATGTAATTGAAGCCTTATGTTTTTAGATGTTACTCAGGTTAAGAAATGTGTGCTTTAGGACCTACTTGCCAGTTCTCTTTTTGATCCAAATGTTCAATATGACTTGATGAGTAACAATTAAAGTATTAAAAAAAGAGATGCAACAGCATGAGTAAAAGAACTATGTAACTACATGGCACTACATAAAATAAGCGTACTTTGGGAGATAAGCACACTTCATCATTAAGAAATAGATCAGGCATGCCTAGGGGAAAATTCCCTTAAGAAAAATAGCATAAGGTTATAAGGTATACATTAGTCTCTGTTACAATAAAATTAAACTTCAGAAAAAATATCAGTTTCATCTACCTATTCAGTTTTTTATTATAAGGATCAAATTTTAATCTCAATGGCCTTTCGTTGATTTGTAACTGTTAAATCCTCCCACGTCTACAAGAAAAATTTATTTATGCTGATTCTTAATTCCTGCTTTGCTTGCTCTATTATTTATCTCACTCAGGTGTTAGTTCCTCTATTTGCTGTTTGTCATGTTTCATAGGGCAGGTCTTCCTTGAACATGTGGTATTCTTCACTGTCATCTTCTTCATGGTTGAGATCCTCCATTAGACTGCATCCCCTGTCAGTAGGTGTCATCTACTTGGGGAAATTGCTGCTCTATATTGTCCTATGGCCTGTTTTCAGGAAAAGTAGAAGAAGGACAAGTGACTGGGTGAGATTTCTCTGTGGTGTACAGGTTCGGTACCTTCTGGCAATGGCTTGCCTCATGACACACGGCCATGCCTATCTAATTTGGGCTCCCTGGCAAAAACTCTTACCTGGAGCCTGACACTTTGTCACTGCTGTTTGTTTCAAGGGTAGACAGGAGGGCATCAGTGGAAGATGAACTACCTGACCTCACCTGCAGCAGTGCCCCAAGGACCTACATGGTGTCTGTCCTTGACACCCTTCTTCTCCTGGTGTCTTCCTCTTTTGGGGATGGAGCAGTTTTGGTGTTCCCTCACCTTTTTAAGTAATACTTTTCTGTGCACACTGTAGGTTGGACTTTCTGTCTTTGGATCAATCCAGTGTACACTCCATTCTTTAGGATTTATCCTGGTTTCTGGTTCACTGAAAGTTTTACTTCTTATTCAGGATCATCAGTCAAGGCCTTTGCTGCAGGAGTGAAGAAGCTCCAGGATCTACTCAGTCCACCATTCTGAAATGAAACCAGATGTCCTCGTGCACCTCAAAATACAAAGACATCAACCTCCTAGAGCTGCAGCTTTCAATTCTGGCCGCACATTGGAATCATCTGGGGAGCTAAGACTGAATACTGATACCCCAGACATTTTGATTTAGTTGATAAGGGGTGGGGGCATCGCTATGTTAGGTCTACTTTAAAAGCTCCCCAGCTTTTTAAAACCACTCTTCTGAAATACCAGAACTGATGCCTCTGAGAGGGCCAGCCTTCAAAACAGTCTTCAGCAGAGGCTCAAAACTACCTGCCAGGCTCAGCAGCTGGAACATTCATCGTAAAAGGCTGCTCTGCCTCCTTGTCTCATTTTCCCTCTTACACATGGTTATCTAAACAATGGACAGTTCATCATTATTTTATCATAAGTTATCACCCATGGATAATTAACATTTTTCATTATATCTGTGTTGCTCATCAAATGCCACATCAAATGCCACTCTAGTTGCAAATTTTGGGAAGGTTGCTTCAATAATAGCTTTTCCTGTGTGGCCAGACCTTGATCTCATTATTCAAGTTCCCTGATATCTCTATTCTATTTAAACTGAGCTAATGAGCTCATTTTCAAGTGTGCAGGTTGTGAAAGCAACTTGCACTGAAATCACAATTTGTTTTATATTTTCTAGTCTTCCGTGGCTTTTGTTTAGTGCTAATTAAAAATTAGAAAAAGGCCAATTATATGGGTTATGAAAATGAAGTGACCCCAAATACAATGCCTTTTTCTGAAAAAAAAAGTTAAAATTTGTATTAGTCACTTACATTAACTTATGTAAACTGAAATGGGAAAATGTTTATGCGCAATTTTCTTATGTCCTTATTCTCCAATTAGGCATATGTTCTAGGTTCAGACCCATGGTCTTATGAGGTCCTTGCCCACTTTTGGTGATTGATCATGTAGACAACCTTACAGTAGTGCCTTCTTCAGCAAGGGGTTGGAAAACACCAGGTAAGCAGAATGAATATTGAGTTAGAACAGAGTGCAGGTGGGAGTGGGTATTAGGAAGGAGAAAAGAAGATTGGGGCAGTGTGTAAAAGAACTTTGAATATCATGATGCGGTGGTACCACATCCCTTCAGTAAGCTGAAAAAATTTTCATAATATCAGGAGGTTGGAAAAAATATTTGAAACTGGTAATGGTGATGGTGAATTCCAAAAGGGCTAAGATTATCTATAAGCAATCAGAATGCATGTTTAATGAAGAACATGTCAGGCCACATGGATAAAGAACCTGGCTACAAACTATAAAACTTTGGGAATTTGTCAGATTTCCAACATCTTAGTCAGTTCAGGCTGCTATAGCAACATACCATAGACTGTATTGGGCTGGGTCACCAGACCCATCATGTGCCCAGCTGGGTCACCAGATCCCTCACGTGCCCAGCTGGGTCACCAGACTCCTCACATACAGGTCATGAGCTAGGTAATTGGGAAAAGATCCTGGGAGCTGCCAGCAAGGTTGACATGCTTCATTCTGACATGAGCTCAGCCCTCAGTTTCCTTAGCAGCAGCAAAAACTTACAGCAGATCCAGCAGATCCGGCAGCAGTGGTGGCCTGATGGCCTCCCAGGAGCATCCCAGGGGCCCTGGCAACAACAGCTTGCAGCAACAGCCTCCAGTAGCAGTAGGAGCAGCCCCCTAGTGACACCCCCTCTCTCTGGGGCATCCTGGGGGCAGAGGGGGCCCTGTAGATCAGAGCCATTTGTCCTGTATACTCAAGTCCAATAACCCAGGACACCTGGGGGCAAGTCAAACAACTTAGGAACACGTGGGTGCCCACACACATCTACATCAGACAATGGCCAAGGAACACCTGGACACACGTACACAGTTTACGTTTACATTAAACAAGCTAGGTCATGCTCAGCAAGATTCCAAACACTTGAGGGAACCTAACCATTTTCCTATATTTTCCTTACATACTGGGTGGCTTGTAAACTACAGAAATTTATTTCTTACAGTCCTGGAGGATGGAAGTCCAAGATCAGGGTGCTAGCATGGTCAGGTGCTGGGAAGGTGCTCTCTTCTGGGTTGCAAACTGCCAACTTATCATTGTATCCTCACATGGCAGAAAGAGAGCTGTGTAGCTCTCTGGCCTCTTCCTACAGGAGCACTAATCCCATTCCTGAGGGCTCTACCCTTATGATATAATCACCTCCCAAAGGCCCACCTCCAAACACCATCACATCAGGGATTAGATTTCAACATATGAATTTGGGGGGACACAAACATCCAGTACAAAACACCCACTACACCGGGGTTGCATGGGGGGTAAACACTCACTGAACGATGATTCTATGAGTAAGGGAAGAAGCAGCCGTGGAGTGGAGGAAACACTGACTGGAAAGCCTTTCTGAAAGGGGAAGGTAAATTGGTTATTTGGCAGGACATGGGATTTGAGGGCGGAATAAATTAGAAGAAAATCTTTAGAACTGGCAAGAGAATTCATGGAATTGTAATAGGAGAAGAAGGAACAGACACACACTCAGAGAGAAGAAGCTCTCGTTCTGCCTTCTCAATGTTTTCATTTCTTTATGACAAAAATGAAAAAATAACTTCTACTGTTTCTGGAGCACTGGGACGTTGATAAGAACTATTAAGTTAATAAAGGGGACCAGGTAAGTTACTTTGAAGCAAATGAAGTCTTAATGGGGTCTTCTTCTAATAGAACAGGATCCGCTAATGGCCATTTCACAGGGTTGTAACAGGTGGAAACATTGCATGTGATGTCCCCAAATGTGATCATTTCAGAAATCAGTTGAGACCCGTGAAAACCTTCAGTAAATTTAACAATCCTAGAATCTTTCTTTTCCTAGTCACCATGAAATTGCTCTCAAAAGTTAACAAATTTAAGCAATATAGCAACTGGATGACATTTCCGTATGTATGAGGAGCCTAGGCTCAGAGTTAGCCTTTACAAATGATGAGGTAAGATTCAGGCTATAACAACTGTGGTCTCACAGCAAAGTTTTCAACTACATTGTAATTTGTTAGTAGGTCTTTTGTTACTTAAAATATCCTCACCAAATGCAGTAGGCAAGGACCCTCAGGAGCTGAAATGACACCAGGAAGCTGTGGTGACTGCTCGTCCCAAAGAGATGGCCAAAGTGCCACCCAATGCTGCTTCTGCATTTGTAGGCAAATGTCAAGTTCTCAAAAGAAATAAAACAAATTAAAACAACAACAACAACAACAAAGCAGCCACATGTAAGAACAACTCGAGTCTTTCAGGGATACTGTCATTCCATCTGAATAACTTTATGCTTCTGGCTCTTGTGGATATGCTGTTTTGCCTCAAGCAGAGCTTACCTTAAACTGTTATTTGCACTTTCAAGGAATTAATAAAGCCCTCCTATTGCCCACAGGTCCTTCCTTTTCCAATGACAGTCACTAACAGGGGGTCACAGTCTTCCGTTTTACAGTTAACAACAAGGCATAGAATCATTTCAGAAGACTTAACACAGCGACTAGTACTCACTCTAGGAGAACAGTGAGGCATATTAAAGGGCAGGGAGAGTAGTGGTTGCCTACAGAACCTTCTGCCATGTCTGCCTAGGGCAAGCATAGGTGGTCATTGAGTACTTTTGTTAGTCTAGCAAATCTTTCCACCCCCACCCCCACCCGCAGAGTGACCTCTCAAAGTTTTCTCTGACACAATAGGCACTGCCATATGTAATGCTTGGAAATTGCTTAGTTTTGTTGTACCAGTATTTTGTAATCTTTCTAAACAACTACTTCTCCTCCCGGGGCTGCTGCTTCTGCTGCTGCTTCCAGGAACATGTCCACTCCTGTGGTCTGACGCATCACAGCTGCGGAGTGCTTGGAGCTCATCACTGCATGGCTCTGACATCAGAACATGTTCATCACGTGCATTTTTTCTGGAAGTCACTGATTACCTATTCAATTATCATAATAATCCTCCAGCTGAGAATTACAGGCCACAGGTAGAACTTAGCTGTTCATTGGTCCTACAATCAGCACAAGCTATTGCGTAAACACTCATGTGAACATCATGAGAACACGTTTACACAAGTGGGGGGAGGAGGGTGTCTCATCTCTGAACATATGTTCTAAGAGTGTAAAAATTCCAAACATGCTTCACTCAGTCTTGAGCTGCAATAGCGAGCATGTGCATTCTTACATAACCACCTGCTTGGTACAGTTTATCAGAGCCACAAGTATGTGACTGCATACTTACTGTTCAGACAGCTGGCAAAATCCACTCCTATCTCCCCAAAGACCCAGCATGCAGCTGCACCTGAGGATGTCCACCGTGGAACTGCACCAGTCAACTGAACATGCTTGCAAGCTCAGCCCAACCCTTACAGCAGTTCTCCGGAGCCTCACTGGGGCTTTGGACCAGAGTCTCACTCTCCCTAGAATAAACTCAATGAATTGCTGTTGTATTTGGGCTGTCCTTCCCACACCACCTATTTTAGACAGTACATGACTCTGACTCACAGAGAAGAGCAAAGAACTGCATGATGGCTGAAAACATGCCGCACACCTACTCCTGTGGGCAAGAGCCTGAAAACACTCAGGTGTCTGAGTATCTAAGCTAAGAATCTTTTCTTCTGCTGGCATCTATGAACAGACACATGAGTGAGGTCACCATGATTCAGCAAAAAGCAAGCAAACATTTCAAAATATCCTCCAAACTTACAAGTTGACGATTTGAGCAAGAATGTGAGGGGGGAAAAAATGGTAAAGTCACTTATTGCTGATGTCTTCTGTGATATATAGTTAGCCATGTCCAGAAGCTGTGGGTGGAAAGGAGCCTGAAAGAATCCACATCAGCAGGGGTTCTGAGGCCACCAAAGAGGCCTCATTAAGGGACCATGGCTCCAGGTGATTTCAGGGAACACAGTCATGACATTCTCAGAGATTGTTTCAGCGAGAATCCCTTTGGCAGCAAAGTAGGAAACCCACTCAAATTAGCTCCAATAAATTGAGTATTGTGTTGGGATAGCAGAGAGCAGTGAGAATGCTTATACTAGGTATAAGAAAAGTCTTTTGGAAGTTTTGGAATTGCTAAAGAATGAGACCTCAGGAGAGGCAGGAAGTGGGACCCCTCAGAAGCCTTCCACAGCTGGACTTGACCTCCTTCACTTCAGGCAGGGTTCACTGACCCCAGTGCCTGTGGGGCTCACATGCATGAAACAGTGGAGTCTAAGATGGAAACTCAGGTGTGCCACTCGGACTCAGGGCCTGGGAGCAAAAGGGAGTGGCAGGGAATCTGGCCACTTTCATAAAACAGAATTCGCCATTTGTCTTTGCTGTAGACTGGATGCCCCCCAACCTTACGGAAGCTTAATCCTCACTGTAACTGTTGAGGGTGAGAAATCCTATTACAGTAATTGAAAGGTGGAGCCTTGAGAAGGTGATTAGATTGTAGGACCATGACGTAGTGAATGGATTAAAAATGGTGGTCAGGGGCATGGTTCTGAGGGCTTTAAGAGGACAGTACATCAGGAAATGTCTCTCTCTGCTTCCACCATCTTGCAATGCGAGACTCCTGGGTCACTGCTGCCACCAGCAGATGGACTTTGCACTTCCTAGCCTCAGAAACTGTGAGCAATGAATTTCGATTTCTTTACAAATCCCCCAGTTTCAAGTATTTTGTTATAAGCAACAGAAACAGACTAATACAATCTTGTCTCCTGTGAGTTTGCTGAAAGTTGTTCAATTATTCTGAGCAGCAGGTGAGTCTGGAGCTGGCCCACTAGGGAACAGGTGTGCTCATGTGATCTTTGAATGCATGTTCTAAATGTCTGAGAATTCCCCAAAGCACCAAAAGTTTGGCTTCCATGTTGTCAGCATGTTCATTTTTAGATAGCCACAAGGCCATGCAGTTGGCTAGGAAAGCACTGCCCCCCACCCCCACCCCAGGTCAAATGTGAAATACCCCAGTTTTTAAGTGTTGACAACCATTTCAAATTTCAAACCCTGCAGCCAAACAAACATGCCATGTGTCCTGTGGACAGCTGGTTCGTAGCTACTGGAGCCTCAGCTTACACCCCACGCATCTGTCTTCTTATGGTTCTCAACCCGGGTGGCGAGTTCTACTATGTCTTTGAGTAGAGTCCTCAAGAGTAATTCAATCAGTTTCTGGCTTGGCTAGGAGCCATCCACGGTTCAATCACATGGTGGGTAGAGCGCCCTTTCTAGAAGTTGTAGGTGAGGCAGTAGGTGTGGCAGATAAACTGACCGAGTCCACCAGCATTGTTGGACATTTGCAGATTTTGTTTCCTCTTTGGATCATGTTTGTGAATGAGAAGGAAGCAGAGGATATGTCTTATTTGCACTCTCTAAACCTTTCTAAGTAAAAGGAATTGGCAATGATCAGATGCCCCATGAAGCTTTCTCAGCTTGCACAGAGGTGGCATCTAAGTCCGATGGGGACTGTGGCTACATCTTCTTCACTAATGATTTCTCAGTTTTTGAGAATGTAGGGGAAAATGGGCCATCACCTGAGCTTTTCCTGTTGCCAAAATTGACTCTTTTCTTTCTTTTCTTCACATTTCCAAATTCTACCACTCCTCCTTACTGGTTTATTTGGAAATAGGTCTATGCCTGATGGTCTTTCCTACAGTAAGAGTTCCAGAATATTTTCCCCCCAGTAAGAAAATGAATTGGCGATTGTCAGTTTCTGCAGTGAGTTAATTGTCTTCTCAAAGTTCTCCTTTGCAGAAGTGGTGAGAGGCCTGGC
The DNA here is from genome assembly GCF_027409185.1 of Cynocephalus volans. Lineage (NCBI taxonomy): Eukaryota > Metazoa > Chordata > Mammalia > Dermoptera > Cynocephalidae > Cynocephalus > Cynocephalus volans. The sequence continues at coordinate 100,949,148 of NC_084461.1, forward strand.
AATGCTGCAGTTCTCTGCCTGCTTGGTCTGCTCACGTAATTTGCGTTCTGATTTGATTTCCCACTGCATTCTCAGTCTCTATGGACGCCATTCTTAATCTGTGCAGTGTGAAAGACAGTGTCGTTCAGGCTCACAAAGATTTCTTTCAAACATCCTACTTCTGGAAGACGGCACCAATGTTCTTTGCTGCTCTTTCTCCCCACACACAGCAGGGTACAGAGGAGCCCACCTGATTTGGGACCAGAACACCTGAGTGTGGGTCTAGCTCTCCCTTTACTGGCTGCTCTGAAAGCCTCAGTTTATTCATCTGTAAAAACAGAGGCAATAATGAAATAATAAAAAATAAATTAGGCTGGCTCCTTTAGGTTTGGGGGAGGAATTTTAAAGCTCTTAGGAAAGCTTCTCAATGATTTTACTTCTCTTGGGATAATCCTAGATCACGAATTCATCCAGGCCTGCAGAACACCCCTAAGAGCATATTTACGTGTTTCAGTCCCCATCTGTTTTCAGCATAAATAATTGGGATAACCCCAAGAAACTCAAAGACTCAGAAGTATGCCCCAAAGCCTCGGGTTGTGGTCTTGGGGCCTCTAATCTCTAACATCTCAAAGAAGGATTATATACTGTGTGGTATATTGGTCATCCCCCTTCTCCCTTTCATTTACTACTGGAAATAAATTGAAACTCAGAAGTCTCCCCTGGTGTGGTGAATGTTTCATGTCTGCCAGCCATTTCCCTGCCCCTGAGGATAACGTACTCATTTTCCTTTCAACCTATCCTCTCCTCCCCCACTTGTCTGAAGTGACCCTGTCTCCAGGCCTGGCTACCTGGTCTGGGCCTATAAAATAAGAGGGGCAGTGATTGATTTAGAGATGAACACGTATCCCAAGCTATGTTGTTGAAAAATCAGCCTTGAGATTGTTAGAACTGTAGGGAAAGAGGTGTCTTACCCTGGTGTTGACAAGCTGGTAGATGGAGCCCTTGGTGACCATCTTTACCACCTTGTAGGGAATACCTGCCTATGAATTAAACTAACACAGAGGAAGGCAGGACTAAGAGAGAAAGAGGCAGTGGCAGCATTCTGTATGCACTGCTTAAAGCCCTGGATGAAACTGTGTCTAAAAGCACCTATTGAACTTTCCAGTTACATGGATCAGTAAATCCTGATTTTTCTTTAAGCCAGCTTGAGTTGAGCACATATTTCATAACCAAAATGGTTGGGACTAACACATTTGGTCTAGAAACAAATACCTGGGTTCCATATTTTCCACATATTGCTCCCTTCATCTCTTAGACTTCATCAACTCACATTAATCTACTACATAAGAATCTGTCCCTCAAGCAATCCTGGAACTAGCTACTCCTTAGACCTGAGTTTTCCTGATCATGCCACAGTAATCTTTTCTGGACCATGTGGTTGCCAAGGTTCAGATTTTATCACTAAAGTATGCAGCTAGCAACTAAGGTTACTTCCCATAGAAATAACTGTCCTAAAATTAAAGCACCATGTGAGCTTCTCTTGTGAGCTTCACAAGGCCTTGAGATCCTTTGGAACCAAATGTCACCTCTTCTGCCATCTGCCTAATGGCATGGGCTGTTGTGCTGCTCTCTTCCCGCTGTGTTTCCATCCCGCTCTCTTAAGCAGAGCTCTCAAGCTGCAGGAAAGAGTCTAAATAAACCCTTGCCTTCACAGAAGGCCTGGGTAAATAAACTCCTGAACATATGCCAACTCCTGTCAGAGCACATGTCCTCCTTCATCTGCAAAAAACAACCTGGCTAAAACCACTTGGAGGCCACTGAGTGTTCCCAGGACTCTGTGTTCAGGCAGAATATCAGTTTCAACCCCAGAGCTGGCAGAGAGAATCCCTAGCTAGCTTAGCCATTCCTGGGGAGATTCTTTCCAGTGCACTGGTCTCTCCTGATCCTCTGCATGGACCCTGGGAAGACCAGGTCCTTGGAGATTCAGTAACATTATATATTTATGGGAAGGGGAGAGGCAGGAGGAAGGAACAGGAGTGAAAGAGAAAGGGAGGAGAGGGAGAGGGGAGGCTGGAGGGGTCCAACAATAGCTTTATTGTAACGACTTAAATTAGCACAGACCAGAAATCAGACTGTACTTTAAATATTAAGATAGTGATATTAAAGAAAATTTAATAAGTGCAAACTCTCTGTGCTATTCATTTATGAAATTAGGCCTTGAGTGAGTGTGTGGTACTGGAAATCATTTATTTTTTACTAATCCAGAGAAAGACAGATAACAGAGGGAATCTGTTTAATCTATACAAAAATATATACAGTCACAAGAGCTTCCCTCCATGGCACCAAATCTCTGGCTCTTTTTCTCTTTGGTTAACAGGTTTTTATTTCCTTCTAGGAAAAAAAAAAAGTGTGTGTATATATAAATACTCACAAACAAGCATATATATAATTTACACAAGAGAGATCAGACTACATATGCTCTTCTTTTTTTTCCACTTAATAATAAGGCTCTTCCATAGCAACACATACACATCTATCTCATTCTTTGAAGGCTGCCTGATATCCCACTGAATGGCTAGTTTATGTAACCAGTCTCCACAGATGGCTGGTTAGGTTGTTTGCAGTGTTTGCTACTGCAAACAATACTATTTCTTGTGTGGATACTTACAGGATGAAGTCCTGACTCTGGGAACACTGAATCAATGACTCTATACACTTTAATTTTTGATAGACAATAACAAATAAATGGTGCTTTATTAACAATAAGTAATCAGTTACCTGAATAAATTAGCATTAAGTCTGCTTGCATATAATTAAAAATCTAAGGTAATTTTGGTTCAACCACATAAAGATTATATTCACATTTGGTAAAATAAGTCTAGAGGTAGGCAGTTCTGAGTTATCAGAATTGTCAGGAGGAGCACTAGACTCCTTCTGTCCTTCTGCTATGCCATGTGAGGTATGTGGTTCCATCCTCATGGCCACCTCATGGCCCAGCATGGTTACTGGAGCTCCACACCTCATGTCTGCATTCCAGGCAGCAGGAAAGAGTGAAGGGAGACAAAAGGAGGGGCACACCACCCGAGGGAGTCAGCTCCCTTTAAGAGCCTTCTAGAAAGTTCCACATAATATTAGTGCTTACACATAATTGGCCACAGCTAAATCACATGGCCACACCTCATAATAAGAGAGGTTGGGAGATATAGTCTTTATTTTGTGTAGCAATGAAGTTTGCAAAGTGATTAAGGTTCATCTACTAAGGAAGAAGAGAAGGGAGGCAACGAGCCTCTCCCACAACATCATTACTCATCTTGATAAATTCCAAAATACTTCTTTTCAATTTTTAGCAGAAAAAGCTGAATACATATATTTAAAACAAACAAAAAAGCTCCTTTACAACTCCCACCTTCTTGTGGCTCTGTTTCATCTTTCTGTTATGTGGGCATTTGGATGTCTTCATCCTGGTGCAATAGGAAAGTTAATCTCTATGAGCACAGCAGACCGGTAGCTCTGAAAGAAGTTTCTGATACATGGCTCTAGCAGCTGTCATCACAGAGAAAGCACTGGCTTCATGTATAATCAGCCCCAGGAACTCATCATACAGCTTTAACAAATACCCGCTCAGCATCAATCTTGTATCTGCCAATCTCTTCCCATTCTCTCATATTTTTTGAAGAAAATTCCAGTCATTTAATTTTATCTTTAAATATCTCAGAACCTATCTATAAAAGATAAGGACTCTTTTTAAAAAATACCACAATTCCATGTAAAATAATAATTCCTTAATGTAAAAAGTCAGTGTTCAACTTTCCAAGTCTCAGACTTATAACAAATTGCTTGAATGAGGAATCCAAATAAGACTCCACATTGCAATTGGTAGCTATGTTTAAGTCTCTTTTAACTTGTAGATTTCCACCTCATTTCTTGTTTTCTTACAATTAAAACAATTATTATGGAGAAATTTAAACACATACAAAAGGCATTTGAATTTGCAACCAATGGTCTAACTAGTACTCAAATCTCCCCCCTTTTCTATGTCTTCAACCTCCTCCCCTCCAGTCCTCAACCCCAGGTCTGAACCACCATCATCTCTTCCTGGACCCCTGCAACGATTTCCTAATAGGCATCCGAGGCACCAACCCATCCCGTACCTGGCACAAATCTGGTCTTTCATTTCTCTGGCTAAATAGGAAGCTTAAAATAAATTTGAAAAGCTATTGACAAAGAACTCGTAATATTTGTTTTCTTGTGTTTTTCAAGAACTTGTCTCTGAAGGAAGTTTCCAAATGTGATTTCCATAAATAATGGATGAATATATATATCAGATGTGAAGTGGTGCACTGAAGTATTTAGGTTATAGAATCTCCTGCCTGTTACACAAAAAGGATCGATCTGGGCCCTGGTGCATGCATTCTCTTTGCTAATGTTGGGGCTTTGGGAATGTCCTGGATCTTGTTAACATCCAGTTTCCTGGTTCACATTCTGTATCCCCTCCAGTTGTAGGATAGCCCTTTCCTAATTTGGTTCCTGTCTTCTGGATTTGTCCCTGCTCACACGGCTGAGTGTCTCTGCTTTCAACCTATGTTGGTTGCTAGTTTTCAGCCTCTGTTTCTAGATCCCAGTTTGGTTCTCCTCTTCCCAGCTTTGGACCTACCCCCTTTGAGAACTGTAATTTCCAACAGACTCCACTCACCCATTCTGCCAAGTCTCATAAACACATGCTCATAGACGATCATCAACACCACCAAAGACATATGAGTTCAGATCATTTTTCCTTAATTAACCATATTAAATTATCACCATGACCTCCTACCTCCTTCTGCACTGAAGAAATTAACTGCTTAGTGAGACAATGAAATAGATTAGCATATACACAATAACAATGCCCCTTCCCACACCTGAATGTAGTAATAAATGTCTAGCCTGGTTTGGAGATCTGGTACTGGGTTAATAGAGATTCCCCTGTGTGGAGTATGCATAAAGCAAATGTACTTCACAGGGCCTGGTTTTCCAAAGCCTTGTAGCTTCAAATATTGACCTTGCAAAGGACAGGAATTTTTTCCCAGGCTATAGTCTCTGTTGTAGATAAAGAATTGTAACACAGCAAGGTTGCTGGCTCAAAGACAGACAAGCTACTGATTGATATGTAAAGATACCAGGAAGCTTCTGTATGGAGAAGGAGTGTTTGCTAAGATCAAGCTTTTGTTGAAGGATCAATTTATCTTCTTAAAGACTGAAAATTGCATTATGGAATGGCACCTTGTTTTTCTTACTGAATGTTACCAGCTTCTATTGTTAAACTTGTTAAACTGTACTTAGAAAAAACCCCACCTATGTCTCTTCCTGTAACTTCCTGGTCTAGAGAATAAACACGGGAAGAGAACACCAATTCAGGGTTAATTTCCCAAATGGAAGGAATGCCTCACTCTTGAGGGTTCCAGGAGATTAACCCCTTTTTGGGGCTTCTCACTGTTCAGAAGAGATGGGCTTTGAGTAATCTTTGGAGGCTCCATCACCCAGGGGAAAAGGGGTGACAAATCCATGGGAGGCAAAGCAACACCCCAGGGTGTTGAATAGTCAGTATTTACTATACTTACTAATGTACAATGTGTATCCAAACATAAGTTTAGGTTGGTGGCAAAAACATAATCATAAAGTCTTGTCTCATCAGACTTTCTGGATAAATTATACTTTTAAAGTCCTAAGTTTGAATCTGTGCAGCAGCTGAACAAGGACATGAAATGGGAGGAATACTTGATGTTCCAATTTGTACACTCTGCTTTCCTCCCCTACTCTGATCCCAAATGTTTTTGGCTTATCTGTACAAAATGGTCTTCCAAAATAACTTTCTTCCTAGGACTATCTCTTCTCCCTTCAGTGGAGTAAATGAATATCTTCCCAGGGGCTATCCTTTAGCTGAACTTTCTGCCTTCCAGAAATAGAGCTTGGCCTTAGCCAGTTAATCCTGTGTCCTGTGAACTGCCCTGGCAGGGAGGGGCAGGCTGCTGTGCCCATGCCTTACATAAGACGCTACATGTGAGGAGCAGTGCCCAGCAGAAACACTCCAGGCAGGGCCCTCGCAGCAGTCCCAGCGCCCTCCTGTCCCCATCAGCACTGGGCCATGAGAGCTATTGGCAGCTCAGAGAGTGTCATTTAATCTCTTGTTATTTTTACTACAGCTTGGCTGCTATTTTACTAGCAGGTATCCTTCCACCTGTTATGTCCAGATCAGGAAAGTAAGTAGCCTTTGAAAAAATAAATGTCTGAACTGACTGGGGAACTGGGACTGAAACCCAGGCTCAGAATGTTGGGAGCAGCACACTTGAAAAGTCACTCACCGAATTGTCTAGAGCACCACAGGCCACACGATATCAGTGATTTAGGTGCAGAATCTATGAACCAGAAGGGACCTTAGTAAGAGGGATTGTCTAGAGCTACTCTCTCATAACTCTAGTTAAATGATGTTGGGGTAGATATGTAATAGACATTTCTACCTCCCAGTGAACACTTAAATGGATAGAGTAAGGAAAAGCCTAGACCAGCTGAAACACACACTTCTACACCATTTCAGACAAAAGTCTTAATAGCAACACTAGAAGTAGCAGCAAAACTGCAATGTGGAGGTAATCTGTAGTTCTGCTTCTCCATACAATTCCTGACTCCCATTTCCATGGAAAACAAGGAAGGTGATACTACAGATAACATTAAAAGTGCCATTTCTGGTGAATGCAGATGTAGCTGAAAAGTTAGGCGATCTGACAAAATATTTTCTTCAGATGAATCTGTTCAGCTCCGCTTTGATTCATTAATCCATGTTATCTTTGGTATGTTATTTTAAAATTTCAAGAAGCAAAAGGTCATTTGCACCGCCTTGCAGTCTCCCTGTCACAATTTGAGCTACCAGACCTTGCCAGAGGAAACTTATCACAGATCCTTTGCCTTGCAGGCACAGATGGCAGTTCTGAGAGCAAGATGCTGCAAGGGTCCAGTCACTTACTGAATTGTCTAGAGCATGTTTGGTTATTAAGCAACTTTCAGTGGATGAAACTTGCACATGTTAAAAAGACTCCTTAATTCATGTATAATATGCATGTATGTAGGATTAAAACGTCCTTTTAAACACCACATTTCATAAACCATTCTTCCTAGGGACTTAAAATTTATTGAAAAAAATGACAAACAAGGCTGGAATCAGTGGTATGTAAGTAAATGTTTTACAATTGGCTCTGCAGGGAAATAAAGCTCTGATTTGTAGTGGTTGCCATTTTCCATGGTGTAAATACTCTCATCTTGGCAAAGTTCAAGCTACCAACCTAACTTCACTGAATGTAGAGTTGGTAAGAGATGCACACAGTTGGCTCCTAAGGGCAAGAGTGAGCCTGTGCAAGCCAGTATCAGAACGCTACTGGCTGGAATGATCAACAACAAATCATTTCCTGTCCCTTCCAGGCTACCTTACTTTTCCTAGAGCAGTGCAGGACTCCAAAAGGGAAATACTGCATCTCACTAAAGGAGTTCCTACTGTTTTTTTTTTTTTATTATTATTATTATTTTATTATTTTATTTTTATTTTTATCCTAGTCAGGCACTTTTGGGGATCAAGGACCAAGTCAGGCACTTTGGGGGATCACTGATATGTCCTGGTCTCTTCACTGCCCAGGACTGACCTGGTTTCTATTTTGGGATTCTGATAAAGTTCAGACAACTTTGAGCTAACTTGATAAGAATCTATGTACCCAAGAGAAGCAGAACAGCACAGTGATTGAGTACAGGATTTGAAGTCCAAACTGAGTTCAAAGTTGGGCAGTGTTGGTAGTATAGTGGTGAGCATAGCTGCCTTCCAAAGTCAATCTTATCTTGAGAATAGGATGGGTAATTTAGGGTAAGTTCCATGACCTCTCCTAACTTCTTGAAATTGGAGTAAAATAATAATGTAACAAGCTCATTGGGTAGATGTGAAGGTTAAATAACAAATATCTGTAAAACATTTAGCTCAGCACGTGGCACCTGGTGCTCCATAAATAGTAACTCTGATTATCATTATTCCTAATACCTGGCCTGGTTTTTAATCTCAGCATTGTCACTGATCCTCTAGTCTATTAAGCCCCCTTCTGTGAGGTGATCAAGGCGGCTGCTTCACCTGCAGCCAGGGTTCCTCCTGTGTTCCAGAAGGCAAGCGAGTCCTAGGGTGAGACGTCAGCTATTAGCCCCTGCAGTCCCATAGCCAGGCATTTTCTGTTTAGAAGAAACACTACAACCGAGTTTCCCAGCAGTAATGCAAGCTGTCAATAAACAGAGGGCCTTTGGAAGTGGGAGCCTCGATGAGGGGTGGGGATATGGACACAGTAGCTCCGAGCTTCCAAATATCCCAGCCTGGAGTTGGCTGCTCGGTGCAGGTGGTCAGCATTCTGGTCCTGCTGTTAGCAGACTTCGCCTCCCCTCATCCCGCTGCCCAGACTCCCTCCTCCATTCCTGTGCCGCAATTCCCTGGCCCCTGTGCTGGGGCAGAAGCAACTTTCGATGCTGATTGCTATCCTTCTGTTTGTGTCATTTTATAGTTTTCAAACACTTTTATTTCCATATATGTTTTGACCTTATCAAAAGCCTCTGAGCAAGGCAGGGCTGACCTTATTACCCTCTGTATAGGCTGAGGCAATAGCTACGCTAATTGTCTGGCTAGGGCAACTGTCGGACTCCTGCTGACATAGTCAAGTGTATTGTTAGGGCTAGGGCTCACAGATCCCTCAAACCTGTTGTACAGACAGGGCCACAGACCCCTCACATGCCAGGCTGGGTCATCAGGCCCCCTCACATGCCTGGCTGGGTCACCGGGCTCCTCACACGCAGGTCCACGCTGGTAATTGGGAAAGATCCTGGGAGCCATTGGCAGACAACACGAGCTCAGCAGCAGCAGCAGAAGCAGCCAGCAGTTTGCAGCTTGCAGCAGATCCTGAGGGTCCCAGGGACTCTGACAGCAACAGCTGGCAGCAATAGTAGCTACCTCCCTTAGGGGCATCCCAGGGGTGGGGAGCACTGTGGATCAGAGCCACTTGTCCTTTATACTTAAGTCTGATAACCCAGGACACCTGGGTACCCACGCATGTCTACATTAGACAATAACCAAGGAACACCTGGGCACATGTGCATATTTATGTCAAACGCTCAGGAAGATTCTGAACATCTGAGGGGCCCTGACCATTTTTCTATATTTTCCCTACACCCTCACTTCACATATATATAGAAATAGTGTCCCCGAGCGTTGAGTGACTGGACAAAAGCCAGACAATGTGTGTGGCAGGGCAGGCCCGCCCTGGGGTTTGAGTCTCCTCCAGCACACCTCTCCATTATGCCAGGATGTTGACCAAAAGCCAATTTTCTCTGTCAAGCTCCAAGCTGGACAGCAGCCTCATTCCAATGCCTGTATCATCAGGATAATGAATTCTATTAGCTCTCCTGTTCTGTGTCTGAACACACTGTTCCTACACTACTTTGGGCTGAAATAGCTTTCTCAGCTTGGCCAGTTCTATGGTGATGAGAAGAGAACTAAGGCCCCTATGCTTACCCTAAATGGACTCTTAGCTGGGTGGGTTACATAAAAGCTTCTGCAATTCTCGCAGGAAAATTATTAAACAAGCACTGGAGCTGAGAAGGACCTAAGGAATGACCCAGCCCAGCTTCTCATTGCATTAATGAGCAAATCAAGGAGAGTGATCGAGGGACAGGAACGAAGTTGATGGGCTTGTGGCCAAGTCTCCTGACTCCCTGTGCAAAGCTCTTTCACCTTAGGCTGAGACTGTTTCTTGGACTTCTAATCCTCCTCTAAAGACCTGGGATTTTCAGTTGGTGTTTTAAGAAAAAAAAAAAAGAAAAAAGAAAGAAAGAAAGAAAAGAAAAAGGCAAGATCATAAATCTAAGTGTGGAAAACAAATGTAGGCTCTTCTTTCTCTATTATAAGATCCTGCTGTTTCTTTATTCATTATGCCCAAAGCAAAGATTAGAAAATGCCAACTAAGGAAAACAATATTTTACACATAAATCACTACAGTTTTAAACATTCTGTGGCATCTTTCTTGAAATATATGTGAGGCCTAACTCTAAAACAATGAGATTTCCTTTTTCAAATAAAACCAAATATCTGAATAAGTAGTAGAAACACTGCTCAGAATGCTTTGGAACTCTTCTTTTGGAATTTTCTATTTAACCTATGGCTCAGTGAAATGATCCTCTGTCCTGGTGAAACTGGACTCTTAGTGTCTTCTCAAGCACAGGCCACAAAAAAAGGACTCCATTATCTTTCTTCATTTTTCACTGTGGTGATTCAAAGAACGTTGATTACTTATGTGGACCTGAGTCTTCTTCCAGCTACGGTAAAGTCCACAGATCTTGGAAAACCCATTGCGCCTCATATGGACAGGGACTCGGAGCTGTGCATCTCATCCTGGCTGCTCATTCTCAAGAGGGCAAATCAGTCTCCCTTCAAGACCAGATAAATAATTCCAATGAGGTTTGATGGGAAGTCCCCTTCCTCCCTCCTCCCAGTCTTCTAGCCTGCTTGCTGATGCCAAGTTTCTTTTTAAAATGGTTGCACATAGTTTTAAGATTGTTTCTTTGAGACACCACCTCACCCCAGTTAGACTGGCTGTAATCAAAACAACACAAAAATAACAAATACTGGCAAGGATGTGGAGAGAAGGGGATGTACCTACACTGTCAGTGGGACTGAAAACTAGTACAACCACTATAGAAAACAGTATGGAGGTTTCTCAAACAACTACAGATAGATCTACCATGCAATCCAGCAATCCCACTTCTGGGTATACACCCAAAGGAACGGAAATCATCATGTTGAAGGGATACCTGCACTTCTATGTTCATTGCGGCTCTGTTTACAATAGCCAAGACATGGAACCAACCTAAATGGCCATCGATGGACAACTGGATAAAGAAACTGTGGTATATATACACCATGGAATACTACTCTGCCACAAAAAAGAATGAAACTCGCCATTCACAACAACATGGATGAGCTTGGAGAAACATGTTGAGTGAAATAAAGAAAGCACAGAGGGAAAAATACCACATGTACTCACTCATAAGTGGGAGCTAAGAGAGAAAGAAGGAAAGAAAGACCACAATGGCGTGTTGGACTTGAAGAGGGAGTAGAACACACCTAAGGTTGCAAAGTGGGTTGAGAGAAAGGTGGAGGGAGAGGGAGGTGGATTTATTGGATGTGGGACATGGGGTATAATCACAATTTGTGGTAGTGAGCATGCTGCCAATATTGATCTGGCCATCACATCTTGGGCACAGTGGTGACGGTCAGCTTTGTACTCCATGAATATTTATAACCAACCAATAAAAATATAAGAGTTGTCTTGCTACATGACTATGCCAATTGTATTGTTATAGACTATACCAATTGTATGGCTAGGCAATTCATAACTAAAGCCAAAATGTTTCATTATTTTTAGTTACACTAAGTTTTCCATTTGTATTGTCAGGGCTAGGGCCCACAGATCCTTCAAATCCATTATACAGATTGGGTCACAGACCCCTCACATACCAGGCTGGGTCACCAGACCTCTCACACACAGGTCCGTGTGAGGTAATTGGGAAAAGACCCTGAGAGCCATTGGCAGACAACACGAGTTCAGTCCTCAGCTTCCTCAGCAGGAGCAGCTTATAGCAGATGGGGGGGGGGGTGGGCAATGGTGGACAGGGGTGTCGGTGGTGGTGGCAGCCTCCATGAGGACCCCCAGGAGCATCCCCTAGGGTGGGGGGCACCGTGGATCAGAGCCATTTGGCTTTTATGCTTAAGTCCAATAACCCAGGATACCTGGGTGCACGTGCACAATTACATTAGATAATAACCAAGGAACACCTGGGTGCACGTGCATATTTACATCAAATGCTCGGCAAGATTCCAACCCCCCTGAGGGACCTTGACCATTTATCTTTCATTTTCCCTACAAGAGTTATATTACTTAAGTTAAAATATAAAAAAATAAAATAAAAATGGTTTCATGTAGAGAAGGGTGAAATATGGTAGGGAGAGAGATTACCAAAGTAGTGAAGCCTTTCATTCTGTGATAAAAGATTTTTTTTTTTTCAATTAAAGGTAAATACCTGGTTGAGTAACCCAGTTTAGGGACTTCCTGGAAGGAGTAAGCCTTCAAATAATCAAATTTTTGTGAGTGACCCATTTTCAGAGCCTCTCTTGGTTTGGATGGTGTGGAATGTTGGACAAGACAGCATGAAACACCCTCAAGAGAAGGAAGAATGTTCATGCACGGTGGGGAAAGAGGCTTTTAGGGCCCCTTTTCTCCCAGCTTACCCAGGACAAAAATATAAGAATGCCAGCAGAGGACAATTTATCATATAACTAATAAAACTTAACTTTCAGTTTCCCTCAATTGCACCGGCTACTTCCAAGGCTATTATTATAGCTAATTTTATGTTTATAAACTTGTTTTCTGTTTTTCTTAAAAGAAGGTCCCCAGAGTAAATAACTTTCAGCTGACAAAATCTGGCTTGGCCCCTGGGTGTGCCAGGTGGAGATGCTGTAGCAGAGTTATAGGTGGAGGCCACTCTGATGTGAGCCATGGATAAACATGCTCAGAGCTGCATAATTGGCTGTACAAAAAGGGCCACATCTGTTTTGTAAAAATCAATCCAATTTCCATTTGAGAGCCCCACCCTGCTGGGTGGTTCTATCTCTCTCTCTCCCCTGAGGATGGCTGCCCTGTCCAGCAATTGCTGCTGGAACTGAGACCGCTGGAACTGAGACCTCCTCTGTAGTAAACAGCTTCCCCTAAGGCTTTCACCTTGGTCTCTCAACCCTATCCTCTTTCCTGTTCCAACCACTGGCAGAAAGGGCTGTTATAAGCCAGAAGAGAAAGCCTCTGATGAACGCAGATGGGGCGCAGAAGATTCCACAGCAGAAGGCTACAGGTTGCGCATAAAGCAGTGCTCACTGCTAGGGTTGGTCCCAGGTCCAGTGAAAAAACTCCCTAAGAGAGTACTCCTCTTGCTTTTCCTGGTTAGCCCCAATATAAACCAGGTTTGTTTTTCAGCCACATACTTAGTGAGTCAATATTTGCAAAAGTGCTGCAAATATCATCTCAAGGAAATGTCATTACTGTGTTTCTGTGGTCTCACTTGTATTGTCTGCTTATTCTTTTTCTACTCCAGATTTATTACAAGGTCTCTTATCAGGTGCTTTTTCAGCCTGGTGTAGAATGATATGTGCAAAAATAGCCACACAGCCCTTCCTGATGTCCAGAAATGACCAAGTAAACCCTGACTTCTTGTTCCCTTAGAACAGGATTGCTTCATCCCAAAAGGCAGAAGGGCTGGCACTGTGGGTACTTACCCAGTGCGGTATGCAGGGGTGGTCCAACCATACTGTCAGTAGAGGCCAGCATTAAGAAAAGTGCACTCTGTGTAAATAGAGGGCAGTACTCTGTTGTTTTTGTTTTGGGTGCACTACTTCCTGATTTGATTTGATCCATTTCACGTGAACAGAACAAACAAGTGCATTTGGGCGACTTGTGTTCAAAGAATTAAATTCAGTGATGAATCAGGTCTTTTGGGGAAAATTAGTCTATCTTTGGTTCTTCCTGAAGGCTATGTAAACTCTGAGAAACAAATCTAGCTGAGTGTCTGCACTCCTGAGGATTTATAGCTTCCAGTTCAGGTTTATTTGCCATACACTCGCCTGAACAACACTCTTGCTAATGATGTTTTAAGTTCCCCTAATATTACCCAGCCTGGGGCTGAGCACACCGAGGAACTGAATAAATGGTTCTCAATGGATTCCACCTCTCTATACTCAGCTTGTAACTAGCACACCCAAGAGAGAAATTCCTCCTGAATTAACTTGCGGATGCTGGACACCATTTCAAGCACACTTTGAGTTTTCTATCATTATCATTGTTTTATATCTCAGCAGTGCACCCATGCCTGTTTCTATATTTAATCATCTGACCTTTTTAAGCCTTTAGTAACAGCACCACCAAGTTTACCCAGGAAGTTTACCATCAGTTACTCATCATAACACGCCTGTAGGGCAGGTGGCTGTTAGCACTGGCATTTTATGGGCCAGGAAACATACTCCAAATGATGACACACAGGGAATCTGAGGCAGAACCATGATCAGAATTCTAGACTCAGGCTGTACTCAGGCTGTACATGACCCAAGACACTAAGTGCAACTGAGTTAGGTGAGGTTTTCATCATTTTACATTATTCAAAGAACTGCCTTCTTCTCTAGAAAACATTTTTCACCCATTCCAGTCCACAGGGACTCTTTCCTAAAGCACCCCTCCCCGGGCCACCCCTGCCCAAACTCCTACCACACATTTTATCTGTTTGTTATGTTGGTCTTTAATCACATCCTGTCTTTTTCAATGGATTACATTACCTTCTGATATGGATTGTGTCCCCCAAGTTTTAAGTATTAGTAGCTTGATTCCCATTGTGACTTTTAAGAGGGTGGGAAATCCTGTTATGGTAATTGAAAGGTGGGGCCTTGAAGAGGTGATTAGATTGTAATTAATCCATGCCTAGTGAATGGATTAATAATGGTGGTCAGGGGCATGGTTCTGAGGGCTTTAAAAGGAGAGTGAATGAGGAGCTACTTCTCAGTCTCTTTCACCACTTTTTGCTATGTGACACCCCTGGGTCATTGTTGCCACAAACAAGACTCTCACCAGATGTGTTCCCTGGACTTTGGACTTTCCAGCCTCAGAAACTGTAAGCAATAAATTTCATTTTCTTTAAATCACCCAGTTTCAAGTACTGTGTTATAAGCAACAGAAATGGACTAATACACCTTCCCTCTGAAAAATTATCTTTTTAAAGATGCTCTTATTTGTATTTCTCTGCCGCTCCTAGCACTGTGCTTATTCTCTGATGAGGCTGAGAGTGCACTGTCCTGTGGCCACCAATAGCCTGAATGGCTGCCAACTGAGGACAATAAACTGATATAACAGTGAACCACTATGTGCTTCTCAGTGTGACCCACAAAGGACACGTGGACTAACCCCTCCCAGATACTGCTTCCCTGGTGATCTGTGAACCAAGCAGGCAATAGCCACTCCCTCCCTGCAGCACTAGCAGGAGTCTTGTGGGCAGATGCCGTACTGTGAACTGCCCTCTTGGCCTTGCAAGTTCATGCAGGAGCAGGTTCATGAACTAACCTTGAAATGAGCACCCAGATTGCCAGCTTGCCCTGGGGAAATGGGCAGCAAAAACAAAGCTGAGAAACAGCTGGCCTTCTGTGTTCAAATCAACAAGACCAAGAGTGTCATTGTTTATGGAGAAGCTGCTCTGCACTGACATGTACACATGGAAGTCCAAAGGTCTACCCAGTGAGCTTCCCAGGTAATCTGATCACACAGAGAAAACTAAAAATGTGTATTTACTTAAAAATTAAAAATTTGGAACATTTGGGAAATGAAGAAAAGGATAAAAGTTGTAAAGTTATCCATTATCATTAATGGGTTGGTATATTTCTTTCCAGTCTGGTTTTTTTATCAGCACCACACTCTCCTGTAGTCTGGTTTTTTTAATATGTAAAAATATTTTTCTCACATAACTGAAATTGTGCAATTTTAGTACCTGAGTTTTTCACTTAACATGAGCATTTCACTTAGCATTTTCTCATGCTTCTATTACAATATCGTTCATATGTCATGTTAATGTTACAGGAGTATTCAGCTGGAAACATGTTCCAAATCATTTCACTGAAGTCTTTTATTAGGAAATCGTCAAATAGATGCTATTCCTGCGGGCGAAAACACAATTTCTCAGGACAAACCTAAGTTTTTCACCTATATAAAAATGGCCAGTGTGGTCCACCGTGTTGAGTCCCCCAGCTACCCCCCCCCCCCCGTATTTCCCTTGATCTATTCACTTGCAAGGATGGTAGACTCTTTCTTTGCCAGCTGACAGCTTCTTATCTAAAGTACTGAGACTTTCTCCTTCTCTGCCTGGGGGTTTTCTCCAAGATTCAAAACTTCAGGGGCAATTCGCAACCAATGAGGGAATACTTGGTAGATAAATACCCCATTTCCTTGACCCTCCCTGGGAAGGTCCTGAAGTGTTTCTACTCAGTTACTGGAAGGTTCCGAGTCCCAGATGCCCACTTGGGTGGTAATCCACTTATCCCTGGCTTGTCTCCTTTCCCTGTCTCACTGTCCCCAGTCTGTCAGTGAAACTTGCTGGGGTCCACTCCTGAATAACCACCTAAACTCAGCCTTGTCTCAGGGTCTGCTTTCGGTGGCTTGGGGGGCGTGGGCTGACTCAAAGACATGAAAAAGCTTATCTATGAAAGAATACAGAAGGGGAAAAACAATATTTCACAGTTGGCCAATAAATTATTTACGACTATTAATCATGTGCTCTGTGTGAACAATATGAGAGCTTACCTTACTAACTTAAAGACTGAAACCTCCTTCTTTTCTGAACCATCCTGACCCCCTTCTAGTCCCTTTAAAAGTTCTCTCCACGATTTTGAGTGAAAATAGAATGCCAGTCCCCATTTTTTTAGGGATCATTCTTTAGAACACACGTATTGTTTGTCTTTAGGGCTATTTAGAAATAATCCTGTTGCCATCAATGGTTTTTCTGTGAAGAATCTGGAGACATGGTAATTTGAAATGTCAGTGGATTTAAACAGACCAGAGTGTCTGCTAAATCGAACCAATAGGTTAATAGTTTTTGTTTATACAGCTGTGGCTTGATATAAACCTGCAGCAGCAGTCAAATACCACATAAATAACTTACTGAGGTGTGCTTCGGGCCAATTCATGAAGCAATACATGTTTTAAATAAGTTAGACAGCCAAAGAGCCTTTGAAACCTCAAACTGTTTACAAAAGAATTGAGACTCCTCTTCTGCATAAAATAACACAAACCTTTAGCACATTTCTGGAACATTTTCTACTATGAAGGGTTTTATATCCCAATGGTTAAAAAGCCTATGGCCCTTCCCTTCTCTCTTCCTTTACACCCTCATTCCCCAAACTAGTATACCTTTTTCTTCAGTTCTTGCTTTTATGCTACTTGGCACTTAGAAACAGATTGACATCTTTAAAGGCTAAATTAAGGTGCATTTCCTATTCCCCCTGATACATAATTGACAATCAACACAATTCTAAATCACAAAATGAGTATTAAAAAGACAACAAAGTTCTAATATTTCCTATGATGAATATTTTGATGCTGTTTTAGAAATATCAAATATATTTCAAAAATATTTCTTGTCTTTTCTGGTACCCTAAGCATGAGCTGAGTTTGCCTCTTCAGTAACCCCAGCAGTGACATCTCTGGAATTATGGACCAATTTGCAATATAGAATTAGGAACATTTTCTTCTTTTTATTTTATTTTATTTTATTTTATTTTATTTTGTCACTATACAATGTGGTTGATTATTGTGGCCCATTACCGAAACATCCCTCCCACTTCCCTATCCCCCCCCTCCCTCCCAACAACCTCATATCTGTTCACTTGTCATATCAGCTTCAAGGAATTGTAATTATTGTGTCTTCTCCCCCCAACCCCAGGTTATTTGTGTATTTATTTATTTATTTTTAGGTCCCACAAATAAGTGAGAACATGTGATATTTCTCTTTCTGTGCCTGACTCGTTTCACTTAATAAAATTCTCTGTAGGTCCATCCATGTCGTTGCAAATGGCAGTATTTCATTCTTTTTTACAGCAGAGTAGTATTCCATTGTGTAGATGTACCACATTTTGCGTATCCACTCATCTGATGATGGACATTTGCGCTGGTTCCAACTCTTAGCTATTGTAAAGAGTGCTGTGATGAACATTGGGGAACAGGTATACCTTCGACTTGATGATTTCCATTCCTCTGGGTATATTCCCAGAAGTTGGATAGCTGGGTCTTAAAAGCTTCCAAGTCACATATTCAACTACACCCCATATATATGCTAAGAGCCAAAGACTAGAAGCAAAGAATTAAAAGACACCCCAAATTTGGCCCTCTGGGTAGTATTCAGATAGGTGGTAAATTGATTTTACAGGAAAATGGGAAGTCTTGTCAGGAATGGTTATTGTAATCAGATGAGGGTGTTACTGGTGAAAATCAAATTCATCTCCATACCACCCAACAAGTGTCTCCAGCAGTTTCTCTACTAGCTACTGAAAACAAATTGGCCATAAAATAGCCACCAGAAAAATCTGGCAGAACAGCCAATTTATCAGCACTCACATTCGGCTTGTTTACCAAAAACCTTAGCTGGGTTTGGCATCCCAAAAATGAATGGTGGCAGACTGTCTAAGTGACTCGAGTGGACTAAGATAAAGCACCCAGTCCAAGGGCTCTTTCAGTTGACAGGAAGAGAAATCCAACTTGCACTAGCTCAAGGAAAAAAGGTGGGTGGATGGTTATGGATCATGTACCTGGGAAGTCCAGGGTCTTCATGGAAGTCTGAGGAACTTCAGGCATGGCTGGATCCAGGGGCTCTAACAGTGCCAGCAGAGCAGTGCTCCTCTGGCTTCCACCCTCTGAGTGCTGGAGTTTTGGAATCATTCCACAGCCTGGAGCCTCTTCTTCACACCTTCAATGAGTCTCAGGGCTGTCCCTGTTGGGCTCAGCTTATATCACTTGTCCATCCCCCTGTCTCAGGCTGTTAGCCTGGGGTTCATATCCAGCCTTCAATCTGAAGGTAGGGCTGCCCACACACATATGACCTGGGAATGAAAAAGGGGTGGTTTCCCAGGAGATGCTGGGAAAGCAAGAAAAGATGTCCACTATTGTTTTAGTCTGTTTTGTGTTGCTGTAATAGAATTACCTGAGACTGAGTAATTTATAAAGAAGAGAGGTTTATTAGGCTTATGATTTTGGGACAGCTGCATCTGGCAAGGGCCTCAGGCTGCTTCTACTCATGGTGGAAAGTAGCAGGGAGCCAGCAGGTACAAGCAGATCACATGGCGAGAGGAAGCAAGAGAGAGAGAGAAGGTGCCAGGGTCTTTTTAAGCAACGAGCTCTCGCAAGAACTAATAGAGCGAGAACTCACTCATTAATCCCCCCTCCCCCAGGGAGAGCCTTAATCCATTCATGAGGGATCTGCCCCCATGACTCAATCAGTTTCCAACACTGACACAGTGGAGGTCAAATTTCCACATGAGTTTTGGAGGGGACAACACATCCAAACTCCATCAACTATGGTGCTTTATTCCTCCTTTATATCATACTTTGATTGAAGGCAGCAACCATGTTGTCATACATCTTCATCCTCAGAGCAGCTAGCACAGATCCTCAAATCTAGAAGGTGCTCATCTCCACGTGTTAATCTGTTGATTGACTGGTGTAGCACACTAAAAAACCAGGGGGTTTCACTTGAACAAAGGCCATGCAATGGCAGTTGGTGGAATGAAGACAATGAACATCAACGAAGGGCGATCCTTACACACACAGGCTATTAATGAATCTTTGTAGATGCCTGCCTTTTTGTTTGTTTAACTTCACACAAAAAGCCCATAAGGCAGATGGACTGGAGGTCTGACTCCGTCTAGATCTAGCCACCCAACCACCCAGAAGAACGTTTTTGAGTAATGGACCTGTGGCACGTCCTGCATGTAAGTAGGGGGTAGCTACTTACAGAATATTTTAATAACTCCCACATGCCCCTTCAAGTCCCTAATTTCTCCTTAGCCAATCGCCAAAGCCTGGGTGGTAGAGCATTATAGAAAAAAACTGGAACGGGTTCTAGTGACCAGTCTGCTATTAATAAGATGCTTGATTTTGAGCAAATTGCTTTGTGTCTCTGAGTATCACTTGCCTCATCTGTAAAGCAAGGGATTAGTTATCTTCCAGCTCTGGCAATCTGTACTCCATGACTTACTGAGTTTTCCAACAGAGTAGCGGCCCCTAACCTTGATTGCACATTAGAAATAACTTCAGAGCTTTAAAAATAACCCTGATTTCTAGGCCACAACCCAAACAAATTAAGAATCTCTGGTGATGGGACCCAAGCATCAATATATGTTTTATATTTTCCCAGGTGAGTCCAATGTGCAGCCAAGGTGGGAACCACTATTCTATTTTATTCTACAGTCTTCCAGAAGAGCAAGCTAAACAGGATCAAAAAATAACCCTGCCAAAGCATACCTCCCAGAGACCTCCATCTGCAGGCAGTGTGGCTCTGCAGCTAGCAGCATCTGCCATAAGCATTTCATTTGCTGCATTAGAAATTATTTTCTTTTATTGATGCTCCTAGTGCCATCTGGCTCTCAGCATAGCCCAGGGAAAGCTTCCAGAATTAGGGCATTAGTATTTTTGGTGCTGAATTCTTAGTACAAATGATTTACCTAAAACCATTTCAGCCAAAGGATATTTTTCACTATTAAGAGAATAGAAAACTTCAAGGTACACTACATTTTGCACAATGAACCAAGAAATGAAAGGCACCCAAGTGAAAGCTTAATTGTTTTCCTCCTCTTATGTAATAACACATATTTTTGTTCAATTACATGAATCATCAAATTCACTCTAACATCAGAATACATTGAAAAGCAGGGGGAAATATTTCCTCAGCAATTAGCAGCTTTTTAAAAGAAAAAAGATATTCATAATCAGTTGAGCTTTCTGTGGTTCAATAATACTAACCAGCATTTATATCACTTTCAATGATATGTTAGTCTGTTTCATTGAACATTTTTTCCTAGGGAAAAAAAATGTGACACAATTTTGTGATTCACATCCTCACCTCCTGCCACATAATCAAATGCTCTGTGAAAGCCTTCCTCCTACATACAAGGACTTGCTTTTCACCTTTGTTGTTTGTTCCCCCTTGTCTCTGCTTTGTGAGCTCTGTTGCCCTGAAAGTAGTTAAGACAGAAATAACTTGGATTAAAGTTTAAGTCAGTTATCTTGCCTTCATGAAGCTCCATTCATTTACAGGCTTCTAAAAATACATCTGACAGATTCAAACACATGATATAAAGTCAGTGAAAAGGTGAGCCCTCTTTATTCCTCCCTTTTTCCCTAAGTGCTAAAACAAGGAAACATTGTGATGATAAAATAAAAATAAATGCCTCTTGCTGAACCAAAGTCAGTAGCACTAATCTTCTTCAGAGAGGCTCATGAGATATATTTTCCTCTTTATGTAGGAATGTCCCTGAGTGGAAAGGGCTCTTGTGCCTATTTTATATGGCTTCGAACCCAGTATTCCCCACATTTCATTGTAGATTGCACTTCCATGAGGATGCTCAAAATCTACACCTTCTGCAAAACCCTTCCTCTCAGGATTTCCCATAGTAGTTTGGACTTTGGTCTCTCTTAATTAATCACATTGTGACATCCCACATGGCAGCTCTTGCAGGGATTGAGTAGAAGTCCCCCCTTTCAGAAGGAGCTAGTTCACCATTGTCTCTGCCACCCCTACTTTATTCACTCCAGTTACCATTTCTTCTCTGGGATCTTACACCTAAGAAAGTCTCCTCTGCTCTCAGGTCCCCTGAACCCCTCTGGGAGTTCTAAGGAGCTTGCACTAGTTAGGGTTTTCCAGAGAAATGAAACCAATAGGATAGGTAAAGTTATAGATGCATATCCTACACATACATACGTATGTACACATACATATATGCACACACACACACAGACACACACACATGGGGAGGGAGGAGTGATTTATTTCATTTAAGGAATTGACTTAGTAACACCAGAAACTAAAGGAAAGGCTTGGAACAGATTCTCCCCTCTAGAGTCATCAAAAGAGCATGTTGCTACCTATACCTTGATTTTGGGTTTCTGGTCTCCAAAACTGTGAGACAAATTTCTGTGTTTTGAGATTAAAAAAAAAAAAAAAGAAATTGGTTTATGCAATTGAGGGTACCGTTAAGTGCCAACTTTGAAGGGCAGGCTGGCAGGCTGGCATTTTAGGTAAGAATTCATTTTGAGTCTAAAGGCTAGAAATTCATGCAGTGTTTCTATGTTGCAGTCTTGAGACAGAATTCCTTCTACTTTGAGAAACTTATCTTTGCTTTTAAGGCCTTCAACTGATTAGATGAGGCCCACTCACATGATGGAGTTTAATTGGCTTTACTGAAAGTCTACTGATTGTAAATATCCATCACATTTAAGAAATACCTTTACAGCAACATCTAGATTAGTGTTTGAACAAACAATTGGATTCCTAGCCAAGTTAACACAACACATAAAATTAACCATCACAGAGCTATCGGGAGCAGGGCCCCTTGCTCAGGAAATACTATGTTAATACACCCTGTTTCCCCTTCAACTTTCCTCTTTCTTCAACCAGGGGCTCTTATCTAGTCACAAGACCAGGGATCCTGGAATTCCTCCAAAGTTACTGATGCTATCCTGAGAAACCTTTTGAACTCTGCAGGACTCCTTCCCCAAGGCCATGCATACTATGAGACTGAGCTGCCTGCCTGGGGAAAGGCCTGATACAAGGACACATGGAAGCCCAGTCCTCAAGTGGCATCTTAGAATATCACCCACTGCCTTTATATTCTCTCCGTGTTCATCACTGCTGTTACAGCTGAGCCCTCTCTCCTGCCCAAATTATAAAGTTTTTCTCTCAGCCTGCCCCTAATTCTTTATCACCCATTTACTCCCTATCGCCCACTTTTAACCATTTTTGCATCCTGACTTCTGCTCACCACTCCATTTACCTGAAGCTGCTCATTGGAGATTTGTTGATGACTGATCAGTTATCAGATTCTCTTGGGTCCACACTGTCCTTGGCCTTCAGCTGCATTTGGGACTGTTACTATATACTTTTTCTGATCCTCTCTTTGCAGAATAATCTCCTTTATTTGATATCCTAAGTGCAGGTATTCTCCCAAGTTTTCTCTTTAGCTGGGTTCTCTTCTTTGCCACCACCTCCTTGAAAATTTTACCTTTCCTCAAACTTCATCATCTTGATAAAGAAGACTCCAAAATATATATCTCTAGTTTCAACCTTTCTCACAAGCTCTAAACAAATATGTTTATTTATTTATTTTTTATATTAAGGACCTCTTCACCTGGCTGTCCCTCTGTTATCTAAATCTCAGTATGTTGGAAATTCATTGTCTATCTCCTTGCCCAAAAATTGTGTGTGTGTGTGCATGTGTCTGTGTGTGTGTGCATGTGTATTCCTGGTTCTGATCTCTCTATGAATGCACCATATTTTCTGAGTGCTCAAGCTTCAACTCTATGAGTATTTCCTGCCTGTTGGGTTGCCCTGATCCCCTCATCCACCTCATTTCCAGGCACTATTTATTCCACCAGTACAGTGTCTCAGCCTCTCACCACCACTACTCTGGGGAGGGCTCATCATTACCCATGTCTCTCTTGCAATAGCCACGTCCCTGTCCTCCGTGCACCTGACAGATAAGCTTCCCTGGTGCTCCTAAACACACCTGGGTTTCTCTTTCTCCACACCTTTCCTCTGACCCCCCTTTCAGGAAGTTATCCTTGAATCCATAGACTTTGCCATTTCGGCATTTTATCATATTGCTCTGTTGCAATTTGTGCATCTCTAAATTCCATTATTATTTTAATTTGTCTTAGAAGCCCCTGTAGGGGTAGAGAGTTTACAATCTTAGAGACAAAGTAGGTACATCCACAAGTATAAGGACTTGCTCATAGAAGGGCTTCCTTTGTAGAAAGAAGGAATGTGTGTTAAACTCACATCCTCTTCTAAATTTAAAATGAGGGCAAGGTCTTTTATACTCTTCTATTCCCACCCCCACCTGAGCCCAGGACAGTGTGGGACACAGATCTCAATAACCCTCTGTTGATTGAAGAACTCAGGACTTAAAAAAGATCTGGAGAGAACAACCCTGCCTTGAGCTAGGAGATATCTCAATTAGAGATAGCAAACAGGTGGCCCCAGGGTCACATACTAATTGCAAGTATACTATAATCATCCTCCTAAGGTTTTAAATATTTTTAATTTAGTTTCTCAATCTTTTATAAATTGGAAGATTGCATACAAAAAAATGGATGTCCAGATTCTCTTGAAAAACAATGACATTTAGCAATACTGGACTCACTAGATGACACTGGACAACAATTGGCTGGAGCTGATCCAAATACACCTTTGGGACAGAGCCTAGACTCTCCAGTTGGCCACAAGTCCTTCCCACCCCACTAAATTACCAGCCTGGCTTTTTCACAATGGGTTTGCCACCAGAAACACAGGTGTCATGAAAACCACCACTAAATCAAAGCCAAAATGGGACAGGAATAGACTCATATTAACATCGTTGTCATTGGATATGTAGATTCAGGCAAGTCCACCACTACTTGCCATCTGATCTATAAATATGGTGGGATCAACAAAAGAACCATCAAAATGTTTGAGAAGGAGGCTGCTGAGATGGGAAAGGGCTCCTTCAAGTATACCTGCGTCTTGGATAAACTGAAAGCTGAGTGTGGTATCACCATTGATATCTCCCTGTGGAAATCTGAGATCAGCAAGTATTATGTGGCTATCACTGATGCCCCAGGACACAGAGACTTCATCAAAGACATGATTATAGGCACATCTCAGGATGACTGTGCTGTCCTGATTGTTGCTGCTGGTGTTGATGAGTTTGAAGCTGGTATCTTCAAGAATGGGCAGACCCATGAGCATGCTCTCTGGTTTACATACTGAATGTGAAACAACTGAATGTTGGTGTTAACAAAAAGGATTCGCTGAGCCACCCTACAGCCAGAAGAGATACAAGGAAATCATTAAGGAAGTCAGTACCTACATTAAGAAAATTGGCTACAACCCCAACACAGCAGCATTTGTGCCAGTTTCTGGTTGGAATGGTGACAACATGCTGGAGCCAAGTGCTGATATGCCTTGGTTCAAAGAATGGGAAGTCCGTAAAGATGGCAAGGCACAATGCTTGAAGCTCTGGATTGTGTCTTACCACCACCTTGTCCAACTGACAAGCCCTTGCGTCTGCCCCTCCAGGATGTCTACAAAGTTGGTGGTACCAGTACTATCCCTGTGGGCCAAGTGGAGACTGGTGTTCTCAAACCTGGCATGGCAGTCACTTTCACTGCAGTCAGTGTTACAACTGAAGTGAAGTCTGCTGAAATACATCATGAAGCTTTGAGTGAAGCTCTTTCTGGAAACAATGTGGGTTTTAATGTTAGGAACTTATCTGTCAAAGATGTTCATTGTAGCAGTGTTGCTGGTGACAGCAAAAATGACCCACCAATGGAAGCAGCTGGCTTCACTCTTCAGGTGATTATCCTGGACAATCCAGGCCAAATCAGTGCTGGCTATGTCCCCATACTGGATTGTCACACAGCCCACATTGCTTGCAAGTTTGCTGAGCTGAAGGAAAAGATTGACCACAGTTCTGGTAAGAAGCTGGAAGATGGCCCTAAATTCTTGAAATGTGGTGATGCTGCCATTGTTGATATGGTTCCTGGCAAGCCAATGTGTGTTTATTTATTTATTTATCTATTCATTTATTTTTTTATTGAATCATAATTGATTATACATATTTTGGAGATTCAATGTTGACAAATGTTGATCAAATCAACATTTCTAGCATGTATATTGTTACAAATTGTACTTGTTCTTTATGCCCCTTGTCCAGTCTCTCCCTATCCCCCTCTCCCTCCCATCACTGATAACCCTAGATTTCTTCTCTCCCTCTGAAAGAGTAATGGTTACTCTGTTGATTTGTTGCCTAGATGACCTGTCCAATGCTGAAAGATGTGTTTGGGTACCCCAATATTATCATAGAGTAGATGTTTCTTCTGTCACTCTGGAATGGGCTTTGTGTAGAGAGACATCCTCTTCTTTTCTCTGGTCTCTGCTGGTGACTCTCCTTGTGCTGATGCGCTCCAGTGGCTGACGGACCATCTGCGTGGTGGTTGACATGTCTAGCCACTTTTACAGCAGCTGTGGTTACTATGGTGGCTATGGTGAGCCTTCCACATGGAGTTGATGTTTTTAGCATGCTCCTTGGCTCTGGTGGTGTGCCTGGTTGGGGCGGGGGAGGGTACAGTCCCTGGCTCCATGCTTCAGGTCCTCTGATGGGCCCCTATGTGCTGGTTGTGTGCCTGGGCCAGAACTAATTTTTTGTCCTTTTCTTACTTCTGAAAGGGGGGAACTTCCTGTGGGAACCAGTACTTCAGCTGTGTTGTTGAGCTAATTTGCTGCTTTGCTGCTGTTTCCCTAGGGAAGACTTTTTGTGAAGCTCAGGGTTTAATGGTTGACCTTATAGGTACTTCCAGCTCTCCAGAGACCCAGTGCACCTGGGTTGTGTAGAAACTCTGATCTGGGCCTGAATCTTTCATCAAACTGCACCCCAAGCAATTCTGCATTCCTGACCAGTCTCCTCTGAGTGGCCCTGTGCTGACTGGGGGGGGAGGATTGTCTGTCCTTGCTGTGTCCCAGTGTTCTCCCAGTGGGCTCGTCTCCCACCCCACCTGTGTTCTAAACACTTCCCATCGGATGGGCCCTCTGCCTGTCCCTTTCAATGACTCACTGGCCTCTGAATGGCTCCCCTTTTTCAACTGTTCTGGCTCCTCGCTCCTGCGTGGGTCCATGGGAACCCTATTAGTGGTCTTGCTGTCCTGGGGGCCACAAAGGCCCTCTTCTCCCCTGCTGCCTCCAAGCAACTCCATCCAAAGGGCACAGCTGCAGCTCCTGCTGGCTCCTGCTCCATGCGCTCAGCAGCTCCAGCCTTAAAGTGGCTGCAGCCTGAAACTCTCCAAGCAGTTTTTTCTTTCTCTCATTGTGGCTTCTCCCCCTTCATGAACTCTGTAGGTCTCTCCTCCTCTTCCCCTGAGCTCCAGCGGCCCCAGCTTGGCTGTTGTTACATTTTTATAGTTGTAATTGGTTGATTTGTGGGAGAGAGTGACACTGGGGACCATCTATTCTGCTATCTTGACCAGAACTCGCAAGCCGATGTGTGTTGATAGCTTCTCTGACTATCCTCCTCTGGGTCATTTTGCTGTTCATGATATGAAACAGACAGTTGCTGTGGGTGTCATCAAAGCAGTGGACAAGAAGGCTGCTGGAGCTGGCAAGGTCACCAAGTCTGCCCAGAAAGCTCAGAAGACTAAATGAATATTATCCCTAATACTGGCCACCCTAGTCTTAATCAGTGGTGGAAGAATGTTTATCTGAAGTGTTTATCTCATTTGGCTATTTAAGTTTAACAGTAAAAGACTGGTTAGTGATAGCAATGCATTGTAAAACCTTCAGAAGGAAAGGTGATTATTTTGTGGACCATTTTGGTTTTCTGTGTGGCAGTTTTAAGTAATCAGTTTTTAAAACCAGTACTTTTTAATGGAAACAACTTGACCAAAACTCTGTCACAGAATTTTGAGACCCATTAAAACAAAGTTTAATGTGATAAATAAATAAATAAATAAATAACCAGCCTATTCCCTGGAGTTTGGAACCCCTATCTAAGCCGTTCAGGATCATAACTTCCTTCTGCAGCCCACCCCCCCAGTCAGGCTCTTCCTGTGACAACATGCCCAGGAGTGTTCCAAATCCCAGCCATCTCCCGGGCTGACAGATGAAGGCCCATTTCACAGGGAGCCTGTGGAGCCATTTCCTAGACCAGTTACTGCCTGTGACCTCATTCTGTTCCCTCCTGCTTTTCTTTCCCCCTGTTGAAAGTGAAAGTAAGCCAAGACCCTAAACAAAAACAAGCCTTCATCCTCCCTCTCCTTAAAGAACACATTAGAGCCTAAGCCTTAAGAGCAACGATTGCCAACCCACCTGAAGTGGGAGGATCTCAGAACAAACACCAGCAACACTTCTACAGTCCGAAGGCCCCAGGATCACAGGGAAAGGAAGGGGATTTCCCAATTTAAGCAAGAATTTAGCACTACTCATTCTGAAAGAGTTTTTGGATAAAATGTGAAAGTGCCAGAAGCACCCTGGATATTTTATTTATAAAGCACATATTTAGGGACTTCCAAGAATCTTCCAGATGATTAATTGAATCTATCCACTTTCCACCCGTTTACCGTAGACTCAGCCTCTTTAACTGAACAAGATAGTATGGTCCATGAATAAACTGAACTTTCCTTGACCCTTCAGCGTAGCAGAAATACTAATGACAAATGCAAAATGTAAATTGCAGGGAGGGGCTGAGTCAAGACAGAAGTGAAACAGGCAATTCTTCAAATGGAAATGCGTATTCAATTAATGTGTCATCAGAGTCCTCCAGTTTGACTGTCATATGATCCATTCCCCACAGCTGGTCTTTTCTGAGAGAACATTTTTTAAAAAAAGTATTATAATTGATCATATATTGGTTAAAATATGACTACACTTTTCTTCTAGAATTTTTGAGAAACACAATTAGATGTGCCAGGAATATGTTTCCTAGATTATTTTTAAGACAAGTAAGGGCTGGGATGCGGTCACCTTGTAAGGTGCCACAATGTTAAACAAGCAGGGGCTTTTCTGGATAAACTATCTTAGCCTGATTTGGGATTAGAAATTTACCTAATGCCGCTTCATTGATGTGTGTATGTGTGTGTGTGTGTGCGCGCGCGCGCGTGCGTGCGTGTGTGTGTGTGTGTGTGTGTGTGTGTGTGTGTGTGTGTGTGTGTGTGTGAAAGAGAGAGAGAGAGAGAGAGATCACGAGGAGCTTAAGCTGTGCAGCTGAGCAGGCGATGGAGGAGCTAAAGATCAGTGATCTGCTTCCTCAGGGACTCAGCGTGCATAGCAGGCTGCCCACCCCAGCTGGCCAGGGCTGCTGCCACCTTTCCTGGTTTGTGGGAGGGAGGGTGCTGGGCACAGACTCAGGCCAGCATGTCCAAGGGGCTGTGGCAGAGGAGGTGGTCAGGCTCCAGCAGAGCTAGACAAAGGCCCTGCCCCATGTGCAGTTACCTGGTGACAGTAATGACAATAATAAAAAATAATACAAACATATACAATTCCAGGCCTCAGAGGGACTGAGAGCGCTTCTTGGCCTGGGGCTCCTTGCTTCAGAGGCAGGTTGCTAAGTGCTGACCTCAGTGGGGGTTGCTCAGCACGCAGGCCCCCTCCTCTCAGGGCCACCACCCCGTGCACATCCACTAAGAGCCCTGTGGTTCTCTCTGGCTGGGAACTCTTGGCCCCTGCTGTTTCTCCTACCCCACCCCTCTGTGCCTGTGCAGGTCCTACTAGCCCAGAGGTCACAAACAGCAGCCAAGGAGCAGGTCCTGCCTGTGGAAGGGTTTTTTTCATCCAGCAAAGGGTTTTGATTTGCTTTTGCCTTTACCTTTCATTCCTTCACTCCCAGACTGGTCACTTCACTGTCCTTGTCTGCCCTGTAGGTGAGTGTGGCCCCCAGACCTTCCACACCTGCCTCCCACGACTCCTGGTGGGCTCTTTGGTGCAGATACTCATGCTTGTTGACAGCGTAGTATGTGCTTACGCTCAGCATTTTTTGTACGTGCTTTGCCTCCTTTCTTTTAGAAAAAGTGCGCTCCTTAAAGACAGGTCTTCAAGCATTTTTACATGGGTGTTTTTAGGGGTCATTATGACAGTGTCCTAGAGAAGATGGGGTGAGTGATAGACAGGGAGAGGAGAGCAGTCTTGAAGAGCCAGCCCATCTCTGTTTATACCATCCTTGAAGACATATGAAAGAGATACACTGCACCCATTCCATGGGGTGATATTGAGGCCCACAGACTGATAAATTCAACCACAGACCATTAGTGGCTGGGGTCTGGATCCGAGCCTAGATTTTCAACTCAGAGCTTTTTATAATAAGTTGTCTTGTACCCTTGACCTATCTAGATATTTCCCTAGAAGTGATGAAGCAAAACAAATACTTCTCCCTTCTGGGCAAAGAGAGAAAATGAGGAAACCAGTTAACACTTTCCTTTCTTCTCATTCATTTTCCTCCACCATGAGTGTAGCAGATTGGCCAAATCAAGCCACTTAGCTCAGCAAGCCCCCACTCTTTGTGTGCTTCTATCATGCCAGCAGGAAGAGCCCAGAGGTTCCTGCACATCTCACTCAGTCCCTGAGCCCCTCTTGAATGCTCAGGGGAGCTTAGGGCATACTAAGGCGTGGTTCAAAATCCCTCACAAATGCAGTCAACTTGGAGATGTTATGAGCTGTGTATTTCCTGAGCTTGGCAGTGTTAAATACAAATTATACAAAGTTTTTCTTTTTTGTACAAAGTTCCTACAGTAGGCCCAACAGACCAGACTAAGAAATCAAAATGGAGTCACCCCTACTAAAGTTCCACATCATCAAACCTAAACTAAGTTGTCTGACCTGCCAGAAATCAGGAGAGAGAGATAACAGCCAATTTTCCAAGCAGGCCAGTTTAAATCTCCAACAGAAATGATAATGAATTTCCCTCTGTTTTAATCCTTACACAAAAGAAATAACCTGAAGTAATCTGTTGTTAATCAGTTATTTTTCTACTGTATCTCCCTGTCCCCACCTTAAAAGGAAAGTAACTTTGAAATGACCACTCCTCTTTTTTTCTTTGTTTCTGCTTTCTTCAACCCTTTTTATTTTTCTATCTATAAAGTCAACCTCTTTTGCTCAGCTCATTAGAACATTTATTCTATTTTATGAAATGAAATGTTGCCCAATTCTAGAATTGCAATAAAGCCAGTTGAGATCTGTAAGTAAAGTTGTCATAATTTTGTCCTTTGACAGCAGGAAAAATCTGCTCTTTTCTATCTTATTCTCACTACTCTAGGAAAATTGTAAGAATGGCAAAGTTACGCCTGCACCTGTCCCCTCCCTGCCATAAAGTGGAGGTGAAGCAGGAGAATCAGTGATGACCAGGGCTTTCTGCCAGCTCTGCTGGTGGAGGTGGGGCTCAGTTTTATTTTATCTAATAAAATAAAGACATGTAAGGGTTTTTTTTTTTAATGACCATACCAATAAGAAGGGAAGAGAGACACATTTGGGAAGGGCAGAGGCTATGTTAGGAGTGAGGGGAGATAAGGTGCAGTGAACTGCGTGATCTCTTCTGAGCAGAGTCAGAGCAGTCAGGCAGGAGGTTGCTAGTGAGTAGGAAAGCTCCCTGCCCTTGGGGTGGTTTAAGTCTCCCACATACCCTCACAGTGGGGTGGAGCAGTTGGTGCCAAGACCTCAGTCCTAGAAGTCAGGTCAAGCCAGGCAGGCCTCATTCCGGCCAGGCCATGGGCAGCAGCTAAATTGGCATTAGAATGTCTATTGCTTCTCTAGCTGGTTGATTACTCAGTTGGTTCAAGTGTGGTGCTGATAACACCAAGGCCAGAGAGAGAGAGAAGAGAGAAAGAAGAAAATGTCTACTGATTCTTAGAGTGGCGTGTGTCGGTGCCACAGGACTGGGTCAAGCCACAGCATAGCAACAAGATGACCTAGCAATTCACCTGAGCTCCAAAGGCTGAGGCCCTGAAGTCCACAAAATCCCAAAGTCATTGAAACAATCTTGGGCAGTTTCTCAGTCCTCCAAGCAATCACTCTACCCGGCCCAACTTCAGGACACTCCCTTACTTTTCCTCATATCTCCATCCAGGGTGATATGTTCTTTCCTGACTGGGTCCTTTAGGTGACAGTATGTAGAGGATTCATAAAGCAAATGTACCTCACAGGGCCTGGTTTTCCAAAGCCTTACAGTTTCAAATATTGACTTTGCAAAGGACAGGAAATTTCCCCCAGGACATTGAGTCTCTGTTGCAAGATAAGAATTGTAACACAGCAAGGCTGCTGGTTCTAAAACAGACAAGTTACTAATTGACATGTGAAGTTACTAAAAAGCTGCTAGAGGGAAAAGGAATGTCAGCTAAATCAAGCCTTTATTAGTGGATCACTTAATTGCCTAACAGAATGTCATCTGACTTGTTTTTACGGAATGTTACCAGCTTCTATTGTAAAACTTGTTAAACTGTACTTGGCAAAACCCCACCTATGTCTCTTCCTGTAACTTCTTGGTCTAGAGAATAAATGCAGGAAGAGAACCCCAATGCGTGGTTAATTTCCCAAATGGCAGGAATGCCACTATCTTGAGGGTTCTGGGAGATTAACCCCTTTCTGGGGCTTCTCACTGCTCAAAAGAGATGGGCTTTGAGTAATCTTTGGCAGCTCCATCACCCAGGGGAAAAGGGGTGACAAATCCGTGGGAGGCAAAGCAACAACAGTATGTTCCAATGATATAGTGAGATGCTTGAGGGATGGCTCAGGAGTTAAGAATGGATTCCATTCAAATGCACACATGTCTAGGAAGTCTCCAAGGTAGAAAGTCAATGGCAAAATGTCAGCAGACGTTAATTGGCTGGGAGGGGAGGGTTGATTGAATTGAATTCAATCATTTGAATAGAAAATGCATTAATATGCTTCAAAACTCAAAGTGATATAACAAGTGCCCATTGAGAAGTCTGAGCCCCTCTCCCTCACCATACATCCCATTCTCCACATGTCAAAAGTCACCATTTTATTAGTTCCTTGAGTGTCCTTCCAGGGTTTGTACAAACACAAGAAAACATGGATTTATACTCATTCTCCACACCTTACACAAAATGTAGCAAACTCTATACACTGTTTTGCATTTTGCTTTTTGCTTAACAAGACAAGGGGTCTTTAAAAAGTTCATGGAAAGATTTGTATTACCGTTTAGTTCTATTTTTCCACAAACTTTTTGAAGTCCCCTGGTACATCCTGGCAATCTTTCAGTTTACTGAGAACTGCCTCACCCATTTTTGCAGCTGCATAGTGTTTCTTTATGGGATTCTACCACCATTCATCGAGCCAGTTCCCTAAGACTGTATTTAATCTTTACTATTACAAAACAGGGCAGCAATGGGAAACCTCGTACATATGTTATGTTATATATGTGTATATAAAGGTGTATATGTAGAAAGATTTCCAGAAGTGAGATTGCTGGAAATGCAAGTCAATGTGCTTGTGATTATGAGGCATATAACCCAATGTCCTCCACAGAACTGGCCCATTCGACCCCTGACAAACATTATAGGAGAGTGCCTACTTCGCAGGGGAAATGTTGAGGACAGGCAGTTCCCTGTGCCAGGGGCAGCCCTGAAGACACTATTGAGAGGGAGAGGGGAGAGGCAGGAGGTGGTCCCTGCTGTACTAAGTGGCTCCCAGAGGAGCACTGGAACGACTCTCAGAGACACCAAATCCACTGAGTTACGGTGAGTCTGGGGAAGTGCTCTAAAGCAAGAGGGCCCTTTGGGAGACCTCTTTCGGAACAGAACTTGAACAGCTGCTTAGACCCTTAGAGGAAAAACTCAAACATTATTTGAGGTCCAAAAGGGCAGTTTTTGAGCGTATCAGACTTGCAGTGCCAGTGGCTGGACTGGTCACAGCAGGAGTGCAGTGGGGCCGCGCAGCCCAGAGCACGCGCTGGCCAGGAGCTGGTCAGGATCCATGTGCTCTGAGTTCACCTCTGCCTTTCTGTGGCCGAACTAACCTCTCTGAGCTTCAGATCCCTCACCCGTGCAACGGGTTAAAGATCCTCACCCTGCCTTCCTCTCAGGTCATCATGCGAATCAGATAATGTAGATGGAAGCCCCTCACCAACTATAAACTACTCTTCAGGTGTTGCAGTTATTATTACTGAAAGTCCGTGTCCATTCAGCATGCTAGGAACTGTGGATCCAGCAAGGCAAATGAATGAAAAGTAAGTTATGAGAAACCTAGTTACATGGGTCCATCGTGGGTCATCTTTGTGTCTGTGGCACATACACGTGCCAGCCTGTTCTACACACTGTAGACAAGTGCTCCAGTTGGAAACCCTCTGATTCCTTCCCTGAAGCTTCTTGGACTTTAACAAGGTGATCATGGTCAGGAGGACGTTCTGTTTCTTTGTTGTCAGAGGCCGACTCATTTTCCTCTTCGCTGCAATAAGCACAAAGGCTGAAGCCAGTCCACTCCACCTAGAAGCATCAAACAGCTCTGAGAGGGGTGTCCTTCCAGGTCATCGGTGGGGAAAATATATCTATGAATATTCATTCACTGCTCCTTTAGGAGTGTTCTATGTAAAGACCCTCCGAAAGCTGATGAGAATGGCATAAAAGGGTTTGATTAATTCCTGAGTCAGCTGGCCCCTACCCTAGATCACATGCCACTGTTGTCATAGAACTGGTTTACAAAGAAAATGTTTCTGCAGATGTGTGGGCTTTGCACTGCGACCGCCTCCCACTCTCCAGCAAGAATAAAGCAGCCTCTGGGACTGTGATGGGACTTTAAGGATTAAGCCACAGATCCCAAACTCAAGTTAAATTTCAACTCCTGAGGGAAACATCCTCAATGTTCATATTTTCTAAGATGCCAGGTCTGAGTATGGGGGATCTCTATCTGAAATTCCTCCCTTTTCCTCTTTAGTTATTTAGCTCCCAAGCATCCTTACAGGCCATCTCAGACCCTACTGCCTCCTGGCGAGGTCTTCTCTGCTTCATCTCATGGGGATGTTTCTGCAATGAATGAACTGCTTGTAGATCCCTCCCATTAGGGGATGAATTCCATGCTGTATTAGTTTGTTTCTGTTGCTTATAACAAAATACTGAAACTGTGTAATGTATAAGAAAACAAAATTTATTATATATAGTTTCGGAGCTGGGGAATCCAAAATCCAGAGAACATAGCTGGTGAAGTGACTACAGCAACACAGGGTGTCACATGGTGAGAGTAGCAGAGCGGAGAAAGACTAACCTCCTCATGCGCTCTCCTTATGAAGCCCTCAGAATCACACCCACAACCACCATTAAACCATCAATTTATTGATCCATTCACTAGGACATGGTCTTCACAACCTAATCACCTCTTCAAGGCCCACCTTTCAATTACCGTAATAGGATTTCCCACCCTCAACAGTTACAGTGGGGATTAAGTTTCTAACACACAGACTATGGGGTACACAATTCAATCCACAGCACACACCTTGTCACCCTGTCATGTCCCCCTGCATTGTTTGCATGCTTTAGTGATGAGTTTTGTTATCATTATTTAATATTTTTATTTCTCTGTTCATGCATTCCATACTTATTTTCCTTCAACAAAAATATATTAAGCATGTAACATGTACTATGGCTCAGTGTGGAGGATTCAAATGTAATAATGATGATGATGATGATGATGTAATAACACAAAAACAACAATAACAATATTTACTGAATACTACAACTTCTGCTCACAAGAACCCTTTGAAGGAAGATTTATTATTATCCCTATTTTACAGATGAGGAAAAGGAGGCTCAGAAAGGCTAGTTAATCTGCCTGAGGCTGCACAGCTAGTATACCAGTGACCTGATTAGTAAATCCTTGAGAATCTGGATTAGTGGGGAGAGAAATGAATGATCCAGCCGTTGCAGCCTGTGGGAGAGCTGCTTTGGGCAACAGCGAGTGCTGTGGGGGCGCAGAGGAGCACCTTCCAGGGGAGGAGGTGTCAGGTCAGGCTCCCTGATGAGGAAAAATGTGAGCTGAGTCACGGAGCGTGAGAAGGAGTCAGCACAAAGGGGAATCAGCTTCTTAAGAGCAAATGTCTTTCTGCGTATCCTCCTGGGCCAACCTACACCTTCCATTCATCTAACTCTTCACCTTCAGCCCCAGCCTCTACTGGACCCCTTCTCAATCAGGCCTGTTGTTTAGGGAGGGCAACTTGGGGTGGCCACCGTGAGCCAGAGGTTTGGTGGTGGTGGGTGCCCCAGGACATGACACTTCTTTTTGATGACTATTATTTTATAACACAGCACACACCTACTTTCATAACACCTGCACACACACTGATTGAGTTATTTTGCGCACCCTTCAAGGGTTCGCCCTCCCTGGAATTCCTCTCTGAATTTCCCCACAACTCCCCTCAAGAGACCTAATTTCTGTGGAACCCTGTTGATCATGGCCCCAGACCATTTGCAGAAGGCAGCTGATGAAATCCTTCAGAGGCAGCCTGAGGAGACTGATTCTGACTATCCTTTTCTGTGTCACAGGCTTGCATAACACTGTGCCTGAGAGGTAGAATATATTTTCTTTAAATTATAAATAACCAGAACAGGGAAAGGAGGTGGCAATGGGAACGGGACAGGGATGGGTAAATTTAAACAACAACAAAAAAGCTGTAACAAAATTTTAAAACTCCATGGCTTGAAAAATGTTATATAACTTTCTATAAGGCGATAACATAGGGGAAGGGAGGGTGCCTTCTAAAATCTCTTTTTCTGAGATGGTCTGTGCTATGTACACATACGTGATTAGCTTGTGCTCTGCACAGGTCTCCTGCGCAACCTCGGAATTCTTGCTACAGAGATTGAAACTAGAACCAAGAAAGCAGAGGGGAACCCACTAAAATCACAGACTGTCAGAGGTCAGTTTGGAAGACACAAACCCAGACAAACATCCTACTACTTAGATCTACAACTAGCTGCTTCCGTATTCGTGGTCTCAGGCCCCTTTCACATTGACAGCACCTGGAAAACCCTCCAGAGAGAGAATGGGATAACCTTATGTAGCAGACCTTCCTGAATCCTAACCAGCAGTCACCTGCCACCTCCTTTCTAACAGAACTCAATTTTTGTTCACTCTCCCCCAAGGATTCCTGTACTTCAGGGATTGGTCCAAGCCCCTGGGAACTGGTTTAGGATGGACACGTGAACAACGCTGGCCAATGAGACACCAAGAAAGACTGCCAGGGAGGCTTCTGGGAAAGTTGTTTTCAGCTCTTAAAAAGATAGATGCAGATATAGATTGGTATAGGTATCTACCAGAACTAAAAAGAGAGCTTTTTGCTCATATAATGGGAAAGTAACTGCCTTTACTCTTTTGGGGAAGGGAGATTGTGTTGTGCTCAGATGGAGTCAACAGAACTCGGTCTTTCTCCATTCCCTTCATCATTTTTCTCTGTTCCCTTTCTCCACTCCTTTGTTCTGAGTTGGCTTCAGGCTTAGGAAACCTCTCTCCATGGATGGGTCCCTATATCTCCACCTACACATCATTTTACAATCAGCAATCCCAGTGTTCTAGCAAAAGACCTAGGCTTGAGTTTTATTCGATCAACTTAGGAGAGACGTGTTCATCTCTGAGCCAATCGCTGTGATGAGGGGAAACTGTGCTGACTGCCCATGCCAGGTTATACATTAACCACTGAAACAGGGAGTGGGAGAGAACAAGCCCACCCAGACCACTTGCAGTAGGAATCTGGGAGGGGGTAATTCCCCAAAGAAAGACGGAGAAGCAGCTATCAGAAGAAGATGCATTCATGCGGGGCAGGCATGGGGGATGTCCACAAAGCAGCCCCATGTAGATTATCTAAGCAGTTGGGATTTTATGCTAAGAGCACCAGGAAGCCATCAAAAGGTTTTAAGTAGGGGAGTGATCTGCTGACAGGTGATCTGATGGCATTTCAAAAAGAATATTTTGGCTGCAGGTTAGAGAAAGGATTACAGGGAGCTAAGCTTGGAAGGATTGAAATCAGGGGCTATTACAGAATGATGGGCAGGAGAGGTTGGTGCCTGGAACCAGGGGCGGTGGCAGCAGGCATCAGAGAAACATGGACAGATTTGAGATACTCCTGTTGGAGAGCTGACATCACTTGTTGATGGATTAGAGCTGGGGGAGTAAGTGAACAGAGAAGTTGAGCATGATTCCCAGGGTTTTGGCCTGATCACCTAGGGGAATCACGGTACCATTTACCAAGAGGGGAAAGACAAGGGGGGAGGGAGGACAGGGACAACTCAGGAGGGTAAAAACCGAGAGTTCCATCGTGAATATAGGAGAAAAGTCTGTGCTGGAGTTATCAATCCAGGAATCACCAGCATACGGACATTATTTAAATATGAAAGACTGAATGAGATCCTATGGATAGAGAAAAGAAGGTGGACATTCGCCCTACTTCCCCAACAAATTCTCCATTCTACCTGAGCTGGTCTTCTCATGTTCTATGCAAATATGGGCTCTCTCACACTTCTTTCTTGTGCTGTTCCCTGTGCCTGCAATGCCTTCCTGTCCCTCCCTAGTACCCCTGAATACTCACTCTTTAAGCATCAGTTCAAATCTACCCCCTACAGGAATCATGGACCTCATTAGCCTCACTGCCGATGTCAGCCTCCTTGATTCCTATGACTTTGTCTATTCACCATTGGCATTTGTGAAACAATGTCTTGTGCTCTGTGTATATGCCATATTTCCCCCAGCTAGATTATAAGCTCATAAAAGGCAGTCTGCAAGCTTTTGTACTCTGCAACACCTGGCAGGTTGCCCAGAAAAGAGTTAAAACAAAAATCTGTTGATCAGTTACAACATGCACTCTCATTTTCTTTCAGTACTTTTGTGCCAGTGGTTGAGAATTAATCTCAACCCCCAAAGCTTGATCCAGCAGCTCAGCAAGGGTGTTCCAATCAATCTCTTGAAAATGAGGCAGCAATTGTCCAATGCTTTAAAATACTTAGGGCACATAAATGCTTGTGGCAAATAAAAAGAATATGACTCAATGCACATTGAAAGGAACCAGATGAAAAGTAGTTTCCCACAGAGAAAAATCACAGAATTAAAATGAGTGCCTATGAACCACTTCAACTATTTCCGCATTTATGCCTGAATAATATCCCACTTACCTGGAACACATCTCAGTGTGTTCATGACCATTTAACACTCCCTCTTCCCTTCCCAGCCCAGAGTCCACAACTTATGGCCTATAGTCATTCCAAAATGCTTCTAGGTAGTTAAACTGGTTCTGTCAGCACTGGAGATTCTGGAGAGCCCCATATTACCATTCTTTCTAGTTCAGCCACCAAAGACCTCCCCATCCTACCTTTCCCCCAAACTACCTCTAAGTTCTCTAGTTGTATTTGTCACAACCTTGAATCCCAATAGTCCCCAGTTGTTTCAGATGCCCTCCGTCTGGGCTGTCCAGGCTGGGCTTCCTGCAACAGCATCCTCCAGCTAGGCAAATCACCCTTCAACCCCTAAATTGTCTTTAAAGCTGCAGCAAATACACCCACAAATTTGCAGACCCTGGTGGTTATAACAATATTGAATAAAATTGAGTAGGTCTGATTCAGTTTTCCAAAGATGACTTCTGCTGCTGATTGAGTCATATCTTACTGTTTTCCAGAGGTCATATTATTTCCCTCTCTGACTCATGTTTCACTTC
This sequence comes from Cynocephalus volans, assembly GCF_027409185.1. Taxonomy (NCBI): domain Eukaryota; kingdom Metazoa; phylum Chordata; class Mammalia; order Dermoptera; family Cynocephalidae; genus Cynocephalus; species Cynocephalus volans. The sequence continues at coordinate 100,988,188 of NC_084461.1, forward strand.
AAAACTAGTTAGTTGTCTGGCTACTGCAAGGCTAAGGCTAAGGCTGATGTAGTTATCCTACTCACAGCGCCAATTGTCTAGCTCTTAATCCTGTTCGTGATGCCAATTGTAAAGCAGGTCTGGAAAAACATGGCCACACAGGGCAGGCACCCGAGGCAATAAAACACCAGCCAAAGCGGCACTGCTGTGCAGGCACACTTACTTCACCCACACACACAATGTTCACTGAACGACCCTGAACTGGTTAAGAGGCAAGGGGAGCCTGACCAAATTGTTCCATTTTCCCAACACTAGTATAACTAGAGTCTGCCACTTGAATGTGACTCTTTTTTGCTTCCAGGACCCCTAGCTCTCCTCAGCTCCTAGATCCCAGCCTACCAAACTGTGCAGTAGGAAAAGACCCATCTTGGAACAAGATCCCAAACTCACCACCACTACAATTGCTAGAAGATCTCCTGCTAGTTAGTGTGAGCCTGTTTCCTCATGTGAAAATGGAGATAAAAATACTTTAAAGTATTGTTGTGAATATTAAATGAGGTAACCAAAGGAAAATGCTTAGAACCAAATATTGCACTTAAGTAGGTAGGGGCTCAACAAATATTAGATTAAACATATGAAATTGCCATTTGTAGAGGTCAAATATGGTCAAATATTGACAATTTCATATGGCTCAACTTCCCATTAGCCTCCTACTTAAGCACCCAGTAGATCAGTGTCCAGTTGGCTGGGATTTTGGGTACAGAGGAGGTAGAGCATTAGAGTTTAATCCATTTTAAATCTTTAAATCAAAATGGATTAAAGACTTAAGTATAAGACCTGAAACTATAAAACTCCTAGAAGAAAACATAGGGGTAATACTTCAGGATATAGGGCTGGGCAAAGACTTCATGAATAAGACCTCAAAAGCACAGGCAACAAAAGAAAAGATAAATAAATGAGATTATATCAAACTAAAAATCTGCAGCATAGCAAAAGAAATGATTAACCAAGTAAAAAGGCAACCTACAGAAGGGGAGAAAATATTTGCAAACTTTATATCCAACAAGGGATTAATATCCAGAATAGAAAAGGAACTCAGATAACTTAGTGAAAAAACAAATAACTGATTAAAAAATGGGCAAAGGAGCTGAATAGACATTTCTCAAATGAAGACATAGAAATGGCCAACAGGTACATGAAAAAATGCTCCAGATCACTAATCATCAGGGAAATGCAAATGAAAACGACACTGAGATTTCATCTTACCCCATTTGGACTGGCTATTATCAAAAAGACAGAGAATAACAAATGCAGACAAAGGGGAACCCTCCTACACTGTTGGTGGGACTGTAAATTAGTGCAGCCATTATGGAAAACAGTATGGAGGTTCCTCAGACTACAGATAGAAGTGCCATATGATCCAGCAATCCAATACTGGGTATATACTCAAAGGAAAGGAAATCATCATGTCGAAAGGATACCTACACTCCCATGTTTACTGCAGCTCTATTCACAATAGCCAAAATAAGGAACCAAACTAAATGCCCATCAACAGATGTTTGGATAAGGAAAATGTGGTATATATACACAATGAAATACTACTCAGCCATAAAAAAGAATGAAATTCTGTCATCCAAAGCAATATGGATGAGCTTGGAGAAAATTATGTTAAGTGAAATAAGACAGGTACAGAAAGAGAAATACCACATGTTCTCACTCATATGTGGGAGGAGAGAGAGAGAGAGAGAGAAGGAAGGAAGGAAGGAAGGAAGGAAGGAAGAAAGGAAGGAAGGGAGGGAGGGAGGGAGGGAGGAAGGAAGGAAGGAAGGAAGGAACGAAGGAAGGAAGGAAGGAAGGAAGGAAGGAAGGAAGGAAGGAAGGAAGGAAGGAAGGAAGGAAGGAAGGAAGAGAGAGAGATTACAATAATATGTTGCACTTTCAGAAAAAGAGAACAGAACTATGGATACTAGAGATGGGAAAGGAGGAGGGGGAAGAAGGTTAGTGAGAAATTGGCACAAAGACTGATTACATTTTGTAGTGATAAATATGCTAGTTATCCTGATTTGATCATCACGTATTGTACACAAGTATTGATAGTCAACTCTCTACCCCTCAATTATGTATAATCATTTATGTTTCAATAGAAAAAATTTAATATATGACCACAATGTAATGAAACTGATGTAATAAACATTTTAGTGTCTTGAAAAAGAAAAAAGAAAAAAGAAAAGAATCTTAGCATTGCCTTTTATTTAAAGCATCAAAGAATCAAGGAATGCCAGCACCCTGCTAGGCACTTTAAATGCTGGGAGATTTTTCTGACTCTTAGCTAGTTAAGCAAAGCTGATTTAAGAGACAGGGTAACAACGTGGTTAAGAGCCTAGGCTCTGGGGAGGGATTGCCTGAGACGACATTCCACCTCTGCTACACAGCCTCCCCTTGTTGAGCAGTCCCAGTTTAGTGGCTGGGACACCCCTTGGGAAGTTTGAGGATGGTGGATGTCACCACCCAGCCAGTGGCATTGCATCCTTCCTTCTGGTGCTTCAAGGGAGGGGCAGAGAATATTATGCAGTCATCCAGAGTAGAAGTGACTCATACACACCCTGAAGAGGCCAGTGGAAGAGAGGTAGGAGATGAAAAGGAAGGGGAGAGAAACAGCACACGCTGAGGAGCAGATACTGCTCACTCTGGGTTCAACATTTATTTAGAAACTCAGATTAATGAGAACAAAGACATCATAAGGAAAATGATAGTAATGGTCTCTAGGTTTTTTCATAACCACTTTAATGTGTATTATACAACTACATCCATACACAAAACATCTGTGAGTGAGGTAGGCAAAGCCAGCATTATTTCCGTGTAAAGATGAGGAACTGAAGAATTGTGGAGTTTAAAGGACCTACTAAAGTCTACCTGGCCAGTAGATGATGTAGCCAGAATCTTTGCCCATTATAGGAGCCCATGTTTATCTTTCTCTTCTACTCCAATCCATGTTCACTAAATGACTGAATGAACAAATGGGCTCCTCATGTCTAGTCCAGATTATCAGGGTAATGACCCTGATGTTCCTGCTTTGTGGGGGGGGGGGTTGTTTCTAAACCTACAATGAATGGGCAGTAACTCGAGGCATCTGAAACAGGCGAGGGGGGTTGGGCTGGCTGGTTTGCTCACTTGGTTAGAACTTGGTCCTGATAGCACCACAGTCAAGGATTCAGTCCCAGTACTGGCCAGCTGCTAAAACCAACCAACCAACCAACCAAAAAAACAGCTATACTGAAATAGGTGAGGGGAGGGGCTTCAGCAGTCTGTTTATCATAATGTTGAAAATCCCCCTTGCCCTGTCAGCTCCACTGGGCAGGTGGGACTGTCTATCCATACCCCTTAGACCGTCATTTGTAACTCTTGCCCATCCGTATAATGAAGGATAAAGCCTACTTTATTAGGTGGTTTTGAGGTATCCCTCCTAAACAAATGTATATACTTAGTCAGCTTTTGTGTTGCAATAACAGAATACCTGGGACTGGGTAACTTATAAAGAAAAGAGGTTTATTTGGTTCATGATTCTGGGACAGCTGCATCTGGCACAGGCCTCAGGCTGCTTCTACTCATGGTGGAAAGTAGCAGGCAGCCAGCGGGTACAAGGAGGTCACAGGGTGGGAGAGGAAGTGAGAGAGGGAGGGGGAGAGGTGCCAGGCTCCTTTTTACAACCAGCTCTCTCAGGAACTAAGGGAGCAAGAACTCACTAACTGCCCCTCCCACCCCTCTCCCACCCTTCACCCCCAGGGAGGTCATTAGTCTATTCATAAGGGGACTTCCTCCATGACCCGAACACCTCCCAACGCTGCCACTTTGGGGATCAGATTTCAACATGAGTTTAGAGGGCCAGTCCTATCCAAAGTATAGCATATACCCACACAAATATAGCTATACACATTTGCCTAGCAGGTATATTGTGTCATTTGCCCACACTCCATTAGGGACAGTTCTGGACAGAGCACTTAGAAATCTCAAGAAGATCTTCTTTTCTCTTTTCGGATCCTTGAAGAAAAGGTAGGAAATATGAAGTTAGGGTTCCAGTATCCCAGAACTTGAGCAGCCTCAACTCTTGCTCTGGGCTTTTCCTTCATGTAAAGGATGTTCCTCCTCTATTCTGGTGGAATAGAGATTTTGAATTCTAAGTATCCAAGTCCCACCTTCTGCTCCAAAGAGTTTTGGTAAGTTCTGAGCTGCTGGAAGGGTGAGGGGAGAGGGTGCTTCTTCAAATGGAGCTAGTTGGATAAAGGACAGGGAGAGGTTCTGGAGGTATCAGAACAGCAGAAGATAGATAGGCCCTTTGCTATCTGCTGTTAACCTATCTGCTGTTAACTGGTGGTCCCTCAAAGGCTGGCAACAACAGCAATACTCAGGAACGCAGTCCTGACAGATCTTCCACAGGACCTCCTGGTGCTGGTGACAGATGATGCTTGCTCCAGAGAGACAAGTATTTGCAACTTTTATTTGCTGATTCTATAGTCAGTGATCTTAATCTATCTATTATGATGATTGAAAAAGTTCTCAAGATATAAATTAGTATAAATTTTCTGTCTTGAATCCTTTAGAATTTTCTCTTTCTCTTTGTGAAATTTTGGCACAATGTAGATTAGAGTGTGTGTGAGTGTGTGCGTTCCTCATTCTACAACTTTAGGAAATTTTATTTTATTTTTTTAATGGATTCTTCCCTCCAGTCTCTGTTTTCTCTCCTTCTGAAACTCTTATTAGAAGGCTGTTGGAATTTCTGGATACATTTTCCAAGTCTCATAACTCCTTTCATATTTTTTCTCCTTGTTTTTTTGCACTGTTCTGGGCCAGTTCTTCAGGTCAATCTTCAAGCTCACAAATTTGTTTTTAAATTGTGTCTCTTATATTCTTCATCAGAAGAATAGCTTTGGTAATAAACCTAACATGAAGAAAATTATAAAAACCTACAGAAGGTCCTAATGATGAAAGTAAATGGAGAGATTTACCGGATTCTTGAACAGGAATACACAGCAATGTAAAATTGACAATTTTCAAATTAACTTTTAAATCCAAAGAAATCCTAATGAAACCCCAAGAGAATTGTTTTTAATAGACAATCCATCTAAAGTTAATTGGGGTATGTTTTAAGATGGCAGGTTTTTACCTCCTGTCTTGCCTGAGACTCCACTAAATTGACAGTAAAGGAACTACAACAACAAGAAAGTGTAAAAGGCTGTATAGCTACAGCAATAGTAATAGCTACATCAATTGTAGGGTTACGTGACTATGCCAACTGTCTGGCTGGGCATTTCATAACTAAAGAGGCAATTGTATTGCTAAAGCAATTCATAACTGAAGCCAAGACATTTCATTATTTTAGTTATACTAAGTTTCCATTTGTATTATCAGGGCTAGGGCTCAGACCTTTCAAACCCATTGTGCAGATTGGGTCACCAGACCCCTCACAAGCCAGGCTGGGTCATCAGCCCCTCACACGCAGGTTCATGCTAGGTGATTGGGAAAGATCCTGGGAGCCATTGGCAGATGACACGAGCTCAGTCCTCAGCAACGGCAGCAGCAGCTTGTAGCAACAGCCTCCAGTAGCAGTAGTGACCTCCCAGTGGCATCCTGGGGGCAGGGAGAGCGGCGTGTGTCAGAGCCACTCGTCCTTTATACTTAAGTCACAACCCAGGACACCTGGGTGCACATGCGTAATTACATTAGACAATAACCAAGGAACACCTGGGCACACGTGCATATTTACATCAAATGCTCAGCAAGATACTGAACATCTGAGGGGCCCTGACCATATTCCTATATTTTCCCAACAAAGGCAAAGAGAATAAGAAGGAAAATAAGCAGACAAGAGAAGTCAACATAATCTTGGAAGATAGGACCAGATGGATGAAAGAGAGGTGAGTGATTTAGCAGGGCAGAGGAAGCAATAATCTAAGTCACTTGGAGAGGGGTTACCATGAATAAATTAGCTAATTCACTCCAATGGGAAACTTGAGGTGCTCAAGATTTGGAGACAGCAGGTACAATGAAGGAGAGGTTGAGGTGAGGATCTAAAAATAGGCATTGTTGAAAGTTATTTATGGAGTAGTCATATCCTTCTCTCGCCTCATAGTCAGGCTACTAGTATCCCAGTCTGTTGATGAAAGTTATTTTTCTGAATAATTTGAATGTGCCAGACGGAGGCAGCAAAGGGGAGGCACATAAATGTCTGCAAAAGTAATACTGAACTACATAGTCACCTTCCCCAAATTGCCCTCCATCACCCCTGAATGGAGCCCACAGGTCAGCAAGTTCTGCCCATATACTCAGGGTCTCCAAACAATCCTTGAAGGCTCACTCTTCAATATGAACATGGTGCTAAGGGTCCCCAGACTACTGAGGAAATCTTCTAGCATAAAAGAGAAAGACCAGTCCAAGAAAAAAGTAAAAAAAAATCCTGGAGGAAACAAATAATACAAGAGGGTATAAGATTTTTAAATATATAACCCTTAGGGGGAAAAGTGAAGATATCATATCCTTACACCCAGAAATAGAAGTTATGTAAAAGGGTAAATCAAAGAACAAGAAATAAAAATTTAATCAAAATGAAACATTCAATAAAAGGGTTGGAGAATAAAGTTTAGGAAACCTTCCAAGAGCCTGCACAAAGAGAGACTACATTAAAAATTAGGAAAGAAAAGATAAGTAATGTAGAGGATGAATCTAAAAAAGCTAATATCCAACCAAAATGATTTTTTTAAAAGGAGAGAAAATAGAGAGGAATTATGAAAGTAATATGACAATAAAATTTTCAAGCAGTTAAAAACAAAAATTTCCAAATCAAAAGTGCCACAAAAAAGTACACTTTGATGTCACAAAAAATGGGTGAAATAAAGCCCATCCTATACCAAAGTACATAATTGTGAAATTTCAGAATTCCAGAGGAAAGGAGGTGATTCTAATGGTTTCAAAAGAGGAAGGGAAGGAAATGGTCATCACAAAGGAATAGAATTATTTAACAGCTACAACGAATGTTAGAACAGATCAATAAGACAGTACCTTCAAATATTAGAAGGAAAATTAAGTTTTAACCTAAACTTCAAATCCCCACCAAATTATGAATCCAGAGAATGGATTAAATAAAAACGTTCTCAGAAGAGTAAGAATTTTAAAACAATATCCCTATTCCTGCTTTTAAAAAAGCAACTGGAGTACTTTCAACTCTTATAATGACAGGCTAGCCCAACCTTCCTGTTGAGGTCAACTAAACCAGCTGCATGAAATATATATATATATATATTTATATATATGTATATATGTATATGTATATATATAGAGAGAGTAATGTAGAGAATACGTATATATATATGCTCATATATATATATATATTATATATGTATTTAATTTTTCTCAAAAGCATTAAAAAGCTAATAAGCTAGTGAAGGATTATCATGCCAAAAACCTGGGAGAATATGAGAAGCAAGAAGCAAATACCCAAAGAGGTCTTTGCTCTGATCAGGAAGAAACAGCTGCAAGACAGAGCTGTGGTGTTTGGCAGCCTCACTGGGTGAAACAGACAAAAGGGCCTGCCAAGTGGAGAATCTGATAAATACCCACACATTAAGTTGAGGTCCTGAAGGGCTTTACTCTTAGAGCAAAGTTTCCCAAACTTGTCTGCACATCAGAATCAGCTTTTAAAAATTCCAAAGCCTAGGCCACACCACAGACCAATCAAATCATAAACTCTGGTCGTAGGACACTGGCATCAGTACATGTTGAAGTTCCCCAGGTGATTCCAATGTGCAGACAAGTGTGGGAACCAACACTGTTAGAGAAAGAGTGAATTGGAAATAATATTGTTTTCACATGGATGATTTAGGGAATCTCAAGCCTGGAACTTCAATTAAGATGATCCAAGAGTAGATGTTTCCAATCTAGGCTCAAATTATTTCTACAAATAAAATTTCAAATACAATGTCCGGCATAAAGTTGCTATAAATGAGAACCAGGGGATAAAAAAAAAAAAAGACGGCAGAAACAAATCTGCAAAGATTTCAGATAGTGAAAGTACTGGGCTGCTGTCATCCTGCCACCCCTTGTCCTGCTGAGTCCTGGGAGGTAAGTCCTCTGGACTCCTCCATGCCCAGCACCACCCTTCCATTCATTCTCCACACACAACAAATGTCCAGGTGGAAACATTTAGTGAATCTGCACATAAAAATCAGAGATAATGTATCAGAAGTACAATTTAGGGGATAGCTTTTATAAAGTGCCAGGACCTAGACTGGCTCTCAGGGTCTGTTAGTTCCCTCTCCAGTGTCCATCCTGCTGCCACTGTGGCAGGGAAGTGCTCCAGGCTTCTCCTGTCTCAGAGCCCAGGGAGCCAGTGTTTTCTCCTATCTCACCTGAGTTCCTAAGAGATGGATGAATCCCAGTTTACACTAGATGTCCCAGTGCAATTATTAATAATTACTAATAGTTCCCCCTTTCACTCCCAAAACATCCCAGTTCGGATGTTAAGTTACATGGTCACTGTATTAATCTGTTTCTGTTGCTTGTAACAGAATATCTGAAACAATAATTTACGAAGAAATGAAATTTATTTCTTACCGTTTTAGAGGCTGAGAAGTCCACAGTCCGGGGAACACATCTGGTGAGGTCCTTCTTCTGTGTGGGAATTCTCCACAGCAATGCAGGGTGTCACATGATAAGAATAGGCTGAGCAAGAGAGAACTAACCTCCCCACTTGCTCTCCAAGCCATCGGAACCAGGCCCATTAGTCCATGAATGGATCAATCCATTCACTGAGGCAAGGTCCTCACAGTCTAATCACCTCTTAAAGACTCCACCTTTCAAATACCATAATTGGTCTTAAAACTGTTACATGGAGATCAAGTTTCTAAAACATGAACTTTTGAGGGACACATATGACCCATAACAGTCATCTTGTCTAGGAATAATCTGCTCCAGGTAGACTGACAGTGAGAATATCCATTTTCTTCCGGGAAATCCTGTCCCAAACACCAAGGGACTGATTTGGCCCTGTGAGATCCAACGATAGTCAGTCACCAATAGTCTGATTGTATGTTTACCAAAGTTTGGTTCATTCAGTCTTACATCACCTGTGGGACATCACCAGTCCAATCCAGACTGCATCATGGCAGGATCAATGCTATCTTTTCAGTCATACTTCCAGTGATAAGTGAGTCTTTTGCTGATTAGGAGTCCAAACAACAGTAAAGTTCAGCCTGATTTAGGATTCCCTTGTTATATGCTATTCAGACATGAGTCACTTGTACGTAGGACAGTTCTTAAGGCATGGTTCACCTTCAATGACAGGAGCCCCATGCATTAGAAGACTAAGCAAATTTAGCAGCTATACAATCAACTAAATATGTAAATAAACCTCTGACCTAGCTTCCAACACTATTGAGAGAGGAGGCAAATATCAGCTAAGAAATAAGAATCTTTCTTTCTGCAACACTTAGGTGTGAACAGCCCTACGCAAAGACTGAGAAGCTTTTGCTGTTCTCATAGAAGGTTATGCTATTTGCATGGAAGTGATGCAAATCAGGTCAGTGAGGAAATCCAGCCTCCACACTCCCGATTCATCCTCAGGCCCAATCATCAAACTGAATCAGAATGTGACAGGCAGGAGCTGTAAAGGAACAGGCCCAGGTGCCCAGCTGGTCTGGGGTCTGTTTGCTGTGTTTTTCTCCATTCACTTCTCATTCCAGAGCTTATACTGCAACTGTTGATGCTGCTCCTGCCTTCAAAGCCTCCTGGCATATGAGACAAGTGTTGCACAAGGGAACGTCGGCTATGTCTGGGCTGCCTGAGGGCCTCACAGGCTGTAAGTGGCTAAACTCTCAAGGCAACTCAGCACTCAGCTCATACCAGATTTAAAAACTGCACTGTCAGCCCAGAGTGGCACAAAGATACCCAGAGGGTATGAAACACTCCAACTTTCCCCATATGTCTGGAGCTATATGGAGTTTCTCATTTGCTAAATTGGACCAAGTCAGAAAATTTAGGCCTGACTTCTAATTCTAGCTCTTCTTCCAAAAAGCTCACTTCAGCTTCCTAGGCCTCAGTGTCCTCAACTACAAAATATAGTGGTTGGCCTAGGAAGCCACGAACATCCCTTCCCAATTTGACAATCCGTGGGACTGTATTTCTGGTGGAAATTGCCATCTGGTTGTATCTCAGGAAATAACCCCTTTGGGCCTCAGTTTCCACATTTGCAAAAGTGATACCCACGCAATAGGCACCTCGCAAGGAGGGTGTGGATTTTGAGTAGGAAAGTGTACACAGAAGCATGCAGCACAGTGAGTGCACACAGTAGGAACTCAATGTTAGTTTGCAACATCTCCCAGATTCTGCTTCTCAGAAAGAGGAATGATAGTTACCAATCTTGTGAAAATGTAGCAATCTTGTGAAAATGTAGCAATCTTGTGAATATGGAGCAATGAAAAGAAATAGAAAGTGCTTAGAATTAGGAAAAGCATATGCAAATGACAGGAATTATGCAAAAATGAACTGAAATCAGAGTTGAAGATGGAGCAGGAGCAGATTTGATGTGTCTGGTTAATTTATTAAACAACTAAAACCATAATTAGAGAAGTCTGCTTAGACCCCTGGACTTGTCTCAGATGATATTAAAAGGAGAAAACTCACATGTTTCCAGGCTTTTCGGGGCCCAGGACCTGGGCCAGAGAGGAGAGGGAGACTGAGGAAGGGGCAAGGATGACAAAGGGACTGTGAGAGGAAGCCAGTGCAGCAGCTGGGCACAGAGGTGATGGCAGCTGAAGCAGAGGGGCTGTTTCAGAGGCCTAAAGAATGCTTTGGCTCATGTAAAAACGAGGGGAACAAGCTGGAGGGAATTTTGCTTCTCTTTTATGAAAAGGGAGAGCTTTTTTTTTTTTTTTTTTTGCCTAGGAGAGGAATCACCACCTGAAAGCTGCCTGTTTCAGCTTACAGGTCCCCCAGAAGAGGAGCACTCAGACCCTTAGGCGGCGTATCCATGAGCTGAGGAGAGAGGCAAAGCTCCTGGGCAGAAATCCAGACTTAGCTACAGGTTATTTTTTCTAGCATTTTATTATGGAAAATCTCAAGCATGCAGCAGGGTTGAAAGCACTTCCCAGTGAACATCAGCATAATCCCACCTAGGTTCTATCCTTATTGCTTTACTGTACTTGCTTTGTCACATCTATCCATCTATTATCTATCCCTCTACCAGTCCATTACTCCATTCTAATTTTGGTACATTTTGAGGTAAATTACAGGCTTTAATATGCTTCCTCCTAAATACTTTGGCAGCATATCATTAAATAGAGCTCAGTATTTATTTATAGATCGTTCTTTCTGACGTAAAATTTACATGCTATGAAATGCACAAATACTAAGTCTCTAGGTGCTGCAATTTGACAAATGCATGCACCTGTGTAAAACAAACCCCTATCAAGATACAGAACATCCAATCACCCCAAGGTCGGCTACAGACTTGCTATATGACTTGGACGAGACCTTGTTTAACTTTGATCCCAGCCTGTCTCAAACTTTTCTGATCATAGAATTCTTTTTCCAAGTGCCATGTTCAAAACTTCTGTCATAAACAATTACACCTAAATGGAACATTTAATATCATTTAGTTCAAGTCCCCTACTACAGTTGAAGAAACCTGAAGACTAGAGATAAATTTTATCCTAGGGCACTAAACTGGTGGCACAGTTACAACAGGAAACTTATATTTATTGAGCAACCTCCCCAAACCAGGAAATACATACTAGGCCCTGTACATGTGAATCCTCACCGCAACCTGCCTCGCAGGGTTGTTGTAGAGATGAAATATGATTACGCATGTAGAGCACCTGCCATTGTGCCCGGCACAGAGCAGGCACAAATGTCATCCCTGCTTTCTCTTCTAAGATAGCACATGTACATCCCTCATCTCACTTGGTTATCACGATAGCCCTGTGACATAGGTAGGGGAGGTATTTTTATCCATGATTTACAGGAGATTATATGGCTTGTCCCTGTTCATTATTAGTGGATGTTAGCACAAAGACTCGAACCCAGTCTCCTGACCCCAAATCATTTCAGGCAGAGAGATTTAGGAGCTTTTCCCATGTTCTTTCCAGGCCACCTGGGACTAGTGGAAAAGGGCAATTTGGAAATGCTAAGAAGGATGTATTTGTTTCACGTAATGGAAACCTGACTTGAACTGGCTAAATAGAAGAAAAGGGAATTTATTGACTCCTGTGATAGAAAGTTCTCATAGTGATCTAGCTTTAGCATGACATTGATTGACTTTGGGTTTTATGTGATGTTGCCAGGGATCTGACTCTCTCTTTCTCTCTCTCTCTACCTCCACCCCCTCCAGTTTCCTCTTGTCTTGGCTCCGTCTCAGGCAACACTCGCCTGGAGGCAAGATGGCCACTAGCATCTCCTGTGTTACACTCATCCAGGTTGGCAATCTCAAAAGAAAGAGAAAAATTTTTTTGTGATGTCTGGCAAAAATCTGAGGATTGGGTTTACTGAACCAACTTGCTTCCTATGGCCATTCCTGAGACAATATTTTTTTATTTTTTTAATGTTAACACTTATTTGTACATATCTGTGGGGTACAGTATGTTGTTCCAATACATGCATATACTGCACGATGATTCACTTAGGGTATAGCATAGTTTTGTACCCATTAGGCCACCACTTTTCCTCCTCTCCCCTCCCCCTTGGCTCTGGTAACCATTGTTCTACTCTCTACTTCTATGATAACCACTTTTTTTAAAATTCCACATATGAGTGATATCATACAATATTTGTCTTTTTGTGCCTGACTCACTTCACTTAACGTGATGGTTTCCAGTTCCATCCATGTTGCTGCAAATGATAGGATATCACTTTTTTTAAAAGCTGAGTAGTAATGATAACTTTATCAGAAAGGATTGATTGGCCACCATGGGCTATGGTCAGATCCTCTAGCACCCCACGTCTGAAAGGAAGGGAGGGACGGAGCCCCCTGGAAAGCAAACATGCTGTTAGAGTAAAGAGGAAATGATTGCTGGGTAGCAAAACCTAGTTAACAAAAACAAGTTTAACAAAACTAGCTGGTGACCTCTATCAACTGAAATTGTTGAAAGTGGGTTTTCCAGAAACATAGCTTACAGATATGGTTGCTCATCCAAATTTCTTAAAGAATTGTTTCAATACATATTCCACGGCCCCACCTATACCTACTCAACTAGAATCCCTGCTGCCAGGGGTTTTTATGGAGGTTTCATTACATAGACATGATTGATTAAATCATTAGCCATTGGGTGATGAACTCAGTCTCCAGTGCCTCTCCCCTCCCCAAGGGAGAGTGCTGAAACTTCCCACCCTCTAATCACCTGCTTGGCCTTTCCGACCACCAGCCCCCATTCTGAAGCGATCTAGGGGCCCCAAGGGTCACTTCATTAGCATAAACCCAGGTGTGGTTGAAAGGGGCTCATTATGAATAACAATATACACTCCTGTCACTCAGGAATTCCCAAGGGTTTTAGGAATTCTATCCCAGAAATTGAGGACAAAGACCAAATATATTTTTTATTATACCTCAGTTTTCATCAGAGCCTTATAAACCATACCTAAGAAACGAAGCTCAGTTGTAATTCATTATGACAAGGTCCAGCTGAAGTTCTTATTGCTTACTATAACGCTAAGAAGATGCGCAACAGTTCCCCTATTACCTAATTTAATGAAAGATTTGGAGTCAAAAGATCGATGCATTCATGTGTCGTCCTTCCCAAGAAACTTACATTATTTCTCTCAGGAATCCTCAGTGCTTAAGCCCACGGATACAACAGTGTGGGGACCACTCCAAGCCGTTCCCAGGAAGAGCCTCAAGCAACTATGCCCAATCACGCCCAGGGTCACGCCCTGCCCCCTTGCAGTGCTCCCTTACTTCCCTCAGAGATTTTCAGGCATCAGTGAAATTCTCAATAACTACTCCATTTTGGTTTGGCTTTGTTTTTTTTTTCCTGAAGGAATCACTGAAATGGTGGCCATTTGGAATGCCAGGCCATGAGGGAGCTTCTTCCACTTACATGGACTTTGTGATCATTCTTTCCACTGTGTGGGGCATGAGAGGTGGGATGTGAAAGGGCATTTGCCCACAGCTTCTCTTTTTCTAAGCACAGATGACTGAAATAAGAAAAAGTAGTGGCAAAAATTGGAAGAAGTCAGCAAAGCTTCCCTGGGCCCCCTGCCTCCTATGCCACAGCCTTTCCCTTCCCCTTCAACAGGTTCCCAGTTCTCCTTTAAATCCACCTCACTGGAAGAACACAGGAAGGGGCCAGGGAAGGGAAGGATGTAAGAGAGGACCCAGCCCAGGGAAGCTCGGCATGGTGGAGCCAAGGGAAACCCAGGAATTGAGAAGTATAAACCAGGACAAATGTCTTCTGAGTGGGTTGGCGTTAATATTGATCAAGCATGAAAATGGTATCAGAGAAAATTACTGAAAAGCAAATTACAGATTCTTCAAAACTCACTAAGTGGGAAGAGAAGAACCAAAAATGCAGTTTGGATGGATAAATTTGATACTTATGAACAAGACGTCTTGTTCTGTAATTCCAGTGTAAACTCTAAAATTGGTCTCCACATCATGGCTACCACCCAAGTCCATCCCAGCCACCATCACCTGGACTCTTCATGCCCAAACTTGTTCCTTCTAATTATTCAGTCTTTCAATCATAGCCAGAGGGTACTTCTTAAAATATGAACTGGGCCATGTCGCTCCCCTGCTTAAATTTCTCAACCTTTTTAAACTGCACTTAGAATAAAATCCAAAATCCTTACCATGACTTAATAGGCCCCACACCATCTAGCCTCTGTCAAGTCCCCAACTTCATATCCTATTACTCTCCCTCTCCTGAGCTCAGACCACCGATGTCTACTTTTTATTTTTTGACGTACCAGAAAACTGCCCAAAGTCTTCGGCTCATGCTGTTACTGCTGCCTGGAGAACTTTCCTTGCTCTTCCCCACATCATCTCATGTTCATCTCTAAAACCGCAGCATACTCTGTTATGCCCCACTGCCAATCTAAATTAGGTTCCCAATGTTATGATATCTCTGGGGACCTGGTGCTTTCCCTTCATTTGTTACTTACAAGTGAATATGCATGTCTATTTGTTTCAAGTCCATGTCCCACACTAGACCAGAAGCGTCATGAAGACTGGGACCATATTGCTTGTGCTCATTGTCACACACGCAGTTCCAGGCACAATACCTGGCACATAGAGAAAGATACACAGTAAACATTTGTTGAATGAATGTTGAATAAATGAACTGCTGTATACACATCCCTCCATGGATCTAATTCTACAAACTCCATGGAATGCACCTGAATTACTCCCTTCTCCCACCACAGGTTGTGTTTCCTCTCTTAAGATACTAACTGAACAGTTCTCCCAAGTTATGGCTATTTTTTCTTCCCACCATTAGACTATAACCACTTATATGGCACAGGAAATATTTGTTCACCTTTCTGCCTTCTGTATAATGCCTAGCACAGTGACTTGCACTTTATAAACAGTCTAAAGTATTTTTTAATGAAAGTACAAAACAAACAACGATGGTTGACTTTGCTCATGTGTCTTACCTTTCCCTGGGCCTGTATTGTTAAGTTACATCTTTATATTCCTAGATGAGCAAAGGATAGAGAGATGAGGTCAGAATGAAAGAAACAAAGGAAGAAGCATTGATATAAGAAATAGGTGAAGAGAGAAGAAAGAAGGAAAGAGAAAACATGAGGGAAAAGGAATAAAGAAGAGGAGAAGAGAGAGGGAGACATAAGAGATTGAGTTACAACCTTATATTATTATTAATGGAATGGATTTGAAGTCATAGTTATTTAAGATAGTTTAAAGATTTTTCTCCACCCTCTTCTCTCTGCCATAATAGCATTTGATAACTTCTACTGCCTAGGCTTCTTGCTAAAAGTTGACAGGTCTGATATTTTCATTCTTGCAGCTCTTGCTCATTACTCCTCTAAACAGACCTGGAAAGGGACAGTGGTGGGAACAGCCCTAGTTACAGATGGGGAACCTGACCTGCAGTGATTGGCCAGTTGGTACAAGAGAGTGAAGTGGCACCAAGCTCAACCTCGGGCCATGAATGGAACTGATTCCTGAGGGTCTCAAAGACCTGCAATCAATTAAAAAACTCTACAGTCTCTGAGTCCAAGTATGTCCTTCAGTCCAGTGTGTTCTCGGGATTTTTCTTTTGTGAGTGGCTCTGTTCTTTCTATTAATTTAAATACGACAGCTCAGTGGCCAATCACTGTTTCATCCCATTTGACTCAAAACAATAGGTGGATTTCTAACCTATGTGCTAAGAAATATTCAGTTGAAATGGCTATCAAATCAAGTCAAAGTATAAGTAGAGAATAGCTTAGAACTCTGTTAATATATTTGAAAAGGATATACCTATTCTTAGAAATGAAAGGATTCAATTGGTTGGCAGAAAGGAAGAGTCTAAGTATAAGCAGACAGTTTAGCCTTAACTGCATTAATTCACTTCATAATAGTTCGCAGTAAGTAAATCATTGAAGTCCCCCAGATTTTTCTCCATTTTCCCATTCACTCACCTGATCTCCTTGGGGGAGACGTAGCATCAAAGACACTGAGATTTGTCCATACAAATCTTAGAGAATAGAATGGTGTGTGGTGCAAAGCCCACTGAGACAGAGGTTAAGAATGTGGACCTGGTCCCCTCTCTGCCGGTAACTAGTGTGAAATGGGGCAAATAAAATCCCCATCTGGGCCTTGATCTCCTAAGCTTGGATAATAACCTGTAAGATTACTTCTAGCTTGTATTTTTCAAGAGACAAGGCTATCTGGGTTAATTTTCCCCTTGATTCAATAATTTCTTCTAAAGTGCTCTAATACAGACATGACTCCTCTTACCCTAGACACATGAATGACAGACAATCTGCTTCCCTGGGCATTCACTTCTCGTTAGTCAATGTGTGGTCTTAGAATCTTCCACTCTGTAATTTCCTCCCATTGATCTTAGCCTGTGCACCATAATAATCCAGAGCAAGAGAACTTACCTGGCCACATGACAGCTGTTTAAATATTTGAAGACATTATCCTGGCCTTCATTTTCCAAGTTAAACCTCTCCACTTCCTTTCACTCTGTTTAAATGATTTTCAGGCACCTTAACATCCTTCTTGTCTCTGCTGACCCATCACTAGTTTATCAATGCCCATCTTCAAATATAGATCCCCAAATTAAATTGTATATCCTACCTGTGATCTCAGTAGATAGTTCAAAGAGTATCCCCAATGATTTAGGAAAATACTTCTCCAAGTATTTTGGTTTTATCAATAATGAGACAAAGGCATACACTGGCTGTGGTGGAGGTTGATATTGAAACCAGCCACATCGTGCTGTTGCTTTCTTAGAGCTGGGGTTCCAGCTGAGCCTGGACTGGGATTTAGACCTCAAGAGTATGGGATGGACTGGTATTAGGGGTGACCACAGACATTGATCATTCTGCATGAAGTGATTTTCATGGAGGGAGTAACATGTGGTAAGGGCTAGGGGCCAGAGTGCCTGGGGATAGCCCTGAGAAGTAGTGAGGGCACAGGTGTCAGTCAAAACTGTAGCCTTTGAGCTCTCTTAGATCCATGAAGAGTGGGGCTAGGAACTATGTTAGGGTACACACAAGACTGGGTGGGCCCCAGGGACAACATTCAACAGAAATTGGAGGAGATGGCACCCTCCCCATTTCTGCTCATGACCCAGTGGAGTTCTGATGTGATGAATACTGATAAAAACACGGCCCTTGTATGTATGTGCCCCTGGGAGAGAAATTGGGCTTCCTGTGGAATACCCAGCAGGCAGGAAGAGCAGTCAACAGTGGGAGAGTGAAATCTGCTCCTCAGGCAGCATGTGGGTGACATTCTGAGGATTACAAGAAAAGCTTAAGGCACTTTGAAAATAAACTGAGGTCCCGTCTTAGGCACTGCCAGGGAAATCTGAGCTGGTGAAGTTGAATTATGGTAATGAGAGTTCATTGGAACCAATAAGCTGATGAAGCAAAGGAAATTCAGGTTATCTTAATATTAACTTAATTAATGTGATCTCTTTCATATTGACATCAATCTAGGACACTGAAGATTTTTCTGAAAAGTTCCCAAGTGATGTCAAATCTGCTGCTCTGCGTGCTATGAGTGTCTGGCAATAGATCCTGTAAAATAATAGTACTGGGTGAAAAAGTCCCCTGACCTTGAACTATAAGAGTTGGCTTCATTGCTCTCTGCTGAGTTTTCATCTTTATAAATCCTCTAAAGCTTTCTCCTAGTTTTTAAAAATTAGTCTCTCTTCCCAACATTTTAACCACCTTGTGTGGCCTGTGAAAATAGAGAAAACCCATTTGCAAGGAAATATATAGAAAGTAAAGCTGTCTACTTTGGGGAAAGAAAAAAAAATCCACCTTTCTCAAGGACGTATTAAAATTAATCATAGAAACAGATTTTGAACGTTCATCGTATTAGAACTGACATTTGATTTTCCAGAATGACCAATAACAGAGAAGGGAGAAAAAGCTAAGTCATTTTAGTATGATCCTTTCACTTCTTTAATCCTAAAATAAACTATCTAGGGTTGTGTAGTGACTAGCTCCATAAAAGCATAATATCTGGATCTTACTGAGATCATTTTGGCCCCAAGGTGGTGCAGAAACTAGGGGGGTAATTTCATTAGGGGTTGATTTCACCGTGAGTGATGGAATCTGCTGTTACTCAGCCCTCAGCCCAAGTAGCTCATTTTTCTTCCTTTAAATATTGTCAGAGAATCTCCACTGTTCCCCCTCGAGTGTCATGCTATAAAATCTCACTCAGAAAACCCCGACGACAGGTTGGCCCGTGGCTCACTTGGGAGAGTGTGGTGCTGACAACACCAAGTCAAGGGTTAAGATCCCCTTACCGGTCATCTTTAAAAAAAAAGAAAGAAAGAAAAGAAAACCCCAACGACCAACCTAAAACACAAGACAGACACTCAGGGGCTGGGACACACCAGCAGAAGTTTTCCAACACACTCGATTGTGGGGCTAGGCAGGCCTATCCTTTGCCATTGGAAGACCATCTCCGAGGGAGACTGCACCAACTCAGGCTCTGCATCCGCCTCCAGAGCAAGCTCTGCAGGATGCTCTGCAGGACCCTCTCTGCTGCCTCTCCTAATAATATCTTTAAACTGTGGGCCTTGGCTCTCCCCTAGCTGCACTTTGGCAACCCTGTGCACTAAGGCTCAATGAACTTTTCTTCCGACAGTACGTGAAGAGCAGATGCGTTCACACAGCCCCTTACCTGAGACAGAGGCTCTCTAAGCACCGTAGAAGAATATTAGCCTCAGAAAGTGATGACCAGCTGGCTTCCTTCAGCTAGCCCGGCCCAAGCATGTCATAGAGGAGAGAACACACACCTTGCATAAGGATAGCAGAAAAGCAGCTAGCTTGAGTAAAATATAACCAGGCAGTTATCCAAACTGAGATAGATGACTGATCAAGTAATTTACTATGCCCTTCTATTTCAGCCTGCCTGTCAAGTGGTTGCTTTTCATAGCACCTTCCATTTATTTGTCTTTTATTCCTCACCTATTTTTTTAAAAATGAGCAAGTTTATGACAAAAGTCAAAAAACCAATTGACCTATTAAAACAAAAATGAAAGACCAAGATATGGATTGAAAAAGCAGGAAAGCAATGAATTATAAAGCCTAAGCAACAAGCATTGCAATCATCCCCCAAATTAGTTCTGTGCTCCTGGTAGCCAGTGCAGAAAAGGAAGAACTATTAATTTTAAGACCCTCATTGAATAAAAGGAAACATGGCTGTTCATTGAGAGAAATAAAAATTCTACCTCTAAACTCTAAGGTGACTCCTCCATATCTTGGGTTTTCCCAATGTGATTAAATCATAATCAAGAATGTCCTGTGTTCCTGGGAACTAGAAACTGATACTGCCACACATCAGAGAGACAGAAGGGCACTGTGTTGTTTCTGTACTTTATATACACTACTGTGTAGGGAATATGTGATGATATTATAATTTATAAAATTATACTTCTGAAATAAAAATGAATTATTGAACTTGAACATTCAAGCAACTCTAAAAATTAACATCTCTTAAAGTATCAACTGTTTCTATATTTTTTATTATTCT
The DNA here is from genome assembly GCF_027409185.1 of Cynocephalus volans. Classification (NCBI taxonomy): domain Eukaryota; kingdom Metazoa; phylum Chordata; class Mammalia; order Dermoptera; family Cynocephalidae; genus Cynocephalus; species Cynocephalus volans. The sequence goes on from NC_084461.1 coordinate 101,008,364, forward strand.
TTTTTTAAAATATCAATTATTTCAATATTAGAGACTCAACATCTTATGGAAGGAGAGGGTCCATATATACTGGGCAAGTGAAGCTCATCTAAAATCCTACCTTCACATTTTTTAAGATTTTTTTGTAATTTTAAAAAATTGTGGTAAAATATGCATAACATAAAAATTGCCATGTTAACCATTTTTAAGTGTACAGTTCAGTGATATTAAGTACATTCACCTTCCCATCCATTGCTGCAACCCCATCTCGACCCTAGACACTCCCATAAAGAGAAAACCTACAGACATTATTATTTTTCTTGGTGCTTTATACCTATTTAACTCTTAAAAAGAGGTCCATCTCAAGGGGTGACATTTTCTGTAAAGAAATGCATGAGGGATTTTCAGAGATGCCAGACGATGAGGCAAAGAACGTTGGGTGAGGAGGCCTTTCTAATGTCCTCAATGTAATGCTTTCCTCCCCCGTCCTCTTCAGGGTTAGTGTAAGAATCATGAGGTTCAGAGCTGCTGCTTTGCCATGTGTTAGTTGCATAAGCTTTCAGCCAGTACCTTTCAGCCTGGATGATAGTAATACCCATATCAGTGTTGCTGTGTAAATTAAATGAGGAATCTTAAAATTACTATGCATTAATTTGTTATTACCTATGTGAAGTTCTGGTCCTAATTAATACCATTAGGCTGCAAACTTCTTGAGAATAGGGCCCTGTCTACAGCTGTGCCAAGCCCCAGCCAGAGCTGGGCAAAAATTGGTTAAATGTATGGAGGGGCAAGATGCCTTTATTCTACTGAAAGTTCTTAATGTATCCAGGATAATGAGAAGCAAATCCGCAAAAATGAAATAAATAGATTGAAAAAGAAGGTCTGTTGCATTCCACGCCCAGAGTGGGGGAATTATCCTTAGCACATGAAAACTGGTAACCAAGTAAGGGCCAGTCATAAATTGGCACAGCCTTCCTGTAGGACAATTTGGCAAAGTGCATCAATACCTTAAAAACATCACAATTTGACACAAAATTGCAATTTCAATTCAAGGAAGTTAGGAGAAATATTCAAAGATGTGCACAAACATGTAAATATTATACACAGGAAAACCAGAAACCATTTTTTTTGACCGACAACAGGGATTGGCAAAATAAATGATGTATATCCAGACAATAGCAATGCAGCCAATCTTTAAAATGATTGTATAGAAGTATATTTATTGACATGGAAAGATGTCTAGAATATACTCAATAATAATAATAATAATAATAATAGGTTACCAAGCAATAAACACAAAAAGAAAAAATACCCATGTAACAAAATGTTAACAGTGATTACTGCTGGTCTTATTCTTATTTTTTCATTTTGTTTTTCTGAAATTTCTCATGTTTCAGTAATAAGCATGAATTTTTGGTGTAATTTTAAGAGAACAGTTAACAAGAGGAAAAGAAAGAAAATGTAGTCCCAAATATGTTTCAAGGAATTTGGGAGGCTTGGCAAATATAAAAATCTCTACAGGACAAAGACCTATATTGAGATTCCACTGAGGCAACTTGAAGGGTGAGGTGGAGCCAACAAGATGCCACATTAGGTGGTAGTTGACTAGTTTTTGTCCAGTGTCATTTGGTTGAGGAAATGCCCAACATCTCGATTTCCAGCTTCCCCAGCCCATGACACTCTGACCTGCAGCCAGCCTCATCTAGAAACCTGACTCAGCGTCAGTTCCTCTCTCCTGTTTGAGGTCTGGTTATCTGTACAAAGCAAAGTGAGGAAACGTCCATGCCCTGAGTCACTCGGCCAAGTCCAAGGCTGGGGCCCACTGCACCTTCTTCCCTCTCCCAGAGGAAAAGGTGAGGCAGGAGGCTTCAGGGCAAACACTCACAGCCAGTCCTCGCCAAACCGGGAACAAGGCACCATGAACAAGGCACATGAATGAGGCCCAGGGAGGACAAACTGCTGAACACCCTGATGACTCAGTTCTTTAACTTCCACCAAAAAAAAAAAGCTCTCACAGTAAGAGTTGCCAAGAAGTATCAGTTCTGTTTTTTTTTGCAGTTGATACATTTTCCGGTTGTAAATTGCTTCATTCTCTGCAAACATCCTCCCTGCTGGACGGGTCTAGCTTTCTTGCCATACATAGAGCCAAAATTCCCTGTGCCTCTTGAGTGTATAAACCTTTTCAAAAAACCTATAGCACAACCAAGAAATTATTGGAAATTCTTCATGGTCTGTCCTTTGTCTGAAAATGCCTTCTCATTGCTGTATCTCTAACAACCTTCATGACATGTGCTCAGATCCCTTCAATCTTTTTGGAGGGGTCTTAGAGTGCTTGGGCAATTTCAAGAAAGATTCAGCACCAGGTTTCCCCAAGAACATAGGCTCTTTGGCACAAACATTACACCGGATCTAGGATTCTGTTTTATAAATTTCTGGAGAGCCATGCTCAGTTCTATCTGAGCACAGAATCGCTGTTGAGGACAAGACCAAACCCCAGGCTTTCAAGGCCATGCACGTGGCCCCTGATCCTTCCCTATGCTCCAAGGGAGAAAGGGAAGAAAGGAAGGAAGAAATGCAGCATTTGTTGTTGTTGCTGTTGTGCGATCACAAGTATATTTTTTCTAGTGGGTGTGTACTTAAAACGCAAGTTTAGTAATGTAGTATTAGGAACCTTCGCTTGTTGGGTGGATGAATCTGTTGAGACTCTGAGAAAATCCCAATACAAGCAGACTTAAGCAAAAGGAAGTTTATTGTCTCACGGAAATGAGAATATCAAGGGTACGTCTGGCTGGACACATAATTCAGGCAAATGGTGCCAGAAATTAATCAATACCTCTCTTGCTAAATATTCATCTAATTTCCTCTACATTAGCTTTATTCTCAGGTTGCTCCCAAGGTGGGCTCCCAAGTTGGACTCCCAAAGAACACAGGCTTTCAACAAATTAAATTAAGGAAAGAGAGCATCTCTCCTTTTTTTTTTTAAAAAAGTCCCCTCCCCCAGCTTTATTATGGTATAATTGACAACTAAATATTGTATATATTTACGGTGTACAACATGATGTTTTGATATATGTATACATTGTGAAATTATTAAATCCATCACCTCACATACTATACTTTTGTGTGTGTGATAAGACCATCTAAGATCTACCCTCTTAACAATTTTCAAGTATACAATACATTCTTATTAACTATACCCACCATGCTGTACAAAAGATCTTTAGAAATTATTGATCCTGTCTTACTGAAACTTTGTGCCCTTTAACCAACATTTCCCCATCCCCCATAGCCCCAGTCTCTGGCAACCAACATTCTACTCCCTGCTTTTATGAGTTCAACTTTTTTAGATTCCATATATAACTGATATCATACAGTATTTGTCTTTCTGTGCCTGGCTTATTTCACTTAGCATAACGTCCTTCAGTTCATCTGTGTTGTTGCAAATGATAGGATTTCCTCCTTTTTTAAGGCTAAATAGTATTCCATTATTACATACATGTACACACACACACACACACACACACACACACACACACAAGGGTACCTCAAAAAGTTCATAGAAAAACTGAATTAAAAGATAATATGAGTCTTTTCATGAACTTTTTGAAGACCTCTAAGATTTTCTTTATCCATTCATCCATTGATGGATGCTTAGGTTGATTACATATCTTGGCTATGATTAATAATGCTACAATAAACATGGGAGTGCAGAAATCTCTTCAAAATACTCATTTCATTTCCTATGTATGTATACCCAAAAGCAAGATTGCTGCATCATATGGTAGTTCTATTTTTAATTTTTTAAGGAAACTCCATACTGTTTTCTGTAATGGCCATACTAATTTATAGTCTCACCAACAGTGTAAAAGGGTTCCCTTTTCTCCACATCCCCACCAATTCTTGTTTTCTTTTGTCTTTTTGGTAATAGCCATTCTAACAGGTGTGGGGCAATATCTTATCGTGGGTTTGATTTGCATTTCCCTGATGATTAATGATGTTGAGCATTTTTTCATATATCTGTTGGCCATTTGTATTCTTCTTTTGAGAAATATCTATTCAGGCCCTGTGCCCATTTTTAAAATCGGGTTCTTTGTTTTCTTACTATTGAGTTTTTGAGTTCCTTTTACATTTTGTATACTAACCCCTTATCAGATGTATGGCTTGCCAATATTTTCTTCTCCATTGCCAATATTTTCTTCTCCATTCCTTGTGTTGTCTCTTAAGAAGACTCTGTTGATTGTTTCCTTGCTGTGCAGAAGTTTTTAGTTTGATAGTCCCGTTTGTCTATTTTTGCTTTTGTTGCCATGCTTTTGGAGTCATGTACAAAAATATCATTGCCCAGACCAATGTCAAGAAGCTTTTCCTTATGTTTCCTTCTAGTAGTTTTACAGTTTTAGGTCTTACATTCAAGTTTTTAGTTCATTTCAAGTTGACTTTTGTATATGGTGTGAGATAAAGATCCAATTTTATTCTCATGCATGTGGATATCCAATTTTCCCAGTGCCATTTATTGAACAGACTGTCCTTTTCCTATTATGTGTTCTTAGTACCTTTGTCAAAGATCAGTTGACCACACATGTATGAATTTATTTCCAGACTCTCTATTCTGTTCCATTGCTCTATGTGTCTGTTTTTATATCAGTACCATGCTATTTTGATTACTATATCTTTGTAATATATTTCAAAACCAGGCAGTGTGGTGCTTTTGTTGTTTTTGCTCAAAATTGCCCTGCTAGTCAGCATCTTTTGTGGTTACATATGAATTTTAGGATTTGTTTTCTATTTCTGTGGAAGATGTCATTGGAATTTTGATAGGGATTGCATTAAATCTATAGATTGCTTTGGGTAGAATGGGCATTTTGACAATATTAATTCTTTCAATCCGTGAGCATGGGATATCTTTCCATTTATGTGAGCCTTCTTCAATTTGTTTCATCAGTTTTATAGTTTTCAGTATACAGATCTTTCACCTCTTTGGTTAAATTTATTCCTGAGTATTTTTTTTATTCTATTGTAAAAAGTATTGTTTTATTTTCTTTTTTTTTTGGACAGTTCCTTGTTAGTGTATAAGAAACATTACCAATTTTTGTATTTTGTTTTTGTGTGCTACAATCTTAGTGAATTCATTTATTAGTTCTAACAGATTTTTGATAAAATCCTTAGGGTTTTCTATAGATAACATCACATCATCTGCAAACAGGAACAATTTTACTTCTTTTCCAATGTGGATGCTTTTCTCTCCTTTTTAATAGCTCCACATAAGTACCAAACTGAGTCATGTAGGACTGACCTGAGTGATATGCTTTCTTTGAACAAATTAGGTGACTTGGGAGATGAAATAAGCTGGTTGGCCCAGCTGGGGTCACATGCTCTCCTCTAGCTACTCCAAAGAAAACTTGAGGTGACATTGCCAGAATAAGGAAGAAAGAGTGGAGGTTAGGCAAGAACATTAGATGCCCTCCACCATGAATGCGTGGTAGTCTTAGGTAACAGAGACTGTTTAGGGTACAGGCAAGGACATTTCCAGAGTCAGCAGTTTAAAGGAGTAATCATTTCAATGGCTCATAAGCTCAAAGGCTTTAGAGAGTGAGATCAGTCTACAGGAGAGGAGGAGGCACACTGGGCAAGAGTGGCAGGGGATCTGAGGTTCAGACTAACTCTCCCTGCCTGAGAGTAGTCATTAACTTTCATTTTGTCCTCTTCCTCTTCAAATTTATCTCTAATGTTTTAACATTGTCAATATTTTGATTCTGCCTTCACCTAGATACAGGTGTTTTGTTTTTGTTTTCCCTGTATGCCATTCTAATTGCTCAGAGGAGCAAAGTTTGAGCTGGCTCAGCCCAAGAGCAACATGCAGGAAAGCATTCCTCTCAGCTCCCCAGTGCACAGTGATCTGAAGCAAGGCAGAGGGCCTGTGTGCTTTACCCTACCATGACCTTACCACAAGTCTGGGGTCTCCATCTTTTCATCAAAGTGTCAGAGATACCAAAAGGCAGGTGTAAAGATAAGGCGTCCTGTTACTAGGAGATGTAGTAGATTAGTTAGATTGCTTGTGAGTAGAGAAGAGGATCCATTGTCACCCAGGAGAAAGCCAGGGCCTGGAGGACTGGGGCACAGAAGAGGTAAGGGGTGGACAAGGAAGAGTTAAAGAAAAGGCTGAGAATGAGGACTCCTCTCAGAGTCTGGGAAGGGTGGTAAAGTGGGAGGTCTGGACCCAGTGAAAAAACAGGCTTGGAGTCAGAAAGACCTCAGTTTGAATCTTTCACTTACTAGCTGCAAGGCAGAACTTAATCTTTTTAAACTGCAAATTCCTCATCAACAAAACAAGGATATTAAAACTTGTGTTTTATTGCAAGTATTAACAAAGATGAAGAAAGTAAAGTGCTTGCTGTGGGTCCTTGGACAGATCAAACTCTAAGCTGCAATTTCTTCATCTGTGAAATAGAAATGATGAAAGTACTTAGTTCAAAGGGGTGTAGTGAGGATTAAATAAGATAATTCACATAATGAGCTCAACACGGTGTCTGTTAACACTCAGTAAGTGTTAATAATGAGGATGGTGATGCTGATGATATTAATTGTATCAGTTAGGATGCTTGCAATGGCATGTGACAGAAAACCCAAACAGAAGAGACTTAACTTCTGTAAGTAAGGATATGTTATTAGTCACGTGACAATAAGTTCCAGGGTCAAGAGGATGGCTCAAAGATGTCATTGAGGACCTACCTTCACTCTGAGTTTCTCAGCATGTAGGCTGTTTCCTAGCTTGGGTTGTCCCCTCATGGGTGTAACATGTCTACCACTACTCCATATATCACATCTTCTAACAATCCCCAAAGGTGGATGAAGAAGAAGGAAAAGATCAGTCTTTCCTTCTTATGACAAAGGAAAATTTTTCTGGAAACCACCCTGCACTAGCACACTTCCCCTCATATCTGCTTAGCCAGAATTGCATTCACATGCTGATGCCTAAACCCATCACCGGCCTCTCAAGCAATGAATGAAATCGTGGCTCTGTTAGCAAGGAAGGTGGGCATTGCTGATGAGAAGGCAACATCAACCACCTCAGTCATAGTGACAAAAACTATGGGCTCTTAGAAGACAGAGTGCTGAGAGGGGAGAGAGAGCTACGCCTGGAGAGATGTGACGCAGGCACTTCAGCAGTTTAGGAGTTCTTCATAGGACAGTCTTAGGAGCCACAAAGTTCTAAACTGAATTATTGGCTATGCCCCTTTCTAACTGTGTGAACCTCTGCTGGTTATAACCTCTATGCCTTTGTTTTCACAGTTGTAGAAGGTCAACATCTAAAGGATGCTTGACAGTAAAATAAAGCCACACAGAGTAAGTGCTCAGTAAATAAGTGAAACTATCATTAGTACTTCTGGTCTAGCAACAAGCACAGAAGCCAGATTGGTTGCCATGCCAACAGTCATTGATACTATTGACTAGAAACACATGTTAATATGCGCTACTGCAGCAGATCTTTTCTTTGAGATGAGAAACCTTGTTCAGAATGAGGTGAAGAGATAAGGAGTGTAGTTGTGTTGCAAACAGGATTCAACATCTGCTCCCACTGCTATCATTTAGGAGTTATGTAATCTTTGGGAAAGTTACTGAACCACCTTGTGCCTCAGTTTTCTCATCTGCAAAATGGAGTAACAGTTTATTGTTATGAATATTAAACAAGTTCATACAAATGTCTGCCCTGGAAACTATGAATAACGGTCGGCTATTTTCAGCAGGTTTTCTCTCTTCATCATAAAGACGCAATTATTTTATTCTCTTTTATTCACTTTGCAAATTGTCACTACTAGAGCAACAGGGAAAAGCCTGTTTTCAATTCTTGCTCCTTTTCTTAAGAGCTATGTGGCCTCTGAGCATCAGGTACCCCTTCAGTAGCGTGACTAGCCCACTTACCTCCCTAGAGATGAGAGGCTCTAAATAAGATGTTGTGAAGACTGAAACTCAGCATATAATGTCACATTATTTATACTTATTATCTCCTATGATTCAATTTTTGTCTTATTCTTTCTTATCACCTACGCTTTTCTTCGGCTTCCTGCCTGGAACTTTTTCCTACACTATGTCATTATTTACCATAATCTCCAATATCTCCACTTCCCCTTCTACCCGAATCTCTATGCATCATTACAAATTATCTCCTAAATGTGCCTCACACTTTTTAGTATAGGACAGTGGCAAATACGTATATGTATATATTTTCTTTTTATTTATTTTAAATTTAATCTATTTTTCAGGGGACCAGTATTGAATCAGCATATATATGTAAAATGCTAAATAAGCATGTAGTAGTGCTTATATAAATGTTAAATACAGTATGATTTCAACAAATATTTGCTGAGGTCCTGTTTTCTGCACAACACATTGTGCAACACAGATGACTCAGACACAGTTCCCGGCCTCAAAGAGCTGACATGTTCCAGTTGGGGAGTGACTTGTGAATAAGTAAATGCTACATGAATAAACACTTCTAAAATAAATTTAGAAGTAATAAGGGCCTTTTAGAAAGATTGGCGGATTTCGAAGACTTTGAAGTGGATGTGACTAAAAAAGCATCATTAAAAGCATTCATTAAAAAAGGTGAATGTGTTTTAACTACCTTGACTATTTCAAATGTTCGAGATTATGTCATTTTTCTAGAACAGATGGAACCTGAATAACAACTCCCTAAAATCATATTTAGATATTTATTGATTCCATTTGTTCATCATTTTCTCATCCTGCCTGAGGATGAAGCAGAGGTTGGGTGTGAGTCACGGCATGTGACTGCGGCCTCTAACCTGGTGTTTAACCCTCAGAAAACACGATGCTGACCAGGGTGCTGGGGAGACAAAGGTTTTATTGGGTGGAAGGTGGAATGAATTCCCTTCAAGATTTCTGTTTCAGTCTGAGTTCTTGGTGGTAAATGACAGAAAGCAACTCTGATTTTATTAGCCAAAACATTTATTAGGTTATTAGGGACTCACAGAATCCACAGGAGGCTGAAGGCCAGGCTTGGAAAACAGGCTGGAATAAAGGCTGCTGAGCAGAGGTGAGGTGTCAGGACCACAGCCAGGCTCACTCCTAACATTAACGAGGCCCCGGGCAAAAGCACAAATGCGCCCATGGCCTGAGCCTGCAGCCACCTACTTTTTCATGCCAGCCCCAGACGACTCCACAAGGGACATCATGCACACTGGTAAGAACACCCAGCCTCTCATCTAGGCTCTTTCTACACACCATTCTCCTTCCACCCTGAGGACCTAGGAGTGCAAACACGGGTGGCTTGATCTGCTCTTGAAGGCTTGGGGCCCTTTGGGCAGGGAATCCCAGGATCTTGGCTACCCAGAGTGTGGTCTAGAGTGAAGGATATGGGTTCTGGGTGGGCAGAGGTGAATCCAGAGAAGATCAAAGTGGGGCCCTCTAAAGCACAGGGGTCCCTTCTGTCCAGGTCTAGAGAAGCAAAGGTCTGTCACACAGTGAGACTCATGTGGGCTGCCTGGAACCACAATGCTGGCATGAACTTCTACTGCTAACCTGCCGCACACCAGGATCTCACTCTCTCAAGAAGCCAGATCTGGGTAACATCATCCAATGGCCAAGTCCCAGTCACCTGTCTTCCCAAGGCTGTTCCAGGATGAAAGAGGCCCCGCCTGGGCCCTTGGGCTTCCTCTCAGGACCATGACACAGAAGTAGAAAGGAAATCTACAAAAGAAAATTAGGGTTCTGTGAGCAAGCATGATTAGTTGGATAGCCCCAAAGCAACATTTACAGCTGTCTCTTAAGAATTTTAAGACATATTGTTAAGTGGAAAAAGCAAGTTGCTGAACACTGCAATGAGTATGTACCAACTGTGTAAAAATAAGGAGCAGTTGCATGCACTTCCACACTTGCATGTGTCTAAATATCTTGGAAGAGACATGTGAGTACACCGATGAAAGTGGTGGCAGGGACCGGTGATTGCAGGACTAGGAACGGAGGGATGCTTTTCACTAATTTCTCCGGTTCAGTTCCTCCTGAAAGAGAGTGTTGTGAAAGCAAAGAAATAAAAGTTGAGATGCATTGGTTTATGATATTGCCCCATAGATCCACAAAAGAACGGCACATGTACATGTATTACAGATTCAAAATTTAAAAAGGAAAAATTAGAGAAACACATTTTGCAGTTAAACTAATAGTGAAGGAAGTGCAGTGTTATGGGGGTTACCAACTACGCCCAACCCCTTTCAGAGGACACAAACCTTTTACCCCGCCCTTCCAGGAGCAAAATCTTGAGTAGATGGAACAGTTTTAAAGACGTCATTGGGAAGTCCATGATTAATTGAGGCCTGGAATTTGCATCCAGAATTTGTTTCCTTTTTTTCTCTTGCTTTCTATCTATTTCTTACATAGTGGAAGCATAAGTATCAGCAACATTATTTTCTAACCTTTGGAAAAATAACTAAACATGGGCAAAGGAGATCCTAAAAAACTAAGAGGCCAAATGTCTTCACACACTTTTTGATGCAAAGTTGTCGGGAGAAGCACAAGCAGCAGCACCCAAATGCTTTTGTTGAATTCTTGGAAATTTCTTAAACATGTTCAGAAACATGGAAGAACAGATCCACTAAAGAAAAAAGAAATCTGAAGGCATGGCAAAGGTGAACAGGACCATTATGAAAGAGAAATGAAAATCTATATTCCTCCTAAAGGAGAAAGAAACAAGAAATTCAAGTAATTTTTATATTAGCTGAATACTACTAAGTAATTACAAAATAGAGAGTTGCAGGTATTTTGTTGACATTCTGAATGCATCTAAGTAGATACATTTTTAATTAGTAAACAGGTCAAGAAAGATGGTATCCGCTGTTTGAAAACACAGAAATATTTCAACATTGCTTGAATAATTGTTTTAGAAGATTTGCTCTTATCTGTTAAAAATATGAATTGAGAAATAAAAGGACATGTGGTGCTTTGCTCCAGAATGCATCAAGAGGGTAAAGAACGCTACGGTGGTAATAGACAGGAATGCTCTGATTTCCATCACCACACTTGATCCTGCGGCTCGCCCAGAAGCTTCAATTGACTAACAGTGATTTCTAGCAATTGCCACGTAAAACAAGAATTACAGGTTTCAAATTCAGTATTAGCACACAGTCCCCTTCTCTCAGAAGAAACCTACCTTGGGCATCATTCCACAGAAGGAAAATGTGGGCGTAGAGAAAAGTGAGAAACAAAGAAAAAGCAGGGCTAGGAGACAACTTACTAGAGTGCTCTCCCAGAGGGAACGGGGAGAAGGGGCAGCAACTTCCCAGCCCCGAGTGCGCGAGCACGTTATAAACATTGTCTGATTTAATCCTTACAGCGGTTCAGTGAGGTGGGCCCTACTACCCTCCCTATTTTTCAAATGAGGAGACAGGAATTCTTACCCAAAGCCACTCAGCGTGGAGGGCCTGTAAGTCGCTGTGTTGGGTAAGGGCTGGGGGAGGGGCGCTGATGGCGGGGTGGGACGTGCGGCTCAAAATCTCCCACTTGCTCCTAACCTCGCTTCTATTGGGGTCAACCTAATTTCACACACGGCCTGTGTTCCCTTGTGCTCGAGTGAATTTGTAAGACCGTCCTACATTTTCCTTTAGAGAGCGACTCTATTTGGAGGCTCTTCGTCACCAGGGCACAAACGTCTTTTCTACGTGGGCAGTACTGTTTCTGCTAATTAAGGAAGACGGAAGGTGGGAACAGGCCAGCAGGGTAGTCTCTGACTCACCGTGTCTGGCTTCATCTGTGAACATGGACCCCGGAGATTAAAAGAAGAGAGATGAGAAAAGACATGGCTGGGCACCACTCTTCAGCTTGTGGGAAAACATCCGAACATGGCTTCTGTCTGACCCAGAAATAGGATTTCTACAACTGAAATCTGTTCAGACACTCATCAAAAATATCTGTGTCTCTTCTCTCTCCCAAAGTGCCTCTAGAGCCACAGCAAATCTCAACTCAAATATTCCAGAACACCTCCTCCCATTGGCAAAGGAGGACCAAAGCTGTCTAATTTTAGGGTGTAACAGTTGGCGTGTAATTAAAACTATGTTTATTATGGGCCTCAGAGGAGAATAATTTATTTATGGGTAAATTAGGATCATTGCAATACAAACATGCTCCCACGGATCAGGAATTTGCTATGCTCAACCAGGGACCGTAAGAACTCTGCCATTTTTACAATATGGGGCTTACTGTTTGAAAACAAGCAAAAGATCAGACACCTCTAGTCCATTTTTCAACAGCAGTCCCAAATGCTGCGGCAGTGTTGTAGTCAAGATTGTCTGCACTTATTTATTTATTTATTTATTTATTTATTTATATTTTTTAAAAGATGACTGGTAAGGGGATCTTAACCCTTGACTTGGTGTTGTCAGCACCACGCTCTCCCAAGTGAGCCAACTGGCCGTCCCTACATAGGGATCCAAACCCGTGGCCTTGGTGTTAGCACCACACTCTCCCAAGTGAGCCACGGGCCGGCCCTAAGATTGCCTGCATTTAAACATTAATAATAATTCAATGTATTTGATCAAAGGAAATTATAAACATAAAAATTTGCTCCTCTTCCTGAAAAGAAAAGAAATTATATTGGTGTTGAAGTTCAGACTGAGAGGTTTCTTTTTTTGTTTTTTGTTTTTGTTTTAAAATTTTCGCTGACCAGAGATTTAGACTGGGATAGATGAGTCTAATTATGCTGACATTTATTTTGTCATAGATTTTCTAAAATAAATTAGAGGAAAGCATGCCTTATGTTTAAATAATAAGAAATAAAATAAATAAATAAAATTGCTTACAGTATGCTACCATTGTGCTCCTGAGAACAGGGTTGCTGTAACATTCCTGTCTGCCAATTCAGTGTCATCTGTAATTTCTTCCTTAAGAGTTTTCCTACCTAATCAGAGTATGTCCCTACTTCCAACACAGTGGCTTTATAAAAAGGTATAAAGCATATAAAAACACCCACAAAAGTATATGTTGCTCCCAAGTCTTAAAAACTATATTACAATTAAAAAAAAAAAAAAAAAGGAAAAAAAAGATCCTATATTTCAATGTTCTGTGTGTGGTAACACATTTTTTTCTTGAACTTATTTTTGTGTTCTGATGCAGAAAATGGTCTAAAACCTACAGCAAGGATTTAGTTTGTTTTGTAGCTCTCTGTTATTTGATCTATTTTCCCTAGATTGAGGACTTTAAAGTTTTGGTAACCTGTCACTAAATTCTCTGGGTTATGTGTTTCTACTTCTTCTTTTTCTTGCCCCACACACTATTGTGGATTGGCCGTGGCATAAGTACTTACACATACTTTCTAACTAGTACCCATTCAGTGTGAAGAGAGCTGATGCTTACTCCTGAGCCCCCATCCCAAATACCCCTTGGGTCAAGCTTCATTACAGCACCTGTTTGGTTTTCATGGAAACATTCATTACTATATAAAATAATCTTGTTCACTTATTCGTTTACTTGTTTACTGTCTGTCTCTTCTCACTAGAACATGCATTCTATGAAGTTAGAGAACTTGTCTTTCTGATTCATTCCTGTATCCTCAGCACCTAGAAGAGAGCCTGACACATAGCATGGATTCAATAAATGATAGCTGAAGGAATGAATTCCCTAATGACCTTTGTGAGTACAAACAATGGATCTATGAGTGAACCCCTGAAAGCATTACTCAGGGATCTTAGAATCTTCTAGATAGAAGAAATCCTATATAGGGTCATTCAGAGTTGGCAAACTTTTGTTTGTTTAAGAACCAGAGAGCAAATATTTTAGGCTTCGTGGGCCATGTGATCACTACTGTGACTCATCTAGACTGTCACTGTAGCTGTGCACACACACAAAAGTGTATGTTGCTCCCAAGCTGCCACAGACACTGTGTATGTGCATGACCATAGATGTGTTCCAACAAAAGTTTATTTACAGAAACAGTCAGTGGTGGGCTGAAGTTTGCTGACCCCTTCTAGACCAACGGATTCCTAATGACTTTCTATGAATAAGTTTTACCAAGGACAACAAAAGGAAAATATAAGGATTGACCATGAGGCTTTTCATAAAGTTAAATTTTTCAACTTAAAAACTGTCTTTTTCTAAGTGTATTCCTTCCCACTTTTTGGTCTTCAAAAATATTTCTTTAGATAAATTATGGTGGTAATAGATTGATTTTGTATTATTAAAATCCTATCTTGAAAGAACAAAACATTGGCAACTTTAACAAAGTCTCAAAATATTTTGAGGGGGTTTAGATCCCCAAACCAGCCAGCCACTTATATATATATTTTTTTCTTTTTTCCCCAAATTTTACCTAGCCAAGAAATTAAAACAGCTGAGAACACTTACTGTTCTAGCTCATACATCTCATTCTATAGTCAGGTTCTTACTTGCCGTCAAAACAGCCCTTTCTACCCAGGGTAAGCAAACTGGATTAATGAAAAGATCTGAGAATCTCATGGTATTTAGGAGGAACAGAGAACTGAAACCTAGGAGAAAGCCACCCCATACGGTGTGACTGTTTTGGCAGAACATGAACACCCCTACCGTCTGTGGCATTGCACCTACATTAATAGGAGTTAATGCCAGAAACTCTGCCTTGGCTGCCCCTAAACAACAGATGCTTCTGGCACTGTGCCTATCAATAGAAGTTTCCCATTTTCTCCCATGCCCAGCCACTGCCTTACTGTACTCATGTCTACCTCCAAGTCTCACACGGGTCTATCAGCTTAGCTGAAGCAAGGCCACATGCAGAACTCTCACTGTGAGGGAGATGGAGAAATGAATGTTTAGCTCTCCAGCCTCTTTGAATAAGAAGTCAAGCTAGAAGGGATTGGAATGGATGACCTGAAACTCAAAGCACTACACCTTTAGGACAAGGAAATTTCAGCCCAAGCGACTGTGACTTAACTACATTTTTTGGAGGAAAAGTAGCATTTCAAAAGGTTGCCTAGTGGTTTGACACCACGGGAACATTTTTAGCCTTTTAGTGAAAGCCACAAGAGTAGAAAAGTATCCATATTATAGGTGTATGGGCAGGGGGACAGAAAGGAAAAGGCATTGAAAGGCTATTTAATGAAATAATAGCTGAAAACTTCCCAATTATTGGGAAAGAGATTTACAGAGCCAAGAAGCTCCAAGATCCCCAAACAGATTCAACCCAAGAAGGACATTCCCAAGACACACTGTAGTCAAATTAGCAAAAGACAAAGAAAGAATTCTAAAAACAGCAAGAGAAAAGTATCAAATTACCTGTAAGGGAATCCCCATCAGGCTAATAGCAGACTTCTCAACAGAAACCCTACAGGCCAGGAGAGAGTGAGATGACATATTCAAATTGTTATGAGAAAAAACTACCAACCAAGAATACTATATCCAGCAAAGCTTTCCTTAGAAATGAAGGAGAAATAGTATCTTTCCTAAACAAACAAAAACTGCAGGAATTCACCACCACATGACCAGCTCTTCAAACAATCCTCAAGGGGGTCCTACATCTGGAATCAAAAGAGAGATATATATGTCACCATAAATACACAAGAAAGAATAAAAACCACTAGTAGAACAGATACACACATGAGAAAGAGAAAGAAAATATAATTTATTAGTACCAAAAAACACCCACAAGCAAAGATAAACAATAAAAGGGAAAGAAAGGAACATAAGAGACATAAAACATCCACAGAGAAATTAATAAAAAGGCAGAAGGCAATACCTTTCAATAACAACCCTGAATGTAAATGGTCTAAATACCCCAATTAAAAGATAAAGGCTGAATTAATTAAAAAACTAGACCCAACTATATGCTTCCTGCAGGAAACTCACTTTATTAATAAAGATACACATAGACTAATAGTGAAGGGATGGAAAAAGACATTCCATGCAAATGGAAACAAAAAATGAGCAGGAATTGCCATACTTATGTCAGATAAAATAGACTTCAAGCCAAGAACTATAAAAAGAGACAAGGACATTACATAGTGATAAAGGGATCAGTGTAGCAAGAATATATAACAATCATATATATATATGCACTCAGATTTATAAAGCAAATGTTATTGGATCTAAAGGGAGAGATAGACCCTAATACAATAATATTTGGGAACTTCAACACCCTTCTCTCAGCATTGGACAGATCACCCAGACAAAGAATGAGCAGAGAAATATTGGATTTAAACAGGACCTTAGATCAAATGGACTTGACAGATATTTCATCCAACAATGACAGAATACACATTCTTCTCATCAGCACATGGATCATTCTCCAGGATAGACCACATGTTAGGTCACAAATTAAGTCTGAACAAATTTTAAAAGATTGAAATCATACCAAGTATATTTTCAGACTACAATGGAATACAATTAGAAATTAACAACAAACAAAACTATGGAAACTATGCAAATTCATAGAAATTAAACAACATGCTCTTGAATGACTAGTGGGTTAAAGAAGAAATAAAGCAGGACATCAAAAAATTCCTTAAAATGAATGAAAATACAAGCACACCTTACCAAAACCTACGGGATACTGCAAAAGCAGTACTAAGAAGAAAGTTTATTGCAATAAGTGCTTACATCAAAAGAATAGAAAGACTTCAAATAAGGAACTTGGATAATTACCCATATAACTCAGATCTCAAAACAACTTTGCCTGATCATTAAGACAAAAAGTAAGAAACAAACAAATTAACAAAAAACCCTCAATCATTACAATAATTGCATTAGTAATTTTTTTTTCACTTGTGAACATATACTTAAACCCTGAAGTCAACAGGGTGGGATTGGGGTTGTTTCTTCTTCTTTTTTTTTTTTTAAAAGATGACCGGTAAGGGGATCTCAACCCTTGGCTTGGTGTTGTCAGCACTGCACTCTCCTGAGTGAGCCACGGGCTGGCCCTGGGGGGTTGTTTCTTCTAAATGATGCACATTTGGCTTTTGCATGCAACTTTCAAATCTCAGCAGTAATGTCAATGAAGCAACTTGGCTCTGAATCCAGAGAAGATTCTCTTTTAATAAAATAAACAAATCACAGTAACTTCTTTTTATCTATTAATTATATAATTGCCATGAGATAAGAGCTGAAAACAACACAATTATACAAGGAAAGTTTGACTTATAATGAAAGTGATTTGCTGTGATAGTTTTACTAATCAGAAACTAAAGAAAACACACCAAAATTTCAGTAGTGGTTATGTCTGGATAGTGGAATTGTAATAACACTCATTCTTTCTAATTTTTAAAAAATGTATATGTTCTATATACATAATCATTTTTTAAAAGAGAGCAATTTACTTCCAAACAATATGTTAATATAGAGGTATAATGCATTTATAATTTTTACTTCTTCATTAAATATTTATAACTTATTAAGTGCAGGATGGTATCTAAAACCGATGTGCCTAAAAGATGTTTGGGATATTATCCCCTTGCCAAGAAATTGACAATTGAGTCAACAAAATTTAGTGCCAAATGATGTCATTACAAATAGTACAAAAAGCACAAGTATTCTTGGAAATATTTATGTTAAGAAAAACTTCATCTTTTCAGGAAAGAAGTGTTAATGCTGATGTGCACATGTGATTCTTGGATGTGTGAAGTTTTTTATTCTGTGAGGGGATAAGGGGATTAGAGAAGAGATGAAGCAAGAACATTGCGTTACAGGGAAGAAAAACTAAGACTTGCATACACAGTGGTTAATGTTGGCTGAGAATCTCAGTCCAGTGGTATACTCAATTTCTGAATAGAACCCAGGGACCAAAAATATCATTTGTGCATATTTGTATAACCAGTCCTCTTCAGGATTAAAAATACACGAAAAAGTGATGTCCACTGAATCTTCTAATGAAACAATGAAACAAATCAGGACAAAAGATGCTATGTCCTAGTGTTTGCAAACAAAAGGTGTATTACTTAGCCCATTAGGGCCACTATAAAAAAAATACCATAGACTGATGGCTTAAACAACAAAAATTTATTTCTCACAGCCTGGAGGCTAGAAGCCCAAGATCATGGCACCAGCAGATTTGGTGTCAGGTGAGGGCCCACTTCCTGGTTCATAGATGGTGCCTTCTCGCTATGTCCTCAAATGGTAGAGGAGTAAGGGAGCTCTCTGGGGTCTCTTTTACAAGGGCACTAATCCTATTCATGAGAGCTCTGCCTCAGAACCTAATCACCTCCAAAGGCCCCACCTCCAAATACCACCACATTGGGAATTAGTTTTCAACATATGAATTTTGGGGGACACATTCAGGCCATAACAGCAGGCTAAAAAGATTTGAGTTTGCCCAGCCATGTACTGAATGTTAGAGCCAGTCCCTTTCAGAACTACTTTATATATTAAGTGTTTCACATCTTAAAGTAGAAAGCAAGACCACAAAGAAGTTGTACCAAGCCCTGTGTTACCCCTCTTCCTTTAGATTAACTTGAATTTTCTCTCCTAGAACCTGTGGCTAATTCTTAATCCAAGGTTTCTGGAGTGTGGTGTCTACACAGTGCTCTGTTGTTCTGAGACTGGCTTCTCCACCAACATTGGAAACACTGGTCTGTGGTAGCTTCTGGAATGTGGTTTATATTCAGGGGATTTATTTACGAAGAGAGAGTCTTATTCATCTATGTCTACACTGCAACTTAATCACATTTTCATAAAAACAGAGTTATGATATGGATGAAGCTGAGCTTACTGGCTATAATATAAAAAGTGGACAAAACTGGAACCAATGTGTGGCCATTCCAACTAAACTATCTCCAGCCAGAAGGTAGCTAATATTCACATATGTGTTTGGAGTTGGACCACACCCCTCCCTCCTCATATCTACTTATGTCTACTGACCTAAATGGAGCCTAGAGGAAAAAAGAAAGAGATGTATCCACAGTTGAGTTCAGACATGTACAGAAAGGGCTGACAGCCTTCAGGACTTTGACAGCAGCCAGCTTGTGGGATCAGACAGACCTCTAAGAGTGACTTCACCATTTTGAAGCAGCCTGGCAGTCTCAGTAGGAAGTCTTGCATGTCAGTAATAAGTGGCTTCAGATAAACAATACTTGAATCCATTCTGACCCAGCTACCTGGGGGCATGTCTGTGCCTGGGGAGAAAAAGCCTTGTATTCCAGCCTTGTAAACTGTCCCCAAACTCTGCATTTCTCCAGAACTGAGGAAGCCCTCTGTATGAGTGCTGCTGCAGAATAAGCACATTAAGGTGTTAATGTTAATATGACTCGTTCTTACCACATGCTAGGAAAACTAAGAGATAGGCTTCCTAGGGAAGATTTTTGCTCAATATAAGGCTAAGTTGTTTAATAAATAGAGAGTCACATTAACAGAACTTTTTAATCTTACAATATAGTGAGCTCCCTACTGTTTAAGCAGAGATTGAAAAGTCTACATCGGATGGAAAGTTGGCCTAGCCAGCCTCTAAGGTCCCTTCCAGGGTCCTATGCTCCTAGCTAAAAAGAGGACTTGAATGTGCCGTTTTTCTTTGCCAACATTGTTCAGCTCACACACATATGAGAAAGTGTTAAGAGCATGCCAGGAATTCAACTTTCCTGCATCACTGTACTGCTATGATGGTTAATTTTATGTGTCAACTTGACTGGATCACAGGATGCCCACATATTTGGTCAAAGATCATTCTGGGTGTTTCTAAGTGAGGGTATTTTTGGAAGAGATAAGCATTTAAATTGATAGATCTTAACATTAGATTAGAGTAACATTTTAATTGGTAGAATAAAACAGATTGCCCTCCATAATGTGGGTGGGCCTCATCCAATCAGTAGAAGGCCTGAATAGAAAAAAAACCAACCCTCTCCTGAGTAGGAGAGAATTTTCTAGCAGACTGCCTTTGAAGTTAATCTGTGCCATTGCCTCTCTTGGGTCTTGAACCTGCTGACCCACACTGCAGATTTAGACTTTCCAGCCTCCACAATCACATGAGCCTATTCACTGTAAGTCATATAGAAATATATATGTATGCATATATATATATATGCACATACATATAGATCTCCAGAGAACCTTAATACAACTGCTTTCTCAGTCTCCTTTGCTGACTCTGTCTCCACTTCCCAATCCCTACACATGCCTTTACCTCTCTCTCTGATCATATGTCCACCACTCTCCCACCTTGCCCTTTCATTGTTTCTGGAAATCCAAGCTAGTTCCCACCACAAGGCCTTTACATTTGCTGTATCCTCTGCCTGAATCACACTGTTCCCAAATCTTCACCGTGACTTTCCCCTTCATATGTCTCAGCTTAAACATCACCCCCTTAAGGGGCCTTCCCTCACTATCCGATTCCCTTTCTTCTCCACCTTCCATTCCCTAACACTGGTTTGATTTCTTCACAGCACTGACAGTTGGCTTGAACCAGACTGACCTCTGGATGACATCCCTACCACTTGCTTCCTGGGTCTGTATCTCAGGATCCACCTGCAGAAGAAACTGGGCCTACAGACCACAGAAAACTTACCCAGTCAGCGCCAAAGGAACTTGCTGCCTCATACATGTTTAGCCCTGATAGCAGGGACAGAGAGACACAGGTGTCCGTAGGTCCATGTGGAAGATGGGTTCTGGGCCTGACCCAGGTGTGCTTGCTGCATGGGGGACAGGAGAGAATGGAAAATGCACCTGTCTGAGAGCAGGCTGGCCAGAGAGACACCTGACAAGGCTGAGCCACCAAGCTCTACAATCACACAGTCACTTTTCCTTTGGAGTAAAGGATGGAGAGAAGGGCTGATAATGGAAGATCCTTCGTGGAAACACAAGGCCTAGAGAGTAGGGATATCTCTAATAATTTAAGGTAATAAAAATACTGTTGGAGGTGATTGGCTGAAAAGCAAGCAAGTTGACTAGTTTTTCTCTCAAAGACCTTCCTCCGATCACAACTCACTGCTGGAAGAAACGCAGTCTCAATGACAGCATTCAATACCTTGTTATTTTATATAGAACACCCCACCCCCAACACCCCTTCTACATGAACTTGGTTGCATAAGTTAATTATCTTCCTACTCCTCCTGTCTTTCATGTCATTTACAAATTAAGTTCAGTGGCTTTATTCTCCTCTGTATCTCTGTGAATATCTTGCTTAAATTGCAGGTTCTGCATTTCAACCATGAAAGCAACATGGAATCAACAGGCTTATTGTGCAGAATGATACATGTTGAAGGTGTTAAAAAAGAAAAGCATATTTGTATCTGTTAACCAACCTCTCCCTATCTCCTCCTCTTCCCTACCGTTACAAATTTACAGCTAGAGAGGAAGAATAAGTTCATGTGTTCTATAGTACAGTTAGGTTACAGTAATTAACAATAACTTACTGCATATTTTCAAATAGCTAAAAGAGAGGATTTCAAATGTTCTCCACACAAAGAAATGATTAATGTTCGAGGTGATGAATATGCTACGCTAATTATCCTGATTTAAACATTACATTTGTACATATGTATTGAAGTATCATTCTGTACCCCATAAATATGTACAATTATTGTGTCAATTTAAAAAGTAATAATTTTAAAAATAGTAGAGAAAAGAAGAGAGCTAAACGTCCTCTCCCTCTTCCCAAAAGAGCCGTCATTATTCTCCCGATGAGTAATGCCAGGCCAGGTCCTGCCCAGGCCACCGCCAAGGCACTCATCTCTACAGGCTGATCACCCTGTGTGTGCCTTGTAAGTTTGATCTGGGCTTCTATCATTTCTCTTGAAAGCAAATCATAGGTGAAAGAGTGTCATTTTAATGAATTGTGAACACTTCCAAAGATGGAAAAGGCAGCATGAACAGAATATGGACCTTCAAAACTGTATTAGACACGTAGTTGTTGTTTTTAAACCATTTATAAAGAAAACTTGTAGGAATAAGATCAGCATTTGCTTTGAATGAACACCTGTATCACACCAAGTGTCTCCTTGAGAAAGTCATGGGAATTGATGTGGCATCTAAAGCCATTTCTAAACAAATTCTTAACACAATTACTTTCTGAAATCTTAGCTATAACTCTGTACTTAGAGAATACAAAAGTCTCTTCTGTCATTCTTTTGCTTAACAATAAAGCACAGTTTTTATTAAAACCAGGATTTTTTTTTACTAAAAAGATACAATCTAACTGTTTCAGCTAGGATTCATTGGTTGTAAGCAATAGAAACTAACACCAGCTAATTTAGTCAAAAAAGAGATTTATTAAGAAGACATGGTAGCCAATACTTTCTGAGGAAAAGCTAAAGAATCAGGAACCAGGCTGCTCTGGGAATCTAAGTAGTTGAAACCAACAGGGGTCCCTTCAAGATGCCATTGTTGAGTTTAATGAGTGCCAGCCATTTTTTAGTGTTCTATTAAATCCAGATTCTATTCTGATTGCCCTACCTTGGTCAGTGTTAGAAGGACGATCCCACTTAGACTGTAACCACTGGAAGAGGCGTTAGTTTCCCAAACAAAATCATGAAGCTGTTACCTGAAGATGAGAATGAATGATGCTAGCTAGGGTAGTAGTGGTTGGGGGATGGGGTGGGGGCGGGGCAGAATAAATGCCCACTGTAGATTACCAGGTAACTTAATGGTGAAGGTATTTTCATCTTCATCATTAATTTGATGGCAGTGACTAAGTTAATACATTATGTTAACGTAATGTGCGGTTGGCTTAGCAATCAAAGACAGCTGCTTTGCCTGGCGATTGTCATGAATTTGCACCAGGGGGATATCCTATGTTCCCCTTAAGTACTGTCTTCCTTTCCCTTTAGAGCACAACAGATTCTTCTCATCCACTTCTCACAGAGCACATGCCATATATCAATTTTGTGTTCTCTTTTTCTGTTTTAACACATAGATGTATCTAAATCTCTGCACTCCTTGAAGACCCATAACCCATAAGCTAAACGTTGTTACTTCCTTTCACTTTTGCACTATTATTATTTTGGGGAGAAATGTGTTCCAACCATGTATGGTTAGACTGCCTTACTATTTCCTCCTATGAGTCTCTAAAAGGCCAACATTTTTAAATTTGCTTTTTCATTGCAAATTTTATCTTTATGTTCTATGTGAACCACAATCATATGCAGACTTCATTTATTTATGTCTTTGGATCTTTTTTGGCATATTTTTTTTTCTTTTTTCCTTACCGGTAAGGGGATTGCAATCCTCGGCATGGTGTTGTCTGCACCACGCTCAGCCAACGAGCGCACCGGCCATCCCTACATAGGATCCGTGGCCTTGGGGCTACCAGCGCCGCACTCTCCCGAGTGAGCCATGGGGCTGGCCCTTTTTTGGCATTTTAAAGACCTGACAGCTATAGGAATATTTGCTCTTCCCTTTTTGTAACGAAATTAAAATACTAATCTTAAAAATGTTTTTAAGTTTTGATTTAAAAAATTCTATCAGCACTCACACGTGTAATATATATTGGTAGTCACTGTTGCTGTGCTTTAAGGAGTGACAGAAATAATTGGGTTATCACCAATGGGGTAGGTTTTGTTTTTGTAACTATTAAGAAAGTGACAAATTGTCATGCATTTGCCTACAGTCCCTGATTCCTCCTCTTCCCCTCACACCCCTCACTCCATCCATCAGCAATCCTTAGGAACTACCTCTGAGAATTAGGCTATGTCCTTCCACTTCTCCCCTTTTCCATTGCTAGCACCTTAGTCCCGATCCCCTTCATCTTTCATAGGGACTACAGTAAAGGTCTCCCAGCTTCTACTCACAGCAACTGATTCTCCAGCAGAAGCCAAGTTTATCTTTTAACAACATAGAGCATGTCAATTCCGGGTCAGAACCCTCCAAGGCTTCCCATCACACCCAGAATAAAATCCAGACTCCTCCACTGGGCTAACTACAAAATGCCTGTCAGCTTCTCCCACTCACGCATTATGCCCTTGCCATTCTTTGAATTTCAAACCTACATCCCACTCCAGGGCCTTACACTTACTGTGCTCTCTGCCTCTGACACTCTCCCTCCAGAAGGCTGCACAGCTTGCTCCTTCCTACCTCTCAGGTCTCTGTTCAAATAGCAAATCCTTGGAGAGGCCTCAGTGATCAATCACCCTCTCTATATTGCCACTCCAGTCCCAATTCCACTCACTCTCCATCCCTCTACATTTGAGATTTTCTGCAGAGCACTTACCAAAATAATTTTTTATATGTCTCTCTTCCATGGGAACATAAGCTCCCTGAGAATAGGAATGTTGTCTTAATTGCTGCTGATTCTCCAGCCCCTGTAATGCTACCTATCACATAGTATGCTCTCAGTGAATACTTGTTGAATGAATTTTCCTACTTCTGAATAAAGTGTTTATTCCCAGGAGTTATTTATGACTCTGGTTATCATAATGGAGAAAACTGATGTGACTGCTGAAAAGGTAAGGGTGAAAGTCTGAAAACGTTATAGTATAACAGAAACAAAAGGGAAGGGACCCTCGAGATCCCAAAAATTTCAGAGAGCTTCCTACATCATACCAGACTGTATTGTCACTGAAAGACTATCAGTAATTCCCTACTCTTGATATCTTAGAGATCTTTGGCATGAATGCATATTCCCCTAAGGGTGTAGTATCATAGAAGGTAAAAAATGAGGAGGAGGAACCTGTTCTTTAGCAGATAAAGGAAACTAGAAATCCAAGCCTTCTTAAAATTCTAGGCCTGTGTGTTATTATAGAATTTGCTGCATTTCCCTTGCAGTTGTAGTCATCCTCTGATCCTGCTTTAGTCCCTGAAAACGCAGAAGTGACGCAAAGCAAGTGTAGTTGCAGGAACTCTGCACTTGGGGTCAGAAAGCACAGGCTTGAAGTTATGAGCACTGACACTTAATAGCCTTGTGAATTTGGTCAAGTTTCAGATAAACTTATTCCCTCATCTGTAAAGTGGAAATATGCACCACCTTCACAGGTTATAGTGGGGAGTCCAAGAGATGCAGCTGTGACAGAGTCCAGCCCCCAATGCTTATGTGGAAGTGCTCATATGCAGGTTACTTTCCTTCTATCCTTCAAATTCTTAACTCTTTTCCTTGCATCCATCAAACACTCACAAAAGAACTATTTTGCATGACATATATGCTTTTAGAGCATCAATACATAAGCTTTTAAGGTTTGTTTACTGAGCCTCACATACTCAGATAAGCCATGTCTAATTAGCCAGAGAAGCAGTCTTCTTTGGCTAGTAACTGCCTCAGATTTCAAAAATTCACTGCCTTCACTGCATTTTATTCTCGGTGCATCACTAACATGACAAGCTGCTTTCCTCAGAATGTATCAGGAATTCTGTATCTTAGCAACACCCCTCCCACAGGCAATAAAAGACAGAACATAATTCCCCTAGGGCGTTAGGAGTCTGCTCATAATACTGAAAATGTGGCCAATTTTCCCTTACATGCAGAATTAGAAATCAGTTCTTCACCGTTGAAAGACAGTACAATTGAAGCCCTTCAAAGTAAAGCTTCTGAAAAGTTTAGCACATTTCTCATTCCAGGGCCTGCTATTTCAGGGCTTATTTTTAAAGATATTACAGAATTTTAATGTATCAGGTCTCATGGCCTTACTTCTCATGATTCAATATTAAGAATGAAACTTTTCTAATTCTAAGCCCTTTCCTCCTACTACCTCCCAAGTTCATTTTCCAAAAAAGTACATCAACTTACTCATTCTGAATACAAGCTGCGTTCTTCAGTTTTATGTTCTAGATTTCAGAAAACAAAGATTTTCATTTTGATCAACAATAATACAAGCTCATTATAGATGTAAAGTTGGTTTAAAGGTTAAAATCCAAAAAGATCTAGTTTGTAAAATATATTAATGATCTACTTTTCCACCAAGTAATAATAACTACTACATTTATTAAGAAATTATGTGCCAGGTGTTCTATTTAGCCTTCTATATGCTTTATTTAATCCTCATAAAAATATTGTGAGATAAGTATTAATTCTCATTAACTGTGGAACTGAGGCTTAGGAAAGTTAATTAATTAGCTCAAGGTCACACAGCTAGTAAATAGAAACCCATGTGCATAAGTAATATATTAATCTTTACTCTCTAATATTTTATTCATTAGTTTCCTTTTATTCTTTATGTTCTGCTCATCACTGCCTTTGACCTAGTTTGTTGAATTTAATTGAATTGTTAAATAAAACCACATGTAACTTCACTTTTCTAGAAAAGGTGGTGTTCAGTAGTTGTCCAGGGAAACTTGAACACATCCAGAATTACTACTTAATCCTTTAACACTGTAATTGCATGTTGCAAAGAAGGAATGTTGAATGAATTCAATGTAGTACAAAAGTTCCAATGAGCTGTGAGTTATTTTCTGAACAGATAAGTTTCTCACCGCCAGAGCCAAATTATTTTTCAGCTGTTTGATAATCAGGGTAATTTACCACATCTTCTCTGTGTCTGCAATTCTGTCATGTTCCATGGGTAACTAGGCGACTAGCAAGCAAAACAAATGTGGTCACAATTATTTAAAGTGTGTAGCCATCTGATGGGTCTAATTTTTTCTTAGACACCTGACACTTGAATGGCTTGCATTTTCTATGGCTAAAAACAGTCTTGGCATTATCATAAGCCACTCCTTAATTTTAACATGAGCACTCCAGCAAATATACTGTTGTGCTGTTGGCACAATCTAACAAAGTGCATTACCATTTAGCATAGTGTCTTGGGAAGGATGTCTTGCTCTCTCCTTTTTATATATAGAAATGTATGTGTATAAAAATATATATTTCTACTCATATTTGCATATATGTATATATTAAATGGAGTATCTTAAGGGTCAATATATATGTAAATGGAGTGCTTATGATAAAAGGTATATTAAACACATATTTCTTCTTTTATCTATCTTGAGAAATTAGTCCATTGCTAAAGGCATATGACATTATCCCAAAGTCCACTAAATGTTAAATGCCTCAAATATGAGTAAATAAAAATAAAGGTTACACTCGGTACACCAAAATAACCCATGAGCGAATTTTTCTAATAAATTAGAGGAAATGCACTATACAAACTCTCACCTTCCTTTACCCTGGACCTAGCAGGCAGGTTTACTTTAGCTAGGCCTGTGGTCTGTGACCACAAAATGAAGACAGGCTCAGTGGCTCAAAAGGTTCTCAGCCCCAAATCTTGACTGCATTGCAGAGAAATGACAATGTTCACATTCACAATTAAATTCCATGAGAACACCCAAGATCATATACAATTCTTACCACTATTATAATTCTACAATTTTCTGATTCATTAACAAAGTATAACTAAACTCTAGGAAGAATATCAATGTAAGACTAACCTTGAATTGGATGGCCCAATGGTAGTTGGTTATTAGAACTTATTAACATTAGTGTCACTAAAGTTGTACACAATACCCCATTGCTAAATTTGACCGGCAATGAAAAAAAAAAAAAAAAAAGAATGACCTTGAATCAACTCTAATTTATAAAACAGCACCCCTGACCCCTTAATAACTTTGGTACTTGTGACCCAGCACAGTTTGAAATGAGAGTGGTGGACTAGCTTAGTGCAGACTACTCTCCCATCTCAAACACATGGAAATGCTGAATAAATACACACCACACACACAAATAGCTGACTTTGAAAGAAAGAAAATCCTAATGTTTCAAAAATGAAGGAGGGAATTCAATGCCAGACCAGTAAGTGCACAGCTACCACCACCAGCAGTGTGAGGAGGAGTGTCTAATGGCTAGGGAGGGACTAAGGGGTTAGCACCTACTGGAGGCATCTCCTTGAGTCTCACTTAGACAGGGAGCTGAAACCTCATTCCACACATAAAGTCAGGAACCCTGGAAAGACTATTTCTTGAGTATAGAGGGTCAGGAAAACCTTAGCCTTCTAGTCCAGGTAAGCAGCAAGGAATCTTTGCTGTCTGCCCATAATTCTGAGTTGGGTTAAAAAACCAAAATGCTCCCATGAGAAACTGGAACTTTAAGGCTGCCCTTCATGTATAGAATCCAAAATAACTCTGCTGTTTTCATACAGGATGTCCAAATGGATATTTTATATAGAAAACTGTTCTGTAGGGATACTCCCAAAGCCCTGGACATACAAGTTTTCACGTGAAAAAATACCAACTGCTGAGCATAGCTACAAAAATAAAATTACAACCTCTGTGAGGAAAAGATCCATCAAGATGTGAGCAGTACTATAAACAGGAGGATTAACACCTCAAGAACTTGAGGTAGCATAACTAAAGGAGATAATAAAGTGGGAATGTTTTAAATGATGAAATACATAGAAATTAAAAAAAAGAATAAGTGAACTTGAAAAAAAGAAATAGAACTTCTAGAAATAAAAACACAGGCATTGAAATTTAGACACAATAGATGTGCTAGACAGCAGATTAGATAGGAGGTCATAGAATTTGTGAATGGAGGTAAGATTTAAGAAAATTACGGAAACAAGTACAGAGAGGTGGAAGATATAAGAAAAGTTAAGAGATAAATAATAAATTGGAAAAGTCTAACAATATGCCTAATAGGAGTTCCAGAAGGAAAGAATAAAGAGAATGAGGAAGAATCAATAGATGAAGATATAATGTGTGATAATTTTGCACAACTAAAGAAAGAAATGAATCTACAGATTGAAGAATCATACTGAGGTTACAAGCACGATAAATAAATAAATCCAATCCTAGACACATCATCATGAAACTACAAAATCCCAAAGACAGAGAAAGTCTAAAAGGAAATTAGAGGGAAAAAAAAAAATGATTATCCACAATGGAACAAAGAATGACAGAACTCAGCAACATTAGACGCCAAAAGACAATGGATTAGCATCTTCAAAATGCTGAGGGAAAAAGCTGTCACAGACATAGTTTAACACAGTACCCACCTTCCCCTGCCCCCAAAAGAAGAATATTAAAGGAAGCAGTACAGAAAGAAGAAAACTTTTCCCAAAAGGAAGAAATGGGATGCAAGTAATGAATAGTGCTATCAACAAAACTGGTAAATAAGTATATCTGAGCACAAACTAAAACAACAGAAAGAACAAAACGATTCACTTGGGTGGGAGGAAGGTTAAAACCAATGTGAAAAAACATCTTAGATTTATAACAACCTGAAAAATGAGGGCAAGGTGATGGGAGTTAAAACATTCTAAGGGGCTGGCTGGTTAGCTCAGCTGGTTAGAGCTCAGTGTTATAACACCAAGGTCACAAGGGTTTGGATCCCTACACCAGCCAGCCACCAAAACAACCAAACCAAAAAACCAAAAAAACCCATTCTAAGGTCCTTGTACCATGCATAGCTCTGTTAAGCCAGTTGTATTATGTATGTTGTATTAGCTTCCTAGGGCTGCCATAATAAATTACTACAAATTTGGTGGCTTAAAATAACAGAAATTTATTCTCTCACAGTTGTGGAAGCCAGAAGTCTGAAATCAAGGTGTTGACAAGGTTAGTTCCTTCTGGAGGCTCTGAGGAAAAATCTGTTCCACGTCCTTCCTAGCTTCTGGCAGCTGCTGGTGACCGTTGGCATCCCTTACCTTGAAGCTACACCACTCCAGTCCCTGCCTCTGTCTTCACCTGGCCTTCTCCCCTTGTCTCTGTGCCTTCTCCTTTTCTGTTTCTTATAAGGACATTCATAATTGGATTTAGGGCCCACCCTAACCCAGGATGACCTTATCTTGACACCCTTACCTTAATCACACCTGCAAAGACCCTTACTCCAAATAAGGTCATGTTCTGAAGTTCTGGGTGGACATATCTTTTAGGGACCACAATTCAACCCTGTACGCAGTTTAAAAATGTAAAGGCAGCCATTAAAAACATTTTTCTATAAAGTAGAATGTATACATTCTAAACAAATAAAGGGAAAAAAAAAGAGAAAATAATCTCCTTGAAGTAGGAGAGGAGAAATAAAAGCTATGTAAAAGTAGAGTAAAATAAGATGCTAGAAGTCCAAATAAATTAAAAATGACTTTAAAAGTAAACAAGTTAAAATGCAATTGTTAAAAGACAAATTCAGATTAATTTAAAAACAAAACAAAGCAAAACAAACCCCATATATGCCATTGCTGTTCGAAATATTCACATCTCATTCTCTTTGACACCTTCCTGTGTGTCTTAGCTTAGCAAGGCAGAAGGGCATTCTCATTTGATTAATGTCTTCAAGTCATTTTCACCAGTGACAATATTAAGACCAGAAATATAAATAGAGGTTACAAAATAGAAAAAAGGAAAAAGAGAAATCCCTTTCAAGCCAGATTTCCCCTTTTCAGGTTGTAGCCAAGGAGTTAATTTTTCTGGATCAGGTTCAAGAATTTTTATTTTTTAAAGCACTTTTAAATGTCTAAAGAGTTTAACAAAAGGTTAAAATTGTAAGATTTATTTTTGATCCTCCACTCATCTTTATTCTTCTGCCAATTCCGCATGTTAATAAAAAAAAAAATTATTTGAAATTCCTGACTACAAAGAACAGATCTTGTTACCAAAGCTGGTAGACTTTGACTGATTTTAAAACGTGCTCAGCACAATTCTGAATGCACAGCATGGGCTAGTTTTAATGAGGTCAGAATACAAAAAAAAAATCATTCGCAGACACACATACAACACATTCAAAGGACAACTCCTACAATTTTATCTAAGAAAAAGTACACTTTTCAAAATAAAATGTAAAGTACAAATTTTGACCAGAATAATGATGTAAAAAAGATGAAGAAAATTCAGTTGATGAACTATGCACTTTTCCTCTAAACCTCATTTTGATAAAAAGATGAAATAGCCAACCCGCCCTAACAGTGTGAGCTATGGTAAAAAAATAAAATAAATAATAATAATAATAAAGGACAATGTAGCATACAAGCAATTTTAATTCAAGATCTACCGCAATTCTTATCAAATCTGAAAGTCAGAAAAATTCTCTGCCCTTCAGAACATAGTTGAAAATTGGCTTTGTCTGTCTCCCCAAAAGTATTGCTCACTCTTCAATGGCAGGATTGTATTATTATTATTCACCTTTATATCCCTGACTCACTGCATAATGCTTGATATGTTGAATGTACGAATTTACACAATAAATTCCTCCAAATTCATTTCCTTTAGGTCATAAAAATTCATTCCTCTACTTTTACAACATTAGCAGGCCAGAAGAGTTTAAATTCTGACAGTCTGACCCAACAATATTCTTTCACATCATATTATATGTAAAAAAAGTAGTTAGGGGCATAAAGAAAAGCCAGTGCATTTAATATAGAGCATTATGAAGGTTACCAGCAATTTTAACTCTTATTTTGGATTTTAGCACAAATTGATTAAAGTGTTTCATTATTTAAACATGGAGAATAATTTCCTCTTAATAAACACTCTTAAAAAGATAATTTAAAGATGACTCTTTTTCCTTAACCATACTTCTACCTACTCCTAACAATCCTTAAACATCACTTCACTTTTAAGGCCTTATTCAAAATGGCAAGAAGACAAATTTCACCAATTGAAAACTTTTGATTCTGTTTCCGGAATCACAACTTCTAGATTTAAAAAAAGTAGAAAATCAGCAAAGAAGTGAAAAAATACTAGAGTTAGATTTGTTGAACAATCAGCTGACACAGGAAGAAGAAAATTTAAAGTGGTGACAGATTTCTACAACTCTTTTATACATTCCCTTGTTTTTGATGAAAGTGAACTACAGCTAGTAGAAATCTTACATCACCCCAAAGTCACTCTCTTTGACACCAATTAAAAAATACTCATACAAATAGTTTTGTTGGGAAAAAAGGTGCTGCCTTAAGTAACTTTGGAATATGTGTTTTGACCGGATATTGTAAGGTTAAAGACAAAAGGAAATGCACTGTATTCTAGAAGGCAAATTTCTCACAGGAGTACTGGGTTAGCAATTCTGAAACCATATGTGTACTAGGGCTGAAAATATAAGGAAATAAATTATAGATAGTGGGAGTCAGGTTTCTCACTGGCAGGGAAATAACAAACAAAAGGGGAAAGATCTTTGAACTCTATGGGGCTGGATTAGGAGTTGAAGATATCAGTATGAACTCAGGTTTACTTTAAATATATAAAGACACAAGTCACTACAGATACGTGTGTATATGTGTTAGTACCCATTCATATGTTTCCTAGCTCTGTTTACTGATGTGTATAAGCAGTGACACCCCAATAACAACAAGCACATCCAGCACTCAAATCTTAGATTCTAAATACCATTCTCCAATTAAAAGGAACAGGGTTCTTTGCCGAAATGACTGATTCTAGGACTGGGGCAGAGAAAATACAAGATGAGCCTGGGCATTTTGTAGTGCCAGAAAGTAAAGAAGGCTAAGGAGAAAAAATGAGGCCGTGCCAAAAGAACATGACTCCTGATGGCCAAAGCTGGAACACTTTAAGCAACAAAACAAATAATCATAGTATTAGATTGTCACATACAGAAATAAAATACTTATCTATGAGTCTATGCTGAAAAATGATTGCATAAATGGGGGAGAATGGACACATCTCCCTCACATTAGAATTATAAATAATTATATAGAAAGTGGAAATTAATTCTTCTCCTCTTGAGCATTGGTTGGATTTAGTGACTTGCTTCCAGGGAATAGAATATGAAATAAAAAAAATAACTTTACAATGGAGAAAACCAGCAGATACCATCTTAAACAAGTGATTAAGGTTAACATCACCAGTAATAAGGCATGTTGATGTGTATACCCCGCTACAATGTAATGAGAATGGTAACTCACCTCTGTGGTATTCTTCCCCAGAAAACTATAATCTCAATGTAATCATGAGAAACTATCAGACAAACCTGAATTTAGGGATATTCTACAAAATATCTAACCAGTACTCTTCAAAAATGTCAAAGTCTAGAAAACAAGAAAAAATTGAGAAAATGTTAAAATAAGGAGACGTGATGACTAAACGCAATGCGGTGACTTAGACTGGGTCCAGGAACAGAAAAAGGACATTAGTGGAAAAACTAGTGAAATCCAAATAAAGTCTGTAGTTAGTAGTATTATATCAATGTTAATGTTTTAGTTTTTACAAATGTACCATGTTCATATAAGGTATTAACATTAGGAGAAGCTGGATAAAGGGTACATATGAACTCTCTACTAACTTTGCAACTTTTCTGTAAATCTACAATTACTTCAAAATCTTAAAAAAAACTTTGGAGAATTCAAAGAAATAAAAAATATTCTACAACTCCTACTAGTTTGTATGTTATTGGTAAAATCATTTTCATAATTAAAATATATCAAGACTTGTTCAGTGATGCAAAAAAGAGAACTAAATACTACAAAATACCAGTTTATTAAGATTACAATCAGAAAGGTTTAATAAGCTCTGTATGTGTAACTAAAAGCTTTCAAAACTTTTTTAAAAGTTACTTTTAGATGAATAGAAGTTATCCTAATATCAGCCACTAAAGACATTAATTGAAAAAACTAGCGAAAAATGTGGGCTTATTGTTTTTTTGGTGAAAGATTACCTTAAAAGGGTATGAGGAATATTTCTAATTTTCCCTCGACATTCAAATATAAACTGGCCACACTCATTTAAAATCATTCTTGACCTAATTCTGTATTCAGAATTTGCCAAATTTTAACTACCACTCACTACTTTAAGAATTGCTTTTTG
This sequence comes from Cynocephalus volans, assembly GCF_027409185.1. NCBI lineage: Eukaryota > Metazoa > Chordata > Mammalia > Dermoptera > Cynocephalidae > Cynocephalus > Cynocephalus volans. The sequence goes on from NC_084461.1 coordinate 101,041,904, forward strand.
TCTTGAAAGAACTTAAGATTTAAAATGCGGAGGTGCGGGTGCGGAGGAAAACATACCTAAGCATCAGACTGTATATAACTGTGAGGTGAGACTGGTGGTTTTCTTTTTGCTTTTATCTTCGTCTTCTATAGGGAGAGGATACAATATCATGCAGCATAATGTCGTTATTATTGATAGAATGAATATTGAACTGGTTTTACTTTTACTAAAGAACCAAGGTGAGGATGGCCACCACCAGCATTGTGGGCACCTGCAGTAAAGGAGCCAGCCCAGCGGGGTGCCGCCCAGGGCTCGTGGGCAAAAAGAGACAGGGGGCTGATGACCCCCATGATGTCTGGGAACAAAGGAATTCCTGCCTTCCTTGAATCAGAAACTTTTCAAATGAGTGGGGACCATCCACGGAGCCATGGCAATAGTGTATAAAGACCTGCAGTATAAGTTCTCCCTGAGTGCCCTGTGGTTACACTTACAATGTGCGCATGGTTGAAGTTCCTCATTCCCTGCTACCCCTGCAACTTGGACATCCAGGTAACACCGGCGTGGACCTCCTGAAGGACAACTGGTCTGCCCTGCATGACGTCAGGATTGTCCTACTTTCCATCTACAGCCTGTTAGATGCGTTAAACACAAATGCTGCTACACTCTGGAACACCCCACAAAGCAGGTATCCTTGACCCTGGCTGCCCAGTCATTCCCCATTATCTTTTCATTTTTTTTCTTCAGGATATCCTTTTTTTTATTTCTGTTATCTTAAGCTGTGGTGTCATTTTTGTTTTGTTTGTTTTTCAATTGTCTTGAGTTCAGCCCTTGTATTGAATATATTAAATAAATACATTTGGCTTTAAAAATATCAAGGCGTCTACTAAGGTTTAGAAGAACAACTATGTACTATCACAAGTATCCTTTATAGCTTTAAAATCTACAAAGACAATTACAAGGATGAAAGGATTTTAAAAGTAAATACTAATCCTAGGATCAATTACTACTGATTATCTACTACTATGTAAACAAGGAGGAAAACCTGCTGTTACAAAATTATATTTGGTCTTTGGGAATCCCAAGGAAAAAAGTAAATAATAAATTAGCTCAAATGTGTCTAAAAAAATCAAGAACTCACTTCATAAAAGACTGATGGGGCTGGCTGGTTAGCTTAGTTGGTTAGAACATCAGCACCAAGGTCCAGGGTTTGATCCCTGTACGGCCAGCTGCCAAAAAATAAATAATAATAATAATAAAATTCAGGGCTGGCTAGTTAGCTCATCTGGTTAGAGCATGGTGTTGGTTAACATCAAGATCAAGAGTTCAGATTCTCATACTGGCCAGACACACACAAAAATTTTTTCTAAAATATACGGAATCATCTTTCCATTTTTGTTTTTGGCATTAATAATATCAAATACCTTGAACCACTCTACTCCTCGACCTACACCAAAGTATACAGTGGTTAATAGCACCCTAATTGAACTAGAGGAACTACTAATCAAATCCTTCTTGATGTGAATGTTTCAAATATATTTCTTTTGTAAGTTTAAATTTTCAATTTTTTTTAAGGCAGGAAACTGTATTTCACTTTTGAAATCAGACATTAATATATTAGAAAAATCCAGTAAATTGACATAATTATATAAAGCTGCAATTTTATGAGTGAAAATCTTAATTTAAAAGTCTTTGCAATAAACATATGAAAAGATAACATGCCACAGGAACCAATTATTTCACTTAACTCCCCCCAAATTTCTCGACAAAGAACATTCTATCCAATAGCAGAGATGAAAAAGAAGAAATAAAGTATTCTGGAGAAATAGAGTATCTTGAGGGTATACTAAGACTTTTTCTTGTTCAGATCCTTAAAAATATATTCTTTTCCTTACAAATTTGTTAAGATTTCCTTTTAACAATTGGTGGTTGTAGTGGGGACAACCACAGAACCAAAGAACTGAGAGTAAAGACTAATGTTTCAAAGGGCCCTGTAAAAAGGATAACAAAGCCTATACTTGTCATGGATAAAGTATATATTAGAGATTCAGAAAGGGAAAACCTACAAAACTGGATGTTTCGATTTATGCTCAGAGCTCAGAAATTATGGCCAACACATTTTCTGGATCTGTTAAAACTTTTTGTATTAGGTAACTGAGATATAAGGAAAAGCCAAGGACTACTTAGATTTTACAACTTAAAAGTGATGGAAATAAATTTACAAAATATATTTACCTTCATAGTAATATATTTATAATACACTTCTGATACTTAATACCAAATCAACTAAAAAACAAGAACAAGAGTTAAAAGCAGGCCTCTTCCTATGTGTTTGACAGCAAACGTCTTCTCTGATCTTTATTTTCTGTAGTCTTTACTAGAAAAAAAATTTAGAACACACTGTACATAAACCATCTTTTTTACATAGAAGTATTAAAAATGAATGCTACCTCTTAAGTTTTAACTGGCCATAAATTATCAAGTATCCTGTTTTTTGAAACAGAAATCCAGGAGTCCACTATCATATGCAGGAAGACAACATTAATTAAGTAATGAGTTAATAAGAATACACTTAAGTTTGATGCAAATTTAATTTTATTAAACCTTACAATGAATGTTGTGGCATATCATTTTCCATTGTGTGACAACTTATTGGCTGGCATCTGAATACAGTACTTCTTTTGAAAAATACACTATGGGAACTGACAAAAGGAGAGAAACTAGTTGTTTAGTGATACATGAGGGTAAAAAAAGAAAAAAAGGAAGAAAGAAAAGAATGACATCCAATTAGTTTTAGTTTCCTTAGTATCTAACTCTAAAACAGTTAAAGTTCCAAGCAATAATGCTGCTGTTACAGTGTGTAAGAAGAATATGTTATCTCATCCAGTTCCCACGATTCTGAGAAAATTAATTACACAGATGATGATACTTGTAAATTCAGCCTAAGGTTTCTGCTGAGCAATATGATTTTAAAGAGCTACTTTTCAAAATATAACCTAAACAATTTTCCCAAGTCACAGTAGATGGGGGTCTCTAAAATATTGTACATTAAAGTAGTCGCTTTACAAGTGAGCAATCAGCCTCAAAGTCATATAGGGCATCAAATTATCTGAGTCTGTCAGATTTATGGATAAGAAAAATGACTAGTTTTTCATCTACAATCTACTTTTCTTTATAAAGTCAGCTCTAATCTGAGTTAAATGACTTTTTTTGCACAGAAATGATCAAAATAATGGAACATCTTAAACTCAGCAGGCTGCAACAGGGTATTTTTGTAGAAATGGAATCAAAACTTACACATTAACTACAGCCAACACCACCATGCTACACTGTACAGTTTAGTTTGGCTCAAAATTAGTGCAATTACCTCAGTAACTATAAATGTATTATTTGTAGTTGTAAAAAATCACAAATTTAAGAATTTTATTTTATTCAGTCTCACAATTTTGAGAAAACTTTCTGAGGAAGGCCTTAATAGTGTCTGAGGTCACATTTATGAGCCAACTTTCCCTAAAATAGAATCACAGACAATTTTGAGTTATTAAACTAACTGATTTTTTCAACAGCTCCTAATGGCATTTGTGGGGGTGGCAAACAGAAAAGGGAAAATTGTATCCTAATTGAAATAAGGCATTTCAGTTATCAAGACTGAGGATTAGTTGTAAGTTATCTACTTTTAGTGGCAGAAAAATATTATTTCAAGAAATCTTTGTTTTGTACTGGAGTTGCACAATTCAAGTTCACCTGTAAAACAGTGTGAGACGTGTCTTACTCCAAGAGCAACTAAGCCCTCTCACCCACCCTCCATAAGGTGGGGGAAATATTAAATCACTTAAAAATCCAATTGTCATCTAATACAGATTTACCATACTGGCAAAGTTCTCCTTTTTTAAAAAAAGCAGCTCATGCATATATAATTCTTATATCTCAAGATTAGAGGCATATGATGTCAAAATATTGATGCTTGGTATTTCTAGAGTACCTAAGTCATAAATTAAAGTAGTCTTAATGTAAGTGGCAGTTCAAATATTTCATCAAATTTGACCACAGTAAATGAGAGATAGTAAAGCCTCTTCATCAAAAGGTTGGAGAATGCCCATTTATATCTAATTCACCCTTTACAATGGTGAAAACAAATTTACAACATAGTAAAATGAGTAAAGATATATTTTAAAAAATTAAACTTCAATTATTTAACCAAAAAGTTAAAGTTCTTTTACCTGTTTATTAACTATTCTTTGCTACAAGTTTTTTAATTAAATAAAGATAAAGATAAACCTAATGTGACTGTTGGCAATGCTGACCCCTTAAATGGCATTACATCAACCCACAAAATAAAAAGTCAACACAAAAATCCAAGTGAGTAATCCAGCTCATTAAACTCACAGGTAAACTGAGTTTTTTTCACATCAATAAGGAGCTTTTTATTCAGAACAATTTCATTAAGACATTTGCAGGGCAAAATATGCCATCATTAATTTTATTCTGAATAACAATAAAGTGCTGAATAATAGTTACCTGAATCTTTTTTAGTACTTTTCATTTATTTTCTTAAGTTAAAAGAGCCCTTTCTGTGGCATTAGCAAATCTGTTAAAAAAAATGAAAAAGAAAAGAGAGATAGAAAGAGAGAGGCAGAGAGGGAGGAAGAAAAAGAAAGGCTAACTTTTGATACGGAAATAGGAAGCATTGCAACCTTTTATTACTAGGGTGACAAATTATTGAGACCAAAGTAATTCATGCAAGTTACCTTTAAAGGTATACGTAAGCTTGAAGAAAGAAAGAACACTGTTACTGACCTTTGATACTATGGCAGTAAATTGCATACTAAAACACTTTAATTATCGTAGATGCCTAGATCTGGCTTGGCAAGCGTCATGCCACTGACATGCTTTAGCTCTTCTTATAACTAACAGTGATTTGCAGTTCAATTACAGAATAGTTTAATGTGACTTGTTAAGCTGTGTTATAAACTTTGAGGTTAAGTTTAAGCAAATTTGCTACACCTAATCACACCATCAGCACAAGCAGGACAATGCTGGAGCAGCATGAAAGGTGGGTCACTTTAGAATCTTCCCTTTACTGCATGATATATTAAGATGACAGACCTAAATTTCAACTGGGTTAATGAGTTAGAATAGATTTGTTTCCCAAATTTAGCACAAAAAAATTTCAGTGTATTAGAGAAAAAAACCTCAGAAGTGAAGGAAAAAAACAAAAAAGCTTGAGCTAAGATAGCTAACCTGCAGCTCTGAAAATTTTCATGCTACAAGAGTACTATCACAAAATGAACTTTGTAACAAACTTAAGAAAACAGTGTTTTGAGTTGAAGTTGACCAGCTGCTGCATAGAAAATATGCTAACATACAATAGTCAAGTTTAAGCCGGTGCATAGAGAAGATAAAGCACTTATGGTAACTAAAAATGGTAACAAGTCCATCAAGTTTGTACAACCTAGCATGGGGTCCATAAGGGAAAAAAAATTGTAGCAGAAATGGTTAGGAAAAAGAAATAAAGTGGAAACAGGCGAGAAGCTTGGGGAAGAGAAGTGAGAGAGAAAGGCCTTCAACTGTATAAAATTCACAAACCAGTAAAGTATAAAGACACCACTGAAAACAGTTAACTCTGTCCCAATAGCAAACAAAACCAGAATGGATAAGCCTTTGGCAGACAATTTTAGAAATCTGAATATGACATTACATTTCTCAATAATTCACAAACAATATATTATATGGTATATTTATATTAAATACTGGGAAACCAATCCTGTAAATTTGATGCTTATAATGCTTTAGCCAATGAGAGCATGATGATATCAAGCTAAATGAATGCTGGTGTTATCACAACAGTGCTCATTTATGAAACAACTGTTACCATTTCGTGCTTTAACAGTGCTAAAATACAGTCAAATTATCATCTATGAAGTGAAACAAAGGTCTCTAGCTTTTCTGGGATATGCCCTTTATAATATATTCTATGATTCACTATGACACGAGCAGCAAGACACTGCAATGTTGTATGATTTATGGGCTGGATCAAATTTTTAGCTATTTCCTTTTCGTCCAGCAAGTCACTAGCAGTTTGTTTGTGTAAGTTTGTGGCATCAAAATGTGCACCTGATTTAATAAGGAGATTCATGATGTCTGGATGGTTGTTCAGAGCAGCGATATGTAGGGGACTGTTGTCATCGGAGTCTCTGACATTCACATCAGCACCACATTCTATCAGTGTAGCAGTAACTTGCAGAGATGGAAATTTACAAACAGGGTACCGCCCTACACATGTAGTATTCTTGTCCACAGCCAGATGAAGAGGGCTGAAGTTATTCTTTCCCCTTGGATGCAACTTAAGAAATCTGTATATAGTCTGCTTTTTGAAATGGTCCTGTTCTAATGTACAAGGAACTTTTTCTAACAAGCAAATCAAGTGCAAAATGATGGAAAGAGCCTTATTTAACTGTAATGGGTCAGCTGGACATTGAGTTTGTTTGATAGCTCGCTCTATTTCGAGGACACTTTTGCACAGTATGCCCATAAGATCATCAAACGTAACAGTAGTACCCAGAAGGCCCTTAGCCCTATCCTGTAGCATAAAGGAGAATAGTTCTGCAAAAGATAATAAGCTGCTGGCGGTCATTGGACTTAAAGGGTCCAAATTGTTCTGCTGCATATCCAAAGCATACTTCCACAGGTTGATGCATCGTTTGAAATTTCCAGAGTCCGCATAGACAGCGCCTCTATATCTAATATAGTAAGAGGTATCAGGATGAGAAGGACCAAGAATACGTTCTCTAATTAATAGTGCCTGCATTCTCATCTCATCAGGATCAGCAATAAGACCTTCTAGCTCTTCTGCACTGTTTACCTCTTTGGCATAATCATAAGCCATTATTAGTGTCTGTGGTACTGGTTTACTAATTATATTAGTCCTATCACTGTACCTCATGTTCATTGCCTTTTTCCAGTATTTCAAAGCCCCCAGTAGATCTCTTTTTTTGTCTACAAATGTAGCTCCCAGGAGCTCTAGAGCATTGATACGTTCTGTCTTGCTGGTCTGTGCATGGTGTGTCAGAAAATCCACAATATTTGTGTGACCAGTCACACTTGCTGAGAGAAGGGGAGTCATTCCATAACCATCCTTTTCCATCTTAGCACAATACATGAGAAGCATCTTCATGATATCCAAACTTCCAGATTCTGCACAATCATGCAATGCAGTATTACCTTAAAGAGAAAGAGAGAGAGAGAAAAAAATAATAACATACTTTGAGAGACCAGGATATAACGTAATACATATATGTACTTTAGAACCTAAAGACAAGCAGGCAGCTCCAAGCCACCCTTAAGTAGAACATACTTTAATTTGATTACAAATGAGGAAGAAAATTATCCTCAGTACCCAAATCTAGTGTCTGATACATAGCAGGGGCTAAAAAAAGTACTTGTTAAACCTGTTGAATAAATGAAATGACCAAATTTTGTATGAAGATATCAAAAGTCACCAGATGAAACTCAAAATTAATCAATCTATGGCTTCTTTGTATATTTCATTAATGTTTTCAAGTGTATAGTCTATGACTAAAAATAAATGAGATAAAATAAAGCAGCTATTCAGTTTTGCTGACAGTCACTTAACTTTGTGTCAGCTTCCACATTTACAAACGAGGTATCTAGTCTTTAATATCTAAGATTATTCAATTTGATTCTAATGGTAGTCAGAAATTGTTTTTTCACTCTTTGTCAAATGAACTTCATCTGTTTTAGCTAAAAATTCTTGGTAACAAAGTACTTTCCTAAAAAAGTTCTCATAAGAGAAACAAGTCCACTGAAATCTGAAAAATAAGTGGGTGCTTCAATTATGAACTTGAAAAGGAGACATCTAAAGTATGCTTTCATGATGGATTATTTCCCACTGTGATTTAATTTTTTAAACATTCCTTTTAGATATACTAAATGTTCTAACACTGTCCTGTTCTTCCCACACATGGATTAAAACTGACAACAAGCATTGGCACATAAGTAAAAGCCCATGTGAAACATATTAAGACATTATAAGTACCAGGTATTTTACTTAAGTTTAATGATAAATATTTTACTAATTATCAAAACAGAAATTATCGTGTAGACTTCTGATATTTACATACACCATCTGTAGAAAATTGTAACAGTGAGTCATTTTAGGCATATCTGTAGAAAAGAGTTAACATAGCCGGCTGAGACTGCTATCCCTTAGAAAGACCTACTTACAAGGTTGACCCTTGGCTGGCATCTGGGAACTTGTCTGATAAACAGTTCTCTACACTGATATAAAACTTTCCCTAAGTGATAATGGTGGCAAACTGTGATATCAAAAGTGATAAAGTACCAAAAATGCAGTTTGTGCTGAATACCTGGTTTCCTTCTGGGAGTCTGAAATTTTGAATATGTACTAGGCAAAGGGGGACTTTTGTAACCAGTCCCCAATAAAGACCTTGAGCACTGAGTATCTCATGGGTTTCCCTGGGCAGAAACACTGCATACATGTATTTTCATTTCTGGGGAAGAATGTGTTCTGTACAATCCTTCATACAGAGGGAGGGAGCATAAAAAAGCCTGCACATATTCATCTAGACCTCACCTGAGCTTTTTCCCCTTATGATCCAGCTGTGTATCCTTATTACATTGCTGTAATAAATCTTGGCCATAAGTACAACTGTATGATGAGTCATCTCCAAACGTGGGGGTGGCTTTGGGGACCCCCAACATAGTATATATACCAGAAAGTGGTTTAAACCTAAAAACTTCAAAAACAAATCTACTTAACTAAAATAAGAAAAAACAAGTTATTATACATTTGGGCTTTAATCTTTCTACAAGCTTATCCTGTTTAGTTTTCCATGATATCTACGAGGACTTCATAATTATTCTGGATATGTTTATTATGACCGAAGATTTCATGGTCTATAATGAAATGGTGTCTGACAAAATGTTTTGGCAATGTGTAAGGTAACCAAGCACTGAGAGCCCAAAACTTTTGACTACTGATGTTCATTTGTTCAAAATAACTTTTTAAACCCAACTACTACCTAGTATATTTTAAAAACTCTTTTGAATTGAAAACCCCTACTATTCCCATTTTTTCTAAGGAATAGGCAATATAAGTAAAGAGAAAACTGAATATAAAGAGAAGGCTTAGATGGCATTCTTCTCTATTCACAGTAAAATAAAATCAAGAATAAAAATGCAGCAAAAACCAGTTTTTTAATTAACTAAATTTCTATATTTATTGAGAAAATACAGAATATATGTATTTTGAATACACCCACATATTGGGGGAAAAAGGGGCTTTAAAAAAAAAAAAAAGGAAGACTTTCATATCTAGCAATGGCAGAGTAAAGTGATCACTCTCCCACTAAGAACTAAGAAGTCTGAAAAATATATTTTCAAAAATCTTACTGACAGCATTTAAGAGAGAACAAGGGGACAATATCTAGGAGAAGAAAGAAAACTAGAGAAATGCAGAACTTGGGGCAGCTTTCCCACAATGGCCTCCATATATTCTGGAAGAGACAGCTGAAAAACTGAGCAGAAGTTCTGACAGACTTGCAGGCTACAGAAGAAAACTGGAGTCCATAGCCTACCAAGAAGGAAACTTTGAAAACTCCCCACGCTTTGGGTTAAAGCTCTGAAGGTCTGTACCCTAGGGAGTAAAGGTAAAATGCAAAGACAAGCCATTATAGAAACTGAAATCCAATTTAAAATCATCTCAATACTGAGTTAAAATATTCCAGGATTGCTAGTATACATAATCAAAAGCCAGAAGCAAATATAAATATTATTTAGAGGAAGATATTATCATATTAGGGCTCAAACTATTTTTTATATTCTTCATATGTAATGCTGGGTACTCCATCAAAAATAATGGGCAGAAGAGAAAACAAGAAGCCATAACACAAAAACCAAGAGAAATAAGAGCTGACAGAAAACCCCAAAAAGAGATCCAGATAATGCAGTTACTGACACAGATTTTAAAATAATAATTATGCTTAGCATATTTAAAGACATTTTTTAAAAATTGAGAGTTCAGGGGCTGGCCCGTGGCTCACTCGGGAGAGTGTGGTGCTGATAATACCAAGGCCACGGGTTCGGATCCCGTAGAGGGATGGCCAGTTAGTTCACTTGGGAGAGCGTGGTGCTGACAACACCAAGTCAAGGGTTAAGATCCCCTTACTGGTCATCTTAAAAAAAAAAAAAAAAAAATTTGAGAGCTCAATAGAAAACTGGAAACTACAAAAAAGAATCAAATGGACATTCTAAAACTGAAAAACTCAATGAGTGAATTCAAAAGTCGATTACACACAGCTGAATAGAGAATTAATGAACTAGAAGACAGATCACAATACACAGAAAGAAGAATGGAGTGGTAAAAATTTGGAAAACCAGGAGATTATTGTAAGAGAGTGGAAACAATGTCAGAAAAGTTAACATACTTAAACCAGAATCCTAGAGGAAGAAAATGGGCCAAAAACAATATTTAAAGAGATAAAGTCAGAGAATTTCCTAAAGCTGATAAAAGATTAAACTACAAATTTAATAAGTTTTACAAACTCCAGAAGGATAAAGAAAAAGAAAACCAAATTGAGGCACACTATAGTAAAACTGCTGAAAACTAAGAACAAAGAGAAAAATCTTAAAACCAGAGAATGGGTAGAAATTAACTGCAAAAGAGCAACAATTAGACTAACAGCAAAGTTCTCACCAGGAACAACAGAAGCCAGGAGACATGATATTTAAAACACCAAAGTAAAGTAGCCTCCATCTCAGATTTCTATACCCATATGTTTCAGGTTAAGAAAGAAAAGAAAAAGAAAAAACTAAAATATTTATTACCCACAGACCTAAACATTTTACGGTGTTCTTTAGGCAGAAAGAAGATGAGCCACAAGGAAGCCTGGAGATGTGGGCATAAACTTGAACAAAAAGGTACATTTGTGGGTAAACCTAAAAAAAACCCTTAAAAATAATGTCATGTAGGGTTTGAAATACATATGGAAGTAAAATAGTTGACAGCAATAGCATAAAAGTAAGGAGGATAACTGGACTTAAATTGTTCTAAGTTGTTGGGAAGAGGTAAAATTAGAAATTTATGTTAGCCTTTGATAAGTCAAAATGGTACTATATAAGGTAACCACTTAAAATAATAGCTGGAGGTTATGTACATAACTACTGCATTTTCTTGAATATAGAGAAAAAATAAAAATCGAAAAGAAAGGAAAAAAGGAGAGACAAAGGAACACAAAATGGGTAAAACAAATAAAAATCAAAATGTAGCCAGACTAAAATTCCAATATATCAGTAATTTAATGTTAAGTGAATTAAATGGTCCCATTAAAAGACAAAAACTGACAGCAAACACAAATAGAAAACTCAAAACACCTGTTTACAAACAGACACACCTTAAATATAAAGATAAGGCAATGCTGGAAGTAAAAAGATAGAAAAAATACATCCTGTGCAAAACCTAACCATAATAAGTATCTGATATTAAAATATCAAAGTGAACTTTAAAGCAAAATGAATAATTAGAGATAAAGGGAAGCATTTCATAATGATATAAAATACAAAACACAAAGATATAATAATTCTAAATTTGTTTTCACCTAATAACATAGAATTTGAATTATATAAGGCAAAAATCAACAGAACTACAAGGAAAATCCACAACAAAGCCACAAACATAGTGAACACACCTTTCTCAGTATAGAAGACCAAAACGAGTAAGGATAAAGAAGATTTGAAAACAATTAACAAACTTGACTTAACTGACATATATATAAGAACAATGGACTCAACAATTGTAGAGAATCATTTTTCCAAGGATATATAGAGCATATGCAAATACTGACCATATTCTGGGCCATAAAACAAGTCTCAACAAATGTCAAGGGACTGAAATCACTGAGTATAAGTCCACAATGCAATGAACATAGATATCAAAAACAAAAAGATAACTATAAAAATCTCTGTATATCCAAAATTCAAAAATTCACTTCTAAATAACCCATGTAGTCAAAGAAAAAAGTCCAGTGGAAATTGGACAATATTTTTAACTAGATGACAGTGAAAACACTAAGGGCCGGCCCCATGGCGCACTCGGGAGAGTGCTGCGCTTAGGAGCGCAGCGGCGCTCCTGCCACGGGTTCGGCTCCTATATAGGGATGGCTGGTGCGCTCACTGGCTGAGCGCCGTGTGGACCACACCAAGCCAAGGGTTGCGATCCCCTTACCGGTCACAAAAAGACAAAAAAACAAACAAACAAAAACACTAAATAACAAATCTTGTGGAATATGGCTAAAATCTGTGTTAGGAGAGTAACGTACACCCTTTTAAATGTACATACAGTTAGCTCTTTGTATCCACGGGTTCTGCATCTGTGGATTCAACCAACCACGGATCAAAAATATTCAGAAAAAAACCCAAATGTATCTGTACTGAACATGTGCAGACCTTTTTTTCTTGTCATTATTCCCTAAACAATACAGTATAACAACTATTTGCATAGCATTTACCTTGTGTAAGTTATTACAAGTAATCTAGAGATGATTTAAAGTATATGGGAGGATATGCGCAGGTTATATGCAAATACTACATCACTTTATGTCAGAGACTTGAATACTTGAGGATTTGGGTTTCCACGAAAAGTCCTGGAACCAATCCCCCCGCACCCAGATACAGAGGGACAACTGTATTAGAAAAGAAGACAGGCTTAAAACAATAACTAAGTTTCCATCTCAAGAAGTTATGGAGAAAAAACAGTAAATTAAACCCAGAGAAAATAGAAGCAAATAATAAAAGCAGAAATTAATGAAAAATAAAAAGTTATAAATATGCTAGTATAGAATTTTATATTTTCCTAAATTTTATTTATTAACTGTTGCCTCCTTTTAGTCTTATATTAAAAAACTATGCAAGGTACAGAAGATAAACTTATTTTACATATAAACAGAAAACAGAAATTACTGGTAAAACTTAAACCCATGTTTCCCAAATGCCATTTCAATGTACTATTCATTTCTGAAGTCATATTTTAAATGCCAGTCACACTAAACTCCAATGAATAAGTTATACCTAATATAAGCCAAACCTCATAATGAAGCTTCAACCAATCACATCCCTTCCCAGCTCAAAAGTTTTCCTGCTTCCTTTAAGGAAACAGTAGAAAACTTTTAAAGATGGTTTTAAAAATTCTACAGCATTAATTCTCAAAGCACTAGCTGTGTGGAGGGGAGGGCAATAAGGAAGAAATCTATAGTTTCAGAAAGCATGTTATATAAAGTAAACCTTAATCTTGGTTAGTTGGTATATACATAAGTACAGTATGAGAAATATTTCCCTACTCTACCTCTCCAGCCTCATTTCTCATTATCTCTGGTATGAATGATTCACTGTGATTCTAACCCTGTGGTTGGCAAACTTTTTCTGTCAAAGGCCAGAGTATTTTAGGCTTTGCACGTTATAAAGGCTCTGCTGTAACCACTAATCTCTGAGGAGTAGTAGCACTAACATATCCACAGGCAACACTTGTATGTGAAATTAATGGAAGTAGCTGTTTTACAACAAACTTTACTTATGGACTGAAATTTGATTTTCAAGTATCTTCACAAGTCATGAAATATTTTTTATCTGATTTTTCCCCCCAACCATTAGAAAGTATAAGAACCATTTCTTAGCTCTCAGGCAATACTGAAACAGGAATGAGAGGGATTTGATCCCTGGGCCACAGCTTGTTAACATCTGCTCTAACCCAAAAGACATTATCAATACCTCCCCCACACAAGGCAGATTTTGCTTATGCATTACACTACTCCATTTTAAGTACTTCTCCTAACACCACTTACACCTCCATGCCTCTGTTCTTGATTTTCCTATAATACACTCTTTCTTCTTTACCTTTCTAACTGTTTGTCCTTCAGGTTTCACCAGAAATTTCAGCTTCTCAAAGAGGTCTTGGTTATATCAGATCAATTTATCATTTTGAGAATGTCTGGTGAATAAACACGTTGGTAGGTACTCATATAACATCCACTATTATAATATTCAATATCACAAACTTAGCTTCTGAGGACAAAGTAAGTTCAAAAAGTAAAATTTAGGAGGAAATGTCTTAAATACTCAAACAGGTTAACTATATAACCACTACACTTTCATGCCCTGAAGGACCTAAAGATAAGTTTTTGAATTATAGCCTGAAGCATTACTTAGTTTAGAAGAGAGAGGCTTAAGAAAAAAACAAACAAAAAACACTAAAAGGCATAATTTTAAAGCAACTATAATTTTTGTGTCATTCCTCCAAATCTTTTTATATAGTATGTTTTGACAAAGTTGTAACCAGTACACATACAACTGTCTTCTGCTTTCCACCTATATCTTGGGCATTTTGTCATATTATGTTAGCATACAGTCTGCATAGTCTCTGTAAACCACACAGATACTACATAATCATTCTTAATGGTTTTATGGCAAAAGTTCAAGTAAGAGGGCATGACATAATTTACATAAGCATTTCCTTGCTGATGGACTTCTGCATTGCTTCAGAATTTTCACTATTAAAATGAATGCCTAAAACACTATTAGGACAGAAAACTGAGCAGTGATTGCCAGGGGCTAGGGACTGGAGGGGCGGGGAATAATTACAAAGTGGTATTAAGAAACTTTTTGTTCTTCCCTTTATTGTAGCAGTAGTGTATGTTTGTCAAAACATACAACTGTACACTAAAAAGGACGGATTTTATTGTATATAAATTATACTTGAATAAACAAGTGACAAAAAAAAAATGCCTAGCTTAAAACAGAATCACAAATGTGTGATGGCTCCAATTCACTTCCAAAGGGATCATAAAAATATTTTAAAGTTCTACTTTTTTTTTTTTTCCTGACCGGTAAGGGGATCGCAACCCTCGGCATGGTGTTGTCCGCACCACACTCAGCCAGTGAGTGCACCAGCCATCTCTATATAGGATCCGAACCTGCAGCCTCTGGTGCTACCAGTGCCACACTCTGCTGAGTGAGCCACGGGGCCGGCCCAAAGTTCTACTCTTATAGTATCCTTTCTAGTACTGAAATTAATTTCTTAATTTATATTACGTCTATTCCTAGGTAAACAGAAAAATTTCTCATGTCTGTTTACAAACTTTATTTTCTTTTATGACATTTATACTTATGCTTCAGTTTCTGGGAACAGTGGGAACAGTCTTTCTATGTATGAATACTTTATAAAATAAAAGCTAGTCATTTGTTATATTTATTGTAAATATTTTGCTCTATCAGTTGTTTCACTCGAGTGTTAGATATACTATATTAAGTATAATTTCTTGCAAAAAATTATTACAGTGAGCCAAATTTAAAAACTGAGTTACTATGTCCTTATGACTAATCTGTGCTAAGTTATGTGCCATAGACCATTAAATTAATATTTAATTTTAATTTTAAAAAGATGTTTGTTAACTGGACATTTCTTAAAAAACTAATGGCACAACATTAAGTTTTAATTCAGTTAAAGCATTTCTGTAGAAAGCTAAAACAGTATGATCTAAATATATTAATTTTGGAAGAATGAAAAGTAGCCATATTCATTGGGATGCTTCTGGAATGAATATTAAGGGCAGGGAACTATGTACCATATTCATTGGGATGCTTCTAGGGTGAATATTAAGGGCAGGGAACTACAGGAAGCGCTCATGCATCAAAGCCTGGTAGTATTTATTCCTCAAGAAGAATTATCTGAAGTGCCACTCTTCACTGCTGTTAATTTTAAAAACACCTGTAATCTTTTGCTAGCAGGCACATGTGAGATAAGAATTCACGCTCTACTGGGAAAGTTTAGGTGCCTAACGATGCGGTTAATATTTTTCTTGAAATAAGTAACCCAAAACATACCAGTATTTTGGGTAAAACTAGTTTGAGGCCTAAAAATTCTCTGGATCCACACCAGATGTTTTGGGTTTGATTGAATGATAAATAAGAGCAAGTGATTGTTACCAATCAACCACCTAATCATAAAAGAATTGCAACAGCATTAATAAATATCTCAATTTGGGTAAGATTACTAAGACTCACCAGGATCAGGATTAGGTCAGTTTCTAAACCACCCCTCCAACCCCCCCAAGCAGTAGACAGAATTGATTGATCTTTTTAATTAAACAAAAATGTTTTATTTTTCAGACCTCATAAGGATTACAAAATATTTAACAAATATAAAATGCCTATTATCATTTAAATTGCTTTTTCTAGCAATAACAATTCAACAGATTCTTCTGTCTACAAAAAGTCTTCACGTAGTTCAAGCTTTATGTGTGGTTTTAGTATAAGTCAAAGAAAGCTGTGCTTCTCAAATTTTAATGTACAAAATCACCAGGACAATATTAAAATGCAGATTTTGACTCAGTTGATCTGGAGTGAGTCCAAGTGATGCCTACACTGTTGGTCTTTCAGTAACAAGGATATAGAGAAAGAATCTTATTTTCTTGGCAGCTATATAGATATTTGTCATATAGCTATATAAAATCACATGAATATGTTTAAAAGGAGGGCTAGGTCACAGTCCTGTTTTACATCATACAGAAATGAAATTTCATCATTCTTATTTACTCTGAAATTAAATATATGCCAAAGCAGAAGTAGGGTATGTTTTACAACTACATTACACAGTTTCATCCATGGAAAAGTTCTTAACGTAGTAAACAGTATCAGTAAACCCTGCAGTCTCTTAACAATTTTTTCATTTAAGTCAAATATTATATAAGTGATCCAGCCAAATTTAGTCAAATTTTTGAAAAATAAGTTTATGAAATAAAAATCCAAATTGCTATCAATGATACCACCAAAAGAGTGAAAAAAAATTTACAGAATTGGAGAAAATATTTGCAAATCATTTATCTGATAAAAGACTTGTATTTGGAATATATAAACAACTTTTACAACTCAGTAACAAAAAGATAAATCACCCAACTAAATCATGTGCAAAGAATATAAAGACACTTCTCCAAAGAAGATATACAAATGGTCAATAAGCATATGAAGTACTTGAAAAGATGCTCAACATCATTAGTCATTGGAGAAATATAAATCAAAACTACAATGAGATGCCACTTCATAGTCTCTAAGATGGCTATATTTTAAAAAAGAGGTAGTAATAACATGTTGGAGAAGGTATGAAGAAATTGGAAAGCTCCTACATTGCTGATAGGAATGTAAACTGGTACAGCCACTTTGGAAAATAGTTTGCCATTTCCTTGAAAGGTTAAACAAGAGTTATCACATGACACAACAATTCCACTCCTAGGTAGGTATATACCTGAAAGAAATGAAAACATACATCCACAGAACTTGTACACAAATGTTCATAGCAGAATTATTCATAATAACTAAAAACCAGAAAAACTTCAGCAGCCCATCAACTAACTGCTGAATGGATAAAAGTGGTATACCCATACAATGGAATATTATGTAGTAATAAAAAGAAATAAAGTACTGAAACACGCTATGAAATGAATCTTGAAAACATTATGCTAAGTGAAAGAAGCAAGTCACAGAAGATCACATATTATATGACTGCATTTATATGAAATATCCAGAACAACAAATTTATATAGGTACAGAAAAAAAGATAAGTGGTTACCTAAGACTAGTGCAGTTTTGGTGGGGGAAGAAGAGATGAGAGAGAGTAATGAAAAGTTGATTGTGATGATAGTTGCACAGCTCCATGAACATACTAAAAAAACACTGAATTGTACACTTTAAATGGGTGAATGGTATGTGATTTAAATCTCAATAAAGCTGTTTTAAAATCCAATTATTTGAGGAACCTCAATTGCAGATGGATCTACCATACGACCCAGCTATCCCACTGATGGGAATATACCCAGAGGAATGGAAATCATCAAGTCGAAGGTATACCTGTTCCCCAATGTTCATCGCAGCACTCTTTACAATAGCCAACAGTTGGAACCAGCCCAAATGTCCATCATCAGATGAGTGGATACGGAAAATGTGGTACATCTACACAATGGAATACTACTCAGCTATAAAAACGAATGAAATACTGCCATTTGCAACAACATGGATGGACCTTGAGAGAATTATATTAAGTGAACCAAGTCAGGCACAGAAAGAGAAATACCACATGTTCTCACTTATTGGTGGGAGCTAAAAATTAATATATAAATTCACACACACACACACACACACACACACAAAAAAAAACTGGGGGGGGGGAAGAAGATATAACAACCACAATTACTTGAAGTTGATACAACAAGCAAACAGAAAGGACATTGTTGGGGGGGAGGGGGCGAGGGGGGAGGGAGGGAAGTTTTGGTGATGGGGAGCAATAATCAGCCACATAAAAATTTTTAAAAAAAATAAAAAAATAAAAAATAAAAATAGTTGTGTTTTTGGTAAAAGTCTAAGTTTTTACTGATAAAAGCAGCAATTAAAGGATCTTTTATTGTAACAGATTTGTCTGGAAATGCACAAAAACAATTCTCATTTCTCCTCTTCAGCTTACTGTGCTTGGCACCAACCCATTCTTCCTCACCTTTATAGCTAGGGCTGAGCTGAGTCTAGAAGAGGTCCACTTGTAAATACGAGAATAGAGTGGGGGGAGTGCAGTTCAACAACACAACAATACTGATTCCAAGTATTTTATTCCCTGAATAACTAATTGGTCTGGGTTGAGGGAGGAGGTGAGAAGGGGTAGAAAGAAAGAAACAATTTAGGATATCAAAGGAGCACTAGAAGGTTCCTCTGCTCAGAATGTTTCCCTTCCCTTTGTATATTCTATCATGAGGGATTCTCAAGGACAGGAATTCACAAAAAAGTCATAAAAAAAAAAAAAAGAATCAAAGATAAATTGTGCCAAGACCATTATGTTCCCTCCATTAATTCTTTGTATAAGACACTGAGCTAGAAACGTACAGAAATTTAATAACACGAGTCCTTGTGCTCACAACAAAGTTAAATGTTTAAAAAAATCTGCATCCACAGAGGGAAGATGCATTATGATTAGAGGGGAATGAGGAATTGCTTTCAAAATGGCTCCTGATGTCAAGTAGAATTTTCAAGGCTGAGCTCTGGAGCTAAGGGATGAGGACTAAAAACAACTAATATGTGCAAAAAGCTCATCTAAAGACTAAAAACATCAATATCACATCAAATTCAAATTTCACTACAATTCCTCTTCTTTGGCATACTAGTTCACAGACTTCCTATTCAACTGCAGCTCTTCTCAAAGGGAGGGAAAAAAGGAAGAAGAGATGTTGTGGTCACATCTGCATCCAGGTGTCTTCTTTACTGGGCCTCTCCCTAGCTCTTCCACCTCTATCTTCCATCACATACATTCCTGATGCTTCAATAGCATAAATCTCTAGAATGCCAAGGGCTTCCTGAATTTTATTTTAAACTAATATATTTAATTAATCAATCTATAAAGATCTAATGAATATGAACCCAGTGAGGGAACCACATGTACTCAGAGGTTAAATCTTAATCTTTGTTTTAAGTTCATGTTGCTGCCACCAACAACCTTGAAACAGCAGTAGTGTTCATGATCTACTCATTCTTACCAACCTCAGTTCAACTCTGTGAGGATTCACAATTCAAAATCCAATCTCCAGGGACAGAGGACCACAAGGATATTTCCTTACTGAACTCAATTTACACATCATCTACAGCTTAGCTAATACAACTAGGACACCAACTCTCCCTGAGGATACAGAAAAGTGTACCAGGGGAAACAAGAGGAAAAAGAATGAACATGGAATAACCTGAAGGAGCAACATGGTGATGTGGGATTAAAATATTAATGAATTCAACTAGTAAGTTATTTAAACGTTATTAAACCAAAATGAACACAGATATGTTACAAAGAGGAATGAAATTCTAAGTGCCTTTCTTCTCCCTTTTACTTTTCTCTGCAAGTAGGTATGTTAAGGCAATGAACAGCTGAGAGAGTTCTCAAAGAAAGAAAAGAGAACATCAGCTTCCAACATTCTCAGATAGTACTAAAATAACATTAATAACCATTCTTAGTCAGTTATCTTAATACCAACAGTTTTAACTTATAGGGGAGATTTTCTTATTTGAGATTCTTATAAATTTATAGTAGGGAAAAAAATTAATTTTTTCTAATATTTCCTTAACTAAAATATATCTATACCCTAAAATGCCTACACTATGGGAGAGAAAGAATACAATGCCTTGGGTTTGCTTTAAAAAGGAGGGGAGAGAGAAAAACATCTGTTTTTATAAGTTTGGCAAATGAGGATAACTGTTGAAGTAAGGTGGTGGATACACAGTGGTTCAGATGTATTCCCTTCATTTATGTATAAATTAGAAATTTTTCATAATAAAAAGGCAAATAAACTGCCTGAACTAGCTCTCTCTCTTAATACTAGCTTTAACTGTCACGTGCCTACATGGATTTCTTCCTTTTCTGAACCACTAGAGTTCCACATGTACCAATCATTTTTGACAATTACTGTATCTATTGCTTCAAGCTTTCGTGTTATGTATTTATTTCTCTACAGAAATAACTATAAAACGCAGTGCTTGCCATCAAGGACCTTATAATTTTTTCTCTCTTAAATCCAACAAGTTCATTCAACAAGATCATTTACCAAAATTCCCTCTATAAGCCAGGTACTCTTCCCCTTCCTAATGCACGGATGGGATTAAAAACACCAAGTGTCTAGCCTCAAAGACTCACAATGTAGTGAAAGGAAGTTAGATGTTTCTCTAAAAAAACAAACAAAAAACCCAGTTATTCCTCTGCAGAAAAACTTTCACAGGCTTACACTGCACAAAGAATAAGATCAAACTTTTTTACCTAGAATTCAATGTCCTTTATAATCTAGCCCTGAGTGCCCTTTTGTCCAAATAGGCCTACTTTCCAATTCCTGGACACTCCAAACATTTCTCAATGTGTCTCTTCTTATGCCATTTTCTAAGCCTGGAAAACTGTATCAAAACCCTTCTGCAGATCTGAACCCCAACAATCCTTTCAAGGCCCAGTTTAACTTCTACTTTCTCCATGAAGTGTTCCTACTCAGTATACTCTTCCTCTAAAATACTATAGCACAGATTGTTTTTACCATTCCTTTAGCAAATTAACAAACGTGACACCATTTCTTCTCATAGCCCCCAAAATGTCCAATTCCTTGCCTACAGAAAATGCACATTAATTATCTTATTACCAATTAACGTAAAATTACCTTGAGAATCTAAAATGACTGACCCATGAGTGAAGATAAGAGTGTCTTCTAGAGCCAGTCTCTTAATCCCAACCTAGAGTCGTTCTATTGGTCTGTAGCACTGAATCAAGCACTGTCAGCTGATCAATTCCTGGTGGAATTTGGGTGTAAAAGAAGAATTGAAGAGCTTAAGTAATTTAACTTTGGATCTGTCTATTCCGAATCCAAACAGAAACAAAAACAACCTCCCACTCCCACCAAAAAAACAAACAAAAGAACCAAAGAAAGCCAAAGATGACTATAACCATAAGGCACTGAGATCAATGTTATAGCTTTAAGGGGCTTCTAATCACTTCAGTTTGGGGTCTATAGTTTTAAATAGGAACCAATTCCTGTCTCAAAAATCAGTTATTGTGAGTGTTAAACTGGAGAGGTATTCCTAAATATCCCAAAGATTTTCACCCCTTTTGAAATGCCATGGGAAAAGGAACACATTGTTCTCTCGGGTAATAAGTTGTTGGGGATAAAGTATTTCCAAACATCTAACACAAGAAAAGCATTACTGTTAACACTTACCATACTGTGGTTTAAGTATCTGCTTATGAACCTGTCACTCCAACCAAACCATGAACTCCTCAAGAGCAGGGAATCAAGGACTGGATATCTTGTCTTACTTATCTTTGTACACCTTAAATCTAATAACAGCCTGGCACACTGAGGGACTCAACAAATGCTCTCTCAATTAATGAATGAATTCCATCTTAGGGTAAAACATGTTCAAAATGCCAACAGCCTGTTAAAAAGTAATGGAAGGAGGTTAAACAATATATTCAAACATCAACTGCCTGTTACAAAGTTATGGAATGTGGAAGCCACATGCATTTTATAATTTAAGCAGAACAAGCACAATCTATTGGCATTTTCTTTCCTTAGAATCATTTCCAACATATAAAATGTTCTAAGAAATTATTCCAGTCTTTTCTACTTTTGGATGAGGCTAAAAATGTGGGAAAAATCCTGTTTTGCTGCTATATCAGATCATTCTCCAATGTCTCTGCCTCAGTTTCAATTGGTTACTGCTTTTTTATTACCATTTACCCATTAAAGAAAAATATCCAGAGACTCAATGTAAAATGATTATCAAAGAACGGAAGTTTCAGCATCAGTGGGAAAGGGTGCATGTGTACTTTAATTTGCCCAACACATTCATGATGAATCACTGTCCAAATTAAAAGGAACCATGAAAAGGTAAAAGTACTGCACACAAAGTGATAAAATCCATATAAAAGGGTACATCAAAAAGTTCATGGATAGATACATATTTTTCCCATGAACTTTTTGAAGTATCCTTGTATATGCATGTATATAAAATTGAGGCTATCTGAAAACAATTTTTGGTATGAGATGGTTTTCTCATTTTATATGTATTTGGCATTTTTAAAAGGCATACATTATAGATATTGATATTGGAGGAAAAATGACTTAGAATTAGCAGATCATCCGGCCAAAAGAGGGAGTGTACACACCCTCACATACAAGACTATAAGATGATGATGGTGATAAAGAAAACATTCTTCTGAAATAGTTCAAAGGTATGTTAAATACTGTTCACAGTTTATTAAGGAAAAATGCTGACAAAAACATGAGCTATTTTATACTATAATTCTTTCATACACTGTATCTCAAGAAGTATATAAAGCAGCTTTCAAAAACATCTGGGAAACAGTACGAGTATTCATCTCTCCAATGGCGTAAGTTTGAAACATTGCCCAATTTGACTTAAATAATATGAGTTTACGAATAATCATCATTAGCTAATGAAGAAAAAGCCCAAAACAAAGAAACAAAAAAGTCAACAAGCTTCAAAAAGCAGCCATACCTTTTAACCATTCTGCTTCTAGTTACAATTTCAAAGCATTCCCAATATTAACATGGTTAAACAGTAATTTGTTCTCTTAAAACAAATATTCTTCAAAAGAATGATGATTGTTTAAAAAAATAAAGAAAAAAGAAAGAAAAAAAAGGCCATGCTGTATTTTGACCCAACAACCTACCTCTAAAAATAATTAGGAACAAATGAAAATATTTATGAGAAAGAATGTTTACAAAAACATAATTTGTCATACTGAAAAACTGGAAGCAACATAAAACTCCATTAGAAGAGTATGCAGCTATTGAAATTAAAAAGATACTATTAATGACATTAAGGATAACGTTTACTAAGCTAAAAAACAGGTTATAGAACAGCATATAAAATTGCATACATATATAAAATATATGTATGCATATATGAAACATGTATGCTCATATGTAATATATGTATGCATACATGTATGCAAAATTCAGAAGTATTTTTGGAAGAAATATTTTGAATACTAGGATTGTGACATTTTCATACGTCCTCTGGAAAAAATTTCAGAAAATCACAATGATCTTGTATCATTTTTAAAACAAATCTTTTTTTAAAAAAGATCATACTCTGTTCAATAAATGTGCTCAGTAACTATGTAGTGTTCCATAACTGTGGTTTTACTTCTCTGAGAGGAAATTAGACACTATCACAATAACAAATGCACATTTACTTTGATTCAGCAATTCCAAATACAGGTATTTATACATCAGCTATCCTCACACAAGCATTCAAGGAAACATTTTTGTTGAAGAATGTTCACAGCAGCATTTATTTAGCAAAGTACTGGATATGACCTAAATGTCCATCAATAGAGAATAGATAAATTATGTACACTCATACAATAAAATACTGTATAGTCATGAAACAGAATGAGGAAGCTATGTATTGGAGTTCAATGACATCCAAGATAAATTAGGTTAAAAAAAAAAATAAAAGAAGAGTATGTATCAACCAACAGTGAGGGTAAAAAGGGAGGGAGGAATACACAGACAAATAGCCTGTACTTGCACAGACTGTTTCTAGAAAAACACAAAAAAACTAAAGAGTGGTTGCTGGAAAGTCAGAGGTCTAAAAATCAGCAGTAATAATACTGTCATTGAAAACACTGTAAACCAATTTGTACTGTTTTAATTTTTTAAAAATATGTGTATGCTAAATTTTAATAGCTTTTTAAAATTAGGTAGTGAATTACCTTGCTGTTGTATAAATAGATTTAAGAAAAATAAGGCTTATGAGTATCAAAATTATGTTATGAAACAGTTGCTTTTAAGAGTTTAAAAAATTCTAAACTATCATTTGCTGCTTTTACCTTATTACAATCAGTGAAAATTATACACAATTGTAAACCTGAGCTCTTCTTCTAAACAAAGATGTTAACATTGCTGCTAGCCAACAAATCCACCTGTCTTATCTAGCACTTGTTTTGCTCTCTGTTAAAAGCAGTTTTAAAAATCTGCTTTCTCTCTTGCTATATTATACTTCATACATGTTCTATACAAGAGGATTTTCTACTGGCCTCAAATAAATATGGAAAAAGGGAAGATTATCTTTTTCCACTGATATTAATCCTTCCTCCAGGTCAGTTTGGCCTAGCCTTACTTCTCTGAGAGAATAACAAACGAAATGCCTACCTAGACTAACAAACAAGATGACTCACTAAATATACTAGTCTCTACTGCAAGTTGTTCTAAAAAAAAAAAAGGCTAAGAAAAATGTATTAACATTTAACTATATTCCCAAATAGATTAAATATAAACCTAAAGAGTCAGATCAACTACAACTAACATGCTCTATAACTTTGGGGAACCCATTTCCCAGAAATTGGAAGTTGTTACTCCAAATAAAATTGAGAAAATGCTGGTTAACATAGCTACAGTGGTCTTTTTATCACATTTGTTCAATGTATTACCAAATATCAGAAAAACACTCAACAAGGTTATACTGGAGGGTTAGCTAATCTATTTTAATTAGATTAATTAGATTCTGTCAATGTTGATCTACTTATAATCACGTACCAAACTTCTTGCAAATAAGTGGTAGACACTTAAAAAATAAAAACAAAGAAGCTGAACTCACCTTTAACACTTTTTCTGTTAACATCTGCCCCCTTTTCAAGTAAATACTGAGCAATCTCTTTATGCCCTTTGTAGCATGAAATCATCAAGCATGTATGTCCATGTCGATTTGACACTTCCAAATCAGCTTTGTGTTCTACAAGGTACTTCACTATTTCCAAATGGCCATCAAAACATGCAGCTCGAAGAGGAGTTGAATTGGTTAAAGTCGTGTTGTTGACAGACGCTCCATGATTTAACAAAGACTGGACCACCTTCAGATGTCCTGCTGCAGAAGCGGCCCATAAAGGGGGAGCCCCCTCAATGGTTTCACCATCAAAATTGACGGAGCCTCCTACTTCTATGGAGGCACTGCACTGCTCAAGGAGGAATTCCACCATGTCAAGGTGCCCGTACCTGGCAGCCATCAAGAGTGGCGTGGCCCCATTTGTTTTTTCAGAGATCAAGGAGGAAACCTCCTCTTTGGATTTGCTTGCCAACAACTTGGTGAGAAGCCGGAGTTTGCCATCCCGAGCTGCGTTAAATACTGCTGTCTTTAGATCCATTTATGTCCAGTTGAGAGGCTGTGCTTTATTTATCCTTCAAAGCAAAGCTCCAGCTTAACTCTATCGACACACACAAGAGTTACAGGAACCAAAGTTCAATGTTAATCACTGCACCCCAGAACGGATATAAAACCACGGAGAGTATGTTCTGTCCTACTGCCTTCCAATATCTGACAACCAGAGCACCAAACTAGAGAAAGAAAAAAAAAGTACCAGTTTTGTATTTTCCACAGGTAAAGGCAAAAACACTATTTAGGTTTCCTTTATTTCTATTTCTGTGGGAAGAATGGGGGGGGGGGGATCATACTTTAGGAACTATTCTCCCCCCCACCCCCCGTCAGAGAAGGTGGGAAAGGAAAACACAGAAGGGTACACACAGAGACCAAATGTTTTGTGGGAGGCAGTTTCTTCCCCGTGTGCGGAAAATTTAAACACTAGCAACCGGTTTTCTCGCCTCCAGCTCTAACCAGACAAGCTTTGTTCTAGTTTTGCTTTGCACACGCCCAGGGAGAGTACAACCAAAAGAGGCAAAGACGCGGGTTCAGAGATGTTTCCCTTTCTTGCATCTGCAGAGGACAGCGGGCCAAGGGCGCGGGACTGGAAGGCCTCATTGTGGCCGGAATGGGATTCGAGAAGGAACAAAAAGGTCGGACACGCCAAACCTCGGCCAGCTAACACTAAAACCCTCACCCGATAGGTTCTCTTTCCTTTAAAACTACTCGAAGCTCTCAGGAAATCCGGCTGCCTTTTAGTCATTAACTTCGCCCGCCCCATTTTGATACTCCCCTATCCCCCGGGGTTCCGCGGTGTCCCGAACTACAGCCGCCCCTACATAACCTTCGCCTCTACCTCCTCCAGACACGGGAAGCCCTTCCCCGAGCTCCGAGCTCGACCACGACCCCCTTCCGACCTGCCGCCAAGCCCGGGGCCTCCAGCCCACTGCCCGCCTTCCGCTCCCAGGGCGCCCTCCTTCCCGCCCAGGCCTCTCCGCGGGTGCCTCAGGCCGGGGCCCAGTCCCTGGCAGATCGCCGCCGCCACTACCTGCCCGGTGGCTAGTCCTCCCCGCCGCCGCTGGCCGCTCGGGCTCGGGTCTCCCCCTTCAAGTGGAAACCGTTGTCCCTGCCGCCGCCCGGGCAGCCCTGCTCCGCCGGCGGACGCACAGCTCCTCCATGCCCCGCGCCCCACAGGAATGAATCCGGCCGTGCTGCTCGCCCCGCCCCGCCGAGCTGCCTCCCGCCCTCCCAGTCTACTCGGACTGCAGCGGCTGCGGGTGGTGTAATGGGCTGCGGGCCGGGCGCCGGACAAACCTGAACACTGCTTCACATCACCGACTGGGCAGCCAAGCCACTGGGTCAGGGGAGGGCGGCGGTAGCCGCGAGCAACCACCTAGGGGCGGGGCGGGGCGGGGCGGGGCGGCACGGCCGGGCGGGGCGCTGCGGGCGAGGGCGGGGCCGTGAGCCCCGCGAAGGAGGCGCAGCGCGTGCGTTTGGCGGGTTGGGGGCGGGTTGGGGGCGGGTTGGGGCGGGTTGCCTCGGCCAGTGGTGGACACGGCTTCTGTGGGGTATGTCGTGCTGGCGAGCTCTCCCGTTTTTAGGGTGCTTGTTTCGTCCCCGATCCCCCAGAGGAGTAGTAACCAACATTTCTTCCGTACACACATGAACATTCTCGGCCTAGTCTCGTCTGTTCTTCCTTTGGAGGGCCCTGGAATATACACAACTCACATGTGCACTTCAGCGCACACACACACAGGAAACAAATTTCAGAAAATCAGATGCGTTTTGGAGGCTGCCAAACATGACTGTTATTTTTCTTTTTAAATATGGTCTGCTAAAAATTATAAAGGCTATGAGCAATGGTAAAACCTAAAAGCATTATGAAGCTAACAAGGTTGAGTTTGAACCCTGAATTAAAAATCCAGGAAATGAAAGAAAGCCAAAAAGTCTATGGGCATGAAAATAATTTCTATTCATACAGCATTAAATAAACCGGAAGCTGCGACCTTAAAACCTGGGATGCATTAAACTAAGTTGGAGATTTTAAATATATTTGGGGACTAGCACCCATAACAAATCATGATGAGAAAATTGTTCTAGAAAACCCGGACCTTCAATTTCTAGAGTGCTTTATTTGGGGAAACTTAAACTTGATATAGGAGGTGCTCAGTTTGCCTGGGTTCAGGTTTCAGGACATGTCTCTGGGTTTCCAGCCACTCCCTGAGGCTTCAGGCCCACTCCTCCAGGGTCTCCCCTGGAGGAAAACTACTTTTGCCAGTTAGACCTATTTTCAGCACCAACTGGGAAAATGAGACCACAGGGGCTGGCTTATGCAAATCCAGGAGTTGGGCACGCTCAATAGCGAGCACAGAATATTCTTGAATATGCCTGGTGCATGTGATAGGGTCTGACCAATGAACATGCTCCAGGAAGAGCTGACTGAGCATGTGCAAGACTAAATGTTACATAACTGGGAGCCACACCTTTAATTGAATATTCTTCAGATAGAGAAACTATAACAGATGAATCCAAAGTGAAGGCAGGGTTGTTGCTCACTTTCCTGGTGGCAATTTGCACTTCACTGGCTGAGGTGTATATACTTTGTATTGAACTTACTTTCAGCAAACAACTGCTCACTCTCTTGAGCTAGCCTGCACTTTGTACTGAACTTTAAGTATGTTTTTCTTGCTTTTGTGTTAGACTTCATGTCTGTACTGAACTTAACTTTTGTCTTAAACATGGTGTGGGCCCTGATTAGTCTCTGGAGCTATGCTGCACTCTCTCTCTGTGTAACCTGTGTTTCTTATGTTACATTAAACTTGTTCTCACCTTCTGCTGTGACTCTGCCCTTGAATTCTTTCCTGTGGCACAGTAAAGAACCTGGTAAGAGGACGGGGTGAGTTGAGCCAATTATCGGCTCCCCCAGACCCTACCTCGGACTGCAAACTCACACAATTCCTGACCCCCAGCATCATAAATGTAGTCATTATCATTATGTTAAAGGCCATGGAACACTGTATGGCCAGGGCTAAGGCTAATGTCTGGAATCCTGTCAACGTCGCCAATTGTAGCGCTCTTAATCCTGTTCATGACGCCAACTGTAAACCTACTCGACCATGGGCTCTTTTACCTGCTGGTAATCCTGCACCGACTGGGCCAATTGTTGAGCTAGGGCTGGGTCTGGAGCTCCAAGACCCCTCAAGCCCACTCACAGACTGGGTCACAAACCCTTCATATGCCATGCTGGGTCACCAGACCCCATCATGCAGGTCTATGAGCTAGGTAACCAGACAAAAGGTCCTTGAGAGACATAGGTTGGAAAGCATGGCTGGGCAGGGTGGACACTTGAGGCAGACACCCACCCGCCTGCTTCACTAAAACTCCTCTCTCTCTCTCTCTCTCTCTCTCCCCGCTCCTCTCTTTCTCTCTGAAGAACACAAGAATAGCAACAAAACTAAAAACTAAAAAGATACACTGGCACACATGTGCACTAACTCCACACACACACACAAAATTAGCTTACAAAGAATGCTGAACCACACCCAACCGGACCCAAGGCGAGGGCCCTGACAAAACTATTCTATTTTCCCAACAAACACTAAAAACATTTTAACAAAAAAATCACAACTTCATTTTTGCATATTGGTGTTTTACAAATGTTTATGTAGTTTTGCATAACTGAAATCATAATTTTCATACAATATATATTTTAAATGTATATTTTAAATTATACAATTTTTGTACATATGTATTTTTTGCTTTTTCCTCCTTGCCATACTCTAAACATTTCTCATGTTTTTACAGTCTTAATAGTTATCTTAAAGTGGGGAATAATATTTCCCTTAAGTAATCAATATATACATTCAACATTAGATCTTCAAAATTGAAGTTAAGGTTACTACCACTGAGAAGAAAATATAAAAGAACAGAGTATAAAAGATGAGATCAGCCTTCTGTAAAAACTGAACAACCAGGAAGATCGGCTGTTTTATTCCCATCATATAGGTTACAGTTCTTTATTCCCAGTGTGTAGGCACCAGTGTACAGTGTCCCAACCAAGGCCTAACCTAAGCTGATGTCTCCCTCATCTAATTCAATAAGTAATGTAAAAGTTTACATCAGTGGTCTTTACACTAAGGTGTGATCTCCCATGGATTTTTAAGGGGTGGGTGAAAACAGTTATAAGATCACCAGTTTCTGAATCAACTTAAACTTTTATTCTTTCTTGAAATTGGTCAGCTGGTGAAGGAATAGTTCAAGGTGTCTCATTGGTTCATTTCCCAACTCTTTCACAATAGCCATATATTTCCCAATTTGCAAAAAGACAGGCATATCTCTTACTCATTGAGAATCTTTAAATGGTGCATTGCTCCAGTATGTAAAAACCTCAAGCAAATTTTGTCACTTCTTTATCAATTAAAATACTGGGGGACTTTGAGAAAGTATATACTTTTAATGAATGAGTAACAAATTATTTGCAAGTCAGATGATTTCCAGATAATTGCTTTCAACAAAATATGATCTAAAGATTACTAAGTAAGTTTATACATTGGAAGTTCAAGGAATTTAGTGACATTAACATAATGACAAAACTCCTTATAGACCCATCTACTTATTAGCATAAAAACATTTTATCAGAATGTATAAAAATGAAAAACTAAGAAAACATTGATGCTGAACTCTGTCTCATTCTAGTAAGAAGTAGTTTTTAACAATAAATCCATGCACTACTTGTAGAAAATCATGTTTAATAATTATAAAAATTTGTGATATATTTTGTATTGTTTTGAATACTTGATTATTACTAATAAATATAATAATGCCTCAATCTAGAAGAACATGTTTGAGCACTTACAGTCTTTCAGTCACAGGAAATTTAAAATTTTAAATTTAAATTCATATCTATTTTCATTGCAGAGAAGTATAATAGGGCTATTGATAAAACATGTTTAAAACATAAAAATAAATTTGTTAGGATATACTCCCGAGGGATGGGGATGTGGAATGGAATTAGAAGTGTGAAGAGAAAAATAAATTGTGTGATACATCCTATAAGTAAAGAAGAGTTAGTATATTTTTTAAGTGGTTGATAGTGGCATAATTGCTATGGTAAGTTTTCTTGCATTCATTTAAAAGTACAATTGTTTTTATTTTTAAATGTCAATTTTTACAGTATGTGGGAAATTGCATCCTTTGCAACTACTTAAACATGATAAAAATTTTTAGATGTCATTTGTAAAATATGCAAGAGGGTAGATGGTGTTTTATGTATATGAGCAAAAATGTTTGAAGACCTCTGTTTATTCATTAGCCCCCTATTGGAGGTTGTTTCTATTTCTAAAAATTGTGACAATATTTGTTCTTCCAATCTTTTCTTTTCTTAAATAGAAATTCAACTAAATTTCCTTTTTCTTTTTTGCTGAATCACCTTATATTGTGTTTCTAAATATTTACCTACTCCCTACCTTCTAAGAATGGGAAAGGCCACTTTTTTGTTTAGTTTGGTTAGTTTGGATTGGATTCGTTTGGTTGTTAAGGCTTCGAACTCTGGTTTAATCATCAATTACTGTCTTCCTGAAGCCTCGGAATGCTTTGGGGATATAAATAGAACCATGGACTCAAGTTTAAGGAGTCTGCAAATGGTGCTGATGGGAGCCAGAGGACTGGAAAAGGGAGAAGGGACCAGTTACAGCCTCCGAATTACCCATTTGAGTAAGTACCCAGGTGATGACAAACAAAAAGAGGAACCACTTCCAGGAGCCAGGGCCAATACCCAGTCTACCCTTGAGGACGAGCAACGTGTCATTTGCATCCAGAGCACTGACTTATCAGCCTTGCCTGAGACCCAAGGCTTTGAGACTGCCTTATTTGGCTCACCTGTGAGGGCACCTCCTTGCAAGGGTCCCAGGACACTGAAGCCCAAAAGAAACATTACCCTATACCTGAAAAAGTGATGGGAGGAGGGATTGGATCAGCAGAGAGGAGACACACTTGTTATGAGAACAATGAACATTTTCAGGTATATATGTGTTTTCTACTTTTCATATATTGCCTTGGGATAAATTTCCACAAGTTGGGTAACAGAACATCTTTCTGGAGTCTCATATATAATGTCATACTGCTGCCCAGAAGAGTTAGACCAATCTGCCATACTACCAGCAAGGGAGTGTTGACTTCACCCAAAATTGTTGGCACTCAGTGTTATATTTTTTAAAATTCTTGCTAGCTTGGTGTGAGGAAAATAGAGTAGTTTAGTCAGGCCCCCTCCCTTGAGTCCAGTTGGAGTTAGTGCACATGCACACCCAGGTACTTTTAGCTTGTTGCTATTCTTGTGTGTTCTTCAGTGTGTGAGCAGCAGCTCTGAACTGCTGGCAGGCAGAGCTCGTGTCTAAAAATAGAGCATGTTTACTTTGCTGGCAGCTGCTCAGTTTTTTCTTTGGACTGCCTAGCTCTTAGACGTGTGTGCTGAATAAAGCTTATTATTTCTCCACCTACAGCTCCAAGCACCTTTTTCCTGTTACCTAGCTTGTAGACCTGCGTGAAGGGTTTGTGACCCAGTCTGGACAATGGGCTTGAGAGGTCTGTGAGCTCCAGACCCAGCCCTAGCTCTACACTTGGTATGTGTAAAATGATATATCAAAGTTTTCCAAATCTGCCTGGCCACACATGGGATTTTTTGGTCCATATAATCTGTGGTTAGTAGCATCTGCATTATTCCATCTGGGGATTTTCAAACATTTAGTTCTTGCCAGTCTATGTTTAAGCCAGAAGCCCCAGTGAAACAGTCTACTTACACAGTTTTGGTAAACTTTGTTAACTTGGTCTAATTTGGGGAAAGGCCAAGGTGAATTAAAAAATATCTCTAGTATTTAGTAACTGGGCAACCGTTCAATTTAGAAAAGTATGAAAGGAACCTGCTATAATGAATATAAAGAGTGATGCAAACATAATATATCAATGTGATATGCTCCCCATGCTATTAAGAAATGTCTTTCTTATCCAAAAAAAAAAAAAGTCTTTCTTAGATAAGAAATCTATTCTATTAACACTGATAATTTGCTTAGCCAAGGTGAGGTACAGGCATATTTTGAAGATATTATGGGTTTGGTTCCAGACCACCTCAATAGGGCAATTATCACAATAAAGAAAGTCACACAAATTTTGTGGTTTCCTAGTGCATATAAAATTTATGTTACATAAATTACATACCTTAATTTAAAAATACCTCATTGCTAAAAATGCTAATAATCACTTAAGCCTTCATGAGTCATAATCTTTTTGCTACTGGAAGGTCTTACCCCGAGTTGATGGTTGTTGACTGATCAGGGTGGTGGTTCCTAAAGGTTGGGGTGGCTGTGGCAATT
Source organism: Cynocephalus volans (assembly GCF_027409185.1). Lineage (NCBI taxonomy): Eukaryota > Metazoa > Chordata > Mammalia > Dermoptera > Cynocephalidae > Cynocephalus > Cynocephalus volans. The sequence continues at coordinate 101,074,993 of NC_084461.1, forward strand.
TCTCAAAATAAGGCAAGAATGAAGTTTGCCACTGACAGAGTTATATGTTGTCCCCCCAAAGCTCATGTTGAAATCTGATCCCCAACTTGGAAGTGTTGAGAGCTGTTTGGGTCATGGAGGTGGATCCCTCATGAATAGATTAATGCCCTCCAGGGTCAGAGGTAGTGAGTGAGTTCTTTCTCTATTAGTTCTCACAAGAGCTCATTATTTAAAGGACCCTTGCACCTCCCTTCCGTCTTTCTCTCTTGCTTCCTCTTGCCATGTCATCTTGCACCCATTGGCTGTCTGCCACTTTCTGCCATGAGTAGAAGCAGCCTGTGGCCCATGCCAGATGCAACTGTCCTAGAATTGTGAGCCAAAGAAACCTCTTTTCTTTATAAATTACCCAGTCTTGGGTATTCTATTATAGTAACATCAACTGACTATTCCTTTCACAAAAGATTTCTCTGTAGCATGCAATACTGTTTGATAGCATTTTACCCATAGTTCTTTCAAAATTGGAGGCAGTATTCTCAAACCCTGCTGCTGATTTATCAACTAATTTTATGTAATATTTTAAATCATTTCTTGTCATTTCAGCAATACTCACAGCATCTTCACCAGGAGTAGATTCCATCTCAAGAAACCACTCTCTCTGCTCATCCACAAAAAGCAACTCCCCATCTGTCCAAGTTTGATAATGAGATTGCAGCAATTCAGTCACATCTTCAAGTTCCACTTGTAATTCTAGTTCTATTGCTCTTTCCACCAATCAGCAGTTAATTCATCCACTGAAGTCTTGAACTCCTCAAAATTGTCCATGAAGGTTGGAATCAACTTCTTTCAAATTCCTGTAAATGTTGATATTTTGACCTCCTCCCGCATTTCTCAAATGTTCTTAATGGTATCTAAAATGGTGAATCCTTTCCAGAAAGATTCCAATGGACTTTTCCCAGATCCATCAGAGGAATCACTATCTATGGCTGTTGTAGCCTTGCAAGTGTATTTTTTAAATAATAAGACCTGAAAATCAAAATTGCTCCTTGATCCATGGGTTGCAGAATGGATGTTGTATTAGTGGAAATGAAAACAACATTAATCTTCTTGGATATCTTCATCAGAGCTCTTGGGTGACCAGGTGCATTGTCAATGAGCAGTTATATTTTGAAAGGAATCTTTTTTTCTGAGTGGTAGGTCCAACAGGGCTTAAATATTTAGCAAATCGTGCTGTAAACAGAAGTGCTGTCATCCAGGCTTTATTGTTCAATTTATAGAACACAGGCAGAGTGGATTTAGTGTTATTCTTAAGGACCCTAGGATTTTCAAAATGGTAAATGAGAATTGGCTTCAACTTAAAGCCACCATCTACATTAGCCCTCAATCAGAGAGTCAGCCTGTCCTTTGAAGCTTTGAAGCCAGGCATTGACTTCTCTCTAGCTAAGGAATTCCTAGATGGCATCTTCTCCAGTAGAAGGCTGCTTTGTCTACATTGAAAATCTGTTGTTTAGTGTAGCCAACTTCATCAATAATCTTAGCTAGATCTTCTGGGTAACCTGCTGCAGCTTCTACATCAGCACTTGCTGCTTCATCTCACACTTTCACATTATAGAGATGGCTTCTTTCTTTAATCCTCATGAACCACTCTCTGTAGCTTCAAACTCTTTTTTTTTCAGTTTTCTGACCTCTCTCAGCCTTCATAGAATTGAAGAGAGTTAGGGCCTTTCTCTGAATTAGGCTTTGGCTTAAGGGACTCTTGTGGCTGGTACATCTTCTGTCCAGAACAATAAAACTTTCTCCATATCAGCAATAGACTGTTTTGGTTTCTTATCGTTTGTATATTCACCAGAGTAGCACTTTTAATTCTCTTTAAGAACTTTTTAAAAATTAACTAATTTTTTATCAAAACATAATTGATTGTACGTATTGTGGGATACAGAGTTGAATATCAATACCTGTGTACACTGTGTAATAATGAAGTCAGGATAATCAGCATATTCATCATTACAAACATAATCATTTCTCTGTGTTGAGGACATCCAATCTTCTCTCTCCTAGTCATTTGATAACATGAAATAAATTAATGTTAATTATAGAGGTCTAGCTCAGAGGTACTTATCAATAAACTTATTTTTCTTTACTAGCTGTTTTATGTCCATTAACCCATTTTTGCTATCCCCGCTCCATCTTCCCCTTTCCTGCCTCTAGTAACAAAAGTTCTGTTCTGTCCTTCTCAATATATTGTTATGATTTTTATTCATTCTCTTTCTTCCTTCCTTCCTATTTATTGTTATATTTTAGCTCCCACTTATGAGTGAGGTTATGCAATATTTCTGTTTCTGTGCCTAGCTTATTTTGCTTAACATAATTTTCTTCAGGTTCATCCATACTTCTATGAATGGCAGAATTTCATTCTTTTTTATGGCTGAGTAGTAGTGTATTGTGTACACATACCACATTTTCCTTATCCAGTCATCTGTCAATGGATATTTAGGTTGGTCCCATATCTTGGCTGTTGTAAATAGAGCTATGATAAACATGGGAGTGCAGGCATCCCTTTGACATGATGGTTTCCATTCCTTTGGGTATATATCCAGTAGTGGGATTGTTGGATTGTATGGTAGATCTATCTGTTGTTGTTTGAGAAAGCTCCATACTGTTTTTCATAATGGCTGTACTAATTTATAGTCCCACCAGCAGTGTAGGAAGGTTCCCATTTCTCTGTATCCTTGCCAGCATTTGTTATTCTCTGTCTTTTTCATAATAGCCACTCTAACTAGAGTAAGATGATATCTCAATGTGGTTTTCACTTGCATTCCCCTGATGATTAGTGATGTTGAGCACTTTTTATGTACCTGTGTGCCATTTGTATGTCTTCTTTTCAGAAATGTCTGTTCAGCTCCTTAGCCCATTTTTAAAACAGATTTTTTTTTTTATTATTATTATTAAGTTGTTTGAGTTCCTTGTATATTCTGGATATTAATCCCTTCTCAAATGCAGAGTTTGCAAGTATTTTATCCCAATCTGTAGGTTGTCTTTTCACTCTGTTGATTGTTTCCTTTACATTGCAGAAGCTTTTTATTTTGATAAAATCCCATTTGTTTATTTTTGTTTTTGTAGCCCGTGCTTTTGAGGTCTTATACATAAATTCTTTACCCAGTCCTACATACTGAAGAGTTTCTCCTGTGTTTTCTTTTAGAAGTTTTATAGTTTCAGGCCTAACATTTATGTCTGTAATCCATTTTGAGTTGATTTTGGTATATGGCAAAGGATAGGGTCTAGTTTCATTCTTCTACACCTAGTTATACAGTTTTCCCAGCACCATTTACTGAAGAGGTTGTCCTTTCCCCAATGTATGTTCTTGGTGCCTTTGTTGAAAATCAGCTGGCTACAAGAATATGGATTGATTTCTGGGTTTTATATTCTGTTTTATTAGTACATATGTTTGTCTTTATGCCAGTACAAACAAACAAAACATGCTGTATTGTTTACTATAGTTTCGTAGTATAATTTGAAGTCAGGTAGTGTAATGCCTCCAGCTTTATTTCTTTCTTTCTTTATTTTTGCCGAGGCTTGCTTTGGTTATTCGGGGTCTTTGTTGTTCCATATGTATGTTAAGATTGCTTTTTCTGTTTCTTGAAGAATGTCATTAATATTTTAATGGGGATTGCATTGAATCTGTAGATCACTTTGGGTAGTATGGACATTTTCACAACATTGATTCTTCCAATCCATGAACATGGAATGTCTTTCCAACTTTTTTGTCCTCTTTAATTTCTTTCATCAATACTTTATAGTCTTATATAGAGATCTTTTGCTTCCTTGGTTAAATTAATTCTTAGGTATTTTATTTTCTGGTTGCTGTTATAAATGGGCTTGCTTTCTTGATTTCTTTTTCTCCTAGTTTGTTGCTGGTGTATAAAAATACTACAGATTTTTGTATGTTGATTCCATATCCTGAAACTTTAAAGAATTCATTTATCAATTCTAAGAGTTTTTTGATTAAGTCTTTACGTTTTTCTGTTTATAGGATCATGTCATCTGCAAACAGAGTCAATTTGACTTCATCTTTCCTGACTTGGATGTCCTTTACTTCTTTCTCTTGCCCAATTACTCTGGCTAGTACTTCCAATACTATGTTAAATAGGAGTGGTGAGAGTGGTATCCTTGTTTTTTTCCTGTTCTTAAAGGAAGGGCTTCAGCTTTTCTCCATTCAGATGATGTTGGTAGTGGGGTTGTCATATATGGCTTTTATTGTGTTGAGATACCTTTCTTCTCTATCTACTTTGTTGAGAGTTTTTTATTATGAAAGGATGTTAAATTTTATCATATCCTTTTTCTGCATCTATTGAGTTGATCGTATTGTTTTTGCCCTTGATTTTGTTGATGTGGGCTATCCCATTTATTGACTTGCATATGTTGAACCATCCTTGCATCCCTGGGATGAATCTCACTTGATCATGGTGTGTAATATTTTTGATGTGCTGTTGAATTCTTTTTGCTAATATTTTGTTGGGGATTTTTGCATCTATGTTCATCAAGGATATTGGTCTGTAGTTTTCTTTTTATGTTGTATCTTTATCTCATTTTAGTATCAGGGTGATGCTGGCCTAGTAGAATGAGAGTATTTGGGAGAATACTCTCTGCTTCAATTTTGTGGAATAATTTGAGAAGGACTGGTATTACATCTCCTTTAAAAGTTTGGTGGAATTCATTACTGAAGCCATCTACCTGGGCTTTTCTTTATTGGGACAGTGCTAATAACTGCTTCAGTCTCATTGCTTATTGTTGGTCTGTTCAGGTTTTTATTTCTTCTTGGTTTGGCCTTCATAGTTTGTATGTATCCAGAAATTTATCCATTTCCTCCAAGTTTTTTAATTTGTTGGCATATAGTTGTTCATAATAGACTCTGATTCTTTTTATTTATGTGGTATTGATTGTGATGTCTCCTTTTTCATTTTTGATTTTTGTTATCTAATTCTTCTTTCTTCTTTTTTTAGTTAGTCTGGCCAATGGTTTGCCTATTTTGTTTATATTCTCAAATAACCAACTTTTTGTTTTGTTGGTCTTTTGTAACATTTTTGGTCTCTATTTCATTTAGTTCTGCTGTAATATTTATTATTTATTTCTGTATGCTATTTTTTGGATAGATTGTTCTTGTTTTTCTAGTTCTTTGAGGTGTAATGTCGGGTTGTTTGTTTTAAGTCTTTGTAGTGGAATGAGTTACATCCTCCCAAAACTCACTGAAGCTTGAATTGTGTCTCCCAAGTTTTACATATTAGAAACTTGACCCCCACTGTGACTATTTTAAGAGGGTGGGAAATTCTGTTATGGTGGTTGAAAGGTGGGGCCTTGAAGAGATGATTGGATGTAGGACCATGCAGTAGTGAATGGATTAAAAATAGTGGTCAGGGTTTTAAAAGAAGAGGAGAGTCTGTCTTTCTCTCTCTCTGGTCTCTCTGCTCCACCATTTTTGCAATGTGATACCCTGCCTTCACTGTTGCCACCACCAAGGTCTTCACCAGTTGTGTTCCCTGGACTTTGGACTACCCAGCCTCAGGAACGTAAGCAATAAATTTCATTTTCTTATAAAATATCCAGTTCCATGTATTTTGTTATAAGAAACAGATAACAGACTAGTACAGCTGCTCTATTCTTTGGATGTAGGCATTTATTGCAGTAAACTCTCTTAGTATTGCTTTTGCTGCATCCCACAGGTTTTGGTATGATATGCTTTTATTTTCATTTCTTTCAAAGAAGTTTTTGATTTCCTGCTTAATTTCTTCTTTGACCAATGGGTCGTTCAGGAGCATGTTGTTTAATTTTCATGTATTTGTACAGTTTCCAAAATTTCACGTGTTATTGATTTCTAGTTTTATTCTGTTGTGGTCTAAAAAGATACTTGAGATGATTTCAATTTTTAGAAATTTGTTAAGACTTTATTTGTGACCTAATGTGTGTTTTATACTGGAGAATGATCCATGTGCCAATGAGAAGAATGTATATTCTATAGTTATTGCATGAAATGTTCTGTAGATGTCTGTCAAGTCCAACTGGTCAAAAGTGTAATTTTAAATCCTCTGTTTCTCTCCTGATTTGTTGCCTAGATAATCTGTCTAATGTTGAAAGAGGGGTATGAGGTCTTCAACAGTTATTGTTTTGGGGTCTATATCTCTCTCTAGGTCTAATAATATTTGCTATATATATCTGAGTATTCTGATTTTGGGTGCATATATATTGATGATTGGTATATCTTCTTGCTGGATAGATCCATTTATCATTATATAATGATCTTCTTTGTTCCTTTTTATAGTTTTTGGTTTAAAGTCTAGTTTGTCTGATATAAGAATAGCCACTCCTGCTCATTTTTGGTTTTCATTTGCATGGAATATCTTATTCCATCCCTTCACTATTAGTCTGTTTGAGTCTTTATAGGTGAAATGACTTTTTTGTAAGCAGTTTATAATTAGGTCTCAGTTCTAAATCCATTCAGCCAGTCTATATCTTTTGAGTGGGAATTCAATCCATTTAATTCAGTGTTGTTATTGAAAGGTACTCTCTTACTCCTGGCATTTTACTGATTTTTTATTTGTTGTTATATATATGTGTGTGTATGTGTGTGTACATATATATACACACACATATATGTATACACACACACACATATATACATACATATATATTCCTTTCTTTCCATTTGATTTTTTGTCTTTGGTGTTTGTTGGGTTTTTGTAGTGGCAAAATATAGTTTCTTTCTCTTTTTCATTTTGTGTATCTGCTGTATGAGTTTCCTTCTTTCTCATGTATTCATGATGGTGATTATTATTTTTTGGATGCCAGATGCAGGACTCCTTTGAGGATTTCTTGAAGGGCTGGTCATGTGGTGATGAATTCCCACAGTTTTTGTTTGTCTGGGAAATACACTATTTCTCCTTTATTTCTGAAGGATAGCTTTGTGGGTATAGTATTCTTGGCTGGCAGTTTTTTCTCTTAGTACTTTCAATATATCACTCATTCTCTCCTGACATGTAAGATTTCTGCTGAGAAATCTGGTGGTAGTCTGATAGATTCCCTTATAGGTGACTTGACACTTTTCTCTTGCTGTTTTTAGAATTCTCTCTTTGTCTTTGACTTTTGACAGTGTGACTACATTGTGTCTCATAGAGGACCTTTTTGGATTGCATCTGTTTAGGGATCTTTGAGCCTCTTGGAGCTGGAAGTCCATATCTCTACCAATACCTGGGAAGTTTTCCACTATTATTTAATCAAATAGGTTTTCAATGCCTTTTCCTTTCTCCTCCCCTTCTGGACCACCCATAATTCAGATGTTTGTACATTTAAGGTTGTCTGATAGATCTTGTAGGTTTTATTCATTTATTTTAATTTTTTTTGGTCTTCCTGGGTTATTTCAATAAGCCTGTCTTCAAGATCGGAAATTTTTTCTTCTGCTTGCCCCCAGCCTGTTGCTTAAGCTCTTGGTTGTATTTTGTATTTTGTTGAATGAATCCTTCAGTTTCAAGAGTTCTGCTATGTTCTTTTTCAAGGTTATGTATCTCTTTTTAAAATTTCTCCTTCAGATCCTGGATTGTTTTTCTCATTTATTTGTGTCATCTACCTGAATTTTCTTCTATCTCATTGAGTTTCTTTAATATTGTTGGTTGCAGTTTTTTTTCAGTAATTTCCAAGGTTTCCTGCTGTTTGGGGTCTGTTACTAGAGAATTATTGTATTCCTTTGGGGGGGTGTCATATTTTCTTGTTTGGTTTGTTTGGCGCGTGTGTGTGTGTGTGTTTCTAGTAACCCTACAGTAATGTCTGTGCATCTGGTGGAACAGTTGCTTCTTCTAATACTCTGGAGTAGCTTTTGAGGAGAGAGATTCCTTCATATAGATGTGATTTATATTGATCTTTGGGATGGTTGTTTTAGTTTTGGTTCTGGGTAGACACAGTAGTGTAGTCTCCATGTGGTTACTTTGACCATATTCAGTGTCAAAGTTGTCTATGAGTACCATTGTCACCTAGGCATTGGGGCACTCAGTAGTTCCTTGCTGTAGCGAGTGACACGGGTTGGCTAGTCGAGGTCATGGGCGAGATCTTGTGCTCTTGGGAAAAGTGCCGGGGTACACTGTTGCTCTTTGGCTGAGGTGGGTGACCCTGGTTAGACTCACTGGCACCCCAACTAGTGTCCTGTGACCCTGCTAGGTGCACTGGGGTGTTCCAGAGCTCCTCAGCTTGAATGTTTGACCATGGGTGGGGTTTCTGGGGGTCAAAATTAGGGCCTTAGTCTTTGAGGGAGATAAGGTGCACAGTAGCCCCTCAGCTAGAGCAGATGACTCAGTGGTGTAATTGGGCTCAGGGTACAGCCCTGCTGTACCCCCAGGAGAGGCATTGGGGTACTCTATAGCTTCACTGTTGAAGTAGGTGACATTGAGTAAGGTGATGCCCTGTACTCTCAAGAGGGTTGCTGGGTTGCTCTGCAGCACTGCTGATGAAGTGAGGCACTCTGGCTGAGGCTGCTGCATCTGTGGGCAGGCCCCTGTGACCCTGAGAGGTACTGGAACACTCTGGAGCTCCTCAGCTGGGCTAAGAAGCTGCCCCATGCAAAATCACTGGGGGTGTGGATGGGCTCTGTGCCCCCAAGAAAGATGCTGGATCCCTCGGAAGCCCCCCTGCTGGGGTGGGCAGCCCTGGGAAGGCTTATTGATGCTTCAGGCATGTGTCTGTGCCCAAGAGAGGTGTATGAGCCCTCCACCATGTCCTGGTGGCTTTAAGAATTACAAGGGCATTTCACCAAAGAAGGTGGAGTTACCAGCAGGGCCTAGAGTCCCTTGTTTAGGCAGCTTTCTGTCTCTGTAAAGTGTGTGTGCTGACCCCATCTGTCTTGAGGATAGCACCCTGTCTGCACTGGACTGCCTGTTCCCAGGATGCAAGATACCACATGGTATAGGCAAACCAGTGTAATCATGTGGCCTCAGGGGTGCAGAACCACTGCTGGGTCTGAACCAAAATGCCCTTGTGTGTTGAGACCAATCTCAAACTTTGATAGCTGCAGCAGCCGGGGACCCAGGGTGTGGGGGCAGTTCCACTTGTGTCCCTCCTCAGGTCAGTGCAGTCGTGTGGGCTCTGAGTAGTTTCCCTCACTGGGTGCAAGACTGTAGGGGCAGCACAAATTCCCCTGTGTGTTGGGCCACTGGCCCACAGGGCTGTGCTCGCTCACCTCTTTCCTGCAGGCAGAAACTCCTCCTGGGTCCTTGCTGCTCCTGGTTGGAGGATGGGATGGTGGTGCCTGGTAATTTTCTTCCATTCTCTATTTGGCTATCTTGCATTTCTGCACTCACCAGCATCTCTGCTGTTCCTTTGATGTGTTCCAGCTCTCTCCCTTCACCTTTTTCATCCAAGTGTAGTTGTGTATTTGAATATTCTCTGTCTTTGTGGGAGGAATGAGTGATGTAGGAGGAACGAGTGATGTATCCTTCTAGTTGTCCATCTTGCTCTGCTTTGTTCAAGAACGTGGTTTTTTTTGTTTTTTGGTTTTTTTTTTTTTGCATGTACAACTTGGCTAACTTTGGCACAAGAGACCCAGCTTTCAGCTAATCTCATCTTTCAACATGTCTTCCTCACTAACATTAATTATTTATAGCTTTTGAATCACCATGAGAGGTGTGTGACTCTTCCTTTCACTTGAGACCATTGTAGGGTTATTAATTGGCTTAATTTCAATGTTGTTGTGTCTCAGGGAACAGGGAAGTATGAGGACAGAAAGAGAGATGGTGGAACAGCTCATTGGTGGAGCAGTCAGAACACGCATTTATTAAGTTCACCATGTTACATGGGCATGGTTTGTGGCACCCCAAAATAATTACAATAGTAACATCAAAGAGTACTGATCACAGATCACCATAACAGATTAAATAATAATGAAAAATTTTAAAGTATTGCGAGAATCACCAAAACATGACACAGACACAAAGTGAGCACATGCTGCTGGAACAGTGGCACCAATGAATTTGCTCAACACAGGTTTGTCTCAAACTTTCAATTTATAAAAAATGCATTATCTGTGAAGCACAGTAAAAAGAGGATGCCTGTATTTTAATTGTCATAAATTCGTTCATCATGTCAACAACTATTGAATCCTATTGTATACTATGTTTGGTACTAGGTGAATGTGATATGATCTCTGCTTTTGAAGAATCAATGGTCTGGGAAAAATGTAGCCATAAACTAATCAGAGCAAAATATGTGTGTAAACAATGATGACAGCCCAAAGGACAGAGCTGCTAACTCTTGGGCAAGCCTGGGATGGAGGTGGTGATTAAACTGGATCTCAAAGGATTAGTGGGAGCAGGCCCAGCCAAAAGGCAGCAGGAGGAGCAAGGGAGCACTATCCAGAAAGCAGGGAGCTGAAAGAACCCATGAGATGGTCCATTTTTTCTTCCCCATTCCGCCCCCCATACCCCCCGACCAGGGAGAGGGTGGTACCCTAGGTTGCCTTCTGAATGTACAAAAGTCCCCACTTTCCTCTCTTAGAGTACATTCTAACCATCATTTCCTATTTCTGCAGGTCAACCAGAATTCACCTTCTCTCAGTGCAGCTGCTCTTTTGCAGGTTTCAGAGGAGCGTGACCCAATTGAAGCTATCTACCTAAAGCAAGAATACTCCCTAGGACTAATAGCATTTTAAAAAGAAATCTTGTAAACCCAAATGAATCTTAAAATCATCGAAATATTCAGAGCAAACTTCTTGCAGTGGAGAGATTTCCAGGTTCCCTTTGTGTGTTTTGGTCTAGTCTCTACTTCTCTGAAAGATACAAAATAAGGAGGCAGCAACTGGGTCCACAAATTCCAATAATTTCTTTAGGAACGTCTCCCTCTTTTGTATTATGCTGTCATTTTATTCATCACATTTTCACAAGCTAGAAATCTTGTGTCATTGTAAAAGTGTCTGTTTCTTTCCTTTGTTATCTTATTTTCTGAAGTTGTTGGGGCCCTAACTCTAGCCCTTTAGGAGTAATAGATGAGAAAGAATCTGAAGATTTTTAAAAATAGCATCCCCTCTCTCATCCCAACCCAGCCTGTCCAAAGATTGTCCAGCCTTTGTGGCATAGAAGTCCAAGTTTCTTGGAGAGATGAGGATGCAGTTGTTATCTTGGGAGCAGAGGATTTGTTCTGAGGATTCTCGATAGCTTAAAAGAGTCTCCCAGGAGTGGGACAGATGTAGGAGGCCAGAGCCACCCAGATATGAGTCCACTTTTAGCAGCAGATTCCTGTCAGCACACCAGGAGCAGATGAAAATGATCCCTGGGTGTTGGTGACCCTGACTGCAGCTTCAGTTTCAGTCCCTCCTCCTGCCCTAACCTCTGTCTGCGACTCTGACTGGCTATTCATACCTGTATGGTTGTCCAACCTCAACAGTAACTCCTTGGCCTCAGCCCCAGACTGCCTGACAAGTCCAAAACTTATCCAGCCTCAACATCTATCCACCTTATCACATTTCTATTAATTATTGCACACTCTGATTGACCACATCTCTCCCAAACTCCTTATAACCACTTCTAGGCCATCATGAATGAGCCTAATAGGGCAAATTTCACCTGATACCTATAAGATGAAAAATACATCTTCCCATGCTGCAGCAGAATGGGCCTGTACATTATTGCTTCTTAGAATATACCCACAGATCTCAAGCATAAGACCCACCTAGGGAATGTGTTTAAAATGAATATTCCTGGGACATACTCTCAGAAATTCAAATTCACTAGTTGTGATGTGAAACACAGGAGTTAACATTTTTAAGAAATCCTAGAGATGATTCTTATGCCTACTAAGTTTGAGACCCCTGGCTTTATAGGTCCTTGTCCAACTTTCTAAAGAGAAGATGACATTACAGGTATGGATCCTAGTTACTTGTCTGACTGCTGTGGGTCCCAGCAATATTTTCTTCCCATTAAATTAGTTTCTGCTCAGTAGGACTTGTTGGACAGAAAACCCAGGACAGCTGTAGAGCTCGTGAGCCCAGGCCCAGGGATATATATGGTCGTATGGCAATGAACTACCCCACCAATGTTGTGAGAATTGCGTATTAGTGAGTTTATCAACCTGGTTTGCAGCCTGATGAACCACACCCTAAGTGGGGAGCTGTGGCCTTGATTTCTCCATCACCAACCAGACACTGATGTCAGATGGGGCCAGGTTCTTATCAGTTACAAACATATGAGGCCCCACCCAAAGCCATAGGAGCCACACTTTATTGAAGAGGTCATAGTCAGATCTCTTCTAACCCAGTAGCCTACCTAGGTCCCTGCACAGAACATGGAATCCCTGTTGCCTCCGCTACCTGGGTCTAGGGCACTCCCACTCCTCTCCCAGTCCTAGGGAGAATGCCACAGACACTACTGCAAAGCCCCTGCTGGCCAGGTCCTAAATACCAAAATGGTCTTCTGGTGCTTTACTTCTTTCAGAGCCCACAAAATGAAATTTGCTTTTACAGCCTCACTTCTTTGGTGTCTTCGCATCCTGTCCTTGTTCCAGACTCTACTTCAAAGTTGCCTTCTTACACGTCCACCGATACCATCTTCACACTGGAGCTCCCTGGGCACTCAGCCTGAAGGCCCTCTTCCCCCCATGCAGTTGGTTCTCTCTCTGCCAAGGTGACTACCCCAAATTCCAGAGCTGCCTCATCACTCCCAGAGGCTCACAGCTCTAGGAATCTCGTGCAATCTGTCCTCCGAGGAGAGTCCACTCCGTCCTAGTATGGAATTCTGCGAGATGATTCTGCACTAGGATCAGCTCTGCCTCGTTTCCTATCCCTCTGACTTCCTGAGCATCTGGTGACTGTGTCCACTGACTCTGTGCCTCACACTCCATTGTTAGGTCCTTCCTACATAGGCCCAGCCTGTTTCACTGCTGACCACTCTCTGAAGAAGCCAGTGCCTCAGCAGGATCACTTTTTCCAACCCCAAACCCACTTGTTTCTGGCTTCTTTCTCCTGCCACCAACTGGCAGTTCCAACGTGTCTTATCCCTGCCCCAACCCTGAACTCAACCATGATGGTAAGGACCTTCACCTTGATTCTTTCTTGCTGGAGCTGCTCATGAACACACCTTCAAACTCCCAGTAATTCTAATGGGAAATACCCTTGCCAGTTGTTTCCTGAACTGTGACTGAGGCTGCTGTTGATACAGTAACTCCTATCTGGCTCTTCCACTGATGTTATTCTCTACCACTTGGTTAGTTCGTTAAAACCTGTCCCACCATAGTAAATAACTCTCATACCATGTCTTGGCTTCTCTTCCTGCCACATGTGTCCAGAGTAGCTAGCCATACTTACAATCAAATCTTGAGTTATACTTCCTGGTCAGAAAGAGATAAGCCCCTCAATGACAGTTTTGTGAATTCAGTACTCTTGTGGAGCACCCCTAGGGAACCATCTGAAGATTAACATTAGTGGTAGATCTGTGCATAGACTTAAGGTCGAGTCCTCAGGAGCTGGCTGGCAGGTATGTCCTTGAAACTGGGTACTGCTGTGCATTCATCCTATTTAGGCTCAGTACAGTCCATCAGTTTACCATGATTTGTTTTATTTTGAGTGACTCTGTTCATTGTTATTTATTTTATTTTATTGCAACTAATAAGTGTTTTCCCATGTTCTTTAGACCAGCTTCAATTCCTCAGTTTGGGGAACCCTATCCAAGGACACCAAAAATACCCCTTACTTTCTAAGTCCCAGTTGAAAGTAACCCTCTGACTGGTCTTTGTGTAGGGCAGGCATATTATATCCATCCTTCTGTTCATTGGTTCATTTGGTCAGTTATTCATTCTTTCAACAGACATTTATTGCTGACTATGTGCAATGCCCATAGCCTGGGAATACAGTATGCATGAGCAAGATTGTGTCATACATGCCCATCTGGAGTGTCCAAAGCACCTCATCTGGGCTGGGGCATGGGGCGGAGGAAGCTTCCCAGAGGCAGTGATGATTAAGCAGAAGAGTAAGTAGGTGTTTTCACAGATGAAGAGGAGTTATGAAGAAAGTTTCAGGCCAAGATAAATGCTCAGAGGTGAGAAAAGGACTGGCTGCCAAAGAACTGAAAGAAGGTCCCCTTGACTGGAAAATAACCAGCTGCAGAGGAGTGGTGAGAAATAAAGGCAGAAAATTTCGAAGGAGGCAGGTCAGGGAACATCTTAGGAAGTCAGGTAAAATAATTTGAACTTGATGCTATGGCCATAAAGTTTTTCTCAGGTAGAACCCAAACGTGAGCAAATGAGGCAGAGCCGGGCCTAGTCTGCTAGCCTAGAAGGTGCCAAGTAAAAATCAACTTCTGGTTTTACCGAGAGCAAGCTCTCAGTGAATTGATGCTAAAAACTGTCCTGCTGAGTCACTGGCTCCAGGCTCAAGGGCCCCAGAAGACATATCTTTTACCTAGATCTCAAGGTTTGCCTTCTGGGGGCTGGTTATTAGCTCAGTTGGTTAGAACAGTGTTAGAACACCAAGGTCAAGAGTTCGGATCCCCGTACAGGCCAGTTGCCAAAAAAAAAAAAAAAAAAAAAGTCTGCCTTCTGGATTAGTGAGCAAAAAAAGTAATTTTCCTGTGTTCCACCTCCAACTCAAAAATGAAAACAAAACAAAAACAAAAGCAACAACACAGAAAACAGCACACACCCAAACTCTAATCCAGCGCGCCTAATCAGTAGGTTCTAGCACTAGAATCCCGTATCTTCCCTGCCTGGAAGAGCCCTACCTGCTGCAGTTCTGCTTCATCTGACCTCAGAATAAACAATAATACCCTGGGTGTGTTTGTTTTGGTGAAATCACTAGCTTGGGTCTCTAAGTTACAGTAATGTGAAGTCCCCACCCACTGTTTCTACAGAGACATAAAATTGCTACAACTCTGAATGAAAATGTTAGATGTGTTGGGAAAGTGAAATGTTTTGAGCAGAGCACTGGTTCTGTGGCTAGACAGGAGAAAGAGATGCATAACATTCAAAAACCTTTTCTGGAGGGCTAGATACATGAATAGAATGTGACTTTGCCTAGGATGTCGTTTCCTCCTAAGTTGGTTTTGATTTTGTTGTCATTGTCATTGTTGTCCTTGGAGTAGGTTATAAGGTCCGAAGGACTTAGGGGAGAAGTCAAAGGCCTTGCTTTAGCAAAAGATTTTGTAAACCTTACCTTCGCATGAGTATATTAGGCCAAGAGCTAAATGGTGAAAACCATACTTCGCTCACATTCCTTAGGCTGACAACAATCTTCAGTGCAACCCTGTCCCCATCACCAACAGGATGCTGACAGTGATGGTGATGAAGGTGTGATAAACAACCGCCACTACCTCCATTGTTTTTGAAAACTGATTGTTTCCCAGGTCCTGTATCTTATTTTCCATTCATAACTATTTTGAGAAATATGTATTTTTAAACTCCATTTGTAGAGAAAAACTGTCACAAAATATACTTCCAAGGTTTCTGCTGTCCCATTTCAATGAAAATGTCTACTTGCTGACTTGAGGAGAGCCCTGCCAATTTCTCAGCCTCTGCATCTCCTTGTTATAGCCTGATGTCGTCTGATATCCTGCCTACTTCCCCCACTCCTCATAGCTCCCATTCTACCCTTTACCTCCTCTTTCAGGATCCTCATGACACTGTAAGTATCTATTTCCCATGCACAACTGAAGGCCCAAGAGGGCAGGGGCTGTATTTGAATGTTCAATTCCAAATCATCATAATTCAGCAGAGTGCCTGGCATACAGGGACGCATTCCGAGAATATCTGCTACAGGAAAATCAGTGAGTACATGTGGAGATTCATTCCATCTCTGTGTCAGGGACCAAGTGGGACCTGAGAAGGAAGACCTAGCCACTGCTCTAGTTCCAGGACAAACCAGATATAGGGAGGCAAATTCAAACATCCTTACTCTATTCACCAGGCCAGTATCTCCAGAACAGCAGGAGCTTGAGGAAGTGATGTGTGAGCTGAGATTTGAAGGAGTAGTGGAAGTTTAAGACAGATGTAGAGGAGGGAAAAGGGGTTCCAGGCACACGGAA
Source organism: Cynocephalus volans (assembly GCF_027409185.1). Taxonomy (NCBI): domain Eukaryota; kingdom Metazoa; phylum Chordata; class Mammalia; order Dermoptera; family Cynocephalidae; genus Cynocephalus; species Cynocephalus volans. The sequence continues at coordinate 101,091,006 of NC_084461.1, forward strand.
CACCCCATGCAAAGTCCTGACGGAGAAAAGAGGCATGCCAGTTCAGAGCCAGTCTGAGAGCTCTAGTGCCAGCCATGGGTTTCCCATTTGTCTCTCAGTTTCCTTTGTTGTTAGTTAGTACTGTAACTGGCTGCTGCTGACAATACCAGTGAGTATTTATTTATAGTGTGTCTGTTTGCAAGGAGCTGTTCAGAAAAGCTTTAGGATTGCTACTTTATTTCGTTTTCATAACAAACATTGTAAGTATGTTTATGCAGATGAGGAAACGGGGATAAAGAGGTTGAGTAACCTGAGCAAAATCACATGGCTGGTAGATGGCAAAGTAGAATTTGCATCCAATCTGATTCAGATATAGGTGCTAAATTGGCTCCCCAATATATTTCTTTAGCAGTGAGTGTGTGCTCTCCAAGTTGCCATTCTCCCTGTCCCCAAGTCCCTGGGTCCTGGGGCTGAGCTACTATGTGTAGTTGGCTCCTTGAAGGACTCCCACCTCTCAGGGATCCATCCCTGCAGCCTTTAGCTAGCAGGTGAGTGTCTCCGTCACTGAGGAAACACCAGCGAGCCTGGGCCCCTCCACCTTCGTCTTGCTCATGGTTGATATATTAAGCTGTTTACCTTAAGTTGCCTTGCTACTTGCCTTCTTCACCCATTCCTGACTCCTAGTCTCCTGATCCCTGGATTCACTGCCCATTTGGAGACTCATTTGCCCTTCAGATCTGACATGTGCCCATGTTCCCCTGGAACATCTACGAATGGCTCATATTGGTTACGGTTTGCACTTTCCCCTTTTGTTTTGCTCTTTCTGGCTGCTTTGAGTAAACACCTCACCTGGGAAATCCCACCCTCTGAAACTTACCACCCCCCTGAAAGGCCTCCATGATGGTGTGCATGCTGGGGCGGGGCCAACATGTCAGCCTTGGTCTATGGTCAGGGTAAATCTGGAACATCTTTGTGCCCAGATGACTTTACCCAGAAGGTACAAAGAGTCTAGAGGTTGCATTAGTGAGCCCCAGGGGCCAGATGGCAGAGGTTATAGTAGAGGTACTTCACCTATTCTGTGCTTTGTTACCCATTCAGAGAATTTTTATTATTTACTTGTATACTAAGCACAGTGCTAGGCATTAGGAATTAAGTCTCTGCTCACATGGAGGATTACAAACATTTATTGGTTGTCTATCCAGTTCTGTTCTTTCCTCCTCCCACTCTCTAACAGCACCCAGACTTCACCATGGGGAATGCTGCTTCCCTCACTTTGTGTAAGCCTTGCAATTTCAGTGGGTGGACACCATCCTCACCTCTTGAAGTCCCAACTGGTCTATGCTAATATGGGTAGTTACCAGTCTTTCTGGTGCACTGTAGTGTGCAGATGTGAAATCTGGAAATGCTTCCACCATTTTGCTATGATGAAGGAAGCCAGAAGAGGATGAAGCTTACACAAAAAGGTAAACCTAGTCAACAGATTACACAACCTCAGTCAACTCTACCTCTAGAATTTTCAGTTAATAATCCAATAAATTCCTTTTATGTATTAAGCAAATTTTGAGTTGAGTTTCCCATTGCTTGATACCTTGAAACCTAACTGATACATGGAGCTTAAATCTTAGGGTCCAGTAGCATTTCCCTTTCTTTGGATAGCAGCACTCCATTTTCTTTTGGGAGACATTGCTCCCCACCAGTCCACTGGCTATCTATCAGCTTATGGAATAGGCCACCATGGCAGAGATGTTAGTTGTCCTCCAACATCTGTTCACTTTCTTTCTTAGTAACACAGCCCCCAATTTTAGCTGGGCACAGCTTTCCTTGTAGTTGGGTATGGCCATGTGATTAAGTTTTGGTAAATGATGTATAAGCAGAGTGTTATGTTCAATTTCAGGGAAATGCCCTTAAGGAGAGTGTGCCTTTCTTCCTCCCATGTCTGGCTGAAATACAGACTAATGGCTGGAGCTGGTGCAGCCATATTGTGCCATAAAGTAGAAGTCATGAACTAAGGAGGAACTAAAGTGGCTTGAGTCCCTGGCACTGAGAAGCAAGCAAGCAACTATTTAACTCTGGATTTCTTTTGCCTAAGAGAGAAATTCTTTCTAAACCCCACTTTTATTTTTGAAATCAATTTTGGGACTTATGTGGGTCTGGTGATAAGAAGAACGTTTTCCTACTGAATTTGAAGCTGGGAGGATATGAGCTTGAAGCTGCTGGGTTCCACTATGTGGAGCAAGCCCACTAGAGGCTGAAGTCAATGTAAATGAAGGAGAGATGGAATGACAGTGTTGCTGAACTCTTGGATTGTGCCATATCGGTGGCTAAATATCCCCAGCTGGCACCTCTGTGTTGCTTACCTCCAGAACTGCTGAATGGTGCTCCCTGGTGTCAGGCAATATTCAAACCCTGCCCCAACCTCTCAGTTATAGGAGCCACTACATTCCTCCCACACTATTTTTGGTTTTTGCTTAGGTAAATTTAAGCTGGGTTTTATTCATTGCTATCAAAAGATTTCTGACAAATATTAAACAGATGAACATGATATATACAAAGTAAGATAATAACTAGGAAGGAGAAACATAGGGTGCTTTTAAGAGTGTACAACAGGAGGCCTGACCTATACATAGGTTGTAGAGTGAGCTACTCTGACGAAATGATGTGTGATGAGAAAGCTAGAGAAGCAGTTAGCTAGTAAGTGAGTAGAGCAGGGAGAAAGGATGGTCCAGATGGAAGTAAACACTGTTTACTAACGACCTGTTGTGAGGTGAGAAAAGAATTCAGTTCACTTGTGAAAGTAAAAGAAAATCAGTGTGTGGAATATAGCACATGAGAGGGAGATTTGGACCTACAAGCTGAGATGTAGGCAGGGGCCAGACCAAGCAATCCACAGCATTCTGCTCTCATGGAGTATCTAGATCAGTGATGGCTGTAAAGTGTGTTTCACCTGGCAGAGCTACAACTTGGTAGTGGATGTAGTCCTGGTAGTGCCAGAGGGTAGGGCATTTTAAAGACTGTCCCATCAACCCTTCCAGTCGGAGACATGAGCCTCCTAACTGGTCTTCCTATGACTGCTCTTGCTTCCGCTAAGCAATTATGTCATGCTGCTGCTCTAAATTCTGTGGCACTTCTCTGCTCTTAGGAAGAAGTCTACAAATGTTCATGAAGTTTCCAAAACCCTCCGGGATCTGATTGGCAACTGCTCCACATCTTTGATTCCTACATCTCTCCTCCTCCATGTCTCCTCATCTGCAGTATCAGTATTTCATTCTTTCTCTGTGGCAGATTCTTGCTCGTCGCTTGTCTTCAGGCCCCATGCACACAGTCCTTTCCTGCCTCATGCCTAATTATGCTGCCTTTAGGTTTCCCCTTCGATGTCCCCCATTCCTACCCTAACCACCAAGACTAAGTTGGGTCCCCCGAGTTTATTCTCTCAGCTCCTGTGCTCCTCACCGTTGTCATGCCTTGTTACTGCCTGCAAATCTGCGAGGTCCTAGGTTCTTTTCTGTAACCTGGTGCTGAGCAGCAGTGCCAGGAACACATGAAGTGTGCAATAACTATTGGTGAAATTCTGTTGTTATTCTGTGTGCTCTTGGGAAGGTGGAGAGTTAGAGGAAGAAAGAATTTTTCCAGCATTTTCTATGTGCTGCTCATGGAGTCTACATTCTCATCACCAAGAAGAATTTGTATGAACAAAGAATTTTGAGAATGAATTCTTCTGACGAGAAGGACATAAGTCATTTCAAGAAAGGCTTCCAATGCTAAAACACTGTGCTGTCCTTGCCTCCGGGCCCTAATTGTGTCCCTGCCATGTTTTTATAATGTTCTTATGGCTACTGAGATAAGTTAGCTCATCATGCTTGATGATAAGAACACAGGCTCAAGGGGCAGACAATACAGTTCAACACGCATATTGCCCGCACTAGGTTCAGAATAAGACAGAGTCCCTCTCCTCATGACCTCACAGTCTGGTGTGGGCAACAGACACATAAACAGGCAATTTCAATTTCATGGTAAACCATGAGAAAAATATGCAGAGTGTCACAGAGGCAACCACCACCTACCTAATTGTGTCCTTGGGCAGATAATAACCTCTCTCAGAATCCCAGATTCCTCAACTTTAAAATGAAGCTAAAACTTCCTACTGCTAAAGGCTTGCTTTGAGAATAAGTGAGATAACATTTGCAAAGCACATAACACAGTGTTTTATATACAGGAAGCACTCAACAAATGGTATCCATTCAATTATCAAATAAGGTCAGAATCTGGAGTTCTTGTTCTGTCTGTGCTGGCTAAGTTTGTGTGATTCTCCCACCACCATAGACTGAACTTTCACCTAACCCTGTCCACTGGAGTAATTGTAACAGTAACCCACTATAATCCTTGCCCTTGTTTACAGGAGAGACTGGACAAGAAATGATGACTATATTAACACAGATCCATAACTGCTACTGAAAAAACGCCTCAGAGAACATTCTGTGCTTATGGGGGCCAGGACCATTGTTCTAATAAGTGGAGAATGAAATGTCCACGTTATCACTGTAGCGTCTTCCCCTCCTCTCCTCATGTCTGTCTACTAGTCCATTTTATACTCTGCTGCCAATGTTATTTCTGCCCTGCTGTTCCAACAATATCAACCCCTCTACTTCCTCTATTCAGAACTCTTAAAATTCCCTCTGAGTCAGAATCAGATGCATAATTACGTTGTAGGCTTCACAACTAGGTTGTCCTTACCTTTGCCCCCCCCTCCCTGCCATAGTTCATCAGACTAAAGATCTCTCTCTTTTGCCCATAGCAGCTTTCTCATGACTTTGTCTAAGATTACCACTCAGGACAGCGTTGCATGGAAGTGGTCTCCAAGGCTGCATAATTTAAATGCCACTCTGAAATTTCCCCAGAGTCTTCCATGTGCTGGACATTGTGCCTAGATTAGGACTTGGGGATCTCTTATTTTAGATTAGGAAACCGACTATCCAAATGCAAGTGAGATTTGGTTGGCTTTTTCTTACTATGATTTGCCTATTCTAGAGAAACGTTGGCTTTAAAAATTGCTAATGCACTCTGTTTAAAGCATTTATTGTGAACTTTTTTCTCAGTTGTTTGATTTCCTCCTGCTTTATTATTTAGATAATCATCTATTTGTTCTGAGATTGATCTTGATGTTTAAAAGAAAAATATTTGTTAAAATGACAAGTTTCATCTTCTAGGGTCTACTTTTTAAACTTTCCATCCCCTGTAGTTACCAATACTGCATGTACTGGTCCTGTAGAAATAAGTATGTTAAACTGAACCAACTTGATGTGAGGAGCTCTCACAGGAGGACTTGTTTTCCAAAGAAAAGCATTGTTTAGAGGAACAAAATTATAAGCCTACCTAGGCTTGCTGTTCGAAAAGTAACTCAGAGCGAAGTTTGTGAATGGAAATGTAGTGCCTGAATCACATTCTGCTTAAAAAGGTTGTAGCAAATACAGATAAGATCAAAGGGGGAAAAAAAAGATAATCATCTATCAGATCACCATTACCAATGGATACTCTTTATTCTAGAAGTCATCACTTATGAGTATGAAATTACAGCTGGGGAAATAACCAAGGGATTTATTCATAATCTGGCATATGGTTGTTAATACATATCATCAGGTTTAAAAGTCAGGGTGCCATTTTATTAGCTTTATAAACATTTGGGTTATATGATACTTGTCACTATATCACGTGTTCCTGTCTGTCATGAATTCCTCAAGATATCTGAAATGTGGGGTACACAAAAAGTCAAATCATTGCTCTGGCAGGCAGAATTCTAAGAATGACCTCCAAGGACCCTCACCCAGAAGGCAAAACCAAGAGCCCAGATGGGAAAAACCAGGAGCCTAGAGAATGAAGCAGAGAGTCAGGAAGAATTATTCACAAGCTTTGAAACATAATGGAGCTGGCCCTCCCGGATGTCAAAGTTGCTTTGGAATGATAACTTCTTTGTACCTTCTTTTTGAACTGAAATGCCTGTAATGTTATCCTTCCTATGCCTGTCTCACCATTGTGTGTTGAGAGTGTGGACAAGTAACTTGTCCCTTTAGTTTTGCAGGTCCATGAACAGAGAGGAATTGTGCCCAGAACTAATTATACCCAGGAGCCTCATAGCACCTGATTTAGATGATGATATTTTGAACTTTTGAGCTGATGATATTTACATAAGATTGTGGACTTTGAGCTGATGCCATAAAGGGAAAAGACCCTTGGGAACCTTTGGAGGTGGTGCATGTATTTTGCATGTGGGACCACTGGGGGTCAGGGGGTGAACTGTAACAGAATTCTACCCCAGTGACATTCAACCTTGTACAATTGTCTCCCCTTTGAGTGAGGATAGAGCTTGTGAATAGGATGAGATATCACTCCCATGATTATGTTATATGTTAAAAGGGAGATTACCCAGCTAGTTCAACCTAATCTAATTACATAAGCTCTTTAAAAGCAGAGTTTTCTCTGGCTGGTGGTAGCAGATGAAGTCAGAGGGATTCAAAGCATGAGGGAGGTTCAACTTGAGGGAGATTCTCCTGTTGGTCTCAAAGAATTCTGTTGCTGCCATGATGTGAGAGGGCCTGTGGGAAGGAATGGCCTCTGGGGTTGAGAGCGGCCCCTGGCTGACAGTCAACAAGGAAACAGGGACCTCAGTGCTATGGTTACAAGGAACCGGATTCTACCTGCAACCTGGATGAGTTTGGAAACATATTCTCCCTTGGTTGAGCCTTCAGAGGAGGATGCAGCCAGCTGACACTTGCATTTTAGCCCTGTGAAACTCTGAGCAGTGAACCCAGCTCTGATGTGCCAAACTCTGACAGAACAATGAGCTAACACACAGGTGTCATTTTAGGCCACTAAGTTTGTGGTAATTTATTACACAGCAAGAAAAATACTAATACAATTTCTAAATATTTATTGACTATGTTCAATGTAAAATGTCTTTGTATAAGTGAAGTCAATAACTATTCAAATCATTAATTGCTCATTGCCCTCTTAGTCATGATGACTCAACCACTAAAAATTTACTTTCTGCTTTCAAACTCATTCAAATCAAACATTTTTATTTCCTTTGAGACCCCAAGGGAAATTCTAATTCATTATATTAATAAAAGCAATAGAAATGAACTAAGTTAGAGTTCTGTAGGCAATAAGTTTCGTGATGGGCTTAGGTGATAAAGAACAGGGCATTTCAGGAATGGTTGGTGCTGACAGAAGAGGGGTTGGCAGGCACTGCAAATCACATGGGTGCGGAAGGCAGGCTGTAGGTAAGGCCAAGAGAAAATGTTTCAAGGATCCAGAGCCCAGGCTAAGATATTAGGGAAACAAAGGGTCAGGGATATGAGCAGAGGGCCTGCAAAACTAGTCAGGAACCAGCATAAGAAGACTGGGATCCAGGACTCAGGCTTTAGATAAGAGGTCCAGGAAACAGACTCAAGGCACTAGTAAGAAGAGGGACTTGACTCCAGGTCACCTCAAACTGATCTCAGCATGTTGAAAGATCAGCCCTGAAAGGAGGAACATGTAACCAACCAGGCTGGGGGTTCAAAAGGTAGAAATTTATCTAATTCCTTTTCCAATAGAGTAACAGTTTTTAAGGGTGGTTCCTGTCCCAGCCGTATCAACATCACCTGGGAACTTGTTGGAAATGCATATTCTTGAGCCCTACCTGACACCTAAGGAATCAGAAACTTCTGGGGTTGGAGTTCAGCAAGCTGTGTTTTAACACACCCACTGGGTCATTTTGATGCACAGTAAAGTTTGAGAGAGACAGCAATAGTGTTTTCACCCTTATCTTCCACTGATAAGCATTTTGAGATCCACAGAGCCAAGTCACTAGCCTAGATACGGCTTCCTCCATGTTCACACTAGAACTTTTCTGCCAAGGCACTAGAAAGGAGCAACAGTCTCAAATTTTGCTAGCTGGCTTTTCATCCTGGGAATACCATAAAGCAGATTATTGTTGAGGTGCATGCAGTCATATTAATTCAAGACAGGTTTAAAATAGATTATAAATTATTACTGAAGGAACAAGTCTAAGTGGAATATAATCCAGAAAAGAAGGGGAAAAAAAGCTAATAATGGGTTACTGACTACAGCCAGGCACGAAAGAAAAACAAGTCAATGAGATGTAATCCTCACCCTTGAGATATCTCACATGAAAACCAGAAAGATTTCAGAATACAGGTGTTTATATAATTTTTCTGAATAAATAAAATTGTATTTTCAATGCAAATGAAATAAACAAAACCCTGTCTAAATTGAAATCACAAACAAGTATATTAGGGGTGTGATAGAGAGATAGTTTTGTGCCTACTTTGGGTCAGCAGTTGAACATCTATTCTCTTTATCACCAAAGTACTATCTTTAAAAAATTTGTTTTTCATAAGTGGCATTTACTAAAATATTTTAATTAAGTGTCTTCTTGACTTTTTTCCATGTAGTTTATTTTTCAACTTATAATCCAGAATCTAATTGCAGCTTTTATCATTATTCCTACACCTATGTTTTCATGGTTTATTATCAATTTTCAACTGGCCATGTGGCATTAAAACATTTCTAGAACTGAAACAAAACTGAAGCTCATCAATGACTAATAATATCATTCCCTGTACATTAATTAACAAGTTAGTACCATGATCTTTAAAATTTTAAATATACATATATATATATATAAAAGAATACATATAAAGAGAAACAAGGACAGTCAAAGAATTTTTAAAAATTAAATGCTGGATTTTTTTAAAACTAAGAATGATAACTGGGATTTGATTGCCAAAAGATAATTGTGGAATGACTAAAACATAGAATAAAAATTCCCTTTTTATCTTTTGTACCAGGATGAAGGATATGGCCAGTTTGAGACTACGCTCTTTTGAGGAAATATTTTTATACCATTGTTGGGACATTCCGAGTTTAATTTCTTTAAGTCAGCCAAAGAGAACTATCAAATTTCCCCATTGTGGACCATTAGTAGAAACAACAGTATTTTGATCCCTTTGTATTAAAGTGCCATTGCCCTGTTGATTTTAATTCTGAATTTTGAAGTACAGCATTGCATATAGAAAAGCAGATGTGCATCTTAGATTGTTGAATTTCACATTGAAAAGAAAAAAAAAAATGACAGCCCCTGACATTCAGAAGCTCACCTTACATCAGGCCATGTTATTCTCCTGTTTAGTCATAAATCATCTCATAGATGAGGTTACTCTAAGACCATGATAAAATGAAATGAAATTATGAAGGTTGCCCTTAATAATTTTGTTTTTGCACAGAAGGAAACAAAGTCAGCGTAGCACCCACAGAATATAAAACATCCCCTCTCTTAGCCAAAATGATTGCTACTAATTAACCGTCTACAACTTTATCCTCTTTCTAATCCCCCCTCCCTATAGATAAGATTTATTGAGATACCCAATCATAGAATTGCCGCTACATTCTTACATCATCCAGTCCAGAACAAACCATCACCACCTGAGACCTTTGCCCAAATTTCCCAGCCAAAGCCCAAATCCTACAATAGGTTTTTTTCTAATACCCTTTAACTGAGATAGTCCATGGCCTCCCATGATGTATGTTCTTCCTCTCTATGACAGTATAAACCCACTTTGTTCAACTACAGGTATGTTCTTGATTGTTGATTGTATGTTATTTTAATTTTTAAAAATGAGAGTCTCTTTTATTTTTTTTTATTATTTTTTTTTTAAATTTTATTTTGTCGATATACTTTGTGGCTGATTATTGCTCCCCATCACCAAAACCTCCCTCCCTTCTCCCTCGCCCCCTCCCCCCCAACAATGTCCTTTCTGTTTGCTTGTCGTATCAACTTCAAGTAATTGTGGTTGTTATATCTTCTTCCCCCCCCCCCGGTTTTGTGTGTGTGTGTGTGTGTGTGAATTTATATATTAATTTTTAGCTCCCACCAATAAGTGAGAACATGTGGTATTTCTCTTTCTGTGCCTGGAACCAGCCCAAATGTCCATCATCAGATGAGTGGATACAGAAAATGTGGTACATCTACACAATGGAATACTACTCAGCTATAAAAACGAATGAAATACTGCCATTTGCAACAACATGGATGGATCTCGAGAGAATTATATTAAGTGAAACAAGAGAGTCTCTTTTATATGAATGCCTTTAATCCTTTAATACAAGTTATACAACTTGAATAACTTAAATGGATCTGAAAAGCAAACTAATAATTGATCCAGCAGCTCATCTAATAGTTTAATGACATGTGCTAACTCATCCAGTTGTTACTTTGCAGCATGTTTAATCTTTTGAGAAATCAATAGCGTCAACTATTTGGTTTATATATTACTTGTATGTTTTGATTTGGTAAATTTAGAAATGACAAAAAAGGAAAGAAAAGAAACCTTCATGCCTTACTAATGATCAAAAGCTATAAAATAAAAACCATGCTTAAATAACTTTGACCTAGAAGATAACAATAGCCGCTACTATTGAGCATTTACCATATGCCAGTATTATACCAAGTGCTTTATACAATTTAATTCTAAAACTCAATAAATTTAGTGTGTCTATAAGTAACAGAATGTCCAGTGAAAAGTGGTTTAAATAACAAAGAAAATTTACTGTTTCACTTAGTTCCATGATGTCACTGGCTCAGTGATATCAATGAGGACTCTTTTGCTAACCATCTTTCTGCAGCTATCCTCAGTGTGTCCATGACATTTCCCTTTTAGATTGCAAGCTGGCTAGAATTGGTATAGAGTTTCACACAACCATGTGTAATGAAAGCAGATTTCCAGCATCTCTTTTTATTAGAGAAGAAATGTTCCTCCTGCTGATTGCCCCTTGGATCCCATTGCCCAGGACTAAGTCATGTGTTCAGGCCCTAGTTGCAAGGGCAACTGAGATCATGAGGATCTGGAATTTTCAGCAGCACTATTTGGAGGTGGGCTCTATTGGCAAGGAAAAAGGAGGGAAGGAAGGTTGATTGTGAGGCAGGAAGTTGATGGCATCATTCACGGTATTATCATTATCCTCATTTTACAAAGGAGAAAACTGAAGCTTATAGAGGTTAAGTAATTTCCCAACAATTATTCAGCTAGAATGTGTTGTGCTAGAATTCAAATCCAGGTCTGTAGAATTCCAAAACCCAAACTCTTTAAGGTCTTAGACTCCAAGTCAGATGAACCCAGGTTTATATTTCAATTCTGCCTCTTTTCATTGTTGACCTTATTTCCTCTTTTTTTTTCACTGCTGGCTTGTGTGGAGATCCGAACCCTTGACCTTGTTGTTACAGCACTGTGCTCTAACCAACTGAGCTAACTGGCCAGCCCTTGTTTGCTCATTTGTAAAAAAGAAATTATTGTACTACCCATTTCACTGGAATATAGTAAAGACTAAACAGATAATGTATAAATGAGTACGAAGTGCTGAGCACAGCGCCCGGCTCTTTTATCACTGCTGTCAATAATCATCAGCAGCAACAATGTTATTATCCCACTCCACTAAGGATGCCACCCACTAGGTAAAATTTCTAGGTGATTGTTCAGAGTCCAAGTGCTCCTCTTGCATCTCTCATAGTAGATGGTATGTGGGGTTTACTCACCTGAACATTCCTCTAGAGCAGGGGCCACCTCTTGTTCTCTTTATATCTTCAGCCTCTCACACAATGTATGGTGCATACTATGTGCTCAATAAAAAGACTTTTTTTTCCCTTTTTTTTTTTGAGGGGGTGGCGTGGGTGTGGCTGGCCAGTACATCGATCGAAATAAATAGATTTTGAATGAAGGTGTAAGTGACAGCAGGAATAGCTCTATACTGCAATTGGGAACTATAAATCCTATTTCTCAACCATAGAAAAATCATCCCTTTCCAGTCAAACATTTCATTACAAATATATAGGAAGGTCTAAATGACAAGATTAGCGAACATTGAATAAAAACCACATACTTTCAAAGAACATTCTTATTCTCCCCACCCCCGAAATGAAGGGCTACTATTATATAAATCTTTCCTTTTACTTTTTTAGGATTTATTTTTAAAATTTTTATTGAAATATATTGATTGTACATGTTTATGGGGTACAGAGAAATATCTCAATACATGTATACAATATGTGATGATCCATTCAGGGAAGTCAGAATATTCATCATTGCAAGACCCAATCATTTCTTTGTGATGTGCACATTTGATCTCCTCTCTTCTAGTCATTTGGTAGCATGCAGCAAATCATTGTTCATTATAGATTCCTGGATTGACTGTACACCAATAGGACTTATTTTTCCTATCTCGCTGTAAGTTTGTGTCCACTAACCAGCCTCTCAACATTCCCCCTCCCCATCCCACCTCAGTTCAATTTATTATTACTATTATTTGTTTGTTGTTTTGCTTTGTTCTCTTTTTTAGCTCCCACATATGAGTGAGAACATGCTGCATTTCTCTTTCTGTGTCTGGCTTATTTCACTAAACATAATTTTCTCCAATCACATCCACGTCGTTGCAAATGGCAGAATTTCATTCTTTTCTATGGCTGAGTACTATTCCATTGTGTATGTGTACTATATTTTCTTTATCCAATCATCTGTCGATGAACATTTAGATTGGTTCCATTTACTGGCTATTGTGAATAGAACTGTGATGAATGTGGGAGTGCAGATATCCCTTAAATATGATGCTTTCCATTCCTTTGGGTATATATCCTGTAGTGGGATTGCTGGGTCATATGGTAGCGCTATCCATATTGAGAAACCTCCATACTGTTTTTCATAATGGCTGCACTAATTTACAGTCCCACCAAAAGTGTAGAACTTTCTCTGCATCTTCACCAGCATTTGTTATTTTCTGGGTTTTTTTTTTTTTTTTTTTTTTGGTTTTTTGTTTGTTTGTTTTTTATAAAAGCCAGTCTAACTGGGGGAGATGATATCTCAATATTGTTTTGATTTGCATTTCCCTGATGGTTAGTGATGTTGAGCATTTTTTCATATATTTGTTGTCCATTTGTATGTCTTCTTTTGGGAAATGTCTATTTGGCTCCCTAGCCCATTTTTTAATTTTTTTGTTGCTATTGAGTTGTTTGAGTTCCTTGCATATTCTGGATATTAGCCCCTTGTCAGATACATAGTTTGCAAATATTTTCACCTATTCTGTAGGTTGTCTCTTCACTCTGTTGATTATTTCTTTTGCTGTTCAGAAGCTTCTTAGTTTGATATAATCCTATTTGTTTATTTTTGCTTTTGTTGCCATTTTTGTTGCCTTTTGAGGTCTTATTCATAAAATATTTACCCAGTCTTATGTCTTGTAGCATTTTCCCTATATTTTCTTCTAGACATTTTATAGTTTCAGATCTTACCTTTGTCCTTAATCTATTTTGAGTTGATTTTTGTATATGGTGAGAAATAGGGGTCTAGTTTAATTCTCCTACATATGGATAGCAAGTTTTCCCAGCACCATTTATTGAAGAGGCTGTCCTTTCCCCAGGTATAGTTTTAGCACCTTTGTCAAAGATGAGTTTGCTGTAAGTATGTGGGTTTATTTCTGGGTTTTCTATTTTGTTCCATTTTGTCCAAGTGTCTGTTTTTATGCTAGTACCATGCTGTTTTGGTTACTATAGCTTTGTAGTATATTTTGAAATCAGGTAGTGTAATGTCTTTAGCTTTACTCTTTTTGCTCAGAATTGCTTTGGCTATTCAAGATTGTTCATTGTTCCATATGAATGTTAGAACTGTTTTTTCTATTTCTGTGAAGAATGTCATTGGTAGTTTGATAGAGATTGTGTTAAGTCTGTAGATCACTATGGATAATATAGACATTTTCACAACATTAATTCTACCAATCCATGAGCATGGAATGCCTTTCTATTTTTTTCCATCCTCTTTAATTTCTTTCACAGTGTTTTGTAGTTTTCATTATAGAGATCTTTCATCTCCTTGGTTATATTTATTTCTAGGTATTTTATTTTATTGAAAGCTATTATAAATGGGATAGCTTTCTAGATTTCTTTCTCTGCTAGTTTGTTATTGGTGTTAGAAACACTACTGACTTTTGTATATTGATTTTATATCCTGCAAGTTTACTGAATTTGTTCATCAGCTTTAGTAGTTTTTTGGTGAAGTCTTTAGGTTTTCCTATATATAAGATCATATCAACTGCAAACAGGGACAATTTGACTTCATCTTTTCTGCCTTGGATGCCCTCTATTTCTTTCTCTTGCCTAATTGTTCTTCAATACTACGTTAAATAGGAGTGGTGAGAGTGGACATTCTTGTCTTTTTCCTGTTCTTAAAGGAAAATCCTTTAGCTTTTTTCTATTCAGATGATGTTGGCAGTGGGTTTGTCACATATGGCTTTTATTGTTCTGAGATACTTTCCTTCTATACCTACTTTGTTGAGAGTTTTTATCATGAAGGGATGTTGAATTTTATCAAATGCTTTTTCTACATCTATTAAAATGATCATATAGTTTTTGTCTTTTATTTTGTTGATGTGGTATATCACATTGATTGATTTGCATGTGTTGAACCATCTTTGCATCCCTGGGATAAATCCCAGCTGATCATGGTGTATAATCTTTTTGATGTGCTATTGTATTCTGTGTGCTAGTACCTTGTGAGGAATTTTTGCATCTATGTTCTTCAAGGATATGGGCTTGTGGTTTTCTTTATATGTTTTGTCTTTGTCTGGTTTGGGTATCAGGGTGATGCTGGCCTCATAGAATGAGTTTGGAGCATAACCTCCACTTCAATTTTTTGGAATAGAAGAATTGTTATTCCATCTTCTTCAAAAGTTTGGTAGAATTCAGCACTGAAGGCATCCAGTCCTGGGCTTTTTGTTGGGACACTGCAGATTACTGATTCAATCTTGTTTCTCATTAATGGTCTGTTCAGGTTTTCTGTTTCTTCTTGGTTCGGTCTTGGTAGTTTGTATGTGTCCAGAAATTTATTTTCTCTAGATTTTCAAATTTGTTGGTTTATTGTTGTTCATAAGTCTATAATGATTCTTTGCATTTTTGTGGAATCAGTTGTAATGTCTCCTTTTTCATCTCTGCTTTTTGGTCTAGGGTCTTCTCTCTTTTCACATCTAGTCTACCTAATGGTATGTCAATTTTGTTTGTTATCTCAAAAAAACAACTTTTTGTTTCATCAATCTTTTGTATCTTATTTTGGTCTCTTTTTCATTTTGTTTTGCTCAGATCTTTTTTTTTTTTTTTTTTTTTTTCTGTCCACTAATTTTGAGGTTGGATTGTCCTTCTTTTCTAGTTCCTTGAGGTGTGAGCTTAGGTTGTTTATTGGAATCCTTCAACTTTTTGGATGTAAACATTTATTGCAATAATCATCCCTCTTAGTACTGCTTTTGCAGTATCCCATAGTTTTTGGTATGTTGGGCTTGTATTTTCATTTGTTTCAAGAAATGTTTTGATTTACTGCTTTGTTTCAGTTTTGACCCATTGGTCATTCAGTAGCATATTGTTTAATTTCCATGTATTTGTATAGTTTCCAAAGTTTCAATTGTTATTGATTTCTGATTTTATTTGATTGTAGTCTGAAAAAAAACTTGATATAATTTCAATCTTTTTAAATTTGTTGATACTTGATTTGTGGCCTAACATATGGTCTATCCTGGAGAATGATCCATGTGCTGATAAAAAGAATGTATATTCTGCACTTGTTGGATGAAACGTTCTGTAAATGTCTGTCAAGTTCATTTGGTCTGAAGTATAGTATAAATCCAATATTTTTCTGTTAATATTTTGTTTAGATGATTTGTCCAGTGCTGAGAGAGAGGTGTTTGTTTCCCAAATATTATTGCATTGGAGTCTACTCTCCCTTTAAATCCAATAACATTTGCTTTTAGATCTGGATGCATATATATTTATGACTGTTATATCTTCTTGCTGCATTGTTCTCTTTGTTATTATATAATGTCCTTCTTTGTCTCTTTTTATAGTTTTGGCCTAAAGACTGTTTTATCCTATATAAGTATAGCAACTCCTGCTCGGTTTTGGTTTCTATTTGCATGAAATATCTTTTTCCATTACTTCATTATTAGTCTATGTGTGTCTTTATTGGTGAAGTGAGTTTCTTGCAGGCAGCCTATAGTTGGGTCTAGTTTTTTAACCCATTTAGCCAGTCTATCTTTTAAGTGGGGGATTTAATCCAGTTATATCCAGGGTTATTGAAAGATATTGCCTTATTCCTACCATTTTATTAATTTTTATGGTTGTTTTAGTTTTCTTTTGTTCATTTCTTTTCCTTTTATTGTTTATCTTTCATGTTTGGTGTTTTGTTTTCTTTTTTTTGTGATAAGATACAGTGTCTTTCTCTTTCTCATTTGCGTATCTGCTGTAGTAGTGGGTTTTATTCTTTCTAGTGTATCCACAATGGTAGTTATTGCTCTTTTGATTCCAGATGTAAGACTACCTTGAGGATTTCTTGTAGTCTCAATCTTGTGGATGTGAATTCCCACAGTTTTTGGTTGTCTGGGAAAGACATCATTTCTTCTTCATTTCTGAAGGATAGCTTTGCTGGATATAGTATTCTTGGCAGGCAGTTTTTTTTGTTGTTGTTGTTTGTTTAGTACTCTGAATTTATCATCCCATTCTCTCCTGTCCTATAATGTTTCTGTTGAGAAGTTTTCTGTTAGTGTGATGGAGATTCCCTTATAGGTAACTTGAACTTGCTGTTATTATTTTTTTATTTTTTATTTATTTTTATTAATATTATTCTTTTACATTCTATGAAGTTATTGCAGAGCAGTTGGGAGAGGGGAGGAGAGGAGAAGGGGGAAGGAAATGGGATGGAAGGAGGAGGAAGGAGGAGGGGCAGGATTGAGGCCTGTGGCACTCCCCTCATTCCCACAGGGGTTGACTGGGGGGCTTCGAGCAGTGGCTTGGCCATTTCTAGGTTGGGAGCAGATTTCAGGGGTGTGTGGCAAAAGCCCTTGCCCCTCCCCCACCCCCCGGCTAGGGAACCCAGGGCGCTTCTTTCTGAAGGTTAGTGGTCATTTCTGGGTTGGTTGCTCGTGTCGGGGGTGTGTGGCCAAGGCCTTCAGACCCCCACTGCCCTGGCTCAGGAGAGCCTGGGTGCTTCCTACAGCAGCTTGGTTGTCCTCACTGGTGTGGTTGTGCATGTCAGGGCATATGGCTGAGGCTTGAGGCCCCCACCCTTGGGATTGGTTGTGGGTGTCTGGGGGCAAAGCTGAGGCCCCCAGCCCTCCCCCTTTCTGGCTTGGTAGCCCAGGAGACTTCCAGTCCTTCTAGGTGTTATAGGTGTTCTTTGGTGAAATGAGACCTTTACTAGTTAATATCAAGCTTTGTCTCCAGTTGTGGCTACTTTGTTTTTTCTTTCAGTTCTGTGTTAGATTATTTGCTGTTCCCACCACTTAAATTCTGTGCTGGAACTAATTTGATGTCCTTTGCTCACTTCTAAAATGGGGAAACTTCCTGTGGGGACCAGTACTTGAGTTCTGTGGTTGAGCTAAATTGCTGCTTTGCTGCTGATTCCTTAGGGAAGGCTTTTTGTGCAGCTCAGGTTTTAACGGTTGACTTTACAAGTACTTCTGGGTCTAGTGAAATCCATTGCACCTGGGTTATATAGAAACTCTGGTCTGGGCCTGAATCTTTTCATCAGACTGCCCCCCATGCAATTCTATATTCTTGACCAGTTTCCTCTGAGTGGTCCTGCGCTGACTGGGGGGCAGATCAGCTGTCCTTGCTGTGCCCCAGCATTCTCCCAGTGGGCCCGGTCTCCCCCACCACCCATGTTGCAAACACTTCCCATGGGACAGGCTGTGCTCTGGTCCCTTGTGATGACTCACTGGCCTCTAAGTGTCTCCTTTTTTTCAGTTGATCTGGCTCCTCACTCCTATGTGGGTCCATGGGAACCCTATTAGAGGTCCTGCTGGCCTGGGGGCCACCAGGGCCCTCTTCTCCCCTGCTGCCTCCAAGCGACTCCATCTAAAGGGCACAGCTGTGGCTTTTGCCAGCTCCTGCTTCGTGTGCTCAGGAGCTCCAGCCTGGAAGCAGCTGGGATTCAAAACGGTCAGAGCAGTCCTTTCTTTCTCTCATCATAGCTTCTCCCACCTTCTTGCACTTCGTAGGTCTCTCTTCCTCTTCCCCTGAGCTCTAGCAGCCCCAGCTTGGCTGTCGTTGCTTTTTTATAGTTGTAAATTGATTGATTTGTGGGAGAGAGTGGTGCAGGGGACTGTGTATTCTGCCATGTTGTCCAGAAGTCTGAACTTGCTGTTTTTAGAATCCTTTCTTTGTCTTTGACTTTTGACAATTTGACTATAATGTGTCTTGAGGAAGACCTTTTTGGACTGAATCTTCTTGGGGATCTTGAGCCTATTGGAACTGGGAGATTGTATCTTTCCCAATACTAGGGAGGTATTCAGCTACTATTTCACAAATAGTTTTTCAATGCCTTTTCCTTTCCTTTCTCCTTCTGGTACAACCATAATACAGATGTTTGTATGCTTAAGATTGTCCAATAGTTCTCATAGGCTTTATTTATTTGTAAAAACTCTTTTGTCTTTTTTGGTCCTCCTGGATCAATTCAAAAAACCTGTCTTCAAGTTCAGAAATTTGTTCTTCTACTTGTTCTACCCTTTTGCTTAAGCTCTTCATTGTATTTTTATTTCATTGAATGAATTCTTCATTTCCAAGGTTTCTGCTGTTATTTTGTATAATATCAAACTCCTTGTTGAATTTCTCATTCAGGTCCTGGGTTTTTTTTCTGACTTCATTTTTATTTCTGTCTACATTTTCTTGCTTCATGTTGAGTTTTCTTAGGACTACCATTTGGAATTCCTCCAGGCATTTCATTAGTTTCTTGTTGTTTGTGATCTAGTACTAGAGGATTATTGTCTTCCTTTGGGGGTGTCATGTTTCTCTGTCTTTTCATGCTTCTCATGTCTCTGCATTGATGTCTGTGCATCTGGTGGTGCAGTCACTTCTAATTTTTAGAGTAATTTTTGAAGGGAGAAACTCTTACCTGTAAAAGTGTTCTATATTTACAGTTAGTTTGGGTGTTTCAGGTTTGGTTCTGGGTGAACACAGTAGTGTAGTGTGATTATTTCTTTGACTGTATTTAATCTTGGACTTGTTTATGGGTACCTTCATGCCATCAGTCTTCAGGCCCTTGGCCATTTCTTCTTGGGGTGGTTGATGCTGGGAAGGGTTGTTGTGAGCAGATCCTCGAGTACCTTGGGGATGTGCTGGTGCACTCAGTGTTTCCTAAGCTGAGGTGAGCAACCCTGTATGGGGTTGCTTGGATCACCCTTGGGCCTTCAGTTTCTGGTGTAGGTACTGTGACTATGGACTGTTCCTCTGCTAATGTGGGTGGAGTTGCCAGGGTATAAGTGGGTTGCACACCCCTGGGAGAAGTACTGGGGCACTTATCTGAGACCCTGGGTGAGGTGGGTGTGCTCTCTAAAGCTTTCCTACCGGAGTATGTGGATCTAGGCAAGTTTACCTGAGACACAGGACTGTGTGCACATGGGAGAAGCTGGCTCACACCTTGTACCCTCTCCACTGCGGCAGGTGGGCTTCCTATGTAGGGTGGGTCTCTGAGTCCTGTGGGGGAGGTAGGCATGGATCTAGGCATGTTCACCAGACATGTGCAGAGCTGTGTGCACCCAGGATGGGGCAGCTCACTCCCAGCACCTTCTCTGCTAGGGTGAGAGGCTCTGACAAGTTCACCAGAACTAGGCAGGTCTCTGTGTCCTGGTTCCTATCCCCAGATGGTGATACCCAGTACCAAAAGGGATGGGGGGACTCAGCATGCACTTCCCCTCTGGAAAAATGCATTTATGTGGGCTCCCAGCAACTCCCCATGCTGGGCTCACTGCCCACAAGGGCCACACAGTTACCTTTTAGCTTGAATTGTAGACATCTGTGCTGGGAATGCTGACTGCCAACACCCCTCCATCTCCCCCTACCCATCTACCTTATCCTAGCAATGCAGGGTTTTTCCAGTCTCTGCATCAGTCTTGGTCAGGTGTTTCCCTTGTTTTCCTATGTTGCTATCTTGAGTTTCCAGATACTGGGGAGTCTTCCTCACTATTTTGCTGGATCTGGCATTTTTCTTCCAGACACTCTATTCTACAGGTTACTATGTACTTGCTGTTTTAGACTTTTTCTTTTTTCTTTTTTTTTTTTTTTTGCATTAGAGGCAAAGACTAGCTGCCTCTAGTCAGCCATCTTGCCAGTAAAAAAACAAAACAAAAACACTTTTTCTTTCACTTTGAACTTTAATGTACTTTCATTGATTAAAACTTACAGTAAGGAGTCAACAAATTTTTCGCCCAGAATAGTTCATTTTCCAAGTCTCCAGAAAAAGTCATGTGTGTTATAAATTGAAGTTCTCAGAAAATTCAGGAATAAAATTTAAAAACCCAACAATAACATGCTTTTTGAAATAATAGCAATATGCATCCTAGAAACGTTTTAAATAAAACCAAACTTAAGAGAAACATCCATTTTTTTAAAGTTGATCTCAAGTTCTTGAGTTGTCCTGTGTCTGAGCATAGTAGAGATAAATCCTTAGCACAGGATAAGTAACAGACAGTTTATAACACTCACCTAAGAGCATATATACACAGTATGGGATGCAGATGCTGCTCTATGTAAGATAGATACTTTAGTGGCAGAAAAACAAGGCAGATATAGTGGCATCCTCATCTGCTGTATTAGTCCATTTCTGTTGCTTATAACAAAATACCTGGAATTGGGTGACTTGTAAAGAAACAATATTTATTGCTTACAGTTTCAGAGGCTGAGCAGTCCAAAGTCCAGGGAACACATCTGGTGAAGGCCTTGTTTGTGGTGACATGACTCAGGCGTCTCACATGGCAGAATAGTGAAGCAGAGAGAGAGGGTTTCTCATGCATTCTGCTTTTGAAGCCATCAGAACCATGCCCATGACCACCATTAAACCATCGTTGGATTAATCCACTTACTTGGGCATAGTCCTCACAATCTAATCACCTCTTCACGCCCCACCTTTCATCCACCATAATAGGATTTCCCACCCTTTGTCACAGTGAGGACCAAGCCTCCAATATATTAAACTTTGGAGTGGACACAATCCAATCCATAATACCTGCTTATCACAATCATAGAATTAGCGTTTTTCTTCCTGCTGATTTATAGATGGTTAAAATTTTCTTTGACAGTAAAATTATGACAGTGGGTAATTTCTCTTTATTGCTTTGTTTTGTTTTACAGGAATTTGTGCAGTCATGTTACTGACAAATAATACAATTGTTTATGATTACTTTTCTTTCTAGTTATGCAAATCAATTTTACTATTATGTTACTTTAAAAAGTTTTTTTCTATAAGCCACCATTTTTAAAGCTATATTTTTACATATGAGCCATTTACTTGTTGATTTAAAAGAAGAAACAGAGGCAAAGATATCAGACAAAGTTTATTTGGGCCAAATTTTCAGGCTACAGCCCAGGAGACAGACTGAGGTTGCCTCAAATATGTGTTCTGGAGGACAAAAGAGAAGTTAGTAGTATTTCAAGGGAAAAGCAGAATCTTAATGGGGTAGTTTCAAAGTTGTTTGCTAAAAATTTACATTGGTTTACTAAAATAACATAAGCTACTGATTAGCTACATATTGCTCTCTGCATTATAAATTCCAGGGACTTTGCTGCAGAGAAAGAATAAGGGTAACATTGTACAACTTTTGGGCAATCTATATCCAATGGTGGTGGCAGCCTTTCTACTAAAAACATACCTTTTAGCAATTAGCACAGAGCTGTACAAAGGGGACGTGATTGCAGCTCCATGCCCATATCTCTCTGGGCCCGATACATTTACCAGACCTTGCATAACTCAGATTGCTCTGTTATTTTTCTTTGTGGAATATACCAATATTTATAAAGCAAATGTATTTCACAGGGACTCCAAAGCCCTGAAGTTTCAGGTTTAGCCTAACTTCTTAAAAGTACACATAAAAATGTTAACCTCGCAAAATACAGGAAACTTTCTTCAGGCTAAAGTCTTTGTAACACAGCGAAGTTGCTGACTCAAGGACAGACAAGTTACTTGATTGATACGTAAAAATGCTGAGGAAGCTGCTGTAGGGAAAGAAAATGTTTGCTAAGATCAAGATTTTGTTGGTAAATTGACTTAACCTTTTGCAAATTGCATTATGGAATGTCACTTTGCTTGTCTCACTGATGTTACTAGCCTCTACTGTTAAACCATAATTAGCCATAACCACACCTATGTTCTTTCCCTGTAACTTCCTGGTCTGGAAAATAAATGTGGGGTGAGAACCCCAGTTCAGTGGTTAATTTCCAAAGGAAGGAATGCCTCTCTCTTGAGGGTTCTGGGAAATTAACCCCTTCAGGGTCTCTCACTGCTTGGAACAAATGGGCTTTGAGTAATTCTTTTTGCAGTTCCATCACCCAGGGGACAAATCCATGTGAGGCAAAGCAACATTCTTTCTCATGTTAATAAAACCATAATTTCAAAAAGAATTCTTTTAGAAAGAGCAGCTATATCATAAATAAAATGGGGAAAACATTCAGCATTTGTAGGCTACTCTGATTTTGAAAATATTTTTTGACCACTAGTACACCTCTTATACCTGTTACTCAACCACAATCTTGCTATGCAAGCTAACCTTAAAGAATTTCATTATTATAAAACAACGCTGCTTCTTGTAGAAAGTCAGAAAATACAACAAAACACAAAGAAAAAAAAATGCCCACAATCCAACTCTTGTAGATGGCTAATACTAATATTTTTAGTTTACTACCTTCTTGTCTTTTTTCAAAGTATATGTGATATACACATATTCAACTTTTAAAAACCAATTCACACCATATTGAATATGCCTTTGGTTTCTTAAATTATTGATGGAATTTTTATGTCAATAAATATTTATAAAAAATTTTTTTGAATCACTGAATGGCATTTCAAGATAAGGATTATCATAATTTAGCCAAAACTTCACTGATGTACATTTACATAATTTCTAACTTTGTTATTATAAAAAACACTATGAGGGGGTCTTCAAAAAGTTCATGGAAAATGCATGTAGTAAGAAAACTATGTATGGATTGCAAAATTGTTTTTCAACAAAATAAACTCATACTAACTTGTTGTAACATGTCTAAATAGGATCTAGTTTGAGGACAAAACATCAGTTTGAAAAGCACCCTAGAGCAACATGAATTCTACTAAAATTGAAGCAAGACATGCATCAAATTTATGGTGAAGCTTGGGTGAAATAATGATGAAATCATTACTAGATGATTTACCAAAAAAATCCTAAGAATATTGCCCTAAAGAAATTGGCAGTTTACAATGGATAACTCATTTTAAGAAGAAACAATCTCAACATATGACAAAAAAGAAAATAAAAAGAAAGAAGGAAGGGACGAGATGGTGTCAGCGTTGAGGCTCTCAGCAACAGACCATCCACATCAATGTGTGAGGAAAAAATTTACCTTGTTTGTGCCCTAATTGAAGAGGACACACGGTTAACAGCAGAAGCAACAGCCAACACCATAGACATCTCATGTGGTTCAGCTTACGCAATTCTGATTGAAAAATTGCAGATGAGCAAACTTTCTGCTCAATGGGTGCCAAAACTGTTGCACCCAGATTCAACTGCAGACAAGAGCAGAGACTTCAATGGAAATTTTAAACAAGTAGGATCAAGATCCTGTAGCACTTCTCTGAAGAATTGTAACAGGAGATTAAACACAGCTTTACCAGTACAATTCTGAAGACAAAGCGTAATCAAAGCCAGAGCTACCAAGAGGTGAAAGTGCTCCAGTCAAAGCAAAAGCAGACCAATCAAGAGCAAAGGTCGTGGCAACAGTTCTTTAGAATGCTCAAGATGTTTTGCTTCTTGACTCACTGGAAGGCCAAAGAACAATAACATCTGCTTATTATGACAGTGTGTTGAGAAAGTTTTCCAACCTTTAACAGAAAAATGCTCAGTAAAACTTCACTAGAGAGTTCCTCTCCATCATGACAGTGCTCCTGCTCATTCCTCTTGTCAAGCAAAGAGAAATTTAGTGAGTTTCTATGGGAAATTTTTAGGCATCCACCTTACAGTCCTGATTTGTCTCCTTGGGACATTTTTATTTCCTAATCTTAAAAAATCTTTAAAGGGAACCAATTTTTATCCAGTTAATAGTGTAAAAAAGAATGTATTGATATGGTTAAGTCTCCAGGACTCTCAGTTCTTTAATGATGAGCTAAATGGCTGGTATCATCACTTACAAAAGTGTCTTGTACTTGATGAAGCTTATGTTGAGAAATAAAGTTTATATTTTTTATTTTTATTTTCTAATTCCATTTTCCCAGGAACTTTTTGAAGTCCCCTAATACAATAAGCACACTTGTATACAACACTTTATACATATCTCTAATTTTTCTTGCTTTGGAAGAGAATAATTAGAATATGAATTTTTAAGTTTCTTAAGACATATTTTTAAGTTAAAAATGCTTACTATTAACTTTGGAGACATAACCATAATACAGAGTCGAAATGTTTTGCTCAAGTCCTAAAGCAAATATTATTGGTGCACTAGTGCCAGGCCTTCTTTAAACACTTGGCACATCTAATGCATACAAAAGATTGGCATTTTTGTTAAAAGCTCCCAGGGATGGTACATTCATGATGCTGTTTGGCATAAGATGTTCTTAGATGTGATGACATAGCATCATAAGGATATCAAATCTTCTTAAGCTAAGCCATAAATGTAGTACAGTCCTAAGGAAAGTAACAAAAGAATTTTTATAGCTATTTAAGCATATTTTAATATTATCATTTTAAAATTAATATTTTATACCATATACAATAGTCAATAAGCAAGTATAGGAGAAGAAATTCTAAAAATGAAGAGTAATAAGGGTGAACTAGCTTCCTGAGATATTGAAGTATATTATAAAGCTACAGTAATTAAAACAGTATGATAATGATGCTTAAATAGATTGACAGATTATAGGACAGACTGTGGAATCCAGAAATAGGTCCAAAATACATATATGAACACTTAGTAGATAATAAAGGTGACATTTAAAGTTAGTGAGAAGAGATAGATTATTACAAAAGGGTGTTAGAGCATTTGGAAAACAAGTAAGTAGATCCATATCTCCCAGTTTATGCCAGAGTAAATTTTATACAAGTCAAAGACTTTATGGGAACAATAAAACCATAAAGAAGAAACCAGAGGAAAAATTTTAAAGAAACTTCACATGGGGAAGTTCATCCTAAGTATGAACAAAACTGAAAAGAAGGAAAACAAAAACTTAGATAAAGAAAAAAATTGATAAATTCCAGTATTTACAAATAAAAAATATCTACATGGGGAAAAAACTACCATAAGCAAAGTCAAAACCTTCACTGAGAAAAATATTTGCAACTTAAATCATAGACAAGGGCTAATTTATCCAACATATAAGATCTCCTTTAAATCAATATGGGAAGACTAATAATTCAGTAGAAACTTGTGTAAAGGGTACACACAGATATCTCACAGAAAAGGGAATATCAAAGTCTCTTAAACATATGTAAAGATGTTCAACCTCACGTTTTAAAAAATGCCAATTAAAACTTCTAGGAGACACTCTTTTTTCTGAGATACTGGTTTTTAGCTATTAGATTGGCAAAGATTAAAAGTTTTATTGACATGCTCTTGGAAAGATCTGGGGAAACAGGCACTCTCATATAGGGCTTGTGGGAATATAAATTGATGCAACTTTTGGGGAGCATCTATAAAAACTTCATATACACATGCTCATTAACCCAGCAAGTCCATTTCTAGGTTTTCATCTTACCGATATATTCATTTATACATGTGCAAGTTTTCTTATATGTAAGTTTATTTGTTATAGGGATATTGTAATAACAAAGGATTGGAAACAACATAAAAGGCCATTGATACGGACTGGTTAAAATAAATTATGATACATTGAAACAATTAAGTATTAGGCAGTCAATAAGAAGAATGAAATGAGGAAGATCTTCACGTATTGGTATAAGATGACCTCTGAGATAGACAGATAGATATAGATAGATACGTGTATAATTTATGCACAAATGTGTATGTGTTGTTGTTTGTATATGTATGAAGTGTCTTTGGAAGAACTCACAAGGAGCTGGTAATATTAATGGGCTTTGAGAATGGAAACTGGTTTGTTTCATCGCACGTTTTGAATTTCGATATGTTTGAATGTATTAACTATTTTAAAAAGTAAATATATCTAAAATGTTTCAAGTTGAGTAGGCCCCTGTAACCACAAAAAAATTAGCTTGGGTCTTAATGAGGCAGTCCGAAGAAGAATAAAAGAAATATCTCATCAAAAGGCTAATAACCAGGACCTATTGTTCACCTAAATCCCCAATTGTTAGGTAGCCTAAATTATCTACTCCCCATGCCAACCACGTAGCAGAGCACCAACCAGTGCCAGAATTTCTCTGGCAGCTGAAATCAAGCCCAGAGCTGCCTTCACCTCCCTCTCCTTGTTTGCTAGCAATGGAGAAGCTACTACAGCGCGTGCTTAGACTGACCAATGAATGAACGGCTGGGAGCCTTCCAGTTCTTTAGCAAATATAAAACTCAACGAAGCAAAGAAAATATTGGAGTCGCTGGATGTGTGATTGCAGATCCTTACGTCATCCCCGCTTTAGAGCACGAGCCCTTGAATTCTCTCTCCCGGTTGTGCTCCAGCAATTGGATGCCTTCCTGCCTCAGCCACCCGACCAAGCCTAGAAGGAAGCAGTGTGTATGAGGCCCGCCACAAGATGGCGCTCTTCACAGAGATCGTTATTTTCTCCTAAGCTAAAAGCAGTAAATTTATTCTTAAGTGGCAGATGGATTGTTCCTGGGCTTTAGGCAGTCTTATTAGAGCAAAGAAATCCATTTGGCTAGGAAGGGGAAAAGCAGAGCAGGTGTCAAGATCTGGATCTAATTGCTTAGCTAATCAGCCATGAATAATTGGCAAAGTGAGGATGAAAGTGACTTCTGAGAATGGCTTACTCCCCCTGTCTTAAGGACTTTACCTGTATCAACTCACTCACTTTTCACAACAACTTAAGAGGTAGTTATTACTATGATTCCATTTTACAAATGAGGCAACTGAAGCATAGAAAGATTAACTAATTTGTCCAAAGTTATCCAACAAATAAATGGCAGAATTAAGATTGAACTCATAATGTGGCTGCACAGTCCGCACAGTCTACACATGGCATTTTATGTCATAGTAATTTTACATATGGTATGATCTAAACATGAAAAATAATTTTTGCTAGCTCTATCCCATCCTGAAACACAGATCACAGTGTATGTAGATGTCTATATTTGTTCTCCTTAGTTAATGTCTCCTCCATTGCTGAACAAGATTTTTATTCTAAAAATACAGAAAAACATGTAGAGATATGCATCCAGGAGCTATGCAACACTAATTCTCCAAAACAAACACTAGTCCCACTCATTTTCTTCCTCCCTATAAATCAAAGCAAGTGTTTCATTTAACATATGTATCATCTAGTGTGAGCAAAGAAAGAAAATAAAACAAGCAAAACAAAACAGGAGTCCTAAGCAACACTCTAAATTACCGTGTCAAGCACAGTAGACTTTTTGTTCAGAGCTAAATGACACTACCATCCTCTTTCTGTCCTAGACATAGATAGGGTGTCCTGGGAGGGCATCATGTTTATAACATAGCTATGTCCAAAAGTCATGGAGTCGGTGAAAGAGAAGTGCTGAGTGATGCTTGTTCAAAAGTGGAAGTGAGAAAGGAAAGCATTTTAGAATTGACGAGATCTTAAGAGTTCACAATTGTACAGCTAGAAAAATGTTAGAAATCAGCTACTGCAACACATTGAGTCTTCTGGAAGAGAAAACAGAAGACCGATAAAAGTTAGCTAGACAGCAGAGCAGTGGAATTGGGACACATAGCTCCTGGCACCCAGTCATGAGTTTCTCATACTAGGCAAAGAAGACTAAAATTAGGACAACCTCACCATGCGTTTTCTTGTTCTCACTTAGAAATTGCTATGGCTTTCTCTTTGTACTACTGAGCTCTCCTAAGATTCTCCACCATGGGAAAAGCAGACAGATCCATTGAGAAGCAGAATTATGGAGCCTAAAACCCACCAGGCTTTGGAGCCAGACCACTGGCTATTTCAATGACTCCGTTACCTACCAGCCTGTGGTCTTGGGCATATTACTTATGTCTCCAGCTTCAGTTTCCTGGGACTAATATTGAACATGATAAGACTAACCATGTAAAAATTTGAAGAATATTGGAGATAATGTAACTTAAGTGCCTGGCACAGTAGGTGATAAAAAATGAAACCTATTATTACTGATATACAATTTATTTATCAGTTGACAGTCTTCTTCTTTTTTTTCATTCCTCAAATCATTGCATGTGTGAGGAACTTCTACAGCACCTAACATGACTACAAGTGTGGGCTAATTTAAAAAATGATTATGAACTATTTAAAACATACAGAAGAGCATGGAAATTAATATACCATCACCAACGTATGTATCCATTGAAAATATAGTGCTCTCTTGTATGTTTTAAGACTTTAAGCAAATGGTATCAGATTGTCTATATTATTCTATAATTTATGCCCCTTCCCAGCATTATGTTTTTGAGATTTACCCACAGTCAAGTATGTAGCTTTGTTAATTATTTTAAATACTCTATAGTATTTGATTGTATGAACCCAACAATAATGTATTTCTGCATTCTCCTACTGATGGACAATTAGATTGTTTCCAGTTTTTCACTATTACAAAAACTGTTGCAGTAGGCACTCTGCTTACACGTGCTTCCTTGGGTACCTGTCCAGAGTTTCTCTAGGGTACAAATGCAGTGGAGGAATTGCTAGTTTCGCAAGATATGCTCCTCTTCCACATTGCCAGCCATTGCCAAATTGTGTCTTCAAATCGCTGTAGCATTTGTTGTTGGTTTTGCTTGAGTGTTTTTTTAGGTTTTATATTGAACCATACAATTTACCCATTCAAAGTCTGCAACTCAATGGTTTGTAGTATATTTTCAGAATTGTGCAGCTATTACCACAATCTAATTTTAGAACGTTTTCATGTGATCGTGTTATTTATAAATAGAAATGTGTAAAGCTGATTATGTGTCCTGTTCAATATATCGATGGAAATCCTCTGAAAGGAGCTAGTTTGTAGAGCTCTTCTTCAAATTGTAGAAAGAAGTACTTTCCTTGGTTTTTGTTTGTTTGTTTGTTTTTGTTTTTGGCAGCTGGCCAGTAGGGGATCGGAACCCTTGACCTTGGTGTTATTAACACCACACTCTAACCAGCTGAGTTAACCGGCCAGCCCTAATGTCCTTGTTTTAAACCTGTAGTTTGAGTAGGTAGTTGGAACAATCCTGATTAGATTATGAAACTGCTTAAATGTAGGTTCCTGTTATTTGCTAATAAAAGCACTCCTATTTATTCACCTCAGAGTAAAATGACTCAGAACTCGCCTTATTTGAAGAGAAGGGGAGGAGTGCTGTACTAGATAAAGGAGTTACTTCCCCCAGAACAATTCCCGGTCATGCCTGAAAGGCACCGAGATGTGGAGGGGTGTAGATGTGGGAGTGCATCATGTGAGAGCAGTGCGATGGCAAAGCTGAAGGGACAGCAATCGTTTTTTCTTCTTTAACAAGTTAACTTAAGCTTTTAATCAAATAATTTTTATGCGATGAGCTGTTAATTAATGACATGTTCAAGTTCAGGCCCGACGTTCCTCCCGTTGGTGTCTGGGGCCCTGCTGCTGGCTCCTGCCTCCTCCACCGGCGCCCTCCGCAGCCGCGCCCTCCTCCACCGGCGCCCTCCGCAGCCCGCGCCCTCCGCAGCCCGCGCCCTCCGCAGCCCGCGCCCTCCTCCACCGGCGCCCTCCGCAGCCGCGCCCTCCGCAGCCGCGCCCTCCGCAGCCGCGCCCTCCGCATGCACAGCTCGAGCTCTGGCTGAGCGCGGAGCTGCTCTCTCTTCTCAGCGCCGGAGGGGAACTGTACTGCACAGGGAGACAAGGCCCCGATCTCTCTTTCGCTTTGTCTAAAATCTATCTCCTGCAAGTTGCAAGCTCCCAAGAATAGGGTCATGGGTAGCTATCAACTCATCTTGCCTTCTCCCGCATCCCATGTTGCAGATTAAACGTGTGTAGGCAACAATGATAGTTCTAGTGGCATAGATGTGGTAGCTATGTGTGAGGGACTATGTTATTTAATCCTCAAAATAACCCTTTCTAGGAGGTATTATTATCTTTATTTTGAGATGAGGACACTGAGACCCGGAAAGGTTAGGTGTCTTGCTTAGGAACATAATTTTTAAAGGACAGAAATGGGATTCAAATCCAGGCAGTGACTCCTCAGCAGTGGTGTCGGGGTGGAGGGGGAACACCCTGGTACGTGCGGGTGGAGAGAATTTTAAAATAATAAAACCAGCTGGAAGTCAGAGGGTTCCCTATTAACACCAGGTATCCGCAATTTTCAAAGATGCAGTGATAAAATATTTTTTCTACTTGGGTGGACTGCTCCCATTATCTTATTAGGCTGGGCACTGTTATGCCTGTATTTGGTGTCTGACGCTGGAGCAGCCACGGTACAATTCGGTGGAGAGCAAAACTAAAACGCTAAGAATGGCAGAGCAGAAAGATAGGAAAAACTTGGGTTTGTTTTTTACATTTTTTTATTATTATTGTGGTAAAATATACATAAAACTTACCATTTTAACCGTTTTTAAGTGTACAATCCAGTGACATTAAGTACATTCACAATGTTGTACACCATCAATGCTACCCAGTTACAGAACTTTCTCATCACCCCAAAAGGAAACTCTGTACCCATTAAATAACTCCCTATTCCTCCCTCCCCCAGCCTCTGGTAACCTCTATAATTCATGTCTCTATGACTTGTGTCTCATATAAGTGGAATCATATATTTGTCCTTTTGTGTCTGGCTTATTTTATTCAGCATAATGTTTTCAAAGTTCGTCCATGCTGTAGCATGCATCAGGATTTTATTCCTTTTTAAGGCTAAATAATATTCTGTCGTATGTAAGAACCTGGGGTTTTTTTGTTTGTTTTTTATTAAAAGATGGCCAGTAAAGGGATCTTAACCCTTGACTTGGTGGTGTCAGTCACCCAGTGAGCCAAGTGGCCATTGCTATATAGAGATCTGAACCCATGGCCTTGGTGTTATCAGCACTGCACTCTCCCAAGTGAGCCACGGGCCCGCCCTGAACCTGGGTTTTTAACAACACCCTTAAGCCAATGGAGTTTGGATGTGTTGTCCCCTCCAAAACTCATGTGGAAACTTGATCTCCAATGTGGGGGGTGTTGGAAACTGATTGAGTCATGGGGGCGGATCCCTCATGAATGGATTAATGCTCTCCCTGGGGGAGGGGGGATTAATGAATGAGTTCTCCTGGATTAGTTCCCACCAGAGCTTGTTGCTTAAAAAGACCCTGGCACCTTCTCTCTCTCTCTTTCCTTTATATATTACCCAGCCTCAGGTATTTCTGTGATAGCAACACAAAACAGACTAAAACAGCCACCATACTTTGGGGACCTCTTAAGATAGATAATAATTTTATCTTATGGTTTAGGCCATGTGGCATTGGGTTTTCCTAAGTGACATAAGGCACAGCTCAAATTATTCTGTGTGATGCTCCAGGGTGGGCAATAAGACACACTGAGGATATGGAAGCTCCCTAGCCTGAGGCAAAATTTCCCAGAATTTCCCTTTGTATGTATCTATATCTACATGTGTGCACATAAGCACACATACACACAAACACATGACTAAGCCCACACTTTTACCTCTCTTTACATTTTCAGTTTTGATAATCCCTGTTACAATTGTTAATTTCAACATCTACTGTTACCCAGCACTTAACATTTTTTTCATCATAAAGAAATATATTGAACTCCAAATCGACAGATTCACGCTTCTTTTCAAAACACTTTTTCACAATCTTCATTGGAGTTAGAAATAACTAAGTTTAGTCAATGGTAAAGGATGAAAACATTTATTGAAAAAATACCACCAGCATCAATTTATCCAAGTTTGGTAGGCACAAAGGGTGGGTGGCTAATGTTTTATTAGTATATGAAATCTGAGATACAGGAAGCATTATGGCAAAAAGAATGAATACTTTTATTAACAGAAAAAGAAAAGTGAACAGTAAGCTACTATGATGGAAAGGAATTTTAGGTTAAGAAAATGTCACCGTGCAATGAAAGCAATCTCCTCCTCTGATAAGTGCTATAGAGGAGGCGGCTTGATTCACTTGCAAATTCCTCATGGAACATTTTGGTTCATAGCCATGAGGAGGGGCACTGCAAAAAGATGTGAGCAGACCCCAGCACTAGTGGAGGATACATAGAAATGGGGATAAGGAGAAAGAAAAGTCAGGTAGAATGTCTTTGCTCAGGGTACCTATAACAAATGTATTTTTAAAAAATCTGAGTAAGGATGTATAATCATTTTTTTCTGTGACTATAAAAGTGTAATAGACCACATTAAAAATGAATTATGCTATAAATATACAAAAATATCCTTTCATTGTAAGCTTATATGAAGTTTCTGCAATTATTATTTTATTATACATCACATTATAGGATTCTGTCTTTTTTGCTTGTTCCCTTTTCTGGTTCCTAGTTTCTCACATCCTGGGAGAGGACAAAGGCCTTTAGAGATCCATCAATTCAACCCTTTCATTTCACAGATAAAGGCAGGCAAGTGGCTTGCCCACAGTCACATCAATCCTCCGTGGCAGAGACCAGACCAGAACCAGGGCCCGTGACCCCCAACAGGAACTTTCCTAATTAAACATAGCCCATTCTCCAAACATGACTCATTCTCCACTCTGTCCCCAATCTCAGATGGGCAGAAGATACTGTGAGGGAAAGGAATATGTTTGGTTGAGGCCTCTGGCTTGTTATGAGTGTGGGGCACTAGAAGAGAAAGTGATAAAAATGCATCTCCTTCTTCTCCCCCAGTCTTTAAAAATAATCCACAACACACACACACACACACACACACACACATGCGCGCGTGCGCTACTCTGGATGTTTACATGATAAACATTTACTGGGTAGAGCATTGTGTGTGAAAGAAACTTTTTAAAGGCTGCCAAAAGAAAGGTTATTAATTTTAAACAAGAATATCTGACCACACACAATCATACCACCTTTCGGAAGGTCTGCAAATAAAGCCCTGGTTACAGACGATGACTAACACGGAGAGCTTTGTGCTCCAGTGGGCATCTCAGCACCACTCCATGCAGTCCCTAATCACACACTATCAAAAGGGCTTCAAATCAGTGGTGGGAACTGGCTCCAAATATGCAAATTCCAGCAGAAAAGAAAACACGTTTGACTGGATTATTTTAAAACGACCCACTATTTTCACATCTATTTCTGATTTCATATTCATCAGCACTCAACATTCTAAATTTTCTATTCTGGTAGTCCCTGTTTCTGCGGGACAATGCCCACAATGCTTTACTGCAACGTTCTTGAGAGGTGCCTCAAGAGAGAGGGTGGTCAGATCTCTTGGGGTCATTTTCTTCTGTGTCCTTTGACAACAAAAGTCAGAGCATGAAAGTGTTATCTCTTTCATATTTTTAAAATGACTATCATACAAGTTTTTGTTCAAGGTTCAATACAAGGAATAGAATTGAGAATATCCTTTGTCATATCCATGAAATAGGAATACTGTGAGAGAAAAGTTCTTGAAACTCTGACAATCTCGAGTTTACTGAAACATCAAAAAGTACCACAATTCTATGAACTGTCCTGCAGAAATTTATCTTTCTTGTGCTCCATAGGTTTCTATAAGAATAAGGCTCTCTATTTTCTGGAGGAAGCTTTGTCATTAAAAAAAAAAAAAAAAAAAAAAAAAAGGCTTTCTTTTATTTAAACATTTCCTAGAAATTGCTTTCTCAAGTGCAGATTAATCATTTGGCTTACAAAACAGGGGCCAGCCCTGCATTGTGTTTTCATCTCAGGCAATAAATTGTCTTTGTACCATATTTCTCGTCTCTTTCCATATAGTTTGTTGTGTCTTATACACAGAGTCCTGAAAAATTCTTTCTACTTGTGTAGGAAAGCCTCGACTTTCTTCCTCTAAGGCATTGATGGTTTGCAGAACAAAAGGAGTCCTGTCGCGGGGAAGGGGATTGTTCAGTGGCCGCATGGGTATGACAGAGTTGTATTTGTGCTGCCTGTTAACGGAGTTCATCAGGGACGTATAGAACTGGAAACTACACCAGGTATCTCTTAAAAAGTTTTCAGTCAATAATAAGATTGTCCATGCGGACCCATTTACAGCATCATCTAAATTCTGTAAATGCTGTCTGCCACATGGCATCTCAGCAAAGATTATGCCAGGTTTGACACCAAAGTCGTTTTCTAGCAGATTCTGGACTCTGAGGGCTTCCTTGGTGTCATCTTCCGCGTGCAATATCACAAATTTGAGGAACTCCTCTCCTGCCTCCTCTTCAGGCCTGTCTTCCGCTCTCTCAGCTCCCTCCCACTTTCTTGCTGGCTCCTCTGTTGTGCTGCTTCGCTCAGCGACATCACACAAGGACACATCTTCCGACTTCTTGGAATCTGACTCATGATGTCCTTCACTTGTATCCACGCTGTGGCTTCTACCCCAAGAGAGAGAAAGAGGGCAGGGATGTATTTTAGACTTTCCGATACCCATTATAAATATCCAAGGCAGAAGAAGAAAGCTTTATTTCTTAGCATTTCTTTTCAATCTGAAAGAAGAAATAACAAGGCAGAAGAACATTGTCAGTTTCATCAAGACATTAAAAATGGAAGCTTTCATTCAACCTGAACAACTCCAAAAGATTATAACAAACAGGTCCGAAGAAAGAAATGACGAACAGAAAACTGGGAAACTAAGCCACGAGTCTTTCGTTGAGCTTCACAAGGGCTACCACAGGCAGTCAGGGGTAAGTTAAACAGAGGGTCCAGTTTAACACAACAGGGGACACCGGAAATTGTAAACGGTATTATATTAACACTATAAACTCCTTATTAACACAAATTACTTTGGTATTTTGGTGAAAAGGTAACATCCCATTCTATCCATATGGAGTTTACATACAGCTTCTCCATCATCAATCAAATTATCGTGAGGAATAGAAACAGGAAAACCTATAGAAACATAATATTCAAATATTAAATACAAATGATTTTTGTAGCAAGCACAAATGCCAAATAGAACACAAATATCCTAAAGATGACCGGCAGCAGCTCTGCTAACTCAGCATAAAGAAAAGATCGGAAATGTCAAATGAAAGTATGTCTACGATTCACTGGTTCAGAGCTTTTTTGCTTATTGTGGTGGTGGAGCTGGTAGAGAAGAAATTATAATAAGAATGTGTGAAAAGTAAGGGATATCTTCTTCTAACTAATCCTGGAAAAACTGAAGAAAATATATTTATTCACCTAAGGAAAACTTAACATCTCAGTTTGGAAATGAAATCTACAAACAAAGACTTGTAATTTTCTCCAGCAAAATCAACAAAGAATGATTGTAGCTGAAATTCATTCTTTTATATAAAAAAAATTCTAAATTCAGAGTGGAAGAATTACATCAGCTGGGAAAGAAAAGTGCTCCATTTGAATCTATTTTAAATAACTCTTGGCAATGTTACTAATAATTCCCCCCAAATAGGCAGTTTCAAGGGGAATTCTATTATGAAAAGACAGAAAATTTAGAATAAATAAATATAGGTTCTATATTTTCAAATATGGGCCATAGGCTATATTCCGGGACATTTTATTCATTGTGCATGGGCAAAGATCAGATTCAAAAAGAAATTATAATTACACTCGTAATGACATAAGCAACATGGCTACTTATGCCTAAATAATTCAAGTTTAGAAGAAATTGTTCAACAGAAGTGGTGAAAACTGTTATGGGAAGAAAAGATAAGGAAAAACACGTTGAGAATTTCATCCTAATATCTATAAGGAGGAAAGTGGTTTGCTGCTACCTGTGACTAGTGAAGGCACAGCTGGCCACTGCTGTCATTCACCACATCTGTTCTTTAGGTTCTGGCTCCCTGGTGTATTGTCTGCTCCTGGTGTATTGTTTTAAGTACCAGGCTTAAAACATTTAGGTTTCACCTTCTTTGCCCCAGCTAATTGGGAGGAGATGAGGGTAGCCAGTGGAGAGAGGACATGACATCACTGCTCATAGGAATAAAAACATGTATGTGTATGTACATTTTTTATTTACTTTCTAAAAAAAGGTAGTGGTTGCAACACATAATAACTTCGAAAAGGTTAATTTTGAAAAATCTCACTCCGACCCTTGTCTCCATCCATACTGTTACTTAGCCCCATGGCCTCCTACTTTTATAGTTTCTCCTATATCCTTTCATTGTTTCTTTATGAATATATATTCTTTTTTTCTTTCCTTTTTTCAAAAGGGGTATCATTCATATACACACACACACGCCATATATATACCAAACAGCAGTATATAGATAAACACTAATATACATTTTCCCCTTAATATTATATCCTCAGATCTTTCCATATCAGCACATAGAGAAAACTTCCTCACTCTTATTTACAATTATATAATCTTCCATCATGTGGATGTACCATAATCATTCCCTGTTCTCAGATATGCAAGTTGTTTCCAGTCTCCTACTATTATGAACAATACTGCAATGAGTAACTTTGTACAAAAGGCATTTCATATGTGTGCAAGCTTATTTATAGAATAATTCCCCCAAATGGAATTTCTATATCAAAGGACAAATGCATTTCTAATGGCAATAGATTTGGCCAAGTTGCCCTCTGCTTTTGCTTTTAACTTGCTTTTAACACTCTATCTCCACCTCTTGCTCCAGAAAAGATCTAAGACCGAAGCTACTAATTAGTATTGACCAAAGCTCAACCGAGTTAATCACAACCCCTCAGGCAACAGAAAGGTGGAAAAAATTCATCAGAACAGAGACCTTAAACTGAAGTTCTGAAAGGAAGATCAACAGTTCTGAGATAAGAGACTCCAGAATTTATATCTAGGCAAAAAAGGGCCTCAATGGAATTCCCCACATTAAACAGGAGTAATAGGAGTAAAAAGAGTATGACAAATACGCTATGGCAAGTATGCAAAAATATTACAGGAAATAAAAAGAATATAAAAAAGAATCATAGCATACAAAAAATTTAAAATTCCATTTTCATTAAGACTAAGCATTCTGGAATCAGACAACCAGAGTATAAATCAAAGTCCTGCTACAAAATAACTGTGATTTTGTACAAGTTACTTCTCTGTGCTTTGATTTCATCATCTGTAAAATGGTAATAATTACAGTACCTACATTTACGGTTTTTATGAAGATCAAAGGGCTTAGAACAGTGCCTGGCACATAATAAGCCCTCAATAAATTTTAGCAGCTATTATTGTTATTAAATACACAACAAAAAAACGAAAAAAAATTGTATAACAAATGTTTATGTTCTAGGTAAGTGCTACTCAAAATGTAGTCCATGAAAAAATTGCCTGTCTCTGAACTCTTTGTTACCAGAAGATAAGGAGATTGTGCCAGGATGTAAATTAACTACATCAGTAAGTAATTCAGCTGACATTTTTTTCACAGCAAGACATTCTCAATGAAGAAAGCAGTTTATATTATGGTACATGCTTCTTAAATTATTACGGTCAAGCATTTTGAGTAACATTGCTATAGGAGACCCTAAAGAAAATACGTAATCAATGAAAAATTGTTAAAGATAACAGAATTAGATGAAAAGGGAGATTGTAGGGAGACTGTCAAGGACCTAAACACTATTAGAAGAAACAGAAACAGGAAAGAATGGAATAGACATAACTCAAAACCAAATCAGTTAAACATAGTAAAAAGGCTTGAGAAAAATCACAGAATATGGAAAGGAAAAAAGACACTGAAAGTAAAGAAATTTGGGAAAAGATATAGCTATGGAAATAAAAGCAACCAATGTAATGAAAACAATAGCACCTGAAATGAAAAAATAAAAAATCAATTGAACACACAAAAAAATTCAAAGATATAACAATTCACCACCCTAACTCAAATGATCAGTCTTAGCGTTGTTGACACAACCAGACATTATATGTCTCCTGATGTAATTTGATATGATATACACAGTGTAATGTAGAATGTATTCTTGCCAAAATGTTTAATCTGACTCTAATCAAGTCTTCAGATATAATCACCAGCTTATAGAAAATAAGGACAAGAAAAATGTCCATCAAGAAGTGAATGGAGAAAAATTGTGGCCGATCTATCTCATGGAATTCCACTCAGCAACAAAAGGGAATGAACTATTGATACACGCAATGATGGATGAATCTCAAAATAATTATTTTATGTGAAGGAAGCCAGATCCCCCCAAAAGTACACATTTTATGATTCCATTTATATCAAAATGCACAGAATGCGAACTGATCAATAGTGGCAGAGAGCATTCCTTCAGACTTGATAAGGAGGCGGCTCTATCACTTCTCTTACCTGTAGCATTTCTGTTTTATATGACGTTCTTGAGAACTAATTTGCCTTTTATTTTTAAAAATTCCCATTACTTACAGAGCTATGTTCTACGATGGTTCTCCTGAATTCTAAAACTCAGATTGCTCTCTCATGGAGACTTTGTTCCATCACCTCAGCTCCACTGAGTGAGGTTTTATAATTTGAATACATGCTGAGGTAGGATCTAGAAAATGCAAGCAAGGTCCTAAAGAGTTAGCCAGTTTTTCTTAGGAGTGAAAGAAAAGCTTCTAGCTTAATAAGCAGTACTAAAAAGTAACTGTCTGAATTCATTCACTCAACAAATATTTATTGATAATCTACAACCTTCTAGAAGCTGAAATTCAGCAGTGAACATAACAGAAAAATATCCTTGCCCTCATAAAGCTGAAATTCTACTGGGGAAAGACAGACAATAATAAATGAAATATGTATATCATACAGCATATAATATAGTCTATAATTGAGAAATGTGTTGTTAGGCAATTTCATCACTGTGCCAACATCACAGAGTGTACTTACACAACCTAGATATTGTAACCTACTACACACCTAGGTTATATGGTATAGCCATTGTAATCTTACGGGACCACCATCATGTAAGTGGTCTAGTGTTGACTGAAACGTCATTACATATATACACAAAGGTACTTCAAAAAGTTCATGGAAAGATTAATATTATCTTTCAATTCTGTTTTTCCATGAACTTTTCAAAGTACACTCGTATATACATACACACACACTCATATAGTATAGGAGAAGGTGTTAAGTGTTATGGGAAAAAATAAAGCAGAAAGCTTAATAAAAACTGTTGAATGGAATTTTTGTTGTTGTTGTTTTTAAATAAGCTTGTTGGGGATAAGGGACAATTGAATGACGATATCAATGAGGGGAGGAAGTCATCCATGCAGACATCTGGAGGAAGAACATTCTAGGCAGAGACTAACAAGCATGCAGGGCGTGAGACTGGAGAGTGTGTGGTGTTTGAGGAACCATGAGAGGGTGGGAGAGGGCACAAAGGGGCTGAGTGAGCAAAGGGTTGAGTAGAAGGAGATAAGCAAAAGGAGAAGCCCGGACAGGGTTTGGAGCAGAGATGTGACAGATCTGACTAGTTTCCATAGGATCACTCTAGCACTGACAGTAGAAGGAAGGGAATCAAGGACAGAAGCAGGAACACTAGTTAGGAGATTGTGGCAGAAACCCAGTGGGAAAATAATGGTGGCTTGCACCAGGGTGGTAGCAGTGGAAGTGGTGATAAGTGGCTGGATTTGGGGTATATTGTGAAAGCAGAACTCGGAGGATTTGCTGATGATGTTGAGTAGGCACTGAATACAGAGTCTGGAGTTTGGGGGAGAGGTCCGGCCAGGAGATGTATCATTGGCATTTATCTTTGTATAGGTTGCATTTGAAACCTAAAGACTATATGAGATCATTAAGGGACTGAGTATAGATAGAAAAAGGAAGTGGTCCAAGAGCTGAGCCCTAGCGCTTTCCAATATTATGGAAGATAGATAGATATAGATATATAAATATATGTGTGTATGTGTTTGTGTGTATATATATATATCTGTATCGATAAGTATATCTATCTATCTATCTTACTGGTCCTGTCTCTCTGGAGAATCCTAACACAATCTTCCCTAAAAGTTTGTTGTTTAAGAATTAAAAGTTAATTTTTGCATTTTTAAAACACTTAGACCACCTGGGAAGAGAGGCTCCCAAACAGTAGTAAGTACAATAATCATCAGTAATAATTTAATAATAAAATACACACACATATACAACTTTCAGTCTGTCTGTATGTTTACCAATATATAAGAGAAAGTTTATATATTTTAAATCACGGCTATTGAAATTTAAAATTTTAACACATTTAAAATTATGGCATCTAGTGCTTGAATCCTTCAACCACGGAGAGCTTTTAAGTTTTCTTTCCTATCTGAACAGCACCATCTTGTGGCAAATATATGTAAAATTAAGGATTTCTTCACTTGTTCTATTAATAAACATTTTGTTATTAATAAATGCTGATTGTTGTTAATAAATAAGTTTTGTTGGAAACTTACTCTGCACCAAGACCTGCCAGGTTTTAGGGATGTGAAGCCAGGGTAATTAGAAATACAACTAGGACTCACTAGACTGGCACTTTATTCAGAATAGCAGGTGTTAAAAAAGCACTCAGGAGGGCCACCTGCAGAAGGCTGCCAACAGGAGGGAACACTTCACATTAGCAAGACCAACAGCGGTGGATATCATCCAGGGAGCAGGAACAGCATGTGCAAAAAGACTAAGGTACCAGAGGGCAAAGGAGGTTAGGATTATTTTGTGCTAGACATTCATATGGCCCAAGTCCATGTATGTGGGGGTAGAAGGGGCAAGGGATAGTGGTAAGAGATGAGAATGGAGAGATAAACAGGATTAAGAGAGCATACGAACCTAATATATTATGCTTAGGACTTTGGATTTGATCATGTTGGCAGATAGAGAGCCCCTAGTAGGTATTAAGTAGGGGAGTGGTATGTTCTGACTTGTTTTAGATGGGTTAAAATAAAATCTGTAGTAAAGAGAGTAGGCTAGAGGCTGTAAGGTCCTAGGCTGGGAGAATAATGAGTTAAGAGGTTGTTGCAGTAATCTAGGTGAGGTAGCAGAACTCTGAACTAATGAAGTGATAGTGGAGAGAAAGATACCTAGGAGGTAACATGGGGTGACAGAGAGGGAAGAGTCAGAGCTGCCTCCCAAGCCTGTGTCTTGTGTAACCTGGAAGACAGTGGTGCTATTCGCTGAGATAAGCAATATAAGCAGGGTGAAGTGGGGGTGGGGGTGACCAATAAATCCAGTTTGGGACCTATGGATCTAGGGTGCCCATGACCTAGAAGAGAAGCTCTTCAATAGGCACTGGGACATGAGGCATCAAAGAACTAATAACAGTGCGGGCCGGCCCCAAGGCTCACTCGGGAGAGTGCAGCGCTGGGAGCTCCGAGGTTGCGGGTTCGGATCCTATATAGGGATGGCCGGTGCGCTCACTGGCTGAGCGTGGTGTGGACCACACCGTGCTGAGGGTTGCGATCCCCCTACTGGTCAAAAGAGGAAAAAAAAAAAAGAACTAATAATAGTGAAGAATTATGGAGCCCAAATCTGCCAGACAGAAACCCAGAAGCCAATCTCCCCCTAGGGTATTTTCTACTTCCAGAAGAAGAAAGGCTGTGCTGTGCTTTTTTTTTTTTTTTTTTTTGGCTGCGTACAAGGGACTTTATTGATGGTACACAACAAGGTAGGGCTCCCTAAGCCCCTCCTCCAGGGGGTCTGGGATGGAAACTGTGTCAATGAGGGGACATTCTCAGTGTGTTGGGGGACTGAGTTGGGCTGGGACACCCCAGCAGCTGAGGGCCCCTCTCCTCCTCTCATGCTCTCGCTGGGGCTGGTGGTCCTGGGGGCTCTTACTCCTTGGAGGCCATGTGTACCATAAGTTCAAACACTCTCTTGCTGTACCATTTCATTGTCATGCCAGGAAATGAGCTTGACAAAGTGGTCATTAAGGGCAATGCCAGCCCCAGTGTCAAAGGTGGAAGAGTGCACATCACTGTTAAAAGTCACTGGAGACAACCTGGTCCTCAGTGTAGACCAGGATGCGCTTCAGGGAGCTCTCTGATGCCTTCTTCACCGTCTTCTTGATGTCTTCATATTTGGCAGCTTTCTCCAGACAGCAGGTCAGATCCACAACTGATGTGTTGGCAGTGGGGACAGGAAGGCCATGCCAGTGAGCTTCCCATTCAGCTGAGGTATGACCTTGCCCATAGCCTTAGCAGCACCAGTAGATGCAGGGATGATGTTCTGGAGAGCCCCATGGCCGTCATGCCACAGACTCCCAGACGGGCCATCCATGGTCTTCTGGGTGGATGTGACAGCATGGACTGTAGTTGTAAGTCCGTCCACAATGCCAAAGTTGTCATGGATGACCTTGGCCAGGGCAGCTAATTAGCTGGTGGTACAGGAGGCATTGCTGACGATTCTGTGGGTGTTTTCGTAGGTCTCATGGTTCACACCCATCATGAACATGGGGGCGTCAGCAGAAGAGGCAGAGACGATGATCCTTTTGAGCCTCGGCCTTCTCCAAGGTAGTGAAGACACCAGTGGACTCCACAACATGTTCAGCACTAGCATCACCCCATTTGATGTTGGCAGGATCTCGCTCCTGGAAGATGGTGATGGCCTTCCCATTGATGACAAGCTTCCCATTCTTTGCCTTGACTGTGCTATGGAACTTGCCATGGGTGTAATCATACTGGAACATGTAGACCATACAGTTGAGGTCAATGAAGGGGTCACTAATGGCAACAACATCCACTTTGCCAGAGTTAAAAGCAGCCCTGGTGACCAGGCGCTTAATACGGCCAAATCCATTTACTCCAACCTTCACCATCGTGTCCCAGGGTGCGGCTGGCACTGTGCAAGAGGACGCAGCTGTCTGGAATAGGGAGGATCAGAGAGTCTGTGCTGTGCTTTTGACAACCTCTCATGGTCAATGAGACAAAAGTATGAGCCTAGGGTCCACCAACATGACAGGCAGCCATGTGCTTTGGGGTGGGCACCTGAACTATACCCTAGGTGCAAGGATGATCTAGAAATAGAATGATCCTCCCAGAAATGGAAGCATAGTTTTAAATAATCCCAGTCCCTGAAATCAGATTAAGGTGATCACAGATTGTTACTGTTGCCAGGGACCTGGCAGAAGCAAAAATAAATCCTCTCTGGAAGAAGACAAAAGAATGAGCAAAGGCAACCGACAATAGGAACAAACTTATGCAGATTCCAGACTTGAATTAATAACTATGGTTGCCATGTTCACAGGGATGCAAGATAAGACTGAGAATTTTTTCAGATAACTAGAAACTTTTGTTAAAAAGGGATGGCAATTAAGAAAAAGAAAAAATCTAGAATTGAGAAAAATAACAGTTGAAAACTAAGAACTCAATCGATGAATTTAAAATCAGATTAGATCAGTAGAAGAAAGAACTCATGAACTGGAAAACAGCCTAGAAGAAGCCATTCAGACTAAAGCACAGAAAAGAAAAGAATGAAAGAAGGGCTGGCCCGTGGCTCACTTGGGAGAGTGTGGTGCTGATAACACCAAGGCCATGGGTTT
The DNA here is from genome assembly GCF_027409185.1 of Cynocephalus volans. Lineage (NCBI taxonomy): Eukaryota > Metazoa > Chordata > Mammalia > Dermoptera > Cynocephalidae > Cynocephalus > Cynocephalus volans. The sequence continues at coordinate 101,134,651 of NC_084461.1, forward strand.
GGATCCCTATATAGGGATGGCCGGTTAGCTCACTTCAGAGAGCATGGTGCTGACAACACCAAGTCAAGGGTTAAGATCCCCTTACCGGTCATCCTTTAAAAAAAAAAAAAAAAGAAGAGTATAGAAGATATAAGACAGCAGATAAGAAAGAAGAGAGACAATGGGACAAAAGCGATAATTTAAGAAATAATGTGAAGACTTGGCAACACTGAAGAAAGGCATAAAATTACACATTTTAAAAGTCTTATGAACCTTGAGAAACATAAATAGAAGGGAATCCACACCTTGCTTCATCACAGTAAAACTTCTGAAAGCCAACAACAAAGAGAAAAGTCTTACAAGCAGCAAGAAAAAACAGATTATCTTCAAAGGTGCAACAATTAGGATATTTCTCAAGAAAAACAATGATAGTTTTATCAGCACCATGCTCTAAATGAGTGAGCTATCCTGCCAGCACCAACAACGATAGTTTTAAAGTGTTGAAAGAGGGACTTCTGGTTGAGATGGTGGAATAGACAGTCCCCAGTGTCACTCTCTCCCACAAATCAACCAATTTACAACTATAAAAAAGCAACAACAGACAAGCTGAGTCCGCTGGAGCTCAGGGGAAGAGAAGGAGAGACCTATGGAGTGCGTGAAGGTGGAAGAAGCCACGATGAGAGAAAGAAAAAAACATTCCGAATGTTTCGAACCCCAGCCACTTCCAGGCTGGAGCTGCTGAGTGCATGGGCAGGAGCCAGCAAAAGCCACAGCTGTGCCCTTTGGATGAAGTTGCTTGGAGGCAGCAGGGGAGAAGAGGGCCACCAAGGCCAGAAAGACCACTAACAAAGTTCCTGTGGACCCACATAGGAGTGAGGTGCCACAACAACTGAAAAACAGGAGCCACTCAGAGGTCAGAGAGTCACTGCAAGGGACGGGTGCACGGCCCATCCCATGGGAAGTGTTTGCAGCATGGGCGGTGGGAGAGATGGGCCTGCCAGGAGAACACTGGAACACTGGGGCACAGCAAGGATAGCTGATCTGCTCCCCAATCAGCATAGGACCACTCAGAGGAAACTGGTCAGGAATGCAGAATTGCATGGGGTACAGTTTGATGAAAAGATTCAGGCCCAGTCCAGAGTTTCTATACAACCCAGGCTGACGATTTCACTAGACCCAGAAGTACCTATAAAGTCAACCATTAAAATCTGAGCTGCACAAAAAGCCTTTCCTAGGGAATCAGCAGCAAAGCAGCAATTTAGCTCAACCACATAGCTCAAGTACTGGTCCCCACAAGAAGTTTCACCATTTTAGAAGTAAGCAAAGGACAACAAATTAGTTCCAGCACAGAGTTTAAGTGGTGGGAACAGCAAATAATCCAACACAGAAATGAAAGAAAAAAAGTACTCGCAACCAGAGACAAAGTTTGATATTAACTAGTAAAGGTCTCATTTCACCAAAGAACACCTATAACACCTAGAAGGACTGGAAGTCCCCTGGGCTACCAAGCCAGAAAGGGGGGAGAAAATGTCTTTCATTTACTTAAAGAAATGCCCCCCAACATCTGCAACCAGTCCTGAGCGTAGGGGATGAGGGCCTTGGTCATGCCCCCCTGACACCTGCGGCCAGCCCAGTGGCAACCACTGAGCCACTGCAGGAAGTTCCCTGGGCTGTCCCGAGCTAGGGCAGTGGGGGGCTGAGGGCCTCGGCCATGCCCCCACAACACACACAAACAGCTCAGTGACGACCACCAAGCTGTACCAAGAAGGGCCACGGGTTCCCAAGCTGGGGTGGTGGTGGGCGAGGGCTTTTGCCACACCCTCCTGACATCTGCACCCAGCCCGGCAATGACCAAGCCACCACTGGAAGCCCCCTGGTCTCCCCTATGGGAATGAGGGGGGTTGCCACAAGCATCAGTCCCACCCCTCCTCCTTCCTCCTTTTCCCATTACATTTCCTTCCCCTTTCCCCTCTCCCTCTTCCTCCCAACTGCTCCACAATAACATCCTAGAATGTAAAAAAATAATGTTAATAAAATAAAAAAGCAATTGAAAAAAAAAATTCAAGTGGATTGGCATATAGCAACGATGAGATAATGTGCAAGTACAGTTAGGTGGCTAATTATAAGATTATAAAAAAATTTCTACCTTTTATTTTTTCCACCAATCATCAGTTAAAGAATGTAATTGGAGGAAAAGTTAATGACACTATAATGACAAAAACCTTACAACAAGTAAAAATAAATTTAACAGGAAATGTGTAAGACGTATATAAAGAAAACCATAAAACTTTACTTAAAGACATAAAAGAAGCTCTAAATAAATGGCAAGACATACCCTTTAAAACTAACTAACTAACTAAATAAATAAATAAATAAAGTGCTGAAGAAAGCAGCTGCCAATCTAGAGTCATAAACACAGTAGAGAAAGCACAAATAGCCAATGTCAGAAACGAAAGTGGGATCTAACTAATGACCTTGCAGAGACTAAAATGTAATAAAAGATTTATCATGAGTATACACTAACAAAAGTGAAAACTGAGATGAAAAGAACACATTCCTACCAACAGACCATTCCTTAAACAGACACAAGAAATAAAAATCTGAATAATTCAGTTATTATGAAAGAAATCAACTCATAATTGAAAAATCTCCCCACAAAGAAAACTCCAGGCTCAAATGGTAACCAGGGAAATCTACCAAATATTTAAAGAAGAAATAATAAAACCAGATGATTGAAAAAGAGGAAACACTCCCCAACTCACATTTAAGAGACCAGCACAACCGTGACACCTGATGTGAATATTACAAAAAGGAAAATTACTCTAACTCATGATTATTACATTAAAAATCATAAACAAAATGTTAGAAAAATAAATCCTTTTTATAAAAAGGACACTATATCATAACCAAGTTGGTTTATTTTAGGAATGCAAGGTTGAATACATGCATATACACACACACACACACACACAAATTCATACATACCATTGAAAGATTCATTATAGTAAAGACGTCTATTCTCTCTAAATTGATCTACAGATTGAATGCAATCCCAATCAAAATCTCAACAAGACTTTTTTTATTTGGGTTTTACAAATTCAATTCCAAAATTTCTATGGAAATATAAAGGGCAAAAATAGTCAATACATTTGCAAAGAATAAGTTGGGAGGACTTGCTCTACTGGGCACGACACCTACTATAAAAGCTACAATAACAAAGACAGCATATTACTGGCAAAATGTTAGACAAAGAGCTAATGGAATGGGATGAAGAGCCTTGAAACAGAGCCATACATATACAGACACTTGATTTACAACAAAAGAGGCACTATGAAGTAGTGGGAAAAGGACAATCTTTGTAATATGTAATGCTGGGAAAATGACTGTTGGTCAGATAATGGTTATATGGATGTTTACTATTTGATTTATTTAATTATATACTTTCTTCTGTGCACTTTTGTGTTATATTACATATTATGTTATTACTATATTAAAAAGTTTTTCAAAAATGTATCATGCTTGGCCATTTTCTCTTCTGCCATGGCTCCCAGCCCTCCCTTACAGCTCTATAACTTCAGACATGGCTGAAATGTTTCCTCTAACTAAAATAACATTATCTTCTTATCCATCTTTTAAAGATATGCTCAAATTAAAATACATAATACTTACAGTAATGATCCCAATTCTGTGTTAAAATTAGAGTGAATATGTATCTTTGCATATGCTTCTTAAAAGTATATGTATGTGTACATACATATTCACACACACACACAGTTGTGTGCTTTCCTATAGAATACCAAGTCACAAGGGCACTGTTTGTCTTAGATGTCTTATAATTTTAAGTAAATAAATATATATAAATGCATGTGTTTAAATCCAAAACAATACCAAACAGCAAAGTTATACATTTTTCTCTGTGGATCAGCCAGTTCAGGAGACTAAATTCTATCACTGGCTCTCAGTCTATAAGCACAAAACTGCTCAACTTAACTGAGCTTTCCTCAGTCTGAATGGCAGCTTGACAAAGTGTTTATGCTGTGTGCCAAAATTTTGTTTTCTAGCAAACAGTTTCCATGCATAATGACAAAGTACAAGTGATAGTGGCTGCACCTGTCAGAAAGAAAAATACGATGGATGTTTTTAGCTAAAATTGCCTTCAGAAAATGATCAAAGAAACAGAGGGTACAAAGATCAGCAGGCAATTAGAGACTGGCGGAAATCCTTTGGCATTAAGAAGGCATCATAAATATCCCTGCAGCCTAGGAGGACTGACTAACAATTGTGTGAACTGGATGGAAGGTGGTCTGGTAATGGGATACAAATTTAAAGTTACATCATGAATTTCCTTTCATTGCAACAGTGTACCTTGGTAGAGGATGAAACCTATCAGACCCACCAGCCCACTGTGGCCTGGGTCAGTAGCCCCACTGGATCTACCTTCAGTGGCTGAAAACATATGATGTTAGGAGATTTTTCAAAGACAGACAAGCTCATTTCCATCCGAGATGATGAATTCAGACCCAATTCAGTTAATGTTCCTTCTTCCAAAAGGCGTCCCCTTCTGTAGGTTTACAGCACTCTTGGCTCCATACACTACTCTTAACGTGATTCCAATGGAGACTAGGCCACAAGAACAAATATAAGTGACAGACACCAAACTGATTTTAGAACAGTCCCTCCTTCTGTGGACCAAAACTGTCTTACTAGGTCAAGCAAATGGCATCTGGCCCATAATAGGCACTCAATAAGTGTAGGGCAGATGAACAGACAGGTGAACAGATGAATGGATTAATCAATCTTTCCTCCTCAATCTTTTCTGCCTCAGATATTCCATGTCCCGGTCAATGGTGGTAGAAACCCGGAAATCATTCACATTCTTCTCTCTATTCAAAACAACTCTCTCTCACAGCTCCATCCAACTAATCCCTAAACCCTGCTAATAATTCTGTCTCTTAAATTTTTCTCAAATCTTTCCCATTCTCTCCACGTCCCTGCCTATGCCTTAGTTTAAGACCTATTACTCCTTCTTTGATTTTTATAAGTTCCCATAATATCCAACTGGTCTCATTGCCTCCCAGTCTCCTCCCCTTTACATTGTCTCTAGAAAGATCTTTATGCAAGGAAAACTGACCCTATTTTTCTCTTGCTTATAAATATCCTTGGTATACCCTATACCTTCAAGAAAAAATGTTATCTTATTAGAATAACATTCTAGACACTCTATGATCCAAACTCTGCTTTTATCCATACATCTGCCCCACCACATTACTCTTCAGAGCTCCAATATCCAACTATTTGCAATCCCCCGAAATGTCATGTCTTGCCTCTGTGTTCCACCTGCTCAGAATATACCCTTCCCCACCCATCTACATGAATAGCTCCATTTATGTTTCAAGATAACACTCATGGATCATATTTGTCAGAAAGTATTTCCTTTCATCTCTAAGTATTCCTACTCTGTACGCCCATAATAACCAGTTCATGTCTCTTATAATATGTATCCCACAGCACCCTTAAGTGGTCTTCCTTGCTGGCCTGGGAGGAAGCTCCCACCTCTCTTCTGAAAGACAGGAAGGTAGTACATATGCAAATGATAATAGAACCAGTTTCTTGGGATTAAAATGAAAAATAAGCATTAAAAACTAATTGTCTTTTAGTGCCCAATGGCTTTTCATAAAGATGAAAATATTGTCTTTCATTTCCATTCCCACATATTTTTAAGAGGGAACTAAATTTATCTATAAAATCTTGTCAAATTCTGATAATGGCTCACTCACGGCAGAATTTAAAAACTTGTATAATATTCTCTGAACATGCTCCTTTATTTTTCTTCTTTCCATTGAAACTGACTGTTCCTGGTACCATTCAAAAAATCTCCAAATTAGAGACTACTGTTTCCTACTGAAACAAAGTAATTACCAAAAAAAAAAAAAAAAAAAAAAAAAAAAAAAAAAAAAATCATTGCATATTCTTTTGGTAAACTGGATGATATTTTGCTTTCATTTTCTATATTTAAAAACGAGAACTGGTATTAAAGGGCAAATCTTCTCCAAACTAAGTAGAGATCTTATGAAAATATGAAACAAACACAAACTGTTTTATCAAAAGGAGGCTCAAGAGAAAGATGACTGTGCATTTTTAATATTAGTACTAGCAACCAACAATGTTTTAAAGATGCCATAAGCTTCATAGAATACATACGAAAAGAGTAGCATTCAGTATTTAACAGCAACCCACTCCACGAGGCCAGTGAACAGGGAAGTGAAGGAGTTTAGTCTGCCATAGTCTAGCAGAGACCTGCTGCGGGCAAAGGGAACAGCAGCACTGTCACTACAGTGAAGTGGGTGAGAGAGAAGTTAGGAGATGAGATCAAAGAAGTCAGGCGCTGGATCACACAGGGCTTAATGCTATTGGAAGAGTTTGGTTTTGATGATTCTGATGAAAAGCCAACAGAAGGTTTTGAAGGGAAGTGAAAGTTCTGATTATGTCTGAAAAAAATTACTGCTGGTTGGAAAAAGACTGTAGAGGAGCAAGGGCAGAAGCAGGGACTTTACAATCTCTAGGTAAGAGAGGATTGTGGCATATCTTAGAGAGGGAAGGAGATGTGGTCAGATTTGAGATATCTTTTCAAGATAGAGTCAACAGAATTTCCTGGATTCTTGGATGCAGGGTCTGAGCTAAAAAGAGGAGTCAAGAATGATTCCTAGAGTTTTAGCCTAGCTGAATGGTAGTAATGTTTACGGAGATAAGGAAGGCAACTGAGGAGGAGCAGAAGGGAGGACCAGGTGGGTGTGGTATCAGTAATGTTCTTTGTACGTACTAAATTCAAATGCCTATCAGACTTCCATGAGGAGATGTTGAGTAAACATCTGAATGTATTCAGAAGAAGTCACAGCTTAGAGATGTTATTTATAGCCATGGAATATGGCTTGGGTAGAAATTACCTTGGAAGAAAGTATGGCTAGAAAGAGAATGTGGCCAAGAACTAAGCCTCATGGCACTCTAAGGTTGAGTGGTTGAGATACAGGAGTGACCCTCGAAGTGGAAGGCAGTGTAGGAAAATGTGGTGACCTGGAAGCCAAGAGGAGAAGAAAGAATATCAGTGAAGAATATTAGTGAATATTAGTGAAGAAGAAAGAATATTAAGTTGGAGGGAATGATCAGCTGTGAACTATTACTACTACAGGAAAAATGAGAACTGTGCACAGACACTGGGTTTAACAAGATGGTCACTGCTGACACCAAGAATAAATAGGGGGTAATGGAGACAAAAAGTCTGAGATGAGAGGGAGGAGGAGGAAGTAGGAAAAGTGGAAAGGCAAGTCTTTCAAAGAGCTGTAATATATATATATATATATATATATACACACACACATATATATACATATACATATATATACACATATATATATACATATACATATATATACATATACATATACGTATATATATATACATACACGTATATATGTATATATATACGTGTATGTATATATATATACGTATATGTATATATATATGGGGGCAAAGAAGTGGAGTGAGACCTAGAAAGGAATGCGTGGTCTAGGGGGGATTACTTAAAGACAAGAGATTTAACAGCAGGTATTTGTTAAATGAATTAACAACAACAACAAAAAATACCCATGAGGAACAAATGACTCAACAGATGAGGTGCAAATGACTCAACAGTATAAACATGGTTTATAATTCAAGTCGCACACAGCTGAACATAAGAATAACATTTTCTTTGCCTCAATGTACTTAAGTCATTATTCTGTACCAGTTCACCTATTTTCTTATTTAAATGAGATATAAAATGAAGTTGCTTAACTCCATTTATAACCAACACACTACTTAAAGTGTTAAAATGTAAGGATCATATTTTTAAAGACTTTTCTTTAAGTTTACTACCCGGGAAAACTGGAGCACTCCTAATATAATAACGAAAACTAGCTCACAGCTGCCAGCCCAAATTATTTTTATCCATATTAGCTTTGGACAAGAAGCCCAATAAGAAAATCCAACCCCACACCCCCAGCACTGGCTCTGTGCGCCTGGCTGGGGCTCACGGACAGCCCCGAAGCCATTTAGGACGCTGGGCTATTTGCTTCTGGTTCTGAGGTTCCTTTCAAAAGTAGGTTTTCTAGTCAAAACGAAACAGAAAAAACGCAGTTAGTGGATTTTCCCTTTCCATTAAGGCAACCGACTGAAAGGAGGCAGTGGGCCGGCCCCAGGACACCCGGTGCCCACGGCGGCGGCTCTGGCCCGAGCGCCCCGTACTTGCCTGGAAGGCGGGCGGCGCCGCGGCCAGGCCGGCCCGTGGCTTTTTCGTCGTCGTCTCCCGCGGAGCGAGCCCGGTCGCTGTGCGCCTTGCCCGAGGAGTCTCGAGCGGGGGATGGTCCGGTACGCGGCCGGCAGCAAACGCCGACCCCACGGCCACCGCCGGCCGCTCTCCGCCCCGCCCGCGCCCTAGCAGACGGGCTGACACTTGAGCCGTGGGGGAGGCGACTGTTCGCGCCCCGCCTCGCAGGCCCCGCCGCTCCCAGGGGCAGTTCGGGGAGGCCCGGCCGCTGCGAGTCGGGGGTTAACGAGGCTGGATCACTGTCGGCAGAAGGAAAAAGCCGGCCAAGGATGGGGAGGAGGAGAAATCTCGATGGGGAACTGTCACCGAAGCAAATGTGGGCTCTCCCTGAGCGTCTCTCTTTTTAGAGTGTTCCCTGTAAGTCACGACTTCGAGGTCAGGAGAAACCCTGAAAGGAATTCCAGTGTCTGCTCCTTACAGACCAAACAAACCCGAGGCCCCTCAGAGGTACAGCGACTCTCCTGGTTCCCACAAATGGTCTCTTGACTTTTCCTGTCCCTTTGGGGCTCTCTCACTGACCACTGCGGTCAGCCACAACCCTGGCCAGGGGTGCGCAGTGCATGAACTCCTCTCCCAAAAAGCCACTCTGCGAAAGACCCCTTTCCTCGGGTTCCTTTTCCACAACCGAAGCAGACGGCAACTTCACTGAATATTGAGGGAGAAGGAAAAAGCACTCATGTAAAAGCACAAAAATTCTTATAAAGCTAAAAACGCGATCTTAACACTGCTACCTCAGGCTTCCAGTGCTAGTGCAGAAGTCTCCCCGCCCTTCAATTCTCAGACAGCACCTCCTCCCTGCAGGAGCTCATGGACAGGAAACTGGGGCGAAGGTCCGCATCCGGGTCTCAGTCATATACAGGTGGAGCTAAGAGTTACCTTTTCTCTCCCAGCAACAGGATGGACCACTGAAGGTAGGCAGTGGCAATAGTAATTACTCAGTAAAATGCTATTGTATAGTCGGAAACAACATGTTAAGCACCGTGTCAACACAATTAGTTATTCGCCGACAGTTGTTTCTCCTCACTCCACCTCCCAACAATTCTACCTAAGCTCCTCAGGTAAATGTGGCCTCCTTGTTACTAAATTCAATTGACACTTTTTTCTTTTTTAAAAAAAATTGGGGGCAGTTTGCCCTTAGGGGAATCTGAACCCTTGACCTTGGTGTCAAGCTCTAACCAACTGGGCTAACCAGCCAGCCCTCAACTGGTAACTTTTGTTGCACTCATTTCCCCTGGAAGTCATCTTCCTCAACTGACAAAGTTGACCATCAGTCTCCTCCAAATGCTGTATTTCCTTCATGTCAACGACCCCGCGTTGCCTTTGCCTTCACCTGCTTGTTAAAATTCTTCTTTCAGTTTCCTCTGCCTGTTCCTCTTCCTCTGGCAACCCTTGAAATCAGTGCTTTTCACACTTTTTCACTGAAATACCACTAATGACAGATGTGATAAACATTTCTACCCCATTCACCACTTACATCACATGCATAAGTGAGCCTGAAGTCACTAATGTCAAGGGAAAATTTACTTGAGCTGTTCAATTTTAAGTTAAATTACTCCAAGCTTTGCATTGTTCTTCATGATATGTTCACATGTTATACTAAAAAATACTTTAAATTGGTTCTAAATTTAATTGCTTAACATTTTCTCTCCAAATTTTCAAGAAAATGCACCAATCACTTATGCCACAAGTATTTATAGAGTGCTTTCTATGTGCTAGGTACTAGTATGAACAAGAGAGACATGGTCCCCAGTCCTCATGGAGATTTTATATTCTAATCTGGGAGACAGGTAAACAAGCAAGACAATTTCAGATTGATAATGAATGAATGGATGGATGAAAGCAGATTAAGTGGGGAGGAGTGCTAACTGGATCAAAAAAGAGATGGCTTCTCTGACATGTAAAATGTTTTTCCCATGGCTTCACACCCTTGAAATCTATGGCATCAAATGCTGGTGTTTTCAAGGTCTTCATCCTCTGTTCTCAGATTACTCTGATTTTCCTGAATATCTCACATATGCCCAGCACACACACACATAAATCAGTAAGGATATAAATAATTTTAACATGGTTAATGAGTTTGATATATAGATTGTGGCACCCAATACAATTTCAGAATACATACACAGGTCCACAGGGGACATTAACAAAATTAAATCATATTTTTGGCCATAGAGCAAGTCTCAACAAATTTCAAAAGACTGAAATAATACAGAATATGTTCTCTGACCACCTAGGTATGTGTGAAAATCAAAAACAAAAAGGTATCTAGAAAAGCCCCTATATGTTTGGATATTAAAAGATACATTTCTAAATAACCTATGGGTCAAAATATAAACCACAATAGAAATCATAAAATATTTTGATCTGAGTATTATTAAATATCAAAACATGTGGGACATAACTAAAAGCATAATTAGGGGAAATTTCTGGTCTTAAATGTACATATTAGAAAACAAAGCCTGAGAATCAACTATCTAAACATCCAGAGAAAATAGGAAAAAAAAAAAAAAAAACAGGAAACAAAATCCAAATAAAGAAAAAGATGGAAACAACAAAAACAAGAGCAGAAATTAAATAGGAAAAAAAAAAAAAAAAAGAGAGAGAGAGAGAGAGAGGCTAAACAAGAACAAAAGATGATTCCTTGAAAGACTAATAAAATTAATAAATTACTCGTAAAACTACTCAAGAAAAAAAGAGACAAAGACACAAATAATACCAGAAATAAGGAGGCATCACTACAGATCATAAGACATCTAAAAGATGTACGATATTATTAACAACTCCGTTCCAATAAACTATTTAGATAACATGTGCTATCTTCCATGGGTCTCTAGTGCTCCCTACATGGTCCTACTGGGGATGCCAAGAATATAAGACCCTGACTACTCTTCACCTGGGATGTCTCTCAGGTTAGTGTTTATAGAGAACAACCTTGAGATATAATGTAATATTTCCTTCCAAGACAAATAGGCTAGCTTACTGCTTGCTATAAAAGTGATAGATTTCTCAAGCTCAGTGTCCCTCAGCTGTGACACAAAGCCACTGCATGTGTAGCATCTACCTGGTCCCTTTCATGTCACCCCATGAGACTTGTGGACAAGAGAAACCAATGAAAATATGCTGATGATACACAGCAAGCAGTACCATGAGTAACATCAAAGTCTTTTGTCTCACCTTGAGAGAATTATATTAAGTGAAACAAGTCAGGCACAGAAAGAGAAATACCACATGTTCTCACTGATTGGTGGGAGCTAAAAATTAATATATAAATTCACACACACACACACACACACACACACACACACACACACACACAAACCGGGGGGGGGGGGAGAAGATATAACAACCACAATTATTTGAAGTTGATACGACAAGCAAACAGAAAGGACATTGTTGGGGGGGAGGGGGGGAGGGAGAAGGGAGGGATGTTTTGGTGATGGGGAGCAATAATCAGCCACAATGTATATTGACAAAATAAAATTAAAAAAAAATAAATTAATTAAAAAAAAAAAAAAAAAAAAGTCTTTTGTCTCTGATCCAAGAGTTTTGTGTCTTCTGCCAGCATCCATGAATTAGTAACAGGCTAACTTATTAGAGTGTAAGTAGGGTAGAATTAAATCTCAGACCTGACAAAATGAACAGGTGAGACTTTTAGTGATGGTGGAGTGATGATACCAAATTCTGTCTCGCAAAAATGAACATAAAACTGGACAAAATTGTAAAAAACAACAAAAAAATTCAAATATTTGGGGTCTCTGAAAATTGACCAAGGCAAACAACAAATCGAGAATCATTTATTCTTTTAAAAATTGCTGAATTTTGTGTAGGAATAGTGGAAGTCTATGGCATTCTTGCCAGAAGCTGCTGTCATCCCACCTACTCCACCCCCCACACTAAACAGCCCAGTTGGTGCAACAGCACGACCATAGTGGGGCTGACAATGAAAACCAGGAGCTGCACTATTGATAGGAGCTAACTTGGTTTGGAGTATGTGACAAAAAGTCCATACCTAGCAAGGCTGTCAGTAAAAATCACAAACTTGGGAGGAAATAAATAGGGAAAGCCCCTAGCTGTGTTAACCTGAGGTCATAGTCTCAACATGAGATAAGCCAGAAACTTAACAGGGAAATCCCAGAAATGAGAGAGCCATTCACATAACTCTACTTGATGGAAAGCCTACACATATACACAGGGGAGACAAGAAAATTCAAACCCTCTGTACATTCCTGGCTGACTAAAAGTCTGTGCTATGCAGGAAAGATCTGAGAGAGCTCAAGGACTCCACACATCAGTGGCTGAATGCAAGGCTACATACACTTGCTGGGGAGACTCAAGAGGACCTGACAGAAAGAAAAAACCAGGGTTTAAAACAGCCTGAACTTTGAATGTGCTTCCGGACCCATACACAGATCCATTGCAGAGTGGAAACTTTACAAGCTTGAAGTATTTGAGCACAACCTGTGACACACACACACACACACACACACACACACACACACACACACACACACGAACTGAGTAGAGACATCAGCAGCCACATTCCAGGGAGAAGAGTCCACAGATTAAGTCTAGGAGAGTTAATAAAACAAAACCAAAAAATGACAAACAGCATCAACAACAAACAGGAGGAAAAGAATCCAAGATTTGTTACAATATATGAGTATTATCTAAAATGACTAGTTTTCAACTAAAAATTACTGAAGATGCAAAGAAACAGAGAAGTATGACTGATATTTGGGGCAGGGAGAGGGTATCAACAGAAACTGACTTTGGGGGGACCCAAATGTCGGATTTCACCAGCAAAACCTTCAAAGTAGCTTTTACAAATATGTTCAAAGAATTAAAGGAAAGTATGCTTAAAGAATTAAGGAAAGAGAAAAAATATTTGAAAAAATAAAGGCTGAAAACTTACTAAACTTGATGAAATTCTACAAATCCAAGAAGTACAACAAACCTCAAGTAATTTAAGCACAAAAGTGCCATCCTGACCCAGGATTATGCCCATCATTCTACTTTTATAAATTTTAGAGGAATTATTATTATCTTGATATTCCACAGAACATCATACTGGTCCATTTTAACATTGGCGCCTTATGCTACTAAGGTCTGGTGAGCAGGATGCAGCAAACACCTTAGATATCTTGGTAAGACATGTGTGCCAAATGTGAGTAATAAACCATGTAATGGCCTTAGGGGAGTTCCTTGTGACCAGAATAGAGCGTGCTTTATAGACGGACTTACACAGTATGGGTACAGCCAAAAGTTGATAGCGACTGCACTATAAAGAATTAAAGGAAAGTATCGTGTGAGGATTATAGGTGACCCTGAAATTGAGAGTGGGGTTGGCGTGGAGATGGGGAATCTTCCTGATAGGGAGAATTTATAGCTGCACACCTGGTTATGCACATTTAAGAAAGGAGAAATGGCCTGAGGAACTGATGTACACTGACTCATAGGTGGTGTCTAATGGATTATACAGCTTTTAGGTACTCAGAAGAAAACTGAAAATTAGTAAAAATAGGACTGCTGGTGAGACATGGATGAGCCTCTTAGAATGGTCAGTGTGAATATATTCATGTCCCACATAAGTCTCTAACAGGAGGCATCTGGGTGAAGGAAGCTGTCAGTAATAAGGGGCACAAAATGAACTCTTTTGTGGGATGTCAGTCAGTCTTTTTCTCCAGCCAATCCAGGGCTATGTATGTATAAAGTGGCCATTGCAGTAGGGATAAAGGTTCAAAAATATGTTCTTCTGCTCACCTAGGCTATTTGGCCACCACCATTGATGAGTGTCCATCCTGCCAACATCATACAGTGTGACTATACTCCAAGACTGGGGCCCTAATATGGCATTATTCATTCCCAGTGGAATTTGCTGGCAACCTGGTAGCATGCTGATCACACTGGGCAACTTCCATAATGGAATAGGTAGCACTTTGTCTTCACGGGGATAGTTCACACGCTGTGTGTAAATTTGCATTCTCTGACTGCAATGTTTCCACTGGCATTAACATTCAAGACATCACTGAGGGTCTTACCTATTGCACAGGAATCCCACAAAACATTTCTTCCAACAAGGTACACAGTTCACAGCAAAGTGAACTCACAGGTCTTAATGCATGTTTCACCACCTATAAGTAGCTAGCTTGACAGAACACTGGAGTGGCAAAATGAAAGCTCAGTTACAGAGACATCTGGGAGACATCATGAAAAGTTGGGGTTCTGTCCTTCTGAAAGTGACATATTATTTTAACAAGTAGTCAATATATGGTGTCTCCACACTACCAAGATGTACAGGTCTTGGAACCAAAGGATAAAAGGAAGAATGTCTCCTTCCACTATTATACCTAGGAATGTACTTGAATAATTTTTGATTTCTTTTCCCAGAATGTTGGGGTTGGTGGGTTGGGAGGTTCTGGAGTCCAAAGGTAGAACATGTCTGTCAGGAAACACAATCATGTTCTGATGATTTATAAGCTGAGGATGGCCCTGGCCTTTTAGAGTTGCTCATACCATTGAACCAACAGAAAAAGATTTCAATGGATTGGCCAGGGTAACTAATTCCAGTTACCAGAGGAAAATTGTGTTGCTGTTGTACAATGGAAAAAAGGCTACATCTGGGAAGTAGGAGGTTCACTGGGGCACCTCTTAGTACTCCTTTCCTTAGTAGTCCTGGTCAGTGGAAAACTGTAGCAACCCAATAAAACAGGCTCAGTTCTTTAGAAATGAAGGTTTGGGCCATCCCATCAGATAAAAAAAATCCCATCTAGTCAAAATCCTGGAGAAGGATAAGAGGAACATGGTATATGACAGAAGAAGGTGATGATTACTAACTTAGGCTTTATTACCAGCTTCAGAGCAAGGGTTATAGCAGCTGTGTTTCATTCTGGTACTTATTTTTTTCCATGCTTTCCTCCTATCATATACAAGGAACACCAGCTAACATTTTAAGTTTCAGGGAATATGACCAAATGCAAGAAATAATGGATGAAAACAAAATTTAAATAAATCAACTCCAACAATATATTACAAGGTATGATATGAGAAAACAATCAGTGTTAATCAGAAAACATTAACAAACTAAAAGAGAAAAACTGTATGACCAGTTCAATAGGTGCAGAAAAGCATTTGACAAAACCCAACATCCATTCCTGATAAAAACTCCAGCAAACAGGAATAAAAGGAAACTTCCTCAACCTGGTAAAAGGCATCAATGAAAATCCTACAGCTAAAATCATATTTAATGGTGAAAGAGTGAATTATTTCCCAACAAAGGTCAGGAACAAGAAAAGGATGTCCATTTTTGCTACTTCTATTCAACACTGTACGGGAGGTTCTAACCAACCTCCCGTACAGTGGAAGCAAACAAAGAAAAGAAAGACTGGAAAAGTAGTAAAAGGTATTTATTCACAAACAACATGATCATCTATAAAGAAGATCAGATGAAATCTACAAAAAACTTCATAGAACTAATAAGTGAGTTTATCAAGGTTGCAGGATACATGATTAATATACAAAAAAATTCCATTTCTATATATAAGCAACAAATAATTGAAAGTTGAAATTATTCACAGAAATAGAAAAAAATCCTAAAATTAGTAAGGAACCACAAAAGACTACAAATAGCCAAAGCAACTGTTACAATTTGAATGTCTTCTCCAAAACTCATATTGAGATTTAATTACCATTGTCATGATATCAAGAGGTGAGACAATTAAGAGATGATTAGGCAATGAGGGCTCTGCCCTCATGAATGGATTAATGTGGTTATCATGAGAGTGAGTCACATAAAATTTAGTCAGCCCTCTCTTGCTCTCTCGCCCTCTTGCCTTTCTGCCTTTTGCCATAGGATGATGCAGAATGAAGCTCACCAGATGTTGGCACCATGCTCTTGGACTTCCCAGCCTAGAGAACTGTAAAAAATAAATTTTCTTTCATTATAAATTACCGAGTCTCAGGTATTTGTTTATAGCAGCAGAAAACACACTAAGACATCAATTTTGAGAAAGAAAATCAAAGGTGGAAGCATCATACTTGCTGATTTCAAACTACATTACAAAGGAATAATAATCTAAACAGAATGGTACTGGCATAAAAACAGACACACAGACCAAGGTAACAGAACAGAGAGCCCAGAAATAAACCCATGCACATACGGGCCAACTTACCTTTGACAAGGGTGCCAAGAATACACAATGGGGAAAAGAGTCTTTTCAATAAATGATGCTGGGAAAACTGGATATCCACAAGCAAAAGAATAAAATTGGACTCATATACATAAATTAACTTAAAATGAATTAAAGACTTTAAAAATGTAAGGTCTGAAACCATAAATATCCTAGAAGAAAACACTGGGGAAAAGCTCCTTCAGATTGGTTTTGCCAGTAATTTTTTGGATATGACACCAAAAGCATAGGCAGCAAAATATATCAAATTAAAAAGCTTCCGCACAGCAAAGGAAACAAACAAAATGAAAAAGCAATCTACAGAATGAGAGAAAATACTTGCAAACCATTTATCTGATAAAAGGTTAGTATCCAAAATAATAAGGAACTCAGTAGCAAAAAATCAAACAACCCAATTAAAAATTGGGCAAAGAACCTGAATAGACATTTTTCCAAAGAAGACATACAAATGGCCAACAGGTATGTGAAAAGGTGTTCAACATCACTGATCAGAGAAATGAAAAGTCAAAACTGCAATGAGATCTCACCTAACACCCATTAGGATGGTTATAACCAAAAAGACAAGATAACAAGTGTTGGCGAGAATGTGGGAAAAAGGGAACCCTTGTGTTGTATACTGCTGGTGGGAACGTGAATCGGTACAGCCATTTTGGAAAACATTATGGAGCTTCCTCAAAATATTAAAAATATAACTACCATATAATATAGTAATCCCACTTTGAGGCATATATCCAAAGGCAATGAAATTGAAGTGATATCTGCACCCTCAGGTTCATTGCAGCATTACTCACAATAGCCAAGACGAAGTAACAACCCAAGAGTTCATCAACAGATGAATAAAGAAATTGTGGTACATATATACAATGGAATATTATTTTATCCATAAAAGAGAGAAACCCTGCCATTTGTGACAACATGGTTGAACCTGGAGGATATTATACAAATATACACAAATATTGCACTTACATGTGAAATCTAATAAAGTCAAATTCATAAAAGCAGAGAATAGAATGGTGTATGCCAGGGACTGGGAGGTGGGGAGGGAAAATGAGATGCTGGTCAAAGGGTACAACTTTCAGTTATAAGTTCTGGGGATCTAATGTACAGCACACATGGTAATCAATGTGTTAACTAATTTGACTATGGTAATCACTACACAATGCATGTATATCAAATAATCATGTTGTAAATCTTGAATATATTCAATCTATGCCAATTAAATATTTTTTAAAATTGAAGTTGAAAAATTCTATTTGCTACGGGTTGAATGTATTTCCCAAACGTTCATGTGTTGAAAACTTAATCCCTTGTGAAAGTGTTAAGAGTGGGAAATCGGATTATAGTATTTGAAAGGTAGAGCCTGATAAGATTGGACCTAAGGACCATGCCCTAGTGACTGGATCCATCCATTCACAGGATAATGAGTTGATGGTTTAATGGGTGGTCATAGGTGTGGTTATGACGGCTTTATAAGGAGGGCAAGTGAGCAAGTTAGCTCTCTCTTGTTCAGCCCCTTCCTGCCAGGTGAAACCCTGGCTGCCACGGGACTCTGGAGAGTTCCCACTAAGGCGGCGGCCCTCACCAGGTGCAATCCTTGGACTATGGACTTAACGGTAAAAAAAAATTCCATTTCTCTATAAATTATCCAGTTTCAGGTATAAGTACAATGAGAAGGCCTAACACGTGTTTATCTGGATCTCAAGAAAGAGAAGGGAGAGAATATTTAGCAGAGGCAATATTTAAAGAAATTGATATAAAAGGAGTCTTCAAAAAGTTAATGAAAACGCATGTTATGAAAAAACTGCAGAAATTTCAAATTTTTTTGCACTGAAGTAAACCTGCACTGACTTATTATAACATGTCTGAACAGAGTTGAGGCACTGTTGGGTTCACAGCAATAGCTACACTAATTGTATGGCTAGGCATTTCATAACTAAAGCCAAAACATTTCATTATTTTAGTTACACTGTTTTCCATTTGTATTGTCAGGGCTAGGGGTTAGGGCCCATCGGCCCTTCAAACCGGTTGTACAGGTTGGGTCACAAACCCCTCACACGCAGGTCCATGCTAGGTAATTGGGAAAGATCCCAGGAGCCATTAGCAGATGACACAAGCTCAGTTCTAGCAGTAGCAGCAGCAGCTTGCAGCAGCAGTAGAAGCAGTAGCAGAAGTGGCGGCGACAGTGGCGGTGGCCTCGAGCATCCCGGCAGCACCGGCAGCAACAGCTTGCAGAAAAAGCCTCCAGCAGCAGTAGCAGCCTCCTGTGGCCCCCCCTACCCCTGGGAGGGGGAACTCTGGATCAGAGCCACTCGTCCTTTATACTTAAGTCCATAACCCAAGACACCTGGGTGCACGTGCATAATATTTACATCAAATGCTCGGCAAGATTCTGAACACCTGAGGGGCCCTGACCATTTTCCTTCACTTACCCTACAGGCACTAAGAAGAATAAGACATCAAAGTGGCCCCTGTAAGAGCAATATGAATTCTGCCAAAATTTAAGTGAGAACAAACATGAGATTTATGGTGAAGCTTGGGTGGAAGAATGGTGAAATCACTGATAGGAAGTGGGCTGGCCATCAATGGTTCAAGGGCTCAGATCCCCATAACAGCCAGCTGCCAAAAAAAAAGAAAAGAATATATGCACACAAAATGTCACCAAAGCAGAAAAAGAAGATGGAACCACATTGACACATCAAAAATCATGCTAGCAGATTTAAATACAACTCTGAGAGTAATCGGGAGAAATATAAAAAAAAAAACAACAACCCATAACCATCACTAATACTACTGAAGACTTGAACATGATTAAAATGACCTAGTAGACATATATAGAGGACAGCACACAATAACTGAAGGACAAATTTTCTTTTCAAGCACACTAAGATTTACAAAAACAAGTCACTTGTTAGGCTATAAAGCAAATGTCAGCACATTCAAAGAATTCAAATCATATAAAAAATATACTATCTGATCACAATGCAATTATGTTAGAAATTGATGATGAAAGAGAACTTAAATACCCATGTTCGAAAATTAAAAGTTATATCCAAATTAATATCTATGGATCAAAGAAATAATATCAGAAAATCTTTTGAAATTAATGAATAACTAAAATGCTACATATTGAGACTTATAGAATGGAACTGATGTTAGGCAAAATTCTAAGATAGCCTCTGATATCCCTCCCCAACCCCATATCCATACCTCTGTGTGGGCAGAAGCTATAACTTGCTTCTTACCAAGAGAACATGGTGGAAAAAGAGGTGAAAAAATTTTGCAGATGCAATTAAGATTCCTATTCATTTGACGCTGAGTTAGTCAAAAGGAAAATTATCTCAGGTGGCTTTAACCTAATCAGGGGAACCCTTTTCAGGACTTCCCTGAAAGAAAAGACTTCAAGCCAACACTCTCTCTTGCTGGCCTTAGAAAAGCAGTTATGTTGTGAACTGCTTATGTAGAAAGGCAGTCTCAAGTAGCTGAGGGCCTCAGTTCTACAGCTGCAGGGAACTGAATTTTGTCAAGACCTTTTTGAGTTCAGAAAAGGACCCTGAGCCCCAGATGAGAATGCAATTCAGCTGACTTGCTTACAGCCTTTTGAGACCCTAAGCAGAGGATCCAGGTAAGCTATGCCGAGACTCTTGTCTCCTAGATATTGTGAGGTAATTTTGTTCTTATAAACTGGTAAATTTGTGATAATGTGTTATACAGCATAGAAAACAATAAAAGTAATAGACCTCTGGTAAAACTGGTCAAATAAAAATAAAGAAGATACAAATAATCAGTAACAGGAATGACTGGGTGGAATCATTGCAGATCTGGCATATGTTAAAAAGATAAGTGAACAGGAATAACACTGTGCTAATAAATTTGAAAATGTCGATGAAATGGAAAAATTCACAGGAATATTCAATTTACCAATATTACACAATATTACACAAGAAGAAACAGACAACCAGAACCCTATTAAAAAGAAACTGAATTGGTATCCCACAAAGACACCAGGCCCCAACACACTTCCCCTATTATTTCTAATAAACATTTAAGAAAGAAGAAATGAAAATCTTATACAAACTCTTCCAGAAAATAGGAAAAGAAAGCTACTTTCCGACTCATTTTATAAGGCTAATAAAGCCTTGACTGAAGCAAAAATCATAAGACAAAACAAATTCAGCTATTAAAAACAAACCACATCATGGCCAGGTTGGTTTTACCCCAGGAAGAGGTTAGTTTAACACCAGGAAACAAATTCATATAACTTACCAAATTAAGAGAACAAAGTCAGAAAAATCATGATTTTCTCAATAAATACAGAAAAAGCTTTTGATAAAATTCAACATCATTTATGATTATAAAAAATCTCTTAGCAAACTAAGGACAGGAGGGAAATTTCTAAATCTGATAAAAATACCATGAAATGCTTACAGGATACCTTGAAAGCATTCCCAGATGACAGGAACAAAACAAGAATGCCTACTATGACCACTTCCATTCAACATTGTACTGGAGGTCCCTGCAAATGCAATTACACAAGAAAAAGAAAGAAAAGGTGTGAGGAATTGAAAGACAAATCTGTCATTAATTGTAGGGGATACATCTGTATTTATAGAAAATTCAAAAGAATCTACAGATAAATTACCAGAATTAAAGATTTAGCAAAGTTGCTGAATAGAAAAATAAATTTAAAAATTTTATTTACATGTACTGGCACCAGAAAATAAATATAAAGATAGTATCAAAAAACACAGGGCTGGCCATTTAGCTCAGTAGGTTAGAGTGCTACCTTGTAACACCAAGGTCAAGGGTTTGGTTCCCTGTGCCGGCCAGCTGCAAAAAAAAAAAAAAAAAAAAAAAAAGAAAGAAAACAACATTAATTAAGCAAAATATGTGGAGTATTTCATGAAGAAAATTGTAAAATATTATTGAAAATTTAAGGAAGACCTAACAATGGCAAGATTACATATTAATTCACCAGAAAATGCACTATTATAAAGAACTTGTTCACAGACCAAATATAATCCTAATCAAAATCCTAACAGATTTATTTTGTTTTGTTGAAACTTGATGTGCTAATTCTAAAATATGTACAAAAATGCAAAGGATCGATGACAGACAAAATCTTGAAGGACAAGGTAAACAAGGTATAAAAATTCTTAAAAGCTTTAATAATTAAGACAATATGTTATTGGTGTACAAACTGATCAATATAATAAAAGAGCACAGAAATACACCCGTGTAAATGTGGGTATTTAATAGATGACAGAAGTGGCACATTCAATCAAAAGAGAAAGATGATTTTTCAAGACAAGGGGAAAAAAAAAAAACAAAACTGGTTACCTACTTCACCCCATACACAAAATTCAATTTAAGTAGAAGACAAAACTACATATTTTAGAACACAGTACAGAAGATATTCATGACCTCAAAAGAGGGAAGTAGTTTTTAAACAAGACATAAAAACACCAACAATAGAGCAAAAACCTGGTAAACTTCAGTAGGAGCAGAAAGATAAACACAAACTGGGAGAAGACATTTGAAATAGTTACCACCAAAGCATAAGTATCCCAAATATAAAGGAATCCTGCTTACCAAAAGAAAAGTTAAACATTCCAATTTTTAAAAATGGACAAAATGATTTGATAAGGAATTTAACAAAAAAGGAAATCCAAATGGCAAATAAATCTGTGGGGAAAAAAAATGACCTCATGAAAACGCAAATTAAGCAATGATGAGGTACCATTACAAGGCCAGAAGATTTTGAAAGTTTTAAAGTCTGACAATACCGAATGTGGAAACTTCCAACGCTGAAAGCACTGATTGATTTAGATATGATCTAGTAAAGTTGGAGACACACATATCCTATGACCCACCAATTCCACTCCTAGATGTATTCTCAATCATACATACATGTAACAGCACGTATATACAAGGATGTTCACAGTGACTTTGTTTGTTAATAGCAAAAAACAATCCAAATGCCATCACAGTAGAAGAGACACATATCTGTGATGTATTCATGATGAACTACCACACAACAATGAAAACAAACTAATCATATGTATCAACATGGATAACTCTCAATGTTGAGCAAAAGTGACAAAAGAAGACATGTAATATTTATTAAATATAATTTAATACTTTATTAATATTAAATTTTATTTATGTTTACTTTTGCCTGATATTTTAGGATATTTTTAAGGAATGCAGACATTAGCACTACTCAAAGTGTGGTCCACAAGTTGTACTGATCAGCTGTTTGTTATTGGCTGATGAAGAAATAAGCATATAAAGTGACAAATAGAAAGGAAGCATTTAGAAACACTGATAGCAACTTGACATTGCCAACACATTCAAACAGGTGATTTTGTATTTACAAAAGTATCAATCTGTGATGGCTTGGGAATTAAAAGTGTGAGAACTAGTACACTTAACTGGTAAAAATACAAGGAAAAGTAAGAAAATTATTTTCATTACAAGCAGAATATTGGTTTTCTGAAGTGGAGAGATTCAGAGATGTGGCCAGGAAAGGACACACAGGAGCTTTCTAAGATACCGGCAATGTTGTTTCTTAACCTGAGCATTAGATGAGTGTATGCTTTGTAATTTTACCTCTTTAAATTGCACATGTTGAATTTTTGTGTTGTGATGAGTTCACAATTTAAAAAGGTAAAAAATTTGTTATAGACAGTGTAAATACCAATTTCTTTAGAAATATCCATAAAAATAACTGAAATACACCAAAATGAATGGTGAGGTATGGGTGGATTTTATTGTTTGAACCATTATTTATAGAATGTTGTGGCTTTCTCTTTTTAAGGTGGTAGTGATCATTAGTAATTACAAGCACTAAAAAGATTATGCCAGACCAGTGTTAGTTCTAGCATAACTGGCTTTCAGCAAGGAATCTAATTCCTAATGGTAATATCTCATGGATAAAATGGAGGAATGTGGAGCAAAAAATAGAATAAGGCCGGTTGGTTAGCTCAGTTGGTTAGAGTGGTACTGATAACACACCAAGGTCCAAGGTTTGATCCCTGCCTCTCCCTCATCTCCCCCACCAGAAATAAATAAAACAGAAAACAAAAAATAGAATATCATTATATTTACCTCCAGAATTTAGAAACTCCTGAGATAGAGAAGTTAATCAGGAGATCAAACATCACCTTTATTGTCAACAAAGTTAAAGAACATGCTTATGGATTTGTAGCAACATGGACTGGCTAATACCCCAAATCCCTGAATTAGAGATTAAACCAATTACTGGCAGTCACACAATCATAGGCCTCTCTTGTGGGGAAACAAAGTTAAACTCCTTAAGGAGTAAGTCTTTTGATCTATATATTCTCTTCTTCCTCTAGCACTTTATATTGTGGACCCTTATAAGTCCATTCAGCTTCATTACTTGTGTAATGTTAGTCGCTCATATAGGCATCCAGTCTCCAACTAGGTTATGTTCCTATCAGTCAGACCATCTTATTCACTCTTGAAACTTCTAGCAGACTATTATATGCACGAGACATTCAAACCCTTTCATATTTGTGTCATGTATTGTTTAAGAGTCACATGAATAAGAAGCCACAGTAAGAACTATAAGAACTAAAGAAAGATCAAGAGACTAGAACTGAACCAATAATAATTATTAAGTGATTATATATGCTAAGTATTGATCCTAAGTGTTTTATAAACATCTCATTTCATTCTCACACTAAATGGTATTACCTGAGTAGCAGATGGAAAAAATAGAAATATAATTAACTTACTTGTACAACGTCACACAACCATGATTTGAACTTGGCTAAGACTCCAAAGCCAAAGCACCGAATTGCTATTGAGCTACAGTGAAATCAAGATAGCTAAGCCTTCAGAAATCTACCCTTATTTGGTGTTTGTAAGGGAACAGTGGTTGAGGAAGAGGACTCTGGAGCCAGACTACTTTGGTTCATATTCAGATTCTAATTACTGTGACGTGAGCAGACTTCTTAATCTCTCTATGCCTGTCTCATCTGTAAAATGGGAATAATATCCTTAGTTCATAGGATTATTGCAAAGATGAAATGTGTCAACACAAGTAAAATACTTAGTACAGCAACTAACACATGGTAAGCATTCAATAAATATTAATCTATATTTACTGTTATTTGCCTGCTACTTCTGTAGAACTGTGTTCAGGAACCACTGATCCTCTACTGCATAATGAAGACAAAGAAAAAAAAAAATCGATGCAACTGTGTGTTATAAAACCTAAAGTTAATTTACTAAAAAATTAAGAGCTTTTTAAAGCAACTGATGGCTTAACTGCCTTTCACCCACACACACTTTCAATAAGGAATGCAAAGAAAAGGTTAAAAATGAGGCAGGATGCAGTTGGTATTTCTTCTTTATTTCTTGGCCAGTCCCTCAGATGTTTTAATGAATTACCAAATAAATAATCACTCTTGTCACAAAACTGTACTCCAAGCTGTAAATTTATAAGGAGCTTTAGAAAGATTTAAATCCTAACAGAAACAAGTGAAATCAGTTTTTTGAAAGATTTTTTTATTCTACAAGAAACTGATTAGTGCAATCCTGCAGAACCAACATATGTCAATTCAGAGAAATTTCTTTTTCTATTCAAAAATAAATGAAAATCCCCTTTGAATTTATTATATATTAATTTAATTTTTGAAAACAATAGTCATAGGGTCTGCTTTGTCCTATTTAATTATAAATGCTACACATTTACAAACTAAGACAAAAATGGATAGTACAGAGCTTTAAATGAAATCTTTCAAAGAATACAACTGCTTTTCAGTCCACTGTATTTTCAAAGTTGATTATCATCAAGCCTGGATGAAAGCTGTGAACCACAAACCATTTGTTTCCGTAATAGAAAAAAGAATGTTTCGATTTTTAGCAAAGTAATATCTTAAAATGTATCTTCACACAATTGAAATTTTTGTATAAACTTGTATATCAAGTCATTTTCCATTATTTATTATACTTTAAAAATATATACAACTATAATGTTCAAATATGTATTCTGAGCCATATGTCCAAACATAAATATTTGAGAAATTCAAACTGCTGCAACAAGTTATGAAAGGATTAAAGAAATAAGATGAGCTACAAATTATGTAGTAGGAGGAAGAAAAAAATGTTACTTAGCATTTCTGTCTAGATAGACATGTATTTTCTAATTTATACATACATACCCAGTTGAGTATAGACAGCCATCAAAATTTAACCAGTTACATAAAGCCTACACTAAGCCCACAATATTTTCTACAACAGATAACAGCAGTGATTTCAAAAATTTTAATATATCCCAATAGTTTCATCAAAAATGATTTGCGGTTATAATCTAATATCATAAAGTTTTGAAAGGCACAGATTAAATGAGTGTACTATCTATGCCAACTCTGTAAGATCTATACCTGACTGTTTAATTATGGTATAAGTATCTGAACACAATAGAGTAGACAGGCAACCAGAAAAGGACATTTTACATATGCCCATGCTTATCAATCACATTAACATTAGTGTTTAAAACTTTCAAATCTAAATATAAAGGGACACTTACAAAGCTGCAGGACAACTTGAATACAAGAACCCAAACAGATAAATCTGCAAAATCTTAAACTTTACTTCTTAATCCATTGATAAATGTTGTTTAAGGAGTAGTTATTTCGTCTTCAAAAATCTTAAAATTAAAGGGCTGAAAACAAGTCCACCCCTGCTACACTGTGGTATCTGAAATTAGCAACCATGACAATTTAAATTCATTTTGCAGAATTCTACATGCAAAGTGTATATATGCATTTTAAGACAGCTTAGAATTAAGAGTCAACTTCTAGTCAGTAAGGATGACTAGAATTGTTATCCAATCAGTACTCTATGGTATCACATATCAAAGTCTCTACGATATGAGTTTTTTTCAGTACTCATCACATTTGGGTGGGGAAGGGAGGCATGGAAGAAAAACAGTTGCATTTAAAAAAAAAAACAGCAGAATAGCTTTAAATAACGATACAATTTTGCGTCATCTTATATCCTATTCTTGAATGCTTGAAACAAAATCTTTTTTCACTCAGCTCCATCTACACAGGTTTATGAAATGTAAACTAAAACCTATAGTGTACTGAATGTGCACTAAATGAAATACAATCAATAAAGATCACAAAACAGGAAACACAGAGCACTTAACGTTTTTAAAATCACTTTAGGGTTGCTAACCAGAGATTGTAGAAATAAGATGTGCAAAACAAAAACAAGGACGGAAAAAAACAAAGAAACTAACTTCTCAGTGCATCACACCCATGAGGATAAAACGTATGGCACTAATGTGATACTAATATTACAACTGTCAATTTAAGCTGGTAATAACTCAAAGAAATTAAAGCCACATAGGTTAAGAACCAGCCAATTAAAATGGTAAAACAGAATCTTTTTCCTTTGTAAAAGCACTGAAATTGTAATGAGTGCAGAGCATATAACATATTAAAAATTTCCCCATTTCACTTGCCTCCATTGTAGTGTCTTAAATTATTCTGTAATTATTCTGCCTTTTATTAACAGTCTGATTTTTTAAGGCCTGTATAAACTCTATTATGCTACTGAAACACATGGTTTTCTGTGGTAAGAATGCTTTTAGGAAAAAATAATGTAGCTGGTTATAAATCATAAAATAAACATCCAAAACAAGTCTGACACCTTCCAAGTTAGTGAGAAGTAAATTATACAATGATGTGTCAATTAAAAATTATATCAATATTAACTAACATTCCTATGGTAGATTTTTTTCCCCCAATAAACAGTGCAGAACAGGGCTTGGGCTACAGTTAATCACATTTGGTTTTCTTAAAAACAAATCTTTATTCACTATAAACAATAAAAAGGCAATTTTCTTCCTCCATAACACATGTACACAGATCTAAGGTTTTTAAAATATTAACTACCTATAAGAAAAGTACTTTTAAATGGCTAAAAGGAATCAAAATACCAAAGTTTAGTCTGTGAAGAGTAGATATAAACAACCAAGAAAAAAGTAGATCATTGGTGTTGAATATTTAACATGAATAGCCCAAAATAAGTTCCAAAGTTTTCCACCTTTACAAATAAAAAAAGGTGTCCTTTCCACAGTTTAGGGATATGCGTTGAACATCCCTCCCAACAAGTGTATGAGTAAGGTTTTAAAAATGTTGCCAATATTAAGTTCTTCAGTACCTAAAATTAATTAGAGGACAGCAATATTACAGTGGCAATGGTGCATCAATTCTCAAAACGTAGTTATGATCCAACACGAGTTGTGGTGGTTCTTTTATCTGAGAAAAAGCTTTTCAGAAGAAATACCTGCCCTATGCTAACCACCAGAAGAATAAGGGCTTCTCCTACTGACCAATAGGCCACTCTTGTATTTAGATCCTCTGCTCGGCTTCGGCCTTGAGCTTCTCTCAAACGGAAATGAGTCTGATAGTCGATGACAGACTTCAGAGCTTCATGAATTGAAACACAGGCAGATTCCATCTAAAGAGAAATATTTTCAGTTAGTACGCTGAATACTTTCTGTATACTCCATCTAGCATATTCATCTTTCAGTTTCATCTTAAGTCTTCATTTGATTAACATTCTACTAAACTGGCACTCAATCATTCACTCATTCATTTATGACAGTTGTTCTGGCAATGCAACCCCTCTGCTCACTCCCACTAGGACCTCTAGGACAACTGGTAAAGCTAGAGCTCTCGTGAAGCAGCTGTTCTCCCCAGACTGGAAAGTCACAACTGTGGCATCAGTAAGTAAAGTGGTAGATGGAACACTAAGCTAACAATAACAGAAATACTATCAGCTGACACTGGAGCTAGAGAATTTCAAGCCCAGGTTCTTCAGAGAAAAATGAGGAAGAAGAGAATGGCAGGTCAGTAAGTTCACCAATAATGAGAGTATAAGTCAAAGCCCAAATATTTACAAAAATAAACCAAACATGACATAAAAACAGGTTAAGTTAGTCAAAGTTATTTGAACTATTTTTAAAACAGGCATAATATTATTTATCAAAATCCTTAGCTAACTTTGAATCTAAAAGTGATAGATCAAAACAGAAACTTTTTTTTTTAAACATTTATCTATTTGCTAAATAATCCCTTATACTAGTCAACTAAACCAATATATACCAATGGGATTCAATTTGACTGTGTAATCAGTTTGTGAGCTTTCATCTGATACCTTACCTTTTTACACATTTATTACACCATCTGCTTTGAGAAAGGTATCTAATTTTTCTGCATACCAGTGTTTAATATTTTTCAACTGCTAAAAACTTACTCCTGGTGATGAAATAAATGCATCATTATTATTTTATATCACGAACCATGTATTAAGAATTTTAAGGACAAATCTGAGTTTGTCTTAGTTTTAATTAAGGAATACAAAGATTAGAAAATAATTTAAATGTTTAAAAAAGTTCTACCAAAATATACATAAAAGAAATAATTATAAAAATATTCAATTAAAGATGCTTTTAAAAAATGTGAGAAATTATGAGGTCAACAAATTGAATTTACATATTACAATATGCAAATGTTTTTGTTGTTTTTGTTTTGTCTAGGCCCCTAGAAGGTAAAGATTAGCAAAACTATGCTAGAATGAATGACTTCTAATTTGTGAGAAGGGGCTAGAGAGAGAGATGCTTCTACCACTTCTTTGCTTTCTATGTATTCTCAAAATGAAATGTGGCCCAAGCATTCTTCACCTGGAAAGTATGCATAAAATCAAGGACTTCACACAAATTCAGAATGTTTAAGGACTTCTTAAAGCCTATCCATGGAGTATGAGTTAAGAACTGCTTGACTGGAGAAAATCACAAAAATTAAGAGACTAGTTACAAGGATTCATACATTTTTGAGATGTGTTTTTTTTCTTTTAACCTGTAAAGTGCAAACTTCTATATGTATTCAAAAGTACAGAGAATAGTACAATGAACCCCCATGTGAATAACTATTAAAACAAGGCCAATCCCGTTTCATCTATATTCCCCACCTATTTTCCCCAATTAAAGTAAAT
Source organism: Cynocephalus volans (assembly GCF_027409185.1). Taxonomy (NCBI): domain Eukaryota; kingdom Metazoa; phylum Chordata; class Mammalia; order Dermoptera; family Cynocephalidae; genus Cynocephalus; species Cynocephalus volans. Next base: position 101,164,216 of record NC_084461.1, read on the forward strand.
CCCAGATATTTTATCACTTCAGCTACAAATACTTTCATGCTTTCTAAAAGACTAACACTTTTTAAAAATATAACCCCCAAAGCATTATAACACATAAATAATTAAAAATAGCTCCTTAAAGTCATCAAATATAAAATTAGTGTTCAAATTTCCCCTAATGTCTCAAAGGTTGTTTTCAAATCAGAATCCAAACAAGGTCAAGACAATCATTTGGCTGATATGCTTTTAAAGTCTTTAATCTTTAGGCTCTCTTCCTTTTTTCCTTGACATCAATTTCTTGAAGAAACTGGATCCTTTACCCTGTGGCATTTCACACTTCCTGGATTTTGCTGATTGCATTCCCATGGTGTTCCTACTTCCTTTGTATTTCTTGTAAACTGGCAGTTGGTGCTAGAGACTTGATGGGATTGAGGTGTAATGTTCTGGGTGGGAACAGCTCGTAGTCACAGTGAGTGTTCTGTACTTTTTACTGCATATTATCACAAGGTACATACTGTCTAGTTCTCTCTCCATTTGTGAATGATCATTAGGTAGTATCAGTCTGATCCATCCATTATAAAGTTCCTCACTGGCCTTTCACCTAATAGTTTTAGCAGTGACTGATGATCACTGCCTACTCTAGATCCATCATTTTATTAACGAGTAAAATATGGTGTCAGTAAAACTATCATTTATTATGAATTTACTAGCTGATAATTTTTTCAATTTTAAAGTATGAACACCTGCTTTATAGGTATCCATAGTATATGAGAGACTTATTACCTTTCTGAAAGTAGAAAAGACTAAAATTTTTTTTAAAAATTGCGATATGAATATAGGAGGCAAGTGGTACTGCTTTATTACCACTCATTTCCTATATGTACTCACTTAGGTTTTTAGAGCCAGCTACCTTATTATACAAATGGAACCTGGGAACACTGAAATACCAGTTTGAGGTTTTAACAAGTGGTAAATAATTCTTTGTGATGCCTAGCTGAGTATCTTTTAGATATTATCTAAGCTCATGCTATACTTGAACTAGAAGTAAAACAACTCATCAACTGAGCAGTGTCTGTTTACTGGCTTTAAATTTCTTTCACTAACTTTCTCTTAAAAAGCTTTTCTTCAAAATAAAACCCAATTCAGCATCTGTAACTATTTTCATTAGATGACTTACCATTAATCTTCAACATTTTACCTTAATTACAGCAAAAAATATTGTAAACAGCAACTTAAATAATTCAAAGTACCTGTATAAAGACTACCTTGTAGTATATTGATATATTAATTTAGGGAACATTTTAGTTCTAGTTACAGCAACCTACTAAGGTATGGGAGCAACATAACCCCCAGATTACAGAAAATGTTTCAGAATGTTGGAGCGGGGCTTAGCCTTCCTAAATTTTCTTTACTATTATTATTTTTACCTTAGTAATCTTCCTCCTATTTTAATGCTTTTTACTTTCTTTACACTTAAAAGTTCATAACATTTTTTAACAGTGGTGAATTTCACTATAAAAGTCTGAAGTTCTCTGTGAAATGTCTAATTTACTATAAGAATTAGGTTTTAAAGATTGTGTTAAGTCTCAAAGTTCATCAGTGAGTTAAAACATAATATTAAATTATGTTTTCCTCTCCTTAAATTACCAACATTATATTGCTAGCTTTTTATTTACCTGGGTAAGAGCACTGACTCGATTCTCACTAGGAAACAAAGGTGGGTCTTCTCCAACTTGAAAATCAAAATATACGGTTTTATGTGTGAAAGTAGAAAATTCATTGCTGAAGCAAAATTTGTATGTCCCATTTTTGGAGGCCGTGAAGGTAAAACTATCATACTGTTTCTTCATTTCTTTGTATAACACTTTACCATCAGGATCTTCTAATCGACAATCTACATCATAGTGACCGCCAGTAATCACCTATAAGAGATTTCAATAAAAAGAGATCACTGCAACTAACAAGTTTTAGAAATTAACGAGATTTCCTGTTAAAATAGCAATAATGACTTTTATTATCACAGACAATTTTACATTTTTTGATTTTCACCAGTGGATGTAACTTGTGAGGCAGATTTCAGTTCAACTAAAGCTTTATAGAAACTGAACAAGTTTCCTCATGCAGGAGACAGGGAACTTTTATTCACTTTAAACTAGCCAGACAACTGTGCCAGTTAATTTAAGTCTATTATATATCTTAATTCTGCCAACAACCCTACAAGAGAAGTTTTTTTTCTTGCATTTGGCAGACTGAAAAACTAATGTTGAAATAAGTTAACCTACTCAAAATTATCTAGTAAGTGGCAGAGGCAGAACTTGAATTCCGAAGTCATTATCTGTAACCCCTAAGCTTACTGCCATATATTTTCCTTCTGAAGATTTTCTCACCCAGGTTCCAATTAGCATCAAGCACATGAATGGATAGTGTACCGAAGTAGTAAGGTATGTCAGTCCTTAGCATAACATCCTATGCAAACTTCTATCACAGAACTTAAACCTCATTTTACTGCCAAATTAAAAATAGGTTGTGTTTCTTAAATTCTTTTATAGACAGTTACGTAGAATTTGATACATATTTTGTTTTGAACTACATCATTATGAGTTGAGTAATGTAGGGGGGCCTTTCTAAGAATATGTACAGTTATCATTTACAACCTTGCTTCCAAGAGAAACACAACCGATTAAACAAAATATTGTTTAAATACTTGTGATTAAAACAAAACCAAAATAGAACAACACAAAAGCAAAAAAATCTGTTCATCTGGAAAGTCTGTATTTAAGGGCAAGCATATTGAAAGGAAAGCCAGGGGTAAGTGAAACGAATCTGAAGTGAACTGTAGAGCTATTTTCAAGGGCTTATGCTTATTCAGTTACAATTTGGGTCATGTGGGCTGCACAAAAAGAAAGAAAGGGAAGGGAGAGTTTTTTTCCTGAGGTAACTGGGCAAGCATCATAAGAGACAAAGGGGGAAAAGGATTAAAGAGGAGAAAGACCTCCTTACATGAGAAAGAAATGAGTAGGAAGAAAGAGGGAGAGGAAACAGAAGAAACATGGAGTGAAGGTATCCACTTAAGATGTGACGAGGAACAGATGATATTCGGCTTGAGGTTTTCCAATTGCAATGAGATTGGGTGGCAAAACCTTGTTATTTTCAAGCTTGAACCCTGTTGGTTAGAATAATATTGACATTCTAGATCAGTAGAACAGAGAGGTTAAACTTTGGACTTTGAAGAAGTATCTGTTACTTATATGACCTTTTGTCACGATGACTAACTGTATTTCAAGACAATTTTTATAATTAAACATAATTATATACTTAGAAAACTAAGAAATACATAAACTGTAATATACAGATAAACTGTTTTGATGGAGTATCTTATCAACTTACCCCCCCAAAAAGTCAATAATCTTTTCTCCAGGTGAAAATAATGACTTCATTTTGATATACCCAATTAATTATTCATATATAGCCTTTGTACTTTGAATAATCAAATACATCCATAGAAACTGAGTAGGACCAGAACTGATCATCACCCTATTTTCTTCCATCAAACTTTAAAACAAGTAATGTTATTTCAGTTAATAGTACCCCTTTAAACCTGTCTGGTCACCTACAATTGAAACTGGGGATCATCCCAAACTAGGTGTCTCTACCCATCCAAATGATTACAGAAATCTCTTGATCTTATTGCCTCTCTCAAATTCATCCCATTCCTTCCATTCCTAATCCACAATCCAGACAGGACTACTGCCACAACTTCCTAAAAGGTCTCCCTACAACCCAATCTCTTCTTCTATCCCAAGGTTTCTCATTATTATTCCCATTTTGAGCTGGATAATTCTTTGCTGTAGGGTGCTGTGCACTGTAGCATATTCAGCAGCATTCTTTGTCAGTACCCACTAGATACCAGTAACAGCACCATGGGGGGGGGGGCAACCTCTCCATCTCTCCTCATCCCCCACTGAGAACTAATTTAAAACCTTTTGATAATTCTCTGTGGCCTACAGAAAAATCCAAACCTGTTAAGAATGGCATACCTCAGCATCTCTTTAATTCAAACCCTTGCTCATTCTATGTTACTAAAATACCAGCTTACGAGAAGTTCCCTGAACAAGTCTTTGCTTTACATCTGAACTGACAGTTTCAGTTCAATAGAGTTTGTTTGCTAAAGAAAAATCACAGGACCAAAATAACAGTGCTTACAAATCTACAGTTTATTTCAGGAAAAGAATACAATACAAAACATCACAGCCAAAGGCTGTCCCACAGCAAGAGGTCTGGACTCCACTGTTTCCCCTGCCCCAGGTCTGTGGCCAGACACATAACTTTCTCAAATCAGGAACCACCCAAGAGTGAAAAGAATACCCTGGAACCAAGAAACCCAAAAAGGAGTCTTGGCTGGGTTTAATATTTTGCTGGTCACACAGGCATATTCCTGCTGTGTAACCAGTCTCAAGAGCAGAGCCCTTGGGGGCAGGGGAGCTCTCACCAAGAGCTGGTGCAAATCATCAATCTTACTGTTATCAATAAATAATGACAAACTGGTACAAACCACCCCCAAAGTCCTCGGATTCACAGTCACAAAACAAAACTATTATTACTCAACATATTTGCACAAAATTTAGCAAAAGAGCTCAGGTTAATTTCAGGCCTCCTGGAATTCTCACAAGCATATCTACCTAAGATGCCCTTTCCTCCCTCCTCAGCCACCTTGTAGAGCAACTACCATTTATCTTCTAGACTCAGCTGAAACATCAGCCCCTGAACTAAATTCCCCCAATGATCCCTCTCCTCCACCAGCACTATACCTAGTGCGTACTTTTATTGTTGAATATAATATCACAACTGTATGAAGTTTCCTGAGGTCAAGGTCAGTCTTGTTTATCTTTAGAATGCAATATAATAAAGTAATTAAGAATTTAACTTGAGGACTGGCTGGTTACTTCAGTTGATTAGAGCCTAGTGCCGATCCCAGCCAGCCACCAAAACCAAAAAAAATAAAAACAAACAAACAAAATTTTAACTTGAGATCACATACTGTCTCTGCTACTTCTAAGTTTTGTGACCTTGGGTCTTAACCTAACTAAGCCAGTTTTATCAGGAAACAACCACTGTATCTATTTCATACTGAGTATTACTGAGAATTAACTAATACACCTGAAATGCTTGGCATACTGTCTACACATAACAGATGCTAATTTTTTAGCTACTGTAGTGGTATCCTCAGCACCAAGCACAGCTTCTGCACACATAAGAATTCAAGAAATGTTTATTAAATTCGAACAAAGAAAAATTTGGCTTACATTTTATAATTCCTGCTATCTTCTGTTACCTGGTCCTGATCCACAGGTCATCCTTAGCATCTCTTCCCTCGCCCCCTATAGCCAACTCATCACCAAGTCCCATTGATTTTACCTACTACTTTTCTCCAAGCCTTTCAATTTTTCTCCTTCCCAATGCTACTATCCTAGTTTAAGCCAGTATCAGTTATTACCTGGACCACCACGACAGCCTCCTAATCAGTGTTCCACATCCACTCTGCAACTCCTTACCATACCTTCTCTACCTGCATAAGTTATTATCCATGCAGCTACCAAGAATATTCTAGTCATGTCACTGAACTGCTTACAACCCTCGGATGGCTTCTCTTACTCTTAGGAAAAACTAAAACCCTTGCCTTGGCTAGCAAGGCACTATATGTTCTGGCTCCTGCTGACCTCCCTTCCTCTGGCTCCTTGTTCCTAACACTATTGGACCTCTCTATGGTCTTCAAATTCTCAGTGCTCACTCTTACCACAGGCTGTATTCCCTCTTCTCCCTTACCAAAGTACTTACAACTCATCCTTTAAAGTTCAGCTTAAAATCATTTTCTAAAGGAAACTTTCATGGATCACAAAGATCAGATCACATATCTCCTATTTACTTCTCTTAAAGCACAGTTCTAATGAATGAGCAGGTACTAATTAAGAAGGGTAGGATGGGAGGGGAATCAAGAATGACGGCAGTGACCCTATCTGTTTTGATCACTTTTGTATCACCAGCACCCAGCATTCAATAGCTGCTCAAATGTTACATGAGCCTACCAACAAAAACTGAACGAGTAAAGATTGTTACAATCAACTGAAGAGAACACATCCGGTTAAATAAAGTTCCTTTTTAAAATCTAATCCCAAAGATCAGAAGGGACCTCTCATTTACCACAGCAATTATTTCTACACCACCTTTGGTCGTTCGGTCTCTAATGGAGCTCTTCCAATGACAAGGACCACATTAACCAATAGTCCTATTGTCACTGGAAAAACTGAAAAGTAATGGGAGTTGGATAATGGCCGCACTTCAAATCCGATTAAAGAGGAGGTGTGGATTAGTGGGGGTTGATTACTGTCTAGTGGGGGTTGACATTAGGCACTAAAGAGCAAGAACAATTTTTTTTAGAAAGAATCCTTTAAGGAAAAAAGTTCAATAGGGCTTAAAATGAAAGACATTAGAGAATAGAAAGAAATATCACAGCTAGTGTAGGCGTTTCTGGAATTCTTAACTTAAATGTCTCTCGCCCAAGGTTTAGAAGAGGAAAGCCAAATGTCCTGCATCAGCACCTAGAAGTAATTCTTGAATTAACCAAAACACGGAGAAACACGGACAGGAGGGAGGCACCCCCGCAGGTTACAGCCCCAACCCTGGAGCCTCCAGCTGGGGCCCACGGACTGCCAGGCCCGTGGTACCTGAAACTCTAGGGTGCACTTGGTGCCCTGAGCGATGTCCTCGTAGAAGCACTGCTTGGCGTTGTCGGGAAGCTCGAAGGTGATCTCAGAGGCGCCGCCGGGCCCCGGCACCAGCAGCAGCAGCAGCAGCGCTAGCAGCCTGCAGCCCCAACGGCCCACGGCGGCCGCCCAGCGCTGCGCGGACCCCGGCCGCGGCATCCCGAGACGACGGAGGCGGCGGAGGCGACCTCAACGAAGCTGTGGCGAGACACGAAGTCCGGTCTGCGCGGACCCTCCGCGCGCGGCAGGCCTCAACCCGGGCCGCCCCGCTAAGACGCACGGCAGAGCCGCTCCGAGCCTCGGAGAGATTCGGAATGAAAACTAGGCTCTGGGTTCGTGTGAGGGGAGCTTAGGCGCCGGGGTCAGGTACCAGGAAACGACCCACGGTGCGAATAGAAAGCCGGCAGAGAAGTACAAAACGCCTGAGATGGCCGGAAGTGAGCGTGAGTGCTTGAAGGGAAGGGGCGGGGCCTGAGGCGACCCGGATGTGTTCTCCTCGGGGGAGCGGCGTTGGAGTGTGTACGTGGAAGCCCGCGAAGCGACGGCTCTGCCTCCGCCGCAGCCTGGGTGAGGGGCGGGGCCGGCATGGCGTGGCGTGGCGTGGCGTGGCGTGGCCAAGAGAAGGGGTGTGGCGGCCATTTCCCCGACGGAACAGTCGCTCTACGAGTGTGATTACGCTTCCGTGGCTTTTGTCTCTGAAAGCTGAATGCTGGGGGATCTCCGAGGGAATCTTGAAGAGCTCATTTTGCCCTTGGGGACTAGTCACCGGTGGTGGAGGGCTATGCATTTTGCGGAGAGTTTTCTCATGAATAATAATAAATATTCGGCGGAAGTATCTTGGCAAAGAGCGCTAATTCCGGGAACAGACTACAGGAGTTCTAATCCCTGCTCTGCTGCTTGCTGGCTGTGTGTCCTTGGGCCAGTTGCTTAAACTCTCTGCCTCTGTCTTTGCATCTTCAAAATGAGGATTATTGCAAGGTTTCAATATTTGGAAAATGCACCTAGAAGAGTGGTTGGCACATAGTAAACACAGGATAAGCTTTTGTTAAATAAAAATAAACATCCATTAAGCATTCCGTATCATCAAGCAGTTTGCTAGGCACATTCCATATATTGTTATTACATCCTTCAAACAACCCGGTAAGGTAGGTGTTATGCTTATTTTACTGATGAGGAAATGAAGGCTCAAAAAAAGTTGTATAACTTGCCTATGATCCCACAACTGCTTTGTGTTGGAGTGCTTAAAAAATAATAGGAACGTTAATAGTTACAGGCGATGTTTTTTTATAGTTCATTATGTATTTTCTCATGTATATAAACTCGAATTAGGTATTTTTTTAAATAAATGACCACGGTGAGGCTCCAGTCAGCAGAGGGCGAGTAGAGGGTTTATGACAAGGAAATAGAACCAGATAGGACCAGATAGGGAAGTGGGCGGGGTGGGGGAGAGAGTATTATGAGAGGGAGATGCAGGGCTGCCCCGCAGTCCAGCGGCGGCCTGGAGCACCCAAAGCCTCCAAAGACGGGAAAGGAATACAGAAAACCTATGAAGTCAAGGTCCTTAATTGCTGGGAAGTTATTAGGGGGAAATTGCACCCTCCTGAGAACTGGGCCAGAAACAAAAGCATTATTGGTGAGTGGGAAGAAGACTGAATTTGAAAATAGAAAACGTGGGTTCTAGTTACTAACTCTGTGACCTTGGGCAAGTAACCTGGCTCTTTTAAACAAACCTCAGTTTCTTCTACATAAAATGGCAAGACAAAAAGACAAAAAAGAATGAATAACATTAAAGTCACAGTAAAACAACCCGATAGGCACAAATTTTGAAGTGTAGCAATACCAGATACTGTGAGCATACAGAGCAACAAGATCTCTTACACACTGCTCCTGTAAATGTAAATTGGTACCACTACTTTGGAAAACAATGTGGCATTATCTAACAAAAAGTATGTGTGTGTGTGTGTGTGTGTGTGTGTTCACTTTACATATTCTTTAGAGTATAGTGGTTCTCAAAGTGTGCTCTGAAGCACACTTTTTTTCCCCTGGGGCCTCTGAACCCCCTGGATTTTCATTATGTATTTCAACCAAAGCAACGTCCTAGCCGATTGAATGTAAAAGGTGATAAGCACCCAGCTACTTCTATGAATCTAGTTATGAAATATATGTATAAAAATGTAAAGCAATGTCACTCCTCTCTCAATTTTTATTTGGAAAATATAGTTATTTTTCATTAAAAGATCTGTTATTTATGTAAACATGTGTAGTGAGTTGAATTGTATTCCCCAACAAACGTGTTCAAATCCTAACCATTGTGAATATGACCTTATTTGGAAATAGGCTTTTGCAGATGTAATTAGATTCAGGATCTCAAGATGAGATGATCCTGGATTTAGGGTGAGTCCTAAATCCAATTGACTGGTGTCCTTATAAGAGAAAGGAAAGGGAGATTTGAAACACACAGATACAGAGACACATGGGGAGAATCCCATGTGGAGACGAAGTCACAGATTGTAGTGATGTGTCTACAAGTCAAGGGACACCAAGGATTGCCCACAGCCACCAAGAGCTAAGAGAGAAGCTAAGAACAGCTTCTCTTTCAGAGCCTCCAGAAGGAACCAACCCTGGCAACACCTTAATTTCAGACATCTGGCTTTCACAACTACAAGAGAATTTCTGTTGTGTTAAGCCACCAAGTTTTGGTAATTTGTTATGAGATCCTCAGGAAATAAGCACAACATGTTGTGGGTTTATTGTTATTATAAACAAATTATTCAATACATATATTTAAATGTCTCAATTTTTCATTTTAAGTGTTTTAATTTTAAAACTTTAATTTTTAATTTTTAATATTCTAAGATCCAAAAATGCGAGAACCACTGCTTTAGAGAAATTTATGCACAAATATACCAGGATACAGATACAAGAATACTTAAAGCCAAAGCCTAGTTAGAGTCCTAACTGAAAATACACTAAATATCCATAAATTTGGATATATTCATAAAGTCGGTGCTGTAGACTGGATGCCTCCCAATCTCATTAAAGCTTATACCCCACTGTAACTGTTGAGGGTGGGAAATCCTATTATAGTAGTTGAAGGCTGGGGGAGGTGATTAGATTTCAGGACCATGCCATAGTGAATGGATTAATAATGGTTATCAGGGGCACGGTTCTGAGAGCGTTAAGAGGAGAGTGAATGAGGTTAGTCCCTCTCTCTGCTCCACCCTTTTTGCAATGTGATAGTCTGATGTCAATATCACCACCACCAAGGCTCTCACCAGATGTGTTCTCTGGAATTTGGACTTCCCAGCCTCAGAAATTAAGCAGTAAATTTCATTTTCTTATAAATTATCCAGTTCTGTGTATTTTGTTATAAGCAACAAAGACAGACTAATACAGCGGAACATAACAGCAATGAAAATGAGCAGATAATAGCTACATGGGACAACATGGGAGAATCTTACAAATGTTATGCAAAAGAAGCTAGGCAAAAAGCAATCATACAGAATATAAAGTCTGACAGCAGGCAAAACTATACAATCCCATTTTCTCTAATGTATGGTAAAGAGTGAGAAGCAACACAGGTGCAGAAAGTAGAGGTCTTCTTTGGTACTGGTGATGCTCTTTTTCTTGACCTAGATGGTTGTTACATGTATGTTCACTTTATAATTACTTGTTAAACTTACATATGATTTATGTACTTTTCTGCATGTATGCTATATTTCACAACAAAAGAAGGAAAAATTAATATACTGGATGAATCATTGAGCCATTATTGTGGGAAAAAATACATCAAAACTTGTAGCTTAAAACAATCTGCATTTATAGTCTACTGCACAGTAGACTGTAGGTCATCTGGGTGGGTCTGGTCTCAGCTGGACTCATCCTCTGTGGTCAGCTGGGGATTGGGCAGGCAGCTTTGCTGATCTTGGCTGGGCTCCTTCACATTTTTGCAAGACAACTGGCTATATAGGCTGGTCTAGGATGGCCTTGGCTGGGACAACTGGACTATCCTTGATGTAAAGTCTCTTATCCTCCAACAGACTAGCCTGGGATTGGTCACATGGTGGTTCCAGGGTTTCAGGAGGGAGAGTGTACAAGGCCTCTTGAAGCCTAGGCTCAGAACTGATCCCTGACACTTCTGCCTCATTCTATTAACCAAAAGTCACAGGCCTGTTCAGATTCTAGGGATAAGGAGGAACTGCAAAGACACCATGTCAATCAGGGTTCCATTAGAGAGGCAGAGTCACTAGAAGGATAAATAATAAATATGTATATTTGTGTGTACGTACAATATATTATAGAGCCAACTAAACAGTCTATTGTAGGCATTTGCTTCTGTCTCTGGTGATAGAGCCTGAAGTCTGCAGATAACACAGTCAAGAAAGATGATTGTGAAGTGGAAAAAGGAGAAACTGGAACCTGTGAGATAAGCCATACCTATAGCAGTTTCTCACTGCCCCCAAGCCCCCAACTTCAATGATGGATGACCTGCAGAAAAAGTTGGTTTTCTTCTTAATGAAGCCAAACATCCACCTGGCCTGGGAGTCAGAAAGCTTCAGGCATAAAAAGGGTTATCTCTGCTGCTTCATCACTTCTGTCTTTCAAAATATCTCCTGTGGCCCACTAACCTTCTGTCTTTCAAAATGTCTCTTGTGGTCCACTAACCTTTGGCTATGCAGGGAACAGAATTCTAGGAAACAGTAATTCCAGCTTAGCTAATTTAATACCATGTGAACCTACCACAGACACTGCAAAAGTGGAGGTGGAGTAAGGGAAGAATTTTGTTCATTTTTGCATTCCATCCACTCACCTGGTTAAAGAAAGAAAATGACTAAAACAAGATTCTTGCCTTTGCAGGGCTCATGATCTCAAAGATATGAATTTAATTTTGTTCCGTATTTTCAGTTTATCTTTTCCTCATTTCCCAGGACAATTATAAGGATCAGAAAGAGTATATATGTGTGTATGTGGAAAGCTTTATAAAATACACAAAGCAATATAATCTTTATGTCAGGTATGCACTTTTACTAGGGACTACAAAGTATTACAAGGAAAAAATAAAGCTTAATTTGTTCAGTTTGCAGTGAAAGCACAGTGACGGAAATTTTGACATACATGTAGTCTTTGAGCCTAGGTTGTCTCATACCTCCTACTCATATGTAGGCTTGGAAAATTACCTAACTTTTCTGATATCCAGTTTCTTCATCCATAGAATGGGAGTAATTGTAAGTGGCAGAGAGGATTAATTGAGATAATGAGAAAATACCTGTACACCGCATAGCACAGTGCTTGATACACAATAGGGACTCTATATAATTAGTTCTTCCTCAAAAGGCCAGTATTAAAAAACAGAACAAAACTATCTTTTATATTACTGTTACCAAACCAAGTGGGATCCATTTGCCCATGCACCACAGAAAGCCAATAACTAAAGCAGATGTCTTTGCAGTAGAAAAAAGAAGGTTTACTCGCAGGTGGCCATGTGATAAGGTGGGAGATTTGCATCTCAGATCCTGCCTTACCCACAATGGTGAAGATGTGGTTAAGGACAGTGCGAGGTGTGGGGGATCATGTTTGGCTAAAGGGTTTGAAGGAGTCCTTCAGTGATCTGTGCCTGCTCAAGCTGTCTGCATGTTCAGAAGATGGTGGCATTAGGATCTGGAGGTGAAGCCCTTGGGCCTGTGACATCAAAAGTTCAGACATTCCTGCAGGCTCAGTGATAGGTCTGTGGGCTCAGCCAGCCTAGCCTGGTTTGTATTGGGCCAAACTAACTTCAATGATCCTGGGGGGAAAAAATTTAGGCACACAGCTCATGACTTCTGTGCCAGAGGTGTTATTATTTTCTTTTTTAATTTTTTTTGTTTTGGTGGGTGACCTATAAGAGATCTGAATCCTTAACGTTGGTGTTATTAGCATGGAACCAGCCAGCCCCAGAGGGGTTATTTCAAAGGGCAGAGAGGAAGAAACGGAATGAGACATTAGTAATGGAAATTTATTGGAAGAATGAGGAATTTAAACAAAGAATAAACTTTAACTGAAAGCCATGGTTACATTACTACTATAGATATTGGGTCTCTCCTCTTATTTCTATATGTTAGAATATTAGATCAGATTGAATAATCATATTAGAACTAACATAAATGTAAGATCCAAGAAGCTTCAAAAGACAAGGTTTAAGAGTCCAGATCCCCATACCAGCCAGTCACCAAAAAAAAAAAGGACAAGGTTTAGGAGGAAAGGAGGGACATAGCCATGACTTCTTTGGTGTCAGCATCAGATACAGATAAGGGAAACTCTAGGATAAAGCATTTGCCATCCAATTTAAGCAGCACCTGACATAAGGAGATGGGGACTAGCAATGTCAACCTCTTCACTTATAACTAAAGCCTGCATTCCTCATTATCTGAATCTGAGATATTCCTGAAAGCATGTTGGATAGCAATTTCGGGGATAATTAGCCTATATTCTATTTCCTATTTTCTTAAATAAGAAAAATAATTATGTATTCCATATCTATACAAAAAAATCTGACCAATTGTTCCAAATATTGCTAACAACATGCTTCCACTTCTATAAAAATCCATCAAATGTATCTGGATAACATATGCATTCAAAGTGTTAATTATCCAATTATTCAACACTTAATGGGCTCATTGATGTATGTTTGTATGCAGCATTCAAGGATACTCTACAGTATCAGATATGAATTATGTTTTCCTTCTGTAATATGCTATACTACAAAGTATATTACAAACAAGGACACGCTATGTTAAAGATACATCATAACCCTTAGCAAAATAAAACTTGATGAAAGAAGGCAGTTTAAAAGTAGTTACTTTTCAATTGCTTAAGTGAGGTTTGGTGGGAAGAGAGAAGGGGGGCTGTAGTTTTGGTAGCAGTTTGATGATGGATGAATTTTGAGAGAGAATGAGCCTGCGAAGGAGTTAAGTGATGTAACACATGCCAGAACTTTGTCCAGGTCTAACTTCAAGGAATAGGCAGATAGGCTGGCGGGTTGGCTTAGCTGGTTAGACTGCCACCCTGTAATATCAAGGTCAAGGGTTTGGGTCTCCATACAAGCCAGCTGCCAAATGAAAAAAAAAAAATAGTGAGAGTTCTTCAAGGAATAGGCAGACAGTCTTCTCACCTTGGCACTCAAGACTCAGCCAGTGACTGAGAAGCATTGCCTGAAGCAATAGGACAAAACCCGAAACTGCAATTAAATCAAACCCTCAAAGTGCAATCCATTTGCTTGCAATTATACAGCTCCTAATAAAAAGATAGTGCTTGCAAATGCATTTCTAATTGTGATACTTCTGCTCATGTCACAGTCACAGCCATTTACAACATCAATCATTTCCTGTCCATGCACTAAAATATCTTTTAAACATTTGACATTGAGTATTAAGAGTTGCTCTTCTTCCTCTTCCTCTTCTAATAGTGAACATTAAGTTGAACAAATCTCAGCATTCTCCCTATTTTACTATAGTCTATACTTACATACACATAAAACCTTAGCAACATTTGTGATAGTTTGTTTTGAGGTTATCACTTCCCCCAAACATTGATAGTCAGCAATTAATTTCAGGATCAACTTTCTAGAGGACATTTTTATTTAATAATGTGGAGAAGATAATATCTATATTGTATAATTCATTTCAACAAGAGCAAGGACCCATCCTACCTAGAAAAGTCCAGAGCTGGGTCTGCAGTGCACTTCGCATCCTCTGCTCCAGATGTCTAAGCTATAATATGCATATTTTGGCTGGCAGATTCATTACAGTGGACTTTGAGTCAGAGTGAATTTGGAGAAACATTGCAGTCTTCAGATGATGAGAATTCAGAAAGTGAGAGATACGTGTATTTTTGCCCAGCCCCCTTAGATTGCTCTCTAGTAAAGACTTATCTGATATCTCTGATATTTAAGAGAAAGTCAAATGGACATATTAATTCATTATTCTTCCGAGTTCCTTAATCTGTTTGAAGTGATAGACACAAAGATATACACAAAGGGCACATATTCAGACTTTTGAGAATTCCCAAGTCTATGAGTACTTCTATAGCATATAATTTTTCCACAATAGGCAATAAAATTGAAATGTAAAAATTAATGTGACCTCTTCAGAACCTCACTGAGACTGGCCGCCTACTTGATATTGTATAGCAAACAAAACCATGAAGAAAAGCTGATGTTGGTCATTTGTGCAAATCACATTCATGTCTCAAGAAAAGAACGGATTGTCAGATGCCACTTATCTTCAGAACCCACTTATCAACAGCTGGAACACAAACCACAGAATCTCTAGAAGCCAGGAATCCAGTCTACCAGATACCAGCTCATCAGAAAGTGCTGTGAAAGTCAGACGATGTTGCTCAGTTCCTTACAGAAATCTTCAACCATTGTAGGTTTTAGATTTCAGGTTATGAGCATAATATTATTGGGCAATATTTTAAATCTACAAAATGGAAGTTAAAGACTAACAAACACACCACCTTCTTTCAGAAAGTCAATTTTGCATTCTTCAAAATGCAGGGAGTAATGAGACCACACCAGAGTCTTTCAGATTCACCTTCCCTCTTTCCACTCTCCCTCATCACCCCCACAAACATCACGCTGGCCACTAGGTGGTGCTGTTCCCTTTTTAATATTTCTGCCCAGGCACAAACACTGGATGGTCCCTTTTTCATTTGAGATTTACAGTAGCGCAGCCGAAATGTTTGAACAAAACTTTGCTAAAGGCGCACCAGTATAGCAAAAGGAAGAGGAAAATAAAAATTGATTAGTGAATGGATCACAAAACTACATTGACAACTGCTTCTGGAAAGTCATGTTAAAGGATTTGGACTTTTTCTTAGGGTGGTGCAGAACCATTGAAGAGTTTCAACCATGAAAGAACCTACCTAGAGTTCTATTGTAAAAAGAGCTTTCTGGCTGCCATATAAAGATTGCATTAGAGAGGTGCAAATATGGGAACAAGGAGATCAATTAAAAGACTGTTACAGTGACCTAGATACGAGATGGTGATGACCAGAAATAAAATAGTATGTCTGGTGATGGCTGAGTGGCACCTGTGGGACAGAAGTGGGTTGGGAGAGGACAAGAGTCAGTACAGAAGTGGGTGAAAAGATACTGCCAAGGAGTGACTGAGTAGAGTATAGAAGATGTTCTGAGAGAAAAATGGGGTGGGGGGAGGGTGAGAAAGAGATTGAGATTCCCTGAGGTACAGGAGAGGTTTCTCTGAGACCAGAGTACTCAGGAATTCAGAGAAATCCTGTTGATCCAAAAGATACTGGAGCATCCTTGCAGTGGAGAGCAGAGAACAATTATTTCTGGGCAAGCTATAAGGTGCCATTTCATAAATGAGCACCTCAGTTTCTAGGCACCGTGCTAGATGTCTGAAATATCGAGAAGTCAAGCATCTTTATTTTTATTGTAATTTTCTTAATTTTCTATCATCTTATAAGACAGAGAACTTCTCCTTGCTCCTATATTTGGTACATAATAGGTGGTCAACAAATATTAGTTGAAGGGATGGATGGATAGATAGTTAAATGGATGGGTGGAGAATAAGAATGATAACTGTATGAACGTAGAGCACCATTCAGAATCCAGCTCTTTCCTTTTATATTGATACACATGGCAATCTTATTTTAACCACTTATAAATATTAGGACTATATAGTGTGCCATTTTCAAACAACTGTATTTACTAGGCTACACTTAGTATGTATGATTATCGTTTTCATTTGTAGGGATATCTCAGTTGGAAACAAAACTACATTGACAATTGCAAAGGAATTGTTCCATGTATGTGGTCAGGGCAGGAAACGTTGGAGAGGATCTTAGTTCACTTGCATTGAGCTTCATTGACAGGGCTTGCACTATGCAATAAAACAATGTCTTTTAGTTTAACATAGGCACTGGGAAAATACCATCAGCCATGGTCTTGCTGAATGAGGCAGACAATGCATTATAATTAAGAAGCCTCGTTAGAGAATCCTTTGAAAAGGCCACCCTGTACAATTGTACTAACTACAAATTATTCTATATTATACTGCCATATAAAACATATTAAATGGGGAAAAAAGAATACTAATCTGTTTCTGAGCAGTAGACTCATTCTACGGTTGTCTCATTCATTCATATAAATATCTAGGGGGTGCTGGCCGGTTAGCTAATTTTGTTAGAGTGCAGCATTGTAACACTGAGGTTAAAGATTCAGATCCCCATACTGGCCAGCTGCCAAAAACATTTAAAAAATAAAAAAATAAAGCAATCGTCCTTGACCTCACTACTTCCCTCAGTACTGCTTGATTTAGTGTTCTGATAGTGAGAAGGAATGAACTCTGATGACTTCAACCTGGCACCTCTTGCCATAATATTCCTTACTCCGTGGGTCAGGAGTGAACGTGGAAATGTTATCAATTGTTGGTGCTATTCCAACCCTATTGTCAGAAACAGAAAATAACCACAGAATGTATCTCGTGCCCTACTGGGCTTAGAGTGAGGCAAACTTGGATCAAAACTTCATTTATTACTTGATCCCTGAGAGATTTTTTTCTTCCTTACACCAAATATAAGGTGTCTTTTCCAACACCACTTCTCCAACTCTCTGGCACCAACTGGGTGTTCAAGGATTCCTTTCAATTCTGACATTATCTATTTGGAGTTATCATCAGATCCCATAAGTTAAAGGGCTTGGCACCACAGAGCCACCCTCACTTCAGATGCCAATTGCAAGTCCTGGCCCACCTATACGTCTAATTGATCCTCTTTAAATCAAGGGTTCCCACAATTGTCTGCTCATGTTTGATAATTCACTACAGCAGTTCACAGAACTCAGGGAGGCACTTTACTGACGATTACCAGTTTATCATAAAGGATATAACTCAGGAACAGCCAAATGTAAGAACTCACAGGGCAAGAAAGAAGGGGTGCACAGAGCTCCCAGGCCCTCTTGGGGCACACCACCCTCTCAGCACCATGAAGTGTTCATCAACAAGGAAGCTCCCTGAACCCTGTTTAGGGGTTTTTATGGAAGTTTCATTATGTAGGTATGATTGATTTTATTTTTGGCCATTGGTGATTAACTCAATCTCTAGTTCCTCTCCCCTCTCTGGAGATTTGGGGGTTGTAAGAAAGTTCCAAGCTTCTAGTGAAGGTTTTTCTGGTGACCACACCTCATCTTGAAGCTATCTAAGGGCCCGCCAAAAGTTACCTCATTAGAACTAAAGACATTCCTATCACTCTTATCATTCAGGAAATTCCGAGGGTTTTAGGATCGCTGTGACAGGACCCGGGGATAAAGACCAAATACATTTCTGTGGTACCACAACTCCTTTGAGCCCTGCTCTGATTGATGAATTGTAATGATGTTTGGGGTTCCCAGGAATCAGTGTTAGCTGGCCAGTATCTAATAATGCTTAAAATTGAAGTGATTTCTCCAGTACATGATTTTCGAGGTAAATGGCCATGATCCTCTGGGGAATGGCTAGCAGTATAAACAAGGAAAGGGCCTTTCTGAAGGACACCCAACGTCTTTTTAGTCAAAACACTCTAGGTCTGTGAACTGACTCAGGTCTGGAACTGGATGGAAGACTCTCTAAAGTGGAGGTTCAGCTCAGACTTCTGTTAACCTTTCCCCTATGTGGAGTTCTGCCTCACTAGGTTACTTATTGATTTTATTCCGGTGGACCTCACCAATTAACCACAACCTCATTTCTGCACATTACACCTTTCTTTAGGTCTGATTAGCAAATCCGTTCGATGCCTTTTATAATTAGTGGAAATGCATTCTTTAAGGCACTGTCTTTTGGGGCCCTCCTAACCCCACTGACCTCAGGGAGCCCATTTTTAGTGAGCTTTCCCCACCAGCCTTCCCAGCTTACTAAGGACAGCCAATAAAACATGTCTGAGTGGAGAGTGTTTTAGTACTCTTCTCCCCAAACTAATTATCATGGCAAGAGTGAAAGGAGAGTCTTCTGGGCTGCAGTGGTGGTGAAGGTGGGTGGGATGGGTGCTTATAATCTTCAGTTCAACATAAACGTCCTCTGAAGTCTTTCAATTCCTTCCTCAGCCTCATGCAAAGGAATCTGTTACCTTTCAATATCATTTAACATGGTCAATCATTCATTGCAGGCTTGTACTCATATTTGCTGGTCCAGACAGCACACTTTCAGAATCACAGTTGATTGTCTGAGCCAAATCAACACCTGCATCAAAACATAAACTATCTGAATATATTCTCTTTGCAACTAAACATCTTCAAAATCCACTTCCATGAATATTCTCCAGACTTTCTGAAGCGTGAATTTATAAATTCTTGCAATTACTTGTGAATGTTACTCTCATTTTCCCTACTCTGGTTCTGTTCTTCACTCTATTTGAGTTTGAATTCTAGTCACCAGGCAAGGACAATGAGACAGGGGCGTGATTGTTAGCTCTCTTCTGCAAGGGAGGCGAGCAAAGGCAAGCAGCAGTGAGTACAGCATTTCGGAAGATTGTTGGAATTCAGGATTCTAAGTGTGCCCTGATATTGCTCTTCTATTTGTTAGGATCCTAATATTTACTGATCATTGTTCTTAAGAAACATAGTGAGGTTGTGAATTTAACTAATATTATAATTAGTCAGCCCAAGAATTAATCTTTGGGTTTGGTTTTCAGTGACCTCAAGCTCCAGCAGTCACTTGAAAAGTTTAGAGTTTTATACTGTGCTTTGGGGAAAGATGTAACATATTCAGGTTGTTCTTAAAATGAGAAATATAGCTAATTTCTATTTGTACTACAGGTTTTATGTGATTTCTATAGAATATGTTCATAGTGCCTGTATCAACAATGAGGATGGATAAAAATTATAGGGAAACACAATACAGGGATAAAGCATAAATCTTGGTGTAAATACCCAAAACTAATAGTAGCTTTAATTTCACCCAGAAATACATATAATATAGATGTAAGGAACTGGCACAAAATCAGCACTCAAATGAGATCTGTCAGAGGACGGAGATGCCACAAAAGCTGCCATTTATGAGCACATACTGTATACTAGACATTGTTAGTTGCTTTACACATTATCTTGTTTCTTTCTCAGGACAGTCCTATTACATGGGAATTAATATTACTCATTTTTATTAAAGGGAGGTTTAGACAGGCTAGGTAAGTTAATTAAGGTCACACAGCTTAACAGTGGCAAAACCAGATTTTGAAACCATGTCTGTCCAACCCCAGAGTCTACTCTTAATCCCTTAACTCTCTTCTTTATGTTTTCTGAAAAAACAAACAAGGAGTTAAAATGGATGTGCTCTTTTTACATTGAAAACATTACACTAGAAGTCTGCTCCCTGGCAAGGGTGTGTGCATGCACGCACACGCGCGCACACACAGACACACACAGCATGGCCCTTGCTGACTTACACACACCCTCACCCAGATGAATGAGTCTCTTCTCTTTTGCCTTTTGTCATTTGTCTTCCTTTACTTCCCTTCTCGACTGTCACACTTCACATCTGATTCTGCCTTAATCCCACTATTCCCATCCCTTTTGGGCATCTGAAATGAAAGATTAATCTGTTTGTTTTCCTGCAAGGATGGATTTGGGATACAGAGACTCTCAGTCTTCACTTAATGAATGAATTGGAAGGGATGTGCAATGAGGGCTGGTGCTCCCATGTGCTGGGAGAAGCAGAAAGAGCCAGCCTGGAAGAGAGAGAATAAACCGTTTGCACAGAGAGAAGCAGAAACAAAAGATCATGTGAATGTGGACAGAGTAACTTCGGGAGCCCAATTATGTTTCTGGCATTTAGGACCATAAGCTACCCACCCCTCATTCTATTAAATTGCCTTTTTTCCCTTAAATTCATTTCAGTAGACTTCTCTTACTTGCCTGACGTTATTCCTAGAGCAGTAAGTATTTATAGCCAGACATCTTGGTGAGCATATTGAAAACAAACATTGACAATTCTATGATAATGACTCTCTTGTTTAAAATTTGAACTTTAAGCAATTGCATATAGAGAGAGTTCACTTATTAGCAACAGGGGCCCTGACATGAAGAGATGACATCCCAGTATAGAACAGAAATGACCCTAGAATATTAAAAATAAATTAATAAGCAGAATTTGGACAACGTATGGAGAAGAGACATTTAGACTACAGCAAAACAGAGACTATTGTCTTAGCCATTCCTAGCTAAGGGCATTATTAAAGCAATACTTTAGTGACAAAAGAATTGGACTGATGCTTCCTGTTTAGCAGTCAAGGCTCAGTTACCCTGGGCTCTAATTCTGTCTCTGCAAGCGAATGACCATGTGATTTGGGCTGGATATTTAGTATGGGCAAATCTCAGTTTACTTATCTGTAGAAAATGGGGGTGATAATGTTTTTTCAGGGACAAAGGACTTTGTTACTCTTTGCACAGTAGGCAGCATGAGCATCAACATGTTTGTGTTGGTTTCCTTTGCAACCAAGTCCCACAGCGTGATACAGTATGGGTCAGGTGGATACTACGCACACAGTAGGTTTGTGTAGCAGCTAAGGAACACTGGACTTGGGGAATCCACTGCTTTTATTGCTAGCATCAAATAAGCCTGCTCTTGGTCAGCAGGAAGATGGCACATTATCTCTCAAATTTACCAGCACATAAAATAATCCTGAAAGGGCCAGCCCATGGCTCACTTGGGAGAGAGTGGTGCTGATAACAGCAAGAGCATGGGTTTGGATCCCTATATAGGGATGGCCGATTAGCTCACTTGGGAGAGTGTGGTGCTGATAACACCAAGTCAAGTGTTAACATCCCCTTACTGGTCATCTTATGAAATAAATAAATAAATAAAAATAATACTGAAAAATGGCCCCAGTGAAAGAGCAGCCAGGGTCTTGCAGTCTTGGCACACCCAGAAGACGAGTACAAGCAGCCCAAGGACTGTCTCTCTCAACACAGTGCACTTGTACAAAGTGCAGAATTTCTGTTTCCAAGCATATTCCCATTTTACAACTTGATATGCACTGCCAAACTGCCCTTCAAAACACTGGAACCAAGTCACATTCCCAGCAAGACTGCATGAGAGGGCTCATTTCCCTACATTACATTCTTACTAACACTAGGCATTATCAACCTTTCAATCTTCACTAGTTTTACTGGTCAAAGGCAAATGCTTGTTTCACTCATGTCTCTTCGATCAATAGTGAGGCCGGACATCTTTTCATACTTATTGGCCATTTGCATTTCTTCTGCTGAAAACTGCATATGACTGTTTCCTTAAGACTAGTTGGCTTGGCTCTTCTTAGACCTAGGAAGACTGCAGCCTGGACCATCAGTCTTATGCACTGAGCATCTACTATGAGCAAGGCTCTGGTCTCTGCCCTTGAGCTTCCTCACAGAAGCTTGAGAAATGAACCAAACTTAAGTAAAGAGGGCCTTACCATGCCAGCCTCTGAATGCTAAGGGTAAAGGTGTAACACAATCATTTATCGATTTAGCCATCACAGAGCCCCTTCCAGTGCCAGGTGTTTCTCCAGGAACTGGAGATATAAAAAACAAGCAGACATATTTCTATCCCCAAGGCAGTCACAGTATGGTAGAGAAGAGACAAGTAGAATACAGTGAGGAGAACTGTGATAATAGTGGCATATGTAGGATGCTGTGACAAAAAACTAGGAGGTGATAATTTTTATGTTTTCTAATTTATGTATCTTTTATGAGTAATGAGAATATATAAGAAAATATTGCACAAACATAGAGTGTAAAAATTCATAAGATATTATTATTAGAGATAGTATGACACCATGAGAAGAATGTTGTTTCTGGAATTAAACAAGCCAGAGTTGGTATCCCATTTCATCTACTTTCTAACTAGTGATCTTAAGAAAGTTTCTTAAGAATATCTTCTTCATAGGGTTACTGAGAGTCACAAAAATAATGTAAATAAAGTCAGGTTTGGCCTTATATTTGTGAGGCCTGAAGACCTGTGTATCATGCGTATAAATATTTAAAAACTTAAATTAAGTTAGCTACAGATCAATGCAATCTCTATCAAAATTTCAGTTGCCTTCTTTGCAGAAATTGATAAGCAGATCCTAAAATCTTATGGATATGCAAAGAGCCTCAAATAGACAAAGCAACCCTGAAAAAGAACAAAGTTGGGGGACTCACACTTCTCAGTTTCAAAACTTACTACAGAGTTACAGAAATCAAGATAGCATGCAATACTGGCATAAAGACAGACATATAAATCAATAGAGTAGAATTGTGAGGCCAGAAATAAACCCTCACATTTACAGCCAGTTGTTTGCCAACAAGAATGCCAAGACTCAATATTAACTGAATGTCAGTTTCACTCAAATTGATCTATGGATTCCATGTAATCCAAATCCAAATCCCAGCAGGTTTTTTGTTTGCAGAAATTGACAAACTGATTTTAAAATTCATATGGTAATGCAAAGAATCTAGAATGACCAAATTAATCTTGCATAAGAAAAAAGAGTTTGAGGACTTAGACTATCCAATTTTAAGGCCTACCATAAAGCTACATTAATTAGGACATAATTAGGACAATGTGACATTGGCACAAGGTTACTTGATTAAGCCAATGGAATAAAATAGAGTTCAGAACAGACTCACAAAAAATACCACTGCAATTTATTGGCAGGAAAGAATTATCTTTTCAATAAATGGTGTTGGATTAATCGGATATCAATGTGGAAAAAAATGAACCTTGATTTCTTTATGATGTAATACACAAAAATCAATACGAAATGGATCATAAACTTAAATGTAAAAGATAAAACAATAAAGCTTCTAAAAACTTTATTTATCTTCATGACCTTGGAGTGGGCAAAGATTTCTTAAATAGGAAACAAAAAGCACTGCTATTAAAAGATTAGATTTCGCTGAAGTATAAACTTCGTTCATCAGAAGATATCATTTAGAAAGTGAAAAGGAAAGCCACAGACTGAGAAAAAATTCACAATACACATATCTGATAAAAGACTCATATGCGGAATGTATAAAGAACACTTACAACTCAATGATTAGAAGACAAACAACCCAATTTACAAATGGGAAAAAGGTTTGAATAAACATTTCATAAAAGAAGATATTCAAATGTCCAAGAAGCATATGAAAAAGAGGTTCAAAATTACAGACAACAGGGAAATGCAAGATAAAATGACATTGAAGTACTACACATCCAACCAGAATATCTAAAATAAAAACAAAAACAAACAAACAAACAGAAAAACAGGCAATACCAAGTATGGTGGGATGTAGAATGTCTAGAGCTCTCACACACTACTGGTGGGAGTGTAAAAACCACTATGGAAGACTGTTTGGAAGTATCTAATAAATGCCTACGTACTGCTAGCTATATTAGCAAAAGAGATGAGTACATATGTCCACCAAAAAACATTTAGAAGAACTTTCATAGTAGTTTTATTCATAATAGCCCCAAACTGGAAACAATCCAAATATGCCTTAAGAGTAGAATAGACAAATAAGTATATTTATTGTCAGCAATGCAGAGGGAATGAAAAAACTGTTGTTACAATGTGAATAAATCTCACGGACATAATGATGGGTGAAAGAAGTCAGCCACAAAATGGGATATATGTTTTCATTAAGAGAGAGAAAAAATGAAGAGCAGAAATGAGTTAGTAGCTAGGACAGCAGAAGAAATAGAAGCACCATAAAGGACGAGTCTTACAGGAAGGAGCATGCCAGACTTGACTCTACGACTCTATTGATATGGCAATCTCGAGAGTGGCTGTTTTGTTCCAGAGTTGTGGTCTGACACTGAAGCTACAGCTGTATAGGAACTGTGTTGCATTTCTTCATCAAGACTGTGGAGTCTGTTTCCTGATATTTCTTATTTCCACATGAATTCTTACAATAAAATCTTATTGCTAGAGACAACTTGGACTTGTTTCTAATTCTTGCAACCTGTTGTGTTTACCTGACTGACATTCTGTCCCTCTTCTTTGCTAAAGGCATACCATTTAGCCTTCTGGGACCACCACCCCCCATTCTGATTACAAATGGGTTTTCTTTCCTGAGATGCTGACTCAATCCCCTACTTCTATGTTGGGCCCATGATCCAGGTGGGAATAATTAAAGCACAGCCTGACAAGGAGGATAGTACAGGGATGGGCACCTACCTAGCCAGGCCAATTAACATCATTCTTATGGCTTTTTCTGAAACCACTGGGAAGAAGACAATCTCTTTCCTTGAGGTTACTAGCTTGTTTGAATTAAGCCTGGGGTTGCTGATACTCATCTTTTTAACACAAGAGGAAGAATGCCTTTCCTGAGAATTGTCAACATAGAGGAAAGCAGAGCAGAGATGGAGAATGAGGGAAGGTATAGAAGAGATTGTTGTCAACAAGTACCCCCAGGGGAGATGGTGAGAAATTAAGAAAGACATGATTTATTTTATGGGATCATGAGTACCTTGCAGGCTGCTGACCTGTAAGGCCTCTCAGTTTATTTTAAGTTCCTTTTATAAGCCAGTGAAAGTAACAAGTCATACTGATTAAATCAATTATATCTGGTACCAAGCTATCTATAGAACATTTTCAGCTGTCATGGCGCTTGAAGATTCATAGCTAACTACTTATCAACAAAATAAGAACATAAGTTTCTCATTTACAAAGCTTCCAGTGTCCTGGGTTCAATCAAAGGTCAGACCTCAAAGAGAGGGAGAAGGGGGAAATTGGCAAAAGGGATGCCAGCTTTGCTGGCTCCCCTAAAATAGCAAGGACTTTGTCAGCTTTCTTGTTCAGTACCCCACAAGAGATTGCTAACAATATTGTTGAGGCCCTGGATCCAGCAGTGCCTGGACCAACAATCATTTGATTTTTTTTCTTAAACTAATTTGTTCTAGGTTTCTGCACTTGCAACCCAAATTGTCCTAACAGCAAAAGTTGACCAATACAAAAATTGCTTAGACATAATGAGTAGAGTAATGTAAAAGCTATGGAATCTTCTGCTCTGTTTCAGCAGAACACATTGTCTCTCTGGAGAAATATGATCTGCCTCTTATTCAACACTCTGTATCTGACTTGATTTTGCAGATTAGCATCTTACAAAGAACAATTTACTCATCCACAAGAGTTCCACCAATTAATGAACATGAAATTTTTCTCTGGCTAGACTATTCCTGGCCGATCCCAAGAAAGATCAATACTGTATTTTCCTTTTCAGTCACCATTCTTTAGGTTTCTTGGACAAAATCTAGGGAAGGAACAATTCCTTAAAAAGAAGACATCCTGAGACTGTGATAAACCAAAGATTTGTATTCATGACCTCAGCAAAGGTTAAACTGCAAACTATTTGACACCGAATTTCTTAGAATTGTACGAATAATAGTAATATATTTATCTTAAATGTCAGAGTATGACTTTAAAAAAAAGAAAACTCTTATGAACTAGAATTTACACATTCACTTATTCACTTATTCAAAAATATTTATGTTAGATGCCATAGATAAAATAATGACCATTAGTAAAAAGAAAAAAAGTAGTTTTTGCAAAAGTTACTTGAAGTATTAAGTCATAGATACTCCTGATAGGAGGCAGATATGTTTCTTGTTTTTTAGTTCTTTGGAGAACTTTAGATGTAGTCTTATCTTAATTTTACAAAAATAATTAAATATTTATAAATCTGATTTGGAATACAGCCTTAGATTGATGCTATCACTTTTTAGAAATAAAATGAGCAAGGTGGAAAGCCAAAAGAAATACTCCTACTGGTTGTTTGCTGAAAAGTGATTAGTTTTCAGCATCTCTTAAGAATGGAATGCAACTTGTTTAGTCCAGTCAGAGGGGGGAAAATCAGTACACTAAGCCCCTCAAAGCCACTGTGAAAGAACTTGTTTGCTTGGAGACCACAGGATTGTTCTTTAAATAACCTCCCTCAGAAAGCTGTACATTTCATTAGACTCTTTAATTTAGAGGAAAAAGTAATCCAGTCATCACAGTCTCTAAAGTTATGTCTGATTAACCACTGATAAGCATTAACTAAGAAGAAAGATCCCACTGTAAAAACTCACTTCTTTAAAACTGGAGTTGAAAACCATAACAACAAAACCTGTAAGCTTTCTTAGTGCTGTGAAGTGTCCTTTGAAAGCACCAGAAACTGTTCAGCAACTCTGGTGAAGGAATGCCAGGCTTTTCTCTGGAAAAGAGCACATTTCTGAGTAAGGGCACACACAGTGAGAGTGAGACGCAGGCTCGGGCTGCAGCAGGTCAAGGGGGAAATGCAGAATAGCTCAGTCCTTATTCTGTTGGCATTGCTGAGATTTTATTTCCTTTATTCGTGGATTCTGTGGGGTAAATTGAGGGTAATATTCAGAAGAGTTGAATTCCAAGTATTTGAAAAGCCATGAGAGTTCAACACAATCTCTGAGTCCCGGTCTTTATGAGCATTTTGATTATTCCAGTCATTGTAAATTTCATCTTAAGCTTGTACCCAGAAGTTCACAGAAGACAGTAGAATGATTCTTCAGGAAAGCTTTATTTGTATTACAACTACCACATGTACATGGGCTCTGCCAGATTATTTTATTCACCTACCAAATTTAAACTTAAACCACTGGGTGAATCTTCTAAAAGTTTCAATACAAATCATGCAATTAGCAAAAATGTTGTATATGTTGATGCATAATATAGAAATCATCTTACAGGCACTAATTTAAGAGGGAAAAAAATAAGTATAGCACTGAGGAAAACCTATATGAAGATCCTGTGGGCTGCTGAAGGGGCAATGAGATTTTTTAAAGTTATTGAGATCAATTTTTGTATTGGTCAACTGTTGCTATTAGGACAATTTGGGTTGCAAGTGCAGAAACCTAGAACAAATTAGTTTAAGAAAAAAAATCAAATGATTGTTGGTCCAGGCACTGCTGGATCCAGGGCCTCAACAATATTGTTAGCAATCCCTTGTGGGGTACTGAACAAGAAAGCTGACAAAGTCCTTGCTATTTTAGGGGAGCCAGCAAAGCTGGCATCCCTTTTGCCAATTTCCCCCTTCTCCCTCTCTTTGAGGTCTGACCTTTGATTGAACCCAGGACACTGGAAGCTTTGTAAATGAGAAACTTATGTTCTTATTTTGTTGATAAGTAGTTAGCTATGAATCTTCAAGTGCCATGACAGCTGAAAATGTTCTATAGATAGCTTGGTACCAGATATAATTGATTTAATCAGTATGACTTGTTACTTTCACTGGCTTATAAAAGGAACTTAAAATAAACTGAGAGGCCTTACAGGTCAGCAGCCTGCAAGGTACTCATGATCCCATAAAATAAATCATGTCTTTCTTAATTTCTCACCATCTCCCCTGGGGGTACTTGTTGACAACAATCTCTTCTATACCTTCCCTCATTCTCCATCTCTGCTCTGCTTTCCTCTATGTTGACAATTCTCAGGAAAGGCATTCTTCCCCTTGTGTTAAAAAGATGAGTATCAGCAACCCCAGGCTTAATTCAAACAACCTATTAACCTCAAGGAAAGAGATTGTCTTCTTCCCAGTGGTTTCAGAAAAAGCCATAAGAATGATGTTATTTCCAACTGATATACTGAATGTTAATAATGTACCTTCTGTCAGCAACCTGTTATTCTTCTACCTCACTGTTTTACCCCCAATATATCGAATCTTGTCCATGTCCATTTCCTTGAACCACTCAATTTTCTTCCAGTTCACTACCTCCCCATCGAAGACACTTTTGGTCCATCACTGTATTTGATTGCTTGTCTTCATGACCTTCTATTTTACTGGACACACAAAATCACAGCCCAGGTCCATGCCATCATACTTCTCATCTGATCCTACCCATAGATGGGTGAAAATGGTGGATTAGAGACACTGGTAAGTAAAAATCTCTAACCACAATGCTGAGCTGTAGGGAAAATAGAATAATTTAGTTAGGCTCCCTCAGCTCAGGTCTGTCTGGGGGTCGAGCAGCACATTTCTTGTAAACAAGTTGTGTGTGGGTGGAGTTAGTGTATATGTGCACCAATGTATCTTTCTAGTTAATTGCTATTGTGTGTTCTGCAGTTTATGAAGCAGGCTGGCAGCAGAGAGTTCCCATCTAACAAGAAAGCATGTCTACTCTGCTGGCAGCTGCTCAGTTTCAGTTTTTCTTTGGACCTTGCCAGTAGCAGTTGAGTTTCTGAGTTTCTCTGTGTGGACTGCTTAGCTCTTAGATGTGTGTGTGCCAAATAAAGACTATTCCTTCTTCAACCAAGGCTCCAAAGACCTTTTTGCTGGTTACCTAGCTCATGGACCTGCATGTGAAGGGTTTGTGAATGGGCTCAAGGGGTCTGTGAGCTCCAGACCCTAGCTCTAGCTTTACAATTGGCATCATTGGCAGGATTACACCACAATTGGCATAGTTGGTACACGATTCTTAGCAGGTACGGGAGCCAAGAAGCCCTTGGAGAAGGAGGAAATGTGTCTACTTTTGAACATGTTGTGCCCTGTGGCCACTTTCCTGTTGACTAGGATCTGGTTGCTGCTCACTGTAATGCAAAGCACCATAGACCAGGCACTGAAGTGGAAAGCCCCTTAGGAGGGGGAGGAAACGTGGCTGTCTTTGAGCATGTGGTGCCCAGCAGTCACTTTTTTGCTGACTGGAGCCTGGCTGCTGCTCACTCTGCTGCAAATTGATCAAGATCTGAAGAAGAAAGCAGAGTTGGTGGAAGCATGGGTGAATGTCCTGGAGGATGACATGCAGTGACTGGCCATTCCAGCTTCTCACACCAGGGAAGACAACGAACCCAGTGGTGAGTTGGGGGAGACCATGCATCCCCAGGCACGACCTATCGTGCACCAGAAAGTGAAACATCAGCAGCCTATGGGACTGGGTGGACAACCAGTGAGCAACCCACAGGTGACCCAATTTACCACCTATGTCCTGTATAACCAGGTTGAGTTAGTTGACTCGGGGGGACAGTTTCGGCAGAAACAGGGGGAGCCCCTGGCTGCTTGGTTGTTATGGTTATGGGACCTAGGGGTGGATAGTGTAATATGCTCTGGTGAGGAGATGGAAAAATTGGCCTCCATCACCATGCACCCATCCCTGAGGCAGCGGCTGCAAAATAGCCACATGTACGCATAAGGGCCAGATAATCAATCCTTAATGGAATGGGTGAGTGCAGCTGCCCGAACTGTGTGGGCAAATGCTGAAGAACTGCCCGAGATTGTTAGTAAATGGCAAACATATGCTGAATTAGTTCAAATAATTCAAGAGCTGGGGATGCAGCAGTCCATGTTTAATGTGAACACTTGTGGCCCAGATGATGAAAATTTTACAGGCAGCATGAGAGACATAGTGCTGCAAAATGCCCCATCAATGTCCTTTGGGTCACTGATGGCCATACTGGCCCCATACATTGGTCTTCCTACACAAGAGGTAACGACCATGATAGCCAGCTTGGGTGAAGTAGAGGATAGCAGACAAGCAAAAGGGGTCCAAAAAGTGGCTAAGACCCAACCCCCCAAAATACTTGGGATTTTATCCCAAAGGGACCAAGCAAGACTAGCCTTAAGCAGATGTGGCTTGACTTGCTTGCAGCAGGGGTTGATAGGAAGAAAACTGACCATCAGCCAAATGCAGTTCTGTTTGCCTTGTGGCAGCAATTGCACCCTAAACAGTGTTTCTTCACTAAAAGTCTAGAAACAGGTAGCAAGGTATGCTCAAGTGTATTTAAGGATTCTTTGATTGCTCCTGAGGAGGCTGAAGAAATGTTCCATTTTGATTAGGGAGGAGGCCAAGGTGTTCATATTTTGGGGGCAGGCGAGGACCGGAGGCCTCATGTTGAATTGGCAATGATGAAGCTGATGCACTGACAAAGGTAAGATGGCTGGAGAGAGCTCCAGCAGCTGATGTAGCTGGGTGGCTACAGTGGAGAATGCAGCATGCTGGCTGCAAGACTGGGTGGTCAATGGCTTGCCGGGTGCCATGTAAACCTGAGAAAAAACGCCCCTTGTGGGCAGATGTTCTCCTGATGAGAAGACAGGTGCTCCTGATGGACAGATAATGTGCATGAGAGTGCCCCTGACAAAATGGCAGGTGGATCTTGTGGGACCACTGCCAAAGTCAGAGTTACTGGTTTTCTGTTTGTATGGACTTGTGGGGCCCCAGACCAGGTCAGATACCTATTCCTACAACCATCCTTTCTCAGGATGGCAAACTGGCATGTATCTTATCAGAGGGGTGAGAACTTCCCCTGTTGGTACCAGTAACCCTTCTGTCTTTTTACCCATAGTGTTCTGGCTGCAGGCACTGCACCAGAGTCAACTGGGTACATGCATACATTGGCATGATCATCTACTGAATATGCACTGAACTTCACATCAGTATGACTACAAGATTCCCATGGAAAATCACACCAATGATGACTATTGACTGGACATGTGTGACTAAAGGACAGAACTACAGGACAAGCCTTAAGGACAAGCCTTAAGCTGTATCAAACAGACAATAGGTTGTATAAATAAAATAATCATTTATCCTCACTAAGGGAACATCTTGGAAGATTTTTAACATTTAGATTGTATGGCAAGGGACCCTGAAGGGGTGGATTGTGGGGAAAATAGATTAATTTAGTCAGGCTCCCTCAGCTCAGGTCTGGCTGGAGGGTCAAGCAGCACATTTCTTGTAAACAAGTTGTGTGTGGGTGGAGTTAGTGTGTATGTGCACCAATATATCTTTCTAGTTAATTGCTATTGTGTGTTCTGCAGTTTGTGAAGCAGGCTGGCGGCAGAGAGTTCCCATCTAACAAGAGAGCATGTTTACTCTAATGGCAGCTGCTCAGTTTCAGTTTTTCTTTGGACCTTGCCAGTAGCAGTTGAGTTTCTCTGTGTGGACTGCTTAGCTCTTAGATGTGTGTGTGCCAAATAAAGACTATTCCTTCTTCAACCAAGGCTCCAAAGACCTTTTTGCCAGTTACCTAGCTCATAGACCTGCATGTGAAGGGTTTGTGAATGGGCTCAAGGGGTCTGTGAGCTCCAGACCCTAGCTCTAGCTCCGACAATTGGCATCGTCAGCAGGATTATGCCACATGTTCCCTCTCCTAACTCTGGTCTCAGTCAACAGATGACTTTTTTCCTGGCTTTACTGGGAAAATCCAGGTCATTGCAGGAACAGACCTGTAACCAACAATCCCAGGTTCTTACAAATGCATCTCACTTGCACCTCCTTATCTCCTTTCATGCTGTCTCAGTAACAGAGCTGACCTTCCTCCTGTAAAAGGGTGATCTCTCCACTTCAGCTTTTTTTTTTTTTTTGTCTTTTTCATGACTGGCACTCAGCCAGTGAGTGCACCGGCCATTCCCATATAGGATCTGAACCCGCGGCGGGAGCGTTGCCGCGCTCCCAGCGCTGCACTCTCCTGAGTGTGCCACGGGCTCGGCCCCACTTCAGCTTTTGATGCTGTCCCACCACCTGACCTGAGGGGCCTCATCTGTCATCCTGTCTCGCTTAACTTCCCTTTGCACTAACTCATTCTTCCTCAGTAAATATTTAATAAACAGCTTATTTTTGCTCTGTGCCACATTCCCTCCACCTTTTTCTGGGAAGATCACTACCTTTCTTGGGAAATGCCTCTCCTCGCATCTGACCAGGTGGCTCAGCATCATCTGCCATGCTCTTACCTAGTCCTAAGTGCCAGTCACAGTTAATTTTCGAAGGAAAATTCCTAGGTCACTCAGGGACTAAGTTGAAGGTGAGACCCCAAGGACCTGTGTGCTCATTCACAGGTGCCATATCTGCAGAGAAGTGTTAAAGCTCTTCCTCTGAGAGGATGAGTTGATTTGTTGTTCTATCCAGGGGAGAGAAGAAAACCAAAAACAGAGAGAATAAGAGAATCAAGAGGAGCAAACAAGATGGAGACCAGCTGGGGCTAGGTGCTGGGTGTCGGTGTCAATAAAACTCCAAGGTTGGGGAGGAGGGTAGGAGTGGAGGAGAGAGCAGGGAGAGGGAGGTGACGGATATTTTAAGACTGGGAAACCTGTTCCCTTATTTGAAATTGTGTTACTGTCATGTCACTCCTCCATCTTCCCACAAATCTTCACAAAACATTTTTCTGAAGGGATTTTGTTGTTGATGTTTAAATTTAAACGTGGGGGGGAGTCTCACATCTGCACTGCTGTGGCACAGCACAGAGATCTCTCATGGAGAAGAGAGGATCAAAAAAAAACAGAGGTCATGTGTGCCCACCTGAATCCAACAACTGGAAATTCATAGAAATTATGGGAAGAGCTTTGGATTTCCAGAAAGCATGTGATTGGTGTTCAAGTCAATTTTACCATTTTTATCTGAAAAGGCAGAAAGAAGGTCCTGCTGAAACTGTTATATGCTCAGGTAAATAAACAATGATCCCCAGGCAATTATAAAGCAGTGATTCTCAAAATAAGATTCATCAAACACTAATGGGATTTGAGCCTCCTCTTCATTCAAGCCTTTCTTCTATTCTTATGGGTGCCTAGTGCCTAATTATATAGACTTATTTCACTATGTAAATACTTAAGGATTCTTAAATTGGGTGGTCACAATCTAAAACTGGCCAATTTCCAGAGTTTACCGAAAACTCTAATACAAGGCATCTGGCTGCCGCTAAATGGTATAAAATTCCCTTTGTGCCTGATGCACACTTTTTGTAATTCAGAATTTCCATAATTCTCAGACTGAACTGTATTATCTACATCATCAGCACTAGCAGGTGTGGGCCGTGGTTT
Organism: Cynocephalus volans; assembly: GCF_027409185.1. NCBI lineage: Eukaryota > Metazoa > Chordata > Mammalia > Dermoptera > Cynocephalidae > Cynocephalus > Cynocephalus volans. The sequence goes on from NC_084461.1 coordinate 101,197,684, forward strand.
CAATTGCTGCTGCTCCTGAAATAATAAATATAAATTAATGATAAGTTTTACTTTTCTGGATCATTTTGTTTTTGTGTAATTGTAATTTTTTTTGTATAATTGCTGCAATATTACCATTTTGATTTTACATTTGGCTCTGTACAGGTCTTTGTGATCATCAAGTTATTTTTTCCAGTGGGAGATGGGAACAGCTTGGGTAGGTAGGCTGCAGCTCCTTTAGTACTATGCTGGCAGAGGTTCAAGCAATTTTAAAACTACTAAGCTTAGGGGCTTTCAGTACTGCCTTTGTAAGCAGTTTTTCATTCTGTGCTTCAAATTGACTAATGCTGAGAGACAGGAAAGTTGTGCTCACTCTCACTTTGGAAAAGTTGTCAACTCCATTCTGATGCATCCTTTCCTTTGTTTCTCTAGGGTCAGTAGTGATGTCTCCTTTTTCAGTAATTTGAATTTTGTCTATTCTTTTTCTTGATTAGGTAAACATTTGCCAATTTTTGTCAATCTTTTAAAATAACCTACTTTGGGTTTTGTTGATTTTCTGTATTGTCTTTCTATTCTCTGTTTCATTAACTTCCACTCTAATCTTTATTATTTCTTTCTTTCTGCTTCTTTTAGGTTTAATTTGTTCTTAAGTGTCTTAAGGTTGAAGGATAGGCTATGTGATTTTTTTTCTTTTAATATAGGCATTTACAACTATGAATTTCTCTTTAAGCACACTACTTAAGCAGTATTCCATAAGTTTCAGTATTTTGTGTCTCCATTTTCATTTATCTCAAAATATTTTTAAAATTTCCCTTAAGATTTCTTCTTTAACCCATTGGCTATTTAGGACAGTGGTGTTTAATTTTCACATATTTGTGAATTTCCCAAATTTTTTTCTGTTATTAATTTCTAATTTTATTCCATTGTGATTGGGGAGCATGTTTTGTATCACTTCAATACTTTTGAACTTATTAAAGCTGTTTTATGACCTATACTAGAGACTTATATGACTTATACTACAGAATGTTTCGTGGGCACTTGAGAAGAATGTATATTCTTCTGCTGTTGGGTGGATTGTTCAATAGGTATCTGTTAGGTCTAGGTGGTTTATGATGTTGTTCAAGTCTTCTATTTCCTGTTGATCTTCTCCTGAGTTGTTCTCTCCATCCCCCCCTCCAGAGACAAATGTTATTATTCACAGCACAGCAAGCAGAATAAACATCAGTGTATTTACTTTGGTTCCCTAAGCCTCAGTTCCCACAGAACAGTTTGGAGAGGGTCAGGTGATACCTGCAGAGTAATGGTGCCTTTTATAGGAGAGAAACCCCAAGCTTAGCAAACCTGTATCTTTTATAATGGGCAATAAGCCTGCCTGACCTTAGCCCCAGAAGGAGACATTATCTTGTTTGCTGGAGAGTAAATACATCTCTTCTGATCCAAGGAAAACATAATCTCTATCTTTCAAGACTATTCACTCTACAAACATTCTTGAAGAGATCTGAAAAAAGATAATACCTCTGCAAGACAGGTAGAAATGTGAGAGATGCATGAAGAATTGTCTCTCAACACTTATCTAAATCTTTCTCATCACTAAAAAAGAAAACATTCCCTGGTTCTCTTTCCTCTCCAGTTACTACTCTATCTGTGTTAATCAGTTTGGGGTGCTATAACAAAAATATCATAGACCAAGTGGCTTAAACAACAGAAATTTATTTCTCACAATTCCAGAGTCTGGAAAGTCCAATTCAGTTCCTGGTGAGGGCCCTCTGCCTGGGTTTGTGGATGGCGGCCTTTGCCTTTCTCATCTAACCTGTACTCAGAAATTTTCAAGCTTATGACTATTCTCTCCTTGTTGAGATTCTCTATTCCCCCTAAAATAAAATTCTGCACCTTTCTTCTTCCTTCTGCTCCTTTTCCTCTTCTTTTTATTGAGATATAATTCACATAACATAAAATTCACCATTTTAAAATGTATAGTTCAGTAGTTTTTATTTCATTGTATTGTGCAATCATCACCACAATATAATTCCAGAACATTTTCATCACCCCCAAAAGAAACTTTGTACCTATTAACAGGCAGTCACAATTCCTCCTTCCTGTATTCCTAGAAACCACTCTTCTTTTTGTCCCTATGAATTTACCTATTCTGGATATTTCATATAAGCATATATGTATATTACATTTTGTGACTTACTTTTTTCACTTAACATGATGCTTTCAAGATTCATCTATATTGGGACATGTATTGGCATTCATTCCTTTTTGTGGTTGAATAATATTGCATTGTATGATTATACTACATTTTGTTTATCCTTTCATCACTTGATGGACACTGAGTTGTTTTCATTTTTTGGCTGTTAGATAATGGTGCTATGAAATTTGTGTGAACATACATTTTCAATCCTCTTTGGTTATATGCATAACTGACAATAGAGTATGGAAGTCTCTAACTCTTATTGCTAAATTGTCTATTTCTTCCTTCAGTTCTGTCAGTTTTTCTCCATGTATTTTGGTTGCTACTGTTGGTACATATATGTTTATAATTGTTATATCTTCCTGATGAATTGACCTTCTTATCATTATAAAATGTCCATTGTTATTACTAGTAATATTTTTTTGTTTTACTGTCTACTGTGTTTGATATCATTATAGCCACTCCAGCTTTCTTTGTCTGCTATTTGCATAATATATCTTTTTAAAATTTTTTAAAAAATTTTTACTTTCAACGTATTCATATCTTTGAATCTAAAGTATGTTTAACACAGACAGCATATAGTTGGATCTTGGTTCACTCACCTTTAATGTAATTATTGATAATTACATTAATTCACATCTGACATTCTAGTTTTTGTTTTGTATTTCCTCATGTCTTTTTCCCCACTGTTCTCCTCTCTTATGGCTTTCTTTTTAGGTAAATGAATATTTTTAGCATAACATTTTAATTCCTTTAATAATTCTTTTACTATTTTTGGTGTTATTTTCATAGTGGCAGACTTACCGTATACATTTCAGAATCTACTTCTAGATTTATGCTAACTTAATTCTGTCTTCTTCCTCCTTTTTGTGCTATTACTGTCATATACATTATATTTATATCTTACAAACTCAACAATACATTGTTCCTTCTGACCTCCATTGTTTCTGATGAGAAGCCAGCAGTAATCTTATTGTGGTTCCCTTGCATGTGGCAAGTCTTTTTATCTTGCTGCTTTCAAGATTTTCTCCTAGTCGTTGGCTTTCAGTATTTTGGTTATGATGTGTCTGGGTGTGGATCTCTCTCTTATCCTACAGGAAGTTTTTCAGTCATGATTTCTTCAAATATTTTTCTTCTCCCTTCTTTTTCTGCTCTCCTAGTATTCCCATTACATGTACATTTCTCTGAACTTCTGTTCATTTGTCTTCTATCATTTTTGTCTCAGTTCTTCGAATTATATAACCTCTATTGATCTAGCTTAAAGCTCACTCTTTCTTCTACCAGCTTAAGTCTACTGTCAAGACCCTCTAGTGAATTTTTTTTTTTGTCCTTTTTTTTTGTGACCGCGCTCAGCCAGTGAGCGAACCGGCCATCCCTACATAGGATCCGAACCCATGGCGGGAGCGCTGCTGCGCTCCCAGCGCCGCACTCTCCCGAGTGAGCCACGGGGTTGGCCCCTCTAGTGAATTTTTTACTTTAGTTATTGTACTTTTTAACTCCACAATTTTAATTTTTTAAAAATAACTTTTATCTCTTTATTGATATTCTCTATTTGATGGGGCATTGTTCTTACACTTTTTAAATCATGGCTTCCTTTAGTTCTTTGACCATATTTATGGGAACTGTTTTGAGGTTTTTTAGTGCAGTATGCTAGGGCTGGGGACGACGGCTGCTTCTCTTGGATTGACTCTCCTGCTTTACAAATAGGATACTGGGTGAAGCATTAGCCTCTAATCTCTACTTGCCTCTCCCAGCCTTCAGCCTCTACTGTGCCAGCAAGATGGAGAGAGAATGGGGTCTCAGTATTCTCGACCTCCTGTGCCTGGGATAGAGCTTCTGCCTTACAAGTGGGAGCTGAGTGGAGGAAGGGAGCCCCAGTGCTTTCAGCTCCTCTTGCTTGGAATAGAGCCTCTGCAACATGGAGCTCAGAGGACAGGAAAATGCTTGTGGCCTGACTCTCCAACGAAGACATTTTAGCCCTCAACTGGGAGCTGAGGGGAGAAGGATCCCTGTGTTCTTGGCTTCATCTGCCCAGAGTGGAGCTTCTGTCATGCTGAGATAGGAGCAGTGAGTGAGGAAATGGGTCATGTTTCAAATGCCACAGATTTTCACTGTTCTTTGGTAGATTTAGTAGATTTTCTTGAATAAATGTTTTTTCCATTTGTGTATACACTTAAGACAATTTCCAGAAAGTTTTTAATATATTTTTTATACTTTTCACCACTTTCAGTTGTCTCACTGGACAGACGATCCATGGAGCTCCTCATACTACCTTCCAGAAGTTGTCTCCCTATACTCATTTTTTTGAAGGCCCTTCTCTCTACCTGGGTTGTATGGCCCATAGAATGATGAAATGTTTGATTCTTGGCAGCTCTGCCACCACTTACGACTGTGGGGACCTGTGTACCCTACCACTGAGGCTTGCCCTTCTACTTCAAATCAAGAGAAAATTGTGACAGAATAAAATTGTAGAGTTCCAGGTTGACATCCCCAGAGTTAGACATAGAATATAAAGTTAATTAATTCTGATCAGATACTTAGAAATCTCACAGTTTCTATTTGAATTTTTCAAACAATTTAAGGGAAAGTTGTTTTTGTCTTGAATTATCCAGATTGGGTTCCTAATGGGAACATCCCTTTGTAAGTAGTTAAAGGTGAGTCAAACTTGACTCTGCCGTTTTCTGGTCATGTGACCTTATGCTTGTTGACTAAATTTGAGTCTCAGTGTCCTCATCTTTAAATGGGTCAATATTTTCCCCACAGGATCGCTGTGAAGATTAAAGAAAGTGTTTTTTGTGATATGCTTCTCCCATTAGCAAATACTCAGCAAATGAGAGCTATTGCTATTATTTATACTTGGAGAACACTTCTTTAGCAAGGAGCCTTCAAAACGGACATTTGAATGTTGTTTTCTTCCCTTAGAAAGTGATATAATATGGATATGTTTCCCCCCACCCCCAAACTCATATTGAAGTCTGATCCCTAATTTGGCAGTGTTGGGAGGTGTTTGGGTCATGGGGGCAGATCCCTCATGAACAGATTAATGCCCTGGGGAGGGTGGGGGCAAAGAGTAGTAAGTGAGTTCTAGCTCTATGAGTTCCCACAAGAGCTGGTTGTTTAAAGGACCCTGGCACCTCTCTCTCTTGCTTTCTCTCTTGCTGTGTGATCTGCTTTTACCCCCGCTGCCTGCCATATTCTGCCATGAGTAGAAGCAGCCTGAGGCCTGCACCAGGTGCAGCTGTCCCAGAATCATAAGCCAAATAAACCTCTTTTCTTTATAAATTACCCTGTTTCAGGTATTTTGTTATAGCAAAAGAGACAGACTAATACAGAAACTATAATAATTAAAAATTCCAGAGTATTCTAATTCTGTATTTGAGCCCTAATCCATGGGAGCCACAAATGTTCCAGAGAACCCTGACTGGGGAACAATATCCTTTGGGAAGACATGAGATATTGTGTGGAAAAATAAGGGACACACACAAAATATGTTGGTGGTGCTGTGTACAAAACGGATGTAGGAGATGAGTATGATGAAGAAAAAGAGTCCAGTGTGCCTGAAGTCTATTTCTGGCATACTTACCTTTCTCTGTTATTCTGCCTCCAGCCTCCCCACCACAGTCCTCTCTTTCCTCACTGCTTTGTCACTCTGGCACTGCTACACTGGGGTTGCTTATAAAGAAGAGAGAACTGTAGTAGAAATACTATGCTCACCACTAAATTAGGTTAAGAACATGGCTCAACCCAGAAATTTATCCATCCATCAGAGTTGGAATCAATTTAAAAGTTAGAGTCTCCATATTTAAAGAAATCAATGGATATTAATTAATTAAATGAACACTTAATGGGCAGGATTGTTCTAGGCACTAGAGAGAAATTGGTGAACAAGATAGATAAAGACTTCATGAAGCTTCTGTGAGTTAATGTTATGCAGTCATTAAAATTTTTACAAGTAGTTTTTTGGAAAAGTGTTTTATTATGGAACTTGTCAAACATATCAAAGCATAGAGAAACTGCAATATGCCTATCACTCAGTTCAACAATTACTAACACATGGCCAAACCGGTTTAATCTGTAACTCCCATACTTCAGCCTTTTGAAAGGCACAGTAAACATGCTTTGATTTTAGTTTATATGACCCCTTAATCTGGTTTGGAAGTTTAAAAACCAAGACACCACTCTTAATGTTTCCAAGGACAGCTTTCATTCTCCTCAGCTGGCTGGCTTCTCATGAGAACCCCAGGATTCCCCAGTGCTCACTCACCCAGCCCTGCACTGACAGCCTCTAGAAAATCTAGCTGGCCTTATCCTCTGCTGCCAGTGTGCAGCAGCCTGATCCCAGCCTCATGATGAATTTTGGACACTAAACAACTTAGTAACCCAAGAACTTTGTATGATCCTGGCCCTAGGGCATAACTCTATTCATGCAATTCTAGCCATGGGAAGTAGTCCTAAAACTTGTCATATATGTACATAGTCATGCGTTCCACCCACCATAGTGAACATGACCTTGGTACAAACTTGAGAAATTTCACTCCCTATGGGCTCTGCTTTCTTGTCTAGTAACTTGGCATTTTATCACTTCACTTGCTCTCAGTCACTCCCCTGAACACAAGCCTGTCACCATCTCAATGACTGCACTAACTTAGGTCCTGCCATCTCCTGCTTCACACAGGAGAGCCACCATTTGACCTCCATGTCTCTCTGCATGTCTAAAGTGGAGACAGTTCTATTCTCTATAACTCACAGGCCCAAACCCATTTCTTTCTTTCAGGTGAGTGACACTTCTTTTTAAGGGTAAAATACCCAGTTAGGTGAAATAAGGTTGAGGAGGAAAAAAATCATTCAAAAATTGGCAATTTTTGATCTCAGCTTCTTAAAGAGAAAAGTCTAATGGGAACTATACCAGAACACTAGCAAGATTTTACCAAGGGTGTTAAGATTCAGGGTATTATTTCTAATCACTTGCTAAGTTGCATGATATTCCACATTTTGTAAAATTGGCATAGATTATTTCAAGTAAGAAAGAAAAATAAAGCAAAACACTAAAAACCTCTCCAAAGCCAGAGCATTAAAGGGAAGGAGGAGGGAGGATAGTGAGAGGCTGGTTAATGGACACAAAATTATAGTTATATAGAAAAAATAAGTTCTATTGCTGCATCTGGCAGGGGCCTCAGGCTGCTTCTACTCGTGGCAGAAAACAGCAGGCAGCCAGCAGGTACAAGCAGATCACATGGTGAGAGGAAGCAAGAGAGAGAGAGGGGAGGTGCCAGGGTCTTTTTAAGCAAGGAGCTCTTGCAGGAACTAATAGAATGAGAACTCACTCATTAATCCCCCCTCCCCCAGGGAGAGCATTAATCCATTCATGAGGAATCCGCCCCCATGACTCAATCAGTTTCCAGCACTGCCACATTGGAGATCAGATTTCCACATGAATTTTGGAGGGGACAACACATCCAAACTCCATCAAGTATTTATTTATTTGGGGCCACTCGGTCTACTGAAATAATGCCCATATCTGAGAGATTCCCATTTCTATGAGCTATTCAGGCTAGGGCACACACAACCACTCTAATTCCAGTGATGATATGTGGCTGAAATATGTTTCCACATTTGCCTTAGCTCTTTTGCCAGTGTCACATATTTAAAATGTCAAGTTAAATCTTTTTCATACTTCTAATTTTGGGCCTGTATTATCAGAATATCTGGATTATTAGGCTAGAGTCTATATCTAACATGGTAAATTTCTGTAAACTTGATCTTATAATAAGTAATGCAGAACTGAGAATAGCAAGAAGTTATAGTCATGAGGAATGTGATGTTTTTATATTCACTCCTGGTTCATGATGCTAAAAGACAAGATTCTACTTTCACCTTTTAAAAGTTATCAAGTCATTAACTTGAGTCTCAAGGCTGGGATGCAATTCAGGAATAGAAGTGGAATCTGAGAAGGAGCCACAGGTGGGCAAGAATCAGAGATTCAAGTGGGAACCAGGGGTGGAGCATGAATTATGTGTAGGATGAGGGTACCTATTGCACACATTATTTAGTAACTTAAAATGAAATTGAATGTTTAACAGGTTGTGTCTTTAATTGCAAAGCACACACAAAGAATTGGAATTGCGCTAATTTTTAGATTCAATTCCATCTCTGGTACATTGAACTGTGTATCATCAATATTGTTTTGAGTAGTCCAACAGTTTCAATTAATAATATAGAGGGTTTATATTAATAATATATTTATAGAAATACTTATAGGTTTTACTTCTGCTGATCATTTTTTAAAATTTACTGTAATAAGACCATATTAATTATAATTTTGGCTCTTTCCAAATTCTTTGTACTCCCCAAGCTCTTTTCCCAATGGGAGGTGGGAACAGTTGGCATAGATAGACAATGGGCTCTCTTATCTGAATAGAGGAGATAGAGGTCAAAAAAGTTTGAGAATATTGATCCAAGAGACTTTGAATTATGTGTCTGTAAGTATTTTATCACTACCCTTTAAACAGTGCTGTACTGGAAGGGATTAAGTTGTGTCTGCTGTTATTTTGGAAAACTCCATTATGATGCCCTCTTTCTTTCTAAGCCCTGTCCTGCCTGTGACTGGTCTCCTCCACGGTAGCCCTCAGCACCTAGTGCTGGAGGGACCCGTGGACCATATACGCCATTGTGCTGCAATGCTCCCTCTAATGTTCATTTGCTAATATGAGTATATCTTTCTTCCACTGTGGCCTGCCCATAATCTACCCTTCTTAGAATAACCAGGAAACTGGGAAGTCTGATCCTGTTTTGTTTTGTTTTGTTTTGTTTTTCGCCAGAGCTGGGACCCCCTAACTGCCCAGATGCCTTTTTCCCACCAGAAGATGAATTTGGGAGTGAACTGATATCTGGTGACCTGACAGTCTGCCGATATCCCTGTCTACTCTTAGGCATGGTCTTTTTATCATTTTTTTGAATTTATTTATTTTTTAATTTAAACATATTGATTGTACATATTTATGGGGCACAGAGTTATATTTTAATACATGTATACGATGTGTAATGATCAAATCAGGGTAGTTAGAAAATTGATCATCACAAAAATTTATATTTCTTTGTGATGGGAACATCTGAGGTCCTCTCTTCCAGCCATTCGAGAACATACATTAAATTATCATGAGTTACAGGTGCCTACAACTACTGTATACCACTAGAACTTATTTCTCCTATCTAGCTGTAATTTTGGGTCCATCAACTAATCTCTCACTATCCCCTCTCCCCTCCTCTTTCCAGCCTCTAGTAACCACAATTCTGCTCTCTGTTTCTAAAAGTTCTTGTTATCTTTTTGTTAGCTCCCACATATGAATGAGAACATGTGGTATTTATCTTTCTGTGCCTGACTTATTTCACTTAACATAATGTCTTCTAGGCTCACCTGTATTGCTGCAAATTACAGGATTTCATTCTTTTTCATGGCTGAGTGGTACCATTGTGCATATATACCACATTTTCTTTATCTATTTATCTGTCAATGGACATTTAGGTTGATTTCATATCTTGGCTATTGTGAATAGTGCTTCAATAAACATGGGGGTGCAGATATCTCTTTGGTATGCTAATTTCCATTCCTTTGGATAAATAACCAGCAGTGGGATTGCTGGATCATACGGTATTTCCATTTTTAGTTTTTTGAGGAACCTCCATACAGTTTTCAATGATGTTTGTATTAATTTACATTCCCCCCAGTGATGTATAAGACTTCCTCTTTCTCTTCATCCTCATCAGCATTTTTTATTTTGATAATTGCCATTCTAACTGGGGTGAGATGATATCTCACGGTGGTTTTGATTTGCATTTCTGATGATTAATGATATTGAGCATTTTTTCATATATCTGTTGGCCATTTGTATGTATTCTTTGAGAAATGTCTATTCAGCTCCTTTGCCCATTTTTTAATCAGATTATTTGTTTGTTTTTTGCTATTGAGTTGTTTGAGTTCCTTGTGTATTCTGGGTATTAGTCCTTCATTGGATGAATAGTTTGCAAATATTTTCTCCTCTTTGCTCTCTTGATTGTTTCTTCTGCTGGGCAGAAGCTTTTTAGTTTGATATAATCATATTTGTTTACTTTTGCTTTTGTTACCTGTCCTTTTGATATCTTCTCCATAAAATTTTTGCCAGGCCAATTCTTGCAGTGTTTCACCTATGTTTTCTACTAGTAGTTTTAAAGTTTCAGCTCTTACATTTAAGTCTTTAGCCCATTTTGAGTTGACTTCTCTATATAGTGATAGGTAGGGGTCTAGTTTCTTTCTTCTGCATTTGGATATCTAGTTTTCCCAGCACCATTTATTAAAGAGGCTGTCCTTTCCCTAATGTATGTTCTTGGTGCCTTTGTCAAAGATCAGTTCGCTGTAGATACATGAATTTATTTCTGGGTTTTCTATTCTGTTCTAGTGGTTCATGTTTGTTTTTATGCCAGTATCATGCTGTTTTGATTACTATAGCTTTTTAGCATATTTCAAAGTCGGGTGGTGTTATTAGGCTTAGTCTTCTTCATGCAGACACCTGGATCTCATGAAAAAGCCCCTTGAACATTGTTCATGTGCAGAAGTTATAGGCTGTCATTCCTCCCAATTTAGCCTACATATTTTTGGCTCAAGGGCCTCTGGTGTTCACTTATCAAGAACCTGGACTTAGCCCTCCTCTTTCTTTGGATTATTCGTGCTCACAGTCATTCACAAAGGGCACAGCCCCTACCTCTTTGTCTGGATTGTGACAAGAATAGGTGGCTGCCACCTTAAGCTCCCAGAAGCACAGTTCTTTGGCCTCTATTTTCCTCTTCAGATTCTGAGAATGTAGACAATGTCTTCCTTTCAGTCATAAGGGACACTTTTCTCAAGCAAATACCCCGCCCAATTAGATGATTATATGACTAATAAATGAAAAAAATAATTGAATCACAAAATTGCATTTACAATTAATCTGAGCTAGATAAATAAAAGGAATGTAGAGGGTTCTGGAAGGAAACATATCAAAATTTGAACAAATGTTCCTCTTATTTATTTTCAAAAATTTCTACATGACCACATATTTCTGATCAGCAGGAAAAAAAATGTAAAATGTCAGGGAACAACACAAAATGTGTTGTCACAAATAACTGTAAACTAGGTAAAGTTGTAATGGCAGAAAATGCACAGTTTCTACAATAAAGACCTTTGCAGCTAGTTATGGTTGTGTGACTACCATGTGGCCAGTGGAATATATAAAGAAGAGTGCATTTTCCCCCGGGCATCTTTACAGAGGCAGAGTGTGCCTTTTCCCCTCACTCTCTCTTGATGGCTTTAAGATAGGAGTAAGAAAGAGTGTGGCTTATAGATGGGAGTGGAAGTCCAAGGTGGGTGAATCTCTGAGAAGAGGTTGAAGCTCAGGGATAGGAAAAAGAATAACATGAGAACTAGTTAGCCCCAGAGATGGGGTGAGGCTCCAGGGTAGAGACTCAGATACAGGCTGGGAATTAGTGAAGAGATGTGTAGAAATGGATCTCATCACACACTATGTAGTATTTAAAAAACAAAACAAAACAAAAAACAAATTCTATTTTTTAGCCCCTCATTTGGTATGTTCTCCTGGCAGTTATACCAAAATCTCATGTTTCATTCCAACTTCAACTCACTAAAGTAGAAGTGTCTTGGGTTTCTTTCAGTGGGAAGTGAGAATCCCTGCTCGACATGGCACAGTGCCAAATTCTCAGCAAGGAGTCAATGCTGGAAAAAAGGGGAAACGTGCAGAGAACGGCTGGCAGAGGTTATTCCAGGGAAGAAGGAGACACTATTTTCTCCTTTGAAAAAGGGTAGGAAATATGGAAAGGAAATTGTATGTTCAAGAGGAGAAAAGAGAGAAAAAAATGGTAATGATCTCTGATAGTTTTAAAGCTATTCTTAAACATACTGAGTGCACTATTTCTACCAACCCTGTTATAACCTATATGTGTACTTCTATGAGTACTATATGATTTTATAAGTTCTTGTTAGAATCCACTTACAGTCATTGGTAGCACAAAGAGGAATATTAATAACTTAATCAACCAACAAACCAACCAAATAGTATATGTGCAAAAATAAAACCAAAATGATATATAAAATGCAATCCTGATTATACTGTAGTGGTAAATTAGGGTTTTGAAGCTATATTAACACTGTTAGTATAGGCAGCTATTTAATATTCTAAAACAATAAATTACTAACACCAGAGTAGTAACATAAAGCAAAGAGTGATGACACATTGAATTTTACGTGAAAATATGCCAATGTATCCCCATGCCCCACCCCCACAGCTGATTAGACAATGGATTAATGATAGTAAAAAATAATGATAGGAACAATAATAACTACACGTGTTAAGTACTTAGAATCATTTATTTTTACTTATTTTTGTTTGTTTTTAACATTTATTTGTACATGTTTGTTGGGAACACTGTGTTGTTTCAATGTGCACATGTACTGTACATCGGTTTACTTTGAGTGTACAGCACAGCTTTGTTCCTGTTAATACATCACTTCCTCCCTTCCCTCTTCCCTCTCAGTATCTGGTAACCATTATTGTACTCTCTACTTCTATGAGAGCCACTTCTTTTAGCTTCCAGTTATAAGTTAGATCAACATTTGGAGATTAAGTATGGTTTAAGGAGATACTTATGAGCACCAGGTTGGCAAGGGGTGAACTTATGATGGCTAATTTTAGGTGCTGATTTGACTAGATTAAGTAATACCTAGAAACTACTAAAGCATTATTTTTGGGTGTATCTGTGAAGGTGTTATCAGTAGAGATTAGCATGTGAGCCTGAGTGTACTAGGTGGGGAAGGTCTGCCCTCAATATAGGCAGGCACCATCCAATCTGCTGGGGGTCCAGAGAGAACAAAAACAGAGGAAAAAGCAAATCTGTTGCTCTGTCCTCTGGAGCTGGAATACACTCTCTTCTCCAGTCTGTTGACATCAGAACTCAAGACTCTGCAGCCTTTGGGTTCCAGGACTTATACCAGTGTCACCCCTGGCTCTCAAGCCTTGGCCTCAGACTGAGAATTACACCATCAGCTTCCCTGGTTCTGAGAATTTCTAACTTGGACTGAGCAATACTACCAGCATCCAGTTTGCAGATGAATTTCATAGGACTTCTCAGCCTTCATAATTGTGTAAGACAATTCCCCTAATAAATCCCCTCTCATATATCCATATACATATCCTATTGGTTCTGTCTCTCTGGAGAACCTTGACTAATACAAATACAACAACCTCGTGAACCAGATATTACCTCTGTTTTATAGATGAGGATATTTTATAGACAAGATAATTTGAAGCTTAGAGATTAAGTAGCCTACCCAAAGCCTCAGTAACTGGTAGACATGAGAATCAAAGCCAGATCTGGCTGACTCCACAGTCTGTATCATTAACCTCTACAGCTATGCTGTCTAGAACTTACTCTTCCACCTAGAACTCCTTGAAACAGAGAGCATGCAAAACGATAATAATTCTTTATGTTTATAGAGTGTTTCATGGTTCACAATGTGCTTTCAAATATATTGTTTCAGTTTTTTTATCCTTTGTATTATTCCTTACATGAGGGCTAGCAGGTCCCCATTTTCCTGATGAGTTAACTGAAGACCAGAAAGGTCACAGAAAGCACTGTGAGCAGTGCTAACTTGTCCTGGGAATGATGTGTGATGATGTGCACACAGTACTGCCAACCAAGGAAGCTTACTAAGCCTTGATGTCCACAGTTTTCATTGGGACTCAGCCACGTAGATATGGTTGACTACCCATGTGATTGACTGTTAGTCCCCAGTCCCTCTGGAGGTCAAGCTGATAGAGATGCAGCCCAAAGTCCCTACTTTGTTAAACTACCTTCTGTGGCCCAAGGCCCACAGGAAAGCAAAGGCATTCTTCTCAGACCAAGGGCTTAGACATCACTTCCCTGGTCAAAGGTTAGACTTCTCTTTGGGTAAGGTTAATTCTTTACTACTCATGGCTAACGTCTCGTAATGGAGAAACCTGGTCCTTATTCTGTGTTGCAACTTTGTATTGCAGTTGTATGCTTGGTTGTCATAGTTATCCACTCAACTGTAGACCTCAGGAAGGCAGGGACCATGTCAATAGTGTTTCCTACTATGGCCACAGAGCTACAACACTCAGTAAACTTGAGGCAGTAATGCATAGTGGTTAAAAGTGCCATTCTGGAGTCCAACAGACCTGGGTTTGCAGAGTGTCTGATACTTGCCAGCACTGAAACATAGGGCGCGTTATTTAACTTCTTTGTGTCTCTCCTCTTCATCCATCTGTGATGTTGTAATGCCTTTTTAGCACTTGCCTGGCACATAGTTAGTGCTCAGAGCTATTCCCTTTTATCTTTATAAGTTGAAACAGTAGCTGAAGCCTCAAAACAATCTGGTCCATTATTTGACTTTTATGCAATGAATATTTGAGGACTTTACCATTTTTTTCCTTAAAATTTGGCCCCCTTTTACATTAAAAACAAAATCAAACAGAATTAAAGTTGCAGAAGGAGACAGAATTCATGATGAGATCAGTTTTCAGCTCTTTAGTGGTGTTTTGATCACAGCCAGAAATGCCCATTCTCACAACCCATCTGTGGTCACTGCCAGAGCCCACCTCAGGCTGCTAAGCCTCCCTCAGGCCTGCATCTGGCCCAGGGTCAATGTGTTCTCTAACCATGGAATGGTTTGACTCCTTCACTCCATTGAAGACAAGCTGACTTATGATTTATTTCTTAGTATGGAGGGGTGGTAGCAAAGGGATACACAATAACTGATTAGATTAAAGCTAGTTTTGAAAACATTTCTCTGTGTATGTGGTGCAAAATGCTGAGGTGGAGAAAATACTGAGATGAGGAGATGGCCAAATATGAGACGTTGTGGTGGGAGAAGCTCAGAAAGCACCATAGAAATGTTCCACAATGAGGAAGTCCAATTTCAGTCTTCTAGTAGTACCATGACCAAACCCAGTTCAATTCAGTAAGTAAAAGTTGGAATCTTGTCACGTTAATATGCATTTCCCTGACTACTAATGAGATTAAGCAGATTGTTATATATTTATTGGCCATATTTTCTCTCCTGTGAATTATCCATGTTCTTTTTAAACTTTTTTTATTTTTATTTTTTATTTGTTAATTGTTTATCAAGAGAAACTATTCTTAGCTCACACATTCATGTTTCATAGTTCAGGAACACAGGTCAGTGACAAACTTCTATGAAACTCAATCCAAAGAAATTCTTTGCATTCCAAAACCACTTTGCACTCTGAAAGATACCAGCTTTCTTCACCATCTCAAAATCTTTCATGGACGCATAATCTCTGGAGAAATCTGCATATGCCATCTTCTTGGTTCAGCCACAGCAATTTATAGAGAGCTGCAACCCCCAGGGATACAGAGAACGCCCCAACAATATGAAATTGCATACGCCTGGCCAAAAGGCCACTCATCTGAGGTTTCCTCAAAGCACCAGAAACCATCATGGTTATTGTTCCCCAACAACAACATCCTCCCTGGCTGATGGAGAAATGAACTGCCTTTGCTCTTAGATTATTGCTCATTTTATTCTGTTGTGTTTCTGTTGCATTTGTTTGATTACTCCTTATGAATATTTTCAGAGTCTTACTTTTTCTAATCTATAAAATATAAATATTTTCTGTCACTTAATTTTTAACCTTTTTTCGGTCAAACTTTAACTTTTGATCTAAAAGTTGTCAATCCTTTATTTTAGATTTTTTGCTGTTTTTGGCTTAGGATGAACTTTTTTATCAATAGATCATTATCAAAATAATATTTAATTTTAATTTATAAAATAGTTTTATTTTTAATGTTGTGTCTTTAATCCTTCTAGAATTTATTTGTATTAATGATGAGGGAGAAAGTGAGTGTTTGTCCCCCTAAAATGACCGGAAAATTGTCCAATACTGTTTTATTGAATAGTCTCTCATGTTTGAGATGGCCTCTTTATTTTATAGTAGACTTTCATGGGTCTGTTTTTTAACTCTATTTGTTTCACTATTTTATATGTCTATATTGTACCATAAATACAGTATTTTGATTACTATAGAACTATGGCATATTCTAATCTATAGCAGGACAATTCACATTTTCTACTTTTTTCAAAATTGGACTTGCCTATACTTGAAGACATTCTTCCACATTCATTTTTTCTTTCCTTTTTTTGTGACTGGTACAGGGATCCAAACCCTTGACTTTGGTGTTATAACACCATGCTCTAACCAATTGAGCTGACCAGCCAGCCCCACATCAATTTTAAGATAGCCTGTCAAGTTCTCAGAAAAAAATATGCTGAAATTTTTTGGTTGATATGATAATAAATTTATTAATTAATTTAGGGAGAAATTATATTGAACATTTCTGTTTACAGTATGAATTTGGTTAATTGGCCTATTTTCTTCAAAAAAAATTTTTGGCAAAATTTTATAGTTTTATCATTTAGATTTTGCACAATTATTATTAGGTCTACACCTATGAGTAGTTCTGTTGCATTTTAAAATTACATTTCAATTGCATTTTCCACTTGGTTGTTTCTGGTGTTGTACTAGTCCATTTTCTCTTGTTTATAACAGAATACCTGAAACTGGGTAATTCATAAAAAAGTAAAATTTATTTCTTACATGAAAGACTGTTTAACAAAACAGTGTTGGGGCAATTTGCTGTTCATTTTTTTATTTGGGGACCAAGAAGTCCAAAGTCCAGGGAACACATCTGGTGAGGGCCTTCTTCTTGGTGGGAACTCTCTACAGAGTCCTATGGCAATGCAGGTAATCACATGGCAAGACTGGCAAGACCGTTTGTTAATGCATTCATTTGCTCTCCTTATAAACCCAGCAATTCATACCCATGACAACCCATTAAACCATTAGCCCATTATCCCATGAATCCATTCCTGAGAGCGCAATCTACACAATTCAATCACCTCTTAAATGCTCTACCTTTCAACACTGTTCTGCTATGCACTGATACCAGGAGTGGGGTGCTGTTTATAACAAATACCTGAAAATGTGGGAGTGACTTTGGAACTGGGCTTAGAAGAGGTGAGAGCTTAGAAAACAAGAAGACTGCAGAGAGTTTGAAACTCTTTAGAGATTTGTTAAGTAGTGATGACCAGAATGCTAATAGAAATATGGACAGTAAAGTCCATTTTGAAGAGGTCTCAGATGGAAATGAGGAAAAGCTTATTGGAAAATGGAGAAGAGTTCACCCTTGTTACATAATTGCAAGGAACTTGGCTAGATTGTGTCTGTGTCTTAGGGCTTTATGGAATGTGAAATTTAAGACTGATGAACTAGGGTATTTGGCAGAAGAAATTTCTAAGCAACAAAGCATTCAGGCAGCTGTGTGGCTACTTCTAACAGCTTATGCTGAATTATGGCAGCAACAGCAGGATGTAAAGGCAGAATTTATAATTAAAAGGGAAACAGGGTAAAAAATTGGAACTCTCAGCCTGGCCACATAAAGAGTGAAAAATTATGCTCAGGGGAGGAACTGAAGGGTGTAGTGTGACTGTCTGCTAGGAAATTAGTATAGAGGGAAAGGATTATCAAGGCAATGGAAGAAAGACCTTGAGGGTGTTTTTGAGGCTGCCCCTCCCATCAGAGGCCGAGAGGCCTAGGAAGACAGAATGGTTTCAGGGAACTGGCCTGAGGTGCCCTCCAAGAGCTCTCTGCCCAGGGCCACCTTGGGAGGCTGCTCTTCTCAGCCCAGCTGCTTTGGCTGCTCCAGCATTGGCCCCAGGAGCTGCTGGACCTGCAGCTTCAGAAGATACAAACTGGAAACCTTGGTGACATCCATGTGGTGTTAAGTGTGCAGCCTGGCAGAATGCAAGAGCTGAGGAGGCATGGCAGCTACTTCCCAGATTTCAAAGGATATATGAAAAATCTTGGGGGTCCAAGCAAAGATCCATTGCAGGAGTGGAGTCACCAAGGGCAGACTCCAATAGAGCAATGCTGTGCAGAAATGTGGAATCAGAGTTAAAGCAGAGAGTTGACCAGCTGGGCTCCAGCTCTTACCATCCCTGAGAAGTCACCCTGTTGGTTGCCTCAGGGTCCTCCTGCTCCATCATCTGCCACCTCTGGGCTAGGAGCATCTCAGATGCCCCTGCACCTTGTACAACATTCCTCATTGTATTGGTTTGGGGTGTGGCATCTTTTGCCTTCCATCTTTCAGGAATTTTTTAGTCTCTGGTCCACTAAGGCTATTCCTTCTTTTTTACAACATGGGTGTAGAGCTTTAAAAAAAAAGAAAGAAAGAAAGAAAAAATCTTCTCTTGTCATGTCTAGGAATTTGGGGCACAAGACAGGGACTTCTTTGATTTGCATATTTACTTGAATATTTCAATCTTTGGATCACCTAATATTTTTATTCTAATAAAAATTAAAATTGGTTTGGCTTGGGAGGCTTAGATGGTCTGTGGGTTCGCTGAAATTGTAAAACAAAATGTTGTGTATTTTATAAAGACATGTATTTTCTTAGGGCACAGGCCAATAATTATTTTCAAAGAAAGACACTAACCGAAAAAAGTTTAATGACTGAGAAAAAACAAAAGGTAGTGTATTAGTCCATTTCTGTTCCTTGTAATAGAATACCTGAAACTGGATAATTTATAAAGAATAGAGGTTTATTTGGCTCACAATTCTGGGACAGCTGCATCTGGCACAGGCCTCAGGCTACTTCTACTGATGGCAGAAAGCGGCAGGACAGCTGGTGGGTACAAGCAGATCACATGGCCAGAGGAAGCAAGAGAGAAAGGGAGGGGAGGTGCCAGTCTCCTTTAAACAACCGCCTCTCCTGGGAACTAATAGAGAGAACTCACTTGCTACCCCTACCCCCCAGGAACAGCATTAATCTATTTATGAAGGATCCACCCCCGTACTCAAACCGCTTGTAACATTGCCAAGTTTAAGATCAGATTTCCACATGGGCTTTGAGGGGGACAACATAGCAAACCTTGTCAAGTGATAAGATAAAGATTTCAGAATTTTCAATCTGGTCTGGAATTTTAGATTTCCTTTTAAGTTTTTCAAAAGATCTGAGCACCTTTGATCCAAGGAGGAAAAAAAAAGAAACAGGAATCTGCTACAGACTCAGCTGATTTTTCATGTAGGTTTAGAGCTACTTTATGGGGACAACAATCTGTGTTATCACTTTTAGTCAAAACCAGGAGAGGAAAGATAAGTTATGAATCTAGGCAGTGAAAGTCTGAGGCAGCAGCACTCCTGGAATCCCACAGCACACCCTCAGCCCTGATGGTAGCCAGCCTCTGGGTGTTAGCTGCTGTGCCTTTTCAACCTTTTGTTTCCCTTGACAATGACTTCTTAGAGAGGTCCCTCCGCAGGAGTGATTGCAATTGCAAATAAATAAAACGAACGAGACAAAATAATTTTCTTCCTTTCTGCAAATAATGCACAGAGGTTAAGCTCTTGAGAGGACAAAGTAAAACAATCTCAGCATGTAAATGAAGAGTATCTGTTTTAATAATTGCACTTGGGATTCTGTAAACAAAATGAATTTGGGGTCAAGTAGCAGGTGGCTTTTTGGAAACTGTTTAATGGATCCCTATTAGCAGCAAATAAACAAGGTCTGAATGGTGACAATTGTGAATAATGGGACACAGCTTAGATTGAGGAAGAAAGTAATTTTTTAAATCTCTAGAACAGTCAAGAAAATGTCTGGAATTTCTAAGTAACCATGGAGGGAAAGCACGAATGGCCAGAAAGCTGTTATTCTTCTGCTTAGCTTTTAGTAGTCCAGGAATCTGCTTGTTTGAAAAATTCTTGTGGCGCTTATGATATCATCAGGCAGTTTTTTATAGCTCTGCTTGCCTTCCAGATGCTAACGTTGTCTACAGGAGTTGTTGGATGAGTTGTCCTTCACTTTCTTTCTGGGAGTGTCTGGAAGTGTGAAGAACCTATTAAGAAGTATGCTGCAGGGGGCAACAAATCCCCAACCTCCTTTTTACCCTGAAGGCACTGAGATTAATCCCCAGCCTCTATTTACCTCTCTGACATCACTCAGAATCTTAGAGAGGTTCCAGAATTTTAGGGCCTAATCTTGGGCTCTGAGTTGTAGGCTGAGCTAGGCCCAAGAAAACATTGTCACCCCAAGGCCTTTTGCCTCTCCCCACCCTTCCCATTCCTCAAGGGCTCTGCTCCCAATTTGATCTGCCTGTCAGCAGCTTCAGAAGTTGCCCACAAAGAAAACTGGCAGATCTTCAGCCATATGTGGAGAAACTCAGCCAGGTGGACACCCTGGAGAACATTAAGCATACCTGTGTGCATTCTAGATCTCACCCACCTGGTGCACCCTGAGCACACCCTCTTCTAAAGGTTCCACACCTTGGGGTCAGCTTTGACTGAGCAGGGAAAGTGAGCCCCTAAAAACATTTCCTCCTGACCCCAGAAGTATAGGCTGAGATAGTGGGAAAAGGGGACCTGGGCTGGTGTTTTAAAAGCCATCATTGTAATGACCACTCTGACCAATGGTACTCAGTCCTGGCTGCACATTACAATCACCTAAAGCGGTTAAATACCAAACCAAAAAACCACACCTAGATCTCACCCCCAGAGATTCAGATTTAATCAGTCTGGGATGGGGTGCAGGCACTGTAGTTTATCAAAGCAACCTGGATGATTCTAATCTGCAGCCAAGACTGAGAATTCTGATTTAGACCTAGACCATGATCAGATTTTATGATCATAAAAACTAGTTCACTGGGGTAATGTCTGTCTGTTCTCCCATTTGTGCTTGGGGGAAGAACACAGGTAAAGTGTTTGGGAGGACAGTGTCTGCTGGAGAGATGGAAAGAATGCCTCATTCTCTAGAGGCAGGTTAGGGCCTGCAGCTCTCTAGGCAGGAGCTGACTGATGTATTCAAATGCCTCAACGTGTTACAGGGTTTTTTAATTGAAATTTTTATTGAGATAATTGAAGGTTCACATGTGGCTGTAAGAAATAATACAGAGAGATTCACTGTATCCCATACCTAGTTTTCCTCAATGGCAACCTTTTGCAAAACTATGGTATAACCAGGATACTGATGTTGATCCAAATCTACTGATCTTACTCAGATTTCCTCACTTTTACATATATTCCTGTGTGTGTATTTAGTTCTATACAGTTTTATCACATGTAAATTCATATGTCCATGACCACAGTCAAGATGCAAAACAGTTCTGTCACCACAAGAACTGCTCCCTCCCCCCAAGGATTGCTCCTGTGGCCCCTTCATAACCACGCCCACCTCCCTCCCACTCCTCCCCATCCCTAACCTCTGGCAACCACTAATCTTCTCCATTTCTAAAACATTGTCACTTCAAAAATGTTATGTAAATGGAACCATAGAGTACATAATGTTTGGGGATTGGCTTTTTTCACTCAGTGTAATTCCCTAGAGAGTCATCAAAGTTGTTTCATATATCAATAGTATCCCACAGTATGTAAGCCCAACGGTTTAACTATTTGCCCATCCAGTTTTTTTTATGAATAAAGCTGCTATGAACATTCATTTTGGTTGAACATAAGTTTCCATCCTTTTGGAATGAATGCTCAAGAGTGCAATTGCTGGGTCACAGGTTACTTTAATTTTTTTTTTTTTTTTTTAAGGATGACCAGTAAGGGGATCTTAACCCTTGACTTGGTGTTTTCAGCACCATATTCTCCTAAGTGAGCCACAGGCCGGCCCTCATAGGTTACTTTAATAAAAAATTGCCAAACTATCTTCCAGTGGTGCTGTCCCACCAAGAGGTGGGTGCAGTTTTTTCACATCCTTGTCAGTATTTGCTGTTTTCATTATTCTTTATTTTAGCCATTGTGATTGATGTGTAATGACATTTAACTGTGGTTTTAATTTTTATTTTTCTTATGGCTAATGATATTGAACATCTTTTCATGTGCTGTTTGTCCTTTGGATATCCACCCCAGCGAGTATCTGTTCATATCTCTTGCCCATTCTCTAATTGGATTGGTTGTTTTTACTGTTGAGTTTTGAGAGTTCTTTATATATTCTAGATACTAGTTCTTTGTTGAATTCGTATAACTTTTAACATGTTACTCATGAAATACATGATTACATTTTCACTGTAAAAATAACGCAGTAGAATTGTATTTGGCATTAAAATGTAATTGTCCCCTTCACACTCTACTATCTAATCTCACCCGTGCCCTAGGGGTCACATTTTTTCCCAATATTGTTTATTGTGTTAGAATATATAGAACATAAAATTTACCATCTTAACCATTTTTAAGTGTACGGTTCAGAAGCATTAAATACATTCATAATGTTATACAACCATCACCATTATCTATCTCCAGAACTCTTTTCATCTTATAAAATTAGAACTCTATTAAACAATAACTCCCCATTTTCTCCTCCTCCAAGCCCCTGGAAACCACCATCCTACTGTCTCTATGATTTTGACTACTTCAAATACTCTCATATAAGTGGAATCATATAGTATTTGTCTTTTTGTGACTGGCTTGTTTCACGTAGCATGATGTTCTCGAGGTTCATCCGTGTTGTAGCATATATCAAAATTTCCTTCCTTTGATATCCTGTTGTATGTATGTATCACATTTTGCTTATCCATTCATTCATCAATGGACATTAGGGATACTTCCATGTTTCAGCTACTGTGAATAATTCTGCTATAATCATGAGTGTATCAATATCTCTTCAAGAGCTGGTTTTCAATTATTTTGGATATATGCCCAGAAGCAGAATTGCTGGATCATACGGTAATTCTACTTTTAATTTTTTGGGAAACTGCCATACTGTTTCCCACACCAGCTGTACCAGTCTACATTCCCATCAACAGTGTACAAGTGTTCCAATTTCTCCACATTCTCACCAACACTTGTTATTTTTGGGGAATTTTTTTTAATAGTAACCATTCTAATGGGTAGAAAGTGGTGTCTCATTATAGCTTTGGTTTGCATTTTCCTAATGACTAATGATATTGAGCATCTTTTCATGTGCTTATTGGCCATTTGTATATCGTCCTTGGAGAAATGTCTAAGGTCCTTTGCCCATTTTTTAAAATTGGAGTTTTTTTTTCTGTTGAGTTTTAAGAGTTTCTCTATATTCTGAATATTAATTCTATCAGATATATGATTTTCAAATATTTACTCCCATTTTGTGACTTGCCTTTTTACTTTGCTGATAATTGTCTTTTGGTGCACAAAACTTTTAAATTTTCATAGTGTCCAATTTGTCTATTTTTTTTGTTTGTTTCCTGTGCCTTTAGTGTCACATCCAAGAAATTATTGCCAGATCCAGTGTCATGAAGATTTTGCCCTAAGTTTTCTTCTAAGAGTTTTATAGTTTTAGCTCTTAAATTTAGGTCTTTGATCCAGTTTGAGTTAATTGTGTATGTGGTGGTAGGTAACTTTTTTTTGTTTGTTTGCATGTGTATATTCAGGTTTCCCAGCACTATTTGTTGAATAGACTGTTTTTCCCTTTTGAGTAGTCTTGGCACTCTTATCAAAAATCATTTCACTATATATGCGAGGGTTTATTTCTGAGTGCTTCATTCTATTCCATTGGTCTATATGTCTGTTTTTATGCCAGTGCCACACTGTTTTGATTACTGTGCCTTTATAGTAAGTTTTGAAATCAGAAAGTGTGAGTCTTTCAGCTTTGTTCTTTTTCAAGATTGTTTTGGCTATTCGGGGTCCCTTAAGATTTCATAAATTTCAGAATTGGTTTTTCTATTTCAGCAAAAAACATCATTGGGATTTTGATAGAGATTGCATTAAATATTTAGATCACTTTGACTATTATTGACACCTTAATATCAATTCTTCCAATCCATGAACATGGGATGTGTTTTCATTTATATATGCCCTCTTTAGTTTCAGCAATGTTTTGTAGTTTTCATTGTACAAGTTTTTCACCTCCTTGGTTAAGTTAACTTCTAAATATTTTATTCTTTTTGATGCTAGTATACATGGAATTGTTTCTGTCATTTCCTTTTTAGATTGTTCATTGTTAGTATGTAGAAATGCAACTGATTTTTGTGTGTTGACTGTATCCTGCTACTTTGTAGAATTCATTTATTAGTTTTAACATGTTGGGGGAGGAATCTTTAAGGTTTGTACATATGAAGTCATATCATCTGTGAGCAGATATAATTTTACTTTTTCATTTCTATTTTGTATGCTTTTATTTCTTTTTCTTGCCTAATTGCTCTGGCTAGAACTTTCATTACTACATTGAATAGAAGTGATGAAAGCAGGCATCCTTATCTTAGAAGATATCTTTCAGTCTTTCACTATTTAGTATGATGTTCTGATTCAATCTCCTTATGAGTTATAGGTCTATTCAAATTGTCTATTTATTCATGATTCAGTCTTATTAGGTTTTATGTTTCTAGAAACTTGTTCATTTTATGTAGGTTATGCAACTTGTTGGCATACAATTGTACATAGTAGTCTCTTATAATCCTTTTTATTTTTGTAGAATCAGTAGTAATGGCCCCACTTTTGTTTCTGATTTTGGTGACTTGGGTCTTCTCTCTTTTTTCCTTAGCCCATCTAGCTAAAGGTTTGTCAATTTTGTTGATGTTTTCATAGAACCAACTTTTGGTTTCATTGATTTTTCTCTGCTATTTTTCTGTTCTCTACTTTATTTATCTATGATCTAATCTTTATTATTTCCTTCCTTCTGCTAGCTTTGAGTTTAGTTTGTCCTTCTTTTTGTAGTTCCTTAAGTTGCAAAGTTAGGTTTTTGATTTGAGATCTTTCCTGTGTTTTAATGTGAGCATTTATAGCTATACATTTCCCTCTTTTACTGCTCTTGTTGAATTCCATAAGTTTTGGCATACTGTGTTTTTGTTTTCATTCATCTGTAAGTACTTTATAATTTCCCCTGTGATTTCTTCTTTGATCCGTCAGTTGTGTAAGAGTGCTCATTTCCACAAATTTTTGAATCTTCCAGTGTTCTGTTATTATGAACTTCTAACTTCATCCCATTGTGATCAGAGAAGATACCTTATATGATATTTACCTTTTTAAATATATTGAGACTTAATTTGTAGGCTAGCATATGGTCTATTCTGGGAAACGCTTCATGTGCACTTAAGAAGAATGTGTATGCTGTTGTTGTTGATAGAGTGTTTTGCATAAGTCTGTTAGATCTAGTTGTTTTATTGTGTTAAATGCACTATTTTCTTATCTTCTGTCTGGTTATTCTATCTATTGAGAGTGGGGTATTGAAATCTCCAACTATTATTGTAGAACTTTCTATTTCTCCCTTCAGTTCTGTCAGATACACTTCATGTATTTTGATAGTCTGTTCAAAATTCACTTCATGTATTTTGGTAGTCTATTATTAGGTGCATAAATGTTTATAATTCTTATATTTTCTTGCTGGTATCTATCTTATATTTTCAAAGGTATTGAACCTTTTATTAATATATAATATCCTTCTTCTTTGTCACTTGTAAACTTTTAAAATTTAAAGTCTATTTTTTCTGATGTTATTATAGCCACCCCTGCTCTCTTTTGATTACTTTTTACATGGAATATCTTATTCTATCTTTTCACTTTCAACCTATTTATGTCTTTGGATCTAATATCAATACCTGTGTGCAATATATGATGCTCAAATCAGGATAATTACTATATTTAACATTACACAATGTAATGATTTTTTTGTGGTCCTTCACCAATTTCTCACTAACCTCTCTCCCCCTCTCCCATTCCCACATCTGGTGGCCTTAGTTCCATTCTTTCATTTTGAAAGTTCAAAAAATTATTGTGCTTGTTGTGTCTTTCTTCCTTCCACTTACATTTAAACTAACTATTGTTAGAGAAATACTTAATTCTGTCATTTCGTTACTGTTTTCTATATGCTTTATAGCTTTTTGTCACTTATTTCCTGTATTACTATTTTCTTCTTTTGTGTTTAGTTATTTTTTTGTAATGAAACATTTAAATTCTTTTCTCATATCCTTTCTGTGTATATTATATAAGCTATTTTCTTTGTGGTAAACATGGGGATTGCATTTAACATCCTAAAGTTATAACTTTAATTTGAATTTATATTGGTATAACTTCAATGACACATAAAACTCTCCTCCTGACTGCTCCATCCCCAACTTTTTCAGTTATGGATTATGCAAAATTACATCTTTATACGTTGTATGCCCCCCAATATAAATTAATATTTCTTTTGAATGCAGTAGTCTCTTAAATTATGTGAAAAACAAAATGTGGAGTTACAAACCAAAGTTAAAATAACACCAGATTTTGAACTAATAATTGTTTGGTTTTAGTGCATTAGTTTCTTAAATCATGTACCAAAAAAAAAAAGTGGAGTTACAGACCATTGTTACAATAAGTATCTGGAATCTTAATTTGGAACAAAAACTGGAGAGCATGCCAACAAGGAGTGTCATGCCAGATAATAGGAAGAAAGAGTATTATGGGAAAGCACTGATTTTTTTGTCTCTCTTGGAGTTGGCTTTTATTGTAGGTGGGTGAAAGAAGAAAAGGAGGTGATAGAATCTACACTTATTTACCTAAGCATCTGTGTTAGTCAGAGTTCTCCAGAGAAACAGAACAATAGGATACACACACACACACATACAAGGAGATTTATTATGAAAATTAGCTCATGTGATTATGGAGGCTGAGAAGTCCCTTGATCTGCTACATATAAGCTGAAGAACCAGGAAAGTGAGTAGTGTGATTCAGTCTGAGTCCAAAGGCCTGATAACCAGAGGAACTGATGATGTAACTTCCAGTCCAAGTCTAAAGACTGTAGAACTAGGAGTTCTGGTGTCAATGGGCATGAGAAGATGGATGTCCCAGCTCAAGCAGAGAGAGCAAATTCAGGCCCCCACCTGCACTGAGGAGAATGATCTTCTTTAATCTTTCTATCAATGAAAATGCTAATTTTTTCCAGAAAAACGCTTAGAGACACACCTAGAAATAATGTTTTCCAGCTACCTGGGCATCCCTCAGCTCAGTCAAGTTGACACATAAAATTAACCATTACAGAATCTATATTCTGTACTAGACCCTAGAGCCTACTCCCCAACACTATGAAGAATTGAGTGACAGTATGCTAATGCTGGAATCCACTGAGAAAACTTTGTGTCCAGTTTTGTGGCTCTATTGACGAACAAATGGGAGTTCTGATAGAACTCATACAGTTAGCCACAGCAGCACCAGGAGAGGGAGTTGAGTCTCTTCACCCTATATAGGTGGTGTGATGCTCTTGCCCTTGTGGTTTATTAAGGTCTTCTGGAAACTTTCAATAA
The DNA here is from genome assembly GCF_027409185.1 of Cynocephalus volans. Taxonomy (NCBI): domain Eukaryota; kingdom Metazoa; phylum Chordata; class Mammalia; order Dermoptera; family Cynocephalidae; genus Cynocephalus; species Cynocephalus volans. Next base: position 101,225,163 of record NC_084461.1, read on the forward strand.
GGAAGAAAATATGTATGACCAGGTATGACAAGGTGAACTCACAAGAAAAAAAGCAGATCACCTACAAAAGAAGGTACTAGAAAAAGACCCAAAGTTCCAAAGTTCCTGCCATTCTAGGCTTGTAAGATGTTTAGTTACAGAAGAGCATATGAGTAAGGTAAATAAACTGGTGTAATAGAGACAAAAATGTCAAGTAGCCCAGGACTTCAGCTGGACACTCTGGGATCTCGCCTCAGTTCTGCCCATTTTCCATCTAACATTTTGTCATTTGGTGATTTTTTAAATTTGTCACTTCTTTTACAGGTTGGTTTGACCTTGACTGAGAACATTTGGTTTTAGTGATGTATTTAGAACAGCCCACAAATTTGTCTGCCACATTCACAAATAATTTTAAAGACAGGATGAGGCAAGAGTTGCTAATGTCCTATGAAGATGTTAAAAGGTCTCATTTTTATGTTCTTTGGTTATTTTTAAGTTCTAAAGGACTGGACACCATGTTTACATAGTCCAATAAAATGAAAATATGTCGTGTTGAGATGACTTGGTATTTCCTCCTTCTATGTGAACCATGTCATATTAATCTCCCAGGGAAAGTTATTGGCAACTATCACACCTATTTTTAACTAAAGGTAAACTGCTACAGAATTAAAACCAGATGCTGAGCTGTACACTAACTATGTTCTTAATATACAAGACTTAATACTTAATGTACAGGAGCTCTCAATATTTATTCGTATTTCCTGTCTTCCCTCTGCCTGTAGGCCTTAATTTATCTGTGTTGCATTCTTTTTCCTTGGCTAGTTCTCATTCCAGACCCTTAAGAAGTGAAAATGTATTCATTATCCAGCTATTCTAAGGAGCTCATAGAGAAAAAGAGTTGCTCAGGGCAGAAGTAGGACTTTTTCAGGGAGGCCATTGGGTCAGAGAATTTGTTTATTGAAGGTGGCTGGGGATATGGGTGTGTGAACACAAGTACGAGGAAACTTTTAAAAGTTTATGGAAAATGGAATTAAAAGATAAAAATTTTAAATGTTCACATGTATTTAAAAGGAAGGGAAGAGAAAGATCTTTAAAGCATCTGTTAAAATTTTTTATTGAGATACTCAAATTTTCATTCTCATTTGAGAAATTCTGGATACAGGAAAAAAGTACTCACATTAATGTCACACCATTTCCAGAATGTGAAATAATTTTGCATTTTTAATTCAACATCAGAAAATGCTAGCGTGTTTTTCCTTATTGTTTTCTAGGGCTTACCAATTTCAAATTTTCCTCTTCTATTAGTTAAATCCAGAGTTTCTAACAAGGCATTTTACATGATAATTTCTGTTGATGTGTTTTAAAAAATAAAATAGTTGTAGAATATAAAGAAATCAAGAAGACAAGGGGCATGTGGCTCGGAATGACAAATGAAAATTATAATAAACGATTATTCCTAAGAATTAATTGCAAAAAAATCCCCAGAATTTTTTGTTGCTGTTGTTTCTTAGGAAGTAATTTTTTTTTTTTTTTTTTTTTTTTACAAAAGATGACCGGTAAGGAGATCTTAACCCTTGACTTGGTGTTGTCAGCACCACGCTCTCCCAAGTGAGCTAACCAGCCATCCCTATATAGGGATCCGAACCCATGGCCTTGGTGTTATCAGCACCACACTCTCCCAAGTGAGCCACAGGCCGGCCCTTCTAGGAAGTAATTTAAAAGCATTAATTAAGTTTCTAATTTGTATTTTAAACAACCCTTTCCCATTTTCATTCTTTAATAATTCACCTGTCTTCAAGGCCTGACTTAAATGGCATCTTCTTTCCTTTTAGTTTCTTCCTTTCCAAGGCACGTAACTGATATTTTCTTGTGGACATAATTTTTTTTTTTTTAAATCATACCTGTGGAAATTAAGTTTCATGAAACCTCCTCTGTCTTGTTCACTATTATAACCTCAGAGCCTAGAACAGAAAGTAATTATTTCCCTACTCATTGACCTGTCCCATCAAACTAATATGGGTACACCTTGTTTAGAGCTGCCCTACAGACTGCTGAATAATTAAGGCCCTGCTCAGCCAACCCAGAAAAATCTCCAAATTGCAGTGGATGGGGTGACCTATCCAAGAGTGCCCAGGATGGTCCACTGGGGTAAGGGAATGTGATGTTTAATTTTATCTTCCAACTTGGCTAGGCTATGGTGTCCCGATGTTTGGTCAAATATCCATCTAGACATTGCTGGGAAGGTATTTTTTAGATGTGATTATGATTTAAACCAGTAGACTTTGAGTAAAGTGGATTACCCACCATAATGTGGGTGGACCTCATCCAATAAGTTGAAGGCCTTAAGAGAAAAAAAACTGATGTTTCCCAAGGAAAAAGGACTTTTGCCTCCAGACTGCCTTTGAACTCAAGATCGTATCTGGGTCTCTGTAGTTCTGGCCTGCCCTGTAGAATTTGGACTTACCAACCCCCGCAATCTCGTGAGCCAATTTCTTAAAAATGATTTTTTCTCTCTCTTGCTCTCTCTCTTTCTCTATGCACACACATGCACACATACAGATGCTATTGCTTCTGTTTTTCTGGAGAACACTGACTAACACAGGGAAGAAGGCAGGGGGAGGTTGACTATGATGCTTTTATTTGTTCACTTGTTTCCCATGTATTACAACCTAGAGCATTTTATATATAAGCATCCAATTAAGTGGATTATGTTGAAATAATGGGGTGTGACCACAAAAATCTTTTGTGCCACACAAAGGTTCACCTTACTGCAAAACCAAATTTATTGATATAGTTATCACACACAAAGAAAGGTAAGACCAAAAAGCAAAGGTTACAAATCTTCTGACCTAATTTGTGAGAACAAATTCACTGGCAGTAGTGTGCCATCTAGCAAATATTTTCAAAAAGATAGACACATGGTCCGTTGCTTCGAGGTAAAGGTAGTAGTTTTAACAGTGAGGGAGACCAATGGAACAGAATGGAGAACCCAGAAATACATTTACAAAACAAAACAATAAGGGAGAAAGTAACAGCTGGGACTGGCCCACTAGCTCAGTTGGTTAGAGCACAGCCTTGTAACACCAAGGTCAAGCATTCAGATATCCGAATTGGCCAGCTGCCAAAAAAAAAGTAGCAGCTAAATCGTGTTACAGAAAGAGAATCTGAAAGAAAATTTTTGAAAATTATTTTTGTTATTAAAAGTAACTAAAAAGTTACCTATAAAAACTTCATATCTATATTCTTAGGTTAGAAATAGGATGTTTAGAATGCAGTATCTTTCAATTAGTTTGCAGGAACAACTGGCTGTGTATAGCTCAGTTTCTTTTTTTTTTTTTTTAAATGGATCTATTTATTTTATATTTAAGTTCATGAGTCACACCCACATTATAACGCTGGCAAACATTCTGAATGGACAGAGCAAAAAGCAGAAAAGGGCTACCTCCATAGGAGTATCTGTCTATAGACCCATCTTTATTGTCCAACCCCAAACAGAAATGTGTGACCCAGCACCCTTGGGGAAAATTAACCTTTGATTCAAAGAGATGTTGTTCAATGATGATTATTAGTCAGAGCCTCACACCATCAGCCTACTAGGAAGTCTGAGCAGGAAAGACAGCCAGCCAGAAGCACAGCACTTTCCTCCCTCACCAGGAAGCAACTCCAAGCAAGAGATGAGTGACTCGGTACCACAGGAGAAAGGTAATTCAGCCATTGTGTTTTCATGATTGCGAGGAACCTTCATTCACTCACAGAATCCTTTAAGCATCACAGGTGCCTGGAACCAAACGTAATCCTCCCGAGCTGTGGTTTGGATGGAAGGTCTGCCACAGGACAGGGTCACAGTCAGTTTTTGGCCCTGGCTGGGCACTCAGTAGTTGAGCTCAGGTCAAAACCAATCTTCACAGTCGTGGTGCCCCTGTGCCATGACAATGGTACCCATGAGCAGAGGAGGAGCAGCTCACCCAAGGCGTCAGCCATGGAAATGGCTCAGGAGAGATGGCGTGAACAAGCTGCTGTGCTCAGGCTCTGGTCCACGCTGTTGAGGGCCAGCAGGGAGAAGTCAAGTTCACAGAATGCTGTGGGGCATTGCTGTCAAGAAGGATCAGCACTAGTGGTACTAGTATCTGGGCAAAGAGGCCCTCTAGGTAGCTGAGGACACTTTCCAGTTCTGCCAGGGCTTGCTGGTATTTTCTGCTGCTTGCCTCAGTGGTGGATCGATGTTTCTTATTCACCGTGTCCTCTGACTAGAGAGAAGGTTTTTGGTAAAACCTTTGGAGGTTAAATTAAAGGCTTAGTTGCTTCTATCATTAAAACAATTATGAAGGATGCTGAGAAAATAAAGACAAGTAATAAAACTGAAAATTGCATGCCAATCAGAGGTAATAAATGACAGTGGCACAACATTCTAAGAAGGACTATGTGAGACTTTTATGACTCCATTTATTATGTTGAATTGGTGGTTTTATTTTCATGAATACATTCATAATGTGAAGAGGGATTCCCTTGGAGAGAGGTATGAGTAGTATGCATAGGTATTAGAAACCCATTTAGCTAACTTAAAAGGAGAATTTCTATACAAAACCCTTTAAAAAATGTTTTTTATTCATCAGATCATGTCTAGCTTATAAGGGAATGCTCACGGAATGGAAAAAGTAGGGCAGGATTCCAACAGATTAAACCTGGCTAGATGTTGAAGTGTCATTAAAATGAAGTTTGTTTGTTTTTAATTAGAAATATAACAATGCAGGGGCCGAGCCCGTGGCGCACTTGGTAGAGTGCTGCGCTGGGAGTGCGGCAACGCTCCCACCGCGGGTTCGGATCCTATATTAGGACTGATCAGTGCACTCACTGGCTGAGTGCCGGTCACGAAAAAACGACAAAAAAAAAAAAAAAAAAAAAAAAGAAATATAACAATGCAGGAATTCCCCAATTGTAATATGCAATGTTCTGCTCTGGAAGAGTTCCAGGAGACAATAGGAAAGAATGGTCATTCTCTGCCACGTAGTATTTATGATATATTCATGCACAAATTAGGTCAAAGTCTTTTTGAGTATGTTCATATTCCTGCTGGGATTATTTCTTGAGAAAAATGAGTTGCATGTACTTATTGTCAATTTTGTTCCAAATTTATTGTGATTATGTTTTAAAGAACGAACTCTTAGGCAAGCGAAATGCACACATGAAAATGTGATGTGGGGAAAAGAACACAAACTTTGAAGTCAAAGCAATATGGATTGAAATTCCAGCTTCACCACTTAGCTGCTATGTAATCTTGGGCAAGTTACTTAACTCCTCTGAATCTAGGTTAACTCATGGTGATAAAACTACTAATCTCATTGTTTTGTTTTGTTTTTTAATGAGATAACGTATATCTAATTGGCTGATAGAATTTATGGCCTCCTCACTTCATCTGAAATTTTAACCTCTAAACATGACACATCCTTCTATGCTTCTGTCAGCAGTTCTTATGACATTTATCATTTACTTTGTTTATTGTCCATCTCTTTGACTGGATTTAATGTGAAATGGTGCAGCCACTTTGAAAAACAGTTTGGCACTTCCACAAATAGTTAAATGTAGAGTTACTTTATGACCCAGCAATTCCACTCCTAGGTATATACTCAAGAGAATTCAAAACACGTGTCCACACAAAAACGTGTACACAAAAGTTTATCACAGCATTATTCACACTAGCCAAAAATGGAAACAATCCAAATGTCCATCAACTGATGAATGAATAAGCAAAACATTTCATATCTATACAACAGAATATTTATTATTCAGCTATAAAAGGAAATGAAGTATGATTACATGCTGAAATATGGATGAAAACATAATGCTAAGTGAAATAAACCAGTTAGAGAAGACCACATATTATATGATTCCATTTATACAAAATATCCAGAATAGGAAAACCCATAGAGACAAGAAGGAGATTACTGGCTGTTTGGGTTGGTGGGGGCAAGGGCAATGAGTGATAGGGAGTTGATAGATAAAGGGTACCAGGTTTCTTTTGAGGTGATGAAAATGTTCTGGAATAGACAGTGGTGATGGTTGCACATATCTGTGAATATACTAAAAATCATTTTAAAGGTTGAACTGTATGGTATGTGAAATATCTCAATAAGGAAAGCTATATGCTCTCTGGATGGTTTTATTACAGTGTGAAAGGTTAAAATGTACATGTTCTTTTCTGTATGACTTGGATTTTCATTACTCCTGAAAAAGCCTAATTGATTTTTTTTTTTTTTTTTTTTTTTTTTTTTTTGTCGTTTTTTCGTGACCGGCACTCAGCCAGTGAGTGCACCGGTCAGTCCTATATAGGATCCGAACCCGCGGCGGGAGCGTCGCCGCGCTGCCAGCGCAGCACTCTACCAAGTGCGCCACGGGCTCGGCCCCTAATTGATTTTAACTTTATAGATTTCCTGATTGTTTAATAGGTAAGATAAGTTAGTTTTTCACAGAATATTTAAGGTCACAAAACTATAAACATATGTTTGACTAAATTGAATTGCTATAATTATTATCTTTTAAAAGAATTGTTTCTTATAAACTTCAAACACTGCTGCAAATAATTCTGACACAATTCTTACACTTTCTGAAAACTTTTAAATGCCATATGTCTAAATTTTAATACCAACAGCAATTTTGTTACTGTGTAATGTTCCAACATAAGTATAATTTTTAAGATTCTTAGAGGTTGGACTAACATTAGATTAACTTATGGATAAACTTTTGTCATCTGAAATCTTTGGTTATCTGGACACTTTCTAAGGGATTAACAGTTATAAAGCTAGAAATTACAAAAGTAGTGCAAATAAGTAATATGTATTTAATCTTTAAAGCTCCAATTATGATGATAAATTTGATGTAGTACATTCATAGTCTTATATAAATTAACGATACAGTTAATATATCTGAAAACTAAAATTAAAACTTAAAAAAATTTTATCTCACACATGTACGTGTGCATGTTTAAGCATATATAGAGTTATATCAGAATTGTGAAACTGAGAACTTTGTGGATAATAAAGAGGTAAAACTAACAATTCAGGGGAAAATGGTCCTTGAATATTCAGTCCACTGTTTTAAAACAACAACAACAAAATCATGTCTTCTTATTTGGTGGTTTTTACAGAGAACAGAACTTCCTTATCCCATAGAGAGAGAACTTCTTAAGAGGCTCCTAAATCTTTGTGGTTTTGTGTTGATTTCTTAATTCTTCTTTGACCAAAATGTCTTATTTCTGAAAAAATTCAAATTCTACAAATTATCACTTACTGCTGTGCTTAAGAATTATTTCTGATTATTTTAATATCTAAGACTTTAATTGTTTTTTGTCTTTAGACACCAATGACTTTTGTTTATATATATTAATACTATAGAATGTTTCTTTGACAATTGTTTTCAATATTGCTTTTCCCAAATCTAGTCTCCAAAGACTACATAATGAAATGTTAAGATGTTATTTTATCTAAGCTATCTTTGGGGTTTCCCAGGAGGCTTCTGTGACACACCAAAGATTTGTTCCCAACATTACAAAATGAATAATACTATCAACAATAAGAATATGTTTGTTTCATATTTTTAATTATCTGTACACATTATGAGAGCCATTTTGTTATCTATTTCACAGTATGGGGGAAAGAAAACCTTCTCAAATAGAAAAGAGACACTCAACCTCTCTAGTTTAATTACATTTAAATAAAATGTTATTGATATAAATATATTCTTATTTTCAGGATACTTATAAATCACATATATTAATAGAGGATTCCAGTTTTCTTTATTCTAATAATTCTGTCTTATATACTATCAGAGCCATTCCATTTTGTCATCAATAAACGGTTTCTGCTTTTCCCTTCCACTTGCCTAAAGGCTCATGCTACAAGCCACAGATCTGAAAAAAAAACTCAAAAGATCTTCAACAAAGAATTATTGACTATTTGACTTCACAGGAAAATAATCTTGGAGATCTAAACTTGCCAAAACAAAGCTGGCATCATTATTACAAAGACAGCTGACACCTGTCAGACTTCATAAAGTCTGAGTTAGAACTTCTACAATTCTTACTTCCAGAAGTGGTCAACCTTATGGAAATAGACTCTTAAGCTAAGATTAACAAAACAAGAATTAGTTGCCTAGAGCTATTTAATTATGGTGACCATTTTATTTATAATGGGCATATTAAAACTTAGTTTTTTTCTCTTAACACTTATTAATATCTTCAGGAACCATTTCCTACAGAACCCCTGGACTAATGATGTTGAAATCCCTTCCAAAGCTAATATTCTTTGAGCTGAGGTGAATAGTAACTCACTCTGTGATATTTATTAAGTGCCTCTGTGCACATGGTATTTTGCTAACTTGGATATAATTAGATCACCAGAAATATGATTTGTGCCTTTGATTGGCAACTGCACCCTACTACAATAACAATGTGTTGATACTAGTGATATTTCTAACATTAGTGTCACTCTCATTTCACTTCTAAATTGCATCTAAAAAATATTGACCACTGTTGTTCGGAATATATGCTGATTTTTCCAACAGGAGTGGGTTTTTTAGAATTTATGAATGTACCCTATTAGTTTGTTCTGCTGTTTTTAGCAAGGGAACAGCGACAGTTAATTTTATGTCAACATGGCTTGGCTATAGCATCCAGTTATTATTCAAACAGTAGTTTAGGTGTTGCTGTGAAGGTATTTTATAGATGTGGTTAACATCTACAATCATTTGACTTTAGGTAGAGTAGGTCACCTCTTAAACTAGTTGAAGGCATTAAGAACAAAAACTGAGGTTTCCCAAGAAAAAGAAATTCTGCCTCAATACTGCAGCATCAAATACTTTCTGTTTCCAGCCTGCTTTCTTGCCCTACAAATCTCAGACTTCCCAGGCCCCACAATCATGTGTCAATTTCTCAAAAAAAAAAAAAATTCTTTATATCTGTCTCTACCTCTATATCTGTCTACCCTATTATTTTATTTCTCTGGAAGAACCCTGACTGATACAGGAATGGATTTGCATAGAAGTTGGCTAAGGTTAGGAGGATGGTCTGTGCCTGTAGAAAATAAGTTTTCACTGTGGAAAGTTAACTAAAGTCATTTAAGGACCAAATCCATTAACTTGACCTCATAGGACTACCATGTTGTACTATAAGGATCCAAAGTGATCGGCTCAGATCAAGACCTATTTTTTTAAATAAAACATTTTATTCTTTAGTTGAACTATATATGTGTGTGTGTTTGTGTGTGTATTTGTTTCAAGGTCAGAATACGAAAACTCAGAAGGGTCATGAGTTATCACAGTTATGCTCTCTTTGCCCCAATTGTTCAACTTAATGGTTAACTAGATAACTATTCCAGTGACAGATGAGGCTGTTTGATGTATCACCTGCCAAGGAGTGAAGCTTATTCTCTATATCAGATCTCTTTTCAAAGGCTGAATGCTCCAGATGTTTCAGCGAGGCAGAATTGGAAAAATGCATTAAAAAAAAATCATAACCATACATGAACACAACACAGTTTTGTCCTCTTGTGGAGACCACACATATTTCTGTTCCAACCACAGGCACCAGTTAAAATGCTATTTTTCTCTGTTCCAGTAGAAGAAGCATTTTTAAGTTCATATTCACGTGTATTTCAAAATATTTGTATAAGTAAGATTTACTTTAAAACTTTTTCTCATGACACTGTTATAAAGTTAGTTAATTCCACTAAATACATGCAGAAAAGGGGGTAACAAGAGTTTGAATGACTTTGCCAAGAACAGTTTCCAAAACTTAACAATAGATTTTTATTTCTCAAAGACTTCTTCCTACCCTGCAGATCAAGACTTCATTTGTAGCCTGTTGTTTTGTTTCTGTTATTTGCATTTAAAGTACTTCAGTGCAAACAATAAAGAAAAGGTTATGAGACAATTTGTATATCCATTTGCTATATGCCTTTCATCCATTCATTTTATACATCTTCGTGAGCATTTTGCAAAAAAAATCAGAAAAATGTGTTTCCTCCGTCATCTAGGATTTTGGTTCTGTTGCTTTGAACATCATCTGCTACACAAGATTCTCCATTTAGAAGACACTTTACCCTTCCCAGGATATCCAAGTGCTAAATGAAACATCCTATATACTCTCATAAAATCACCAAATCAAATTGTTACATGAATAAAAACACATTGCCCAACGACATAAATATAGCAATATTTATATTGCTATACATAGTCTTATGTGTATATATTTAGATAGAAAATATCTGGAAGGATACAGAAGAGTTACCAGTGGTTGTCTTGAGGGAAGATACTGAGATGAGGGGCTGAAGACACAAGGAGATTCCTTTCTAAATTTCATATAAAAAACAATTGGGGTGGGGGGCTGGCTGGTTAACTTAGTTGGTTAGAGTGCAGTGCTGATAGCACCAAGGTCAAGGGTTTGGATCCCCATACCAGCCAGCCACAAAGAAAAAAAACTGGGAGCTGAGGAGAGGAGGCAGGGAAAGACGGCCAGTTAGAGGTGGCTGGAGTGCATTCCTCCCGTAGGAAAGGACCAGACAACTAACAGACAGCTGCATATCAATGGGAGCACCTGTGGGAGAGCAAGGAGTACGACAGGAGACTGGCAAGATCCCTGCAGAGCACAAAAGCCCAGAATGGCAGCACAGAGAGGAGAGAGAGGCACATGGCCTTAGAGGCCTTTTCTCCACCACAGGAGGGACTTGCTGTTGTGGGGATAAGGTGGGCAGAAGGCCCACAGCAACCTCCATCCTCATCACAGAGCGCTGCAGTTCCTACTGCAGAAGAATTCCACAGCCCTTGCAAGCCTGTAGCCAAGTGTAGGGAGCTGCCCAGAAAATATGCACTGCATTGCTCCAGAACAGAAGCACATACTGTGCACTCCTCAACCGCCACCCTCATGACCCAAGCCAAGGCAATACACGCCATCTTGAAACCAGAGCCACTGCAAGAGCATGCCTTGCTCTAGGCGCCAGTAGGCATTTTGCTTCCCCAGCCTTAAGACTTTGCCTTCATCTCAGTGCACTCACATGAGAGGCTACAACACCCTGATTCCAGCAGCCCGAAGCTTGAGCCTAAGAGCGGCTGTGACTCCAGTCCTACATGCCTGAGAAGCCAACAGCAGTCCTGCTGAACTGATGCATCCCCACATCCCTGGCCAAAGATCAGACAGTCAGACCCATCTCTGGAAGACCACCCCTCTTCTTCCTTCTATCCCCCAATTTCCACCAGTCAGCTGAGTTCTGTGCACCTGAGCCTGCAACGCAGAAACATGCCCCTGAGCTGTCAGAACTGAAGTGCATCCATGCCCTCCCAGAGAAGCAGCCGGGCAGTTTCACCCCTTTTTCATGAAACAAATGAGACTGAAATACAACATACCAAAACCTATGGAATACAGCCATGACAGTATTAAGAGGAAAGTTGATATCAATAAACACCATATATATATATGTATAAATTTCAAATAAACCACCTAACAATGAACCTCAAGGAACTAGAATAGCAAGAAAAAGCCAAACCCCCAAATAAGAAGAAAGGAAATAATAAAAATCAGAGCAAAGATAAATAAAATTAAGACTAAAAGTACAACACAAAAAGATCAAACAAAAACTTGGTTTTTTGAAAAGATAAACAAAATTGACAAACCATTAGCTAGACTAACCAAGAAAAAAGAGAAAATATCCAAATAAATAAAACCAGAAATGTAAAAGGAAACATTACAACCAATACCACTGAAATATAAAGGATTATTAGAGACTATTATGAACAACTATATGCCAATAAATTTGAAAACCTAGAGGAAATGGATAAATTCCTGGACACATAAGACCTACCGAGACTGAACCAAGAAGAAATAGAAAACCTGAATAGTCCAGTAACAAGTAAGAAGATTGACTCAGTAATAAAACATCTCCCAACAAAGAAAAACCCAGAACCAGATGCCGTTACTGCTGAATTCTCCCAAACATTTAAAGAACTAACACCAATACTTCTTAAACTATTTACAAAAGTTTAAGTAAAGGGAATTCTTCCAAACTCATACCACAGGGCCAGCATTACCCAAATACCCAAACTAAGCAATGACACAACAGAAAAAGAGAGCTACAGGTCCTTATCTCTGATGAATATAAATGCAAAAATCCTCAATGAAATACTAGTAAACCAAGTCCAACACATATCAAAAAGATTATACACCATTATTAAGTGGGATTTATCCCAGAGATGCAAAGATGGTTCAACATACACAAATCAATAAATGTGATAGATATCATATTAACAGAACAAAAGAAAAAATGATATAATCATCTTGATAGATGCGGAAAAAAATTTTGAAAAAATTCAGCATAACTTTATGATAAAAAACAGTCAACAAATTAGGTATAGAAGGAAAGTATCTTAATACAAAAAAGGCTATATATGACAAACCCACAACTAACATCATACTGAACAGGGAAAAGGTGAAAGTTTTCCCTCTAAGAACTGAAACAAGACAAGGATACCCACTCTCTCCACTCTTCTTCAACACAGTACTGGAAGTCCTACCCAGAATGATTAGGCGAGAGAAATAAATAAAGGGCATCCAAATTGGAAAAGATGTTTGCAGATGATATGATTTTATATAGAGGGAAACCTAAAGGTGCTACCAAAAAACTCCTAGACCTGATAAACAAATTCAGTAAAGTTGCAGGATACAAAATCAACATACAAAAATCAGTAGCATTTCTATACACCAACAATGAACTAGAAGAAAAAGAAATCAAGAAAGTAATCTCACTTACAATAGCAACAACACAAATAAAATACGTAGGAATAATTTAACCAAGGTGAAAGATCTCTACAAGGAAAACTATAAAACATTGATTAAAGAAGACACAAAAAAATGGAAAGACATCTCATATTCATGGATCAGAAAAATCAGTATTCTTAAAATGACCATAATGCCCAAAGCAATCTACAGATTCAATGCAATCTCCATCAAACTACCAATGATATACTGCACAGAAATAGAAAAAGCATTCCTAACATTCATATAGAACAACAAAATACCCCGAATAGCCAAAGCAATCCTGAGCAAAAAGAACAAAGCAGGAGGCATCACACTCCTTGACTTCAAAATATACTACAAAGCTATAGTAATCAAAATAGTATGGTCCTCGCATAAAAAACAGACACATACACCAATGGAACAGAATAAAGAATCCAGAAATAAATCCACATACCTACAGCCAACTGATTTTCAACAAAGGACCCAAAAACATGTATTAAGGAAAAGACAATCTCTTCAATATGACGTACTGGGAAAATTGGAGGTCCATTTACAGAAGAATGAAACTAGACCCCTATCTCTCACCATATACAAAAATCAACTCAAAATGGATTAAAGACTTAAATGTAAGACCTGAAACTATAAAACTTCCTAAGTAAAACACAAGGGAAATGCTTCAGAACATAGGACTGGGCATAGATTTTATGAACAAGATTCAAAAGCACAGACGACAAAAGCAAAGATAAACAAATGGAATTATATCAAACTAAAAAGCTTCTGCACACAGCAAAAGAAACAATCAACAGAGTGAAGAGACAACCTGCTGAATGGGAGATAATATTTGCAAACTATTCATCCGGCCAGGTATTAATATCCAGCATATACTAGGAACTTAACTCAATAGTAAAAAACCAAATAATCCAGTTTTTAAATGAGCAAATGACCTGAATAGACATTTCTTTAAAAAAAACATACAAATGGCCAACAGGTATATTAAAAAATGCTCAACATCACTATTCATCAGAGAAATACTAATCAAAACCACAGTGAGATTATCATCTCACCCCATTTAGAATAGTTATTATCAAAGACAGAAAATAGTCCCATGTGAGGTTGCCAACTCCAAGTGGTGGCAATAAACCCAAGCACACAGCTGCGGGGCAGAGCAGACCCAGTCACTGCCAGGCTCTGGCAGCCCCAGCGCACCTAATTGGTGTGAATGGGGCACGAGGTCCCCCCTGGAAGCTCGCTCAGGTCAATTTTTCCATAACATTATGGAGAGAAAGGACTTTGAGACATGGCTTGACAGCATTTCTGTTACATTTCTTTCTCTGACAAACTTGGCAGAAAAATGAAACTCAGGATCACCTGATTAGTCTGAGTGGGGCAGTCCAGCTCAGGCATCTCTCCAATAACCTGGAGACTCTCCTCAAGCTGGACTTGCTCAAACTCCTTCCCCTGGAGCTCAGTTTTTACCTGTTAAAATGCTCCATCCTCAGACTTTACCCACATGCTGCCTCGTCTGTAGACAGTGGAATAAGGTGATAAGTGCATGTACAGATATGTGGCAGACTACGTGTGAAAATCGGGGCTGGTAGATGGATGGTTCTGTTCAGGACATTTGCACTGGAAGGTTATATTGAGAATGAAGCAACTAGAAGGCCATGAAGTCTTTGAGACCTCATCATTAATTAGACACAGTGCCAGTGTGTATGCACTGTATTACAAAGATGGGCTTCTCTCTACTAGGTCAGATGACTTGTCTGCAAAGTTGTGGGATGTGAGCACAGGGCAGTGTATTTATGGCAGCCAGACCCACACTTGTACAGGAGTGAGGTCTGATGAGCAGAAGCTTGTGACAGGCACGTTTGACAACACTGTCACCTGCTGGGAATAGAGTTCCAGAGCCAGTACCCAGCACTTTTGGGGTCGCACAGGGGTGGTAGTTAGCGTGGACTACAATGATGAACCAGGTATTTTGGTGAGTGGCTCTGCAGACTTCACCATGAAAGTATGGGTTTTATCTGCTGGGACATGCCTGCACACACTCACCAGGCACACAGAATGAGTCACCAAGGTGGTTTTGCTGAAGTGCAAAGTCAAGTCTCTCTTCACAGTCCCAGAGACTACATCCTCTCAAGCGTGGATGAATACAGGATCAAGATTTGTCCAACTGGGAGAGAAATCAACTGTAAGTGCTGAAAGACATTGTCTGTCTCTGAGGATGGAAGTGTCCACCTGCAGCCAAGACTTCATTTTGATGGCAAATATATAGTTCAGCACTAGGTCTCTACCAGTGGGTCTTTGCCAGTTGTGATATTCTCAGGGTCATCAAGACTAATTGGCCTTGCTTGGCTTTGGAGATATCTTTGCCCTGCTGTTTGATGACCACTACCTGTACATCATTGACTTGTGGACAGGGAGCCGGATTAGCCAGTGTCCTCGGCCAGAGTACAGGGAATCAAAGAAAGGCTCAAGCTTCCTGACAGGCAAAGCATCTTGGCTGAATGGACTGGATGGGCACAATGACATGGGCTTGATCTTTGCCACCAGCATACTTGCCCACAGTATTCACCTGGTGTTGTGGAGGGAACACAGCTGATGCTATGATCCACCACCCCTGACTGACTTTGGATGCTGGTCTGCAGGTTTTGGGTGTGACCTCCATGACAGCCAATTGCATGAACCAAAGTTCCTTAAAAATGGAACCTCATGGTATCATCATGCAATGCATAATTATTTATCTGTGTTTGCCAGGGGGCCAGGGCTTGGGGCAGGGGAGGGCCTCTATTGACATACAACACAGCATGCTGATGGGGTACACCATCGACTTCATTTGTACTCAGTTATGTTAGTCAATAGAAGAGGATGGATTTGGGGTTCATCTTTCCTGAGTGGAATATTGGTTTTAAGTAAAGAAAGTTAAATGATTAATTAATCTGCTAATTGGTTGCCTATAAAATCACATTCAGTCTGTTACTAAAGCTTTTTACCACAGCCTTTTTTTCTTTGGAAGTTAAAGCAAAGGTGCTATGATGTTACAGCAGCTTCTCTCACATGGGGCTTAGCTGTTATAATAGCCTGTGTTAGTCATAAACTTTCCATTAAATACCAAAAAAAGAAAAAGTAAAGAAAATAACAAATGCCGGTAAGGATGTGGTGAAAGGGGAACTCTTATACATGGGTGGTGGAAATGTAAATGAGTACAGGTGTTATAGAAAACAGTATGGAGGTTTCTCAAAAAACTACAGATAGAACTACCATATAATCTGCAATCCCACTGCTGGGTAAATATCCAAAGGAATAGAAATCAACATACAGAAGGGATACCTTCACTCCCTTGTTTATCTCAGTTCTATTCACAATAGCCAAGATATGGAACCAACCTAAATGTCCACTGATGGATGATCAGGATAAAGAAAATGTGGTATATATACACAATGGAATACTATTCAGCCATAAAAAAAAAAAAAAAAAAGCATGAAATTCTGCCATTCAAAGCAACATGGATGAGCTTGGAGAAAATTATGTTACGTGAAATAAGCCAGGTATGGAAAGAGAAATACTACATGTTCTCACTCATGTGTGGAAGTTAAAAAAGTTGATCTCATAGAAGTAGAGAGTAGAATCATGGTTATTAGAGACTGATGGTAAGGGTGATCATCAATTGATACAAAATTGTAGCTAGTTAGGAAGAATAAGATCTAGTGTTCTATAGCAATATAGGTAGACTACAGTCACCAGCAAATTACTATATAACTTCAAGTAGCTAATTGCGAGGATGCTGACTGTTCTGAACACAAACAGGTGACAAATGCTTGAGGTGATGGATATGCTCAATACCCTGATATGACCATTGCACACTGTATAAATGTACCCAAGTATCATATTACACTTCATAAATATAAACAATTATTATGGGTCCATTAAAAATTAAGTTAAAAAGAAAAAAGATTAATTCAATGCTATTAATGAAGTCATATGGGTTTCTGGCTTTAAATTTGAAAAAAAATTATGTGGTAACTAATTAATACTCTTCAAAAGTGTCAAGGTAATGAAAGATAAGGAAAGACCAAGGTACTGTTACAGATTGGAGGAGACTAAGGAGAAATAACAACTAAATGTAAAATGGTATCCTGTATTGATACTGGAAAAGAGAAAGGACATTAGTGCAAAAATGCATCTGTGTTAATTTCTTAGTTTTGATAAGTGTACCATGGTTACACATGATGTTTGAAACCAGATAAATGGTATAAGGGAATTCTTTGAACTCTTCTCTAAGTATAAACTTAACCTTCTTATTTTAAAAAAGGGGGCACTTTTTAAAAATGCACATTTCCAGATCCCACCTCAAGCTCATTGAATCAGATAAGAGTGTGGAAATCTGCATAAGCTCACAGGTAATTCAGTTGCCAGTTAAAGTTTGAGTCCCTATCCCATATACAGTACTTTGAAAATGTTTAAAAATTAAGAATCACATTTAGGGAAAATGAACAAAAATGTATTTATATATTACATATATAATTAAAAAGAATATGAGAACAACCTAAGTCAGTGGCTCTCAACTTTGTCAGGATGTTATAATCACCTGGGTAATTTTTAAAAACCCCAATGCCCAGGGTACACCCAAGATCAATTGCATCTTAAATACTAGGTTTGGAACGGAGGTATTAGTAGTCTTAAAAGTTCCCCCAGGTGATTGGAATATGTAGTCAAAGGTGATTACCACTTTTTGTTTGTACAGAGCCTCAAGGTTAGCCATAGAAGAGAGCTTAGGGTCTTCTAAGGTCTTTCCTGAATATGCAGGCAGTCCCTTCACATACATGTGGTCTTCTACAGTCTCAGGAATGTGACAGACTTTTCAAAGACTCCTATGTACATTTCATTCCCCATCTTTTCCTTTTAAGCTTTTTGGTCAGCTTTGTCATTACCCCAATTGTATCACTACCTCAGGCAGCTGAGATGTTTAACAATTGCTGCTGATTGTTTTCAGCAATTGTCTCCAGAGAAAAGGGTGTTCACACTGAGAGAGCTCTCATTCAGATCAGTTAAAGTCCAGCCTTACCAGAAAGACTAAACAATGACAATTATCTGGGATGCTCTGGGGGAACTCCAAACTAGATCTGTCCTCTCCAGTTGCTGCTAGAATGCCGATTTTCACTGTGATTGCAGGACTGTTAGTTTTAAGGTTAATTCAGAGCCAGGAAGAGAGGTATGGGAAGAGGTCAAGTTAAAACACCAGAAAGCAAGGGGTTGGATGGTTAGCTTAGCTGGTTAGAACACAGTGTTATAAAACACCAGAAGTCTAACTGTTCTTACCAAACTTCAACCACTTTTCTTGAATAAGTACTCCTCGGGTTGTTATAAGCCGTTGGTTAATTTCCAGAGTTCTGAAAAAGTTGATTTTGACAATTTTTGCTAGTGTTTCTGCTGATTTTTTTATGAAGGAGCAGATTTTCAGATGTTTTTACTCACTGTGGCCACTGACATAACCTCTAAGCAGCACAGTCTTACAGAGCATGACATTGCCAAGTTTTGATACAATTTTCCATGGTATTAGCTTAATTTTTGGTGAAAGAAATTGAGTACTTTCTTCTTTCCCAGTAGTTTCTTTTTTAACTGCCAAGTACGATAACACATTCATGTTTCCAGAGGCATATGCAGGTCAGAGAACTATAAAGTGTATATGCACACATAAATGCATGGCCAACAGTGATTCCCTTCTGAGCAAGAGAGTGGGAGTTTAGAGCAAGAAAAACTTTTTTTCTTCTCACATTTAGTATATATACTTCAGTGTTTAGAAAAAATTCAGAGACTGTGGATTAGTGTGTTACTTGAATAATTAAAACTCCATGAGGTTCAGGGGCTTTGATCATTATAGTTTCTGGAATTCCATAGGAAGCCCAGAAAACCTCCCCACAAAGGACAATAGCCTCTCTTTGTTAAAGGCTGGCTGATTCACAGAAATTCTTTTCTTGAATTCATTAACATTTAGAGTTAATGAAGAGAAAATCAGAGGGAGGGAAGACATTAAAGTTAGGGGTGCTTTAAGCAGTTTCTCAACCTGTGGTACATGGACTCCCAAGGAGGTCTGTGGGTAGAATTCAGGGACATGAATGTAAATGGGAATAATTGTATTTTTATTTTCACTGATCTCTGTCTGAAATACAGAATTTCCTTCAATTAAGAATATAGATAACAAACCACAGTAATAAGCAACCATGTCTTTTGTCTCCAATAGAAATCACAGATGTATTCATATCTGTTATAGTTACAGATATCTCAAATACTGTTTCTGCTCATTACAACTTTGAAATTATAGTAAGGAGTAGACTTGCTGCTAGATCTTAATTAATGCATTAATAAAGAAGCATATGGATTACTAAATAACATATTTGATTTAATATTTAGTTAACTGTATTTGTAAATAATTGTGTTTCTTTATAGTCCTATACATGGTGTTTTAAAAATACACTTAAAACATTATTCTTAGAAGGGGTCTGTAGGCATCACCAGATTTCCACAGAGGTTCATGGCATAAAGTAAGTTAAGAATCTCTTCTTTAGAGAAAAACAAAACTAAATAATTCTTTAACAATAAAAAGCAATCATGTTCTTTTACTCATATTAAAAGAAAAGAAATTTACAGATGTGTAAATCTCCATATGCCAAAGACGTCTTTTACTTTTTACAGAGAACCAGCACAAAGGAAATACCATTACCACAGTCATCTGGAGATAAACTACCTTCCCCGTAGTTCTAGAAAGATTTTTTGTTTAGGAAGAACACCTAAGCAAAAACTAACTTGCACAATAGATGATATTTTTCCTTTTAATCAAGCAAGCAGTACTTGACAAAGTCCTTTCAAATGATGGAAAAGATATTTTGGAATTTCAACTGGATTTTTCCAAACAACAGACCCAAATGCCATCTTACCTTTCTGAATCTTGAAAAGAGGAAACAGAATCATATAGCCGAACAAAGTGAAGTGACATGTACATGGATTCAGTTTAGGAATTCAAGATTATTGTCTGGAATCACCTTATTGAGGCTTATGGCCATTTATAGATCAAATCAAAGATCTTAGGAAGGACAATGCCATAGGATGGGACAGTAAGTCATTTGCAGTGGTCTGTGTCAATACATTCCAGTGTGCCCTTTGACCTTAAAACATTCATGGAAGGATGGCAGTGAAGGAGATGAAGGACAACAGAATTCGGTGAGGGGAGATTAGCAGAGGTTGGGGATGGGGAAAGTTTGCAATGTCTCCTGATGCCCTCAGTGTCCACAGAGCACATTGTGTAATCACTTTGCTGGCCCCTCAGCGGGACATGTGCTCTGTCCTCATGCCGAGTTGCATAAGTAGAGATTTCAATGTTTTTTTAATTTATCTTATCAATGAGGATGCTGTTTCTGATGGTAAGGACATCAGGCCCCTTTGTCTGGACTTACAGGCTAGAGAAACATCATTTACCCTCCTCTCCTCTCCCTTGCTTCTCAGTGGTCTGAGTTTGCAGCAAGTTGCAGGGCATTCCAGGTTATCATAGGAGGGCAGGTAAGTCTCATCTGAGAACAAAAATGAGAAGGAGCAGGATAGAGGACCATCAGGGGTCAGGTATTCAATAGTATGACACCCAGTGGCAGATGTGCTATTTTGTGGTTTGTCTCTTTCTGATCATCCTAGCTCCATCAGCCATATTTATCAATAAACAAAAAGCAAACTACCAAACATACTCAAAGTGTAGTCCATGGACAGGAGGTATTATCTGGGAGCTTGTGAGATACACAGATTCTCATATCCCAACCCAGACCTACTAACTCAGAATCCCTAGGGGTGGGACCCAGGAATCTGTGTTTTAATAAGCCTTCCAGCTGATTCTTAAGTACACCTAGACAACCCTCTACAGGCTGCTCTTCTCAGGGAGAAGGATGTCACTGTGTCACTGGGCAGCAGCAATGTGATATGGTTGCTCATTAAGTGGCAAACGCCTCACTTAATGAAGGGCAGCAAAGCCATGATCTCATCGCACATAGACCACGGAGGTAAAAAGCATTAGTTTTTCCTTAATTTTGCCCTGCTAAATCCATGTCAATAATTTTGTAAAACATTACACACCTCCACTTTGACTAATTGTTTTGAAATTCTAGGCAGGAGGAGAGATTGAGTCGTTGAGAGTTAAGGCAGAACAAGTTGTTCAAGGAGTTGGAACTCTTTTTCTGGTTTTTCCACTGACTTGCTATAAATATGTTGAGAACAGGGACTGGGTCTTACTCATGCTTTCATGAGTATTACCAGCACCTGGCTCAAGGCCTGCTTCATTACAGCTGCTCAATAAATGTTTGAAAAAATGAGTAAATGAATAATAAATGAATGAATGAATGAAATGAAATGGTTTTGTCTTTACCTCCATGTCTTAGTTTTATATCACTGCAAAACAAATGACCATTAACATAGTGGCTTGAACAACAAAGATGTAATCCTATAGTTCTCTATGTCAGAAGTCCAACACGGGTTTTACTGGGCTAAGATCAAAGTGTCAGCAGGGCTACATTTCTTTCTGGAGGCTCTAGGAGACAATCCATTTCCTTGCTTGTACAAGTTGTTGGTAGAATTCAGCTCCCTATGGTTGCAGGGCTGAGACCCCCATTTCCTTGCTGGATGTCAGCTGAGGGCCTCACCCAGGTTATAGAGGTTGCCTGCCTTCCTTGGCTCATGGTTGCCTTCTTCCATCTTCAAAGCCATCAATAGGGGGTTGAGTATCTCTCAGGCATTGAATCTCTCCTCTCTCTTATCCTGCTATATCTCCCTAACTAACTTCTCTTTCTCTTCCACTTTTTTTTTTTATGTCTTTTTTCGTGACCAGCAAGGGGATCACAACCCTTGGTGACACCTGCACCGCACTCAGCCAGTGAGTGCACCGGCCATTCCTATATAGGATCCGAACCCGTGGTGGGAGTGCTGCTGCGCTCCCAGCACTGCACTCTCTCGAGTGCACCATGGGGTCGGCCCTCTCTTCCACTTTTAAGGGTTAGATGTGGCTTACTCATATAATCTGGATAATCTCCTTATATCAAGGTTTATAATCTTCATTACATCTGTAAAGTCTCTTTTGCCATGTAAGGTGACATATTCACAGCCTCTGGAAATTAGGACATGGATATATTTGGTGGGCCATTATTCTGCCTTTGGTACTCTATTGCATGAAGTATACTAAAAACATCTGAGTCCTAGAAATTTGATGGGGAACAGGTATGATGCTCTTGTAGAATGCATTAGCGAAGGTATCGACCCCCAGAACTAGCCCTTTGAGAGATGCTGAGTTTAGAGAAATTCGTCTGTACCTTTCACTTTTAAAACTCTCCTTCCTGTGCCCCCTCCCTCTTCTATACAGTGCTGGACCGCACCCAAGCTCTTAACCTTTCCTCCTCTTTCCTTTGCCTGCCTCCCAATCAAAGCATAATAGGAATAGTTCGTAATTATTGATCACTTTACTATATGCTGAGTATTTTCACACAAACCATCTCCTTAAATTATCATATTACCTCACCTAAATACTTGTATTGTCATTTTAGAGGAAGAGGAGGCTTATAAAGTATAAACAACTGACTCAAGATAGTGAACAGCAGAGCTCAGATCCTATCACAAGGTTCTCTTGTTCACCACTACACACCTTGCCTCTTCATGATGCCCCATTTTGAGGTTTCCTCCACTCCAAGAAATAAAGAGCAAACCTAATTCAGGCTTACATATTCACTAGCTGATATGCAAAGGGTCTTTCATAAGAAAATCTCAAGCCTTAAAGAACAACCCAGTGGTGAAAATCAAGGCACCTCATGGCAGGCCAGGAGAAAAAATCAAAATATCTGGTATTACTTGGTACACAAACATTTATAAAGGAGTTTAGGAGAGGGCACCAGAGAATTCTTTCTCATGTTTTCTATGCCAGAAAAACAAAGCACTAGTCAGCTGTACAGAGAAGTTAGGAAGAAAGTCTAGGGGAGAGCTCAAGAAATTTGTCATTGCTATCGACACAACATTTCAACAAAGTCTCTTGCTTTTAGATTGAAATTCTATTCCTCCTGGAATTACATCCAAATTGTTCAAAATGTGCGCTCAATCAATGTGGAAACTCAAAAATAGGAATAAGAACTGTTGGATTAGTTATTTTGCCCCTCTTTCGAATATTTAACCATTCTATGTCTTGTTTTGTTAATTAGCACTTAATGACTCATTATTTAGTAAATACATATTGAATATTGTGTTATTTGCTGACACCATGCAAGGTACAGAGGTAAAAAAAGGCATACAAAGTTCAACCACAAACTGAGACACACTCACAAGCAACCAATTCTAATACAATGTAAGCCATGCCCTAACATTGTTTTTTACCCTTATTCTGGGTGATACCTTAATCGGGAAGCCCCAAGGACACATGCACTTAATTCTGAATGGCTTGTCTGTTAGGAGGCTAAGTCTGGTCCCTAAGAGATTCATTAAACTGCTCATGCATGGCAGAGCAGTCCACCCCCCCTGTGCTCACTGGAATCTTTGCTCCATCGTGTTCCATCTGCGGAAAAGGAACTGTGTTCCAGGAGAACTGGGACCAGACTATAGACTCAGCACTTTGCTCCTGCTCACCACAGAAGGCTGTTGCACCTGTGAATTTCCCACTAGCTTTCCTGAAAGAAGAGCAGTCAAATCTAACTTTCCTATGAATCACACTTTTATCGAAGCTATAAATAAATATTATTACACCCTGTGTTTACCATGTATTTTACTATATATTTGTCATGAATAATAATCCAATGGCTATGGTAAATATTCACAGTTTAATTTCTTTGCATTAGCAGGACTGATCATGTAAAGATTATGATATAGATGGAGTTTGTCTTCACCCATGTCTTCTCTTTCAGCATTGATTGACTCCAAAGACACAAAAGGACATAGGCTGCTATTGGAGCCATCTTTTATATCTCCCATCTCCAGACCTCATCCATCTAGAACAGGCTTTTCCAGCATATGCCGTGTGGCTCTGGAATTTGTATTGCTGATTTTGAGCTCCCACTCCATAAAACTTCCTGTTCTGTTGACCTCTTCATTCAGAACTTAGCTCTCAGACAGATACATAATGAACCAGCCACAGGGCAGGGTCTATTTTATGCATATCTGTATTCCCAATGTCTAGGTCACTGTCTGTGCTGTATAACAAATGACAATACCACAAACCACATTAATAATAATAGCATACATTTACATAGTGTTTACAACATTCCAAAAAATTATTTACACAATTTATATACATTAACTCATTTCACCTTATGGCAACTATATGAGATAGGTGCTATTATTATACTCATTTTATAGATGAGGAAGTTTAATCTACTTGTTGAGTGAGTGAAAATTACTACATGTCATAACATGGACTGCCTGGAGATAATTCCTCACTTCAAAAGAATGATGACTTCAACAGTGGAAATTTGTGGTCTGTGGGCCATTTAAGAGGAAAGGTACTTGGAGGGGGTGGGGCTGGAGGATAAGTATTTGAAATCCCTTCAGTGACACAGTTCCCGACTTAGTATTTCAGGGATGTCTACTTGTCTACGGTCTTGCTTAAGACCATTCTACTCCATCATTTTTCTGGTTTTAAGGAGTTTCAAGAATTAGGGAGGTTGTAAACATGCTTGCCCAGGTCAGGGGGGCTCTGTGGAGAAGCAGGACTCTGCAAACCAAGGATCCTAAGGAATATATTAGAGATGAAGAGAGCAAGCAGCCTAACCAGTGACAGGAGCTGGTGGGGCAGTGGTGGGCCAGGTCACTCTCCTTGTCCATGGGGTCTCTGTTAGTTTTCTACAACACGTAAAAAATAACCACTATCATAGCAGCTTAAAACAACACCCATTTATTATCTCGCAGTTTCTGTGGATCAGGAGTGTAGAAATGGCTTATCTGAATAAGGCTGTAATAAAAATGTCAGCCAGCCTGTGTTCTCATCTGCAGGCTGGACTGATGAAGAATTCACTTCCAAACTCACTCAGGATGCTGGAAACATTCATTTCCTTGTAACTGCAGGACTGAAGGCCCCAGCTTCCTGCTGGATGTTGGCTGGCAGCTGCTTTCCAGAATGGCCACTTCTTCAAAGTCTGCCACGGAGTTTCTAGAGCAGGTCTACTAGCAAGATGGAATCTTAGATACCATAATATCATCATAGCAGTGACATTCCATCACTTTTGTTACTTTCTATTGCCCCACCTACACTCAAGTATCAGAAGATGGGATTCTCAGGGGTCATATTAGAGTTTTTTTGCCACAGTCTCTCAGTACCCTCTAGAAGGAGGTTCCAAGAGGTTAGGCAAACTGCATTCACCCATTCATGTGAATGGGTGACATCAGGGACCCTCTCTGACTTGTTCTTAGAGGTATACTGCATCTAGATCAGTGCTTCCTCCTCAAAATATGTCTATCCATGAATGAATGAGTGAATGACTAGTGTTATCATGTCTGTTGTAAAAAAAAAAAAAAGGAAATAAACATGATGGGCAGGAATAAGGCTAGAATATACATTTACCATTAATTTGATGTGTAAAGATGGCTCTTTGCTACTTTTTACTCCCAGTTAACTAGGACATTTTGTACTACAGAAGGTCGCAGGGAAAGAAGCTGTTTAGAAAATTGGGCCAGGAGATAAGGGAGGAGGGCAAAGGCTGTCTGTGAGGACACCTCTTCTGCTCTCAGGATGGCTTGGCACCCAGCTTCCAGGCTCTGGTCTCAGCAGAGAAGCTTTGGAAGATCTATAAAGATGTTAACAAGGGCACAAGTGCCTTTCTTTTTTGTAGTACTTTATAGTTTGCAAACCTCCCTCTGGTATAATTTTCTTTGAGTCTCAATCTCCAGGTAGCAACACTGGACACAAAGAGAAAGAGGGACCGAAACAAGAAGGGAAAATTTTAGTGTTGAAGTGGCCTCTAAGAGCCAACAAAAGACCAAAGCCAGATGTTGCCTGGACTGACTGAGCACTTGACTGTTCTCCCCAGGGCACTTCCTGACAGGGCCCATCACAATGTACTAAGTCGGACCCAGGTGGTGAGGCTGTGGACATGGAAGCATGCAACAGCAGGGACACAAGGACCAGAGCACAGTAGACTCCCAAGATGAGACCTTTGCCGTTAATTTAACACATGTAGAAACAAGACAGAACATGGTTGGAAAATGGCCACATGCTGGACAAATTTGACTTTTAAACCATGGTTGTTTGTGTGTCCATGTGCAAGTGTATGTGTACAGGGATAGATACAGGAATTAGGGAGGGCATGCCCAGCCTCACTTTCTATAAATAGTGTCATTACGAAGGACAGAAATAAGAGGAAAGAGAAAATATTGGGCTCTCCTGGAACAGAAATCCAAGGTGCGTGAGGGGAAGTACAGGGATCAGAACTTGAAGATTGCCTTCGGCCTCCCTTCATTAGATTTTCTAAACTTCAACTGTGTAGAAACTTTCAAAATGGGATAAAGGATCTATTCACAGGCTGAGCCTTCACAAAAATTTATGAATCAGAACATAAGGTATAACTAAGAGGTAGGCCCTGAAATTCAGCCAGGAAAAATCGTAAGAGGGAAGGATTTATTCCCAAGAAAACACAGTGCTCACAAAAAAACAGTGAGTAATCACTGCTGTGTGTCGACCCATGATTCTGAGCTGCTCTTTGTACTAAGGGTTTCTGATCTGCAGTTCTCATCTTCCATATCCCTGGAAGATCACACTTTGTCAGCAGCTCTAGGGACTGAGTGACCCACCATTTATCTGGAGGTCTGAATGCTCTCTTGCTCTTGTTCCTTTTCCTCTGTATCTGCGTCATGGCTGATGATGAGACATGTTATTTTTTTCTAACACTTCCCCTTTACTTCTGGATTGAAGGCCCCAAAACACTTTTCTCCTTCCATAAAATACACAAAAACCATCTTTCTGTCCCAACTACCCAAGTGGAAAGCCAAGGGGCACTTAGAACCTCCTCAAGCATTGGTTTATCTGGCCAATGTTTGTGATCATAAAGGATATGACAAAAAAGACATATCTAACTTTGAATGCACAGGGCTAGGAGAGCTTTTCTAAGAGACAGAATGTACAATGACAAACATTTTACAAACTAATCAGGGATAGTCATAATTCTGGAGATAGCTACAAAGATATACAGATAAAAGCAGAGTTTCTCCTTAGCCCTAGGTAGGAAAGCCTTTGATATTCTGGCTGTGCTGCATTCTTTGGATACTCCATGAGCAGAAAGAATATATAATGAACTTGGTGGACTTAAACATAACGTGGCACTTTAGTAGAATGTTATGCATGCCAAGGATGCTCAGAAATGTACCAGAGTGGTAGGGAAGATAATGTTGAAATCCTCTCTTTTTTTAAAGAGAGCAGACCTTAGGGAAGGGCCTTTAGTAAACACAGGGATTATAAAAATAAGGGAGAGGGGAAAGGAGAAAGAACATGAAGATTGTATGTGGATATGTTTCACCTCAGAACTTATGGTCAAGACATAGCATTCACCAAAGTTGAAATGAAAGAAAGAAAAGAAGAAAGGATGGGCTGAGCCCGTGGCTCACTCGGGAGAGTGTGGCGCTGGGAGCGCCGAGGCCGCGGGTTCGGATCCCATATAGGGATGGCCGGTTTGCTCACTGGGTGAGCGTGGTGCTGACAACACCAAGTCAAGGGTTAAGATCCCCTTACCGGTCATCTTTTAATAAAAAAAAAAAAAAAAAAAAAGAAAAGAAGAAAGGAAGAAAAACAGACCACAATAATACATTGAACTTTCAGGAGAGAACAGACCTATGGTTACCAGAGGTGGGAAAAGGGGAGGGGGGGGTTAGGGAGAAATTGGGTAACAACAGAAAGAATAATTATGATTTGTAATAATGAACATGCTAATAATATTGATTTGATCGTCCCATATTGTACACAAATACTGATAGTCAACTCTGAACCCATAAATATGTATAATCAATTACGTTTCAATTAAAAAATAAATTTAAAAAAACAAAGTTGAAATGCTATTTTGTGCCTAAGAAATAAAATTAAGGAAAAGGTCAAAAGAGGGAAAATAAGTTTATCTGGGATTTGAGCGAACTAAGAAACAGAATTTCATTTTGACATTTGAGATAATCCAACTCTTATTAAGATTATATTAAATTTCACTAAAAGTTGTCCTCTAAGTTGACAAAATAATAAAATCTTTTCTAGACTTTTTTGGGGGGGGGCTTTTTTTTTTTAACTGAAGAATTTGGATGGCTGGATTGAGAAGATGGCAAATAAGAAAACAATTGTATGAAATCAGATAATCTTGGCTTTCCCAAAGATGCCAACCTGTGAGTGACCTTGGGTGTCAATGTCAATGGGTTTTGAACCTTTCAGTCCTTATTCCCTTTCTTAAGATGGGAAGCACTGACTCTGTGTTAGTTTTCTAGAGCTGCCATAACAGAGTACCACAGAGTGGATGGCTTCGGCAGCAGGAATTCATTTACTCACAGCTCTGTAGGCTAGAAGTCTAAGACCAAGAGGTGGGCAAGGTTGTTTTCTTCTGAGGCCTCTCTCCTTGGCTTGTAGATGGCCGTCTTTTCCTGCGTCTTCACATAGCCTTCCCTCCGTCTGTGTCTGTGTCCTAAACTCCTCTTCTTACAAGGACACCAGTCATGTCGGATTAGGGCCCACCCTAATGACTTCGTTTTAACTTAATTACCTCTTTTTAGACCCTATCTTCAAGTATAATCACATTCTGAGGTACTGAGGGTTAGGACTTCAACATATGAACTTTGGGGGCCACAATCAGCACATAACAGACTATAAAAATGTGAGGACAGGGATGAGAGTTTTCAGAGCATGCTCTGCCCTCTCCAGCCTCTCCCATCACCTGGGAACACTATCCCAGCCGAGAGCTCTGCAGATGGGTGAGGCGTCCCAGCCTCCCTTAAGTCAGGGGTTATTTCCTAATTTGAAAACCCACTGTTGGGTCTGGGATTTGACCTCAGGTTTTCTGGTGGAAACTCAAGCAATAGTCAGAGGGAACATACAGCCATCTCTCCTACTCTCTCTATGTCAAAACTGTAGTTACTGAGTGGATATTGTGCCTGCTCACACACATGATCCCGTACCTCTGTGTCTTAGAAGTGTACATGTCAGTTCATTAAGAAACAAAAAGTCTTTACAAATTTTATCTCAGTTTTCTAAAATGTGACGCACATGCCACTGGCGATACCTAAAACACAATTATGTAGCACATAGGCAAAGTACAAGTAACACTGAATCAAATAGTGAGAAAGTTATTTCCTTTCAATCATTTTTCAATTGATTTAATTAAATCAAAAATAAAGTGCCATGTTGGAGCTAATATCTCTGTAACACCTGACAGAAATAAGAGAGCAGACCTTAGGTCAGGAACTTTGGCAGACAAAAATATCCACCTAGAACTTTTTCTTTTTGTTTTTTCTTTTTGGTGGCTTGCCAGTATGGCACCTAGAACATAATAACATTGTTTAGTCTCCATTATATTTACTTTTAAACTCTATCACTAGGGAAATAATAATGGTATTCTATTTACCTTTTAAACTTTATCTGTACAAAAAGTTGAGATAATTTATAGAAAACATTAAGGAAATAAGAGCACACATGGTATTTGAATATGGCAAATACTCATATTAAGCAGGCAGTTGCAAATGACTGAAATTTGGAAAAACCTTTTATTTCATTTCACTCTTCTGGCACATCTATAAGGGTAGGTTGTATTTCGCACATTTTAATGAAGAAGAAACTGAGGCTCAAGGAGTTTGTTGCTCAAGATCTCCCATCCAGTTATTTCCAGAGCCAGGATTCATGAGTCAGTGTGTTTCACTGCAAAGCTGTGCTCTTAACTATTAAACAACCTCACGTAATCATCAGGGCCACAGCAGCTTTTTCGGTAAAAGAATGTAAGCCCTTAAAAGTAAATGCCTGAGGTATGGGAATGTGACTAAGGAGGGCTAACACAGGTTGAGGTTTGACCATTATATAAATAGTCATTTTCTTAGTCAATAAACTTGACCTGAGTGCTATCTCCCAGCCAATAAACTTGGCTTGCTACTGGATTACGATTTTTCTGGGAGTAACCAAAGATGGTAGTTCTCAGATTAAAAAAACCAAAAATCAAACAAAACAGATAGATTTATTTTCCCAGGGAGATCACCAAGTTGTTTGAGAATGATATATCTACCAAAAGATCACCCAAACTTTTCTGCAACAAGGTGTACTGTCCTTCTGCTCTGGACCAGAAATGATCTCACCTATAAAGGAACATTCCATCACAACGATTTTAAAGCAAGGGACTTTTAAGAAAAAAGTAGGAATTTCTCTCATATCAAATCTCTGCTGGTATGAGTTTCTTAGTGTTGGCAATAGTCCCCAGTGATTTTCCAGAAAAGTCACTGAAGTCTTTTAAAGACTTTGCCTAGGATGGCGGCCAAGAGAAAATTCAAACTGAGACAGGGGCCAGAGGCCAACTCACTCATGTTTTCCCCCTACACACTGCCATCTATTAAAAGAGGTGATCTAAGTACTTACACCTGCTGGTTGGCAACTAACCGTATGAGTATGAACATTTCCATAAATTTCTACAGTCCATGGACAACAGCAGGCAGAAGGGAATCAAATGCTTCTCTGCAACCTCTGTCTCTTTGGTGGGACCTCCATCAGTACCTGCACCTATGAGGCATCCACAGAAGTCTAGACTGCATTAGCAACCACAGGTTGCCCCCTCTGGTCTTGGGAATTTTGGAGATCTTCCACTTCAGCTGGGTCAGAAGAATAGCAGTAGAGCTTGCTTCTTAACTGACGTCCTTTCCGTTAGGTCAATTTGGGAGTTTCCCTCTATCTCCTCCTTCTTTGTGACGGGTTCTCAACCCTTCTGGGAGCATCTGGAAACTCTTTGGTCAAATATTCCCTGAAGGTCTGTCTCTATCCTGCAGTATCTTCGTACTGACTGCTACTCTTCATGGACAGAATTTCCTCTATGCCTAAGCAAAAATGACTATTTGGGTTTCTGTCAGACTGTAGTGTCTGCTCAACCAACCGGTGGATCCAGCCCATTTGACAATAAGAATTTACTTTTAATATCCTCCAAAAAATGTTGTGGATCACTGCATGATCACATTTGGTCTCTTAATGCTGGTTGATACAATAAGTCTCAATGACAAAAAATATGAAATAAAGAGTCCTTTTAAATGATTTTAACATTTATTAATTCCAAAGTACCTACATATATTTTTCAAAATAAAGCACATGTCTAAGGCAGATTATTCAGTCTAATGAACAAATAGATTCTTGGAAAAAAATCTTGCCAAAGAATCTCTGGCCCACAGATTGTAAAACATTACATTATGTTAGGAGCTCCTGGAGGAAGAGGCTATGTTTTGTCCAGCCTTATATCCATAATGCCCAACCCAGTGCCTGGCACAAAGCAGATGCTTGATAAGAAACAGATATTTGGGAGGTGCTTTGTTTCAGCTAACACTTTCAACATTCATGGAGTGCTTACCATGTGTTAGGCACTGTTCAAAGTGCTGTACATGTGTTTAACCATCAAACAACTCTAGGAGTTAGATGATATTACCATCCATGTTTTATAAATGACAAAACTGAGACTCAGATCTTCAGTAATTTTCTCAAGGTCATATTGCAAGGAATTGTAAAATCCAGGATACAAACTAAGATTGTATTGCTTTGAATGTTTTTGAATGTAACTGCATGGAGACAGGGAGTCCACAGCTACGGTTGTTCAGTGCGGCCCTGGGCACTGACAACTGACTGTATTGATAGAATGCTGCTTGGGCAACGCCACAACATGCCATGAGAATGAGTGCCTTTCATAAAGAGGCATTAGTCTCTGTATTAGTCTGTTTCTGTTGCTTATAACAAAATACCTGGAACTGGGTGATTTATAAAGAAAATGAAATTTATTGCTTACAGTTTCTGAGGCTGGAAAGTCCGAAGTCCAAGGAACACATCTGATGGTGGTGACAATGACTCAGGAGTCTCACGTTGCAAGATGGTGGAAGCAGAGAGAGCAGAAAGAAAAACAGACTCTCCTCTCATCTTCTTTTAAAGCCCTCAGAACCACACCACTGACCACCATTTTTAATCCATTCACTACTGCACGGTCCTACAATCCAATCACTGCTCCAAGGCTCCACCTTTCAATTACCGTAATAGGATTTCCCACCCTCTAAACAGTCACAGTGGGGACCAAGTTTCTACTACATAAAACTTGAGAGACACAATTCAAGCTTCAGTGAACTTTGGAGGGACACAATTCAATCTTTGTCTCTGGCCTACTCAGAAACAGTTTCACAAACTTATATCACAGTTTGTGTATACCAACACTTCTAATCTGATGTATTTCACACAGTAAGCTCTCACCTGGTTTTTGAGAGAATGAGGGATTATGTGAATGAATAACTGAATGAATCAATGTCCTTTCCTTGAGGAAGACTGTATGACATCTTTATTCTCTGGTTGGGAAGTTTGTGGCTAGAGTGTGACCCCTTCAATAATTGAAAGATTATGTCACAGCTTTATTTCTTGTGGTTGAAAAATTAAGACCCATTAGTAAAAGAGAGAAAGACAGACGACTGAGAGAGGTGGGCAGGCAGAGACTGGCCCCACATGGTCAACCTGACTGTTGACTCTGCACGGTCCTGTGTATACCAGAGCACAGGTGCTGTGGGAGATGCAGGGAGAAATGTGGTAGTGTCTTGGCCTTGAAGACCTCGAGAATCAATTAGAGAATGTCAATAAACATAACCCAAGGCAAAATGTGACCTGTGCTTAAAAAAATAATAATAAAACAAAAAGATTTGAACCAAGTTTCCTGGGAGCACAGAGAGGAGCCAGATGGCATCAACCTAGGAGAAGCAGAAAATGCCAGCTTCTGGACTGGCTGTATTTTGATTAAAAGTGAATAGAGAGAAGGACTTTCTGCATAAAGGAAACTATGGAGATGCAGGGGTGGGGGTGTCAGGGAGAACTGGCAGTTCATTCTGGCTGATTAAACAGTGGTTACTCACTGGCCAACTCTGGGCTTATCTTTATTCGGCTCTAGTACATTATGGGGGTTTTTTTGTTTTGTTTTGGGGTTTTTTTAAAAAATCCTTTTACTGTTTTCTTTTAACAAATGGCCCTAGGGGCTCGGGGGAAGGGTGAGGAGGGGAAGCAAGGCCCAGCCCCACAGCCCCTCCCTCCTGTGCTGTACGTGAATGCCCTGCGGGGGGACCTGGGCTCTGTATCTCACCATTCACTACTGTCACGTACGGAGTACCTGCCCATCCACACATTCCTGTCACTTGCTGTTTCTGCAGGTTTTAGGATGGGTGTCTGCACTGAAGCAGAGTCTTGGGGCTTATTGGGGTTTAAGCTGGAAAAAACCACTCACTAGGGAATAGGCAGGAATTCAGACAGGGAAGGGTGGGAGGAGGGTGTGTGAAGGGAGATTAATCTTGGGTGGGAAAGAAATGCGATTTAATTTTCACTGACCTCTAGCCAAAATTTAGCATTTCCTTCCATTTTGAATGTGCGGGGGAAATCACAGTAGTATTAGCAGTACTTGTGACTTTGTCACCAATAAAAATCACAGATAATTTCATTGTACATTACAGTTGTTACAGATATCTTCAACTACCATTTCTGCTCATCACTACTTTGAAATTATAGTAATTATTAGACTTATGCTAGATCTTATTTAATGAATAAAGAAATACATATATTACTATATCACAAATGTTAAAAGTATTTTGATATAATTTCCATTTGATTATTTTCCTTTGTACCCCTATGTGTTTTACTGTATGCATTTAAAAACATTGCTGTGACACTGATAACACCAAGGTCCAGGGTGTGATCCCTGTACCAGCCAGCTGCTGAAAAAAACCAAAACAACTTGAAACACATTTTTTATTTTGATCATTTTTAGAAAAAATAAAATAAAATAATGTCATAAGTTACTCCTTTTAAAAAAGCAAAGAGAAAGAGAAAGAAACAAAACACACAAAAATTACTATGAAAAAGAGTCCATAGTTTTCACTTGACCCCCAAAAGGGTCCATGACACAAAGTAGGTTAAAAACCCTGGTGAGTGTAGCTCAGGACTACTTAGTACAGAGCTTTAAATATCTTCTTTAGCAGTGTGAATTTAATTTTACAGGCAAATGGAAGCCACTGAAGGTTTTTTCCTGTGTTTTTTTGGTGGAGGGGAGGTTAATGTCAATTATTACTTTTCATTAAACTGGTTGGAGCAAAATGATTTTTAATAAAATTTTATTGAGATATAATTACATGTATATATAAAAAAGTAAAATTTGGAAATTGTACATCCCACTCCTCCATCCTCAAAGGAGTTCCACTCCCAGCTGGCAAGTGCACCAGCCTTCCCTGAGGGACCCAGGACCTGAGCTCCTGTGAGGAAGAACTGTCCCCACATAAGTTCACGTATACAAAGGATGGCATATTGAAAATCAGGGACTTAGGTACAGACGTGATACATACATGAATAGTCTAAAGTCAAACAGTCTTCAGGTATTTACCTATATAATAACGTATATAACCAACATCAAAATCACAACATTTTACTGGCTGAGTGAGGGCTGGAATTTGATCATCTGTTCTTATTGGCTGATGGCAGGTGACGCTGGTAACTCTATGGACATACTGCCACAACTTAAGCTATATCTTGTTGGAAGCTCCTGAAAACTACAGACATTCAGGAGGGGTATTTTTTGTTTTGATTTTTGTTTTCTTTCCTTCTTTCTTTTCTTTTCTTTTCTTTTTTTTTAAAAAAAAAAAAAAAACACCCTTCACCCTCTGGGACTCTGGGAAATTAGCCCAATTTGGTTTGCCAGGTCCTATAAACATTTACCAAGATGGAACCAGACAAAAGAAAGTTGCAAAACGATTTGCACTGGGAGTCATTTCCTCAGTTGCATTAGGCTGAGACTCTACCATCCTAAAATAAACTAACTAGCTTTTTCCCTCTTAAAGACAGAAAAACTGCTCACTTAATAACAGCTCTCCTAATCTTCTTAAGGCATTTTAAAGTTATTATTGAAACCCTCCAAACATATTTTTAGGATATTAAATAAAATTGAAAAGAGGTCATATTCTGGGAAGGTACAAGTGTATGTGGAGTCTTTCCTTGACTATTACACAAGTCTTCTGTCATGTGCTTGTATTACTTGTGTTAGGCAAGCAAATTATACTAAATAAATGCATTTATTTTAATGTAAGTTTTTGCAAAAGGTTTATAAACCTATCATTGCATAATAATGATGATAACAGAAATAAGTAATATGATGATACAAGGGATATTTTTCCCCAATACAGATGGTGAGTCTTCTAGCATTTACTTTAGTAATAATATCTCTAATTTACTGAATGCCAGCTGTGGTCCAAGTTATATGATACTTTTTTTATATACATGATCTCATTTAATTCTTCCAACAATCCTAAGACCTATATTAATATCCATATTTTTTACAGATGAAGACATCATAAGTGGCAAATCTGACTCTGTCTTCCAAGACTACATTTGTTCTACTTCCTTGCCTTATTCAACAATGAATTAATAGTTATCTCACTTATTAGAGTTTGTTAATTGTGTTTCAATATCTCATTTTACAATTTCTGGATTGAAAGGCACGAACTCAGAGGGATTGATTCTATTTTGCAAGGGAGAATCTCATCTTTTATAATAGCTGAGGGGTAGAATCTCAAGGAAGGGATAGACACCACCACCTCCGCTCTCCAGGACTAGCTGGCTTCATTCTTTTCTCCAAGACCTCTGCTCTGAGCTCCTTCCTTCTTTAACCCCTAGTTACTACACAGCCACAAAAGTGCACAGATGACTATACCTGATCATCTTTTTTTTTTCTTTCCAATATTATTAATTAAATAGCAATTCTTCATAAGAACAAGTTTTCTAGAAAATTTAACAATTGCAGAGACAGGCCATCAAATTACTACAGCATCTGCTTTAGCCCTGGGTTATCAGCACATTGAACAAGCACAATTATGAGATATGATTGAAAAGAAACCTGAGTTTTGCCTCCCACTGTCCCTTTAAAATTTGCTTCCTCTGAATGAAATCCAGCATGTTCCATGACTTTTTTGCTCACTCTTAGGAAATAGTCCGAGGTCATTTTATGTCACAAAACAAGTCTCCATCCAATAATGAGAATGCCCAGTCCCATGTAATATGCAAAACTCTTTGATTTAGTGTTAAATCTTTTTCCTTCTCCTAGCAAGGGTGGACTTCAAGGAAGAGTGGTGGTGGGCGCTCTCTCTCTCTCTGCTCCTCCTCCCCAACCTGCCAAGCAAGACTCTCAGGCCCCTGGAATTGGAGGAAGGAGGGGAAAAGAGTACAGAATATTCTTCCTTTACTGGTGTCATTATAAAAGGCTTTGCACTATCAGGCATGGTAGATGTTTAAAGCTGATTCTCCCACGGAAACTATTGTGGGTTCTTTAGAGGCTCTCTTGATAGGTCCTTCCTGTGTAACTCTGCCTGAGAAACCAGTTCTTCAATGGTTTCTTTAAGGATTTGCATTCTGATCTGCCTCACTACCCCCTTTGGTATCTGATAGCTATTATACCTCAGAGTCTCAGTCAAAATTTCCCATTTTACAACCTATAACATTTGCCACTACATTAATCCTATATATCATGGATCACTGTCACTTTGGTGGGTATGAGTGCAGAATTTACTCCTTTCCAGCCAGTAAACGATGTATGAAAAATGTTGGCTGGCCTTTGTTACAGTACCTGAAAACTTTTCTTAAAATTATTACTTTTCATTCAAAGTTTTATCTTGACTTCAATTTAAAAATGGGTTATAATACCTCTTCCACAGGCATTAATTCTTTTTAAAAATTTGTTCCATGTTTTGGTGGTTTTCAACAAATAGGCACTCTCAAATCTGGTTAACCCACACCTAAAATTGAAATCAATTTTGTCTCTCCTTGCTGATGGAAAATATTCATATGAGTTCATCATGTTTTCCATTTTTCTATGTAAAAAATGAAGACAGCATAAACTAAAGTTCCCCATCCCCAGAAGGTTTACATTCTTACTGAAGATTACTGTACCATTTTTGATCAATATCATGCATGCTGTTGATGGGCATATTAGAAATTCATTGGTGTTATAAATTTTTAAATAACAGTAGCACATTAACTTTTAATCCCATTCCTTCTCTCTCATTCCACCCTCAGGATTGAATCAGAGATCATTATGGCAACTGCAAGAGCATGGGCAGCAGACTAGGGCAAGGGAGTGAGGTTTCTAGGACACAGAATTTAGGGAATTGCCCGCTCCCATGGTGTTACAAGCTCAGTGCCTTCTTAAATTTTGCACACTGCATGCCTCACTGATCTTAATCTAGTCCTATCCATGTGCATCAGACCTGCATTCCTTTACTCCTTCATTCAATCATTCATTCAATAATATTCTTGAGTACTTTTTGTGGACCAAACACGACTCTTGATGCTGGACATCCAGAAGAGGAGTAATCAGATAAATGTTCCTGCCCTCAGTATTAGATGGTCATTAAGTGCTATGGAGAAAGATAATGCAGAGAAGGAGAATGAGGAAGTGACAGGGTGGGGTGGGGGTTGTCATTCAAATGTGGTGTTCAGGGAAATCCTTACTGAGAAGGTAACAGTTGAGCAAAGAATTGAAGGAGGTGAAATGTTTCTGGACACTTGAAAAACTGTTCACCATCTTTTATGAATTTGTTACTAGTAGTTCGTAATAAATAGATTTCACATAAATATCTGACTTCTCTTGATAAATCCAAAGATCTGGCACCATGGAGTCATATTCCTGTATGACAACACAAGGTGGAGCTGAGAAGGGCTGGCCACTTTAAACCAAGCCAGAGCCTTTCTATTGGGCAAGGGTGCTCCAGTCCTCCAGGTCTCCATCTGCCTGCCTTGCTCAATTACATCAGTCTGTTCCCTGTAGACATTTGAGTTTGCAAACTTTGGCTAGAATCCTTAAGAACAGAGAGACCACAAATGCTGCCATCCTCACTTCAAGCAGTAACACATTGGCATGGGGGCTACTGCAGTGAGATGGTCTGCTCACCACACCACCATGAAGTCACTCCACTAGTGAAGCAAGGAAGGCCTTGATTCTGAACTCCAGAGACAAGTGGTGTTTACTAAGTTGCTTGACGCTAAAGGGAGATAGATACCAATGGGCTGGTCTCTTGAAGAGTGATTGAGATGACCATAATGTCGCTAAAACCCTGCTATTCTATTCCTCATATGTCCTAACTTTTAACCAGACTAGTAAAGGAAAAAAATCAATTCTGGGGTGTGCAAGGCATGATTTTCTGTCTCAGCAGAATTTCAATACAACAAGCTGTCACAGGCATTTGAAACCCCACCTACCTGCTGGCACATGTAGAGGACAGGAATTTTCCACTTGGGTGAGATGCTGAATTATTCACTGAAACTCCCCTGAGGAAAAGATCTGTGGTGGCAGAGAACATTGGCAAAGAGACTTCTGGAAAGTGTAGACAGAAGCACCATTCCCAACTCAGCCAGAGAGTCTAAGGCAGATTGCCATAGCAACTATCACTTATACTTTCCATGGTGGATTTTTGTTTCTGCAACTATTTGCCTAATTATAAGAATATTTTAAACTGAAGCCAGGTAATAATCTTGAGTTAAGATTTCTCAACTTAAGTTTATGTAAGAATCTCAACTGCGAAATTACATCAAACTAGTTTTGTTGTAAAATAGCTAGGATCACTGTGACTTTGAAGCAGACATGACATGAGTGTTTGTTTGACAAACAGTGTGAGATTCTGCATATATTTCAATCAACCCTCTACATCTGCACTGGATTAAAAACCTCAAACCCTGTCTAGTCTACAGAGCTCATTTGTCCCTGCTTTATTTCACAATTAGTTAAAGAAAAAGGGAGGGGAAGTACATTTCCAATTTTAACCCCAAGTGGGTATTGAAAAATTAAACTTTTATGTTAGTAAAAGTGAGAATCATGGATAAAAAATTTTTTTATCTCATTAAACTTTAATGGGCCTCAAAATTCTGTGGCAGATTTTCAGTCAGATTGTTTCCATTAAAATGTACTGAGTTTAAAAACTGATAATTTAAAACTGCCACACAAAAAACCAAAATGGTCCACAAAACATTATACTTTTACAAGGTATTGCTATCATTAACCAGTCTTTTCCTATAAATATAAATGGCCAATGGAGATATTTTGATGGTTCTTTTGTCAATCTCACCACATTTGTAGATCACATGGCCAGTATTGATGGACTTACCTGAATCTACATATCCAATGACGATGGTGTTGATATGAGTCTTTTCCTTTCCCATTTGGCTTTGACTTAGAGTTGGTTTTCACGACACCTGTGTTCTGATGGCAAACCTATTGCAAAAAAGCTAGAACGATTTAAAAACAAGTTTGTAAATAACAATTGGGCCATTTGTATAACTTAAATACCAAGTTCGCATTAGTTAAAGAAAAACTTATTTTAGGGTGACCCTCAGAAAATTCGTGAAACAAGAAAAATTTCTCTTTGGTAGACAAAAATCTCTCTTTTCTGTACTTCTTCAGTTCAAGCAAGTTCTCCTATCTATTTCTCAACACGGTTCCCAATAACTATACTCTCTCTCTCTCTCCCACACAGATCTAAATATGGGCTAGTAGGAAGACACAGGAAACTTTACATTTTTTAAAAAGTGCTGCTTCAAAGATTGTTTCTGATTTTAAGAGCATGAGGGAAAAGGGTAAAGGGAATTATGTCCCCTTTACAAATTCTTACGATGTGTTTCTCCTCTTAAGCAAATTTTTCAAAGTACGCCAATCATTTTTGTAATGAAAGGTTTTTCTGTGGTTTTCTTTTGGAAATCAAACATTAAGCAGCAGCATCTGGCCTGCAGGTAGTCCTGTTAAGTTGCGTACCTTCTTGTCCCATTCATTGCATCAGTAGAGGCACTTCGCAATTCTGCTTTCCTGTGATCTCCTGAACACACATGTGCTCTCATTATGTAGTACACCTGGACTTAACAAAAGGCAAAACAAAAGAAATCTATTTTTATTTTCCATAAAACAACTCTTCAGAGTTCTTTATACCTTGTGCCCCTTTTTTTCATTTTTTCTTTGTTTGTTTACCTGTAAAGCAAGTTCGCAAATAACTACTGGCCTGTACACATAGCTTGAATGCTAAATTCATATTAATTGCAGGAAAACTTAATTTTCATATGACCTTCCACTGTCAGGAAGACACATGTGAGAGAGATACTACTTAAGATGCGATTAAGCCATTTTACATGAAATTTTTTTAAATGATCGAGGAAATAACTTTGGTAACTCTTTTTCCAGGGCCCCAGAAATCACAATGGGCAATGGATTACGCCGCTTTTGCTGATGCTGACTCTGCTCACCTGTTCTCCTTTGTGACTCATTACTAAGGTGCAGCAACATTTTTGGATGATCCCCAAATAGATGATTCAGGCCAGCCCTTGTCCTCAGACCATGCAGCATGTAAGAAAATGACCCCTTTATTACACTTTCTGTGACCACACCTCCCTCTCCACTTCTGAATTCCTCTGCATCTTCATATTTACTCCCTGCATTCTCCCTCCTTCAGGCAGAGGGAGGGGCTTCTCTCTTGCTTGTTGCAGCAATCCTTGCCCTGATTCCATCCTGATTCCATCCACTTCCTTTCTTCATCAACTCTCTCTTCTTCTGAATGTCTTCCCCTCTCCTGTCCCTTCTTTCTGACTAAAAACCTGCACACCTGTCCCCTATTCTGAAAAACCCTTCTTTACAATGTGCTGTCACCTCAAGTTACTACTCTGCCAACTTTCTTTCCCCACGAATCTCCCTGAACAACACTCTACAGCAGCACTTCTCAACATTTACAGTACATGTGAATTACCTGGCGAGCAGTGTCAGGATGTAGATTTTGATTCTGTAGAGGTCTGAGAATCTACATTTCTCATGAGGACCCATGTGACACCCACTCATCCATGTAATGCCCATGCTGGGAGACTGTCTAGTCAGTCCTCTCAATTGTTCCCTTGTCCCTTACTAGCTGATGTCCACTTCTTCCACCTTGCTGAAATCATTCTTAAATGTCACTGTGCTTACTTTCAAATCCAATGGCTCTTTCCTTTGTCCTCATTTTATTTGTCCACAGTATCATTGATCACTACTGGTCACCTACCATCCTTTTCTCGACATTGACATTGATGGAGTTTTGATGTGTTGTCCCCTCCAAAACTCATGTGGAAATATGATCTCCAATGTGGCTGTGTTGGAAACTGATTGAGTCATGGGGGCAGATCCCCCATGAATGGATTAATGCTCTCCCTGGGGGAGGGGGTTTAATGAGTGAGTTCTCACTCTATTAGTTCCTGTGAGAGCTCGTTGCTTAAAAAGAGCCTGGCACCTCCTCTCTCTCTCTCTTGCTTCCTCTCTCCATGTGATCTGCTTGTACCCACTGGTTGCCTGCCACTTTCCACCATGAGTAAAAGCAGCCTGAGGCCTACACCAGATGCAGTTGTCCCAGAATCGTAAGCCAAATAAACCTCTCTTCTTTATAAATTACCCAGTCTCAGGTAATTCTATTATAGCAACACAAAATGGACTAAAACAGAGAATTGGTACTGAGGAGTGGGGTGTTGCTAAACAGATACCTGAAAATGTAGATGCTGTAAGAACCCAAATGCCCCAAGGGATCACACTGAGGAATGTAAGAACCCAAATGCCCCAAGGGATCACACCCTGATCACATAAGTCCTTCTCGGCCACACCTACCCCAAGCCAATCAGCCTTCCCTTAAAGCCCTATGTATGTGTGTGTGTGTGTGCTGCCTAATAAACGGGCTCTCTCTGGTGGATCGTCAACTGGTGTCGACTTGTCCTTTCATTTGGTGCCGAAACCCGGGACGGAGCTTCTCTCGAGTGGCGACGCTTTTTGGATTGCAGCGGCAGCAGTTTCCAAGTCGCCCCTCGGGAACTCCATCCCTCCAGGACCGGCCTCCCTTCCACCGCTCACCATTGATGGTCCACCCTCGTCCATTCTTTTTGGCGCTGGCTCCTTCCACTCACCACCGGCTCATCATTACGTAAGCCCCCTTTCCTAAAGGGCACCAGCCCTTTCAGGCTACCACAGGAAGTCTAGATCGTCCGGTAGCCCCTAACGCCCATACCCCACCCCACCACGGTCTTCACGACCAACATAAATTCCCAAACTATAACAGGTTCCAAAGCCCCGGTAAACTTTTACTTTCATTTTTGGAGATTAAAAGCCCCATTCTGTTCTCTCCTTCACCCTCCTGTCCACCACTCTCTTCTCTCCACTTCCCGGGTCCGGGACCGACCAGAAAATCCTGGCGCTAGGTTCCTTCAGGCACCGGGCTTTTGCCCTAGAGAAGTGGAGGTCTGAGTAACGACCCACACCTCCCTTCTCTCCTCCTGATTCGTAACTGAACCTGCCGGGACTGACGTGACCTACTGGGGACGCCCTCTAGGATCCCGCCTTTCCCAACCGGCCGAAGGATCTGTCCTAAATCTCTGTCCGATTTCTGTCTAAATTCCCATTAAGAGACCAGAATGGGCGCTTTCTCCTCCTCCCTAGGGGACTCTCCACTTCAATGCCTTCTGAAAAACCTCACCAACCTTTCCCTCAGGCCAGATATTGAGCCCAAACTCCTCACCAAATTCTGTACACAAGATTGATTGGCCTTATTATCCTTTAGATAATCAAAACACATGGCCCCCTGAGGGCACACTAGATCCTAACATTCTATAAGAACTCTTTAACTACTGCCAGCGCCTAAAAAAATGGAAGGAGATCCCCTACATAGAGGCTTTTCGCCTCTTGGCTCAGAACCCCACCCTCTGCTCCTCCTGTGCTCCCTCTCAAGTACTTTTAGCCTGTAAACCCTCTTCACAGTCACCCCTCGATTCTTCCACCTTCGACCCTGCTGATGAACCCCCACCCTACCGCCCTCCTCCTCCCTCATTGCCTCCAGCGCCATCCACTCCCCCGTCTTTACCCTCACCTACCCCTGACCCACTCAGCCCCCCTTTCACCCGTTCCCGAGGACCTCCCCCCGCCCCTTCAACAATCACCCTACTATGTGAGGTAGCTGGGGCTGAAGGAGTAGTTAGGGTCCATGTTCCCTTTTCCCTAGCTGACCTTACAGAATTAGAAAAAAGACTAGGCTCTTTCTCTACCGACCCTACCACCTACATTAAAGAATTCCAATGGATCCTGCAGGCCTACAGCCTCACACATCATGACATCTTCATGCTCCTAGCCAATACCCTCCTCCCCGAGGAACGCCGCAGGGTCTGGGATACAGCCCAAACCCATGCCACTGACACCCATCGTACCAATCCGAATCACCTGCCAGGCCCCCAAGCAGTCCCAGAACAGGAACCTAATTGGGATTATAACACAGCCCAGGGAATCCAGGCTCGAGACCGTTTTGCCTCTTGCTTAATAATTGGCCTCAAAAAATCGGCTCGCAAGGTCGTCAATTTC
The DNA here is from genome assembly GCF_027409185.1 of Cynocephalus volans. Taxonomy (NCBI): domain Eukaryota; kingdom Metazoa; phylum Chordata; class Mammalia; order Dermoptera; family Cynocephalidae; genus Cynocephalus; species Cynocephalus volans. The sequence goes on from NC_084461.1 coordinate 101,268,519, forward strand.
CAAAAAATTCAAGAAATTGTCCAAAAAAAGGAGGAAACTCCCTCTGATTTCCTCAATAGATTAACTCAGGCCTTTCAACAATACACTAACTTAGACCCCAACTCAGAAGATGGCCAGCATGTCCTTATGACTTATTTTCTGGCTCAATCCTACCCCGACATTAAAACTAAACTTTAAAAATTAGAGCAGGGTCCTGCAACCCCTCAGACCGAAATCCTGTCAGTGGCCTTCAAGGTTTTTCATAATCGGGAGGAGGAAAAAGAACGTCAAAAACAAAAGGCCGACCACACCAACTTCCAGATGTTGGCCCGGCTTATCAAACCCCCTGGGCGCCCTCCCACAGCCTCCACCTCTAAGCCTCCACCTGGAGCCTGCTTTAACTGTGGAAAGGAAGGGTGTTGGGCAAAGGCTTGCCCCACCCCCAGGCCACCCACCACTCCTTGTCCAAAATGCAAAAAGAAGTGACATTGGGGATCTGATTGCCCCCTTGCCCGAAGGGGTGAGGGACCAACTGCCCCACAGTCCCCCAAACCATGGACACCACCTATGGTGGGCCTCACTGAGGAGGACTGAAGGAGCCTTGGGCCCTTCCCGACCATCTCTATAACAAAGCAAGAGCCCAGGGTATCCATGGTTGTGGACGGCCACCCAATATCTTTCTTCCTGGACACTGGAGCCACCTTTTCGGTCTTAAGGGAATATAAAGGCCCCACCACCTCCAGCAGCTCTCCTATAGTCGGGGTAGGAGGTAAACAAATCTTTCCCCCCAAAATCCCTCTTTTAACCTGCTGCCTTCAAGGCACTCAATCCGTTTTCTCCCATTCCTTTCTAGTCATGCCACAATGCCCTGTCCCTTTGTTGGGTCGGGACATTCTATCACAGCTGCAAGTCTCCATTACTTTGCCCCTGTCCTCTTCCTCTTCCCCCATTTCCTTCCTCCTAGCGCTAGTTCAAGCCCAAGACCCTACTAATTCCACCCCTCCAAAGAAGTCCTTACCCATGCTAACGCACCCTGTTAACCCCACAGTTTGGGACACTGCCAGCCCCGCTCTGGCCCAGTGTTCCCCTGTACACATAAAACTAAAAGACCCCTCCAAATATGTTTGTCAGGCTCAGTATCTATTAACCACAACAGCCCTCCTCGGGTTAAGCCCCATCATTCAGGACCTATTGAAAAAGGGGTATCTCCGTCCCATTCGCTCCGCTTTCAATACTCCCATACTCGCTGTAAAAAAACCTAATGGCGCCTTTCGTCTCATCCAAGATCTCCGCCTTGTTAACGCTGCTGTCATTCCCATTCACCCCCTTGTACCTATCAAAACAGTTGGACCCCACTGTACGAGGCTGGGCACCCTTTTTAAGAGCCCTGGCAGTGGGGCAGTTACTGCATAAGAAGGCATCCAAATTAACATTTGGGGCACCTCTCACCATTCTCTCACCACATCACCTCAAAGACCTCCTTACCTATAAGGCTCTCCAATCCCTCCCACCTTCCAGAATCCTAACCCTCCTATCCTCGTTTCTGGAAAATCCTGCCCTATCCTTCACTACCTGCCCACCCCTAAATCCGGCCACCCTACTGCCTTTACCAGATTCCCCCAACACCCCTTTGCACAGCTGCATAGAAAGCCTTCAGAATTTCATACCTTACCGCTCTTCCATCACTGAGGGACCCCTGTCTCACGCTGATCTCGCATGGTTCATGGATGGGTCCTCATTCAAGGAAGGAAACAATTATTACGCAGGGTATGCCATAGTCTCCCTTAATTCGGTTATAGAAACCCAACCTTTACCCAGGGGTACTACCAACCAGCAGGCTGAACTCATCGCTGCCATGCGAGCCTGCGTTCTAGCTGAAGGAAAAACTCTTAACTTATACACTGACTCCAAATATGTCTTTCATACACTTCTCTCTCATGCCGCCATATGGAAAGAACGCGGTCTGCTTAACACCAAGGGTAACACAATCACCAGCTCAGCTTTAATCTCCACATTAATCAAGGCATCCCATTTACCTTGTAAATTAGGAATCATTCATTGCAGATCCCACCAGAGGGACGATTCCCCAATCACTCGCAGGAATTGTAAGCCTGACCTCGCCGCACGCACTGCGGCACGGCACCCACAGACACAAAACCAACTTCCCATTCTTCCTTACGGCCCCCAGGGTTCACAGACACCCTCTCATCCCCAACCACCTAGTGATGATAAGTCCTCTCTCTTTCGCTTGCTCCATGACCTGTTTCACTCTAGCCCCCAAGCTTTATCCCAGTTTTTACAGACCTTCTTCTCAATCACCCCATCTGACAAAGCCCTCTTATGAAAAATCTCCTCCTCATGCACAATCTGCCAGCGTACCAATCCTAACACCCCTCTCAAACCTGGGCCATACTCCTCCCACCAGGCCAGAGGTCTCACACCCACAGCCGACTGGCAAGTCGATTTTACACACATGCCTTCTGTCCGGCGCCTCAAATACCTCTTGGTGTTTGTTGATACCTTTTCAGGATGGGTGGAGGCATTCCCAACATCCAATAAAAGGGCCTCCACCGTAGCCCAGACTCTCCTTTCCCAAATCATCCCATGATTTGGGATGCCTACTTCCATTCAATCTGACAATGGACCTGAATTTACCGCCCAGATAGTACAAAAACTCTCCCAGTCACTCTCTCTCCCCTGGCACTTACATTGCCCTTACTGACCGCAGGCATCCGGAAAGGTAGAGAGAACCAACAGAGCCTTAAAGGACATACTAACTAAATTGTCTCTGGAATTACACCTTGATTGGGTCTGTCTTCTACCTCTCGCTCTACTCAAGGCCAGAGCTCTCCCAAAGAGGCCCTCCAATCTTTCCCCTTTTGAAGTCATGTATGGTAGGCCCCTCCTACCCCCGGGGATCACAGCAACTGAAGGGCCCATACCACCCGCCATGGCCTTACCCTCGCTCTCACACCTTCTGCAAAAGAACTTCATCCTACCGACCCTTTCAAACTCCGCCTATCCCGGACCTCAGCCTTACCCCCAATTCCGGAGACATGAACCTTCTCCTTGGCCTTCTCCTGTTCTTTTCATTTCACCCAGGGAGCTTTCAGGCCCCTCTGCTAGCTCCCTGGGGTCACCCATTTACACCTGGCAACAGATCATATCTGAAACACTCATCTTTCTCTCTCTCTCCCGGAAATTGTTTTCTCTCATGTGACCGCTCCTGGCAGCCATCCCCTTAAACGCTTCCCTTCCTCAACCATTTATAACCACACCGTCGCCCCACCAGCCTCTTTCTTCTGGGGCAATGGAACCCTCTCTACCTCCATCCTGTCCAATCTTACTGCCCCATGCCTTCTCGTCACCATTGTCCCTCAACTCACTCTGTACACCAATTCAGAACTGTTCTATCTTCTTCACCCACCCTCAAGACAAAAAAGGGGCCACCTTCCTCCTAATCATGGCCGGTATTTCCCGAACAACATCAGCAGTCGGAGCCGGCCTGTCGGGAGGAGCCTTAGGATGGGTGGTCGAAGACATAAATGCTAAACTTGAAGGGGCTCTGACCTCCACTGCCGAATCTCTTTCCTCTCTACAGAGACAAATTACCTCTTTAGCTCAGGTCACCCTCCAAAACCGCAGAGCACTAGACCTCCTCACTGCAGAAAAAGGAGGTACTTGCATCTTCCTTGGGTACCGATGAACCCCCCGCCTCATCTCGTGAGTGCCTCGGCCGATGCTGAAGAGACACCACCTTACAGAGGAAACGCATTTCCACACGTCCTTGCCACCGATGCCTGGCTGCTCCCTCCAGTCTCCAACTACGAACAATGGAACCGGTGCATATTCGACTTGTGGCTTCAAGGAACGTTTATGGACTTTTCCCCTTTTGAAATTACTTGTTTCTCCACCCTCCTTTGGGGTTTCATAATGGGTATTTATGTACCTTCCTCCTTTTGCCCCCCCCACAATGCCCCAGTTCAGCAGGAAGTAGCTCGATGACTTCAACGTCCCCTTTCCTAAAACAAGAAAAAGGGAGGAATGTAAGAACCCAAATGCTCCAAGGGATCACACTGAGGAATGTAAGAACCCAAATGCCCCAAGGGATCACACCCTGATCACATAAGTCCTTCTCGGCCACACCCACCCCAAGCCAATCAGCCTTCCCTTAAAGCCCTATGTATGTGTGTGTGTGCTGCCTAATAAACGGGCTCTCTCTGGTGGATCGTCAACTGGTGTCGACTCGTCCTTTCAGATGCAGCTTTGGAACTGGGTAATGGGCAAAGGTTGGAGGAGTTTGGAGGACTTAGAAGAAGAGAAAAAGATGAGGGAAAGTTTGGAATGTCTTATGTGGTGGCGAGCAGAATACTGATAGAAATGTGGACAGTAAAGGCCATGCAGATGATGAGGTCTCAGATAGGAATGAAGGACTTATTGGGAATTGGACAAAAGATAACCCTTGCTACACCACAGCAAGGAACCTGGCTGCATTGTGTCCATGCCCTTGGACTTTGTGGAAGTTGGAACTTAAGAGTTGTGAACCAGAGCATTTGGCAAAAGAAATTTCTAAGCAGCAAGGCATTAAGGACACTGCATGGCTATTTCTAACAGCCTACTCTGAATTATGGCAGCAAAGGCATGACATAAAGCCAGAATTTAAAAGGGAAGCAGAGCATAAAGATTTGCAAAACTTGCAGCCTGGCCATGTGGTAGAAAAGTGGAGAGCAGGAGGAAAAACACAAGGGTGAAGCAGATAAACTGGTTGCTAAAGACATTATCTTGGCAGTGAGGCAGCCAGATGCTAATAACCAGGACAATGGAAAAAATGCCCTAAAGGCATTTGAGAACTCTGGAAGGGTGCCCCACCCATCACAGGCCCTGAGGCCTAGAAGGACTGAGTTATCTTGGAGGACAGACCTGGGGCACAGCTGCCCCTGGGATCATGCTCCCTGCATCCCAGCTGCTCCAACTGGAGCAGCCCCAAGTGTGGTTTGTGCAGCAGCCCTGGAGAGTAGAGGCCTGAATCCTCAGTGGCGTCCATGCTGTGTTAAGTCTGCAGGCCGGCAGGATGTGAGAGCAGTGCAGGCATGGCAGCCTCCACCCAGATTCCAGAGGATGTATGGAAAAGCCTGGGGGTCCAGGCAGAGACCTGCCACAGGGGCAGAGCCACCACAAAGACCATCTACTAGAGCAATGCTGAGCAGGAAAGTGGGGTTGGAGCCCCCACACGGAGCCCCCACTAGGGAAATGTCTAGTAGAGCCAAGGCAGCAGGACCACCAAGGAGACCCCAGACTTATGGAGCTACCAGAGTGGAATACTGGCCTGGAAAAGTTGCAGGCACCAGCATAGCCCACTGGGCTGCACCTGGCAGAGCTGTGGGAATGAGGCTGCCTGATGCTTTGGGGGCCCAGATGCCCAATTGTGCCCAGGATGCAGGACTTGGAGTCAAAGAACATTATTTTGCAGCTTTAAGACATAATGTCTGCCCTGCTGGGTTTTGGACTTGTTTGGGGCCTGTTTCTCCTTTCTTCTGGTCTATTCCTCCCTTTTGGAATGGGAATGGGTACCCAATGCCTGTTCCACCATTGTATCTTGGCAGTAGATAAATTTGGTTTTGTTTTTCAGGTTCACAGCTAGAAGGACTTTTGCTTTTGGTCTCAGATGAGACTTTGGACTTTGGACTTTTAAGTTGGTGCTGGAGCAAGCTAAGACTTTCGGGATGTTGGGATAGAATGACTGTATTTTGTATGTGAGAGGAACATGAGTTTTCGGGGGCCAGGGGTGGAATGATGGAGTTTGGATGGGTTGTCCCCTCCAAAACTCATGTGGAAATTTGATCTCCAATGTGGCAGTGTTGGAAACTGATTGAGTCATGGGGGTGGATCCCTCATGAATGGATTAATGCTCTCCCTGGGGGAGGAGGAATTAATGAGTGAGTTCTCGCTCTATTAGTTCCTGCGAGAGCTCGTTGGCACCTTCTCTCTCTCTCTCTCTTGCTTCCTCTCATCATGTGACCTGCCCATACCTGCCAGCTGCCTGCCACTTGCCACCATGAGTAGAAGCAGCCTGAGGCCCATGCCAGATGCAGCTGTCCCAGAATCATAAGCCAAATAAACCTCTCTTCTTTATAAATTACCCAGTCTCAGGTAATTCTGTTATAGCAATACAAAATGGACTAAAACAGACATTTTCTTCTCTTGGGTTTACTAAACCACATTCTTTGGTTCTTCTTCCACCTGCAACTCCAGTTCCCTTTGATAGCTGCTCTTCCTCCTCTTGTCATCTGAAGGAACCTAGTTACCACTCAGGTGATGACCCTCAAGGTACAGTATTTACTCTTTGACTTCTCTTTGCCTCTATCCTTCCCTCAGGGATTATCCAGTTTCATGGCTTCAACGGGCCTTATTCAGATGGGTCTTTCCAAAGGGACCATTTCCCCAATTTGCATTCCAACCTCCAACTAGCCATTAGTTATCTCATTTGGACAAGTTGTTCATACCTGAAATTTCACAAGTTTAAAGTCAAATTCTGAGACCTAACTAATTTCTATGCTTAACTTTTCTTTTCCATGAATGGTGTTACCATTATTCCAGTCACACAAGCTCACAGCCTCTGAGTTATCCTGATTTCTCCTGTCCCTTAGCACTTGATCACTAAACTCTAAGTCAGAGGGTGGAAAAGGTGGCTCAAGGGACCCAGCAATGAATGAGTTGAGCATACTGTGAGATTTGCTAACAATATGGCTGGCCACAATTTGGTGACACTTTTATGTCTTAATGACTAACCTATTAGCTTAAATTAAACTCCTATCTGTTCTTCACCTACTCCTTTTCTTCTTTCTCTTTTAATTTTCTTTTGCATCCACATCTCTTTCCTTTGAATTCTTTTCTCAGCTCCTTCTTTCTTTGCTTTCCTCTTTCTCTATCACTGGTAATCAATCATATATTTTTAAAAGAATCACATTTCCTTTGCCTCTCCCCATCAGTGTTCATTTATTAAACAATTCCTATCCACTTCTATCCACCTCCCTCTATCTATCTATCTCACATTATATTCCATCATTATATTCATTTTTGTCATCCTTCTTAATCTTAAAACAGTTCCAGGAGAACAAAGACCATTCCTATATTATTCATTATTTTATCTTTTATCTCATGTTGTTGGCTCTTAGTAGGTGCTCGGTTAGTATCTGTCAAATAAAGGAAGGAGGAAGAGAGGAAATAAGCTCCCCATTTTGCAGATAAGCAACTAAGACAACAGTCATGCAGCTAATTGGTGATGGAGTCAGATTTCTACCCCTGATCTGTCTAAAGCCAAAACCTGTTAATAAGGACACTGCCTTTCTGTGTCCCCAGCACTGTACTGGGTGCTCCAGGAGAAGACGATTAAGTACAAGACAAAGATTTTGCCCTCAAGGAATATATAATTTAGTAAAAATGCTAAATACACAAAACACTATAGTATAAATTAGGATATAATCATGGGTTCACAATGGCCAAAAGGATTTGTTCAGTACCTAGTTTCTGGGTAAATAATTTTAGTGTGTGACAGAATAAAACAAGTTAGTAAACAATGTTCAGGTGGAAGGTTCTCCTTTTCCCTGGAGGCTTGTGGTTGACTTTACTAAGAACTAGAGTCTTGAAATTAAAGCAAAGAGGACGGTTCATCACAGGTCAGACCCATGGGCTCAGGTTAATGAAGATGCCTGTAGAGTTCCAGCCTAAACTCAGATCCAAAGTCCTTAGGAGCAATTCTTAACTGCTGGCTGGCAAGAACAGAAATAGCATCATTAAAAGGTGCAGCCAGCTTATTGCCTTTTACAAACTGGCTTGAGAGAGGAAACCTCTTGAAGGCTTGGAAGAGATAGAAAATGAATTCTATTTTTTTAAGACTAGAGTAGTCAAACAATGAAAATCTCTCTTGCAATTTGTCGTTTTCAAATGGTTTATTACTTTGATACTGTGATATAATAAGTAATATACATTTTGGTCTTCATCCACAGATCCTGGCACACAGCTCCTAAAACCCTTGGAATTTCGTAAGTCATAGAACAATGAAGGTGAAAAGACTGTCTTGTTATTCATTCGTAACAAACCCCTTTCAATCACACCTGAGTTTATATTAATGAGGTGACTTTGGGAAAGCTCCTAAGGACAGGGCCAAGTTGCCAGGGGAACCAACCATGTGATTAGAAGGTTAGAACTTTTAGCCCATTCCAGGGAGGGGAGAGAAGCTGAAGGTCACCAATGGCCAATGATGTAATCAATGATGTAATCAATTACACCTCTGTAATGAAACCTTCATAAAAACCCAAGAGGATAGGGTTTGTAGAGCTTTTGGACGGGTGAACATATGGAGGTGCTAGGAGGATGGTGCCCCTAGAAAGGGCATGGAAGTTCCATGCCCTTCCCCCATACCGTGCCCTATGCATCTCTTCCATCTGACTATTCCTGAGTTATATCCTTTTATAATAAACCAGTGACCTGTAAGTAAACTGTTTTCCTGAGTTCTGTGAGTCATTCTAGCAAATGATTGGATCTGAGGAGGGTGTCGTGGGAACCTCTGATATAAATCTGAAGCACAGGTGACCCCTAGACTTGGGACTGTCATCTGAAGTGGGGGCAGTCTTGTGGGACTGAGCCCTTAACCTGTGGGGTCTGATGCTATCCCCATGCAGACAGAATCAGAATTGGGTTAAATTGTAGGACACCCAGCCGGTGTCTGCAGAGAAGTGGAGAATTGCTTAGAGTTAGAAAACCCCACACATTGGGTCACATAAGTGTTCTGTGCTGAGTGGGGGAAAAGAGAAAAACAGTCAGCTTTTCCCTTTTTTTAAAGAATTATAGAACCATTTTGTCTTCAGAAGAAAAATTGGGCATGACCTTCTGGCTGCTTAGTAAACAGCGTATATGGGTACATGCTCAAAATTATGCATCATAATGAAAACGGCAAGCAAGAGGCATGGTGGGGTTAGTGTGAAGTGCAGCTCCGGAAATGCAAAACTTTGATATTATGAGAGTAGCATTAGCCATAGATAGTCAGATTCCATATGTGTTTCTTACATTCCTCAGTCCCCAGTCTGGAGTCAAAATAAGATTGTCCTAAATCAGACATTTCAAGTCAGAAGAAATTACAATATTGGGGCAACTGGCTAGCTATTTGAGAAAAAATAAAGTTAAATCATTGCTTTAACTTTCTAGGAAAAACAATCAGTATGTTTAAAAATCAAAATATCAACCTACAAAAGTGTGAGAAAAAATATGGGCATAGGTGAATAATTTTATACTCTTAGGATGAATAAAGATCTTTGCAGTATGGCACTAAAAACAGGAACCATAAAGCAAAAGATAACATGTAAATATGTTAAAAAAGAAAATAGAAAAACTTTTATACTGCCGAAAATGCCATAAGCCATGTCAAAAGTAAAAAGAAAAAAACTGGAACAACATATTTACAATATATGTGATGAAAATTTACATTTCTATGGTCATTCAATTCAAAAAAAGGAGAAAATACATCCTTGCTATTATCAGATAAGTAGAACAATTTTTTAAAAAGATCTACAATTTCTCAGCTAAGAAATTGTTAAAAATATATAAGAATCGTATAGAAAAATAAACAGCAAGCATATAGAAAAATGGGCTTTCATACAGGAGTAGAGGGCGAATAATTGCTTCTAATTTTGTGAAGGACACTTTGGTAATATGTATCTCAAAACCTCCAAAATGGGCATACTCTATGGCTCAGAAATCCCACTTCCAGGATATTATTCTAAAAAATTATAAGAAAAATATAAATCGATGTATATGCAAAGTATTTGTTGTGGCATAGTTTATAATAGTGAAAAACCAAAATAATCTAAATGTTTAATCATGGAAGAGTGGTTAAACATATTTTGATCCATCCATATAGTAGAATATAATGCTGCTATTAAAACACTAGGATCTAGATATGTTTTTGATACAGAAAGTTATTTATGATATGCTTTAAGTGAAAAGTTTTTCAAAAGAATATTACATAACTTCTAAACTTGTATAACTTTTTTTTTTAAGTACATTATACAGCAATTTGTATAAGGATTTCTTTTAAAATTATATATGAGGGGGGAGGAGGAGCCAGCTAAGGACCCCATTGGGGGTGAACTGGCTTTAGCGCTGGTGAAACTTGGACGCGATTACCACCAACTCCAAGGGCTTTGAGAGTTCAACACCCTCCCCTGAGGTTTACATCACGTAGTTTCTATCGGCCTCCACACTTCTGTGCCCTTGCGAGCTGGCCTTGTTTCACTTCATAAAATCCAGATGTAAAACTCAGTCCTTTCAAAATAAATCTATTCCCTGCAAGTCTTTTGTAAGTTTTTGCTGAAAAGTATACTGAAAGTTTAAGGAGCATGGTGGTCACTCAGACTCCCACCACCTTGATAGTTCAGCTTTTCTCCTGCCTGATTCCTGTGAAGCTTTAGCTCCCCAGCCTGGCCTGAGAGGCAGGTAAACAGAATAAGATTTTCTCTTTATCATTGGGGTGTGTGTGCGTGCGTGTGTGTGTGTGTGTGTGCGTGTGTGTGTGTGTGTGCGTGTGTGTGCATGTGTATGTGTGCGTGTGTGCGTGTGTGTGTGTGTGTGTGTGATTTCCCCTGGAAATTGAAAATCCAGGAAGTGAGTAAGCTATTATTCAAAAGTTAACAGTGGCTATCTCTACACAGTGAAAGCTCAACTGACTTGTATATTCCTCCTTCACAGTTTTCTGAATTTTCTGGAATTTGTACAAGCATGCACTACTATTATAAGAGAAAAAAATAAAGCTATTCAGTTTTAAAGAATAGAGGTGTAGTACTGATGACAAAGCAGTATTTCTCTGGATCTGTCCATACTTGCTCTACAGAAGCCCGGTCCCTTCAAATTTATCCCAAATTGTTTGAGGAGTCTTCGGGGGGTATCCCACATGCACCCTGAAACCAGCCGTCTTGACTTCCACATGGGTCTTCCATTTCCTGCCTCTCCTGTGGTGATTTTTCTGCAGTGATACCCCTGTGAGTGTCCCAAGCGGCGGCTCTCCTCACAAACCCAGGAGTGTCTTGCGCTACAGCTGGCGGGTGTCTGCCAGCATCTCACACAAGGGACTGGAGGTCTCACAAGGCTACCATCCTCTATCATCTTGGCCCAAACAGACTTTCTTCTATTGAGTTTCTCTTTTTCAGCTACTATAGAGGGCTCTGCTACCCTTCCAGAGTCAATGATGACCTCTTCCCCTTTCTCTGCCTTTGATAGAAAGGAAAGATAAAAAAAAAAAACAGGGCTTAATTTTCCAAACCAGCCCTGCAGTTTTCCCTCCTTCTCAGGTCAAGGAAAACAAAGAACCCCTGTATTTCTCCCTTCCTAGAAATCTCACTGTAAGGCTCTGTCTGGATGTCTTCCCAGAGCAGCTGAGAGAGCAGCTGGACCACCCGTGCAGAAAGCCTGCCTGACTTCCAACCTGCTTGTTTGGTGGAGTGGTGAGGGACCAGACCAGGTAGACAGGGAAGCACACCAGGTAGACTTACGGCAACTGTTCTGCCAGTTCTAATTCATCGGAGAAGACATGCCAATATATCCCCTCAACACCCGTAGAACCCAGCCTTGCCGTGGAAAGGTCAAACACTTACAGCCAACCCTGCCAACAGTCCCTGGGCAGAGAAACACTACTGAGGCCATAAATTATGGCTTCCTGTTATGCCTCCACATAACAACCTCAGGATGGTGAACATACAAAATCTGGGGTCAAGTCTTAAAAGGCAAAAGAGCAAAGGCCAAAGTGTAGCCAAAGAGCTACAGCTGATACATCTATTTCCAAAGAGAATACCATAGAATCTCAGTATCCATGGCAAACTGCCAGCCACAGGCTGGATGAAACAGATGTGTTTTGTTTCAACTATTATTGATCTTCTTGGGTTTAAAAGTTTTTGTATTAGTTACCAATACCTAAAAATTGGGAGAATTCAAGAGAAATGAAAACATATTTTTCCACAAAGACTTATGTATGAGTATTCACAGCAGCTTTATTACAATTGCCAAAAACTAAAAACAAGCCAAATGTCCATCAACAGGGGAATGGATAAGCAAATTGTGGTATATTCATCAAATAAAGCAATATTCAGCAGTAAAAATAAATGAATATACACACAATATGATTGAATCTCAGGCTCATTATGATGAGTGAAAGAGGCCGGAAAATAAAAGCGCACACTGTATGATTTCATTCATAAAATATTCTAGAAAATGCAAGCCAGTCTATAGTGGCAGAAAGCAGATTAGTGGCCTAGGGATGGAGTGGAGAGAGGAAGGGATTGCAAAGGGCCACAGGAAAACTTTTGGGGAAATGGAAAAGTTCTGTGTCTTAATTGTGGTGATGGTTTCATGGATGTATACATGCATCAAAACTCATCAAATTAAACACATATATATGCACTTTATTCTATATAAAGTAAACCTCAATAAAGTGAAAAGAGAAAATATTGAGAATATTTATACACAAATTGAGATATCTACATTTTCTTAGGAATCAGAATGTCTGGTATCATTTGGTCTACATTTTCATATACCAAAAAATCCCAGGAAATAGGTAGTAGCTGCCCTTTAAAAGAGGCACATCCTTTCCAGTTCCCACAGGTCTCAGCACTTTCTGCTCTTCACCCAGCACTCATTACACTTTCATTGCTGTTCATTTAACACTTATTTATTGAGATTCCAATACATGAAAGCCTCATTCTAGGTATTGGAGATACAGCAGTGACTAAACAGGCAAAAATGCCTAACTGTCACAGGGTTAGGTGAAGTTTCGACTTGAGTGAGTCTGGAGAAAGAGAGACAGACAGTAAACAAGTTAACAAATAAAATATATAGTAGTGTGCATATATAATATATATGTAGTAGTATATATATCTGTATATATCTACATAGAATTATACATATATCTATATAGAATTCTGTGTATCTATATAGAATTACATTTCTATCTATCTATATGAAGATAAATACTAAAGAAAAAATAAAAACAGGAAGTAGTACACAGCATTCCAGGGCTAAAATGTTAGCTATGGAGCCAGGGAAGTCCTTGCTGGGAGGTGATTTTTGAGAAGGAACCTGAGGTGAGGGAGTAATGCAAATAATCCAGGGAAGAGCATTATAGCCAGACACAACAGCCCGTGGGACGGTTCCAAGCAAGGGAGGTTGCCCAGTGTTGTCAGTCAACAGCAAGGAGGCTAGTCCGGTTTGGGGCAGAGTAATAAGAGATGAGATCAGAGAGATAACAGGGTAGAGATGGTGTGGGGTGTTGCAGACTATTGAAAGAAGTTTGTCATTTACTGGGTGAGATGGGAAGCCACTGGAGGGGGTTGTTAATTATAATCGTGCTACAGTTATTGATTTTCTTATAGTAGAGCTAAAAGGAAGGGAAAAATATTTCTGGAACCATTCATCACCCTGGCCCCTGTAGACATCTGAGTTTGCAATTCCTATCACAGTTTATCTGAATATCATAATAGAGAATAAAATATCTGGCTGTTTCTACCCTGATAGACAAAGTCAGTCGTGTTGGCTAACTTTCAGGAATATGCCACCTTCGGTAGCTTCCTTTCTCTACCCTTTGGGGATTCTACCAGACCACTTCACTCTTCCACTCCTTTTAGCACACCTTCTCCTCCTGCTCCTTGGCATCCCCTATCCCTATCATCACCTGGGTTCTTCCCCACCACTAGGGACGCCCCGTCCAGGAACACATTCTAGGTCCTCTACCTGGAGCTTCTTTACCTCAGTACCTACGCCATTGATAATGAGACATATAATCTCTTGAAAAGAAACTTGTAACACCCTGAAATATACTCAGCAACAACACCTTACAGGTAAACTCTGTACGTGGGCCCCATACACTAAATAAGCTTTAAGATTAGAGGAAGTAGTTTCACTTCTAAGCCCAAAGCCAACTTTTCTGAAACTATTTCACCAATTAGAAAAAAAAAGTTTATACTCACTCAGGATGTTAGGGTCTAGGGACTCAACCTGAAGAGTTACATATGATTTGGGAAAACAAATAATTTTGGCCAAAGGAAATCTAGCAAAAAGCAATTTGAACAAAAGCAAATAAGACCAAGGTAAGTTAATCAATGTAATATGCTTCTAAATTAATATCTCTAGTCACAAATAACAACTGAAATTTAAATGAATAGTTGATGGAATTACCTGATTCAAAGATCCACATATACATCTTGGTTAGAGAGCCTTCTGGAGCTCATGGTTATTTCAAAGTATGTGGACCCTGAGGGTCCATCGAAAAGGCTAAAAGATTATGGCTGGAAGGAGGAGTGGATGTTCTTCTCCCTATTCCTTCCTCCAGATATAGTCATAATCCCTGGACACGATATATAAAACAAACATAATAATGCTCTGAAAGGTGGAGAGAAGAAGACAGACCAGCTAGGGACTTTGGAACCTTAAAAACAACATGGCATTGAGGTCTCTGGGATTCCTTGTGTCTTATGTATTCTGGACTGGGTTCTAGAAAAGCCTACAACCAAGAAACACCAACACAGACAAAAAAAGGTCCTCCCAAAACCAAGACAGGGTCAGACTAACAAGATGGAAAAATTTTGACAATAACAAGTCAACTACAGCCAAACACTGTGAGGAAAACTGTACCCACCCCCCCAACCCTTGTCAGCAAAAGCCAAGTGGGGAGCCTAGACTTCCACCCTTATCCAGCTATAATGAGGTGCCCTCTCCCTTCCTGAGAGTGTCAATGGAAACTGAATTGGGACCTGAGACCTCTACCCCCACCTCACAGTAACAGGGTAGCACTCCCCATCCCCTGCTGATACGGTTTTAGAGGAGGCCTGCTGAAGCAGATGGTTTAATAAAATCCAGAGTCTTATAACATAATACCCAAAATGTCCATAATATTAAAAAAATCATTCATCACACTAAAAACCAGTAAAATCTCATCTTGAATGATAAAACAAATAAACAGATGCCATCTTAGTCCATTGTGCTGCTATAACAGACTGGGTAATTTCTAATGAGCAGAAAGTTATTGGCTCATGGTTCTGGAGGCTGGAAAATCAAGATTGAGGGACCAGCATCTGGTATCTGTTGAGGACCTTCTTGTTGCACCATCTCATGACAGAGGGCAAAGAGAGGGAGGGAAGAAGGGAGAGAAATGTGTGTGTGGGGGAGGGGTGAACTTGTCCTTTGGAAGGAATCCACTCCCATAACACCATTAATCCATTCATAAGGGTGGAGCCCTCATGGCCTAATCACCTCTTAAAGGTCCCACCAACCAACACCACCACATTGGGGATCAAGTTTCCAACACATGAACTTTGGGGGACACATTCAAACCATAGCAGAGGTCAATACCTAGATAACACAAAGGTTGTTAGAATAATCTGAAGAGAATTTTAAAATGCTATCATAAAATTGCTTCAGCAAGATTTACAAACACACTTAAAACAAATGGAAAAAATGAAAAGTCTCAGCATCCAAAAAAAGAAAAAGGAAGATATAAAGAAAAACAAAATGAAAATTTTAAAACTGAAAAATACAATAAAAATAATAAAAAAATTAATGGATGAGCTCAGCAGCACAATGAAGAGGAAAGAGGAAAGAATCAGTGAAGTGGAAGATGAAACAATAGGAATTATCTAACGTGAACTACAGAGAGAAAACAGACTGAACAAAAATGTTCAGAGCCTCAGGAACCAATGGACCCATAACAAAAGATTTAGCATCCATGTCCTTGGAGTCGTGGAAGGAGAAAAGAAAGATTAAGAATGAAAAAGCATTCAAGGAAATAATGGCTAGAAAATATCCCAAATTTGGCAAGAGGCAAAAACCTACAAATTAAAAAAGCTTTATGAGTTCCAAATTGAAAAAACCCAAATACATTCCCACCAAGAAAGGGGAAGGGGAGTTAGGGAGTAATTGGGTAAGGGACACAATGAATATGCTAATAATATTGATTTTATCACATACTGTACACAAATACTGATAGTCAACTCTCTACCCCATAAATATGTATAATGAATTACATTTCAATTCAAAAAATACATTAAAAAAATATATATTCACACCAAGATGCATCATAATCAAACTTCTATTTTTTTCACACTTTCTACTTTTTTTTTAAGTTAGACTATTTATATAGTGATTTTTGGTTTACAGAAAAATTGAGCAGAAAGTTTACATGTTCCCTCCCACCCCCCACCACACACACACAATTTCTCCTATTATTAACATCTTACATTAGTGTGGTCCATTTGTTACAATTGTGAACTAATATTAATACTTTATTATTAACTAAATTTTACATTAGGGTTCCCTCTTTGTGTTGTACAGTTCTGTGGGTTTTGCCAAATGCATCATGTCATGTATTCACCATTATAGTATCAGAGAGAATAGTTTCACTGCCCTAAAAATCCTCCATGCTCCACCTATTCCTCCTATTTTTCGTTACCTCATTTATCATTTCTTTGTGTTGGGGTCATTCAAAATCCTCTCTTTCAGCTAATTGAAAGTACACAATAAATTATTGTTAACTATAGTCACCCTACAGTACCATATAACACTAGATCTTAGTCCTACTATCTAGCCATAATTTTGTATTCATTAACCAACTTCTTCCCCACCCCCCTACCATTCCCAGCCTCTGGTAACCATCATTCTACTCTTTATATCAAATTTCTTAGCTTCCACATCTGAGTGAGATCATATGTTATTTCTCTTTCTGTTTCTGGCTTACTTTACTTAATGTAATATCCTCCAAGCTCTTCCATGTTGCCACAAATAACAGGATTTCATTCTTTTTTTTATGGCTGAACAGTATCCCATCGTATATATATACACCACGTTTTCTTTATTCATTTCATCTGTCGATTAACACTTAGGTTGACTTCATATCGTGGCTATTATGAATAGTGCTGAAATAAACATGGGAGTGCAAATATCTCTTTGATATGCTGATTTCCTTTCCTTTGGATATATACCAAGAAGTGGGATTGCTGGATCGTATTGTAGACTATCTAGTTTTTTGAGGAGCCTCCCTACTATTTTTCCATAATAGTTATAGATCATAATCAAACTTTTAAAAACCAAAGAGAAAGGAAATCTTGAAAACAGCTAGAGAGAAATGACACCTTATCAATAAGAGAAAAATGATTGGGCTGAAATCAGAGTCCTCATCAGAAACTCATCTGGAGATCAGAAGGAAGTAGCTACCTGTTTCAAGTGCTAAAAGAACCGTTAACCCAGAATTCTATACTCAGCAAAAACATCCTTCAGAAATGAAGGGGGAATCAAGACATTCTCAGATGAAGAAAAATTGAGAGAATATGTCACCAGTAGACCCACCCTTTAAAAAAAAAGGCTAATGGAAGAGTTTGAAACATAAGGGATAACAGAAGAAATCCTGGAACATCAGAAAGGAAGGAAGAATAACAGAAAGAGTAAAAATACGGGTAAATAAAACAGACTTTTCTTCTCTTGAGTTCCTAAATTATGTATGATGGTTGAAGCAAAAATTATAACATTGTCTGATATGGTTCTCAATGTATGTAGAGGAAATATTTAAGACAATTACAAATGAGAGAGGGTAAAGGGACTTAAAGAGGAGTAAATTTTCTATACTTCACTTGAACTGGTGAAATGTTGACACCAGTAAACTGAGATCATTTATATAGGTATAACATAATGACCAGAACAACCACTAAAAAAAAAACTACAGAGAGATAATCTTAAAAATGCCAGATAGAGTAAAATGGACTTCTAAAAAACATTCATGTAACCTACAGGAAGGCAGGAAAACAAAACAGAGAAATGAAAAAACATAGGGAAAAATCAAAGTGGCAGATTTAAACCCTAATGCATTGATAATTTTTTTGAAATAATTGTGCATGGGTTTAGTGCTATCCCATATTCCTCAGAATCCTATTATTTTGTGCTCTAAATCTTCATTTGTTAAAATGAAGGCTTGCATTCTCAGACACACCCAGAATGGTTAAAGTCACATTTTCTCCCATGATTTTCCATTCCTTGGACTCATTACGCGTTTGAAAATGTTCTTCAAAGCCACAGACCTTAGAAACTACAGAAGTTATTGAGTAGGCTTTACAACTAACTAAAGTTACGATATAAATTCAGCACTTCCTCCATACCAAGGCTTCCCAAATATTTCAGAATTAAAGTAAGCTTTTTTTTCTACCTTACCTCTGCCTCTTAACCAAGGGTGAGAACAATGTTATAACACTGCCGGGAATAGATTTTCCTGCTGGCTGTATGATCCCGGCATACACTGTGGTTAGAAATGGAATGAAAGAATCTGACATAAGTCCATCTGTGGTACAAAACCTTGTCTTTTCTTTCCTTTAGTCATCCCTGGGGTTTGTGAGCTTATTCTTAGAGACTCGGCTTATTTTTACATAGAAGAGAATTATATCTATCATGAAAATTTTTAAAATTTGGTAAATTTGAATGTATTTAGCATAAATCAAGGTAGACAGTAGGTACTTAATACTGGTTTTCCTTTTTACATCTCGGTTTTCTTTTCGGCAGACAAAGCTAGAAATTATTAGAATGGAACTCTGTTGTACATTGTCATGTTTTCTTTTTTCTTTCTTTCTTCTTCTTTTTTTGGGGGGGAGGGGGAACCTGAGTATAATTCTGATGTATAGATCAGTTGGAGAAGAAAGTACAGTAGTCAATAAAATGTGAGGAATCTTTGGTGAAGTTTCTGGGAAAGCTCTTTCTCACTATTTTATTTTTTTTCTTTTTCTTTTTTTTTCTTTTTCTTTTTTCTTTTTGTCTTTCTCATTCTTAAAAGAGAATGATGGGAAGCAAATATCATTCTCCTTTTGGCTCTGCAAATTAGAGAGCATATAGTTCTGGTTGCTGCTGTCTGTCATTTTATGTCCAGAGTTGAACCAGCCTTGAGATAAATAGATGCTGGTAATGGCAGGGCAGAAAGATGGAAAGGACCTGGGTCTGCAATGCCATTGGTGGGCTGATGAATCAACCAGCTCTAAAGCCTGCTTTGTGTCTGGAATTTCAGTTATGTGACCTTTATTTCTTTATTGTTAGAGCACATTGAGTCAAAGTTTCTATTACTTTCAGTCAAATGCATCCTAACTAGAATGATGTACCTGACAGCACTATTAATAATAGAGAAAAATAGCCAAACAACATAAATGCTTATAAGCAGGGGAGTGATTAAATAAATTATAGAACATCCATATTGCATAATATTATGCAGCCACTGAAATAAAGTGAATCCGTATGCATGGATTTGCAAAAATTCTTCAAGACATTGAAAAGTGAATGCCGTAGTCCACCCTTAATCTGCGGTTTCACTTTCCATAATTTTAGTTGCCCTTGGTCAACTGCAGCCCAAAAATATTAAATGGAAAATTCCACAAATAAATAAACAATCCAGAGGATTTATTTATTTGTTTGTTTGTTTATTTATTTATTTAATTTGGATGGCTGGCCAATAAGGGGATCCGAGCCTGTGATGTTGGTGTTACCAACACCACACTCTCCCAAGTGAGCTAACTGGCCAGCCCTCAATCCATAAGTTTTAATTTGCACACTGCACTGAGTAGTGTCATGAAATCTTGCACCACCCCTCCCTCCCGGTCTTAGTCCCTTAGTAGTAGTCTTATCAGATCAACTGTAGCCCTATCTCAGTGCTTATGTTCAAGTAACCCAAATTTTACTTAAGAATGGCCCCAAAGCACAGGAGTACTATACCTAATTTATAAACTAAATTTTATCATAGGTATGTATGTATAGGAAAAATCATAGTATATATAGGGTTCATTACTGTCAGCCACTGAGGGTCTAAAGCATATCCCTTCAGATAAAGGGGGACAACTGTAGTACAGTTTTTAATCATGCTGATGCTATCATTCATCTGTAGGGTGACCATTTAATCTATTATCCAATCTGGAATTTTTGAGAATGAAAGAGGACACATATATTACTCCAGGACATTGGGACTGATAAGCTTGGATATGTTCCCCCAACCTTTGTCACCCCCCAAAGCTCATGTTGAAATTGGATTCCCAATGTGGCAGTGTTGGGAGGTGTTTCTGTCATGGGGGACAGATCCCACATGAATAGATTAATGCCCTCCCTGAGGGGCCAGGTAGTGTGTGAGTTTTGGCTCTATTAGTTCCCATGAGAGCTGGTGGTTAAAAGGAGCCTGGCACCTCCCCTCCCTCTCTCTCTCTTGCTTCCTCTCACCATGTGATCTCCTTAAGCCCACTGGCTGCTCCTGCAGCTTTTCACCATGAGTAGAAGAAGCCCGAGGCCTGCGCCAGGTGCAGCTGACCCAGAATCTTGAACCAAGTAACCCTCTTTTCTTTATAAATTACCCAGTTTGGGGTATTCTGTTATAGCAACACAAAAATGGATCAATACAAGTACTGTCATAGAAAAATCAGGATGTACAGTCACATCAGAGATCAGCTGTGACCCAAATTACAAAGGCTTGAGAGCAGCCAAAATAAAGACCCCCCAAATTCACTTGAGATCATGCATGTATTTATGGGAAAACTCCAATAACTCTCAGCAGAGCCCATTTGCTCTTACTGTACACTAAATTTATAAAGATTTCTCATTTCTAATTCATAAGGTCATTGATTAAAACAAGACAGTATAACCATGAGGAGAAGACAGAGGATCCCCAGAAGTATAGCAGTATAGGAGTGATGGCAGTTACATAGCTCAACTGCAGGAAACAACTCTGTCATAGACTGGTGTCAGCAATCATGTTCATAATGGTGACCCTGAGTCACTAAGTTAAATTTGACTCATGTTCAGAGTATACTGTGCTGTGGACTCAATGTTCTCTCAAAACTCATTAAAGCTTGACTCCATTGTAACAGTGCTAAGAGGGTGGGACATCCAATTATGGTATATGAAAGGTACAACCTTTAAGGGGTAATTAGATTGTGAGGACTGTGCCCTTGTGAATGGATTGATCCATTCATGGAGTCATGGGCATGGTTCTGTTGGCTTTATAAGGAGGGAAAGTGAGAGGGTTAGCTCTCTTGCTAATGCCATTTTCTCTCACAATGTGGTACCCTGCACTGCTGTAGAGAGTCATTGCTCAGAAGAAAGCCCTCATCAGACGTGTTCCCTGAACTTTGGACTTCACATCCTCCAAAACTGTAAGAAATAAATTTCATTTTTTTATAAATTACCCAGGGGCCGACCCCGTGGCTCACTCGGGAGAGTGCAGCACTGGGAGTGCAGTGGCGCTCCCGCCAGGGGTTCGGATCCTATATAGGGATGGCCAGTGTGCTCACTGGCTGAGCGCGGTGCGGATGACACCAAGCCAAGGGTTGCGATCCCCTTGCCAGTCACAAAAAATAAAATTAAATAAATAAATAAATAAATAAATAAACTACCCAGTTTCAGGTATTCTGTTATAAGCAACAGAAAGGGACTAATACACACTATTGAAAGTATTAGTGAAGGGAGAACTACATTTCTACCCAAACGTCTTTTAAAATTTTGTTTTATTTTTCCAAAAATAAATGTTTAAAATTGAACTTGTTTAAATTTAAATAAATGTTTAAATACTTAAAATTGAACCAATCAAAAAATGTAATGGAAGCCTTAGCTTAAATCCAAGCTGGGCCTGGCCTAAGACTCACAGCTATGTGATCACAATAAGAAGATTTGTGGACAGGAACTACAGAGCTCCTTGAGAAGAACTCACCTAAGAAAAGGAACCATTTACAAGAGAAGGTGCCAGAAGAGTAGTGACTGAATGAGAGCGGGGCATTTCTGAGAAATTATTTTTGCCGCTACCTGGTCCATTTTCTTCCTCTCCTCCTGGACCGTACACTGTAGCCATCTGAAAATCTCTGCAAGAGGCCTGAAGAGTGGACTTCTAACACTCACACGTTAGGTGGTAGCTGAAAACACTGTGTGTGAGCAACACATGAGTTACCCCAGCGACTTGGAAATGCCTAGAAGTCCCACAATAGTGGGTAGAGGCCAGAGCCAGTGAATCATGAGCTACCTTCACGGTGGCCCCAGACTGATGGGGCTTAAGATACATGGATCTTAGCCCTATTTAGGGATCTGGATAGCTGAGATTTTTTACTGTGTGTTGTTAAGTTGATCCTACTTCCCTTGTGGTACTGTTTTCCACATAAACACACTTGATGGGCCGGCCCATGGCTCACTCAGGAGAGTGTGGTCCTGATAATACGAAGGCCAGGGGTTCAGATCCCTATATAGGGATGGCCGGTTAGCTCACTTGGGTGAGCGTGGTGCTGACAACACCAAGTCAAGGGTTAAGATCCCCTTACTGGTCATCTTTTAAAAAAATAAAAATAAACACACCTGACAATTTTACACATAAATTTTTTTCTGGTGACAAAAGGAATGTATCTACAACTACCTGATATAAAAGTAAAATCAAAATATTAATGGTGAAGAGAAAATAAAGATATAAATGTATAATATGTTATATATGGGTAGATATATATAAATATATACATACACCTATATATACATACATATATAGAGGTATACCTATACATATGTCATATATTGCATATATATATAATGTATATTCTCTTCAGGGATGCAGGGAAACATAGGAAGATAAAGGTATTGCAAATAGCTGAAAGAAACAAGAATCATGAAGACATGCTCTGAAAAATTGGTTAGTGTTCTGAATCTGTTAATCGTGAATTTTTTTGTATATGTACTTATGCAATAGGGGAAGTTATTTGGTGAATGATGTCTTTGGAGCCTGAGGCTCTAAAAAAATTGTTATAATTTAGATGAATGTTGCTTAAATCACCATCCTGAGGATCTTAGACAAAAGTTATTTTTTTCACAAAGCTGTTATCTTTCTTGAATAAATTATTAAAATATTTCCATAGGTAAATTAGCTCTCATTTAAATATTGAAAATGTAGGAGAGTGTGGTGTATGTGTATGTTTGTGTGTGTACTTATACACATTGATTATGAGATTAATTTTAGATATATGGGATTGATTTCAAATGTGATTAATTTATTTTGAATGACTAGGAGATAATTTTAAATAAAATACATTTTACCATTAAAAATAGTAATGCACTATGCTGGGATTTGAGGGAAGCCCAAAAATTACACCCCTCTTCTCCTTGAGTTTCGAAATAGAATAAAAATACAGATGTGAGATCCAAATATCACCTTTATTACTAATAAACCTGCTAATGGAGAAGGGGGCTTACATCTGTGGACAAGCGAGTTTCCTGATATTGGAACCAGAATTAGACAGACCCCTTTCCCAACAGTGCTGAACAGGGGCATCCTCTCAATGTGGAGGAAGAAGGTACATGTTCCCTTTGGGGCAAATCACTCTGAGAAGAAAAAGAAATGAAGAGTCCGTGCTATGTATGCCCATTTTCTTCTTCCAAACTCATGGGTTTGGTAAGTGAGGGGTGGACAAATGTTATTTAATGAATGTCTCTCACGTGGAAGGAAATATCAAGAGCGTTTCCAAAACATATTACCTAGTTGTGTGTTCTATTAACCATTAACCCTGGGGTGCAGATACACCCATGGGGAAAGTATCAGTGGTCTGTCAGTATAGTTCCATGCCCCCACTTCATGAGTGCTTCTCCACTACCAACATCTTTCCCTTTGAATATTATCCTGGGACCACTGGTGGGCAGTTTTGATTTTCCCTCTGGAAGGCTCTTAAATGCATCAGAACAGTACAGTACGTAAATTAAATCCAAGTCCGCTTTCTATCGAATTCCAAATGTTGACTACCTAGTCTGTTTCTCATCACAAATCCTAAGCAGACTCATTGGCCAACATAGTTTGCTAGAGGTTCATTATGATAATGATAACATGAAGATAGACCAACAGAAAATGGTCAAAATAGAAATATGAACATAAACTCCCTTCCATTAACAGTTTGCAAAGAGCGGTCCATAAATTAAGCCTTGTTTACAAGGTGACTCTAAAAACATTACGGTCCAAAGGAATTAAAAATTCAGAATCAGCTTCCCCTACCCTTCACTGTTAAAGTTCAAAGACATGACAGTTCAAAATTTATCCTTTCCAATTTCTTATCTTGTTCAGTTTTGATAAGGGATTCTCCTTCCTGAATAACATTGTGATTCTTGGGCCGAGCCCGTGGCGCACTCGGGAGAGTGCGGCGCTGGGAGCGCCGCGACGCTCCCGTGGCGGGTTCGGATCCTATATGGGAATGGCCCATGCACTCACTGGCTGAGTACCGGTCACGAAAAAGACAAAAAATAAATAAATAAATAAAATTGTGATTCTTTCAGCGGCTATAAGCTTAAGCTGTCCCTTACCGGAATCTGTGTATTTTCTTAAGAGGTGGTATTAGTTAATGCCAAATCTTTCACGAAACACTTTTGAAAAATGTCCAGAGCTAATTAGTAGGACACATAAGATTATCACTGCACTGGCCCCACAACTACCACATTTAGAAAGACTACTTCATCCCCAGACCCTAGGACGATTAGCCCAGAACAAAATTATATTCCCAGAACTCAGTAGTTAGTCTACACCAAAAAGAGTTGGCAAAAACACAAAAGAGATCCAGTAGCGCTGAGAGGAGGAGAATACTTTCTTGGTTTGAGTTGTGCCACTACACCTGGGTCTATGCCAGCTGTCCAGAGGCCATGACACGTGAGCTTAAAATTAATCGGGAAATATCTCTTGGCAAGGGTTTTATTTTTGGAACCACAAATTTTCCAGATTTGGAGAGAAATCCACCTATGCATAGTCTCCTCTCACAGAAGGGCACTTAAGATATTGCTGCTTTGAGTAAAGTCTAGAGAATTGACCTGGTAGCATCGCCAGTCTTATTTAAGGTGCCTCTTTCCCATCTAGAATATTCAAAATTTCCTAAATTTCCATTTCCCCCTTAAATCCCATGTTTCTAGTGTTAAAAAATATTTTCAAAGGAAGCAACATCATTACTCTCATACAGATATAAAATGAACATGTGCAGAAGATTTTATTTAACTCATTAATTAATCAGAGGAACTAGGCAACTGGTTGAAAGGAGAAGCCAAAGAAGCACACATGTTTATGGAGTAAGGAATGTTGAAATGAATATGCAGACGAATGCAAAACCGGCTTCTGCATGGGGGTAGGGAGGTGGGAGGTCGAGGGGAGCAAGGATTGTTCCTCCACCAGAAGGAATTCACTTCCATGTTTCTAGATAAGGATTATTTGATTACTACCAGTTATTTTCAATTTACAGAGTTGTAAAATAGCTCCCATAGGATCAGAATCAAATAACCATGAAGGGTGTGTGCTAGTATAGATGTGACCCACTTATGCAGTTTTCCACTGGAGCACACATTTTCTCTCACTGCTATTGAACAGAAGGAAGGCTCCACCAAGTTACATAGCATTCACATTATTTCATGAGCTGGTCTTTTCTGTCTTTGGCCACAGAGGCTGTTTCAACTACCTCTTGCTGTCAGGTCACTAGTCCTAAAAACCCTGACTTCTAATCTGGGCCACACTGAGATCACATGGTGGGGAATAATTCTTGAATATGTGCACAAGCCCTGTGAATCCAAAGTTAGCTCCTTTATAGCTCACTTCTTAGCTCTGGATGCAGAATAGAATTGGGGCAGCTCATCTGGTGCTCTCTGCTAGGGTCTAGCCCTCCTAACTGAAACCCTCTACAGCACACACATACACACCCCTCTCAGCTGGATTGCATTTTAAAAGCAGCAAAAGTATGTTGCTTTAAAAAGTATGTCCAAAGGCTTTCTTTTCCTTATAATTGGATTACTGCCTCAGCTTCTCCAGCTCTTAAGCTCTCTGTGTCCCACTGGTATCTGCCAAGAACCCCAGGAGGTCAGAGCACGTATGCCTGTGTAATCCAAGGACAAGCAGCAACCTGCCTAGTAAAGCCACCACTGGGAGACAGTACCTTTGCTGGGGACAGTGAAGGAGTGAAGGAAGCACCATCCCAGAATATGCTGGATTGATGTATTGGTTATCTCAAGGTGAAAACATTGGAGAAATTGTAGTTTCAGAAAGGGCTAGCTGACCTGCAGCAAGCCATAAAGAATTCTCTGGGAGACATGCCCTCCCTGTCCCAGGGCAAGAACATAGCCCTTATCACCAGACACTGGGAATTGGGGCTGCAGTAGGCCTGAATAAATAAATTTCCTGAAGTAACCCTTATCTTCCACTAGTTTACACCCCTTCGTATATCTCCTGGCAACTCCCCTGGAATTTACTGCCAGTAGCCATAGCCCTGTGTCCTGTCATCTCTTCACAAATTTATCATTCTTTGTCTAAAAAGTATAAAAGCATCTTGCTTTGGCCACTTCTTTGAACTTCACTGTCTTGTGCAGTTAAAACTAATATGACATGTATGCTTTCTCTTGTTAATCTGCCTGTGTCAATCTGGTTCCTAGATGCAGCTGAAGAGCCCCGAGCAGGGGCTGGAGGTGAGGCTCCCTCCCCTGCAACAGCAAGGCCACTGTCTACTAACTCACCAGCCACCTCATGGCTATCTTCTGCAGCCAAATGTGGACCCCCTGCATGTGCTGGATCTGGCTCCATAAAGACCTCCACTTGCCTGTGGATGAAGACTTCAAAAACAGCAGTAACCAGCAAGTTCAAAATACCACATGGCCCCAGGGATAGAGCCTCTGGCTTAGGCTGCGGCACTTAGAAGCTAACTGACCAGCTGTTCAGACTGACTGCATCCAACCACCACAGCCAAGAATCTGTGTGACCTGCCCCACCTAATGCTTCCAGCTGAGGCTGCCATTTGCTACCCAAATTAATTCTACTCATCTATTTCTTCAGGTTTGCTGCAAATGCCCCAAAGCCTAACACTCCCCTGGATTTAACTCACCCCCTCTACACTGCAGTTTTCATCATTCCTCATGGGGCAGGGCCAACTGGTGTGCAGTTCTTGCAGGTAGCTCAGCCCCAGGAGGCCCTGGCTAGGAAGGGTGGGTCTCAGCAGCCCGTCTTCCACCATCCTCCTCGGCTGGGGAGACACGCCTCCGGAGTGGAGGTGTAAGAGGGGTAGAGATAGGCCAGAAGTACGAGGGTTAAATGTCAACCTGTCACATAGAAGGAAACATACGAGGGAGACAACTATTTCCCCAACACAATATGACACCATCAGTTTAAGATCCATCTCTGTTTCATGTGTCACGAAGGGCTGTCCATTAAGCCAGGTCACACCATCCCTTATAAGATACATCCCAATTACAAGGAAGTTAAGATGAAAGAGAGAAAAAAAGTGTCTTAGAGCTAATGAAGTAGAGTAGTATTCGGAATAATAGCTAAAATGTAGGAGTAGTTACTATGTGCCAGGTACTGTTTACTTGTATTGGAAATATAAGTAATTAACTTCACATGGGCTGGCTGGTTAGCTCGGTTGGTTAGAGCACAGCCTTGTAATAACTTCACTTGTACTGTCTCATTTAATCCTCACAAGAGCCTTATGAAGGCAGGTATGATTAATATTATACCTGTTTTACAGAGGAAAGGAAAGTAAAACAAAGTGAGATTAGTAATTTGCCCAAGGCCACAAATGTATTAGAGAGTGGAACCAGTCCGTCTGAATCTGAATGCCTACTCTTACATCATTGTAGCTCATTTGGAAAGTACAGAAATAGATAGAGAAGCAGGAAAAAAATCACGTGTCATCCTATCACTGAAAGACATCAAAAATTTGACACTCTTTCTTCCAGTAATAAAAATAATAATAAATTTTCTACGAAACTTTTAATCATCAATGTTTGTGAAGCGATAGATTTAATGGAACTATGAATAATTATCACCCTGAAAACTCTACTATGAGTCCTTTGAACTCGAAGGGTTTTGTTGGGAGTTCTAGCCAATCCCTTCCTTGCTTTGCCCCTTAATGGGTTAACCCAAGCCTTCCCCCGTTTTACCCCATTTCCATGTGGTGCTTAAGAAGGTTATCCAGTAGTAGTGTGTTTCTAGTGTCAGTGCCAAGTGCCTCTCTTCGACCCTGGACACTGCAACATGATCTTGCTGAATTCTTGCAGAAATGATCCCAGACCCCTTGAGATGCCATATCTGGCAAGCCTACATGGCAAGCAACCAGATATCACAAAAGTACAACTCAGATTTCTGGGAAGCCAGCAGCCTCAGAGGACTAAGCTCTTCCAAGGCCTTGGAACTCTTGCAGCTGCCAGAATGGAATGGGCCTCTCCAGGTGGGAGAATGGCCATCGACCCACCCCAGAGAGTGTCTGACACTTGAGAATGCAAGAGGAGCTTAAAACATGTGACCTTGCCTATACTTAGGACATCAGTCATTTGCACACCCTGCAAACTTAGACAAATGGAATGCAGATTAACTATATCTTACACGAACAAATCGAAAGCATTATGCTGTGATTTTTTTCCCCTTTAAATCCACACAGAAAAAAATAGATGTGGTGCCTTACACTGTCAGGGCCTCCAAAGACCACATATGCAATTGAGAATGGTTTTGTGTAGAAATGAACTTGTGGCTACTATAGGTTTTCCCAAACTAGGTAGGGCAGGCTTGGCTTCATTCTCAGGGTCTTGGGAGTTTTGTGAAGAATTTTAAATGTTTCATTTTAAAGATAGTATAAAAATCATCTTACTTGTTATGAAAAGATTTTTTTGCTGTGATATTTCACATTTGAAAAACTTTGCTGTAGATAAGACTTTTGTTTCATAATGCAGTATTTCTCCCACTGAAGTAAGTGCACATAGTCTTGGAACTTTATGATAAACTTTCTGTTTGAAAGGTTAATATAGTTCTCAAATTTGAGAAACTTTGGTCTGGTACATTTTTAAAAATAGAAAATCATAACATGTAACTATAATTTGGATCAGTCCCTCTTTATTTCAGTTTTTCCATTACAAAACTTCTTCCCACCCTCTCTGTTAAATCAGATGTCAGGTGAGATTAATATGCTACAGCTCTTTGAGTGGAAAGAGGCAGACTGAATGGAGGGCATTAATTGCTTTAAGTGTAAATACAGTTCTTGAGTAGAAGTGCAAATCACTACAGAAAAGAAAAAATTCATTCTTACCCAGAAGCCCTGTGGGGGTGAGACAATGAAACACAGACTCAGAGCCAGCTGATCTGTTCCTCCCTCCTCCCAGGGGCAGAACTTGCTGGGCTCTGATAGGCACAGGAGTGCTGGGCAGGGACAGTGTGGGGCTTCTGTTTTGGCCAAGTGAGCAAAATAAACCTCTATGTAGAGGATTGTTGCAAGGAAGGAGCAGGTGAAAGTGCACATAAAAGTACCTAGCACAGCGCTTGACACAAAGCAGATGTTCCATAAGTGTTTGTTCATTCTAAATCTTTAATTCAAAATCTGAAGTTTTATACAGAACAATCTGGTTTGACAAGAATGTCATTTTGACTTATATTCTGGATAAGTTTTTGTTTTACACTGATACTTGCCCCAGATATAAACCAAATGAACAGATTCATGTTCGACAAGCCTAGGTGGAAAATCTACCATACACCAGACACATGTGCTAGGTGATTTTACAGAAGCAACCACAGGCTTTCCCAAATCCTCCAATGTCCTGGGGTCAACCTATGAACATTCAAGTAAATAACCACAGTCTCATCCCATATTACCCTGAAGTCTAAAGCCCAAAGTTTTGGGGAAGAAACTCCCATTCTCGAGAGTTCCGGTCAAGATGGCGGAATAGACGGTTCCCAGCGTCACTCTCTCCCACAAATCAACCAATTTACAACTATAAAAATGTAACATCAGCCAAGCTGGGGCTGCTGGAGCTCAGGGGAAGAGGAGGAGAGAGCTACGGAGTTCATGAAGGCAGGAGAAACTACAATGAGAGAAAGAAAAGGCTGCTCTGAGTGTTTCGGGCCGCAGCTGCTTTAAGGCTTGAGCTGATGAGCACACAGAGCAGGAGCCAGCAGAAGCCACAGCTGTGCCCTTCAGATGGAGTTACCTGGAGGTGACAGGGGAGAAGAGGGCCTTGGCAGCCCCCAGGACAGCAAGACCACTAATAGGGTTCCCATGGACCCATGCAGGAGCAAGGAGCCAGAACAACTGAAAAACGGGAGCCATTCAGAGGCCGGTGAGTCATTGCAAGGGACCAGTGCAGTGCCCATCCCATGGGAAGTGTTTGGAGCATGGACTTTGGGCACGATGGGCCCACCAGGAGAACACTGGGACACAGCAAGGACAGCCAACCTGCCCCCCATTCAGCACAGGACCACTCAGAGGAGACTGGTCAGGAATATAG
The DNA here is from genome assembly GCF_027409185.1 of Cynocephalus volans. Taxonomy (NCBI): domain Eukaryota; kingdom Metazoa; phylum Chordata; class Mammalia; order Dermoptera; family Cynocephalidae; genus Cynocephalus; species Cynocephalus volans. The sequence continues at coordinate 101,298,786 of NC_084461.1, forward strand.
AATTGCTTGGGGCGCAGTTTGATGAAAAAACTCAGACCCAGATCAGAGATTCTACAGAACACAGATCCACCGGGTCTCTGGAGAGCCAGAAGTACCTATAAGGTCAACCATTAAACCCTGAGCTGCACAAAAAGCCTTCCCTAGGGAAACAGCAGCAAAGCAGCAATTTAAACAACCACACAGCTCAAGTACTGGTTCCCACAGGTAGTTCCCCCATGTTAGAAGCAAAGGACAAAAAATTAGTTCCAGCCCAGGCACACCACCACCAGCACCTTGGAGCCTGCCTGGGAACCGGATACTTGGATCTGGGGACTGGACCCCACTCCCAGGCAAACTGCACCAGTACCTCAGGGCCAGCCTGGGGACCCGAGGCATGGAAAAGGGGACTGGACCACCCTCCCACAACCAGGCACACCAAGCCAGTGCCTCAGGTCCTGCCCAGTGACCTGAGGTATGGAGCCAGGAACCGGACTCTCCTCCCACAACCAGGAACACCACGCCAGTGCCTCGGGGCCACCCAGGGACCCAGGGCATGGAGAAGGGGACTGGACCCCCTTCTCACAACCAGGCACACCAAGCCAGCTCCTTGGGGACTGCCCAGGGACCAGAGGCATGGAGAAGGGGACCAGACACACCCCACAACCAGGCATACCGCCAGTGCCAAGGAGCATGCCCAAAACAGCACTTCCATGTGGGTAGCCCACCACAGCCACCACAATAACCATGGCTGCTGTGAAAGCAGCTAGATGCCACAACCACCATGTAGATGGTCAGCCAACCACTGAAGTGCATTCACACAAGCAGGGTCACCAGCAGAGACAAAGAAAAGAAGAGGATGTCTCTCTCCACAAAGCCCATTTCAGAGTGACAGATGCATTTGCTCTGTGATAATATTGGGGGACTTGATCACACCTCTCAGCATTGGACAGATCATCTGGGCAACAACTTAACAGAGTAACCATTGTTCTTTCAGAAGGAGAGAAGAAATCTAGGGTAATTAGAGGAGAGGGGAGGAGGAGGGAGTGGGGGAAGGGGAGAGATTGGACAAGAGGCATAAAAAATAATTATGATTTGTAACAATATATATGCTAGTAATATTGATTTGATCAACATATCTCAATGTTCAACCCCCAAAATATGTATAATTGATTTTGATTCAATAAATAAATTAAAAAAAAAAAAAAAAAAAAAACTCCCATTCTCCTAGCGGTTTTCTGTCTAGTTCATTTTATGCCACAAAGTGGATACAGGTTTTTCTCCATCATTCCCCAAAGCACACTATACAGGGTTGTTGTGCCCCTAAAGTGAATTCTGCTGCTTCCCTGGGAAAGTGGCCAGTTAGCTCAATTGGTTAGAACGTGGTTTTATAACACCAAGGTCAAGGTTTGAATCCCCGTGCTAGCCACCAAAAAAAAAAAACAAAGTGGAAGATTACTATTGCCTCTGCATACAGATTTTTTAAAAAATATGCATTACCATTTAAGGACAGCAAAAATTCCTTAAAGGAGTATGTCATGTTAAGAAGCTAGCTTTTTCTTAGCTATGTAAGTTACTTTTGGAGAAAATGCAATTTATATTCTCCTCCAAAATAGATTCTATGAAAAACACTGTTTTTGTGTTTATTTTGTTTTTTTCTGTTTTGATGGCTGGCTGGTATGTTATCCCAAACTCCAAGAGTGTCCTTCCATTTCTTACTCTACCTTTAAATCCCGACCCCAGAGCAATCACCCTGCCTAGAAAAGCCCTCTCAGGCCAGCTCCCTTACTGTTAATTCTGCACCTAGATTCAGCATGCCAAGTACACAGATTTATTCTCAGCACCACGCTCAGCCAGTGAGCGAACCGGCCATCCCTATATGGGATCCGAACCCGGGGCCTTGGTGTTATCAGCACCGCACTCTCCCGAGTGAGCCACGGGTCGGCGCTACGCAGATTTATTCTGATGCTTATAAATAGAAGATAAGAATTATCAGAAAGAAGAGGTTGCCTTATATTTGAGATTTCACTAAGTTTTTCTGTTATAAAGCCCTATCTCAGTTATTTCATTTTGGAAAACACAGTACTATTTGGGCAAGCACTCTAGCCATACCAGTTTTGGCTGTTTACAGAGGTCACCTGATGGACTCAGTTAAAAACAAAGAAGGAATATAAATTAGCATAGATTTAGTTATTCTTCCCGGGTATATGACCATACAGTTGTGATTAAATGTTCTTATAAGCAAGCCTTTTTAAAATCACTTTTAAAAGTTATAGTGATTGGTTAAATTTTGGTGATCATGTAAACATACTCCTACACGAGGGATGAAAAAAACGCTGTCCTGCCATTAAGTGGATGTGTACTTGTGGCTTGCTTTAGGATTGTGTTCAGCTATGCATAACAGAAGCCTGATTACAGTGGCTTGATCAAAAAAGATTGAATTTGTCTCACAGAGCAAGAAGTGTGGAGATAAGCTGTCCAAGTCTGGTATGCCAGCACCACAATTCCATTAGGAACAGTCTCTTTTTCACTTTCCCTTCCACCATCCCCGTTGTGTGGTTTTATTCGTGACCATTATAAGACGACAGCTCCACCTCCTAGCTTCATGTCCTTATCCAGGAAGAAATAAAAGGAAGGGTTATAATCAGAAGGTAAAAGTCAAAAAGGTACATGCAAGCAGAGTACCCCTTTTATACAGACTCTTTCCTGAAACCCCATCCAGCAACTTCTGCTTACCTCTCATCGGTCAGAATTCGAATTGTGTTAGGTGGCCAATCCTAGCGGCAAAGGAGTTTGGGGAGCTGAGTATTTCTAACTGGACATATTGTTCCAATCAAACAAAAGCGGAATTCTGTAATGAAGGTGACAAACAATGGCTATTGGGAGACCCATGAGCAGTGTCTACTATAGCTTCACCACAGGTTCAAAGCATGCTGTATTATAAGCAGTTTACTTGGAATTGAACATCATGTATTTTGGAAAACAGTTGACACTACTGATTACAAGTGGCTTGTCCAGACTGGTGATCTCAAACTTTAATGTGCATACCAATCGCCTGGGGATCTTGTCAAAATGCATATTTTAATTCAGTAGGTCTGGGCTTGAGATTCTACATTTCTAACAAGCTCCCCTCAAGGAACCAGTGCTATTGACCCATGGATATGTATAGCATGAACGTGAAAGAGGCGTATGGAGAGTATGAATAAAATGGTTTATTGACATTAGAGTGGGAAAAAATAACACTTCTAAATTAGTGCATTACTTTATATAATATGTAATTAAAATATGTATAGAAAAATTTGAAAAGTGAAATTGTGTAAGTAGACATTTAAAGATTTCATCTACTTCAGTAAAAGTTCATATTCTCAATATGGACCCTCAAACCTTTTTTAAAAAATTTTTTGTTTTTAAAGATGACCGGTAAGGCGATCTTAACCCTTGACTTGGTGTTGTCAGCACCACGCTCACCCAGTGAGCTAACTGGCCATCCCTATATGGGATCCGAACCCGTGGCCTTGGTGTTATCAGCACCGCACTCTCCCAAGTGAACCACAGGCCGGCCCCAAAACCTTTTTAAATTTAATCTCAATCAGAAATTAAGAGAACCACCTTTTATTTGGACTGCTTTCTATTCAGGCATATTGAGTAATTTTAGGATCTTGTACTATGTCCTGTAGCACCACTGCTCTCCTGGATTCCATATCTGCCTCCTGCGGCCTTACTATTTGGGTCACGCCCAATAAGGCAAGCCATTTTTCAGAGATAGTGAGAAAAAAAAGACTAAGAAATGTTGTTCTCAAGTCAGACAAATCTAAGGTTTAACCCCAGCTGTACTGATTATCTATTCTTACATAACAAATTACTCCCAAAACTTAGTGGCTTAAAACAACCATAATCATTTATTATCTCTTGTGCTTTCCGTGGGTCAGGAGTTTAGATATGACTTGGCTGGGCTGTCTTGGCGCGAGTGCTCTCGTGAAGACACTGTCAGATGTTGGCTGGCATCTAGTACTGACTGGGGCTGAGGAATTCATTTCTGAGGTAGCTCACTGGGTTGTGCTGGCTCATCATGGGTGGCCTCAGTTCCTGTCCACATAGACCTCTCTACAGGGTTGCCTGAGTGTCTACACAGCATGGTGGCTGGCTTCACCCAGAGCAAGCAATTCAGAAGGTCAAGGCTGAATCTGCAATGTCTTTTGTGATCTAGCCTCTGAAGTCATAGAATCATAGACCATCCCTTCCACTGTAGTTTAGAGGATACACAGGGCAGCTCTGATTTCATTAAGGGAATAGACTACATATGGGAGGGAATATCAGGAGGTAAAAATCATTGAGGGCTTTCTTAAAGACTGGCTACCACAGTCCAGCTCTGCCACTTACTGTGAGCAAGTCCCATAACCCCTCTGAGTACCAATGCCCTCATCTATAAAATGGGAATTAAAATAGTCTCTACTTCATAATTTGAAGGTGAAATAATACATGTTAGGTGCTTTTCACTTAGTAAGAACTCGGTATACCTAAACCACAATCATAACAATTCTGCCATTAACATTGATACATGATAGCTAAAAGCCTTCCCACACTGAAACTATATATTTACAGACCAGTTCCCATAGAAGTCCACCTTGCTTAGGCAGTGAAGCAGAATCATGGCACTAAGCCGCTTACTCCTTCATATCCACCCACCTCTTACACGCCTCTTCCTGCCCTGCAGATCACATGTTCAATTTTCTGTACTGAACAACTTATAATTCCATGTTATTCCACATGTTAAGTCTTTGTATATGCCCTGCCTTCTGCCTGAAATGCTCTTTCCATCTCTCCAATACTTCTAACTACAACTCTTCCTTCTTTAATAAATATTGATTTGGTTTTCTATGCATTTTTCTCTCTTATTTTTTTTTCTCTTTCTTTTCCCCATATATGTATTTATGCTTCCTTGCTTTCCTTTTTTTTTTTTTTTTTTCATTCATTCAACAAATATTTACTGACTGTCAGCTACGTGCCAGGAAAAAGTTGGTTCACAAGAAAAAGTCCCTGTCCTCCTGGAACATATAGTTTAGTGAGATAATAAGCACCCTCCCCCCAAAATAAATACCACAATCCACCATGTGGTGATAAGTGCTATGAAGAAATACTAAGCAGGAAAAAGAGAAAAAAAGTTGTGCAAGTGGAGAGCTATTTTAGTCAGAATAACTTAAATAATTCAAATAGTTTTTAAATAGACATCTCCCTATTGACTGTGGACCAGACATTAGGTCATTTACCTGTATATCTCCAGTGCTTAACAATGTGTCTGGAGCTAAAAGTTGTTTAATATATATTTGTTGAATAAAAAAAAGAAGAGATAAATTTTTGAATTAATGAACGTTAGAGTACCATATAATCCCAGATAAGAAAACTGAGGTCCAGAGAGGTTTGATTCACCCAAGATCAAATAGAGAGCAATAAAAGATATTTTGATTCCAAGAACACCAGCTTCAAGTCAATGCTGTTTTTACTGTGTCATATTATGCACGCCTAAATCATCTGTGTTTTAATAAAAGCCTATCTGTTCCTCTTTCAGTATTGACTAGACTTGGCTATTTGAATGGAATTCTGAGAGCTTGTTTTTCTAGTTTTTTACTTAGTCTTCATGGAAACTATCACTGTTTACTTGTGAACAGACAAAGGTCTTTGCCAAAGTCCCAACAGTATATTTGCTTACCTGGTCACCCAGTTGTTTGGTGACAAATCAAAAGAATTCAGAATGTGCAGCTGATCAAGAACCAAAAAGGAATTCTGAAATCCCTTAAGATTCTTTCTTTATTTCTCTTTTTGTGTTTTATTTTTAGGATTCTTTTAGAGAGGAAAAATAAATTTTGGGGCAATGGTTCTCAAACTTTTTGGCTCAGGACAAATTTACCTTCATAAAAATTATTGAACACCCTTGTTGGGAAAATAGAATAATTTAATCAGGCCCCCTTGCCTTAGGCCCAGTTGGGGGTGGTGTCATGCATTCTTTGTAAATAAGTTGTGTGTGAGTGGAGTTAGTGTGCATGCACTGCGCTGTGACTTGGCTGGCATCTGCCTTGGGTGTCTGCCCTGCAGCGCCATGCTCTCCAACCTATGGCTTCTAAGGACCTGTTTGCCAGTTACCTAGCTCATAGACCTTTGTGTGAGCAGTCTAGTGACCCAGCCTGGCATTGAGGGGTCTGGGGATCCAGACTGCCATGTGAAGGGTTTGCGACCCAGTCTGGACAACAGGCTTAAGGGGTCTCTGAGCTCCAGATCCAGCCCTAGCTCTACAATTGGCCCAGTCGGCAGGATTACCAGCAGGTAAAAGAGCACAACAACCCCAAAGAGCTTTTGTTTATGTGAATTATATCTATTGACATTCACTGTATTAGAAAATAAAACTATATAATTTTTATTTTATTTTATTTTTTATTTTAATTTATCATTATATAATGTAGTTGATTTTCGTGTCCCTTTACCAATTCCTCTTTCCCACTTCCCTCTCCCTCTCCCCCCATCAAAACTATACAATTTTTAAAATATTTATTTATTTTAAAATAGCAATAATAGGCTTACAACATGTTAACATCTTTTTAATTTAAAAAAACTATATTTTCTAAAACAAAAGATATAGGTAATGAGAAGAGTGGCATTATTTTACACTTTTGAGAATCTCTTTAATGCCTTGTTTAATAGAAGAAAGCTAGATCCTCTTATCTGCTTCTGCATTCAGTTTGTTATGATATCACTTGTCATTTAACCTCTAGAAAATTCCACTGCTCACTCATGAGAGAATAAATATTAAAATGTCAAATAATGTCTTAGTATTATTATGAACCCAGTTTTGATTTTGTAGACTCTATGAAAAGCAACTGGGGACATCAGGGGTCTCCTGGTCCACATTTTGAGAACTGCTTGTTTGGGGTCATATTTACATTAAAAAACAAACAAGGAAACGAAATTAAACTGTGTTTCAGCTTTTTATTCTAAAAATCTGTGTTTTTTCATACTCTTATAGCAATAGTTCTCAACTTTCATTGTGCTAAGAATCATTTAGAAGGCATATTTAAAATGCTGAGTTTGAGGTCTACCTCCAAAGTTTCTGATATCCCAAGTTTGAGCTAAAGTCTAGGAATGTGCACTTTTTAACAAGCGCCCACTCCAGGGCCTCCATTCCCAGGTAATAACAATCCATGGGGGATATTTGAGAAAAATTGTTCTGGACCAAAAAAATAGCTTGGGTATTTTATAAAACTGAAACATTTTAGTAAGACGAACTTTTAAAATTTGAAGTGAAAGTAAATATCTGACTTAAAACAGAGGACAAGACCAAGAAAAGAGAAACCCATTTCTTATTGATGCACGTGTGGGTTCACGTGTATATAGTTATTGCACCAAGAATATGTATTCTTGGTAGCATGAGGAATTTTCCTATCCTCTGGACACTTCAACAGTTCTTCAACTAATAAGATACTCACTTTATTCCATGAAAGTAAAAAATTAAAATTTTTTTCCAAAAGAAGCTAAAGATATCATTAAAATTTATAAAAGGAAAACATACTAGGGTAGCTGCCTTTTGCCTGAACACAGTGATGACAATAAAATTTACCATTTCATTCATTCATTTATCAAATACTCATAAAGTATGTATGCTAGGTCCTAGAAATATCGATATATTTAGCACACGGATCCTCCCGTTTCTGTTATTGGCACCACCATCCACCTAGCTGTTCATACAAGAAACCTGTGAGTCATTCTTAATTTCTTCCTTTCCTTTACACACCCCACTTCTCATCTGTAAACTAACGCTAAACTCCAAAATAGACCTCAAACCTGTTGCCCCCTTTACATCTATACCACCTTCATTTGTTCAAGCAACTATATCACTGTATGCCTGGACTTCTGCAATTCTTCCTAACTCCCTAACTGCTCATTCATTCATGCATTCATTGTTCATTTAGTATTTATGAGTACCCGATAAGTGCCAGGAACTTTTCAACACTCTAAAGACAGAGGAGGGAAGGGCTGGTTGGTTAGCTCACTTGGGAGGGTGTGGTGCTGGTAACACCAAGGTCATATCCCTGTACCAAAAACAAAACAAAATATGGACAGAGGAAGGAAACAAAACAGATGAAATCCCTGTTTTTATGAGACTTTCATTTCAGCGGAAGGGAGACAGACCAAAAAAACCCAAATATACAAATAAATGTGGGTATGTCAAATAGATAATTGGGTGTATGAGTCAGGGGTTCAAGAGAGAGGTCACGACCTTCTTACATTTAGTCTTCTGGAAGGTCCAGAAACATGTCAAGTGCTGATCTGCACCCCAGGGCCTTTGCATATACTATTCTCTCTTCCTGGGACCCACCTCTCCTTATGTTTTTCTAAAGTTGGTGCCTTCTCTCACCTTAGCCTACAAGTCACCTCCCTGGAGAGGCTTTCTCTGAACACCCAATCTAAATTAGGTCCCTCCCATAATTTCCTCCCAATAACATCTGTTTATTTTCTCTTAGTACAGACCACAATTTGCAAAGTACTTGTCTACTTATTATTCTCGCAATACAAGACTAAATTTCATCTTTTTGTTGTTGTTGTTTATCAATGAATACTTAGTGCCCAGCACATAGTAAAATGTGTATCAGTCAGGATTCTACCAGAGAACAGAACCTGTAAGATATTTTATGCATATATTTATATATACACACACACATATATATACAGAGAGAGAGACATTTATTGCAAGGAATTGGCTTATGCTACTGCACAGGCAAGTCTGAAATCCATAGAACAGGCAGGCAGACTGAAAACTCTCCGGCAGGAGCCAATGCTGCAGTCCACAAGTAGAATTTCTTCTTCAGGTAAACCTCAGTTTTGCTCTTAAAGGCCTTTTAACTGATTGGATGAGGCTCACCCAGATTACTGTGGATAATCCCCTTGATTTAAAGACGACTGATTATAGATGTGATTAACATCTATAAAATAACTTCACAGCAACAACTAGATTAATTTTTGATTGAATTAACTGTGTACTATAGCCTAGCCAAGTTGGCATATGAAACTAACCAATACAACATGCAATAGATATCTATTGAATGAATGAATGAATGAAATAGTCCTGCTTTCAGGGAGAAAATGGCCTAGCAGGAACATGGAAATAGATTATTACAAAAAGCAAGGCCACTATGATGTCTTAAGGGGCACACTCAGTGCCATGGGTATCCTGAATAAGGACAAAAAGTCACATATATTAAAGCTGCAATGCTAGTTCTTATTTAATTAGCTGTGAGATTAGCAAAGATTCCCACTAATGTCAGAGGAAGTCATTATTTATTTATTACTGGAATAATCTAGAGACTTTGAACTTGCTCTGAAAATATTTTCTGGGATAACTTCATTTGAGAGTACTTTCTGGTTTTATTCACACTATCAACCAGTGAAAGAGTTCATAGGTGTGGAAGCCATATCTTCCTAAGCCTATAGTATCATAAATTAAAATCAAAGTCAATGAAAAGACAGATCTTATAGTCAGCTACTAGTGTTTACAGAAAGTTATAGCTCCTTACTTGGAGACAAGAATTCATGAATGTCAACTATGTTGAACACCCCTGAGGTGTTTTCTGTTACCACCTATTGAAAGAAAGGACAAAAAATAAATGTTTTTTCTTACAGAACTGTGAGGACTTAGGGAAAGCTATGCAGAAATAAAATTGCAGGAAGGACTAATCATGCAGCTTTCTGTAGTACAATGAACTGTGCATATTCTCTTCTTAAACACAGGATCAATACATGGCTTCATTCACATTGTAAATATTCAAGAAATACATTACTACAAAAAATAAAACATAAAACTCCACTCTTTCTCTTTGTATTTTTGTTGCTTATAACAGAAATATCTGGAACTGGGTAATTTGAAAAGAAACAATATGTATTACTTACGCTTTTGGAGGCTGCAAAGTCCAAAGTTCAGGGAACACATCTGGTGAAGGCCTTTCTTGGTGGTAACTCTACAGCAATGCAGGGTATCACATGGTGAAATGGCAGAGGCAGAGAGAAAGCTAAGTCTTCCCTCCTCCTTTTAAAGCTCTCAGAACCACGCCCATGACCACCATTAAACCGTCAATGGATTAATCCACTTACTTGGGCACGGTCCTCACAATCTAATCACCTCTTCACGGCCTCACCTTTCAATTACCATAATAGGATTTTCCACCCTCGTAACACTGTCACAGTGGGGGTTAAGTTTCTAATATACAGACTTTGGGGGACACAATTCAATCCACAGCACTTTTCTACTTACAAACTTCCACTTTTTTCCCCAGAGCTGTGCATCCTTCCAGTTCTATTTTTATGCATTCAAATAAAATGTTTATAGATGTATAATTTTTAAAACATCAATGGAATTATATACATTGTTATACAAAACATATTCATTGTTTTGCATTTCTCTTTATTCTCTTAGTGATGTCTTGTATAATTTTGCAAATCTTTGCATACAGATTCACCTCCTTTTTTTTAGTGACTGCATAATATTCCACAACATAGATGAGTTATTTATTTAACCACTCCCATGCTTATAAACAGTTGGGTTGTTTGGCTATTTTTCTCTGTTACTAACAGTGCTGCCATGTATGTTGGTCCAGTTAGGAAGCATTTGGCTGAAAATAATAGAAACTCTTACTCAAAATGCTTTAACAATAAAGAAATTTTTAGCTCACATAACTGGAATTCCAGAGACAAAGCAGGCTTTAGAGCTGGTTCATTTACCAGCTCAACAGTGCCATTGTGAACCCAGGTCCTCTCCATCTTCTGCCCTGCCATTCCCAGCATTCATTTCATCTCAAGGCTGGTTCACCTCTGGATATAAAATGACAGACAGCAGCAATAAGAGCTATGTGCTCTCTAATTTGCAGAGCCAAATGGAGAAAGTGATTTGCTTCCCATAGTTCTCTCTAAAGAATGAGAAAGAACTTTCTCATAAAACTTCACTAAAGATTCCTCACATCTCGTTGGCTGAATTTGGGTCACATGCCCATTTCTAAACCTATAAATGGCAAAGGCACTGGGATTATCATGAGACCATTCAGGCCCACCATTTGTGCTGAGGTCAGTTCTCCAAGCTTCTCTGCAGCCTTCAATAGTGGGGAGATAAGACAGCATACTGAAAAGTGAATCAACATATTCAAGTTTTCAACAGTGACCCCACTGAACTAAACCTTGGAGAACCTGTGCAATTAGAATTTCTTTGGCTCCCATGTTTAGCCCAGCTCTATTTACAATAGCCAAGAGTTGGAACCAACCTAAATGTCCATCAGTGGATGACTGGATAAGGAAAATGTGGCATATATACACTATGTAATACTACTCTGCCATAAAAATAATGAAATTCTGCCAGTCGCAGCAATATGGATGAACTTAGAGAAAATTATGTTAAGTGAAATAAGCCAGGCACAGAAAGAGAAATATCACATGTCCTCACTTATAAGCTCATAAGTGGGATCTAAAAAAATAAGCAAATTTAAAAAAAAAAGAAAAATACAACAATCACAATAATTAGCAGAGTTTTCAAAAGGAGAGAACAGAACTGAGGCCACCAGAGATGGGAAAGGGGGGAGGGGAGGGGGTAAGCAAGAAATTGGTAAAGGGCCACAATAAATGATTACATTGTATAATGGTGAATATATGAATTATCCTGATTTGAGCATCACATATTGCACACAGGTATTGATATTCAACTCTGTAACCCACAGATATGTACAACCAATTATGTTTCAATAAGTAAAAACAAAAAATAATTTTAAAATAAATAAATATTATATGCAATACTTATTCAGGTCAAAAAAAATAATAGAATTTCTTTGGAGAGATTCCTATAGGTGTGGTTGGTGACTTAAAAGGTATGCACTTTTAATATGTTAATGGATTCAGACAAATTGCCCTAAAAAAAAAACTGAATTAATTTGCATTTCCAAAAAAAGGATAATAGAATACCTCTTACTCTGTCCTATGGTTTGAATGTCCCCTCCAAAACTCATGTTCAATTTAATTGCCATTGTAACAGTATTAAGAGGAGGGACCTTTAAGAGGTAATTAGGCCATGAGGGGTCTACCCTCATGAATGGATTAATGCTGTGGATTGGATTCTTTATAAAAACATGAGTTTGGTCCCCTTTTCTTTCTCTCTCTCTCTCCTTCCCTTCCTCCCTCTCTCCCTATCTTTCTCTCTTGCCCTTCCACGTTCCATGGGATGACACAGCAAGAAAGCCTTCACCAGATACCAGTCCCTAGATCTTGGACTTCCCAGCCTTCAAAACTTTAAGAAATAAATGTCTGTCCTTTATAAATTACCCAGTATGTTGTTTTCTGTGATAGCAGCACGAACAGACTAAGACACGCCATCCACTGGCCCTTTCCCCACCTTTCTGTCAGTCTTGAGAATGAAGAATATAGCAGTTTTAATATTTGTTTTTGCTGATTATTGGTGATGTTGGGCATCTTTTCATTTGCTCTTAGTCATTTGTCTAAGACTTCTGTGACTTTCTAATTCAGATCCATCTTTTTACAGGATACTTGTCTTTGACTTCTCTATTTTAGAAACTCTATATATTTGAGAAATATAGTTCTATGTTTCAGATATTTTCTGAAATATCTGTTGTTTATCTTTTACCTGTTTGAGGTGACTTTAGTCCTATAGAGGTTTAAAATGTTTACAGTTTAAATCCGACATCTTTTCTTTTTAACCTCCATGGTTTCTAAGCTTTAGAACTTGCATAAGTAATTTTTTTTTCACCTCAAGATTATAAAATTTCTTCTCTATGACCTCTTACTGTTGCAAATAACATTAATATATTTTCTAATATGCAATCATCTCTGCATTTCTGAGATAAATTTTACTTGGTAATACACTGTTGAATTCCATTTGCTAATATTTTTCTAGTATTTGTGCTTTCTACAGCTGGGTACCCAACTGAGGTAGGCTAATTGTTTTGTTTGTTTGTTTTTGTTTGTTCGTTGGTGGTGATGGTGTTGGGATATGAGCCTAATAAAATTAGGTAGAAAACTTTTTACATTTGAATGTCAAAACTAAATATAATACCCTCACAGTACATAAAATATCCTTCATATATATTGAGTCCCATACCTTATTTCTTTATTTTTCTTTACCTTATTTCTTTATTTTTCTTTTTTTATTTATTAGATTTTACAGATTTGGATTCTTTTTTCAGTTTTTTTTTCTTTCTCTCTCTCTTACTCACTCTCCCTCTCTTCTTTACTCACTTACCTATCAAAAAGCAAAAGTAAAACAAACAAATAAGACCTTACCTATTTTTCCTCAAGTAATGGCTGGGGCTGGTATTATCTGAACACTCTATCGAATAAATGTGCACGTATCACCAATAATATATAAACATTCGTGTTAACTTACAGTTGTTGTCACTGAGAGATGGTGGGTTATAATATTTGTAAGGATTATAGCATTTCTGGTCATTTATTTTCTTAATCTTTTATAAATTAAACTTCGTGTTTCTAAAGCATGTAGTGTTAAACTCTTATCTATATTCAATTAAATTCAGCATATTAAAATATTTATAAAATTATATTTTGGATGGTCCTACTTAAATCAGAGATTTAAAAGTTCCATTTTTATCAAAAAAAGACTGAACTTTTTGTAAAAACAGTGAAACTATAGAAGAAATGGGAATGAAACATGAGAGGAAGGTCTAGTGGATTATAAGACTGAAACGAAACCCTACAATAATGTAGGTGAGCAGGAGAACCCTGAAGAAAGAAAAAAAAACATTAGAAAAGAAAATATGCAAGAATTAATCAAATAGAAGCACGAGATGCAAATAACCAACATGAAAAAGCAAAGCCTCAAAATCAGTTCTCACACATTCCTCTCATTCCATATGAGATTCCACATGAGCTCATGTTTTTCCCATTCTAATAAAGCATTTTCTGTGTACACTTGTAGTTAGACTTCAATGTCTATCAGCAAATCTTAGAGGAGCAATTTGGCAAAATCTGTTTGTACTCATCTAAAATGCTTTATTTTTATGCAATTATATGTTATTACCTCATGAGCCTCACTTATTACCTGAGATAAACTCACTTGTTCATTTATCTGAGAAGAAAAATATGTTGCATTAAAATGAAGTCTGAATAATTTATATAATGTATATAATAATATCTACTGATGATCTGTTATTCCATTATTTTATTTTTATCAATTCTTTCCTTAAGTTTTCTTTGGGGTTTTTTTTTTTTTTTTTTGTCGTTGTTTTTAGCATCACCTGAATGATATGGTTAGTTTGTTATTTTCAGCTTTTCTTCTATAGCCTTGCCATCATGCCCTGTAACATCTGGGAAGGTTTGCAGGCACAGAACACAACCAGAAAGAAGACAGTCTTAATCATAGCTGATCATAAACAGGTTGGAATACAGGGATGATGTGCCAGAAAACATTTCTCCTCACTGATTTGTTTTTCAGTCCATACAAAGTCCTCCTCAGCTGGGATTCCATGAGTCCCCTCTTCTTGTCCTCCCTCAATCCTTCAATCTCTAAGTCTTTCACTTCCTGAAAGTTTCTAGAACGTTCTGCAGGGAACCCGAGCCCCTATTCCAGAAGACCCACTTGCTCAAGTTCAGCAACTCCTGTTTGCCCCTCAAAGCCAAGGCTGGCAAAACAGAAGCCCCTGGCTAACCAGCTGAGCCTCACGTGGTCTCTGGGCTCCAGAGCATCTGGGCAGCCCAGAGTGACAACAAATAATAAATAATAATAAACAATAAATGATAAGAACAAATAATAAAAGTAAAAATCACAACTATAGCACAGCTCCTTGTGCTAGGCACTGCCCTGGAGACAAGGAGTGGGGCTTTAAAAAGTTCATGGAAGGATTCATATTCTCTTTTAACTTAATTTTTCCACAAACTTTTAAAGTAAACTGTTATTTACATATTATTTCACTTGATCTTCACAATACCCTTGTGAGGGAGCTGTTTTTAATCCCCATTTTACAGATGAAGAAATCAAAGGGTCAGAGCAAGCTGCAAAGTGGTAGGTAGACTTCTGATTGGGACCAAGTTCTGTCTGACTCCAAAGTATGTGCTCCAGGCATGTTGCTGCTCTGCTTCTGCAGAAGGTTTTTCTCACAAACTTGATCAGGGGACCAGATAAGTGTCCTGACTTCAGGCTGAGCAGCTCAGTGCTGAGCCCTTGGGCACAGAACTGACAGAGGCTCATTTCAAATTCCCCTGGCTAATAGCCCTTATTTTAGAAGTTCTTACTTACTTTTCCATTCCATTGGAGGTTATTTTCTAATTTCTCATACTCATAATATTTTTTTTTTTACTATTTTATAAAAACAAGATGCCAAGGGGTTCTATTGCTTTTCCATGCACCTATGATGTTTTTACTTCCTCATTGTCACTAAATGTGAGCTTTAGAATGCTAATACTTCCCTTTTCTTCTACCATCTCCAAATTCCTACTTGTGAGATCCTTTTTAGTTCTAAACTACATAGTACTTTTAGTTCTACACTATGATTATATTTTCTCTTAGCAGATATGTTTTCAATGTTGAGACTCTTTATTGGCATGTACGTTATAGGTTCCTAATTGCTCTAGCACTACTTTTTAGACTTAACAATATGTATTGCAAGGTTAATTGTGCATCACTCTTGCATCTTCTCTTGAGCTTCCCTTAGCTTGGGGTCTCCTTTCTTAGTATTTCTTCAGCTAGGATACGTGTAGGACATATTATCTAAATCATAATACATTCATCAATAGGTTTCTTTTTATTCTGAGGAGCTATTTGTATCTTGGCTGAGAGGAGGTTTCTCAGATTGCATTCCTTTCTTTCAATGTCCTGTAGCTAGTATGCTACTGTCTTCTGGCTTCCATCATGGCAGTGGAGTATTCTGATGCCAATCTGATACTTTGTCGTTTGTCTGAAAGCGTGGAAGATTTTCTCTCTATCCTTGCAATTCAGAAAACTTAACCAGGATATATCTAGGTATTGACATATTTATTTTTCTAATCCTGCTTTAAACTCAACAAACCTTTTCAAGGTGATGACTTCAGTCTTCATTTAAACCAGAATGCCTGGGGCTGGCCCGTGGCTCACTCAGGAGAATGTGGTGCTGACAACATCAAGGCCATGAGCTCGGATCCCATATAGGGATGGCTGGTTAGCTCATTGGGTGAGTATGGTGCTGACAACACCAAGTCAAGGGTTAAGATCCCCTTACTGGTCATCTTTTGAGAAAAAAAAATTTTTTTTTAATTGTTTTTAAATTTAAAAAAACCAGAATGCCCATTCTTTGTTTGGGATATTTCCTCCACTTTATCACGCCATTAACTGGACTCTCAATTGCATCTTTCCTCTCTTGCCATTTTTTCACTGAATTATTTAACTTAAAAATAGTGCCTCTTAGTCACAGAAAGCCCTTTTTTTGCAGTAATATAATCTCCTGGAGTGCGTGCTTAATTACTTATTGTTTATTTGTTTATTATTAAAGTTGTCTTCTGTCTCCTCTACCAATTACTACAGCAGGAACTAACCTAATTCTGAGTGTTCTGGTTGCTCTTATTTCTGTTTTGGCTATTGAGTTGTGTAAGGCCATTTCTTTGTCTACTCTTGGCTCTATCTGTCCCTGCTGTTTTTAGTCAAGCTATGAAGGTGCCTTAAGCAGAGGTGAATTTGTGAGTGATACTGTGGGTGCCGAGAACTCTACTGTTCTGGGCCTGCAATGGACAAGTAGGTAAGCTGCATGCTCTGGTCAGGGATCAGAGAGAAGCGTCCTACTCTCATTCTTCTCTGCAGTAAATGCTGGTGTTCTTCTGGGGAAGAGAAGAGTGTGTGCCACTGTTCAGCTGCCCCAGAGTGTTCAGCAGTTTTCTCTGATTGGCCCAGTCTCTCTGCTCAGGTGACTACAGATCTCCTCAAGGCAATCTCTCCCCAGGGCTCAACACTTAACAAAGGATTCTTCAGCCATAGTTTTCAGAATTGGGTTTGATTTTTGACAATAGTGCCAAGATCATTCAATGGAAAAAGAATAGTCTTCAAGAAATAATATATATGGCGTATACTTACTATACACCATATATAAAAATTAACTCAAAATGGATCAAAGATCTAAATGTAAGAGCTAAAACTATAAAGTTATCAGAAGAAAACATGGGGTAAATCTGTAGCAATTTGGCAATGGATTCTTAGATATGGTACCAAAACTGCAAATAAATTTTAAAAATACATAAATTCGATTTAATCAAAATCAAAAGCCTTCTATGCTTCAAGGGATACTATCAAGAAAGTGAAAAGACAATACATAGAAGGGAGAAAATATTTGCAAGTCATATATCTGATAAGGGACTTATATCTAGAATATATAAAGAGATCCTACAACTCAATAATAAAGGGATAAATACACTAAGTTTTAAAAATGGGTAAATAATCTGAATAGACATTTCTCCAAAGAAAGTATAGAAATGGCCAATAAACACATGAGAAGATGCTGAACATCATTAGCCATCAGGGAGATGCAAACCAAAACCACAATGAGATACCACTTCCCACCCACTAGGATGGCTAGAATCAAAAAGTCAAATAATAACAAGTGCTGGTGAAGATGTGCAGAAACAGAGCCCTCACACACTGCTGGTGGGAAAGAAAAATGGCACAGCTACTTTGGAAAACAGTCTGCTAGTTTCTCAAATGATTAAATATAAAGTTACCATATGACCCAGCAATTCCACTCCTAAGTAATAATCCAAATGTCCATCAACTGATAAATGAATAAATAAAATAGGACACATCCATATAATGGAATATTATTTGATCATAAAAAAGAATGAAGTACTAATAGTTGCTACAACATGGGTGACCTTGAAAACATTATGCTAAGTGAAAGAATCCAGTCACAAAAGACCACATATTATATGATTCTATTTGTATAAAATGTCCAGAATCAAAAAATCTATAGTAACAGAAAGTAGATTAGTGGTGTATAGGGCTGGGGAGTGAATGGAAGATGGGGAACAAAAGCAAATAGCTAAAGGTACAGGTATCTTTTGAAGGTGGTCTAAATGTTCTAAAATCGACTGGTCATGGTTGCACCTATCCATGAATATAGTAAAAACCATTGAGTGTACTCTTTAAATGGGTGGGGTGTATGGAACGTTTATCTCTCAATAAAGCTGTTTTAAAAAACTATGCTATTCTGAAAAAAAAATAATATGATAATGATATTACATAAGACCAAAAATTAAAATAATTCTAAACCTGTATAACTAATAAAAAGGTAAGCAGTGTTCCCAAGTCATATAAAATAGGCAAAATTATAAAATATGCAAAGTGCCCCCAATTATTAGAAACTATATATACAAAAAACACATAGAAATAAAACTCTATTAAAACTTAAATTTGACCTAAATATAGGGTTGCAGATTTAGCAAATAGAAACACAGGATGCCCTGTTAAATTTGATTTATTTCTAGTGTTTATGCATATATGCATTTAAATAAATAAAAAGTATTGCAGGGGACATACTTCAGTATAAAAAGTGTTTGTCGTTTATCTGAAATAAATTACATGTCCCTTTCTTTAATTTTATTTCTCTGATGACTTGGCTCTCATTTTGCAGAATTTGCTTATAAAATTCATTGTGGTTACAGTCTATATTCCATTTACATTGTAACATATCATCCATAGTGGTCACATCCAACTTATTTCATGTTTTTTCCATTTAATCAATAAGAAAACATGCTCATTATGAGCTGGTATCTGAACATGTACTGGCCTAAAGTTAAAATTCTGACAATTGCTCTTCAAATTTGATTTTTTGAAGCACAAACCATCTTTCATGGCATTTTGCTTTCCTGTACTTGAATATTATGTTACATCTCTTCTCAACGACTGTTTAAAATCTTGTGCACTGACATAAAAGAGCATTATTGTCCATTTTTATTCCCTTCTTCTTCAACAATACACATGATGATTACACTTGTGCCCATGCTGGACAAGTATTTAGTAACATCCCTATAAAAGAATCAAATTCTTCAAGGAATGGTATTGATTTTGAAACACGTTATAAAAGTGCCACAGTAATTATCTATTTCAAGTTGAAATTTCTTTTCCTGTTCAAAAGTAATGTTGCTTTTAAGAACAACTTTGATAATTAAAGGGATAAATTTTCATGAATTTTTTCTTCAATACATTCAATAATTTCCTTTGAACAGTTAAATACTTCAAAAAAATTGTCTGCTCTCCTTTCGAGAAGAGGGTTTCTTGCTTTTGAATGCAGCCATTAAAAAAGGGGGTTTGCATAACCCTCTTACTAAAGTGACTTCAAAATGTGAACAAGAAATAAATAAGTAGCCTTCACTTAATACATTTTTTTTTTAATTAACAAGAATTTTTGAGGCCTTGTCTTAAGAATTAAAGTATGATTTCATACTTCCTGTTTTGGCTCTTTTCTATGTGACTGTCACCCTCTCACACTGAGCTCCAGCACCTTCCAAGGATACCACCTCTGCCTAGACTAGCTACATAGACCTCTACTTACTTGAATCTTTGAAATATCTTTAAATGAATTTGTTCACCAGCTTCTTTACATATTGTGGAGTGAGGACAGGGTGAGGGAGTAAAAGGAGATTTTTTTTATGGCTATTCTGAAAAAATATGTAAAAATTACTTTACAGGGGCCGGCCCCTTGGCTCACTCAGGAGAGTGCGGCGCTGGTAGTGCTGAGGCCGCGGGTTCGGATCCTATATAGGGATGGCCGGTGCGCTCACTGGCTGAGCGTGGTGCGGGCCACACCGTGCCAAGGGTCGCAATCCCCTTACTGGTCAAAAAAAAAAAAATTACTTTACAAAATAAGATTTCTATGATTTCTATCATTTTGGATTTTGAAGTTGGAAAAATTGAGGTTGGGTTTGACTTTTCCAGACTAAAAGTGATACTTGTAAATTAAAAACATTTTTTTTTCTTCCCAGTTGGGACTGCTTCAGTTTCCTGCTGATATCTGGTCTGGGTGAGGAAAGATGTGTCAGACTTAAAAATAGTTATGAGCTCAGATTAATTGCATTGATTTAAAAATATTGTAGATGGGAAAAAACCTTGATGTTCTTGCAAACAAGGCTGAATTAACATACACGGGCATGTTAATATCTTGGAGAAAGATAAAGGATAACAAAATAAGTAGAACTAGATTTTCATGAAGCATGAAACTACCTTTGATGATTCGCATGGGGATTTTTTTTTTCTGAAAGAACACTGTGACAATTCTTCCCACATGTACCTAAGAAGACTGCTATATTTGCTTCATAGCAATCTATTTACCCAAGTAACTTAAGTGCATCTGCACTGTGTTATTTGGATAATTCATACAGAATAGGCTGTCCCTATAAAGCATCTTTGCTCCCCTCACTGGCTGCATTTTTTTTCCTCATCTCTCCTCATTTACTTTCCCCTTCAGGCCATATTCTACTAGGAGCAGTGCAATCAGTCTGCTAAGAGAATTAATATAAAGCAGGTCTTTATAAATTCTATTTCCCTATAAAACTACCCCAAATTAAACTTAATTTTATATTCCCAAGATTGGTTTCTTCCTGGCTTCTGTGTGTGAAATGAATCATACACCTTCTCCTTGGAGCCTGTGGCGATGTCGGTGTCATCTCTGATCACTTGCTCCCTCCAGCCAATCTGTGACCAAGTCCTGTGGATACTGCCTCAGCAATGGCTCCTCTATCCCCTGCTGCCTGTTCTATTGCCAATTCCTAGTCCATATTGCCCTGTCAAAGTTCCTACAGGGACCTCTAGGATAATCTTTCTGTCTTCAGTTCTCTCCTTCCTCCAACAAACTCACACCAAGAACCATGTAAAAATTTCCTAATACCCAGCTCTGATCACATATCTACTCTGTCTGGATCTCTCTCCATTGCTTCCAGAATGAAGCCCAAAGTCAGCCTTTGCCCTTTGCTTTTTGCTCAGCCTTACATTTCCACCCTGCCCTCTAGTCAAATTTGGTTCACAATTTTCCTAAATAGTAAAGTGTCCTTAAATGTATGAGACACAGAAAAATGTGAGCCTTGGCTGTAAGACTTTCCTTCTCCCTGTGATATCCTACTCCCACGGTCTGCCTGTAAAAATCCTACTTATCCTTTTAGGCAGAAGAGCTTCCCACTCTCTACTCCCAAAGTTCTTGATTTGTATCTCTTTTATTTATTTATTTTATTTTATTCACTTTTTGGAAGCTGGTCAGTATGGGGATCTGAACCCTTGATCTTGGTGTTAAAACGTAGCTCTCTAACCAACAGACCTAACAATCCAGCCCTTATAGCTCTTTTATGACATTATCATTATTCTTATTGATTTGATACTCTATGAGAGAGAGAGAGAGAGAGAGAGAGAGAGAGAGAGAGAGACTCCTGTTCAGAATAGGGGCTGCATTCTACTTAGATTCATTGCAACTCCTCTGACACCTAAGAGGGGCCAATAGATGTCTGTTGAATAAATGAATGGATTCATTTACCAAATTGGTTTCTCCCAAAGCAGACTTTCTTCTGCAACTTATTTAACCCCAAAGCTTGATTTAATAGGGTTCTTATTTGGGCAGGGTTTGTTACATTATAAATAAAGTTTTAATTATGTATCAGCAGGTTTCATGGGCTGTAGCTATTTATTTTTCTATTGGTGACAATCCGAACAGCCAACTTAGGGGCTGCCTATGATAATAATATATGTCCTTCTGGCCAGGAGATGATTAGAGTGGCTGTGGGGGCAAGTTACTCCATGGACAGGTAAGTGCCCATGGCTGCCCGGCTGTGTTCTGTAGAGGTGTCTTTTTTTTTTTTTTTTTATGTTTTTACAATTTTAGTGAACTCAAAAAAAGAAATAAAGGCAAGCAACAGAGTGAGCTGCCAGAGGTCCTGAGACGAGACATGAGCCTCAAGCTCCACCCCTGCACAAAGCCAGGCAAGCAATGGAGCCAGTGCCAGGGGAGGGGGGCGGGGCCTGAGATGGGACCTGAGGGCCAGTGCGCTCCCCCTGCCCCCCACCCCCTCCCCTGCTCCCAACGTCCTAGAATATACTTACTGGCCACATGTGTTTCTTTGGGATGTGTAACTTACTTGCTCATGTCCTTCACCAATTTCTGCTTAGATTTTTCTTATTCATTTTTAAGAGTTCTTTTTGCATTAAGAATGTTAATCTTCAGGTGTTAAATTTGTTCCTTTCCAATTGACTTTAAATTTAATCTGTGGTGTTTTTCTTACTTTCTATGCTGAGAAAATAATTTTCTATCTAAATAGTATATTTAAAAAAAAAAAAGAAAACAGAGCTAAAGCAAAGAGGTTTCTAAATCATACTTCATTTCCTCTCTGTTTTCTGCTCATAATTACTGCTGAAATAAATTCTTTAAACCGTGTTAGATTTTTCCTGTTCATATGGCAGCCTATTGCTGAATTGATGAGGGGCATAGAACACTTCTCAGCAGATGATGATGCTAGTAATCTAGGGCAGTTGCCACTTGTGTCTTCCAACATGTGCAGAGAAAGCAGGTATTTTTCTGTACTGCCCTTTCCTTATTTATATGCATGAATGGAAAGGGTATCTCTTGATTCTTCAATTAATGGAACTCAATCCCTTTAGTATCTCAATCCCTCTGATCAAAGGAAGAACTTTGTGGGCTTTTGTCAAGGAGCAGGTGTCTCCCCCTTTCTGTTTAACAGGTTACCACACCTGAAAATGGCCGACTGGGAGGATGTCTCCCTTATTTGCTGATCGTGGCTGCCCAGTCCAAGGGCCTTCCTGCAGGGGAGATAGCACATTGTCCTTGAACAGAGAGAAATAACTCAGAAGGGTTATCTTATCTTGTCCTGAGATGATGAGCTGCCTCTCAGAATGAACTGTACCTTTTAAATGTTCTGTGTGTCCTCTGGACAAAGTCTATTGTCTCTGTCCACACCACAACTTTGAAGTAGATAGTTTATCAGGGACATCACTGTGGGGGGAGGGTGTGTGTGTGAAATGGAGGGGAAACAGTTACTCTGGTGGAGACTGAGAAGAAGTAGAAGGATTGTCAGGTGAGATAATCCTTACCTTTTCCTCCTTTGGGAGGTCATATAGAACAGGATGATTGGAGTTCATATGATATGTGATCAGCATCTCTATGTAATCAGGACTTAAAACACCTTGATTGCTTCTATCTAATTCTTCTGGACAAACTCGTAAAAAATTTTAGGAAGAGGAAGAAGAAGATCAAGAAGGAGGAGGAGAAGGAGCATTGTCCTTCTCTAGTAATTAAATGATTCTTGAGTGGATCCCCAGTAAGCCCTGATTGTCACAATGCCCATGTTACTCACTCATGCCCCTGGCTCTTCATGCGACATGCTTCCCAGAAGTGAATCTTTCCTCCCCAGAATAATAAAACTGGCCACCATAGATCAGTCATAGGGTGGGGTGGAAAAATCCCACAAAGAAGGACTTATTCCAGACATTCCATCCAGAGTTTCTGGAATTATAGACACTAGAGATCAAAGGAATTTTTAAAGACCTTTAAATTCTCTGGATAAAATATATATATATATTGATAAAATATATATATGATATATACATATCAGCAGTGGGGTTTATCCTCTGCTCAAACAAAAACCATTATTGGAATTCCAAGATGTAAAGTAAAATTTCAAAGCCTAAATGGTTTGGTGGCTGGAGGAGTTGGAAGGTTAGAGGGCTCTAATCCCAGACTACTTGGTTTATCCTTCACCCCTCATTAAATCTTTGGGTCTGAGGCAAATGGAATCCTAGGGTTCTATGGAACTGGGTTTTTAAAAAATTCCTTTAATTGAATAATGAGGAAACCAAGGCCCAAAGAAGTTAAAAGTGTAAAATCTCAGTTCAAGTTAATGACCAAGCAAGGTTAGAACTCAGGTCTCTTGGTTGAGTGTTGTTTCTGCTCCTCCTAGAATAGAGTGGTGATTGGCATAGACTGGGAAACAACATCAAAGGAGAAACAGACTAAAATTCAGAAGAGTCACTAAGAAATAACTTAGGCATATGCGTGGTAGCAGAAGAAACTCCTGATAATAGGAATGAGAGTGGTGTTTCTTCAAGTGTGTCTGTAGACCTTCTGTATCAGAATGCCCTAGATTTCTATGGAAAGTTGTTTAAAGTGTATATTTCTGGTCTTCACCCCAGACCCACAGAATTGGACTCCCTGGGGATGGGTCCAGGAAACTGCATGTTAGAGATGCTTCCCCTGTAATTCTTGCATTTGACTACTCCCTCCCTCCAATGGCTGCCTTCACACCAAGGCAGAATGTGTAGCACTTACCAGGATATGTTGGCTGCATACCATCTCTTGTGGCTGCTGCTATTTGGTCCTGGACTTTGAAAAGTACCTTTGGTAATATTGGAGAGAGGCACGGTGGCCCCAAATTTCAAAGGTATTTTCCTGTTCCCCAGTGGCTTTAGCTGCACCAGCTTCCATAACCGTTTCTGCTCTTCCTTTGACAGTGCCCTCCGAGAGACAATTATCTAACTCTCAGCTGAGTGCTCCCTGTTGGTGAAGAAAGGCCAACGGTAGAAGAGGGTATTTGCCTGCTCCTGCTGTCATTGCTTCTTACCCCTGTGGCCTGGATGGCTTCCAGAGCCCACCCTCTTTTTCTTTTTGAGGGCAGAGTTCTGGAGAAGTGATTGCAATGAGTCAGTGCAACACAGAAGGAGCAAAGATGAGAACACTCCAGTCCTGGGTTTCAGGGTGAAAGATTTCAAATTTATATTATAATCACGTAAGGAAACAGTCCTCAGAGACCACTATCAGCAACCAAGAACGTTGTAACCCTCATCCTGCTGTGGTTTTCTGATTACATTCTGGGCTGCCTCCCCCTCTCTCAGTTCTCCATAGTGGTCTCCAGCAGTGAGGAAAGAAAGAAGTGAGGAGAGAGGAATTGGACAGCCACTGTTGTGTCCAAGGTGGTGGCAGCACATGTACTCTTTATTTGGTGGCTGGCTGGTATGGGGATCGAAACCCATGACCTTGGTGTTACAAGTCTGTGCTCTAACAACTGGGTTAACTGGCCAGCCCCTGGGAACACATTTAAGGCCACACAAATTTGCCTCAAAGGCCCATGGAATGCCCGTTGGGAAAGGCACTGAGGTTTAGAATCCAGAATAATGGAAACTTTAGAATATAGAATCATACTAAATCATGTCCAGAATGCTGCATGATTACTGAAAGCAGGAGACTCCATTATGTAATGCAATTTCTAGTTCTTGCTTCATAAAACTGCTGCTGCCATTCTACCTAAGGGTTATACTGTTGAAAAGAAATAGTAAAATGTAATCGTCTCTAATTTTTCTTCATTTAATGTCAACTTTCATGTCTCGTGTTTGCTTTTGACCAAACATTGAATTATTTATCTGCCTGAATAGGAGTTTACTCATTTTGTGGAGTGTCTGCCTCAATTTCTCGTGGCATTGCTTCCCCAAGCATGATCTATATCCACTGATATACGTGAAATTATTTTAAGTGGTACATAGACAAACAATTTTGAATAGTTGAGTAATTATCTTAATGTATATTGGAAAAAATATATAATTAGCAAGTCAAACCCATGATTTCATAGGAATTTTTGCTTAAGACAAGGCTAAAGTAGACGAAATTAAAGAAACATAATAAATATTTAATAATAACAGGGTAAGAGGTAGGACACAAGTGGTTTTGAGTGGAAGCTACACTAATATCGATGGTTTCTTTCCCCACCCCTCATCCTGCTGGGCAAAGGAGGGAATGATCTGATTAGTGAGTTTGGGAGAAGAACTGGCATGCTCACTGAGTCTGTGTGGGACTAGAGATGTTCTCTGCCTTGCATCAAGGGACCTGCCCCTGGGGGACTTGTGTATGTGGGGGGTCAGGGGCAGGAGGCTGGCAGTTATCCAGCTGTCCCAATGCCTGGGGGAGCCAGTATGTCTAACTGAGGAGTGAGATATTAGCAAATCCACTTGGCTGCAGTTCTGAAGCTATGTTGGCCAATCAATAGTATGATATTTTCATTTCTATATGTCTGACTCCTAATTCTCTCTCAACTGTTTCCAAACTCTGTCCTCCTGAAACTCCCACACTGTGTATAGCTATGAAAGGAATCTCAGAAATTATGAGTGTAAATTCCATGAAGACAATGAACATGGATTCAATTGATACCTGTATCTTCAATCTACCAGAGTGTTCAGTTGCAATGGCTAGGTAACAAATTCCCCCCGAATGTAAAAATGGTATAAATCAATCATTTATTATGCTCATGATTATGAGAGTCATGATTCAAACAGGGCACAGAGGGAATCGTTTTTTCCTGTTCCATAATGTCTGGAATCATCTGAAAACTCATGCATTTCCATGGCTGGCAGATTATACCACCTGTTGGCTGGAGGACACAATTCCTGTTCATATGGGATGTGGAGCTCTGTGTGGTCTTCTGCATGGGCTGGTTTGGGCTTCCTCACAGCGTGGTGGCTGAGCTCTAAGAGTGAGCATGCTGACAGAGAGAGAGGGAGGGAGGGAGGGAGGGAGGGGGAGAGAGAGAGAGAGAGAGTAGAAGCTGACAGCCTCACCTTGGAAATCACATAGTACCACTTCTGCCATATTTTTTATTCATTGAGGCAATCACAAAGCTCACCTAGGTTCAGGGGAAGAGAACTAGGAATAGGTTCTAGAAGAGCACATGGTCCAGAAATATTGCTGTAGTCCTTTTGGAAAATACAATCTGCCACAGGATATGAGAAGTTGTCCTCCTCTTAATAAATTTGTATAATTGCTGTTGTAAGAATATGCTACAACTAGCCCATTGCTTATGATATTGTAGTCAATGTCTCCTTTTCTTATGTCAGTCTACTCTGGATTGTTGAGCAACTCTGAAGAAGGCCTGTCCTTCAGTATGCAAGTGAGAAAGAGGTGGAGATGGGCACCAAGGTGGGCAATTAGGATAAAAGGAGAAAGAGCATTTGGACACAATTGTTGTATGGTAGAGAATAAGATGGTACTTGGCCTATGGAGATAGGCTGAAGTGTAGAAAAAAAGAATCCAGGGAGATGTTTGTGAAATTGGTCTAGCACTATAATGAAGTTATTATAGGATCAGGATCTGCACATTGAAAAATCATATTTTCTATAATGTCTTTTTATGTGATGTATTTTTTGCCAATATTTTATTATGAAAAATGTCAAACATACAGCCTAAAACAATTCAGCCTGCTTATAGTTAATTGGAGGTCAATATTTGTTTTCAGATCTTTTTTTGAGCTAAAATTTAAAATTTACTTATTTCAGAATGTCTTTTAGTATTGAGATAACACCATACTCAAGATATTTGAGGAGAGTAGCTTCATCCTTGCCTAGGGCACAGTGTGGAAGAGGGAGCAGCATTCCCTGGGACCAGATTGGGTGGTGGGCAACAAGAATCAGAGTGGAAGAGTCTCACTGAAAGGTGGAATTGTAGACACAGAATGAGATCTGCTTGGCCAGGTGACCTGCCTCACCTGGAGATGTTACTCATGACATAAGCCCAAGTAAGTGCCAGCCTGCAACTGTTACGTCATCACATTTCTATTAAATATCCTCATGATGAAGGCTCCACACCCCACTAGCATGATTTTGGACCCTGTCCTTGCAGGGCTACTCCCAGGTATTTTTGAGAATGCCTCATGTGTGTGCAACAAGCCCCTTTTGTTCTTCCTTGCTGCCCAGCCTAACTCTGTTACCTATGATTCCAAGGAAATGACTGGTCCTTGGGCCCATCACTGCACCCCCTACTCTGGGCTTAGGGAGGGGACATCACAGCCCCTTTCTGAGACCAACCAAAACCTTCCCTTGATCCCTCACAGCCCTGCAAAGGCTAAGTTGAAATGAACAATTTATCACTGAGCATTTGGGCATAATGAAGTGAATTATGTAGTACAGAGACTCATAGTATGGCTAGATATGGCTTCTCTGAGACCCCAGAATTTGGCCTGCTCATGAGTCCTTTAAAGGGCTAGCTCTTGCCTCCACATGGCAAAAAACAGCCCTGCTGCATCTACAAAAATGCTCAGACTCTTCATATTTTACACCTCTCTGCTGGAGACGAGGAAGGAATTTTTCTTCCCCCTCTTGTCTATGGCCCACCTCCTCCTCCTTCCCTCAGCCAGAATCTGTCTCCTCCCAGAAGGACTGAGACGAAATGGGCAGTCCTTCAGGGAAAGCCTGCCCTGCCCTGTGCCTCCTCCCACCCATCTTCCATGTGGTCTGGTCCTTTGGCTCCAGGAGGATACTCACAGAGAAAACAATTCAACATCCATACCTTCCCAAAGTGTGGCTTGTTCAGTCTCAAACAACATCAAGTGAAGAATGCTCCAGTTCCTTTCCAGTCTCTTCTACAGTGAATGACCATGAGGCTCTTGTCTCTCCTGTAGGTCTCTGTAACTAGTCTCCTGTGGCCCTAGCTTAAACACACACACAGCTCATAAAGAGAAGAGGTCCATTTATTCCAAAGTAGTAACAAAGTCTGAAGAGACATAAATCAATTCATATGACCACCCAGAGCATTTAGCTTATCTCAACATCTGTATAGAGGTAAACTATGACATGAGTTTTCCCAAAAGCAAAGGGACAAGGAGCTCCTTGATTTCTTGATTTATATTTGTTATTAAAACACTGCCTGATTAGAGCATGGTGCTAACACCAAGGTCCAGGCAGCTGCCAGATCAAACAAACACACAAAAAAACACTGTCTGAATATATTTTCCAAGAACAAGGAGATAGTCCTTCCTAAAGATATTTTGTTTGTTTGTTTGTTTGGCAGCTTGACCTTGGTATTATAACACTGTGCTCTAACCAACTGTATTAACTGGCTAGCCCTTTTCCTAAAAGTAAATTCAGAAATTGCTTGCAACTTTTTAAAATCATATTTTTTTCCCAATTTTTTATTGTTGTCAAAGTTTCTAGAAATACCAGAGGATCCTATAACACTTATTCATCTCCTGACAAAGATTTGAAGGCTTCTATGTAAAACACATGTTTATGGGAAGTACTTATCTATTGTATTTGTCGATGATGATATACATTTTGAATCTCTGATAAGTGCCTATTGTCTGCCAGGAACCAATAATGACTATTTCTTATAACCTACTATAATTCAGGAGTGCACAATTTCAGGAGGCAAGATAAAGTTAGTCTCTTAGCTTCACAGCCTACATGGGCTCCCTTGATCCCTGGAAAACATTGTCCTCTATTGTTACTCTATCTGTCTGCATGCTTTTGCTCATAATTTGGACTTTTTTTGAGTTAGAAACCCAGGTGTTCCTAGCAGATTCTTTTCCTGGGGTCAAGTGGAGGGCAAGTCTATGAATCTGAACCCAGCTTAGAAGAAAACACCTTTTGAGGCCAGCCTGTGGCTCACTCGGTAGAGTGCGGTGCTGATAACACCAAGGCCATGGGTTTGGATCCCTATATAGGGATGGTCGGTTTGCTCACTGGGTGAGCGTGGTGCTGACAACACCAAGTCAAGGGTTAAGATCCCCTTACCGGTCATCTTTTTTTTAAAAAAAAAAAAGAAGAAAACACCTTTTGACTTAGCATTCAGTTCACAGCAGCCAGGATCTTACCCAACATTGAAAGCTGTGTTATTTTATTTTTCTGTGATTCAAAGTAATTTCAACTCTTGGCCAACATCCTGCAAGGCTGGTGAGAAATTCAATTTCAGTTTGTATTGAATGGAGTTCCTTCCCCCTCTCAGATTACACAAAAATTCAGGAAAAGTGTGTGATGCTAAAAAAGTAAACACCTTTAGGCTTCAATTCATCTTGGTAGTCACAGATATGCTTGTTGCTGAAATCTGCATGGTCCCTTGAAAGATCCTGCTGTGAGCCAAGGCTGGAGACACCGATGCCCAGTGTTCAGCCTTTCACTCTTTTCAAAATGCTTCCAGGGAATGGGGCACAGGTCTCTACTACGAAAAAAAAAAGTCCTTTTTTTAATCCAGTTATCGTCTATGAAAGGCTTCTAGGAGCCATCCTCCCCAACCTACCCAACAGTGAACAACATAATCTTATCAATGCGTTTCATCTTTTGGTGTGGGGGACAAAAGGCCAGGAGGAGAGGTTGTCCTGAAGCAACTTCTTTAGCCCCCAAGACAATGGAAGCAAAGCCTGACTGCTCTCTTGGAATGTGGGGGGTCGGGGAGAATACAATCAGAAAAAAAATCTTGGGCTGGCCGGTTAGCTCACTTGGTTAGGGCACCATGCTAAAACACCAAGTTCCCCTTACTGCAAATAAAATAAAACAAAACAAAACAAACAAACAAACAAAAAACCCTCAATGGCTGGTAAACTTTCTGATTTCTCTAAAGCAGCAAAAACAAGACACAACTTAATATTCTTTTAAAAGAAATTGTCCTGCTACAATTCAATACAACAAGAATTGCTTGAGGCCCACTGAATGGAGCTGTGTCTTAGGGGCTATCCAGCGCCTCAGGAGCCTGTTATCCAGTAGCAGAGCAAATACAAACCAATTCCTGTAATGGAGCAGAATGTGGCAAGTGCTACAAGAGAGCACAAATAAAATTCTATGGAAACCCAAAGGTGAAGAGCTTCTCTCCCACTGGGGTAACTTCTGAAAGAATTTATGTTGGAGCTGGGCCTTGGAGAGGAGTTGCTATTTCCCCAGAAGGCAGGAAACTGGGATAGGGCACATTTTAGGCAGAAGGAACAATACCAGCGAGGGAGGAAGGTGTGATCTGGCCAGAGCACAGGGAGGCCTAAGATCTGAATGAAAAACCTGATTCAGTCAGAGAGGGGATATGGGAATTAGATTAGCGGTGGGAGCTAGAGAGATGTGATGTGTGGTCACAGCAGGAGCTGGAATGTGGTTCTAACCTATCTAATGCACTTTTACAGTCCTAGGAATGAACATCAGGAGAGGGGTTTGAGTAACTTATGGTGGCAGTGCAAAGGTTGCTGGGGTGGGGTGCTGCTGGGAGAGCAGGCTCTACCCTTAAGGGAAATGCCTGACCCAAGCTCTCAGTGACTTTTGTCTGTTTTCTTTATGAGAGTATTTGACACCTTTTGTTTTCAGCTTTAAACCTTAGCTTGATTCTAGGACATTGGAAAAATTCCATTTGTTTCCTGTTAAACAGAGTTGTAATTCTGGTGAACAAACTTTGACATGGTTTGAAATTGATGGAGGATGTTTAGATTTTGGAGCTTTCCTTGGGGCACACCCATGAGTCTATCTGTGAAGCCCTCTGTCTCTGGAGTGAGGGGGTGTTTTTATAAGTGTTATAAGTAAGAAAAGAGAAAGAAAACAACTAGCCTGCATTTTTTGGACAAACCAGGTTTAGTTTCACTTCTTCATTGTTTTTTTCTGGAGGCTGGCCAGTATGGGGATCCAAACCCTTGACCTTGGTATTACAAGGAGGCATTCTAACCAACAGCACCTAACCTGAATTAAATTGGTGGTTTCAGGGGTTAAAAGGTGATGATGATTTAGTTGCTATGAGATTTTTCATTTCAGTCTTTTATTCATTCATTCAACAAATATCTAAGCTCCTATGTGGTAGGTATCTGTTGATTTTATCTGCTTAGCATCTACTCTTCCTTTCCCCTTTCTTCTCATAACAGAATTCTGATTTTCTTTGGTGACCCCAAATGAGTCCATTTGATTTGGAAGAACTGGTTCTACCCCTGACACCAGAGGCAAACATGTGACTCAGGCCAGGCCAGAGAACACCCTGCTGGCCTTGTGATGTAAACAGAGCCCTTATACCTAAATTCTCAACTCCTATGGAAAGATTGGGAAGAAACAACCCCTTATCTTGCTAAAATTGAAACTGAGAAGTGTTGGGAATCATCTTAACACCACAAAGATAGACTTCAGAATCAAGAATTATGGAGAGCAAGAGAGTCCTAATGAACTTGTCTGAAGCCCTGGGCCCACATT
Source organism: Cynocephalus volans (assembly GCF_027409185.1). Classification (NCBI taxonomy): domain Eukaryota; kingdom Metazoa; phylum Chordata; class Mammalia; order Dermoptera; family Cynocephalidae; genus Cynocephalus; species Cynocephalus volans. The sequence goes on from NC_084461.1 coordinate 101,330,725, forward strand.
TGCACGATTAGCCCATGGACTTTGCAGTTACACGAGATTGTCTTACTCAGGTCAGTTGGGTCACATTTTGTCACAACTGAGCAAGTCTTAATTGCAATAACCTGAAATACTGGACTGTCATCATGGGGTATAACTGTGAACATAGTCCCAAAGCTTATTACCTGTGTTCTGTCAAATAAGTAGGAATAAAGCACAGCCCACACAGCCTTTGCTATGACATAATAATTAGTCATATCCACTTAGGAAAAATAAAAGTACTCTCTGTCCCATCCAGCCTGAGAACATCATGAATTTTTTTTTAAGCAATGAATTCAGAAACCAGTTGACAGATTTCAGACAGAAAAGCCAGAGAGTCACCACTGAGTTGACCACATTGTTGACTTTCTGTCTCTGCTTAATAGTTTTTCTCTTTTGCCAAAGGTCCAATGTACCCTGGGCAGAGCTGATGTCTATTTTGGCTTTTCCATTATGAAGCTGTGTGTCCTTGGGCAAAATGTTTCACCTATATGTACCTAAATGTTATCTCTGAAATCGGGCAGGGAGATTATAATATCTACTGTCTTACCTTAAAGGATCTATTTTTCTGAAGTGACAATAATGTATATTTAAACAGGCAAAACAAACAAACCAACATATATTCATACAGGACTTCAAAATTTTAAAATTTAGAAGTCCAATAAAAATGAAAGCATAAAAAATGTATGTTTAAAGAGTCCAAGTAAATCTTGTATTTACTTTGAATTGGTTGAATAACCTTACATACAGTGGTATGCTGGCAAAGGTTTGCAACAAGATTTCTGGGGGGAGAAAAATACCCCAACTTGTAGTGCTGCCTACTTTCTATGGTATAAATAATCCCATTATGGCCACCTTCTATTTGCCCATTTGCTAGCAAAATCCCCAAATATCAGTTCCGATGGAGCTGTATAAACCTGCACCAGCTCAATATTTTTTTTAAAGATGACCAGTAAGAGGATCTCAACCCCTGACTTAGTGTTGTCAGCTAAGCCAGTGAGCCAACCGGCCATCCCTATATAGGGATCCGAACCCATGGCCTTGGTGTTATCATCACTACACTCTCCCAATTGAGCCACGGGCCGGCCCACCAGCTCAATATTGCTCATATACATTGGTTAACTTCACCTGCCTCAGTTTCTTATCAAAACACCCATTTGACAAAATCCTCACTCATGTACATTCCATCTTCATGAAATGTACATGAGCACATTAATGATTCATATGAATATTCATGATTCCATGAATATCATTATTTTATACTTATCAGTCAGTTGTATCCTTTATAAACTCATTATAATTATACAGCTTTCACTGACGGGTGCATTACAGTGATCTATTGTTGTAGTGACACTTTTTCTTCATGCTATGAAATGCCTAAGAGGGTTCTTAGCCTTGAAGGTTAATCAATCTTCAGTTGCATTAAGTTACTTTCTAGGTCTGTAATATTTCTACCCCTCATGTGCAAGGAACTGTTCTGGTGGTGCTTTTAAGTAAATATTATACATATCACTGTAGTACGTAGACATTTAGATATAGATGTTTTAAGCAGATGGCCACTTCCTTTAGCTTGTGTAATAATGCCTCTCTGACTCCTAATGGAGATTCAGTCTCTCACAGTTTCTTTATATCTGTTTGTAAATTATTCAAAAGATAAACCAAATGCCTCCAGTAAGCAACATGTTCAACATGCTTTTAAACAGCTCATAAAGCTATCACATCTTCAACCACACAAAAAGCTGAATGATAAAAAAACAAAACAAATATAAGGAACGCATTTGCTCCCCTGTTGAGAATAGGGCAGAATTCTAAATTGACTATGACTAGATCATTATTTTTCTTACTAACACACAAACTTAGGCTTTCTTGGTTGCGTGATATAATCTATGAGTGACAAACTTCTGGCAGCACTGGAGTTTTGCAGGAATGCAGTCAGCCGATGAACAGAATGGAAACGGCTGGTTTCCAGGGTGAGGGCATCAAGTGGCTGGCTCTGCTCTAAAGAGAAGCCAGCAGGCAGGGGCAGCTTGCCATGACCTTCTGCTGTTACCTCATTTCCCTGGGGCCTGTTATCTTGTTTATCTTGCAACAGAGAAATATGTCAACTGATACATTTGAAATGACATTACGTATGTGTTTATTTATTGCAGAATTATTTGTCATTGTAAAAGGATGGAAATTAAAAGTTCTACCAGTAGGGTTCTGGTTAACTGAACTACAGTACATTCATACGACGGAATACCATGCAACTGTCAGTACAAAAGAATGAAGGATGTTTGCATTCTGATATGGAAAGATCTCATCGTGCACATGGACTTTAGGATGATTTGTGTATTAAAAAGTGGGAAAAAATAAACGAGGAAACACACGAAAGTGGTAATACTGGTTACCTCTAAAGAGAGAAACCGAGAGCCTGGGAATAGGAATGGAAAAAGACTTCACCATATGTTTTTCATACCTTTTATATTATCTATGGTTAGTGTGTCTTACCTATTCCAAAACACACACACACACACACACACACACACACACACACACACACACACACACCTTTTTTCTCCCCACATAATACTTTTTTTTAGAGATATATATATTTGTGTGTGTGTGCCTGGCCAGTACAGGGATCTGAACCCTTGACCTTGGTGTTACCAGCACCAACCTCTTCCCAAGTGAGCTAACCAGCCAGCCCAGAAATAATGTTTTATTGTGGGAAAATATACATATTTATTTTAATCATTCATAAATATACAATTCAGTGACATTAAATATATTCACAATGCTGTGTACCCATCACCACTATCTATACTCAAAACATTTTCATCATTCCTACCAAAAACAGTAACCCCTCATTCCCCCATCCCCCAGCCCCTGGTAACCTCTATTATACTTTCTGTCTATAAGCTTGCTGATTCTAGGTACCTTGTATAAGTGGAATCATACAATATTTGTCCTTTTGTGTCTGGCTTATTTCATTCTCCCACATACATTTTTTTTTTTTTCTAAAGAAAACATCTACCAACTGGATAAATAAAGTTGTGAAAGTCTGAAAGGTTTTTTCACATCTTTGGAAACAGAAAGAACAGATCTTGTGAAATGTGCCGACGTGCCTTGGACAAGGTAGCTTGTTTCGTAGAAACCCCATTGTAACTTTTAAAAGATTAACTAGTTTCCCAGCATGCTAATACCTTCTTAAATCTCAGAAAATGAAGTCAACTAGCCACCATTTCCAACGAGCCTTGGCTCATATAGGGCAGAGCTCTTTAACCAGGGCCCCTACAGGACTTGGGAGGGTCCATGAATCTTTTCTGAAATTGTATGCAAATTTGTTGTGTGTTGCCTTTCCAGAGAGATGTTCTTTAGCATTCAGAGATTTCCAAAGTGATTCATGATCCATAAAAAGGCTAAGCACCATTGATAAATAGGATAATTAATGGTGTTCTCTTCCAGAAAACACACAAAAGCCGTTGGTTCACCACCTAGTTTGTCTAATTACATGATTAATGAACCCACACTAAAAGATAAGTCTCTGACATAGGCCTTACGAAAGAAGTCTGTGGCTTAAGAAAATGACCCTTAAAATTTCCATACTTAGTAAAAATTGCACGTTTGATTTGATGGCACATAGAAATGACCATAGCATTAGAGCATGTTAATACAAAATTATCATTTAAGGAGGTTGAGGTTTTTTCTATTCATATAAAAAATATTGAGCAACTACTACGTGTCACGTAGAGTCTAAGTGGTCAGGATGCAGTGTTAAATGAAAAAATGTCTCTGCGCTTATGGGGTTTGCATCTTGGCAGTAGGGTTTAGACAACAGTGAAAAAAGAAAGGACACTTCAGATAAGTGCTTCAGTGAAGTTGGATAGAGAGTGCCTGGAGATTTCACTTTGAGGTAGGCTGATTGGGGAATTCTCTCTGGGGAGAAGAAGGGTAAGAATGAGCCAGCCAGGTAAAGAACTGGGAAAGGGACATGTCAGGCAGAGAGGGAGCAGCCAAGTGCATGGCTGGAGCCGCAGGTGAGATGGGAGGTACTGAGTGCTCAGGTGGCACGCATTCACCTCCAGAGTGGCCTTTCACTAGCCATTGACTCACTCCTCTTCCTCTTCTAGCCACAGGTCCTTACCCACTTTTACTTCCCATCTATCCTTTAGCAATCAGCGTGATTCCAGCTCTCAAGGTTCTCTCTCACTCCTACAAAGTCCATTTGAGCCCTTGATGCTGTCACTGTCATGCCATGGGGGCAAACACCTCAGTGACCCAGGTGAACATTGAGCTCCTCTAGGAGAATCTGCACAACTGCTCCTGGGTGAATGCTGTCATGGGCAGGAGGGCACAGAGCCGATCCCAGAGGCTGGGGCAGGCAGCATGGCCATTTGGGCTGAGCCTTACATTCACAAGGATCCTCAGATTTACATATCGCCAGTACTGTTACACAGGGTTATTACCTCATTTGTGTTAAAAGTGCTACTTATTAAACATTTAAGTATTCCATGTATATAGAATGTATTACTATACCATAATTTTGTTTGATATATAACCTGGTACACAAAAATGGGAAGTGGACTAGGTGTCTTCTAACTTGAAAGACACCCGAATACAGAGAATGAGTTTTAGAGGAAGGTTTCTTGTTATCAAATCCTGCCTGTAAATCCTAGCTCTATAATATCTTGGCTGGATAACTTTTGGAAATCTTCTTAATCATGCTTAATAGGTTTACATATAAAGAGTAATCATGTCCCAGAATGGATTACAACAAGAACCTCCCCTATACCTACTGTAGATAATGAGACTTAGGCAAGATTTTTGGACTTTGGGTTGATATTGTAATGGAATGAGATTTTGGAGATCTCGGGATGGGTGAATCTATTTTGCATGTGGGCTGGACATGGCTCATTGGGGGTGAGAATAGACTGTGTTAGGCAGAATAGCCCCTCCCAAAAGACATCCACATTCTAATCCCCAGAACCTATGAATATATTACCTCATGTGACAAAGGAGACTTTTCAGACGTGATTAAGGGTATGAGCTTGAGGTGGAGACATTATCACACAAGTTCCTCAAAGCAGGAAAGGGAAGTAGAAGAATATATCAGAGTGATGAGATGTAGGTCTAAACATACCATTGCTGGCTTTGAAGATGGATGACGGGGGCTGGAAGTCTTCAGAAACTGGGAAAACCAAAAATAGGAGAGGAGATCCTACCCAGAACCTATGGAAAGGAGTGCAGCCCTGACAATGCCTTGATTTTAACACTGTGAAAGTCAGACCTCTGACTTACAGAGCTGTAGGATAACAAATCTGTGTTGCTTCAAGCCACTGCGTTTATGGTAATATGTCACAGCAGCAGAAAACCAATCCAGTATCTAATTCGTATGGTTGTTTTTTCGGAATTAAGTTTGTTATTAAGTATGTTCAAACAATCTGTAACAATGCCTAGTATGTAGAAGGCATTTAATAAATGTTAATATCTTTCTCAAAGATGATAGAAAGCTTACACATAAAGATGTAAATAATTCTGCGACAATATAAACACCACAATCAATGACCTATTAGAAACTATTTTCAAAGGAGTTTATTTTCTAATTAAGCTATTTCTAAGAAAATCACCTACAGCAGGGACAGCAAACACAGATGCATATGTGGGCTTTGCAGGCAACATAAATAAGGGAAATAGGTGAGTTAGGGACTGCAGCAGATGGAGGGGTGGCATCATCTAAGGAGTAGAACCTAGCCTAGCTGATGCCAATGCAAATGAAATACAGGCCCAGTGTTCTAGATCCTTACCTTCTATGAAATCTCTAGTTTCTTTTTTCATTTTGTTTTGTTTTAAAATCTCCAGTTTTAAAATGTTGAAAACCAATTCACATTTAAACACATACACAGGTTAAACTGATCATGCCTATGAGCCACACTAGTGCCAGAGGCCCTCAGGTTGGTATCTCTGACCAATTAATGAACACATATGAAGTCCGAAAAGGTAAGTTGCTTTCGAATATATTTTTTTTAGCCCTCTCCTATTCTTACATCATAAAAGCATCTTTCACAGTGCTCTTGTTAATCTGTGTCAGAAACTATGACTTACATAAAGTTTTTAATGTGAACCAGAAAGACAACTTCAAATCATGTTCAAATCCAGTTTTATTAAAATTATTTGGCAATTTTGGTAGCAGTACAAAGTCTCTATGACCATGGGACACAGACATGAGTTTATGTTCTGGTTTGTTGTAGGTTTGGGTACACTCATTTTTCTAAATTCTCTGCCCTTCATTTCATTATTAAATGGCAAAGTGCCTTAAGTTTCTTTATTTATTATTCATTGAAAAGGAATTTGTAAAATAAGATTGAAAAAATAAAATCCACAGATTCAAAAAATTATCTTCAAATATTAAGAAAATACAAAGTATTCTAAAGAAACCTACATTTAGTCCTCTAGGTAACAAAGCAGGTATTGGATATCTGTGGTTTCTTGTTTTAGTTAATACTAATTACAGTTCAAAGACCAATGTGTTTCCAAAAGCTGTAAAAACTCTAATTGACACTCCCAGTATGTTTTCAATGGAATTAAAGGATAGAACCAGGAGAGTACTTGATTTGGCTTTTAAAATCACATGACTTTTTCTTAAATGGGATTTTTCTTCCGCAGTAGCTCAGGGCACTATTTGCTTACTTCATGCCTTGTAATTAGCATCTGCCTTATAGTAGATCTAAGTGTATTATTGAACAGGAAATGGTAGGAGGCCTTCCTGTCCAAGGCAAACGTTCAGCAGACCTTAAAGTAAAACCTCAAAGGGTTTGTTGCTCTTTAGTTGTTCTCCAGTGAACCTGAAGTTGTCTATAAGAAAGGAAAAAAAGAAAGCTGTGTAAGAATCTTTGCACAAGACATTTCATCTTGTTCTAAGTAGTCCTGCTTTTCCAGCTATGGCCATGGAGCCTTTTTCTTTCATTCCTGCAATAAGAATATCTCTTAGGATTCAGAATGTGGATCTGCCCTAGCTTCTCTCAAAGGCTGTTCTTTCATAAGATTCATGAGGATTGTTTTCAGTCTGTTTTGATGCACTTTTTCTGGATATTCCAATTACTAAATAAAGACCATTCCCCTAAATGAACAATTTATTACACCAGAGGTAGAAGACTGCCATACCATGTTAATGTTGGTTGTCTTGTTATTTTTAGGTAGAAATGCCTGTTCCTCAAGAAGGAACATGTTAGTACAGTCTATTCTCTAACTTGTTTATGATCTAAATAGCATTACAACTCAAAGAAAAAGCAAACCTGGCAATCAAAACAGACAAGTTTCTTTAGATATATCATCAGAATAAGGTCTTAACTTTACAAAGGTTAACTCTGCAACTTATTTGTGTTGTCCCAGCAAATTAGATCTATGAACAGTCATAGCAGTAGCAGTTATATTAAATAATATAGTTTCACTCTTAATTCCCAAATAAATGAAAAGAAAACTTCTTTAGGAATGAGCATACATCTTGAAGTTTCTCAATTAAGCAATTCTTTGCGTGAAATGGGGTTTTTAGTTTGTTTTTTATAAATTGAAAACATGGTCTTCAAAGTTAAAGAAAACAAGATATGTTGGGCTTTTCCCGAGTTAAGATTCATCTCATTCTTCAACTCATGAATATTTAAAACTTAAGATATTCAAATAATATTTAGAACAACAAGAAAAGCAATACATACAGTGTAATGTTGCCAAACCACAAAGCATTTAAACCTGAGAAAGAGCAATTATACTTACAAATGAGGTCCTGATTCCAAATTTGCTATGGAATGTCATGGTGACTTTGTTTTTATGACCTGTTCTTTGATCAAAGGCATGACATGTATCAAAAGGCGGACTGTACAAGTGAAGACTCACGGCAGGTTCTGTATGGCTGATATTCTCTACTCGATGTAAGCCAATGGAATCTAAACAACATCCAAGAGAAAAGAATAGATAAAGGAACTTAGATGATAGCTGTAGGTAAACATTTTCTTAATCACTTAAGAACGTGAATCAATTTTGATGCATAAGGAATTAACAGAAATTAGTTAAATTGAACTGCTAAAGATAGTAAGAAAGTTATATCCATTAGCCTCTGCTCCTTCCTGGAACCCCCCCTCCTATTATAGTAAAGGAATAAAAAAGGTATCAATGCACAAAGAAAACAAAAAAAGAGAAAACATCAAGAATATGGTTGGTTTTACACAGCAGAAGAAGCTGAACCCTAAGCCATCTGTGAGAAAAGCCAAGAAATAACCTGATTTATACCTTGAAACTGCCAAATAGCTCAGGAATTGGCAGTACCAGGTACTTCTGGAAATGAAAGTGAAGATAGGGCTAAAAATAGAAGAACTGGCAGAAAGCCTGTTTAAGAAGCAGCATCTCAAATTCCTTTCACCAATTCTCCCTCCCCTATTCCCCAGTAGAAGACTGAGATCTATTCTCTAGAAAGAATACAACAGATGAACTCAGGACTAGTGTACATCAGGTGATAAATAGGCGAATTAAGCAAAAATTTACATATTGAATGGTAAGATCCCTGCTTTAGTCGCCACCAAGCTGCCAGACAGGATTTTTTTTCTCCAGGCAGACATGGGAAGCAGTTTCTCAGGGAAGATAAAAGCCCAAAAGATATTGTCACTGGGAGTTCTTCAGGGAAAAGGCTCTACCAGATAATTGTAGAGTGAAATCCGGCTGACATGCTCCACTCATGTGTTCACAGATACCACTTAACATTTTTGACCCTGGTTTTTAAATATTAGCACATAGCCAAGGTCACCAGACATTTGAGCAAGACCTCTAGTATGAAAGACAGAGGCCAGAGCAACCCGATAAAAGCAACTTGAGACAGACTACTCAGGATAAGACTTAAAAAAACCTATCATTAGTGTTCTCAGAGAGATAAGAGAAAATACCATAAAAGAGACAAGAAAATAAAAAGAGCTTTTAGAAATAAAAACCTGAATAGAAGGGCTGGCAGAAAAAGCTGAGGAAGACCCAAAGAACAAAAGGATGAAGATTAAAAAAATAAGAATGAAAAAAAACAGAAATAGTTCAGGAGGTTTAATATCTAAACAATAGGAGTTTAGAACAACAAAAATCAAAAATCAAAGAAATAACTTAAGAACATTTTCTTGAATTGAAGGACATGAATTTCCAGATTGAAGAGAACCCAGCACAATGAATGAGTCATCAAACAAGATTCATCACTGTAACATTTCAGAATATTGGGGACAGAGAGAAGACAACAAAAGAGAAGATCCCCAAAGTTTCTAGAAATAGGTTTCATAGAAAGATTAAAGAATCAGAATGATACCAAGCTTTTGACAAGAACACTGAAAACTAACAAAGAGATTACCTGCATAGTTCTGGGGGAAGATGTTTGCCAGATCATAATCCATATCCAGCTAAATTATCAATCAAGTTGGAAGAGTTGAATACAGAGATTTTTAGATATAGGAAGTCTCAAAAATTTACCTTCCATAAAACCTTTCTCACAGAGCCATTGGAGTATATGCTCCACCAAAATAAGGGTGTAAATTCATATTTGATTCTACCTGTCCTAAATCTTGGCAGGTGAATGGGATTTTTTCAGTGGATGCTAATCTGCATGCATATATTTTTAATAAGTAACTCCAACCCAAATTCAAAGCCTTAAAGTCCAAAATCCACTGTGCTTATATCATTTCCCAAGTTTTTTTTTTTTTTTTTTTTTTTTTTTGGTTTTTAAAAAAAATTATTTGGCTACTGGCTGGTAAGGGGATCTGAATGCTCAACTTTGGTGTTATCAGCACCATGCTCTAACCAAGTGAGCTAACCAGTCAGCCCCCAAGTATTTTTTAATCATGACTCCATGATCCAGGTTCTACTGCACATGTGTAAGTAACTGATATTTCAGATAGGAATCCATGGTTTTTCCCCACTTGCTCTTAGAAAAAGGATAGGATGTTACCATTGATATAGGCACACTGGTTTTCCCTCAAGATTCTTTCAGACTTCTTGATCATCTCATTGGATTTTTTGTCAGGCCAGGCAAATAATGTCTCCTTTAGATTTCCCTGCAGCATCTTCAGAAAGCAGTGGGAGTCGGTGTGATCATGAATACTGCTATATATACACAAATGACAACTGAACTCAGTAGATGGTCTAGTACACAGAGCTGATACGTACACACAGTGAATAGGACATCACCCAGGCCAAAAATCCATTCCAGCTGGATTTTAAAAATATCATCAATTTAGAATTCAACATTGTTCCGGGCAAAGTAGTAAAATGTCATCCATATCAATGCATATAAGGGGTATAATTTTGATGCATACCCTTACTAAAGAACAGTTTTTGTTTTTTTTTTAACCTTATCATAATTCTACATTTATAACAAAAATACAAAACCACCAAGCTTTTATCTTCCCCAAAATAACTCATTGAGGCGGGACTAGGGTTTGATTATGAAAGTACATTACAGAAACTTTAGAAAAGACAATCATTTATAACAATTGCACCACGCTGAAAAGATCACTTAACATTCAGTCTTTTTCTCCACAGGCTTTTTCTCTTTATCTTTCCTTTGAGGAGGAAAAAGGCATATGTATGTGTGTTACTATCCTAAAATTATACTGTAAAGTACGTACATATATATAAAGTAAACATTGTCCAGATTTAAAATAGCCTACCTGTGATTACTTCTCAATATTGGTGGGAGAAAGAAAATAAACTGGATGCAAGGAAAGAAAGGATATATTCACGTAATCTTACAGTAAATAGTATTTATGAAGTAGTAGTAGCTGTAGGATGGATTAAAACATACGAACCTACATATGATTTTGGTATTTATTTCATACGTTGAATTCTATTACCTTATATATGTACCATAAGAACTTGTTTCCTAAATCCACAGAGCCTAGTCTTACTCTTGACATATAATCTGCTTTAAAAAAATATTGAGAGAATGAATGAAAACAACTCCATTTCCTTTCTTCCATCAAAAATGGGTTTGATTATTGTTTTATACCATTCTCAAAAGACTGAGAAGGACTTGTTTAAAAAGATAGTGCTTAGATGGTAAGACTGGCAAGTGTACAAACTAAAGACAAATTAAGGAAATAAGTTTCAAAGAATCAGTATTAGTTTAAGTTGCCTCTAGGTAAAGAAACTAAATAATTAAAGTGCAGTAGAAAGAAATTTTCTGAATCTTTTTTTTAATGGCTTGATTTTTTTTATTATAACTTGAAAATCTGTCTTTGATAATTGAGTTGCAACTTTTATATTGTTTATAATTATATATCTATGACCTATTTCTGCTATGTTCATTTTTATTTTCCATTTACCATTTTTTTGTTGCTTCTTTTTTCCCTTTTCCTTTTTTTTTTTTTTTATTAAGAATATTTATGAGGTACAAAGCTAACTCACCCCTCCTGCGCATAATGTGAGGGCCAGATTCATACTGGGAGCATACTCCTTAATTTTCTGAATTTCTGAAATGCTTTTCTAGCTCCAAATCTCCATGCTTTGCTCTTTGGTCTCACAATTTGTTTACACACCTCAAACACCACAAATGTCAACTTTAAGCATAAGTCCATATAAAGTTTAACTCCAAAGAAGACAGAGGGTTAAGGGTGTATACATGAACTCCCTTTGATTTACAGGGTGTATACATGAACCCCCTATGCTAATTCCAATGAGAATTTTTGTTGGGATTAGGGGACATTGTGAACAAATAATTATAAAATGAGGTTTGTCATTACTTGCAAGAAATGTGGCTAGCCTGTCACCATACTTCTCATATGCTAGAATAGATGTTCTAATAAATATCTATGAATGAATAGTCATATTACCTGCCATGTCCTTCACCCCAACACAGAATCATCAGATTAAATTTTCCATTTCCTAGATCCACAAGATTTCGGGTATACCTAAAGAAAGAATGTATTCAGAAGTTTGAATTTGGTTATTTAAACAAGTACTAGTAAAAATAAGTGTGGCATAAAGCACCATCATTCACAAATGTTAGTGTTTCTACCTCTAAGCAACTTTAAAAGGCGAAAGATTTATACGATCTGAAGAGAAACCAGAGTGTCTAAGCAACTTTAAATATGGCTTTCTAATAAAAAAAACCAGCACAAATGAAAAATATTTTTTCACAGTTCATTCTGGATATTTCTGTATTTTGAATTATGGGGTAGCTGCTCAGTTTTATTAATGGCATGGGAAAGATAAGGAAAAAAAGCAAATTTCATGTTTCTCCATGTGATAGTCTCAAACTGACAAAGTGAGTTTCTCAACAGAAGGTATTTGCCAAGTGCCGTAGTGCTCTAGGCAAGAATTTTGCTATTGTTTGGGGGTTTTTTCCCTCTCTGTAGCTAAATCTGGACTTGAGAAACAAGCTTTCATTAAATATCTGTTCTAGAATTTTTCTTAGTTTTACTAAAGACCAGACACAAATCATATTTGAAAGCATTAACAATGAAAAGTGCTCCACAAATAGGGAGGGTGTTGACCTATGTACCAGAACAAAAGAGACTACACTGGGGAAGAAAAGACTCTAAACCTTTTACAATTAGGAGAAATGAGTAGTTGGCAAAAAAAAAAAAAAAAAAAAAAAAAAAAAAAAAAATCCAAACCAAAAAACTCCCACAACCATATCACCGGAAAAAATTTTTAAAAATCAACTTTCCAGTTTCTATTGATCCAAAGAGTGCTTATTGACACCATCTAATTAGCAAAGTTTGATAACTATCACATTCATTTAGACTGTCATTTCTAAGAGGATCTCCTTTTTTTTTTCTTTTTTTTGTAGCATTAGTTCACTTGATCTTCTGTTTACTCCTGTCCAGCAAGCCCCTTCCGTCCTGTCCTGTTCTTCTCCTCTCCAGGCTCAGAGCCAGGGGGTAGCACTGCGTGATCCTTGAGGGATTTGCTTAGTAAGTGCTTTTTAACAGTCAGCCTTCCTTATTTTGTAGTGCTTTATGTCCTAACAAGGGGCTGTACACACAGCCTTTAGTTTGCAGTAAACTGGGTTCCTGTACCAGGATCCTACTTCTCCCTCCACCAGTCTTAGGGTCACCTCTCTTGCTTCTGTCTGGCCCACACTGGAAAATATGTTCTTGGTTCTTCTGCAGTGGCCTTTCCAAGGTCAGAGATCAGAATCCTTCACAGGGCTAGGGACCTATTCTAAGCCAAAAATACTAAAGAACTGATTTCTTCTCTCCTCTCTCGCTCTTCACCCAATCGCCCACTCAGGACTACACCATTATCTTAATGAGCTGTGCCTTAGCTACCTGCCAAACAACTCAATCAATCCAGTTGGTTGCATTTCAAAAGGTTTAGAGTCTGTCAATCAAGACTAAGTCAGGGCTCCTAGAAATGCCCTTAGATTAAGAGCCCAACTAGTTAATTAGTTTCACTAGGCCAATAATAGATCTAGTCAGAAGAAAACTATTAAGGTGCTATGTCTGGAGGAAGTTTAGTAGTGGTTTAAGAGTGCGGGCTCTGGAACAGTACCGCTAATTTTAATCCTCGAGCCGCTGCTTCATAGAAATTACTATTGTGCAAGCTATCCAATTTGCCTACCTCTTCATTGCCTTCCATTCCTTACCCGTAAAATAGGGGTAGGAATGGTACCTATCTCATATGTGTGAAGCATTAGGCCCATAACAAGCCCTCAGTAACCTGGAGCAAATCCAAGCAAAATTTAAAACCTAGACTCTTTGGTAGCTTTATTGAAAGCCATAGAAGGACCTTACCGTGAACTGAGTTGAGAGGAACGAAAGGAATTTCCTAAAGCCACTTACAAATGTTGAATGGGATCCTCAGAGGGCTTCACTTTTTCTATTTCAATCCTAAAATACAGTTGAAACGGTCTTTGCCAAGGAGACTTTACCAAACATCTTACATGTTTGATTAATAGAAACTTCTCCCTAGGAAAACAAACTTCTTTCCTTATTCTTTTCTTTCAAGTATTGCCCTCTCCGTACCCTCAACCGAACCAATCAGAAAGACTGAAGCGTTGGTTGCCCTTCCGAAAAGCAGAAACTCTAACCCTTCAGGGTGATTAAATTTTACTTTTGGCCTCCGAGGACTGGTAGAGAGATTCATTTTTACTTAACCACTAAGCCGGGGCTGCAAATGACCCAGCCTCACTCAACCCCACTCAAGCACATCTGGGAAGTAGCGGCCTTCCATTTACATCCACAAGCTCAGAACGAAGGTAAGAGAAAGCACAGCTTTTGGGCGCTGAAAAAGTGGCAGTCGTGTGTTTAATTTGTGAATCCTGATGGTGGATTTAAATAAACTCTCAGTCGGGGAGGTTAAACTGGTTTGGAAGAGGGGACAGCAGAAATTGAATAGTTGCAGCTGCCAACCCCAGGACGCTATTTTACATTAGTAAAAATGCGTGTTGGAAGGTGCCTGGTTGCGGGCGACCGAAGCGTAGTAACGGAGAGCTGACTTCGGGAATTGTGCTCTTCACCATCACCTTTTCTTCTGAAACCCGATGTAGTTCTCTCCCCGGAGCCGTTCCGCTAGTCCAGCCAGTCGGTTCCTTAAGGGACTGGCGGGCCAAGCCTGAGTTCGTCAGGCCGCGGGGGTCTCCGCGCACCTCCGCTCCGGGGTCGGCATAGCTCCAGAAAGGAGGGCATTCTCCCGAGGCCGGGGTGAGAGGAGTGTTGGTTTAAAAGCGGAAGGGTATGCGGGCGAGGAGAGGACAGAAGACCTCGTAGCCGCGCGGTGGCCCCCTTTGCCGGCGCCCGATCGTCTGTCGTCTGCGGCCAGCGACCAGCTGCAGTAGGATCCACCTTCTTCCCGCGTGCGGCCGCCGAGGCCAAAACGCGCAGCGCCAACCGGCGAGGGAATAAGGGGGCGGCTGGAGGGTGGGCGCCGACGGCGCAGTGCGGCCCGGGGTCCCCAGAGCCAGATCCCCTCGTCTGTGCCTCCCCCTCCCCCACGCCCGCTCCTCCTCCACTGGGAGCTTCGGCGCCGCTAGACTTTGAGGCTAGAGCGCGCTCACCTGTACTGATCGAAATTGGCGTACACGGCCCACTCGGAGGGGTCGCTCTCGTAGGCTTCCATGACGGCCTGCACTTCCTCTACATTGACTTCGTCACCGGCGAAGAGCTGGTGCAGGATGCGGATCAGATCGGCCAGGGTCCGTGGCTTTAGCAGCTCGGTCTGCTCCATCCCGCGCGGAGTTGGCAGAGCGCGCCTCTCACTGCTGGGCTGCGGTGGAGAAGCTCAGCGAGCCCGGGACGAGGGACCCTAAGCTGTGAGCTAAACAGCTACACACACACAATCCCCCAGGCGCTCGAGAGCCAAAACGTAAAGAAACCCTCACAAAGAGACCAAGAGACCCACCCCCTGGCAGCGTGGCAGTCGGGCTCTTTAGGGATGCGCGGCGAGCACAAATCCGGACCAAATCTGCGGGTTCACCCCCGGGGCCCTTTTTAAGCTTTTGGAGTTAGTGGGAATGTACCAACGGCCCTCCGGAGGTGGAGCGAGGCGGACAGCAACCGGAGAAAGGTTGGCGGAAGCAGGGAGAGAGTGCGGGCAGGGCCCACGCACACAGCCCTGGCTCCTTGTGCGCCCCACGCCTTCTCAGGGCCCCCATTCTCTACTGGGCCCCAGCGGTTGGCTTCGTGCAATATCTCCCCCCCTTAACGGCGCGTTTTGGTCGCCCATCCCAACCTTTCCCGGCGCCACCTCTGCTGCTGTGGTTCGCGAAGCTGGGACGCAGACAGAAACGGTCGGGAGGAGAGGGCTCGGGGACCCTTATAAAGAAAGGGGGAAGAAAGGGACACTTCCAAATAGAGCTGATGAATCGTGAGGAGCCTGCGCAGATTGAGAGTGGATTCCACTCCCAGGGTAGAGTGAGACAGTTTTATCGATTGAAAATATCCGTAATATGCCCCAGGCTAGGTGAAAATAACTAGAAGCTCTTTTTAAAAAAAAATTAAATGTAATGTACTGTAAATACATTTTGACAAAGGAGACGGCTCTTGAGTAAGACTAGTGAAATGATGGAAGGTCAGGTATTCTAGACTCTGGTTTTAAAATCAAACATTCCCTAAAAAATAATATATCCAGTGCAAAGAACTTGATGTTTTAATTGAAGGTGAATATAAGGCGGCAGGGGTGGGGGGTGAATTAGTCCTAACGCACTAATTCAAAAGGTTCCAATTAGATTTGAATCCTTAAATTTGAAGGAGCCTCTTGGCACGTACATACTCGTACATACAAGAAAGCGCATTTCTGTGTTGTGCATAGAACCTAGCACGCTTTGCGAACAGAAATTAAGTATAAATAAAAATGAGAAAAAGTGAAAGACAGAAGTGCAAATATAGATTCCTTTACTCCTCCCCCCATAATGAAATTTAGTGCTACGGACAGTTTTATTTTAAACATCCCTGGTTAAACTTATTACACTATAGATATTCTAACAATACAGTTAAGAAGGAAAAACAACAGCTCAATCACCATTGTTCAAAAAGGGCTACAGGTAGAAAGCACTCTAGAAGCCAACCTTTTGTGGTGTGTGTTGCTGGGAGGTGGTTTTTAATTAAAGTACTTAGGGACAGAGTAAATTGTACACTTTTCATCGTTTACTCAAAATTATTTTTTATTCTTGTCAGTGTTTTCTGAGTCTCTTAGTTACTTCATTTCAGCTATTCTAATCCATGGATATTTGGAATGAACAAGAAAAATCAAATACAAGCTTAATTTATCTTCTCTGCATTTGACAATTGACTACTTCTCTTTAAATTTTTCTGACAATTCATTTCCTACTTTCTCTGACTCCTTCTCTTGACCTTCAAAGACCTCAAGGATCTTTCCTAATATTCACACATTTTTATCCATTGTCTCTTCTCTAAACCCCCTCCTGTCCCCCATTCTCATTTCATCGATCACCCTTTACGTGGCTGCCTCCTACATCTCCTGAATTTTTACATGCTGAGTACAATCTCTAACACTTTTTGGCCCCTCAGTTACACTGTCTGAAACTCCTTTCAGTCATGCTCTACAACTCCTAGATGTTGTATGTCTGCAATGAGGCACCCAGGCTCAAAAACCTCAACCACCACTGCCCACTCTTTCCTTGTGTTACTCTCCAGAGCCCTTTCAAGCAATTGCCAACTTTAGTATCTCCATATCTTTTATATTTTCCCTTCTTTCTACTCTTATTACTACTGCACTTACTCAGGATTTTATTGTTTTGGCTGGATTACTGCACTGGCCTCCTAAACTGGATTCCTTGGTTCCAGCTTTTCCCCATGCAAATCCTTGATTCACAACCACTAGATTAATTACCCTAAAGCACTGAACTGATGATGTCGTTTCTTGGTCACAAACTTTAAGTAACTCTGACTTTCCTACACAATAGATTTTGTTAGCCTGGCATTTAAAGTTCTCCATGTTTTGGCTCTAAACTTCCTTTTTCCATCTTTCAGTATTTACTATTCTTCTTACAAATTGAATTAGTCACTGTTTCTTATGCTTGCCAAATCCATTCTTTTGTTTAAGCTTTTCCTTCTGCCTAGATTCTAGGAGGCCATTTCAACATGTCCAAATCTTATTTTAAGGTCTACTCTTGCTTTCTTCTCAAATGAGCAATCTCTCCTCCTCCTGAGTAACTGGAGGAATGATCACTATCTTCCGTAGGGCACTTAAAATTTCTTAGCATGTATTGCAGTTACTAATGTGGATCATTTTGACATTGAGAACCTTTAGGACAAGCTCCACTTACATTTTATTTTTATATTTCCATTAGTGCCTAGCACACAGTGCTTTGTGCAGATTAGGCACTCAAGAAACATTTTAGTGTATGTATGAATAGCAAAGTTGGGAAAAGCATGTTGGAAATTAGCTAGAGTAATTCAATTGCTAGCTTTTCTTTAGGGATCCTGGGGCTGTGAGTTCAAATCCAAGACTTGTTTTTTCATTTTTTTTGCAAAAGACACCAGAATTCTTCCCAAGACAAGCACACTGAAACCTAACTACAGTCATTTAAAAAAAGTTACTAACATTACAGGCTCTGCTAACACAAGTAGAATATGTAGATCCAGAGAGGTAGTTCTGCCATACTCTGAACTGCCCAAGGTAATGATTGTCACATTTTCAGACAGACATTGACATAGAGGTAGATATCCAGAGAAGGAAACTAGAATTGTTAGAAGTCTGGAAATATTCATCTATTCGTTCATTCATCCAATACATTTTTAAAAGCATGTATTATATGCCAGGCACTGCTCACAGAACTAAGTTACCACTCTCATAGGGCTTGCTTGCATTCTAATGGGAGTGGGGTGGGAAAGAACACACCAACAAATATTGTGTGCAGTATACATAGAGAAATGAACACATACTGCATACAATATACAATGGAGAAAAATAAAGCAGGGAAAGTTGGGTAGTAAGTGGTGAGAAGCTGCCATTTTAAAGGGAGTTCAGGGGAACACTTCCTTGAGCATGGACAGAAGGATGTTAGTGAGACATTTATGTGTATGGGGGAAGTTTCCAGGTGGAGGAAACAGTAAGTGCAGTAGCCCTGGAATAGGAGCAAGCTGTGTCTGAATAACAGCAAAGAGGAACATGGATGTGGGTGGCAGACTGTGGGAAAGTGGGGACTGCAGATGACACAGGCCCTTGTCATGCAGTTTAAGGACTTCAGCTTTTACTCTGATACAGAAAGCCACTGGGAATTTTGGTCAGAGAGAGCATAGTGGAACCAATTGGTTGGATATTATAATCTGAATGAAAAAAATACGTATAATGGTGGCTTTGGCCAAGGTGGTAGCAAAAGACATGAGAAATGGTTGAATTCTGAACATTTCTTGAAGGTAAAGCTGTCAGGATTTGCTGATAGATGGAAACTGGGTTGGAAGTGGAGTCAAGAGTCTAAGCAACTGGAAGGATAGATTTGCCATTTACCAAGAGAAAACTTGAGAAAATGGGCAGAGAAAGATTGCTTTGTAGATCTAGATAGAAGAACTGTGAACAAATAGTTGCAAGAAACAGGAAGGCAGATTTTGGCACGTAAGGAAGACAGTTCTGTAACAAATAGCCATCTCAAATGGATAAGGTTTCCTTTGTAACTAGAAGCAATCAGATTAAGATCTGTACACTGTATATCTGTAACAATGACATAGAAAGGACTATGGGAGTTGATTTACAAGGATTCTTCTAAAGAAATTCTACTCAGCCTTATACATATATGATTTATCTTTCATTCATTAATATTCAGTAAGAAAACATAGTTAAAGCTAATATCTCATATCAAATCTCTTTAGTTTTCAGTATTTCTAAAAATTCAATTTTAAAAACTTTGATTTAAATTCAAATCTGAAAATGTCCCTCCTCCAATTAGAATAAAAGTGCCACAAGAACAGGGATCTTATTAGTCTTATTCCAAGGCTGAGGACATAATAGACAATATGTGAATGAACAAATGTAAAGTTATATGAACAAATAAGTTTATACTTAGTTTCAAGTTTTTGATATTGTCAGACTGCCCCCTAAAAATGAAGTACCAATTCACAGTCCACTCACCAAGAATATTACAGGACTTACTTCCCACAACTTTGCCAATACTGAGATTTACATTGTTTTTAATTACAGTTAATACGATAGGTGATAATCAGCATCTGTTTTTATTTGCATTTTTTA
This sequence comes from Cynocephalus volans, assembly GCF_027409185.1. Classification (NCBI taxonomy): domain Eukaryota; kingdom Metazoa; phylum Chordata; class Mammalia; order Dermoptera; family Cynocephalidae; genus Cynocephalus; species Cynocephalus volans. Next base: position 101,350,387 of record NC_084461.1, read on the forward strand.
TAACTAATGGGGTTGAAGGCTTTCGTGCTTTATTGGTCACCTGTATTTTTCTTTTCTGAATTGCATTTCTATTTTTTTGCCCATTTTTCAGTTGGTTTTTTCCTTATCAATTGGAATGAGTTCATATATTAGATATTAAAACCCTGTCACGTTGCAAATATTTTCCATTACCTTCTGCCATATGAAAATTTAAGTTATACAAATTTCTTTTCTTGTTGCTTTTCTAAGCTAAGTCATACTTTGCTGATCACAATTTCATTCACTCAACATTTAATGTTACAGTACTGATTATACATGTATAAAGAAATGTACTAAGTTCTATGTACGTATGGGTGCCAAATAAAAAACCAAAAAGGACCATATTTTCAGGGACCTTACAATCATGAAGGTGTGTTGGATACGTGCCTATGAAACAGTATGTAGTAAATGCTATAATAGTGGCAGTTTGCTCTAAGTGTTTTTATCAGGGAGTGGGTATCTCCTCCTTGAGTGATTCAGATAAGCTTTAAGGAAAAGTTAAAATCTGAATTAGGCTTTGAAGGAGTTACGATTTGAAAGGGTGAAGGTATAAGTGAACTGCATGAGCAGATGTAGAAAATAAAAAACACAAGGCATGTTCAGGGAATAGGTGAATAATTCAGTGTGGACTGAATAATGTAGGGAAATAGTATTTGTAAAACTAAACTTCCTAAACTGTTTTCTATTATGTGAGCTGTAGCTGGCTTCCCTAATGCCAAAAGCTTATTCAGCCGATTATAATCCTCAGAAAATGAAGCAAAAGCGTTATGAAAGGCAATTTTCTTTTTATACTACTTTAACCCATCTTGGGTTATACATAGTTAAGCTAATGTTATTTAATCTGAGGCGTATCCTGCACTTCTTTTGGTTTTCTAATCTGATTAGATATTTTAGGTTCCTTTAGGGTTAAAACTTTTAGAAATCATAGATTCCAGGAAGTATCCAATCTTATTTTGATTACAGATAAAACATTCTTAACTTACTTAATGCCCTAAATATGGGGAACTCATTATGAAGTACTCAGCATAGATGCTATTAAAGAGAGAAGCACAATTTTCTAACATCACATTTACTTTGTGGGCTGTGGGTCATCTTTGCATAGTAAGATAAAGCACAACATTACTGACATCAATTGTCTCATAAACATGTAAAACTTAAAATATAACCTCAAAGTTCAGGTTTTTCCCCCAGGTTCAATTATACTTTAAGACCGTTTAAACTAGAAAATTGCAAAATATTTATTAATATATTGTGTTTTAGGTTCTAATCACCCAATAATTTATGGGATCCAGTCTTACAAGTAAATGTTGCAAAGTTAGCACAGCATTACTTCTTTGCTAACTAAAGACAAAGAGATAATAATGTAAATAGAACAGTCTGAAAAAAGTGTTAAGCACTATCTATTCTTCAAGGTTATTAGGGAAGAAAATAAATGAGGTATACATATTTAGCTAATCTTAGATTTAATAAACTAGTAAATTATTTAGATAAAAAAGAATAATGTTACAAATTCAAACTCAAGTATTTTTGATTGTTGAGGTAGTAAATATTCTATCATCTGAAACTTCAGTGGCAAATAATACGTAAATTCAAGGTATTTTCCCTATTTGTTAAACATATATGCATATAAACATTCACTTCCTTCAGTAAACTGTAAGTGGACAAAATTAGAGAATAGATATTTTCCATATCCAACTTATCTGACTTGAAAATAATACAGGTTGAACATCCCTAATCCCAAAACCCCAAATCTGAAATGCAGCAAAATCTTAAACTTTTCGAGTGCCATGAAGCCACAAGGGGAAAGTTCCACACCTGACATCACGGGATGGGCTGCAGTCAAAACTCAGGTGCACAGAAGTTAATTCAGGTCCCCAGGAAAAAAAAAGAGCCTCCCAGCCACCTTCAGCTGCAATGTATCTTTTCCACCAAACAACCAGACTGTCCATATGGGTGAGTGAGATACTGACATCTTTGCTTTCTAATGGTTCTATGTATACAAACTTTGTTTCATGCACAAAATTATTATATGATATTGTGTAAAATTATCTTCAGGCTATGTGTATAAGGTGTATATGAAACATAAATGAATTTTGTGTTTAGACTTGGGTCCCATCCCAACACATCTCATTGTGTGTATGTGAATATTGTAAAAATTTAAAAAAATCTGAATCCAAAACACTTCTGGTTCCAAGCATTTCAGGTAAGGAATACTCAACCTGTACACACTTTCCAGCTTTCAACATATACACAAATTTCTTTCCTGATCTTACAATTGCGCACAACTCAACTTGTATTATTTGAGTGCTATTAGCTATATTCATTTATTATACAGGGACATTGGTTTAAGGAGAATGAAGAAATCAGATTCTCGGGCAGAAAATGAGAACTGAACAGTGATTTCATCATTGTAAAGTTAACTGTTATTTAGTATCACCTAATTCTAATATACGGCAAATCACTAACCAAAAGTGCATTCTGGGATTTAAGGGACATAAGTGTAGTTCTAGTCCTTCAATAAAATCATACCTTAGCTCCTGTTTGGACATTCCATTCAATTTATTGGAATGCTTTTTTGAAACTATGGCATTACAAATATAATACAGAATGAAGAAAGAGTTAAATCTCACTTCAAGCGATTACCAGTCTAATAATATCAGTAAAAACGGTACTTTTATTTATGGCATGAAATATATGTAAAACCTAAGGTTGTTTTTAAATTATTCTTTGAGTGCTTTTGAGATGGAAAATGCATTATGAACACTCAAAGATATTGCCAGGTTTACTCATCCATGTGACAGAATAACACCAGTTATACCATTGGGATTTAAGAATCATTAAGTGATAGGACTGAAAAAAGCAGTACGACTCAGTTGTCCTGTTATTTGTTAAATTCTTTCTGCTTGCTAATAAAATACTTAAACTATGAACATTCTCTTTAATAGTCTTCCAGTCTGTCAACATGCTTGCTCTCCTTGATGAATGCCAACTAGAAATTTGCAACAACAGTGTTTTCCCCTAAGGCAAAAGATAAAACCTGGCAAAGATGTAAAACCAAACAGCCAAACCCTTTCTGCAAGGTCGGCTGCCCTCTATTGGACTATATAAGGTATTCAGATGGTAGGTCAATGTAATTTTGTTTTACAAGAAGCTAACACAGTAGATATAAATGTAAATATCTCATTATCCCAAAGAAGCTGAAGTTTCCTGAATAAGTTTTAAAAAAAGAAAACAAAGAAGAAACCTTTAGTAAATTAACTTTTACGGTAAAAAAAAAAAAAAAAAAAAAAAAAAATCAGAGTGCTAATTCTACAAGTAAACAACTTCAGTAATTTTGAGAACCAATAATGAAGTTGGAGTCTTAGTTGCCTTTTCAACCTTGGAGGCAGATCTGGAGCAATTATAGTAGTAACAAGTAGGAGCAACGGGTGCACTCTAACGTCAATCTTTTATAACAATTTGTGTATTAATACAAATCGCATTTTTGTGAGTCCATCCACTCTATGGATGTTTGCTTACACATAAACATGGGTCACAGTAGATATATGAATAGATACATGAGTCATATCTGTTAAGTCTCTTGCCACAAGCACCAAAACTTTTCAGAGCTGGTTCCTCTGTGGAAATTCATTTAAAGTAGCAAGTTGTTCTTTTCTGTGGTTCATCCCCATGCCTGAGATTTGCAATAATGTAGGACCAGTTTACCATCACTGCCAAAACACTACAAAAAAAAAAAAAAAAAAAAGGCAATAAATTAAATTCAATTTTTGTTATTCTTAGATGAAACAAATTTTTAAAAAGTCATACACATTATAAATATCCTCAACACACATGTACACGTAAGTTACCTATGTTATAAGGCTATTTCTTTCAAAAGATGCCTGTTTCTATCAGACACATCAATGATCAAAAATATTTAATAAAACCTTAAGCATCTTAGACATCGATGGTTTTTTGCCCCTTCTCTATATCTCTGACCATAATGTACATATTTTCAGCTGTTTCCTAGTAGTAGTGCTAGTATGTATACTCTAAAATTGCCAAGAAACTGCAAGAATGTTCAAGTCACACTTATATAGTTTTTTCAGTTTCTTGGTGGCAGATCTGGATTATGGATTATACAATGTAGAATAAACTAGATGTAGATAAAAAAGGGAATATTATTTTCTGAGAATAGAAACAACATGACTGAAACATAATTCACTGATTCTAAATTTTATAATTTAATAAGATCCTACTATATTCAAGGTGTTAGATATATAACAGAACAAGAAAGTCATGTCTTCTTTCCCTTATAATTTAAGACTGGCTTGTCATCTCTTAAAGATGTGAATTAATGATCATACTATACACTCTAGTATGTGTACTATACAGATGTGCTTATTCCATTTAAAAAAAAGCAGTAACTTCTTACCTCATAGAGGGTTCCAACTTCCTGGTCTGGGGAAGGAGCAAAAGACTGATTTACGTAAATAAACTATAAGAAAGAAAAAAATAATGGAGATTCATTTTTAATAGTATACTGATTAACCTGCATTTTTCTGAGTTCCAATCAACCAGCTATTTCAAGTTCTTTCTCTTCAGAATTGGGGAAAGCTTCCCTAACCTCCTTCCCATTCTTATAAAATAGATAATTTAAAGAAATATTTATGAAGATCACATCTTTTCTCCAGAGGAATAAAAATATTTTTTGTTCCTAGAACAGTGGTTTCCAATTTTTTATGAGAAACTTTTAAATATTTTTTACACATAGCTTTTGAAGGCTTATTCAAGAAGTTACATTAAAAAAATTTCCCACTTACCCATAATTAAAGACAGAATTTCTCTTAACAAAATTTCACATACACAGCCAAAAATCAGTAAATCTAATAATATTCAAGATAGTGCATTTTTCTTGGGTCAATGTATGACATATGTGGTTAGTTTTGTTTTGGCCTTTACTAGCTTTGAAAACTGTCAATAGTACTGAACTTCGGGCTGGGTGCCACTACCACACAAAGTCACTTGCAGGCAAATGAAGTAAAAAAACACAATTGTCATTACAATCTTGTTCTTTAAAGGACTCACTGTTCAATGTTTCAAGTCAGTCTGTTTTTACTAAAATATTTCTAGTACTTAAAAATTCCTAAAGATACTGAGAACAAAAGGACACAGCATCAAAGTAGCTTTTGATAATTTTCTTTTTAGAAAACAAAATATTATTTGTGGGTAACATATTCAATTTTCCTTTTAATATCTATAATCAAATTCTGAGACTAAAATATCCTGGGCTTAACACAGACTTTAAAAAAAAATGTTATCAGAGGGGCTGGCCTGTTAGCTCAGTTGGTTAGAGCGCGGTGTTGATAACACCAAGGTCAAGGTTTCAGATCCCTGTACCAGCCAGCTGCCCCTAAAAATAATTAAAATCAAAAATCAAAAAATGGTATCAGAGCAGTCTGTTGATGGACACTATTTTGGTTACCAACTATAATGATAAATATTTCTTACGTTTTTCCCTTAGGCAATACAGTGTGGTGATTAAGTTTACAGACTCCATTCAGACATGGGTTTGAATCTTGGCTTTAAATACTAATGAAATCTCTCAGCCTTTTTCCTTATTTGTAAGATATAGAAAATAATAGTACCTATACCTTTTGGGGCCGCAGGAAAGCTAAAATGAGATGACACACACCGAGTATCAGTGCCTGGCATATGTACTCAATAGACATTATTGTTAAATTATTAAGAAACTGTTCATGCTTAAATATCAACTCTTGGTTAAGGGTAAAGTTGAGTAAAGTTCTAACATAAAATTTCAGAAATATAACTGAAAGCAGTGTGTATTTTTTTTAAAACTTAATTTTATTTTTATTATTTTGTTGTTGTTGTTATTCTCAGTCTTTTTAATAATGGCCAGTCTAACTGGTGTGAGATAATATTGCAATGTGGTTTTGATTTACATTTCTGATGATTAGAGATGCTGAGCATTTTTTCATGTACCTGTTGGCCATTTGTATGTCTTCCTTTAAAAAATGTCCAGTCATCTCCTTTGCCCATGTTTTAATTGCATTATTTTTTTTTACGGTATAATTGTTTGAGTTCTTTATATGTTCTGGGTATTAATCCCTTGTCAGATGTATAGTTTGCATCAGACAAGGGATTAATATTTAATTAAATATTTTCTCCCATTCTATAGTTGTCTTTCCGCTCTGTTGTTTCCTTTGCTGTGCCTTTTTTGTTTGATATAATCCCATTTGTTTATTCTTTCTTTTGTTGCTTGTGCTTTTGGGGTCTTATTCATAGTCTTTGCCCAGTCCTACTTCCTGGAGTGTTTCCCCTATGTTTTCCTTTAGTAACTTTACGGTTTCGGGTCTTATACTTAAGTCTTTAATCCACTTTGAGTTGATTTTGGTATACGGTGAGAGGTACAGGTTCAGTTTCATTCTTCTGCACGTGGGTGTTCAATATTCTCAGCACCATTTATTGAAGAGGCAGTCTTTTCTCCATTGTACGCTCCTATTGCCTTCGTCAAAGATCAGTTAGCTGTAAGTATGTGGATTGATTCATGGGTTTTCTAGATCAATGGAGTTACTTGTTTTAATGCATGATTTTGCTTTTAAGTCACAAGTCTTTCAGTTGATGTCTCGCTAGTTATTTTGGTCATTATAAAAAATTCTCTACTAGATTCCTCACAAAGGACTCACGGGAACAGTATTACCTGAATTCTTACACATTGCTAACAGATTGTGCCATGATTAAAAGTCAGTTTTGCATGATATAAAATCCTTATCTCACACTTTCTTTCCTTGAGTTTGCTACAGTTTGAATGTATCCCCCCAAAATACATGTGTTGTAAACTCAATCACCATTTTAACAGTGCTAACAGTGGACGTTTAAAAGATGATTTTAATGCCTTTATCCTGGGAGGAGATTGGTTTATCTCAGGAGCGGGTTCCTGACAAAAGGATAAGTTTGACCCGTTTTCTCTCAGTTTTTCATGCTTGTTTCTGCCTTCTGCTACTGGATGACCCTTGCAAGATGCCAGTGCCATGCTCTTAAGACTTCCCAGCCTCCAGAATTGTGAAGTAAATAAAGTTCTATTCTTTATAAGTTACCCAGACTATGGTATTCTATTATAGCAGCAAAAAATGGACTGAGACAAGTATATTTACTGTCAAAGTTTGATAACCTAATTTCCTTTCTGTTACAAGTCATGCCCTCTTTCCCACCCTAGATTTCCAAAGGATTTTTTTTTTTCTTTTAAGTCCAATAATTTTACCAGAACATGTCTTGGTATTCATTGTTCTGGGCTGATATTCGCAGGTACTTGCTATATTTTTTTAACATATATTTTTCAAATCTTTTTAAAAGATATTTCCTTTCAATTACAATTTTAAAGATGTTTTGATTTTCTTCTTCAGGGACTCCTGTTGAACATATATTTTTCAAATCTTTTTAAAAGATATTTCCTTTCAATTACAATTTTAAAGATGTTTTGATTTTCTTCTTCAGGGACTCCTGTTGTTCATGTTCACTCTCCTTTGTTCAGACTCAGCATCTGTCACTTTCTCTTGAATCTTAAAAAAGGTAAAAAAAAAAAAAACCCTTTTCTTTTTGACTTCAAATTTTTTTTTCTCCCTATTTTTAAGGTATTATCTATTACTTGCTCTTATGATGCTTCTAGTTTAGTCTATTTCTGAAATAATTTTTCCTTTATCTGCAATCATTAGGTCAACAGTACTGAGGCTGACATCTATTCTTTTCTCAAGCTTTGTCACTTAATTTCTTAGTATCACTAATGCTGATTTATGTTGTTCTTTTCACTTCTTGTATCATTTTTCTTAGCATCTATTAGCTCATTTTGAAATACAAAGTTACAATATTTGACCTGTTTTACAGATACAATTATTTGACATGATTTGTCTTTAGGAATTCTATTGTTTTTTTCTCTTTTTCTCTTGAAACACTGTATGGGATTTGACCTTGACACTTCCTGTTGCTTGTTTTTATGTGAAATTAGTTTTTCTCAACTTAGAATTAGATGAGTCAAGGTAGTTTTTCAAACTTCAAAAAGCTCCTTTTTGTACTGTTTCTAAGCAACTGGGTTCTGTTCACTTTTTTTTAAATTTAATTTTTATTTTTTTTAAAAGAAAATGTATTTTTATTAACTTTTTTTTTTTTTTTTTTTTTTTTACATTCTAGGATGATATTGCAGAGCAGTTAAGAGGGGGAAAGGAGGGAAGGAAATGTGATGGAAGGAGGAGAAAGGAGTGGGACTGAGGCCTCTGGCACCCCCCTCATTCCCACAGGGGAGACGGGGGGGGGGGGCTTCCAGCGGTAGCTTGGTCATTGCTGAGCCGGGTGCAGATTTAAAGGGGTGTGGCAAAAGACCTCGCCCCCCACCACCCCAGCTCAGGAACCCGGGGATCTTCTTGCTGTGCTTGGTGGTCATCACTGGGCTGGTTGCATGTGTTAGGGGGCCGTGACTGAGGCCCCAGGACCTCCACCACCCTGGCTCGGGAGAGCCCAAGGCACTTCCTGCCCGTGGCTTGGTGGCATTGCTGGGGTGGTTGTGCGTGTCAGATGGTGTGGCCGAGGTCCTCATCCCCCACACTGGAATGGTTGTGGGTGTCAGGGGCCAAAGCTGAGGCCCCCGACCCTCCCCCCTTACTGTCTTGGTAGCCAAGGGGACTTCCAGTCCTTCTAGGTGTTATTGGTGTTCCTTGGTGAAATGAGACCTTTACTAGTTAATATCAAACTTTGTCTCTGGTTGCGGGTACTTTGTTTTTTCTTTCAGTTCTGTTTAGGATTATTTGCTGTTCCCACCACTTAAACTCTGTGCTGGAACTAATTTGATGTCCTTTGCTTACTTCTAAAATGGGGGAACTTCCTACGGAGACCAGTACTTGAGCTGTGTGGTGTAGCTAAATTGCTGCTTTGCTACTGATTCCCTAGGGAAGGCTTTTTGTGCAGCTCAGGTTTTAATGCTTGACTCTGTAGGTACTTCTGGGTGTAGTGCAATCCGGTGTACCTGAGTTGTGCAGAAACTCTGGTCTGGGCCTAAGTCTTTTCATCAAACTGCACCCCATGCAGTTCTATATTCCTGACCAGTCTCCTCTGAGTGGTCCTATGCTGATTGGGGTACAGATCAGCTGTCCTTGCTGTGCCCCAGTGTTCCCCTGGTGGGCCTGTCTCCCCCACGGCCCGTGTTGCAAATACTTCCCATGGCACAGGCCGTGAGCAGGTCCCTTGCGATGACTCACCGGCCTCTGAGTGGCTCCTTGTTTTCAGTTGTTGTGGCTTCTCATTCCTATGTGAGTCCACAGGAACCCTTGTGGGCCTGGGGGCCACCAAGGCCCTCTTCTCCCCTGTTGCCTCCAAGCAACTTCATCTAAATGACACAGCTGCAACTTTTGCCAGTTCCTGCTTTGTGCACTCAGCAGCTCCAGCCTGGAAGCAACTAGGGCTCGAAATGGTCAGAGTGGTTTTTTCTTTCTCTCATTGGGGCTTCTCCCACCTTCATGCACTCTGTAGGTCTCTCCTCCTCTTCCCTTGAGCTCTAGCAGCCCCAGTTTGGCTGTTGTTGCTTTTTTATAATTGTAAATTGTTTGATTTGTGGAAGAGAGTGACACTAGGGACCATCTATTCTGCCATCTTGACTAGAACCCAGAAGACCAAATTTTCTGTTCTCCTCTACTTTGATCAGTTCTTTGTCTTTCCTTCCCTTCTCACATCTCCACCCTGCTCAATTTTCATTTCATTTTCCAAAGTTTCTGCTCGGCATGGGGTCCCATCCTGGAAAGGAGCCCTACTGAATCTATTTTGAGAGTCCCCAGGGGACAGACTGCTCAAGCCCCTTCAGTTCTCCTTAGTGCAGATATATTGTGATTACGTGCTATGAGAAAGGGCAAAGCCCCTCTCAGTTTCAGCTACTGTTCTTACATTGGCCCACTATGCTTTCCAGTGAGGACCTGTTAATTAGTTTGAGGTTCTCCTTTTCTCAGTGCTATTGCTTACTGCTTCTTTCAACAGAGACATTGATACCATGCAGGTCCTGCAGTTGGTGGTATGCTCCCATCAACTTGTGTTTTGTGGTTCATGAGGATACCTTGTCACCTACTTTTGTTATAAATACTAATTTTGGGTTTTTGGTTTTGCTATCTAGTTGACTAGATTTTTATGGAAATTCAGAGATTCAACTATGTCTTGATACCACTACTATCTTCCCAGAATTCTTAGCATTACTCTTTTTCTTCAACACTCATTTTGCTAAAATGATGTGGTGTACAGCTAGATAAAAGCCATAAGATGTGACTTCTAACTTAACCTAGGAAAGTGACAAAATAATTCTTCTTTTATGTTTCCTATTGCTTAAATGGGAAAGGATAATAAGATTCACTACAAAGGCTATAATTTGAACCATATATAATTGTTTTCATAGGTTAAAATGGTTGGTTTTTGGCAATTTTACATGGATCAATCTAACATACATTGATATCAATCAATTCCTTTCAGATTACTAGACATAGGCAATACAAAATTTCAAGACTAACATTAACACAGAACAGTATCATCTCATTTTTTCTATCTCTCTATATTTTTAAAACTAATGCCTTAAATTAGTTGGTACTACTCTGCTTTCCCACCTTACCAACTCATGTTACATCTTTAGCAGAGGTACAGCCTTTGTTCATTTCTCTAGTGTATGTCCTCATTCTCCTTGTGCAACTGTGACATCCCCCCTTTAATTAAACCCTAATTGGTACTCATAAAACAGATGTTTTTCTCACACTGATCACAAAGGAAGATCTTTGCCTGTAAAACTCAATTATTCCCACTACTTCTCCCCAACAACTAACTTTGGAGGGATCCCTGGCTCTATGCTATTCTTATCTCAAATAACTTGTAGTGATTAACCTATCATGCATTTACTTTAACACTGAAGTCCCTTTTCTTTTTTTTTTTTGTCTTTTTCGCGACTGGCACTCAGCCAGTGAGTGCACCAGCCAGTCTTATATAGAATCCGAACCCGCGGCGGGAGCGTCGCTGCGCTCCCAGCGCCGCGTTCTCCCGAGTGCGCCACGGGCTCGGCCCTGAAGTCCCTTTTCTGAGAACCATTTACAGCCAAACACTCAGATCAGGGTCGGTTTCTGGCTCCTCTTTAACAAAAAGAAATTCCAACACATGCCACTTCAATATCAGTTCACTCATTTTACCTGTTTTCACTCCTGTATTCATAAGCAAATACACCCCACCCCAATACTACCAAAAAAACAAAACAAAACAACCAGTGGCGTTTACAATATTAACCCTTACTACAACCACCACTATAAAATGCTTAATGTATACCATAAAAAAAAATAAGCATGTTTCTCAGTTCTTTCACAATACATGGCAAAGATACATTGCTTACCTCAAGAAGAATGAGGAAAAAAGCAAGCGTGAAAACTCCTGTATTAATGTGCAAAAAAATGCAATGTTCTATGATAGATTTTTCTGCATGGGTATTCACTGACTTCCCAAAGTAAACAACCAATACAGCAGGTAAAAAAAAAAATTAGGTCATACTGTAAAGCAAATCTAAAATTCATTTCATTTCAGGGCTCCCTAGAGGATTCTTTGATAAAGTTCATAAATTCCACAAACAAGAGATTAAAGGGCATAACAAAAGTAAAATATGTAGCTCCATATATATTCTTACATCAAATAGTTATTCATTGTTACCTAGGAACTATTACAAATTTTTATAGGAAAATGATCACCACTGATTTCATACCAACTGTTCTGAAGCCACAAGTTTAAGGAACTTTTTGATGAAGTCAATGAGTCCTTGGATGGTTCGGGTTCGCTCTACAGCCCACTTCTTTGTTTTCATAATAGGGGTGTCTCCCACAGCCTTTAGCAAGATGTCAACTGTAAATGAAAAATAAATGTACTGACAGTTACACTGAAACATCTAAAAAACTAGAAAACTTAAGTCTTTAACCTACATACAATTTGCATATTTATGATACTGAAGATACATCAGTGATGTAAAAATGTTACGATTCCTTTCTATTGTTTTTTTTCTTGATCCTACAATTTCTGCCCATGGGAGTAATCTTTAAAATGCATTTTGACATAGTTAGCAATTCCAAAGAGAAGAAATATAAATCATCAATACAGACATAAAACAACATTTAAGCTCACAAAAATAACAAAGTAAAATAACATCATGGCCCTTTTCACCTACCAAACTAGTACAGATTAGAGTAATAATGGGGTAAATAATACTACTGTTGATAATATAAAGTGGTATACCCTTTCTGGAAAGCAATATGGTAATACATATCCCAATACTTGAAGACATACTTTGACTCAATACTACTATTAGGAATCTAGTCTAAGAAATCATGAGATGTGTAAAGATTCACTTAGAATTTTACCTTCATTGAAGCTTTTATTTTTATAGAAAAAAACTGGGAAACCCAAATATCCAACAAGGATACTTAGAAGGGATTGATCAAATAAAGGATATTATACAAGTACTCTATGATAGAATTTATATAATGTTGTAAAGAGTACACACTCTAAGCCGTCTGGGTTCAAATCCTAACTCAGCCATTTGCTAGGTGTGTGTGTATATATATATATGGAAAAGCTTTTTAATCTCTCCATGGTATATATATGTGGATAAGCTTTTTAATCTCTCCATGCCAGTGTCTTCATTTGTAAAATAGGTATAACAGCATATACCTCATAGGGTTGTTGTGAGGATTAAATAAGTTAATATATTCTTAGAAAAGTATCTAGTACAGAACTCATACTTACTGAACCTTAAGATTATTAAGCAGTCATTAAAGAAACACATTGTAAAAGCGTAATTATCAACATAGGGAAGTTAGCAAATGTACCAAATACAAAACAGCATGTATGATATCTCAATGTCTTTAAAACCATCACAAGCACATATTCACATAAATAGGAAAGAAAATGCACAAAAATGTGATTTCTCAGTAGTGACATTACAGGCAGTTATTACTTGGTTTTACTTATGCTTTTTGTAACTACCAAATTTTCTACAATAAACTTTTTAATAAAGGAAAATAAGTTACTAAAAATGAAATACAACTACTAGGCGCCAAAAAGAAGTTTCAGAGAGAGAAATTATAAGGTTGCAATATTCCAAAATACAAATATGTAAACCCAAAGACTATGAATCTATCTCTTGAAGAAAGTTAGTTTTGCTTAAAAAAAAAAAAAAAAAAAAAAAGCAAGCAATATTGAAAAGCAAAATAGTGTACTGTTGCCCCCTAAAGCTAACTATTCTATTACATTCTTCTTACCCCATCCTTTGGTATTAAAAGTTGAGACCAATTAGGTCAGAGATCAATTTATTGAAGGTTATCCCTGTAATGAAGACACCTAGAACATATGATGCAGTTTACCTTCCTGCTAAAAAAGTACCTGACTATCCTAGCTAGCTCCAATTACTTTGAGAATAGGGATGAATTTGGAGATAAAGAGGATTCTGTTTAGCTCACCTTTCATACCTCCCTTCTCTGCTTCCTCAATCCCCTGGGACTATCAGTTGCAATTGGTCATTTCAAGAAAGTGAATCAGAAAATACCATGTAGTACAACATACTACTGAAGGAAGAAGAGCAGCAGTGCAAGAAACGAAAGAAAGAAAAGGAATTATTGTAATTATGGCTATACTCCTTTTTTAAAGTATAATTGTGATTGCTTGTAGTTCTGAATCCTGGTTACACATTAGAATCAACAGGGGGAGCATTTAAAAGAATACAGGTGTCCACATCAATTAAATCAAAATATTCTGGAAGCAGAGTGTATTAGTCTGTCTTTGTGTTGCTATAACAGAATACCCAAAACTGGGTAATTTATAAAGAAAAGAGGTTTATTTGGCTCACAATTCTGGGACAGATATATCTAGCACAAGCCTCAGATATATCTAGCACAAGCTTCTACTCATGGAGGAAACTGGCAGGCAGGCAGGCAGCCAGCGGGTGCAAGGAGAGGAAGCAAGAGAGGGAAATGAGGTGCCAGGCTCCTTTAAACAACCAGCTCTCATGGGAACTAACAGAACAAGAACTCCCTCACTAGGACCCAAGCATCTCCCAACACTGCCACACTGGGGATCAGATTTCAACAGGAACTTCTGGGAGACAAACTTGTCCAAACTATAGCATGGGCCTTGGTACTGGTATGTTCAAAAGCTCCCCCAGCTGATCCTAATTTCCAGTCAGGGCCAACAACCTTGGTCTGTTTCAATAACGTCTTTTCTTCTGTAGGTTAAACCAAAAATGGAACATAGGAAATACGCTTCTTCCAGCAGATTGTCCTCAAAAAAGGATGACAGTCCCAGGGTAGAAATTCAATAGCTAGAAACTAAGTTTTATATAGGAGAGGCAAACTCAAATGGGAACAGGAGCCAGAAAATGAAAATCCAATTTTCAAATGATGGCTCAAATTGTGTTTAAAAAAAATTGTGCAGATCAGAGAAAACATTCCCCTCAGGCAATATCTGGGGAGAAAGCCATTGTTTTTTAGCCTCTGTTTTACACAGCTATCACGAGGGTCAAGTAGTAAGCTTTAGACTAAGGCTGTTAGACCTTAAACCCTTTGAAAGTCAGCTCCTGCTTATGGTAAATTGGAAGGAAAAAAAATGCAACAAAAATTTGTAAAACCCATGGGATTCTTTTAAAGAAAGATTCCAGTGGCTATCTACACAATTAATCATAGTGCATAATGTGGAAATGACAGAACAAATTTCCCTCAGAACAAATTTCCCTCAAACGTAAAGGCAGTCTGATTTAAGAGGGGGAAGGGGCGTCAGTGCTGGGAGAAACAATTATTCTCTATGGCGGGAGGAATTGAAATCGGATGAAAAAGGCCATGAGATGACAGAGCAGAAAACATGCCTACCTCCACTTTAAGATCTGGAATGACAAAATTTGTGTAGGTACAAGGTCAACCTCTTCGAACTGAAGATTTTCATTTGCTGTTTCTTCATATGCAAATTTAACTCTACCTAGAGTGCTTCAGGACAAGAAAACTTAGGAATTTCTGTGTTTTACAAAGGCGAACTACTTCATACCGGGTAAAATTCCAGTTTTTTGGTTCAAGAAGTGAATTCACACTCAACTGGGGGCGGGGGGGGGAAACTCAGCAAACCAGTTAGAAGGCGTGAATTCTAACCCCGGCTTTGCCAGTGACCACCCCATCACCTTAAATCATTATTCAAATAACTCCTGTGTTGATTACTTGAAGCTATGAGACACCACTCAGCTCCCACCTTTAAAATGCTCGCAGTGTGGCCGACGCAAAGGAAGATCAGAATATAGTGTACACAGTACTGTGGCTGCCAAGTATCAGGCACTACACCGATAAGGCACCTAACCAAGGATATCTAGGTACGAAGGTGCGTCCAGAGATGGTTTTCTTGAGAGGCATTCACTCAAAGGTGCTGAAAATCGAAAAGAAAACTTCCTCTCTCCTGATTGCTCAAAATGCATATCTGGGACTGCCCTTCCTCTAAATTTTTATTCTTTACTGGCCGCCACCCCTAGTCGGACGCAAGCTAAACCTCCCGCCTCTCTGCCCAGAAACGACTGTCAAAATTACTTTTTTTCTTGGTGTCGCCGGCAGGTTCCTCCGTCCCAGGGGATACTGCAGCGGAAGAAGGAGGCTCCGGAGTGACTGTTTCTGGGGAGACGTCTGTCAGTCCTTCGCCGCCAGCAGCAGTTGAGGGAGGAAAGGGAAGTACAGACTCCGGTTCCTCCGCCATCTTTCTCGGTGGAGGCGAGGGCGGAAGTGGCGGTGAACGCGTGCAGTGGGCGGGCTTCACGCCGGGGAGCGTCGCAAAAGAGGTGTCTGAAAATGGGGACTCAACCCAGCACTGAAACTTGCCGGCTAGTCCTCCACTTTGTACCTGTCACGGACCCTTGACCTTTAATATTGCACCGAGTGTTAGTTACCCTACAGCATGACTCTTCGGCCATGGGCGACGTCCCCGTGCGCAGCCAAGGGCGCAGGCGCCGTTCAGACAAGTAGGCTCGGGCGTGGAAATGTTTCCGCTTCCCTGCACGCCAGCCCCACTCAAGCTCCGCCCCTCTCAGGCCCCGCCCAGCTACCCGGGAGCGCGCGAGGGAGGGGGCGGGTGGGGAAGGCTTGCAGACAAGATCTCAAGGTGAGGCTCACGCGCCCGCCCCCGCCCTGGCCCCCGTCACCCACCCGGTCGGCTCGGCTCAACCATGATCAAGGCGATTCTCATCTTCAACAACCACGGGAAGCCGCGGCTCTCCAAGTTCTACCAGCCCTACGTAAGTATCCAGATTCTGACGATCCGGGTGAGGGGGAGTCGTTGGCGACCGGCAGCGCCCAGCACGGCTTCCTCAGAACAACCCCCTCCGGCGCTCTGCGGCCGGTCTCGCGCCCGGGCCGCCCGCCTAGCGTTCCTGGGCTGTCAGCCTCTCGGTGGGTGGGAGCAAGGTGCCCACCTTCCCGCCCCGCTCCCAACCTCCGACGTGGCGCTGCACAGGCGGCTCCTCCGCCAGTCTGTGGACTGGGTGGTTTCCCGGCTTCGCGGGCGAGGCCCTCGCCGGTCGGGCAGCTGCAGCTCACCTGTCCCCAGGAGCCCTGCGCTTCTGCCCGGCGAGCCCACCCCGCGCTTTTGCTTTCCTGCCGCCCACCCGCGGCATCCGTTGGCCTCGGAGCAGGAAGACCGCACGGAGCTGGTCCTCGCAGCCCCACCTCCCTGACGCCCAGCCTTTCCAGGTGGACCTCTCTGTTCTACCGACAGATGGGCTCCTGTTTTTCAGTGTAATCCTCTCATAGCAGAGGAACTGCCCGCTCTGTACAGTCTCTCGTATATATTTCCATACGTGGTCGACTGCCCAGCGTGACTTTCAGGTGTCTCATTATTAAAAAGAAAGATAAGCGAGGACCTGACGTTTTTATCGGGCTTTTCCCCCAGTGGCTGTAAATTATTTACTCTTGAAATAATTGGCGACGATTGTAGTTGACCGATAACTGTGATTCTATACCTGAAAGTTAGGATTTCAACTTCTCGTTTGGCATTTTCCTACGTAAGGGAAATTGCCCTAACTTATAGTTTTTCTTTTACTTATGAAGAATAGTAATATTTGTAAAACTTCTATTTTAGAAGTAGTTATTATTGATAAATGCGGGAGGCTTTAAGGTAGTAAAGATAATCGAGAAAGGATCACAGACTTCTTTGTTTGTATGAAAACAAAATCTACCACTAGGTAAAACACTTAAAATTGGGTTCTCAGTGGTAGGATTAATGTGAGATATAACTATTGTGTTGCATTGGGGCATTTTGCTTACAGCCAGAAATGAATTTTCAATTCAGTATTGAAATTGTGCCAGCGCTAACACTTATATGCAGATAAGTCCCAGATGGAAATCATTCCTGCCATTAAAAATTAAATGTGAAAATGTCAGTTTGCCTAAAATTATAACACAGTCTGTGGAGGTGTTAGTTGAAATGAGAAATCTTGAGCTTATTCTTCATTTCCTTAAGTTGTTTTGCTTTTGCTAACGTTAAAGAATATTTTCTAATATTCCTGAGTGGTTTTAGTTTAGTTTAACTTAAATATTCATACTCCATTTAAGAATTATACATCATTCTTTAATCCGGGATAAAATTCTAGTTGATCCTTCTGAGTGAAGAAGATCCATTAACTTTACATTGTTACCCATTTGCTTAAAATATTGTACTAGCCTTTATTGAAGGAATCTTTTTTTTAGCCATTTTGCCAGGGCCGTTCGTTTGCAGTGTAGAAAAGATATATTGCCACTGTGAAACAATTCAAAAATTTATTTTTCCATATCTGAACTTAATAATTAAGCAGTATTCAAAATAGTAGGTTTCCTGGCTACTGATCTGTAGTATCAATATAACAACTCCTATGGTGTAGAATTTATCCATAGAAGAATAAATTTAATTTGGAAATTTAGAAATACATCTTTCTCTTGCCCAGTAGGAGGAACAGAAGTATCCTTTACCTTCACTTAGTAGGTAGCAGTGAAGGTTAATGTGGGAAGAGGTGGTTCTGGTGGCAGTGGCAACTCTGGTGGCATTTTCGGCTGTTGCATTAGTGACTGACCTAACGGGCAGGGAGCTAGAAGGTGTAAAAAGAAGAATCTAGTGATCACTTGACCATGTAGAAGTATGGTGCCAGAAGCTGTTTCTGTGTTTTAGTCTTGTGTAGATTGGGTTTTGACAATTGTGTGTTTATTTTTGTTTTCAAGCATATTTTAAGGTTATATTTGTTTCCTCTGCTAGACTGTAACCTATTTGAGGGTGGACATCTTTGTCATACATTTATTCTATGAGTTTGTCAACAAATATTTATTTCATGCCTACCCTGTGCAGGCATTGTTTTAAGATGTGAAGATGAACAGGTTTATTTACTTCTTCTACTCTGGATAGTGATAAATGCTGTGGAAAAAATAAAGCAGGGAATGGTAACAGGGATTGTGGGGATGACAGTTTAAAGTAGGGTAGTCAGGTAAATTCTCACTGAGAAGGTGACGTTTGAGCAAAGTCTCAAAGGAGGTAAGAAGGAAGAAAAGCATTCCATATAGAGAAAGCCACAAGTGCAAAGGCCCTGATGAAAAAATGCCTGTTTGAGGAACCTACTCTGTTTGAAAAACACCAAGAAGACTGGCATGGTAAGAGCAGACAATGTAAGAGGAGTAGCTGGAAATGATGTCCATTTGTATAGGGCGTCTGAATACATTCTATTCTCGCTGCCTGGAATGTCCTTCACTTCTTTTACAACGTGTCCAAATTCGACCTCTTGATTTAGGCCCAGATCAAACATTACCTAAGCATTCCCTGAAGGCTTTTATCTTGCTGAAAGACTCTTCTTGGTTCTTAAGATTTCGTTTTTTATCTTTATTATGGTACAGTATTCTGTTTCACAGCTTATAATTCCTTGGGGAATCCATCCTATAGAATCCTTGAAGAAAGGTATCTGGTTTTAGATATATTTGTGACATCCGCAGCAATCAGCACTGAGTCTTAAACATAGAAAACTCTCAATAAATCGTTGCTAAATGCATACATTTAGGATCTCCTAGCTTGGGATAGTTTAGGTTAGAATTGACTTCCTAACTTTCCTTCTAACTCTTAAAATTTAGTCCCTCATTGAAAAGAAATTTTAAGATTCAGTGCCTTTAGCACAGAAGTAAAGGTGGAATAGCTGTTACTTCAACTGTTTTAAATTGAAAGAAGTCTCCAAGAAGTATATATTCAGTAAGATTGACAGTTTTGAGTTTAATTTATCAAGCAATATCAGGGAGTGTGACTGGACTAACAGCTCTGTACCCTGACTGCATTGGGTTTTCCCTGACTGCATTGGATTTTCATTCTTTATTAATCCACCGTCATGATGTAGCGATTCATAAAGTTCATCTCTACCTTATAATAGTGCAGATTTCCATTTTATGCTATAATAGATTTTTAGATTTGATTGTGCCTCCAAACTTATGTGTGAGACATATGAAGTCACACTCCTATTTTATTAAACTGCAGTTTTGGTTCATTCTGCTAGAGTCAGACGTTTATAATTCAAGGGTGAACTCAGAACGCATCCCCTTTTATTTTTGCTTTTTATATCCTTGAGCTATGATTGCAGAAGTTCAAATGATTTTCTTGGTTTGTTTCTTTAAAGTGATGTTTAGCTACAGTAACTTGGCAACAATAACCTTTCGTCTTTTAATATTTGTCTGGCAATATTTGTGTATTACTGTAAATGACTAATGAGACTTATATTTCATAAACCAGGTATATTTTTACATAGCTATCAAATAAGAAAAAAAATTCTTGGGTTATGATTCCTGTGTTGTTAATGAACTATGGCACATCCTTTGATGAATCACTTTAATAAAGTAGAAATGTTTTTCTTTCATATGAATTTTCTTAGTTGTTTCCACAAATATAAAAGATTGTATGTGTATATGTGTGCACACATATACACCACATATACATAAAGTGCAAACAAGAAAATTATAAAACTTTAACAATGCATGCATTGCCTAAATTTTCTTGTAAACTGTATCTGATTATTAAGTTGTTTAGCAACCAAATGCAAGCCCTAGAAGGCACTCTGATTGTTCCTCCCTTTTTTGAAATTTTTAACATAAAAAATACAAAGTATTGAAAGTATGCATAACTTTTTTTTTCTTTTAAAAAATCCTTAACAAAGATTCATCCGTGTTCACTGGTATCTTTTTTTTTTTTTTAAAAAGATGACCAGTAAGGGGATCTTAACCCTTGACTTGGTGTTGTCAGCACCACGCTCACCCAGTGAGCTAACTGGCCATCCCTATATGGGATCTGAACCCGGGGCCTTGGTGTTATGAGCACCACACTCTCCGGAGTGAGCCACGGGCCGGCCCACTGATATCTTTTTTTTTAGTAACTATTAAGACAATGTAGCAGATAGAATAATTAAACTTATTTCTGTGGTCAAGATATAATTATCAACAGTTCTGAGTATTAGGCAGTTAACACATTAACACATAGTATTTTAGCTTTTTTGTGAAGAAGAAAATTCCAAATTATTTGTTTTTTTCTATATTGATTAGGATGTTTTTGGCTGCATAAATTGGGTTTTATGTAGCCTGAATCAAATTTGCTTAAAAGGAATTATGTTAGGGTACATAATAGGAAGTACAGAGTAGCAGATAGATTCCAAAATTATTTGGTTCAGCAAGTCAATGACTTGATCATAGATCCAGTTTCTTTCTCTTTCTCTGCTTTACTTTTCATAAAATTGGTATTATCCAAAGGCAGATTTCATCCTAGAAATCAGTGATAATCAGTTTAATCTAGAAAGAGACAGTGATCTGTTTCAGTAATCCTAGAATATGTCTTTCCCTTCAGTCTATTTAGACTTACACATGATCAATAATAGCTTACCCTAATCAGGATCCAACCTTGGAGCTGAGGATGAGGGTGGAAACACAGATAAAATTGATATTCTATTGGAAAGATGGAAGAGAGATGTGGATGTTGAGTAGGCAAACAAGGGTCCACTATTCCCTCTTTTTAAATTTTTTTTAAATTTTTATTTTTATTAACATATAGTTGACAAAAATTGTATATGTTTATGGTGTCCATATCTTTCAATATATGTATACATTGTGCAGTCGTTAAATAAAACTAATTAAAATATCTTTTTATTTGCTCATGTTTGCTCTGAATAGATATTATTTTTTATTCTCTGTAATTTTAGATTTCTTCCTAGGTTGTTACTATCAGGAACAATTCTTTGTAATATACAATCCTGAATATGTGCCACAATAGATCGTTGTTCAAGGTGTTCCTTCTATCAAAGGATCATTGAAAATTTTAAATTCTGATATGGTCTCAATTTTGTATGAAGTACGTTTAAGGACTTGCTTTTTAAAAATTAATATTGATTAAACCTGTTGAAAATTGAAATGTAAAGGAGGAAATAATGATTTTTGGTTTTGAGGGGAATGTTACAAATAGTATAATGTTCCTGGGCCTTTCTAAACAGAGGAAGACCACCTTGTAAAAGTCTGGTTTTAACCGCCTTTTAAAGGGTGGTTGTATTATGTTTCCTTAGCAGAGTCATTGATTGTTAAATCATTTATTGTTTTAAATGTTTCCTTTTTGTGATTATGTGGAAAATAGTTAAATATTAAGATCACTAAGGTCATGCTTGATTTTACCACACACTGATAATTATTAACATTTAGTGTATTGCCTCCAGTCTTTATTTTTCCTTCCAGAATGTCCCAATGAAGAGAATACATCTTTTAGACATTAATAATACATAATGAGTGCATTGAAGGTGGTCGTGGATTTATCAAACATTTGTGACTTTAAGATAAGCAAATATGTAATGTCCGGCGCTCTGTTAAAAAGACTTTAAGTACATTAATGTATGTTAATAGCACATTAACGATTTCCAAATATGTATTTTTTTCCTCTGTGTATGTCTTTCTCTTTTACAAAGTTGAACTCATATATGTCCCTAAATATATCAGGGTTCTTTCCTTTTCTGTTTCCAAAGGGAAATCTTTTTTGATTTTTCTTGGAAAATCAGTTCATTCTTGTCTTTAGCATTTTGTATTCATGGATTTTGGGTTTCTTCACTGCAGCTGCTAATCCAAGGTGATTCTAAGTTGTAGACCACCTAGAGGGGCCAGTCCCCCTCCAGCCTCTTGTTATATAAAACTCTCACATTAGGATCAATTATACTTGTTCTTTCCTTTACCATTCCGCGTTGTCAGCCTTCTCCTTTTCATATCCTTTAACCTGCACTATAGATAAACAACGTTCTTTACTGAAGGATCAGGCAACTCTTAGAAGGGTCTTGCGGTGTGAGAGGAAT
This sequence comes from Cynocephalus volans, assembly GCF_027409185.1. Lineage (NCBI taxonomy): Eukaryota > Metazoa > Chordata > Mammalia > Dermoptera > Cynocephalidae > Cynocephalus > Cynocephalus volans. The sequence continues at coordinate 101,372,783 of NC_084461.1, forward strand.
AAAGGTCAATTCTAGCTAACAGGTGTTTTCTCAAAACCCCAAGTGAAGGCACTTCTAAACTTAGGTTTTTGAGAGGAAGAGTGGCCTTTCTGGGTACTACTTGACCTTTCTCTCCATGTCACTCTCCTTTCTTTCCCTGCCCATATTTCTTCAACAAGTATTTATTTCTTGATTATATAGCCCTGTTCTAAGCACTGGTAATATAGTGATGAGTAAGACAGATGTTACCCTTGCCCTTCAAGTTTATGTTCTAGTGATAGGAGATAGAATATAAATTATAAAAGATTGTGATTGGTCTATGAAGAAAATGAAACACTGAAAGGGGATAAAGAATGATGGGGGGAGAGGCTATAGTAGATAGGATCATAGGGAAAGCCTCTTTGAGGACCTGGTGTCTGTGAAGAGAACTGAATAAGGTAAGGGAGAAATAGTTATGAGAACAACAGAGGAGAGAATATTTCAGACAGAGTTGTGGACCTACCTCAAATGAGTCCAAATTTGACGTGTTCAGGAATAGCAAGAAGGCAAGCTGAGTAATCACAGGAAAGAGTGGCAGGAGACGAGGTCAGAGAGAAAGATTATACCTGTATGCCACATCATGTCCCTTCTTCACATCTTTCTGTCTAATGATATCATCCCCAACATGCTGTCCACAAGAAGAGCTATTTCTCCTGGAATCCTACTTATAGTTTACACATTTGAACAATGTCTCTGCAGAAGAGGCAGTGATGCTCTCCTCTGCTCAGTTATTTTTTTCTATACCCAGTTATTGTTAGGCTCTGGAGAGATATAGGGGTGCTAATCCAATGAATGAAAGTAAAAGTGAGTACTCCAATTTTGTGCTGCAGCCTCTGTATCAATGAGACCTCAGATCAAGCTGGTAAGCTGGTTATTTGTGAAGTAACGGAACTCAAGAAGAAAAGCATTTATTTTTATTACACATCTTACAGTCTTAATTATATGTGAACAGAGTTTATGTGAAGCCCAGCTGACCAACCTTATTATTGTACTGAGAAGCATTTACATCTTTCCTGTCTTTCTTAAACTGATGTAATTACAAGCATCTCTAGCTGTCAGTAATTGTTCTCTTTGCTACCCAGGAGGAAAGGGCTCTTTTTCAATATTCTAGACCCATTGAATGGTTTTGATTTCTGTGTGCTAAGTAGGAAAGACTGCCAGCTCATCCTACCGCATACGTATCCTACTATTTCCTGTCATTAATTAATGATATAAAAGGGATATAAAATAAATTTTTATTGTGACAAAACAAAAATAACAAAATTTACCATTTTACCATTTTAAGCATTTATAAGTATACCGTTCTGTGGCACTAAGTACTTTCACATTGTTGTGCCACCGTCACCACCACCAATCTCCAGAAGTTTTTCATCTCCCCTAGCCGAAACTCTGTATTCAATAAATGTCAACTTCCCATTCTCCCTTTCTCCCAGCCCCTCGCAACTACTGTTCCATTTTTCTCTCTCTAAGGATTTGAGTACTCTAGGAACCTCACATAGGAATCAGAATATTTGTCCTTTTGTGACTGGTGTTATTTCATTTAGCAGAATGTCTTTAAGGTTCATTTATGTTGCAGAATGTGTCAAAATTTCCTTACTCTTCAGGCTGAATAATATTTCATCATATGTTTTGTTTTTGTGGCTGGCCAGTATGGGGACCCGAACCTGTGACTTTGGTGTCATAACTCTTTGGCTATTGTGAATAATGCTGCTGTGAACATGGGTGTACAAATATCTGTTCGACTCTCTGCTTTTACTTCTTTTGGATATATGCCCTGAAGTGTAATTGCTGGATCATATGGTGATTCTATGTTTAATGTTTTTGAGGAATCACCATACTGTTTTCCATAGCAGATGTCTCATTTTACATTCCCACCCAGTAATGCACAAGGGTTCCAGTTTCTTCATATCCTCGTCACTTATTATTTTTTGTTTTGTAATAATAGCCATTCTAATGGGTATGCAGTGATATCTCATTGTGATTTTGATTTGCATTTCCCTAATGACTGGTGATGTTGAGCATCTTTTCGTCTGCTTATTGCCCATTCGTTTGTCTTTAGAGGAATGTTTATTCAAGTCCTTTGACCATTTTTTAATCCGGTTGTTTGTTTTTTGGGTTTGTTGAGTTGTAGGAGTTCTATATATATTCTGGATATCAATTTCTTATTCGATATACGATTTGCAAATATTTTCTCCCATTCTGTAGGTTGCCTTTTTTTCTGTTGATAGTGTCCCTGGATGTACAAAATTTTTAATACTTTTAAGAGGTTCAACTTTATTTTTTCTTTTCGTGTCACATCTAGAAAATAATTTTTTAATGACTACTTAATTGTTCATTGTGTGGTATACTATAATTTATTTAACCTATCTTCTTCTGTGGACTTTAATTTTGAATAAAGTTTTTTTGATGAAGACTAAACAAGAAAATGCTTGTAAAGCCTGACACCTAATAAGGACTTAGTAATTGTTACCTAAACTAATAGTAATAGTTACTTTTATTACTCCTACTTGCTACTTTCCACTCCTGGTTGGAAGACCATGTAGTTAAGGGACTAGAGAACATTCCAGAGATTGCTCTCAAATACTTTGTATTTCCACAGGATGAATTGTGTCTTTTATTTTTCATCTCAAAGATCCTAGTGTTTAAATTAGGTGGGCCCTGCTTTGGATTGAACTAACTTATTACAAAATACAAAGTTCTCTAAGACTCTTTCAACTATCATCACAATCTAAGTTTAGAACACTTTCATCAAACCAAGTGAAACTCAGAACCCATTAGCAGTCACCCACTCCCCTTTGCCCCCGGCAATCACTAATATATTTTGTCTTTATAATTTTGTCTATTTTGGACATTCCATGTAAATCACATTATGAAATATGTAATCTTTTGTGACTGGCTTCTTTCACTTTGTATGATGCTTTCAAGATTCACTCATTTTGTAGCATATATTAGTACTTCTTCCCTTTTTTTGGCCAGATAATATTCTGTTGTATGGGTATATAACATGTTTTCTTAATCCATTTATCAACTGATGGACATTTGAGTTGGTTCCAGTTTTGGGCTACTTACTATGAATAATGCTGCTGTGAACATTCATGTACAGATTTTTGTTTGTACATATATGGTCTCATTTCTCTTAGGTACATACCTATGAGTGGAATTGTTGGATCATATGGTGACTCTGTTTAGTTGTTTGAAGAACTGCCAGACCGTATTCCAAAGTAGCTGTACCGTTTGATATTCTTACCAGCAGTGTGTGAGGGTTTCAGTTTCTCTGTATCCTCACCACCTCTTGTTATTGTCTGTCATTTTGATTCTGGCCATGCTGGTGGGTGTCAAATGGTATATATCATTGTGGTTTTGATTTGTATTTTCCTAATGACGAATGATGTTCAGCATATTTTTATGTGATTACTGGTCATTTGCATATCTTTCTTTTTGAAGAAATATTTATTGAAATTATTTGTCCTTTTTTAAGTTGGGTTGTCTTTTTATTATTGAGTTGTAGGAGTTCTTTATGTATTCTGGATACAAGTCTCTTGTCAGATATATGATTTGCAAATATTTCCTCCCATTCCATGGGTTGTCATTTCACTTTCTTGCTGATATTACTTGCAGCACATAGTTTTGAATTCTGATGTAATACAGTTTATGTTTTTTCTTTGCTGGTGCTTTTGTTGTTTTATCTAAGAAAGCATTGCCTAATTCAAGTCATAAAATTTTGTACCTATATTTCCTTCCAACAGTTAAGTAGCTTTAGTTCTTACATTTAGTTCTATGATCCATTTTGACTTAGTTTTATGTATGGTGTATGGTTGGGAATCCAACTTTATTCTTTTAGATGTGTATATCCAGTTGTTCCAACACCACTTGTTGAAGACTGTTCTTTCCCATTGAATTGCCTTGGTAACTTACCTCAACCTTTTCCCCCAAATTTTACCTTCTTCTTGGAGTTCTCAGACCTTCCAGCTACCACCGTTGTACCACCGTTGTTCAAACTCTCCTTAAATATTTCAAACTCAGTCTGTCACTTTCTCAGCTTTTTGTTATTTAAGTGAAATAATAAGGTGTTTGCCACTGAAACTGAGAAACATCTTAGTGAGGTAGGTGATGGTTTAGGGTGTTAATAATAGCTGCCATTTATTTAGCACTTTCTTTGTTCTCCAAAGCATTTTTTATACATCGTAAGGGAAAATTTCAGAGGGTTTTTCTCCAAAGAAATTTGATGAAACATTTTGGGGAGTACTAATAAAGTTTCTGTTGTAGGTGCCCTAGTCCCTTTTTGTTTGGGATTTAAGGATACCCTATCCTGATTGCTGGTTCTTTGCATACTTTGGCTAAAGTGAGACCTGCCCACATACACAGAGTCTCCATCCAGACTTCCCACTTAGGAGAGGCCTGGCAAAAAGCACATTCACTGAATTTTCTTTGCTCTGGGGCCTTCTCTTTTTCACGATTCCTAAATGTTCAGTTGTTCTGAGGCTTACTCATATTTATCTTCCTTTTAGTGCAAAATGAACTAATTATTATTCCTCATACACGCTCTTATTTTCCTGATTCCATGCCTTTGTCCAAATTGTTCCTTCTATCTTGAATGCCGTGCAACTTCATACTACCTATACTCTATATTTCTGAATTCTACCTATTCTTTAAGGTCATTCCTAGATATCTGTCACTTTTCTTTGAAGATAATAATACTGTTGCACAAAATCACTGTTCCCTTTCTTATAGTATGTTATTTGTACTGCTCTTATGTTAGAGATTGCCCTCAAACTTTCATTCTAAAGATACTTATTTCTTTTTTGGAATATAAAAAAGGCAAGGTACAAAACACTAAATAAAAATTTAAAATAACTATTCATATTTTATTTCTTGTATTATAAGTTCTTTGAATAGAGGATCTACTTCTCTTTCATCTTGGTAATCCTCTATATTCTGACATCTAGTGGAGTGAGTGAATGCATTTTAAGAAAATATTTTCTTAAAATTTTTTTAAGAATGATGAGGATAATGACGTATTTAATGTTTGATTAGATGAAAGTTTTATTTTAAAGTTGCCTTTTATGACATAAGCATAAACTCAGGAAGGAAACATAGGAAAAGAGAAAGTTTATTAGTAGGTTCCTGAATTTTTAGCTTATTTTTGTTTTTCATTAATGCTTTAAGAAGTATTTAAGTAATAAAGTCTGTTGCCTTTATATAACTCTAGTTGTCTTTTAACTGATCTAATCTAGGAGTGTGACCGACTGAAATGTATCTCTTTTTGACTTCCGTTATGAAACTATAGTGTTAGGAAATTTGATGACCCTGAAGTAAGCTCCAAGCTTCTCTATGAAAGCTGTTAAATTGAACTAATTATTAAAGAAAGGGAAATTGTCTTAGTTCAGCAGGGACTTGATTTATTTAATCTTAGCTTAGACTTTGGTTGTATGATTAAAATTTTAAGGCGTTCTTTCCCATGTTGATTTTCTTAATTGAGAATTGCCAGCATTCTAAGAAGGATGATTCCAGGTGGGACTATTGGAGTTCATATGAGAAATTCCTTTCACTGTTAAAATAATAAAATATAAAGCTTAGCATATTTAACCTTTTTTTTGTTGATAAACAATAACAATGCAAAAGGATAACTTTCCTCAAAAGAAAACTCCCTATAAGATCTTTATACTATCATTGATTTTCTGGAGCTTGTTTTACAGATAGGGTCCAGAGGTAGATACTTAAAATTAGTCAGTGTTAATGCATGCTAAGTATGTGCTACATACTGTTCTAAGAGCTTTCTGTATATGAACTCAATCCTCACTACAACTCTCTGGGGTAGATATAGTTATTTTCTCCATGCTACAGATGAGGAAAACTCAGGCACAGAGAGGTTAAGTAACTTGCCCAAAGTTACACAGTTAATAAAGAGCACATCCAGGAGTAAACCCAGTCTGGTTGCATATTCCATACTCTCCTGTCACCTCTCCCTTGGGGTGATGGAGACAGAGACGCAATGGATTATTCAAACCCTATTTCTCCTGAGAATTGAGAGGCCTGAAGAGGTTAAATCCAAGGAACAACTTCTTCAAGAGAGAGGAATTCCTGGGAAATGACCCCAAATCAGGGCTTTTCTTGGTTTTTTATTGTCCAGGCAAAAAGTTACAGAGAAGAACACAGGTGGTTAATCAGTCATAGTGAAAACATAAACAAACTGGCTACCTAACAATTTTCATTAAAGCAGGTGCAACTTAAAAATAGTTTAATCAATTTACCATCAAAGGAGTCGTAAAACTAAGCTATGTGAAATACAGAAGAACCAATGAGATAATCGTTATGGCAACACTTAGTTCCCTAGGAAACTTAGAGAAGCAGGTAAAAGTGAAATGTGGAACCAGCCGCTAATTGGCAGAGTAGCCTTGAAGCTTTCAGTACACATATTTTCCCATAATTAGGTTTAGCTGCACCAAGGGCATCTGCCCTTAGAGCAAGCACTTACTTATGCTCACTTACAATTCTCATATCCCCACCAGAGACTTTTAAGCCCTGTGAAAGTTTTCTGTTTTTTCCCAAGCTTAGCATTTCTCTGTGCAATACTAAAAGGTTAGGTTATTCCTCAAAGTACAAGGCTTTGGCCTTGCTAAAACTACGGGGCTGTGGCCCCACTATGCTACAGCCTAAACTAAAGGGTTTTGGCCATTCTAACGGCTAAGGACTGTTGTCCTACTAAGATAAAGATCCTACTAAGCTACAGCCTGATCTAAGGACTATGGTCCTTCTAATCTAAGAGCTGTGGCCCTACTAGGCTAAAGGTTATAAGGCCCTGTGAAGTACATGCACTTTTTTAATGTTAGTACCCTCTACACTCTCCTCCCTCCCTTTTTTACTTTTAGTTTGTTTATCCAAGTTACGTGTATTCATAGGTTGAAGAATCTAATAGTTCTATAAGATTATGAAAAATAACATTCCTTCATTTGCCCCTTCCCTCATTTGCCCCTTCCAACAGGTAATTACTTTCAGCTGATTAGTACCACAGACTTAGTGGCTGAAACAACACAACCGTATTATGGTACAATTCTGTGGGTTAGAAATCTGACGTGGATTTACTGGGCTAAGATTAAGGTATGAGCAGAGCTGCATCCCTTTCTGGAGCCTGTCAGGTAGAATCCATTTCTTTGCCTTTTCCATCTCCTGGAGATAGATGGCTCATGTTCTGCCCTCCCTCTCTATAGCCAGCTGCATAGCATCTCTCTGGTTCTTCTGTAGTCACATCTCCTTCTGTCCGCAGCCTAGGAGAGGCTCTCGGATTTTAAGGACTGTGCGATGAAATTTGGCCCACCCAGATAATCTGGGATAATTTCCTCATATCAAGATCCTTAATTTAATCACATCTGCAAAGGCCTTTTGTCACGTAAGGGGACATATTTTTAGGCTCCAGGGATTAGAATGTTTTTATCTTCATTAGTCTGCCTACCATAGTACCCCTTGCTCTCCAAAGACCCTCTGTTTTATCTGTTCTTGGGAATAGTCCTACAGACTTTTCTTGGGGATGGCAGAGGGAATTTAGTGATCCTTATTGCTTTTAAAGCAGACTTTTAGTCAGTGCTCCTTATTTTACATTCCTCTTTTCATCCTCACTTCCAGAAGTACTTAAAAGTACCAATACATGAGCCTTTGGCTATTTTGTGATACAAATTGAGTTAGTTCTTAGATTTTCCTCTCACCAGTTTAAGATTTAATTTTTGAGGTCTACTTGATACTTTACCACTCATGCAACCACTTTTCAAAATTTTGTTTTTGTCTTCCTTTCCCATTCTCCTCATCCTTGTGGGTTTATGCCTTTAAAAAAAAAATGCCCCTTAATATTGTTTTAGCTGGGGATTGGGTAGGCAGCCAAAGTATATGTGTTTAATCTACCATCTTAATTAGAACAGAACTCATACTTTTAACTCCTACACCATACTGCCTTAACTTTATTGCCTTCTGTGTGTGTGTAAGATAATCCAGATATTGGATAATATAAATGGATGTGGGTCCTGTCTTCTAGATTACAAAGTTACGTATTCATACACTTTATTGGCTCCTCTATGCCAGCTACTCTGCTGAGCATTTAAGATATAAAGCTCAGATTCTAGTGTTAGAGTTCAGATGTCTACAAAGGAAATTTGAGAACATTGTTATAAGTATATGCTAGACATAGGAACAGTACCAAGGAAGCATGAAGGAAGAAGCAACCGATTTTTTTTTCTGAGAGAGTCAAAAAAGACTTCATAGAAGTAGTGATGTTTGAGCTGTGTCTTTTAAATAGTATTGCTAGAGAATGGAGTGAGGAAGGTGTTCCAAGGTAGAAGTGGGAAAATGTGAAGGGAATGAATGGTAAAGAAGTTCATTGTGGCTGGAACAGATTGTATAGGGGAGAAGAAATAGATAGTGAAACTTCAAAGGTAGGTCTGGATTCAATTTTGGAGGATATTTTATGGCATGGTATGGAGTTTGTATTTTAGGTCAGATGAAAACTGCTGGTATTTAAGAAAGGGAATAATAAATACTGGGTTTTTGTTGTTATTAGGGAGTAATTCTAGCAGCATGTTGGGACAGTCTGGGGTAGGGAGACAGGAGGTAGGGTAAATGTTTAGGTGGCTCTTGTAGTATTCTGAGTAAGAATAAGAATCTGAATTGAGATAATGTCTTTGAATCTAGCTTTACTGTTGTTTCTGAAGTAGAATTAACAGGTGGTGACTGAATGGACATGGGAAGTGAAAGAAAAGGAATCATAAAGATTTTTTGCATAAGATACTGGAATGAATGATGATGCCGTTAACTGAGATTAGAAATATAATAATAATAGGTTTAGGAAAAAATGTAATGTTTTTAGTCTTTAACATCTAAGTTTTTATATAATTTTATGGAGTACAAGTGGAGATGTCCATTTGGAAGCTGGAAATATCATCAGCAACTGAGAAAAGAGTGTCTTTTTAGGCATTAAGAATATAGACGAATTAAACATTAGGAAGATAATAACATGGTTGAAACCACAAAGATAGGTAAGGTCATCCAAGGGACACCATTTAGCTCCAGAAGAAGATTAGAAGGAAGCAGGTAGAGATGATTAAGCACACCAAAGGAGGGAAGAGGGCAGCTGTCTTACACAGTGCGTTTCCCTTCCCTCCCTCCTTTCAGTATTTTTTATGAAATATTGAGTAGGCACAAAAGAATATTTATGTATTTATATATGTAAGGTATAGGAAATAATACCCTAACTACTGTGTTCACCATCCCTTTTTAAGAAAAATTACCAATACCTTTGAAGTCTTTTTGTATCTCTCTTTTCTGTTCCATTCTGTTCCCCCTCTACTCAGAGATAACCACCATTCTGAGTTTTTTAAATCATACTCTCATTTTTGTTTTACCATGTATTTTTGTCCTTAAACAATTTATTGTTGTTTTGCATGTTTTGAACTTAAAAAAAGATTGTCATAATGTATATATTTTTCTTTGACTTCATTTTTAAAATCATTCAACATTTTTTGAGGTTCATTCTTGATGTTACATTTAGTTATAATCATTCATTTTTATTGTGTAATATTACATGCACAAATAAACCACATTTTATGTATACATTCTAGCATTGATATTTTGTTAATGTAGAAAATTACATTAATCAGCTTTCTAATACTAAACCAACCTGGTGTTACTAGAATAAATGATGTACCAATGTTTTAAAAAATAAATTTGTGTCTATGTTCATTAGTGAGATTGCCGTATAATTTTCATTTCTCATAGCTTCCTTGTCTGATTTGGTATGGGTGTTAAGTTTGCCTTACAAAATGAATTGATGACTTTTTAAATTTCTTTCAGCAGTCTTTTCTAGTTTTCAGTGTACAAGTCTTGCACATTTTTTATTAAATTTATTCATAAGTGTTTTTTTAATTCTTCTTTTTGGTGGGATGATATTATGAATGGGATTGCTTTCTTAATTTCCTTTTCAGATTGTTCATTGCAAGTGTATAGAAATATAGTGAGTGCTGGCTGTTAGCTCAGTTGGTTAGAGCATGGTGCTGATAATGATAACTCCAAGGTCCAGGGTTTAGTCCCTCTATTGGCTAGCTGCCAAAAAAACCTCCAAAAAACATAGAAATACAATGGATTTTTCTGTGTTAAGTTTATGTCTTTCAATTTTGCTGAATTTATTAGCCCTAACATTTTTCTTTGTGGATTCTTCAGGGTTTTTTAGGTATAAGATCATGTCATCTGTGAAAAGAGGTAGTTGTATTTGCTCCTTTTCAATTTGGATGCCTGTTTGGGATTTTTTTGAAAACGTGTTTTTAATTATTAACTGTTATTTTTAATTGCAATGTAGTGTAGTTAGAGAATTTAATTTTTATGCAACTAATCCTTTGAAATGTCTTAATTATTCCTTTGATTTTCTTTATAGTTTTATTTTTATTGCATATGTATTATTTAGTTTTGCATGTTTTTGAATTTTATGTTAATGGAGTGATTATGAATCATTGTGGTATTTGCTTTTTCGCCTCCTGCTGTGGACTGAATTGTGTTCCCCCAAAATTCATATGTTGAAGCCCTAACCCCCAATGTGATGGTATTTGGAGTTTGGGCCTTTGGGAAATAATTAGGTTTAGATGAGGTAATGAGGGTGGGACCCTCTTTATGAAATTAGTGCCCTTATAAGAAATTTCAGAGAGCTTGCTTTTGCCCTCTCTCTCTACCAAGTGAAGACACAGAGAAGGCAGTTGTCTACAAGACAGGAGGAGAGCTCTCAATAGAAATGAACATGGTGGCCCTTGATCTTAGACTTCTAGCCTCTAGAACTGTGAGAAAATTAACTTATGTTATTTAAGCCACCCACTTGATGGTGTTTTGTATGGCAGTCAGAGCTCAGCTACCCTCTGTTTTCCCCTTTGTTTTGAGAATCATTCATATTTAAGGATGTAATTTAGTTCTTCAATTTGCTTCTTATAAGATTTCATTGTATGAGTACACCATAATTTATCTATTCTGTGATTGAAGGACATTTGGGTTGTTTTCAGCTTTTTTTGTTGTTATTATAAACAGTATTTTTATGAACAATCTTCTATGTGTCTCCTGGTGCACAGGTTAAGAGTTTATTTTATACATGAAATTGTTTTTAACCTTCAAGAACAGTGGTTTTATATAGTTTAGAATAGTATGTAGGAGTGAAAGTGCTGGTTCAGAAAACTCTTTTCCCAAGTCATTGTACAATTTACCCTCCCACTGGTGGGATAAGAGTTTCTTTGGCTCCACATCTCTGTCAACATTTGATATTGTCATATTTTTACAGTTTTGCTAATGTGCATGTGGAGCTGCTATCTCATTATTATTTTAATTTGTATTTCACTTTATTACTATTGAGGTTTAGCATCTTTTCATTTGTGTGTGGACCATCATATTTTTTTCCCCCTGAAATTCCTGTTCATGATTTTGTTCACTTTTCTGTTGCAATGTTTGCAAAGCTGATTCTTCTTTACTGGGATATGAGTTGCTTGGTTGAATTTAGTAAATATTTATTGAACCAACTCTTGGTTTTAGGTCATGCTTATATAAAGATGAATAAGATGGATGGACTCTTACCTCAATATGCATTTAGTAAAGGTTAAACTTAATTGGAAGCTTCAGACTTCTGTGTGGTCTTCCATTCAAATATAGATTAGGTACATGAATTATTTGCAACTTTACCTCTCTGTTCAGTATATTCATTTGTGAAACAATGAACTTTGACTAATTAATATCTAGTCTTCCTTTTACTAGTATATGTAATTCATCTAATATTTTTCTTGTTGGAATTTGAAACTTAGAAATGTTATTTTTTATTGTGATTGCAAACTATAAAGCACTGGGGGTTTTGTTATTGTTGTTGTTGTTGTTGTTTTTTCATCAAAAAACGTTGGGTTTTGATTTTCTGTAAGATGTAATTGTAGTTAGTTCTCCAAGGACTCCTCTCTTAGATGGATTTCCTAGACACATATTACTACCTTTTATTTTATTTCTTCTATTACTACTTTTTATTTTAAAAATTCTTAAAATACTGTTACACATATAAACTTGATCCTAATGTATATGAATTATTCTTTCTCAGAGTGAAGATACACAACAGCAAATCATCAGGGAGACTTTCCATTTGGTATCTAAGAGAGATGAAAATGTTTGTAATTTCCTAGAAGGAGGATTGTAAGTAAAGCATTTTATAGACATTCTAATGTTTTACTATATTATTAAAATATATACTCTTTAATCAGTTTATGGTAAAAGTTTTGTAATTTTGATTAATTGTATTAGGTGAATTAATTGCCCCATCTTAGATATAAATCTAACTTCAAGAACTTTTAAAAAAAATATGCAGGACAGGCCCGTGGCTCACTTGGGAGAGTATGGTGCTGACAACATCAAGGCCACAGGTTCGGATCCCTATATAGGGATGGCCGGTTAGTTCATTTGGGAGAGCATGGTGCTGACAACACCAAGTCAAGGGTTAAGATCCCCTTACTGGTTCTCTTTTAAAAAAATAAAATTAAATTTAAAAATATGCAAATTTTTTTTCTTTTTACAAATGTTGTAAGGGCATTTTGTATAAGGGTAATAATTCATATGGTAAAAATTCAAACATTATAGGGAAGTATAAAATGTAAAATAGGAGTCTCCCTCTTTCAACTCTGATTCTTCCCAGTTTCTTGTGTATCCGTCCAGAAAATTAATTTTGCATTGACTAACATATAAAAGTATAACCTTAAAAAAATTTACTTATGAGATCACACTATATATGTTCGTTTTTATGTTGCTTGTTTTCCCTTAATATTTTGAAAAGCTTTGCATGTAAACACATCTAGAGCAACCTCATTATTTTTAATGACTATAGAGTATTCCTTAGGGTGAACGTTCATAAAAATTTAGATTACATTCTTTGTTATATTATTACAAACAAGACTGAAGTCTGTCTTTCAAATCTGTCTATCTACACACCTATATATGGATTAGAGTTCAGCTAATAAATTTTTCTGTTTTTAAAATCAATAAATAAAGAGTTACATATAATTAGCTTGCCAAGTATTATTTTTAAATTAATGGGTTGCATGAACAGTTTGTTTTCAAATGTTTTTATAAATGTTCACTGCCCTGTTTATATAATTAATACACTTAATAAGACATTCTCTTATTGATAATTCAGAAACTAAACTTTAGCTGAGACTCATTATGAGTAATCACAGATTAATCAGAAAAACCTATACATTTCTATATTTTAATATGTATGATGTGTATTTCAAAAAATAGTTTGAATAACAGAATCTATTCTTATCTGACCATAAATTACTTACATAAATTACTGTACAATGCATACATATAATTTGTAAACTTTATTAACTCAAGGCTTCTAATTTAATAGTTGAGACAAGTGTACTTATTTCTGTTTTTTAATTTTATTTGTACTAATTTCTTTTAAACTTCTGAGTTTGCTTGTCTTTGCCATTACAATTACTTTCTTTCATCCTGGCCTCTTAATTTCTGATTTTATAGGAAATTTGTCACCCATCATAGTGGAGTGCATGTAATAGATGTGTAAGAAGATCTGGTTGATCTGTAAGAAGATCTGGTTGATCTAACTAGGGTACTATTTGAACTAGAAATTATGGCTTTAAATTGTGATTATTCTTTTCCAGCCTTATAAAAAGTCGGAAGCAAATATTGCATAAAAGATGAGGCTACATACGTAGTCTAGTCTGGTTTTGTCACTAACAAGCTGGTTTCCTTGGTTAGGTCACTTAAATTCTTGGACCTCAGTTTTTTCTTTTGTAAAATGAGATATTTGGACTAAGAGGATCCTAAAATTCTGTGGTTTTATGTGGTATATTGCGTTCCATACAAGAATTTGTATCAGCATTGTTCTGTAGTTTAAAGGTGAAATTATATTTTAAAGGCAAAATATGTACTTGCTGTATTAATATCTTTGCTTTCTTTTGGTAACATTAATGGCCATTTTGAAACTAATAGTTTTCAAAAGTTTGGTCTTACTTTTAAAGTAGAACAGAAGATAAGTTTTAAGATAATCATCAAATTGCTGGTCCAGGATGAAGGAAGCCTGCTGTTTGTGCTCTGTGTCTCTTTCAGGGAACAATTACAATCATAGTCTATAAATAGAATCTCAGAATCTTTAAAGTACATGTACATATTTTTTAATTAAATATCTCTTCTAGAAAACTAGCATAGTAGGGATTTTTAATTCTTGTCAAAGGTCATTTCTACTTTTGCTATTAGAGGACATAGAAGTAGTGTATACTTAAAGAGATTGTTTCTAGAGAACTTGTAAGTTTAGTGTTAGTTTTACTGAATAAGAAAGTTGCTATTTTTTCTGTATTCTGTCTGAATGTTCTATTGGTTTTGATTACATTTAGCCTCAATTTTAAATTGTTTGTGTTAAAGGGTCTTTGAGAAGGTGAACTGATTATTGTAAATTTAACTATGAAATAGGTAAACTATATTTAGAAAAATATAACAAGTTTCGAATGATTCTAAATTATTTTTAAAATGCTGAAATTTCAATTAATATAAATAAAAGTATTTGATGAAAGAATTGAGTATCTCTTTGCTCAGTTTTCTTGCATTTATATTCCCAAACAATGCATTTTTGGAGGAGATCTTCATGGTAAATCTTTCCAGAACTTAGGAAATGTCATTCTTTTCTTTTTCTAGTTGATAATCAGTTTTAAATAACTTACTGTGGCTTGTGAAATTAAATCTAGTAAGCACTTACAGATGCACTATGGTCTAATTTCTGCCTACTTTCTGACCTTATCCTTTACTGATCTTTTCTTGTCCACTGGCCTTCTTTCTCTTTCTTGAATATACCTACTTTGTTCTTGATGACAAGGCCTTTTTATTAGTGGTTACCTTAGCCTGAAGTGCTTTTCTCTAATTTTTTTTCATGGTCAGCTGCTTATCGTTAGATCTCAGATGAAGTGTCAATCTTTCCTAATACCCAGTCCGAAGTAGCAAACCCCTCAATATGGCATCATCCTGTTTTGATCTGATAATCATTTGTTTGTTGTGCCTTACCCGCTATCAGTGCCTGGCACATATTAGTTACTCAGTGAGTGGGTTAGTGAATGAGTGAACTAAAAATTAAGCACTGGCTTCTTTTACTTGACATTTCTGAAGGAAACAGCTTCCTTAATTAGTCTCTGAAATAAGCTCACTTGAACACTATGCCATTGAATGTTACCTTTGTTTTACAAAAGTTTTTTTAAAAATTGTCAGTTTGCTTGAGCTAATGAAAATGTTTTGCATTTCATTCCATATAACATTCCAATTGTTTCTGTTTTGTTATTTAGATTAATTGGAGGATCCGACAACAAACTGATTTATAGACATTATGCAACATTATATTTTGTCTTCTGTGTGGATTCTTCAGAAAGTGAGCTTGGCATTTTAGATCTAATTCAAGTAAGTTACCACTTGACTCTTACTGTCTTAAATAACAGTTTGACTTAAAAAACAGTTTACATTTTTTAAAATTCAGATGTTCTAAATTTTCTAAAATGATGTTTTGCTTGGTAAGAAATAAAGTGTTTCATAGTAGATACTGGGAGGGTAAAAGAGAAACAAGATATGTAGAAACTGGCAGACTAATTTAATCTGATTCAGAATAATCACAGCTAGTTTCATCATGCCCTTTTTTCCTATTCATGTAAGTTACCACTAGGAGCCCAAGACTCATGGGTCTCATCACATGTATCCAAATCTGACCCTAAAACCAACCTCTTCTTGTCTCCTAAAAATCTTTCATAATGTCCGTGGAACTCAGCAAATTGCTCTTTGTTTTCAACTTCTTCTGTTACTCTTACTTCACCTTTTTGCTGTAAGTAAGTTAAATCTTGCTTCTCCATGACACTACCCTATAGCCCTCTCAAGTTGTAGCTCTTTTCTCTCCTGCTTTCTTTATACCATTGGGCTTGGAGCTATTCTGTTGGCTTCTTATTGATTTTTCCTGACCATTTTCTCTTCTAAAACACCTCCAGATTTTATCTCATGTTTTTGGACTGTACCCCCTTCTACCGATCTGATTGTGTCATCTCTCCCTGCCTCCCATTTATTGGTGATTTTGTGAAGAACTGAGGGATCTGAGATTGTACTCTACTTACAAGCTAACAAGTTAACCTATCGCAGATTCTTGGGTGCTGGCAGAAGACGGGGACACTTCTGGGCCAGAGACAAAAGACTTTATTACTGACAGCAAATGTGTTAGCTGAAATAACAACATTTGTTTACGCTGGTTCCCCAGTTCCCAAAGTGTGATGTAAAGAGGGCCAGATGATACCTATACACACAGTGGATCGTATTACAGATGAGGAGCCCTAAGCTTAGGGAACTGGAATCTTTTCTAATGTCTACCCTTGTTTGAGAGGAAGAGACTGTCTCTTTGTTCCAAGGATGTAGGTAAACATATTCTTTGCTCCGTAGTAAGAAACTCTATTTTCCAGCGCCGTTTGTTATAAAGCATGCTTGAAAAGATAGTCCAGAACAAAGACATTAAGTACCTCTGCTCGCAATATGTACAGTAACATGAGATCCATGGAGAATTGTCTCCAAACAGATTTTGGTTCTTAGTTCACTGACATTTGCTTCAATATTGCTTGTGTTATAATTCTTGATGATTTTAATGTTCATATGTATAATTTTTCCAGGATCCTGATGTCTTCAAACCTGGAGCTCCTTTCTTCCAATCAGTGTTGCCATCTACCTTACCTTACTAGTCATTTCTAGACCTTATCTTTATCCAAACTGCAACCTCTCCTAATCTCAATTTCACAGTTTCCTGTCTTCGTCCACCACCTCATATTTTTCAATATCAGTATTTCTATTACTCCAAAAAGTCTTTGGACCTGTTAGGACCCTCAGTTTTTAAATCTATCATTTTTTACTGTGCCTGATCCTACTGATGTCTTACTTTCCTTATCCAACTTAAATTCCATGGTCAGTCATGAAAGTCATAGCCTTGTACATACTTAGCTCCTTGCTTATACTCATACATATGAAGATAACTAGAGGAAAAAAACATAACCATACTTACTAGTCACACTTTAAATTCATGATACCTAATCTCATTGAGTCCTTAATACTACCCAGTAATTATATTTCCCTGGTCCATTTATTCTCTCATACTCCTAGATGACTACTGATACATTATCTTCTCTCCTAAAACCACAGAGAAAATTGAAGCAATAAGAAAAGAACTTCCTCAGACTTCCACTATTTACCGAGCTGTCTACCTCTGTGCCTATGTACTCTACTTTGTCTTCTATTAGTGTTGAACTTACCATGCTCGTAGCTAAGACCAGCTCATCCATTTATATACTAGTTTCTACGTCTTCATTGCTCTAGCAATGCTTCCCTTTTCTTCTGTATCATTGTTCTTTCCTCTCTCTTCTGGACCATTCCCACCAGCCTATAATATGTTTTTTTTTTAAAGTCGTATTCCTACTTCCCTCTATAGCCACTATTTTTCCCTTCCTTTACAGCAAAGTACTTTTTAAAAAAGTGTGCAAACTGACTCAAATTTTTCTTCTCTTGTTCTCTCTTGAACTCAACTCCAGTCAGGCTTTCAGCCTTACAGTTGCTGAATCCAAGGGTTCTCATCAGTCCTTTATTTAAGATGTTGATCACTGTTCTCCGTGAAATACTTTCTTCACTTGGCTTCTAGGACAACTTACTAGCTTCGTTTTCATTCCTTTCTTCATTTCTTACTTCATTTTGTTACTTCATTTTTTTCCTGATCTCTCCCACCTCTAAATGTTGGTAATGCTCTAGGGTTCAGTGCTCTGATATCTTCTCTTTTTTGGCTGTATTCGTTTGCTAGGTGATCTTGTAAATGTTATTTATATACTAAGCCTCCAAAATTTGAATCTTCAGCCCCAGATCTTTGCTCTTAATTCCTGATCTTGATTACCCAGCTGTCTACTGGACATCTCCACTTGGGTATACAATAAAGACTTCAAACTTAACATGTTCCAAACTGAAATCTGGATATTCCTTCAAAAATATGTACCTCCTGCAGTCTTTCCTATGTCAGTTAAGTACAACTCCATTCTTCCAATTGAGCCAGCCAAAATCTGAGTATTTGTCCTTGACTCTAGTTCTCTGTCTGCCACATCTGCTTCTTCAGCAAATCCTGTTGGATATACAGAATGCAACATTTATTACCCTTTCCACAGCCACTACCTTGGTCCAAACCGTCATTCTCTAGCCTGTATAATTATAGTAGTTCCCTGACTGGTCTGTTTCCACTTTTTTCCCCCTTTGGTTTTTTTCTCAGTGCAACAGCCAGAGTGATAACTATTGAAATATGGCACATCTTATACTTTTCCATTTTGAACTATTCAATGGCTTCACTTTTCACTCAGAGTAAAAGCCAAATTCTTTACAAATAGCCCATGAAGCCCCACAATGATCTGACTCTCCTCTCCGACACCCCATTACTTATCTTACTTCATCTTCTACTCCTTTCCCCTTTGCTTAGCCTTTTTGCTGCTGTTCTTCAAATATATCAGGCATGCTTCTACCTCAGAACCTTTGTACACCAAGAGTGTTCTTCCATTTGATATTCCCATGGCTAGCTCCATCATTCTTTCAGATCTTGTCCGGTACGTCACCTTCTAAATATGGTATTCTCTGGCCATTCTTCCTAAAAATTCTCCTTCTGACATTTTCTATCCCCTTTTCTGCTTTATTCTCTTCCTTAGCACCTATCAACATCTAATATACTATATAATTGACTTACTTTGTCTTATTTATTATCATTTACCCTTACAAGAATAGAAGCTCTATGATGGCCAGGATTTTTGTTTATTTCATTCACTGTTTTATCCCCAGTGTGTAGAATGGCATCTGACACATAGCAGTTCCTCAACAGATAATTGTTGAAGGAATGAGTGAATGAATGTATTTAATGCTTTCATATTTAGCATTCTATTTAAGATAACTCACAACAAAGGCTAATCATAAAGAAGTTAGCTAGGAAAATAAAATATAGTAGTTACTACATGCTAGTAACATTTTGTTCTTTGTTCTTGTTTTTAATCTGAGTGCTGGTTACATTGGTGTGTTTAACTTGTGAAAATCATTAAGCTCTATGTACACTTATGATTTTTATACTTTCTGTTTGTATGTAATACTTCCATAAAAAGTTTAAAAATTAATTCTGTCAACACTGGATTAAGATTACCATGAGGGAATATGCTGAGTTTATGTTTTCTTTCTCTTCCTGGACAGTACAAAGCATAGGGGTATGGTGTAGGTAAGTTGTAAATTGCAGATAGCTGCATGTGAAAAGGAAGAGGGGCTTTTTGTCAAACAAGTTTTCTGTTTTTTAAATCAGCAGGAAAGAGGCATGGTTTGAGCTCTAGTTAGTGTTACAGGATAAATGAGAAATTAATCCAAACAATAAATTCTGAGTACCAAAGTGTAAAAATATTATAAGTGGCTAGACTAAGGCTTTAGATATTAAAATGTTGCGTTGCTTCCCACAGATTTGTCACCCCTTTTCCCCTGGGTGACGGAGCCGCCAAAGATTACTCAAAGCCCATCTCTTCTGAGCGGTGAGAAGCCCCAAAAAGTGGTTAATCTCCCAGAACCCTCAAGAGCGAGGCATTCCTTCCATTTGGGAAATTAACCACGAATTGGGGTTCTCTTCCCACATTTATTCTCCAGACCAGGAAGTTTCAGGAGGAGAACATAGGTGGGGTTTTTGCTAAGTATAGTTTAACAAGTTTAACAATAGAAGCAGATAACATTCAGTAAGACAAGCAAGGTGACATTCCATAATGCAATTTGCAAGAAGTTAAGTTGATCCACCAACAAAAAGCTTGATTTTAGCAAATGTTCTCTTCTTACAGCAATTTCCCAGTATCTTTACATATCAATCAGTAACCTGTCTGTCTTTGAGCCAGCAACCTTGCGGTGTTACAATTCTTTATCTTACAACAGAGACTATAGCCTGGGGGAAAATTTGCTGTCTCTTGCAATGTTAACATTTGAAACTGCAAGGCTTTGGAAAACCAGGCCCTGTGAAATACATTTGCTTTATGTATACTCCATATTAAAAACTGTTAATGAAGCAAAAGAAAGATAAGTGATAAATGGAGCTATTAATGTCATATTACTCTTAAATCTATAATTCTTAAACTGGATTTTGAGGAGGAGCTAGATATCAGAGTTACATGAAACCACAAAGTGATCAAGGCAAACATTCCCGTGTATAATTTCTTCTTCCTTTTTTTTTTTTTTTCCCCCCAAAATTGGTAGTGGTGAGGAAATGGCACCTTTAAGATAAGCATGTATATATTATGTGGTAGAGTATAAAGTTTCCATAATATTTAAAGGTCTAAGAGGAGACCTCAAAGAAATTTTGAGTTTGAAGTAAATATGCCTCAAGATCCCTTAGATATATGAGTATGTTTATTTTCCTCCTGGGTACTACTTGAGAAGCACTGCTAAGTTTGGTTTTGTTTTCCCAAAGGCTTTTCTAGTAAAAAAAAAAAAAAAAAAAAAAAAAAGGCTAAATTTTACTAATCTATGTACTGGTAACAGTTAAGGTTGATTAGGACTATATATTGCATTGCCTTCTAACTTTGTTATTACATTTCTTGGTTTAGCCCACATGAGGGATAATAGTTAATTCATTATATTGTTATTTCAAGGAAGCTTTGTATTTTTACAGAAAAAGTTTTTAATAGAGAATGGTGCTATTTCTCTCTCAGTTATCCATGACTGAAGAGAGTGGTAAACATACACACTACATTCCAAACACTGTTTTTTGTTTACCTGAGCTAGCTACTAGAGTTACAAGAGGAAAAACAGGAGAAAGATTCTGTTTCAAATGCAGTCTATTTTATTGAAGAGAAATACTGCAGTAACGAAAGATTAAAGCAAATATGAGTTTTCCTAGAGGTAAATCAGAAATATTTTGTACTTGCGTACTGAGATGAAGTTATCATCTTTGGTTATTATTTTGATGCT
Organism: Cynocephalus volans; assembly: GCF_027409185.1. NCBI lineage: Eukaryota > Metazoa > Chordata > Mammalia > Dermoptera > Cynocephalidae > Cynocephalus > Cynocephalus volans. Next base: position 101,393,819 of record NC_084461.1, read on the forward strand.
CTGGCTGATCTTAATTGCTATCATAGAATAGTTGTTATATCTCAGAAGGGAACTAGATGGGAAGTTACTAAAGAATAAATATCTTATATCATATCTGAAGTAAATTCTATCATGTGCTCATGGAAAGTGGAAACTATCTCTAGTGTTTTGCAGAACTTTTTAGTTGTTAGTGTTCATATGTTGATAATTTGTTTTGGTATTAGTTAAGATACAGAAAAGAGGATTTCAGGAGAATTGTGTCATTTTTCTATTACTGAAGTAGGCTAGAGCTGTTTTTACAAGACCCTATTCAGTTATCACATGGTGATCTACTGTGTCACAAAAAAGAAAAGTTCTGTAATTTACCTTACAGGTTATTAAGTCTGTCAGTACCATGAATATGTTGGAAGTTCCGTAGTTGCTGTCTTTCCTCTTTGATTACCGCAGTTCATTAAATACTTAAGAGGGAGGGCTGAGCATGCATGAGTCAGCCATTTTAAGAACATTAGTTGAATGAACAAAGATGGAAGTGAGTTGCTTATTATTTTTGCTTCTGGCTTATCAAACAGCTATTAAGAGCTTATATAGAACTGATTTTCTTGATATATTCATCCTCTAGTTATGAGCAAGGGAACTTTAATGTAAAAAGTAAAAGTAGAATATTATAAACTGAGAGAATTTAGATTAAAACTTCTTGGTCTGGCATAATCTTTAGAGAACAACAGATCAAGCATACTTAATTAACATCGACATATAATTACTAAACATGTTTATTAATTATGCTATTTTAAGTGTTAAAAATGATACCATTCAAAGGATAACTGGAAGCATGTATTTTTATGTAAAGATTTAGTGTTTCTAAGATATGCATATGTTGTGCCAGATTTGACTTTAATATTTTGTATGAAATCTGGGGGAAGGCATTATTACTAAATTCAATATGGAATTTATACCAGCATGTTATACAATTGAATAATTAGCTTCTGTTTTTTTTTGTTTCTTTAGTTACTTGTAAGTCGGAAAAAAGAGCAATCCTTTTTTATTCCTGATATGTATTATTCTAGTGTAGCTGCCATATAAGCAAATTTCAGTTAATAGATAACTATTTAAAGAGTTCTTTCTGTTATAGCATATCTTCATTGAAAGTGTTAAAATATTTACAGAGTGAGAATGGAGGTTCATTAAACATTAATGTTGGGTTATTTCAGTTATTTATAAGAAGGCATATTGCTCTCAATTAGTTTATTATGCAACACTAATAACAGAGGCTTAAAATTTCCCTGGATAACTATGAATTCTGGTTATAGTTTTCTGTATCACATGTCACAATTATGACAGCAACAGTTCTGTTCAGTGGTACTTAGTAAAAAAATTGAGAACTAACACCTAAGCTTTTCTTTAGTTTTAGAAAGATATGTTTCAACTGTGGTGTTAGAATATGTATTTAATTCTTGTGGGGAGAGGGGTAGCTGCCAGTATGGGGATCCAAACCCTTGCGCTTGGTGTAGAGTACATATTTAAACTAGAACTCTACGTGTGGCATTTGTCATTATTTCAATACTGTTAGATTAGCTTTTGTGAAATTATTTTATTAATGGCTGCTAATGCTAATTTAGTATGATATTGAACAAATTATTTAATCTTCATAGACCTTGAACTTTTTCACATGTAAAGTATGCATGTTTCAATATGCTGCCTACAGACCTCTTGAGGCTGTTGGAAAGATCAGTGAATTAATGTAATCTAATATCTCATAGTGGTTAAGACCATTCAGGCTCTGCTGTTTACTAGCTATATAACTTTGGGCAAGTTATTTAGCCTCTTTGACCCCTTCATCTGCAAAATGGGAGTAATAATAATACCAACTCATAGAGTAGGTATAAGCATTACAGAAAGATATTGTATTTCTTCTCTGAGAATGGAGAAAAGAATGCCAAGATATTATACTTCTTCTCCAAGATAATGCCAAATGGCTGATGACACCATTGCAGTGGGAGGGCGTGGAGGCCCCAGGGGCCCTGGAATGGGAGGCCAGGGAGGCTTTGGCAGCAGCATCCAGGGTCGGGGTTGCAGTTGGGGCCTGGTACATGGCCACGGAGCTCCTGGAGGCAAGGACAAGGACAGGGAGTGGATCCCTGTCACCAAGCTGGACCTCTGGGTCAAGGACATGAAGATCAAGTCCCTGGAGGAGATCTTCCTCTTCTCCCTGCCCATCAAGTTATCTGAGATGATTGTTTTTTTTCCTGGGGGCATCCCTCAAGGATGAGGTTTTGAAGATTATGCCAATGCAAAAGCAGACCCTTGCTTGCCAGGAGGCCAGGTTCAAGGCATTTGTCACCATTAGGGACTACAGTGGCCATAACAGTTTGGGTGTTAGGTGCTCCAGAGAGGTAGCCGTCACCATCCTAGGGGCCGTGATCCTGGCCAAGCTCTCCATTGTCCTCATGTGGAGAGGCTACTGGAGGAACAAGATTGCCAAGCCCCGCACTATTCCTTGCAAGGTGACAGGCCACTGTGACTCTGTGTTGGTGTGCCTCATCTCTGTCCCCAGAGGCATTGGCATCATCTCAGCCCCTGCACCTAAGCAGCTGCTGCTGATGGCCGGCCAGTATTGACAACTGCTACACCTCAGCCAGGGGCTATACTGCCACCTTGGTCAACTTCGCCAAGGCCATGTCTAAGACTTATAGCTATCTGACCGCTGGCCTCTGGAAGGAGACCATTTTGACCAAGTCTCCCCATCAGGAATTTACTGATCATCTTTTAAAGACCCACAGCAGAGTCTCCAGACAGAGGACCCAGGCTCCAGCCGTGGCTACTACAATGTGGCTTTTATACAAGAAAAAAAATTAAGCCTATAAAAAAGATAAAAGGAAAGAAAGAAAAATATTTTACGTGAATCCCATGACTAAATGATTGACATGTAGTACTCAGTGGTTGGTTTTTAGCTAACATTATCATTAAAGCATATGTGTATAAGAAAGGCATATAAAGTATTATTTCATTACTACACAGACTGAATTAGATAAAGAAGTCCTTTCATCTTTTTAACATTCTCATTTTTAGAAGCATTTGTGAATCTTTTTATCCTGTATGTTGTGTGATGGCTTGGGATGAATTTTACATGGTGACACATGTGATAATAGGGTTAATTGGGGAAACTGAGTGAAGAATTATCCCTGATCTTCCCATTTTCAGTAGAAAATTATGCTGAGGTAGGTGCCACTGACCTACTGAACATATATTGGTGTGCCAATTGGAGTCCCTTCACCCACTCATCGTTTTCTTTTATTATGAGGGTATACTTAAAGTACCCTTGTCATTGGGGTGGCAGCTTTGCTATTTAAGCCTTGTGTATCTAGGTTTGTTGCCACCTATTTTTAAGAATTTTCTGGGAAAACCAGCTGCCAAGGCTTTGGGATTGTGGGAAGTTGCCGCTCCCCTGTTGGGGTGAAATAAATCCCTGGTCCCATGGGCATATGAGTTCTGGTGAAGATCCTCCTGCTGGAGAAAGAGGGAACCCTGGCACAGCGAACTTATTTTCCAGGCAATCCAGAGTGAATGCCCAGGATCATTTTGGGAAAATTCTGTTTCCTACACCGTACTCTGTTACCAGCATATTTAAAACTTTCTATTTTCAGGAAGATTTATTTCTGTGTGGGAAACCAAAAAAATATTTCTGTAAACAATTTGAATCAGACTCTGTTAGAATTATTCGGGTGCCTGAAAATTCTTTTCCTGTCTTATTTTCATTGTTGAAAAGTCTAATTTCTAATAATTAAAAATATTATATTACCTCTCATTTATTTACATTGCAACTTGTTCATGATGAATCCTGGTATCAAATTTGATGATACCTACTTTTCTAATTTACATGTTTTGTTGACATCTCATCAGTCCTCTTGAGAGCCATGGTGTCAAGTTGGTGTTTAAAGTCATGTAGCATAGGTTTGAATCTTGGCTCTGTCACCTAACCGTTATTATATAACTTTAGGCTGATTACTTAGCCTCATTTGTCCCCAGTTTTCTTTTTGTAGGTACTGATATTTATACCTACCTTGCCAGCATTGTTGTAAGAATTAGAGCTAATGTATACAGGCAGCCAAAATAGGGCCTAGAATATAGTAGAAACATTATTACTTCACAGTGATGAAGGAAGTATTTTGGAACTCAAGTACTCATTCAAAGTCAGAATTTTGGACCTGGAGGCAACTTAAGTTTATTATCTCCCCTTCAATGTAAGTTTTATAGGAAAAATTCAGCTTTTGTTAGTGTTTTTCTTGGGTTTAAGATAAATTTGTCATTTCCTAGTGTAAAATGGTTGGTTTTCAGGGAGAAATTGGACGTCGAGGAGTAGAGTACTCTTAAAGCTCTATTAAAACATTTTTTTTTTCTTTAAAATTTTTAAAAAAATTTTTATTTTGAAATTATTCTAGACTTACAAAAGTGTGGCAAACATAGTACAAAGAATTCTTGCATACCATGTTTGTTCATCCAAACTCCCCAAATTTGATATCTTCCATAACCATGATTCATCTATTAAAATTAGGAAATTAACATTGATATAATACTGTTATTGATCTTCAGACCTTGTTTAAAATTTGCCATTTGTCCAATTAATGTCTTTTTTTTTATTCAGAGTTTAATTCAGATCACACATTGCATTTAGTTTTCATGTCTCCTTAGTCTTCTTTACTCTGTAACAGTTCTTCTCTGTCTTTTATTCATTTCGTCTTTCATACCTTGATCCTTTGAAAAACTGGCCAGTTATTTTGTAGAATATTCCTCAGTTTGGGTTTGTATTATGTTTCATAATGATTCAGGTTATGAATTTTTGGCAAGAATACCACAGAAGTGATGTTATGTTCTTCTCAGTGTATCATAGCAGGAGGTACGTGATGTCGATTTGTTCCGTTACTTGTGATATTTACTCTGATCACTTGGTTAAGGTGGGGCCTGCCAGGTTTACCTACTGTAAAGTTCCATTTTCCCTTTGTGCTAATAACTATCTTATGGGGAATATTTTGAAACTATATAAATATCCTTTTTCTAATCATATATTTGTTGATTAATTTTAGCAGTTGTATTAGTCCATTTCTGTTGCTTATAACAAAATATCTGGACCTGGGCAGTTTATAAGAAAATGAAATTTATTGCTTACAGTTTCAGAGGCCGGGAAGTCCAAAGTCCAGGGAACACATCTGATGAGAGCTTTCTTTGGTGGTGACTTCAGTGATGCAAGGTATCACATTGCAAAATGGTGGAGCAGAGAGTAACCTCCTCATTCACTGTCTTTTTAAAGCCACCAGAACCACTCCCATTATTTTAAGAATGGATCAATCCATTCACAAGTGTACAGTCCTCACAATCCAATCACCTCTCCAGGGCCCCTCCTTTCAACGACCACAATAGGATTTCCTCCCTTCTTAACACTGTCACAGTGGGGATCAAGCCTCCACACATTAAACTTTGGAGAGACACAACTCAATTCATAATAGCATTTGTTGATGGCTCTTTCCTAAAACAGTTCTTTGTGGTGTTTACCAAATGGCAGTTTTTCCATCACACCTTCTATGTGTTGGAATTCTACTGTAAGGAAAAGCTTTCTTATATTTTTATTCACTTTAATTCAGTGCCCAAAATTTCAGTTGTACCGTATTCAACTATATGTAGAAGGATATCTTTCAAGGCCAAATACTGTTTTAAAAATAAGCTTTTGCTTGGAAGTTTAAGGAGGAACCTTCAAAAAGTTCGTGGAATGATTCATATTAATCTTTTAATTCTGTTTTTCCACTAACTTTCCAGGTACCCTCATGTAGTGCTAATAGTTGTGTCAACATAAGTTTTTTTTAAGTGTTCTCATGAGTAGCTTTTATGCATAGAATAAATTATTCAGAGGCTAGTTTCATTTTTTTAAATTAATTACATATTAACCTCACAAATTCAAAAACCTAGTTCTTCCTTAGACTTTGAAATTCACCATACAAATCATATTAAATTATTTAAGTGGAGGGGCTACACATAATTAAATTTGCTATAGTACAAGAAGTCCTTGCTTTACACAATACCACGTTAATCGAAATTCAGGTTTATAGGAACCATTTCATTATTTTGAATGGTTCATTGGTAACTGAGATCCATTAACATGGTACCATGTAAAGCGAGGAGTGCCTGTATTTTAAACTGAATTTTTATATTTAATGTATTTTATTTTTAAGCACTTAAATTACAAACACTCTCTAATTCTTAAATATCTCTTAAAATAAATATACGTAACAAAAATGCTTGTGGATTATGGTGATTCTTAAGTTGTCTTATATATTCTAATATATCCTTTCAACTTATATATTCTAATATATCTCTTTCAACTTAAAAATCACTTCTCAATTGGCTATTCAGATATACATTTAAAATTGGTTTTATAAAAGTCTAATCTGTTAGATATTCTTGCAATGCCATTTCTTTTTAAGTCTGAAGTATTTAAATACCAACTATACAGGTTATTTCTAAACTTAACATGAGAATATTAATACTATAGGTTCACTTTATAATTTCTGTTACTTTAGATTTTCCTGAGTTAAAAATCACTTAACCAGTAATGCAACCGTTTTCTTGTTTCTGAGGTTATCTATTGATTTGAGAGGCCCTGGCCTGGTCCCGAGATTGATTCTTTCCTAACACAGTGATAGGAAAAATGATAGCAGACACTTCATCACATAGAGAAAGGATTGGTCTCAAAGCCCTCCTCCCTAGGTTAAAGTAATAATATGACTTAATAATATATACTTAAGCAATATGACTTTCTTCTACTTCCAGAAGTCTACACCAATATTATGGCCAAAATCATTCACTGCTCCAGTTGTATTTCCCATTTCTTCTGCTTTCTTAAGATGTTTAAATGTCTTTCTCTTGGTTTCAAAGATACATTAGTGAGTTTCCAATGGATCCTTTATTAATTCTTTTGTTCTTTTTTAATTTTATCATCTGATTTAGGTAGATGATATTGTTTCCTTCCTCTATCCCCAAATCTGGCTGATTTATAATTCCTATGGGTTGAATTATGCATCTCTGTTATGGCTTTGTCTGGGTCTATTGTCATAGCACTAAACCCACTGAGAAATGACTGAATATGCTTTAAAGAATGCTGTGAGAAGCCTATATTTTTGGTTACTTATTTTTTTGAAAGGAAGTTATGAATGGGATTTTAACTATTAACAGCAGATGTTTGTGGGTGGTAGAAGTATGGACAGTTTAAATTTTTGCTTTTTACTCTTCTGTATTTAACAAATTTTCTAAATAATCGCTTCTTACTCCATTAAAAATAAAATATTCTTCGTTGTTGTTGGAGGGGTATGAATAGTGATTAAAAATGTGGGTTTTGCAGTGCGACTTTTGGATTTGAATCAGGACTCTATTACTTGTTAGTAGTTAGTTAACCTTTTGCTTTAGATTACTCTTCTGCAAATGGTTGATAATAAAAGCACCTGCCTTATGGGATTACTGTGAAGGAACAAATAAAATAATCTATTTAAAGCACTTGGAACAGTGGAAATGCCATATTCAATAAATGCTATTACTATCATTAACCTTCTTTTAAAAACACACACAAAATTGATATAAACTCTTTCAGAATTATTATGACAATATAGAAGATAGATGGTCCTTTCATCAACTCTTAATTTCCTTATATTGAAGTTGAGAGTTTAATATGTTAAGTGCTTGGTACATAGTAAATGCACAATTAATGCTTCCGTCTTCACTAACATTGTCGTTGGCATGTGAGTGTCCTGGTCAGGTTTAATGGAAATCCAATTCAGAATCCAGTCATATGCTGAGTCGAGTGCTATTTACGCAGTTTAAGCACCATACTTTAAAGATTCAGAATAGTACATGGAACAGTACATATTGGAGAGTGTACATAAGGTACATTCATAGTTGTTCTTCAAAGGTAATTGACCTGATTTTAAGTTCAGTTTGTGTTCCCTAGCTCTTTTTGTACATTTAGTATTTTTAGTGGCATTTTTTTTATTCTTGGCTTGAGCCAAGATGTATCTCTCTAGCACAACTTGCTGGTGACTAAAAAAATTTGTTTAGGTCTCTTGGAATATTATAAGTATTCTTAAGTTTGTGCCTCTAATTCTTGCACTGGAGACACTTCTTGTCTCAGTTTAACCCTTTCATATTTCGTTTATTATAGATTTGAAAGAGTAGGATGTATTCCTTCTGAGTTTTAACAGGACTTTCTAAACCCGGAAAGGAAACTTTTTAAGTATATATACTGTTTTTACTTTGTTTTTATTTTTTTGGTGGCTGGCCAGTACAGGATCCGAACCCTTGGCCTTGGTTCTATAACACCATGCTCTAACCAACTGAGCTAACCAGCCAGCCCCAGGAATTTCTTTTCTTTTTTTTTTTTTTTTAAATCTAGAAGCTCTAAAAAGGGTCTGCCAAAAAGTGGTATTACTTAAGGATATTTGGTGGCGTCTATTTTTATTTTACCTGTGCATATATTTCTCCATATGTGTATAGTGTTATAATAACATGTATCGAGTGCTTTCTTTTGTGAGACATTGTTCTAAGCCCTTTGTATTTATTCATTTAATCACTAAAACAACTCTATGCCATAGGTACATTATTATGCCCAGATGAAGAAACTGAGGCCTAGAGTTAAATAACTTGTCCTAGAACTCAGAGTTAGAGGCAAAGCTGGGATTTGAGTATAGATATGCTAAACCTTGTGCTTTTAAGTATGAAGTACTCTTAAGTACTAAACTGCCTCATAATAGATTCCTGGTATCCTTTGTGGCCTAGACATACAGATTTTTGAAGATAAGGAAACACAGGGAAGTTCTCTTGATAGAAGAGCACAGGAAAGGGGAACCCTGTTTATATGTGGATGTGGCATTTTCCTGAATATCTCTATCTTTTAAATTTATTTTTGGAATGCTAGGTAATTATTAAAATAATTAATTATTGAAGGAAGGCTTAAAATGTTATTCTTTTAGTAAATTAAAGTAGTTTTTCTTCCACTAGCCTTTGAATTCCTTGAGCCCAGAGATTTATTTTTAATTTATTTTATTTATTGAATCAAAATTGATTATACACATTTTTGGGATTGAACATTGAGATATGTTGATCAAATCAATATTACTAGCATATATATATTGTTACAAATCGTAATTATTCTTTATGCCCCTTGTCCAATCTCTCCCCTTCCCCCATTCCCTACCCCTCCCTCCTCTAATTACCCTTGATTTCTTCTGTCCTTCTGAAAGAATAATGGTTACTCCGTTAATTTGTTGCCTAGATGATCTGTCCAGTGCTGAGAGATGTGATCAGATCCCCCAGTATTATCATAGAGCAGATGCTTCTTCTGTCACTCTGACATGGGCTTTGTGGAGAGAGACATCCTCTTCTTTTCTTTGTCTCTGCGGGTGACTCTCCTTGTGTGAATGCACTCCAGTGGTTGGCAGACCATCTCCATGGGCCACCCACATGGAGGTGCTGTTTTTGGTATGCTCCTTGGCACTGGCAGTATGCCCGGTTGTGGGGTGTGTCTGGTCCCCTTCTCCATGCCTCTGGTCCCTGGGCAGGCCCCAAGGTGCTGGCGCCATGTGCCTGGTTGTGGGAGGGTGGTCTGGTCCCCTTCTCCATGCCTCGGGTCCCCAGGAAAGCCCTGAGGCACTGGCATGGTGTGCCTGGTTGTGGGAGGAGGGGCCAGTCCCCTTCTCCATGCCTCAGGTCCCCGGGCAGGTCCTGAGGTGCTGACACGCTGTGCCTGGTTGTGGGAGGACAGTCCGGTCCCCTTCTCCGTGCCTTGGGTCACTGGGCGAGACCCAAGGAACTGGCTCCGTGTGCCTGATTGTGGGAGGGGTGTCCGTTCCCCTTCTCCATGCCTCAGGTCCCCAGGCTGGCCCCAAGGCACTGGCCCGGTATGCCTGGTTGTGGTAAAGAGGTCCAGTCCCCTTCTCCATGCCTTGGGTCCCCAGGTGGGCCCCGAGGTGCTGGCATGGTATGTGTGGTTGTGGGAGGAGGGTCCGGTCCCTGGCTACATACCTCAGGTCACTGGGTGGGACCCAAGGCACTGGCTTGGTGTGCCTGGTTGTGAGAGAGAGGTCCAGTCTCCTTCTCCTTGCCTGGGGTCCCTGGGTGGGCCCTGAGGTAAGGTGCTGGTGCAGTGTGCCTGGAAGTGGGAGTGGGGTCGGGTCCCCGGATCCAAGCCTCTGGTTCCCAGGCAGGCCCCAAGGTGGTGGTGGTGGTGTGCCTGGGCCGGAACTAAGTTTTTGTCCTTTGCTTCTAATGCGGGGGAACTTCCTGTGGGAACCAGTACTTGAGCTGTGTGGTTGTTTAAATTGCTGCTTTGCTGCAGATTCCCTAGGGAAGGCTTTTTGTGCAACTCAGCTGTTTACTGATTGATCTTATAGGTACTTCCCACTTTCCGGAGACCTGGAGGGTTTGTGTTCTGTAGAATCTCTGATCTGGGTCTGAGTTTTTTCATCAAACTGAGCCCCAAGCAATTCTATATTCCTGACCAGTCTCCTCTGAGTGGTCCTGTGCTGAATGGGGGGAAGGTTGGCTGTCCTTGCTGTGTCCCAGTGTTCTCCTGGTGTTCCCATCTTGCCCACAGCCCATGCTCCAAACACTTCCTATGGGAAGGGGCACTGGCCGGTCCCTTGCGATGACTCACCAGCCTCTGAATGGCTCCCTTTTTTCAGTTGTTCTGGCTCCTTGCTCCTGCATGGGTCCATGGAAACCCTATTAGTGGTCTTGCTGTCCTGGGGGCCACCAAGGCCCTCTTCTCCCCTGCCACCTCCAAGTAACTCCATCTGAAGGGCACAGCTGCAGCTTCTGCTGGCTCCTGCTCCATGTGCTCATCAGCTCGAGCCTTAAAGCAGCCGTGGCCCGAAATGCTCAGAGCAGCTTTTTCTTTCTCTCATCATAGTTTCTCCCACCTTCATGAACTCCATAGCTCTCTCCTCTTCTTCCCCTGAGCTCCAGCAGCCCCAGCTTGACTGATGTTACATTTTTATAGTTGTAAATTGGTTGATTTGTGGGAAAGAGTGACGCTGGGAACCGTCTATTCCGCCATCTTGACCGGAACTCTGAGCCCAGAGATTGTCTGGTTTTATATCCCTGTCACCTGAGTAGCTACTTAGTAGATAGATAGATGGCTGTTAAATTGAAATTCGCTTTAAACTTTATATCATTTTAAAAATGAAACACAAGAGGGTGCTATTTACCATGTCACTCTTACCTTTCTTGGCTCTTTATCTTTCTTCTTGTGAAATAATAATGCAACAGTAACTTCGTTATTATTTTTGTTCTGGTTAGAACCCTCAAGGCTCTTTAGCTTTTTTTTTTTTTTTTTTTTTTTTTTTACTAGCCTTGTGGATGTAACAGATCATCCGTGTGTATCCACTTTGGGGTTGTGGATTTCTAATTACATTAAATAATTTTTGCTAAATCAAAAGAAAATTAATGGAAAGTTTTTGAAGAGGGTCTTTGATTTTTTTTTTAATGAAACAGTATTTGAGTGCTTTAAATTTTAAGAATTCTTTTCATAAATTAAGAACATGTATTTATAAGGACATTTTGCTGCAGGGCACTTTTATACTTTTTATTTTTTTTTAGTATTCACATTTTTCGTAAGTGGTATGTTCTGGCTTAAATATGAACAGTGTTTTCTAAGTTAATAAGAAAATCACATTTTGGCGGCAAGAGCATTTTATATTCACTTTTATATTAGTATTTATCAGCAGAATTAGTATTTTATATTTCTATTTTAATTCTAAAGTCACATGTTTATAATATTGAATAATATTAGCTGCCAGATGACTAATATTGGCTGCCATTTAATTAATGTTTTGGGAACTGTGCTGGGCACTCTAAATTGTTTAACTCAATCTTTATGATAACCCAGAAAGGCAGGTTGTTTTATCACTGTTTTATAGTTCTGAGTTTTAAAGGAGTTAAATGATGTTCAGGGCCACATAGCTAGGTAGTGGCAGAGCAGGAATTTGAACCCAGGTTGCAAAGCATATGTTCTCAGCACTATACCATACTTAAGTTTATTGTGTATTTTAAAGGATGTTAAAGAGGATACAGATGAACAGCCGGATGGAAGAGATGCATAGGGCAAGGCCTGTGGGAAGGGCCACAGAGCTTCTATGCCCCTCCCACACACCACGCTCCAGGCACCTCCATGTTCAGCTATTTGGAACTTTCCAGAACCCAGTCCTTTTGGATTTTATGGAAACTTCGTTACATAGGCATGATTTATTAAATTATTGGCCATTGGTGATCAGCTTAACACTTCAGCTCCTCTCCCCTCCCCTGAGGATGTGTGGATGGGTGGGAGAGGTGGGACTGAAAGTTCCAACTCTGTAATAACGTGGTGGGTTCTTTTGGCAAGTAGCCCCATCCTGAAGCCATCTGGGAGCCCCTAGCCATCGATCATCTTGTTATCATATAAGAAGACACATCACTTTGGAGATTCCAAGGGTTTTAGGAGCTCTGTGACAGGAAATGAGAGGAAAACCAAATATATATTTCACAATATAACACCTTGTGTATCTCCCACTCTTAATCATCTTAATAACCTGCCCTCTTCCCACAAATAAGATTTGAGTAAAACAACATATATTCTTGATTACTACAGACCTATTAGTTTTCCCAGTGATTAGACTTAAGTCAGGAGTCAAACTACAGCCTGCAGGTCAAATTGAGCCTGCCACCTGTTTTTGTAAATAAAGTTTATTGGAATAGAGCTATGCTCATTTGTTTATGTATTGTCTATGGCTGCTTTTGTGCTAGACTGTATGGCCCACAAACCCTAAGATATTTACTCTCTGCGCCTTTGCAGAGAAAGTTTGCTAACCCCTGATCTAAGACACTGTTGATTATGGTCATATAGTTACATATATACATTGTTTCACCCATTTTATCCATCTGCCTTGATGCCAGGAAGGATCCTTCCATTGTGGATCTGTGCGTAAATTGGCCTGAGGTTGGAACAGTTATAGCAAGAAGCCTGCTGTGTAGATTTTACTCCTTGCCTCCTAGTATTTTATGAATAGGGTGACCATGTATTTCAGTTTGCCTGGGATAATACTGGTTTACATCTGGTTTACTATTATTATAACAATAATAATTATCAATATGTGTTCCCTTTTACTCTTAATACTTAATATTAAATAATACTTAGTCATTTTGGATGGTAAATTGTATGGTCATTCTATCTGAAAGCTGCCACTGAAGAGAGGTAGTGAGAATAGAAATGAGAATAGACTAGGCAGTGATAGCTATGCAAGGTGGAATTTCAAAGATTAATTTTTGAAGGATTGTGTCAGGGATACCCAAGATCATCTTGATGATTTGCTAAGATTCACAGGACTCAGAAGTTGCTATATACTCATGGTTTATTATAGTGAAAGGATACAGACTAAAATCAGCAAAGGCACATGAGGTGGGAAGGTCTGGAGGAAACCAGTTGCAAGTTTCCAGGGATCCCTTCCTACTGGAGTCACAAGAGACATGCTTAATTTTCTCAGAAGTATGTGATGACATGTGCAAGGTGTTCCTAACCAAGGAAGCTCACCATAGCCTAGGTGCCCAGGATTTTTATTGGAGCCATTCACATAGGCATGTAGCACCTGTGTGAGACCCAAGGCCTTGGTTACTTAAGCTCCAGAGAAAAAGCAGGAATTCATCATAAATCACAGTGTTAGCATAAACTATCTGCTCAAACTGATAGAGTGTGGCCCAAGACCTCAGGCATACAAAAACACTTTTATCCAAAAGGTCAGAGCTTAGATCTCAGGAGCGGCCAAGGACTAGTCCTGAAAACTGGCCATTTTGGGGAATGAGCAGGATTTGACCAACCCAGGCCTGCTGAGGTAACTTTTTCCACCCAAGGTCATACAAGTTATTCAGCCAGTTTGAACCCAGGTAAGTCTGATTCAAAAGTCTGTGCTCTTTCTATTGTAAGTTTTAATGGTCTTGTACACTGATTTGCTAATTAAAATTTATTGGCCACAGTAGATGTGGTAGGGACTTGGACTATGTCCATCTATCTTGATAAATATTTCTGAGCTTTTTTTGTTCCCTCACATGGAAATAGGGAGCCTGATTTGAGTATTTTTAAGTGCTTTTGTTAAGTAATGGTGCTAAGGCTTTGTAGTTTTAGTAATTTTCTAAAAAGTTTATTTTGTGTGCTTAGGTATTGAAAAGTAGCTTATCTGAAGAATATTCTTTTTTTACTCCTTTTGTATTCAATACAATTTTTAGTTTTAAAAGAAAATGTGGTAATAGTTTTTGAAAAGTTTTAATTCATAATCAAGAATTATCTGCCTTGTAGATAATAGATTTGAAGGTACTTATACAGTTCTCAAAAGCTTTTTTTTCTTTCCTTTTTCCATAGGTATTCGTGGAAACATTAGACAAGTGTTTTGAAAATGTCTGTGAACTGGATTTAATTTTCCATGTAGACAAGGTACTGTTTCTATATTGTCAAATCTTCTAAGCTTTTCACTTAAAAAAAACATTAATTGGTATTTATCAGAGTAAAAATGGATTTTAGTGAATAATAGTATTTTTAATCCTTTAGTTATTTATTATTTAATTTGTAAGTTTTTTTTACTATAGACCCTGACCTAGAGGAGTTCACATCTAGGGGTGGAAACAATGGCATTAACAAGTAACAGTATGTACAGAGCGTTAATGGGAACACAGCCGAACTACTTACCTCTGCCTATGAGAGCATGAATGGAGGAAATTACTTTAAACTGGATTTTAAAGGATTGGCAGATATTTCACAGATAGAAAAAAAGAGGGTAGTGCTACCGGCAGAGATACAAAATATAGGCTTTTTTTGTGAGGAGGGATTGATATTGATCAAGCAGCCTGATTTTGAAGCTATAAGTGCCATGGACTTTGGACTTTATTCTCAAGCAATTTAATGTTTTTAAACAAGTTTTTATTGACATTATTGTTGCTTCATTTGTATATTTTTTTGGCAAGATAATAGTTTCCTGTATTATGGAGGTTGGATTTATAGGCAGGAAAATTAAAGACAGAGAATCAATTAAGAGTCTATTGCAGTAGTCCAGAAAGAAATGAATTAAGGCACTAAGATGGGGATGAAAGAAAATAGAATTGATATGACTTGATGGCTTATTGAAAGCTGAAGTTGGGAGAAAGGAAGAATGACTGAGGTTTCTAACCAGTATTACTGGGTATTTGTAATATGAAATTTAGGAAGAAGAGATTCCACTTTTACTACGTGCAGATTTTTTTCTGTATTGTTTGTGTAATTTACTAGATTATTTTTTAATGATTAAGCTATTGAATAAAATAGTCTGAAAATCTGAAAATTTCAGCAAAAAATATAATTGTGATTTTTAAAAATTGGTTTATTGAGGTATAATTTACATGCATTAAAAGTCAGCACTTTTAAGTATACGGTAAATAAGTTTTGGCAATGTATATATTATATAATCACAATCAAGATATAACACAAGGTATGCATTTTATTATTTGTGAACATCAAAAGAATACCTTTCTAGAGGATGTAGCCAATCCTCTAGATCATATTCCTCATTTAGTAAGTGCTTTTTTTTTATTGAAACATAATTGATTATACATATTTGTGGGGTAAAGAATTGACTATCAGTATTTTTATACAGTATATGATGATAAAATCAGGATAGTTGGTACATTCGTCATAGCAAAAAGTACTCATTCTGTTTGTCCATTAACCAATTTCTCTCTAACCACCCCTTCCTGTCCCCCTTTCTTCCCTCTGATAACCACAGTTTCGTTTTCTCCCTCTGAAAGTTCAGTGTATTGTGTTCTTATTCTTTCTTTCTTAGCCCCCACTTATGAGTGATTTCATATATTAATTCACTTTGGACAGAGAACTTAAACTTGATATTTTTAGGTGTTTATTTTTAGTGTTCTGCTGCTTTTCTTTAATTGTTATGTTTTACACCATTTCGTACTTACAAAAACTCCTGTTATTTTTAGGCATCAGAGTTCACAGTATTCAAAATTATGTTTTGGTACATTATTAAAATTTTTTAAAAGATTTGTTTTTTAAATGCCTGTTCAGAGATCATTAGCTTAAATAATACATTTAGCATATTTTAAGAAAATTGAGGATCCTGTTGTAAATGTGGTTCTTAAACTTGTTAGAGAATTAAACTTTTTCTTAAGGAAATTAAGCTCTACTCATCTACAGCATTCAAACATGACACACAATTTTTTTAAAAACTCCTTTTTAACGTTAATTTACATTCATTTTAGAAAAATTAGAAAATACAGATGAGAAAAATAAGTGAAAATCATCTTGATCCCAGAGATTACCTAATGTTAACACTTTAGAATATGTATATTTCCATATTTTTTGTACAAATATGTACAAAAACAAATACATCTTTAAAAAAATAAAGATGGGATTATACAATATGTATTGTGTATAGCCTGTTTTTGTCATACAGCACTGTATCCCTATTTTAGAACCAGCCAAGATTAGCTGTTTCTTTTCTCTGAGCTAAGCTCTTATTTTAGTTTTTTTCAATGCAATGAGACAAAATTTTCAGGATGCCAGGAGTCAGAAACCAGTAAGGTAGATATTTCCCATCCCTACATTCTTTGTCCAAAATCACCAGCCTTGCTTTCCAGCCCTTAAATGAAAATGAGATTATTGTTAACTTTTAAGCAGCGCTGGACCTTCCAACAATCAGGGATCTTCTTACTGGCTCAGCTCATTTTTTCTTAGGGGCAGACTCAGAGTTTTGTGCACAACCCTCAGAATGCTCTGGGCTGCAATTGGGTAGATGAAAGGAGGAAGTTGTAGAGACTACCCCTTTTGTTACCAGTCAGGATGGGCTAGTTTATGCTGTGGTAAGGAACATCAAAATGTTGGCCATTTTAAATAAGAAAAGTTTCTCATTCAAATAGCTTGTTTATTATGTTCTTCATGCCCTTTCTCTGGGATCTATGGTGACAGAGCTGCCACTATATGGAACATGGTTAGTTAGTTTCCATATCACAGAGAAAAAAATTGGGGGCGGGGTAAATTTATCTGCTTTACAAGGTATCCCAGATGATAGTTTTGCCAAATGTTTTGCCACTACAAACACAGATCACTTTCTGAACTCTAATAGTTTCCTTATAGCCTACTGCCCAGCTCTTAAGCCAGTGTTACATATTTTCTTTTATTGTGGTTATTACCAGTTTCTCATTACAAGTCTTTAAATTCTAATTTCTGTATTAGTCACATAGGCTAATGTTGTAGTCATCCTGAAGTAATGGGATAAACTTCCCCTACTCAAAATTGGTTTGGATGTGCAGACAGATGATGCCACACATGCACCAAGAGGGTATGAAAAGTTTTGTTCCTCACATAATGAGACTTTCTGGGGAGAAGAGAGAACAACAACTGGCTTGGAGTTTTATGGTGGTTAGGGGGTGGGGCTGGGGTGAGGGTTTCTACATACAGGTTAGGAAGTTCAAACCACAAAAAACCTACCAGTACAAAGGAAGAAGCACCCCAACTTTCTTATCACATTGCCCAGATGTGGGGCAGAAGAGAAAGAGGGGGGCGGGGACTGATGGGGCTAGAAGGCTGTCACCAGACAAACATTAAAAATGGAGTCAGACTGTTTATTACAGCTAAGTTATGCTATGGTAATAACCCCTAAAACCCTAAGATATGAATAACTTGGTTTTCTTACTTATATACTGCATGTCCACTGGGGGTTTGCTGGGAGGGTCTGCTTATTTCCCCAGCTGAGTTGCCTGCCCATGTCCACAGTGTGGCTCTGATTGGGCAGCCCTGGATTGTGCCCCTTCTGGAACAAAGTATCAAAACCCAGGGCATTGTAACACCAAGGTCAAGGAATTGGATCCGTATACTGGTCAGCCGCAAACAAACAAACAAAAACCCAGGGCAAAGCAATAGAGCTGAAGATTCTTTGAAGAGTTTGGTTTGGAGGATGTATATCTTTGAAAATGACAGCTATGAATATACTCTGTCCTCTCCTCTCTGCATCCCCTCTACCCACCCACCCGACCTCCCCCCGCAAATGATCAGAGTAGAGATTTGATTTGGCAGCCTAAGTGTCTTTCCTACCCATGTGTCTGGGAGAGAGCAGAGTAGTTTCCTCCAGCCTGTTCCTTCTTGAGGACTTTGACAGCCTCTCCTAAACCACAGGCCACAGAGTGAGCGACTCCTTACTTTCACCAGCTGAAGGTGTCTAGCCATTAATAGTATCCTGGCAACCAGATCTGAGCACCAGTAGCTGACAGAGAAAAAGCACTGCCATCAACAAGAGAGAAAAGGAGCAGGTTGAACAATCTGAACATATGCCACATGAAAAAGAACTACGTTACTTTGGACACCATATCCTTGGTAATACTGGAGAAGCCTTCCAATTTACAATTCTCATTCATGTACACGTTTATCTCCCCAAGTGTCCACATAAGGTATAGTGACTCCCCATCAAGAGTATATTCTTTAGGCGTTTACTATCTTTATAATAAATGGGATAATGTTTCTTTAAGGATTTAACTCGCAGAACTCTTCTTTTCTATTTTGTGTCTCTTCTGGATTTCTGAATTTGCTTTCATATGCATCATTTTTGCTTTGAGGACAAATTTACGTCTTAGTCCTTATCTTTTAAATTGACATACAAAAGTACTTCAAAAAGTTCATGAGAAGGTTCATATTATCTTTTAATTCTATTTTTCCATGTGCTTTTTGAAATACTCTCGTATGTCAGAATTTCTTGGGTACAGTCCCCATTTGCAGGCACCCATATTGTGATACCTCTAAACCTGGTAGACATTTCTGCAATACTGAAATCTATGGTTTCCACGAATCTAGTATTTGTTATTTGAGATGTTTCTGGAAAGGCAGTAGTGCATTGTACATGGAGATAAGGAGGTTCTGAACCCACAAGCAAGGATGAACAAAGTGGGGGTGGTGGAGTTGCTACACTTTTATGAGCCTTAAAAATTGTGCTTTCTTATGAGAATTTGTTTTTAAAAGGAGAGGGGAGTTTCTACTTCTAAAACAGAAGTTTTAATGAATCTCCGTTCACTGGCCATGGCCTTTCTCAACATTTTTTCTGTGTACAGTACCTATTAGCTATTTAAAGTAATTTTATTTTATCACCTAATCACTTTGTTGACCTTTAATTGAATTTTCATAGATTATGACTAAAAGTGAATTAGCTGTATCAATTCCATTCATCATTGTTATGGAAGAAATCAAGGAATTAACTGTGAGTCACTCAGACTTAGATTTGAATTGTTGGTTTACCACATACTAGTTGTGTCTTGAGTTAAGCTGGTTTATTCTCTCAGTAATAACAGGTTAATATGAGAGTTAAATTGTATACCGTAAGTACAGCATCAAAATATAATTTTGATAATTGATATCTAGTAGCAGTAACGGTAGTAGTAGAAGTTAATGATATTTAGCATTAGTTTTTTTAAAAAATTGTGGCTTTCTCATTTTGTTTTGTTTTCTGGGAAAAGTAATTTATATAAATCTTTCTTTAAAATTGTACATAAGGTGTTCATCTTTCCAAAATGAAAAATTAGCAAATAATGATGATAGGGTATTTTTAAAATTATAAATACATTTGCATGAAATCTTATAAAGGAATGAAAATTGAATAATATATATTTAACTTTTAAAAAAGTTTTTGTTGAAAAAAATAAATTACCTTGTAATACTTAGAAGGTACTTTGCTAAGCACTTACATGAATTATTCATTTCATTCTTATGATAACCCCATGAGGTGCCTATACTATTTCTATTTTATCATAACAGACTCAGGTAAAGTAACTTCTCAAGGACATATAACTAATAAGTTATATAGTCAGTATGCATACCTATCTAATTTCAGAGTCTCCACTCTTAACCTTAACCACATTGGTTTTTTTTTTAATTATAGCAGCGTATACTAGTCTGTGAAACTTAATTGAGCTTTGAATTCTCAATTTTTGATCCAGTAAATACCTGTGAAAAACCATCTGTATTATATTTTTACTCCCCAAATGGAAGACAGTATTTTAAGTCATGATTGGATATATTTATGATAAGAAATCTGAGAATTACATGTATAGTATAGACGATTTGGAGGGTAAAAGCACTACTAAAGTACCTACAATAAAAGAAAAACTCTGTTGTTAAGTATTGAATTTGATATAATAATATGGTAGTTAATGTTTATTGATCATTTACTTTGTTTGGGTACTTCTGTCGATTACCTCATTCAGTCCTTTCAATGGTCTTATGAAGGAGGTATTATTATTATCTGTTTTACAGCCCCTTACGCTAAGACTTAAAGAGGTTGTATAACTGCCTGGGCTTCACCGTAGTGAAGTTGAATTATGAGCCCTCTCTCCAAATTATTTTTGCCACTGATAAAATAGACACAGCAGTATTTGAAACAAAAACTACTGAAATCATGAAACTTTTTGAAGTGAATATTCTTTATGGATTTATATTATTTTTTCCTTTAGGTTCACAATATTCTTGCAGAAATGGTTATGGGGGGAATGGTATTGGAGACCAACATGAATGAGATTGTTACACAAATTGATGCACAGAATAAACTGGAGAAATCTGAGGTAAGAATGGAAAATGCTCTAGGTAATGAAAATTCTAAGCATGATCATGAATTATGCATGATTTGTAGCTTTCACTGTTTGTCCTTCAGTATCACCCTTTAGGTACAGCCAGTGTGCTTATTTAGTTTTAAAAAATTGAATATACATATTTTAGTATGCTAAATGTTCTGTAACTACTATCCACCAAATAGCAGCTTTGTGTATTCGCTTAGCCACAGTCATAGCTGCCTTGGCTAATAATCACAATTCCAAATTCTTATAGCTTAAAAAAGAATTATTTATTTGAACAGTGGAATCTAATATTTGCTATTTAAAACTTTAGTCAGTAATTATCAAGGAAATCCTAGAACTGATATTTTAAATATATATAAATTTAGTGTTACAAAACTGTTTCTGGAAAGGGAAAAGAGAGGAAATAGAATTCTTGTGAAGTAATGATTTTTTAATTTATAACAGTTGCTTAGCAAGTCTGAGTGCACATTTAAAAAAGAAGTTCAATACCTTAATATTTAAATTTGGGATCCTTCCAAAAGGTCACTGAAAGGTTAGTTAGGTCATGTATTTTATACATTGGTATATATATTCATGGTTTTTATTGCATTCTGTAAGGGAAATATCTGGTTTGTTATACTTGGCTTACTCTGTGCCATTAGGTTCAATCTTTAATGGGTTGAATGAGGACCATCCAGCACTTTAGCATCATATAAAGCACTACTTTATAATTTTAGTTAATCTTTCCTCAAGAACTAGGCTGAATATCAGCAGCCGGTGCTGTAGCTGAGCCACTCAAATTCACATTATTCTGGTGATTTCTTATCACGGTAGCAGGGGTTTAGAAAGATGAATATGTCTTGTTATCTCATTCAGTGCTATACTTGTTTGAAGATACTCTTACATTTGGTATTTATAGTGATAGCCCAGATTAGAAAAACAAATTTTATTTATAATGATTAGTACAAATTCAAATGTTTGGTTGATTTAAAGTAAATATTACTATAAAAGCGGCAAGGTATTAAAAATAGCATTAACTTACAACAGGTGAGTTCTGAAAATTTTATATTGTTGGCATTTTAAAGGATCAGTTTAACGCAATTCTATGTTCATTTGAATTGAAGGAAATACAGGATGATGGATGAATCTGAAATCTGAGGGTTAGAAACAGTTGAAGCTTTCTGTAAAACTTTTTCCAATGTTCTATTTTAAATTAAAAATAGTCCTGCATTTCTTCTTATCTCAATTTGCCATCCCTATTTGTTTCCCAAAGGAGTGGCTTGTAATGGTGATGAAGAGCTTAAACTTAAGACTCTCTTAAGTAACTGTATATATTTTGTATGTTCTATAGCCAGTTTTTAATATATTGGTACTTGAAAGGGGGAAACATAACTAGGTTAATGAGAAAATTTTGTTTTAGGACAATGAAAAGGACTCAGAATATTGTTTAGTTTAGTTGACTTGCAATATGTTATTTAATATAGTAAAAGATTTACTGTAAACCCTAAATTGTAGTTTTTAAAGTCTTAAAATAACTTGAAATGTATGTAATTTGTTAGACATTGTTTTACAGAACTGTATGGTTATAGGTTTTAAATGCCAAGGGACAAATAGTGACACAGTCCATTAGTAATTGGTCTAAAATGAATGGATGTGTGGTAATTTGTGACTTTTGTGTAATCATCTGTAAAAATATATTGACCACTTGTTTGGCATTTTCACATTCCCAGGTACTTAAGTCCTTTCCATTGGTGGTGCCCTTTGTTCTTCTCTTGCTCCTTAGAGTGTTATGTATATAATATTGAGGAAAGTCATGAAAGACCTATAATTATTGCATAATGGATATTTACTTTTTGATTGTCCAGTAAAGCTTTGTTAATGAAGACAGTTTTTCTTACCTATAAAGAGCACTAAAATGCAGAATTTACATTTTCTGTGGAAGTGATTATAGGAAAAATCCTCTCACAGAAACAGTGCTATTTAAAATAGTTTAGAATACTGGTGAATACTTCTGTTATTCATCCACTGATCATCTTGTAACATGTGTAATCAGTTTTATCTGCTACCAAATTAGTTTTTCTTTTTGTCCTTTATAAGAAAATATGTTTTAAATCTGATTGGGGATAAACCACAAAATTATATGTTTATCAACTGTTTTATCAATTGTTGTCTTAAAATATACATGACATCTGCTAATATTTTAGTTATGAAATAGGATTTTGAGTCAAAGTGAGGCTATGTAGTCCTGATCATATTTTAAGAAATCATGTTGAAAACTATATTGATTTTATGTAATTTTCAGCAATTTTTGTAAATTTTAAGTAAATTTAAATATATTTTCATATTTCAGACACACTGAAATATCAAAAGGTTTATATGCGTTCCGTTTCCATTTTACTTCAGCTGTTTCAATCTACCAGAGACATGATTCTGCAGAATAATTTGAAATTACTTGCAAGCAGAATACAAACTTTTATTAATATGACTCTTACTAAATTTTAATTAAAATTCATTATATAAGCAAAAACTCACCAAGGAAGACTTAATTAAAATCCAGAATGTCATGATTGTTGAAAAGAACTGGTTATCATACTTTAAAAATTCATATAAGTAATATTTTAGGAATAACATTTATCTTTTAAAAATCAGCCTGGGCATAATTAAGATACAGCTTTTCAAATACAACATGGACTTATCAAGGTGCTTTTGTCAGAAATCAAAGATTTTGCTACAGTGGTTTAAAGGTAGTAGTACATTTCCAGTGATAGAAGAAAGGGAACCAGTTTAATTTCCAATACCTAGACAGGTAAAAGCAAAGATTTCCCAGATCTTGAAAAAATGGAGAAGCAAAGATATGCTCTGAATGTATTTTCATCTATTCTGTTTTGATGGAAAAATGGTTTACTATAACATTGGGATCTTGGGAGAGAGGAGGGCTTAAGTTGGGAGGTTGGTGGGTTCTGGGGCACCCAGGAATCTGCCTAAGAATAAAAGGACTCCCTGGGGGTGGAGGTAGTGGGGTGGGGTTGGGGAGACTTGTTAGCTTATATGTATTTCATGTTACTCTTAAGACGGATAAAGGGGTCTGAATTTAGTCACTACTTTTTAAGTCAGTCTTCTTTTTTTCCGAACATCCTGATCTTTCTAGCTCTTTCCATTCTTCTCTCTTACAGACCTTTATCTTTCAGTCTCCCAGACAGGACAGGTAGACAAGGTATTGCTGACTTTGAGAAAAATGTACTTTAACAAAGGGAAAGCAAAATGATGTCAAAGGCAATTAATTATTTAGGCCAGACTCAAAAATTCTTTGTGTTAATGAACCCATATAGTCCCTGTAGCCTATTTTCCATTCTAGTTTCTCCTTGTAGTTTCTTCATCTTTTATTGGACTTAGTGTATTTTACTAGTATATCATTGATGTCATGTTGTTCTGTTTTGTCTGCCTGCATTGTAAAAGGAAAGTTTAAATTTTTGTTTTGCTTTTGTTTTGAAAACATTGTCATTTAACTGACAAATTGCATTTGTAGAAATGACAATTTACTTTGTATCTAAAAACTTTGTATAAAAAAACTTAGGGTTTATTTTGAGCATCATATAGCAGAACCAATTTTACTTTTAACTCTCACAGATTTTTTTTTTTTCCCATCTCTAAATTAGGATTCCAACATAAAATTGCCTGCTGGGTTTTGGAAGCTGTGAATTTAAAAGCCAAAAGCTGAACCTTTAAAGTTTTGCATACGAAGTGGGAAGCGATGAAGGCTTAGAATAGTGATAGTTAAATAGTACTTTTTTTTCCCCCCAAAATGGTTTTCAGTTCCAAAGTCTTAACAGAATTGCTTTTGTAGTTTTGGCCCACAGGTGTATATTAACTGTGGCTAACAGAAAGTAAGATCATAAATCTTCTAAAACTTTAATTAAATGCTCTAAAAATGGAATTAAATACATTGACCAAAACACAGTGGATCTCCATTGTAGCAAACCTTCTGACATCCAACCATGTCATAATCAGAATTAATAAAATATTGTAAATTCTGTATATTTTTGTCATGCGTACTGGCAAATTTTGGAAATATTTTTAATAGACTCTAGCATCACAAACTAATTTTCTTTTGGTAGTGTGTTTCCTGTACATTTTTTCACACCATGAATTGTGTGAATTACTTTTAAAAAATTTCCATGTAGATGGTGATGAGCTCTTTGTACCAAACCATTCCAGGAAAAATCAACATGTTTATAGGCCTCCAAATTAAAATTTCAAAATAAAAATAATTTACTGAGTTCTATAGAGGGAAAAAAGTCTATAAACTTAAGTTAGATTTAGATTACCCACCTTACGATAGAAGAATATCACTGAGAATTTGGCATTGCTTTTTAGCCACTAAATTATTACTGTCTGGTTATGTTTGAGAAGTAGCAACATACCGGTGGCTTTGTAATATCTTATTCTGAGATTATGGGCTATATCATGAAGCTTGGGTACCACTTTGGGTCCCTCTATCATGTTACTTTATTTCTGGTATAAAAAATATATAGTGGTCTCATTCACTTCATTGATTGAACTCACTTCCAATTTCTATGTTCCAGTATTTAATTTATGTTAAACTGCAATTTTCTAACAAAGAATCATTAACTACTTGGGTCCATTAACTTCTATCACTAGAACTAGTTATTACTTTTTTTGTTTTAATCAGGTATCTCCTTTAAAGAATAGAGAATAAGAAAAGTGGCCATAGGATATGGAGGTTGGAAGGTTAGCTCACAAGTTGGTTCTGCCCCTCTACCTTGCCATGCACATTTATTTTGTACTTCTACAAAATTACGATGAAGACCCCTGAGGTAAAACTAGTAATAATAAATCCATGAATGTACATACAGGCAAATCCTATGTTAGAAATTAAAACCATAACTGAAGATAATCTATATAAAATGACTAGTAATTTGGAAGGTTTTAAAATTTTTGAACATTCTAATTTTGATAAAATCGTTTATGAAATGCCATAGTTCTTGCTCACTACAGGATTGGTATCAACATTTCTAATCTGTTTATAATTGTAGTATTAAAGCACTGCTTTTAAAGCAAAGAACAAGCCTATTATGACAAATCCCCAGATTAAAATTTATCTCGCTTCATATTCAGAAATTAAATATTGAAATTTTGTTTTACTAAAAAAGTACTTTCAAAATATACCATTATTTTGTTAATGATTTTGAGTCTGAAACCATTTAGTGCTGTGTTTACTAATGTTGGTGTTCTTTCACTTTGCCATTAGGTCAAAATTATGAATGTGCATATAGCAACTTCTAGCAGGAAGGGTGGGTAAAAGTTTTAGTATGTATAAATTATTCCAGCTACCATCTTATTATGCTATATTTCAAGCTTGGAAAAATATTTTAAGATGGTAGGTTGGTATTTTATGTCTTAGATGAAATAAATTACAAAAGTATTACTTTCCTTTTCCCTTCAAGAAAGTTAACTGCTTATTGCATGAGGAAAAGGGAGCTTTTAGATTCTTTGAAATATATATTAGTAATGCTGCTTTTTCACTTTTGCTTGCACATATTTTGTTTATTTTTGGGTCTGGCAATTTAAAAACAAAATAAAAAACAAATCATATCCATCCATTACTATCTTTGTGATTCAAGTGCTTGAAATTTCCAAGAGTATGTCTGTATAAGTCTTCTATCTGTTTGGCCTCATTTTGGTATACTTGCAGACTTCATTTTGTTTTCTTTCTCTTAATTCTGTTAATTTATTTAATCTCATGGGAGAGAAAACATGACCATTCTTTTATATAACGTACTTCATTCTTTCATCTAATTCATACTCTTAACTGCTTTGGATTCATATATTTGTTTTGTTAGTGGAGGTGCCGCGGTTTATCTGCCATGGTGGTGCTTGAGTATAACAGACGGAAACAAGTTATTTCTCCAGTAGAATTTAATTCTTTTATTTCTACTTTATGTCAACTATGTAATCTTAAATTTTTAAGAACTACATTGTATTGTCAGAAGTATCCTATTTTTGCATTTTAAAATGTATATACTACTAAGTCAGGTAAACTTAATTTCTGTAAATGTAATATTGAAAAAGTTAAGTGTTAGTAAAAGTTATCTCATTGCTTTGAGTATATCTTACTGAAAAAAAATCTTAACCAAGATGAAAATTACTTTACACTGCTGTTTCGGATTTCCTAATGGCAAATTACCTCTCTTACATTTTATTTTAATATAAATGTTTTAGACTTCACTTTCATGAGATTCTGAAAATGAAATTTGTTTTATAGTCATTCTGGTGTTGACTACCCAAATAACATAAAGTCTTTTTTTTTTTTGAGCCCTAAGTTTTTATCTAGAAACACTGACAACTCCTTTAAGCATCTACTTACTGATCAACAGCCCTTCTTGTATTTTTCTTATTTTGTATTCTGCAGAATCTGATTTCTTAATATGTTAGTTTAATTAAAATTTTAAGTACATATTACAGTTTTTTATTTCTTACTATTTAAATTCATGACATACTACACAAAAGTATTCAACATGCTTGAGAAATAATTTGATTCTCCTAATTCATTTGCGTGTTTTAAATAGTTCCCATCCTTTGCATGTCTATGGCTTGCTGCTTATTTTTAGAAAAATTGTAGTTTGTTGTACTTAGAAACTTCTTTTGGTTTTACATAATAAAATCATGATATCTATATGCTAATCAAATCAATTGCTGTATTGACTTTATTCTCATTAGCAGCCAACAGTTGACACCATCTTTTTTGACACCATCTTTGGTCACGAAGAAACAATTTTATCTAATGAAACTTAACAGGATGTATTGTTTATTCTCATTTTCTTTGCTTTAGTTTAGTTTAGCTATTCATGGTAACAGGATATTATGGAAAAGAAGGCTTCATGACATTTAATTTAATACTGAAAAAGTTATGTTTACTATTTATAAATGTAAACCATAGAATTCAGTAAAATACACAGACACACACACACATTCTCTTTTACAATAAAATTCTTTAATAATTCATGGTTTTAAAATATGTATATTCAAATATTTTATCAATACTTTTCTATATTCTAATTATTTTTATGCTTTATGGAAATTCCAAAGTAAAAATAGTGGCAAATTGTTCTTTTAATTAGAAAAATTATGGGGGCCAGCCCCATGGCTCACTCAGGAGGGTGCGGCGCTGGTAGCGCCGAGGCCGCAGGTTCCGACCCCATATAGGGATGACCGGTGCGCTCACTGACTGCGCGTGGTGCAGACGACACCGTGCTGAGGGTTGCGATCCCCTTACCGGTCAGAAAAAAATAAAAAGAAAAATTATGAAATTCTTCTTCCTGGAAAAATGACATTAGTTCTATCATGTCTGCAATTTTGTAAAGTAATTTTGTTCCTTTGGCAGACAACATACTTCCTGGTAAGAAAGTATACAAGGTGGTAAACCTCTTTGAACTGAATTTTCCTTTGATCCTAAACCATTCTAAATTTTGGTAGCTAGACCTTTAATACCTGAAATGATCAAAATAAAGATCCTTTTGAATATGATACATGCTACCCTAAATCATGTTCAGTTGAATCTTTAGCATCTTTGGGGGAATCAGGAGGGAAGTAGGGTGTAACAAAAGCTTCATTGTTTCAGGTAGGTATAAATGCAGATGTCTATCAAATATCTAGTTGTACATCAAAAACGACTAACCTCCATTAAATTATGAAAATCAAATTCTCCAGCCCTTTGCAGTCTTTACTTGGGTGTGGAGTTTTTCATCCATGTCACCCTTCTCATTGCCTGTGTGGACCATATCTATTATTAATACTATTTTACTAATTTTTCTATTATTTTCCAATTCTGAATTGATAATCCATGGCTTTTATTTCATTGCTTAACAATGTTTGTATCCTTTATTCAGCAAATAGTTTACACTGGCCTATTTTGTATCAGTCAAGATTTTTCTCAGGTAACAGCTTTATTATTATTATTATTTTAATTAACAAAAGAGGTAGGATTACATAAGAGAAAAAACTAACGTGACTTTAAAACTAGTGTTTCTAATTTCACGAACATTGTCTTTTATATATGTATCTAAGCAAAATGGAAGACTTGTTTTGTTACTTGTCTACTTTTGTGTAAGATGATGCCATTGAACTCAGATGTGTTTATTGGTTTTGCTGTATTATATAGCCTAAATAAAAATTAATGAAAACTAATTGGTAATTTTTAAACCTTAAATATGATGGCTGTTGATGTAGCTGTTTGAGAAAAATGACATATATGCATTTTTCTTTTATTTTTAAGCATACTTTCTTTTGAAATTAATTCACAAATTATAAATTTTCCTGCTAAGAGGAAAACCAAATATTATGCACTTAGTACTACTTACTGAAAATTTTAGAATTTATTTATATATACTACTTTTTGCATTTATGCTATTCTTTCTCTAAATTTATACACTGTGAACTGAACATATGTTGTTGAGTTACTTTATATGACAAGATACTTTTAATCGTTGTATATATACTAATGCATCGAAGGGTGGTAATGATCCTCTTCTTGCAGTTTTATCTTTAGGAAGAACTATTCTCTTTGGATCAAGGCTTCATTTAAAAGCCTGATTTTTTTATTTGTTTGTTTTTAATATTCTAGAACTTTCTTAGAAAAATTTAGAAGCGCTCCCACAATTTTAAAAACAAATTTTGTTTTGAAATGTTTTAAGGGTTTAGCCCTGAATAAAGAAACTAAACAAGCATGATCTATTACTTTCAGTTTTTATTTCACAGCGCATATTGATAAATTCCAGTTTAAAAGAAAAAAACTATCATGATTGTTGCAAGAGATGTTTAAAGGAAATTAAATGTAAACTATGCTTCGTGCTTATATCATCTGTCAGTTAAATCAAAATATAGGTGAAGATCTAGCTTTTGTCGTGTGAATATTGTGTGTAATATCTAGGTGTAGTACATATTAATTTGTATTTAAATCTTTACATTGTTGTTATTGCATGTGTTCACTGTATTTTTTAATGTGTCAACTGTTTTCTCTTTATAGATTAGTATTTAAAAAGTAACCATCCCATACCAATTCAAACTACCATCTGGTCTCTAAGCTTGTTATATGAAAATCTTTATCATTGTCTTCCATTATAAGTGTTTTATTATGAGCTACTCCTGAGTTGCACATTTTCTTTTTCTTTTATTTGCTTCTGTATACAGGCTGGCTTAGCAGGAGCTCCAGCCCGTGCTGTATCAGCTGTAAAGAATATGAATCTTCCTGAGATCCCAAGAAATATTAACATTGGTGACATCAGTATAAAAGTGCCAAACCTGCCCTCTTTTAAATAAAATATTTAAAAGACCACTCCCAGGTAAAATCCAGGGGGAAAAGTCATCTAAGTTTACTATACAGTTGTTTACCAAAAATAGAGGAGGAGAGTCTTAACTTTTGCTCTTGGATTTAAGTCAAGGTACTGTATAGAAGCTGTGTAAAATCAGTATGAAAGTTCAACGTGGCTTTTCTTGCTCATTGATTTTAAAGAAATTGAATAGTTCCAGTGTGATTCTTGTTTTTCTTTTCTAAACTGTTCCTGTGCCACTGAAGGCATGCCTCTGTGTATTGGCTAATACAGTATTTTGAAAAGTGTTTGAGATATTTCTTAAATTATGTACAACCCAAAATGTTGTTGTTTTGTATGGATCACAAGTGTAGCATTCCTTAATTCTTTCTGCTGTTTGTCACATTTGTTATTTAAAGAACCAAGTATGTATTGCATGAAAACATTGTGACATTTTTCTCTTAGTTTAAATAAACTCCAAGGTAACTGGATTTCTGAAGCACCTTTCTGTTTGCCTGATATCTCCTTTAGCAATAATTTTTCTTATGACCTTCTGACTCAACGAAGTAAATAAAAGTATATTTTATCACTGTTAAGCAGCTGTTAATGTTCATTTATTTAATTTTTACTCATGTTTTTAATATTCAGAAACTCAGTACGTTATTCTGAAACTCAGTTATTTCACAAATCAAGTGCAGTGTATCTCATAGCATATTGTGTAGGATGAGATCTGAAGTAGGAGATGACAATCTTTTTCTAAAATATGTATTCAGAAGCCTTGCATCTTGTCTCTTCTTGCCAGATGATTAAAAAGTAATTTCAGCTAATATTTAGCTAATTTTGAATACAAAAATGTTTGCGGCTCCACTTGACTATTTCATCCCAAAGTCAAAGCTAAACTGATGTTTTAAGTCCTCACTCACATATTCTGATTTCTCATAATCAGCCCACATTTTCTTATTCGGTCTTATCTTGTGAACCATGAGTGGGATTCCTTTTTCAGTTAGACCACGGTTTTCCTTACAGTTCTAGTTCTAGTTCTCCTTCCCCAAATGTTCTCTTTGAAACACTTCCTTAGATTTGTAGTGTTTATGAATTTTATCTCCCAGAACTCTGGGATGTAAGAAAAGTCACTTTATTTTTTGTAATAAAATTAATCTGATTCTGAGCCCCCATATTGTTGAGGTAACAGGAAGTTCAGTTTGTGATTATGAGGATTTTCATCAG
Source organism: Cynocephalus volans (assembly GCF_027409185.1). Taxonomy (NCBI): domain Eukaryota; kingdom Metazoa; phylum Chordata; class Mammalia; order Dermoptera; family Cynocephalidae; genus Cynocephalus; species Cynocephalus volans. Next base: position 101,424,985 of record NC_084461.1, read on the forward strand.
CTTTTACTGTATAAAAGTTCTAGAGGAATATTATGCAAAGTAGAACATTCAGGGAGGTCCCTAGTCTTCAGTCATTCATTTCACAAATATTTATTAACTGCTTTTTGTGCCAGGTGAACAAGTTCCTGTCCTCATGGAGCTATATAAAATAACACACAGAGAGCCTGGCAATATTCCACTCCCTCCCCACCCACCTTTTACCTTATCCCTTTGTGTTTGGCGAAAAAAAATATGGGAAGGTTAAGAGTTGGTTTGATAAGGATGTGCCAAAATTAGGGAAACCTCTGAGCCAGACCATACTTTAACCTCAAGAAGCAGTCAAAAGTGTTTTATCTCCCACTATATTCTATCAGATATAATGCCCCCAAACCAATAATTCTTCCTACTTTCTTTCTCTCCTTTCTCTCTCCCCTCTTCTCTCTTTCCTCTCTCTTCCCTCCCTTTCATCCTTCTTTACTTCAGTAAATACTGAGCATCACCTATGTGCCAGGCATTGTTCTACATCCTGGGATAGAGCAGGGAACAAAACGGTTTCCATTAGAGCATAAATTCAAATGTGAGGAACCGAACAATAAATGTATAATATGTCAGGGAATGATACATGACATGGAGAAAAATAAAACTGAGTAAAAGGGATAGGGAGTAGCAGGGCAGGTGGTGAGTTGGTCTGTTGCTGTGATATATAGAATGGACAGAAGGCATCTCTGATGAAGTAACATTTGAGCAAAAACCTGAAGGAGGTAAGGGGGGTGTCATGGGAATTTGTGGGGCAAGAGTAATCCAGGAAGAGGAAGTAACACATGGCAGGGCCTAGAGTCAGGGTCATGCTTGGGCTGTTTGAGAAACAGCAAGGAGTCAGCAGCAGAATGGGCAACAGGGAGAGAGCGTTATTCAGTGTCCCTGTTGTCAGTCTCTTATAATGTTTACTCACGTGTGGTATACAGGAAGGGATACTAAATAACTTTTTTTTAATCTTTTGATATTTTAGAATGTAACAGGGCAGAAACTTCCAGTTAAACGTAGATTATTGAACATAGTCATTCACATTTGTGCTCTTTCAAACCATACTAAAGTGACAGTAAAGATTTTTTTTAAATGACATAGACCAAATGGACAAAAAGAATCAGAGTGGTGAAAACAACTACAAAATTTTGGAGGCTAGAAAGCTTGTGAATGAATAGTATGTGGCTGAGCAGTCCCTTCCTGAGAAAGATGAAATTTAATGCACAATGGAATAATTATGGAACTATGTGGATTTGCACTGCAGAACCCAAAAAGGCTTAAGAAAGTGAAGGTACCACTGCGTCATATAAGTGCACTAATTCCGTTTAGTGGTGGAACCCTCATGACCAAATTACCTTTTAAAGCCTCCACCTCTTAATACCATTGCATTGGGAATTAGGTTTCAACAAATGAATTTTGGGGGCATTCCCATTCAGACCGTAGCACCAAGGTACATCATAGTGATTCTAAAATATTTTAAAATCTGTGGAGAAGGAAGGATAAAAAGTCACATACAAAGGATCAGGAGTCAACATTTAAAGTCAAAAGACAAGGAGAAATGACTTCCAAATTCAGAGAAGAAATAATTTTCAACCCAGAATTCTATGCCAGCCAAATTTTCAGTCATGTATGAAGTTTTAATAAATAAGTTTTCATACATGTAAGTCTCAAAAAGATGAATTTCTCATGCCCACTTTCTCAGAAAGCTACTGAAGAATGTACACCACCAAAATAAGGGAATGCATTATAAAAGAAATACATGGGATCTAGTCATCAATAGGTACACATGGGAGAAAGGTGAGGGAAATACAGAACCAGATGAATCTCAGAACCATAGCTTTGCAGCAGGCCTAATGGACAATTAGACTAGACTAAAACAAGAAAATGGAGGGTGCAAGGAAAGATATCTCTAAGAGAAAGCACACATTGTAGTGCATTTGGGAAATAATATGTGGGTTAAATGATTTAACTTAAGTATTTTGTAAATCTATTGATACAATTCCAGTGTTAATGGAAATAGTTTTTACCTGAAAATAACTTTGATGTTTAATAAAATTGAGGTGAGGGGGAGACTTTTCAAATATCCATATTTTAAGATAGGTATGCTTATGGAATGTCAGGGTAAATGAACTAGATACTGTAGCTTTCAGAAGTTTACTCCACAGTTTTTTTTAGCATATGTAGAATGTCCAAGAAGGAGTAGCTTTATCTTGCCAAAGTAGCAAGGTTTGAAAATTTTTTATGGGCTTGGAAACTAATTGGTATAGTTTGAAAAGTAGGGTTGATATTTCTGACATACCAAGAGCTCACAAATTAGTAAGAAAAAAATGATCCAATAATGTGCAAAAGATAGAAATAGGCACGTCATAGAAAACTAAATCTCAGTGGCTAATAGATATGTAGAGATGCTTAACCTCTCTAGTAGGCAGAGAATCAAGTTAAAAGAATAATTAAATTTTATTTCTGTCCATCATGTTGTTGGCAAAAATTAGAAATGACAACATCTAGTGCTGGAGAAGATGTGGGGAAATGAGAACTCATGTATTAATAGTCGGAATGTAATTTACTATAACATTATTTTAAGACAAATATGCCAAGTTTTGTTAAAATTTTTAAAAAATGATAAATATACATATTGTACATACTCCAGGACCCCCTTTGGAGACTCTGTATTGATATAACATACCTTGGTATCTTTCCACACTAGGAGATTTATTACCTCAGTTGTTTGTAAAGCAAAAAAAATAATGAACTGGAAATGTATTAAATGCCCACCAGTAACAAAATGGTTGAATAAATGGTAGTAACTGCCACACGAGTTGTGTATTAGCAAAAGACTGGAATGACCCAAATGTCTGTTAGGAGACTGGTTGAAAAGCTGGGTTGCATCCACATTATAGAATCCTATGGAACTACAAAAGAATGAGATAAATCTCTGTGTATTGCCATGAAATGATCCCTATAATATACTGTTATGTGAAAAAACAAAGGTGGGAAAATGTATATATGCTATGCATATTAGGGTTCTCCAGAGAAATAGAACCAATAGGATATATATACAGTTGAGCCTTTAACAACATGGTTTGAACTACACGGGTCCACTTAGATGTGGATTTTTTTCAGCCAACCACAGACTGAAAATACAGTATTTGTGGGATGTGGATCACATATATATGTGGGGGGGAGGGGTGTTGGAGCCAATCCTCCTCGTATACCAAGGGATGACTGAAAATGTGTGCATATATATTCTCTCCAAGTTCACAGAACTTGGTGTATTCTTTTAAAAACATTACAGTAAATTACATTCCCACTATCAATTAAAAAAATTAGTACAAGGAATTGGGTCACCCGATTAAGGAGGATGACATGTCCCAAGATCTGCAGAGTGAGTCAGCAAGCTGAAGACCTAGGATCACAGACGGTGTAGTTTCAGTCCATAGGTCGGCAGATCCAGGAAGAGCCAGTGTTTCAGTATGTGTCCAAAGGCAGGAAAAGCCAATGTCCCAGTTCGAAGGCAGTGAGGCATGAGGAATTCCCCTATTTGGGAGGAAGATCTATTCAGGCCTTCAACTGATGTGATGAGGCCTGTTCACATTGGGGAGGACAATCTGCTTTACTCAGTCTACTGATTTGAATGTTAATCTCATCCCAAAACACCCTCAACAGAGACACCCAGAATAATGTTTAACCAAGTATCTGGGCACGTTATGGTCTAGTCGAGTTGACACAAAATTAATCACACAGGATGCTATCAGTTATCTGAGAAAAATGAAGAATGAGTGTGTGGGGATTGTTTATATTTTTTAAATGGAAGGATAAACCATACATATTTTTAAAATATATGAAAGTACTTTAAAATGTTCATGGAAAGATTCATATTACCTTTCAGTACTATTTTTCCATAAATGTTTTGAAGTTCCTTTGTATATCTATGGTGTGAAGGAGGAAATAGGGCAGCACTACTTAGTTTAGCAGCAAGCTAGACTTCTCTGAAATCACCTTATTTTGGAGCCATTTAAAATTTTTCTTAATTAGTAAACAAAATTAAATTTGGAAAAACTAACCCATAAAAATTGAAAGCAAAGCAGCTGAATTGAAGTAAGCAATGAGTTGGTTAATCACTCAGAGGGGAGCTATTTTACATGACTTTAAAACTCTTGACTCTACACCACTAAAGCCAAAAGACCTGCATCCCCCTATCCCCAAATTAAATTGTTTTTAGTGATCACGGTGTTGGTGGTATTTTTTATTCTGAGGCTATGTGTGTGGATTGCAAGGTGAAGCAGAGGAGAAAGTATGTCGGTGGCTAGTGGATGGTCTGGGGCACATCCCTCAGGACTGAGGCACTCAGTTCCTCAGCTGCTGGCAGTGAACGCTCAGCTGAGTTGCTCTCTGAGAATTGCCACCAGCTGGAGAGAGCTGCTTCACATGAAGTCCTAGCTCCTCTCCAAAGACATCCTGCATTTAAGTTATTAAAGCCCAGCCCCCTTAGCTAAGGCAGGAAAGTTCTGAAAGGTCATCCCAGCTCCAGTGCTACACATGGGACCAGTGGAGGCCTTCCTTGTGACTGCATTACAATTTAACTCCTCCTGCCTTATCCGACTTCCTTCAGACCCTTACAGACTTTGATCCCAATGGCATACCACAGTAAATGTGCACACAAATCTCCATCTCAGTCTGTTTTTCAGGGAAGCCTATCAAAGCAGTTATTTCCAAGAATGGTCTGAGAAAATAGGTTCTAAAATGAGATTTTGCAGCTGGATCACCACTGGCAGGCTAGCATAGGGGGCAGTATTGGAGGCAGGTGGAGCATGGATCACCACTTGCATGCTATAGCAATGTAATTGTTGAAACTTCCACTGGTGGTGAGCTGGGATGGGATACTGGAAATGCCCTGGTCTGGACAATGTCTCAGGCATTTGAGAAGTCCAAGGGAAGTAGTGATTATAAAGTGCATGGAATTGTATGGCTGTTGTTCCAGGCAGTCAATGCATTAGAGAAATGCCAAGGGTGATTAATGCCCAATTAGGGCTATGTGTGAAGGCCAGAGGCCCTCCTTGGCAGCACATAAGGACTCTCATCTCCTGCAGCTGGAGGACAGAAAAAGCTGAGGCTAAGGCCCAGGACGTGACTCCAGCTGCAGAACCTTGCCAAAACAAATCTGGAAGAGCTGAGAGAGTATATGTGGGCCTGGATCCTGAAGATTCTGAGTCACGGGAGAAGAAACATAAAGTTGGATGAGAGTTTATTTATACACATATGTAAGCACTCTCCAATAATAAGATTTAACACTCTGGGAAGATAGTGCTAACACATGGCTAGGGGAGTTTGGAAGTTTAGTAAGATGGATGTGGTACATGGGAAAGAATCGGGCCAGAGGGCACACATAGGCTGCACATGGCCTGGCCCTATTCATTGCATTCTCCCCTGTTGGCCAGTGCCTCTCTCTCAGCTCATGGATAGGATAATGGTGAGGAGAAATCGTTCCGGTGGGCAGAGGTTTGGCTTGTGCACATGGGCATTCACTTGGTTTGAAAATAAAAGTGGCCCAAGGTGAGAATATGTATGGAATATAGGCAGTTGCAATGGCTTGGCTGGTTAGTCAAAGGGATTGGAAGATCAGGAACAGGGTTTGGGGAAGAGGCATGTGGATGGACCTAGGGGAACGAGCATGAAAATATAATTTTTTGTTTGGTGGCTGGCTGGTACAGGGATTGAACCTGGGACCTCGGTGTTATCAGCACCATGCTCTAACCAATTGAGCTAACTGGCCAGCCCGAAGGTTTTTTGTTTGTTTGTTTTTGGGTTTTTTTTTTGATATTTGAATATTTTCGAATGATATGTTACCTATAAGAGAGCATCTATCACAGAAAAGGCACTATACAAACAGATCGAATGACTCAGTGAAGTGTCAGTCTGCTTCTGTTCTTGGCACAATGGGAACTTGAATGGAGTAGCTATGGTAACAGGGGTGGAGGCTACACATGGGCCTTACTGCATGAGCTTCTACTCACTAAGGCTAATCTAGCTACCGCGTCTGTCAAATGTCCCGTCTACTAGTAATAGAGACCAAGGCTCAGTGCCTGATACAGCACCTTCCCTTGAGGAAACCAAGCAGCCACTTGGTGGCAAGTAACTTTGGACCCCTTCCATCCTGGAAAGAGGAGCAAATTGATCCTTATGAATTGATACATATTCTGTGTATGAGCTTGCTTTTACTGGCTGCATGACCTCAGCCAACATCACTATCCAAGGAATTACAAAGGGTTTGATTGACCTGCATAGGATCCTTTATAACATTCCACAGCAAAGGAAGTGCCTCAGTGAATACAGATCCATGAGATCAACTGACTGTTCTTGCCACATACCACCAAAGCCAGAAGCTGTTAGAGCAATGGAATGACCTTTTGAAGGCACGCCTGAGCATCAGCTTGGAGATGATACCCTGCAGAGATGGGACAGCATTCTCCAGGATGTAACATATACCCTGAATCAACAAACTACATGGTTCTGTGTGCCAATAGGTAGACTACATAGGAGTCAGTCACCAAGGGGTAGAAGAAGGAGTGGTCCCACTTAACACTACTCCGAATGACCCCCTTTGGGAATTTGTGCTTCCAGTCCTCAGAACTCTAGGATTTGGGGGTACAGAAGTCTTGGTTTCCAGAAAGGAAATGCTTCCTTCCTCCAGAGGCACAAGAGTCACATTAGCCTTTAATCTATGGCAGTCCTCTAGTCGTTTTAGGCTCCTCATATCAAGAGACCTGTTGGTAAAGAAAGGAGGACCATCCACCATTCCTCCCAACTCATTGAAGTCTGACCAAAAAAATGTCTTTCAGAGCACCATAAATAATAGCTATCATGGCTTTTCCAGTGGAAATCACAGCCATTTTGGAGATAGATTTCATTAGGACCCTGCTGCTTGGGTTCCTGCCACTGACTTAGCAGATCACTCAGTGAGACTCCAAAACCAGACGTTAAATATATCTTGTGTGTGTGAGTGTGCATGTGTGTGTGTGTAGGGGGAGGGGGACAGAGATCAAACTGAAGAGTAACTGATTATTGCAGGTGAGGAAGAGGTAAGGATACCTATTAGGCTACTGCTAGTGCGAGGTCACAGGATTTGGGGAATATAATTTCTAAAATGCTCCATAAGAATTGGTAGGATTGGGAAAAGGAAAAAAGGAAACTCACTGACCTCTCCCATTTCAACCATCCACACCTTAACCATTTCCTTCACTTTGAGTCCATTATAAAATAAACCTTTAGCAGTGCTTGGAAGATTCCCATGCACTGCATGTCCCAGGATGACTAATTGCATGGCTTCTAGGGTCAAAATGCCTGGCTTGGATTTCTAGCTTGGACCCCATTAAACCAAATAGTACCTCTCAGCCTCAGTTTTCTCATCCATAAATGGGAGTGCCTGTGGTGCATACATCGTAGAATTACTGTGATGATTACCTGAACTAATCCATGTAAAGTGCTTTGCACAGTGCCAAACGCAAGGTCAGCGGTTGATGAAATGGTGGCTTGCAGGGTTGTTTTTGTTTTTGTTTTTTAACTTATGTGTCTTTGCTTCAGGGGGAAGTCCATACAAATTCAGGAGTCTGACTGGTTAGTAAAGAATGTTTTTCACTTTCAAGGGCTTGTTCTACTTAGAACATGCCTTTCCGAAACCTTCTCTTTCTTAACTAATCAAGCTTCTGAACTTTGGTTGCTAAGACCTTCCCCTTCACCAACACTCCAACCTCCCCTAGGGTTGGGGAGGGGCTGCATATTGCAACACAGAAGTTAAGATCAGAGTATTTTCCACTATAAAGCTACCTTAGTTCCAGGAGGCAGGAATTCTGATTATTATGTTTAAAACCCTCTTTGTAGTGTTTCTTCCACTTCCTGGAAATTATTTTAATAGGTGCTTTTATATTATTATGAAACTAGAAGAGGCACTACTAGTACCTAAACCTCAAAACTGTTTATTCTGGAATTATAAACAATACATGTGAGATTTTTTTTCCTGAAGACACCCTCTCTCCCCAAACATAGAGGCTAAAATAGATTATTTTCATATCCCTTCCTTCGACATTAACCATCATCACTCTGTCCCCAATGTGTACCACTGCCCACCCCTACCCCAAGGAGCTGGCTCTGTGAATGTAGCCTGGGCCTCCCTTAGAAAGTTGTCCCATGTTGGCTTTAATTAGATGTCATTTCCTAAACATGTGGTATATTTTATACCAGTTATTTGTAGAAACAATAGAAGCTCATTACTAACTGTTCCTGCCACTCTTAAGCCACTTTCTAGAGCCCTATAATGGAACATATAGAATTAGAGACACTGGTAAAATTATTTTTAGGGTGAAAAGAGGTCCTAAACAGCTTTATAATGTGAAAGTCATTATGTTTTCAGTTTTCAATGGACCAATGATACCTGTGTACTTTTCAAATTATCTTCAAATGTACTTTAAATCTGATTGCAGTAAAATCTAATAACCTAAAGCAGAATATTCTTAGATGACTGAGATCAGCTACTCTGCAGTTTTGGAAGTTTGAAACAATCTACAGATGTAATGTAAATTATTGACAGTGGCAACCAGGAACAGGCCCTTGTGTGCCAAGAAGATCTCTTGCACATATCCCCAATTGCTTTCAGATTCATTCATAAACTTCTCTTTTAAATGCAGCCATCCCTTATCACAAGCCTAATTCACTAAATCTCATGATATTTTATACTGGATAGGAGAGGCATAATTTTAGAACACAGGGCACAGGAAGGGAGGACATGCCTGGCGAAGGGTTTCAAAAGAGACTGAACTACACTCAATACAGCTGACTGACAGAAGATACAGCTAGATCAGGATTTCTCAACCTTGGCTCTATTGACATTTTGGGCTGGATAATTCACCATTGTCCTGGGGGGCTGTCCTGTGCATTGTAGGATGATAAGCAGCAGCAGCCCTGGCCTCCCAGTTGTTACAGCAAAAATGTTTCTCAAAGCTTTCCAACGTCTGCTGAGCTGCAAAATTACCCCTAGTTGAGAGCCACTGAAATAGAGAATTCAGAGTTCTAGAGAGACACTTGGCCTAGTCTGCACTTTGTTAGGACCCTGATGGCAATGACACCAACTATGAGCTACTAAATTTGTCACATACTGTCAAGGGGCTGACATTTAGAGCCCATCTCAGTTGGATCTGAGTCTACCCTTCTTATGGCATGGTGTCTTCCCTGAATGCCAGTGTTTTTCAAGATACTCATTTGGGGATCGTATTAGTCCGTTTTGTGTTGCTATAACAGTACCTGCAACTGGGTAATCTATGAAGAAAAGAGGTTTGTTTGGCTCATGATTCTGGGAAAGCTGCATCTGGTGTGGGCCTCAGGCTGCTTCTACTCATGGCCGAAAACAGCAGGCAGCTGGCAGGTACAAGCAGATCACATGGCAAGTGGAAGCGAGAGAGAGAGAGAGAGAGAGAGAGAGAGAGAGAGAGACAGAGAGAGACAGAGAGAGAGAGAGCGCATTAATCCATTCATGAGGGATCCACCCCCATGACTCAAACTGCTCCCAGCACTGCCACATTGGGAATCAGATTTCCACAAGTTTTGAAGGACAATAACATGCAAACTCTATCAGGGATTATGAAATCAGTTTAGTGGGTTCCAACCAGCATTTTTTAAAAAATGAAATAATGGGATAGAAAAAAATAATACAAAAAATATCAGTATACTTCATGGAATAAATATTGATTCACAAAATTTTTTATTCTGTGTGTGTGTGTGTGTGTGTGTGTGTGTGTGTGTGTTTGTGTGTGCACCACTGTATGCTTGCTCATATCAGATATTGATGTGAAATGTATTTCTTACCAAGAGTTGCATCAGGAAAGATTGAGAATCCTGTTCTATTTTAACATATCCACTGGACATATAATTCTCTCCTAATGCCTAATGTTATTAGTGTTCTATTGCTGTAACAAATTATCACAAACATAGAGGTTTGAAGCAACACGAGTTTATTCTCTTGCATGTCAGAAATCCAAAATCAGTTTCATTGCATTAACATCAACATGTGTGAAGGGAAGGTTCCTTCTGGAGACTCCGAGGGGAAAATCTTCCTTGTCTTCTCTGGCTACTAGAGTTGCATTTCTTACAATTCCTGGCTCACAGCCCCTTCCACCATCTTCAAAGCCAGCAGGATAGCATCTTCAAATCTCTCTGCTTCTCTTCTTTTCATATTGCCTTCTTTCTCTCTCTGATCCTCTGCCTCCCTCTTACAGGGACCAGAGCAGATAATCTAGGATAATCTCCCTAACTTAATCCTTAAGGATCCTTAATTGCATCTGAACGTAAAATAACATTTACAGGTTCCAAGAATTGAAACATGGACATCTCGGGTGGCCAGTATTCAGTCTACCACACATGATCTTCACTTTGCTTGTCCCTCCGATACGAGATGCCCAGTCTTCTCCCCTATGCCTACTCAGATCCATCCCTCCATTAAGGATTTCATCTCGCATCCCGGGATTGGAGCTGGAGAGTGGGAAAGGACTGTGTTTCTCATCTGTAAGATGAGACGTTTAGCCTAAATCAATGCTGTTAAAGATTTTTTTCTGAAGTTCTGGAAAATTTTGTTCACAGGCAATTTTACTTGGTGTGACAATAGGTAAGTAAGATGAAAGTTGAACTGCTCTGGTCCCCCTACCTCATGACTTGACTAGTTTTTTAGTGGAGCCTTCATACTTGCCAGTTTCCACATTAAACTCCTACCTTTACAAATGAGGGAAGTAAGACTTAGAGAGGTGAAATAGCTGTTTGTGGTATTGGAGCTGCCCTTAATCAGTGGAGTGTCACCATCATCAGGTTGCACATGCTTTGTGGGCCTCAATTTTGTTAGCCACAAAATGAACATTGAGGGAAAACTTCATAAACAAATGGGATTTTGGAAGGCCTACGTGAGAAGCATTTAAATTGGTAGAAAGGAATTGGGCATTGTGGTAGGCAGAATTTTTAAGATATCCCCAAAGATCCCTGCGTCCTGGTATACAAACCCTAAATAATCCCCTCCCATTGATGCAGGCAGGACATGAGGGTATGCTGGGATTTCATGTCTGTGATGAGGTTATGTTATGTGGCAAAGATGAGTAATTTAGCAGATGTCAGTTGTCTGTGAATTAACCAAAAGGGATATTATCCTGGGTGGATATGGCCTAATCAGGTAATCCCTTTAAAAGAGGGTGTATTAGTCCATTTCTGTTGCTTATAGCAAAATATTTGAAACTACGTGATTTACAAAGAAAATGAATTTTATCCCTTACAGTTTCAGAAGCTAGAAAGTCCAAAGTCCAGGGCACACAACTGGTAAGGCTTTCTTCGGTGGGGACCTCAGTAATAGCAGGATATATCACATTGCAAAAATGGTGGAGCACAGAGAATAAGAGAGAGCAAGAGAGCAACTTCCTCATTCACTGTCCTTTTAAAGCCCTCCAAACCATGTCCATGACCACCATTTTTAATCCATACACTATAGCATGGCCCTGCAATCTAATCACCTCTTCAAGGCACCACCTTTCAATTACCATAATAGGATTTCCCACCCTCAACAGTTACAGTGAGGATTAAGCTTCCAGTATAAGAAAATTGGGGACACAATTCAAGCTTCAGTGAGTTTTGGGGGGACATAATTCAATCCACCACAGAGGGTCCAGGCAGTCACTGAAGGGACAGATTTGAAGCAAGAGAGACACACTTCTGCTAGCTTTGAAGAAGCAAACTGCCATGTTGTGGAGCAGGCCATGTGGCAGGAAACTGCAGCCGTGAGAGAGCTGAGGAGTTGCAAAAGACCCTCAGCCAACATCCAGCAAGAAAATGGGGATCTCAGTCCTACAACTACAAGGAAACGAATTCTGTCAGTGACCAGTGAGCTTAGAAGAGGAACATGAGGCTCAGATGAGATTATAGCCCTGCCAACTTGTTCTCAACCATGTGATACCCTGAAAACTGAATTCTCATGAAAACTGTGACGTTGTACATAGGTATTGTTTTAAGCCTCCAAGTTTTTGGTAATCTGTTACACAGCAATAAAAAACTAATGAACTAATAAAGGCATACAAGAGAATCACCACAGCAGAATCCTAATTATGCTAATGTAGTACGTGGATATTAATATTAAAATTAAGTTATTTTATGCAATGACATAATTGAAATAAGCCAGACCCATTATGCCCAAAGGTATGGAAATCATCATGTTGAAGGGATACCTGCACTCCCATGTTTATTGCAGCTCTATTCACAGTAGCCGAGATATAGAACCAACCTAAGTGTCCATTGATGGACAACTGGGTAAGGAAAATGTCATATATAAACACAATGGGATACTACTCAGCCATAAGAAGAATGAAATTCTGCCATTTGCAGTAACATGGATGAACTTGGAGAAAATTCTAAGTGAAATAAGCCAGGCACAGAAAGAGAAATACATGTCCTCACTCATAAGTGGGAGCTGGAAGGAAGGAAGGAAGGAAGGAAGGAAGGAAGGAAGGAAGGAAGGAAGGAAGGAAGGAAGGAAGGAAGGAAGGAAGGAAGGAAGGAAGGAAGGAAGGAAGGAAGGAAGGAAGGAAGGAAGGAAGGAAGGAAGGAAGGAAGGAAGGAAGGAAGGAAGGAAGGAAGGAAGGAAAATAATACATTGAACTTTCATAAGGAGAGAACAGAACTGTGGTTATTTGAGCGGGGGATGGAGAAGGGGGAAGGGGGTTCAGGAGAAATTGATTAATGGACACAAAGAATGAGTACGTTTTGTAACGACGAATATGCCAACTGTCCTGATTTGTTCATTACACATTGTGCAAATACTGATAGTCAACTCTGTACGCAACACATATGTGTAAGGAATTATGTTTCAATTAAAAAAAAAAGAAGCTAGACTCAAAAGGCTGCATACTGTATGATTCCATTTATGCAACATTCTGGGAAGATCAAACCATAGGGATGAAGAACAGAACAGTGGTTACCAAAGGTTGGAGATAGGGGAAGGAATTGACTACAAAGGGCAACAGGAGGGAATTTAGGGTAAATGAACTATTCTGCATTATGATTGTAGTGGATATACATCTCTGCATTTGTTAAAGTCCATAGAACTGTACTCATATGTCACACAGAGTGATTTTTACCTTATATAAATTTTAAATTAAGTAATTTTTAAAGGAATTACACATTGTTTACTTGGAGTCTGGGAGTTCTGGAGAAGGTGGTTTCCTTGTGCTCTGCACACTTCTGTCACTTTCATGGAGTCAGACTCCAGGCAGGAAAACACTAAGCACACTAGATGTTTCAAGAAGATGGTATTTAATACAGGAAACTGATTACACAGGTAGAGGACTGACAAAGCAAAAAGGAACACCAGAGTCACTCAGAAATAATAATTGCAGGAAAGAAAGCTAGGAGCCGGGAGGTGGGGCCCTGAGGGGTTGATGCTCAGACTCAGGAGGATGTGCTGACCAGCTGCTTGAGCGCCTCTAAGGAGGCATGGCCCTCTCTGAGAGAACCATGTTGGTGCCAACAGTTGGAACCAGCTGTCACCCAACTACCTGGGTGACTTGGACAAAAACAGGAAAAAGCAAGAAGGAAATTCCTTCTCCCACCCTCCAGTCTCTTTGTATTGATAGAAGTTGGCAGGGAGCCAGCTAACAAAGGATTCTTTGAAATGTAGTTTGCAGACTCCTAGCTCCAGTGTTACAGAGCAGGATGTAGAACAGAGGATTTGGAGCTGAGATAAAATGGATATATAAAAAAAAACAAAAAACTTTATTCATAATCTCATACAGGCAGATTAGAAACATGACAGCTGGCCTGTGACTAGTGTCGAAGCTGCAGATGGAGACCAGGAACACTAACATGGCATGCAAGATCAGACCGACTGTGTTCCACCAATGGCCAGGGAGTCACTGGCATCATATGCAGGTATCCAGTGTCATCCTTGAGATGAGCAAGATGATCATTGAGCATCATTTTATGAGATGTTTTGGCCCAAGAAGGTAAATAAATGGGGAAAACTGCTTTAGTCATTCCTGAGAGCTCAGTCACCAAAGTCATGACTGGTTGTTCCTTTAAGGATGGATGGGAAAAGTGTGGCAGTTGAAATCTGTGACCCAAGAATGTCCAGTTTGTTCAAGTCTTAGGCATAGGTCTTATCTTTGAATGGCCTGTAAAGCACCAGTATTTGCCCTCCAACAGTAAACACCGTGTCTTTTGACCTAGTACTTGCATGCCTGCTTTTATCCACCCCAAATGTAAAATCTCCAAGAATTCCATCTTCTGTTAAATTTAAATTAGTCTGTAAACCTTAAAATGCTTTCCTAAAGCTTGACAGCTTTATAGATCTCTTCATTACTTTTCAGTACCATTAAATATAGTGAAATAAAGTTCTTCATGTGAAACTTCAAAGTTTATTTATGCCATGATGATACAATGCTTACTATTAAGATATTTCTTTCTTATTCAATAAACTTCTGACTTACATACAAAGTATTCACAGCTTAACAAAGATCAACATTACCGAATAAAAATGAAATGATTTATTGTATTCTGTGGGCTGCTTCTATGCAGATGAAAGTATCCTCAATAGAGTATTTATTAATTTATCAGGAATGCAGGCTGTCTTAATCCATTTTCTGCTTCTGTATAACAGAATACCACAGACTGGGTAATTTATAAAGAACAGAAGTTTACTTGGCTCAAGTTCTAGAGGCTGGGAAGTCCAAGAACATGGTGCCCGCACCTGGCAAGGGTCATCCCATGGCAGAAGGCATCACATGGAGAGTGAGCATGTGAGACAGAGAAAATCAGTCAAACTCATCCCTTTATCAGGCACTCACTCCAGCAGTAACAGCATTAATCTATTCATGTAGGCAGAGCCCTCATGACCTAATCACCTATTAAAGATCCCATTTCTTAATACTGTTACAATGGGAATTAAGCTTCCAACACATGAACTTTTGGGAGACACATTCAAAGCATAGCACTATCCATGAGGGTCCCCAATAGTTGAACAGTCAGCCTGGAAAATAAAAAATCCAGGGACTCAATTTCCATGTGTAGAGCAAGGAGAATGCTGCCCTATCCATCTCTGGTTTGATGATCATAGAAGTTTTTAACCCAGGAATCAGTGTTTGCAGCTAAATAGAAACAATTTTGTGTTAACCTTTATAATAGCCCTTTTCCTTATTTAATCCACTTTCATGAAGTGAAATGTATAAAATAATTAAAAAGAAAATCACTGTACCTTTATTAGGGCTGTTTATATATTAGGTCACCTGGCACTCTGAACAAGAGTACAGGAGCTGGAATGAGCAGCCTATTATGGAAAGAAAAGATCAGGCTTTCAGGAGTATAAGGCTGTAGAGAGAGAGTGGCAAGTGTGATATTTGAAAAGCAAACTAAACCTTGAAAATTAGGCTGAGGAGTTCTGATGTTATCCTTGGAAGCTTTTGAGCACATTGACAATTTATTGTGTTGGGTATTTGATAAATGCAGACTCACCCAATGTTTGAAATATCTGGCTTTGTCAATTTGGAAAATGCTTTGGAAGAAACACTTAAGAAATCATCAAGTGTTCCATAATTGACTAAAGCATTTTTCCTCCACTGATCTCCTTAAAACTCATGGAAAAATCTAACAATAATAGAAAGGAAATAAAAAAGACCTCCCATCACCCCCCAAAAACAACAAAAAAACCCTCCATCTTTAATAAAATAAAGAAATGGTTGCAAGTGCAGCCTACAAACTCTAAAACATACTTGAAAATATTGTGTTCTATGGTACTGTAGGGAGACCACAGTTAACAACAACTTATTATGTAATTTCAAATAGCTAATAGAGGATTTTGAATGTTCCCAACACAAGCGATGACAAATGTTTGAGGTGATGGTTATGCTAATTCCCCTAGTGTGATCATTGCACATTGTATGCATGTACCCAAATATCACATCATATCCCTTAAATACATACAATTAACATGTGTCAATGAAGAAAAAATAAATAAAAAGAAGAATAATTCCACTTCTGTAAAAAAAAAAAAAAAGAAAAAGAAAAGAAAAAATATTGTGAAATCCAAGTGAAAATTAAACCTACCTTCTAAAATCTTTAGCTAGAAACAATTCCCTGAAAGGAAATGTTACACTGTGGAAAGGCCCATCTAAAAACAAAATCTCCAATTGGTGTGGTCAGGATGTAGATGGCCCAGGGGAGAAGCAGGAATGTCCCTAGAGACAGTTCAGTAACCACAGAATCGAAGGAAGTGGGGCTGAAGAAGAGCTTTGTGTCACCTTGACCCTCTTGATGCCTCTTGGTCTGGGGAGACTACATGAATCTACATTTGAAGACCTGCTACTTTAGATACCAGCACAAAGAGCCTGGAACTTAAAGTTTTAGCTGCCACATTGCCTCTAGAATGACTAAAAAAGATGTACTTCCAGAACAAAGGAAATAAGGGAAATGGTAATTGACATAATTAATCTGAAACAAAGCAGAGGGCTGCAGTGGTTCACTCCCCCACTCTTCACACTGTTCTTTGGCCCCAGTCAACAGTAAGTAAGGATTATAAAGGGATGACATGATACATAGACATAGACACCACAAAAAGGAGTGAGAGGAAAAGAGCAAAATGCACTGAAAGACATATAGGAATTAATCAGAGAACTGAGAAAGAGTTCTGCATAGTTTCAAAGAAATGTTAGATAGCATGATTTCTCTAAAAAGAGAACTCAAAAAGTAGACTTGAGGATTTAAGGAATATATGAGAAGGTGATATAAAGACCTGCAGAACTCAAAAAACAAATGAAAGAGGAAAATAATTATACTTTAGTTGAGACACAAGAAGGAAGGAAGGAAGGTAAGAAGGAAGGAAGGTGAAAAGAAAGATGAGTTTAAAAAAAAAAGTGAGGCTCTAAGCTTATGAAAAAGCATCCAGCATGAAACAGAAAAAACAAAGGACATAAGAACTGATTCTAGAGAATATGATGGTTATGGAAGATAGATGAAGGAACTCCAACAATTACATAACCAGTATTCCTAATGTAGAGAACTGAATAAATACCACCTAAAACATTTAAAGATAGGATTTTTAAAAAACTTTGTGAATGTAAACAAAAATTTTAATCTGCAGGCTGAAAAGACACTCAAGATGCTAGAAAAAAATATGTATGTACATATATGCACCCAATAATCAATTCCAGTATATGGCCTTATGAAGTTACTGAATTTCAAAGATAAGCAAAATTGATAGAAAAAGTGAGTTATGTACAAGGGGAAAATCAGGTTGGCTTCATAATTCTCCACAATTACAATATCTACAAAATATGTGGTAATGGATTAGAATTGGAGACATCAGTATGAATTCATCTTTAGCTTAATATAGACACAGCTGAATACATATAGAGATATTTATCGATATGTGTACATATGGAGGTTAGGATATACTCACATATTTCTTTAGTCGATCAGCTGGGAGTGTCTGGACAAAGCACAAAGGAAAGAGGTGTCACACTATATAGCAATGAGGACACCCACACCCAGATCTTGTATTCTAAATACCATTCTCCAATAAAGGCAAACAGGGCTCCTTGGAGAAATGTCTATTTCTAGGGCTAGGTCAAGGACATACAAGAGAAGCCTGCAGCATCTTGTGGTGCCAGCAAGTTAAGGAAGTGCTCAAACAACAAAACGATGGGTGTGTGTCAAAGGAACTCAAGAGCCAACTGGAAGAGTTCTCAGTGGCCAAAACTGAAACAATTTGAGCAATAAAATAAACAGCATTGCATTGGATTATAATCCAAAGTACAAAATAAATACCAAATCCATAGTGACACCAATACATGATTGAGTAAATAAATAATACATAAATAAGAACAAGCAAATCTCCTATTTAAAAGAATTCCAAATAGTTTATGTAGATACTCCCCCCCTCAAGTAGGTGAAGCATAACTCCCTATCCCTTCAGTACATGCTGCACATAGCAACTTCCGGTATGGGAAGGGAGACCAAAGGGTGGAGAAACCTGACAAACACTGCCTCAGCTATGTGATCAAGCTGAATGTCATCCATGATAAGTCATGTTGACAGCATGTACCCTTGATATATGTGATGAGAATAGCACTTTACCTTGGTGGCCTTCCTCCCCAAAACCCATAACCTCAATCAAATCATGAGAAAAACACCAGACAAACCCAAATTGAGGGCAATCTGAAACCACCCTGACCTGTTCTCCTCAAAACCATCCAGGTAATCAAAAACAAGGGAAGCCTGAGAAACTATCACAGTCCAGAGGAGCCTAAGGAGACATGATGGCTTATTGTGATGTGCTATCCTGGGTAAGAAAAAGGATATTAGGTAAGTCCATAAGTATGGATTTTATTTAATAATAATGTGTCAATATTGGTCCATTAGTTTTGATGGATGTATTATACTGATGAGAGATATTAACAATAGGGGAAACTGGATATAAGAGAATCCTCTGCACTATCTTTGTAACTTTTTTGTAAATGTAAAACTATTTTAAAATAAAAAATATTTAAAAACAAATTTGAAAAACCCTAAAAGCATGTATAATATAAATTTCTTTTCTTCGTTCCTTCCTTCCTTTTCCTTTCCATCTACCCATACCTCCATCTCTCCTTCCACCCACTCTCCTCTCTGTATGTACACAGGGAAATGGCTGCAACACTTTCCAGCACATTTTAAGGACTACCTTATCTGAATAGAGGAATTTGTGGTAATTTTCTGAACTGCTTGAATTATTTTTAATAATTGTGCTATTTCTATCAAAGTATTAAAGTCACTATGTTTTTTAATTGAGGGAGTTGGAGAGAGAGGTGCCAATCATCAAGAACTTTTTTTCGATATAATTTATTTTTATTTATTTATTTATTGGTTATGGATATTCATGGGGTACAAAGCTGACCATTACCACCTGTGCCCAAGATGTGATGATCAGATCAATACTATCAGCATGCCCATTAACACAAATTGCAATTATTCCCCATCCCCCCATCCAACTTCTCCCTGACTCTCCCCTCCACCAACCCTAGGTCTGTTCTCTCTCTGTAAGTCCAGCGCACCACTGTGGTCTTTCTTTCCTTCCTTCTTTCTCTCTTAGTACCCACTTCTATGAGTAAGGACATGTATTTTTCCCTCTGTGCCTGCCTTATTTCACTCAACATAATTTTCTCCAAGCTCATCCATGTTGTTGTGAATGGCAGAATTTCATTCATTTTTATGGCTGAGTAGTATTTCATAGTGTATACATACCACATTTTCCTTATCCAGTCATCCATCAATGGACACTTAGGTTGGTTCCATATACTGGCTATTGTAACTAGGATTGCAATGAGCATGGGAATGCAGGTATCCCTTCAACACAATGATTTCCATTCCTTTGGGCATATAACTAGAATTGGGATTGCTGACTCATATGGTAGAACTACCAGAAAGACTGAGAATAACAAATGCTGGTGAGAATGTGGAGAGATGGGAACTCTCCTACACTGTTGGTGGCACTGTAAATTAGTACAGGCACTACAGAAAGCAGCATGGATGTTTCTCAGTCACGAACTTTTTATCGTGACAATATTGTGGTTATGATAGGAACCAGCATACTGTTTCATTTTACAAAGATATGCAGGATATTTGATACAAGAGAGGGTTTGTTAAGTGACCATAATCCATCAGTACCCTTGAATGCAGTTATATATCAAAAGCAAAAAAGCCTTTTCTTAGTTTTCTTTCCTGTGGGAGCACACACATACGCAGAGAGCCTGAATTGTGTGATTTTGCTGTTAACATACAGCACATCTTTTCCAGTCAGCCCCCACAGGGATGACGGATGCTCAGTTGCTCCTGTCTCAATCCAGCAGGGCTCAGTTAGTTTGTAGTCAAGAAGTAAACATATCTAAAAGCAAATAATACATTGAATTCATAGTTGAGCTCTACCTTATGTGAGTGGTGGATCTAACCTGATTCAGATTATTGTTATTTTAGGATAATATAATTGCAATAAGGGTTTGATTATGGATAAATGAAAAGGCAAAGCTTGAGAAGAATCATTCTACCTTTTCTCCCTAACCTTCTATGAGAGAACAGGATATGCAACCCCAAAATATGAAGGATTTTTTAGCTGAAGACAATTAAGAAGCAGCAGATACAGGAAAGCTCTCTGCCCTCCCTCTATTTGCCTAAAAGCAGAACGCAAATTTACAAAGACAAAGGGTATCCTGCTTCCCTTTACCAGGGAGAGCAAAGGTTAACCACTGACGACAACTTTAGACGCTGATTGGCCAGGAAATGGCATCAGAGGAATCTACATTAACAAGCTTTACTAACTAGCATTTACCTGCAAGTTACTTACCCTCTCCCAATGTGCCATCCCTAGAGACTCAAAGCCCTTTCCTTTGTCTTGTCACATCTTTAAACATTTACAGTTCTTTGTTGAGGATGCTATATAAGCTGGGATTCAAAGCCATCTCTTTGAGAGCTACTCGTTCCCTGGGTTTCTCTCATGTATATATGAAATATACAAGTTAATAAGCTTCTGGAGTTTTTTTGTTTGTTTGTTTTTCTCTTGTTAATCTGTCTTTTGTTACAGGGATCCATTCCAACCAAGAATCTAGGAGGGTTGAAGAAAAAGTTATTTTTCTTCCCCTACACTTCAAAGCAGAAAAGGTAGCTGTAGTGGATTGAATTATGTCCCCCCAAAACTCCCTGAAGCTTGAATTGTGTCCCCCAAGTTTTGTGTATTAGAAACTTAGCCCCCACTGTGACTGTTAAGAGGGTGGGAAATCCTATTATGGTAATTAAAAGGTGGAGCCTTAAGGAGATTGGATTGTAGGACCATGCGGTAATGAATGGATTAAAAGTGGTGGTCAGGGGAGAGGTTCTCAAGGCTTTAAAAGAAGAGAGGAGTCTCTTGCTCTCTCTCTGCTCTCTCTGCTTTCACCATCTTGCAATCTGAGACCCTTGGATCACTGTCACCACCACCAGAGGGACTTTGGACTTCCCAGCCTCGGAAAGTGTAAGCAATAAATGTCATTTTTCTTTATAAATTACCCAGTTCTACATATTTTGTTATAGCAACATAAACAGACTAATACAGTAGCTAAGTCTCTCAACTTCTAAAATTTAATGTTAATTGGAGATAGGTTTTAAAACCTTAGAATTTTAGCACTGTAAGGAATATCCAAGATGACCAAGATCACCTCATGTTGCAGATGACAAACTCAGTATCTTCATGCTCAGTTTTAAGGAAGCCTGATAAACCCAATTCTGCCTACAAAATAAATAAATCAAGAGGTGAACATTCATTTTACCAAATGATACAATGCAGTATTCCTTTAAATGTGCTCCCCATATGTTTTTAAAGTATGGTTCAATATATAAAAATTGAATTTACACATGACTTTTAGGAATTCGTCTAAATTTAGCAAATACACATTCCTGGAATGTCTTCTGTGTATGAGGCTCTGTGCCAGGCACCACAGGGATTGTAAAACTGGACCCCAGCTCTACTGTGAAGGAATATATGACCTTGAAGAAAACCTCATTTATCCCATAAATTGACATTCCTCTGCAAACATACAAAACAGGATGTAACAGTTTCAGAATTCGTCAGAGTCAATGACAAGCAACAACAGCCACTGTCTGAATCACACTCTCATTTCCTGGCACCTACATCTCCCTCCTTGTCTCCCTCCCTATCACCACTTTTCTTGTGTACCAGGCCAAAAGCCCACAACATCTGACTAAAACAAGTCAAGGGTTCACATATGCAAATTTCCAAGGAAACAAACCAACAGAAATGAACTAGAAAGGAAAAGATATTAAAATTCTTCTAGAGGGGTGTGGAAGAGAAAAGAATATTCAACTGTATTTTGTTGGTTGTTTCATATTTTATTTCACTCAGAGTTAAATATATATATATATATATATATATATATATATATATATATATATATATATATATATATATATACATATTCTCTCTGTACTACATGCCTCTGTGTGTGGAAGGTAAGGGGTGGGTATAGGGTGGGTATTGCTAAATCAAACCTAAGCCCTCATCACCATGTGCTACTGCTCCTAAAAAGGTAAGCAGAGATTTTTAAAGGGGAGCAAATATTGATTGAGAGGAGAAAATATCACAGCAGAAAAAAGTTCTAGAATGAACTGGCGTTTTTCCTGGAGCTATGTTTTTTAAGAGGTAGAATAGAAAGCTTATTTAATTGACACTTAAAGTATGGTTTAGAACCCCGAAACATTTTGAAGATGTGTTAATAACGTTGGATGCTTTTATGGGTGTTATATTTTCTCTTAAAATACAAATCAGAGTAGATGTTTGTACAAGGCCTGCTTTAGTCATCCCTTTTTCAGCAGCCTGTCTTTATTTGCATTAAACACCAGTTGTTTCTTCTGGTGATTCCCTGGAAACCTTATAACCTGGTAAACTGCAATAAATAAATAAATAAAACAAAATAAAAAATAATAATAACATGTTTTACTTTTGGGTATTTAGAAGAAGGAAAAGAAAACATGGTCATTTATGTCTTAATTATACAATTTGTTGCAAAAGCTAGCTACAGACTATCCTTTTGTGTATACAATCCTAGGGAGAAAGATGATTCTGAATTTATAGACACAGAGTAAGAAACTTGCAGTGTCTGATTGTAACATCCTATGTTTGTAGGAATTAAGGAATTTAAAAGGCCCCTCAAATATTAAAACTACATGTTGAAGCAGTGTATTAGTTTGCTAGGGCTGCCACAACAAAATACTACAAACTGTGTGGCTTAAACAACAGAAACATTGTTTCATAGTTCCGGAGGCTAGGAGTCCAAGATCAAGGTGTTTGCAGGACCATGTTCCCTCTGAAGGATCTCTTCCAGGCCTCTTTTCAGCTTTTGGCATTTCCTTGGCTTGTGGCAGCATCATTCCAATCTTTACATGGTATTTTCCCTGCGTGTCTGCCTTTGTGTCCAAATTTTTATTTTTTGCAAAGATATAGTCATACTGGATTAGGGCCCACCCTAATGACCTCATCTTAACTAATTATATCTGCAATGACTTTATTTCCAAATAAGGTCACATTCTGAGGTCCCAGGGGTTGACTTCAGCTTATACATTTTGGGGGACACAATTCAACCCATAGCTAGCAGTGTGATATGGGGAACATAGCTAAAGCCTGAGAGTTGGGAACCAGCCAGCAGTGCTGTACCTCAAGTATTTGACACCTCGTACAGATTGTTTTTTGTAACTCCCCCTCCTCTATAGGACAAAATAATTTTCATTTAACAATCATGAAATTAAATGAATAATAATAATGGCCAGAAAAGAAACCCAGGCAGGGCCTCACTCGGGAGAGTGTGGTGCTGATAACACCAAGGCCGTGGGTTTGGATTCTATACAGGGGTGGCCGGTTTGCTCACTGGCTGAGTGTGGTGCTGACAACTACAAGTCAAGGGTTAAGATCCCCTTACCAGTCATCTTTAAAAAAAAAAAAAAAAAGAAACCCAGGCAGTGACATTTTCTTTTATTGACCTAGAATTCTCTTCAAATTTTTGGAAATAAGTAAAAACTCCCTGTATGTTTCACTGTTTTAAATTTTGATACCAATAAAAAGTCCAAGTGGCCAGAGGGAGACAGAATTAAAAAATAAAATAAAATAAAATTCTTCTAAATCCTGTACTCTTCAATTTGCCTTCATTTTGGATTTGTACTATATGATGAGCATGTGTCTTAATATTTTAATTAACCCAGATCACTGGCCTGTAGTTTTCAAGAAGTCATATATTCTGGGATTAAACGTGACTCTACTGTTTGTCTTCTTGAAAGGAGTATGTTAAGAAGATTTTCCTAGCAAGGGGAGTGTAAAAGCCTACCTAAGTTTCATACTCTTTTGAAGGCTCCACCCTGCTGGGAAGTATTTGCCTACAGACAACTACAGTCTATCAAAGTTCTTGGAGAATGTTCAAGACCAATAGATCAACTCTAGGACTAGGAATAAAATGAAAAGAAAACACAATTTAATCCTTAAATTATAGAAGCAAAGCAACTGTATTCAAGTCAAGGTGATTGATAATTGGGGTAGAAATGATAAAAGTAATGTGTTATTTATACATTACCCCTTGAGGCATTTAAATTTTAGTGAAAACATCCAGGCAGATCCAACAGGAGTTTCATGGAGATAAAGTTTAAGTGTATATTGTCAACCTGAATAACAAACAGAGAGAGGTTCTCTAAAAGAATAACAAGCTTAATTGGGAATAGAACATTGCAATGAGAACACGTGTGCCGTAGTAAACTATATGCATATTCAGGGAGGTAAAGAAGGACAAAGGGTTTTAAAGGGAAAATGATGGAGGATTACGTCATTGTTTTGGGATAATTATCCTTGGCTACAAGGATCAATAACAAGGGTGATGCCAGTCTGAGGTTGGACAGGCAGTTACTGGGCAGATGTCCTCGCAGAAGTATTTTTTGTGTAAGGTTGTGATGGCTTTTGTTCAAGGTGATTCTTTTGTGATAGTTCTTGTTATCAGGCATTCATGCGTGAGAACCCTCCCTTTCAAGGCCTTCCCTGGCTCTATTTGTCAGGGTTAACACATGTGAGTCCATTTTGATTCTGACGACTTTCACAGTATAAAACACTTAGATTTGTTTCTAAATAATAGCAGGAAGTTTAAAATTTGTCTATTCCTGGTTCTCTTCCCTGCATCTGTGATGTCTTCCAGGCTCACAATATCTGCAGTGACAGCATTTTTCTTTTTGAGTGTGTGTCTAAGTTCAAGATTTGAAGTAGTTAAGAAGAAAATCTGATTAGAAGAAAAACAAAACCCAACAACAAAAACAACTTTTGAAAGAGGGAGAAAAGTCAAGGTGAATTTAAATTTCTAAAGATGCTATGTTTCTGGCCAGGGGAAATAACACATTTTGCCAGTTGGCTTCATGGTATCTCAGACACAGATGGAACAGATGTTGGAGCTTCTTCCTGGAATTGTATGGCCAGACTTACATCCCTTAGGATTCCCTAATTTAATCCTCTAAGAGATTGGAACTTGTCCCTGGCCTCTAGATTCTTGCATGTTCTCATTCAGAGGTGACAATGCTGAGGCTGAGCACCCCTCCTAAAGGGGCTAAAAAGTGCACCGTGTTCCTGGCAGTCCTTGTGTCCTAATGTGTCCCTTGGCAAATTCTGCTTCTTCTGTGAAGACCTGTTGCTGCTGATGTTCCAGCCTCACCCTTTCCCTCTTGCTCCCTGTCAGTCGGTATGCAGAGAATTCCCCTTGGCTTTTGCTAGAAAGGGTCAGTGCACAGCTAACATTTATGGGCCCGGCCCACAGTCACATGCCCTCAGCAAACTAGAAATCTCGATAGGCTTGAGGGGAAGTTAGTGAAATATAAAGTGACCATCCTAACATTTCACAACCAGGAAGGACTTATGGAATCCAAATGGAAAATGAATTAAAATGTCAAGATTGAGATTAAAAAAGAAAAAAATCTGTGAGAGGAATATTGACATCATATGTGGAAAGCATAGGGATCTGCTCCAATTCTTTTAGGAAGAGTTAGCTTACAACTGAATGATGCTCACATCCAAATGTCCTGAGCAACTTGCACCCTGGGGCAGGGGAAAGAGGAGCAGAGGAGATGTGAACTGTTAGCCTGAGCATTTTATGGCCATTCATCTCACAGCAGAGCTCCTGGACTGATAGGAATATTTAATTCAAGTTTAGTCATCTGAACTGGTACTTAAAATAATGATGATGATGATAATAATAAGTCATATAAATCATTTTGTACTTAAGTTTCAATTGCTTTATATAAGCTTTTCTTTTAAGTGACTCAATCTTGTCTTCCCAACTAGACTGTAAATTTCAGATCAGACACAGTCTTAGACTTCTGTTTCCTCTATCAGTGTCTAGACCAGCTAAGAAACTAGTAGTAGGTGCACAATACAGAGTGTGCTTAAGTTTCTCACAAAACTAAATAACCTCAAATAAATATCTTTGTCTCCAACTCCCTATTTAAGCAGGTGGATTTTTTAACTCTCCAGAGAAGATATTTCTCTCTCCCCTTCTTGTACTTCCCTGGAAGTGAGAGACTGTGAACACTCCATGATCTTACAGTCAGGCCTGATAACCAGCTTGTATGCAGTTGTACAACATAACTGATTAGTAAAATACTGAAATATGTTCATATTTGTTGGTGAATAGGTGCTGCCCCAAGTCTCCCAATATTCTCCCTCTGCCACCTGGCTCCACCCCTGGAACCCCCTGACCTCCTCACTGTCTGTCGGTATTAGTTTGCTAGGGTTGCTGTAACAAAGTACCACAAACTGAGTTGCTTAAACAACAGAAATTTATTGCCTTACAATTCTGGAGATTACCTGGAAGTCCGAGATCAAGGTGTTCGTGGGGCCATGCTCCCTCTGAGAGTGCTTAGGGAAGGATCTGTTTCAGGCTTCCCCCTAGTTTCTGGTAGTTTGCTGGCAATCTTTGGTGCTCCTAGGCTTGGAGATGCATTGCCTTGATCTCTGTCTTCTTGTTCACATGGCATTCTCTCTGTGTGCGTCTGTGTCCACATTTCCCCTTTTCATAAAGACATCAGTTATATTGGATTGGGGTCTGCTCTACTTCAGTATGACCTCCTCTTAAGTAATTACATCTTGCAATAGATTGAATGACCCCCAAAGGCACTGAAGCTTAATCCCCACTGTAACTGTTGAGGGTGGGAAATCCTATTATGATAATTGAAAGGTAGGGTCTTGAAGAGGTGATTAGATTGTAAGGACCATACCCTAGTTGAAGGGTGAGGTTCTGAGGGCTTTAAAAGGAGAGCATGTGAGAGTCTCTCTCTCTGCTGTGCAGTCTCACTATGTGATACCCTGAGTCACTGTAGTCACCACCAGAAAAAGGCACTCACCAGATGTGTTCTCTGGACTTTAGACTTCCCAGCCTCAGAAGCTGTAAGCAATAACATTTTCTTTTCTTTTTTTTTTTAATTTTAATTTTAATTTATTTATTTTTTAAATTTTTTATTTTTATTTTTTTTAATTTTATTATGTCGATATACATTGTGGCTGATTATTGTTGCCCATCACCAAAACCTCCCTCCCTCCTCCCTCCCCCCCTCCCCCCCAACAATGTCCTTTCTGTTTGCTTGTCGTATCAACTTCAAGTAATTGTGGTTGTTATATCTTCTTCCCCCCCCCCCGGTTTTTTTTTGTGTGTGTGTGTGTGTGTGTGTGTGTGTGTGTGTGTGTGTGTGAATTATATATTAATTTTTAGCTCCCACCAATAAGTGAGAACATGTGGTATTTCTCTTTCTGTGCCTGACTTGTTTCACTTAATATAATTCTCTCAAGGTCCATCCATGTTGTTGCAAATGGCAGTATTTCATTCGTTTTTATAGCTGAGTAGTATTCCATTGTGTAGATGTACCACATTTTCCGTATCCACTCATCTGATGATGGACATTTGGGCTGGTTCCAACTCTTGGCTACTGTAAAGAGTGCTGCGATGAACATTGGGGAACAGGTATAACTTCGACTTGATGATTTCCATTCCTCTGGGTATATTCCCAACAGTTAGATAGCTGGGTCGAATGGTAGATCTATCTGCAATTGTTTGAGGAACCTCCATACCATTTTCCATAGAGGCTGCACCATTTTGCAGTCCCACAAACAATGTATGAGAGTTCCTTTTTCTCCGCAACCTCGCCAGCATTTATCGTTCAGAGTCTACATTTTATTTTCTTACAAAGTACCAGTTCCAAGTATTTTGTTATAAGCAACAGAAATGAACTAATATACATCTGCAACAACCCTATTTCCAAATAAGGTCACACTGTGAAGTATGGGGGTTAGTACTTCAACATATGAATTTTGGTGGGGAAAAAGTCAACCCATAACACCGTCTAACAATTAGAAGTCTTGGCACAACAGGAAGTCTCCAGGATTAGCCATAGTCATTCATCCATTCTGATTTGCCAATACACGTAATGGAGTAATTGGTAAATATTCTGAATATCACCTTGCTCCCAAGAAGTTCAGTCAGTGCTGATAGATTGACTGACTTCCTAAGAGGTTTGTAGAAAACCTTTTTCTTACACATTTGGATCAACCAGGAATGCTACAGATTGGCATATTAGTGGCTCTGAGCCAGCTGCATGCTTAGAATTCCACTTTGTATTTTGACAGCTAATGAATCAGGAGGCACCAAATGGATATCCCCAACCCCCAGGGTCTAAGGAAAAATGGGCCCTCAGAAACTAATGGCAGCATGCTGAAGGAGATTCTTAGAGGCCTGAAATCTCTGACATCCAGCTAGGGATGTCTCTCATCTCTTGATCTGTTGGGATGAGCCAACGTAGAACAAAGGTGTCTTTAGTGGTAGGAAGAAGACCTGCAAGGGACTGAAGAGCTATCCTGCAGTGCAGAGGAGACCTTGTTAACCCTCCACCCCTTGAGAAAACTAGGGATCTCAAATCTAGAGCCATATGTAGTGTTCTCTTTTCCTCTCATGCAATTCAGGATATACCAACTAGGACAAAATTCCTCAACATACTTTCTCCTCCTGTTTATCGAGGGTCACTTCCATTGTGGCTATATTTACAACTAACTGTCACAAACTGTGGCACAGCTTGTTTTTCATCTTTCTTTTCTGTCAGAACAGAATAACATTTCTGATATTTGAATATCACTTTGCAACCTTAAAATTCACTGGGGTTGGATTCATGCTGCATCTGTGTGGTAGACGAGATATCATCTGTTTGGGGTGGCAGGGTACAGGGCATAAGAAAGGAATCATTGAGCTGTACCTTTTGCCTGGGCATTCTCAGTCAGGGATGTTAGCAATCCTCTAGACCAGTCATTGTCAATTATAATAAAAGATCAAGAGAGCCTGTCAAAAATTGTTGAACATTGTTGAACTTTTCAAGTTCAACAGCAGCAGCTCCTTTTTTTCCTTTCCTTTTTAAAATCTGTTTTGAATAAAGGATGTTATGCTTTACAAAGAACAAGTTTGAAAACCTCTGATACAGGCAAACACCTTCATTCTCACAGATGCGAACTGCGCAGTTCCAAGAGGTTTAGGTCTTACTGATGTGCTTACAGCCTTCTCTCCTGGGGAACTATGGGCTGGATTCAAGCAGCCTCTCTCAGCCCTGTGCTCTGGCTTCCATACCACCCTGTTTCCCTAAGCCTTGATGTTTAATTGAAATGGAGATGGTCTTCCTCTTGTTTTATTTCTCCCACCTGTGTAGAAAATATGACCTTTCAAAGGAAGAGAACTGCATAGAATACTGATAGGAGCTATGGCTGCAGAAGAAGGGTACACATGGGGAAGGAGACATTGAAGTACAAACATCTGGACAGTTGTCTTGGGCCTATGCCTCCATGCAATGACAGCTTGAAGTTTTGACAAGCTGTCTCCATCTTTTATTACTTCCTTTGAGCCTCAGGCTGAATTCTTCAATGAGGCTCCTGTTTCTGCAATGTTGGAGGATTGGGGGAAAGGAGGAGACAAGGACGTAATAGAGCTTAAGGCTCCCATAGCTTTAGGCAGTACTCATAAATCCTGCCCACTGTCCCTTGGGTCCCGGTTCATCCCTAGAGTATGGCTGCCTCACGTTCTGGCTGAGGGTAGCAGCAGGTTCTAACCAACCCCAGGTGCCCTGAGGGCCCATGGTATCTGGTGGTGTTCTGGGGTGTTCTGGGAATGTAATAGCCAGGGATACCAAAAGGCTACTCTCTTTTGCAAATATGGGGCCCCAGCCCTATTCCAAGGATAGCTATCACAGCATTCCCCCCTTCAGATGGAACTGCTTTCAGGATCTTAAAGAGGAAGGAAAATGCACAATCTCTAGCAGGTGATTCAGCTACATTATCATTTATTTAGATGCAAAGCAATTGCTGTGCTGAGTGACACTTCAAAATAAGGCCGTTTGCAAGAAGATCCACTGGTGCACATATTGGTCTGGTAATAATCTATTTAGAATTATAAACTATACCACTTGATGTAATAGACTTCAGTTTTCATTTGGCCCAGCTCCACCATGGCCCCAAGGAATTCCTCATAAATGCACATCTGAAAGTGCTCTTGTAGGTGTTGGGAGGCTGTATGTCTGCCTGAACAATGAGAGCAGTGTTTCTGCACTGGACACCAGATAACAGATGAAGATTAAGGATGTGGAAACATTTCTTGTTCTCTGTCTTCTGAGTTCCCCACCTTAAAAGAAGCAGCACAAACATACTTAATAGTTCCGGCATTCTGAGTTTGGGGGAAAAAAATCACATAAATACATTCTTCTACTTTTAGTCTCTGGATCGAAGTGAAAGGCAAGGGATTAGAGCAAATTTACAGGCATTAAATCTCTAGTTACAAGAGGAAGTTGGAAGGGGTAGTGCAGGATCAGAATCTAGATTTTCCCCTTGATGGGTGGGGGGTTGAGGTAGGGGGCTTCTTCCTATACAGAGAAAGTCTTGAGGTCCTGGACCAGCCATAACATTTGCACTTGACTTGCTTTTCTGCATGGGAAATTTTGATCCTGAGACATTTTGCCCTAACCTAAGACACAAAACATCTTAGCTTGAGCTTATGTGCTTGTGCCTTATTAGGGAGTACAGCCCCAAAGAAGGAGAGGGAGAGGAAGAACGAGACAGGGAGGTAGGCAAGCCAACACAATGGTGCATCACCAGCGCCATGGCTGGTGTCAAGCACAACTGATGGCTCAGTCTCACAGGACTGTCTTCTGAGAGAAGGGGAGAAGAATTTATATTCTGCCTCTTGTTGATCAACAGGTCATAAATTAGCTGCTGCGCTCCTTCACCTCCCCATTCTTCTGGGTAGTACACGTGCGGGCACTGAGTGGGCCCCATGCCTCATCAGCATGGAGGAAGCTGGGGCCCCTTGCCAAGAGGATCGAGTTGCGAGCAAGAGACCAGGCCTGTGAGGTTGCTGGAGGCTCCGTGGCTTTGGTCATTGCAGTGGAGGTGGGAAAGGAACATGTAGCCAGGAGCCCTGAGACAGAGGAAGCTGAGAGCGTCTGAGCTGGCACAAAGAGGAGTCTAATGGATAAGCTGTTAAACTTCCTTTTTCTCTCTGAAAGTAAAAATATGTCCTTATAAAAACAGTAATGTGTTTGTTGCAGAGATTCAGAGGAGGAGAAAAGATTTTAATAAGAAGTGAAACACATGGGTAATCCTGTCCCCCAGAGGTAAGCAGATATTTGGTAGGCACTGAATATCTTCATTTTAATGTATTTAAATGCCACTTTCTCAAATCATATAGCATGAAGATTGATGGAGTTTGGATGTGTTGTCCCCTCCAAAACTCATGTGGAATTTTGATCCCCAATGTGGCAGTGTTGGAAACTGATTGAGTTATGGGGGCGGATCCCTCATGAATGGATTCATGCTCTTCCCGGGGGAGGGGGGAGTAATGATTGAGTTCTCGCTCTGTTAGTTCTCGCGAGAGCTTGTTGTTTAAAGGACCCTGGCACCTCCTCTCTCTCTCTCTCTTGCTTCCTCTCACCATGTGATCTGCTTGTACCCGCTGGCTGCCTGCCACTTTTCCGCCATGAGTAGAAGCAGCCTTAAGACCATGCCAGATGCAACCATCCCAGAATCGTAAGCCAAATAAACCTCTCTTCTTTATAAATTACCCAGTCTCAGGTAATTCTATTATAGCAACACAAAATGGACTAAAACAAAGATATTCCATGAAAATAAATATAGCTTTCCATTATCATTTTAATAGTGACATAGATTGTATTACATGACCACATGACCAATTAATTAATCATCTATTAATGGGCATGAGAGTTATTTTCATTTTTTTGTATATTAAAACAATGCTATGGATTATGTATAGACCTTCTCTCATGGCCTGCCTGCCATTAATGCCTCTCTGCTCTGACATGCCCCATTCATGGGTGTTTCCACTACAATTTACAAATTCCAGATTAGGGAATTGGACTGCATTATCTTGGGTTGAATGTCAACACGTAATCATCTTGGCGTAATCATAGGGTCCCACTGTGCATCAAAGCTAGTCCCACAGGGGAGGAATCCATGTGATTGGTCAGCCCTTCAATGAGGGAAGACTGTAGACCTTGAGGTCAGTTATTCATATCTCAATCCCCAGCACTTAACACAGTGTCTGGCACAGAGTAGGTGCTCCATAAAACGCTAGCTGAATGAATGAATGGATCAATGTTAGTGGCAAACCCAGCTCTCTGCCTCACCTGTGAGGCTTTCATGTCTGTGACTCTGGTGTCCTGCATTTGACCCTGGTCACCATGCACCCTCTGTCTTCTAACCCACTGCTCACCTCTGTTTCCAAATGTGCCTCTGACTCCAGTGTCCTCCCTGGCCCAGGACTGAGAGTGGGATTTGACCTCACACTCTAGGTGGCTCCAGCTTCTTCATTCCTTGTCCCATTCACATCTTTTAATTTTCTCATCTCTTCCCCCTTCCTCCTTGGTTTGGACTAACCTACCAGTGTGATAGATACGTATATGCACCAAGACCCCTCTTCAAGGAAGGATTTGCTGACCACTGGTGGGAAGCGCAATCAGTGACGGCCTCCAGCTGTCCCAACATCCTTCTTCAGGCCTACTTCTGGCCAATATACTATGAGCAGAAGTCATGTATGGGTACATGATTTGTACCCTCCACTGCAGAGTCACTGTGCCCAAAGTCATGCCTATCCTGGGGCAGTCTGCATCTGCTGACCGAACAATGCTTGGCCATTTATTTCAGGAATATAAAGACCTACACATTTGTTTGGGGACAACTCTATAGGGCAACATTCACTCCAGAGCTCCTCACTGAGCTGGCCTATGAGTTTGAAAAGTTGGGCCATTGAAGGATGTACAACTTCTACACCCCACCTCTGGCCTCCAGTAGCATCAATGAACAGATTCCAGAATTTCTTCCAGAAGCAGTGGTGTCAGTATGGCAGTAAATTTCTGATTCATGTTGACAACACCACCAGAAAGATATCTAGGGCCAAAGAACTCCTGGACAGAAAACACTGGAATTTCTATTCCTAAGTGGGCAAAACAGTGTCTTTGAGGCATTACCATACATATGACCTCATTTATATCCAAAATTGGATATACCCAAAGGCCAGGATATATAGGCAACTTTGGGTTCAGCATTTGTGGTGGAATTTCTGAGCCCTCATACTTTCTCTGTAGATTACTTACCATTGCCCTTGGCTTCCATGTTTATTAGACCAGGTGGGAAGCACAGAGCTCTGACATCCTTCTTTCCTGCCTCCTCTCTGCTCTTTCAGGGTGGCCTATTTAGTATTACAGTACCTTAAGGAGCAGTAGAGAGTTTCTGTGTTAGAGGTTGAGGTAATAGGCAGTGACAGAATATTTTTCTTGTTGATCTCTAATTCTGTCTGCTCATGACAGTGGACAACGTGGGGTGGCATCGTGGAGCATGCCCTGCACAGCACTTCAGCCCACCTTCTTCCATGGATGAGATTCCTCAGGAGGTTCACCCTTCCTTAAGTTGGACCTGGAGCCTCTTTGCTAGTTTTCTCTCTCAGTAAAAAGAATAACTTCTTTAAATGGAAACGGAAAAGGTGATTGGGAATTGGAAATCTGTTGGAACATCTCCTCTCTGTTTCCATGTTACTTAATCCAGAGACAGTTGTCAATGACTCAGGGACACTGGCAGGAAGCTCCCTGCTTGCTCCATATTATAGCTCAAGCCTGGTATGTGTATGGTGTACTTCCAGTATCAAAATTCCTTCCATGTCCTCCCCTGACTGTTGATTTCTTGGGTGGATTTGGGTATTGTTGGGAGATAGCAGACATAATTCAGTGAATTAGCAAGAAATTAGGCCAGGGGTACCCAAAGGAAGTCAAACTACTGGCACAGATAAGTAGGTGCTTCTAGCAGAAATAGGGCTCACCAACTGTCCATGAACTGCTCTGCATTTCCCAGTCTCTCTTGCAGTGAAGATGGGGCATGTGACTAGCTCTGACCAGCAGACGATGAGCAGAAGTCATGTATGGCACTTCTGGGCTGAGACTGGTAAAAGCTGGTGGACTTCCTCATTATCTCTCTTTTCCTACTCCAGTGTACTTGAAGACCATGGTTCACAGTGGTGAAGCAACAGAATGGATAAAGACCACTCAAACCCCAGTGGACATCTTTTCTCTTCCTGTCTGCCTTAGTTCTTAGAGCCTCTGGGGGCTTTCTCATCTCCCTACCTTGCTACCCCCTTCCCCATATTACATCTTTCCTCAGTACAGAGGCTCGGAAGCATGAACAAATCTATCTATCTATCTATCTATCTATCTATCTATCTATCTATCTATCTATCTATCTATCTATCTATCTATATGAGTAATATGAGACTCAGGAACATATCAACTAATGTGGAGTTTATCTATGAGACAATAATTTCATGTTCACCTGTGTACCTGTGTCCCATGATGTCACAGAAGAACCCCATTAGGCATTTTTTCTTATTATTTTCACAAGTAGTTCTTTACCTTTAACATGATTCCTTTAACTAAAACTCATATAATTTTTCTTTTCCTCCAGGAGGATGTGCACCTGGCGTGATTTCATACATACTTAGTCTTTATTCTCCATTATCTACAACTAATGGTAGAAAATGTTTACATTTTAGAATTTAAAGGACAATTTATTTACTCTTTTTTTTCAAGCTACTCAAATTTTATTTCCATTTCGTGATGCTTATTACAACTGAGCAACTCCTTAGTCCTTTCTAAATCAAGATCAAAATAAACATATAATGAGGTACTACATTATACAGGTCTCATCAAGAGATCATTGTTTAATCCGCTGACTGTGAGAAATTAGCTTTCTATACTCTTTGATCTGTATCCCAGACTGGGATCTGCCGCAGCCTAGCAGAAGTAGAGACCTTTACCTATGACATTTGAGCAAATAGGAGCCTCAGGGCCCAGCTGCAGATTTTCAAAATTATATAAAATATGTATCTAAGTCCTAGCTCTGTTTCCAACCATGAATTCCCTCATGATTACTGATGTGTTCTTCTGGCTGCTAATGCCATTGTTGACTCCACAACAAGAACATCAGGACTCCAAGGACACTGTGTCTTCTGGATTCATCAGGGGACCCTGCCCTGGCCTGGCTTCCTGATGGTGTCCGCATCGGTCTTTGTCCTCTTGTCTTATTCTACTGCCACACTGCTTTTTCAGCTGTTTATGTATTTATACTTGCCAGCTCCTTGTTATTATTGCTCTTTGGGGCCCTTTCAGAATAAGGAGTGGGCAAGTTTACAATTTGAACCTCATGGGTTTGAATTTTCAAGTTGTGAACTTAAGACTTTTGGTGATTACTCTTGCAGTGCAGCTTCCTGCCCTCATGAAGAAAAAAAAAGTCTCCAGAGACATTTGGACATTTAGTAGCTATTGCAAAAGAATGTATTGTTGATGGCTTAAGTGTAAGGGAACCAGAAGCATATGGATTACATTTCCTTTAAAATGAGCGCGATGTTCAAAATGAAGGGAGTGAGTGAATTATTAGGCACTATCCAGTCTGGAACTGGTCGATAGACAAGCATTTAAAGATGAGGAAGAAAACCAGGCTTGCTTTAGTATTTGCCATTCTTGGGTGGCAGGGAGCTGCTATATTTGGTTCTGCTGGGGCCACTCGCTAGCTGTAAGAACTGTTGTGCTGCGCAGCTACTGGAATGATATTGTTCAAAGGCATTATGAGTGACAGCTCATCACTCAAGTGCATTCAACACTAGTAAATAAATGATTCATAAATATAGGGCATAGCACTAATGGGAGTATTAAACAGTTGAAGACGTTGCAATGTATCAGCTATCAGCTCAGTCTTTGTTTTTGGATTTTAAAAAAAATGACATTTTTTAGAGCACTTTTTGGTTCACAGCAGAATTGAGCAGAAGGCACAGAGATTTTCCATATACCTCTGCCCTCACACGTTGATAGCCTCCCCCCTTCTCACCAACCCCCACCAGAGTAGTACATTTGTTACAATTTATGAACCTACACTGACACCTCATTATCATCCAAAGACCATAGTTCACCTTAGTGTTCACTCTTGGTGTTGTACATTCTGTGGGTTTGGACAAATGT
Source organism: Cynocephalus volans (assembly GCF_027409185.1). NCBI lineage: Eukaryota > Metazoa > Chordata > Mammalia > Dermoptera > Cynocephalidae > Cynocephalus > Cynocephalus volans. Next base: position 101,461,132 of record NC_084461.1, read on the forward strand.
ATAATGACACATATCCCCCATGACAGTATCACACAGAGTAGTTTCACTGCCCTAAAAATCCTCTGTGCTCTGCCTGTTCATCCCTCCCCACAACCTATAGTTTTTGCCTTTTCCAGAATATCATATGGTTGGAATCTTACAGTATGTAGCATTTTCAGATTCAGTGTAGTCTTTGTAAACAGAAAGATCTAGTTTCAAATCCTGGCTCAGTGACATTGGGCATTGTTTTTTTGTTTGTTTGTTTGTTTTTGCTTTTCTGAGCCTGTTTCCTCATCTGTGTGAGCATTAAATAAAGCAGTGTTCACAGAGTGCCAGGTTCAGACTGTGAAACATTCATTAGTGTGCAGATTTATTTGATTCCTCAATAAAGAGAAAAGTGATTTTTGTCAAGCAGCACAACTACAGTAGGAAGAGTGATTATAGCATTTCCTGTGTCAGACCCAATCTGACACATGTGTTTCCAAAGTATACACAATGTGTAGAGATTGGTCAACAATCCGATTTAACAAGTATTTCCAGATCATCAGGTGGGTCTTAACCACCTTTCTTTTTAGGCACCATCAATTATTGGCTTTCCTTGGATTTTTGTCACAAAGAAGGAAAAACAGAAAGAAGGAGGCCAGAAATGCCAGAGACACAGAGAATGAAGTCATCCAGTATGTGTGATATTTTTCCACAAATACAAATATCTTAGAATCAACTCGATCAATCTTACAGAGTATGCAAACAAAAAGGCAACTGAAATGTCTGTGCAGAGTTGTAGAGGGGTGGCTGGGTGGATATGGGTTGATGGTATGGATTGTCTTTGTATTTCAAACATCTGGTAAATTGGTAAAAGTGAAAATCTAAGTCTGAAATGACTATAGGAATTACTGAGCAGCACTTTGTGCAGGAGAGCAAGTTAGCTGGAGTGGGGAATGCAGACATTGAGATGAGCCAGCGGGGATCTGCAGTCAATAGAATTCAAGAAAGTACTGTAATAACAACAGCATAATATTATAAATAACCTGTTATCTAGTCCTGTGGGGAAAATAAGAACCTTCCTTGGACTTCTAAACTTGTGTGAAGTTGGCAGCCTCTTGGAAATCTGGTCCTGATGTGTTGTTCTCTCACTCTAAAACAGGCCAGGCCCCCAGGAAGCTGGGACCCCCACCAGCCCTCTGTGAGAATAGCATTCTATAGCCGTTGTTTCCCGGTTACTTTAATAACCCACATGGCACTTTCACAGTCACCACAGACTCAACATGTGTAGCAGGTAATGCAAAATTTAAACCAGCTTCGCGCTCCCTTCCCTTTGTCATTATGCCGCCCTCTCCTGCTGGCCCAAGTAGGTTGCCTTGGAACTATCTTGGGCTCATTCTTCTACTTCATTTCCCACCACACTGAACCGCCACATCCTGTTGATTTTTAAAAAACAGCTTTATTGAGATAGAATTCACATATCCTACAATTCACCCATTTAAAATATATGATTTAGTGGGTTTTAGTATAGTCACAGATACGCGCAACCATCATCATAGCCAATTTTAGAACATTTTCATCATCACAAAAATAAACTCTGTACCCTTTAACTCCATTCTCTCTGATCCCGCCACCTCTCCTCCCCCTCTGACCCCATCCCTAAGCAACCACTAATCTACTTTCTATCTCTATACATTTGCCTATTCTGGACTTTTCACATGAATATAATTTTGCAATATGTGGTCTCTTGTGACTAGCTTCTTTCACTTAGCCTAATGTTTCCAGGTTTCATCCATGATGTAGCATGTATCAGTACTTAATTTCTTTTTACTGCAAAATAATATTCAATTGTATGTATATACCACATTTCATTTATCCATTAATCAGTTGATGGACATTTGGGTTGTTTTGACTATCACAAATAAAGCTGCTGTGAACATTCGTGGACAAGTTTTTGTGTGGACATATGTTTTCATTTCTCTTGGGCATATATCTAGAAGAGGAGTTGCTGGGTCATACGGCAACTCTAAGTTTATGCATCTGAGGAACTCCCAGACTGTTTTCCAAAGCAGCTGCACCATTTTACATTCCTACGGGCAGTGTATGAGGCTTCAAATTTCTTCACCTCTTCTCTAACACTTGTTCTTGTCTGACATTTTGATTCTAGCCATCCTGTTGACTTTTGAAAAATCCTTTTCCTCTGAAAAAAGGTGGCATCTCCTTTACCTAGACTGTTTTGTCCTTTCCCAATGTAGCTACCCCAGTCTAGTACTTCATAACCTCACACAGAGTTCTGGGGTCTAACCTGCTTTTTATCTCTCCCCTTTCCAGATCACACTGCCCAGCCCTCCAAATTCTGTGTGAAAAACATGTTTTCATCTCTGCTTAGTCTTCCTCAGGTTCCTTCATTGGCTTCTAAGTTCCTATCACACCATTTCTGAGCAATTCTTGTTGGTTTTCTAGGTGCCACTGGAAAATCTGGCCCTATTCATCCACCTCACTACAAATCTTCCTCTTCCCTGACTCAAGCCTCTCTCCCCGTCCCACAGTAGTGATGCTGCCTGCTCGCTTTTGCCTCATCTGCTAGACACCTCCACCATGAATGCCCCTTCTCCTCTTTCTCTTGACCAAGTCACCAGAGCTTCCAAGAAGACTTCTCTGACTCTACACCCCTTCTTTCCCCTGTCCAAGAGGTGGGTGTGACCAATCATGTGTCCAAGATGTAGGCCAATCTTGTACTTTCTCCATGGAATGTAAATCTGAGCTAAGTGATATTAAGATTGAAAAATGGTGACAGTGGTCTCCTAAAGAGACTCCTCATTAGTTTCTATTATGTGGATTCCTGATGCAGCGTGGAATTTCTGTCCCTTCCATGACCTGATTCTTTAACTCTTCTTTTTTGAGTCTGTAAGCTACCCTCTTAAACTGCTGGTCAATTCCATTTTGTTTGTTTGTTTATTTGCTTATGTTAGCCAAAGTCAGTATTGATTAAACTAGATAATCCTAATGGATGCACTAAGCACAGAAACATCAGTATGAGGGCCGGCCCGTGGCTCACTTGGGAGAGTGTGGTGCTGACAACACCAAGTCAAGGGTTAAGATCCCCTTACTGGTCATCTTTAAACAAAAAAAAAAAGAAAAGAAACAAACAAACACCAGTATGAATGTTTCTTCAGCACCTGCTGTGGACAAGGCACTGTGCAAAATTTTTCATCTATATTATCTCATTTAATCTTCATGATTGCCCTGTGAAATAAGTACCATTTTGTCTCCCATTTTTGCATGAGGGAATTGTATCTTTGAGAAAAGGAGAAACCTGTCCCATGTGGCATAGCTGTTAATGGAGGAGCCAGGTTGAATTCATGTCTGCCTCGTTCCCAAGTGTGTGCCCTTAGCTATTAGGCAGTTAGGGCTCCCATGGAATCTACCTGGCAGCCAGTGACGGTTCTTCTCCACAGACTGCCTTGTACATTCTTCGGTTTTGAATACAGTTCACATTTCTCTGATGACACTTAATCACGTTCCATCTTGTATTATAATATTTGTGTACACATCTTAACTTCCCTAGCCCAGAATCTGGCATATGTAAGAGGTAATCAGTAAGTATTTCTGAATGGATAAATGAATGGATAGCTGCATCTAAAGAAGACCAAATGAAATTTCCAGTTCCAATGGAAGTTAACTGCTTTGGCACAGCAAGTAGAGGGCCCTCACCCCAGCAGAGATGGTGGGAGCAACCCTTTTCCCATGAACATACTTGTCATTTCTTCCTTAATGTCTTGTACTTCACACACAGATCTTTAATAGTGGATTACGGTTTTAGTCACCAAGGTTACTTTAATTTAATAACATATTTAGCAAATGCTTGTGGAAAAGTCTCCTCCAAGTTGCATCGTTGGCCAGTACAGCAAACTGCTTTTAACCAGGGTCTCTCTGCTGAGAGATCATTTTATTTTTCTTCTTTTCATCTTGCCTTCCTGGACGTCCATTATGGCCCAGGAACTAGCTGCCTTTCTCCTTGTAACTTTAATGTTATATCCTGAAGGGATTGGAGGAAAAACAGTTTCCCAGGTAGTAACTATTGGTAAGGATGAGAATGCAGAGAGGAACAGGCCTGTGGGGATGGACTGATGCCAGACTGGTGCGCTGGTCCTGGGTAGAATTAAGCAGGGTGGCACAGGCCAGCACAAATGATGTCAGCAATAACATTGTAATATTCCCACAAACTGTGAGTTGTCTAATTGAGGCAATTTTTTAAGACTTCCATGGAAAAGATGCAAAAATCTAAATTTCTTTTAAATATCCCCAGCTGCTGCCATTTACTCTCCAGGCATTGGTGATTTAGGATTTCTGTTTCTCTTATTAGGACCATGGAACACAACACTTGTATATTTCATTTCCCTTTTGGTAATAAAGAATGCTTTATATGGTCTGTATTGCTAAGTGACTACACCAATTGTATGGCTAGGCAATTCATAATTAAAATCAAAATGTTTCATTATTTTAGTTACACTAAGTTTTCCAGTTGTATTGTCAGGGCTAAGGGTTAGGGCAGTTGTCGGAATCTTGAATCCTGCCGACATAGCCAATTGTATTGTCTGGGGCTCAGGGCCCACAGACCCTTCAAACCCATTGTCCAGACTGGGTCACAGACCCCTCACATGCCAGGCTGGGTCACCAGACCCCTTATGTACTTGGCTGGGTCACCAGACCCCTCACATGCAGGTCCACGAGATAGGTAATTAAGAAAGATCCTGGGAGCATTGGCAGATGACATGGGCTCAGTCCTCAGCAGCAGCTTACGGATCCACCAGCAGTGGCTGAGTAGCCTCTAGGAGGGTCCCCAGGGCCCTGGCAGCAACAGCCTCCAGCAGCAGTAGTAGTGGCCCCTCATGGCCCCCTGGGGGAATCTCGGAGGTGGGGGCACTATGGATCAGAGCCACTCATCCTTTATACTTAAGTCCAATAACCCAGGATACCTGGGTGCCCATGCGCATCTGTATCAGAACACCTAGGCACATGTGCATATTTACATCAAATGCTCAGCAAGATTCTGAACATCTGAGGGGCCCTGATCATTTTCCTTCACTTTCTGTACATGGTCCCTATCAGATTAACTGTGTGATAGGAAACCAACCTAGAACACTGCAGATATGGGAAAGAACATATCCTGCAACTGGAGATGAAGGAGAAGACTGAGGCAGACCTGGAATCAGGTAACTTCAGGGAAAAAGGAGATCAGTTAAGGAAGGTCAATCAGGAAAAAGAATTGAAGATAGCAAAAAATCTCCATTTCAAAAAATGAGTATATTCTATACACTGTAAATATTTCTTTTTGTTTCATTTAAATTTTATTTCCCAATGTTAATAAATAGGCAGCATAGTTCTTTAGAGAGACATGTTAAGTGATGGAAATAGCACAGACTTCAGGCAGGGCACATAGACCTGGATTTAAATCCCAACTCTGCTACTTCTCAGCTCTGTGTGGTGAGCTCACTGAGCCTCAGTTTCCATGTTTATACAATGGAGGCAAAACCAACCACCTGCAAGACTATTACAAGGGGTCAATGAAATGCGGGTATATAAAGTACTTGCTACAGTGGCACATAGTAGGAGCCGGAGATGTGCTAGCAGTATATCTGCTCTTCCACCATATATATTGGTAGAACCTGCAAATTGCTTCTAATTTGCTGAGCTGGTCATTAGCCTCTTTCTCTATGATCAATGAAGTGAGTCTGACAGATTTATCATGTCCAATGCAGAGAGAGGAAGGAAGTTAAAAGATAGAGAGGCTTCTGTGACAAAGAACATTTTTTAAAAAGATAATGTAATGTAAAGTGTTCGTGGCATTGTAAAAGTATCCGAACATCTCTTTTGTAATATTTGATGCAACTGCCCCTCTCAAACAGAATTGCAGACTATGTAGATCAAGTAAAATGCAGGCTGCCCAGTTTGCAGGTATGAGGGTACTTTAAAATGTTTGCGGAAAAATAGAATTGAAAGATAGGAATCTTTCTATGAACTTTTTGACGTACTTTACCCTCATACTTTATCCTTGTAGGGAATGTGAAGGAAAATGGTCAGGGCCCCTCAGATGTTCAGAATCTTGCTGAGCACTTGATGTAAATATGCACATACGCCCAGGTGTTCCTTGGTTATCATCTAATGTAATTATGCATGTGCACCCAGGTGTCCTGGGTTATGACATAAGTGTAAAGAATGAGTGGCTCTGATCCACAGCGCCCCCGCCCTCTGGATGCCCCTGGGTGGGGTGGGGGGCCACAGGGAGGCTGCTACTGTTGCTGCCAGGGCCCCAGTGATGCCCGAGAGGCCGCCACCGCCCAGGACTGAGCTCATGTTGTCTGCCAATGGCTTGGAATCTTTCCCAATTACCTAGCGTGGACCTGCATGTGAGGGGTCTGTGACCCAGTCTGTACAGTGGGTTCGAAGGGTCTGAGTCCTAGCCCTGACAATACAAATGGAAACTTAGTATAACTAAAATAATGAAACATTTTGGCTTTAGTTATGAAATGCCTAGCCATACAAATGATGTAGTCACTTAGCAATTGCTATAACCCGGCAACCCTCAATATAGTTTTAACAATTTTAATTCTTGCTAAGCCTGTATGAACACTTAGAAAAGCTAGCCTGAGTCCCAGAAAGAAAAAGAATGTTTGAAGCAATGCTGAGTTTATATTATGCTGAATATAAAAGGAGCAGGGTAAAATGAAGCTTATTATCTAAACCAAAGAGTTTTAATAGCCCATAATATAAATCAACAATCAGCCTTATGAGTTATAAAGCCACTGAATAATAGTTGGAAAACTGGTTATCTAGTCATAGCCAAAAAGCACAGAAAATCATAGACCTTTTGATCTTGAAACACAGATTTGATTTGGATTTGAACATTTAAATTATGTGTAATAATTTTATTTTCCTCAGCTCTCTAGTTTTTGGAAATGATTCTTGGCCTTAGTAATAACGTTCTTGAACATAATTCTATACTAGTGGATGTAACATCCGTGGAAATAGAGTTGGTACATGGAGGAGAAAGTAGGTCCGTCTAAAGTTGTTCATTAATTTGTAACTATTTTCTTTAAATGTAACACGTAATTTATCAGGTATTACCAGGGAATGGGATGATCCACCTAAATAAATTCTGCAGGTAGGACTGCTACCCTCCCTCCATTTTTTTTATATTAACTATTTCTGTGGGGAAATCTGTTCCATTTTCAGCCTCCTAAAGCAGTGTAGACAGAATATAACCAAACCATTGTTGACTTTATCCTGGATGACTAAGGGTAGTCATTTGAAATAGATAGAAGGTAGAGAAGTGATATACAGGGGTCTTCAAAAAGTTCATGGAAAGATTTGTATTATCTTTTAATTTCATTTTTTCCATGAACTTTTTGAAGTATCCTCATACTAGAAAAAGCACAGGATCAGGTCATCTTACTGGTCATCTTTAAAAAAAGAAAGAAAGAAAGAAAGGTCAGCATCAAAAAGATCAGGAGTAGAGCAAATCCTTTTGAAATGAACCCGGATTATGTCTTCTCCTGCTCACAACCTTCCACTGGTTTCCCATCACATAGAGAAAATCCAATGTGCTTGCCTTGCTCTGGACCCCGCAGCCCTGGCACCACTCTCTGCACTGCCTCCCTCCCTTCTCACTCCGCTCCAGCCATGCTGCCTCTGTGCTGTTCCTCGGCAAGAGAGAGCACACTCTTGCCTCAGTGGAATGCTCCCCCACAGAAGTTTGCATGCTTTGCTCCCTCACTTGTTCAAACATCACTTCTTCAGAGTGATCTTCTCTAGCCACTCTAACTGTCCAACATGGCAGCTGCCCCACTTTCCTAACTCTCTTCATTTACTGACTTCATATTTCTTTGAAACATTTATTTTACCCAATATTATTTTTTTGTTTGCTTGCTTATTGTCTGTTTCCCCTGACTAGCATGCAATCTTCTTGAGAGCAGGGACATTGGCTGTTTTGTTCACTGCTACCTCCCCAGCAACTACAATATGCCTGACATTTAGTAGGAGCTCAATAAACATGTCAATGAGTTATGAAGGTATTGGGCTGTTTGCATCTAATTTCATTTGCTGTGCAGTGTTTGAGATTGTGGTGCTTGATGGCTCTGTGGTCTCCTTACTTCTCAGTGTACTAGCTTCCACTTCCATTCCAAGTTTATAATCTGCTGCTCCCGGTGAATGATTTTTATAATCTAGGAAGAAGTCCAGTGATTCCAGGGGAAGCTAGATAAATAAACTTGTTAGGACAGTAAGATTAATTTTATGCATACTGTTGCATTAATAGGTCCCGTCTGTGGCAAATTGAAAAAAAAAAGGGAAGGAATAGTAGCCAGAAGCCTGGAGTTCTGGTTATTACTCTTTCACCCACCAGCTGTGTGATGGGGCACATTATTTCCCCATCTATAAACCTTCCTTCCTCTGTTCTGAGGTCCTGAGGATATATTCATATAACTGCTGTGGAGCAGAGTACATAAATTTGTGACACATTTTTCTATCGCTACTAGGAAGATTTTTTTCTTACTTTTGGATTTTGGGGTAAGTAAAAGACATGTTTGCTTGAAGTGATATTAGCAGTTGATTGGAATTTAGGAATTTTATGTTCCTTCATTAATTTTGCAAAATGTTTATTAGGCATATACACTGCCAAGCAGTGTAATAGGGATTGTAAATAAAGTGGTGAATAAGACAGTCCTTATCTTTGCCTTCATGGAGTAAACAGTCCAGCGGATAAGACAGGCCTCACATGGAACAAGCAATCACATGTCAGGAGAAGGGTTAAGAGGCTTTTGCAATGCTTCAGATCAGGGAAAGCATTAGTCTGGCACGGGAGGGGATACAGAGGCACTGAGAAGGGAGAACATTAAAGAGATATTTTGGAGGCAAAACTGATAAAATGTGGCAACTGATTTGATGTAAGGAGTAAAGAAGAGGGAGGAAACATGGAGAACTCCCAACTTTCTTGCTTGAGCAACTGGGGATGGGAGTGTAGATGCCATTTCCCTAGACAGGAAACACTGGAAGACAGCAGATATTATGGGGTGAGAAGTTGGGAGAAAGAATGAGTCCAGTTCAGGCTGAGGAGTCTGTGAGGCAGTCAATGAAGATGCCAAGGAGCAGCAGGTATGTGGGTCGAGGTTGCAGACATGAATGTTAGGTTTATCAGCATATGTGTGATACTGGGACCCATGGCACAGAATGATGTCACTCAGGAAGAGAGAGCATGGAGTAAGAAGAGAACAGGGCCCAAGACCAAGCCTTGAGGAACTCCTTTTTATTTATTTATTTACTTATTTTATCATTACACAATGTAAACATTTTTTGTGGCCCTTTACCAGTTTCTCCCTAAACATACCCACCTTCTTACCTCTGGTGGCCTCAATTCTGTTCTCTCCTTTTGAAAATTCAAGGAATTATTGTGATTATTGTATTTTCCTTTCTTTTTCTATTTTTTTCAGTTCCCACTTATGACTGAGGACATGTGGTATTTCTCTTTCTGTACCTGGCTTATTTCACTTAACATAATTTTCTCTAAGTTCATTCATGTTGCTGTGAATGGCAGAATTTCATTACTTTTTTTTGACAGAGTAGTATTCTATTGTGTATATATACCAAATTTTTCTTATCCAGTCGTCCAGTGATGGACATTTAGGTTGGTTCCAACTCTTGGCTATTGTAAATAGAGCTGCAATAAACATGGGAGTGCAGGTGTCCCTCTGACATGATGATTTCCATTCCTTTGGGTGTACATCCAGCAGCAGGATTGCTGGATCATCTGGCAGTTCTGTCTGTAGTTGTTTGAGGAACCCCCATACTGTTGTCCATAGTGGCTACACTAATTCACAGTCCCACCAACAGTGGAGGTTTCCCCTTTCTCCACATCCTCTCCAGCATTTGTTGTCCTCTGTCTTTTTAATAATGGCCAGTCTAACTGGTATGAGATGATATCTCAATGTGGCTTTGATTTGTATTACCCTGATGCTGAGTGATGTTGAGCATTTTTTAATGTGTCTGTTGGCCATTTGTATATCTTCCTTTAAGAAATGCCTATTTAGCTCCTTTGTTCAAATAACTCCTTTTAATCAGATTATTTGTGTTTTTACTGTGTAGCTGTTTAAGTTCCTTGTATATTCTGGATATTAATCCCTTGATGATGCATAGTTTGCAAATATTTTCTCCCATTCCATAGGTTGTCTTTTCACTCTGTTAATTGTTTCCTTAACTGTGCAGAAGCTTTTTAACTAATCCCTTTTGTTTGTTTTTTTCTTTTATTGCCTGTGCTTTTGGAGTTCGTGTTCATAAAATATTTTCCCACTCCTACTTCTTGAAGGGTTTCCTCTTGTTTTCTTTTAGTACTTTTATAGTTTCAGGTCTTATATATAAGTTTTAACTGATTTTGAGTTGATTTTGGTGTATTTTGATAGGTACAGATCTAGTTTCATTCTTCTACATATGGATGTCCAGTTTTCCCAGCATCGCTTATTGAAGAGGCAGTTCTTTCCCCAATGTATGCTCCTGTTGCCTTTGTCAAATATCAGTTGGTTGTAAGTATGTGGATTGATTTCTGGGCTCTCTATTTGGTTCCATTGATCTGTGTGTCTGTTTTTATGCCAGTATCATGCTATTTGGGTTACTATGGCTTTGTAGTACAATTTAAAGTCAGGTAGTGTTATGCTTCTGGCTCTATTTTTTTTGCTCAAGATTACTTTGCTTTGGCTATTTGGGGTCTTTTGTTGTTCCATATGAATGTCAGGATTGCTTTTTCTATTTTTGTGAAGAATGTCATTGGTATTTTGATGGGGGTTGCATTGAATCTGTAGATCACTTTGGGCAGTATGGATTTTGCAATGTTAATTCTTCTGATCCAAGAGCATGGCATGTCTTTCCATCTTGTGTCCTCTTTAATTTCTTTCAACAGTGATTTGTAGTACTCACTGTGGAGATCTTTCACCTCCTTGGTTAAATTGATTCCTAGGTATTTTCTTTTTTTAGGTGACTATTATAGGTGGTTTTGCTTTCTCAATTTCTTTTTCTGATAGTTTGTTGTTGGAGTATAAAACACTAGAGATTTTTGCATGTTGATTTTGTATCCCACAACTTTACTGAAATTGTTAATCAGCTCTTAGAGTTTCTTGGTAGAGTTTTCAGGGTTTTCTACTTGTAGGATCACGTTATCTGCAAACAGGGAGTATTTGACTTTGTCTTTTCCAATCTTCATGCTGCTTATTTCTTTCTCTTGCCTGACTTCTCTGGCTAGTACTTCCGAAACTGTGTTAAATAGGAGTGGTGAGTGAGTGCATCCTTGTCTTATTCCTTTTCTTTTAATTTAATTAATTTTATCAAGATACAATATGGTTGATTTTTGTGTTGTTCCTTTTCTTAACATCACAGGATGATATTGGTGGTGGCTTTTGTTTTGAGATTCTTTCCTTCTATACCTAATTTGCTGAGAGTCTTTATCATGAAGGGATGTTGAATTTTGTCAAATGCTTTTTCTGTGTCTATTGAGATAATCGTATAGTTTTTGTACTTGATTTTGTTGATGTGATGTATCACACTTATTGATTTGTGTATGTTGAACCATCCTTGCATCCCTGGGATGAATCCTACTTGATAGTGGTGTATGATTTTTGGATTTGTTGATAATTCTATTTGCTAATATTTTGTTGAGGTTTTTTGTATCTATGTTCATCAGATATATTGGCCTGTAGTTTTGTGGGGGTTTTTTAGTTGTATCTTTGTCTGGTTATCATTTCAGAGTGATGTTGGCCTCAAAATGAGTTTGGAAGAATGGCCTCTGTTTCAATTTGGGGGGATAGTTTGAAGAGAATTGTAATTAATTTCTCTTTAAAGGTTTGGTAGAATTCAGCAGTAAAGCCATGCAGTCCAGGGCTTTTATTTGTTGGGAGACTGCTGATTACTCCTTCGGTCTCATTTCTTGTTATTGGTCTGTTCAGATTTTCTATTTCTTCTAGGTTCAGTCTTGGTAGTTTGTGCGTGTTTGAAAATTACGCATTTCCTCCAGGTTTTCAAATTTGTTGGCTTATAATTGTTTATAATAGTCACTAATGATTCTTCTATTTCTGTGGTATTGGTTTTAATATCTTTTTTCATTTCTGATTTTTGTTATTTGGGTCTTCTCTCTTCTTTTTTTAAGTTAATCTAGCTAATGGTTTGTCTGTTTTGTTTATTTTCTCAAAAAAACAACTTTTTGTTTCATTGACTTTTGTATTGTTTTTGGATTTCTATTTCATTTAGTTCTGCTCTGATCATAATTATTTCTTTCCATCTACTGATTTGGGGATTGGGTTGTTCTTGTTTTTCTAGTTCTTTGAGGTAGCCTCAGTTGTTTATTTGAAATATTTCTGTTCTCTTGATGTAAGCATTTCTTGCAGTAAACTTCCCTCTTAGTACTGCTTTTGCAGTACCCCACAGGTTTTGGTATAATATGTCTTTATTATCATTAGTTTCAAGAAATGTTTTGATTTCTTCTTTAATTTCTTCTTGGACCAATAGGTTGTTCAGGAGCATGTTGTTTAATTTCCATGTATTTGTACAGTTTTAGAGTTTCACTTGTTATTGATTTCTGGTCTTAATCCATTGTGGCCTGAAAAGATGCTTGAAATTATTTTAGTTTTTAAGATTTGTTGAGACTTGATTTTTGATTTAATGTGTGGTCTATCCTGGAGAATGTTTCATGTGCTGATAAGAAGAATGTATATTTTGTAGTTGTTTGATGAAATGTTATGTAGATATCTGACAAGTCCAATTGGTTAAAATGTAGTTTAAATTCTGTTTCTCTGTTGATTTGTTGCCTAGATGATCTTCCCACTGTTAAGAGAGGGTGTTCAGGTCCCTTACTATTATTGTACTGGGGTTTATGTCTTTCTTTCAGCCTAATAGTGTTTGCTTTATATATCTGGGTGTTCCAGTGTTGGGTGCATATATATTTATAATTGCTATGTCTTCTTGCTGGATACATCCCTTTATCATTATATAGTGGACTTGTCTCTTTTTATGGTTTTTAGCTTAACATCTGTTTTATCTGATATAAGAATAGATACTCCTGCTCATTTTTGGGTTCCATTTTTGTGGTATATCTTTTTCCATCCCTTCACTATAAGTCTGTGTGTGTCTTTACAAGTGAGGTGAGTCTCTTGCAGATAGCATTTAGTTGGTTATAGCTTTATAATCCAATTAGTCAATCTATGTCTTTGAGTGGGGAATTTAATTCATTTACATTTAGGGTTGTTATTGAAAGGTATTGTCTTACTCCTGGCGTTTGATTGATTTTCTTTTGGAAGTCTTAAATATCTTTTGTTCCTTTCTACCCCTTTTATTGTTTGTCTTTGATGTTTTTTGTTTTTTTGAGGTGGTAAGATTTAGTTTCTTTCCCTTTCTCATTTGCATTTTTGTTCTACCAGCAGGTTTTGTTCTTTCTTGTGTATTCATGGTAGTGATTATTATTTTTCAGATTCTACATGCAGGGCTCCCTTGAGGATTTCTTGTAGGGCTGGTTATCTGGTGGTGAACTCCATAGATTTTGTGTGTGTGTGTGTCTTGGAAATACATTATTTCTCCCTCATTTCTTAAGAATAGCCTGGCTGGGTATAGTATTCTTGACTGGCAGTATTTTTCTTTTAATATTTTGAATATATCATCCCATTTTCTTCTGGCCTACAGAGTTTCTGTTGAGAAATCTGCTGTTAGTCTGATAGGGGCTCCCTTATGGGTGACTTGACACATTTCCCTTGCTGCTTTTAGGATTCTCTCTTTGTCTTTGAGCTATGCCAATTCAACTACAATGTGTCTTGGAGATGATCTTTCTAGGTTGAATCCATTTGGGGATCTTTGAGCCTCCTAGATCTGAAGGTCCATGTCTCTCCCTGTACATGGAAAGTTTTCCATTATTACTTCATTGAATAGGTTTTCCATGACTTTTCCTTTCTCCTCCCCTCTGGAACACCCATGATTCAAATATTTGTGTGCTTAAGGTTGTGTGCTAGCTCTCTTAGATTTTCTTCATTTTTTAAAATTCTTTTTTCCTTTTGCCTGTCTAGGTTATTTCAGAAAGACTGTCTTTGAGATGAGAACAGAACTTCTTTCTTCTTATAACTCTAGCCTGTTGCTTAAGCTCTTGGTTGTGTTTTTGATTTTGTTGAATGAATCCTTCAGTTCCAGGAGTTTTGCTACATTCTTTTTTAAGGAATTAATCTCTTTGTAAATTTCCTCCTTCATATCCTGGATTTTTTTTCTCACTTCCTTATGTTGTCTAACTGCGTTTTCTCATATCTCATTAACATTTCTTAAGATTGTTGCTCAGAATTCCTTTTCAGTCATTTCAAGAGTTTCCTGATCCATACAGTCTGGTATTTGAGAATTATTGTATTCTTTTGGTGGTGTCATATTTTCTTGTCTTCTTATTTTTTTATTTCTAGTACCTCTACATTGATGTCATCTGAGAGAGCAGTTGTTTCTTCTACTACTCTGGAGTGGGCTTTGAGAAGAGGGACTTCATCTTCTTTTTCCTTTCTGCACTGGTGACTCTCCTTGTATCAATGCAGTTGAATAGGCAATGGGCTCCCTGAATGGTGGCTGTGGCTGTTACTGTGGCATTAAAACACCCTTGTGATGGCAGTGGCTATGGCTGTGGTGGACACCTGTGCAGAAGTGGTGGTTTTGGCATGCTCCTGCTTTCTGCTGGGCAAGGGGTGCTGCCCACAGCTCCTGCCTAGGGTTCCATTGGGTGAAGAACTCTTATATTTAATGTTCAAGTAGAAGAGAAGGTCAAGCAAAGGTAACTGAAAAAATGGGCCAGAGAAGGAAGAAGGAACCAAGGAGAGCTGGGTCCCAAAGTTCAAACAGAAGAGAGCAGAACTGTGATGAAAGCTGTAGAGAGGCTGTATGATGAAAACTTTAGATTCAGTAACATTGGACATCATAGTGACCTGAGAGTGAGCAGTTTCAGGAGATAATGGGGTTGGAATTTCAATTCGGGTAATTTGAAGAATGGCAGGCAAGAAAATAGAGACAACAAATAAAGCACATACTCTTTAAATAAGTTTTGCTATAGAGGAGATAGAATAATAGAAGGACGGGCACGGGAGGTCAAGAACTATCTTCTCTTTAAATAATACAGACTTGAGCATGTTAAGTGGGAAGAGAACTGATGCAGTAGAGAGGGAGATGAAAGAGAGAGTTTGAAAGTGAGAAAGAATAAGATTAATAGATAGTGTAAGATTTCCAAGAAAATGTGAGAGAATAAGATTCAGAGCCTACCTGGATGAACATGCCACTTATTGTGTCCGGAAGGAAGAGGAAAAGTTACATGTGGACATAAATAGTTCTGGTTTGGAAAGATGAAGGTTCCCAGCTACTGACTTCTGTTTTCTCTATGAAGTAGGAGAGAAAGGGAGTTATAGTGGGGAGGATGGAGAATTGTGAAAATAGTTGTGGTAGGTAGTGAAAAAGCAAGACACAGAAAAATAGCAGGACTAAAGATCCAGTAGATGATGGCCACTATTTATAGTGCTGCCAACCTGCTCAGTCATCTCAGTCATTGTACCTTCTCCTGGAGCCCTGGGCAGCATGGAGAAAGCTAATATTTGGATTTGTGATGCTTTGTGGGCTTGCTAAGTGGTACGAGTCATATACAAGTGAGCCAGGGGCGTGTGCAGAGGGTGAAGACCAGCAGGAAAAACACCCCAAAATATTATGGCTGTGATTTGTTTTTGTTTGTTCATATTTTTCTCTATTTTACTTTTACAATAAAACAAAACAAAACAAGTTTGTGACAGATATTTGTTGTTTGTTTACCCAGCATCCATCCCCCTTCCTCCAGAAATAGCCTCAGATTTTTAATGGAAGATCCACTCCCACCTGCTCTCAGTCCATATGGTCTTGGTAGGGCATCAGGAAGAGGAGCAGTAGAGCATGTGACCCATCCTGGCCAATCAAAGCACTACGTCTCTTGGCCACAATAACAGGTTCTGGTATTGTCTAACGTCCCAAGCTGGCCCAATCAGAGGAGATAAATATCAGGCCTTTTGAGGATGTGTGGGTAAGAGGGGAGGAGATAAGGCTGAAACCATTGAAATCATCTGGTAACCAGGAGGAAAAGCCAACTAAGAACTGACTAAAAGAGCAAGTGTTACTGAGGATAGAGAAAGAGAAATCCAGTCCTGGTGACATGGTTTGAGACCTAGGTCAACATCTGAGTGTGATAACCTGGACTTTTCAGTTCTGTGAGCAAATAATTTTCCCTTTTTACTTGAGCTAATTTGGGTTGAATTTTCAAAAGGATTTTTACCTGATGCAAGATTTTAATTTTTATAAAGGAGCCTCCTCCCCTCCAGTCATCTCTTTTTTGGAGATTCCATTGGCATCTGTATGAGTACTAAGAATCAATGGGATGGTCATAGCTCCTTGTTGGGCTTAGAAAGGAGATCAGAGGCATGTTATGCAGCTTCTAAAATGGTTGAGAAAAATTGCTTTTGGAATGATATTATATAAAAAAACAGAATTTAAGTTGTATATAAAATCTAGTTATAATACTGTTTTTATAAAAGATGAAGTAAATATAACAAAATCTTACAATGATTGTTTTGGCTTACAAAACTATGGTACCTCACCCCCACATCTTCTGCTATCTTTTTCATTTTTCTTAATGAACATGCATCACTTATATGTACTTATGTACTTATTTAATTTTGAAATTAATTTATATTTTTACCAAAGTAATGTGTACACATATTATTTTGAAAATCAAACCATACTAAAGGGCTTATAGTAAAAAACAGTGATCCCTTACCAGACCATCTTCCCCCTGCCCCCAATCCTATTTTAGCTGTTTCTTCTGGCTATACTTCCATATTTCTGTATGTTCTGCATCAACTGCTATTTTTGATTTCTCAATTTTAGAATGTACCTTTTGAAATTATTACATCAAGTGAGAAATTAAGCTGTCTTCTACACCATTCCCTTTTAATCCTTTTTCCTCCTGTCCTCCTTATATGGTCATGCCACAGTTTAGGTTAAATCCATAATGTTTTATGTGCACATTGTTCATTGCTTAAACCAACAGTATAGCCATGAATATATTTCTGTTGTTAGATATATTTTCCTTCTTCCTGGAGTTAATAATTGTCTTGTTTTTTCATTTGCTTGTATCCACTTATTTGCAAGTATCCATTTTGCTATTTTCTTAAAAGGCTCTAATAGAGCTGTCAAATATGGGGAAATGTTTGTCAAAGGAAAGAACACGTCAGATCATTTTGCCATCACCCACACATCCCATTGGCCTGGAGCTAAGACAGCCTTCCATGCTCCTGGGCTGATTTCTGTGTAGGTCTGCAGCACAGCCTCATCTCTGGAATGTTGGATCTGTTGTTTCCAGAGTCCCATGTCTTCGTCTTTTTTCAATGTGTGGAGAAGCACATCTTTCACTGGCTTCCTAAGATGCATAGAAGGTAAAATTTTAGTCCTTGCATATATAAAATTTTCAGATATTCAGTTTACTCTCATACTTGATTGATACTTTGGCCAGATACAGAATTCTAGCTTGAAAATAATTTCACTAAGAATTTTGAAGGAACTGCTGTATCTTATTCTAGCTTCTAGCAATGTTGAGGCGAGTCTGATGCCATTTTTGTTCATTTGGTTTTTTCTCTCTGGAGCCTTTTTCACTGATCTATTTTTGATGCTTTGAAATTCACAATGAAATGCCTTAATGTGGGGCTTGAGTTTTTGTGGTTGAGGTGTTGTGTTGTTTTCCAGTTAATTGTGCTTGTCATACAGTATGCTCTTTTGATTTAGATTTATGTTAACACATCAATAATTTTCTTTGTTTTTGTCAATTCTCTCTTTCTAGTCCTCCAATTTTCTTATCTTTTTGTCTCCAATTTTCCAAGACCTTAAACTTGGTTTTCTATTGTTTCTATTTCATTCTTGTTATATATTCACAATACCATTTGTGTTTTTTGGTGGGTGGACAGTATGGAGATTTGAACCCTTGACCCTGGTGTTATAACATGGGGCTGTACCCATGTAAGCTAACCGCCAACCCCCATTTTTTTTTTATCTCACCAGCAATATTAATTGCAGAGTTAAAAAAAGAAAAACAAACTTATACTTCTTGTATTTTCTGTTTCCTCTTAGTTCCTCTTTGCTTTTCAATTCGGTTTTTTTCTTTCATGTTGGAAGTTTTCCTCAAATGACCCGTGATCCTTAGCTACCATTCATATGCCAATTACAAGTTTTGCATGTGGTGGGGGGGGGGAGGAAGTCTTGGAGGAAATGCTTGACTAGTATCCTTCACCTAATGGTCATCAGGACATGAGCTGCCCTTTCCCTCAAATGTGTCTTGCCAGAGGTCTTTTCTCTGGGCTATTTAGTTTCTTACGAGAAAACTCCTCTCATCTTGTGTCTGGGATATATGCCAGGCTCCTAGAACTTTGGGAGCAAGGCAGGGTAAGGAGGGACAGCCATTCCATTCGATGTGTGGAATTTCACTAAGCTGTTCATCATTTCACTAGTGAATATTTGTTGAACACCTATTATGTACCAGGCATATTTTATGTACTTAGGATCCATCGATAAACAAAACAGGGAAACATCTGTGCTCTCATGGAGTTTACAGTCTAGCAGCCTGGAGATAGACAATAAGCAATAGATATAGGAAATAAGCCAATTAAACAGTCTCTTAGTAGGTGATAAGTGCCATAGAAAAAGAAAAAGAAAAAAAGCAAGTTATGGGAGATTGGGAGTGTTACATAGTTGCAATTTTAAATAGAGTGATCAGGATAAGCTTTATTAAGAAATTGATTTTTGGACAAAAAGACTTGATGAAAGTGAGAAAGTAACTATGTGGATAACTGGAGCAAGAGCAGCAGAGTCAGGGGGAATTGCAAGTGCAAGGACCCTGAGGTGGAAGCGGTTTTGTCACATTTTAGGAACAGCGAAGAGGTCAGCATGGCAGCAGGAGAGTGACTGAGGAGGAAAAAGGAGGACAGTGAGGTAAAAGGAGGGCCTCGTGGGTGATGGGAAGGCTTTTTTACTAGTTAGAAGGGGTGCTGTTACCAGGTTTGAAGGGGAATCAGACAGGCTCTGACGTCAGATTTCAAAGAATCACTGACTCTGGATTTATTTTATCAGAACTTTCTGATAAAATGGGTATGAGGTATAAGAGAAAGAGAGGTGTTCAGGAAGACTCCCAGGTCTGTGGATTGTGTAACCAGAAGGAAGATATTGCCATCTGCTCAGACAAGAGGAGGGTCCAGAGTTCAGTTTGGATGTGGTGAGTTCTCCTAGTCTCCTTCCCATGGCTTACTCTCACCCTCTGCTAGGGCAGGTCTTGAGATCAGAGCCACTTCTGTTTACCTGCACCAAACGATAAACCTCCACTTTACCTGTATGTGTGGAGGTGGGTAGGAGCAGTAATGTGAAGTCTTGGGCCACCAAAAGTGAACAAAAGGGTGTGTGGGGAGTCAAGTTTGCTCCATATGTGTCCAACCAAGCCCCTGTTTTTATTCCCACAGCATATATGCACCTTCCATGGAAACAGACACCTGTGAATCCTCAGACTTTCTGTGTCTGTGGAGGTGGAGTCCCTCGCTCCTCATCACTGTTCCCCTCCACAGACACTTGGGTTTTAAGTTTCTGAGCTTTTCTAATTATTCCAATGATTTGCTGAAGTTTCTTATCCATTCTTGCCTTTACTCATCCTTGTGGAATCCTCTTTTAAAATTCCTTTTCTGTCTTGGGTGTGGTCAATCTGCAATATTGAACTGGATTTGTGCATTAAGGAAAAAAACCCTCTTTTTTAAAGCCTGTATTATTTTGATATCATCTCACTTTTTTCTAATCCCACATTGAGATTTTAATTATGACTTGTGAGAAACTACTTGCAAGATGCGTCACAAGTATTGAGACCACAAGCCACAGTTAGCTCCAGCTTTGAGCACAGATCTCAACATCGTGAATCTGCTGTTTCTGGCACCAGTCTTGTTCCCAAGTAAGCTCTTTCATTGAGAGGACAAGCTCTGGCTTGGAGTTTGAAAATAAAGCATGGCATGGTTGAGAAGGGGGTTATTCTATTAAGTTCTGAGAGTGCATTGTTCTGAGCTGATAACCAAAAGCAACATCTTCAAATGTATTCCATTCCAGCAAAAGGAAGCTGAGCCAAATTTCTGTGGTTTGGGACAATAATGAGGTACTAAAAATTGAAAGGTCTTCCTGTTTTTGATTCCCTCAACACTTGTTCTTCATGAATTAACTTATTATGAAAAAACATCTGTGCAGATGCTCATAGCTTTTTCTGTTTTTCCCTTTAGCCTCTAGTACTTAACTTCTCTGGTCAATTGATATGAACATCTCAGTTCCATCCATAAAGCATTTATTCTGAGCACCTTTGAAGATTGCATGTTTTTCCCCAGTTTGCCAAAGAAAACAAAATCTCTAGTTGTGGTAGAACGATATAATCTTCCAAAAGGAACAGTTATAAATTCATCTGACAATGAACTTTTATTTTTCAGGAAAAAGTACAAAGTATTTTCAAATATTTCCTCATTGGAAGAGAGAGTTGTCATAAGACCTTATATTCAAATAAAAGCATTAAATTTATCCACATATAGTAATTGGGTTATATTAATTGATTATATAGTTAATTGATAAGTTGAAAAACTTTTGTGTATAGTATGTTGTTGTGAAAGTTTTCAGAATCAAAATGGACTCACATTTGTTTAAAAAATACCCTGACAAATAGAGCCGGGGAATGCCATGAAAGGTGGATTCTCATGTACAAATGCCTGATAAAAATTATCCCAGAGGACTCCGCAAAACCACAGCCTTGCACAGAGATCATCAGAACCATAATAAAAAAATACTTCTGTGAGGACATCTGCCTGATGACTGCCCAACTTGAGACTGGCATCACCCTTGTTATTGATCCTTGTAGCCAAAGATAATTATCCCAAAATAATGGTGTAAACCTCCATTACTTTTCCTTTAAAACTCCTGTCTTCCTTTACCTCTTTGAATATGCACATAGTTTACTATGTTCCAATTGCAATGTTTTATTCCCAATTAAGCTCATAATTCTTTTAGAGAAACTTTGTTATTTAGGTTAACATTGTTTAAATTCCATTTACATTTTGAAAGAATCTGCTAGGGAGACATACGTACTTATTGGGATTATGTTTGTATATCCTATTTTAATACTAATAAAAAAAAGAAATTGCTCTCTCTCCTCCATATTAAAGCTTTTTCTCCAGTGGCCCATGGCCTGAGCTTGACACCTGGTGGTTTTCAGTGTTGGGTGACATGAAGCGCTGAGCTGTCCTTTTGAAGACAGGGTCTCCCAGAGTCAGTTTCTGGAGATTTGTTCTTTGTAGCCATTCAGTTTCTCTAGAGAAATATTCAGTCACCTTCTTGCTAGAGACAGACATGCCTAAGTGACAGAATAGTCTGAAAGGAAAGAAGAACCTTAGTTTATTATACACTTTTCATTGGATTTGTGGTCTGAGATTGTGTGGGGGGAGAGAAAGGGGGGTGGGGCTGGGAGAGGGCAAGGCAAAGCAGAACAGTGAGGCTGTTGGCTTCCCGTTGACTGCCAGTGCCTGTGTCAGCCTGTCAACCATTTCCACCACGCTGAACCTTCGATTTTGTTCCTATTATCTATTTCTTTCCAAAAGAAGCAATTTATTTAGCGTTTACACTCTTTACCTAGAGTTCATGCAAATGGAGCAGATAGCTAACATCTGTCATTTGCGAGGCACTGTTTTAAGGCTTTTATAGGATTATTAATCCTCTTAAAAAACCCTTTCAGTTATGTACTTTTGATTTCTCCCATTTTATAGATGAAGACTTGAGACATAGAAAGGTGAGGTAACTTGCTTAGTGTCATTTAGCTAGAAAGTCATAGTTTGAGGATTGAAACCTCTGTCTGCCTAATTTCAGAGCCTGCTCTTTATCTACTGTGCAATATGGCCCCTCTGGTGTATAAATAAAACATTGGACTCCCATAAATAGGTGTGCAAAGGCATGAAATAAAAAGCTAAGTTCCAAAAGAATCTAATTGGTATAAAAAAATTTTTTCAGCCATTCTAGTAAGGTTAAACAATTAGCAATAATATAGTAGTGGTGAAAAAAGATGAGAGATCCCCCCCCTTTTTCAATTAGAGGGATTTTTTTTAATGGTAATATTCACTGCTGTTAAGAGTGCAAGTTGGTGGCCCTGTAAAGGGTGCAAGCAGGCTGTTTTCTGGTGGTGTGCCCCAAGGCTCCTGTACTGGTTATTCACAGGGGAAGTCTGTTCTGATTGGCCTGTATCCATACTAGGTATTAAATATTTTGAATTCCACCCCTAGCTGGAAGACAATTTAGTGACATTTATTTAAAAGCAGAAATGGTCACATTGTAATACTCTATAATTCTACTCCTAAGGAAGCAATATAATTTTGTAATTAGAAATATGCCTTATTTTACCCTCCTTAGCTTTATTGGTAATAGCAAACATTTAGAAATCATCTAAATGTATAACAGTAGGAGAACAGTAAGTAAACAAAATATCTATTATACAAATATTAAAAATAAAATAATCCTTGTGAAAAATAGATAGTAACATGAGGACATAGTTATGATGTGAGTTAAATAAAAAGGGACTTTATTTTATTTATACTATGATTGTGTCTATGATTGGTTGGTTTTTTTAATGGACCGATGAGAATAATAGTTGAAAGAAAATACACCAAAATGTTCACAGTGATTTATGTTAGTATGATGACAACTTTTTTTCTGTTCTGTTTCTAATTTTCCACAATGTGGGTATATTTCTAGCATGGAAAAAAGTATAAAAGAACAATAGGCCATGTTCTTCCCATGCTTCTAGACATCAAAATGGCAAGTAAAACATCATTCCCAGCAAACTGTGCACTATTGAAGGAAATAGTTTATTTTATTCTTCCTGAAATATGTATTGAAGTTTCGATAGCAGTCTATTACTCTACATATGTGAGGGGAAGAGCCATCAGGGCTTGCTTCAAAATCTCATCAGTGTGTCTAAGAGCAGTCAATGGGAAATAGCGCCCCCTTGTGAAGCACAGTACGCCAACAGAGAAGTAGGAAGAGAGGGAAAAAACCCACCAGGTAATTGAACAGTCAGCAGGTATGCATTTGCCAGAACATTGGTTTTCCTCTATAGTCTGGTTTGTGAAGATCACCATCTCAGAAAATAACTCTAACAGTGGTTTATTGGCTGACTTTGGAATTTGTGATGTGATGATATGCAAATTAATAATTCTGAGTTGTGTGTGGGCAAGGTATGGTCCCACAACCCTAATTATAGGGACACCTAGTTCTGAAGAGCAGTGACTTACACAGTGTCAACAGGGGTTCCAGAGAAAAATGGCTTTCTGCCTCTGGTATTTCCATCCTGGGAATGAAGGACCCCAAAGAGGGAGAAGTAATTAAGTAAGGATTCCAGAAGGGACCAAACTCCTAGCCTGCTTACAGTTGGCTTTTGTTAATCTTATTTTAGTCTCTTTTTTTTTTTTTCCATTTTCCTTTGTTTTCTTCTTATATTAAGGACATTTATTATGTGTATTTATTGTGTGTCTCAATTTCTTAGAACTTCTTATTCCACAATATGAGAGGATAAATATTCTATCCAGGTACCTTACTATGGATTCAGTTTGTGATTTTGTTTCCTCTTCTCTAGGGAGAGAAGTGCCAGAACATCTCTCAAGTCACTGAAGGTAGCCCTTCTTGAAGAGTAGGTATGGCATTTTGGGATCATGTAGGGTTGCTTTTTTAAAGGAGATTTGAGGTATAGCTCCCTGGTCTCACTGATGGTGATTGACCCAGTAGGTTCTGGGGCTTGCTTGGTATATTTTAAGGTGGCTTTTGTGGGAACTAAAATAGCTGAGCCCTATGAGTTGCAATCTTGGGATCCCCAGCATGGAGCCTGGCTGAGCTGTTCTACTCTCAAAGAACCATAGTAGCCTGTGCAAGGATCTGGGTAAATGAGACATGAGAGAATGAGGACCACTTTTTACCAGAAATCCCATGTAACCACAAAAAGCACTGGCAGTGGTAGAGTTAATTAGACCCTTTTCTCTTTTCACTTAAGTTGTGGCCTCCCCAGCTACCTTCCCACATTATGAATTTTCAGGAAAAGCTGGCTAGAGATAGGGTCGTTTGAAGTAGAGTTTTAAAAATAAAGTTATCCTTTGGGTAAATTCTAGCAGAGTCCCTGCATCGTTTGAGGATAGGGGAGTTTGGGAGGTGCTGGGTAGAAGAAAGATTTATTATAAAGATAATGGATTTCTGTCTTCAGACGAGAAATTCATAGCTGGGCTTTGGACATCACTTTTATATCAGGTCTTTCCATCTCTCTTCTCTGCCAGGAAATAAGAGAATACTCAGAGAGAGAGGGCTCCCTAGCCACTGCCTGTGCTGTGAACTTTCAGAAAAACCTAATGGGGATGGTCATTTAAACAGAGTTTTTTAAAGGGCTCAGCTGTTGCTTTGCCTCACCTGGGGTGACAGAGATGCAAAAAGAATTACTCAAAGCCCGTTTCTTCTGAGCAGTGAGATACCCCGAAGGGGTTAATTTCCTGGAACCCTCAAGAGAGAGGCATTCCTCCTAGGGAAATTAACCCTGAACTGGGGTTCTTTCTCAGTATTTATTCTCCAGGCCAGAAAGTTACAGAAAAAAAAAAATAGCTGGAGTTATGGCTAAGTATAGTTTAACAACAGAAACTGGTAACATCAGTGAAATAACAAAGTGACATTCCATAATGCAATTTGCAAAAGGTTAAGTCAATCCACCAACAAAAGCTTGTTCTTAGCAAATACTGTGTTTTCCTACAGCAGTTTCCTCTTTATTTTTACATAACAATAAAGTAATTTTTAAAATATATCAATCAGTAAGTTAACCTGCTCCAAGGATGTCTGTCCTTGACAGCCAGTAATTTTGCTGTG
Organism: Cynocephalus volans; assembly: GCF_027409185.1. Lineage (NCBI taxonomy): Eukaryota > Metazoa > Chordata > Mammalia > Dermoptera > Cynocephalidae > Cynocephalus > Cynocephalus volans. The sequence goes on from NC_084461.1 coordinate 101,486,101, forward strand.
TTACAATTCCTTATCTGTATCAGAGACTTTACTCTGGGGAAAGTTTCCTGTCTCTTGCAAGGTTAACATTTCTATATGTAATTTTAAAAAGTTAGGTCCCAGCATGAGAGGCTTATTAATTCATCAGGACCCATATTGGGCTATTGGGCCTGTTCAATGCTATATACCTTTAAGAACATACTTCTATTTTATCTGACCCAGAATATCATGATTTTTAATGCTGAAACTAAAATGTTGGAATTTTTAAAGAAGATCAAGCTGTGGGGCATATAGTTTAATCAGTGAGAATTTGAACCTTTCATCACATTTGATGATTTTTTTCACTTCTCAGAAAAAGGATATCAGTGAAATGTTATTGAGCCTACTTCAAAATCATAGGCAAATGCTGTCCCAGGGCATGAATAAATAATTGCCATAGCTCAATGCAAGTATTGTCTTTCCAATAGAGTTATTAAAATTTCCAGTTTTGAATGTGCTAAACTCATTGACTTAACATCTGGTAAAAATTACCATATATAAAATATTTTTTCTTAACATTAAACATTTTAAGAGATAACTTTCTTTCTATATCAAAATATTAAATTACTTTGGAAAAAAAAAATAAAAAAAAAAAATTACTTTGGGCTTATCACACATATAGAAGCAAAATGTATGACAACAACAACATAAAAGAAGGAAAGAGGGAAATGAGAGTATGTGTATTTATAAGCTTCTTATACTATACATGATGTGGTATAATATTATTTGAAGGTAGACTGTGACAAATTAAAGATGAATTACTGTAAACTTTAGAGAAACTATTAAAAATTAAAAAGGCATAACTTATAAACCAACATTGAAGATAAGATGGAATACTAAAGAATACTTAATCCAAAAGAAGGCAGAAAGAAAACTAAAAAAGAGGGGAAAATAGCAAAAAAAAAAATTAGCAAGATGGCAAATAAAAGTGATATATTTAACTATAGTAGTTTTAAATGGTCTAAATACCTCAATTAAAATGGAGATTATAAGATTGAATCAAAAGGTGGGCTCAACTATGTGCTGTCTACAGAAAGCTAGCTTGAATACAAGGATACACACAAACATACACACACACACAAATATAAATATATACATACACAAGGGTACTTTAACAAGTTTGTGGAAAAGTGGAATTGAAAGTTAATACAAATTTTCCATGAACTTTATGAAACACCTGTGTGTGTGTGTGTGTGTGTGTGTGTGTGTGTGTGTGTAGGTTTAAAGTAAAAAGAAAAAAAAAGAAATATCTTGAAAACACTAATTAAATGTTGTATTGGCTATACAAATATCAGACAAAGCAGACTTCAGAACAAAGAATATTATGAGTGATAAAAGAGGTATATGTTGCAATAATAAAGGGGCCATTTTATCAAGAAGGCATAACACCTCAAAATGTGTATACACCAAAAAAATCAGAGCTTCAAAATATGTTTTAAAAATTAATGTAACTAAAAAAAGATAGATTTGCAGTTCCACCTGGAGATTTCAGTACTCTTTTCTCAATAATTGTTAGAAGAAATAGGTAGAAAATGAACAAGTATATTGATGAATTGAACAACACTATCAGTTAACTGGACCTAATTGACATTTATGGGATACTATACCTAACAACAGCAGAATATACATTCTTTTCAAATATGGAAATTTCACCAACCTAGGCCATATTCTGAGCCATAAAACAAGTCTCTACACATTTAAGAATTAAAATCTTTTTCTGAAAACAATGGGATTAAAATAGAAATCAAATATAGAAATATATCTGAAAATCCCCTAATATTTAGAAATTAAAATACACATTTCTAAATAGCACATGGGTCAAATGAGAAATTACAGGGAATTTCAGAACAATTTTGAACTGAATCAAAATGAAAATATATCAACATTTGTGGGAAGCAGCTAATGCTATTATTAGAAATAAATGTAGAGCATTAAAGGCTTACAGTAGAAAATAATAAAGGTCTCAAAATCAATAATCAGTTTCTCAGCTAACAAGCTAAAACAAGAGCAAATTAAATCCACAGCAAGCAGAAGGAAGAAAATAAGAAAGATGCAGCTAGAAATCTATTAAATTGAAAACCAAAAAGAGTGCCAATGAAACCACATGTCAAATACATCAATAAAATTAATATACTTCTAGCCAGACTGATGAAGAAAAAAAGAGATGACCCAAATGGCTAATATCAGAAATTAAAGAAAGGATGTCATTCTACAGACATTCAAAGGATAATGAAGTATTAGGGTCAGCTTTGTGTCAACAGATTTGATAATATACATTAAACAGACTAACTCTATTGGAAGAGATAAACCAGTAGAAGTTTCTTATGAAAAATTGGGTAACCTAGATACCCCTCATTTTTTTCACTCTGAGGTTCAAATCTGGAGGGCTCTTTATTGGTTTCTTCAGTCTAATGTTGCAGAGCCTCCTACTGTAGTGCTTCTCAAACTCCAATGTACACCTGAATATTCTGGGGAATCTCACAAAAATGTAGATTCCCAGTTGGCAGCCCTGGGATAGGATCTGATGAGGTTCTGCATTGCCCTCAAGCTCCCAGGGGCTGCTGATGCTGCTGGACCAAGATGACACTTGGAGCAGCAAGGACTTGCAAACCTTCAGTGCATCAGAGCCACAGGAGGGCCCTTTGGGTCTGTTCTCTCTGAACTGGAGTGGTTCCAGCTCTGAGGAAAACTTCATCACCTCTTGAGAGCCCCTTGGCCACTTAAAGATGAGGTTCTGATGACTCCCTCTCTCCTCCTCCCCTACCCCAATGAATGAATGAAGGAGAGCTTGGGCATTTGACCATGCTTCTGTATAGCCCCGCAGTGGGCATACAGGGCCCCAACTTCTTCCTATGTTCCCATCTAAGGCTTCCCTTCAGCCTGTCTCCTCATATTTTCTCTTCCCTGGACTGCTTTTCTACCTCATGAAGGAAATGGTTAATGGACATCTGTGGTCAGCACCCAAGAACATGTTCACTTGGTGAACTCGCATACGAGTTAACAACCAAGAAATATCAAGGATTGCAAACAATCCTTGAGAATGTTTGAAGTTGTGGGAACACTTTCTTGGGATGCTCCCAGGAGGCGCATTATAGATAACCAAGTGCTTGAGAAGGGAGGTAACGGCCTTCTGCTCTTGAGAAAAATATAACAGAATTTATGCATTAATGCTTATCTCGCATGCACAAGCTTGCTAAATGTAATAAAAGCTGTAACAGCGGTTGGGTCGGGGCTACTCGCCTAAGAGAGCAGTGGCCCTCCGCTCTTCACCTGCATCTCGTCTATTGTGTCTTCCTTCGCGTCTCCGATCATTTAATCTACAACCTCAGCCTAGCTCTCACAGAAGCCTGTATAAGGAAAAGCAGGCTTCCCTGGGTGTTCACACCCCACCCCACCCTTCACCACCATTACCCCAGACCCAGAAGTGTGAATGATCCTAGACTGATGTCATTTTCTCCCGAGAACTTCATTTCCTGAAAGCTTCTTCTACCTTCACCAGGGAAATCTTTAGTGAGGAGGAAGTTGAGGAGAGAAGGCATCTTTGGTTTTTTAAATGTAAGTAAAGAGAAATGATGCAGGGCAGGCCAGTTAGCTCAGTTGGTTATGAGGGGGTGCTATAATACCAAGGTCAAGGATCTGGATCCTGGTACCAGCCAGCTGCCAAAAAAAGAAAGAAAGAAAAATGTTGGAAATATAAAAAGGATACAAGTGAAGGATGGAGTGACAGACTCCAAATTCTCCCCCAAATGATTCTGAGTTTCTTTAATTCCCTGACTCCTAGAAGTCATTTTCCATTTTCTGCAGGGTCTATAGTTAGCTATTTTCATGCACATATGAGGTGTCTGCTATAGATTGAAGTCCCCCAAAACTTAGTCCCCACTGTGACAGTAAAAAGAGTGGGAAATCCTGTTATGGTATTGAAAGGTAGGGCCTTGAGGAGGTGATTAGCTTCTGAGGACCATGCCCTATTGAATGGATTAATAATGGTGGTCAGGGTTTTGGTCTGAGGGCTTTAAAAGGAGAGCACGTAAGAGTCTCTCTCTCTCTCTGCTCTGCCATTTTCTGCCATTGCTGTAAAGAGACCCCTCCATTGCTGTAAAGCCACCACCTAAGAAGATTCTGACTATATGTGTTCCCTGGCTTTGGACTTGCCAGCCTCCAAAACTGTAAGCAATAAATTTCATTTTCTTACAAATTTCCCAGTTCCATGTATTTTATTATAAGCAACACAAATGGAGTAGTACAGAAAATTGGTACCGGAGAACTGGGCTGTTGCTTATAACAGATATTTGCAGATGTGGAATCAGCTTTGGAACTAAGTACTGGGCAAAGGCTGGAAGAATTTGAAGGAGCACGTTAGAAAAAGGCTAGCTGCTGGTGGGAGTTTAGAAGACAAGAAAACCAAAGAAAGTTTGGAGCTTTTTAGAGACTAGTTAGATGGTGGTGAGCAGAATGCTGATAGAAATATGGATGGTAAAGGCCATTCTGAGAAGATCTCAGATGTAAATAAGAAGGGACATATTGGAAATTGGGTCAAAGATCACCCTTGCTATGAACTGGCAAGGAACTTGACTGCATTTTCTGTTCATGCCCCAAAGTATAATGCAACGTGGAACTTCAAGGGACTGACCCACGGTATTTGGCAGAAGAAATTTCTAAGCAATAAAACATTCAGGAAGCTGCATAGCTACTTGCAACAGCCTATGCTGAGTTATGGCAGAAAAGGCATGATGTAAAGCTGGAATTTATATTTAAAAGGAGAGCAGAACATAAAGATTTGGAAAATTTGCAGCCTGGTGGTGTGGTAGAGAATGAGAGAGCATTTTCAGGAGAAAAATTCAATTGTCTAGCCCAGGGACTCTTTGCTAAGGAGATGAGTACAGAAGAAAGGGATTATCAAGAGAAGGGAAAAAGACCTTGAAGGCATTTCAGAGATCTTGGAGGCTGTTTCTTCCATTACAGGCCCAGAGGTTTAGGAAGACAGAATGGTCTCAGTGAACAGGCCTGAGGCTCCCTGCACAGGCTCACTGCCCAGGGCCACCTAGGGAAGCTGCTTCCAGCACCAGCACCCCAGCTGCTTTGGCTGCTCCATCTGTGGCTAAATTGGCCCCAGTTTTGGCTGGACCTGCAGCTTTGGAAGCTATAAGTCAGGAGCTTTGGTGGTGTCCACGTAGTCTTAAGTCTGTAGGCTCTCAGAATGCTAGTGCTGTGAGTGCCTGGGAGCCTTAACCCAGATTTCAAAGGATGTACAGAAAAGCCTGGGAGCTCTTCCTGAGCTCTGTCACAGGGGTGGATTCACCAAATTAAGTCTTCACTAGAACAATGCCAAAGGAAATGTGGGGTCAGAGTTGCAGTAGAAGAACCCCACAAAGGCCATGCCTAGTGGATCCATGGGAAAGGGACTGCCATGGAGACTCCAGACTTTCAGAGCTACGGGCATGCAATAGCAGCCTGTGAGAGCTAAAGCATCACCTGAGACCAGGAAAGCCACAGGAGCAGAGATACCCAAGGACTTGAGGACCCAGCCCCTGCATCAGCAAGCAGAGGATATCAAACATAGAGTTAAGGTACATTATTTGCCAGCTTTGACATTTAATGCGTGCCCTGCTGGGTTTCGGACTTGCTCAGGATCTGTTACCCCTGTTTTTTCGCCTGTTTCTCCCCTTTTGAATGGGAATATGTACCTCATGTTTGTCCCACCATTGTGTCTTAGAAGTATTTAACTTGTTTTTATTTCACAGATGGGACCTTGAGACTTCAGATTTTGAGTTGAAATAAATTAAGATTTTGGGGCTATGGGGATGAAATGCACATATTTATATGTGAAAAGGACATGAGTTTGAGGGGGCTAGGGTAGGAATGCTGTGGATTGATGTGCCCCCAAAACTTAGACCCCGCTGTGGCAGTGTAAAGAGGGTGGGAAATCTTATTATGGTATTGAAAGGTGGGGCCTTGAAGAGGTGATTAGATTCTGAGCACCATGTTGTAGTGAATGGATTAATAGTGGAGGTCAGGGGCGTGGTCCTGAGGGCTTTAAAAGAACATGTGAGAGTCTCTCTCTTTCCCTCTGCTCTGCCATTTTCTTCCATGTGAGACCCCTGCATTACTGTAAAGCCACCTCCAGAGAAGATTCTCACCAGATATGTTCCCTGGACTTTGGACTTCCCATCCTCTGAAACTGTAAGCAATAAATTTCATTTTGTTACAAATTACCCAGTCCAGGTATTTTGTTTTAAGCAACAGAAATGGGCTAATACAGTGTCCCTGTTTACTTCTATCCCACTGCCCATGTTGTTTGGCAGATTTGGTGGAGCGGGTAAAGGAAGGAATGTGTCTGGACCCTAAGGGAAGGAGGTCTGATTGTCAGGTTTACAGGCAAGGCTCCTTAACCAAGAGGCTATTTCCAACAAATATAAAATTTTTCTGTTTCAATGAGAAGGGTGTGGCTAAGGAGGTTTGGAGGAAGCATTTAGAGAAGGGATCATCAGGGAAATCCTATTGAATTAACTCTCTTCCATGTTCGATGAGCCCTTTCTACAAGCTTTCTGATTTTCTCCTCTAGGAGGTAGTCAATGCCCAGGTGGCTGGATTTGGTCTTATATTTCCCCATAGTCCCTGCAGCAGTGGTTCTCAAATGTGGTCATGAGGCAGAACTCCTACTGCTATTATATATTTATTGTAAATAAAAACATTTAAAAACTAATTTAGATAGCCCCAGCACCTTATCTCAATAGCTGCCCTGTCATAATTACATTGCCCTGTTTGAATTCACCATAAAGAGTTTCACTAGCAGCTTTTTTTCTTGTTTATATACTTGTGAGTTTCTTGTCTGTCTCTCCAGCACATGGGCTTTAACCATTTTTTACATAACTCAGTCTTCCCTTTGTCTTTGCTGCAACACAATCAGACCCCCTCCTTTCCAACCCTTGCCCTGTTGTGGAGCTGGTGGGACCACAAGTTGCTTTGCCTCTAATTATGCTAATTACTTTTTGCCTCATTTGCGTGTACGTTTCCTCATAGGACCATTATTGTAAGGATGGAAGCTCACTGCCTGGGCAATTGGTGGTACACAGGCAGTGTAGTGTTTGACCAAATCTTAACTCTACTTGGTCAAACTAAGTGCCTTTAGTTTTGTCAGTCCTCCAGTTGGAAGAACACAAAATAGTCTGCAGCTCACCTGTTTCCATCTATGTCTGCATCAGTTTGCATCAACTTGTACTTTCTTTCCTAAATGTGCTGCATCAACTCATTTTAGTTATACTAATTCACCTTGATATTTTCCCTCCTCCAATACAATAAATCCCTTTTCGGAGTAACACTGCCCACTCCATAGCCATGTATGATTGGAGAGAGCAGGGTCTTCATGAATTGAACTCTGAAATTGGAGTTGGAGACAGACAAAAAAGAACCTAGGAAGAGAGTAAAACAGATAACTAGACTATGAATTGTTTCCCTATTCCCCTTGTCTTAGTTAAGGCTCTTTGATTCATGACGGGAAACAACTCAAACTGGCTTAAGCTTGGGGAGGAGAGATAATGGTAAGGATACAGGGTGTCTCTTGGAACCCAACCAAGGGTGAAAAGGACCCTTGGTACTTTCCCTGAGGGACTAGAATCCAATACAGGAACCAAGGCAGGAACCCCTCCAACACTCTCTGTTTCTCTCTCCCAGCTTTTTCTGCTTCCCTACGTGGATCTGGGCAGACAAGCAACTCCACATCCCTTAGCATTACATTTGTGCACGGTAAGAGGCTACAGAGAATTTTGAGCACCAATCCTAAATATCCGGGAAAGAGAACTCGACTGTGCTGGTTTCCACCAGCCATGGCCAGGCAAGAAGTCTCAAGGAGGTGGAGTGAGGCTGGCCAGACCTCACAAGTTCTAATGCACCTATTTTTCCAAATCAAAGGCTCAGATAGGTATTCCCAGTTTTCCCTTTCCTCACATCTCTATTACCACCACCTTCTTCCCTGTCTTTCATTTTCTGTTTATGGCATTCAGTCTCTTGTTTCTGTCCTCCTCAGAGCATAGGCAGAAGGTTGTCTAGAAACAGTTGATCTAATCTGAGGCCCCATCACTGCTTGGTAACATTCTGTATTTGAGGGTAGATCTTTGGTGTTTACAGTTTCATTTGTAAAAATGCTAGTAGAACCTGGGCTGGCTGTGGCAGGGACCCACACTTTCTCCCTTCCTCTTCTTCTTTATTCCTGTATGTCCCACACCAGCCTGTGCAGCTCATGTTAATACCCTTTAATGGAAGCAATCACTGAAAAGTTCTTCTTTTAGTTAAGACAGGTCAATGATTGTCCTGCCACAATGTGAAGACATTCTATGATGGATGTGGAGTGGACGAAACTGTAAAGCAATCAGTGTTTTCCATTTTCTAGTTCCTTCATTCATCCCATATCTCAGTCTTCTGGTTGAACAATAATTCACCAAGGTTCTATATTTTCATTTTCTTGCTTTCTTGTTCACACCAAATAACTGGAGTCAGCAAAGGGTCAACCATGTGGCTCTGCTGAACTGCTCATTGCTCACAGGTTAGGGTTAGCTGGTTGTCCTCGGCTGATCTTGGCTGGGCTCATTCAGGCACTGCAGTTCAGCTGGCTCACTTGAGCATCTGCTAACATCCCCTTGGCCAAAGTAAGGCACACAGCTGAGTCCCATGTAGGAAATAGGGCAGGTCACCTTGCCTGCGGTGTAGTGGGAGGATGCTCAAATTCACTAGGCCAAGGGTATGGCTACAGGGAAGGGCAAAGAATTGGGGTCATTGTCGCAATCAAACATGGGAACCACACTTAGCAAAAGTTCAAGAGCAACTGCTTCATCAGCAGCTATCACTGCTCTGAGTGTCTAATCTCTTGACTCTGGGTTAGGCCTGAGAAAACATGGCATGATCTGCAGCCCTGGTGGGCACAAACAAACTGTGTGGCTCGAGGATCTGGACTTCAGCCAGCAATATGCAGACAGTGGGAGCAGCAACATCTGTGTAGAAATCGTGGTTTACCTTTGCTTCATAGCTTCAGGTTTGTGTCTCAGTGCCTCAAGGACCCTGCCCTTCTACATTGAGGTCTGCTTCTCTTAGGAGCTGGTGGAGCCATAATGTGGTCAACCTGTGGTCACTTTTGGAGGCTGGGAAGTCCAAGGTCCAGGGAACATGTCTGGTGAGGTGACTCTACAGCAGTGCAGTGTCACATAGTGAGAATGGCAGAGCAGAGAGCTAAATATCCCCAAATTTCATAAATAAATTGAAGTTTTATTTAAAATTCTTCCCACAAAGGAAACACTAGACCCAGATGACCTCATTTGTGAATTCTACCAATGATTTAAGAAAAAACTAATACAAATTGTATACAAATTTTCTCAAGAAAATGCAAGAGGAGGGAGCCCTTCCCAGCTCATTCTATGAGGTCGGTGTTACCATGATATCAAAACCAGATAAAGACATTAAAGGTGATAGACCCAAGAAACTGGAAAATATTGAGACAACTATACCAAAAAAATATTGAGGTTGTCTGGTTACCAATAAGTTGCATTCATGCCTTCAGAATGATAATGAGAGACTAAGAGTTGTTACCAAGCAGTTAACTGCTAATTATGGGAACCAGAGAGCTTCCATGGCAGTTTACAGAGAAGTCCTCATACGCTCAACTTATGTAGCAGAAGGACAGATACAATTGAACAGTAGGCTAAAGACCTACTTGTAAGAATTGCAGAGCTCCAGTGATGTTTGAATGCTCAGCCAACACAGGTATGTTATGTGAAGATCAGTGCCCTGGTAAGGAAAACATACAATCCCGAAAAGTGAGACAGGGACATCTAACAGACACCCCTGAGTACGCTGACTCTACAAACTACCTTCCCAGAACCTCTGGATATGCAGAGGAGCCCATCCCTCCCTAGTAAGGGTTAGCACGTTCACTGCACATTTAATCTCATTTTGGTGTTTGTTTCTGGGAGGATCTAGACGAACAGAGGGCTGTGACTTTGCTCTGGCAGACAGCTCACTTACTTGTGAATCAGCTTGGTAATTTTGAGGCTTGTTTTTGAGCTTTGGCAGGTCAAGTCTAAAACAGCCTTTTCCTCTAAGGTTAGTTCGGCCCTAAAACTAAAGTGTTACCCTTCTGTAGCTGCTACTAAAGGCCCCGAAGTTCAGTGAGCTCTCTTCACTCTGGCTGGTTGGAACTCAGATATCTCTCAGTCTTCTGTGAGCTCTGGACTTGTTCCGTTTACAGCTTCCTGGTAGTTCTTTGCCTGGCTTTGTGGCATTTTACCCTGTGCGTGTGCAGCTAAGTATGCAGCAATTGAATCAAGGAATCCCTATGTAAATCTCTCTGCATAATTTCTTCCTGTCTGATATTGTTCTATGTTCTATTAACTCCAGGTGCCCCACTCTCCCCAGTTCAGAAAATGCTTTCAGGTAGAAAGCCAAGATAATCATAGGTGTTACTTCACTTATGTTCCTTCTCTCAGAGAGGTATCACAATCCTGTACTGACTGTTGTTTAATGTCTGAAAACAGTTGTTTCATACATTTTATCCAGCCTTCTAGTTGATTACCATAGGAGGGCAAGTCTGGTTCCAGTTACTTTATCATGGCTGAAAGTAGAATTCTATTACCAGTATCACTGTTATACCTAAGCAAGAGGAGCCTCTATTCTGGCTTGGTCCTCAGAGGGTCCTGTGCTTCAGAATACTGTCTTTGAAGTTTTCAAGTCTCCTCTGCCCCTAGTGCCTGAGACCATCCTGTTGGGGTGTCCCAGGTTCAGATCTGGACCCACACAGGCTCTGGTCCCCATCTCTCCCCTCTGTGTGCTCCCTAACACTTACCCTGCATGTGGGTTTGACCAGATGCCCTGAGGAGCTCTCACACAGAAGTGTGGCTTGGCTACTGGATTGCTTCTTATGGCTGAAGTGGTATTTCTTTTGCATGATTATGTGAGTTTGGGCTGCCAGAAAGAGGCTGATATGCTGATTGGGCGACTCTTATGTGGGACACAGTGTAAGTTCAGTTCTCTGATTCACCACTGTTCCACCACCCACCCTTGGGCTTTTTCCTTATGTGTGGGCCTGTGCATCATTCTGCACGTTCATAATCCAATTGGTCCACACCAAAGAGCAGGGTGGTGGTGGCAGGCACTTTTATCCTTTTTGTCCTCCATCACAGGTCACCAGGGTAGTCTCCCCCTGCCCCAGGCTCTGTGCCCTGTGTCAGCTAGTCTTCCATTGGTGGCTGCACCTATTTTTTCTGAGAGCTTTTGAGATCATTGCTGCGCAGTGCCGAAGGGCCCTTTTACGGTATGTTTGGGAGGTGGAAGAATAGGTCACACATAGTAGATCCATTTCAATATTTCCACAAGCTTTTAGGTTCCTTCCTCTGCAACAGTGGTTCTCAACATTATAATCACCCAGGGAGCTTTAAAAATACCCATGCTTGGGCCCCACCCCAGACAAATTACAACAAAATCTCTATGCCTGGGGCTTCAGCATCATTATTTGGAATACTCCTGAGATGTTTCTAATGTGCAGTGGGTTGAGAACCCTCGCATACCAGGCTCAATAACTATAGGCTACTGCTGAGTTCAGGTTTCAATTCATTCCAGTCTTAGACCTTCAATTCAAATGTTAAATATCGAGTCTTGGATGAGAGCATCAATTTCAATAAATTCGGCTTGATCCAATCTCATATTTGGTCTACATTCTTAAAATCAATTCCTATATACACCCTCTAGATTTCTGCTGATACAAAATACCTAAGAAAGATCCTAGGTACTTAGGCTCTCTTCCTGGAGAAAACTGTATAGTTTTCTGGGCTATTTTAGGATCTCATTTTGAGCCTGGAGGCAATGAGAAATGGTTGAGAGAGGCCTGAGAATAAATATTCCTTTATAAGGCAGCTACACTAGATGAGGCAGAAAGGTTTTTCTGCAAGGGAAGGCTGTTTTCTCAGATGGAATAGAGAGCTGCTTCCATTGATAAAGAAGGGTTAGAGAAAACTGATGCTATGAAGTTCTCAGCTTTGTCTATGTCTGTTGAAATATACCCAACCCAAATCTTAGCATCCTGTTCCTGCCCAAACATTGCCCTTACCTTAGCATTAGAGACCTCGTGGAGTTGCACATTTAAGTGACATTACAACTCTTGGCCTAATCAAAACTATGTTGGTCCTGCAGCTAGATGAAATAAAGTACTTTTTAAAAAAAAGTGACCATAGAGATTTCCTGACTGTCCACTGTACCTTGAAATGGGAATTTTAATTCTTAAGTTTATCTTTTGTACCTTGAAATGGGAATTTAAATTCTTAAGTTTATCTTTTTCTTTTTGGATTTTCTCCAGAGCAGTCATAAGAAGCTGTAATAATCTATAATCCTCATAATCACCATTGTCAACATAGTAGTTAAATCATACAGCCACCCAATCACCCAGAGCCTTGCTTTCTATCTGTAATCCATCCTATGCCACTACTGGTAAAAATTTGAATAAGCACTGTCCCAGCAAGGAGGATATTCATGTGCTCTTCAAATATGTGAATTGCCCAATTCCTTAGTCACATTTTGAGTCTGTTTTCTGGAACATTGCTGATAAAATTATTGCATCAGGTCCCAACAGAAAACAAATGTCACAATTTCATGGGTTAACTGAAGAGAATTTAATAAAGGGGCTGTTTCTGGAGGTATGGACAGAATTAAGGGAACAAATAAGGATCATTACTCATCTAGGGACTAGAAACAATGAGAAATCATTACCACACTTCGACCCGAAGGGGAGAGAGGAAATGGTATTGCCAGAGCCTGGAGAAAGCTGGACCTGGGAAGAGAGACATTCAGCAGGAGCTGTGGCCACAGAGGAGTTCAGCCTTGCCAGAACCATGGTGCTAAGACTCAGAAGGAGCCAAGGGCAGGAAGTACCTCAACCTTTCTTTTTCTGCCTTTTGATCTTTTGATGGTTCCTCTTATTGGCCAAACCCAGCTGGAGTCAGAGATCAAGAAAGCCTGGCTGATGCAGTTGGTTGAGCTCAGCCTCCCAGAGTATAGGGCAAAAATTGGATTAGGTGTCAGGGATCTGAGAATAATTAGCCCAAGATACCAATCTCTTTTCCATAAAGCTGCTACAGAGGGTAAAACAGACCTTTATGAAACCTCTTGATCTTAGCCTTTGCCACCTATGAATTTATCTTTGGCCACTGATGAAATGCCTCCAGATATGGGATTAAACAAACAAACAAACAAACAAACAAACAAACAACCATTTTATAATTTTTGATCTTATTTTGATTCTGTTAGTCCATAGAAAAGCTCCTTTGTGAAACAGTAATAAAACCAGGAAGGAAAATTAAATTATTGAACTCTTAGCCTGCTTTTCTGCTTTCTCCTTGAACTGCAGAACTTGCCTGTTCTGCTTTTGTGTAGTGATCCTGATTTACACAAATGCTGAAGCTTCACCTGAAGCTGCGTGAGGGCCTTCTGGCCTCTGAGCAAGCTGAGTGAGGTACCAATCACAGAGCAGTGCTCAGCAGAATCCTGCCTCCTCAAAACGTGGGCAGTATGTTCCAGTGATCACTTTGGAGAGTACACTGGAGAACTGAAAGAGCAATTGGCAGGTCTGATCTTTTTGGTTGAATGTCATGGCTCATAAACTGTGTGACTAATGATAGCTGCACAGAGTGCTTTCTGTTCATCCTTAGATAAAAATAATATTTTCACTATACAGTTATTCCCCTGAAGCTTAGTTTTGTGGTAGCTTCTTCTTTATAAGTATTTTCTTTAAATTCTGAGTAAAGAATGACTATACTAAACTGCTTTTTACAAGTATGACAAAGACTGTTAAATGTCTTCCAGTGTCCATTCTTTTCTTCCTCGTTTTAGTAATAGAAACCTCCCATAGAATTTTAGAGACATATCTAGCCTTCCTTAGAGTTACATATGGCCATACGATTTCCTTACCATTGGAATATGAGCAAAAAAGAGATGTGCAGCCACATCTGCATCACTTCTCTAAAAGAAAACCCTTGCCCCTGATTTTCCGTATTTTCCCTTTATGAGGCCAGGTTGTAGATGTAGCATTGGTGAGCCAGTGTTGAGCATGCAGACCAGGACCAGCCCCTGGGGATGGGTGATGTCATGGAAGAGACCCACCTGCCCATCTTGGATCCTCCACTTACCTCTGGGCTATTGTGTAAAACAAAACAAAAACAACCCCCAAATTTCTTGCTTGCTTGAGCCACTGCTTTTTGAGGTCCCTTTGTTACAGCAACTTAACCTAAACTTTAACTAATACATCAAGACTCACTTGGCAGTAACATATGGCAATTAACCATTTTGTGCAAATTTGTCTGAGAAGTCCTATAATCCTTAAATCCTCATCTAAATAAACAGGTGGCCAAACAAAATATTTTATTGAAAATCAAGTTTTTTTTATTTGATTTTATGTAATTAAATGGATAACTAAAAAAGAAATTAGCACATATTGTAACATATTTTTAGTATTATTATCTAAGATGGCTTGCTACTTTGTGAGTTTTTCTCCCTCTCCTTTTTTTTTCTCTTAATATGTTTTCATATTTGGGATTCCCATACCAGGTTGTGTGTAAGGAAATACTCATGGCTTTATCTTCCTCTTCTTTATTGTTTGTTCTCAATGGTATATGAATTGCCAGAGTCAGGCAGTATGTTTCATAATTTAGGGAAGAGAGTTGATTTACACACAGTTGATCTTCATTTTAAACACATTAATTTAGTGAGAGTGACTAAAATATTATATGCAGTGTGACAGAGTAGGAGAAATAATCCTTGAGAAGTAATCACTCGAATCCCATTATTCATTCAACAAACATTTTTCGAACCTATTATACTGTGAGGGTGCTCTGCTCAGTGCTTCATGAACATTCAAGCCATGGTCTCTGTGATAAATGCCTTTGATGTATGGAAAGAAAGAGAAGCTATTTGCACATGTCTTGTATAAGCCTATACATGATGGGATGGAGGCTTCTATAAAACAGCAGCTCACAAGAGCTCCTGATGCAATCTCTCCCAGCTTGACACTAAATACCTAATCAGCTTAGAAAAGGGTAAGAATAGCACTACTAAAAATTAGGAGTAACAATCAACTACTGATGAAATTTGGAGGAGTTTCTAGTTACTGCTGGATCCATGCAGTCAGAAACAAGGCAAATCTGCCTGCCTGGAACTAAGTAGGAAGACCCCACCCCCACCCCCAAACTAACCACTCCCTAGATCAGAAACAAAATTGTTCTAACTAGAGACTGGCAGGTGTCACCTTCTTTACACGTGAGGCTTTTGGGTGCAGCTGCAGTGCTACTGCTTCCCAATCCTCTTCTCCTCTAGCCCCTCTTTTACTACATTCAGTAAATAATGACAACTCCTTAGGACAATGAGGAAGGTATCCAGGGAGTGACATGCTGCATCCGAAGTGGTATTATCCCTGCAAATACAGCATTTTAGGAGGGGGCAGAGACAGGAGTCAGCAAAGCCTGTTGGGCGCTGCAGTTTTCTTTATATTCCTTCTGTTCAGTGTCAGAGAACCAGACAGTGGTGTTGGTGATAGTGGTGACAGGGGGTCGAGACCTCACTTTAGCCTTGTGGAGCTGCAGTAGACAGAAGAGTTGTATGAGATGCAGTCTCAACATCTACGGGTGTGTAGGACTCTTGGTTTCACACTATATCTACTTGGTCAAATCTTTCTTAGTACTAAGTCCAGACGCTGTCCTTGCCCAAGTCCCAACACTGAACAGATTTTTCCTTTTGTGTAGCTATTTGTGGAGAAGAAACACTTGATAAATTTTCTAATAACTACAGAGAAAAATAACTTCAGATAAAAATAAAGTATAATAGGGAAAGAAGACAACAGAGATTTAATCTAAAAATTATGGATGTTTCTGATGAAGAAACAAGAACCATTGAAACAGAAGCAATAACTAAAAACATAAGTCTAAAAAAACTTTCTTAAACTGAAAAAGAACTCAAATTACAAATATCAAAAGAACTCATGATGTTCTAATTTAAAAATCAATAAAAAGAGGCTTATGCTTAAACACACCATAGCAACAATTTTTGAATTATGAGGATAAAAGAAAAAATTCTATGTGTATCCAGACAGAAGTGTAACAGAATTTTAAACACGACTTTTTCTACAGTGTGTTAGGTTAGGTTTTCCAAGAAACTGACTCCAAAGGGGATTAGATGTGCAAAAGATTTATTGGGAGAAATGACTATGAGAGGACAAGGGCAGGGAGCCATAGGAGGCAGGGAAAGCCTTCAGACTGTAATGCAGTTCTGACCTCTGTGCAGGAGGGAGGGAAGAAAGGAGGGCAGGATGGGAAGCCTCAGACTGTAGCACAGTTACAAGAAAGTTTCTGGCTGGCCAATGGGAAGTTTTCCAGCCAAAACAGTCCTTCTCAGGATCTTTATTAGCACCCCAACCACACTCAGTTATTCACCAGCTCAGAGCAGCCATGGGAAGCGTGGTCTCAGTGTGAACATCGTGGTGGATTCAGAGCAGCAGCTGAGCCGTCAGTCAACTTCACTCACTGCAGCAGGAGATCTGAATGACACTTTCATAACCACTACATGAGATCAGCCAAAACCCTAACCTCCTGTTGGTAGTGTAAACCGATACAGCCAATAGCTCTGCATCATCCATTTCAGTTGAAAGTACATATATATCCTATGGTTTAATAATTTCACTCCTAGTTATTTACTCAACAATGTATACCAGAAGACATATACAAGAGTATCTATAGCACCACTTTTCATAATATGCTGTTGGACTTGATTTGCTAATATTCTGTTGATCATTTTTGCATCTATATCTATATTCATAAGGATATTGGTCTGTAATTTTCTTTTCTTGTGATGTTTTTATCTGGCTTTATTTCAGAGTAATGCTGACCTCACAGAATGAGTTATGAAGTATTCCCTTCTCTTCATTTTTTTGGATGAGTTTAAGAAAGATTGGTTTTTACTTTTCTTTAAATGTTTGTTGGAATTCACTGACGTAGCCATCAAGTCCAGGACTTTTCTTTTGGGGGAGGCTTTTGATGACTGATTCATTCTCTTTGCTTGTTATAGGTCTGATGAAATTTTCTTTTTCTATTTCTTCTTGATCCGTGTATGTAGTGCGTTTCAAGGAATTTGCCCATTTCTGGGTTAACTAATTTGTTCACAATTTGAATATAATTTTCATAGTATTCTGTTATAACATATATATATATTTTTAATCTCTGTAAGGTCAGTAGTAATGTGCCCACATTCAGTTCTGATTTTAGTTATTTCCATCTTCTCTCATTTTTTCTTTGTCAGTCTTGCTAAAGGATTGTCAATTTTACTGATCTTTTTCATGAACCAACTTTTGGTTTCTTTGATTTTTCTCTATTATTTTTCCATTTTCTATTTTGTTTATGTCCACCCATCTTTAGTATTTCCTTTCTTCTTCAAGCTTTGAGTTTGGTTTGCTCTTCTTTTCCTAATTCCTTAAAGTATAAAGTTTTATTATTGATTTCAGATGTTTCTTTTTTGATGCAGGCATTTACAGCTATAAACTTCCCTCTGAGCACTCCTTTCATTGTATCCCATAAGTTTTGGTATGTTGTGTTTTTGTTTTTATTCAACTCAAAGTATATTTTTATTTCCCTTATGATTTCTTTTTTGACTCATTGGTTGTTTCAAGTGTACGTTGTCTAATTTTCACAAATTTATAAATTTTCCAGTTTTCCTTGTTAATTGATTTCTAACTTCATCCTATTGTGATCTCAGAAGATACTTTGTATGGTATCTGTTTTTTAATCTATTGAGACTTGTTGTCTAGCCTTATGTAAGATCTCTCCATGGAGAAGTCTTACATGCACTTGAGAAGAATCTGTATTCTGTGGTTGTTGGTGGAGCATTGTGTAATGTGTGTCTAGCAGGTTTATGACGTTGGTCAAGGCCTCTATTTCCTTACTTATCATGTATTGTTGATCTATCCATTGTTGAAAATGTAATACTGAAGTCTCTCTTATTGAAGAACTGTCTATTTCTCCCTGTAATTCTGTCAATTTTTTCTTCATCTATTTTGAAAGTACGGAATATAGATGTGTAAATGTTTATAATTACTATATCTTGTTGCTGTATTGGGCCTTTTATTAATATATAATATCTTTGTCTTCTGTAACCTTTTTTTAAGGTCTATTTTGTTTGATATTATTATAGCCACCTCAGCACTCTTGATTACTATTTGCATGGAATATTTTTTCCTTCATTTCACTTTCAACCTATTTCTTCAGATCTAAACTGACTCTCTTACAGATAGCATATGATTAGGTCATTTAAAAAAATCTATTCTGCCAATATGTTTATTTTGATTGGATAATTTAATTCATTTACATTTAAACTAATTAGCAACAAGGAGGGATTTACTTCAGCCATACTGCTGTTTGTTTTCGATATGCCTTATAGATTTTTGTTGTTCTTCTTCTTTGATTTCCTCCATTACTGTCTTCTTTTGTGTTTAGTTGATATTTTGTATGACACGTTTTGATTCCCTTCTCATTTCTTTATGTGCACATTCTATAAATTTTTTGTGGTTACCGTGGGGATTTCATTTAACATCTAATTTTAATTTATACCAACTTAACTTCAATAGCATGCAAAGATTCTGTTCCTATACAGCTCTGTCCCCTTCTTCTGTTATTGATGTCATAGATTATGTCTTTATACTTTGTGTGTTTGCTGTGGATTGATATCTCCAAAAACTTAGTCCCCACTGTGACAGTGTAAAGAGAGTGGGAAATCCTATAATGGTAACTGAAAGGTGGGGCCGTGAAGAAGAGATAGGACCATGCTGCAGTGAATGGGTTAATAATGGTGGTCAGGAGCTTGGTTCTGAGGGCTTTGAAAGGAAAGCACATAAGAGTCTCTCCCTCTGCTCCACCATGTTCACCATGTGATGATCCTCTGAGTTGCTATAGTCACCACCAGGACAAGACCCTCGTCATATGTGCTCCCTGGACTTTGGACTTCCCAGCCTCCAAAACTGTAAGAAATAAATTTTGTTTTCTTTATAAATTACCCAGTTCCAGGTATTTTGTTATAAGCAACAGAAATGGACTAATACAGTGTCCAATAACATAAATTAAAAATTGTTTTTATGCATTTGTTTTTTAAATCACATAGAAAATCAAAAGTGGAGTTACAAATCAAAATTATAAAAATACTAGATTTTATTTTTTATGTATTTATTTATTTATTTTTAAAAAGATGAGGAGTAAGGGGATCTTAACCCTTGGCTTGGTGTTGTCAGCACCATGCTCAGCCAGTGAGCAAACTGGCTGTCCCTATATAAGGATCCAAACCTGGGGCCTTGGTGTTTTTGGCACCGCATTCTCCCAAGTGAGCCACAGGCCAGCCCAAAATACTAGATTTTATAATTGCCCACAAAGTCATCTTTACCAGAGATCTTTATACTTTCACATGGCTTTGAGTTACTGTCTAGTGTCTTTTCATTTTAATCAGAATGACTCCCTTCAGCATTTCTTGCAGGGCAGGTCTAGTGGTAACAAGCTCCCTCAGCTTTTGTTTATCTGAGAATGTCGATTTTTTCCTCATTTTTAAAAGACAGTTTTTTTGGATATAGAATGTTCAGTTGATAGGAAGTTTCTTTCAGCACTTTGAATATATCAACCCACTGCTTTGCAGTCTCCAAGGTTTCTGATGAGAAATCAGTTAATAGTCTTATTAGGGGTTTCTTATATGTGATGAGTCACTTTTCTCTTGCTGCTTTCAAGATTCTTTCTTTGTCATTGGTTGTCCAGTTTGATTATAATCAAGTTTTAATAATCTAATTTGAATTTATACCAACTTAATTTGGTGTGGGTCTTGGTGAGGGTCTCTTTGAGTTTATTCTACCTGGACTTTGTTGAGCTTCTTGGATTTTTAGATTTGTATCTTGCACCAAATTTGGGGAATTTGGGGCCATTATTTCTTCAAATAATCTCTTTGTCCCTGTGTATCTGCTCCTTCTGGAACTCCTATGATGTGTATGTTGGTCGGCTTGATGGTGTCTCCCAGGTCCATGAGGTTATGTTCTTCATTTTTTTCTTTGTTCCTCAAACTGAATAATTTCATTTGACATATATATTTTCTTTCATATATATTCTTTCTTCTTCTTGATAAAACTTACTATTGAGCCTATTTAGTGAATTTTTCATCAGTTATTGTACTTTCAACTCCAGAATTTCTATTGGTTCAGTTATTGTACTTTCAACTCCAGAATTTCTACTGGTTCATTTATTATAAATTCTCTTTATTGATATTCTCTACATACTGAAATATCATTCTCATATTTTCCTTTAGTTCTTTAGTTTTAAAACACATGTTTAAAGTAGCTAATTTAAAGTCTTTGACTTATCTTTGTCCAGTATCTGAATTCCTCAGGGACATTTTCTTTTTTTTTTTTTTTTTTTGTCTTTTTCGTGACCGGGACTCAGCCAGTGAGTGCACCGGCCATTCCTGTATAGGATCCGAACCCGCAGCGGGAGCGTCGCCGCACTCCCAGTGCCGCACTCTCCTGAGTGCGCCACGGGCTTGGCCCTCTCAGGGACATTTTCTATTGACAGATTTTTTTCTTGTCTATGGGCATACTTTCTTATTTATTTTGCATGTCTCATAATTTCTTTTTTGGAAAGATGACATTTTAAATAATATGACAATTCTGAAAATCAGATTCTCTTCTCTCTCCAGCATTTGTTGTTGCTGATTATTGTTGTTGTTGTTGTTTTTGCTTAGTGACTTTTCTAAACTAATTCAGTAAAGTCTGTTTTCTTTGTTGTGGTGGCCACTGATGTCCTTGCTCAGTTAGCTTAGTGGTCAACTAATGATAACACAGAGATTTCCTTAAATGCCTAGAACCAATAAATTGCCCAGTCTTTGAGAAGGGATATATTTGTGTGTTGAGGCATCCTTTCAACACTCAGCCAAGCAGTTGACAGCTCTGTGTTAGCCTTCACATCGAGCTCAAACAATGTCTCAAGATTACCCAGAAGTTACAGGTTAGTCCTTCTCAGGTCCTTAAGCATGTGTATAGCCTTGGTCATATTCATAGCTTTATGCTATTTATATCTTATTAAAGGGAAAAGATTTCTGATAAATAATGTTACTCAAAGGAAGTTACAAAATAGCATACTGGCTCAGTCAGAATTATGATAACAATAATTTCAGGAATACATTGGTGCTTTTCAGCATCCCCTATGGAAATCTCATTCCTGAGCTTTACCTTTTAAGCTTTTTGATGAGCTTCTTATTTGCCCCAATTGTTTGCCCTTAGACAGTTGCAATGTTAAACAATTGCCTCTGGTTGTTGTCAGCCAATGCCCCTGGGTGAACTCTGAGTCAGATCAAATAAAGACAGCTGGCAAGTGGGGTCTTCCAGGGACTTACCAGGTAGTTCACATAATGACAGTGTTCTGAGAATGAGGCTTTGAAAGGGCTCCAATACCTTTCTGCTCCTTCCAGGGGCTGCCAGAGTGCTAGTTTTTATCACAATAGCAGGCTGTTTAATTTCAAGGCTACCATGGATCTGGGAAGAGGGAGGTGAGAATAGGGTAAATTAAAATACCACCAAGCTCACTGTTCTTTTCTTTTTTCTTTCTTTCTTTCTTTCTTTTTTTACTGAGATTTACCTGTTTTTCTTGCATAAACACTCCTTGGATTGCTGTAAGCCTTTGGTTAATTTCCAGAGTGCCAAAATAGTTAATTCTGACAATTTTCCCACATTCACATTACTACTATGGAGGAAAGCATTTTCAGTGGTCCTTACTATACCTTCTGGATATATGGTTTTTGACTCTTGGCCAGTTTATGAGGCAGTGATTAAGTTCTGAAATTCTTCCTGGAGATTCCTAGAGTTGGTTTCTTTATTGATGGTTTGCAACTGGGCTTACGGGTTTGACAAACTTGGTCTGATTATTTGAATGGCCTAAGAGTTTCTCCTTTGAGCTCTCTTTAGATAAGATTCCTCTCACAGACCTTGGCAATTCAGGCTGGTAAAACAGCATGGTCCATTTGTGCAAATAACGGCCCTTAGGGAGCTTGCACATGGGATGTCTCTCTGACCTCCAGTGCTTGCCTGTACTCTTTGCTGCACCATATCCTTTGCCTTTACATAAAAGTTTGTATGAATATACTCTTTGGAGTTTGGTGAGTCCTTTCAAATAAAACAAACTGGGGACATCTTTTCAATGGTATATCTATATGATATAATACTATGCAGGTGTAGAAAAGTAGGTGGAATATATCTGTGGACAGATATGAAAAGACATCCAGGATATATTGTTCAATGAAAATAAAGGTGCAGAACTGCATATGATATACTTTTTTTATATAATAAGGGGAAAAATACAAGAGTATATCATTGTATTTGCTTGATATGTATGAGGAAACACTAAAGATAGACAAGAAACTATTAAAAATTATTACCTATGGAAGTGGTGGAAGTAAGACATTCGGTATATAATTTTTCATATTGTTTTGATTTTTAAACCTTATGAATATACTACCCATTCAAAAATGTAATTTTTCAAAGCAAATTGAAAAAAAAGGAAAATGTGGCCCAAGAGGTGCAATAAAGTATTATAGGGGTTCATAATAAGTACCAAGAAATGAAGATGGAAAAATAACAGGCATGCCAAAGAATAAACATGAACAGCAGAGATAAATAGCGGCACAAGATACAAAGCTGAAGTTTCACCTGGGTAGCTTATAAACTGCTTGAACATTTTGGGCAGAATACTTCTTTGTTGTGGTGGGCTGTCCTGTGCATTGCAGGATGTTTACCAGTATTCCTGGCCACTACCCACTAGATACCAGTAGCACTCTCTTCTCCTAGTTGTGACAACCAAAAAATGTCTCCAGACATTGTCGAATTGATTGGGGGTGGGTGGGGGAGGGCACCCCCAAAAACACTCCCAGTTGAGAATCACTGCTTTAACTTATCTGAATAGTAAGCATATTTTCTGAACAGCTTTTGATTTTTTTTTTTTAATTTCTAGTGAATGTTTTCCTGGCAACTGATCTATATTTCAGAATTACTTTTTCATTGAGTTGTCAAATATCTCATATAATACATTCCACTTTTTTATTGTTATTGTAATTCTGACTCAGCCAGTATGCTGTTTTGCAACTTCCTTTGAGTAACATAAATGATTTATCAAAAATATTTTCCCTTTTAATAAGATATTTAAATTGCTGAATCATTTGTTCTGATTTTATTACTTTGAAACTTTTTGTGTGGGAACCAATATCTATTTCTTTAATGATATTAGAGAAATGGGTTAAATATACTCATGTCCACGTATATACTTTTCAGTGGCATTTCTTCATGTAATAGAGGAGAAGAACACCTCTAATGTGTTTGAAGTAACCAGTTATTGACTTCTTTTGTCTTTTGCCTCTCCCTGGAAGTCTGGAATCCTTCAAATCCTTCAAGAAATTGTCCAGAGGGTGTTTAAGTTCAGTAATAAGTTAATTAACGCTGCATCTGTCACAATCCCCATCTCACCTGCTAGCGCAGTAGCTCACAATTTTGGCAGTGCAACTTCTGGGTGTAGAAATAAAAGGAGCATCTCCTCCCTCAGCTCTGCCCAGGATCTTCTGAAAGCGATACATGTGGTCTGTATTAGTCTGTTTCTGTTGCTTATGACAAAATGCCTGAAACTGGGTAATTTATAAGAAAATGAAATTTATTGCTTACAGTTTCCGAGGCTGGGAAGTCCAAAGTCCAGGGAGTATATCTGCTGAGGGTCTTCTTCTGGTGGCTGCTTTACAGCAATGCAGGGGTCTCACATGGCAGAAAATGGCAGAGCAGAGAGAGAAGAGACTCTTCTGTGCTCTCCTTTTAAAGCCCTCAGAACGACGCCCATGACCACCATTATTAATCCATTCACTGGGGCATGGTCCTCAGAATCTACTCACCTCTCCAAGGCCTCGCCTTTCAATTATCATAATAGGATTTCCTACCCTCAACAGTTACAGTGAGAATTAAGCTACTATTGAACTTTTTATTATGTACTTTGGGGGACACCAATCAATCCGCAGCATGGTCATAATTATTTTTTAATATGACTGTTTCTTTTCTAAAGAAAGCCAATCCAACCTGGAATCAGGAGACTTGTCCACAGATTACAGCAAAACCACCTGCCTGAGCTTTATATCAAATCCCCTTCCACCTCCTTGTTTTGATCCTTAGGATTTTGTTGTTGTTAATATGATAATTTCCGTTGGAGAGCGAGGAAGCGCACATTTCTCGAAAATCACCGTGGCCTATCCTGTCTCTAAACTCGGGTGAAAGGGTTTCCTCATTGGAAGAGAGATCAGTCAAAGCAGAAGAGCGAAGACTGCTTTGTAGCTGCGACGAAAAATTATTTTTGCCCTGAAAAAACTGGAGTCTAAAGACGAGATACGCAGAAATAAATCTTCAGCCTGCAAAGGGATCTTAACTACCTTCCCCTCCCTCTTCCCCAACGCCTCCAGGTACCTGCCATCCCATTCCCAATTCTCCCGCGCGCGACTGCAAACTCGGGACCCGGCGCGCATGGAGAACTTGCCCAGGAGCACTGGCTAAATGGCAAACAGATGCCCGGCCTGCCGAAGACCTCCCCGAGGAGGGCACCGCCTGGGAAACTGGTTCCAGCCCGTGGTTTCCGGGTGGAAAGACTGGCCGCCAGATTGTTTTATTCTCTTCGACGGGGAGCCGCAGACGCCACGCTCCGCAGCTTCCCGCTCCCCGCCCTCCCCTCCCCCATCCCGGCTTCCCGAACTCCAGATCGGCTTCGATACTCCCGACGTTGTTTCCATCCTCGGGACCCTGTTTCCATCCTCGGGACCCTGTTTCCATCCTCGCGCTCGCCGCCTGGGCCGCGCGCGTCCCGGGCTTATTCAGGTGCGAATTTAGGGTCACAAATTTGGCTCCAGAACTTTGTTCTGACGGCGCGGCCGTCCCTAGCAAGGTCACTTCAGAGCGCGTCCCCAAATGTCCCGGTCCTCAAGCCTGACTCACCCCATCCCCTAGCACACGAAGTCCCGGGTGGCAGCCAAGCAGGTGTGTTGCCGGTAGCTCATCGCTGCCGTCAAGGTGAGGGTGCTCTGTACCTGTCCCTTTTCCCACAATACTGAAACCATACCGGGGTACTCCCCCCCCCCCCCCACCGAGTCCCATTAATCCAAATATCCCGGTCGGAGGTGTCCAGATTCGAGCTGGGTCCTACGGCCCCACCGCGCCGAGCGTGGAAGCCTCTTCTGCGCGGTTTTTCCCTTCGAACTCGAAGCGGAGCGCGCCTCGGTGCGCCGGGTCCGCCCCTTCCCCCGGCTCTGGAGGGGGCGGGGGTGGGTAGGCAGGGACCTGGATCCGATTAGCTGGGAGGGGGAAGCCATGGTCCCAAACACTCTCTCGTGCCTCCCAGTCCTCCCAGGCTCCTCGAGGAGGAGGAGAGACGGTGTAAGAGAAGAGGGGCGGGGGTCCCATCACTGAGCACCCCGGCGGGGGATGTGAGCCGCTGCCGCCGTCTCTGGGCTCCCACTTCGCGCCCTTCCCCGCTCCCCGCCATGGGTCCCCCTTCCAGCTCCGGTTTCTACGTGAGCCGCGCACTGGTCCTGCTGCTGGCGGGGCTGGCGGCTGCGCTCCTGCTGGCGCTGGCGGTGCTCGCCGCCCTGTACGGCCACTGCGCGCACGCCCCGCCGTCTGAACGGCTTGGCCTCGGGGTCCCGGACGCCGCGTCCTCCCCTCCCCGCAGGCAGGAGGAGCCAACGCCGACCCCGAAACCCGGCCGTGCACACGAGCCGACGGTGACTAGCACCCCGCACGACTGGCGACCCCCGGGGCCCTGGGACCAGCTGCGCCTGCCGTCCTGGCTCGTGCCGCTGCACTACGAGCTGGAGCTGTGGCCCCGGCTGCGGCCCGATGAGCTCTCGGCGCCGTCGTTGCACTTCACCGGCCGCGTGAACATCACGGTGCGCTGCACGGTGGCCACCAAGCTATTGCTGCTGCACAGCCTCCTCTTGGACTGCGAGCACGCCGAGGTGCGAGGTCCCTTGGCCCCGGGCACCCGGAACGCCACCGTGGGCCGCGTGCCTGTAGAAGACGTGTGGTTTACGCTGGA
Organism: Cynocephalus volans; assembly: GCF_027409185.1. Lineage (NCBI taxonomy): Eukaryota > Metazoa > Chordata > Mammalia > Dermoptera > Cynocephalidae > Cynocephalus > Cynocephalus volans. The sequence continues at coordinate 101,512,263 of NC_084461.1, forward strand.
TACGCAATACTTGGTGCTGGAGCTCGGCGAGGCACTGCAGCCTGGTAGTCACTACGAGCTGCAGCTCAGTTTCTCGGGTCCAGTGTACCGGGACATCAGGGAGGGGCTCTTCCTCAACGTCTACACCGACCAAGGGGAGCACAGGTAAGGGCTGGCCGGCCCGGGGGAGACCCTCGCCCCCGCGTCCCAGCGCAGGCTGCAGGTCCAGCTGCCTACCGTGCCCAGGCGTGAGTTTCCTACCCTCCCCAAAGAGCCCCCAGCCCATCCTTGCGACGTTTTCTTCTAGAGACTAGATGGCGAGCGCCTCCCTTCCCTTTCCTCCTGAGACCCTCCTCGGAATAAAGGCTTTGAGACCGTGGTCCTTCCTCCCAGTTTTTGACCCTGTCACTACCCATCCAGTTTGTTTCCATCGTCGCCCCTTTTGAGGTCGCTGCTACCCCAGAAGTTTATACTTTTCTTCAGAAAGCCCCTTCTCTAGCCCGGAATTATTTCACCTCTTCGTACAAATCCCTTGCTATTTAAAGGTTAATTCTTGGACAAGTAGCAGCTGTAATAGGTGGGAGCTTGTTAGAAATGCAGACGTTTAGGTCCCACTCCCGACGGAGGGGATCGGAATCTGCGTCTTAAGGAGATCGTCGGGTGATTCACGGCGGCGTTCAAGTTGGAGAAGTGCAGGCTGAAAGCACCCTTTCCGGTTCTGCTCCTCTTCCCTTCCCTAGCGCTCCCCGCGCTCACCTCCCTGCTTTGCCTCTTTTTCCAGACACTGTAATGTAACTGCTGCTCTTGACCTAATATACCCACGTCGGGGCTGTTTGTTCCCATATCCTTTGATTTTTGCTAAGGTTCTCCGAAACTTCGGAATCGCCTTTAATTCATCTCCTCCCACCCATGCCTGTGGCCCGCATCTGGTTTCGCTGGAGAGCTGGGGCATCCCCTATCAGCCCTGTGCTCTCTGTCAAGCTCTGCAGAGCTTCAGAGCTAGACACTTCTGGGATTCCTCTGTAGAAAAAAATAAAAATAAAAAAATAAAAGCAACAGCAAGGGACCTCCCCTCTGAGATTGCAAGCACACGTAATGTACATATGTTCTTTTTACACTCATTTGAGATAATGTCTCCCACACGGAATATTTTCAGTCCCTGCTCGAGAAGGACTGCCTCTTTCCACGCTCTGTGCCCATGCTACAGACCTCTGCCGAACTCCGGGGAATAGCTTAGGGGCAGATAACAGAAAGGTATTTTTTCAAACCATGATCTCTTTCTTCGCTCACGCACTGGTGGAGCATTTGCGGTTTACACAACTGCATGTACTTTGCTCTTTATTATTAGACAAAATGTTCTCAGATGTTCTCTGAGTGAAAGAAACCACTAAATTACCCCCTAAACCATCTCCTGCACTATATTCAAAATTTCAAGGGTTTTTAAAATAAGTTTAATGAGCTGCCTTAGTGGGTGTGTAATCTGTAGCTTTTGTTTTCAAGGACAGCATACTTGGGTTTTCTCTTTTAAAAATGCATCAATGCTTGAAAAATAGTTTTGAAATGTTCTCATTAGGATAGTGTGTTAGTGGACTTGCACTGAGAATCCAAATAACGGTGTGTATTTCAGGGTGCAGGATCATTCAGAGGAAAAAAAATGGAAACTCTTTGCATACATATCTGACAGTGTTTTCTGCTGTCAGTCAGTAAATCTTCATCTGTTCCCTCATCTCTTCCTTCTTCCTGTCTTAGTGGGACAATGGCCCAGACAAACCAGCAAACTTGGGAAAGGAAAGTCCCTTTCCATTTTTCTATTGTGCTGCCAACTCTAGCAGTAACTAGAAACCATATTTTCAGAACATTAAAAATTCAAACAAGAAGAAATCATAATAAAGTCCTACAGATGTTCATAAGCCAAGGTAGAGCTCCGGAACTGTGACATTTTGGAAGAGTTGTTACCAGGAAGTTGTCACTCTGGGTCTCTGTTTCTGAAACCACAAGGAAAAGACACCTGTGGTTAAGCTTGAAGCCAAGGTCACAAAGAACCTGGACAGAATGATGGCAGTGGTGTGGCAGATTCTGGGAGCACAACAGTCCTGAGTTTGAACCTAAGCTGTGTGAATTGTCTTTTAACCTCTCTGAGTCTGTTGCTCCATTTGTGGGATAGATATATTAACTCAAATTTTAGAGTATTATGAGAACTAAATGAGAAGGGGGTGCGTGTGACTGTCACACAGCTTGGGCAATGGCAGCTGCTATCAATAGGTTGGATAATCATTGTTACCAGCAGCCTCCTTGTTATATAAACATGGACTCTACCAAGTTCCTGGAAGATATGAGTCTAAGAAAAGGACTCCCGAGGAGAGTTATTGTTTAATGGGTGTAGAGCTTTAGTTTTGCAGGTGAAAAGACTTCTGGAGACCGGTTGTGGAACAATGTCAATGTACTTAATACTACTGAACAGTAGAATTAATTATGTGTAAGGTGGTAAATTTTATGTTATGTGTATTTTACAATTAAAAATTTTAAAAGAAAAAATCAAATCAGTGAGTTTAGAATGGGGTTCAGAAACATATATTTTAACAATTGTATCGGGTAATTCTGATGCCCACAATCAGTGCATCATACTTTTCTCTAACTTTTTATTTTGAAGTAATTGTAGATTCACCAAAAGTTGTGAAGATTGTGTAGAGAGGTCCCATGTACTGATCACCCAGTTTCCCCAGATGGTTATATCTTACATAAGTATAGTGAAATATCAAAAGCAGGAATTGCACATTGGTACTACATGTGGATACAGTTTTATGTCACTTATCACGTGGGTAGATTTGTGTAAGCACTACCACGATCTTGATACAGAACTGTTCCATCACTTCAAACATTGCCCTCATACTTCTACTTTATACTCACTCATACCCCTCCCCCACCTCTAACCCCTGGCAACCACTAATCTCTTCCTCATCTCTATAATTTTGTCATTTTTAGGATGTTATATAAGTGGAATTATATAGTATGTGACCTTGAGAGACTGGCTTTTCTCACTCAGGGTAATGCCCTTGGGAGCCATCCAAGTTGCCTGCATCAATAGTTCAATTCGTTTTATTGGTGAGTAATGTTCTACGGTATAGATTCACAAGTTTGTTTAGTCATTCACCTATAGAGTTGTTTTCAGTTTCTGGCGATTACAATAAAGCTTTTATGAGTAATGTGTACATGTTTTTGTGTGAACAAGTTTTTATTTCTCTGTGATAAATGTCCAAAAGTGCAATTGCTGGATGGTGCAGTAGATGCATGTTTAGTTTTTAAGAGACTGACAAACTGTTTCCTAAAGTGGCTGTACCATTTTATACTCCCACCAGCAATGCTGGAGTGATAGAGTTCCTCTGCATCCTGCCCATCATCATTTGGTATTGTCACTATTTTTTACTTCAGCTGTCCTGATAGGTGATATCTCATTGTGATTTTAATTTGCATTTCTGTAGTGACCAGTGACATTAAATATCGCTTCATGTGCTACTGGCCATCTATATGTTATCTTCAGTGAAATATGTCTTCATGTCTTTTGCCTATTTTCTAATTGAATTGTTTGTTTTACTGTTGAATTCTGGGAGTTCTTTATATATTCTAGGTCTGACTCCTTTGTGAGATATTCAAGCCTCCTTCAAAAAGTTCATGGAAAGATTCATATTATTTTTCAATTCTATTTTCCTGTGAACTTTTTGAAGTACTCTTGTATGTGGTTTGCAGACATGTTCTCCCAGTCTGTAGCTTGTCTTTTAATCCTCTTAAATATGGTTTTTCATAGAGCAAAATATCTAATTTTGGTCAATTATGAATTCATAATAGTTATGAATTTTTTTGCATCCACATGTACATTTACTGTGTGCAAGACTTATGTACAGAATGAATGCATATGAGAAGCATATATCTAACCACATGAAAAACATTTTAAAAACAATTCAATGTAATAGTGTCACCTCCTTTTCTTGTTGGCATAAGTAGATTGAGAAGGTTTGGAATGAAATTTTTAAAGTTAACATGAAGAACATGCTTTCCTTTTGTTTGAGAACTCTGAAGTTCTGGTCTTCATTAGAAAAGTCAGTTCTTCCTGAACTGCCCACAGCACTTTTTGAGAGGATTTGCTCTATGCACGCCATGTTCTACACCAGTGATCTTCTCCCCTTCTCCCTGTTTCAGCTTTCTAATCATTAGTGTTTACATGATGTATCTTTTTGTACCCTTTTCCTTTTAATCTATATGTGTCTTAATATTAAAACTGAATTGCTTATTGAAAACATAGAGTTGGATCTTGCTTTTTGCAGTCTGGCATTCTGTCTTTTGATTGGGGGTATTTAGACTACCCACATTTGATGTCATTATTGATTTGATTGGGCTTAAATCTACCATCTTGCTATTTGTTTTCTATTGTCCCATCTGTTTTTTGTTCTATTTTTCCCTCTTTTTTTTTTTTTTTTGCCTTCTTTTGGATTGAGTATTTTAAAGTATTCCATTTAATCTTAGCTCTTGGCTAATTAACTGTATCTTTTTTTTTGGAGAGGGGAGGTGGGGTGGGAGGATTGCTTAGGGTTTACAATATGCATTCATAACTTACCACAGACTATAGTCAAATGATATTATACCACTGCACGTGTAATGTAGGAATCTTGGAACCTTATCCTTCTTTTTTTCTCTCTCCTATCCTTTATGCTATAGTTGCTACTCATTTTACTTCTACATAGGTTATAAGCCCCACAATGTATTATTATTTTTGCTTTAAACTATCAATTACTTTTGAATAAATTTTCAACAAGAGAAAAATCCTTTGTATTTACTTTCATCTATACTGTCTCCAGTGCTCTTCATTTCTTCGTGTACATTTGTTTCCATATTTTATTATTTTGTTTCCACCTGAAGAACTTTCTTTAATAATTTTTCAAATTTAGATCTAATGGTGATAAATTTTCTCAGGTTTTGTTAATCTGAAAAGGTTGTATTTTTCCTTCAGTTTTGAAAGATATTTTCTCTGGGTATTGAATTCTACATTGGCAGGTTTGTTTTTGTTGTTTTTAATTGCAGCAATTCAAAGATTATTTTGGTGTCTTCTGGCTTTCATAGTTTCTACAGAGAAGTCTTTGAATTTTAATTTTTGTTTCTCTATGTGTGATTTGCCTTTTTTCTCTAGCTGCTTTTAAATTTCTCTCCCTTACTTGTTTTCAGAAATCTGACTATGATTTACCTCTGTATAATTATCATTGGTTTATTCTGTTTGCAATTCCTTGAGCTTCTTGCATCTGTGGGTTTATAGCATTCATCAAATTTGGATAAACTTTCATTTGTTATTTTAAAATTTTTATTCTGTCTCCTAATTTGTCTCCTCTTATTCTGGGACTCCAATTACCTATTAGGCTGCCAGACATTTTCTAACAGATCACTGAGGTTCTTTTAGTTGTTTTTTAGTATTTTTTCTCTGTGTGTTTGATTTTAGATACTTTCTATTGCTTTGTCATAAATTTCATTGATTTATTTTCTTCTGCAGTGTTCATTCTGCTTTTAGTACCATCCAGTGAAATTGTCATTTAAAATATCGTATTTTTTATTTCCAAAATTTCAGGCTAGTTCAATGGTAGTGGGTTATTAGAACTTATTAACATTAGTGTCACTAAAGTTGGTATACAGCCCCTCACTGCTACACTTGACCGACTTTTAAAACACAATAAAATAAAATTTCTACACTTTCCTTTTGTTTGTCTTTCATTTTGTTTCTCATTATGTTCATGTTTTCTTTTATACCTTGAGCATCTTAGGCATATTTATTATAACTGTCTTAAGGTCCTTGTCTGCTAATTTCAGCATCTCTGTTATTTTTGGTTTTGTTTCTATTGACTTCTTTTTCTCTGGGTTATTGTGTACTTTATCTTGTTTCTTTGTATTTCTAGCATTCTTTAAACAGATTTATTGAAGTATAATTGACATACAATATACTGCACATATTAAAAGTGTATAATTTGATGTATGTATACATATGTGCTGGTGAAACCATCACTACAATTGAGATGATAAACATATCCATTACCTCCAAAAGTTTCTTGTGCTCTTTGTAATCTTTCCTTTGCACACTCCTCTGACCCCCTTATCTTCAGGCAACCATAGATCTACTCTCTGACTAGAGATGAATTTGCATTTCCTAGTGTGTTATATGAATGGAATTATACAGTATGCACTCTTTCATGTCTGACTTCTTTCACCTAGTAGAATTACTTTGAGATTCATCCTTTCTGTGTGTATCAATTCTTTTTTTATTGCTGAGCATTCCATTGTATGGATAAAATTGGTTTATCCAACAAATTACCAAGACATTTGGGTTGTTTCCAGTTTGGGGCTATTACAAATAAAGCTCCCAGGAATATTCATGTACAAGTCTTTGTATAAATTCATTACTCTTAAGTAAATACCTAGGGGTGCAATGGTTGGCTTATATGGTAGGTGGATGTTTAGTTTTTTAAGAGACTGAAAAACTGTTTTCCAAGGAGTGTGACCATTTAAAATATTTATGAACAGTCTAGAAGAATGCCAGTGGCTCCACATCCTCACCAACACTTGGTATTACCAGGCTTTTTAATTTTAGCCTTTCTAATAGGTGTATGATGGCTCTCATTACAGTTTTGTATTTTCCTAATGACTAATAATGTGCTTCATTTCCTGGACTTATTTGCCACCCATGTATCTTCCTAGCAAAATGTCTGTTAAAATCTTTTCTCTATTTTTTTCTTGGGTTGTTTTCTTATTATTGAATTTTGAGAGGGTCCTTTCTCAATATATAATTTGCAAATATTCTCAGTTGTGACTTGTCTTTTTATTCTCTTAGCATTTTTCAAAGAGCACAAGTTTTACATTTTGATGAAGTCCGATTTTTCAATTTTTCCTTTTATGTATCATATTTTTGGTGTTTTGTGTAAGAAAACATTGTCTATCCCAAATTCATACCAATTTTCTTCTGTGCCTTTTTCTGGAAGTTTTATAGTTTTAGATTTTATAGTTAGATCTATTATCCATTTTGTATTAATTTTTGTATATGGTGTGAGATATAGATTGAGGTTTTTTTGTTTGTTTTTTGGTTAGTGTGTGTGTGTGTGTGTGTGTGTGTGTGTGTGTGTGTGTGTGTGTTGGGGGTTTTTTTGCTTATGGAAATTGAACTGTCCCATCACCATTTGTTGAACAGTCTATTTTTTCTCCACTGAATTGTCTTTGCGCCTTTGTAAAAAAAAAAAAAAAATCAATTGTCCATATAATGGTGGGTAAATTTTTGGATTCTCTATTTTGTTCCATTGCTCTGTTTATGTATATTTATGCCCATTCCACACTGTCTTGCTTACTGTAGCTTTATAATAAGTCTTGAAATCAGGTAATATTTATCACCAACTTTATTCTTTCTCAAGGTTATTTAGGTAATTTTAGGTCCTTTGCACTTCTGTATGAATTTTGGAATTAGCTTATTTATTTATACAGAAAAAGACAAAAGAAAAATCCTGCCGGGGTTTTGACTAAGACTGTGGAGAATTCAAATTATGAAAATATTGAGTCTTCCAACTTATAAACATGGTATATCTCTTTACTTATTTAGGTCTTCTTTGATTACTCTCAGCAAGGTTTTATAATTTTCACTGTACATATCTCATACATGTTTTGTCAAATTTATCCCTAAGTATTTTATATTTTTGTATCTATTGTAAATGGTATTTTAAAAAATTCCAATTTCCAGTTGCTGTTGCTAGTTAATTTTTGTATATTGACCTTTTATGCTATATTGTTGCTAAACTCACTTATTAGTTTTAGCAGCTTTTTTGTTGTTAAAAAATTAAATTTTCTACATAGATGATTATACTGTCTTGAATAATGACAGCTTTGCTTCTTTTCTAGTTTAGATGCCTTTTATTTCTTTTTCTTGCATTATTACAATGTCTAGTACAATGTGGAATAGAGGAAATAAGTGCAGATGTCCTAGTCTCTTCCCTTAATATAGGGTGAAAGCATTAATACTTGCACCATTAATTATGATTTTCCCTGTAGTTTTTTCTGTTTGTAGGTTAAGGAAATTCTCTTCTATTTCTAATTTTCTTTTTTTTCCTTTGAGCTCACTTTATTATTATTTATTTTATTTTATTAATTTTTTTTACATTCTATGATGTTGCAGAGCAGTTGGGAGGGCAGGGGAGGGGGAAAGGGGAAGGAAATGGGATGGAAGGAGGAGGGGCAGGATTGAGGCCTGCGGCACCCCCCTCATTCCCACAGAGGAGACTGGGGGGCTTCCAGCGGTGGCTTGGTCATTGCCAGGCTGGGTGCAGGTGTCAGGGGGATGTGGCAAAAGCCCTTGCCTCCCACTTCCCCAGCTCAGGAACCCAGGGCCCTTCTTGCTGTGGCTTGGTGGTTGTCACTGTATTTCTAATTTTCTGAGAGCTTTTATCAGGAATGGATGTCAGATTTTGTCAAATGCTTATTCGGCATCTCATCAAATGATTGTGTGGTTTTTCTTCTTTAGTTTTTTCATATGGTAAATTCCATTGATTTTCTAATGGTAAACCAATCTTGCATTCCTGAGATAAATACAACTTGGTCTTGGGCCGAGCCCGTGGCGCACTCGGGAGAGTGCAGCGCTGGAAGCCCAGCGACGCTCCCACGGTGGGTTCGGATCCTATATAGGACTGGCCGGTGCACTCACTGGCTGAGTGCCGGTCACGAAAAAGACAAAAAAAAAAAAAAAAATACAACTTGGTCTCGATGCATTAGCCTTTTCATATATTGTTAGATTTGATTTACTAAAATTTTCTTTAGAATTTTTGCATCTATGTTCATGAGAGACCTTGATTTGTTGTAATTTTTCTTTCTTGCAATATTTTTGTCTGATTTTGGTATCAGAATAACACTGGCTTCAAAGCATGAGTTCCGAGGTATTACGTTTTCAATTTTCAGAAAGAATTAATGTAAACTTGGTACTATTTCTTTCTTAAATGCCAGGTTGGATTTCACTAATAACGCCACCTGGGCCTGGAACTTCTTTGTGGGGTGGTTTTTAACTACAAATTAAATTTATTTAACAGATACAGGGCTATTTAGGTTATCTATTTCTTCATGAGTGAGCTTTGGTAGTTTGTATATTTCAAGGAATTTGACAATTTAATCAAAGTTTTCAAAGTTGTCAAAGTTATAAGTATAAAGTTCAAAATGTTTTCTTATTATTCTTTTAATATCTGTAGAATCTGTAGTGATATCAACTCTTTCATTCTTGATATTGGTAATTTGTGTGTTCTTCTTTGAGAGCTGGAGCCCTGGTCTAATACCACCCTACCCTTTATTGGTTGTCTTACCATACACATAAACTCCCAGGGCCTTAGCTTTTGTACATGTAAGTTAAGGGGGTGGGACTCTCCAATGCCTCTTCTACTTCTGATATTCCATAAGTTTGATTAGTCTGCCTAGAGATTTATCTATTTTATTAATCTTCTTATAGAACCAGTTTTTGGTTTCATTGGTTTTCTCTATTTTTCTACTTTTTATTTCAATGATTTGTACTTTGATCTTTATTATTTCCTTTCTTCTTCTTACTTTAAGCTTTATTTCTTTTACTTTTTGTGTATTTTTAAGGTTAACACAAGGGCATTAATTTAAGATTCTTTTTATTTTCTAATTTAGTCATTTAGTGTTATAAATTTTTCACCATTACTTTAGTGGCATGCCACAAATTGATGTTATGCTGTTTTTTCATTTTCATTCAGTTCAAAATACTTCCTAATTTTTATTTTGATTTCTTCTTTGACTCATGGGTTATTCAGAACATACTATTTCATTTTCAAATAGCTTGGCATTTTCTCATTTTTTATTGAGTGCCCTACGTTTAACTTTTTATGCTATTGAGTGCTAGATATTGTTATATTGCTTTAAAGAATGCTGGCCTTTTTGGATAGGCACTTAAGTCACTTCGTGATCCTTTGGATCCTTGTTTGAATCTCTTGAGCCTTGTTTTTAAGTTCTTTGAGAGTAGCTCTAAAGTAGCCCTTACTGTAGGTCTACTTTAGCTCACTTCTCAGGCTTACCCTCCTGGACTGTGTTGAATAATCCATATATCCTGGAGGTTTCTATACTCTGGCTAGCTGGCATTCAAACCACTCCTAGCACTACGTGAGGAGGTCTGGGAATTGTTCTGCTTACCTTTCCCTGGTACTTGTTTTTTCCCCAACAGCTTTTCTTTGCCTGACCTTATGAAGTGCAGATTGATGTTTGACCAAAGACTCAAAGGAAATCCTATGCAGATTCTGGGTATCTTTTTCTGCATGATTACCTCCTTTCTTATACTCTACCCTGCAAATTCTAGCTGTCTAGGCCTCCCTGAACTCTAATCTCTGTCTCCTCAACTCTGAGACCACTGGGCTCTGTTTCAGTTCCCCTTCTCTGTGTTGCAGTTTACAGATTACTTCCAGGCAGAAAGAGTGATTGTAGAGTCCACTTTATTTTTCTTCTTTTGGGGATTGCAGTCCTGTGTTTTCTGTTATCTAATGTCCGTAAACAGTAGTTCACATATTCTGTAAAGTTCTTTAGTTGTTTTCAGCAGAAGGTTAATTTCAACCTATATTACTCCCTCATGGTGGAAAACACAGAAGCCTCATCTTCTCCAGATCTGGGAATGCTATTATAAAATTAATCTCAGTCATCTTTATGACAGCTTAGTTTGCTTTAAGTATTTATTACATTATGTACTTCAGATCGGGTATGCATTGGAAAGGATCCCAGGATTAGAAGCTGAAGCTCTGATTTTGGTCCCTCCCCTGTCATGTACTAGTTGTCTAATCAGTTGCATAACCTCTCAGGGAGTCAGCCTTCACATCTATAAATTAAGATGGTGGAACTCTCCAAGGTCTTTTCCGTTTTTGAAATTCAAGAGAACATATAATCCCTCTGTTATTCAAAGATTTCTGTAGAAATACCTCTTACATTTCTGATCATGGCATCCTCGTGATAAAAGATAAGAAGGAACTGGGAGATCTGTAGAGTAATGAAAATAGAAAGATCAAGAGAAGAAAATGTGAAATAGTTGGAGAAAACCAAGATCATGTTTGGGGGGACAAATAAAGGCGAGAGTAGCATGATCAAAATCAAGCAATTCGTGCAGGTGTAGACAGAACAGAGAATTGAAAAAGACTTCCTTGCAGTTGCTGCTTATGCTCAGAAATCTGGCAGAGTACTTAGAGTATGACACACAGGAGAGAAATTTGAGCAATATTTGGAAAGAATTTTGCAAATCTCAGAACAAGGCCGATGACCCCAAGTACCAGGTACATAATGTTGTTGGTGTCACAGAAGAAAGAGGTGATTTTATTGTCCTATAGAGGTGTCAAACCCATATATTTTATGTGACTGAGTAGTTTTCTCTGGAAGATGGTATTACTCATTCTAGGTATAGATCTAGATCCTATATCTTTTGAAAACAAGTATAATTAGCATATTGAAAAAATACACCTCATAATTCAGTAAATATGCAACTTTATTTTTCCCATTGTCCTTTTACAGTGGGAAATTTAGTCTATGGGGTAATCTTTCTTGCTTCTGCATGAAAATTCCAGCAGCCCATAATTTCCTGCTCATTCTTAGATGATAGATGATCTACAGTTACTAAGGCACAGATACAGTCAGATGGAAAAATTAGAAAATCAAGTCCTGTGTAATACTCAAAACTTTGAACTTAATTTACTGCTAAATCTCCCTGTCTCCTGCCTCTATCCACACTTTCACACTCTCAAGCTGGCTTCAGGATGGAAATCTGCAACAAGGTAATGGATAGTGGCCCTTCTCCATTTCTCTACCTTGTGTTTCTAGTCCTCCCTGCCTATCTTGATAGCTGCTATTTTGATCCCATGAGGGTCCAGTGAGGCTGGGGGAGACAGGGAGAGGTGACACTTAGGGCACTTCTTACCTGAATTAGTACTCTTGTCATTTGGTCTTACTCTGGTCTACCAGATGCCTTTTTCCCATGAGATGTAATTTTCCAGGACTTTTCAGAGTTTTCCTGCTGTTTCTCTCTCTCTCCTACAATTCCCTTCACCCAGCAGAATGCTTCTCTTATTTCTCTATTCTCATGGTCACTGTTAATCCTTCCTCAGCCCCTAGACATCAAGTAATACATCTCCAGGCTCCTTCAACCTCTTCCAGGTGGCTCTATTGGACAGGACCCTAGACAGTCTCCACATTGACTCACTCTGTGTCTCAGGGCCCACAGCTCTTTCAAGGAACACTCATACATCCCTTGTGTGGGACTGACATGGGTCCCAAGGCAGCAGCACTCTTCTGGATCTGACTCCAGAGCAGTCAGCTGTTCTCTTCTCTCGTCTTTTAGATCCGCACCTGGTAGGAGTTAGGCCCCGGCCACAGCATCAGTTTCAGCTTTCTTAAGAGTGAGTTGGCACCAGCCTCTAAATCTCTCAGCCTCAGGAAACACTTTTATGGCTTTCTGAAGGATCATTTCCCCCTAGTCTAGGTAAGAGGGTGGTACCTCCTCCCAATTCCTTGAGAGCATGGAAGGCTCGGCAAAATAATATGCATCCCCATCCCCTCCCCCCACCATGCCAAGAGATCTGTTCTCTGATCCTTTTGTCTCCATTCCCTGACTCTTCTTCTATGTCCTTGATCTAGCTGAGAAGCCCAACAGTTCTCAGGGCCATTTACTTTTTTCATAACATGGTTTGGCACCTTTTTTTAGAACTCTACATCTATTATGTTTTGTTGCCTGGTGGAAACTTCAATTTTCAGATCCTATTACACAAACATGATTCATGGACCAGTCCTTGAACCACAGTCCAATTGTGTAACATCTGGCTCTACTAAACACTTTGATTTCTGAGTGTGCTATTGTGTTAAAAATATTGGTGGGGGGGGGGGGAAGACAATTCTCTGAAGAGTTTTATTTAATCTTTGACCAGTTATGCTATTCAGCACTTGTTAACTATAGCCATAGTCATAAGGAGTTTACAAAATAATTTGGAATGAAATACCTTACTGAATGGATATAGTGGACATTTTTAAAGTGGTAGTAGCTTGATTCCCCAAAGGCATGATGTGTTTCTTGACTGCTAAGATCTCTTAAAGCACAAGAAAGTGGCAAGCCCATAATTCTCTGGTTAGACAAGCAGGCAGGAAAATGGATGTGCAATACTGAGCCACTAGGAGACAAATCCTCTCAAATTAACTCCCACACCAGTTGACCACTGTAAATACAGACGTAATGGACACCATAATAGCATGTTTCAGTGAGATTTGAAGAGAAGAAAGGGTGGCAGATGGTTCTATTTTCTGAGGTCAGAATATCCTTACAGGGTTGCTTGAGTCCAAAGCAGAGAAAGAAGGGAAAGAAACACCACTTTGAGGTCCTCAGATGTGGCTTAACCAGATCATATGTGCTGCTGGCTGGCACTGACCTTTGTGGTCAAGGTTGAGAGCCAAAAAGGGCTGTGTGTTATAAGAATTTCTCACTAACTTTTTGTTTGTTTGTATAAAACTAGGGAGGGAAATAGTTGAACAAAATCCAAGAGAGTTTCTTTTATTTCACTTCTCTGGAGACCTGAATCATGGTATTGGAAAGCTCTTGCTTGATGCTTGATTTGCTAAATTGGTGACTCTCTAAGCTGGTGTCGCTTAGCTTTTTTGAACCATACAGTAAGTTTTCCACCTCCTTGAAGAGTATGATTTATCTCCCTGCTTCCCACCTTACAACCTCCTTGAGATTCATAAGCTTTGTGAAGTCATGGCAACTGAGAAGATGTTATCAAGTTTTACTTTCCATTATAGTTTCTGTTACAAAAGCAATAGACATTTGTTAGCTTTCCAAATATGTAAGCATGCATTATATAATTGGATATGCTTTTTCACTCCATACTACCCCTTTTCATGCTAATATATCACCATTTGTACAAAATGTCCTACAATTTCAGAGGGCTCATTGACCTCCTGAAAGCCATGCATGAACCCCCAACGGGACTTTTTCTCCCAACTCTAGATGACTCAGTTAAGGCCATCTCATGGGCTCTTTTTCCATCCTGTTGTATGTCTTTATCCCTCTTAGAATCACAGTGTTAGAGCTCTAAGAAGTCATAGAGATCTTCTAATTCCATCCCTACATTTTATAGAAATGGATATCTAGAGAGTTTAAGCAAATCTCCCAAAGATGCACAACTGTGATTACACAGCATATTCTGAGCAAGAACTCAGGTGGCTAAAGTCCCTGAGTTTATTCTTTCCATTATATTGTCAATTGCTTGAATCTTCTCTACTTTATCCCATCCCTCTTAAAGACAGCAGCCAAAACTCCAAAACAAACAAATGCCAGTATAACAAACTCTGCAAAAGTACTTCATATTCTTTTGTACATACTTATATCAAGCTGCTTTTATTTTATAATCACTCCAAGGCTGAGCAAATACTTATTCAGTTGCTATAAACTCAGATTTTTGCCAAGTGTTGTAAATGATACAGAAGAAAAACTACATAACCTCTAACTTGTAGTAGTTTAAAATTTATTGGGTAGACAAACATGATTCATGTTTAGCTTGTTCTCAGCACTAACATCGGGGACCTTTTTTAATGCATTTGTAATTAGTGATTTCCAACTCTCCAGTCCTACTCTGTAACTTATCCCTTTCTTATTTCTTCTATAGTTTATCTCTATCAAGAACTATTCTTGAGACTGGAAGGAGTATAGGAGAATTCATAGGTGATTTATTGACAAGTTTAGTTACTAATAATATAAAAGCTCAAACAGCAATACAAGGTAGATAGTGTCATTATTTTCTAGGTGGGAAAACTGAGGATCAGCAAGATTATATGACTGTTCCAGGATTGCTCAGTTGGTAATAGATGGAGCAGGGTCTAGTAGCCAAAGTGGCTGGTGTCAGAGTCCACAGACTTTCCAGTACATGCAAACAAGAGTATAATAAAGTGGGAAAAAGTGAACAGGGAAAAAAAAGCTTGATGGAAGATATAGCTTTGTCACAGTGAGGTTTTATGGACACTTCAAATTAGCTGACTGTGAGAGATTTTTTAATGTGCTTACTGTTCTATGTGTCCTTCCTAAAGCTGTGTGAATTCTTATGTGAGCAGGGGCGTTATGGTGAAGGAGGGATTCACAGAGATGAGGAATGGATGGGACACACTCTCTTGAGATATCTATAGAATTCATCTTTTACTTATCTAAGAATTGGGCCTGAAGCAAGGATAAATGTATAAGAGACATTAAGTCTCAGAACCTTAGTTGAAAAAAGAGACCAAGGTGGTGGAATAGATGATCCTGGTATTGCTCCCCCCATGACAGGTCAACTTACAACTACTAAAACACAAACACTACCATCCTGTAATCACCGAAACTTAGGGGAAGAGGAGGAGAGACCTGCTGAGTCCATGAAGGTGTGGAAAACTGCAACAAGTGGAAGGAGGGATTACCCCAACCAGATCCCATCCCAGCTACACACAGAGGGCCTACCAGCACACAGAGCAGCTACCTAAGAGTGGCAAAGCTACAGCAGCACCATCTGTGTGATGCTCCTCGGAGTTTGCAAGGGAGAAGGGTGCCATGATCACTGGAAAAAGCCCTGCAACACTTTGGGGTGTACATCCCATTTCTCAGGACAGGGGTTCTTTGGGGAGAAGGGGAGACAGTTGATCTACCTTCCAATCTGCATGGGCACCACATAGTGGAGACTGGTCAGTGTGGTAGACTGCAAGGCACAGTTTGCAAGAAAGTCTCAGTCACAGGCCAGAATTTTCACACAGCCCAGTTGCATTTGTGGTGACCTGGAAGTGACTAAAAGTCCAACATTTAAAATCTGGTTCTTACCAAAAGTTTTTCCCAGTCTGAGAATCAGCAGTAAGGCAGCAGTTTTAGCTTAGGCACAAAGTTCAAGTTCCAGTCCCTGCAGGAAGTTTCTCCTATTCCAGGAATTAACCACAGGACAGCGAATTCGTTCTAGTGCAGTTTTTAAGTGGTGGTGGTTGCTATTAAGCCATTACAGAACAGGAAAAACAAAAACAAAAAACAAATAGACCAGAGACAAAGTTCCGACATTAAGCAGGATAGATCTAACACTAGCAAAGAGCACCTATAAAACCTGAAAGAGGTAGCTGTCTCCTCTAATACCCATGCAGAATGTAAAGACACAAAGATCAAGAAAGAACAGAGAAATATGACACCACTAAAGGAAATCAACAAACCACCAGCAATGGACCCAGAAGGGCAGTGGATTTATGAAATGTCTGACAGAATTCAGAATAATCCTCCTAAAAATGTTCAGGGAGTCACAAGAAAATACAGATAGAAAATTAACTGATATTTGGAAAACA
This sequence comes from Cynocephalus volans, assembly GCF_027409185.1. Classification (NCBI taxonomy): domain Eukaryota; kingdom Metazoa; phylum Chordata; class Mammalia; order Dermoptera; family Cynocephalidae; genus Cynocephalus; species Cynocephalus volans. The sequence goes on from NC_084461.1 coordinate 101,528,613, forward strand.
ATTCAGGAGCAGAAAACTTGACAAATAAATAGAATTAATTTTTTAAAAATAGAAATTCTCAAAATAAAGAATACACTATCTGAACTGAAAAACTCCATAGAAAGTTCCAACAGCAGACTTGATCAAACAGAGGAAAGAATCAGTGAGCCTGAAGACAGAACATATGAAATTATCCAATCATAGGAGCAAAAAGAAAAAAGAATAAGAAAAAATGAAACAGAATTGCAGCAATTACGGGACTCCCTCAAGTGAAATAAGCTCTGCATAATTTGTGTACCCAAAGGAGATGAAAAAGCCATAGAAAGCATATTTAGGGAAATAATGACAGAAAATTTCCCAAACATGGAGAAAGATGACAGCATCCAGATACAGAAAACTCAGAAGTCAGCAATCATTCAATCCAAAGAGGAACACTGCAAGGCACATCATGGTCAAATTATCAAAAACCAAAGACAAAGAAAGAATACTGAAAACAGCAAGAGAAAAGAAACACGTAATATTCTACGGAGTCCCAATATGCCTCTCAGTGGATTTCTAAGTAGAAACCCTGCAAGCCAGGAGAGAATGGGAACAAAGAATTTAGCATCTCCAGTTGTTGTCTAAAGACACATTCCCAGATCACTGAATCTTGGCAAATGGGATAATGAGACTGCAGGTTTATTTTGAGGAGAAAGTTGTTTGCTAGGACTCATGCTGTCCTCAGACTCAGGCAGCGTTTGCAGAGCGTGAACCTGACATCTTGTTTGTTCAGAATATTCTTGTTGCTGAGCTTTTCCCTATAAATCGTCAGTGCACTATGGCATAATAGCACTTTTTGTATTTTTCCATGGAGATGGAGGAAGAAGCAGTAGCGATTTGATAAATCTACCCATATATAGTTGAAAGTTAGTTTCTTTTTCCTTTTTTTATGTATCTATATTGTTTACCACCAGGGGTATTTAAAATACAACTTTTTGTAAGTTTTCAACCAGAAAGATGGGATATGTGAGCAAAAAGAAGCAAAAAAAGAAAAAGAAAAAGAAAGACATTCTTTAACTGACTTGTACTTTGGTGGAGGAAGAAAGCAGCAGACCATTATAAAAGAAGTAATCCTGGTTTAAAAAAGACCTGGTTCTCAAAAGGCTGCCATTGCATATTTGCTATATTTGTTCCTATTTTGTTTATAAAAGGTTTTAAAGGTTTATGATGTAATGAAGCAAATATTATTTTGTGGTTGAAAATTAAAGAGTTCTTTTGTATTTTAGGTCGTACAAGAATTCGAAGATGCGGTGAGAATTGGAGTGTGTGTGTGTTATGGGCGGGCAGTGAGGAAGAGGAGGGGAAGTGACTAGCTCCTTCCCGTCCACCAGGCTTAATTATAAGCCATATTTCTCAATATTTTTTTTTTTGCTTCCATTGATTTGGATAAAAAATAAATGGATTTTTCCCAAAAATGTATTTCAGGGCCCTGGTAGCATCTCAGATGGAACCAACATTTGCCAGGAATGTTTTCCCTTGTTTTGATGAGCCAGCTCTGAAGGCAAGTTTTAATATTACAATTATTCATCATCCAAGTTATGTGGCCCTTTCCAACATGCCAAGGCTAGGTAAGTCATGCTCCCTGTCTATACACACACACACACACACACACGCACACGCACACGCACACACACGCACGTGCACACACACGCACGCACGCGCACGCGCACACGCACGCACATATGTAAATATGTATAAACTTTGTAATAGCTTTTATATCAATAGCTTTTCCAGGCAGTGCATTAGTAGTGTAGTATAATTGCAGTGTATTGTAATTAGGGAGAACAGTTATTACATGGGGTATATGTCAGCACCCACATCTTGGAGACAGTAAATCTTGATTCATTTAGCATTAAAAGCTGGGGACATTACACTGTTCATTTACATTGGCAGCCTGCCTGCTCATTAGTTTGGGCTTGAACTATTGATCATTAGTGATTAAAAGCTGTTGGACTTGGTCTGAACCTGGTGCACAGATGTGTTTTATTTGGCTCATGTGACTTTTTTCTTTTGGTTGAATTAGTTTCACATGAAAATCTAGATTTTTATTTCCTTAAAAACACAGAAAATCTAACAGCACTGGACCTGCAATTCTTATGTGATGCCATAGTCCCCACGACTCCCTGTTAGTGTACACCAGCTCATTTCACATCAAGTACCTGGCCCTCATATACATAGACTGCTTCTGCCGAAGATCTATCTGAAACCTGAGAATGGTAGAGTTCCACCTTGTTGACTTACTATGGGCCTGAGCAACTCTAAGTTGCATGTTGTGAGAAATGGGCTACACTGGGAAACTAAAGAAGTGGGTGGAAGAGAAAGGAAGCAGATCAGGGACCAAACTTACAGTGCTCATGGATTTGACCCTCAATCAAGGCTATATTACTCAAGATGGTGATTCAGACCCAAGATGTTGTCCTTAGATCTTCCTAATGTAGTTTTTGATAGCTTAGAGGTAGGTAGAGAAATTTGAACTGCCAGACTATAGAAAGTAATTGGGAACAAGTAGCTGGGTGACAACTGACTTGATAACTTATTTCAAAGGTAGATGTTATTGCTTAGGTTTACAGTGATTTGGACTAAAATAAATTTCTCTAGGTCAATCTGAAAAAGAAGATGTGAATGGAAGTAAATGGACTGTTACCACCTTTCATACCACACCCCACATGCCGACTTATTTAGCCGCATTTGCTATATGTGATTTTGATCATGTCAGCAGAATGGAGAGGGGCAAGGAGGTGAGTAAGGAAGATTCTCCAGGTATGCAAAAATGTACTAGCTGCAGATTGTTTACCCAGTCTTTCTGGGTCCAGGGGCTATGCCTGCATATCCCATCTTCACCTTCTGCTTCTCTCCCAAGCCCTGTTGAAGCTCTTAGTGTAGCTTTGCAAAATGAAACATAGCATTTCCCACTGCAGCTCTGTGGAGGGATTTTCACAGAAAGGCTGCACATGAAAGCCATTCCTGAAGGCAGGTTCTGAGTCTCCTCTTCTCAGTCTGTCTCTGCCTTTGCAGAGGATGGGAGAGAATAGGGAGAGCTGCCACGCTGACGCCTTGCAGCTCAGCTTTAGTATATACTATGTCCTTAGCCTGCAGTGTTAATGTAGTCTTAAAGCTGGGTGATGCTCAAATGTTTAGCAACTGGTATGGCTCAGATACCAACCAATTAGGGTGGATACCAGTCAGGAGCAACTGCTCTGGCTGAAATGGTGCATACACGTTAAATGTCATTCCTATCTAGGCACTGGACTGCTGTGTTCCTCAACTCTGGGGTGTGTGACACTTCTCCAGAGTTGTGTAAAGTGGGTGCTCTGTCCTGAAGTACTGAGTTTTCACCCAGTTATCCCCTCATTACAGAATAACGCTTTAGGAAATTATTGAGGTTATTTGTGACAGTGGTTTATATTCTGGTTCACTCCCTTTGATGGAGCATGGAGGTGAGTAAGGTCATTGCCTTAGGCCCAGTTCTTTCTAGTCTCATAGACTTCATGAGGCTGGGAAAAATCAGGCCCTACAGCTGGCTGAGGCACTCTCCCGAGCCTGAGATCTTCTAGGCTCGTACCATTGACATGTGGAGACGAGGGAGTGTAAGTGAGCCAAGCCCATCATCAGGGGGAGAATCACTCAAAGCAACTCCTCCTACACTCCTCCTGACCTAATGATGAATTTCTAATACTGTGTTGGTTGAGTGATTTTCAAAGCTACCCCTCCTACGTTCCTCCTAACCCTAATGAATTAATAATACTGTGTTGGATGCAAACAGCTTTTTATCTTTCTGAGCTGCTGGCTCCAGCCTCATTTCTCTTATTGGATGATGACTAGTAGATCCTTGACATTCACAGATATATCATTAGCCAAGCCAAACATTCATGAAATATATTGACAAGTTTGCTCAGACATGGTCTGGAAGCACATACTTTGAGCCTGGGAAGAAGGAATGGGCCCCCTAACTAATGAGAGACCCAAGGCAGTCCCTCAGCATCCACATCTCAAGTAGCTTGTTGTGGTCAGTGCTGCTGCACAGTCAACAATTCTTGTAAAGGGAAAAAATCTGTTTCTTCATGAGAGAGCACTCTGAAAAGAACACCAGCTGCTATCGAAGAAAAGAGGAAATGAAGCATGCCTAAGAAAGTAATTTTCTTAGCCAGAAAACTGGAGTTTGGGATGAGTTTATCAGCGGAATGTTGCATTGGCTATGGCTCAGCTCCACAAAGTGAATGAGTCCACCATATAATCTACAGGGGAGCCAAATTGCATGCTTGGAATAGTGTCCAGCCTGTACAAAAATTGCTTGTTAAGTTAGAGATAAAGATGTAGTGAAGTTCAAAATGTGGTTAATGTGTGGCATAAGGATAAACGTAAGAAACACATAAGTAAGGATGGAAATAACATACTTTGGGTAAAATTTAGCACACATGGGCATTTGCAAAGATATTCCTCTCTTAGATGTCAAGTTCTGCTGTGTCTAGGGAGGGCCACCAGGACAATGGTGGGCCAGGTGTGATTTTGAAGAAGGTTTTTGTCTGCATCTCCAAAATGGCTCCCTGCCAGGGCCATTCACCCTCCCACCCAATTTGAAATCCCAATTATTTGCCTTACTTCTAGCTTACAGAATGGCAAGTTACGGGAGGAGTAATTCGAAAATTAATGTGCAAATATTAATTGTTATTGCTATTATTTTCCAAAAGGCTACAGTTAAAATACACACTTTATCTCAACTGTGGGGCTTTTGGTTGAGCAGGCTTCCTAACTGTCGCCTCAGAAGTCAGAAGTTAGAGGAGGGGAAGTTTAGTGTCAGGGCAGGGCTCAGCCCTGGGGCCATCTTTCTCAGCTTAATGAGGCCTCTGCGGCACAGAGAAGGGATCCCGGAGGAGCCTCAAAAACAGGTGGTTGCATTTTGTAAAAGGAGAGAGTTCCTGAACCCTTCACGTAATTCGAAATTCACATAATTCAAGACAAATTTTCCAGCAGAAATGAAAGCAATGACGAGTGTATTCTTAGAGTGCACAAACCTACAGATATTGTTGTGCTGCTTTTCGTTTTCTTATCATTTTCTCCAGTGTTTTGCAGGGAGCTCTTTCTTAAGTAACCGCCCTCACATCAGGACAAATATTTTAATTCTCTAACCTCTAACTTTTATTCCAAGTTTTTTGAGTTTCATGCATGTTCTTTAGCGTTAATGCTAGCATTTCTATTAAAAGTTGCTTAGATGATGTTATAGTGTATAAAATGCTTTTAGACTGCAATAATAATGAATGTTAAAACATCAGCATATTAGTCATCAAAATCTGACAAATAAGTTCCAAGTGCCCAAACAACAGTGTGGTTATGTAAAACTGAAAAACATAGCAGGGATTTCTTTTTACCTTCTAAAGAGGAAGTGTCATTTGGCAAAAGAATAAACAGGATATAATTCACTTGCTTCAACGGTTTTAAAATCATACGACTTTTGATGAACTTTTAAAAATTAAGGGAATTAACCCTATTTCAATTTTTGAAAATAAGATGGAACTATTAATGTTTTAATTATCAAATCATTTTAAACTTGCGTGATTCATATTTGCTTAATATGTACCATACTCACTAAGAGCACAATTCTGTTTTGGATCTTTAGAAAGAAGTCCTGAAAAGGAGAGCAAGGATCCAAGGTGCCCTTTTACATAGAATTAACAATTTCTTTGGGAGCAGATGGTGGTGTGGACCATTCCAAGGATTGTTTTAATAATTATAGAGTTATACATGTTATTCTCAAAGGTTGAAATAACACATTTTCTGGGGTAGTCATTGTTCATAACTTAGTGAACAGCTTTCTGAGGTTTTCTCAGCACGTGTATGCATGTAAACATTTTATTACGTAGCTTTGTCTCAAAAGGCAAGACTTTGGCTCTAAAGCAGCCAGGGTTTGAAGCAAGCAGGTTGCCACTTTCCAAAAGCACTGTTCCTTTTCCTAATTACTGCTGAATTGTTTTTATTTAGATACGCATCTGGGCTCGGAAAGATGCCATTACAAATGGAAATGCAGACTTTGCTTTGAATATCACAGGTCCCATCTTCTCTTTTCTGGAGGATTTATTTAATATTAGTTACTCTCTTCCAAAAACAGGTAAGGCATCTTCCCTTCCAATGCAATTGGTTTCCTGTTATGGGTTCCTGGTTGAGATAACAGGATATACAAATCATCCTTTAGAGACCCATTGTGACCAGGGAGCTGCTATTTGGAGTTAGCCTTCTGGCCTCTTGTCATTTGGAAGGTCTTATACCTTCCAAAACACGTAGAGGTCTCTCTGGTCTTCCCCTGCACAGTGCTGTGTGCTCAGTGGGTGTTCAGTAGCTCTCTAGATCTCACCTGGGTACTCAAGGGCAGCCTTACCTCCTCCAGACGCTGCTTTCTTTCCTGTGTTCTGGCCTTTTCTCTCATGATGCAAGTGTGCCGTGCTATGTTCTGGATATTTTTAGCTAGTGGGCTTACTAAGTTACGCCATTTCCCTATAGTAAGGTTTTTTTGTTTGTTTTTTGTTTAGCTGTAAGTCATTGGATTAGGATTTAGTGGTCCCATCTGTGAATTATCATTGTATAAAACTGGAATCATGTGTGACTATAATACGACCCTTAAGGAAATATGTAAATGTGTTATCTGTCATAGATCTGTGTGGTATGTCCTGAAGATTGTATGAGCCACTCAGCTCAGAAAGTTGTTCAGTGTTTTTTTCTCTCTAAATTGAGTGTGTCATGTAAATGTGTTTTCTTTTTCTGACACGTTAGTGGAAGTCTTGGAAAAAATATGCTCTGCCACATATCGCATGCAGGTATTGATATTCAGTGCTGTACCACACAGATATGTGTAATCAATTATATTTCAATACATTTTTTAAAAATTCTCTGCCTATATCAGCAGATGGTGGAAGAGTTGGGGAGTAAATATTTGGGAGCTTGGTCCTCCTGAACTCCAGGAAGCCAGGGGCTCTGCATTCTGGCTAAAGAAGAATGGGGTACGAAGGGTTGAGAACCAGCCTCGACCCATTCAGGGATCCTGGAGGTGACACCTGTCATTTAGGGGGTTGGAGGCAGCAGAAGACCAAGCTCCTGGAACTTCCGTGGCTGGAGGCTCCTAAGACGACCCTTGTCAAGGCAAGAAAAGTTGTATTTGTGTTTATTTAGATGAGAAATCCAGAGCTATCATTTATCCCCTGTTCCCTCAAAGCACCTCCTCTATCCAATTACTCACCTTATTCTTTCCTACATCCATCCACTCACATCTTCACGTGCCCCTAGCTCTCCCTAGTTTACATCACCAACATCTCTACCAGAACAGTCCTCATGTGGTTTCACCACCTTCCCGCTGGCCCCCTCCAACCCATCCTCCATATGAAACCAGAAGGATCTTTTCAGAGCAAAATCTGATCATGTTACTGTTCTCTTTAAAACCTCTCTGTCGTTTCCCATTGCCCTGAGGATAAAATCCAAACTCTGTGCCATGTCTTTCTAATGGTGCACTTCTTACTAGGCTCTTTGGGGCTTTTGATAGTTCCTCAGAGTGGGAGGGATGCTCTAGCACTGTCTGTGCACCCTCCAGTGCTGTCATCTTCCTCTCCTCTCCTCCAGGCTCCTGCACATGCATTTTGCACATCCTGGAATGTCTTCTGTCCAGCTGGTTAATTCAATTCGTACATTTCTTGATTCAGTGCCCCCTCATCCAGGAAGCCTTCCATAAATCCTTTTCTCATGCTGCCACAGCATCCAGTACACTCTTCCATCCAACCCCTTAATCTACCAAATCATAATTGTTACCCTTATTGGATCAAGAGCAACTTGGCATCAGTATTTGGATTGTGTTTTTCTTTGTACCTCTAAATGCTATGGCAATGCTTCTCTCATGGTAAACAGTAAGTTATGGGAGGATGAGAATACATACATATGTACAATTAGTTCAGTAATTACACTTAAATTCTGACTAGATTATCAACTCTTGGGTGTTTGGGTTATATTTGGCACTTTAAAAAAATATCCTTCATAGCATCTCAACCAACGTTATCCTATGAGCACCCATAGGTGGTGCTTAATCAAAACTTCCTTTTGATAGGTGGAAATTTCTCTATTACTGGATCTTTAGGAGAAAGATAAATTAATGTTTCTTAATTGATTTAGCTCTTGGTGGAGTCCCTTATAAAACAAAACAAAACAACAGATATCTTCGCTGCCAGCATTTGCCCCATATGTCATACTCTTCCTCTCAGTGAGTCAGGTGAAAAGCCATTTGGTTTATTTCTACCATGTTGTTCTTTTAGCTTATCTTGTAGCTTGCTCGATGAATTCTAAGCCTAAGAATCAAAGGTAATATAAACTGTGTTCATGTATTTGTTATATAGAATAGCATTTTTTTTTTTTTCTGGTGTTGCTATCATTTTTACTCACTCTGTTTAAAGGTCAAAAGTGGACTGAAATATCAAAATGTTATAGATACTCACAGAGTTAGGTGTTTGAGGTATTATAAGTTTTGAAAGAAAAAAGTGGCATGATGCCTTTAGGAATAAATATGGGCATTTAAGATTTGCAAATTTTTAAATGGCAACTTCCCTTTTAATGTTTTGGTTATGCTCTTAACTAGGAATAATAGTGGATTAACTATTTGTATTATGCATCACAGCTTGGTATGTATTTTTGAAGCAATAAAATTCAGGTACAAGCTGGCCAGTTAGCCAATTGGTTAGAGTGTAGTGTTGATAATAGCAAGGTTAAGGGTTCAGATCCCCTGTACTGGTCAGCTACAAAAAAAAAAAAAAAAAAAGTACAAGATAAATCATAAGCAGTAAAATAATTACTGTAATTAATGATAATTTACTGAGGAAATAGTGAGTACCAATTACTTTTCTGGATGCTGTGTGAATGTAGAAAAAGTAGGTGGCTGGGGCTCTGTTCAAGTAGCTGAGTTGAGGAGGTTGTTTCTATATGTTAGAAACATAAGCAATGAGTTAAATTAGCAAGAGATAAAGTACTGGCTGAGCAAAAGTCTTAAATATAACCCAACAGAAAAAACAATTAGAATATCTAAAAAGAAGTTTTATAGAAAAGGGAACACACATGGTTTGTAAACTTATACTTAACCTCGTTAGTAATCTGAGAAATAAATATTCAAGGTCACAGCAAGGCACCAGTTTATACTCATTCAGTGGTCAGAAAGTAAACATTGTAACAAATGTCAAGTGTTGGAGAGAATGTGACATTTTACAACTATTTTGAAATTTATTTGTTTATTATATTGCAGTGTTGACCATTAGAATACCTTAAAACCCACAATACCATTCCTAAGTATATCCTTAAAAAGAATTTGAGCATATATGTACCAGAAGATGTGAGCATTGATAAGAATGTTCATAGCTACACTTTTTATATTAGCCCCAAACTGAAAACAACCAAAATGGTCATTGATAGGAGAATGGATAAATAAACTGTGTACATTCACACAAAGGAAAACTATTGGGCTATGAAGATGAAACACTTTTTCTAAAGTTTAAAAACATAAAAACTAAACAATATGATATACTCATATGTATATTATTTCTATAAAGTAAGGGAATGGTAAATACAAAACCCAAAATATTTATTATCTGGTCCTTTACAGAAAAAGTTTGCTAACCCCTGTTCTAAAGGGTTAAGTGGTGGATTCATGAATATTCCTATTATTATTTTAAAATACTGTATTAATCATTAAAATAAAGTTAAACAGTGTCAGGTGTGAACCAATGATGATAGCGTATCAAGAAACAAGGATTTTGATTAATCTAATTCTATGCATCTAAAGTTAAAATGTTTTTTTTTTAAATGGTCATGAGGGTTAGAAAGAAATGTTTTCTTATAGCTGGTGAGATTGGACCACGAGTATTCATAGCATTCATAGATTGAGCAGATTTCCTGGGACAGTAAACAGCTTGCAGAGAAAAAACTCCTGTGGTTATAGAACACCAAAGGAATTGGCTTGAGTGGAGCAGAGCAGTCTTTTGTGAGGAAAGTGGGTGGGTTGGTGGGTGAGATGGGAGCAGGTAGGGAAAGAGAAAAGTTAGGAGGGGCAACCAAGGCTAATGCAACTTAGTATGTTCAAAGGTAATAGAGCAGTAACTGGGGGAGGCTATGGAATGACAGCGATACGCTTACTTTACAACACACTGTCACCCTCAGCCATGTGTAAAGTCAACTGAAATATTTAACTTAGCACGCCATAGAACATTCATTAGGCAAAGGTAGCATGGGTTATAGGAATGATACTTCTTCCATTAGAAAAAGAAAATAAAAACTCTTATTCCTCTAGTTATAAAAGTAATGTGATCACACTAGAAAATTTGGAAAAACAGAGAAAAGCACACAAAAAGAGAAGAGAAATCTCCTGTAATTCTGTCACACAGATATGACCACAGCTGACATTTTGGTATATATGAGTATTTTCCCAAAGTCTTTCAGTCTCGATCTCTGTCTTTCTCTGTATTTGCTTCATTTTTAACAAAAATGGCACCATAGAGTTGACACTGCTCTTTGAATGGTAATTTTTTTTTTAAGTTTACAGTATTTAGCAACAGGATCAAGATAACTAAATATTCTTTTGTATTGTCATTTTTAAGACATAGAATGCCTGCATATCAATTTAACCAAATAATTTATTCGATCCTCTGTCGTTGAACATTTGGATTGATTCCACCTTTTTTGGTTACTTTAAAAACACTGAAACCCTTATAAAGAAATATTTATAAATATCTATACTATTTGCCTTAGTATAAATTCCTAATATAGAATGGTTTAGTCAAAGGGTATGAACATTTTTAAAGATTATGAAATGTTTTTCCATATTGCTTCAGAATTATTGTACCAGTTGACTCCTTCGCCAACAGGCTACGTGCCAGTCTTCCTGTGCCTATGCTGATACTAATCACTCATCTTACATATTTGAAACATTAACTTATATCATTTAAATTTTTTTATAACTAATGAAATCGATCATTTAAAATAAGAGTTTTGGCTGTTTGAATTATTTGTTTGGTGAATTGTTTACATTTTTTTCTTTTTGATTTGTCAGAGTTCTTTAAATATTTAAAAAACTGTCTAATTGCTTGTGGTATATGCTGCAAATATTTTTCCTAGATTGTGATTTGTCTTTCACATTTGTATATACTGTCTTTTGGTGAATTAAAGTATTTAATTTTAAATAGACTTCTTTTTTTTTCTGAGCAGTTTTAAGTTTACAGGAAAATTGTGCAGAAAGTACAGAGTTCCTGTATACCCTACCTTCTCTCCCATGCGCCTCCCTGCTTTCTCCTATTGTTAACATCTTGCATTACTGTGGTAAATTTGTTACAACTGATGAACCAATATTGATACGTTATTATTAACTAGCATCCTTAGTTTACCTTAGGGTTCATTCTTTGTGTTGTACAGTTCTATGGGTTTTGACAAATACAAAATGACATTTATCTGCCATTACAATCTATCACACAGAATAGTTTCACTGCCATAAAAATCCCCTGTGCTCCCCCTGTTCATCTTTTCTGCTTCCTCTGAATCCCAGACAACCACTGATCTTTTTATTGTCTCTATAGTTTTGCCTTTTCCGGAACGTAATATAATTGGAATTGACAGTATGTAGCTTTTTCAGACTGGCTTCTTGCACTTAGTAATATGCATTGAAGGTTCCTCCCTGTCTTTTTGTAGCTTGATAGCTCATTTCTTTCTGTAGCGGAATAATGCTCTATTGTAGAGACATACCACAGCCTATTTATCCATGTACCTGTTGAAGGGCATCTCGATTGCTTCCCATTTTTAGCAATTATGAATAAAGCTATAAATGTATGTGTGCAGGTTTTTGTGAGGGCATAAGTTTTCACCACACTTGGGTAAGTAGCTAGGAGTGCAATTGTTAGATCTTACGGTAAGCCTATGTTTAGCTTTGTAATAAGCTGCCAGACTGTCTTCCAAAGTGACTGTACCATTTCGCATTCCCACCAGCAGTGAATGTTAGTTCCTCTTGGTGTCACATCCTTGCTAGCATTTGATACTGCCAGTGTTTTGGATTTTAGCTGTTCTCATAGGTATCTAATGGTATCTCATTGTTGTTTTAATTTACCGTTCTCTAACAACAAATCATGTTGAGCAACTTTTCATATGTATATTTGGCATTTGTGTATCTCTGTTAGTGAGATAGTTGTTCAGACCTTTTGCCCATTTTATAATCAGGTTGTTTGTTTTCTTATTGTTGAATTTTAAGAGTTCTTTGTATATTTTGGATACAAGTCCTTCATTGAAAGTACTTGATTTTTATATAAAACAATTAAAACAATTTATTTTCTGGCTTCTGTCTTTGGTATTAGTCCTTAAAAAATCTGCTCTCTCCTCAGGTTATAAATATTCACTTGTAATTTTCAGTAATATTGTGATTTCATTTTGATATATTTATATCTAGAAATCTAAAATTTGGGGGAGAGGTGATTTCATTTTTTTCTCCATTTAAAACCACTTAGATATAATTGCCTTGCCTGATTTTGACAACCATGCAATGGAAAATTGGGGACTATTGATGTTTGATGAATCATTATTATTGCTGCAACCAAATGATCAACTGACAGAAAAAAAGACTGTGATTTCTTGCATTGTCTCCCATGAGATTGGACACCAGGCATGTGGTAAAATGTTTGTTCTTATTTTACATGAAGGTATTCTTCAGCTGCTCTACCCAAAATAGCAAAAACCAAAAAACCCCTGCCATATACCAAATTAAAAAAACAAAACTAAAAACATTCCTCAAAAAGTGTGACAGTGAGTACAAACAAGGAAGGATTTGTGTAATCAGATTCTGGGTGGATTTGAGCTATTGGTGATGGATCACAGTGATGAGACCTTGCAGTCCAGTCGTGGGTTGCGTGTTTATATCCAAAGATGAACTTTGGTCCACAAAATTCTCCTCAGGAAAAGGAAGCCACACAGAGCTATGAGTATTTATTTTTCATTCCACCTTAAAATAAGGGATATTCAAAAGGGTCACTGAAAGATATCCACATTTCATTAGTGAATTGTTATAAACATGTTTGTATATATATATATATCTTCTATATAGACATCTGTTGTTATCAACATCTATATATAGAGAGAAGAGGTTAAATGGCTGCAGGCGATATATTAATGAGGTGAGCAATAACTAATCCTTGAGCTGCATCCCCAAAGGCAGTATAAACAATGATTCTTTTAATTAGATCTATATTCTTTCACACTGCGATTTTAGAAGTTTAGTATTTGATTTGATGGAGATTCTCACATCTGCATTTTGGTCTCTACTCCATTAACACAAGGTTTGAAAAAGAGCAGTTTACTAGGATTGAATAACACCCCAGTGCACAGTCAACACACACTTTCACAAGTTTTGGTCAGTCACCCCAAGTGTCATTTTTTTTTTTTGTCCTTTTTTTTTTCGCGACCGGCACTCAGCCAGTGAGTGCACCGGCCATTCCTATGTAGGATCCAAACCCGTGGCGGGAGCGTCGCCGCGCTCCCAGCGCCGCACTCTCCAGAGTGCGCCACGGGCTCAGCCCCCAAGTGTCATTTTTTATAATAGCTATATTAGTTAATTTGTGTTGCTATAACAGAATACACGGAACTGGGTGATTTATAAAGAAAACAAAATTTATTGCTTACAGTTTCTGAGGCTGGAAAGTCCAAAGTCCATCTGGTGGTGGTGACAGTGACCTGGGGATCTCACATTGCAAGATGGTGGAAGCAGAGAAAGCAGAGAGAGAGAGAAAGACAGACTCTCCTTTTAAAGCCCTCAGAACTGCTCCCCTGACCACCATTTTTAATCTATTCACTACTGCATGGTCCTACAACCCAAACGCTTCTTCAAGGCCCCACCTTACAATTACCATAATAGGATTTCCTATGCTCTTAACAGTCACAGTGAGGGCTAAGTTCCTAATACATAAAACTTGGGGGACACAACTCAAGCTTCAGGGGGTTTGGAGGGGACATAATTCAATCCACTACAACAGCCTAAGTGACATGTGGTTTTGGAATACTAAATATTTGGAATACTAAGTAGTTAGGCTGCCAACTATTAATACATCACAGCTATTATAAGAATGTGGTTAAATACCAGGGCATAGGTTTGTTGGTTTTGGAAATCATCATGTTTTTCTGTTTTTCTTTCCTAATTCTGTTCTTCATTCATTTGATACTTTTGTTCCTGTTTAGCTCAGATAGAAAATAAGACCACCATGTTGCAGAACATATGATTGCTTGAGTGATTTGTACACAGAACAGAGCAAATCATGTTCTTAAAACATAACAGCTGCTTACAGAAAAGTCCTGTTGTAGCCTGGTTAGAGTATAAGGTGCTAGAGTTAGTAGGTGGTAAGTCAGCACTCAGGAATTTTGCTTTAACTAAGAACAACTTTTGAGGAGAGTGGACAGTTTAAGAAATGCTACTCTAGCTGACCTTATGTTTGAATATCACAATCTTAAAACAAAAATTGCTTTCAATCATTGGACATGAAATAATTATTTCAGAGAAATGAATAACTGATATCTCCTCACGTAAAAATAAGAACATGCTTTTTGGAGTCCTATTCTCGCGTATTATTATCGATGGTATAAAAAGTTTAATTATGTATTTTGATCTTATGTTTATTTAACATGCAATTTCAATAAATATAATCTAAACTAAATTTAAGGAAACTCTTTTTTCTTTCATTTCCAAAAGTGGTTTGGAAACTTGGTTACCATGAATTGGTGGAACGATATCTGGCTCAATGAAGGTTTTGCCTCTTATTTTGAGTTTGAAATAATTAACTACATCAATCCTAAGCTCCCAAAAGTAAGTATGTTTGTTAAATTTATTTAACACTTTTTCTCCTGATTATAAAAGTAATGCATATGCATTATTGAAAATGTATAAAATACAGAAAAATACAAAGAATACTAAATTGTCTGTAATCCCAGAGATGATCCATGATCTGAGATGATACATGCTATCTTTTTGTTTCTTATTCCAGGCTTTTTATATATTAAAAATGTTTTTGAAAGTGGGAATTATATAGAAATTTGCAATGCTTTTTCTACTTCATATTATATCATGAGTCCTTTCATATGTATAAACTTTACAAATAATAAGTCTTAGTTTTCTTCAAAAGTCCTTTCCATGTACTCAATACTTACAAAATTGTTTGCATCTATACATGGTTAGTACTATCTATAACTGTTTTTTAAAGTGTTTGGTTGGATCACAAATTAACCCTGTGTGTAGAGTCAGTAAGGAAAGAAGTTTTATTCCCATAAAACAAAGTCACCCTCTATTTTCTTAATTATATAGAATATATCATTAAACATCAATTTCAGTTACCTCTTACTGCAACTAAAATGGCTATTATTGATATCTGGCAAAACGTGATGAAAACGTATTACTGGTATTTTTGAATCTAAGATTATAACATTAGTTTCTTTTGGCTATTAGTTATTATTAGTTTCTTTTTATTATTGGTTTCTTTCTTAATCACTTCTGAGTTTACATTTCTCAGTCACTTGTGGAGCTGAGTGATTACAACTCTTGCCAGAAGAGTATCAGGTCCTGGTGCTTGAGGAAGTTGCCCCGAGCTTTGTTTTTAAAGAGCTTAAGGCCTTGTGTCAATGATCTCTGGTGATCAAATTTCCTTTTAATCTAGTAATTTGATTGAAATTTAGTCGCGACATCACAAAACCATATGCAGAAACAGATATCCATTTTTTTTCTATTTTTTGATCTAACTTCAGTGGAAAGTCATCAAAGCATGATATGAATGAGTCATAGCAAAGGGTTTGGAATGTTAAGGACCAAGGGTTTCTTGGCCCCAGAACCACCAACTCTAACATTGCCACTCTTCTGCCTGGACTAAGGAAGCAGCAGCCTTGGTGAAGAGAAAAGGCCCCTACCATTAACTCAGCACATGTGATGTGCTTGGAGATCATAATATGCATTATCTCTTTTCAATCCTTAGAACAACTCTGAAGAAATAATAATAAAAATTAATCACAGAAGTAGTTAACCTTTATTAATCATGTTCTATTTGCTAGGCATTCTGTTAAGAACTTTATATAAATTAATTTTATCCTCATCATAATCCAGTGAGAACGGTACTGTTTTCTCCATTTTCAGATGGCAAAACTAATTTCAAAGAGCTGAAGTTGACTGACTTTTACGAGTCACACAACTCTTAAGAGGCTGAGATAAGATTTAAATCCAGATAGCTGGACACCAAAGCCTGTGCTTGTTACCACTGTGATATTCTTTACAAATTTATTACAATAAATATTGTTATATGTCTTAGGATAAGAATAGATTTAATAGAAATAGCTCTTCTCTGGGATATCACAGCTTGCAGGAAGAAGTAATGGTGAATATACAGACTCATTTTACCCAATCACTATATGCAGTGGCTAGATATACATATATATATATTTTTTAAAAAGCTGACATCACTTTTTCCCCCCCTGACAGGCAACATCACCACTCATATTTATTGGTACAAGGTCAAATATTTCTTTTTTTTAAGTTGAAATGTAATTGATTATACATATTTGTGGGGTACATTGTTGAATATCATACCTCTGTACAATGTGTGATGGTGAAATCAAGATAATTAGGATATTTATCATTACAAAACATAATCATTCTTTGTGTCCATTAGCCAATTTATTGCTGAACCACCTCCCCCTCCCCCTTTCCCAACTCTAGTAACCACATTTCTGTTCTTTTTTTCTGAAAGTTCATCATATTATTCATGATTGTTGTTTCCTTCCTTCCTTCTTATCTATCTATCTATCTATCTTTCTATCTATCTATCTATCTATCTATCTATCTATCTATCTATCTATCTATCTATCTATCTATCTATCTATCTATCTATCTATCTATCTATCTATCTATCTATTAGCTCCCACTATGAGTGAGAACATGTGGTATTTCTCTGTCTGTGCCTGGCTTATTTCACTTAATGTAATGTTCTCCAAGCTCATCCATGCTGCTGTGAAGGCAGAATTTTATTCTTTTTCATGAATGAGTGGTGTTCCATTGTGTATATATCACATTTTCCTTATACAGTCACCCGTCAATGGACATTTTGTTTCTACATCTTGGCTATGGTAGATAAAGCTGTAATAAACAAGGGAGTGCAGGTATCCCTTCGACATGATGATTTCCATTCCTTTGGGTGTATACCAGTAGCTACATTGCCGGATCATAGGATATTTGTATCGGTAGCTGCTTGAGAAACATCTATACTGTTTTGCATAATGAATGTACTAATTTACAGTCCCACCAACAGTGCAGAAGAATGCCCCTTTCTCTGCATCCTCACCAGTATTTGTTATTCTCTGTCTTTTTGAAAATAGCCAGTCTAACTGGGGTGAGATGATATCTCAATGTGGTTTTCATTTGTATTTCCCTGATGGATTAGTGATGTTGAGCATTTTTCATATACTTGTTGGTCATTTGTATGTCTTCCTTTGGGAAAGGTCTATTCAGCTCCTTTGCCCATTTTTTAAATCAGATTATTTGTTTTTGTTACTGTTAAGTTGTTTGAGTTCCTTGTATATTCTAGATATGAATCCCTCATTGTATATATAGTTTCCAAATATTTTCTACGAATTCTGTAGGTTGTCTTTTCACTCTGTTGGTTGTTTCCTTTGCTGTGCAGAACCTTTTTAGTTTGATATAATCCTATTTGTTTATTTTTTCTTTTGTCACCTGTCTAATTTTGAGGTCTTTATTCATAAAGTCTTGCCCAGTCCTACATCCTGAAGTGTTTCCCCTGTATTTTCCTCTAGTTTTATAGTTTCAGGTCTTATATTCAAGTCTTTAATCCATTTTGAGTTGACTTGGCATATAGCAAGAGGTATGAGTCTGGTTTCATTCTTCTACACATGGATGTCCAGTTTTCCCAGCACCATTTATTGAAGAGGTGCTTTCCCCAATGTATGTTCTTGGGGTTTTTCTTAAAGATCAGTTGGTTATAAGTGTGTGGATTGATTTCTGGGATCTCTATTCTGTTCCATTGGTCTATGTGTCTGCTTTTATGCCAGTTTCATGCTGTTTTGTTTACTATACCTTTGTAGTATAATTTGAAGTCAGGTAGTGTTATGCCTTTGGCTTTACTTTTTCTTGCTCAGGATTGCTTTGCCTATTCATGGTCTTTCAGTGCTCCATATGAATGTTAGGATTGTTTTTTTATTTCTATGAAGAATATCATTGGTATTTTTATAGGGATTGCATTGAATCTGTAGATCACTTTGGGTAGTATGGACATTTTCACAATGTTAATTATTCAAATCCAAGGGCATGGAATGTCTTTCCATTTTTGTGTCCTCTTTAATTTCTTTCAGCAATGTTTTTTAGTTCTCACTGTAGAGATCTTTCAACTTCTTGGTTAAATTTATTCTTAGGTATTTTATTTTTTTTGTGACTATTGTAAACAGGCTTGCTTCCTTCCTTCCTTCCTTCCTTCCTTCCTTCCTTCCTTCCTTCCTTCCTTCCTTCCTTCCTTCCTTCCTTCCTTCCTTCCTTCCTTCCTTCCTCCCTTCCTCCCTTCCTCCCTTCCTCCCTTCCTTCCTTCCTCCCCTTCCTCCCCTTTCTCCCCTTTCTTCCTTCCCTTTCTTCCTTGTTGGTATGGGGATCTGAATCCATGACCTTGGGGTTTAATGCTCTGCCCTAACCAACTGAGCTAACCAGCCAGACCTTGGGCTTGCTTTCTTGATTTCTTTTTCTGATAGCTTTTTGCTGATGTATAAAAATGCTACTGATTTTTGTATATTGATTTTGTATGCTGCTACTTTGCTGAATCTGGTTGTCAGCTCTCAGAGTGTTTTGGTAGAGTTTTTAGATTGTTCTCTCTATATATATCATGTTATCTGCAAACAGGGAAAATTTGACTTTGTCTTTTCCAATCTGGATGCCCTCTATTTCTTTCTTTTGTCTGATTGCTCTGCCGAGTATTTCCATGTTAAATAGGAGTGGTGAGAGTGGGCATCCTTGTCTTGTTCCTGTTTTTAAAAGAAAACCTTTCAGCTTTTCCTTATTCTGGATGATATTGGCAGTGGACTTGTCATATATACCTTTTATTGTGTGGAGATATTTTCCTTCTATATCTAATTTCTTGATAGTCTATCATGAAGGCATTTTGAATTTTGTCAAATGATTTTTCTGCTTCTGTTGAGGTGATCGTATGGTTTTTGTCCTTGATTTTGTTGATGCGGTGTATCACATTTATTGATTTGTGTATGTTGAAACATCCTTGCATCCCTGGAAAGAATCCTACTTGATCATGGTGTATAATCTTTTTGATGTGCTGCTGTATTGTGTTTGCTAATATTTTGTTGAGAATTTTTGCATCTGAGTTCATGAAGGATATTGGCCGATAGTTTTCTTTATTTGTTGTATCTTTGTCTGATTTTGGTATGAGAGTGATACTGGTCTCATAGAATGAGTTTGGGAGAATGGCCTGTGTTTCATTTTTTTGGAATAGTTTGAGAAGTTTTTGTATTAATTCTCCTTTAAAGGTTTTGGTTGAATTCAGCAGTGAAACCACCGAGTCCTGGGCTTTTCTTTGTTGAGAAACTTTTGATTACTGCTTCAATCTCATTGCTTGTTATTCGTCTGTTCAGGTTTTCTATTTCTTCTTGTTGTAGTCTTGGTAGTTTGTATGTTTCTGGAAATTTATCTGTTTCCTCCAGGTTTTCAAATTCGTGGGTTTATAGTTGTTCATAATACTCTCTAATGATTCTCTGTTTTTCTGTGGTATTGGTTGTAATCTCTCATTCATTTCTGATTTTTATTATTTGGGTCTTCTCTCTTCTTTTTTAAGTTAGTCTAGATAATGGTTTGTCTGTTTTGTTTATCTTCTCAAAAAACCAACTTTTTGTTTCATTTATTTATTTTTTGCCTCCATTTTATTTATTTCTGCTCTTATTATTTCTTTCTATCTGCTGATTTTGGGATTGGATTGTTCTTGTATTTATAGTTCTTTGATGATTAACATTGGGTTGTTTATTTGAAGCCTTTCTATTTTTTTGATGTAAGCATTTATTGCAATAAACTTCCCTCTTAGTACTGTTTTTGCAGTATCCCATAGATGTTGGTATCATGTGGCTTTATTTTCATTAGTTTCAAGAAATTTCCTGATTTCCTGTTTAATTTATTCTTGGACCCATAGGTTATTCAGAAGCATGTTCTTTAACTTCCATGTATTTTTATAGTTTCCAGGGTTTCACTTGTTATTGATTTCCAGTTTTAATGCATTGTGGTCTGAAAATAAACTTGAAATGATTTCAATATTTTTTTTCTTTTTTATAATTTATTTTATTTATTGAATCAAAATTGATTATACATATTTTGGGGTTCAACATTTAGATATGTTGATCAAGTCAATATTTCTAGCATATATATTGTTACAAATCATAATTATTCTTTATGCCCCTTGTCCAATCTCTCCCCATCCCCCTCTCCCTTCCCCTCCCCACTCTAATTGCCCTAGATTTCTTCTCTCTTTCTGAAAGAATAATGGTTACTCTGTTGATTTCTTGCCTACAAGATCTGTCCAATGGTGAGAGGTGTAATCAGGTCCCCCAATATTATCATAGAGCAGATGCTTCTTCTGTCACTCTGAAATGGGCTTTGTGGAGAGAGACATCCTCTTCTTTTCTTTATATCTGCTGGTGACTCTTCTTGTGTCAATGTACTATAATGGTTGGGGACCATCTACGTGCTGGTTGTAGTGTCTAGCCGCTTTCACAGCATCCATGGCTATTGTGGTGGCTGTGATGGGCCAGCCACGCAGAGGTGATGTTTTTAGCATGCTCCTTTGCACTGGTGGTATGCCTGGTTGTGGGGTGTGTCTGATCCCTGGATCCATGCCTTGGGTCCCCAGGCAGGCTCCAGGGAACTGGGGCAGTGTGCCTGTTTGTGGGAGGTGGGTCTGGTCCCCATCTTCAAGCCCCAGACCCCAGGCCAGGGCCACAAAGTGCTGGCAGTGTGCTTGATTATGAGAGGGGGGTCAGGCCCCCAGCTCCAAGCCTCAGGTCTCCAGGTGGGCTCCAAGGTGCTGGCGTGGTATGCCTGGTTGTGGGAGGGGGGTCCAGTCCGCTTCTCCATGCCTCAGGTCCCTGGGCGGGCCCTGAGGTGCCGGCATAGTGTGCCTGGTTGTGGGTGGAGGATCTGGTCCCTGGCTCCATACTGGGTGGGGCAGCGAGGCACTGGTGGTTTGCCTGGATGTGGGAGTGAGGTCCAGTCACCATCTCAATGCCTTGGATCTCTGGGTGGGCCCCAAGGTGCTGGTGCGGTGTGCCTGGTTGTGGGAGGGGGGTCCAGTCCCCTTCTCCATGCCTTGGGTCATGGGCAGGCCTGGAGGTGCTGGCATGATGTGCCTGGATATGGGAGTGGAGTCTGGTCCCCAGCTCCAACCCTCTGGTTCCCAGGCAGGCCCCAAGGCACTGGTGGTGTATGTGGGCCGGAACTAGTTTTTTGTTTCTTGCTTACTTCTAAAACGGGGGATCTTCCTGTGGGAAACAGTACTCGAGCTGTGTGGTTGAGCTAAATTGCTGCTTTGCTGCTGTTTCCTTAGGGAAGGCTTTTGGTGCAGCTCCGGGTTTAATGAGTGACCTTATAGGTACTTCCGGCTCTCCAGAGACCCTGTGGTTCTGGGTTGTGTAGATACTCTGATCCGGGCCTGAGTTTTTTCATCAAACTGCATGCCATGCAATTCTGCATTCCTGACCAGTCTCCTCTGAGTGGTCCTGTGCTGATTGGAAGGTGGGTTGACTGTCCTTGCTGTGTCCCAGTGTTCTCCCAGTGGGCCCGTCTCCCCCACTGCCCATGCTCCAAACACTTCCCATGGGCCCTGTGCCAGTCCCTTGCATTGACTCACCAGCCTCTGAATGGCTCCCTTTTTTCAGTTGTTCTGGCTCCTTGCTCCAGCATGGGTCCACAGGAACCCTATTAGTGGTTTTGCTGTCTTGGGGGCCGCCAAGGGCCTCTTCTCCCCTGCTGCCTCTAAGTAACTCCATTTGAAGGGCACAGCTGTGGCTTCTGCTGGCTCCTGTTCCATGTGCTCCACAGTTCCAGCATTAAAGTGGCTGTGGCCCAAAGCACTCAGAGCAGTTTTTTCTTTCTCTTATTGTGGTTTCTCCCACCTCCATGAACTCTGTAGGTCTCTCCTCCTCTTCCCCTGAGCTCCAGCAGCCCCAGCTTGGCTGATATTACATTTTTATAGTTGTAAATTGGGTGATTTGTAGGAGAGAGTGACGCTGGGAACTGTCTATTCTGCCATCTTGACCAGAACTCCAGATTTCAATTTTTAAAAAATTTGTTGAGACTTGATTTGTGACCTAACATGTTGTCTATCCTGGAGAATGTTCCACGTGCAGAGAAGAATGTATATTCTGTAATTGTTGGATGAAATGTTCTGTAGATACCTGCCAAGTCCAATTGGTCTAGAGTGTAGTTTTAATCCTGTGTTTCTCTGTTGATTTGTTGCCTAAATTATCTGTCCAATGTTGACAGAGGGGTGTTGAGGTCCCCAACTATTATTATATCAGGGTCTGTCTCTTTCGTTAGGTATAATAGTGTTTGCTTTATATATCTGGGTGCTCTGATGTTGCATGCATATATACTTATGATTGTTATGTCCTCTTGCTGGTTAGATCTCTTTATCATTATATGATGACCTTCTTTGTCTCTTTTTACAGTTTTTGGTTTAAAGTCTATTTTATCCAATATAAAAATAGCTACTTTTGCTCATTTTTCACTTCCATTTGCATGGCATATAGTTTTCCATCCCTTCACTATCAGTCTGTGTCAGTCTTTACAGGTAAGGCGAGTTTCTTGTAGGCAGCATATAGCTGTGTTCCTGGGGGGTGGGATTAGGACCTTAGGTTTTGAGGGAGTACTGGGGTGCTCAGCAGCCCCTCAACTAGAGTGGGTGACTCAGTAGTATCACTTGGGCTCTGGGCAGAGCCCTATACCCCCACGGGAGGCATTGGGGTACTCTGTGACTTTGCTGTTGAAGTGGGTAACACTGAGTAGGGTCACTGGATTTTTGTATGAGGACGTGTACTCTCATGAGGGACACTGGGATGGTCTGCAGCCCACTATTGAAGTGGGACACTCTGGGAGAGGTGTTAGCAGTTTTAGGTGGGTCCCTTCACCTCCAAGAGGGACACTGGAGTTCTCTATAACTGTGCAGCTGAAGTGGCCACTCTGGGTGAAGCTGCTGCGGCTATAAACAGATGCCTGTGACCCTAAGAGTGTTACTGGGACACTCTGGATCTCCTCAGCTAGGGTGGGCTGCCCCTCATGAGGTTGCTGGGGCTGTGGGCTGGCTGCTGTACCCCAAGGGAGATGCCGGATCTCTCTGAAGCCACCTTTGCTGGGATGGGCAGCAGTCTTGGGCAGGCTCACTGGTGCTGCAGGTATGTGTCTGTGCCTGAGAGAGGTGTACAAGTCTTCCACTGCCTCTTCATGGCTGCATGAATTGCAAGAGTGCCTCACTGAAGGAGGGGTTTCCAGCAATAGCCAGGAGCCCTGATTAGGAGGTTTTCTGGCTCCGTGAAGTGTGTGCACTGGCCCACTCCATCTTGAGTGTGTTACCCTCACTGCACTGGATTGCCTGTTCCCAGGGCATAGGACATCGCGTGGACATGGGTGTAGGCATCCTGCTGCAATGATGTGGCCATAGCGGAGTGAAACTGCTGCTGGGGCCAGAGCGAAATGGTCTTGGGTGTTGGGGCCCATCTCAAATCTGCGACTGCTATGGTAGCTTGTGGCCTGAGGGTGGGGGGTGGTTTCACATGTGTCCCTCCCCAGGTCAATTCAGTCATGTGTGCTGCCAGGAGTTCCCAATAGTAGGCACATGGTTGCAGAGGCCACCTCTGAGAGAGGTGTGTGGGTTCCCCTTCCCTTCCTCATGGCTATAAGTATTGTATGGGCATCTCGCCAATGTGGGTGGGGTCACTGGCTGTGGGAAATGGACATGAATAAGCTGCCTTCTGGGTCTGGATGGTGAGCACACCAACCCCCTCCATCCTGAGCATGGCACCCTTGCTGCATTGGAGCATCCATTCATTCCCAGGGCACAGGGCCAAAACCAAATTGAGGTGTTGGGACCCATCCCTGTCCCAAGCTTGCCACAGCAGTCTGGGACCCAGGGGTTGGGGACGACTCCACATGTGTCCCTCCCAGGCCAATGCAGCCGTGCATACCCACAGTAGTTCCTGACACCAAGCACAGAGCTGCAAGGGCAGTGCAGACTCCCCTGTGGGTTGAACCGCTGGTCCACTCACCTTCTCACAGCCAGAAACTCCTCCTAAATCATCGCCACTCCAGGTTGGGGGGTGGGATGGTGGTGACTAAGAATTTTCTTCCATGGCTCTTGGGAACCACATTAACTTTTGAAATTTTTTTTTAATTGAAATAAAAAAGGATACAAAATGGGAAGGAAAAAATTCTACAGTTTTGTTATTCAAGGAATCTTGACTTATTTGTCATATTGCGATTCACAGACACTTCAATTACTGTGTTTTTCTATCTTTAATATCAGTTTTTGAAAGCATTTTAGGACCACTGAATTTTGTTTTTCTGTGAGACCTCGGAAGTTAAAGTGGCTCAATCTTTTCCTTTATAGAATGAAGTCTTTTTTTCTCACATTTTACATATCCTCAAAGAAGATCACGCCCTGGTGTCTAGAGCTGTGTCCATGAAGATGGAAAATTTCACAGAAACAAGTGAAATAAGAGAACTCTTTGACTTATATACTTATAACAAGGTAAAGGCAATCATA
This sequence comes from Cynocephalus volans, assembly GCF_027409185.1. Classification (NCBI taxonomy): domain Eukaryota; kingdom Metazoa; phylum Chordata; class Mammalia; order Dermoptera; family Cynocephalidae; genus Cynocephalus; species Cynocephalus volans. The sequence continues at coordinate 101,553,458 of NC_084461.1, forward strand.
TATTTCTTTTTGTTCTGTACTCTTGCAGCAGGTTGAATATAATAGATTCTAAGGGTTGTAGATTACTATGTAAGTTAAAACTTTTGATATAGATAACCTTAATTTTATTCAATAGATGGGTTTCGGGATTAATTCTCATCTAGCAAGTATTAATCAAGCCCTATTAAACACATGGTACCATCTACCATTATAAATAGACTTAAACAACTTGCTACTTTTAATGCAAACCCTCTTATTTGGTGGAAATTTATTCTTGCCCTGTAAATACCTAAATTAAAAAAATTTTATGTACCCTTGAACTCTTTGTATGCAGAACATTTCTTCATCCTTTACCTATTACTTAGTCTATTTTGTTAGCATATTTTGGGATAATTCATATATTCAACTCAAAGTGTAAAATGCAATAGGGAGCACAGCCCAGAATATTGCTTATGAAAATGGAATGTGAAAGTATGTAGATGTTGAATTTTGTTTAAATAATAGACAGCTTCCTGTATCCTAGGGAGCTTCGATGGCCCGGATGCTTGCTAGTTTCTTGAATGAGCATTTATTTATCAGCGCACTAAAGGTGAGTTTACAAGATCGTTGTTACCTGCATGGCAGTAAACATAAATTGTATTGGCGTGTTATTTATTTTAACCCTAACTTTTCTGTTTTTACAGTCATATTTGGAAACATTTTCTTACTCAAATGCTGAACAGGATGATCTATGGAGGCATTTTCAAATGGTAATCTTTCTACTTTTAGACATGTTCTTGCTAAGTTGTTTTGTATGAAAGTGCAACAAGATCGGAAGGCCATGGGTAAATGGCAGTTCTACAGGAAAACGATTTTGCCTTGTTTGTGAAACTCTCTTAGGTCAGAGGTGTGTCTTTAGTCTTTACTGTATTCCCAGTGCTAAGAACAGAGCCTGATCCGTAAGCATGCGTTCAGTGAATGAGTGAATGACCTAAGGAAACATTCATTTACAGAGATATGCAGAGTTCTGAAATTGACACAAAATAACACCCACCGGGGATTAGTACATAAGTGAGTGATACCTAGTTTCTTTTAGGAGATTGCTGCTTCAGAAGGTTTTACTGATAACCATATCTGCTTTTGTGATCATTTTTTTAAAATAGGCCATAGACGACCAGAATAAAATTCTTTTGCCAGCAACAGTAAAAGGCATAATGGACAGCTGGACACACCAGAATGGTTTTCCAGTTATCAATTTAAATGTATCTACTGGTGACATGACACAGGAGCCATTTTATCTTGAAAAGGTTGAAAATCAGACTCTTCTAACTCACAAGTAGGTAGCTTTGTTCCTCTTTGCCTACACCTTCCTTGAGGTTGAGCTCTGGTCAATGGAAACCAGCCTACAGGTGAGGAAGCATAGCCCCTGCTGGGCCCACACCCTTCTGCAAAGTGACTCCACAAGAGATGTCACTGCGCACTGGGATCAGGCAGAGCCCCCGAGTCCTGAGCAAGGCCAGAGACCTGCAGTTGGCGGGGATTCAAGGAAGTGCCCCTCCCCTGGGATTTAGGGGCACACCAGGAACCACAGCTTGGGGTGTTGCTTATCCTATTTGCCTTCAGATAGAGGTAGAATGACTTGGGGTTCCGGGTGAGAGACAATAAGATAGAGCCACAGGTGGCCACCTGTTCGTTAAGAGAAAAGGGGATCCTGTTGCAATGCGGTCTTCTCTTCCCTAGAAACTGAACTGAATGTTAACTATGTCCGTGAGGAATAGTGCTGTGTACGTGTGGGCATGTATATGTATGTGTGTGCATGTGTGTATTTGTAGCCATACCTACAACATTAAAAGTATGGCCTGTAGATTCAGTTAGACCTGGGTTCAAATATTGACCTTACCAAATTCAAACCTTAGGTTAAGTCTTATTTAAATTCTCCGAGTTTCAGTTGCTTTATCTATAAAAATAAGTGTAATAGCATGAATCCCAGGGGGTTGTCGTGAAAATGAAGCAATGAGTATAAGGTAGCCTACCATTCACCACTTTCTCTTTCCTCTTCATTTGTTAATTTTCAACTGTTTTTGATAGTTTTCATCCTCAGATCTCATTGTAGTAAATATCAGCACAAATGAGTAATTAATTTTCAAATACTGTCACCAAAATTTTTAGGTATTCCTGCTCTTTCTTTAAAATCCCAGGGGAGAGAAACAGGAGGCCCAAAGGTTCCTTCTCACTGTAATAGTCTGTGACTTTTGAGAAGAGGTGTGAGTCTTAGCTATGCAGATATACACAGACCCACCGTTGAAAGTTTGAAAAACCAGGCCTGTGAGAATTTGAGCAACATTGCAAATATTGCCCAAACTCCAAGTAGTATGTCTCTTCAAATGACTCATGTGCTCCATGTGGCTGGCTATTTCATCCAGGTCACATCTGCCAGTGTGGAAGAATGTAGGCATTCAATAAATATAAATGCTCTGCCTGATTCCTGTTGAACACTTTTCAGATGAGGAGAAAGCTTAAAGCTGAAAAGTATTTTTAAATGTTTGTCAAGGTTTTTCTTCTTAAATTACTCATCATCTCTCTGGGCACGGACAGATTTGGATCTGTCTGCAACATTTGAACTACCCTTGAGTGAGGCCAGGTGGCTATAATTGAACATAGACATGGCTTGAAGGTTTCAGATACAAGACAGACTTAGTAGCTACCTAAGTTATATGAAGAAGTAAATCCATAAGATACAAAAAGAGAAGCAAACAAACAGCTCAAGCAAAACTGTAAAAACAACAGCAAACAATCCTAATAGCAAAGAACTGCATATTCAGCGAGAATGACCAAAGAACTCAAATTCTGTATGCTATTATATCATCACTTTATCATTGGCTCAGAGCGTATATTGTTATGTGTGAAAATTAACTAATTTTAAATTTTCTTCCAATAAGTGGCACATGGATTGTACCTGTTCTTTGGATAAAAAATGGAACTACACAATCTTTAGTCTGGCTAGATAAAAGCAGCAGTAAGTAACAAATTTCTTAAACATCTTTACATATATACATATATAAAGGTAGAGAATAAAATGTTGAATTGTTTAGCTGCTACCTCATTTAATACTAAAATATGTCATTCTCATTGAACATAGGGCTTTAAACAAAAGTTTCAAGTCAAAAGCCATTATATGAAAAAATATATATATTTATATGGTAAGATCAATGTATATTTTAGAATTCCTTTAATTCTTTGTTTTATTGGGTTTATTGAGTATGCAGTATAAGTATGTATTGAAATCTTTTTTAAATATACCATTTCAAACTATTCCTACATTTCTTTGTAGAAGTATTCCCTGAAATGCAAGTTTCAGATTCCGATGATGACTGGGTGATTTTAAATTTGAATATGACTGGATATTACAGAGTTAATTATGATAAATTGGGTTGGAAGAAATTAAATCAACAGCTTGAAAAGGATCCTAAGGTAAGGTTATTTTTGATACTTTTAATTAAATATCATTAATAATGCACTCTCTAGCCTTTTAGAAGTTGAGCTTTCTGGGGAGAAGAGACTCCACCCTCACCCCCAGGCATGATGGACAGAGACTTTTTTCTTCTTATTCTTAGAAAGGGGAAATTTTGGCTGAATGTGTTGTGGTTTTGAACATTCATCTTGCTTTTCCAAAATAATTTTTCTTTTCCAGATAGGAATCAGAATACATTTTCCCATTAATCACTGGTTTTGTGATCTTTGGCAAGGTATTTACATGTTCTGGTTCCATTTCTTCACTTTAGAATGGGAATGTTATAGTGTCTTATTTATCAGGAAGATTAGATATGATGTAGGTAAACAATACTTAAAATTCCTAAGCCTATAATAGATACTCAGTATATACCAGAAAATATTAATTTTACTGCTAAAAACATATTCCCACTCTCTCAGAGGAGAGAATATAATTCACAAAATATCAATAATAGTCCATTACCATTTTGAATGATAAAACAACTATAAATCATTATGTAGTGTATAAACATCAAAATGTTGGCCAGCTCTAATCAATTGGTTTAATTGGCTGAATTAAAGTAAGTCTCTGTAGGTGGAGATGGATGCTGGCTTAGGAGTCTATACAGTTGGCTCTACTGTGATGTGCTGTGAACACTTGGGACATTCACTTAGAATCCATTCATAAAACTGAAGTGTTGAACTAAAAGGTATCTTAAGTGTCTCTCTGTTGGAAAGTTCTCTGAGACACACAGCAGCCTCCCTAGCAGAGAAGGCAGTACCGCCTATTGGCCCAGAGCTTGGGTTCGGTCAGGTAGATTTGTGTTCATATTTTCTTCATCATTTACCAGAAGTGTGATCTTGGGCCCCTCATTTGACTAGTTATGCCTCCATTTCCTTATCTGTATAATGGGTGTAAAAGACCAACCTTAAAGGGTTGTTGTGAAGATTAAATAAAATAATACGTACATTATATTTAGCCTCTGCCTGACACAATTCAGGCACTCAGAACATTTTCAGTAATTTAAAAAAATTATTACTGGGATTTTGAATAAATTTTCAAAACCTACTTATAATAATATTTTCTTTTCAAATATTTTTCACAGTGGCTAAATTCTTATTAATTTCTAAGGTCACTCTAAGCCATGGAAGTACTAGGTAGTGATTTCTTGAAACCATTGTAGATTTACTTATGGAAAAACTGAGGTAAATTATTTCTAAAACATAATTGGTGATCTAATAAAATAGAATTTTGATTATTAATGTTAATCTAGAAGATGTTGTGTTATTACTGCCAGAAAAGAAATGAGACTGCTAAGGGAAGAATTCAGCTTGGCTAGCTCAGGTGCACAAAAGGATGTTGTGAAGATAAAGTTTCTAGGACCAAATATGTCCAAGTGCTGGGAGGTGTTGAAGGAGGCTTTGGGAATCCTCAGGGAACTGAAACTGAGAACAGAGTCCTGTGGCCTGGAAGTGCCAAGGAATTCAAACAAAAGCTTAAAGAATTAGGTTGGCAATTGGTCCCTGCACTTCCGTGGATGTGAGGGGCTCAATTGGTGGTACTGTGTCACATTAGTAAAATCTCCAGAAGACAGATACCATTTGCAAGAGTACCTGAATATTACCAAAGCAATGACAAATTTATCTAAGGCTTCCTATGCCAAAAATTCTCCTGAAAATAATTTCACATTGTAAGATAATTTAATATATACTTTCTGTTTTGGAAAGGGCTTTTAAATTTGGTTGCCTGTTTTGTTTGTTTGTTTGTTTTTGGCAGCTAACTGGTATGGGGATCTGAATCCTTGACCTTGGTGCTGTTATCAGCACCACACTCTACTGAGTGAGCTAAGCGGCCAGCCCTTGTTTTTTAACATAGTGTGTTTCAGGGAGTATTTTGGCAAAACTCTTTGCCATATTTAAGCCTTATGTTTGATGTACAGAGGGATCATTTATTAAAAACAGATGTATAATGAATAAATTATGAAGACCATTCTTAGAAATTATCCTTTCTCTGCAGCTGAGACAATTCATGTGAAAGAGTTTCGTAGGCAATATTGATCTTTAGATTGTTGTTATTACTTTGAAAATATTTTGCTAAAAAATGTTCTCATCTTTTCCTGCACATATCTGGATCTAATTCTGCAGGCTATTCCTGTTATTCACAGACTGCAGTTGATTGATGATGCCTTTTTCTTGTCTAAGTGAGTATATTTCTTTTCTCATGGTTTTAGAGTGTACCTGAAGAAGTTTATAAAAATAAAATCCTGATCACTATGAAGTTTGTTCCTTATTACATACAGGCCCTAATTGATTAAGATTAGGATTAAATTCTGTGGTCATAGTGGAATTTTATAACATAAAGTCTTGCTGGAAATAAACAGACAATCAATTGCAATTTTGAAATGATTTCTGTTACCCAAGGGTGATAGCTGTAGGTATAATTTTAAAGAAATCTGACCTCTTTTTAATACATTGAAGAATTATTGATTTTATTTCTATTAGATTTACTTTATGTAAGCTATGCTGTTAAGCATTTAACCATATAAACCGTGTTCAGAATTTAAGTTTTCAGGCAATAAAATTAAGGAGTATATATATGATAAATTATCTAGTGTGTTCTCTTTCTTTGGCCTGTCATATTTCTTGAATAAATGTCTGCTTATTTTGTCTTTAATTTCTTTCCTACTTTTTCCCTCTGTGACCTGCAGTACATTTCCTTGCCTAATACTTTGCTGAAACTCCTGTCTAGGACCCCCATGACCATCCTCCTTGAAACTTCCTTTTTGGCTTTCTGAGACTCTGATATGCAAACCTCATTCTCTTCATGTATCTGACTTCTTCCCAGGTTTTGTTATTTTCTTCTATCTTCCCTTTGGATAATTCATTCATTCTTTGATTTCTGTGACCATTTTATTATGTATCTTTACAGTGCCCAGCAGATATAGGTGCTTAATAAATGTTTGCAGAAAGATATGGTGATGACTTCTAAATCTGCATCTCTACTTGTTTTTCCTCCTGTCTGTGTTTATCCTGTGGTCATTTAAATTTAGTACCTTAACCACTGAACGTTATTTCTGTCTCTAAATTGCTTTTGCTATCAATTTCTCTCTCTGCATCAAAAGTACCACCGTTCTTCCCGTCACCCAACCCTGAAACCTCAGAGGTGTGCTTGACTCCTCCCCTCTCTCGTCTCCCATGCTCAGCCAGTCACCATGTCTTATCGATTCATTCTTGATAATGTCTTTTGGATTCTCACCTTGTTTACTTCCTTCACTGCTTCCACATGGAGCCAAGCTTTCATCATCTTTTGCCTGGCCACTTACCTTAGCCGTCAGCCTTTAGTCTTTTTGAATTTCATTTTGTCTTCTTCAGCACTATTGCAATAAAATTTTTAGGCATCAGTTTCATCATGTTGCCCGAGTTGTTTAAATACCTAGAGTGCCTTCCTACCAAACCTAGCCTCTTCATCTTTGCATTCAAGGGTTCCCACAGGGTTGAGCCATCTTACTCCTTAGCCCCTCTCTCACTATACACAAAAGAAATCCCCTGCCTCTGTTAGCTTGGTCTGCCCATGACAGTAATTCCCACTTTATCTTCTTTGTCCTGGGCTGCCTTCCTCTTTCTCTCCCTCAGTGCTCTTCTCAAGTTTCACCTCCATGAGGCCTTCCCTGACTTTTCCATATTTTTCCTGACTTTTCCATGTGTGTCTTTTCCTCCTTTGTTAATTTATTATATTCATTGCCTTTTCTGGGACCTTTCATTAGCAGCTTCTTATGCATAAGTCTTGGCTCCTCACTGAAGCTCCTGAATGGTAGGCAAGTGTAGAGTCATATGCTCTAGGTTGTGTGCCCACCAGCAGAGCATTTGCTAGAAAATGTCTTTTAATTAATACTTGTTGAATGGAAACAACACTCGTAAGAATGCATGGTGAATGCACAAATATTCTATTGCCCAATAATCAGTCCAACATTTGGCCTGAATTTTTCTGGCCTTCAAGAATTTGGGCACTTGAATGTACCAAATTGAAATGGAAAATCTGTCAACATTGCTTGGGCTCCTTTTCAATAAGATGAGACCTTTACCCCCTAGCTTCTTGATTTATTCACATACCTTATTAAAGCCAGGCACTGAAGCATGGAACAAATATGGAAAGTGTGCAAATCATTGAGCGAGTGAAGGTTTTTTTGAGTGTGTGTGTTTTTTAAACCAAACAGAAACAATTATATTGAGATTGAAACAGCACTTGATTTAACCAAGTACCTTGCTGAAGAAGATGAAATCATAGTATGGCATGCAGTCTTGGTAAACTTGGTAACCAGGGAACTTGTTTCTGATGTGAACAACTATGATATATACACATTATTAAAGGTAATTTCATTCTTTATGTAGTTTTAAAATAAACCCTCTCTTCCTCTTCCCATATTCTAGCTGGCATCTGTGAGACAGATCCCAAAGTAATCGTCTGTTAGATCCATATATGTATATATTCATTTTCTTAGCAATAGCTGGTTACTCTTAGAAGAAGATGTCTTAGTCATAGACCTGATCTAGGAGATGAGTATTAAGAAAAGTGTGGAAGGGGGACTTCATTCTTGGTGAAGTGACAATATGTCCTAAGAAACCAGAAGTGGATGAAAATGGCATGCCTTTTCTTACAGTTTCTGTTAGCAACTGTTTCCCTAGGAGATTGTTGGCAAACAGAATGACTTTTAACAACCCTATGTTCATAATTGCAATATTCTGATCTATAGGGCTAGCACTTAAAGCCCAAGAGATATATTCCAGAAGTAGTAAGTTTTTTTTTTTTTTTAAAGATGACCAGTAAGGGGATCTTAACCCTTGAGTTGGTGTTGTCAGCACCACGCTCTCCCAAGTGAGCCAACTGGCCATCCCTATATAGGGATCCGAACCTGTGGCCTTGCTGTTATCAGCACCACACTCTCCCAAGTGAGCCACAGGCCGGCCCCTGGAAGTAGTAAAAGTTTTGAAGCTGCTTTTGGTGTTAGAAAGAGAAAGAGGGAAATTAGAATTTATAAATGAAGAAATGACACGCCATCATAAATAAAAAAATATAAAAGGGCAAAAGTTCAAGAAAGATGGCAAGGTAAAATCAAAGCGAAAATCCAGGAGCACCCTTTGGACAGTTGGGGCCACCTACAAATCAGGAAGTGTGTTAGGTGATGATTTCAAGTGAGTTTCTGGGTCATTCTAAGTGTGAGATCACAAACACCTCAGGCTTCTAGGCTTTCTCTTTTCTAGTATTCAAAGTACCAACGGAAACTTCGTTGAGTGTAGGGATGGGGACCAACAGAAGGCACTTAAATGTTTGTGGGATTGAGTTGGCTCATTGAGAACATCTGATGACTGGTTCTGAGTAAAGAAGTAAAAATTAATATTTGTTTTTAAAGAATTTGAATGAATAGCATCTAATTTGTTCTTAGGCATGTACTAGTAAATGTCCAACTTTTATAATATTATATTTACCAACTGATAGCTCAGTTGGAGAAACTTTGTTTCAGTCGCAGGGCTTTAATCTGTCCAGGGCATAAACCAGTTCTCCTTTTTTGGAGATTTCCACTTAGCATGGAAATTTTAAGGTAGAAATGTTGTTTTATATTTTTACCTTTTTTCTCTATTTTGAAGACAATTGGAAATGTTTGGGGTTATATGAAATAATGTGCTGGGCAGTGTGCTTACATACATTTTATTATTTAATCTTCACAATAACACTATAAGTGGGATTATTGTAAATCACCTTTTATGTATGAGGAAACTGAACCTAGGGATGTTAAATATAAACCAATTCACATTTAGCAACAAATAAAGTTACTTTATGAGGAAATATCTGTCACTTTGTTAATGTCTTTTCAGAGAAATAGAAATACAGTGAAAATTCAGTGTTGTGAGTCAGAACTAACAGTATATTTTCTTTGTTGTTTATAGAAATATCTCTTAAAGAGACTTAAATCAATATGGGATATTTATTCAACTATAATTTGTGAAAATGTGGCGGCATTGCAAGATAACTATTTAGCTCTGTAAGTATTTTTTTTAAGCAGTAATAACTAGAGTAAAATGATTCCTATTAATAGACAGGATTTCAGATTCACAAAATAAAAATCTTGATATCTATTATCCACGAGATATTTTGTATGCTATTTGAGAACAATAGCTCTAGGGTTAGTGGGCTACATGTATACATAGGAAATAATAGTTTGGGATCTTGATTTACCTGTAAAGCACATGCAGGTACACACAGAAGTTTACAGTTCTATTTTCTCAAAGCTTAGGCTACTGTTGGAAATTGAAAGTGTGCTATTGGTGAAGGGTTGTACTAAGCAAAGCTAACCTATACTAGTAAGATGAAGGGCATGAAAAGGCCACAGGGGGGAAAGGTCTTCTCTGTATATAATAGCTAACAGGAATTCTACCATTATGCAGATAAGATGAGGTAGGTTGACAGTGACATATATCGGTCATTTGTGTATCATTTGTTAGTAAGTATTGCACATGATTTTTACATCACTGGTTTGATGAAGGAAGTGAGCACATTGTCATGAAGGTCTGAAAAGGAAGGGAAAGGCAAGGTGGGGCTGTGGTGCCTCTAGCCTCCTGGTGACCCGAGCTTTATATGTGCAGGCCAGGCTTCTAGATTTAGGGAGGGAATTCGTAGCCAACAACAATACAGGGATTATATCTACAACTTTTAGTTAACATCAAGCTCAAATCAATTAGATCAAGCAAGAAATAGAAAATATACAAAATGTGATTATTTTCTCTCAATAGTACCCTTCTGAGAGGGTAGCAATTTGAGCGCTAGGACATGTGTGGCTGGAAGGACATAGAGCTGAATGGACAAGGAGGTGGAAGACAATAAGAACTACCTGGGATGGAGAGTGGGCAGGCAAGTTGTGTGAATGAATGGGAAGGCAAGAGTGTGTTCAGTCAGGCAGCACATGCATTAACCAGACATATCCTTGGTTCTCCTAAAATGGACTGAAGCTGCCTACTTTTTGTAGCATCCCTGGGTCAGTTTTCTTTGGAATAACCCTGGGGAGTTAGACTGCACTTCCACAGAGCTCCATGTTGCTGCAGCCAGCTTGGGGTTGGGATAGATGGGGAGAGGGCGTGAGATGTCAGTGCATGCCCAGACCTGTCTCAGAGGACCTCTGCCCTTGGACATTCCACTTCTGCTTATCAGAAGGTCAGGCCAGGCTGGGTTGAAACCAGAGGGTGGAGCAACAGAGATTTGGCTCCTGCATTTTCTGGAAATTTATGGTCAGTTTGGGTTTCTTTATTCCTGACCTCAAACTTGGAGAGGGTAGGGAGACACACCAAAAGGCATTGCTTACCTGGATTTATTATTTTTCTTTGTTGTATTCTTTTGAGCTTATTTTGTTTCGAATCATAAGGTATACCCCTTCTCAACTATAAAAACAAACCAAACACCTTGATTCTTTTTCTGGGCATGTATGTAACAGCCAGGAGGAGGAGGGGAGGAAACAGATGCTTAAGTGAGGGAAAACAAACTGTAGAAGGGGGAAATAAACTAGATCAGATACTCTAAAGTCACTTTTTTTTAATCCATAAGGCAATTATTTTAAAAGGGAGGGCAAATAAATTGACAACAGATGTGGAATGTGTGTACACCCATGTGTGTTTGAGGGAGATGAAGGATGGCCATAATTTATTTCTTACTTTCAAAAAATAATAGTCTTAGCAGCTTTTTGGTGCCTGAAAGCCTCTCAGCAGATATTTCCCTGAATCTTAAATACGCTTGTCATCCACAAAAGCCATTTTTAAAAAAACAAACCTGCTATTATTGGAAGGATGTTTTAAAATACCATCCTTTCATGAAACACACGTTCTTGGAGGCAGAGAACATGAAGGCAGTAATGTAAAATAAACTGTTTTTCTTTGACTTTTTCTTCAAGAATATCACTGGAAAAACTTTTTGAAACTGCATGTTGGCTGGGCCTTGAAGACTGTCTTAAGCTGTCAAGAGAACTCTTCAGAATGTGGATGAAACACCCAGAGAATGAGTAAGAGTAATATTCTAATTCCCCTTGTTTTTGTGCATTTTAGTACCAACAGTTTCTCTACTTTTTTGATGCTCTAACTGTGGGAGTGGTCACTTTGCTTTCTCTTGGTTAATCTCTCTCTCCTGCTATTCTTTTCAAATATCTTTTCTTTAAAGAAAACAATTGTCTAATGTAGGTCTGTGCATAACATTAGAAGGTAAGTATTTATACAATGGATTGTCACCCAGGACCTCTCATTGCCAATACATTCTCCCAATAAGCACTTAACTTTGAACTCTCTATGCATGTTTGGAGTCTTCATAGGTTGTTGTTTACGAGTCTGTATTTTTGCTGCATCTATGAGCACATCAGAGCATCTCTCTGTGTCTCTCTGAGCTTGCAGTCTCACTGAGAGCTGAGACTATGACTCTGTCATTTTGGTTTTATTACCTCTAATATACCACTTCAGATGGACTCCTAGGAAACATGATAATGAGATACAAGAACAAACTACATGATCAACTTACACTGTACTATTCTAACTTCTCTCCTAAAACTCCTTAGTTTCTAAGCTAATTTGATTATCTCTTCTCAGGGTGTTAATGCTAATGACAATTCCCACAATTGCTTCTCCAGATCCCTTTATATTTGAGATCTCAAATATTTTTTCTACATTTATATGTCTAAATATATGACAACCTGGATAAACATAAAACTTAACTACTATGAAAAATATCATTGCATGTTGTACTTTACAGAATACCTTATCCAATTAAAAGTGTAATTTTATGTTATGGCATTGCCTTGGGAAGTGATAAAGAATGGGACTTTTTGTTAAATATCTACACTAATAAAACAGAGGAAGAAGAAAGGATTCAACTTGCTCATGCAATGAGTTGCAGTAAAGATCCATGGATACTTAACAGGTGAATATGGTCAACTTACCTTGAAAGTTCCTGGTGGAGAAATGCAATTAATAAACTAAAGTGAGAAAAATAGAAATGTGCTAATATAAGAATAGAAACAGCATATTTTTGTATCACTGACTTAGAACCATGGGATTTTAATTCTGTTTCTTTAAATTAACTCCATATATTGGAATTTTTTCCTTATTTACTTTTTTGCAAATGCACTTTTGCAGATATATGGAGTACGCCATCACTAAATCTCCATACACTTTTGATGAAACAAATGTAGTTGAAACTGTGGCAGCATCTGAAGTTGGCCGGTACATTGCAAAGGACTTTTTAGTCAACAATTGGCAAGCTGTGAGTAAAAGGTAAGAAGGAAAACTGAGACCTCTTTTGTTTGGGTCACTGGTTTGGTGCTAGAAGCTCAGCTTTAGTCCGGCTGAGTCTTACTCGTAAAAGTCCTTAGCACTGACTGAAAAAAAGATGTCTGCATTTAGTCTTACCACAAACTGGCTGTGGAAGAGAAAGTCACTTACCCTCAGTTTTGGCTTTCTGTACAAAAATGGATTTCCATGGGATACTTATCTAACTCATTATGTCCATTGTGTCCGCTAAAAAGCTTATCTTAAGAGACACAGATTAGAGCAAGTTGTATTTTTTGGTATGAGTGTATGTCATTCATTTATTTATTTTGCAAAGTACATCACAATATCTTCAAGAGACAACAGTGCTCATTACTACATTGGCCTGGATGTTGCTAATGTCTTTTATTTATCAGATTCCTTTTATATATCCAGATTCTATATTTTTTAACTTTTTATGTTTCTCGCCTTTTAAGATTAAATCTCCTTCCTTCCTAGTTCTCCTTTTGGGTTAAATATACATTGACATGCAAAAATCAGACATCATGCCCTTGATGGCTGGTCTTTCTAGAACATTACCTAACCATAAATCTTAAAAGCCCAGTATTAATATGTCCTATACAATCATACATAATCCTACTCACATACTGTACATTTAGCAGATACTAAGTACCGACAGTTTAGGTCCAAACACCTGAAACACTTGAAAACACCTGAACAGTCGGAAGATAAGTTTTGTGAATAAGTTTATCCCTTTGGAACAAAAAGTATATGTAGAATATAAATGCTTAAAAATACAGATAAGATGTTCTTATAGAGAAAATAATGGATTATTTTTCTTTTGTAAACATTAATTGAATATCTTTACAACACCAAAACATGTGTTTTTAAATCAGAAATTTAACGTGTAGATGAGAGCTCCTTTGTACTGTACCATTTGTCTGGCTCATCAGTGGAACACACATCACATACCCACACGATGAGAATATCTCCTGTTTTAAATTATCTATTATTCTTGGTTCATATATAGAGGTCCTATACAATTTTTACATTTTATGGAATCCCTAAGACCTTGGGGATAAATTATGTCTTCCATTTTGTGTAAGTCATTAAAGATAATCGCCTCCTTTCTAAGCCCTACCTCCCACTGGGAATTTGGAAGTTGTTTTAAATCAGAATTATTATCACAGGTCCCCTTATTTCGTGAAGTTTCGGAGACTCACACCTCACAGGATTGTCCATCTGTTTCTCTTCTCTCTCCCTGGAGCTTGCAACAAAAGCTCTATCCCCATGCCCACTCTAGGCCTACCATATCTGGCTTTGCCTGTTCTGTGACGCTGTCAGCTTACCCGAGGACACTGTTTTCTTCAGAGCCTCCTGCTGACCTCTCTAGTAGCAATTTTTTAATTAAAATGTTGAGAGAACAATGCCTTTAAGAAATATGCCATGATTTGCCTGAGGATTCAACTGGTTATCACCACAGGTTGACACATTCTCCACTCCTTCTGAAGCACTGCTTGGCCCTGAGCAAGACACAGGTTCACAGTTACTTCCCAGACCTAATATTTAGTAGTGCCTGGCACTTGGTATGTGTTGTGAGGTGCTTGCACAGAGCAATCCAAGACCAACGTTGGTTTTATAGCTCTTTTAATAGTTGACAGCTCTTTTTGGTGTTACAGCTCTTTTTGGTGTGACAGCTCTTTTTGATGTTACAGCACTTCATTGCTTGTAAGCAAGGAGAGCACAAGCATTAGGCTCATGTCTCCCCAAATGAGGGAAAAGGCCCGCCTTATATAGCCAAAAACTTCCCGCCCAACTTCTCATTCAGGTCCTCTTAATGCAAATGAGGGATGCAAGTCCGTTAGTACAGATTGGTTGGATATGAGACATAGCTCATTGGTCAGTTCTGGAGCCTAATTTGCTTGGGTTCAGGAAGCAAGCTAGGTCACAGAAGCTAAAGTTCATGATTAAGACAGTCAAGCATAAAATTTCTTAAACAGTTTCTCCAGCAGAAGGGGGCAGATTAACAGTCAGAAAATGCTCAGGGTTCCCCACTACAGTATGCATTTCTAAGTATTAGGACTGTACATATTGATGTTGTGGTTCAAAGTGAAGTGATGCCTGTCAGCCCCAGACTGTGTCCACACTCAGACAGGTGGGCCTGAGCACAAATCAGAAAATTCCAAATTTAATAGCAGTTTGGAATCATCTGGAGTGGTTAGTAAACATAAAGGTTTTCAAGCCCATCTATCCCTTTAAAATCAGAATCTTTTCGAATAGGGCAGGAAATCTATACCTTTCACTAGCTCCCCAGGTGATTTTGATACAGTTTAACATGGAATCAGTTGACAGTGTATTTATATAAGGCTGCATTGCCCAATATCATAGCCACTAACTAACATGTGAATATTTAAATTTACATGAATTAAAATGAAGTAAAATTTAAAATTCAGTTCCTCAGTTGCACTATCCCTGTTTTAAGTGCTCAGCATGGCCAGTGGTTACCATATTGGACAGCACAGATACAAAACATTCCCATCACTGAACAGCACTGATCTAAGGGGTAAACCAGTTCCTCAAGTCACTTTTTTCTCTCTTCTTATATCACACACAGTGCATATGCAAATTAAAACCCCAAAATGGCTCTAAGCAACCCATGGAATCCCAAAGTAAATATATGGTGTCACCTGAGACACATATTTGGCATTATTGCTGGACAGCTGCATTCCTTATATTGGCACCTCTTCTGCTACTAAAAGTCACTGGACTGAAAAATAAATGACAAGGGCATGTTTCTAATTAAATTGATATCTCACTTAAAAATTAGGGGATGATTGGTTCATTCATTGTGATAAATGTATCATTGTAATGTGAACCATAGGAGAAACTGGATATGGGAATTTTTTCTAATATTCTTGCAACTTTTCTGTAAAATCTAAAATATTCTACAATGAAAAGTTCATTTTTAAAAAATTAGAGGATGCACTGCACCTGAGCCCTACAACATGGGTGTTACGATGGCAGCAATCAATCTAGATTTAAATGACTTTAATTTTTATTCCTCAGAAGAATTTTTTTCCTGAATTTAGAGAACAGGAAAATGTTGACAACATTCTACCGAAGATTAAATTCCACTTTCTGAAAAGTCCATTGTCTAATAATTTATTTAAATGATCTATGTAACTGTATTAAATAAGAGTTTACAAAGAATTCCTTTTTCTTTTTCACTCTAAATGGGGCTTATCATTATTCCCAAGAAATTCCTAGAACTATAAATGCATAAAATTTTAATCATGGCTTGAATATTTTTACCTTTTGGTTACCAAATTTCATACTCATAAAATAGATATCTATTCTATTTATGGTATATTTATTTTAGTTCTCTCTTCTTGCACAAAATGTCTTTCAGACTCAAATAAATTTGCTTTTTACATCTAATACATTTGTTTTTGGTGTTTGGTGCTGGCCAGGTAGCTCAGTTGGTTAGCTGGTTAGAGCACAGCCTTATAACACCAAGGTCACGGGTTTGGATCTCCTTAGCAGCCAGCCACCAAAAAAAAAAAAAGGTGAAAAAAAAGTTAGTGTTTAATTTATATTCAGCAGTCTTGTTCAATTTTGCTAATGGTTTTGTTTGAATAGACAGTAATATTATTTATGGATTGTTAGAAGGAAATAAATGTTCACTTTTATAATTAAAATAGATACACTCAAAATGGCACGAGAATATTTACTTAGTTCTCTGAACATCAGAATATTTAATTATCACTTATCAAACAGTTACATTTGACATGAGTATTTGTTTTTCTTTTTTTTTTTTTTTTTTGTTCTTTTATTTTCGAGTATTTGTTTTTCGATCGTTTGTTTTTGGTGGTTACCCAGTATGGGGATCTGAACCCTTGACCTTGGTGGTACCACACCACGCTCTAACCAAGTGAGCTACCAGCCAGCCTGACACGAGTATTTATATGTCACCAGTCTTCCTGTAGTGATAGATAGTATGAAAATATAAGCAAAAAATGCTTATGCCAAATTAAGTTCTTTATTAACTATGTAAAATTTACACTGAATTTGCTAAAATGTGACTGATCACTAAAAAGTCAGCACTTAAATTAGGTTTCTCAAGTGTGTCCTACTGAATGTCACTCATGGAAGATACAGATAAGCCTTCTGTGAACTAGGGAGACAACAGCCCCATCAGTTCTGAAACTGTTTTAAACCTCACTTTTGCAAACTCATGGTGTATTTTAGCATCATGAAGTCTCTGGGAAGCCCTGTAGAAAGAAACCTAGAGTTTTCCACACATTTTGACTACTTACTATCTTGTAGGTACAGTCCTCAACTCCAGCTGGCGATATGCTAATGTGCACAAAGTACCATTTTGCCATAGACCAGTTGTTCCAGGAGAAAGACAGGTGAGAGGAACAAAATTTTCCAATCCTCTCATCTGGAGCTGGAATTAAAATAACATCTATTTATTGTTTGCCTATTAGTTAACATTTAGGCTTTGGTTTCTTCTATAAAATAACAGATGTGGTATTTGATAAATTCTCATTTTCTTTTTAGTAATAAAGTTTTAGTTTTTCTGTGTCAAGGTACAGTTCAAGCTTTTGTTGGAGGTGTATAGTAATTAGGACATGGTGTCTGATAAATGCTATAGAGAAGGGATGGCAAGGGCTTCGGGAATTTAAAGGGAAGGGATTTGAGCATGATTTGAACAGGCAGAGTTGGTAAACGTCTCCCTGAGTGGAGGACAGGACTCCAGAAAATGCCTGGAGGCAAGACTGGGAGGCTGTCGTGAATTCTGATTCCGAAGAGGGATCCTCCACTGGCCATAAAGACAATTTTCAGGTTACAGAAAAGTCAATATGTGCCTGCATCTATGGATAAATCCTATGACAGGATGAGAATAGGAATGAAGCAATAGTATTTTTTGTGCCTTTTTATTGTATGTGGTAGGAAACAGTATTTGTACCCTTATTCTTGTTAATTGGGCTTCACAGCCTACAGGAAAACCCTGGTTTTATTTGAATATAGAGTACAAGGCATGATCAGTCTCAAACTCAACTTGTCCAAGGTCATTCTTCCTCTCTTCTTCACTGAACACTTGATTTCTTCTCCAAATATTGTTATACTGCCTAAAGTCCTAAGCTTGAAAACTTGGACTCCTTTTCATTTCCACTCTGTTGTATTTCATGGTTAGGCAACACAGAGTTGAAAAGGTTAAATAGGCACACAAGCAAACTGAGATGTTGTCAAGGTGGAACCCCCAGGCACTGGCAGGCCTGCTCCCATGCCTGGCCTGGATCAGGCTGGATGTCTTGGTGCCCCGTGCTTGCCACAGGGAATCAGACCTGGCATTGGAGAGGAGGAGAAGGGAGGGGAAATGTGACCAAGGGGAGAGCAGAAAGGCAAGCCAACTAGAGTACCCAAATCACGGTGTCCACACTAGTACTGAATGTTATAAATTTTTTAAAAAGGATCACTATATCAACACACATTGGCTCTTGTCTTTATATTAATGGGAATGTGTGTGAATACTGGTGGGGATAAAGTATTTATAATGCATGTATTTTTGTTCAGTCATATCGCAAAGAGTATTTTGTTTAGTAATATTTCAAAATATCTCTCAGCAAGAGTGATAAATCATTTCTGTCTCAAAAATAACACCCCCCCTTGAAATGGATAAGAACAGGAAGGAATGAAGTGTGCCAGGTACTCTAATAGGTGCTTCCACATACATTATCCCATTGAATCCCCAGAACAATGCTTCTAAGTACATGTTATTCCCCATTTTTGCAATTTATAAGTTGTCCAAAGGTCAAACCCAGCCCTGCCTCTTGGGGTAAACTTTCCCTGGTAGCTGGTAGAAAATCAAACATTAGAACCCTAGGTAGCTTTCCTCTGTTTTCTCCTTTTGTTTTTAAGGTTAGAATTTGGTTTCTTAGAAACTGAAATTTCCTGAGTTATTCATCTCACAGGCTTTTTCTACCTGGCCAATTGAAATGGAGAACTAAGAAATATTTCCTCTTTCTGCAAAGAAACAGCTTTGCTTGTCTGAATTATATGCAGACTATCTCTTGTCTTTCTCTTTGCTCAAGCACGCATGACTTAAGTTACAGCTGGAAGATTTTTTTAAAAAGAACTATTTTTTTGTTTTAACTTCTCAATATACATTGTAGTTGATTTTCATGTCCCTTTACCCATTCCTCTTTCCCCCTCCCTCTCTCCCCTCCCCCTCCCCCTACTTCATATCTGTTCACTTGTCTTAACAAGTTCAAGGAATTGTGATTGTTGTGTCTTCTCCTTCTCCCCACCCTTATTTGTATGTATATTTATTTATTTTTAGCTCCCACAAATAAGTGAGAACATGTGGTATTTCAAAAGCACTATTTTCTATCACCGTTATTTGTATATTATGCCAAAGTTAGCTCTTATAATTTTTAATTTCAAATATACAGTTTTGAAATAAATTAATTGTGTATATTAACTATCAAGGCAGTTCAACCACTTCTTGTTCAGTTTATTATAATAACCTGCTTCAATTTTTCTTTCTTTCTTAATGCATCCAAAAGTCCTTTACTTTTTTAACTAAAGCAGTGCTTTGGGCAGGTATGTATCAGCTGTTTTTCCATAACAACACTTCATGGCCTTTTTTAGATGGATCTCATTGAATATTCAAGGACACCATGCAAAAGGAGAGGTTTCAATTACCATGTCTGTTGGAGGGAGCTCAAGTGGAGCCATGGTACTTAGCCTTCAGTGATCACCAACATTTTCAACATTTTGAGAATATCAGCAGATATCCTCTCTCTAAAAAGCATGCACAAATACAAAATTTTAAGTACACGTTTAGGGAGTTTTAGTCAGCAGTTCAGAAATTGATCCTGTATTAATTATTGTTTTTTAAGAGGCATAATTATCATATTTATGTATTCCCTTTTAAATGTTCTTACTTTGAGACATGGGACATGTACTCTGACTACCTTATTTAAAAAGATAAGCATGGTTGTTGTTTTCAATATATTTAAATAAAACTTTTAAAACTATGTGTTACACATATCAACATTTAACTATAATTTTTTTCTTCAGTGTTAATAAAATGTAATATATAATAGATTTTCTATTAAAAGATGAAGCTAAACCAGTTCATGCATGTTTTTGCTTAGAATTGAGAGATAATTAGTAGGGGCTGTTTACTAAGCATTTAGCTGCTGCATAAAATATAGATTTATCTTACAAAACACTTTCCACCCCTGACTGGCATCTTATTGCTTTGTAGGTATGGAACACAATCATTGGTTACTCTAGTGTATATAATAGGGAGAACCATAAATACAGATTTACAGATCATGGAGGTAAGTAATTTAAGTATTGTGAAATATCATGATAATTTGGAAAACACTTTTTATGCTTCCACTGGTTCTATAATCTCTGTGAAGGAAGCATTTTTTTAGCTATATCCTGCCCCTGAAATAGATACCATCTGTTCGTGGAGGGTGGGGCTTCATCCTTTCTCACCTGAATTACTGCAGTAGATGCTGGGCTACCTGTCCCAGGCTAGTCTTCCCTCCATCCCATCCTTCACATTGCTGCCGGTTATTGCCCTGCTGCCAAAGCTTCAATAGCTCTTCATAGTTTTTAGAAGAAATTTTTAAATCTTTTGATTAGCACATGAGGCGCTTCATGATCTGGCCCCTGCCTTACTCTCCAGCTTCATTTTGCCCACCACGTCACTGAGTTTCAGAGAGTAAGAGAGACAGACCCCACCCTCCCTCCCACCCCCCATCACATTTCCTCTGCCTATACAGTACCACTTACAGATTTTCTTAAATTATTGCATTGTTTCACATTTCCTAGATTTCACAAACACTCTACCTTCTGTCTGGGGAATTCTCTGATCCCTGTCCTTGGCTGGATATTTCCTTTAAAATCCTGCTCCAACCACCTATTTGAGGAGTTTTTAAATGAACTGATTTAATTCCCTCTCCTTCATGCTCCCAAATCATCCTATAAATATTTTTAGCATAGTGCTTACCACGTTATACTGTAATCAGTGAATAAATACTCACATGTCTATCTAACCCATGAGGCCATGATGAGCTCCTTGAGGACTAAGACTGTCTCTTAGTCACATGTGTCTTCTAGACTCTAATGCAGGGCTTGCCATTTCATGGCTTGACTTTCTTCTGGGCTGAGTTTCTTCTTAGGTGGGCTTTCTCCACATGGAGGCAATTATATAGCTCCAGGCTTACGTAATCAATAGCACTTTCACTTGCAGAAGAGGGATTCTTCTTTATTCAGCTTCAAGTTCCCTCCCAGAAAAAAGGATTTTGGTTGATCTTACTTGGGTCACATGCACCAATCACTGTGTCCATAGGGATGAAATACTCTGGTTGGCCTAGCCCACACTTAGAGGCAGCCCCATCCAAATCATAGGCACTGGGAATGAGGGAGGGATGGTTCTGGAAGGAAAAAGGGAATACTATAACCAGAAAGTCAACTGAGGGGGCAAAAGCAAGTGTCTACAAAAAGATACACATACACACAAAGTAAAACAAGTATAAAAAATATATACAACCTCTACACACCCAGTAGTGTAGGTAAAATTAGAAATATTTATAGTACCAAACATTGGCAAAGATGTGGAGCAACTGGAACTCTTCTACCCTGCTGCAGAGAATGTAACATGGTACAACCACTTTGGAAAAAAGGCAGTTTTTAAAAATGTTAATCAGTCCCATATGACCTAATAATTCCACTTTTAGGATTTTACTCAAGAGAAATAAAAACCTATGTCCACACAAAGACTTGTGCATGCATTTCATAGCAGTTTTATTCACATTAGCCAGAAACTGGAAGCCGTCTAAATGTCCATCAATAGGGGAATGAATGGGCCGACCCCATGGCTCACTCAGGAGAGTGCGGCACTGGAAGCGCAGCAGCGCTTCCGCTGCGGGTTCAGATCCTATATAGGGATGGCCGGTGCGCTCACTGGCTGAGCGCAGTGCAGGCGACACCAAGCCAAGTGTTACAATCCCCTTACAGGTAACAAAAAAAAAAAAAAAAAAATAGGGGAATAAATAAGGAGAATGTAATGTAACCATACAATGGATACCACCCCGAAATGAAAAAGGAACAAATTTGTGTAGCAACACAGATGAATCTCAAGGTAATTATGCTGAGTAAAAGAAAACAGTCACATTCTGGGAAATGTGAACTAATCTGTAGTGACAAACAGCAGACCAGTGGTTGCCTAGGGCAGAGGAGAGATGGACTGCAAAAGGGCATGAAGTCTTTGGGTGACAGAAAGGTACTGTATCTTGATTGTGGTGGTGGTTTCAAAGGTGTGTACGTTGGTCAAAATTTATTGACGTGTACACTTTAAGTGCATACAGTACATTGTGCATAAATTATATCCCAATAAAACTATATAACAATAAAAAATTATATCCCAATAAAATAAAATAATATCCCAATAAAACTGATTAAAATTAAACAACAGAGCCTGAAACTATATTAACAAAGGAAAATCAACCCTATGCAAGCAAATAAACAGATAATTGTCTAGGTCATAAAGGTCTGAAATTTGATACTAAGCAAAGAAAAGAAAAGAAAAGGAGAAGCAGCCAGTTTCATAGTTATTATGAGAGAGGAAGAACCGCTAATTCCTGAAGGAATTGTGTTTGGGTTCTGGCCTGCCTGAGCTGAGCTGTCAGGACCCAATTTATCAGGTGTTCCCTGGACAAGTGAGACACCCAGAACACACCCAGAACGTGCTTGAATGAACACTCCCAGAATCAGTACCGTGTTTGTGTTTGTATCTTCTAAAGTGCATCAGTTCATTTTTGTCTCTACAGGACCCAGTAAAGTTTTGTTGTTGTTGTTTAACAAATAAATGAATAAAATTTGTATAAATTTAGCAATCCTCAAAGTTCCAAAACTCTATATGATAGTTTTTTAAATATGTAAAAATGTATTTAGCAGTAGTTAAATTATAGCAATTTTGAAAATAAATTAGCTATGATGAATATCCTTTCAATAATGTATTAATGTCCAGCAGTACTACCATATTGCATAAGTTTATATGCTATCCATTAAAGAGAAAAGTGAAAAAGAAGTCATCTGAGTTGCCTGTCCCTTCTCATAGGCACCATTTTCATACACCTTCTGCATTTCTGGCTCTGACCTTTGTACTCCACACTGCTAGAAGTCTGGCTTCCCTCAAGCTCTCCAACACACATGCAGCCCTCCTACAATCCCACAGTCCCCCAGCTCCTATACCATCACTGCAGGGGCCCAGTCATGGGCCCACCACCAGGGTGTGGAGTTGTGCGCATGTGTCTCCATCTCCTGGCAGTTTGGACAGGGAAGGAAAGAGCTGGAGGCTCATTTCCTGGCTCCTTAACCTACTTTTCCCTTGAACTTTATTTTTCTTTTACTTTGTAATTAGGCATGATAGCCCTATTACTATTCAATTTCAAGTGCATTAGGGTTTAAGTGAGTTTTTAATGAGCTGGTATGGGTACACTATCATTTTATGGTGATACATGCTCTGAGTTTTAATCCACTGATATAGAAATAGGCTTTTGGAATATAATGTATTATTCAGCTGGGGTCTGGCCTATATGTAATATTGCAGCAAACATTCCTGTAACTGAATGCTTGACCTGACCCAATGAGGGAATTCAACCAGTGGCACATCCACTATCTAAATATTCTTACATAAAGAATAACATTTTTAAAGACACAAATATTATGTACCAGTTTTGGGCTTTGGAAGTTGAAGTTTCTTTTGAGATTAAAAACAAAGTCTGTGTTGGGGCAGGGGGTGGTGTTTCACTGTGTCTCTGTCTGCAAGTCTTGTGTAATATCCAATATGCATTCAATAAGTATTTGAGACCTACTATGTGCTTTGGCAGTAGAGCAATGAATAAAACGTTTCTGCTTCATGGCCCTTCCAGTCTGCATCTGATTCTTTGGGGTAGGTATGGTCTTCATCACATTGTCTCAGTCACAGTATCCCCAGGGACACCCAGTCAAGGGGTATACGTTTCTACTCATTCCAACCATCATCACCCATTTGCAAAATCATGTTGCTACTTAGCATGCAGATGTTTATTTTGTCTAAATGAGAAGTTAGATTGCACTGATCAACTGTCCCTCTGTCTTTCCAGCTGCAGCAGTTTTTCAGTAACATGTTGGAGGAGCACCAGAGGATCACAGTTCTTGCCAAATTACAGACAATAAAGAACGAAAATCTGAAAAACAAAAAGCTAAGTGCCAGGATAGCTGAGTGGCTACGGAAAAACACATAGCTTGTGGCTACTTTCAGCATGCCTCTTGCATATTATAGTGTAGTTTGCTTACAGTTCTTTCTTCCAATTCTTTGTGAGTCTGGAAAACCACAAGTTTTGTTATTTGTATTTTAGTCACATTTACTACTCAGAATCCTGTTCTTCCCATTTTGTCACATTTGGCCCCGAGGGCCAGTAATTGCTGAGGATTTTGCCAACACTGCTGTATTTCTGGAGATTTCATTTCACGTTGGGCTGCAAACCCACAGAATTTATTTCAAATGCCTTGTAAAAACAAATATACCTAGAAAGTCTTGTTCATTCTGTTGTGAAGGCCAATGGACTATTAAATCATTGGTATTAATGAAGAGCACATTGTTTTCTGAGGGAAACACAGATTTGCAATACTCTAGGGTTCATTTATTTTAATACTGAAAAGAGTCATGAGAAAAAATAACATGACAGTATAAAAGCAATAGAAACTCCCCAAAATAATATTCACCAGAAGGCAGAAAAGCCAAAGAAAAGCAAGATTTAAAAAGAAAGAGCAGACAATTTAATGATCCCTTACAGCAAGAAATATGTTTTCTCCTGCCCATTTCTTTCTTCCACAGTATCTACTGCAGTAAACCACATGTTGTTGGCTGCTGAAATTTGTGGTGTCACAAAAGACAAATGATTGTAAGATCCATGAAGTGGATCTTGTTGTGGAGGCCAAAATGGAGATGAAGACTCTGCCCTGAAGCTCTTGATGGTGTATTCACCTGTGGGGTGGATACTCTTTCAGCCAAAGCCTGTGAGCAAAAGCAATGATGTCAAACCACAGTAGCAATTATGGGCTAAACTTCAGAGCAAAAGGAAAAATTCAAAAGGAGACAAAAAGAAGTAAAAGGCTAACTGGAGCATAATCCTTACAGTTTTGCAGGGGATTAAGTTTGAAACATGGTTTCATTTGGTCAAATTAAACCTATTTGTAATGTGACCAACTTGCTTTAAACATGTTCATCAGTCACAATGTATGGAATTACCTTAGTTTTGTTACAACTGATTAAAACAGGGCAACTAAGGCAAATCATTCCTTCTCTAGGCTTTGTGTAGATATTTAATCCCCCCCCTTTTTTTTTTTTCATGTTTTACACTTTGTTTTTGTAGAATGGAGGAAAAACTACAGATCTCCTATCTACCTCAAAGTGATATTGTAAAGATTAGGGAATGTGATGTCAACTAAAAGTCTTTAAAGATGTTATATAAATTAAAGGCAATGTAATCTAAGGCTTTTTTCCTATTTCATGTATAAATTAAGAGCCACAAATTAAAATGCAATACAACAGTTCGCTTTTGTATTCACTTCACAAAGAGGATGCTTGCGGAGTGTCAGTGGGAGGCCAGGGGACTTCACCATAACCAAAGCTCAGCCTACTCAGGCCTGGGTTACCGGTCAAAGAATATTTTTCCTTAGATTTAGAAATGTAAGTTTTAAGAAATAAAATATCTCCATGCCTTCAAACTGTTGTGTGTGAGATATTTTCCTGTGTTTTCTTAAACATTTGTTCTATCTTACCAGTATTTCCTCCGATAATCAACCTCATCTCTCAAAAACCTGGTCTTCATGCATCCTCTCAACTGCTTTTCTCTTCTTCCTCTTCTTCTCTGTCTTAGTTTGTTTTATGCTGCTGTAAAGAATACCTGAGATGGTAATTTATAAAGAACAGAGATTTATTTCTTACAGCTCTGGAGGCTGGGAAGTCTGAGGTCAAGGGGCTGCCTCTGGCCAGGGCCATTCCGTGGTGGAAGACAAGAGGGTGAGAGAGCACACATGCAGGAGAAGGAAGGAACTGAACTCGTCCTTTCTTATCAGGTACCCACTCCTGAGATAATTAACCCACTTCTGCATTAATCCATTCATGAGGGCAGAATTCTTATGACCCAATCATCTCTTAAAGGTCCACGTCTCAACACTGTTGCATTGAGGATTAAATTTCCAACACACAAACTTCAGGGGACACATTAAAACCCTAGCCCTCTCCTCCATTTCTGCACCCCTTCTTTCCCCCTCAGGCTCCCCTGTCTTCTTTTTCCCCATTTCAGTAACCTCTGTCTTCCTTCTGCCTGGTTGTCCTTCTCCTCTCTCACTGGTTTTCCTACCCTCTGTACTCTCAGTCTACCACGTGCACTTTGAGGCTGACACTCAGGACCCAAGAAGATACTGTGTGATGCCAAGCACTCCTGATCTTGCCAAAAAAGCACATAGGCAGGTCTGTCCGGATCAATTGCTGAAAATTAAAGTTAATTAAAATTAAATTCCCATTTCGTCTTAGTTTTCTGTAGTAATTAAACAGTGCCGGAAGTGTTTCTCCAAAATCAAATGCCCAAATATTTGGTTAACAGTCGTTCCTCTAAACATGAAAAAGAATTTTGAATAATGTACATTTTTTCTTACTTGGATGAAACAAGTTACTCCAGATAAGCACTACATTTTTAAATTTCTGACCTTCTACTTAGTTCAAAAACAAGTAATTGTTGATTAATTACTGGGCTGGCAATAAGGCGGTAACAAGTCAGGGAGTGATACTGAGGAGGATTTGTCCAAATGGCATAAATACTTCATTAGCCAATAAAACCAGTGTATCTATTAGCACCTCAACTATAAAAATTTCTTCTACCCAACCGGTTTACTTTATATTTTTCCTCCTAAAAACAGTTAACAAATGTACAATGTATCCGTGATTATTTTTTTCAATTTGGTAATTAGAAATTTTTTTTTAAAAGTTTAACATTCTTGTGCTTCTTTCCTGCTCAAAACCATTCAGTAACTTTCCATTGTTGACTTTAAATGAAAGAACAAACACCTTAGTCTGATGTTCAAAGTCCTTTGTAACTTAGATCTCGGAGGACAATCTGTACAGCAATTTATTCTGAGATATGAATGAAGAAGCAAAGTGAGATGAAATTTAAAAGAGAGCTCTTCTTGGTTACTCTTCTCGTTTGACCCAGTTTTTGCTCTAATAAAGCTATTTTTCTCTCACCGAAACTCTAGCAGGATTAATATGCACAAAGCACAGATTAAGGGGTGGTTACGAGTAAATATAACTGCCTCCCCCACACAAAGAATTATGTAGCATAGTCAGCAGCACTTGAAACACTCTATTGCCTCTAGCTTGCTCTTCTCTCCAATTTAACAAGATTTGGCAAAGGTAATCTTTAGAACACACAGATTTAGGACCTATTTGGACTCTTTCTCTTCCTTTCCCTTCATAAACAAGTCAGTCCTAAAGGTGAAACAGAACAAAGTAGGCGTCTGCACCAGTGGGAGCTGAGGGAGCACCACGGTGTCCATGCCCCAAAGTGGGCTGTAAGAGCTTTGAGTGGAGGGAGCTCACACAGAGGGGAGGAGATCGCACAGGGTGTAGAGTCCAATCAGGGTGAGTAGGGCGACCACACGGGAGAAAGGGGTTATGGCATGAGGAGTCACAGCCAAACAAGGTAGGGAGGACATCTACACAGAAGGCAGCCTAGCACGGGTGCTCAGAGTCCAAACAGGGTAGAGGGACTTCTGGGGGGGACCCAGAATGAAGAGTTCAAGGGCTAGTGGAGTAAGGAGGATGTCCTAATTGGTGGCCTGATGTGAGGTGTCAGAGCTTGAGGAGAGTACGGGAGAGGCAGAGGTGGGAGGTGGTTGCCACAGGGTACAGATTAAACAAGAACACATCTAAGTGACAATGGGATCTAGGTTTCTCACTATTGTAGAAGGGAGTTACAGATATTAAAAAGGAGGAAATTAGAATGAACTCCATTTTTAGATTGTAATTGGAGGTATTGGTATGGACTCATGGTTTTATGTATATAGACGGATTTATAAATACAAGAAAAGTATGTAATAAATGTCTGTAAATGTGTGTAGAGATATATTTTGCTCTTTATCTCTCTCTATATAGACCGATATTGATATAAAATAAACCCTAGCTTTTCCACTGAGAGGACTTGGGAACAGCAGCACCCTTTTTAGGGACTGAATGTGTCCCCTGCAAATTCATATGTTGAAATTCTAACCCCCAAGGTGATGGTAGTTGAAGGTGGGGACTTTGGGAGGTAATTAGGTTTAGATGAGGGCATGATGGTGGAGCCTCATGATGTGATTAGTGCCTTTACAAGAAGAGGAAGAGGCGCCAGAGCATCCTTTCTCTCTTCACATGCCTGTACCAAGCAAAAGCTGTGAGCACACAGTCAGGGAGAGACCTCTCCCCAGGAACCAAATCTGCCAGCACCTCGATATCGAACTTCCTGTGAGAAATAAATGTCTGTTGCTTAAGCCTCCCAGAGTTATAGCAGCTCGAGCTAAGACAACCCTAATAACAAAGAGCACAGCTAGTGCCCAGATTGTGGCTTCTAAATGCCATTCCCCCCTAAAAGAACCAGGGCTCCCTGGAGAAATGACTAATTTCAGGGCTGGGGCAGGAAACAGAAAATTAGAAATGGTTCATCTTTTTGTACCAAAAAGCAAGGAAATAAAGAAAGATGGGAACATATCAAAAGAGCAGAAAGCCAGCTTGAAGAGGCTCCTTTGGCCAAATCTGGGAAATTTGAGTACTATAATAATAAAGACAGTACAGGAATAAAACAGGAAATCATAAATCTACACTGATATATCAGAATAATTAATAAAATTTGGGGGAGAAAAAGGATATTTACATAACTCCAAAGTACTTTTCCACAAAAAATAATGATTAGCTATGAAGGGAAATGAGTGATTTACAGTGGAAAAGCCTGGCAGATGTCACCTAGGTCAAGTGATCAATTTGAACATTATCACAGCAGGATAAATAAAATTTTGTTCCATTTACTAAGATGAAATGACAAAAATGCAGCATCACTTTTGTTACATTCCTAATAACTCTGCATAACGTGAATCTAATAATGAGGAAACATTAAACTGAGGGACAAGCCACAGAATAACCTTCAAAAGTGTCAAGGTCATGAAGGTCAAGAAAAGAGGAAGGTCTGTTCTAGACTAGAGGAAATTAAAGACAGATGACAATAAAATGTAGAGTGATTCTGAACCAGATCCTTTTGCTATAAGGGACACTATTTAGATAATTGGAAAAACTTGAATGGAGTCTGAGGATTAGATACTAAAAATGTATCATTGTTAATATCGTGACTTTGATTGTCGTGCTGTATTTATGTAGAAAATGTCCTTGGTTGTAAAACATACATATCAAGGAGTGAATGGGGCAACAGGGGGGCAACTAACTTACTAATTATGGCAATTCCAACTTTTTGATAATTTTGTGATTAAATAAACTTAAAAATAAATAAAAGTTATTATTAGAACTGCAATGCACTTTTATTTTGTGTTGCTTTTTTCTTTCAAACTTGATAATGGACACAGCCACAGTCCTAATCCTGAAGTTACCCATTAAACATTTTAATAATAAAGCCCAAAGTGGAAATACAAGCTGTCTCAAAAGACTTAATTTCTGGTTTCAGTTAGCATTTTCCATCTTCAATCAGAGCAACTAAAAACTTAAAATTAAAAAAACTATTATTCAAAATTAACAAAGCCATGTAAATGTAAAATAAATGTAAATCGTTACATTTTCAAATAAAGCTTATTTAAAACTCGTGTAAGTTTGTAACATTTATACTTCTGAAGTTATTAAAACTTAAAATTTCACTGAGTTTTCTGGGAAAACCTTTATATATACATGGATAAATGCTGTAACCTTGAAGTTACTATGGCAGCAATTTCATTTACTTCATGCTACAGTAATGTCTTAATAATATATTGCCATTTCATATAGCCAGTGATAAATGATATCTAAGTCCAGAAGCTGTGTAGTACCATAGTCCCTCCTTATTTGTGGATTCAGTTTCTCAAGGTCAACCATTGTCTGAAAATATTACATCACTACTCTTGTGCTTTGGGGCCCTTGTTAAGTAAAATAGGGGTTGGTTACTTGAAACAAGCACTGTAATACAATGACAGTGATCTAACTAAATCTGATCTAATTGAGATGGCTACCAAGTGACTAATAGCAATCTGGCTGGACCAAGCAGGATAGTGTGAGATTTCATCACGCTACTCAGAACAGCATGCAATTTAAAACTTATGAATTGTTTATTTCTGGAATTTTCCACGTAGGTCACAATGTCTACATCATTCAGCCCACTTCTCATCATGTAGGCATTTTATCATCTCACGTCATCACAAGAAGAAGGGTTGAGTACGGTACAATAAGATTTTTTTTTTTTTTTTTTGACTGGTAAGGGAATCGCAACCCTCGGCACAGTGTGGTCTACACCACACTCAGCCAGTGAGCGCACCGGCCATCCCTATATAGGATCCAAACCCTCGGCCTCGGCGCTACCAGCGCCGCACTCTCCCGAGTGAGCCATGGGGCCGGCGAATAAGATATTTTGAGAGAGAAAGAGGGCGACTACATTCATGTAACTTTTATTAGAGTATAATTGTTCGGTTTTATTAGTTATTGTTAATCTCTTACTATGCCTAATTCATAAATTAAATTATATCATAGAATTCATATGTATAGGAAAAAATAGTGTATACATTTGTCCCTTGGTATCTGTGGGGGATTAGTTGCAGGATCCCCTTGGGTCCCAAAATCTGCGGATGCTCAAGTCCCTGATATAAATGGCATAATATTTGCATATAATCTGTGAACATCCTCCCGTACAGTTTAAGTCATCTCTAAATTACTTACAATATCTAATATAATGTAAATGCTATGTAAATAGTTGTTATACTGTATTTTTTTATCTGTGTTTTCTTATTGTTGTATTGTTATTTTTTCGAATAGTTTTGACCCACGGTTGGTTGATACAGGAGGCCGACTATGTAGGGTTCACTACTATTCTAGGTTTCAGGCATCTGCTGGGGATCTTGGAACATATCCCCCATAGATAAGTGGGGACTACCTGATATATAGTTATGTATTCTTAACTGTTACTATATTGATTTAATGCGGGTAAACATAAAAACTCTCTGCTAGGTACTACCAACTTCTTTTACAATATACTTTCTTCATTGGAAAAATTCTAACTGGATGAATAAAAATTATTTTCACCTGAGTGCTGTAACATGCCTTCAAAATTCTAAATGGGATTTAGAAGTACAGAATGAAAAATACAGGTTGATATTCTCTGTAGTATTTTTTAAAAGGCTATCCTTGAATCAGGATTTTCAAAATAATAAATTGCAGGCTTTTTAATAGAAACTTTTCCTATGCAAGCCATGTTGTTGTTTTTTCCTGGTGGCTAGCCAGTATGGGCATCTGAACACTTGTATATTCTTAAAAGTACACTGTAACTTATTTTCTTCACTGAAAAGTTTATTTTGTGAAAAAGGGCTGTTTGTGTATGCATGTGTGTATATTCGAGTGTATGTGTAAAGACTGTGGGTGTGAACAACTGCCTGTCCTAGGCCAAACTGCACTTCGATTCTTTTGACTGCCATGGAAAAACAATTGCAGAACACAAAGCCTTCCTCTCTTTCTTTACCTTCGCAAACAATGTCAAGCAAAATGAGACGAAGCTGTCACCTTCTCTGCTCTCAGGCTTCTGCTAAGGGTGGTTTATTTTGATGTCTTGACAAGTCCTGGACCTGGAGAGTTCATAGATATATACCGGAGGCATAAAGAGGCTCTTATCATGGGGTTTACAGAAGTTCAGAGTTTCTATCATCTGAGCAACGATCACTCTATCATTGAGAATGATTCCTCAATGCTACCATATCTTACTTGAGATCAACACAGGAACAATCTTTGGTGATGCTAGATATCTCAGGTCTCGTTTAGGAGATTGTCCTAAGAATGTCCCATAACAGAGAATAGCTATGGTTTCTTCCAGAACGGGTTCCTTTGACTTATCGATAGTGAGAAGGAGGCCTTCCAATCACCTGGCCCCAGATGGTAGCTTCAGTGTTTATGAACTCCTGTGAGAGGTAGGCAGGGTGAGAGTACTAGCCCAATCATTCATTTCTTCATAAGGTCGATGTTTCCTTCATCTTCTCCCCCAAACACATACCCAAAATTTTAGAGAAAATACACTCATTTTATAAATAAGTTCAGAGAGAAGTTATGACCTACCCAATTAAAAGTAGCATAATGCAATAGGGAAGTGATGTGGTTGGCAGGAAGACACCACTACCTGCTGAGTGACCTCTATGTGTGACATAATGTGCTACATACGCTTTGTCTCAGCCTCAAAATAGTCCTCAGAGGCAGTGTCTCCATTAGGGTTCAGTCAGAAAAACAGAAACCAGACCAGTTCTTTGTTTGTCTGTTCTAACAAAGAGATTTTAATATTAGGAATTTGTTAAACAAGTATTGGAGAAGTGAAAAAGCAAAAGAAGAACCCCAGTTTATAGCTTAGAAGTAGGTCTCTCCCATGGGGTTGGAGAATAAAGGGCAAAGGTTGGAGTTATTAAAATGTAGAAGCTTGGACAAGGAAGTACAAGATTTTGTTATGTTTGATTTCACCCAGACTTCCTTATTCCACATCTCAGGATCTCTCTTCTTCCCAACCGATGCCCTAATTCTCACATTAGAAGCTTGGCAAGGCTGTGAATTCAACTTGCACTGTAATGATGCATCCTGCAGAGCAGCTACAAGAATTCAGAGATTCTTTTAGTTGAACTGCATTTGTCTAACATGTCTCAAGCTGGTCATTTTCATTCTGTGAGTGCTCCAGCACACTCAGAAATAGCCATTCCATCCCACAATTCTTGCAGTCGTAGTGGTTAAACATAGCAGCCACTTGGTCACTGAAGGCACCTTGCTTCAGTAGGTACTTCATTGTAATCAACCATAGGTGATTAATACTGGTGGCACTAGGAGGTAGCACTGTGTTCAAGGCCAAAGGCATGATCGAGCCTAAGCTCAGAATCCCACCCTGAGAATCAGTTTCCTGGGAATCTCTAGCATCAGTCAGGATCCAATGAGGAAATCAGAATCCAGATTGGCTTTTTTGACTGAAATTATAAGGAACTGGTATTGGAGAACTGAAAAGACAAAAGGGTAGCACTGAGATAACATCAAAAATAGGAACAGCAGGAAACAGCTAGCTCTAGGAGGGTGGAGCAAGGGAGGGGTGGGGGGTGTTATTGGAACTTGGAGTCTGTTGCAGCCACCTCGGAGCTCAGAGAAAGTCTCAGTAGAGCAAGGGTCCCAACCTTGAGGAGGGGGTTGGCTTAACTGGTGCCCATGCCTCAGAAACTCAGAGGGCCTCTTCAAGCTGGATCCAGACCTCTGTGGAGGGGGCTCTGGCCCAACAGTGCTGGTATCTCTGGGGGAACACAGTAGGCTGGGTCTGGGAGACTGAGGAGAAAATCCTGGGCACTGGAATCCCACAGCCACTGCCAGAAGGAAAAGCCACTTCTAGGGTGATGCAGATAGAAACTGGAAGCAAACAGGAAGGAGCAAGCAAGCCCCTCTCCCTCCTCTTCCAGCCTTTCTGTGTTCCTCAGAGACCCTCGTGGCAGATCTGGCAAAGCCAAAATGTGGTTTGTAGAGTCCAAGTCCTAACATCACAATGCAGAGTATAAAAAAGTGGATGTGGAACTGAGAGACAATGGCTTAATAAGCAACTCAGGTCAATGTAATTTTTCTGATTTTAACGCAGGGAACAGATGCTTAAGATCAAAGCGCTAACAGAGACAGAGGCAGAAGCAAGAGTAAAGACCTGCTCTGCCCCCTGCCAAACCCCACTTACCTTTGAATTTTTCTTCTATTAGCTTAAAGTCTATTGTATACTGAGAAGCCTCAAACAAAAGTTTTTAATTCACACACATCTTCCAAGACCAGAAATATAGGGTGTCAAGGAGGAAGGTCCTGGAAATAACAGGCAGTGCTTCATATAGACGTGGGCATTCAAAACACAAGAAAAATCTCTAAGAATAATTTTTATAAAAATAGTTAAATTTGGACTTGTATTGAAAAGAAACCTTAGGTAAATGCATTTAAATAGGTTGTTGCATCTACTTTGTAAACATTATTAAGACAGATTTTTACAGGATTTCAGAAGTTCTAAAATGAATTTTATACTATCAAATCACTATTTGTTATGTTTAATAATTGCACCCCTAAATTATAGATTGTACATTAAATACAGGATAAGGATATTTTATTGATATAAATAAACTTTTTGATATAAATATAACCCAGGAATATGTTTATATTACTAATGAAAGCTAGCTTTAGCTGAAATGCTGAGTTTCCTATAGTTTCCATAACCATATACAACCAGAAAATGGATTTAAGTAAATATGAAGTTACAAATATCAGACACTTAATACATTATAAATTCTAATTTCAGATGTCAAATTTATGAAAAGCATTAATGTTGAATTTATGATGCATTTCAAATGTCCTTATTGATGTTTTCCTATACAGCAATTAATAATTTTTTGGCATTTTATGTTTTTCATTTTTAATTTGCAACTCTCCTCATCTGAACATCCATTTCCTCAGGAGTAAAATGAAAGTATATGCTGCATTGGTGGTGTTTCACTAGGGACCTTTTGAAAGTATTTTATGGATTCCATAAATGTTGATTAAGCATAGCCAATTCTTTATTATGTCAGCCACCAAAGGAGTGGGACTGAGCTGGGTTAAAGAGAAGGCCTAGCATGGCTCTTGCCCCCATCTCCTGCTTTAATTAGGATAGCTCCGCTTTTGTTGGTTTCATATACAGGAGTTTTAGAGAAGAATCTTAAAAACAATGTTTGAAAACTGATGAACTGTATGATCTCCAAAGCCCTTTGCAGGTGCGACATCACACTGACGTATAGCTTGTCCACTCCTTAAGAATTTTCTACACAGACTGTCTTGTGCTGCAGCTTCTGTAGGTCTCATACATCCCTCTTATCACAGAGGCCCCTTACTTACCTCTGAAATGATTCACCTTTGATTGTAGAAGTAAACAAATCATTCTTAGTGGAGATGAAAATTCTGGAACCGGCATCCATTTTGGCTGATTCCTGATCACTAAGAACATGTCCTTCATATGGCATTCTTGAAGTAGTAAGGGTTATTATTTTTTTAAAAGCTATTTTAATTATGGATTGTGGTTTTTGCGCCATCTGCTGGACTTATTTATTTTGCACATATGAGAGAGCTATACTGTATGTTATTCTTGGAAGTATCTTGTAAAGTATTTATTAATACTTTTAAAAATGTGAAATATATGCTTATTATAAGAAATGGGTAAATATAGAAAATTCTAAATTATAAAACAAAAATCCAGAGATACCTACTGTTAATATCTAATGGTATTTCCTTACCCACACAGAAGACTGTGTTTTTGTTTAGTTTTAGCTTGTGTTTTTTTTTTTCTTTCTTTTTTTTTCTTTTTTAAACACACATTAGAGATCAACACTATGTTGATTTAGGTTGTGGCAAGAGTAAGAGGAGGAAACACATTGCAGATATAAAGTCGTTGAGATGGACTGCTCTTAGTCACTACTGTGTTTGTGAAACTTAAGGCTTTCCTGGCCTATCATGCAAAGCACGAATCATTCTCCAATTTAACAGGGCAGGTGAAAGTAGAGGTAGGGTGGGGAAATGAGGTAGACACTGGAAAAAGTGCTTTGTATTGCTCAGGCTTACAAGAAACAGGTTGCAAAGTTATTATTCCCAGTGGAAAATGTGTCATTGATCTTTTCTATCAGTGCATATACATGAGCACCAATGTACTAGTTGCTGTAGCACATGCTATAGAGATGAAGTCATAAGGATCCTGCCCTGAAGTGGGAAAAATCCAGCAGGGGAGACAAGTTTATAAATAACCAACTACAAACAAGCTTGGAAACAGAAAAGCAGGGGATGCTTATCCTAATTGGGCAATAAGGGGGGGTTTCACAGTGGTGATTTTAGACATACACCATGAGGAAAGCATAAGTGAGTCCTGGAGGTGAGAACATTCTGGAATTCTGGCATTTAGTGTCAGGTTAATGGAAGGATGCAGTAAAAAGAAGGCTGGGAAGGAAGAATTAGGTCATGTCATGGACGTCCTGAAATATGTTCAGGATCTCGAAGGTTTTGGAGGAGGAAATTAACACAATGTAACAGAAATTTTAAGGAGGATAACGATGACAGTGATTCACCAAGATATAAAGGACTGAAGGTAGAGAAACGAGGTTAGTATTAGAAGTTGGCCTGGTAAATATGGGAGGTGTGAAACAGAGATAAAAATTCAATGCAAAGGAAACAGCACAATCTGAAAAACACAATCTATGAATAATGACTTCTAAATAAAGTAAAATTTGGGCCCAATAGTGAAAGAAATTTGAGAGAAAACATATGGTTCTGTGGATCTTTAACAATATGCAGAATCTTCCAAAATTAAGTAGCATCCGCTAAAAGGCCAAACCTGCAATCCTTTGCTTGGAATTGCGAGCCCCAGACAGGCTTCCAACAGGACCCCGGGGCCTGAGAGGCATCATGGGGTAGCAGAGGAAATGGAGGAGAATGAGGAAATGTACAAACACACCGCCCTTGTGTGGGACAGGAGAGTGGGGAAGAAGGTGGGTGGCCATCAGCTCTGCAGTTACTAGTCTTGATCGATAAGAGGACCAGAGACATTTCAGACTTAGTCATGCACCAGGAGTGAGTGTGAGTCTGGGGTGAGTGTGAGTCTCCTGAACAAGGAGTTGGTGGGAAAACTCCCAAGTCAATACATACATCTAACTACTTGCTCTCCCGAGCTCGTCCACCCTGACCCCAGGCCCTCCTCCTCTCATCCTTCAGCAAATGCAAAGATCACAGATAATAAAAATGGACCACAATGGGACATCTGCAAAAGTACCAGGAAAAACAAAAAGCTGGTAAAGAACACAAAGAAGAACAAATATACCATTAAACAGAAGAAAATACTGAACAAACTCCTCTATGGAATAAAAACATTAAAAAATCATTTATTCGTTGAAACAAGAGATCAGATCAGAGAGAGAGAGATGATAAAAGGAGAGAAGATAAAAAATAAGCTGGGCTGGTAGAGGCAGAACCTAATGAGATTTACAACCGTAAATGCTTACATGAGATTAAAAAAAAAAAAGAGGAATGAAAACTAATGAGCTAAGCATCCATATTAAGGCAATAGAACATCAAAATATACCTAAAGTTTCTAGAAGTATATGAAATAGACACCAGAAATTAAAAAAAAAAAAAAAAAGGAAAGCTAAAAGTTCTTTGAAAAGATTAGAAATCTCTGAGAGAGAAGTCACAAATAAATAGTATTATGGATAAAAAAAATAACTACGGATACTGCAGACATAAGTTATAACACAATTATATTATGAACAGATTTATGCCAATAAGTTTGAAAATTTGGAAGAAATCATTAAGTGCCTACAAAATGAACTACCAAAACTGTCTAACATTTTTTAAAACCCTCTACATTCTCAGAGCTGCTTTTTAAACAATAAAGTGTTTAGATCTTTCTTCCTGTAAACAAATACATTTCCACAATACCTTTTGAATGGTTACATCATATTACATTATTTTGTTTTGATAATTAAGTTGCTAAATTTTTACTCTCCCAACCTAGTAACTCTACAACCATGCAATTAATACAAGATTTACTCTTGTAGCTAAATTTTAACAAAGATCTTTATCTTTCCTTAGAATAAATTTCCCAAAGGAGAATTGCTAGGTCCAAGAAGATGTCTATTTTAGAGCTTTGGTTATGTACCAAATGTCTATAATTTTCAAAAAGGGAGTGACAGGAAGGCATTTCTGGAAGAGAGAACAATAGGAGCAAATTTAGGTACAGCAAGTGCAAAATCTGTCCTGAGGATGAGAAGTATTCCATGAAATAATGTGTGCTATGATATTATTAAATAAAATTAGTAATGTAATATTAGCACAATAGTTATGCTAATATTAATAGTAAATATGTAATACTAAGAGTAAATATAATAGCAATAAAAGTAAACTAATTCAATTATTTTAATATAAAAACTATTAACTTGCACATTATATTCATTTATACCACTCTCTGTTCAGGTTATAAATTGTGTAAAACCATTTTAATGATTATCCAAACTTTGGAGCTGCTGGAAGTCCTTCAATGACGTAACCCTGCTTACTTCCCTCTCCTTGCCTATTTCACCTGCTTGCCAGCTATTCCATATTTATCATCTAGAATGACACTCATTAGAGTCAATATAAATACACAGAGACTACTGCAGTGCACATTGGGGTTCAGCCTTATCACAGCGTGGACAGCCCCTCATATCTCCACTGGCTCTCCCGAAATATGTAGAGTTCCCCTGCATTAAGCTCTTACTCAGAGCAACTTCACCAAGAATGCCCTTCCCACTCCCTCTCTATCTGGCTTTTCCCTGTGCATTTTTCAAGATTCACCAACTGACACCTCTTCTAGAGTCTTTCTTGACACCTCCATCTCCAGGAAACTGCACCAGTCCCTCCACTCCCCCAACTGGCCCGGCAGTGCCTTGACCCTGTGTGATGCACATCTTGTACTTATTGGATTACATATCTTCTCATACTAGACCTGTGAGCTCTTTGAAGAAAGGAACCATGTCTTGTCTCTTTCTGTTTTGCACAGTGCATGGTTGATAAGAGGTATTTAATAATGCTTGCTGAGTGGATGATTTAAAGCATAGTGGGGGTAGATATCCGGGAGAGTTTCCAATGACAGAGCCACTGGTCCTGGCTTAGGTTATCAGCTTCATCCATTTCTGGACCCCCATGGTGATTCCTACTGGGAAATATGGCTTTTCAAAAATACAACTCATTATAGCTTCACAATAAAACAGTACCCTAATCAAACAATAACCACAAGCAAAACAGCAGTAATAGTACCCAGACAATAAGAGTTATCCTCACTGGGGTCTTTCCATTAGAGTATCAAGTAGGCCCAGTCACAGCTTGTTCAGAAGCTGCTGAGGAAGATGCTAACACATTTAGGAATATAAAGCTAGAGAGTTTCCTACTGTAGCCCCTCTCTAGATGCTTATAATCCTTTTTATTTTTTGTAAATCTAGTGAATTTTTAATTATTTCATTAGCCACACTCTACATCATATTGAATTTATTAAAATCGTTTGACCACAATAGGAATTTTCTTATATCCCCTTCTTTCTTACATGAAGGGTAGTATCCCATAAATGCTCTTCGTACTCTACATTTTCATTTAACAATTTCTTTTGGGAATCACTTTATGTTTCTTCCTAGAGGTCTTTTTATTCTTTTTTTTTAACTGCTGCATAATACTGAATGCTTATGGTACATATGGATGCTCCCTAGTTTATTCAACCACTCCCCTGTGTATGAACACTCCCAATATTTTGTGATTATAAATAATGCTACAGTGAATAAGTTTATGCGCTGTATTACTTTTAAGTATAGTTTGTGATATATATTACAAATTAATATACAGATAGCTACAAACATAAAATAAATTAATACAACTCAAAACCATAAAGACTTTTACTCCCTGAGAATTAATGGGTAAACTGAGGAGTGTTTTAGCATGTGAATCCTTCCTTTGAAAAAGCAACCAATTTTACTTTCAACTTATTCTCTAGAAAACCTGAGAATATCTGAGGAGAAAGAAATACATTTTCTTAGTAAAAGTCATGTCAAAAGTGTAATATATTCTGGACTAGCAAATTTATTTTATTTTTTATAATTTGTTTATTATTATTTTACATTCAAAAACGTTGTTGCAGAGCAGTGGGAGGGGTGGGGGGAGGAAGGTAGAGAAATGGAGTTGCGGGGGTGGGGCTGGCCCACAGCCAGCTCCTTTGCTGGCCTGCTTGCAGAGGGCAGGGGACAGGGGGGCGTGGCTTAGGCCTGTGGACTCCCCCGCTCCAGCTTGGGAGTCTGGGGAGTTTCTGGCAGTGGCTCAGTTGTCACTGGGCTGGATGTGAACATCAGGGGATGTGGCTGAGGCCATTGGCCCCACCCACCCCATCTCGTGGACCTGTGGAGCTTCTGGCAGCAGGTAGGTAGGCCATCACTGGACTACATGTGTGTGTCAGGAGGGCATGGATAAGGCCCTTGGCTCCCCCCTACCCTGTTTGGGATCCCAGGGGGCTCCTATTGGAGGTATGGTCCTCACTGGGCTGGATGCAGATGACGGGATCATGGCTGTGGCCCTCAGCTCCCACCACCCAGGCTCAAGAGCCCCGGAGGCTTCTGTGGTGGCTTGGTTTGTCACTGGGCTGGATGCTGATGTCAGGGGTACATGGCTGAGGCCCTCACAGCCCCACAACCCCAGCTTGGTAGCCCGTGGGCTTCTGGCAGCAGCTCAGTTGTTGCTGGACTGGATGCAGACATCAGGGGCATGTGGCTGAGGCCCTCAGGCTTCCCTCAGCTTGGCTCAGGAGCCTGGGGGTCTTCCGGCTCTTTCTAGTTTTATAAGTGTTCTTTGGTGGTTTTAGATCTTTACTGGTTAATATCAGAACTCTGTCTCTGATCTGTGGGTGTTTTGTGTTTTCTTTCAGTTCTGTGTTGGATTGTTAGTTGCACCCACCATGTAAACTCTGCACTGGAACTAACTGTTGTCCTTTGCTTAGTTCTAAAATGGGGGAACTTCCTGTGGGGAACAGCATTTGAGCTCTGTGGTTGAGCTAAATTGCTGCTTTGCTGCTGATTCCCTGGGGAAGGCTTTTTGTGCAGCTCAGGTTTTAACTGTGGACCTTGTAAGCACTTCCGGGTCTTGTGATGGCCGGTACACCTGGGTTGTGTGAAAACTCTGGCCTGAGCCGTAAGTCTTTTCAGCAAACTACACCCCCTGCAGTTCTATATTCCTGACCAGTCTCCACTGAGGGGGTCTGTGCTGACTGTAGAGCAGATCAGCTGTCCATACTGTGCCCCAATTTTCCCAAGTGGGCCTGTCTCGACCATCTCCCACGCTACAAATACTTCCCTTGGGGTAGGCCATTCACTGGTCCCTTGCGACGACTCACAAGCCTTTGGCTCCTTTTTTTCAGTTGTCTGTGGCCCCTCACTCCTATGTGGGTCCACGGGAACCCTGTCAGTGGTCTTGCTGGCCTGGGGTCCCCTACAGCCTCCAAGTAACTTCCCATAAAGGGGACAGCTGCAATTTTTGCCGACTCTTACTCCCTGTGCTCACCAGGGCCAGCCCTGAAGTGGCCAGGGCTTGAAATGGTTGGGGTGATCCTTTCTTTTTCTCATCGCAGCTTCTCTCATCTTCATGAACTCTGTAGGTCTGTCCTCCTTTTTCCCTCAGTTCTACCAGATTGGCATTCACTGCTTTTTTTAACAGTTGTAAATTGGTCGATTGTGGGAGAGAGTGACACTGGTCGACTGTCTATTCCTCCATCTTAATCCAGAAGCCTCATGTTGTCTGGATTAGCAAATTTAGTGAGGAATTATTACCTTTAAAAAAAATCCTCTTCCATCTTTAAAAATTAAACTATCTTTTTAAAAGGTGACATAAAGTTCTCCTGAAGATTTACCAGTTAAACCATTAGTTCAAAAACCATATTAGGGTTTGCTTGAGAAACTTGTAAATAATACAGGATGATTATTTTTTATGACTTATTTTCTTATTTAAGTTGAAGAAATAAGAGAAAGCAACAACTTTCATTTCTGTGGTGCACTGCTACTTCTCAGCACTTCAATTTTTAAAAGTTTTTGGTTGGGCTTTTTCTTCGTTGGTTACAATCCTTATGCTTTAGAAGATTTTCCTTTTCTTCTGTCTTGTTTCAAGAGCATTATTGCCTTTGCCCTTGGCCCTTGATATGTTTGTTCTTTTTGCATGTTACTGTAGCGTTTTGTGTGTTAAGATCAGGGAAGAGTAACTTCTCCTGCTGATTGTGTGAGAACAAAGAGAAACATTGACCAAAGAATATATTTTTGAAGGGTGTGATGACTGGCAGTTTGTGGGAAAGTTTGGTAGGATTTTTACCTGCTTTGAATTTTATCAGTCCAGAACTGGCAAGAAGAAACCCATTTTTTATTATACAAAATTG
Organism: Cynocephalus volans; assembly: GCF_027409185.1. Classification (NCBI taxonomy): domain Eukaryota; kingdom Metazoa; phylum Chordata; class Mammalia; order Dermoptera; family Cynocephalidae; genus Cynocephalus; species Cynocephalus volans. The sequence goes on from NC_084461.1 coordinate 101,595,475, forward strand.
ACTGTGTAATCTCAAAATATAGCATTGGCTTAATCAATATATAGTTCAGGTCAAATATTTCTATTCTGGAACAACCTTAAGAGGTGTTGCATCATTGCCAGATGGGTTGCAAGCCCTTATAATTAAGAATTTTGTTTCCTTTCCTTGTTCTTTGCAATAAAAGTAATTAGTAATGAAATGGTGGTTTTTACCCTATAATTCACAGATGAACAGGGCAGGAATTAACCTTCCAGTGAAATGGTTTAAATGATTCACAACATAATATCTGAATCCTGGTGGCAGAGGACAATGTTTAGAGGGCTGTAATTTAGAGATTAATATATTTCTTAGACACAGCTTATAAATACAGTTTAGTTTTCTCTTGGGACAACATAGTTTTTTCTTAAATGGCTTTGGCATATATACATGAGTGTATATAGCATGCTGTTTAAACTGAAGTACAAATATAGCCAACGTCAATTTGGTGTTAATTGGAAATTTTAAGTGGAGAAATGAGACTGAGCAGTAGAGTAGAAATAGAAACTTAACTCTAGATTAATTGCTTATCGTGAGTGGAAGATGGGAGAGAAGATGAACCGTCCTTACCTGATTTCGTATGGTTTTAGATAGACTCATGGTGTAAGAGCAGTGAACATTTACCTCCACCTTCCCCCGTTTTCTACTTCTCCTCTTCCCAGCCATTATTATAAAAGCATTAGATTGTAGAAGCACCTCTGAGGCCTTACGATTTTTCCCTTGAGGATTCCATGGTTTCTCAGCAAAACAAAGGAAACAAGGCAGTACAGTTTCTCTTTCTTTCCAGTATTCTTTTCTTCTTTTTCATCCAACTTAAAGGTAGGTGCACTTTCTCTTTACCACCCCACTACTTCAGCTCACAAGGCACCTCTCCTTAAGAAGCGATAGTAATAGGACTGTGGAAGTTCATCGTTTGAAAGGCTCTCCTTCACAAATGGTGCATTTTAAACCTGATGCCTTCAGAGGCTGGTAGAGAAAGCAGAGGCAAAAGCGAGTCGCAGAATGTTGACTCCATTTATATTGCTGTATTAATGCATTTGTTGTTGAGAGTGAAAGACCATTGGAGTTTTTTATTGCAGTGTGGACAGAAATAAAAATGAACACTAAGAAATGAGCATGAAAGGGCTGTAGAGGTCTGGGAGAAAGAACCTCCACACTTAAGTATTGGAGATGAGTTCTTTAGAAGGATATTTATCATGATAATGCTGAATATATTTATCAGGATAATGCTGAAAATGGTCTAGTCTTTGGGTCTCATAAAAAGTATTCTTCCTTCTCCACTCTCCTTTGGTAGGGCAGACTAACCAGTTTTCTGTTTTTTATAATCTTCAAAATTGCAAGGAAGAACTTGAATGTATAACTCAAGTGATCCATATTATAAATAAGGGATCGTTAGACCCTTGAAGATGCTGACCTGTAACTGACCCAGACGGGCCCTTTGAGGGGGTTGGTTTTAAAGTGATGCCAGATTATAGCATTCACAGCATTAGCGATAGCAACTATGTGGTCACATTGTATTACACAGATTATAAAATTCTCTGCTGAGTGCACTTTCAAATTATTTTAAATATACTATATGTGTTTCACATTATTTTATATTGAGCCACAAGAGTGAGTTTTGTGTGTGTGTGTGTGTGTGTGTGTGTGTGTAGGAAAATACAGTTACAAAAGTATCTCTAGGAATCTGTAGATATTGTAAATAAAGTTGCTTCTAAAGCATTAACATTGTTTATCTAATAACACTCTCAAAAGCTTATTTCAAGCTTACTTATAACTCTTACAGACAAATGGCAATGGAGATTTTTTAGAAGTTATAGTTTTGTGGATTTGAAAACAGCTGAACCATCTGGGAGGGAGCAGCAGGGGAATGACTTAATTGACCACCTGCACAGTAATTGTCTGTCTAAGGAATAAGCCCCTGGTGGGATGTGACTAACCTGTCAATTATCTCAGTGACCTGTCATTTTTAATGAGCATAGGAACTAAGTCTAGAGACAATGAGATTAAAATAGCTTGACTCTCTTGTTTTGTGTGAATGTGTGTCTTTTGCTTCCAAATATTTTTCAAGGGATGTCTAACAGATAGTGTCTCTGAATAAATGGCTTTATCTGCTACTGAATAGAAATAAAGATCAACTTTTGGGCTAGAGTTTAAAATGAACACTTCATGCTTTGATAATTTGCCTTTAGGGGTAAAGGTGGAAACATACTCATTCTACTTTATGCAAGACACAATCAATTTACATAAATTCAACTGCACACACTTATCTTTAGGGCACCCTAAAGATAGTGTAAGTGATTAAAGTGTGAGCCATTTTCCCTGGAGTTCCCCTCAATGACCTGAGCCTCAGAGTAAGTGTGAAGACAGAGACTTGGACTTGGTGCTGTTTCCTTGAGTGACATAGTTCCTGAGGCCTCCACGGAGTGAGCAACTTGCCAGGGTGCATGATCCTAAGGTTTAAAGGAAAACATACTTTATCCATCATGAATAATTTAGCCATCATAACTCCAATGTGTAAGCCAACTACTTCATCTGATGCTCAACCTAAGAACCGATAATCTATTCCAATGCTGGGGAAATTCCTGTCTGTGTAGGGCTATTCATATGCAGCATTTTCTGAAGGGATTCTCAAGGGTAATTTTGTCTCTATGTTACTGTAATGGACTGAATTATGTTCCCCCAAATTTATATGTTAAAGCCCTAACCCCAAAAAGTTAAATGAGGTCATAAGGGGGGGCCCTAATCTGATAGGATTGGTGGCTCTGTGAGAAGGAGAAGAGAGAGAGAGAGCTCTGCCCATGTGCATGCACCAAGACAAGGCCATGTGAGGACTTAGCAAGAAGGCAGCAGTCTGCAAGCCAGGAAGAGAGCCCTTACCAATAACTACAACAGTCACCACCTTGATCTCGGACTTTTCAGCCTCCCAAACTGTAAAGAATAAATGCCTTTTGCTTAAGCCACCCAGTTTGTAGTATTTTGTTAGAGCAGCTCAAGCAGACTAATACAGTGACTTTCTTCTTCTATGCTGACTTTAGAATCCAGTCTTAAGTCAGATGTGGCTCACATGCCTGAGATGGGAGCCTCTTCCCAGCACACCCTCTGAGCTGTGTGCTGCTACAGAAGAACTAAAAACGGTAGACCTGAGATTATCTAAAGTGCATTCTTCCATATTCCTTCCCCAGGCTTCTTTTTGAAAAGGCTCTGTGTGGCTTACATTGATTACAACCCCTCTCTCAGCAATATCCTGTGTAGAGATCATGATCATCATTAAAATTAACCTTGAAGCAGTGGAACGTCCTGAAAAGAGGATAGTATTTGGGGTCAGACAAATCTGGGTTGCAAACGTATGTGGCCTTCCAGTAACTATGTGACCCAGATTATCTTTCTGGGCCTCAGTTTCCTTATTTGTAAAACAGAGAAAATAATATCTAGTTCACAGTGTTGTTGTGAGGATTAAATGAAGTGATATATGTAGAATGTTTAGCAAAATGCTTAGTGCATAGTAGGTACCTAATAACTGGTAGCCATAGCACAATATTCACAAGATATTTATCAAGCATGGCTTCGAGTTCTGAGCTCAGTGGGAGTAAAGAAAGGTATAAGACGGCTCCCAGAAAGCAAAAGACCTAACGGAAATAGTAACTTGCATGTAAAGTTAAACTGACTATAGAAAGAAGATGAATGTTGCAACCAACACATACTCCTGAGCTACTCAAGGATCCTATTCATGGTGAATTAAGGAGCTTGTGTCAGAGTGTAAATCAATGAACTGCTTTCTCCAGGAAAACAGTCTTGCTATGAAGAAAAATGTCAGCTAGACTACCCAATGTGCTTCACGAAGCACTTGATTTCCATGTAGCCCAGGCTTGTTCTCTTTCCACATGCTGGTGCTACACAGTTGCCACATCTTCAGACCACACTGTGACTAGGTCTGCTCTAGAGTCTGGGTGGGGAGTCTGGGAGTCTGCAACCTGGAGGAGCCTCTTCTCTTAATGTTAAACCATATTTTGGATCTTTCATAGGCAATCTGACATAATTTTCGGACAAAATAGTGTTTATTAAACTGATTTCACATTCTTTGTATCTCCAACAAATGCAATAATTCAGGATATACTACATGTCTTCCAGCCATTTGCTTGAAGATGAGCATCTTGTATAGCTTGAATGATCCTGAGCTGGGAGCTGTTGATTCTCCTCATCATGATCATGGAGATGGTGGCAGCAGGTTCTCACTTCCTTGTAGCAGGAATTCTTAACCTTAGGAGGTGAAAGAAAATGAGCCGAGATGCTGGGTACCATTCAAGGAAGAAAATCTGCTGGGCTGTACTCAAAATAGCAGGCAGCCCAGGGCTGCCCTGAAAATGGTGGACAGCACCAGGCGTGGGGGTGGTAGAGCTTATATAGTGCGCCAAGGGCTGGCTGATACCATCAAGGAGGGTCATTATGCTAATGTGGATCAGGGTGGAGAGCTGCGTCCTTGTGGAAGCAAAAGGGGTTTCTGTTTTAGTCAGGAGCCTTCTGGAAAGGGGAGGGGGAGGTGGGCGGCGCCATTTTGTACTTGGGCTTGTCTAAAGAGGTGCTGGTTATGTTGCAGATCTATTAGGAGGGTACTTCAAAAAGTTCATGGAAAGATTCGTATTATCATTCAATTCCCTTTTTCTATAAACTTTTTGAAGTACCTCGTGTTCTCTTGTGTCATAGAACCCTTTGGCAGACAGTGACATCTATGGACTATTTCTCAAAATGATATTTTTAATCATATAAAATAAAATCTCTGAGGTTACAAAGGAAACCAATTATATTAAAACATACTTATCAAAATGTTGTGATGTAATATATGTCAACTAACAACATTAGTAGCACGTCTAAGAACTACCATTATTCTGAAGAAACGATGAACATAAATGAAATTTTGACGTAACTACAGCAACTCTAATGGATTATGAAAATCTGCATTTTCATAGTCAACAAAGTAACAGGTACTGCTAGCACTACTGTGGTTTGTTGGTTGCATTATAATAGAAGGGATGCCAGAATTTCAGTTAGAGGTTAGTGAAAATAAATATATATATATTTTTTACTCATCCAATTTCAAGGGCACCTGCATTCTGTGGTTAGGAATATTGCCTTGGAAATATCGAGCAAGGGAAAAAGGGGGAGTTCTGAACCTTTTTGCTACTTTTCCTGGGACAGATACTTTGGGCTCATAATGCAATCCAATTACAATTTCAGTCCCTGATGAAATTCTATTATGATTTCCTTTTGCTTTACTTGGAATACAAAGGAGCAAGTTTTCCCTCAATCTATTTGTTGAGACCTGCATTTCACAAAGGATTTAGACAAAGGCACCTCAGGCAGAAGATTTGCATAAGATATGCATTTCTCCCAGGGCAGTTAAATCCTATACCTTTTCAGGAAAAGTCCTTGCTTGCAGAGATGCTCATAATCTGTCACATCTATTCCCATGTGGAGGAATATTTGTTACATGGAGAAGCTAAAGAGTTTGGGACCTCCTTTTCGAAATTTTCTTAATGAAGTGCCAAACAGAGCCCAAAAGAAAAAGGGATCTTCGTGATCAGTGAGGGCTTCTTAGAGGAGAGAGAGGGGACTGGAGCTCAAGACTGAAAGATTCAGTTAGGTAAGAGATGGGAGGTGCATTAATGGGAGTAGTGAGTTCAGGTGGCTTTGGCCCAAGAGCAGGTATAACAGGAGATGAGCCTAGACAGGGAGGTTGGAGACAGCTTTGATAGACCTTATCTGATATGCCAGGAATGTGGGATATTATTGACAGGGGGAGTCATTGTAGTCTTTTTAATAGGAATGAGCTAGAGAAATTTCTGATTTAGGAAAATTATTAAAAAGGCCAGAATGTATTAGATGAATTGAGGGTAGGAAGGAAATATGGACAATATTTTTAGGATCAAATGGCAGCAGTGGATGGAGAAAATTATAACTACTTTCCCTACCCTTTTTCCCATAATTGCCTAACAATAGTATTTACCTGGAGAGCTTGTTAATTACACAGATTTCCAAGATTTCTCTTTCAAATTATAATCCCAATAGATCTAGGATTCAGTAGGAATTTATGATTTTTAAAACAGCTCCATATGATTTTATATAAAAATTTGAAAAATACTCCACAGCAATGTTTGCCTAATCAGATCTGAAATTACATGTGAGGTTGTCAAAGCAAAATTGCTCTGGAAAAAGTACAGTTTTTAAACAGGCAAGGAAGACTATACACGGCTATTGACATAAGAGAGAGAGACCAGAACTCAGTGTAAACTCAACTCCACTGATACAAAGGGTGAAAGTGTTCTTAAGAGCTGGGATGAACTACTGGAAAAGTACTGGAGAATTTGGGGTGGGGGGGAAGATTAGTCAATGGGATGTGTTGAGCACATTGAGTTATTCCTGAGTTTGCAAATGTCTTTCTCTGTGATTATGCCACCTGTGTTTGCTCATTGGTGCCTATTCAAAGTTAGGCTCCTATCCTCTCATAGAAACTGGGCGATAAGAGCAACATCTTCTTTAATGATTACATTTCAAACGGATGGCTTCAAGGTCCCTGAGAAGGACAGTCTTCCGTTGTAAAATGACAAGATTAAGGGAGAACATTTGCATCTCAAAGGACCGGAGAAAGAGTGTATAACTGAAAGATTTCTAAAGTAAATCCTCTAAGGAAAGGGAAGTCAGGGATCTATAGTGAGGAAGAAACCTGTCTAAAGTTTGGTCAAGCTGAGGCCATCTTAGTCAAGGGTAAAATATTACCATTACCACCACTACCACTATTATCATTAGGGACTACTCAATAGAGAACCGAAAAGAGGAATCAATTTTAGGAATATCAGAAAAGAAAAATCAATATTGCTTTCTAACCTAATGTTGGGACTTGGAAAGTGTGAACAGAGGAACGAGCAAAGGTGTTGGCCCTAGATGTTAGGAGAATGAAGATTGCAGGGAAAATACAGGAAAATGGTCAAGGCCCCTCAAATGTTCAGAATCTTGCCCAGCATATGATGTAAATATGCACCTGCACCCGGGTGTTCCTTGGTTATAGTCTAATGTAACTGCGCATGTGCACCCAGGTGTCCTGGGTTATAGGCTTAAGTATAAAGGACAGTGGTTCTGATCCACAGTGCCCTCCCCCAGCCCCTGGGATATCACCAGGCGGGCCAGGGGAGGCCACTACTGTTGCTGGAGGCTGTTGCTGCCAGTGCCCCCAGGATGCGCAGAGAGGCCACCGCCGCTGCTTCTGCTGCTACTGATGTAAGCTGCTGCTGCTGTGGACTGAGCTCATGTCGTCTGCCAATGGATCCCGGGATCTTTCCTAATTACCTACCCTGGACCTGCGTGTGAGGGGTCTGGTGACCCAGTCTGTAAAATGGGTTAGAAGGATCTGAGCCCTAGCTCTGACAATACAAATGGAGAACTTAGTATAACTAAAATAATGAAACGTTTTAGCTTTAGTGATGAATTGCTGTAACCTGACAATTGGCGTAGTCATGTAACTTTTCAAAGATCCACTGATAGAAGTGGAATTTTCAGTTAGTTGGCAGGGAGATGGTGCCAAATGACCCAAGCCACCTTAGTAAAGCTTAGCTCTTAGGTTCCTTTGGTAGAAATGATGCCCTGTAATCATCATTCTGGCGAGAGTTAGGGAGGGCAGTGGGGATTGTGGACACCTCCTCTGGAGTGTTGTCTTTTCTGATAGAACACCACCGACCAGCCCTGGACTGTGCATTCATGATTACCACCTTGTATTGGCTTTACCTCAGTCACACGCCCACAAACTAGCACACACACACACACATATATATATATATATACAGATGGTTCCCGACTTACATGGTTTGACTTATGATTTTTTGTCTTTACGATGGTGTGAAAGCAATGAAATAAAAAAAAGTTGAAAATATTGTAAATTGGAAGCAAATATATTCAATTTATGATGGGTTTATTGGGTTCGTAGTTTATCCCATCGTAAGTCAAGGAGCATCTGTATTGAAGTAATTTGAAGTAAATTATGGCATTTTAGCAGCTGGGTTTTATAAAAAACTGATGACTTCGCATTGGCACAAGTTACATTATAATTTTGTCAGAACTTGAATGAGGAGGTCAGGGCTTTTAGACGAGGCTTGGGAATGATATCTGAAGAGGTGACAGCTGAAACCAAGGGAATGGATGAGATTTTCGTGAAGTTACTGGAGTTATATGACAATAATGTCTTACCTTTTTTTCCCTCAAAAGAATAAGTGTAAAGGGGGAAGAGTGGAGGTCTAAGAATTCATAGTCTTTTCAAGCAGGAGAGGAAGGTCCCCAGTGTCACCTGCTCCAGAGGTCTAGGATGCTAAGGACTGTAAAAGATGGAATTGTCTTGCTCATGGAACACTGGGTAGAAAAGAATGTCAGGAGAGTGGTCCAGGGGAGTCAGGTGCAGAAGTTGAGAACGAGTGGAAAGAGGAGCAGGGAGTGCAGATGGCTTTCTGAGCTAGTCTGGCCTCGGGACAAAGTGAGACGTGGAGGGAGAGAAGAAAAGAGGCATAAGATGAAGTTACTGGTTATGTGACATTAATGTGTTTTACTTTTTTTCCAATCACTTTTTTTGCAATCAGAAATGAGTGAACAATCAGCAAAAAACAATTCCATTCAAGAGGGACCCACAGATAAAAGTTCTCCTGAGAAAAGCTGTCAAATTGGACAGAAACAACTGGTATGGCACACAGATTTTATGATTCCATGTTCTTTGAGGCATTCCCAACTTGGGCATCTCTGAAATGCCCATGGATTTAGGTGGGAAGGTGAAGCCCAGTCAGGACTTCTCAGGAAGGATCTCTGCTCCCCTGTGTTCTGGGACTTGCCCTTTGCTTCACTCTGCTAATTGCGGGGCTGGTCTCACTTTAATATCTTCTCTCCACCTCTCACTTCCCTGATTTTTAGCCCAGTGTTCTGTGCAATAAAATCCTGCCCTCAAAGTGGGGTGGGGAGAAGGGGGAGGGGGAGGGAGAGGGAGGTCGGGGATTAATTGGGTGGGGGGCACATGGTATAATCACAATTTGTGGTAATTGGCATGCTGCCAATATTGATCTAGCCATCACATCTTGAGCACGAGTGGTGATGGTGAGCTTTGTACCCTATGAATATTCATGACCAATAAAAAAAAAAATCCTGCCCTCACAGTAGAATATATATAGAGAGAATATATTAGAATGTTTTTATTTAACAGACTCTTATTTTGTTCTTATTAGGTCATGTCATGGTTATAAAACTTTGTATATATTAACTCATCTAACCCTATCACAAATACTTTTGTGAACTGCATTTTGCAAAAGGAGAAACTGAGGCTTAGAAAAGTAGGAACTTGCTCTGGGCACACCACTAATAAGTGGTAGAGCCAAGATTTGCACATATGCTGCTGAGAGTAGCAATAGGTGATATTAAATTGTGCTTATTTCATAGCTGTTCCTAAATGGTTCATGAAGTTAAGTTTTTAAGATAAATCCAATATACACACAAGATGAAATTTTCAAGAAATATATTTATGTATTATTTAGACTGACTAGACTGTTATTAAACTAAACAAACTGCAGTAAAGCCTACGAGGTCTGTTACTTATTTGTTACACTGAAAGTCATATCCTAAAATTTTCTCTTTTGTTTCAAGGTATTGTATTTCATGTATATGTCAGCCTCTATGTTTTCAGGCTACTGAGATTATTTTCATCTAGAATCCTTCAAAAGAGCATTCCTTTTCCTCATGACATACGAAGGTACTTCAAAAAGTTCGTGGAGGTACTTCAAAAAGTTGGCGGAAAAATAGAATTGAAAGATAATATGAATTGAGGATAATTGAAAGATAGTACAAATCTATCCATGAACTTTTCTGAAGGACCCTCCTGTGTGCTACTTGTGCAATGTTTTGCTGCTTGTCTTCCAGATTAGGTCCCATTTAATTTTTTAATAATATAAGTCCCCAGAGACTTGTGAAAATTTCTCTTAACCACTCTAGAAAGTCATTCTAGCAAGATTTTCCTTGTTCAAATCTGGCTGTGCCTAACAGTGGATCCTTCAGGTGGCTCTTCCGAACTGGAGCCCCAGTGGAGTCCACACCACAACAAGACATGGAGTAGGTAGGAAACACCGCAGGGCACTGAAGGTGACAGCTGAGTGCGCTGTGGGTTCTCACTGTGGTTAGAGACACTTTTCAGGGGCTTCTTTGGCTAACAGCTAAGGGGCTTTTACTCCCTTCTTACCCACCATAAAATGCTAATTCTGATGTTCATCCCCATCAGATTTGGATAACTGACTGGTGTTTCACAGGTATAAAAAGAATTCTTCTGCTCCTCCTCAATTTTTTTAAAAAATATTTTTATTATATGAGTTTCATATTACGTATTTCTTTATTCAAAAAGAATGGCCTAATGGGAGAAAATTTATCTTTTGAAAAGTAGTCAGATTAAACTGTTTATTTCTCTGTGTAAAACATATATACTGTATTTTTATGCCATTATGGTGCAAGTCAGAGAGTTAATTTTGAGACAATGTAAAACAGATAAAACTATCCAGCTTTTCCGACTAATACATTTTATTTGTTTCACAGCAACAAATAGAGCGGCAGTTAAAATGCCTGGCATTTCAAAACCCTGGACCACAGGTAGCAGACTTTAATCCTGAAACAAGGGAGCAGAGAAAGAAAGCACGAATGTCAAAGATGAATGAGTATTTTTCTGTAAAATACAAGTAAGGTCATAACTTACTATATTTGATTTGTGGGATTATAAAATGCATGAGTTAGTTTCAAGAAATAGACTGTAATCTCAAACTAGGAATCGATTTAAAAAGGGCTTCAACTGCCCTGTACTAGAGTAATAGCTTTAGTAGGAGAGACTTCCGATGCACTATCATTGCACTTATTGATAGTCCTGTGCCCATTTGATATCCTGAATCCATTCCTATGTTATATTATTTCTCTTTCTAATGATTTTTTTTGTTGTTACTAAAAGTAATCTCCCATGTGCGGATCTCCCACAAGATCACTGCCATATAATATTCTGGAGTGTTTCTGGATGACCTCTAGGCTGCTGTCTTTCAGAGTAAAAGGAGCATGCATAGGAAGTTTGCTGCTCACTATTTATTATTCTCCATGTCGAAGACAATTACATTGTCATATCAGTGTCATTCTTTTCTTTTGCAGAATTGTGAGGAAGTATGACAAAAGTGGCAGGCTCATTTGTAATGATGCTGACCTGTGTGATTGCCTAGAGAAGAATTGCCTGGGCTGCTTTTACCCCTGCCCCAAATGTAACTCCAACAAGTGTGGGCCGAAGTGCCGCTGCAACCGACGGTGGGTCTATGATGCCATTGTCACTGAATCTGGAGAGGTCATCAGCACGCTGCCATTTAATGTTCCTGACTAGGAGCTATTGTGAATAGACTGCTTTGTTTTTCTTATACATTTAAGTTGATCTCTTTCTCATAGGTGAATTTTAGGCCTTGGGGAAAATATTGGTAAAACATACCTAAGACTCATGTTCTCTCAAGCTGCAGAACCGTGCAGGATGAGCAGTAGTTCTATAACCTTCTGAGTGTGTCTTCTCAAATTTCTCAACTTGTGACCTAAGAATGTGACAGAGGATGGATCAGCACCTGTCATCATTAACCCCATCAACTTAAAAATCTCTTCCCTCTTGGCTGTTTTTGTATAAAATGTAGCTTTAAGATTTTCAGAATCTATAGCTGAGAGCTTTTCTTACATACAACATAGAATCATAAATCTACAATAGCTAGTTATTAGAACCTTGTACCAGTTCTAAATCAGAACTGCCATTTGGATTTAAAGAAAAAACCCTTGTGAGTTTGCAGTATATATCCATAGCCTCATTTTGAATTGTTCATGTTTTAATAACATTAAAATGAAACTTGGTAATACTTGGTAATATTTTTATTATTAAAAATGTGTATTTTTAGGACTTCAATATCCTCAAAGCCAGTGGTTTACTTTTATCACTTCAGGGTCAGTATTTCAGGATGTTTTTCAAAGGGAGGAAACATTATACGAAAATGGTTTGTTGTATGTTTGCTAGTTGAATGTATTCATGGGCAGTTGACTGGGTACATAATGTGGTCTTTTCAATTCTGATAAACTGTAGGAGGTATATAGAAATTTGAGTTCAGCCTTCTCTGAATTCATTGTTGACAATGGTCTTGTTTACCCTGTCACTGGTTCTCATTCATTAGCGTGCATCACAATCACCTGGAGCACTTGTTAAAACACAGATTTTGTGGCCGGACACCTAGAGTTTCTGATTCATTAGGTCTGGGACAGGGCTCAAGAATTTGCATTTGTAACAAGTTCCCAGGTGATGTTAATGCCCCTGGTGTGGGGACCACACTGAGAACCACTTCTGAGTTATATTAGATACATAATATGAGGAAGTTTTTAAATGGAGTAATTTAATAAATTTTAAAAAATAAATAAGAGCATTTTGTTTTAAAATACGTTTGAAATGTTAAGTTTTCAGTGTTTATTTTTCCTTCTAATCAGTGTCAAAAACACTTGTTTCTGCACAACGTACGCATGCCAGGGAAGGTTTCTGACAATTCTGGACTTATTACTCAACGGTATGTCTTAGGACTAAAGTATCAAAACTCCTAAAAATCATGCTGTGACCGCAGTACTCCTCTAGTGTAGTAAGAGAACTCATTTTCTTCTGCATCATTTTACACAGAATATTTACCTGGTCTTTGGGACTGCACTTACCTTTACTAAGCATCCACTGTGAGCCAAACAAACATCATCCTAAGTGCTTCCAATGCATCATCTTTAACCATCCCAGCTCTGTGAGGAAGATACAACAGCAAATTACCCGAGTCACGGCCTTTGAGACACGTACTGGGAATGTGCAGCTCTGAAACCAGTGAGAAGTGGGGGCCTCTTTCAGCTTAGTTTTTATTTCGTTTTGAGAATAACTATCATTTTGTAAATGGTGGGTCAAAGGCATTGTTTTATTACTTATTTTAGAATCACATAATTTTAAAGCTGAAAGGAACCTTACAGCTCATCTAAGCTGTGAATTAGTCAACACATACTAAGGAGAGCTGCTCTGGGCATCAGGCAGCAGGCTAGGTGCAGGGAATAGAGAAGTGGGCAAAACCCACCTGCTTTCCATCCTCATGGGGTTTGTGGACTAAAACAGTCTTTTTGTTTTCATTGTCTTGTTTTTTTATTATTATAACTGAGGAAGTTTAGAACTATTGTAATAAAATGAGTTGGGTAAAGACATGTGGGAGAGCTGACAACACGTGTTTTGAAGACTAAAACTAGGTCAGTGTTCTTTCCATAATACCACATATTCCCCAAATTGGCCTGATCTAAAACTCATCCAGGTGCTTTTAATAATACACATGTCTGAGCCCCCTCCCAAACCTGAGGAATCAAGATCTCTAGGGGTGAGACCCAGAGTCCATATCTTTTAATGAGCATCCCAGGTAAGGCTCATGATCAGATAAGCTTGAGAAATGCAGCCTTATATCATCAGTTGTCCTCTTTTCAGACTAAAAAATAATCCTCAGCAAATTAGCATTAAAATTGTCTTCCCTTCTTCCTCCTCTTGTCATTCAGTCTTAAGCAAGTAATCTGGCTTAAAATAATCTTGTTTAAAAAGTATATTGGCAAATTATGTTAAGTTTTCCAAGTAAGGCAAAAAATAAAGTAAAACATCACACAGTTACTAAGCAGACACCTCATACTGCTTTTATGGAACTTAACAAAACATTTGATGAAATGCTTTTTCAGAAATCAGGTTATTTCATCTTGATATGCCAATTCAATGCATTTTTTAAAAGATTCCTGCACTAAATGATTATTGCAAAAATAAATTTATGTGATTTGTCAGAAATTTATTTTGCAAGTGTCTAACTTTTAATCACAAAATGAGTAAAGCTTTTTAGTTATTTGAACTAAATTTAGATTAACAAGGAATGCAGCTGCACTGTCTGATTACATTAGCCAAGGAAATTGTCTTGTCAGTGTAATAGGATTTTTCTCTTTTCTGCTTGGCTATCTTTCAATGCTGATGGTGTGTCTTCATGAATATGTAAAATCAAAGGGAAGCTATTTTACAGAAGGTTATTTAAATATAAACTGGTACGTACTGAAGGAGTTAGACAAGTCATCCTGTGCCCATTTCTGCAAGAATTTCCAACTGGAATATTATATCACATCAATTTTCTTGACAACTTTGTCTGAGTCTAATTTGGAAGAATTAAAGAATATCCATACAGTGTCTAAGACAATCCTCTTGTCCCTCCCCTTCTGCCCTTGGGATGCTAACTCGCAGAAAAACCATTTAACCTCTCCCTTTATATATTTATTTGCTTTCCTGGAAAGTGAACAATGCCAACTTGAATATTTTGTGGATATCACAGACTGTAGTTCTATAATGCCTTGGAACTTTTAAACGTTTTCATGAGCAAGGCTTCTGCGTTTGCCCATGTCGGCTATTTGCTGCTTAAGTCCAGAGGGTGTCTTTTACATTGATTACAATTCCGAGAATGCTCCCTAAGTTGTATAGCAAAGTGGCCCCACAAACAGGTGCCATTTGATGTGTGGATTTCTTGATAGTCCAGTATTTATTGACACCATGTGCTGGGCATTGTGTGCTTTAGATTAGCTCAAATTATTGAATAAAATTATTTTTAAAAATCCTCATGTCTTCTCTCTTTCCTATCTACTTTTTCTTTTTCCTTCATTCATGTGGTGTCTATAACAACAGAAGATAGTTTTAAGGTTATTTAGGACAGTAGTCCATATATATGATACAGCCTAAGTTTTCAAACTTTTTCTTTTTTAGAATCTATATTTCAATCATATATTTATAATATTCTTTTTCATATTCACATATTTCCCCCATCTGCTTTTTCTACAGTATTTTTCTTCACAATGTGGAAGAGAAGTGACTCTCTTATTATCACTATCCATGTCTAATGAACAACATAGTTTTTTACGACTTAAGCTTCATACTTAATTTGAAAAAAAAAATTTCATGTTTACGGTTTTTAGTTTTAGCAGATTATTGTTCCCATACTGTTGTATGGTTTTCTGTGTGTTCTTTTTAAGCTGGCCAAAGCTTAAGTCAAATAGAATAAATTCAGAGAGTTCAGTGACTGAGTTTAATTGTTTTTTCTTCAGTAGAGCATTTAATAGCCTTGCATGCTTAATAGATATGCTACTTAGTCACACTCTTTCACTTATTCACTCATTTATCAAGCAACTCATATGTGTGGCCAGGCACTTTACTAAGAGCTAAGGATACTATGGGTAAGGGAAAAAACCCTCAAACATGGTCTCTGCCCTTATGGATCTTACAGAGTAATAGGGAGAGAGAGAAGGAGACAGAGACAGAATAATCAAGTGATCACACAAATGAATGTGAAAAGAATAATGGGTAAGAGTAGTCATGAGCTGTAAGGAAACCTTTACATACTCGGGGTGGTCACAGGAGTCTTCCCTGAGGTCTGGAGTTTGAAAGTGAGAAGTTGCAAAAAAAAAAATGGGGGTGGGGCAAGAATGTTTCCGGCAGTGTGAAGAGCATGTTCAAAGATCGGTGGCAAGAAAGGATGGAGTATGTTCCAGACTCTGGATGAAGCCCGGCTGGGTGGAGAGAAAAGCTTCAGAAGCCTTTGTAGAACAGATAACGGTCATATCACGTCAGGCCTGTTAGTTACATTAAGGAATTTGTTCTATATCCAGAAAACAATAGAAAACCATTGAAGTGCTTTAAGCTGAGGAGTGGGTGGGTGGGTGTGTGTGAGACACAATCATGCTTGCATTTTTAAGATATCACTCTGGCTGAAGTGAGGAAAACAGATGGGAGGACTTTTTGATGGAAGAGATGTGGGGTGAGGAAGACAGAGAAACCACAGGTGGCTCCAAGTTTTCTGGTTTTCCCAATCAAATAGATGGTGTGGCCGGTCACTGAGCTGGGGAACACTGGAAAAGGACCAGGCTTGAGGAATGCTCAGGAATGCCATTGCTAGTTCATATGATAGTTTTGTGTTTAGTTTCATAAGAAACTTACCAAAATGTTTTCCAGAGCAGCTGAGTCATTTTGCATTCCCACCAGCAATGTGTGCAGAATCCACTTTTGCCACATCCTTGCCAGCATTTGATGTTGTTACTATTTTTTATTTTAACTGTTCTTAATTTGTGTTTCCCAATGGCTGATGATAATGAACATCTTTTCCTGTGTTTATTTGCCATCTGTATGTAATCCTCAGGGAATTGTGTCTTTATGTTCTTTTCTCCCATTTTCTAATGGGATTATTTGATATTTTTACTGTTGCATTCTGAGAGTTTTTTACATATTCTAGCTATGAGTTCTTTGTCAGGTATGTGGTTTGTAAACATTTTTTGTCTTTTATGGATTGTGCTTTTGGTGTTATGTCTAAGAACTTTTATCTAAGCCTTTTGTCCCAAAGATTTTCCCCTATTTTATTTTCTAAAAGTTTTATGTGATCCATTTTGAGTTAATTTAGAAAGGAAGTTAATCAGAAAGGAAGAAATAAAACTGAGTTAATTGAGTTGCTTTATTTGCAGAGATGTGAGGTTAAGGTTGAAGTTTGTTTTTTGCTGTGGATAATCCAGTTGTTTCAGCACCATTTGTTGAAAACTGGCCTTCCTCCCTTGAATTGCTCCTTGCACCTTTGTCAAAGATCAGTTGTCCATGCTTGGGTGGGGCTGTTCTTGGGTTCTCTATTCTATTTCATTGATCTACATATCAGTTCCTCTGCCAATACCACACAGTCTTAATTATGGTAGTTATATACTGTCTTAAAATTAAGTAGAGTAATTCCTTTCATTTTATTTTTCTTTTTAAAAATTGTTTTAACTATTATAGTTCATTTGCCTTCCCATATACACTTTAGAATAATCTTGTCTATATCAACAAAAACCTTGCTAGGATT
This sequence comes from Cynocephalus volans, assembly GCF_027409185.1. NCBI lineage: Eukaryota > Metazoa > Chordata > Mammalia > Dermoptera > Cynocephalidae > Cynocephalus > Cynocephalus volans. Next base: position 101,612,454 of record NC_084461.1, read on the forward strand.
TTAACAGGAATTTTATTAAATCTGTGTATCGGGGAGAATCAACTTCTTTTCACCTTGGGTCTTCCAATCCATGAGTACGGCATGTCTCTTCATTTATTTAGATCCTCTTTGATTTCTTTTGTCATCATTTTGTTGTAGTTTCTGACATAGAAGTCTTGTATGTGTTTTGTTAGATTTACAATGACATATTTCATTTTTATGATCAATTTTAAATTGTATTGTGTTTTTTTGTTTGTTTGTTTGTTTTTTGACTGGTAAGGGGATCACAACCTTTGGCACCGTGTGGTCTGCACGACGCTCAGCCAGTGAGTGCACCGGCCATCCCTATATAGGATCTGAACCTGCGGTCTCAGCGCTACCAGCACCACATTCTCCCGAGTGAGCCACGGTGCCGGCCCTGTATTGTGTTTTTTAGTTTCTGTGTTCACTGATAGTATATGGAAATACAATTAATTTTTGTAGATTGATCTTCTATCCTACAACTTTTCTGAACTCATTATTTCTTGAAGGTTTTTTGTAGATTATTTGGAATTTTCTATGTAGATATAATTTATCCTCTGTAAATAGGGACAGTTTTATTTCTTCCTTCCTAATCTGTATGCGTTTTCTTTTGTTTTTGCTCTGGCTAGACCTCCCATAACTATGTAAGATAGCAAAGGTGGGAGTAGACAGCCTTACCTTGTTCTTGATAAGGAGAAAGCAGTCAATCTTTCACCATTAAGTATGATTTAGCCATTTTTTTAGGGTAGATCTGATGTAGAAAATTTCTCTTACTTTTTCTTTATCTGAGAATGTCTTCATTTTCCCTTCATTTCTTTTCTTTTTAAAAAATGACTGGTAAGGGGATCTTAACCCTTGACTTAGTGTAGTTATCAGCACTCTCTGAAGTGAGCAACTGGCCATCCCTATATAAGGATCCGAACCCATGGTGTTATCAGCACCACACTCTCCCAAGTGATCCATGGGCCAGCCCTCATTTTTCCTTCATTTCTGGAGAGTATTTTTGCTGGATATAGAATTCCGAGTTGCCAGTTATTACTATTTTTTTTTAATCACGTAAAGCATGTTTTGCCACTAGCCTCCACAGTTTCTGAAGAGAAATCTACTGTCATTTGAATTGTTTTTCATCAAAAGTAAAGCTTTTATCTCTCTAGCTGTTCAAACATTTTCTCTTTGTTTTTAGCTTTTAGATATTGAGTTATGATGTGTCTTGGTTTGGATTTATCCTGTTGTTGGGGTACCTTGTTACAGCCCAGCCATGGTAGAAGTCAAGTTTCCCCAACTGGCCGTTACTGGTGGGAGGGAGGGAACAGATTATTTCTGTGGTCCTTGTCTGGAGTAGAGGGGTTATTGTCTAAAAGTTTTCTGAATTGCTAGCTGCCCCTTTCTTGGTCCTTTGGCTACAGAAGCCAGGCTTTTGGGGGATTTCTCCATCTGTACCATTGGCATTTGTGGGTTGCTGGCTTCTCCATTACCCAACCTTCATGCACCCAGGGATATATAAATTAAAAAGAAAACCCAGGGTACTTTCTGCCACATCATTCTTCACATCCAAGGTCCCTAGCCAGTCTGCCTTCTCCCCACCTCTTGGAGTCATCTTATATTTGTTTTATTTATACTGTCCAGAGTTTTTAGCTATAATGAGAAGAATGGAAAAAAGCACATCTATTTCATCTTTCTGGGAATGGGAGTCCCTTGTCGGGCTTTGACATCAAGATAATGCTAGCCTCATAAAAGGATTTGGGCACTACTTTCTCTTTTTTTGTCTTAACTGAAAGGCTTTGTTCCAGATGAAATTTCTCATGCTTAAATATTTGTTGGAACTTGTCAGTGAAGCTGTCTGGGCTTGAAGGATTTTTTTTGGAAAGATTTTTAACAACATCTTCATTTTAAAAAGTAGTTATATTCTTTTTTCTTCTATTTCTTCTTATGTAAATTTTGGACATTTATATTTTTCTAGGAACTATCTATTTTATCTAAATTTTCAAATTCGTGAACATGATGTTGTACAAAATATAATCATTATTTTTAATTGTCATCTAAGTTATTGAAAGGATGGTACAAACTAGTATCCTTTCAGAAAATCCCTTTCCTCCCTTAACCTAGTCAGAGTAGTATTCTCTTGCTTATAAACAAAACACCCTAACAATGCATGCACCATCCAGAACATGGAGACTCTTACATGTAGTTGCAGCAAATTGATTTTCAACAAATTTCTACAAGAAATTCAGCTCTTCTCTTTCCTGAGATATACTTAAGGCCTGACTTAAGATGTATGGGCTAAGGCCCTCCAGTTTCTTTTCAATACACCTGTAACCAGTATGCTCCTTGCAATGGAAACTGAAAAGGTGTTGATAAAGCTCATAAAATGTTTCAACTGAAATAGAATAGAAATTACTTCGTTTTGGGGGAGTTACTGCAAACAAGTTCCGGAGAGAGAGGAAAGACAGAGGAAGGAATGGAGGGAGGGAGGGAGGGAGGAAGGAAGGAAGGAAAGAAGGAAGGAAGGAAGGAAGGAAGGAAGGAAGGAAGGAAGGAAGGAAGGAAGGAAGGAAGGAAGGAAGGAAGGAAGGAAGGAAGGCAGGCAGGCCTTTTTTTTGGATTGCTTCAGATTCAGAATTTCATTCTAGCTTTGAATTTTTACATAAAGTACTTAGCAGTAGAACATTTTATGATTTTTTTCATATTCTTGAAAGATGAGGGTTATTTGAATTTTGTAATTTTTAATAATTCGTTTTTCAAAAAGCTATATAGGAAAAACATGCGTGGTTTTTGGCTCCCTCTGCTGGCCATTGATATGTACTTTATGTTTTAAACAGAACAAAACCAAGACAACTATATTTCAAATACATCTAGGATTTTTTTTTTTAAAGATTATTTGGGGGTGATTACAACGAAAATTTTTTAATCTTCTCTGGAATAAAAGATGATTTCAATTTTTTTAATTTAACATTTTCAAGTTTCTGAGAGACATTTAAATTTGGTAAGTATATTTTTTATTTTGATAACTTTTTTAAACTTCAAAATTATAACTGAAAACAAAGCATACATTTAGCAAAGAAATAAAGTTTAGAAAATATTTCAGATAAGATGCCTGACTGCCACTATGTCTCTTTCTCAAGTTGTCTGTGGTGATGCTGTTCCATAGTCCCACGGCAATCCCTCCCTTGGTCCAGTTACTCAGTCATCCTCCTCGGCAGCTACTTAAACCTTTAGCCTCTTGAATGCACCACCTCTTCCTCCTCTCAGCAGTGATGCGTCCTTCTTAGAAATGATAGAGGGCATCCAAAACATAACTTTGACTCCTGCCCCAAATCCTAGTAAGAATCTCTATCCATTCCTTTTCTTCTCTCTGATCCTCTAGTTTCAGTGAAACAAATTTCTCTCCCTGATATCAAAGAACAGTCAGTTGGAATAGATCCCATTCCCCCAGATTCTTTAGGAACCACACGGTATCAATCATCATTTCTTCTCTCTTTTTTTCTATATCTTTGTTGGCTTTTCGTGATCAGCATATGCTTCTACTTATACTTATGCCAGCTAGGATCTTTCAACTGCAAACAGCTCTGCCTAATTTAAACCCCAAAAGGGCCCACGAAATCTAAGGGAATTTGGAAGAGCCTGGCCTCAAGAAGAACATGTACTGGGGCAGTTCCATGAGCCAGGGAGCAGGACATCATAGGCAGTGTCCACAAGGACCGACCTTCAGGAGCTCAGCTGAGCTTGGAGAGAGAGCTGAACTGTCAGGTGTTAACATTCACCAATTACAGCAGCAAGCCAAAAGTGAAAGAGGCAAGCCTTTCATCACTTCCTGGGATGATATATGCAAGAGTCTAAAACCCAAGGAAGCTCAGACTGCCCTTGTTCCATTTTTCCCATGGAGCTGCACACCCATAGGGGGTTTGCACAGATCACGGGGATCAGCACAGACATGGCGGTCATGTCACCATTGAGGGAGCCCTGAACAAAAGGCTCCAGAATTTATGTGGACCCTGGGGTGGGAGTGGAGGGTATGGTATTTACAAAAATTATTTGCATTTCTGTACAGGAGATTTTGTCTCCTCTCCCATTTATTTATTTATTCAATAATTATTTATTTAATTATTTGTTTATATCACTATGGACTTGTGGATATTTGTTTTATAAATAAATAGGTTTATAATGCTATATTACTTTATATACCAATAAATAGGCTTATAATCCCAAACTGCTTAATTTATTTTGTGGCTCAGATTGTTCTAGCTGTGGCTATTGGACGCTTTTACAGTTGGTTCCTATTTTCCTTTAATATATCTGAATCATTGTGGTTTTCAAAATTTTTTATTTAGATTTTTAGCACTTTCTTAGTTTCCGCACTACAAGATGTTCCAGGCTCATTTTGTATGAGGGATCTTCCAAAAAAGTTCATGGAAGGATTTGTATTATCTTTGAATCCCATTTTTCCACAAACTTTTTGAAATATCCTTAAATTTACTACCTCAGTTCTAGAATCAGCCATTTCTCTGAGGAGCTCTGATCCTTTTTATTAGGGAGTTGTATTAGAAACCAAGATTGGGGGGCTACATGTGATCAAGTTAATAGATTTTTAAACAAAAGTTAAACCTGGGATCACATGCTCCACAATTACCGATCTACCAAGTTTGATCTCAATGAACAAATGATCATACAAAAATAGGAAAAAAGTCATGAGGAAATCAAAATAATATTTTATAGATATTTAGAACAGAGTATTTGAATACTACTTTGTTGCAACATAAATTGTGAAGAATCTTGAGATCTGGAAAGACAGCTACTATGAAAGTGCAATATTTTCACTCATTTTTCAGGAATTAAGTTCCTATAAAACTTATTCATTTCATTACAAAGTAAACCAAGGAATCAAAAAAAGTTTATTTTTAGGGACCCGCACTACTTCTCTTCCAGTGTAGTGTTCACAGATTTCTTTCTTTTTTTTGATACATTTGTAGTTCAATTTTATTGTCATCATAATTGATTTGCAAGTATTGGGTGTAAATTATGTGCTGTGCTTTTCATAAGAGAACGCTATACAGAACACAGTTATTTGGGACTTATACAAGCCCTAGGTTGGGGAAGTAAAGCACTGACATTGCTCCTCGGACATTCACTAGTTGTTCTTCATTTCATCAGTATTAGTATTTTAGATCTTTTTACTTTATTTTTTGTTCCCATCCCAGTCTTTTAGTACCTTTCTTGTCATGTGATGAATACTACTATTCTTATTGAAATTTCCTTTAACTTTTTTAAAACTTTATTTTTATTGTAACAGTTGATCATACATAGCTGTAGGGTACAGAGTTTGTACCCTACATATGTTTGCATACAAATATCAGTATTTGTGTGCAATACATGATGCTCAAATCAGGAAAATTAGTATATTCTACATTACACAATGTAATCATTTTTCATGGCCCTCTACTAATTCCTCCCTTACCTCCCCCACCCCTTTCTTTCTTTCTTTCTTTCTTTCTTTCTTTCTTTCTTTCTTTCTTTCTTTCTTTCTTTCTTTCTTTCTTTCTTTCTTTCTTTCTTTCTTTCTTTCTTTCTTTCTTTCTTTCTTTCTTTCTTTCTTTCCTTCCTTCCTTCCTCCCTCCCTCCCTCCCTCCCTCCCTCCCTCCCTCCCTCCCTCCCTCCCTCCCTCCCACTTATGAGTGAGGACATGAGGTATTTCTCTTTCTGGCCAGCTTATTTCACTGATGTTGCTGTAAATGGCAGTATTTCATTCTTTTCTATGGCAGAGTAGTATCCCATTGTGTATGTATACCACATTTTCCTTATCCAGTCATCCACTGAAGGAAATTTAGGTTGGTTCCAACTCTTGGTTATTGTAAATAGAGCTGCAATGAACATGGGGATGTAGGTATCCGTTTGATATGATAATTTCCATTCCTTTGGGTATATACCCAGCTGTGGAATTGCTGGATCATATGGCAATTCTATCTGTAGTTGTTTGAGGAAACTCCATATTGTTTTCCATAATGTCTGCACGATTTATATTCCCTCTTACAGTATAGATGCATTCTCCTTTCTCCATATCCTCGTGAGCATTTGTTATTCTCTTTTTGATAGTAGCCAGTCTAATTGGGGTGAAATGATATCTCAATGTGGTTTTGATCTACATTTCTCTGATGCTGAGTGATGTTGAGCATTTTTTCATGTGCCTGTTGGCCATTTGTATATCTTCTTTTGAGAAATGCCTATTCAGTCCATTTTTAAAAAAATCAGGTTATAGGTTTTTTTTACTGTTAATTTTTTTGAGTTCCTTCTATATTCTGGATATTAATCCTTTGTCAGATACATAGTTTTCAAATATTTTCACCCAGTCTGTAGGTTATCTTTTTACTCCAGTAATTGTTTCTTTTGCTGCGCAAAAGCTTTTTAGTTTGATATCATCCCATTTGTTTATTTTTCCTTTTGTTGCCTGTGCTTTGGGAGTCATATTCATAAAGTCTTTGCCCATTACTACATCTTGATGTGTTTCCCCTATATTTTCTTTTAGGACTTTTATAGTTCCAGGTCTTATATTTAAGTTTTTAATTCATTTTGAGTTGATTTTGGTATATGCAAGAGGTACAGGTCTAGTTTCATTCTTCTACATGTGGATGTCCAGTCTTCCCAGCACCATTTATTGAAGAGGCAGTCTTTTCTCTTATGTATGTTCTTGGTGCCTTTGTCAAAGATCAGTTGGCTGTAAGTTTGTGGGTTGATTTCTGGGTTCTCTATTCTGTTCCATTGGTCCGAGTGTCTATTTTTATGCCAGTACCATGCTGTTTTGGTTACTATAGCTTTATAGGATAGTTTGAAGCAGGTAGTGTAATATCTCTGCCTTTATTTTATTTTATTTTATTTGCTAAAGATTACTTTGGCTATTTTGGGTCTTTTGTTGCTCCATATGAATGTTAATATTGTTTTTTCTATTTCTGTGGAGAATGTCATCAGTATTTTGATGGGGATTGCATTGAATCTGTAGATTGCTTTGGGTAGTATGGACATTTTCACAATGTTAATTCTTCCAATCCAAGAGCATGGAATGTCTTTCCATCTTCTTGTGTACTCTTTAATTTTTCAGCAGTAATTTGTAGTTCTCATTGTAGACATCTTCCACCTCCTCAGTTAAATTTATTCCTAGGTATTTTATTTTTTGGTGACTTATGTAAATGGGCTTGCTTCTTGATTTCTTTTTCTGCTAGTTCATTGTTGGAGTATAGAAAACCTACCCATTATTGCAGGTTGATTTTGGATCCTATAACTTTACTGGAATCACTTATCAACTCTAATAAGAGTTTTTTGGTAGAGTCTTTAGGCTTTTCTATATATAGGATCATGTCATCTGCAAACAGGGACAATTTGACTCTGTCTTTTCCAATCTGGATGCCCTTTGCTTCTTTCTCTTGCATGATTGTTCTGGCCAGTATCTCCAATACTACGTTAAATAGGAGTGGTGAGAGTGGGCATCCTTGTCTTGTTTGTGTTCTGAATATCATTCTGGATGATACTGGGAGTGAGTTTTCATATATGGCTTTTATTGTGTTGAAATATTTTCCTTCTTTACCTAATATTCTGAGGGTCCTTATCATGAAGAGATGTTGAATTTTGTTAAATGCTTTTTCTACAATGATTGAGATAATTATATGTCCTTGATTTTGTTGATGTGGTGAATCATTTTTATTGACTTGTGTATGTTGAAACATCCATGCATCCCTAGGACGAATTTCACTATATCATGGTGTACAATTTTTAAATGTGTTGCTGTATTCTATTTGTTAATATTTTTTTGAGGATTTTTGCATCTATGTTCATCAGATATATTGGCCTATAGTTTTCTCTTTTTAGTTGTATTTTTTGTCTGGTTTTGCTATTGGGTGATGCTGGACTCATATGAGTTTGGGAAAATGGCCTCTGTTTCAATTTTTGTAATAGTTTGAAGAGAATTGGTATTAATTCCTCTTTAAAGGTTTGATAGAATTCAGCAGTATAGCCATCTGGTCCTGAGCCTTTCTTTGTTGGGAGACTGCTGGTTGAAGCTTCGATTTTGTTGCTCATTATTGGTCTGTTCAGGTTTTCTATTTCTTCTTTGTTCAGTCTTGGTAGTTTGTATGTGTCCAGAAATTTATCCATTTCCTCCAGGTTTTCAAATTTGTTGATGTATAGTTATTTATAATAGTCTCTAAAGATTCTTTGTATTACTGTGGTATCAGTTGTGATGTCTCCTTTTTCATTTCTGATTTTTGTTATTTGGGTCTTCTCTCTTTTTTTAGTTAACTTAGCTAATAGTTTATTTTATTTATTTTCTTCAGAAACCAACTTTTTGTTTCATTGATCTTTTGTACTATTTTGGTGGGGGGTCTCTATGTCATGTAGTTCTTTTCTGATCTTAATTATTTCTTTCCATCTACTAATTTTGGGATTAGGTCATTCTTGTTTTTCTAGTTGTTTGAGGTGTAACATTGTTTATTTGAAGTTTTTCTATTCTTTTAATATACGAATTTATTGCAATAAACTTCCCTCTTTGTAATGATTTTTGCAGTGTACACAGGTTTTGGTATGATGTGTCTTTTCATTACTTTTGAGAAACTTTTTGATTTCCTGTTTAATTTCTTCTTGGACTCATATGTTGTTCATGAGCATGTTGTTTAATTTCTATGTGTTTGTATAGTTTCCAGAGTTTCTCTTGTTAATTGATTTCTAGTTTTAATGTGTCGTGGTCTGAGAAGATGCTTGGCATAATTTTGATTTTTTAATATTTGGTGAGCCTTTATTTGTGACCTAACATGTGGTCTCTCCTGGAGAACATTCTATGTGATGATGAGAAGAATGTATAGTCTGTGGTGATTAGATGAAATGTTCTGTAGATACCTGCCAAATGCAGTTGGTCTAAAGTATGGTCTAAATCCTGTGTTTATCTGCTGATTAGTTGCCTAGATGATCCATCCAGTATTGACAGAGTAGTGTTCTGGTCCCCAACTATTATCATATTTGGGTCTATCTCTTTCCTTAAGTCTAATAGTGTTTGCTTTATATATCTGGCTCCGATATTGGGTGCATATATATTCATGATTATGTGTTCTTGCTAGATAGATCCCTTTATCCTTATATGGTGGCCTTTGTCACTTTACAGTTTTTGGTTTAAAGTCTGTTTTATCTGATGTGCGAATAGCTACTCCTGCTTGTTTATGATTTCCATTTGCATGGTATATCTTTTTTCATCACTTTACTCTTAGTCTGTGTGTGTCTTCACAGGTGAGGTAAGTCTTTTATAGACAGCATATGGTTGGGTATCATTTTTTAATCTTATCAGTCTGTCTTTTGAGTGGAGAATTTAATCCATTTACATTTAGGGTTGTTACTGAAATGTGTTGTCTTACTTCTGGCATTTTACTAATTTTCATTTGGATGTTTTAAATATCTTTTGTTTCTTTATCTCCCTCTTATTGTTTGTCTTTAGCATTTGTTGTTTTAGGAGGTGGTAAGATATAGTTTCTTTCTCTTCCTTGTTTTCATTTTTGTTCTGTCAGAGGGTTTTGTTCTTTCTTGTGTATTCGTGGTAGTCATTGTCATTTTTTAAATTCCAGAGGTAGGATTCACTTGAGGATTTATTGTAGGGCTGGTTGTGTGGTGGTGAACTCTCATAGTTTTTGTTTGTCTGGAAAATACACTATTTCTCTTTTGTTTCTGAAGTATTGTGTTGCTGTGTGTAGTATTCTTGGCTGGCAGTTTATTTTTATTCATATTTTGAATATATCATCCCATACTCTTCTGGCCTGTAGAGTTTCTTTTGAGAAGTCTGCTGTTAGTCTGAAAGGGAATCCCTTATAGGTGGTTTGGCACTTTTCTCTTGCTGTTTTTAGGATTCTCTCTTTGTCTTTGAATTTTGCCAGTTTGAATATAATGTGCCTCAGAGAGGATCTTTTGGGGTTGAATCTGTTGGGGGATTTTTGAGCTTCCTGAATCTGAAGGTCCATGTCTACCCCTATACCTGGGAAGTTTTCTTCTATTATTTCATTGAATATGTTCTCAATGCCTTTTTCTTTTTCCTCCCTTTCAGGAATACTCATGATTTTGATGTTTGTGTGTTTAAGGTTGTTCGCTATCTCTCTTAGATTTTCATTTTTTTAAGTTCTTTTTCTTTTTTTGTCCACCTGACTTATTTCAAAGAGACTGTCTTCAAGATCAGAAGTTCTTTCTTCTGCTTGCTACTTGAGCTCTCAGTTGTATTTTTTCTAAGTCACTGAATAACTTCTTCACTTCCATGAGTTCTGCTACATTCTTTTTTAAACTATTAATCTCTTTGTAAATTTTCTCCTTACATGCTGGATAGTTTTGCTCATTTCATTGCGTCATCTAACTGCATCTTCTTGTATCTCATTGAGTTTCCTTGAGATTTTTACTCAGAATTCCTGTTCAGTTATTTCAAGGATTTCCTGCTCTATTATGTCTGTTACTTGAGAGTTATTGTATTCCTTTGGTGGACTCATATTTTCTTGTTTTGTTGTATTTCCAGTATCTCTATGTTGAGAGCTGTTGGTTCTTCAGTTACTCTCTTTCCCTGTACTCTGCTGCTGACTCTCCTTGTGTCAATGCAGCCAAGTGGTTGATGGCCCACCTGCACAGTGGCAGTGGCTGCTGTGGCTGCTGCTGTAATAGTAGGCTTTCCTTGCAGTGGCGGTGGTTTTGGAGGTGGCTTTGGTGGGCGGCTTGCATAGTTGAGATGGCTCCAGTGGCAGCAGGCTGCTTGCACAACAATGGTGGCTGCCAGTGGTGTCAGCGATTGCAGCAGCCATTCACTTGGTTGCAGTGTCTGTAGTGGTGGCCCATGCAGGTATGGCATCTGCAGTGGCAGTGCAGTGAGGTTACCTCATGGTGGTGATAGCAGTGTCAGCAATGGTGCTGGCTGTGGTGATGGCAGCTGTAACTGCCTACCTTGCATCTGTGGTGTCCTTGTTAGTGCCCTTGGTGGCAGCAGGGTTATATTGTGGCAGTGGCTGCAGCCATCTCTCTTGTGTCTACAGTGTCTTTGGTAGCAGCTTGGTTAACTTGCAGAGGTGGCAGTGGGGGTTTCAGCTGCCTCCTTTGCATATGCAGAGTCTGTGGCTGCAGTGATGGACAATCCACAGGATGCTGCTGAAGAGAGCTGCTCTGCAATGAGTGATAGTTCTGGAACTAGACAATGTCTCTGGTGACTGTGGCAGTGGTGGTGGTGGGTCTGTTTTGATCTTCTTCTGTGGGAGGAAAGTGCCCTGGGCACCTCTCATCCACCGTCTTCCCAGAAGTCCTCTGTTCACAGATTTCTATGCCCTTAGACACACCACCTAATTAAATTGGCTTTCCAACTGAGATGTTAGATCTTCACTGTAAAGGGTTCGAATTAATTTAACTGTGTCTATCAGGTACCAGCATGATACTAGGCATTATGAGGTCTCTGAGGAAGTATAAGCATGGACCTATGTTTTTACTACAGTTGACTAATGATGAAATGCAATCATATATGATTCCTTGCTAAACTGTTTGCTTCATATAGTAAATCCTCTGAAAGTCCAGGGAAAAGGGTGACTAGGTGGTTTGCATAGTAGAAAGTGTGAAAATAACGTTTGGCAAAGATGCTATAGGCACTTTGGGTGGACATTTTATCACTGTGTGACTGTGATTCCTTCCCATTTATATACAGTAGTGTTTTAAGGCATTGCAATAACCAGAATATCTCTACATAATCTCTTCTTGAGAGGTGGGAACCATCAGGAGAGTACATCACAAAGGAGAAGCTGCAAGACTGTAGTCATAGAGCTGAGAATGAGCATGGCTTGCTGAAACAATGAGGAGGCTAGGTAGAATATACAAATCAGATGTACTTATCCAAGGCCGTAGTAACTCTCTGGCTATATTTGGCTTCTTAGAAGCACCACCTTATCTTTAGCAATGCTATGTTGACTTTGATCCTGAAAGAAAGTAACTGTGCCTATCTTGTCAATTTGTTAATCTAAGCAAACAGTAGAGAGAAAGACTTTTAAAATCCTGTGCAAATAAAAGACAAGCAGTTATAGTGAAGGTATATGTTTGCATTCTTTTTAAATGTGTAGTATTAGTAATTTATTTTTGGTCTCTCTTTCCTTTAACACAAAAAAACTTAAGTGAATTTTGATAATGATTAATGAATTAATATTATTTACAAGTTACGATCAGAATGATGTTAATATTTAGGCACCCCAGAATATTTTCTTGGTACGTAACCTATTTTAGAACTGAAAATAAAGAAGCCTAGACACACAGAACTAATTCTCCTTTTATTATTTTTTGAATGATGATTTTATTGTTTTTGTAAAAATAATCCATTCTCATTATTGGAAATTTAACTAATACAGAGAAATACAAAGTAGAAAGGAAAAAATTACAGAAAATCTTACCAACCAGAGATAATATTGTGAACAATTAACTCAACCTAATTCTGGTAATTACTTTGTGCATAATTAGATCTCAATCTATATGCTATATATGTAATATATGTGATATAGATATATAGAGATTATTTTATTAAAGTGGATAAAAGAAGGAAAAGAAACTAAAGAAATTGCTGTATTTTAATGAACTATAGAAATGATCCTGAAACTATAGTCTTGAAATTTCTGTATTTTAGAGAGTTGTTTCTTTAACAAACAGTTGTTTGTTTCTGAAATATTCCTCTAAGACAGGGGTCACAAACCCAAGTGCTCTTAGGAGTAGTGACAATTTGGTTCATGAAGAAAGCTATAGATGTTAAGCTGCTCGTATTGTTTTCAAAATAAAGATCTCTGATCACATTGCCTATGTCATCACTGAGTAGGTTAAACAAAGCAAGCAAACAAAATATTTCCATAATCCATGAGCCATATTTAGACTATAGTTCTCCAGATTGTCACCTTTGCAAAATTTTTAAAAAGATATAAAAAACGTTAAGAAGTTATAGTCAATTTATTTTACGTGGTGTATTTCATTTAAGATATAGCATTTATTGATTCCTTCCTATGAAAGATAAATTAGTATTCTTAAATTTTTATTTCACGTATTCTGTAAGTTTTAAAATTAGTTCCCTTAGCTATATATTAATTTTACATTACCAAGCATTATAACATTTATTTTTAATTTCATAAACATAATTCCTATTTTAACAAAATTTTAGTTTTATATGGATTCAAAGTTTGCTACATGTTATAGCATCTCCATTCTTGAGTTCTTTATTTTCATTAATCTCTTGGTTTGTTTTCATAAATGCAATCATGTTTGATATTATCTGCCTTTTGCCTTAATAATCGAGTAGCATGTTGGCTGTACATAATATACTTTTCTCAAAACTTTGTAGACATTGCTATAGGGAAGTCTGAGAGTTGTTGATTATTTTACTCTTGTAAGTGGCTTGCGTTTTTCACCTGGCTACCTGAAGAATTTTTTCTTTATCCTTGGAGTTTGATAATTGTACGAGAATTTGTCCCTGCATCATCATTCTATGTTAGTTCTTCTGGAAAACAATTTCGTCTTTTATTAAGCTGCAGATTCAGTTTTTCCAACATTAAACGGAAATTGTGTTCTATTAAATAATTGTTGTGATCATCCCACAGAAGCAAAATGGACTCCCCACCCCAAATTTGGTTTGGTGTCTAGACTGTTGATGCCACACACGCAGCAGGAAAGTGTGAAAAGATTTATTAGTCATGTAATGAGGCTTTCTGGAGAGAGCACAGCAGGGTCCCAAGCAGATCCAAAAATTACTGGAGACAGCAGGGAAGGACTGGCCTGGGGTTTTATGGTGCTTAGGGGATGGGGCCAGATTGTCCCTCATGTCCCCCATGTGCTCAGAGACTTACGTGGTTTGAATTTCTCATCAGTGCCAAAGGAGGGCGCACCCATTTGAGGGACAGAAGAGGAAGAGGGACTGATGGGGCCTGAAAGCTGTCAGCAGTCAAACATCAAAAATGGAGTCAGACTCTTTATTACAATATTAGTAAGTATTTTTGGTCTGTTTGTTGGGTTCTTTGCCTTGGGGACAAAGTGGCTTTTCTTTGTTCTCAGTATCTATTTTGTATTTGTCTCATTCCTCTGCATTCACTATGAATAGGTCTTCCTCTCTGTCAATAATTCATTTGAAATTGTACCTAGTCTGTTTCTTGTAGTTTCTAATTTATATAAAAGGAAATGGTATGTCTTTAGACCTCAGTCTCTTTCCTTGGTTTTGTGCTTTACATCTAATTTTGTTGTTTTATCAAGTTGCCTTTTAGCTCTTGTTCCACTGAATTCATTTTCTTATTAAGTTCTGTCTTAAGGAGCATTCACATGGAATTTTCATCTGTTTCTTTTTGCATACTGCATACCTTTCTTTCATATATTTTTCTGTAGGATAATTGGGTAGGTGACATGCCATTTTTTCCCATCCTACTTGTGTTTTAGTATGGACAGCTCTGTCCATACCTCTGTTTTCTTCGATGTTGTGCCTAAGTCTTCTTGGTTGTCTAGCCTATTGATGGGAGATCTGTATGTCTTTCCACATAGGATGCCAGCCTGATGGCACAATATTGCATTCTATCTACTTTTTTGTAAAAGCTTAAGTGAATCTGGGGCGGAGAGTAGCATTTGTTAGCGGATTTAGTTTTCACTTTCTCAGCTCTGAGATTTTTTAACGGTCCTATATCAGGATTCACTCCGCTTGGTAGGGGCATGTCCAACAAGCTTCAGATCAGCCCTTTAATTGTGGAGCCCCAGATCCTCTGATTCCTCTTCAGTCAGTTCTGGTGGTTCACTCCCCCATTTCATTCTTTCATTTCCATCTAGTATGGGGAAAAGATTAAGGTGCCTGTGGGTTTCAGCCAGTGTTAAACATTAGGTGGGGAGGTTGAGGGAAGGCTACTTTCACTGTGGCTTTGATGTAATCTTTTGCACTAACTTTTTGTCTCAGAGTATCTTTTCTTCTTTTCTTTATTTTCAAATTTGCTAGCTCTCTGTTCATCATTTGCAATAATTAGATGTAACTCATTTTTTTTTTTTTGCCCTATTTCTCTACTTTTCCTCCTCACTCAGAGGCATCAAAAGAGTGACTCCTGGTGCTTCCTCTAACCTTTTCCAAATCCTGCATTGGCTCTCTCTCTCTCTCTCTCTATATATATATATTGGCCCCAATATAAATTGGGATTTATATTCTTCAGGGATTTCCTCTGACTTTCTCTTGGCTGATTTTTACCTCCAATTATCCTCCTCTCTAAATTGGGGGATATAAAAACAATTCTCATGGTTTTGTGGACACCTTCTTTTTCTTGTACAGTTTCAGCAAGTTGGGAACTACCTTTAGGATCCAGCTTAGCTAAGGCAGAAGCTCTGTTTCTTTTCTTGGCAGACACTTTTTCAAGTGCAGTATTAAGTTATACTTCTTTCCTTGTTTGTTTACTATTGATTAGTGGATTTCATTTTTCTTGTTGTCTATTTGTGGTGCTTACTATTTTGTATTTCCTTTACCAGTCATTGGGTAAAAGGCAATCTGTAATCTTGCCTCACTTTGACATGTGCATATGGGCGGTGCCATCTAATTCTTTTCAATCGGTGTTCACTGGTGAAAATTACTGAAGAAACCATTCAGTCTTTCACACATTCTATGTGTAAATATCATTGCTGTTAATGACACAGGCCTCTGGGAGGTAGGATGGGAGAAACTAGGTGCAAATGAAAATGGAGGGGTGATAATTTGAGATGGTTTTCAACTTCAAGTTTGATAATAGATTAGAAATGGTCTGTTCATGTATCACAAAGTGTATTTTTGCTACATTTTTTTTGTTTGTTTGTTTTTTTGCCTTTTTCGTGACCGGTACTCAGCCAGTGAGTGCACCAGCCATTCCTATATAGGATCTGAACCCGCGGCGGGAGCGTCGCTGCGCTCCCAGCGCCGCACTCTCCCGAGTGCGCCACGGGCTCGGCCCTTTTGATACATTTTAATAAAGGTTTCTCTCCCATCCCCTTCCTCACCATCCATTTCATTAAAGGTAAGTGAACATAAATAACGTTTTTTTTTATGGGCACACGAGGCCTGCAACTTTTATACAATTCTTTCTTTTCGTTTTTTCTAAGCTTCTTGCTTCCTTTTCACATCACAGCCAGATAGGCAAATACTCAGTGAGTAGACTATGTTCAAGCATTCTTTATTTCTTACGTATCTCACATTAAATAGGAGCATTCATGTAGCCAACTCATAAATAAAAATATGTAATTTTAAAACTTCATTCCCCTGGGAATCTGGGGAGAAAATGTGGAATGAACGATTACGTGTTTACCACCTGGAAGGGTGTTCTTTAGTTATATTGCCATTGATTCTCTCACACCTGTGAGGCAAGTGCTGACTACAGAGCTAAAAACAAGGCTAGAAACTGTGACTGAGTGATGGTGAGATGTGTGTTCAGTGTGGGGGTGGGAAGGAGGAAAACTGGGCCAATGGCTTCTGAAAGGAACTTGACAAAGCAGCTGAGTATGAAGTTTTTGTTTTATAGTCAGTCGGCGGGGGGGGGGGGGGGGGTTGATCATGAGTAACAGGTGGATTTAGTCCTCTGCCCTTATGCCACTCTTTGATAGATGCGCCTGATAAACTCAGGATGAGTTGTAGGACTATAGACTTCCAAAATGTTAAGGAGCTGGGCCAGATAATTAGAAAACCCATTGCCAGAACAATCTTGGGTACATAATAAGATGTGTGCACACCCCAATTTGATAGTACATATCGAAAGCTCACTTAAAAGCTAATTTCAGCTTGACTGGGTTCCTGGGGCTCAGATGCTGTTCTGGTGGGTGAGTAAGTGTTACCCTTTCCTCCAAAGATAATCATTTGCATTTGGAACTGGGACATTGAATAGATTTAAGTGGGGCTCCTTGGTGTGTCCAGAATTATTTTAGGGCTGGAGAGACTTCTGAGAGAAAAAACGTCCCAGACTTTGGCTCTACTTCACTGAGTATCAAAAATATAAATCATGCCTAGTGGGGAGAGGGTGAGTACACACTGCAGCTGTAGGCAGAGATCACAAAGAGGCCCTGGAGAAGGACCCTGCCAAAAGGGAGGAGCTCCACAGAGGACAGAGCTCACACTCAGGAGGAGGTGTTGACCCACAGGTGCAGGGCTGACACCAGACCTCACCCCAACCTGTGCTGAGATGTACTTTGGGAAAAAAACTAGGTGGAGGTGAATTGAAAAAGCTGCACAACAAAGACTGGAACACCCAGGGCCCAAGCACCTCTTGTTTAGAGAATTCGCTAAAGGAATATAACTGTCTCCAAGTTATGTAACTCCCCAGATAAACATGGCCTCACTTGAGTCCCAGGCTTCAGCACATTGCTCTACTTTCCTGACAAAATGGCACCTGGAAACTCTGAATTGTTCCTGTGGTCTTAAAGTCCCTGCCACTCACTTCCACCCTTGGTGGGGGGGGGGGGAAGGGGGAGGATCAGGAGAGGGCTATGCGTAGGGATTGAGCCATGGGTTCCTCTTGTCCTATAGCTGCAGGACTCAGTTTCTACTCTACCAGACCCATGGAAGCTTTGGATTCTCCAGTGGGGCTGCACAGAGCCACAGTGACACACCCCAGAAGTGTGGGGGGTTGGAGCGTAGTATGAGCCATAGGACAAATTTTGACTGACAAGAGAGAAACAAATTGGAAAGAGTTTACAAATTCTTTCCTTCTCTCCCACCCCCAGGCTGTTTCAAGACACAGTGACTCCAAACAGCCTTTCCAGAAATATCCCACAGTACTGAGAAATAAGCTAGGTTTTGAAGCTGTAACCAGTTGGATAACATGCCACCTTGTATTGGCTTACTTCCTTACTTTCCTTTTGTCCTCACTCCTACTTCCCTGCAATTATAGCCCCCAATGAGGCACTAGCATGTATAACTCAGGCTGTGTTCTAGAGAATACAGGCTAACACAGAATACAGAAAATGTAGACTTGGTGGATATTTGCAATGAAGGCAAAGATATGGAAAAAACTTTGAGGCATTCAGCATGGCTTAGTAGTCATAATAGATCAGGGGCAGCAGATCTAGCCTCTGGATTAATCATCAAAATGGGCTGACAAGTTTAGGGGGTAAGGGTAAGGAGCGGTTATGGAATTCTGCCTCTGGGAAGTACATTTCCTGTTCTGTACCAGGCAGCAACAGGTAAACAACTAAAAGGACTCTTACATGGATATATATGCCTTTACTCCAGAGAATGCAGAAATATCTTGGGAGGCTCTCATTTGAGAGGTGAAATTATTCACAGCATCAAGCCTTTATAGCAACAAGTGGTAATAAGCAATCAGCCTATCACTGAAAATGAAGACAGAGTGAGAGGTCTGGGTGTTCTGACCACTGCAAACTCTCTTTTGTGAAAACCTTGCAGGTCTGAGTTTTGTTTTCTAAGGAGGGTAAGTGTTTCTTGTATGTACACATCACATTATTTAATTCTCTCCACAGTCCAGGGGTGCAGACATTATTCTCATCCCCATTTTACAGATCAGAAATGGGAAGCTTAGTGAGGTTAGGCACTTTGTCCAAGGCTACACAGATTCAGGACTTCAACCACCTTGATGCTCTTTTGCTCAACATCTCAGCTATTTTTCAAGGCAATGGAGTAAGAGGTGAACTTCATTAGAGATTTACAACAGTTTTAACTGGTTAGTGGCTCTACTTCAGGCAAAGAATCAAGACCAAAGGGAAATGAATCAAAGGTTGAGAAAACTGGGATCTTCTAAAAGTTGTGCCAGGTAAGGTAATCTGTGCTTGGAGCAGAGCCATGTAATTTATGTAGATTCACACCCATCTTTTTCAGATATGCATAAATTGGGGAGTGTGTGGAGTGCTGTAGAACTAAATGTATTTGTATGTGTTCAACACACTGTATAATTGACTCAATTATCCATGTGGAGATTATTCACTTTTAATTTGCAATCTGGCTTCTCCTTTCAGTTAGGATGTTTTTGGGCTGCTCCAGGAATGCCAACTAACTTAAATAATAACTTAAGTAAAACATAATTAGGAAGGAAAATTATATTCAATCTTTCGCCAGCTCTTGAAGATTCTGCTGCTGAAATATAAATCTAATCCATCCACGATCTTTTCATTCCCCAATTCCTTTTTAGTACTACAGGATTTTATTGCTTTTCACAGATTATTGCACTAGTTTCATATGTAGCCTTTCTGCTTACCTCTTTGAATACAATCACCATTCTGTTGACAGGTTAATCTTAAAAAATAAAACAAAAGACTCCAGCTCCTATTTCAAAGCTTCTTTGCTCAAAAACACTTAATGAGAAACAACAACAAGACTTAACGGCTACCCATTTCTCACCAGATTAAATGCACGTGCCACAACCTGTCATCCAAGGCTCCTTTCTAGTCTTATTTCCTTACTGTTCTTCCAACTCCGTTCAAATCGCCCTTCTACTCCTTGGCCTTTCCTCGCTCTCCTCATCTCTGCAGCCTCTCCGCATATGCCACCTGCCCCAGGATTTTCCTGATCCTACCTCCAGTGCCCTTCACTGCTCCCACCTCTGAATCCCTTCAACGCACTCTATGTTTTTCTCTAAGGCACACCAGGGCGTTTGTGAAAACGCGTTGTCTCCCTAATCCCTGTTGAGATCCTTAGTTGTCTCTGAGTATTCACCTTCCCTACTACGCGGTGCCCACTCAAAAGAGGGGTGCAACAAATACTTGTCCATTTGAACTCCAGTAAACCCCGAGGGCAGAAACTTTGGTCTTTTGTATCCCCAGTGCCTCCACAGTTCTTGGCACATAGTAGGCTGCCAATGAATATTGTTGAAGGAATTGAACGTCCGAACTGCAAGCCCTGCGTGGAGCCCTGCCGAGCTCCGGCAGATACAGGAGGGGCCGATCGCACCGTGCCGGGGATGGAGCAGGAGGCACCACCTCTCTGGCATGGCGGGATTGAGGCTTGGCGTCCGGGACAAGCTCTGCAAGCGCGCTCCACCGTCCTCCTCTCCGTGGGCCAGACGCCGCAAGGGTGGCTTAAACCTGCCTTATTGAAAAAAAATTTAAAAACTGCTGTCTATATTATATGTCTGTGGATACACACATTCTCATATTACCGACATTACGTATATACACATATGCATGCATAAAATACACAAATATACACAATACCTATCCAGGTATGTACATACATATATAATTAGTAAATACATAAATATAAATAAATATAGATGTTCAGCCTTAACTCCGACAAGGTTAGCATGACCGGGAGGACGACGGTGACGCCCCCTCGCTGGTCTCGGACAGCAGGACAGGTGTCCGCGCGCTCGGCTTGCAGGCGCCCAAGGCTCGGCTACTCGCTGCGGGGCTTGGGCCTTCCGGGTTTCCGTCCGCCCCTGCCGCCATTGGCTGGGTTCGGCTCAGCTGACAGGCGGCGGCTGGGCTGGGGAGCTTCGAGGATGGCGGCGTCTGGGGCGCTGATACTGCGGGAGAGCCCCAGGTAGTTGTTTGGCTGTTTGGCTAAGCACGTGGGGTAGCCGTGCCCCAGGTGCCTCATCCGCGCAAGGGTGTCCCTGCTGCCTGTTGCCTCGACGCCGTGGCGGCCCCGGGGCGGAAAGGGTGGGCGTAGGGCTGCCGAGGGCGAAGCGCGGGCCCCGCAGGTCCGTGGAGAAGTGCATGGGACCCTGTGACTCCCCCACCTTCTCGGTGGTTCAGTTGCGTGGGGCTCACAGCGCCTGGCAGCTGAGGTCTGTAGGAAAGAATGTGGCCTGTGTCACCGTTCACAGACTCCGATAACAGAAGTGCCCAGGTGCTACCTTGAGTGCAAATCACGGGGAAGGGTGTTCCGTTTCCATTTTCTATTCTCTTTCAGACCTGATGATGATGAGATGGGCTCACACTGGTGCTGGAGGGTCTTTAATACCTAACACGTATTAATATTCCCCTTTAAATCAAGAGCGAAAAGGCCTCAGGCCAGGAGTTTTTGGCTGGTAACCAGACGTATTCAGCTAGACTTCGGTAGCATTGCTTTGTTTCAATTTTATTTTTAGTTAATTTCTATTTAATGGTAGGTAAGGTTGGCTGTCCATGGTGGTCATATAAAGTTCCCTTCTTAAATAAAATTATTTGAGTAAGATGACTCAATTTAGTGAAAAATAAATAATATTGCAGGTGATTGTGTGGATACAGAAAAAGTATTGAAGTATATGACAGATCATTGAAGTTGAAAAATTATTTCTTTGTGCCTAGATTGGGCAGAAATCTTCCTGAAGAGAGTTGTCATTTTATAGTTTTTCCTTCTTCCTGGATTTCTATGGTTCTTACAGCCGGTTTCTTTTTTCATACCAATGTCCTGGTGAATATACACTACATCAGTAAATCCAATATGGTGCAGTGGAATTGTTCCTTTCACATCATTAAAAGTTGATTATTACAATTGACACAGGGTTTTAAAACAACTGTGTAATTAGTGACCCCAAATGACTTTGTGTGTAGTATTTTTTTTTTTTAATCCATTATTTGCCATGCAGTATTTATGTTTTTGGTGTAATTGCCTTAATTGTGCTTCCCTCCTCCTACTCCTTTCAGAGTTCCATTTTGGATTAAGTAATTAAACATCCACTGCTAAATTCATGTCATTCCTCCAGAGCCCAAGCTTCCCTTAGTAGTTTGCTTTGCCCATGGGAAAGAGAACATTTGCTAAACGTGCCTTTTCAACAGAAGTAGTTTTGGGAAGGATTTTTTTTTTGGAAATGTTCAGATTGCCTTGCCTCTTTTACTGGTGGCTGTCAATGTTTTTCTGTATTTCACTCAGACTTACCATATAGAAATCAGAGTTGTTGAAATAAAAACTTATAGACAACTACAGCAAGTACAGTTCATCTTGGAAAACTCATTTTAAAACTTTGTTTTATGAATTTATTTAGCATGAAAAAAGCAGTGTCGCTGATAAATGCAATAGATATAGGAAGATTTCCTCGATTGCTCACCCGAATTCTGCAAAAGCTTCACCTGAAGGTTTGTATTTTTGTGTTTCTATAGCTTGATTCCACTGAAACTCTGTGTTATTTGGAGAACTTTTTGCCCAGGATTGTGTTCTCCAATGTGTTCTCAGGAACACTGGGTCTATGGAAGATATCATAATGGTCCATGGTCAAAAGTTTGGGAATCTCTTTCTTTAATAAAGTTAATTTTTTTGATTATGAAACTTTTCAGAGTATTTTACATGCTAGTGTTTGTGGTAAATATTCAGGGGCGAATATAGTGTGTAACATTTTCCAAATGTGTTTGGACTTGGAACTGTTTTATCATGGTGTATATTTTGGGACTGTTATTCTGTGGAACATGCTTTCGGAAAATTCTGATTTCATGCTTTCATTCTTCCTCTTAAAAATAATTCTGTGATATTTACTATCAACCAATATTTAATCTTTCATTTAATTTTGTTTCTCTTTCACTTTTACTTCAAAGGTATGGTTGTTTTACACATCACTACTTGGTCACCAATCCAAGTTAATTTTTTATTAGGTTACAAAAATTTAGTTTTATCCAAAACTTGTTTATGGAGCACCCACTAACTGCTCTGCCTGGTGCCAGGCATCCGCACCCAATGAGAACTGGAGACTGTTGCACTTTCCTCTTCTTTTTTCAGCCAGGAGCCATCCCCAAAGCCATGCCCTTTCCCCCTCTGAAGTGTCTCTCAAATCCAGGTTCTCCTTATAGTCTTAGTTCAGATCCTTATTATTTTTCCGTTGGACTACAGTAGTTACCTTCAAATTGGTATCCCTGCCTGTATGTAGTCTTCTGCCTTCCTATTGCTTCTTCCTAATACTATTCCAGTTATCTTTCTGAATGTTTTTTTTTCCTAAAAAAAGATCGTATTTTTACAGTGTTCAAAGCCATCAGTGACTATCACATGGAGAAAAGTTCAAAATCCTTAGCATTGTCTTATAATGTCATGAGACCCATTACAAAATGACTGCAATCTACATTCTCCCCACTTTGCAAGTGCTGCAGTCACACTGTACAGTGCTCATTTACTATTACATGCCATAAAATTTTTCACCTATGTGTTTGTGCATATACTCTTCTCCTCACCTACAAATGTTCTTCTTCCCTTCTTTAGTGAGTAAACTGTTCATCTTACAAGGATTTCACATCTCACTTTCTGTAGAGTTTGTTTTTCTCTCTTCCGTGTTTCTAAACATTCTCCTCACTTTAGTTCTGCATCATAAGTATTTGTTTCATGATTAGAGAGCAACCAGATTTCTAAACCTCTTCACACTCTTCCTGTCTCTGGCCTTAAATATCTCGAGGATCAGTTCTTACTCATCTTTATGTTTCCTTTACCTAACACATTGCTGCTTATACAGTTGGCACTCAGTAAATATTCTTAGAATTAATTCCTTCTTTGCCATAAGAAACACAAAACAAATGTAGGTCCTCTAAATTTCTGCCTGTAATTTGGGATGTAGTTGGAAAGAGAGGAGGAATAACAACAATAGTAGCAACATTCTGTGGTATTTGCTATTTATAAACATCGACATTGCTCCCTCTGTAACTGGTACTGTTCTAATGACTTTATATTATTAACTCATCTAATCCTTACAACAACGTGAAGTAGGTACTATTGTTACCCTTATTTTATACATTAGGAAGCTCAGATAGAGATCAATTAAGTAACTTCCCCAAGGTTATATAGCTTGCTTATAAGGTAGTTTGGCTCCAGGATCCATTCCCTTACCCCATTAGACTAAACCTCAAGAAAAAGTATGAAACCTTATCCAAATCAGCCCAAAAGTGAATGATGCAGGCGATAGATACACAAATCCTGCTATATTTCCTGAGCTGGGGCATGCTTTCTTAAATATGTAAAGCAGTATGGGACAAGAAACTCTTATACATATGTTTTGCTCTTCATACTGAGGGACGATGAAACATTTGCAGGGAAAATCGTGATGGTGTTTTCTGACCCTCTCAGTCACCTCTGGAGTTGAGAATAAGTTAATATCTGTCTTAGAGTTAACCGAATGGCTGAAGCATTCCACAGAGGTGCTTGAATCCTCTGCCATCAGATGTAGGGGAATGGAGATAAGAAGATGTGCTTGTTGAGAACTGAAGCAACTAAAGACAAAAATAGGTATATAAATACTTGCTTGCTAAGAAAATGTCAGGAAAGATGTAATTTTTTTTTTTCCTGGACAATTTCAGGGGATGATCTTGTAGAGGGGCTCCTAATGTGATAAGGGCTCTTAAAGTTGACAGTGAATTTCAGAATCTGCCACCTTTTGTATATTCTAGTTCTATCAAGTTGCCCTTTGTCTAGAGATAAGCAGAGCCCTTAGAACAGTGGTACTTGAGGCAGGTAGATCAATAAAGAGGTTTGGAGATTTGGTTTCCACTCTAAATGTCATTAGCTTGGCACTTTGATTTTTATCAAGTTTAATCTCATTATAGGCAGAAGATATCTGTTTTTGTCCAGACTGGTTCCTTGGAATTCCTGTTGGGAATAAACATGAGGAAATTAAGACAGCTTAGGTATAGAATATGGACACACCTGAGCGTGAATCTAGGAGTTCTCTTTGAACTGGCCATCTTCCTGGTCCTTTCTAGCTTATAAAAATACATGGAGTTTTTTTTTTTTTTTTTTGGTTACAATTTGTGGAGAGTACTGCTGGCACCCTGGGTACCTTGATATTAATGTCCAGAGACTTTTAAATATGTTGCGATGTGAAGGACAGTCCTGCCTAAAGAATTATCCCATTTAATATGCCAATGGTCTGCACTGGGAAACACTGAGGGAAGTCAGATGAATTTTCATAGCTGGGAACGTTAGAAATAAATATTTGTGGCCTCTTTGTCAAAAATAGCTGTCACAACTCATGCAATAAAAAAATCTCATATACTTAGCTTTATAGGAGAGACTTTTAGGCTCTCATACAAAGCCTATTGATGTGAGTATGCCTTATGTCTAGTTCTGAGAGGTCAGTTATCTGGGTTCCTGACCAAGACAAACTGGGGGATAAGGGTGCTGCTATAATGGGACAGATAGGAAATTTCGGGAAATGACTGATCATGGAATGAAATGGAAGACTTATGAAAAACAGGCACAAGAAATATAAAAGCACAGAGGTGTAAGGGTTTTTTTACTGAAGTGAAATATCATTTATCTCAGCAGTTCTTTAGGATACTGTAGCACAGAATGTTGATGCTCATAATTATGACCTGAATCAAAACAAGAAATTAGTTTAATCCAATTTACTTTGTTTACAGAAGTCTAGATTGGGAGCCATACATTTTAGAAATTTACAAATTATTAGTTTGCTTTCACCATGGATTTGTTTTTCTTTAAAGTTTTCATTCCATATATGAATACATGAATCTTCTGTCAAGTACGAATTTTGAATACCTAAATGTGTGCTAATAGATTGCTATTTGTATTGTAGGCTGAGAGCAGTTTCAGTGAAGAAGAGGAAGAAAAACTTCAAGCTGCATTTTCTCTAGAGAAACAAGATCTTCACCTAGTTCTTGAAACAATATCATTTATTTTAGAACAGGTATTTTTATTGTCTCACATTTCCTAACCATTGTTTGTTTACTACATATTTGTATTGCTGTGATATCTATAACATTCTGATGGTTTTACAAAAAGTGTGCAAGATAGAAGCTGTGCATATATTTTAAAGAAGAATTTCAATATAGTAAAAAATATTTGAATGCATGATTTCTTTCCACAGTTTTTCATTCTACAAAACAATCTTAATGTTAAGCCACTTTAGTAAAGTATTTGACAATATGAATGGAGACTTCGTTGACTTGAGACAGTTATAAAAGATTTGAATTTATTGTTACTTGGTATAATAATTTGCAAAATGAACACATTTTATTTTAGAAATTAAATAAATGATTTGGTAGGATATATTTGACTAGGATGATAAAACATTTAGAAAAGAAGTATTATCATAATTCTTCCTACTGAGCTGTCCTTCTGCATCCCTTCTTCTCATCTAATTTAGTTCATTATTTAAACTTCTGTTCAAGTCACATCTTCTTTCCTTCAGCCTTGGTCCCTTGTACTTGCAGTTTTTCTTTATTTGGATTTCTTTTATCCTTGGCTCATTGCAGTAGAGCACATTGTCAGTCTTTCATTGTTTCACTTGTCAGTTATGTCTCCTTTACTAGAGTTTGACTTTCTGGGGGGCCAGGATCATATTTTTTGTGCATCTTTTATAATCCTAGCACATTGCTGGGCTTAAAATAGATACTCAAATTTCTTTTGGTTGATTAAATAGAATACCCATGAAATAAAACTTTAAGTAATACTGTAGCTTCATGAACATTATAATGAACAGATACTGTTAGGAGGACAAGATGCCAGGTACCTATTACAGCCTTATACAGATTATAGATCATATAGAAAACTGTAGTTCCTACTGTTGATGGGCCTTCAATAGAAGAAAAGGAAAATTGAATAGGATAACGCAGCATGGGGTTTATGGTAAAGTTGTTCCAGAATAATGTAAGAAACAACAGGTACCACTGTTAACAAATTCTATAATTTTGTATTAAATATTACCTAAGAAGTTGATAGATGAAGATAGTTTTGAGAAAGTGCTTCTTGGAAAAATTCTTAGTTGGGAAACAAAACTGTTGCATACGTCTTTGAGAAATTAAGTGAAATAAATAAATGAAATTTTAACTAGGGTACTGTATTAGTCCATTTTGTTTTGCTATAACAGAAAACCTGAGATTGGGTAATTTATAAAGAACAGAGGTTTATTTGTCTTACGATTCTGGGACAGCTGCATCTGGTGCTGGCCTCAGGCTGCTTCTACTCATGGTGGAAAAGCGGCAGACAGCCGGCAGGTACAAGCAGATCACATGGCGAGAGGAAGCAAGAGAGAAGAGAGGGGAGGTGCCAGGGTCTTTTAAACAACCAGCTGTTGTGGGAACTAACAGAGGAAGAACTCACTACTCCCTCCCCTAAGGAAGAGCATTAGTGCATTCATTTGGGATCTTTCCCCATGATTCAAACAGCTCCCAACACTGCCACATTGGGGATCAGATTTCCACGTGAGTTCTGAGAGGACGATAATCCAAACTCCATCAGTTTACGTAGCCAAGGCAAAGAAGTTTTTTCGTTATTTAGTAGATTTAGTACTACTTTAAGACACAGGCAAAAATGAGAAAGTTTAGTTTGAAGAATCTAGGCTATTTAATCCTGAATTTTCTAGCCTTTGGTTGTATATATTATAATTTGTACAGTAATCAAAAATGTCTGCAATAGGAATATGAAATATTGTTTTGATTTAAATTTAAAAATAATTTTGTATTAATTACAGTTCAAAGAATCTGATGAATGTGAGGGATATATGTAATTTTTTTCTCTTTAATAGGCAGTATATCACAATGTGAAGCCAGCAGCTTTGCAACAGCAACTAGAGAACATTCATCTTAGTCAAGACAAAGCAGAATCATTTGTCAATGCTTGGTCTTCTATGGGTCAAGAAACAGTTGAAAAGTTCAGGCAGAGGATTCTGGCTCCCCACAAGGTATAGGATATACTCTCCCAAAGATATTTTTCAATAATGTGCATTGTAAATTATTATACCTTTAGAGTTTTTAAAGTGATAATATTTTGTTGAGAGGTAAAGTCAGGTAAAAGAAAGTATATATACAATATTCCTATACAATTATTTCCACATATTAACATATTTGCTACCACAATGTGATTTAATTTTATTGCCAGCTTAAAATATGCCTCCATAACTTAAGAATAGGAATGTGACAGTCTTTTTTCTTTTTTCCCCTGAGTGCTTGTGCAGAATGGGTTAGTTCTTTATCTGTGTCCCTATACAAAAGGCTTATTATAATTTTTTACTGAATCATATAATTGTTTTCATGTGTCTGGATTAGTGGTTAGCAGAATACCTTGCAGGCAGTAGGTGCTCACTTAATATTTGTTAAATTGAGTAGCTAATGGTGAATGACATGGACACTTTGGAAAAAATATAAAATAACAGTGTTATAAAGCTCTTTAGTAGCCTTCAATTCACTTTTGATGGAGATTGAGATGATCATATAGGTTTTGTCCTTTTTTCTATTAATATGTTGCATTACAATCCTTAATTTTCAGATGTTCATCCAACTTTGTAATTCTGGGATAAATCACATTTGGTCATGTTTTATAACCCTTTTTATTATTTGGCAGGATTTGATTTGCTAATATATCGTTAAAGATTTTTCCTTCTATATTTATGAGGGTCTGTAGTTTTCTTGTGATGTCTGGCTGGCTTTGGTATCAGGGTAATACTGGTTTCATAAAATTAGTTGTGAAGTGTTGCTCTCTACTCCTCTGTTTTCTGGAAGAATTTGTGAAGGATTGGTATTATTTTGCATTTACCAGCAATATATGAAAGTTCCAGTAGTTCCAAATCCTTGTCAGTGCTTGGTAATGTCAGTTGTTTTTATTAAAACCATTCTATTAGGTTTGTAGTGGTATGTTGTGTTTTTAATTTGCATTTCCCTAATAACAAATTATGTTGATGGTCTTTTATGCATTTACTTGTTAACCATACATCTTCCCTGGTGAAATGTCTATTCAAAACTTTTGCCTAACTATAATATTTTCACATTATGACAGAAGTCTTATTATATTAATATAAAGAACAATCACAGGTATAAATCCTAGCATAGGGAAAGGCATGGGGATTTTTTTGGTTGTTACAATGTGTGGCAGGTGTTTGTTTTTGTTCTCTTAAGTTTGTGAGTTCTTTATATATTTTGTATAGGTCCTTTGTCAAATAGGTGATTTGCAGATATTTTCTCTCATGTGTAACTTTCCTTTTCATTCTCTTAACAGTGTCTTTCCCAGAGCAAAGGCTTTTAATTCTGATGAAATCTGATATATCAATTTTTTTCTTTTCCTGATCCTACTTTTGGTTTTGTATCTAAGAATTTGTAGTCTAATCCTGTATCTAAGAATTTGTAGTCTAATCCAATGTCACAAAGATATTCTCTTTTGTTTTCTTCAAAATGTTTTATATGTTTATGTTTTACATTTAGGTCTTTGATCCATTTTGAGTTAATTTTGTGTAATACATAAAGTGCTGGTCAGAATTCATTTTTTCTGCATGTGGATGTCCATTTGTTCCTGCATAATTTGCTAATAACATTATCCTTTCATTACTGAATTTCCCTGCCCTTCGTCAAAAATCATTTGACTTATTTGTGTGAGTCTTTTTCAGGACTCTTTATTTGATTTCATTGATCTGTTTGTCTATCTTCATGCCTATATTGCACTGCCTTAATTAGTGTAGCTTTATAGTAAGTTTTAAGATCAGGTAGTGTGAGTATGCTTAACTTTGTTCTTTTTTTTTGTAATTGTTTTGGCTATTCTAGTTTCTTTGTTTTTCCATATAAATTTGAAAATCAGATTTCCTTGAAATCTGTTCTGATGACTACATCTACAAAAAATCCTGCTGGGGTACTGGTTGAAATTGTGTTTAATTTATAGATCACTTCATGCGGAAATGACTTTTTAACAGTATTGACTGCATCTCTCCATTTAGGTTGTCTTTGAATTCTTTCATCAGTGTTTTTTATTTTCAACATATGGATCCTGCACGTTTTGTTAGATTTGTACCTACATGTTTTATTTTCTTTTGAGCTGTTATAAGTGATACTCTTATTAAAATTTTAGTTTCCAATTGTTTATTGCTATTATTTAGAAATACAATTGATTTTTCTATATTGACCTTCTCTCCTTTGACCTTGGTAAATCCACTAATTAGTTATAGCAGTTTTTTTTTTTTTTTTGTGGATTCCTTGTGATTTTCTTTGTAGGTAGTCATATCATCTGTGAATAGTTTTATTTCTTCCTTTCCAACCTATACAGCTTTTGTTTGTTTTTCTTGCCTTATTTTGCTGACTAGGACTTCCAGTATGATTCTGAATAAGAGTGGTTAAGTCTGAACATCTTTGCTTTGTTCCCAGTTTTAGGAAGAAAGCATTTAGTCTTTCATAATTAAGTAGGATGTTAGTTGTAGGATTTTAAGAAATGCCTCTTTATTGTTTTCATCTCTCTCCTTTTTTTTTTTTGTAACTCTGCATTCTAACTGCTCTCAAGTGTCCTCCACATCTGTTTCATTTATCAATTCTTTCTTCATTTAACAATCTCCATTTAAAAAAATCTCTTCTTGCTTTTTAATATTAGCCTGTTCTTTATTTGTATTTTTCTTTTTTTATAGGATCCATTTTTTCTCAGACTTTAGTAATCAGACTATAGTTAAAAACGTTTTTTCCCTGCTTCCAATAGTAAGTCATTTTTTAGTGTCTTCTGGATGGTAGTTTGTTTTTTTAAAGTATTATTTTTTTCCCATAGGTTGTATTACATTAGCTTCTGTTTAAGAAATGGTTTAATCAGTTATCATATCAAATATGCAAAAAAGGAGGTGAAGGACATGATTAATTGTACATTGATTGGCCTTTTGAGAATGCTGGTTATTAGTTTTTGCTAATTCTGAGTACATGATAGGATAGCTAATACATTATTTTAATGCCTTCTATACTTAATTAAGATAATGTAATAGAAAATATTTATTGTGTTTACTGTGGGCCAAATACTGTACTAAGTTCTTTAAATCTCACAAAACCCATTAATAGTTCTAGTTTATACTTATAAAATTGAGTCTTAGAGACATTAAATAACTTGCAGCTAAGTAAGTGGCAGAGTTGGGATTTGACACTAATAGTCACATTTCTAAGCCATTATGCTTTACCAACACATAGATGTTAGTTGGAGAATTCTTCGGTCAGGCATTATGCAACACAATTTATGTAGTTATGTGTGTGTATGTTTCATATGTTTGAAAAATAAGGAAATAAAACTTTAGAAAGTATAAGTAACTTTACCATGTTATCCCAAGTGGCCCATGATGAAGCTGAGATGAGAATCAGATCTATCTTCTAAGTGTTGTCCCTTTTATGTCATGCTGCCTCTGGCAGCTATAATGCTATCTTCCTTTTTCACCCCTATAACTGTTTAGGATATATGTGTGCAAATAGATCATGTCATTTAAATTGTAACAAAAATATAAGATATTGACTTATTATATAGTGAACAAAAGGTGTATGACTTTGTTGTCTTATGGTAACTTTGGGGCTCACCCAGGAGAATTTGTGTGGTGCTTAATTCTAAATTCAAAGAGAGTAAGATTCAATTAAATAATAAGTTGAAAAAATCAAAAGGTATTTATTTTTATTAATTCAGTCTTTAAAAACATCTCTTTTTTCAGCTTTATTGAGTTATGGTTGACAAATAAAAATTGAATGCATTCATACGTGTGTACATTGTGTACTGATGACCACAACTGAGTTAATCAGCACATCCATCACCACACATCATTAGCCCCTTTTTTTGGTGTGTGTGTGTGAGGGTATTTAAGATCTACTCTCTTTGCAAATTTCAAGTAGGCAATACAGTATTATTAATGTATTGTACATTAGATTCTCAGAACTTATTTGTCTTATAACTGAGAGTTTGTACCCTTTGACCAACATCTTCCCATTTCCTCCACAGCCCCTGGCAACCACCGTTTCACTCTCTGCTTCTATGAGTTCAACATTTGTAGAATCCACATATACTTAGATCATATAGTATTTGTCTTTCTGTCCCTGGCTTATTTCACTTAGCCCAGTGTCCTCTAATTTCATCCATGTTGTTGAAATGGCAGTATCTCCTTTTTTAAGGTGGAATAATATACCATTGGATAGATATACCACATTTTCTTTATTCATTTATCCAACAGACACTTATGTTGTTTCCATATCTTGGCCATTGTGAATAATGCTGCACTGAACATGGGGGTGCAGCTGTCTCTTCAAAATACTGATTTCATTTCCTCTAGATATTTACCCAGAAGTGGGATTTCTGGTAGTTCTAGTTTTAATTTTTTGAGGAACTTCTATACTTTTTTCCGTAATGGCTGTACTGATTTGTATTTCTGCCAGCAGTATACAGTGGTTTCCTTTTCTTCATTTTCTCAGCAATACTTATATCTTCTTGGTTGCAGCCATCCTAACAGATGTGAGGTGAGATCTCATTGTGATTCTGATTTGCATTTGCCTGATGATTAGTTATGTTGAGCACCTTTTCATAAACCTGTTGGCTGTGTGTATGTCTTTTTTTGAGAAATGTCTATTCAAGTCCTTTGCCCATTTTAAAAATTCGGTTTTTTTTTGCCATTGAGTTGTGTGAGTTCCTTATGTATTTTGAATATGAACCCCTTATCAGTTATGTGGTTTGCAAATATTCTCTCCCATTCCCTAGGTCGCCTTTTTATTGCGTTGTTTCCTTTGCTGTGCAGAAGCTTTTTCAATGTAGTTCTACTCGTTTATTTTTGCTTTTGTTGCCTATGCTTTTGGGGTCATATCCAAAAAATCATTGCCAAGTACAACCTCAAGGTTTTCTTCCAGGAGTTTTATGATTTCAGGTCTAACATTTAAGTCTTTAATCCATTTTGAGTTAGCTTTTATATATGGCATAAGGCTCCAGTTTCATTCTTTTGCGTATGGGTATCCAGGTTTCCCAGCATTATTTATTGAAGAGACTGTCTCTTCTCCATCGTGTATTCTTGGCACCCTTGTCAAAGATTAGTTGAAACACACCTTTTTGTTTTTTGTTATTTATCTCTAATAAGTGAAAGAGGGAGATTAAAAACTAATGTTAATGATAGCTTTTTGCAGGATGTGATAAAAGGGACTTAAAAATTTTATCCCGTCTTACCTTTTTTTGGCACTTTATCTTAACCTCTTTGGTGACTTGAAACTGAAATGTCACCACCACTTGTTAGAATTTGTATTCTTCCTTCTTTTTTATCAGTATCGACTGTCACCAGTGTTGTTCTAACAGAGTTTTCTGTTTGATTTTTGTTTTAATGCCTGTGTAGTCATAACATTTATTAAATTATGAATACCTTTTCAGATAGAACTTGAATACTATGTTAATTTCATTGCTGAGTAGTATTCTATTGTATAAAAATATCACAATCTGTTTATGCATGTTCTTGTTCATGGGTTTTTGGACTGTTTCCAGTTTCTGGCTACTGGGAACAAGATTGCAATGAACATTTGTGTACAAGTCTTTTTATGGACATATGTTTTCATTTCTGTTGGGTAGATATCTAGGAATGGGATTGCTGATCTCTCAAGCCAAAAAGTCAGAGGCTTTCTATTTGAATTTTAGCCACCCCATGCTACATGGATTGGGAAAAGTCATATACATGTGTATCTCTCACTTTGCGTGATTCCTTTCTTTCAAGAGTCAAATTCCCTTTAATTCTTCCTGCTTTTAGTCATTCTCCAATGTCTTCAAAGTTTTGTTTTTAAAAAATATTTTGTCTAGAGGGTATAGTTTTTATCTTCAAGGAGGTTAGTGTGATATAAAATATTTCCCAACCATTACTAAATTAGGAAGTCCAAAAGTGATTCTTTTAAACTGTCTTTTTCTATCTTTCCTCTGCTCCAAATCTGCTAAAGGATTTCCATGTTGCTTATACTAGAAGTCAGAGTTCTTACAATTACCTTTCAGGACCTACATGATCTATAGACCTCCTAAGCTTATACTACCTATCTTGTTGACCTTTACTTAACATCCTCCACCTGGCTCACTCTGTATCCCTCTAATCTCTTTAACTCAACAGTTCTCCAGATGGTCGGCTCCCTTACCTTCTTCAGATCTGTGAATGTGACATTCATCAGTGAGTTTTTTCCTGATTATCCTAGTTAAAAGTGCCCTACCTCTATTGCAGTTTCTTATCTCATTTTTCTCCATAATATTTATTATTTTATTTTTTCGTGGCTGGCTGGTACAGGGACATGAACCTTTGATCCGTAATATTTGTCCTTATCTGTTCCCTATATATTTTACCTGTTTACTTTTTTATTGTCTGTCTCTGCCACTAGAACATAAGCTTCACAAAGCTGGGAATTTTTGTCTGTGTTGTTTACTGCTGTATTTTCACTCTTTAACGGCCCTTGAGGGAGAGTGGATTCTCAATCAATAATTGTTGAATGAATATCACATAAAGCAAAATATTCCTGCTTTACAAATTGTGCTGTTCTGATGTTCAGTTGTCAGGCTAAGGCTCAGACCCTTAAAACCTGTTGTACAGACTGGGTCACCAAACCCTTACATGCCAGGCTGGGTCACCAAACTCCTCACGTACAGGTTGTGTGCGAGGCAATTGGGAAAGATCCCGGGAGCCGTTGGCAGATGACACGAGCTGAGTCCTCAGCAGCAGCAGCAGCAGCAGCGGTGGTGGTGGCTTTCTGGAGCATGCCAGGGGCCCTGGCAGCAACAGCCTCTAGCAGCAGTAGTGACATCCCGGGGGCGGGGGGCACTGTGGATCAGAGCCACTCGTCCTTTATACTTAAGTCTGATAACCCAGAACACCTGGCTGCACATGCACAATTACATTAGACACATAACCAAGGAACAACTGGGTGCATGTGCATATTTACGTCAAATGCTCTGGAAGATTCTGAACAGCTGAGGGACGCTGACCATTTACTTTCATTTTCCCTACATCAGTCTATTCAATTTTATTATAAAGAAGGATATTTCTATTCATTGGTGGAGAAAAGAACAGTGAAGAAAAGAGGGTGTGAACTGTATTTTATATTTCCTGATTTTTTTTTGCATGTTTTTATTTTGGTTGTATTTTAAGCCTCTTTGTGGTTCATTTATTTTATGGCTTTTGAATTTTGCTAGAATACTAGATTTCAGTCATTTAAAAATTTTTCTCTTTAAAAGTAGGAATATAGGAAGAATTGCTTTAACTTGAAACAGATAGAAATTCTCCCAGAAGAAAAGGTGATGGATTTAGCTGTTGATGCAGCAATCAATTTAAAGAGCTTTAGATCTAAGAGACCCTTAATCAGTCTTATTTGAAACATGAATGTATTCTCTGCTTCATAAGTAATGGCTGAAACCAGAACCATTAACAAATTGAATAAAGATTTTGCTAATGCCAAAGAACTTTGCTATTTGCAAAATTACTCTTATTATGTCATAGTATTTAAAGATGTGCATTTGCTAAATAGAGTTGATATACTTTTTCAGGGTGTTGCCAATTGTGAGAGTATTAATTGAATGACATTTCAGTGCCCTCAAACTTGTACTACTGTCTTTATACATTCTTGGTATGTGGAAGTGTCAATTTGAAAAATGATTTACTGATGTTTTCCCTCAACTCCTTTACAACTTGTATATGAAGACCAGTCTCATGCATAGGTACTTTGTTTAAGTCTGTGGGTCAAGGGGTATAATTAAGTTCCTTGTCACTCAGCAGTGAGACTAGGTTGACTTTTGTGGTATCTAAACTTGAGGATATAGGATAGGAAATATCCCTAAGTTGTGGTTATAATAAAACATTTGCACCTCTTATTATGATTTGATGTAGCAGCAACATTAAAAGCACAGAGTGACAAAAGGAGGGCATTGGCTTACTCACTTCTGGATTTTTTCATAGAGCAGCGTATTCCTGATGTCCTCTGGAGACTGCCTGTATTAGACTGTTTTGTGTTGCTATAACAGAATACCCGAGGCTGGGTAATTTATAAAGAACAGAGGTTTGTTAGGTTCATGATTCTGGGACAGCTGCATCTGGCGCGGGCCTCAGGCTGCTTCTTCTCATGGCAGAAAGCAGCAGGCAGCCAGTGGGTACAAGCAGATCACATGGGAGAAGAAGCAAGAGAGAAGAGTGGGGAGGTGCCAGGGTCTTTTAAACAACCAGCTCTTGTGGGAACTAATAGAACAAGAACTCAGTCATTACTCCCCTCACCTAAGGAGAGCATTAATTTAATTCATGAGGGATCTGCCTCCGTGACTCAAACAGTTCCCAACACTGCCACATTGGGGATCAGATTTCCACATGAGTTCTGGGAGGACAGCACATCCAAACTCCATCACCACCTAATGGGTAGCCGTTTTGGATATTTGTGCTTTGTGGAGATAGGCAGTCATTCAGGTTCAGGATAACTCATAAATTTAAGAATTTTTTTTGCATCTATGTGATATATTATTGTAATATATTCACATCCATGTAATATAAGTGCCATATTGCATACCAGTCATCTCTGAGATTCTGACATTGTCCTTTCTATACTAATAGATGCCACAGTAGAGCGTTCTTTCTCTGGGAGGCAAGCAGTAGTGTGGCTTGGTCCTTGGTGGCTGATCGCCTCCTGTTCTTGCCAAGGACTAGAAGATGGCAAAGAGGGTGAATGGTAGCAGGTGGCTGAATATGTTCTCCTGTTTCATCAATACATTCCTTCGTTACAGCCTTTAGTACATTGTATCTTTTAAAAAGAATTTAAAATTATAACTTGCGTGGTATAAACTGAATCATTTCAAATTGTGCAGTTCCATGAATTTTGACAGATGTTTACCCATGAGATCACCACCATAATTAAGATACAGAGCATTTGTGTTACCCTTAGAAGTTTCTTCATGTCCCTTTGCAGTCTTTTCCTCCCCTAATTGAGCCCCAGGCAACCACTGATCTGCTTTCTGTCACTGTGGATGGCATTTTGCAGGATTTTATATAAATGGAATCATATAGATATGCTTTTTTGTGTGTGTCTGGCTTTGTCTGCTGAATGTAATGATTTTGAGATTCATCCATTTTGTTGCATGTGTTAGTAGTTTGTTCTTTTTTATTGCAGTGTAGTATTCTACTCTGTGGATATACCTCATTTTGTTTATCCATTCACCTGTTGATGAACATTTCGGCTATTTCTAGGTTTTGGCTATTATGCATAAATCTGCTTTTAACATTCAAGTGCATGTTTCTGTACAGGCCTATAGTTTCTATTTGGTAAATTCTTAGGAGTGGTTTGGCTGGGTTGTAGGGTAGGTATGTTTAACTTTATAAGAAACTGCCAAACATTTTTCCAAAGTGGTTATATACCATTTTACATTCCAACCTATAATATCTATATCTAATTTTATCTATATCTATATCCTGGACAACACTTGGTATTGTTAGTCTTTTTCATTTTAGCCATTTTAATGGGCATATGGTAGTATGTCATAATTTTTATTTGCATTTTCCTTATAACTAAAGATGTTGAACATCTTTTTTATGTGTGTACAAATTTTTGCTCATTTTTATATACATTTCTTTGTCTTATTATTGAGTGATAAGAATTCTTTATGTATTTAGGATACAAGTTCTTTGTCAAATATATGTATTGTGAAAATTTTATCGGTCTGTGGCTTGCTTTTCCTTTTCCTTAATGGTAACTTTTGAAGAACAGAATTTATTTTTTATTGAAATGTAATTGATTGTACATATTTGTGTGGTATAGGGTTGACTATTGGTATTTTTGTATAATATGTGATGAGCAAATCATGATAATTAGCATATTCACCATTGTAAAACATAATTATTCTTTGTGTCCATTAACCAATTTCTCCCTAAACCCCTACCCCTCCTCCTTTCCCACTTATAGTAACCTCAATTCTGTTCTCCTTCTGAAAGTTCAATGTATTATTGTAATTTTCTTCTTTCTTTCTTTCTTTCTTTCTTTCTTTCTTTCTTTCTTTCTTTCTTTCTTTCTTTCTTTCTTTCTTTCTTTCTTTCTTTCTTTCTTTCTTTTCTTTCTTTCTTTCTTTTTCTTTCTTTCTCTCTCTTTCTTTCTCTTTCTTTCTCTCTTTCCTTCCTTCCTTCCTCTCTTCCTTCCTTCCTTCCTCCCTCCCTCCCTCCCTCCCTCCTTTCCTTCCTCCCTTATTCCCTCCCTTCCTCCCTTTCTGCCTCCGTCACACTTATGAGTGAGGACTTGCGGTATTTCTCTTTCTGTACCTGGCTTATTTCAATTAACATAATTTTCTTCAAGCTAATCTATGTTGCTCTGAATGGCAGAATTTCATTCTTTTTTATGGCTGAGTAGTATTCCATTGTGACTCTCAACAAATTAGATACAGAAGGAAAGTATCTCAAAACAATAAAAGCCATATATGACAAACCCACCACCAATATCATCCTGAATGGGGAAAAGCTGATACTTTTTCCTTTAAGAACAGGAACAAAACAAGGATGCCTGCTCTTACCACTCCTATTTAACACAGTATTGGAAGTACTAGCCAGAGCAGTCAGGCAAGAGAAAGAAATAAAGGGCATCCAAATTGGAAAAGATGAAGTCAAATTGTCCTTGTTTGCACATGACATGATCTTATATATAGAAAAACCTAAAGACTACCAAAAAGCTCCTAGAGCTGATAAACAAATTCAGTAAAGTAGCAGGATACAAAATCCATATACAAAAATCAGTAGTGTTTTTGTATGCCGACAACAATGTATCAGAGAAATAAATCAAGAAGCAGGCCCATTTACAATAGCTACAAGAAAATAAAATACTTAGGAATAAATTTAACCAAGGATGTGAAAGATCTCTACAATGAGAACTACAAATCACTCCAGAAAGAAAGTAAAGAACAGAATTTTAAAATTTTCAAGTCCAGTTTATATTTTTATCTTTTATGGTTTATGCTTCTAACGTCTTATCTAAAATCTCTGCCTTTCCCAGGATCACAAAGATTTTCTTTTGTGTAGAAGTTTGATAGTATTAGCACTTATATTTAGGTCTGTGATCCATTTTGAGTTAATTTTTGTGTTTGGTGTGAGATAGGGGTTGTTCATTTTTTTTTCCTGTACAGATTTCCAGTTGTTCCAGTATTATTTGCCTTGGCACATGTGTTAGAAATCAAGTGGTGGGTCTATATGTTTATACTTTTGCTAATGCCACATTGTCTTGAATGCTTTAAGTATTAAACTTGGATAGTATAATTCCTGCAACTTTTAACAAAAATTGCTTTCTGATCCTCAAGCCGCCTGATTGAAGGCTTTTGCACTTGCTATCCCTTCTAACTGGAATAATCTTATCCTAGATAGCAAGTGTTTGCTTTCTCTCTTACCTTCTTTAGGTTTTTATTCAATTGCTTCTTTCTCAGTGAAGTCTTTTCTGGCCACTTTCTTTAAAATTATAAACCTTCTCCACTACTTATCTCACCCTGTTTTTATTTTCCTCCTTAGCACTTAGTACCATACTGTATTGTGTACTTATTTATCTTTAATGTCTCCTGACTCATTTGAATGTCAGCTTCATGAAGGTAGGTATTTCTGTTCATTTTTTCACTGTTATACCCTCAAGCCTAAAATAGTACCTGCGACAGAGTATATACTCAATGATTACTTGTTCAGTCAATTTGTAGAACAATCACAACACTGAACAGGTAATGCCAGAAAGTTCTGGTGTCTAACAGTGGGAAGTGATATGGAGTAACTTACCAATTCAGGACAATATACTGATAGTATCTGTATGATGAACAGCATTGCTTATTATAGCTGTGACAAGGGCGAAAGGAGTTTCTGAACTGGTAGAGGTGTCCAGGGTAGAGATGGCAGATCTGTGGCTTTAGTCTGA
Organism: Cynocephalus volans; assembly: GCF_027409185.1. NCBI lineage: Eukaryota > Metazoa > Chordata > Mammalia > Dermoptera > Cynocephalidae > Cynocephalus > Cynocephalus volans. Next base: position 101,651,916 of record NC_084461.1, read on the forward strand.
CCAGCTTTACAGCTACCAGTGTCTCATTGGCTTTTGGTGAGTTTCAATGTTAAGGATCTCTTCTCTTACTCTCTTAAGTCCCTTGATGGACAGGGTAGCACCTTCATCCCAATGCTTTCCTTTCTCCCATAGGAGATTCTTAATGTATATACAAATATCTATTTTTATATGTTTTCCATCAGTACCATTAAAATTCTTTTAGTGTGCTAAATGCAGACTTTAATTACCTGACTAATGGACATTTTGATATAAGTCCCTCTCTACTTGCAGTTAAAACTTAAGCTTTGGCAGTATGGCCAACGTTATTTTGCAGGCCTGATTGGTGTAATCTTTATATCATTTTGCCATTGTTTCTTAAAAATGAATAGAAAACTAAGGTGAAACTCTGATTCTACTGATAAGAAATGTAGGTTTCGTGAAATTAATATGATTTGCATAGAGGCAGGAATCATTAGTATCCTGAAAATACCAGGGTTTTTCTCAGGTTGAATGCTTCTTGGTTTAAGACTGATATATATATAAATATAATGTTTAAGAAAACCACATACATAGAATGCTGGAAATTGAAGATTTGTCTTAAGGCGATGGTGTAACTTGATTTTAGCCCAGGGGGTGGTAGAACCTCCTTTATTATTTTTCTGAGTTTTAGACCTTCCTCTGGTTAGGAATCTGTTATATACAAAAGTAGGTAACTACCTATCTGCATTCCTTCTATTAAATTACTTGGTAATTTAATTACCATATATAATGTTGTTCTGTTTGCAAATTTGTTTTGAATTCCAAAAAGCTGGACTTTTAGAATCCAAGTTTATAAATCGAGCACTGTAAGCTTAAAAATGGGAAATAAAACTTGGGATCTCCTGGAGGGCCTCCAAATGACAGATTGTTTAAAACATTGCTCATTTGATTAATGAGCCTATTTTAGCTGATTTTAAGTACCTTTTTCATATTCTATAGCATTTTCTTTCCAAAGAAAATAAGGTAAAATATTGAGGTGTGATCACCTGTGCTACAGTATTCTCTGATATCTGGAATGTTGTTTCCAGTGCAGGGTGCTCTTAATTGTTGATATCATCCTGTTTGCTTTGGCAAACTCTTGTTTCCGGAGAAATAAGTCACCATACAGTATGATGGAAAGAATGGAAACATTTCTATCTTAGACAAATGTAAAATTACTCTGAATCTATTATTTTAAACAAAGCTTTAACTGCATACACATATGAGGGGTCTTCAAAACGTTCATGGAAAGATTCGTATTATCTTGTAATTCAATTTTTCCACAGATTTCTTGGAGTACCCTTGTAGATAAACACATTATTGAGAAATCATAAATATGACTCCTTATAGATTCATAAGTTTATCTTCCCAGGAGATACTACTTTCTTGGTGATACAGGTTTATAATGAGAAATGCTTCAAAAAGCTAACCATATAAAACAAATTATGCTAAATTGAAAAATGCCCTTGTCCCTTGTGTGAAAGATTTAGAAAAAGTTCTTATTTCGTGCTTCATTCTATATGTATAATTTTAGGAAACAAAGAATATGGAAAAGCCAACTGTAATTATAGGGGCTTTGTGTGGGAATGGGTTTGCTTTAAATGCCATAATCTTACACCTAAGAATGGGGTATTATAAATATGAACTTAGCCAATTTTTCATAATTATTTATATTTATTAATCTTCATTCTCCTCATCTTCATGTGCCCCCTTTAAAAAATTAGCTTTTTTTTTGGATGTGATTATAGTTACATGCTGTTGTAAGAAATAATACAGAGATCCCATCTACCCCTTACCCAGTTTCTTCTAATGGTAACATCTTACCTGAGTGCAGTTCAATATCATAACCAGGATATTGGCATTCTTATAGTCAAAATACAGAACATTTCCATTACCACAAGGGTCTCTTATGTTGCCCCTTTATGGCCACGCCCACTTCCCTTTCCTGCCTACTTTATGCTCTTCAGCCAACCACTAATCTATTCTGCATTTGTATAATTTCATCATTTTAAGAATATCATCTAAGTGGAATTAATACAGTATTATAATATTCTGGGATTGACTTTTTTCACTCACCATAATTCTCTGGAGATTCATCATGGTAGTTGTTATGTTTATCAGTAGTTCATTCCTTTTTATTGCTAAGTAGTATTTCATGGAATGGGTATAAAATAGTTTGCTTAAGACTTGGAAGGACATCTGAGTTGTTTGTAGTTTTTGGCTATTACAAATAAAGTTGCTTTAAACGTTTACGTATAGGTTTTTGCATGAGCGTAAGTTTTTATTTCTCTGGAATAGATGCCCAGGAGTTCAGTTCATGGGCCATATGATAGTAGTAAGTTTAGTTTTTTGAGAAACTACCTATATGTTTTCCAGAGTGGCTGTATCATTTTAAATTCCCACTATATGTTTTCCAGAGTGGCTGTATCATTTTAAATTTCCACCAGCAATGTACAAGTGATCCACTTTCTTTGTATCCTATTTGTGTTGTCACTATTTTTTATTTTAACTATTCTGGTGGGTGTGCAGTGATATCTTGCTGTGGCTTTAATTTGCATTTCTTAGATGACTAATGATGTTGAACATTTTGTCTTGTGCTTATTTGCTGTCTGTATATACTTTTCAATGAAATGTCTCTTCATGTCTTTTGCACATTTTCTAACTAGATTGGTTTTTTTACTGTTGAGTTTTGGAGTTCATTATATATTAGCTATTAATCCTTTGTCAGATATGTGTTTTGGAAATATTTGCTCTTAGCTGTTCCTTGACTTATCTTCTTAATTTTTTTGCTCTGCAAAAGATCCTGTTTTCTTTTTGGTGAAGGCCAATTTATCAATTTTTCCTTTTATTGTGCTTTTGGTATTAAATTTAAGAATTGTTTGCCTAGCTCTTGATTGTCTGGAACTCTTAGTTTTTTTTTTCTTTCTTTTTCCTAAAAATTGTATAGTTTTATGTTTTCATTTAAGTCCATGATCCTTTTTGAGTTAATTTTTGCATAAGGTATGAGAGTTTGAGTTTCATTTTTTTTCCCCCTATGATTCTTGAGGTAGATTTGAAACTTCATTTTACCAAATGTAAGCATTTGGTGCTTCAAATTGTCCTCTCAGTTCTGCTTTAGCTGCATCCCTCAAATTTTGATAAAGTGTGTTTTCATTTTCAGTTAGTTCAATGTATATTTTGATTTCCCTTGAGACTTTCTCTATGACTCATGGAGTATTTAGAAGTGTGTTGTTTAGTTTCCAAATGTTTGGAGATTTTTCTGTTATTGATTTCTAGTTTGATACCATTGTGGTCAGAGACATGCTTTATTTGTATCAAAAATAACATATACATATATAGCAAATAGACCACATAATGAGATTTTAAAAGTTATAAAAGCAGAAAATGTAATATAAAATCATTCAGGACAAAGATCAAACATCTTTATAACAATAGATGGAAATGAGAAAATCACCCACTTAAAATCCCTTGTAATAAAGTCATAAAGTAAGACCAACTCTGGGCTTTACACAAGTGATATACCCAAAGCAGATTGATACAGCACATTTGAAGATAAACAGGTATGTGATTTAAAGGGCAAAAGAAACAGATATGAAAAAGAGAAACTGGAGTTCCATACCAAGAAACAGAGTGGACACTTACCCACTGTAAAAATAAGGTAGTTAGAAATACTGGAATGTGACTCAGAGATTTGTTGTAATAATGGCACTTAAGAGAAATAAAACTATATAAAGCTTACCTTATGTCTAGAACTGAATCCTGTAATTAAATACACTGGAAGGAAAGACATTTCTACCATAAAATACTTTTGAAGAGATAACATAATTTTTATTACAGTATTGAACAAATGGAGAAAACCTGCTACAAAATGAATTAGGAAAACACGAAGGGGTATTGTTTAACTCGTGTAAAAATTTTTTAAAGTCTTTAGAGACTGCAGAGTATGACTATAAAAATAATTAACATTGATCTTGAAGTGAATGGGAAAACTAGAAAGTAACATGTATTTTTAATCTCCTGTTTGTCAGATGCTTTGCTGGTACTTTTACATATTACTATCTTATTTATTACCCACAAAAACTCAGTGCAGTGTTTAAATTAGATTTCTTCTATTTCACCAATGTTAAGAAACCAAGAATTAGAAGGATTAGGCAGTTTTCCCAGTAGCATGAAACTAGGAATAGTGGGCATAGAATTTTTGAGTACAGGTTTGATTGATTAAAAAACAAATAATGTTATTCTGGAGGCTAAAAGATTTCACAAAAAAACTGCAGAAATGTTTGTTAGGTCCACATTCAGAAGTTTAAAACCTGAAAAGAAAGTGAGCCTCTTAAGATGATTAAGGAGGTTATGCCAGTACTTGAGGAATATGATTCCAATTTTCTGATGTTTGCCTCCATCTCTGAAGCTATCATTTGAAAAAGGCAATTGTTCTGATTTTCCGAAAACATGTTTAAACAAATGTTCCTCAAAGTGTTAAGTCCTATTAACCTATTATTATACATTTTGCTTCTCCTTCTTCAAGCAATCTTCCTATACCATCTATTACTAATATTGAAGAAAATAATAGATATTCCTTTTTAAATTAGGATGGGTAAAAGAAAATAATTGTTTCTATCTTTTTTAAAAGTTATTGACTGAAACATAATTGATTATACATATATGTGGGATACAGTATTGAATACCCATACCTGTGTGCAATATGTGATGCTTGAATTAGGGTGATTAGTATATTCAGCATTACCAAATGTAATCATTTTTTGTGGCCCTTTAACAATTTCTTACTAACCCTTCTCCCCCTTTCCCATCTGTGGGGGGCTCAGTTCTTTCTTTCCTTATTAAAGTTCAGCATATTATTGTGATTGTTATATCTGTCTTTTTTATTTATTTGTTTTTTTAGCTTCCACTTATGAGTGAGGACATGTGGTATTTATCTTTCTGTGCCTGGCTTATTTCACTTAACATAATTTTCTGTAAGTTCACCCATGTTGCTGTGAAAGGCAAAATTTCATTCTTTTTTATGGTAGAGTAGTATTCCATTGTGTACATATACCACATTTTCCTTATCTACTCATCTGATGATGGGCATTTAGGTTGGTTCCAATTCTTGGCTATTGTAAATAGAGCTGTGATAAACATGAGGGTGCAGGTATCCCATCAACATGATTTCCATTCCATTCCAGTGGGATTGCTGAATCGTATGGCCACTCTATCTGTAGTTTTTTCAGGAAACTCCATACTATTTTCCATAATGGCTGCACTGATTTACAGTTCCACTAACAGTGTAGGAGGGATCCTCTTTGTGCACATTCTTGGCAGCATTTGTTATTTTCCGAATTTTTGATAATGGCCAGTCTAACTAGGATGAGGTGATATCTCAGTGTGCTTTGATTTGTGTTTCCCTGATTAGAGATGGTGAGCATTTTTACATGTGTCTGTTGGCCATTTATATATCTTCCTTTGAGAAATGCCTATTTAGCTCCTTTGCTCTTTTTTAAATTGGGTTACTTGTTTTTTTTACTGTAAAGTTATTTGAGTTCCTTGTATATTCTGGATATTAATCCTTTGTCAGATGTGTATTTTGCTAATATTTTCTCTCTCTCTGTTGGTTGTCTTTTTGCTGTGTTAATTGTTTCTTTTGCTATGCAGAAACTTTTTAGTTTGTTATAATCCCATTTTTTTTTTCTTTTGTTTCCTGTGCTTTTGGGTCTTATTCATAAAGTCTTTGCCCTGTCCTATTTTCTGAAGAGTTTCCCATGTGTTTTCTTCTAAGAGTTTTATAGTTTCAGGTCTTACATTTAAGTCTTTAATCCATTTTGAGTTTCTTTTGGTATATGGCGAAGGTATGTGTCTAGTTTCATTCTTCTACATATGAATGTCTAGTTTTCCCAGCACCATTTATTGAAGAGATAGCCTTTTCTCCAATGTATGTTCTTGATGCCTTTGTCAAAGATCAGTTGGCTGTAAATATGTAGTTTGATTTCTAGGTTCTCTATTCTGTTCCATTGGTCCAAGTGTCTATTTTTATGCCAGTACTGTTGTTTTGGTTACTACAGCTTTGTAGTACAATTTGAAGTAAGGTAGTGTTATGTCTCTGGCTTTATTTTCTTTTCTCAGGATTGCTTTGGCTATTCAAGGTCTTTTGTATATGAATGTTAGGATTGTTTTTTGTTTCATTGAGGAATATTATTGGTATTTTGATGGGGATTATATTGAATTTGTAGATCACTTTGGGAAGTATGAATATTTTCACAGAGTTAATTCTTCTAATCAAAGAGTATGGTGTGTCTTTCCATCTTTTTGTGTCCTCTTCAATTTCTTTCATCAATGATTTGTTGTTCTCATTGTATAGATCTTTCACCTCCTTGGTCAAATGGATTCCTAGGTATTTTATATTTTTGTTGACTATTGTAAATGGGCTTGATTTCTTGTTTTCTTTCTCTGCTCATTCATTATTAGAGTATAAAAATGCTACTGATTTTTGCATGTTGATTTTGTATCCTGCAAATTTAGTGAAATTGCTTATCAGCTCTAAGAGTTTGTTTTTTGTAGAGTATTTAGGTTTTTCGATATATAGGATCATGTCATCTGCAAACAGGGACAGTCTGACTTTGTCTTTTCCCAACTGGATGCCCTTTGTTTCTTTCTCTTGCCTGATTGCTCTGGCTAGTACTTCCAATATTGTGTTAAATAGGAGTGGTGAGAGTAGTCATCCTTGTCTTGTGTTCTTAAAGGAAAAGATATCAGCTTATCCCCATTTAGGATGATATTGATGGCAAATTTGTCATATATGGTTTTTTTAGGTTGAGGTACTTTCCTTCTATACCTAATTTGCTGAGATTCTTTATCATGAAGGGATGTTGAATTTTGTCAAATGCTTTTTCTGTGTCTATTGAGTTAATTGTATAGTTTTTGTACTTGATTTTGTTGATGTGGTGTATCACATTTATTGATTTGCATATCTTGAACCATCCTTGCATCCCTGGGATGAATCTCTCTTGATCACGGTGTATAATTTTTTTCATGTGTTGCTGTGCTCTCTTTGCAGATATTTTGTTGAGGATTTTTGCATCTATGTTCATCAGAGATATTGGCTTGTATTTTTCTTTTTTTTTGTTGTATCTGTATCTGGTTTTGGTAGTAGGGTGATGCTGGCCTTATAGAATGAGTTTTGGAGAATGGCCTCTGTTTCAATTTTGGATTATTTGAAGATAATCGGTATTAGTTCTTCTCTAAAGGTTTGTTAGAATTCAGCAGTAAAACCATCCAGTCCAGGGCTTTTCTTTATTGAGAGACAGCTGATTACTGTTTCAATCTTGTTGCTTGTTAACAGTCTGATCAGGTTTTGTATTTCTTCCTGGGTCAGTCTTGGTAGTATGTATGTGTCCAGAAATTTATCTATTTCCTCCAGGTTTTCAAATTTTTTGATGTATAGTTGCTTATAATAGTCTCTAATGATTCTTTGTATTTCTGTGGTATCAGTTGTGATGTCTCCTTTTTCATTTCTGATTTTTATTTGGGTATTCTCACTTCTTTTTTTTGTTAGCCTAGCTAATGATTTGTCTATTTTGTTTATTTTCTCAAAAAAAAAAAAACAAAACAAAAACTTTTTTTTCCATTGATCTTTTGAATAGTTTGTTTGGGTCTCTATATCATTTAATTCTACCCTGATCTTAATTATTTCTCTCTGTCTACTAATTTTGGGATTGGATTGTTCTTGTTTTTCTAGTTCTTTGAGGTGTAGAGTAGGTTTATTTGAAATCTTTGTATTCTTTTGATATAAGAATTTATTGCAATAAACTTCCCTCTTAGTAGTGCTTTGCAGTATCCCACAGGTTTTCTGTGAGGTGTCTTTTTTTCATTAGTTTCAAGAAAATTTTTCATTTCTTCTTTAATTTCTTCTAGGTCTCATGGGTCACTCAGGAACATGTTTAATTTCCATGTATTTGTATAGTTTCTAGAGTTTCCCTTGTTATTGATTTTTAGTTTTTTCTATTGTGGTCTAAGGAGATACTTGAAATGATTTCAATTTTTAAAAATTTGTTGAGACTTGATTTGTGACTTAACATGTGGTCTTTCCTGATGAATGTTTCATGTGTTGATGAGAAGAATGTGTATTCTGTGGTTGGTGGATGAAATGTTTTATAGATATCTGCCAAGTCCAATTGGTCTAACATGTGGTTTAAATCCTGTGTTTCTCTGTTGATTTGTTGCCTTGATGATCTGTCCAATGTTGAAAGAGTGGTGTTCAGATCCCCAACTATTATTGTGTCTTGATCTGTCTCCTTAGGTCTAATAGTGTTTGTTTTATGTATCTGGGTGCTCCAATGTTGGGTGCATATATATTTGTGATTGTTATGTCTTCTTGTTGGATAGATCCCTTTATCCTTATGTTTTGGTTTTCTTTGTCTCTTTTTATAGTTTTTGGTTTAAAGTGTATTTTATCCAATGTAAGAATAGATTCTCCATTTGTGTGGTATATCTTTTTCCAACCCTTCACTCTTAGTGTGTGTGTCTTTACAGGTGAGGTGAGTCTCTTTCAGATAGCATATAGTTGGGTCTACCTTTTTAATCCTATCAGTCAGTCTGTGTCTTTTGAGTGGAGAATTTAATCCATTTACTTTTAGGGTTGTTATTGTAAGGTATTATCTTCTGGCATTTTATTGATTTTCATTTGGACATTTTAACTATATTTTGTTTCCCTTTCATTGTTTGTCTTCAGTGTTTGTTGGTTTTTAAAGGTAGTAAGATAGTTTTTTTTTTCTCTTTCTTTTGGCATTTTTGTTTTACCAGTGGGTTTTGTCTTCTTGTGTATTTGTGGTAGTGATTATCATCTTTTGAATTCTAGATGTAGGACTCCCTTGAGGATTTCTTGTAGTGGTCGTTGTGTGGCGATGAACTCATAGTTTTTGTTTCTCTGGGAAATACACTATTTCTCCTTCATTTCTGAAGGATAGCCTTGCTGGGTTTAGTATTCTTGGCTGGCTGTGTCTTTCTTTTGATATTTTGAATATATCATCCTGTTCTCTTCTGGCCTGTGGAGTTTCTGTTGAGAAGTCTGGTGTTACTCTGATGGAGTCTCACTTATAGGTGACTTCACACTTTTCTCCTTCCATTTTTAGGTTTCTCTCTTTGTCTTTGAGTTTTGCCAGTTTGACTATACTATGCCTTAGAGGACCTTTTTAGACTGAATCTGTTTGGACATTTTTGAGCCTCCTGAATCTGAAGGTCTGTGTCCCTTCCTATATCTAGGAAGTTTTCCAATATTACTTGATTGAAAATGTTCTCAAAGCCTTTACCTTTCTCCTTTCCTTCAGTAATACCCATGATTTGGATGTTTGTACACTTAACATTATCTATTTTCTCTCTTGGATTTTCATTTTTTCAATTTTTTTTTTTTTTTTTTTTTGGTCCACCTGAGTTATTTCATAGAGACTGTATTCAGGATCAGAAATTCTTTCTCCTGTTTCTGTAACCTGCCGCTTAAGCTCTCAGTTGTGTTTTTTATTTTGTTGAATGACTCCTTTAGTTCCATGAGTTCTGCTACATTGTTTTTTAAAGTATTAATCTTTGTGTAAATTTCTTCTTTCCTATCCTGGGTAGTTTTGCTCAGTTCATTGTGTTGTCTAACTGTATATCCTTGAGTTTCCTTGAGATTGTTGCTTGGAATTCCTTTTCAGTCATTTGAAGGGTTTCCTGCTTTATGAGGTCTGGTACTTGAGAGTTATTTTATTCCTTTGGTGGACTCATATTTTCTTGTTTTTTCATATTTTTAGTATTTCTACATTGATGTCTGGTCATCTGGTAGATCAGTTGCTTTTTCTATTACTCTCCTTCTCTGGAATCTTTTGGTGACCCTACTTGCGTCAGTGCAGTCAAGTGGTTGGCAGTCCACCTGCTTAGTGGTTGTTGTGGTTGCTGCTGTGGTAGTAGGCTACCCTTACAGAAGTGGTGTTTGTGGAGGTGGCTTTGGTGGACTGCCCATGTAGCAGCAGTGGTTCCAGTGCCTGCAAACTTCTTGTACAGCAGTGCTGGCCCCAGTGGTGGCAGCAACTGCAGTGGTGGTGGTTGCAGCAGCTGCCCTCTTGGCTTCAGTGTCAACAGCAGCAGCCTGCACAACTACAGTGTCTGTAGCAGCAGCAGGGTTACCTCCTGGCAGTAGCAGCAGTGTTGGTGGGTGCAACTGTGTCCCTCGTGTCTGTGATGTCTGCAGTGGAAGCTGGGTTACCTTGTGGGAGCGGCAGCAGCACTGGCGGCTACAACTGCCAACCTCTTTACTGCAGTGTCCTTCATGGCAGCAGCGTTAATTCTCGGTGATGGCACTAGCAGAAATGGTTGCAGTTGCCTCACATCTGCGGAGTCCACAGCTGTAGTGATATGTGACCCAAAATATGTAAACGATGTTTCTAATTTGTCATTTCTTTTAGCCACATGGCTAATAGTAGGTATGTGAATGAGTTACAAAGTCTTGATTAACATGAGGTTTGTAGATTGGTCTTTTTGAACCTAGCTCCAATTAGTAACTTTTCAAATTAGAGTTGTACCTTTTTGTCAAATGACTTGTTGGTTTTTAATAATTTTCTGAAGTGAATATAATAAGTATAACATTATTATGAATATAACAGTTTAAAATATATATATTTTTTGTATTTTTAAAATCAAAGTGTTTGGTAGTTTCATGCATCTATAATATGGATTTTCTAAGTTGTATTTTCAGAAAGAGAATATATAATATGAACAAAGAAATACAACTCATAGCCATATTATAAATTACTTGGGGAAAGAACAGAGAGATTGGAAAGAACACTGAATTAGAGAAGTTGGGAAAGGAGGTGCCGCCAACTCCATATACGATAATATACATGTAGTCCGTAGTCCTTCACAACAACTTGATGAGATAGGTATTATTACCTCCATTTTGCAAGTGAGGAAAGTGAGACTCAGAGAGATGAATGCATAACTTACTTAAGGTCAACTAATATGGAATTCTGCAGGCCAAACTCTTAACTGCTACTCAGTAAACCATATGAAAGCTGTAGGATAATGTTTACCCGTTACAAAAAAGACTTCTGGACATGCTTTGGTCTGCAGATACCAAAATTAATTGGGTGTGTGTGTGTGTGTGTGTGTGTGTGTGTGTGTGTGTGTGTGTGTGTGTGTGTTTGTAAAGAACCACCCAAATCTTGGCTCTATAGGTCATAATATTGCCTTCTACAAAAGCCACATCCAAATAGAACTGTTCTTTTCCTTTCCTTTTCCTTTTCATGTAAATACTTCTCTTTGAAAGCTCATGTATATTATATAATCAGTCTCTTATCTGAGACTCTGTCAGGGGCTGTTGTAGGTCACAGGGATATAAAGGTGAATCGGAATTTAGCCTTGTCCTACCAGAGATAGTCTACTCTGGTGAGACAGACATGTAGGCAAATTATTGAAATATACTGATCTAAATGTTGAGAGAAGGATACAGAGTGCTGAGAGAGCAAAGTGGCAACTACAGAGGGAAGGGAATTGAAAAATTACAAAGGAGATGACATTGGAGCAAAAGAACAGTCATGTGAAACAGCATAGTGCATTCTGGGAATCACATTTGTTCAGTATGGCTAAATTATAGATAATTAGTAAGGTGTGTTAGAACATAGGACTGGAAAGGTAGTTAGGTATCACATCCTAAGGGGCTGTGTGTGTTAGACTTGGGACTTAAGAGTTTGGATTTTATTTTTTAGGTAGTAAATGGAACTATTGGAGAATTTTAAAAAGGAAAATGAAATAATGGGTTGGAGTTTGATAGGAGACAGGTAGCAGTTAGAAGACTATTACCTCTCGCCATATACCAAAATCATCTCAAAATGGACTAAAGACTTAAATATAAGACCTGAAACTGTAAAACTCCTAGAAGAAAACGTAAGTGAAATATTTCAGGAAGGAGGACTGTGCAAAGACTTTATGAGTAAGACCTGAGAGCACAGGCAACAAAAGAAAAAAAAAATAAACAAATGAGATTAAGTCAAACTAAAAAGCTTCTTCACAGCAAAGGAAACAATCAATGGAGTGCAAAGACCACCTACGGAATGGGAGAAAATACTTGCAAACTATACATACAACAAAGGATTAATATCCAGAATATACAAGGAACTCAAACAACAGTAAAAAAACAATCTGATTTTAAAAATGTGCAAAGGAGCTGAATAGACATTTCTCAAAGTGAGATATATAGATGGCCAACAGACACATGAAAAAATGCTCAACATCACTTAGCATCAGGGAAATGCAAATCAAAACCACATTGAGATATCACCTCACCCCAGTTAGACTGACCATTATCAAAAAGACTGATCATAACAAATGCTGGTGAGGATGTGGAAAAGGGAGAACCCTCCTGTACTGTTGGTGGGACTGTAAATTAGTACAGCCATTGTGGAAAACAGTATGGAGGTTCCTCAGACAACTACAGATAGAACTGCCATATGATCCAGCAATCCCACTGCTGGGTATATACTCAAAGGAATAGAAATCATCATGTTGAAGGGACACCTGCATTCCCAAGTTTATCACAGCTCTATTTACAATAGCCAGGAGTTGGAACCAACCTAAATGTCCATCAACGGATGACTGGATAAGGAAAATGTGGTATATATACACAGTGGAATAGTACTCTGCCATAAAAAAGGATGAAATTCTGCCATTCTCAGCTACATGGATGAGCTTGGAGAAAATTATGTTAAGTGAAATAAGCCAGGCACAGAAAGAGAAACACCACATATTCTCACTCATAAGTGGGAGCTAAAAAAAAAAAAAATCAAGACAGAAAGAAAGAAACAACCACCACAGTAATAATTTGAACTTTCAGAAGGAGAAAATATAACTATGGTTACTAGAGGTGGGAAAGGGGGAGTGAAAGGGGCGTTAAGGAGACATTAGGTAATGGACACAAAGAATAATTACGTTTTGTAATGAGGAATATGCAGATAGTCCTGATTTGATCATCACTTAATGCACACAAATACTGATATTAAACTCTGTACCCCACAAAAATGTATAATCAATTATGTTTCAATAAAAAAAAAGAAACTTTGATGATCTGGGAAGAGATGGATGTTGTGGGTCTAAACTGGGTCATGAATTTTGGATAACATTTGAAAGATACTATAGAAAAAATTAGTTGACCAAAAGTGCCTTATATTTATAATGCTTGCAGTTTCCAAAATACTTTGAAAATGCATTTTCTTATTTGATATTACCAATAACTCAAAAAAGTAGATAGTTTAGATAGATTTATTTCCATTTTGTATGAAGACATTGGCTAAGTTGCAATCTTACAAGATCTCAGGGAATCATAGCTAGTGAGTGATAGCTTAAGCATGAACCAAAGGTCAGTACAGTGTCCTACAGGCCCATGTGAATACCAGTAGGAGCTGTTCAATTAAGACATGACATCTGTCAAAATGCTTTGGGAGATGTGAGAGTGGTTATGGCATATATATTCCTGCTTTATTGGAGGGTCTATTACATGCGACTTTTGAAAATACCGGCAGGCTGGTATCAGAGTATGTTTACTGTAATCAGTGTTAAAGATCAATATATCAAGAATGCTTACTATGTACCATTAAACTGATTTTTTACTGATTAGGTATTATGGATTATGTTACTGTAACATCTTCCCCTTTTTACCCATAACCTCTAAAAGGTTCAGTGCCAGAAAGAACAGAACTGTATCTTTATTTTCTCATCACATCCTCTCTTAAATAGATAATAAGAGTATTTTCATTGCTCTCTTTCAAACTTGGCTTTGAGTAACTGCTGTGATTCTAGCTGTTGAACAGTCATTCAAGTTAAGTGATTAGTATTCTGGTCAAGTAAAAATTGTTGTGAGGCTGCCATTCTTACCCAGTATAGCAAAGGTGTTTTTACTAAATTCATTATTAGGGTCATGTTGTCAGAGACATATGACAATTACATTTTACAAAACTTGCTTAAATATTGATACTTGAGACTTACAGGAAATTAAAGCTAAAACCTTATACTTCTGAGGTTGGAGGAACTGATAAGCTGTCAAGTTCAATAAAGCCATGTTTGTGCTGCTTAATATTTTAAAAGAAAAATTAAACTGCCTTAGTTCTTCTTTAGAATTTCTGTCTTACTTGATTAAATTTTGCTGTTGTGTTAACTAATAAATTGAAAGAAATGTTCTAATTAGTTTTTGTCATAACTGGAAACTATAGTAGATTAGAGTACTTTGGAAAGTGTGATAGTCTTTTGGGTAACACCTGCTTACTAGGAGATATTAATTCTTTGCCTGGTTCTCTTCCAATCTTGCTAAATTGTGTCTGAGGATATATGTGCACCTCTTACTATACGGTACTTCAGTTTCTCTCTAAATTAAAAAAAAAAAAAAAAAAAAAGAGCGGTCTTACCTGTGTGTACTACCTAAGTAAAGATTTTTGAAAGATAAAGGGAAATTATTAAAGTGTTTTTCATCAATTTATTCTCTTTACTAGTTGAAATTTCTAAGTATTTAAAAATCATTGGTATTAAAAAATGCTATTTTAAAATAGTAATTTACTATTTAAAAACGATTGGCTCTTTTAGTGTATTTCATTGCTTAGTCTTAGAATCTTTATTTTTAGAATGTAGCATATTTAAAGATCGCTTTTACTGTTGAATTTGACAGGCATGGCAAAAGGCCAATTTAATGAGTCCAAAGGGAAAATTTGCAGAGTATACAGGTTAACGGATCCCTAGAACCGACTTTCAGTGAAGTCCAGGCTATCCATATTCATTCCTGCTGAGTGAAGATTTGCTTAAAGTTGACTTTTCTTCCTTCTGTACCATCTGATTCTAATCTGCCTTTTATAGCTAGAGACGGTCGGATGGCAGTTGAACCTTCAAATGGCTCATTCCAGTCAAGCAAAACTAAAATCTCCTCAAGCTGTGTTACAACTAGGAATGAGCAATGAAGATTCAAAGGTAAGAAATGGTATTTCATTGAAATGATGTATTTTGTTTTAAATTTTATATTTTTTTTGTTCACAGGGTCTTTGCTCGCTGGATTTAAAATTTAAACATAATTCAGTTAAAATTAAACAAGGATTATAAATTGATAGGTCTTTATTTGTGACAAGTTTTTTTTTCTTTTTTTCTTTTTCTTTTGTGACTGGCTGGTAGGGGGATCCAAAAACTTGATCTTGGTGTTACCAGCATCCCACTCTATCGAGTGAGCTAACTGGCCAGCCTATTTGTGACAGTCTTTGATGTCAGACTCAAGTATCACTTTATTTATCTGAAGAAATAGCTTATCTTGCAAGGTACCTTTCATACAAGAACATTTCCTAATGTCCTCTTCTAAATTCTGCAATAAAAAAATCGGTGGATACCATATAAAATTTTAATTTTAATATTTTAGATATTTGTGGATATTCCTGGGTGCTTTGTGTATTAAGCTGCATACAAATAGTAAAGGGAATATTATTTGTTGTCTATCCAATGCCTGGAATATCATCATGACCTGAATTGTTTTTGTGTGTGTAGTGTGTATGTGCATGTGTTTAAATTCCAGCTCTTACAAAATAAAATTTTGAATTCATTTTATACCACATTGTAGAGGATTCTTAAAGCAAATGTACTTCACAGGGCCGGTTTTCCAAAGCCTTGCAGTTTCAAATATTGACCTTGCAGAGGACTGGAAAATTTCCTCAGGCTATAAAGTCTCTGGTATAAGATAAAGATTTGTGGCACACACAGTAAGGTTGCTGGCTCAAGGACAGACTAGTTACTGATTGTTATGGAAAGATGCTGAGAAATTGCTGTAAGAGGGAATGTTTGCTAGATCAAGCTTTTGTTGGTGTATCACTTAATTGTCTAATGGAATGTCATCTGACTTGTTTCACTGAAAGTTACCAGCCTATATTGTTAAACTATAACCCCACATATGTTCTCTTCCTGTAACTTCCTGGTCTGGAAAATAAATGCAGGAAGAGAACCTCAGTTTGGGGTTAATCTCCCACGGAAGAGATGCCTCTTGATTCGAGGGTTCCGAGGGAGATTAACCACTTCAGGGTCTCTCACTGCTCAGAAGAGATGGGCTTTGAGTAATTCTTTGCAGCTCCATCACCCAGGGGAAGTAGGGGTGACAAATCTGTGGGGGGCAAAGCAACACCACATGATGATTTCTCCTTTAGTATTAATTTCAGAACAGCTTGAATGTGGTTATCAAAGAGTTGCTATAGAATGGGTTTTTTTACTCTGTCACATAGAGAAATATATATATTTCAGATTATAATGGGAGGTAGTTATATTTTATGTTATAAATGATTATCTTTTTAAGATAGAAAAGGGGGAATGATTTCCCCTCCTAAATAGATAAGACTTTTTCTCATTTTAAGATAAATAAAATAGAGTTGAGAATGAAGTGCTATGGAAGATCTGAGAAGGAAGAGATTACAATGGATGAATATGATCAGAGAATAATGTCAGAAATGTTATTATTTATAATGGTCATTGAAAGATGGGGGTATTATTACGTTTTTGTTAGTACTTTTACTATTATTTATTATATCATGCACATTTCTGTCTTTAAGAACTGAAACCAATACTTAGCCCAGGTTATATGACTACAAAATTCTCTGTAATCGACTTGGATCTTATACATGACTTATTAGTTTATTATAGTGTTTCAAGTGTGTTACTTCATTTCACACATTTTCACTGGAAAATACTAGAAACTTAGTAGTTAAGAGTCAGTCTGACTGGATATATTATATATGCTCTGCTATTTAATAATGGTGTAACTTTGGGCAAGTTACTTAATCTTCGAGTCATTTTTTTCCTTTGTAAAATGGAGATAATAGTATTTATTTCACAGCTTTTTACAGAAGATTAAATACTCAGTGTATATAAAGTGCTAAGTCCTAGTATTATGGTAAATGTTCAATAAATTCTGGCTGTAAACATCATCAATAAAACTTTTTTGGGGCTAAAATAAATAAATTCATTTGTTTTAAGCCAAAGTTCTCACTAAATTTATGAGGGTACTTAAAAAAGTTCATGGAAAGATTTGTATTATCTTTTAATTCTATTTTTCCACAAACTTTTTGAAATACCTTCACATTTCCTGATGGAATTTTTATTTTCTCTTTTCTTGCATTCTCCTTTCCCCTTTTTTTGGTGGCTGGCCAGTATGGGGATCTGAACTGGTAACTTTAGTATTACAAGGCTGTGCTCTAACCAGCTGAGCTAACTGGCCAGCCCTCCTTTTTTTATTCATTATATTTTTCATATATATGTTTACTGGGAATTAGGGAGGGGAAAGACAACCTGGAAAGTCCCTTTTTTCTCCCATAAACTGGGGAAGGTGTTCCTTTTGGTTTTAGGGTAATGATCTGGAACTCACTGGTGTAGAATGGGACTAGTCCATGAATGAAAATGCATACTATATACTCCAAGTAGCTACATACCTTCTCTGTTTTATTTCTCATAACTACTATGATGTTCAGTCTGAATAGCTAAAGACAGTTTATAGGTTGGAAGGATACTATTTTGACCGTATATTGGATATGCTTTAAGCATCATGAGTTTGGCAGTACTTGACTTTGGGATTCTCAAGTCCTTCAAGCTCCTTTATTACAGCTTCAAAATATGCCTATGTGTCTGTTATATTTTTAGGCAGTTGGAATGGATGAATAATGCTTTTAGTAAAACAGCCACGTTTTAATTCATATTTTTCAGGAAGTCACTACAGATGTGAAAGCCAACTCATTTGAGATATGGGCTTGAGTACATTTATGTTTTTCTGTGTGTTGCTATTTTGAAATTTTGAGTGACTATATATATATATGCACGTTGGTTAGCCTTATAACTTGCAGAGCTAGAGCACCATTTTCATTAACAGACAGGAAGAAGAGCAGCACACAAATGTAAAAGATACCTCCTTTTCATCTTGGGTGCATACTTAGTTTCTTTTTTCTCTGTATTGCTCTCTCTCCTATGGCACTGGTGGATTTGGTCCCCATTTCTTATATCTCTTAAACAACAGACACATAGTGAAGTATAGAACCACTGTCAACCTGGACAGAAACTTGCCATCTTCAAGTGATGTGGTGTGCCCTTGCTATAAAGGAACAGTTAACTATTATACCTGTTTCCCTTAGTAAACTGCTTCCTGGAATTATTGCTTTTTCTTTTCTTTACGGCTTCCCTGTTTTTATGATCTGATATCCTATTATTTATATTCTTACTTCATCTGGTTCCTTGATGTTAATTTTTATGTAACCACTATTATTAAGGACTACAAACTACTTTTCTCCCCAATACTAGATCTGTTCTGAAATGAGAATTCAGGAATTCTTGACAGCTTGGAATATTAAGTAAAAGAAATAGGGTTATGGAACATGTTTTAAAAACCAGGTTTGTTAAAGGAAGGGAGAACTTTTTTTAAAAGGAAGATTAAAAGTTATCACTGATTAATTTATGATGCAAAGTACCATAAGTTACAAAGTTGTCATACTTATGAAATTAGTGTTTGTTTAAAACAACAAGCATTAGGCAAAATTCTTTTAAATGTGTATTTTACAGGGTAGTTATCCTGGTAATATACGTATATTAAAATAATTCTGAGAGGATTAATTAGTCAGCGTAAATTGTGAGAGAATATTGTGATAGTGTTTACTTTTGAGCTGTTGAACTGAAAACTTACTGTTATTCAGTGAAGAATGGTTTCTAAGGAGCTCTTTTTTTTTCTTTTTTATACTTTCAACAAACATGAAAAATGTCGCCTGCAGTGAAGGTTTTTTTTTTTTTTTTTTTTTTTTTTTTTTTTTTTTTTTTGTCTTTTTGTGACCGGTAAGGGGATCGCAATCCTTGGTGTGGTGTCGCCCGCACCGCGCTCAGCCAGTGAGCACACCGGCCATTCCTATATAGGATCCGAACCCGTGGTGGGAGCGCCAGTGCGCTCCCAAGCGCTGCACTCTCCCTAGTGCGCCACGGGGCCGTGCAGTGAAGTTTTAATTGCTATCACACTAGATAAAATTGTTTGACTGTGGTCTCCTTTCTTTCAGAACATTTTTGTCTCAAGGCTTTCCTGTTTTGCCACTAATTTTATCATGAAAACTGGGTGATTGTAGCTTTCCTACAGTATTTTGATATATATCCAAGTTGTTTTCAGTTAATTGTCTTAGTGTTTGTCTACTGCAATTAGCAAAGTAAGATTATTTTTTCTGTTGTACAGATACCTCAAAATGAGTTTTCTGAGGTTTTTTTTTTTTTTGGTTTATTTCATTAGGGGGCAGTAGAGCACTTTGCTTACCTAACCTTTTCTGGGATTCAGTGTTGTTTGAACTAACATTCAAAATAATTTGTGAAGTCAGTAGTTATGGGAAATGCTAAGTGTTCACATTTCTAATCTGTGTATAGCAATAGAGTTCTCTTGTTTCTATCAATAGAATTAATGCCTATTAATCACATATGTATAGAACAAATAAATGAAATCATCATGATTCAGCTTTTTAAAATTTGTATATGATCATTTGCCAAAATGAAATTTATTAAAAAGCCTTCTATACTGTTGGCACTTTTTTTTTTTTGCATCCTGTTGCTTGTATTAATTTCTCTCTGAGAAAAGAGAATAAAATAATCCCCAAGATAATTTAATGACTTTTTAAAATTATAGTATGACAAATTACAGGCTAATTATAGTCAGTTGGAATTTTTTTTATTTATAGAGAGTAGCAATGTCATACGTAACAAATTTTGGTAATTTTTAACAATATCGACACTTTAACTTTGAATATCCCCCAAACACTAAAATACTTAAATTTTGCTCTTAATCTTATTGCATTTTTCCCAATAAATTTGCTGTTCAAGACAATTATGTTTTGTTAATAAAAGGATTCTTAATTTTTTTTGTGCATCTTTTAAGAAAGAAGCCTTGTGTTTCATTCTTTTTGTTTTGTTTTGCAACAACTGGGGCAAAATCTCATTGACAAGAGAACTTTTATTTATCTCTTTTTTTTTTTTTTTTTTTGTGACCGGTAAGGGGATTGTAACCCTTGGCTTGGTGTTGTCCGCACCGCGCTCAGCCAGTGAGCACACCGGCCATCCCTATATAGGATCCGAACCCACGGCCTCGGCGCTCCCAGCGCCACACTCTCCCGAGTGAGCAACGGGGTTGGCCCCATTTATCTTAATGTTAAATTGGATTATACTCAGGTTGCAGAAGTACTTTATGGACAGGTAATTATGATTTTGTGTGAATTTAGGACTTTTAGTATCAATTTTCTTAGAAATCTTATTTCCAAAATATATGAACAATTCTATATAGTGTGAGAAAAAGGAAAAAAAAAGCATTTTTTGGGTGAGTACTTACTCGGTACTAGACATGATATTACCTCCTTTAATGTTTAAAACATGTCTTCCAGGTATGAGTTATTATTATTATTCTTATTTTATGGATAAGTGGAGGAATGGAGGCACAGAGATGTTAAATAATTTTCCCAGGTTATACAACTAGTAAACATTAGAGTCAGACAATTTTATTTCAGAGTCCTATGCTGCATTAATTGTAGCCTAGTGTATCATTTTGCTTATTAATTTAACGGTTGATCCTGTATATAAAATGTGTATATGTTACAAAGCGTTGAAAGCTATTCTAAAAAAATTTTATTGTTGTTCTTTTTCTTCATGAGACTATAGTTATATGGATTCAAATTTCATTTTTCTTTTTTTCATTATTTGATTACATTGAAAGAATTTTACACTTTTAGTCAGTGAGAGACACTACTTTTATGTAGTAAGTAAAGTCATGTTTGATGTCAGTTCCACAGAGGCTGTGTTTATTAGCAAATCTTATTGTAAAGGGTATATGACATAATTGATGTTGATGTCTTATGAATAAAGAAATAGGCTATGTCACTAAATGGAAAACACATCCTCAGATCTGTTGTGGACAAATTTCTGAGTAAGAGAAAAATATGTGTGATATTCAAATCATAAACCCTTATTATAGAGATTTAAAATTTTTTTTTTAAAAATTTTATTTTGTCGATATACATTGTAGCTGATTATTGCTCCCCATCACCAAAACCTCCCTCCCTTCTCCCTCCCCCCCTCCCCCCCAACAATGTCCTTTCTGTTTGCTTGTTGTATCAACTTCAAATAATTGTGGTTATTATATCTTCTCCCCCCCCCCTGGTTTGTGTGAGTGTGTGTGTATGTGTGTGTGTGAATTTATATATTAATTTTTAGCTCCCTCCAATAAGTGAGAACATGTGGTCTTTCTCTTTCTGTGCCTGACTTGTTTCACTTAATATAATTCTCTCAAGGTCCATCCATGTTGTTGCAAATGGCAGTATTTCATTCGTTTTTATAGCTGAGTAGTATTCCATTGTGTAGATGTACCACATTTTCTATTTTGATCTCCTTAAAGGTGATGTTAGTATTGACTGTTTTGGAAGGACCCGCAAATTTTCTGAGCTATTCCCATGAGCAGGTCTGAATTTTCAAAAAAATTTTTTTGAGGTATTCCATATATCATATCTTTATTAGTATAAATCACATTACTGGATATTTTCTCACCCTTAATTGGTCATACAAGATAATCCAATTCATGGACATAATCAAATACAAAAAAAAATCATTTTCACACATATTTAACATTGCTGGATGGCTTCTATTTATAGTATATATTTAAGTACAACATGCTGTTTTGATATAAATATATTCATACATAATGAAATGATTATTACAGTTAAGCAAATTAACCTATCCATCACCTTCCATAGTTACCTTTTTTGTGTGCGTGGTAAAAGCACCTGAAATCTATTCTCTTAGTAAATTTTCAGTATACAATACAATATTATTAACCGTAGTCTTCATGCTGTCTGTTAGATCTCTAGTTATTCATCCTGTGTAACTGCAAGTTTGTACTCTTTCACCATTCCTCTCCTTCCCTGCCCGTGGTAACCACTGTTCTAATCTTTGTTGCTATGTATTAGGCTTTTTTTTTTCCAGGTTCCACATATAAATGAGATCATGCAGTATTTTTCTTTCTGTGTCTGGCTCATTTTACTAAGTATAATGTCCCTCCAGTTTCATCCATGCTGTTGAAAATGGCAGTATCTCCTTTTTAAAGGCTGAATAATATACCAGTATATGTATATATGTATATACATATACATACCAAAATTTCTTTATCTGTTCATTTGTTGATAGACACATATTTTTTCATACTTTCTCTATTGTGAGTAAAGCTGCAATGAACACGGGGATGCAGGTATCTCTTCAAAATACTGATTTTATTTCCTTTGGATATATACCCAGTAGAGGATTTCTGGGTCATAAGGTAGTTCTATTTTTAATTTTTTGGGGAATCTCTATACTGTTTTTGATAATAGCTTTACCAATTTACATTCCCACCATCAGTGTACAAGGGTTCCCTTTTCTCTACATTCTCACCAACACTTATCTCTTATCTTTTTGATAATAGTGATCCTAATAGATGTGAGGTGATATTTCATTGTGGTTTTGATTTGCATTTTCCTGATGATTAGTGATATTGATCACCTTTTCATATATCTTGACCAATTTTATAGCTTCTTTGCAGAAATGTCTATTCAGGTTCTTTGCCCATTTTTTAATAAGATTATTTTTTCTTTTTCGCTTTTGAGTTGTGTGAATTCTTTATATATTTTGGATATTAACCCCTTATCAGATATATTGTTTGCACATATTTTCTCCCAATCCATAGGCTGCTTTTTATTTTGTTGATTGTTTCCTTTGCTTTGCAGAAGCTTTTTAGTTTGATGTAGTCCTTCTTATTTAGTTTTGCTTTTGTTGCCTGTGCTTTTGATGTTATATTAAAAAAAATCATTGCCAAGGCCAATATCAAAGAGCTTTTCTCCTGTTTTCTTCTAGGAGTTTTGTGGTTTCAAGTCTTATGTTTAGATCTTTAATCCATTTCGAGTTGATTTTTGTGTATGGTATAAGATAAGGGTCTACTTTTATTCTTTTGCGTGTGGATATCCAGTTTTCCCAACACCATTTATGGAAGAGTATTGAAGAGACTGTCTCTTTTCCATTGTGTCTTCTTGGTGCCCTTGTCAAAACTTAGTTGACCATATGCCTGGATTTATTTCTGGGTGCTCTATCCTGTTCCATTGTCCTATGTGTGGTTTTATGCCAATTCCATACTGTTTTGATTACTACAGGTTTATAATACAGTCATGTATTGCTTAACCACTGGTATAATGTTCTGAGAAGTGCATTATTAGGTAGTTTTGTTGTTGTGCAAAAGTATGTTATGAAAGGAACAGCAGTGAATTTTCCTGTTACTTACATTGGCCACTAATTGAGCATGGGCCCTCTATGTTACTAATTCTCTCTGTGCCTCACTTTACTCATCTGTTAAATGGGGATTAGAAAAATATGACCTCCATAAGGTTATGAAAATTAAATTACAGGTGGGGATTGTGCCTGGCACTCAGCGAGCACTCAGTGAGTGTTAGTTAACTGTTATTAACTATTATTTTATCATGGGCATGGGGATGGGGACAGGTGGGTATCAAAAATGCAAGAATTCTAAGATAGACAACAATGCTTTCACTTGGGGTCAGACCTAATGTGTCAAATGCCTGGCTTTCTATTTTAACAGTGTCAGCTGTCTTTAGGAGGGTCACCCTGTGGGGTAAGCTAGGCACTGCTCAACATATTTTGCAGTAGGTTTGTTTGTACTGGCATCATCACAAACACTCGAACCATGATGGCTATGATGTCACTAGGCAATAGGAATTTTCAGCTCCATTATAATTTTAAGGGTCCACTGTCTTATATGTGACTGCATATGTAGCACACGAGTCATATACTCTTATTTTAGGAAGTGTGATGCCTCTAATTTTGTTTTGCTTTTTCAAGATTGTTTTGGATATTTGGGTCTTTTGTGATTCCTTATGAGTTTTAGAATTGTTTTTTCTATTTCTGTGAAAAATGCCATTGGAATTTTGATATGTATTACATTGAATCTGTATATCATTTTGTGGAGTATGGACATTTTAACAATATTCTAATCCATGAACACAGGATATCTTTCCATTTAAGTATGTCTTCTTCAATGGTTTTCATTAATGTTTTATAGTTTGCCGTTGGCAGATCTTTCACTTCTTTGGTTAAATTTATTTTTAAGTATTTTTTTCTTTTTGATGCTATGGCAACTGGGATTGTTTTCTTGATTTCTTTTCCAGATTGATCGTTATTTCTTCATTTGTACATATTTGTCAGGTACATGTGTTGTTTCAGTATATGTATATGCTGGACAATGATTCACTTAGGGTTGACAGCATAGTCTTATACCCATTAGTCTACCATTTCTTCTTCTCTTTCCCCTTTACCCCTTGCCTCTTGTAACCATTATTGTGCTTTCCACTTCTGTGAAAATCACTTTCTTTATTAGGTTCTGCATATGAGTGATATCATATGGTATTTGTTTTTCTTTCCTGATTTACTTCACTTAACAGGATGGTTTTCAGTTCCATCCATGTTGCTACAAATGATAGGATATCATATTTTTTAATAGCTGAGTAGCATTCCATTGTGTATATATACCATAAAGTTTTTATCCATTCATCTGTTGATGGACATGTAGGTTGATTCCACCTCTTGGCTATTGTGAATAGTGCTGTGCCGAATGTGAGAGTACAGGTGTCTTTTTGTATATTGATTTCATTTACTGTGAGTATATACGTCGTAGTGAGACAGCTGGGTTGTAGGGTAGATCTATTTTTAGTTCTCTGAGGAGCTTTCATACTGTTTTTCACAGTGGCTGTGCCGGTTTTCACTCCTACCAGCAATGTAGGAGAGTTCTTTTTTCTCTATATCCTCACCAGCATTTGTTATTTTTTGATTTGTTAATAGTAGCCATTGTAACTGGAGTGAGATGATATCTCATTGTGGTTTTAATTTGCATTTCCCTGATAGTTAGAGATACTGAGCATTTTTTCATGTGCCTTTTGGCCCTTTGTATTTGTATGTCTTTTGAGAAATGTCCGTTTCTCAAAATTGATCATTTGCCCATTTTTTAATTGGGTTATTTGTTTTTTTGCTGTTGAGCCATTTAAGTTTCTTATATATTCTGTATATTAGCCTCAAGTCTGATGTGTGGTTGGTAAACATTTTCTCCCATTCTGTAAGTTGTCTCTTCACTTTGCTGACAGTATCCGTTGCTGTGCAGAGCTTTCTAGTTTGATGTAGTCCTATTTATGTATTTTTGCTTTAGTTGCCTGTGCCTTTGTAGTATTGCTCAAAAAAGCACTGCCCACTGCCCACTTTCATTTCATGTTGCATATTCCCTTTATTTTCTTCTAGTAGTTTTATAGTTATGGGTCTTAAATTTAGGTCTTTGATCCATTTTGAGTTGATTTTTGTATATAATGAGAGATAGGGGGTCTAATTTCAATCTTCTGTATGTGGATATCCAGTTTTCCCAGCACCATTTGTTGAAGAGGCTGTACTTTCCCCATTGTACATTTTTTGGCACCTTTGTTGAAAATCAGTTGGCTGTAAGTGTGTGGGTTTATTTCTATTAGTCAATTTGTCTGTTTTTATGCCAGTACCATGTTGTTTTGGTTACTATAGCTTTATAGTGTATTTTGAAGGGAAGTGTGATGTCTCCAACTTTGTTCTCTTTGTTTAAGATTGCTTTAGCTATATGGGGTCTTTTGTGGTCCATACTAATTTTAAGATTGTATTTTCTATTTCTGTGAAGAATGTCATTGGTATTTTGATAGGGGTTGTGTTGAATGTGTAGGTTGCTTTGGATAATGTGGACATTTTGATGATGTTAATTATTCTGACTCATGAACATGGGATACCTTTCTATTGTATCCTGTTTAGTTTTTCTCACCAATGTTTTATGGATTTCATTGTAGAGATCTTTCACCTCCTTGGTTAAATTTACTTCTAGGTATTTCACTTTTTTGGTAGCTATTATGAATGAGATTAATTTCTTGATTTCTTCTTTGGCTATTATGATGTTGGTGTATTAGGAAGGCTATTGATTTTCGTGTGTTGGTTTATTATCCTGGTGCTTTGCTGAATTCATTTATTAGTTGTAGTAATTTTTTTGGTAGAGTCTTTAGGGTTTTCTATGTGTAGGATCATGTCATCTGCAAATAGGGATAGTTTGACTTCTTCCTTTCCTATTTGAATACCCTTTATTGCTTTTTCTGGCCTTATTGCTCAGGCTAGAACTTCTAGTACTGTGTTGAATAAGAGTGAGAAAAGTGGGCGTCTTTGTCTCATTCCAGATCTTAGAGGAAAAGCATCCAATTTATGTCTATTCAGTATGATATTAACTGTGGATTTGTCATATATAGACTTTATTGTATTGAGGTACATTCCTTCTATACTTAATTTGTCAATTGTCTTTATCTTGAGGTGTTGGCTTTTATCAAAGGCTTTTTCTGCATCTATAGAAACGATCATGTTGTTTTTTTCCTTAATTATGTTGATACAATGTATCACATTTATAGCTTTGCATATGGTGAACCATCCTTGCATCCCTGGGATGAATCCCACTTTATCATGGTGTATGACCTTTTTCATGTATTTCTGTGTTCTGTTTGCTAGTATTTTGTTGAGGATCTTTTTGTCTGTGTTCACTAGGGATATCAGTTTGCGGTGTTCTTTTTCTGTTGTGCCTTTTTTCCAGTTTTGGTATGAGGGTAATGCTGGCCTTATAGAATGAGTTTGAAGTATTCCCTCCTTTTCAAGTTTTTGATAGAGCTTGAGAGGAATTAGTATTAGTTCTTCTTTAAATGTTTGGTAGATTTCAGCAGTGAAGCCATCTGGTCCTGGGGTTTTCTTTGTTGGGAGATTTTTTATTACTGCTTCAATCTCATACTTGTTATTGATCTGTTTAGATTTCCTAGTTCTTCAGGATTCAAATCTGGGTAAGCTGTGTGTGTCAAAGAATTTATCCATTTCTTCCAAGTTTTCCAGTTTGTTTGTGTGTAGTCTTTTATGATCCTTTATATTTCTGTGGTATCAGCTGTAATGTCCCCTTTTTCATTTCTGATTTTATCTACTTACATTTTCTCTTTCTTTTTTCTTTGTTATTCTAGCTAAAGGTTTATTGATTTTGTTTATCTTTTAGAAAAACCAGCTCTTTGCTTCATCTGTATTTTGTATCATTTTTAAAATCTCTAATTCATTTATTTCTGCTCTGATCTTTGTTATTTCTCTCCTTTTACTGATTATGGGTTTGGTTTGTTCCTGTTTTTCCAGCTCTTTGAGACATAACATTAGGTTGTTTATTTGGAGTCTTTCTTCTTTTTTGATGTAGGCATTTATTGCTATAAAGTTCCCCCTCAGAACTGCTTTTGCTGTATTCTGTAGGTTTTGGTTTATTGTGTTTTCATTTTCATTTGTCTCCAGGAATTTTTAAATTTCCTTCTTGATTTCTTCTTTGAACCATTCATTGTTTAGGAGCATATTATTTAATTTCCATGTATTCACATGGTTTCTAGTGTCCTTTTTGTTGTTGATTTCTAGTTTATTCCATTGTGATCAGATAAGGTAGTTGATATGGTTTCAGTTTTCTTAAATTTGTTGAGTCTCGTTTTGTGTCCTAACATATGGTCTGTTTTGGAGAATGTTCTATGTGATGCTAAGAATAATGTGTATTCTGCAGTGGTTAGATAAAATGTTCTATAAATGCCCAGTAGGCCAATTTGGCCTATAATAGAGATTAATTCTGATGTTTCTTCGTTAATTTTCTGTTTGGATGATCCGTCCTTTTCTGAAAGTGAGGTATTAAAGTCCCCAACTGTTATTGTGTTGCAGTCAATCTCCCCGGTTAGTAATCCCTCCCAATAGTAATTGCTTTATATAGCTGGGTGCTCCAGAGTTGGGTGCATACATATTTAGAATTGTTATAGCCTCTTGTTGAATTGATCCCTTTATCATTATATAATGACCTTTCTTATCTTTTTTTTGCATTCCTTGGCTTGAAGTCTATTTTATCTGATATAAATATAGCTGCTCTTGCTCATTTTTGGTTTCCATTTGTATGAAATGTCTTTTCCGATCCCTTCCCTTTCAGCTGGTGTGTGTCTTTATGTTAAATGAGTTTCTTGTAGGCAGTATATTGTTGGTTCTTGTTTTATAATTCATTTGGCCACTCTGTCTTTTAATTGGGGTACTTAATCCATTTACATTTAGGGTTATTATTGATGTATAGGGACTTATCACTGCCATTTTCTATTTTTTTCCCCCTGGTTTTGTGCATCCTTTTTTCCTTCTCTCTGATCTTACTGTTTTCCTTTGTAGTTGAATAGTTTTCTTTAACTTTCACTTTTTGCTGTTTATTTTTAGTATGTCTCTTCTATGTTTTTGTGTTATGGTTACCATGAGGCTTACAAAAAACATGTTATAATTATAACAAATTATTTCAGACTAATAGCAAGTTAACTTTGATATCTAAGAAAAAAGAAAGAACCAAAGCCGTCTCTTTGGTGTCATTATCCCCTCCCCCTATTTGACAATTTGTTGTTTCATGTACATCTTTTAATATTGCCTTCCTTATACAGTTACTATATACATTAGTGTCTTGTTAAGTTTGTCCTTTAGTCTTCATACTAAGGATGTAAGTGGTTTATTCCCCACCCTTACGTCATTGGAGTATTCTGAGGTTGTCAGTGAGTTATGTACCTTCAAATGTTTTCTTACTTCTCCTTCGTGTTGTCTTTTTTTAGATTGATGAACTCCCTTTCAGCATTTCTTATAAGGTAGGTCTAGAGTTGAGGAATTCCCTTAGCTTTTGTTTGTCTGGGAAAGACTTTATTTCTCTCTCACATTTGAAGGCTAGTTTTGCCAGATACAGAATTCTTGGCTGACAGTCTTTTTCCCTCAGCACTCTGAATATATTATCCCATTCTCATCTGGCCTATTGGGTTTGTACTGAGAAAGCCACTGAGAGATGTATTGGTGCTCTGTTGAATGTTATACATTTTTTTTTCTCTTACTGCTTTCAGTATTCTCTCTTTGTCTTTGGTTTTTAATAATTTGATTATGATGTACCTTGGGTGTTTCTTCTTGGATTTAATTTGACTGGTGAACTCTGAACTTACTGTACCTGGATGCTGTCATCTTTCTCCATACTTGGGAAGTTTTCAGCTATTATTTTCTTGAATATGCTTTCTACATCTTTTCTCTTCCTCTCCTACTGGTATGCCAATTTTGCCAAGGTTATTTTGCTTGAGTGGGAGACCCATATTTGTTGTATTTCTGTTTCATTTTTTCTTTTTGCTCCTCTGATTGGTTGACTTTATGTGTTTTATCTTTGAGCTAAGTGATTATTTCCTCTGATTAAGTCTGCTGTTGGAGCTTTCTATCAAGTTTTTCAATTCACATAATGTATTCTTTATTTCTAGAATTTTGATTTGTTTTTTAAAATTGATTCTATTACTTTGTCATGTTTCTCATTCTGTTCCCAAATTATTTTCCAGAAGTCATTTAATCTTTGATCTTTATTTTCTTGTGAGTCTCTGAACATCCTTAAGAGAATATTCTGAATTCTGTGTCAGGCATTTCATAGATCTGCTGTTCCTCTACATCCATTACTGCTGCTTTGTTTATTTCATTTGGTGGTGATATATTTCTCTGTTCTTTCTTGATCCTTGTGTCTTTATGTTGATGTCTAGGCATTTGAGGAGACTGTTATTTGCTGCTAATTCTTTGGGGAAGACTTTTTGTTTTTGTGCAGAGTGTTAATCATTTCTAGGTTTGGGCTGTGGAAATTCTGGCCTAGGATGGAGTCTTTCCTGCAGATTGAGCCCCTTGCAGTTCTGTTGCCCTGACCAATTTCCACTGAGACCTGCTGCCCATGCTGCACTTAATGTTCCCCTGGCAGACCAGACTCCCCTGCACTCCAACCACTTCCATTGGGGCAGGCATTGTACGTGCCTCTTGAGATAACTCAATGCCCTCTAGACAGCTCTTTCTCTACTGTCAGTTGTGGCCACTTGCTGCTATGTGGGCCTGGAGGAATCCTGCCAGTGGTCTTTATGGCCTGTGGGCTGGTATGGTACACTCCACAGCCTTCTCCCCTGCAGACTCCAAGCAGGGTTATGTGAAGAGATCTGTGGCTTTTTCTCTCTATGATCCATGTGTAACAGCTAGTCCCTGCCTCCATGCCAGGCTGGCTCAGAACAATAGGTGCCATCCTGAATTCTGTGGGGCTCTCCTCCTCTTCCCGCAGCTCCAGTGGTTCCAGCCTGGCAGTCTTTATAATAGTTGTAAATTGGTTACTTGTGGGAGGGTGGGGTGCTGGGAATCATCTATTCCGCCATCTTGATGATCTCTGCAACTGATTTTTGTATGTTGATATTATATCCTGCTACTTCACTGAGTTCATTTATTAGTTTTAACAGTGTTTTTTCAGGGGAGGCAGTCTTTAGTGTCTTTTTTCTTTACATATAGGATTATGCCATCTACAAATAGGAGTAATTATATCATCCTTTCCAATTTGGATGACTTTTATTTCTTATTTGATTGCTCTCCCTAGTACTTCCAACACTATTTTCAAAAGAAGTGTGAAGAGTCAGCTTCCTTGCTTTTTATAGCTCATAGAGGAAAAACAAAGTTTTTTCTCATTGATGATGAAGTTAGCTGTGGGCTTTTCATAAATGACCTTCATTATGTTGAGGAAATTTCCTTCTATAACTATTTTGTTGAGAATGTTTATCATGATAGGATGTTGAACTTTGTCACATGCTTTTTCTGCATCTATTGCAATGATCATATGTTTTTTTTTAATCTTTCATTCTGTTAATGTGGTATATTAATACCATATATAATTTACATATGTTATACCAAACTTGCATCTCAGGGATAATCCCATGTGGCATAATCTTTCTGATTTTGTTGAAATCTGTTTACTCATTTTTTTTTTGAGGGTTTTTGCATGTGTTCATCAAGATACTGGCTTATAGATTTCTTGTCACTTCTTTGTCTGGGTTTGGTATCAAGGTGACGCTGGCTTCATAAAATGAGTTTGGAAGTATTTTCTCTTGTATTTTTTGGAAGATTTTAAGAAGGATTGGTATTAATTCTTCTTTGAATGTTTTGTAGGATTCAACTGTAAAGTCATCTGATCATGGGATTTTCTTTGTCAGGAAGTTTTTGATTACTACCTTAATCTCTTTATTTTTTCTTAGTCTGTTTAGGCTTTCTATTCAGTCTTGATAGGGTATATGTTTCCAGGAATTTATCCATTTTCTCTAGATTAACCAATTTGTTGGCCTATAATTATTTATCATAGTCCCTTATGATCCTTTATGTTTCAGGGGGCATCCATTATAATGTCTCCTCCTTCATTTCTGATTTATTTGAGTCTTCTCTTTTTTTCTTAGTGTAGCTTGGGATTTGTTGAATTTATTTTGTCAGAAACCCAACTGTTTGTTTTATTGGGTTTTTCTATAGTTTTTCTGTTCTCTAATTGGTTTATTTCTGCTCTGATCTGATTAGTTGTTTTGTCCTGCTACTGTTGTGTTCAGTTTGCTCCTTCTAGTTCCTTGAGATGTAAAGTTGGGTTATTTAAGATCTCTTTTTAATGTAGTTATTTATTGCTATAAACTTCCCTCTTCTTACTGTTTCTGCTCCATCCCATAATTTTGGTAAGTTGTGTTTTCATTTTTGTTTTGAGATATTTTCTAAATTCTCTTTTGATTTCCTTTTTGTTCAAGAGTATCTTATTTAGTTCCCACGTATTTGTGAATTTTCCCATTTTCTTGCTGTTACTGATTTCTAGTTTCAATCTATTGTGGTTGGAAAAGATACTTGGTATGTTTTTGATCTTCTTAAATTTGCCGGGACTTGTTCTGTGACCTAACATGTAATCTATCTTGGAGAATATTCTGTGTGCACTTGAGAAGAATGTGTATTTCTCCTCTGTTGGGTGAAAAGTTATGTCTTATGTCTGTTAAGTCCATTTGGTCTATGGTGTTGTTCAGGTCTTCTGTTTCTTTATTGATTTTCCGTCAGGATGTTCTATTTATTATTGAAAATGTGGTATGATGTCTCCTACTACTATTGTATTGTCATCATTTTTTTCCTTTCAGATCTTTTAATATTTTCTTTATATAAGGTGCTCTGATATTGATTGCATATATATTTACAATTGCTGTGTTGTCCTGTTGATTTGACCCTTTTATCTTTATGTAATGACTTTATTTCTAGAGACAGTTTTTGACTTAAAGTATACTTTGTCTGATATAAGTATAGCCACGCTTGCTTTCTTTTGTTTGCCATTTGCATGTAGTATCTTTTTCCATCTCTTTACTTTTAGCTTCAGTGTGTCCTTGAATCTAAAGTGTTTCCTGTATACATAGTATATAGTTGGATTTTGTATTTTATCTATTCAATCACTGTGTATCTTTTCATCAGGGGGTATTCTCTATTTACATTTATAGTAATTATTGATAAGGAAGGATTTAGAATTGCTGTTTTGCTAACTTTTCTTGGTTTGTCTTGTGATTCTTTTGCCCCCTTTTTCTCTCTTGCTGTCTGTGTGTTTTGTATTGCTTGGTTTTGATTCCTTTCTCTTCTTTTGTGTGTGTAAATTCTATAGGTTTTTTTCATTATGGTTACAAGGGGCTTACATAAAATACCTTATTGTTATAAAATAATATTTTAAGCTGATAACTTCCCTCACATGCAAGAACTCTGCTTTTTACTTTTCCCACACATTGTATGCAATCAATGTCACAGTTGACAATTATATATTATAATATTTTATGCTATGTATCATTAACATAATTTAGCTATGTTGATATTCTTATTTGGCCTAGAAAAAGGAATTGAAGTTTTATTATTGCTATTTATGACTAGATAGGGCAAGTTTTTTATTTACCCACCAATGTTATAAATATCCTTTTATATATATATATATATTTACCTTTGCCAACAAGTTTCACACTCTGTTATACTCTGGTGTTGCTGTTAAGTGCTCTTTCATTTTAACTTGAAGAATGCTCTTTAGCATTTCCTGTAAAGCAGGTCTCATGTTAATAAACTCCCTTAGCTTTAGTTTGTCTGTGAGTTTTTCATCTTCCTTTCTTTTTTGAGGGACAGGTGTACTGGGTATGGTATTCTTGATTGACAGTTTTTCTTTCAGCACCTTGTATATATCATCCATTCCCTTCTGGCCTGCAAGGTTTTGGCTGAAAAATTCACTTGTAGTCTTATGGGCAGTTCCCTTGTACGTAACAAGCCATTTTTCTCTTGCTGCTTTTAGAGTTCTCTCTTTGTCTTTAACTTTTGAAAGTTTGATCATAATGTGTCTCAGCCACATTTAAACCATCTGAAAGTTATGAACCTGTTGAGTAAAGAGTTAGAAGTAGATTTTAGATATGCTATCCATGTATATCCTGTTAGAATTCTAATAATTGCTAAAGTATTGGATTTTTATTGTAGAGTAAACTTCCTTTTCTAGGGATTGGTATGATTGGACATATAGTTTGGAATATCTTTTAAAACTACATGTGTGTTTATTAATTCATGAGCTTCTCAGACTGAGAGATTTTGCTCACGCCCTTCTTCCCTCTCTTTACCCCTTTGTTTCTTCTTCATTACAGAGTAGAAATGCGGTTTCCTTCAGACATATTCTATTTTGTCTCTCTTAAAAGGGTCATTTTACCCAAGTTTAAAATGCTGCCAGTTCCTTGGTGAGGACAATACAATAAATACCCCAATGTAACACTGTTGTAATTCTGAGCAGTAAAACGAACACAGTTGTCCAGGTGCTACTCTATATGTGGAATCAGCAGAGGCTTATAGAATTTTCTAACCAATAGAGTTCTTAGATGGATTTGGCAATGGATTCTTAAAATGACACAAAAACATGAGCAACAAAAAATAG
Source organism: Cynocephalus volans (assembly GCF_027409185.1). Classification (NCBI taxonomy): domain Eukaryota; kingdom Metazoa; phylum Chordata; class Mammalia; order Dermoptera; family Cynocephalidae; genus Cynocephalus; species Cynocephalus volans. The sequence goes on from NC_084461.1 coordinate 101,685,814, forward strand.
TAGATAAATTGGATGTCATCAGAATTGAAAGCTGTACATCAACTGCCTGTGCATCAAAGGACTTTGTCAAGAAAGTAAAAATACAACCTAGAGAATGAGGGAAAATATTTTCAAATCATATATATGATAAGGAATTTGTATCTAGAATACATAAAGAACTCTTACAACTCAGTGACAAAAAGACAACCTAATTAAAAAATGGGCAAAGGACTTGAGTAGATATTTGTCCAGAGAAGATATATAGGTGGAGAATAAGCACATGAAAAGATGTTCAACATCATTAGTCATTAGGGAAATACAAATCAAAATCACAATGAGGTACCATTTTATACCTGCTAGGATGGCTATAATTAGAAGAAAAAAGAAGGAAAAGAGTGTTAGTGAGGATGTAGAGACATGGGGACCCTCATACGTTGCTGGTGGGAATGTAAAATGGTACAGCTGCTGCAGAAAACAGTTTGGTGGTGGTTCAAAAATTTAAACACAAAACCTTATGATCTTGCATTCTACTCCTAGGTATATATCCAAAAGAATTAAAAACAAGGACTCAAACAAGTACATGTACATGAATATTTATGTCAGCATTGTTCACAGTAGCCAAAAGGAGGAAACAAACCTGTCTCAGTCTTTTTGTGCTACTGTAGCAAAATACCTGAGACTGGGTAATTTACAGGAAACAGAAGTTATCTCTCACAGTTCTGGAGGCTGGAAGTCCGAGATCAAGGTGCCTGAATTTGGTGTCTGGTGAGGTCCTTCTTGCTGCATTCTCACATGGCAGAAGAGCAGAAGGGAGAAAACCCAGTTTCTCAAATCCTTTTATGAAGACCCTAATCTCATCATCAGGGTTCTGCCCTCATAACTTAATCACCTCCTAAGGATCTCACCTCTTAATACTATTATGTTGGTGATTAAGTTTCAATACATGAATTTTGGGGGAAACATTCGACTAGCAAACACATGTGTCCATCAGTGGATGGATAAACAGATTGTGGTATATATGTACAATAGAACATTATTGAGCCATGAAAAGGAATAAGTTACTGATGGTGATATAATGAGGATGAACCATGAAAACATTATGCTAAGTAAAAGAAACCATACATAAAAGGTCATGTATTACATGACTCCATTTATATAAAATGTCCAGGTTAGGAGAATTTATAGAAATAGAAAGCAGATTAGTACTTGCCAGGACCTTGGGTGGGTGGGAAGAATGGAGAGTGAGACCTTAATGGCTCTGGGTTTCTTTTGGGGATGATGAAAATGTTCTGGAATTAGGTAATGGTATTGGTTACACAACATTGTGATTGCATTGGAAGCCATTGAATTGTACACTATAAAATGATTAAAATGGTAAACTTTATAAAGACACACACACAAACACACCCACCCCCACCCGCCAACCCACTCCTACCTTAGAAACACATCAACACTAAATTTACTGATGAGAAAACTCTGGCCCTGTGAGGTTAGATGATTTGTTTGTTGGTTATTGTCACAGCCAGACAAGAGCCTACTCTGACATTATGGAGGGAATGTTGGACTTGAAGAGAGAAGGCTGAGTTTAAATTCTTAGACTGTGGGCAAGCATCTGAATCTTTCTGTGGCAGATTGTCTAATCTGAAAATGTGGGTGATAATACCTGCCTCACTGAGTTATTGATAGAGTTAAATGAGATAATGTCTGTGAAATGCCTATTACAATGGCTCTCACATACTAGGTACCTAATGTTAATGTTAACTGAATTTGAATTTGCAGTGCTGTAGTTTAACATCATGTTAGGAATAGAAATTACTCTGAAAAGCATTTTTTAGGAATCTATTTTCTTGGAGAATAGTTGAATACTAGCTTGGTGGTTTGTATAATAGTTTCTCTTTGAAAAAAAAAATTGTTCAGTGGTACAATATTCTGCTTTGTAACCTGGCTGTTATAATTGAGACTGAATTGTTTGTAGCCATCATTTTTAACAAATCACTGTTCCCTTTTTCTTAATTAGTAGAAATGATTCCCAAAGGAATATAAAGAAGAATACCACTTCTTTAATTACCACTGTTGCATTCTAGCCTACTTGAACTTCCTGTGGGATTCTTTTTCAACCAAAGTGACCTTTTCATGGAATATGAGCTCTGAAAAAAGAAATCCACAGGGGCAGTATGGCAATGTGCCAACTATAAATGTAGTTTTTATTATATTAGATCATGTTTGCTTTTATGTCACCATCCTCAATTATAATACTTTGTATTTACTTAGTAGCTTTCACCTACAAGGCTCAGAACTCTTTATAAAACATCCCTTTGAGGCAGGCATACAGTAATCCTTTTGTTGTTGTTAAAAGAGGAGGAGAATAGTATTATTTGTCAATGTTATAATAAGAGAAAAAATAGGTACAGCATGGTTTTGTTTTGTTTTGTTTGCTTGTTTTTTTTTTTTTTTTTAATGAGAAACCAAAAGTTCTTCTGCTCCATGTGATAGTCAAATTTTCATAGCCATTTTAATTTGGGCATTTTCTCTACTATTTGATTGATTGTAATGTATTTGACCTCTTCTGATTCTAAAGTTCAAAAAAAAAAAATTGTAAGCATACATCTCTAAAGTAATTTTATAAAACTATTTAAATTTATCAAACCTTCTTGCTGTAGACAGATGAGTACAATAATTTATAGATGTCTTACCTTTGAGAGTGGGTATTATGTTTCCAGTTATACAAAAGTTACATAATAGTCACCTATTCATGTATTTTAGGCTGGCATGGTAATTGCTATTTATTAAGATTGCTGCCACAATTATGCTTCTTTTTGATGGCACACATGCCCTTTAGGAATAAAGTACTACCTTGTCCTTATGTATTTTGACTGTATGTTTCTTAAGAATGGGATCTTTGGAGCTAGAGAGATATTATGTAGGTTAAGAAAAAGAACAAGTTAAAAATACAAATTAAAATGGGGCCTAATTAATAGTAAGTTCCTAAGAAAAGGTAAACATTTCTCTTGAGGAAATTTTATGGCAAGATTTAAACCCATAAATTGTGTTGGGCCAGATTGTGTGGGTTAGGGCCATTTGGAGGCTTAGGGGACATCTAATCTTTTCATAGTATATACTATTTGCAGGTGGCTGAGCTACCTTATTGTTTCTTCTGTAAGTGCTACCACCTTGAGTTCTAGTTAGCTTGGGTGGGTAGGTCTGATCAAAGCTGAGGGTATACATAGCAGTGCACAAACAGTAACCACTATATCTGATACTACAGATACATTCAAATGATCAAGAAGATAATGATAATTGATAAAATTTATTGACCAATTAATAAGTGCCAGGTATTATTCTGTGTGCTTTTATGTTTTGTCTCATTGGACCTTTGAAATTAATAAGCAATGAATCACTTATTGACCCAAGACTGAAAACAATTTACAGTTGAATAAAGTAGCCTCCGTTAAATGCTTCCATAGTGATTATTTTGCCACCTGTTTTAAGTGAGTTTCGAATGACTGGTCCAATAAACCTTATTCTCACAGTCTTTATGGTATTATCTTGCTCTTAAACACTTTGCTTTGATAGCCATGAAACTTGCCTGAGGGTAGGTGATTTACTTCCATTTGCCAAGTGTGAAGAGTGAGAGAATGACTGATAAAGGATTGGGAGTGAAAATTGTTCTGGTTCTTTTCTGGTAGGTCTTTCTGGATGGTGGAGTACTTACAGGAGTAGAAAATCAGAAAATTCGGGGGCGTAAAATAGAGTCTATGCTGGATTTTTCCAGAGCATGGCCACACAACCATAGCACAAGTAGGCTGGTCAGCTGAGATATCAATTGACCTCTTAAGGCCTAGGGGCAGCCAGGCAGTGTTTTGGGGGGAACTGGAGTTCCCAGACAATTGTCTAGCCTCAAGGTACATTGTTGGTTAACCACAGTGTAGAATATAGACATTATCTTTTTCTGTTAGTGCTAGGATGTAAGTTAGGTATAGGAAGCATAATTTCTCTGAGAAATGGAAAGTAGAAATTGTAAAATATTTTGGTACTTTTTTCCCACCTAGTTTTCTCTCATTGTATAATTGCTGGTGGAATATAGAAAACATTCATATTGAATTTACAGCTTGAAATTTGTACTTGGCAGCTTATTGTTAGTGATCTCAAAAGTTGACAGCAGTGACTTGAGTAAAAGTATAAACACTTCCTGACCAGTATGTCTCCACTAGTTAATTGCATCAATCGTCAATCAACAGAGAGCAAACATGACCTATTTTTTGAGAGTGCTTTTCACCTGAGTGCTTTTCAACTCCAGTATTCCCTTTGGGGAATTTTGGTTTACTAGTAGTTTCAGGTAATTTTAGAGTTCTGATCAAATAATGCTTTCACATAGCTTGGACAATTCTTAGCTTATAATTGATTAAAATACATTAAGTAATTCATATAGCAACTTGGCTTTAATCTACATATAAAGGCCACTTTTACTAGTCCCACATAGTTTTCCCTAATCCTTAATCCTTTCAGTCTGTACCACAAAATTTATTCTCCTTCTTGCACATTAATTTTGAAGACAGTGATGGCCTTTAAATATACAGTGGAATCTCATTTTATGCAGGGATGGGATTTAGGGTTTAATGTTGGTACAGAAGGTGATAATCCCATAGAGACAAGACTGTTCTTGAGAGGGAAAGGCAGTCCCTTAGGAAAGTACCAGATTGGATCCCATTATAACATTTCTAAGTACGTCTATGACAGCCATATTCTTTTTCCTCAGCGGTTTGTTGGAACAGTTTGCTGTTTCTTTAGTTAAGCATTTAGAATACATGTATGTGTCTTTTAACATTTGAATCATCCTTGGAACCATGAAATCCTGGAAACACATGAGACCTTGCATTTATTGACTAAGGAAACATCAGATTCATATTTTCCATCTCACACTCACTCCAGGGCTTGTACTTATTCAAGGGCATGGTGGACTTAATCATTTGCATTATTTAATTATTCTATTTCTGTTTGAAACATTTATAGTTAAATACATACAAGTGAATCATAGTTAAATTCATATAAATTAATTATAAAGTTACTGTACTGTATTAATAGATGACTCGTTTGTGCTTTGTCCTTCTTATAGTTTACTTATTTATGTGTTCAGAGTCTCTCTCATTTCTTAGAATTTAAAAGTACTACTGTGTTCATTAAGAAAGTCTCCTGCCTGTTACCAGTCTCTTACTGATTTGTAGCATCAGAGCCTATTAGGAGAGAGAAGTGATTCTTAAATATAAACTCATTGGTATTCTGTATTTGTTAGACAAGGATATTCTTGTAGAAACCTTGTAAATAAACAGACATCCTGTGTGTCCTAGCGAAAAAAAGAGGATAAGATACTATAGGTGGTAGGTGCTAACTTTCAAATTAACAGGGAGGAATGTGACTGACTTAATGAGTGTCTAATTCGAAGAATTCTAACATGATTCCTTTTTTCCCCTTCAAATATATTGAGCCATATTCTATTGCTATCAGCCAACTTATTTTAATTAGATTTAGATTCAGATATGACTGTCTCCTATGGTTTCCATTCTTGTGGGCTTTATTTATATTACTTTAGACAGTAGGGGTTTACCTTTATTTGTATTAGTGGCATTAATTATTGATTAATTTTTGTTCATTTTAGACTATTAAAACATATCACATTCATTAGTACAAGAAGAAAGTACAGAAGTTAATTATCCTAACAAATTAACATCCTAAAATTTTTGAGAAGAACCATAACCTTTAACTTATTATATTTAAAAAGGTCTGGCTGAAAATGACTATTTACGTTTTTTTTTCTTTGTGTTAACGATATTGTAAAGAGTATTTAGAGAGGGCTTATGTTTTTTTGCTAAATCACTGTGTGTCCTGCGGTCAAGCATTTTACCTCTCTGATCTTAGTGCATTCATGTGTAAAGTAAAGCGTTTGAGTTAAGTGATCTCTACCATCTAGCTCAAAAATAACTCTATTACATTTTTGAAAGATAAAGGAGAATAAGGTGAATTTATCTCAAGCAGGTTACTTAACTGATTGAGGCTCAAATACTGATCTGAAAATGGGGACAATAATAGCTACTTCACAAAATTTTTCTGAGAACTAAGTATGATAGCAAATGTAAAAGTGTCCATTACAGTATGGTTTTGTTCATTGATATCTTCATTGCTTGAGAAGGTCTTTATAGGTTAGGGTTTGAGAATTAAAATGCGCAGCTGTTTATAAGGCCATTATTTGAGTTTTCAAAAAGTGGAACTAGCTGTGAAAGCTGTGAACTATTTTATAAGGAAGATAATTCCTTCTATTCTTCTTAATAGTCTCTCTAATATCTTCAGGATAAATTTCTTTTGACAGCATTGAAAGAAAATATTTAAGCCCCGAAAATATTTAAGGTCTGTTAAAAGGCCTTACTGAATTTTGTTCTTTGGTGCCAGTGACCTTTTCATTAAGCATTTGATCTTAAATAGGAAAAGAATACTAAGGAAACTTTCTGGCAAAACGTTGTATCCAATTCTGTACCTTTTTGAATGATTGTGGGCTAGTCACTCAACAACTGTAAACTTCTTCAGAGATAATGTCCATTTTAGAAGTACGGGAATATATGCAACATTTTGAGCATTTAAAGAAAACTCCTTATACAAGGAATCTTCAAAAAGTTTATGAAAATATTCATATTATCTTTTAATTCTATTTTTTCATGAACTTTCTGAGAGAACCTCATATTTAGAAATATAGAATCAAAGAATTGGTACTGCCGGAACATTTTGGAGGAAATGGTTTATTCAGAACTAGCAGTAAACACCTATTTTTCAACATTATGTCTTAGGACTTTCATGTGAGGAAATCTTAATACAGTTGAAAAATCTTAATACAGACTTGAATTTGTGGATATTCTCTTATTTTTTTCAATTGGTATCTTTTTAAGCTATTAGATCCTTCATTATAATCTGGTTTGCATGTAGCCTTGAATGAAGTGTATTGGCAATTATATGATTTTTTATACTGACTTGTTAAGTATTCTGGATGGATTAGGCATAGTAGTGGTGTTTTAATTTAGGACTCGTTTGGTTATATTCTGTTAGGATGGCAAAATTTTAACTTTTGCCTAGGGTTGGAGTAACAATTTGGAGCTCATCATTGTGACTGAACCAAGAGGAGAAAGTTAATAAAATTTGATAATCAAAAACATGACAGCAACCCTCTCTGCTGGAAGCAGGCAAGCAGCAGAGCACACCTAGGGCATCTAGGCAGGAGCCACTGGCAGCAGCTCCCTCTTCCTGGAAACAGGCAAGCAGCAGAGCATGCTTGGGGGACCTAGGCAGGAGCCAAGGGCAGCATCCCCCACCTGGAAGCAGGTAAGGAACATGTTGAAAACACCACTTCCATGTGGGTGGCCCATCACAGACACCACCACAGCCACAGCTGCCACAAGAACAGTGTGATGACAAAGCAGTAACCATAACTACAGTGCAGGCAGCCTGGCAGATGCTTAACTGTGTTGAAACAGGGAGTGTCAGTAGCAGAGACTGGGAAGAGAAGAGGAGGTCTCTCTCCTCAAAGCCCAGTCCAGAGTGATAGAAGAAGCAACTGCTGCTCTATCAGATGACCAGACATCAATGTAGACATATTAGAAATACAAAAATTCAAGGAAATATGACACCACCAAAAGAATACAGTAATTCTCAAATACCAGACCCTATAGAACAGGAAACCTGGAAATGACTGAAAAGGAATTCCAAGCAACAATCTTAAGGAAACTCACTGAGATACAAGAAGACTCAGTTAGACAACATAATGAAAAGAGAAAAAAAATCCAGGATGAAGGAGGAAATTTGCAAAGAGATTAATACCTTAAAAATGAATGTAGTAGAGCTCATGGAATAGAAAGTTTCACCCAATGAAACAAAAAGCACAACTGAGAGCTTAAGCAGCAGTCTAGACCAAGCAGAAGAAAGAACTTCTGATCTTGAAGATAACCTTTTTGAAATAACCCAGGCAGATCAAAAAAAAAAAAAAAAAAAAAAGAAAGAAAGAAAGAAAGAAAAAAGGATTTTAAAAAATGAAGAAAATCTAAGAGAGCTAGCAGACAACCTTAAGTGCACCAATATTCAAATCATGGGTGTACCAGAAGGGGAGGAGAAAGGAAAAGGCATGGAAAAACCTATTCAAAGAAATAATAACCAAGAACTTCCCACGTATAGGGAGAGACATGAACCTTCAGATCCAGGAGAATCAAAGATCCGCTAACAGATTCTACCCAAAAAGATCCTCTCCAAGACACATTATAGTCAAACTGGCAAAGCTCAAAGACAAAGAGAGAATATTAAAAGAAGCCAGGGAAAAAAGTCAAGTCAGCTATAAGGGAGCCCCTATCAGACTAACAGCAGACTTCTCAACAGAAACTCTACAGGCTGGAAGAAAATGGGACGATATGTTCAAAATACTAAAAAAAACCCAAAACTGCCAGCCAAGAATCCTGTACCCAGCAAGGGTATCCTTCAGAAATGTGGGGAAAATAGTGTATTTGCCAAACAAACAAAAACTGTGGGAGTTCACAATTATGACCAGCCATGCAGGAAATCCTTAAGGAAGTCCTGCATTAGAAAACTGAAAAACGATAGTCATTCATATTACCAACTATAGTTTGGTTCACGCTTTCTGTTTTTTTTCAAAATTCAGTCTTGGTAGGTGGCGTTTTTTTAGGAATTTATTCATTTCATTTAGGTGATCTAATTTGTTGACCAGCAATTATTCATAGTATTCTCATATCCCTTTTGATTCCTGTAAATTTTGTTGTAATTATCCCTCTTTCATTTCTGATTTTAGTTATTTGAGTCTTCTCTCTTTTTTCTTAGTCCATCTAGGTAAAGTTTGTCAATTTTGTGGATCTCATCAAAGTACCAACTTTTGGTTTCATTGATTTTCTGTATTTTTTTTTTTCTGTTTTCTGTTTCTTTTATCTGTGCTCTAATTTTTATTGTTTACTCCCTCTGCTAGGTCTGGGCTTCATTTGCTCTTCATTTTCTAGTTTCCTAAGGTGCAGAGGTGCTTGTTGATCTGAGATCTTTCAGTTTTATTTATGTATGCATTTACATTAAATAAATTTCCCTTTTAGCAAAAAAAAAAAAAAATCAAAATTTTTTTCATTTTTTTGGAGGTACAACTTTAGTGCAGTTTTTCATCCTGCTTTTTCACTTAGTATTACATCTTGAAAATTTGTCTTAAATACTCTTCAAAATTATGACTTTAATAACTGCATTATATTACATTTTATGGAGGTCCGTAATTTATTTAGCCATTCTCATATTTTTGGACATTCATTTTATTCCTAATTTTTTACCTTTATATAACTGCCTTCCATATTTTTAAAAAGTATATTTTCCTTGGGCCGAGCCCGTGGCGCACTTGGTAGAGTGCTGCGCTGGCAGCGCGGCGACGCTCCCGCCGCGGGTTCGAATCCTATATAGGACTGGCCCGTGCACTCACTGGCTGAGTGCCGGTCACGAAAAAATTATAAAAAAAAAAAAAAAAAAAAAAAGTATATTTTCCTTGATTATTTGCTTATGGTTTCAAGAAGTAGGATAATTGGTTAAAAGTGTATGAACACTTGAATGACTTTTATTTATGAATCCAATCTGTTCTTCAAAAAAGTTTTACCAATTTATACTTATACTAGAAGATTTTTACATCGTTTCTCTCACAGCATCAATATTGTGCTGTATCATATTTTTTCTGTTTGAGAAATAGAAAATGTCATTTTTCTGTTTTAATTTTCATTTCTATTAATATCTTAGAATGTATTTACTAGCCATGTGTATATCTTTTGGTGTGTGACTTGTTTGCTCATGTCCTTCACCAAATTTCTAAGATTTTTCTAATTCATTTTTAAGAGTTCTTTATGCATTAAGGATTTTAATCTTTGTATTAAATGTGTTCCTTATCACTTGACTTTAAATTCATTTTGTGATGTTTTCCTTTGTATGTTGAAAAAATTTTCTATCTAAACATAAATAAATAAAAAAATTAAATAAGTGAAGTATCTTCAAATTTTGAATTTTTAACCAGAGAAAAGTTATTTTCTATGAATCTATGTTTATAAAAAGCATCCACTGACTTGGTTCTTAAATATTTAGACTATTTAATTTCTATAGAAATTTAAAATGAAATAGTTTCAAACAGCATAAACTATCTGTAATAATAATAATAATAATATAAAGTCAGCATGGTGTTTAGATCTTCTAAAACTGGTTCATGAAATTTCCTTAGTGCAATCTTATCTAACTGTGTAAATGACCTTGAGAATTTTTTTTTTTCTCCCAGCGGTGTCCTGGGAGAGAAGTTTAAGTAAACTGAACCTAATTATAAATTACTTGATTGTCATTTGATCAAGAGAAATTGTTTAGCATTCAGTTCTCTTAACTGAAAATAAGCTTAAAAGAAGTAGATTTAAAAGATATTATTGATGAGTTATCCATGTAGAGTAAGTTAGAATTTTCTTTCTTTTTAAGGCTGAATATTTCATTGTGTATCTGTGTGTACACCACATTTTGTTTATTCACTAATTTATTGATAGACACCTTGGTTGCTTCCAAGTTTTAGCTGTTGTGAGTAATGCTGCTATGAACATAGGTGTACATGTCATTTCTTTGAGACCTTGCTTTCAATTCTTTTGAGTGTATATACCCAGAAGTAGAATTGCTAGATCATATGGTAATTTTATTTAAGTTTTTAAGGAACTGCCGTATTGTTTCCCACAGAGGCTGTACCATTTTACATCCCACAAATAGTGCACAAGTGTTGCAATTTCTCCCCATCTTTCTCAACACGTGTTATTTTCTGGTTTTTTGATAGTAGACATACTAATGAGTGTGAGGTAGTCTCTCATTGTGGTTTTGATTTTCATTTCCCTAATGGTTAGTAATGTTGAACATCTTTTATGTGTTTAGTGTGCATTAGTATATCTTCTTTAGAGAAATATCTATTCAAATTCTTTTCCCATTTTTGAATCAGGTTGTTTTTTTGTTGTTGAGTTTTACGGGTTCTCTGTAGATTCAGGGTATTAATTTTTTTTTTATCAGATATATGATTTCCAAATATATTCTCCCATTCTGTGGGCTGCTTTTTAATTCTTAGATGTTTTTTATGAAACTTTAAAAATTTTCATGCAGTCCAATTTCTCTATTGTTTCTTTTGTTTCCTTTGTCTTTGGTGTCATATCTAAGAAGTTATGGTGAGATCCAATGTCATGAAGCTTTTCCCTTGTTTTTTCTTCTAAGAGTCTTATAGTTTTAGGGCTCATATTTAGGCCTTTGATCTATTTGATGGCTTATTGCTGATAAGTCTTTAGGTTAGCTGGAGAATTTTGCTGATTTAGGCCAGGATTGATTGATTTCTGGTTGTCTTACTCATGTGTCTTCAGTCAGATGGTAGGTTAGCTGAAAGTAAGCTGGTTTAGGTTAATTGGCTGTTGCCTGGGATGACAAGATGGCTGGAGTACTTTTCCATCATTATCCATTGGCCTAACCTGGGCTTGTTCATATGGTAGTGGTTGGGATCAAAAAGAAGGCCAAAACACACAAGGCTTCTTGAAAGCTATTTTCAGAACTGGCACACTATTGCTTCATCACATTTAATTGGCCAAACCAACTGCCTTGGGTTGGATGTCCCCCCAAAACTTAATCCCCACTGTTACTGGTGAGGGTGGGAAATCCTATTATGGTAATTGAAAGGTGGGGCCTTGAAGATGTGATTAGATTACAGGACCATGCTTATAGTGAGTGGATAAGAAATGGTGGTTGAGGTTGTGGTTTGGAGGGCTTTACAGAGAGTGAATGAGGAGATTAATCTCTCTGCTTCCACCATCTTGCAACGTGAGGGATCACTGTCACCACCACCAGATATGTTCTTTGGGCTTTGGACTTCCCAGACTCAGAAACTGTAAGCAATAAATTTCATTTTCTTTGTCAAATACCCAGTTCTGTTTATTTTGTTACAAGCAACAAAAACAGACTAATACACCAACCTACAGGGTCACCTCAGATTCAAGGAGTGGAGGACTTTGCCATTTGATGTGAAATGCTATGATGACGAGGGTTGCTGCAAAGTTACATATCAAAGGGCATAGATATGGAAAGGGATGAAGAATTGGGGTCATTTTTTGCCATTAGCCTACCACAAGTCTGCCCTGTAGTCCCTAATATTCACATCCTTTCCACATGTAAAATGGATCCCCAGAAGATTCCTGTAATTCCCATAATAGGATTCCTAAGATTACTATAAGTCTCATTCAATCATGGTATCAAACTTGAAGTTCAAAATGATCTACATAAGGCTGCATGTTGCTCTTGGGATAGGTTCCTCTTGCTCTAGAGATCTAGGAATTAAAGAAGAATTATTGCTTCCCATATACCCAACATTCAGTGGTGATAGAGGGATGGAATTACTGTAGTAAACATTTCTATTCAAGAAGAATGAGAGAACACAGCAGTCACTATGGTTCATAGCATTTATAAAATCCCACTGTATAGTTATTGCCAGGTTCCCCTTACCTTGGTAATAATCACTGCTCTTGGATTAGACCTATATACTACTCGCTTGGACCTATAATCACTGTTCTTGGATTAGACCTATATACTACTCCTTTGTCAGCTGGTTAAATTGTTCTCAACTGAGTCTATTCTTAAAGGCTCTTTACTCTCATCTGGGTTATTCTTCCTTTTCCATTGCTACCTTTAGAAACTTCTTTTATTTTATTTTATTTTTTATTTTGTCAATATACAATGTGGTTGATTATTGTGGCCAATTACTGAAACCTCCCTCCCTCCTCCCTCTCCCCCCTCTCTCCCAACACTGTCCTTTCTCTTTGCTTGTCATATCAACTTCAAGTAATTGTAATTGTTGTGTCTTCTTCCCTCCCCCTCCCAAGTTGTTTGTGTATTTATTTATTTATTTTTAGCTCTCACGAATAAGTGAGAACATGTGATATTTCTCTTTCTGTGCCTGACTCGTTTCACTTAATATAATTCTCTCTAGGTCCATCCATGTCATTGGAAATGGCAGTATTTCATACTTTTTTATAGCGGAGTAGTTCATTGTGTAGATGTACCATATTTTCCATATCCACTCATCTGATGATGGGCATTTGGGCTGGTTCCAACTCTTGGCTATTGTAAAGAGTGCTGCGATAAACATTGGGAAACAGGTATACTTCGACTTGATGATTTCCATTCCTCTGGGTATATTCCCAACAATGGGATAGCTGGGTCGTATGGTAGATCTATCTGCAATTGTTTGAGGAACCTCCATACCATTTTCCATAGAGGCTGCACCATTTTGCTGTCCCACCAACAATGTATGAGAGTTCCTTTTTCTCCGCAACCTCGCCAGCATTTATCGTTCAGAGTCTTTTGGATTTTAGCCATCCTAACTGGGGTTAGATGGTATCTCAATGTGGTTTTGATTTGCATTTCCCAGATGCTGAGTGATGTTGAGCATTTTTTCATATTTCTGTTGGCCATTTGGATATCTTCCTTAGAGAAATGCCTACTTAGCTCTTTTGCCCATTTTTTAATTGGGTTGCTTGTTTTCTTCTTGTAAAGTTGTTTGAGTTCCTTATATATTCTGGATATTAATCCTTTGTCAGATGTATATTTTGCAAATATTTTCTCCCACTCTGTTGGTTGTCTTTTAACTCTTTTAATTGTTTCTTTTGCTGTGCAGAAGCTTTTTAGTTTGATATAATCCCATTTGTTTATTTTTCCTTTGGTTGCCCGTGCTTTTGGGGTCGTATTCATGAAGTCTGTGCCCAGTCCTATTTCCTGAAGTGTTTCTCCTATGTTTTCTTTAAGAAGTTTTATTGTTTCAGGGTGTATATTTAAATCCTTAATCCATTTTGAGTTGATTTTAGTATACGGTGAGAGGTATGGATCTAGTTTCATTCTCCTGCATATTGATATCCAGTTTTCCCAGCACTATTTGCTGAAGAAGCAGTCTCTTCCCCAGTGTATAGGCTTGGTGCCTTTGTCAAAGATCAGATGGCAGTAAGTGTGTGGGTTGATTTCTGGATTCTCTTTTCTATTCCATTGGTCAGTGTGTCTGTTTTTATGCCAGTACCATGCTGCTTTGGTTATTATAGCTTTGTAGTATAGCTTAAAGTCAGGTAGTGTTATGCCTCCAGCTTTATTTTTTTTGCTCAGAATTGCTTTGGCTATGGATGGTCTTTTGTTATTCCATATAAATGTCTGGATAGTTTTTTCCATTTCTGAGAAAAATGTCATTGGAATTTTAATGGGGATTGCATTGAATTTGTATGTCACTTTGGGTAGTGCGGACATTTTCACAATATTGATTCTTCCAATCCAAGAGCATGGGATATCTTTCCATCTTCTTGTGTCCTCTTTAATTTCTCTCAGCAGTGGTTTGTAGTTCTCATTATAGAGATATTTCACATTCTTGGTTATCTCAATTCCTAAGTATTTTATTTTTTTGGTGGCTATTGTAAATGGGCAAGCTTTCTTGATTTCTCTTTCTGCATGTTCACTATTGGAGAATAGAAATGCTACTGATTTTTGTGTGTTGATTTCGTATCCTGCAACTTTGCTGAAATCATTTATCAACTCCAAGAGTTTTTTTGTAGAGGTTTTAGGCTGTTCGACATATAGGATCATGTCATCTGCAAAGAGGGACTGTTTAACTTCATCTTTTCCAATCTGGATGCCCTTTATTTCCTTCTCTGATTGCTCTGGCTAGTACTTACAACACTATTTTGAATAGGTGTGGTGAGAGAGGGCATCCTTGACTAGTTCCTCTTCTTAAAGGAGAAGCTTTCAGCTTTTCCCCATTCAAGATGATATTGGCACTGGGTTTATCATATATAGCTTTAATTATGTTGAGATACTTTCCATCTATACCTGTTTTATACAGAGTCTTTGTCACGAATGAGTGTTGAATTTTATCAAATGCTTTTTCAGCATCTATAGAGATGATCATATGGTCCTTGTGTTTGATTTTATTGTTATGGTGTATCATATTTATTGATTTGCATATGTTGAACCAACCTTGCATCCCTGGGATGAATCCCACTTGATCGTGGTGTATAATTTTGCGTATGTGTTGCTGTATTCTGTTAGCTATTATTTTATTGAGGATATTTGCATCTATATTCATCAAGGATATTGGCCTGTAGTTTTCTTTTTTGGTTGTATCTTTACCTGGTTTTGATATCAGGGTGATGTTTGCTTCATAGAATGAGTTTGGGAGAATTGCCTCTGTTTCAATCCTTTGGAATAGTTTGTAGAGAATTGGTGTCAATTTCTCTTTGAATGTTTGGTAAAATTCTGCTGTGAATCCATCTGGTCCTGGGCTTTTCTTTGTTGGAAGCCTTCTGATAACAGCTTCAATCTCTTTTATTGTTGTTGTCTGTTTAGATTTTCTACATCTTCTTGGCTCAGTTTTGGTAGCTTGTGTGTGTCCAGAAATTTATCCATTTCCTCCAGATTTTCAAATTTCTTGGCATATAGTTGTGTATAGTAGTCTTGAATGATTCCTTGTATTTCAGATGTATCAGTTGTAATATCACCTTTTTCATTTCTAATTTTTGTTAGTTGGATCTTCTCTCTTTTTAGTTAGCCATGCTAATGGTTTGTCAATTTTATTTATCTTTTCAAAAACCAACGTTTTGATTCATTGATCTTTTGTATTGTTTATTGGGTTTCAGTTTCATTAACTACTGCTCTGATATTAATGATTTCTTTCCATCTGCTAACTTTGGGTTTGGATTTTTCTTGTTTTTCTAGTTCTTTAAGGGGAAGTGTTAGGTTGTTCACTTGCCATCTTTCCATTCTTCTGAGGTAAGCATTTAACGCAATAAATTTCCCCCTTAGTACTGCTTTTGCAGTATCCCACAGGTTTTGGTATGATGTATCATTATTTTCATTAGTTTCAATACATTTTTTGATTTCCTGTTTGATTTCTTCTTGGATCCATGTCATTAAGTAGAATGCTGTTTCATTTCCATGTGTTTGTATAGTTTCTAGAATTTCATTTGTTATTGATTTCTAATTTTAATCCATTGTGGTCTGAAAAAACATATTTGATAATTCCAATTTTTTTGAATTTGTTGAGACTTGGTTTGTGACCTAACATGTGATCTATCCTGGAGAATGAACCATGTGCTGCTGAGAAGAATGAATATTCTGAGGTTGTTGGATGGAATGTTCTGTAGCTATCTGCCAAGTCCAATTGGTCTAGTATGTTGTTTAGATCTTGTGTTTCTCTGCTGATTCTTTGCCTAGGTCATCTGTCCAATATTGACAGTGGGGTGTTCAGGTCCCCTGCTATTATGGTATTAGTATTTATTTCCTTCTTTAGGTCTAATAGAGTTTGCTTTATAAATCTGGCTGCTCCAACATTGGGTGTGTATATATTTATGATTGTTATGTCGTCTTGATGGATCAATCTTTTTTCATTATGTAGTGGCCCTAATTATCTCTTTTTATGGTTTTTAGTTTAAAGTCTATTTTATCAGATATAAGAATAGCTACTCCAACTCATTTTTCATTTCTGTTTGCATGGTAAATCTTTTTCCATCCTTTCACTCTTAGTGTATGTGAGTCTTTATAGGTGAGGTGGGTCTCTTGAAGGTAGCGTATAGTTGGGTCCTCCTTTTTAATCCAGTCAGCCAGTCTGTGTCTTTTGATTGGGGAATTGAAGCCTTTTACATTAAGCGTTGTTATTGAAAGGTGTTGATTTACTCCTAGCATTTTATTAATTTTTGTTGGATGTCTTGGGTGTCTTTTGTTTCTTTCTTTCTGATTTACTCTTTGTTTTTTGTATTTGTTGGTTCCTTGGGTTGTAGATAAACTTTTTTCTGTTTTCTCTTCATTTTTGCCATTTTAATTTTATTAGTGAGTTTTCATTTTTCTTGGGTGTTTGTGGCAGTGGTAGTCATTTTGTGGTACCAAACCCAGTACTCCTTTGAGAATTTCTTGTAAGGGTGGTCATGTGGTAGTGAACTCCCACAGTTTTTGTTTGTCTGAGAAAAATACTATTTCTCCTTCATTTTGGAAGGATAGCCTTGCGGGGTAGAGTATTCTTGGCTGGCAATCTCTGTCTTAGTATTTTGAATATATCATCCCACTCCTTTCTGGCTCTTAGGGTTTGTGATGAAAAGTCTGATGTTAGCCTAATTGGGGCTCCCTTATAGGTGATTTGACATTTCTCTCTTTCAGCTTTTAAGATTCTCTCTTTGTCTTTGAATTTTGCCAATTTGCCTATAACATGTCTTGGAGAAGACCTTTTTGGGTTAAATATGTTTGGGGATCTTTGAGCTCCCTGAATCTGAAGATATGTGTCTTTTCCAGTAACTGGGACGTTTTCTGCCACTGTTTTGTTGAATATGTTTTCAGTGCAATCTCCTTTTTCCTCCCCTTCTGGAATACCCATAACTCAGATATTTGAGCACTTAAGATTGTCCGATATCTGTCTTAGATTTCTTCAATGTTTTACATACTTTTTTCTGTCTGCCTGTGTTATTTCAAACAACCCATCTTCAAGGTGAGAAGTTCTCTCTTCTGCTTCTGTAAGCCTGCTTGTTAAACTCTCTGTTGTGTTTTTTATTTCATTGAATGAGTACTTCAGCTTAGCCAGCTCTGCTACATTCTTTTTCAGGGCATTGATTTCCTTGTACATTTCTTCTTTCAGGTTCTGTATACTTTTCCTCATTTCGTCATGTTGTCTAGCTTAGTTTTCTTGTATCTCATTTAGTTTCCTTAGAATTATCACTCGAAATTCCTTGTCAGGCATTTCAAGGGCTTCCTGTTCTATAGGATCTAGAGCTTGAGAGTTATTACCCTTTGGTGGTGTACTTTCTTGATTTTTCATATTTCTGCTATCTTTCCTTTGATGTTTAGTCATTTTGGCAGGGTATTTCACAGTCTAATGGTTTGACACTATTGTCTGGCTAGGATCCTGCTGGGGCTGCCAATTTGGTATGGCTGCCTCAGTGTCTGCTCAGTTGACCACTAGTGCCTTGGGTGTGTGGTCGACTTGGGTCTTGGGCCTCCCCCGCGATGGTCCTCTCTGGTCAGTGTGCACTCTCAGCTGGGCTGGGGATAGAGTTGGGCGGCAGTGGCGTGGCCTATCTGCTGGGTCGTGCACTGGCACTGCAGGGTGTGTGGTCTCCGCAGAACTTCCACTTCTCCAGCTCTCTTTAGCCACTTCTAAAGAGGGCATTGGAAAGTATACCCTATAAGCAACATTTTCATCCTACTTCATGTCTGTAAAAAGTTGGGGGCCCAGAAGCGTTTTTGAATTTTGAGTAGTCTCTGTCCCATTTAGTCTGTGTGGCATCAGAAAAGTCTCTTAAACATTTTGTGGGCCTACTATTAATCTAAATCCATATAATTTTGCCAAAAACCACACAGAATCGTTTTAGAGACATGCCTCTTTCTCTAGACTTGCTTTGGGTGTTTCAGACTGCTTTCAGACAACTCGCTTAAAATTTTTTAAAAAATTAATTTATTTTTGACCACAGAATGAGTCTTAATACATTTATAAATACTAAGATCATAGAAAATGTTTTCTGACCACAATAACAGAAATTAAGAAAATTCACAAATGTGCGGAAATTAAGCAATCGTCTCCTACATAAACAATGGGTAAAAAGAAAAATCACAGGGAAATTAGAGAGTACTTTGAGATAAAAAATCAAAGCACAACATATCAAAAGGGCTCACGCAGTTCTTAGAGGGAAATATATACTTGTGAACAGCTACATTAAAAATCAGAAAAATCTCAAATCAATAATGTAAACTTCCACCTTAAGAAGATAGAAAAAGAAGAGTAAACTAAACCAAAGCAAATATAAGTAGGAAATAACAAAGATTACAACAGAAATATATGAAACAGGGAATTAAAAAACAGTAAAGAAAATCAACAAAACCAAAATTTGATTCTTAAAAAGATCAACAAAATTTTCAAGCCTTTATCTAGATTGACCAAGAAAAAAAGAAAAGACTGAAATTACCAAAATCAGAAATGAAGGAGGGATATTAATGCATTGTCTTTATCGTTTTTTTGATGGTAAGATTTAGTTTCTTTTTCTTTTTCATTTGCATTTTTGTTCTACCAGTGGGCTTTATTTTTTTCTTGTGTATTTGTGGTAGTGATTATCGTTTTTTGGATTACAGAGTCAGGACTTCCTTAAAGATTTCTTGTAGGGCTGGTTGTGTGGGCGTGAACTCCCAGCTTTTGTTTGTCAGGAAAATACACTATTTAAGCCTCATTTCTGAAGGATACCCTTGCTGGGTACAGGATTCTTGGCTGGCAGTTTTTTTCTTTTGAATGTATCATCCCATTTCCTTTGGAGAAATCTGCTGTTAGTCTGATAGGGGCTCCCTTATAGCTGACTTGACTTTTTTCCCTGGCTTCTTTTAATATTCTCTCTTTGTCTTTGAGCTTTGCCAGTTTGACTATAATGTGTCTTGGAGAGGATCTTTTTGGGTAGAATCTGTTAGCGGATCTTTGATTCTCCTGGATCTGAAGGTTCATGTCTCTCCCTATACGTGGGAAGTTCTTGGTTATTATTTCTTTGAATAGGTTTTTCCATGCCTTTTCCTTTCTCCTCCCCTTCTGGTACACCCATGATTTGAATATTGGTGCACTTAAGGTTGTCTGCTAGCTCTCTTAGATTTTCTTCATTTTTTAAAATCCTTTTTTCTTTCTTTCTTTCTTTCTTTTTTTTTTTTTTTTTTTTTGGATCTGCCTGGGTTATTTCAAAAAGGTTATCTTCAAGATCAGAAGTTCTTTCTTCTGCTTGGTCTAGACTGCTGCTTAAGCTCTCAGTTGTGCTTTTTGTTTCATTGGGTGAAACTTTCTATTCCATGAGCTCTACTACATTCATTTTTAAGGTATTAATCTCTTTGCAAATTTCCTCCTTCATCCTGGATTTTTTTTCTCTTTTCATTATGTTGTCTAACTGAGTCTTCTTGTATCTCAGTGAGTTTCCTTAAGATTGTTGCTTGGAATTCCTTTTCAGTCATTTCCAGGGTTTCCTGTTCTATAGGGTCTGGTATTTGAGAATTGCTATATTCTTTTGGTGGTGTCATATTTCCTTGAATTTTCGTATTTCTAATATGTCTACATTGATGTCCGGTTATCTGATAGAGCAGCAGTTGCTTCTTCTATCACTCTGGACTGGGCTTTGTGAAGAGATGTGCTCTTTTTTTCCCAGTCTCTGCTGGTGACTCTCTAGTGTTAATGCAGTGTCTGGAAGACTTTCCTGTACTGTGGCTGTGGCTATTACTGTGATGGTGAGCCACTTTTCTGGAAGCTGTAGCTGTTGTGGGCCACCCACGTGGAAGTGGTGTTTTAAGCATTCTTCTTGCATGTTTCTGGATGGGGAATGTTGCCCTCAGCTCCTGCATAGGAACCCAGGCATGCTCTGCCTCTTGCCTGCTTCCAGTTGAGGGGGCTGCTCTTGGCTCCTGCCCAGGACTCTGGGCATGCTCTACCTCTTTCCTGCTTGCAGACTGAGGAAGCTGACCTTGGCTCCTGCGTAGGACCCCAGCAACTCCCTTAAAATTGAAGAAGGATTTTCTTAAGCTGACAGAGTCTAGCAGCTTCATAATCTCTTAGAAGCATTAACAAAGAGGTTACAGATACCTCTTTGGTATGATTATATGTTATTTGGGGAATATTTTGCCAGGTAAGAGACTGGAGTTGAGAAGTAGTTGTACTTTCCAACACATCAAGTCGTGGCCTCTCTTTATTCCTTCTAAACTTTGCTGGTAACCTATCAGTTTTTTTCTTTAGCTTATCTTTTTCTTACCATATTGCATTATCATGTACAGTTAGGAACAACCAATTGGCTTTTAACATTCTGCCTTGAGATCTCAGATAAATCTAAATGTTTATTAAGTAAATTTTCCATCTTTTGAGTTATGTAGGCAATGTAATTTTGCCAGTGATTACTACATATGACAGGTTCCTATTTTTTTCAGCCTCCGATAACAATTTTCTTACCATTTTACAGCTGTTGCTAATAGTTTACTCATCATTTTTCAAGTCCCAGGCCACTGTTTGGTTCCAAAGCCACCACCACATATTTTATTTTTTAAATTATGGCAGGACCTCACTTCTGGTCCTGTCAGTTAGCTATTACAATATAACATATCACTCCAAAATTTAGTGGTTTAATACAGTAACCACTTACTGTTCATGGGTCTATTGGCGAGCAAGTTAGTTTGCTGGCTGGGCTTGTCTGATCTCAGCTGGGCTCGCTCATGTTTCAGCAGTTTGTTGGGGCTAGCTTAGGATGGCTTTTTTTTAGTGAGGTGACTGGAGTGACTGGCTTCATTTCTCTCATCATGTAGCAGGGTAGCCTGCGCTTCTTCACGTGGTTCAGAGAAAGCACAAGAGTGTACAAGGTCTCTTTAGGTCTAGGTGTAGAACTGGCACACCATCATTTTCATTGTATTCCTCTGGCCAAAGTAAGTTAAAAGAACAGATTCAAGGAGTAGGGAAATAGATTCTAAGTGTTGATGGAGGATTCTGCAAAGTCACATTTCAAAGATCATGTCTATAGCAAGGGATGAAGAATTGGGTCATTTTTGTAATTTACCGAAATATATATATATATGTTTAATTTTAAAGTGGTTGTAAAGTTAACACTCCCACCAGCAATGTATAAAAGGTGTGGTTGTTCCACATCATTTCCAGAACTTGGTAGTAACAGCTCTTTTAGTTTTAGCCATTTTGGTGGGTGTCTCATTGTATTTCATTGTGGTTTTAATGTTTATTTTCTTTATTTTTAGTAAGATGACTTACCTTTATCTCTCTCTTTTTAAAAAATTGACCATTTGAATATCTACTTTTGTGAACCAGGAGGGGAAGAGTGCCTGCAAAGTCTGGGTTTACTTTCCTGGGCTGTCATTTCTCCCAGATCCTGGCAAGTTTTTGTAGTTAATCCTTAGTGGGAGATTTGGTCCTAGTCTCCCATTCCTGGAAGATTCATTCATTCCTTTCTTTGACTTTTAATTCATTAATTCATTCCTGTCATTGTAGTTTTGACTTTCGTGAATCTGACAGGTTTGGGGACCTACATGTAGAACTTTAAGAATTAATGTACATTATGTAAAGATCTTGGTTAAATGAAGGGTCATTTGCCTTGCAAACGATTGTGGGTTTTTTTTTTTTTTTTCTGATGTCCTAATTAGTTGACAAACAGTTTTGTTGTGTTTGACAAGTAACAGGTGCTAGTATTTTTTTTGGTCTTGTCATACAATATAGAGGCTTTAGGTCACCATGTTCATTAATTAAGCCCTGGAAACTTGATTTCTCCTGTGGCTGATCATTTACATTTGACCTGACTTTGTCATCTGTGCCTCTGGTCTCCCTGCTTACACTCTTGTCCTCTGTGGTGTATTTTTCACACAACAGTAATAGTTTTTAAATATAATTCAGACTATGTTATTTCTTTGATCTGTATATTTTAAGGGCTTCTCTTATAACTCAAATTATAACCCAGAGGCCTTAGCATTGCCTTTAAGAGCCTACATGATCTAAACCTACATTGCTTGTTTGACTTCATTCCTTTTTCTCCATGCTCACTCTGCTGTAACCGTAGAAATCACCTTATTTTTTCTGGGACACTGCAAAACTCTCCTGCTTCACGGCCTTTGCAATTTTTGTTTTCTCTTTGGGAATGCTTCTTCTCTAGATAGCCACATGGATTGCTATTTCTACTCTGTTAGGTCTCTACTCAAATATCTCATCAGAGGGAGGCCTTCTCTGAACACATTCTGAATAACAGTAGCATCCCTCCTGTCACTCTTTATCCAAGTTATGAGTCAGGTGCTGAGTGGATAAAAATGGATATTAAAGTTCCTGCTCTGGACATAATCACAGTGATGTGAGGAGGAAAAAAGAAAAGAAAAGGCAATGCGGTTAATTGGGAAATAACTTAAGCACCTTTAAATGGTGCCCCATTATAAATGGTAATGAATTATGGAGGTCAATTCTAAGTGCAGTGTGAATGCACAGGTACATGGGATTGATCTTCCTTGATGTACAGGGAAAGCTCCACAGAGGAAAACATATTTGAATTAGGCCTCAAAAAATGAGTGAATGAAAGGAATGAATAGTCTGGGTAAAGGGAAGAGTATATACAATCACTAAGCTCAGTAAGATTGAAGCATAAATATATTGTCCCAGAAAAATTTTTAATTTACTTCCCTTGTGGCTTTTTAGAAGACATTTCATTTACAATATGAGTAGATCACTCCAATGACATTGTATTATGACCTTAAAGGGAGTCAGTAACAAAATTGAGTATTTTTTAAAAGTATTTTATTTAAAAAAATTTTTGAACAATGTAGATAACTGTACCACGTATAGTAGATCAGTCATTATACTGTACCATGTAAAGTATAGTAGACCAATGAGGATACTGTTTAATCCTTAAAATAAAGAATTTGTCAAGTATGTTGGCCCGAATGTTATTTCATAAAACCTTGAACCTTACTTTTAAGTGATTGTTTAGAAGCTTTAGTGTCTAGTGAGTATGATCCATTCTTAAGACAGTTGAGGACAATTCAGGATGGAGTAGTGTTGGACCAGGGATTGGAGGCAGTAAAGTACCTAGTATGGTGCCTGATACACCAGATGCTCATAAAAGATAATGAAATATAGAGGTTGGTTCCAAGTGCAGTGGAACAACAAACAACAGGTTATTTTCTACCTATTTGCTTTCTTCCCTAGATCCTTGATCCCATCCTTTGCCTAGTGAATAGATGAAGCTAGAAGTAGAGACATGGGATAGATTGTAATGAGTATTTACATACATGTGTTAGAATTGTTACGACTTTTTGCTTCTGGTCACTGTTTTGAGGATGAATTTTGAATTTTTTAAAATATAAATTCTGAAAGTTTAGCTCAGATTCATTTATTAATATGTGACATTTGATCTGGTATTGAGAGTGAGCTAAATTCATTGTATATCAACCCTCAAATAGTAATTTAGCATTCTAATATCAGATGTTGCATGAAAACATGAGGAAGACAAGATTCTTGCTCTATTTAATTGAATGTTATAGATAAGGCTAGAAAGACAGGAAAGCAACTGAAGATGGATCAGTCTCTTAGGTATGGGGTAATAGATTTATACTCTTTAACAGCTATTTTGATTGCATCAGATATAATGATTTTATTTGAAGAAAAGCCTAAGAAAGAACTGCTCTCTGTAAAAATACAAAGTAATATTGAAAATGAACACATCTGTTGATACTGGAAGCTTCTTTAACTTATTTTTTAAGCATCTATGATTTTCTTTGTCTTTAGAATGTTGGCATGTAAAACTTTCAGGAAACCCGTGACTGCTCAAGGCATCGTTCATTCTCATCATTTTTGTGCTGAAATTAGGAAGAGTATATAGCAGAATGTTTTAGGTTCTGTGTTCTGCTTCTCTCTTATGGAAAACAGTGTTATTCAGTGGAGTTGTTCTCACTTGGCAGCTGGAGAACCTATGCTGTTCTGTGGCGAAAATGTTTGCATAGTCTTGTGTCACTTAACAACGGGGGTATGGTCTGAGAAATGCATCGTTAGGCGATTTCATTGTTGTGTGAACATTATAGAGTGTACTTACTTAAACCTACATAGTGTAGCCTACTTCACACCAAGGCTATATAGGATAACCATTATAATTTTATGGGGACACTGTTGTATTTGTGGTGTCTTGTTGAGCAAAATGTCGTTATCTAGTGTGTGAATGTATAAGGTTACTCTTTCTTCACAATGCTTGTTTCTTATTTTGAGATTATGTCCTTGTATTCTTTTTCATGTTAATATTATTTTGTTTTAAAAAATAATGCTGATGGTAAATAGTAGGACTTTGAAAAAATATATCATTTCTTAGAAAATAAAATGTTGGCGGTCTCATGAAGTCCACAAGTTCTGTGTGTGTGTGTGTGTGTGTGTGTGTGTGTGTGTGTGTGTGTGTATTGCACTGGCCTGTGATATCTGTTAAGTCTGGTAACTACTAATTTAGTGGAAAGATCATGGGGCTTTGAAGTCAGCAAACCTGGTTTAAATTCTTTCTCTGCCATAGTTTTTATCTTTCTCATCTCTAAAATAGGGATGTGAATACTTATCTTCTAGGATTGTTGTGAGGATTGACTGAGATAATATATGTATAATGGTGTATTGCCAGTTGCATAATAGGAGCTGAATAAATTTAGTTTCCTTTTTTCTTTCTTCTTATAAGTGGTTGAGGGTAGAGAGAATCTCGGGTAAAGTTACATGTAAGTTGAATATAAACCTAAGAGAAAAAATAAAAGGGTCTTGGCAGTCCACAGTTTGGTGAACCTCTTCGTAAAAGGACATGGCATGGTGCCTTGTACATTTTGGAATTTAACAGATATGTATTGGTTTTAAATTATTTGAAAATGTTGGATAAGGGAGTTAATATAGTGTTTGAGTCATATAACAAAGAAAAAATAAATTTAGAGAAAAGTTTAAAGATTTAAAATGTTATTGTTGTGGTAAAATGATTCAGACAATGAATGAAATTGTGTGGTAATGAACCCACCATTTTCACATTGTCATTTTGGCCAAGTATTAGATGTATATTTTCCCAGTCTCATTATTTATACTTATAACTATAATATATAATAATCCAAATATGTGTTCTTTATTATTTTAAGGTGTTTTCACAGATTATGTCATTAGTGCTTCTAACTAGGTGTGGTATGTACTATGCATATTAATATTTCCGTTTCACAGATGAGAGAAGACTGAAACTGAAATGGTTAAGTGACTAGCATAGTTAGTCATGATTAGTCAGGATTATAAGTGATAATCAGAACCAGATCTTAAGATAACTAGTATAGATGTCTTATTTTTTTTGCTATTGTTTATGATAAGGACAACTTTATTAGGTCCTAGTGCATTTTAAGCATTTTACTTTTCTCTTTTGCCTCCTCTATACCATTTTAATCCTTATTCTTATAAATTGAGTTTTATGAAAGAGAATAATTTCCCCAAGGTCACATTAATAACCTTATAATTCTGAAGCAGAATATATCTAATCACTAACCTCCCTTCCTTGCAGTGAAAAGTAATGACAAGAATTGTTGCTATCCCAGTCAGGTAAAATCAGACAAAGGAAATCTTCCTTGGTGTAGACAGTTGGAGTAGACCCAGATACTTTCTTCTAGGTTTACAAGCAATAGAGTTGTTTTGATTGACACATTTTAGAGAACCTTTTTCAAAAACAGCTGGCAATTTCCATGTAAAGTAATTTAACTGGACAAACATATGCAAATCTCTCTTTTATTTATAGGTATATATATCACTATATATATAGTGTGTGTATGTGTATGTGTGTAAAATTTTAATTGGGCACGGGCTATATAAACTTTAGTAACTGTTGTCTCTTTACTTAGCTACCAAGATACCAGGCTAGGTTGTGCTGTAATCTAGTAGCTTTTGGTAAATTTCTTTGCTATAAGGAAGAGTGTTGGGAGTGGAAGTTGACCAAGCACTAGCCCAGCTGGGGAGATTATGTACATTCACCATTGCCTGTAACTCAACTTGCTAATTTAGAACTAATTTTGGTTGAAGACTTTACAGATAGCACAACATTATAATGAGCAGCAAAAGTATGCACCTTGCTGTCTGAAAGGACAGTTTGAATACTGCTGCATCAATTTTGTTAGATTAAGTTTAGAAATTTAAGTCTATTGGAGAGATACTGCTAAATGTCTCCATCAGTGTTTGATTATCATATACAGGACACCTTACAGGACTGACTTTGGAGTAGTAATTTTGGGATTATTTTAGATGCAGCACCATTTCTTCACATATTCAGAGTCCCAGTATACATGTCTGGCAAAAGTGGAACAACTCTTTTTGGGTAGATGGTAGAAGGGAGTGAGGTATTGTTAGTAATTTGTCCTGTTCATACTCCTTCAATTTCTAGAAACCTCTCTCACCCTTAGGGCTCCTTACCACTTCTTTAGAGGTTCAAATAAGAAAAGAGGAGTCTTGACTTAAAGAATAAACTAAAGGGAAATAATAATAATTTTACTTTAGTGAGTAGATTTAAAATAATACAACAATTAAGTAGATATATACAAATATTTTTAATATCAAAGATAAAACATATTTGTTAGTACCCACTATCTTGATCTTCACAAAATTTATTTTTAAAATGTTGGCTTTTTCTTGAAAAGATCTTATGATTTAAAAATAGATGAACTCATAAACAAACACAAGGAAAGTATCTTGATGATTTTGTGAGTAGTTCGTAGTGTATGGTTGGATTTATTTTATGGCATTACATTCTTAAATTAATAAGAGATTATTCTTTTATTATCATGCTGTAAAGCACCAAATTACAATATTTTTCTCTTAAAACCACTTTTTTGTTTAGAACACTTTCTATACTTTCTAAAAAAGATGAAATGATACGTCTATTTTAACTTAAAAAATTAAATGACATGCAAGGAAAAACTCATGCAATTTCCATTTGAGTGAACTTTATAAGTTTTTGGTTGTGTTTTATTTACAAGTAAATATAGTTTTTTCCCTTTCCCCATTGAACTTATGGGTTTAACTACAAAGGGGTGATTGAGAAACTTTGTGTACCTCTTTTCCCTAACCAATAAAAACAAACTCTGGATTAGTCTCTATTTTAAATTACTGGCTAACTTTACCCCTACCTCCAAATAAGTGTGGCTAATTGACAGTTGTTTGTACAAAGCTTTGCATGATTCTTTGACAAAATTTTCATCAATTTAGAATAAATTCTCGCAGTGAGCATGCCTGTGTTGTCAAATGTTCATGTCATTACTGCTAATGAAATACAAATATTAAGCAAAAATAGTACCTGTCTAGCTTTTAAAACAGTAATTATAAAAGCTCACAGTTGTGGTTTACAAATAACCACACATGTATTTATTTCAAGGAAATTCTGGGATACTTTATTTATTTACTTATAATAATATGTGAAGTAGTATAAAGAGTATGTATCTGGGCATTACCACTTACTAAGACTTATTAGTTTCATAATTTGGGGAGAAAATATATACTTTCCTCAGGGGGTTGTGTTGTACAGATCAAATATGATAGTTTGCATACAGCCACTTAATAGGTTATAATGTGCTCTTGGCAAAGTGGGCTGAATAGGGGTTACAGTCTGAGGCCTGGAATCTGTTAGATAGAAGTCCTTGAAGGCCAGAATAAAGCATCCACTAAAGACTTGAAGAAAATGTTTTGCCCTCTGAGAGTTATCTTGTCTGTTCTACACAGAATAAATCATGGTTTAGATATGAAAGTCACTGATAAAGCTAATATTGATCTCGGTCTAGCTTATAGCTTTTCCAGTTTTTTAACATTATCTTTAGAAAGTGTGTGCTCTCTGAAGTTGCTGGAGTGGCCTTGTGCTGCTGAGGCCCAAAAAGAGTCAAAGATCAGAACTGGCAGTGCATGAAGAAAGGGAATTTGAATCAGAAAAGTCTGAATAATTTGATTCCATTGTTGAGGGAATGCCTATGGTCAGAAGGACACTTATAGGCCATTAAAATATCCTCTTTATCAAGTTCCCCTGATTTTGGTTCTTGGCTCCAAACACAGCTCTGACATTGAGTACAGTTGACCATATTGTATTTTTGGTAATTGTACTTTCTTACTGTAACTTCATAATTAGCCACTCATACATCTTATGTAGTTGATGTATTAGTCTGCAAGGGCTGCCGAACAAATACCACAGAGTGGGTGGCTTAAACAACAGATATTTATTTCCCACAGTTCTGGAGGCTGAGAAGTTCAAAATCAAGGTGCTGGCAAATTTGTTTTCTGGTAAGGACTTTCTTACTGGCAGTAGATAACTACCTTCTCACTCTGTCTTCACATGGCCTTTCCTTGGTATGCATGAGAGGAAAGTGAGAGAGTGAGCTCTTTGGTATCTCTCCTTTTAAGGGTATCAATCCTATTAGATTAGGGCCCTACTCTTGTGACCTCATTTAATCTTAACTACTTAGAAGCCCCATCTTCAAATACAGACACACTGGCATTTAGGACTTCAAAACAGGAATTTTGGGGTATACAAGCATTCAGTTCATAGTACTAGGTTACCCTGTATCTGCCCCTGACAGGTGGTTAGACTTTCTTGATCAAATCACATTTGGGGAATATGCATTACTGTGGGTCAAGTATGGTGGCATACTCAGAGTGCCAGCCTGAGCTCCTTGGGAGCTATCCTGCATCCCTTGTGGCATACCTGGACATGACATGGCTGAAAGAGCTAGCAGATTTAAATATTTCTATAGAACTACTGTTTTAGTTCTTGACTCTGCCACTTCTAGCTTTATGGACTTGAGTCTATTTCTTTATAAAATGGCAGGAGTAATAGTTTCTCCATAAAGTTGTTATTGGTCATGGTTGCTTACGGGAAACTATGTTTTAAACTATAAAGTAAGATGCAAAGATTAGTTATTTTTCATAAAGATGTACAGTGTTATTTAATTATTATTTGCAAAGCTTAAGTGTATGAATCCAGATCTAATTACAGAGTTAAGATTCTGTAAGTGGCCAAACATCCATACCATTTTCTTAGGATAATTGTAATTCTACATGGGCAAGCACTCTGGGGAATGTTCCAGCAAATTATATTTGTTCTGTCTCCTACAAATAAACCAAAATGCTTTTCTTTGTTTTATGAATTATTATATTTAAACTGAGCTGCTGGTGGTTGGTGCCCAAAATAAAACATTTTGCTTACTGATAGGTCGAGAACTTATAGAAGAATAGCCTAAGACTGGAAAAATACATCTCTCAGCCCAGCCACTTTACACATTACCTGAGAAGTATGTAAAATGTTAAGGAAACATCCCATATTGGCTTACCAGCTGGTATTTTTATGTAGAGAAAATTTGATTTAAGGTAATATGTAAGGCTAGATGGAAATAGGGAGGAAAGTAGAGAAAAGCTTTGGGTTATTATAGGAGTGGGAAAGATATTATTTACATGGCCCAGATATTAAAAGGGGGAAAGGAGTAAAGAGGTAGGAAGAGAGGGAGGGAAAGAGATTATATAAAGAAAAATTATTTGTTGATGCCAATTGTATTTTGTAGGAATATTGATGCTGCCTCTTTTGCCTCATGTAACTCTGCTACCCTGAATTAGCAGGGAGCTTTAGCTTTTTGTTTCTACAAAAGCATGGGATCTCTCTCAAATATAGAGCATTTGCTCAGGTTTGACTATTGCTTTATGGTATCTGCCCTATGTAGGAAATATTTAAGTGCTTTTTCTTCAGTCCTACAGAATTTTAGAATAATACCTTAGGAAAAAAGAGCTGAGTTCCCATTTGAAAAAATTTACTTACAGTGTTTTGTGTTGTGAAGTCATTCCTCTAGGGTGTCTTATGTAGCCACAGTCCTGGACCAGGTTAGGAGCCATGGAGAAGAGGGGCAAAGAGACCTGTGCTCCTGAATCCTGCCATATGTAGATTAAAATTTTAAGTATTTTACTAATCTAAGTTACTCATCCAAAATAGTGAGGCTTTGGAGCTTAATCTTTTCATATTTACTAATTTTTTAAAAAATTGTCTGTTTAATGATATTTCAATGCTGTTATTCTTGTAAACATTAAAGTTATACAAGGATTGGGTTAATATGGGAGGGCATCTTTAATAATTTTATGTAATATAATTAGATCTTTGACTTTTGCTCTTGTAAAGTTTGGGAAATTTATTACTTTTTTATTTGTTTTTATTTTATTTTTTTATTGAATCATAATTGATTATACTCATTTTTGGGATTCAATGTTTACATGTTGATCAAATCAATATTATTAGTATGTATATTGTTACAAATTGTACTTGTTCTTTATGCCCCTTGTCCAGTCTCTCCCTGTCCCTCTCCTTCTCCCATCCCACCACTGATAATCCTAGATTTCTTCTCTCCTTCTGAAAGAGTAATGGTTACTCTGTTGATTTGTTGCCTAGATGATCTGTCCAATGCTGAAAGGTGTGTTCAGGTCCTCCCCCATATTATCATAGAGCAGATGCTTCTTCTGTCACTCTGGAATGGGCTTTGTGGAGAGAGACATCCTGTTCTTTTCTTTGGTCTCTGCTGCTGACTCTCCACATGTCTATGCACTCCAGCGGCTGGCGGACCATCTGTGTAGTGGTTGTGATGTCTAGCTACTTTTGTGGTAGCCGTGGTTACTGTGGTGGCTGTGGTGGGCCACCAGCATGGAGGTGAAGTTTTTGGCATGCTTCTTGGCACTGGAGGTGTGCTTGGTTGTGGGAGGTCCAGTCCCCAACTCCATGCCCCGGGTCCCCAGGCGGGCCCCGAGGCATTGGTGGTGTGCCTGGTTGTGGGTGGGGGCGTCTGGTCCCCAGCTTGATGTCCCAGGGCCCAGGTGGGCCCCCAAGGCACTGGTAGTGTGCCTGGTTGTGGGAGGGGGGGGTCTGATTCCTGGCTCGATGCTCTGGGCCCCATCTGGGGCCCCGAGGTGCTGCCAGTGTGCCTGGGCCATAACATTTTTTGTCCTTTGCTTTTTCTAAAACAGGGGAACTTCCTGTGGGAACCAGTATTTGAGCTGTTGTTGAGCTAAATTGCTGCTTTGCTGCTGTTTCCCTAGGGAAGATGTTTTGTTCAGCTCAGGGTTTAATGGTTGACCTTATAGGTACTTCCCTCTCTCCAGAGACTGGGTGCACCTGGGTTGTGTAGAAACTCCAATCTGTGCCTGAATCTATTCATCAAACTGCATCCCATGCAATTCTGCGTTCCCAACCAGTCTCCTCTGAGTGGCCCTGTGTTGATTGGAGGGTGGATTGGCTGGCCTTGCTGTGTCCCAGTGTTCCCCTGGTGGGCCTGTCTCCCCCACTGCCTGTGCTCCAAACACGTCCCATGGGACAGGCCCTGTGCTAGTCCCTTGCAATGACTCACCAACCTCTGAATGGCTCCCCTTTCTCAACTGTTCTGGCTCCTCACTGCTGTGTGGGTCTGCGGGAACTCTGTTAGTGGTCTTGCTGTCCTGGGGGCCACCAAGGTCCTCTTCTCCCCTGCCACCTCCAAGCAACTCCATTCGAAGGGCACAGCTGTGGCTTCTGCTGGTTCCTGCTCTGTGTGCTCTGCAGCTCCAGCCTTAAAAGGACCATGGACCGAAATGCTCTGAGCAGTTTTTTCTTTCTCTTGTCATGACTTCTTCCCCTTCATGCACTCTGTAGGTCTCTCCTTCTCTTCCCCTGAGCTCCAGCAGCCCATGCTTGGCTGTTGTTACATTTTTATAGTTGTAAATTGGTTTGTGGGAGAGAGCGACACTAGGAACCATCTATTCTGCCATCTTGACCGGAACTCCAAGTTTGTGAAATTTAAACAACCTAAAATTATGGCAGTATTATAGTCTTCACTGAGGTTTTTAATAAAGTAAATTAATACATATAACATTCTGTTTTGTATGTATGTTTTCTTTTAATATACAAAAATAATGAAAATAGGTAATAATTGTTAAGATTAAGACAGTGACATAATCTTAATTCATCTAACGGCTGCCTCTTTTCCCCCATTTATTCCATTTTTAAAGTAGATTGCAAATGAAAAGAGCAATGTTAATGCTTTGGCATTAAACTCCATTTCTTAGAAATCAGGAAATTCCTAAGTCATATTTCCTCCAGCAACCGTATTTTAACATTATTTCTATGGGTGTAATAATTTTCAGTTTTCCTGTTATATATACCTTTAAAATGTTATGTAAGCCAAGTTAAGCAAGTTAATATGGGAATATGAGTATAAACTTTGGAATTTCTTGACTTTTAACATTTTGACTTTTTACTTTGTTTGGCGGGATCATGTGATTTAATTTATCCAGTTAGTGTAAATATATTTATATTCAAAGAGCTAGGGGTTGTTTTTAGTCATGACATTATGAATAACTTTTTTTAAAAAAAAAGACTAATTTGCATCCTGGATAATGAAGTACTTGGTGTTTGCTCTTCACTTTCGGTAGCTTTCAATTTTCATCCCTCTAACCATGAACAGAAGTCATTGCAAAAGTTGCAGTGAGTTCTTTGTTTTCAGTAGAGGAGTTATGGTTTTGTAAATCATTCACCTTCTCTAGATATATGATATAAATACAAATAGAATTGCATGTGCTAACTGAAGAAAGCCAAAACGTTGGATAACAAGTTCCTTGTTGATAAATTTTTTAACTATTTTTTTTCCCTGAAATGAAGACAGAACACTAGTAATATGGATTCATTTCTTCATTCCTTCATTCAACAAATATCTATTGAAAGCATTTACACTACTTGATTTATTTTAAATATGAGACTCGAAGAAAGAGAAAAATAAAGCTGTCTGTTAAGTTTCTTTCTTTTCTCATACCCCATTCCAAATGTCTCAGCTTGTTTCTGCTCCACTCAGTACCATCAACCCCTCCTAAGTTTCCCATCTCCATTAGGATTCTTTATCCATTGGATTGCTGTCCTGATCACGTTGCCTAGGCTCTTCCAACACAGACACTACATGTCCTAGGCCTTGTATTACTAATCAGTGGTACCCTGACTACAGCTAGATTGCTGGGGCCAGACTTGGTCCACAGTCTCTGGGCAAGCAGGAAGCAACTCTTCAGGACACAGTTGATCTGAGGCTCCTGGAGAGGCCTGGGTTAAGGAGGTCCTTGTAAACCAGGTAGATTTTATGTGGTAGGCACTAGAGTGCTTTTGTAGCTGTCTTGAGCAAAATGACTTGATGAAACTTATATTAATTTTATCCATTAGAAGATCAATCTGTAATGGTGAGGATGAAAGATTGAAGTAAAGTAATAGCAGGGGCAGGAAGAGGTTGTAGTACTAAGAATGACTTAGAAGGGGCTGCCTGCTTAGTTTAGTTGATTGGTGTGTGGTGCTGATAAAATCAAGGTCCAGGGTTTGATCCCTGTACCAACTAACCAAAAAAAAAAAAAAAAACCCACAGAAAAATGAAGTAGAAAATTAAAACCTACAATACATTTCTTGGGGGGAAAATGATCAGACTAGGTGGCAGTTTTACAGAGAGAACAAAGGAAAGAAGAGTGTAGAACAATGGTATTTCCATAGACAAATAAAATAACTTGAGGACTAGGATGAATTGAATTTTTTGTGTGAAATTAAGATTGAACTTGTAAAGGATTTTGGAAATCATCTAATCTATGTTGAATTTGGGCCAAAATACAGATTTTGGAATCTTGTCTATATTATCATGTTGAAATTTCCAGGCTATATGAAATTACTAAAGGAATTAGGGGTAGAGCAAGAGTAGTGGATATGATCTTGGAAATGTGACCTACAGTTGAAGAGGAAAAGGAGAAAGAGAGGAGCTAAAAAGGAGACAGAAAAGGATGAGTTAAAAAATGTAAGTGTGGCAGGAGAATAGATAAGAGCAACATGCACTTTGGTCTCAGACTTAGGAGGGAGTCTATCCTCTACTTCCAATTACTTTTTTACATTAGAAAAGTTATCTTCTTTTAATACTAGATTTTTTAAATATGTAAAATGGGATAGTAATAGTACCTACATTTTAGGTAATTGTAACTGTGAACATTAAATAAAGCCAGTAAAGAGATTATTAGCACAATTCTTGATACATAGATACATTTAATAAATATTATAAGATAAATAGGGCCATAAAATCTATAAAGAATAAATAAATGTCACTGGCTCTGAAAAACAAAAAATAAACTAACAGTTAACTGCCGAAACATAGGCTTTGAGTAAAGCAGTATAATAAAGTCATAATGCATTTAAATTAGATGCACATTTATATGCAGGTTATGCAGTGGTGAGTCAGTTTTGAAGTAGAATGAAACATTCCAATTCAGAGAATAACTGAGGAAGCTTTTATTATTGTTCTTGATAGTAAGAGTGTTAATGGGGGCTTACTCTGAAATATAGGAGTTTAGATTTTCATTTGAGAGTTTCTCATATCTTTGGACAGTCAATAGTGATGTTTTTGAAGTTAGGTTTAATAATCAGTTGTACTTGTTATGTACACTTATCTCTGTACATTTTCAGTTATATGTATAAACATCTTTGAGTGAAATATTACTTATATTTAGGTTTATAAAAACCACAGTGGATGTGGTTTAAAACTAATTAGCATCTCACCATATACCAAAATCAACTCAAAATGGATTAAAGACTTAAATATAAGATCTGAAACCATAAAATTATTAAAGGAAAATATAGGGGAAACACTCCAGGTAATAGGACTGGGCAAAGACTTTATGAATAATACCCCAAAAGCACAAGCAACAAAAGGAAAAATAAATAAATGGGATTATATCAAACTAAAAAGCTTCTGCTCAGCAAAGGAAACAATCAACAGAGCAGAAAGACAACCTATTGAGTGGGAGTAAATATTTGCAAACTATACATCTGACAAGGGATTAATATCCAGAATATACAAAGAAAAACAACTATACAGTAAAAAAGCAAGTAATCCAATTAAAAAATGGACAAAGGAGATGAATAGACACTTTTCAAAGGAAGACATACAAATGGCCACCAGGTACATGAAAAAATGTTCAGCATCATTAGGCACAGAGAAATGCAAATCAAAACCACATTGAGATATCATCTCACCCCAGTTAGACTGGCCATTATTAAAAAGACTGAGAATAACAAATGCTGGTGAGGATGCGGGGAGAGGGGAAGTCTTCTACACTGTTGGTGGGACTGTAAGTTAGCACAGCCATTATGGAAAACAGTATGGAGGTTTCTCAAACAACTACAGATAGAGCTGCCATATGATCCAGCAATCCCGCTACTGGGTATATATCCAAAGGAATGGATATCATCATGTCGAAGGGATACCTGCACTCCCATGTTCATTGCAGCTGTATTTACAATAGCCAAACTATGGAACCAACCTAAGTGTCCATTGTTAAAGAAAGTGTGGTATATATACACAGGAATACTACTCAGTCATAAAAAAGCATGAAATCCTGCCATTTGCAGCAACATAGATGAGTCTGCAGAAAATTATGTTCAGTGAAATAAGCTAGACAAAGGAACAGAAATACTGCATGTTCTTACTCATAAGTGGCTGCTAGGAAGGGAGGGAGGGAGGGAGACAGAGAAGGAAGGAAGAAGGAAGGAATGAAGAACAGAAAGAAAAGACCACAACAATATGTTGAACTTTCAGAAGGAGAGAACAAACCTAAGGATGGAGGGAGGATGGGAGGGGGTTTGGAAATGATAGGTCAGGCAAAGGACGTAAAGAAATATCATGATTTGTAGAAATGAATATGTTAATAATAAATAAAATTTAAAAGAAAAAAATAAAACTAATTAGCTATAATATACCTGAATTCACAGTTTTTACTGCTTCATTGCCTAGAATGCATTTTTAAATATATTTATCAGATTCTCTCTCCTATTGTTATTCATTTATATTTTGTTTGGGTCCTAGGCCGCTGAAATAGAGTACAATGAGAGAAATGGGTATTTTTTCCAACTCCATTTTTTTCTGTATTAATTTTGGAATAATGGATTTACTCTTCATACATGACTCTACCTCATATTTTTAATAATGCTTGCCTAGAGAATACAATTTATTGTGGAATTTTCCATTAACAATTCATTCATACATGTTTAAGAAATTGTTGGGTCAGCCACCGGCCGACCCAAACAGCCCTTGCCTTGCTATCAGTCTCTCCCTTGGTGTTCCTTCTGGTGGGTGAGCGAATTGCCCAGATTCCTCTTTCCCTCTGGTCCCCGTTGGAAGGAGATGGGAGAAGAGAGCCGTGAAGAGAGGTGAGCACAGCCGCCGGCCCCAACCAGCCCGTTAAAGGACACTCAGACGTGGCGGGGGTTCTGTCGAGCAGTTCCGTTTATTATCACACAAGCACTTGCTTTTAAAGGCAGATGGGGAAGGGAGGTTTTTACATCTTCCAATCAGCTTAAAGGTTACAAGAGCATCCATCCTGTCTCAATGCCTAGCTATTTCAATCACGCAGTGTTCACGAGCGCGGAAAGGCGTATTTGGCCAATAAGGGCTAAGGCAAGGTTCCCGCAGACACTCCCACCCTACTTCCTCCCGGTGCCATCTTAGGCTGCCATGTTCCTTGTGGGCCCATAATGATGCCGCTTGTAATGTCACTTAAGGTGGCATTAGTTTTTAAGGCCCCACAAGAAATCATTAACTTTTATTTTTCATAGCTTTTAATCTAAAAAATTTTCTGGCTGAAAGAGTTTTTAAGATGGTTTTTAATAAAATCAACTCTTGACATGGGGACATTTGGAGGGATAATGTATATTGTAGTATCATATCAGCTACTATGTTTTTATTGTTATTGTATTAAAGAATTTTTTGTTGTAATTTTTAGGAGAAAATGGAAAAATTTTTGTTTAAAAAATCTTTATTATTCCTGCCATGCCTTCATTTTAATTACAAATCTATTTATCAGGTGTACTTCTCTGTTGGATTAAATTGAGATCTCTGGAAGTAGTATGTGGGTGTAATGGTCTATGGGTATTCAATATGTGACTTCTAAATACTGACCTTTATGCCTATGGGATCTTTGTTTACCAGTGTTCTTATTATTGATCATGATTATGCTTTGTATCTCATATCTTCTATTTTTTTTTTTTTTTGTTTTTGGCTGACTGATACAGGGATTGAACTCTGGACCTTGGTGTTATCAGCATCATGCTGTACCCAACTTAGCTAACCAGCCACCTTTTTGTATCTCACATATTCTGTAGTTGAATAAAATAGCAATACAAAGTAAATTAAATCTAAGCTAATTTTTTCCAACCAATATAAAAGAAATTAATAGAAGCCTGAGTAGGTTAAACCTATGTACATTATTCCTTCTAAGTTTTTTGAGTTACAGATTTAAAAAAGTGTAAAACAGTTCATCATAAAAATCCACATAAAGAAAGAAGGAAATAATAAGAGTAATTTTGTTCAGTTGAATTCAGCAAATGCTTTTAGAGAACCATCATTTTGAAAAAGCACTCTTATGCTGATGCTGCCTGTCCAGAGACTGCAGTTTGAGAATCACTGTAATAGATCGTGGTAGAACCATTTGACGTTATCGAGGTGAGAATGAAAAGGGAGATTTTTCAGTTTAAGAAAGCAGTCTTTAACTTCTAGCATCATAGTCTTGCTTACCACAGTGGTGATATGTTATAAAATTGGTCAGCATCTCAGCATTTCTTCATCTAAACTTTCTAGTATATTCATTCACTTATTCAGTGATATTTACTAAACATGTAATATGTGCCAGGCATATTTTGAACTGGAAATAAAGAGTAAGACAGGCATAGTTCCTCCCCCTTGTGGAGTTTACATTCTCTTGGGGGACATATTATAGACAAAAACAGGTGAGAAGGTAAATTATGTAGTTGCCAGTTGAAATATGTCAGATGAAAGAAACAAACAAAGAGAAGATTGATAAGATTAGAAAATAAACTATGTTAGGTATGTAATAGATCTGCAACATAACCAGCGCTATTTTAGACAAGCCCAAGTAGGAATTGGCGCCATCCACCTCTTCCCCTCCCCTCCCCTGTTCTCTTTTACAAGAAGCCTCATGGTCTTGGAGAAAATGAAACTTTTGGTGTTTCTGCATGCACAGAACTCTCCATTCCCATGACCTAACTCAATCTCCACCCTGGAATTACATCACCCAGCTCTTGGAGCCAACATACCTATATAAGCTCTACCACCCCCACACCTGGTGCTGTCCCCCATTTTCAGGGCAGCCCCAGGCTGCCACTTTGAGCACAGCCCGGCAGATTTTCTTCCTTTGATGAAGCTTGAACCAGTACCCTGCATCTTGGCTTTCTTTCAGTATGGTTATCTCTAAAGAGATCACATTGAAGTTGAGACTGTGAAAGTTGGTTATGCAAATTGGGTCATTCTTGTCATACTCAAACTAAAATTGGAGGGGCCAGGAGGAAAAAGCACTTGGGGCACACAGCACCTGCTCCAAGAAGAATTTTCTACAAACCCATCTGTTAAAAGAGCCTGCTGTAACCCTAAGACTAGTTTTCACCTAGTAGCTACTGAAACTACCTGCCATGACTCTAAGACAATTTTATCTACTTGTCACTCACCAATCAAAGTCTGCCAACTCCCAAAAAGATTTGCTAGTGCCAATGAGCTTTTTTTCAAAACAATATATAACATTCTTTTCTCTAATAAAACTTACAGACTTTTCTTTGTTCTTATGCCATACTGGAGACCACTATAGTTTGTGTGTGCCGCAGATTACAATCCTATTTTCCCAGTTGAAACATTCTCTTAGAGATTTGTCTCTACATTTTTTGACTTTAACAAGACCCACAGAAAAGAGACAACTAGTTCTGTTAAGAGGAGGAGTGAAGAGCATTATTTTGGCAGGGACAATTGAAAGTGCATAGGTAACAGTTTCTTTATTCTAGCAACTAGAAGTACAGTTACTAGCCTACTAGTAAGATTGGAGACAGGAGGTGAGGGAGAAAGAGGAGAGAAATTAAGAACAATCCATAGGTTCCTGGTTTATATAAATGAATAAATGTTTCCATGCATTGCAGAGCCTACTGGTGTTATTTTAAACCAAATATAAATTACTTTTAGATTTTGTGTGGATTATAATTATTTTGATCAACCTCCTCTTTAAGGTTAACCACAGTTGACTATGTTGTTTCCAAATTCTAAAGTATTGAATTTGTGATGCTTTTGGGAACAAAGACTATTAATGACTATTGAAATACATTTTATGGATCTCAGATGAGATATTTTATTTGGATTTATTTCCAGAAGTTCAAAATATATACTTATTACTGTGGTCACATGTAGAAAAATGATGTATTTCTTGAATCTAATGTCAGTTCTTTTGTATTCACTTCCTAATTATCTACACTTTTTTCTCAATTATGTATCCTCTTTTTTCTGAAGCTCTTGATTAAAATCAGGTCTACTCTACAGTAATTTCTATTGACTCAGGCTCATTTTTCTCATGATCCTGTTAATTCAGTGTTTATTTTCTCAAATATTTGTTTCAGTAACTTTTGTTACTTAAATATAGACACATTTTAGCGGTTGCTGTTTCACCTCCAGCCAACTTTTCTGGCTTAATAATACTGGTGAACCCTAACTTCTAGAGTAGAATCTCATCAATTATATGGGTGTAGAATTAGGATGTAATGAACACCAAGCCTAAAGAAGCAATATCACCTTTT
This sequence comes from Cynocephalus volans, assembly GCF_027409185.1. NCBI lineage: Eukaryota > Metazoa > Chordata > Mammalia > Dermoptera > Cynocephalidae > Cynocephalus > Cynocephalus volans. The sequence goes on from NC_084461.1 coordinate 101,726,013, forward strand.
ACTTCAGTTGCTGTGGGGACATTATTTACCAAAAGAAAACAGATTGAGTATAGAGATCTGTTAGAATGACTGTGTTATGCCCTATTACTCTAAAACACTTATATTTCTCAAGGGTTGAGCTGTCTTTAATAGAATATGTGAGAAAACATTTCATGGTTTTTAGCCAGAGGATTTTATATATTAATGATAATAGAGGAACAGTGTAACATTTATGAACTTGGAGACAATGTGATGTAATCAACTTTAGGGCTTTGGGATGAGACACTTGGAATCCTGTCCTCTTCACTTGTTAACTTTGTGACTGTGAGCAATTTACTTGACCCGTGGGTCTCAACTTACTATTTTGTAACATGGGAATAATATGACTTCCTGACAAGGATTTTGAAAGTATTGAATGCAATTATACAGAAAATGCCTAATGAAAGTTTTGGCACATGCAGGTTTTTCACCAAAGATGAGAAGGTTTTACTAAATATAGAGAGGGAGATAAGGTTTCATTGTTTGCTAGAGCCTTGTATCCATAGATCTGTATATTGTCTCAACCTAAGTGATCCACAGTGATCCCAACTAGGATGTATGTTTTAAGAAAGCATGGAATTTTTACTGTTTTGTTCACTTTGAACAAAAGGTCAATTTGTGCTTTGAGGTCCTAGGTATCTCCTAGATATAAGCATGTGAGAAGCACAAGGGCAAGCAAGGGGAATTTAATAGGCCCCGAGTCCTACTTCAGCAGAGCAGCTATACTTTTCTGTTTTGCTATTTGTATTTCCATGTGAGATATTGTTGAATAAAGGGGTCTGTGTAGTACAAAAAAAGTTTGAAAAACTAAAAGCAGACTAAAGCAATCTATTCCTTGGCTACCCTTTCTCTCAGGTCCCACCCTGCTTTCTCTGTGGCCTTTCAAAGTTGTGGAAATGGGTGGGGCATACAGTAGAAATAGATGAGGAGGAATTCCAGTCTGTCTTATTGCATACAGTTCTCAGAGAACTAAGCATAACAAAAGGACAAGGGTCCTGTGCAAAAAGGGCACTCCTGGCAAAAGTTTTTTTACCTCCTCAACAGTAGCATTGCCTACACAGAGCCACATTTTGCACCATCATCAGAAATTTTCCAGCTGTGAAGTAACAAATAGGGACATCTTGCCTCTGATTACTTCACTCTTCCATCAAGCATGGTTGGAGAAAATAACACAGTGTTCTGATTAGTTACCTATTATTTCCTGAACTTTGGGTTCTGTTCTTTCCAGTTATATGAGTGTTGTCTCTCTCCTCTGTCTTCAGTATCTTCCTCTCTGTTCTCCTCTTACCATAAACATTTAAACATAACCAAACGAATCCAAGCATCAAATGAAAGCAACCAAAAAATCTGCTTTTTTAGATTGAGGCTACAATCCTCTTTCTCACCATCTCACAGCCAAACTTTTTAAACATATTGTTTATCTTCATAGTCTTTAGCCCACTCCAATACAGCTTCTCCTCCCATAATCAAAACTGCTTTTGTAAATTTGCTTCACTTCTCTATTTAAAAGCTTCCCCATTGCCTTATGATAGAGTCTCATATCCCTAACATAATGATTTATTTAATGACTTTCTTCCCATGTCTTTCAATGGTAGCCTCTAGAGATAACTGGTTATAGGGCCTGATACTTGTAAGAAGCTCAAGAAATATTTGTTAAGGAAATGACTAAATAAATTTAAATTAACAACTTTAACCTTCCCTAATTTAGTATGTCAGTTGTGTCCTTGACCTTAGTAGAGTTTCTTTTCCTTGGCAGTATAATGAATTGTAAGTGGAGAAAAAACTATTAGTACCTGCCCTAGAGTTATTAAGCTCTGCAGCCAATAGTGTGTAATAGCTGCACAGCATATACAGTTTTCATTATTGTCTTCTGCTTTTTGCTTTGAAAATAATTAGATTATTCCTATTTCTATAGAATGTATTCAAAGATGTTGAAATAGTGGGGGGAAAAGCAACGTTTAAAATGCTGACATTGACTGGCTTGTCAGCTCAGTTGGTTAGAGCTTGGTGTTACAACACCAAGCAAGATCAAGAGTTTGGATCCCTGTACTGGTCGGCTGCCAAAAAAATAAAAAATTCAGAAATAAAAAAAGAAACCTAGAAATCCGTAATAATTTTAAACATTCTTATTAGGAAGTTGAGAATTTTGTTTCTGTGGCATTGTGAATGAATCAAATCACATATTTATTGAGTACTATTCAGTGTATGGTTTAAGTGAAAAATTAGAATATAGACAAATAATTCAATTTTCTAAAAAGAAAATAAGACAAAAAACTTTAAAAACAGTGTAGGAGTACATGTGTTCAAAAGAAACACCAGAAATTCTGTTTTCTGTTTTCTACCTAAATATATTAGATTCTTCTGAGATCCTAATGCTCTAGTAAATAAAATATTACAAAACTTTTATTATTAGGAACTATTTGACAGTAAAAAGTACAGCTAAAAATGTAAGATAAATTAATGAACATATGATAGAACAGGTAACAGTGAAAGTATTTGTTTTGTAGAATTCTGATTTATACACAAAATAATAGTATATGTATTTAAATAAAATTAAATGTTACATGTATGTTCAGAGATTGCTACCTTATTTTATAGATTGGTAAATAGTGTGTGAGTTGAATTTCAAAAACATTTTATTATTTATTATTTATTTATTTATTTATTTATTTATTTATTTATTTATTTATTTATTTATTTATTTATTTCGGATAAAAATCAAAATTATTAGTATCTGGAAACCCAAGTTTAATTACTGTAGTCTTGTTTTCTGTTAGGTTAATTGGTTTTATTTCTTTCTTTTTTTCTTGTTTATTGAAGCACAATAGATTATACATATTCATGGGGTACAGAGTTGAATATCAATACCTGTGTACAAAATGTGATGATCAAATCAGGGTAATTAGTATATTCATCATTACAAAATGTAATAATTCTTTGTGACCTTTATTCAATTTCTCACTAATCGCCTTCCAACTCCCCCTTTCCTACTTCTAGTAACCACAGTTCTGTTCTCTCCTTTTGAAAATTCAGTATATTATTGTGATTGTTGGTTCTTTCTTCCTTCTTCATTTCTTTCTTATTTACCGATTTGTTTATTTTAAGATCCCACTTATGATTAAGGACATGCAGTACTTCTTTTTCTGTGCCTGGCTTATTTCACTTAACATAATTTTCTCAAGCTCATCCATGCTGCTGCAAATGGCAGAATTTCATTCTTTTTATGTAATAGAATAGTAATATTCTATTGAGTATATATACCACATTTTCCTTATCCAGTCATCTGTCAATGGACATTTAGGTTGCTTCCATATCTTGGCTATTGTAAATAGAGCTGTGATTCACATGGAAGTACACATATCCCTTTGACATGATGATTTCCATTCATTTGGGTATATACCCAGTAGTGGGATCACTGAATTGCATGTTCTACCTGTAGTTGTTTGAGAAACCTCCATAGTGTTTACTGCAATGGTTGTACTAATCCACAGTCCCAGCAGTGGTGTAGAAAGTTCCCTTTTCTCTGCATCTGTGTGAGCATTTGTGATTCTCTGTCTTTTTAGTAACAGCCAGTCTTAAGTAGGACTGAGATGATATCTCACTGTGGTTTTGATTTTCATTTCCCTGAAGCTTAGTGATGTTGAGCATTTTTTCATGTACCTGTTGGCCATTTGTATGTCTTCCTTTGAGAATGATCTATTTAGCTCCCTTGCCCGTTTTTAAATAGGATTATGTTTATTTTACTGTTAACAATACTGCATATTAATTTCCTGTTGGATGTGTAGTTTGCAAATATTTTCTCCCATTCTGTGAGTTGTCATTTTACTCTGTTGTTTCCTTTGCTGTGCAGAAGCTTTTTAGTTTGACATAATCCCATTTGTTTATTTTTCTTTTGTTGCCTGTGGTTTTAGAATCTTGTTCATTAAGTCTTTGCCCAGTCCTACATCCTGAAGTGCTTCCCCTATCTTTTCTTCCAGGAGTTTTATAGTTTCTGGTCTTATATTTAAGTCTTCAATCTATTTTGAGTTCATGTTGATATATGGTGAGAGGTACAGGTCTACTTTCATTCTTCTACATGTGGACATCCAGTTTTCCTAGCACCATTTATTGAAGAGGCTAACATTTTTGTTGAAGATCAGTTGGTTGTAAGTAGATGATTTTATTTCTTGATTCTCTATTCTGTTCCATTGGTCTGAGTGTCTGTCTTTATGCCAGTATTATGCTGTTTTGGTTACTATAGCTTTGTAGTATAATTTGAAGTCAAGTAGTAATGCCTCTGGTTTTTTTGTTTTGTTTTTTGTTTTTTGCTCAGGATTGCTTTGGCTATTCCATATTAATGTTAGGATTGTTTTTTCTATTTCTGTGAGGAATGTCATTGGTATTTTGATAGGGATGGCATTGAACCTGTAGATCACTTTGGGTAGTATGGATGTTTTCACAATGTTAATTCTTCTAATCCACAAGCATGGAATGTCTTTCTGACTTCTTGTGTCCTCCTTAATTTCTTTCAGCAGTGATTTGTAGTTTTCAGTGTAGAGATACTTTCACCTCCTTGGTTAAATTAATTCCTGGGTTTTTTTGGTTTCTGTTTTGGTAGCTGCTATAAATAGACTTGCTTTCTTAATATCTTCTTCTGCTAGTTCTTCTGCTAGTTGTTGGAGTATAAAAGTGCTACTGATTTTTGTATTAGTTTTGTATCCTTCTACTTTACTGAATTTGATTATTGCCTCTAAGAGTTTCCTGGTAGAGTCTTCAGAATTTTCTATATATACAGTCATGTCATCCACAAACAGGGACAGTTTGACTTTGTCTTTTCCAATCTGGATGCCCTTTATTTCCTTCTCTTGCCTGATTGCTGTGGCCAGTACTTCCAATACCATGTTAAGTAGGAGTGGTGAGAGTGGACTTCTTTGTCTTGTTCATATTCTTAAGGATCCCATTCAGGATGATATTGGTGGTAAATTTGTCATATATGGCTTTTATTTTGTCTAGGTACTTTCCTTGTATACCTAATTATCTGAGAGTCTATCATGAAGGGATGTTGAATTTTTGTCATATGCTTTTCTGTGTCTATTGAGATAGTCATGGTTTTTGTCCTTGATTTTGTTGATGCACTGTTTGACGTTTATTGACTTGCATACATTTATTGACTTGTTAAACCATCCTTGCATCCCTGGGCTGAAACCCACTTGATTGTGGTGTATAATTTTTTGATATGTTGCTGTAATCTATTTGCTAATACTTTATTGAAGATTTTTGCATCTATGTTTATCAAAGATATTGGCCTATAGTTCTCTTTTTTTGTTGTATCTTAGTCTGATTTTGGTATCAGGGTGGTATTGGCCTCATAGAATGATCTTGGGAGAATAGCCTGTGTTTCACTTTTTTGGTATAGTTTGAATGTTCTGTGTGCTGATGAGAAGAATGCATACTATGTAGTTGTTGGATGAAATGTTCTATAGATGTCTGCCAGATCCTGTCAGTCTAAAGTATAGTTTAAATCCTGTGTTTCTCTGCTGATTTGTAGCCTAGGTATCTGTCCAGTGTTGGGACGGGGTGATGAGGTCTTCAGTTATTGTTGTATTGGGGGTCTTACTCTCTCTTTATATCTAATAGTGTTTGCTTTATATATCTGTGTGCTGAGATGTTGGTTGTATATATACTTAGGATTGTTATATATTCTTGCCGAATAGATTCCTTTATCATTATATAATGGCCTCTTTGTCTCTTTTTATAGTTTTTGGTTTAAAGTCTGTTTTATCCAATATAAGAATAGTTACTCCTGCTTGTTTTTGGTTTCCATTTGTGTGGTATATCTTTTCTTATCCCTTCACTATTAGTCTGTTTGAGTCTTTACAGGTGAGGTGAGTTTCTTGTAGGCAACATATAGTTGTGTCTAGTTTTTTAATTCATTCAGCCAGTCTATGTCTTTTGAGCAGGAGAGTCAATCCATTTACATTTAAGGTTGTAAATGAAAAATATCATCTTATTCCTGGCACTTTGTTGACTTTTGTATGGTTTTTTAAAAAAATGCTTTTGTTTGTTCCTTTTTTTCCTCTCTTTTAATGTCTTCAGTGTTCATTGGTTTCTTGAGGTGGTAGGATATAGTTTCTCTTTCTCATTTGCATATCTACTCTGCCAGTGAATTTTGTTCTTTCTCATGTATTCAAGGAGGTAATTATTGTTTTTTGGATTCCAGATGCCAGGCTCCCTTGAGGATGTCTTGTAGGGCTTTTCGTGTGGTGGAAAACCCCAACAGTTTTTGTATGTCTGGGGAATACACTATTTCTCTTTCACTTCTAAAGTATAGCCTTGCTGGGTATAGTGTTCTTGACTGGCAGTTTTTGTCTGTTAGTACTTTGAATTTATCATCTCATCCTCTTCTGGCTTGCGGGATTTCTGCTGAAAAGTGTGCTGTTAGTTTGATGGAGATTTCCTTTATTGGTGACTTGGCACTTTTCTCTTGCTGTTTTTATGATTTGCTCTTTGTCTTTGACTTTTGACACTACAGTGTGTCTTAGAGAGGTCCTTTTTGGATTGAATGTGTTTGTTGATTTTTGGAACTCTTTGATCTGAAAGTCTGTATCTCTCAATACCTGGGAAGTTTCCTGCTATTATTTTGTTGATTAGGTCTTCCATACTTTTTTCCCTTTTTCCTCCCCTTCCAGGAAACCCATGATTTGGATGTTTCTGTGCTTAAGGTTGTCTGATAGCTCTTGTAGGTTTTCTTTATTTTTTAGAATTCTATTTTCTTTTTTATCCTGCCTGAGTTATTTCAAAGAGACTGTTTTTGAGATCAGAAATTCCTTCTTCCTCTTGCTCTAGCCTGCTGCTTTTGCTCAGTTGTAGTTTTTATTTCATTGAAGGTGTCCTTCAGTTGTAGGAGTTCTGCTACATTATTTTTAAGGTATCTATGTTTTTGAAAATTTCCTCCTTCATATCCTGTATTGTTTTTCTCATTTCTTCTTGCCAATTATTCTTATTGTATATGACTGAGTTTCTTTAAGTTTGTGGCTAGGAATTTCTTTTCAGTCATTTCAAAGGTTTGCTGCTGTTTGGGGTCTAGTACTTGAGAATTATTATATTCCTTTCATAGTGTCATATTTTCTTGTTTTGTTTTTGTATTTCCTGTATCTGTTAATATCTAGTCTTCTGGTGGAGCAATTGCTTCTTCTATTACTCTGGGTGGCTTTTAAAGAAAGATTCTCTCCTGTAGATGTGTTTTATATTGACCATTAGGTGGAGTGTTTTTGTGTTTGTTCTGGGTAGACTTAGTAGCATAGTCTCCTATGTATACTTCAGCTGTATTTAGTGTCAGAGGTGTCTTGAGTGCTTCCGTGGCCTAGGCACTGGGGCATGTGGTGGTTCCTTGCTGAAGTGAGTGACACTGTGTTGGGTTGTTGAGGACATGGATGAGATCTTGACTTCTTGGAAGAAGTGCCTGGGTGCCTTGTCACTCCTTGGCTGAGGTGGGTGATGCTGGGTTGACTTGTCTTAAGACCCCGATAGGTGCACTGGGCTGTACTGAGACTCATCACCTTGAATATGTGACCCTGTGCAGGGTTTCTCTTTCTTCTTTCCTGCAGGCAGAGTCTTCTTCTGGGCCCCTACTTCTCCTGGTTGGGAAATGGATTGTTGATGGCTGGGAATTTCCTTCTGTACTATATTTGGATATCCTAAGTTTTCTGCACTCACCGGCAATTCTGTCTGTATCCCTCCCCAGGTCAAGGCAGTTTTGGAGGCTGTGCAATTAGTTCTTACCCCCAGGTGCATGACCTTGGGGGCAGCAAGGTTTCCCCTTTGGGTTGGGCCACTGGGTTGAGGGTCTGCCCTGGCTCACCTCTTTCCTCTTTCCTCCTGTCTGGCAATGCACAGGAAGATAATGGATTTGGGTGAGGCGGAGCTGGTGGCACCTGTGCTGCAGCCAGCCTGTGGCCAGTATTTTGGTGTTTAAAAGTAGCCTTTATATAATTGCACAGATACCTTATTGATATAAGAAAAAATTGTCAACGACCTATTTATGTATAGATATGATAAAGAAGAGTGACAGAATTTGTGCTTCTACAAAGTAGTTTAAATGATCTCTTAATTACTTATATTAGCATTTACATGTAAATATATTTCTTGTGCATTCTAATTCAAATACTCACCAAAAACATGGAAATGAATGTAGTTTGTGTTTAAACTGAATTGAGAAAACATATTGTAGTAATTAAATTTTATCTTATTTTAACAGAGCATTTTTATAAATAAAATTGCTGGATTCCAAGTACGTGTACTTTAATTAAAACAACTGTATGCTGTAAGCAAAATTTTCATCTTAAATACTTCCTTTATGTTTTATATTTTATTTTCTCTAAGTTATAGCCCTGTGTCTTTGGTGGAATTCTAAATGAATAATAGTGAACTTTACCCCGCAGTCACAGAAACTGTTTGGTAATATAGGAAGGAAGTGACATCTTTTCCCCTCCAAATATATAGATCCATAGCCTGGACAGGCATCTTTAGGGGTGAGCTAACACATCATTATGTCAGTTTGCAACAGAAGGTCAATGCTGTTAGTTTCCAATAGCTATGGAAACTAACTATACTAACTAACTATTGGTACCTACTTTGCAGTAAGTGACTGATTTTTTTTGAACAATTATCACTCATGGTGGAGAGGACAGTAACTTGTCTATGAACTCCCATGATCCACCCTTTGATTGCCTCCCAGGGTTATAAAGCCCACTTGATTTAAATTATATTCTACAGGCAGAATAAATTTTGGCAGGAGGGGGACCATGGAGCTTATTTTTAAGAAATTTTTTTCTGCTGTAATTTGATATTTGCAAGCTTTTGGAAGACTTGAGAGAGGTATTTCAAATAGTTGTTGAGATTATAGAATGAAATATTTAATTTAAATGTTTCACATCTCCAATTTTTGTGAAAATTTAAAGCCCTACTTTCTACAGAGTATTTTGTTATTCATCTGTTAGTTTATGTATTTATTTGAGCAAATAAATGTGTGTATACTTGTTAAAAATAAACAAACACATGCGTACACACATACATACATAAATAAATGCAGCACTCATTATAAAGAAAATTCTTTCTGCTGGAATTAAAACCAAAAGGGTTGATTCAGAGTATTCAGTTTTTGCATGTATTCTACCAATAATTATGTGATATTGCTAATATCTTTTTTGTATCTGTTTTTAATGAAGATGATGCTATCAAACACATAGTATCATTATGAAAACAATGTTTGTCACATGATTGCTTAAACCATGTTTTATGATAATAAATTATATTTGTTGAGAGCTCATTATATGTTAGGGTTTATTCTAAGTGCTTTAGGTCCCACCTCCCTCTGTGGAAGCCCAAATGGGGCAGATAGTCCCTCTCATAGCTCTGTGACAGCTAGAGTTTTGGGCACACAACCTACTGTCAACCAGTTGTAAATATCTGTATGAGACTTCATATTTGGAAAAAGTGATGGAAAGAAACGGACCATTTAGAATTCATTCCTCTATTGGCTATAGCAGCATCCATTGTTTTCTTCCAGTGGATATACTGATACCACAATGGTGTTGGTGTCACATTCTCAGAAGATGTATCTGAAGCCTGTCCTTCCTTCAGCATGATTTTGGTTGCAATTCTGACTTCCTAGTCTTCTTTAGTTCTAGCTTGTTTTGCAAGTCTGTTTCTTCAGCTTCATCATTTTTCTACATAAGTTAACCAGAAGTCACTTCCACTCTTTGTGAAAAAGAACTCTGATTAGTACAATTGCTCTTGGGACAAATTAGTCTTAATCCCTAGTTAGTTGGGAATATCTTTTTTTTTTTTGATAGATACAGCTGTCAAAACTCTGAATTTCAGTTAACAATGTAAAAGGAATTTGAGAGGGGGAAAATGAAAGTTTTAATTATTTAAGCATGGTATCAGAAGAAAAGAATAATAAGATCTAATAAAGAGTACTATTTTCAATAAATTGTTCATATTTTTCAGCAAAATAAAAAAATGCATTTTTTGTAGATGATTTTATTTGTTCATGTTATCTTTATTATGAAACGTTGTAATTTGTATTGGGCATGTATTCCTGATCTTCTGAAAAACATCCGTTGATTTTCCTCTGAAGAATCTATCCCTTTTCTATTTTTAAGTAAGGTTGCATCGACCAACTCAGGATGGCATACATGATTTACACCTAAGCAGTCAGCACACTGCATCTTTGACAAAGTGATTGACTCAGATTGAACAAATAAATATCAGAATACTTTGACTGAGAGATAGCTGTAGCAGCTCAAGCACCACAGCCTTGCATGTCACATGGAGCCTGAGGACACGACCGACATATCAGAAACATATCAGAACTGAGAGAATTTAGAGTAATTGTATTGATACATATTTGAAGAAATTACCACTTTCAGCTGTTACATTATCACTGAAAATAAGTTTATGGATGAATAATCTTTGACATGCAGAGCTGTAATGATTTCTTTCTAGTATAAAAATTTAATAGCCAAGTGTGTTGACACTCCTGTGCCTGCTTTAGTTAATGTAGGTGATTATTGCATGATATTAAAGAGGCAAGGTTATGGAGTTGATATTTTACTGGCTAACTTTTAAGAAAAAAGTTTGCTGTTTATAGCTATAGACAGTATATGCTTATATTCAAACACCCCTAATGCTGCTAGTCACAGAAATATTAAATATATGTGCGTGAATGGCTTGTTACAGTCTAATATGATGATTGGAAAATAGCTAATATAGTATATTCTAAGTGATCAATCTTTATCTTCATGTATAAAGGATATCATATTACTAACTTTCAAATTTGTCATGAAAAGAAGACACTAAACAAAATGTAAAAAATTATGTATATTGTTTCAGTGTTACAGATGATTTATTAAAAAAGCATAGGAGCATTGGTGTACCTGTATTCGTATCTTTCAATATATGCCTACCTAAAAATAACAACTTATCATAAATATTTTTTCTTTATTGTCAATAATTTATACCTGAAGTATATAATCAAGAAAGCATAGTGTTTCTGTCAAAAAAAAAATCCTTTTAAGTATTTTCTGCAATAAACACTTGGCATTTTTTAAATGTGGGGTTGTCTTTCACATTTTGCATAGTCTAGTTCACAATCATAGAATCTTCAGTTTTGGAAGAGATTGCAAAGTTCATTTCATTCATTCCCCATCCATTTGATGATGGTGTGCTTGGAAGACTTAATAAGAAATTAACACCTAGTGCAACATTTTTTAACTTTCCAAAATGTCATTGCATTTTATGTAAACAGCACATGAAATTACAAAAAAATTTTGATATTTCTTGCCAATAAGAATTATCATTATTATTACTTTAATAATCATTATTATTGTTTTTTCTAGCTGCCCAATATGGGGATAAGAACCCTTGACCTTGGTGTTTTAACACTGTGCTCTAACCACCTAAGCTAACTGGCCAGCCCTCTTTGCCAATAAGAATTAAAAGTAGAGTTGAAGACAGAATTTTATTTTTGTAGAAATAGAAAATTCATGAAAGAACTCTGATACTTTCTCCATCTTTCTGAATGTGCTGTAAAGTGCAACTTACTGTATGTTTTCCCATGGAAGTAGCCAGTTACCCTTTGATTAAAATCCAATTTAGATACAGAAGCACAGGGATTGAGTGTCAAGAGGTGGTAGATTGGGAGTACTAAGTAAGCCTTGATTCACAAGTTAGTTCAGCCCAGAGCCATAGATACTTTCCATGTAGTTATTACCTGGAGGACTTGACAACCAAAGATGTAAAGAGCATCTCTTCTCTTCTCCCCTTTGTTGCTTTCTGTTTTTTTTACACAGACACACACACACACACACACACACATCTTGATTATTTTGATAATTTTGTCTACTACATGTACACACACCACACATAATTTTGATTACTTTATTTTTTCAAAGATCTCAATTGGTTTTATTGCAGTTTTAGAATTGGGCAACACTTCATTCCATAAAATAGAGTAAAGTGTTCCAATGATCTGAGAAAAAGAGTTTGAAATTATAGACAGGAAAAAATGGCTGAAGAAAGAAACAATTAACAGAAAGTGGATTGGTTATTTCAAAATTATTTTCCTTGTAAGGTGGGGACAGGGATTCAGAACAATGGAAAAATAGAACAATAGAAAAATAACATCAGGTTATTTCACGCTATCCTTTTTGTGTAAGGAACTTCATTATAATACCTGTTGGAGATATAAACTGGCCTATTTGGGAAATTGGCTGTTATCTCTCTCTCTCCTGACTTCTCAGAGGGTCAGACCACAACCTAAGTGAAGTGGAACTTTAGCAGGGGTGACTGCATTTTGATTTTTAGTCTGTTCTGTTGGGGCCTAGTGCAGGAACTTAGTCTAAAACAATGGCCTCCTATAATTATATTGGTGACTCTTCTATTTGAGCTTGAGAAGAATGTGTTTCTGCTGATGTTGGATGAAGTAGTCTGTAGATGCCAATTATGTCCTGGTAATTGATGGTGCTGTTGAATTAAACTATGCTTTTACTGATTTTCTGCCTGCTGGATCTGTCCATCTCTGATAGAAGGGTGTTGATGTCTCCAACTATAATAGTGGATTTGTCAATTTTTCTTTGTATCATATCAGTTTTCGCCTTATGTATTTTGACACTGTATTTTAGGAACATATATGTGGAGGATTGTTATGTCTTCTTGGAGATTGGACCTATTTATCATTATGAACTTCCCTTCTTTATCCCTAATAACTTTCCTGGCTCTGAAGTCTGCTCTGTGTTAATTAATATAGCTACTTAATTTTCTTTTTACTAGTGTTAGCAGGACATATCTTTCTTCATTCATTTCCTTTTAACTTATGGATGTCATTGTATTTAAAGTGGGTTTCTTGTAGACAGTACATACTTGGGTTTTTTTTTTTTTTTTTTCATGTGCTCTACACTCTACAAGGTCAAAGGTTTGGATCCCTGTGCAGGCCAGCCACCAATTAAAAAAATAAAATTCACTGTGACTATCTCTGTCTTTTAATTTGTGTACATAGCCATTGACATTTAAGGTGAATATTCATATAGTTGAATTAATATTTACCATATTTGTATGTACATTTGTAGTGTTTTCTATTTGTTGCTCTGGTTTTTCATTCCTGTTTTTGTCTTTCACTCTTTTCTGCCTTTTGTGGTTTTACTTGGGCATTTTATATAATTTTGTTTTCTCTCTTAGTCTCTTGTTCTTCTTTTAAAACTTTTTTTTTTCATGGTTGTCCTAGGGTTTCTAATATACATTTACAATTAATTCAAGTCCACTATCAAATAACACTGTACCACATCAAAGGCAGTGTGAGTACCTTATAACAAAATAATCCTAATTCTTCTCTCCTTTCTTTTGTATTATTGCTGTTATTCATTTTACTTATACAAGGATACTTCAAAAAGTTCATGGAAAAATTTGTATTATCTCCTAATTCCATTTTTCCACAAACTTTTTGAAGTATCCTCTTATATAAGCACACATAAGCAAATACATATATATAATGTATGCTTTTAGATATAAAAGCATGCATAATTGAATATGTTGTTGCTGTTATTATTTTGAACAAACTATTACCTATAGATTAATTTAGAATAAGAAAAATAAAAGTTTTTATTTTATCTTTATTCTTTCTCTAATACTTGCTCTTTCTTTATGTAGATCTGAGTTTTTGATATATATTATTTTTCTCCTCTCTAAAGAACTTTTAAAACATTTCGTTTGAGGTAGGTCCACTGGTCTAACACTCCTTGATTTTAAGAGAAAGTCTTTATTTTTCCTTCACTTTTGAAGGATGATTTCTTAGGGTTCGGAATTCTCCGTTGGTGGGTTTTCTTCTCTCAACAGTAAATATTTCACTCCACTCTCCTTGCTTGCATTGTTTCTGAGAAGAATTTGGATGTAATTCTTACCTTTGCTCCTCTGTTGGTTAGATGTTTTTTATCCTCTGGCATTGTTAAGAACTTTGTCTTTATTTTTGATTTTCTGTAGTTGGGATATGATATGCTTAGGTATAGTTTTTTTGCCATTTATTCTGCTTGGCATTGTCTGAGCTTCCCAGATCTGTGGTTTGGTATCTGATATTAATTTGAAGAAATTCTTAATCATTTGACATTAAAATATTTTTACTGTAGTTGTCTCATAGTTATTGGATATTCTCTTCTGGTCCCCCCCCCCCAAGTTTTTTTCCTCTTTGCTTTTTAGTCTTGGAGTTTTCTATTGAGATATTCTCAACCTCAGAGATTTACTCAACTTTGTCCATTCTGCTAATAAGCCCATCAAAGGCATTCTTGATTTCTGTTACAGTGTTTTTCATTTCTAGCATTTCTTTTTGGCTCTCAAAATTTCCATCTCTCTGTTTACACTTCCCTTCTGTTCTTGCATGCTGTCTACTTTATTTATTAGAGTCCTTAGCATATTAGTCATAGTTGTTTTAAATTCTCTATCTCATAATTCCAGTATTCCTACCATGTCTGAGTCTGGTTGTGATGCTCGTTCTGCTCTCTTTAATCTGTGTTTTGTTTTGTTTTTGTCTTTTAGTAGGCCTTGTAATTTTTTCTGGATAGCTGGACATGTACTGGATAAAAAGAACTGCTGTAAATAGGCCTTTCGAAATGTGGTTGTAAGGTATGGGGGAAAGGGAAGTGTTCAGCAGTACTATTATTAGGTATCAGTCTTTTAGCAAGCCTGTACCTTTTGACTGTGAACTTCACAAGTGCTTCTCAGTTTGTTTTATCTCCCCATTTGGTTAAACAGATGGCTAGAGTGGGCTGGAGTTGGGTATTTCCTTTCTCCCACCAGGAAGGCTAGCACTGACTGGAGTTGGATATTTCCTTTCTGCAAACAGTAAGGCTCTGATAAAACTCCAGCAGGTTAGGCTCTGTTTTAATAGTTTCTCAGAAGATAGATCTTATTAAGAAGAACAGAATTATCTGGCATATCTCAAAATGGTTCCTTTTCCTCTTCCATTGTGGAAAGCACAAGTGGATTTTTCTCTAGTGTTCACTGTGAGAACGAGGTCAAGTTTCTAGAGGTCAAACTTAACAAAAGCAAGACCTTGTATGACTGGGTCCCTCTGGAGTTTTCAGCTCTCACAGTGGTCCACACTGAGGCTCCAGCAATTAGTCAATTACTGTTCAAGTTTTCCTGTACTGGTACTGGCCCTGTAGGTTTTGCTTGTAGGTTTCTGCTCTGGTAAGTTGTGGTTCTCTGTATTCACTTGTCTGTCTCTCCAATTTTGGAGGCAGTGGTTTACCTTGTAACCTTACTTCTCTTATGTATCGAAGAAGAGTTGTTGATTTTTCAGTTTGTTGAGCTTTTTACTTGTTGTTAAGATGGAAGGGTGACTTACAAGCTTATGTGCTGGACCACAACCAGAAGTCACTGGAAATCATTTTAATGTCAAAAACTGTCACTAACTACCACGCAGCATTAAATGAAGAGAATAAGAAGTTGTGGTTGGGTTTTAAGTTTGTGAAACAGACCAGGAAGGTTTTTGATTTACCCAAAGTTACACAGCCTGTAAATGGCAGAGGTAGGACTAGAACCAAAATGTTTGGACTCCCAATCAAATTATCTTTCTGTTGCACTCAATTCCACTTTTCTGAAAGGTAATATGAATGGTTCATATAGGGAAATGTTACAATGAGGCTCAAGTTACTGTTTCTAATCTTATTTTGATCTAGGTGTTTCCTGCACCTCCCCATACCCACTCTTTTCTGTACATTGTTTAATAATTTTCCTTATAGATCTGTTTCCTGATGGTATTGAATATTTAGAGAATACCTGCCATTTTTGAGGAGGAAATATCTAATAGCACAATCCTAGTTTCTCTATTTTATGTTATAGGCAAAAGAGAAACTGTAGCACAAGTCTGTCTTCCCTTTTATTCATTTGAATTTATGAATATGTTAAAGTCAATAGTAATATGCAAACAAAAAATCATGCAGTGAAAGTACTTATGTGCTGGACCACAAATAATAAGAATTCTTAACAAGACTTCAGCACCATAATTAAATTGCAAAGTTTCTGCTTTTGAGCTAGCTGGGACCAGCGTGGAATTCATGTACTTTAAAAACTACATGGAGAGGCTTCTGGTCAAGATGGTGGAATAGATGGTCCCCAGTGTCACTCTGTCCCACAAATTAACCAATTTACAACTATTAAAAAGCAATGACAGCCAAGCTGGGGCTGCTAGAATTCAGGGGAAGAGGAGGAGAGACTGTGGAGTTCATGAAGGCAGGAGAAGCCACAATGAGAGATAGGAAGGATCACTCCCACCATTTTGAGGCCTAGCCTTTTCGAGGCTGTAGTTGGTGAGCACATTGGGCAAAAGCTGGCAAAAGCCTTGGCTGTGCCTTTTGTATGAATTTGCTTGGAGGTGGCAGGGGACAGGAAGGCCTTGGTGGCATCCAGGCCAGCTAGACCACTAACAGGGTTCCTGTGGACCCACACAGGAGTGAGGAGTCACAGACAACTGAAATAAGGAGCCACTCAGAGGCCACTGAGTCATTGCAAAGGACTGGCACATGGCCTGTCCCATGGGAAGTGTTTGTAGTATGGGTAGTGGGGGAGATGGACCCAGCAGGGAACACAGGGTCACAGCATGGACAGCTGATCTTCCCTCCAATCAGTGCAGGACCACTCAGTAGAGACTGGTCAGCAATACAGCCCTGCAGTAGGTACAGTTTACTGAAAAGACTCAGACCCAGACCAGAGTTTCCACATAACCCAGGTGTACTGGACCTCACAAGGCCTGGAAGTACATACAAGGTCAGCAATTAATACCTGAGCTGCACAAAAATCCTTCCCCAGGGAATCAGTGGCAATGTAGCAATTTAGCTCAACTACAGGGCTCAAGTACTGGTCTCACAGGATGTTCCCTCATTTTTGAAGTAAGCAAAGGACAACAAATTAGTTCCAGTGCAGAGTTTAAGAGGTGGGAACAGTGAATAATCCAACACAGAACTGAAAGAAAAAACAAAATATTCACAGATGAGAGGCAAAGTTTGATATGAACTAGTAAAGGTCTAACCCACCAAAGAACACCTATAAAACCTAGGAGGACTGGAGGCTCCCTGGGCCCCCAAGCCATGGAAGGACAAGAGCCATGGGCCTCAGCCACTCCCCCTGACTACCACACCCAGCCTAGCAATGATCATCAGGCTGCCACAGGAAGCACCCTGGGCTCCTGACTAGGACAGTGGGAGGCCGAGGGCCTTAGCCCTGCTCTGAAAACATTCACAGCCAGCCCAGCAACAATCACTGAGCCATGGCTGGAAGCACCCTAGGCTCCCAAGCTGAGGCAGTGGGTGGCCAAGGCCTTAGCCATGCCCCTGTAACATTGGCAGCCAGCCCAGCGACTACCACTGAGCCACCACAGGAAGGGCCTTTGGCTCCCAAGCTGGAGTGGTGGAGGGCCAATGGCCTCAGCCACAGCCCCCCGACATCCACAACCAGTCCAGTGATGACCACTGAGCTGCTGCTAGAAGCACCCTGGTCTCTCAGGCCTGGGCGGTGGGGGCTTGATGGCCTCAGCAATGCTCCCCTGACATCTGCAACCAGCCCAGTGAGGAGCACCAAGACGCTGCAGGAAGCACCCTGGGCTCCTGAGCTAGGGTGGTGGGGGGCTGACAGCCTCGGCCATGTCCCCCAACAGCCAGCCCAGTGATGGCCACTGAGCCACCAGTGGAAACACTCTGGGCTCCTGAGCTGGGGTGGGAGGGGACTGAGGACTTCAGCCACACCCACCTGACATGTGCATCCAGCCCAGCAAAGACTGAGCCACTGTTGGAAGCCCCTTGGTCTCTCCTGCCAGAATGAGGTGAGTACCATGGGCCTTGACCACATCCCCCCTCCTTCCTCCTCTTACCACCCTATTTTCCTCCCGTTTCTCCTCTCCACCTCCCCTGTAACTGCTTTGCAACGTCTTAGAATGTAAAAAAATAATATTAATAAATAAATTTTTAAAATTTGCAAAGTTTAACATCATTATGTTCCAATTTAATGTTAATATTTGATTTTACTTATAATGGAAATCTGCATGTAACCCTTTTATTTACCGTGAATTTTGTGGTATACCATATTAAAGAAGGTTTCAACAGGAACTTGATTTTTCTGATGAAGTCTCAGGCTCCCATACCAATTTTAGACAACACATGCTGTTTTACTGGAAGAGTAACTAGAGGATATAGTGTGATCATTTTCTACCTCCCATGGTAAACCTTCTGTTTGTTTTGTGAATTTGGTAGTTAAGGTGCATGATAAAATTTTTCATTTCTGTAAGTTGTTGCTAAATCAGACAATAATAAAATGGCTGCCAAGCTCTAGCAGTTCTTTTTTTGTTTTTATTCCATTAAATATATTTCATAAACAGCCATGATGTCTGGTTTGTCCAAAACCTTCTTACTCTGAAAGCACTAAAATCTACCACGTAAAATTTAAATTCCAAATGAAAGAAAGATGGGTGCCTTCTCATACGTGAAAACAAATGAAAGCAAATGGAGTTTTTCATGGAAATTTATTTTCACTTTTCTGACCATTCTATAATTTTTCTAGCAATATGAAACAATTCCCTGCAGTCCCTCCCCATTTAATTGTTGAAGCAGAAAAGTACATTAAATCTTAATTAGCCATATTACCTATAGTAACATCTGGAGTTACTGAATTTTTGCTGGCATCTAAAAGCAGGGCAATAATCATTCTTTTCCTGGAGGAAAAGAGTCCAGCATTGTTTTTCACTAGGTAACTTTTCTAGTCTTCTTTTTCATTACAGGTTTTGTTGAAAATTATCTCATATGCATATTTATATGCATATATGATATATGTATATACACACATATCTAGACGTGTGTATTTTTATGTATATCCTTATCTTCCTTTCTAACTAGTATTTCATACTTTGGAAAAATATAAAATATATAAAATGAGGTCAAGTTGGCTCCTTTTAAGAACCTAAGCTGTTATGAAATGTTTTTTTTCACCTTCACATCATAGATATTAAGAACACTTGGGTATTTTTAATTTAGTTTAGACATCTTTTAGCAAGTATTTGATTTTTACTTTGTTTTCTTAATATTCTCAGATATATATTTGCTTCCTATTTTTCTCAGTGTTTATTTCTCTAAAACACTTTGACTTTCACCTCCACTGATTCTTTTTCCTCCTTTGTTAGTTTAAATACATCATTTATATGATAGTATTGAAAGTAAAAAAAACGGTTTAGAGACAAAGTTGAAAAAACATTCATCATACTTAATTCTGAAATTGTTCTCTTAAATTATTAGCTCATTGTTGAATTATCTTCAAGTCAAACATTCAGGATATCAGTTACTGGTAGCTTCATAGTTTGGTAGGGTGTGATTGTGTATTGTACAAAATTCACAAAGGAGATTTCTACAAGTTTTTAATGAATTTCTAGCTAACTGAACTGTTTAAACTTCCTAATCCTTTTATTCCTTTGAGTAGCCTTAGAGTTGAAACCACAGTTTCCACTTCCCTCATTGGTAGATGAACCTATGTGCACATTTATCATCGATTTCTAGCAATTGAAAAATGTAGCAATTAGATGAGTTTGTGTAATTAAAGAAGGGAGTTTTTGTTTGTCTTGTTTGTTTTTTTTGTAGCTGGCCTATATGGGGTTCTGAACCTGTGACTTTGGTGTTATAAGGCAGCACTCTAACCAACTGAGGTAACTGGCCAGCCTGAACGGAGGGTGAATATTCTTTGGAAGTCCTCCTGAAAATAGAATGGTGAAACAAAAATAAAATTTTTATTCACTCTATGGGAGATAAACTAAGATAAGGAAACCTCTTTGGCAGATTTTTGAATCAGAGATATATTACAACCAATATAGAGTACTCAATCTAACTTCCTTTCAGAAGCAGGGACACTGTCCCTCATGCTGTTGTTGGGCTGGTAGGCATGAAGAAGCAATCGACTCTCTTCTTTCCCCTCCTCTTCTCAATAGAAATGTTTTGTCCAAATAACCACTTTTTCCTCTTTTGCTATTTTAATAGGCTTTTTAATTTTAAAAAATTAATTTTTTATTTTAGTTTTTTGGCAGATGGCCAGTGCAGGGATCCAAGCCCTTGACCTTGGTGTTATAATTCTGTGCTTTAAACAACTGAGCTAACAGGCCAGCCTGCATTTTTATTAAGAACTGAGGTTGGTGAACTTGAGAGAGAATCTGAAGTACTTCTGAAATGTTTTTGTTCTTCAACTAAATTACTTGAATGAAACCAATTTCTCTACCATGTGCATTATATACGGTCTGGAATACTTGGTTTTTTTATTCCCGTGGTCTTGAAATAGTGTGTAAACATTTAATTTTTAGGTATTATAAATGTCTGGTAAGTGTGTTTTGAATTGATGTGAATTGTATTATGTTTTGGTGCTAATAATTTAGATGAATCTATACTCATATATTCAAGTCGTAAACCATTGATATGAATAATCTCCTGTATTAGAGAGGGACATGAGTAAGGTTAGAGGTCTTTCGATTTTCTGCTGCTTGTTGATCCTTCAAGAGGTTGCATAAAGATAATAGAGGGATTTTCTCTTACTTGTCAGTTTTTCTCAGTTGGTTTCAGAACATTACAATATCAGAGAGAAGGGAAAAAATCTATATTTTTCCTATATCACACTTCTGACCTTTAGCATTTCTTACCATTCTTTCTTTTGGCTGTTGTTTAATGAGTGCCTACCATTGTGTAAATCTCTGGGAATAATGGACCTTAATAGTTCCTGCTATTATGGAGTTACAGTTTAGCAGAGATGGCAGATAAGAACATGGGCTCCTGAAGTGCACTGCCTGGGTTCTGTTCTTGGTTCCACTCCTTACTAGTGAATTTGGACAAGTCAGTTCACCAGTTATTTCACTTTCTTCCTTACTAAAATGAATATTATAATTCTATATTACATGAGATAATGCATGGATTAAATGAGTTAATACATGTAAAACATTTAGCACTGAGGTTAGGAAAGAGAATATACAGGCTGATATCTCTAGCCATGTTGTAAAAGCAATTTGACCAGCTTTATTCAGTTATAAACATTGTATTCCATTTTTGCAGCTTCCCCGTAGTCCTATATAACCTCTGGAATACACTGTTCACCCTTTCTTTATTCTTTCAAAAATCTCCTGAAATTTTATTACTTCCTAGAAGCTTCCTCATTTAATATCTCCAGGCTAGACATTCCTATACACGCAACACTCAAGAATCCCTGTTACGCACTGTGCAGTAATGGACAGTTATTCCTTCCTTGCACATGTTGCTAATCAGGATTATTTATTTACTTATTTGAGGTGTGATTATTTGGCATCTTGTCAGTTATTTATTATTTGTTTATAAGTATAAGTTTTTAGAAGGATAGGGACCATGGTAAGCTCCCTTGGTCTGTGTGATACCTTGCATGATAGGCATTTGATGATTGAAATTTGTAAAAACAATTTCAGTGGAGATGAACATGGTTTTCCCCCCAACCCCCTTCCCCCCACACAGGGTGAGTAACGGTAGAGGTGAGTACAAGATTTTTGTTTGTTTGTTTGTTTGTTTCTACTAGGCTCTGTGAGTGAGAACAAACAGAATGGTCAGAAATGTTTCCTATTCTCTTATCCTTTAAATATACTGGCATATCAGTTTCTGTTGAACCCTTTGGAAAGGTTACCTTCTTTATTCTTAAGCTGTTAAACAGTTTTAGCTGTGTATTTATGGTAGCAGGTACTATTTCTCCATTGTAATTGTAGTTTATTTGTTAGATCAAACTTTGGGAAGAGCTTTTATTGTGAATGGTAATTTTCTGTATTTTCACTTTTGTTTTTCTTTTTGATTTATTTGGCAGATTCTTCCTCTCTTTTCTTTGTTCTTGGCTTATTCATCTTTGATTTCTTTCCCATAGCCATTTAATTTTTTTCCAAGTCTTACCCTAATGCCTTTCAAAGA
Organism: Cynocephalus volans; assembly: GCF_027409185.1. Classification (NCBI taxonomy): domain Eukaryota; kingdom Metazoa; phylum Chordata; class Mammalia; order Dermoptera; family Cynocephalidae; genus Cynocephalus; species Cynocephalus volans. The sequence continues at coordinate 101,747,999 of NC_084461.1, forward strand.
TATAAAATTAGATTACATTTATTGGCCAGCCTATGATTAACTCAGCTCTTCTTTGTTTCTTCGTTTTTGTAGTTTGCATATCATGTGCTGTACTTTGACTCATTTAATAATTACTCTTTTTTCTTTATAATTCTGCACAGAAATTTTAATTTTAATTTTGTTTTCCTCGGACCTTTACAAAAACAAGCGACTAAGTGTAACACTTTCTTGCTAAATACATACTCAGGCTATGTAAACCTGGCACTTAATATTTTAATCGGTTTACAAGAGAAAAGATTATTTTAACTGACCGCTAACTACATAAATTGCCAGTCTGGTGCACCAAATCTGTTCATAAGGCTCATTTCAAAATAATGTTTCTTAGCAAAACAAGACCAAAAGCTATACAGTACTCTATATGATCTTTAGTTCTAAAGAAATATCTTGCAATGTTTTACTGTTCTCATTTTATAGAGAAAAAAATAAACTAAGAGAGTTAAGTAGACTTATTTGTCCATTTGTATGGCTGGTATATGGTGGTATTACTGAACTGAAACCAATGTTATCTGCCTCCTACTTAAATTATCTTAAATTAAAATTAAAACATTAAGAAAAAAGCCAACATTAAAAATTCAGTAGCAATTAGTAATAGTAGTACAGGGAATGAAATGTTACTAAGTCATAGTATGCTTGTTAAAACATTTTAAATTAGCTTTCTCAAGGCCTTTCTTAAAGGATATAGTTTCATGTACTTGAAAAAACTTTTCAGACAGATCTATTTGGCAGTCTTCTTTAAGATATTGGTAGCTACTCATTCACAGAAATGGTGCTGTGTTAATTAAAAAGTAACTTTTTATGTAGTTACTGTCTTAGTCCATTTTCTGCTGCTGTAACAGAATTCCAAAGACTATGTAATTTATAAAGAATGAAGAGGGGCTTTTTTGGCTTATAGTTCTAAAGGCTAGGAAGTCCAAGAGCATGGTAATGGCATCTGGTGAGGACCTTCTTGCTGTATTATAACATGGTGGAAGGTATCACATGCAGAGAAATCGCACACATGAGACAGAAAATTGGGGCCAAACTTATCCTTTTCATAACTAACCCACTCCTGCAATAACTCACTCACTTCTGCAATAACGGCCTTAATCCATTCATGAAGGTGGTGCCCCCATGACCTAATCACCTCTTAAAGGTTTCACTTCTCAATACCATCATGATGGCAATCACATTTCAATGTGAGTTTTGGAGGGGAATTCAAACGATAGTAGTTACCTATTTTCTCAAACATAAGCATTTAATACTATTAAATTTATGTATATGTGCACACAAACACATATATACAGACAGGCTTATATGTTTCTCTGTGTACTTATAAACCTTTTTATCTAAGAATATTAATAATTATTTTAAAAGTTACTGACTGATTGTAGGGATGACAACAGAGGAAGATTTGAAGTACAATCTAAGTATTATTATAGAGAATATACTCAATACTTTGAAAACTGCCTAATAAATTAAGGTACATTTGTTAACAGACAATAGATCATACTACAAACTTATTATTAGATACTGTTTTTTATCCAGTCAACATTTATTAATAGTCTCATGATCAGTGTGCTCACACTCCACATCCAATCCATCAACAAATCCCGTTGTCTGTTTTCAGAATACACGTTAAATGCAACCACTTCTTGCTACCTTTATCACACGACCTTGCTTTGAACCTAGATTTCACCTTAATAGAGATGCCTTCCCTGTTCATTCTACCTACAATAGGACCTATTTTCCACTTCCACATTCTCTCCCCTTACTCCACTCAATTTTTTTCAGTGGCATTTATTTTTTTCATTAGCAAGAAATTTTATCTATTTATTTATTTGTTTACTACCTATGTTCTATTGTTGTCTCCCCATTAGAATGTAAGTACCATGAGGATGAGGATTATATCTTTTTTGTTAATCTGATGGTCTCCAAATGTAGAAAAATATCTGGTATTTAGTAAAATGAATTTAGGAAGGAGTGAGTACTTTGGAGGTTCAGGAACTTGGTGCTGGCTAGTTTTCACTAGTGTTAAGCATACTACCTTAATACGTTTTTACTTAAGACATTTTTTGAAATTGGGGAATGAATGAATGTGAAAATTAATCTTTGACCACTTTAGGAAACTATTTATCAGTATCTGTTAAAACTAACTGTACATATAACATGTAACCCAGAAATTCTACTTCTAATAGTATACTCAACTGAAATGCAGGCATTTCACCAAAAGATATGGACAACAATGTTTATAGCAGTACTGTTCATGAGAGGCACAATATAGTGCCAATCAGTAGTAGAATAGATAAATATTGTTGTATGGTCATACAGCGAAATACTGTACATCAACAAGAATATAAGAACTACAGTTATATTTAACAACATGGATGAATTACATAAATATAGTGTTAAGTGAAAGAAGCCAGAGCAAAAGAACACATTTTGTATGATTTATTTACATAAAGTTCAAATGTATGTTGTTAGATGTCAAGATATTCTTGAAGGGGGTAGTCCTGAAAGGGGACATGGGGAGGATCTTTTAGGATGCTGGTGTGTTCTGTACTTAGAGATATTACAATATGATAATTCCTGCCTTCAAAAACTAACTTAATGATGTTTCAGCAGGCTAACATCAAGCTGAGTAAAATAAGTGATGTATAACGTGCTTTGAGTGAGTAGAGGATGAAATTATTAATTCCACTGAGGTATATCTGGAAAGACAAAATTATAAGTAGTTTCAGTACACTTAAATATTGCCCTTTGTCATAAACACCAGATGTTTCTATAGCATAAAACTCAGTTATTTTCTTTTTAATTAATAGAATCCCCCAAAACAGGTAATTTCATGATGAAGAGGCTAGGCACTTTATAACAGAGAGATAAATTACCTTTCTGCTTAAAAACTCAATTATTAAATGTTTTTAATTAAAGCAAGTTGAAAATAACCATTAAAATATGTGTACAATATCACTATACAGTGTCAGCACCTACTCAATAAAATAAAATATTGTATATTACTAAAGGCGAATTCTCCACATAAAAAAAAATTTTAAAAATATTTTTATAGTGTTCCATTACATTTCTCAAGATACTGTATCTTCTTTTTTACTTTGGGGCTTCTTTTTTTCAAGTATCTATAGCCTAGTTAGTTATTCCAGTTACTTAAACAATTTTGTTGAATCATATTAAGTATGGTTATCTGTGTAAAGGTATTCCGCCAATCTAGCATAAACTTATTTACTGTAGTCTCTTGTCCAAGTGTTTATAATACCAGGATTTTTCTTATCATGATCATTCATTATAGGGATGAATATATCCCTATTAACCATCTACCCCCCACGCATGTATATGTACATATATGTGTATGTACACATGTATTTGTATGTGTAGATATACCTGTAAATATACACACATATATATTTGTATGTATATATACTTCTGTGTATAAATGTGTGGGTTTTTTTACTCATTAATATATTAAATGAATTTGTGTAAAGGAATCGTCTAGTAATGCTCTAATCACAAGGTATTTTTCAGTTGCTTTTCAAATATACAGAGAATTTTAAATACATGGATTCCAAAGATCAAAACTAGTTTGTTTAATACGTCTCTCTGTAACTACATTACACACACACACACAGACACACACATGGACACACACACATACACACACACAGAGGCAGTCAACCATTCATGAAATGAGGTTATATTATACAGTGATATTTAAAACTTGAAATAACACATATAAGACAACACAATGTGGTGACTAAGAGCACAGGCTTCAATCAAATAGAAGTGCATTTGAATTCGAGCCCTGGACTTTCTGAGCCTTGATTTTCTTACTATGTATAAAATAGTGGTAATATCAACTTCTTTGTGTTGATTAAATGATACTGTATGTAAACTACTAAGTGCAGTGCTCTGTACACACCGTACTAAGTAAACCACCACCATCAATATTTTAATTTTAACTTCTTTCCTCTGAAACACAACTTGCTAACATCATTTGGGTTTCTGTTCCAGCTCTCAAAAGTTGATTTGGTCAGTAATGTAAATAGTACCATAGAGTGAAGCAACTGTCTGTAGCAGTGGTTTGATGGGAAAATAAAGTCAGAGTTCCAATTTGAAAAGCCAGGAGCTATAATTTCTCCTCCTAAAGCTGTATGAATAGAAGCAGTAATCCTCTCTCCAGACACTCTTTTATCTTTTGAGAAATTGAAGTAAATATATCCACATATCTGAGCCGATAGTGGTGGCTCCCAGTTGGCTGGGGCTTTTTGCAGAGTGGGCTTTGTAAGGGGATTGAAGATTTGAAATTAGGTTCCAATGACAGGAGGTGTTAAAACACTGTGAGTGTGTGTGTATGTGTGTGTGTGGTGGCGGGAGTAGGGGTGAAAGTGGGGGGCTGGATAGAGAGGGCTAAGTGGGTGTAAAGTGAAGAGATAGGCCAGAGTGATGGATGTGTAGAACTTATGATTTTTAAAAAGCATGTAAACTCTACAGTATTTCAAGAAAGTACTTTTCTAATTTTGTTGAGATTAGACAATGAATTCATCACATTTTATGATTCCAATCTTATTTAAAGAAAACTAGCTGGATTTTTAATGCTTTGCTTTAATATGATAGTGTTGTATAACATAGTACAAACATTAAAGGCTATCAACAAATCCATGTTAGAATTTTAATGATTATAGGAATTGAAGAATATTGTAAATGCATCTGACACTTACTTCTTTTAGGATATCCATAATAAAACTTCTGTCACATGGTTCTTTTGGGTTGGTATTTTCAGAAGTAAGCTTGGTGTATAATATTCTTTGATGATTAGGTCTGTATCTTTTATCTCTGTAAATCACACAATGATGGGTACATTCTACAAAATAGGGACTTAATAAATATGTTACCTCCTATCTATAAAAATAATATACTTCATTTTTTTGTTGTTTCTGGTTTGTCACCGTTTATAGGCCTGCTTTCTTCTAGAGAACCATTATGATATAACTTGCCAAGGAGTCTTAGGGTATGAAAGTACAGTCTTCCCTTTTGATTATGAGAAGTTCAAAGGCCTACATTTTTAAATGATTACCACTAGAGCACTTCTTAGTAATTATTCTACTAATATGAGTTGTAAAGGTACCAGAGTCAAACATATGTGAATACTGGGCTCTCTTGCTAGTTGAGTGGCTTGTTACTTCACATCAGTCTTTCACCTTTCTGTTAGTGTGATTCAGATGTAAGCCTTAGCAAAATGACAAATTAGGATGGGCCCTGGACCTTTGGGTTATGGTGAAAATAGTCACTGAATATTAAGGATCTAGATTCTTAACATATATGGGATCTGTCTTCAGAAGATCTATGAAGCTCCTGAAATTGTTTTTTATATTTTGCATATATGTGCATACTGTTTTTTTCTGAGAAGCCTATATAAGTGCCTTCAAATCTGTAACCCATGAAAGCTTAAGGACCAATGGATTTGTAACCTCTTCAGAGGTTTTTACATTGAGTAAACATTTGCTATCTCATTTTCTTGATATACAGCATATTCCTCTGGAGAAATGTAGATACCATGTGTGTTTATTTATTTTAATTTTACAATCTAGAAAATTCGTGGCCTTTTCATAATACAGTGTTATTTTTTATGCTAATTCATATTGTAGTGCAAAAACAGTGAATGTGATTGATAAAATGTGAATTATTCTTTAAGTTTATTTATTTACCTGAATTCGTTTTTAAAGGGGGCTAAAAGAAATTTTTTATATTTTACATTCAGTTCTTTTCATGGAATAGAATATTTTAAAACAAATTTTGTCTTGAATTTTTAATTGTCATATTTAGAAAATACCTGATTTTTTTGGAAGTACATAACTTTAACTTTTTCTGTAAAAATAGGATCTTATTATACAGCAAATAGTCCAGTATATAGGATAACCTAAAAAATGGTTGAACATTGTGATCATTTGTGAATATTTTATTCTATTTGAACTGGACTTTATGACAGAGTCAGACTTCGTCTTTAAAGCTTTAACTATTGCTTTCTGGCCTTTTGTGTTATCTAAGAGAAGCAAACTTCTTAGAAAGTAGAACCATAGAGAGAGTGGAAAATGAGCAAGAGAAGAATTAGAAAATACAAATGCAGTCTCACCTTAATTAATGCTTTTGAATTAGACAATGAGTAATTTCATAATTACAGCACTCACTATTGTGAAATTTACCACCTACATTAATGCACAAACGTAGAGCTGTTTCACTGACTTAGGAATTAAATTTTTTAAAGCAAAAGTGTTTTATTCTTTGACCAAAGAAAGGAAGCACATTGGTTGTTAATTACTAAAAATACTAGAATTAACAGGCATTCATTGGGTGTTTACCCTCTTACAGGCACTTTCATGTATCACCTCATTTGATCTTCACATCTATATGAAATAAGAAATAATATTGCTATTTTGATGAGGAAACTATAACATGAAGTAGTTTGATCAAGGTGTTTTTTTGACCTTCAAAACCAGGCAGTAATACAAGGTGCTTGATATTTGTTAAGTTAAATTGCGAATTGCTGATTCTTTCCTTATTTAGAATTTTTATTTCCTCATTTATCTGTAGTTAAATTATGGCCTCAGGACTCCAGGCCTAATACACATAACATATGGAAAAGCACCCAGTGAAATATGTGCCACACTGATTCCTGTAGTGATTATTCTTTTTATAATCAAAACAGTGTTTAGCAAGCTTTTATCATAACATTTAGGAGAAATGTGATCTCTGTTATAAACCTAAGTAAAAGCTACATGAAGCAGATTTCCTAAATCTCCATTCCTGCTTGTTAATCATCATTTACTGGGCTGGAGATTGGCTGAGATATTGGGGGTGTTTTCTGTATGCCCTCTATGGCAATAGAAGTGGATTCTTAAAATTTCTTAATAGTTTGTGTTGTTTTCCATGAAAATTAATCCTTAATATAGTTTTTATTTACTTTGGTTTAGTTTCTTGGGAGAAAGAAAATATTTTGTGGCTATATCATAATTATACTCTTGCTTTCTCTCATTTTTTTTTTTGAGGGCATCAGCCTCATTTTTAAATACGATTGGTCCTCCATATCTGCAGGTTCCACATCCACAGATATGGAGGGCCAGCTGTTGGGGTTAATTCTGCAAATAGATATCAAATTTATGTTATGGAATATGAGGAGAAGAAGTGAAAAATTGCATATAGCCAGCGTTTTATAAAGACCTAAGTATACAGAGAAAGTTTGTTTATATTAAGGAAAATACTTCAGAATATCTTAAATGTTCTAGTATTGATGCATTCCAGTCAAATTCATTTAATTGAAGGAGTGTGATAGAAAATATCCTGCTACATCTAACTTTTATAAAATGGAGGAATTTTTAAAAATTCATGAAGATTATATTAAGTATTTTGTTTATGCAGGTATAGTACTTAATTTAAAAATAGATTTTTCCCTTATTCTCATTTGTTTATAATTACTATTTCAATATTTCCTATTTATTTGTAAATCAATGCAGAGTGTCTTTTTTTAAAATGAAGACTTCCTTTGTAAAGAAATTTTGGGAATGGATATTGGAAGATATGTCAAGTTCCTGGAAGGAGAACAATTTCTTTTTCCTTCCTAATGCAGAGGTCAGAACAGGAAAGCTGCTCTTCAAGTTGCCCTCCATGGGAAAGGAAAAGCCTTATCATTTATAGAGTTTGATATCAAGGGGACCATTGTTCTGAAGTAAAACAATCCAGACCATTACTGCACTGATAATTTTCTCCAATTGGACAGATTTAGTATTTTTAGTATTTAGTATTTTAGGGTATGATGTTTTTGCAAACAAAGGAAGAATTTTTAGCATTAAGAAAATTCTTTTTTCTTTGATTTATATTATTAACCATTATATAAGGTTTTTATTATTGGAAAAAGGATAGCAAACTGAACAGAAGATTTCACATTGAGGAGAAAGCTTGAATTATTACAGAGTTTTGGTTAGTAATATTTCCTGTAGTATTTCTGTTAATTCAGAAGATTATTTTACTCACTTCTCAATTATCTATATTAACAAAAGGAAGGAAAAACTGATCACATAGAAGTTGAAGCATTATACATGTTGTATGTACTAGAAAGTTTTGTTCTTGTGCTTTCAATAGAATCATAAGACAAATCTGATATTCTAATATAAATAGTTCCTTAATATTAGGTTATGTTTTTTATCTAAGACCCACATTTTCACCAGAATTATTATAAACATCATCAGCAGCAAATGTTATACATGTACAGAATTTTCAAAAGTGGATATAAATAAATCAGTTCTAAGTTACAATTTTGCCAAAGTTTTTAATCTCTTTAATTCTTGAACTATATCTTCAGTACAAAAAAAGATGAAAGCTTTTCAACTAGGATTGTAGAATTAAGAAGGATATTTTGGGGGAACAGATTTTAATAGATTCTTTTGAAGATACTTTTGAGTAAACATAGTCATTAAATAGTCATTAAGAAAACAGAGATCTATTGTATTAGTCAGGGTTCTCCAGAGAGACAGACCCAATAGGATATTTATATAAATATATGAGAGGGAATTTATTAGGGGAATTGGCTCATGAGATTATGAAGGCTGAAAAGTCCCACAATAGACCATCTGCAAACTGGATGCTGGTAGCGTTACTCAGTCCAAGTCTGAAGCCTCAGAACCAAGGAAGCCAATGGTATGATTCTTAATCTGAGGCCAAAGGCAAGAGAGTCAGAGGTGCTGCTGGTGTTAAGTCCTGAAACCCAAAGGCTGAGCAGTCTTGAGTTTTGATGTCCATGGGCAGGAAAGAACAGTGTATATATCCCAGTTCCAGTGGACAGAGCAAGAGATTTGCCTTTTCCTCCATTTTTTGTTCTCTCTGGGCTGCCAGCAGATTGGATAGCATTCACCCATACTGAGGACAGATCTTTTCCACCCAGTCCACTAAGACTTCCGTACTAATAGTTTCTGAAAACACCCTCACAGAAACACCCCCAAAGAATGCTTTATCAGGTTTCTAGGTAATCCTTAATCTTGTCAAATTAACACCTAAAATTAACCATCACACATATATATATTTTATTATTAAAGTGCTTTTAAATAAAAGTGCTATTAAAAGTAATAGATGACCATTAGGGAAGATCTGGAAAATACAAATATAAAGAGGAAAAAATACCCCCAATCTTACCACACAAATCAACCACTCTTAATAGTAAACTCTTTATAAATATTGACTATTGTGTAGATTTAGTTTTTCATAATTTTTCACTTTTGAGAACAGTTTTGTACAGTTTCTAAGGATACTTCCTAATGACAGCAGAACACAGTTTTCTAAAGAAATTGATCCAACTTGATAAACAAAACTATAGTTCTTTTTTGGAGCTTTAGAATCAGGTATATGGGCTAGCTGTAGGAGCTGCCCTGATCCAAGTTTGGCACAAAGCAGGAAGCAGGGAAAGTGGATACATATATCCAGGAATCAGTCTTTTGGTGAGGCAGGGTAGAAGAAAAAATATGAACTAAGAGAACCCTCTTGGGTAGTAGAAGTGTAGTAAGGGCTCAAAAAGAACTTACATTCGGGGCCGAGCCCGTGGCGCACTTGGGAGAGTGCGGCGCTGGGAGCGCAGCGACGCTCCCACTGCGGGTTCGGATCCTATATAGGAATGGCCGGTGCACTCACTGGCTGAGTGCTGGTCATGAAAAAGACAAAAAAACAAACAAACAAAAAAAAAACTTACATTCGATATTTTGTCATTAGAACATTCTAAATAGTCTCTAATAGGGCTTTGACTTTATCTCCACATGAACATTCTTAGAGTGTTATAGATTGAATTGTTTCACCCAAATTCGTATGTTGAACCCCTAGATCAATGTGACTGTATTTGGAGATAGAGCCTTTAACGAGGTAATTAAGATAAACGAAGTCATAAGGGTGGAGCCATAATCCAATATTGTCTTCGTCCATTTCGTATTGCTGTAGCAGAAATACCTGAGACTGGGTAATTTATAAAGAACAGAGGTTTATTTGGCTTACAATTCTGGGACAGTTGCATTTGGCATGGGCCTCAGGCTGCTTCTACTCATGGTGGAAAGTGGCAGATAGCAGCAGTTACAAGCAGATCACATAGCGAGAGAAAGCAAGAGAGAGAGAGGGGGGAGGTGCCAGGGTCTTTTAAACAACCAGCTCTCGCGGGAGCTAATGAAGCAAGATCCCACTCGGGCCCCCACCCCCAGGGAGACATTAATCCATTCATGAGGGATCCACCTCTATGACTCAAACAGTTCCCAACACTGCCACATTAGGGACCAGATTTCCACTTGAGTTTTAGCAGGGACAGTACATCCAAACTCTATCAAATATGATTGCTGTTCTTGTAAGGAAAAGAACAGATCAGGGATGTGCTTCTCACATAGAGAAAAGGCCCTGTAAGGACATAGAGGGAAGGTCGCCATCTACAAGCCAAGGAGAGAGGCTTCAGGAAAAACCAGCCCTGCCTGCACCTTGATCTTAGGCTTCTAGTCTCCAGAACTGTGAGGAAATACTTGTAAATTTCTGTATTTAAGCCATACAGTCTTTAGTATTTTGTTATGGCAGCCCTAGCAAACCAATACAGAAAATAATCTTCCTTCCTTCCTTCCTTCCTTCCTTCCTTCCTTCCTTCCTTCCTTCCTTCCTTCCTTCCTTCCTCCCTCCCTCCCTCCCTCCCTCCCTCCCTCCCTCCCTTTCTCCCTACTTCTTTCCTCCTTCTTTCTCTCTCTCTCTCTCCCTTTCTCTTCCTTTCTCTCTCTCTTTCTAAGAAATATTGTGGTAGGCAGAATAATAGTTCCCCACAGATATCACTAGCTAATCCCTGTACCCTGTAATTTTACCTTTAAAAAAATTAAAAAGATCTTTGTAAATTTGATTAAGTTAAGAATCTTGAGATGGAGAGAGTATCCTGGATTGTCTAGGCAGACCCTAAACATGATCATAAATGTCCTTAAACGAGAGAGGCAGAGGGAGATTTGATATAGACACATAGGAGAAACTGATGTGATCACTAAGGTAGAGTCTGGAAAGATATGGCTGTGAGTCAAGGAATGTTGGCAGCCAGAAGCAGAAAGAGGCAAGAAACAGATTCCTGGAGGGAGTGCAGCCCTGCTGACACCTTGTTTTCAGCCTAATTAAACTGTCTTCAGACTTTGTGGGTCAATAAATTTCTATTGTTTTTAGCCATTAAGTTTGTGGTAATTTGTTACAGTAGCCACGGGAAACTAATACAAATAGCTACTGAAAATACTGGATACTTTTTGCAGTGTAGTGATATAATCTTATGATTTTGGATTGTATGATTTTTGCTTTTTAATTTGTGCAGTAATGAATTATGTTATTTTTCTGTTGTTGAACCATCATCTTATTGTTGGATAAACTTGACTTAGTCCTGCTTTTTTTTTTTTTTTAATATAATACACTAATGGATTTGATAGCATTTTGGTGATACTTAGAACTTTTTATTAAAGAATGAAATTTGTCTCTAATTTTTCTTTTTCATATTATCTTTGTCAGGTTTTGGTCATAAGGTTGTGTTAAATTTCTTTGAATATGAAGCCAGGAGCTCAGATAATGCTAACCTGAAAGCCAGGCTTCAAAGCTGATGCTTACTAAGATAGACAATTGGGAGCTGTTTTTGGTTCTTAAGCAGGAGAAACCTTGTTAGGGTTGTTTTAGATAATGAGACATAACAATACATCTGAAAGTCATTTCAAATTACCCGTTGAGCATAATAAGATATTATAGTCTTAGACAACAATATAGGTACTGAGGTTTTTTTGTGTTTTGGTTCTTTTTAAGCACATTCTGCTCTATTTGTGTTCTTCAGGAGTAAAGACTATGTACGTGGTAGGGTACTCAGTCAGGAAGCAAAAGAATGCTAAAACAATAGAGAATGTCATAGTAGATGATTGCAATGTGATCATATTTATCTTCACCATGTCATTCTTTCATTCCATTTTGTTCTTATTTGGAATAGGTGAAATTCATAGGATTATAAACTTTGAGAATGTTAGGAGATGATAGGAAAGTGTACAGATCAGAGTTTCTGAGCTTGTGACCTTGGACTTTTTGTGAATGGAAGAAGAGTGGAGTTATTGTGAAAAATCCATGGGTTTATATGCAACCTAAGCATTATGTAAACACTGAAAAAATAATATATCACACATCTGTTGTTTCAGAATTTCAGATATACTTCATTATATCTTAAATAAATCTAAATCATCAACTGAAAAATTATGTTTTAGAATTTGTGGTGCCTTTAGTAGTTAATGTTTTCAAGCAGCAAGTAATTGCTTATACCTACCATCCTATGGGAGTCTGTAAAGTGTTTTGTTTTTTATTTTTTTATTTTTTTATTTTTTTTATTTTTTTATTTTTTAATTTTTATTTATTTATTTATTTATTTTTTAAATTTTATTTTGTCGATATACATTGTAGCTGATTATTGCTTCCCATCACCAAAACCTCCCTCCCTTCTCCCTCCCCCCCTCCCCCCCGACAATGTCCTTTCTGTTTGCTTGTTGTATCAACTTCAAATAATTGTGGTTGTTATATCTTCTTCCCCCCCCCCCCCCCGGTTTGTGTGTGTGTGTGTATGTATGTGTGTGAATTTATATATTAATTTTTAGCTCCCTCCAATAAGTGAGAACATGTGGTATTTCTCTTTCTGTGCCTGACTTGTTTCACTTAATATAATTCTCTCAAGGTCCATCCATGTTGTTGCAAATGACAGAATTTCATTCTTTTTTTTATAGCAGAATAGTATTCCATTGTGTATATATGTCACATTTTAAAAAGTCCATTCATCTGTTGATGGACATTTAGGTAGATTCCATTTCTTGGCTACTGTGAATAGTGCTGCAATAAACACGGGAGTGCAGGTGTCTCTTTGATATACTGATTTCAGTTTCTTTGGATATACTCAGTGGTGGGATTGCTGGATCATAAGGTAGTTCTATTTTTAACTTTTTGAGGCAACCTCCATACTGTTTTCCATAATGGCTGTACTAATTTACATTCCCATAGACAGTGTATGAGAGTTCCCTTTCCTCTATAGCCTTGCCAGCATTTCTGTCTTTTTTGATAAAAGCCATTAAAACTGGAGTGAGATAATACCTCATTGTGGTATTATTTTGCATTTCCCTGATGATTAATGATGTTGAGCATTTTAACATATACCTGTTGGTCATTTGTATGTCCTCTTTTGAGAAATGTCTATTCAAGTCATTTGCCCATTTGTTAATTGGATTATTTGGGGGGGGGGGTTGCTGTTGAACTGAGTTCCTTATATATTCTGGATATTTGCCCCTGTCATATGCAAGGTTTGCAAACACTTTCTTTCAGTTCTGTAGGTTGTCTTTTTCACTTTGTTGGTTGTTTCTTTTGCTGTGCAGAATCTTTTTAATTAGATGTAATCCCATCTTTCTATTTTTGTTTTTGTTGCCTATGCCTTTGAAGTCTTAGTTACCCCATCCAATTCTATGAAGTGTTTCCCCTATGTTTTCTTCCAGTAGTTTCATAGTTTCAGGTTTTATATTTAAGTCTTTAATACATTTTGAGTTGGTTTTTTGTATGTCAGTTCTTTGCAATAAGGTTCTAATTTCAATCGTCTGCATGTGGATATCTAGTTTTCCCAGCACCATTCATTAAAGAGTCTATCCTTTCCCCAATCTATAATTTTGACACCTGCATTGAAAATCAGTTGGCTATAAATGCTTGGATTTATTTCTGGGCTCTCTATTCTGTTGCATTATTCTGTGTATCTGTTTTTATGCCAGTACCATACTGTTTTGGTTTCTACAGCTTTATGATATATTTTGAAGTCAAGTAGTATGATTCCTCCAGCTTTGTTCTTTTTGTTCAAGATTGCTTTGTCCATTTGGGATGTTTTGTGATTTCATACAAATTTTAGGATTTTTTTTCCTGTTTCTGTGAAGAATTTCATTGGTATTTTGATAGGTTGAATCTGTATATTACTTTAGATAGTGTGCACATTTTGATGATATTATTTCAAACTGTAAACATGAGATATCTTTCCATTTATTTGTGTGTTCAGTTTCTTTCATCAATATTTTATAGTTTTCATTGTAGAGATCTTTTACCTCCTTAGTTAAATTTATTCCTAGATATTTTATATTTTTGGTAGGTATTGTGAATGGGAATACTTCCTTACTTTCTATTTCTGATAGTCTACTCTTGGTGTATGGAAACACTACTGATTTTTGTATGCTGATTTTATATCCTGCAGTTTTGCTGAATTTATTTATTAGTTTTAACAGTTTTTTGTTGAAATCTTTAGGGTTTTCTATATATATGTTCATGTCATCTGCATATAAGGATAGTTTGACTTCCACCTTTCCAATTTAGATTCCCTTTATTTCTTTCTCTTGCCTTATTACTCTGGCTAGAACTTCCAATACTGTATTGAATAAGAGTGAGGAAAGTGGACATCTTTGTCTTGTTCAAGATCGTAGAGAAAAGATTTCAACTTTTGTCCACTCAGTATGCTAGTAGCTATGGATTTGTCCTATATGGCCTTTATTATGTTGAGGTATGTATCTTCTATACTTAATTTGTTGAGTGTTTTAATTAAGATGTGATGTTCAATTTTATCAAATGCTTTTTCTGCATGTATTGAAATGATTATATGGTTTTTGTCCTTCATTCTGTTGAAGCGATAGATCATGTTTATTTATTTGCATATGTTGAATCATTCTTGCATGCCTGGGATGAATCCCACTTGATCATGGTGAATGATCTTTTTAACGTGTTGTTAGATTGATTCTTTTTGCTATATTTTGTGATGTATTTTCACAACTGTTCATTAGGGATATCAGTCTGTAGTTTCCTTTTTCTGTTGTGTTCTTTTCTGGTTTTGGTATAGGATAGTACTGGCCTGTAGAATGAGTTTGGAAGTATTCTCTCCTTTTCAATTTTTTGAAAGAGTTTGACAAGATTTGGTATTAGTTCTTCTTTAAATGTTTGTTGGAATTCAGTAGTGAAGCTGTCAATTCTTGGGCTTTTCTTTCATGAGAGACTTTTTATTATTGTCTTCAATCTCATTACTCGTTATTGGTCTGTTTAGATTTTCTATTTCTTCATAATTCAACCTTAGTAAGTTGTATGTGCACAGGAATTTCTTCATTTCTTCTAGATTTTACAGTTTGTTGGCATATAGTTGTGCATAATAGTATCTTATGATCCTTTGTATTTCTGTGGGGTCAGGTGTAATATCTCTTTTTTTTTTATTTCTGGTTTTATGATTTGTTTGAGTCTTCTCTTTTTTTCCTACTCTAGCTAAATGTTTCTGAATTTTGTCTTTTCAAAAAAAAAAACAACTCTTTGTTTCACTGATCTTTTGTATTACATTTTTAATCTCTTATTCATTCATTTGTGCTCTGATCTTTATTATTTCTCTCCTTCTACTAATTTTGGATTTGGTTTGTTCCTGCTTTTTTAGTTCCTTGAGGTGTAACATGAGAACTGTTCGTAGAACTGCTTTTCCTGTATCCCATAAGTTCTGGTATATTGTGTTTTTATTTTCGTTTGTCTCCAGGAGCTTTCTAATTTCCTTTTTAATTTCTTCTTTAACTCATTCATTATTTAGGAGCATGTTGTTTAATTTCCATGTATCTGTACAGTTTCCAGTATTTCTTCTGTTTCTGATTTCTAGTTCTATTCCTTGGGAAAGGTAGTGGATATGATTTAAATTTTTTAAATTTGTTAACTTGTTTTGTGACTGAACATATGGTCTGTTCTAGAAAAATTTCTATATGCTGCTGAGAAGAATGTGTATTCTACAGCTTTTGGATAGAATGGTGTGTAAATATCTATAAGTCCATTTGATCCAGAGTGGAGTTTAACTCTGATGCTTCTTGCTTAATTTTCTGTCTGGATGATCTATTCATTGCTGAAAGTGGAGTGATGAAGTCCACAATGATTATTGTATTGGAATCTATCTCTCCCTTTAGATCTAATATTTACTTCATATATCTGAGTGCTTTGGTGTTGGGCACATATATTTAGAATTTTTAGGTCCTCATACTGAATTGATCCCTTTATCTTTCTGTAATGACCATCTTTGCCTTGTTTTTTAGTTAAGTCCTTGACATAAAGTCTATTTTGTCTCATGTAAGTATAGCTACTCCTGCCCTTTTTTGGTTTTCATTTGCATGGAATTTTTTTTTCATTACTTCACTTTCAGTCTATTTGCATCTTTATAGGTGAAGTGAGTTTCTTGTAGGTAGCATATAGTTGGTTTATATTTTTAATCCATTCAGCCACTCTGTCTTTTAATTAGGCAAGTTAATCTATTTATATTTAAATTATTACTAAGAGATGAGAACTTACTACTGCCATTTTATTTATTTTTTTTCTGGTTGTTGTTTAGATCCTTCTTTTCTTTTTTCCTCTCATTATCTTCCTTTGTGATCAAGTGGATTTTCTAGTAGTATATTTTGATTTCATGCTATTTATATGTAGTGTATCTATTAGAGGATTTGCTTGATGGTTACCATGCTTATAAAAAACATGTTATAGTTACAACAGATTATTTTAAACTAATATCAACTTAACTTTGATCACTAAGAGAAGAAGCCAAAGCGGACTCTGCTTTAATGTCATCCTCCTCCCCCACCTTTTGGGTTTTTGCTGTTTCAAGTTACATCTTCATATATTGCCTCTTATATACTTGTCGTATTTGTTATCTTTAATAGGTTTTTCCTTTAGTCTTTATATTAAAGATATAAGTAGTTTATTCATCACATTTATAGCATTAGAGTTTTCTGAATTTATTTATGTACTTAATTTACCAGTGAGTTTTATACCTTCAAATGGTTTATTGTTATACGTTATCATCTTATTCTTTCAGATTGAAGAACTCCCTTTAGCATTTCTTGTAAGACAGGTTTGGTGTTGATGAATTCCCTCAGCTTTTGTTTGTCTAGGAAAGTCATTATTTTTCCTTCATAGTTGAACATTAGTTTTGCTGGGTACGTTATTCTTGGTTGACAGTCTTTTTTCTTTAGCACTTTGAATTATTATCCCCCTCTCTCCTGGCATGTAGGGTTTCTGTTGAGGAATATGCTGAAAGCCATATTGGGGCTTTGTTGAGTGTTATATATTTCTTTCTCTTCCTGATTTTAGTATTCTTTCTTTGTCTTTGATTTTTGACAATTTGCTTATGATGTGCTTTGGAAAATTTTTCTTCAGGTTGAATTTGGTTGGTGATCACTGGGCTTCCTATACCTGAATGCTGATGTCTTTCCCCATACTTGGGAAGTTTTCAGGTATTATTTTATTAAATGTGGTTTCTAGGCCTTTTTCTTTCTTATCATCTTCAGTAACTCCTATTATGAGTAGGTTATTTTGCTTCATGGTTACCCATAATTCCTGTAGTTCTATTTCATTTCTTTCTTTCTTCTTTTTTTTTCTTTTCTGCTTGGGTAATTTCATATTTTCTGTCTTTGAGCTCACTTATTCCTTCCCCTGTTTGATCAAATCTGCTGTTGGAGCTTTTTATTGAGTTTTTAAGTTCAAGATAATGTATTCTTTATATCTAAAATTGTTATTTTTTTAATTGATTCTGTTTCTTTGACTTTTCTCATTCTGCTCCGGCACTGCTTTCCAAATAGTTTTATTTTCTATCTGTATTTTCTTATGATTCCCTGAACCTTAAGAGGTTTATTTTGAATTATCTGTCAGACATTTCATATATCCACAATTCCTCTGGGTCAATAGCTGGAGCTTTGTTGGTTTCTTTTTGTGGTATCATATTTCTCTGTTTTCTTATGGTCCTCGTGTTTTTATATTGATGCCTGCTCATTTGAGGAGGTGGCCAACAGCTTTTGCAGGTGTTCTTTGGTGGTGTTAGAACCTTAATGCTTAATGCCAAAACTTTTATCTTTGGCGTGTAGTTGTTTCTTGTTCTGTGGAGGATTTATAGTGAATACCACATCTTAAACTCTGCACTGGAGTTAACATACTTTCCTGCATTGTTTGCTGGTCTGGGGAAGACTTATTGCAAGGACTGAAACTTAAACACTGGTCTGGAACTAAATTGCAGCCTCACTGTTGTTTCTTGGTCTGGGGAAGACTCCACAGGCACTCCTGGACTGTGTGGAAAATCCAGTCCTGGACTGGGTATTTCCCACGAATTGTGCCTACTGCAGTGCTTGGCATTGGCCAGTCTCCTCTGTGTGGCAGTGTGATAATTGGAATGCAGAGCAGCTGACAAAGTCAAACCTCAGTGTACCCCTGGTGGTTCACCTCTCCTGGCACTCCAACTGTTTCCCATGGAGCAGGCCCTGAGCAGTCTTTCTGTGAAGGTTTCCAGATCAGTGGGAAATTTTAATACCCACCTCCTATTCCCTCCTCTCACCTCAGAAATTGTAGGTCCAGTGAAATTCTCCTTGTGTGGTGGTATGGCAGCTTGGAGCATGAGATGGGGTTGTCTGGAGTGATTTGTCTTCCCACCATTTGCAGCTTTTCTCACTTCTCTGGGCTCAGATGAACTTATCTGTGAGTGGCCACTATGCCTGCATGGGAGAAAGGATGGAGTGGTCTGATGTGATGTTTCCTCTCATCAGTGAAGGCATTTCTCACTTCTGTGAGCTCAGGTGAACTTCTGCATAAGCAGTGCTGTGCCAGTTTGGGGCAGGGGTTGTAGTGGTCTGAAGTGATCTTTATTCCCATTGGTTGCAACTTTCCTCATTTTTTCAGGCTCTAAGGAGCTTCTCTGTTAGTGGCACTCTGCTGGTTTGGGGGATGGCTTTAAGAACAAAGAATTTCAACTTCCATCTCCAGGACTGTTCACTTAGCTATGATCTTTCTGTCACTACCCAAATCCTCTAAGGAATCTGAGTTTTGAAGTTTATCTCTTAAACTTTTTTTGCAAATTGAACCAGTGTACCTTTTCAATGAGACATACAGTTCATAAATCTTGTTGTTCAAATAGATCATTAATCCATATGAGAACTTAAGTAGGAAAATTCCTTTATGCTTGTTTGCTAGAACTAGAAAACTACATGTAGGTAGGAACTGTTTTTACTCATCATTGTATCTCCAGTGCCCAGCCATTTCCTGGTATATTATTATGCTCTATTTATTGATTGGATTAATACTAAATTTTGTTGACAGTTAATTTTATCTTTGCTTTAAGTCCTGTTGAGTATTTGATAGTTCATGGTTCTGTGACAAAATTTAAACCTAAGATGGATGAAACATTATGGTATTATTTGAAAAAAAATTTAAGTGTAAATATCAGAAGGATGAGAATATTATTTTAGCATTTTATATATCTCAACCATCCATATGTTAATCTTTACTTTTTGAGGCTACTTCTGAAATCAGTGAGAGTTTAATATTAAGAAGACATATATTATAGAATAATAGAATAAAAGGAATAAGAATAGGATTGTTCTTGAATTTTATACTTTAATTGTGCTGGGAATCAGAAAAAGCAATTACGCTGTAAGCCAACACATTTTTATTTGTAGGGAAACTAAGATTTTCTTTTCTTATATTAAACTCCTTTTTGAAAATAACGTTATTGAGGTATAATTTGCATCCCATAAAATTTACCCATTGCAAGTGTAAAATTTAGTAATTCTTCATAAATTTATAGAGTTGAACAACCATGACTACAGTCCAGTTTTAGAATATTTGCATCACCTCAAAAAGTTTTCTCATGGACATTTGCAATCAGTTTTTGCATCCACCTCCAGCTCTAGGCTATTACTGATCTGTTCTGTTTCTGCAGATTTGCCTTTTCTGGAAATTTTATATAAATGAAATCATAAATGGCATTTTATGTCTGGATTCTTTCACTTAGCATAATGTTTTTGAGGTTTATTCATGTTATATAATGTATCAGTGATTGGGTCTTTTTTACTGTTTAATAGTATTCCATTGTATGAATTACCCCATTTTGTTTATCCATTCAGTAGTATATGGGCATTTGGATTGTTTCCAGTTCAGAACTATTATGAATAATGCTTTGTGAATATTTATCTGTAAGTTTTTGTGTGGACACATGTTTTTATTTCTCTTATGCTAGTACTTTGGAGTGGAATTGCTGAGTCATATGTTAAGTTTAGCTTTTGAAGAGATTGCTGAACTCTGGGCTTGCCTGTTAGCACAGTTGTTTAGAGTGTGGTGTTGATAACACTGAGGTCAAGGGTCAGATCCACATACTGGCTAGCCACCAAAAAAAGAAAAAGAAGAAAAAGAAATTCCTGAACTCTTTTCCAAAGTATCTGCACCATTTTACATTCCTGTCAGAAATCTGTGAAGCTTTCAGTTTTTCCATATCCTCACCAACACTTGATACCATCAGTGTTTATGATTATAGGCCTTCTAGTATATGTGCGGTGGTATCTCATTGTAGTTTTAAATTTGAATTTCCCTAAAGATTAATGGTGTTGGGCATATTTTCATGTTATTATTAGCCATTCTGATATCTTCTATAGTGAAATGTCTATTCAGATCTTTTGCTTACATCTCTTTATTGCATTATCTGTCTTCATAATGAGTTTTTGAAGATCTTTATTTATTCTGGATACAAGTGCTTTATCAGATTTGCAAATGTTTTCTTCTGGTCAGTGGCCTGTCTTTTCACCTTCTTTATAGTCTTTTGAGGAGCAAAAGTTTTGAATTTTGGTCAGGTCCAATTCATCAAATCATTCTTATGTTATGCTTCTGGTATCATACCTAAGAAATCTTTGATATACCCAAGATCAAAAAGATTTTCTCCTAGATGTTTTATAATTTTAAGTCTATGATCCATTTTCAGTTGATTTGTATATGTGGTATGAGGTAAAGATCTAAGTTTATTTATATGTATATTTATGTATATATTTCCTCCAGATATATGGAGTAAAGGATAACCTTTCTGCAAGGGGTGTTGGAACACTTTGATAATAATTTAATAATTAAAGTATAATAATTTAATATTAATATTAAATTTAATAGGGCTGGCCCCGTGGCTCACTCAGGAGAGTGCGCTGCTGGTAGCACTGAGGCTGCAGGTTCGGATCCTATGTAAGGATGGCCAGAGTGCTCACTGGCTGAATGTGGTGCGGACGACACCATGCTGAAGGTTGTGATCCCTTACCAGTCAAAAAAAAAAAAAAAAAAAAAATTTAATAATTTAAAGTATAATAATTTAATATTGACCTTGTAAACTGTGTTCTTGTTAAATATGTTTATTCTAATAATTTTCTACATACAAGATCATGTTTCTGAGAATACACACATTTTAGTTCTTCTTTTCAAATGTGTTTGCTTTTCATTTCTTTTTCTTGCCTTATTCCACATTCTAAAACCTCCCATTACAATGTTGACTAGAAGTGATTAGAGCATACATACTTGCCTTGTTCCCAAGGGAAAAAGATCTAGTCTTTCATTATTAAACATGATATTACTTGCAGGTTTTTTATATATGCCTTTTGAGAAAATTCTCTTCCATTACTACTTATTTGTTGAGAATTTTTTCCTTTAAGGATGATTTTGTTTAATGCTAAGGTTGCTGTTATATCAAACGATTCTTCAAAAATTGGAATCATGATATAGTGACTATTATGTTACTTTAAGTTAGTAATTAAATTTTTATAGACTTGATTTTTAGAGCAATTTTAGGTTTACAAAAAAACTGAACAGAATGTACAGAGTTCCCATTCATCCCCTCATCCTACCCTCATGGTTTCTCCTATTGTCAACATCTTGCATTAGTGTGGCACATTTGTTACAATTGTTATGGAGTTTGGATGTGTTGTCCCCTCCAAAACTCATGTGGAAATTTGATCCCCAATGTGGCAGTGTTGGAAGCTGATTGAGTCATGGGGGTGGATCCCTCATGAATGTATTAATGCTCTCCCTGGGGGAGGGAGGATTAATGAGTGAGTTCTTGCTCTATTAGTTCCCATGAGAGCTCGTTGCTTAAAAAGACTCTGGCACCTCCTCTCTCTCTCTTGCTTCCTCTCTCTTGCTTCTTCTCTCTTGCTTCCTGTCACAATGTGATCTGCTTGTACCCACCAGCTGTCTGCCACTTTCCGCCATGAGTAGAAGCAGCCTGAGGCCCATGCCAGATGCAGCTGTCCCAGAATCGTAAGCCAAATAAACCTCTTTCCTTTATAAATTACCCAGTCTCAAGTAGTTCTGTAAAGACTAAAACAAATTGGTAAATCAATATTAATACATTATTGTTCACATAAAGTTCATATGGTGTTATAACTTTTACTTTAGATAGTCTCATATATATATATATAACTTTAAAATAAGCAAAGAAAGCAAAATATATAGTCTTTATATTTATTCATACCCTTCTTTCATAAAGTTCTGAATTGTCATCCAGTGTCATTTCTCTTCACACTGAAGAATTTCTGTACACATTTCTGGTAATTCAGGTCTGCTGGCAACATATTCACTCATTTTTTGTTTTTCTGAATATAAGCTTATTTTACTTTTATTATTGAAGGATGGCTTTCCTGGAAATAGAATTCTTGACATCTGCACTTTGAATGTGTTATTCCAGTTCCTTTGATTGCCATAGTTTGTAATGAGAATTCTGCTGTTGATCTTACCATTTTATTCCTTTATGAAAAGTGTGTCATTTTTTTTTTTATCACTTTGAGTATTTGTTTTTTATCTTTGCCTTTCAGCAGTTTAAAAACATTATTTCTAGGAGATTTTTTTGTGTATTTATATTGGTTAGATTTTATTGAATTTTGTGGAGCTTAAACTATTGTTTTCCATCAAATTTGGGGATTTTTCAGCTATTATGTCTATGCATTTTTTTTCTTTCTTTTTATCACCTATGATGCTAAGATTCATTATACACGTTATCATATTATGTCACAGGTCTGTGATGTTTGATCATTTCACTTCAGTCTTTCCTCTCTGTCATTATTGGACTGGGTAATTTCTATTAATCCGTCTTCAGTTTTACTGATTATTCTGCCATCTTCATTTTGTTGCTGTATCCATTGGGTGAATGTTTTATTCCCGCTGTTACACTTTTCAGATCTAGAATTTTCACTTTTTTAAGTTTCCATTTTTCTCTTGAGATTTCTTCTATGTTTGTTCACTGATAACATATTTTTCTCCAGTTCTTTGAAACATAATAACTTTTTGAATTATTTTATCTGCTAAATTCAGCATCTAAGCACATTTAGAGTTATTTTTATTGACTTTTTTTTTTCTAAAAATGCAAACACTTCCCTGTTACTTTGCACATCTTAGAATTTTTGGTTGAAAACTGGACATTATGGATTGTACAGTGAAATGACTCTGGGTTCTTTCATATTCTTTTGAGGACCATGAGTTTTGTTGTTGTTGTTGTTTTTAAGGAAGTAGTTGACTTGCCTGGATTGAAACTGCAAACTTGTCTCTTGTGAGGTATATAGCTTATAACTTTGCCCTGCTGCTTTCCTAAGCTTAATCCATCCCTGTAGTTCTCCCTGTACCTCAGCAATTTGACAGTCAGCCCAAAGATTTTGGGTAAGATGGTGCTCACCCTCTCTGTTGTTTTTTGCTTTTCATAATTCTCTCCTAATGGAAAGTGGTATGCTGGCTTTGGGCTCTATTCTCTGACACATCAAGCCTGTCCTGATTCATCTTTCTCCTATGCAAGCTACAAATGATTGATGAATGCCACCAGTTAATAATAAAAAAAAAATCACAAATTCAGAAATCTGGTTTTTTCCTTTCCCTGACTTTTTCACTAGGCTTCATAGGTTTCCCTTGCTCATGTATAATTTTGTTGTCAGCTAAGAATTTGTATAGTCTGTGCTCTGAATTTGGATCTCATGCCTTCTGAAGTTGTCTTGCTGCCCAGATTTCCCCTTTAAATTTTCACCTCTTTTTCGAGCTCTAAATTCTTAATTTCTGGCACCCTTAGCCACTATGACTTCATTTTTTCTCCCCGTCCTTCATGTTTTATAGCCGTAGCTGTGGAACTTGTTCAGTGCCTGGTGCCAGTAAGCCAGGAACTTTCAACTCTTACCCACTCTACTTTAACTTTTCAAAATTATACTCTCTTCAGCCTTATATCTGCTTTTGAAAGCTTTAAAGTATCATCAAGTTATTTGTTTTAATCTAGTATTTTATTATTATCTCTGGAGCTTTGTGTGACTACTTCATCCCTATTGATTTTAAATAATGAAGAATGAATAATGATTTTAAATGCACTATTTAAAAAAACCATACAATTAACAAACTGAGGCAAGTCCATCAGCTAAAATAAAAATTTACTTTTCTAGCTTTTTTGTTTTTACATGTTACCCCTATTTTTGACTTTTGTAAATATAATTTCTTAAAATTATTGAGTTTTAGAGCTAGAAGGGAAACAAGTGATTAGTACTGTAGCCCTCTTTATTGGTGAAAAAACTAAAGTACAACCAGGTGAAGTAATACTTTACTTGGTTAAGGATTAATTTGTAGTATCAGAACCAGTTCTTGAACCCAGGTCTCCTAAACCTCCTAAATAAGTTTCATTACTTATTCCACTACATCTAATTCTATTCTTTCCTCAAAAAACTTGTAGTCATTCAGTTTACTTATTGTCACTTTCAAGAAACCATCCCACCCAACAATTATAATACAACATTTTTTTATTTCTATTGTCTAGGTTTGATTAGCATATACGGCTTTTCTTGTTTTCTCAAGTTTTAGTGTTTATAAGCTACAAAATATATGTTAAAAATTTACTCAGTGATACATCAATAAATATGTAGGTGTGGTTTTTCTAACTACTTTAGAAGAAATTAGTTCAAATGTGAGTTGTAATTTTAGAACATGCTTATTTTATGTGACTTGTCTATTAAAAGGAAAATAAATCTGGAGATGGAAGACAAATAACAAGAATCAGCTTACGTATTTTAATTAATACCCTATCTAATA
The DNA here is from genome assembly GCF_027409185.1 of Cynocephalus volans. Lineage (NCBI taxonomy): Eukaryota > Metazoa > Chordata > Mammalia > Dermoptera > Cynocephalidae > Cynocephalus > Cynocephalus volans. The sequence continues at coordinate 101,772,947 of NC_084461.1, forward strand.
TTGTAACATAAGATTGAGATTTTGGCATGCCCTAAGTAATGGCAGGGATTTCCTTCCTCCCTCCCTCCGTCCCTCCGTCCCTCCCTTCCTTCCTCCCTCCCTCCTTCCCTTCCTTCCTTCCTCCCTACCTCCCTTCCTCCCTTCCTCTTACTTTCTTCCCTCCCCCCTTGCCTCCCTTCTTCCCTCTCTGTTGGGGCGTTGAGGCCACACACCTCCTCCCAGGGCAGAGAACTAGCCACGACCCCACCCACATATGCATATGTAATCTGTTGAAAACATTCGCCTGGACAGGAGAGATAAGGATGGTGCCTGATGGAAGCTGCCAGGGAGTGGCCAAGGAAAGACATAGTTTAAAATTATTGGATAAAAGATATTTCCGTGCTCGTGCTCACTGCGTGATTGCAATAGCAAAGCATTAGAGCAAGATGCATGTTCACATGACCTTTAAGATGATAGGTTGAAGTTAGGAAATCCCCGTGCCATATGCTTATAAAAGCAGGTGCTTGTGTGAAAATAAACAGAACTGCTTGACGGAACCCCTGCTGTCTGAGTGTCTCTCTGTGGGCTGAATAGGCGGGCAGCATACTCACTTTCCTCCTGGGCTCTCCTGGCCACTAGGGTGGCAGGAGTAATCTTACCAGTTCCCTCTCTTGCTCATCCCATGGTGAGGGGATAAAAGGGGCTACTGGGAGGTTCAGGGCCTGCTGCCCCTGAGCCCCCGCACCTCTCTCCTTTCCTTCCTTCCTTAGGTGGGATATTTTAAATACTTATTCTAAATCTTAGCTATTTTTCTAAATGGCCCTTTGGAGACTCTAGGACATGGATGTTTGAACAACTTTTAGCAAAATATTACCTTAAATTTACTCAAGGCAGAAGCCTAGGATTTCATCCTTAATTTCCTTTGCTTATTCACCATTAATTTCTTAGTTTTATTAGTTCTTTCTCCAAATTCGATCTTGATTCCACCCTCATCTCTTTGCACTCATCTCTAATGCCACTACTTACTCCAAAGTATCATCATCCTTTACCTTTCTTGGCTCCCACTAGAGCCCCTATAAATCCATTTTTACACAGTTTAAAGTTGACCTTCTTAAAATGTTCCTTGGGTCACATCAATCTCTGCTTAAAACACTTTTCAGTAATTCTTCATTTTACTTAGAATAAGTTCCAGACTCTTTTCTGTGGCTTAAGTTACCAACTCTGTAGCTCTCCAGGCTAATCTTATTCATTGACCACAATGACATTGATGTTCTTGTCACACACTAGGGTTTTTCTAGTGCAATTTATTTCATATGCTTTTTCACCTGTCCAACATTCTCTTTTTTTCTAATTCTGCACATGGATAACTTCTCTCACTTTCTTAACTCAAATGTGTCCTTATAGAGGCATACCATGAGAACCATGCCTAACCCAGTCAAATTAGTCTCCTTTTTTACTATTTTTTACAGCTTGCAATTATCCTACCTATTTTTTTTGTCTTTCTTAAAATTTAAACTTCATAAGGGTAAGAGATCCCAAGCACACCAACTATGGTCCATAGTAGTCATTCAGTTTATCAACTGCTTGAATACAGGTTTTTTAACAAGTAGTTCAGCTGAAGCAAGCGTGTTTGTGAGGGAAAAAAAACCACCTTTAAAATATAATTTACCTAGTCTTGCATTATAAATGTAGTCATGAATTTATTTTGTTGCTGTTATGTCACCTCTCCCCAGGGTGATGGAGACTCAAAGGTTTACTCAAAGCCCATTTCTTCTTTTTTTAAAAAATTTTATTTTGTCAATATACATTGTGGTTGACTATTGTTGCCCCTTACCAAAGCCTCCCTCCCTCCCCCCCAACAATGTCCCCTCTGTTTGCTTGTCGTATCAACTTCAAGTAATTGTGGTTGTTATATCTTCTTCCCCCACCCCCCCGTTTTTTTTGTGTGTGTGTGTGAATTTATATATTAATTTTTATCTCCCACCAATAAGTGAGAACATGTGGTATTTCTCTTTCTGTGCCTGACTCGTTTCACTTCATATAATTCTCTCAAGGTCCATCCATGTTGTTGCAAATGGCAGTGAGATGCCCCAAAGGGGTTAATTTTCCAGGTACCGTCAAGAGAGAAGCATTCCTCAGAAAAATAACCCCGAACTCTGGGTTTCTCTAGTATTTATTCTCCAGACCAGAAAGTTACAGAAAAGGAACATAGGTGGTTACAAAAAGAACAGTAAGATAATTGTCATGGCAACAATCATTAGGTTTAGCTGCACCAAGGACATCTGCCCTTGTAGCCAGCAATTTTGCTGTGTTACAGTTCTTTGTCTACAACAGAGACTTTAGCCTAGGGAAAGTTTTTTGTCTTTCACAAGCTTAACATTTCTATATGTAATTTTTAAAAGTTAGGCTATACCTGAAACTACAGGGCCTTGGAAGCTAGGCCCTGTGAAATACATTTGCTTTATTAATGTTAGTATCCTCCACACTATTAAATATGGCATTCAGTATATAACATTAGACTATAAATGTGTCTTGAAAATGTAAGTGCTAATGTTCCAGACTACTTACCAACTGAAAATTCATCTTGCTTAAAGATGAAAGATTTATCATGTTTAAATGATTATACATATAGTTTGACCATTTTGTATTTGATCTTCTCATTTGGAACACTTTATGCTATGAATCCTTATCATTTATTATTTATTTTGAGGAATTCATGTAGTGTATTTCCTTTGGAGTGCATACAGAGAGTTTTTACAATTCAGTGGTGAACAATTTTTCTAATGTTTTAGAAGCTGAATAGTGATAGGGTCTGAAGTGGAGTACAGGCAGTTGGGTATGTTAATGTGTTCAGGTTGTGGGTAGGATCTTGAAGTTGTGGGAACCACACTGTCATTCATGAACTGTGGAATGCTGAGTCCCTAAGATTTTAGGGGAAAAAAGAGATCACTTAAAGTAGACCATAGCTCTGCTTAGAATACATGATGGAGACTTGAGGACAAGGTTCATTGTCATGGCCCTATTGCTGCCTTGGCTAATGATGCTATGAGATTTCCATTCTCTGTGTACTTTCAGAGGAGCTGCCACACAGAATGCTTCCAGAGCAGAGCTCTTTCCACAACTTCCCTGAGCTGCTACCACCACTTACCTTCATTGTCACTTTGGATAAGATTTTTAGCTTTTCTAAGCTCAGTTCCATTGTTAATCAAATGAGCAGCACCTACTTCATAACATTATTGTGAGGTAACAAATAATAGTGTCTTTCACAGTAATTGGCACTAGGCAAATATCATCTATTGTGGTTGTCATCATCATTGTTAAGAAAACCACCACCACTACTACACAATAGCATCATTAAGGATATTATAAAGAGGCACTTAAGGGAGAAGACTGTTTTTTAAGTATTCTGGAATAATACGTCTAGCCTAGGGTATGTACTCTCCTCCTACCCTCTACTATTTTCTAAATCATTCTATTTCCTTTATTATTTCTGTCAGAATAGAACATTCTCAGAGGCTGTTCTAGAACAAAATTACTTTCCCTGAAGGGTTATAGAATTCTGATACAAAAATTTACCTGACTTGAGTTTTTCCAGGCCCCACCAACCTGGGGGTTCACATGTCACAGTAATGGTAACAACTCACTTATAACAGTCATGTGCTACCTGTATAATGCCACTCTTCCACCTCCCTGCAAAGTATACCGCAGTTAATTCTGTTAATCCCTGGAGCTATTTCATTAGTACCCAAAGGCTCCACATCTTGTCTTCTCATGCGGTCACACAAACCACCTCTGTAACATATGTAACTCATACAAATGAGTCTGTGTAACTCATTCCATTTTAGAGGTGCTGTTTCTTGATGTTTCATAGATGTAAATTCTGGCACTTCCAAAATGACATTGCATTCACTTTTGTCATCACTGCAGTGTTTGGACTCCATGTCTCACATAGGCCTTTCTGAAAATAGCTTTTGTCTATAGACCCATTACCATAGGTACAGCCTTAGTCTTTTCTATACTCACCCTTCAGCTCCCACCCACAAGTCAGCTGCTCTCAGATTTCCACTCCCTGTGCAAGTCAGGTCATACAAACAGACCCATGTGTGTCACCAGCTTTACCATCTGAATTCCAGGCACCTCTGAATTCCAGTGGAACTTCAGCAGCACTTGCATTCCATATTTATTTATAACAATAGTAGTTACAATGTATTATAACCCCTGATATTCTATAGGGGTGTGTGTGTGTATATATATATAAAATACCCCTAATATACTACTGTCAAGTTTAACAATTTGACTATATGTAAAACCTTTACATATAGTCAAGTTGCTGAGCTTCACAGTTTAAAACATCAAACAGTCTTTTTCAGACTTTCTCTAATTTCATTTTCATTTTGTATGAGTTCATATTATTTCTGTGCCCCAAGGTATAGGTAGATTTACTGCTCTAATGCATACTTTTTATCTAACTCAACTTTCACTCTCCTGCCTTCTGGTTTCACAAGGGTGGTAAGCAAGATTTGTTTCTGTCCTACAGGTTCACTATTCTTGGCATAAGTTAGAGTTGCTCACTTAAAAAGTATCACTACTTGAGCATTAAATTCAGCCAGCTGTCAGAAGAAATTCAGTGGTGATCTTTTCTCCCTTTTTTTCCCCCTCAAGGCCCTGAGCCTCTTACATAGGTTCCTCCTTAATGGAACATCCCATTCTCTCAATCAATATGGCTTGGGTTTCTCTGTAAACATTTTCATTCCTACCAATAATTTTAATAACTTTCTGGTAAATTGGTTATAATTACCCATCCTCTTTATTATCCATTAGTTTATTTTAGGTACTCTTCCATTTTCCTTCTGTCTTTCACAGGATCTTTGAAAGTCCCATTTTCTTTATATCTTTAATCTGGTGCAACCCGCAAAGAATTTTTATTCAATTCATACTTCCTGCCACTCTAACATAGAATAGTGCTATCCTTGAAATTCCACATTTATGTTTTATCTCATATGCCTCCTAGCTGCCAGCCCATTATTACCTCTGGAGATTAGGTAACATGGCCAGAAATACTAAGGCCACTCACTTAGATGATCTTATTTCTGTTGTCTTCATTTCCAAAGATACTGGCTTCAAGATTTTTTTGCCCCCTCATGTTATTTCAGAGCTTAGTTTCTGACTTGATTGGTGATGCTGAGCATTCATAGCTTTTCAGTTTCTCAGCTTAGAAGCAAGAAGTTTTAAAAAGTCACTATCGATGCCTTTTATCATGAACAAGACAAGTGGAAGGATTTAGATCTCTCACCCAGGGACATCAGTGTGTGTATATACCAGTGGGAACCAGACATCATGTCTAGGTAAAATCACTTATCACACTACAGCTATTTTTTCACTATGGTAATTTTAGCTGAACTAGGTCAGGTTATAAATGTCAACAAGGCAAGAGAGGGAATAAAATGTCATCAGAATAATCCACATATGCTAACATTTCAATGGAGCTTAAAGTCTTTTATAGGAAACAAGATTAGAAGGGTTTTTCTTCATTGTAGTGATAAATGCAACTACAGATACTGTCACTATGACTCTTTCTTAGGTATTCACTTTGGCCTCATCCCTGCTTTCCTTAAATTAGGAAAAAATCTCAATTTTGCCACTGGTGGTTGGTACAGATAAGGGTTTTTAGCCAAGTAGATAGGAGTCATTGTAATGGTTTGATTTAAAAATACACTTCCAATTCACTTTTAAAATCTGGGTTAGGGGCTAGCCAGTTAGCTCAGTTGGTTATAACAAGAAGGTCAAGGGTTTGGATCTCCATACCAGCCTGCAGCCAAAATAAATAAATAAATAGCTGTGTCTATTTTTAAAAAGCAAAAAACCCCCACAAAACTGGGTTAGGAGAAATACAACAGTGTAATTTCAGTCACAAAACCACCATTTTGATAGCTAATATCACTCATATTCTAGGCAACAATTTAAAAATTTTTAATTCAAAATATAAAATTTTTCATATGGTTGATTTTGCACAATGATGCAAACTTGATATTAGTATTAATTTAAATTAATTTAGGGTAGGTAAAGTAAGAAAATAGCATATTTATCATTTTCATATATAGTAATAATTTTTCTTATTTCAAGAAACAAATTATAGGTTTAAAAAAACTTTGAAAATTTGTTTTTAATAATAAAATAGATTTGTCGAAGAACCTTTAATAGGCCACTGCTTTTTTTTTTTTTTCAAAGTTTCAATTAAACCTTGAGATATAATATAGTACTGCTGTGATTTGTAAATGAATGCTTTCATAGCTGCATAAATTGTGGTTTTTCATGAATTGTAGGATTATAAATGACAAGTCTTGATTCTGAACCTTTTCCTCTAGTTTTTTAATATAGAACCTTTTAGGATCTCTGCTGCTGTCTCCTTGTTAGTTTCATTTTGTAATTTAGCCCTGTTTATAAACAGGCTTTAACTATTTCTTAATTCTGTTTGATCTGTTTTTCATTGGCAAAGAAAAATTACTTCAATGAAGTAAATATGCATTTAGACATTCTCTTGTATTTGGAAACTTAACTTATTGTGAGAATGATATTTTTGATTTTGACTCCCAGGTTGGGATAGGATTATGGTGGATTATTTTATCTTTTTGTAGTGTCAAATTAATATCTTCCTATAGACATTAAAATTTGGAGTAGAGGAGTTTCACATTAGAAAAAAACTTATTTGACTTTACCTTTAGGGATAGAAGAGTCAGTCTATATAGAGCATTTACACTTTATCTACTTTTAAAATAATTATTTTTATTATTTCCTTTTGTGCTATTTTTTAATTCCCACCTTTAGAATGAAAGACATAGGCAGTGAATTTGTATTTAAGATTGTCATTTGTTTTAAGCCGAGGGCAGACTAATACGGTAATGATTAAGTCTAATATAGACGGTTTGAGTTCAATCTCTAGGTCACAGGTATTTGTGTGTAATAAAACTCACCACTTGAACTGGCATTGATTGTCATTGTTCTTGATAATCCTGGCAGGAGCAACACTGACTGAATAAATATAAAGATTGAATTTGCCTCCTTTAGCAAGGTGAGCACAGAAGCAGGAAGAAATATTAACAGTCGACAGCATCACGGAACTAAATCTATCCAGCTGTCCTTCAGAGAAAAGAAATGGCAGCGATTCAGAGTATTGTTCAATTCAACAAGCATTTATTGAGCAGTTCTATAGCCCAACACTATGTTAGCTACTAAAGGATACAAAAGGAGAAGACAGTGTGATTTTGCCCTAAAAAATTTTATCATCTAATTTGGGACACGAATGGTTCATTTATGAAACAGGTGGAGAACAAAATATGACAGCGTATAATTGATTGTGGAATTGTTTGTGCAACAGAATTTTATTTGTCTAGCAAGTGAAAAAACATATCTGTATGTTGTCAAATTTTGTGGCAATATAAAGTAATATAACCTGGATTAATTGAGATCTCTGGTTTTTTATAATGAAAAAACAAAGCAGTAATTTAAAAGGTGTTAAAAATATTCTTTAGCTCAACCTGAACACCAGTTAGATATATAATCAGCACATACGTGAGACACTAAATAAATTCAAGAGTAATTTACTCACTTTTAATTGTTAAGTCCATTGAGTATGAACTTTATTGGGTTTTATTCACTGTTCTTTCTTTGTCTTGAATATTATAAAGGTTCATTCACTCTCTTTCAGTTAAGTTTTCTATGTTTTCTAAGTACAGTTTATTTTTCCAGTGTTCAGTTATTCTGAATTATGTTCATTAAAAAGTAGGCCTCAAAGTGCACAGCAATCTCCTTAGCTTTGTGTAAGGAGGCCATGTGGCAAAAATAGCCTCATTACATTCTGTTTTTTTGTTATTTTTGTCTCCATTACTTGTTAAGTGGTAATGGTCTAGTAGATTCTTAAGATACTTTACTTGTAAGATTCAGCTTTAGCTGGGAATCTTTCTCCTATTCTTTGCCCCTGTTTAGGTATTTCTCCATTGTACCTCCATACCTCTTGTACATCTCATGACAGTATACCATTGTATTTTTATTTATTTTAATAAATTCATGTGTCTGATTCACAGACTGGCTTCTTTGCCCTATCACCAGAACCTCACATAGTTCTTGGTAAATCATAGATTTTAAACAAATAATTATTGAGTGAATGAAACATATGAATATATGTTACACATAGTAATGCTGGTGAAAATTTGCTACTACATTTAGGTCTCACAATAAACATGGGGTACACCCTGTAGTTGTGTCCAGTGGGAATGAATTTTTAAGGCCCAGTGGTATGGACAAGTTGTTAAAAAAAAATAAAAAGTAAAGAAAAATGAAAGAAAGAAGCACCCTCTTTTATTAGTCCCCACCTGTATCGTATAATTTTCTGGAAGAAAATCAATATGAAAATTCCCTGTGCCATCAGTAGTTCTTAAAGTTGAATCAGTCCAAATATAGATATGATATGTAGTTATGAGTGGATGTGTATATTGTCAGTAGAAACAGTTTTTCAAATGTTGATTGACATTGCCTTCCTCTCAGCTTTCCACTGTTAATGATTTCAGGTACAGTTTTATAATTGCATTTTTAATTGGGGAGGAGGGAACAGTATTTAGTTTCTGGCTCCTCTTTTTTAAGGTTGTTTCTGAGTCTGGCTTAGAGTAGTTCAGACTCAGAATAAATGCAGTTTACTCCCTATCACTTCATACTCTTAAGATATTTTTGCCAGCTCTTAGAACCTCTCAGACATTCTAAAATAAGATCATACTGATTCTCCATCCTGTTAGTGATAGGTATTAGTACTGTCACTTTGGCTAAATGTTTTTGACTTGAAATAGAATCATTAATCGAGGGATTCCCTATTAATAAATTTACTTATTACTCACCTGGAATTTTTGATGTTGCAGTTTTTGATAATATAGCTTTTTAGTGTCAGCTAGCTTATTTTTGGCCAAGCTATATTTTATTGCTTAATTGTTTAAACACCAGGATATTTGGAGAACCAGGATATTTGTCTGACAAATAGAAATTCTTATGTTTTGTTATTTTCAACTATTTTCTTCAAAGTCATTATTTCAGAACTCAAGATATATAAGTTTTCACTTCTATAGGTGATATTTCTTGCAGTAACATATAAGACATTCTACAATTCAGTTTAAAAGTGTGAAATTTGAAGTTTTTATTAACTAGGTGTGAAGGTTAATTCTAGGTGTCAACTTGGTTAGATGAAGAAATGCTGAGAAACCTGGTAAAGCTATCTTTTTAGGTGTGTCCAGAAGAGATTAGTAGGAGAATCTGAGTGGCCTGGATGGGAACCATGCAATCTGCTGGGGGTCCAGAGAGAACAAAAGACAGAGGAAAGAGGTGAAGCTCTCTCTCGATCTCCTGGAGCTGGGATATGCTCTTCTCTCCTGTCTGTGGACATCAGAGCTCAAGACTCTTCAGCTTTTGGGTTCCAGGGCTTACTCACACCAAGGACACCATTAGCTTCTCTGGTTTTGAGGCCTTTGGACTTGGACTGAGCCACGCTGCTGGCATCCAGTTTATAGATGGCCTATTGTGGGACTTTTCTTCATAGTCACATGAGCTAATTCCCCTAATAAATCCCTCTCATTTAATTATAATATATCCTATTGATTCTGTCTCTCTGAAGAACCCTGACTAATACACTAGGCTTTCCCTGAACACATGGTTCTAATGCAAATAAAGTCAATCTGATCTTAGCTTTCTTCTAACTGTAGTCTGGCAGTCTTAAAAAGAACTGAAATAACATGTGGGATGTTACATGCTGCAGAATATAGTGGTTACAATTATGCTTTTCTATATTCATAGTGTAGTCAGTATTATAATTTTAAAATATGACAAGCTGACCCCCCCCCCCCCCCCCATTAGTAGTACTTCTTGGATATCACTATCGCTTCCGGCTGTGCTTTTAATTCCTGTCCAGGGCATTATTTAATAAACAAAAATGGGAGTATTAAAGGAAACATTTTAAAAACAAACATTTTAATTAGTCTTTGAAAATTCAAGCACCTTCATTAATGTGTTCCCAGATGCATTCTTCCAACTAAGTTAGGATTTTATCTGCTTGTCAAGATCCACATCAAATGCACTTCTTTTTTGAGTTTTTTCCAATGAGAATTATTTACTGTTATATTCCCTTAACATCGTTTTTACTTCTATATTCTAGTGAAGCATAATATTGTGGTGTCTGGTATTTTATGCCACAGAATCCTCTCTCCAGCAAAATCTCACCCCAAAGCTCAATATATAAAACAACTAGCAGGCAACTTCTCTGGTTAAAGTAGAGGTAGGAAGTCTGGAACCCAATACACCTCTTTCCATATTCTTCCAGTCCCACTGGCCCAAAAGTACCTGTTAGGTATACAGTTCCAGAAAGTGGCTATTGTTCAAAAGAATACAGCCTTTGGAATCAGGCCACTAGCTATTTGACCTTGGGAAAAGAACTCACTCTAAGCCCCAGTTTCCTTACCTATAAGATAATGATAATAAAAGTGTCAGACCCTTAGGCTTGCTGAGAGAATTTCCTAAGATAACTGTTAAAATGACTTGCACAGTGTCTGGAACATAGAACTTCATATTTGTTGAAGTCATTTAAATTCCCAAAACCACACAGGCTAGTTAATGGCAGAGCCAGAACTAGAACCTGACAGACCAGGGCTATTTGTCTACCATATCCATTGATTATACTGATAGGCAACAGATATGCATTTATATACCTTAACAAAACTTTTAAATGACTTTTTTCCCTGAGCCATCTGCACTGTTAATTATTGTCTGTTATTAGACATGGTCAGAATCTTCAGAGCCATTGAGTCTCTTAGTGAAACCTGTAGCAACTTTATGCATTCACCTTCATAGCTGTTCTCATATTCATAGGCAAAGAGTGTACATCTCCTGTTAGGATTACCTCAGGTGGTAACTCACGGTGAGATAACTCCAGGTGACATTGGTCTGTGTTTTTTCCTGTATCTTTTCACATGATTTGAGGAATGCTCTGGGAGATTAAATTTACCACGGCTTGCTAGGGACAGACTAACTAAATTAAAGCAGGGTGTGAAGAGAAACAGAGTTTTACTGTGTTAAGAGGAACTATACAGCTCGTATTTGATTTCTTCCCTAAATGAAAGTGTTCTTACGTATGGTCTGTGGCACAGTTTAGTAAAGGTTGTGTCGGTAACAACTGAAGTTTACTTTGTTACAGTGTATGCAAAATTTATGGTGGCTTACAAAATTATAGATGTGTAAGAATTTGCAGTTTGCCATTTACTTTTAGTGAGTTCTTTATTTTATTTTATTTTATTTGGCTAATTTATTTTAATATACAGATACAAAACAATAAATAGTAGATTCACGGCATTTACAAGAAATCATTCAAATAACATTGTGAATTTTTTTTAACCAAAATTTCATTAAACAAAAATACACATCAAATTATAGCAATCTTTTTCACCGTTGTTCAGCTGTGAACAGTAATTCATCAGTTAAAAGTTGGACCATCACTTGACTTATACAGATAATGCTGCCTTGATGTTGATGAGTAAAAAGGTAAGGAATGCAAAGAAGTAAGGAAGTCGTACACAGTGGATGCTAATATTTACAAAAAAGACCAATTATTAAATTACAGGATCAGTTAAAAATATTTGCTAAATACAAATGTCAATGCCTATGAGATAGCCAAAGGCAACAGTGAAAAGTATGAGTTCCTTTAATGAGTGAAATAAGCTGTTTTGATTTTACTTCAGACTCTAACCTATTCCCACATCTTCAGTTTTATTTTTAATGGTAGAAACCATGTATTTTTTGAAAAAAATCTACCTTTGGTTAAATTATTTTTCACTGTTATGAGGAAGCAATGGCTATCCCTTTTACTTAATATGATATTCAACTTCATGTTCTAATTTATTTGATTTTGTCTACTTTCTGTTTCACTTTCTGATTTACCTCAGGTGGTAGTCCTGAAGTGATCTAGGAATGGGAACCTCTCATTTACCCCTTTTCTACCCAGGAGCCTTGGGCAAGTCATTTAACATTATTGGCCCTCAGATTCTTCATTTTCAATATGAGGAATATGACTAAATAAATGTGAAAGGTCTGTCTTAACACAAAATGGATCTACCTTATGACAAATCTAAAGGATAATTAATCAGGTGGTGTAGAAAACTTTTTCTTTATTTACACTTTGATGAGTAAACAGTTTATAAAGATTTCACTATGCAGAAAGTGATCACCCATCATATTAGAACAGTAGCTAAAGGTTTGAAATCAACAGTTGGCTTTTAAAATCTTAGCCAACTTGTTCCTTTTATGTTGAATTGCCTAAGTTGATCTACATAATATCCAGATTTACTGGTGCTTGTGCCTCAGTTCTTGCCAGTGATACTTTCTCATTCTTGCCTAGAAGACTGAAAGAGGAGAAACTCTTAAAGTGGAACTTTTCAAGTTCTGTATGAAGTTCTCCATGCAGCATGGTTGAGGGGCAGTTGTGGAGAATTCCTAACAGTGCATCAAGCTAATTAGTTTTGGGGCATGATGACTATATTAGTTCGTTCCTGTTGCTTATGAGAAAATACTTGAAAATGAGTGATTTGCAAAGAAACAAAGTTTATTGCTTACAGTTTCTGAGACTGGGAAGTCCAAAGTCCTCTGGTGGTGGCGACAATGGCCCAGGGGTCTCACATTGCAAGATATTGGAATCAGAGAGAGTAAGACTCTTCACTTTCCCCTTTTAAAGCCCTCCAAACCACGTCCATGACCACCATTTTTAATCCATTCACTGCTGCATGGTCCTACAGTCCAATCACCTCTTCAAGGCTTCACCTTTCAGTTACCATAATAGGATTTCCCAAAATAGTCACAGTGGGGGCTAAGTTTCTAATACATAAAACTTGGAAGACATAATTCAAGCTTCATTGAGTTGGGGGGGAACATAATTCAATCCACTATAAAGACCCACTAAATGTTTCACTAGAAAATGTTTTAAATATTACAAATATCACCATTTTATTAGTTATATTTATATTCCTTATTCCCTTGCCATTCTGTCTTCCTTTTTTTGAATCTGTTTTCTGTCTGTCCTTCCTGGTGCTCATTTTTTATGAAGTAAAGTAGAAAGAAATTCAAGGCTGCCATGATCTTATGACACCTCAGCTCTTCTACTCTGATAACAACACTGGCCATCTGGACTCTCTTATCTTCTGGGGGAATGAAAGAGAAGCTGAACAGTTATTAGTAGATAGTGCCAATAAATTGTTATTTAAAGAAAAAAGACAAAATTCCTGCCTTGTGAACCTTTTAAACACAGCAAACCTGGAACAGCCCTCATGTCATGTATAGCTATAAACTCTGTGAGAACACGAGCACCTAATGTAGCACCCTGCTCATACTGGTAGAATTAATTAATTTATAAAAGGCCATCATAGACACCCATCACCTTGTGTGTTTAAATAGTTATGACAGGACTCTGATTGGTTTGCAAATGGATTCTGATCAAATGACAGCTGTTATTGTTTCTGTTATTTTGACCAGCCATTTATAGATCTAAATGCCTTGGAAGGGGGCAGAACCAGCAAAGTCCACTCCAACATAAAGCCAAATGCTACAGCTTTTGTTTTCTTCCTAACTTTTAAAATGTATTGCTCAAAGAAGGACAATTCATATAAGAGCTCTACTACCCATGCGTGAGCTGCTTTTAGCTCCAGAATTATGATATGACTTAAAATTTAAAAAAAAAAAACTCTCCTTTCCTTTCTTTGAAATCCATTGATTATGATGTTCCTAATGACTCTTACAAATTTGTGAAGTAAATTTATAATAAGAGGCTTTGTGGAAGGGAAATCAGAGTTTGGATGGGAAAAATAGAAGTTTATTCTTTAAAATATTTGTTATTAACTCTAACAAATCTTGTTAGGATTTTTGGTGAGCAAGAGTGTATAAAATCCACTATGATTCTTGTTTGAAAAGTTATTTTAGTATAGCAATCCTGGATAGAAGACATGATTTAAATTGAGTATAAATTTGTTACTAACATTAAAAAGCAAGTTTTGCTGTTCCCTAGTCTGTTTAATTAAAGAGACAACAGTTAAGAACATCATTGATCTCTTCAGTAGAAGACATATACTTTTAAAAAATCAGCTTGTTGATACAATATATTGCTATTAGGATGCTAGAATTACTTTAAGCTTGAAGGAAAAAAAAAATGCTTGAAAAGCTAAATGCAAAGGCTTCAAAGCAGCTTAGGATCATTCAAATGGTTAATCTAAACAACTGAAGACATTAAACAGATCCCCATTTGTAAGTGACAGAAATGATTCCTAGTTTAAATATTATCCAGTGTTACTATGTCAAAGCCCAGTCTCCTTCACTGGCCTGGTTCTGTGCTTTGCTGGACTCATTCCCTGGGAGTTTGTGCTATATAAGGGATATGATCTTGAGTTTTTCATATTGTTGCTAGTAGAAAAGAGTTTTTATGGCTTAAGTAGAACTGATATTGTTAAGTTGAATATGAACTCTGGGGGAGCCTACACATTTGTTTATTTTCAAAACCAAACTAAAATTAATGTTGCAATGCACTGCTAATCCTGCTGTAGCATAGTGGGTATTTGCTGATGAGGTTCTCAGAGCAGAAGCATGATGTTTGTTGAGTTAAACTTAATGGGAATTTAAATTGGTTTCTAACTATTAACAGATACAACATTTAGGGAAACATTTAAAAGTCACATTAAACCAGTTAAAAGTGATCAGGACAATATATAATAGAATCATCAAAGATTTGAAAGTTGCCCAATTTAGGTTCATTGAAAACTCCTCCTGCCTTTTAACCTATTAATTATAAAAATATTCTGCTCTTAACTGTCATGTGATCCAGCAAATATGAGCAGTTTTTCTGTCACCAGTGCTGTGAACAATCTGGCTGATGATTTTCTGATAATGTTTTATTATAGTGGTTTCAAGTAATTCTGGAAACAGTATTTTAAGAAATATCTTGCATAGAAGCATCATTTCTTCCAGGAAATAGCCTTTCATATTGTTCTAAAAAGCTCAAGAGTATGGCATCCTGTTGGAACTCTGGGGTATTACTATTTTCAGACCTCATTTCTGTACAACATGAGCCATATTGATTTCCACATAATTTGAATTTATTCAAAACAGGAGATTGTAACATTCTGGGAGCAGACTGTTTTTAGTTTTGTTAAATTTACCCTGATTACAACTAAGAAAATTCCTTTGAAAATTCCTGTGACCCCTTAGCTTTGCTGTCATTTAATATCTTTCCCAAAGTTTCTACTGTTATTCTAACACTTCTCAGTAGGAGTTGATGGTATTAGTACAAATCAGGGGATGTAAGATTTAACGACAATGTTAACTTGCAAGAAATGCAAAATGTAATTATTGTACTTTATGAGCTTTGCTTATAATTTGATAATATAACAAAAAGCAGATTAGAAGTAATATCTGCTTACATGATTGAAATATTTTCTAAGAGTACTTCAGTGTACAAATTTTACATAATTTTTTATCTAACATTTATCTACATTTTAGAATAAAAACTTGGTGTAATTTTTTTCAGATTTTTGAACTTAATGATAGAAGTAAATTGAAAATTATGTAATTTTAAAAACTGGAATATTATATCTGTTTTAATATTATTGAAGTGGAAAATGCTGAAATTTAATCATAATGTTTTACCCTGTAAAGACTTCTCATTTCACTCAGACTGAATACTATCCTGTAGTTTTAGGACTACAAAGTCCTAAGTGACATAGCCTCCTGAAGCCTCCTCTCTGATCTTAGTTCCTATTACTCTCTCACTCAGTTCACTTGAGGCACACTAACCTTACTGTTCCTCAAACATGCCAGGAACATTCTGCTTTAGGGTCTTTGTACTAATTATATAGTCTACTTGTAGTGTTCTTTATTCAGCTACATAGTCTCTTCTCAATGCTCACATGTCAGATTCTCAGTGAGGCCTACTTTGATCATTCTATTCAAAAATCACAACCTGTATACTCTTTCCCACCCTACCCCCAATACTTTAACTGCCTTATTCTGCTGTACATTTTTTAGAAAGTCTGTTGTATTTGATCTGTTTTAAGTTTGCGGCAAAACTGAGAGGAAGGTACAGAAATTTCTTTTCTTTTTTTTTTAGGATGGCACCTGGTATGTACTAATATTTATTTTTTTAAGATAATTTATTATGCATACATGTGGGGTACAACATTGATTTTCAATAATTGTGTATAATTTGTGATGGTTAAATCAGGACAGTTAGTTTATTCATCATTACAGTATGCAATCATTCTTTGTGTCTGTTCACCAGTTCCTCATTAGCTACCCCCCCTCCCCTTTTCCACTTCTAGTAAGCACAGTTCTTTTCTCTCTTCCTAACAGTTTGACATATTACTATGATTGTTCTTTCTCTCTCTCTGTCTCTCTTTATTGTTTATTTGTTTATTTATGGATTCAGCTCCCAGTTATGAGTGAGAACATGCGGTATTCTCTTTCTGTACCTGGATTGTTTCACTTAGGATAATTTTCTGCAGGCTCATCCATGTTGCAGCAAATGGTAGAATTTCATTCTTTTTTACGGCTGAATATTCCATTGTGTATATATACTACAATTTCCTTATCCAGTCATCCATCAATGGACATTTAAATTATTTCTATTGCCTGGCTATTGTAAATAGAGCTGCAATAAATATGGGAGTGCAGGTATCCCTTCGTCCTGGTGATTTCCAATCCTCTGGATATATCCTCAGTAGTGGATTGCTGGATCATATGGTAATTCTGTCTGTAGTTGCTTGAGGAACCTCCATACTGTTCTCCATAAAGGCTATACTAACTTACAGTCCCACCAACAGTGTAGAAAGGTTCCTCTTTCTCCACATCCTTGCCACAGCCTTCGTTATTCTATCTTTTTTTATAATAGCCAGTCTTATTGGGGTAAGGTGATATCTCAAAGTGGTTTTAATTTCCATTTCTCTGATGATTAGTGCTGTGGCTCATTTTTTCATATACCTGTTGGCCGTCTGTATGTCTTCCTTTGAGAAATGTCTATTCAGCTCCTTTGCCATTTTTGAAATTGAATTATTATTTTTTTTGCCATAAAGTTGTTTGAGCTCTTTGTATATTCTGGATATTAAGCCTTTGTTGGATGTATAGTTAGCAAATATTTTCTCGCGTTCTGTAGGTTGTCTTTTCATTGTTTCCTTTGCTGTGCAGAAGCTTGTTAGTTTGATATAATCCCATTTATTTTTTCTTTTGTTGCCTGTGCTTTTGGGGTGTTGTTCATAAAGTCTTTGCCTGGTCCTAAATCCTAGAGTGTATCCCCTATGTTTTCTTCTAGGGGTTTTAAAGTTTCAGGTCTTATATTTAAGTCTTTAATACATTTTGAGTTGATTTTGGCATATAGTAAGGGGTACAGATCAAGATATATTGATATCCAGTTTTCCCAGCACCATTTATTGAAGAGGAAGTCTTTTCCCCAGTGTGTGTTCTTGGTGCCCTTGTCGAAGATCAGTTTGCTATAAATATGTGGGTTGATTTCTGGGTTCTCTGTTCTTTTTGATTGGTCCACATATCTGTTTTTATGCCAGTACCATGGTGGTTTTGTCACTATAGATTTGTAGTATATTTTGAAGTCAGGAAGCATAATGCCTCCTGCTTTACCTTTTTTTGCTCAGGATTGCTTTGGCTATTTGGGGTTTTTTGTTGTTCCATATTAATGTTAGGATTGCTTTTTCTATTTCTGTGAAATTCTGTCCTTGATATTTTGATGGGAATCACATTGAATCTGTAGATGGCTTTGGGTAGTGTGGACATTTTCACTACATCAATTCTTCCAATCCATGAACAAGGAATGTCTTTCCATATTTTGGTGTCTTCTTTAATTTCTTTGAGTAAGTGGTTTGTAGTTCTCATTGTAGACATCTTTTACCTCCTTGGTTAGATTTATTCCTAGGTATTTTATTTTTTGGGTGACTATTGTAAATGTGCTTGCTTTCTTGATCTCTTTTCCTTCTAGTTTGTTGTTGGAGTATAAAAACACTACTGATTTTGTATTCTGCAACCTTGCTGAATTCATTTATCAGCTCTAAGAGTTTTCTGGTAGAGTATTTGGGTTTTCTATACATAGATAATCGTGTCATCTGTGAACAGCAACAATTGGATTTCATCTTTTCCTGTTTGGATGCCTTTTATTTCTTTCTCTTGTCTAATTGCTCTAGCAAGTACTTCTAATACTATGTTAAATAGGAGTGGTGAGAGCAGGCATCCTTGACTTGTTCCTAATCTTAAGGGGAAAGCTTTCAGCTTTTCCCCATTCGGTATGATATTGGTGGTGGATTTTTCATATGTGGCTTTTATTATGTTGAGATACCTTCCTTCTCTATCTAATTTGTTGAGAGTCTTTATCATGAAGGACTATTGAATTTTGTCAAATGCTTTTTCTGCATCTATTGAGATGGTCATATGGTTTTTGTTCTTGACTTTGTGGATGTGGTATATTACATTTATTGGCTTGTGTATGTTGAACCATCCTTGCGTTCTTGGGATGAATCCCACTTGATCATAGTGTATAATCTTTTTGATGTGTTGTTGTATTCTGTTTGCTAGTATTTTGTTGAGGATTTCAGCATCTAAGTTCATCAAGTATATTGGTCTGTAGTTTTCTTTTCTTGTTGTATCTTTGTCTGGTTTTGGTATCAGGGTGATGCTGGCTTCATAGAATGGGTTTAGGAGAATGGCCTGTGTTTCAATTTTTTAGAATATTTTGGAAGGGATTGGTATTAATTCCTCTTTACAGATTTGGTATAATTCAGCAGTAAAACCATCTGGTCCTGGGCTTTTCTTTGTTGGAAGATTTCTGATTACTGCTTCAATCTTGTTGCTTGTTATTGGTCTGTTCAGTTTTCTGGTATCTTCTTGGTTCAGTCTGAGTAGTTTGTATGTGTCCAGAAATGTATCCATTTCCTCCAGGTTTTCAAATTTGTTGCTGTATAGTTGTTCATAGTAATCTCTAATGATTCGCTGTATTTCTATGGTACCAGTTGTGATACCCCTTTTTCATTTCTGAATTTTGTTATTTGGATCTTCTCTCTTCTTTTTTCAGTTAGTCTGGCTAGTGGTTTGTCTATTTTATTTATCTTCTCAAAAAACCAACTTTTTGTTTCATTGATCTTTGTATCATATTTTTTATCTCTATTTCATTTAGTTCTGCTCTGATTTTAATTATTTCTTTCCGTATACTAACTTTGGGATTGGATTGTTCTTGTTTTCCGAGTTCTTTGAGGTGTAATGTTAGGTGGTTTATTTGAAATCTTTCTATCCTCTTGGTAGAAGCATTTATTGCAATAAACTTTCCTCTTTTGCAGTATCCCATAGGTGTTGTTGTGATGTGTTGTTATTATTAGTTTTGAGAAATTTTTTGATTTCTTGTTTGATTTTCTTCTTTAACCCATATGTCATTCAGGAGCATGTTGTTTAATTTCCAAGTATTTGTGTGATTTCCTAAGTTTCATTTGTTATTGACTTCCACTTTTAATCCATTGTGGTCTGAGAAGATGCATGAAATGATTTCAGTTTTTTAAAATTATTGGTACTTGATTTGTGACCTAATATATGATCTATTTTGAAGAATGTTCCATGTGCTGATGAGAAGAAAGTATATTCTCTAGTTGTTGGGTGAAATGTTTTATATATATTCACCAAGTCCAGTTGGTGTAGAGTGTAGTTTAAATCCTGTGTTTCCTTACTGATATGTTGCCTAGATGATCTGTCCAGTGCTGAGAGAATGATGTTCAGGTCCCCAACTATTACAGTATTGAGGTCTATCTCTCTCTTTAGGTGTAATGTTTGCTTTATAAATCTAGGTGCACCAATCTTGGGAGCATATATATTTATGACTGTATGTCTTCTTGCTGGATAGATCTCTTTATCATTATATGATGGCCTTCTTTGTTTCTTTTTATAGTTTTTGATTTAAAGTCTATTTTATTTGATCTAATAATAGCTATACCTGCTTGTTTTTGGTTTTCATTACTGTGGTATATCTTTTTCCATCCTTTCACTGTTAGAGTCTTTACATGTGAGTTGGGTTTCTTATAGGCAGCATATAGTTGGGTCTAGTTTTTTAATCCATCCAGCCAGTCATTTTCTTTTGAGTGGGGATTTCAATCCATTAACATTTAGTGTTGCTATTGAAAGATATTGTCTAATTCTTGTCACTTAATTGTCTTTGTATGGTTGTATAAGTGTCTTTTGTTCCTTTCTTTCTGTTCTCAGACTTCATAGTTTGTTAGTTTTTTGAGTTATTACGGTATAGTTTTTTTCCCTCTTTCTCATTTGCCTGTGTGTCCTATCAGTGGGATTTGTTCTTCCTGGTGTATTCATGGTGGTAATTATTATTATTATTATTATTATTAATCTTTTTTCAGATTCCAGATGCAGGACTCCTTTGAATATTTCTTGCATGGCTGGTTGTGTGGTAGTGAACTCCCATAATTTTTGTTTGTCTGGGAAATACACTATTTCTTCCTTATTTCTGAAGGATATACTTGCTGGGCATAGAGTTCTTGGCTGGCCATTTGTTTCTTTTACTATTTTGAATATATCATCCCATTTTCTTCTGACCTGTAAGATTTCAGTTGAGAAGTCTGCTGTTAGTCTGATGGGGGCTTCCTTTTAGTTGACTTGATGCTTTTCTCTTGCTGCTGTTAGAATTCCTTGTCTTTGAATTTTGCCAGTTTGACTACAGTATGTCTTGGAGAGCATCTTTTTTGATTGAATCTGTTTGGGGATCTTTGGGCTTCCTGGATCTCAAGTTCTGCATCTCTCCCTATATCCTAGAAGTTCTTTGTTATTATTTCCTTGAATATGTTTTCGATGTCTTTTCCTTTCTCCTCCCCTTCTGGAATACCCATAATTTGGATGTTTATGTACTTGAAGTTGTCTGCTAGCTCTCTTTGATTTCCTTGATTTTTAAAAATTCTTTCTTCCTTTTTTTTCTTTGTCTGCCTGGGTTATTTCAAAAAGACCATATTTGAGATCTGAAATTCTCTCTTCTGCTTGCTCTAGCTTGCTGCTCAAGCTTTCTGTTCTGTTTTTTATTTCATTGAGTAAATCCTTCAGTTCTAGGAGTTCTGTTACATACTTTTTAGGATGTTAATCTCTTTGTAAATTTCCTCCTTCATATCCTGGATTTTTTTTTGTTGTTGTTGTTTCATTGTGTTCTCTAATTGATTCTTTTCTTATTTCTTTGAATTTCTTAATATCAGTGCTCAGAATTCCTTTTCAGACATATCAAGGGTTTCCTGCTCTATGGGATCTAGTACTTGAGAATTACCATATTCCTTCAGTGGAGTCACATCTTCTGGTTTATTTGTAGTCCTGGTATTTTTTGTTGTTGTTGATATTTGATCATCTGGTAGGACACTTGTTTCTTCTATTACTCAGGAGTGGACTATGAGGGGAAAGACTTCCTCCTCTATTTGTAGATTCTGCTGGTGACTCTTCTTGTATCAGTGCAGTTGAGTATGTGGTGGACTGTCTCGACTCCTGCTCGGTTGGTGGGTGGGCCTCTCTGGGGCTCCAGTGTGGGCCAGTGGCTGTGCTTACCTGGGCACCCACATGGTGGGTCAGTGGGTAGGCACCTCCAGGGCTCAGGTGGGCATGGACCAGTGCCTGCGTCAGGGTTGGCGCTCACCTGGTCACCTGTTTGGTGGGTCAGTTAGTGGTCCTCTCTGTGGGGCTCGGGTGGGCATGAGCCAGCACCTGGTTGGGGCCAGCACTCACCTGGGTTCCCACTTGGTGGGTCAGTGGGCAAGCCTCTCTCCAGGTCTCAGGCAGGTGTAGGCTGGTGCCCACATCCTGGCTGGAGCTTGCCTGGGCACCCACTCAGCCGGTTGGTAGGCGGGCCTCTCTCCAGGGCTCGGGCAGGCTTGCACTGGCACCTGTGTTGGGTCTGGCGCTCACCAGGGAGCCCATTTAGTGGGTTGGTGGGCTGGCCTTTCTCTGGGGCTTGGGCAGGCATTGGCCAGTGCCTGCGTTGGGGCTGGCATGTGGGGGGTGGTGCTCACCTGGGCATTTGCTTGGTGGGTCAGTGGGCTGGCCTCTCTCTGGGGCTCTGGCAGAAGTGGGCCAGCACCTACACTGGGACTGGCACTCACCTGGGTGCTCACTTGGTGAGTCGGTGGGTGGGCCTCTCTCCAGGGCTCAGGCGGGCCTGGGCTGGTGCCTGCATCGGGGCTGGTGCTCACCTGGGCACCCACTCGGTGGGTCAGTGGGTGGGCCTCTCTCTGGGACTCCAGGAAATGTCTTATATAGTCCCTGCCTCCACACACGTATAGCCTACCCTGTTATCAACATCCCCCACCAGAGTGGTACATTTGTTGCAGTCAATTAACCTACATTGACATATAATCACCCAAAGTCCATAGTTTACAATGGAGTTCACTCTTGGTGTTGTACCTTCTATGGGTTTGGACAGACATATAATGACGTGTCCATTATTATAATATCATACGTAGTATTTTCACTGCCCTAAAAATCATCTGTGCTCCGTCTATTCATCTCCCCACCCCCAACCCCTGGCAATCACAGATCTTTTTACTGTGTCCATAGTTTTGCCTCTTCCAGAATGTCATATAGTTGGAATCATACAGTACATAGTCTTTTCAGATTGGCTTCTTTCAATTGGTAATATACATTCAATGTCCTTCATATCTTTTCATGGCTTGATGGATCATTCTTTTTAGCACTGAATAATATTCCATTGTCTGGATGTACCACAGTTTACTTATCCCCTGTAGGACATTTTGGGTGCTTCCAAGTTTTGGCAGTTATGAATAAAGCTGCTATAAACATGTGTGTACAGGTTTTTGTGTGGACATAAGTTTTCAACTCTCTTTGGAGAAATACCGAGGAGCACCATTGCTGGATTATATGGTAAAAGTATGTTTAGTTTTGTCAGAAACTGCCAAACCATTTTCCAAAGTGTTCCCCAAAGTGGCTATGCCATTTTGCATCCCACCAGCAGTGAATGAGTTCCTATCTCACTAGCTTTTGGTGTTATCATTCTCCTGGATTTTGGTCATTCTAATGGGTGTATAGTGGTTTCTCATTATTTTAATTTGCATTTCCTTGATGTGTAGCATTTTAAAAAATATGTTTATTTGCCATCTATATATTTTCTCTGGTGAGGTGTCTGTTACAATCTTTGGCCCATTTTTAAAATTTTTTATCATTGACTTTTAAGAGTTCTTTGTATATTTTCAATAACAGTCTCTTTATCAGTGAGTCCACAGCAAGTATATTTCTGAGGCTTGTCTTTTCATTCTCTTGATGTTGTCTTTTGCAGAACAGATAATTTTAATTTTAATGTTAATGAAGTCTAGCTTATCAGTTATTTCTTTCATGAATTGTGCTTTGGTGTTGTATCTAAAAAGTCATCACCATAGTCAAAGTCATCTAGATTTTCTCCTCTGCTGGACTTTTTCTTTTTCAGTAGCACATGTCACTTTCTAACAAACTTTATAATGTTCTTATTTTTTAAGAACAGTATGTGGAAAACAAAACATATGAAAGAGTGCTTAAAGAAAATGGGTAGGTACAAGTAATATATATGCATCTGAAGGGGAAATTGAGGTAATAATTTTTTTTAAAAAACTACCTGAAGAAAGCTGTTAATCTTCAGATGGAAAGGCTGAGCAAATATCAAACAGAGTGAATGAATTAAGTACTCATATCTAAATTTATACTCTTGAAGTTTTAGTCCACCAAAGATAAAGAAGAAAATCCTAAAAGATTTCCAAGAGGGGGAGAAAAAGTTACCAGTGAAAGAACTTGAATCAAACTGTTATATGATTTCTCATCAACAACTCTGAATCCTAGGACACAATGGAGGAAATGCCTTTAGGGTTCTGTAGAGTGATTTTGAAACAAGAAGTCTATATACCCAAAATATCCCTTAAATGTGAAAGCAAACAAAGATAATTTAGACATGCAAGAACTCTGAAAGTTCATCTCCATTATTC
Source organism: Cynocephalus volans (assembly GCF_027409185.1). Taxonomy (NCBI): domain Eukaryota; kingdom Metazoa; phylum Chordata; class Mammalia; order Dermoptera; family Cynocephalidae; genus Cynocephalus; species Cynocephalus volans. Next base: position 101,796,976 of record NC_084461.1, read on the forward strand.
CTTTTCTGTGGAAGAGCCCTGAGGATATACTGTAATTAAATAAATGAATATACTGTAATTAATAGATGGAGAGGTGAGAGCCAAGAAACAGTGAATCTAACCCGGGATTGTAATAGGAAAGTTAAATGCCTTAAATGCATAAATGATAGTTTTGTAGCTGTTCATGAAAGCAACTGATTCCACCTGGAACTCAAAATCTAATAAGCGAGTCCTACAATTAGCAGCCAAAGGGAATTACAGTTTTTATAATTCTGTATCCTGAAGGACCAAAAACACTTCTCAAAGGTATTAAAAAGAATTCATTGTTAACCTGTTTTCTGTCTAATCTTTGTTTTTGACTGATGAGCTTTTTATTATTAGCCCGCACTCTCTTAATTGTATTAGTATTCCGTGTTAAAAAAAGAAAAAAAAGAAAAAAGTAGGTGCTGGCACATTTCACAAATAGAAAAAATAAATGTCAAAAATATGTATAAAAGGCACAAATCTGAAATTATATTGTATGTTCTCTTACAAATACCTTTACATTTGAAGAAGTTCATTAGTAGGAGGTAGAGTGGATGAGGGTTTTTTAATAAAATGAAAGTCTCAGGCCCTGCAGAGACTGCTGTGACCCAACTCTTCTCTAAGTAGGTTATTAGTAGAGCTGTTGCCCTTTTCCCTCAGCACACCTGTGGCTCCAAGTCAGCTGTTCCCTGTGCTCTGCCAACCATTTTAAGGATCTCTTCACAAAAGAGACTCTGAGACCCTTTTAAAATTGGCACTGTTTGACCTTAGAGATGAAACTATCCTAAAGGGTATGTTTTTAGAACTCGTACTATTTTTTAGGTAGTTCATAACTCGTTCTTTGTATAAGTTATTTACAGATGAATGCAATTCCACCCAAATTGCTTTATTTAAATGCATCATTACTGGACACTTCAGTAGCTTCTCCATTTGAACACTGAATTTTACTTTATTTCAAACGTATTTGCATAAGCAGTCTACATTATTCCTGATTCACCTATTTTACTGTTACCCATCTTTAAAGCTATATGCATTAGATTATTGCTACCATGAGCATTTATATAAACTATGAGTATTTTTTCTTGTCTGTGTGACCTTATTTTAATAATTATTACAAAATTGAAGTTGTTTTCCTTTCAGTGCTATCCAGTACTTTTTTGTTTTTCAAACAGGTGGTCTTTCAAATGCCAGAGTTCTGGCATTAGATGCTCTAGCTGATTGACATAGCTGTCCAGTGGTATTCTCTATCTTTCCCTATGAGATGTCTCAATATATTACTCTGATGCTGCTGAGAATTTTCCTCCCTTCCTTGGTTACTTCCGCCTCCACTGTCACCTGGCTTCTGTAGCAGATGATATTATCCTATTTCATTCAGACTCCAGTCTTCCCAATTACAGTGCCAAGGACAATTTTAGCTTCTCTTCACTTCCTTTCTCACTGAAAATAGGGAATTTGATCCTTCAGACATGTGAGCAACGCTGATTACAATCCTACTATTTTTGTTTATTACTCTTTACCTCTTCTGTTAATGCAAAACTTCATGTTTCCAGTTACCAAAGATTCCTCTAGAACCCTAAAATCCCTAAATACTTTGAAGTTTTGATTTTCTGTACAAATCCCTCAAATGGCTTCTCATCTGAAAATGATGGCCAAAATTCTAACAGTGGCAATCTGTTCCACTACTACTTCTCTCACTTCATCATCTACTAATCTCTCTCTTGCCTACTGCATTCCAGTCATACTGTTTCCTTGTTGTTCTTGAAGTTACCGAGCACACTTTCTCCTCAGGGACTTTGCACCTGCTAATTCCTCCATCTGGAATGTTCTACTCCCAGATATCTTCATGGTTTATCCCCTCACTTTTTCAGATCTTTATACCAATGAGGTCTTTCCTGACTACCTTATGAAATAATTCGCCACATCTCCTGCACACCCTATGCCCCATAACTTCAGACAAGCTATGTAGTTTATTAGAAAACTATATACTTTATTTGTCTGTTGTCTTTGTGCCTCTAGTAGAATGCAAACTCCTCAAGGGCAGAGGACTTTAGTTTTATTAATTGTAATATTCTAAACACCTAGAATAGTGCCTGGTCCATCTTAAGTATTTGATAAATATTTGTTAAATGAATGAATATTATAAATGCTACTGTGTTCTATATTTTATACAGGTATACTATTTAGCTATAATTGGCCATTCCTTTCAGGTAAGAGCATGGAATTACAATCAGATTGCCTGGGTTCAAATGCCATTTGTGTGACCTTGCACAAGTACTTGGCTTCTCTTTGTCTTATCCTATATCTCATAGGTTGCTTGAGAATTAAATGAATTAATATATGTAAAGCAATTAAAACAGTGTCTGGCATACATAAATATTCTATAATTTTATATCCAAGGAAATATTCAACATCATCACATTTTCTTTTATTTTTTTCAGCTTATTGAGCTTTGTTATTTGTGAGCATTTATGCCAAAGTTCTTTTGAGGTGGAGAGTATTGGTCCCAATACTAAGGATTGTATTTTTTCTAACTTAATTGTTTATCTTTTGTTTTTTTATCATGATTTTTATATTTCAATATAAAAGGCTTTCTTTAGGACAGTGATATTCAGCCTGTATATCTACAATGTTATACCCACATCTGGGCCCTCATTTGTAACATTTCAAAACCCAGCATTTCCAATCAGAACTTTTTTGGTTCAACCCAGTATGCCAATGGGTAAGTCACAAAAAGCTGCTTACTTGCTGCTGGTAACAAGAAATACATACGGAGATGTAACCAGGACTTCTGAAATATAATATACAATCCTGACATGTTGTTTAGTGTCAAAAGCAGGGTTTCAGAATGTGGTAGTAAAGTTTGTGGCTCTCTCCAGCTCCCATATAAAATTTAGCTAAGTGTGAATGGTTCTTCAGCTTTCCGTAGCTGACTACAACTCACTTAGATGACCTCTTTGCTACAGAGGGAGTATGAGGTAGTGTCGTTCATTTCAGAAGTACTTGTTTTCATATATATTTTAAACAGTTCTTTAAATACAATTAACTTTTGTTTTTTGTTAAAAACATCACATTTTCTCTTTATCTGTTATTTTCTGGATAGTCTTGAAGTGACCACTCCAGTATTCATGTTCAACTGTTACTTCCCAATTGGTTTCTTTGATGACTTCCAAGTTGCCAATGAATTATATAAAAGTTAAAATAAATAATATGCTTGCTAATTGTGATTTTAAAAGATTGAGAGCATGTTAGTTATCATACTAAAATAGTTTTACCTTTCCCTTTAGTTGGTAGCAACCTGAAAAGTCAGAAGAAGACTTTTTGCCCGTTGTTTAAGAAAATAATAAATTTGTCTTCAGGCTAAAGCTGCTAAAGTTACATACTTTGCATATTTTAGTGAAGTATAACATACATAGAGCTCAATGAGTAATCACAAAATGAACACATCTGTGTAACCACCTCCCACTGAAGAAATAAAACATAACCTGCATCCCCAGAAGCCCGCTTAGTTACTCCTAACCACTACACCTGTTTTGCTCTCAAAAGTTAACCACTCTTCCAACTGTTCTGATGATAGATTAGTTTTGCCTGTTTTATACACTTTGTGTGAATAGAATCAGTCAGTATGTACTCTTGTCTCTGGGTTTTTTTGTTCTACATTGTATCAACACTACAATATGAGATTCCTCCATATTTTGTATAGCAATACTTTATGTTCCTAGCTCTAAGTGTTCTATTATATGACCATACCACAATGTATTTAACCATTTTTTTAATGATGGAAATTTGAGTTGGTACTAGATTGGTGCCATGTGCGTGCATTTCTGTCAAGTATATACTTAGATGTGAATTGCTAGATCCCAGGATCAAGTTTAGTAGATAAAACAGTTTCCCAAAGTGGTTGTACCAATTTGCTTCCTACCAGCTGGGTAAGAGAGTTGTGGTTGATCTCAGCCATTCTGATGAGTTTGTAGAGAGATTTTACATTGAGCTTTTAGTTTGTACTTCCGTGATTATTAACGAGTTGAACATCTTTTAATGTGTTTATTGACTATCTAGATACAGTGCCTTTTCAAGTCTCTTGTCCATTTAATCTGTCACATTGTCTGTTTTTCATATTGATTTGTAGAAATTCTAGATACATGCCCTTTGTTGATGGTATGTTTTACAATGATGTTTTCTCACTCTGTGACTTAACTTTTAACTGTGTTAGGTGTCTTTTGATGAAGAGAAATTCTCAATTTTAATGCGATCTCATTTATTTGTCTGATTTATTTCTTAGTCTTTTCCTTCATTGTTTCTGCTTTCTGTGTACTATTTAAAAAATGACTTCATTCCAAGGTCATGAAATAATTCTCCAGTGTTATTATCTGAAAAGTTTGTTCTACTCTAGCCTTCCTTGATTGTATACCCTATCAATAAAAATTTTGCAATATGTGCCATCTACATATGTATAATTTATTTATATGAATCATATGTGTACAATATACTCATTTTTATATGTTCCAATATTTTTCTACACCTCTGTACAGTTTTAGTATTCCTTATTGAAATGCTTGGCACCAGAAAAGTTTCAGATTTAGAATTTTTTTTAGATTTTGGAATATTCACATATTCCAAATATGGGATATCTTGGGGATTAGACCCAAGTCTATCACAGCTGAAGGTGGCTAGAAAGGTATCTTTTCCCTTGAGGACACTTAATAAACTGTGTCATGCACCTCTGTTTTGACTACAACACTTTACATGAAGTCAGGTGTGGAATTTTCCACATGTTCTGCCATATCATCATTCAAAAAGCTTCCAATTTTGGAACAACGCAGATTTTGAATTTTTGAATTAGGGATGCTCAACCAGTGTTACATTAAGCTTTTCCTGGTTTGTACATATTAGACTTTATATCAGCCTTTTTAGAATACAATAATATTATCAAGTAAATTAAATTTAAACTGTCAAATAGGAAACTTAGCTCATTGATAGTCCAGCCAGAAAGCTCTTACTTGGAAATTTTCTTTCAATATCAATTTGAGAAAATATTCTACCTATAAGGCAGAAGTTATTCTCCAGATTTTCACATATTGTAATTTAGGAACTACCATAGTCTCCAATTAATTAGGCATATGCCAGACACTCAGCAAGTACCTGAATATTCCAAAATGTAAAACCTCAAATGATTCTCCAAAAGCTCCTTACATTATGTATTCATCTAAGGACCTTCTTATTTTTATAAAATTTATTCAGAAAGTCAGTAATCTTAAACTAATCATGAGAAGTTATAGAAAAAAAATTGCCCAGTTTGCTTGTCCTTTTTTTTTTTAAACAGCCGAGAAGAGACTTTTTTAAAAAAAGAATAGTCCTATTTTTCAGTACATAAGTTTGTGGTGACTTTAGTCAGTAAGCCAAATAAATGTTCTCCAACTCTTTATCTCCCTCTCAGAAAGCTTCTTAGATGTGAGATCAGCAGTCCTCAAATTAGACCATTTATATTATCTGTTTTCTGCAGGAATTGACATATTTTAAAAGAAATATTCTCTCAGCTCAAACTGAGATTTTTCTGTTTATTTAACCTTCTTATGTATTTATATCTTGAACAACTTAATTTGGGATCTTTACCAAAAAAAAAAAGAAAAGAAAGAAAATTGGGTGTCACTTCTCACTGTGTAACAGAGACACAAAGATTAGTCAGAGCCCAAATAGTAAGAGCAATGAGAAGCTCAAGGGGACTGCACCAAGAAAAACTCCCTCAAGAGGGGAGAACCATGGTGCAGAGTCGGTATTTGCTGCAGCTTTTATTGTAAAGACAAGGAAATACAAGAGAAAAGACAACTTATCAAAAGAATGAAAAGAAATTGGCTATGGGGCATTCTCTGGAAACATCTTGAGAAACAAAGGAAAGGGAGTAAACCTGGATAAGAAATGACCTTAATGCCCTTATCTAATCTAGCAGAACATCCTTGAAGATCCTTGTTGTGCTAAGGGCTTTTGCCCTTTGAACAATCCCTGTTCTGCCTCAAATCTCTTATCTTACACTAAGGGTTTTTGCCCTATGTAAGTTCCCTGGTCTTTCTCAATCTTAACATTCCTACACTCCTCCACAATTAGGGTTTTTTCTGGCTCTTAAGTAATTATTTTTGATGTTAGAGTCATTTTCTGTATCAAAAATAAAATCCTATGGACCTTTTCTTTAATCTGTATAAGACCAAAATAAAAACAATTTAAAGAATATCTTACTAATTACTTAGGTTCCAAAATAATCAAGGAGAATAAGTTTCCTGGAATTATTTAAGCATCTGTTTTCCCAATAACCTTCACTATGTAGCCATTAGTTTTTGAAAGTGACTGCATAGTTATCAGAATAATTGAATTCTGCTGAAATGCAATTTTAATGCATTTGAGCCAAAGTAAAAAGTTTTAGGTTTGGGTATAGAGTGAAAAACAAAAGCAAAAATCTTATGTAGTTAAAATTTATTGTATTCAAGGCAATTTCTGAGGTATAACACATCTCATTAACATGTATACATAGTCTGAAGGTTAATAAATACGTATGGTAGTGTTATAAGACCAATAGTTACTATGATATATATGAACTTACTAATTGCAGAATAGAAATTAGAAAATATTAAAGCAAAATAAAATCTGTTAGAAAAACGTTTTAGGAATTTCAAAATCTTGTTCAAAAATATAAAAGACAAAGAGATTGGAGACATGAATTTGAAACTGAATCACGATACATGTAACCATCTCTAGGCCACATAATTTATTTAAATCCACAAGAATGGTATCATGCATAGACTGCTACAATAGAGCTCCTGTAATAACTGATGAAGACTGCCTTATCACTAAGAAATTGCTTTTGACCAAAAGATTATCAAAGTTTTTTTCCTTCAGATTTCCAAGTTCCAAAACAGTATATATTGGGGTGCTGAAATCTGCCAGGTAGAAACTGATATATTATTGAACTCAACTGCATTGCTTTCCACCAGAAACTCATGGCCTTTGTCATGTATTGCTTTACTTAAATGCGTGAAGTCTCAAAACCTGAGCATTTTCTTTATGCTCTATACCAGTGTGTGCTCCCATCAGAAAATTCATTAAACAGTTACCCTTCTGTGACCTTGAATTCCCCTTAAATAAAATTTTAGATTGCATAAATTGACTTCAGTGTAGCTTTTGAGCAACATTGATAGTTTCACTTCTAATGTAGATGAACTACAAGGCAGGCCTGTGAGGGATAATTAGAAAAGGTGTAATGTGAGTTAGATACATGTAAAGCAGATAACCTGTATGACAGAAAGAATTAAACAAAGACTTGGGAAATGTAAAGGAAAACATGAGAAAGTGAAGCCCTTATAGCTGATCTGTGCCAGGTATGCCAGACTCTAGTTAGGCATCAGAATAGCCTACACAGTTGTTTTTGTTGTTGTTGCTCTAATTTTGTTTTGTTTTGTGTTAATACATCTGCCCTAGGCTTAAAACTTACAGAATCTCTGGGAGTGGACCTCCATATAGAAATTTTTTAATAGAAGTCCCTGTTGGTTCTGTTAGAGCCAAAGTTGAGAGTTACCGTGGCCTGGCTGTGTAGATAATCTTGTTTTTCTTTACTTTTCCACTGACTTTAAAAACAACACTAAAATGAAAACTAAAAATTTATCATTTGAGGCAACCCGTGTATATCACTATCTCTTGGATCTTCAAATGTACTAACAAAATAGAAATGAAAGACCAGAGATGAGGGAAATCAGCAGTTTCTAAACATGCACATTATTTGAAACAAAACAAAATTAGTTTATTGAAATCTTGTTTGAACATGCTGGAGATTTCTAAAATCAAGGAATAAAAAATAGCAATGAATAGTGCACTATCCATTATTATAATTTTGAACTATGTTAAATCTTAATTACATTTTCTTTATTTAGCAATTTTTATTGTTTTTAATGAAAGAAAAACTATTAGAATATTTTATTGGTTTGCTTCATAGCATGTTTATCAGCCATATGCTTCCTTTAAAGTCAAATTTTTCACCACATATTCTCTATACCTTGATATATTTGGGATCCCTGTGGTTGGGGCTATTTCAAATAATTAAATTATTACAAATAAGTGTTTACTTTTTATTGAAATATTCTTTGATTTATAACAGCATTTAGGTAGGTAGGTTCCTAAACAGTATTCTGATGATTATTGTGGGTTAGTATTTGGATCTTTTTTTAGATAAATCAAATGGCCTGGAGTGGCAAACCACAAAGTCTGGTTTTGTAACACTCGTTTGCCTTAATGTAGGATTTTAGTTCTAAACATATTTGTTGCATTATTATGATTTTGCAGTTATTTTGATATTAAATAAGAAGTAACTTTTATTTGTAATAGTAATAAAGTATTTAAGTATGAATAAATAAAGTATTGAGAATGTGAAATTGACTAGAGAATTTAGAAATGAGAAGAGAGAGGCAAGGTCAGTTTTCCCACCTTCATCCCTACCTACTCTGGGCTACAAAACATTTTTTTGTTTGTTTTTCTTGGTGGCTAGCCAGTATAGGGATCCGAACCCTTGACCTTGATGTTTATGCTCTATCCAACTGAGTAACTGGCTGACCCCAAAATTTAAATTCTAAAAGATAATACTGGCATGGCTGAGATGGTCGATGGATTTATATCAAATAAACTATACTATTTTGTAGTTTTTAAAAATGTTTTTCTCTTTCTATAGCCAAATAAAATCTTATAAATAGAGTATGTAATACAGTAAAGTTTTAAGCTCTCTTTTTATGGCTTGTGCTTTACATGTTTTGGTCCACATCTGATTTTATGAAATGTAACCAGCAATGAGACACTGGCAGTAAAATAGAAAGTCAACATAATGATTCAATTAACTGTCATTCATATAAGTTACTTAAAAGCATATTTGTTTAATGGTATGTTTGCCATAAAGTTAATATCTGTTTCCAGAATTTCTAAGATTTATATTATTTGCTGTTTTTTTCAAAATTTGATTTTATGAATAGTGTTCATTTATAGTCCCCCGGACTTCCACACGCTATCATAGTTGATCCTTTTTATTTATTACCTTCTTGAAAAAGAAATCTGAATTTTTACTTTCAGACATTTAGTCTCTCTTATCTTGCAGCTAATTCAATCATTGAGGTAACTGGAAAAGATTACATTTTTATCTTCCTGTTTGTAAGGAAACTTTTGAACCTGAAGCAGAAATTGAGTCTTTTTTGAGATTCACTAGATGGATTAGGTTTTCTTAATTATGCATTAGGTATGGTAGTAATAATGTGTTATCCTTCAGGTATGAAAATAACTGCTGGTTTCCAATCTATATACAATTTATATTAAATTGAAATGCTGTGGAAATTTTATTTGTTTAGATCTTAGAAAGATTAGCTGTTCCATAGATTAGCAGATGAGATTTTTATACACAGTTACAGGCACTAGGTAGAAGTAGTCCAGTTAAAAATGAAAATAAATAAATAAATAAAGTAGTCCTACTTGATTTAAGATGGAGAACTGAGTGTACATGATGACTTCTTGTCCCTCCTGAGACCTCACTAAAATACAAGCATAGAAGAACATGAAGGAATAGACCCGTACAGCAAAGAAAATCAGAGACTTACTAGCACTTTTAAGTTTTCAAGAAATTGCTGGAAAGATGAGAGTGAGTTGACTAATAAAACAAGCTGTGAGGAGGCTACAGGGGAGGTAAGAGGGAACTGATCAGCCTGCTTGCACCCTAGAGAGTCTCTGGATGGAGATTCTGGAAGTAAGAAAAAGAGTAGTAAGAATTACTGCTGAAAGAGCTGAAAAGAGGAGAATTACTTAAAGGTATGTATCTGAAACTAGAACAATTGGCTCCACTACCCCACTTTAACAACCCCAGGCCAGAAACCAGTCTGATCTCAGAAGAAAGGTAATGAACCATATGGGAAGGGGTGAAGTTTCTGATATGCATCTTGGCACAACCACCAAATCTACTTTATTCTGACTTCAGGAGGCTGCAGCTTGACAGCTGGCTTCCTACCTGCTCACTAGAGTTCCTGCCTAAAGTAAAGCTTCCAGTATCCAAGGGTACCCATGTGCACAGAGCTCCTAGTCAATGCTATCAAGCAGGCAAGACAACAAATAATACCTATTTTCATTATTATGTTTGTCTGTTGTTTTCTGAAGCCTTCATTCCAGATGCTTGATTTTCTGTTATGTTCTTCAGTTTTATTGTTCTTTAAGCATTTGTTCCCCATTATACAGAGTTTTCACAAAATGAAGCAAATTCTATTTTCAAGAGTAGTTTACTTTTGGTAGCCTAATCTTAGGAGTCTACCAGAAATTACTTTTTTCTCATTTGCTCATACACTGGTGGGATATGATGTAGGAACAATTAGATAGTCTTTACATTTCATAATCTTAGTTTGAATTGAATAATAGCATAAGCTTACACTGATATTTAGTAGTATATATATATGCTAACTGCAAATCCAGATTTATTTACTCTCCTTGGGTTGCATCTTTTTTGCTTGTAAGAGATATAGAATGCTTTATTAAAATGTTGAGAAACGTTGATCTTACTAAGTGGAAAATAAGAAAATATTTCTTATCTTTAAAATGTTTAGTAATGTAAATTGAATGTAGTGTCCGGAAACACTGCACTTAGATCCACTCTTAATTTTTCTCATTTCCTTACATTTTCATGGATATGCATATTGAGCTATTTTTGTATTCAATCTCAGCCAAATAAATTAGCCAAAATATGCATGACTGAAATTACCTTCTATAAAAATTTCCAAAAGCATTTGAAAAATATCCCAAGGGTGGCAAGTCCATAATATTTTACTTTATTAAAATGCTGTACCTGGCTTCTGGATGGATATATAATCAGAAGAATAGATTCTAAAATGTGATGGAAGTTAACCATACTGTTGTAAAGTCCAAAATGATCTTGTATCACTGAATGGTACTGACCTTGGAGACTAGGGGAAACTTCAAATGGTAAAGTTTCTAACTTCTTTCATTTTTAGGTTATTGAGTGTATGAAGAATATTATTTTCCTGTTCTTGAAAGTAGCATGGACATGATTGTGCTGGAGTATAAGTTGGGTGTTGATTTTAATCTGTAATAGACTTTAATGTTTTGTACTTTGGATGCCATAGAAATTACCTTTCTCTATGCATCCATATGACAATTAAGATCTGAAGAGTTTTGATTAAGGTCCTTGGATTTATGTTGAAAGAAATCAAAGGATGGGGCATTTTTCTCCTCTGCCTCACTTTGACATTTGAAACAAGATACAAACATGTCTTTTAGGTATTGCAAAGGGCCTTTATAGATATTTTAAATATATAGCTTGTTGTCTACTGAGAGATAGACTTCTTTTATTTTTCTTCCACAGTTTCAGATGCTCCATACTGTAGAGACATTTATTTGTTTTCATCTGAAATTTAGAAAAGGAAAATACACAAGAAGGCATTTTAGCCAAACAATAGGACAAAACAGTTTTTGACAGTTGGATTGCACTTAATCAGTATATAGTAAATGGAAGGCTCATTTAGACCTTCAAAATTTTTCTTAGCTGGGGTCCCTCTACCTGAAATCATGATACTAGTTTGGGACTTCATGTTCTTTTTTTGTAAATACCAATTCTTTTCAAATTTAGGTAAATTTCTCAGATAGAAAAATAAAATGTCAGACTTACTGAATAAAAGGAAGAATGTTATGGTGGGTTCAGGACAATTTTAATTAGAACAGTACCAACAGAAAATTTGAGAATTCTTATGAGGGTACTTCAAAAAGTTTGTAGAAAAATAGAATTAAAAAATAATACAAATCTTTCCATGAACTTTTTGAAGTACCCTCATATATGGACTGTTTTGTATAATGTAGCTCCAAGGTGAAGATTCTTTGTTCATCTGAATTTTGGGGGAAGTAATTTTCCAAGAATTAATACTGAAGCTCTCTGAGTCAAAATTTTGTATAACTGATTTCATTATTTGGATCTATTTTATTCAAGGCCATATAATCATTTCTATCTAATTAGTTATTAACAAGGTAAAGCAGCTTTAGGAATAGTATAATGGTGAATGATGTCTTTACATGAGGAAGGATCTACAAATACAGGTAGATTTGGAAAAAAGCAAGCTCATATTGAATCTAAAGGCACATAAGTTAGATCTCTTTTTTATTCACAGGCATTTCTTTTTATAACTGCATAGAAGGAATATTTTGAGGGCATCCAAAAGCTTTTCTCTTACTGAGTGTTGATACTTTTTTCTAATAATGTCTAGAATTTCATAGTTTATGAAGATTCTTCAAAAAGTTTATGGAAAGATTTGTTTTGCCTTCTAATTCTATTTTTGCAAGAACTTTTAAAAGTACCTTCATGCTTCTGTTCTTCCCTAAGCAAGTTCTTTAGCACACTGAGAATGACAATTATATTTAAAGTTTTCTTCTTTCACTCTGCCTGAATGTTATTTATTTAATTTGCTAATAAGTTCAATGACTTTCTTGCTAATTTTTCCTCAAATGTTTAGTGATTCTTATTTGTTTGTTAATGTGTATATAATTGAGAGCCTAGACTGTTGGCCAGAGAGTATTTACTCCTCGACCCAAATAAGACTTCCTCCTTATTTCTTGGGGTATGTAGATTCCCATTACAGAAACTTTCATCCAATAACTGCAGTGCAAAAGGAAGGAGAGTGTGGCTGGGCAGAGTGTTCTTTGTTGTAGGAGTTTGTCATCTGGGTTTGGGACTCCCTTCTAGTAAGTTATCTGCCACCCTCTTCTGGTCCTCTAATCCTGCTGCCCACTGTGGCACTCCCCACAGCCAGAAATCACATTGGTGAAAGTGTAGGCTTTTGTTATTTATTGACCCTGAGCTTTGAGTTTCTCTGGGCCTCTATGGTAGGCTCTCATTTACTTGTTTTAGCTGCAGTTTTCTCTGCTCTGATTTTGCCTTTAATCTAATCAAAACTCCTCTGATTTTTAGTTTACAGAACTTCCTCAAATTTTTTGGTCTGCAGTGGTATTCTTTCATGTTTTCCTGAACTAGTAATATTTCTTCTTTCTAAAAATATATTCTATATGCAATTTGACAGGAAGGAAAAGAGGTAAATGTGTCTTTATTTGCTATCATGATCTGTTCTCTTTTAAAGAAAAATGTAAAAGTACAGATTTTGAAATTAAGAGAAACTAAAAAGATTATGAAACCATTTTAATGGAGGCTTATCAACATTTTAAAAGGAAGCAAATGTGCTGAATGTTTATAATGTTTAATGAATTTATAGAGGCTGTTTATTTAGCATCAACCTCCATCATAATTTTATTTTTTTCCTCCAAGAAAACAAATTGAAACTACTGATTTTGGAGGAATTTCTTAGGCAACGTTTATGGTTAGTCAACCTGTTTAAGAACTTGCATGAGGTGGTATTTTTATTTCATGATAGTAAATGGATTATTGTGATATATTCAGTTCTCAGTATTGCCCATTTTATTAACTAAGTGTGTTATTTTCTTTTTTCTTTTTTTTCTTTTTTTTTTTTGTCTTTTTCTTGACCGGCACTCAGCCAGTGAGTGCACCGGCCATCCCTATATAGGATCCGAACCCGCGGCGGGAGTGTCACTGCACTCCCAGCGCTGCACTCTCCCAAGTGCGCCACGGGCTCGGCCCTATTTTCAAAAGTAGCGTGGCATGTCAGCATATCGATTGGTAGATTTTAAGTTATCAGTATTAAAGAAGTAAACCCTTATGTACTTTAATGGGGATTATAAAAGAACCTTACTGTCTTGCTCCAGATTCAATAAAAAGAGAAAATCAGGTGTTATATTAATGGTCATTCAAAGCAGTAGCTAATCTGCATGAATAAATTAACTGTCTGCTAAAATGGACAAAGATTTGTTTATAATCTCATTTTAATTAATTACATTTTTGAAAAATAAATGCAATTGAAAATTAGACCCCAGGCTTGAATTTGTCATATTTTTTGTAATTGTGTTTTGAAACAAAGTTTGCTAATAGGTATTTACAAGAGAATAAGAAAGGATTTTCATTTGCATAGTTTAGGTTTATTTATGGAGTAAATACATGTTTGTCAGTAAAGTTTTAAAAAATAGTAATAGGTTGTGAAACAACATGTTCTTTTTGTGACAGAAATTATTAGCATATCACTAAGGTTGCTTTTGTGCATGTACAGCCTTGTGGAGACTTACAAAATTTGATTTCATTTTTCTCTTTTCTCTTTTACTTTTTTCTAGCAAAGCCAATTCCTCCTTTATCAGCACCAACTGAACTAACTGGCCAGCCTGCCAATTCCTACTTTAGGGACATCAGTAGTCTGTGTAAATTTGTTGGTTTTCTTTTAAAAGTGCACCTGCATCCAAAACTGATTAAAAGCATACTTTAAAAAGAAAACTATCATAATGAATTACATTTCTCAGCACTACCTAATTTGTCAACATGACTAGTTTTGATTAAAAAGAAGTTGATTATAATGTTCAAAACTGTTTATTGAACAGAAAACCTGGATGCAATCAGAGGTGTACCCGTGGAGATACTGAATCTAAAATTCTTAATGTGACAATTGCTGTTTCCTTTTACGGTTTTACTAATCTTTTGCTAGTGTGATACTACTGAATAGTTCTGTGGGTATTTGGAGGATTTTCTTGTTGCACGTGGTGATCCTTCTAATTTTATTTTTATTTTTTGGTAAGGCATGAGTGATGTAGATGTGTATTCTTATCACATCTTAGTAAAGCTTTTTTATTAAATTGGTCAGTACAACCTGCAGCTGGATACCTCCAAAAATATGTTCACATGAGTAAACGTTTTCATTTTAGTGCATTTGACATCTTTCTGCTTATTACTGATCAAAACCTGCCTCTTCTTTCTCTTTATCCATTTTCTTTTTATTTTGCATACTTTTGTATATGTACAGATCTCTGGCTTCTTCATTCCTATCAACTAGACTAACTTTTATTGGTCTGACTTTTCACTTATCAATTTAAATTGTTCTGGTTTGAGACTTATCATTGGAGTCAGTGCTCCTGCCTCTGTTCTGTGTCTTCTAGATCTCTCTCCAGCCTCTGGTACTACTGGCCAGCCATTCTTACTGTTTTGGCTTCAGAAATATTCTTTTCTGTTTAGTTTTATAATATTAGCTAATGTTTCTTGAGCACTTAGTAGGTATCATTCACTGTTCTAAGCACCTTACATGTCATATGATCTTTGACACAATCCTTTGACATAAATTACTGTTATTTTTCCCTTTTAGGAAATATAAGGAAAATGAGGCACAGAGAGATTAATTACTTTGTGTGAGGTCACACAATTAATAAGTGGTGAAACCAGGATTCAAAGACAGGCAATCTGAATCAATAGCCGGTATTTTTAATCTTTAGATGTTGTAACTACCCTTCTGATCATTGTTTTCTCTCATCTTTTTCTGTTTGGTTCTAGTTTTTTATAGTCATATTTCATTTTACCCACACTTACCAATTATGTTAAATTTCTACATTCCTCAAAACTGCCCAAATATCAGTTAATATAGTTTTCAACAGAGTGAAAGTTTAATACATGTTGTGAACAGATTTCTTTGTGTTACCCTTTGAAATTAAATTTAAAGAGAACAATCATTACAAGGTTCAAAGTTAGACCTAAGAGAATTTAGAGGTGACATACATACATGTTTTTATTTTATTCATAATTCTTTAGTTTATTAATTTGCCTGTACTCTAACAATATATATTATAATGCCTACATTTCATCATTAGCAATTAATATGATTTTCTTACTGAAAATACTGAATTTAGGGTCACGTTTTTCAAGTATATTAATTATTTTTAAATGTATAACTCTTCATTATAAAGTGAATTATTGTCTAAGTATTGGCTGTCACGTTTGTGTGTTTCCAAGTTGTTACTCTGAAGCGAGCTAATAGTGTATAAACCTTTTGTTCTTTTACATTTTATACCAGCAAAATGAAAATAGCTTTTTCATAACTTTATTACTTGTTTCCAAAATGATCTGAGGTATAAGTTAAGCCCATTTAGTGTAATATTTGGAAATATTTATATGTCAAATATTTTACAATCTTGCATTTTAAATGGCAGATGTAAATAAGTATTATCAGGCATCATTTTTTTCTTTTTTTTAAAAAAAGTTTAACATTTGAAAACAGCTTTGAAAATTGTTTCTTTAGTCACTATAATAGAAACAGTTAATCTAGCAAAAGAAAATATTTGAAATTTTTTGATATTGGTTGTCATGACTAAAAATTTTTTTAATTTGTTTTTTAATTGAAATGTAATTGATTACACATATTTAAGGGGTGTACAGAGTTGACTATCAGTATTTGTGTACAATATGTGATGACCAAATCAGTAGTATGAGTATGTTCATCATTACAAATCATAATTATTCTTTGTATCCATTACTCAATTTCTCCCCAACCCCTCCCCTCCCCCTCCCCCTTTCAAACTTCTAGTAATCATAGTTCTGTTCTCTCCTTCTGAAAGCTCAACATATTATTTTGGTTCTTTCCTTTCTCTTTTCTTTTCCTTCCTTCCTTCCTTTCCTTGTTTCTCTCTCCCTCTCTCTCTCCCTCCCACTTATGAGTGAAGACATGTGGTATTTCTCTTTCTGTGCCTGGCTTATTTCACTTAACATAATTTTCTACACGCTCATCCATGGTGCTATGGATGGAAGAATTTCATTTTTTTTAATGGCTGAGTAGTATTCCATTGTGTGTATATATACCACATTTTCCTTATCCAGTCATCCATATACCCAGTAGTGAGATTGCTAGATCATATGGTAATTCTATCTGTAGTTATTTGAAAAAAGTCCTTACTGTTTTCCATAATGGTTGTACTACATTACAGTCCCACCAACAGTGTAGAAGGGTTACCCTTTCTCCACATCCTCACCAGCATTTGTTATTCTCTATTTGATAATAGCCAGTCTGACTGGGGTGAGATGATATTTCAGTGTGGTTTTCATTTGCATTTCCCCAGTGCTTAGTGATGTTGAGCATTTTTTCATGTACCTAATGTCCATTTGTGTGTCTTCCTTTGAAAAAGATCTATTCAGCTCCTTTGACTATTTCTTAATCAGATTATTTATTTATTTACTTACTTTTACTGTTAAGTTGTTTGGTCCCCTTGTATATTCTGGATATTAATTCCTTGTCAGATGTATAGTTTGCAAATATTTTCTCCCATTCTGTAGATTGTCTTTTCACTCTGTTGATTTTTGTTGCTGTGCAGAAGTTTTTTGTTTGATATAATCCCATTTATTCAGTTTTTGTTTTGTTGCTTTTGCTTTTGGGGTCTTATTCATAAAACCTTTGCCTAGTCCTACATCCTGAAGTGTTTCTCCTATGTTTTCTTCTAGGAGGTTTATAGTTTCAGGACTTATACTTAAGTCTTTAATCCATTTTGAGTTGATTTGGTATATAGCAAGATGTATGGGTCTAGTTTCATTCTTCTACATATGAATATCCAGTTTTCCCAGCACCTTTTATTGAAGAGGCTGTCCTTTTCTCTCTGTATGTTCTTAGTGCCTTTGTTGAAGATCATATGGCTATAAGTAGATGGGTTGATTTCTGGGTTCTCTGTTCTGTCCATTTGTCCATGTGTCTGTTTTTATGCCAGTATCATGCTGTTAAGGGGTACAATAGCTTTGTTGTATTGTTTGAAGTCAGGAAGTGTAATGCCTCTGGTTTTATTTTTTATGCTCAGGATTGCTTTGGCTGTTTGGGGTCTTTTGTTGTTCCAAATGCATTTTAGGGTTATTTTTTCTATTTCTGTGAAGAATGTCATTGGTATTTTGATACGGATTGCATTGAACCTGTAGGTCACTTTGGGTAGTATGGACGTTTTCACAGCCTTAATTCTTCCAATCCATGAACATGGAATATCTTTCCGTCTTTTTATGTCATCTTTGATTTCTTTAAGCAGTGTTTTTTAGTTCTCATTGTGGAGATCTTTCACCTCTTTGGTTAAATTTATTCCTAGGTATTTTATTCTTTGGACGCTATTGTAATGGGCTTGCTTTCTTGATTTTCTGCTTGTTCGTTGTTGGTGTATAAGAACACTACTGAATTTTGTGTATTGATTTTGTGTCTGCAACTTTATTGAATTCATTTATCAGCTCTAGGAGGTTTTTGGTAGAGGTTATGGTTTTTTCTGTATATAGGATCATATCTCTGCCAAAATCTTACTAAATCTTTCTGATAAGCTTAAGCACACAAACATCCATATTATGGGTGTACCAGAAGGGGAAGAGAAAGGAGAATGCAGAAAAAGCCTATTTAATGAAATAATAGCTGAAAAGTTCCCAAATATTGGGAGAGATATGGTCTTACAGATCAGAGAAACAAAGATCCCAAAACAGATTCAACCCAAAAAGGACATACCCAAGACACATTATAGTCAAATTATCAAAACTCAAAGACAAAGAATTCTAAAAACAGCAATAGAAAAGTATCAAATTACCTAAAAGGGAATCACCATCAAGCTAACAGCAGACTTCTCAACAGAAACCCTACAGGCCAGGAGAGAGTGGGATGACATATTCAAAATGCTAAAAGAAGAAACTTCCAGCCAAGCATACTATATCCAGCAATGATTTCCTTTAGAAATGAAGGAGAAAGTATCTTTCCTAGACAAGCAAAAACTGGGAATTCACCACTGCAGGATCAGCCATTCAACAAATGCTCTAGATAGTCTACATCTGGAATCAAAAGAAAGATATATGTCACCATAAATACAAGAGAAAGAATAAAAACCACTAGTAGAACAGATATGCAAAAGAGAAAGAGAAAGAAAATGTATTTTCCCACTACAAAAAAACCAAAAAACAAAAAGAGGGGATAAATAATGAAAGGCAAAGAAAGAAACAAAAGAAATATAAAACAACCATAAAGAAATTAATAAAAGGGCAGAAATAAGACAATACCTTTCAGTAACAACCCTGAATGTAAATGGATTAAATTCCCACACTTAAAAGATATAGACTGGCTGATTGAATTAAAAAACTAGACCCAAGCAAGAAACCCAGTTCACCAATAAAGACACACACTAATTAATAGTGAAGGGATGGAACAAGAGATTCCATGCAAATGGAAACCAGAAACAAGCAGGCGTTCCCATACTTCTATCAAGGAAAGTAGACTTCAAATCAAGAAGTGTATAAGAAACAAAGAAACTATGTAATGATGAAAGGATCAATGCAGCAAGAAGATATAACAGTCATAAAAATGTATGCACCCAGCATTGGAACACCAAGATATATAAAGCAACTGTTATTGAATCTAAGGAGAGAGATAGACCCCAACACAGTAATAGTTGGGTCTTTAACACACCGCTCTCAGCTTTGGACAGATCATCTAGACAAAAGATTAGCAGAGAAATATTGGATTTGAACAGCATTTTAGACCAGATGGACTTGACAAATATATACAGAACATTCGTCCAACAATGACAGAATATACATTCTTCTCATCAGCACATGGATCATTCTCCAGAAAAGACCACATGTTAGGCCACAAATTAAGTCACAACAAACTTAAAAAGACTTAAATTATATCAATTATATCTTCAGACCACAATGGAATAAAATTAGAAATTAACAACAAACAAAACTTTGCAAACTATACAAATTCATGGAAATTAAACAACATGCTCCTGAACGACTAATGTGTCAAAGAAGAAATAAATCAGGAAATCAAAAAACTCCTTGAAATAAATGAAAATACAAATGAATTGACCCCTAAATTAAGTCACAACTTATCAAAACCTATGGGATACTGTGAAAGCAGAATTAAGAGGGATGTTTATTGCAATAAGTGCTTACATTAAAAGAATAGAAAGATTTCAAATAAACAACCTAATGCTAAATCTCCAAGAACTAGAAAAACAAGAATGATCTAATCCCCAGACTTGTAGATGGAAAGAAATTAAGATCAGAGCAGAACTAAGTGAAATAGAGACCAAAAGAACAATACACAAAAAAATCAACGAAACAAAAAGTTGGCTTTTTGAGAAGATAAACAAAATAGAGAAGCCATTGGCCAGGCTAACTAAAAAGAAGATCCAAATAACAAAAATCAGAAATGAAAATGGATGCATTACAACTGATACCATAGAAAGACGAAGAATCAGTAGGTACTATTATGAACAAGTATATGCCAACAAATTTGAAAGTCTAGAGGAAATGGATAAATTTCTGGACATATACAAACTACCAAGACTGAACCAAGAAGAAATACAAAATGTGAATGGACCAATAACAAGCAATGAGATTGAAGCAGTAACAGCAGTCTCCCAACAAAGAAAAGTCCAGGACAAGATGGCTTCACTGCTGAATTCTACCAAACCTTTAAAGAAAAATTAACACCAGCCCTTTTCAAACTATTCCAAAAAAATGAATCAGAAGCCATTCTCCCAAACTCATTCTGTGAGGCCAGCATCACCCTGACACCAAAATCAGACAAAGACATAACAAAAAAAGAAAGCTGCAGGCTAGTATCCTTGATGAACATAGATATAAACATCCTCAACAAGATATTTAGCAAGCAAAATACAACAGCGCATCAAAAAGATGGCACACCATGATCAAGTGGGATTCATCTCAGGGATGCATGGATGGTTCAACAGACACATATCAATAAATGTGATACACCACATCAACAAAAGCAAGGACAAACACCGTATGATTACCTCATTAGATGCAGAAAATGCATTTGACAGAATTCAGCATCCCTTCATGAAAAAGACCCTGAAAACAAATTAGGTATAGGAGGAAAGTATCTCAACACAGTATGACATATCCACTGCCAATATCATCCTGAATTGGAAAAAAGGCTTTCAGCTTTTCCCTTAAAAATGGGAACAAGACAAGGATGCCCACTCTTACCACTCCTATTCAGCAAAGTATTGAAAGTAGTAGAGCAATCAAGCAAGAGAAATAAATAAAGGGCGTTTAAATTGGAAAAGATGAAGTTAAAAATATTTTTAATCATTTAAAAAATTAATATTGGTTGTCATGACTAAAAATTTCTCTGGTTATGTAGAAGTTCTTCACTAATACTAAGCAGGTTTTTACTTATACACACACATACATTTTAGAAAATGAATAGTTTGTATTTTACTCTTGGAGGACTTTAAAAAAGACAAAACAAGATAAAACATGTATTAAACACTGAGATGTATTCAAATTAGAGAAAACCATATTTCCTGGGAAAGTTAAGGGTCAGAGAGGGTTGGATTTTATCCAGAGTATGAACCTGTATATACATGCTGTTAAAATGCCAGAGCTTTGGAGCCTTTAACAAATGAATTGACCCCTAAATTAAGTCACACTGTTCTGGGTCCCATGTATCTCTTGCTGTATAGGATCCACCCTGGCCCTGCTTAACCAGGTGTACATTTTCCTTTGATGAATTCTAGTGATTAAAGTGCAAGACATGGTCCTGGGGGAAGAAATAGTGTTTTATTTTGCAGGTTTGTTCAACTGTAATTCAGATCAAATTTTGAACGTAGGTATGAAACCATAGTATTGTTTAATATTCTAGTTCATTTCCTTTAGTAGTTAGAAAAATTATTGCTTAGTGAAAGTTCAGCTAGTCAGGATATTTCTACACCAAAATCTGGGTCTGTAATTTGACAATTCATTTCACAGTACCTAACATTACTATTACCTTCACCATAGCATTTGCACTTAGCATGCAAAGATTTGATTTTATACTGTCTCAATCTCCTCTCTACTCAGAAGATGAGAGAGCATTAACTACAGTGCCATGTAAAGGATAAGTCAAGGCTTAATTTGAAAATAAAAGCCTGAA
The DNA here is from genome assembly GCF_027409185.1 of Cynocephalus volans. Classification (NCBI taxonomy): domain Eukaryota; kingdom Metazoa; phylum Chordata; class Mammalia; order Dermoptera; family Cynocephalidae; genus Cynocephalus; species Cynocephalus volans. The sequence goes on from NC_084461.1 coordinate 101,818,806, forward strand.
GTTTTGAGGCTCACCTGTCTACATAACAGACACAGCATTGTGATCTTTACGATTATTAGGTCTGAGCACTGTACCATATTGTTAACTTCTCAATTGCCTTTCTTAACGTGTATTGTTCCTAATTAGGAGCTTGATGGAGAAAGATACCATTTTTGTCACATTTTGTAAAATGTCTTGAGCTCCTTGAAAAATAGGTATCATCTAAATCAAAGTATGTTTAGTTCTTTTAGTCTAAGACATCATTTGATTTTTAAAGCAAGTCCATAATATGTAGAAGACATGAGTATAGTTATATAGCTTACTATGAATAAGTTCATGTACTAAAAATCTCAGATGCTGCCTACATTCAGAGTAACTGGCATTTTATTTTGTTTTCACGTGTTCAAATGTTAATATCATGGCTTAATTTCTGGATTTGTTCACCATGAAGTGAATCTCTAGATTCGTTCTGTTATAGACCTTTTGCCTACTTCATGAATCAGTAACATAATTCTGCATCATTGGTGGTCTGTGTTCAAAAGACATTATATCTAAAAATAGCTGGAAGTTGCAATTTTAATGTGAAGCCATGTTATGTGGGAAACATATGCTTTCTGCAGAGAGAAAGAATTGGTTTTTTTCATTGTCCCCAAATGTTAGGATTTTTCATACAGTTCTGATAGTACTATTGAAATTGACCTTAATTATATATGTAAAGGTATGAGAATAGCTTTCAGAATTGTAATCATATTTAAGTTATATACAGTAAAATTACGCAACAGCGATGTTATACCCTTTCCAAAATTTATTTGGAAAACATTTATGTAACTATGTACTAAAATTTGTTTCTCTACTTATTGTTTACTTAAAACATTAAATTTGAGAGAGTTTTTGTTTCTGTTTTTGTTTTCCCTAATCAGCATTTTCCATGTGGCTTTCTTTTCTATTTGATTTGAAAAGTTAAAGAACAAGTCAAGTTAACAAGCATTTATTAAACATTCATTATATTCAAGTCCCTAGCCTAGTTATATGTGGAGCATAAAAAATGATAATGACACTCTTTAAGTCTCTTTCCATAATCTGTCAATATTTAAAGTACAACTAAAGAGTTGTACTCGCAGCAAAAGTTCATTTTTACTGTCATATGAATGATTACACATCAATACCTTATTTCAAAGTACTGAATTCATGTTCTCTAAACATAGTAGAAGAAAGATTTTCTACCAAGCCTGTCAGGAGAAAGCTGATACACTTGGGAAAATCTTGGGCCACCCACCAAACCTGCGATTTCCTGACCAATTTGTGAACCAAGTTATACCGAGGTCTTTATACAGTCTGTGATTTCTCCTTATGACATTTACATTTTACTTCACAGTCAGGCAGTAAGAAAAATCTTACTTAGTTCAAGTTAGAAAAATTAGATTCGTCTGAGCCATATTTTTACCTGGTATCTTTTTTCAGATATGTTCATAATTCTTTTTATGATTTTTATATAATTATATATTTAATTTTAGGGTTATCCCTTATCCTTTTCTAAGAATACCGCACTGATTCTTCTCAGAAGCCTCCCTTGTCCTGCAGTTTTTCCATAAATATACTAAGCAATGATTTTTACCAATTATTTTGGTTCCTTAGATTGTAAGTCGTCTTGGTTTATATACATATAGATTATTAAAGAAGATAATTGGCTTTCCCTATCCTGTTTCTGTGCCTTGCCAGTCTTACTTCTCTACCTTCTTTTAGGGGAATAAGGGATGGGGATAACAGAAATAGGGTATACTTTTTACCCCATTTCTGTATGTTTAAATCCCATCTCCAAAAACTAGGTCTAATTTCACCTCTGTTACAAACTTGAGATGAAAGAAAATATGTGCTAATTACCATTTTAATTCTTATTTTCTGACTTATTTTCAGTTTTCTAATGTTAGTAAGTGACTAAAAAGTCATTCTTGTTTTGATATAGTGAAGAACTGTATTTTTATATTTTCAAGTCTTTTGATCATTGTTTTTCATTTTCTACTTTATAGTTTTATTTCCATCAAGTTTTTATCCTTCTACTAAAAGGAAGGAAACGGGATGAGTGGCAGACTTTAACCACATGCTTTATTTACTCTTTTTAAGGCAAAAAAATTAATATGTTTTATATCTGGGTGTTGGGCTACATGAATATTTATTATGTTAGTTTATTCCTGTGATTTTAATATTTTAAGTGTTTTATAATTAAAAAGGAAAAATTAGACTGGAAAGCTTTGATGTCTAGGCAAAAGAGGTAGAACTTTATTGTTGGTAATGGAGGCAATATTGAATATTTTCAGTAGAAAGTGGCATTTCAAAAAACTGAATTTGGCATCTGCATTTAGAATGATTCAGAGAATGGAGTAACTTGAAAAAGGAATTTAAGCAAATTCAGCATTCTGATTTTAGGAAATAAGTGCTTAGACTAGGTGGTGGCATGGGGAATAGAAAAAACAGAACAGAAAGGGATGATGCTGCTTTACATAATCATTTTGGTAAGCATTTCCAAATGAAAGGGTGTAACACTAATCCTGTTTAATACATTTTGTGTACTCTGGAAACTATCTCAAATCTAGTTCCTACTGCATAAATATAAGCACTCTCCCTGAACCGGGTTACCATTTTAAACCAAGACCAAACTGAGAGCATGACCAGTAATATGGTTTTTACTCCTAAGCCACTAATGTGGATGATCATCTTTTAAGAAGGGCATCAGTTATCTCTGTTACCAATAATTCTGGTTTCAAATTTATCTGGACCAGTTGGAGGGAGCCTGTATCTTATCTATTTGGAAGAGTTCTGATTTGCAACATAGTGCTTGGCTTCTACAAGTTTCTGCCAACTTTTATTTAAGTCAGTCCCTGCTTAAAAGAGAAACCCTTAAGCCATTGTTTCACCCTGCTTTAAATAATATTGCTCCATACAAGCATTCTGTTTTTACAAAATCATTTACATTTTTCCCAATCACATGATATAACAGTATTCTTTTTATAACTACTTGGGTAAATTCCACCAATCAATTTTATATTTGTTAACTCATATCTGACTTGAAAGTAAGAATATTTGTACTAAGTTTGGGGTTAAACAGATTTAACCTGTTCCCATATTGTATTCCAGTCACCTATGGAATAATCTATGTCTTAATTCCCTATTCCATTAATCTCTGATTTTGAAGCAGCTGTATGTGACCTGTACTCAAAAAGCAATGTGTTTGATAGATACTCTCACCATTCTGTTATTTTTCTTTTTACCCATCCAGGATAGGAGATGCCTTTGAAACCTTTGTTTATTTTCTAGCACTGTAAGATAATTCTGTAATGCAATTTCAGGTTCAAAATCATTATTGAGAACTTTTAACAAGATATTTAAAAGTTTATTAACTTGGCCTAGGTCACAATACTCATTAATATTAATGAGTAGACTAGAGGGGCATTTAGACTCTCTAAATTACTAACAGATACAAAACATTAAACTGAATTGTGAACCTTTGTTATGCTATGAGTCATTCCAGGCAAAGACCACATATAACAAGCAAAAGCTGAATAGTTCATTTATAATGTTTCTGATCCAAGCCTTAGGCTTCTTACTTCTTTATGTAGATAAACTGGAGTTTTAAAACTGATACAAATTTTTTATTGACTTCATATGAATACATGACTCATTAAAATAAAATACTTGGAACTAACTACACTCGTTCAAAAAAAGCATTTGTTATTAATAAACTATAGAAAAGAGATAAAACTTGGGGCCATAATTTTCTTTTTTTAAAGTGCAAGTATCAATCATAAAATTGCCTTTGTTTGCTTAAAAGTTTACATGATATAAGTCATTACTAATGTTTGTAAAATTTATATAAATATGAGCTACTAAGTGATATATTCTATTTATCCCAAAGATATAATCTAACAGCCTCTGCAACTGTCACCAACCTTTCCTATAAAATAGCAATGTAATAGATGGTAGTGAAGAGGGCCTGAAATTTCAACCTTTAGATTAGCAATTAACATTGTATTTAGTTTAGTAGAGCTTATTTTACTTACTTCCACTTACGTGTATGTATAGCAGTTGTCCTTTTAACTGGCAATGTTGTACATAATGAGGGATATGGATGGTTATTAGATCACTATTGGCAAATAGAACTAATAATTTCAGATGTTTGTGAACAATAGGGGTTGGCAAACTTTTTTCTGTAAAGGGACAAATAGTAAGCATTTTAAGCTTGCAGGCTATAGAGCTCTACTGTTGTAACACAAAAGCCGCCATAGACAATGCATAAATGAATGAGTATGGCTGTGTTCTGATAAACCTTTATTTACAAAAACTGACAGCAGGTCAGATTTGACCTGCAGACTATAGTTTACCAAGCCCTGATCTACATTCACTTGACTTCCTTACTTTATACTCACCCCATTAATCAACTGGCTTGGCTTCTCCCTACCACTCCACCAAAAATATTTTTGCCAATGTCAGTGACATTCTCTTCGTCACTGAATCTAAAATAAAATTTATCAGTCCTTGTCTCAGTTGGATTCTTGGAACTCATTCATAGTCTAATCACTTTCCTGCTGATAGGAACTTTTTATTCTTCCTTTCAAGGCATTTCCTTAATTATTGATGTCCCTTGAGTATTTATTCTTGATCTTCTTAACCTATTCTCCTAGGGCAATACTTTATTCTCCTATAGCTTGAATTCCTTACTGTCCCTTCCCTCCCATCTCAACACCCCCAAGGACTCCTAGAGCCCAGATCTCTAATCTAAATACAGTACTGAATTTGTATATCAAATGGCCTGCTGGTCTTTTTCACATGGTTATCCAAGCATACTTTGAAATCAATGTGTAATAAACTGAACTCATAATTCACACCCTCTGTTCTACCCCTAAGACTGCTTCCCTCAACCCCATGCTATCTCAATGAATGGGCCCTACCCATCTTACAGTTGCCCAAACCAAATACCTATGTTTCATCTTTGATTCCTAACTTTGTTTATCTTACCCATTTCTCTCATTGAAAGCATCACTGAGTTTTGTGGATCCTACCTCCTAAAAAGCTCTTAAATCCATTTATTTAAAAAAATTTTCTACTGCTTCTACCCTAGTTCTAGTTTAGATTACTACTTCACTGTTCTGCTTCTCCCTTTCGTGTCCTCTTTTGCTGGTAGGAATATGTCCCTACCCTGCCCCATTCCCAATAATTTGTCTTTCAGCCTCTACTGGGAATCCTTTATTCACCTCTACTGGGAATCCTTTATTGACTCCAGAATCTGGATCTAGTATTTATTCTTTGTGCCCTATATGTTACATATTATGGCACTCATCATATTGTTTTGTAATCTCTACTTATTTATCTTTGTTGGACTCTTAAGCTTAGTGAAAGCAAAGATTGTATGCATTGTCTTCATCACTGCTGTAACCCCAACACCCTAGCACATTGATCATAAATATGTGTTGCAAAAAGAAATGAGATTAGTCTCAATATCCATAAACTATTCAGTGTTCTGTATAAATCAGAGTACCAGAACATATCTAGCGAGCTTAATTCGCAAGATCAGTTAAAGGAAATATATAACCAATAAGCTGAATAAATAAATGAAATAAAGAGGTCATCCTTCACATAGGTGTTTTATTTTGTATAGAACATTAGACCCTGAATCTATACAGCATATACTGCCAATGGCCAGATCAGCTCTGGCATTAAGGTGCATACATGTAATCGCTGTACTTATAAGAATCTCCTATTCTTATTGAATTTTGGATCTGGATTTTAGAGAGAAAGTAAAGAAATAAACTGAATTTGATTTAGATAACATATAAAGGCTGCCTTTTAGAGATTGTTTGATTATTAAAAATTAATGCTAGAGGTTGGTTTTACAGAAACATAATAAAAGCCATTCCCTTTCATTGATCTTATAAAAAAAAACTCTACTTCTTTAGTGCAGGCCATTTTTGGTGTGGACAAATAATATATCTGAGTCTATCATTTAAAAGGTGGTTTTAAAAATACATTGTCAACTTGAATGTATTGCATTAAAAGTAATGTAGCATTTTAGTAATAAGAAGCATAAAAACATTTATTAGCATTAATCTGATAAGCATAAAGATATTCTATAATTCTACAGTTCTCTATAATTTCATACTTAGAACAAATTAAAGAGTAGTAATGATGTCATGTACTTCATTTCTCCTAGGTTTTCTTATTACTTTGTATGATCAAATGTATGCTATGGTGAAAATGTATAGCATTACAAATATTTTTCTGGCAATTGAGAATTTATAATGTCATTAAAAAGTATATTTATTGTAAAAATATTGAAGAAAAAAATCTTAAAAGTGATTGAGGTGATATCTGCTGAAACTAAAAAATAATTCTATGTCCTCAGCCTCATAGTCTGTAAAATACAGGTTTCGTGCCTTAATGATTGTTGGTAGTATACACACATATTGCTAAATATACATTTATGTATGTTATCAGTGCTGTGCTAAATACTGTACACTTTTCACTAAGTGTGGTAGAACAGGTGTTGTTAATTGCTGTTTGAAAATTGAGGAAACTAAAACTCAGAGAAGTCCAGTGACTGAGATTCAAACCAGGTCTGTCTGGCTCTAGAATCTTCATTCTTTACCAAAGTGCCTCTAGAATCTAAAATACATCAAAAACCCTGTTAAGATTATAGGTTTCTGGAGTATCACTGCCTAATTAAAATTCTGGCTCTGCCATTACTGGCTGTGAGTACTTGGTTGAGTCACCTAATCTCCATGTGCTTCGGATTCCTCATCTTTAGTGGAAATAATAATCATACTTCATGGGATTGATAAAATAATTAGTTAATAGATATGAAGCACTTAGAATAGTGTCTGGCACAAAGTAAGTGATATATAAGCTCTGCTATTATTTAAAATTATTATTATTTCTGCTTTTTGTTCTGTATGTTTTTTTTTCCCCCTTCATCATTTGCACTGATTAAACATTAAATTTTAGAAGTGGTCATAAAAATGTCTCGAATGTCTGATAGATAAGATTTAGCAAATGTTCTTCATTTAAGAAATGATACTAAAAACCTACTATGTCGATGTTCTATATGAGGTACTGGGAATTAAAAAAAATATGTATATATATATATATATATAGTACTACTCTTGACGTCAAGGGACACAGCATGTTTTGGAAGCCTCCATTGTAGAGCATCAAAGTACTAACAGGGGTCTGCTCACTGTACTGTAGAGCACCAAAGCAAGTGACTGGGGTGGGTAAGCAGGGGAGGAAATCAAGTAAAGTTCACAGAGGAGATGACATTTCAGAAGAATCTTAAAGTATGAGTAAGAGGTTGCCAGAAAGAAAAAGAAAAATTAATTTCAAATAAATAAAATATTTAAAAGCATATAAAGCATGATTCAGAAATATCTTCTTATCAAAGGATAATCAAATTATGTTAGTAGCATTGATTACTATATATTATGTTTAAGCATGTGTTCGTGTCATACATGATGTTTTTGATTCTAAATTTTAAAATCTAACCTTAAGAATTCATTTTTTAAAAATTAAGATTCAATTTTTGCTACAATGTGGATAAACCTTGAAAACATTATGCTAAATGAGTGAAACTGGTCACAAAAGACCACGTATTGTATGATTCCATTTAAAATTGATATTGTTTCCTGAATAGGCAAATCTATAAGGACAAAATAGATTACTGGTTGCCTAGGGGTTGGAGGCTGGGGCTAGGGAGGAATGGGAGGGTTGGCAGATGATAGCTAAAGGGTATGGGAGTTTTGGCGGGGGGAGCTGATGAAAATGTTCTAAAATTGTGATGATAGTCTCACAGTTCTGTGAATATACTAAAAACCATTGAATTAAATGGGTGAATTATATAGCATCAGAATATTTCCACAAGGCTGTTAGAAAAAAATATAAATTAAATTTTCCAATGTTGTTATTTTCACTAAGTTAAAAATAAAATCCTTGCTCTATCCTTTACCAAATACAGTACAAACTGAACTATCTGGTGTTCCCATCTTGTTGAATTCACAGTAGTATGCCACCACAGACACTATATTTCTTTTTATTATTATTGGGACATAGTTGATTGTACATATCTGTGGGGTACAGCACTGAATATCAATACCAGTGTGTAATATGTGATGTTCAAATCAGGATAATTAGTATATTCATCATTATACAATGTAATCGATTTTCATGGCCCTTCCCTCCTCCAGAATAGAACCTCCATACCATTTTCCATAATGGTTGCACCATTTTACAGTCCCACCAACAGTTCCCCTTTCTCCACATCCTTGCCAGCATTTGTTTTTCTGTCTTTTTGGCCCATTTTTTAAACATAAAATGAAAATGTTATTTGCGAGCTTCAGCTATATACCAAAGGTTATAAAAATATATTGACTTGATAAAACCATTCAGTTTTTAGAATATGTATCATTAGTTCACTCGATTCCAAGAGGGTTTTGCAAATCATAATCAGATAGTTAAGTTAGCAGGGAAATAATGTGGATGGAAAATTAAGCTCAGTTTTTATCTGTCATATATTTGGAACAACACCATTACAGGTTAAAATTTTCCTTTAGATAGTTATTGCCTTAATTTAACCAATACTCTGTCAAATTAGTTATTTTACCTGCTTGTCTTTAGGAGTTTGGATCCACAAGTGTTAGTGGTAAAATAAGGTGTCTTCTATTATTATGCTGCAGTTAACAATAGATTTTCAGCTGCCCATTTTATGATAAATTCAGTGCCCTTTATAACATGAAGTAAATGCTGAACTTGCTCTTTTAATTTTGCTGAAATAGAGCTTCCAACTACCTTATAAGAAGTGTAAATTGTAACTAAATTCTGAAATTAACACTCATTTAGGTGTACATGTTTGTCCTCTTTTCCTTGAAGACTGACATGACAGCACAAGATAGAAAAAATTAAACCAGCATATGTTTTTAATTACCTTTCTTACACTGTGAATTACGTTAGGTTATTTATTTTAGGATGCCAAATACTTAATAGCTCTTGAAAGTACACATGCATCATCAAAATTTCTGTTTATGAATCTAATAAAGTGATTTTATGAAGAAACGAGAAGCCTGAATTTGGGTATTGAGCTCATAGTCTTCAAAAGTACACACTGGAAACATAATATGATTTCAATATGGTATTTGTAATTTACCTAGAATCCCTCAGCTAGGATACTAACACATTTTCAGAAGTTAAGCAATGCAGTTATTTCAAATGATAATGCTTCAGTAATCAGATAAATATTTATATTTAGAATAGATTATAATCTCTAGAAAAATATAGTATCTCCCATAGTATTTATTAAAGAAAAAGCTCCATTTTTTTGCTGTCAGTGCTCTTCTTAATTTCTCACTGTTTAAGGGGCTTCATGTAATCATACTCAAAACCTCTTATCATGCCGATTATATTCAGCAACCATAGCTAAATATTTCAATACCAATGCTGAAAATTATAATGACACATCAGCACACATAATAAATTACAGTTAATGAATGCTATAGGAGGTACATTTGATTGGCTCCAAGTCTGTGATCTGCTCATGCATAACACATTGTATTTTTAAGAGCAAAGAAAATATAGTGATGTTATGATTGCCAAGCATACGGTTTTGTCTGCACAGGAGCAAAGTAATATTTAGCCAGAATGAAAATGGCGCATATACAGATATCAGGTCAAACGTCCTAAAACTAAAAATAGATACATCTAATTAAATATTTAGTGAAAATATTTCATGCATGAAAATTTGTTACCAAATAAAGATTTCTGGCCCAAAATGGTTTGTTTTCATGTTGGCAGCAAAACTATTGTATTTTTAGCTAAATATGTATAAAACATCAAATCTTTTGCTTTAAGCAACTTGAGGTAGGGGGCCTTCAAGTGCGAGAAGCCATTTTTCAAACTAACTATGGAATCAGTACTTATATTATTATACTATTTAGCTCATGTATTTTCTGAGTAAACAAGTATTATGGGACCTACAAGACCACTGTCCTCATTGGGGTCAAATACTACAGTATAACTGGAAAATATTGTCATCATTTAGACAAAACCCACTTATTCTGATGTTCATCATGTATGATATATTTTTTTTCCCTTCAGGGGAAAATGATATAATGTCAACTTAACTGAATATTAAAGGATCTAGCCAAACAGCAGAGCTGGTATATGTGCACATGTGTGTATGCATGTGCAAGATTGTGCATGGATGTAATTGGGAGCATTGCTGGGAGAACACAGGGCAGTATGCAAAACACTACTGGTATGTTACATGCAATGCATTAATAGAATGCTAGAAGATGAGTCTGTAGAAGGAGTCATGGACCAGATTTTGGAAGTCTTGAATGTCATGCTAATAAGCTTGGAATTTCCTTCTTCTGTTTATACACTACTTATATTCTCAAATAGACAAACATTTTGTTAAACTGTACTTTTCAAAAATTAAAAAAAGAAAAGTTATAATTTGGTTTATTTGACCCTGGGAAAATGCCTTTTGTGACTTGTATTTCATGTATTTGTTGCAGTTGTCCTTTTGTAACTTTTATCAAACTTTGATGTAAGCTCAGGGTTTTCAGTTTGTCTACCACTCTCAAACAGCATGGCCATCCATGCCTGTGAGTTTTGGGAATTTTGATGAAGAGCCTTTGGAATCACACGGCTTGAGGGAGCAACAGAAATAAGCTCCATATTCAAGTGAAAGTGATCATTATTCTTGCCCTGTTTCTGTACTGTGGAGTACATTCAGTTGGCTAACTTTTTAAAATTTGCTTGTTTGAAATCAGAATTTTAAACTTGGCAGTGGTATTATGTTAACATTTGTGAAATTTTCATTAATGGCTGGATTGTTGTTATTTTGTTTTAATTAGTGTAACCAAGACAAAGAGATTCTATTATTTCTTATGGAACATTTTTTAGAAATTGAATACTTTAGCCTCACATTGCACCTCTCATTACTTAAGACAGCTTGACACCTTATCCGCGTGCATGCGTGCACTCTCACACACACAAATTATGTTAGCTACTGTTATTTTCTTATTGTTGTAAAAAACATAGCAGATAAAATTTACCATCTTAACCATTTCTATTTGTTCAGTTAATAGTGTTAAATATATTACATTGTTGTGAGACAGATATCCAGAATTTTTTTCACCTTGCAAATCTGAAACTCAGTATCCATTAAACAACAACTTCCCTTCCTGCACCCCAGCCCTTGGTAAATCACCATCTTACTTCTGTCTTTATCAATTTGACAATTTTAGATACCTCATGTAAGTAGAATCATGCAGTATTTGTCGTTTGGGGGCTGGCTTGTTTCACTTAGCATAATGTCCTCAAGATTTGTTCATGTTGTAGCATGTGGCAGTTTTTCCTTCCTTTTTAAGGCTGAATAATATTCTGTTGTGTTTTATTGTATTTATATACCACATTTTGTTTATTCATTCATCCGTCAATGAACACCTGGGTTGCTTCTACCTATTGGCTATTGTGAATAGTGCTGTATGAACATGGGTGTGCAAGTATCTCTTTAAGACCCTGCTTTCAATTCTTTTGGATATGTACCCAGAATGGTACTTTTGGGTCATATGGTAATTTTAATTTTTGAGGAAACTCCATACTGTTTTTCATAGCTGTTATACCATTTTACAATCCCACCAAAAGTACACAAGAGTTCTCCACATCTTCATCATCATTTATTATTTTCTGGTTGGGGGGGGAGTTGACAATAGTCATTCAAATGGATGTGAGGTGATTTATCATTGTGCTTTTGATTTTCATTTTTCTGATGATTAGTGATATTGAGTGTCTTTATATACTTGTTGGCCATTTGTATATAATCTTTGGAGAAATGTCTATTCAAGTTCTTTGGCCATTTTTTAGTCAGGTTATTTGATTTTTTGTTGTTGTTGAGTCTTTATAGGAGTTCTTTATTATTCTGGATATTAACCTCTTATTAGATATATGATTTGCAGGTATTTTCTCCCATACACTCTATTGATTGTGTCCTTTAAATTTGATATGGTCCCATTTGTCTATTTTTGCTTTCATTGCCTGTGCTTTTAGTGTTAGATCCAAAAAAACATTGCCAAGTTCAATGTCATGAAGCTTGCCCACTGTATTTTCCTCTAAGGATTTTATAGTTTTACGTCATATGTTTGGGTCTTTTACCTATTGTGAGTCAATTTTTGTATGTAGTATAAGAAAGGGTCCAATTTTATTCTTTTGCATGTGGTTATCCATTTGTCCCATTTGTTGAAGAGACTGTACTTTCTACATTGAGTGTTTTTGGCAGTCTTGTTAAGATTACTTAACTACATACACAAGAGTTTATTTCTGGGCTTTGTATTCTATTCCACTGGTCTTTTCATCTGTCTTTATGCCGGTACCATACTGTTTTGGTTACTGTACCTTTGTAATATGTTTTAAAATCAGGAATTGTGAGTCACCCAACTTTGTTTTTCTTTTTCAAAATTGTTTTGACTATTCTGGGTCCCTGGAGATTCCACATAAATTTTAGGATGAATTTTTTTTATTTCTGCAAAAAATGCCATTGGGATTTTTTAATAGAGATTGCATGGAATATGTAGATCATTTTGGATAGTATGGGCATACTAACAGTATTAAGTCTTCTAGTCCGTGAACATGGGATATCTTTACGTTTATTTGTGTCTTTAATTTCTTTCAGCAATGTTTTGTAGTTTTCAGTGTACAGATCTTTCATCTCTTTGGTTAGGTTTATTCCTATGTATTTTATTCTTTCCGATGCTATTGTAAATGGAATTGTTTTCTTAATTTCCTTTTCAAGTTGTTTGTTGTTGCTATATGGAAACAAAGCTGATTTTTGCATATTGATTTTGTATCCAGCAACTTTGCTGAATTCATTTATGAGTTCTAACAAGTTTTTTGTGGAATCTTTAGGGTTTTCTACAAATAAGATTATGTCATCTGTGAAAAAATAATATTGCTTCTTCCTTTTCAGTCTGGTTGCCTTTTATATGTTTTTTTGCCTAATAGCTCTGGCTAGGACTGCCAATATTGTGTTGAATGGAAGTGGCAAGAGTGAACATCCTTGTATTCTTCCTCATCTTAGAGGAAAAACTTTAAGTCTTTCACAATTTAGTATGATTTTAGCTGTGGGCTTTTCATAACAGCCTTTATTATGTTGAGTTAGTTTCCTTCTACTTTTAATATGTTGAGTGTTTTTATCATGAAAATGTGTTGAATTTTGTCAAATGCTTTTTCTGTATCAGTTGAGATGATCATGTGATTTTTCCCCTTCATTCTTTTAATGGAATATATGAAGGCACTTCAAAAAGTTTGTGGAAAAATAGAATTAAAAGATAATACAAATATTTCAATGAACTTTTGGAAGACCCCTTGTATTACAGTGATCAATTTTTGTATATTGAACCATCCTTTCATTCCACAAATAAATTCCATTTGGTCATGGTGTATAATGCTTTTAACATGCTGTTGAATTCAGTTTGTATTTTGTTAAGGATTTTTGCATTAATACTTATCAGGGATATTGGTCTGTAGTTTTCTTGTAGTGTCTTTGTCTGATTTTGTTATCAGGGTAATGCTGACCTCATAGAATGAGCTTGGAAGTGTTCCCTCTTTAATTTTTCAGAAGAGTTTCAGGAGGATTGGTGTTAATTCTTTTTTAAATGTCTGGTATAATTCTCCAGTGGTCTCCAGCTTTTCTGTTTTGGGGAGGTTTTTGATTACAGATTCAATCTCCTTACTCATTATAGATCTGCTTAGGTTTTCTATTTCTTCATGATTCAGTCTTGTCAGGTTGTGTGTTTCTAGGAATTTATCCAATTCTTCTAGATTATCAAATTTTCCTCATACAGTTGTTCATAATATTCTCTTATAATCCTTTTTTTTATTCCTGTGGCATCAGTTGAAATCTATCCCTCTTTGATTTCCAGTATTAGTTATTTGAGTCTTCTCTCTTTTTTTCTTAATCTACCTCTTTGTCAATTTTGTTGATCTTTTCAAAAAACCAACTTTTGATTTATTTGATTTGTTTGATTTTTAAAATTATTCTTCTGTTTCTTATTTTGTTTATTTCTGCTCTAATCTTTATTGTTTCCTTCTTTCTGCTGACTTTGGGCTTAGTGTGCTCTTATTTTTCTAACTTCTTGAGGTGTAAATTTAGGTTGTCAACTGTCTTCTTTCTAATTTACTCATTTACAGCCATAAACTTACCTGTTAGCACTAATTTCAGGGATGGCTGGTTAGCACAGTTGGTTAGAACAGGGTTCTGATTACACCAAGGTCAGGTGTTTGGATCCCCATACTGGCCAGCTGCCAAAAAAGTACTAATTTCACTGCATCCCAAAAGTTTTGGTATGTTGTGTTTTCATATTCATTTGTTCCAACGTATTTTCTAATTTCCCTTGTGACTTCTTCTTTGACCTATTGGTTGTTTAAGGATGTGTTTAGTTTCCACATATTTGTAGATTTTTCAGTTTTCCATCTTCTGTGGATTTCTAGTTTCACTTCATTGTGATCAGAAAAGATCCTTTGTATGATTTTAGTCTTCTTGAATTTAAGATTTGTTTTGTGGCCTAATGTGTAGTCTTATGCAGGAGAATGTTCCATGTGCTCTTGAGAAGAAGGCCTATTCTGCTGTTAAGTGGAATGTTTTGTATATGTCTTTTAGGTCCAAGTGGGTTGTAAATGTTGTTCAAATCTTCTATTTTCTTGGTGATTTTCTTTATTTATGGCTCTGTTCATTATTGAAATTGAAGTATTGAAATCTCCTATTATTATTGTATTGTTGCCTATTTCTCCTTTTAATCCTATCAAAATTTGATTCAGATATTTAGGTGCACATAAATATTTATGATTACCTCAGAGGTTTGGTGCATAAATATTCATAATTGTTATATTCTTGGTGAATTGACCCTTTTATCATCTTGTATATAGGCCCTTTTTTGGTCTGTTTTAACAGTTTTTGATTTAAAGTCTATTATGTCTGATTTTAGTATAGCCACTCCTGCATTCTTTTGATTACTATTTTCATGAATATCTTTTTCCATTTTACTGTCAGCCTTTGTGTGTCTTTAGATCTACAGTGAGTCTTTTGTAGACACTACATAGTTGGCTCTTTTTTTTTTTCAATCAATCTGTATCTTTTAATTGAAGAATTTAATTCACTTATATTTAAAGTAATTACTGATAGGGAAGGACTAACTATTGCTATTTTGTTAATTGCTTTCTATACATTTTGTACCTTTTTTTCCTTCCTTTCCTCTCTTGTTGCCTTCTATTGGGTTTCATTGATTTTTTTTTTTGTATTGATATGCCTTGATTCCATTCTCATTTCCCTTTTTTGTATATTCTATAGATATTTTCTTTATGGTTACCATTGCAATTACATAAAATATCTCAAAGTTATAGGATTCTATTTAAAATTGATAATAACTTAATTTCAATCACATACAGAAATTTCTTTTCATTTACAGCTCCACAGCCCTTCTCCCATTTGTTATTGGTGTCACAAATTACATTTTGATATACACTCATTTACCACGTAATTATGTTTCAGTCAATGATGGACTACATATATGATGGTGGTCCCATAAGATTATAATGGAGCTGAAAATTTTCTATCACCTAGTGACATTGTGGACATCATAATGTTGTAGTACAGTCACTTAATTTTAAAAATAAATTTAGTGCAGCCTAAGTGTACAGTGTTCTTAAAGTCTGCAGTAGTGTACAGTAATGTTCTAGGCCTTCACATTCACCACTCACTCACTGATTCACCTAGAGCAACTTCTAGTATGCAAGCTCCATTCATGGTAAGTGGCCTATACAGTTATATCAGTTTTAATTTTTTATACTCTATATTTATTCCATCTCCTCTGTGTTTAGATATACACATACTTATCATTGTGTTATAGTTGCTGCCTGCAGTATTCAGCACATTAACATGCTGTACAGGTTTGTAGTTTATACCATATAGCCTAGGTATGTAATAGGCTCTGCCATTTACACTCTATGATGTTTGCACAGTGACAAAATCACCTAATGACTTATTTTTCAGAATTTATCTCATCATTAAGCAATGCATGACTGTATTATATACACATTAGCATAGATTTGTGAGTTTTTAATGTTTTTTTAAAATTTGAATTCCATGCACTCAATTTATAATAGTACACATTGCTATATTTGTCCGTATATTTATCTATACCAGAGAACATTATGTTTTTGTATGGTTTTGTGTTGCTGTCTACTGTCCATTCCTTTTAACGTAAAGGACTCCCTTTAGCATTTTTTATAGAGTGGGTCTAGGTAATGAACTGCCATGGCTTTTGTTTATCTGAAAATGTCTTAATTTATCCTTCATTTTTGAAGGACAGTTTTGCTGGATACAGTATTCCTGGTTAACAGATTTTTTTTCTTTCAGCACTTTGAATATATCATCTCACTCCCTCTGGCCTTCAAAGTTTCTGCTGAGAAATTCAGTGATAATCTTATGTAAGCTCCCTCATAGGCGATAAACCACTTTTCCCTTGCTTCTTTTAAAATTCTGTCTTTGACTTTAGACAATTTGATTATAATGTCTCTTGGTGTGATTCTCTTTGGAATTTCTTAGTTGGTGTTCTTTGAGCTTCTTGAATCCGTATGTCCATTTCTTTCCACAGATTTGGGAAGTTTTCAGTCATTATTTCTTCAAATAAGCTCTCAGCCCTTTCTCTCTCTCTTTCCCTCCTAGAATACCCATAATGCATATATTGATCTGCTTGATATTGTACTGTAAGTCTCTTATGCTCTCTTTATTTTTCTTTTTTCTTCTATGACTCAATTATTTCAAGTGACTTCTCTTCAAGTTCACTGATTCTTCATTTTGCCTAAATCTGTTGTTGAACCCCTGTAATGAATATTATAGTTTCTTTTTGTTGATATTCTTATTTTTGTTCATGCAACATTTTTCTGATTTCATTTAATTGTATTCTCTTTTAGCTCAATTGAACATCTTTATTACAGTTATTTTAAATTCTTTATCAGGTAGCTCATAGATAGATAGGGTCAGTTTGATAGATCATAGGGTCAGTTTCTTGAGTGTTATTTGTTCCTTTGATTGAGTCGTGTTTCCCTTTTTCTTTGTATGCCTTGTAAAACAAACACCCCCACCCAGTCTTTGCATACTAGCTTTCTGCAGGGAAAAACTTTCACCAGTCAGCCCAGACAGAGGTTCTAGGTCCTCTCAAACCTTTTCTGATATCTTACTCCTCCTTACATCTGCCTGAAGAATTGCAGCTCCTGATGTCTTTGTGGGGAAAGGAGGGCTTCCTAGCTTACCACCATAGCTATTGTTATTTTAAGAAGTGTGTTTTCAAAGTTACATTCTTTCCCTTTCCTCAATGTAGCATTTTATGAAACACCGCCTTGAAACAAAACAAAGCAAAATATAGGAAACAAAAACACGGCTTGACTGCTATTTCTAGGGATATATCAAACCATTTGTTCACATACTGATTCAGTCTTTACTCCCTCCTAACTTTTTGCATGGAGGTGATGTAATGAACTTGCCTTGCTTTTTCCAGAACTCAGGGGTAAACCTAGGCCTATCATTCCCCTTTAAATGCTGGGAGGACATATAGTATTGCTAGATGATGCTGATTAAACCTTTGGAGGTTTAATAATATGTGCCAATTAGCCAATAAACTTTTCTACTGCAATTTAAAAACTTCACAATTTTATATCATTCCTAAAGGTTTAGGCTTTGAAGAAATGTCAAATTTGATCTTGTATGCTTACCTTCTGAAAAGCCCCATTGACTCTCTTGAAGTTAGTTGGAGATAACTTGGTTTGAAAATGTTGACTTTGGGGCCGAGCCCGTGGCGCACTTGGTAGAGTGCTGCGCTGGGAGCGCGGCAACGCTCCCGCCGCGGGTTCGGATCCTATATAGGACTGACCGGTGCACTCACTGGCTGAGTGCCGGTCACGAAAAAAAAAAAACGACAAAAAAAAAAAAAAAGAAAATGTTGACTTTGTAAATAGAAAAGGAAATCATTAAAACACATAAAACACACCCCAAAAAAGTGAACATAGAAACTAGAAACTAAACAACAAGGTCAAAGATTTGGATTTCTGTACTGGCCAGCTGCCCCTCCCCCCCCCCCAAAAAAAAAAGAAAAAGGAAAAAAAGAAAGAAATTGTGAGCTAGAATTAATAGATTGTTGGAAATGACCACAAAAAATTACGTACATGAATCAATGCCTGTTTGCAACAATTTTCCACTTCTTCAGTTTATGTTGCTCATTTTATGTCATGTGAGTACAACAGTGAGATCAGAACAGACAGCACATTCTTTCCTTATTAATGTTCACTTCCCCAAAGGGACCTTGAATAAAATAAACATATTTGAGCAATCTTTAGCAACTACTTTGAATTGTTTTCTCATTACAGAATCAACTGAAAGCAGGTTGGGTTGAGTTGAGTTGGGTTTCATTTAATGTCACTTTTTTCTACCCATCATACATATATACACAATATTACTTAGCATCTGTAGCACTCATAAAAGTTTCTCTAATTCATATGAAGTGAAAAGAAGGAGAGTGTTTAAGTCCTGGCTTTGAAACTGTTGTGCTAATTGTGAACTTTTTTTGCTGAGTCTGTACATTAAAGAAGGTAACAATCTCAGCATGTTAAGATCATAACTATTAGGTTAGTGCTTGGAGGCAGTAGCTGTGCTGATGTGAGGCATTAATGGCTGAATGAATTCAGTCAGATATGCTGCCTCCATTGTCTTTGTGTAATGGTATTTACTAGATTTCAAATGGACTGCTGAGAAAGATGAAATATAATCTCATGTATTATCTCTCTCTTGAAAAAAGTAGATAATGAAATTGTTTTCTTGCTGGCATATATCTTATTAACCTTTGTGGTGTAAACTTAAAGAACAGATGTCTCTGAAGAGTTGAAACCTTTTACTAAAGTGGAATGTTATTAAGTGCATTCATAAGTACCAGGAATCATGGGGTTGAGTACAGCAGATATGTTTAAAAAAAACAAAAAAACAAAAACCACTGAGAGTATAATGTTATGAAATATTCTGAGGTTTGCTGGAGAAAAAAAAATTCAGTGTAAATTGTATGCAACTAAATTCTCTTTTCTTTGTTTTTCTTCTTTACAGAGCCTGGAGAAAGTGCTTGTGGAATTCAGTCACAAGGAGTTGTTTGATTTTTATAACAAGGTCTGTATTTTTAAAATAATTTTCTGATATGTGGGTTTTTCTGTAATGTCTCCTTCATTTTATGAATTCTTATTTTTTAATGCCCCATTATGGAGCTAAGTTCTTTAGACTTTCCTTACAAACACCTTATGTTTCATAGTAGGAAGCATAGTTTAGATGAAGAGAATCTGAAAAACCAAATCAAGAAGAAAATGGAAATAGTTTTAAATAAAGCAATAGGATTGTTGCTTTAATGTAAAGCATTAAGTAATGAATTGTGTGATACCTAGCTACACTGACATTTTAAATATAGATAATGTTAAATACTTTCATTTCTGGGCAAGCATAAAGGGAAACATGGAAAAGAAGATACCAGGCCTTTAGAGATTTATCTTTGAGTATATTTCATGTTTCTTTCCAAATATTGATTTTGTAATCAGGAAAATGCACTCCCTCCACCCCCCAACTTTAAAATCTTATCATATAGTGATAATTTAAAATGAAACAGCTGGGTGTATTTAAAACAGTAGTATTTAGAAATCTACCTCTTTTACAAATTTGAAAACTTAAATTGCATAAAAAGAAAATAATATTCTTGGTGGTATTTTTATTGCTATGTGAATGGATTTAATATGCATAGTTACCAGTGCCATTCTTTATCTTCTATTTGAATGTTTGTAAACACTTCATATTAATGTCTTTACCTTCACCAACTTTCTGTACTTTTTTTTTTGTCTTTGTAAATAGCTAGAGACCATACAAGCACAGCTGGATTCCCTTACATGATGTTTTCGAAGACTGGTTTTTCCATCACACTCCTGCCACCTCATTATTTTGCATTGAAGATAGATTGTCTGGTTGTGTTTTCTGAAGGATTCCGTGGCTTTTTTTCTGTAAATTATATGGCTTATCACCTCTAAGACAAATAACAGACAAGGGAGATCATTGTTAAGAGTACTGAGGTTCTGATATACTTTCTCTGGTTCTGTAAGCCAACAGCAATTGTTAAGAACACTTTTGTTTTAGAGGGAAAAAAATGAATACCATATTGTTTTTACTGTTATGTTGTTGCTTTATTGCCTGACCTGTTTATTTTTTACATACTTGATGACACCTTTATGTATCAAGAAGGGTCCTTGGATACAAGTTATAATGTGTTCTCTAGCAGAATATAAAACTTCAGTAATTACATTAACAAAATTTAAAAAACAGACACATGCAATCAAATACATTATGACATTTTTCCTTGAATATGATGAATATATTTTGCTTGGGAAATAATATGAGAAAGAAATTTAAAATAGAGCTAGTAGTATTATATCAGCTAATTTTCAATGTGAGCTTCTCTGTTCACTTTAATTTTTTGAGTTTAATGATTTAATAATAGTCTCTGTTCTTATGTGTTTTCCTTTGTACGGCATATTAGTAATGATTCACTTCATAGTGTGAGAAACAGCTTCAGATCATGAATAAAAATAATCATAATGAGTGCCAAATGGGCATTCTTAAAATTTCAAATCAGACATCTTTTACATTCTCTTTCTATAAATATGTTCATTGATTTCAGTCAATAAAATTTTTTGTCTTGGGATTAGTTGAAGTGTACAGTATTTTTTATTTTATGTATTTTATAGTATATTTTATGCTATGAATTTAAGTAAATGTGAGTATGGTTGCCCATAAAAAAAAAAACAGTTTAATTTTTAATGAATGAAATATCTATCATATTGTTTCCAGAGAAAGAGAGATTGATTCAAACATGACTTTCTTCACATGAAGGAAATCAATTTCAGAAATATCCTATAGTTAAACAAACAAAGCCATTAAAGTTGAAGTACATTTCTCGTATGTTGTATCTGGGTTATACCACTGTTAAATGTCTCTCAAATAAATGTTCAGTATATGGAATTTATGTCCTCATTTGTTCATATGTGTATTTGCATGTCGTTGCTTAGAAAATTGAAAATTTGGATTATTTCAGGAAGCAAATATTACAGTTGTTCATAGTTGATTGATTTTAAAAGTTTTTAAACTCAAACTTTTATTGATAGTATATCTGTAAGCATGTTTGTAATGTAATGAGATTTGTTTCCACATGTGGCTTGTGGGATCTCTCTTACTTTTTTATGTTCTGTTCACCAGTTCCAAGAGGTACTATAAACATTCTTTCAGACTTCTCATATACATATAAGTATACATCATTCCCAAGTTGAATTTGTTAGACCTTCTTGACAGTGGCCATACAGATTAAAGTTTTCATTGGTTTAATAGCCAAACCGAATTCTCAGTGTAGGTATCTAAGTTAAATATGATGGTTAGAAATGAAGTTTTCTAAAAGTAGCTCATTTTACGCCCCCTGAAAGAGATGGTTTTATACTCTCTAAGAGTATATCTAAACCTACGCAAAAACATGGTAAATAATATTCTCCCCATTAACCTACTTAACAAAGTCTGACTCAAAGGCACTGAAGAAAGTGCAAGAAGGTATTATTCCAACTAAGAATACAATTATTCCTGAAATGTATTTATTTGAAGACAATTTTATCCTTTAAGGCATTCCATTGATTATGATACATAAGTCAAAGAAAATGTAGCATTTTCAGAGTATTAAATGTATGTTACTTTTCTATAAAACTGAGCTGGGTGGGGGATTAGTGGGGAGTGGAACCTACTATCTTAGTAAATAAAATATGACATGAGGATTAAATAAAAATAGAATTACTTGTTAGAAAGAGGAAATAATGTACTATTTTCATACCTGCTATAAATAATATTTGTAATTCTTCCCTGATTATAAAATATCACTATTTTTAACTAGGAAATACAAAAACATCATAAAGAACTAATCTAAACTTACAGAGTCACATCATCCAGGAATGGCCATTAGTGACATTTTGGTAGATTTTATTACATTTTTTTTTTCCTATCCATATATCTTTCTCATTAGTTTTTCTTTTTTACCTAAAAAATTGGGGTAATGCCATAAATACAGTTTCATACTTTGTTTTTTTAACATTATAACATGAGGATTTTTCATATCCTTAAATATTGTCCAAAGCATTTTAATGTTTATCATTTGAATGAGCTGTACTTTAGTTATTCCCCTATTTATGGACATTTATATTATTTCTAATTTTTAACATAATAAAGAACTTACTAATAAATACTATTATATGTAAAACCTAGACCACATCTCTGATTATTTTATTAGTATAGATTCCTAGAAGTGGGATTACTATGTCAGAAGTATGAAGATTTATTTCAACTTTTGTCTTTAATGGGATTTTTTATTATAAAAATAATAGTTGCCCATTGTAAAAAAAAAAAAGGAAAATAGAAAGTTGCTCTATTTTGCCATCTCACTCCCTAGAAGTACCTACCTAACTACTACAAAAATTTTGATTTATATCTTTTTGGACATCTTATATAACACAAGTATACACACCTCTTTGTGTATTTTAAAAAATTTATTTACATTTATTTCAAGGCCTTTGATATATATTGCTAAATTATTTCTCGAAAGGGTCATATAAATTTGTACTCCCACTACAGTGAATGGGAATTCACCTGCCTCAAGCCACCTTCATTAGTCCCTTCTTCCTGTGATACATTTTACCCTCAAACATAGTTCCTGGCCTCTTGAAATGTAATATATTAGTCAATAAAAATAAGCAAATATGGAATAAATGGACAAGTATGGAGCAAAATATAATTGGATTCTATTAAGAAAAAACTCAAGATAGGACCAGACTTAGATTAGGGCATCAAGGAAGGATTCTCTGAGAAGCGAGATTTGAGCTGAGTCCTATAGAATAAATTAGAATGACACAAAAGAATAGAATGAGAAGCGTTCCAGACAGAGAGTGGCCCATGCAGCATCCCAGAGGTTAAAAAAGTCTTAGTGCATTTCAAGGACCAAAAGAAGAATAGCTCGAGTATAATGAACAAATGGGTAGTGGAGTGTACTATAATTAAAGAGGTAGAAAGGATCCATTCTCTCACCATGTCTTGTCATTTTCTATTGCAAGTATATCTCCAGGGCACTACCCTGTCCTCTGTGCAAGCCACTATCATCTTTGCCCTAAACTACCCTGCTTCCATTCTTACCCTCAGTCTTTATACGGAGCTAATGTTTTTAAAACCATTCTATTAATTATACTATCTCCCTGCTTAAAACCCTTCAAAGGATTCCATTACACATCAAATAAAAGTTAATGATCTGGCCCCTCAGGAGAGTGCAAGAGTCATATCCTAGTTCTACTTTATGTGTATGTGTTGAGCAAGTTACTTAATTTGTTAAAGCTCATTTTTCCTATCTTTGTAATAGGAACAATAATAAACTAAATAACAGGAGTGTTTTGAAGATTAAATGAGATAATTTATGTTAAGCATTTAGCATAATCTTTGATTCTCAATAATCACATAATAAGTGTTAGCTATCGTTTTAATAATCACTAAGAAAATAACCAGGCTTTCTATTGAAATTGTTCCAGGTGAGGTTTGAATTAAAGTCAAAATTGCAGAAAGCTTGCTAAGAAGCCCCTTTACTTGAAATTTATTTGGAGTTCTAATAACAGCTCCATTTTATAATCACTAGATCCTAACACAATGCCAATTTATCCCACTCTTAATTTTTTATTAACAAAATACGATAATAGGTGTATTACTGGACCAGAATTTAAAACATTTTCTTTTCTATCAGTACCTTTCCACATGGTTCTTCTGGCTCTGAGAAATCTTTACGCATTGAATTTTGATTTCTTCTTACCTTAAATAATGCCCTCTACACTTTGTTTATTATACTAAGGATCAGGAAATGATGGCTGCGGCCCACCACTTATCTTTGTGAATAATGTTTCATTGGAACACAGCTGTCTGCTACCAAACTCATTCTAGAGGCTTTCTCCCTTGGTTTTTAAGAAAATTTGCCATGTTGTGAGAGAAGCTATGGACAGGGCCACATGTTAAGGAATTTTAGGTGACCTCTAGGAAAGGAAATAAATTCTACAAACAATCCCAGTCAGGCTTCCAGATGAGAACACAGTCCATCTGACACCTTAATTGCAGCCTTGTAACATTCTAAACAAAGGACCCCCCTATGACTTGCTTGGACTCATGACCCACTGTAATTGTGAGATAATAAATGTGTGGCATTTTAAACCTCTAAATTTGTGTAATTTGTTATGCTGCAATAGATAAATAAAACAGCAGCCATGCTTATTTGTTTATGTACAGTTTATGGCTTCTTTTGCACTACAACAGCAGAGTTGGGTAGTTGCAACATGGACCATATGCTCCACAGAACCTAAAATAATTACCACCTGGCCCACAAAAAAGAAAGAAGTATGCAGACCCCTGCTTTATACTGTGTTTTCTATACTGGGGCATCCCTAGAGGAATATAGCAATTGGTAGGAGACACGAAAGGTCATAAGATGGATGTGATATATATTTCTATAGCATCACTTTTACTCTAATTTTTGTCAGGCACACGGCCATCCAACTAGAAATTACATTTTCCGTCCTTCTTTGCAGCTACTGCAGCCATGTGACTAAGTCTCATCAATGAATTGTGAGTGGAAATGATATTCATCTGCACTTTTCCCTTTTTGTGACAGATTTGGAGCTTAGTCAGCTTTGACTGAGCAGGCAAGGATGATAATGGCTTAAAGGGTAGGAAACAGCAGGATGGAAGGAACCTGGGTTTCTGAATGCCTTCATGGAGCACTACTGCATACATGCCCTCGACATCCAGACTGTTAAGTGAAAAATAAAACATCTCATTTGAGCAGTTATATTTGGGGTCAGTTTAGGCTATAAATAGCCATTTAACCTATAGCCTAATATGATGGTAGTACAATTTTAATTGGCCAGTAATTTAAAACGTATATTTTTAAAGAGAGATGAACATTTTACAGCATATAGTTCAAAATACATATAAATATTAAAGAGAAAATGGAAAACTTCAAAAAAAAAAAAAAAAAAACTTTGTGCTCGCAGCTGCAATTTCAGGCTAACCTCTCAGCTACTGGGAGCACATAAGTATTCACTCTCCTCCCCCAATAAAAGAAAAGTTTGAGAAACCATAGGTGTATATTGTAAATTTCCCCCATGGCCTTTACATAATTCCTTTTCTACTCTTGAAGAAGAGGGCTGGGACAGTTCTGATTTGTTCAGCCTCATTAGTCAGAAGCTGCTCACGAATTAGAATTTAAGTTTCAGATCAGTCAATTTTGCTTTCTTAAAACTTTGATTTTTGCCATCAGTATGCAAATAATTCTACTTGATAGACTAGTTTCATTTAATGCTAAAATTAGAGCACATTAAATTAAGGGATTTTATAGTAAAGCTTAATGGCATTTATAATTTTGGAGAATTTGAAGGATTTTCATCATTGCTCCTCCCTCCTCACATGCACACACATTCGTGAAATCTTCTTGAAGCTCTTTTGCTTCTCTCTGAAGTGAAAGGTTGCATTAGCTGATGTGGAGGCCTACAATCCAAATCCAAGTGATGGCAGTTTTCATAGCCTGCTTTATTTGTCTTATTTGAAATGTGAAGTTCTTAGTTATATTTCAAAAGAAATAGTCCTCAAAGGCAAGAAAGGTGAAGCAGGTTTACTCTATAAAGAGGGTGCTACAGGATTAGAGAGACTGTTTTAATCTCCATGGCAGGAAAAATAATGAATATATAATAATGTTCCCTTAGTGAAACCAAAGTTCAGACATTTTTAGCATCTTTTAATGAGAATCTCATTTTTTAAATAACTTCATTTTTATTTATTTATTTTTTTTTTTGTCGTTTTTTTTTTTTTTTTTTTTTTTGTGACCAGCACACCGGTCAGTCCTATATAGGATCCGAACCCGCGGCAGGAGCGTCGCCGCGCTGCCAGCGCAGCACGCTACCAAGTGCGCCACGGGCTCGGCCCCAATAACTTCATTTTTAAAAAAATATTTTTTCTTCAAAGAAATTTAGGTAAAAGAAAGGAGGAAAAAGCAGTCAATAGTAAATTTAATAGTTGCATTTATTTATTTTTTTACCTATTGTATATTGTTATTTGTTAATTGACAAATAAAAATTCTGTATGCATTTATTTTTGAAATTGAGTTTGAAAAAATGATATATCCTACCTGAATTGTTTAAGGAAAAGTTAATAATAAAGTGTTTCTCATTTATGATAAATGTAGATTTGCTATGAGGCGTGGAACTCAGTGATTTCTCAAGGTCTTTCCTCTTGTGTCCTTGCTTCTGAGACTTTTAGGTTTCCTTTGTGCTCTATTTTTAGTCCACATTTCAGATTTTTCCTGCAGGAATCAGGCTACCTAGGGGGACAAAGCAAAAAGCTGTCCTCAGAAAAAGGCTGCTTTAACATTTCAACATTGGAAGCTACAGCATCTCTCTCCATGTAGGAATGTGCTTATACTTTGGCAGTAGAGCACAGTAATTTTCCAAATGATCAGAGAAAGAGTGACTCATGCATCCCAGACCATGTGCTCTACTTTGCAGTCCAGCCTCTCACTCTATTACGTGCTGATGTAAGTAGTTCTGTGAACATCGGGCCACTTAAGAAATATTGGCTGAATGAATTAATGGAGTATATAAATTGTTTTCCTCCCTCTGCCTCTCTTATTTGCACAGTACCATCTGAATTCTTAAAATCATTGTAAACCTCAAGTTGTACAAGAGGAGTTTTCTGTGGGCTGACCAGTTAGCTCAGTTGGTTAGAGCACAGCCTTGTGATATCAAGGTCAGGGGTTCATATCCCTATACTGGCCAGCCACCAAAAAAAAAAAGTAGTTTTTAACTGTTTTAGCCAGATATCTTGGTAATTCCATTAGGGAATAGCTACATCTCTCCTGGGAGGATCTCCTGAAGTCACTGATCCTTTTATTTATTGACATAAGGAGAATAAAAGCCAGATAACCAGCTAGAGACCAAAATTTCTGCCATCCAGAAGGCTAGAGCAAGTTCTCCCATTCCTTTGAAGAGATTTATGATAGTCATGAAGTTGACCTAGACATGCTTGTGGGTATTGATTCTGTAAACACTGAGAAACAATTATATTCCTACCAAATTCAGAGGTGATTTATGTGATAGAATCGAATGAAGTACTCCAGAGAGATATCAACATATTGAGATGTATGTTCAGTATGTATAGATTTTGTGAGCTCATTACCCACAAGATTTTAATTTCCTGCTGAAAAGACTGTGTCTTGATTAAAGAGACACACACACATACACACAGTCATATACACACTGCCTACAGAGAGGCTTTCCTCACTGATGTGAGATGATTCAATGATAAAGTATTAAAAAGAAATCTCTCTTTACATGGCACAGATTGTTCCAAGTTATCACAAATGTACTGGCTGGACAAAAATCTGAAAAACTTTATATAGATAGTGCAGAATGCAGGCAAGATGCAAAGAGCTATCCGGAAAGCTGTTCAGCAACAATTCAGTTAAAACTTTTTCCTATGTAACCAAGACTGTGCCCTTCGATATAGAGTCCAGAATGAGGGATTAGTTTCTTCTTGGTAGAGTGACAGTTTATAGCATCTAACTTTTCTAGCTCATGGCAGAATGCCCTGTGAATCCTTAAAACCCAGGGACCTTGGTACTTCTTACCGCAGACTATGTTTTACCCTTTACTTGTGTGATCTAAAGTAACTAGAGTAGTAAAAAGAAAATCAGCAAGTTTGGACACATCAGCTTTCTGGACTTGCAAATTACCCAGTGCTGGCATTCCTCACACAGCAGGCTTGGAAGACTCTGGGGGTGGCCACCGTTGCTAGATAAGCTATTAACCTCCCTTGTGTGTCTGGGTCAGCGATCTTATAAAATTCTGCTTGGCAGGCTCAGATGTATTGATAGGTTCCCTAAGCTGATGGGCCAGTAGAGTGTGACCACCATCTGTGGGGTTATTCTTTCAGATGCTCAATGAGAATTTGCCCAAATGTACTGACTTTACAGTCCTGGGGTTCTCCTAAACTGGTTCCCAGGAACCATTCCTCCCATCTCTGATTTTCCTGGATAATTTTCCTTGGGTAAATGCCATTCCCATAAAGGCATTTTTACTGTTGGATCACTTTTGTTTAGACTTTCAGTTAAATTTGTAATCAAGATAATCTCAAAAACATTTTGATTCTTATATTTAGTTTTATAGTCTATGCAGGAAGAATTTAGAGCTACAAAAGAGTTGTCTTTAAAAGGTGGGGCCACAACAAATCAAATTTTCTTTTCATAGAATCATATTTTTTGAGATGTGAAAAATTCTATCATTAAACAATTACTCCTTATTTCATTAGCTTTCTAAGACTAAGTATGTACTTCAGGTTTTACTAAAGGAAGCCACTTCTATTTCATAAGATTCTCTGTATAGGGTTTCAAATAGAACTCTTTCTTGGGAAGAAGGTGAATGTTTTATAGGGGAAGAAATGTTCCTGCCTCTCCACCTACATTCCTATTGTCCCTCTTTCTAGCTCCCCCACTTCCCTTAAGGAAGAATGATCTGCCGTTCTGTTTGGTCAGTTATGAAATACTGGTTGGCCACGTTTACTGATAGGCACTGCAAGTGTAAAAAGACCATGTCCATGCATGGTATTCCACGCTTGCTTACACACCTTGGGTTGTGATTGCCTACGGACCAGGAATCCCTCAAGGTCTGGCCATCTTTCTCTGCCTTGGCAAAGCATCATTGTTTGAGTTTCATGCCATGTAGCTGACAGGGACTAGAGAAAGTCCAAAATTTGAGGTGAAGCTGAGGAATGTGGAGAAAAGGGGTCAGGGGTGGAGGTGTCTTTCTTAGACCTTAAGAGTGAACCATGTGCTCAAACCCAACCTTACCAAGCTCTGAAAAATAATAAAGAGTCATTCTGCTTCACATTTGCTATTAATTTTTTTGTATGCTACTTTGGGAATGTCAAGGGAGAGGAATGATTGGCAAGACAAGGTTTGGGCATTTGGAGGTTGTCTAGTCAAGTGCCATTAATGCAATTACAGTTTCTCCTCTGTTCCTTGTAGCTCTTCTTAGCAGATCTGTCTTATTTTTTGGTGGTAAATGAGTACAGAGCTGTGGACAAAAACATGAAAGGCATCATTCATACCTTTCAACTCTCGAGTGGGCATTGAGTAGGAAGGGGGCTTTGAAATCAATGACTCTGGCTCTCCAAAGAAAAGACTAACTGGACACTTCTTACCCTCTGTCCTAAATGGGCAAAATTTCCACTTCTCTGAAAGCAGAGGGGAGATACTTCTGGGTCAATTTCAAAGGCTCATTTGTTACCCTCCTGCCACAACAGACCAGTGAGAGGCTTTGCTCCCAGTTCCTGACAGGTTGGAAATGGACTTCACACTCACCTTCCTCTACACTTCTGAGTGACATCTTGAACTTCAACCTCTCGCTGCAGCTCCCTAGGAAACTAAGGAGGTATGGAATGTGCCCTTGATAGTCTGACATGATTCTGACTTTTGGTCATTTGCTACATTTGTAGAAGGAAAAAAGCAATAGAGAACATTGCTCCAATCTTTCCAGACTAAGCGTTTACAATGCTTAGTTAAGTCGGAAACCAAAGAAAAGGGAGGATGAGATGTTAACTGATAGATCAAGTTACCCTTGTGTGCTCCAGTAATTCAAGCCATTTCAGGGCTACCTTTGTGCCTCCTTTTCTAAATGTATTTGGTTGTCTGCAAGTAAGGCTAATTCACATCATATGATACTCATGGGATGTACTTCAGGCAGGAGAATAAATGAATTAAAGCCTTCTTCCATGTGTTATTTTCACCCTGAAGTATTTAACCCCATCCCAGTGGGTATCAAAAGCAAAAGAAACTGATTCTGCAATGCCAAGTTGTTTCTGCCTTAAACAGTTAACTGCTACCATGCCTAAATCTATATAAGTGCTTGTTGGCTGAACTTCACCCACAAAATGTGTTATAGGCAGGACATAACAAAATTTTTAATTATACCAGTGACGTTTAGCTATAAGAACATGCAACATTTCAATTCCCTGCGGAGGGCTCTGAAAGTTCCCAGTATATGATTCGGAGCAATTAAACAGGTCTGCCCTTTTCTGCTTCTCCTTCAGCACTGTCATTGTTGGGGAGGAGAGCCAGATGGCAGGAGGTTCCTCCCAGAGACCAATCAGCATGTCCTCAGTTTTTTGCCATTTCCAGCCACAGCTTGTTCCCAGCTTCCTCCCTACATGAATCTTCAGCAGTCCCAGGACAGGCAAAGTGGGAGCCACAGACCACCAGGAACTTACCCTTCACACAGAGACTCAGATGGCACTGCCCAAGATGCCCAGACAGAACCCTGGTATATTCCACTGTGAAGTCTCTCTGCTAAAAATACAATAAATAAATGAGTAAATCAATAGTTGCTTTGCATGTATATTCAGGTTTCTTCATTCATTAAAAAGAAGAGGGGAGGAAGGAATGGAGAAAGAAATGGACAAAGGTGTGTGTGTGTGTGTGTGTGTGTTTAAAGGCATTATATTTAAGAAAAAATGGGTTTGGGTAGCTTTATGATTATTGTATTCAAAATAAGACAACTCTGTTTGCTTAGTCTTTCATTCGATTACACATTTATTTATCCACTAACTATTTAATAAGACAGCAAGTGAGGTACTGCAGGAATTCTTGTTCTGCTTGAGTATTGATATCTACAATAAGGGTCCTCAGGTAGAGGTTGATCAGGTGGCAAAGAGGCTCTCTCTGCTGACTCCTCTAACAACTATCTGTTGGGAAGAAAGATGGGAAAACAACAGTGCAGGCCATCTGAAGTGTCAGAGGCCAGGGTTGGTCCTTGATTGAACTGACACAGCATTACCTTCAGCTCCTTAATTAATGAACTATCCATCAATAAGTAGTTCTGGTAGCAAAGACTAAATACTTCTTTTGTTCCAGTTGGTGTGCAAGGTGCCAGGGATTCAAGATAAATAAGACAGGGTCTCATCCCTGTGGTCTTAATCCCGGGCTGAGCTTAATACCCAGCTTTATGGGGCAGTACATGTAATAATGGGTCCAACTTCCTCAGTAATGACCCACTGGAAATGTGCAGCACCTTACAGTTTACAGATCTCTTTCACACCCCTGATCTCGTTTGATCCTCACAGTATTCTTCTTTAGTAAATTGCATAAGAGTTATTTCCAT
Source organism: Cynocephalus volans (assembly GCF_027409185.1). Classification (NCBI taxonomy): domain Eukaryota; kingdom Metazoa; phylum Chordata; class Mammalia; order Dermoptera; family Cynocephalidae; genus Cynocephalus; species Cynocephalus volans. Next base: position 101,850,162 of record NC_084461.1, read on the forward strand.
TTCAAAGATGAACAACTAAACTAAGACACCTAAATCACTTGCCCAAGATCACACAGCTGAATTCAGACTAGAACTCAGAATTTCTGACCCCCAGTTTAGGGCTCTTTTAATATCTCACTGTGCCAACTATCAATTTTTGCCTCTAGGATCCCAATTTCCCCTTCAACACTTGCTCTGCAAATAATGGTTGGGAACCCTTTAAGTTTTTCTTCTTTATATAAGCATCATATTAAGCTTTCTCAGTATAGGGTGCTAGAGGGACAATGCAGGAAGAAAGGAAATCTCTTGCAGGTTCCAGCAGCTGCACTGGCAGTCACTGGTATGTGTGTAAGGGCATCTGGTGGGGCTCTGCCCCAGCCATGTGCCCAGAGCACACAGTCCCTTGGTAAACTTGCAGCCCTGGCCTAGTGATCACCTCCCCATGGCTCTTCCAACACAGACACTGGATACTCTAGGTATCTTGCCCTGAGCAGTACTTTTGACCCTTCTATATGCCCTCTCACCTGCCCACCAACTGTGACTCACCTGAACCCAGCCCCTCAGATTTGCCCTCCTGACATGGACACCAGTCATACAAACCACCATCTCAAAAAGTGGTACAAAAAAAAAAAAAGAAAGAAAGAAAAAGCCAAACATTGTTATCCCTGACCTAATAGTTCTAAAAGAGTCAGTTTGGGGGATTTAATAGATTCCCCTGGTAATGCTTTTGGAAAGCAACTAGCAATCTATCAAGTGTGTTGAATTTGGGTTTGGCTCCCCTCAAGGTAATCATTTACCCATTAAACCACAGTACCCCAGGTTTCTGAGGCAAAGCAAAATATTCCCTGTCCTACACTCCTCAGAGCATCACTGATTCCTCTGATGTTTTCTTGCACCCCTGTGTAGAGCATTATACTAATGATCTTCCTTTGCCATGTTGGTTTACCTAGCAGGACATTTTCCTATTTCTGATCAGGTGTTTTTCCAGGAAGCCAAGGCATGGAATCCCTTATTAAGTGGGGGAGAATGAACAGAGCCTGACTCACGTACTCCTCTGAAGTTTCCCCCAAATCATGACTTCTAGCTTGAATCTTAGAGTGAATGTATAGACATATGTGACATAGTATTGCATTAATTTTTCAACAACAGATGGGTCACATATGAGCCAAGGAGGAATGTAGATGTAGCAAGAGCTGTACGAACTAACTGAAGCCATGCTTAGAAAGTCTTTGTTGGCTGTCATTGGAAAGGAACCCATACTGATTAATTGACTTTGATGTGCATGCCCCTCCATGGGAAGCAAGAGACATGTGGGTTCAGAGAAAATGTGCCTGCTGGTGAGCGTGCAGGGAAAGGCCAGATGCTCTACAAGAAGTTCCAGTGAAATGAAAGCTGCACTCTGCAGGCCAGCCTTGGCTGGAGATGTGCCTCACTGGGAGTTGCAGGTGCACAGGGCATAAAATTTCACTCACTAGGGAACCTGCTACCGTGAGGATGGCTCTATTAACCTGGCTCAATGAAATCTGAGGAAGGACACTGCCAGCATTTGGAAATACTTATTTAGGTAGGCTGTGTACTTCATAACCTGGGCTTGCTCTAAGTACTTAGACACTTTCTGATCTGATGGTTGTCCACAAAGCTGCTGTTTTTCTCCTTCTCTTCCCCGACTCTCTCAGTCCTTACATATGTACTACTCAGACATCTAAGTTTCCTCTGGGAATACTTTCCTTCTCCTTTTGTCTCATTCATTCATTCATTCAAGAGACACTGTGCTAGCCTCTGGGAATACAGCAGCCCTTCATGAGACTTCCTCGCTAGCCAAGACCTTGTCATCCTCTCTTAACATCGAGTGTAGGATTCTGTAACAAAGACATTCAGAATAGTGAATTTCTAGACCTGGAATGTCATTGAGTTTGAGAGGAAGGCAGTCCCGGGGATCTGGTTCAGCAGCTGGCTAGAGCTCAGGCCTTGGAATGGCATAGCTTGCTACAGACACCACAATGCATCGCCCTGGATGTCGAACTCCAGCTGTCTGTCTGAAAACTAAATATAAAAAAACTAGGATTTATTTTTTATTTTTAGTCAACTTTGTTAAGATTTAATTTACATATAGTAAAATATATCATTTTAATCATACAAAGCAATAAGTCTTGACAAATGTATGCATAGATTATGTAACCACCTCTAGAGTCAGGATAGAATGTTTCTACCATCCCAGAAGATCCTACCTGTTCCTTTACAGTCAATCTTCTCCACCCCTGGCCCCAGGCAACCACTGGTGTGCTTTCTGTCATTGTAGATTAGTTTTGGCTACCCTAGAAGGTCGTGTAAATGGGAAACATACAGCACGTACTCTTTTGTGTCTGGCTTCTTTTGTTCAGTGTATTTTTGAGATTTATCCACTTTATTGTATGTATCCAAAGTTTGTTCCTTTCTTATACTTTCCATTTCTTTGTGGAAATTGGTTTCTTTATTATATGTAATTTTATATTTCTCCTTGAGTCTGCTTTGATAGCAATATTTGGGGATTTTCCAAAATCTTTCTATCATTATTTTTTAACTGAAAGATGACATGGGCCAAAACTATACTTTGGATGATTTCTATTCTTTTACAGCTATTAAAGTTTGTTTTATGGCCACAAAATTGCTTATCTTTTGTAGTTCCATGGCATTTCCATTTGCATTTGAAATTGCACTGGAAAAGAGTGTGCATTCTGCTATCGTTGGATGGAATGTCCCATAAATGTTTAATATGTCAAGTTGGTTGATGGTGCTGTTTAGAACATCTATATACTTACTGATTTCTGACTACTTTTCTATCAATTACTAAGAGAGTAGTGTTGAAGTCTTCAACTATAAATGTGGATTTGTATATTTCTCCTTTCAGGTCTATCAGATTTTGCCTCATTTGAAACTATGAGGTTAGGTGCATACACATTTAGGATTAGTATGTCATCTTGAAAAATATTGGTCCATTTTTCATTATGTAATGTCTCTCTTTATTCTTGATAATATTTCTTGTTTTGAAGTCTACTGTGTCTGAAATGGAAATAGATAAGTCAGTTTTTGTTTTTTTATTGCTTGAATAATATATCCTTCTCTATTCTTGGCTTTTAACTTACCTATGTCTTTTTATTTAAAGTGGGTTTTTTGTTCATGGCATACAGTGGGGTCATGCTTCCCCCCATCTGACATTCTCTCTCTCTCTCTCTCAGCTGTTTTTAAACAATTCACATTTATAGTGATCATTAATATGATTGGATTAAATTCATTTGTTCTTTGTTTCTTTTTTCCTCTTTTTCTGCCTTTGCTGCATTTAACTGAGCATTTTTTATTATTCCATTTTATCTACTCCATTGACTTACTATTTATGCTTTAAAAATTTTAGAGGGGTTCCTTGAGTTTATGATATACATTTTCAAAGTAGTCTGAATCTGCCTTCAAATAATATTTTACCACTTTATGTATAGTTTATGGACCTTTTAATTGTATATTCCCAATACCTCTGACTGCTCATCTGTGCTATTATTGTTATACATTTCACTTCTAGACTTCTAGATATTCTATAAATACATAATACATTGTTACTATTTTGCTTTAAATAATCAGTTATCATTTGGAACAATTTTAAAAAATAAGAGATGCAATCTATTATTTTATCTTCGTTTTTTCCATTTTTAGCCTTCCTCATTTCTTTGTTTAGATCTGAATTTTTGATTTATGTCATATGCCTTCTGCCTGAAGAACTTCCTTTAACATTTTTTATAGAGTGGTTCTGCTGGCAATGAATTCCCTCAGTTCCTCAGTTTTTCTTTGTCTGAGACAATCTTTATTTCTCCTCCATTTAAAAGGGTATTTCCACTTCATACAGCATTCTGGGTTGACAGTTTTCCCTTTCAGCTCTTTAAGATCTTACTCCATTGTCTTCTTACTTGCCTGTTTCTGACAAGATATTGACTATAATTCTTATCCTGTTCCCTTTTTAATAATGTGTCTTTTTTCCCTCTGGCTGCCTTCAAGACTTTTTCTTTGTCTTTGATTTTCAGCAGTTTGACTATGATATGCCTAGGTTTTTTGCTTTGTTTTCATTTTTGTTTTAATCCTGTGTGGCTCTGAACTTCTTTGATCTATGTTTGGTGTCTCTCATTAATTTTGAAAAATTCTCAGCCATTACTCTTCAAGTATTTATTTTGACCCATTCTCTTCTTCTCGAGGGATTCTAGTTATGAACACATCAGACCATTTGATAGTTTCACAGCTCTTTGATATATATTCTAATTTTTTCTCTCACCCACATTGTCTCTTTGTTTCAGTTTCAGTAAATTCTATTGACCTATCTTTAAGTTCATTGGTTCTTTTTCCTCAGCTATGTGAAATCTATCCTTGAGCCTGTTAAAGGCAATCTTTATCTGTCACTGTTTTTTATTTCTTACATTTCCATTTGTTCTTTCTTATACTTTCCATTTCTCTGCAGAAATTACCTATCTGATCTTGTATATTGTCTACCTTCTCCATTAGATCCTTTAATATTATTAATAATAACTGTTTTAAATTCCCTGCCTGATAGTTCCAACATTGGTGCCATATTTGAATCTAGTTTTGATAATAACTTAATCTTTTGGCATAGTCTGAAGATACATTATGTATCCACGAAGAACAAAATATTACTGAATTTTCCCTTTGCCTCTGGTTCCAATATGGTTCAGAATGGCACCATTACTGATCACATCTTTACTTGAAATGTTGATATTTTCTTCATCATACTTTTTTGTTAACTTTTACTTTTTTAAATATTGCATCAAAGTATTATTTATCTTAATTACTGAGCTCCCTTTAAATTTTGTGCCTCAAGTAAGTGCCTCACTTAGCTACCCTAGTCCAGTCCTTCTGCTCTCTACATCTTAAGGTTGAAAATATTGAAACTTTAATAGCTTACATTTAAATAAGTAACTCTGATATCAATGCAGAAGGATTTTATAATAAAAATATTCTGAAAAATTTTATTTTAGACAAAAATCAATAAAGCACACACCCACTTGAGCTCTTAGATTAGGGAAGTGTGTGTCTTACTGATTCTTCAAAGAAGGGGTTTGTGTGACTGCACCCAGTGGCCTCACGAAAGTTTATTTCACTGTGCAGTAGTAGGGGGTTTCCCAGCATCTATAAGTGAAGTCTCAGCTAAGTGCAGCTTAATGGTTTTAAAGATTACTTATTAGCTCTCATATGAATGCAACCAAAAACATTCTGGGGCCCATTCCCCATAGGAGGGAGTATCTAGGGCTAACCAGGTCCTGCCATTGGGGAACTAGCACATAGAAAAGCCACCACCTCGTGCCTACTTAACAGTGTCTGGATCTTAAAAGGTATCACTTTTGGAGGAAATGCCTAGGGTAACACTTCCTCAGCAACTCTCACTGAGGGAACCCAGGAGGAAGAGATGAGACTGAGGGTGGCACGTTGATGTTCTTTTCTCTGACTTTCATGAGATGGTCCATCCCTACCTGCATTTTGGGATCATGCAGAGGAATGGAAAGGGCCTGTATGACTGTCTTCCCCCATACCCCAGGAGATCATGTTTTGAAAGGAACATGGACAGCTGCTTGTTATTTGTCTGTTTTGCTTTAGCATTGTGAATCTCACTGTGATCTTTTCCCCCTATAATTCTTCACATTAGAAAAAGCTCAAGGAGGAAAAAACACCTTTAAGGTGTCAATGCTGGAGAGATAATTGAAAATATGAAACTGCAAACTGAACCACCTCCTTAGAGACCCAGGGAGTGAATCCCAGGACAAAAAGGCCAGAAGTCTTTGTTTGTGATTTGATGATGGATTCCACAAACCATTGTAGTGTCAGCACTATTCTGGGGGTTCAGAGATAAAAGACTCTTCCCATCCTCTGGCCATAGTCAAGTGGTATGATGCTTTGGGTCCAAAACACTGAACTATACCTGGTTTTAGGGAGCATAGTTAAAATTTCCTTTCTCCTTAAGTGACATTCTCCATCATTAAAAGCTTTGAGTTACAAGCACAAACTTTATAGGCCTGATTAACTGTTCCTATGCTCTAGGACTGAATTTTGTGACTATGTCCAGCTGGATGGTGATACCTCTAGTGGACAAACAGGCACAGGCCTTAGGTTTTCCTTAAGAATGATACAGCTATTCTTAAAGGACTTTCTACAAAGTTATAAAATATTAAATCAGAATGTGTTTTTTAAAAATATTTAATTTTCACTGAAAGGAGCATGCTGTACAGGCTAGTGCATAATTCAGAAGAGCCCCTAAGGAAATGTTAAGAACTCTTTTTACTAAACATCACTGTTATCGTATACTACTTACCTCAGTGCCTCCCCAACTTTCTCTCACGTTATGCTACACACAGAAAATATTTGCCTTGCGCATTGGACTAAACCAGAGAGGACTTTTGAACCCTCAACTAGGCTGCTTACAGCTTGAGGAATTGAAATAGCTACATGTGCCATTCAGGAAAGAGCTACGTCCATGAAAATATGGAGAGATTTCATCTAGGTTGATCTGACCAGTGGTCAAGTACATGCCATACAAGTTGTGAAATGTTGTACACATTCCAATATAGAGGGCATGGTGCTTGGTGAAACTTTGGATTCTCGAGGTAAAATATTTTTCATCAGAGTGGCCCATTCACCAGCTATCTGAATTAAGATCTATAGCTGACCTAGGTATTGAAATGTTAGTCTGTTTCTGTTGCTTATAACAAAATACCTGAAACTGGGTAATTTATAGAGAAACAATATTTATTGCTTTCAGTTTCAGAGGCTGGGAAGTCCAAAGTCCAGGTTGAGAGAGAAAACACATCTGGTGAGAGCTTTCTTGGTGACAGCTTTACAGCAATGCAGGGGTCTCACATGGCAGAAAATGGCAGAACAGAGAGAGAGATTCTCACATGCTCTTCTTTTAAAGCCCTCAGAACCAAGCCCCTGACCACGATTATTAATCCATTCACTAGAGCATGGTCCTACAATCTAATCACCTCTTCAAGGATCCACCTTTCAAGTACCATAATAGGACTTCCCATCCCCTTAACACTGTCACAGACAGGGTCAAGTTTGGGGGGACACTCAATCCAAGGCACTACCCTACTGTGTAATCCAAAATAAAATCCTACTTTATAAATAGACACAATTTTTGTGCTTGTTAAAAAAGATTTTTTTTTAATTTTCAGATTTCAAAAAATCTAGATAAGTTCACTGAAGGTGAATCAATCACTATCCTTTTTTCCTTCTGTCTCTCTGTCTGTCTCTTTCTCTTCCTAAGCACATATTTTTTCCCCTTAGTGAATAATATTAACCTTCATTTGACATGTGTTTTAAAAAAAAAAAAAAGCTGTGAGATTTGTGTGGGTCTTATGGTAAGACAAGGCTCTCCAGTGGGCTCAGGCAGCAGTCCCAGTAACCCAGCAGATTCCAAAAGGACTTGTGGTGTCCGCAGCAGCATGGAGTGTCACGTGAAGCCTGTGGTGAGGCCTTCAAGGTTTTGGAGAGAAGCCTTTGACAGGTATCTGTACTCCTCCGACACATTCTCCTGGCTCTTTACTAGACTCTGGTGGATTTTCAATATGTGGCACTGGGGGACCACATGATTCAAATCACCCACTATAAATGCTCTCTGCTCTCCCTACTGTAATGGTGTGCATTCCATGATTGATGGATGTGGTGTTTATGAGACCAGGCCCTGCCACATCTAACAAGCCTCATGGAAAGTTCCCTATGACTAACTATCCAAAGGGGAAAAATTTAAAATCCAGGCTCAATTTAGATAATTGTGCATGATATGTTGGCAGTTGAAAAGGTCATCTACAGTGTTATGGTCCCACTCAAGATGACTTGAAAGACAGTAGGGTAGGAAAATCCTCCTAGTAGTCAAAACTTTGATCTGCACATATTATTGTCCATTTTTTGGGAAGATGGCCTAACCCCAGGAACACAATCTATGCTAATTCCAGCGAGAATTTGAACCTTGCACAAAGATAGAAAACAATCGGAATTCCTACAGTTATACGTGTGAAGTATATGAGGACCCTGGTAGTCCCATGGCTGCTGTCCGTCTACATACATAAGCCTGAGGACTCCCAGCCAGGAATTATAGGTTTTACCTATTACACATGACAGCTGGCAGGAAAAATGTGTCCTTGCAGAGATGGGATGAAGTCATTGAATTTTTCTCCAAAGTTCAATTTAATTCAGCATGCATTTATTAAGCAAGCACTTACCGTGGACCAGATGCTGGACTAGGTATTAGGGATATGGCAGCACACAAAACATGGTGGCTGTCCCAAGAGTCAGTGGGATATTTCCCTTCTACAGTTCTGGAACTGAAATGAAAATAATTTTCTCTAAGAGCCCAGGTCAGTTCTCTGTGGTGGATTTATATTTTGCTAAGCTAAGAGATTGACATGTTGATGAGTCCAGAGAGCCAGATTGTCGTGAAACATACTAGGGGTTTGGTAACTAATAGGTGAATTTCTGACCAACGCTATATTCCTAAACCCTCTTTCCATAACTGGTGGGAGCTAAAGCTGTAAGAGTCATTCCCAATAGACTCCTGTTAATGATCATCTACTGTGTTAATCCTGACAGTCCTACATGAGGCATAATTTTCAGCCCAGTCTGACCTTAAGAGCTAGAACACGAAGGCTTATACTTATTAACAGATTCAAATTGTGTACTGTCATGTCTGTGGTGGATGATCTTAATTTAGTTCTCCAAGTTTTAGCTTCAAGCTGCTGCCAATTTCTCCCAAGCATGTGTGATTCATTGATCAGCCATAGACTTGAGCTAAGTTTACACACAGAGTTAGGGTTTCCTTCTCTGGCCCTCTATTTTCCAAGGTTCCCCTTTCATTCTTCAGTGGCTGTGGTTTTCCCAGATCTTTTCCCTGCCTCCTCTGGACAATAAGTTGATGGGTTTTTCTATTGACATTTTGGTGACCTGGCACTGTTGTCACTATGTCTATAGCTGCCCTCAGGGTGAAGTGACATGAAAAAGGCAAAATCACTCTGTGCTGATCATTTTTCAAATTTTAGCTCCCCTCCATAATAAGCCTGCATTTTTCAGTCTTCAGGGCCTTTAGATAGTTTCTTTCTCTTTGTTTTGTATTTTTCCAGGATTTATAGCTATTATTAGAAAGAGGATCAGTGGTACTAAAATTTCACTCCTTCTGTACTAGAAGCAGAGCTTCCTAGATACTGTATTTTGCAGATCTAGAATGCCAATTTGACTTTCTTAAAGTACAGATTCAAATTCTCTATTACAGTGCTTTATTTTTTCCATACATTTGTTCTATCTTCTTTTCTATTTTATTTTTATATTAATCTTATTTATTTTGAAGTCCTTTTTTTGCAAACCTCAGTTTCTGGTTCATTTCTCAGTATTCTTCCATTAGCTGTTTTATCTCTTGATTATCAATCACTGGTTTGCTTCTTAACTCTAGTTTCGTTTTATTGTATGCTGGCCATTGTGGATTGAAACAAAATTTAGAGGCTTCAAATGTTGAACGTCTTTCGCTAGAGTTGATTTACTCTTGACTAGGCAAATAGAGTGGGGACTGATTACTTAATCCAATCAAGAGCTGAGCTAATAAAATGCTTAGTTGCAATTTTTAGACATCTTAGTCTACCTCTAGTTCATCCCTATTCCTTGAGAGTAGGCCTTTGATTTTTCCACTGAGAGCATGGTATGGTCATTGAGACCTCCCATCCTGGTAACTCCTGAACTCAATTCTCTGTTTCCTCAACACCGTGAGACTCCATTTTGCTTTTCAAAGGCTTTGTGCTTAAGCTTTTGCAGCCCCAATCAATGCAGCTTCAGAATAGGGCAAATTTCTTTCAGGAAAATCTGTATGTATGTTGAGACCTCTCAGGTCTCCAACCCTGTGAGACTGCCAAAAAGTTCTGTGGGTTTCTTTGCCTTTGCTCAGTAAAATCACTTCAGTTCTCTTCAGTCTTTCTCCAGAATCTTGACCCTTGTAATCCCCTCAGATGTCTTTATACAAATTATTTCTAAAAAAATTTCATGTGACTTTTTGTTACAGGGGTTATCTGCTATCAGTGTTATCAATGGGAGCCTTATTTTGTCACAAGCCAGAAGCCTATGAGGAAAAGTCATAAATATATAAATAAAACAAGAAAAACCTAAACAAATTGTGATAAAATATCCTGAAAAAGAAATATGATTCACTCTAACCTATGTGCTTGCACTAGATAGCCAAAATGAGAGAGAGAGAGAGAGAGAACAATTTCACGAACATGCTGTACAATCTTGTGCCTCCCTATCTATCACATTCTGTTCTCTCTGCTGGAAATATCCTAATTCTCAAACAAGATGTAAGACAGGTGTATTACTCCATTAAATTTTACTATAACAGAATACCTTGGGCTGGGTAATTTATAAAGAATAGAAATTTGTTTCTTACAATTCTGGAGGCTGAGAAGTCCAAGAGCATGGTGCTGGCACCTTGTGAGGGTCTTCTTGCTGCATCGTGACATGGTAGAAGGCATCACAGGGTGAGAAGGGTGCACTGGAGAGAACCAAATGACTTTTACGATGGACCCATTCTTCCATAATAACTAACCCACTCCCAAGATAACCCCTTAATCCATGAACCCATTAATTTATTAATCCATTAATCCATGAATGGATTAATACACTCATGAGGGCAAAGCCCTCATGATCCAATCACCTCTTAATGGCCCTACCTCTTAATACCATTACACTGGGGGTTAAGTTTCAACATGAGTTTTGGAGGGGACAAACATTCAAACCACAGCAACATTCAAATGGTAAGATCTCGCATTTTGCCATAAAGGTGAAGGGTGAGTCCATCAGGGAAGATGTGTCTTTGGGGAGAGGAGTAGTGAGCTCCATCTTGGTCCATTCTCTTCTCTTGACCACCACTTCAGCAGGGGAAAGAAAAGAGGCTTATTCCTTCTCAAAGAGAGAGGCTCCCCAGGGTTCTACCACTGATAATGCATCAGATACTGGACGTGTTGAATCTCTGCTCTATGTCCAGAAGTGTACCAGGCACTGAGAACACAGAAGTAAAATGAAACAAAAATCTCTGCCCCAGAGGAGTTTCTAACTTTTTTCTGCATTGAGGGTCTAGCAGTTTTTAAGGGGAAGAGTTTTAGTAAATATACTCAATGAGATGTTCTCTTCCTACCTGTACCTTCTGCCAACTTCAGTTAGTGCTGACCAGACAGAAAATTGTAAACAGGAGAACTGGGAAAGTTTTGTGCTTCTTATACTTTGAAACTGACCACACAGACCACTGTCCTCTGTTCAATATATTTACATCATTCTCGGTGCTTTGACACTATGTTGAAAATGGGAAAGAAAATCTTTTATGGGGATTATTATATCAACTGGATCCAATCAGGCTTGGGGCCTTTTTTTTTACAAGGTAAATGGAAAGATTACTATCTAATGGTTTCCAGATAGTAATAGTTAAGTTATATATTCGTATCTGAATGAAATGTTAACACTACTAGCATGCAGAGATTATAAAAATGTAAATTTTATCATAAGAAACAGTCCCAATTGTGCAGCTTAAAAAATATCAAATTCTACTTACAATTATTGTCAGAGACTTAAAAATTAACTTTTCTTCCCTGGAGTAGTTTAACTGCCAGAATGGTTACTTCCATTAGCTGCCCGTCCAAAATGATTCAGTTGATTTAATCCCCTCAAAATTAGTGGATTTTCACCACAGGATTTAGCCAGGGGATTTTTCCAGCTCTGCTGATACCAATATTTAAAGTGATTATGTATAATCTATTTCCATTCCACTATTTTATCTCAGAAAATGCTGTTTTCCCAATTTCTCCATCTTCAGTGAAAAACAAATGAGGACTGGATGTGCTATCAAGATTCAGCTCTGTGCCATTAGCTGGAAAAATAACTGTAAGAATTGCTGCTGAGGTCTCTCTGGCAGTGAATTCTGTTTCCAAATTTCTGTTATATCCCTGCCACAGCTGTTCATAGGTCAGATAAGAGTAGGGTGTTAGGTTGTTAACATAAGAAGGCTTGGATAGCCCAGGGGACATTTGGAGATATAGTCAAAGGTGTTTGTAATAATATAGCCTCTCTGAGCATCTCTGTTTGGAATGATAGGAGGCAAGAGGAGAGATTAGGCAGTGTTGTTTTGTTATCCCTAAATTTTTCAGTGGCATGGGGTAGTGAGAATTAGCTCTGTTAAATTGTAGAGGTTAAAGTCTAAATCCTATTTACGCAGAAATAGAGTGCACAATAGATTTTACCTAAACTTAATAAAGCTGCAACATTTACTGTGCTCAGGTACTAACCCCCGTTTACCATGTTGCTGTGGATTGAATTGTGTCCCCCAAAGTTCATGTATTAGAAACTTAATCCACACTGTAACTATGTTAAGAGGGTGGGCAATCCTATTATGGTAATTGAAAATGATTAGATTGTGAGAACCATGCCCAAGTAATTGGATTAATAAATTGATGGTTCAATGGTGGTCATGGGCATGGTTCTGATCGCTCTAAAAGGAGAGTTCTTGAGAAGTTCTCTTTCTCTGCTCTGCCATCCAACATGTGAACTCTGCTTTGCTGTGAAGTGTCACCATTCAACAAGACTCTCACCAGATGTCTTCCCTAAACTTTGGACTTCCCAGCCTCTGAAACTGTAAGCAATAAATATTTGCTTTATAAATTACCCAGTTTCAGGCATTTCTGTTTTAAGCAACAGAAATGAACTAATATACATGACTCTACTTTCTGTTGAGCAAGGACACAGAGAGCAGAAGTTTTGTTGGATATAAAAAAAAATTGTAGATATGGTCCCAAATGGCTTATTTCTAAGAGTTGTCTCATATTTCTGGAGGCTGGAAAGTCCAAGATCAAGGTGCCTGCATCTGGCAAGGGCCTTCTTGCTCTGTCATTACATGGCAGAAGGTAGACGGGCAAGTGTGAAAGAAGGCAAGCCCACTCCCAGAAGCCCTTTTTATAATGGCATTTATCTATTCATTAGGGTAGAGCCCTCAAGACCCATACAGCTCCCATTTGGCTCCACCTCCCAACACTGTTGCATTAGGGAGTGAAGTTTCAATATGAGTTTAAGAGGAAAACATTCAAACCACGGCAAAGTCCTTCATACATAAATATTTTGGAGAATATCAAAAATAACCTTCGGTCACTTGAGCCTTTGGGATACGAGAAGTTGAAGAAAAAAACACGGTGCAACATTTCTGCATCTCTTTCCGTTCCTGTTAAACATTGTTAGAGCTACTTCTGCTCCTGCCCAGGGAGGATTAACCACTATAAAATTGTACATGGGTTCCATGAGTCTTTGGTTGATTACCAACCTGCGAATGCTCTGCTTGTTCAAGGAATTAAATGGAAATATAAGCATAATAAGGAGAGAGCTGAAGACACCCCTCAAAGTTGGGCAAGAACTACTTCCAAAGTGAAATAATTATGGAGAAACTATAAGATAAACAATCCCCAGAGCTCACACAGGACTGTCCAGCCAGAGTGAAGAGACAATGATGAATTCAAAGATTTTCAATAGAGATCTGAGAAAATTCAAGCCTTAGAAGTAAAGCAAAATCACCATAAAACAAGGGCTCCTCTGGGCCCTTTTAAGTAGAGTTTTTAAAAAACACTTCAAAAGGGTCAAATTAATGTGAAGGATACTTAACTACCTGCCAGAAAATTTTTAACATTATTCAAAGGAATACAACAAAATTGAGCACTCACCAATGTTGAATTTACAATGTCTGAGCACTAATAAAAAAATTACTCTACATGCAAAAAATAAGGAAAATGCAATTTATAACTGGGAGAAAAATTCGTCAATAAAAATAAACCTGAAAATGACAGAAATGATAGAATTATAAGAAAAGGATGTTAAAACAGCTATTATAAATGTTTTCTGTTTGTTCAAGTAATTAAAGAAAATATGGACATAATTAAGGAGGGAAATAAAAGAAATATAGAATTAAATGGAACTTTAAGCAATGAAAAATACAATAACAGAAATGAAAAATACATTTAGTGAGTTAAGAGCAGATTAAACATTAGAAAAGGAAAGGCCGGTGAACTTGAAGTTACAGAAGTATACATGACCTCAAATGAAATAGAAAACAAACTTGAAAAAATAAACAGAGCATCAGTGAGCTGTTGGGCTATCTTAAGCCGTCAAATACATGTGTAATTGCATTACCAGAAAGATAGGAAGTGGGGTGTGGAGGAGCAAAAAAAAATATTTGACATAACGGTCAAAAATTTTTCTAATTTGACAAAAACTTTAAACCCACAGATCCAAGATGCTGAATGAACTCCAAGCGTAAGAAACAACAAAAAACATATCAAGGCACCTCATAATCAAATTGCTGAAAACCAGTGATAAAGAGAAAATCTCTTTTTAAGTGTTTTAAAATTTATTTATTTTTTAATTGGCACATATTTACTGTATATTTATGAGGTACAGAGTTATATTTCAATACATGTATACAATGTGTGATGGTCAAATCAGGGTAACTAATATATTTATCATCAAAGAAATGTATCATATTTTGGGGATGACAGCATTTGAGTTCCTGTCTTCTAGCCATTTGAAAACATACAATAAATTTTTGTTAATTATAGATGCCTAGCACTACTGTCCACCACTAGAACTTACCTAGCTGTGATGTAATATCTGTCAACCAACCTCTCCTTATCAGCCCCTCTTCTCAGCCTCTAGTAACCACTATTCTACTCTCTAACTCTGTAAGCTCAACTTTTCTTTTTAGCTCCCACATATTAATAAGAATATGCAGTATTTATCTTTCTGTGCCTGACTTATTTCGTTTAACACAATGTCTTCCAGGCCCGTCCATGTTGCCACAAAAGACAGAATTTCATTCTTTTTTATGGTTGAGTAGTATTCCATTGTGTGTATATATACCACATTTTCTTTATCCATTCATCTGTTGATGGACTCCTGGGTTAATTCTGTATCTTGACTATTGTGAATAGTGCTGCAATAAACACAGTAGTACAGATATCAAAGAGAAAAATCTTGAAAAGCATCCAGACTTCTGGTTTCTGTTTCAGCATGTAAGGAGCTTGGAATTCATCACTCTATCCTAACAAGTAAAGAGCCAAACAAACTGAAAATCAACAACTATTTTTAGATCTAAAAGCTATCTTTTTAGGTGTGTACTTGAGGATGTTTTCAGGAGAGATTAACAAGTGAGCCTGAGTGGGCTGGGTGGGAAAGACCCACCCTTAATATGAGCAGGAAACATCCAATCTGCTGGGGACCCAGAGAGAACAAAAATGGAGAAAAAGGGAAAATTACTCTATCTGCTGGAGGTGGTATACACTCTTCTCTCCTGTCTGTAGATGTATGCTAAGGGCTTCAGTTGAAAAATATACAACATGCAAGAAAAGACAGTTAATGTAAAAGAGATGTAGAAACTCTAAGAAAGAATAAGAAATAAATGCTAGAAAAAAAAAGGACACTGTAATAGAAATGAAGAATGCTTTTCTTGGGCTCATTAGTAGACTGAACACATCTAGGAAAGAATTTCTGAGCTTGAGGATATGTCAATAGAAACTTCTAAAATTGCAAAAGTCTGAAAAAATTGGAAGAGTATCCCTGAACTGTAGGATAACTACAAAAGATGTAGCTTATGCATAATGAGAATGCCAGAAGGAGAAGGGAGACAAGAACGGAAGAAATATTTAAAGGAAAAATGACTGAGAATTTCCTCAAATTGATGTCAGATACAAAACCACAGATCCAGGAAGCTCAGAGAACACCACGCAGGATAAATGCAAAAAGCAAATAAGCAAACTACACCAAGGCATATCATATTCTAACTGCAGAAAATAAAAGATAAAGAAAAATTCTTCAAAGAAGCAAGAAGATAAAAACACCTTACCTATAGAGGAACAAATATAAAACTTACATCTGACTTCTCCTCAGAAATCATGCATGCAGGAAGAAAGTAGAAGGAAATATTTAAAGTGTTGCCAGAAAAAAGAAAAAATCCCACTAACCTAGAATTCTGTATCCTGAAAAATTATCCTTCAAAGTGTATTAGTCAGTTAGGGCTGCTATAACAAATTACCATAGACTAATTGGCTTATAAACAACAGACATTTATTTTTCATGGTTCCGAAGGCTGGAAGTCCAAGATGAAGGTACCAATATGGTCAAGCTCTGGTGATGGCCCTCTTCCAGGCTGCAGATGGCTAACTTCTTGTTGTATCCTCCAATGGCAGAAAGAGAGCTCTCTAGCTCTCTGAACTCTTCTTATAAGGGCACTAATCCCATTCACTAGGGCTCTACTCCCACGACCTAATTAACTCCCAGAGGTACAACCTCCAAATGTCATCCCATTGGGATTATGGTTTCAACATATAATTTGTAGATGGGGGGAGGGAAACCCCGACATTCAGTCCATAACAAAAAGTGAAGGAGAAATAAAGTTCTCAGACAAATAAAAATTGAGGAAAGTTGTTTCCAGTAGCCCTGCCTTGCAAGAAATGTTTTAAAAAGCTCTTTAGAGAGAAGGAAAATGACGTAGGTCAGAAACTTGGATGTGTATAAAGAAAGAGCATTAGAAAAGAAATAAGTGAAGATAAAACATGTCCAAAGTAAAAATACACATTACATACAGAGAAATAAAGAGAAATATGACAGCAAACTTCTTGAAAACACACTGAAATGGAATCTTTAAAGTGTGTGTGGGGGGGAGAGTGGGAAAGCTGTCAACCTACAATTCTAAACTTAATAAAATCATTAAAAGATCAAGGCAAAATAAAGACTTCAGATAAACAGAAGCTAAGAAAATTTATTACTACCTGACCTGTACTAGAAAGCAATGTTAAAGGAAGCTTTTCAGGCTAAAGACAAATGGTTTCTGATGGAAGTTTGAAAACACACACATACACAATAATTGTCGGGTCTGCAGCCGGCCGACCTGAACAGCCCTAGCCTCATTCCTTTTGGTGGGCGAGCGAATGGCCCGGATTCCTCTTTCTCTCCAGTCCCCGTTAGGAGGAGATGGGGGAAGAGAGCTGTGAAGACAGGTGAGCACAGCCGCTGGCCCCAACCAGCCCGTTAAAGGACATTCAGACGCGGCAGGGGTTCTGTCGAGCAGTTCCGTTTATTATCACACAAGCACTTGCTTTTATAGGCAGATGGGGAGGGGAGGTTTTAACATAATCCTATCAGCTTAATGGTCAAGAGCATGCATCCTGTCTCAATGCCTAGCTATTGCAATCACACAGTGTTCACGAGTGAGGAAGCACGTATTTGGCAAATAAGGGCTAAGGCAAGGTTCCCGCAGACACTCCCACCCTATTTCCTCCGGGCGCCGTCTTAGGCTGCCATGTTAATACACCCTTGTGGGCCCATAATGGCGCCGCTTGTAATGTCACTTAAGGTGGCATTAGTTTTTAAGACCTGACAAATAATGAACTGGTAATGGTACATGTCTGTAAATACTTATAAGTTTTACTATCATGCAAATATAATAGACAGTTTAAAACAAAAATATTAACTGCTCTGTGGGGTTTACAATATAGGTAGTAGTATAATGTATGGAACAATACATTACAAAGGATGGGGAGAAGAAAGTGGAAATATACTGCTGTATGATTCTTTAACCATATATAAATTTGTACAATATTATGTGAAGGCAGACTGTGATAAACTGTGGATGTGAATGGTAAACTTTAACGCAACAATTAAAACATAAATACAAAAAATATATATTGCTAATATACCAATAGTGGAGATAAAATGAAATACTAAAAAATTCAATTAATCCAAAAGAAGGCAGGAAAGAGGACAAAGAAACAAACAACAAATATGGCAAATATGTAGATATAAACTCAACCATATCGATAATTACATTACTATAAGTGATCTAAGCACTTCATTTAAAATACAGAGATCATGAAATAAAAACAGAATCAACTTTGTAACCGTTTACATGAAACACACTTTCAGTATAAAGACAGAGATAGTATAAAAGAAAAAGAAAGGAAAAGATACACCACATAAACACTAATCAAAAGAAAGCTAGGGTGTCGACATTAACATAGGATAAAGTAGTCTTAAGAACAAGATTGATTGCCAGAAATAGAGGAGGCAACTACACGGTGATAAAGTGGTCAAAATAATGAAACAATAGTCTTATATATGTATGAAACCAATTACAGACTTTCAAAAACATGAAGCAAAAAGTGATAGAATGAAAGAGAAAAAGACAAACCCACAGATATAGTTGAAGATGTCAATTGATAGAAACAGTAGACAAAAAAAATTCAGTAAAAAAATTCAGTAAGTGGGTGACTTGAGGAACACTGTCAACCAACTTGACCTATTTGACAGAGAACAAACCACCCAAAATAAGACACAGAGGACAAAACGTGTTCAAAGACTTTATGTGTAAAAAATAAAATTATAAAAGTATGAGAAGAAATCATGTGAGAATGATTGTTTTTTGTCTTACAGTAGGGAAGACCTAACTGCAATATACAATTCAAGGAACCTAAAGAAAAGAATGATAAATATAACTAGATGAAGGTAAAAATTTTTTCATGGCAAAAACCTTCATAAGTAAAGTCAAAATATAAATAAACTAAGGAAAATATATGCTACTTCAATTATATAAGAAATGGATAATCTTATCATCTAACGGGATTCTACAGATAAACAAGAAAAGAAAAGCTAAGGGCATACAAAACCCAGCTCCTAGAAAGGGAAATGTTCTTAAATATATAGAAGGACACCCAGTCTCATGCACTACGTTATTTTTGGCCTATCAGATTGATGAAGATGAAAGTGTTTGCTAACACTGTGTGGGTGAAGACAGCGGAAGAGCTGATTGTGGATAACTCTTCCCAACTCCTCATACAGTGACTTCATGTTAATAGCCTAAAATCAGCAATGGTAAATGTATTTAGATCATGGAAATTGGCAAATGCTACAAATCCAGTCCCCTTGCCCTGCCCCTCCCCAGAAAGCCAATTGGTAATTATTTGCCAATTCACCACTGGGTGAGAGTGTGGGGAAATAGGCACTCTCATGCTATTGTTGTTTTGAATACAAAGCAGCACAATCTCCACACAGCAAAGTTATCGACCACACACACCATCTCAACTCTCTCCTTTGTTCCTCTGGGCAAGCAACCACACCCGATCACTTCCCCAGCAGGGTTTACCTGCACATTATCACTCCTGCCCGTCAGCACATCAGAAGGCACTTGAACTCATATTAAAACACTGTGCAATTGTGTTTCTGATGGGACAAAAATTATTAGCATGTGAGTATTTTCAGCGTTTCCATTTCCTTTAGAGCAGACATCTGGGTTTTCATTCTCTCTGTTCAGTTTTTTCTTCTCCCTTGCCCTGCAAGGAAGTCTCTACCATTTATTCTCTAAGCTTTAGTAATGCAGATTTGGGAGACTGGGGAAAAGAAGAGGTGACAGAGAAGCTACAAGGGGAAATTCTGGAAGAGAAATACAAAGGAAGAAATCTAAGACACAAGTAAAGGAAGAGAGAAAGTGAGATTTTAAGAACTGTTGCTGTGGACTGTGTATTGGACTTGTAGTGTTTAAGAAAAGATAAAAAAAATGTGGAAGAAAGGAAGGACTGAAAGAAAGAAGGAAAGACTGAAGGAAGGAAGGAGGGAAGGAGGGGAGGAAGGAAAGATCATCTTGAAAATTCTGTTTCGGTTGCTAGACTGAAGTTCTTTGACTATAACACAGCTATTGCATGGTCCGTGTGAGTCACTTTCAATAGTGTAATGGGTTTAAAATCCCACACACTCTAAGTAGATTATACAGGCTTGGAAAAAACTGCTGGAATACTGCCAATCATGCAGCTTCTTTGTTAGAAGATTCATTGATTAGAAAGGAGAGAGGAAGCGAGCAGATTCTGGTGCATAATAAGGGGAAAGAATAGCAACTCTGAAATTAGTATCTTAGTCACTCAGGTAACCACATCCTAATCAGAACACGTGGTTTAGGAGACAGTCTGAATGATCTCGCCTCCTGAAGACTACTTTCTACTCTGAAAGGAAAAAGAATCGAAAAGCTAAACTTTCCTTGGGACAAACTGGTGAAGAGGAAAAGCAGAGTCAAAGCTGGGGCTAAGGAAATGCAGCCAGTGGGAATCGGGGTACCTCATTAGACAGTAATAGTTCAATAAGCAGTTTGGAAAAAAATGCAAATGCATATACCTGTTTTTCAATGCTCAGATCATCAGGGCAGGAAAATATTGACAAAACTCAATGCTAAAAAGGGATGTCAATGGATGAACACTTTTATAAACTAATGGAGAGATGGTGAAATGGTAAACTTTTCTGTTGGGTAGTTTGGCAATATGTACCTAAAATTTAAATATAAATATATATACGTATATATTATATTATATATACATATATATATATATATATATATATATATATATATCCTTGACATGGCAATTCTCTTTGTAGGAATTTTTTTTGAGGAGATAAATAAATAAGTACATAAAGATGTATGGCAAAGATTTTTTTAAAGTTATTTTTATACGATAGCAAAAAAAAAAGCTCTGAATAATTTAATTATTCATCAATAGGTTTAATAAATTAAATACATCCATATAGTGGTATAGTATGCATTGAATGGTTCTTATAAGCATAGGCTTTGAAGTAGTACTGTCTGAGTTTAAATCTGGCCCTACCACTTACTACCTGTGCGATTTTGATTACATTATTTAATGTCTCTGTCTAAATTTCCTAATTTATAAAATGTTTCACAATCTATAAAATCTATAAAGCTTAATAATCTACAAAGTCTATTTCACAGTTGTTTCAAAGTTTAAGTGAGTTAATATATCAAAATTCCATGCACATAGTAAGAACTCAAAAAAGTTAGGTATTAGTATTATGCAAAAATTATAAATTACAATATCTATATTAATATGGAAAATGATTATGTTGAGCAAAAGCTACAGACTAACAGGTAATACAATTTTCCTTTTATATAGAATAATTTATGTGTAATTGCATGCATAGAAAGAGTTTTGAAAATGTATTTACACTGATTTTAATACTGGATGTCTCTGATGCTGGTATTTCAGATAATTTTTATTTTCTCGTTTGATTTTTTTTTTTTTTTTTTGATTCACATATAATATAACAATTACTAAATTGGCAAGCTAGGAAATTTAGACCAGCTCTTCTGCTGAGGAAAACTACAAAAATTGGGGGTGATATATAAAAATCACAATCTTAAAGCATTAAGAAACCAACTGGATAATGACTGCATCCTGAAGCAGCTGGCTTGATCGAACAGTGGAATGGCCTTTTGAAGACTAAGTTATAGCATCAGCTGGGTGGCAATGTCTTGCAAGGTTGGGGCAATATTCTCCAGAAGACTGTATGTGTTCTGAATTTAGCATCCAATTTATAGTGCTGTTTCTCCCATAGTCAGGGTTGATGGGTTCAGGAATCAAGGGGTGGAAATGGGAGTGGCACCAGTTACTATTATGCCCAGTGGCCCACTAGCAAAATGTTTCCTTCCTGTTTCCATGACTTTATGCTCTCCTGGTCTAGAGGTCTTAGTTCCAGAGGAAGAAATGTTTCCATCAGTAAATACAACAATGATTCCATTGAGCTGGAGAGTAAGACTGCCACCCAGCCACTTGGGGCCCCTCATGCTTCCGAATCAACAGGCAAGGAAGGGAGTTACAATGCAATCTGGGGTGATTGATCCTTATTATTAAGGGAAAATTGGACTACTATGACTAGTAAGTAAGTAAGGAGGTAAAGAAGAGTGTATCTAGAATACAGGAGATCCTTTAGGGTATCTTATAATAATACCATGCCTTGTGATTCAGATCAATGGAACACTAAACTCAGTCTAAGCAGGACTACTAATGGCTCAGACCCTTTAGGAATGAAGGCTTAGGTTATCGTACCAGGTAAAGAATCACGACCAGCTGAGGTGCCTGCTGAAGACATAGGGAATACAGAGTGGTCAGCAGAAAAAGGTTATAAATACCAGCTATGGCCACATGACCAGTTACAGAAATAAGGACTGTGATTGTCATGAGTGTTTCCTCATTTTGTTATGAACATATTGTGTATCTCTGCTTTCTTTCCTCTCTTATCATGTAACATAAGATGTATCATAGTATTTAACTAGTGTTTATTTTATGTCATAGTATTGGAATTATAAATTTAAAAAATCAAGAAGAGTAAACATCCCTCAAGGACTTTATCGCCTCTCCTGGGGCAGGGTTTAGTGCATTTTTGATTGCATACAGGGTAGTTGTATCATGTTAGGTGGAATTATGACCCTGTTATTGTCCTTATTTGGAGGTTAAGTATGGTTTAAGGAGATGTGTACGGGTGCCAAGTTGACAAGGGGTAGACTTGTGATGATTACTTTTATGTGTCAACTTGATGGCCATGGGATGCTCAGTAAAACATTAAACATTATTAGTGGTTAAACATTATTCTGGGTGTGTCTGCGAGAGTGCTTCTGGAAGAGATTAGCATTTGCATTGGTGGAGTAAGTAAAGGACATGGCCCTCACATTGAGGGCCTAAATAGAATAAAAATATGGAGAAAAGTTGAATTAACTTTGCCTGACTGATCTGGCTGAGACATAGATCTTCTCCTGCCCTTGGTGCTCCTGGTTCTCAGGCCTTCAGACCTGGATGGGAATCTACACCCTTGGCTCTCAGGCTTGCAAATGACACCATTTGGCTTTCCTGGGTCTCCAGTTTGCAGATATATCTATGTCATCTATATCTATACCTATATCTATATCTATATCTATCTGTATTTATATCTGTATTTCCTATTGATTCTGTTTCTCTGGAGAATCTTGACTAATATAGGGAGGAATTACCAAGCCAAAATTTAGGAAGAGGTTAAGTTACTCACTCAAAGCAACTTTTATCCTGAGGGCATTTGCAGATATGTAAGAAACAACTGCAAATTAAGCTGTAGTTTTGGTGACCTCATGTGGCAAGGAGAACAGAAGTCAAAGTCAAGGGTTTACAGCTGAGGATGGAAGTCTGATACTCATTCCTTTATATACCTTTTAAGCTGGTTTCCTGAATAGCTTTAGACTCAGGGTAAGGGTAAACGGAAAGCAAATCAGTCTTTATTCAATTTTTTTCTTTATTTTTTCTCTCTTTCTTTTTTTCTTCTCAGACTTGTAGCCTGGTATAACATCACCTGGGTAGTCCAAAAAAACTTTAGACCCTGAACTTGAATTAAGGGGGTCCCAGAATGATGATAAGTCTATGCTCCCAGAAAGAGCAAACAAAAATCCTCTCTGGAGGAAGGTAACTTCATCTTAGTTAGCTTCAAATTATTTCTAAAAATTTTTATTTTTAGACACAATAAGCAGCATGCAAAAGATAACTAGACATATAAGGAAATAAGGAATCTTGAGCAAAAACCAGCTCAAAGACATAACATAAATGAATTTAAAATATTGCAATTGTCAAACACAAGACTATAAAACTCTTAAACAATGCAAAAGTCAATTTGATCTGCCAAAACCAGGAAACTGTAAAAAGTTATATAGCAGATATTTAAAAGAACCAAACTGAATGTCTGAATGAAAAATTATATAACTTAAATTAAGAATTCATTAAATAGGTTAAGTAGCATATTAAACCCAACTGATTTTCCAGAACTCACCCCACAGATTTGTTCAGTTTGACCTAAAAGTTTTTTCAGACATAGTGAACTGTAACCTAACTTGGTGTGCAAATAGACTGTAACCTACTCTTGGAATAAGTAGCTGAGTCTTAGCCAACCACAGGCAGCCAACTGTTCAAACCATGTTTAAAAGCTGTTACCAGTCCAGCTGTTTCTGAAAATCTTAAAAAACAGGCAGAGCAAAAAGGGCAAATTATCATTTAGACTAGAACAACAATTAGAGTAACAGCTGACTTCTTAAGAGTCTCATGGAAATTTAGTGAGCAATAGAATGATTGAGTCAATGTGTTAAAAAAAAAATCTACCAACCTAGAATTCTACACCCAAATAATACATTGTTTAAGAATACAGGAGGCAGGGAAGAAGACACAACAATCATAACAATTTCTTAAACTTGTTAAGACAAGTGATCAGATATGATGTTGATGGGTGGTGGGGGGGGGAAGAGGAACTGGTAAAGGGACATGAAAATTAACCACATTGTATATTGATAAAATAAAATAAATAAATAAATAAATAAATAAATAAAAGAAAACAGAAAGAGGAAAAGTGGGAAATTGCAACTGTTCTCTCGAACAGCTCTGTGTACAAAAATTAAAAACAAAAACAAAAACAAAAAAACCCAGAAGAAATAAAAACAAAAAATATAGAACCGAAACAAAACATGGAGAGATTTTTGCCACTGGGAGACTCACACCAAAGAAAATTCTAAAGGATGTACTTCAGGCAGAGAGATAGTGATCCTGGGGAAAAGTCTAAATGTAAGAAGGAATAAAGAGCAAATACAGTGGAAAACATGTAGGTAAACCTAAATAAACTTTGACTGTTTAACAATAATATCTTAGGTTTTTGTAATACAGGATAGAAAGTACCCTATGTATGTTTGCACACGCAAACGTATGTAATGAACAACTGGAGATTTAACAACATCCTTCTCTTGAGCCCTGGGACAATGTGGTAAGAAAGCTGCCTCTAAGCATGGGAAGAATATGCACAGGAGAGTTGTCTGAGGGACACCATGAGCCACAGCAATCTTAAGCAGTGTATTTGTGATGTTGTCCCAGGACACAGAGGACAAAGGTTGCATTCCCTGCCACCCTTCCCACTCAGGGGTTGGTCCTTGGCTTCTAGTTTGTATTGACTCATCTCCTGGTGCCCTTTGGGCAGCTCACTTGACCAGTACATTCATTCCCTTTCCCTGTGACCACTACACAGCACCATTTAGATGCACAGGAGATTGGTGGAAATGCTAAATGTTTACTAAAGGCAGATGCCACAGTTCCAGAAGACTTGTTGTTGAATAGAAAGAAATTTTACATAAAAGGGAGGATAGGACAGTGGAGTGGAGGGAGAGAGAGACAGAGAAAAAGACAAAGAGTCAGAGAGAGAGAGTTTTGAATTTTGTTTGCAGAATCAGTCCCAGGCATAATACCCAGGGACAGAACCAAATGGAGGAAGGATAGTGCGTAGCTGTATTCTCCTTTATTCTCAGACCTCCCATGTACTCTTCCTGCCTGGGTCAATGGCTCCCAGCAAGGGCACTGGCCTCATATAGACCCAAATTCCTCACAGTAACATGTTATCAGAATTATGAGCACCAGAACCAGGTGGATTTGCCTGGCTTTCTGCCTTGGACCTCCTGGGAGGAGGATGAACCATCAACCATGTCACTGCAAACCTCCAACCTCCAACATTCTTCTTTGTAAGCCTAGACTCAGCCCAGGTGCTTCTTGATTTAAGCTCTGTGTCTTCTCATACACAAATCACCACAGTTCTTTCCTCTACATAAAGGTTCCATAAATGTTTTGAGACAGTGTCATTTACAGAGAGTTTAGTTTGTATGTGTTTAGTTCCTCTGTGTTTATTTCCTCCACCCCATTGTTAGCAGGGAGCTAGGGCCTTACTATTTCTGTGCCTCAGAGTTTTTTCTAAGACAGAAAGCAAAAGCAACTGGAGATAAAAGGCCATCTTTTGCAAAAGTCTAAGGTAATTAAAGAAAGAGTGCTAAGGGCCTGTATTAGTTTTCTAGGGCGGTTGTAACAAATTACCCACAAACTTGGTGGCTTAAAACAACAGAAATGTATTCTCTCATAAATCTGGAGTGCAGGAGTCCAAAATTAAAGTGTCAGCAGGACTGTTTCCTTCCAGAGCCTCTAAGGGAAAATCTGCTCCATGCTTCTCCCTAGCTCCTAGGTGGCTATTGGCAACCTTCAGCCAAGTTCCTTGACTCTGTCTTCACTTGGCCTTTCACACTGTGTCTCTGTGTTTTCTGTCTCTTGTAAGGACACTTGTCCCTGGATTTAGGACATACGCTAATCCAAGATGATCTCATCTCAAGATCTTTACCTTAGTTGCATCTGCAAGAAAACCCTTATTCCAAATAAAGAAACATTCTGGGGTTCCAAGTGGACATATCTTTCGGAGGCCATTCAACTGCTATAGAGTTTAAGTGTGCAAGGACTGAGGAGGGGGAGAGACCTTTCCTTTACTGGAAGATGGTGGAGCTATTGGGAGTGCTGTGGATTGAATGTCTCCCCAAAACTCATTAAAGCTTGATCCCCATTGTAACAGTGTCAAATGCGTGGGAAATCAGACTACAGCTGTGTTGAAAGGTGGGGTCTTTAAGAGGTGATTGGGGGCTCACCCCGTGGCTCACTCGGGAGAGTGTGGCACTGGGAGCGCAGCAGCGCTGCCGCCGCGGGTTCGGATCCTATATAGGGATGGCCGGTGCGCTCACTGGCTGAGCGTGGTGCGGACGACACCAAGCCAAGGGTTGCGATCCCCTTACTAGTCACAAAAAAGGACAAAAAAAAAAAAAAAAAAAAAGAAGAGGTGATTGGATCGTGATGACTATGGCCTCGTAAATGGATTGATCCCTTTGTGGAGCACTGGGTTAATGGTTTAATGGGTTGTCACAATAGTGACATCTGTAGCTTTATAAGGAGAGCAAGTGAGCACTTTAAAGAGCTCTTACTATCCTTGCCAGTGACACCCTGCTGTCGCTGCAGAAAGTCATCATCAAGAAGAAAGCCCTCACCAGATGTGTTCCCTGGTTCAGAGGACTTCCCAGCCTCTGAAACTGTAAGAAATAAATTCTATTCTTTATAAATTACCCAGTTTCAGGTATTCAGTTAGTAGCAACAGTAAATGAACTAATACAGGGAGGGAGAGAGTGAAACCTCAGGACCACTTGCAGCCACGTCCAAGGAAGAGATAAAATTCACATGGTACACTTAAGTAGGCTGAGCCCACGGCCCTCCCTCCTCATCAGTCCCCATACCCCAACAGTGACTCTGTCACTCAGCCAAAAGCCATCAGATTTCAAAGGACCACACTGGGTATGGCCAAAGAGGCAACCTTGATGTCTAGGCAGCTGGAGGCTCTTCCCCCACGTCTTCTGAGTAAGGTAAGCCTCCCCAGACTCTGGTGCAGCCTGGGAAGAGAGAGGCCCTGACAGCGACTGGATTGAGTCTCTTATCAGACATTTGGATTGGCAGCTCAGAGGTGGATTTTAAGTTTAAAGAAATTAAAGCTAAATTTTCCAGATTGAGATTCATTGTGACACCATTAAATTAAATCCCCAAATGCACGCTCCCTGGAGCGCTAGCACTTGGCCTGGTTTGCCCAGGTTTCAGCCATGTGGCTCCCTCTCCAGCTAGCCCTGTGAAAGCTGAGGTCCACGGCCCTGGGGAAGGGCACACAGCAGACACCGGACCTATGGACATAGGTGGTGATCTCTGTCCAGATTTCTGGGCTGTCAAGACCAAGTCTTGTGACTGAGCCATTAAACTGAGCCTCTGGCAGGATTCTAGGATACCTTCCTTTCCTGTTGGAATCCATCCACCACTTTTCATCTGGAATCATTCCTGTAGCAAAAAGAGGGTGGATAGGAAAGGCAACCCTTGTGGGAGAAAGGTGTGAGGAGCCAAGTTCAGGTGTCAGGCAAGGCTTTGGAGCAGGAAAAGAAACTGAGCTGGGTGATCATTTTGACCATGTAGATGCAGCACAGTTGATGTCTACTTTAGGCTGGTGCAGTTTTTAAAATAGAGCATTTCCTTTGCTAATAAGCTAGCAGAGCTCTATTCCTCTTTTTATAAGAGGGTGCAGATGACGTAGTTCTATTGACACTTTGCTGTGTTTTTTCAACTGTAGCTCTTTAATCTTTTCACACCTCTCAGCTACAGATTTATTCTTCATTTTCACTCTTCTTTCTCCCACCTCCCTGTTTCTTTAGGTGTTTAGGTCCTTCTAATGAGCTCACCACAAAACTGGTGCCATTTATTGAGTGCTGTGTGCCAGGTAAGTGTTCGGTACCATGCCTAGCAACTTTAGGTGTATTATGTGTAGTATCTCCAATCTACAAATTAGGAAACAAGCCCAAAGAGGTTTAGCAACTTACTCAAGATTGCACAGCTCATTTGTGGTAGAACTGGAATTTGAGGTTATATCTGTGTAATCCCAAAGGCTGTGCTCTCAGCACTGCCTCCTGGCTCTGTGCTGCTCTGTGAGGTAAGGGGCAGCTCTGCAAATCTCACTTTAGTATCTGTGATGTTGGTGGAAGGTGAATGAGCCCTGTATCTCAACTGCTGCTCCCAGGGAGTGGCAGGACCAAACTGCCTAGGGCTCTGCATGTTTGCCTGTTGGCAGAAATTCCTCTGGGTCAGCCTGATGCTCCAAGCAGGCTATCAGGGAGCCCCCCAGGGTAGTAGCTGCTATTTTCAGCCAAGTGATCTGAGCAGACCTCCCAAAAAGAGGTATTGCAAACCTGGCCTCTACCCCTCCCTCTTCCAGTGATTTCAACTCCTGGCTCCCGCTGGAGGTCTAGATTGCAAGATAAAGAAGGAGCTGGGCCAATTTTCTGGTCACTTCTGGCACTGAACTCTTGTGTTTTTACAGCAGTCACAGGCCCTCCATCCTTCCTGGAGACTCCGGGGTGGAACACAAGCAAACTCCCCTCTTTCCACTTCCCCAGCTCCTGGCATGGCAGCTGTCTTGATTTGCTATGCGCAGAGTCTCCCTTACTGAGTAGGGGCTTCCATATGGCCCCCATTAGAAGGGGATCGTTTTCGAGGGGATCCTGGAAATGTGTTGCAGGTGGGCTCCTAGACACTGGGCTTGCCTACTGCTTCCTTCGTTCTGTTTGCTTTGTCTAATCGTGTTTTCTCTGCTGATTTGTCTGAGTAAAGATTTTCTTCCCCACTTTGTCTGAGGTCTACATGGTGCATCTGGTACCCATTTGGCTGGGGAGGGGGCAGGAGCAGGGTAGTTAATTGAACACTTGGCACAGGGCTGTAAGAAGTAAACTGAGGAGAAAGGGAAGGCCTGGGAGCACTCAGAGCGTGTGGTTGGGTGGAACCTTTGCACAGTGCTGAAACTCTACCTGCTCTACTTCTCCACTTGGTTTCTGTCCAGAAACAAAGCCTCAAAAAGGCCATGGGAAGGATTCTGAAACTACAGCTACTGCTTTAGCGCAAGCCCCACAGTGCCCCATCCTTCTCCAACAGGCCGTGGCTTCTCGGCAGGTGGCCAGGCTACCATGAGCCCCGAGTGTGGTGAGCGGGGAAGGAGAGGGCTGGGAAAGATCACCTGTGTCTGTTCTTGTAGTCGTCTAACTTGGAGTCAGGCCTCTCATTCTGCAGCAGGAATTTTGGCTCCAGATGCTGGTCTGGCTCCTGGATACGGAGTAGAATAAGAGTGAAGCAGCACCACTTGGAATCCCTATTTCTGGCAGGGGTCCAGGACCAGCCCAGACACGGCAGGGGCTCTCTCTGCCTGTCTACCTGCCTGTCTGTCTTTCTGTGCTTCTGACTTCCACAGACCAAAAGAACATGGGCCTTAGCATCACAAAGTTTGGGTTTCAGATCTCAGCTTCCACTAGATTACATCATCTGGCAAGTGCCTATTCACTTTGGAGCCTCAGTTTCCTCATCTGTAAAATGTGGCAATTCACACGTTGTTCTGAGGAGAAAATGAAATGATTCAAAACACACATCAGCTCTGAAACTAAGGACTCCACACTAATTAATCCATAAACACTAGGAGGAAGGTCGTGTCATCACCATCAGCATCCCTGCTTTATGTAGGAGGAAACTAAAGCTTAGACAAGTTGAATGACTTGTCCATGGTCTCACCGTCCCTGTGGCGGAAATGGCAGGATTCCAGGCAGGGAGTCATTGCTCTCTCTTCTGGCTTTTGTGAAACAGGTGGCACTCCCGGTGCTACCTGGCCACAACAGGCAGGCACTGAGCAGTAGCTCTTGCTCTTACTACCTCAGGCATGCCATAGCTGGTCAGGGTGTTATTTCGGCTGCTATCCGGAAGGACAATGACACTGGCGGCCAGCTAAGGAGTACAGGAATGAGACGGCAGGGAGAGGAGGCTGCCCAGGCCCCCTCCATCCGCAGGCGCGCGGGCTTCCCTGCTGGTGGCGCCCCTGAATGCCGCAGTGTGTTAACATCTGATGGGCGGTCAGCCCTGGCCGCGGCTGCTGGGCCTGACAGCTGGCCCTTGCGGCTGTCGCTGTCTTCTCTAAACATCTCCACATTTAGGCTTCTGCGTCTGACGGCTCTTCCCCAGGCGCCGGTGGGTGCTTTCGAGTGGGACTTGGTTGCCGTCCCTGCCTGTCCTTGATGAGAGCCCGTGTCTCTAATTAGGGTCCTGCCGCCCCCTCCCCGCCCCCGCCCCCGCGCCCTTATCAGAGGCTGTCGCCGCTCTCGCCGGCCACCGACCTGAGCCCAGGCCCGAGCTGCGCCGCCACCGCGGACGTGATCCAGCCCCCGGAGAAAGGTGACCTCCTTGGTGGTGTGTTCCTGAAGGCGACAGGGACGCTCCCGGGAAGAGAGGGTGACACAGAGTAGCAAAA
Source organism: Cynocephalus volans (assembly GCF_027409185.1). Classification (NCBI taxonomy): domain Eukaryota; kingdom Metazoa; phylum Chordata; class Mammalia; order Dermoptera; family Cynocephalidae; genus Cynocephalus; species Cynocephalus volans. Next base: position 101,880,729 of record NC_084461.1, read on the forward strand.
AGGTGCGTTTCCTGCGTGGATTTGAAGGAACCGCACGTTACTGGTCTGCCCAAGATGCCCCATTCCCAAAAGAAGAGTGACAAAAGAAGCGAAGAGCCGGAGACGGGGAATGTGCGCAGGGAGCGCCGCGGCCCCGTGGCTGTCGGGCTCCCCGCGGCGCCTCAGTGCACGAGTCCGTGTGTGCTGCACACAAGCCCAAGCGGACGGAGGGCTCCGGGCCTTGAAGGAAGCGTCCTCACACGTCCCCGCGCGGAGGTCACCGCCCCCTTATGAGAACCAGGGTAGCAATGTCACTCTCTCGTGGAAACAAGTCACCTAAATTACCCAGCACATGGTAGGTCCTCAAGAAGTGATAGGCCGTTCTTTGCTACGTGAACAGAATAGGTCTTTGGCCCCCCTCCCACTGCCATGTAAAACTCCTGGGCTGTCTCTATCACCTCCTAGGCAGGGTCAAGGCTCAAACATGCTGCAGGCTGCACTAGGCGCCCCTGTGGGGCTGGATTGCTGCCTGCTGGCCAGGAAGAGCAGAGGTCTGTGTCTGAAGTGAGGGGACCTACAGGAGTGACTTGGCAGACTGCAAGTCAGTAACTGTGACCTGAGAAGGGCATACAAGGGATCAGACCTCTTGGGGATAAGGGTCTTTGTCACTGCCCCAAACAAGCAACTTACACCACCTACACCTAAGTGCCTACTGAGGATGAGGGACATGGAGAACAGGTAGAAGAAATAGCTGATGACCATCAGTTATGGCCTTGAGAACAGCTGGGGCAGGGGACCAGAGCTTGTGTCACTCACGCTCTTGCATTAAGTCCTAGCAGAGGTTGCAGACTTGAAAAAGACTCCGATTGGGCTGAGAGGGTCCGTGACAGATATGAGAGGTGCAAGAGACATCTTCTTTTCCCCATTTCAAATTCTCTCAGCAACACTCCATACGCTATTGACTGTTGCAGGGACAAGTTCCATACAGGCTTCAAAACAGCTTCGCTCAGCAGCAGTGTGACAGTGCCTGCCCCCGGGCTTCTCTGCAGCTGCTGTGTGGAACGCCCACAGATCCTCTGGGCACTCACCTGTGGACAGCCTGGAGATGTGGGGGAGTTAGTGCTGAGGGGCCACCCCTTACCAATGGAAGGCAAGAGCCTGTGGATAAATGCTGGTCCATTTCATTTCCTGGGCTGAGAAACCTGAGCTGCATCCCATCAGGGTCTCCAGAAGGTCCCACAGGATCGATCGGCAGGAGCAGCCAACTCAAACATGTATCTTTGCCTTTCCCACTTTTCCTGTTTGACTCCTCAGGTCCTCTTTCTGAATCCCTGGGATCACTTCCCATAGAAACTGCCTTCAGGTAAGCCTGTGTCTCAGGCATGGCTTTTAGGGAAACTCACACTAAGACAGCCATGTAGAAAGTCTAAAGAGACAGGGAAGGTGTGAGTAAATATTTTCATGGAGCAGAAAAGTGGGCACATTAAAGTAGTATCATAAAGTTGCCACGTGTGCTGGGTGCCTACAGGAGTGACTTGGCAGACTGCAAGTCAGTAACTGTCACCTGAGAAGGGCATACAAGGGATCAGACCTCTTGGGGATAAGGGTCTTTGTCACTGCCCTGACAGGGGTGTACAGGAATGTGTTTAAAGTAAAGCCACCAGCACCTTTGTGTTTTCTGCCACAACTTTGAGCATCTCAGGTGTAGACATAGACTATGTGGATGTGGATTTAATCTTGAATGAGTTTTTGCCAGATGAATTTGGTAGAAAGAGAAAGCAGAAAAATAAGACAATTCACAAAGCAATAATTATAATGGTGAGCCATGGAGTTCAGCAGAACAAGGAGAGGAGTGTCTTTATAAAGTTATAAAGGTGGTAGGGTCAATGGATTGATATCAGAGAACGGGGAGTATTGAAGTACTAATTCTGGAAGTGGTACATTAATTAGTGACAACAGGGTTAGGGACACAAGAATAAGAATGTGGCTGAGGTGGAGTAGAGATTAATGGTTGTTGGAAGTAGGAAAGTCATTGAACTCAGAGGGTATTGACTGAGTAACTATTCTAACAAGGCTGTCGAAGTCACCAAGAACAGTGGTAGGAATAGGGGTGGAGAGCCAGGTGCTAAAGTTATTAACGAATGAAGGGGAGTAGGTTGGTAGATGACAGTAGCAAGAATGGGTGGCAGACGGTAAAGTTTGATGGCAAGGATTTCAAAGGATCTGGGGGTTTTAAAGGAGGAGAGAAGAGAATTGAATTGAAAGAACAATGGGGGTTGGCCAGTTAGCTCAGTTGGTTAGAGTGTGGTGCTGATAACATACCTGCCAGCTGCAAAGAAAAAAAAAAGGAAGCGCAGTGACACATCTACTCCACCTTTCCACCTTCAGGCCCTCTGATAAAAGGAGAATGGGGGGGGGAGAGGGGTAGGCAGGGCAGGAATGGCCTTCACTTGAGAGGCAGCAGAGGAAGTGGTGTTTGCAGGAGACAGCAAAATTCCTATGAAGGCAAGATATGAAGAAACCTTACAAAAAAGGACAAAAGATATAGGGGAACTTGCTGATGACAAATCCTCAAAAAGGTTCATGGGAAAATAGAATTTAACAATAATGTAAATCTTTCCATGAACTTTTTGAAGACCCTTTGCATAGTTTGTGAAGAATGAGAATATGGACAGGGAGAGAGAAATGGATATAATACTTGCCTTGTAGCATTACTGCAAATTTCAGAGATAATTTTATGTAAAATTTTATGTAAATTTTGTGTCAGTGAAGAGTATCTGGTGAAGATGGAGATGGTGATGGTGATGGTGATGGTGATGGTGATGGTGATTGCCAGCAGAACAAGAGCTAAAGGGAAAGTGTAGGTAATGTCAGAAGCAGCACTTGTCTAGGAACTAAAATGCCCTTGAATCTCATCCTGGCTCTAGTATTAACTAGCTCTGGAGCCTTAGACAAATCAATCATCTTTCTTCTGTGGGTCATGGTGTCTCCGTCTATAAAACGCAAGGATTATATTACCTCAGAGATTGTCCACTCAAAGGTGGCAGGGTGGTCACGCATAAAATATATGTACATATGATAATTTCCTAAAGCATTTTTTTAGAACGTGTGTATTTGGGGTCCCCCAAGAGGTCAACATCTCATTATCTGAGAGTAAGGACCCAGAATGTGCATTTTGAAAAGGTTCCACAGGTTATTTAATGAATATTCCCTCCATCCTCGGCCCTATTTTCTTTCTTCAGGGAATTGCTTTGCCAAGAAGCTAGTCTTTCCTCTCCCAAATGTCACTGCTCAGAAAATGACAGTGAGAAAGATGTGGTTTGTCAGTCAGAGCTGGGTCAGAGCATTTATCAGAAGAGACCAGATGCCTTGAGCTCTGCACTCGGTGGGCCTATGGCCAAAAAGAGCAGGCAGCATTATTTTTACAGTTTCTTTCTTTGGGCATTTTCCCCATTCAAATGCATACGAATGAGATTGAATCAGATCAGCTCAGTTTTCTGTTTGTTTATTTAATGTCAGACTGCACAATCTGCTGTTGCCCGGCCTGGTCATTGGCTTCTCTTGAAATGGGTGGCCCCTTGGAGAGCAGGTGGTCACTGGGGAAGCCCAGAAAGAACAGGGGCTGTGGTGGGGAGTGAATCCAGTACACGGAGCACAGGCCAGTGTCTTAGTCATCCCTGTATCTCCAGCACTCAGAAATGTGTCTGACACATAGTGAAGACTCAACAAATACTTGTTAAACTGAAATCTAAGGAAAAGAAGCAGTAGAACAAAGAAGATGGTAATTTAGGGGAGCTCATTGATTTTTCAACTGCAGGAAAGAGAATGCCTGCAAGAGAACCACTGTTTTATGCTGAGCTAAACTAGTGTTAATGCTGAAGGGCAAAAGAAAATTACTGACATGCCAGAACTGGAAAGATTACCACCCCCTCTCTAAGCAGATATATTCGAGCCTTTCTAGGAAGAAAAAAAAATGGAACTAAGAAAGTAGTCAATAAGCAACAAGAAAATGATAAGCAAATAAAGTCGTAAAATTAATGAACATGTTAAATCTAAGAAGTTGTTGATTGCACAATGTAAAATAAAATAATTAATAGAACTAAACTAGAACTAAAATCCCAAATGAGCTCAACATAGTGACTTTGGGATAGGGGAGGGTGTGGGAAAAGTGAAAGCAGCCTAATTTGGAATTGTAACAAATCAACAGATAACTTTTCAAGGAGTACAGAGATATTGACTAATACCTGATATTTATAGAAAAATACATGCTTAAATATGTGTTAAAATTTAAGGATAATCACCAGAAAAAAAAAAAAATCAAAATAGGTTACATAACATCCAATCACCTAGGGGAAAATATTTCAAAGAATTTAAAGACAGTTAAACAAATGGTAAAAAAGGAAAAACTAAGAAAATTTTTTAAAAAGTAGAATAAATGGAAAACATAAAATAACACTGTAGAAACACAAACATATGAGTAATCACAATATATGTAAATGGATTAAATTTCTGTGATTATTTGAGAAAAAGTCCAGCTCCTCCACTAGAAGGTGAGCTCCACAAGGTCCCAGATCATGTCTTATATTTTCTCTCTCTCATCATCATAACGAATATATGATATATCATATCATAATGATGACAGAGAGAATACAAGGCTTAGCTCATTGTGATTTTAATTGGCATTTCTCTGATGACTAGTAATTTTCAACACTTTTCACAAGTTCATTGACCATTTAAATATTTTCTTTTGAGAAATGCTAGTTAAAGTTTAGGTCCATCTTACAATGGGTAGTTTATCTTTCTATTACTAATTTGTAGGAGTTCTGTATGTATTCTAGATATATCTACCAGAAAATTTTAACACAGATTTCTAAATAACTTCTGAGTTAAAGAGGAAGTCTTACTGAAATTACAAACAACTTGGGAATAAATGAAAATGTGAGCACTAAAAAACCTGCAGAATATATACAAAATTGCACTTAGAGGACATGTTATAGATTTAAATGTCTTAATTAGAAAATAAGAAATGTTTTTTAAAATGAATCAAACTTATGAATCAAAAAGCTAGATGACAAATAAGGTAAACTCCTAAAAAAGTAGAAGAAAAGAATTAATAAACATGTGAAAATTCTGGGGTTAATGGAGTAAAAGCAAAAAAGAAAAATTGATCAAGGCTGCAGTTATGAAAAAGGAGGAAATTCGTGAAACAACAGGAGAAATAAGAAAGGAGACTAAGATCCTGTTAGGAGATTTAAAAGATAAAAACATACCATGTCCAACTTCATTACAATAAATTCAATAGTCTAGATTACAAAATGGAAGATTTTCTAAGCTAATATAAATTCTAACATTGATTAAAAAATGATGATTACAGAAACATTTAAAAATTAATCAAAATTAGTCATAAAGCTCAGATCACCAAAGAATAGATAATATTGGGGCTGTATTACTTATTTTAGAACATAGAATAAAATTGGGAGCCTCTGAACTCATCTATGAGAATTGCATAATCATATGCCAAGACTAAACAAAAGATAATGTGGGGGGAAAAAACTACAGATCAATCACATTCGTGAACAAAGGTACAAACATCCTAAATAAAGCATTAGCAAATCAAATCCATGTGTATATTAAAAGAATAAAACATCTTAATTAACTAGGGCTTATCCTTGGAATGCCAGCATATTTCAACTTTAGGAAGTCTATTGACGTTAAGTCATTTGATCAAGAATTAAGAGGGAAAAATTACAACTTCATCTTGATAGATTTAGAAAAGAATTTTACTGAATTCAACAAAGATCCATTTATGATTTTAAAAAGTTAATAAAATGGAGATCAAAATGAAAACAGCTTCATTTTAATAAAGGAAAGAAACTCTACACAAACATACTCAGTGATGAATCACTAGTTTGAAATCAGCCACAAAGACAATGGACACACTATTATCACTCAACATCTTAGCAAATGGGGTAAAACAATAAAAAGAAAACATATAAATATTGAAAGTGAAGAGACAAAACTTCTTATTTGTAGACAAAATAATTGTCTATTTAGAAAATCCATGCAAATTAATTGAAAAATGATTTGATCTAATAAGAGAATTCAGCAAGTTGGCCAGATTGTATTAGCAATTGTGGCCCCATTAATTAGCAATTGTGAAAATGTCACGAGGGAAAAGAAGATGAGATTAACAAAACTCTAAGCTACCCAGGAATAAACTTCATGAAAAAATGTGAAAGACCTACATAGAAAAAAAATCAGAAATGTTTTCTAAAGATTTAAGGAAACCTCATGAAGATTTACTTAGGTATCAATGTAATTCTAAGTTCTAAGTTGACCTGTCTGGGTGAGATCAATTCAATCAATTCATACTGTAATATTTGACCAATGGCTTTCTATCAAAACCATGAGTTTACTTTTTCTCATATAGGTTTGCTAAAATTTAAAATAACAATTCCATCTACCCGTCAAAATTAAATACTTATTATTTTAGCTCCTTGCCCTGATGATGCCAAGCTGTTTTATTTATTTTTTATTATATTTAATTTGATAGGTTTTGCAGAACTGAAAGATGTCCCTCAAAATAATCTCTGGCCATGTATTCACTGATCAGTTCTATCACATCATACAATCGTACCAGTTTCTAGGAAGAAATAAGGTGTGTTGGAGGGGTGAAGACAGCTCTTGGCTGGTCTTCAGGCAGCAGATAAAGACTGAAATTGGGTGAAATGGATTTGGTAATAGCAGTGATCACAGGAGTCATGGAATGAATTAATCAAAGAATACAGGGGGGTTTAAAGTAACCCGTTTCAATGGTTATGCTGAGATACTGTCTCAGCATCTCTTGTGGATTGAGTGCATGTGCCATTTTCCTCATTGCAAAGGCAGGCTGGCACTGAGAACAGCAGCTTTCAAGCTTTCATGGGTTTATACATGTGAGCCATGCATTTGAAACTGGCCTTGGAGCCTAATCTTCATGTCTGAGCTGGGAACTCCAAGACATCAGGACAGAAGACCTTGGCGGTCAGTTTTCATGAGGACTTTGAAATTTGGCGGAGAAACATTCAAAGAAACTTTGATGTCTAAGATGCTTGGAACATTGAGAATCAGGCAACCTGAGACTCTTTAGAGAGGAGACAGATGCCAATCCCAAACTTTGAAGTGTCGGAGTTAGGATAGAGAAATTTCCCAAGAGGCTGGAACCTTGTCTTGAGGTAGGAGGAAGTCACCAAAATTTGTGTCTTCCCAGGGCTGGGGTGACCTGAAAAAATTAAGGGTGAAATAAAGCATTCTAACAACTTAACTCCTGATTCCAGGAGGAAACTAGCAAGCATGTGGTTGCAGGATTGGTCCTTTATGCTTGTTTCTTCATTCTTTTGGCTTGTCCAGTGAATGCTGACCATGTGCCTACCAGGTCCAGTCCCTAAAGCACAGTCCAGGCTGACGAGTCTAGGAATAAGTTTCCATCATGAACGGTTACACCCGCTTTGGTGATATGCCCGTTTCTGCTAACACCTTTCTCTCCATGGGGAATGTAGACTGTGCAGCTAAGGTATTTTCAGCTGTGGACACAGGATAACATTCCTGTTCATTGCCCTTCTCCTAGCTCTACTCCTACCCCAAGACTGAAGCAGGAATCACCGGCCTATTTGAGGTCCATTTTGATGTGTGGCCAATGACACAGGCTGCAGCAGTTACAGTAGTAGGTAATTTTTTTGTTCTTAAAGCAAAGAACAACAAAATGTCCTGTTTGATGAAGCTTGAGGGGAGCTGGCAGCTGTGGAATAGGTAGGTTATTACTTTTCCTCCTTCACACTCAATGTTCTGCAAACCCCACATCTCCTGCCTGCTTGGGTGTTGTCAACAGCCCTGTCTGGCACCCGGGCAAGCCAGCCTGTGTCTCTGCTCCACTTCAAGTTTTGCATCTGATCTCAAGTTCATTGCTTAGCTTTTTCTTCAGTCAAGTTAGGATAATGACATGCATTGTTTTCGCTTGAAGGTACTTTGCATCCTGTGGGGAAGGAAGCTGAATAAGTTAGTTTCAAAATATGATGAACAGGTTCATGCAACAAAAGGGTGAGCCCATTATTCAGCTGTCCAGATTACTCCTAAGTAAAAGGGAAACCACAGCCACAACTTCTCAAGTGGAGACTTTAAAGCAATAACAGCCAAGCACTCAGACAGATATTTTAAAGCCACAATTTAAAATTATAATCATATTAAAAAACCAACAGGTTTGGCAGTAATGAGATTTTTTTTTCAGAATTCTTATTTTGCATATGACCCTTAATATGCCTGCTTCACCTCCTCTTTGGACTATAAATTGCTAGACTGTTCATGGGTTTTGACATGAAGTTCCTTTTGCTCTTGCCACCTGGATAAAGGAGATTTGTTTTGTTTTTTGTTTTTGAGTTTTACATGCTCTCCAGGGCATTTAGAAAGGGTATTTGAGTAGAATTCAGTATATTTATAAGACTTTTAAAAATCAAATATCATGAGATGAAAAGGAAGGCCACAAAAAAGAAATACTGTTTGCATAAAACTGACGTCCCTGACATCGCCAAATTTTGTTCCAGAGGTTAATAACCTTCTGTTTCAAAACAGGAAAGAAGCTGAATCACAGGGAGTCACCTACACACGGGTTTTGCTAGATAATTATTCAGCTGACAGTTCAGAGAGCTTAACAAACCCAGCTCCATCGTCTCTGAAGACTGAATTCATTATGTCTTAAACATGAAAAAAATTCCCATTGGGATTTTTAGATGATCGTGCTTTCTTTAAATATGTGGTTTACCTGTTTAAGGACTTGGCAAAGAGGATAAAAAGTGCCGTTCTTAACTGTTACATCTCAGGCTTTAATTATTCCTATTTTTGATCTTCTAGCTGTAGATCTAGAATTAAACAGTCTTCCTTTAATGTGGGTAGCTGGTTTAAAAAAAAAAAAAGAAAAGCTTTTTTCGACTTGTAGACTTAAAATATTGTTTTTCTGCATGAACAGCTTGGGTGGAGAGAGAAAAGAAAGTGCCAAATTATGGCTTTTTTTTTTTTTTTTTTTTTTACTAGGAAGCTGATGGGTAATTATTTGGAAATGTCAGAGTATCTTGAAGTACACAGACTGGGAAAGGCATGAGGTGTGCTCAGAGTCACCTCTGGAGGACAGACATATGGTCATAACCAAGGCACTGTTTCCACCCATGTCTTCCACCAGCACTTTATGTGAAGGACTTGGCTCCTGAGAGGCTTTGTGGGCCGTGAGATTTGGGGGTCTGGGCAGGGAGAGGGTGCTGGGTGGTGCTTTGGAATACGAGTTTCATAAGTTTTACCCGAGAGGCAGGAAAGACAGGTTTACCTTAGAGAACTCTTTTAATTCAACTCCTCTGTTGTAGATTTTAAAAAGATAGCCATTGAGGGGAAATATTTAAAAACCCCAAAGTGGTCTCCTGTGTGCCTCCCATATTTAGGGAGAGGCAGAGACATGGCAGAACTGCCCTCTTTCTTGGGTCATGGTATAGGGTTGAGCATGGTTGTGGTGCAGTTGATGTATTGGGGTATTTTGGGTTCTTAAAATTAAGTTTATATCTGGTTTGTAAAATATAGATATATATTTCTCTCTGTGTCAGTGGGGAGGGTGGACACACAGAGATGTGAGTGAACAACAGTTCCAGAAAAAGAGGCAGTGTCCCCAAAACAGGAAGGACCGAGCTGCTCTGGGATCATAATAAACAGGCAGAGTCCAACTGTGTGTTGCAAAATGATGGATTAACTCCATGTCCTGAGAGAAGAGCTGACTGGGCAGTCTCTATCCTTTCTCTCCTGAGAGATGAAACCTCTAAGAACCTTGTTATTTATGAGATGTCACTGAGGCTTAAGGAAACACTAATACAATAGTCCACATGTATGCTGCTTCTTACTATGTTCCAATGCTGTTCTGAGTGCTTTACCTGGACAAACTCATTTAATTCTCACAGCAGCCTTATAAAAGAGAAGCAATTATTACATCCATTTTGCAGATGTGGAACCTGAGACACAGAGGGACTAAGTAACCTAGTGAAAGTCCCACAGTGATAAGTGGTGGAGCAGCATTTAAACTCAGATAGACCAGGCTCTAAGAACAGAGCCCATGCTGTAAATGACTAAAAGTTTAATAGTGAAGAAAAAAATTAAGTAAACAGTAAGCCAAAGTAGGAAACGCTGTGACCAAGACTTGAAGGACATTAGATGGGGGAGGGGAAGTCCCATGGGAGGAACTAGAGGAACGGGAAGGAGACATTTCTCTGTTCCCTATTGGAGCCAGAATCCCCACTGAGCCATCGAGGTCCCACCAGATTCCTGCTGGAAGTGGACTCTATCTAGGGGTAAGAGATGACCAGTGGGAATCAGGTGAAAGTGGGTCTTGCTCTGTGAGTCCAACTCATTCCCAGCTGACTACATGTGGGTGACTGGGCCACGTACCCTCTGCTGGTGTTGGAGTCTCTTAGGTACTGGCCATAGTGCAAGTTAGAAATGGGTCCAGGGTGAGGATGGGCTGCCTGCTTGTGGTTGCCATTGATGGGGAGATACCAAATGGTTAACAGACTTGCCTACCAGCCATCAGGGGTCTGGGAGAGAAGCTTAGAGGACTCAGTGGCAACAATGCTTAGCTGCCCAACACCATCCCGTCATGACCCTAGGAAGGCTTTTACCCTACGCTTTACCTTCTCTTCCTCACCACGGAGGAGACGTGGGCTTGGAGAGGTTCAATAACTTGCCAGTTCTGTCACTGGCAAGTGACAGAGCCAAGATGAGTGAACCGTGACTGTACCCTTGATCCCACTGCTTCATCCACAGGTGCCATGCTAAGTTCCTGGCTATTCTTTGTGTGGAATTATGCAACCTCTTCTTTTCTAATTAAGCTTGGGTGCATTTGAATGCCCAGACCTCAAATAAAAGTTATTTTATGTTTCATGCGAAACACTAATGAACATAGGTGTGATTGAAATTATCAGGACTTTGAGGAGGGTGGCAAAAATGACTCATTTCTCACCTCTAACTACAAATGGCAGACATGGTGCTTTGGGGCTTTTGAGTGAAGTGAAATCACAGGTGCAAAAGTCAGAGCTATTGGCTGACAGCTAGTGAACTGGTTCATGCCCACCCCAAGCCAGAAGTTTCCGCAGCCCCTACTCCTGTTTACAGATGAGAAAGGTAGGTCATATCAAATTTAGCTCTGTGATACCCTGTCCTCAGGGGAGGCTTTGGAGAGATAGATAAAGAAAGGGTTTTAGGGTCCCTGGGATACGGCATAAGCAAGAGGTACATATTACTAAACATTCTCTCCATGCCCAGTACTTGGCATAGATTATCTTGTGGAATTTGTACACCATCCTTATGAAGTGGGGACTTTCTGTAGACCCATTTTACAGATGAGGAGACTAAAGCTGAAGTAGAAGAAGTCACTTACCCAAGTTATGTGACTCCACAGCCTAAGAGGGTAATGATTAGAAATGAAAATAAAAATAAAATAAAAAGTGTATGGAAAGATTCAAATTCTTTCAATTCTATTTTTCCACAGACTATTTGAAGTACCATCGTACTCTTTCTCCCACTTTGATTACATTACATTACTTACTTCTGTTGCAGTGAATTGAATTCAATATCAGACCTGCTGCCTGTGGTCTAAGGGGAAATCTGGTTCTGCTCTATTTCTCAGGCCCCTGAACCTTGGCTTCTGAGGCTATGGGAGCCTAAAAAGGGAGCTCACTCAGCCCCAAGAGGAAGGAAGCACCTTGTCATTTCCCCAAATGGAATATCCAACTTTCTCATCTCCAAATGGATCTGGAAGAACTCCTGTGTTTGGCCTGGGATTAGGGTCTGAGGGATAGAATGGAGTCTTAGGGCTACATAATTTCATGTCTGGACAGGGGTCCCTACTGTGGGTGGGATCTATTTTTAAATGCCAAATCTGGGTGACAGGGCAGAACCTTCAAGATCTTTCTATAGCTAGAAAAGGACTTCATGAACTAGAACTAGACATGCAGGAATATTGTGCCAAGCGGAGGTTCATTCAAAGGGAAAAATTATAATAAAGAGCATGGGATTCAGGCAGATATCTACTTCTACAACTAGCCTGAAGTTCAGGTCTAAACATTAAAACAAGCAGCCTCTATGTTTTCTTTCCAAATGGTGGTGCAGAATTTTTTTTTTTAATTTTTATTGAATCATAATTGATTATACATATTTTGGGGGTTCAACGTTGACATATGTTGATCAAATCAATATTACTAGCATATATATTGCTACAAATTGGACTTATTCTTTATGCCCCTTGTCTAATCTCTCAACATCCCCCTCTCCCTCCTCCTACCCCCTCTAATTACCCCAAATTTCTTCTCTCCTTCTGCAACAGTAATGGTTACTTTGTTGATCTGTTGCCTAGATGATGTGTCAAATGCTGAGAGGTGCGTTCAGGTCCCCCAATATTATCATAGAGCAGATGCTTCTTCTGTCACTCTGGAATGGGCTTTGTGGAGAGAGACATCCTCTTCTTTTCTTTGGTCTGGTGACTCATCTTGTGTCAATGCACTCCAGTGGCTGGAGGACCATCTGCGTGGTGGTTCTGGTGTTTAGCCACTTTTGCAGCAGCCGTGGTTATTGTGGTGGCTGTGGTGGGCCACCCACATGAAGGTACTGTTTTGGGCATGCTCCTTGGTGCTGGTGGTGAGCCTGGTTGTGGGAGCAAGGTCCTGTCCCTGATTCCAAGCCTCAGGGTCCTGGAGCCCTGAGGTGTTGGTGGTGTGCCTGGGTCTGAACTAATTTTTTGTCCTTTGCTTACTTCTAAATTGGGGGAACTTCCTGTGAGGACCAGTATTTGAGCTGTGTGGTTTAGCTAAATTGCTGCTTTGCTGCTGCTTTCCTAGGGAAGGCTTTTTGTGCAACTCAGGTTTTAATGTTTGACTTTACAGGTACTTCTGGCTCTCCAGAAACTTGGTGCACCTGGGTTATGTAGAAACTCTGATCTGGGCCTGAGCTTTTTCATCAAACTGCACCCCATGCAATTCTATATCCTGACCAGTCTCTTCTGAGTGGCCCTATGCTGATAGAGGGGCAGATCAGCTGTCCTTGCTATGCCCCAGTGTTCCCCTGGTGGGCCCGTCTCCCCCACTGCCTATGCTACAAACACTTCCCATGGAACTGGCCATGTGCCAGTCCGTTGTGATAACTCACTGACCTCTGAGTGGCTCCTTTTTTTCTGTTGCGGCTCCTTGCTCTTATGTGGGTCCATGAGAACCCTATTAGTGGTCTTGTTGGCCTGGGGGTCACTAAGGCACTCTCTCCTCTGCCACCTTTAAGCAACTCCATCCAAAGGGCACAGCTGAAGATTTTGCTGACTACTGCTCTGTGCACTCAGGAGCTCCAGTCTTAAAGCAGCTGCAGCACGAAATGGTTGGAGTGGTTTTTTTCTTTCTCTCATTGTGGCTTCTCCCACCTACATGCACTCTGTAGGCCTCTCCTCTTCCCCTGAGCTCTAGCGGCCCCAGCTTGGCCTTTGTTGCTTTTTTATAGTTGTAAATTGGTTGATTTGTGGGAGAGAGTGACACTGGGGACCATCTATTCTGCCATCTTGACCAGAAGACCTGGTGGTACAGAATTTTGGAAGTGAACTAATCTTTGGAGACATCTTTTAATATAATGCAATCTCCTCATTTTATTCATTTTATAGCTGAAGAAGCTGAGACCTGGGGGCTTTCCCGAGGTCATTCCTCGAGTGACAGGGCTGGGACTTGAATCTATGTCTCTTGCTTCCCTTGTCCAAACCCCAAGAATTGCTCATGTTCAATGGCTTACTCATGCCTTTGTCTGACTCAGGGACATTTGGGCAAGCCCGTTCTCATGATCCCTTTTCTCAGAAGAGGATGTGATGTTCAGGCTGTTACATAGTCTTAAAGAATGATGTTAGGATCTTGTGGATGGGCATTTAGATATCTAATTCCCTGCTTCCATGAAAACAAAACAGAAACCTCTCTTTTTGCAAATCTTTTCAAAATATTTGCAGCCACATCCATGCCTTAGGGAGTAGAGTTTAATGAGCATAATAAACATTTTCACATTGCTCAAGATTCTGCAATACCTCAGGGTCGTCATCCTAGAGATCTCTATGCACAGCTTATGGGCATAACCTAGTTTGACATTTTTTAATAATTTTTTTTTTTGTAATTTGACCTTTTATGTTTATAAAAGTAGAAAGTAAGATATCTGGTTAATTGAGAAGTTCGGGTTTGTTGAATTCTGGTTAGTGAGGTCTTTCCACACTCTATGGGCTGTGCTATATTTGTCCCACCAGCCTCCTCAAACAAGCTGTGAAGAATATTTAGTGACATAAAAACTTCTTGATATTTATAAAAATACTCTGCTTTCTTCCTAGCCTAGGGAATGTCCTAATCAAACAGGGAAAAGATAAAACACCTAAGAGACTGACGCCCAGCCTAGAATGTGGATCTGCCTAACTCTCCTGCACTCTCTCATCCTCTGTCAGGTTCTGAGAGGCTGAAGGAATCAGGCAGAACAGAGTTTTGACCTCTTCCCAGGTCAGGTCTGCTGTGGCACCCGGTGTGGCACCTCCAGAGGGAAACCTGAGAGCTGCCTGGCATGACTTCAGTTTCTCAAGTTTCCCAATGGACAGCTGACCCAGCGGGAGGGATCAGACACCTGTCTTTCTCCCTCGGAGGCAGTCAGGCTGCTCAATCTGCAGTAATGGCACCGCCTCAGGCTGCCTGCATCCTCCTCTCTGGAGCTGGTGATTGCCTCATAAATCAGGGCTTCTGTCTTCCTTCCTTTAATCGAATAGAACAGCAGTGATTACATGGATTCTTAATGTAATCACTCTTTTCTTGTTGGGCTCTGGGAAATGAGTCTCCCCAAGATGTCTGTTATTGTTTTTCTAGGCTTGTTTTTGGGGAGCAGAGACCTCTTCAAGCTAGCTGAAATAAAGGACAACTAATGTTAGAGTATATGAGGAGCAATGAGGAAGGCCCGAGGCTCCTGGGAATGCTAGGACAGAAACCAAGGCATAGCTGGGTCACCTGGAACTCGAACAGGAGGATTCAAGGTGGTGTGGGGGTGGGGGTGCTCTAGCAGCCGGTGCCAGACAAAAGAGCGTCCTCACCCGTATGCTCCACTGCTGAGATGACACCTACATCAGAGCCTACATCTTGCTCTAGTCCCTGGCCCTCAGCACCTCCCTGTGCTTGCCCACGCCCCAGCTCACCCTTAATTCCTGCCTCTTTAGTTCCAAGTTTACTGCATGACCCTTCGGACGTCATTTCTCCTGCCAAGAGGAAATTTTTCTCTGATTTGTTGCTCGTGTAAGAGAGAGAGAGAGAGAGAGACAATTTAGTTGGTTCAGTTCGTCCTCTCCTCCTCCTTTTTTTTTTTAAACATGTGGGTCATGGGTTATTGGAGAATTATCAATTGGTTCTTTGTGGGTTAGGTCTCCAGTCCCTGGTCCAATCAGCTGTTGGGGGTGTGGATAGAAGGGAATGGGCCAAAATTAGACCACCTGAACAGCAAGGGCTTTCCATGGGCCGGCTTCCCTTTGAATAAAATGTATTCCTAGCAGGCACCGAGCACCCACCAATATAGCCGGCTCACATGGGCATTTGAGAGTCTTAGAGGAGCCATAAGCTACGCATACACTATCACTTCCACGGAAGACCTGATGTCATAGGAGACTGGAAAAAGCTGGGAGAAGGTGAGAAAAGTGTTTTTGACTCTAATAGTCCAACACACATTTTCAATTCAAGGACAAAGCCACGGACCATGTGGCTATTTCAGAGTGGGGTGAAGGAAACACACCCGCAGTGTCTAGGCCTGCCAGGTGCTCCAACTTTGAGCCCTGCTCTGGAATCGAAACAATATGTTTTTGTCATGTACATGCTTGCCAGGTGCACACACGCACACACACATGCACAACACACATACACACTGGGAGACAGGGGTGTTCGGGAAGATGTGAAGCACAGCCTTAATGGGAGGTCTACTGATGCTTCTTTCTTGTTGGCCTGGACACGAGAAGCAGGCGGGCAGCTCCTGCCCTTTCGGAAAGAAATGCCTACTGAGCTGTATTGTTTCCCTCAGGTAACAAATGCCACACTCCCGGGCCAGCCAAACTGTCCTGAAACCCAGCTGCTTCCGTGCCATCAAATGAGAAGGGTGCTTTGTTTTAATTGTCACATTTGTTGTTTGGAATGGTATTCTTTGACTACGAAGTTTTCTGGGTGACCTTTCCGTAAGAATTGCATGCAAATGTCCCAGCAAAAGGTTGCAGGGATTGGTCTGGAAAGGTTATCTCCATTTGTCTAGATTGCTGTCTTCACAAAAGGAGAACGTGCTGGTTGAGGAGCTGAGGGCTGGAGTACAGCAGAGGAGAAAGGTCACCTGGTCTACCACACCTTCTGTCCCCTGCCCACTCCCCACAGGTTCTCACTTCCACTTTCTGGCCTCCCCTGTTTCACTTCGGCCTGAAATAACCCCGCTGGCGGAGGCGCCACCCTGGAGCTGCCCCCACAGTGCTGGTGTCCTCAGAACAGGCTGTCTTTGAGCAGACGTAGTGCATCCCCCCATTGCCCCGAGATAAGCCATGCAGAGGAATCACCCCCTGAACAACCGAGGCTCTGTTAATAGGTCCTTAAAGCGTTTGGTGAGGAAACAATGTATTAATGGTTCATCCTCTAAACAAGCCTTTTTGAATAACTGCCCTTTCTGAACTGGAAAAAAAAAAGATTTCTCTAGAAACTCGGTTGAGATTAATGTGTTCTTTATTACCGCAGAGCAGTCTGATAACCCGTTATCCCCAATCTCAGGCTGGCGATGGGAGAGAGATGGATTTTAAATGAGACACACTCAGGTTTAGGCTGCTGATGAAAGAGGCCTATGCTATGATTTATGGCTGTGGGTGGTGGATTTCTGGCCCCCCAGTGCAGTCACTCCCAGTGAAATCAGACTGTGTATTTTCCTTCTGGGTAGAGGCCTGGAGGCAGCATAATTAACCCCGGAGGTCGCACGGGCAGGAGGGGAGAGAAGG
The DNA here is from genome assembly GCF_027409185.1 of Cynocephalus volans. Taxonomy (NCBI): domain Eukaryota; kingdom Metazoa; phylum Chordata; class Mammalia; order Dermoptera; family Cynocephalidae; genus Cynocephalus; species Cynocephalus volans. The sequence goes on from NC_084461.1 coordinate 101,897,767, forward strand.
GAGCGGGAGTGGGAAGCGTGGATCGGCTGTGTGAGGTGTGAGGGGATCGCCATGGAGGGTGTGAAGTTCTAATGAATCATGTCAGCTGTTGACGGGATTTGCAACAAACAGCTGCATGTGCAAGCCCCGGCCTTGTCCCTGGGGAAGCAGGTGTGGTGATGCAGGGCGGTGGCCTGCTCCAACCTGCCTCCATTAGCTGTAATTATGCTTATGACTTCTGTTCAGGGGCAGCGAGGAGCCATCAAAGCCTCTGGTGACTACCAGGGACACTCATTTTTAGACGGTGGTCAGTCAGCTGTAAAAATGGGCCACAGTTGGCAACGACAGGAGTCTGAAACCCGAAGCAATTTTTCTTTGAAATCAGCTTCTAAATTGCAAGGAGTCTAAATAAATTGACGCATTTACTAGCTTGAGCTCCTTTCCCATGCCTGCTTCATTGCCTCTGCCAGGCCTCTCCTCTCTGGAGCAGTTTTCAGGGGCTGGGGGTGGGCAGCCCAGCATGGGACAGGACAAGGCTCTTATCTGTCAGGAGGGCGGTCACAGGCTGGACACTTATTTCTGTGTGCGTGCACATTTTCATTACCAGCATTAACGAGTGCATTGCAACCTTACAAATTGAAAACGTTTTTCACAGAAGATATCTGTAATCTGCAGGGAAAAACATTTGTAAAATAAAAATCAAAGAGGTATCATGTGCTTACTCCCCAATCCACCCTCCTGAGTAAAGAAAGCCACCTTCTAAGGCAGCAGAATTCTCTTATAATTTAGCTGGTTTAAATTCTAGGGTGTTTCCTTTGCTAATCAAAACTGAAATGAAGTGACAGAAAGCCCTTGTGAGTTTAACATTTGACTGGTTGCTTAGCATTTACAGCAACATCTTGCTCCCTAGGATTTTGCACAGCAGGCCTGACTGGGCAGTCCACAAGCAATTAGGGAGGAACTGTCATTGACGGTAGACACGTCTTTGTGCAGTAAGGACTTAGGGCTGGAGCTACAGGTGCAGGCATGAATTCAGGCTGGAACGAATTCAGATCCCTGTTTGGCCATGTACGAGCTGGGTGACCTTGGGCAAGGAACTTGATCTTTCTAAGCCTCAGATTCCTCATTTATCAGTAGGGGTAATAATAACTATCTAATGGTGAGTTTGGGATTGAGAGATGGATGTACTACTCGTAGCACTGGCATATTGTAAATGCTTAGTGAGTGTCAGCTATTTTTCATCATAACTGAAGATCAGCATGAGCACATTTTCCATTCACAATGCTGGGAGAGCTCAGGCAGTGGGGTGATTACGTCGTGGTATCATCCTTGATGCGAGCACCAACTTTCTCCTCTCATTCTCCCCGCAAAGATGCAAAGCCAGCTGGGTTAGGGCCTTCCTATTGACCTCAATGGGCCTTTTGAACTCTGATTTCTGCTCCTCTGTTATTGTCTTCCTCTCCCTGCCTCCTCTCCATCTATCTTTGTGTACTAGCTAAAAACTTACCTCCTCTGGGAAGCTTTCCCTGAAGCCACCCGTAAGGATCTCTCCTTCTTTGGAATTCCTAGAGTATTTATTAGCACTCCTTGCCACTTACCAAATGTGACGCTGATATTAATTAGCTTTAGACAAATGCACATCACCTCTTAAGCCAGATGGCTAAAATTCTTAGGGCACAAGTGGCTTTTTCTATATCTTTGCATTCTTCTCAGTTTCTAGCCCAGTGCTCAGTAAAAACTTGTTAATTCATAAGAGTGATATAAAAACACAGAGAGGGCTGTAGATAAGTGAAGATCAGAGTTTGTTCTGATTGTCTGGCATTGACTCATTCAATTAAATTTTTGCAAGTACCTTCTAGGCTCAGGGATACAGCAGTGAACAAAACATATATAATCCCCTGCTTTCATGGGCCCTGCAGTGTCATGATGGGTGTTGATGAGAATGAATGCATCGTACTGGGATTAGTATTTCTTCGGGGGTTGGGGGTGAGAGACAAGGAAGTAGAAGGTCACAGCTCTCTAACAAGTATTGTGGTGGTTTATAATGTCTCAATTTAGCTAACCTGGAGCTATAATCCCCTGAATTCCCTGTCCTGTGTAGTTCCAGGTGAGCATTGGCCACATGAGACATTTTGAATAAAATTTGGAAGGTGGAGGTGAAGCAGGAGCCACAGTTCCTAAGCTCAAATGAGGGTGCAGGCCGCCAGGCGCACACGTGTGTGGCCCTAGGTGTTGTGGCCAGCACCTGGTTCTACAGACTTTCCATCTCCCACCAGACCTCTTCCTTCAGCTTTTCCAAGTCCTAGATGAGGCGACTATGGCACTCTGTGGCAATGAGCACTAGCTTTTCTTGCAGATCACCGACGACATTGATGTGGTAAGAGACAGAAACAGGTTCAGTTTGTCCCCCTGGGTTCCAGTTGTCATGTGAGTCACAGTTCATCTTTGTGGGTTCCAGTTTGTCCTTGCTCTCACCCACATCCTGCTTCCTTCTCAACTGATGGTCTGGCTGACCCTTAGTGACTGCAAGCTTGACACTAGATGCAGAAACAACAGCCTGCACAGACCACTTCAGCAGCATCGTCTGCCATCACCATTGTGGTAGGTCTAACTCCTGCAAATTCTAACAAATCCTCTTTCTAAATCATCCACAGAGCTTGGGCTTCTCTGATCAAACCCTGCCTGGTACACCAAGTATAGCAGATAACATTTGTGGAGCCCTCATTCTGTGCAGGTTCCATGGTCACGCCTTGTTTAAGAGAGTTCACATGCAAATGAGTGCAGTGGGAACCCTTAAAATCCCCATTTTGGAGATGAGGGACTGAGGCACTCACCACTCCCTATCTCTCCTGGACTGTTAGGTTAGAGTTGGCGTATTAGTCTGTTTTCTGTCACTTATAACAGAATACCTGAAACTGGGTACTTCATGAAGAAACAAAATTTATTTCTTACAGTTTTGGAAGCTGGAAGTCCAAAGTCCAGGGGGCACATCTGGTGAGGGCCGTCTTCTGGGTGGGAACCCTCTGCAGAGTCCCGAGGTGGTGCAAGGTATCACAAGGCAAGGAGAGGGAAGAGAGCTCATTAACTTGCTCACTTGCTCTCCTTATAAAGCCACCAGTCCACACCCATGATAATCCATTAAACCATTAACCCATTACTACATGAATGGATTAATCCATTCATGAGGGCACAGTCCTCAGGGTCCAATCTCCTCTTAAGGGCCCCACCTTTTAACACTGCCACATGGAGAATCAAACTCCCAATGAGCTTTGGAGGGGACAAACATTCAGACCATAGCAAGTGAGGTTGACATAGAGGTGGTAGGATTTGTGCACATGATGATTTGTGCCCATGACTGTGACTGGAGGAACAACCTATCCAGCAGGAAATTGATGAGATGAAGATGCAAAAGCTGTTTTGGTGGCCATGGCTGGAGGGGAAGATGTTGGCAGCAGTTTCCTTTCAGATCAGCAGATACTGAGTGTCTAGCTTCTGTGAACTGGTGGTGGGAAGAAATACGAGGAAATCCCAATTCCCAGATTCCAGGAATCCACTTGCCTTCCAAGGGGCAGGAGCACACCTGGTCTTTGAGTGATGTGGCCCAGCGGCCAGCCTGGGGCTGCCAATGCTTCCATAGGAGTAGGGCTGTGAGATTCTGTGCTGGAGAACATTTCTGCACCGTGTGGGGGCCCGGACTCAGCCATCACTGAGCAGCAAGGCTGCATGGATCTGAGGGAGGACGAGACGGAGAAAAAACATCCAAAATTGATGTAAAATATACCTTAATGTACATACTCATGCAAGGAAAACACTGGGACGTGGAGATAGAAAAGGAATAGAAACAGCGAGGCTCCCAAGATGTACTTTCTAGAGTGATAAAAAGAAACCTTTTCAATGTCTGTCACTATTCAAAGTGCCATAAATTTATCGTCCTTCCCATGCAATGCTGTGCTATTTTTGGTTCTGTTATTTTTTTCCTCTCACCTCAGTATGCCCAAGATGTCTGACAAACGAACGTGTAAGAAAATGCTTTATTTTCCCCAGCACGGCTGGAGAACTTATCGCGGGATGCGCATCTCCGAGCACGCTGCTTCCTCTGCGTCGTCATGCTCTGCCCTGTAATAGATTTCGGCTGAGAACAGAAACCCAATTAATTTGCCTGATATGGTCTCATGCCCAGGAATGGAAACCCTGTTGCTCTTTGCTAGTAAGATTCCTTTCCTTGGCCACTGATCCAAGCAGAACAGAAAAGAATGCCAGCCACCCTTCTGCAAAGACAACATCCCTACCCTCTCCCTTATGCACAGTGTGCCAAAGATTTCTGTGCTCTGCTTTGTCTCGTTTCCTTTGTTAAAAAACAAAAACAAAACAAAACAAAACAAAAAACCCTTGGAACTCTCTTGAGGATAAGGAAGGAGAAGCCAGAGGAAGCGGAAGCATTTGATGTTATCTTATTACCATCTGTTCGCCTAAGTTAGATGTTTAATCAAGTGAACAATTGAGAACCTGTCTAAGCCGGGAGACTGATGAACACCCGAGCATCCCAATCCTTCCCTCACTGTGCTTGCTGGCTGGGCCTCCCCAATCTCGGGGCTGCTGGAAGCTGTGGGGCCCAGGCAGGCCCTAGCGTCGCACTGACCCTTGACCTGCGCTGTCTGGGCTTGCCAGGTGCCAGCTCTCCTTTGTGTAAGTCACTCTGCCTGTAACCCTGGAGCTGGGACAGCCCTGGACAGAGCATCAGAAGCCGCATTGTTTTAAGAGTGGTATTTTCATCAGTGGGACAAGCCATTAAACATAAGGAAAGAAGCGGCCAGCCATCTCCACCAGGGCACACATTCACTGAAACTCAGAGCAAGAGGACATGAGTGCAGACTGGTCACCAGTCAGCTGCAGCCAGCCATCTGTGAAGAGCAAGTCATTTCTCTTTGGAATTTGATGATACCTCACCTTAAAAATGGAATTGAGCTATGTGGGGACATTGGCTTGGGTCTATTCTATGACCATAAAAAGTTATGTCTCCCTGGGAGAGTTTTGAAGCCACAGCAAAAGGGTGACTGCCTGGGTTTAATGCTCCATTGCTAGGTGCCCCCAGACCCCCTCATTTTTCCTGGCATCCCCAGGCAGATGCTCTTACATCCTGCCATTTATATGCTTCTCTGTGAGGGAATCAAACCCAAATGAGCCCTGTACTGCTTGGAAGATTTATTTTACAATGTAAAATGCATGGCCTCCTCTCTCCAAACCATTTTCAATCCTACCTCACATGATGTCCCTTTAACTCTTTTTGCTGGACTTGTTTCTTTTCTGTGTGCTTCTCTGTTGGTTCTAAGACCACCTCGTTTCTACCTGGATAGCTCATCTGATAGTTCCAGTTTTCCAAACCCACCCATTCTTAAGGTTAAGCACAAATGCCACATCCTCCATGAAGCTGTGGCTGAGACCACAATGCCCTTGTTCTCCACCCCAGAGTTGATCTTCTTGTCCTCTAGACTCCCACAGCTATTTATTTCAGTGTATTTTAGGGATCCCACACATTTCTGCATCATTTAATGGTTGTCTAGCTTCATAGTATAGTGATTAAGTTTGTGGATTCTGGAGGAAAGTCTTCTAGGTACAAACGTTGGCATAGGCATTTACTGTATGATATTGGGCAAATTACTTAGCCTCTCTGTGCATCAGTTTCTTCATCTGTGAGATGGGGATAGTAATAGCAACTACCATTGATTGATGTGCAGATCAAATGAGCAAATCCATGTCTAGTGTGTAGAACAGTGACTGGCAGTATTCAGCAATGTTAGTTGTGGTCATTACTATTATTCATTATTATTATTATATCTTCTCCTTTAAACTTCCTGATGACCATGACCCATCTTGTCTATCTTTCTACTCCACTACATGGGACTTTGCATATCGATAAATGTTTATAAAATAAGTAAATAGATGGCTAGGCAATAAATAAAACTTCTATTTTTTACAAATTGATCCAATTTTCCTCCATTAGTTTTAAGTTAGTTGATAAATCTGATTTAGACTTCAGATGATACTATTAACACATTTTCTTAAATATAATACATCAGATGATCTTTCTTTCTGTGAAACCATTTCACTGTGCACTGGTTATCAACTTGTCTGAGTCTGGTAAGACAAAACACCATGCATACAAGAATTTTCATGAAGTGGGTTTATTACTTACAGATAGGCAGCAAGGGACAACAGAAGCTTAGAATTCATTGTGAGTTGGTCCCCAACAGCTCAGGAAAGCTGCCTGGTTGAAGTCTTGACTGCGTGTGCCCCACTTGCACCACAGCTGAGACACTCAGGAAAGAAGCTAGCCCTGGGTTTTACACCCTGAGGGCGGACCCCGGAGGATATCTGACACACTGGCTTAAAACATTTAAGGTCATCCTGTTTCCAGGGAGGACTGGAACAGAGCATGGGCTGTCCCAGCCAGCTCTTCCTTATCTCAGGATGTTGCATTCCCAGAACATTCTGCAGATATTCTTGAGAAGTAAAAGCAAGAAAGTGGGGATAACTGGGATGGTCCAAGGCCACCCAGAGAACTGTCCTGCACTTTCCATCTCAGAATGTCATCCCATGCTATCACTGCCCAGAGACAATATCGAGACCCTCTGGATGGCATTGTGCAGAGATACATAAAGCCAGTCCTGGCTCTGTAAGAGTCCATAGCCAACACCAAGCCTTCTAGCCACAGTCGCAAAGTAAATAAATCACTGCTGGGCCGAGGCCTGTCTAGTGGTGCTTGGCTTCTGGCAATATGGGCTTGGCCCCCTGTCTAGAGATTGCCCAGTTAAGCCAGAGGTGGCATCTGCAAGTAGAAGTTCAAGATTCAGAAGCACCTCAGATCTAGGAATGACCTTGGGGAAGCCATGAAATTTTCATTGTAGACATAATGTGACCCCTTAAATTTTGGGGATTATCCCTCGCAAGTACTGTGCTGCTGTCCATAGTCCTGAGGATCATTTCGTAAAATGATCTGGTTGCTTTTGTTAAGCTTGGGCACCTGCTGGTTCCTGTCCCTCAACTCTGCAAGTAGGAGAAAATGTGGATGGGATAGAAAAGGGAAAAGAGGGAAGGGAAGGAGGGAGAGAGAGTGAGCGAGTGGTGGTGTTGGAGCGGTGGAGAGTAATAATCACAGAGAAAATTAGCAGGGAAAAAAGGAAGAGACTTCAATTTTGGCATCTCTTTCTACTGTTGCTACCATGAACAAAGACAACAATGGAAACTGCTTATCAACTGCGGGAGAATGAAGAACACACAGGTGAGCCCAGAGAAGACAAGCTGCAGGTGCTGGCCCAGAACAGGCTCGTCTGTGGGGCAGAGGAGGTGTGGCCAGCCAGGTGGACGTGGGTAGTGAAAATGTCATGGCAGCTGAGTTATACTAAGGCATTCATAGTTCTTTTCTTTCTTGATGAAAAATTTGCAATTTTTACACTGTGCCAGAGCAAATGAAACTGTGACTTATGATTCACAATTTATGTAGTTTGACACTTCTATCATGTTTCTCGAGGGCACAAAGCTTTATTGCACTCCAAGAAGCTGTGGAGGCGAGGGGAGGAACCGTGCCCACTTCATCTCTGAAGTCATGTTTATGGCAGATGTTTATTTCTTTAAATTCATTCATTCAATCAAAAAAGCATTCTTTGAGCAGGGCAGGAGTACAAAGTTGCTTACAGAACTCTGCAGGAAAGGCCGTGGACTCAAGGAGTTGACCAGAAAATGAGGAAGGGAAGGAGAGGAAGTCTTGAATAGATTATGAGTCAAAATCCTGTCGAGCAATAGCTTAGATGTGATTGTAATGCAGCATAAAACTTCTGTTTTCTGTGATTTATTTGACCTCGGTTAACAGCAGCACCAGGGAAAGGCACGGCTTGCCCCTCCTGCTGAGATGACTGTCTCCACGAGGGGATCCAAACAGAGCCCAAAGCAGCGGCCGCGACACCCCAAAGGCTTCCTTTAGTCCACTTTCAAACTCGTGAATACAGCAGATTTCTGTTAAAAGCAAATATGATTACATTGGCTTAAATAATTAAGGACCAAATAAACTCTTCGCAGAGTCGATAGAGGCGTTAAACACCAATGTCTCGCAAGCTAGCGGTTAATTGCTGCCGGGAATCCCAGCGGCACCGCCCCTGCTGCGGTTCCACGTGCGCCTGCGAGCTCCCGGGGCTGCAGTTCCGCCGGGTTCCGGGGAAGGTGAGGCCGCTGCCGACTCCACGGGGCTGCAGTTCCGCGGGGTTCCTGGGGAAGGTGAGGCCGCTGCCGACTCCACGGGGCTGCAGTTCCGCGGGGTTCCTGGGGAAGGTGAGGCCGCAGCCATCTCCACGGGGCTGCAGTTCCGCGGGGTTCCTGGGGAAGGTGAGGCCGCTGCCGACTCCACGGGGCTGCAGTTCCGCGGGGTTCCTGGGGAAGGTGAGGCCGCTGCCGACTTGACTTCCCTTCCTGCGCTGCAGCGGCAGAAGGAGGGCCGTGGAAAGGGAGCTGTGTCGGGAGCTGAGCAATGGCAGCCTGAATATTCCCTGCAGGAATCACCTCCCTGGCCACGCCCTTTGCTTCCAGGTATTAGGAAGTCGAGGTTGGGTGGTGTTCAGCCCCTGTTGGGAGCTGCCAGCTCACACGTTGGTGTGGGAGGGGTGCTGAGTCCCACCCCCGGAACTCATCATCCAAGATGCAGGGTACCTTTTCTTGCCCAAGGTAGTGTCACAAAGGGTCCTCATTCTGTTTAACCAAGGGCCCACCTGCCCTTCTTCAGGGCTATGGAAAACCTGGTCGCAGCACAGTCCAGAGAAGACCCCAGAACCTGAATGATCCACCTTGCCCCTAGCCCAGCAACGACTAAAATGACCTTTTGTCAGACAAAGCTATTTAAAGGGTGTCTAAACTATATTGAATGACAGACTGAGTTGAGAGTACAAAACAGAGGGGATTCTAACAACGTCTGTCTGCATTTTAGAGGAATTTACCTTAGCCCTAGCAACCCCATTTCTGGGGATCTATATACAGATATACCTGTGTATGTATTCAGTGTATGTAAAAAGCTATTCACTGTGATATTATACTAGCCAAGGATTTGACTCAACCCCAAGTATTCATTAACAGAGAACTGGTTAAATAAATAATGGTACATCTACACAGTGGAATACTATGCCGCTATAAAAAAAAAAAAAAAGAAAAACAATGAGGAGATCTGTATGCCTGGGCATGGAAAGATCTCTAGGATATATTGTAAATTGAAAAAGCAGGGTACAGAACAGTGCATATTGTGTACTACTATTTATAGCAGTGTTCCTCAAACTTTTTTCATTATCATCCACCAAGAAGCTTTTTAAAGACCTTTTTCCTAATCCCTCCCCTCCCACAAAATTTTAATACCATGCATATCTGTTTATGTACTGTATGTATGATGTATATCTGTGATTTATACATAAAAAGAGTAAGAATTTTTCACCTTCAAAAACTAATTTTCACCCTCCTGGGGGTGTTATCACCCCCGTTGAGGAGGCTTGTTCCATAAGAAAAGGAGAAAATGAGTATATTGAGTAACAAAATGGAAGGAACCACAAGGAACTCATGAAAATGGTTGCCTATAAGGAGGGGATGGAATGGGGGGATGAAGGCATAGGTGTGAGCAGATTTCTCTATGTCTGCATTTTTTTTTTATTATTTTGGGTTTTTAACTATGAAAATGTATTGCTTATTTTAAAATTAAATCAAATCCAATGACATATAAATACACTTTTTCTAAAATAAAATGAACAAACAAACAAAAACTAAAGGACATCCCTAGAACTGCAAAAGAAAACAAACAAGTAGACCAACCCTCCAGCTCTAGTAAGGTTCTTCTTGGAACCAAGCAGGGCCCCTTCCCAACCTTGGAGTCTGCCTTCTGCCCACAGCCCTGTGTCTGACCACACCGCACTGGGAGAGACCTCCGCTCCCGAGCAGTCTGTTTGTCCTCCTGGGTTTATTTTTCAGCACAGAAGGAAACAGAGTTTATCATGCCCCCTTAGAAGGGCTGTTTTCGGTTTGGATTCGTTGTGATGAACATAGCCTCTATTTTACAATCAGCAGCGTGCTTCACAGCAGGAGGAAGAGACTGCAGAGGAGCTTGAGGAAGCGAGCGCCAGCCCTTCTGAGAGAATGTGAAATGAGGGAGGAAATTGCTCGTGCCCTCTCTTCCTCCAATGGCACACACACGGGCTGTCATCAGGGAGAGACTGGGATGGTACTGAGCCCACTTAGAGTCCATCACCCAGAGCCACTGGGTCAGCTTCCTCCAGCAGACAGTGTTTCCTCCTTCCGGAGACAGCACACCAGAGGAAACTCCATTGTGGGATTAGCAAAACAAAACAAAAAATTGGGCCCACATTTCAATGTATCAGCAACTTTTATCTGATTGTGTAATGAGGCAAGATAAAAAGTAAGATTCGTATGATTGTGCTCTCTTAAGTGTCAAACATCACGATGCATATTTGGAATAAATGGCTGTGTTTGAAATGAGTTTTGTTTTAAAAATACTCCAATAAGTTACTTCTCTAGAGAGAAGAGATTCAGTACATTTAAGTTCGGATTGTTCCCCTAAACTTCAGTTTCCCCATCTATAGAATGGGTATAACAATTCCCATTGTAACTACATGATAATGCTGTTGTAAAGAGTGAATGATTTGATATGAGAAATGTTTTATGAGAGTAATATATTGTCATTGTTGAGACATACACTAGGGATCTTCATAAAGTATACTACACACATACACACTCATACATGTTTTTCACAGTTCTGGAGACTGGGAAGTCCAAGATCAAGGTGCTGGCAGATTTGTTGTCTGGTGAGGGCCCACTTCCTGATTCATAGACAGCTGTCTTCTCACTGGGTCCTCGCATGGTGGAAGGGGTGAGGGGGCTTCTGGAGTTCCTTTTATGAAGACACTAATCGCATTCATGAGGGCTCCACCTTATGACCTAATCACCTCCGAAAGGCTCCGTCTCCTAATACCATCGCACTGGGGGTTAGGATTTCAACATATGAAAATTTGGGGGACAAATTCAGTCTATACCAGTTGCCCAGTTCAGTACTTGTCACTGGCTATCCTTTCTGGTTCCTGTGTGTTCTGTATCCAGTCCAAGTGCCACTACCGGACTGATTTTCTTTAAACCACATTTAAAAAGATGCTGAATTAAAAAGCCTGCTATTTCTCCATCAAATCATCCTAAGTTTTCTCTATGTTGTATGTTGGGTTTCATCTGCTTCCCCACCCCGACTCAATCAGACATTTCATTTCTTTCAACCACTTAAAGCAGGGTCATTCCTACACCCTAAGGCTGCAGTTAGGTTGTTCCCATTTCTTTCTCAAGTTCTAAATCAAATATCATCTCCTTCAGGAAGTTTCTCTGATTTCTCCAGCTTTCATTGTTCTCATTTCTTTGAACTCCTGGAGAATTTGCTGTCTCAATCACATATTTTAGCAACTTAACTATATATTTCTTCATATACTTTGTTCATTCACATATATATCATGTATAAATATATGTTTCATTAATTGATGAAGGATCCAGGGTTTTTTCACATTTTATTTTTATAATTGACAAATAAAAATTGTATATACTTAACAGTGTACAATATGATGTTTTGAAATATGTACACATATATGAGTTACCTCACATACTTAATTTTTGTTGTGAGAACACTCACAACCCACTCTCTTAGAGATTTTCAAGTATACAGCACATCGTTATTAACTATTGTCACTGTGTTGTACAATAGATCTCAGGACCCACGGATTTCTCATAGTCGTTCTAAATGTTCTTTAGAGACTAGGGCAGAGATAATCAGTTGTTAATTGATTGGCTAATTGACTGGATGAGAAAGAAAGGTCATGAACAATATTTCTGTGCCCAAGAGCGAAGCTAGAATACATATTCCCCATGTTTTGGGTTTTTTTTCATGAAACATGTACAACATAATAGGGGGGTTGAAAGGGCTCTCCTGGTTATAACTGGTTCAGCTTTATATTGTATATGCTTCATAAGAGATTATATGAAAGTGGGCAATTCTTGATTTTGTTTGTAATGCTTGGAAGAAGACGTAGGTACAGTTAATCCATTGGTAGAAAGTTTGTCCATTCCCCAATTATGAGTACTCACTGGGTCCAAAGAATTGTGAGGGGCTGGGGGTGAGTGTCTGAATATCCAATCAGTGAGGTCCTGAGTACGTTGTTGGAGGAGAATTTGGGCTCAGCTTACTCAGAGTAAGTCACCTATTAGCAAAACGACCTTGCTAATATAGACCATTTCTCAGGGGCAAAACTTTAATGAGTTAGTATGATAATGAAGCCCTTGAATATTTGCTTTACCTTCCTGAGAAGGGATGAATGGAGAAAAGAAAGAAGCGGAAGAGGGGGAAAGAAATTCCCACCCTACCATAGGATTAAAAAGGAATGCCTGCTGAGTTTGGGGGACTAGAGGGAGCCTCCTGTAGTGATACTAAGAGACTTCCGTGATCCAAATCCTAAGCCTGGCTGCAGGTGGGGGCTCTGAGCAGTCTTAACCTTTTCATTCCCCAATTTCAATCCATGCAATGAAATGGAGAAAATAGTGGATGTCTCCAGTACTTCACAGACATATGCAAGAGTGTCATGCCACAGAGTGTTGAGGTTTTGTAACAACGCCAATAAATACTATTATAGTATAGTAGTGCTCCAATGAAACTCTTATGATTATGTGTTTCTACAGGAGGTCTGAACACCTAAGGGCTATTATTCTTCCATCATGACCGCATAAGGCAAAAGTGGGTGTCATTCCACCATGTTTTGTTTCAGATTCTACAGCAGACAGGGATATGGTAACTTGTTCCAGACCAGAAAGTGTGTTCATGGAGGGGCCACAAGTACTGCTGGATAGGTGGATGTGTGGCTCTGTGGATTCTACATATCACAGAAAGAGGAAATCTCTGCTTCAGCCTCAAGTCTTCTTAGAGCCAGCTGCTCTGGGTGGCTGGGTGGGCTGTGCCCTGCGTGGCTCCCAGCCATTGCTCGTGTGGGCTCGGAGGGGTTGAAGCCGGTTGGGGTTGTGCTGCGCAGTGCCCTGTGGGAGCTCCTCTCTACAGAGCACAGGGGCAGAGAGTAGGCCCCTGGCCGGGTTTGTTCTACAAAACTCTTTAAAAGTTTGAACCAACCATTAGAAATGGAACATTTTATACAAACAGAGACTTCTTGCTTCTCTTGAAAAACCAGCCTGACGATACTGAATGTACATTCTTTCATGGTAACAAGCTACTGCAGCTGAGGTTGCTCTCTGCTGGCTTCAGTTGGCTCTGGTCACTTCCGATGATTAAAAAAAGTCGGTCCCCAAAGTCTGAGGTGCCCACTGCCAACCCCCAACCGCCCCAGCCCACCCGTTTCCTCTGGAGAAGCAGATGACAGCAGTGAAGATGCGCCGAACAGGGAGACTCCAGGTTGTCTGCTGCAGGTGAGCAGCGTTAGAAAGACGTGGGCCTGAAGCTTTTCTGAATGGCAAAGCTCTTCCAGGTTTGTGTTCTCAAGTGGAGCAGTGGCACAGCCTGGCACTGCGGGGTTCCTGGGCTGTCACTGGAGCGGGCACTCAGCCCTCCCTGCCTCTGGTGAGCCCTACCAGCATTCAAGGGTCCCAGGACCTGTCTTGTAGAGAGAGACAGGAGGAGAGGCACGCCCAGGGCTCATCGGTGCTTCCCTTGCCTGAATCCACTCTCCCCCTACCCCCCGGCTTCTGAAATAGGCTCCCCCACCGCCCCTTATTTTTTGTGCTGGAAATATTTTGTGTCTAGACACGTCCTTGTGCTGTTTTCAGCTAGCTCTTTATGATTTTGCTGTTGTCATCTCTCTCCTGGCTAGGGTGGCTGCTGCTGCTCTGAGGCCTTCTGATAGTTCTTGTTTACTTCTAGGGAGTATTCTTTCTTTTAAGACAGGATTATGTAGCACACTCAGCTGGTTGCAAACTGTTACATTCTTTTTCTGGGGACAGTCAAGCAGTTCCTCCAATTCTTGGCCTCAGAATGCAGCCTCCTGAGTCTCCTTGCAAATTGCACTCTGTCCCCAAGAAGGACCCTGCAGCCATCTGGTTGGTACCTACTCCAGGAGCTTATCGAGTGTCTACATCCAGTCTTTTAGAAACTGGCTATATGAGGAAGAAGGGCCAGGAAGGGTGAGGCAGAGTGACTTCAAGAGTCAGGGAGAAAGTGCTGTCAATCTCTGAAAAGATAAATACCAATTCCAGAGTCAGGCTTTAGAGCCCTGTCTGCAGCTAAAGTTCCAGGCAGGCGAAAGCAGCTCATGAAAGTCTGGGAGCACAGGGTCTTGCCTCTCAGAGAGGAAGAACAGATGAGGTTTATCTTCCTGGAGGACAAGTTCTTTATTTTTGGATCATGATTCTCTCAAGAAATAGGAAAGCTATGAACCACTCGGGTCCGGAATAGGGATTCTCATTGGTACATATGCACGATGCAGACACGTCCCAGACAATTTCAGGGAGTTCACAGACCCATGACACCCAGCCAAAGGCCTGCTGGGAGACTAGAGCCCAGGAAAAATCCCTGGCTGGAGCTTTCAGTGGAGGACGGCCCAAATCCCCGAAGAGCAAATTCTCTACTCCCCATGCCAAGCAGAAGGCAGAGGCATTTTCTGGATAATTTAGGTAGAACTCCTCCCTCCCTTCCCCCAATATTTCTTGACACTCAAAATTCAAAGCAAAAGTCTGTTGTTTGCTAGGTAGGTGGTCCTTCTCTACTGGCCCTAGACGCTTGGTCTGGGGACATGGCCAGGGCTGCTAGAGAGGACTCAGCAGAGCCAGAGAACATGCTCCAACCAGACAGGATTTGTGAACTAGAAAGGACATCCTGCAGCACTGACTTTGTAATTGGCCTGTGATAATAGGGGCCCCTGATGGCATCAAAGCTGGTGTCTTTGAACTGATTTATCACGCAGAATGTGGGGAGCCATAGGCCCCCTCTGCTAGCAGAGAAAGGAAGGCTTCCTGGCTGCATTTTGGATACATTTTTCTCTTGGTGGCAGGACAATCTTCATGGACCCAGACCAACTCCCTTGGCAGTATTGCTGGTGGGGGCTTTAGCTTGGTACTGTCTATCAGCAGCAGCACCTGGCCAGAGGTCTGGGGCCGGGCCAGTGAAGGGAGGACACTGTGTGGGCAACTGAAGTGGTTCTGCAGGCCTGGCCTCAAAGTTGGAGTTACATCTTAAAGCCTCAGGGCCAAGAAGGAGGGGAGGGGGTTCCAGTCCCACTTAACTGGGGCCTAGAGTTGGCCTTAAGCAAAGTTGGAGAGCCTGAGGAGTCCATTCTTAACACTTCCAGCTTTTGTCAGGGCCACCTCTTCGGACCACCCCCTTAAACACATATCCCTCCCTTTACTGCCCAGCTGTGCCAGTCGTGCTGTTTTTTGGAAAAATCCATGCTTTATACAGTCCTGTAGCACCCCATCCCTTAACCAAAACGCATGTTAATAAAGTCCCTGCTTTGGAATTAAAAGGTGCTTTCACATTTGAGCTTTGAAAAGGCCCTGCAAAGTGAGCAAACTTAGTGCCTGCCTACCTGTCCATATTCACTCCTTGTTTTACAGAAAAGAGATTCGAGATTATAAGAAGGCAGAAAGTTGGCATTCATCAGGCAAAGGCAATATTGGAGGAAGGGTCTGGAGGGCCCGATAGTCAGCCTCAACCCACCCCATCCTCTTACCAGATTCTTGACTGTGCCACAGGAGAGAATTCAAGAGCAGAGTCACAGTAGAAAATGAGAACAGCTTTAGTATAATGAACAAGAGATATAGATTTCACAGAGAAAGAGCAGCCTAGCTCCAGACACTGAGCAGAGCCCACACCAAGTTTAATAAAAAAATAAGAAATACACACTTAATGTTCAGTACAGAGAGCAGGCTGGCTCAAGAGAGTGAGCAGCTGCTGGCTGAAAATATGTTTAATACAAAAAGAAAGAAAAAGTCCACAGGCAGAGTGCTGGCTGGTTCCAGGACAGTGAGCAACAGAAGCAACTCTGCTGGGATTTGGCTTTTATAGTTTCGCTGCATAATGAATATTCAGTTAAAGGGGTGGTTCCCAGTTATGTAACATTAGTCTTGCACATGCTCAGTTGGTCTCTTTCTGGAGCACCATCATTGGTCAAATCCCATCACATGCTCCAGACATATTCAAGAGCATTCTGTGCTCTTTAGCAACCCTAGTGGAAGGTCATTCAGCTAACAGGGTTATAAGACCCTTCTGTACTGAGCATGCCCAGCCACTGGATTTGCATAAGCCAGCCCCTTGTAGTCTCATTTTCCCCTGTTGGTGCCAAAAATAGGTCTAACTAGCAACAGTAACTTTCCTCTAGGGGAGGACCTAGGGGAGAGGCCTGAAACCTTGGGGAATGGGTTGTAACCCAGAGGTGTGTCCTATAACCCAAGCCCAGGGAAATGGAGCAACTCCTCTCTCAAAGGTGTGACTTCTGTAGAGCCCTGGTTTGGGGTCAGATGGGCCTGGATTCAAATTGAGGTCCTTCCCCTGGCTTGCAAGGTTGCCTCTTACAAGTTTTATTGACTATTCTGAGTTGCCTTATCTATAAAATGAGAATAATGTAATGCATGGGGTTGTTATGAAAATTAAACAAGGAAACATGGCAGGTGTTCAATAATGGTGGTCATACTGGCTGTAATCTATCAACAGCCTGCTGTGGACTGATTGAATTGTGTCCCCCAAAGTTCATATATTAGAAGCTTAATCCCCACTGTAACTGTTGAGAGTTGGAAATCCTATTATGCTAATTGAAAGGTGGGACCTTGAAGAGGTGATTAGATCGTAGGACCATGCTGTAGTTAATAGATTAATAATGGTGGTCAGGGGCATGGTTCCAAGGGCTTTAAAAGAAGAGCATGTGAGAATCTCTCTCTCTCTCTCTCTCTCTCTCTCTCTCTCTCTCTCTCCTCTTTCTCTCTCTCTCCTCTCTCTCCTCTCTCTCTCTCTCTCTCTCTCTCTCCTCTGCCATTTTCTGCCATGTGAGACCCCCTACATTACCCTACATTACCACCACCAAAGAAGACCTTCACCAGATGTGTTCTCTGGACTTTGGACTTCCCAGCCTCTGAAACTGTAAGCAATAAATTTTATTTTCTTATAAATCAGCCATTTCTAGGCATTTTTGTTATAAGCAACAGAAATGGACTAATACATAGCCCACGCACTGTATTGTTTTATACCACTCACATGCACTACCTCTTCAGAGCCATTTACCATTAACATGACCCAGTATGAGGTTGATGTGATATGGTCAGGACATTTCCCAATGTCCTCACCCTGAAAATGACCCAGCCTCATTTATTTTGTTCCTACACTATTTAAAATAGCATGAACCAAAAGACACTTTCCATTCTCATTCACTTGGCAAATCACTTTATGCATGTTGCCAGAATGTCCTTGGCTACTCTCAGGTATGGATTGATGGAATACGTTAATACCAAGGCAGTCACAGCCAAGCTAGGATTTCATGTTTTCAAATACACATTTTTCTTTTAACTCAGAACTCTCAGTTAAAGTTTCTTACAATTTCCAGTTCTTTGGGTTTGCAGTTGTCAGTTCTATCTCCCAGGCACCCACTGTCACAGGCTGATCAGTCCTCTGATCGCACACTGGGTGGCTCCTTATCATCTGCAGAATCAAGTCCTAAACCTCAGCCTGGCCACTCCACTGTACAAACAGTATGCTGGACTGGCCAAACACAATCCCAGGTGCCCACTAGAGGACGCTCTTTTCTCCTGCCATTCACTATGTCTTTCATATACCATTTAATCAGTATCTACTTGGAAGAATATTCATTTAATTTAATCTGCCTGGTTTAGCACCTCTTCTCATAGAAATCTCCTGGAAGGCAAATTCCCTCCCTGATTCATCTTTGCAGTGCTATGATACCAAGCATGGTAACTTTTACGTATTTTCAAATGAATTAGTGAATTAAATTGATAGATTAAAAACTATAGAATGAAATGGTGGAACTAGTTTGAGTTACTGAAAAGTTTGAATATATCTGAAGCTATATAGTCATATTACTTTCAAGTATATATCTTCAACTCGGCTAATCTAGTCTTGCCTTACGCATATCTTTAGGGAGCCAATTTTAATGAATAATTAAAGTATCATTAATATTATATCAATTATTTACATGTACTTGGCTCTTCTGGAATACTTCCCAGGTCTTTGGAAACAGTTTTTTTTTTTCCTCCTAAGTATTTTAATATTTCTATTGAAAACAGAAATCCAGTTTACACTATTAATTTCTTGCTTATATATAGTGCATAGGTATTTCAGCCCAACTCCTGTCTGAATGACCAAAATACATTCTGGGGAATATCAATGCTCCATGAAAACAACATATTTTGTGGTCAAATAGTTTTAGGAAATATTATATACTACTCCTTACTCTTGGAGATTTCCAGGTAGTAGTTTTCCACAGGAATGCTGCATTACTACCAGATTTCACAGTAAGGAGGTTTTCCTTTTTATTGACCTCTTATCGATATGAGTAGACTTCCGCTTCAATTCAGTCACCATGTGTTGGAGCCTCCACCATGTGTGGCACCCAGGCCAGGTGCTGGGAATACACAGGAGACCAAGATGTTCTCCCTGCCCTCGGGACACACCTGCAAACACATCAGGATGAGCAGGGTGGCGAGGGCAACACTGGTGTGGAGGCAGATCATAGGAATAGCCCCCCACCCTGCATATCATCCACCATGCAGAGGGGGCGGATTCACTTCTGAAGTCCCCTCCCCACCCTATACTGCCTTCCTCACGGTGGGGACAGACAGCACTCTCGCCCTGCGGCTCAACTTCACTCACCGCCACACTTCCTGTGTCCACCTCCCACCACAGGCGAATTTCACAGAGACCCCAGAGCTAACCCTGCTCGCTCTCCTGAGATACAGTCACACGTTTCCCTCTGCCGTGGAGGCCCCGCTGCAGGTCTTGCAGAGGGAAAAAGAATGTGACAGTTGTGTCTCCCCTCAGGGTAAGAATGGGCATGGGAGCGTGGACGGACTGGCACAGCCTTCCCCACTGCTGGAGACTCGGCTGAGGCTCCTGCCCCACCTCACCTCTAAAGGGCACCATCGTCCAATGGCTCTGCAGCCTTGATATACCTCCCTCCAAGCAATGACTGTCAGGCAGGGGGCAAAGCTCTTTGTACAGATGGGAAGCTCCGGTATCGGTAAGTAAAACACCTGTCGAGCAGAGCAGATAAGGGCCCTGCTCAAAGCCAGAGCTCAAAAAGTATTAGCAGCCTGGATTCAAAAATAACAAAAGCAGAGAGTGAGTTAAAAGCCAGCTCTCTTGTTAGCAATGGTGTAAATGTCATATTGTTGGGTGTCCACTGCATGTAATATGATGTGTGGGACACCAGGGGACAAAGGGAGACTGTGAAGTCTCACCCAGTGGAGGGAATGGGTTCCATAACCTAGCAGAGAAATTATGTTGGACACATCAGGATACATTTCTGGCTTCAGAGACCTAAGGAATAAAATATTCTCATAGACATGGTGGTCACATTTTATGCAACAGATGCTTTTCTGAAGTCCTTGTTTAATTCAAGACAAATTTTCCCATAGCAATAAATGTAAAGTTGGATGAGTTCCAGGAGAACATAAATCTGTAATTACTATGTTGTCTTTTTGCCTAAAAGCTGCTTTTTATTTTCTTAGCATTATCTTCCATATTTTGCAGAGCCTTTTTCTACATTAACAGCAAATCAGAGTGTATGAATGGGCTTTGTTGTGGCATTTTACCACACGAATTTCCCTTGTAAAGATTTTGATGTGGGGGGAACTTTTTTACCAGCCTTCACATGAACATCCCCATTCGGGGGCCTTTTAGATAATACAGCTTTAATAGATTTTTAAAAGGTAATAAAAGATATACAAATGGCCAACAGACATATGAAATAATGCTCAACATCACTCAGCATCCGGGAAATGCAAATCAAAACCACATTGAGATACCATCTAACCCGAGTTAGGATGGCTAAAATCCAAAAGACCCTGAACAATAAATGCTGGCGAGGTTGTGGAGAAAAAGGAACTCTCATACATTGTTGGTGGGACTGCAAAATGGTGCAGCCTCTATGGAAAATGGTATGGAGGTTCCTCAAACAATTGCAGATAGATATACCATACGACCCAATTATCCCACTGCTGGGAATATACCCAGAGGAATGGAAATCATCAAGTCGAAGGTATACCTGTTCCCCAATGTTCATCGCAGCACTCTTTACAATAGCCAAGAGTTGGAACCAGCCCAAATGTCCATCATCAGATGCGTGGATACGGAAAATGTGGTACATCTACACAATGGAATACTACTCAGCTTATAAAAACGAATGAAATACTGCCATTTGCAACAACATGGATGGACCTTGAGAGAATTATATTAAGTGAAACAAGTCAGGCACAGAAAGAGAAATACCACATGTTCTCACTTATTGGTGGGAGCTAAAAATTAATATATAAATTTACACACACACACACACACACAAAAAAAAAAAAACCGGGGGGGGGGAGAAGATATAATAACCACAATTACTTGAAGTTGATACGACAAGCAAACAGAAAGGACATTGTTGGGGGGGAGGGGGGAGGGAGAAGGGAGGGAGGTTTTGGTGATGGGGAGCAATAATCAGCCACAATGTATATCGACAAAATAAAATTAAAAAAAAAAAAAAAAGATTTACATGTGTATGCACATTGGAAAAAAGTCTAAAGAGTCTAAAAGTTCATACACAGACTAAAAAGTTGGTGGTAGTTACCTCTAGGTAGAGGACTGTAAGAAATTTTTATTTTCTTCTTTTTACTTAGCTGTATTTTCTAATTCTTCTATAATAAGTAAATGTCTTTCTTGTATAATGTTTTTATAAAATTTAAAATTCAAGTAAAATTATATTCTGTAAATGCTGGCTTATTAAACAGAATTACACCATGTAAAAAATAAATAAATAAAAATAAATAAATAAATAAATAAATAAATAAATAAATTGAGGTCTGTTGGACTCCAAAAAAAAAAAATAAAAGGTAATAAATTATATCAGTAAAGATGAAAATATTAGCAAAATAGTCACCAAGATACTAACAAGCTCTTTGATATATACAAACAACAAAATGCTTCAGACTACAGATCCTGAACAAGAATGACAGGCACTTCTGTGGCCTGACATGTGGAAAAAGTGTAACCCATTTCCAGGGACTTCTGCTGGTTTTGGAATTACACGATTCTTGACGGATTTTTTTTTTTTTTAATTTTGTAAGATTCTCATTAATTTCAATTTTGTGTATAGCAAGAGACCTTACCAATACCATTCTACATGACATGTCTTCAGATTTGCACAATTAAGATTTTTATGAAATGTGGCCATGCTGTGATAACTAAATGGTGTCAATCCCACATGCTGACAGCTTATACTAGAAATCCTGCAGAGGCAGGGGCAAGGCCTGAGTGGAGGTGAGGGGAGGAGAGAAGGCGGGACTACAGGGCGGGGAGGGGGGCTGGGAAACAGCTGGTGGCAAAGGGAAGCTGTTTCCACCTCAAGTGCGTTGCTCTGCCACTTGGTCTCCTCTGACAGCAAGGCAATGAAAACCACTGGAAAACACCCTGGGAGCGTATTCTAGGTGCATGGAATCTCTGAGTAGTTCTAGGACAGAGGTTCTCAGTGTGTGGTCCCTGATCAGCAACATCAGCACCCCCTGAGGATCTTGTTGCAAAGTAGATTGTGACTCAGTACTGCTGGGATGGGGCCTGAGATTCTACCTTCCTAACAAACTCCCAGGGGATGTACATGCTGCTGGTCCATGGTCCACACTTACAGTAGCAATGTTTTAGGGCTCTTTTAGGGCCCATCTGTCCCCCTACCCCACACCATCTCACTTACTTGCAGGTACCTAAATTTACCTTTATTGTACAATTAGAGAACAGGTTTAACACAGCCAAAGAGACAGTATCAGTGAAGAATCCTTCTACAGGATGAAATGATTGATAAGTTGCAAAGAACTCTCCCTTTCTGACGGTAGAGGGAGGATGGGGACCCTGACTTTGAGCTGGGAGAGAGGATGGAAAAAGGAGTCTGGGGAAGCCAGAATTTCTCTGAAGCCTTGACCGTGATGCGCAGGGCCAGCTGAACAAGTACGAGCGACCACTGCCTCTCAGAATGTCTCAAGTTTCACGCTGCTTTTGTTATTTAATATGTCTGACTTCATATAAAGGAGCTTTGTTTAGAAGGGTGAGCTAATTGAGGCATCAAGGTATATGATACAGACTTTGCCCTCAAGGAATGCAAAGTAATTTTTAACTGTTTCCAGAACAAGACTTAAGCAACTGAAGTCTGTTCAGAAACCACAGTGATTAGTTTTCAGTTTTTAAGTACTTTTTCATTCTGGACAGAGAAGTTGAAAATCATGAGGGAGCATGCTTTCTTCTCCAAAAACCACAGGTCCATTACATGTCAGAATCTATTCAGCTTCTTGGGGAAATGAGATGACAACTAATTTTCACATAGAATTCATCTTGGTGTGCACACAAAGACCAGCAGGCAGTATGCAGGGACAGAGTAGCTGTGCGTGGGCTAGCTGAGATTGATTTTTTTCTTCTTTAAACATTCCTCTAACTGTGGTTTTTAATGATGTTTATACAATAAAAACATTCATTTTAGAAGGCCAAATAGTCTCTGAACTGTTTCTATTGTGCATTGTATTGGTGGGGATAGAATAAGCTCATTATTCTCATAC
Source organism: Cynocephalus volans (assembly GCF_027409185.1). Classification (NCBI taxonomy): domain Eukaryota; kingdom Metazoa; phylum Chordata; class Mammalia; order Dermoptera; family Cynocephalidae; genus Cynocephalus; species Cynocephalus volans. The sequence continues at coordinate 101,920,555 of NC_084461.1, forward strand.
AAGTCAGGAGAGCGGAAAGTGATTAAACCTTTTGATAAGAAGATAAATGATAGGAAATCCATCTGAAAGCTCACACTGCCCTGAGTCAGAGTTTCCACACTGAGCTAGCACAAAGCCTTCCTTCTGCGCAGGGTGCCCCGGGCAGCCTCATCCTTCCAGCTGTTGTCCCACGTTGGCTGTGACACTTGTAGAGACCCACACCTGGGGCGGCCGTGTTTCCTGAAAGCAGGGAGACTAACTAGGTCAGGCCCTCTGTTTCACACCCCTGCAGTCCTCACCACTCCTGGAACGACTGCTCAGTGTGTGCTTTCCTGACTCTGTGTGCTCCGAGATGTCAGAGGATGTGTCTCATTTGCACAGTTTGGGCACTCAGCAGGGAGGTGGGGGGAAGATTTGTTGGATGGATGGATGAGTGGATGGACAGACAGATGGGTGGAAGGATGGATGGAAGGAAGTTGATCAAGCTTTGAAGAAGCCTTCATGGAATGCTTGGCCCTAAGCCAGGCCTCCATAAGGGCTGGTAATGAATAAACTTGGATCCGGTCCTGGCCCTGTCATTAGACTAGTAACCCTACGTAAGTCACTTACTCCTCTAGGGCACAGGCTTCTCATTGGGGAAGTCAGGGGAAGCCCATCTTTCTCAGGAAATTTGTGTGGACACAAAGATTTATGTGAAAATGTGTTGAAAATTATATCCATTGATCCCCATGCTCTCAGACAGCATGCACCATCTTCAATGCGTCCGCTTCAGGCACCATGACTCCCATCTGGGGCCTTGAAGGCGCTCAGGGCACGCAGGCCCTCTAGCTCCAACTCTCTCTCACTTCACCTCAGGCCGTGGCAGAGCAGGATCTGGACTTCCAACCCTGAGTTTAATCTCCACTAAGCAGGGAGTTAAGAGATCATGGAAAGTTTTGATTATTGGTTTGTGTCAGAGCCCACCTGCCTCCCACGGCTGTGCTCCTGCTCTTCAGGTAAAGCGTTGCCTGACTAGACTTGGGCTGGCCACCCCCAGGATGAATCAACTCCCATTTCATGGAAGCTTTGAAATTTTGTGTAGCAGGGAGATGGATTTTTAAAAACCTGATTGCCATTTCTCTGGGGGAAAAATTGTTCTTATGTATAAGTAAATAAAACAAAAGAAACCCCCCAAACTTCACATTAGACATTCTATTTAGGGTCTGGATCTCTTGTCTGACAAAATTAACAACTTCGTCCTTTCCACAAGCCTCTTTACTTTTGGAATTAATTGTGATAGGTTGACAGAATTCCAGAGAGTGCTGAAGAATAAATCTGACTCTATTGCCAGCTCACTCTACATTTTGTCTCACTCATGTGAAAGCAATAGCACTTTGTAATCCTGAATCAGGAGTTCATCAAATTAGAGCTTTCTCTAGTGTCACGGTAAATTAGAGCACAGATGATTTTCTTGAATAACACTAATAAAATGAGGCTGTTGGTTCCATTTGCTGTCTTGTTTATGAAATGATATTGTTTATGTGGATTTATTTTTAGTAGATCCTTTACCTAGGGATGCAGGATAAATTCAGTGTTTGAACCCCAAATTTACAATATTAATACTGGCTAATAAAGTTTTAAAAAGAGGGACACATGAATGAAGTAATCGGGCTGATGCAAATCTTTAGTTTAGGAATCAAAAGCTGTAAGTTCTAATCCTGGCTTTGCCGTTTACTTCGTGGCTCCATGTCCAGAGTGAACATCTGTTGTTTTCGCCTGTCCATCGCCCATGTGCCTGTCTTCAAGTAACAGCAGCTCTTCCTTCCCACTCCCACTCCATGTTTTCCCTCCAGCCCTAAGGACATGCAGAGTCATGGTGATTAGTTCAGCACTGGGCAACGCAATTTAAACTAGGTCAATGAAAGTCAATCTGTGACTTCTACTAAACTACTGAGAAAAGTCTCTTAATTTTTGCACTGGGATTGCCAAGTTGATAGACTATAAGGCTAGAGCTTCTGGTGGCCATTTTTTGCCACCTCTTAGAAATGCAAATGCATTGCCAAGACATGAAAAAAATATAGATTTGGGACATTAATGGAGCACCTGAATGCAGCCATACCTGCAATAGTAATGCCTGTACTTTTCAAATACATGAGTTAATCCATGTTTCCCCTCCTCTGCATTTTAATTTTTTCTTCCCTCCCTTTCTTTCTTTCTTCCTGTTTCTGGCTTGCATTTTGTCATTCACAACCAAAAGAACAGTGACCTTAGTGAATGCTTTAACCTCTCTGGGCTTTAATATATAATTGATAAAATGAAATGAAATGAAATTCTCTTATGTAAGAATATTTATGACTCAAATATATTTTCCAGAAGCAATGAAGCACTTTTGGAACTGTATTTATTTTGACACCAGCTAAACACTCAGGCACTGGAAAAAGATGACACATCTCCAAAACTTTCTCAGCTCTGTATCCAGGGAGCAGAGGCTTTATTGTCATCATGGGCCATCCCCTATGTCCAGCTGGGTTGGTGAGTAGACTAACTGCTCACCAAGTCACACCTGTGCAGGGGGTGGTAACTTAATCATTGTTAACACACTGCAGTCCCTGAAGTGCCTGTGTATCTGGCACATTGAAGGATCAGCACTTGGTGGGGTGCAGGCAGGAAAAAATTTTATTCCTTCTCACTTGAGCCATTTTTCCCCACCTGTAGGACGAATTCATCAGGCAAATCCCATGGCTTTTCCTGTCACTCTAACATAATAAAAAGTTCTCTGGTCTCTTTTAGTTATAAGAATAGTTTCATTTCAATAATTAAAATATCCAGTCTGCCCTCAAGATTAAAACTTCGAACTTAATTTGAAAATTAAATCTCCCAACTCCCAGCTTGGTACTGAGCAGTAAGGGAGGGACCCCTTCACCTGCAGCCCTGTCCTTCTTCTCCTCCTCCCCACTTCACCAGGCTGCTCCTGGCACCTGTAGGCCTTGGAGATGTGGAGGGAGGAAAGGTAAGGGGTAGGAAACATCATCATACTTGACTGCCATTGCTGTAACCCATGTTGTTACCTCCTGGTTGGACAAACTCCCAACCAGGTTGGACCAATGGTCCAATGTTGGTCTCTGTGGAGGACATTGTCTTTTTGGGAAACTTTAAGTGCAACAGATATCACCTTTTCTCTTTCAGCCTGTCTACTGGCCCTGTTGGGTCCCATTTCCCCTCCTGGTGATCCGTATGGGTCTGTTCTAAGATTTCCCCAAGCCAGCTGCCTTCCTGAGTTCCCACATCTAATCCTTGGGAAACTGCCATTGTAGAAGTGTAACTAGCCCTCGATATACTCTCTCTGCTCTGCCATCCAAGTGGCTTCAGCAAGCCTCTTGCCTGTGGACTTCTTTGGGTGTGAGTATACTCACATGCTCCAGGGGATGCAGTTCAAACTCTCCAAGTGATTCTTTTCAAGCCCATCTCAGCTGGATTTGAAAGAGGGAAGTCATCCCTCCTTCTCACCCCTAATGCAGGCAGAGAACATCTGCAGGACTCTCAACTCTCTCCAAAGAAAGTCCAGCAGCTTCCTTAACCCCAACCCTTTCATATCCTGCAGGCAGATTATGGCTAAGGGACAAATCTTCATAACGGTTGCCATAAGTCACCTAGCCCTTCACTTTGGATTGGGGCTTTCTTGGTTCCTGATATTCAGTGATGCTTCTCAGCCTCTCGGGCCTCAGCCAAAACTGAGACATTTTAACATTATAGTCCAGGGCCTTGTGGTCTATGTCAGAATGTTCTGGTTCTGCTTCTAACTGTGAGTAGAATGTTCTTGGTGGAGGCATCTCCCATCCCTCCTTGGGCCTTTCTCCAAATCATCTCTTTGTCCAGGAACCAATAGGATCTGGGCCACAGTGGTCCTGGAAATAAAAGGTACTTACTTTTCTATGGGAGGATTCATTCAGATTCCTTGCTTCTGTGCTCATTTGCGAGGATTTCAATTACTTCGGATGGGACTTTGAGCCACTCTTACTGGTACCTTGTGTCAGTATTTAGATTCTAATATAAATTACTAGAACAAACACCTTTGTGAGTCAGGTTCAAAAAGGAGGCCCAGAGAGGTTAAGTAGCTCACCCAAGGTCACACAGCAGAACTCTGAGTGTGAACACCAGTCCATTACCATGGCCTCTAGACCTTGCAAGCTCCTTCCTAAGCTCATTATCATCTGCTAAAATCCCTTCTCTTGTTTTGCACACAGCAACTGAAATGTCTGTGGATTCATATTAAACAGATGAAAACATTTCCATAAATCATTTCCATTTCCATTTCCAGCTCTGAGGAGGTGTTAACTTCAGAATACTTTGCTGATCATTTTTCCTCCAGCAGCAATAATTGTTTTGAAGAACTTGACACACATTTCACCAGGGCTCAGTGCTACTGAGTGGGCAGGGAACAGTGAGAAACTGAATTTCAAGAGCCAAATTTGCATTGTGCTGTGTCTCCAGAGCGAGCCGAACAGATCCAGTCCCATTAGCAACAATGATAGGTGTGCACTAAGCTCTTCTTCATTGCCAGAAATATATTTTATCCTTTGGGAATCTGTTCTGATCCTTAGCCCTTCTGTGCACCCAACCTCCACAGCATTTGCTCTGTAATTTATAAAAGATGCATCTTGCACCTGGATGCCTCAGAAAATTTAAAATAATTTAAAAGCATTTAACACCAGCCTTAAATTAAAGCTCCCCAAATCCCTTGCCTGACGAATGTAATTATACTCAGACCCACACAGGTGAGATTTTTAGTACATCCTAGGGATCAAGAGGCCTGGGCTGGGTCTGAGGTGGAAGCAATTCCAGAAATTGGAGGGAAAGAAAGATCATTGTGCAGGCTGTATGGCATACAAAGAGCAGACCAGAGCATTTCTAAATAAAGCTTGATAGAGCGCCATTAGACCAGGATGCTCTATGTGCCTAATAAACATCATCATCATCTTGTTCACCTTATTCCTCCCTTCAAGGAGGATGAGATTTTACTTTCTGGTCAACACCCTGGCCAGCAAGATCTGGGCTAGCTTGCCCCCGAGCTTCTCAGCAGAGCAGAATGGTGAAGGGACCAGAGTTGGTCACTCTTGCTCAGCCAAGGGAGGCTTTCATGTGCAAAGCACTTGAGGCTGGGACCTGAATAATCTGCTAAAACAATAACGACAACATCACCTCCCATGTTACCTTAGGTTTTACTTTCTAGAGCAGTTATTTTTAAACTCAGGTCCTTGAAATCTTGGGGTACCATGACAAGCACCAACTTTGGAATTAGAGGGACCCAAGTTTGAATCTTGGCTCTACTACCCGCTAGATGAGTGGCCTCTAGCAAGTCATATCACTTCCCAGCCTCAGTTTCCTCATCTGCAAGGGGCAGGCAGATAAATATGTGCACTCTGCAACAGCTGTCTCAACAGTGAAACAAGATAACATTTGTGATTCTGCCAAGCACAGGGCTGGGCACTATTGTGAGTTTTCAGGGTTTTCCCACCTCTATGGCACAAGCTGGATAAGCTCACGTGATGCTGAACACTTGGCACATTTTCCCAGGGTGGCAAATTATTCTGCTCTTCCCCTCATTTCTGAATCTGAAAGTCAAGGTTGGTCCACTAGCTCACAGATAAACATGACATGTGCTCTAGGATAAATGAAGTTGGGATTCTAGAGAAACAAAATCACGCAATTTAGACAATTAAAAAAAAAAAAAGATGAGCTTAGGACACAAATGATCTAGATAATGGTTTAACTGTGTGTTTGATGGTCCCTAGAGTCGTACAGTCCAATATGGTAGCCACTAGGCTGCTGAGCCCTTGAAATGTGGCTAGTCCAAACTGAGATGTTTACAAGGGATACACACCAGGTTTCAAAGACTTTTAAATACTTCATTAAACATTCTTATACAGATTCGTGTTGAGATGATAATATTTTAGACACTGGGTTAAGTAAAACATGTAGTTGGCCCTCCGTATCTGCGGGTTCCGCATCCATGAATTCAACCAACTAAGAATTGAAAATATTTGAAGAAAAAAAAGATAACAATACAACAATAAAAATTAATACAAATAAAAAATACAGTATAACAACGATTTACATAGTACTTACATTGTATTAGGTATAAGTAATCTAGAGATGAGTTAGAGTATACTGGAGGATGTGAGTAGGTTATATGCAAATACTATATCATTTTATGTCAGGGACTTGAGCATCTGAGGATTTTGGTATTTTTAGGGGGTCTTGGAACCAATCCTCCACGGATACTGAGGGATGACTGTATTATCAAAGTTAATTTTACTAGCTTTTTAATTTTTTTTTTTAAATGTGGCTACTAGAAAATTAAAAATCACATACGTGGCTTGCATTATATTTATTCTAGATAGTGCTGCCCTAGACATATCCTTTGTTTCTATTTCAAGAGATAGATGGGTGGCCTCTCTCCTTATTTCCTGTTTATATTCCAGAGAGAGAGTGAAAGACAGGATCAGACTGACATAGCTAATGTCATCATTTGTAGTTAGAAAGAACTTTCCCTGCCAGGCCAACCAATTGATTGGCTGTCCCTAGCCAGGTCAGTGTCTCAATCAGCTGTGCTCATGTGTGGGAGGGTCAGTCATAAGATTCAGATCGACCATCTCTGATCAAAGAACAGCCTGGGCTACCTCCCTCCTCAGTGGCCGTGGGAATGACTGGGTCTGTGATTACCTTGTCCAATACAGTCAGTGCTTAAAAATATTAGCTAAAGTAAACTTAACGAAATGAGATCAGTTTCATGGTCAGATGGTGAAGAAAGCCCTGGAGTGGGGATTAGGGAGGGAGGAAATAGTGGTTCCTCGATGACCCAGTAGCTGAAGCTGACCTTCTCCCTCAGCCCTCTTTTCCATCTGCATCTAATTGCTGTTTGGATTCTGGACAAAGCACAGAAGAAGCCCAGGTGAGACATTCACAGAATGAGCAGAAATCACACTGCTGCAGAGAGAGGGGGCCCTTGTTATGGGCTGAACTGTATCTTCCTAAAATTCATATGTTGAAGCCTAACCACCAGTAGTTCAGAATGTGACAGTATTTGGAGACAGGGCCTTTAAAGAGGTAATTAAGTTAAAATGAGGTCATGAGGGTGGGCCCTCATCCAATGCAATGGGTGTCCTTATAAGAAGAAGAGATTAGGACACAGGCAAACGCAAAAGCAAGGTCATTTGCAGGCACTGGGAGAAGACGGCCATCAGCAAGTCAACTTGAGAGGCCTTAGAAGAAACTGACCCTGCCGACACCTTGACCTCAGACTTCTAGCCTCCAGAATTGTGAGAGGAAATGTGTCTGTTGTTTAAGCCACCCAGCAGTCTGTGGGGGTTTGTTATGGCAGCCCCAAAGCTGAACTTGCCCAGGATCCAATCTTTCTGCCTACTCAGCTACCCGAGCTGCAAACTTGTGAATGATGAAGGCGGCCAAAGAGGTTTCATGAGCTGACCACCCAGGTGTTCAGCACTCCCTGAAACCATGGTTGGAGCCACAGGCTGTGGAGGGCAGCCTTCCCCTCACCCTTGCCATGGCAGCCCTTCAGCCAGCGGTTCCCTTCTGCTCTGTTAGATCTTGGAGGACGAGCTCCAGTTTCCACACCTGTTGTTTACTCTGTCTTTCCTTTCTCTCCTGAGTTGGCAGCAAGAACACAAGGACTTCCCCGGCATCTCAGCAACTGAGAGGCAGCCATTTTTGCTTTGACAGTCACAAAGCTGGGAGTAGCAAGGACCTTTTTGGTGGAAAAGGTCCCAGAAGAGCAGGTGGCAAGGAAGCCAAGAGCCAGGAGAAAGCTTAGTTGTCATCTGAGGCCTTGAAACTTGTACAGTGACTCAGCAAAGCTGTGTATACAAAAGGTTATCAATTATGCATCATAAGTAAGTCATTTAAATGTACACTGTACTAATTGAATTTTACTTTAATTCAGAGTAACGTGGAGTAATTACAAACCCCACACTATGCCCTTTCAAAATGCAGAGGCAAGCAGAGTGAACTGCCCTTGAGAGGCCTTGCAGTTGGGGAAAGGTGTTCAGACTATATAGAAATGTGAGGCAGTGCAGAGGTGAGGAATACTTGGGCTTTGTAGTTGGTCTCTGTATCTGTCTTTCTCTGCCTGTCCTGTGATTGCAGAAATCTGAATGCAGCAAATCCCCATTCCTCCTCTCTCCTGAGTTTTCAAGTCCAAAGAAACACCCACTGGTTTGGCTCCCACCAGCATGCGGCACCAGGAACCAGCACTGGCCGCGTAAGGGCACCCCTGGGCACAGGCCGTGTGTGCACCGGCCCAGCGCCCCCTCTGGTGAGGCTCCACCCTCACCTCTGCAACCTGGGCTCATCCAAGACCCACAGCCTTGCATTGTCTGGGAATGTTCCGCGTGGAAACCACTTGCCAGGTGTCTTGTTATATTGAAAGAAAGCTGTCTTAGAAGAAGGAAGGGTGACAGAGAAATTCAGTTTTTAGCAAGGGAGAACTGAGATGCTTACAGATAAGATGCACTTACAGGGGTGATCTCCGGGAGTTGATTACTGCTAACTTTTCCATTTTCTGCCCCTTTCTTTGTATTGGCCTACATTAATTTTCTGTAATAATAAGAGAGACACAGCATGTAAATGTGTCTTTTCTACACTTGAATGCGATGCCCTGCGTGGGGGCTGTGGTCCACCGTCTACACTGCATGGAGTCCGGGATGGGGCTTGCACCTGCCAACAGCCAAAACCCATCACTTGCAGTCTGGTTGCCAAACAAGCCTGTGAGTTGGAGGGAAAAGTCTAAATGTATCCTGCGGCAAGGGAGAGGTCCCTGGACAGAGCAGGCTGGCAAGTGAAGCCTTGGCCGCCTGTCTCAGCCCAACTTTCTCTGTGTTGGTCTGACCCTGTCTCCTTCTATGAGGTCTCCTCCCCATGGCTGGTTTCCCTGAGAACACAGCAAAATGCCCCTGTCTCTAAGGCCTGGACAGGCAGGAGTGAAAGGAGAATAGCTGTAGCTTTTTTCTGCCTAAGAAAGCCATCGTCCACCCCTCCCCAGCGCCTTCCTGGTGTCCACCAGCTCCTTCCTCCTGCCGGGTGTGCACTTGGAGGAGGCAGGAGAGGGAGCCGGGAAGGAATAGTCGGTGTTTGTCAACTGTGAGCCAAGTGCTCTACGCAACGTGATCTGTCTGAATCGTCACAAGAACTCTGGCAGATTGGCGTGGTAATCTACTTTTAAAAATGAGGAAAGAAGACCAAAGATAGGAGAAATAAGTTGACTAACATCACAGAGCCAAGAAGCGGGACAGTCAGGTTTTCTGACGGCTTTACTTCTGTTGCGCCTTTCAGGATTACAACTAGTTTTAAGACTCCTAGGCTGATGTTATTTTTCTAAAGCTTACTTCTATGGTCTGAGAGTCTCTTTTGCTTGGCTTTGAGATAGACGGATAACAAAGCATAGATGTATAGTCTGTAGAGGGTTATCACGCAAGATTAACTGGAGATGCCCAAACCAGGGCTAGAGAATCGTAGAAAGAACGGGTTGTGTAGCTTGGACATCTCTTCCCCTCACCAGATGGGGACATCCTGAGTATGGAGTGATGTTGTCTCCCCTCCACCAGCCCCGCACCTTGCCCGCCTCCCCGCTGTAGCACCTAATACTTAATTCCCTTTAGTAGAAGTTAAACAAGTATTGAATCACGGTCAAAATACAGTTGTGAATAGATTAACCTTTTATTATATGCTCAGCCATGAAGTCTACATGTGAAGTGTGTATTAGAATCCCAGAAAATGTATACCACCACTGTGGCACATTTATAATGTGACTAATTATCCATTTTAGCGTAGTTCAGGAAGTTATGGTAAGCCCAGCTGCCTAGTCACTATTTTTACAAAATCAAATGTGACATTTCTGGGTTCCTCTGGGGAGCGGGTTGGAGAGGAAGACAAGGAAAGCAAAACTGGACACGCTGCAGAAATTAGGGCCAGAAAAGCAGACCTCTTTGAAGACATAGAGCCAATAACCAGGGGCAGAATCTATCAAATTTCCTTTTTCTTCTCTACCATCTTTATTATTTTTGTCCCTACAATAGATTGCTGAGCTATTCTTTATTTAATATTTTAATTTAGATGGACTCACTTTTTAAGTATGTTGGCTTCATCTCAAGCGATACTATCTATGAAATTACTTACTAGTTGTATCTTTTTCTAAAACACTCTTAAATTAGAATATGACAATTGAAATTAAAAATGTTTGTGTAGCACTTAAAAATCAGCTGAAGTGCCACACTTTGGTGATCAGTGACCAAGGGGACCAAGAACTCTTCTCTTCTGTGTGGGGCCCTCAGTGCTCTGGAGCTCCAAGAGCTGGAAGCGGCCAGGCCCCCGTTCCTACCCCTTCTCACTGCCGTCTCCCTGGCATTGGACAGAGGCAGCACAGACAGGCCCTGAGTCACAACTGGGCAGCTCCTACTCTCTGTGATGGGAGCTGCGTTTCCTGAGAACAAGAGCTAGCTTGGTTGCTACTTTATGTATAGTAGCCATATTTTCAGAATCCCAAGCCAGGATACACGGTTTGGTTGTAGGATAGACTATTTAAAAACAAGGCAGTCCCAGAAAACATGGGGAGTGAAGATGCACTCAGCTTCTGAAGGGAGGTTCTACTCTTCCCCTTTGTGGGCCTTGTTCTTAGGGTTAAAGTGGATCCACCTGGAGACAGCTTGTGCTGTTGGATGCTTACTGTGTTCTTAATGGGCTGACTCTAAAGCAGCTACACATTTTCCAAAACTGCTTCTTATTACTTATTGGCCTTGACATCCTGAGGCTCTTTCACAAGCATGCCCCACTCTGGTCAAAACTAATTGGGGTGGGGAGAGAGAGGGAGAGGGGGAGAGACAGAGAGACAGAGACAGAGATAGAGAGAGATATGGTAGGGGTGAAGAAGGGGTAGGGAGAGCTGAGATGCATGGAGACTCAGCAGTGAGAGAGAGGATAATGTGGATGGTCAGGAGTTGTCTACTAGTGCACTTTTCTATCTCCAAGAAGGCTGCTAGGTGGCCAGAAGAGAAAACAAAGGCACCTCCACCAAGATGGGGGTCTGTAATATTTATGCAAAGAGTGGGGCCATTTATCATGGGCTTTTCTTGCTTCAGTCAACACAGGACAATTGTTTTGTATATGTTGGTCAGTTGGGACTCTTGTTTGCAAGTGACAAAAGGGCCAGCTCAAATTGTCCTGAGCAAAAAAACAGAAGGCATTGATTCTTGTGGGCTGCACTGCTCAGAGGGTAGGACTGGCTTCAGGTATGACCAGATGTGGGGTTAAGACAATGTGCTCAAAACTCATATTCTCTCCAATTTTCAGTGAGTTCGCTTCTGTCTTGACTTTATATACTACTACTGAGCTGGTGGCAGCGGCACCAGCTCCTACATTAGCTTTGGTTTCCAAGACATTTTCAGTTTCAATCTACCTCCCTTCACCTTTTCGGCAGATCTAGTGTAGCAGTAAGGTCAAAGGCTATTTCCACCAAGTTCAGGGCTAGCTCTGCACTGCCGGGGAGGAACACTTCTGGAAGGCAATGACCAGACATTAAAGTCGGTACAGTGAGAGGCTTTTGGTGGTGTTTGCACCTTGATGAGCAAAGTAATTTATGAATTTCCACCACCAAATTGAGAGTGGGACTCTCAGATTTCTACTCAGTCTATAAAATGCACATAAAAAGATGGGGGAAATATTTTTTGAAAGATAACCAAACAACATCCCTTTGTGATGACTGGAACTTCTGGAAACACCCTCTGGGCCAGGCCTACTGGGGCCTGCTACGTTTGCCCCACCAGCCCTGGCTCCTCTCTGTTCTTGAGGCCATCTCTGTCTGGCTTCTCCTTTCTAGCCAACTCGCCTAAATTGTTTCCCCTTTAGACTTTCTACTTCTGTCCCCTAATTTATCTGACAACCCAAAGTTAGAGGCCAAATAGGAAACCACAGGGACTTGGTTTAGAATTTCCTGACAGAGAATATAGAATAACTCAAACTTACTGCTAGACACTGACACTTGTTTCCTCACAGGACCTTTAAAATAAAATCAATATTCCTCATGTATCTGTCTGGAGGAAGGGTCTCAGACAACCTCGTAGGGTCACCTTTAGCCCTGAAACTACATAAGCCACAGCATTCTGTCCTAGGTTCCTCCTTTATCCTCCTCCCCTCCAACCTGGCTCCTTTGGTCTCTGCCTTTAGCAACCACCTCCTCTCCCCTGAACACAGGCCAGCTGCTGACTTGGCTCCGGGAACCGTGGCTTTGCTGCTTGTTTACTTTGGAATAATACAAAATAAAACTGATTTGACTCTGTTTGGTTTCCAAAAGCTTTCACTTTTTACGCCCTCTATCTCATTTCTATGCCCTCTATCTCATTAGGTTGCCATGACACTTCCACGAGGAAGGCTGAGAATATGAGTGTTCCTGGTTCTCATTGCATAACAGTCCATCCCCAAACACAGCACCTGAAAACACCAATACTTGTTTATTTACCTTGTGGAGCAATTTGGGATGCACTCCATGGGGAAGTCACGTCTCTGCTCCGTGAGGGATAAGCTGAGACAATTTGACTAGATGCCGGAAGACGAACTTCTAAGATGGCTCAATCACCTGCCCAGCAAGTTGGTGCTGGCCGTTCACTTGGGCAACTGGGCTTTCCTCATAGCATAGTGGCTGGGTCCCAAGAATGCACATCTCCGAAGACATAAAGTAAAAATTTGCAGTTATTTAGGACCTGGTTCCGGACACTAGCATAGCAGCGTTTGTATCATATTCTTCTGGTCATGCTGTCGCAAAGCCTAGATTCAAGGAAAAAGCACAGAGACCTGTATTTCTCAACAGGAGAAGTATCAAAGAGTGTGTGGGCCTGTTTTAAAACAGCCAAATTGAGCGGAAGGAACTGAATCTTCAAGAAGTTTAGTGACTCTACTGTGATCACTTCAGTAGACCCTTTTGAGGTGCCTGCGCAATTCATTTTCATCATCTCTGAGAGTTGCTATTTACCCATGGGGTGGCCCCTGAAGCCCTGTTCATATGCTGGAACTAGGCACCATGGGATTTCCATGTTCTATGTGAATGGTTTTCACTGGAGTTTTGCAATGCTGCCCTCCCGAGAACCCAACAGTGACTTGCTCTCAGGTATTTGGAACTGGGATGTGGACAGACCGGCATCATAATTAGCTGGAGGTTTACATTTCTTAAGTACCATCTTGGGGTCAGGGGACCTCAGTTCCAGAGCAGGAGACTTCAGAGCAGGAGGTAAATGATGCTAATAGTCTGTGTTCTTGTGACTCAGTGTCAGTCAGTAATGTAGAAACTTGGCCTCCTAAAGCATTTTCAACATCGTGTCTTCTGGTGTTTTTATTTTTTGGTGGCTGGCTGATAAAGGAATCCGAACTCTTGACCTTGAAGTTAATAACACCATGCTCAAACCAACTGAGCTAACTGGCCAGCCTGTCTCCTGGTATTTTGATTCCTGCCTTGGCACTACCAGAGGACTGAGGATGGGGTTAGATGTGGCTCATTTTGTGATTGATTCAACAATGTGAAGCCACAGGCTTTCTACCTCAGAGTCGAAAGGCTGAGGCTGGGCTTCCAGGCATTGAGATGGCCCAGGCAATGGAAAACTCCAGTGGGGCCAGTCCTACCTCGCAGTGCTGCTGTGTGGGCCAAAGGGGACTGTGGCTGAAGAGAACTTATCAGCCACAAGGCACTTCTTGACATTGTTTTCTGTGTGATTGCTATATCCCAGTGGTTCCCAGCTGGGGTGAATTTGCCCCAAGGGGACAACTAGCAATGTCTGGAGATATTTTTGATTATCACAAGTGGGGAGGAGGATGCCGCTAGCATCTAGTGAGTAGAGACCAAGGATGCTGCTAAACATCCTGCAACACACAGTACAGCCCCCTCCTCAAATAAAGAATTATCCAACCCAAAATGTCATAGTGCTGAGACTGAGAACTCCTGTAGTATGTATTTAATGCCCAAAGGGAAATTTTTAATTGGCCAATTTGCATTGAATAAAAGTGTAGATTGTGGTTTGAGTTTTTAATACTGGGCTTTTCTTTTAGGGTTGTAATTGTACGACAACTGAAATCTTCTTGCATCTAGAGTTAATTTTATGAGATTAATTCAAATTTCCAAGTCCATGCATCCTTGCCCAAGATTTCACACACTTCCATGTCTGAGTTTCTTATCATCGCGTGGTGTCTCTGTTCCATCCCATATCAGTTCAGATGTGAAACTCACCTTCTGTCTCGATTTCATGCAAGTGCGAGTATTTTTGTTCATGTGTGTGTGCAGACACACACTATCCACAACACACTAGACAATGTGAGTGTGTGTTTGTAGTACAGTATTGTTTGTGTGTGTGCGTGTGTATGTGTGAGTGGGAACTGGGATGAAGTAGGAGATTTATCATGCACCAATATTCCTGTTGTTATGTTTTTTACCTGCTGCGCTAATGGGCCCACATGGAACCAGGAGCTGCAGCAGTGGGTGTCTGAACAGAGTGAGCAGATGTAAGAATAGGTGGCTCTGAGAGAATAATATTTGAAAAATGGAATGTTTTGTGAATGAAAGAGTCAAGAAAAGTATTTTTCAAACTTTTTTGACCATACTCTCAGGAAAAAGCAATCTGACATCACAGCCTTGTATAGCCACTAGTACATATAATTTAAACAAAAATTTCATGAAAAAAATACACTTATTATATGCAATGCTCTGGGATATTTTCTTTCCTTTTCTATTTTATTTTGTAAAAATGTTGCAAATGACTAAATTAGCTTCATAACTCACCAATGGCTCTGACCCTAGGGTGATATCCTAGGGTAAAATGGAGAGAGTGAGTGCGGTGAAGGCTGCGGAGTTAAGAGAGTCGGGAACTGCAAGGCTCCATAATTACCTGCCCATTCACAGTAATATCCAAGTGCCCCAGGAAGGTGGTAGGACCAGTGGATCAGGGAAAGGTTGAGCTATGTGTAAGTATAGGGGGTCATCAAGAGGTCAGTAGACATCTAAAAGGAGGGAGAGAGAGCAGGTTGGAATTAACTTTAGAGGTTGTATTTTTCTCTGAATGGGGGTGTATTAGTGGTTCAGAAGAATTCTGATTATTCTTCCAGGCCCAGGCACTCATGGTAAAAAGCACAGTACAGCTGTTCAGCACAGGTGGAAAATCCTTGTTGATGAATTCATTCTTTTGACAAATATTTATTCAGCACCAGCTAATGTAATACCTGATCCATACACTTTTGTGTCCTGTTTTGTTCTTCCTAAGAGCATCCTCATCAATCTAAAACATGATGCTAAGGGATTCACAACTACACCTGGGGCCCTGTCTGACAACGTTATCTTCTTTCCCCCATACTTACTTTCTGCATTCACACATAATAAGCCAAATGCAGGAAACCAATTAAAAAATGTAAAAAACCCAAACCTGTTATACAGGTCTTGAATATGGCTCTTCATCCTATTATAACATAGATTTTAGGCTAGAACAGTATAAATCGTACAGTCCAGGACTACTTTAAATGCCTGAAAGTGAATCTACAGCCTAATAATGAAGGACTTGAATCACTGGACTCCAATTATCACTTGAAACATAATGTCCCTGCTTCAGGACCTTTGGAAGAAGCCTGCATTTGTAAAAATCACAGCTTATTTACCTCTTTCCTGGCTCAATATCCATCTGTAGCTCTGAAAGAGCAAGAAACAGCTCCAGAGGTTGCTATCTTAGGCTCTAAATCTGGTGGCACAGTCTGGAGACTGTTAGACCCACGAATGAAACTTGGCTCAGTCGCTCACCAATTTTTCCATCTGGATGTCAGTTTCCCATCTACAGTACAGGGCTCTTGTGAGAATTAAATAAAAATTTGAGCCTGAGCACATAGTAGAGTACCTGGTACAGCAGACATTTAAGAGTATTATCTCTTTTGCCACCCTTCCTTTCTCCTCCCTCTCTGTGGTGAGTGGCACCATTATTCTCAATTCTTCACCCAGTGCCATGCACCATTTGCCATGTAACTTTGAACTTTTGTAACCTAGGATCCAGGGTTTGCTAAATGCCCAGATGCTTGCTGCTGCTAAGAAGTTTGAAACAGGAAGTGAACTGCTCATAACCCTTTGTTCTGAGTTTCTGTTGTTGCAGGAGGTGGCAGGAAGTCATGAACCACGAAATACTCGACTGTCATCAAATTTAACAGCTGGAACTAAAATACGGGCCCCAGAGATGAACCTGCCTCATTTTAATGTTAAGATCTCTGCTCAAGGAGAAGCAGGGATTTCCACACCTACCTGTTCCTGTTTTATGTCATGGGTCAACCACGATGGGAAGTCTCAGTTTGCCACCATGGACTGTAACCTGTACTAGCCTAGGGCTGAAGGTTTGGCCCATATGATAATTTCCTGATCCCTTTTTCCTCAGGAAGGTCACATTCCTTCCTGGGTCCAGCTGCAAATTTGGCTTCAGAACTGACCAATGAACTATGTCGCATAGTCAACCAATCCAAATTGAACAAGCTTGTATCCTTCATTTACATGAGAGGACCCCAATGAGAACTTGGGCTATATAAGACCACCCCTTTCCTTTGTCTGGGGAGACACTTCTTTGAGATATCCCCAGTGTTCTCCTTACTTGTGTGTTATAAAGCCTTTTCCTCCTGCTTTTGTCTTGGCAGTTTTGTGCTCTAGTCTGGTAACACTTTCTCTCACTAAAGGCAGAATATGTTTCTCTGCCCCACTTACTTTGAACTTAGAGACTTGATTTGTTTGGGTTTGGCCACATGGCTTGCTTCAGCTATTGGGATATTGACAGATATGACATGAATGGAGGCTTAAAATGTATCTTTTTATGGTTGAGCTTATTCTCTTGCACTCCTGCTTTTTACCATGAGAACAGCATGCCTCAAGAAGCTGCCTGGTCCATGGAGGATGAGACATGGACCCATGTCCATGAGGATGAGGAGGATGAGGGGACCGGGACCCAGCCTGCAGCTTGGAGTCAAGTGCAGCCAAATGAGCCCACTTAGATCAATTGAAGTCGAGATTGAGGGGGCTGATCCACAGACTGAGGGAGAAATATGTGCTTGTGTTGTGTGCCTCTGAGTTTATGTAGCATTATTGTGGCAATAGCTAACTGATAACTACCTTATAGCTTTCATGCTCATAATAAATGCTGCATATATTACGGAGCAGAGAAAGCGACTATTCTAGAGAAGCAGAACAAAGTGAATCGTTGGTGCATAGAAGGAGCTAGAGCTTTATTCTTCTGTTAAGCCCTAACAACACTTTGTGCTGTCATGTACTGCAACTTCTCCTCCATCTTTCTTTGGACATAGGGAATTTTATATCAGAATGAAACTGTTTGGAGATGGTACTATTTCCTTTCAGATAATAGTGCCAGGATTACTGTTTCTCCAAGAGTAGGGCCAAACTACTAACAGAAAAAATAAGCACACTTTGCAAAATTAGATTGTACTGACTTCAAAAGAAAACGAAATCTTAGGGCCGAGCCCGTGGCGCACTCGGGAGAGTGCGGCGCTGGGAGTGCAGCAATGCTCCCGCCGAGGGTTCGGATCCTGTATAGGAATGGCCGGTGCACTCACTGGCTGAGTGCCGGTCACGAGAAAGACAAAACAAACAAACAAACAAACAAAAAAAAACAGAAAAGAAAAAAAAAAAAAGAAAACGAAATCTTATTGGAGGAGGTCATTTGATCTTGGGTGATCATAAAGTAACCAGGCCAACAATGGTGGAGCAACTAAAGGGATCCCTACCATGCCTGAGACAGAGCCCCCCTCTCTCCAGTTTGCAGCCAGCAAAGGAAAGCAGAGGGAGAGGGGCAGCACCTTGCACAACTCCAGGAGACTTCATTCACATCGGCCCTGCTGGCTTGTCTCCCATGGGAAGGGCTGTATCCAAACAGATGAGAGCAAGAAACTGGAAGAAGCAGAGCAGAGAGAGGGGCTATAGGAGAAGGGGGATGGAGCACAGTGTGGAATACAGAGTTAGGAGACATCCGGGCATCCATGTCAGGGTGGGCAGTTAAGGCGTTCTGCATTAGTGAGCCAGGATGAGAATCCAGAGCCAGCTGCACTTACCAAGCTGGGCATCAGGCCAGAGGTGCGTCTGCCTAGAGCACCTCTTTATTTTTCAAATGCTCACAGGGGCACTGCACAAACTAGCAGCTGCTCTGGGCAAGAACAAAGCACCGTGCACGAGGGACATCCCCTGAAGATCTAAACTCAGAGGCTTTGTTCTCCCAACCTTGCATGGGGCAAGGAACAATGTTAGTGAAATAAAATCTATCTTCTGGCTCATCTACTGTGTGTGTCTTAGGATACCTTCTGATCCTTCAGGGAAACGTCCTGCTGAGTTCAGAGTGGGCTCCTTCTGGGGAAGGCTGAGACAAGGGCGGTGGTTCTTCCAAAGAGGAAGCACCTGTTTCCTGATCACCTGGCAGCAGCGCCCAGCCCTTCCCCTTTGGACTGCTCGAAGTCCTTTACAGACCAGTAGACAATTCCCCAAGCCCAAGGGACCATAAGGCATATTTCTCTGCTTGCCCTGGGCCTGCATTAGATAATAAAGAACATGCCCCTGTGGGACAGAAGAAAGGAGGGTCCCGACCCACACAGTCTATTCTAAAAGTAAAAATCATTTTCAGTTTTTATTTTTGTCCAGAGAAGTGCCATGTCTGAGTTTCCTAGTTTTATTTCTCTTTCCTTTGTTTGTATTACATTTGGGGAGAGATCCAAGTTTTGTGGGGCCCAATGCATATGCAATATGGAGGCCCTGCTTTATGAAGAATATATAAAATAACAATAAGGCGTTAGGTATAGAAGTGAATCTTTATACAGCATGAGACTGGAAGAGCCTTAAAGTATGGCCTTGAAGCTTGAGCTTAATTAGCTCTACAGTACTCCTGCCTCTAACCACACTTGATTTAATTTTTCCCCCTTTTGTCTAGGAGGGCGATAGCCAGAAGCCAGAGCCTTCCTCCGGGGGAAGTGGGAGGAACCTCCTTCCCAATCTTCTGGTTTGTTCCCCACTGTGCACAGTCAGGGCTGGGAGCCCTGCCAACCTGGCGGCCAGCTCTGCTCTGTGGGTCCACTGTTGGGGAGAACACAGGGGAGGGACGGCCAGACTACTCAGTCAAGTCATTCCTCTTGACCATAAAATGAGTAGGATACTCATGCAGAGGCCTCAGCTCATGTCAGGTGTTGCCTTCAGCCCTTTGATTGTCCCCTCCATGAAGCCCATTGGCAGAACTACAGGGAGACCCTGTAATATGCAAGAAACATCTACTGGCATTTCCTGTTTTCTCACGGAGCACACTCACATCTCCCCAAAGGCCACTATCTAAAATAGTCTCTTCCAAGGCTTTCCTTCCTAAAAATGTCCACAGTTTACCATTCTTTTAGGTTAAAAAATGATATCAATTTTTTTTCTCCCTGCTAACTCATCTAAGGGAGGATAAAAAGTGGGGGGGCTGGGGGCAGGGGAGGCACATTATCCATCCAATATGGTTGTTCAGGACTCAGAAAGGCAAGAAGAGAATCATTCATGCCAAATGTAGAGATCTAGATATTCAGAAAGAACACACAGCTTTTCCAGAGTCCTGGTTTTTGATCAATTGGTGTCAGCCCTCAGTTATCCTTTTGCCACTTGTCTCAAGGACAGCCTGATTGCCCTGGCTAGGGTCAGGTGTCCATTTCTTGTTTGTGACAGACCAGGGCATCCTAGCTGATAGTCCCATTGAGACAGCATAAAATGGTGAAGATGAACTTCTGCAAAGGGACGCGAGGGTGGAATGGGGAAGAGGCACAGGGTGGTACACAGACTAAATGTGAGCAGGAGCACCTTCGTTAGCAATCCATCTGGGGCAACTTTCTTCACTGCAATGCTACCTCACCACTAGGTTAATTAACAAAGTGCAGGGCATGAGGGGATGCACACAGAATGACTTGATGGAAGGGTGGACTTCAGGTAAGGTCTGGAACTTGGAAAGCGATAAGAGGCAAATCTGGGTGGAGGATCCACGTGGAAGAGAAGAATGTGAGCCCCAGAGGGGCGTACTGAGTATGAGAAGTTAGAGCCATATGAGATGGGGATACTAAAAGGAGGAGGATGGGCTCTGGCCATAAAATATATGGAGTCCACTGGTTTGTCTAGGGAGAGCTCTGGCTTTCAGACTGTGGTTTCCCTATCAACTAAGCATTGTCCTTTAAAGGTAGCCACTTTCAAAACTTTATCCAGGCTTTCTGGTCCAGATGGGGTCAAGCTCAAGGAGAGAGCAGTTTTTGTCTTTACTAGCTGAGTTTAGAGCTCTGAGAAACAGCTCTACAAGGGATTCTGGGAGATCTGAGGTGTTGATGTCCAAGGCAAGGTCGACCTGAGAGAGATTTGTAGGGAAGTCATAAAAGCAATGGGAGACTATGAAAGATTGGTTTTCAGGAAGAGCAGAGGGAAAATAAATCACTCCTGGCTTTTAAAAAGGCAAACAAACAAACTTATGACATCACGCAGCCTTATGGAAGGACTTACTATATCAAACAGCAGGTCACAATTAATACACGGGGTCTGCACACGAAGGTCTTGGTAGTCATAAAATGAAAGTGTCATGGCTGGATTGCAGCCTACTCCTGCTTCAGGGTTTCTGGCATCATAAATCACGTGCATGTTCAGACTACAGTAATATTTCCTTTCTGGCTAGATTCTTCAGGCTTAGAACACATGTAATGAGCAAACTTTCACAGCGGCAGAGCCAGTGAAGGACTGTGGGTTCGGTCAAGAGGCTGAGGACACTGGTCAGCAAGGAGACGGTATTTGGTTATTGTCAGAGTCTGTGGTATATTTAGAATAGGTATATTTCTTGTCCGCATCCCCCACAAACCACTGAGCTCTGCCTGAACCATTGTCGTTGGTCCCCAATCCATTCTGGGCTCCTGTTCCTCATTCACCTGTGCTGCCCTTAGCTTTTTATTCCACTAGAAACCCACTTTATCATTTTTACTAACCCGAACGCTTTCTTTTTTTGTAACTACACAGAGAAGCAGAAAGTACCTGTGTGTCCTTCACCACAGAATGTATTTTTAGATGACTCACAAATGCGTCTTTTCTTTTTTATCCTCTCCAAAGTCCTAGATTTATTCCTGGAAGGAACCCCCTGCTGCTAACTTTACTTCTCTTCTTGGCAGTGTCTAAGTAGGATTGTACAGAGTCCCTTGGTATCTGTTTTATGGTGAGGAAGGATATACAGATCTACTTTGCAAAAAGACACCAAACTTGTATGAAATGCCCTTGTTTCAGTCTAGGTTGCTCCAGGTGAAGATTTTTTGACCAATTCTAGCATCTTCATATGGCTTCCGGATATGCATTTGAGGATCTTAAACAAATACATAAAACGCAGGGTCTGAGTTCATCACTCCCTGCTTAAAAGCCTTTGATGGCTCTCATGCCAAAGCCCAGATTCATTAGCTTTATGTAAAAAGGCCCTTCACCATTTAACTGCAGCCAAGTTTTCCAGTCTCCACTTGTTCCACCGTAAGCATGCACTCTGCACTCCAGGTGTGCCACCTCATTCATTTCTCCTGAAGCTGGTGGCCCAGTTCTGTGTGTTCTTTACACATCTGGGGTCTTCAGCTGGGAGAGCACATCTTTCTCCACCCTGGTCTCCTATGTGCTGGCATCCCTCCCAAGCAAGGTTCCTGGCTCCCTTCTGTAGTCCAGTGCCCAATGTTCATCCCTCTGCTGGAGACTTATCCAGGTTCATTTTGGTTATTTGCTCAGGCTGACCTTCTTCACTTGACTATGAGTCCCCTGAAGGGAAACACCAGGTTCTTTTTCTCACTTTTAAACCCTCAGCACCAAGCCTGGCTGGGGCCCGTGCCCAGTAAAAATTTGATGAGTAAAATGAACAGTTCTGCAAGGGCAACTTTCCCTTGGACACCAGAAAATTCACAGTTTTTTAATGGGTACAGGTCCCTGCAGAGGCTGGATGTGTGGGGAGGGACTCACACCTATTCTCTCCTTGCCTGGCTCTCTGCTGGCCAAAGGGGTGAGAGTTCCCCTTGGAGGTTGTTAATGACCCTCCTGATGATCTGTTTCCTGTTAGTAGCTAGAGACAGCTGTACACCATTGTGTTTTCTTTTTTTCTCTTGAAGAGAGGAAGTTCAGAACCAAGCCAGTGCTTTCTAATGTAATTATTCTACAGACTCCCTCCCCTTCTGCTGCTTCTCCTTCTTGCCTTCTGACATTAGTTTTAGAGCTATATGGTTCTTTCATATCTGTGCTTTTCCCTGAAAGCTATGTCACATCCTTTTGGAAGCAGGTGGGATATTAATAATAAATGAGAGATGAACATGTGATATGATGCTCTTACGATGCTTCACTGCCTGCTAAAGCAAGAGGTTTTCCAGTCTGGATGTGTGTGTGTAGTCCTGAACCCCTCAGAGGCACACCCTGGATTCTGGGTCACACACAAGAGGCTGCAAGGTCTCTGACACTGTTTGCATCAGCCCAAGTTGGACTTGGAAAGAGAGTCTTTTGATACGCCCTTCTCCAGAGGGTCTCTCACAAGTTTCAGGGATGCAGCTCTGTGCACGCAATGAATTCACCTTAATTGTGGATTGGATGGACCACTCTAATTTGCCTGCCAGGTGCTTTGAGAGCTTTAGGTAAGGGATTCTGAAAAGTTAGGGTGGTTAGAAAGATGTTAAGATCCAGAGTGACTGTCTTACACACAATCTCTGGACACACACAATTTTATATAAAATTTGAAAGGGGCCAGAGGCTCCAGTTTAAAAACCCATTCTTTACAGGATTGCTTAAATAGGATGTTGTTATATGAATGGACAAATATGTGATAAATGCCAAGGAAATGTTTAAATGGAAGAATAGCATGGCAGCTTCCCTTTACCTGCTCTAAAACATCCACAATCTGAAAAAACACAGTACTGACACAAATACACAAAATGATCAATGGAGAAGAATAAGGAAAGGGATCCAAGTAGATTTGGAAACAATACATGATCAAGGTGGTGATATCACTCAGGGTTCAATCACAGAAGCAGAACTACTATCAGAGATAAAGAGTGGTAGTTCTCGATAGGAATGATTTTGCCCCCAGGGGACATTTGGAAATGTGGAGACAATTTTTGTAGCTGCAGCTAGGAGGCAAGGTGCTACTGGCATTTAGTGGGTGTGGGCCAGGGATGCTTCTAAACATCCTATAATGCACAGCACAGCCTACACACAAAAAGTTATCCAATGCCAAATGTCAATAGTGATGAGGTTGAGAAACCCTGATATAAAGGATTAATTATAGGACTTAGACCTTATGCGATGGTGGAGAAATCCATGCAAGACTACTGTTGCCTGTGCTCTTAGGGCCTGAGCCACCACAGGTCAGTCTGGCTAGCAGACAGGAGGGAAAGCTGGACATGTAGCTGGGGAGAAAGTAGTCAAACTCAGATGAACCTGCAAGGACAAACTAGAATCCATGAGGGCAAACTGGAACCCGCTTCTGTCTTTTACCACCTCCGACCTTGATGCTGTGGGTGACCCACAGGAGAAGCTGGTGCCCTGTACTACAGAGCTGCACATACACACCTGGCCTAGGACTCAGAGAAGCTGACTCAGGAGATGCTCAGAGCTGATAGAGCTGCAGGCCTGGGTGCTGCCCCCAGCCAACAACATGCAAGAGCTGGCGACAGCACCTCACACCCTGTGTCACTGCCACCTTCCAAATTTGTCTTATAGCCATCCTTAACCCGGAACCATAGAGGGAAGAGAATTCTGGAAAATAGAGTTGCAGCTTAGCTGAGATGACAGAGTTTAAAGTCACCACACTGACATTACAAAATAGTGGGGAAGTAAGCTTTACTTAATAAACAGGGTAGAACAACTTGTATCCATTTGGAAGACAAGAAGATTAAAGCCTTGCCTGATGCACATATAAAAATAAATTAAGAAAATGGAGAAAGTACATGAAAAAAAGAGAAAATGTTCTCTTTTTGTTTTTTAAGTAAATGAAAAGTTGCTTAACTTTGTTAATATTCAGGAACACAGAAACTAAAACAACAATGAGCCTTTTTACCCACAAGACTGGCCAAACTTTTTACCCCTGAGGCTCCCATGGATAGTCAGGGTATGAGGAGAAGGGTAATCCTATTTGTTACTGGGATTACTCTGAATTATAGAAGTATTTTGATTGAATTTCAGAAATAATTTTTTTTTTTTTTTTTTGTCTTTTTCGTGACCAGCACTCAGCCAGTGAGTGCACCGGCCATTCCTATATAGGATCCGAACCCGCGGCGGGAGCATCGCCGCGCTCCCAGCGCCGCACTCTCCCAAGTGCGCCATGGGCTCGGCCCAGAAATAATTATTGATATTGAAATACACATAACCTCTGTCATAGTAATCCAACTTCTAGGAATCTAGTAAATAAAATAATGTCATCTTTAAAAGGTATAGGTTCAAGTTTATGTGGTACGGCCTTGTTGATATAGACAACTAAATACACGATACTACATACTTATGATATAACATTGTGAAGTGTAATATTACTATTAACCCGGCTGTCTGGCTAATGCAAAGGATGTGATTCACAATATATTGTTAGTAGGAATATAGATAGATCTTATATTTGAAAAAATCCTACAAAAGGCCATATAAGGGCACATGTCAAATTGTCAACAGTGGTTACATCGTGTGTGTGTGAGGGGGCCGAGAGGTCAGGGGTGGGGGTGCTGCCCAGGGAAAAACAACGTTTTGTATAGATATTGTTTGTGCAATGTGTGCTGATTCAGAGACCTTAACATCTGCAGAAATGTATCCAGCTCAGATCTGAAGAGTTTCAGGGCTTGCACATTCATACAGGAGCCATATTCTAGTGGGCCTTTATTTATATCTGTGCTGCTTTCTCATGGAGTAGTGCCCCTATGTCACCCCACCCCCAAACCCAACCATCACCCTCACTCCTGTAGCTAATCCTACTCATCCTTAAGACATAGCTTGCAGGCCACCTCCTCCAAAAAGCCTTCTCAAAGCTGCTCCAACCCCATGGATTGGGGAGGGGGTCCCTCCTCCAACTCCTCAGCAGGTCACATAGCACCTGACCTGGGCACATGGCCAACTGCTTCACACTCATCTCTGGACTTGTTCATTTTTCCAGCTCCTAGAACAGCGCATGAGACATGATGTGAAGGAATGTTTGCTGACTAAATGAATCAATTTCGTATTTTCCAATAGATATTTGGAGGCAATACGTTTGTTTTTTGTAGCCACTAGAATTATGCTACAATTCTTGTCAGGTGAACACCAAAAACAACCAGAGTGAGGCTTAGCCAAAGGGACAGCCTCTATGTTACTAAAACTGCGTTTCCTGCCCGCTGCAATCAAGCACCCCACACCCCCTATCTCTGAGCACAATTCACCTATTGACAGTTTTCTTCTTCACCTGACAGCTGATGCTCTGATTTTCTGGGAAAAATACTTTTTAATTTTACCATTAAAGAATAAAAATACATTGAGCACCTATTGAGTCACATTAGCCATGTAGAATGTCATGTTTGTTCAAAAACATTCAGTTTCCAGAGACTGCTTACAGCACTGTCACTCAGCCTAATGGTCCCACATGCAGAGTCTGGATGTTAGAGCAAGCTCAGTCAATTTGTGTTTACAGCCAGAAGGAGGCTTCTAAGAAAACATCTAGTGCTGCCTGTATATGCTTGAATCCTCAGGATCAGGTGAATATCGCAGGAAAGGGTCCCTGTCCTCTGATCCCCCTGGGACACTCCAAGTGCCAAGGCAAGGCTTATTGAGAGCCAGTATGTGCCAGGCACTTTTCTTAAATTATTTTAATAAATCTTACGCAACCCCAGAGAAGCCTCATTTTTATAAATGAGAAAATTGAGGTTTAGAAAGTTTAAATAATTTCTCTAAGCTGCACAACTTATAAGTGGTAATTATTGAACTCCAGAATCAGACTTTGCTCCCTCCTTCTGTCCTTAGATGACACTTGAGAAATTCTCCAGAAGGCAGGTAATGCCTATGTCCACATGGAGGCTCCAGGCAGGACAGGTAAGCTCTGACCTGTTCAGGCAGGATGGCTGCCAGGCCTCCACCAACATTGGTCACCACAGCTATAGACCCCAAGCTCTGGGCTCCAATCCCAAGTCCCAAGGCTAAGATGCAGAGAGGCTGGCAATCTCTGCCAGGTGATTAAGTCAGGCATTGGTACCTGATATACTTTGGAAGCTCAGGCCACTTTTCTGGAGTGGCCACTTTAGACCCATGTGCAGAGATTCAAAGAGTTTCAGTCTCTGGTATTGAACTAAGACAAGATATCAGAAGCCAAGGGATCACAGAAAGACACCAAGATGCCCTGTTTCTTGACTTTCTAGTTCTATATTCCAGGCCCTCATGAGGCCCAGTGTACTCTTGCCTTGGGTTATTTGAGATACTCCTATATTCTGATATCAAATTCCCATTTTACCCAATTAAACTGGTCCTAATAGGTTTCTACCATTTGTAAACAAATGAGTCTTTACTACATGTCATATTACTTTGGTCCCCCAGTTGTACCCTCTGTCCAGGAGGCCCAGTGCCCTGTGCTCATGACTCACCAGTGCCTTTCAGAAGGTCTTCCAGGCTGAACCTGCAGGATGATGACACCTGTTCTAGGCAGAGGCCTCACACAGAGGCTTCCACTTCCACTCTCACCTCCTGTGTACTAATATGTGCTTTCTCCCTCCATCTGCACTTACCCCAGGTTTTACTAGATATGGGTATTTTTCTTTCTACATATCTGGAGCAGCTTCCAGCTGTGAAGCCTGGGGCTGGGCTTTTGAGGGCACATCCAGTCAGTGTTGGTCTGTTCAGGCATAAGTGCCAACAATTGAGTACTTCCTTCTCCTAAAGGTTCTGGAAATAAGACTTTTAATTAATCTGGCTTGGGTCACCTCCCACTTCTTGATTAGAGGACGATAAGCAAATTTGATTTATGGTCCCATCATAAAAAGGGGACATTAACTCTACGAAGGGAAGACAGGATGCTGTTATCAAAGGGAGAAGCAAGGAGATACAGCATGCAAAGGTCCATGTTCCTAGGGAGCCATTCAGTTCGGTTCTAGCACTCCTGAGGCTGTTACATGTACCCTCCATTCATGATCAGCTGTCTCCTTATTATACCAAGGCGAATGCGACATCCTGCTTCCTTCTCCACCTATCCCAAAGGCCACTTGTAAAATTGGATTTCCCATCTTCAGATAGACCCTTATGTTCATTTAAATCCAATTCAACCTGCATTAAAAAATATGTAGGGTGGGGTTGTGGGGTCCCTCCAGGGCCTGCCATGTCCTTTAGCATGAGCCTGGATCTCATGAAGCCTTAAGGATAACCATGGTGCCTGCCAATCTGCTTTTGTTGGTGTGGCATTTCACAGTTCTTATCTTAGTGAAAGGCTCCAAATTCTGGGTTCCTCCCTCTTCCTGAGCAACGCTCACACAGTGTCCCATCTAAAAAGGAGGTTTTTAAATGTGTTTCGAGGATACGAAAGACCATCACACCAATTCTCTTCCTCAAAGATCCCAAGGAGAAACAATGCTCTTGTTCTTAGCTTGAAGAGGTTTCCTCCCAGAATGTCACATTTACCCACACCCAGTGGTTGTGAAGTCAGGTGGGGGTAGGTGGGGAGCTGCCCCGGGGAGGGAGCCCACCATCAGCAACTGTCCCCACAGCCCGCCGCCTTCTCCAAGCATGCCCCAGGGAGCAGGTGTGACAGCACCCAGAGGGGGCCGCTCTGTGAGAGGCCGCAGCCCCCTCAACCTCCCTGACCCACTAAAAGGGCCCAGACTTCTTTAAACAAACATTTTGCTTTCCATCCCAAATTTCTGAATAAGCGAAACTTGAAGCTTTGATGCCTTATTTATTTTAAAATCAAATTTAACTCCTTCCCACACAGCCCAGATGTTCCTTCGCTTTTTCTATTTTGATCTCCTCTTGACAAGAGTAATGAATGATGGAAATTATTAGGGCCAGCAGAGGTGTCACTGCAAACAGCCTCTTGCTCCTTTTGGCTCCTGACCTGCAGATCCCCCCAACCCTTCGGCCTGAACTTCTCTGCCATCTCTAGACTCTGGGGGTCTTGCGTCTGAACTTGCGAAATGTGTAAGCCTGCTAATTTGGGCACCATTCTGTCAGCCTACACATGCCAGCACATCACAGAGACTGATGAAGAGCCAAAGTATAAATAAAGCTAAAATAAATGGTATTTGAAGACCTTGGAATAGATTAATTTAGATGTGGTTTGAAAAAGAGCACATTGTCTTATTTTTTTCTTAATTTCCTTGTTGGGATGAAGGAATTTTTTTTTTTTTTTTTTTAAATAGTAGAGCTAAAAGTTCAAATTCTACTTCTTTAATCTTTACCTCGAATTGCTTCGGAGAGTAATGAAGGCTCAACTTGGCTCAAATATTTTCCCTTTGTGTAGCACGGCACTCAATTAACGAGAGGACACTTGGGCTGCTGGGTACACGAGAGCTCATTCAACCCTCCTAGGCTTCCACTGCCGGGAGAGGAAGAGGCAGATATTAAACACCGCTCAAAAAAATTAAATAAGTAAAGAGGAGCCCTGGTCCTTGAACTACCTCTAAGAGATATTACATTACATTTTTTTCAGTGTTTCCTAGGAAACCAGTTCAGTGTAAAAACGTATTCTTTGTCTTCTGCTCTTTGCAAAATTGTTTGAACCATCATATCTCACAAAAGGTTGCTTCATAGGCAATTTGAACAGCATTAAAAAAAAGCTTAATCTGCAGTTTGCTGCATGAATGAAGGCGATACACCTTTATCGGAGGTTGAATGCTTCAGATTGTACTTGCTGAACATGGATAAGATTATGACATTATTTCTGAAGCGTCTGTGAAATCAAATCTTGTTGTCTTTTTTCCCTCTAAATCGTGAGTCTTTTCTCCCCAACACACCGAAGTCACATTAAAAAATCTCCTAAAATAGTTTTAGGAGATTCTTATCAGCACTTACACAGCAGAGTGTTAGTGAAGAGAAAAATAAACATCTCTCTCTCTTTCTCAGGCTTGTACTCAGCCAAGATCTCCATGTGTGTGCTTAGTCTCCAGGGCTGATGTGCCTGTGTGTCCCCAGCACCATCACTCAGGTCAGAACCCCTCATGCCCACTCTGCTGTCTTGGGTCATCTCCGATTTATATTCCACAGTCGTATCATGTTCAGTTGGTATTGAGGTTTTGCAAATAACTGAGGTACTTGGGTGTGTGCTGGGGTGGGATTCTGGTGAAGACCAAGGGTTTTACGGTATTGAAAGATTTTTGTTTTGCTTTAAGCACTTGAAATTTCAGCTACTAACTGTATCTCATATGTTAAAGGCCTTTGGAAAACAGGACGAGCATCTCTGCAATACTGATGTGGGTATGCACGTATGGAATATCTGTGGAATGGGCTGCATGTTGTTATTGTGTACTGCTGGATTAGTCTGACTCCCATCCCTGTATCATTGATCACTTAGGTTCCTATAGCGTGGACTGTCTCCTTGTATCTGATAGGCACTCTTTATCATGTTAAAAAGAGTCCCCTATCCCTTCTCACCTAGTAAGACAAGATGATTAAAAGCACTGATTGTGAGGTCACCCAAATGTATATATACCCTAGATCCACCAATTACCAGCTTGGTGAATATGAGAAAATTCTTTAATTTTTCTGTTAAATGTAAATAACAAAGGGTACTTATCTGATAGGATACTGGTGAGGATTAAATGACCTAATGCCCGAGAAACACGTAGCACAGTGCTTGGCGCCTGGTAAGTGTGTAATTTATGCTAGCATTATTATGCCAGCCATGCCAAGCACTAGCAGTAATTTTGTTTCTGTTGTACATACAGACCCAACTCTTTATTATATTATGTCTGATAATGACAATTCTGTTTAGCAAATAATTATTGTGTACTTACAATTTGCCGAGGTCAGTGTAGACTGTGGCCTTATACAGGTGACAAAGTACAGTCCCTGCCCTTGATATGCTTACAGTCTAATGAAAAAGCAAAGCCTTCCAGTGCATCATGGTAGGTATTAGAAACCTTTATGCACAGGGTACTTTGGGAGAGGACAGAAGAGCACAGCACTACCAGGGAGCTCAGGAAAGGCTTGGTGGAGGTAGGATGCCTAAATTAGGTGTCAATGTAGCCAGCATGTGCAATTGATTACTATATATATATTATATATTTTCACACTGAGCAATAGATTTGTATGTTCTTATGTGTACAGAGTATGGCAGACTGCTGATTTCCTGCAGTATTCATTCACTTATTTTAAAAAATTAATTTTTTATTTTATAATATTTGACAAATAAAGTTTGATAATGATATATTCAAGGTGTACAGTGTGATTTTTATATACGTATACATTGTGTAATGATTACTACAATCAAATTAATTAACACATTCATCACTATCCATGCTGTCCCTTAGATCCCCAAACTTGTTCATTCTTTAACTGAAAGTTTGTACACTGGATCAACTTCTCCACATTACCCTCACCCCCCAGCTCCTGGCAACCACCATTCTACTCTCTGCTTCTGTGAGTTCAGCTTTTTTAGATTCCACATATAAGTGAGATCATACAGTATTTGTCCTTTTGTACCTGGCTTATTTCACTTAGCATAATGTCCTCCAGGTTCATCTGTGTTGCTGCAAATGACAGGATTTCCTTCTTCTTTTAGAGCCAAATAATATTCCATTGCAAAAATGTACCGCAATTTCTTTACCCATTCATCCATTGATGGATACTTAGGATGTTTGGTATCTATTGTGAATAATGCTGCAATGAACATGGGGGTGCAGATATCTCTCGTCATACTGATTGCATTTCCTTTGGACATATACCCAGAAGTGGAGTTGCTGGATCAACTGGTAGTTCTACTTTTAATTTTTTGAGGCCCCTCCATACTGTTTTCCATAATGGCTGTACCAATTTCATTCCCACCCACAGTGCACAAGCATTCCCTTTCCCATCCCCTAACCAACACTTGATATCTCTTGTCTTTTTCATAATAGCCATGCTAACAGGTGTGAGGTGATATCTCATTGTGGTTCTGATTTGCATTTCTCTGATGATTAGTGCTGTTTGGCACCTTTTTACATACACATTAGCCATTTATATGTCTTTGGAAAAATGTCTATTTAGGTCCTTTTGCCCATTTTTTATTTGGGTTATTTCCTTTTATTTATTTATTTTTTCTATTAAGTTTTGTGAATTCCTTTATATTTTTGTATACTATTCCCTTATCAGATACATTGTTTGCAATATTTTCTGCTGTTCCGTAAGTTGCCTTTTCATTTTGTTGATTGTTTCCTTTGCCGTGGAGAAGCTTTTTAGTTTGATGTAGTCCCATTTGTTTCTTTTTGCTTTTGTTTCCTTGTGCTTTTGGTGTTCTATCAAAAAAAACAAAAAAAACAAAAAAAACCCCACATTGCCAAGGTCAATGTCAAGGAGTTTTTCCCCTGTTTTTTTCTAGGAGTTTTATAGTTTCAGACCTTGCATTTATGTCTTCAATCTCTCTTTTTTTTAAAAATAATACACACTCCTGAGTTTTATCAGAGCACACACCTTGAAGTCTACATTTCCCAGCTCCCCTTGCTGCTCAGTGTGGTCCTGGGATTATGTTCCTGCCCGTGGGAGATGAGTTAAAGTATTCTGTGTAACCACTGGTATTAGCCCTTACAAATGACTGGGCATGCTCCACACCCTCCTTCTTTTGCCCTTCCTGTTGACTGAGAAATTAGTGAAATTAGAAGAGCTTCTTGAATCCGAAGACAGAAGCCACACATTGAAGACTGAAGAGCCGTCCCACTGATCCTGGACCATGTGCTTCTGGGCTGTTACATGAGAGTGAAATCAGTTTCTATTTTTCTTTTTTCAGCCTCTGTGTTCTGGGGTTACTTTTTTCAGAAGTTAAGTCTGTACCTTGATAGAGTATGGTCTCGTGCAATGAATTAGGAATCAGGATACCTGGTTTTTGACACCAGATCTGCCACAAATGAGCAGTATCTAATTGGGCAACCTGTTATGTCTTGATTTTTTATTTTCTTTCAGCACCATGAGATGTATAATAATGACTATCACATTTCTGGCATAATACTTTATAGTGGCAACAAAGTGGAGGTTTTCCCTTGTAAGGAATGTCACAAGTTCTTGGGACAGGAGATAGGGATAGAATTGGGACTGAGTAAGCGGTACTTCCATTCAGGCCATCTGTGTAGCTGAGAATGGAAACACTTTGGGCCCGGACAGGGAAGAATCGCAGATGTGCTTGGGGAAAACATCTCTGAGTGTATCAGCTCAAAGGGCAAGTCACCAAAGCAGACAGGCACGCCAAGACCACCAGACACTGCTTAAACTGGTGTCCATGAATATAAGCCTCATGGACCAAAGGCAGCCAGTAAATTTACAGCTGTGTTACAGGAGTGCATTCTGGGTCCCATTCTCAGGGCCTGAAAGCCCTGCCCAGAGCCAACAGTTTGAGCCAAGTGGTCAGGAAGAGCCCCAGGTGACAGGAGAGGCAGAATTCACTGAGGGCATGACCAGTTCTCCCCAGACTTGGGAACAGACAAGGAAGTTAGTGTTTAGAGCCCCTCAGGTCCTGGTGTGGGCATCATGTGGCAGAGATGACCACACCACTGAGAAAGAGACAGAACTCTTTATCTGGCCAAGCAGGGCTTTTGTTTAACCTGGTCTGACTGGCTGCTTTTGTTGACAGATAAGGAGTATCTAAGGGAGAGAAAAAAAGAGACATTTTCATTGTCAGCAGATGGAAACTCAAAGTCATCTAATTTGATGATTTAAGAGTGCTGAGACCTTATTTTGTACACCACGTTGGAGAAGAGAAAAAGAGTGGGGTTTCGCGTTTTGCAAGCACCCATGAAATCTTCACCTCATTTGACTTTTACACGCTCCTGTGAGGCAGGCAGGCAGGCAGAGCAGGCACCATTGGGTCTCTTTTGCATATGGGGAAAACGAGGTGCTGGGAGTATGAGTGGTTTCCCCAAACAGTGACCCACAAATGCGAGGCCAGGTCTGCCTAGAACCCAGACCCACAGGCTCACAATGTGATGCGCTTTCTTCTAAGCTACTTTGACTTGTGAGAAGGCAACATTCCGAGCTGCCAAATTAGGGCTGACTGTCCCTAAGAGCCTTTAGGGGCTGGCCTTTGTGGGGCTGATCTTGGAGCACCTCACCCTCACAACACCCCCACTGAGCTGTGCTCTGTTCCTGGGCCCAGATCTGTCTGTTGCTCCAGCCGGGTAATTAGAGAGGATCGTTTTGGGTCACTCTTTCCTGAGGACAAGGCGATCCCTTTGGTTTCTTGATTAGAAAGCCCAACAGATTGAGTGACAAGGAAAAGTTTTTGATCTTGCTATTATAGTCACCTAATTAAAACGAGATGCAGATGCTCCAACACCTAGTAATTTTCACCTCACTTACTTTGGCTCCAATTACAGCCCTTCCCTACTGACTTACACTGTTTAAATTACAAAGTCAGAAGGAAATATGACTATTTACCTGTTTCTATTCATACATATAAGTCTAACACATTATCTTTTCGCCCCAAGCAAGAAATGTAATCACAGGCCTTCTCTTCACCCTGGAAACAGAGGGGGAATAAATCTTTGGTTCTTAAATAAAATTAAATACCAATAAGAATTCAAATCAGCCAACACCTACATCAACTTTCAACAGACAATTTTGTTTCTCTCGCTCTCTCTCTCTCTCTTTCACACACACACACACACACACACACACACACACACACACACACACACACACACACACACACACACACACACACTATCTTGTCCCTAGGAAAAAAGGCAGGTCTTTGGAAAAACTACAGCATCTGGAATCCACACTTTTGAATATACAACGTCCTTTTCAAGGTTAACCAGCTATTGACTCTGACCTTTGATGTCAGGGAAAGTTAATTGTTTCTAAAGTTGTTACCTTTATTGAGTATAAGTAAATAGCATTGTGAGGCAGTTGGAATTACATATATGTTATACACCAGGGTTACCATAGTTGATTGCAAGCAACCCTCTCTTTACTAAAAAACATATTTTTGTACTGAGAAAAGGCTTTGTGGATTGGGAACAGGGCTTCAATTGTCAAACAAACAAACAACCACCAACCAAACAGAAAGAGAACAGCAGAGTTCTAAAAAGAACATCCAGTTTCCTCCCCATCCGAGTGGAATCTGTCTGTGGTCATGTCAAGGCTGAGTGGAAGCTGCTGGCTTTTTCAGAGTGCTGTGGAGTAGCTCTGCGTGGTGACAGGCACAGAGGGAGCTGGATGGCCAATCCAGAGGAGCCGGTCCTGCCTCTCCCATGCCACGTGCACTGATAGCCTATCAACTCCACGAGAGCCTGTCTGTGGTAGCAGCAACACGGGACAGGGAGCAGCCACGCGGAGGAGGAGAGCTACCTAAGGGAGCCCATCTCTTCCCCTGTCTCCTGCTGGAAGATTTTTCCAGGCACTCAACCAAATCATTCAACCATTGACATTGAGGATGAAATCAAATTGCTTAGTTGGTACCCACAATGCCAAAGTGGCCGATGGCGCTGACAGAAAAAGACAACAGTGGATATTTCCTCCAGGCCTCTTCCTGTCACACTAACTTTACCTCAGTTTTCTGTGAAGGGAAAGCTGGACACATTCGTCACCCTTGTAGGCATAGGGCATTTCTTCTTCTCTGCTCCCAATTCATCCTGGGTTCTTATCAGCTTCTTCTGTGTTAAGTTCTTGTTTTGTTCTTGTAAGATTTCTTCTGTGATCTGTTTGGCTCGTGTAGGACGAAGGAGCTATGAAAGCTGAGCCTTTCATGCTTTTTCTTCCACTGAGGCAGTCTGTGTTTCTGACCCTGACGTGGCAGTGTGAGCCTCAAGAAGGGAGGTCACTGATTTTGGCCTCAGCTCCGTCTTTTCCTGCCTGTTGACAGTTCCTAATAACACTGCTGGCATCGGGGCTCAGCAGATGCAGGAAGGAAAAGAAGTGTTCTTCAATGATGGAAAAATATCGGAGCACAATGCCCTTAAAATAGAACGTGTGTGCCTAGCTAACCTTTATTTTGGAGACTTGATTATTGTAACCATCTCTCCTGGGAAATGCTGTAGGAGGCTCTTCCCCTTCAGTGAAGTAGAGTAATTGTGTAACCTGAGATGTCCCCAAGAGAGCTGAGGGGATGATGTCAACAGTTGCGTTTTTGAAACATGACCACATTTTTATGCTGATCAGTGCTCCAATAGATCCTTCCTCTCCACACTCCGATTTCTGTAAAATAAGCATATCTGTGTGCTGCCCACTCCACTAGGCTATTATGGGAGGATCAAGCAATGCGATGGACAAGATCGTGTCTGCAAACTGTAAAAGGCTACAAATGCAAAATGTCATTGTTATTGACAATTGGAAGCCCTGCCACTCTCTGGATTGTACCATTCCACTTTTCGTTTTTTATGAAATAAACCTTAGCCCTATTATTGAAATTCATACTTTTGCACTGACATACGACTATATGTGCCAAATGTTCAATATTCACGTCAGAGAATTGATAGTAAGTTTTGCTAAGATCAGCTCGCTTCCTCACCACCCCATAACATGGTAAGGGCAGTTGTCATGATGCACAGAGGGGAGAAAAAAGGGGTGATCAGCTCCTGGACTGATTTTTCATCATCCTTCTCATCCTAGGAAAACCCTGGGAAGCCTGCCTGAGTTTCTTTTGCATTGGTGTCTTAGAATTTGGTATTATGTCTGATGTCACCTTCACCTTCATGTATTTCTTTTTCTTTTTTTGCTGGAAACCATCAATGAAAAATGCTTCTGATTTCATGGTTACCTACTTTTCTCCTTCATTAGCTTCCTGTTATTTGGGCCATTACTGGGGATGATGTTAACGATTCTCTAGAGAGTCTTCTCTCTGAAGATGATTATGAAGAATAAAAAAGTTGTCAGCCACTTCAGTCAGTGTCAATGGGCTGTAAGGGACCTGTGTTCAGGATCCTCTGCAAACGTCTCTGTTCCCAATTTTGAAACTGTAGTTTGTAACAGTTCACTTTTGACCAGAGAACGCTTAGGTAGAGCCCATTTTTCACCAGGAAAAGGGGTAAAAGACCTCCCAGAAGGGCCTCCTTCAGTGGACACAGGTTCTGACTTCTGTGACATTTTTGGTAGTAGATGCCAACAGGAAAAAACCCCGTGACAGCATTTGTGTGTGCGCACATGTGCGTGGATGTGTTTGCAGAGGGGGATGGGAACCCCCACGACTCAGCTGTCTCTCTTGATTTGCTCACATTTCATTTCCCTTTACTAGAGGGACATCTGCACATTTTTCTGCCCAGCCACATTTAATGCACATCAGTTCAGCCCTAACCCTCTGTGGAGGTCAACCACCCCCACTTCCAGTCATCCCGGGGGAGTTTGAGCTAAGGATACACAATACTCTAAATGGAATATTGAAGATCTCCATCTGTCTGGCAGTCCTAATCGATAAATGTGAGCCCTTCCTTCCCACTTCTGTACGAGAGACACGTCATCACCTGGTTTTAAGACAACATGAGATGTGGGTTTCTAGGGGTTCCTGAGTCCAAGCACCCAGCTGTCACAGTACTGAGCCAGGAAAAGGATTATGCTCTTAATCATGTTATTTTGTTACTAAAGGTTCTTTTAAATTCCCCTCACTACTTTCTCCCAAGCAAAATGTACCAGTGTCTGAAATTGGAGGTGCCTTTCTGACACTGTCACTTGCTGAATGACTTTTTTTTTGAAAGATCTTTTGTTCAGGCAGTAAAACCCAGGCACTGTGATTCCTGGGGCATCTTGTTTGGCTGCTGCCAAATTACAAGGCTGAACAATGAGACCAGTTTGTGTTTATCTGACATAGCACTTAAGGAAAACAGGTTCAAGGTGTCAGCTCTGGCTCCATGGAACACATAGCTACTTCTTAGGGACAATTGTCTAAAAACACTGCAAAAACTTCCAACCCTGTAACAACAAACCAAGCAAACACACACAACAATTAAAAATCTGGGTTGTCTGAGGCATTTTTCACATCTGAGTGGGGACATCCCTGGAGCCTCAGCTAAAATACTGGCTACACCTGTTCTGCCTCTGTCACCTCTTCACCAGACCAGAACAAAGCTGACTGCAGCAAAAGCCATCAGATGAAGTATCAGGTTGCACTGCAGGGACTGTTTGCTTCAAACTCCTGTGATCCGAGCTTTTGCCCACCCCCCCTGCCTTGGCCCAGATGAAGGAATTTGGGAGGCCTAGCTTGGGAAGGGTGAGGTATATATGGCGGGCTTCCTGTGAGAGAGGATGATTGAATGAAAAAGAGGTGTTGTCTTGGCTGGGGTGTGTGGGGGGTGCAGGGAGGAGAGCAGGACAGTCAAGTCTTTCTAGCTAGTGTTGTCCTAATGATCAGAAAGAATGGGAGGTAAGAGACAATGAACTATCTTTGGAAGAGCTGATCTACCACCAGGTTTGGATCATGAGCCAATCCTTCACTCAGTGGACCTCAGCTTCCCTTACTGTTTTACAATAAAAGTGTCAGACTAGCTGTTGGCCATTCTCTCAGTTCTATGCTAAGACATGTGGGTATAACTGGGCTGGGCAAACCTGTCAGTCACATAAGATGGAAGTTCTTCTATCTGACAAAAGAAGGGAGGTCACAGAGCTGATTCAGTCTGTTTCCTCCAGAATCTGAAGCTGGACGTGGGGTTCTCACTTGCATTGCTCCTACCAGCTTGGCATGTCATTTGGCACATTACCTGGATGACCTGCAGCCTGACCAACCCATTTTCTGCATTATTGATGGGTAGCTTTCTAAAGCACAAACATATGTGTTTGCTGCTTTGTACACTCCAAAGCGAGGGAGTGCTCCACTGCCCATCAGCTAAGATCCTATCACTAGGCAAGCAGGCCCCTCCTGCTCTGGCTCCAACCTCTCTTTCCCAGCTGCGCCTTGCCAGGCTCTCTCACAGACCCTGCTCAAGGCCTGCTAAACCTTTTGTTTCCCAGACAGCACACTCGGTGCCTTTGCACAAGTTGTCACCTCTGCCTGGGCTAGCTGGCCAGAGAATTCATTCTGTCTACAAGAACCAGCTCAAATGTTGCCTCCTGACCCTAACCTCTGGGGAGCTTCCTCGCACATTGTTTTACCTCCAAATGGTAATTACAGTGCTCTGTCAATCTCTCTTTGTAAATGAGGAGGCAGGAACTCCATTCTCGTCAGCTTTGTGCCTAACAGTGCCTGGCACTCTGCATGTGATTCAAGATACACAATTGGAAATGACTTATTAAAAGGTGACTGGGCCAGGCCAAGAGACCACTACAGTTGTGAACTGAGGCGCCAACCTGCAGCTTTCCATATTCAGACCTAAAACATTAAAACAAATTATTTCATAAGGTCAAAAGTAAAAATACTACAGCTAAGGACTTATTGAAATTAACTGTTTTAAAAACACCCCAGAGGGGAACACCTGACCTAGGCATTTCATAATGCTATTCTGCAAAATTCAAATCAAGTCGTGCATCCCAATATACCTCCAACCATGTCTTCTGAGTTACAAGAGCTAAATGCTAACAAGGAATAAAATCCAGCACCCTCCACCTTATTAATATGTAAAAAGGCTGAAGTCACATCTGTGCAAGGATCTATTTTTAGTGGACCTTACATACTAAAATCCTAGTCTTGATCTCTCAAACTATCAAGCCTACCATAAATGTTTGATGATGAACAAGCCCATAAAAAGAAAATGCATAAAATGAATAGAGGTAGTCAAAGCGTGCTCTGCCTTTTAATTACCAGCAGCTTCTGCTAAAATCCTGCTCCGGGCTGGGTGCGGACATAGAAAATACATCAATAATTTGGGTGGGGGTGGCAGGGTGTGGATATTGTACACAAATGCGTCTAACTACCTACTTATCTTCGCTTTGGAAACCAGACAGAGATGAAGAAAAGAGGAGATCATACCCAAAAAGGGCAGAGAGGGGGAAAGGGAAAGACAGCAGCTAAAAAGGAAAAAAATAAGAGATAAATAAAAGCATTCAGGACACAAAAGATAATGTAGAA
Organism: Cynocephalus volans; assembly: GCF_027409185.1. Taxonomy (NCBI): domain Eukaryota; kingdom Metazoa; phylum Chordata; class Mammalia; order Dermoptera; family Cynocephalidae; genus Cynocephalus; species Cynocephalus volans. The sequence continues at coordinate 101,959,689 of NC_084461.1, forward strand.
CAGTTGGGTTTTATTACTTATAAGAAATAAAGAGCCTTTTCCTTTCTTTTTCTCTTTTTTTCCCTTTTTTCTTTTCTCTCTCTCTCTCTCTCTCTTTTTTTTTTTTTACAACATACATTAAGTCATGAATCAGATGTTAGGGGATGTGGAGATGGAAGGAAAACTGGTGACATCACAATATTTTTACAACTTTACAACAAATATAAATCTGAGTTTCTTGCATCTACCAGTGTCTAGCAAGGGTGGAAAGCAAAGGCACACTCAGGTTTATGGACCTTCCCCCCACACATAATGGGGAAAAAAAGTGGGGGAATACTTAAATGCAGAAGACCAGCTCAATACACGTAGACATTTCAGAGTTAACACTGCAAGTGAAGGGCTGTGGGATGTAGGGGTGTGGGATGTGAGTGTGACATACGTCTCCTTAACACAGCTGAGGCAGTGATGTCTACACACATGGGGACAAGACGGCAGCTTAAGTCGACACGGGGGTGCTGCACCACCAAAACTCTTGCGAGTCAAGCATGGGGGAAAAGGTAGCAGGGTGACACTAACCCATGACCTTACTAACCTCTGCCTTTCTAAAGAAAATTCAAGGGAGAAAACATTGTCTCGGTTTCTAGAAAAGACTTCATGGTTTCAGGGTACAAAGTTCACAGGATGTGTCTACTACAAAAACAAAACAAAACAAAACATAACAATAACAACAAAAACCTACCCCAAACACCAGCAAAACAGCAAGGGACTTTTGGAACAAAGGGCTGTGTGCACTTGCCACAGCTACATACTTGGCACTCGGGTCTCCAGGTGACCACTGATTACGGAGGCACCGCTTCTTCACTAACCAACTCAAAACTGCCCTTGCCAGTCTTTTTTTGAAAGTTTTTATTTTTTCTTTTAAAGACAAAACTAAACCCAGAAGATCACACTGGAAATAAAAGGAGACAAAGAGACCACCAAATATACTGTTTAACTGTTTTTTAAAAAATTAACAACCAACAACAATGCCCATGTTTTACAGTATGTTGACAATTCTTTTGTTGGTGACAGAGTAAACAAAAGTCCCTTCCTCTGGGTGCTTGAGCAAATAAAAACCAAGGGGACAAAAACACATGCCCACCCTTCCGACCCCCCTGAAGGAATAACAACAAAAGGATAAAGAAATTAAAAAAAAATAAAATAAAAAATCTTTTGCCCCAGTCAACATTTTTGCAGCATCCATTGTGGTTGGCCTTGTACTTGGAGTTACTCATTAATCACAGCAGGGACCAGCCTGCCTGCATCTATTTCCATGTCGTTTCTTTGTGCGCATTGCACGTGTGTGCTCAGCACACGTCGCGGAGACTTCTCCCAGGTGCCTGCCCAACTGCACAGAGTGTGTTCTCCAGCCAGTGGACACAGCAGAAATGAGGACTGGGACATTAGTCCCTTTTCTGCTGGAGAATGAGGATATCACCATATTGAAATGATCTGAGAATATAAGGGAAGCAGGGAGTTCTGGAGGAAGAAAGGGGATTGGCCACCCACAACACTGGGGTCCATGCTTGGCAGCACAGCCAAAGAGTGGTTTGCGTTGGCACGACTAGAAGGCAGTGTGAATCGGAGGGTGTGGTGCCGCCCAGCTTTCCCAGACAGCAGCATTCCAACCATCACCACTGCATTCTTCTTCCATCTGCTTGACTCCAATCTTCCAGAGGGCTGGAGTGGGGGGTCGGGGGAGGGAGAGTAAAATAAATATCTGCATTTTTTTCAAAAGGGGGAAAAAGTTGATCATAACAACAGTTTACAAGTACACACAACTCAAGGTGTAAGGCACAAATTTACATGTGGAAAACAGGCTATTCACAGATGTAATCCCACAAAAAACCCGTGTGATCAAACCACTAATTTATGCAGGGTAGCAGCCAGCATATTAATTAGTTCACACCGTCAGTGGATTTCATTTGCTGTCTCACATGCAAGGTGAAATGAGATGGCATATCGCAAGCTGGTGCCTTCCCAGAAGGGAGGAACCACGGACAAAGCCACATTGGCTGCAATGGTACAGGATGTGCCATTCTAAAAGTCTCTCTCCTGGTTGCTTTAGAAGTTAGGATCTGGAAGGACTTTTAAACTAATTAATTTTTTGCATGTTATAGGCCAGAGACCTCACCAGCAAATTAACTGGTAGATTTAAATAAATATACCCCTTTTAACTTTTTCCTTTAGCTGTAAACCAGACAGTCCAAACACAAAGCTCAGAATTCCAGCTCCAACTTATTTACTCAGTGAATTTATTGTAAAAATAAAGAAACTCAATTATTCCAGTTAATGGATTTCACGTTAAATAGTTTAACTTTCAATGGATTTTCTGAAGAGCTGCACATAGGATGATGTGGAAGAGTCTTTTCCGTAAGGAAAAAAAAAAGGGTGAACAATAAATAAAGAGTTACTTGCGTTAACGGTCACGTTATTTCATTAAAAGACAGGAGGAGCAGAAATCTATGACATAGTTGCCCAACATGGCATTTTTCTGCTGTGACAGAAAGCTGTAACACTGGTGGGCATTTCACAGTATCTGCGCATAGTAAACTTCTGCCATTGTTAAAGTCTGAGTTAGAATTATCAATGAATTCTTTATTTTTTTGTCTTTTTAAAATTTTTGTGATTTTAAAAAATGTGTTTGTGTTTTGCAGTTTGGAACGCTAGCCTAGTTTGGCAACGCCCCGTGCAGTTCCGGACAAAATGTTGCATTTGCTATTTACCTGTGTGTGTGTTGTGTGTGCATGTGTGTGCATGTGTATGGGAGTGGGGTGGGTATGTGCTTTTGGCTCATGTTTGTGGTGGTAACTGAAGTCTTTTGTGGGTCCGACCTGTTGTAGGGTGTGGGGGAGAGTGAAGGAAGATAATGGAGGTGAGTCTCACTGTTGCAAACCTTCACCAAACCACACGGCCCAATTCTCGAGGGTACCCCTGTGTCCCAGAGAGGAGGACCCAGTGTCCTCAGCTCTGCTGCAGGCCATCTTGGTCTGGTGGATACTCGAGGCAGTTGAGAACCTTGCTGAGCTGAGCGGGCGCCTGGTCTTGCCTGCTGGTTGGACACCTGACCCCCTCCCCCTGGGATTATGTACACGCATCATTGGGCTTCATGGATGTGGAAAGGGGAGCAAAGGAAGGTTTGGGGGGTACGTCCGGTTTTAGCGAAGGTGTACGCTTCAGCCCTGACCTCGTCAGTGAGTTGTAGGCGTTGAGGCTGGGCTGCCTCGAAACAGTCACGGCCTGGCCCGATGGCTGGGAGCTGTGCACCTGGATCGAGTCCACCCTCTGCGGGGCGGGAGGCGGGTTGTCTCCCCTGCCAAAGCTCGGGTTTCTGGAGAGGTGAGAGGAGTTGGAGGAGTTAGTATTGTTTCTTTTGAGGGTGGTGGCCTGGTGGCTTCTTGTGAGCGAGTTCGTGGGGTAGCTCCTCTTATAGTCAACCCCATAGGAAGAGGAATGGTGCATTTCCAGCCGCTTGCTCAGGCCATTCTGAGACAGGGAGGCTCCCGGAGGGCCCAGGGAGGCCTCCCGCTGGGGAACTTTGGGGGGCAGGCTGTCCAGGTTCTCCACCAGGTTCACCCCGTGGTTGGGACTCTTGCTGCTGAGATGTTCCTTGATGGTCTTATACTCCAGGGTGGCAGCCTGGTCCTCCAGCGCCATCTGGGCCACCTCGCTCATTTTGGGCTGGTCCACGTACTCATGCTGGTAGCCCTGCTGCGTGATGGGCAGGACCACCACGCTGGGGATGTGGCCGGGGGAGGCCCGCAGGGGCAGGTCCGTGGGGATCACGGGGGAGCCCATGGGGGGCATGTCCTTCGTGCAGGCGTTGATGAGGTTCTGGTTCCTCTCCCACTCGCGGCTGCCGCGGCTGGGCTTCCTCTTCTGCTGCAGCGTCGGCGTGGACTCCGGAGTGGGCAAGGCCGTGAGGTCCAGGTGGTGCTGGTCAGCCTTGATGAGCAGCTTGGCCGTGCTGCTGGGAGTGGCCAGCTTGCCGTTGTGCATGAGCGGCGTGAGGATGGCCTCTGGCTTTGGATCTTTGGACTGGGTGTCCCCAAAGAGGCCGCTGAGTTTGGTGACGCTGCTCATGGAGCCCCGGCGCGAGTGGGCGAGCTCCTTCTCCTTGCGCTGCACCACGGCCACATCTTTGCGCCGGTGATCGCAGACACAGTAGACGATGATGCCTGAGAAGACGGCCCCCATGACAAAAGCCAGAATGACTGCAATGGCCAAGAGGGTGACAGGAACGAGCTGGTCGTGGCCTTTGAGGTAACTTTCCCGAATCACTCCTGCAATAGACATCGCATATGGTGTTAAGAAATGAAAGCACACCATGAGGCTCATTTTTGTTTGGCATTCACCCTGTTAATTAATAACAGTAATAAGTGACAATAGCACCTCTGCGTAACTTGTCTTCAAGGCGCAGCCTGCCAAACATTAACCGATCAATCCTTCCCAAGCTCCCCCTGTGAAGTGTGGAAATGGACTTATTTGTTGCCACCTTTGTGTTCGGATAAAGTGCTTTTCCCTCTCTCTAGTACATGCTCTTTCTACTTTGCTTCACTCCATGAAATATGGCAGGTTTTAGCTTTCAAAATTTGTTTCTCTCGCTTTCCCTCTTCACCTCTTCTCAATCTTCCCCTCATGGAATTGGGATAACCAAGATATTTTCAGTCCGGGGAAACTGGCAACAATTTTATGCATGTTACACCAACAAATCACACAACACTTCAGGCTTCCGGTTGGGCCCTTTTCTGATGACCTCCTTGTGGGCATCGGGGCCTCTGTCTGGAGAAAGGTAAGTTTGCATTTCAGGCAACGGGAGGAAAGAGAATGCGTATCATTCACAATGAAAGAAAATAGCTAAAGTTCCCTGGTTACAAAAGTTTATGCTGATTTTGCATCACCTCTCCAGAAAGAACAAAACAAAACACACATGCACACACTCAATTCAGGTAAATATGCTGCATATTTGAATGAAGCTCTCTTCTTACAGGAACTGAAAAATATTTAGAAAAGAGACCATTTGGGGCCCTATGGTGGGTTTGAGAAACGTCAGGTCCCACTATTATGCTTACAGTTTGCTGTCATGGTGAAATTTTTCAGCAGAGCTAATCTCTTCAACTTAATAAAAATTATGTGACTATATCTGTCCATAATCTTACACTACATTAACCGAGATGCTGTGTTTCTGAAGAAAGTTGCTTTCCCTGTTCCTGCTTAATCAGCCACCAAGCTGAGCGACTCTAATCAAACGCAAACACCGAAGCTTTAATTTTTTAATACCAAGCGAGAATACACATCACAATTGTCAGATCTTAAGTGCTTGATGCAGTAGCTAAAAAATAAAATCTCAAATACTTCAATTCCTGCCTCTGGAGAGTGAAAGAACATGGAATACATTAGAGGCATTGCATGGGCTGAGGAAATGTAAACATTGTTCCTATTATAGAAACCATAGCAAGACAGAAAATGTACCTTCTCTGGTCCCGGGAGACACATTTTTCATCTACTAAATCAACTCTTTCTGGAATATGTTTAATGTATTTTACTGGCAGGTATCAGTGGCACAGAATTAGAATGAATTGAAATAAAAATCTACCCTCTCCCAGACCCACGACATGCAACCCTTAAACTTCTGAAATGTTTTTTATGTTACAGCCGAGACCTTAAAGAAATGCAGCTTTGGCGCTGGGGGTTTTTTTGCTAAAATATTTTGATTACTGAAGTGAATGAAGGTTTTAAAACCCAGAAAGCTTAGCCTGAAAATTACATTCTCTTTCTCCTTCCTTTCTAAACCGTCCTCCTCCCCTGAATAGTGACATCACAGTTGGTTGCTGTGGAAATGATTGCCCTGTGACAAAGGATTGTGACTTCAGGTGGGAATAAATAGAAGCAGCAAATATCACTTGAGAAACAAAGATTCTGTGATTAAACAAATTTCCTTGATAATGAAGGGCAATTCATCCTAACAGAAGAGTGTATAAGATGGTAAGATAGTGAATAATTTTCAAATCTGACACTTTTCAAATATGTTTAGATTTATCTTCATGAGCTTTTAAGGGGTAGAAACTGAGGAGCAAAAAAACAGAGAAATTTGACTGTAACTCACACCTTTTATGTGTGGAGCTCCCCAAACAGTGGGTTGTCTTGCATTCAAATATATTTTAATACCTAGTCACCAAGGAAATGTGCTGATGAAAATTTCTTCTGCAAGTGTGCATTTCCTTGTTGTTATGCTAAAATAGCAACTGATGTTCCTTCAATTTTGATTGTGTATGGGGTTCTGTTGAACATCGTTTTTAACCACCTACACATAATTGCACAAAAATGTACACTTGTGAATAAAATGGGTTTAATTTCCCTCACTGACTTGGTGACTTCAGTGGGGTCTTTGGTGGGTTCCAGGTATATCATGGAGCCCTTCTGAGCAACGACATTTGAGAGGCTGTGTCTTCCCAGTAAATGTGTAGTTACAGTAGGAAGCTATCTACAGTTGACTTTGACATTCTGCAATTTAAATGCCCTCTCAATTTAAGAGGAACATGAAAAGAGTAAGGCTAGAGCAATTCATTTGTTTCAATGGGAAAACTGCAAAATTTTCAAATTTATGCACTGCTTCTTAACCTTATTTTTAGCTCCCACATATTATTCTTCCTTTATGTCTCCAGGTCCTTGGCCATCTTAGTCTCATGGAAACCATTTGCTCTTTCCCTGGGAAAAACTGTTTTTTAGTGGATGACATTTGAGTTCAAGTTTTTGGTTTGTTGATAAGTAGGATCTGACCTTTGAGGAAAATGGTGTCTCAGACATCTCCCCCCACCCCCAGTCTCATTTTGTTATGCAAATAGTGCCCTTAAAAACCTTTCTGTGTCTTTCCATCTTTTAGACATGCACAGGGAGGCAAGGGGCTTCCCTCTTTTGCTTGTGCAAGTTCAGAAACTTCCAAAATTACATCAGAGATTAAGTTGAAAGCGCAGTTGAGTAAGATAAAAAGGTAAAAATTAGTTTTGGAAATGCCTTCCAAACTTCAAGCTTTCTGCTTATGTCATCATGAAAAAGGCAAAGGAGCATTCACAGAAATGATCAAATCAATGTTGCGGCATGGCCTTTGTGAAGGATCAAACACACCAGACTTGTTAGAGAGTCCCCATGGTGGGGTGCAAGCAACACTAGAGTAGGAGATTGTCGGGTCGCCGCTGGCCGACCGAACAGCCCTAGCCTCGTTCCTTTCGGTGGGCGAGCGAATGGCCTGGGATTCCTCTTTCCCTCCTGTCCCCTTTGGAAGGAGATGGGGGAAGAGAGCCCTGAAGAGCGCCGCTTGTAATGTCACTTAAGGTGGCGTTAGTTTTTAAGGCCCGACAGGAGATCTAATAGGGCCCTGAGTCTTAGGTGCCCACTTAGCATCTGGGCCACCAAAGGCAAGCGACTTAACATCTCTGGGCCTCAGTATTTTCATCTGTGACGTGCAGTTAACGCACTTAACCTTACTGCCTTACTGGCTTGTTAGAAGAATCAAATGAAATAAAGAATAGGAAAGAGCTTAAATGCTGCAGTTTGCTGGATAAATCTAAAGGTCAAAAGAAGTCACAAAGAGAAGCGGTGAGTTAGTGGCTCACACAGGGCTTCTGTGATGTCACAGCTTTTCCATTTGATTCCATTTGCTATCCATCTCCCAGGGGAGAGGGGCAGACCTGTTCTTCCCAGCTCCAAACCGTGTGCTGTTTGAATGGGGTCAAAGAGATGAGATGAGATGTTGAGGCAGTGTAAGGGAGCACATACTTTTGTTTCATGATGGCCTATAGGTCTTGGATTTTGAAATAATTAAAACGACAAATGGAAAATGCTGAGCAAAACACAGCAGTTATAGTTAGCTCCCCAGCAGAGTAATAATCCTACAATCAGTTCCTCAAGAGCAGGTACCGTATTTTGTTTCCACTCATGACCCTCACCATCCCCAGAGCTCTTAGTCGGGAACTCAGTAAATGATTGTTGAATGAGTGGGTTTTCAATACATTGTTGGGACATTTTTAAACAGACTTCTAAATGTGGTGGGTCATCTTTGGAGTGACTTTAACCTTGCTTTTGCAGTAACAGAAATGAATTATATCTCCAATCATGTAATGGAATTTTAATAGTAGTGTCCCCAGACAAATAAAAAATAATCTATAAAGGTGCTCAGTGTTCAAAACAATAAGAAGAGAAACTTATTTTAAAGATGAAAAGAAACAGGTTCTGAGATAATTCCAAAAGAGCCAACGAGGGTAAACGGGTTATTTGTAACAACTGAGTGCTCCGATGGTATTGAATAATCCGAAACAAATGCATCTCTCTGCAAAGGGCAAAGGGCACAGGGCAAGAGCTGGAGCTGGGATGAACTTCCATCTCTCCAGGTGCTGCACGGAAGCCCTAGAGAAGTGAAAGGGCCTTTGTAGGGTGGTATCCTCTCCTCCCCAGGTATCCTCCCACTGCAGGGGAACAATTAGAATTGGCCTCTCTACCCTGGCGTGTTGAAATGCCTTCTTCTACCAACCCTTGGGCCTTCTGCTTTCACCAATTGAAAATGGGGCATTAGTAATGAAAACAGTATCTGAAAAATCCTTTGCATTGATTCATTAACCACCAGCTATTTCTCACCAGTCATGAGGTGCTAAATGGTTATTCTTTCCACCTTCCTATTGCAGGAAGCAAAGCACACAATGGCCTAGAGGTTTCTCAGAAATCATGCTTTAAATTGGCAGAACTGAGAAAGAATAGAATCTCCAGGTTTTTTTTGTTTGCTTTTTTTTTCCCCTGAGGTGAGAGTTTTCAGATGCTGGAGGGAGGCCTCTGAGAGGCAGTTTGAAGCTCTTTAGAGGTCAAAGCAATGTAAAGATGATGAATGACTGCCCCCAGACTCTGCAACATGTAATTCAAAATAAGAACAATTGTAAACTGTTAAAAAAGAGGAAGCCCAGTGCAGTTCTGACTTTTCCTATGACGACCATGTTAATGAATTTTGAAATATCACACACCAAATTCTTTATTAATGTCTGTGCACCAGGAGCCCAGCACCAGGCTCTGGGACCATTTGCCTCAGAAATGCTGCTGTCTCCTAACCCAGGGTCGGATTGTGATTCTCTGGGTGTCTTTATTATCACTCTTCTGGTGTATCAAAGTTTCAGCTCCATGCATCTTTGTGGCTGCCTTTAGCACTCATCTACTTGTGCTAGGTGCTGGGGAGGCCAAGGTGAATGAGGCATGAACCAGTGGGGAAGAAGGCAGGTGCTCATATTGACTCCATCTAAAGTGTGGAGGTGTCATGAGATACATCACTTCTACCTCAACAGTGGGCAAAAGTTTTATGTAGGGGATGGCATCTGAGCTAAGCCTTAAGGACACATAGGATTTCAGCTGAAGTGGAGAGAGCAACAAGAACCAAGGTGTGCAGAGAAGGACAGTGATGGCTGTCTTCAGTAATGGCGAATGGTCTAACTCCTCTCTAGTCTCTTAGGCTGCAGGCATGAGCCACCATGCTGTGCTCTTGTGTGCTTCTGGGCTTTCACACAGGCTGCTCCATCTGCCTGGAATATTCCCTGTGAGCTTTCCACTCATCAGAACCTATCTTTACGTCTCAGCTTATATGGATGGAGAAACAGTCTCTACCTACTCCCAACAGGAAAGCTCTTCCCTCTGCAAGTGTCCCCAGGGCTCTGTGCTTTCTTTATCCTAAAGTCATCGCTCCTGTGATACTTACCTTATGCTTGTTTTTCTCACCTAGACAGCAGCTCTAGGAGGAAGGGCTTCACCTCTAAATGCCCAGGCATAAAGGTGCTCAGAAAATATCCATTAAATGAATAGTAAACGAACGCATGAATGAACGAGTACTTGTAGAGGAAAAATAAGACTGGGAGCTAAAACACGATTTGGAAGCAGGCTATGAGAAGCTTTGAATGACTGAAAAAAATGTTTAGAAGACCTGTCAGTTTTGGAAGAAAAGTTCTTGGTTAATTACCTGAAATTTCAAGAGTCTTGTCTGAGAAAGCTGACTTTCAGCTTGCTCTGCTCCACACTGAATCCATTATTGAAAAACTACTGGCTTCAAAGAGTCACCATCTTTGCATCAAAAGCACAGCCAGTCTATCTGCATTTATTATTACTGTTTTTAAAATTAAAACTCAGTCTTCGAGTATACTTATTCCCTGCACCTTTCAGATGGCTGGGAGATGTTATCTATCCTATCAAAATATGAAGCAAAACCAACAAAAATACATAAAAGCAATTGTACCTTTTAAGCTAAATACCATGAAAGAGCCCTCCCCACCCCCACCGTAATTACCAGCTGGGTCTAAGATCCAGGCAGCCAGTGACTTGGCGTGGTTAAGTGGGAACTTTCTCCTCGCACTCTGTTCACTGGCCTGCCTGTTTCTGAGCTGCTGTGATATGATGGACGTGTCTGTCTCCATAGTGAAGTGATTAATAGGCATCTGTGTCAAGCGGACCCGGTGACCACAAAGACAACAAAGCCTCTCTGTGTCCTTTAGAGAAATATGCAAAGGCAAAAAGGAGGATGGACATTTCCTCCCTCGCTGAGCCAGAGAGGGTTTGTGTTGGGTCTGAGAGCTAAGAAAGATGGCAAAACACCAAGAAAAGCCCCAGAGGAGGATCCCCTAAAAATAGACCCTTGATTCTGCTTTATAGTAAGACAAGCCTGCAATTTCCTTGAAATCCTCATAACAACTTGGGTGAATGGAATCTAACAACCCAATTTTTCTTGTTTGAAAATCTTATTGCAACAAAATGTCAGGCTCTCGGTCCTGCAAGGCAATATGAATGAATGAACTAAGCACTGGCCAAGCCTCATGGCAGCTAACCACACAAGGCCTGCTGAAATCGCGGGTAAGAAGAGAGGAAAACAAATAGGGGACAAACCCTAACTGGAGGCAATTTATCCTCAAAGCCACACCCGAGCCAATCAAGATGACCACACTGAAAGTGAAATGGGAGCTCTCTGTGGTTATCTCAGCAGGAAGAAGCCTTCTTCTTGTCTTACAGCATAATGTGAACCAGATGGCTTAGGAATAAACTGAAACGCCAGAAGCCATGAAATGGGCTCAGAGTTGATAACTCAAATTTTCCTTTTCCTTTTATTTTTTAATTTTTTTTTTCCTGGCAGGCTGAAGATTAGGTATTGGGAGGGGCCATTGTCTTTAAGACGTATAAGGTTAATGACTGACCATACCAAAATAGAGGTAGCTTCCTGGCCTGGCTGTTTAATATCCTCAGTTCAGAAGCTATTTTAACATTCACATATTGAAATAATGCTTACTGTGATTGACTGCAGATGAACCCACTTCCAGTTCTACCACCTTTGAAATTGATGGGCTTTTTTGTTGGATGCCACCACAGGAAGAGAAGGGAGAATGAGCATGAAACTCATTCCATTTCATGTTTTTAGAGAAGAAACAGCTCCATGTTCCCCTCTGCGCCAACGTGAGTGAGTTCACTGTTCCTTTGCTGCTCCACTGTTTTAGACTTGGCATTGCCAATGGGAGTGCTACCTTCAGAGCATGGATTAGTGTCTAGACGAAGAGGCATGATAAGATAATTTTTAAAAGCCATGCCCTGGAATGTTGGTCTGTGGTTCCATGTGTTAGAATTGTTACTGTCCCTGTAAAGGTAACGATTATTTTAGATTGGCAAAGTTCCAGCAGAATTTATAAGATTAATTTTCCTGCCTTTTGTGATTTTCTTTCTAAATAAGACTGGAAACCCAACATCTAAGTCATTTCTGAATGCAAACAGAGTATTTCTATTTTCTAGCTTCCTTTTCTTTGCTCTCTCATAAGGCCATCAAAGCTACAAAAAGGGAAAGTGGATTTCTTTATAAAATTGTGAAATTTGGGTGATTCTTTGCTTGGATTATTTGCAGTGCTTTGAATTTTCTCTACAAAGCAAACATAAAAACAAATATGAATAAACAGGTCTGTTTTAGTACTCCACAAACTGCCAACTTAAACTTGCTAAAATATATAGTTCTGGGGATCTAGGTCTTAGATGAGGCTGGATATTACTGGTTAAGAACATAAATTTTGAGGTCATAAAGACCTGGGTTAGAGTCTTAGATCTACAAGTAACTAGCTGTGTGACTTTGGGCATGTCACTCAATCTCTTATCTCCCATAGTGTTGGCTATGAGATGAGTGTTGTTGGAAAGCTTAAAAAGGTTAAATAAACAAATGTATGTAAATCTCTTGGCATTGTGCAGGACACATGTTAATGCTCAATTAATAATGTAAGGATAGTGGTTCTAGAATTTCTGACAAGTACAGGATCCAAGATAATACTATTTTAAGGCAACACTTTGGTAGGGTTCAATTGTGTTCGTCAAGAGTGGAAAACTAAGGATTTAAAAATACAGCAAAGTATTGTCCAGTGAGTTTAGATAAGATAGACCATCAGCAACTTGGAAAGTGTCCTAAATCAGTGCTACTTAGCATTAGTGTCACCTGGAATGTGTTAGAAGAACAAATCCTAAGGTCCTACCCAGATCTTCTGTATCAGAATCTCTGCACTGGGCCCAGAAGCGTGCATTTTAACAAGGCCTCCACATGATTCTTATGTTCAGTAAAACTTGATGAACACTGTTCTAAATGACATGAATAATAATCCAGAAAACACATCTAGGTGTTTAGCACTTTTTTTTGCTGTTGTTGCTGGCCAGTGCAAAGATCCAAACCCTTGACCTTGGTGTTGTAACACCATGCTCTAACCGGCTGAGAAACCAGCCAGCCGTAGGTGTTTAGCTTTAAAGCCCAGCCTCAGTTACCACCGAGGCAGCGTACAGCCAGAGTTCCAAAATGATGTGTAAAATAAATAATAAATAAAATCACCGAGTTTTCCCTCGTGTTCCAAGTATGAGTCTTTAGTGGGTCTCAAGTATAATTTCTTTATTGTGGTTACCATACTCCGACAAAATACAAAACTGATGTTATTTTATCGGAAAGACAAATTTCTAATTTCCTTGGTACCTGACAAAAGCATGACATATGGCCTAAAATATTGTGTTGCTACTCCTGTATCAACCCAAGTTGCTAGTACCAAGACTGCTGGAAAAATGCCTGTGGTCTCTTTATCTGCCCTGGCATGAACACATGGAGGGGAATTTCTAATGCTCCCCATCTCTGTGACAGTGGCCATCATGTAGTGGTTGATATGACAGAGTTCTGATATGTCCTAGATTGGGTCCGCCCAATCATGACTGGGTCCCAAGGACAGAAGAAGCAGAATGCTTGATGAAGCCCACCATTGGATAGAGTGACTTCTTTAAAGAACTGTGTCTAATATCACCTCAAAATCAACTCCCTAAACTCAACTGACAGCCATCAAGCAACATTTGAAAATGGTTCAGGGGATGCCAAAATCTTTTCCCCCTACCTCTGTATGACCAGACACAAGAAACTCAGGAAGGTTCTTTTCCTTTATATTCCTGGATTGAAAGGAGAGACCTGAGCTCGTGTTTCATTTCCCAAATTAAGACCTTGCTTTATAATAATAAAAATGCCTAGCACAACAGTGCAGTCAACAGAGCTCAGCGTTTACAGATCTGCTGAGTTGAACCGAATCTACAAATCCATAGAATTACATAAGACACTTTTAAGTTACATTAAATTTCTGCTGGGTGCTTTTAAATCATGGAGTACAAGACCCATCAGCACTTAGGATATATTTATTACCTTAACAAATGTCAGATGATTGTGTTCAGTGTTATCTATTATTTATGAATAACAAGAGGCTGTAGGACTGGAAAATGACATGCTTTAATATGTCCAAAAGGTTAGGCATAATGCAGTTTGCCGCCCTATAAATTTCTCGACACCATTTTCCCTCCTAATAAAGCATTGCCAGTGGTTGACTATACCAAACTGCCATTATTTCTACATAGTTCATAATGACTGCCTCTGACTTCAGTGAAGAAATGTAATTGCAGATATATGTTTGAAAAGGAATGCATCCTTTTAGAAAATATGAAATTTAAAAATAACTGAAGTAGAAAAATTCCTATTATCTCATTAAAAATGAATCTCTTTACAAAGATAGTTCCCAGGCTTTAGGCTTAAAAGAGCTTAAGAAATATTAATTAAGGATGACAAACATTCACATTGCCTGTAATTGGCTTTCTGACACCTATTCAGATCCTGTCTACTACGCACCTGTTATATTTGAATATAGCCAACTACATTTTATTAGTTTACTTCGGGGGCTTCCCACGATTTCAGGTGCTGAGACATTAACATATGATGAGGTTCATGTGACTCCTTTCAGCTCCTCAGAGCAGCCCATGCCCTTGGTAGGAGTTTACCTATTACTCTCATAGCCTGCATCTCTCTGTGATCAGCAAGCAAATGTCCCCTTTCTTTCCATGACAATGGCATGCTTTATATATTCCGGGCAAGCCCTATAGCATTTGAGGCCATTCTCATGTGTAATGTCAAGAAAGGAGAAGCTATCCTCAGAAAACTACCTGGCTTTTACTATTTTTCCCTCTGTAGACTAGTTCATGTATGGAGCAGTGAGGTTTGCAAAGTAAAACTTCTAAAAAGCCCCTTTTTCCCTTTTATTCTTCATAAAACTAGGCTATTGGAAAGTAAGTTTTTAGACAAAGCTAATATAATTTTTCCATTATTGCACATGATCCAAACCATGAATCAACTCTTTGCAATCTCCTAGTTAGCACTAAACAAAGTCTCGATGCACATAGTGCAGGAGAACCAATTAAAGAGCAAATTTTAACTACTCCAGATGTTCATTAATAAGATCATGCCTGACCTAGTCCCTGTAGTCCTTGAAAGTTCCATTAAGCTGTCAGAAAACTTTGTCACTGTGTGCGTTTTTATACAGAGGATGGGAGAGAATGGAAAAAAAGACATTGAGGGAAAAGGGTTGGGGTAAAGTGTCATGCCAACGATGATGTGGCTTGAAAAAGTGGCTAGAGATTAAAATTAAGAAGCACCTCTGGAAGATGAATTGAGTTTTATAATACCCTAAGGTTTTAAGTTGCTGTTTTAAAAGCAAAATTTCAAATCTCCATAATCTCAATTTCAGTTCTTCATTTCTTGAGAAAATGGATGTCAGGTGGAAAAAAAGAGGTTTAGCGGGTATCTCTAGAAATAAAATTCAAATATCGGTGTACAGATTCAGGCAGGCAGGGAGATGAAACAGCTTTCTACATGGCTGACATTTAACTTTTTTTTCCTTCTACCCTTTCCACAATAATCTCATCAAGACCTTAGATAAATTCAGCAAGTTGTCAGGAGGATACAGAATTAATTAGATCAAATCTATATCTATGCTTGCACTACCGAAAGAACAATTACAGCCTCCGCATGGGCTTCTCAGCCTCGCCCCTCCCCAGCGCGCGCTCACACATGGAAACTTCTGCATCATCTATTTGATTGCCCAGTACCCGGCCTGCTGGCGGTATCGTGTTCCTCAGCCCTTCAAAGAAAAGTCAGACTACAGATAGATTCCTTTTCTGGTAGATGACAAATATTAACGCAGCAAAAATAAATCCATGGCATCCTGCATTATATTATCATTTCTTTCTTAGTCTCCTCTGCTTCAAAAGTCTGTCCTGGATGAAAGTCTACCATATGCCATGTACCCCAGAGTTTTAACTGAAGTGACAGCAAAGCCTAAGTTTGGAGATCAGCTTGCCTGGGACTTTACCTAGGATAGAGCTCTTAGTTTGGCAAGGAGCAGCTACCAGGAAAATGCCAGTGATGTGTAAGAACAGACACTTTAGATGCAAAACTGATGCAGAATTCTATTTCCCAAATTTATTGTGTATATGTAATTAATAACCTAATACAACTAATTTACTATATGTAGTCCACCAATCTCTCTGTCTTATTTCCCTCTCTTCCACCCTCCTTTAATCCCTTTCTTCCCACCATCTACTTATCACTGCCTGCGGCTAAGGCCAAAACTCCTCGGTTTTGACATTTAAGGCTCCAGAGTACCATTTCAATCGCAATTCCCATCCAGCCCTCCACATACTTTATCACTTTATCATCCCACATTACTTGTCTTTTTATAATCACACTCTGTACTTTCATAGCTTGGTGTCTTGGTCATGAAACTTATTCAGCTTGGAATGTACTTCCCCGCTTCTGTCCCTGAAATCCAACTTTTTCTTCAAGGCTTTGTGAGGCCTTTCCCAGGCCCCCCACTTGGAATTAGTTGTGCCTCTCTGACTACTCTCAGTCCTTGCCAACTGTCTTTCCTCAACTTCTGACTCTCAGACTTTACTCTGCCCCAGGAGTTAGACCGGAGATCACTTGTGTGTGCCCCCTACTAAACCATAAGCTCCTTGAGTGTAAGGCTTATTCAAATCAGTACCTTCTGTAACACTCAGCATAGGGTTCACGTATAGCACGTATTTGCTGAACGTCTGTTGAATGCATGAAGAAAGGAAAGAAGGAATGGTTGCTGTTTTGCCTTTCTTTGAGACTAAGGTTACCGTCACCATTGTTAAACTATTATTTTCTAGTGCTTTCCGGATTTCAGTTCTTCCTCTCCAAAGCCACGGGGGGAAGAAAAGGGCAGCCGTATAAATTAAGAAAGAAAAAAATACAGATGGTTAATATAATAGTTGATAAAAACTTGAGGTTAAATAAAATTTAAAAGAACCAGTAGCTTTAACCATGCTCCTGTTAAGGAACGGTTTGATTTCTGAGCCTTCTTCACTTGAAAGTGGTATTTGAAAACCTGCTTTCAGTGATAATCTTTTAAATCACTCTTTATCACATTTCAAACACATATGTAACTTTTAGTGATCATTCTCTGAAATTAAATATGATGATAAGAATTTTTACAGAATAAAATTTTTACTCAAACTCCTCTAAAATGGGTTATTCTAGATTTTCCAAGAGTAAAAGGGCAAATGTAATATAGAGACTAGACTTTATTACTCACTCAGTAACTTGTCAGCAACCTCTTCAACAGGATTGCCAAGTAGCAAAAAATATACAGGACACACAGTTAAATTTGAACTTCAGATAAACAATAATATTTTAGTTAAGAGTATGTCCTAGGCAATATTTGAAATATATTTATACTAAAAATTATTCAGTTTTAGCTGAATATTTGAAATATTATTTAGGTTTACTTGAAATTCAACTTAACTTGGCATCCTGTATTTTATCCAGCAATCCTAGTCTTCCAACTCCAAACAATATACTTCAAATGACTCCCACAAATACTCTTAAAACCCACTCTACTCTTTTGGAGATTAAAATAGTTTAACAGAGAGTAATAAAAATGATGCTAAATCTTTATGGGGCAGGTATAGCACAATTTACAAATTAAATACTAATGAACTAAATTTTGAGAAACATTTTATTTTTAATTATCAGCAACTAGAGCAGCTTATATACCAGACTTATAATGAACTTTGAAGGGTACCTTCCCTTTAATACTCAAAACCAGAAATAAATAAACTCTAATTCAAAAGGGTCTTAGAACAACCAGCATCGGTCCCCATCTCTTAGTGTTCCTTGCCTCTGACCATGCATGTTTCTACCTGGTTCACCTGATTATTGATTAAGTACCTCCCACTAGTAGGACCCCTCGTAAGACAGACCCCTTTCTCTCAAGTCACCTTGAAAGCTGTCTTGTTCTACCATTACATTTTTAATAATACTACAGGTTTTACTAATAAAAGCTATGCAAATTAGTATAAGCTTAGTTTTTTATTGAAATAAAGCTTGGGCTATTTAAAAAAAAAAGCCTGAGCATGTGAGCATTCCCACAAAAATTTTAAATATGAATCCTTCACCAAACATCTTTCATTTTCCTCATCTTCCCTGTCAAATGATATATAACTGCTATAATATTGGTACTGAAGGAAAGGACTAAAGGGGCTGAAAAGCTTTTCGAGTGCCATGTTCTTTATGTGTTCAGCCACGCTGTCTCCAGTTTTCTGCTGTCTTTTTCTAAAGTCTGTTGTGCATGGTTTTGCCTTGCACACAAAGACAGTGGTGGTTGTAAGGCTTTCTGTTATGCTTTCGTGACAACATATGCATCATATGTCATATTTCTTGGGCAGGGACTATGTCTGTTTCAGTAAGGACCCCCTAACTCTTTATCGGCATCTAATTTGTGCTACAGAGCTAGTGATAAATTGTTCAAGATGCCTCAGAAAACATTTTTGTTACTGGAATGTTACTGAAGAAATGGTGGAGAAAATATTCAGTCTGAGTTTAGGAGTCAGGAAAAGAGGAGAGGCCTATTTTTCTTCCTTTATTACTGTCACCAGGAATAATTTTCTCCATACATAAAATCATTTACACATGACTTGATAGGAACCAAAAAATTACCTTCCCCATTGGGAGAACCCCAAACTGTTAGATTTTAATCATTGGAGAGTGTTAAATTCAAGAGTAGTCAGGGGTAGGCTCCATTATTAACTATACCCACCTAAAATGGGGTTAGTCTGTCAATAAAGAAAGCCTGGCTGAGGGTTTGGGATTCTCAATAGGTAAGGTTTGAATGGGAGGAAAGGGGAAGAAGGATCACGTGTAGGATACTGCTTGGCTAGAGGAACAGTGGAGCACAAGAATCCTTATGGATAGCAGAAGAATAGGTGGGAAGCAGAAGTGCTGAAGGCAAACTTTCTCAATTAGAGAAATGAGTAGCCACAATTAGAGTAATAAGTAGCTGCAGTCCTCTGTAGGGTGCTCACTGCTAGTGTGGAGAAAAAACTTGCCAGATGCTTAACAAGCCTACAGTGGCTAATTTCTTTTTAGTCTAAATCCATTTTACTTTAAAATCCTACTTGACCAAACTTTCCATCCCCAATCACAAAGCTCAGTAGTTGGAAAAAAAGAAATCAGAAGAGCACTAGGTCGCATGATTGCAACACTCAGAGTGATGCACGTATTCATGTGGCTTTGCAGTGCCCAGACAACAGAGGGGATGGTGGTTATGGAATCTCGTTCTTCTAAATGTCAGAAGCTAAGCCCTGGGTACTTCAGTGGTTAAATCCTCACTGGACTCCTTTACTTGCTCTAGGCGAGAGGTACCCAAAGTTTAGTCATCCAACTACCAATATTACAATTTAAGTCATATCAATGAATCTCACTTACCATATTATTTACTTAGCATTTTTATATCCCTAATACCTCCTGCATTACTATTTACTTAATGGTCTATTTAAATTATCTTCAAAATGTATTTTAAATGAAAACTTTATATCGTTATCATAAATGAAAAAAAGTGTCACTTTTTACAGACAGAGGAAACTATAAAAATAAAATTAACTGAAAGCAAAACAACATTAATTGCAGCTACAAAGCCCCAGTAAGCAGCCTGTTTTCTCTCTGTCAAAAAGGGACAGTAGTAAGTTTAGGGAGTTGTTAATGACAAAGCACCAGACTGAAACTTTTCCCTTGACATCATCAAGACTGAAAGAGAAACGAAAAGGGTGTAAATTCCCACCACATGACCTAATATTCTCCAACACTATGATGTTCCTGAGTAACCTAAACCAATACTGCCAGGCTACAATGCATTTAAGGAATAAATAATTGACTAGAAAGGGGACTGTTGACAAACTCTGTGATTCATAAAATTTCATTCAGGATTGCTATGAAGTGAGGACAATATACTCATTATCCTTTATATACCTTATGAATCTTACTGGAGTATTATTTCCCAATCTAAAAATTACACAAATAGCTCATACACTGATCAAAATATATTCAACATTTACTGTACATTTTTGTTTAAATTATTCATTTAATCTCTAATTTAAATTGTTTCTACATCTTTCCCATGTCTGTAATGAGCATATCTTCTTGACTAAACATAATAATCTAATATCTCACTTAAAAATTTCCCAGTATATTTAAGCATACTACAATTCTGGAATTTCCAGTCAAATGGGAATACATTTACTATTTCACCTGTTTTCTGACAGCTTACAAGAACTCTAGAAAATAAAGTCTGAAGTAGGGGGTTTTCTTCTGTTCAGGATTTATCTTGTGTCCTAACAGCAGCGATCAGCATTTACATTTTGTATTTATGCTACACAGCTCTCTTGGAAGCTCTGTACATGGCTAATTTCCTCAAATATCTTACAGTTTTCTTAGAAGTTGGGTTTTATAGTATTGCTACTTTTGGTAAGAAACAAGAGGCACAAGAGTGGCTATTCATTCTCAGCACTATTAACCTAAAAAAGAAAGCTCTTATTTCTTTTGCTGTGGGAAGGGAGGTAAGGATAGTGGGGGATAAGCCAGATCTAAAAATAAACTGGATTTTCTTTCTTATTTATTTGTAATTAGAGCCATTTTATAAGTACCCATTACCACCTCAATAGTTACAGGATGAATAAATAATATATATTTTTAAATGTGCCCAAACCAAGAAAGAAGCAGTCAGGGCTGCATCTAATTTATCCACTTGCTGATTAAAGGGCTGGCTCTAGAGGCTCCAGACATCTAGGGACGCAGAGATAAAACAGAGCGGTTGGCCGTGTTTTTACTAATGAATCTAGGGCTTGAAAGATATCAGGCAATTTTAAAGAAAAGCAGTGAGGACAAGTGACATTAGACAAGGCCAGCAGGGTAATGAAGGGCAAGGCCAGTGACTGAGAGAAAATTACTTCATTTGCTGTGATAATGCTTCTGTGTGTTTTGTGGGGCTCTTCTCACGCTTTGTGAGTACGACTCCATATACATACAGTGTCAGAACGCTACTCACGGTGTAGAAGGGAAGCACCTTGGAACATTCCACAGAGGGGCAGAGGGCTGGGGTCTGTTATTTTGGAAGGGGGAGGCTAAGAACAATGGTAGCAGAAGGAGTGAGACCGCGAGGTGAGGAACAGTGCTTCGACAGAATGTGAGGGATGCACAGGATCAAATCAAGACGGAAGACATAGCAAGGATGAGAAAGAAAATGGTGGGCAAACATACTCTGGAAATGCAGAATTGTTTGGAGGATGAAGTGGGACAAAGAATGGGACCAGCAGAGTGGCGGTCAGCCTATCTGCAAGGTACAGCTGTGGGCTCATTTGGCTCACTGGCCTTTTTTCAGTGGCCCCAATCAAAAGGGCATCAGACACTTGACTCCTCCTCAGCTAGCTGGTCAGTGGACACAATTTCTGCTTAGCGGGGAAATGCAAGGTATTTTAGAAACAATTCCAGAGTATATTTAGCTCCTAAAGCTGGGGCACACAAATGTCACATTCCCATGAGACAATCAACCCAGGAGAAAGAGCACCCATCAGAGGCCCTCAGAAAACCCCTGAAACTCTCGCGTCCCAGGAGATGCTGCACACACAGATGTGACATCATTAAGGTACCAAGGTCAGGGAATGAAAAGAAGCAAGGGGTCACAGATTGGTTCAAGTTAAGGGACGTCATAATGAGTCAGAAAAGGAACAAGACTTTTCCAAAGGAATAACGCCATCACCAAGTCATACCACACAGTGCTTGCAAAATGAAACAAAAGTTTGAAATAAATCATGGACATTCAACAGAAAGATAATTCGGAGCAAAATGGAAATTAAAATCATAAAAATCAAGGTAAAAGGAACATTAAGCTACATCTTTTTTTTTTTTAATTGCTGCACAACAACTCATTGGCATTGCCCCATCAAACACGTAACCATTGTCAAAAGTCAAACTCAGATTTGACAGAGCAAGGCAAGGAGGTAAGAGCACAAGAACGGTGATCATGTTAAACACCCATGCAGTCACCTCTGCCACCATTGTTTGACAATATGTAGACTGCTTCCAGCTTTGTCAAGGTTCATAGTAAGACCCAGAAGAACGAACAATGTCGAATTTTAAAATGATCTGTCAAAGTGTTAATTGGACTGTTAGAGAACCTCCATTCCTTGGGGGAGTTAACAATTGGAGAAAATTCACGCCACCCCTCAGTGAATAGAAATTTCTGCAACCGACAGCTAGACATTTGGTTGATGGTTTAATGCTTTACTGGGAAAAGACTGTTTATTCAGAAAGTTGCAGCAGGCAAAAACAAAGTGATTTTTACTAAGCTGTCTCTTCTAGACACAGCCAAGACTAAGGCATCTCAGGTCTGGAGCCACACAGTACAAATAATGGCACATGCTGGGGCTTGTGGCCTGTGGAGACAAGTTTCTTTTCTCTCTGGTGCTTTCTCAGGATGGTGCGAGCAGGGAATCCCTTGAACTCAAAGAAGCAGAGGAAACAAAACCTGCTTTTTTAAAAAAAGATTTGGGGCAGGGCATGTTAATAAGAAGTCTATACAAGAATAACAAAATCAGTAATCAGTTACGGGGACATGCCCAGGAACAACATAAAAGGGGCTACAACTTTACATTTTGGCTTAGCAAGTAGAGCAGTGGAGTGCACAGCACTCTCAGGAAACGAGAGGCAAAAAAGAAGAGGATGAAAATTTAGCATAAGCATCTGTAAAAGTAAAGATGAAATGATGTATGCAGAAAAGTCTGAGGGAGGCATGACAGACCATCTTCCAAGGGTCACAGTGGCTGCTCTACCCTTGAAACTCAAACCCCCGCTTGGATGAAACTCTTGAAAACATATAGAAGAAAACAATTCTGAATGGGGGGAAACAGCTCAGCAACATAACTGGGCTTTTCAGTCTCTGATTTGCAAGACTGTTTCTGGACAAGTGAAGGCCTCTTTGGTTGCAGCTGCAACTAAAGTAGGACGTGTTACCAGAAGCAGCAAATGGTGAGAAAAGAGATGACATTTCCTGTCTGTAGTTAAGCAAAGAAAGCAAAGGAGAATTTAGGACAGTTCACAGTGGAGTCCCTTTCATTTAGTGCAGCTTCCTTTCCGTTTTAAATGCATAGCAATTCTGCTTGATTAAATAACATATTTTTTGTTTTAGCTGCTGTTCTCCGAGGGCAATTACAGTGCGTCTGAGGATCACGGCTCTATTCAAATTCAGCACCATGAGAGACTGAAAGATGCTACCAGCCAGAAGAAAAGACTTTGCCCTGCTATTTCTCAATTCACTGATTAATGGGCTTTTACTTCGATTACACTCAATTGCCAAGGCTCACACTGCATTCCATCACATGACAATGGAAAAAGAGGGTCCAGAGATCCCAGAACAAGACTTAAGAGGACTGGAAAGGGATCTCAGGAGCCAGCATCTGCTTTGGGCCAAGCCATGCTTCTTTTGGGTGGAGGAAGCTCAAAGGATGTCTTATTTGTTTTGTGTGGTTTCTTCTGGGTCAGGGAATAATTTAGGATCAAGCTTTGTAGAGAGGACTGGGTTGCAGTCTTTTCTGAGAAGCTTTCAATCAGAGTGCAATGGAGGTTCCTTAAATGCTGCTAGGATTAAGCTGGAAGCAGTTACACAGTCCTCCCCACTTTTCCCTCCCTCTCCCCCCAGAGGAAGAGGCATTTCCAAGGCCTTACCCTTCTTGTCTTGGTGATTATGGGAAGACACTGCCCCCAAAGGGTCTGCGCTGTCAGGTGAATCGAGCAGATCCTTCCAGTCCAGCATTCCTCCCCTAGACTCATAACCCTCGTGAGCCGCTGAATCTGACGTGGTGGTACTGGGCAAGAGGGAACTGGAGTGCCCTGTTTTCATCACAAACACAGTTAGATAAAACATCACCGGAGAGACCCACATTCCCTTTACTCAGAGATCAGGAGGTGAGACCTGTAGGCTGGCTGTAAGACTGAGGAGACTGCTCTAGAAATGTCAAGAGCCAGTGATGGCGGTGGTGGGGTGGGGTGTGTTCAGCAGAAGGCCCCTTGAACTTGTAGTTAGAGAATAAAGGGCCTAGCCTATTTCTGCCACTTTCTGGGTGAGCCTTGGGGAATCACTCAGCCTCTCCTTGAGCACACAATGGGGATAATGACACTTACCTCCCAGTGTTAGGAGGATAAACTGACATAATAGGGAAGTATCTAGCACAGTATCTAACACATAGTAGGTGCTCAAGAAGTACTAGTGTCCTTCCTTGGTATTTCTGTGTCAGCACTACAGACAGAATGTGTCCACTCCAAGGACACCGTGTGTGAACTGATGGGGCAGGTTTACAGTAGCGGATGACCCTCTCCTCCACCACGAGCAACTCAGTTGTCCTGAGTCCTTCCCATGGAGGCTCCACAGTGTATCTAGTCTTCTGTTTTGACTCAACTTCACAGACATTCTTCTTTCTGGGAGAAGTTACTCTTTTCAAAAGGGATCTGCTCCCATCTTTTCAACTATTCTGTGTTACCATGGCTGTGCCTTTTGTGTCTTCCAATAAAATTTGTCTCATAGTTTCATGACTCCTATCTGTGAGAGGTTGTTTTTGAGGACTCAATGACTGAAGTGATTCAAATTAGAAAAGGATAGATTTTTGAGGTCCAGAGTAGCCTACCATAGGATACTGCCAGAAGAACGGCTGGGTCAGGACTTACGGCAGAAACTCTAGACATTCCCTGTGAATACATTCGTAAGTTCTCCCTCCATCATTCTACAAGGTTAAATACAGATTGTATCAGGTGCTTTGATCTAAGCTGTCACAATGATTTAAAGAAGCCTTAATATCTGTTCTCTCTGGTATAAATAAAATATAACCTCTCTGTGATTTTCAAGTGGAGTCTTTGGCTTATTAAACCATCTTACCTATAGCAACCTCTTGAACAATTTTTAAAAAGACATCAGGACAACTACTGTGCATGTGTAATTGGTGCCTTTGGTAGAAAGTAGGACAGACTTACAATAACTCCAAAGGCTGTGGCCTCCGGTGATGATCACCATATACGTGATAAATTAAATACTGGCCACTGGAAAGATGGATTATAATGATAAATGTATTGCGTTCTTTTTAAACAATTATTATTGGAAGTCGGATTCCCAGGAGACTTTAATATTGCAAATTACAGACAACCTATACAAAAAAGATAGCTTTTTATCTTTTTAAAATTTAGCTTAGCAGGGAAAAGCTAGCCAAGAGGCTCATCTAAGCTAAAGTGATTCTATGGGACCACTACGCTTAAATGCTACACAAAGCTTTGGTAACATTTAAGAAGTCCCCTTCTGTGTAGAACTTGTCTGGCTCTCACATAGCTTCAAACATCCGCTTCATTGAAAATAGCCCGTTCACATGCAACTGCTAAAAACACGTTTATTTAAATTTCAAGGAATGCTTGATCTTAGACTTTTTGTTTTTACATTTCTGGGTTTCACATCTCATCTCATAATACTGATAAGAGAACAGGGGCAAGGAAGTCAGCCTGAGAAATGAAAACACAGAATTTCCTTTACTTCCTTTTTGCTTAAATTGAGGTCTAAAACATAACCTCTATTTTCCACTCCTTAATTCAAGACTGCTCTAATAAAATATATGGTCAGCCTAAGAAAGAATTCAGTAACACCATAAGCAAACAATTAGAATAGCTTTGCAGAGTTAGAAAGCGAGAGGGGAGGGAAGGAAAAAACCCCTGCCCTCCAAGTAGCAAGAATTTCTTTTACCTGAATTGATATGCATTTTGAGCACTTTCAATTTAACTGTGTTCAAGGGGCAATTTTATGGTAATGCCATAAGTATGGTTTAGGGAGAACATTTCTTAATACGGTAATCTAGGGGAAATATATGCCTAAGGGACACATTCTCTGTAGAAAGATTTCCTGGCCCATATGCTGCAAATACATGGAAAACTCATTGGTAATGGGAAAGCTATGGCTATGAGAGGAAATTAATGTGGACCAGATGGTAGTTAGGTAGGAAAATGTTTTACATAAATGTGAGAAATCAGCCTCTTCTTCGTATCGCTGAAGTGTTAGTCTAAACCCACCACATCTCGATTTTCTATATGTAAATCTAGAGAAACCATGCATCTGATTTACTCCAAAGGGGGGGGGGGGAATAGAGCAGCCTGAGTTTTGTAATCTTTTAAACTTATGCTTGAGGATAGGGAACACGTGCCAGTGTGAATTAGTCACAGAAAGCAATACCTGATTCTTACAAATTTTAGAACCACCATGTGAAAGCACCATTAAGCAGCAGTCCTTAGTTTGAAATCAAAGATGTGTATTATTATCATCTCTCCAAGCTTAAAAAAAAAGTTACAAGGAAACCTTATATTCCTTCTTATAATCCGATTTTAGAGGCTATATTATTTTATACATTCTCTAAGAGATGTAGTAACTAAAATAATGGTACAAAAATAGGCAATCATTTGTGAATATGGTATTACATATCAATAGATTTGTAACCTATAATTTTGTCAGACTTGTAAGAAAGGTCAACTTTTAAGTATTGGAGCTAATGCCATATTATTCTCATAAAACACAAAGAAATAGTTAACTTTAATGCATTACACTGTTTCTCTATATCTACAAGTCATTGGGATTCCAGAGGTTAGAGATACTTCAAACTACTCTAACCTATTAACAATGATTGTAGCCAATTAGACACAAAAAAGAGACACGAAATCAATACGAGAGAACGAGAAAAGGAAAATAGTCAGAGTCCAATTCACTAAAAGGGGTTGGTTCTTGCATCTGTAACTGGTGTTGCACAGAGCTTTCTGTCAAGCAGAAAGTTTGCATGGTTTATTGAAATGATCCCTTTTCCTGAGTTGGGCAGTTTTGGTTTTGTGGTTTGCCCTATGGGCCTGCACTCAGCCACAAAGTGCAGGACATACAAAGGACATGGCTAGAAACAGTGTGGGTGCACTTTGGGCTTTGGGTTTGGCTTCGTTGTCTATATCCATGCTAGCAATGTGGTCCTTCCTCTGATGCTACACATACAGTGCCTAGTCCAGTGCCTGGCACCAAGTAGGCGTTCAACCAATGTTTGCTGAATTAATAAATTAAATGTATCCTGGGTTTATTAACTCCAAAATAAGCATCTCTTGCAATAGTTTATGAAAAAAAGCCCTCTGTATTTTTGTAAGTACTGCCTGGATCAACCCTCATTTTGATGGTCAATTATTCATCTAACCATTTCACACTGAATAGATTTAGCCTGAAATGGACAGGATCACTACCCGAAAGGAAAATTCCAACTTTTCTTTAGTTTCATCACAGAAACCACTGACCAAGAACCGAGAACGAATGAGCATTGTCCTTTAAAGTGTTAATAATTAATAGTTATCTTTCCTTTTGTACAGGAAATAAGAGAGATCCATAGCTTGGAGACTGTTTTTTGTTTGTAAAGAGCATCCCATGTTTTAATTATTCTATTCGGGAAATTACCTGGGAATTAAACTTGGTCTTCGTACAATTGATGAATGCTAGGGAGGTTGCTGGTTCAATTCAAGACATGAATTTCTCAATATCTGATAAAGATTATTCAATTATAGGAAATGGATGGCAAAGTATGATATTGGAGGAGAGCAGATGTTAAGTGGGTTTTCTTTCTGAAGGGCAGGCTAAACGAGATGACATTTGCCTCCTGAGCAATGTTTCTTCTAATCTTTGGTGTTCAATATTCTAGTCTGAATCATAGATGAGAGACCATTAAAGGTGGACGAATTCTGTGGACTCATCTATTCTACACCACCTCACTTCAGAGGGAGCCAGTCAGGAGAAACCAGGCAGTTTTCCATATCTGCACCGCTTCAGACTTTTTATATATGCAAATTAGACACAGGCAGTGAAAGTTTACAGAGCTATTGAACACATTTGTAGCCATCTTGAACTAATTCTTTGGATCCTACATCTGCATTGTTTTCTTCTCTTTTCCCTTATTTTCTTTATCCCCCCGCCCCCCTCCTTTATGATCTACATCTGTATTTAAAGACTGTCCTGGAACTGTTACTTTGCTACATATCTTAAACACACAAGCTATAAATTGGCTGTGTATCAGTGAAATTCGTAGTCTCCATTATAACACAGAATCTTAAATTTGCCATCAACAGATGTGTTCCATGTTATGTTTAAAAAAACATGAACGGTGTACCCTAATAGATATTTGGGGGTACTTCATGAATGTAAATGGAATGGCTACATTTCAACTTCTCGTATGAAGAGCTCAGAATATTCTGTTTATGGACTTAAAGCTTTGTTTAATTTAGTGCTTGTGTATTTCAGACCAAGAACAATGGGATAAATCCTGTTTGCACATCATTTCCTCTGCGTCACTCTTCCTTGTACATGGTCTCAAGAAATCTCACTGAAAATATGTCTAAATCTTCATACTGTTTGTGAGCTTAAATTTTGATGGCCAATTTCATGCTCTATTGGAAAGTTTTGCCTGATAAGGACCTGGTGACTGCCCCCTGTATGGATTTTTCCCAGTGGAAGACATTTTCCTGACAGCCAGCATTTTGGGGGATGGTATTGTCTGTCAGCTGAGGAGTATAGCCTACTATTCTTTTATCTTGGATATACTTATGTCCAAAAGCAATTTCCTGTCCCTCAAGAACTCATTAAATGAATTCGCCAAATTCCCTAAGGTTGGCATATTTCATGTTATGCGGATTAAAAATTTAGGATTCAGTCTCCCACATCAACCGTCTCATATAGGAAGAGTGATTTTTGAAGCACAGTAAAATCTATAAATAATTTTAGTGAATTGGGACCCTGAAACAACAAAGAATCTGGTCTATGATGTTTAGGAATGAAAACTATAAACTACTACAGGATGAGTGACGTGAACAATTAAAAAAAAAATCCATAAACTGACCATACACTGTGTTGTTAGACATTTCATGATCTGGTAGAGGAGTTGAAATGTCTATAAAAAAATAATGAGGATAAAAAATTAATTAAAAAGAAACCTAAAGTTTGAAAATACTCAAGAGGATTAGTGAAATAGTATTTCTCAGATAGAATTCCACCCATATTAAATTATGACAGTAATATCTTCCTTACCATTCAGTGCCACAAAGGAATCTGAAAGACAAAAGGGAAGAGGTTACTTAATGTTTTACATTTTGCTTAGTGTGACTTCCATAAGTGGGAATGAGCTAACACAGAACTATGCCAACACATGATTCCCAATACAAAGTAAGTGCTTTTTAATTCCTGCTTGTAACATCAGGTGCTTTGTACTCAGTTTGATTTCACACCTCTACCAAGTGATCTCTTCCACCAAATGAATTTCCTCAAAGTCACTGCCTTTGAAAGAGGGAGGCAGAGAAAAAGCGAGAGTTAGCAAGGGAAATGGTTACAGTGATTATGTGTGACTCTGAGAGTTTAAGTCCTACTTTATATGGAGGGACATGCGTGTGGATAAAATGAGTGATATTTGGACCACACTTACAAAGAAAGCACTTTTCTTTACATTCTCTCTCATTCATCATCATAGCCATGTTGTACTGAACTGCCCAGTATCACAATGTTCTGAACTCAGAAGGAGTTTTAGTTTGGAAATTAAAACAAAAAAACTCCCATACATGTTAGGCAACATATATGGGTGTTTGTGCTGTGTGGCTGGGTCAGATCACCATTCGCTCAGTCTATTAGCCTCTAACACTGGCTTTTTATGGTTTCTTCATTCCCCCTTAAAATCCTGCTAAAGAGTTATCATGCACTGATTCTCTAAATCCTCTCTGAATACCTATGTGTGAGTAGGTAAATCTAATAGAGGTAGTTCACACTCCAGCAGGAGCCTGGAGAGAGAAGAAGCCACCAGGAGGCAGGCAGGCAGAAGGGCAGCCTTTCCTCTTGCCTTGAACAAGCACCCTACATGCCTCAGCAGAGGTGGGGGAGGGGGGAGCTTAGAGGGAACACTAGGAAACACCAAGGCAGGTCTAGGGGCTTGACTGCTGAGATTACCCTGGAAATAACATGTAAATCACTGGCTTAGGACATAAGTGTCTCCCCTGTGCTAGATACAGAGGCTTCCCTAGTTTCCTCTTCTTGAGAATACAGATATGGGTGCGAGCCTATTGGTAGAGTGGACTCTTTATAGAGACAATAATGACAAGATTCATGTTTTTCATGTATTTTCCAATTTAATCCAAATCTCTACTCCCTATTTTACTATGGATGTGCGTACCACCATAAAAATATGACTGAAATGGTTCACTAAAGTCAGCTAATTAAGCACACACCCTTGTCCTTCCAACCTGTCCCCCTGAAAATGAAGCTATAATTTACCGAGATGATGAAGCCCCACTGTTCAAGCCTCAGACCATTTCACTGATGCAGGTAGAATGCATCCATGCATGTAACACAGATCTCCTAAGCTTATTTCTTAACTCATCCATTTTACATGCTAAGACATAATAAATAAGAATTTTTGCCAATATATAATATTTATAAACAAAAATACATATGGCAAAGAATTCAGAGAAAAGGCTGCCTACACCCCTCTTTATTTGATTATATCTGATCTCTCAAAAAACATAAGGTAGAAAGTTGAATGACATTTTAGTGTCTGAAATTTCAGTATTCATGGCTCAAAGATTAGAATTATATTCATGATTTTTATTACAGAATCAAATATCAGAAACAATATAGTTTCACTCCTTTATTTTATTTGGTGTCATTTTGAATGCAAGCCTCTTAAAATTCAACATATGTAGCATTAAAAAAACATAAAGTAAACA
Organism: Cynocephalus volans; assembly: GCF_027409185.1. Taxonomy (NCBI): domain Eukaryota; kingdom Metazoa; phylum Chordata; class Mammalia; order Dermoptera; family Cynocephalidae; genus Cynocephalus; species Cynocephalus volans. The sequence goes on from NC_084461.1 coordinate 101,990,200, forward strand.
TACTTTCTAAAAATATGGCATTTTTAAAAAAATTATCATTAATAAAACATTTTTAGGAGAATGTTCATATTAATCAGGTCACAGGACAACTGGGCAGAATTTTGACCAGGATCCTTTATATAAAGTTCTAACTAAAATGTTACCATTTAGTAACATTTGAAACAAATTCGGAGATTAGCAAAGTAGGTAATTCCTATGAAAAGGTTATTTTGAATCACCTTGTATTTATGGGTTATTTCTGAGATCTTTTTCTATTGCAAATGATAATAGATATAAATCTAATTTTAAAAAATAATTACTTTTGTTAGTCAATAAGGTTGAGAAGAATAAAACAGTCCCACTCAATTAAAAAGCTAGAGTACAATATCAATCTTTTCACTATTTGGCTAAAAATGACAGTGTCGTAGCACATTTAAAAAAATAAGTCATTTCATAGTGAAAATACTGATATAACTTACTGCTTTGCTCTAATTAATATGCTCTAGAGTGCACTTGTTCCACAGCATTAGAATAATGAAGTGGGTGCCAGCATTTATAACAACAACATTGACAACACTGGCTTTAAAATACACTACTTTCTTTATTTGGTATTTAGAAGATGATTTCTGTTATTTATGCATGTTTTAGTGTCAGCTGCACTCAGTTCCACATGCAGGGTGATGTTTCTAGACCATTCGATGAAAGCATCTTTGCTCAACGATAAAAATGGATAAAAAGCTTTACTTACTATGACAGTCTCCCAGGCCATCTGTATTGCCACGCTCTATGTCCTGCTCAAAAGTTAGTCTTTAAAAAAAAAGGAGCGGGGGGGAATGAAAGATAGAAATACAATAATGTGAGTCATTATTCGGGAATGAGTCTTAAGTTTCACTAAAGAAAGTAACACAGTTTGATAAATTGAGTGGCAGGTGCAAAAAAGAAACAGATAACAGCTTGCAAATTTATCTCTGAAGTTTACAGAAACGAGTATTATGTGACTCTCCAAAGACAAGCCAGGGCTTAAGCTGTTAATTCAGATATTATTCAGAGAGTTAATTAGTTTGTGGATTATTTATATCCTTCTTTTATTCTGATTCCCTGAGCATTTCTTAAACATTTAAAAAGTTTAAATGTTAAAATATACTCCTTATATAAGCAATATAGAAGTCTATAAATTAAAAAGAAAAGTCTTTTTTTCTCTCCTTTCTCTTTCACTTCTACTCATCTTCCTATTTATTTATCTATTTCTCTGCTTAGCAAAAACTTGTATGACAAAGTGTTTAAAGATACAAATGGCCCGTGGATACGTGGAGCCTGGGAGGGGACAGGACTTGGAGGTGCATTTTGCAGAGACCACTTCAGCATTTTGTTCACTCCCAGCCCTGCTCCATCCTCAGGAGTGTTACTGTCATTCTCTGCCACAGGCTCACTTTTCTAACAAGCCCCCTAGGTCACCATTGGGCTGTACATGCCACCTGACATTAACAAAACCATTTTTAATAATACCTATTTTGATTTTTAAAATAAGCACACTAGAATCATTCAAAGGCGTGTTATCCTTCTTTGGGGGAAATTTGTGCTTATTCCCATAATATAATTGAAACTAATTTTTTGCAATTGCCTTCAGAGTTTATTTATGAACCGTACAGGAAAACTATTTTGATCCAATCCTTGATCTAATAATCCACCACATTTGGTTTCTAATGTCTTTTGCTGCAAAAAATCAAATCCATCCTCAAAGGATAAAGATTTCTAGTAGTAATAAAAGCCAATATTCATTAGGCCCTGAAACCCACTCTCCAAGGGGAGTTCCACAGGTTTCAAGCATCACTGAAATATGTATGCAGGCCTTAAGGAGACTATTTTGGAATTCTGATGTTGACTTAAAAATAATTTTTAAAAAAATTAATCTCATTTCCTTTGGCCACACATTGAACATAGAAAGGGGATGGGTCAGTTCTTAACTACCCTCACTATGCTTTGTGATCCTTTCTCCTCCACCTCCAGGGTTTCATGAAAAGATATAAAGCTCTAACATTATGTCAATATTGCTACTTACAAAGGTGTTCTAATGACATAGAGCGAGTCAACTCTTTGCATTTGTCAAATTTCCAGGTCAGATTTTATAGTTATCATTAGCTCTGTGTATGGGAGTATGTGTCCTCAAATTCTCCAGCTGGTACTCATCAGATATGCCCACCTCTCTGTTTATCTAGTTATTCCAAAATAGGAAAGGAGGCTTCAAGTGATGGACAGATGGTTCTGTTCCCCTTTGGGTCTGGGGAGGTTGTAGGAATGGCTGTGGTAAAGGAGAGACCTGTGCTGCCATAAGGCACCTCTTTGAATTGTGACAACCTGTCAGAAACATGCATTAACTAGTTTTCCAATGGTTACTTTGGATTTCACAACCACTGAAATTTAAAAAAAAAAAAAAAAAAAAAAGCTCTTAGCCAATGCCATCTAAGCATTTAAAGCCACGATAACAACTTTAAACACCAAAAATCACAGGCATGGTAGACTAGCCCTGTTTAGCTGATCTATTGGAGAATGGCCAAGAATTGACTGACTACCTAATGAGTAATGGGGTCAACTGTTCCTCAGCACAGGAGAAAGGTTTATTGGGTGTATACACCATGCTTGCAGTATGAATGCATTGCGTAACAAATGCTCTGCAATTTCTTTTAGCCCAGTATGGTCAATTAGAAGTGCCTGTTTTGCTACGGCTGGACAAACCACTCACTGATCTAATTGGTATCCTATTGCTCCTTTTCTCGGCTGTTCTCACATTGTGATGATAAAGGCAGGCAACTTCTTGTTCCTCTCTCTAGGGAATACTTTGAAGCACACTATGTTTCCTTTCTCTGTGTTTTTAATCAGCCTGAGGAAGATTAATCAATTGGAAATCTGCCACACGTGGGTTCTATGAAACAAGAAAAGGGAGAACACTGATGGCCCCATTGCTGAGGTTTGTGCCAGAAAGCTAGGTGGAGGTGTGTGCGAGCACAGCTAATCATTCATATAGAATGCAGAGTGGTCACAGGCCACTCTATCCTCCCCACACCTTGGGCTCCTTACCTGCTGCTGGGTGGCAGATGGGCACAGGTACCTGCTTCCTTTACCCACCCACAATATGGGTCTCTGGAGGCGATACACGTTCTGCAGGAGGAAGATGACCATGAGTTGCCTAGGACTCCTTTCTAACCACTGTGGACTTTCTAATTGTCAAAAAGAGGCAAAGTACATACTTTTTACACTTGCCATGTCGTTCACACCGGCCAAGGGGAACCTTTATCACGCAGGTAGAGAATGCAACATACAGAGAGCTGCTGGCCCTGTCCAGCTGCATGCCCATGATCCTTTTGTCTTCTACTCCATCGTAGCTGCACCTGACGGTATGTGGCAGCATAATAGCATTAATAGACGCTCTTTTTTTTTTTTTTAAAAAAGATGACCAGTAAGGGGATCTTAACCCTTAACTTGGTGTTATCAGCACCACGCTCTCCCAAGTGAGCTGACCAGCCATCCCTATATAGGGATCCGAACCTGTGGCCTTGGTGTTATCAGCGCCACACTCTCCCAAGTGAGCCATGGGCGGCCCTAATAGATGCTCTTGAGTCAGTTCTCTTTTTCTTACCACCAGCCTCAAATCCCACTTCCCAGCCCACAAGGTGATCTCTTAATCTGATCTAACTGAAGATGGGCACATGCACACACACATTACACACAAACACATATAAACATACATTACTGGCAAGGAGAAAATAAAGCTGTTCATGTGTTAAAAGATTTTTACAAACAGCATTGAAAATCATCTAAAAATGCATAAAACCTATGTCTGCCATGATTTTCTCTGAACAAAAGCAATCATAACAGCATAAGAAATAATTACTAGGAAAGAAGCAAACATTCCACTCACTTTTCAGGGTTGTAAATGCTCATCTCCTCCAGGAAAAGGCTGTCATTTAGGAAACCACTGTTTCCTATCCTGGCCAAGAACTTCAAGATGATTCCCTTCTCCGATCCCAGGAAAACCACGGTGTGATTCTGATATGGCCCAGCCGCAGTGTCCACTGCAATTTTGGTCAGGCGATATCTGTAATGACAGGATTGCATTTTTTTTATCTCTTCGTTGGTCTATCATTAAAATGTCCCCTTTTCCACTTCAAACAATTGTGACATAGCTTTCTAGTAATAACCTCAAGAAAAATACATGCATATAAATAATGCTCTCAAGCAGTTTTGGTCCTTTATTTCCATATGTAGAGCATTAGTATGGCTCCAAATGGGAGGAGAAAGGAGATATGTGTGTGTGGAGGCCAAGTTCTGTAATAGATAGACAGCCACAACCATCTGAAACCACTCAGTAATGATCCCTTCCATGAGCAACAAGGAAAGACTGATGTCTCTTATGAGGAGGGTAAGAAATAATAAGTGAACTCACTTAATTTCATTTAACTTTGAAAAGAAAATCAATGGCCACCATTTCTGAATACTCTTCCTCCAAGGTGCAAAGCTTTTGTCAACAAATGTGAAATTGGAAAGCTTCCTGATTGTATGTAGAAGGACTGACAGAGTTCTGAAGGATGGGGAGGTGGGGTGCTAATGGCACTACCAATAAATATGAGGACATGCAGGCCAAACAAGATCCATTTAAATCCAAAGGTGAAGGTCATGCCTAGGGTAAGTCCTACAGGGCATCCTCTTTCTCTGAAATTCCTTGATGATTCAACATCCCATGAATACATATTTATACTAAGCACCACTGCAGAAACCAGAAAAAGTCGACCCTCCTGCAAGTAATATAACATGGTCTCCATCTTAAGGGCATGCACACATATATACACATAAACACACATGGTGGCAAAGTTAATTAACATTTTGTTTGATGATTGCCACTGCTGGATGGCACTTGGGAAAGCCTGTCAAATTGTTTGGAATTAAGCTCTAAATAAATATAAGGAAGAGTATTGAATGCTATCACAGATCTCTAATCAGCTATCCCTTCTCCATTGGCCACCACTTCAGATAACTAATACTAAAATATGAATTCTTCATGCTGATATATTTGTGCAAATGTGGTGTTTTGCACACTACAATCCAGGAACCATGTTCAGGTGAAACTTGCAGCATGTTTTGCAATCATATCCACCCAAACAGGTATCCATATTCATTGTCTAGTTCTCCTTCACTGTTCCTCTATTTTTGCACAGATTGGATTAATGGTCTAATCCGGAAGGATATATCTTTCTTTCCTCTAATTGCTGGCATGTGTGTCATTAGCTTGAAAATATTGGAACTCTTCTCACTGGGAATGTGGCTATAGGGTTTTGGTGGCATCCACTCAACCCACCAGCATTCCATAGCTGAATCAATGCCCAGGATAGCAGAAGATGTTTATGGCATTTCAAAGCATGATCCACTGATAGGTTCCATGAGCAGGAGATGAAGTCAGGAAAATCCATGGAGGATGAGGTTTGCTGGACACCCACCTGACCATTGTTCTCAGGAACCACGGCCTGTTGAAGATGGAAGGCACCGCCTCATCCATGAGTGGGTGTGTCTTGATGAAGTTCAGGGTGTCATCAGGAAATTCATTGGAGGTTGCATATTTTTCTAAGGAGGAAGAGCCAGCACAGCAACCTGGCCTAAAATGAAACAAAGGGTGGAAGAGAGCTTGTTTTGTGCCTTATGGCAAATTCTTTGAATGAACTGCTTCTCTAAGCATCTGGCATGAAGGAGAATGTACCACAGGCTGAGAAGAGGAGGCTGAACAATGCAGAATGCCACCAGCTACAATATGCTGAGATTTCCTCTGGGCCGCCTCTTCATTTCATAGAGGAGCCTCAGGCAGCAGGGTTCAGCTTCAGCTGGGGGCAGCTTGGCTCCTTCCCAGAAGCACAAACAAATCCCAGTAAACAGTGGTGGAGCTTGCAACACACAAGCAAGTGTGGTTTGCACATAACTGAAGGATGACTCTACTCATCTAAAAACCCTGCTAGAGGTTCTTGACACATTTGCTCTACAAAGGACGAGAATTAAGTTGACTTTTTTGCAAGTGCAGAAAACAAAGACATTCAAAAACACACAGGTACATACCACGAAGACTCAGTATAAACATCCCTCATTATATGGGTCTTGCTCAGAGAACATTTGGGTTTTGTTTTTTGTTATTGTTTTTATTTTTGTTTGATTTTAGCAGATATGAAAAGCCAGTTATACTGAAGACTTTTTCCTGAAAGGTCATTTCCTTGTAACTGAACAATTGCAGTGAAAAATCACTTTTACAAGAAATTCTATGGTTTTCAGGAGTTTAGGGACATTCCAGCATAGTAAGATCAGGGAAACACGGAAGCCAATCCTGTCCAGACACTTGGTTTGCCCAGTGGTGTGGGAGAAGAGATGGGCCCTCATAACACTGGCATGAGCTACCTCTACGTGGATGCTATTACATGCCCTACCCCAGCCAGCCCCATGAAAGTACCCTAACATCTGCAAGAGGGACAAGGCAGGCACATGGAAGGATGTGGGTGGACCCACTGCCACAGGTAGAGAATCACTTGAAGTGTGCGTCCTGATGATGGTTGAGTGACACCATCTTTACACACCAAGGAGGGAGTGTTACATAAGCACTCCCTGAAACCTGGTTCCTCAGGTTTAACTCCCCTTCCTGCTTATCTAGAAGGCAGTTAGCAACCCCAGGTGATGATTTAGAGAATCTGTCTGAGGTTACTGGTGTGCACTTTTGCACCTAGTCTGCTCTCCATAAGCAATGGAGTTTGAACATGCCAAATAATTCAGGTGATGAAGATGGACGAACCACATGAATTTCTCCCCTGAGTATAATGGTTTGTATTATCAAGTTAGTTCGATTAAATGCACTCGGCTAGATATTTTGTGGAGATAACTGGAGGCTGGGGGAGAGAGTTGGAAAACATAAAATGTAATAAGACCTTGGGTTTCCTGCCAGAGGCGCACAAATTCAGTGGGGAAAGGTAGACACACAGGGATGTTTCCATATGACTTAGACTGCAAATGTTGCAATGGAGATATGCCATGTGTGCCACGTGGAGAGGGCGAGGCAGGATTGGGGGAGAGTTCCAGCCTGGTCCAGTTAGAAAGAATGAATTAACTGGTTTAAGTGGGAGGACTGAAGGATATCACATAGAACCAAGAGATCTCTGGACCATAGGTTCCCCTGAAAGCAATTCTAGGGCATGATTTGGGGAGAGGGAACTCTGCACTGTATCTGGACTCCAAACAGACCAGAACCTGGCAGACCAGAGATATCCACTGTACCCACTGGACTCTTCCTGCCCTTGGTCTGGAGTCCAGGGAACACCATTTATATTTCACATTTTATTAGGGTTTAAAGACACAAGTGTAGTAAAATATAAGGGAAGCAGAGAGGAACAATGGAAATAATCTCCCCAGCTATGTAAACGTGTACAATACACTTTGCCTCTCTAGGCCTCAGTTTCTCCAACTATAGACCAATGGGGCCAGCTGTATCAGATAGTTCCTATCATCCTAGCATTACAATGGATAAACCACACATATAGAGGTTAAACAGAAGACTAGAGAGTCATTGTTTTGTTTACTAGAGGGTATATTCAATGTAAGTCTGAGTTTTGGTTAACGGGATGAAAGTAAATGACTTCACAGGGCTTTCTACTGTTCTGGCATTTATATCTTCCTGGCCAGCATGGAAGGCACTGGTGTGTAGTTCCCAGGATGCTCACTAACAGAGAAACAAGGGTCAACATTTCTAGAAGTTTAAAATAGCCATATAAATATTTGCACGTACCTGGGCTTAGGAACTCGTTCATCAGGAACGGGTGTCCAGGTGGAATCAGGAGACTTCTGTTCCTTGAATCTCCCGGTAAAAACACTGGCAATGTCAAGCATGTCATAGGCACAGACTGCAGAGCCCGGGATGCTACAACATGACATTGCACATAAAGTGTTATGCAACAGTTATGCGTACAGTTTGGAAAACATACTCCAAAGAAGCTTTCCTACTATAGGCAGCTGTAATTTAAAGTTCATACCTTGAACACTATAAATTAAGTAAGGGATCTTAGTGCATAAAGAGAGTGTTTCTGTCAATCAAATTTGCATTAATAGCTTTAAAGAATGGACTAATTACAGTAAACTCACAGAGAGGAGGAAAAAAACCCTTTATGTCTACATTACCTCTTGAGTCATTTTTATTTATAAGGAATTGTTGAACTGGTGATAGAGGTTTTTATAAATTCTCTAATATTAATTATCGGTCAGTAACCCAAAGATAAAAATCTCTGGAGAACATTCTGCATTTCTAATATTGGTGAACATGTGAAATAAAAGTGCCCCCATTGTCCACATATGGTTTCTTTCAATTCAGTTCTTCAAGCCAAGGACTCAGAGTGTGAGAATGTGAGTGGGAAACCCACACACATTTTACACTAGTCTCTGAATATTTAAATTTTTACTTCCTGATTACACTCGCATAAGATTAAACAATTTAAGTCTCTAAAACACCAGCACTATAGACCCTTGCTCTATAAAGTGCTAAATAATAATAATGACAGTAATCTCCACCTATAATTACATCTTGCCTGGCACTCCTGGAAGGACTTAAGCATTTATTTTTTGTTCATCAATGGTGGGAAGGCATGAATTATTCATTCATCTGAATACACAGTTTACATTTGAACCCACGTTTATTTTTGACCATTATTATGGTCGCTCCTTGATTTTGATGAAATAGATTGCAGGCACCAGCTGACCAGGAGTTTTAATCAGGCTTTAAGGTAGTGGGCCATTACATGGCAGGCCAGCCAGGGCAAGAGACACAGGTGCTGTGCAGTGTGGGAAATTCATCCTGGGCAGCGAGAACGGATTGTCTTCATTTTACAAATGTTAAAAGGATATGGAAATCACTTCATACGTGATTAGGAGAATTTTATGCCGTCTTTAATGTCATAAGACAATTATTGAAGTATTACTAATAAAGCAAGAAATAGGGAGAGGATTAGAAAGCTTATGTAAAACAAGGTGAAGGGATGAATTTTAAAGTATATATTGTTCACAGAATTGCATATATAAGACAATGATCCCCACTTGTTTTGGAATTTCAAAACCCTAGCATGATTTATTTAATTTTGTAAGCTATTCTTTTTATCTTCCCTTCCTATATTAAGGAAGACAGGATAAATATTACTTGAAGTATTTGATGATGCATCTTATAATAACTACAGATACCCTAGGGTTTTCCAATCTTCCCAAGACTAGAAGCATTTGTGAAGTCCTCTATTCTTTTTTCTCTACTTCCCTCTCTCCCTAGTTCTCTCCTTTCTTTTCACCTTTCTTTCCTTTCTTCCGAACATCTGTTCATTCAACACGTATTTATGGAGTCCCAAATCTAAAGCAGTAAGTGCTCCATAAATAAGAGTCCTGCCCTCAGTGGGCTCACAGTTCAGTGTGGAGGCAAATATAATAACAGTAACAACAACAGCTCCAGGGCATTCTGGTAAGAGCAGTATATACAGAGATATGGACCAGGTCCCACGGGAGGTGACTCAAGCTGAGACTTGGGACATCCACAGGGTTTCAATGGGCAGACGCTGGCTGGGCAGGCAGACCTGGCAGAGAACAATGCACTAGCAAAACATAGCACATTCAAGAAACAGATCTTAGCTCCAGGGGCCCATGGCACAGGCTGCGGGACAGAGGATGGATGGAGACGAGCTGGAGGAAGAAATGGGGCCAGATCCCGAGGGGACTTTCGTGCCATGCCAAGGAGCTTGGGCTTTTTCCTCAGACCAAAAAGGGGCCTAAAGGATTTGAAACACTCTGACATTACCAAGTTTATGTGTGTAGAGGATGGCGTGGAGAGAGAGAAAACCAGAAAGAGTAAAACCAGACAGGGACTATAATTTATAGATGAAAATGGGTGTGCGTATTTTTAAAATGTTAAGTTAAATGACTATTTTCTGATGTTACTGAACAAATATAGTTTCTGAGACAGCATAAACATCTAAGTGGCACTAAGTGGATATTTCTTAGGGACCATGTAAGGAAATACTTGAAAGGCAGTATCTATAATATGCAGGAACTTACTGCTATATTGTAATCACAAAGTAACCCACACCCTCAAAGAACAAAACAAAAGAAAACAAGAACTAGACATGTGCTCTTAAATTCCACTAGCCCCTGCATTCCCCTAGGCCAAGACAGAATTATATACTTTTTCAAAATCCTAGATAGATGGGTTCTAATGCATGAACAATCAAGACCTGAATTTTTTTTATATCTTTTCTAAGGTCAAGCTAAAATCCCTACAGATGGTTAAACCTTCCTTAAATGCAACTGAATACTTCTTGCTGCAATATGGGTTCCTATTTTCATATATCTGCCATTGTGTACTCTTAACTTTTGCCCTCTGTGTTACTGAGGAACATGATTTCATCCTTCAGCTTGCTCAGTTCTGGGCTCTGCCCAATTCCTAAGCACTTCTTTCTAGATGCTGTCCTCCAATCTCATCATTTTTGTGCCTGATATCTAGACACTCATCAAGTTCTTAAGTCTTTGTAAAGACTTTTTTGTATAATCCAAAGCAAAACAGTTTAGTCCTAGAGAAAGATATTCAGCATAGAACATCCAAAATTCTATACAGAAATGAGAACATAGTACATGGATTTGGATTTCATGGCCTGCCCAGAGTTATGATCATTTTTCATACAGCAGTGCTAGGACTCTCAAATCTTTTTGGTTTGACAGAAAGCTGAGTGGCAGGGAAGGAAACTAACACTTTCCTTCTATTTGTTAATCTTCACACATTTTTACTGCTCTAGGAGCAATTACTAGTGTGCCATTAAAATGCTCAAAGTCTTAGCTTGCCCAAATACACAAATAGGAATTAATAGGCTGACAATATTTCTAGGTACAGTATTGGATGACAACTCTTCATTAGTGCCCTCCAGAGTCACACAACGGTGCTGGGGTTGGGATCCGAGCTATGGCCCACCTTGTTGAGTGAGGTCATCGGAGGGCAATTTCCTTGGACAGGATATTGCCCAGACTCCCTCAGGTGGGATGTGTGATAGATTCATCTGAATTCTAAATTTCACCCTGTAGCATTTTAATACATTTTCAGTGTTTTTACTTCAAAAGGTACCGATTCAGTCATGGAAATACTAAAAGTCAATTAGAATGTTAGATGACCTAGGAAAAGCAGGAAAAATATTCTTGAATTCCAAATCTGCCCCTTCCATCTACTGAGCACCTGGACCAGGTAGTGTAACAATATTTTGAGCTCAGTTTCCTCAAGAGGACAATAGTATCTAGTTTCTAGAATTACTGAAGGGATTTAGAAATGACACATGAAATGTGTTCATATGCCAGGCATATAAATAGAAGATACTGTTATAATTTATCTAACTACTTCCCCTAAAGCCTGAATCTAATGTTTTTAAATTACTATTAATTTGTTGATGAAAACTAAGTATTAAGTGCTTCATAATTACAAACAGTGGACAGCAATTTTCTATCAGTGTGAATATTGTGTATTAAGAGAACCCCTTGGGGATAGGAAGCCGGGAATGACTGATGAGATCAGCCCAGCCAGGGCATGGATACCTGTTATAAGGTGTGGAAAAGGTTGCCAGGACAACATCACGGCCATTAATACGGATCACATCTGTAACTGCCTGGAGTATGTTGAAATAGAAATGAGAGTCTCCAGGAACTGAGCAGTTCAGTCGAGCCTTCAGGAAGGAAGTCCATTGCTTCTCCAGGACTCTTTGAGACCCTCCCATGTCATTCTTACAAACCTGAGCCACTCTTGGGAAAACAACCTGCAGAGAAAAAACACACAGGGAAAATGAAATGCAGTCATATTCTGAGGAGATCTTAGGAGAATGTGCATTTTCTTGAAAACAAACAGTCAACAACAAGGTGCTTAATGTAATACTGTTTCTAAAATCAGTAGCAAAAAAAAAAAAAAAAAGAGGAAAACTTAGCATTGGAACAGCATGTTTAAAAAGATAAGGCTGTGGCATTTAATACAGAGCCATAAATCCTGCAGGGGATCAGCTCCCAGACACATAAACTCATTTCCATACAGACTACTCAGCTTTTTATTTCCTCAAACAAAAGCACACTTTGTATTCACCATTCCTGCCATGCTCACTAGCTGCTCTGGGCCCTGAATCTCATACTCTGAATTGGAGTTCCTATAACCGCGCAAGCCACTCCAGCATTTTATGTGTGGCCTCCAACATAGTGACCTTGATCTACTCTCTGGTAAAAATAACTGAAATGGACATCCCCTAAGTGTTCTATTGCTTTTAGCAATAAAGACAAAAATCGAGACTCAGTTTGCTTAAACGTACTGGATATTTACTCTCTCTGTGGAGCAACCCAATTAGAAAGAAAACACTGGTGAATATACCTGGAAACCACATCTCAAGACACTTGATACTCCGTATGAAATCAACCAAACATCTGTTGGTTAAATTTTCAACAGGAATATTTAAGAGGTTTCCTGTAATTTGTCACTGCTCTGAAAAAGCATCTAGGGCTTCTAGATAGCACAATGTTTCTCTTCTGCCAATCTTTGGCTGGACCTTCTCAAAATGATGACATGCCCATTAGATCTATGGTTCTCCTTTCAAGGTCATTGATAACAACATTGGTTTCTGAAAATGTTGCTGAGAGAGGCAGGGTGTACCTCCCCTCTTACCTTTCCCATGGTGTTGTACTCCACCGCTATTTCCCTGAAGAAGAAGTAGATATAGTCTCCATAATCCACTGCTTGGACAAAGTATGGTTCTGCAGACAAATGGGCACTTTAATTGGGAACATGTCACACAGTGTTAAAAGAATTCAATCAAGTATAACCAAAGACATGTTACTAATTGAAAGTGTAGGGCCATTAGACATTTGCTTAACACTAACCGTTTCTAATGACTTCACACATACAAGTGCCAGTCAAGAAGGCATTTGACCCTACAAATTATATCTTTCAGAAGCTTTTCAATCAACAATGAAGAATAAATGAGTTTTGCATATCTCTGTAATTTTATGTTCCACAATGCCCATATTAAAGAGAGGATTTTGTACACATCGTCTTGTCACCTTGACTCATACGGGGCTGTGAATAGCTTTTTTGCTGTTCCACACCACCTCTAATCCCCTGTTCCCTTCCATCAATGAACTGTGCAGTTCTTTTCATGTGAGACTTTGAAATGAGCGTTCAAGGCAGGGGAAGATGAATGTGATGTATTCTATTGTAGTTTTGTTAATACTCCAGAAAATCATGGGAAGGGAAAAAGGGAGATAAATAAATCAGTCGAGGCAGCAGATGCAGCGTACATGTTTCTGCCTGTCAGAAGCTATTACCAGAATGAAGCTGCAGTCTGGTCCATCCAGACTGTAAATCTCCCATAAGATATGTCCCCCCAATTCCCTTTCTTCTTTTAATTGTTTGTTCACCTTTCAACCATTTTGAATCGTGCTTGACGGTCCGCAGGGTAGGACTGTCTCCAAGACTCCGGTAAATGACTGCATCAATGGCCAGGAAGTCAGTCACCGTGGCCGAGTATAGTTTTCCGTCTTGGAAGAAAAAGAAAAGAATTGAACAGGGTGGGAGCAAGACAGTAGGGGAGGGGGAATAATAAAGATATCCCCCAGATTGCTTTCCTACATCAGGCAAATGAGATGGGACAACTGGGAAAAATCCAAGAGTCGCTGGGAAAACACTTGGCCCACATTCCTGACCATTTTAAAATGGGATCATGAGAGATGAAACATTTTTCATTTTTAAATTGCATGGCAATTTCTCTAAGCAGCAGCAGCTTAGGGAAAAGGGTAAATGAAAAATGTTGTTTGTTCCACCCGATTAGATGGACCTTGACTGAAATCTCAAGGCCAAGGACCTTGGACACTGCTACTGCCACCACACCATAGTAAACTGGATTAGATGGGACTCCAGGAAAACACAGATGCTGACTAAGTCACCAGAAATTTTAAGTACTTGCAGAAGTAATGGAGTCCTCAGCCTGAGCAGGTGAGGAGAGTCGAAGAGGACTTCATAAGCAAAACCGGGCTGGCTAAACTAATACTTACATCCTGAGAGTCATGGCTCCTCTCAGCCTTGGTCATGAGAGTTCACTAAACCCTGCCAATCTGGCTCAAATAACAGATATTCGTTTCAATATTTCCAAAATCACAAATTGGAAAAATTCTGACATGCAAGATGCAAAAGCAAAGAAGAAATGGGAAGGGGTGATGCTAAGTCCGAAATGGCCTTTCTTTAAGGATTCATGCTCTTAGGGAGACATGCCTGAGGGTAATCCAAGGCAAAAAAGAATGAAGACTGAAGATCAGTCCCTAAAACTTTTGGATTTTTCCCGGATTAGCAATCATGCTGCAAACAAATAATCAAATGGGATGTTCCAGAGTAGCAAAATCTATGTATATTAAATGGAAATAATAATTCTATCCAAAGTAAAAATAACCTCGGTGGTTCATTTTTAATGTATTACATATTTTAATTAATTGTATGTCAAAGTGACTTATATACAACATAGTCCTCCTTAAGATCTTTCATTGTAGGATAAACATAATTTTTTTTGGTTTTTTAAAAAAGCTTATCCAACTATACCTAAGCAAAGTTCTTGATGCCCATCATTGGTCTTAAAATAATTGAAATTTGTTCAGGTTCAATTTAGAGCTGTCTAGTATCTGCATTATTAACAACTGCATATCAGTAAGTCTTGACTGTTTGGTAGATTGGAACTGCAGACAGCAAACCTTTCCCTTACCAAGCACACACAAGTACCAACAAATTATAATTTTTCTTATGGAATATAAACCCAAGGTCATAAAGATATAAAGAATATATATTTATATTAGTTATGACTATAGAATATGTATCCTATATTCTTATAGCCCCCAAGTCATATAGGTATACTGGGTAATGGGGGGCAGTGGAAGAATGGGGGTTATAGTTATTCCTCCTTAGTACTCTCCAGGACTCTTTGTTTTACATTTATTTCAACACTAGGTATCTCACCAGAACTTTTACTTGTAAAATAGAACACTATTCTGCTACTCTTGGTAATATTAATGCCATTCAGTTGCAACAATGATTTTCTATTAATAAGGGCTGAACTTTTATGAGATTTCTAACATTCCAATGAGAAACTATTCAAAGATACCACTTGAGGTGGGGGCAGTCATAGTATTGTCTCATGTGGCTTGCTCTACATAGCTCCTGGAAGCTTAGTAATCTTAGCAAATACTCTGCTCATTCTCTGCTTTCTACCTAAGGCTACTACGAGTCCTCTTTTTAGTTTACAGTCAATTTAAATTCTCTCCTATAGCCCGCATCCTCCAAGGTCCCCACTAATGCAGTTCCTACGTGTCAGAGAGGTGCTCTCGTGGTAGTCACGCACTTGGGAATATGCTCAGTGCTCTTGACACTGGCCTTGCTCTGCCCATGCTTACAAACAGGTCTCCAAGGCTTTGTGTTCCTGTCAGTGCTGCTTCCCAGAAGGGGAAAAACTGTGCTCTTACGAAGGGGGAAAACCCAGGAAACTTTTCCTTCTTAATTTGGCACAAGCCATTTCTACAATCTGTCATTGCAGACTGGAGACCACAAATGGTGACACTGAGGTTCAAGGAGCCAGAAACTAATCTTGTTTCATAACCAAAGCCTTAAAGTCCCTCATCAGCTACGATGTGCCAGTTCTTAGCTGTTGTGATAGAAATTATAGCTAACTGCTTTATTACATGCTATAACAATCACTATAATACCAACTCTTCTCTACACCCACCTCCACATACACAGCTGGCGATGAATTCCTAAATAAATTTCTAATTAAAACACACACACTCATACACAAAAATTGCACTGAATCTGAAAATGATGGCCTGTTTGCTATTTTTTAAAATATTCTTTGCAGTGGAAGGAAGGGGTGGGGTTGGGGAGCATGGGTTAATCTAAACAATCAACACCATCCTCTACCCAATTAGGTCAAGGAGATCTGAGAAGATGTTTGCTGGAAGCTTGTGGGTATGTGGTCTCACTGCTCTGAGAGAGCTTCCAGAACTTCCTTTTGTTTCTTTCTCTTTCCCTTCTACATGTGGGCAAGAAGACAGGTAGCCCTAATTGGGGCTGGCAGCCATCCTCTGACTGAGAAAGCAGCCAGTCTCATAATGAAGTTGACATAAAGCAGGGAAATAAAAAGGACCTGCATGGTGGATAATACTGTTGAGTTGTTGAATCAAACCAACCCCAAATCTTCCCTCCCTTAAACAATAAATCCTCACTGGTGGCTTAACGTGGAATTTTCTATTATGAGCCCAAACATGCCTTAAAGGATACAGCACAATGTTCAGTACCATGCTGTCACCCTTTTCTGAAGGCACAAAAGCAAAGGGAAGTGTGGCAAAGACTGCTTTTCAGAAGCAAAAGTACAATTTCCATACTAATTTCAAGTGGAAAAGGCATTCTTAATTACAGTATTCACTAGAGAATCAAAGTACAACTGTGACTTCGTGAATCCTCTAGAGTAGATTCGCAGCGACAGGCTGAAACATGCAAAAGCAAATGCAATGAGAAGAAATCAGGTCGTTTACCTGCGAACAGTGCTACGTTGGCATGTTTGGCATCGTAAGGGCATCTGGCCATTCCACTAAATTCATCCCCGAAAGGTTCCAAGGTATCCATCTAAATGAAATAAGAGGGCTTAAATACGAGCAACAAACAACAGTAGTAATAGCAACTGATACTTGTAAAGCACTTAAGGTGTAAGTAATTCATATGCATGCTCGCAAATAATCCTCTTAAATATTCTCTGAGATAAAGCTATTGGTTTTAGATGAAGAAACTGAGGCATAAAGTTGAATGAGTTCTATAGCTAGGAGAGTCTGAAATTTGGTCATGTCTGCTTGTAAACCATTACAATAAATAGATCCCTGTATCCTTACAGAATGGTCTAGAAATAAGCATTCTAAACCAAAGAATTTCTGAGGCAATCACTGGGAAAATCTACCCCCCAGCCTCACCTCCCACCCCAATTATCTGTTGAGTCATGAACTCTGTAGAGAATGACCTCAGTTTCTGGTTTTGTTTTGTCTGAGGAGTGCTACCTTTGTGGGTTAAATCCCAGTAGAAGACACTGAAATTATTCTTTGGGTTAGTTGGAAGAATAGTACAGCATTGGTAAAGGTGCAAAAACATGTATGCAAGTAGAGCTCAGGTGGCCTTTTGAACCTGAGCCAAATCATGTCATGGTGGCTCTGAAAGTGATTTTAGAAATGTGTCCCAGCCTGAGATCCTGTAGATGGGAAATGGAGGCCCAGAAACTGAGGGGCTCACACAGGTCAAAGGCAGTGAGAGGTGAGCTGCTGTTTGACTTCCATCCCCCAGTGCTACACTCAGGTCTTGTCCCTTCATGATAGATGTTGTCATTGACCTGCCAGTGAGTTTTGTTTGACCATCTTAGTATGTTAAAAAGAAAAGAAAAATAAACAAAACAACAACAAAAAAGAGAAACTGAGCCCAAATTTTAAAGCAGTGTGATTTCACAAGAAAACCTGAATTTCTTAATTCTTTGAACAAGTAGGAAAATCTATTCAGGCCCTTTTTAACCTAGTGGCAACAACCAGCTACAGGTGAGTAATAGCCATTCACTGCCGTTTTCTTCAGACAAGCGTGTGGTCTCCAGCACTGAGGTTCCCTCAGCTTGCTTAACTCTCATAAGTTACCCGCCTGGCTCCACAGGCATCTGCGGGTTTGGCAAAGCCTTGCTAGCTCTTCGCCAAGCCTCATTTCCCTTTTCTTCAGATCACACTCAACTACATTTCCCATCCTCCTCGCAGTCAGCTGTGGCCACGACTGAGTTCTGGCCAGTGGAATGTGAGTGTAAGGATATACACCACCTCTAGGTCTTGCCCCTGAAAACCTCCCAGGGTCCTCCATCTTGCTGTCTTTCCACAGTCTCCCCCACTCCCCCTGAAACAGAGGATCCAGTGGAGGATTCGAGGACCCTGAGAGATAGTAGAGGTAAGAGCAGGATGGAGCCTGACTTCCTGATCAACCTTGTGGAACAGTCCCCTCTCACCAGCCCACACTAGACTGTGATGTGAGCTGAAAATATACCTGTTTGTTCAGCCACTAACATTAGCCAGAGGTTGGCCTACCTTGACCAGTGATACAGTGGATCCTACTTTATATCACGCTGCCTCCTTCCTTACCCCGAGGGATCTTCCTAGCATATAAACTCTCAGCACCAGAAAGTCCATAAAATAATCTCCATATCATTAATGTTTTTACATCCATTTGTGGCTCAATCCTCTTTAAAGAAGATAAATCCATGACAGCACTAGTGCTGAGGAAGAACCCATGGAAAGGCTGTAAGCAGTAAATTCTGGTGCCCTGAATCCGGGTGCTTGAGGTCACCCAACAGGAGAGTGAGGTTCTCACCGAGCAGCCATTAGTGTCATCCAATCCATTGTGCCTTTTGCCCTAACCCCCCTGAAAATGTTTCAGGGATGTGACAGGACTTTTCTATCTGTAACTGCTCTGAGATGACCCCTGTTAAAGCTATTCTATTTTTTTTAAAACTGAAGTTGAGAATCACATAAGATACTTGTGTTAAAAACATATATTTTTAGGGGAAAGATGTGTTCAGATATTTTAGTCCAACAAGAGCTTTCTGTTGAACTGTGACAGATTTTGTGGTCTGTGGGTCTGGCAGGTGATGCTTAGCACACAATGATGGATCAGAAATGCCCTTATCCCAAGCAGTGCATCCTCTAATCCAGGCAATGGGGAAACAGTATACAAGGGGGATATGTTGGTTTTAAATGTACCTACTCTAAAAATGTGGCTATTGCTATAGCTACCCAAAGCAGGAAGCAGTGAAGAATTAATGCACAATAAATACATCTTTCCTTTAAAGAAATGTATTCTGCCCTCCAGCACTTTTTTTTTTTAATGAAAGTCTTTTTCAGATATTTTACTCCAACAAGAGCTTTCTGTTGAACCGTGATAGACTCTGTGGTCTGTGGGTCTGGCAGGTACTCAAAAGTGATGCTTAGCACACAATGACGGAACAGAAATGCCCTAATCCCAAGCAGTGCATCCTCTAATCCAGGCCATGCGGAAACAGTATACAAGGGGGATATGTTGTTTTTAAATGCACCTAATCTAAAAATATGGCTATCGCGATAGCTACTCAAAGGCAGGGAGCAGTGGAGAATCAATGCGCAGTATTGGCTTATGACTTTGGAAAGATCCAGAGACAAAACAATACCATAGTGAAATCCTCTTTCCATGAAGTAAGGACTAATCTTTGCAGTAGTCATCAAATCTCAGACTTAACAGCAGCCTCTGGGAAATTAAATCACCACAGAGTATAGACAGTTATACAAAGAACCAGCCTGACTTTTGCAGAAAGTTCAAGAGGTTTAGAGAACAGGAGGGAAGAGGTATATGGAGTGTAGTTTTACATTTATAGTGGGTAGCCTTCAAAATTCTTCCCCAGATAATCTTATTTGGGTCTATAATCTTTCTAATACATTCAGCTTATGTTCCCTATAAAAACTATATGAATCAGGTCATGGTGCAGAGGCAGAGGCTGGAAATTTGTCATTTTCCTGTTTCAAGTTACTCTAACCAACTTGAAGCTTCTGTGCTATGATGAGACGGGTTTTTCAGTGAAAAACCAGTCATTGTTTTTGCTTTGAATCTTTTGTCCTGATCTCTTGATAAAAAACCACTCAGGAGAGAGGCTGTCATTCTCCCTGCAGCCAAATACATTATGACCCCATCATCAGCAAAGTCAAGCTGTGCTCTGAGTATAAAAGAACACTTTTCTGAGCAATGCCAAGGTTTCTTACTACCGTTCACAGTGCTAGGCATATAGACGGGGACTGAGCATGAACAACATCCCATCTGTGGCTTTGGAGAGACCCGAGCTCCTGGAACATGTCTCAGCAGGTGTGGTAAAAACAAGCAAGAGGTGACAGCATCACTGTAGGTGAGACATCGTGGGAAATGGAACATGGACAGGAAGAATGAGCTAGACCACTCATGGCCTGTGTATCACAGAGCCAAGAAAACCTGTAATTTGTCATGAAAGATAGCTTTCCAGCTGGGGAATTCCTTGAGACTTGTTAAGAAGCATTAATCTGAATGAATCCTAAACAATGACAAACAGGGATTGAATACTAAGTGGCAGAATTAAAGTCAAAACTTCAGCTGTATTCTGTCACTGGCTGGAATAAATGTTGAGCTGGACTGGTTGCTTCTATTATAAGCTCATGGATCCTGTCTTTATCTTAAAAATATGGTCTTTTGTACATATAACAGACTTTTTGTATTAATTTTGATTTTTAAACATTTCACATTAAAAACCTAATTTATCTTAATTACTGAATTTTTCGCTGCCCCTTCTATTTTGTGCCTGAGCCGAGTTCCTCACTTGCCTTGCCCTGATCCTGGACCTGCTGGTGCCCATTTCCAAGCATAAGCATGGGCATGAGGGTGAAATAGACCCTCCCTTCCATGTCTAAGCTAAGAAAAGGTGGAGGCTTTTCTGGTGAGCCTGCTGTTTCTGATTCCAGCTCATCATTGCTTTTTCTCCTCCATCACACCCCTAGCGTTTCACTTCAGAATAATGAAACCCAAATCTGTATTTCTCCCCACATCTCCCCCTAAATCAAGGCTTACGCATTCATCTTCTTGCTAGATATCTCCACTCATGTCACATAGGCACTGCCATCCACGGTGCTAGGCATCTTCACCAGGTGCAGAATGGAACCCCAGTTTCTCACCACCCCACCCAACCTCACCACTCTTCCTTTCTGAATTGGTCTGAACTGGTGGCAGTCTCATCCATCCAGTCACCCAGCAGCAGCCGAGCTGTCATTTCCTACTCCTCTCTTCCTCTTCTTGTCCTGTGCTTCGTATCCATTACTAAATGCTACTGGTTCTGGTCACTCAGTTTTCCCTAAATCTACTCTATTCCCTTCTGCTCTGGGGCCAACTACTTTGCCAGCGTCACCTCACCGCCCAGCAATTCAGAGCCACGTGAGGCTTCCTGAGCTCAGGAGGCCCTTTCCTCCACATTTTGTTCATGCTCTCACCTACTGCAAAGCCCTTCTTCCACTGTGTGGCTACCTTCCACTTAACCTTTAAACAAAGGCCAGGCCTTACTTCATTCATAATTTATTCCACAAAAATTTTTCAAGCACCTGTTTGAGAGGCACTTTGTTAGGTTCTGGACAGTCACAGATGTGGTCTCTGACCTTGGAGAGCCTATGTCACCATGCACTATGTCACCACAGCAGCAATTCCATGAAACTGTAGTTTTCTTCTCCCTGGCTGGCTTCCCTAGGATGGAGACCTCCCATCCGTCTTTACCACCTTAATGCCTAGCCACAGTAGAAGCTAATAGAGTTTGGATGTGTTGTTCCCCCAAAACTCATGTCAAAACCTGATCCCCATCTTGGCAACATTGGGAGTGGTTTGGGTTATGGGGGCAGATCCCTCATGAATAGATTAATGCCTGAAGTGGGGTAGTGAGTGAGTTCTCACTCTATTAGTTCCTGTGAGAGATGGATGTTTAAAGGACCCTGGTACCTCCTCTCTTCTCTCTCTCTCTCTCTCTCTCTCTCTAGCTTCCTCTTGCCATGTGATCTGCTTGTACCCGCTGGCTGTCTGCCATTTTCTGCTGTGAGTAGAAGCAGCCTGAGGCCCACATCAGATGCAGCTGTCCCAGAATCATGAGCTGAATAAACCTCTTTTCTTTATAAATTACCCAGTTTGAGCAATTTATAATGTATTTATAAGCAATACAAAAACAGGCTAATACAAAGCTCAATACATGTTTGCTGCCTGAAAGTGGCAGAAAGAAAGGACAAGAAAAGCTCACAGGTGTGGAGCTGAGCCTTAGATCATGCCACCACTGTTGCTGCAGCTGGTGACCTCCCTGTTTCTACAGCAGCACTGCTACCAGCTGTGTCAGAACTACCTGGATTCACTAACTGTGTGAGTGTTATTTTCTTTTCCTTGCATAAAGGCCAAAGTAAGTAAGGCCATGGTCAAGGCAGCTGAGTGCTAAATGGAATTAAATCCCTGTGTTCTTAAAAATCTTACCTAAAAGAACGTCTACAGTTTCAAATGGCATGCTTTCGAGATACCTTTCACAATAGGAATCACTCACCATTTAAATGTGTTTTTGTGTTCAGAGAGGAAATAGCAGGGTGGGACAGAGGAAGAGAAAGAGAGAAAATCCACAGGGTATATGTGGTAAGTATGCTGGTCTTCCGAACAATAAAGAATAGGGTCTTACAGAAACTAACTTTGCTGGGTAGGCTCTTTAAAGATGTGTCAATCAATGCTGAACAAACAGGAAGCACAGAGGCCTGCTCAGGGTCACTCATGTGGAGCAATACATTAAACTGAGCAAGTGAGGAACCCAGGTGGTGTTGAATTACCCCTCTTAGGTTGTTGCAGGTGCAATCCCAGTAAATTATGAAATACCTCCTAGTCATGTGGTTCCAACAGACGAATAGCATTTATTTACCTTATAGTTTCTGCAGGAAGGGTTGAAGGCATTGGTTCCACAGACAAACAACGTATCATCGTTTTTCTTCAGAAGAACTTTAATAAAGTTGTGACACTCATCCTGAAAAATAATTCAAAACTCTTTTGTATCAAGTCCATTTGATACAGAAACCCATTCTTCACCGTTCACCATGATCTGCAGACGGTAAGCTTAACAGGAAGGTGGCTGACAAATTCCCCAGTTAAAAGTTCAAGTTCTTCCTAATGTTAACCAAAAGATGATGTCAACAACAATTGCTGTTTCAATGGTAAGTAAAAATATATCATAGAATGGAAGAGTGTGTGCTTATTTTATGTCACAAAAAGAAAGCAAGTCTGGATGCCAACCTCCCATCATATTAATTTTAATGCAAGATGCTCCAGGGTCCCTTGATGTACAAGGCTTCTGGTTGAAGTGTGTTTTTATGACCAAAGGCACAAACTTCTGTATGTCTGTGGAAGCCTTTTATGAGCTCTTCCACAGACTCCCTGGGGGCTGCGGACCGTGAGCTGGGCTACAGGAGAGAGCACTCAGAAGACCCGAGGCAGCCAGCTTTGTGGTCGTAATCCCCAGCACGCCTGAGTAGTTCATGATGCAGTCCTAGCAGCTGTTGTAATGTTTCATCACATTAAAAGCAAACTATTTTTGCAAATTAAAGCCTTCAATAAGTTGATGGAAAAAGCAATTACTGGGGGAAAAGGGAATAGCATGATCTATTCTACATCACAGTCTCCAGCAAAAACTTAACCCAAAGTGGCAGCTGCAGAAGAAATGGAAATTGCCTACCTTATGCTTTCCCTTCATTCTGCATGTGTCTACATCAGCCTGTCTAGATTTCCATGTCAGTTTCTGCAGGGATCAAGAAAGAAATCAATTAGAGCCCAGAGGTTGTTGCATTTGACTTTAGAAGAGTTCCCTTGGGGAGACTAGAGGCTGAACATATATTTATTGAAAGCTTTCTGCACCCTTTCTCCATGATTAATTCACCGTAACAACCAAAGATTAGAGATGGAAATGTTCATTTAATTTTCAACTCCTATCTATTCATTAAAACTATAGAATGGTCTTCTTTTTGAGATAAGGATGAAGGAGAAAGGAGAGAAGAATAAACAGCAGTGTGGAAATTTCACACAAAATATCCAAATTAGCTTATTAAATGATGCTCATTTTGATAAAATACATGTTCTTGCCCTTTCTCTTCAGTTGATCAATCAATTTTCATAAAGTAACATGTTTTCTTAAAATATGGAAGTCATTTCCTTAAACATAAAGGGGACATTCACGTTAGGTGGACAAAGATTTAATTCAGGTTATATCCTTCACATAAATGAATGGACTACAGAGATCTTCTACTTGTATGGCACACATTTTATTAAATAAAATATCCCCACATAAGGTAAGCTTAGGTCTACTTTATGTTTGTTTGAAATGGATAATGGTCAAATTCCTGAACCACAATAGTCAAATCAAACAATGTTGCGAGTCATGGAAACATAACATTGAAACATTGGTAGAATACATTTGTGGGACAAAATTTTACTTACGAAAACTGATATTCTCCTGGACAAACGGGGCGATATTTTATTAAAGGAATTTAGAAATTATCTAAAACTCCAAAATGTACATGCATGCATATACTTGATGAATAAAATAAATTCAAAACTGTTTCCGAACGTGTATTAAACCCTTATCCAATCCCCTAATTAGGATTTCACACTGTGTGTTGGCATTTCCAAATTATTAGCCAAATCATCTCAACATTTAAAATACATATTCTCTTCAAGAGCTATCCTAAGGTCCTTCATTTTAGAAAGATGATTTTAAAATGACTTACTTTGCTACAATAAATTTCTTCTGTGTGTGATGTGTCTATATCAACAGTATAAATATGGTCCCTATAAACAAAGAAAAATTAATACAAAGTCAAATGCAAGAGTCAAGACAGTTCACTTTCTGCTGAATGAGTTGTGATCTCATTCAGATAAGCTCATATCTATATTTTTAAAAAATAAGAAATCCACATACAAGAAAAAGGAAAGAGTCCATCCAGCCTTAAGGAAATGCCTCTGGATCACATTTAGTGCCTTCTGATGAAAACTTTCCTATAGTCACTGTTCTCCCTGATACCAGAACTATAGCATCTGCATATACGTAGCTCAGGAGAGAGGACTCTGAAAGTTAATTGGCTCCAAACTCGAACACAGATGGGTTCACATGCCCTTTCAATATCTTTAAATCCATGTACCAAACACTTGGTATTCAACATGCCACATTTGTTCACAAAGGGGCTAACAGAAAACTAATCTCTACCTCCAACACCCCTGAGAAAATGTATTTTCAGTCTTAGCTTTGATGATTTGATCAACAAGACAGAAGATGGTAAAGGTAAAATTACTTCCAGAAGCCCCTCTTTTCTTCATGAGATGATGGTCAATTAAAGTCTAAAAGGTACTTCAGCTGAAGTTTATATGTCTCGCATCTATTCACCTTCCGGTTTTGCTGAGAATTTGGTTGTCTCTACAATTTGCTGCCAATATCCTCTTAGAACGGGAGAAACAGAAGCAGCAGCTCAGGTGTGGGGCTATATTTAAACACCCCCTTCTGTGTGAGCTGAGTACAAGGGTGTTTTTGTCTAGAATTCAGAAGAAAGAAAAAAAAAAAAAAGAACTACATTCAATGGAGGAGATGGGGGGCTAGTGAGGGAAAGCAAAACAGCTCATTTTCCCTTGAAATAACATTGACTTTTTCTAAAATGCAGGAAGTCCTGGGGCTGGAAAATTACCCACAGCTTTAAACCAGGACCTCAGGGCTCCCATGCAGACTTTCAAGTCCCCTCATTACTTAAAAGAAAGGGGGTGGGGGCAGAAGAAGGAGAAAAGAAAGAAAGGAATTCTTTGTAGGATTCACTTCAATATGTATATATTTTTCAGTTCTCAGGAAATCTGTTTGCTTCTGCTTTTAGGGAAAGCACAACAGAGAAATAAAAATAAAAACAGGCTCTCTCACGTGAAAATAAAAGGAGGGGGCAGGGCAGCTGGCTTACAGAATTCCTTGCCTGCTACTGAACGGTGTGTGTGAGTGTGTGTGTGTGTGTAAGGGGGAGGAGAGGGAGAATGGGGCGGCTGTTTTGTAAACTGCTGAATTGGGAAGTTTCTTCATACTTCTGTAGGGTGCCAGAATCACCCTGCCCTTTAATTTCAAGGCAGTTTTATTGCATTCGTTTATTACTTGTTTGACTTTATTGGCGGTGCCGCGGTCAGGCTCATTATTGGAATGGAATTGCCTATTACTTTGGTATCAGGCTTGAGATGACTCTAGGCTTCTCCTTGCTCTGCCTCCCCTCAAAACTTAAGTAGGAGCTGAATATATGAATCGTAAATTAACAACTGATTAATATGCATTGGCAACTCCTCAGAAAGCTCTCAGATTGCCCCCTCTTGGCAAGGCCTGTTTATGTTAATTAGCAGTTTAGAGATTAAAAAAGAAGAGGAATTTACAAAGTGGATAATAATAAAGCAGAACTGAAAGGGGTTCTTGCCTCCAAGCCTCACTCTCCCGGGTTCTGGATGGGACTTGGCTTGCCATTGCTGACACCAATTGTCTGGAAGAACTGGGAAGCCTTTTTAAAATAGAATTCTGTGAATGGAATCTCCTTTTGGACCATGGCAATCGTTTTCAATATCCAAAAGATCACACGGCCCCGGCAAACAGAAACAGTGCTTTTATGGTAAACCACAGATCAGGGTTGGGGGTTATCCCAACCACCGCTGTGCACATCCCAGGATTTATACTCTGCTCTTCCTGAACACAGACTGACTTAATCCTAGGACTTCCTCTTCTGCCCTCCAATGAGCACCACTGAATTGTGTTGCCATGGCTTGAGCCTGAGAGAAGGATTTAACTTTAAATCGTATTACTTGATCTCTGGGAACCTGGATCTCTCAGATCAGTGATGGGAAATATGAAACTGAAAGGAGAGGAAAAGACCTAAATATGGTGGCCATGGAACTCCTTTAGGAATTTTTCCAAGGGTGTGTATTGAAGCAAGTGGCTGAGGATGGAGCGAAAACCAACTTGTCAATGTTAGGATGTTACACACTTGACTTCTAATGAAAGATGACTTTGTTTGACAGTTTTTAAAAAATAGATGTTTCTTTTATTTTCCACTTCTATTTCTTCTTTTTCCTTTCCATGGGGTGGGGAGTTAGGATAAAACTGTCTTGGTTTTAAGGAGCTGGAATAATGGTCACTTTTAAGTCTGCGTAGCCCCTTTGCCCCTAACACTCGGGTTGCCGTGGACCTGCAGTCCATGCCCTGCTGAATCACCAGGTAGAAGGGCAACCTGTTATACTGTTTTTGCCCTCAACTCAGTTGCAAAGTGAACAATTTGCAGTAGATTCTTGAGTCAACTTATTTCTAACAGATCCAAGGTTTATTTGTTCTGATCAGCCTTTACATAGTTGGGTACAATTGTAATCTTCTAGCCTTGCTACCATTTAGGACACTAAAAATGATATTTAAGGAGAAACTGGTATTCAACCAGAGGGGTGGCTCCTGGACACCTCATTGGAATGCTTTATAATGAATACCAGCAATGACTATGTTCCTGGGTAACAGCTACTAAGAAGTTATTACCAGGAAAAGCAGTACCACCTCTGTTCCTTAGTAGGCAGCATAATACAGGGAGTGACAGCATGGACTCTAGAGCAAAGTCCTGCCTCTGTCATTTTGGCCCAGTCACTTTACTTCTCTGTCCCTTGGATTCCTCCTACAAGACATGGTGGTCACAATAGCTCCTTCTCAAAGGGTTGTTTATGGAATTGAATGAATTGTCATGTATAAAGAACTTACAACTATATTTACAACTTATAGAGCACATACAACTAGTATAAATACTGTATAAATATTTGTGAAGTGAATTTTTAATGGGTTTTAACTGTCTCTGCATTGCTCCCTGTGACTAAATGTGGGTCACTCTCAGGATGTTTTAATCTGGCCAGTGTTTTTTACATTATGTTCCAGAGCTCGTCACCTCAGAACATCTAAGTGCTTTGGAAGAATCAGGTACTATTGGTATTTACCCGTTCTTTACCTATGCTCATAGCCAGATACAAACACCATCTCCATTTCTTCTTCCCAGTGGAACACCACAAAATAGTGCTCTCTATTGCTGTTCATTTGAGAATTATTCTGAATGAGCTACATACCCCCCCAAAATGGAGGATCATACATTATTGGAATCCCAAGAGTCTTCATCAAGATAACCTAATCCAACCTCTCATTTGGCAGAGAACACTTAGGGCTGGAGAAGTTGTGGTCCAGCTAAATTAAGGACAGAATTAGAACAAAAGCTCAAGTCCATGTAATCCCTATTTAGGCAGTGTCCTTCCTATGCCATTTGGTCTAAAGACACTGGTCCATCTCAATGACATTTCCTCAATGGCTGAATATTTTTCTAGTAGAGCCGGATAAAAAACCTTTCTAAAATGTATATTATGATTTTTTTTGGATGCCATTGCCATTTTTTCAGAGTAATCATATATGTTATATATTCACTGCAAAAATACAAATAGGTTTAGTATACACACACCTACACGTACACTAAGTAATACATATTTACACATTTAACTTAATTTAACAAATACGTATCAAAGAGCAGAGCACTCTACTGGGAGTGTGAGTAAATATTTGCCTATATAATCAAGATAAACAGTGGATTATTTGAGCCTAGGCTCTGAAATATGCAATTATTTCTATCTAAATCCACATAAAGTTAAACAGACAGAAAACCTTGAAAGAATGATTGCTTGACAAACTAAAGTAGCCTTTAAACTAAATAACACTGGGAAGCTCAAGATCTTAAAAATGATGCGTAGCTGGTAAATTTAGGACTTTGGGCCTTCGGACACCTTGAAGGCAGACGAGAGGAAGAGCCACGTACCTAGCAGCAATGTAGAGGGTTCTGTTCATGATCATAATCATCTGGATGTCCAGTCTGTGCCTCTGCGTGGTGTTCCGTCCTGGCTTGTGGCCCACAAACACCGGATACTGTTTTGTATCTGTGAAAAGAGGAGACGGGGTCCGAGAGGAAACAGCAAAGTAAGCCAGGAATTGACAGGGTGGGGGAGGGTCACAAAAACACAAAACCATGTTTTAGTCAGACCATGCCACCATTTTCCATCTCCAAATGAGTCTGTTATTTTAGGAAATACCATGACAGAAGAGTGCTCTTTAAGAATGATCAAGTTACAGTTTCATTTCCATATGACAAGAAGCCTGGAGTTACATTTCTAAGTGTCACAATTTCTGATTTGTCCCTTTTTCTGGGGGTTAAACTTGCTGGTGAACCCTTTGCATAAAGGTGTTCTTTTCTCCCAGTTTTCTTTTCATCTTCTGTGGAGTGCTAAGCCTGAGGGGGCAGCCTGCCAAAGATCTTGTCTCGGGACAAAATTATTTCAAAGCAGCCTTCCCATCAATCACCACAAAGGCAATGTGGTCTGGAGGCAAGAGCCTTCGTCCAGGAGCCAGAAGAAAAATACTGTCTCCGCAGGCGTCCGGTTGGAATAATCTACTATTGAAGGCAGCCCTGCTAGGTTGGTTGGCATTCTAGGAACTGTGGGAAGTTCGCTCTTGAGTTAAGCAATTGGCTAATCTCACAGAAATGTGGGCTTTGACAGGACAGGGTCAAACTGAGGGTAGCCAGTCGGGTGATCTGGAATTTTCCCCTGACTTGGGGAGTCAATGAGCATATTTCTCCTTTCCTATAGTTCTCTTTGGCTGAGAGTGGGCAATTTGTAATGATACCTGACCTTCAGAAGTACTCACATCTCAACATCTCTCTGTCTTTAAACCTATGATCTCCAGAGACTAGCAATTCTCCAGGGAAACTTAGGAGGAAAGAAAGATGAGATGCATTTAAAAGGCAGTTGTTTTCTGGGGGAGGGATGGAGGTGCAAATAATGTCTAGAAAACCATTTGCCAATTTATGCTCGAACCCCTACATTTTGAACCCCTGTACCATCTAAGCATTACTCACAGTGGGTGTCTTATTAGACAGCATCAGTGCATTTTATTCACAAGCAAGCCTGGTATGAGATTATCTTGTGCTTTTCCTTCCACGGCTCTGAAATTTCATTTACCCATTCATCAAGGTGTTTGCTAAAACAATTCACATATCTCTACTATCATGGATTTGAGTGACCATTGAAGTGTGATCTTCAGCAGCACATTTAAGCTGGAGTCCCTTCTGTACTGGGGCACCAAATATAGAAAACTTATCTAAAATAGAGATAAATAAATGTTTATTAAGTTTTAGTACCTTAAGTTAGGTGGACTCTGCCATTTCAGG
Organism: Cynocephalus volans; assembly: GCF_027409185.1. Taxonomy (NCBI): domain Eukaryota; kingdom Metazoa; phylum Chordata; class Mammalia; order Dermoptera; family Cynocephalidae; genus Cynocephalus; species Cynocephalus volans. Next base: position 102,020,131 of record NC_084461.1, read on the forward strand.
AGTGATGATCTTGAAGTGCATAATTTGGTCCTTAATCATGCCCTTTGACCTTTAGTTCTCTAACTGTTTTTTGTGTCAGTCTTGTCCCCTCAATCTTCATATAAAATTATCTCCCTTTTCAATCCAGAGAGTCCAGCTGAAAGCTGGGCATTGATGGATCTTGTTTGTATCCCATATTAATCTTAAGCACCCTATTTATGGTTTGCTCAGTGTTTCTTTTGGGGTAATTACTGAGAAAATAGATATTTGAGGAGAAATGCTCTCTTTTACTTTTACTGTGATGAAATACTTAGTCTTTTGGAGGGAGGGAAAAAAAGTAGGACATTGGGTATTCTATCCAGCACACAGGTAGGACTTTACTCTCTTGAGGAGACAACTGAATTCCTAATCCTGTCGGTATCTACCCCTCACCCTGAAGCAGAGACCAAAAGAAAGTTATAAACACTTAAAATAGGTCTTCTGTAAATTCAAAATAACTCTCTACCCAAGTCAAGCAATGACATAACTTCTAAGTCTCAAAAAATGTTAATTTTTTCCTCCAAAGTACTCCAAAACAGTCATCATTTTCTGTTCATATCTTGTAACAATGCTCACATATTAATCATATATGAAAATGTGCAGTACTGACAATAGCCAAATGCAGCTGGTTTAAGGGATGAGCACGGCCTCCTGGGAGTAAGTGAGACTTCATCTCCTCGTATATCCGTGTCTCCACGACAACATTTAATGGAGTTGTGTAACAGTCATCCCACCAATTTGAGCAGACACGAATTAAATACCTTTGACATCTACACAGGTTAAAATGACTAACAAGTCTCCTTTTCCATTTAATTTTTATTATTTGCTAGATGGACGCAGGTTAAAATGTCCACAAAAGGAGAGCGTGGGTGAGTGTGGGTACTCACAGTTGCCATGCGAAATACTGATTGGCTCGGAATCTTCTGGGAAACCAGCCCCAGCAAAGTGTAGCAGTGTGAAATATAGCAGCAAGACTTCTGACCTCATAGTAGTTCAGCGGGGAGACTTTATTTCTCTACTTCACCCTGCCAAAGAGCAAAGAGAGAGAAGGGATTTTTTTTTTTTTTTTTTTGCAAGTCAGCTTTATTCAATTTCATAAAATGAAATGGTCTTGAAGATAAAGTCGGGAGCAAAAGTCTTCTCCGTTGCGAATTCACTGATTATCTTATTTTACGTGAGGAAACTGTATCCATTACCCATGGCACTCTCCTTCCCTACACATTGAGCCCTTTTGCAAAGCTTCTCCCAAACACTGGACACACAGCCTTAGTGCCTTTATCCCAAGCTGTCTTCAAGTAGGCCAGAAGGGGCGGCTATTTCACAATTATGCAACTCTGCATTCCAGAAAACATGAACAACTGAGAAGCATTTTTTGAAGGTAGATATGCTCCTTTTTCTCAGCAGCTTTACAGAGATCAAAAACTATCATCACCCAAACAGGTTTTGTTTGGTGAACCCAGGACCTTTCAGAAATTCAATGTGGTTGCCAGTATTGAAAAATAAGGATATTTCTGATAATAATCTAGATTTCCAGCTTCTTTATAAAAATCAGAATATCTGTCATACTGATCTAAATGACAGTTTCTCTCAGGCACCATGCTCCACCCCAACACACACACACAGACACACACACACTTCTGTAAGTGGTCCTGTTCACTCATTTCCGTTACCTGCTTGACCCCTTAGTTGAGATTTTTCACTCCTGGTTTATGTAATTCTATAGTGACCTTAGCATAAATAAAATCACATTATCTATATTTAAAAAGAAATAAGTAGATTCTTTCAGATTTTGTGAAGAATACTGTAAGGAGAATCTGAAACCATGTCTTGAAATGGTATTGTTAAATTAAAAAAAATCATATCTCTATGTATTTTGGTCTCAAATACTCCCTTTGCAATGAATACTCCCTTGCAATGAAAGAGCAGTGAATAAAAATGCCAGATATACTGTACTATCATCTGTATTTTCTTGAAGATATTCTTCACATGTAGAAAAATTCTCCTAAATCTTGGAAATAAAGAGAATCCTACGTTCTGCTGGATACAGTGAAAAAAGACTCATAATACAGTAAATATCATATAATTCTTAGGCATATTTCAAATAAGTGTTGATCACAGAAATTAAGGTAAAATGGGGATATCTTTTCATCTTTCTAGAGTTGTGAAGTCTTTGAAGTAGCCTGCCAAAGATTTGCGTGTAGAAATGTCAAACTTAGTAACCTAGATGTCTTTGAAAGTTCATTTGGCAAACAAACTGCTAACTTATGCTTTTTTGAACACCATTTAATATCAGATACCTATGTCTCTTTTCTTTATGCCAAAGAAAAAGCATCAATAAGCCCCAAGTGTTGCATCGTAACTTATAATTTCACAGACACAGCTGGGGCTTAATCATTTCTTCAACTGAAAAGTGCACACTAATTAATTTGCTTTATCTTGAAAATCAAAGAGGGAGACAGTTTGAGAGAAAAGCCTAAACAATTCCATATCTCCATCTCTGATGTGTAGATTAAAATTAAACCTTAAATGATTACTTGTTCACAAGGGCGATCCATTACCAGGAGATATAAACATGTATTTACAGACGGGTTAAAAGCAACAGTCTTTCCATTCATTTATTTGCCAATTCTTCACATGCTGGAGAATCTGAACCCAAAGAAAAGAAGCTCTGAGGTGCCCCTATTTGTTTCTTATGGCTCCTGTTTAGTATAACGTTAAAGGGGAGAAATCAATAAGGAAAGTAAGTAAAACATAGGCAAGAAAGACACCAGTCAGCTGATACATTTTAGGTGAGTAACACATGGGAAAGAAGAAGAACGGTCAACATCTACCAGGGCTCGAGAGCAGTATACAGAGAGTTTGCAGCATGTAAGGGAAGAAAAAAGCAGACTCCAAAGGTCAATTCTCATTTCTTTAGAAATCTTTCAAAATATATGCATGCTTTTAAAGATTAATTTTTCTTGACATGACAAATGAGTCTCCATCCTTCCACAACTGCATTCATCCTTGTACATATGTCCTACAAGCTAACAAAGCCAAGTCCTGCTACTTTATTATATCCCCCAATTTTAATTCTTTCCATCACGAGATTGCATGGGTGAGATGCAAAATCCTCAACCCCAAAGCTGGCAGGAAGATCAATCCATGCAGAAGAAATCTACTATGCAACTCCATAGCTTCTTTTACGCCTTACATACAGCCAGGATGATGGCTGAGATATGTCATTTAAATATCTCCGGGTTTATAGTAGGACTCTCTGCCAGGAAAAATACCTGCTTTACATATCTTTCTAATATCGCATCATAAAGGTAGCTAACATGTGTATCATATGGGTGAAAGTATTCTGGCAGTACTTGTTAATCTTGGCCAGTTCACATAAACACTTTAAAATTTTCTTCAGCTGAAGTTTTGGTATATTATTCCCTTCCCACTCAACTGGGGCCCTAACCCTTGTAAATATGTAGACAATAAATTTTCTTGTTGAGGGGTTGGCCAGTTGATTCAGTTGGTTAGAGTGTGTTGTTATAACACCAAGGTCAAGGGTTTGGATCCCCATGCTGGCCAGCTGCCAAAAAAATTATTGTTGAAATAATTACTTTATGGAGGGATCCTGATCCAATAACTTTCTCATTTCTCATCCTTCAGAACATGGACTGAGTCTCCCACCTAAGATCACAAAATACAGACTTGTACCAGTCCAGGAGAACAAAAACAGACAGGAACTTTCCGCTGAGTTTAAAAATCTCTAGCTAGCTGGGCTGCTGCAATTTAAGAGGTTAAGTAATTTTCAAAACTTTGGAAGCGCTACCCACCTATGGCATATTTATAGGTATCTACAAACATTTGTCAGTTTCCCTGTCTATGACTATGCTTTTATAGGCTAAATATGACTGTCTTAAGCAGCTATTCAGAAAATTAGATAAAGGAAGACTGTCAATATGAGGATTCTACACAAAAACATTTATTTCAAAAGTAAGCTTATTATACCTGAATTTTCCATCTAATTGTCTCAGCCTTCCATTACTCATTTTTAGCCTGAAAAGAAATGACTTTTGTAAAATATACCACTTTACATAACTATAAAATTAAAACCCTACTCTGCCCCAATCCTCAAAATTCATGGAAAAACCTTAAGAACATTCATAATCTTAATAAGCATCTGCTTGGTGAATTTATTAGGTCTATTTAGGTTCATCTAAAATTAATTTGTATAGACTTTCTGTGTACTCTGAGCCCAGACAAAAACTCTTTTAACTGTAATTTTTCCACAGTTTTTAAGACCAAATTAAATAGTAAAACTGTGATGTGCAAATGGTGTTGTGACTATTGGCTGCCATGAGCCAAATCAACCAAGCCAAACGTTAACTGGTCAGGAAACTAGCCTGCAAGTATTCCAGACTGAGGACCAAACAAACAAGGCTAAAAGGAGGTCTGTCTGAAAATCCTGTCAATGAATTTATGCTGCTAATTGGTTTTTTAAATAATAAAATCTTTTCAATAACTGGAGCGTCATCCACCTGCCCCTGCCCCCCACACCCTCATCATATAGCAGGTCATTGTGTCGGCAAATCATGAAGCAAAGTGAATGTCAGTGGAACTGGGAATGATCATGAAGTCCAACAGTGAGGTCACCAATGGCCATATTTTACTTCTAATCCATCAGGTTAATTTCATAAGAGCCATGAGAACTGGAAGCCATGACAAGCCTACCGAGCCAAAGCACCTCTCTGGCTTACCCCAGGCACTAGTTCCAATCCTCTTGCCCAACTATTCCCCCAAATCCTGCCCTGGAAAATTGTACTGGGACTCACAAACTGGTAGTATTGGTCAAAGCTGGCTCGCAGAGAAGAAAAAAAAACTAAATTAGCAACATTCCAAAAAAATTAGGAGATTTAACACAAAACTCCAGATTTCTGGCTTATCAAAATAAAAAAGTCAGAGATCTGGTTTTGCTGGCCCATGGACCCACTTGGCAACACTCAGGCTGAGCAGTGGCTGCCCAAAGAAGAGAGGAAACATTCCCACCACTCCACAGTTTCTTCAGAATCCCTCCTTGCCCCCAGAACTGATCCCCGAAGGCTCGGAGGGCAACCTCTGTGCCACCCAGGTAAAGGACATCACTGTGCTGCATGAGGTATTCTACTCATCTTTATCATCCTCAGCAAGTTGCTGTGTGTCAGCCTTAGCTAGTGAACCCTGTGGGACCCAATGTCTATACACAGAAATGAACGGACATTACTTGTTTTAAAGAGCATTTGGGCACTCCACACACCATCTACATGTCCAATGGCAGCAAGCACTTTCAAGGTGGACTTGGCTATGTGGATATAACTTGTGTCTGATTTGGTACACATGACAGCATCTTCCAGAATGTTGCTATCCAATGAACGTTTTAATAATAAGTGGTAATGATGTGAAATTAACATATCTAGAAACTTGCAAAAACCAAAATGCTAACTTTAAGTATGGCATTGAAATAAAGTGAAAATGATGGTAGTGGCATTGTTTCCCCATGAGGAAAGCCATTTACTGCCATGTTTCAGTAATTCTTTTAAAAAAGCACATTTTCTACTGACATCATAGGAAGTTTTAAAGGTAATCAATAATTTACACTGTTGTTAATAGAAGGAAGGGCACACTAACTGTGTGACACCCTGGCCAAGTCTGTGAGCCTCCCTGGCTCCCAGTTTGCTCACCTGTAAAATGAAAGGATATGAAATATACCTCCAGGCTCTGAGATTGTACTATTTTAGGAGATCCTGCCCCAGTGAAGAAGGGTGTGTGTGTGTGAGTGTGTGTGTGTGTGTGTGTGTGGAGAGAGATTAGGAAGGACAGTACAGAGAGTGACCCTGAGCAAGGCCATCCCATTGCAACACATATCCAAGGCCATGGACACCATCTGGAGGTGTGGGGTTGGGGACAGGAAGAAAAACAAGGTATTCCAAGCTGAGGCAGGGCAGGGTACTGGAGCCCCACACGCCTTCCCTCTTTGCCCTAAAAGGCAGCAGGAAAGATAGTGGGGTTCTAGCAGTCGTGTCCGGCACTCTCTGAGATTACAGCAGTGGTCAGACCCAAACAGCACCTGCGCAAGTGCTCTTTCCAAAACAAACAGTGGAACAGGCTCATTTTTTTTCTACATTCTTTCCTGGTTGCCTCTAAACAGCAGGTCATTTGGAAACTCAGGACAGTCAGTGTGTCAATGCGTGGTACAGTATGTAGCAAACAGGAGGGGTGGAACAGATTCTCTTCAGTGCAGCTCTCAGCGGATTGCAATAGGCGCAGCAGGAAAAGTTGTGAAAAGTTCGTCAAGCTAGAGCAAAGGAATCCCAGCATGTTCTACTGCCTTGTCTCAAGTTCAGGACAAATTTCAAGTCCGATAAGGCAAAGAGAACGCTGTTGTCACCATTTAATCATATTCAGTGTTTAGCTGGATTTTACAATAAGTATAATGTTTCCATTTTTATTACTCTGGCTTTCTGATCTCATCATCTTTGTCTTTACAGCGTGACTGTCTTTAAAAGTCTGAATTCAAATTGGTTTAAAAGCTCCTACATGAGATCAAACTATTGCTAACAATATCAAAGAGCAGAAAGAGCAGAGAATAAAACATAGGCTTTGAAGCCCTCTGTTCCCCGTATGAGCTGGGACCTTTGGCAAGATGCTTAAACTCTCTGAGCCTCAGTTTCCCCATCTTAAGAGTGTCTCAGAGACTAATTGCACAAAGTCCTCAATAAATGTTTGTTTATTCCTCAGATAAGATACTAAAAATTGCCTTTTAATAGCTTTTCTTGGACTTCCTTAAGAGATCAGGCAGCCCTGGATTAGCTCCTGGTGTTCTACTGCTTCAGTGGGAGCAGAAGTCCCCATTAGTCCCTGTTCCTCCCCGTTCCCTCCTTCCAGGTCCCTCGCTTCCTATCTCTGGAGGTGGGTCCCTGGGAAAGGCAGAGAATCTGTCTCAGGAGTCGCACTCACATTGTGTGATTTTTAAAAATATAGATCATGGCACTCATACTAGTAGTACAAAGAAAAATAATGTGGAAAATGGAGAAAGGATGGGATGGAAGTGGAGGTTTATTGAGCATCTTCTGTGAGCCAAGTACACACACATATTACTTTATTTAAACATCACAGCAACTGAGAGAGACAGGATTTATTATCTCCATTGTACACATGAGGAAATTGAGGCTCAGGGAGGTTAAGTAACATTGCTAGGCAGCACACAGTAACTTTTTACAGCTCAGTCGTCAAAAGGGAAAGCTCGGATGCAAACCCAGGTTTGTGTGATGCCAAAGCTTTTGTCCTTCCCAGGACATCAAAGGAAGGGGAAAGGAAGGAAGGTTGGAAAGAGAGAGATGCTGGCATAAATGGAAACTGCACTTAAGATCATAGTTGAATATAGGTTGATGCATCCATACTTACATGGACAGAGTGGCTGAAAGTCTTTAATGGCTCCAGTAATAAAAGTCTATAAAAGGAGTGCACAGTTGCTTCCAAACATGTAGGCATGCAAAGCCTCACTCCACTTTATGGCCCTGTGATTGTAGGCTCATCAGAAAGATGCAAAAGCTTCTCAACCACAGTTAGAGGAGGAATTGATTATCCCAGGACATTGCTGTGTTAAGTGGAACCACTTGCCTACTTGCAGCCTCCCTCCATAGTGATATTTTCAAGTCAACAGATCATAGAGAACAGTGTCAGTTGTGGAGGGTAAGAACAAAGCTGTCTGCTTCAGTAGCTGATAAGACAAAATGATCTGGACACCTCTTAAGTCAAAGGAAGGAACCTCTGTCCAGAGAGAGGTGGGAAAGCAGGTGGTTGTGCAGAAAAGCCAGCTTGCTGGATGATGGGGACCTGTCTCACAGGGATTGGGACTGCGGACTACTTGCACCAGAGGAGAATTTAAAGAATTAATGAGTGTTTAAAAAGTAGGTGTCCTTCACTTACCTGGACAGCAATTCAAGGGGTGCAGTATTAAGAGCATGCCGCTGTCCACAGGACACAGAGCCGGGTAAAGAACACTTTCTAAAGGAATTAGAAGCAACTTGGGCCATTGATACTGGTTGAAACCTTTACTGTACCCAGTCTTCAGGGACCACCAGGGCTACCTACTCAGTGATATTTGCATTAAGATTCACGCAAATGAGAAAAATAGCTCTAGCCTCTTAATAAAGCATCTAGTCTTTCTTTCCGCCACATCTCAGCCATTAACAGAGACATAAAAGCACCCATTTTGGAGGAAAGGGAAATGCCACAGACCTAACTTCAACACATTTTAGAGAATGATGATGGCATTCAATGGAGGATAATAATAAATATCGACTATGTATAATAGATGTTCCATTTTAGATCTGAAACCACTGTCGCAAAGGTGCAGAAAAACAGTTGTGAATTCAGAAGTACTCTTAGAAGAAAACTAAAAAAAGGGTGGTGGTGGTGGTGGTTGTATACCTGTTATCTTTGGAGGAGAGAAGGCAATTCTTGTCTTTCAGGTGACACTTTTCTTCCTCTCTGCTCCTCCACCCCCCACCCCGTATACATTTAATGCACTTTGCTTGGATGTTTCAGATACCATCTAATGGCTCATTAGGACTCTGCTGCCATAGTCATGATCTTAGCAGGTCTGGAAATATTGTAGCAAACTATCTTGATTTCAAAAATCTGCAACAGTCTCAACCATGTTTACCCAGGGCATGCCCCAGCTTTTTGCCCTTTCCATCTTTTTAACTTTTTATGATATTGCTGAATTCAAATGTCCGCTCCAGATGCAGAAACAAATACCTTCTTTATTCCACTCTTAAGAAAACTGAGGCCCCAGGAAGTGCGGTCACTTGCTAAATGTGGCGCAGCGCAAAAGTGGCCAAGCTGAGCAGCAGTCGCAGGACTCCTGACTCCTCTACGGAGCTTGTTCCCTACATTACGCTGCTTTCAGGAAGAAAGCCAAACTTCATTCATTTCTCCTTGGCTTGCTGCCTGGTGTTCATTACTTCTACTGCCTGATTTCCATCTCACTGACTCCCTGTTTCCTACCAGGAGCCAGGCTCTGTGCTAAGATGCTTATACAAACAGAGATGAACACCCCCTCCACCCTAACCCCCCTGGGAAGGATCTCACTGTTTAGTGGATGGGCCTGACAGCTCCTGCCCATTGTCCTCAAAATAGAACATGTAAACAAACAACAATAATTTTTTGAAAAGAAATAAAATTCTGTTGGAAACACTACCTGGAGGGTGAAGATGTTGCAAGAAGCATGTGACATGAGGTGAGATGATCAGCAAAGGCTCTGAGTGGAGAAAGCCTTGGAACAGGGCATGAGCTTTGGATGGAGCAGGTAGGAGCTAGGACATTTCACGTAGAAGGGCCAGGTCAAGACAGCAGGGTGTTAAATTGGACAACACCAAGCTGAGGGATTTTCGGACACTCAAATTGGCTGATTTCACTCTTTGCTTAAGCAATTTAAAACATTTGTCTGAAGTAACGGATTTTTGAATTTGACCTCAAGTTCGGTTTAAAGTATTGTAATAGAATAAAGGTAGTGTTTGATTACTTTTTTCTTCTAAGAATATGGAAGAAGCACTTAAGTATAAGCTCAAATATTGGTAAGTATTTGTTCAAGGTGCTAAGTACATGCATCATTTTCATATGACTCTCCCTAATTTTCTGTACACTTATAATTTCATTAAATATAATGCAGAGGGCAAAAAAGAACGTGCTGAAATCCGAAACACATTTTCTTAGCCCTTAGAAAGATATTTGCAGAGTGACTTTAAAGGAGCAACCTAGAGATATTTAGTGACTAGAGTTTTCCATAAACCTTAGTCAAAATCCTAGGTGGATCCAAACTAAAATAAAGCAATTGCTGCTCTTTGACAGGACGATTCTCTCTAATAATTTCTCCTGTTTCCTCTCAGTAGAGTTAATAGAAAACAGAATCTGTCAGCTACACCTCTCACCTTCCTGATCCTCACACTGCCTGGGATTGCTCAGGCTCAGACGGCTGCAGGGATATGTTCTTTTCTCACTTCTGGAGTGGAAGTCAACTTCAAACATGGCTTGTAGGAAACAAAAACAACCTGCAGGTCTCTCCTTGCAGCTACGAATAACAGCCCCAAATAGCAAGGTCACCAGTCATAGAACTTTGACCAAACTCTACAAATCCTTATTGTTTTCTTGTCATTTGTAAACATTTTTGGTGAAAGCCTCAACATCAGGAATGGAGTGAAAAGCATTTCCTTGAACTAAAATGTTGGATTAAAATGTTGGAGTAGGGTCCCATGGGGCTCACTGCGTCCTTCATTGTATTCCCAGTCTCTCTCAGTGAGCTGCGATTGCTTTCCCAGTGCCCCGAAAGCCAAATTAGAGTGTACATTCGACTACACCCTTCTGATTGTACAAAAAGAGACATAATATCATTTCAGGATCTGCTCCCTATCAAAGCATGATAGTGCTGACTGCCGCTTATCATCAGAAAAGTAACTACATACACAGTGGATTCTCTGTATGTCTATGCATGGCTAGACCCATTCAGGACAGAAATGAGATGGAAGCATTATTTCTTGAATTCCCATAATTTCCCCATATTCTTTAGGAAATCTTTTTTATTTATCCAAAAAAGGAAAAAACTTCCAATGAGCTGGTGAAAACTGCAAACTTACATATTTAAACCTATTACTGAATTTGATAGATACTGCCAACTTCTGAAATTAATATCTTTATTGGAATTGTTCATGTTCTTTACACATAAAAAGTGACTCATTAGGCTGGCTTGATTTACTTAGCAAAATAATTTAAGTGTTTTCCAAAGGCAGTTTATCAATTTAAATTGCAGTGGAGAGAGGACTATTCACGAGTTGCCTCTTTCCAAATCAGAGTCAGGTCTAGTGATATCGCTCCCTAAAATGTTCGTTTGTTTTTAATGTGAAATCCTACCTTCAAAACTATTAATTATTTCCAAACATCATGAAAATATGCTTCCTTAAGGCCAATAAAAATAAATTCCAGGAAATTATGGGTTTGTTTAAATGCCTCTACCACTTAAAGACTTGATTCTGTACATAGGTGACATAAGGGTCACCACATAGATACTGAACAGTCTGTTCCCTGGAAAGTGCTTGAGCATGCTGAAGTGGTCAGCATCTGGAGGGACCATTTTCATGTGAGTGGTTCTGAAGTCTGCTCCTTAAATTTAAAGAAAAATAAGGCTTGCTATTCCCTTTTCCCCTACATGTGGACGAGGCCAGTTGATTTTGGAAATATAGGTACACAATTCCTCATGTGCAATTACAGACAAAACAAAACAAATCCCTGAAAACCAGAAGTTTTTTCCTAACTCATTTGGTGACAAAAGTTGACTTGAACTGGCATGAGACTATTTATAACCTTTATTTATCCTTCCTTAGGATGAATAGTTATACATTTCACTGCAAAATACTAGTAGATTTCATTACTAGATATTGACCCAAACCCCACTGGGGTATGTATCTCATGTTCCTTTTCTAAAATCTGAAAAATTTTAAGTTCTGAAACATCTGTTTCAAGGATTTCAAAAGAAAAGAGTCTGTGGTACTATATGCCTTTGTTCCTACAGAGATTAAAGACAGAATAAAAAGTGAGGAAGAAAGGAGATCCTTTAGAACAGAATTCCCAAAGCTGGCTTTGCTAAACTCAGGAGCTCTCTAATCATCCCACAGCATGATGTGAAATTCCCATTGAATTAAAAAAAAAATTAATCTGATTTTATTTATTTTTTAAAATGTATATCATTATACTTGTAAGAATAATTCAGAGATTGGGAATTGCTGACTGAGTTACTTTTAATTTCCTCTATTCTACGCTTATAATGACAGGTTTCCGGGCTCCTCTCCATACAAGGGACCATCAAGAACAGGTTTCCACAAAATAGTAATGCTCACAAAGCAGATGTAACTTTGGTAGAAAGGGTCTCAAAGCCTCTTTCGTAAGCAGTAACATTCTGCCACAGCAGAAGTGACTGCCTCACCAGGCCCCCGACCCCTCTGCCTGAGGGAAGCTTCATGTCTCTTTCCATCTGACAGCCAACCACAGACAGTCCAGCATGCCTTCCTCGCTCTGTATTAAATAAGTAGACTTCATAGGCTTTTTGTGCAGTTGCTGGTGGTTTCTCGGAAGGAGTGTCCATGATGTAAGCAGCCTGTACTCTCTCCCTACCCTATGGAATAACTCTGGTAATGGACTTTTCCAATCGCTGTCATTAGAGGCAATTGTCAGCTGGCAGCATCTGTCCTCTGCTTTGTCACATGTACCTGCCTGTAAGCTTCAAAAACCTGCAGCTTTCTTTTGGTAAATAATACCAAATGTTTAGGAACTAATTAATAAAATAAAGAATTTGGATTTCCAGAGTATTTTGGGAGGAAAACTGTTATCTTGGACAATGTGTGTGTGGGGGGGTGAAGACATGTCCTGTCCCTGTCCTCTTGGAGGTGCTCCTCCACTCACTGTCTCTCTCCTTTCTTTCTCTCTCAAAGTGGACATTAGGCACCAGGCACAATGGTAATCATTTCTAACTCTGAGATAAAATGGATGCAAATGGTTAATATCAGATAACCTGGACACAGGTTAATTATTGCAATTCAAATTATCTGGAGAGAGGACAGCACATGGATATCACTGATTAACCCCTAAATAAAAAAATTTCAATTCCTATAATTAATAGCATAGCAGAACAATCACTATAATTACAATCTGCCAGAGAGACCAGAATCAGGAGGAAAGTGAAATTATCCAATAAGCTTGAGTTTGGCCGGCAGAAACCAAATTAAAGTGCTGAGGGTCAGACAAAAGAGGCGATAAATCAGAGAGAGAGAAAGTGAACATGAGACATGAGCCCAGCCCAGCGGACATGCCCACGCCTATCACCCCAGCAGGGCACAAGGATCCCACAGCATGTGCTCGCCTTTCTGTGAGAGGAAAGGAGGCACTGGGAATGGACACCTGGCTCTGCAAGCTACTTATCCCCTGGTTACTGGGAAACAGAGGTCCACCTGGGTCATCCAGGCTTTCACTGGTAAGGATTCGAAGGTCTGAGCAGTGAGAGGGGAAAGTCACGGCTATGGAACACACGCAGAAGGAAGAACGCATGAACTTCTTTTCCAAAAGGAGATTCTGCAGGTTCATTTTGAATAACTAAAAGACTAAGACAGAATAATTTTCTTCTCAAACAGCAATAATCTTCCTGTTCAGTTAACGTATCTTTCAACTCTCCAAAGAGTTAAAGAAAAAAAGTCATTCTAAAGTGTTATGCAAGAATAGGCAGATGTGCTTTTCATGTATCTATTTCATCAGCTCTTTCCAGCAGCGCTAAGGCATGAAAAAAAGGCTGAGAGTCCTCCAGAATCGTCAATGAGGAAAGAGCAAGATGCCGTGTGGAGCTTGGGCAAGATGACCCAAGCTGGGGACCACTGCACCATCTGAAAGTGAGGCACGTAGGGATGCCGCCTCCTCCCTCACACAAAGGTACCAGAGTTGTTATCAATCATTCTTCCATTTTTCAAAAGTAGTTCTATTCCAAAGGAACATTGCTTTTGTACATCATGGATTACTTTTGTAGTGTTTGGGAATTACCAGCAAGAATATGAGACATGAGAAAATGCCATACATGTGTGTAGGCATTGAGAGAGGACATTGTTTTCAGTGTTCAATAAAACACCGAAATGCCTTTGTTAGTGGTTTGTCTTTGCTCACTCATCCCTTTGGTCAATCTAGAAATAGCTGAGTTTCTAATATGTGCAAGCAGGGCACTGTGCTGGGACAGTGGGGAATCCAAGTTCATGGATTCGACCATGGGTTCTGCCCTTAGGGAGCCTCTAGACCACCATGGAAGATAGTAAGCAACTATAACAATGTAGGACATATATACATATACACATACACACACATGTTAAAAATGCTATGAGAGTTAAGAGGACTGAGAGGTAACATCCAGATATTGATTCTTCTACCAAAGCACATGCCAAATCTGCCCTCTTCCCTACATCCTACTGATATCATATATATATATATATGTGTGTGTGTGTGTGTGTGTGTGTATATATATATATATATATATATATATATATATATATATGATCATCTTAATCTAACCCAACCTCAGCTCCTGCCTGGATTACATGCAGTAGCTATCTGTTTTTTCTACTTCCACCTGACCCTCCTTCAATTTAATCTGCACACAGCAATTGGTCTTTTAAAAATACAGATCATATCATGTCCTCTCCTGCATAAAACCGTCCAGTGGCTTCTTATGGCATTAGCAACAAAATTAAAATGCTCTATCCTGAGTGCAAAGGGTGCTACCCACCTCTCCACCCCCATCCCCCATGTTCCATTGCATAAAGTCCCACTCTGCTCCAGTTCCTATGGCCTGCTTTCCTCAAACACATGAGTTCATTCCTGCCTTATGGACTTGCCGCTCCCTCTTCTAGGAATGATCTTCCTCACCCATCGTCATATAGCTAGCTCATTTTTGTCATTCAGCATTCAGCTAAAATGTCACTCCCTGTTTTAGTCCATTTTGTGTTGCTATAACAGAATACCTGAGACTGGGTAATTTATAAAGAAGAGAGGTTTATTTGGCTTACGATTCTGGGACAGCTGCATCTGGCATGGGCCTCAGGCTGCTTCTACTCGTGGCGGAAAGTGGCAGGCTGCCAGTGGGTATGAGCAGAGCACATGGCAAGAGGAAGCAAGACTGAGGAAGTGAGAGAGAGAGAGAGAAGGTGCCAGGGTCCTTTTAAGCAACGAGCTCTCGTGGGAACTAGTCAAGCGAGAACTCACTCACTACCCCTCCTCCCCCAGGGAGAGCATTAATCCATTCTTGAGGGATCTGCCCCCATGACTCAATCAGTTTCCAACACTGCCACATTGGGGATCAAATTTCCACATGAGTTTTGGAGGGGACAACACATCCAAACTCCATCACTCCCTCAGATAGGACTTTCTTGACCCCCACAAACAGCCCAATTTTTCCTGCCATCATTTTATTCTAAATTTTTGCAATGGATTTGTCCATACTTGATATTTTCACATTTATATTCTTATTTGATTTTGTCTCTCCCTCCCCTCCACTAGAATGTAAACTCCATATGGGTAAATTTGTCTTGTTCATCACTGTATCCGCACATTCTAGAACAAAGCCTTGTATGTAATAAACTTCCAACAAATACTCATTGAATAGTGAATGAATGTTACTCCAAGAAAGAGCTTTGGGACAATTTCTTAAAAATTGGCATTAAAACAAGGAAAAGAGGAGAGGCAAGGGGTAAGGATAGTCATTTTCAGATATCTGAGGTGAAACCTAGAAGATCAATGGGTAGAAACTATAAGGAGATGATTTCTGCTCAAAATAAGGAGAAACTTTCCAGCAGTCCCAGTAACACCAACTTGGATTGGCCTACCCAAGGGGATGGAGAAGCCAGACGAGTGCTTGGGGAAAGGAAAGTTGTCCAGGTGATTCAGACATAGGATGTGGGGCCAGAATAGACATTGCTTAAGAGTCCCAATGGAGAGCCGGACTACCTATGATTCTTGGATCCTCCAAGTCCTTACTCCCATGTACTAGGAAGCACTGCTCAGAGCAGAAAGCCACTGCTTTCTTTTTTTTGGTCCAGCAAAATCTTGCTGTGGACTCCAACTCTTGCTGGCAGCTGCTCACATAGATCTGTTGATGAAATAATGTGCCTGGAATCAAAAGATCAAAGAAAGTCCTCAGGCGTTGGCCAAGCCTCACTCATTCAGGCACCTAGCCTAACTAACTGGCTTGTATAGGATATAGTTCTATAGCCAAAAAGCATTTACAAGGAGAGAGATGGTAATAACATAATGAGCATCATGGGCAATAACCAGAGGTCTTTTGGACTGGGGATATAACAGCATCCATACGGTCCCATCTCTCTTCACTTTACAGGGCTCAGAGGTCTTGAAGTGTAGAATACAAGTTCATCCTGCAAAGTCAAGCTCTGGTTGTGAGGTCTTCCTGGGAATGTCAACCATTGGCTGGTTACTAAGCCTCAATTGCCAATGACGAACAGACTCCAAGAGATGATTTAACTCTACTTTTGTCTCAAATCCATTCCCAGTGCCTCATAACTTTCTCCTGACACCAGAAGAACTAGGCCAGCCAGCTGGAGAGAAGACATACAGATGTTGCTGGCTGGAGTTTGAGAAGGCTATGGGACTCTCATCTGTACAATCAGCCCAGATTCCTCAGTGGCCTGCAGAGTGTGGCTCTCCCCTCTTCTGCAGACTAGACATGGGTGGGGACATTGGCTCTGTCATGAACGTCTCCCATCCTTCAACACACGTGTGTTCAGAACACAGAGCACTACAGCTCTTCTTCATCGGCAGCTTGGGGAGGTATTATTTCTCTTGGGATTTTTATATCCTTGAGCCATTCCGTCTGGAGAAAGTATGAGAGATACTACTCTGGCCAGAATGTACCACCCACCCAGATGTCTGGGCTTAAAACAGATCTCAAATTAGAGAATGTGTGAAAGGCTGAGAAGTTAAAGGAGGGGTGTAGGGTGGGCAAGAAAGACATCATCTTTGTTTCTGAGAAAAGAACTTAAAACAAAGAGTTACTGCCCTTCCAGTAACATAAATTTAGATTGTTGATTATTCACCAAAAACATATGAATATATGTGTAAAATATTCATTAGAAACAGCTTGCTTAGGCAACATCATGTACATTGAAGGTACTTGTTAAATATTTGTTGATTTTGATTCAAGTAGCTTTGAGCATTTTTAAATATCAGTACATGGAGTAAAACAGTCATGATAAAAGGGGCTATTTTTGTTAATGAAAATTGAAATACAAGCCAAAATTGGGTGATTTTTTTAAAGTGTTGTAAATATTTTAGTTCCACGTATAAGCAACTAGTAACAGTGTCTCTGAGGGAGGAAAACTAGAGGTCAGATGTGGGAAAGAAATTCACTTTTTATGTTGTACTCTTGTATGTTTTTTTGAAAAGTTTTTCTTGTGCATATGTTTCTTTTCTAGAACAAAACAAAACTAGTTATTATTTTTTAAAATCTTTGTCTCCAGAGGCAAATCTGGAACTTAGGCCTACTGATACCTGCCAATTCCCACCAATTCCCCCAGGATCTGTCCCTTCCCAGCATGTTCAGCCAATGGTAATATTCCAGAACACAGGATGGGGGTGAGGGAAGTTTATAGGCAGTGTCAGTAATGATAACCCCACTTTATCTGTGATGCTGTTGGGTATATATGAAGGCTGGTAGTTTACACAACACCATAAACTGCCTGCCTGCCATATGAATGACTGCCTAATTTATTACTTTCCAGTAAAAATATAGCAGACTCAGAAAGGCAGGGCACAATGAAGCCAATACAAAGAATCAGATGAGCTCAAAGCAAATACCCTTAGAATTTTTTATTTTCCATAAGTGAGATTCCAGTACCATGCATGGGAACCTTTTCTTTTCTTCTCCATCTGCATGTTTATTTCTGAGCAGGCGCCTGCCCCTTGTTCTCTGGCTTCCCTGCCCTTTCTTCCCATCCACCTCCCATGGCAAAGGAAAACCACATGCTGCTTCTGAAGCATCCCCAAAGGATGCCCGACATTTTAGAAGCTGAATGAGTGTCATCTTACTATCCCAGAATGATGGTTCCCCAGAGAAGATAGGAGATTCCCTGAACTAGAGAGAAAAAATGTCTTCATCATTAGAGCGATGAGGGCAGCATGGAGAGGTAGCCACCGTGTGGGGCTAGGATCAGTGAAAAGTGTCCTTCATCCTATCCCAGCACTCTTTCTGGGAGGTAAGCTGCAAGTGACAGCCTCCTGTTTTCTCTTTTTAATCATTTATTCAATACACACTGAGCTAGGTGCTAAGAAAGGGGCAGAGGCTTATCTCCTCCTTGCTTGGCCGTCCTCTTCAGAGCCAAGTCCATTTCAACCAGTTTGAAGATGCTTCTCTTGCCCGGTGGGTCACATTATGCCCCTTCTCTAAGGGCTTAAGGTCTCTCCCTAGATTGGGAGACAGCAGTATCTGACTCCAATTTCCACTCCAACTTGATCCTTGGAGGCAAGTGGCACCCATAGAAGTGCGTGTGTTCTCTTTTCCTCATTCCAGCAGTACGTGCCAAGTGCAAAAACACACAATACTGAGTATAAACCAGGGGCTTCCAAATTTGCCTGCACATTGGAATCGCCTGGAGAGCTTCAAAAATTAAAGATGCCTATGTCCCATGGCTAGAGATTGTGACTTAATTAGCCTAGGGGTGTGACCTGGGCTTTGGAAATTTTAGTAGATCCCCAGGTGATTCTAGTGAGCAGACAAGTTTGGGAACCGCTGATCCTAACACAAATGGTATCCAAATTACAATCCTAATCCCTTCCCTTTCAATGCCTTCAGCTACAGCCAGAGATAATTAATCATGATTCAAAAACCTGTCCTTGTGCCAGCTGCATGGAATGACTTTAAAAATATCTATGTTTATTTCATGCCCACCTACCCTCATGCCAACCCACTTACAAAATATAATTTAATCCATTAAAAATTACAGGGAGCCACGTAGAAATGTCTTTTCCAGCATGGGGCTTGCAAAGTATTTCTAACGTAAACACAGACAATAGGTATGTTCTTTTTTATGACAGGGTTGAAATAAAGCAGACCTAATTAACCCACCCAGATGTCGTGGAGTAGAGGCCATGTGAACACTGCCTTAGGAAGCCTATCTCCCAGCCTTATCAAAACCGCTTTTCTCTTCAACTGTGCCCTGGTAACCTGGGAAATATAAATTTTGATTACTGATTGCTGCATTGTTAGTAACTGACTATATATCATCAGTAGCTGGTCACCAGTGTCAGAGCGGACTTAATTATCTCAGCTGAAGGGAGAGTAACCCCATGAAAGAACTGTTTTCCAATTAAAGCAGCATAGAATATGTGATTTGTCTCTCTGGCGATAGCCAATTCGTACTCTTTAGCATGTTATTTGTATTGTCTTCTTTTCCTCATTACAAGCTCAGAGTTGTGAATCTTGGACTCCTGGCAAGAAACACATAAATATCAAGAAGGCAGCTGTCAGACCTTTAAAAAAATCATGAACAGTCGCCACCAAAAACATAACAGTAATTACAGAGTTTCCACTAGCAAATGCTATAGTTAGGGTTAAAGATGTCTTTCAGCAGAACCATTTATTTTCGCAGCTTCCTAACCTCCTATAGAATGTGTGTATGATTACATGGTTACACACACACACATACAAACACACACACACAAACACACACACACAATTTTTAGAAGTTATTCGTTAGGGGTCAGATGTTCCATGCTTTGTCTTAGCTATTGTTTCAATGACAAGGTAAACATTTTTCTACTAGTTCAAGAAAAAAATATTTTGTGTAAAGACCTAGGCAACACTATCTCTTAACTCTTCATCTTTTCTTATCTTGTTTGTTTTTACCACTGCTAGTTTGTTATTTATTACAAAGGGTTGTCTGCCCACTTGCCTATCTAGACAAGTCTTTATCTTGGAAGCAGGGACAAAAATTTATCTTCTCTGTGACTAACTCAACCGTGATCACTTTGCAGACAAAGGCTTTGAAGTGTGGGTTGTTAAAGAAAATATTTATTGAGTACCTACTGTGTGTTAAACATGTTCTGGGCACTGAAAATTCTGCAGTGAACAAGAGGCCTCTGCTTTCATGAAGCTTATATTCTACTGAGTTTCCAGCTCATTCTCCTTTAGTGGCCAAGTGGCCTTGGGTTAGTTATTTAATCTCCGTAAGCCTCAGGTTTCTCAGCCTACAGTGGGATAATGGTGCTTTCCCTTCAAATGCTTGTTACTACGATAAAAAGCTTCTGGCCCATAAAGAGTTGTTTAATTAATATATGCTTCCATTTTCTTCTCAGTCTCCACTGTGCCTGGTGTTGGCATTGGAAAATTCTAAGTATCCTCACCTTTCAGCATTTTGGATTTTGTATACTTGTTTCCTATACACTATAGAAAAGATTCCTATACCTATATATCATCAGTTATTTCCTAAAAATAAGTAGTTGCTTATTTTTAATAAGCACTGTAGTTTTGAATTGCTCACTGTAGTTTGAATTTTTCCCCTATCCCCAAAACTTTTCAACCACAGCCTTCAGTTTCCTGTGTTGGAGCTGCCTCTATTTTGTTTGCTATTCTGAGAAGAGACGGTAGCTGCAGTTTGGTGCTGAACCGAAGTTTCGTGGAAATTTAAATTATTCCTTTGGAGGAAGAAGGGTTGCATTTTTAATACTGCATTTTTTTCAGTACCATATTGATGTAAAGAGGAACAGCCTATAGTCACCAGTGCTAGTCATCATCTACTTGGCTCACAGCTCTTTTTGCCGCTATACTACAAACACCTCAAAGGGAGGGCCTCTTTTACTGCTATTTACTTTCAGCAATTTAAACTGAGCACTGATTGCCTATATTTATGAGAGAGGCATTGTCTTAGGCACTGTGGCCAGTATAAAGATGAGGAATGGCTGATGGACGAGAACTTGGAAAGGAAATGGCACTTAACCTCTCTGGAATCTTCTCACCTAGCGGTCAGGTGAGTTGGCTCTGCTCTAGTGCCTTGGCTTTCTTTCCTGCTGCCCAAGGTTTATACTCTACCAGGATTTCAATGAACTGCCCCTGACAACAAGGTTTTGAGGATTTCTCACAACTCATTTGAACTGGATAGGCAGGTGAGGGATTTGGAAGGATGGCTCTTAGTGGATTTTCTTTTGCTTTCCTCCCTCCCTTCGATCCTTTGTATCTCACACTACTCTTCCCTCGGCCACAGGTCTTTTCTTCAATGATTTTCCCATTGACATCCCCTCCCCACCCCACTTCTCTACCCCATTCCCTTTTCTGCTTTGTGAATTCCTATCCTTCCCTTAACACACTCTTCAAATATCACCTCCTCTGTGAAGCCTCCCCCGATTCCCACTGACAGTTAATTACTAAATGTCCCTCTTCTTTCTTCTGTGGCACCTGAGAGTGCTCTATCATGGCAATCAAACTGACACTATTTGTTTACTACTCTGTCCACATCACTAGACAGTGAACCTGGCAAGGGCTAACAAATGTTTGATGGGTAAGTAAGTGGATCAATGAGTGAATAATCTAATTCACAGTCCCTGTCCTCAGAGGATTTACAGTTTAGTTTATGGGGGAGACAGACAAGTCAATAACAAACTTCAAAATAAAATACAAATACATACGCACTTTACAAAAGAGAAATGCTATATATTTTAACTTTTAATGTTTCCAGAAAAGCTTAGATTTACTCTCTTAGCTCACTACATAATGGATTGGAGCTGTTAAAGCAGTTATATAGATTATACCAGACCTTCTTTTTTAAAGGCCTTAATGCTAGCTGGCCTCAGAAACCCTATTATATATACATGCCCCAGTAACACATATCAGACTAACACACAACATTTTCCTTTCTACTTGCAAATGCAGACTCTTGAAATATACATGAAATGTAAGATGATGGTATTCTTACAGTAACACAACACCTCCACATTCTATGAAATCCCTGACCTAGTTACACTGCTGAGAGCATAGCTTAAGTGCATATAATGCCCAGCATGAGGAAGAAATGGTTGTCTTAAGAAAAGTAAATTTTGCATTCCCCAAGTTCTGTATTATTAGATCTGTGACCTTAATATTGCATTAGAGTAGATATTTTATTCAATTATATGGACAATGAAATAATAACTGAGAAAGATGTAGCTGGCACAGAATCCCCTGGGTGTGAAAGACGATGATATTTATTTTATCTACTCCTGCCAATGAAGTTTAGACTGTTACTTAAAGCTCCTACTAGCAAAATATCAATTCAAACAGAGGTTAATTCTTTGCAGTCATACTTGATGTTAGACATTTTTTATCCAAATTTTTTTTAAAAAGGCAATTAAACAATTCTGTCCTAAAAAGTGGATGGAGTTGGATCCTCCAAAATGTTGGATAAAGAAAATTAAACATGGCCAAAAGATGATTATTGCCAAATTAGACAAATGGATTTGGGACTTGTTAAATAAAATAAAATAAAATAAAATAAAATAAAAATAAAATAAAATAAAATGAAATGAAATAAAATAAAATAAAATAAAATAAAATAAAATAAAATAAAATAAATAAAATAAACTATTTCTAATGCTTCAGTGCAAGGAAGTATATGAGCTTTCCCCCCCCAATGTAGGATAGTATTTCTCACACAAGTACTTTCAGAAAGTGATCTTTTACATCCAATAGGCTGTGAAAAGGCGAAAGGATAAATAAGGTTGGGGAAGGAATTCTTATCCATCTTCTTCCCGAGAGCTGATGTTCTAGCTATGTACTAGGAGAAAAGGATAGGAATGTGTACTGTTAGCCTCAAATTTATATGAATGCTTTTCTGACATTCTTTGTGGTTCAGTAATTGTTTTATTTTTTCTTGTCAAACCAGTTGGTTCTAATGAAGTCTAATTACTAGTCTTAAGCTGTCAGAGTTAACAGCATTGCGTTAAAGTCAGTAACAACTTTCAGTTAAGTCAACCCTGAAATGCACAAAACCTTACATAAGATTAAATTTTACCATGCAAATAGCTCTCAACTAATTTTTCTAACAGACTGTCCAATTCAGCTGTCATTAATTTAATAATACTCAACTCTAAAAAGCACAAAGCAAATGCTTATCAAAGATGCAACTTAGAGAATCAAAAAAAAAGGTAAGTGGTGGGGGAAGGCAATGAAGAGTTTTCTCTAGTTAACAACTTCTTACAGGATATAAATTGCAGATACAATTTCCTTTAGGTCATATTATTTAGGTGTAAAGCAATTTACAACTCTCCAGGAATACTAGAAGTTAAACACCTAATCAACAAATGTGTAGCCCTTTCTTTTCTTTCACTTCCTTTTCCTTTCTTTATTTCCTTAACAGTTGGATAATATTCTTAAGTGATTAACATTGCACTCATTTTCCAACTTCATCCTTTGAAACCAAAAGAGAATAACAAGCTACATACGCCTAGTACCTTGCTGACCAATGCCTCTCACCTAACCCCATCCTCATTTGCCTTTACAATAACAAGCTGATACTGCAGAAGCAGTTGATTATCAGGAAAGCCAGCTCAGGTAAATTAACTTAATGAAACAGATGACGGTGTACGTATTGAAACTGATTAGGCTCAAATATCCACTCAGCTAATGAGCCTGCGATAGGACTCTGGCAGAGGTGTCATCATTCTGCCACTAAAAGCCTTTCCGCAGCCCTGTATCCTATCTTCCTATCCGAAGACTAGGCAGAAGCTTAACAGCCACCAAGATTCTAAAATGCAAACAGCAGCAGTCGCCTATCTACCTTATGATTGATGGTACACAAAAATACAGGGCTACATCACAGATATTCCAGCCTGCAACAAATTAAGGATCTAAACCTTTGAGCTAGGCAGATAGCCAGCGTATTGTGGGGGACTGCTGAGGCTCTATAATTATATCCAGCCTGATAATCATCCATTCTGCTGCTGTGAATGGCTGTACCAAGGGACTTTAATTTCAGTGTCCCCCTCCGCCAGATAATGCCTGACCCTGTGTTACTTTGACTGTGAAACACAATGAAGGAGCCAAATGAGTTTTTCTCTGACTATGTTAAATTAACTAATGGATTCTAGTTGTGAAACTGGCATAATAATAAGCCAATGCTCTACTGGTACTGGGTGGACATTTAGACAGTCGTCATGGGTGTTATTAACCTCAGGGACTGAAAAAAAGAACAAAAAAATCTGGCCAGAATGAATAAAGAATCTGTTTAGTGTTAATAGTGATTAACCAAATATTTTTATATTTCAATCAGTTATTTCAGTGCATTGAGACAGCTATAGGAGAGCTGTTGGATGGTCTAAAACTAGGCATTAAGTGAGCAATTTTAGAATCAGAATTTCCCCCTTTTCTTTGAAAGCTCTGTTTTGTTTTTCCAATCTGAAGGTGGCTATAATTCAAAATTGCTGCAGATATGCCGAGTTAACCCAAGTAAATCTCCAGTATCTTTAAAAAGAAAATGACCACCATTTATATTACTTTCATTAGTTCATTCCACATAAACTGCACCATTGCTTCCAATAATTAGGAAAAGACATTACAATCTGTACATAAGATAATTGTACAAATTCCAATGCTGTAGCTGTGTAGACACTCCCTGTTATACATGGTCTTAATTTTTAATATGTATTTTTCTTTTAGTTCACTAAAATATTATGAATTTCATTTTCATGCAGCTGAGAAGATAAATGTCCTTTCCCGTGTTCCCATAAGAAGTCCGTGTGTTCTGGGAGGTTAAAAAATTGTAACTCAGCTGTTCCATACTGTATTAAGATTGAAATTTGGCAACCCAGATGTGAATTTGTTTCCAAAAGGAAACAGAATCTGGTAAGCTTTTTTTTTTAAGAGGAAAAGATTTTAGAAGCTTAACTTATTTTTTTAAAAGAGTCATACTGGGTTTTTGGGATATTTTAAAAATAAAATTGTATACAGTTTTATTTAAAACCCTTTGGACTTCTGAGGGATGAAAACCCATGTTTATCTAAAATTTTTACCATTAAAGACTGGCTACTGAAAACACAAAGGTTGTGTAACCTTTCTTAATCAGTGACCAAAAACACCTGCTTGAATACTTTAGGTGGTATATTTTCAAAAGAGCTCTCTCTGCCCAAGGGGAGTTTATTTTTGCATAATAATGTTTTATTGTGTGTTTACCATGCATCAGACTCAGATCTAGCTCTTGACATGTAATGACTCATTTAATCCTCACAACACCTCAAGATACATGCTATTATTATTGCCATTTTACAGATGAGGAGACTTCCCAAGGTCACACACTAACTAGTAACTAGGGAACAGGGATGTGAACCCTGGGCATGCTGGCTCTGAAGTCCACATTCTTAACTGCTATGTGTACTCTCCTCTAATCATGGTCATTTCCCTAATCTTAAATTCACTAAACATTTAATAGTGCCAATTAGTCTTTGTGCAGGGCATTGTACTAGAATAGAGGGGGTGAAGATGGGGGGCTCTGGAGTGGAGAAAAGGGTGAACAAACATTAAAAACACAATTGCTGCCACAATTTTGTGGGTCTGATGGACATGACTCAATGACTACAGTGTGAGGTAGTAGCTATTGCCCTTTTCTGACTGGTCCTTCCAGTTTGGAGAACTGTGGGATCTGGAGGTTAGTGTCTCTGCAGTATTTGGGTTCCCAGGTTGGAATAACCTGCATGCTCAAGCCAATCTACCTTGTGTAAAGGTGCTTCTGTTCAACTGTAGACTTTTCCAAGGACCACCTTTCTAAAAACACCCAAAACCTGTTGATAAAAGTCCTTGCCTATGTCTCAGTGCTTTGTTATGAAATCAATGCCTTTGGATGTCGTTGCTTTGAAAGCACTGGCTCTTAGCATTTTGTCACACATACGCCAACTGTTAAAGTATCATTAGCAGGGACCCAGACAGAGATGACAGGTGTAAACAGTTTATAATTTACGAAGTGCAGGATCAGGTTTCTCCATGCCCTCTGCCAACAGCTCACAAACACACCTTATCTTGACCCTATGTATGCACTGTACAAATTCTTACAGGATTGTTTTAAAATAAATCCTATAATGCACCTACTGGGTAAAGTTTTGGCTTTTTGAGACCCTTTAACTGTTAATTCAAACTATGCAAAGTTATTGGTTAATTTCTAGGTTAACATTTCAAAATGCCCTGTACAACTAAATAAACACATTCAAAGGGTGCCCTGGAAGTCTCTGAATGGACTGTCTTTCTACTCCGTGCTGTAGATTTCCTCCTTTGTTTTTTCCATTTTTTAACCAGTGGTGTTCCTACACATTCGAGAGGGCAGGTTTGAAACAGCTAGCAGTTGAAGAAACCCAACATTGTTCTGTGTGCAGATGTGAGATTTCTTACACCTTTTTTAGCCCGACCTACTTAGCTGCCTTCTGTATTTTTTAATGCTGACATGTTTCAGTAAAATTTTGACAAACTGCAATACTTGCGGGAAGGGGGTTCTGGTTGAATGATTTCCTGGTTAAACTGAAATTATTTAGAAAGCCTTTGTTATTGAAAATCTTTCCAAAGTCTATCAGCACACTTTTCTCTGGAGTGAGGCAGCACTGCCAGAGAAAAATTGTACATAGCTGTCTGGAAGGGCTGCAAAACAAATTTAGCAAAGCTGCTAACTGCTCATCAGTCCTTTCTCTGGCTGGAAAGCAGCCCGTCTCTGGTTTCCTGAGGCAGCTAGGATTCCAAGCCTACCACTCTCTTTAGAACTTCTTTCTTCTTCTAGGCAGAGACCTCACTTCTCACCAGGGTACAAAACAAAGGCCATGAGGCCTTCTGCCATCACCTTTCCTTCCTCGTTCTTCCATCTTCACTCCCCCCAGTCTCCACTTGCGTCCTTCACCTGTGCTCGGGAGTCGTTCTCTCCAGCCTCCCCCAGCGACGCTATGCGGCTGCCCCATCTCTTTGCCCTTTCTCTGATCATTTCATTCTCTACTAATTCACTGACATTCCCATAATCACGCCTCTCTCCCTACTCCAAAGAAACCTTTCTCCCCACCTTTTCTTCCCTTGAGTGCTAAGTCCTTTCCTTGATCGCCAAACACTTTGCAAGGATGGGTACACCCTACGCTTACTTCCCAACCTCTATCCACTCTGAAGCTATCTGTCGTCCTCCTCCTGGACTTCACCAAAACTGCTCCTAAGAGGCCATCAAAGACTAACTACTGAGTCCAATGGTTTTATCTCAGCAAGCCTTCTCTTCCTAAATTTAGCTAGAATTCTTCCCTGCCTCCATCTTTCCTGCAACCATCTCGTTTTGAACTTTACGTGCGTGCAACATAAATCAGATCGTGTCACTCCCCTTCAGCGCTTCCCACTGCACTTAGAACAAAATGCAGACTCCCTTCATGGCCTGCAGTGGGTCCTCAAATACCCCAGAGTCCTTCCACCTAGAGCCTGGAGGTTGTTTCACCTGCCGCTCCCTCTACCTAACCAGCTCTTCCCCTTCACCTCCCTGGCTGGCTTTTCCTTCTTCTGGTCTTAGCTCAAATGTTACTTCCTTAGAGACACTTTCTCTGACCAAACCATCTGTGTGGTTCCCCATACCCCCCTCCTTATCACAACACCATTTTTAATGCGCCCCATTCTCTCCCTTCACTAGTCACCACAAGTTGTACTGGTAAGTGCACTTTCGCACTTACTGGTTGAATTATCTTCTGTTCCCACTAGGCTACGAGCCCCCTGAGTCCTTGGACCACGTCCTTTTTGTTCACCATTGGAAACCCAGTGCTTAGCCCGGTAATGGGCACACCATTATTAAATGAGTTTATGAACGATGAAGACTATTTTGCTACAGAAGGCTTTTCTAGAAGGACTACAGAAACCTGATCAGAGAAATAATTTGATAAACAGCAACTGAAGAAATTCAAACTTTAGGCTTTCTGGTACATGAAATGCCAGAAAGGATGCTTACTCATCCCTGCATGTACATGAATCAGGCCACTCAGTCAGGTGGAGAAAAGCATTTAGCGTAATACACATGTACGTGCTTTTATAGGAGACGGACAGCCAGCGTTAGGAGTAGTGAGTAGGATGGCCGGAGGGAAGGACGGAGGGCAGCCTGGAGACACAGGCTGCTCGCTGTGTGCTGCTCGCTCACAGGACAGGAGGAGTATGCAGCACAGAAACCTGAAAGGAGAAGGAAGTTGGGTGAGGTGGGGTGATTTTATCCAGACTGGGAGGCTAAAATGAGACTCATTAATAAGGTCACCGACCTGGTGGGGAACAGGGCAGCTAGGCGGGAAGTGGGATGCAGAACTGCAAGTCCTAAAAACACAAAGTTGGCTTTGCAGCTGGTGAGGAGAAGACAGAAAGGGTTTGGATGGAGAAGAATAGAAATTGCAGTGATGAGCAAAATGCACGGTGCATAAGGATTTGTTGCGAGCACGTCTGAGTCAGCAGCAGGAGTTTCTTGATAGTCACATCAGCTTTAGATTTTGAATGATTAGAAGCTGTGATCAGGGTCACATCACAGTCATCCTGACGTATCCAATCAGAAACATGGGGCAATTGGGTTGATGATGGTTCAAGTATGAGACAGGGATGTAAATTGCAAAGAAAGAAGGCTGACTTCAACCAGGGGGAGAAAACGAGTAATAGCCCATCAATGGAGGTTCAAGGGGAACCATAAAGCATCGCCATTTATATTGATGTCCTACTCATTCCAGGGGGTCTTGACATGCCCTGAAAAACAAGGCTGAGCTGAGGGGGAAGGTAGAAACAGGCAGCGCCTTTCAACAAATGTCCAGCATTTAAATAGATTATGTTCTAAGTACAGGAACGGAGCTTCTGCTTAAGAGACTCTTCCTATAAATGATTTTCTAAAACATATTATATCTACTCCCATGATTTTCAACAATCCAGACTTTCATATACTGAGACTGCTTAAAGTAGGGGTCCTCTATGTTATTCTAAGGCAAGAATAGATGCTAGTCATTTTGCATAGCATTTTAATTTTTAGCATTTTTTTTAAACCCTGAAAAAAATTAAATGCCAATTCCCCAATAACTCACAATCCCAATTTAAACAAACGGAAATGATTTCAGATAAAGATGCCCACCTGGCTTTTAGTTCACCCAGCGCTGTCTACCTGCAAGGAATATAATAATTTCCTTTGCATAGGAAAGTTGTCTGGAATCATCAGTTATGAAAACAGATGTAAGGCATAGTGGTGAAACAGCAGCCAGCACCAGTAAATTTGCCTTTATCTGCCCCCCACGCTCCCCCCCTGCCGTTGAAATCAGATTAGTCCTTTGGTATTATTTTAAGAGTGATTGGAATTTAATTTTAGTTAGGAAGAGCTGAGTCCATTGTTTACTTACAAACAAACAAAAGACTCCTCTCCCCAGCATTAGGATTCCTGCTTGGCTGGTTTTAAATAGATGAGACTGACCAGATATTTACCATCAGCTTGGTGAAGAAAGAGACATTGTGTTCAGGAGCCAGAGTCATGGGAACTCATTCCACACAGTGATGTATTGCTAACTGTGAGTGGACTCAGACCAATCAAAGTCTCACTGTACATTTCATAGAGGTGGGACCAAAACAGAAAAAAACCCTAAGTGCCAGCATGTTGGGAAGACATCATAGCAATAAATTTGTGAAACCAACGTGGACAGGCAAACAACAAAAATAACAACAATGAACTGCAATATGCTTATTAGGGTCTGACCAAGAAAAAGGCCCCCAGCTTTCTACAGGGGACACTGGCAACAGTCCCAGGTCCCGCAACTCCTAATAGCCCTATGTGCTGTGTTTCCTTCAGGTACTGCATTGTCTGCAGTGAGATGTTCTCAGCAGTCAAGGAACAGCTGCACAATGCCAGCAGCCTCTGAATGGTTGCAAAGCTTTTTATTTAGGCCTCATGTGATTTTAAAAAAAACCCAAACTGGTGTTCTTTTATGCTTTACAAAGGCAGTACTTTGCTGGCTCCAAGTTCAAGATGCGTGAGCTATTAGGAGAGGCAAGATGGACAGTATATTAGCATATGGGGGGAAAAAGAATAGGTGTTCCTTAAAATCAAATCCATAATAGGAATAGCCTGGTATTTGGAACACTTACGTAGCCAGGAGCAGCTCCAACAGCAGTTAGAAGGTGAAATATTTGCAATAATCACACACACACACACACACACACACACACACACACACACACACACACACCCTATTAACAGGAAACTATAGCTTGTAATGATAATAATTAAATTTCTTGAGAGTAGGGTGCTAATAGAAATTAGAATGACAGAAAAGTGAGAGCTGCGAGGGACCTGAGAACATCTAATCTTATACCGCACTCTGCAGAGAAGAAGCCAGGTTAAGTGACTTGTCCAAAGATACCACATATTCCATAAACAAGTTCTTAACACCCCTTAGGGAAGAGGTCCTGGTACTTCTATACTGCTGCGCATGTGAAACAGTGTTTAGGCGTCCGTGGAGACCAGATCATGGCTTTTGGCATCAATCCAATCTGGTCTTGAACCCCCAGCACTGCCATTTTCTAGCTGTGTGACCCAAGGAAAAATTCTTTTACTTTTCACAACAATTTAATCAAAAATGGGGCATAATAGTAACTTATGCCTTTAGGGTTGCTGCAAAAATTAAGTGGACAAATAGCAAGCATTAAATAAATGTTGATTACTATGCTTAGTACTATTAGCAGTAGTAGTTGTATTTTCATCTTCTCAGAAATTTAAATATAATTAGAAAATAAGAAAAATTAATAAGGAATACATAGAGAATAACCACAGAGGTATATGAATATGCATAGGGAAATAAATGTAGGCAGGTCACACAAACAAAAAGCTAAATAATTTTATCTGCTCTTAAGAACTTGGGCTAAATGCTTTGTAAGAATAACAATCTGCTGCCTGTAACATGAATATTATGTATGCCTCTTATCCATCTACATGGACTCAATGGTTTGAGTTTGTTTTTCCAATAATAGTAATAGGTAACTGTTTGTTGATCCTTTAAAAGCATTTTGTTTTCCTCAAAATAATTTATTGCTGGATATTTTAATTTTTTTCCCAATCATCGGTGGGTATCCTGATGTACTAACATGGATGGCCACCCGCAATGCCACTCACTATCCTGAGACATCAAACTCACACCGGTGGAGCCACCTCAGAGTGCTGGGATGAGGAATAACTTTTAGGTCTTTCATATTTCCTGCTTTTCAGAGCTCTTCTAGCACTATCATTTTACATGTGTGCCCAGGATAGTTCTGTTCAGAGGAAAATTTCAGTTAGAATTAGCTGTGCTTTGGTTTTCCACAAAAGTTTGTAATATTTTGATCTGCTATCTTAAACTCATTACGTATCTGTTGGAATACACTTCTTAATAGCTACTTTTCAGGTACTTACATTAATTTTAAAAATAATAGATAACAACCTTCTCTTGGCAAAAATACATAAATAAAATAAACATTACAGACAAAGCTAAAGTCCCGCTTGCCCATCACCCCATCTTGGACCCCTTCACCCCACAACGCTCCCAGCCCATCCCACATCAGGGCATTCCATTACTACGCTGTTTTCTATATATTTTCTAGAATTTTCTTTTCCTTCTTTGCCTTTGTATGTTTATTTAATACATATATGTATTTTGTCAATATATTCTGGAGTTGGCCACATTTTTCATTGAAAGTCATTCATAGCAACAAAGAAAATATTTTCAATTGTGTGTTCTGCAATTCAGAAAAATTTTCTTCATTACATATAAGGTGTAATTTTAAACATCTACACTCTGTCCTTATGTACTACAACCCAATACCCCCACCTCTGGAAGTTCTGACAAATAGCATTTCTTTCTTTAGCACTAGACAACTTTTTACAAAAGAGTTTTAGCTGTGATGACTTGGGCAAGCACTGTACTGTGGTTCTACCTCCTAAAGCTGGAGGCAATACTGGGTTGCTTTTGTAATTTTTGTGTTTGTTTTCATTTTTGTAGTTTTCCTCCTGAAATATATGTCACATGTTCCCAATTCTTAGGTTGTTAAAGATCTCTAGACTATTGCATATGCCATGCTATAAAAGCATTTTCCCTGTTTTGCAATCTGAGAACAAAACAAATCATTGATAGTCATGACTTGTGAGAATCGTCCTGCCCCTGCAGCTGTATGGGCTGTGTGCAGAGCTCCCGTCCATGCTGCTCTGGTTATATTCCAGAAAAATGGCTCCTGGTATTCTGCTGTGGGAACCTTGTATCCTCCATTGCAATAAATTTTAATAATTCTTTTAACACTGACATGTGAGGCCTTTCTTGAATTTGTACCTGATTAATTCACCTCCAATTACACAAAAATATACAAAATAACTGATGGATTTCCTTCAACAACTTGATTTTCACCACTAGAATGGTTAACACCATTTCCATCAGTGGTAGATGCTCAGATTAAATTATCTTTCAGGGTCTTTGAAATCCAGATAATTTATATTTAGTTATTGTTTTACTTCTGGCCTGGACGTTTTTGACCTCTTGATTTTTATTTAAAATTTTAATTACTGAAATCATCAATCATGCCAACTGTTCTTCCCAATGTATCTTAAACTGACACTAGATACAGAAGGCCTTGTATTGCTTTGTCTGGTTAATTTTTAGTTTGTTGAGTCAGTGTTCTTGAGAATTTTCTGATTTCACTGTTTTTTCTGTTATCTTCCTTTCAATTACAAGATCATTTCATCTTATGCATTTTCTTATGCTAAACTGCATAATTTTTATAAAACTCCTTTTCTTAAACTGTAACATCTTTATACGCTCAGTCCGATATTTTCTCCAGATAATGAAAGGATTCAAATATTCATTATTTTCAGGGCATGAAGTTATTGTAACACTAAGATATATATATATATATATATATATATACACACACACATACATATGTGTACACACACACACACACACACACACACATATATACACACACTATATATGTATGAGGGTTCTCAAAAAGTTCGTGGAAAAATAGAATTAAAAAATAATACAAATATTTCTATTAACATTTTGAATACCCCTCATATTTTTTTTAAATTAGGAAAAGTATCTATTCTCATGCTTTTGATTCACAATTATTTCAAATACCACTTTTAAAGTAGGTGAGTAAAAAACTGCTATGGTAAATGCAGGCCAAACTGGACCATCATCACTACCAACTCGTGCTCTGGAGGCTGTGTTCTGCCCCATGCCTATGTGTTATTTCCACCAAGTTGGAGGTATCTATTCTCAGAAAAATTCCTCTTTCAGGAGTGCACAAAAGATCCCCTGGTTTCTGGCTGTTTTCTGAGTATCTATTAAGGCACTCCTTGAGGGAGGGCCTGGCCCCTTGTCATACTCTGAAACCGAAAAAAATGAACTCCCCCCCATCATTCCCACATGCGACTTTAATCTCTATTAGAACCACGACATGGCAAGAAGGGTATGAGTATGAAGTTGGCAAGATAAGGTCGTGGGGTCATGGAATTTTGCTTGTAATCAGGCGTCCCTCATGTTTCATATAGACTGATGTTGTATGTATGCATATGTTAGATACCTAATTTCAAGAGTGAGAGAGCAAAACAAAAATTTGGCTCAAACTATCATTTTTCACTCCAGTGTCTTCTTTGGCAGTTTATTCTCATCTGACTGGCAGCAACAACTTCTACTTCAGATCAGCATCTTTTGGCACTTAGATGACAGTATATTTCTACATGGTTGAATGCAGGCAGGAAAAAGTCTTGTGTAAATATTTTCCATTAGCAACATTGAGCTGATGACAAAGCTCTTGATCCATCCCAAGAAATAAAATTCACAATCACGATAATATTAACATGAGAGCATAAACGACTTACAGGGGAGATTGTTCTGCCTCACTTGATACTATTTGGGGCAAAATACAAGAGTCAGATCTGGATCTTGTCTTTCTCGGCTGTGAATGCTTGATAACATTCATGTGGAGCAGCAGTGACGGGTGGTGGCAGTGAAGGGTAAACACAGAAACAGTTGACTCACACGCTGGCCTGGCTACACAGAATGCAAATGGGTGATGATCAATGTGTCCAGTGCACTCTAAACATTCAAAATCTGGCACATTCAAACTAATACCGCAGGTCTTTAAACACAATTTTGTTAGTTTTCAGAAATCCTATTGGAGTGGGGGTAGAGTCATCAAAATTATCATTATCATTATTATTTTTTTAATGATTACTAGCACTCAATAACATTTGAGAGCAATATTCTGAAAGGGAGCAATTCCAAACTAACATGATATAATAAAGGGTTAATTACTGTTCATGTTCCTATACTAAGAGGCCACCCACACAAGTTCATTCTGTCAGTACTAAGTTTGCATTATTGTCATTACAAGATCAAACACTAATTACTAGTTAGAGTGAACTTGGTAACATCTTACACATGAATGAGTACGTAGGGCAGAAGAAAACCTTTAAGATGCTTTATTTATCCAGTTAAGAAGTCTCATGTGCAGAAGCACACGTCATATCTTGTCAAATGCATTGGTAGTTGCCCATTCATTTTCTTCGTGTTTTCTAGGGATTTCGTCCCTGCTGCACTGAAGTCTGCTACCATAACAGACCAACATTTTAGTGTTTAGATAAGTCAGAAATCTGGACACTTCTATAAGAATAAAGTATTTTCTAAAGGGCATTCAGCATTACCTTTTTCCTCTTCGTTGCTCTATTGTACTTTATTTCTTCCCACGAGACCCCTTCCCAACCTTTTATATACATATATTATTTTTATTAGTCCCTTTTTAAAGGTCTCTGACCATCTTATGTTTCATTAACATGGTCCAGAGAACATTTGCTTTTCCTCCCTCATTTACCTTGGACTTCAGAGAATTTAAAAGCAACATGAGTCCATACATCTACTGCATCAAAGACCCAAAACAAACTAAAGAAGTCAAATACCACAATCTACTAGGATTCCAAGAGAATTTGGGTTTCTTCAAAGGTGAGGCTTGATCACTTGCAGATAGCAGGAGATCAGGGCAATGCTTGTGGGGGTTGTCATCATTTCAAACCCTGAATAATGCTGGTCCCTGCGTCATATTGGAGAAACAGGAAGCGCCTGTGACTGAACGGCACAATGAGCAGGAAGTGGGGGCAGAAGGCTCTTGTGCTTTTTCCTCCACGTCTTCACTTCTGGGCTGGCAACCACCTCCTTTACCTCCAGAGGCTGCTGCTTCAGCACTGCTTGAACCATTTCTCGGATTTTTGCTGTTGTTGTTGTTGTCGTCATTTTCGAGATAGCATCATTATTTTCCATTTGTATCACTGAGATTTTGTGAGCGTAGGTTTATTTGAATACACAGAAAGCTCAAATAGCACATCATAAAGCTGGAGACTTTTCCCCTAAGCTCAGAAAAGTCTAGCTTTTCTCTTTCAAGGTGATGTTAATTTCATCTTTCAACTACTACGGGAGAGAGGATTGGGTTTTCTGTGTTGTGACTATAACTGGATCCCTTTAAATCACAGATGTGCTTCCTATTTCATAACTAACTAAATTTTACTTAATGTTTTTGGAAAACTCTTAACAAGACCCCTTGATCCAGTAAAACCTCCTCTTCTCCTCCCTCTTATGTAGCATGTGAGAAAAATAACCCAGTTCAGAAAAAGTTCTCTCCCACTTGAAACCTCTCCACTTTCACCTTTTCTGACATATTCTTTTAAAATGCAGATGTGCCCTAACCTTTAGTTTTTATCTTGTTCTAGTTTCTGCTGAAAATACTTTTTTCTTCTTAAAGTGATTCTCATTACTCCTGAAACTAACTGGCTACATAGAAATACTCACTAATATAAAAACAAAGCTTATCCTTAACACCCAGACTTTTAAAATAAGGCCCCAAATTTCTTTTCTTTCTTTCTTTCTTTTTTTTTTTTTTTTTAAATTCACTGAGTGGTCAAGATTGATCAACACTCAATGACTGTTTCATCTTCTCCAAAGGTTTGTAATCCAACCAGTTTCCTGACCCTCCAAGGGCTGTTTAATATAGATTAGGTAGCAGAAATATCACTCCCACATGCTGACATGAGTTTGTGCTGGCAGAAGAAAAAGGAAAGTAAGTGGGACAATATGATAAGGCAAGCAGATGTGTTTGGATAATGTGGTCAAACCTCAGTGGTCCTGATCAAGTCCCCAAGGTGGTTAATTTCACAGCAAAACTAGCCCTTTTCACTTTTACAGTAGATTTTTCAGGTTCTCTCTTCTCCTTTACTTCTCCATTAAGTTCTTTAGTCTTCTGGGCAGCTCTTAAAATACATTTGGAGGGTCTTTAATCATAAGACTGTCAATGTTCCCAACTGCATTTCTTCATGCAGATTAAATGCACCCTGGTAGAGATACAAAAAAACAATTCTCTTTGGCCCCTAATGTTTCCAAGAAATAGCTTGGGTACTGGAAAAGCTGGAAATAGACTTTAGTACTTCTTTTAGCGATATATTTATACTTCTGGTTTACTGCTGTCTCTAGGAAGTTAAAGGCACTGCTTCCAACCACTGCCACTAGGGTGGCCCCTCCTTGTCAAAGTTAGTTCCTGGAATCACTGGGGGATTTCCTTCCCAATCCTCTTTTGCAAGCTGAAGTCTGGCACGTGAATGCAGGGCAGCCTGGATGCAGGGCTCATGGTATGCATGCAGTTTACAGCTCTCTTGTGTACTTCTCAGGAGAGGCCTCCCCTGAAGAGAATGGATTCTGTCTGCCAAACAGGACTGAGATCATTATATCAACAAGTTGCAAAGACAAAGACAGATTTGTAATTACTCTGATATCACCATTTCTAGTCAATGTTTCTCTAGCTCGGTATTTACTGCTTTTAGACTTTGGCATAAAAGGTGAAGTGGCAGAGGATTTATCTGCAGCCTCACCCTCCACTGCTACAGGTGACTCTGCAAGGGGAAAGCAGCTCATTCACATTCCACCTAATGGGTTTGGCTGCTCTGGAAAATGGTAGCCCAGAGTAGGAGACAAAAACCAATCTATTCTTTTGATGTAGGCTTCGGGATGCCATTCAGATGTGGATGACGACTTGCTCTGAAGAGGGGCATCTTTTTCCCTTGCCATCTTCATAGTCCTAGCCAGTTCTGTTGTCCATCAGAACTCTACAGGGGTAATGGCAGAAATCCTCATTTGCCTTCAAGGGAACACAGTATTGAGCTAGTTCATGAAGCTATTAAGATTGTTTTTACAGAGCTGTAAAGCATTTTGGAAGCAAAAAGCTTTAATAAAATAATATATCATTTCAATAATAAGTATGTGCAGAAACCAAGGGCAGAGTCTTGGTTAATTGGAGTCAAAGCTCTAAAACCTGGCAATAACCACAATCCTAAAGGCCATTGAGATTAGGACCATGCTTCTTATCACCCAGCTTGCTTACCACAGCTCCATTTGCTCACGTGGCCTTCAGGCTATTAGGCAAATATTGGGCTCCCCATGACACAGAGTCACAACCATTTCAAGGTGCTAGAAATTACTTCCCTGAGATACTCTGCTTTACGTCTTGAAAGATGAACTACTAACAAATATCCGCACATGCCTATAGTATGGTTAGCTTGCTAGCTAAAAGTAGTCTGCTTCTTTTTCTATGAAAACCCCTCTTTTGCACCCACACTGTATGTACCCTCTCACTTCATGTGCATGTGTCCTTTCAGCCAATGCCTCTCAAACATTATGCCAATCACCTGAAGACCTTGAGAAAATGCAGATTCATATCCAGATGGTCTGGCATGGGGCCTGAGCATCTGCATATCTGATAAGCTCTCAGGTGCTTCTGCCACTGCTGGTTCAGGAGCAAGGCTTTAGATCACTTGTCAACTGGACTGTAGGGATGTAACTAGGTAATTACCGGGAGCTCTTCCCAGGAGCCAGCAGAAGAATGCCTGGGAAGCCCCCCTACTCATTACACAGATCCCTCTCCAATTAACATAACAGCAGTAGAGGGCATTACAGAGCTTTCAAAACTTAGATCCTGCAAACTATACTGAGCCCACCCATTTTCCCTGATTCCATCCCCTCCACTTTAGCCATCCCCACCTCTTTTTATTGCTCATTATCGGTAATCTGAGCAAACACAAGCTTCAGCCTGATAAGCAATCAACTGACTTTTCCATAAATATAGATTCACATGAAAAACAAAAAGGAAAGAGAACAGAATGGAAAGGTGTTATATATTCAATTTATTTTAGGTTCCAAATCTATTTTTTTTCCTTAGGCTTGTTGCCTGATTTCCATTAAGTCATCTTGTTTGCTCTTCGCCTTTGAATCAGTCTTTCCTGCTACTCTAAAAAGACTTTAAAAGAATTTTTAAAAATCTATTAGTTTTTTAAAAATATGATTCTTTTCATTCTAGTGTAACTGAAGAATTGTAGGTACATGTGTCATGGGCACATGTACTAAGTGTCCTGAAGCAGTATGGCATTGATGTTGCTAAAAATCTCATACTAAATTTAACGGAAATATTTGCTTTGATCCTTTTTTCCCAGGTCATCCTAATTGGATTGCTAGCCAAGGCATGTACTAAAACTTGTGCATGTGTTCACACTCAAGTATATGAAATTAACTTCTAAGAATTTGAAATGCCAGTAAATTTGAGGTGTGTATTACCAAAAATTAGGGTGTTTATACATTCTTAATGTGAAAGGGCAATGGTTTAAAAGCATTTATCATTTTCCCCTCATTACTTAACTATTTGATTAATATTCTCTTAAATAATGTACTGATTAAGAAAAGGCCTTATCTATTAAGGAAGCTTCTACAACAGAAGCTTTTATTTCATAAAAGTATTACTAACAAGCAAGCATTAAGACTGGCTGATGATGTCTTTGGATCTAAACCAGAGGAGAAAATCCAATGATGTAAACTGCTATACATCTGATACTTAATAAAAGAAGCCAAATGATCCCCTGAGTCAACACCCGTGAATGTAAAGCATTCTGCAAACAAGGAGGGAACATGATCAGCACTATTAATTAAAGTATATTATACCCAGAACCTTGCCTTATGTAAGCTACTCTTTGAGAGGAGCTAAAGTGCTAAAGGGCTTGCAAATTAATACCGTTTCCAAAAGTGCTGAAACTTATCCCTGGACACATCTTTTGTGCTGGTGCTCTGGTCCTATGGCTATCATGGTTATTGTGTAAGACCATCTACTCCATCACCTATATTCACACCTGCAAACAGGAATGTTTAGCAGCTCTGGAACTATATTGTCCAGGTTTTAGGTTGATCATTCTTGAATAAGCTCCAAAGCTCTGTGGATATCAACATAGCTGGACACTACAGAACAGATAGAGCCATTATAATGCCTTCATCTTCCTTGACAGCTTTTCTTGACTTTAGATTTGATTTACGGACCTTAGTTCTTGCTTCCAGGGAAGACCGGCACACTCTCGATACTGTACACTTAGCTGCCATGTCCAAGTCGGCTGAACAATGCTTCTCAAGGCTCATGGTGCATGTCAGTGAATATCACATTTCTTGTCACACTGGAGCAGAAAACTTGCTTTGGGGTGGTGTATGGAGGGAAGTACCAAGCTCCTGCTTCGGTTCTGGAGAGGTGCTACCAACTGTTAACAGATCTCAGGATTTTTGGTAGATAGGAATTATAAAACAGGCCTCCCAGTATTTGTGTTGCATTTAAAGCTCTTTTCAATTTATGGAATATAAATATAATGTTGTATATAACAAAAAAAATTATGCTTAAATAACATTTTTCATTGATATAGCTTCTTTAGCTGAAGGGTTTTAAGAGAAATTTCCACAAGTCCCCTTATCAATGGGAAACTTGAGGCCAGGAGACAATTGCCCACAGATCATATGAAGTCAACAGAAGAGATAAGAGGACAACCTTATTCTCTCTGCCGGGATGGTTTCAATTCACCTTAAAATGGCATTGCTCTGCATAATTCCATTCTGTAAACCACGATGGATAACCAAAAGCTTTTTATCATTATCCAAAACCTTTTAAACTCTGTGCTTAAATGAATGCTGCCTTGGAAACTAAAGGAATAATGAGACAGGCCCAGCCTTCTCTGTTTCTGTCTGCAATTTCTACTTCTAGAAAGAGTTCAATAAGTGAAGCATGATCTTGTAGATCTAGTACTCTGAACCACTAATTAAAAGGTTCTCAGTGCTAGATGATTGAAAGACCAATTAAGCAGGTTCTCCCATGAATCAACTAAAAGTGAAAATAAAAAATCATAAACGAACAACAAAATGGACCTGATAAATCATCTTTTAGATGTCTCTCTGAAAATTGGGAAAAACAAATCACATGCTAAATTCCCTTAATATAGCCAAGGACCTACTAAGAGATTACTTTACAAGTGTTTATAAGCCTCTATCATTTGAGAGACTGAATCAGAAATAAGAATTTCTCTTGGAACCTGAGAAGTTAGCCTTGATAATGAAATAGGTTCCCTGTTTTTGACCCTTCCATAGCATATGGTGGTCTCAGATACTACAACGGAAGCACTGAAGCCTGGAGAGAGGAACATTCCTGACTATGCTTATCTTCTGGAGAAGACAAGACTACCATAAAATTCTCAAAACATTTAGAAGGGGAGAAAAAGGATGAGGAGCTGGTATGGAGCTAGTTCAGATGAAACCGCCATGACCCATGGTAGCCCATCCTCTGATTGGGGGTTAGAAAGGCTAATTTCTTTTTCAAGTCTGCCAATATTGACCAGAGAAACAAAATATAAGCAGAGGCAGAAACTAGAGACATGAAATAAAAATGATTTTATTTATAATAAATGTGAAATTATATTCTTCTCTTGTAACAAGGCATAAATATCAAATTATTGTTAACAGAATGTGCCATGTGAGTACTTTTCTGATAATAACAGTATATCATTTATATGAAATTCACAAGAGTTTCCCCCCATATCATTCATACTACAGATTAAGCATCTCTTATTCGAAATGCTTGGGACCAGAAGTATTTGGGATTTCAGATTGTTTCATATTTTGGAATGTCTGCATATACATAATGAGATATCCTGGGGATGGGATCCATGTCTGAACACAAAATTCATTTATGTTTAATATTTACCTTATACACATAGCCTGAAGGTAATTTTATACAATACTTTTTAATAATTTTTTTTCATGAAACACATGACCTGTCATGTGAGGTCAGGTGTGGAATTTTCCACTTGTGGCCTCATGTCAGCACTCAGAAAATTTTGGATTTTGGAGCATTTGGGATTTCAGATTTTTGCATTAGGGATGCTCAATTTATATGTACAAATTAGACTTTTCAGAGTACTTAATGGTATTCAAACAATAATCAGAATACTCAACCAATATTTATGCACTATCACAAACACCTCTCTGCCTAAAGTGAGTGCTGCCTGTGTGGCTGGTCACAGCACACAATTTAATTCAATTAGCTGTGACCTGGAAATACTGGTTCCATTGCTCATGTGCATTCTAAATAGGCATTTTAAGATCATGTTTAAGTCAGTGATGAATCCTGACTTGTATAAATAGAAAATAAGAAATTGCATCCCTTTAGAGTTTGAAAGAAAATGGATTAATGATTAAAGAGTTTATTTTTTTGGAGGCACTTTAAACCGTTGTTATTGTCATTTTAAAATATAGATATGTTATATATATATTGATTTTTTTAGGTCATTAATTTCCATAATATTCCCTTTATGACTACTTCTAAGCCTCCTTGGTTTTTATTTTAAAAGCAAAATAAACATATCTACTGAAGGTTAGTCACAAATTTCACGCTGTCAGCAATGTCTGGATTATTTTAGGAAAGGAGAGGTTACCAAGAGAATGATCCTCTCCGAGATCATCTGACACCCTTATTCCATCTTTTAGTTCTTGCACTTGAAACCAGCTCTGTGAAATAATACTCCAAAAGTGCTAATGCTAACAATATCTAATGATACAACACCATGGCAGGCTCCACCCTTGAAACATTGCCCTGAACTGGCTTTACTGAACCACAGCAAAGGCAAACGAGACAATTTCCCCAGAAATGTTGATCTAATTCTCTTCTGCAATAACCAGCTTTCGAAGGACCTATCAGCATGTGCCCAGTGGACATCCCTGTGCCCCTCAGTATGAGGACTTTCCACAGCCCCAGATGCTCTGCATCTAACAGTAATACCAGTGCCCTAGGTTTACCTGGGGGGTTATGCTGTATAAAAACAGATAGGACAGCATTTGGTCTGCACCAAAACCTTGGAAGAAAAGCTTGGCTCTCTAATCATCTCACACACGAGAAACATTATTCTCAGAATGACGAATTAAATCAGAGGCTCCCCAAATTGACTCATCATCACAATCACTTGAGGGAAATTGACTCCTCTAGACTCACAGGCCTCAACCATGGAGATTCTGATAAGGTAGCAACCCAGTGCCCCAAGCAGCCTCATGCCTAAAATTCTCACCCGTAAGGATCGGAATCCAACATTGTCAAAAGAGGTCTTGGGTTAGCTCCATTTTCAAACATCCATTAGCACATGCAACAAGTAATGCAGCAAACAAGGATGGTGAGGGTACAGTCTCTGTTCTTGGGGACCTCAAAGATGAGAGGCTTTATGGAATTCGCAAAGCCTCACTTAGATGTGGTATAGGCTGTGACCAAAGAGAACATGTGTGGAAGGATCTGAAGGGAGAAGATGGTGAAGGGGAGTGACAAGCAGGGGATTTGCAAGCAGGGAAGATGTCAAAATGGATAAGGTAGACAGCAAAAGTCAAATTTGCCCATGTTACAATTCAAGCGTAGAATAAATCTTGCATAATATTCTCTAGCATACACTCATACACAGACACACACATGTTCTCAGCCCCAATCAGGACACGTACATGAACAGATTTTGGGGAAAAACTTATCTAGTGCTTACAACGTAATAGGCACTTAAGCAATTTACACATACTGGCTCGTTTAATCCTCAGAGCAACCCTATGAGGCAGATGCTACTACTGTTCTATTTTCCAGAGGAAGAAACTGAGGCACAGGGAGGTTAAGGAGTATGCCTGAGGTCACACAGCTAATGAGTGTTGAAATGTGGACTTGAACCAGGTGCTGGCTTCTCTGCAGGTCACCACTGACACTTGCTGCCTCTCTTTTCTCATGCAGGTAGTGTTTGCTGAAGTCGTTTTCCTCTCACCCGCCCCCAAATTTTGACTTGATTATTGAATCCAGATAAAATAGACACCTCAGAGGTTGTAATTACAACAAGCTTTCTCTTTCA
Source organism: Cynocephalus volans (assembly GCF_027409185.1). Lineage (NCBI taxonomy): Eukaryota > Metazoa > Chordata > Mammalia > Dermoptera > Cynocephalidae > Cynocephalus > Cynocephalus volans. Next base: position 102,062,961 of record NC_084461.1, read on the forward strand.
GCTTTCTGTTTGCAATTAAACACAGCCATGCTACAATAACGACGACATCAATAATCCCACTAAGGAATTAGTATGCCTGGACTGACAATGTAAAGCATCAGGAGCCCTCAATGTTCTGACAGCAAGGGTAGGGCTTTAAAACATATTTTTGTGATGTCTGTCATAAGGACTCTCCTGAGAGTCAGTCACAGGGTCCTGTCTGTAGATCCTGACTGCAGTTATCTATGTTAACCTGAAAAAATGGTGACAATGAAAACCATAGGCATGCCAATCACTACCCACTAAATGTCAGTGACCCCAGTCAGAGGGTCCCTGATTAACCTGGAGGGTACTGCAAGAGTATTGCAAGGTGAGCCATGAGTTTGGTTCCTGCTCTTCAAAATTTCCCAGAACATGTACAATAACAGCATCTATGGCCTAAGATTTCTTCTGATGTTCACATTTCTTTTTTATAAAGGATTTTGTAGCCAACCGTCCTTTTCAACATGTTTTAGTCTGTCAAGCTGAAAACCACAAAGCACAATATTTAGGAAAAATGATAAAAACACCTAACTTTACACAGACTGTCTTTTTACTCAAGTGGAGAATGTGTCTTCTATTTTTCCAAGCCAAAGTAAAGCCAGGTGAGAATGGAATGCATGGTGCATATAAAAGAGTTTTGAGAAACTTTGCACTAATTACTTGGTCACTCTCCGGGTCAATTAATGATCTGGTGCTAAATGAAATCCTCCAAGGTTGGGTTCATTAGCAGGATGGATGCCATTCTCTGTCCCTCATCGATACACAAGGCCATAGAGCAAATTAGATAAGTGCCTGGATAGTATGAAGGTGAGACAGCCTCCATCTGTGGTGGAACATTACGCTGCATTCTCTTGACCAGAGAGAGAGTTCAAAACCTATTTAAGTTGGAAGGGGTGTGGGAGCTACTGAAGGGCTTATTCACACTTACGATTACTTACGCTTACCTACAAGAAGTGCTACTAATGGGTCAATTTTACAAATCCGATAGAAAATTATTTCATAAGTGGTGCCAAATGTTGCCAAATGAGACAAAAACAAATACATTTTCAGACATTGCCAAAATAAACTGGAATGCTAAAAAAGTGCAATTTTATATGTGTTGGGTGAAAGGGATAAATTAGTAATGATGGAGATCTTGTCTCCAGCAGAAATGCATCTCCTTGCACAGATAAGGGCCCAGGAGGAATTGGCCATGCTCAAGAGAGCATTCATTCATTCCTGAGGATCCTTGTGAGTCACCAAAGGACACTTCTACATTTAGAAAATAGGTACAGTATTGCTAGTTTGCAAATGGCTTTGAAAACTATGGAGAAAAAATAAGTACGTATAGCACATTTGAGTAATACATTATATAACTTTGTATTAGACCTATGAGAGTACTTCAAAAAGTTTGTGGAAAAATAGAATTGAAAGATAATACTAATCCTTCCATAAACTTCCTGAAGTACCCTTGCATTTTTGTGACTGTGTTGAGAAACTTTCATTAATATATTTGCTTTAAACACAAATAGTCACCTCATTTACCTTTAAGCACTTGAAAATCCACCAAGTATAATCTTAGCCAAATTTCTTATAAACCTCAATGTAACCACTGTAGTGAGACCACCTCTGAACTCCCAGTTCAGTCCCTCAAAGGGATTAAATCTTAAACACACCATCGCAACCGCTGCTTTGGCTGATCACGCTTGGTGTCATTAGCGTCTATTTAATATGGCAGCTGATGCCTTGTGGTCCTTTGCAAATGGGAGCCTTGGAGAGAACTGAATTATAATTGCCTGCCGCAGGACTATGTGGCGCTGCTTGTGACAGCAGCAAACGGGGAAAATAGGAAGGCATTAGAGAAGGTCTGTTGTACTGATGAAGTGGAATTCCTAGAACACACTGTGCTATAAAATGAGATTTGGCTCCACAGTGCTGGGAGCAAACAATGGGCTCGATAGTCCCCAGCACTGGTTGCTGGGCATATTCTAGCTCCTTTAGTCAGAGCTGCCTTTCATTCAAGGGAGCAGAAGCCACACTAGAGAATGGAAAGGAGGGAGTGTATTATTGATCCAGAGAAATCCTGAGAGTAAGATGTTAGCAGGGAAAACTAACAGACTTTCAAGCAGTGTGAATGCCATGACAAAGTAGCTTCTCACACTCAACATGATATAGCTTCAACCAAGTCTATCATTTGTTTTGGGATAAATAGCTATAGAAATGACGATAAAGTGTGTTCAGCCTCTTAGGCTGGGTTAGTTAGATCGTGTTTTGAAAGATCTGTGGTGGAGGACAGATCTTTCTTAGATCTTTCGAAAAAGAATGGGGAAAAGGAAATTTTAATGGGTGGGGATGGGAGTGGGTCTGCACAAAGCCCATATAGTTATGAAGGATCTCTCTATTCTTTGTCTATATATGATTTGCGTCCATTAAAAAAAAAAAAAAGCAACAAACAGTAACAGTGAAAGCGTTTTGAATCACATATTATAAAACTACACCTTACCTAATAAAAGATTACTATTTCTCAGTCCATAGATGGGTAACAGGTTCTATTAATAATAAGCCAGGAGTTAGAGTTTGTTCCCGACTTGCAAAATCGAGAGAAAAAAGGGGGGAAATTCCTACTCAAAAAGTGCCTCAGGCACTAAAAAGACAATTTAACTGTTGAAATCAAAGACAGTTAACTGTAGCCTGTGCAAGTAGCAGCAAACCCATCTAGTCATTAATTGGTCATTTTCAAACCAGTTTGCCCCTGAAATGCCCACTTTAAACTAATTTCAGTTTTTAAAAAATCCATGTTAACCAAAATATTTACACAAAATTACACTGCAGCTGTTACCAATGAAGGGAAGTACACACATTCAGCTGGAGGGGTTCACATGGAGGTAATAGTAACAATTTTTATAAAGTATTTGCTTAAAAAATACTGCATAGAAATCAAGTTTGTAGAGAAAATTCTTCATTTGAAGACTTGCTTTGGTGGAAGGTGGGCAGTGAAGTCCAAACGACCAATGATTTGCCCACCTTGTTGAAAGCTTTCAATTTTAAGTCCACACATACAAGCATACATACATAGAAAACAAATACTAAATACCTTACTGAAGGTTTAATGTCAAGAAACCCTGGAACCAAAAATCCCTGACTATGGAGAAAGCTCAGTTTCCCAACAGGCCTCCTCCCTAAGCCGGGAGAGGAAGGCTGGGTGTTGAGATGGTCACCAACAGGTCCAGCCCATTCCTGCCTTATTTGTTGAGATCGTTAGGAGGGTGCCAATTAGTGCCTATTTTGATGAAGGTTTTTGTGTTGTGAACATCTGTCCACTAGCATCTGGCTGGGGCCCAAGTCCATTTCACAAGAAACTCCAAACAGCTGTCAGATGGTCCTGACTTTGAGTGAATACCCAATGAACACAATTCTCACTGCCCCTGGGAAGGCAGAGCCCCAGTTCCTGTTATCCATCCCCAGAGACATGAGACACCCAGTCTCGCAAGCTCTTGGTTGCTAGCACATTCCCTGACTCCTGACCAACAACCTCCTGATTTTTGTGAATTAGGCTTTGCCCATTCTAGTAAATAGCTGGAATGGATAAAGCCAGAATTAACTCTTGGTTGCTTGAGAGCTAATGATCGGTTTGGCCCTTTCTTCTTCAATCGCCCAGGTCTTTTCTTTCTCTGCATTACACCTCCGTGAAGTAGGGGCGAAGCCTGGGTCAGAACAGGGATTTAATTTCCATTCCATTCGCTCTGATGCTTAAGTAGTTCAACTATTTGGTTTTGTGAAAAAGAAATATTTAAAGCCAATGACTCAATCTGACAGTTCAGTTTATGGGTTTAAGTAATTAATGCCATATACAACAAAGTTTTATTGTATAAAATAAACTTGTTTGAAACTGTGCATGGGTTTTGAGTCTGACATTAAATGAACAGAGATCTTTGGGCCCTCTTTGTTAGGGAAAATGCTTGAGTACTGTAGTTCCAAATATATCATTTCCTACAATTGAAACAATGCATTCAGAAAACTCACACAGTGAGGAAAGCTTTGATATTATTACCTCACAGTTCTTACATCTCCTGCTCCCAGACTACGGGAAAGCTGTAGCTCAGGCTCAGGGCATGCGACATGAGCCTGATAAACACAGGCTTCTACCTGAGCACTGGACCCCCCCAAAAGTGTAGAAAAACTGTAGCAAAGTTTAGTGATCTTACCTCTAGTGCCTTATTTAATATTTTGGGAATATCCAATAGGATCTAAGTTAGCTCCTTGCACATAGTAGGCATGTACTAAATATTCCCTAAGTAAAATGACATAATGATTATTCACTCAAGTTATTTTAAATTATGCCCTTACACACACACCAAAAATAAATAAACAAACAAACAAACAAATAAATAAATAAAAAGAAAGAAAGACTCATCTGGACACTATCATCTCATCATCACCTTGCCTTTTCAGTTTTAATTTATGTGCCAAAAACCCATAACCCTGCTGGTGACACAAAACACTGAAATTGTGCTAATTCTATTGGGAGGGCTTGGTGTCCAATTGTAATAGCTAATTTTCATTGAGTGCTTATGTACCAGACATCATTTTGGTATATATTGCCTCACTTAATCATCAGAATTGCTTTATGAGATAGGCACTATTAGTATTCTCATTTTACAGATCAGGACAACGAGGCACAGAGAGGTTAAGCAACTTTCCTAAGATCTCACAGCCAATAGAATAGCGAACTCCAGAGCTCATACTTTTAACTACTGCATCATGACACCCTTGAAGAAGAAAAGAAGCTGATTTGCAAGTGTCATTTTGACTTTCAGCTTCATTTTGTGTGTGTCTAGCACTAATATGGTCTTCGTTGTTCTTCCTGCTCTTAGTCTGAAAACTGTGGGAAATCATCATTATCATCATGAACCATTTTGAGGGAATGCATGCCAGTTACTCTGCTGCTCTGAGCTCGATGTACTTGCAACATTGTCACATTACCTTCATAACCCACAGAGAATGTCAGCATCATACACACAAAAAATAGCTACCAAGTCTGAAATTTACCCTTCCCACTTACTGCAGACTCTGGAGTTTGCTTAGTCTTCATCCAAGAAAAAGCAGCATTGGCACTCCTGTCGGAAAAGTACTTATACTACACTTCAGGCTGCAAGTATGTGCTTAATATCTTCAAAAATAATCTTCAAAGTGCTTAAATTTACTTTTTGAAGATTTGATATAGGAAAATCTGTCAAAGTTAGAGAACTCTGAGGACTAATTATACCATAGACTTTGAGGCTGTCTGGTCAAATATCTCCCACTCAACGGTGGTCAAAATGCTTTTCTTGTAATTTTTATTTAAACGTATTAAAGAAGTTCTTTTAGACTTATTTAGAAGAGCTTCTTTTATCATATATGGTTCTTTTGCACACACAGAATAGAAAATATAAGTGAAATTAATTGGATAAGTTAGTTCCAAAACTTCTTGTTTGGTGTTTGACTCTTACTCAGAGTTCAGCTTCAATTCACAGTCATAAATGCATTTTTTCCCACACAACATTGTCCTCTGTGCCATCAAGAGCATTGGTGATGGGCACATTTTAATTTATTCACAATCTTTCAAACCATGTATCAAAAACTTCTTAACTTTGTCTAGAGACAATGTCTAGCTGGGCTAGCTGTTGACTAGATGGTAACATTCTCTATGTTTAGAACCTTTCGTGGGATCTAAACAAAAGTGTTTGTGCTGAGATTAAGTAACACTAGAGGGCAGCCTACAAGTAAAGTTAGAAACAAGCTATACCACATCTGTGCAATAAAATTTGGCATACAATAGATAAGTAATCTATAATTCATTTTCTCGCCATTATGACACCAACTCAAACATGATGTCCCAACATTTAAAAAAATCAAATTATTCCTTAACGTTTAATTTGAATGTGCCTTTAAAATAAGACATCAAAGCAAACAGTTTCATTGAGGTTTTCCCTTCTAAAAACTCACTCAATTTGTTAAAGCCCTCTGAATGTTTCTAATCCAGTTTTGTTGGTTTGCTTCTGTTATTCAAATTCTTTCTACAATATAAAATAAGAAAAAAACTTTCATGTCACAAGATTTATTTAGAAGCCCTGAAAGAAAAATGCAATGTGAAGGGCAAATATAGAATACCCGTCTTTTTAGGATTCTTTTTTATACTGTAAATATTAGTTTACTTTAACTAGTGGAGCCATCAGATAATTCTTTTGGACAACTGTACTGTGTTGATACTTATCTAAAGGTTGAAACCATAAAATAAAATCTATGATATCTCAATCACCTATAAACTTATTTCTTTCAAAATGAAATATTATTAAACACCACATTTTCCCTTCCATTACATAAGCAGTGTTCAATTTTAGTGCAATGCAGCAAAAAAAAAAAAAAAAAAAAGGAAGAAAGAAAGAAAGGCCTAGTTGTCTGATTAACATTCTTATTAAATAAGCAACACAATTTAGGTGTTATTCGTGTTTTGTGAATTATGCCATCTGTAACACTTCAGTTGCACAAGGCAATTTAAGAGATAAGCACTCATATAAATATGCCCAACATGGGGGGGAGGGAGGGACAAACCCATGTATATCTAATTTCAGAATTCTAAAACTTCCATAAAATAAAATTGCTTGTAATGGAAAAAATAGGGCCCAGTTGGCTCACTATATGCCCAGATTCTTACATGAGCGAATCAGTTAGCCGTTGGTCCTCCTGCTCTTTTTTGAGGTGAGATTTTATAGAAGCGCTGGATGGGGCTTCAGTCTTTCTCATTACTCACCTCATATTAAGATATGAACCTCCCTAATGTTGGAGAAAGTGGTCCCAGCTGCCAGATCAAATGTGACAGTTTAAACACCCTTAATTTAAAAAACTTTTAGCACTGTTTTACAGAGCTGGGTGTGAGCCCAATAGGGCTAGGTCCCATGCTATGGTGTTCAGCCCATTATGTGTCATTTAAATACAGCTTATGACAGCTGTTCATTAAATATTTTATCTGTAAATGTGGGTCTCTGTCTTGGCCAATGCCACCACTATCTAGTCAGCTTCCCAGATGTGACATCTTGGAACTATTTTTGACTCCTTCTGTTCCCTTACCCCAGACATCCAACTGGTGCCCAAGTCCCGTCAGCTGTCCTTGCCAACCTACCCAGAATCTTTCCTTTTTCCACTCACAGTCCTAGCAGATTTATATTTGTAAAACATACATCTGAGGATATCTTCTTCTTGCTGAAAAACTTCAGCTGCCTGCAGCACCAAGTCCCCCCTCCCCTCTTTAGCAGGGCAGAGTCCTCCACAGGCTGCTCTCAATCTCTTCTGTCCTCAGGGCTGTTCCTGTGCTATCAGGAGAACCCCTTTCTGCTCTGGGGCAAGTCCCACATTTCCCTGCTTGGCCCCACTGCTCGTCCTCGCCTTGCCTCCCACCTACTGAAACCTCACTCATTCTTTCGATACAGCTCCAGTGCTCCCTCCACCACGAAGCCCTGCCTGAACTTCCAGCTGGACAGAGCCACCCCCTCCTGTCCTCCTGAGCACCTTACCACTCTGCTTTTGAGACACAGAATAGTCAGACCTTACGCTACAGTGATTTTTCATATCTCTATCTTCTTCTCTAGAATGTGGGCCCAATGTCCAGCCTACAGCAGGCAGACAATTAATCGGTTAACTCTGAACTAGTTCATCATTGCCCCTCTGCAGTACGTAAAACTTTTCCTTGAAAAGTGCTAAATATATCGCTGTTTCACTAGATCTAGTAGCCGGAACAAGAGTAAAATGATCTCTGTCCGAGGGAAGATCCACTTACATTGTATCATATGGTCTACTTTATTCCTTGCTAAAAACATGTTTCTGTTTTGTAAGTACAAGTTGCAAACCCCGAGAGGATATTCCCACCAAGATATCTGGTTCTACCTTCCATCCCTCCAGTTCTCCCCTGTGCCAGGTCAAAGTTGCCACCCTTATGTTACTATTTATTTTTATCCCGACAATAAAACAGGACTAGAATCTCAAATAAAAAAATCCCCCATGTGCTAATTAATCTCCTTTAGGATGACTTTGATTCAAGACTCTAAGAGCCTCCAGAGACAATAACACCTCGCAGAAATGGTATTCCACCAAGGAGCAGAATTAGGTCCCAATTGCACTGAAGCCTCAGGCAGAGTCCTTGGCAAGCTTCTAAACTTGTTCTGTGTCAGTGTTCAATCTGCCTAGTAGACATAATGTGAGAACATCTATGGTTGGAAGATTGTAATCCTTTAAAATATTTTTAAGGTATGGAATAAACTGCACAGTGACACTGAGCACAAAACTCAGATCCATAAGGTTGAGACCTTCCCTTGCCAGTGGCATGCTCTTAGGCAAATCATTTGACCTTGCTGAACCTCAGTTATCTCATCTTTAAATTGGGCATAATAACACCTGTCCTGCCTAACCCAGAGGGCTGTAATGAGATTAAATGAGGCAATGTTTATAAACATACTTTGAAAAATATAAGCACTAGATAAATGAGTCTTTATTATTAATAATAACACCATTAAATACTGTCGATGTTGATCTTCATCAGTAAGCTTGACTTCTAACTCCCATGTTGGACTCAGCGAGACTTGTCTGGCAAAATGCCTCTCCTTCCTGAGCAGAATAGTCCTGTCTGAACACCTCACTGCTGGGAGCCAATCTGTTCTCTCCCTGGGACAAGGTGCCACCCAGGAAGGTGCATTGGGCACTTTGAACACGGGCAGCGAGAAACAATGAAAGATGCAAATACATCGCGATTACTTTTCACAGAACAAGCTCTCAGAGTTAAGACTAGGTATGGTTGACAACTTGCAAGAAAACACTTTCTCCTAGTCCTACATTTAAAATCCTTTCAAATTCTGCTCAGGATAATTTGCATTTCAATAACAATGTGATAATGTCAAGTTATTCACAACATTTCAAAGCCTTCTCTTGCACACCTGGCATGTTGGAGGATCCGCTGGAGAACTGGATGTGGCTGTTTTCTAACAGCAAAGTCAATTATGTTGTCCTTTTTATTCTTGAGAACGGATGTGTTTGGGCAATATTAACAGGTCTTGTGTCCTGGACATGACAAAATAGGAAAATGAAAGCTCCACCCTCCGAGATATCCCTGGAGAATTAATTAATCAGCATATTCAACATGCTGAACTTCCCCTCATCACAAATGAGAGGAAACACCTTGTAGATAAAAGTTGACTTTTTAACAAAAAACGTTTCCCTGTACTCTGAACATCCCTTTAAAAGAAAAAAATATTCAAAAGGTGTGTGTTACTTTTTCTCTTGGCTACATTTGAAACTACTCTGCTCTTTCCACTTTGGATACCTCTTGGTCAGGCAAACGTGGGATCATGCCACAGAGCAGAATTTATTTCTATTAAAAGTAAAACCATACTGCATGTAGTGGGACAACTGCTCTGAAAATTATTTTAGGTAATCACTACCCTGGAACACAGTACAGCAAATACTACAAATCAATTTAATTTCAGTAATTTCTCATTAAGATGCCTACAGATCGGTAAGTCTAACTGTAAAAGCTAAGCATTTATAATTCATAAGCACAAATTATGCTAAACTAGATGGGTTATATGCTATTAGGATTTCATATAAGCTACAAAATGATTGTTCACACAGAAATTTAATTCGTAAGTTGGCATTAATATATTATATCTAACTTTTATGAGAGCCTCTAGTTAAAAGTCAAATGCAAATAGCATATTAACATCATAATTCAGCTTCTTGATATCTGTTCTAAAACTCATGACACAGAAAAAAGCACTTTTAACAAAAAATAAGGCTCGGTTCTCTCCAGTGTCTACAACATTCCCTGGTTAAGTTTAGCCTCCGGTAAAGAACAGACTTGGGCAAAGGAAATACCACTTGGTCCACCACCTCCAGCATATAGTATGTTTTTATTTAAAAGAATTGGGATACCATTCAAAGTACCATTCACTCTTTGGAAGAAATGGCTTCAAATCCAGCTAGAAGCCAGTTAATATCAGCAATTTTGATATGAAAATTCCTTTAAAATTAAAAATGGTTCCTCTAATGATTCAAATAGTCCACACCACTTATAAATTTCAGTTGTCCCCCAAGTGGTATTTTATTTTTTATATGACCATTCTGAAAATGAAGCAGAATCCCATTTTTCATTATAATAAGAACCTAGTGTGGTTTGCATGGCGAGATAACGAAAGCACATTCATGTTCATGTCACTGTTGTCTGAAAATGCTCCACCTAAATACAGCCTCCAAGGCAAGGCATTGATGCCTTGGAGGCACAAAAGAAAATCTGTAATCAGAAATCGTTAATTAAGGTTAATTAAAGTCCACATTGTATTCTACTGACATCCACACAAAAAGTATTGCCTGCTTTTCTCAAGTCCACATGTGCAATAGTGTGTCTAACTGAACACCCAGGGTAATCACAATCTTGTTATCATTGAGAGGACAGCACACTAAATTCATCAAAATTCTTCTTTTACCAAAAAAGACTTTGATTTTAGTCCCAATGTTCTTCTCCACTCCATGCCATTTTTTTTCTTCTTTAAATAACTTATAAGACTACTGTAAAATGAGCAGGACCTATTTTCTTACCCTGTCAAATAATCTGGGGTCCATAACACTGAACTTACAAATGCACATTTTCTTTGCTTCTCAGAGATATGTAAGGGGAGGTGGAGAAGGGCTAGGGATAATTGCAGCCTATGGGTAGGCCAGACCACATGATCAAAAACTGCTGTGACACTTAAAAGTGTTTCTCCACAAGGAATTCCGGTGCCCAGAAGCCTGGTGAAGCCAGTAGCAATTAAGGCCATGTTATCCTTTTAATTTACTTCACATTATTGGCTTTTAAAATCAATCATTTAGTGTGGTTGGGTAAGGAAGGGGTCAATATAATAGGCACGTGCATTAAAAATGCTTGTTGATCTTATGGAAAAATTTTGGCAGGCTGGATACGGAGAAATTTAAAACGACTGCTTTGAAGCTCACCCTGAAATAAAAACTAGTCATTTTCTAGTAAAAAAAAAAAAAAAAGTGACTAATTTTCTGGACTAGTCCTATTTGTAATGATTTCAAAGTTTTCCTCTTCTGAATCTGCCTGGATTTTCACTTGATGCCTTGCATGTCCTGTATTCAGCACTGTTTGCTTCAAGTGTGAGATTATTTTATGTTTTTGTCGACAAAGGAATCAAATTGCTTGGCTTAGACTGGTAGGAGTCCTTGAAAGTCCACTTGAGAAATGGGAACTAAAACATTAAGAAGTGTACCAATATCTGTTACAAGAGGCCAAATTTGCCTAACAAAAGCAGGCTGTGTCCTGCTTCACACCCGAAGAACATAAATCACCAGAGTGTGTGTATTTCCCTCTTGCAGCAATTTGCTCCCTCAAATCTTTTCTTGACCGAGTTACACAATATATACATTACTGGAGAGCATTTCCTAATCAACCCTGAAGCCAGAAACCAAAAAAAAAAAAAAAAAAGAGTAGTAAAATATTAAAATTATCAAAGAAATGAAAAATGTTCATATACTCAAAAACTGACAAAGCAATAGGCCTGTGGTCTAAAATGTGTTATGCTTATATTGTAAAATACAGTAAAATGGTCTCTAGCTCCTCAGTAATGAGTGTCAAATCCAATAAAATAAAGGTTAAACCTGAAGTAAAGCTCTAAATGTTTACATTGTCAAAACAAAACACAACACACAAAACTCATGATGTCATTTTATTTATTTAGCAATCTGCAGAGCCAAAACCAAATTATAAAGCTGAAATTTTGAGCAAAGTCATGAATGCCCTCATTTACCTCCACATTTATGAATAGCCTTAATGAAGAGTTTGCACCCCTTTGCTTTCTTGTTGAAAGATGAAAGTGACATCCGCCCCGGACTCTAATTTTTTTTTTTTTTTTTACCAGCAAAGACTGAGCAAGAGGCAAATCCTGGAGTAAATATCAGCTGGATGTGCACATAACAAGGTCCAGGGAGACACCCTCAGAAGTTGCCTCTTTTAATCCAACACTGAATTATATTAGAAGCAGTTTTCAGTTCTTTCAGAGCACAACTGCCAAAATAACTGCAAGGCTGGCAAGCCCTAGTATATCTCAAACCTTTCCCAAGACACCCCAACACTATCTGAGGCACTGAAACTATGGCAACCGAATAAGAAAGCAGCCTCCATGATTAATAGATGAAGATCCCAGCGACAGTGTCTAGCTAGGACCATCATTCATGATGCGAGGAGAATTAGTACAGAATCCATCTCGAATACCATTAACAAGTATTCTTATAAAAATCAACTCAACTGCCATTCTGCTACATATACTTGAGTTGAAAATGCTGTAAACAATTTAGTTTCTATTTATCACTCACTATGTGGGGATGACAACGTTCTTAGTAACTCAGATGCTCACGTTTTTAGAATAGTGAAAGGCTTAATAGAATGGTTTTCCACCTTGGTGTTTGAGGCCTAAGAACAAATGTATTCAGAAACCAAAATGTGTGAATGAAGTCATGTGGCTCTTTGGGATAGAAAGGAGGGACAGTTGTCGGATTGTTTCACTGTTTTTTGTGGAATGCAATTTTTCATAATGCATTCCATTTTCAGGAAAGGAACATTTCCATTCACCAGCTCAATCAGTATTCTCTCAGTTTTCTTATTCAAGGACAGTAGGAGTACGGGGGAGGGGTGCAGAAGTGCTGGAGTCGCTGCAATATTAATGAAAAGATTGAATACTCTCCTTAAGAAAAGAATCAGGAATAAGAAAAAGGAAAGAAGAATGGATCTATCACAGAGAGTTTGTCTATAAAACTCCCATATAACATTAAACCATCATTAATATATTCTTTATTTCTTCCTAGTTCCTTAAATGTTTATTTTCCAATGACATGTTTTCACTGTATTTATTACAGATCCTTTCCTGTTCTATAAATGCTTCAAATCAAGTCATGGCCAAAGGCTGGTCTTAGAGACATGGTAGGGGAGAAGCGCTAAGAGATGGGTAAACAGCATGAATTTCAGAGATTCCTCTGCCAAATTTTTTAAACTGGCATGGATTCTTTGAATTAAATTTTCTACAGATGGAAATTATAGGTTAGTACGAAACCACTAGAAAGCACCTAGACATATTTAAGGAAAGACTCAGGTCTGAAGGCTGTACATGTAAATATCTATTACTAACAATAGTTTCAAAGCAACATTCACACACTGGCTGCTGGACAAATCCAGCCCTTCCGTCTTTGAGTAGGTTAATTTCACTTCCTTTACATTTCTTTCTTTCCAGAATTTGAGAAAACTTTTTGTTCCTCGGTGAAAATAATGAATTCTAAGCCATGGAGGGATTCCGAGGAGATACAATGGCAACAGGAGTCCTTCAGGGAATTGTGGTGATAATACCAATTTATTTCCCCTTCTGCTGTGCCTTTTAGATGTCAAATTTTTCTCACTCACTAAGAACTTGTTTAACTATCATTTGAACCAGGTTCTGTAGCAGTGTATCTGTCAGTACAGTAAGTGCTATCTCTACTGGGGTCAGCCAACTATTTCCCAACTTTGGTGGGGAAGGTAGTAGTTTGCTTTTGTTTGGAGAGCCATGCTTTTATAATTGGTTTCAAGGATAGCCGAGGAAAAATGACATAGCAGGTGCATGGCCACTACGAAGACCCTCCTGCAGAAGTCCCAGCCACTGCCTCCTGGAAGAGTCAGTTTGGCAGCCAAGCTTCTCTCCTATGACAGGTGTGGTCCTCTGGAATTGAACTCATCCCTGAATGGTCATTATGGGCTACTCTCAGATTGTAAAAGTGAGTGCAAATTGTGCATTTTAATTTAAAAATGTTAATAAGTAACAGCTATATTTTTTAAAAAACAACTGTCCTTCGGGCTTTTATTTGATATAAGGCTCTGCGCTGCTTACTATTGTTTTATTAGTATAGTGTTATTTTTTTCTTCCATATTTCAGGTGTGATATTTCAACTTTCCAAAGTTAGGAAAAGGATCATCACTCCTCTTCTTCTGCAGTAACTTGTTCACATGCTTCTCAGCTTAAAACCCATGGCACTATGGCCGGCTTACGGTGCGAAATGTTCATTTCTAGTCCAAAGGTTGTTTCCCTTGCATCATCTCTTTAAGTCACAGATTTGTAGCCATTTCCTTTTGTACTCTCCCCTCCCCTGACCCCCAAGCACTGCCTGCTTTTTCAAAATCCATTCCCAAGGCATTTTCCATGATTACTGTCACCCAAACAAAAATAATACCATATATTGAATGAGTGCTTGTTGTGTGCCAGGCACTGTGCTATACATTTTATAGATGTTATTACATTTACTATTCTCAACAACCCATAACATTACCATCATAGTAGCATTTTACAAATAGAAACTGAGGCAGAGAAGTTAAGAAACTGGCTCAAATCACACTGTTTGTAAATGGCAAAAACCAAAAAACCCATTTTTTTTTAAAAGGATACAAGTCCAAGTGTGTTGTGTCTTCCAATAAGGCATGACCTCGGCATTGCCTCCAGAGCTGTCCACTACATTCCCTCCAACAGTCCCTCCACATTAATAAACTTCACGCCACAAAATCTAAGGAATTTGCCCTTGTTAAGGCAAAGATCGAAACTTCTCTCCTACTACTCCTGGTTCACCCTGACATGTCTGTTTTATGTTAATGGTTACATTGATGTGAACTATTTCAGAACTTAACCGAGCAAAAACAATTCTCTTCCTTTTTTTTTAATAATACCTGGCAGAGTTCCACTCCCATGACCTTGCCTGATTTAATGGTCATACTGAAAGCAATCTTTACTTGATACAATTGGCATTCTGACTAATAAAGTTGCTATCCATACTCTATGTGGATTGTGCATTTTCAGTGAATTTGAAGGTATTACTTAATTTCATAGTGTGCTTTACACTAAAACTACATCAACAGAGTATAATCTTTCCTTTATTATTTAGAAGATGATGAAGTAGGGTCTCTGTTATGCCTAGGGTCTGGGGTAGGAAGAAGAGAGTTACCATCAAACTTTCCAAACTTTCAGAGTGCATGTTATATTTCACCAAATACATTCACACATTTGTGAATTCATGTTATTCTCCCAACGATCCCAGAAGGAAGAAGAGGTTTACTATTCACAATTTTTATTTAAAATAATGCAGCCTCAGAGAAGTAGTGTGACTTGTCCAAGGTTGTAAGATTCTGGAACTTAAGTCTTCCAACTCCAAATACTTCAATATTTATATTGTACTGGTACAGTGCAGAAACATGGGTTAACAAGCATACTATATTCTCCTAGTAGAAAGCTGAATTTTTAAAAACTACGCAAGGCGGTTCTGTGGCCAGTGGTTAGAAAGCAGAAGAAATGAGGCCAGGGTCAAAAGCTCAATCCCCATAAGTGCTGGCTGTCTCTTAGCTCTGGGTCTTGGCAAGTTGATTTTACCTAACTCACCCTCCCTCCAGCTACAACCAGGTGTCTCACAGATGTGTGCTCTTGGCCACGGAAAAGGACTGGATGAGAGTATGGGAATGAACAGGTTCCAATCCATCACCAAGACTGGGAAAACAACACACAGTGAATGTTCCACTAATGGTGCAGGAGATGCATCACCTATGCATATGGAAGACAGCACACACACACACGTTCATGCATGCAGAGAAGCATCTCATTTGATGAAAACGTGATAGAGAAAAACAAGGGCAGACCAAAGAGATAAAATAAAGACCAATTATTTGCAGAAAGATTTATGCTTTATTCATTCAACAAATATTTGTTATAGAGGCATAGGATGTGCCAAGCACGGTTCTAGGTGCTGGAGATACAACGGTGAATAAAACATAAAAATGTCTGTTCTGTTCTCATGGCATTATGTTCTAGTGGAAGATGGACAACTAACAAGGACAACATATAGTTTGTCAGACTGTGAAAAGTGCTAAGGAAAAAAATGAGGCCTGCCAAAGTGGTAGAGGGTGTTGGGGGAAAAGAGTGAAGTAAATAAGGTGATCAGAAAAGGCTGTGCTGAGAAAGTGACATATGAGCAGAGATGTGAAGAATGTAAGGAGTAAATCATGCAGCTATCTGGGAAAAGAAGCCTCCCAAGCCATGAAAGAGCAAGTGCAAAGACCCTGCAAAGGATCCCACGGAGAGCATGCCTGGCATATTCAAGTAACCCCAAAAAGGAATGGAGGTCAGAGAGATGGGAGCCTGAATGCAAATTATGTGGGGCTGCAAAGGCCACATACTTTCATGCTTTATTTTTTCTTTTTTTTTGGCTTTTACTGGAATAATATGGGAAAGCATCTGAGCAGAGAAGTTATCTATCTGTCTTCTTTTTTAAAAAAAAGAAGTCACTGCTGTATTTTGGCTGCTATGTTGAGAAAAGACTGCAGGGGGCCAAGAGCAGAAGCAGGGAGACTAGGCTGGCATAAAAACCCGGTAGGAAAGGACAGTGGCTTGGCCAAGGTGAGGACCACAGAGTTGGGAGACCTGAAGTAAGGCTGCATGCATTCTGAAGGTGGAGCAACAGCATCAAGCTGGAATGGATGTGGTCGTGAGGGGCCCCAGCAACTCAAAGGATGAAATTGCTATTTATCAGAATGATGAAAATTATGAGAAAAGCAGATTTGGGGGGAAAAGATCCAGAATTAGGTTTTCTGAATGTAAGTTTGAGACGTCAATTGGGTCCGAGAGGAGTATCCAGTAAGCGCCGGCTATTTGCAAGGACCAGGAAAGAGGTCTGGGCTGAAGAGGTTATTTGGGAATCATCAGTGTTTTGATAGTTTTATATGACACTCTCCATTAATGTAATTAGACTTATTCTAATAAGAAAGTTTTGCTGGAGCTCATCTGCTTCACAAAATAAGATACCCTTGTGTATATACTGTACTGTAATAGTCCCATGCTGAGAAGTAGTCCTGAACTCTCCTCTCCCCTTGAGGTTTGTGTGGTATGACATCTTAGTTGCCCATTTCAAAGGGATTAAATGCCTCCCTCCCTTCCCTACCTTACCATATCCCCAAGGGACAACCATGTGGTTGCCAGCAGAGAATAGCTCAGTTGCTCTTGCAGCACATTTTAAGGCAGATGAGAAAAGCCTTCACTCTGGAATGGAAGTATCTCAGAGACAACTTGGCTCCAGGGCACCCTATGAGAGTGGGGAGACACTGATATGCCGGGGGACACTGATATGCGAGGACACAGAAGAATGCATCAAGGCTTCATCTTCCCCTGACATGTACAAAAGTGGCTGCCATAGCAGAGAGCTCCTAAGTATATGTCCTACTCTGGGAGTAGGACAATAAATTGTTTAATCTTAAAGGAGGTTGTGGAAGGTGGGCAATGTAGAAATAGATAGGCTTTCCTGGGCTTTACATTGCTGCAAGTGGCAGATGCCTAATTGAAGCATTTGCAATTAGTATGGCTTATTTTATGATTCCTCCCTTCAAACAAATAAGATGGGAGAATATATTATCTCTTGGCAATGTAGTTCTAAAAAAACTTTCTGTCCCATTATCACTCTTTTTTCCTGCACAGAAAAGAGCTGAACCACTATGTATATATAGTAAACTGTCTGACTTATCTCCTTCTTCAAAACAGTCTTCTACCTTCCACTTCATATGGGAATGCAATTACCTATTACTCTTAAAGCATGAGTATTTATTTTGATTTAATACAAGTTCTTAATTTGGATGTTTTATTTTTATTCAAAGAAGATAACAGTCTTTCTAATTCTTTCTGTCTTTCTGATTTAACACACTTGACTTCACTAGTGCAATGTTACCTGCCTACTCAAATTGCAAATGCTATATATTTTTTTAATGATGGGAAAAGCATATACTAGACTTTGAAAGAACTTGAAGGATGTGTTCGTGTGTAAATAAAAAGTTACACCTATTGTCACTTTGTAATACCCACTCACTTGAAAGCATAGATATTTTTCACTGTAGAATAAACAGGTCCACTCTAAGTGGAGATAAGTGAACCATGCGTGACTATTTCTTTCATTCATTTATTCATTCAACATTTACTTGACTGTTCTACAGCAGTTCTTATATTAACTTTTAACCTATTTAATCTTGGGTGTTTTATCTGATAGATATATTCTGCAGATGGCTTCTGAGATAACGATTTTGGATGTCTACTTAACTTTTACAAATGTGGAGTATATGCATTATTGAGAATGTGGCAAATCTCTAAAAGATGATGGCTGCAAAAACTAACACGTGGGAAGATTGTCACCCCACAAACACTGAAAGTAGAATGTTTCTTTACATCGAGTTTTATATCAAGGACTCATAACACAACAGCAAGATTTTAAATCTGATATTCATTTTTTTCCCGGCTTTAGACTAAAGATTTGCGAACTGCCTTACTCAAGAATGTCCTAAAACCAAAATAATAACAGGGAGTGGAGGTTACTCAACATTCAAATAAAAGTTACCATATAAACAAGCATGGGTAAACCAAATTCAAATAGCTAGTGCAATTATTTTTTAACAGATAGTTTAGATTAATAGGTGGAGACACGGTTCTGCCACTGTATTTAAGGTTAGGTTAATAATTAACTTCGGTGCCTGGAGTAGTTTAATCAAAGCTGTTGTAAATCATAAAACTGTTCCATGGAGCCTAAACACGATATTAAAAAAACATGCAAAATGCTTGTAATTTTGATCTCTGGTAGCTATTTGGGTAAGGTGCAAAAAAAAAAGCACAGGGTATTTTCATTCAGAATTGAACACAGGCACCTTACTTCTGGGAAACAGTCTAAATAAAGGATTCATGTATCTGGAACCACCAGTCTTCCCCTGCCATCACAGTGGCAGATTGTGGACTTGATGCCCAAGAGGTGTGTCTAATGCCCAAGATGTGTGTCTACCAGAGGAAGAAAGACCAAGAATTATCAGGATTAAAGAAAGGCAAGGCAAAAACACTCGACTTTCCTATCCGGGAAGACTTAAAAACCAGCGCTGGGGGGCATTAAGTAGCTTTTCTGAGACCTGCTGGCAGAACACTGCAACTGGGTTAAACAGCTTTTCAGATATGAGGCAAAGAAAGTTGTGCGTACAAGTGTGAGAGTGTGCTTCTGTGTGTGTGTGTGTGTGTTCACGAGCGCCTGTGTTTTAAACCTCTCACAAACAACATTTAGTAGAGCAACTCGATTTCCACGGAGCATAAAAAAAAAGGAGCGATCCCACTGTGGCTGTGCCTGGCCACCGCACTCCTAAAGCAGTCACTTTTCTCCCAAAATCGACGCGGAACGGCCGGCAGGGCTCTCCACTGCGATACAGGCCGGAGGCCGCCCCTTTAATTGCTTGCCCGGGCTCTAAAGACAGCGCCTGGAGTCTCCCATACCTCCCCCGCTCCACGCACACCTGGCTCTGTTCCGCTCTCCCCTGGACATCCGCCGACTGGAAAACCGCGCGTGCCAGGCGCAGGAGGCTCGGGATGCTGCACTTGGAGCTGGTTACTTTCCCTGTGTCCACACGCACCCTCTCGCCAGCCTCTGTCCACAGTGGCCGCACCAGCATTCCGAGTCCTGCCCCTACACCCACTACCTCATCCCCACCCCCATACATCCCTTCTCCGACTGCTTGAGATACTGGTCTAGTCAGTTCCGCGGGCGGTAGGCGATACTCTCCAATCGTCCAGCTCCTAGCTCCTAGTCACATCCCAGGCTGTCCACATGCTTCCCTCAGGGTCCGATCTCCCGCAGACTGCCCAAGCTGAGCCCCAATCCTGTAGTGCCCGCCTCCCCTGGCTTTCAGAAAAACTTTCCAAAAGCGCTTGGCCCAGTGACCCTGAGCTGTAAAGGGGAGGAGGCGCTGGGCGGAGGGGCGGCGAGGGAGCGGGAAAGACAGCGGAGTCCCGTTTCCTTTCCCGACACCCGTGAGTCCGGGACCGCTCCTTAGCTCCCCCTGTGCTGCTTCGGTCGTGCGAGGAGGGAGCCCTCAGGATCCTGCTTTGCAGCGTCTCCAATAGTGGGGAGCTCAGAAAAACGCGGAGAATAGGGAGAAGAGACACTTCCCATCCCAGCAGGGTCAGGCAGGGTGGGTGGACACTGGCAGGTTTGCTCCCGATCGCCCCACTGATCCCAACGCAGCACTCTAGGGCGCAGCGAGGAGTCGGGACATCCACAACCTGGAGCTGGAGCAGAACCCTCGTCTGGGTGGCAAGCCCAGGGTCATCTCTTGCCAGGTCTCCTCACCCTTCCCCCTCCCGGGTCACCTACTTTCCAGAGGGACCGCGCAGATCTCGGAGGAGGGCGCACCGTGCGCCAGCCCCGTCATGGAGGACTCTGTGCTTGAGCGGGGCGAAGCTGCGACGGACAGTGTCCTCGCCGCTCGGGTGGGAGCTGCGGCGGGGGACAGCACCCAAGGTGGGAGCGCCGCGCCACACCGAGAGACCGCTCCTGGGCACTTATTCGAGCAAACAAAGCCGGGAACCTCTGGTGCCAGCGGCCACTGGAGCCGGGATCTCGCCAAGAGGCAGGACGCGCGGGTGTTCAGAGCCATTACAAGTTTCCCGCACTCCACGGAGCCCAGCCCAGACCCCGCGCTGACAACAAAAGATTCTCTTCGCTTCCCCACAGTCTCCGTGTAAACACCTCTCCCACCCCAGAACCCAAACCTGGCACTGGATGAAAACAGTGCTGTACTACCCAACCCCCTACGGCCCTCGAAGGCAGAACCCTTTCCCCTGCCTTCGACACCAGAACTAGGCGCTTCCGAGAATCCCACCCTCTCGGCTGGCTCTGCTCCCTGCTGGCCCTACAGTGAGGACGAGCCTCCAGTCCCGCACACACACCCCTGGGCCGGGCAGCCAACCGCGCGGTCGCGGTCCCGGGCGGCGCCGGGCGTGTGTGCGACGCAGGTGGGGAAGCTCTCGACACGGAGCCCTGCGGTCTCTGGGGCGCAGGGCTAAGAGGAGCGGCAGGCAGGGCTCACGGTTGCTCCCCCAGGACCGGCAACGCTCGGGAGACAGAGACGCGAGACAAAATAAAACGCGAGCATCACAAAGCCGACAGCGCGAGCCTGCCGCAGCCCCGGGACCCTTAGGTTGGAGCCCAGCCGCCAGGGGGTGGGGGGCGCGCCCGGGCGCCCGGGCCGTACCTTTTCGGTGCATCGACGGGCAGGCGGCCGGGGCTCGGAGCGGACTGGTACAGCGTGTATCCCATTTAGTAATCCATTATCGAGGGGCTCTCTTCTGGCCGCGAGCTGTGTTCTCTCCTTCACAAGCCTTTGTCATTCCTACATGTGTGCTTGTCTGTTTGGGGGCAATAGTCGCGGCGACTACTTTCTGGGAGGCAAGCGCGCTGTGTTCATCTCCAATGATGGGCGGAGAAGGGGAGGGGGAAATAAGAAAGAAGCCAGAAAAGAAAAAAGAAAAAGGAAACCAACAAGGAAGAGGGTAAATGTTCAAGAAACTCTTCTCCAAATCCAATTTCCACTTGGATTCCACTCCGGTGAGTCCCCTCGGTGGTGTCTGCTCCGATTAACAAGTCATTTCAGGGCGGGGGGCGAGGTGGGGGGCTGGTGCAGGGGTGCAGGGCTCTGGCCCCGCTCTGCGGCCGAGAACGCGGTGCCGCGGGTGTGGCGATGCTGGCCGCTGCCGCACGCCTCTAAGCGGGCATCGCGGGCAGTCGGCACCGCGGAGGAGCGCCGCTGCTGCGTCCCGAGCGCCTGGGCAGCCGAGTGCGCGAGGAGCGGAGTTGGCTGCAGCCTCACCCCGTGCCGCTCACTACTCCTCTGTCACCGGAGAGGCCGCCGCTCCGGGCGGAGCCAAGTCCCGGACTGGATTACGCAGAGCGGACTCTCCTCCTGCGATCCCGCCTCCTCTGGCTGGCGTCTCCTCGGACCCAAAGGAGAGCAGTGGTGTGTGTGTGTGAGTGCGAGCGAGAGAGGCGGAGAGAGGAAGAAACTACGCGGTGTGGCTGCAAGTTAAGCCTTGGACCGACTAGCCAGCGCCGCTTCCTTCCACCACGATTCCTGACCCCGCCGAGCGAGGCCGGGCGGGGGTGACTCAGTCAGGAGCCCAGCCCTCGTCTCCCCCACCCCCCACATCTGCTCTAGAAAGGGGGGAAAAAATCCCGGACAGCATTGCTGAGCCCTGCCAAGTCAGAAAAATAAATAAAAATAGACGTAGTGCAGAAACGAGTTACAAGAAAGGATTTGTCCATCGATTTTCTTAAATGGAAAAGTTTTAAAGGATGAGGGTAAGTGAACGGCGAGCCTATCTAATTCTGATTACTGTATCAAGAGGTAGATTCCAGAAGTGATGGACTCTCTACGCACCCAGATGAATTGATAGAAGCCGGTTAAAAATACACTTAGAAGATAAGAACACGGCTATTAGTTATGCACACACACGTCGATAGAGCATGTTAAGTAAGCGAATAAACTACAGTATAGAGAATGGTGTTATTAACGAGGACGATCTGCTTTAAAACGTCTTCGTTTTAAAGTCCACACTGTGTGGACTGTTCTTAGAAATAAATACATTTAGGAATAAAACGCAAACAATTCCAACGAGAGCCCAACAGCTTCATGGAAGGAGATAATCGCAACTATCTCCAAGGCGCTATTGTTATGATCACAGGAAGAATGGCAGGCTCAGCCTTCCTCCGCCGCTTAAACTTTCGATAACCAAGGAGTCTCGCAGTTACGGGCTTGTGCCAACTCGTCAGGCCACACCGTGTTCCCCTCCCCCCGGCCGCCGCGCGCTTCCCGCGGCGCCCGCTGCGCCCCCAAAGCAACTGCGCGCCTTGCACGCTGCTCCCCAAGTGGCCTTCGCAGATGGGGTGGACCGTAGACGCAGCCTTTTAAAAAAGTAACACCGGACAGCCAAGCAGTTCTCGCAGCGGTATTTACTAGTCATGGGGTCGGCCAAGAAAAGCAAGTGGGGAGAGATCCGGGTCTCAGTCCCTTTAGTCGTGCCCTCATAATGGAAATTGTACCTGTTCCCTGCTTGGGGCAAGGACCACTAATAAGTCCGCGTTTCCTTTTGGCCGCTCCTTTATGGACAGATATCTGCTCATGAGGGCTCACAAAGAATAAACTGCAAACGCGGCAACACCCTTTTTTTTTTTCTTCCACAAACCACCTGGAAAAGGTGGGGAGAATGGTAAGGGGAAGTCAGTCAGTCCTTCTGCTGTTCCCCAGCGCTGCCAGCAGGGGCCACTATCCCCACCTTTCCCAGGCAAAAGCCCGCAGTACAGACCCGGGGCGGGGCGGGAGGCGCGGCCCTGGGTGCGCGCGCAGACCCCGCGGCTCCGGGAGTGGGCTCCGGAGGGGGTTGGAGAGTGGGGAATGGCCGGCTTGGTTGCGCGCTCCCGCGGCCTGGGTGGGGGCGGCTCCGGGACGGCCCCCTAGAATCCGGCGGGGTTCTGGGAAACGTCTCTGGTGGCCAAGGCACCTCGATTCTCCGCTGCGCTACTTAACGCCGAGATTTCGGCTGCTGACTGCAGGACCAGTGCGAGCCAGGTCCTCTACCTCGTCCGCGCTCCCCGCCGGTGTCCCGCAGCTCGGGGATCGGGCCCTAGCTGTCCCCGGGCTTCTCTGTCCCGCACCTCCACCTGGCCCGGGTCGCCAAGGCCCCTGCTTCGCTCTTCACCGCTGATGCTAATTGTGTCTGGGAAAAGTTCTTTAATTGGCAGAATTAGGCAGAGCAAACGAATTGTTTCACAGGCTGAACCAAATTAATTCCGGGTTTAGCTCCTTCCCTTGGAGAAACAAACAATTAAGTTGTCTTGTTTGCTTTATAGATATATTGGAAATGCCCCACATCGAGTTTCAAGATATTGTTGAAAAGGAAATTATTTTCAGTATTAATACTTCTATGTTTAATTTGTAGCAATGCTGAGCCAAGAAGCAAGAGATTAAATTTACCTAATTTAAAATTATAAGAATGCAAGAGGAAAAGAATTCGGGTTTACTTCTGTACGACGAAGAAATACCACCCAGAATCTTCAGGGCAGTATCTAGATCTTAAAGTCTCACCATCCAATTAGGCGCCTCTCGGCCTGACGACGTGATATGACATTTTCTGCCTGCCTGGGAAGAGACGCTCCAGAAGCTGGAAGAAAAGCCAGCTATTGTTAGGTTCCCGAAACCCTCCGGGGAGCACCTGTAGGGAGGTTAGAAACCTCATGATGTCATTTCCCCCTCTGTGCGCCTCACGCTCAGTCCCAGAAGCCTGCCTTCACTTTTCAGTAAAACCGCTGCTCCTCCAAAGCCTTTGAAGTCTGCAATCTACCCTTTCCCTTCAAGGGGAGAAAAAAGCCAATGAAAGTTAAAGAATCATAGCGTTAGCACCAGGAGAGAACTTGGCTGGTTTTGTAGTTAAGAAGCATGAAGTAGAGTGATCAAGGCCTTGGATCTGGAGGCCATCTGTGGTTATGTAACTTACTAGCTGGTAATCTATCTTCAAGAAATTAGAATGAGTGCTGGGGGTGTGCATGAGCGAGCAAGCTGGAAGGAGAGGAAGTTATGATGGGAGAGTGAGATGTCAGAATTAGTGATTTAGAAGATGGAGCCTTTTCTGATAATAAGGCCCAGCAGGAAGCCCTGGTGTGGGTGGCAGAGGGGAGTGGAAAAAGGCAATATAAAATTGTCTGGCTTCCGTTCCCCTTTTGCTAACATCATCAATGACAACCATGACAGTAAATCCATTGGACATTTTAAAGTTATTATGTTATTTGAATGCTCAGCAACAATGAATGTGGCCACTCCTTCCTTTGTGAAATACTCTCTGCTCTTGACTTCTAGGACACATCACTCCTGGGTCTCCTCCTACTTCTCTTTTCTTTTTTTTAACGTTGTTTTTCTTTTGAGGAAATTAAAAGATACAGAAATTTTCAAAGAATAATATAACAAACATCCCAGTTTCCACCACTCAGAATCAACAACTGTAAACATTCTGTCATATTTGTTTCCTGTCTTTAAGAAATAAAACGTGGTGGATAAGCTTGACTTTTTTATAATCAGCACTGTCTTTCCCACCCTTTGCACCCACCCCCTCTTTTGCCATAGGTAACATTATCATGAATTTTGTGAGCATCCTTACAGTTTGTTTTTTATACTTCTTCATATACCATATGTATCCAGAACCAATATATAGGAATGTTTTTGGTTGTTTTTTCCCCTCAAATTAACATAAATAATTTCTTGTTCACTCCTATCTTCCAATTCATTCTCCAAATTATAGCCAATATGATCTTTGAAAGATGCATATCTGATTACATCAAGCCCCTGCTTAAAATACTTAGGCATCTCTTGGCATCCCCAAAGCTTAACATGCTCTTCAAGGCTGTTCATGATTTGTTTCTTGCCTGCCTTTCTGGTCTCATCCCTCTGCCACGCTTCTGTCATTGTCCCCCTTCTTCCTGCATTGCTGGTGTTTCCAGTTCCTGGAAAGCTCCATGCTCCTTCTTTGTAACTATCAGCCTATCCACGTGCTTCTGCCTGGAACACTGGAACTCCCCCCTTCTTCTTTTTACCTGGATACCTCCTACTTATTCTTCAAGTCTCATCCTCAGTGTCCCTGCCTCAACAAAGACTTCCCTGATACTCCAGAATAGGTCATACTCTCCATTATGTGTTCTCAAAGTACTTCATGGTATGTATCATATATCAGCAGCTAGAATTAATATCTGGTGCAATTACTTGAATGCTTCTCTTTCCTGTTATATCAGAAACTGCTCATGTCTTGGGACTATGTCTTTTTGTTTCTCTTGTATCTCCAGCACCTAACAGAGAGTGAGAACATGGTACATAAATCATTAGTGAAAGCAGTGAGTTCCTTTTCAAGGACTCAGTTGGATAAGAAATAGATGGGTGGACGAAACAGGACCATTTAAGAAGGGAAAGAAAAAACAAACAAAAGAAAACACTAGAAAGATATTACACCCTTCTTATCTTGAGATTCCAGTTCTGAAGAAGAACAAAATCTAGGCTTTCCCCAACACAGAACTTCCACTGTAGAATGTCTGATTTGCTTTTTGAATGAGGAAAGAAAGATTTGTAGATGTAGGTGATGAGTAAGTACAACAGTTACAAAAACAAGATGCTTAAAAATAAGGTGCAATAAGAATATAAATATAACTCTGTAAATATAACTCTAAAAGCCCCATGGAAGGAAATAAAACTGCAATTCGAATCCACTGGGAACAATGCAACAGCATCTCCGAGGACCAGCTCCACCAGCAAGCTGGAGTTTGCTAACAGTGATTTACTGTCTGCCCTTCTATGAATAGCTTCATGGGTGGTGCCCCCCCATGTGTAACAATCATTTCACTGTACCACAGTGAAGCTTTGGCTCCATTCACTTCTGATATCAAATTATTGTTTGGGAAATCAAGAGAATGGTAGATTAGAAATAAGGTAATGAATGAACAATAAATGTTAAGTAAACCAGAACTCCGTTCTCCCCCACCCCCACAAAAGCTCTTTACATTTAGTTGAAGTCTTCAGCTATGAAATACAGAGCAAAGCCTGTGTTTGGCCTTATTTTCACCTATCCATTCCAACATAACTTCTTTTAATTTCTCCTCCTACTGATATTTAGACTTAAAAGTATCTACTTGGATGTGTTTAAGAATGCACTTACCTAAACATAGTTTATTCTTCTCATAACTAGATAAACCAGTTATTAAACACTGCTTTGGGATTTGCTATTTGGCCAAAAGAATGATGAAAATTAAAATATACTTGTTTTTGAGAACTGCTTTCAAGGCCATCGCTTCAGGTAGTGGAAGACATGCTAGAAAAGGAATTGTTCTGGCACATGCTTTAATATAAAATTATGCTTCAATTTGTTCCAATCCTGGTTTTTGGATTATGTGAGAAAAGTCTGTACTGATATCAACTGAAAGACTTTTTCCAGGCTGTTTATGATGAATGTGTATTTAAGAGTAATTTTATAACCAGAGGAATGGAGAAAACTGAGGGTGTTTTGTTTGCTTTAACATTGAAACTTTAAAACAGAAGACAGCTGTTTTAAACATCTAAACTTAGGCTGGATAATTGTGGACAATGAATGTGCTTTAAAAAGATGATATGCTTGGATCTCAAGTAGGTTTTTAATGAAGTATAAAAAAAATCGTTGGATATAAAATTATCCTCTGAAAACTCTTCTATACATATAATTATAAAATATAAGGATGGTTTTCTAATGTCTTAACCTGACTTTGGATTTTGTGCGTGGGACAAGTCTCTTTTTAATTATCCAATAAAACACTGATGACACTTAACTAGGTAGATTTAAGAGTGTTTTCAGATACAACTTTTGGCTGAAATGAATTTAAATATTACATTTTAAAATTAATAACATATAATTTGGTACTTTCCAGAAGTTTTAGATGAGTCAGTCACTAGTGTACCAGTACTTGATTTGTACTCCACTAAATATAAGACAAGTGAACAATTGATGCCTGTTTCTTAGTGAAATCTCTTAAATACGTATTCTTAACAAGGTACTTATTAATCTAAACTAGAATGTTACTTTTAACATTTAAACTGAAAACCTACACACCTGTTTTCTTAAGAAATATTGTGTCACGAAGAGTATTATCAAGACTCCTATGGAAACCCATGTGTTGATTTCCTCATAGTTCCTCTCCCTTTCTGTTCATGCCTCAAAGCAATTGAGTCATTTCCTTTCTCCAAATAACCTTTTGGAGCCTTTTCTTCTGTTGAAGCAAACATTAGAAAGTCCCTAACCCTTTCCTTCTCCTCACTATCACTGTTCCCTAAAATTCTCTACTCTGAACAAGATTGCAGGCGTGGATGTTTGAATTGTTACAGCTCAATGTCTGACATTTTTTGCTAGATTCTCTTGCCTTAGGAACTTTCCCTTTTTCGTTAATTCCTTCATCAATACATTACTTTTTCAGGTTCCTTTTTTTTTTCTTGTAAACTGGTTAGCTCTTTCTTTTGTGAAAGGCACCATGTAAACGTAGTAAGAACGTTGAATGGGACTATTAATTCACTCACTGTGGCCCAGGAATCAGGCTTATGCTCTCAGGTTCCTGTCAGTGCATTATTGGATGAAGGTGACTCGAGATGCAACGACACTTTACTTACCAACACTTCTCTGGATCACTTGACAGCACCATTCTTTCAGTAGCTCAGGCCTAACAACTGAGTCATCCTTGAATCCTTCCTGTTTCCCATCTCTCACATCCAATTCAGCAGCAAATTCTGCTGGCCTACCTTCAAAATATACCTAAAATCTGATCACTGTTATTTCCAACATTACCACGCTGGCCCAAGCCTCCAGTTTTCATCTGGAGTTTTGTATTAGCCTCATAACTGGTCTCCCTGCTTCTGGACTTGCTTCCCTACAGTCTAGACTCAAATAGCAGCCAGAATGATCCTTTAGTTCATTAAATCATGTCACTCCACTGCTCAAAACTATCCAATGGTTTCTTGCCCACCTCGTTCAGCATAAAAGACAAAGTCCGTATCACCTGGGCTCCCCTCCACCTCTGTGGCCTCATCTTCTCCTCTTGTCCCCTCACTCCCTGCACTGTGGCCACCGTGCCTTGTGTACATTTCCACCTCAGGCTCCTGTTTCTCCCTCTCCCTGAAACACCGTTTCTTCAGATATCCACAGGGCTCAGTTCCATATCTCCTGCAGGTTCTTGCTCAAATGTCAATTTCTCAGCCAGGCCTTTTCTGACCATGTATATATTTACCTTAATTATTTGTTTAATGTCTGTTTCTATCAGGGCAGGAACTGATGCTTTCATTTGCCACCATATCCAAGCAATTAGAATAGTCCTTGGCACATCCTAGACACGTGATAAATATGCGTTGAATGAATGAGTGAATAACCACACCTTACCACATTTAGGGCCACTGGGTGCATGTACTGTACTCTAGGAGATACTTAAAGTAAAATTGATAGCTTTCTGTGAAGAAATGCTTCCAAATACAGAGTTTACTTTAATGCAGTTTTTTTCTCTAATATTACAGTAGGCAGCATGTGGTGCACTTTTCTAAAAAATACAATTTGATTTTGGGCAGTGTCTACTGAGTAGTTATGGGTGTAGGAATGCGTATGCTGAGCAAAGGAGGCCCTGAATGAGAAATGATGGTATAAATGATGAGGGATTTTTTTGTTGCTTGCTGGTTACTTCAGATGGTCAGTTCCAAAGATCAAGAGGAATGTGAGAGCTAGCCCCACATCATAACTCCATCTAGGCATCTGTGTTCATCAGCTTGGGCTGCCATAGCAAAATACCATGGACTGCATGGCTTAAACCACAGGAGGTTATTTTCTAGAGACTAGAAATCCAAGGTCAAGGTTCTGGCCAATTTGGGTTCTGGTGAGGGTTCACACTGCCTTCTCAGTTGTCTTCACATGGCCTTTCCTGACACATGGCAGCAGAGAGAGAGAAAGAGAGAGAGAGAGAGAGAATGATAAAGGGGAGAAAGAGAGAGAGAAAGTTAGTTTTCTGGTGTTTCTTCTTACAAGGACACTAATCCCATCAGATTGAGGTCCCACCCTCATGACCTCATTTAGCCTTAATTGTTTCCTTACTCCAAATACAGCCATACTGGAGGTTAGAGCTTTCACATTCAAATTTTGGGGTGACACAAATATTTAATCCATAACAACCTCCCTTCCCCTTCCTGTCTTAGTGAACCCCATGCCCACTGTCTTGCAGGCTGGCTTACATAAAGGAGGGGCCAGCAGGCCAGTGGGTTTGGGTCTCACATTCAGGAAAGTTCTCAAATTATCTGTTTTTGTCTTTTCTTTAAATAATGTTCACACATACACACACCCCTGTATATGTATATAAAATATATAGACTATAGCATATATATTACATATTCTGTATATATATAAAACCATTGCATTTTTATTTTGCAAATTAAATATTTGCACAGGTGCTTATAAGCCTGTTTTATCACTTCTTATTTTTTAGTATAATAGAACACCTAGTCTCTCTCAATATGAGAGAGTCCCTGCCTTGTAGGTTTGGAGCACAACATCCACCATGCTGGCTATCCCTGTTAATTTTGTTTATCATCCAAGTGTTGGCCTTTCCTGACAGAGATTCTTTCCCGTGTTTCACTATCCATACAGCTCTGTGCTTCTTCTGCCCTGACTGAGTGTTCCACTCCTCTCCTCCCTTCCAGACCTCCTTTTTACAGACTTTTTTCCTTCTGAGATATCTCCAGAATGAACAATGCCTCCCATATCCTCAACGTCTTCACTGGCTAATCTTTCTGTCTCCTGGTCCACCTCTAATATTGTAGACAACAGGAGCCCAGACACATGGTGGCCATTCTTGGATGACGAAGACTTCATCAGTCGTCAGGGTAGATGCAAAACCATGCGACCTCCTTCCCCAGGAAGGGATTTCCAGGGGAGCCCCTTAAAGAAGTACAGAGAGCTGCTTCTACACCATGATGGGCTCCAGTGAGACACGGTCTGGTTCATGAGGAAGCAGCATGCATAGCAAAGGAGCACAAGCTTGGGACCCAGAAAACCCAGGTGAGTCCAGGAGTCTAGATTTTGTTCTGAAACTATGTGTCTGAAATCTTCAAGCAAAGTACAACTTACAGAAAAGACCTGAGCCAATAAACATGGCAAGCGTGCTCTCGAAGATTCATGGGGGAATGCATAACTTCCCCATCAAGTGTCTCAGAGTCTTCCATATTAGAGTAATTCTGGCCTGGAGCAAGCCTTCCAGGGTGACTATGAAAGGAACTGTGATTGAGGCTCATGTTCCCTTCGAATCAAACTGGGGTGTAGGGATCAGGGTGCCAGCCAAAAAGACACCTTCCAACTTTCTTTGACAATGAATTTGGGACAAATACTCTATTTGTGAAAATATGCAAGAAAAAAGCTGCAATGATGGAAAAGGGAAGATAAATTGAAAACATTCAAAGTTTGAAAAAGGATAAAAGTAGGACACTACCAAAGCAGCACCCTGTGGGGCTGAAATCTTCCCCTAACACTGAAAATGGTCATGTGGATACTTTTCTAAGAGCTTTGGGGGTATTAACCCATTTAGTCTTTATAATCATTCTAATATGTAAGTATTTTTTATTATCCCCATTCAACAGACAAGGCAAATGAGACCACCAGATATTAAGAAAACTTGGCCAGAGTTTCATAGCTGTGAAGTGGCTGAGGCAGAGTTTAAACCCAGGCCGTTGGCACCCACCCACCTACTACAGTGCACAGTCTGGCAAAGGAAGCATGCGTGTTACGTGCAGTTGCTTCCTTGTTTCAGCCCTTTTGAAAAGTATACAAAGTCCAAAATATCTTTCAGGTGTGTTTAAAGTTGCTGCTCATTTAACAAAACATATGTTGGTTCAAAATGTGCATAATGTTACAGTGAATCTTCCCCTAACATAGTGTCAACAAATTGTTTACTTTTAAATGTCTGCTCATTCAACCAAAAACC
Organism: Cynocephalus volans; assembly: GCF_027409185.1. Lineage (NCBI taxonomy): Eukaryota > Metazoa > Chordata > Mammalia > Dermoptera > Cynocephalidae > Cynocephalus > Cynocephalus volans. The sequence continues at coordinate 102,094,398 of NC_084461.1, forward strand.
AAATTATAGGAAAATCTTAATTATAAAAAAATAAAATAAAGCAAAGATTGATAAATTTTATGTATGGAAAGATGGTTTGCTTTTGAGAGGTATCAATGTTGAAGTAAGCTTTTGATTCAGGTTTAATGTTTACACTGAACTAAAATTACACTTACAACCTAAATCTGTCTCTTGAAGAATGAGCGCACCCTGGGTTCTGCGCTTCCAAGTGTGTGGCACAATTCTTCTGGAGAGTGCTGGGCATGGCTGTGTGTACCAGTTTCTTTTCCTCTTGAGCTGGGTCCAGAAACAGTGAGATACAAAACTGTTTTCTCTTCTTAGGGTGTAAGTATGAGCTTCAAACAAAAAGAGTCATTCCCTGCACGGAAACAACTGGCTATCCATTTGGAAAATAACAAAGTTAGTTCCTGCCTCTCATACCACTCTCAAAAATAAATTACGGATGGATTAAGTATCTAAAAGTAAAATAAAAAAAGAAAGAAAGAAAATATGAGAGTTAAATGAGTATATGATAGAACACGATTATAATCTTGGGGCAGAAAAGTCCTTCTTAAGATACTAAACTAAAAGCAAAATCTCTAAAGGACAAAGTTAGAACTTTTGACTATTTCCAAATAAAAACTTTCTGAGAGAAAATATACCATAAGTAAAAAGGCAGATGGCAGATTGAGAGAAAATATTTGCAACCTAATTAACAGACAACTGATTAGCACACAGAGCATATAAAGGAGTCATACAAATTGAATAAGGCAATGCTAAACAATTCAACAGGAAAAAATGAGCAAAACACCTACAGAGGCAATATTTAGGAGGGAATGCAGTTGGCCAATAAATATCTCAGCAGATGCTCGATTTCAACATCAATCAGGAAAATACAAATTTACATAGTAAAATAACATTTTTTGGTACTCCTTAGATTGGCAAAAAATATTAAAGTTTGATCATATTAAATGTTGGCAAGTATGTTCAAGCATCCTCATAAATTACTAGTGAGAATATAAATTGGTATAGCCACCTTGAAGGACAATTTGACAGTATCTATTAAAATTGATAATGTGGATGTACTATGACCTAGCAATTCGGTTTTGAGAAACAATCACCTTTGTACACAGAGGCATGTATAAAGACTCTCAGTGCAGAATTGTTTGTGATTGGAGAAAAAATTAGATATGACTTAAATATTTATCAGTATGGTGGTGGTTATTTAAAATAGTTAATAGGATCTGGTAGTCACATTTTAGAGTATTATGTAGCAGTTAAAAATAATAAAGCAGATACTATATATTACTCTGAAAATTCACCAAGATGTATTTTACCAAAACCAAGTTAAAGAAGTCTATGCACAGGAAGATTTTAAAAACTGCACAGAATAAAATTAACTTCATAAAACCTATGGGTACATTTTTTTCTTTCTAGGAAAAAAAAAAAAAGCCTGAATACATACCTGTATCTGGAAATTATAATAGAAGCAATAATTGGGGAAGAAGCAACCAGGTGGGTGGGGGGTGGGGGGTGTTGTTATGGACTGAGTGTTGAAACCACAAAATTCATGTGTTGAAAGCCTAATCCCCAGTGTGGCTGTATTTGGAGTAAGGAAGTCATCAGAGTTAGATGAGGTCATAAGGGAATAGTGTGGGGTCCTGATCCCATGGGATTATTGTTCTTATGAGAAGAGACACCAGAGAACTCTCCATTTCTCTCTTTCTCTCTCTCTTCTACCATGCACTGAGGAAAGGCCATGTGAGACCACTTTGTGAGAGGGCGGCTGTCTGCAAGCCAGGAAGAGAACCCTCACCAGAAACCAAACCCTGTGGAAAACTTGATCTTGGGGCTCCAGCCTCCAGAACTGTGAGAAAATGAATTTCTGTTGTTCAAGCCATGCAGACTGTGGTATTTTGCTATGGCAGCCTGAGCAACTAAGACAGGCATCACAGAGGACCTTAGCCTTCCTCAGCTGACATGTTAGCAGCAATGTTCTAACATTTTAGGATGAGAATGTATTTCTCTGTTACTTCTGTGATTAAAAAACTAACTTCTAAAGTCAATTTCCTCTTCCCTCTTCCCCTATTAACTGCCCTTCTCCTCTTTTCCCCATCTTCCCCTGAAGTATATTAAGCAAGGCTTATGGCAGACGTTTACATTCTCAGACTCCCAGCAAAATTTTTCAAGAGGACCTCCCTTCAGGTCAGGGTCACTGAAGATAAATCTTCTCACTATGAACCTCAGAGGAAATACCATAGGAGGCACTTGAAGTTACATCAATAGAGTAAAGGAGTATGACTCGGCAAGGGGATTTATGGTAAGAAGTCACTTTCTCAGCATTAGAAAAGGCTCAAGTAAAAAAAAAAATCACTTTCTATCATCTTCTAATACTACATAATGTACACACAGTGATGTTTTAAATATATTACCTTAACTTTGATGGCCAACATTTATTGCCTCCTCAGTATGTGGCAAGCACTCCCTAAATATTTAATATACATTTAATCCTTAAGAAACCCCCTATGAGGAAATGGAGATAATCATTTTTAAATCATAGAGTTTTCTTATTAAATTTTGTTATATAATGATATTATACCAACATTGCAAGAAATTTAGAGACAGAACAATTTCCCCATTCCCCTTCCACTAAGCACAAACATGGTTTTTATTTTTAGGTATTCCTTTTTAAACTCTATCTATATGCTTTCATATTTTTCTGTTGTCATCAGAGGGTTTATGTAATTTTGTATATACCTCTTTCCACGTACCATGCTTATTATATACCCTTCATAATTGTCATTTTCATGACGACTTAATATTTCATTCCATTGTTATATTATAATTTCTTATCTATTACCCTGTGGTTGACATCCAGGCCATTTTCAACTGGTTGTTATCATAGATTATGTTGAATTAACATTTTCACACACATGAATTTTGCAGATTTGAGTTATTTCCCTAGGATAAGGCCTCAGGGATATTACTAAGCCATATGATACAAGCATATTTTATGACTATTGATCAACATTGCTTAATATCTTTCCAAAGACTTGTGCCAATTAACGATCTCACCAGCAATGTGCAAATATACCAGTTTCACCAAAGCACTGTTGGAATGGTCTAGTATCATTTAAAGATTTTGGCTGATGTGAAAACTTCAGAGGGGGTTTCCTCAGATCTTCTAAGACTACTTGGTGAGCTGATTGAAAATCGCAAAGATTCATAAAAGGACACGGATTATTTTTCCCAGGTCAGCATCCATCCCCTTTTTCTAGGAATGACACCTGAGTTCCTCTGCTCTCTCAATCCATTTGTTTGATGGGACTCTAGCCCCACCCTTAGATCCAAAAGGTGAACATGTGACCCAACATGGTCACTGGTCAATCTCTCTCTCTCTTCTCTCTCCTCTCTTCTCTCTCTCTCTCTCTCTCTCTCTCTCTCACACACACACACACACACACACACACACTCACGCTTGGGGGGGGGAGGGAGAATGAGAGAGGATTGTGCCCAACAAAAGAAAAGCAGAAACAAGAGGAAAGAATAAGTCCTGGTGACAGTGTTTGGTTCCCTAGATCCAACTGGGATCAATGCCAGGCTACCCTTGATTCAGGGCCAGTGTATAGAGTTGAGCAAACTGTGCACTGCAAAGCACTCCCAGCCAAAGGGGTAAATCCACTGTGTACATCTGGGAGCAAGCCTGTATCTATCCAGAGAAAGGGACATTTTTGTTTTGTTTTTTATGTAAAGTTTCTCATTTCTTGCCAAGCCAAATGCTCTCTCAAGGGTGTCTTTTCCATTTCTCAGAAGGTGCTATGTAAGCTGCCAATACCTTTGTGAACCAATAAATCTCTCTCCTTACTTGAGTCAGTTTGAGGTCTGTTCTATCACTTGGAACCAAACTAATCCTGATTAATATGTCAGAGCAAGGGATTTTAAAACTGAGAACAGTATTAAAAATTCCTGAGTACTGAGTGGGTACTCTACAGATGAACAGACTTGAGGAGTTTAGTAACTTGCCCAAAGTCACACCACTATGTTAGTGGCAAGCCAGCATTGAAAGCCAGGTTCCCAAGTTAGCATTTCTTGCAACATAAGAAATGCTACCCCTTTATTTACTACCTGTGATGTCATTTAATAAGATTGTTTTTGAGGCAGTAACACTGCACAGACGGTTTATCTTCTCTGAGCTACTCTGCCTGCCATGTATCTGCCCCTAAGTCAATGATGGCCTCTTGGATATAGCCTCGTGACCCACCTACCTGTACTTCCTCATGGCATAAAGATCTAAAAAATAAAACATAAGATACTATTCAGGAAATTTATTATTATGTATAAGAAGTCAACTCAAAAGTGCCAAAGCACTAGTATTAATTAGCAAGCACCATGATTAAGAAAATTAAACATTTGTACTCTTCAACATAAAATTTAGAGAGATAAATACTTTTTAGATACATTTACACCTATCTTTTAGCTGTTATTAAATATTATTTAATTTGTGTGTGGTCTTTTCCCAGGCCTAAGCAGAAAATTCATCCTACAACCTTTCAGATTCATAGATAAAGTCTCAAAGGAGATTAATGCTGGCCAGTGACCAACTAAATGCTAAAAGGCATTAATGTATCTTCTGATCACTCCCCATTTGGCTGATCATTTCCCCCTACTTCATTAGATATTCCTGAATTTTATTTCTGTCTTTTCTATATGCCTGCATAAGCTGAAAAAGAGGGAGCTTTCAGCTTTTTGATAAATACAATAAAAGGCTGCACAATTTTTCTAAGTTCCTTTCAAAGCTTCTTCTGGTCTCTTCCCAGGCAGAAGAGTAATTTTCCTCTACCAGACAGCCTTCTCCCAATGCAGATTTGCGCTGTGACGACATAGAATCAGATTCTCTGCTAAATTCTACAGATGTCTTCTTGTTTTGAGGCCGAGTTTCTTTGACAGTTGCCTTTGAACACATTATTTTTCAAGGAGTTAGGTCACTTTCATTCTGCTCATGTGAAACCCATTTGAACAGAGCTCTCAAACTAGCCCCTCCTCGTATCTCATTTTGCCAGCGCAACAGCATTCAGAGAAAGGTGTGGAATGGGTGTTACCGATGGGTGCTGTCCCTCCTCTCCCCATGAACTGGATCCTACCCCGGGCTTGGATTCCATCACCTCTGCCTGTCAGGACCCTTCCACTATCCATTTTTCTTTATGCACCTTTGTATCATGCTTTGATAATGCCCAGGTCTCACCTACCTCAAAAACAAAACAAAACAAAAACCACTTTTTCTTAATCCAAAACTCTCCTCTGGATGTTACTTTACTTATTTCCTCCTCTTCCTCCCCAAGTTCACTAATGATTTGTTTTCTCACACTACACCTGCAGCTCTATTTCCTAATTTCCACTTATTCTTTCAACCATTCTATTTAGGTGTCCTTCCCTGTCTTTCCACGAAAACAGCTCTGACTAAGAGCTTTAGCTAGGGAAGTACAGAGGCCCTCAGATGACTCAAACACAGTTGAGCCATCCAGTATCTAAATGTTGGGGTTCATTTAGGATTTGTAATGAGTACTGCTTTTGCCTCTCTCTGTACTCATACTCATTCCCATGGTTTTAAAGATCGTCCATATTATATGTGATGACTCTCGAATATGCATCTTCAGTCACAGCTTTTCTCAGAATCAGATCTACATGCTCAGCAGCTTTTCTCAGAATCAGATCTACATGCTCAATTGCTGGCTTGATACCTCCACTAAGATGCCACACAGGCATCATGACCCTAAAGGACTATGCTTTTCCCCCCAACCCTGACCCATGCTAAGTCTTCTTCATCTCAATTTCTAGGTGAGACACCCAGGATACTTCCTGATTCTTTCTCATGCCTCGCAATTAATCTATCAGCAACTTCTGTCTGTTCTACCTCCAAAATATGTCGTATCACTCTCTTCTTTCTTTTTTGTTCCAGTACCACCACCCCTGTTGAAGTCACTATCCTTTCTCAATTATTTTACTGCAATAGCCTCCTACCTGGTTTCCCTGAATCTAGACTTACTCCTCTCTAATCCATTATTTGTACTGAATAGAGAATAAAGATACAAACTTCATCATATCACTCCGTTGCACAAAATATCACTCTGTTGCATAAAACCATTTAATCATTTGCTATTGACCATAAATCCTTACCGTGAACTACAAGGCTTGGATAATCCTCTAGAATGTAAGCTTCATGAGGGCAGTTATCTTTTTTCTATCTTGTTCTCTATTTTATCCCTGGTGTTTAACATCGTATTTATAAAGCACATGGAAAGCATTTAAAAATATTTGTTGAAAAATTGAATAATAAACACTTATCATACTGTGTGTAGTTATTTGATTGATGTCTATTCTCCAAAGTAGAATGTAAGCTCTGTGGAAACAGGCATAGTGTGTTACCTTATTTGACCCCTTATACCTAATAGTTAGAAAAAGGGTCCGTGATAATTATACAAGAATTAGAAATAATGAACTGGTTGTATCTATGGCAATATAGTTGTATCTAAAAAGATAGTACTGAGTGTAAGAGGTATGAAAGAAAATTAGATATATAACACAATGCTGTTTACAAAACTAAGAAATATGTGCATGCAGAATAGCAGTACACATTTTTCAAAAATAAACAAAAAAGTATACATTAAGCATATCAGAAAATCTGCTTTCAGAAGGGAGAGGATGAGCATGGGAAATAAAGTAAAATAGAAAGATAAAGTAAGGAAGGGGAAATATTTGTAAAATGAATGATGAATGGATTCTGTAGGTGGTATGAAACTCCAAAATGAGTAAGCATGAATTTTTAAGGAATTAGCAAAACAAGGAAGTAAAGGAGTTTATAAAAATCCATTTATTAATTGGGGATTTCCTCCAAGGTTTTGAGAATAAAGATGGAAACAGGGTTGCAATTGCCTAAAACTTTATAAGAGATAAAATCCCTTAGCAGAGACACAATTTAAAAAATTTAATTTTCACTAGCATCGAACATTCCAAATATGAGCGCAAATTTGTCCTCTACTTCTTAAAAAAAGAAAGTCCTTGAGGAGAATTTCCATTGTTCTTTCCTCTTGTGCATGCTAGTTAAGAATGGTTGGTCAAGTTGCAATCTTCTTAGAAAAGTGATTTCTGGATCTGATTTTGCTGATCTCCAGGAAATCTTCAAGCATGCCACCAAATTTTTAAAACAAAATTTATTTTTAACTCATTTTAATCAGGACAAGTAAATATCTGTCATGCAGAACTTTTAAAAGAAAAATGGATTATCACATCTTATTAATGAGGTTAGGCATGAGAAGTGTGGAACTGTTGTCTTACAATCAAAACCTCAGGCTAGAAAGAAAAACCACAATAAAATGTTGAACTTTTCGAAGGAGAGAACAGACCTAAGGTTACTAGAGGTGGAAAAGGGGGAGGGGAAAGAAGGTTAGGGAGTAACTGGGTAAGGGACACGAGCAATAATTATGATTTGTAATGATGAACATGCTAATAATATTGATTTGATCATCACATTTGGTGCACAAATACTGACAGTCAATTCTGTACCCTATAAATATGTATAATCGAAAATAAATAAAATTTTTAAAAACCACAAAAAACTTCAGATTCTGTACAACATAATTTAAAGATTTTAGGCCATTGAAAAAATTCCCAAGGTCATTATACGACATATTTGTGGCTCAGCCTGAGCACATACAGCCTGTACTTTTCTGTTTGAGAACTGCAGGCTTGTGACTCTAGCACCTTAAAGCACAAGAGGGACCAAAGCAAAATTTAATAATCTAAACAGGCATTAATGAACAAAAAGAAAAGGTAAGAAGGCAAAATTGTAATATATCTCATAATTATCAAGAAGGCCAACCTCACTATCACGGACACACACACACACACACACACACACACTTTATTGTGTAGCTTAAATTAGACAAATGTAATTCTGAAAACATCATACAACTGCAACCTGTGAGGTCCTCTATTTGATAACTGCAGCTGTGTTGAATAATTGACCATGAAATGTTTATAAATTTGGGGGATTTTATTTCCAGACTTTACCAATGAATCCCACATATCAATTTAATTTCAACCATAAACTTGACTTTAGCATCTGGATTAGCACATCCTATGTTTCTTGTCATCTCAAAAGTTCCACCATCTTCATTTCCAGATAGGGAAGGTATTAACTAGGGATCAGACTCCATTTATAAAATATGGCCAACACATTTTGTAGTGAGGAATATAACCAGGAGTGCTTTTACTTAGTTACAATAACTAGTTTGTCACAGGTGGTTTGGCTAAATAATAGTAATGATCATTACTTGAACACTCGTTATGTGCTGGGTTGGGTTCATCTGGATGGTCTATGCCAATGGTTCCCAAACTTGGTCATATATCAGAATCACCTGGAGGGCTTGTCAAAACACAGACTACAGGGGCCTATCTACAGAATCTGAGTTAGCAGGTCAAGGTTGAGGTCTGAGAATTTGCATTTCTACCCAGTTCCCAGGCGGTGCTGATCCTGCTGACCTAGGGACCACACTTTGAGAACCACCAGTTTACAGTATGCTGCAGTAGGAACTAGACTCCAAAATCTCAGTAGTCTAACACAGGTTTGGCTCTTGCTTTCACGAAGTCCCATGTAGGTGGGCAGCCTTCCTCCATTTTATGGCTGTGCCATCTGTATACACGGCATCCAAGGTAGCTGCAGCCCAGCAAGAGAGGAGTAGAAGAAGCATTTAACTTCCTCCACCTACCTGGGACCTAGGTCCTCAGCTCCCCATGCACTGACTAGAACTCATCTCAGGAACCCCTAGGGATTCCAGGTGCTCTTTCTGTCACTTGGGTCCTTACTCTTCACCACAAAACTGAAAGGCAGACATGCACATGCTGGATCCAGAGATGCAAAAATGAAGGCTCAGACTGACTACCTTCACAGACCACGCATCTACTAGGGAAGAGGTGAAGTCAGGGTTTAAATCCATGGCTAAATGTAGAGCTGGGCTCTGTCCTCTTCAGAACTCTGCTCTGAACATGCTGAAATGGCTAATTCAGCTCAAGTGTTGGTACTGAGTGCACTGCTCAAGAAATGTATCCAACATCAATAGTGGGGACCCATAATTGAGGGCTTGTGGCAAACTCCTGCCACAATTCCCTTTCTATGTAAAGTCTGCAACCTGAGCGTCTTCAAAGTAGGATGAGATCCTTCATGTATTTTTATCGTGGCTTATGCCCATGTGGTAGCTAGATCTTTTGAGGAAAGGAATTCCAAAGAGAGAGGGCAGAGATATTTAGAGAAGAAACTGCTAGAAGATGACAGAAGAAAGGTCATCACAAGTCATTACAGATTAAGTTTTCAGTCGGAAATGCTGAGAAGTTGAGACTGCCCAGCTGTTAGTCTAGTCTGTCATTTTAAGAAGCTCCCAGACATGCACTTCATCACCCTTTTCATAAATCTGTAGCTTTACCTACCACAAATAATATCCCTTTTATATTTTAAACACAGATTTTAACTGAGTGAGTCAGAACACAGTCATATCTGTATGTTCAAACCCTCTCACACATGTGATCGACTAGTTCTTCAGTTCTGTATGTATGCTTAGTTCTTTAGTACTGCTTTTATTGACCCTCTAAACTTGATGGTTCAGGAGCTAATTATCATATTTTTGGACTGTGCAGTCTTTTCCTCTCTTTCACAGCTTATTCCTGTCTTTTAGTTGTTTTGCTCTTCAGAAGAACTTCTATAAGAAGTTGGTGTATTAGGGAAGATAAAGCAAAACTCGTCCCTTTCATTCACTCATCCATAAATGTTTGTATCTTTCTAGTTCTTGCAAGAAAATTAGTGGAAGAGAGGTCTGAAATACTGGCTGAAAATTAAAATTTTCTGTGGATTTGATTCATCTTTATATTGTGGCTAACAGAGAATTTAAAATATCTATTCACTAATTTTAACAATTATATAATTGAAATTGCATGTCAATGATTCTATATCATGTAAATTTGCATTTACTTCTTTGAGGGTGTGTTTGTAGAAATTTCTGATGTAACGCTCTTTTACATCATTTTAAATAGAATTGTTTAAAAATTTCTGTGAAAATTTAAAGATACATGTGTTCTATAGAATCTTATTTCATTTTGTTTGATGATAGTAAATCTGCTTTTTCAGGTCTATATACTGGTTAGATATTAATAAAATGTGCCCAATCCCAATATATGCCATTTAAAAAGAACTACTAACATGCTAAATAAAAATTAATTTAGTATGGAAACTTGTTCCTTTTTGATTCATAAAAGTAAAATTAGTCATACTCTAAGAAAAATAAGTATTGGGTATTTTTTTCAAGAAGATGTCATTTACTGAGAATTGATAAACTCATATAGAAAGAATATTAAAAGTTCTCAAAAATTACTTCAAATAAATAGGCACATTTTACCTATATTTTGAAAATACAGTCATTAGGTATTATGGAAAATCACTTTTTAAAACATTGTGATGTCTTTAACCATGATCCAAGTAGAACTCTTTAGGAAGGACACTTCTGTGTAACAAGCTTGGTTATGATAAAGATAATTTGAGCCCTTAACAAAATTCTCTGACATTGAGGCCAGAAAATATGTATGTGTGTTTTTCAGTGATCTACCTTTAATGGGTATATATATATGGTTTATCAAACAGGCTCATTTCAAAGAATGAACCTAAAGAAAAATGTATAGATAAAAATAAAGTCAAACAAAACTTTTTAAAGTTAAAACAGTCCAAGTAAAGGCATTTGTAGCATATGACAAAGACTGAATTGGTATCCAGAAATTAGTGTTTTTAAAAATGTCTATAAATCAATAAGCATAAGAACAAAAAGTAGAAAAATCTATAAAGGTCATAAACAGACAATTCTCAAAAGAGGTTCAAAGAATTAACAAGGACGTGAAAAATAATTTGACTTCACCAATGACCAAAGGTCTGCAAATTGAAACAGTGATGAGATCCCATTTACCAACCATGAGAATAAAAACATGATATTTGTGTTCAAGAAGATGTGGGCAAAAAATATGCCAATGGAGTGGGGTCAGTGGAGGATAAATTGGTATGACCATTTTAGAAAACATTTGGAAATACTAGTAAAGCTGAATTTTTACATATGCTAAAACTCAGCATTTCCACTTCTAGATTTATTGTACATAAAGGAGGAATGGCAAGGATGTTTGCTACAGCATCATGGTAATAGCGAAAATAAAGCAATTGAAACAATTTAAATGTCAGTAAATAGGGAAAAGGATAAATATTACCAATTGAGATGCTGAAATACTAACAATACTTAAAGTGAATGAACTATATCTATACATAGTAACACAGATAGATCTTAAAATAATACAATATAACTCCACACATCATAAGTAGAGGGAAAAAAATCCAAAATGTAAGTTGAAGGGTAGTGTTGGGCGTCTCCCATGGTGCTAGAATTTCCCATGCTTCCCAGTCTTCTCTGAATATCTCCCCACAGAGCCCCCCCATCCCCTCACCCCCACTCTCTTTACCTAAATAGCTCCTACTTCCTACTTTCTCCAAAAAACCTTCCTCCCCCTTTTGCCACCCCAGGGCTGGGCAACACTGTCCGGTTGATCCGCACCACACTGTGTCATTACAGTGGCTGTGTCACTGGTGAGATTCTCAAAAGCAGGGTCTATTCCTTCTACTTCTCAATCCCTAGCACTGAGCACACTGCCCAGAACACGGAATAATTAGCGAATGAAGCAGATTGATTTATTGATGGCACTAGGATTCATTGAAGGTGGCCAGAACAGTGACATGATGCAGAGACAGCTGAAGAAAGTTACGGAGTACCCTTTTATTTCTTTGAAGGATCATGAGTATTTTAAAGAAAATTATTGTTTTCCACGTGGAAAGAACCTCTGAAGGTATTAAATAAATGTATAATTACACTGGGAACAGAAATGTCAACTCAAATCCAATTTACTAATTGGGCCTAAAGCTCTTTTAAGGTCTATTTCTGGTACCAATTAAATTCTCAACTTTTTAATTTCTCTTTTTATCTATTCTTTCTTTCAAATGGTAACCATCTTTGGGTTTACAAATTGAAAGTTTAAATATTGACCTAGATTTTTCTTGGGGTAAATTTTTCTTTACAGCTTGGATCAAAACTAGATTGGCTTCGTTAGTCACATAATTTGGGGAAATTTTTCAAAGTATGCAATCCATGTATGCACACTGAACTATGATAATTGCCCTGTGAACAGGACCTTTCATTTGAGAGTGTTAGCTAAGTGGGAGTAACAATATAGTAAAGGACAATTCTGAACTTACATGCAGAGGACACTTTCATATGGATGTAATCAAAAGCCCTCTTGAAATATTGATGTACTTTATCTGTTATCAGCCAGGGCCATTGCTCAATCACAGAAATAGGTCAAATTTCACAATTCTACCAGTACCACTACTGCTGCCGCTGCCATCGCTACCACCATTACTATCTACCACTCTTTCTACTCTACTATGACTACTACACCCATACCCATATACACACTCTCAGACACATGCACAATTCTACAAGCATTCAAATTATGTTGCAGTGGGGTCTGGTTTTAATAAGACTTAATTTACTTATGACTAAATGAATAAGAAGTGAAAAAAACAAGGTCTCCACCTTCATGAAGTTTACATTCTATTGCAGGAGATAGATAAGCAAACGGATAGATGAGAAAGCAATGTAATTTCTAATAGTGGTAAATGCTGTGAAGAAAAATAAAGCAGGTTAAGGGGGTTGAAAGTAACCTGGTGGATGTTGCGGAGGGGAAGTTGTTATTAAGTTTTCTAGTACTGTTGTAATAAACTACCTTAAACTTAGTGGCTTAAAAGAACATGAATTTATTACCTTACTATTCTGGAGGTTAAAAGTTCAAAATGGGTCTCAATGGGCTAAAATTAAAGTGTTAGCAGTGCTACATTCATTCTGGCAGCTTTAGGGGTGAAATTGTTTCCTTGATTTTTCTAGTTTCTAGAAGTGACCTGCATTCTTGGGTTCATGGCCCTTTCTTCAATCTTTAAAGCCAGCAGGGACTCTTAATCCTCTCATAAAGAACCCTGTGATCACATTGGGTCTGCCCGGATAACACAGGATAGTCTTCTCATCTCATGATCCCTAACGTAATCACATCTGCAAGGCCTCTTTTGCCATGTAAGATAACATAGTCACAGGTTTCAGAGATTAGGATGTGGACACCTCTTAGGGCTGTTATTCTGCCTCCTGTAGAATGGTTGTAGCACGTCTCTTTGGGGGTTGACCTGACAGCAGAGATCTGAATGAGCTGAGGGAGCAGTGGGAGAGGCTGGTGGAAGGCCGTCTCCGGAGAGAGCAAGTGCAGAAGCCCATTGTCAGGATGAGCCTGGCACATGTGTACTCTGTACCAGAATAGGCAAGCGGGGCGGGAAAGGGCAGGGTCTGAGGTCCTAGAGGAAAGCTGGGGTTGGAGATGTGAGCTTTGTAGGTTTTCCTGGAAAACAATTTGAGATTTCATTCTAAGTGGGACAGGAAGCTTACTGGAGGTTCCTTAGAGGGGACAGGTACAATCTCATATATTTCAAGAAATCAATCGATTTGTGACAATTCCTTTCTTAGCAGAGGTATTAGGAGCAAATAGAACTGCTTCCCAGGCTCGTTGGTGAGTCAGTCAATGAAGAGGGAGAGATATGCTTTAACCCAGAAAGGAAAAAAGTGAGATACCAGCATGTCCTCTTCCCTCTAAGGGACTGAATCCTGTGTCGAGGGGTGTGGCTGGTGTTGAGAATGTCAGGTGGGCAGGAAAGTTGAAAGTCATACCTTCTTAATAGATACTTTAGTAGAAGAGCTGAGATGATCTTGGTTTTTTCCGTTGTTTTAGTTTTTTTTCAACATGGATAAAGGACAAAAAGATGTCTAAGCGCTGGAAACATAATCTTTCTATCAGCCCTGAGAAAGTGTGTAGTCCATAACATAGTTTGTTATATAGACTTATTCTTAATCTAATTAAAAATCACTGTCATCCTGGTCTATTGCCCAAGATATTAAGGTAATTTAGCTATCCAGAAATATTTTCGTAATGGTATGCTTTGAGATGTAACTGTACCTGCAAAGTAAATTGGTCTGGCACGATCTTCTTATCATGTAACCATATTGGTTGCTATTTTATCATCACTATTTACATTCTTCAAGGATTTTGGTATTTAATATTTCTATGATCTTGGCTGGTGTTAAAATTAAGCTGACCAATCTAGTATTGTAAGCATAATTTTTTCCTCTTTAATTGTAACAGATTTCAGGAAAATGGTATTTTTGCAGTGATCTTTAAGTAAAAGGTAAACCAAATGTTTGTATGAACATAACATAGCTCACTACCCTCAGAGATCATGCAATGATTATTATTTTTTTTTTTTTATTTTTATTTATTTTTATTTTTTTTTTATTTTTTTTTTTTAAATTTTATTTTGTCGATATACATTGTAGCTGATTATTGCTTCCCATCACCAAAACCTCCCTCCCTTCTCCCTCCCCCCCTCCCCCCCGACAATGTCCTTTCTGTTTGCTTGTTGTATCAACTTCAAATAATTGTGGTTGTTATATCTTCTTCCCCCCCCCCCCCCGGTTTGTGTGTGTGTGTGTATGTATGTGTGTGAATTTATATATTAATTTTTAGCTCCCTCCAATAAGTGAGAACATGTGGTATTTCTCTTTCTGTGCCTGACTTGTTTCACTTAATATAATTCTCTCAAGGTCCATCCATGTTGTTGCAAATGGCAGTATTTCATTCGTTTTTATAGCTGAGTAGTATTCCATTGTGTAGATGTACCACATTTTCCGTATCCACTCATCTGATGATGGGCATTTGGGCTGGTTCCAACTCTTGGCTATTGTAAAGAGTGCTGCGATGAACATTGGGGAACAGGTATACCTTCGACTTGATGATTTCCATTCCTCTGGGTATATTCCCAACAGTGGGATGGCTGGGTCGTATGGTAGATCTATTTGCAATTGTTTAAGGAACCTCCATACCATTTTCCATAGAGGCTGCACCATTTTGCAGTCCCACCAACAATGTATGAGAGTTCCTTTTTCTCCGCAGCCTCGCCAGCATTTATCGTTCAGAGTCTTTTGGATTTTAGCCATCCTAACTGGGGTTAGATGGTATCTCAATGTGGTTTTGATTTGCATTTCCCGGATGCTGAGTGATGTTGAGCATTTTTTCATATGTCTGTTGGCCATTTGGATATCTTCCTTAGAGAAATGCCTACTTAGCTCTTTTGCCCATTTTTTAATTGGGTTGCTTGTTTTCTTCTTGTAAAGTTGTTTGAGTTCCTTATATATTCTGGATATTAATCCTTTGTCAGATGTATATTTTGCAAATATTTTCTCCCACTCTGTTGGTTGTCTTTTAACTCTTTTAATTGTTTCTTTTGCTGTGCAGAAGCTTTTTAGTTTGATATAATCCCATTTGTTTATTTTTCCTTTGGTTGCCCGTGCTTTTGGGGTCGTATTCATGAAGTCTGTGCCCAGTCCTATTTCCTGAAGTGTTTCTCCTATGTTTTCTTTAAGAAGTTTTATTGTCTCAGGGTGTATATTTAAATCCTTAATCCATTTTGAGTTGATTTTAGTATACGGTGAGAGGTATGGATCTAGTTTCATTCTCCTGCATATCGATATCCAGTTCTCCCAGCACCACTTGCTGAAGAGGCAGTCCCTTCCCCAGTGAATAGGCTTGGTGCCTTTGTCAAAGATCAGATGGCAGTAAGTGTGTGGGTTGATTTCTGGATTCTCTATTCTATTCCATTGGTCAGTGTGTCTGTTTTTATGCCAGTACCATACTGTTTTGGTTATTATAGCTTTGTAGTATAGCTTAAAGTCAGGTAGTGTTATGCCTCCAGCTTTATTTTTTTTGCTGAGCATTGCTTTGGCTATTCGTGGTCTTTTATTGTTCCATATAAATGTCTGAATAGTTTTTTCCATTTCTGAGAAAAATGTCTTTGGAATTTTGATGGGGATTGCATTGAATTTGTATATCACTTTGGGTAGTATGGACATTTTCACTATGTTGATTCTTCCAATCCAAGAGCATGGAATATCTTTCCATCTTCTTGTATCCTCTCTAATTTCTCTCAGCAGTGGTTTGTAGTTCTCATTATAGAGATTTTTCACCTCCTTGGTTAACTCAATTCCTAAGTATTTTATTGTTTTGGTGGCTATTGTAAATGGGCAGGCTTTCTTGATTTCTCCTTCTGCATGTTCACTATTGGAGAAAAGAAATGCTACTGATTTTTGTGTGTTGATTTTGTATCCTGCTACTGTGCTGAAATCATTTATCAATTCCAACAGTTTTTTTGTAGAGGTTTTAGGCTGTCCGATATATAGGATCATGTCATCTGCAAACAGGGACAGTTTGACTTCATCTTTTCCAATCTGGATGCCCTTTATTTCCTTCTCTTCTCTGATTGCTCTGGCTAGTACTTCCAAAACTATGTTGAATAGGAGTGGTGAGAGTGGGCATCCTTGTCTAGTGCCTGTTCTTAAAGGAAAAGCTTTTAGCTTTTCCCCATTCAGGATGATATTGGCAGTGGGTTTGTCATATATGGCTTTAATTATGTTGAGATACTTTCCCTCTATACCTAACTTATAGAGGGTCTTTGTCATGAATGAGTGCTGAAGTTTATCAAATGCTTTTTCAGCATCTATAGAGATGATCATATGGTCCTTGTGTTTGAGTTTATTAATATGGTGTATCACATTTATTGATTTGCGTATGTTGAACCAACCTTGCATCCCTGGGATGAATCCCACTTGATCGTGATGAATAATTTTTCGTATGTGTTGCTGTATTCTGTTTGCTAGTATTTTAGTGAGGATTTTTGCATCTATATTCATCAAGGATATCGGCCTGTAGTTTTCTTTTTTGGTTATATCTTTACCTGGTTTTGGTATCAGGATGATGTTTGCTTCATAGAATGAGTTTGGGAGATTTGCGTCCGTTTCAATCTTTTGGAATAGTTTGTAAAGAATCGGTGTCAATTCCTCTTTGAATGTTTGGTAAAATTCTGCTGTGAATCCATCTGGTCCTGGGCTTTTCTTTGTTGGGAGCCTTCTGATAACAGCTTCAATCTCCTTTATTGTTATTGGTCTGTTCAAATTTTCTACGTCTTCACGGTTCAGTTTTGGGAGCTTGTGTGTGTCCAGAAATTTATCCATTTCCTCCAGATTTTCAAATTTGTTGGCGTATAGTTGTTTATAGTAGTCTCGAATGATTCCTTGTATTTCAGATGAATCAGTTGTAATATCGCCTTTTTCATTTCTAATTTTTGTTATTTGAGTCTTCTCTCTTCTTTTTTTTGTTAGCCATGCTAATGGTTTGTCAATTTTATTTATCTTTTCAAAAAACCAACTTTTTGATTCGTTGATCTTTTGAATTGTTTTTTGGTTTTCAATTTCATTCAGTTCTGCTCTGATCTTAATGATTTCTTTCCGTCTGCTAACTTTAGGATTGGATTGTTCTTCTTTTTCTAGTTCTTTAAGGTGAAGTGTTAGGTTGTTCACTTGCCATCTTTCCATTCTTCTGAAGTGAGCATTTAATGCAATAAATTTTCCCCTCAATACTGCTTTTGCAGTATCCCACAGGTTTTGGTATGATGTATCATTGTTTTCATTAGTTTCAATAAACTTTTTGATTTCCTGCTTGATTTCTTCTTGGACCCATATGTCATTAAGTAGAATGCTGTTTAATTTCCATGTGTTTGTATAGTTTCCAGAGTTTTGTTTGTTATTAATTTCTAGTTTTAATCCATTGTGGTCTGAGAAGATACATGGGATAATTCCAATTTTTTTGAATTTATTGAGACTTGATTTGTGACCTAATATGTGATCTATCCTGGAGAATGATCCATGTGCTGATGAGAAGAATGAATATTCTGAGGTTGTTGGGTGGAATGTTCTGTAGATATCTGCCAATTCCAATTGGTCTAGAGTCTTGTTTAGATCTTGTGTTTCTCTACTGATTCTTTGCCTAGATGATCTGTCTAATATTGACAGTGGAGTGTTCAGGTCCCCTGCTATTATGGTATTAGTGTCTATTTCCTTCTTTAGGTCTAATAGAGTTTGTTTTATAAATCTGGCTGCTCCAACATTGGGTGCGTACATATTTATGATTGTTATGTCTTCTTGATGGATCAGTCCTTTTATCATTAAGTAGTGTCCCTCATTGTCTCTTTTTATGGTTTTTAGTTTAAAGTCTATTTTGTCAGATATAAGAATAGCCACTCCAGCTCGTTTTTCTTTTCTGTTTGCATGGTAAATCTTTTTCCATCCTTTCACTCTTAGTCTGTGTGAATCTTTATGGGTGAGGTGGGTCTCTTGTAGGCAGCATATAGTTGGGTCCTGCTTTTTGATCCAGTCAGCCAGTCTGTGTCTTTTAATTGGGGAATTTAAGCCTTTAACATTAAGAGTTGTTATTGAAAGGTGTTGATTTATTCCTAGCATTTTATTGGTTGTTTGGTTGTCTTAGGTGTCTTTTGTTCCTTGCTTTCTGATTTACTGTTTGGTTTCTTTGTTTGTTGGTTCCTTAGGTTGTAGATAGTGTTTTTGTTAGCTTGTTTTCTCTTCATGAATGCCATTTTTATTGTACTAGCGGGTTTAGATTTTTCTTAGGTTTTTATGGCAGTGGTAGTTATTTTTCAGGAACCAAACCCAGTACTCCCTTGAGGATTTCTTGTAAGGGTGGTCTTGTGGTAGTGAACTCCCGCAGTTTTTGTTTGTCTGAGAAATATACTATTTGCCCCTCATTTCGGAAGGATAGCCTTGCAGGGTAGAGTATTCTTGGCTGGCAATCTTTGTCTTTTAGTATTTTGAAAATATCATCCCATTCCTTTCTAGCTTTTAGGGTTTGTGATGAAAAGTCTGATGTTAACCTGATTGGGGCTCCCTTATAGGTGATTTGACGCTTCTCTCTTGCAGCTTTTAAGATTCTCTCTTTATCTCTGAGTTTTGCCAATTTGACTATGACATGTCTTGGAGAAGGCCTTTTTGGGTTGAATACGTTTGGAGATCGTTGAGCTTCCTGGATCTGAAGATCTGTGATTTTTCCTATACCTGGGAAGTTTTCTGCCACTATTTTGTTGAATATGTTTTCAATGGAATCTCCATTTTCCTCCCCTTCTGGAATACCCATGACTCGGATATTTGAGCGCTTGAGGTTGTCTGATATCTCTCTCAGATTTTCTTCCATGTCCTTGATTCTTTTTTCTTTCTTTTTGTCTGCTTGTGTTATTTCAAACAGCCCATCTTCGAGTTCAGAGGTTCTCTCTTCAACTTCGACAAGCCTGCTGGTTAAACTCTCCGTTGTGTTTTTTATTTCGCTGAATAACTTCTTCAGTTCAGCAAGTTCTGCTACATTTTTTTTCAGGACATTGATTTCCTTGTATATTTCCTCTTTCAGATCCTGTATACTTTTCCTCATTTCATCATGATGTCTAGCTGAGTTTTCTTGTATCTCATTCAGTTTCCTTAGAATTATCACTCGAAATTCCTTGTCAGTTATTTCAAGGGCTTCTTGTTCTATAGGATCTAGAGTATGAGATTTATTAACTTTTGGTGGTGTACTTTCTTGATTTTTTGTATTTCTGGTGTCTTTTTTTTGGTGTTTATTCATTGTGGCAGGGGGTTTCACAGTCCACCGGTTTGAGACTAATGACTAACTAGGATGTTGCTGTGGTTGCCAATTTGGTATGGCTCCCGCCGTGACTGCTCAGTTGGCCTCTAGTGTCTTGTGTGTGTGGTTGCCTCGGGTCTTGGGCTTCTCCGGGGATCCACCTTTCTGGTCAGCTTGTACTCTGCTGGGCTGGTGGATCACGCACCACAGGGTGTGTGATCTCTGTTGAGCTTTCACTTTCTGCACAGGACTTCTCCCCGTTCCGTGTGCTCTGGCCTAGGCTGTTAGATCGTGCAGTGGCGACCCCACCGGGTGTGTGGTTTCTGTCGAGTCTCCGCCTCCCTGGCCGCACGTCTCCCCCCTCTGTGCACACTGTGCTGGGCTGGGGTGTGTCTTCTGCACCCGTCGTCTATCAGCTGGGCCTTCAAGACCCTGCTCAGCACCACCTCGCCCAGGAAGTCTACCAGGTTTCTGCTAGGCACAGACGACCGGTCTCTCTGGGTGCCTTTGTAGCACTGTGTAGATCTTTCTCGGGTCTTGTTCACCTTTGTATCCCCCCGGTATAAACCGAGTCTAGTGCCCGCCTGCAGCCTGCTCTCCGGCAGGTTCTAGCGGACCTGGGAACTCTCCTACCACACTATTCCCAACCAGAAATTTGTTAGGCTTTTTTCCAAACTGGTGGTCGCAGAGATGGTATCTGCCTCCCAGTAACAGGAAGTTTACCGGGCCGGAGTCCAGGGTGTGGTGGAGTGACAGTCGGCCCGCCCGTACTTCCTAGCCCCCCCAACACTGGTCGGGACGCCCCACACCCCCAGCCCCGCCAGAGAACCGCGGAGGGAGTGGGAGAGGAGGCCGGCCCGCGGGGTCCGGAAAGCCCCGCGCCAGGCCAAGCAAATGGGCTCAGTGATGGCCGATCAGGGCGGAGCTGCCCGCACCTGGGAAAATGGAGGCAGCACTGGGGCAGTGAGTGGCCTGGTGGTGCAGGCGGGAGCCGGGTGGGCAACCACCCCCCGAACAGAGCTGTGCCAGGGATCACTCACAGTGCTGTGCCAGGTCGGGCGCTCGCTCTGTCTCTGGTTTGTTGCCTTCCGTGTTCTCGGCGCTGCCGCCTCGGGCTGTTCAGTCGCCGCGGCGCCGCTCGGGCGCTCCCAGGAATCTTCTTTAATGCCGGCCTGAAACCTCGAATCCTGAATAGGGCAGCTGGCCGCCTTCAGTGCGGCCCCGGCCTCCGGGATCCTGGCTGCATCCACAGCAGCCCTGGCGCCGTGTTCCCTGTTTCAAGACTCGCTTTTGCAGCTAAGAATCAGTTCTTTTCCTGCTCCACACTTCAAAGCTGTTGCCGGTAAATGAGGCAGCCTCTCCTGCCGGGGGCAAAGTGGCGTTGAGCCCCCACGACCGGCCAGCAGCAGCAGTCCTTCCTTAAGAGATGGCCAGAGGAAGGTCCACAAGTTTCCCGGCTGCCTGAGGCCCAGTGGCCACCTTTTCCACCTCAGCTACTCCGCGCCAGCCGCCGCAGCCGCCGCCATCTTGAAACTCCCAATGATTATTTTAAAATCAAGATATTCTCTCCTTTTTATTTTTATTTTTATTTTTTGAAGCTCCCTTTTTAAAAAAAATTATGAAATCAGCAGCTTAGGGCCAAAGACAATAAAATTCACGGTTTTACAGCTGCTATCCCTGTTTATAGGATCTGGGGCTACAGCTAACTCTACAGTGTTGTTTGAAGAAGAAAAAGCCCTCCCTGGGAATGTGCAAAAGACATCCTGACAGGAGTGTCATGGACTAAACGCTGTGTTCACAGCAAGACTTCATAAAGGCACAGCATCAATCAAGAATTTAGGAGAGTAGGGAGAGAGGACTGTGTTTGTTTTGGCAAGGTCTGTGTTATTACAGCAGAAGACTGTGGACCAGTGTGGACCATAACCATGCCTCCTGAAATAGCTGAAGTCAAGGGAAGGGTGTAATTGCCATAATTGTAAATAAGTGGTCCAGAGAAGTCTGCATTATATCATAGGGGGTTTATATACAGTTACAACATTGAACAGATTGTTAAAAATCAATTGAAAATAATAGAAAAAATATGAATGTATAAATCAAAAGCTTTCTCTCTGTGACCTTTCCCTTGAATTCTGCCATAGACACAGTGTGTTAAATTGTACACAAAGCAGGCTTGACGCAATTGAGAAGCCATTTATGCCATTGAAGGCTTGAATGCTGGGCTTTAATTGAGAATTTCAATTATTATAAGGCCAATCATTTTTCTTCCTTGGACAAAAGGGATTGGAAAGTTAAAGCCAAAAAGAAGAAAAGAAAAAAAAAAAAAGAAAGAAAGAAAGAAAGGTGGTGAGAAATGGAGGGAAAATAGAAGAAAATAGTGAATATACACTGAATAGGAAAAAATAGAACCAGGAGGCTTATTGTAAAAAGGTAGGGGGAAAGTCTTTTTTTCTCATGCTAGTGCTTAGAACATGGCTAATATTTGGCTGTTATTAGGTGAAATAGGCTGAATGCTGAATGCAGATGAAAAGTGAAAAATTTAATCAATTATCCAGATGTTTCCAAATATCTGGACTCTGGCATCAAATGGATAAAACATCTCAATGATTGACTAAACTTTTTGCTCTGCATTTATATATGGTGACATCATGTGACAGCCAAAGATTGCTTGGCACCTGTCCATATAAACTGTATTTCCAACTCTGAACCTGTTTAACATACAGTTACACTTAGGGCAGTCTCTATAGGCATGTGTTTGCTCTGGCTTTTGCACAGCACTATGGCACCACTATCTTTGTATATTAGAAGGAGAATTAATGTTAGGCACATTGTCATCATCCATGAAAAGAGGTGACAGTGTTTTGAGAGATACTGCAAAACACTTGGCAAGAAGAAGAATGCCAATCTTTCAATAGCTTGATTCTCACTGGTGCTCAGGAATTTCAAAAATCATTTTGATTTAACTCTAATCCTTGGAAGATATTGAAGAGTGCATCCTGGAGCTAGTGAAAAAACATCTTAAAACTGGGGTCAGTAAACCCTTTCTGCAAAGAGCCAGATAGAAAATATTTTGGGCTTTATGGGCCATCCCTTCTCTGATGCTAACTCTTGTCTACCAAAATTCAGACTGTAGAGGCAAAATAATTTTATGAAGTTTATTGGCAACCAAATGTGAGCATTGACCCAGGAAACACCAGGCGAGAGATGGGAGGTGTTCCAGAAGTCTTACAAGCAACAAGATTTTAACAAGAAGGTTACAAAAGGGAGGGGGCCATCTGAGAATAGAATTACTCCATTCACATTGGTGTGCCAAAAACAGAAGTTACAGTCATTGGTTACGAGTTACAGCCTAAAGTTAAAAATGTCTACACGCAGTTTTAAGCAAAAAATCTTCCTGTGTTAGCTATTTTAAACAATTGAGTGGCTGCTTTGAGTGAGCAAATTATACAGGTATCAGTGTGTTCCAGCCCTAGCCACATTGTATCTTTAAGAACAGGATGTCAACACTGAGATCATGAGACTCAACCCAAGGCAGAGATTTCTTGGGAACCTGCCTCAATTCCCTCATCACTCTGAACTCTGCTGCTGTACCATGAAAGCAGCCATAGATGATACGTACGTGAATGAGAATAGTGTGCCAATAAAACTTTATTTATGGACAATAAAATTTGCATTCCATGGAAATTTCATGTGTGATAAGGCAGTCTTCTGCTGATTTTTTTCCCTACAAAAACAGGCAATTATGTTGGATTTGGTCTCTGGGCCATACATTACTAATCTCTGTCCTAAAACATGAGAAATTTAGATTAATAATAATTCTTTAATAATAGTAAACATTTGTAGCACTCTATGTATTCTATAGCAATTTAATCCTCAAAATAGCCCCATGAGGCAGATACTCTCATTTCCTTCAATATACAAAGAGGAAATGAAAATGCAGGGATTTCGAGTAATAGAGCTACTGCATACAGTTGTGTGGGTTGCTTATTGCACTGGGGTGCCCAATCAAGGGGGTGAGTGAGGGTCAAAAATGAGCCCTCCAGTTTCCTTAGGACTTCATCTGCCCAAAGCAGCACCTGTTTCTAATTTGCACCAAGTTCCTAAGGGCTAGTCTTTTAAGTAACTTGTCCAAGGCCACATGGTCATTAAATGGCAGTGTTTGCACTTGAACCCAGGATATTCAATCCAAAGATTCTGCTATGCTGCTGAAGCAATTTTCTGCATGCCTTTTGCATATACATACGTTATGTTCCAGAGGTATTTTTTGCACAATTCTCATTTGTTTCTTTATAAATTCTTACTTCCCCAGGACCAGCAGATTCAAGTATGCTGCAGTGGCTTTGTTCCTGCAGTTAGACATATTTGTCCTCATAGTTGGCTTGTGCAACAATGTGTCAAAATGTCAGAAGACATTAAACAGCATTAGCACCAAACACTACAAGAGTGAAAACACCGTGAGGGTGAAAATATTTGTTTTCTCTTCTCTTCTGTGATTCTTTCCCAACCCAGCCAAGAGAACATATTTCCAAAGGGACTAAGGTGAACAGCAGCCTAAAATAGCAAACTAAAATATATTGCACAATTTCTGCCTGTAACATTACTTAGATTGAATAAACTATCTTACGCCCAGTGTGACCAGTTGATTGTGAGCTCAGCTAAACAGAATGCTGAAGTCATAGTCCCAACATGCCAAAATGAATTCCACTCTTCAAAACATTTTCTTCTACTATTTCTTTCACTCATTTCCTTCTCCATCCACCCCTAATGCAGGCCTGCACCTCCTTCTTTCCTAGATTACTGAAATGGACTCTCATATATTCTGCCCAGTTCCAGTATTACTGGCTGTCAATAATCTATCATACCAACTTCATGTTAATCTTAGAACACTAGTTTTTAAAGCCGTTTCACAGTCCAGTTTGAGATTCTCAGTGGGTGTCTTGTTTATGGTATCCAACACAAACTTCTGAGCCTGACACTCGAGACCTTCCAAGGGTGGCCACATTTATTTATCTAGTTGTCCACTATTCTCTCAATTCAGTTTGTCCAGTGTGTCTCCTTCCTATCATCATCCTTGAATAAACAGACCCATGTTCCACTCTGAGTCCTCGCTCATGCTGTCTCCTGGTCAGGAGGGTCCTTCCTTCTCCCCCATATATCCCGGTTTTTACTAACTCCGCTAAAGTCAAATCCTATGTCAAATCCTATGTCAAATCCTACCTTCTCTGGAGAGCTTCACTGGCGTTCCCAGCTCACAGTCACGTCTAATTCTACCACACATTCCAACATTTGGCTACCTTCTGCTTTGGCTGTTCACAGATTTGCTTTGCTTTCTGTATCATATACACCAGAAGCTTATAAACTCTTATGGAGGAATGGCTACATTCTCCTGTAGCAGCCATGAGTTCCACATGCCAAACTCTGCTCTGCAGGTCTGCAAGCAATGCTTTACCTTTTTACTTTCTATATCTGATTATGATTTGTCCATTCTGTTGGGCCTGTGGAAAAACAAGCCAACAAAACACAACTAAATCCTAGCTTGTCTTGGGATCCTCTAACTTCTTTTCTGGGACTGTGCCACAGTTCTGGCATCTTCCACAAAGCCAAATGTTGGGGAGGCAGGAGACACTGGGTCTTTTATTCTTGCTCCAGACAGGGAAGGCCTGAGAGCTTGTCATCTCTGTCCTCAGATTTAATGGTCTTCTGCTATACCCATGTCATGCTGGGAGCCCAGGAATCTTTGTGAAGCCTGCTTATATTTCTGTCAATGTGCACAATGTAGCCGTCCCTCTCCAGCTGGCAGCCTTCCTGGTGGGCTGCCTCATGTAGGCACAACGCCTCTCTGCTCTTGGGAGTGAGCAAGACCAGTCCGTCTGCCTCTTCCACCCTTCCCAAGCTCAGGGAATTGGGGAAGTTTGGAGGAATGTCTCCATTACTGACTCCTCAGGATGTGAATAGAGAATCTTTTTCCCCAAGGGTTTAGGCTTTTATAAAACAAAGACACAAAAGCTTGTGGTTTGCCTTGTTTTCCACTCTATTATGTGCCTCTCCTGAATGAATGGAGATCTAATCTTGTGCTGGAATGGGGGTGGGATGGGACAGATTTATGGGAAAGTGAAGAACAATGAAAAATAGTGAAAAGAAGAAAAATAAGTGAATATTTAAAAATAGTGACTATCTATAAGCTTTTTTTGGTTATTTTCTATGGTAGCTTACACACAGTATTGGTGATAATGCAGAAGGAGCCTGATAACGACTTTCTCATTCAGTTTATTGAGCTCTTTCATTACATTTACAATGAAAACAGTAGGAGTTTCTATTTCTACCATCAGAATTTTTAATACATTCTTTTTGTTGTGTTTTATTTACTTATACAGCTGGGTTAGGTCTAACTAACATTGTTACAATTTTAGCAAAAAGGCATTCTCTTCCAAATAGGTGCTTTTTCATTCTAATGTAACTTCCTTTCCTGTAGAGAGGAGTGGAGAAGAAGTAGAATCTGTTTACAGAAAGGAAACTTTGGCTGTCAATGACATCAGCAGGTAAGTAGGTGGTGATGAAGTCTGTGCAAGTAACTGGCGGGAGACCCCCTCTGCTTACCTAATTCCTTGGCAATGTCCATTCGTAAACAATGTCCACTTGGGCCCTGCCAGGTATATCCCTGTCTGAGCATCTTGCTTCACCCAGATGAATCCTAGGTATTTCTGCTAGATTTCAAAGGATGCTGCAAACAAAGCATACTCGAGAAATGCTGTGTATCAGTAGTGGGATATTTCTACATCACTCTTAAAGGCGGAAACCTCAGAGGGTAGCAGTGCAGCACTGGAGCCAGGCCCTGTGGCTTGGGCTTGAATTGCAGCTCTTATTAGCTGTGGAACCCAGGGCATGGGCACCTCTGGTACCCTTATTTTCTCTTCTGAGAAAAAAATGGGGATAAATATAATATTGTTGTAAGATTATTACGAAGTGTGAATGAGCAAATATGTCCTCTGCCTAGAATCCTGCTGGGCATATGGCTGGCACAGTGCAGTGTTAGCTATTATTATCATTGGATCTTTGTTCCCTCTTTTTGTCTGCTATCCCCTTTCTAATCGGCACCTCCTTACCCAACAAAGCCACTCAAAAGACCGTATCTAAAGTTCTTTACAATTTACCATGCTGTTCAACATCATTCTAACTGTGAGTGATTTATTATGATCTGTCATTTTAGGACACTTAGACTCATAGACTGCTAAGAGCCATTGCTTTGAAATAGGCAACTGCTTTCTGATTTCTGACTTCCATCCAGGTCTTCAGGCAACTGGGTTTTCAGTAGGTCTGTAACTGTGTCAGTTTAAGCGTGTCAGATGCAAGGAATCAAAAACACAACAAAAGTTGGCTTACACAAACACTAAAAGCATTGTATATTGTTCTATATAGCTGGAAGTCTACAGGCAGGACAAACCTCTGGATTACTTTAGTTTAGTGATTCAACAAGGTCCTCAAGTTTTCTTTCCATTTTTCCTCTTTGCCCTGAGGTTGGCCTTAACTCATGGTGGTAATTTGTGCTGCTAACAAATTCTTAAGATACTTGCTTTCACATGTATCCTTGGAGAGAGCTGGAGAAATGGTTATTTCGAGAAGCTCTCAGTAAAGACCAAAAATATTTCTTCCTCAAAAGTTACTAAAAAACATTTCCAGTAGCTCTGGCATACTTGAAGCAGTAGCCGTAGCCAGCGGAGGGAGTCACACTATTGGCTTAGATGTGAGCTCCGTACCCCATTGTCGGTGGGAGAAGGGGACATTCAGCCTCTTTAAAGCAAGAGGGCTCTGGGAGGTTTGGCTACCTGAAAAAAAATCAGAAGTTACCCAAAGAAAGCGGAAGGATACTAGGGGGGCCATTTCAATATCAAATACAATAATTTGACTAGAAGCTAGGTTTTAGCAAGTCTGAAAGCATTCTTCTGCTCTTTGCTAATCTCATTTTACCTCATCCTACTCAACACAGGACTGTTTTTGTTTTTGTTTGCTTATTTGTTTTGTTTTGTATTAACAGCAAATACCATGATTCAGACATGTTTTGGCCACAGCATTGAGTCAGAAGACCTTATCCTTGGTAAATTCACATTAGACATGGATTTAAAGGGTTGAGTGCATATAAAGTCCTATTCATATGTTTTAAAAGTACTTCTTTATGGTGCCCTGTGTTTGGAAGAGAATTTTAGTGGAATTGGGCTTTAACGGCTTGAACATATGTTTAGATACATTCAATTCCAGTTTCTAACTAATCTGATGAACTGGCAGTGGATAAAATAATTGTCAAGGTGGGCAGGTGCTTCAGCCTCTGGGGTGCCTACAAGCCCCACTCTGCTGTTCTCAACCGTTTTCTGCCAAGTCACACATGAAGAAAGATGGTCACCCTGAGGACAGATTCCCATACGCACTTCTCAGTATATCCATGTTTTCTTTACCCACTCCCCTCTGCTCACAAAACTCATCAGATTGAGAGTGAGAGACATATTTTTTGTAGTATCAACTGAAATTAGGGCTGTTGAGGCAAAAGACTTTTAGAGAAGTTTATTGGGAGCCAAATGTGAGTATCGACCCAGGAAACACAAACCAATAGAGTTGGAAAGTGCTCTGAAGTCTGAAACAAGGGAAGGCATCTTATAGGGGAGTTTCAAAAGGGAGGGGAAACCTTCTAATACATTTGTCCTTTTCTCATGAAATACGAGAATCACAGTCATTGGTTACCAATTACAACATAGAAGCTAAAAAGTGTCTACGTGCAACCTGAAGTAGAAGCTTTATGGTTCAGCTATTCTTAATATCTAAGTGTCTTATTCATAATTGGTGAGCTGTACATTAATCAGTAAATTAGCACTTCTAACCACATACATTGTTTATTTTAAGAACAGGATGTTGACACTGAGTTCATGAGACTTTTCCCAAGGCAGTGAGTTTTGAAAAACCTGCTTCATTTTGATGATGTCTTTCATCAGCAGGTATGAACTTGAATATGCTCTGATTTATAAAAAGAGAAAAGTTATTCTCAAACTTTAGTTTTTGCATTAGTCAGGAGAGGCTAGATTATGCTGCGATAAGAAATAACTCTTAGTGGTGTAATGCAAAGACATTCTGTTTCTGACTCAATGTGAGCTTATAGTGCAGGAGGTGCTCTGCTAATCATGGCACCCTGGGGACCCGGCTGGCAGAGACACCATCTGGAAGTGGCTTCCACAGTCAGAGAACTGGGCAAAGACAACATCAACAATTGCAAACTCATTCTTAGTATTGTTGCCCCAGAATGACACATCTCACTTTTGTTCCCATTTTATGACAAAGTCACATAGGCCATGCTACATGGGGACGGGGAAAAGCAATTCTATCAATGCTCAGAGAAGGAAAGACAGAATATTCATGAAAGCCCTAAGTACCACTTCAAGTTTAAGAAGAGAAAAGTTATCAGTAACAAATGAGCTATGATGCAGCTCACTGCTCTGCTTGTTAATTGTACCTCCTGCTAGACAAAAGGTCTCACCTGGACAACTGCTTAGGCTGAGGAGGGTCTTCCATTCCCTTCATGTTTGCTGCCTGGAAAGAGGGACTTTTTGGATATTTTGCTGATGTTTATTTATTCTCACATTCTAGTTTAGCAGAATATTATACATGTATACATACATATGTTAGCATATGGCATAGATAAACACAGGATGATGCTATAACATGCTCAAAATCAAAAGATGAAAACAGTTCTCCAAGAACACAGTGAAGAACCAAACTGAAAACTCCATTTGAATAATTGTCTAACATTAGTCTATATAGCTCAGTCTTATTTCTATTAATACCTACATATGTATATTTATAACGCTTGGGGAAAATCTGGACGCAGATTTACTAAAATACTAATTAATTTGGATATAATAGTGAATAATATATCAATTTTTATTTAACTTTTCTTTGACCTGTATTTTCTAAATTTTGTATAAGTGTCTTAAATAAAAAATAATCATCTCCTTGCATTCTGGTTAGGTGAAATAACTGAAAAGCAACTGTGGTCAGCAGAATTTTAAGACGGCCCCAAGATTATACAAGGCACCTGCTCCCAGTGTACAAGGATACAACTTGTATAATCCTCTCTCCTTGAGTGTGGGCAGGACTGTGAATACCATGGGATATCACTCCTGTCATTATGTTATGCTATATGGCAAAAGAGAGAATTAAGGTTCAAAATTAGTTGATTTGGGGTTAATCAAAAGAAAAGTTACCCAGGGTGGGCCTGAACTAATCATCTAAGCCCTTAAAAGGAACAAGAAACAGCAGCAGCCTTCTTCTGCCTTCAAGAAGTAAGCTGCTGTGTCAGGAGAGGAGGTGTCCATGTGGCCAGGACCAGAGGATGGTTTCTAGAGGGCCTGACTAACAGCTTGTAAGAAAACAGGAAACTCAGTCCTACAGCTACAAGAAAATGAATTCTGCCAACAATTGGTGAGCTTGGAAGATGACTCTGCACCTCAGATGAGATAGCAGCCTCAGCCTGCTCATTAATGTCAGCCTGGTAAGATCCTGAGCAGAGGGCCAAGCCAACCTGTGCCTGAACTGCGACTCAGGGAATCTAGAGATAACAAATTTGTGTTGTTTTAAGTCACTAAGTTTGTGGTAATTTGTTACGCAGTAATAAAAAACTAAACAGTGTCAACAACTACCAAAAGATCCTTCTGCATATAATCAAGAAAAAGTGAGGATAAACACACATTTTCAAAAAAAGAAAAAGATTCCTCAAATACGAATCAGGACTGCAGTTAGCTTTTTACTGGGAAGGGGCAGGAGGGAACCTGCTGGAGGGCTGGAAATTTTTTACAACTTGATCTGGGCACTGGGAGGTACATACACTAAAATTTGCTGGGATGTGTATTTAAGACCTGTATGTACATTACCTATATCTCAGTTTTAAAAAATGAATTAAACCCAATGAGTTTGGTATCAATCATTACCAAAATTCTGTGAGGTAAATCTGTGTGTTCATGTATGATAAGCACTCAAGAAACACTTTTTTTCTATTGTAGTAAAATATACATAATGTAGAGCTTCTCATTTTAATATTTTTAAGTGTGCAGTGCAGTGACCTTAAGTGCATTCACATTGTTGTGCATCCAGCACCACTATCCATCTCCAGAATGTTTTCATTATTCCATACTGAAAGAAATACTCATATATTGTACTGTTGAGACACCTGGCTCTGTTTTCTTTTTGCCCTGTAAATAAGTCAAGGAACAATATGGCATGATTATCAAGGCACCTCTCAAATTATGCTTGTTTACATATGAGGTTGACATGTGCTCTGATATGCTCCTAGGTTTTTGTGAAGCAAAAATTCTTAGAAGATGACCATTTATTTTACTCAATTTTATAGACCAGGCTTTTTAGAATCCCTTTCCAGCCCCGCCTTTTGCCTCTTCCTCACTCAAACCACTTTCTCTGTTGTAGCAAGTTATTTGTGACTCTCAGAATGCATCAAGAGGTTGAGCCTTGCCCATGAACCTCCCCCTGAAATGCTGTCACATCCTTCTATGCCCAGCAAACTTACTTAATCAGCTCATTCAGAAAATTTTGCTGAGCACTTACTCTGTGCCAGGTGCAGGCCCTCCATTGGTGAACCTGCCTCCTGGCACAGAGAGTCCTGTGGGGAGATGGGCACTTGTTTTTCAAATCTTTGTTCACGTATCAGCCTTCTACTCCCCACTCTCCCCATTGTATTGCCTGAGGTTTTTAATTTCTTTTTCAGCAATTTATACATACACCTCCTTCCGAAATTCTCTTTTGTTTCATGTTTGTTCATGTTCTTATCTCCTCACTTAAAGTTACTTGAAAATCAGCTCTACCTCATTTGCTTCTGCACCTGAGGCACCTGGCATACTGCAGGGAAGCGGTGGACCCTCATTTACCATTCATTGAATGGCTGAGTTGGGTGTTGGGTAGGGACTGTAAGGTTGTAATTAAAATTCAGGTGCTACCTAAAGATCATGGCACCTTAACATCTGTAAGTTACTGAAAAGTTTAGTTAATAGTTGTAATAGGTAGAGAAAATGAGGCGGGCACATTTAAAGTCTCCTCTTTATGACGGATTTATATTATTAATTAAACAGAGGAATGTGGGAACCCGTGAACACTGATTCTTTCCCCTAGAAACTGGTTCCCTTTCTTCTTAATTAAGTGGGATATAGTACAATATAAATCTCTTAATGCTTATTCCACTCATTTCATACATACTAATGAGGACGAGTGTACAAGTGTGGTGACAATGGTGGAAATCATTTATACAACAGTGGGAAAAATAACGTCAGGACTCAGACCCCCTGCTGACTTTGCACACAGTTTTTTAAAGATTTATATTGTCAGACTAATTAAGTAGCTGAGTGCATTAAATAAAGAGTACATGTCACTGCAAAGGTTATGAGACTCCTCGTGTTTCTCTGCTTCTCATCTTATAGGTGAGAGTGCAGGGTATGGACCCAGTCTCTATGGCTCTTTCCTTCACACATTACCTGCCGTTTTCAAGTTTCCTACTTCTATCAAAAATTAATCACAGAGTGTTCAGAGAACTTTCAGAGTTCCCAGTAACTACAGAAAGATGAATTTTGATGTGAGATACAGCTATACTTATCTCCTTTATGCTGTGTGTATTTATCATTTAAAAAAGTGGGTGGTACTCCCATTAGCTAAGAGAGAATGTATTCTGAAAACATAACCTCAGATTTTATGATTGTGCCTATATTATTTACTAACTTCTGGAAAGAGGAAAAAGGATAAGACAAGCCCACAAGTTATCGTTTTCTCTGCAGGAAATGATTTGAACTCTTTCTAGAAGTGAAATGTGAATTATTTTCTACAAGCTCACGTCCTTAGTCAGCTCTCTTTGTATGCTGCGTGGCCACAGTTTAATGACGGCAAAATCGAAACGGCAATATGAATTTCACAGCATATCCATCTACTGTTTTCTTTTTTGAATGTCATTCAAAACAAAATTAAAAGAAAAATTCACAGGCAAAGCATTTGGGTGTGTTTGTGTAGGGTGTGTGTCTGAATATGTAAAGATAACTTCTAAATTATCTCATAAGGATATGGAAATGAAACAATCTTCTTACAGGAAAGCAGGTGACTTAGTATTATAGTTTTCTCCCCTCCCCCTTGCTTCTGTGTGTGTTATGGTCATAAAGATGTAGGAATAACTCATCTTAGGCATGTGCCAGTGGATTGATTGATTAATTGGTTGGATGTGTTTGTTTTGATTGTGGAGGGACCAAAACCTGGAGCTGAGGGTCAGACATGGGCAGTGTCTTGGCCAGTGTCACACAGCCAGTTAGAATCCAGCCAAGACCAGCAGCTCAGCTCTCTTGATCACCAATGAGTTGTCTTTCCATTAGAGAAAGAGATACAGTTGCAAATATTTTCCCTCTTTCTTTGCTTTACTTATTTATTGTTCCCCATATGGTTTCCTCCATCTGTATCTTGACACTGTATCTATTAGCGGCAATTCAAGAACTCACTTTTGTTTTCATTTCTAATTTCTCGTGATGCACCCAATTCTTTTCCTCACAGGGCTCCCAGCTAACTCTTTCCACCCTTCTTGTCAATACTCTGTTCCTGGGGGTCTGGATCTGTTTTCTATGTTTTGCTGGCTGAATCAAGAGAGCAAGAAGAGTTGGAATCCTGACTTTGTTCCTTATTTTACTGCAAATATAGAGGGAGGTGGGGTGGTGGGAGAGAAATTGTAACTGAGGGCGGGAAACTGTTCTGTGCCTTTTATAAGAGGGGGTTTCCGTCACACCGGTTGCTGTGTAGCACTAATCACACATCAGATCATGTTTCTTTCCACTGCCTTGCCCAGTGACCCCCTCCTCAAGGCTGGTACCTCTGCTGGAGAGAAGCAACCAGAAGCACTGCAGGTGAGGGGAGCATCTCCAGCAAGTCTCGGGAGCTATGGAATACACCACATAAGGCCAAAGTGTCAAGCTTTCATCGCTGGCTCTTCTACTTCCTAGTGTGGGCCCTTGGGTAAGTAATGACCACTTTGTACCTCATTTCTTCATCTACAAAATGGGGACAGAAATACCTCCCTTGTAGGGTAGATATGAGGATTAACCAAAGTGCTTGACACAAAGCCTGGTCTGTAGTCAGTTAATTATTATTTTTATTAAGAGGCACCAACAGGTAGGACATAGTTTCTTGGGAACACTCAAATTCTCTCCAAACCAGAAAGTCATGAAATAGCTCTGGCACCTACCACTCTTCTGCCCTATCCCTACACCCCATATGCAAGTTTCCTTTCTTGGGGATTGGGGAAAGAGTCCAGCCTCCTAAGAGGGTGGAGTAGGAAGATGGTGAGACCCCACGAGATGTCAGTGCCTCAGTCCTTTCTTGGGGATTGAGAAAGAGTCCAGCCTCCTGAGAGGGTGGAGTAGGAAGATGGTGAGACCCCACGAGATGTCAGTGCCTCAGTCCTGGGGTCTGAGTCCTGGCTGTGCTCCAGTCCTCAGAGACAGCTGCAGTGCCAGGCTGGACACAGAGGCACAGCCCAGAGAGCCAAGAGGAGCAAGGCTCCTTCCACCAGTTCCACTGCTCACTGGCTGAGGTCTGCGCTGACTTCTGCTGAGGACTGTGAGTTGAAGAGAGAGAGAGCTGAGCCTGCGGAGAAGTGGCGTCCCTGAATCCTGCCAGGTTGACTTTGGCTCCAAATTGCCTTCACCACCTGGCTGGAGGTGGGCTGTGCCCGGTGTCATCCCTATGCATGTTGTGACATGGGCCCCTCCCTTCACATGCATGCTCTACTCCATCATGTCCAGATGTTCCAGATGTTCCAGGCTCCCATCTCTAAGCACACAGAAGGTTTTCATGCTCCCTAAAACAGTGTCTTCTTTCATTCTTAGACTGCAAACACTGGCCTATCCAAAGCCCCTCCCGTGTGTGTAATTTAAACGTGTCGACACTGGCCGTTGCTGCCCTATGTTTAGACAGAAACCCCAACTTGAAGGAGAGCCACATGCATCTGCAGGCCTGCATGGATCCTCAGCTGACCTGGAATCTCTCGTCTCAGAGAGATTTCACAGGAAGCTGCATTAGGGCATTTCCATGCTGTTCTAGACCCAGACTCCTGGGCCCAGGCAAAGCCTGCCAGTATTGGTCATCACCACAGTAGGGCCTTGGCATAGCAGCTCTCACTGCAGAAGGCACGCAGGGCTTCAGTAGACGTGGATAATTCTGTGTGGACCAGCCCGATTGGTTTTAATTGAGTCCGCTCCCCCTCTCCTCCCACTGCGATGAGGGGGAGAATGAGGCTTGCTCTAACACCGTGTCAAATAGATAAGGGCAGGCAGAACCAAGGCTAAAAATGCATTTTTCCTGTTGCCATATTTCTTTGCTTGTTATAGTTTCTTTGCACCCTAGAGCTCTTGTCGGTGACCCATTTTGTGAATGGATACATTTCTGCTTTGAAGTCATAATTTATCCTGCAAGAGCTGCTAAAAGAAGCACTTTTAAACTCAGATCTGAGTGAGGGCTGGGAATTGTAAGTCACCTCCAAGCACTTGGATAAATTGCAAAGAGTTGAGTCTTTTTACCTCAGGGAGTCAATTTTAACTTATTACTTTTTCCTCTGAAGATGATTTTCTCTCATATTTTCTCCCCCTTGCTTTCATTGCAAATTCTGACTTAGGTTGTACAAATTAGTCGTTTGTGATTTATTTATGACATTTAGTTTGCTGTGAGTTAGCTTGTGACTACCTCATCATTAACTAACCAGCTAAACAAGAGTTTTAAAAATTAGCCTATAGAAAGCCTTGAGAAACAAGTTTTTCCAACCTACTCTAAGATAATTACAATAACTACCAGCATCTCTCTTCATAAACATTGAGAAAAGATATGGCTGGCGAGTCAAGAGTGCTGACCCACATCCATGTGCCTGGATTCAAATCATGCCTTTACCAACAATCAGCTCTGTGACCTTGGGCAAGTTACCTAACTTCTCTGTGCCTTTTTTCTCAACTGTGAATGGAAGTAAAGCTCACACCTCTTGCATAGGGTCGTTGCAAGTAGTAAATGAGTTAAGAGAAGCAAAGACATTGGAAGGGTGTCTGATACAAAGGAAGCAAAATGTAAGTATGTTTTCTTATTATTAAACTGTCTTCCAAATGTGTTTAGAATATTTGAATACTTGGAGAAGAGAGATGTAAACAGGGAAAGCACATATTTATAAAAACAGGTAACTTTTGCTTTTATGGTTTGATTAATCTATCAGAAGCAGATCAGACTTAATGCAAAAGTTTTCATAGATTTCGTCCCTGATGATGTTTTGTTTTTTGTTAAATACCTATATAAATCTTCTGAGTCTTATGACAATGCTATTTTGGATCTCCGGCTTTAAAGGTGGAGGAGAAATGTCTTCAATGTGTGAGTTTGCATAATAAAACCCATCTGACTGAATAGGGCTATATTAAGTGGCCAGTGTCTCTGGTGTCTCCCCCTCACCACCCTTCCATTCCTTCCCACACACTCTCAAAGGACACACATAGCACACTTTATGCAAGCCACAGAAGAGAAAAATAATAAAAACACATCTCTGTCTCCATATGTTATGGCTTTTTCTACACACTGAGTTTTCAGGGTAACTATCTTATTGTAAAATTTGCCTATTGCTGACAAAGCTATTCAGGGATAAACAATACCCTCTGTCACTTGATAGGCTGCCAAATTTCCCTAAGAGGATTCTTTTGGAAACCCTTAAAATGTCCCTTTGTTACGACCCACAGAAAGTCACAAGAGAGCAGTGTAGCTGAATTGTATTAAGAACCCACTGGGACAGGACAACTGTTTTCTTGCTTACACGGACACACACACACACACACACACACACACACACACACACACACACACACACACACACACACACACAATGTCCTCAACCTGCATTCCTTTGTGTTTTTCCTGGGGTTGGTTAGCAAAGAAATTTGGGGCTAAATCTCTGCTCATCTGGGGCCATTTGATAATGCCTTTGAACTAACTTCCCTGGAGTTCAAACACATTACAATCATTCCTGAATCTTCAGTATAAGTTTAGCAATGCTCTATTAACATACCCAGTTTATTGCCAGAAGGTCTCAGGGGAATTCCAGAGATTTAGCCAATCTTGGAATAACCAAATTAATCACCTGGCCATCACAATTTAGCCAGTGGACTGAGGCAGCTCTATTGAATTTGGGAGTCCCAAAAGGAAGGTCATATGACTTTGATTTCTGGAGGACAGTGTGTACGTGTGTGGCGGGGGAAAGGAGGGACAAGAGAGATGGGTATGGGGTAGGGGGTTTGCATGATCTTAACCTGGAAGCTCAGAGTTCTGTTTCCAGCATGAGTCCCTTCCTTCGGATCCCATGGCAAAGGTCATGTCCTCCGGCTTGTTTTCAGAGCCCACATATACCATTCCCTTCTGATACATACCATGTTGTAACCTTATATTGATTTTTATGATCACTTGAATAATCTGTCTCCACAGGAGGGTGGGACTCCATGAGAGCTGATAGGGTGTTTTACTCACCACCCTTTTCTCAGCACCTGATCAGTGCCTGGCATACAGTTGGAGCTTAATAAATAATGGCTGGTTGAGTGCTCTCCTCTTTGTGTTCATTTCTGGTGCTAATCCTCAGTGTCGTCTGTATACCACTAACACTCAACTGTTACTGCTGACCAGGGCCAGACAGGGCAGGGGTGGCTGAAATTGACACATATTCCACTGGGCAGGCAGGAAGGTGTTTCATCAATCAATAATTTCAAAAGAATTTATCAGATTCACACTATCTACTTTGTGCTCAGTGCTAAAATTGAGAGAAATACTGAAAGGTCTAATAGTCTCTTTACCTACAGACCTTCAAAGTTTAACCCGCAAAATGAATCGTACACAAATGTCATAATGAAATGCTGATAAAAAAAGTCTAAGATTTATTCTAAGGGAAGTAAAATTTCAGAGAATGGACAGAGGGAGTGTTCTGGAGTAGATGGAGAAGGTTTCTATAGGAGGTAGGATTTCAGCAGGAAAGGTGGGTAGGATTGGGATGTGTCAAGGGGCAGAAGTGAGGCTTTCCATATGGGGGTGCTGTGGCAACAGGGACAAAGCTGTGAAGACTGGCATGAGTGTGGCTTTTGTGAGAGGAAGAGACCACTGACTGGGCTGGAGTGGTGTATGCATGAGAGAGAGGAGGGGGCCAAGGTCAAGATGTGGAGAACTCTGCAATGTGGTTTGTGATCATGAAACCACCCTTGGACCCCTTGTCAGAAGGGACTGTGGTGCCCAGGCTAGACAGACAGTAGTTCATGCAGTCATGGAGGCTGGAGGGCGATGCTGGAGCTCATCCTCCCACCTCCACTCCACACTCTCTTCTTGGTTTCCATTTCATTCCAATGAGCACTCCACTTTTTTTGACTTAACAATCTTCCATTGATGAACCAGCCTAATGTCTCTACAAGGCAATGGTTCTCAAGCTTGGGTGAACATCAGAATCCCTCAATGATCTTATTTTAAGTGCAGATTCCTGGGACCTGCCTCCTACCCCACTCCCAAAGTCTGATTCAGTAGATTAGGATTGGGGCCTCAGGATCTGCAGTTTTGCAAGGGCAAGGTGACCCATGGATCATGCTTTGCAAAATGGCCCTAAGGAGTAAGTGGACTAAGGAGGTGCAGCGAAAAACTCATAAGATGGGAAGCCAAAGAAAGGAGCGATAGAAGCAAACTGCACAATTAGTCAGTGTGACACTGATTTTTGCTAAAACTTAAATGCCTCCCAGAACAATTCTTTTCTTTCCCATCATTTGGGGATTACTTTAACTTGATGAGTAGGGTGATATGTACAATAGGCATAAAAATTATCCAATTTTTAGAAAACCAGGTAGTGACAATATTAAAGCTTACCTTAATCCAAGGACATCCTACGAACACTCACTTGAATTTATGCTTTGCTATTGGCTGGGCCCAGAGTAGCTCATTTTAAACTACAATTAGTAACAAATTACAATCACACTGACTTTCAAAAGGACTGGTTACATTCTGCTAGAAAACAATTTAAAGGATTGGTGCTGCCACTAAATCAAACAAAGTTCATCTAGATCCAGAGACTTAGGCCTCCCAACCCTGCAAAGTCTGCAGGTTGGCTTCTCTTTTAGTAAAAAGCTTAGCTCTGGGCTTCAGTATTCTAATCAGTGCTTGCTCTGATAATGGTCCAATCTGCTTGGAGAGGGTGCAGCAAACTCACTGGCAAAAATGCAGAATGGTAAAAATGTACATTCCATCTACATGTCCAGATGGGGAAACTTAGAGGGACTTTTGTAGTACAGGACCCAGTTTCTTTAACCATTCCCTGTAGGATCTCTGCAAACTCATTGGGAAGTAAAGGGCACCTCAGAGGTGACACAAACTCTCCTTTGTCGGCTATTCTTTCATTCAATACATGGTGAAGAAAGGCCAGACAGTGCAGAACAAAATCATGACCCTGAACCCTCCACAAAGGCACAGGGTTTGCTGTGAGAACTGGAGCACCAGAAGTGGCGACGGTCTGGGCCAGGGTAGGAATAGGGGTGCACAGTGTTGGGGGCAATGGTTTTGAACGGGTTGAGTGAACTTCTGCAGTGATAGAATTTGAGAAAATTGTAAAAAGTAGTTCATTTCTTGTATTACAGCTACAGGGGAAAAAGCCTTCATAATACTTATTTCACCAGAAATCTTTATTTTCTTTGTGTCCCATTCTCCTATGGTTTTATATAATGAGGGCACAGACATTTTGCCTGAGATAAAAGCAAAGGAAAGAACCTTAATAGTAAAGGAAACACATTTTAGAGCTAATTCTTTTTTTTTTTTTTTTTTAAACCTGCAACAAAAGATGTTTGGCTTCATTTTATGTGATACTGGCTGGATAGAGAGCCCCAAGTGTTCATTAGTAAGTGCACAGAGCTGTCTGTCTTCGGGATAAATGAGTACATTTTGGCTCTTCCATGTCCAAGTGCAATCACCTATAATGCCTGAAGTTAGGGAAACAAAATCCCCCACTTTGAATCACCAGCTAAAGGCACCAAAGCCAATCTTCAGCTCTCTCAAGGACAGAAAATCTTCAGCTATTTCAAGGACAATCCAAGACATGGGAAAGAATGTTGTTGAAATAAACTGAATTTGAATCAGAAGCCAACACCCTTTCCAAAAATGTAAAAGATTTTGCTTGCTTAGAATATCTACTTGGCACTGAATGGGTGGGTCTCTGGCAGTTCTCCAGACCACCCAGTTCCTGACTACTACCCAGGTGTCTTCTAGTCTCCAGTTCATGATAGCACCTAAAAGACATCTTGCCATTCTGACCAATGCCTGCTGTTTTTTTCACTGCCTCATATGACTCATAATGAAATCTCTGGCCCAGCTGTTTTTTTATTTCACCAGTGCCAACTGTAAAAGAGAGTAACTTCCTAAGGTACAAAGGCATGAGACGGCCAATTGCAAAGTGGAGGGGAGGGTAGAGTCTACCCATCACTTGACATGTGCTCAACATCTCTTAAGGATCCATATTTTGAAACTGATGCTCCCTGGGTCTTCACAATCTGCACTTTGATATGTTTTCAAAAACCCCAACAGTATGGCTTCTTCCAGGAAGCTGGGCTCTGGAGCATGCCCAGAGGAAGGCGTCGGAGTGGTGGTGATCTGCTCCCTGCCCCCTTCCACCTGCCCACCCCTCTTCAGTTTGCTCCACAGCAAGTGGGGCAGAGACCAAAGGGGAAGAAACAGTTCCAACCTCAATGGAATGGTTTTTGTGTGTATGGTTAAACGTGTTATCTACCTACCATTTGTTGAGTGGAGTTTATGCGGCTGAATTCTGTGTCTTCTTGCATCTCCAGGATTGGGGTCTTTGAGGAAATCAGATGGAATCCCTGTGACCCTCTTCAGGGCAATCTTCTCAGTCTTCTAGGAATTCTACAGACTGTGATCCTACCTCCCATCCTGCTTTGATGTCTATCATTCCTTTGTACATTTCTTTTCTTTTCCTCAGGCACAGATCAGTTCAGTTTTTCATCAAATCTTCAAAATCATGCAACCCACCTTCTTATTTTATAGATGAAGATGCTGTGGCCTGGGAAGATTGTGTGACTCACATGTACAACTATGTGTTCATCTCATTGACTTCTCTGCCCTTCTGTCTGTTTGCCTTAAGTGTGTCTGTGTGTGTATGTGAGGGAGAGAGAGAAAGAGAGCTATTTATTTATTTAGAGACTTATTGAGTATTTTATGTAAGAGAGAAAGCAAAAGAAAGTGCTAACATTTATTGAGGTCCTACTACATGCCCAGCTAGAATCTTTTTATATATGGTTTATTGGAGTCTCACATCAGCTCTGTGAACTAGGTGTTACCCGCATGTACCATATGAGGAAATGGAGGCTCAAAGAGGTTAAGTAATTTGGTGAAGATTGCACTTCCGGATGGAGCTAGGCTTGAGATCCAGGCTTGACTTAGCTCAGGACTGTCCCGTTAGAGCAGTCTCCAGAGCTCTGTGTGGAGCACTGCCCAGGACTGTAGAGATAGAAAGCTGCATATAGGAGGTGTGGGGCAGTCTGATGCTTGATCAAGGGGAGAGGCTGCACGTAGAGTGGCCCCTGCAGGACAGCAACAGCAAAGAGAGGGGACATTGTGCTGCTCAGCAGGGTGCTGCTCCTAAGCCACCTGCCCTACTTCTCTCCCCCTTTCCACTTTGAGGATTTTTATTTCTGTCTGAAGTGTCAATAGGAGGAAGAAAAGCTCTTGCAGAGGTGTTCTGAATGATGACACTGAGTGTAATGGTGCTGCACATGTGGTCTGATTGCATCGTTGCTACCAGGGATATGGGCACAGAGGTGGGGGTGGGGAAAGAACCGTGCAGGCATTTTCTCTCTCTAGGGAGATGAAACTCTCAGATCACCCTGCCTGTTGGGCAAATACTAAACCAGAGGACACTGTTTCCCTATGCCCTTTGTGGAGAGGGTGCTCTTGGGGAAGCATTTTCATGCACTTTTTTCTGGGCGTCTATCTAGGGGTGGGTTTCCTCTGCAGGTGGCCCTCTGAATGCAGGTGAGAAAGGAGATAATGAGAAGGAAATTGACAACTATTGACCAGGGCAGCAGGTCAGATCTGAGGCCCCTGCTTTACCTGCAGCTTTTCAGAACAAGAGGATGCAGTGCTTGCTTCCTCTCTGCCCAAAAGAGCTGGTTTGGACCCTTGGCATCGGTCTGCTAGCACTGTACTTCCATGAGATAAGTGTTTTCTCACATGGACTTGTCTTGGAGAAAACCTCTGAAGAGAAAATCCCTAATCTAGTTAGGACGCAGTTTCTTTTCTTCTCGCTTGCTCTGGGACTTCCTTCAGCACTTTTGTCTTTGAAGACATTGGGACTGTCATTATTCTCACTTCTTTCTCTCTAGGGGTTTAACTTTAGCTCACTTGAATATGATAAATGCCAAAACCCTTTATTTTTTCTTCATCTTTCCAAAAAGTTTCACATACTGGTAGAGCTATTTAAATGCAGGTAATCTGAAGAAATGCTGGTGTATTCTGTTCAAGCATAATTTTTTTTTTTTTTTTTTAGAAGAGTACAAAGTGACTTTTAGGACTTCAGAGGAAACTAAAGTAATTTTATTATTTTCCACAGGACAACAAAACCCCAAGAAAGAGCAGAAAATGATGTAAGAGTAATATCTGATTGGGGATAGAAGGTTTTCTAGGTTCTCAGTGCTTTTAATTATCATGTGTACACACTGCCCTTTTCCACACAAAACATTTAGGAATGCTGACTTCTTCCTGCTGCTTTGACAAGAGCTTTGGAAGAGTCAGTTGACTGGCATGAATTTGACTTGCAGGATTATCACCAAAAGAAAACCTATAAAAGTTACGATGAGCAGCACAGGCTTTTTAATTTCTTTGATAACTCCTTCACTGCATTTTGTTTTGGTACAGCTGGGACTGACCTACTTAGCTCTTTCATTACAGGGTTTTGCATAGGTAGTAATAAATAACAAGTTGAGGAGGCTCTGATGTTAAATTCATCCCTGAAACTCAGCAAGGCTTCTCAGCTTCAAATCCCTAGGCCAGGTTCATGAATTTTATTTCCGTATTCATTTCTTTATACCATGTCTGGTGCCAAAGCATGGATAAAAAATTAAAACATAAATTCATGAGAAGGACCCATAGTGGAGCTAGATTAAAATTTGAACCTCCTCACTTCTCCATACTTCCTGCCTCAAAATAACAAGATCATGACTGAGCTCCACAAACAAGGTAAGCTCTTTCTCCTCCAACAACAAGCGAAAAGGCAGATCTGAGGATACTCACACAGCTCAAAACATCACTCACAACATCCCAAACCAAAACAAAAGCAACCCGCCCAACAGCCAAGCAGAGGAGAAGTCAGCCTTCAGCAAACCCTGGTGAG
The DNA here is from genome assembly GCF_027409185.1 of Cynocephalus volans. NCBI lineage: Eukaryota > Metazoa > Chordata > Mammalia > Dermoptera > Cynocephalidae > Cynocephalus > Cynocephalus volans. The sequence goes on from NC_084461.1 coordinate 102,137,512, forward strand.
TTGCCAAATTTGGCTTCTGGCTGTTCGCCTTGTGGGAATTACGTAATTCCCAGACAAGGGCCCTCGCCTGAGAATTTCAGCCTCTTCTCATCTTAGACTTTTACTCCTAGGAACTGGCAGCAAAAATAGGTGAGAATCTCAGTTTCACTGACGCAATGAGGCTGCTGATTTTTATTAGGTAATTTTGTTGTTAGGATGTTGGGGATAGTATGAAGGAAATGCCATGTTTATGAGATGATAGAATAAATTCCGCTCCACCCTCCAAAAAAAGTAACTAACGTTTCTACTTTATACTCTAAGTTATCCATGTCTCTAGTCCTCTGAAATTGGTTAATGTGAATATCCAAAGCAGAAAGCCCCGTTTTCTTCATTCTCCTTCCACAGTGGGATAACAAGCTCAGACAAAGAGCTAAGCTGACATTGTGGGGAGTGGCTAAGGAGAAGCAGAAGTAGGAGAGTGCTGAGGTCAGGAAGTTGAGGCTGGTGGCTGGTAGCAGAGGAAGTACTAATGAAATGACCACTGTGGACCAGATACATTACAGATGTCCTCTCACTGACATCCACAATCACCCTAGAAGTATTTTTGTAATTTCACAGGTGAGGAAATTGGGTCTCAGAGTAAAGCAGCTTGTTTGAAATCACACAGTTGGTGAGCAGTGGCCTGGGTCTAGATGGCTCCAAAATTTTTTCCACACTCCTGGCCCAGAGCTCTGCTCCATCAAGGTCAAGAGATTTCACTGAAAGTGCCCAGTGCCTTCATTAGCTCCATGAAAACTAAGTGTGATTGAGCCTGTAAAGGCATTTATCCCTGGAATCAATGCCTACACCTTGCATGGTCTCTGTGCTGCCCAACACAGTAGCTACTAGCCACCCATGGCTACTTAAATTGAGCGCTCAGTTACCACAAGTGCCCAGTGGCTATCTTTCTGGACGGCACAGCCTTCTAGAACATTTTCATCTTCACAGAAAATTTTCTTGAACTGCACTGGAGGTGGACAGCACTGGAACATTCCAGTTGTTAATGGAACCTCCCCCTATGAGGCTGTTCTTAGTCCTTCTGGCCTGGAGCACCCAGTTCATCCTGCTCAGATCAGCAGAAATGCTTGGTCCCATCCCGGGTTTCCATTGGGAAGTACTTCCCATCAGCACATTCCTGACCTCTATCTATCCCTTAGCTTATTCTGCTCCTGGGAGATGGAGATTCTTTACTGACTGATTGGTTAATTTGGGAAAGTAATTGGGAATGGGCTACCTACTGGGAACGCAAGTTCTGCTGCTCCTTCAGGCCTCTTCCCTTGTGGTGGGCAGGGGTCCCATTAAGCTTGAAGCTATACCTGTGGACTGACCCTTATGTCAAAGTCCATCGGGAAAGGGGAATAGTCTCCATCTTAGCAGGAGTAATGGACCCTGATGATTAGGAGGAAGTAGGGCTGCTGTTACACACTGGGGTTCTCTGGGAACTCCCTTAGCCAGTTTTAACAAAAAAAAATAGACAAATGCAGTGGCCATGGCCTGAGAAGGTCTTAGATCTTATTGATGAAGGCCAGGGTCACCTCACCAGGTAAGCCTCAGAGGCCAGCAGAGGTGCTAGCCAAGGGCACGGGGCATCTAGGATGGGTAGAAGAGGAGGGAGATGATGTGTGTCAGTTACCTTAAAACCAGCTGCAGCAGTGGGGGCTGTAATTCATGTCACTAGCCGTCCTTTTATAAGTTTATCTGGGAAAATAGGCCAGCCAGTATCTTGGAGGAGCTGTTTCCATGTTTTACTATATGAAGAAAGAGAATCCATGTGGCCTGGGGCTAAGCCCTGGTGAACGTTGTGGTGTGGGGCACTGCCCAGATCCTCCATCAGGACAGAGAAGATCATCCTCCCAGCTACTGAGAGTGTGGTGACTTGGGACACTCAGCTGGTCCCTCTCCAGGAACTGCCTTGAGTGAGAGCCACATCTCTTCAGTCAGGTCACACTCCACTCCCCAAGGAGTGTGTAGCCCATCCAGTGTGTGGTCGATGCGGAGGTATAAAGGCACAACTTCTCCACATCTAGCAAAACACCAAGGAGGGGGCATCCCAGGCCCTGAACTCACCATGGGATCAACTGAGGCCTTTGTCACAACTCCACTGTGGTTCACACCTCCCTGTGCCCAGTCCCTTTCCTTCGTTCCCCCACAGCTGTTGATCTGGAGGGTTCTCCCAGTAAACCTTCTGCCTGCAAATCTCTGTTGCAGAGCTTATTTCCTGGGGACTGGACTGAAGACATGTGCTGTTCTTCACCTCAGAGCACTTTCCCTGCCCATGATTTTGATGGAGTCTCCTTGAATTTTTCTAATGTGACTGTGTCCTCTGTCTGAATCCTGCTGAGACCCTGCTGACAGGGCTGGGATAGACCTGTTCCAGGCCAGTGACCCTGTGACTACTGAGCACATCTACCAGATCTGAGGCTCAGCTTTAGCAGGACTCCCTACTTACATACAGAATCTGTACCCTCAAACCTGCCAGAATCAGTTTAATGAAGCTATTTTGGCCTCTACCTCAATTGTTTAAATTATTTAGAATCTGAATGGGTAAGTGGCTCACTGGTGGGTCTCTCAGAAACCCCAACCCTGTCCATGGTACTTGTTCCAGATTTGGATGGATTGGCCATCTGTTTGGCCATCTTGTTCAAGGGGCGCCCTTTAGATGGTCCTGTGTGTGTGAGTGTGTGTGTGTGTGTGTGTGTGTGTGTGTGTGCGCGCGCGCACGCAGGCTCACATAGGGGCGTCTAGCAAGCTCAGCCTTCTCTCACTAGGACAGCTATTTTTGCTCCTAGATAGGGACTCTGATGGGATAGGCAGATTGGCTGGATCTCTTTGATGCCCAAAGTTATTTAAGCCACTCATGTATTCTGTGTCTAAAATCTCATTCATTTTTTAAAAAATTATTTTTATGACATAATTAATAAGTAAATTTATCCTCTTTGTTAAAAAATAATTAAAACATTACAGATAAGGATAAAATTCCTTTTGGCTGCCACACCAGGCCCCTCCCCAGAGGACAATCTATTACCTTGCAGACCTTTTCCAAATTGGTGGTATCAGTTTTAAAGTTCTGCATTTTCTTTGATCAGGAAATTCTATTTTTCAGAAGTTAACACTTAAGAGAACGTCTTGAATGTGCATAAGAAAGAATGAACAACAATATTTATTACAACATTGTTTATAATAGCAATAAAGATAAACAACTTAATAGGGAACTGAATAAATTCTGGTATATTTTTATAATGACATTGCATGCAGTAGTGAAAAGAGTGAGGTGGATTTATAAGTGCTAATATGGAAAAATCTGCAGGAAATATTGTTGAGTGAACAAGGAGGTTTGCAGAATGATAAATGTAATATGACTCTCTTATCAGGGCTATTTAGGAAAATGACAGCCTAATAGAAACACCCTGAGTCTCGTGAGAGGCGCAGGAGTGGGGAGAGTGGCAAATGTCCTCCCTGCTCTCCTCCTTTCCCCATTTCTTCCCATTTTGCTCTATCTTTCCGGCCTCCCCTTCCACTCCATTCTTCCCTGTCTTAATCATTTCTTTTCATGGATTAAAATGTAAGCCCAGTCTATATCTTATGAACTGTTTGTGTTTACTCTCATTAACAACCAGTTGAGCTCAGTTGATTAGCAACATGCCCAATCCAAACTGGTAGTTAAAGTGTCAAAATAATTGGCCCCATTGCCTGCGCCCTGGCTCATATGACCCAGCTGATGAATAATTAAGTGAGCTTGAATATGATGTTATATGGAAACCTGTCTGCTTGGGCTATAATAAAAGCTTCAAGATAAACCAACAATTTGACAAAGTTACTGAAAAATAAAATATAAAAAAGAAACTTCGTGTATGGGTCGAATAATAAAAGTGTAGTGGTTTACATTAAAGAAAGTACCAGTGACATTGTACTTTGTGTCATTATTAGAGTACGTAGGTTATTTGAATTGAAGAATTCTAGCCTAAGGACTTCCTTTTGTACTGGAGGAAACAGTGGCCCAAGGAAGTGAGATGGCAAAGCAGGACTGTCCAGCTGCTACTGTGTATTTTATTAAGTATTTTATCACATTTCATAATAGTAGAGATGTTCATTCTCCTTTCCTTTGGGAATGGTCCCATCTCCATCTGGTATGGTAGGAGCCAGATGTGTGGATCCTCTTTTACACATAGGTCTGTGTTTGGGGCATAATCCTTATGGGATGGCTGAAGATGACTGGCACAGTGCTGAATGGGGTAATGAAAGGAAGAGCCAGCTCTGGGCCTCTCTGGAGCTCTGTGTCATGGCTTAAGGATGACCCTAGTCACAGAGCTTCTGAGAATAAAAACACATGAGAAATGGTCAAGAAAATGGGGTGTTTTTAGCTAGAAGAAGAAACCCTGGAGTAGGGTTACTATATGAATAAGGATACCCAGTTAAATGTGAATTTCAGATAAACAATGAATACTTTTTAAGTACAATTATGTCCCAGATATTGCATGGGACAAACTTATAGTAAAAATTATTCATTATTTATCTGAATTTTAAATTTAATTGGGTCCTCTGTATTTTTATTTGTTAAATCTGTCAAGCCTACCAGGATACATGTTGAAATAGTCAGTATAAATTGTTTTATAAACTGGAGAGTATATTATTTCATATGTTTCTTTGTTTCTCTGACTCCAAAATTATAAATTATGGCAAACACTTCAAACTCAAAAGTTATTGGATATTGGATTAATTCAAAGACAATTTTTGATAACTGGAATGTCTTGCAGTGGAATAGATTGTCTCAAAAATAGTGCATCCCTGTGCCAAGGTATTACTATATCACTATTTGTAGTAGCAGAAAACTGGGAGAAACATAAAAGGTCATGAATAAGGGACTGTTCAGAGATGTTAGAGACACATCAATGCAGTGGAATTCTTCATAGGTTTTTCTTCTCGCCTCAGCTACTTTTATGATAGGACTGTTGCTGCTCTTATAACCTGACCAACTAACTTATTTCCCAACAGACAAACTGGTCTTTCCAACTCCTCAGGGACGCACCTAATGCATTTCAGGATGGTTCCCTGTCTGCACATTATGGGTAGATTCCCAAGTAGATCTTTAAGTAAAAAAAAGCAAAAGAGAAGCATGCATGTTAAATTCTCATTTGTGTAAATTTTTTAAAAGCATGAACATAAATAAAAGTAAAACCATAATATTTTTTTCTTGTTAAATACTTGAGAAACTCTTAGGAGTGTTTATTTTAGGGAAGGGAATCAGTTATTGTGGAGAGGTGAGGAAAACTTACTATTTATTTTATATCTTTGTGGATGGATTTAAGAAAATAACTGCACATCAAAACAGCTGGATATTTGTCTGTGATGGGTTGGGGGTGTGCTAAAGGAAGGCTACCTTAAATTTCTTTCAGTTTAAAGATGGGGTGGGAAAGGGGGAGAGGGAGAGGAAAAAGGGAGGAATTGGTAAAGGGCCACGAAAATCAACTACCTTGTATAATGATAAATTAAAAAAAATAAAATTAAAAAAATGGTATAAATTTAACCTTTACACTTTAAGAAAAACCCCATCAGTTAGTTTGGGTAACACCATCTATGCTTTAAGGCATTCTTACCACGTAGACGTTCAGGTGAGAGTAAAATATCTTCCAATGAACCCCTGGCCGGTTGCATGTATGTTTGCCAATGAGTTTCTATGGACCACATAAGGGTAAAAATTACTTGCAGATGAGACTGGTGTCCTCAAATGCACATGCAATTCTTGGCCTTAGGTTCCAGGCAGGCACTGGCAGTGCAATAACCAGGAAAAGCAAACCTTTTGATTCTCCTCTTAATAACAGCTCAAACCACATGAAATTGCTGTCTTGTAGTCAAAAAAAAGTGGCTAAATATGAGAAATTTCATATGGTTCAACTAATACTATTTCTGGACATCCCTGTTTACTGTCCCCCTTATTCAACTAGAAAAATAAGTCAAAGCAACCAAGGCATGTATTTTTCTAGACTTCCGAATCTGCCTTACCTTTTATATTACATTATCTATTGTCTTAATTAGGGCTGCTACAAAAAAAGTACCATATGTAGGGTGACTTATAAACCACAGAAATTTATTTCTTATGGTTCTGGTGCCTAGGAGTCTGAGGTCAGGGTGCCAGCATGGTCAGGTTCTGGTTGAGGCCCTCTTCTGCTTGCAGATGCTGCTTTCTACTTGTACCCTCATCTGGTGGAGAGCAGAGAGCATGAGCTAGCTCTTCTTATGAGGGCACTAATCCTGCTTGTGAGGCCTCCACCCTGATAACCTAATGACCTCCTGAAGGCTTCACATCCTAATAATGATCACCTAGGCGATTAGATTTCCACCCATGAAGTTTGGCAGAACACATTTAGTCTGTAGCATCTATTGCTCATGATATGTATGTTAATAACAGCTAAAACTTATATACAATATTTTGTATATGCCAGGTGTTTTAAATGCTTCAAACCTATATGCTCATTTAAACTTTACAATAACTGTATGAAATAGTTGTGTTTATCCCATTTTGCAAATCAAAGATCCTGAGACACACAGACCAGGCACCTTGCCTGGGTTAGTGCAGCTGTAGATGTTGGAGCTAGATTTGAGCCCAGGTGGTCTTTTGCTGGTAACTGCTTATGTCACATTGCCACTAATGGTAGGCCTGTTGCTACCTTCTTATAACCTGACCAACCAACTCTGTCCCCAGCAGACAAGCTGCTCTTTCCAGAGTCCATGGGGACATACCCGATATACTCCAGGATGGTCCTCTTAAGCAATATAGAAGTTTCTCCAGCTGCAGACAAGCAGGGACATCCCTGTTTCTACTTTTGGGAATGTAGGCCCTTGTAGGCAGCCTGATCCTTATGCACTCCAGTGCCCATCTCACTACAAGGAAACCACATCTGGTAAGAGTCATTAGTTTTCTCTCTCACTGGTGCTCTTGTGGGCCTATTGCTAGGGCACCAAAGCTTTCCCTCACTCTCTCTGTGGGGAAGCGGCCTGATCTCACCATCTCTACAACTATGTTCTCCACCCACACCCGACGCTGGCCTCACCTTTGTGCCACTGTTCGTTTCCTCTTCCTTCAAAGCATAGTGCCAAGATAGTAGCAGCAAAGCGCCTAGCAGTGCGACAGGTGGGGGAGGACCCACCCCCTAGTACCCGTGAGCATGGTGATTCACTCTTCTGCAATCAGTTTCTGCACTTGTGGAGTGAGAATGATCACACTGACATTATGGCGCGGTGGTGTGACTTCACTCGCTCAGCTCTGTGAAGCCCAACGTTAACCTGGGGCTGGGCCTGTGATGTGGGCTGACACAGCTTGCTCTGGCTTATAAAGTGTCCTTTTAGCAATGGCCAGCTCATTCAAAGTCACTTTCTTATTTATTAATTAAATCTTGGTATCTGTATGTCGGGGGGGAAGTTTAGGCCCCATTTCTAATATTTTTTTTAGTGAGGATGGAACTCTGCTAGTTTTTGACTCATTCCTCCCCTGAGGAAAAGAGGGTATGAAATTACCTATTTGGCGAGTGTCTCCTTTCTCTTGAGGCTTGTCACCTACAAAGGTCTCTTCTCCACCAGAGGCAGCGCCCCTATAACTCACTGGTTCAGAATCTGGGCGGGGAAGACAGGTCCTATATTACAATTTAGGTTGATGTATTATAGTATGGGATTTTCTGAGCAGTATCACTCAGAAGATCTATTAGAATTCAATTTCCCCTTTGCTCTCAGACCATGCTTTGGCATTGTCAGAAATATCAAATGCTAATTAAACACATGAGTTGCATATATGCAGTATTTTAGTAGGCAATAGCTACCATATTTATGTGAACATTTGAGATTTGATATTTGAGATATTTGAATAATTTGATACTAAAATAGCAAAGGTGTTCATGCTGATTTTTAAAAATGTGATGGTGTAATGCATTTTTAAATTTATTTTTGTGACACTTTTTTTTTCTTTAGGCTCTACACTTAATTTTGGAGTGGAACTAATACAATACAATATTCATTTCAGTGTGATTAAACTTCTGGCTTACTAATGGAATGAAGGAATGTGTTCCCTCAAAAGCACCTTCCAGTATGTTTTTTAAATGAAGTGGGACAAACATGTAGAAAAGAAATAATAAATGTAACCAGTGACCAGATAAAGAGATAGAACATCTAGCACACCAGAGCTCTCTAGTACCTGCTCCCAGTCACTACCCCTATCAATTAACTATCACCTTGACCTCTCACATTATACATGGGTTTTGTTTGTTTTTGAACTTCCTATAAATACAGTCACACCATATGCACTTTTTGTTTTGGCATCTTTTAGTGAGTACCTCTATAGTTCCTCAATTCTGCAAATAACGTTGTGATGGTTTCTACGCCAATTCTTGGAAAGGAAAGGAGGGAAGCAGGGGAGGAAGCAGAGAGGATGGGTAAGAGAATGAGAAGGAGCGTGTGTCTGAGGGTACCATTTGTCTGTAGCTACTTTGGAAGTGATACGCCCATAAAAAATTTTAGTAGAGTATTAACAAGCTGCATTAGCCAGTCAGTGATTACCTTAGTCCTTATTTACAGTGAAAGTAAATTATATCTGAACAAAAATCTTGTTGAACTGACTTGCTTTGGCTGAGCACTGGAGATGTGGACACATGGTTCTATTGCCTGCAAAACATAAGAGGACCCCAGGGGATTGGCCTGGCCAGAATTTATAGTCCTGCCTTTGAGTCTCCTGTGCCTTAAAGTTATGGTCTTGTACAGTAGTTGTCTGCCCAGGGTCTAAGACAAATCTCTGCTGGGACACGTTTTCTTCCAGGTTTTCATAGTGGTCACAGATAATGGATGAAAAGATAACATGATCTTAGCTCACATCCTCTTTAGAACATTAGGACTTTTCAAAAATGAGGGAGTCTGTGTTTGTCATAGCTGTACTCACACTGCAGAGACAGGCTTAATGACCGAGACAGCCATGATTGTTTTTTAGTGCCTCCCCCAAACCTTAAACTTCTATATCCAAGGATATACCCTGAGCATTCTCTTTCAGGGTCTGGGGCTTTCATGATGCCCAGCATTCAAGATAGAGGGGGGAAGTCAGGTAATTTTTCTCAAGCTACTGAGTAAAAAGATAGAATTTGAATCTAGCTGTCATTTCCAATCTGATGACTGATTGTTCACTGTATTTTACTACGTGGATGAAATATAGCGATGATAATCCACACATTTACTTTTTCAGATGGTGAAGTGGAGACTGCATAACTCTCCCAGTGCTCAGTGACCTTTCACCTTCATCACCCTGTCTCTCGCCTCCCTTACCTATTCACCAACCCCAACCCAACTCTTCTCTGAGCTCCTACCAACAGCTCAGAGTAAGTGCATGTTTTAACTATTTGACTCCACCATTTGAGACTAATAATCATGGAGACTAAAGGTGGAACTTGTAGGCCAGAGAGGAGGAGAGAACTATGGTTTGATACTGTGTTGTGAAAGCTATTTGGGGACAAAAGAAGCCCCATTATGTACCACAAATCATACTATCTTTGTTTGCCTCTATTCCATTTCTGCATGGCTCTTGACTTCACAATATTAATTTGTCCAAAAGTTATTCATTAAGCATCTGTTTGTGCCAGGCAGTATGGTACGGGCTTGGGACACATCTGTGAACAAAACAAAGGTCCTTGATCCTGTGAAGATCACACTCTAGGGAGTGACAGAGAGCAAGTAGTGGTTATTATAAATAAAAATGGATGTATTATGGTTCTCCAGAGAAGCAGAGCCAATAGAATAAATGATATGCAAACAACAGAGTGGGGTAAGAAGGACCAGGAATGCTGGGGGTCAGTGGACATGGCAGGTTTAATGGAGTGTTCAGGGTGGACTTGCTGAGAAGGCAGCCTCTGAATAAAGACTCACAGGTGATAAGCCATTCAGATATTTGGAGGAAGAGCAGTCCACAAAGAAGGATGAGTCAAAACAAAGGCCTTAATGTTGGCACAAGCCTGGAATATTCGAAGTAAAGCACGAGGTCAGCAAAAGAGAACAATGAAAGGCAAAGTCTGAGAAGCAACCAGGAGTCAAGTCATGTAGTGGTTTGTTGCTCATTGTTAGGCCTCTGCCTTTGCTTCTGAGGAGATGCGGAGGCATTGCAGGGCTTTCAGCAGAATGGAGACACCATGTAACTGATATTTTAACTAGTCATTTTGGTTGCACTGTGACTAACAGGCCGTAGGGGATCAGGGAGACAGAAAGGGAGAGCAGTTAGGAGGCAAGTTCTGTAACCAAGGCAAAAGATGGTGGTGGCTTGGAATAGCAGAAAGAGATGGTCATAGTCTGGATACAGGACTTCATGATGTAATGAATACGGGATATAAGAGAAAGAGAAGTCAAGGATGGCTTTAGGGTTTTGGTATAAGCAACTCGAAGACTGCAGTTGTCATATGCTGAGATGGGAAAGACTGCAAGAGCCATGGAGTGGGAAGTGAACCAGGAGCTCATTGTTGGGCCTGCTAAGTATGAGGCATCTACTAGGCGTGTAAAGTAGAGATGTTGAGTCCAGAGTTTGGAAGAAAGTTCTAGGCGGAGATATATTGTGGGAGCTGTCTGCATATAGATGGTATGCTATGAAGAGTAGCACTCTCATAAAGCTATGAGAGTGGAAACTTTACAAAAATGGTGGGGGTAAATAAAGAAGGGTTCAAGGTCTGTGCCTGGGGCACCCCAACATTAACAGGAGGAGAAACCAGGAAAGAAGACATAAAAGCAGTGTCAGGGAGGTAGTGGGAGAATATGTATGGTGTTTTGGAAACAAAGGGAAGAAAGTGTATGAAAGAGGGGGGAATGCCAACTGCATTAAATGCTTCTGATGGGTCAAGCAACACAAGGACTGAGCATTAGAAATTGGATTTAGTACTGCGTTGATCCAAGGTGACTTTGACAAGGACAGTTTGGGTGAAATGGTGAGGGTGAAAACCTTATTGGGATGAGCTTAAGAGGGAGTGTAAAGATATGTAGAGAAGACGTGCATATAAACAACTCTTTAAAGTAGCTTTTTTTTTTTTTTAATGAAGGAAAAACAAATGCGCTGGTGAGAGAAGTATAGTCAAGAGAAATGCGTTTCCTTTTTGCTTTTTTTTTTGGTGGCGGGCCGGTACCAGGGTCCAAACCCTTGACCTTGGTGTTACAACACCACGCTCTAACCAATTGAGCTACCCAGCCAGCCCAAGAAGTGGTTTTTAAGGTGGGTGAAATTTGCTGAAGGAGTTGCTGGTGCTGGGACAGCGGGATGGACTGCTGGCACTGTGAGAGGGAACGGGATCCGGTGCCCGAGCAGAGGGATGGGCATTGGAGGGGCGAGCTGGGCCACGCAATGCAGCAGTGGGGTGACATGACAGAGGCTGGGTGCTGGGTTGGAGAGGGGAGGGGAGGGGAGGGGTCTGTAGGGACTCTCTCTGACTTGCCTTGTTCTGTTAGAGAAGTAAGAAGGTCATCAATTAGAAATGTTGGAGGTTGAGGAGAGAGAGAGTGTGAACTAGACATCTGGGAAAGTGGGGGCACGAATGGACCCTGGAAGTACAGCGTGATTTTGAGGCAGCATTGGGGGTCTATGTGAGGTTCCTGGTTCTAGATTTAAAATCAAACCCATCAGTAGGATTGTGTGTTTCTCTCAAGGATCTTCAGTTGCACAGATGATATACATAAATGTTGAAGGATTGAATCTTTTCTCCTCTGGAAACTTTCAAAATGCAGCAATTTAAATGTTTTTGAGAATAAAAGAGCTGCTTCAAACAATTATGCCTACCTGTTTGCCTTCCATCCTTCCATCTTTCCTTCTTTCCTTTCTTGTTTTATTCTTTCCTTCCTTCCTTCTTTCCTCCAAAAGTATTGTAAGTATCTCCTAGGTAATAATCATATCAGAAACTGATTTAAAACAATCCACATTTCTCTGATAAACTTTCATTTACATCAGAGGGAGCCACAGTGATCCCAGATGCAGCAAAGAGGGAATGCTGGCAGCTTCTAGGGCGGTGTGTTTATTAAGTGCCCCAAATTGTCAGGTGCTGTGGAAGATACAATAACAACAAACAAGGAAAGAAAAAAGAAAACTGTAGAAGCTCATGGAGGAGTGGCAAAGACAAAACATGTCTATAATAATTCCAATATAGATGGAAATTGGTAAGCATCAATTTGAAAATAGAGCATTGTGAGAATTTAGAGAAGAAAATGCTCATTTATAACTGGAAATGAGAGATCTAGGAAGATATAACCTTGTATTTTTCAAAGATGGCCACAACAATGCCTCCCATCCCAGATACTCTTCTATAATATTCCTCCCATTGAGAGCTGGACTTGTCTTCTTCTCTTGAATCTGGGTGGTCTTGGGACTCATTTGTAACCAATGTGTTACACGGAAACGATACTGCATAACCTCTGAGGCCAGGTCAGGAAAAGAGACCTAGGTCCCACCCTGTTTGCTAGGACATCGTGTAAAGAGTCATAAGCCTCCATGAGAGAAGTCCAATTCCTTTGAGGCCACCACGCTGTGAGGAAGCCCAGGCCACGCTGAGAGGCTGCTTGTGGGTACTTTGGTCGACAGTCCCAGCTGAGGTCCTGACTGATGGCCAGCATCACCAGCAGATGTGTGAAGGAAGACACTTCCACACGGTTCCAGCCCCCAGCTACTGAGTCACCCAGCCATTAGGTACTCCCATCTCAGGCCCCGGACATGGTGGAGCAGTCAAGCCAACTCTGCTACACATGCTTTCAATTCCTGACCTACAGAATCTGTGAACATTTGTTTTGCACCACTCAGTTTTGAAGTGATTTGCCAGGTAACAATAGTAATCAGAACAGAAGATTCCTTAAAAGAGAAAACATTACAGCCAAGTTCAAAGTTAAATGGGGAAAAAATGTGATATAAATGAAGCTGGATAATTTTATTCTCAATTGTGTAGAAAACTCTTTGAATTTCCCTGTCACCTTTGATATTCTGGCTATTGAATATACTTTTGTAGAAATAGCTTTAGACATTTACCCGATTCCAGAACATTCATGAATATTTGGGAAAGCAGCTCTTGTGATTTGATTCTGTAATGACACAGCACCATCAAATTCACTTTAGCAGAACCTAGGTTTTGAAGAGAGTAGCTTTCATACAAAAAGTTGACAACTTCATTAACAGAGTTACCAGTACACATTTCATATATAAACAAACAGTACTATTTACATGGTCACATAAAAGGTTTTGGAGGATTTCTGTAATTTACTTTTAAAACTTTTAAAGCTAAATAAAACTAATTTTTATTTTGATAACAGTAACGATTTTATTTTTCTTTTAATCTTTTGTTAACATATAAAAAGAAAGAAAAAGGAGGAATTTTAAGTATGGTGGCAAATGCTTATTACTGGCTCATTTATCTGGTCAGGACTTGTGACTTTTCTTGTGAAGCTGATTAATGGGTAATCAAATGGTTTGATTTCCTTAATCACTCTTTCTGTCCACATCGCAGTGCTGCTTTTACAGTTAGGCTGTTTTGTTTGCAAGTTGCTGGGACCAACAGTAGCCAACTCAAAGAAATAGCAGCAGCGACAAGAGGCATTGAAGAGATTTACTGCAAGGATGTGGAAGGGTTTATAGATTCAAAGGAAAGGCTGAAGGCTCAGGCCTGGGCAGGAGGAGAATAAAAGCAGCTCTAGCAATAGAGGAAGCAGGAAAAGTCTCTTCCAGGCCCTGCTCTGGAGGCGAAAAAGCTCCAAATATTCTAGGGCTTTATATCATTCTGCTCACAGCTCAAATTCCCCTGAAGTGTGTGTGACTAGGCCCAGAGAGGTCAAGTCCCTTGATGAAGCTTCAGGTCTATATCCAGTGGGAGGAGTTTCCCAAATGAAAACTGTGCCTTTTACCATCAGAAGGAAAATGCAAGTTAGGCAGCACAAACAGCAAATATCTGCTCTACCACTGCTTCCTGGAGTCATCTGAGCGTCCAGTAGCTGAATGGACCTTGTAGGCTTTTAGTGCATTCATTCAATCCAAGTGTATCTGTTAACTAGAAAGGTAGCTTATTCTAAAAGTCATCATTACACCTACATGTTGGAAAGAGTTTAAAACAGCTTCATGTTCATTAGCCACTTTTTTACTTAAAAACTTGATGAGGTGGATAGACCCAGAATTAACATTCCCTCATCTGAGGTGAACACTGGAGGTACTGAGTACTTAAGGCACTTGTCCCAGGTCACCCTGATGGCTTAAAAGTGTAATCAAGGCTCCAAGTTGAGTCTGATTTTTATCCATCAATTAGTGCTCCCTCTCTTTTTTTAGTAAGCAGTGTCCTCAGGTACAGTTACTGCACTTCCTGACCCCATCCACAAAGATGTGACCATTTAGTAGGAATCTGCATAACAGAAAGAAAAGTGCTCTGGAAAGGTAAGACTCAAGTCCTAGCTTTACCACCTACGAGGTGGATGGTCAGGACCATAATCATCACTCCCATGAGCCCTACCGGCTGGTTCCCTCCCAGGGCTGATAAAAGAATAAGATGGCCTAATAGATCTTACAAGGCTTTATAAAGAATCATGCAATTGTTAAGTATTATCATTTTACTTATCCACACTCTAAATTCTCCTTATTTGTGTAGGCATTTAGTGACATTATCATTGACTACTACACCATGTGCTTGTAGAGCATGTGGGCGACAGTAATGCAAGGTGGATTCCACGTGCTTATCAACGTGGATGGAATCAGTGGATTTGGTACTTCAGACCTGAATCACATTTTCTTCGATTTATGTTCTTGTTTTGTTAAGCATGCAATAGTAAAGGTGTTTGATTTCCAGAGAATAATTAAGCCAAGGACACTGTGTCCTATCTTTGATGAAATGCAGATTTCACATTAAAATCAGATCCTTCATTTTTAAAGGTTGAATAGAATAGCATCTAAAAAAAGAATTCCAGCTGGCTAAATTTAGGCTGCTGGAAAAAAAAAGTTTAGTGTAAGATTATTCTTGGTACAGAAACATTTTCACTTGGCTGTGAATTGGATACATTTGAAATCATTTTAAGCTCTTGCCTTTGGAATTGTGTGTGATCAGGGAGATCATCAAACAAATGTCAATAGGCGTGTTGAGCTCAATAAAACTGCATCCCTCATTCTAATGAACTATTTCATTAGAAATAGGTTAGGTGGTCTTCTGCTTAGGAAAAGGGGTCTCCTACTTGCAGGTACACTTGCAGTGATTGGACAAGAAAGGCTGATGTTATTATATCCATGCTGGCCTCTCCATTAAAGCTTGGCTCATACCAGTTCCTGAAACAGACACTTGTCTTATTTATTTAAAACTATTAGCCTTATCTATCTACGCCTAGGAATATGAAGTACCATATGGCAGATGTAGCCATTTCAAGAAACATGCCAATTGATTTCTCTGTTGCAGATCTTATGCATATAATTATAATAATAAATGGCATCTAATAATACTATGTACCAGGTTCTAAGCTGATTACATATTTATTTGAACCTCATGCCATGAACATAGTAATCATTGAGGAAGATAAAATGACTCACCTGAAGATAAATGAAATGTCAAGCTATTTGCAACAGATAAACTTGGCCATCACTTGCTGGGAAAGAAAAAAAGAACATTATGCATCTTTCCTTAAAATGTAGAAATTTTTGCTTTTTTGCTTCTTTACTAAAAAAAGAGCTCTAAACAAAAAAGAGAGATAGTTCTTTCTTGTCCTGTCCTGTTGCATTATCATCTCCCAGACTGAATAAAGAGAGTAAAGACTCACGCCAGCCCCTCTAATGCCTCAAACCCTGTGTGTCCTAATGGACTCAAAAGAAGAGAAGTAATCCTGCTGGAGAACAGTTCTCACTCCTGCCCTTCCCCACTCCTGGCAGACATGCTGTTGGCATATGACCATCTGGGTAGGCTGGCCTTTTTTCTGCACTCCTTCCTTCAGCCACCAGCAAAGCCTGGTTACATTGTCAGTCCTGGAGGATCTTTCTGGGATGACCATAAAGCAACTAGGTTTCCTTCCCTGCTGTGAACCCTGGGGCTTCAGTCATGGTTCTATTACCAGGAGAGTAGCTGAATTATAATAATACCTGTCCTTCCACCTCATAAGGGTGTCATTAGTATAAGATGACATAATGTATGTAAAAGTCCTTTGAAAAGTATAAAAACATAAGTCAAGATCATAAAAGAACAAAGAACATCATGATTAGGATGATGTTAGAGTGCTCTACCAAGGGCAGTCAGAGCTGTCAATGACAGGACATATTCTCTTTGTAAGCCCCAGGGTTTTCACCCAAGTTATCAGCAGATTTGTCCAAACCTAACCATTCCCTTAGTAGGGAAAATAGAAAAATGGAAAAAGAACAGTGAGCTCACATTTGGGGCCAGATACTACTCAAAGTTTTCTCTCACACATGCATGCACATACTCACATATCCACATGTACGCAAACATACACATAAAAAATCTGTAAATGTTGTGTAACTGTTGACAGAGGGAAAAAATATAATGCAGATAGATGTAACTGGGAACTTCTCTGCTTTTACAGTTCTGGATCAGATGATCTCAACCCCTAACTCCATAGCAGGGATAGAACTAAGCACCCCAAGTCTACAAAAAATTTCTGCAAGTTCCCCACGTTTCTTACAGATGTGAAGGTTCTCATGGTCTCTGTTCTTGGGTTTCTGTTTCTTACAGGCAGACTCTTCGCTTCATAACACAGATAACACAGAGAAACTCAGCCCCTCTCTGATTTCAACAGTCTACATTGTCCATCCCAAATATATAAATAGGTTTTGCTGGAATGGATAAGAGTGCAGTGGACGTGCATGTGGGACTGAGTTTATGTGGCAACACTGAAGCCAGTGTCAATCAGCTCAGGGGTGTGATTCACACTAAATGTGTCTGTTTTCCACCCTCTTTCAGGGGAGATTGTGTGCCTTTCCCCAAAGGCCTGCTCTTTTCCGTCCCTGCTCACTTTTGTCTACCTCCCTCAACCCCACTTCCCTAACCCCTTTTAGAAACCAAATAACAGATTTCTTTCCCTATCTTAAAAAGAGCACCTCCTTTCCCCATGCCCTGACTGGTGGGTGGGGCTCCCCCTCTTCCACAAGGCACTCATTCAAAAAACTAAGGAGGCTTCCCAAGTGAATCTAGACAGTAAATTATCTTCATCTTCTTCCAAAAGCATGAGATATTTACATACTACCTGAATCCTACAGCCCATCAGGGCTGAACATGAAACAGAATCATATTCAATATTTTTAAATTATAACTCTAAATAAGTCACTTACTGAAATCTTTAGGTTAGAACCAATCATTCTGAAAATCTAGCTGAGCTCTAACATTCTGTGTTGCTCTGTTATTCTGTTGAGGGAAAGGTGGGGGGAGATTTATTTCTGTCAGTAAAAAAATAATAAGTTGTCTAAAAATAATGTAAGGGGAACACCCACTATTCCTGTCCCTTCTCAAAATCACATCACATTGATCTTGATGAGCTAAGAAGTTACTTTGTGCCTTCTTTAAAGAGTCAGACTGTCCAGGGAAAGAAGGACACCTTCTTTCTCTTCTAATCAGCCAACCCATCATTCCTGTTCTCCATTTGTAAGTTTGTGGAGTAACTTAAAAGGCATGAGTCATGTTCTGAAAATCAAACATGCATGCAGAGCATATAAAATGAACCGCAAAGAGAGTAGGAATTAGAGACACAATGTGGCCTTTGTGAAACATGACAACATCCCTGGGGACCAAGGTTTCTGAGTGTTGTTGAACTAAGGAGAGTAATGACAGGGCTCAGGGTTTGTCAGAGAGTGTGTCATAACATGAGATTTGAGGAAAAGTGCGGAGTGCCTTTAATCAGGCCTCAGAGGAGTTTGCTAATAGTGTCCTGTTTGTCAGTTGTTTATGTGGTGGGTAGGCTGAAATCAGAACTTTAGCATTTTTTATGATGAAAATTTATGGAGTGTTTATTTATTTTTTTCTTTTCCAAGAACACGTTTGCAAAAGGTTTAATTATAGAGATTCTAGTTTTACCTTTCCTGGAAGATTAACTCTGAAATATTACTTTTACTTGGGGTCACCTCTCTTAAATGGGGGGCTTGAGTTTCATTGACTTTGCAGGTCACCCTGAGCAGATGTCTGTGTTCCAAAGGTATCCTTGGGATCTACCATTTGTCTGGGAGAAGGTGTTATTTTGGGCAATGGACAATACCTTGGAGGATCCCAACCACACACAAATGTAGGAGTTTCTGCTTGTTAAGCCTCTCTTTCAGCTTGCAATAACTTTCAGGATAGTTATCACATTATTTGTGATAGATGTTTGTTCAATCATATAGAGTTATGGTTGAGTCTTTGATCTCAACTCCCAAAGTTAATTGTAAAACTTTTGTATGAGCACCTGTATTCCTGGACTACAAAATGACACCATTAGGCAATTCTTATTGTCATGGATAATTGCCATAGAGAGGTGAAATAGTATAATGAGATAGAAAAAAGAATGAAAGTAAACACTTTATGGGGAACATTATGTTTTAGAAAAAGGCATCACAGTCTAATAGCATAATGATTTCAATCCCAGATTCATAGTGGTTTAATAAAATAAGCAGCATCCATAGGCTCGAAACTTATGTTTACAAAGGCAGATTGAATTTCAGATATTTCTATTGTAGTGATTTTTGTGTCCAAAATGTCCAAAAGATATATCGTCTTTTGAGGTCTGAAAACACTGATAGTTTTCTTTTAGTGCTCCTGTGTTTAGCACTCATTGTTTTATCTTGGAAGACAGTTGTGATTTCCACATACAGGCATCACGATAGGATTTACATTTCAGCAGGCAGGAGTTCCCAAGACTGATAGAAAGCCTGGGGTAGATTGAGAAGACAGCTTATTCTAGCTGTTGTAGGTGATGACTGGGTTTATAAAGGACTTCGGATGTCATGATAGGGAGAATTCATAACCCAATGCTTTCAAGTCAATTTCAAGTTCTTTTAATTAGAACCATCTCCTTTCTTTCTTTTTCATTTGCCAAGTAACACACCTTTCCTTAATCTCTGGGGGAAAATTCCTGCCAAAATTGGGGTGAAAAACTGTTGATTTGGAATCATATCATAAAGTAGAACTAAAGGAAATGGTTGAACTGGCGGCCTCAGACTGAAGCTTTGATTGTACCGTTGATGGCAGAGAAAGGCGAGGCAAACACAAAATTGTTAATGTGGCAACCAACACAATCCTAATTGTAAATATCTGCCAAAGCTGGGAGGCAGGATTTCAATGAACCCACCTCATATTTTATCCCACTGACATAATTTGAAACATATGGCTCTTTTCCACACAGGACTAGGAACGCCTCTTCTGTTTGGTTTTCAATATAATCATCACCTTTTCCTATGCTGATCCACTGCTTTTTTCCAACCTCCATCTTTGGTCCATACCCTTCCTCTACCAGGCATTGGTTTCGTGCATTACAGGGTATTTAATGTTTTAAATTCTACCTCTTTGTCATGTTTCTTTGAGTACAGACCTGGGGAACTGTTACCAAATGAAAAGATTCAGCAGCTCCAATTTAACATTGCCCTGCCACTAGGTCTTGAATTCTTCTTTTTACTCCAGTTTTCACTTATCCCAGCATTAAGATACAAGGTTTTAGTGGCCACTTTTCCTGTGAAATTATTCGCTTCTTTTGGCTTAAAGAAAAACTCATTTTTTGGTAAAAAATTCATTCTAATTTGAAGAAAATTCAGATGTCATTCCAAGTGGATGTTTAAAAAAAGCCAAATTATCAGAAATAAAGGTAATATAGAATTGGAAAAAAAAAAGAAAGAAAAAAAAATGCTTCTCGTTTGAATAAACAAAATTTACCAGATT
Source organism: Cynocephalus volans (assembly GCF_027409185.1). Taxonomy (NCBI): domain Eukaryota; kingdom Metazoa; phylum Chordata; class Mammalia; order Dermoptera; family Cynocephalidae; genus Cynocephalus; species Cynocephalus volans. The sequence goes on from NC_084461.1 coordinate 102,157,383, forward strand.
TTTTTTCTTGGCTATCAGCCTTTTCATGATTTTGAATGCCACTGAAAAAGCTTTTCTCATTTTCTATGGTGGTAACATATATAGACATTGCAGTAGCTAATTGTAATTATTCACCCTAGACCAAGACAAAAAAAAATAAGTTTTTCTTTTTCCAATTTCTTAGTTTGTGTGCAGTTGCCATTCCAGATGGGGCCCATTATGTGATGTTGTATTTCAAAGGGAAACATTTCTTAACGTTGCTGAAAAAATGTCTATTAAGGATATAAGAGCTGCTAAAGGAAAGACATGTGTTATCTATTTCTTCAATTAGTGGCGAAATCCTGGTAGTATTCTTAAAGAACTGCAGGGGTTCTAATTGAAATATTCTAATTCTTCCTCCTCCCCAAGCCATCCAATGCTATTGTAAAAAGGGGAAAAGAATCATGGGAATAAATCTGGGTAAAAACCATCTCTGATTTTGTAGCTATGAGAACAGGGTTGCACTATTTGGCTTAATGCAGCATTTATTAAAAGTTTTTCTCAGTAGGACAGCAAGCAATTATTTGAAGCAGCTGGGTTACAAGAAGGACTGATCACATGTTATTACACACAGAGGAATTACGGATTATGGAAAGATGAACAATGTAATTATGTTCATGGAGTGTCACTTATTAATTTTTAAGGTGATATTGGTAATAATTTCATAATGGCTATAAAAATTAGAGCAAATGTTTGGATTTGTAAGGGTCTCCAAGGTTTAAAATTGGTAGATGGATTCAATTTTGTTAAAATGTGGTACAGTTTATCTGACAGTTTTCAATGTTTCAAGGAGAATGAAATCCTGCAAATGCTAAAGACAATCTAAAACAACTAAAATTCTTGTTTCATTAGCTTTCGTTTATCACAACCTCATTCCCTTCCTAGGTTAGTGTAGAGATGGACTCTTAATAGGATAGCCCCCAACTGTCTTGTGTTTCCTATGAGTAATTATGCAAAGGTGAAAAGATGACATATCATGGCAATTAACACCTTTGCTGGCTCTACTACGGCAATTATTTGAAAAGTATCACCTTTAAGAAGCCTGACAGTCACTCAAAAATTAAGGCTAGCTTTGCTTTTCCAGAGCCCCTGCCCTAAACTGTTGAGAATATTTTCTTTCTTTTTTACTTTTTACTTCCTCATTCATTCTTTTCATTCTTATTAGAATTATTGCTAATAAGGAATCTAAAGTAGGCTGCCTTTTCAAACAGGATAAGGACAGTCTCTTTTGCCAGGTAAGTGGGTGTTATTTGCATCAAGGAATTAAAAGGTGCTTTACCAAATTTTTTAAAAAAAGACTAATAATAACAAAAGTGTAACAACAACAACAACAACAAAAGGGTGAAAAACAGGAGCAACCTAGAAATTAAGCTAAGTTAGTAAGCTGGGAATCTTGCAGTTGCAGATAACCAAGTTGTCTGAGCACTGACTCTTTGGCCACCTGGCATAAAACAAGAGAACATGGAGTCATGATTCTCCCAAGTCTGATATATTTTAAAATTTCCCAGCTGCTAGATAGTTGTAGAGTTTTAACTTTTACCTTTGAATATTTTCTTTCCAAATGTAAATAACTATTTTTTAGCCTATTAATGTAATGGATGCTTACTATTAAAAATTCAAGTAGAGTAAAAATCATCCCAAATCCCCAGTGAAAAATCTGCTAAAATTTGGTGTCTTAGCTTTCCAGCCCTTTCTATATGACACATAAGTGTAAATAACAGGTACAAATATATGTAAATACATTTTAAATAAAAATTCATTTATTCAGCATTATTTATTGAACACCTACTATGATTATGCAGTAGGATACTGTGGTGAGCAAAAACAGACATGGTCCCTCTCCTTGTGGTGTTTACCAGCCTACTGCAGGAGAGAGACACTAAGTAAAGAATTATAAGACCGAATATAATATTATAAATGTGGAAAGTTCAATAAAGAGGCCTATAGTATGAAACTTTATATGAGGGGAAAGAGACTAAACCAGGGATGTCAGGGAAGGTTTCTCTGAGGAATTTATGATATTGAGTTTAGATTTCAAGGAAGAATTCGAGGACGGATGGTACCTAGAAAAAGATGGGGGTGAGGGGAAAGGTGAGATCCAAAGTATCTGAGCTTTCAGGTAGAGGAAACTGTTAGATTAAAGGCTTTATGGGAGGAGGAGTATGTGCATATGAGAAAATTAAGGAAGGCTTAAATCCGGAGAATAAGTTTGTCTCAGTGGGAGACAAGCCCAGAGTAGTGGGTAGGGAGCCAGACCATGTAAGGCCTTGTAGACCTTGCTGGGAACTTGGTTCTCAACTTTAAGAGTATTGGAAAGCTGTGATTGAGATATGGAGGTACTGTGTTTTTCATCAAGCTCAACCTGGCTTCAGTGTGGAAGACTGATGGAGAGGTGCAAAGAGATGTAAGGGAATTGAGTGACAGGCTATATGTCATGGCAGAAAGGAGAGATGGTAGTAGTGTAAACTAGAGTAGTGATGGAGTTGGAGATACAAGAACATGGTTACGCATTATATGTGAGAAGAGAGAGAGAGAAGAATCAAGGGATACTCAGTTTGCATAGTTTCTTCTGTGACTGCCTTTAGAAACTTTTGCCTATTTGACTATAGTGCTTTCTCTCTTTTTCTAATTGATTTGTAGGATCTATTTATATATGGTGGCTATTGTTCCTTTTTCTGTTGCGTGTTTCACATGTTTACTTTTGTTCTATACAAGAGATTGTTTTGCACAGTTATATTTGTCAATCTATTTCTCTTTTTCTTCTAGATTTTGTGTCTCCTAATGCTTTTACAATAATGTTTAATTTTTTAAAATTCATTTTGAATGTATTTGGTGTTTGTTATAAAATAGGGACTGACCTTACATTTTCTAGGTGGGTAAAAATTTATATTCATACATTTGTTATTCTTTACTCACTAATTTGAAATAAATTCCCATATACACACACTCATATACACACATACATATGACAGGTATTTGGTACATTATTGTAGTCTGTTGTTCTAGTTGACTTTTTTTTTTGTGCTAATCATACATTGTTTTAATCAGTTATAGCTTTATAGTATATTTAAATTAAAAATTTTTTTTTTCTGCATTTTCTTTTCCACAGAAATGCAGAGTCTCAGCTTCTCAGTTCCGTGAAAGGAACTGTTAGGATTTTACTTGAGATTGCACTAGATTTATAGATTAATTTGGAAAGAATCAACATTTTTTACAAAGCTGAGTCTTCTTTTGTAGCAATGGGGTATGTTTCTCCATTTATCCACGTCCTCTTTTATGTCCTTCGGTAAAGTTTTATGATTTTATTCTTATAGGTCTTAAGACAAAAGTATTTTGTTTGCTTTGAATCTTATAGTTTCCTATTTCCTGACTTCAGTCAAGTATGTGTAAATAAACCCATCTTGGTTGAAAACATTTAAGCTGATAATTTTGAGAAGTTTGTATACAGCAGATAATTAAGATGTGTCCTCTCTCACCAAAGGGTTTGACATTTATTCCAGGTAGGAGGAAGTAGGGAACGTAAATTTTTCTTTTCTTGGAATAAATGCCTGTATAGAGAATTTCAAATCTCTCTATGTAAGTAATGGCCTGTCTTCTTTAAGTACAAGGGCAGGGGATGTGTATCTATGGCTATATTTCTACATCTTTAGAAACACACTGTAATGATTTGGACATATTCTAGCATAATTCTTCTGCTGATACATGTTCAAGGCCGGCTGAAGAATCCCTCATCCTCACCCTTGTATGTTTATCTATTTGCTGATCTTTCTCTTGCCTACTACTACCGCTTAGATTAATTTCTCTTCTTGTCCCCTCCTGCCTAGGCAAAGAAGGGAGTTATCATTAGATGTTATGGTTGATAATGCACACAGAGGCATGCACATAAAAAGATCAAGGACACCCAACATTTATTTGTTTGATGGATCTGGCATTCTTTGTTCAGACAGCTTTGTTCAAAACTGTTTTTTCAATGTCCAGGCTAAGCTATGTCTGGTGGCCATGACTTGACTGAAATTAGAGAGACATGGTAAAATCCCTGGGAAAGCTGGCAGGGACAAAACTGAGTTTCCTCAACCTCTTTATCTCCTCTCCGTCTGTCCTCAGTCTCTACAGTTTTGTTTGCTTGTGAAGCTTCGTCACTGATACTCGTATCTTCATGCTCTAGCTGTAGCCTGGGTTCTTCAGTGGTGACGGCTTGCAGCTTACCATCTAATTCATTTGGGATTTATTCTTTCCTATTATACTCATTGTCCAGCCCCACTCTCCCGCCTGGTACTGTGATACACTGCTTTCAGTATTCTCATGGGACCGCATGGGTCTGCCATCGCAAGCTTGATTTTTAACAGGAAACTAGGACAATAAGGGCCTTGAGAAAGCGAATGTGAGAAATGCATGCTTCTGTCTAGGGACATTAGTGCAAAATGAAAACAACACTGTCTTCTATTGCTTGATTCTGCCACCCCATTTTCACCAATAAATAACTAGAGCCCTTCCCTGCACCAGAGGCATGAACAAAGAAAATTGGCTTCAGCTATCAGGGGCTGCACTTGGAGATGTAAAATATCACCTTCCTTGTAAACATGGAATTGTCACCTGCTGTCTGCTTTCTTTCCTTCCACTCAATACTCAACTCTAAGCAAGTTCTTTCTTAGTTCAAAGAGCACACCTTGAATAATAATAATAATAAATAATAATATGTGGCATTTAAAAAGAAAAACTCAGGAAACCTAGTAGCAGGGAACTATTAACTTCTTCACGTGTTAATTGAACCTAAGTGGATAATGCAATATATAGCTGTGGGAACGAGCTCCATGTAGAGCTGGCTTTGATGAATGAACTTCTGGTTCTTTCCAGACCTGCTTAATGATGCTCTGGGTAATAGTGACTGGTTAATGGGATTTTAAACAGGATTTTGGGGCTCCTGGGGAAAAGAATATTCAAGAAAGGATCCTAAGCTTTCATTATTTTAAAGGGAAAATATAAAATATTTTCTATTTTAGCTGGTAGATAAAGTCAGGGATCTAGTTTCCAGCTTTCTTTACAGAATCCTCTAAGGCTCCTTCACTCCAGTCAGCCAGTTGTTCTTGCTGATACGTTTTTTCTTCCCCTGGGTCTTTGTTAGTATTGTTTCCTGCCCTCAAAAGCCTTCTCCTCCCATCTCTTATTGAAAGAGATACACACTTAGTTGTTTCCAAAATTCTGTTCTCTTCTTTCATAATAATAGTGTTTTGGCTTGGCACATGGTTGCTGACCAAGAAACTACATTGCCCAGACTCCGTTGTAGCTAAGATTCTGGATATAAATTAGATTCTACTAGTAGAAGTTCTCACGGGAGATTTAGAAGAGCGATGGGCTTCTTTTGGATTCTGGCTGTCTTCACTGGCCAAGAAGATCGTCAGTTTCCTGCATCAGCTGCCAGTCTCTTCAGCTTCCTGGTTGTCAAGAAGCAGTAGTGGTAGTGGCCACGTCTTAATCTGGTTCCCAATTGCTGAACACAGCTTCTTGTGTCCATTTTCTTGCTTTCTCCTGCCACAGGGGCCTCAGACTAGACTGCCATCTCTAGTTGTGACTCTGAGGTGGCAGCTTCTGGGTGTCATTCCAAGATGCTCAGTGATTTTGTAATCCCTCAATTCTTGTATTAAATCCATTTTTAAGAAAATACCTGGGGTAAGTTCTCGTTCCTGCATTGACCCTACAGCAAACAACACTGATTACATTCAGCTCCATAGAATTCAAGGGCAGGGACTTCCTTATTTGCTGCTGTTGGCATATAGTAGATAGACCCTCACGGGGAATGAGTGAGTTCCATGTGCCCGGCATCATGCGAGGTACTTTACATACATCCTTTCATTTGATCGTCCCAACCACCCTGGGAGGTAGGCATCACCACCATTTTGTTAAGGTCTCATTTATAAAGTGAGGGTTAGGGAGGTCAGCAACTTGCCACAGAGCTAGGAAGCAAAATCTCACTCTTCCTTTAAACCTTCTCTATCACCCCGGCTATGAGCAAACAATGGTTAAAATGTCAGAACTAAATGCTGCCTAGTGAGAGTTCAAGATAATTTCCTTCATTTTCACATGGGGAAACTGAGGCTGAAAGAGCCAAATTACCTCATTTCTTTGACTCTTCATTGTAAACTCCATGTGCCTGAATGCTGAATTAGACTACATCCCCTAAATTCGCTGTGGAATTTTACTCCTCCAGGGGGAAGGTGATGTCTGCTCCTCATAGCCCCCTCCCCTCCATATCCTCATACACCATGGAGGAGAAGATGCTGTGAATCAGTCCCTTATAAATACTGCCAATGGCTGCAGATTTCATTATATTCTCTTCTAGAAATAAATAAATAAAAGCACCAGTGCATGTATTGTGAAAATTTCAAAAGGTCCCACAGGCAGGAGTGAAACCCACAGCAGCCTGATCCTCTCTCTCATTCTTTCCTGTGTGTTTCTTTTCCACTCCTGAGGCTGGAGCTATAGAAGGGCCTGTACCTTCTTCCCTTGCAGACTCTCCCATGTCTCTTGCACCCTGTCCTGCCTGAGGCTCTGTGGCCTGTCTCTCTAACTTGTTCCTCTTTCTCTGGCACTATGTTCTGGATTAGCTTTGCCTTAAGTCTGGGTGGTGAGACATACAATTTGGGTTTGGGTTTTGGGTTAATAGCGCAAGCCTTCTCTGTTGTTGGGATTCTATGACATTTCAGCCATCCTCAGTTAAGGGAAAGCCTTTCTCCATGGGTCTAGCCTAGCTTCTCAGAGTTCACACTAGAGTTTGGGGTGGGGACTGGAAAGCTAAAAAAAATATTAGCTGACCTTTCTTTGCCTTTTTCTGTGCAAAGGACCTCTGAGGAGAAGGACTGGGGAGGCCAAGGCAGAATTTAGATACTATTATAGTGCTATTTAATTATGACCATCCCCTGGAAAGTCCTCCCTCCCATCCAGGCCCCTCCCTGCCTGAGTGAAGCCTGTCTGCTGTCAAGGTTCAGCTCTGTGATTACCATTTTTTGTGAAGTCTCTCTGAACCTGGCAGGCAGAATTAATTCCTTTGTCTTTGCCAGCCCACAAGCTTTGTTGACACAATAGAAACTGTACTACAGCACTTGCCACATGCGCTGTAATGACCTGTTTACTTATCTGCGCTTCCCACTACATGCTGACCTCCTTAAGGAGAGTGACTACGTCTTACTCATCTCTTAATCCTCTACAGCTAAATAAATATTTGCTAAGTCAAATTGAATTCCCTCCCCCAATTCAATACAATATATCAGGTACGGAGGCACCACACAGAGTTCCTTGATTTTAAGGAGCTCTTGACTGTAAAACGCACCTCTGATTTACTGCTTGGGAGAAAGATATATTCAATGTACGTGTGCACATATTACCTTAAATTTACTGCTAATGCACATGGATTCTGGAGTCCAGAGCTGAAGACTGACTTGAACTCTGTCTCTACCACTGACAAGCTCTGTGGCATGGGCAAGTGCCTTAACATCTCTGTGTTTCAGTTTCCTCATTTGTAAAATGGAACTCATGGTAGTATCTGCCTCACAGGTTTGTTGTGATGATGAAAAGAGATCACATTTATAGAACATTTAGGATGTATCCTGGCACATGGTAAATGCTATTTAAGTGTTTGTTGTTATTATCCTGATATCAGAAACAGTAAAATGTAAAATTAAAAATGGGCACCTTAAACTCATATAAAGCTTAATATTCTAAAAGCAGAATTAAACATAGCTCTTAGTTCAGAACAATTTCCACAGAAGAACTGGCTCTTCTTTCTCTGGACACTTAAAGGGTTACTATTTGTCCCAACCACAGGACTTTGCCTACTTTTCTGGCATTATCCTTTTTTCCCCTTTCCTCAGTCTTATTTTTACCTGAAGGCCTGGCCTATTGTCTTGCATGCTTTAACATTAGCTGGCGGGGGATTTAACAAACTCTAAATGAACAAATGAATCACGAGTAGAGCCCACACGTAACACCTGGAATCAATGAATAGACACTGTTTATTCAGACACTTGGAATTGTAAACAACAAATTAGCAAACAAGCCCCCACCTTCTTGCTCCAACTCTGACAGGCACATACTCATATTTTGGAGATTGACCTAAATGGGTGCACAATCATACATACCTTTTGTGCCATTTTCCCTATTACTTGCCTTAACCCCTTCTCATATCCAAGCTGGAATGTGGACAGTTTTCTCCAGGCTCATCTTCATTATTGATCCAATTACACTTCTTGCTCTTTGCCTGACATCTTGCTGCCCTAAATGACATTTTCCTACAGGAGCTCTTGGCCTGCACATGACAACTGTCTTACCATATTTTATCTATTCAGAATTCTCAATTGACCATTTATACTTTTGTGAAGTCTTTCTTACTCATTTGTCCTGCACAGTGAAACTATGAGTTTGCCTGCATTACTACCATGACACAACTCTTTCAGGTGCTGCAATTCATAACTATTTAGTAAATGCTTTTGGATAAAACATTGACACTGGCTTGGGTGACTTGTTATATGAGAGATAAAGAATATAGATGATACATCCCATACAATCATTTATTCCTTTATTTATTAAAAACTTATAGGCGCCTATGTGACAGGTACAGTGCCAACTGCTGACAATTTAACTGAGGAGACAAGGTTAAAAGGTATTAAAATATATCATTACTTGCAATATTGTTTGGCCCAGCATTGTAGGCATTCAGCAAAGTGTCCACCCATTGTGGAGGGCCAGAGAGGTCACAGGCCAACTTTCAGGAAGAGAATGAAATTGACTGATTTGAAAGACTGAGAGATTCAGATTGATAATAAGGAGGGAGTCAAATATCACACAGAGAAGTGCGGTGGAGAGGCAGGAACCAGCACGCCGTATGTGGGAGTGAGACCAGTTTGGCTGGAATAGAGAATAGGGAGCTTGGAATGTTAGGCCCAGGCATTCGATGTAGACTGAAAGGTTTCTAAGAGAGGAATGATGTGATGGAATCAGTTAGGAGAAGATAATCTAATAAAATGTGGCAAATAGGATTGAGAAACAGCGAGCATAGCCTTGGGGAAGTCAGCCGGGAGCCCCGTTGTGAACAAGTCAAGATGGCAGCATGGGAATGAGAGAAAGCATGAGCATGGAGACACCAGGAGGAAAAGCAGAGCCCGACCAGTTGCCCTTCTTGTTGTTTGGTTAGAGTTCCAGCATGCTTTCTTGCCTGTTGGAATCTTGTAATTTCTTTTACTTCCTAATTGCTATTTATCCTGTCCCCATCTCCCCTCACCCCTCCTCATAAACTATTCACACTGAGTACAGGCACACCACAGTGTGATAGGTGGGGTCCCGGCATTCAGTCACATAAAACGCAGCCTCTGTTCCTGGGCTGTGTGCTGGTGGTGATGTGAGGGGTGTTAATGAAATGACAGGGAAGACCCTGCAAAGCTGGCCAGCTGGTCTGGGACTTTGGTGAATTCTCTTTGTTATGGCTACAGTTTGGCATAATGAATGACAGGTGTCTGGCACTCGTACCCTCTCTGCCACACTCTTCCCCACCTCTAGGAAGAAAATAAGAGCTGGGGACCGATGGAGGATGGGAGCCAACCAATCCCTGATTCCTCTGCCTCCAAATTCTGTTTATGCATACCTTTACTACATATATGTCTTTGTGACTTTAATTCTCCAGAAGACAGCTTAAGGAAGCTGTTCTGGTAAGGACTCTCTTTCTCAGTCACTTTTTAGAACTTGACAAACATCATCACTAATATTTCTTCCCTTTTCTCTGAACTTTAAAGGTACTTTTAGCCTTCCATCATGGTTAGCCCTCACAGAAGCTCCTAGAACTCTCAGATGTTATTCCATGATAATCGATTTTCTCTCCCCAACTCTGTTCAGCTTCCTTTAAGGGCTGTCAAGTCTTGTACTTTATGCTGGCAGAGGTACTCACTAGGCAATGGTTGAAAGAGGGGATGAATAAATGAATCCCCAGGAGCCCTTGTAGTGGTGAAGAGCTCATAGAAACAACACAGCCTTTTTGATGAATTGTGATTTTTGAAGAACTAAAAATAAGTGTATCCACAAGTATGCAGATAAAGTAATTTGTAATATAAGGTTAAGAGTAGCTGAAACATCCAGAAATAGTTACATAGACCTCAAGTTACAATAACCAAGGAATGACAAAGTTGGCACTGTGTCCTGGTTGCAGAACTGTAGACTTTAGGGGCTGTCTATTCAGATCCTCTCACTTTGAAACAGATGTTTAGAGGAACAGAGTGACTTGTGCAATATCCCATGTCTGGTGGAAGAGCCTCAAATGAAATCGAGGAAAGGCTGTCTCTAACTCTGCCTCAGGCCACTGTATTGGGAGTGCATCCCTGAGGGGCCCCTCCAAGGGATCTGTTGCCAGAGCTCTCAGTGCCAGAACTACTCATGCCTCCCAACTGTTTGGGCCAACAACTCTTTCAGAGGCTCTGCCAGTTGATGTACAGAGAAAAAAAGTGCCAGCAGGAGAAGAAAGACTAGGAATGGAAGGAGAGGGCCCAGGAATGTGGGACAGGGGCTCCCTGGGAAATGCTAGTGATGGTGGTGGGTGGGAAAGACCTGCAACTGAGGCTGTGGTGGCTCAGGTCTATGCTATGAGTGCCTGGAGAGCCCCTTTCTGCTGCTGGAGCAGGAAAGACATATAAGTTTCCAGTGAACCAGATATTCTAAGGAATATCTGCAAACCTATTCAGAGAATTTTTTTAAAATGTAATTGAACTGGGACATGATATAAAGCAAAGCATTTTCTGCCCTGAATGAGGAGAGACAAAGAAAATTATCCTCAGAGAGAGAAGAAAGAAGCGATCCCACAGAGCAGAGTACAGGCAAGAAGTGACCCCTCAGAGCTGGAGGATAAAATATTAGCTCCTGCCAGCTTTCCTGGGCATAAGTCCCCATGTTCTTCTTTTTTACTTAAACTAATTTAAATGAATTTTTGTTCCTTGTTACCAAGTAGTCCCGGGCTAATATCTGGAGTCATGAATTGCACTTCTGCTAGTCTGTTACTCAGTTGGCTAGAGCTCGGCGTTGTAACACCAAGGGCAATGGTTTGGATCCACATACTGGCCAGCTACCAAAAACAAAATAAAACAAAACAAAAAATTGTAATTCTTCATTTTCCTCCCCCTATCAATCCAAACATCTAACCCAAGAAAAGAAAGAAAGAAAAAAAAAAACCTTAACCAATAATTATACAACAGTAATTTAGCACTTTTGTGTAATTCTGGTGTTGCTATTCATTGCAAACTGGTCTGTGAGTCTAACCAACATTTATACCATTATTTCTATATCCAAATGCATTTTGAGTTCCCAACAACCAAGTTAATTTTTTAAAAACTTGTTTAAAAGTTACTTTCTCTCTCTCTCTCTCTCTCTCTCTCTCTGTGTGTGTGTGTGTGTGTGGGTGTGTGTGTGAAATAACTGTCCCTTTGTAGGTTAACAGTGTAATGCAATGAACAGGAAGGGTTTTGGATTCTGGTGCTGAATCACTAGTGACTGTAGGACTCTGGACAAGTTAATTAAGTTTTCTGAACATTCCTAAAACGGGGACAGTAATACTCTCATCATTGGATTGATATGAAAATTAAATGACTTAGTGTACATAAATCACTAGTGCTTGACACATAGCAGGCCTCCATGAATGGTAATTCCTTCTTTTTTTTAACCACGGTTAGATGAGTCCTACCTGCTGATATAGCCTTTCCTTTATGTATGAACTTCAAACACATTAATTTGGTTTTTTTTTCTAAGCTCAAAACAGATGAAAGTTGACTTTTGCCTTACTGATTTCCGTCTTTCAAAGTATGTTGTCTCTTATATTATTTTAAAGAAGGATTATTCCCTGACCTTGAGTAAAGAATAGAGTATTTTTCCAAAAGGCAATTGACTAAATGCAAATCCTAGCTCAAAGAGTTACCAATAAATAATTTGTATATTCTATTGAATGATGACTCTAGCATTTAAGAGTAAGATCATTAGAAAAGCAACAGTGATGGTATCCTCTTAGATTCTTTTTACAGTGAGCTAGAGGGATCCTGATTTAATTTAGGTGTGATTTAGTTTGTAACTGGATTAAACCATGCACTCCATTAAAAACCAATCAGTTGACTTGCCCTGTAGGAATTTTGCTTTTATGAACAAGACTTTATTTAAGGGCCTATTATTTTTTTCTTTTCAAAGAGTTATTTAGCCTACAGCTCTCCTGGATTTTCTCATATTTGTGTCTCTATATCTTAATCTGAATAAGGACATAAGTAAATTATGGAATCTCTGTTGACTATGGTTTTGTTCTTTGGAATGTGGATACATTTCTTAAAGTTCCCTTCATCTCTTATGCTGCAAATCTCATCACTGGAGAAGTTAGAATTGCTATAGAGTATTAGAGTCTGGGTTAAAGAAGACTTTGGAATATGTTTTAATAGCAGATGTAAAATAATCATTGTGTAGAACCTAGGAAGAAACAGCTTGGTGACTCAGATGGGACAAGGGAGGACACATGATTGATTATTTGAGTCTAAGGCCCATACCCTATCTCTTCTGTACTTATTATAGTCCTGTATTTGTATATTGGTTTGATAAATGTGCTCTTTAATAATTTTGCTTTTTAATGCATGGACAATAGGTACATTTTTTCATGAAACTCTTTCAACGGGCATTCATTTTAGGACATCAGACCACCTAGTTTTGCAATAGTAATAATATTAACAACAGAAATAAGACTGAAAAATGACTAGAATAATGAGGACCAAAACTACGGAGTACTTACTCGTACTTTACGCTGGGCACTGTGCCGAGCGTGTTATACTCTCATTGCCTCTTTTAATTCTCAGAGCCACTTTTTGAGATAGATTCTATTGTTATCTCCTTTTTACCATTGCTGAAATTGTATTAAGTTACTTTCCCAGGGGCACACAGCTAGTACATGGTATAGTGAGGTTCAAAGCCAGGCAGTTCATCTTGAGGAGCAGTATGTACTTGGTGTCTGATTCCACAGAAGAGTATTATTTTAGTAAAGTCAGGTTGAACTTATTAGTGATGTGGGAACTATTTAGCAGATAGGAACTTCAGAGCAATTAGCAATATCTCAGTGACAGATGTTGCTGAACACAAAAGTTCTTCTAGACTGCTTGCTTCATTGGTCAAACCCAATTTCAGAAAGGTGCTAATTCACCAACACAGTTGTTTTATATCATGGCCAGATGCTTATTCAATACTTGAGAATGTTTCCTCTTGATTCAGTCTAATGGGAAATTAACAAGTGACTTTTAGGGAAAGCAAAAAATGAAAGAGCCTGGGGTAGGATCCAGATAATAATCTTGTTCATAAAGGAGCTGATGATCCCACATCCTCTGCTGAAGGCATCCCAGGGGTTGCTGGTTACTTTGTCTTGGTTGACACAAAACTCTGTTGTTTGTCCAACTGTTGCCAAGTGACACTTTGATATTTGCATAGCCAGGAAGTGATGGAAAATAGAGCGCCAACATTTCCCTGTATTATTTTTATGTTAATTTGGAGTAAAAATTATTTTTAGATTTCCGGCAGTAATTTATTACAGCTCCTACTGTAACTTTGTAAATAAAGTTCTATTTCCTGGTTGCCTGGAATGAGACGTTTATGATACATACTAGCTCCTGGAAGACTGAGTGGATTTCTGTGTGTTTTTTATGAGACAAATTCCAGGATTCTTGAGTAGCAATGAACTTGTCATGGAAAAGCATTTTCAATGGAAACACAATATGGAAAGAACTACTCACTATTACGCATCATTACACTTTTCTTGTTTTAATTGTTTAAAATGTATAAAGTTAATTTATGTGGAATCAGAAAAATCCCTACTTTATTCTGGCAGATTAGTAGGATAGAAGAATTTATGTATTGTTTTGGAGCTAAATCTTGCTGTGCTACATATCAGCTCTTGTTTTATTTTAGAATACTGAGTATATTTCATCTTTGAATCAAGCAAGATTTTATTAGGAAGATATTATAATGTGCCTATGTGTTACCTGTCTTGCATTCTTAAATGTTAGGCATATTTTGTTTTACTGTGTATTGTTTTCTTTCATAGGATCTCATTAAGTCTTGCCTGCAAGAAAGGGATTGGTTAAAATCGAACCATTTGACATGTCTGGTATACATGGGCATTGTGATAAGCATTGTGAAGGAAATACAGAAATTAGCTAGACATGCTCTCTTCTCTCTAGAATACAATGATGGTCCCATATCATCTAGAATATGGTAGCAGAAAAGTCACAAGTGAGAGTCCTGCATGGAAAAGAGGAAGAAATTTAAAAAGAGAAAGGGTATCTTAATATGCGTAGTCACTTGGAAATCTACTCTGCTTCTTTCCGAAATTTTAAGTTTGAAAGATTGACTTCTTGTCTATAGAATCAGCACCAGAAATATCAGTGAACTAGCAGCTATTGATCTCTACCTTTGGGAACTTTCAGAATTGAATGTTCCATATTCTAGTCCCTTGGTAGATTAAAAACTGCTTTTCTTACTTGATATATTGCATAAGTTAACAGTTTCTGAAAAAGCACTAATCTACTTGTCAGAAACATTCTCTAAATGCACAGCAAATACAAAGTCATATCTAAAGGATTCTACAGCAAGAAGAATTCAGTACAATGTAGTTTAAACATGTTTCTAAAATGTGAGGCTCGAGCTTGTGGTTTTCTCTTGGCTTAAGAAGACGAGATGAGCTTGAAGCTGAAACAGAACAAAACCATTGATAGTTTTGTTTGCACTCTACTCCATTCTTGTGGCCTCTAAGTGCATTTGTTTGTGTTTTGGTTGAACAAGGGATGTGATTATTTCTTCAACATGTGACTATCTCAGTTTCATGCATATACACAGGCTTTTCTCATCTCTGTGAGGTCATACAGATATGCCCTTCACTTGATAGGTTACTGAAGTTTGGACTTGGTGTTGTGGGGTGTACCAGTCAAATATCCTTTGTCTACTTCCAAATCCAATCATGCAGATTTTGGCCTCAAGTTTCTCACTGGCCTTTGGCTGGAGGTTTCAGTTTCCCCAGCTTATTTCCCCCAGGGCAAGGGGGTGGGGAGAAAGAGAGAGAGAGAGAGAGAGAGAGAGAGAGAGAGAGAGAGAGAGAGAGAGAGAGAGAGAGAGAGAGAGAGAGAGAGAGAGAGAGAGAACAAGCAAGACAGTGGTCAAGGCAGAAGCCTCAGTCTTTTATAACCTAATCTCAATAGTGACATCATCACTTCTGCCATATTCTATTGGCCACATATATCAAAGCTGATATAATGTGGGAGGAGACCACAAAGGGGAGTGAATGCCAGGAGGGATTGTTGGTGGTCATCTTGGAGACTGGCTACCATAGGATGCTGTTTATGGTTTGGACAACTTCCTGGTAAAACTTCTTGGTTTATGCGATGTTGGTAAAGGATAGGGTAAGAATGCTATGTTTAACAGTGTTCACATTTCATCTTGTCTTTTCTTGTGGACATTTGAAATAATGAAACTATGTTTTATTGTCCTTGCAGTCTGATGGATTTGAATACAAGATGAAATTTTATTAAACTAATAGTCCATAATGCATCTCAGAAAAAGTGGGTTTATAACTGATTGCTGTCACATGTGTAACATCATTGGTGTGAAGTATCTACATAATGTACATACACTTAAAAGTAACTTCACACACCCAGAAATTTTTGTCAGTGGGATAAATTTAAAATGAGGGATTTAGACTTACATAGTCTTTACTCTTCCAAGGTAATTAGAATTTATTTTTCTTGACTTGTCTTCAGTTTGCTGTAATTCTGTGTAAGAACAAATATGCAAGTAGCCTGCCCGTACTGAAAATACCTTATCTTAACTCATTTGGTGGGCTTAAACTACTTGGAACTCCAGTGTCCCAATTATACTTTGTACAACAAAAGGAAGTATGTGTGGTAACAGGTCCTGACACCACACTGCATTCCATTAGCTACTTTCTTTTATTAAATAACATCCTTTGGAATATGGTTTACAGGCGGGCTGTGAAAGAAGTGAAGATGTTGAGAAAAAATAAAATCAAGTTAGGACACTAAATAAAGCCTGTCTTTGTGCAAAAGCATACTCAAGAGCTTTAAGGAATAGAAGAAGGAATGTGTTCTAGTGATTAAGTTAATCATGTTGAGCTGGGTTTTCATTCCCTTATTCTATATTTGAAGGTACCAGAAGCTTGGCATCCTAGAAGGGCACAAATGAGGATGTGAGGTGATAGGGAGGGGCTCCTGGATTTGATACCTCATATGTGAGGTTATGTGAATATATGAGTTTAACCAAGTGTACATGATACATTATCACAGTTTCTTCAAGGGGGTACTCTGACCAGCCCTTGAATGATGACAACAGTAGTGAGAAGGTACTTAGGGCATGATTTACCACCCTGGCAGGAATTCAGCTCTCTTCTGAGGGAGCTGTGTTCTTCCTTTGTGAAGAGTGTTTATGGGGAAAGATCTTGTTGAGAATCCAGTGATAGACTGAAGAGGCAGGGTAGGTCAGAGTGGGGGTATCTGGAGGCTACCCCAGAATCTGAGACAATGTTGATCACATACCTCTCTCAGTGTCTGGAATCTCAGTTTCCAGAAAGTTTTACTATACTAAACCTTTGCCTGTAGTCCCTGATGCTATCTGGTTGACTTCTTGGATAGCATCTTGAATCATTGGCAGGAATGGAGCCAGATTTTTAGAGCTCTTTAAGAAAAGTAATACACAATTACAAACTTGAATAAGGCATGAAAATAAATATTTATTTAGAGCAAGAAAAGAAATCACAACAAATTACACATTTAAAAGTCTGTCAAATACCACAAACATCACAAATCCAGAAGAAAAAAAAAAAAAAAAAGCCAGAATAGCTTCTAGCTGCATGCATTTAAAGAAAGTTTTTTCTCTTTTACCACCCACAACCTTTTGGTGCTGAGCACTGTGGAACAAATTAATATCACAATATTACTTTAGTATTTGTACCTTCATGTCCCAGCACTGGGTAAATTGTCACTGTGGGTGACAGGACCATTCCTGTCATTGTTACTCTGGGATGACTACCAGCTATATACAGAAGTCACAGCAAACCACATGAATATAGCACACTAAACCCAAGCCAAGGGATTCCTAACCCAACTTCCCCTTATCAGATACTCAAAATGCACATGGCCACTCTGGCTTCTCCTAACATGAGGGGAAGTGTGATGGAGGGCAAGTCAGAGTGGAAAGAGACAATAGTTTCTATCAATGTAATTAAAATATTTTACTTTTAGAATTTTTACACAAACACATAGACCATAAGAACACATATTTACGACCCCTCTCAGGATCTGTGAAAGTGAAGTTCCCTGAAACTTAAGTGTCATTAGCTTCACTGAAAACCATTTCTAATCCTTGGACTGAAACATGTTGACCGGCCCAAATAGGCCGATAACATTTTGCCGTGACCTTAGGCTTAACTCTTTATGACCTGTACTGGCAACCTTAGAGCTGTGAAAAGTTTAGATGTCCTTGTATCTCTGCTCAGCTGACCCAGATTCAATATACTTTTTTTCTGTTAGATTCAGCATTTTAGGTCCTGTGTTTTGGAAAACTAAATTAAGGTATTGTTAGAACATGGCCATGATTGGCCATAATATTGCTTTCTTCTTTTCTGCCTATTCTCCAATGGATATTGAACCATGAAAGGGATGAGGAATGCTAATTCAGGGCTTGCTTGTTATAATTGTGCACCCATGGAGATGACTTAAGGGTATTTTTATTCTCTGAGGGCAGAATTGAAACAATTGACTTCTTTCCAATGTAAGAACTAAGCATGACCAGAAAGTGTAATCATTAGCTCTCTAGACCTTGGGTAACATAAACATTAACCTTATGAATTTTAAAAAGCAGGCTTGGCTCATTTCTGCCTCCCATCATAAACATTTTCTACCAAGTCTATGTGTATCAAGCATGTATCTTGCAAAATCATGAATATCCTGGGTTAGATTTTCATTTAATCCATCAAACATGTCCATAAGCATAAGGAATTTTGTGTTACACCCACCCTTGGGAAAATTGTGCAAACATCAGCCAGTCATGACAAGACAAGCAGAGCTCTGGGGACTCTGGTTTTTCAGGCTATCACATTCCTGTCTTACTTTCCATTTTCCTAACTTCAACTAGTTATTATCCTCACTAATCTAACACATAGCACAAAAGCTTAGCCATTCACCTAGATCCACAATTCAGCTTATCTCCTGGTTTTTATTTCAGTTTCCTCCTCCTTCCTTTTATTAATCAATTCCTAGGTGAACAAAAGTCTGTTCTTTCTAGTCCAATTCTCAGTTTTTGCTCTATGTTGGCAAGATTTTTTTTTATCTATCCTGGTGGGAGATTTGGGCAAAAGTCAGACCTCCTGCTGTATGGAACACCTGACTGAACTTGGAAGGTAAAATAGGTAACATGACCAATGTAACCAGCAGGCTGGGTGATGTTTTTGTTTTCCTTTTCTCTTCTCTTCTTTTAGCTCTTATGTGCTGTATAACCCCAAATGAAATCATGCACAGCTTATGTATATGTTTAATTCAAAAGCATTCTGTGTAAAGATAAAACTGAAATTTCATCTCAAATAGATCTATTCATTCAGTTCTTTGGAGGCCAGCCAAGAATGAACTCCAAGTGCAATACTCTGCAACAGCAACAGAAAGCACATGCTCCATGTGACTTAAACCTATATTTGCAAATGGCCAATAGAACAAGCTTCAAATACTCTCAAGCTGTGACTAGGCTCATATGGGGAGATAAACAGAGGTCCCAAACTGTGCACTGAATATATAAGTCATCAAAGCAATATTAAAATCAATTCAACATTTGACAAGGAGCCAATGTAGTTCCCTTGTGATTAGAATGAAATGCTCAGGCTACTACTCTGGGTAAAATTCTGATAGCAGTGTTTCATACATGTTGGAACCTATGAATGACCCCTCTTCTCACCGCCCCCTCCAAGGAAGCCCATAATGAAGCATTACAATGGTGTATCTGTGAGATCACTAACACATGGGCACCATTCAACTGTGAGGGCATTGATGAAATTCTAGTGACTGGGTTAAAGAGCCTCAACCACAATTTTAACAAGCAAAAAGAACAATCATCTATGAATCTAGAGATAACTGAAAACAGGTTTCTTCTAAGGACAGGGAAATTTTTTCTATTTTGGAGGAGAGAGTCAGGACAGAGGGAGAATGGCAGTGACTGAAACACCATAGCAGGCCCTCATATTTTTTAATTTTTACAAGAGAAAATAAAAACAGAGCTTGCTAACTGGATGCCCACTTGCCATTAATATTTTCCTTCTTTTTACAAATTCCAGTTCTAAGTCTCTTTTTCTTATTCTAAAAAGTTCTCTTGGCTTTTCAAGGTATAAAGAAAACCTGGTGTGAAAATGGAATGGAGGAAAATGGGAAAGTTAGTTATATCTAGCTTTATTTTATAGTCTAACTTCTATCATTGGTTATTCCAATTTTTTTCCCTTGGAACTTCAGAAATAATTACCTCTGTTTCTTCTTGATAAACCAGAAGAGACAAATGTCCCACAGCAGTGATTTTGATGTTAAGCCATGCTCCCATTGTAGAAGGCTCAAGGCCAAATCTCCGTGGCCTTCAGTTCCCCATTCTTTAAGACTCAAACTCCTCACCTGCTTGTGCACTTTCGCTCCCATCTGGCATTGCCAGTCAGCCAGAACCTCTTCTTCTCTTCTCCATAAGTGCTCCAGTCACAGCAGGCCTTGTAGGTTCTGTCCTGGTCCACCATCACGTTGCTGGTCCTCATGCTCCAAGACAAGACATATAATGGAGATTAAAGCTCCATATACATCAGGCACACAATAGACTGCTCTTTGTTTGGCTCAGCTCCCCCTGTTGGACCAAGCACAGTGTACGTTCCTGTACCTGGATAAATAATAAATAATATTGCTAAAGATGCTGGAAGATAGCCCGGGTGGAATCTTACTGACTGAAGGTCATAGTCGTGGTTTGGCTGGCTCCCTGTGGAACATTCTTAGGAAAGGCAAAGTCATGAAAAACTGTTCTGCTTTTCTTCAAGGATATGAGGTACAGGCTGTGACAACTTCTACAGGAAAAAAAATATGTATCTCCATGGTTAGATCTCCTATTAAACATCCAAACTCCTTTGCATGACCTATGAAGCCCTAAATGTGCTGCGCATCTTTGTGAGCTCATCCCCAGGCACCGTCCTCTCCTGCTCTCCAAGCTCCAGCCATGCAAGATGTTCCCTCTGCCTACAATACTCTTTCCACATAGCTTTGCCTCCTTCTTGTCATCCAGTTTTCAGCTTAATTATGACCTCCTTGATTGGTTGTTTTCGCTTCTTTACTCCATGTTTTCCCGTTTGCAACTATACCAATGTGAATGTGTATTTTTATTTTATGTCTTTAGTTAATTATGTTTGTCTTTCACTGATGGAATAGGCTCTGTTAAGGCAGGATGCTTATTGTCTTATTTACTGCTGTACCCCAAACATTTAAAATGATGCCTGTCATAGGGGAGACATTCAGTAAATAGTTGTGGGATGAAAGATGAAGAGGTGATCATGGAATGACCCAGTGGTAAGCCTTTTTTCAAAGTGATCTTCCTGCAGGAGCATTCCTTTGAAAAAGAAAAAATGTGCCCTATCTGATATTGTAAATTAAACTTACCTAACTAGGAGTTTTAGAAAATTTGACAAATGCATACTGGGATGCTAATTGCGCAAGACACAGCTGAAGGCAACATGGAGGATCTATAGCTAATTGAGAGACTGTGTCTTTTATCAGGGACTTGAAACTTTGTTGAGAGTAGTGCTACCTCTTTGGGGGCAGCTTATACAAAAGAAGACAAAATGAAGTAAAAGCTAAATAGAGACCCAGAAACCCAGGGTTTATCCTTCTTTCCTTCTGTTCAAATTCAAGTTCACCAAGTTCGAAGTTTCTACTTCCTTAGTATTTTTTGAGTCTGTACACCAGTCTTTGTACCTGCTACTTTATGAGCAGTTTTGCTCCAGCCATGTAACAAGTCTCCCTGACTGTTTCAAACAGGCTCTTGTCTATTCTCCATACTGTTGCTAAAATGTTATTCTAAGCTCAAAATGTCTGCATGTCAGGTCATATCACGTCACTCCCCTGCTTAAACCCTTCACGGACTTCTCACTATCCTCAACATAAGGGCCATACTCTAAAGCACAGCCCACAAGGTCCTTCCTGACCTAGCTGGGGCCAATCTCTCCAGCTTCATCCGCACCATGCCCCACCTTTCATGCTACAGAGCAGCCATGAAGTTATATATTCATTTCCCTATAATGGGAAATGGCCTATAATCTCACTGCTCATGTGGTTGTTTCAGAGACAACTCCCTGTGCCTAGTGCTCCCACTCACTTCAAGACTCAGCTTTAATGTCCTGTTCACTGTGATGTGTTTCCTAACCACAAAGTCTGTTTGGTTGGACACCCACCCATCTCACTGTAAGTTCTCACAGCCATCGCCTTTTAGAGCACTCATGACTGGGAATGTTCTTGGCTTGTCTGTTCTCTCATTAGATTGGAACCTCCTTTAGTATATGGACAGTGTCTAGTTGAAAAGAGAAAAAATTAAAAAAAAAAGAGCAAAAGATATTCTCCAGTGAGGAAATACAACTAATATGCTGTAGGATTTCCAAGGAGGAGCTCATTTAAGGCATCATGGAGAAATGATGTTTAATCTGGGCTTTGAAGGATGACAGAAGTCTTTCTACGACCAGGAGGTACACGTGAAGTGTTTGAGGTGGAGGAAAATAGTAAAGAGTCTGGCATGGCTGGAAGGGTGTCTAGGACGATGAAGCCGAGAAAATATCTTAAGGCTAAATTGATGCTATACCACAGAATTGAGACTTCTTCCAAAGGCCACAGGGAGTCGAGATTGTTTCTGGACCAGGATGTGACATGAACTGATTTATGGTTAGAAAGAACATTCTGGCAACAGTGTGAAAGGAGGGTCACAGAGGTGAGCTCCCAGCAGAGGGAACTGTCTATGAAACTATTGGAGGTGCTAAAGCTGGTTGGAGACCATTTCAATAATCCTGGTGAGCAGTGATGAGGCCCTGGGCTGAGGCAGTGATGGGGCGGGGTTGGGTGGGTGAGGAGAAGATAGGAGAGACACTGTGGAAGGGAACAGGCAGCATTTGCTGTGTGATAAGAGGGAGGGATGATTAGCTAGGAGGATGATAAAGCGGATGTGCAATGGGGCTGCCAAGCCAAGTGTCGTGAACAATAGTCTGCTGTGCTGGACACTGCACAGTGTTCATCAGGAGGAGTGTGTCCCACACCACACACTGCAGTTTAAAAGGACATTTGAAAAATGTAGCAGACTCTGTGAAGGGCAAGGAAGGGGCCTGCAAACCTTGATCGATGAACAGTGTGTTGAAGAAACCAAAATAACAACAAAGGGAGGTGTCATGGCTGCCTCGCATGGTTGAGGACTGCCCTATAGAAGAGATATTAGGCACGTCCAGAGGGCACAACTAAGACCAACAGTGAGCTGGAAGTTAAAGCAAAAGTACATTTTGGCTCGACACAGGAGGGATATTTCTAACATGAAGAGCTGAGGCTACATTGTCATCTAAAGAGCTCACCTGGACAAACGGCCAAACAGAGAGTAAAAGACCCTCTTGGGACTCACAGGAAGGGGTTTCTGGGGCTAGATGGGAGGTTGGACTAAGGTTTTGTAACCTCGGAGATTTTATATTTCTTTCCATTGATGTGCTAGTTCATGCCATCTTTTTATCATGAGCATAGTATTGAGAGCAGATACTGTGACCAGAAAATCCAGGGAACGTACTATGAAGCTACTCTGCTGTCTGGGAGAAAGCGTCTGGGCTATCACGTGACCACAGCGGCACTCATAGCCCTCTGCTCTCTGCTCACCTCCTTCCTTCTCTTCTCCACAAACCATGGGATTGTACTCTGGGCTACTATGGTGAGAAGGGGCTGGCCATTCTCATCCCTATGTGCCAGCCATATGGCAGTCAGGAAATGTCCCCACTTACTATTAGACCCTGGGATTTTCCTTTCTTTGGTGTGTTCAGACATGGAACGAGGCAAATTCAGTGTCAGGGTCTCTGTCCATAGGGAACCCTTGCGGCCCCAAGCTCTCATCCCATTTCCTTCTGTACCTTCTCTTCTCTTCTCAACCACCTCCCTTTCCCTGATCATATAGCTTTGTCAGTCAACAATAAATTAGAAATCTTCCTTTTCAGGGATTTAGAGATGAGAATTTTTGCCAAATTCTTAATAATTATATCAATGATAATATAGATTTCATATTTTAGGTAATTAGAAATAATATTTTTCTATTGATTATATGGCCAGGCCTCATGAGGTAAAGAATCTGAAGCTTAGAGAAGTTAAATAAATTGCCCAAACTCTCACAACTAGTAAGAGGCAGAGTTGAGGTCTGACTTCAGAGCCTTGACTATTGATCACTAAGCTATATATTACCTCTTCTTCCTGGAGTGGGCCCTCAGACAACAATAACACACACAGATGGTCCTCAAACTTCCACTGTCTCTTCAGACTGAAAACTCCCATGAGACTAACAGCCTCAATAATTGCATAGTCCGATACATAGAATTTCAAAAAATCAATAATTTTTGATATGTTTACATGTTAAAATGATGATATTTTAGATGTACTGGGTTAAAAGGTATTAAGTCTAATTTCATCTGATTCTTTTTACTTTTAAAAATGTGGCTATCAGAAGACTTAAGATTACATAATGTGGCTCCCTCAGCTTCTGTTGTATGGCTCTGCTATAGAAGATGGAAGCCATGACTTTTCTCTGAGACTAACCCAAGTGTTCTACTAAGGAGCTTGCAAAGGGAGGGAACCCAAGAGATATTGGAAACCAAATCCTGTCAGTTCTCTGAATGAGATTTCACTTGACCATGACTTCTCATTCTTGGGCCTTTTTGTCCCCTAGACTCTTGGAGGTTTTGTTGTTGTGTTTGTTTGAGAAAATGAGCACATGCTCACAGGCAGGTCCTTCTACCTCTAGCCTGCACTGGGAAGCCTTCCCTGAGGCTGGGAGCAGAGCCACTCCCTGCCTCTGCTCCTGGTCTCCATAGTGTTCCTGTCCTGCACTGTCCAAGGTTGGAGTGCTATCTGAGGTGCTGACCCATGAAAGCACAAAAGCATCCCTGGAAATATAATGAGATGAGGACATTTATATAGACCAGAATTCCTTTCTGGGTGAGAATTGTTTTGTTTGAAATGTGGGAATAATTTGATACAGTGCTTTATGTGGCGTGCTGTAAGGACCTCAAGGGCCTTAAGCATATCCTAATGGTTACTGAATTGCCTTCTAAAGAGCATAGATTTGGTTAATTGCAGGACTCAGGTGTGTGATTTTGAGGCAAGAGGTGAACTGCTTGGGGGCAACAAATAGGTGGAAAACAGCCACAGGGGATCTACTCCCCTCTTACTTCATCCAGCATGTGTTCTTTTGTTAATATTTTAAAGAATATAGATTGAATGAGAAAGGAAATGATTAGTTTCCGTGATACCCACATGTCTTAGCTTCACGTGTCTTAGCTTGGCCCTGGCATGCTCTTATGAAAAGCATTCTCTTTACAGCTGCTTTTACTGTCTTACCCTGGTTTTGTTTAGGATCGTGTCTGTGTCTGGTGACATTCAAAGAAATGACAGAGATGCATGTGTGCATGATGCAGTTGCATGCTTTAAGAGACCATCTCTAGGAAAGCAAGCAGGGGCCACTTCTTCAAACCAGACTACAGGCTTCTAGGATTTACTAAATAGACCTGTTGCATTAATGAGAAATGTAAGCAAATACATCCTCAAATGAGGCTGTGAGGCTAAGGTAACGATGGAATAGGTAGGGAATGGCCAAAGAAATATTTGCTCAAGTTATAATCCATCCTAACAGTATAAAAAGAAGTAAAAAAAAAAAAAAAAACCCAAACAAACCCCCCAAAAAACCTTTCATCAATCTGTTTTTTCTACTTCCACTCACCCCATGAAGCATAAACAGATTTTATTCTTTTCTACAATCCAAGAGCAGCAGCGCCTCTTATTTCTTCCTAATTATCCCTCCCTCCCTCCCCAAGCACTTAAGACAATATTCTGCATCCAGTATATTCTGGCTAAATAAATATAAGGGACTGAAAGGAGACATCTTGGCAGGGCCTGGCCGTGAAGTGCCTTTATGACCAACGCTTGTCAGCCTGGCCCGCCAGGACTAAGAATTGTCTAGAAGCTGAGCATGACTTGAACAGGCCAGTAGCTATTTGCATTTCCACACCCTTGAATGGCAGCACCTGATCCTGCACACAGTCCACAGATGCAGGCTGTCCAAGCAGTGGGACCCGGCTCTTTGAGTAGTGCCTGGACAGTGTGTGGAACACAGCAGCTCTGAACGTATGGGACAATTCCCAAAACAGATAGGGGTGGACGAGTTTGCTGAGCTGCAGGGAGTTGTTCTGGACTTTCTGAAGGGATCTAGAAGACCCAGAGTCACACTTCTCCTGAGGGTGCCTGGGCACCAGCCCAATAGTCTTATGGTGACTCGTTGTCCCTACACACATTGTGTGTTCTACTCTGTGGAGATGGCCATTCCCATACTCTCTCTGTGGTAAGTCAGAAAAATGCCAAGACAGATGCGCCCCTTCCAAAAATAGTTGCTGATTAGTTCTATTCTACCGAGGATAGTAGCAGCAATTGCTCATAATATTAATAGTCATATTAGCAAACACTTACATGGAGCTCACTGTGTGCCAGACATTATCCTAGGCATACTGCATACACTAAGTTATTTAATCTTCATAACAATTCTCAGAAGTAGATGCTATTATTGTCCCATTATATAGATAAGGAAACTGAGGCACAGAAAGGTTAAATAATTTGTCTAAGATCACACATTTGATAAACAGACAAATCTGAATTCAATCAGAGTCTGGGTTCTTAATCACTATGCTAGATTGCCTCTCACTGTGTATTCATTCACTGATTCATTCATTTGTTTGTTTGTTCATATTACAATGGGGGAAAATATGCAGTAGAATTTAGCAGTCACAACAAAATTTATTTTAGAAACCAAAAAGAGGTCCAGCCCTAGGCATAAGCATCAACATCTCTGCACAGGATGTGACCACCTCACAGTGCTCCTTTGACATTTTCCCTGGAAGGCTGACTGATGTGAGGTGCACATGTTGGTGTGTTGGTGGCGTGTGGTGGTGGTGGACTGAGTGGGCTGCCATCTTACAGTCTGGTCTGTTTGGCCTTGGGCGTGTCATTGTGGCTCTGACACATGGTTTATACAACTCCATCTAAATGCAGATTCCAAAGTTTGGATTTTGAGAAAAGTCTAACAGCCTGAAAAGAAGTGATTACATTTTGTTAAACTTCTAAATTAAAAAAGGTTTTTTGTTTTTCCTTACTCTTGTAACCCAAACTGCATTGCGTGCAGCTGGACATTAGAATACAATGATTCTTGTTCACATGATTGCTAGAGCATAAAGACTTCTGCTGACATTGTACACAGAATAATTATTGAAGAAATTATTAACCTTGATTGCCGTTCTTTACTAGCTTACTAACTAGATTTTTTGAGGTTAACAGGAAGTGAATCTGTGACTTGACTTCACGGAGGATGGTCACCATGAATCGGCTCCCACCTGAGAAGTTCTTTGCTATTTACCTGCAATTTTATGATTATGCCCGCATGTTCCTGCTTAGATCATCATGAATCAGCCCCCTAACACCTGTCCCTATATAACCCTTTGGAAAGTCTGGAAAAAGTGGAGATGGTCTTTGAGACATAAGTTCACCACTTCCCCAGGCTGCTGGCTTCCTGATTAAAGGCTACCTTTCTTTACACCAACAGTTGTCTTTCAATTATTGGCTATTGAGCAGTGAGCTACGGACCTTTGGGGTTTTGGTAACAAAAGGAGTCTTGAAACATACTGAACTCAAAATCCCATGATGGTCCTATGCTGACTGTGAGGGCTGCATGAGGCAGGCTGAGGGAAGGAGAAAGGGACAAAGGATAGAGGCCATAAAATATGCACAAGAAACAAAGGACCACACACCAACTAGCAGCAAGTCCTCATCAAGTAATCTAAAGCTTCTCAAGAGAAGTTTCTGAAAGACAAAAATAAATTCAGGGAACTATTTCTTGGGTAGAAAGATTATTAAGGAAGTCTATCAAATCCAAGGAAGTCACAGAAATAATTGTGGTTTGCTATTTGTGAAAGTAAGCAATGCAGATTTAATTACTTTATTTAGATTTAGCATTAAGATTTAGATATTGTGTGTGTGTGTCTTAAGTTAAAAAAAAAAAAATAAGTCTGGGAATTAGGCCAAAAGGAGGACTGAGCAGACTCACAGTCTCCCCCTTCTTCCTTTCTCTCCCCTCAAGTCCTTAGAATTAAGAGAAAAAAAAATTAAATATATGTGTTAAATTAAAATGGAGCCTAGGTCTGAAGGATCCCTGAGCAGACAAAATGAGTTAGGTCTAATGAGTAACCTCAACCTGGCTTGATCTGCAAGCATAAGTGAGACGAGCTATTTCTTGTAAATGCCTATATTAAAAAAAAACCCAAAACCAAAACCCAAAAAAACACTTAAGCTCAACCAATCAGAAACAGCCTACAAACTTTATAATTATAGAGACTATTTAATGGGGTAGACCAAATAAGGCAACTGTATAACTGTAATCAAATATTTTCTTTGCTTTACTTTTGCATCCTGTAAAAGCCTCCCCCTTGTGTTCCTTCAATGGAGCTCCTGAACCCCTTCCGGTTTGGAGCTGCCAGATTCGTGTATTGTTGTTTGCTCAAATAAACTTTTAAAAATGTTATTGTACCTCGGTTTACCTTTTAACATACGTAAAGAGAAAGGATAGCCTTAGGGGCCAGAAATTATGCAGAACCTCTGAAAGCTGGAGTTTAGATGAGATCAGGTTGAAGGAGGAATCCACAATCCAAAACAGGTGCCAGAGGAGGTGACTGGAGGACATAGTGACATCCCGAAAGAGCACTGAGCAGAAGGCCATGGATATGAGGAACAGAAGGGACCTGTTTGGGAGTTGTTGTGTGAGCATTCTGGAAATGACTCTCTCTTTTCCCTTTTCTAGGTGGTAGCTGCAAATCTGGGAGGCAGGGCAATGGTCTGGGTGGTTGGTGAAGCCCACAAGAAATGACAAGCCCTGTGCCCAGGACTCCAGTTTGGTCACTGGAGGCAGACTGTGATCAGAGACAGGCTAAAAGGAAAGGGCAAATAAAATGGTGACCTCACAGATCAAAAACCATGATATCTTAGAGCAAAACAACCATCAT
Source organism: Cynocephalus volans (assembly GCF_027409185.1). Lineage (NCBI taxonomy): Eukaryota > Metazoa > Chordata > Mammalia > Dermoptera > Cynocephalidae > Cynocephalus > Cynocephalus volans. Next base: position 102,185,782 of record NC_084461.1, read on the forward strand.
GAAAGATAGGCATCATACAAAGAAAGAAATACCTGAAGGGACATGATTGATAGAGCAAACGAGGAGACTTTAGAACATGCATAATTAGTATTTTTGGAGAGCTGTGAGAGAAGAGTGTTGCATACCACATCAACCTATTGTTCAAGAAGAAAGGTAAAATAGGACATTTTAAAAAACACAACACTTAAAAATATACCATTTGTGAACCTTATGTGAAATAACTAATAGAGAATACACCTTAGTAATGTTAAAAATGATCTCAAAAGGAAGATATGGGAAACAAGAAGTAGTATTGAGCAAAAACAAACAAACAAACAAACAACAAACTATGATTTATAATTGAGTATTGATTACTTGAAATATAATAAAATTAGAACTCAAATCCTGAATAATTTCAACATTGTGGGAGCTCAGAGGAAAGAGGAGAACAGGAGATGATAAGTATTTATTAAAACTACCCTTCAATGTGTAACATAAGTTTTACATAAATTTCACATATGTTTAAATATATGTGTTAAAATTTTGAGTATACTTTGAATTAAAAATTTGAGTAAACTAGCACAAAACAGGAGGAATAACCACCAACCAATGAAAGGGAAACATGGAATAAAAAAATAATATGTAAAACAAATATAATCAACCCAAAAAATGTATCAAAGGGTAAAAAAAGAATCAACAATAAAAGCATGCTAAATATAATGCTCACAAAAATGATAGTGGGTTAAGTACAAAATATAAGCAATAAATGCAAATGGTTTAAATCACCCTGTTGAAAAACAAAGAACCCCCCCCCCAAACCAAATAAACAAAACAACAACAACAAAACAAAAGCCAACGAAACAAAGAACCACAGCTTGGAAAAATGAATATTAAGATATATATTTTTTAGGAGATATAAATAAAATGAAATGACACAAGAAAGGAGAAAACATATGAATAGGTAAAGATATTCTAAGCAAATAGTACTAATTAAAACAAAAGCTACTGTAACATTATTATTTGACAAAATAGAACTCAAGGCTAAAATTATTTATAAAGAAGAAACAATTTATTTCACGTTGATAAAAGGTTCAATCCAACGAGGAGTGTATCTGTTATGGACCTCTATGAGCACCATAGTTCAAATTACTTGAGGCAGGAATCACTAAAAATATGAAAAATATGCATTAATATTATAATAGGTAAATTTATGTACTTGCTTTAGAAACTGGCAAATTAATAAGCAACATTTAAAATGAAACTATAGAGAATTTTAGAAAATTATTAAACTTGATATGCTTGATGTCTGGCTAGGCTAAGGCCTGGAATCCTCACAGTGCCAATTGTCTTGCTCTTAATCCTGTTCGTGACACCAATTGTAAAGCTAGGCAACCATGCCAGTTGTCGGGCTCTTTTACCTGCCGGTAATCCTGCACCAACTGGGCCGATTGTTGAGCTAGGGCTGGGTCATTCACAGACTGGGTCATGAACCCTTCATATGCCAGGCTGGGTCACCAGACCCCTTCACACAGGTCTATAAGCTAGGTAACTGGCCAAAAGGTCCTTGGAAGCTGTAGGTTGGAAAGCATGGCTGTGCTGGGTGGATGCCTGAGGCAGACGCCTGCCCACCTGCTTCACTCAAACTACTCTCTTCTCTCTCTCTTTTTCTTTCTCTCTCAAGAACACAAGAATAGCAACAAAACTAAAAAGATACGTTGGTGCACATGCACACCAACTACACACACACACACACACACACACACACACACACACACACACACACACACACACACACACACAATTTGTTTAAAAAGAATCCTGAACCACACCCAGCTGGACCCGAGATGAGAGCCCTGACCAAAACATTCCATTTTCCCAGCACTTGAGAACTATCATGATCAGGAGTTGGTTTTATGGGGCTATACACAGGATAAAATCCACATTTTGGTAATCTCTTCATTCTGCCTTCCTTCCTCCTCCCCTCCCTCCCTTCCTTCCTCCCTTTGTTTCTCTATCTTTATCTATTTATCTGTCTATTTTTTTATCTATCTCAATCTATCATCATCTGTAATCTACTAATCTCTATTTTATTTATCATAAATGATTCAAACAGTAAGAAGGGGAGTATAGAAAAAAGTCTGTCTCCTCCTTCTGTCCTTCAGTGCCCCAGTTCTCCACTCCAAATGCAACTACCATTTTCTGTTTTTGCATCATTCCAGATAATGTATGCAAATACAAGTTTTTATCAGTGTGTATCTAGGTATATATCTCTGCTTTTATAAATGCCTGTATATGAACATATATATTTTTCCCCATGTTAATAAATATTTTTCCATAGCATCATTTTAAAGTTCTAAGTAGGGTTCTATTGTATGAATGTGCCATTTTTGTAGCTATTATGAGTAATGGGTCTATGACCATACTTACATATACTTTAGTGATTAATTTCTAAAAGTGAAATCAAATGTAGATCAACAGAGGCTGGTTAGGTCAGTTGGATAGAGTGCTGCTGTGTAATACCAAGGTCAAGGATTCAGATTCCCTTACAATACTACTGTCAAATGTAGATCAATGGAAAGTAACATTTTTTTTTTAAGACTTTTGAATATGTGTTGCCAAGTTGTTTTCTAGAATGGTTTTCTTGCATTTTTATTGTGAATTCAACATAGGGTACCCAGACACTAGTGTAAGTTTACACCTAACAAGTGAGTAAAGTCTTACCTGAAAAGTTTGCTGATGATGAACTGAGGAGTTGAGGAACACTAAACTACTTTCAAGTTGAAGACCCAGGCTTGTTTTTTTGGGTTCAGATCTGTGAGCCCAAATTTGCTATGGCCAAGACCAGGCTTTATTCATGTATGTTTCTCACCAGAAGATGCCTAACTTGAGGGTAGAAGGTAGAAAGAGACAAACGAAGAACTCAGTATACCTTGGCTTCTTGTGAAGTTTAGCTTTAAATGTGTCCTTTAACTTCCTACGAGGATGAAAAGAGAGAAATATTCTTTAGAGATAGTGAAAACATGACAAAGTTTTGTTTTGGAGGATTACACAACTTTTTTAAATGAGTAAAGCAAGAAGGCAGCCACAACTTGTTTCATAGCATAAAACACCAAATTAAGGATTGACCATGATTCTAAGAAAATAATAGTTCCTTAACATGTTATCAATAAAAGGGTTTCACGGAAAAGCAAATTTGGAATTTGGAAACACTACTTATTATATCAACATCTTGTAGATTCACAATTTACATTAACATATTAATGGCTCTGAGAAGTCCAATAAAAACTTCCCTAAATTCATTTTTTTTTTACTCAGTATTTTTGAAATTTATTTAACCTATAATCTACCTCCCTTTTAAAAATAGGTGACACCTATTAGATATCCTCAGACTTAGTGTTCCGGAGAACATATTATTGGTAATGCTAGTCTGTAATATGGTGGATTCATCAAAATAATACCAAAATATTTTGTTGGTACAATTTCCTTGTAGCTATATTAAAACTACTGGTGATAAGACTGGTATTTTAGGACCTGTCATTCAGGTGAGTCATAGAAATGAATCATGCCGAATTAGATGCTTTTAACTTCCCATGTCTATGTTGACAACATTTTAATATTATATTATAGTCACCTAGTCCTTCTAATTACAAGAGATGTTGAAGGAGTTCCATGACTTTCTTCAGACACTTGTGGACATATATAAGATACATGACTTAGCAACACTGTTGTGTAGACCGGTCATTTCTACATCCATTTTGGTCAAAGTCTGTCTATATTCATTTATTCTTTAAAAGACAAGTTGAAAAGGTAAGAGGATTGTCAAGAGAAGGAAGAAGAAACCACTGTAGAATAGAGCAAAAGCAGTTTCCTGTCCCCCGCCACAGATTACCTACTAGCCTGACATCAGATTGTGTTACATGACCAATAATGGCTGACGGATATCCCTTAATTCTGCCCACCAGTAATTAATGGGAACTGCCTTAATTATACATCAATATTTTAAAAATTATAAATAGCATTTATCTTTTCACTTCACCCACTGCTTGTGTATTACTTCAAGTTCTTTGTTATGATATAAATTGTTTCTGTTAAAAAGATTTAAAGCAAATCTTGCATTTTATTTTATTAATTTTTATATTTTTATTGCTTTCTTTTGATTACAAATTGATGCACACTGGTTATAAATAATTCAAACAATCAGAAACATTTAAACTAAAAAGTAAATGGTCATTTCTCTTGTAACTCTACTACCCGGTAATAATCAGTGTTATCCGTTTAATGTGGATACTTTTAGGTCTAGAAAAACAAACATTTATATTTTTTATACATTTATGCATATATACTTTTTAGTTTCACAAAAATCTTCTCATTCTAATCATATATACTTAGAATTTGCTTTTTTTCCCCCAACAATATTTTAACACTATTCCATTTCAGTATATATGCATCTATGTTGTTTATTTTATGGCTGCTTAATAGTCCAATATATACATATCAAAATTTATTTTACCAATCCCCAATATATGAATAATTATATTACATATGTTTGAACAACAAACAGTGTACATCATTTAAAAGTGCAGTTACATCTCAATTATAAAGTCAACATTCAAAGCAACAGTCCCTAGAAATGAAATTCACTTGTAAATTCATTAAATAGCAGTACTTAGTTCAACATATACAGTACAAACCTGCACAGTCATATGGGTATAATATATACAGGAATACATACTATTTAATAAATTCATATACACTATATAATTTACAGTGTTTTCATTATAGAGAAGGAGAATGTATGGTTGAATTCCTCCAAATGTAGAGATTTTATTGTACATAGGTCTTTGTGCACTTGTTCAAGAACTCAAAATTTTCTACATGATTTTCCAGCCAGAATGATATTTATTAATACATAATTTTGATCATGTCTCTTCCCTGCCTAAAACTCTTCATTGGCTTTCACCAGAACTCAGATAATATCCCAAATCTTTAGCATGGCCCACATAGTTCTGCCCAAGTGACTCCTGCCTATCTCTTCAGCTTCCTCTTGTGACACTCTCCCTACCACCCATGGGTCCTAGGCCACCCTGGTCGTTAGTTTGCTAAATGTGCCTTTGCATATACTCTTCATATTGCCTGGAAGATTCTTCTTTCCAGTGATCTTTAGATAATTCTTCATGACCCAACAACTCCTAATGTGCATTTGGTACCTCTTTTATTAATTCTCATTTCAACCACTGATTTTCTATTAGGATATTTATTGTAATTTTAGGAATATGTGTATTTGCTGATTTTTTCAACAGCCTATATAATCTCTTCCATGAGAATGTAAACTTCTCAAAGTTTTCACCACTGTATTCTCAGACCTAACACATAACAGCTGCTCAGGATATATGAGTTGTGATAATAATAAAACAAACCTTTGCACAGTAGCTCACAATAGTGCTCTAAGTGCTATAACTATGAACACATTTTCTCCTCACTACAGTCCAATAAATTGGTATTGCTATTATCCCTATTATACAGATAAGGAAACTGAAACGTAGAGATGGTTAAGTCACTTGGTCAAGGTCAGACAGGTAGTAAGTGGAAGAACTGGCCCCAGCATCTGTACTTGAAACCACTGCAGCAGGGTCTCAATGTTTTCAATATGAGTAGTTTAATACACGTCGGTGAAAAACACCCCAGAATGAAAGTGCAGCAGCTGCCCACAATTTTTACTTCGTCCAAAGCATTATTTATTAGTGTAAGACGTATTTGCTGTCTTTGGGTTTATTTTTGACATGTTTTATCATGAATTATTAACTTCAGCATGTTCAATAAATAAAAAAAACAGTGAAGATGTTAAAAAGTACTATGAGTATATTAATTATGGGAAAAGAGGTTGAGTTTAAAAAATAAAAGATCTAAGAAAAAGATAGTCGTTTGTAGCATCATTTTGGACTGCCAAATTTCTCTCCAAAGAGGTTGTATTGATTTTCTGTTCTTCACGGTTCATCAAAGTGCCCTTTCCCCACATCCTCCCAAACATTGAATATGATTTGTCTTTTCCGTTTTTGTCACTTTGATGTGTGTTTCAGATGAAGATGGCAGTCTTTGGTTAAATAAATATTGAACACGTGGTAAGTGCTTGATATCAAAGCACTTGGTAAGTGCTTTTTGGCTAAGAGTTTTCTGTTTAACAACCTTTGTAAAAATCATCTCATTTAGGCTTCACAACATTGTATATGTTTGTGTGGGGGGAGGGGGTAGTTACTGGTATTGCATTTTATAGATAAGGAAACAGAAGCTCAGAGATTTTGTGGCTTTCCCAGAGTTACACAGAGTCTTCTGACTCTATTCCTTTCTACCTGTGTGCAACATGTGAAGCACATTGAGCGATCTTAGGGTTCTACTTTCCAAGTGTTTAGCATATTCTTTTAGTTATATGTCAGGTGTTGTGTCTGATAATAAAGAAGTATAATACTTGGTTTCTACCCTTAAGGAACATGTAATTCGATTATATGTGCCAGAGTAACCCTTATGACTTAGAGGCAAGCTGTGTCAAACAACATATGGTTGTGTACTGAACTGTGTAGTACAGACCACAAGTAACATATTATCAACAATATGCTTTGAGTGCCATGACTCTAAGGTAGACCTTTAGGGGAGGCAAGATTGGAGAGGATAGATGTATGTAATCAGGAAAGCTATGGCAGGTGGAGGCCAATGGTGGCTGCAGATGCAAAATCCAATTAGACCTCGAAGAATGATTAGAATTTAAATGGGTTGGGGCATGGCTCTTCCAACAAAGGCCACAGGATGAGTGAAGGTATAGAGTTAAGAATGAATATTTTGGAGTCCGACATCTTCTTTTGTTATGAAAAATGATCATAACATGAAAAATGATCAATTACCATGTAATTGCTACGTGGTAGAGCAATCAAGAATCATGTAGCAGTATTCACTAATAAGGTAATTTAAACTCATTTTCAAGGGGGAGAAGAACTGAACTCTGAAGGACTTCTTGATATGATTCCACTTGGCCTCAACGACATTCTGAGTGTTCTGCTACCCCAAGGCCTACGGTGCATATTTAAAGGGCTCCCTATGAGGGCTTACCTAAACTAAGCCTACATGTTTGCCCTTAAGAAAGTAAAATAGCAATTTGCTCTGAAACCTAAAAGAAGTTTTCTAAACTCTAACTCTGTGTGTCTCATTGTCTACCATAAACACAGTCTCCTGAAAGATGAATTCTGTAAACAGAAAAATAGGTAACCACTCTCCTTTAACAAGTCGATGTCTTCAAGACTTGGATAAAATGCATAAAAAATCTATAGTTTAGAACCAGCAATCTTCAGTCTCATGGATTTGTTACAATGTGTCAGAATAAATCTCTGGATACTCCCTTTTGACCAGTTTGGGAGAGGCGGTGATTTGCCTTCTAAGACTTGCTATCTAAATTGTGGGCAATTTTCTTAATCTCATATATGAAGTGAGGATAAGAATATGCTCTACTCCATAGAGTTGTACAAATTAGAGAGTGTTTAATGTAAAATGGTTTCCACAATGACCACATGTACTGGACACCAACCGAAAGATACTTATTCTTATTGTTGCTGTTATTATTCTTATTTTACAGACTGAATTAAATAAATTGGAGGAAAAAGGTAACCCCCTGGGGAAAAGGGAAGGTACCTAATATTCACCAGGTACCTATTGTGTGCTTAGTGGCTTAAGTGCTTTACAGGTATTATTTCACCTTTTTGTCTGAAAAGCAGTGTTTTACCCATATGCAAAGGCTGAGTTTATATGTATTGCTTATATAATCTAAGGATTTTAGCAAAACTAGGAGACATCTTATTAACATTAGAATGTGCACATCAGTTTCTGCTATCATTTAAACCCTGATTTTAAATATTAGGCTTTGACCTAATGTTACAGATTCTAGAATAATAGAAAACTCCAGTCCTTTCAAATTTTCTGGGCTAGCGATGAACTGTAAGGTCAAGTTGTTATTATGACCTTTGTTTGTGTAAATATTGTTAAGTTATTTTAGAAGTTTCTAAAATGGTATTATTCAAGCAAATCTTTAGGACTTTGCCCTTGAGGGAAAGATTTGCTTTTGGTTTGTATTAGAAATTGCAGTCCTCTGATGGCGTTCTGTGATTAGCACTTGTTGGGCACTTAAAGTATTTCTTATCGAGAAGATATAATTGGATCTCCTATGTTTTGAGTCTGCAAATGTGTCTCTGAATGGCCACCTGAGAAAGCATTTAGCAGAAACACTTGTTAATGGATTTTTTTCTTATCCTAGGTTTACTTCTAATGCAACAATAATCACATATATTTCCAAAGTGCTTTTTGTCTTCAAATACAGTAGAGTTCTTTACAAACTAAATGTAATTCTGAAATCGCTGGTCCCATTTTACCAAGCAGCTCTCTGGAGTATACCATGGGCACAGCAGCAGGGAGAGGGAGGAATAGAGAGAGGGCCCCAGGAAGAGACAAGACAGAGGACCATGGAACTGTTTTGTGTTGGAAATGCTAACCTCCTGGGCTTCAAGCTGAATGCAAACAAGTCCTCCTGGAATAATCCATTCTGCTCTAGGACAGTTTATGCTTTATTCCCACCCACTCTTTTTTGTTCTACACTCATGAAAATCCATTTGCAATCAAAGCCAGAAGATAATTTTAATTATAGAGAGGAATAAAATTGGGCTGAAGAAAAATCAGTGGAATTAGAAGCTTTGATATAGAAATATAAATATTACTTTGTAGTTTTCACTGTTTTGATGAAGGACACATATACCCTTTTAATTTTCTTCTCCTGATTTCTAAAACCATAAATTATTTTTTGCTTGTTTTTCAAATTTTGTAAAACTGGAATAATGTACTAAGTACTATTTTGTGTCAGCTTCTTTTGCTTAAAATTATGTTTGAGATTCGTCCAGATTTTGGATGTAGTAATAGTTAACATATTTATGCTGTTAATAGTACTATAGTGTATGAATATGCCATAATTTATTTTTACATACACACAGGTACACACACACACCCTCTCTTTTTTCTTAGGGTGTATGTAAACTATAATAACATTTAACTTAAATATGTAAAACAATGTTCACGTCAACCAAAATGGTAAGGTCAATTCTATGTCAGTTTTTAAAATGAATGTTGTATATTGCAGAATGTCTGCAAACGTGGGTACTTGACAATCAGATTGGGCAGGGAATTCTATCAAAAAGTGTTTTTCTTTCCATATTTGATTTGATGATATAGAAGAAAAGATATGGAGGAATTAGGCTGCCAACAGATAAATATCCAATTATGTATCTGTTTCTTGGTGGCTACTTCATGTAAATTGTGTTCTATTTCTAAGTTCCTCATTTTTCCTATATACTTACCTGTGTGTACAAGATGTAAGAATGTCTAATATATGTTAAAAATTGCAATAACTTGCAAATAGCAAAATAACACCTCAAGTAACTATCTGTCTTGGGATAAATCAGTAAACAAGACATTAATTAATCACTGATATGCTTCAAAACATTCAAACTACTAACTAAATAATATCATTTGATTGAGAAATGTCAGCATAGATAAAATCTACTAATTATATTTTGATGAGACTTGACTTGTGGTCTAACATGTGGTTTATCCTGGAACATGTTCCATTTGCTGATGAGAAGAATGTATGTTCTGTAGTTGTTGGATGAAATGTTCTGTAAATGGTCATCAAATCCAATTGTTCTAAAGTGCAGTATAAATACAATGTTTCTCTGCTGATGTTTTTGCCTAGATTATCAGTCCAATGCTGAGAGAAGGGTGCTGAAGTTCTCAACTATTATTATATTGAGGTCTATCTCTCCCTTTAGATCCAATAATATTTGCTTTGTATATCTGGGTGCTCTGATGTTGGATGCATATATATTTATGATTGTTATATTCTCTTGCTGAAAGACCTTCTTTGTTTCTTTTTATAGTTTTCAGTTTAAAGTTATTTTATCTGATATAAGTATAGCTACTTCTGTTTATTTTGGGCTTCTATTTGCATAGCATATCTTTTTCCATACCTTCACTATTAGTTTCTCTGTATCTTTACAGGTGAAGTGAATTTCTTGTAGGCAGCATAGAGTTGGGTCTAGTATTTTAATCCATTCAGCCAGTCTATATATCTTTTAAGTGGGGAATTCAATCCATTTACATTCAGGGTTGTTATTGAAAGGTATTATCTTACACCCAGCATTATTTAAACATTTTTTTACAGTTGTTTTATATATCTTTTCTTCCTTCCTTTCTCTTTTATTGTTTGTTTTTGCTGTTTAGTTTTTTTTGTAGTGTTGAAATATAGTTTTTCTCTTTCTGGTTTGAGTGTCTGCTATACCAGTGAGTTTTATTCTTTCTTGTATATTCGTAAAGGTGATTATCATTCTTTGGATTCCAGATGTAGGATTCCCTTGAGGATTTCTTGTAGGGCTGGTTTTGTGTATGTTCTTTAATTTGAAAACATATCTTTTCATATTCAGTGCAGCTCTCAGCATAGCCATTTACCTGACTGAATGAGCATGAAGTGAATCTACATGAACATTTAGAAGAAAACTATAGAAGCATAATTTACAAATGGCAGCAGTTTAGCACAGTGGAAAATAAAATAAAGCTTCTTTAAATCACACTCGCAGAGAGTTGCATTGAATATGAAAAGATATGTTTTTAAACTGAAAGCATACCTTGACTTTCATCAAAATATAATTAGATTTTATCTGTACTGACAGATTTAAATGTAGTGAATTAACCAAGTGAAAATGGGTTAGTTTGGATAGTATTGGATTAGTTGGATTATATTCTGTGATAGGATGCGATGAAAAGTTATGGTTAGGAAAGTAATGTGATGAGACTTAATGTTTTTAAAAGATGGTGCTGGTTGCTGTGTGAAGAATTGGTCTTAGGGGATGAGAGTGAAAGCAAAGAGACTACTTAGGAACAATGACAGGTGAGCAGTGATGGTGGCTGGTCAAGGGCAGCAGGAATCCAAGTGATAAAAAGGGATAAGTTCTGTATCTATCATGAAGATAAACTCTAAGTACTTGCTGAGGGATGAGATGTTGGGTTTAAGGGAATGGAAGGAATAAAGGATGATTTTTCATGTTTTTAGCCTGGGCAAGTAGGTAACTAATACTCTCATTGCTATGGTTTGAATATTTGTCAGTTCCAAAACTCATGTTGAAACTTAATCCCCATTGTAACAGTATTGAGAGGGTGGGAAATCTGACTATGGTATTTGAAAGATGGGGTCTTTAAGTGGTAATTGGGTCATGAGGGCAGAGCCATTTAATGATGACTTAATGGATTCATGGGTTATCATGGGAGTGGCACTAGCAGATTTACAAGGAGAGGAAGAAGCAATTTAGCATGCCCTTGCTCCCTCATCATGTGATGATCTGTGACACCTTGGGACTCTGCAGAGATAGAGATATCTTCCCAACCAGCAAGATAGCCCTCACCAGATGTGCCCCCTCAACCTTGGATTTCCCAACCTCTAGAACAATAAGAAATGAATTTCATTTCTTTATAAGTTATCCAGTTTTAGGTATTCTGTTATAGGCAACAGAAGACAGACTAAGACATTTATTTACTGACATGAAGAAAGCTGGGGGAAGAGAAGTCTGGAGTGGGAGGGTAGACTTAAGAGTTTTCTTTTGGAAATGTTGGGGTTGAGATACCTATTAGACATCAAAGTGGAAATGCTGATTAGGTACATTATATGAGTACATATGAGTCTGGAGTGTAAGAGAGAGGCCAGAGCTAAGATATAAGTGTGGAATCATTTAAAATTTAATTAAAATCATGGAATTGAATTAAGAGATATATGAGTGAAGAAACATAGAAAAGAGAAGAGGAGCCAAAAGAGTGAAACTTGGGGTGCTCCAATATTTAGAAGAAGAAGGAAACATCAGCAAAGGAGACTAAAATATAATGGCCCATCAAATTGGAAGGAAATAAGAAGTGTTTCCATGCAAGTTGGGTAAAGAAAATATTTGAAAAAGAAGGGAGCAAGCAACTGTGTCAAATGATGATGAAAGGAAAGTTTAAGTAAAATGAAGACTGAAAATTGAGCATAGCGTTTGGCAAGATGGAGATCATTGGTGATATTCACAAGAGTGCTTCCAGTGCAGTGATGGGGATCCAATTTTTATCAGAGCAGGTCAAGAAAATAATGTTTGAAATGAAAACAATGGAGAGTCTCAGCATAGACAATTCTTTCATGAGGTTTTGATATAAAGAGAGGCAGAGAAATGAGATAATAGCTGGAAGAGTTCATGGGCTTATGCACATTTTTTAAAATGGGAGAAATAACAAAATGTTTGTATGCTGATGGAAGTGATACAGTGAAGAAGGAGAAGATGACAATTCCAGGAAAGACAATGAATGGAAACACAATACAGATTTTTAAGAGAAACAGAATTAAGAAAGTTTGCTCAATTGCAATGGCCACTGGCCAAAAGTGAATGATACATAAAGCTTTTACTATTCGAAATTAAGAAAATAGCATTTCCCCCCCCTCAGAGAAAACATTATTTCCCAAAGCATAAATCATGAGTATTGTGTTTTCTTAATGGTCATGTTCGTATATGTATATAAAAGTACAAAACATTTAGAAATTTATGACCAAGAGATTGTATACTCTGGTCTAAACATTTACTCACACTGTCCATGGCTTATTTTCATAATAGTAACCTGTAAGACCAGATTTTTTAAGAAGCAGGATCACTATAACGAATATTCCATCAAACCAACAAGTGAAAAGAAGCAGTCAAAACTGCTAGCACTTCGATATTACCCCGTCTTTCCAAAGCAATTGTGTCATTGGCTAACTATCTCAGCAGTTTAAACAACTATAAAAAGTTTGCTGAAATTCTTTCCTAGTTGCTTTTTCAGAGAATACTAGAAAGAATGTGTCTGTGTGTGCACATGTGTGATTCTCTTTTTCTTTCCCTTCTGCAATCTTTTATGTTTGTGCATAGAATAGTAAGAGATTGTTTTCTCAGATTCTTAAGTTCTTCTATGAGCATATTTCATACATTTTCTGGTCAACATAGAACAGGAACAATGTAAGCAGCAGGGGCTATTGTTTCATAAATAAGGACAATTAATAAATTTAGTTTTGTATAAAAATGAAGAAGAAAAAGTATACAAAGCAAAATGGCTTTTCCGGCAGTAAGTACGGTGTATATGATTAGATGTGCTTTTTAAAAATCACACAATGGACATTGGCTATCTAGACACACTTTTTAGATTTCTTTTTTTAAGAGTATAGTATTGCTAAATGTTTATATTTCTTGCAAGTTTCCATCTATGATTAATCTTATTCTGTATGTGCTTTGTAACAAACATGGTTCTTGTATTTATGTTTTTAAACAGTAATTTGTATTGTGCAGTACTTTCTAGGTTTCAAAGCCTTTTTAATCCTTTGCCTCATTTGATTTTTTTCTGTGACATGGTCTTGGCAATTGCTACTTTACAAATCAGACTGAGGCTTAGAGAGAGTAAGTAACTTGCCCAGAAGCTAAGCTGGGTCTGAAACCTGAGTGTTCTTACTGCCAACCTTGTGAAACTTCTCTGTACCACACTGCCTTTTTAGGCATGCTTGCTTCTATTTAAAGCCCATCACGATTTCTCAAAATCAGGCCTGATGTTTCCCTTTGCATCTGCTGGGCTGGCTTTAGTAAGACTATCTTAAAATTTTATTTATTTGTAAACTCTGAAGAATTAAAAAAGCACTTTCTTTAATTTCACTATCAATATCCTTTTCAATAATTTGTTTAAAAATATTTATAGTGCATTTAACATGAGCCAAGCATTGTTCTAGCTTCTAGATACAACATGAGGGGTGTAGGGGGGTGAAGACAGGATCTTGAGTCTCAAGAAATCTGCAATCCAATTGCAAAACTTTTTCACCGTAGGACGAGTTACCAAATGTCATATTTCTTGGGTGGGATGGAGAGAGTTTTTTGGAGAGCAGCCTTATTGGGGATTTGAACTATATACCTGAGGTCATTGAGTTGACTTGGTCAGTGGTTCAGGTGAAATTCTTTCATCAGTTTTCTAAAATGCTATATAATTGCAATAGTTAGAACATGACACCAATGATCATCTTCATAATTTATTTGGGTTGGCAGTTGTGAAAGACATTGATGGCGTTTCTCTTGAAAAGCTAGAGGACCAAGATGTTGAAGGGCCTCAAGGCACCCAGGTGAAAACCATTTCTATTCACAGACTCTGCTAAATTGAGAGGGATGCTCACAAAATATTATCTAGCAATAGGTAATATTTATTGAGTGTCAGGTTTGTGGTGAATGTTTTATAAGAACCATCTTCTGTAATTCTTATTCATTATCATTATTGTTCTCATTTTAAAATTGAGGAATCAAGCCTTAGAGAGAGAGAGCTTAAATAATTTACCTAGGAAGTTCTAGAGCTATAATTTGAGCCTAGAATGTCTAATTCCTTAACTTTTGTTTTAACCTCTATGCTATACTCCTCATACGGAAAGACACCTGAAAACCTAGTATTGTCAATTAGTTGAAGGTAGGCAATGCAGGGTAGCTCTGGTTTCCCTAAGAAACTTGGAAAAATTAAGAGAGAACAAGCAATATCAATGTATGGCAGAGAGTCACTGCCTCCTTGTGTTTCTGCAATTGTAGTGTCTCTCCAGGCATTTCAGGAAGCATTCCAAAATATGGGTGCAATCTATTGAAAAGCTCTGAAAATGGAACACAATGCCATTTGTAAGTTTTAATAATTACACATAAATGTTACCCTAACTCTTCCTTTCTTTTTGTGGTTCACTATTTTCATTAGTCAAATCCAACCTGTAGTGTTTTTTTTCTCCCCAATTTAAGAGAGGGTAAAATTCTTTTTTTCCCCCTAAAAATTTACTTACTTATTTTTGATTATACATATTTACGGGTACAGAGTTGACTACCAGTATTTGTGTTCAGTATGTGATGATCAAACTAATATCATTAGCATGTTCATCATTACAAATTGTGATTACTGTTTGTGTCCCTTACCCAATTACTCCCTGACACCCCCCCTCCCACTTTCCCACCTCTGGTAACTATAGGTCTGTTCAGGAGAAGGTAAAATTCTGATTTTTGCCTTCTTAGACTTTCACTTTGGAAGCTCACTTAAAATTTTAGGAAATCTCTCTAAGCCTTCTCTATCTCCCTTCAAGCAACCCAGCGATGAAAACAATGAGTACAATGCTTTTTATGTGGAATAATGGGCAAGCTTCAGTGAATTGCATGAGGCACTTTATCTGCATAATCTCATAATCTGCATAATTTGGCCTTTACTATCTTCTGAACAAGGGGCTAATTGGCCTTTAATGATACATTATCTAATAAATCCCTGTAAAAGGACACTTTTTAAATAGAAATTCAGCCATGTTTAAAAATGCTCATAAATCATGGAGAGCAAAACTTTTTGCATTTGCAGCTCTTGAACAAAAGTTCAGTGTGGTTTGTACTTGTCACAATATTGTTCGGGGTGAACTGGGCCAAAAGCAGGCATGAATTTAAAAGGATTTAAGTAACAAAATTAACTGACTTTCTTTTATATTTCTCTATTCAACTACAATAAACAGAATATATTTTTCCTTTATATTTATAGAACACATACAAAATTTAATTATACTTGGCTTGTAAAAAACTTCATTTTTTTCCCTCCCAAGTTAGAACACTTTTTGGACATATTCTCTGATCAAAACCCCAAAATACTGGATTTCAGTGGTAAAACAAAAGAATGAAAACCCACTCCAAATTTAAAAAAATAAAGCTCTTCTAAATGACTCTTGAATTGAGAAGCATTAAAAAACTGAGATTACAAATGCTTTAGCAATTAATGCAAATGAGTCCTTTTTATTGAGAATCTCTACAATGTGAACAGAGCCACACTCAGAGCAAAATTCATGATTTTAAACTTTTTTATTATTTTAATACAAAGGAATCAATAACTTAATTTGGGAAACTAGGAAAAGGAAAACAAAACAAACTACAAGTGAAGGCAAGAAATTAATAAATATAAGGCAGAAATTACTACATATTTTTTGAAAACCTCCCAAAGAAACTTACAAAAGCACTGGACTTAATCAAAGCAAAAATGTTTTGTTTTCTTTTTTAAACAAAGATACTTAATGGATAGGCTTGTCAGATAAAATATCATATGCCCAGTTAAATTTAAATTTCAGATAAACAAGTAGCTTACACTAAAAAAATATTCATTGCTTATCTGAAATTCCTGTTTAGCTGTGGGTCCTATGCTGTTATTTATTAAGTCTGCTGTTAATGGAGGAGAATATTATTATAAGTCTGAAAATCAAGATGATTGACTCTAGATGAATTTTGTAAAAACATCAAAATTACACGAATTGCTTCAAGAGAAGATGACAAAAACAAGAACTAAATATAAAGTTCAGTATTGAAAAATGAAAAAGAGTGTTAAGTATCTATTATAAAGCAGGTACTAGGATTTTGCTTTCATCCTTGGAGGAATAACAAGGACTACATTTAACTTTCTGTAGTAAAACTGGACAAAATATATGGAACAACTGTTTTCAGATATAGGACAACAGGCAAAACACAATATGATCCCTGAGAGAAGGGAATGGTGAGGTAAGCCCTAAGACGTAATGTTTGGAGGCATTTTCAGATATAGGCACCAGGAGAAGAAATCTACACAAAGCCTTGCTGAGTCCTGAATTTGTAGACTGGAGTTTGGGGAGCAGAAACTGTTGGAAGTTGCAATGAATATATCCAGAAAGGAAGGGCCTGCATAGAAACAAAAGCACCAAAACCTAAATAGGGTTTTCTGAGGCTTTGCTGGGCATGCATAGAGTGAAACTCCACAAAGTGGAGCATAATCTGAATGATTCCCACAGTGCATGTAGGATAAGAGACATCTGAGCTCAACAACAAGAGCAGAAAAAAAAACAAAAACAAAAACAGAAGCAATGACTCTTACTTAGGACTAAGGCGCAGACATCTTTATATAATTAAATATAATCTTTATATAATAATATGTATTATCATACACTCAAATGAGATTCATTCTAAAAGTGCAAGGATGCTTTAAATTATTTGAACCAATACAGCATAATCAAATGGGATTTATTCAAGGAATGCAAGGATAATTTATCAGCAAATCTATCAATTTAACATCTATTCTTGATGAAAGCTCAAAAACAAATAGAGATGGGAAATTCCTAAATATAAAACACAGTATTATTTGACATAAACGACAACCACCACATTAAATATGAAATATATTCACGTTAAATTCAGAAAAAAAGATGTTATTGTCATTTTTTTCGCATTGTTTTGAAGGTTCTTTCTAGTTAATGTAATCAGACAATAAATAAATGGCACCAATATCAGAAAAGGCACAATTATTATTATTTGCAGAAAACATGACCATATGCCCAGAAAATCAAGTAGATACAAATGGAATAGTATTCAAACTAATAATAGACTTCACAAAGGTGCTTGGAAGCGAGATAAACATATAGAAATAGTTTATTTATATCAGCAATAGTTAATGTTAATTTTAAAAATCTCAATGATATCACTGACAACTGTGAAAAGTATCATGTGAAAACGTAATAAGAAATGTATAAGCCTTCATGAAGTCATCAATGACATTTTGCCTGAAGAGATACAGGCCTGAATAAATGTATAGCCAAGACCTAATCATTCTCAAATTTGTACATCAATCTTCTGAAACTTGTCATAACCCTAATGTTTTGGCGGGAAGTCAGTGGAAGAAAACTTGACAGGTTTTTTGTTTTCTATTTTCTTTAAGATTACCTGAAAGACTCTATGTATAAGGCTACTAAAAAATTATTTTGAAAGGGATTTCATTTGTGGAGAGGCTTAGCTTACCAGATATTAAGAAATTCTATAATATAATTAAAACATTATACATTAGCACATAATGAACAAATAAATCAATGAAACAGTAAAGAGGGTTCATCAAGATATAAAAAGAAAGATTGCATTTGAAATCTATGGAGCAAGAATGTATGTTATAATGAATGATGTTAGGATAATTGGATTTCTCTTTGAAAATAAAAAGTTAAGTACCTACCTTGTATCAAATATACAAATAAATTTCGTTGAATTAAATATCCAAACATTAATATATGTGCTGCTGAAGCAAGCATAAAATATCTAAACATTAAAAAACAATTAAAATACTAAAGGCAATATTTAATTATCCTCAGGTCTTTTTAAGTATGACTTAGAACTCAGAAACCATAAAGAAAAAGATTAACATATATTATTATATAAAATTTAAAAATCTTTGTATGATGAAAAACACTGTAAATAACATTAAAGAATAAATGACAGATCACAGAAATACCTATGATTATCTATGTATCATCTATCTATCTATATATTACCATATCAGTGATATGTAAAGAGTTTTTACAAATCAATTAAGTAAAGGTAATAACCAAATAGAAAACTGAACAAAGCCTATGAAAAGGTGATTTGGAAGAGTAAATTCAGATGATCAACAAACAAATAAGAATATTCTAAACCTTGTTAATAATGTTAAAATGTGAATTTAAATGGAATATTATTGTTTATCTTTAATCTATTGTATTTCAATCGTTTCATAACTGATAATACCCAGAGTTGGTGGGATTACATGAAAATAAGAATATTTATGCACTTTATTGCTTATAAATTGTTAGAACATTTTGGAAGGGAATTTGACAATATTCATCACATTTTAAAATATTTTTACCTTTTAATAGAAAAATATTACTTCTAGGGTTTATTTTATTGAAGCTTGTCTTATTTTATTGAACCTAGAGTAGTACACAGGCACCTGGGTGCTTTGGTCACCTGCTTCTTTTGGGTCTTGGATTGTACACATTTCAATTTACTAGTTTGTTGCACTTCCAGTCTTTGGCTTCTACAGGTTAGATCACTACCCCATGTCCTTTCAGATGAACCCAGACCCATACTCCGTGGTTCTTAGAATATTTTGTGTTAGTAAAGTGTTTTTTTCCTCCTACTATTTCCCCCTTGTATATAATTTCTTGGAACAAAACCCTCTGCCTTCTACCTCAAAAGATACTGTTTCTTACGTAAAACTAAACCCTTGGACCATGGCATCTTCATTACTCTGTACGAAGCCCTCACTTCATATAAAATCCAGCTAAGAAGTAATCACTGTGAGACTAGAGGTTGATATGCCCCTTCAGTGCCTCCAGTTATTATTAAACCCTTGATGTAATATATGTAACCGCTATGTTTTGTACACTCTAAAATGCTGATTCCCCCCCACCCGCCTTTTTAGCACTTCTGAAATCATGACACGTCTTAAAATCAATGGCATGTTGGAGTTTAATTGGCAGTATTTTTTCTTTCTTAATAGGATATAGGTAATAGTGCATCTTATAATCAATGCTATCTTAATTTCAATAAAATCCCATTTTCATACATACTTTAATTAATAAAATTTATTTTATAATAATTGTTATTTTATATTGCTGAGATATGTCACATGGCACTGTGTCTGAGCACTCACTATTATGGTTAACATATGTTTTTGTTTGTTTCTTTGTTTGTTTTTGCCTCTCCTTAGTGTGTTATCTCATCACTGTTATAGGAGATTTTTCATAGTCCGAAGGCTGCTATTTACTAAGAATTGGTATTTGCAAACTGATAATCTGCTTTGCGGTATTATTCATGACCCTCATAATACAACCATATTCTGGTTTCTAGGTATCATTTTATTTAGTATCATTTTGTTTTGATTGTTAATTCCTTTTCTCTCTTTCTCTTATTCCCTCCAAACTATTATTTTCTTACTTTGGAAGATTACATGGACTAAGATTTAGATCAAGTATTTTTGAGAGAGGCAGAATTCAGGTTACGCCACTTAGCAGCCATAGGGACTGCGGCAGCTGATTTCAGTTCTCTCAGCCTCAGTGTCCTCTTTTGTAAAAACCTTGTTTACCTCAAGGTTTTTGCATTAGCACATGGATGTACTTTCTAAACTCTAAAGCTATGACATTTCTGGGGATTATTAATAGTCTCAAATGGCACCTTCAATAATAGCTTGTTTTAACTAATTTCCTGAGCAATGACGCAAGACACTACCACATACTGAGTTAATCTAGGTTGAGTTCCTTTATTTCAACCATAGCTCATTATTGTGTCTTCTCATCCCTGATGATACCTGCTCAGATAACCTTAAGAAAAATGGAGTTACATCAAGGTCATATCACAAGCCAGTAAAGAGAAAACGCATCTATCCCATAAGCCAGGTTGCTCTGCCTTCCCCAGATTGCTTCCCATGCATATAGTGTTCATTGTATGCATAATTCTAAAGTGAACACTCTGCTTCTGTAATCCTGTAATCAATCTGTAACCACAGGATCAAGTACAAACTGCTAACCAACACAGAGCTCTATTCACTGCAAGATTCTATGAACAATGAAACTCTAAGTCCAGAAGAGACTCAGAGTCAATCCCCTTGCCCTAACGGGTAATCACATCTGAAGCATGTAAGACAAATTATAATTTGGTCTATTTTTAAAGATCTCCCGAGGTGATTTTCCAACCTCCCTCAGGAACACTTTTCAATATTTAGCAAATGTTACTGTCAGTAAATACTTTTTTGTACTTCAGGGAAGTTTCTCGTGCCATAGAATAAGCAATATTTTTGTTTGTTTCTACCTCAATGAGGTAAGATAGCACTGACAACATACCATCTATTGGAACTTACCACTGACTAGTTTAAAACTCTTTAATGAAGAGCTCCCTCTTGCCTGCAAGGTAACGTTCAAACTCCTCAGCAAGCCATGGAAGGCCCACCAGAATCTGTCACTGGTTGTTTTTATGGAATCCGTTCCTGACATGCCCCTACATGCATTTGGTGTTTAGCTTTGCTAAAGTACTTTCTAAGCCTGAACAATAACATGTTCTTTAGTACATCTTGTTTTTGCACATACTATTTCTTCTACTTGGAATGTCTTTCCCCCTCATCTTCCCAGTTGACTCTTACCTTTACCTCAATATTCAGCTCAAATATTACTTCTACTGGGAAGACTTCCTGCAGCCTCCAGCAGTTGGTCACATTGCACTGTTTCCAAGCTTCCATTACAGAATTTGATTACTTAGGATAAGACTGCTTTTTAATTGTTTACATACTATTTCTCACCCTTCTCTAGACTATGAGGATTGAAGTCTGAGATGAGTTTTATTCAGGTAATCTGTGTACGGTGACTGACACATAATAAGGGATCAATAAATGAGATGAAAGAAGGAATGAATGAATGAATGTCCCAAAACCCTCCTATTATTCAGAGAACCAAAGGCTTTTTTTTAAAAACATAAATTAAGAGGAATGTGAATACAAAAACATGAAAGATTTTCCAAAAGCATCATCATGCTAAGTATCTGTAAAGTTTTTCTAACTTATCATTACCAAAATTGCTGAAGGGTAATTGTAAGTATGTATTTCTCTTTGAGAGACATCATGGCAGGTCCCCATTTGCCTTCCCTAATGTGAAAAATCTTTACTAAGCCAGGACTTCAAGCATTGACGTTTTATTATCAAAGAGTGATTTTTCCATTAGCTTTTCAGTGGTCATCAACAGGACATGTTGCAAAAACATATGGATGTTGGCAACCAGTGATGTATCAGATGCATGACATTAAAAATGCTCAATGCCATTAGAGGTCTTGATGGCCAGAGATGAAAGACTGAAGATCTGCTTATACAAAATGCACTGACATTGGCATACAGTAGAGATATAAATAACCTATCATGAGGTTTCCCTGATTTTATTAACACATCAAAATATAACTTCCCAATAAATATGTCTTAGGGAAAGTAAAATGACTTACAAACAGGAAGAAACCTGGGATGTATAGCCACTTTTGTTTCTCACTGTGGGGGGAAATCCTTTAAACTGCCCTTTACAAGTACTTGTAGTTTTGTTTTCTCAACATAATCTTTTACTCATAATGGAATGATTGCTACTATTTCTAAATGGTGTGTTAATCTCTTTGTATCCTACTTCTTCCGCCCCCAAAATTGCATTTTCCTTGGTTCCGACTTGCCTCTGATGAAGGAGTTAATGAGTATTACATTTATTGATATATATTTTTGTTGTTGTACAGTTGGATTAAGTGGAAGCAAGAGGAAAAACAAAGGGCTTATATGTTTTCAAAATGGAAAATCTACTCCCTCTCTCCATTCCTGTGGCTATTGATGACATACATTAGACACTTGTAGGATGCCCCTCTCTGAGCCCATACATCAGCATGTAAGATAATGGCAGAAACTAAAATGTTGGGGGGAAATAAAGAACTTTATGGATCACTTAATTACTATGCCAAAGAAATATTTTGTTGACTCTTTGGAATAGCTATTTTCAGTTTTTATGAGAAAAGGCAATGATGATTTTCCTATATCTGTTGGGACTTCAATGAGCTGTTAAAGGGAGAGTTAAGATATAGATCTTTTAGATCTTTTTAATAACGGAGAATATAGAGTCTCTTATATGTAAACATTTTAAATGAATGTCCAACAGCCTGCCTTCCTTTCCTCCTTCCTTTGAGCTGAACAAAGACTCATTCCAGCTCTCTATAACACGTTTTTATTTTTTAAAAATGCTGTTTATGTTTCTTATTTTCCTTTTGTGAGCGGTATTAATCTATTTGATTTTCTATTGAGGTTATTAGCAAAATTCAATTATTGATTTTGTGTTCCAACAATGGAACTGGCTGTCATATCCGTATTTGGAAACAGGTAAAAAGTTAAGGGTTTAGGATTAGAATTGTGGATTCTCCCTGTTGTATGACTTTGAGAAAGGTGCTTAAGTTCTTTAAATCTTATATTCCTAATCTGGAAAAAAACAGACATCACAATGGTAACTACTCCATAGCCTAGTAGTACCTACTCCATAGGGTTATTGTAAGGAGTTAATGAGATAATGGCACAAATAAAGAGCATAAAAAGTATGTACTTGATCTTCAGCATTGTTTTTGAATTTGGGGCTAGAAGGCAGATTGTAAACCAGAAGGTATGGGATAGGACCTGGAAAACTGTGTGTTTGTATATTTTACCTCATCTCTTCAGGTGATTCTGATATACAAACATATTTGAGAACATTTGGTTTAGAACATATTCTTGCCTTAAAACAGAACCAGTTTTAACAAGTAAAGATTATCATTCTGTGCTAGCAATCTCTCAGAGAAGTTGAGTTTGAAACCCTTTCCCCGGAATTTATTCCAAATACTTCTCATTGTCATTAAATCCTTTCTTAAACTGTCTTTCTAAATCATCCAAGTCACACATGAGCATAAATCCCTTCATGGTAGCCTTCATGAAGATGAGGCCACTTAACATGGAATTTTATTATAAGTGGATATTTGTGTATATTTTTATGCTTTTTTCTCAACTGAGTGATTTCAGACTGAGACACAGAGAATACTTCAGCATGTACGTTATCTGAATTAAAGAAGAATAAATGTACAAGCATCTTATTCAAGTTTCCAGACAGGAAAAGCCAAAAAAAGTTTCTAGAGGGAAATTACAAATGGAAATTAATGGTAATTTACTAATTATTGCTAAATAGGGTTCTATAAAACAGCACAGATATTTTCAGGTTTAGCATGTTGTCTTGATTGATTGATGTCGGAACATACGTATAAAGTCTTTCATAGAAGATTCACTCATGAGCAAAGTTTCCCTCACCCAATCTTCCATTGTGTTAGTTGGGACTCTTATCAGTTTTAATTGACCAAAATGCAACTCAGACTAGCATAAAAAGGGTGTGTGTGTGTGAGATTTGTTTGGTTTTTATAGCAGTCCAGGGACTACTCTATTGATTTCTTATTTTGAATGGTTAAAATAAGGAAAAGATCAAAGTATGACTTCACAAATCACATGTTTTGTTGCCATACAAAGAGATTTTACCTCTCACAGTGTTTAAGAGGGGAAGAGTAACAAGAGCAAATTTCACAGAGAATACACTCAACGGACGAGATACATTAACCACATCGTGAGTGAGTTCCTATTTCACTTACAATCCAGTTATTAAAGTCTACTTGCTCAACTAGGATGGAAGCAGGCCTGTGTGACTCTAAGGTCTAATCAAAGTTTGAGGAGTACCTTTATACAAGAGGTTCTTGGGAGAGACAGTTTGACCAACACAACAGAGATCCCAGATGACACACAAGGTCCCCTGACATTAGTGAGCGGAGCTGGTGTTGGGGGGCTTCGGAGGCTGGAAAGCTGCAGAAAGTGGCTGTGCCACAGCCCGAGCTCTCAGTCTGTTTGTCAACATCTGGGGTTAGATGTATTTTGGAATTCAGTAGTTGAGGCCAATAACTCACTTATGTGGTCTGACAAGGTGTGCCATTAACATTCTCCTGGGAAGAGGGATTACAGTTCATGTTCTTATCACAGCAAAACATATGTCACTCACACAGCAAATTATGTAAGTGTTTGGAATCATTGCAAACTACATAACACCTGTCCTCTGGCATAGCTGGATGCAGGGGCTCACACCCTGTCTTTAGGACTTAGTAACTCCCATGTATTACTCAGCCTTGTGTTTCTCTCAGTTGGCTTCATTCTCAAACAGGTTCTTCACTCTGTTTCTCTCAGATTAGCTACTCCGGCAGAAAGAATGCTTCTCTTTTCAAAAGTTCCAGTAATAGTGCCAGGATTGGGTCTCACTGAATGTGATTCGGATTACACATCTGTTCCTGACCTGCCAACGCATCTAAGGAATAGAATACAGTGATTTACTAGGCACACGTAACATGCCAATCCCTCTGTGGATGGGGTCAAATACATCCTAAAAACACACAGAAATTTGAGACAGATGATTCCCTCAAGGAACATTGAGGGGCTGGTTTCAGAAGAAGAGGAAACTTGCTGAGCAGACAAAAGACAACAAACGTCCACACTTCTCCTAAGGCCCTTAGTCCCTTAACTACGAAACCTCCCACTGTGGAGATTTCACCACTGACACAGGAAGAGAAGACTAAGCTAGGACCTATGATTTGGAGCAAACCTAATAATTTCAGAAGGGTTTAAATATGATTTTTACCAAGCCTTTTCTTCTACCAGTTTATACAATCCTTGTCTACTTGTCTGTCCATGTAATGGGAAAGAGGGTTGACTTCATTAGAAGGCTTTTGAATATGTTCAGTGCTATATTTAATTATATTTTAATTATCTTTTTTTATTTCAAACCTGAGTAAATTGAACCTACATATAAGCCCATGGAGAGCAGGCCACAGGAGAGAGACTTGTTTTCTGGGAGTCTTTTTGTGACAGCAGGTCCATATTTAATAATATTTCATACATTATATGCTAGGTCTCCTTTGTTGTAAATGTAGACATCCTATTTAGTTGTCAAATGTCCTTTCACACAGGCAGTGATCTTTCTCTTTGCTTTCTCCACTTTCTCCAGGAATCCAACCTCCAGAAATCAGTGTAGCTCCTTGAGTTTCCTAATTTATAACATTTTGGCTTTCCTGGGATAGCCCCAATTTCATGCATTTATAACACTTCAATAAAGGAGATTTGTGATATTAAATTAAAAGGTCTTTTATTATTAATGCATTGCAAATATTTATTTGTAAATAAAGAAACAAGGTAAAAAGTAATTAGACCATGATTCCTAATTTGTGCTTCAAAAATATGGTCTCAGATGCCCAGTGACTCCCTTTCCCAACACCCCTGCTGTGGATATGGTGGTGAGCGAAGACGTGACATGCCGTCCCTTCTTGGTCAGGAATTACTCCAAGTGAAAAAGAAAACTCTGTTAATTTTCTTGTATGTGCACAGCCCTGTGCTTGGTCCAGGGTTTAAGATACATAAAATAGAAGACATAGCCTTCACTCTCTAGGATGTTAAGATTTAGGAAGAAACAGAGAATTTATAAGAGGTAAGTAACAGACACTTCAAAGAGTAAACCTACACTGTCCTTGGAAGTATAGATTTGTATAATCTCTTTGCAAGAAAATTTATCAGTATCTACAAAAATTTAAGATGCAAAACCTATAAAAATTTAAAACAATACAGAAAAAGACATGAAAAAATTAAAACAATAATCTCCAAGTGGGGAAAGCATTTCTAAGTACAGCATAAAACCATTAACATCAGAGACTGATGATTAGACTATATAAAAATCAATTTTTTCTGCATGGCAAAACAAATAACAAAGTCAAAGCACAAATGGGAAATTGTAATTTATTATCTACACAAAGAGCTATTTTCCTTAATATGTAAAAATCTCCTACAAATTAATAAGAATAGCAAACCATTAGAAAAAAAAGACAAAGAATATGAATAGTCAGATCAAAGAAAAAGAAATATAAATGACTTTTAAACATGTTGAAAAATGCTTGTTGATACAAAGAGATACTCAAAATACCTTTTATCCTCTCAGTTTGGCAAAGATCAAAAAGTTTCTTAAATTGTCTCCCTCCGCAACCACTCTTGACTAGATCTCAAAAAAATAGTTTCTGGGCCGGCCCCTGGCGCACTCGGGAGAGTGCAGCGCTTGGGACTGTAGCGACGCTCCCGCCGTGGGTTCGGATCCTATATAGGAGTGGCCGGTGTGCTCACTGGCTGAGCGCGGTGCGGGTGACACCACGCCAAGGGTTGCAATCCCCTTGCAGGTCACAAAAAGACAACAAAACAAAACAAAACATAGTTTCTTAATACATTATTTGCATTTTGGTAAGGTGACAATATGGGGAAATACCACTTGTATAAATTTTTGTTAGGAATGTGAATTGGTACAACCACTATAGCTGCCAATTTGGCAATAATTACCATATTTTAAAATACATCTATTTCTGACCCAATAGTTTTATTTCTAGAAATGTATCCTCCTTTGGACATATTTATTCTTATTTCAAATAATGTGTATAGAAGATAATTTATTGCAGCACTGTTTAAACTAGCAAAAAACCTGAAAATAATCTATCAAAGGGAGACTGGCTGGATTAAAGCATGGCATAACCCTACACAGAATGCTGTTCAGCGGTAAGAAAGGAGAGCCTCCTTACATGCTGATATATAGCCATACAGCCAAGATGTATAGTTAAATGAGAAAAAGGAAGGTGCAGAACGTTGGATTTCTTGGCATATATAAAAGAAGCTGGTGACAGTTGTCCCAAGAATGGGAACTGAATGGCTTTCAAACAGTGATATTTGGGAAGCTCACTTTTTCATAAATGCTCTTTTATAATTTTATTATTGTACTATGCGAATATACTCAAACTTCAGAAATTAACATAATTTAAAAGTGTAATTAAGTGCACTTATGAATTGATCTAGTAATTCTACAGCTAGAAATTCATCTAACAGCATAGTTTATAATAAGAAAGCATAGTCCATCAGTAGCCGCTGTAAAAGAGAATCCCATGTGTGGTAGTATGGATGCTCTCCAAGAAAAACAGCACAATTAAAACAAACAAACAAACAAATAAATACATAAAAGCAAGTTGCAGAAAAATATATGCTATGTGCCCTTTATGGAAAAGTGATATATGTTGTATATATATTAAAATTTATTTATATTAAAATGTTAATATATGTAACGTTTGTATAGGCATGGAACATTCATGTGTGTAGAAAGACACAGAAATTTAGGGCAGGAGGCCTGGGGGTTATGGGTAGAACTAAGACTTGCTTTGCAGTGTATCCATTTATATACTCTATGAATTTTAAATTCTCATGTCCAGAAAATAATTTGTCAAACAAAAAGGAAAACATAAAGACAAGGACAAACATGTAGCTTTATTGGTTTGTGAACAGCTGAATTGACCTTCTGGATGAAGAGAACCATGCTGAGTTAAAATTAGCATTAAAGGAAGAGCCAGGCTCATAATGTGCAGAGATTTGGGGTCCTCTTTAATTCTAAAATATGACCAGATAAACAGAAAAGTCCATCACAGATGATAGATGGCTTTACGTTTTGAGCAATAATATACTTATTTTTAAAAGATATTCAGCTTTATCATTTAAAAAGAAAATTATTTTCATAGAAAATGTTAGATTTTTTATATCCTTCCATGGAATTTGGCAGATGAAAAAGGGAAAATGTTGACTTTTCCATGTTGCCCATTATGCAAAGTTCTGAAATATTCAGACCGCAAGAGACACATGCAACAAGCACAATAACCTTAAAAAATTCTCAGGCAGATGTAGCAGAGTTCATTTCACATTGCTGATGTCCTTGGCCAGCGGGTGGGCATACAGCTGGCTAAATGCCACCTCTATAGCAGCCATCTAGAAATGCGCATTAGCTTTTGATTTAAAGAGAAGAGAGGCAGTGAGATGGTGGAGAGTGAGGTACATGGTTAGGTGACAAACAGGAGAGGGCCTGAAAAACAAGTGTGATGATGCTTGCAGTAGGAGCGCCGCATTTGTGATCCCACCCCTGCATATGAAAGCTAAGTTGAGGTAACACTGAGCTGCACCTAGGAAGTCATTTTATCATTTCGATAAAGCCTCTATCAACCAGTAGTTGCTTTTGCTGCTTTTCTATGTGGGAACTGTTCATTTCTGGAGTTCCCAAGCTGGGTGAAACAGGCACATGTCTGTTCTTGACCACTTCCTCACGTTTCTGCTATTTTCAATCAGGAGTCTCTGGCTGTGCTTCTTTTGTCCTGAGCTGGGGACTCTCCACCTGTGCCCATCTGCTTACTTCTTGTTCTAAGATTGGGTGTCACCACAAAGTGCTTGGCTTCTGAAGTGGACGTTTGTGACCATAATGCCCAGCCTCCATTCTTTCTTCTCAGTCCTCTGGGGAGCCATCCTTCTCTTGCTCAGTCCACGCAGTTCCAGTGGTGAGGGTGGCAGGGCCTCTGGATCTGGCACTGGAAGCTGGGATCAATACCAGCGAGCACCCCAACTCCCTCAGCCACAGTGATGGGTCTCTGGGTGCACGCGTGACCCAACTGATCAAAGTGGAATGAGTCCTGGGATTGCGGTGACAGGCTCTGAGACACACTCTTTCTTACTGGATTTGAACTGGACAGGATGCAAGGCTGAAGCATCATGCAAGCACCACACAGAGCTTGAGAGGGAAGGGCACACACTCAGCCCACAGCAGAGCCCAGGATGCAGAGAAACTGAGTCGCAGGCCACTGTGTGAAATCTGAATCTGTCAGGCCTAAAGCTGCATCGACCCTGGACGTTTTAGCTGTAAAGAGTCCCCCAAATCTGGTAGCATTCCTCCCCCCCATCTCCTTAGGCTAGGCTGGGTTCTCATTTATCTGCAAGAGAGAGGACCCTGACAAATATCTCTGGTGATGATGATACCAGCAATAAATTGGACAGGTCTTTACTCTTTCCAAACGTTTTCATCTGCGTTGGCTAATTTGTTCTTCCAACAACCCCATGCAACAGTCAGGAGGACAATTTATATTAATCTCCATTTACATTTGGGAGAACTGAGGCTCACAGATGTTAAATGACTTGTGTGGGGTCCTAGCTAGTAGAGCACGTTCTGCGACTTGGGACTCTGGGTTCCATGTTCTTTGCGTGCCTCCTGCGACAGGGCAGAGCAGGACCTTGGGTCCTTGGCCTCTTCTCTCGCGCATTTGCTGGGCTGTGAGCTCAGAGAAGCCATCACCCTGGCTCTGAGGACTGGCACCGGGGGCCCTGCACACCCAGCCGGAAGCGGGGCTGGGACGGCAGAGAAGCAGACAAAGGACCCTTTGACTTGAGTTGATGAAAAATGACCAGATTCTGCGTCCCGAAGGAGTGCCAGGGTGGAGCCTGCTAATGATCAGAAGTGCGCCACACCTGCGCAAGGAGGCCCCCAGGGGCCGCGCCTAACGAAGGCAGGCCGAGGCGGGCGGTTCAGTGGGCATTGCGTGGAGCTAGAGGGCTCAGGAGAAAGCGCAGGCGGCCGCGCCTTCCATTCCTCCTCCGCCCGCGTCCCCGCGAGCGTCTGCGCAGCCGCCGCCCTCGCGACCCCCACGCCCGGCTCCCCGCCCGCCCACGTCCCTCGCGCCTTCCACTGCCGCTTACTCTCAAGAGTGATGCGGGCGTCAGCACGCTCCTTGCTGATAAAGGTATGCCATTTCAAGTATTTTCATTTCTTTTTTAAAATCAGAGAATGAAGCTATTTTGTGTGTTACAGAAAAATGAAATTCCTGGATGACGTTTGATGATGATTCTCTCTGCATTTATCACTGTCTTTGAGGCATGGGATTCAAGACCTCAGACACCAGCCTCGTTAAAACAGCTGGGTTAGAAAGTGAAGGGGAAAAGCATCAGTGAACAAGTTCTGTGATTAAGGGATTTTTCCTTCTTTTTTTCTTTTAAAGGATCACCTCGCTGCCTGCAGAAAGGATTGCTGGTGGTTCAGGATGTCACGGGCTCCTGGGGAGCAGCGAGGTCACTGGTGAGCTCGTCCCCCCTCCCGTCTGTGCCTCACCTCTGCCGACCCCTCCACCAGCTCATGGTTTTTCCTTCCTCAGGCCTTGGCAGGTAGTTTGTCACGCTGATCTTAATCAGATCACTGTGTAATTACAGAGGGACTGTCAGGGTATTTTTGGTTGTCATCTTCTAACAAAATGCAGATTGCGTGGCGTGTATACATGGAATTACTCTGTAATTCAAAGTAAATTGACATTTAATTTCAATTTAATTACACAGGAATTACAGACATGACAGATACAGTCTAATTAGGAAGCAAAGTATAAGAATCTGTTATGGAATGAGAATCTATATCATGTCACACGTTTAACAGAATCAAAATAATTTCTTAGAATTTTTGTAGAGTGTAATAACAACAACAGTTATAATTAAAATTGCACTCTGGGCCACCCGCCATATGCACATATATTATCTCTTTTAATACTAGCAGCGACTCTATGAAGCTGGTATGATCATTCCCATGGCTCAGATGAGAAAACTGGCATTTGGAGAAGTTAGTAACGTGTCCATTGTCACCCAGCTAGAAAGTGGTAAACATGAAATTTAATTCAGCCTCATTGGACTCTAATGCCCGTGCTCAGGAACTCTGTGCTGCTTCCTCGCTTTCATTTCTAGGCAGAGGAGAAGGAAGGATGGGATGAAATTCCGGGCGTGGCCATGGCTGCCTGAGCTCTTTGGGGCTCTGGCCTGGAAAATCAAGCTTTTTAAAAAAATCTCTTTTCTTCTTTCCTTCCCTTTTTCTCTCCTTTCCTCCCTCCCTTTCTTCTTCTTTTCACTTACTTAACAAATGCTTGCCCAGTGGGCACCTACTCTATCAGGCATTGTACTGAGTGCTGGGTGTGAATGCCAATGGAAGGAGATGGTGTGAGGCCTCATGGGGTTGCTCTATCTGTTCTTGTCCCCTTCCATAAAGGACATTGTGAGCATCCCACTCTGCACCTGGGATGCGTACTGGACCCCAGATCCTTAGCTGCACATGCAAGGAGCTATCGGCATCCAACTACACATGGACAGTCATAAAGGTGGGAAGGGGTCACCCAGGGCCTATTTTGTGGGGGCTTTACCCTCGGTAGTTTCACCCAGGCTTAGGGTCTGTGGAGCTTACACTTCTCCCCTGGTGGGTCTTCCAATTGAAGCAGGTTTCTAGTTTTTTGTTTGTTTGTTTGGTTTTTATTCCTCTGATCCCTACCCTAGTACAAAACCAATCACAACCTGGGTCAATTCCCGCCTTTCCAAGAATGAGGTCTACGTAGCTTAGGTGACTGTAGACTCCCCCCCCACCCCCAGCTAATCGACTAATTTCCTTCAACTTAAACAACTTCCTTTTACGTCTCTTCTCTTATCCCTTCTCCAACCCTCATTTAGTTATAATCCCTTCCATGGGTGCAATAATTCACAATTTGTAAAGGGCTTTCCCTTGCAATATCTCATTTGATCCTTAAGCACAAATCTGTGAAAAAGTCAAGTTAATATTTTTATTATATCTAGCTTATAGATGGGGAAACCAGTAACCAGAGACTTTCAAGACATTCATCATCTCCCTCGGCTTGTCGGTAGGAGTGTTGGTCCCAGACTCAGCTCTTCTGGGGCTTATGCCAACATCTGTCTCAGGACATCAGCTGCCAGTCTTTCCCAGAAGCTCTTTTGCCTAATTCCCTCTTGCCAACTCAAATTTCAGCATTTTTATATTACCTATATAATTATTTAATTTTTACTTTAAATTGATTTTTAAAAATGCTTCAATACATTTATTTTAAAAGATAACTTTATATCACTACCTCAAATCACAACCAGCATCACTTGATGGAAAGAGAAAGGTAAACAAGTCCAAATATAATAAAAAGGAAACATCATCACCAGATCATAGCTAGTTACTGTTGCTTGCTGAAGGTTCTTTTCCTGATGCCACCTCTTTGTTGACAATTGAACTTTGCATGTGTGAGAGGACTGTTAAATGTCTACTAACACAGAGCAGAGATGGGCTCTTTAACGTGATTGGCAGCACTGAAAGAGAATCAAAAACAGAGGACAATTTTCTCACTATGTAATGATGTTTTCTGATGCTCTGTGTCCTACTCAAATCAACTCAAATCACACTATGGTAAACACTGTTCTGGCCTAACTACTCTATTTCACATAAACTGAACCTTACATATACCTACAAAGAATGCCCAGAAGGTCACATCCTGACCTCCAGATTTTGCAGAAAGACATTGAGTTGGTACAGAGCAGTCCCAGTCCCAGCCCTGAGCCTTCTTGGGCTTTTTCTCAGCCTGCTGGGAGTAGATAGCCAAGGTGCCTAGATTTATTGTAGAAATTTTATAGATTTATGTATGTTATAGAGAAATATACCTTATAGAAAAAACAGAAACACAAGAAACAGTGGACTTCTCCTGGGTTTGGGAAGCCTTAGTGAGATTACTTAATCTCTCCAGACAGATTTCAGCTTCCCATCAATCAGACTTCCAAGGTTCGGATTTTGTTTGCTTATGGAAAAGAAATGGAATGTTTTGAGAAGGACAAGTGTCTCCTTGAAAACACATCTCGAAGAAATGTAAATGATGATGTAAATGACTCAAACCTAATGGATTAATCAAATGATTTACATATCAATCATTAACAAGTGGCTTCGATAAAAAAAAAATTAAATGAAACTACTCCCACAGATTAGAAATTCATGTATTATGCTGCCTTAAATATTTTCTGGAACAAAGCAGGATATAGATAAGTAAACATAAGTTAATAATACAATAATAACAGTCTTGTCCCTCATTATAATTTCAGATTTTAAAGTGAAGAAAAGGCTTGCATAGGAAAAGATATTTCTGTTTGTTTGATATACTCAATCTGAGCACAACCAGAGAGTTCTGCATATCTAACACATGGTCACAGTTGTAATTCCTGGAATTCTCCTTTTTTTGTTCAATTGCTTTCTTAGCCTCATAAAAGAAAATGAGATCTAGGAGGAAGCAAGTCACTTCTAAAAACACACTCAGAATTCATCTTCGATCTGCGGGAGATACAAATGAAAGAACACATCGCTTTACCTTTGCCTTTTCATCGGTTTAAAAAGATTGTATACAAACAACAAATCTGAACATGCAAAGGGATGAGTTAATCAAAAAGAGATCAAAAGCCACGAGAAATTCCCCAGGCAGAACACAGTGGGAAAGGGACAGGGGCTGCACAAAGAGAAGGTTTGTCATGAGGCGTGAGGATGGATAAGCAAGCACATGAGAGAGCATTTCCGAAAGTAGAAAGCTGTTCACCGGGTCCCACACAACCTGCATTTGGGATTAGGAAAGAAACACCTACCATCCTGTCCTGTGCCAGTCCTGCCTGCCTTTGTGCAGGACATGGGAGTGGGAGTGGAAAGAGAGGGTGTTGTACCTCTTCTTTCTGATGATGCTGAAGGCTTGGCCTGTCTGCAAAGCAGCAGTGGTGGGAACTCAGTAAGTTCACTGTGCTGGTTCAATGATAAGCAAAGCTGTCGAGTTTATTTTTATCATATCTCAGTAACCCCTCTCTTTTGGCAATCTCCCCTCTTTAATCTCACTCTATTGCTTAGTTACCCCAATGAGAAGGTGCCACATCTCTCTGGATCTTAACCTTTGCTTCCACCATCCCAGCTCTTATCATAAAACATCCACGCCATGTCTTAGGACTGTGAGATTATGAAGGTCAGGGGCACACACTCAGCTGCCTGCAGAGACAGACAGGTGAGCAGTGTGCATCTTGCTGTGGGAGCAGTGGGGTTTGTAGTAGACGGGCCAGTGCATGGTCTGTCTCGAACAGTCCAGTTGAAGAAATTGCTAACCTCAGAGCTTTCCCAATAAAACACTTCTGTGGGAGGCTTCCATTAGCTGGAGCTGCTCCCAGTTTGAAATGCTTGCCAGGTCTGATAAAGAATCTGGTAAAGGCAGTGGAGTTCAGGTTTTAATGAATATGATTTACACAGTGTGCTACCTCTCCCCTTGTACCTACCTCCTCCAAAAAGAAATAAAAAGGATTTGCATTCTGAAGGGAGTCCTAATCATCTGAGTCCTAATTATCTAGTGTGCAGAATACGTACTTAGGACAGGAAGGTAGGTGTGTATGGAAACATGCAGCTTTAGTCCACGTCCATCATACCATGTAAAGCAAAGCCATGGAAGTGACACTCAAGTCACACTCCCATTTCCTGCACTTGTACACTGGCTGATTCTCGTGGCGCCTCCAGAATTCTTCAGAAGGCCTTGTTGACACTCCAGCACCATCATAAAAGTCCTTTGCTAAGAAATCTCTACATACACAGAAGGCAATGTTGCCAATGGCCACCTAACCCCAATGGAAAATCGATTCAGATGGTAAGTGTGGTCAAAAAGGACTGATCTGAGAGTCTGCAAGTCTGGGTTCCAGTTCCAGTTCCTCCATTTATTAGTTATCCTGGTCAAATAACTTCTCTAGACCTTGATTTTCTTGCTGCTAAATGATTTTTCTCACTCCATAATTGTGGTGGGGCCCAAAAAGATAGTTGTTAAGCCCATATGACAGGAGTGTGTGAAGTTCAAAATGAGATGCTGTATGCATGCCTTGGGCAAACTCAACATCACATCACATATATGCAATTATTCCACTCTGGCTCTTTCCACACCCAAAGCCCAGTGCCATCGAAAATTGAAGAAGCCTTTTTTTGTGAATTCCTAGTATCCTTCTGAATCCAGTGGAAAAAATCAGGTCAGTTGTAAACCTATATATCTAATATAGTGGAGTTTTTTGGTGCCGAAATAAAAATTTTACTTACTCCAGCACTTGATGGAAATGAAATGAAGGCTGTAAGAACATTAAATGTTACCTATCATTTTCTTGCTCTTGGGAAGGATTTTAAAAACCAGTGCACTGTGTTCTATTGTCCTGTGTCTATGCATAATTAAAGATCTCTTTTTACCATCCAAGATAATTTCAAGTTCAGTAGGAATAAATATTACCTCTCTGTTGCAAATGTGCTAAACTCACCATTTAATAAACTGAATTTACACTGCCTGGTTCTTGCAAAATTAGGAATTATAAACATGCTTTCCAAGAAAAGCAGTCATTTGCCTCACTTTCATCTGGACTGAAATATGATGTTTCCCTAGCAAAGAGAAAAACAAAAAAGGCTGGCCTGTGTTTAGCACTGCTTGATGACCCTGGGCCCAGCTGGCAGCAAAGAAAGGTAAAGGGTTTGGAAGCCCAATGTGGAGGCAGCTTCAAGGCTGGAATCTCAGGAGAGGACTCAGGGCTCCGCGCCTGTGGAGGTCTGCAGACTCCATCTACCTTTCATCCTCAAGTTTTCCTTTAGGATTTCTGAATGTCTTCTGAAGTGGCTTTTCTTTTTCCTTTTTTGAGGGTTTAATTCTGCTAAGCACATTTTAACTGTGGTTTATTTCAAATCAAGAATTTCTCTTGTCATAATTTTGGTTTATTCAGAACAACCTTTTAATTATCTGTGAGTCCAGTAGTGATTGTCCTGCAGAATTTTATGTGATAAGGGGAGTCCTGAGAAACCAAACATATAGGTAAATTCTGTCAGTGAAGTCATGTTTAAATGTACTGAGAGACTTCTTTCAAAGCGTGGCAAATCCTTTAGAAAGGAAATTGTCACTTCTAAGTAATAATTATTCTTGATTTTCATAATTACATATCTAGATTAAAGCTAGAAACATGTCTGAAGAAAGTTGTCAACGGATAGAAAAGTGTTGCTCAACAAATAAAAATTCTGATTACAATGTGGAGTAGTATCCCTGTCATTGTTGGACTGCAGCCTTTGTTTTACTAAAACACACCAGCTAAGTCCCTGAGTCTGGCTTCCAGCAAGGGGTTGAGGGCAGTCTGAGAGGAGAGGGCAGAGGTGGTTTCCCAGTACAGAATGCTGTGCACCTGAACCATCTGTTTTCCAGGAACTTCTCTATCCAGTCAGTGAGCCCTAGTGAGTTAGCAAATTATGTGCATGTGTGTTTGTATATGTGGGTCTGTGTGTGCATGGATGAGCATGCATGGATATTTGCATGTGGCATGTGTATGTTTTATGTGTCAGGTGTGCATGCTTTGTGTGCTTGCCTGTGTGATTTTGTGTGTGTATGAGTGCATGTGTGCACGTAGGCACTTACATCCATATGATGATGGTGAGCAGACAGAGGGAGGGAGGGAAGCTCTCATTTTATGCTTTCCTTCAGCGCAGAGCAGCTTCTACAGCTGCAAACTTAATGACATTTGGCATGATGCTTTTTCTAAAGTATAACTCAGTTTCCGCACTCACAGAATTAGAGGGA
The DNA here is from genome assembly GCF_027409185.1 of Cynocephalus volans. Taxonomy (NCBI): domain Eukaryota; kingdom Metazoa; phylum Chordata; class Mammalia; order Dermoptera; family Cynocephalidae; genus Cynocephalus; species Cynocephalus volans. The sequence continues at coordinate 102,222,531 of NC_084461.1, forward strand.
AGGCAAAGGAAGAAAAACGATCAGTAGGTTTAGTAGAAGGTAGGTTGCTATTAATTTGTTCTATAAACATGAAATTCCCATTAAAAAGATTCTGAAGTACTGGGATACAGTCCTAAGGAAAAATGTTCATGAAGAACCTCTTCACAGGTGAAAAAACCTCAGTGAGTAGCTAGCGTTGATTGAGAAGCCATGGCCAGGAGGGTTGGGGGCTGCACACGGCCTTGGAAACACAGTTCCTGAGAGATAAGATGGAGAATGGTTCCCTGTAAGAAGCGGGCTGGTGCTGGGTTTCACAGCACAGTACTGGGAAAGGCTGCATGGCTCATTCTTTAGATCCCGAGTATTATTTCAGGAGCCTAGGATTTGAGTTCCTGGCTCCATCATTTACTTATGGTGGGACTTTGGCCAGAGTTACTAAACTTTCCTAACCCTCCACTTCCACATCTATAGAATGAAGCTAATGATACCTTTCTTTCAGGAGTGCTGTGAGAAATTTGGAGTCTATCCTTTGGTGAGTAGTTTTACAAGAAATAACTGTCCAGAACTAAGTTCCCTTAAATTACTTAGTTGTCCCTCCCTTGCAGCAACAGTCAGGAAATTCAGAAGGATTAGGGCCTTAAGTTAGGGACAGTCCTCTAATTTAACCAGGATCAGTAAAGAACCGTTTAGCCCTTGGTGCTGGCTGGGCTGCGTCCCAGTGGTCTCACCCCCAGTGAACACACATTTAGTCAGTGGTATGTAAATAAGGAGATGTCGAGAAAGAAAGAGCATTGTGGTTCCAGGACCAGAAGCCCCGTTGGCCCTTCCACTCTTGACCATACATCTCTCTCGGCTCCTGTCTGCAGAACAGTGCCTTTGACAGAAGAGACCGGCTTTGACATAGTGTAGGGGTTAGGAGCATGGCCTTAGCCTGCCTTGATTCAAATCCTGGCTCTGAGAGTTACGAGCTAAGTGACCTTGACAAACTATTTAGTCTCTCTGGGCTTCAGTTTCCTCCTCTGTAAAATTACAATAATAATACTTTCGTTATAAAGTAGGGGTTCATAAATATGTCCATATATGTATACTGGCCGGCTCACCGCAATTAATAAACATTGGTTTTTACTGTTAGATGATGATGGTTATTGTAAAAAAAATCCCTGATGCTGGACTCTGGGCATATCCTTGGTCTGCTGAAGGCATCTGAAAAGATACGGAACTGCGAGGCCTGGAACATTTTGGGATAATGAAGCCCAAGTCCTAGAGCCAAAAGTGTTCACAGCTACCCAAGCCAACAACCTTAAATGTAATGCCTAGACCAACCTGAGCAGGAAAACATTACAGGAGATTTTTGTTTCTTTATGGTACTCTGGCAATATTGGTTTATATTCTCCTGTGTACTCAGTGGATAAAAAGGAATGTATTTCTATTACTTTTTTACTTCCAACCAGTCTTCATCTCCAAACTTACAATCAGTCAACACATCAATCAAGAATCTTACTGCCAATGAAATGGAGAACATATTTTCCTTTTATAATCAAGCTGTATGGTCTAGTGGTTAAAACTACATGTTTTAGAGATAACCGCATCTGAGTTTGATTTGAGGCAAATTACTTGAAATCTGTGAGAGTCCATTTCCTCATCTTAAAATGGGATAATGATGGTGCCTGCTTCACAATGCTGTTGTGAGGATTACATGATAAAATGCACATGAAGCTCTCAGAACAGGTCTGGAATTTACTAATCATTCAGTAACTATTACTTTCTATAACATTTCAAGAATATTGCCAAGTGGGACTTGAGACCTAGAAGCCCCCAGTGAAGAAAAGCATCCTGTGAGGTTGTGAAGAACCTGGCCAGCCCCTAGATTGGAAAGCCCACCACTCTCAGCTCAGAAAACAAAACCCATGCAGAGGTTGTCTTTTCCAGCATGTCTTCCTCTGGGTCAGGACCTATAAAGCCAGGAGCAGGCCCATCTACATAATTTGCAGGGCCCAGTACAAAATGAAAATATGGGACCCCTTGTTCAAAAAGTACTAATCATTTCAAGATGGCCATGGCAAAGCATTAAACCAAGTGTGGAGTCTTGCTGAGCCTGGGAACCAATTCACCTTCTCAGAATGCATGCCCTTGAAGCCAGCCTGGCCAGGAGTAAGGGCAAGAACAGAGGTGGTAGGAGAGAACAGCAGTCTACCCTAGAAAAAAGACTCAGTTTTAGAGCATGAGAACCATGTTCAAGGACACCTACAGGATACCCCACGTTGGGGCACCTATTTTATAAACCTGCTTCTTGAGAGGTGTGTCCGTCATTGTGTGGAGGAGAGGCAAGCAAGTGGCTGCTCATTTGTTTAGTTTTGTGGTTGCCAAAAGCAAGGCCAGCATTTTAGGGCCACAGCGCAAGATAAAATTTACAGGCTCTTTCCAGTGGCATGTGCCTCACTCAGGGTTAATCCCTGTTTATTACAGGAGTAGCAAGGACATGTGAAAGACACCTTGGAAAGGCTCCACGCTGCAGCCTTGACTTCTAATAAAATAGGCTGTCCCCACCAGTCCCTGGCACAACTTCCCACTATATATCAGCCCAAGGAGGCAGAGGCAGGCTCCCTGCCAGCCTCTCCGTGCTCACTCCATTCTGCTGTGGCTTAAGCACTGGCACCAACTCCCTTTAGGGCTTCCAGGCCTTGCAGCACATTCCTGGTCTGGGATTGAAGGGACTTTGTGGGAAAACGTGCTGGGAAAAGGGAGAGAGAAGGCTTCTGAGGGTGGGGACCTGCAGGGGGAGGCACTGGAGGGAAGAGAGGATGAGAGAATGAGACTGGGCAGAACAAGTTATTAATCAACACACAGCTAAGTCTCCCTGCCAAGAACACTCACTCACTCCTAAGCTGCCAAAAGACCCAATGGAGAAGTAGCTATCTGAACTCCAAGCAAGTATTCACTTATGCGGTTAGTTAGAGCAATTACAGACAACATGCAAGTCACAGTAGAGAATAATGCATCACATGATCCAAAGTCCTTTCAAATACCAGTGATTGATGACGCATTAGTTCATTTGTGCAATATAAGGGATGGTATTTCAGTTCTCCGGAACGTAGGGTTCCATCCCCCGTCTTATCTCAAGAGCTGAACCAATAAAGAAATATCCCTGTGCCTTCTTATGTCATCTTGACACCTGAAATAAATTGACAAAGCCCAGCACAATTCATCTTCAATCTTTTGTTGCAACATCCAGGGGATTCACCTGTGCAGCTGAGTGAGTGAACAGTGTGCGCTAATCCAGGTTTTCTGAGATTTGAAATCCGGGTGTGTGGTTCTGAGTGTATGTGCCTCAGAATTTTTTCTGCAGAGCTCTTTGCAGTCTGTGTAATGCAGAACTGGAAAAACTTGACTGTAAATGACACCTGCTATGATAGACATTCAGGCCTCTTTGTGGAAAGAGCTGCAGGTCTTAGTGACTGGGTGATGGATTGCTGGAACTGTGCTTACCTCTTCTTTTACCATTGTAATTTTGTCTCTGAAGAAAATCCAGGGGCTTTTTGAGAATTTTTACTTCATCTGAGTGTAACCCAGGTGACTATTTCTGAGGCTTTTGGGTTTGCAAGTTGTGGTTTGTTTCTCTGTTACTTTTTCAGGAATTAGAATCTTGAAAAATATTTTAAGAAGGTTTTGCTCCAAAGATTCTTGCTCCCTTAACACAGAAATTTATGGCTGACATAGATAACATAAAACCCTTAGAACTCTTCTGAATAAAGATGCTCGAGACTGTAACAAATTGGATGAGCCTATGCAAGATTTGCTTTTAAATCATTCTGTGAATCAAAGCTATTTAATAAACTTCCTGCTGAAAATGATTGCAAAAAATTCCTTTGCTTTGGTTTAAACATCCAAAAATTAAATATAATTTGCACTTACTTATAAATAACTTTTTTTAAAGAAAGAGACTAATATAAGTCAGAACAACCAACTACATAATATGCTAAAATATAAATAATGAGAAAGCATGTTTTCACAACTGTTTATCAGAAGGAGCACAATAGATTATACAGATTATAAATCCAGTACCACTGTCCAGAGTGATGGTAAAGTTAACCAAACTGGGAAAGAGGTTGGGTGCATGGGGAACACTAGGCCAGGCTCTGCCTACTTTACAACCTCTATAGCCAGCTGACCACAGGGTTGCTCAGCCCCTGGAGCTGATTCCTCCGAGGGTGAGCAAGGGAAAGTCAGGCTGAAGAATATTCTATTGATGGATTTACTATAAATTTACTCAATCACATAATGATGAACATTTGGATGATTTCTGTTCTTTTGTTACTTTAAACAATGTTAAAATGAACAATCCCCTATGTATGCCTTTACACATTTTTCGGATTTATAAATCCTTAGAAGAGCCACATTCTTGCTGAGTCAATGTGTATGTGCATTTAAAACTGCCAGTTTGCCTTCCAAAGAGGTTGTACCGATTTATACACCTGCCAGAATTTTATGAGAATACCCATTACTTCAAGCACACGCCAATACAGCATGCTATTCAACTTTTTGATCTTCATTTATATGTTAGCTGAAAATGACATCTAAGGCTAGTATTCGTTTGCAATTTATCTTCTTATGAGTAAGACTGAATATCTTTTTATAGGTGAAAAGGCCATTTTGTAATTTTTTTTTTTTTTTCCCCAAACTCAGTTCATGTCCTTTGTTCTTTTCACTTTTTGGTTGCTGGTCTTTTTCTTACTACCAAGAGTTCTTTTTGTATTAATAAAATTATCCCTTTGTATGTCATTTATGTTCCAAGCACTTTCCCCAGTTCCTCAACTGTTAACTTTGCTATGGTACTAGTTCTTTATTTTGCAATGCAGACATTTTACATCTTTATATGGTAACATTTTTAATCACTCTGAATGAGCTAATTCTTCCAGAATTCTGGGAGGACACTGTGGTGATAACAACAGGGAAATGCCAGGCACCCAGCATGCCTAACCAGCCCGGGTGTGCCTCTCCTGCCCTTAGTACATTTCCTCAACACAGTGCTTTCCAGAAACACCTGCACGGGGCCTCATCGTGTCTTCCATTTCATGTACCATTCATGGCTGCTATAAATTGGGTTTCTCATGAAACAGAGGCAGCATGTTGTGTGTAGGGAGTTTATTGGAGTGCTCTTGGGAACAGCACTCATGTCAGCGTGAGGAAAGCAGGAGAGGGACAGGTGAACAGCACTGCAGTTGCCACGAAGGCCTCAGATGATCCCACAGGAAGCTCTGGAGCTGGATGGCCCTTCAGAGACGTCCCAACTGGAGCCCAGGAGGAAGGGCTTATATCCCACATAAACCCGTTATTGAATGAGGGCTGCCCCCGGGGAGGGGGCATACCCTTGGGCATGGCAGCTCTCTTCAGATGAGGACAATTCCCCAAGAGGTACCAGGTTACGATGTCAGCTGGCAACATTCCCAGCAACTGAGAAACAAACACTTGGTCTGGAAAGGGAGGACCGGGGTAGTAGACCCAGAACCCACTACCTACCAATAACTTTGGTTGCCTCCCCCTCAGTTTAAATCTAGTCCCAGGATCCCTTGGGTCTTAGCGCTTTGCCAACCTATGCTCCCTTCAGTTTTGAGCTGTTCAAATACCTTTTTATAGCATAGAGGAAGGGCCAGTAGAATAGAGATGGGCCTGAGTGAGAGTTTTTTCCTCTCTTTTCCCCTGGGTCTTTATGATTCTTTGACACCTTGCACAGACATGTGAAAGCACTGTTAAAAGCTCCCATGCTTGCAAATAAAGTGAACCAGACACAGTAATTAAAGAGATGAATATGGCTGCAAGCTTAGGGCTTTTAGGAGATGTTGGCTTCTGTGTTTCAGCAGTGAAGGAAGGAGAAACAGGATTGCATTTAATTAACCCAAGTCCCAGGTGGCCTTTGCTTTTCCATGCCTGTTACCTGCTGCATACCATCACACCACTGAGCTGGAAGCTTCTTTCTAGACAGTTTGATAGGCATTGCAGATCCTCTCAGAGGACCCTTTTCAGAACCCACAATAGTGCGCCTAGCAAAACATCCCCACATGTTCCTCATACCACTTGCTTTTTTAGGGCCTTTGGCTCTTACTGGAATCAGGTTTTCCTGGTGCTTGCTTTGGCACGTGGCCACCAGCTGCTCCTGTGCCTGGAACAGACACACAATGCATTGTGGAGCTTTGCAGCAGATACTGCTGGTGCCCTGCCCGTATCCCCTCTGTAGGCACTGCTCTGTGGATTCCCACAGCTTTGCTCAGTCCTCAGAGTTAACGACCCTGGCAGCAGCCCTCGTTCAGTAACTGTGGGTTAATCTCCCAGCTTGCTTGCTCCTGGAGCGGGCAACTGTGAGACTTGCTGTACGCAGTCCCCCAGAGGCCGCAGCAGGACCAAGTCCCCGTTGCTCTTGGTGAAGACCTGCTATGAACACAGTGTATTCTGGCTTCCTTCCTTTTCCCATCTCACTCCACTACTTCCTTACTGCTATTTCCTGGGATCACTTCCCAACTCCACTACTAGTGCTCAAATCCTTATCTGCCAGAACCAGACAGGCGTCAAGGTGTTAAGGTTGCCAGGCAAAGGGTTCCATCTGGGAAATCATGTTCAAAAGTGTATGTCCTGCTTCCTCCCCCATCTTGTGCATCCAGAGTAAAAACAACCAACCAACCCAAAACAAGCAAGCAAGAGCAACAATATAAAACCAGCAACATCTGTTATGCTGTCCACAGAGAACTTGTCCTAATTGTCTGAATTGTTCTATGAAAATGTATTAGTTTTTACATGGCTGGCTTCAGAACTAGTTTTCAGGCACGATTCCAGCCACTCTTAACTTGCAGTTTGCATAATCTTCCTGATTCTTGACATCACCCCAAGTGCATTATCAATCTAAACAGACTGGGATTGAAGGGAAAGGGGGTCTTTGGTGAGGATTTCAGAATTCTAGCCGCCCTGAGCCCAGTTCTGATGAACCATATCTAATTTTGAATGTGCAGTTATTTTCTCTATGACCATATCAATACTCTGAGCTGATAAAGATTAGAAGGGAAAAACAGGGCTTGAGAGTTTTACAACTCCTGCTGGAGTTGCAATGTGTGTTCCTATCTGTCTGTTTGATTGGAAATTTAAATCATCTCACATTTCAGGCAATTGGTAGCCTCATAAGATACCAAATCTGACAGTTTATGGCTTAATCTGCATCTTGCTGTCTTTAAAGGAAAGGTAGTAAAAATTGAAATTAAGGAAAACAGATAAATGCCAAAGTCCTCGGATGGTGCATTTTATAATGATCACATCTGCTGCAAAGCTCCTGAAAAACAGTTCTGGAAGGCGCCGGTGCCGCAGAACAGCTCACACAGCAAGAAGGAGCTGGACAGGAGAGGAAGTGGGCTATGAGCTTTCTGCACAAGAGTTTAACCTCGCCTCCTTCAGCACTAGCGGCCCTTTCTCCCTTTGCTGTGGGTGCAGCTGTTCTTGCATCTTTCAAAGCACGTGAAATTCCTGTCTGGCCACGTCCTCACCCTGGGGTTGAGTGTCATAGCCCAGGAAGGAAAAGGAAATAGGCAGTGACAATAGTCAGCAGGTCTGGTGTGTGTGACCATGAGAGAGTTGGGGAGAAAATGTGAAAATAACAGCAGTAGCTCTGACTTTTTTGGTTATCATTTGCTTCGATATTTGAATCTTATGGCAATTTTGTGTGCTTGGCAGGTCAGGAGGACAAATCAAAAATTCAAGATTTAATTAAATTGTTTCAAATTTGAAAAAGAATCATGAGAAACTTTTAATCAATAATAAAAAAATGGTTTAATCACATGCCAGGTACTGTGCTTAGTGCTTTATTCAGAATATTTCATTTAATTCTAACAACCGTCAGAGGTAGGTATTAGTAGTAGTAGTATTCCCATGTTAAGGATGAGGTAACCAAGGTTTAGAGAGAGCACAGAGCTTGCTCAAGCGGAATGGAGGCAATTGGACTTCTGCAGTATTCGGATTGAGTTAGAGCTGTGTCCACTCCAGCACAACTTTTTCCCAGCCAAGGGAGAGATGGGAGGATGAGCGTCCTCTTTCCTCCTTCTTGGGGTGCCTTCCACCACCCAGACTCTGGCGTTCTCTTGTTCACTCCCATATGCCTAGCTTGCTGTCGAATCCTTTCTGCTCATCAAGCTATGAATAGCTTGTAATGCTTGACTGGAAGCTTCTTTCAAGGGTTTTGCATTTTCACCTGGACCACACGCTAAAACCAGTGAGCTCCAAGGACCACCTCATGGTGTTGGGGGAGGATTGTGTGTTGGAGGGACGGGGGTGATTGGAAGGCTGAGCCTTGCATTAGTTTGGATTCCTCCATAAACCAACTCTGAGTCAAGACTTTATTTGGGAAATGAAGGAGACACTGGCAAGAAACTGGAATAAAACAGGAAAAGGAAGGCAGCTTCTAAAACTTACTTTATCAAGCAATTACATCTGCGGGATACTGGAATTTAATCCCCACTGGGGAAACCTGGTAGACATTTGTTGTAATGGGAGAACATACAACTCAGAATTATTTTGTTCAAGGGGCAAATAAACTTGAGTATTTATATACTGCTCCTTTGGTTGTGGTTGAGGGCTTCTGGGTTAGGAAGTATTAATTCCCTGCAGCTTTTGGCCTGCCTGCCACACTGGTAGCAAGGCAGACTTCCATGGTGAGAGAAAACTCTTCAGACAGAGAAATGCAGGTGCTGGCACTTGGAAACCAGACTGGAAGTTGCTGGTGTGGAAAGTGCAAGGGGGAATGTGCAGGGCACTGGGGTACAAGCTTCCTGAACTGCTACAAGCTTCCTCGAGGTCCTTGAAACCTCAGGCCCTAAAGTTAGGAGTTTCATCCTGAATGGGCATCTCACTTAGCTTGCTGGAACATGGTCATATTTTTCTCTTCTAGGCCCAAATAGTTTAAAAGCAAAAGGTGATATTGGATCCAATTGGCCACTGTGTTCAGTATGTGTGTGTTTGTTGGATTTGGTGGGGGTGGTCATTATATAACTGACTTCTAAATACTGGAGGAAATAATAAAAAATGATACCAGTTTTGTGTGGTTTAGATATTCTCTACAGCTTCCCTTTTCCTCTTGAGAAGCTTTGATTTAAAGGCCACAAGATCCAATTATTGCCTCTAAGTCTTTGTATAATACAGTTGAAATTGTCTACTGCTCTGCATGACAGTAAGCAATTCTAGGTGCTCTACTTTTTAATGCACGCGTTTATTCAAGTGACAGTAGTACAGGGTCTTTGTGTGTTTCTATACGAGTACTTTAAATGATAGCTACAGCACTTTTTTTTACCCACTCATTCTAATGATCCTTTTGTGAGATAAATGGGTATCAAACATTCTGTACACAGAGAAGTTTGCAGCCTCTATACGCAATCAAAATGATTTTTTAAAGAAGCGAAATAACTAATTCATTCACTAAACAGCTGTTTTTAGAAAGAATAGTTATTTGGCTGAATTTAAATGTTACCCTTTCCTACAAATTATTTGAGCATATGTGTGTCTGTGTATGTTCATAGTCCAGATGGATATTAGTCATTATTAACCATCAACAAAAAGTAGGACACTGGGAGAGGTTCTAAAGATTGGTCTCTCCAGCATCCATTTCTGTTTTATTTTGTGGGAAAGTCCCCAATGTATGTGAGTATTTGTAACCTGGTCTTCTCTCTCTCCGAAGAGCTGGGGAAGTCCTATGGCTTAGACTGGGGCAATCAGAAGCTCCAGGTAGGATCTCACAGCTTGAGCCAGCAATGCAAAAAGAAAAGCATTTCTTTTGCGCATTTCCTGTGGGAGTAGCAAGGCCAGCGTCAATGGTAGGTATACAGTGGTGATAGTCACAGCAGTATCATTCAATCACAATTGTGTTCTGGCAGATTTTGTTTCCTCCTTCTTGGCCCTCTGGAGTCACCTCTGTATAATCATTAGAAAAACTATTTATTGAGAGACTGCTCTGAGCCAACCACTGTTTTAGTGATGGGAATACAGAAGTGAACAAAACTGATATAGTTCCTGAGATCATTTCTAAAATTACCACAAATTTCTCTCCCTGCATCTAAGACCTTGCAAAGTGATGTTGCAGGTCCTTCCAACAAGAGACAGGATCTATTTTTTTTAAGCCTTGAATCTAGATTGGCTAATAGAACTGTCACAAATGTGACTCACTCAGAGACATGAGTGGCCCTTGTACACTGGACCCCTGTTGTGCTTGGGATGCTGAGAACCTTATGAGCTAGGCCAAGCAAGCTAGCTAGAGAATTAAGAAGTCACATGGAAAAGAAACAGGCATCCCAGCCAGGAGTCAGCCTGCTTTCTGTTGGCCTGATTGCTAAAGGCAAATGTATGAGTGAGCTTCCATCAAGATCAAGCAAGCCAGGGCTGGCTGATCAACTCAGTTGGTTAGAGCACAGCCTTGTAACACTAAGGTCATGGATTCAGATCCCCGAACCAGCCAGCTGACAAAAAAAAAAAAAAAAAAAAGATCAACCAGGCCTGCCCCAGACCAGAGGAACCACCCAGCTGAGCCCAGCCCAAATTGCCACGCTGGAGAATGATAAACTAAATAAATGGTTGCCATTTTTAGCCATGAGGTTTTGGGATGGTTTATTACTTAGCAAGAGTTTAGTGGGGAGAGGGGATAGTCTAATAATATATGTATATGTATATGTAGCATATGTATGTATATATCTGTGTATATATATTATATATGTATATGATCTAAGATTGTGAAAATTGCTATGAAAATTTTAATAGAGAAAGGAGATAGAGAAATCAGGGAAGAGTTTTCCAAGAAACATACTTGAATGAAGTGAGGGACTGAAACTTGCATACTTTTGGAGAACATTTATTTTGGAAAGAAGAGACAGTAAATGCAAATGCTTTGAGGCAGCGTCATGTTTGGTGCATTCATGGGAAGATAAGGAAGCCAGTTGTGAATTGAGAGAGAGAAAGAGGAAAGAAAATGAAGTAGGACAGGCAACCAGGGGCCAGTAATCGCTGCAGAAGATGGAGTAATGAATCCACATCTTCAGAACGGAAGGATGTGCTGAGATACACTGGGTGCCTGAGGACCACCTGTGCTTGGCCAGGCCAAAGGGAGGGAATGAACCAGGAGGGCAAGACAAGCAGGTTCTGACCATGTGGAGAATCGTGACGGTGGGGCAAGGGGAGGCAGTGAAACAGTTGAGGAAAGAACAATATACAAAATACGATGGACAAATAAATTTATTTTTGTATCCTTAGCTCTTTGCTCCTGTGTACATATTATCAACTTTGTGAATTTTCTCTCCCAGAAACTTTGAAATCACATGCTAGCTGTCCCTCGCTGACATGCTTTTATATTCTTCCCCTCTTACCTCTTATGTAGTGATTGGTATGTAACTAGGGACATTATTTTTAATTTTAACCTAAGCATAAAGTAATTGAGAAGATAAATCTATTAAATGAAAGAATCAACTCTTTTGCTCTTCCCAAAGTCAAACTGAAATTTTAAAAATCCAAGTCATTGCACACTATGAGAGATCATACTGAGTTTTCTGCATTGTTTTCAAGTTGCAAATTATAAACAGTAACAATTAGCACAGCATACACAGTAATGAGATCACATGTGGCAGGAGTTCAGTTCTGCAAGGTTAACCTCATTTGTCAAAGAACACTTCAAGCATGAATCCAGACCCCATATAGTTTTGTGACAGTGATGTACTGAAGAATATCCTGGTATTCTAAAAGGATAGATCCACCTTGCTCATGCTCCAGTGTATGAGACATTCAGCACCAAGTAGTGGGTGAGGGCCAGGGGGTGTGTACAAATTGGTTTCTAAGAGAGTGTACTAATGGTCAGATGTGGTGATGTGTGTCTGAGTACAGTGGCGAGACAGAAAAGACCCAGAGTAGTTATCTGAAATTAAATGTGAGAGCCACAAGATTGGGGCTCTGTGGAAAAAACAAAATGTGGAAACAAACAGTGGGTTGAAGGGTGGTCTGATGATAACAGGGGTGAGTCAATAGGTCCCTTCATATTCTTCACTTGGTGCCTAGACAGATAAGATCAAAAGAGGTAGCTGAAGGGGCTAGAGGAGACCAGGGATGACTTTCCAAGAAAGAAAATGTATATGTGGGTAGAGATGAGTGGGGCGCTCTACTACTGCCTGAGGTTCATGCACTGAGAAGAGCTGGTACAAAGAGAGTGGGCAGAGAACATCCAGTCTTGTGGTCCTCAATGGAAAGCAGGATTGGTACAGTTTCTGGCAGACTGGATAGCCATGGACACACTGTGATTGTGCCCTTGATGCTGTAGGTCTGTAGTCCTGTACATGATTTCAGCTTGTAAAGGCTCTAGAGACAGTGCTGTCTAATAGAACTTTCAGTGATGATGGAAATGTTGTGTATCTGCACTGTCCATTAGGGTAGCTACATGTGGTTATTGAGTACTTAAAAAAATGTAGTTAACGCAACTAAAGAGGTGATTTTAATTTTTATTTAATTTTAGTTAATTAAAATAAAAATTCAAATTTGAATAGCCACATGTAGTTAGTGGCTACCAACCCTATTGGCTAGCACTACTCTAGAGCATTTACTTTTAGGGCCTTTGCTCCTGACCTGGTGATAAGATGTTGTGGCCGGTCAGGGGCTCCATGAAAGCAGAGGCTTCATCTGCTTTATTCTCTCTAAGACCTAAAATAAAGCCTGACACAGGGTAGATGCTCAATAAACATTTGTTAAATACATTAATTACTTAATGAGAAAGAAAGACAACCAATCACACTCAGCACTCTTAGATCAATATTATTTCCAAAGTTTTACCAAATTGCCATCATCTTGGTTCCCCTTCTGGGGATTGCTCGTTGGTCTGCAATGATCCATATCAAAGCTTCTCTTTGAAGTTCCTTGCTAAGGACAGGATCAAGACAGTGAGTCTCCATTGGGACTGTCTTCAAATGATTCTCCCACCTTGGACTTAGTTGTTACATATTTTAAAAGATGTATTATTCTTTGCAAGAGTTATAGAAAATGATATTGAAAAACTAAGATAATACGTTGTAAACTTTCTCATCCTTCAGAGGACCGTGGTCTATTTTTTTTTACCATGTGAAAATATTCACAATAACTACCACTGAAAAGTACCTACTATGTGCCAGGCACAAAAGCAGGTATTTTGTAAATAGCATTTCTAATCCTTAGTAATTAATTAAATTAATAATTAATTAAAATCCTACTTTAGTCAGTAGGAATTTCTATCTCCATATTACTGATAAAGAAGCTGAGGCTCAGAGGTATTTAATATACTTATCCAAATTCATACAACTTCCAAGTAGTTCAGCTGTGTGTTCCTCCAAAATCCATGTACTTTTCACTGTATGGCCTTCGTTCAAAACACTATAGTTATATGCTTCAAGGGACCCAAGGGCATATGTATATAGAAAAGAAATAAAGTTCTCTGTGCATTGCTTGTTTCATGAATATATAACTAAAGAAAACAAACAACTCATTATCTTAACAGGCTCCTTCTCCCCCAGCCCCCAATTTAATTATGCATACCATATAGAAATGATAGCAACCTAAAGCACAGGGCTGCCCAGAGGAAGAAGGAGGTATTTATCCTAGACAATAAATCACTTCACATAGATAAATCTGAGAGAGCTTCATAAAGGATATCTACTGAGAAGAAAGATAGGAATTACCACTGGAAAGCTGGATGGCAGGGTGGATAATTACTGTGGTAAGTTTATGTTGCCACTTTGGGCTTTAATGGGAAATCCTAAAAGCCACATCTCTGGAGCTGGTAACTTGGCAGGAAGACAAGAGAAAATGTCCCATTTCTATCCAAGGGGTTACTCACATCATGGCCACAGGAGTCATTCTCTCTCCAGAAATTACTAGTGTGTTGTAATCAGAGGGGGAAACAAGCCTAGAATCCAGTCAAGATGACTCTCTTGTCTCTCCCTTTCTGCCAGCTTGCAGCACCTGCTGGGAAGGGTAATACTTTGTCTCATTTTTATCAGGGCTTAGCTAATAGACCAGCAAGCTATGCAAAGTCAGGCTCTGAATGGCCTTGTTAGAGAGGAATTAAAGATAGGAAAGAAGAGACCTTAAGGTCTCAGGTCCAATTCTTCCTTTTGTATGAATTAGAAAGTGCAGTAGGCCATTTCTGTTGCTTATAACAAAATACTTGAAACTGGGTGATTTATAGAAAAACATGAAATTTATTGCTTATAGTTTTGGAGGCTGGGAAGTCTAAAGTCCAGGGAACACATCTGATGAGAGCATTGGTGGTGGTGACAGTGATGGCAGAGTATCACATTGCAAAAATGGTGGAGCAGAGACAGCAGAGAGGCAGACCCTCCTCTTCTTTTAATGCTCTCAGAACCACGCCCCTGACCACCATTATTAATTCATTCACTACTGCACAGTCCTACCATCCAATCACCTCTGCAAGGCTCTACCTTTCAATTACCATAATAAGATTTCCCACCATCTTAACAGTCACAGTGGGGGCTAAGTTTCTAATACATAAAACGTGGGGGACACAATTCAAGCTTCAGTGAGTTTGGGGGGGACATAATTCAATCCACTACAGAAAGCAAGTTCGGAAGGTGTGATTACTTCTCAAAAGACCTCAAGCCAGGCTCCAGAATCCAAGTCCAAACATTTTTGAACAACGCTACTCTTCAGAACCTATCTGACCAGGACTCTTGCCCCCGATTGCCTCAGTCCCTTCACCCTGGCCATCGTTTTTGTCATGCTCTTTATTCTTCTCAATACTTTTCAGGAGGCATGGTTATTCATGAATATAAGCGCTAAAAAAATGCTTGTCTGCTATTTATCACCATCACTGTCATCTTCCTAATCACTGCAAACTGCTAGCACCTAGCAGATTCCAGTTATTTAGAGATCACAGTTGTGTGATGGGCCTGCTCAGATGTACTGATAACTTATTTTGGAGTCAGCTTGTGCCATAGAACTCTACGAAGCTTCTGGTAGAGAGGACTAGGAACAGCCCAACAGTAGATGTAGGAACAGTAGTCATAATCGTTGTTGTATCTAACATTTATTGAGCACTTACCCAGTACCATACCTAACATTTTATATGCATTGTCTTCTCTAATTCTCAAATTATACTTATGAGGTGGCTGTTGGTATTATATGCCTTTACTGAATAAGGAAACTGAAACTGAAAGAGCTTAATAATTTGTCCAGAGTCATGCTCTGCTGAGTTTTACTCAAAGCTCAGGTCTTTCCTAAGTTTTACTACATTTAGGGAGTTGTGTACCAAGCACAGGAATTCTCCTACTATTGAAGATTGTAAGAGAAGCTTCCTAGTAGTGTGAGACCCCTGCCCTTCCTGCTGGCCCCCTCTCCGCCCCAACCTCTCTCTGGGATCCTGCTGGTACCAGATGATAGGGTGAGAAGTCCAGAATCCATGTTTCTGTCTAGGCCTACTGGAGACACTTGGTGGGCCTCCCCTCCCTCCCATGCCCCTTCTGACTCATGCTGCCCAAGGGAGCACGTTAATGCATGAGCATAGGTACAGATGACAAGATGGACAGGCAAACTTAGCAAGAGATGACTCCTTGAGAGAGGGAGTCCATTAAGCCATTTACCTTAAAGGAGAACTAGCTCATCAGTACATTCTTTTATATTCTTTGTTTATGATTTGGGAGAGTGACCCAAGAAACATGCCAAATAGATACTGAATAATAGTTCTATTAGATGATTTACATCTTGTTGAACAAACATTTCCCAGATCTGTTACAGCATCAAAGAGTCATCTGCCATTTTTGATATTTTGATAACATAAAAATCATCATCATCATTGTCAACATCAATACCATCATCATCATCGTCATGATCACTAAGATGCATTGAGTGCTTATGTTCCAGGCCCTCTGCTAAAAGCTTTATATCCATTATCTCATTTTATCTGCACAACCATCCTATGACATAGGATCTATTATTATCTTTGTTTTACAGACAGAGAAACTGAACCAAGACTCAAACACAATTTATTTGACTCCACAATCCACACTCTTAATAAACTTGGGAGGCTACTTGTTACCACATATTTATTAGGGCTCAAACCAACTATCTGAAATCAAACATTGATGAATGTAAAGTGGCATATTTAGGTTCCCCCTAAATCAGTTTCATTAGTCTATGATGAGGTATGTTCCAACTGGAAACAGCTTGTATAAAAAGCTGCTGAGGGTTTTAGCTAATCATGAGCTTAGCCTGAGTCAACAGTGTGATGTAGCTATTAAAAAACAACAACCTGACATTGATTCTATACTAGTCCAGGGTTATAATGTTATTAAGTAACAGGTCTGTCACACTCTATTGTTCAAATAACAAAAACGCAGGAATATTTTTTCCTTTGGACAATACATTCTTAAAATAAGCACACACAAAGAAGAGTGTGTCAAAAGAAGCATGATGAGGAATTTTCAAGCTACTCTTTGTGGTCCTTACTTGAGTCCAGGCACCCTGCTAAGCACTTTCCATGTGTTGTCTATTTCATTCTCACAATGGCCCCAAGAGGTATGCTCTCAGTGCTACGGTTTGAATGTGCCTCCCAAAATTCATCTGTTGTAAACTTCATCCCCAGTGCAACAGTGTCGAGACTTAGGGCCTTAGAGAGTCACAGCCCTCATGAGTGGATTAATGTCATTATCATGGTAGTTGGTTAGTTATCACGGGAGCGGGTTTCTGATCAAAGGATGAGTTAGGTCCCTTCCCCTCTCTGTCTCTCTCATGAGCTCTCTCACTCTCACCCTCTCGCCTTCCACCACCATAGGATGGCACAGCAAGAAGGCCCCTGCCAGATGCTGGCACCTTGATATTGGACTTACTTCCTGGCCTCCAGAACTGTGAGAAATAAATTTATTTTATTACCTGGTCTGTGATATTCTGTTATAGAAACACAAAACAGATAAGACACACTCAGTCTTTCATGAAAGAAAAAAATGAGGCTTAGGTTGCTCAAGAAACTTGCCCTAGTTTCTTTGGTAAATGCAGAGCTGGGATTTCATACCAGGCTTGCCTGAAACCAGAGCATAGGAGACTGGGGCCTGCAAGCAACTGTAAAGTAAGTTTAGGATGAGCCCAAAGAAAATGAGATTTTTGGGAAAAACCCAGTAATTATCTTTTGGTATCTGAATAAATGTATTATATAGACACGTTTTATTTAGTCCGTAGAGTTTTTATTTTTACTTGTTTTCTTTTTGAAGAGAACTTTACACAATGATCCTTATTTACAACTTTTCTTTAAAAATTACAAGTAATACTCAACCTTCATTTTTAGTTATTAGAGCTGTCGAGCATCTCCTCCAGTCAAAAGGCCGTGGCTTGCCAGTTCATCACAGTGCCCACAATGCCTTAGGGAATACGCACCTACTTGATTCTTTCATCTTACCCAGATGGTTCCAGAGGGACAGGAAGGAGCGTTGTGTTCTGTCCAGCTCCAGAGAGCAGTAAGTAGAAGGGATGCCAATTCCTTTAGCAGAAGCCCCTTCTGTCAAGTCGAGCTAGGTGAGCATTTAAACCAAGAACATCACGAGGCAGTGAGATTCCCATCTGTAGAAGTTATCAAGTGAGGTTTGGATCTGTCAGAGATTTTGTGTAAGGCTAAGAGACTGGAATAGGTGACTTCTATGATTCCACCATTCTGAGCCTCACTTAATCGGTCCTTCGTATCTGTCTTTAGTCTCAAAGCAGCTGGAACATTTTCTTGTGGGGCTATTTTCTTTCAGGAAAATAATACCTACCAAATGGGGAAGAAAATTGGTACTGTTTGCATGTTACCCACCAAGCATGTATTATTGTCTTAATAACAAAATATGAGCTAGAAAGAGCAGATGACTGTAGCCAGGTATTTTACTCAGCCAGGATTTTCTTTTCCTCTAAGTGTTTGGATATTATTTTCTACCAGTTTATTTTTCTGTAAGCTATTGCAAGATTCTTACAAGTGAACATTTACAAAAATGTTTGATTCCTGAGGAAAAGGGGCTTCTTTAACAAATCTAACAATGGCAATTTTGAAGGGTTTAGAGAGATGCTTACTAAGTAAACTCATCAAATAAGAAAGACTATTGTCTGAACAATAGACTGATTTTCTTGTTTATAAAATTTCTGTGAATAAATGGTGTGATAATGGTTTGAAAGTAGTGACATGTAATATCTTTTCATTTATGTAACTAAATTTAAAATTTAAAATTTTAGTTATAGGTACATGTGTGGACATATGCGACACATATCTATAATAAAAATAATAAGACTATGCATTTTTTTTGATACTGTCCAATGCTTCATCCCACTATTGGATTGAGTTTGCATGACAATCTTGTGTGATATTTGCTCAGGTAACACATGCGATATTTCAGTGTTCTGTCTTGTGATAGAGTGATTTGTGTTCACATCATATCCCGCTGATTATGATGACAGTTCTTTCACACAAAAGATAGTGTCTTCAATTTTTCCCCTACAGCCCTTGGCTAAGTACTTTAAGCTTGGTAAATATTGTTGAATTGAAATATGTAGAATCACCATTAAGAGGCTGTTCAGTTAGCTCAGTTGATTAGAGTGCAGTGTTATAACACCAAGGTCAAGGGTTCAGATCCCCTTACCTTACACGCCAGATGCCCAAAACAAACAAAAACCATTGAAACTTTCATTGCTCCCAAAGTTTCTCACCAGCATGTACAGAACACCTTCTAGATTGTGTCACAGCCCTTGAGTTTTAGTAGGAGTGGCAAAGTACATGAGCACACAGAGGCACATGCAGGTAACAAGACCATTGAGAAAGGCGGGTTCTTGTTTGGCGCCAGTCCTGGGGAGAGCAACTGCAATGGATTGCTCTGTGCTTGATATGGGCACTTGGCACTCAGCACACATGACCATGTTCTCCCATGTGCATTTCTGACTGCAGCTAAGGCCCCATAGGTGAATTAGGCTCTGTCAGTTAGACGCATTTGTGTGACATTTGGAAGGTGGGATTGGGGCTTCTTTCTCCTGGCAAATAAGGTTGCAATTTGTAGAGAGGCAGCTGCAGCAGAGGCATTGTCTTTCTGATCTCTGCATTGCTGATACAACATTGTGTTCTAGAAGAGCTAGGAATCAAGATTTTCATGTGAAATAAATTTGTTTTAAAAATATACCTTTAATAATGCTTTTAGATTTACATAAAAGTTGTGTAGGTAGTACAGAGAGTTCCCATCTATCCCACATCCAATTTCCTCTATTATTGATATCTTACATTAATTAGTATGGTACATTTGTTAAAATTATTCAAGTAATATTGACACATTATGGTTAGCTGAAGTTCATACTTTATTCAGATGTCCTTAATTTTTACCTTCTATCCATTTTAGTTGTTATGTCTCCTTAGGCTCTTCTTGGATAAGAAAGTTTGTCAGGCTTTCCTTGTTTTTGATGACCTTGGCAGCTTTACAAAATACTGCTCAGGTATTTTGTAGAAGTCCCCTTAATTAGGGTTTGTCTGATGTTTGTCTCATAAGTAAACTGGGGTCATGGGTTTTTGGAAGAAAGACCACAGAGATGAAGAGCCAATCCCATCACATCATTTCAAGGGTATATTATCTCATATAACATCACATATTATCAATATGACTGATGATGTTAACCTTGATCTCCTGGCGGAGGTAGTGTTTTGTCAGGTTTCTCTGCTGTAAAAGTTACTTTCCCTGCCCCCACTTCCATGCTATACTCTTTGGAAGGACGTCACTATGTACAGCCCACACGTATGCGATGGGAAATTATCTTCCACCTCCTTGAGGGTGGAGCAACTGAATAATTTATGTGGAATTCTTTTTCATGGGATATTTGTTTCCTTCATTTATTACTTTCTTCACTCATCTATTTATATGAGTACAAACTCATGGATATTTATTTTATATTTTAAGTTATAATTCTATACTCTTATTTATTTTGTTGCTCAAATTGTTTTAACTCTGCCCATTGGGAGCTCTTTCAGTTGGTTCCTGTGTCCCCTTGTTATATCCACATTATTCTGGGGCCTTTTATTTTTTTTTTTTTGGAGTATTTCCTTACTTTCTCATGCTACAAAGTGCTTCAGGCTTTGTGTATTCCCTGCCTCCGGTCTAGAATCAGCCATTGATCAATTGATTTTTCTTTCTTTTTCTTTTTAAAATTTTTTTGGTGGCTGGCCAGTATAGGGATCCAAGATCAATTGATTTTTAAATCTGGCCTCAAAAAATTTTTTTGGGGGGGAAACAATGGGCAGAACAGTAACACATGTCTGTGATCTAGTGATCAAAGCTGTGGACCTTGAGTTTGTGAATTTGCTGGCAGATGCCCTTTCCAAACTCTCCAGGCTTACTCTTCTGTGTCTATCTTCACCTTCCGTGCTGTCTTTTCTCACATCTCAATCCAAATCTGTTCTCAGTGTCTTCCTTCACACTAATAGAGATAACTGTCCATGGTTCTTTTATCTTAAAAATGGACAAGTATTGTGATAAATCAATTACTTAGAAGGCCTGGTAGTGGATTCAGATGAAATATAGTGATCCTGTGCCCCTCTTCCCTCAAAAGAGAAAGTCTACTTAGAACGGAAGGTATCCATAAAATAAGATTCAACTTTCAATAAAACCAGAATGTACTAAGTGCCACAGGTTGACAAAGTGCATCCATGAGGTCATGACGGTGCAAGCTAAGAGCAAGCAGTGGAGACTGTGGGGACCTGAGAGGGACTATTGGTGGCTTCTGGGGGAACAGAAGCATGCTAGTATCATCTAAGCGGGCTGCCCTGCACTCAGCACTAGATGACTGATGACCTGCGGGAAAGAAAGCTCCGTGTTGACATATCTTCTAATTTTCAACAGAAACCAGAATGTTTTCTAAAATCTTCTCATTTTTAAATGCTCACAGCACATTCCTTCCTTCATTTTGAAATTCAAACATCTTTTGGGTCACCAGTTTGAGACCTCTGCAGGGAGAGGATATTGCTGACCTGCTTGCAATAAAATTTCAGGCAGCAGGCAGGTTCTGGAGGTCTTTACTTGTCCCAGCTCCTTGTGAGAGGACCAGGGTCATACTGTGCTGGCAGCTGATACTTATTTGGGTAGAAGGCCAGCTCCAGCCCTTTCCGTTAATGCTTCGTCAATACCACCATTGGAAAAGCTGGGACCACAGAACTCAAACAAGAACTTGGCCAGCAGATGTTGTGCTGCCTTGTTCTGTTTCCTGCATTTTTAAAATTTGCTGAAAGCATTCTCAACAGTCGCAAGCTGGCTGAAGTGCTTTGGGACTCAGGGTTGCAGTGACGTAACCCTCATTACTAACACAGCAAAGCAGGCACTTAGAGAATAGTTGACATTGCATGTTTAGTGAATAGAATCTCGGAGCATAAAACCAAATTCTCCTCTGCCGATCCAGTGCCTGGGGGGAGCCAGCCCCCCACCAGACTTGTGTTCTGGGGGTCTTAGCCATCCATCTCTCCCGAGGCTGAGTCAGGACCTTAAAGTCTCCTCTCTTCACAAAGGAAGGCACGTTGAGAAGCAGTCTGGCTGGAGGGGGTCCCTAGAAGCCACCTGCGACCTTGTCTCAAGATTAATGGAATAAAGTGATACAGCAAAAAGGCCATGACAGAACCGTGTGCTCCTAATCCACTTGGTGTCATTTAGTTAAAGAAACTGTAAACAAAAAAGAAGAAGAAAACAGCTGGGGGTATAATCCTGCTCTGTTCCTCATGAGAAAGAAAAAGGGAGAGGGAGTCCTTATTTTCACTTCTCTTTGGCTGAAATTTCCAGGGAAACTTCTATGGGTGCATTGTTGTAATTCGTATTTTATTGTGAAATGCTAGAGCTGGGATACAGCAATAGCCCCTCCTGCTCCAAGGTGGCCTATGGTGACCTTGAGAGCTGTACATCAAACAACTCAATTTCAGGGATTTCATAGCTCTTTATAAACCTAGCAGTGAGGAGCACATTCTATTTCCCCTGATTCAAGAGAAGAGAAACTAAGCACTGAATAAACAAGGTCCGTCTGTCGTGGTCAGGGACTAAGAGTACAAAAGCTGAGTCTGACATTTGAGTTATACCCACTGGCAAACAATACTCACTATTTCTTGACAAATTTCAGATTTTGCTCTTAAGGGAGGAACTGTAGTTGCCACTTTGTTCAAAGACATAGAATCAGGCACTCAAATATGCCCTCAATAATGCTGGGGTTTACGAGAGAGGACAGTAAATGGAAAAGTCAAGGATGTTAATGGCTAAGGCAGACAAACAGGTAATTCACTTTCTTTTGAACTCCATGTCTGTCCACCTTCTGGGGATGCTATTCCCCATCCTGAAAAGGCAAATTGGCCATGGTTTATAGCCCAAATGATGGCTGCAGGTCTCATTTGAGGAATCTGTTTGTCTTGCTGGCAAGCTTATGTTCAGAGCTAAATGGGCCCAGTATGGTGAAGAATACTGGAGACTGAACCCAGGATGAAATTATTACAACATAAAATATCCCTTTTAAGAAAGTCTCAAATTCTAAAAGTTCAGTTCTAGATTTTTGGAATGACAGATCTGTGATAAGCAGTGTCTGAGTCATGACACTTGAAGTTAGAAGGCAGCATCTCCCAATAAATGTTATCTAGGCTGCCTTTTATGTTAAAAACAAAAGCTTTTTCTTTTTTTTCTTCAGAAGTAGTACTTACTCACCATAAAATCATTTAGACATCCAAATACTAGAACTTTTGTGGCTTAATACCAACTGTTTTACTTAGGTTAATAAAAACTAACATTTACAGAATGTTTACTATGTGCTAGGCAATGCATTGAATTAGCACTTTACTTAATAATCTAATTTAATCTTCATAGTCCTATGAAAAAATTGTTACCCCTATTTTACAGATAAAAAACTAAAGCATAAAAAGGGTAAGTAAATGTGTTGATGGTGGTGCAATGAGTAAGTGCAGAGCTGAGCTGAGACCCGGGGATCTGGGCCGAAGGCTCAGAGTCTGGCCTCAGTGCCAGCAGGCCCACTGATGGGAGTGTGGACTCCACGGTGTGTTTTTACCACCCCGCATCTCACCCTTTTTCTGAGCTCCAACCCTACTTCTTTTTATTCAGAATTTTAGGTTTCTTATTTAGGAGTACTCGGAGGTCAGGAGACTTGAATCTGAGTGCATCTTCTTTGCAGTGAGAACGCCCAAGCTACCACACACCAGGAACACCCTTGATCTTTCCCTTGCTGTGCCTTCTACGTATTTTTGTTTTAATACAGTCCAGCCCCAGTTAACTGAAGAAATTAAGTTTAACACAAAGTAGACAAGCTGAAGCTCAGATTGAGTTAATGAAGGGTCTATTCTATCAATCTATGTGAATATTGGAAAAGTACTTTAAGGGCATTGTTCTCTCAAATGAGGAGTGAGAATGGGATGCTAAAACAAAGCTCTGTTCCTATAAAATCCCAATGTGTAACTTTTTCCACTAGTATTCCCACTGATTTAGAATGGTTGTTATCCCAGCCTCCCCAGCCCTTAGCAATTTATTTTCCCTTTAAAGATTTTCCTTTTACCATCTGCCTTTGTAGATACACACGGTATCTCCACATTGGCTTTTAATAACAAATGGGAGGGGAATCTTTTCTTGGAACTTTCTTTGTTGCTTTTTCAAAATATAGCTTTGGAAGTCTCATCTTCTAATTTTACGTGTCTAGTATATTAATTAGATTCTTTCTGTGCCATTACTGTGGCCAGTTGCCTAGATTGGGAAGAAAACTGAGAAAGGCACTTATCTGCAAGGTAATATTTCAAGCCCACTGATAGGAGGATGGCTAAACAAATTTTATTTATACTATAATATGATAGCATAGTTAAATATAATGAGGTACAAAATAAGTTCTAACATGGTAAAGCAAAAAGACATAGCATAAAATGTACAGAGGTATTTTTCATTTCATTTATGTAAAAGACAATCACCAAGCAATAATACTATATCTTTTCCCTTTGGGTACACATATATGGATGCAAATGAATATAAGAAGATGTGCAAGATGTGTTCAAAACTACACCAATGCCTCTAGGAAGGAGAGAACATGAGGGTACCAGGAATGAGCTAAAGGGATGTTAGCCTTACTACATTGTTTTAATGTGAAAAGGAAACATGTATTCATACACTAAAAATCAATTTTAAAAAGATAAAATAATAATCTTAGCTTTAGGGAAGGCCACAGCAGCCCCCAAATAGGAGACTTCTACTTATTTCTTGGTACATACATTCTCTTATTCACAATTAGAATCAGGATTAAAATGTAAATTTCTCTGGACTAGGTAACAAGAAGTGCTTACCTCCCAGTAGAGTAGAGTATAAATGAGTGAGTGTTTCTTTGAGATCAAATTTTGTTTGGGAGATGGCAGGGCTGCAGGCTCAGAGCTCAGGGAACCTCAATTGTGATAGAGGTGTGATTCTCTTAGCTAGTTTTTAAATTTCATGTAGGGGTTGCCCTAGCTAAGGGCTCAATCTCTGAGGCGAGTTTTTCCAGCTTTTTAATTTTTTTGCTGAAGTCTACACCTAGAGCCCTATCCATGCAGCTTACCTCTTTGGTAAATTTTAGAGTACAGACAGATCAGACATTTACTGGGAAGCCAAAGCAAAACAAAACATCAAGCCAAGAAACAACCCCACGGCAGTGGTGACAACATGTTTCATGACTAATGGTTATAACAATTTGTGAATTCTTAGGACCAGGAACACAAGTCATCTTAGTTGAAGTACAGTCCAGAAAATCAAAACCTGTTCTTGTTTGCATTTAGCACCCAGGCTGCCTGGGGGCCAGGCCTGTGGAGACTCCCCGTGAAGGTGACTTAGTTGTAAGTTAGTAGCCCACGTGCTCTGTGTACTTAAGTGCATCTGGGCTGACCCTCTGTGGTCACACTACCTCAGGAGGGTTTTCTACTGAATCTCTGAGCTCGGGGAAATGAAGGAATTGGGAAGTTTGGTTAAACATCTGGGCTGGGTAGTTTAAGAAAAAATGGAAGCTGGGGATAAGGCAGGAAAGTAGGACAAGATGGGCTTAGGAAGAAGCTGAGCAAACAGAGCCAGCGAAGCAAGCGCCAGGAGCTGCAGAGGATCTGGAGGGGAAGAGACAGAGAATGGGGTACAGCAATACTCTCTCCCCCAAGCAGGCCATGATTCTGACTTTTTCCCCCATGATTTGGACCTAGGGACTTTGCCTGTGGGGGTCCCTCCTCCAAAAGTTGTTAAAAATTAAATTTTATAACAGTGCTGGCATAAAAACAAATATAAACTATTATATATTAAAATTCTTTCTTTGAACTAAATGCTCATTTGTTTCCTTCTGATCTTAAAGAAATTAGAACATTTTTATTGCCTCTTCCCATAAACATTGGGCCCTGGGCACTGTAGCACTGTGTCTAAGGGAGAAATCAGCCCTTCCTCAAAATGAATGGCACCTTGTTTTCTCCCATAAATAAACACAGGCCTGACTTATAAGCTTCCCAGGGACTGATATATAGATCAAGGCATAGACAAATTTTAAAATTAGAGATTAGTGGCCTTTGAATCTCAAAGGGTTTATCAAGATAAGATAGTAAATCAACTATTATTTAATGAGTGATTACTATGTACCATTTTCATTTAATTTATATAAGTCCTTGTGAGTTTGATGCTGTCCCCCTTTTAAGGGATGACCTTTAACAAAGAGCCTCAATATGTTCAGTAACATGCTGAGGTCACACAACCAGGTGGAGTAGGAGCTCAGTCTGAAGCTCAGCCTGTCTGTCTGCTCTCTCTGCTTTGCTTGCTGCTTCCTCTGCTTGGAGAGTTCTTTCCCGATTCTGACCCTGGCTGGCTCCTTCTTTCCTGAGGGTCTCAGTTTGTGGGTAGGGCAACCGCGAGGTCATTCTTGATCTGACCGCACAGTGGTGGTGCCAGCATCGCCTTGGCGGCTGTCTGGCATACTTTCTCTCTCTCTCATGTTTGTGTACTTATATTGTGTTGGTCTGTCTGTTTTTCCCTACCCCTAATCTATACCCAAGTATATGAACTTCATACAGCAGAATCTTTTCTCTCTTGTTTACTGTATGCCTGGCACATAGCATGTGGTCAATAAGCATTGGTTGATTAAATAACTCAGAACCCAAAGACTGTATGCACTGCAGAGGAGGAAAAATATCTTTTCACTCACGACTAAGTTCATGGCCAAGGCCCTTAGAACAAAAAACAAATGAAAAACATATAAATTTATTTAGTATAAGTTTTATGTGACACAGGAGCATTTATAAGAAAATGAAGACCTGAAGAAATAGGTAAACCTGTATATTTTATGCTAGGTTTGATGAAGAAGTGGGTAGTCATGGAGAAGTATGATTGGGTAAAAAAGTATGGTCTAATGGAAATAAACTGGGGAAAACTAAGCAAGGCCTGCTTGTTTGGATTCCTTTCTATGTCCCTGTGTCTTCAGAGATAAGGATGTTCCTTTCCTCAGGGTATAGGGAGGTCACTTCTCACACGAGGGTCTTATGACCCGTTTCAAAGGAAAGCGGGAAAATCCTTCCTAGGTTTTATGACCTGCTTTAGGGGAGAAGGGCAGGGGAAGGTGAGAGTGACCTTCCTCCTTCTGCTGTTTTTATGAATGCCATGGAGCCATATGTTGGGGTGGTGTGTCCTGAATCCCGTTAGCCCGTGCTACCACTCTGCACTGCCTCTCTGGAAGGCCTTCTTTTTCCTTTACTTAAATTTGATACAACTCAGTAAATTTTACAAAGATAATGTGATTCAATGAACAGGAAGCACAGGCTTGAAGTTCACAGGCTACATGACTTTTGAGTAATTGCTTAACCTCTTTATGGCTGGATTTCTTCAAACAAGGATGAGAGAATAATACCTCACATTCTAAATATAAGATATAACAGAACAATGAAATGCATCTTTATGGTATACAAACGATAACATTAATCAAGGTTAAGGCAGCTCTATAAGTGCTGTTGTCATGGAATACTACAGGACATTGCTCACCACCAGCGTTATTGCATAAAAAGCATTACAATAAGCAATGAGCTCTGAGATGGTCTATTATGAGGTGCTTTCTGGAGAGGGCATTGAAAAGGCAGAAAGAAACAATGACTCAGCCAGTATTACTCACCTCTAATGCAAAGAGCTGCGGGCTCTGGCCGTTGATTTTACATCCAAGGGTGACATCACTAGATGCTACATGAGGACTCCTGTGGCCTGAGAGTCCTGTCCATTTGGGAGACAAGATTCTCCACAGAATTGAATTAAATCAAAACTTTGGGAAATTTCGGTGTCTTCTCTAGATCCACAAGTTTGATAGCCAAACACCTCCTTCTCCTCAAAAAATTCCTTCTGCATCAAAAAGGTCAGATGAGAATCAGAATCAGTCAGGCACTTTTGTTCATAGTCTTTGGTGTACAGGTAGGAGCTCTGCTCTGCACAGTTGGGGAGCACCCTGGTGTCCTGGCAATGATCTTCTCCCAATAGAAACCATCTCCAGGGTCCAAGGCTGTGCCTTTTGACATGAATGCCCAATAGATGCTGAATTTTGACTGCATAGTCATTGCTCTCCCAAGGTCCAACTCATCACTTTGCAGAACACTTTGGAACAAATAAGGTCTCATTCCACTCCGGGGTAATAGTGACTGATAAATATTTAATGCTATCATTCCATCTTGTTTACATGTATAACTCTTGCCATCATATCAGCGTGTATTCAGAGCAGGTATTTTCCAGTGGAACATATGCTTCTACACATGTTTTATTCTCCAAAAATAACCTTTCGTAATTGCCATCATCAAAGAAGTTGGCCAGTATTAACCAGATAGCAATGTTTGCCTTTTATAGTCTACGGAACGTAACTGGGGAGGATGAGTGACTCTTCTTCAATGTGTTAAATTAAGTTTGGCCTAAAGATTTTTTCAGACACAGTGAACTGTAACCTAACTTGATGTGCAAGCAGACTGTAACCTACTCTTGGAATAAGCAGCCGAGTCTTAGCCTACTACAGACAGCCAACTAACTGTTCAAACTGTCTATAAATAAGGCAAACACCCAGCTGTAATCAGACCAGCTGTTTCTGTACCTCACTTCCGTTTGCTGTTTGTCATTTTCCTTCTTCTATCTATAAATCTTAGCTGGCCCTGTGGCAGTCCCAAAGTCTCTCTGAACGAATTTGGCGACTGCCTGATTTGCAAATTGTTTTTTGCTCACTTAAATTCTGTTAAATTTAATTTGTCTAAAGTTTTTTTTTTTTTTAACAAATGTTAAATTGGACAGCCTCCCTTGGCAGTGGTCTGGCCATGCTCTGCTGACCTTGCTTACAGTGTGGCCTACACTTCTTATTCTACAAGAGAAGGCTTGTGAAATGGTCTGCATCAATGTGAATCCCAGGGCTCGTTACTTTATCATCTGTAAGCCTCAGCTTTTTTATTCAGCATAGTTAGGGCATCCACACACTTGGGAATCACTGGCATATATTTTGCATAAGGAGCCTCGTATTTTATTAATTAATTCATCAGAAGAAAATGTACTTTGGTGACTAATTTTGGGGGGAGGAAATTCAATGTCTTATTAGAGATCATCATCATAGCTTAATGCAATTATGTATGTCAAACCTAATGACATTTGACATTATGGCATGAAAGGTTCTCTCTTAATGAGATATGACTTAGGAAGATGACAAACCCAGGACAGTCTTTGTTTCTTTTTCTTTCTTTTTTATTTTTCCCTCAAATAAATGGTATACAAATGATAACCATAAGGACCAAAGTAAGGAAGATTATGACAAAACTCAGAAAAGTGAAAGATAAAAGACTTTGGAACTAGCTGGTAGCTGACCCAAGTTCACAGTTCACTAAGTTTTCTTGTTTAAGATTATGGCTTAGTGGTGACAAAAAAAGATTAGTTAACAATCATGTGTTTCTCTATTTAGTTGCCCAGGGGTCCTAAGAAGACAATATCTGCAGCGAAACTATATGGCACACAAAGTTTGACCTAAAAATCATTCCAGGCTCAGTTGACAGGCTAAAACAAACGAACAAACAAACGAACTGTAGCGGCCAAGGGAAGACATCCCCTTCAACCCCTGAAGGTACTCTGAAAAATCATCTGAGAAACACAGATTCATACGAAGAAAAGGCATAACAAATTTTATTATGTCACAGTTTTACATGACATAGGAGCCTTCAGAATGAAGATCCAAAGGTACAGGGAAAATTGTCCATATTTATTCTTAGGTTCTATGAAGCATACACAGCCGTGTAGAAATGAGATTGGACAAGAAAAGGGTGATCTAAGGCTCACCCATGGAGTGGGGAAACCCAGCAAGGCCTGTCTGTCCAGATTCTTCTTGGCCTCTCTGTGCAGCATTCATTCCTCCAGGGTATGGGGCAGGCCCCTTTCTAGAATACAGATCTTATGACCTATAATCAGACAAGTAGGTCAGAGAATTTGTGTATGGCCAGCTCTAAGACAGAAAAGCAGGGGGAAAGATTAGAGTATATTTATGACCTGCCTTGGGGAAGAGGGATTCTAGTTTCTGTGACTTGCCTCAGGGAGAATGAAGCTGAGGGACAGGAAAGCGGGAGTTTATAGGAAAACTTTGCTTTTGAGGCTACTTCTGAGGCTTTCACTTTGCAGTATTGCTTTCTAGGTCCCAACAAAACAAGCAAACTAGCAAACTAGCTTGTATAAATATGTCAAGGAATAGGAAGCGACCCCATTCCATTAAAGGGATATCATTATTTAAAAGTTCTTCAGTCATTCAAAGGAGGCCTTACAAATTGTTTCATAGTTTCATTGAATTTTTGCTAGACTGTTCTTTTCATTAATACCTCTACTTCACCTCTATCAGACATTTAGGCCTCTCCTTTTTCACTTTACCTTATGTTCAAGACATGGGTTCAATGGTTTGCTAAGGCTAAAGTCCAACCAAGGACCAAAGTAAGGAAGATTATGACAAAACTCAAGAAGTGTTTGAGAGTGTTGGGGCACACTGACTCTGATTTAAAGCCAGACTGTAATTGACTTGCTTCATGATCTTGGGAAAAACCATTCACTTGGTATCTTCAATATTATCTTCTGTTTGTCATTGTGCCTGCGCAGAGGATCATCAATTTCTCTTACAAAGCAACTATGAATTACACTTTCTCCCACTCCCACATAGTGCCCAGTACAAGGCCCTTCATATAATAGAGTTCAGTCACATATGACTGTGATACTAATTCTTAAAAATAAGTATTATTCCATCCTCAAGCATTCATTTAGCTTTGTTTCTTAGCATTGATAAGAGTAAACATATTTCCCCAAATAAGTAGATCTACCTTAGGACACTAGATAGATTTGGGAAATTTTGGGCAATTTTGGTTAATCTAATCAAATTTTAGATAGAGTCATAATGAGAATACCTGTACCTTTAGTGCTTTTATAAATGCTATGGTAAAGAAGTCAAGATTAATTTGCAAATGAATTCACACCATTTTTTATGTCCACACTTATTAATTATGTTTTCTTAAAATAGAATACACCAATGTAAACCAACATCTTATATTCACGTATTTAAAACTCACTTAGAAATGACCACTAAACATAGGGAGAAAAAAAACCAAACAAGACATAAGTGGTTCAAAAGTTTATCTCCCTGACATGACAGGAAAGAGATCCATCTTCTTGTTACCCTTCCTAATTTGCATCTCCTTTGTTTCATAGCAGTTTAAAGTCGTACAAGGAGACTTAGAAGGAGCCCTTGGTGAAAACAGAGCAGAGGCCATTCCGTAGTATCAGGTCCTCAGTGGCTGTGAATTTTTTTTTTGTAACCTGCTATACACCAACATTTTTAGCTCTCCAGGGACATTATTAGTTATCCCTGAGAAAAATCAGGAATCAGTAAGCTTCTATGATAAATCCCTGCCCCAATTCAAAGCCAAATTCCCCCTACATATATAGAGGGGCTACTGAAAATGGCTTTGCTAAAGGCACATCTCAGCCTGAGTTTTATTTCTTAAGGGTTAGATTCTCTTACTGAGTTCTCTGGAACAAGCAGTAAAGTTCTTTTGCTCCAAGATACCATTATCTCAACAAAAACAACATTAAGGTTTCCTAGACTGAAGAACTCTGTGAAAATCTAGCTTTTAAGTAAATATCATAAAACATTTTTTAATGCCACTTTAGCGCGAGAGGGTCCTCTTCAATGTGTGTGGCCAAACGGCGCTCAAAGTACTTTTCCTCCCAGCTCTGAAATGGGGCATGTGGAAGTGATTGTCAGGAGAAGGGAGCAGCTGCAGACCTAGGGTGAAGATTCTGAAGCAACACTCAAAGCCGGTTCTGGAAGCCATGGAACAATGTGAGTTCTGTTTTCCAGGAAAGCATTCTCAACACAGTGGTTTCCTGAATGCCCCAAGAGACTGAGGCAGTAAAAGGCTGAAGGCCAGACAACAAGGGATACCTTTGCTGCTTTGTGCAGACAAGAGTCATTACTCCCTAGTCATGTTTTAAATGTCTGTGCAGCACTCATTCACGGACAGTGTCTAGTTAGATAATGTTAGCACAAGGGGTAAATTTTACATGTGAAGGGACATGTACGACTCTGAATAATCCACGTGCCATCCCTAGAAAATATTAGAATTGTAAAAACAGGTCTTGTATGACAGACAAACTCGACTGAGCTCTTCTTACATCAAAACTGTTCTCAAATGTTTGAAGTCTGAATAGTAATAAGATAAAGATAGTCAACTAGACTTTTTGAGTTAAATGACAAATTTACCAACTCACCCTAGAGTACTTTTCTCTCTCTCTCTTTTCTCACTTTTAGAATGTTTTGGGTATTGGTCAGGCATGTGTAAACTCAGATTATCTACTTGTCTATATTAATGTTTATTTTTCTCCTTCTGCAAATCATCCCTCCAGCTAAAACTGGTCCTAGACAGGGGAAAATGGCAGTTGCTGAGCTGAGATCCCTCTGGAGAACTGAATTTGCAGATGGGATCTATTAGTTACATTTGTAAGCTTGCAAGATCATCTTCCTTTTACCTTGAAGGTAAAACTTTCCTCTCTAATAACCCAGAGTGGTTTTCTTATCTGCAATTTAGATTATGGAGGCCATCTGGGGACATTTGCAAAGCCTGCTGGGTTATTTTGGAAATAGGTGTCTGGCTCCATATCTGAATACTTCTCCCTCCCTCACTTTATGAACCATATTTTCAAGTCCAATTTTAAAACACGGAGTGGGTTAACCCCAGCATAAATCAGAGAAAGACAATCGCTAAAAAGATGCTTTCATGTAGCTGCTGATTTTACTGTGGAACTTAAAATAGGAAGGTCTTTAGGAGTATTTTGGTTGAAGAATAAAAACAGACACACCAAAGGGAGATTTGCCAACCATATAAATACACAAGCGTTAAGCCCCCTATACATAAACCAAATATAAATGGAAAGACAATGAGTAAACCTCACATATAAACAGACAAAACCCCAGTGGATAAGTCATAAAGATCTGACAGCAAGGACCATATGTCTTTAAAACTCTCAGCTTTTCTACTCAAGCAATGTGTTATTTATCCCAGGTTCGCAGCTCACTCATTCCCACTCAACATCCTCCTTGGCCCTGTTCAGTTGTCTGCTGTCCACACGTTTGGGCTCTTGGCAAGTGTAGATGCTCTCAACAAGAACAGCTTTTGAGTGTTATTCAGACCCCTGATGGGCTTCAGATTGTATAAAACAAGGATTTGTAGCTCTTTAGGGATGGAGCTCTGTTTGAAGCAAAATATCTTCTCACTTCTTTCCAGTACTTACATGTGGGAAGCTAACCCAAGAGCAGGGAGAAGAGGGAAGCACTTTCTTTCTTATGGCATCAGCACAGAAGTAATTTTCCCAGACGTTTGGGGAGGAGATGAGGACACATTAGAAAGCTGATGGAAGGTCTCTGATCATCTACTTGAGCAAAGCTTGAGCTGTGTATTTCCAATGTAAAATAGTGTCAAACACATACAAGTTAGAAATGTTGCAAACCATTTTTTTTAGTATCAAATGAAATGACCTATGTACAAATATTGTAAAACTGTAAATCTTGTATGAAATTATTAATGCTAAGGGGAAGGAGAGACTACCCACATTGACTTGAGAAACCACTATTTTGGGGCAATTGCAAGTTAGAAGCCACTTAGGTTTTTAGAAGATGTGTTTCCATAGCACTGAACAAATCTTTAGTCTTCACTTAATGGTTTAGTCACATAATGCCTACATTTATTCAATTTTGTTCAACACATATTAAAATATCATTCTACCAGTATGACCTTTGGAGTTGTTATGCTCCCCATCCTGTCTTGCAAGGCTATACTACTGTGAATAGTGGTTACACCTCTCTTATTCCAGTTTCTTTGACTTCTTTGGTGTGCAAGAGCCCATGCTGTGACAAGTGTGTTATTGGTTTTCACAAAAGGGCTGGGAAACCAGCAGGGGGTCTGTGAACAGAAAGGCCAGGGAATGTTTCGGCAACTCCCAGTACAGCTGGGCCTTCCAGTGGCCTGGCTGTGAGTGATTGCCAGACAAGCTTCCTAAAGTGGGAGCTATTTACAAGAAGAAGGTGAAATATTCTGTCCTAGCAAGGACAAGCAACAGCACAATGCTTTACAAAAGGGTCGGAAGGCAAGGCACTTTACCTTGTGTGGAATTATTCAAGAAGCTCAATAGCTTTGCATAGCAACGGAAGGCCTACTGACTGGAGTTAAAGGCTTTGGGAAGAGGGGACCTATTCTCTGGGACAGCCACACACATAAAGTCATTAACCCCCTGTGGGAAAGTGTGAAATTATCCTGTATTGGGGGCTGGGTTAACTTGTGTGGCCCTATTCTGACCATTTTCCTCCCTGGCTAGTAGAGAACTGATCTCGTCCTTCTTTCCATATAATTAGAGGGTTTAGGTCTCCAAATCACCAAAACAGTTGAGGTTCCAGCTGGGGACGTCCTTTCCCTCGCTGCATAGTGGCAGAGTTAGCCACTGTGAAAACCACAGTCTTCATGGCTGCTGCTGAGTGAGCACCCCAAGTCTTCTGGCCCTGAGTTAGGGTGCGGGAGGAAACCCCGTCCCCGCCTATCCTCTCCAGCCTTTCTCACCTTGGAAGGATGAGTGAAAGTCGCATTTCTCCTTTGCCCCAAGAGAGAATCTGGTATTCAGGAGGATCGATTTTATTTAAGTACAAAAGAATGAGGGGAGTCTTCCACAAATAACCTGTTTGTAACCACTTAGGCCATTCTAACAGTGTAACTTTGGACAAGTCACTTAGCTTCTGAGTCTCTTTCTACGGACTCAATAGAAAAAAAAAAAAAAAAAGATTCCTAAGGGGAGTTGTTAATGAAACAACCAAAAACTCAGCTCTACTCTCTGGCTGGCAGCTAGTGCCTTGGGTTGGCTGAATAAATATTCAGTTAAAAAAAAAAGCAAGGACTTTAAAAATGATACAAATGTGGATTTAGATTCTAGCCCTGGTGTTTTATTAGCAGAGCAATATCAACCAATTAATTTGCTTATCCTGTTTGAGCCCTGGTTTCTCTGCTAGTAAAATGGGATGAATAATGCCTACCAAACAGAAAAAACTGGAAATAACCTAAGTACTACAGATAGGGGAGCAGTTAGGTAAATTGGAGTATATCTTCAGTATGGTGTATTATACAAACATTAAAAATAGAAGCATATGTGCTGATGTGGAAAAATGTCTAAAATATTAAGTGGTAAAAGCAAGATGTACAACAATGTGTATATTAGAGTTTCTTTTGTGTAAGTAAGAAAAAAAATTTTTGTAGAAAGATATGCATTGTAGTTTGTGCATAACAGCCAGGGGGGAGAGGAATCATAAGAAACAGTTAAGGATTGCATTTTTTATTTATACCTTCTTTGCTGTTTAAGTTTTCTAGCCAGTTCCATGTATTACTTTTACATTTTAAATGTCAACAGAGTTAATTTGTATAATAAGATTATAGATTTTTTTCTTTTTTATATTTTTCTGGATTAAAAAATAAAAACCTTCAAGACTGGTATGGGAATTAAATTAAGTAACACTGTGATGGGCCTAGAACATTGAATTGACTTTGTCAATGTTAATGCAACTAAAATGGAGGAAAAGACCTGAATTTTCTTTTTACCTCTTTTCTTTTTTTTAACACAAGTTTTTAAATAGTAATGATTACTATCTATTAGATATTGTTGATTATTATTCTTATTATTTTTAGAGAGTGTTTACTTTCTATCTGTTTCTCTGTCATCTTTGGTTTTCAGATGTGACTGTGCTGGATGTAGTGAAAGATCACTAGATTGGTAGTGGGACCAGATTTGCTGACAATTATTGTGATTTGTGGCAGGCAGGTCATTTGATCTTTCTGAGCTTCAGTTTCCTCAGCTGATAGCCAGAAATCTAAGGTGATCACTAAGGTGATATGCCTAAATTTGCATATCCATTTGCTGATGAGTTTGTTGTAGCTCTAAAGCAAGAGTGTGAAGTGGTAGACTGTCAGAGAGTTCAAGACAAAAGAGGGAAAAAATGTCATGAAGAGAAGTTTGAGGTTAGGAAATAGTTACTCGAAACAAACCCAATCTGTTACAGCCCATACAGACACGAACTCACTCATTCTACTTTTCAATCATTAATTTTAAGCTATTTCTGCCAGTGAATCCACAGAAGCAGAGCTCTACCACTATATAAAGGGCTGCTAAGGTGTGTTTTATGTTTTTCCTCCAAGTTGGGTTTTATCAACATGTTTTTTTTTTTTTCTTTTTGATGATTTGTTTTAAATCTAAAAGGCAAGGTAAGTGCTTTGGGGGGGGGTCCATCTTTCTTTCTTTCTCATTTGTTGGAGTTGTAGGGGAGAAAAGACTTCTTTCCTCACCCTTTGGAAGGCTCATAGCCAAGTCATCTACAATAAAAGACAGATTAACAAGAGAAAAGTATAACAAATTTATTAAATATAAGTTTCAGGTGACACTGGAGCTTTCAGAAATGAAGACCCAAAGAAACAGGGAAACCTGTGAATTTTTAGACTTAAGTTTGATGAAGAGTGGACAGTCATGCAGAATTATGATTGAAGGAAGGAGATGTGATCTAATGGTAATAAACTGGGGCGGGGGTGGGACTTACGAGGCCTGTTTAGATTCTTCTCTGTGTTCCTGTGTTTTCAGAGCTACGTACTTTCCTTTCTTCCAGGTACGGGACGACTCCTCTGGGATGAAGGTCTTATGACTTACTTCAGGTGAAGATAAGGACATTCTTTCTAGTTTTATGAGCTGCTCCAAAGGAAAAGGGAGAGGGGAAGGTGAGAGTGACCTTCCTGCTTCTGCTGTTTTCTCAAATAACAAGTTGCCATATTTGGGGGTAGCATGTCTAGAACCCCATCTCAGTATATAAAGTCATTTCCCTTATCCACTGCAGCCCCTAGTAGGGAGCAGGCCTGTACAACTCAAACAGCAGAGGTCTATCCTATTATGTCTGGTATGGTATGTATACATGTATCTATCTGTTTAAAATAAAATAAAACCATACGGTCCAGAGCACCATGGATCCCCACCAAGTGCAGAGTGCAAACAACTGTCTTAGTTGTCTTATCCAAGAGAATGACAGCCTCCATCCTTCTCTTTGGCAGTCAAGCAATCAATCAGTCAATCAGCTGGCACTCTTTCACCAAACTCCTAATGTGTGTAAGGTATTATGTCCTTTATTCCAATCTTGATATTGTTTCTGGCAGCAGGTGAGCTTGTGTGTGTGTGGCAGCTGGAAGGTGGAAAAGTCTTTGTTCCCCATCCAGAGCCTCGTTTCTCCAGGAGCAATGAAGTGTAACAGTAAGTAGTGGGCTCTGTTGCCATGGTCACTTCTCAGCATGCCCAAGGACAAGTCCCTGCATCTGCTGTGAGACCTCATTGAAGAGAGAGCAAAGTGTCACCTCTAGCCTCAAATAGCTCTGTAAGTACTGGGACCTGGCATTTGTCCTTCAGGTAGTTTTTGCCTTATGAGTGGAGTGGAGCTGATCTGGGTCCAACAGACTAATGTGTTCTTAAAACTGAGAAATAAACACACTAACACCTAAAACACTACTGACAGGGCTAACAAGCAAAGTTACAACAATGCTACGGGAGCCAATAACTATTATTTTACAACCCAAATATTATTAAAAAAAAATCATTCACATGATTTTTATGCACACCAATTGTAATCATCTTATAGACAGAATTAAAATTTTTATCATGTAACAAGTCTATGTAAACATTTTTCCATGTTAATTTATGACCTTCGTAATTAATTACACTAAGATTCAAAGGAAAATAAACATGGTTGTCTTTAGGACCCCCAGTAACTAGTATCCAAGGTACATAAAATGACAGTGAAAGAGTAACCAGGTCATATAAAATGTCTCTAATTTTGATCACTGACCATATTTTAGTTATGGTAGTTTGCCACTGCTTATGAGGAAGTCCCAGACTTTATTTTCTTTTCCTTCAAGGTTCGTCTGGATTTTTTTTGCCTCTCTCTATGCAATGTGACCTTAAACTGGGCAATTGCTTGTCTCTTTCTTTTGTCAGCTAGGGAACTTGTTCCTTATTAGTAAGAAGTAACATCTCCCCACCTGTCTCACTTGGACATGATCAGGGGGCCTCAGGTAGAACTTTTTTTAACCTTCCAAATCCTTTCCCCATAGTCATTTTAAGAGCTCCTATCTGAGAGAATGCGACTATTTTTTAAAAATAAGATTCTAGTAAGTATGCAAAAACCAAAAAATGCACCCAGAATTCAGACAGATTAATAACTTGGTTCCTGAATGGAGGGAATTCCAATGACATTAATTCTCATTCATCTTGAATGGTTCAAGATGAAGGAGAGTTACTGACTATTGAATAGACACAAGGAAATCTTCATTTCCACGCTTGTTGCCAGGGTCTGTGAGTCTCTGAAGCAGTTGATGGCTTGGACCGTGTGAGGTCTCAGGTTCCTGGAGGAAGAGATGTGCATCTGGGCAGAAGCTGTGCTGTGAGGGCAGGACTCCCACAGCCAGCCTGGGCCTTCCTCCCTCCTCCCTGGGAATGTTCCCACCAGCTCGAAGGATGGCAGAAGCACTGCCTGCCAGAGTGAGGACCTCCCTCAGTGACCCACGGGCACAGCAGGGCAGTCTGTGTGTGCTGCACCTGTTAGCTGCTCACAGCAGGCTGTCTGTCACTGCTTGGAGCCCACCTGCTGCTGAGAAAAGGAGGCTCTCTAAGCACCAAGTAGTCTGTGTGAAACCTCAGATGTGGTTCATAGCACAGATTGCCAATGGAGGTCCTTTTCATAACAAGGGGAGAGGAAATCCTTGGAAGCCTAGGCACAGAGCAAGGAAAAGCCCCATGTGAGACCAACCACAACTAATAAAACTGGGAGCCCATTGTGTCTAGCGAACAGATCCTCAGACAGCAAAGGGAAGCAGAGATTGTTAAAAACACTAACACAACTTTCAAGTTCAATTGCCCTGGGTCACAACAAAGTAGAGCAAATAGTAATGGGAACAGGTTTTAATTAAGAATTCACATTTTCATTTGACTCAGCTTGGTGAGAATGGGAAGGGCTTTCTTGACTTTTTTAGGTTTGTTTTCAGCTTATAAAGTAAATTTGATTTTTCTCTGCAATTATGCCAAATTACTGTCTCCAAAGAAACACTTTGTATATGTATGCCCTCTGATCTGTCTTCCTCTGACTTGTCTTTCATGCAGCCTGGGAGGGTCATTTGCGGTACAGCAAGGGGGTGTTTGGTTGGAGGTTGTTGCAGGCATACAACCAGTGGGTTTAAAAAGTATAATCTGACTGTATATTTTGTATGTAAGTAGCTACTTTGATCTCTTATACCAATAACCATGCTTGTCAGAAAATGGGGAGAGGATCACTGCAAGCCAAAACTTTTGTTGAAAGATAAGATGCTATGATCTTCTGCTAATTATGTTACTGCAATTAAGAAGTTGGAGCTGATCACTCAAAGTTTCTAATACATAAAAATCAGCAGCCATTTTAGGTGAAATGCTACATCCTGTGACCTGTTTTTAATTGACTTTCCTCCTCCGCACTTTCCAGTGCAGGGCTCTGCCAAAGCCAGCAGCCTTTGACTTTGAAGCCCCTTGAAAAAGAGAAAAAACAAAGGCCCAAAGTCAAGCGCTTTCAACTACATATGTTTTAGACCAAATTTAGAATTGTCTATTTTTGAGTTTCTAAAAAGATTACTTTTAGTGAGCTCTTTGATCTGGCAAAACAAAAACAGAAACCAAGACATACCATACTGATCATGGTTAAAAAAAAATCTTATTTAACAATTGGCGAAGTCACACATGTGTGCTCTTTAAATTTTTTGTGAAGGTTAAGTTTGATATTTCTAATATATACAGACTAGCAGGTCAACTTTTTTGTTTTTAAATAACTTTTTAAAGATAATGTAATTATAACATAATGGCCAGTGGCTTGTTCTATAAATAGGCTGCATACGACATCATGGACAAGACCTTTCTGAATCCTATGGAAAGCAGCTGTGACTCACTTACAGGGTTTGTGTTTTCTGTTCAGGGAATGTGTCATCATCTAAAACCATCTTAAATAATAATATTTATATTGTGGATATAAAATCCCAATAATTTGAGATTAAATTGATTATTTGCCAAGTTCAGACACATGACTAATGTTTGCAAATTTATGTAAGAAAAGAAGGTATCCCAGCCCATTTCATAATGAATAATTTGATAATAGATTCAGATAAATGCTCAAAGCTTTTTAAAAAAGTACCCCTTGAAAATACCAACAAAACATGCAAAATCTTAGTTTCTTCAGGGCTAGAATACCACCCAGCCCATTAATTTTAGTGTTCATTCGTGGGTCATTGAGACAAAACTTACACCTGTTTCTATCTTGGCATGACCTTCTCATTCTCACAGTGCAGAATGTTGTAGGTTCTTTATAGAGTAACCACTCACATTTGGATTGCAGGGATGAAAAATTTTCTTTTTCCTCTACCCATCTTACATTCATTGGTTCATTGACTGTGGCCCTGTGAATTAGACTGACAAAAGAAAATTAACAAGAGAAAACAAACAGAAGTTTATTAACATGGGCATTGCACATATACTCAGGAGAACTCAGTGATGAGTAACTCAAAAGGTGGTTAGAACCTGGGCTTATGTAGCACCTTAATGAAAGAACAATATATTTTTAGAAAAGTGACAAGACAAAGAAAAAGGACTTTGAGCTTCTGGGGCAGCAAATTGTGAGAAGGCAAATATATGCAGTGACTAATGGTAGTAAGGTTTATCATGTAGATTCCTCCAGGCCAAGGGTCTAGAGTTGTCTCCCATGATTAACTTTGTCCTTCCCGATAGAGACAGAAGGAGGGACACTTTTACAAATTTACGTCCTGCTTTTAAGCAAATATGGGGAGTGCAGAAAATGTTTCTTGTATCTGCATCTTCTCAATTGCCTTCAGTTCAAAATAATCCTTATGCCAAAATGGCATATTTTGGTGTGGCATATTCTGCTATCCTTCAGGATAATGCTTTTCCATTTAGGAACCCCCCCCCTTTAAATAATTTAGTCCTCACTTCAGTCCTAAGTACTATTGCTATCTCTATTTTATAGATGTAGATGCTGAGGTTTACAGAAGTTTTAGCAAGTTTAGTCAGCAGGAGCTTCTCATTCCACATCTTTGTACATACTATACACGTCTGTTCTCTCAATATATCCAGGCACAATGTCCAAAAATCCAGGGGGGACAGTGTTGATCCTATGTCCCTATTCTGATATGTTAGTCAATATCTTATACATTATTTATTCTGGGAAACTTGCAAGTCTCATGTCACCAAAGGATGACACCACGGCATTCAAATTCACTCATTCAACATTTTTGAGCACCATTGTTAACAGACTCTATTCTAGACACTGGGGCTACAGCAGTGAACAGGACAGAAGAGATACGTGTCTTCTGGTGGGTGGGGAGAAATAGAAAATTGATGTGTAAAAACAAAAATACTTTCCAATACTTATGCTTATGGAGAAAGTAGAGCAAGAAAATATGTTAGAGAGTGTGGGGCTTGGGTAGGAGGTAGTGGCTCAGGTGATGCAGGAGGTAGTATTTTTAGTAGGATGGCCATTGTCAGCTTGTTAAAAAACATTCAAATTCATGTTTTGTATGTTCTGTGCTGGCCATCATATGGATTTAGCCTATGCATTGCATGAGACCTTTCACAAGGAATGTTTTACATTTTACAGAATTTTAAAAAACTAAGGCAAAAGAGGTCTCAGGACTTGGTCGGGGCACACCACTGATTTGTGCAAGATTAAGGCCAGGATCTAGGTTTCCTGACTTCCAGAATCGAACTCCTTCCAATGCCCTATACAGCGTCTATCTCCATGAGCTTCATACCCTCGATGGAGCAGCATGGCCTGTCTTCCTTGCCATATGCTGAGGGTCAGGGAACTCGAGCAGAAACACCGACATTATGTTATTTTTATTATTGAATTTTTCTATTGATAAATAAAAATTGTATATATTTATTGTGTACAGTATCTTGTTTTGAAATAAATATACATCATGGAATAGCTAAATAGAGCTAATTAACATATGCATTACCTCAATACTTTTTTTGTGTATGTGTGTGATGTGAACACTTAAGATCTATTCTTTTATCAGGTTTCAAAAATGCAATACATTGATATTAACCATGTTGTAATACAGGTCTCTTGAACTTAGTCCTCCTATCTATCTGAAATTTTGTGTCCTTTGACCAGCCTCTCCTCAACAAAACCCCACTCTCCCCAGCCTCAGTCCCAGGTAACTGCCATTCTACTCTCTATTTCTATGAGTTCAACTTTTTTATATTCCATATATAAGTGAGATCATTCAGTATTTGTCATTCTATGCCACGCTTATTTCACTTAATATAATGTCCTCCAAGCTCATTGCCATTGTTGCAAATGACAGAATTTCCTTCTTTTTTATGGTTTAATAGTATTGCATTGTGTATGTATATACTACCTTTCCTTTATCCACTTATCCATTGATGGAGACTTAGGTTGATTCCATATATTGGCTATTGTGAATAATGTTGCAATGACCATGGTAGTGCAGATATCTCTTTGGCATACTGATTTAATTTCCTTTGGAAATGAAATACCCAGTAGCAGGATTGCTGGATCATATGGTAGTTCTATTTCTAGTTTTTTGAGGAACCTCCTTACTGTTTTCCATAATGGCTTTACTAATTTACATTCCCACCAACAATGTGAAAAAGTTTTTGGATATGACTTTAAAAGCACAGCCAATAAAAGCAAAACTTACAAGTAAGATTACAGCAAACTCAAAAGTTACTGCATAACTAAGGAAACAATCAACAGAGTGAAGAGACAACCTACAGAACTGGAGGAAATATTTGCAAACCACACATCTGATAAAGGGTTAGTATAGTAAGAAAACAAATAATTTGATTAAAAATGGACAAAGGGTCTGAGTAGATATTTCTCAAAAGATGATATAGAAATGGTCAACAGGTATATGAAAAAATGCTCAAAATTACTAATCATAAGGGAAATGCAAATCAAAACTACAATGAGATATTAACTCATACCTGTTAGAATGGCTATTGTCAAAAAGATGAGTGTTGGTGAGGATACAGAGGAAAGGGACCCTGTGCACAGACATCATGCTCTTGATAGCTCAGAGCCGTACGCCCTGACAGAAATCTTACCCTGACTGCAAGCAAAGACACTACTTATCTTGAGCTCCCGGATTATTGGGTAGAAAAGGAGGAATCAAGCAGATGTTAGCCATTGCTGTGAAAACTGCACACGTGTGTGTGGCAATCAAGCATGGATTTTCCAGGACTCTTAATGGCTTCTGTGCTGTGGTGATTCTTTGTGGAAATTATGGACAAAGGTTTGGCAAGGCCAGTAGTTCTCAGGCCGCATTTGCCATGGAAACCCAGCCAGGTCAGTTTAGACCAAAACATTCCTTTGGTCCAATTCCCAGCAGTTCACCTCTCAGTCTCTGTGACAGAGACCTGGAAA
Source organism: Cynocephalus volans (assembly GCF_027409185.1). Classification (NCBI taxonomy): domain Eukaryota; kingdom Metazoa; phylum Chordata; class Mammalia; order Dermoptera; family Cynocephalidae; genus Cynocephalus; species Cynocephalus volans. Next base: position 102,265,578 of record NC_084461.1, read on the forward strand.
CACAAATTGGCTTCAAACAAAGCCACGCGACCGTGTGTGCTAGACCCAGGCCCCTTTCACAGGCTGTTGCTTCAGCGCATTTCATCATCTTTGGCTCTACGCTTGGAAAAGTACTCTCATATAATTGAAAAAGTAAAGCATTTTATTTTTTCTCTATATAAAAAAATGCATGTTCATTGCAGAAAATTTAGAAATACTGAGGAACACGAAGAAGAAATTTATATCACTCTGATTGGATCACAGGACAATAATCATTACTAAATGATACATAAGGCCCCAGTCTTTTTTTCTATGGCTGGAGATACTTTTTAAAAAAATTTTAAAAATGGGTTATACTGTAAATTGCTTTGTAACTGGCTTATTTAAATTTTTTTCTTAATAATACAACAATATTATGATCTGAATTTTTATTCACTGCATACTGCATCTCAGCTACAGAAATTCTGTGAAACAGCTACTACAGTTGCTATTTTGTAACCAAAGAAAGAGAGGTTCTGAGATAGATTGTTTTTCCTCTTCACTCTCCTCATTAAATAATCTCAAAGTTTATTTGTAAGCTGTAGCTCAAAATTCTTCTGTCAGCCTGACTTCCCTTCTCAGCTTTAGACTTTTATATCCAGCTTCGTATTTGATGTTTAATTCCACTTAGACTGTAAGCACCACGAGGGCAAGAACCACATATGCTGTGTCTACCATTCTATCTTTACTGCCCAGAGCATTGCCTGGCACATACTGGCTAATAGATATGTGTTGGATGAATGAGTTCTGTGACTTGTTTAGATTTACCCACCTAAAATGGCTGAGCCAAAATGGAACTCAGTGTTTCTTCTGTTGTATGATAATTTCAGGAAGTCATAAAGCAGTAAACATGTTTACATGAGACATTTATCCAATAACATCTGACAAAATTCTTGACCATTTCCCAAATCTCTGAACCTACCTCTGTGTTGTACTACCTCTGCGTACTCCACCAACCCTGCCTACACACACAAAGGATTTCCATTACTTGCTGAGGAGAATTTAATAGTTATATCATTGCTTTGATTCATACTTCTTGAAGTAAATATATCCTTTGATTAAAAATATCTAAGCTTTGGGTCAGACACTGGGGAGAAAAGTGAAGAATAATGCATGGTTCTAGGACAAAATATGGAAAAGCGTAAGGCAGAAGCAAAGTGACAATGACAGCAAGGGCAAGTGTCCCAGAGGTGGGGGTGGTGTGGACAAAGAGTAGATAGGAAGCAGAAAATAAACTGGAAGGGACTCCAGAAATCCTCTAATTCAGCCTTCTGATGGTATAGATTTCCATCATGAGACCAAGGTCACATATTTAGTGACCTAAGGGCACACCCCCCTTGCAGAGGGTGAAATTCCCAAATTCATATGCTAGCCCATCGCCGAGTACTAATTGAATGTCCACTATTTAGTCCCCAAATATTTAGCATCGGAAATGTAGGAAAAGGAATATAACAGCTATTTATTTATTTATTTATTTATTTATTTATTTTTTGTCTTTTTTGTGACCGGCACTCAGCCAGTGAGTGCACCGGCCATTCCTATATAGGATCCGAACCTGCGGCAGGAGCGTCACCCTCTCCCGAGTGCACCACGGGCTCGGCCCAATATAACAGCTATTTAAATGAAGGAAAGTGACTTCATAATAATAACAACAATAGCAGCTGCATCATTTTGTGTTTATACAATGCTTCATTGTTTGCAAAATGCTTTTTTGTACTCTCCATCAAGCAATACTCATAGAAATATTGAGGTGGATAGGACAGGATTCATATGCTATACAGGAGAGAAGATATTATAGCTTGTTCAAAGCTAAGGGCTACCAAGTGGCAGATCTCAGCTTCAGATACAGATTCCTGGACTCCAAGTTTGTTGCTGCTTCTATTGCCTCTTGTTGCCTAGAGAGGCTATGTTAGTACAGTTCTCTAGAATCTCTGTGAAGTTTCCCACAGAGATGGAGGCTCACCTTCCAAGTTTGTGTATGCTAGGAATAATGTGGAATCTGATCTGAAGTGACCCTGACCCCTCCTATACTCAGCTCTTCCCTTTCTCAGCATCAGGCGGGATGCCAGATCTCATGGAGCAGTGAGTCTGTGCTAAGTTCAGCAGAGAGCATTGAGTTAAGATTCTCATGTTGACAGCAATTTTGTCTTATGAAGATGCACAAAGCCTGCCTTATGCATTCCTTCTACACCTGGGAGGACTGAAATATATTTCTATTTGCAAACATATATACCTTGATAATATCATAAAAATAGAAATGTGGTTTCTTTGAAAATAATCTATTGTTACCCTTCCATTTCAATCATTTTGTGAGATTTGAATGTATTTTTCTTTCCAGGATCCATAGAAAGGAGTTTGTTTTCCCCCTCTTTTAACCAACTGAGTGCCAACATGTTCTTTCCTTCTCTTGATCTGACGTAAGTTCACTGTTTTGCTTCTGTCTGCTATTCCAGCTGGTAACCTGTGGATAGTCAGATGAAAGAAGCTTTCTCTCAACTCAGGCAATGCATGAAGTTCTACCCTAAGCACAGACACACACACACACACACACACACACACACACACACACACACACACACACACACACACACACACACAAAGACAAACACTGTGGAGTACAATAGTTTGACGTACAGGATGCTTTGCAGAAAGAGGGCAGTTCACTTCCACCCACAGTCCATTCAGGGCAGTGAAATTGGCTGCTACCCATGCAAATCAGCATCCTGGAAAAGGAAGGTCTGGGTCAAGAGGAAGGAATATCCCATCCTGAGGAAGAAAGATTAGGTTTGTTCTGTATGATTGCGTTGGGGATAGCTTCCAAATTTACAATGCACTACAGCTCTTAATTTAGCCTGCTATCAGTTTAAGATTACTAAACTGTATTTAGAAGAAAGACACATTCATTATTGTTATCAAGCAATCTAATTTTAGAACTATTACTAGAAAACAACTCAGGAATATGATAATATTTAACTAGAAATGTGACTAATAAAGCTCACTGTGTTTCCATATTTATGTATAAAAGACTGTAATTAAAAGTAAATAGTAAAACAGGGAAACTTCTTCTGGGTCATATGGTAAAGGATTAATAGGTTTTAGAAAGCATTATTTGGATAAATAAACTACTCAAATGACAGATTGCCTTTCCAGATTTGGTTACATTTCATTCAGATTAGAGACTGAGTATATAGCATATTCTTTTTATTTAGTCTGGGTGGAGACCAGGGGTCACTCTTAATTAGCACAAGACATGTCACATACTTTAGAATAGATCGACTAGGAACCTCCTCAGACTCTGCAAATGTGGCATCAGAAACAAATCAGATGTTGAGACCAGGAAACCTCAGGGACTTGAGTCTTTATTCAGATCTGGTATATAATCATATAGTTTGTTAATGTAACAAATTCCACACCCCTTTCTCCCTTCTTACATGCATACCTCTTTTTGTTGTTGTTTAGTTTTCTTGCCTAATTGTGTTGGCTAATACTTTCAAAACAATATTAATTAAGGTTGATGATTGTAGTTATTTTTGTCGTCTTCTTGACTTTGATGAGAAAATTTCTGATTTTCTTTTAATCATGATGCTGGCTAAATGTCTTAAGTTTGTATTTTGTCTTTATCTCTGAAAGTTGCAGCACTTATTGGTAGTTCCTGAAGAGACTTCTAGTGCAAGGCATTTTATGACCTGTATGGTTCTCAGTCACTGCAGCCTTACCTTCAACAATGCCTAATTAGTCTTGTTCAAGTCTTAGGGCCAGTTCCTAACCTGAGTCAGGAGAAACTTTTGGAAATCCAGCCTAGCATGCTGGCATGCATCATTAAATTGTCTTTAATGATAGTCCATCACTGAACTTATGCTCTGGTTCTGACATATGGATTTATGCCTTTTCCCAAGACTTGATCTTTACCTTGTACCAAGTTTTGTAAGTGAATCTCTGTGCTTGAGTTTCTGTCTCTATAAATTGCCTATGATAGGCACTGGTTAGTATAGTGGCTTTGGACAAGAGGACCTGGATTCAAGTACTATTTTTTTTTCTACCCAGCTATTTGACCTTGGGAAAGTTATTTAATATCTTTGTGCTTACTCAAATTGGAATAATAGCAGTACTTGTCTTGCAATGTTGTTATTAGCTTTAAAATAAATCTTGCATACGAAGACCTTAAAAGGATGTTTGGCACATAGTATGGTACTCAGTAAAGGCTCATAGTTATTACCATTGCTGGTAGAAAATGTAATAATACTGTTATCCATTTTCAATTGCACCTGACTTCCTTCTATTAACTCCTCTCAAGGATGGATGTCTACTACCTGATTCTCATCTTGGTGATTGGGGATCTGCTACTTGTTATTAGGCTCATCTTGGCAGGACACCCCGTTACAACACGTTGACCTTTGGGATAATGAACATTCTTAAACAACTCTACTGCTGGACCTCAGAATACAGAGTTCTGCCAGTTGAAATCTCCAAAGACTCAGTTCTGTGTTTAATTCTACTGGCCATCTTTCTTCTCACTAGTTGTGAGCCTACTCCTGTCTAAGATGTTCATGGCTTTTTTATTTTGTTTTTACAACACCTAAAATACTTATATAATTTTTGTTAATGCTTTTCCAAGAGTGACACTGATTTTGTGATAAGGGATATTGTTCCAGCTCTGCAAAATCACTTCTATTTATCCTGCGCCAGAGTTAAAATCATGTTAATCAATTTGTTCTATTAGCACATATTCATTTAACCTATATTCCAAAATTAATACTTTGCCAGGCCATAAAATAAATACGAAATAATGTAAGATATGGCCACTGCCCTTACAGTTTAGTTGAATAAAACGATGACCATGATGGTTCAAAGCCAAGCTGTGAAAGTGAAGATGTGGATGGAGACCTAGTAGGAAAGTGAGATCTGAGCTGAATCATGCAATTTTTAAATAGGGAATAATGCATTTTAAATGTAGTTTTCTTTCTAGATTCCATGAAAAAGTGTATGCTCTCCCGCTCTTTTAACTAGCTGAGTGTCAACATTTTCTTTCTCTTTCTCTTCATCTGATGGAAGAGAAGAACATTCCAAGTGGAGTACCAACATTGTCAGTAAATTCCAATTTGTTGATATTAATCACAACTTATTTATTCAGCTATTCTTTTACTATTTTCATGATTTCCTCATATCTATATATCTATATATTATCTGAACCATTATTAATAATTTTCTTTAAATTCCAGTTTTTTTGTTGTCATTATTGTAAGTAGAGAAGTGGTATACCTTGCCATAAAAAGATAACAGCAAATTATACACACAACTATTTTTAAAAGTTCATATATAAACCACCTAAAATTGTCTCACATGCCACTAGTGTGGAACTCTGCCCTTGCCATTCTTATGTTGCTTTGGAAAGGAGCATTGAACAGTTGATTGAGGTCTATGTTCAAATATTGTTTGACATTTCCACACTCCCCCAATTCCTCACCTGCCTTCACTCTATCCTTACTTTGTTTCATTTTTTTTCATAGCATGTATCATTTCCTAAAATTATATTATCTATTTGTCCCCTTGCTTATTTTCCCTTTTCCATGACTAGAAGAGAAACTCCACGAGGGCATGGACTTTGTCTAGTGCACTCCTGTTCCCCAGGGTCTGGCTTATATTAGGTGCTCAATCACTGACTTTCATGGCAATATGGTGAGAAACTGCTGCAATGCAAAAATCTGGTTTTGGATTAAATAATCCTGTTTGCTAGCTCAGTACTTTATAACTTGATTTTTTTTCTTTCCTGTGTTTTTATGACTTTGGACTTTGTTTACCCACCTGGGCTCATGTGACTTTTTTACTTTTCTGAATCTCTGTAGAGCTTTGGTCTCTACTTTTTCACACTCATTTACTCTTCCTTTTAAAAGCCATCCTACTACCCTAATTCGTTTTCTACTTAGACCTACCTAATCAGACACTGACTGGATTCATCTGTTCAATTAGATTCCTGGTCTGCCCATCATCATGCAACCAGATGGTTAAAAATCTACAGCATTTTTCCAGGAAATTCGATCATCTTGATGGTGTGCTCTAATATGAAGGTCCTTCAAAAAGTTCATGGAAAGAATCGTGTTACCTTTTAATTCTATTTTTCCATGCATTTTTTCGAAGTACCTTTGTATTTTAATAATAAATAGGACAATGGTAAATAGATTTGTCTATCTGTACCAAGAGTAGCCTTAGCTACTCATGTCCCTCAATTTCATTTCTTGAAGACTCTGTATTTTTCATCCTTAAGGCAATGGATGTTTAACCACTAGAAATGTCCTCTAAATTTTGCACATTAATTCGGCAAATAGATTAAGAATTTGGATGAGTTAATTTTTATCGTTATTTTTCAAATGTTTTGCTTGAGATTCATATACTGTAGAAGATAACAATCATAATTATTTAAAGAGATAATATGACCTATTTCTGAGATAGAGAAATATTATTTAAAATATTTCTATCTCAGTTTTTACTCTTTGAAAAATGTGTCTACTTTTTCCTACCTAATTAGATAACAGTAAGTCAAGGGGATAAGAGTGCATACCTACTTCCTGTGACAAATCCAATGCCTGTTAAGGCTGGTTGATCAAAGAAGCCATACTTCTCGGTGATAAATGACTCAGGCCATGATAAGGCTTATGCACTTCCAACAAAATCTTTCATGTCATCAAAGAGGAAACTAGATTGCAAATTTGAGAGTGGATGGTAATGATTAGTATTGGATGCTATTTATATTCAGTGGCACAGGAAGTTAATTAGTTGTTTCCAATAGGGTGACTGAGCTGATCTCGATAGAAAAAGTGTGTGATTTTGTAAATGAAAAATATTATTTAAAGTGCTGATAAATTTTATGATTTTGGTAAGGTTGGGAGGAAAGAATGCTGAGTGGTTAAAAATGACACAGACGTAATTACAGATCAGTCAGTCCTCTCAGTTTTATTTGGAGCAAAATTTGTACTTATCAGAATGTTCTAATTAATTAGATTTTTGGTAAATTATCTGTCTTAAATAATTTAGATACATTAATATAAGAAAATCTCTTCCATAAAGTTTGTTTGGCTCATAAGTTCTCTCTGGACAACCATTATAAATATGCAGTTCTAGGGCTATAGAATAGGGTCATTAAACCTATATATTATGATCTATTGCTAGATTTATAATCCAGTTTTGCAGATTTCTTGTTTCTACCTTCCTTCAAATGTCTTCTTTTCTGTACCTTATGGCAACCTGTTCTTTGTTCCCCAATCCCAACCAATCTATCCTCTTTCCTATCTTACTAGAGTTAGGGAATGAGTCACAGGGGTTGTGCAAGTAATGGCAATGGAGTGCTGGAATCTGGGACTTCCTGAAATCAGGTTTTATTTTTCATTTGTATCTTTCTTTTAGAAATAGTAAGTTGTTAATTAATAACTGGCCATGTTGATTATAGACAAAGATGACTATTTTAAATTTATTTTATTTTAATAAAATAAATAATGTACAGTATTTGAAGGAAGTTGGACGTGCATTTGTAGAAAATGGGACTTTTCTAACTCAGTGCTGACTATCAATGACATAAAATAATACTATATTCTCCAAATAACATAAAGCATTTACTCTGCGTGAATAAGTAGGAAATGTGATAGTAACTGACCCAAGCTATAAAGAAACTCTTTAATTGCACTGTGGGAGTATTCTATTGGTGGATACTCATGTAGCCTGAAAGAACTGATTGATGTAGTTTGCAAAAGAACCTAACTTGTTCCCAGTGAGTCATTCACAATCTGGCAGGAATTGCACGCCAGTTAAAAGTGAAAATTGCAGGTGCTGCTGATAAAGAGGCCTGAGGTCAGGACAGAATCCATGTGATTCTAAAAGCCAAATTATCAGGACAGTAATCAGAGGTATCACCTAGACTGTGGTTTGGAGTCAAGATAAAGCAATTTGCATAGTGCTCCATGTACGTAATTTCCTTGAATCTTACAATCAACAGGTTAAAAATGCTTAAGTGATTGACCAAGATGACTAAATATTGACATCCTGCAATGTGCCAGACACTATGCTATCTCTTTTACATGCATTATCTGATTTGATTCTTGCAGGAGCCCTTAAGAAGGGCTTTTATTATCCCCATGTTAAAAAGGAGAAAACTAAATCTTTGGGAGAGGTTCCAAAACATGTCCGTGGTAGCATAGCCCGAAAGGGACAGAGTCAGGACTGAAGCCTTTGTGTGCCCAGTACACAGGCAGAGATCTTGGTCCCGTTCTATACCTAAGGCAGGTCTTCAAACTCAGTCCAAGTCCACTGCTGTTTTCCTGCATGTGGCCCCACCCCCGTCCTGCCTTTCCTCCAATAGATAACCAGGTCTTCAGCATTTTAGGATTCTGTGTGCATGTGTATTTTCTACAATAAACTATTTTAGGTTTACATTAGAACAGTTTTAGGTTTAAATTAAAGTTGGGCAGGAAGTACAGATTTTCCTCTTCTCCCAGCCCCACACAATTTACTTCCATTATTAACATCTTGCATTAATGCGGTATGCTGTTACAGTTGATGAATCAATATCTATACACTAGAATTAACTAAGTTCATAGCTTATATTAGGGTTCACTCTTTGAGTTCTAAACCCATAGGGCTTTTGACAAGTACATAATGTCATGTATCCACCATTATGACAACATACAGAATAGTTTCACTGCCCTCCAAATCCCTTGTACTTGACCTATTATCTCTCCCTTCCCGCCCCCGAGGCCTTGGCAGCACTGATCTTTTCACTGTCTCTGTAGTTTTGTCTTTTCCAGAATGTCATATAGTCAAAATCATACAGTACGTAGTCTTTTCAGACTGGCTACTTTGATTTAGCAATGGTATCACCCATGTCTTTTTTTGGAGGGGTGGGGGTTTAATATTTTTTATTTCTTTGAAGTTTTGTTGAGATATATGTAAACCATAAAAATCACCCATTTAAAGTATACAGTTCAATTTTTTTTTTACTGTATTCACTGAGTTGCGCAACCATCACAACTATCTAATTTTAGAACATTTTCAATACCTCAAATAGAAATGCTATGCCCATCAACAGCCATTCCCTACTCCTGCTTCCCACCGTCATGCCCACTCCAGCCCCAGGCAACCACTCATCTACTTTCTGTCTGTATACTCCATGTTTTTTTGTGGCATGATAGCTCATTTCTTTTTATAGATAAATAATATTCCTTTGTATGGATGTACCACAGTTTATTTATCCATTCACCTACTGAAGGACACTTTGGTTGCTTCCATAATTGACAATTATGAATAAAGCTGTTGTTCAAATTTGTGTTGGGTTTTTGTATGGATATAGGTTTTCACTCTTTGGGTTAAATACCAAGGAGTGTGATTGCTTGATCACACAGTAAGAGTATGTTTAGCTTGTGAGAAACTACCAGACTGTCTTCTAAAGTGTCTGTACCATTTGCATTCCCACTAGCAATGAATGAGCATTCCTGTTGCTCCATATCCTCACCAGCATTTAGTATAGTTGGTGTTTTGGATTTTAGCTATTCTAATAGGTGGGCAGTGGTATCTCATTGTTGTTTAATTTGCAATTCCCTAATGATATATGATGTTGGACATCTCTTCGTATGCTTGTCATCTGTATATCACCTTTGGTGAGATACCTATTCAAATCTTTTGCCCATTTTTTAACTGGGTTGTTTATTTTCTTACTGTTAAATTTTAAGTGTTCCTTGCATATTTTGGATAACAATGCCTTACAGATGTGTATTTGGCAAATATTTTCTCCTGGAATTCTGTGTATTTTATTTTTATCATATTTTTACAATTTTATTTATATTTATTTTTGGGGGGTACAATGTGTTGTTTCAATAAATGCACATACTGCACAATGATTTGCTTAGGGTAGATAGCATAGTTTTGTACCTATTAGTCCACCACTTCTCCTCTTCCCCCACTTGCTTATCTATTCCCAGCCTCTGGTAACCTTTATTCTACTCTCTACTTCTATGAAAACCACTTTTTTTTTTTTTTTTTTTTTTTTTTTACATTCCACATATGAATGAGACCATGTAGTATTTGTCTTTCTGTGCCTGACTTACTTCACTTAATGTGATGGTTTTCAGTTCCATCCATGTTGCTGCAAATGATAGGATATCATTTCTTTTTACAGCTGAATATATTCCATTGTGTATATATACCACAGTTTTCTTATCCATTCATCCATTGATTGGCATTTAGGTTGAATCCATCTCTTTGCTATTGTGAAAATCATTGATATATTGATTTCATTTTGGGGGGGTATATATCCAATAGTGGGATAGCTGAGTCATAAGATAGATCTATTTTTTATTCTCTGAGGAATCTCCGTACTGTTTCTCATAATGATTGTACCAGTTTACACTCCAACCAACAATGTATGAGGGTTCCCTTTTCTCTGCATCCTTGCAACATTTGTTATTTCCTGTCTTCATAATAGCCATTCTAACTGGGGTGAGATGATGCCTCATTATGCTTTTAATTTGCATTTCCCTGATGATTAGTGATTTTGAGTATTTTTTCATATGCCTGTTGGCCATTTGTATGTCTTCTTTTGAGAAATGTCTGTTCAGGTCCTTTGTCCATTTTTTAATTGGGTTATTTGTTTTTTGCTGTCAAGTTGTTTGAGTTCCTTATTTATTCTGGATATTAGCCTGTTGTCTGATGTGTAGTTTGCAAACACTTTGTCCCATTCTGTAAGTTGTCTCTTCACTTTGTTGATAGTGTCCCTTGCTTTGCAGAAGCTTTTCAGTTTGATGTAGTCCCATTTATGTATTTTTGTTTTAGTTGCATGTACCTTTGTGGTCTTGTTCAAAAAAGTGCTACTCAATCTCATTTTGTGTAGCATATCTACTATGTTTTCTTCCAGTGGTTTCATAGTTTTGAATCTTAAATTTAGGTCTTTAATCCATTTTGAGTTGATTTTTGTATATAGTGAGAGGTGTCTACTTTCAATCTTCTGCATGTGGATATACATATATTGAGAAGGCTGCCCTTTCTCCACTGTATATTCTCAGCACCTTTGTCAAAAATCAGTCCACTGAAAGTGCTTGGGTTTATTTCTGGGCTCTCTATTCTGTTCTATTGGCTTATTTGTCTATTTTAATGCCTGTATCATGCTGTTTTGATTACTGTAGCTTTATAGTATATTTTGAAGTCAGGAAGAGTGATGCCTCCAACTTTGTTCTTTTTATTCAAGATTGCTTTCAATATACAAGGTCTTTTGTGCTTCCATACAAATTTTAAGATCATTTTTTCTATTTCTGTGAAGAATGTCACTGGTATTTTGATAGGAACTGTATTGATATGTAGATTGATTTAGGTAATATGGACATTTTGATAATGTTAATTCTTCTGATCCATGAACATGGAATATCTTTCCCTTTGTGTCCTCTTCAATTTTTTACACCAATGTTTTGTAGTTTTCATTGTAGAGGTCTTTTACCTTCTTCATTAAATGTACTCCTGGGTATTTTTATTTTTATTTTTTTTGATAGCTATTGTGAATGGGGTTACTTATTTGATTTCTTCTTTAGCTAGATATGGTTTATAGGAAGGCTACTGATTTTTGTGTGTTGATTTTGTATTGTGCCACTATACTGAATTCATTTAGTAGTTCTAGTAATTTTTTATTGAAGTCTTTAGGATTGTTCATGTATAGGATCACATCATCTGCAAATAGTGATAGTTTGACTTCCTCCTTTCCAATTGGGATGGGTTTATTGCTTTCTCTTGCCTTATTGCACTGGCTAGAACTTCCAGTACTGTGTTGTATAAGACTGGGGAAAGTGGACATCCTTGTCCTGTTCGAAATCTTGGAGGAAAACCTCTAATTTTTGTCCATTCAGTATGGTATTACCTGTGGGTTTGTTATATATGGCTTTTATTGTGTTGAGGTATATTTCTTCTATACCTAATTTGTTGAGTGTTTTTATCATGAAGGGCTGTTGGATTTCATCAAATGGTTTTTCTGGACCTATTAAAATGACCACTTTTTTTTTTTTCTTCATCTTGTTGATGTGATGCATCACACTTATTGATTTGCATATGTTGAACCATCCTTGCCTCCCTGGGATGAATCCCACTTGATCATGGTGAATGATCTTTTTAAGGTGTTGTGGGATTCTGTTTGCTAGTATTTTGTTGAGGATCTTCACATCTGTCTCCATGAAGGATATTGGTCTGTAGTTTTCTTTTTTTGTTGTATCTTTTTCTGTTTCTGGTATAAGGTTAATGTTGGCCTCCTAGAATGAGTTTGGAAGTATTTCCTCCTCCACAAATTTTTGGAAGAGTTAGAGAAGAATTGGTATTAGTTCTTCTTTAAATGTTTGGTAGAATTCTGTAGTAAAACCATCTGGTCCTGGGGTTTTCTTTCTCAGGAGGCTTTTTATTACTGTTTCAATTTCATTACTTGTTATATGTCTATTTAGGTGTTCTAGTTTTTCATGATTCAACCTTAGTAAGTTATATATGTCCAGGAATTTATCCATTTTTTTTAAGTTTTCCAGTTTGTTCATATATAGTTGCTCATAGTAGTCTCTTATGATCCTTTGTATATCTGTAGTATCAGTTGTAATGTGTCCTTTTTTCATTTCTGATTTTATTTATTTGAGACTTCTCTCTCTCTTTTTTCATTAGTCTAGCTAAAGGTTTATTGATTTTGTTTATCTTTTAGAAAACATTTCCCTGACGATTAGTGATTTTGAGCATTTTTTCATGTACCTTTTGATCTTTTGTAATGTTTTTTAAATCTCTAGATCATTTATTTCTGCTCTGATCTTTGTTATTTCTCTCCATTTACTGATTTTGGGTTTGGTTTGTTCTTGTTTTTCTAGTTCCTTGAGGTGTAATGTTAGGTTGTTAATTTGAAGTCTTTCTTCTTTTTTGATGTAGGCATTTATTGCATACACTTGCTCTGTCCCAGGGTTTTGGGATGTTATGTTTTCATTTCCATTTGTTCTCAGGGTGTTTTTAAATTCATTTTTTATTCCTTCTTTGCTCTATTCATTGTTTAGGAGCATGTTTAATTAATCTGTATATTTTGCAGTTTCTAGTATCCTTTTTATTGTTGATTTCTAGTTTTATTCCATTGTGGTTGGACAAAGTAGTTGAAATGATTTCAATATTTTTAAATTTGCTGAGGCTTGTTTCTGGCATAACATATAGTCTATTCTAGGGAATGTTCCATGTGATACTGAGAAGAATGCATATTCTGTAGATGTTGGATGAAATATTCTATATATGTTTATAAGATCCAGTTGGCCTAGGGAAGAGATTAATTCTGATGTTACCTGTTAATTTTCTATCTGGATGACCTGTCCTTTGTTGAAAGTGGGTGGTAAAGTCCCCTATTATTATTGTGTCAGAGTCTATTTCTCCCATTAGTTCTATTAGTATAATTGCTTTATACAACTGGGTGCTCCAGTGTTGGGTGTGTGTATATTTAGGGTTGTTATATTCTCTTGTTGTATTGATCCCTTTATCATTATATAATGACCTTTCTTATCTTTTTTTACTTTCTTTGGCTTGAAGTCTATTTTGTCTGATGTAAGTATAGCTACTCTTGCTTTTTTTTGGTTTCCATCTGAATGAAATACGTTTTCCATCCCTTCAATCTCAGTCAGTGTATATCTTTATAGGTGAGGTGAGTTTCTTATAGGCAGCATATTGTTAGTTTTTGTTTTCTAATCCATTGTGCCACTCTGTGTCTTTTAATCAGGTTATTTAATCAATTTACATTTAGAGGAGTTACTGATATATAGGGACTTGTTTCTGCCATTTTGTTACTTTTTTTCTGGTGTTTTGTTGATCCTTTTTCTCTTTTTTTCTGATTTTTCTGCCTTCCTTTGTGGTTGAGTCATTTTCTGTAGCCATGTATTTTGATTTCTTGCTATTCATTTTTAGTAAAATAAATTTTGTGTTATGGTTACCATGAGATTTACAAACAATATGTTATGCTTATAATAGATTACATTAAACTAATAACAAGTTAACTTAGATATCTAAGAAAAAAGAAAGATCCAAACCCAACTTTATGCTTTGGTGTCATTCCTCACTCCCCCCCCCCCCACCCCAGCCCCACTTGTTGACATTTTGTTGTTTCAATATTGCCTTACTGTTTTACATTTGTTTTACTTGTTGTCTTGTTAGGTTTGTCCTTTTGTCTTCATACTAAGGATGTAAGTGGTTTATTCACTCCCCTTATGACATTGTAGTATTTTGCGGTTGTCTGTGAACTTCCTTTACTAATGTGTTATATACGTTCAATTGTTTTCCTGCTGCTGCTTAGCATTGTTTTCTTTCAGGTTAAAGAACTCCCTTTAATGTTTCTTATAAGGCAGGTCTAGGGTTTGTGAATTCCCTTAGCTTCGTTTGTCTGGGAAGGACATTCTCATTCATATTTGAGAATTTGTTTTGCTGGATAGACAATTCTTCGCAGACAAATTTTTCCTTCAGCACTCTGAATATATATCACTTCATTCTCTTCTGGCCTATGGGGTTTCTACTGAGAATCCACGGAGAGACATATTGGGGCTCCTTTGAATGTTATGGGTTTCTTTTCTCTTGCTGCTTTCAGTACCCTTTCTTTGACTTTGTCTTTTGATTATTATGCAGTATTCCTCCTCAGAGTGGATTTGATTGACAACCTCTGAGCTTCCTGTACCTGGATGTGGTCATCTTTTTCCATACTTTGGAAATTTTCAGCCATTATTTCCTTGAATATGCTTTCTGCATCTCTTCCTTTTTCTTCTACTTCTGGTATGCCAATTATACAAAAGTTATTGTGCTTGAGGGAGTCTCATATTTGCTGTATTTCTGTTTGATTTTTTTTCATCCTTTTTTTTTTTTTGGTCCTATGATTAGATTATTTCATATGTTCCATCTTTGAGCTCACTGATTCTTTCCTCAGTTTGATTAAGTCTGCTATTGGAGCTTTCTGTGGTTTTTCAGTTCAGATAATGTATTCTTTATTTCTAGAATTTCTATTTTGTTTTAATTGATTCAATTCCTTCGTCAAGTTTCTCATTCTGCTCCTGGATTCTTTTCCAGATATCATTTAATTTTCTGTCTGTGTTTTCTTGTGACTCCCTGAACATCTTCAGAGTGTTATTCTGAATTCTCTTTCAGACATTTAATAAATCTGCTGTTTCTCTGGGTTCATTGCTGGTGTTTGGTTTGTTTCCTTTGATGGTGTTATATTTCTTTGTTTTCTCTTGATCTTTGTCTATTTATGTTGATGCATGGGCATTTGAGGAGACTGCTACCTCTTCGAGATTTTATAGTTGTTCTTTGGTAGTGTTAGGCCTTTACTAGTTAATATCAGATCTTTGTCCTTTGTGTCTGATCTATGGAGTTTTTCTTCAGTCTTGTGTTGGATTTTTAGCTACCATCACCACTTAAACTATTCACTGTAACTAATTTATTGTCCTTTGGTTAATTCCAAAATTGGGGGAAATTCTTGTGGGGATTAGCACTTGTGTCCTGTGTTTGAACTGAATTGCTGCTTTCCTGCTGTTTCTCTGGAGAAGGCTTTTTGTGCAGCTTAGGTTTTTATTGGCCTTTTAATCATTTCTGGGTCTTTTCAGGTCAGATACACTCGGGCTGTGTGAAAATTCTGGTCCAGGTCTGAGACTTTACAGCAAACTGCATCCCCTGCAGTTCCATCTCTCTGATTAGTCTCCACTGAGTAGACTTGTGTAGATTCAAAGGAATATCAGCTACCCACACTACACCCCAATGTTTCCCTGGTGGGCTAGCCTCTCCCCATACTCCAAATGCTTCCCATGGGTGGGCTGTGTACCAGTCCCTTTTGATGATTTGCCTGCCTCTGGGTGGTTCCTTCAGTCAGCTGTAGCTCCTCAGTTCTATGTGAGTACTTGGGAACACTGTTGAGGGTCTCCCTGGCCTGTGGGCTGATATGGTATGCTCCCGGGCCCTCTTCTCCCCTGCAGACTCGAAGCAACTTCATGCAGAGGGCACAGGTGCACCTTTTTTGGCTCCTGCTCTCTCACCAGGACCCATGAAGTGGCCGGGGCTTGAAACAGAGTGATCCCTTCTTTCTCTCACCACCACTTCTTCCACCTTCATGAACTTCACAGGTCTCTCTTCCTCTTTCTCCAAGCCCCAGCAGTCCCACATTGGTAGTCTTTGCTTTTAATAGTTGTAAATTGATCAGTCGTGGGAGACAGTGATGCTGGGGATTGTCTATTTAGCCATCTTGATAAAGTCTACCTTCTGTGGTTTTTAATAGTCATGGATTCAACTTGCCTAGCTTACAAATCCTGAGCAAATGATTGACTAATTCAGGAGGTTATGGTAAATTGATTATCAATTATCAATTTATTGTTTCAAGAAAAATAAACTGGCAATATACATAGGAAAGTATTGTTATTTCTAGCACAGTGTATTTCAAAGTAGGTTCCACAAAACATTAGTTCTGTGAGGATTTAAAAGATTTTTCATATAAAATACATTTGTGAAGATTCAGATTGAAAACAACTGAAAAGGTTTCTTAGCTGTAGGCCTTCTCAGAACGTTTATGGTGATATTCATTGAGCTAGAGAAAGGGCAATTGTACACAACTTCTTCCAAAGTTATTTAACTACAGAACTCATATTTGAGGGGGGTCTAAAAGTAGCTAAGAGGGTAAACATTCTGTTTGGTCAAGGCACCTTCAGTCTTGAGAGTCTTATCAATAGATTCCTGGGAAATAAGATGGCAAAAGTAGGGTCCTACTCTGCTTCTCTCTTTCTTCACCTTTCTTGCCCTATACTGCATTTATTCAGCAACTATTTTTTTTTTTTCTTTTTTAGGTCTGTTGTGTGGAAGGCCTGTTACTAAGTCATTTAAGGGATATAACGATAAAAAACATTCAGTCTTTGTAACTATTTCCACAGATAGGCAAGTCAAAATTTTATTATACTAGGATTACACCAATTATAATTATATATGAGGAAAATCTGACAAATAAGATAAATCATTCATTCAGTCACCAGGTATTTATTTATTTATTTATTTATTTATTTTTTATTTTATTTTATTTTAATTTAAAAAAAATTTTTTTTTTTTAAGTTTTATTTTGTCGATATACATTATGGCTGATTATTGTTGCCCATCACCAAAACCTCCCTCCCTTCTCCCTCCCCCCCCTCCCCCCCAACAATGTCCTTTCTGTTTGCATGTCGTATCAACTTCAAGTAGTTGTGGTTGTTATATCTTCTCCCCCCCCCCCGGTTTCTCTCTGTGTGTGTGTGTGTGTGTGTGTGTGTGAATTTATATATTAATTTTTAGCTCCCACCAATCAGTGAGAACATGTGGTATTTCTCTTTCTGTGCCTGACTTGTTTCACTTAATATAATTGCTTCCACATGCCAGGCACTATGGAGGCACTGGAGAAAGAACTGTGACCAAGATGGATAGTTTTAACCTCATGGAGGTTGCAGTCTAGGGAAAGGAGACAGACAACAAACAGGAAAGCAAATAAATAAGCAAGATAATCTCATGCAGTATTAAGAGTGAAGAAGGAGGAAGTGCAGGAGGAAGAGAAACAAGGTGATGAGAGAGAGCAGGGGTTGGCATAGTTTTCCTGTAAACACCAGATAGTAAATACTTTAGACTTTACAAGCCATAAAGTCTCTCTTTACAAACCATTCAACCTGTAATTGTAGCATGAAAACAGCCATAGATGGCGTGTAACCAAAAGCGTGTGGCTATGTTCCGATACAAATTTATTTACACAAACAATCTAGGGATGAATTTGACTTGTCAGCTGTAGTTCGCTGGCCTCTGGGGTAGGTAATGATTGGATATAAGTTGGGGCTACTTAAGATTGAACTATAAGGAAAATCTTTTCACAGCAGGTGATGTTTGACCTGAGACCATAATTACAAGACGGAAGCAGCCTTAGAAATGCTCTGGAGGAAGAACTCTCTAGTTAGAGAAAACAACCACTACAAAAGTCTTGTGGCAGGAACTAGCTTGGCCTGTCCCAGTGTCGGCAAGCAGGCCATGAAGCTGGGGCAAGGTGAGCAAGTGGGGATCTATGAGGTGAGAGTGGAAAGGTAGGCAGGGCCCAGCTCAGATGGGGAGTCACAGGCCATGGCAGGGAATTTGGGTTTTAGTCTAACTTCAATGAGAAGCCCTTGGAAGTTTTTATGAAGAGGATCTTACAATAGGAATACCATGTGAAAAGATCCATCTGGGTGTTAGGTGAAGAGGTAAAGGTAGAACAGAAGCAGTCAGGAAGTTGCTGCATCACAATGGTCCGGCACAGAGGTCATGTTAGTGTGTGGAGAGTTGTCACTGTGAGGATGGAGAAGTGTGGGTGGATTTGAGACAGGACATGGAAGCAGAACAGTGGGAACATGAGAAATTAGAGGTGAGGAGGGAAAAGATGAGTTAAAGATGGCCTTGCAGGGACTTGGACAACTGGGTGGATGGAGGTGTCATTTGGAGAGATGGGAAGTCTTAGGGAGGAGTGTGTTTTGGGGTTGTGGAAAATCACGAGTTCTATTTCTGGGGTATGTTGAGTTTGAGATGTCTTTTAAACATCTGAGTGCAGATATCATGCAGCCAGTTATTTGGATATATAAGTTTGCAGTTCACTATGAAGGTCAGTATAGAAGGTAATTTTAAGAATCAACAGTAAAGAAAGATATAACATAGGAAGAGATCAGTTAGGGAGGGAACTTCTCTCTCATAACCCTTACCATATTCCAGCACAGTTTTTTCTCTTTTTTATCAACCTACATAGTAGATTGTTCGTATCTGCAGGGCAGAATCAGGGCCTTACTCAGTTTGTTTTCTCTGTATCTGGTAGTGTCCGCCGGGTAGAAAGTTTTAAGTAAATGTTTGCTGAGTTTTTTCAAGACTACAACACTAAATATTGACTCTATATTCTGTTTTCTTTTATTTATTTGACAATGTTATTCACTTTCCAGTTGAAAAATAAAAAGGAACCAAGACCACAGTGTGAGAAAAAAGACCCTGAGTCAAAGGGACACTTGGATATTTTCCCTTTAGCCGTGGTTGAACACCAAGGCTGGACTGCATCATGCCAGCCGGGCAGGGTGTCTCAGGCACTTTAATGATCTGCACAGCCAGTAGCATAATTGATTGGGCCACTGGGAACATTATTGATCATGAAGATGACCAAAATAATTAGAGCAGCCAAATTGTGGTTTAGTCCAGTAAATATGTGCCTATTTGATCAGCAATCTTGTAATTTGGTTATTTTTCTTTATTTGTTACAGAATTCCAGTGTTGGAAAGGGTCTTAGAGATCATCTGGCACGTTATTATTATTTTATAGATAATATAGGTCAAAGAGGTTAAGCAGGGCCGAGCCCGTGGCGCACTAGGGAGAGTGCGGTGCTGGGAGCGCAGTGACGCTCCCGCCGCGGGTTCGGATCCTATATAGGACTGGCCAGTGCACTCACTGGCTGAGTGCCGGCCATAAAAAAAAAAAAAAAAAAAAAAGACAAAGAGGTTAAGCATCTTCACCCAGGACACGTGGTAATTGGTGGAAACACTGGTTTCAAGGCTCCTAGTCCCTTATCCTTTTAATGACACTTCAGTGTAGGTCAGTAATATGAACAAGAAATAAGCCTCTGTTTTCATATATCATTATATGTCACTGAGATTTTTTGCCTGTAGCTGCAGTGTAACCCAGCCCAGACTGCTCGATCCTAGCTTTTTAAGTAGTAGAGTTCTATCCCTTTGTAAGGAAGAGGTTAGGGTAGCACTCACACTCTTTCCACACGGTCAGTTGCTGACTGTCCTCTGTTTCAGAGGTTCCTACGATAAATGTGTGTGTATGTGTGTTATTGTCTCGTCGTGTTGTATTTAAATTTATAAAGATTATAAATCGTTTTAGAAGTTTGGGGCTGTTTTGGGGCAATTTGAAGTTGGAAATCTATTTTCTTGGAGAATAGCTGACAGAATCAAGGAAAAGAATGCAGAGCTAGAAATCTTAGGTACCAGTTTTTAATTACAAACCATGTGTTGGGGTAGCAAAACCAAAACAGAAAATAGATGGAATTATCCTATAACCTTTCTTTTTTCCTTTTTAATGATCAAAGGTCACATATAAGAATCCCAACCCATCGAAAGAACTTGATAAAAAAAAAACTTAAAAGAGGCTTTGGAAAATAGACAGAAGTGACAGGATTTGAATGGCATGAACTTCCAGCCAGCAAGTTGATCCATCTTGCCTACAGTCCTGGAGATCTCATAGCTCTTGGGTACAGATCCAAGCGTGAAAGGAGGCCAAGAGAACTAGCTTGTGCCATCAAAGTGGCTGAGGGGGTCCTATGAGGGCAAGACCAGTTCTAGTCCAGATCTTGTTCTCAAAACGCAATAGAAATGATCTAATGGAAACAGATGCTTGGACAGAAGGTAGGATTTTATTCTTATATGCTCTTAGGCTTCCCAGAAACAATGGCATTTTCTGAAATGCTTAGTAACACTTTCAGAAGTTCCAGTAATTATTTCGACTCTGTAGACTCCACTAACAATAACACAGACATTGGAAATATCCCAGGAGCTGCCTGCTAGAGAGAACACCCTCCATGCACTTTATAATTCACGTCTATTTCCCTTTCCAAATCCCACAGGCACTTCCCCACCCCCTGCTTTTGTTTATCCTCCTCCCATAGCCTGGGTGGCCCTTATTGTCTTCTCTACCTAATCCTTCAAGTTTGAGCTTAAAAATGCCCCTACTTTCATAATAAATCCCCTTAAAAAAGTTAAACATTTACCTTATAGCCCAGCAATTCCACCCCTAGGTATTTACCCAATGAAAATTAACACATATATCTGCAAAAAGACCAGTATAAGGGTATTCATAGCACCTCTGCTTATAACAGCTAAAAACTGCAAATAACTGAAATGTCCATCAGCAGATTCTGTATACACAGGCTGTGGTATATTCATACCATGGAATGCTACTCAGGAATAAAAGGGAACCAATTACTGTTCTCCAAAACACATGGGTACGTTGTTCTACACGAAAGATGTCAGAAACAAGAGTACATATAGAACATTTCCATTTATATAAAATTTAAGAACACAAGCAATACTAATCTGTGGCAAAAGATATCAGCACAGTGATTGCTTTTGGCCAGGAGGACAGTGGAGATTGACTGGAAAGGGCTGAAGAAAAGTCTGTGGGATGATGGAATGTTCTGAGATTTGACAGCAGTGTGGACTTTGCTAATGTTTGCATTCATGATAACACAAAACCGTAACCTTAAGATCTGTGCATTTCACTGTATAAATTAAAACTCAATTTAAACTAAAAACATCAAAGAAAACACATCTTTTTCTAACCCTCAGTTTTGCTCATTTCCTATCACTTTAGAGATAATGCTTTTCCAATTACCTCTCTGCAAACTTGCTATCAAAAAGACTGTAGTATCTGTCAATTACACACCTTTGTGTTTATTTAAATCAATGGTTTACATCTCCCACTTTTCAAGTCTAGCAGTGGATTTAAAGTATTTGTTTTCATTTGAAGTATTTCAAACGTTATAGGGAAGACAAGAAAGATATTTGAAGGCATTGCAGAGCTCATTTTGGTGCTTCCAACATCATGGCCAGATGCTTTATTCACCTATGAAGGTTATTCCTGATACCTGTGTACTTACTTACTTTTTTAGAGTGTCTCTTTTCCATTTTCTCTCACTACAGCCACACGTAGAACTGTGTGGATGTGTATGTAAATGTACATAATCTTCCTTTAAAAACTGCTCTCAAAAAATGTCTGCTGAGTCTCCTTCTCTGATGGAATTTCCAAAGTATTTTAATATTTCTCTTGACACATCTGTCCCTCCCACTGAACCTGGAGCTCTCTTAAAGGTGGGAAGTGTCTAATTCATTTTGCTTTCCTAGTGCCTAGCGCAGTATCTGAAAAAATATAGACATTCAGTAATGCTTACTGAATAAAACGATAAATGAGACTATTTTTTTCTTATGTGCTTGGTGAAGTAAAAG
The DNA here is from genome assembly GCF_027409185.1 of Cynocephalus volans. Taxonomy (NCBI): domain Eukaryota; kingdom Metazoa; phylum Chordata; class Mammalia; order Dermoptera; family Cynocephalidae; genus Cynocephalus; species Cynocephalus volans. The sequence goes on from NC_084461.1 coordinate 102,287,612, forward strand.
TGAGATACATTCAGAGGCAAGAACTTTTGGATGAGTTGTGCATTGCAGTTATATTATCTGCCCTTCAAATCCACCCACTTTTCTCAGCACTCCTACCCTTGCCTCCCAAAAAGACTATTTTATGTCCACATCAGGGTAGTATAAGTGTTTCTATCAGTTACATACTAGAAAAGTCTTTGAAAAAAAAAAGACATTACAAAATAAAAACAATTTGCACTAAAAAAGGGATTACTTTTCAAATGAGATTACAGAGTTTTACACCTTGGCCTTTTACTTTAACAAAGTCAATGGTTTTTTTTCACCAGGTTTCTCAAAACAAAATATGTTCAGATTGGATTTGGTTTAAAATGTAATATTTAAAACAGCAACATGTCTGACAGATCCCAGAAATGAAATATGTCCATTTCTCTTAGCAAGGAGCAGAAGGCAACATAAAGCAGCTGCAAGAATTAATTCACAGAGATAGTTGACATTTTGGAGCTGACTGCCTCTTAGAGAAAATGATGTCATTCTCTAGCAGCCTAATGACAGTCATCAGCCTAAGAGGACACATGCTAATAAGGTTCATTGCTCACCTCATTTTCTTCTTTTTTGTCTACCCGGAGTGTCCTTGGATGCCCATAATTTGGCATTGTGTTCCTAGAAAAAATTTTAAGAGGGACCAGAGTGTGAAACTTAGGGAATTATGTTTTTTTATTGTCAGAAAATTGAATTAATGTTTGTTTGTACCTTCTGCTAGATACTCAAAGTCATGTTTCCAGTTTACTCATAAATATCCACATTCTGATTGATTCTGGGTTGAAACTAGTGTTTAAATTGTGAAAGGACATTGCTTCAAGATGCTGAGGCAGCTCTGACAACAAAACAAGAAAGGTGGGATAAAAATCAAAAATTTCATTCTCAGCCACAAAAATCATTGAATCTGAGACTTCTAGAATATCCAGTATAGATATCCTGGATTTGACTTTACTCCTGGACAAAATAATGACTTTCGAAGGAGTTTTAAGATAAATTTCCCTGGACCAGAAATGAAAAAGTGAACAAACAATGCCACCTTAAGAGAATGAACAACGCCAGCTCACCCACACCTTTCTCACAATGGCTTTTGACTATGGCCTCAGAACCATCTCAAGGAAAAAAGATTTGTTGTTTCCCAAGCCTGTCTATCCTTGTCTCCCTCCTGATAGACAGCACCAGCAAGGACCTTTCTGAGCACATGTGCAAGAGGGACATCCTGATGTATCCACTGGAACCTGCACATCTCCTTTTCCCAGCAAGGCCCACTGAAAAATATTCAAGTGAGAGCTCTCCTGAGCAGGTAAAATGTGTTGGCTAGAGAATGAATAAAGGAGATGAGCCATGGATTTTGGAAGAAAACAATGTATTGTGGTGAAGAAGGACTGTAATTCAGAGTAGTATTTATGGTTGAGGAGGTTTCACCTTGCCCTACCTTTGGCTACCTAGTCTTGCTGGAAATGAACTTCTGGAAAAAGAAGCTCATACTACACCTAAATGAATGCTTAGAGTTAGACATTTAGACCAAACTAACAAGAGAAAAATGATCTCCTTAGCAACTGAAGTGTTCCAGACCATTCCAAGGGTACATTACACTAGAGGGCTGGCCAGTCAGGTTACGAAATCAATGATCAATGGTGTTCTGTTGATAGTATAATGAAAAAGTATATCTTAGTAGAATCTGTAGAAGCAAAGAGCCAATATATCTAATAATTAGATAATTTATAACCACTGGATAAACTGTCTGGCATCCTTTGAAGTGGCTGTGTGTGGAATTAATGCAGTTAACACATATTTAGCATCGACTCTGCAGAGGGCCTCTTCAAGCCTCTGGACAAGGGACAAGAGAGATATTGCTCTTGACTTCAAGGGTACATAATCCAAGTGATATCTTAGCATATGTACATAAATAACTTACATTTTGTGAATGGCTACAAAATGTAATGTATTATTATTTTCAATATTATTATTAGGAAACATTGATAAAAATACCCTCTAGAGTTTTCAGACATCGTGGATGGTTGCTTTTTCTCCAGAGAAAAAGAGAACCCTGAAATACCAATTATAATTTTACAGCAAATAAACTACCTGTGTGTTATTCAAGTATGTAATCCTTAATTTTTAAAAAATTCACCTAATGAATTTTGAAGAACCGGATGATGATGACTATTTGATATCTGTCCTTGACTTTTTAAAACCATGCATCAAAATAGTTACAAAGGAGACTGTAGGTAGCAGAGGGATGGAGGAACCCCCTCGCCTGGAGGTCAAGACATTCCTGTTAGAAGGAGAGAATCAAGACTTATATGACTCTGAGACACAGAAAGCAGGAAAGGGTAGACTTGAATCTCCATGTCCACAGGTAAAAAGCAGACATTCTGTGGCTCAAATGATATAGCAGAGTGATTAAAGTCTTCAAGTTAAAAGGCCCCTACTACGGAATACCAAAGAAACAATCTTCCGAAGACTCTTCTGTTACATGATATTCCGGTCATTGTCAACACACAAATCCCACAACAGAGCAAAAACCTTCACGCTCTTCATCAACATTCCGCTATGGTCTCAGTTTGCATCCCCCTATCAGTCTTCTAGCTCTGAATGGAAGTTTCCTGGGAAACCTTTTCTCTGAGTGAAATTCATGAGGTTTGTCCCATGAAAGAAGAATAAAAAAACACAACCACGAGCTGCAACAAAAAACTTTTTCCCTTGCAATACAGCCGTCAGGAGCAGATAACACCTATCTTTTTTCAAGAACAGGTAGAGATTCTGACCATGTGATATTCAGGAATACTAAGAATGTTGCTCCCTCAGTTTAAGAGGAGAGCTTCCTTTCCTACTGATTAAAAAAGTTAAAAAGGGTGTAAAATTGCTTACGTAAAAAGAGCTGTGGTTGAGTCACCCCAGTCACGGATAAGCATCAGCTCTTTCTGATGCATCTATTGTCGGCTAAGTAATGACTCAGTTCATATTTTGTTCTCCTTGTGCCCAACAGAAGGGACAGTAAACCTTACCCACAGGCTCCTGTTACCTGCAGACATTCCCCTTCCATCAGAGGTGGGCTTTGCATGATATAGTCAGCTCATTCACAAATCAAAAGAAGAATATCCAACATTTACACAAGTTATTGCTATACCTCTTCCAGTAAATCTTGTGGCTTTTGTCTGAGCATTGTTGTCTAACTAAAGAAAAAAAAATGAGAGAGAGAGAGAGATAGAGAAAAAGAGAGAGAGACTAACCAGCTCTATTGCTGACAGAAGAAACACTTGAGAAGAAAACAAGTGATTAAAATCAGGCTTTTACTTGGACCTTCTTGCCTCTTTTCTGCAGCAGCTTCTTTGCACACTTAAGTGTCCTATTCCTGAGCTGTTGGAAGTATTTTTTTTTTAACAGCTTTATTGAGATATAATTTACGTATCATAAAATTTACCTGTTTAAAATGTGTGATTCAATGGTTTTTAATATATTTATGAATTTGTGCAACCATCACCATAATCTAATTTTAGAACATTTTCACCACTCCAAAAGGAAACTCAGTAGCCATTTGCTGTCTCTCTCTAATTCCCTGTCCCCACCACCAGCCCCAAGCAACCACTAATCTACTTTCTGTCTTTATAGATTTGTCTGTTGGATTTTTCATACAGAAATATGCAATAATATTGTCTTTTGTGACTGGTTTCTTCCACTTAGCATTATGCCTTCAAGGCTTGTTCATGTTGTAGCAGTACTTCATTTTTTTTTATTGCCATATACTATTCCATTGTATGGATATACACATTGTATTGGTTCATAAATCAATTGATTGACATTTGAGTTATTCTCACTTTTTGGCTATTGTGAATAATGCTGCTATGAATGCTGGTGTACGTTTTTTGTGTGGACATGTTTTCATTTCTTTTTGGTATTTACCTAAGAGTGGAGATGCTGGGTCATGTGTAACTCTATGTTTAATATTTTGAGGAAGTCCCAAACTGTTTTCCAAAGTAGCTGCACCATTTTACATTCCCACCATCAATGTGTAAGGGCAAGACCTACTATTTTGCAATTTTCGTTTGCTTATAGGATTCTAAAACTTAGTGAAAGGTTAGAATAGTATCAGACAGTCAGTTCATTTCGACACTTATTTAGGAAGCCTACTCTTTCTTTCTAAACTACAAAAATTTCTGTTGTCTAATGAGTAGATGCTACCAGTTAATAAAGCAGAAATACTAATTTCTTATTTGATTTATCATAATCTTCAATAATTACAGATGAATCTTTACTTATCTAGCTTTCTGTGTCTACGTAGTCTAGAGTACTAACTTCTTTTCTTTTTAAAATTCACTTTTCTCACTGTTTTGTTATTTAGTGATCTGTACTTTGATTACAGGCCATTAATGCCTGTTTAATAAACAAGTCCATGTGTACATTTCAACATGTGTCTTTTATTTCATACTGATTCAGAGCAATGCATCCTTCATGTCTTTTAGGCCAAGGCATAAAATAACAAAGTTAAATGAACTAACATGCAGTCTTTGAAACTGAAGTGTATGTAGTCTTCATTTATACCGAAATTGAAACTTAAATACAAAATGAGTTTTAGTGACTAAAATGTTATTCTGTATGTCAGTCCTTATCTTATAAACATATACATAATTTTATTAGATAAACTTGTTTAATGACTAATAAAATTTGTCTATAAATCTAGATTTCTTTATTCTGTTTGCTTAATGTGAAAGATATTTTATGAACTTTTAATTGTCCTATTGTGAACATTAGTTGGCATTTTGTCTTTAATTTTCAACATTTGTGAATACGTTATGGGTCCAGATAATCTGCACAGACCAATTTGGAGCAGCATCCTTAATGAGTAGCGAGCTTTCTCTGTTCTCCAGATAATATCACCTCTGCCACTTGAAACCAAGGTTTCTAATGACATGCACTGAAGAACAAGGCTTGATTTCAAGTTTTCCTTTCGTTTGTTTTATCTCCATTTGCTGACCCTGGATTATGCAGATAGTATACTGCCTTTAGTAATCTGGCCTCCTGTGCCAGACCTTGTCTGTCATATTACATTATAACCGGGGGTTCAAATGCTTCTTTTACATACAGAGTATTTCCTTTCCAGCAGTCCTTCTGAGATATTCATGGCTAACTAAAAATACTGCTGAATCCTGTTCTCAAGTAGAGTTTCAAGGTTAACATGAAAACTGTTATCACTTGCTTATGCTGCATAAAATCTGTTTTATATGTGTAACAATCCTTTTATTAAAAAGCATTGCAATTCCTCTGCACCACTAGTGTTCTCTCAGATGCCAAGCAGATTATGCCTTTCTGGCAAGAAAACAAGTTATGATTATTTATATGCCAGTATGCATTTGTTTCCATCTAGAGTTATAAACAATTAATTTATGATAATCGATTGTGACAGCTAAAAAAGGATTTCTACCCCACTAGCTTATATTTCCAATGACAGAGAAACACAAGTAATTTTGATAATGTCTTGTGTGTCCAGTGAAGTAATTTTCCTATTACTGGCTTTTGGCAAGAATTTATAATTAAATTAGAGAGGAAAAAACACTGGCAGCTCACATTGTGAGACATTTATTTCAAGTGCTATGTCAAAAATTTCATGGGTGGTCACTTAGCCATTGAAAAAGCACAAAGATTATAGAAAGCAAAATGGGACCATGAGCAGTTGTTTTTTTCCCTGCCTTCCCAAAGATAGAAGTGCAAATATAAAAAAAAAAACAACGAAAACTATTGGTTTAACAAGGCACTTGAGTTTCTTCCTAAATCAACAATAGATACGATGGAAATCTATCCCAAAACTTTGGAAATAAAGTAATTCTCTTAAATCTAGTTTTGAAAAAAGTTGTCTGTGTGTGTGTGTGTGTACATATACACACAGTCACTCATTAAGTATTTGAAAAAATATTTATTCAGATCCTTCTTTTCCATGTCTGCACATGCATTTTTCTTTTTTAAAAGTCTACAAATAGAAATGAAAATCATTAGCAGCATAACAAGATTAAAATCATGTTTTATGGCAAATGGTTTAAAACTTTAGGAAACCATTTTTAAAAGCTGCAAATGAATGCATGCTTTTTACTAACACCAGTGGCGATTACACCGTCGCCTAGAAATATGGAGCCACAGTATAGAGCATGTGTACTGGTGTGCGTTCCTGTCCTCATTATAACATGGCCTGGGGCTTGAAGCTAAACATTTTTCTAGAACATAATGAACTGTGTACTGTAATGAAGGTGTTTGAAATTGATTTGACTGTTATTTAGTATAAAAAGTCCCAGATCAAAGACTCTCAAACTCACAGACAATTGAACATTCACAGACAAAGGACATCACGTGATGGTTGAGAAACAAGTGGAGAGGTGTGGTAGCCCAAGCAGAACCCAGGAGTCTCTCAAGCAGTGGCTTGATAGTTTTCATTTTGAGTCACTATACATCACTCACAGACTGCCATCTGGTACTACATGATTTTGAGGATTATTTTGAAGACTATTACAAAACCTGATTTAATTTCCCCTTGATTCCTAGAATTTTTGCATTGCTCCTTCATCACAGTTATGGACACCTTCCCAAGCTAATTTGTAAAATGAATTTTACTGAATGCCAGTTAATCTTATTGCCATAGTTACAAACCAAGAAATCGAAGATTGCTAGGCTGAGCTGAAAATAGCTGACTTGGTACAAGGAAGAGGACTAATTCTTATGCAAAGCTCTATGCTCACACACAATCTCTGATTAAAAGAACAATGAAAAGTTTGATCCTAGAAAACCTAACCTTCTGATGCCTTTTCACTCTCCAACACAGAGCAACCAGAGATTTGAATGAAATGTGTAAAAACTAAAGATGAGGTTCTGCTTTGCAACCTGCCGTTGTAGCTTCTGCTATTATTACAATGAGTTCACAGCCTTGATATTTTCACAGCCAATACTGGGGATTTAATAACCACTTGCAAATTATAAAGCTAAGAACCCATGTAATGTCTGAAACTTAAAAAGGCTTAAATCATCTCTGAGCATTATTATTTACAATTGACAGATAAATCTATCTATTCCTATATATCTATCAGTCTATAATTCTACCATCATAAAGCAAACCCACGTCTGGGTCAACGCATGGATTCCATGGGATAGGCTCAGGATATATATAAAAAGAAATTGAGGTGTTGACTTCCAAAAAGGCCTACCTTTCTAGGTATATGAATGCATAGATTATACATATCCCTACACACACATACACACACACACATACAAAAAGAGAGAGAATGTAAACAGTTATGCAACTGTCTCTTGCAATCAGTTTTAAAGATTTTTTTTTCAATACCAAGGCCTCTTTTATCTAATAGTTAATGAACTAAAAACCCATTCTATGGGCGAATGGCTTGTAAACATCAGATTGCATTATTCTTGGTCCTTAAAAACAATCAAATCAATGTCTTTGGACATTTTTTTCATTTCCTTGGACCTCTGTTTTCTTACCTGTAAAATGAAAGAATTAGATCTTTGAAATATTTCTCAGGCAGAAAATTAATTCTGATTTAATTATTAATTTCTACTAATTTAAACTGTAATTTATTTGATTTAAATTTGATTATAAAACTTTGGTGTATTTGTGTATAATTTTATGAATTTTTACTGAATTTATGAATCATATAAATTTTTACTGAATATAATTTTATGGTATTTGATCAACACAGTCACTTAAAGATTCTGAGTAGATAGAAAACATGCCACATATGTGGTGTGTCAGCACAATGAATCCCTCTGTCCTTGCCAGGGCAGGGAGCCAGTCTGTAGAGGCTGTGTAGCTGTTGCTGTACAGCGCCTGCTGGCTGCTGTGTGTCTTCTGGACACTTGCTTTTATATGCAAAAAATCTCAGGAGGACTTTGGGTGTCCTGGAGAACTGCTTGTTGAATGCGGGAGGGAGAGAGGATACCATGGTGTTCTCATTCCATAACCATCCCACAGAAGAGGCTAAGGATACAAATTGGACTCAGGCAGGTAGAATAAGGAGACTGTAAGAGAGTGTTTTGCAAAGTACATTCTAAGGGACCTTCTTTTATTTTCAAAAGCGTGGGGAAAAGGCTTGTTAATCAAAGCAAATGAGCTTTCTTACTCCAGGACTTCTCTAGGCTTTTAAAATCCCAGTCCCCAAAAATGTAAGTCCCCAAAAGTGAGATGGAGAATGCAACACTGTTCATTTTTCTTGATCACAGACCCTTTCTAATCAGGCCCAACAGCATTGTGTGGAACAATCGTGCCATTAAATACAATTGGGGAGGGTGACAAATAGGTTATATCTTGAGAGCTACATTTGATCAGTTGGTAGAGACTACCTGCAGGTATTTTAAGGAGTTTTAATACTGGTTAGAAAGAAAAAGAATGGGCAGTGGTGATTGATGTACCATGACTTTGCCATCCCTGCCCTTGTTTCCAGCCTTTTCTGTCTTTCAAGCATCACTCATATATACTTCTACGTCCTACCTTATTAGGGTATCCTGCGGATTCAAAAAATTTGCAATTTGACTGAATCTAAGATACTCTTGATTTCACACAAGCTGGAAGTTCAAAAGTTGCCATGGAAGCTAGAGATAGTTGATTGCAGCCACATTCGCTGGTACCCTGATCAGTGGAGGTGTTGCTTTAAGGTCAGGAACTACCTAGAACCAAACATGCAAGAGCCTGGAATAGACCACAGTGCATACATTCTAGGTCTAACACTTCAGTCACACAAGTTCAGTTCAGTAAACCACTACACACACATAATGGCATGTTAATCTATTTATTATGAGAGAAGAATCACGAGGGGACTGCAAAAAGTTAGTGGAAAGTGGAATTAAAAGATAACATGCATCTTTCCATGAACTTCTTAAAGATCCCTTGTATGTTTTGCATTATCTTTTTCTGAAAAACCTATTGAATAAAACTTATTAGCTATTTACTTGCAGCAAATAACATTTATTATTCACTATGTAAACTGTAAAACCCTTATTAAACTCCAGTGAAAATGAAGTTACCACTACTTGCATTCTTGTGCATATACATTATTATGTTATATATTCAGGCTAGTTGTGCCACAAACAAATAAAACTACCTGGAACCCAATAAAGTTCTGATCATGTTAGGATCATGCATACTGAGTTATTGTTTATGCCATCTTCTACGACTCAGCATCAAAAATGTGGTGGACGTGGCCTGTTAAAGGCAATGTAGACCAATTTTAAATGTGAATGATCTGTGGTTAGTGAAAATAATAAAATGTGAGAGTTAAATTAATTCCCAAAATGTCTATGAGAAGAGCAAAATATCAGAGCAGTCAATTTGAACCAGACTCGGAAGAGCAGACTCACATGGGACCCAGGGTCTTGCAGGCTCTGGAGCACCCTCTGCACTTCAGAACTCTTTCCGGGGCTTATGGAAATCATCTACCAAAATATTCTTACTTCAAGTTCTTTGATTACCCTATGATTATTTGAAGAATCGGGTAATATGAGAATTTTAATACTTTGAGAAGAGCAACTTGTTTGGAACTAGTGGGGTCTTATGTTTGTTACTTACATTTGGAATATACCTTTGTCTCAACTTCATGCATTAGGCAGGGGCTTTTTATAAACAAAACAGCACAGTGTATTTTTCTATATTTATCTCATTATCTATTCATCTGTTTTCTAAAACAGTGGAACTTATCCACTTCCTGAGCAAAAGAGGGATTGCTTAAGATAAAACACTACACATGCTATACTCAAAGTAAAAAGCAAATTTTTTTGAAGGAGAAAAAGGGGCATCACACTTAACAAGATTAGCAACATTTAAAATGTGGACTATAAGAAGTCTATCAAAGTCATGGTTGTGAACAGATGTGGCTGAATCAGGCCCTCTTCTTCAGCCTGCCTTTTTTTGTCTTCTTGATGGACATTAAGCCTGAGATTGGCCTCAAATATATGGTTTTGAGAGTAAGCATCCAAAATTTGGGGGGAGATTTACTTGTATTCCCCAGGCCTGGCTCACAGTAATTATCAAGGAAACAGCGTTTGAGCAGTGAATGAATGGAAGGAAGATGGAAAAGATACAAATCAAGGATCTTTGCAGGCTTTTTTTTAAGCTGGTGATTTCAGCAGGTTTAAGTCTCAGCTCTGAACATTTATTAGGTGTATAATAGATCCCAATGTATTTTGGAAAAGACAAACTTCACAATGACGTAAAACCTGATTTTAATTAATTCAGTTATTTAATCTTTATCAAAGCCTTTACTACTCCATTTTTCTTTTTGTAGCAAACCTTGAAACAGCCCAATTTTACAAACAACTTATTATATGATGCTATGGTCTGGAATTTCCTAAAACACTTCTAGTTAAGAAATTTTGAAAGAATTATTTCTCATTAAAAAAATCAATATAACTCTATGGAACATTTTTTGAAAGATGACTAATGAGCAAAACCAAATCTTTACCTCTTAATAAGTAATATAAAATGTTAAAAATATATGGCGTGTTAGCAAATGCTGGATCAAGACATGCCCATATTGATATATGGCATATTTTGACATAAAATAAAATGAGTAAGAAAAATTTTAAGGCATCTGTAAATGGTTCAAGCTAATGAACAAGTGATTTAAAGGGAGGCCAGGATAAATAACACTCCAGGAAGAAGACAAGAGTGGAAGAAAATGGTCTTTGATTTTGTCCCTTAAAATGAGGCCAGCTGAGCACAGCAAAACCTTTGAAGCAAGGCAAGACTGTTCCTGCAAAACTTAACAGAGCCTCGTCCTGAGCACTCTGCCATCTTACCACCCTACCTTTTTATATGTATGTATCTTTTATAGTCCAGGTTCATTTAATCAGAGAAGTTTTCGTTTAACAAGCAATCTTTTGAATACTGTCTATAGCAGAGTCCTTTTTTTCTGAAGCAATGGGCACTGATCAGTCAATTAAAAGTCAAAGTAGGAAATTGCATAAAAATCTTTTTAAAATTAAACATTTTATTTTAATCTCACATATGTAAGCATACATTCATTTACTAATCTTTGATATTGGTCCGTGGGCTGCTCATTGGAGTTCCCCACAGATTTTCCCATCTAAATTATGTCACGATGCATTGTCATTGATTCCCATTATCAGGGTTTGCTTGAAATGGAATGAGAACCCAAATATACACGCAAAGCATTTTGAATGTAGAAATCTGTAGTTTTTCCTATTTTTCCCTCTGATTTTTTACATTTTTCTGGTCCCCAACTAACTTAGCATTTTTTTCATAGAGACTCATATTTATTTAGTTTTTTTGAAGTATGCACTTGATTTTCACAAGAACTGCAGGGATTGTTCTTGTTCACTTTTACTTATTCATCAGTTACCATAAAATGTGCAATTGGCACAAACAGGTGTGAAGGGGAAAGGGATGAGAGGCTTTCAAAACGTTTATAGAAAGATATGCATTATCTTTTAATTCCAGTTCTCCACAAACTTTTTGAAGTACTCTCCTGTACAACTCAACGGGTAGAAGCCAGCATCAGGAGGGTCAACACGGCCTGGAGCACTCAGTATGCCACAGCATGAGTCCTTCAGGTAAGAGAGCTGTGACCACAGGTATGACAGGCAGTTTTAATAGTTGAGAATATGGAGTGGAATAAGATACTCATGGTATCGTGCAGGAGGCCAATTAAACATGCATCTTTCAAAAAGAGTTATGTACAAAGCAGTCCAAGAGAAAATAGCACTAATTCTGTCTGTTCAAAGAAGCTTTCTCTGGCTAACACAGTTCACACTAATCTTTTTCTTTTCATACACTGTTATGTCAAATATGCTCCATGTGAATGATGAGGAAATGAGCACAAAGGCAAAGGAGAGATAAACTTCTATCAAATTTAGTATCATTAGAAAACTTCCTAAGTTAGAATTAATCATCTGTTGCACCTGAGTATCACTGAAATGCTTTGCTTTGGTGGTGCAGTTTCTATGGGAAGTAGATATGTGAACTGGTTTTAGAAAGCAGCGTGGGGACAAAGGAATCTGAGACAGACTACTTTAAGGTCGAACTGAAAATGCTCTTATAAATCTCTGAGATACTGGCTTCAACTCTTTGGTATTTCCAACTATATTAAATCTCACCAAGCTAAACTTGGTTCCAGAATGTCTATTCTATCAATAGTCTGCATGGTATGCTTGAAATGATGATTTTATTTTTGATGAATTTTCTAGGCCATAATAATGACTAATCATGAAGACAATCTATGGAACTTGCATAGTGCATTTGATTCAGCAGAATTAGAGTAACTGCATGGGGTATGACAGGGTGACATTTAAAACATTTAATTGAATTAAACATGTGGCAATTCCATCTACTGGCTACTATTATGATCCAAACATCTAAACTGACAAGCTGAAAATAGATTTGTTCATACAGACTAGACACAGTCATTGAGAAGAAAATCATAAAAATAGAAATAGGAAAAGTTTTAAGTCAATAAAGGTAAAAATATAAGGTATTTTTGGAGACAGAATATTTTTGTGGAAGAGTGAAAGGAAGTGAGAAAAATACAAAATATTTTTGGAATTTTTGCAATATTAGAGCCTTAAACATGAAGCATTTCAGTGGCTGTTATTCTCATTATAAAGTTTTCTTTGGCTGAGGTTCCTGTGCAAGTTAAAGAATTGTCTATAGGGTCTTTGATAAATGAGAAGGTAGACTGAAATTCAAATACTGAAAATATTAACACTTAGGAAAATCAAATGAAATACACCTTTTAAATTCCATCGGTGGCAGTAAAATAATTCATCACAATATTTGGTTGTTTTGTGATGCAAAAAAATGTGATAAAATGTTTTAAATCATTTGCCTTCCCACTGGTATGGTCCTCTGAAGGAATCTCAGTCCTCAATAAGACAAAGAACATCAGTTGGTAACAAGTAATAGCAAAGGTCCGAGAACCACTTTTTAGCTGTACCCTTATGAATTAAAACATTAACAAATTGTTATTGTTGAGGCTTCAGTTAGGTCATTGTGCCTGGGAATAATATGTATCTGACTGAGGCTACAGAATTAACCTTTTCTATTTGTTTTTGGTGATACATTCTTATGTTGTAGATAAAAATAATTATTTCCACTTCTCACATGGATTCCCCATTGTTACTAATTGTAAACTTTCTTTGTTACCATATTTTGACAGTATGTGTAATTAGGAGCATGCCCAGATGGGAAGAAGCTTTGCTAGGGCAGAATTCCGTAAGATAGGGGCTGCTGGCCTGGGTTTGCCAGGCTGAGAGTCAACATTCTCAATAAATTTTAGACAGGGTTCATTTGGTCCACAGATCTGTAGTTAGCAATTCCAATATGGAATCTTTTATTTGAAGGTTTATGAAAATATAAAAAAGTATTGGTTGAAAAATGACTGAACTTCTCTATTAAAGTAATAATAGAAAACATTTACTAAGTGCTTAATGCATTGTAAGCTTTATAAATATTACTTCATTGAATCTCCTGTTTAACCCTCTTAGATAGGTAGAGTTCTTATCCCTGTTAAAAGTAATTTTCAAAAAAGATTAAATCATGACTATCATACAATCATAAAAATGAGCACATGTTAAAGACTTTATTCTATTTATTAATCAGTGAAAGAGCCAGGCAAATGTTACAGTTGATTCAAAAGAGAATCTGAAGAACAAACACACTTGTAATCAGAAATACTGAAATGAATGTACGAATGGAGGCAAAACATTTTCTTGAATAATGAGGTAAAGGAAGTCAATTAAACTTCTATTTAACTGGAAAGAATTTGCATGTCTATAGACAAGAAGTTATTCACATTTCTGTATGTTATTATAACGTATACAGTTGTAAGACAACTCCCCTGCAATCAGAATCAGATAAACTGGAGGGGTATCCTCTAGATATTGTATAGTTTTCCACTTAAACACATTTCCCCCCCGCCATCCTCATTTTATAGATGATTAAATCAAGGTTCAGAGAGGACAGGGTTTTGAATGGGTGATGTTAACTAGTAGGTAAATTCACTCTATTATGGAAAGGGGTGTATATCAGAATTAGGTAGTAAAAGTAGCGTATGTTAAATGACTAAAGTCACTAAAGGTATACACATCTCCAAGTCCTTGCAGAGAAGCTAGCAAAGTAAGGGACGGGGAGGACTGTGGCATGCTCGTATGTTTGACCTGTAACTCTTGGTAGTGAGAACCTCTCTCCAACGCATGGTATTCTAAAGAGGAAAAAATCGGCACAAGATGTACAAGTGGTGTTAGAGCCACCTTCATGTTCTCCTTAGTTTCACCTCATAGGAAAGTCTGGGGAAGAGTTTGGGAGGGCAGGTGATTCAAAAAAAGAGGGAGGTATCAAAGGGTGACATTGGGCCTGGAGGCTAGAGAGCTTTTTGGTATGGTGCATGTCATTCCTTACTCCTCTGACTCTAATGAAAGGCAAGATGATAACCAACTGTGTAGTCACATGTTGTTAAGTCCTCACTGCCTGGAAGGAAGACAGGACAGTGTCAGGCTCATTTTCCTGGTGCCCTGGTAGGTTGTCTCAAACCTAAGCAGTTGCTTAAATGGCTCTCATCCCTCCCACTTACCAGAACTTAGGAGGGTGGAGCGTACTCAAGGGGATAGTGAGAATAAAATAGAGAGTTAGCATAAGTGACATGCTGGTGGACACATAACTAGTAAGTGACGGAGCCTATGTTAAAACACAAATTTGTCTGATTCCACATCCAGATCCTTAACTTCATTATACTATCTACCCTGTTTCTTTTAATAAGCTGGATGCAAGAGATACACAATGAACTTTTACTATCGTTGGTGTCTCTTCACTGAGTCGTTTGGTGGCATCAGCTTTGATTATAATTGGTGACAGTCTCTGCTGTATGCTATTACTATGGGAGAGGGAGTTTTCATACACCTTTAACAGCAAAGTGACTTCATGTAGAGTATAAACTGAAAGCAGATTTCCATTGCATGGGGCGGGGAAACATCCAGGATGGCATCATTAAACACCACCAGCAGTGTCTTATTTCTTGCTGTTTATTCACTTCAGCTTCAGCATCATGTGGGAAAGGCACAGGCTCAAAAAAAGCAATGAGCTATGAGTTGGAAGTCTTGGATATTGTCCCAGCTCTTGAACATCATTAGCTTTTCCATGTCTCCATTTTCCTCATTAATAAAACAAAGATAATAGCATTGGGTCTACGCAGCATCTGTGCAATTACTTCTATGAGAGAAATGGAAAATGGAAAAAATCTTTCACATATAAGAAGAGGTGCTACTGTCAATCACAGAAATGCAGTTTCAGACAAGGCCTACAAATCAAGAGGCAGTGTAAAGCTAAGGTAATCTGGATATTGGATATTTCGGATTTATCCTTCAAAGAACAATTACATCCAAGTGTGTTAGTTGGGATTACTTTTATTGCAAGTGACCGAAAACTCAAAAGGTCTCAAGCAAAAAAGGACTTTTCTTTTTTTTTTTGCCTAGGATACCTGGAAAGTCTGGGGGTAGATGTGGCTTCAGGTGTGATTGGACCTAATGATTTAAATGTTACTATCAGGACCTGTTTCTCCCCTTCCCTGCCTCTCTCTTTCCTTCTTCTTTTCTAAATTTTGCTCTCCTCTGCATTGGCTTCATTCCCAAGCAGGTTTCTCAGACCTCGTAGCAAAATGGCTGCTAGTCACTTCAGACCTACTTTGGAGAGAGAGTGCCTCTCTATTGCTCCTCTGAAAGTTCTGGCGCTAAATATAATTGGCTCTGCTTGGCTACTCAGGCCAGGTTTTTGTTCCAGGTCCACTCTTGGGGCAAGGGTTGGAGTCAGCCCCATAGAGGACATGTGGATTGAAACAGGGGAGGAATAAATTCACAAAGAAAATGCAGGCTACTCCTATCAGAGAAGAGCAAGGGTAATGCACAAGTACTTGTGATGGAAAAAAGCATGAATTATCCATATGGACTCGTTATGATAATCAACACTGTAAAATATAAAAAGTACATCAATTAAAATGTCATTTTTATTTTGCTATGGACTTAGGGAGAGTGAGGTATTAGAGAGAAAAAATTACTTGGAATTAGAATAACAGTTCTATCAGAAACGCTTCTAGAGGGGGTTATTGATCGAATATTTATTTAGTTGGATTTTTTGAAATTTATGTGTAGTAAAATAAAGGGGAGTATAAGATGTAGTTCTCATAAGACGCAGTACATTAAACTTGTCATTTACCTGTCTACTCCTGGTATTCTGAAATACAGAGCTTGGGTTAAGTGGAATATGGACTCACTCAATTTATCTTTTTTTTTTTTTTGAGACAGAGACATTTTCGTGATGTTGGCTGGTTTATTCATTCAATAATTATTTATGGAGATCTATGCATAAGGCACTGTATATTCCAGGAAAAATAATTCTGCTCTGGTCTTGCTGTATTAGTGTGTGGTTCCCTGATTTAAAAAAAATGATATGAATGACATAAATAGTTAATTCACAAAAGATGAAATTCAGCAAGCATATGGAAGTCTGCTTAACCTTATTAGTAAAAGAGAAATAAAAATTGAAATGTTTCCTTTTTTGAATCATCAGATTGCAAAAAACAAACAAACAAAAAAAGTTGATAGTATAGGGGGAGGCAATGGTGAATGTGAATTATACAGTCAACACAGAGGGAAATTTTACAATATGTTCAAATTTAAAATATACACAAGAACTTACATAAAAGAATGCTTATTCTGGCATTGTTTGCAATAGGAAAAAACAAAAAACAAATCCTGTACATAACATAATATTCTAGCAAGGGAAGAATGGTCAAATAGGTTCCAGAAAAAAAAAAAAAAATCACGCTTAGGAATGTTACATCGCCTTAAAAAAGAATGAGGTACACACACATATATACACATATATATGTATATGTATGTGAATGAATGCAAGCATATTGAGAATAATAAAATGTGCTCTAATTAAATCTAATATGGATATAGATTCTGTTATATTTATATAAAAATAAAAATATGTTTTTAAATGCATAGAAAAATATTAACTTATATTAAAAATATTAACTTATAATATATTAAACTTATATTATTAACTTATAATATATTAACTTATTATATTAACTTATAATATATTAAACTTTTAATATATTAACTTATAATATATTAACTTATAATATATTAAAAATATATATTTTATATATATATAATTATAAATATATAATATTAACTTATGTTTTCCACCCCCTGAGAGGATGTGGGGAATGAGATTGGCTGCTGGGATAAGGGTAGGAAACTTGATGTTCATCTGCATTGAAAAAGTTAACAAGAATGCTCTCATCTACTACTTGTTTAATTAAAATCCATTAATTTTCAAATTAGAAAGATGCATACAGCTATGAGTATAATGCATATTAAATTTCTACAACAATCAATTTATTATTGACTCTATTTATATAAAGGACTTTATATTTTGATGTAATTTTATTCTTTTCATGATTGTATCTAATTAATATAATTTTGTTTTCTTGCAAGACTGCTTGAAAAATATATACCTATGTCAAACAGGATTGAAAAATCTGTGCTCTTTAATACAGTAGCTACACATAACTATTTAAATTTAGATTAACTAAACTTACGTAAAATTAAACATTTATTTTCTGTTGCACTAGCCACATTTCAAGTACTCAGTAGCCACATGTGATAGGGGCTATCATACTGGGTAACACAGATAGAGAACATTTCTACCATCACAGAAGAGTCTATTGGTCTGAGTTAGCCTAAACCATTTCATTCTCCAGGTTTTTCCTCATATTTTGAAACTGTGGCTTGCTTTTGAAAACATAAAATGTATTAACTCTGACCAAAGAAAGGGAAAAAAACATATATTTACATCTGTCATCATATAGCATTTCTAAAGTTAACTGGTGCCAAAATAAATTTTCTCCCAACCCTTGAAGTTGATATTGGAAACGCTCAGATTTCCAGGGTTGTTTGAGTCAAACCTCTCTTTAAAGCTGCCCCAGTCTCTCCTATGACAGAACTCTGAAGTGTGGGATGTGAGGGATGAGTCCACACTGCCCCAGGATGAAGTTAGCTAATGTTCCTGAAGCTTTATAAATATGAAAAAACAACCAGCCCCTTGTGTGAGAGATTTGCCACCTCTGCCCTGTGTCTTACACTAGGGAGCATGTGAATTTTCAGAGCTGATTCAGTGTGCTTTCCGGCTGGAGCTGTGCAGTTTGTGAATTTTTATCATGCACTTTCTGGGAGATTCAGTTTTTTTCTGGCTTGTAATTTCCTGGGCTCAGAGGGCAAATGCCTAGGTTAGTATCTCCAGCTCCAAGAGTGTCTTCAGGATAATGAGTGTAACCATGACAGATATAGTCACGTCAAGAAAACAGAGGCCCCTTCAGATTCAGGGAGGAAGAGATTTAATACAGAGAATAAGAGGCTTACATGACCATTGCAAGGGGGTGGAGGGGAGGAATGGAGAAGGTATAGATTAGGAAGGTTGCTTTCAGGAAATCTCAGGAAAGCCATCACCAGAGCTCCTGGGTGTGTCTTCAGCACCTGGAAGTTGCTTACAACCCCTCACATCACCTAACCGCCCATGTCCACATACCCGCCAGCAATTGTTGCTGGGGAACTATGACTCCTTCTTTTCTTTCTCATCCCTCCAGACTGTGCATGACTACACTGAACTTAGCTAGAGCCCTGCTGGCATGGAAGCCTGGGAAATGTAGATCCAATCTTTCTGCTCCTGAGGGATAGGTGAGAGCTGTGGATATAGGAAAGACCCAGAGTGGCACAAACCACATCCAGCAGGCACTATCGTGCCCTGTATCTGAGAGCACTGCCACAGCCTGTGCAGAAGTGGGAGCTGGGCAGTCTTTTCCTCCAACCTCTGCATGGGAACATGTGCATTTCTAAAACCTGTTCAGTAACTAGAAATTATTGAGATGAGAACTTAGAGAATCAGGATTTCAAAGGCTCAAAGGTCACTTAATTTAACTGATTTTAAAATTTGCCACCTATCAGTGTCACTGAGAGTTGTTGTAAATATACAGATTCTTGAGCCCTACCTCAGAACTACTGAATCAGAATCTTGGTGTTGATGGAGGTGGGAGGAAGAGGGAGTCCTGGGAATCAGCAGGTATCTGCAGTGCTGATGAGGCACCAGTTCTCAGACTAGCATTTGGGAGACGGATTAATACATTTTCCCCCCAGATTTCTGGAAGGCCATGCCAAATTTGTCCTAGATTAATGAGAATTCTTTCTCTGCTACATCTATAAATTCAGTTTCTGGAATGGAAAAGTACAGTCAAAAGCTGGTGAATAGTCATACCCTTGGGGATTCCAATGGCTATAATTCATGAGGTCAAGTCCCTAAGACTATGAAGACACTCCCCAAACTGAAATGTTGTTAAAACCCTAAGTGTTGGTGAAGTTTCATTTTGCAGAGAGAAGGGAAAGGAAATAAAATATTTTGAAACTGCTTACATGGTAATAAATATATTTTTTCTCCATTGTCAAAAGGTCCACTGTAAATAAGTATTTATTGCTATCAACACAAATAAAAGACACACAAAACACATACTGGATTTGATTACACTATTATTTATTATGAAAATATGTATATTAAGCTAAGGCCAGTTCTAAGACACAAATGACATCTGTAAAGGGTATTCAAGGAGCTCAGGAGTGAGCAGGTGCTAGTTGCAGTGCTATGGCAGGCACATTAAAAATCCTTTTGTCTGTCTGATTAATTAGATGTTCTCTGGTAGCATGAAATATGAACTGATTTCTAGTTTTTGTAAGGGCTCTGGTTAATTTGTAGAGCGGCTAGAAAACATGATTTTCAGTACACAATTTTTTTCTTATAACTAAAAGGGAAGAGGGAGTGACTTGGTAAAAAAAACCAAAAGATTGGTCTTGTGTATACTGTTTATACTGTTTCACAGCCCAAATAGATTTGCAGAGTAACATGTATGTACTAGAAGAGGTATCTCGTACTTTCACTTTTGCCAAGTTTTTAAAAATAAATTTCTGCCAGAAGAATGAAACCATGAAAAACTTATTCATCCAGGTAAATTCTGAATCATGCTTACTGGAGTAATAATCTTGATGAATGATGCTATTTACAATTGATGAAATTTCCTTTTATGAATCTGTATTAAAAATGGAAAATCTGTGAACTTTAAAGTAGATGGAAACTGGCTGGTTTTTAGCATGGGCTTTGAGCCTCTGGACTTTGAAGGTTTAAAAAATATTCATTTCCTCCAGTGTTGAATATAAGAAAATTCTAGACGGTGATGTAAACATTGGTACATGAAGGGAAGGAGTCTGAACTGTTAACACCAGGAAGAAATCGTAGGCCTGAGTGGACGCTGGAGCTACATGGAACCAAAGAGTACAATTAATCACACTGCCAAATTTATCTGAGTTCAGTTCCAGATTTCCACATCTAAATCTGCGAAATATCAAAATTTGATTTTCAGATTTTATTGCCTGTTTGAGGCAAGGAAGAGGAAATATTTGGCTAACCTGTCAGAGAAAACAACTGAATTAATCAGGATACTCTCCAAGACTATGACTGCAAAAATGCAGCATGACTTTTTAAAATCTTAGTGCTAATTTTTAAGAAAAGGTTCTTAATTTGTGGGAGAGTCACTAACAGAACCTGAAAATTTGATAATTCATACAAGCATTTTATTCATAAATATAAACACATATTACCATAAAATTTCACACATGACTCAAGAAGTCCACAGAAGTTTTCCTGTTGTAAGTGATTAGAAAATAAACAATCTTAGTTGTTAAAATAAAATTTAATGTTCAACATTGTTCAGCCAAGGAGTGGGATTTTCCCTCTGTTAAAAATGATAAAAAGAAATATTTGTTGTTATAAGTCCATAGACCTCTGCTATTTTAAAAATCAGAATCTTCATCCCTATTCAAGAGACAAAATATTATTAGAATAATCAGAGCATTGACTTTGGGCTTTGGAAAATTCTAAGTTGCATCTTGGCACCACTGGGCTGCTCATGCTGGTCCTCAGGTGGTGGTTCTTAAATGTCAGTGTGCTTGAAAAGTAACTGGGAGATTGTTTCCATTGCGGATTTCTGAGTCCAAGCCCTCAGAAAGTCCGACTCAGTAAGTCTAGAATGGGTCCAACAATTTGTGTTTTAATAAGTGCTCCAGGCAATTCTCATGTTTTTCTGAGCCCATTTTGAATAATATTGATATGAAGCTGATAAACCTCTTGGTTCATATTTTTTTACTATACTATTCTTTATCTTTTAATTGGTCTCTTGCACTCTATTTCTTTTTTTATTTTAATGTCTCTAAATCTCTGTGAGTGTAATTTTTCTGTTTTCTTATGCTTTATTCTCTATTTCTTTCTTTCTTTTTTTATTAAGAATATTCATGAGATACAAAGCTAATTATCACCCCTCCTGCCCATTATGTGAGGGCCAGATTCATACTGGGGGCTCCTTTTAATATAACTATTCTTCCATTTTGTTATTTTCCCTGACTCTCGCCTTCTTTTCCTTTTCTTTCCCTTTCTCTCATTTTACTTTAACAGAACTGTTCTATGGAATTTATTACACATTATATTTATTAATATAAGTCAGTTTAATGGTCTTTTCTTAATTTAAAACACAGAGAGCTGAAACATTTTACATGTCTCTTCAAATGTGACAAAAGTTAAATTAGGTTACTTTTTCACTAATGTGTTCATTTATTTGTTTTCTTCCTACTCTCATCTACGAATTTGTATATCCCTAGTTCAGGAATTACTGAAAAAAGAAACTAAGTAAGGAAGAATTCAAGATGCCTGTGCATCAGAACAAGGGCTATGGTCCTTTATGATTTGTTCCAGAGATAGCTGGGTACATCTGCTGACAAATGACATACTTCACTCTCTTTTCTTGTCAGAGTGAAAGAAAAAGAAAGCAGATTTCTTTCTTTAGAAAGATCTGTAAATTTTTGCCTAGGAAATCAGATCACTATCTAGCAAAAAAAAAAAAAAAATATATATATATATACATATACATATCAAAGAATTAAAATATAAATTAGCTAAGTTGGCATTTGGCACATAACAAACCGTCAATAAATATTAGATGAAAAACTTCTGGCAAAATGTTATTTCTGGTGGTTTTGAATATATGCCAAGTATTAGCTATTGTTTTAATATAAGCTGTCATATTGACATATTTGCATATATGACATATGAAGGAGACAGATATAAAAGAAAGAGAAACTTAGAATATATCTATGTTAATGATTATTTGTATGTGCTCAAATTTTATCCTTATGTATTTACTGGATTGGAGTTGGGAAGCTGCAAAACCTTTTGGTTAAGAGTGTGAGCTATGCAGTCAGCTGGACCTGGTTCAAATGCTAGCTCTGCCACTAGGTAATATGAGACGTGGAAAAGCTACTTAACCGCTTCAAGCCTCAGTTTTTTTCTCTGAGTAGCTCCAGCATCGGCTGTGCATCAGTGTTGGCTTATATGAGGATTCAATGATAGGTGCAGGTAAAGTGTTTGGTGCCCTGCCTGATACGCAGTAATGAGAGATATTATTATTCTTTCTGGACACAGAGCATTTGTTAATTCCCAGAAAGTCCATGCTAACAAATGGCAACTATGTAAATTGTGAATTATCAGCTTTTACAATTATTCTCACCATTGCTTCTCATTTTAAAAAATTAATACTCAAAATGTTGTTTATAATGCCTAGAATGCCCAAACAAAACTATCAAATAACTATATAATTTTTAAATCTTTGCTTTATTAACTAAAATATATAGCAAATATAACTAAGATGTGTAACTTCCACCAAGGTTGCATATCTTTCAGTGGAAAGTACATTGGCTCCAAAACTGCCACTTGCCATGTATTCTTGAACAAGTCACTCAAACTCTGTGAGTGTCATTTATTTCTGCAAAGTGGGAGTACAATTCTATACTGTAAGGTTGTGGCAAAATTGAGACAACAGGTGAAAAGCCCTAACACCCGGAAGTTGGAATAGACACTTGTTAGTACCTTCTGCAGAAGTATCTGTAACTTGCAACCCCGGGGGTAGGGGTGGGCCTCAGCCTCCCAGTCAGAACCATGGGCTCTCATCCCTCCCTAGGTGACTGAACAAGCGATAGGTAGCTGATCTGAGCTTGACCAATCAGGTTCTCTCCCTGGTCATGTGGAATTTGGACACAGAGACTGTAGTTATTGGTCTTGGGCACTGGAGGTGAGAAGTCAGGTGGTCAGCCAAGTATGTGCTGAGTATTATCTATCTTACCATTAGGGCCACTTTTCACTAGTACAAGGGGAAGCTTTGAGTAGAAGACAAATAAAGCCAATGCTTAGAGGGAAATAGCAACAAGAGCCTGTGGGACCCTAGAATCTGATAAGAGTGATATTGGCTCTGGAATGCCCACTTCTTTGACCTAGCGCCTTATCAGGCCTTTCTCTCATCTCTGCCTTTGGATACTAGTGATACTTTCCAATAAATTTCTTTTCTGTTGAGCTAGCTTAGACATGTTTTTCTTTGTTGCAATCACATGATTAACTTTTGAAACCAAGCACTCACTAAATGCCAGTTTCCCTTTTGTATACTTTAAAAGTTTTATGAAATCTTAATCAGGGCTTAAAAGGCATTAGTAAAGAAGATGTGACCCCCTCATTATACAGGTATGAAAACAGAGACACATTTGAATGGCGTGTCCAATGTTATATGAGAGCTGGAAGAGTCAAACCCAAACCCAAGTACTCCACCTACCAAACTTCATGACACAAATAACTAAGGGATGTATGTGTGTGTATGTGTTGTGTGTGTGTGTGTGTGTGTGTGTGTGTGTGTGTGTGTGTGTGTGTGTGTGGTAGGAGGGGAAACTGATTTACATATTTTAAACTATCTGAAATGTTGTTTATATGCCTGACCCGATACTTCTCAAGCTTTGGAACACAGATGGAATGCTCCATTTGGAATCAATTGCCTCTATTTCTCTTGGTGAGGTTAGCTAGTGGCTAGTTAAGCCTATTTTCTTACATAAAAGGAGTTTATGGAAATATATTTAGAATCTTCTGAATATAAATGGAATTAATTATGAGCTTTAGAATTCCTGATGACTTAATAAAAATGGGCACCTTCTATTAAGTAATTTCAGTAATCAGAATCAGAATCACTGAGAAGCCTGTTTTTCTCTCTGTTTCAAGGATTCCGAACATTGGAGGCAAATTCCATAGAGATAATCCTGTTTACCATGAAATCCAAGAACATAAACAAGTTAAGAAGCATGCATTCTTTAGAATTGAAGACAGTCAGCTTTTTTGCCTTTTTGAAGAACTAGACCTAAAACTTTCCTGACTGTATGGATTTTTTTCTTTCTCTAGGATTTGTTTCATTACTTTCTATGGTAAAATTGAGGACTATTGACATCCTGATGATAGGGAGATAGGCGTCTGCTTTAGCAAACCTGGGACCTACAGCTGTGCACCAAAGCAGTGGGTGGTATGTGGGAATGGTGTCCTGAGGGTCCTGAGCCCACTCAGGTAATATCTGGTCCTCTCTGGGAATGCTTTCTCCAGTGATCTCCACAACCCACCTTGACCTTTTCCATTTTATTCTTCTGTTGAATTAAATTGAATTCCAAAAGTATTTATTGAACATTTAGTCTATTGAAGGGACAATGATAATAATTGGAGACTGAGTGATATTCTATGGAAATAAATAATATGCATTATTCACACTCAAAATATTAATAAATTAGTTTACTTAATGATGTTGATTACAGTTTCCACTTCAAATTCTTTATGAGCAGTGGTCCTCAACCTTTGATGCACTTAGGAATACCTCGGGGAGCTTCAAAAACTACTGATGCCCAGGCTGTGCCTCAGATAAATTAAATCGTAATCTCTGGGGCTGATATCCAAGCATCAATAGTGTTTAATACTCTCCATATGATTTTAATGTGAAGCCAATCAGTAGTCCTTGAATGGGTTACAGGTGTCTCTAGTCAACTTTTGTTAACTCTTGGAGCAGCTGGGCAAGGCCTGGAACAGTTGGAGGCTTGTCACCTCTGGCCACAAGCAGACTCTACCAGTGAGCTGTGAAAAGAACATTGTTTATGTACCATAACATCAAGAAGGTTGGGGAGCATTGAATGTCTTATAACTTTATACTACTGTAAGATAAGCATTTGTTTTTCAACTTTAATAGAGGAAGTATTTGAAGCTTTGGGAACTGACAACTGGGTTTACTGAAATCACAGGATAATTCACAGAGCTGATATTTAGACCATGGTTTTCTTGTAGTACAGCTTCTAAGGATGTAAAAAAAGATTCAAATAAAATATGGGAACCCAGAGAAATTGACATTGATTTTCATCTAGTGTGATCAGGGAAGGTTTCCCAGAGAATTTGCCACTTGAGTTGGACCTTCAAGAATGTGTGGATTTTCACAGGTAAAAATATGATGTTATCTCTGTTAATGAAATACTGCCATTTGCAACAACATGGATGGACCTTGAGAGAATTATATTAAGTGAAACGAGTCAGGCACAGAAAAAGAAATACCACATGTTCTCACTTATTGGTGGGAGCTAAAAAATAATATATAATTCACACACACACACACACACACACACACACACACACACACACACACACACACACACACACACACACACACACAAACCGGTGGGGGGAAGAAGATATAACAACCACAATTACTTGAAGTTGATACGACAAGCAAACAGAAAGGACATTGTTGGGGGGGAGGGGGGAGGGAGGTGGGAGGGAGGTTTTGGTGATGGGCAACAATAATCAGCCACAATGTATATCGACATAATAACATTAAAAAAAATATTTAAAAAAAATATGATGTTATTCTAGGTTTATAGGATAAATAGTGATTTTATTTGGCTAAAATAAATAAAATATTACAGCTTACCTTATGAAAATTCAGGGTTCTTGCAAGGATAGGTACACGAATGGAAGGCCACAGCATCTGCTCAGAAGCTTACCTATCCTGGCTGCACAGTGGGAAGCTTTCTGATGGGAAGCATTCTGATGCCAGAGCCCTACCCTCAAACCATCAAATCAGAGGACTGGAATAGGGCCCACCCACTGGGGCAGTGTGGAAGGGAGCAGCAAGAAATAAACTGGTTTGGGGTTGGATCAAAGAGAACATAGACTATGATGCTGATACAATGTTATTATGTAGGTGATGGGGAGCCAGGGAAGGCATTTAAGTAGTGCAGGGATAAAGCAATCATCCATAAACTCTGTCCAATTCCTTGCTATCTTTTATTTTGTTTCATAATTTAGAAAAGATCACGTATTCCCAATGGAAGTGGTTTTAAATCTGGGAGCATATTAGGATTCCCTGGGAAAGCATTTCAGTTACACCCTCTTTCTCTGGTTCTGAGGCCATGCTAGAGTCTTGGGGTAGCCCAGGTAGTTTCACAAACTATAGTCAAAGCCAACTCCTTCTCTTCCCTATCCCAATTTTATTATACTCAGTTAGGGGACATGGTAGGTAAAGTCAGGGTACAGTCTACAAGACCTCTGTCTTAGTCTATTTGGGCTGCTATAACAAATGACCGAGGGCTTGGTGGCTTATAATAAATCTATTTCTCATAGTTTTGAAGACTGGGATGTGCTAGATCAAAGTTTCATTGTCTTGTTAGGGTCTGGGTCCTCTTTAGTTTACAGACGGACAGTTTCTCACTGTGAACTCACATGGTGTAAGCCACAAGAGAGCTCTCCAAGGTTACTTTTATAAGGCACCAATCCCATTCATGAGGGCTCCACTCTCATGACTTAATCACCTATAAAGGCCCCCCACCTCCTAATACCATCACTCTGGGGGTTAGGATTTTCAAAATATGAATTTTTTTTGGTTGGGGGAGACACAAATACTCAGCCTATAGCAACCATCCTCACTTCTGACACCAATTGCAAACTTAGGGATCCCCAAGACCACCATTGGTTTTGCTAGAGGGACTCACAGAACTCACTGAAAGCTGCTATATTCTAGTTATGGTTTATCATGGTGGAAGAACACAGATCAAAATCAGACAGTGGGAGAGAAACATAAGACTGAATCAGGAGAGCTCCAAACATGGATCTTTTAGTTGTCCTCTCCCAATGGAATTCTGGGGAAGGGGAACGTCTTTCATGCAGCCTCAAGAGGGCGGGGTGTTACCTGTTGATTTTCTTTCTCTTTCTGTCTTCTTGCTGTCTGGCCCTGGATGTGACAGAGTCATGAGAAGAGAGGTACAGAGCAAAGTAAATAAAGCTTCAGTGTTCTGATGACAGGATCCAAAAGGGCAGCTTCAGTGAACCAGAGAGGACTGAAGAAATCTCAGAGAGGAAGGAACTTGGGAGAGTGACCCCATAATGTTGTTTATGAACTCCTGGAATCATGTCCAAGACACACATGTGTATATCTGACCCTAAACAGTAAACTATAGATTTTGAGAACTGAATTTCAAGATATGCCACTGTCCAAATTTCAGACTTGCTACTGGGTAACAGACATTAGAGACAGATCCAAATAGCATTACAAAGGCTTTGAGAATGGTACTGAAATGGAATCCACAACCTACAGAAAGCTGGCCATAACTTGAGACCTGAACCCAGCCAGGTTGATTGCCTACAAAACCAAAAACTTATAACATTTTTCATAGAATTTTCATAAGAGATAGAGTCTCACAATACAAAATTCAAAATGTACAGGGTAAATTCAAAATTACTTGGCATAGAAACAGTCAGGAAAATCTGAAGTTATATGGGAAAAGGCAATTGACAGATGCCAGTGCCAAGATAACACAGATGTTTGAGTTATCTGACATAGACTTTGAAGCAGTTATTATAAAAGTGCTCCAACAAATAATGGTGAATATCCTCAAAAAGAATACAAATGTAGAAAGTCTGAGCAATTAAATAGAAGATGTAAATAAGAACCAAACGAAAATTTTAGAACTGAAAAATATAATAACCAAAATTGAAAACTTACCTCTTGGCACAATGGCAGAGTGAAGATGACAGAGAAAACAGTGAACTTGAAGACAGATAAAATTATCCAATCTAAACAACAGAGAAAAATAATATTAAAGAAAGAATAGGAACAAAGTCTCAGAGAACTGTGGTTGAAAGAATCACATTGTCCAATTGTACTCTAAAGCTTCAACGTAAAGACAAAGTGGCATTTATGAAGGAATAGGCCAATGGAACAGAGTAAAAAATAAACATAACTACATAAATATGGCTAACTTGCTTTTTGACAAAAGTATTAAGGAAAATCTATGGAAAAAGCAGTCTCTCCATGTTAGATATCAATATTCAAAGAAAGGCCTTTGATCTAAACTTCACATATAATTAAAAAATTAACTCAAAATAGATTATACATTTAAATGTAGAACATAAAACCATATAATTTTTAGAAAAAAATGAAAAATCTTTATGTCCTGGGGTTAGGCAAAGAGTTCTTAGATATAACACCGAAAACAAATCCATAGAGGAAAAAATCGATAAATTAGCATTCATCAAAATTCAAAACTTTTGCTTTGTGAAAGAACAGTGTTAAGAGAATACAAAGACAAGCTACAGACTGGGAGAAAATAATTTCAAATCACATATCCAACAAATGACTTGTATCAGGAGTATATAACCAACTCTCAAAAATCAACAGTAAGAAAAACAAACAACCCAGTTTAAAAGTGGGCTCCAGACATGAACAGACACTTTGCCAAAGAGGAAATATGAATAGTAAATATGCATATGAAAAAATGTGCAACATCATTAGTCACTGGGGAAATGCAAATTAAAATCATGGCACATTAGTTATAAGACTAAAAGGAAATATTGAAAATATCAAATGTTGATGAGGATGTGGAGTAAGTGAAATGCAAAATGGTGCAGTTCCCTATAAAATTAAACACATCCTTATGATATGGCCCAGCAATTCCACTCTTAGATTCCCAAGTGAACCAAAAACTTATGTTTGTACAAAAACCTGCACACAAATGTTTATAGAAGCTCTGTTTTTAATCAACAGTAACTGAAAACAACTCAAATGTCCTGAAGTGGATGAATGAATAAACAAACTGTGGTACATTCATATTGAGGAATACTAAATATCTCAGGAATAAAAAGGAAGAGAGAAATGCACACAATAACTTGGATAAATTTTATAGGCATTATGCTTAGTGAAAAAAACTCATCTCAAAAGATTACATACTGTATAATTTCATTTATGTGACATTAAAAAAGACAGCAACATAGTGTGTGAGAACACATCAGTGGTTGCTAGGGGATGAGGTGTGTGTGTGTTGGAGGTGGGAGGATGTGACTTTGAAAGAAAACCACAGAGAGGTTTCAGGGGTGATGGGTTGTTCCGTATCCTGTAGTCTCTACATACTTTCACCATCAAGATTAAGTCAGCTTTGATGACAATTTCATACTCAGAATTTATAACAGTGGCCGGGCATAGGTTTTCTTTTCTAATCTTCTAAAAATTAGATAAAATGGAGAGAAAAACACAGATCCCAAGAAAAACAGACTTTGTTTATTAGGGTAACACTCTCCATGATAACAGTGTCAGTAAACCATAGTCCTTAGGCCAAATCCTGCACGCCACCTGTTTCTGTATGGCCCATGAACTAAAATAGTTTTTATACATTTAAATGGTGGGCAAGAATCAAAACAAAAGTATTTCATGACACGTAAAAAGTATATGACATTCAAATTTCAGTGTCCATAAATTAAGTTTTGCTGTAACACAACTGTGCTCATTCAGTTACATATTGTCTATGGCTGCTTTGGAGCTATTATGGCAGAGTCTAGTAGCTGTGGCAGAGACTATATGGCCTACAAAGCCTAAAATATCGACTTTCTGGCCCTTTATGGAAAAAATTTGCCAACACCTATTTTAGAATATTGCTTAGATAGCTTGCTTATTTTTATTTAATAGCAGAACACTAAGTAGATTAAGATTTACCTAAGCTTTGGCTCCATGAATAACTTTTAACAGTTTATGTGGAAAAATAATTTTTCTTGTGTAAACAAGGTTTACCTTAAAATCTATAGTGTTTCAGATATTGTGTTTCCCTACCTCCATTCAAGATCTGAGATCTGATATTTAATCAAGGAAAGAAAGTTAAAAAGTGCCCCCTCAGTGACACCAAAAAATGGGGAATCCATTATCATTTTTATTATCTGTGGTCTGCTTGTGGAATCTATGTATTAGGGGTTAATTATAGCAGTTCATTTCTGGGTGATGGTTTGTGAAACTAGAAGTTATCAGATAAACACTGGAGTCTGATTTACTTGTTCATGAGCATACTATAAAATCCTCAGTTAAATCGCATTTTATGACTATGGCCTCCAAGTTTTTAAATATAGCCTTTTGATTACTTCACAGTTATAAAGGCTGACTTTCTTTTTGGTATGTGGCAGTGAGTAATTTATAACGTCTGTTAAGTGAACAATATTTACCAAGTGCTATCAAACAAGATAAAGATATATTTCACTGTGTCTTCATAGCAGTGGAGATAGCTAGAGAAAATGTATTCACTACTTATGATTTCACTATATGACATTCGCATTCTATGAAGTGCAAATCTGAAACAATTTTATTACTGTCCTACCTGTATTTATTTCTTGCTTAGTGTGTTTTCTAAGGCCATTTTGGATGCCTTCTTTGAAAGGAAAAAGAAATGATGCCTTAAAATGTGGCTTTCTTTAAGTACAGCTTAAATGACTATATTCCATGTATTGGGAAATTTATTTGCCAATCACATGTGGTACAGTAGTTCCCCATTATCTGTGGTTTTGCTTTCTGTGGTTTTAGTTACCCACAGCCAACTGTGGCCTGAAAATATTAAATGGAAAATTCCAGAAATAAACAATTCATATGTTTTAAATTGCATGCCGTTCTGAGTAGCATGATGAAATCTTGTGCCTTCCTGCTCCATCCCCTTTGTCTAGTGGACTCACGCTGTAGATGACGATTAACTGGCTCAGTTATCAGATCAACTATTGTGGTATCACATGCTTGTGTGCAAGTACCCTTATTTTACTTAATAATGGCCCCAAAGTGCAATTGGATCGATGCTGGCAATTTGGGTATGCCAAACAAAAGCCGTAAAGTCCTTCCCTTAAGTGAAAAGGTGAAAGCTCTTGACTTAATAAGGAGAGAAAAAAAAATCATATGCTGAGGTTGCTAAGATCTACAGTAAGAACGAATTTTCTATCCGTGAAACTGTGAAGAAGGAAAAAGAAATTCATGCATACTATATACAGGGTTCGATACTATTCTCGGTTTCAGGAATCTACTGGAGGTTTTGGAACAAATCTCCTGCCATTAAGGGTGGACTACTGTATATTGAATCATGCAATGACTTATGTCCACAATGTAAAAGGCTATATAAAAAAAAAACTTGGATAGTAAATTGTATATTCATGATGATTCATAATTAAATATAATAATGGATGGGGAACGTATTAAAAAATATAAAAATATCAATTATAATTTATAGTTTCCCAAACAGGTTTGTATATACCATCTCAGTTGATTACAGTAACACAGTATGAAATATACAAGGCAGGAATAATCATCTTTATTCTACATAGGAGGAAAATGAGGCTCAAACAGCCTGAGAGACTGCCCCAATGACAGTTTATGAGTGGTGGATTGAAGATTAGAACAGATCTTTTAATTCCCCAAACAGAGATTGTTTTACTACACTGTGCTTGCTACCATATTCTTCACTAAAAATAAAAGACTCCTTTTCCCTATAAATGGCAATGTTCTTTCCAATCCAAGGACTGCCTACTATATATGAAAAGTCAAGAGTGCAATCGTTTTGCATAAATGTTGCAATTCCCTTCATCCTACTAGATCTCTGGATCTCAGATGTATAATGGAATTGATTTATATATAATTTCATGTCTGAGTTTGGTAAAGAAAATATTAAATGAAAGTGTTCTATGGGGAGTGAAACTATGCAACCCTCATTATGGAATTAGAATAAATTGTCTTGGGGGCTTTTGTTCATGCTGTGTGGTTAGGACTGTTTTTTTTTTTTTTTTTTTTTTTTACTCTCTTTGAGTAGTGGTTTTATTAAACAAATCAATATTACAAACAAGATTGCTGGAGTCATGGTGAAGCTACTCCAGGAAGGGTTCAGAGCACAGCATTTTTTTCTTTTTTTTATATGATCATGTGAATATGTTTATTAGCTTGTTAATATGGTGGATTACACTGATTTATTTATTTATTTTTTAATTTTATTTTGTTGATATACATTGTGGTTGATTATTGTTGCCCCTTACCAAAACCTCCCTCCCTCCTCCCTCTCCTCCCTCCCCCCCAACAATGTCCTTTCTGTTTGCTTGTCGTATCAACTTCAAGTAATTGTGGTTGTTATATCTTCTCCCCCCCCCGGTTTTTTTTTGTGTGTGTGTGTGAATTTATATATTAATTTTTATCTCCCACCAATAAGTGAGAACATGTGGTATTTCTCTCTCTGTGCCTGACTCATTTCACTTAATATAATTCTCTCAAGGTCCATGCATGTTGTTGCAAATGGCAGTATTTCATTTGTTTTTGTACCTGAGTAGTATTCCATTGTGTAGATGTACCACATTTTCCGTATCCACTCATCTGATGATGGACATTTGGGCTGGTTCCAACTCTTGGCTATTGTAAAGAGTGCTGTGATGAACATTGGGAAACAGGTATACCTTCGACTTGATGATTTCTATTCCTCTGGGTATATTCCCAGCAGTGGGATAGCTGGGTCATATGGTAGATCTATCTGCAATTGTTTGAGGAACCTCCATACCATTTTCCATAGAGGCTGCACCATTTTGCATTCCCGCCAACAATGTATGAGAGTTCCTTTTTCTCCGCAGCCTCGCCAGCATTTATCGTTCAGAGTCTTTTGGATTTTAGCCATCCTAACTGGGGTTAGATGGTATCTCAGTGTGGTTTTGATTTGCATTTCCCGATGCTAAGTGATGTTGAGCATTTCTTCATATGTCTGTTGGCCATTTGCATATCTTTCTTAGAGAAATGCCTACTTAGCTCTTTTGCCCATTTTTTAATTGGGTTGCTTGTTTTTTTCTTGTAAAGTTGTTTGAGTTCCTTGTATATTCGGGATATTAATCCTTTGTCAGATGTATATTTTGCAAATATTTTCTCCCACTCTGTTGGTTGTCTTTTAACTCTGTTAATTGTTTCTTTTGCCGTGCAGAAGCTTTTTAGTTTGATATAATCCCATTTATTTATTTTTCCTTTTGTTGCCCGTGCTATTGGTGTCGTATTCATGAAGTCTGTGTCTAGTCCTATTTCCTGAAGTGTTTCTCCTATGTTTTCTTTAAGAGGTTTTATTGTTTCAGGGTGTATATTTAAATCCTTAATGCATTTTGAGTTGATTTTAGTATATGGTGAGAGGTATGGGTCTAGTTTCATTCTCCTGCATATGGATATCCAGTTATCCCAGCACCATTTGCTGAAGAGGCAGTCCCTTCGCCAGTGAATAGGCTTGGTGCCTTTGTCAAAGATCAGATGGAAGTAAGTGTGTGGGTTGATTTCTGGATTCTCTATTCTATTCCATTGATCAGTGTGTCTGTTTTTATGCCAGTACCATACTGTTTTGGTTATTATAGCTTTGTACTATAGCTTAAAGTTGGGTAGTGTTATGCCTCCAGCTTTATTTTTTTTGCTCAGCATTGCTTTGGCTACATGTGGTCTTTTATTATTCCATATAAATGTCTGGATAGTTCTTTCCATTTCTGAGAAAAATGTCTTTGGAATTTTGATGGGGATTGCATTGAATTTGTATATCACTTTGTGTAGTATGGACATTTTCACTATGTTGATTCTTCCAATCCAAGAGCATGGGATATCATTCCATCTTCTTGTATCCTCTCTAATTTCTCTCAGCAGTGGTTGGTAGTTCTCATTATAGAGATTTTTCATCTCCTTGGTTAACTCTATTCCTAAGTATTTTATTTTTTTGGTGGCTATTGTAAATGGGCAGGCTTTCTTGATTTCTCATTCTGCATGTTCACTATTGGAGAAAAGAAATGCTACTGAATTTTGTGTGTTGATTTTGTATTCTGCTACTGTGCTGAAACCATTTATCAATTCCAAGAGTTTTTTTGTACAGGTTTTAGGCTGTTCGATATATAGGATCATGTCATCTGCAAACAGGGATAGTTTGACTTCATCTTTTCCAATCTGGATGCCCTTTATTTCCTTCTCTTCTCTGATTGCTCTGGCTAGTACTTCCAACACTATGTTGAATAGGAGTGGTGAGAGTGGGCATCCTTGTCTAGTTCCTGTTCTTAAAGGAAAAGCTTTCAGCTTTTCCCCATTCAGGATGATATTGGCAGTGGGTTTGTCATATATGTCTTTAATTATGTTGAGATACTTTCCCTCTGTACCTAACTTATAGAGGGTCTTTGTCATGAATGAGTGCTGAACTTTATCAAATGCTTTTTCAGCATCTATAGAGATGATCATATGGTCCTTGTGTTTGAGTTTATTAATATGGTGTATCACATTTATTGATTTGCATATGTTGAACCAACCTTGCATCCCTGGGATGAATCCCACTTGATCGTGATGAATAATTTTACGTATGTGTTGGTGTATTCTGTTTGCTAGTATTTTAGTGAGGATTTTTGCATCTATATTCATCAAGGATATCGGCCTGTAGTTTTCTTTTTTGGTTATATCTTTACCTGGTTTTGGTATCAGGATGATGTTTGCTTCATAGAATGAGTTTGGGAGATTTGCGTCCGTTTCAATCTTTTGGAATAGTTTGTAAAGAATCGGTGTCAATTCCTCTTTGAATGTTTGGTAAAATTCTGCTGTGAATCCATCTGGTCCTGGGCTTTTCTTTGTTGGGAGCCTTCTGATAACAGCTTCAATCTCCTTTATTGTTATTGGTCTGTTCAAATTTTCTACGTCTTCATGGTTCAGTTTTGGGAGCTTGTGTGTGTCCAGAAATTTATCCATTTCCTCCAGATTGTCAAATTCGTTGGCGTATAGTTGTTTATAGTAGTCTCGTATGATTCCTTGTATTTCAGATGAATCAGTTGTAATATCACCTTTTTCATTTCTCATTTTTGTTATTTGAATCTTCTCTTCTTTTTTTTGTTAGCCATGCTAATGGTTTGTCAATTTTATTTATCTTTTCAAAAAACCAACTTTTTGATTCATTGATCTTTTGTATTGTTTTTTGGGTTTCAATTTCATTCAGTTCTGCTCTGATCTTAATGATTTCTTTCCGTCTGCTAACTTTAGGTTTGGATTGTTCTTGTTTTTCTAGTTCTTTAAGGTGAAGTGTTAGGTTGTTCACTTGCCATCTTTCCATTCTTCTGAGGTGAGAATTTAATGCAATAAATTTCCCCCTTAATACTGCTTTTGCAGTATCCCACAGGTTTTGGTATGATGTATCATTGTTTTCATTAGTTTCAATAAATTTTTTGATTTCCTGCTTGATTTCTTCTTGGACCCATATGTCATTAAGTAGAATGCTGTTTAATTTCCATGTGTTTGTATAGTTTCCAGAGTTTCGCTTGTTATTAATTTCTAGTTTTAATCCATTGTGGTCTGAGAAAATCCATATTATAATTCCAATTTTTTTGAATTTATTGAGACTTGACTTGTGACCTTATAGGTGATCTATCCTGGAGAATGATCCATGTGCTGATGAGAAGAATGAATATTCTGAGGTTGTTGGGTGGAATGTTCTGTAGATATCTGCCAATTCCAATTGGTCTAGAGTATTGTTTAGATCTTGTGTTTCTCTGCTGATTCTTTGCCTAGATGATCTGTCTAATATTGACAGTGGGGTGTTCAGGTCCCCTGCTATTATGGTATTAGTGTCTATTTCCTTCTTTAGTTCTAATAGAGTTTGTTTTATAAATCTGGCTGCTCCAACATTGGATGCGTACGTATTTATGATTGTTATGTCTTCTTGATGCATCAGTCCTTTTATCATTAAGTACTGTCCCTCATTTTCTCTTTTTATGGTTTTTAGTTTAAAGTCTATTTTGTCCAATATAAGAATAGCTACTCCTGCTCATTTTTCTGTTCTGTTTGCATGGTAAATCTTTTTCCATCCTTTCACTCTTAGTCTATGTGAATCTTTATGGGTGAGGTGGGTCTCTTGTAGGCAGCATATAGTTGGGTCCTCCATTTTAATCCAGTCAGCCAGTCTGTGTCTTTTGATTGAGGAATTTAAGCCTTTTACATTAAGAGTTGTTATTGAAAGGTGTTGATTTATTCCTAGCATTTTATTGGTTGTTTGGTTGTCTTAGGTGTCTTTTGTTCCTTGCTTTCTGATTTACTGTTTGGTTTCTGTGTTTGTTGGTTCCTTAGGTTGTAGATAGCGTTTTTGTTTGTTTGTTTTCTCTTCATGAATACCATTTTTATTTTACTAGTGGGTTTTGATTTTTCTTGGGTTTTTATGGCAGTTGTAGTTATTTTTCAGGAACCAAACCCAGTACTCCCTTGAGGATTTCTTGTCAGGGTGGTCGTGTGGTCGTGAGCTCCCGCAGTTTTTGTTTGTCTGAGAAATATACTATTTGCCCCTCATTTCGGAAGGATAGCCTTGCAGGGTAGAGTATTCTTGGCTGGCAATCTTTGTCTTTTAGTATTTTGAATATATCATCCCATTCCTTTCTAGCTTTTAGGGTTTGTGATGAAAAGTCTGATGTTAGCCTGATTGGGGCTCCCTTACAGGTGATTTGATGCTTCTCTCTTGCAGCTTTTAAGATTCTCTCTTTGTCTCTGAGTTTTGCCAATTTGACTATAACATGTCTTAGAGAAGGCCTTTTTGGATAGAATACGTTTGAAGATCGTTGAGCTTCCTGGATCTGAAGATCTGTGATTTTTCCTATACTTGGGAAGTTTTCTGCCACTATTTTGTTGAATATGTTTTCAATGCAATCTCCATTTTCCTCCCCTTCTGGAATACCCATGACTTGGGTATTTGAGCGCTTAAGGTTGTCTGATATCTCTCTCAGATTTTCTTCAATGTCTTTGATTCTTTTTTCTTTCTTTTTGTCTGCTTGTGTTATTTCAAACAGCCCATCTTCAAGTTCAGAGGTTCTCTCTTCAAGTTCAACAAGCCTGCTGGTTAAACTCTCCATTGTGTTTTTTATTTCACTGAATAACTTCTTCAGTTCAGCAAGTTCTGCTACATTTTTTTTCAGCACATTGATTTCCTTGTACATTTCCTCTTTCAGGTCCTGTATACTTTTCCTCGTTTCATCATGATGTCTAGCTGAGTTTTCTTGTATCTCATTCAGTTTCCTTAAAATTACCACTCAGAATTCCTTGTCAGACATTTCAAGGGCTTCTTCTTCTATAGGATCTAGAGTTTGAGATTTATTAACTTTTGGTGGTGTACTTTCTTGATTTTTTGTATTTCTGGTATCTTTTTTTTGATGTTTATTCATTGTGGCGGGGGGTTTCACAGTCCACCGGTTTGAGACTATTGACTACCTAAGATGTTGCTATGGTTGCCAATTTGGTATGGCTACCTCTGTGACTGCTCAGTTGGCCTCTAGTGCCTTGTGTGTGTGGTTGCCTCGGGTCTTGGGCCTCTCTGGGGAGCCACCTCTCTGGTCAGCTTGGACTCTGCTGGGCTGCTGGATCACTGGGCGGTACCGCAGGGTGTGTGGTCTCTGCTGAGCTTCCACTTCCCGTGCAGGACTTCTCCCTGTTCTGTGCACTCTGGCCCAGGGTGTTGGATCACGCAGTGGTGACCCCACAGGGTATGTGGTTTCTGTCGAGTCTCTGCCTCCCTAGCCAGACCTATCCCCGCTCTGTGTGCACTGGACTGGGCTGGGACGTGTCTTCTGCAACCCTCGTCTATGAGCTGGGCCTTCAAGACCCTGCTCAGCACTTCCTCGCCCAGGAAGTCCACCAGGTTTCTGCTAGGCGCAGACGACTGGTCACTCTGGGTGCCTTTGTAGCACTGTGTAGATCTTTCTCGGGTCTTATCACCTTCCTCCTGGTATTGTGGTTATTTGTGTACTTGTATTATCTCCCACACCAGAGCGTGAGCTCCTCGGGGGATGAGCCTGCAGCACACGGTTCACCTTTGAATCCCCCGGTGCGGACCTAGTCCGGTGCCCGCCTGTAGTCAGCTCTCTGGCAGGTTCAAGTGAACTCGGGAACTCTCCGACCACACTATTCCTAACCAGAAATCGGTTAGGCATTTTTCCAAACTGGTGGCCACAGAGATGGTATCTGCCTCCCAGTAACAGGAAGTTTACCGGGCGCCGGAGCCCAGGGTACAGTGGAGTGACAGTCGCCCCAGCCCGTACTTCCTTGCCCTCCCGACGCTGACCAGGGGTGCCCCACGCCACCAGCCCTGCCAGAGAACCACGGAGGGAGTGGGAAGGGAGGCTGGCCCGCAGGCCCTGGGCATGCAAGTGGGAAGGCTCAATGAGGAGCTGAGCTGGGAGAGGAGGACAGGCTTGGCCAAGCCAGGCTGGAGCCGCCACCACCTGAGAAAATGGAGGCAGCCCCGGGGCCGGTGAGTGGCCCAGTGGGGTAGGCGGCAGCCGGGCGGGTGTCTGCCCCCCAAGCAGGGCTGGGCCGGGGGTCACTCACAGGGCTGTGCCAGGTCAGACGGCTCCCTCTCTGCCTCTTCATCGTTGCCGTCCCCGTTCTTGGCCGCCGCCACCTCAGGCTGCTCACTCAGTCCCGCAGCACGGCTTGGGCACTCCCAGGAATCTTCTTTTATGCCGGCCTGAAACCTCGAATCCTGAATAGAGCAGCTGGCTGCCTTCAGTGCGGCCCGGCCTCTGGGATCCTGGCAGCGTCAACAGCAGCCCTGGCACCGTGTTCCCTGTTTAGAGACTCGCTTTTGCAGCTAAGAAACATTTCTTTTCCTGCTCCATGCTTCAAAGCTGTTGCCTGTAAATGAGGCAGCCTCTCCTGCCAAGGGCAAAGTGGCGGTCAGCCCCCACGACCGGCCACCAGCAGCAGTCCTCCCTTAAGAGACAGCAAGAGGAAGGTCCACAAGTTTCCCGGCTGCCTAAGGCCCAATGGCCGCCTTTTCCATCTCAGCTACTCTGCGCCAACCCCCACAGCCACTGCCAACTTGGGATCAGGACTGTTTCTATATTGATCTTTTTCCAGCAGCACTAAACCTCATACAGTGTGAACACCACTAAAGTTTTGCTTAACACCAGAGGCAGATAAGTTTTCACAACTGATTCATGTAGTTAATCTCATAAAGTATATTGAGGTGGCAAATTCTAATTTCTGACCCCCAATTTTCAAATATTAGATAAATGGGATAGCATTTATTATCTTAGATTTATGTTACATTACCAGTTTATTAAAACACACTAATTGAGCTGTTGGTGCATACAACCAACCACCCTCTCCCTTTATTTCCATGAGGCCAAAGTTCTGATCCTGAGTGTGTTTGTCAGTGCCTATGGCTATCAATGCCTATGGATGAGGTATGTGCATTAGGGAGAAACCTTATTTTTCAAAACCGTGCTTTCCAAATTCTCTTTCCTTTGACTTTGGTATTTGTGTTTTTTCTTACTTTTCTATTCAATTTTACTTGCTTGATGGGACTCTGACTACTTCAGTGGACACACTCCTGGTTTATCCTGCTCATCATATGCTTGCTGCACGAAACCCCTACAAAGGAGAACATTGTCTTCTCAAAACTCACCCTCTCTTTGTCTCATCATGCTATATCTATCCAGTTCCCATTTTGGCCTTCTCCACACTATTCTTTCATTTGCATACATGTATTGAACCTCTAACATGTGCCAGATATTATTTTAGGTTCTTGAGATGCATCAAGGAACAAAACAGAAAACACAAATCAATTTTTTAGTGGAGCTTATATTCTAGTGGAGGGTGGGTTTGGCAGGGGACTTGGGAAAGAAAGAGACAATAAGCATCAAACAAAATTAACAAGCAAATTATGTGGCATATTAAAATGGAGTGAAGGGGAAGCCTTACAGATATCAGAGGGATGAGCATTCCAGACAGAGGTAACAGGATTCAAAGTCAGAGCATGCCTGGCACATCTGAGAAACAGCAAAAAGATGAGTGTGTCTGGAGTGAGTAGGTGAGGAGGAGGGTAGAAGGAGATGAGGCAGAGATGCAAAGTATGGGCTGAAGGAAAGTCATGTAAACCTACAGGCCACTGTAAACCTACTACTTATATTCTTAGTGAGAAAACTACTCATGTTGGATGATTTCAAGCTGAGGAAGACATGATCTGTTTTACGATTCCTTAGCCATGACATCTACTGAGGGTCCCACCAAAGGCATTCTTCATTTTTGATTTCTAGCATTTCCTTTTGATTCTTTCTTAGGGTTTCTATCTCTCTGCTTTCATTACCCCTCTCTCCTTGCATGTTGTTTACTTTCACCATTAAAGTCCTTAGCATATGAATTATAGTGACTTTAAATTCCTGGTCTGATAATTCCAACATCTCTGCCATATCTGAGTCTGGCTCTGATGCTGGATCTTATTAGGCCTCACACTCAGCTTAACATAAGCACAGCCATGTTGACTGTGATTCATTCACCCCGTCCCTTTCCCTCAAGGCTGGTGCATTCCAATAAGAACATCTTGTACAAAACAGGAAAACTGCAAAGCCATTACAGAATTCTCAGTGCTCAGAATAGTTGCCCAGCCTCTTCCCAAACAAATCCTATAAGGCCTCTGCTAGACTGTATGAGGGAAGAACACTGATCTTTCAGTTTCTCCTCCAGGTTCACTGGAGTAAACTCCCTTGCTTGGTAATGTTTAGTTTGGAATCTTTTATTCTGTTTGTCTCACTGACCTAACAGCTGTGACTCTTCAGATTGTGCTTTTGCCTTTTAGCATGCCTTGTAATTTTTTACTGAAAGCCAGACATGATCTGGCTAGGAGTTAGGCTGTGTTTATTGTTTGCTATAGCAGTGGTGTCAGAAGCTAAAATTTCCTCTGGTGTCCTTATTCTTTCCCTCTCTGTTTTCTTTGGGTGTCCGAAGAGACTCCTTAAATAGAGCCTAGGCCTTGCAGTCCTTTCCTACTGTCATCCCATCAGGGTAAAGAAGGTTAACTGATGTAATGGTAAGGGGTGTTGGAGGAAAGGGGTTAATAGTTCTGTGATCCCCAGGCTTTTAGTAAGCTTGAATTAGGTATTTCCCTTCCACCAGGTCAGTTAGACTCTGGTAAAACCCCATTTGGTTAGGTTCTGATAAAATAGTTTCCCTTGAGGTCAGGCCTTGTTAGGAACAAAGAGCTCTGGGCCTATTTCAAAATGTTTACTTTGCTCCTCCTCCTGCTAGAAGCACCTGGGGATCTTTCTCTGATTTTTACAGAGAGAACCTGGCTTCTGGAGATGAAACTCAGAGGAAAGCATGAGAACCACCCTACGACTGGCCCCCCTCATAGTTCTTAACTCTCAAGCTAGTCCACTCTGAGCCTCCAGCAATTTCAGTACAGTGTTTAATTTAAGTACGGCAATTTAAATACAGTTAAGTGTTTAGAAAATGCTGGCTTTAGCTGTGCGCCTCTGCTCCTGGGGGGTTGCTCGCAGTAAGCTGTTATTCTCCATATCTGTCCATCTGTCTCTGCAATTTGGGTGCAGCAATTTTCCCTATGGCTTCAATTCTCTGATGGATCTAAGAGTTGTTGATTTTCAGTTTGTTCAGTTTTTTCGTATGAAGACGGAAGTGATGGCTTCCAAGCTCTTTACTTGTGAGACCAGAAACCAGAAGTTTGATTTACATTGGAAAAGGATCACTTTAGTTGCAGTGTTAAGAATAGACTGTAAAGGGCCGACCCTGTGGCACACTCGGGAGAGTGCAGCGCTGGGAGCGCAGCAGCGCTCCTGCCCCGGGTTCGGATCCTATATAGGGATGGCCGGTGCGGTGCGCTCACTGGCTGAGCACGGTGCGGCCAGTCACAAAAAAAGACAAAAAAAAAAAAAAAAAAAAAAAAAGAATAGACTGTAAAGAAACAAGTATGGAGTCAAAATAATGGAGGAGTCTATTTTAGTAATCCAGATGAGAGGCGATGGTGAATTTATCCAGGTAACAGAAGAGGAGGTGAGAAGTAGTTTGAAGAAGGATGTAGTTTGAAGGCAGAGCTGCTAGGAAATG
The DNA here is from genome assembly GCF_027409185.1 of Cynocephalus volans. Lineage (NCBI taxonomy): Eukaryota > Metazoa > Chordata > Mammalia > Dermoptera > Cynocephalidae > Cynocephalus > Cynocephalus volans. Next base: position 102,329,773 of record NC_084461.1, read on the forward strand.
CTGATGCATTAGATATCAAATGCAGGAAGAGAGATGATCCTTGCCCTGAGTAGCTGGAAGGATGGAGTTGCCGTCAACTGGGCTGGGAAATGCTGCTAGTGGAATAAGACTGGTGGAGCAGTAGATGTCAGAAATTCCATTTCGGATATTTAAGATTTGAGATTTCTGTTAGGTATCCAAGTGGAGATGTTGAGAAGGCAGTTCTGTAGAGATATCTTCAGTCCAGGGGGAAGGCCCATCCTGGAGATGTCAGCACATGGATTGCACTGAGAGCCATGAAGTGGTTCAGATCTCTTTGGGTGTGCAGATGAAGAAAAGGACCAAAGACTGAGCCTCCAGACAGTTCAATGCTAAGAGGTCCGGAGGAGAAGAGAAATCAGCAAAAACTAGGAAGGAGAAGCAGTGACGTAGGAAGAAAGACAAGAGTTTGTAGTTCTGGAAGCCAAGAGGAGACAGGAGCAATTATATCACATGCTACTGATAGGTCAATAGTGCATCTTTCCTTCTTTAATTTCCTGTATGTTAAATTATGAGTTTTTGATTAAGAGTTACATGTATTTGAATATAAAGTAGCTACATTAAATATACATGTATGTCTTTAAAATCCATGAGCTATTTAATATTTGAAGACACCTTTATCATATATTTCTCTATGATCTTTTTCCTTTCAGCAAAAGCAGAGAAAAAAGTAACTGGGTAAGACTATGTTCACCCTCATGAAAGAACATAAACATGTTTGCTATTTATAATAAAATAATATTTTGAGTGACTGAGTTTCCCCCTCGAATTGCAAGTACCTTTGATGCTGAACTACCTCCCCTCCTCCGAGCACCCATCCCCCAATGTAGTCATTGCCTGAGGGAATAAAACGATATGGTTTTTGAGCTGCAAGAGCATGTTTCAAAAATTTCAAAATAGTGTATAAACTTTATGCCATTAAAAATAGATTTGGAGGAATAAATGAAGACCAAGCTAGCTTGCCTACAGATTAGCTAAAGAATCTTGAGACTGTTATAGAGATGAGGAAGGAGAAGGAAGTAAATCAGAAGGGAAAGAGGGGAAAGTATAGTTATGGTGGTCTCAGACAGGGATCTATGCTCCACCCCCTTGTTGGAGTCCAGGGAAGGGGAGATGAACGGTTTGAGAAGTCCAGAGATCCAAGGGCAAGGCTATGTGTTGGTATGTAAACAAAGGGGCTGCAGAAAGTTTTTTTCTAGCACCCAACTATATCCTTCCAGTGAGAGAGGGGCAAGAAAACGGCTGAAAGGAAGAACCAGAGGAGACCTGTGCCCAGGCTGAGGAGAATGCCACATGTCCCCACCATCTGAGTATGTGGAATGAAATTATCCATCTCACTAAAAGACAACTCCACTTTTTAAGTTGCTGTGGCTGAGGTTTCATGACTTTCTCTCACACTCCACATCCAACCCACCAGGAAATACAGACCATTCCTCTTTGAAATGTTTCTAGAATTTAACCACCTCTTACCAGCTCTGCCACAGAGCAAGTCTCCATCCTCATCCTCTTGCATATATCGTTGTCATGGCCTCCATACTGCTTCTTCCTTTGCCCCTGCACAGGTCACCAGAATGATCCTTCTAAATATAGCCCTCTGTTCTCTGACCCCTCCCCTCCCACGACAGCTCCCCAGCGCTGGGCACCTGCACGCTGTTCTCACGTGCCCCCTTCCACACTCCCTCCACTCTGTCTTCTCCAGCCAGCCCCGCTGGCTTTCTTCCTGTCTGGGGACATGCCACAGGTGCCCTGCCTTAGAGCCTCTTCATTTACCAGTCCTTCTTCCTAGGGTGTCCACCTCTGTACAAATGTCTCTTACTTCACTCCCTTTCTCTTCTCATTTGGCTTTATTTTTTTTTTCTTAGCACTTACTGGCATGAACGGTCTTCAAAAAATTCATGGAAAGATTCATATTATCTTTTAATTCTATTTTTCCGCAAAATTTTTGAAGTACCCTCATACGTGTTTATTTATTGTCTGTCTTCTTATACCGGAATATAAATTTGACTAAAGCAGTCTGTTTATGCTCAATGAATATTCATTAAATGACTAAATGAATGAATAAATTTACATAATTCTTCTCAAAGGCTTCTCTGGCCACCAGTATTACCTATTCTTAGATAAATTGTGAAACGGTCTGTGTTCCCTCCAAAGCAGAGCCCCAGATAAAGACTACATGAGGATAACTTACTTTGGGTATGATCTTGGAATCAAGAGGATGGATTCCATCCTCTTGGATGGAATGGGAAGGGTTAAGCAGTGAAAGGGGAGGATTAAGCAGTGAAAACCAAAATAAAGACAATTTAACCAACACTACCAGCAATTGATGGTGCAATCCCACAGGACTGTCTGGGTAGGATCCCTTCCCTGCCTACTCAAGGGTGGCATTAACTTTTATGCACTTCTGGGTTGTTTATATATGACTGCCAAGAGAGTAACCAGTAGAGAGTCACATGGTGACATCAGAGGAAGCCACAAGTGCATGGCACAGGCCAAGGTGAAGTACTATCAAAGTACTCATGCACAAATCTGGTCAAAGCCTGTGCAGAACTAGTTGCTATACCAATGGCAGGAATAAGAGATAAAGCCATGAGGACCTGAAGCAATGCACAAGGGACATTTATTACGGTCCATCCCCTCAGATACTGCATATGTCCCCTTCCAGTTGGTGGCCAGCCACAATATCTGCAGAGACTTAAAACAAATGAAACAACTACAGTCTCTGCTCCTTCACTCCCATTCTAGATTTCCTTTCTTTTTAACCAGTGGTTTGGCTGGTCTAGGTTGCTGGTCTGTTGGATTGGGCTAGAACTTTACCCCTTTGATCACTAAAGCTTCTCAGGCACCATAGTCACCAGATATGGCTCCTCCAACAGCATCTTTGCTTCCTTTGACCTCATCTTAACTCATGGCACATATTTTAGGTTTGGTTTCAGCAGCACCCTACTTATAGGTACCACTTATTATGTCACCCAACTTTTGCAGCATTACAAACAACTACAGATCCTCAGTGGCATACCACTAGCATTTATTTCTTGCTCACATGCTTTTGGGTCAGTTAGGGCAAGTTGGGGCAATTTTGCTCCATGTGTCTTATTCTGGGACCTGGGTTGAAAAGGCAGCAGTTAAGTGGGGTATGTTTTTTCTCATGGGCATGGCTGAAGGACAAAAAGGAATATTTCCAACTTCTGCTTGTGTCATGACTACTAACATTTCACTGACCAACTGCGTCACTTGGTCAAGTTGAAAATCCAAGTGTGGGAAAGTGTAGTCTGCCTGTCATGAGGCGCAGGATGGGTGTGGATATACAATTCTACAGAAAGGGAGTGAAGAATTGAGACCAATCTACCACAGGGAGTACAACAGAAAAGGAGAGAGAGCCAGGATAAGAACGAGTTCCTAAATTGGCTACTGCTTCAGGCACCTCATGCAAAATCCTGAGGAACTTGGGCAGGAAATGAGGCCAGCAGCAGAGCCCTGAAACAACACTCTGTCAGTTTTCACCTGTGTGAAGTGGAAGACTGTGTAGAATGAGTCAAACCAAGAAGATTTAAAATGTGCAAGAGGTTTCTGGTGAAGCCACTATCTCACCTCCCACTTGGTTATCTCTTTCAATACTTGTCTCACCTTTCCTGAGCCTCCAGCCCCACACACCAATGAACACTTAATTCTGGGTCTCGTTCAGTAGAATCTCACTCTCAATGATGCCTTAATTTAATAAAGGTTTGGTAGCTGATTGAAGGTTTGGGTGTTACCACACATATAATCATATTTTAAGAAGAGGCACATTGAAACATTTGCTCATGACCAAGATGAAATAACAGGGATTAGGGATTTACGCTCCTGCATGAAACAACCCCCCCCCCCAAAAAAAAAACCATACAAAATATATCAGACAACAATTTTCAAGACATTGGACATCAAGCAACGAGGGACAGTGGCCCATTAAAGAAAAAAAAAAAAAAAAAAAAGATGAGAGAAGCCTTATAATTGCCCCAGCTCACTGTCAGCATGTTTTGAGAACACAGCACAGGGAAAGGAACACAGAGCCTAGTGGTCTCCTTGAGTTGAAGAGACAAAGCTTCAGGGCGGTACAAGCAGGTAGAGTTTGTAGGGCAGAGTACTTGGGAGGTGAGCACTGCACAGAAAGACACAGCTCCAGAGATCTGCTGAAGGTCCAACTCGAGTCTTCAGCTGAGTACTGATCAGTGCATGCTAAGGCAAGGACCAGCTGGGAGGACAAGAGGGAACAAACTCTGGTGCTCCGACAGGGCAGAGCACATAGTTCCTATTGCCACCAGCCAAAGCAGAAAATCTCATAATTTATGGGACTTCAAGGTTGAGTATTTAGAAGGGTTTTGTCTTAGTAGTGGGGCAAAAATTATCCTAGATTAAACTCCAACCTACCTGGTTCTGACCAACAAAGTTTAAAGGCACAATCTGAAAGGATAAATTATTTCCAAGTATCTTAACTACATCACAGAACAAAGCTCAAGAATATTTATAGGAAAATAAATGTTTTCTAACACCTAAAAAAATGAAATTCACAATTTATAGTATCCAATAAAAAATCACCCGGCAAGCAAAGAAGCAGAAAAATACAACCTATAATGAAGAGAAAAATCAATCAGTTTAAAACTGATTCAGACATGGCATAGATGATAGACTTTGAGGTGGACATTAAAGCAGGTACTCTAATTACATTTCCTGTTTTCAAAAGTAAAGTCAAGGTATGAAAGATATTTTTAAAATACCTCAATTGACCTTCTGGAGATGAAAACTAGAATGTATGAGATCAAAAATACACTGAATGAGATTAATGGAAGGTAAATATTACAGAAGAAAAGACTGGTGAAGTTGAACAAATAGCAATAGAGACCATTGAAAATTAAACAGAGAAAAAGGAGAATTTAAACAGAACATCAGTGAGTTTGTGAAACAACATCAAGCATCTTGCTCCTGCAGTGTGCACAGCTCCCCTAGTGCACACTTTCTGCAGTGGAAGTGGTTCCTCCTGCAGCAAGCTCCTGAAGTGTGGCCAGTATCCCCAATATGTGGCTTCTGCAGTACACAGCGGTCAGCAGCACTCTGTGGCCAGAAGCTTCTCCCAACTCCTTACTAGTTTTGTAGTGGCGTACCTCCAATGAGACAGCTCCCCATGAACAGCTTTCTGTGACAACTGGGAGGGCAGATTTCTAGCAAGTTCTGGAGGGTTGATTTCTATCAGCTCTGTTGGAGTGGTACCATGGTGACTTCTTTGCCATTGGTGAGCCACAACTACACCCTCTCCAACAAGGTCTGGATCTCAGCCCCCAGGGTAGTTGTGAATCTTCTGTGGGTGCTTTATTTCAGCCCAAGGGGTTATGGTTGCTCCTATATCAGCTATTCCTATTTTTTCAGACTTCTATTCTTTATTATTACCCAATCCCTCATTACTCCAGTATCCTCTCTTAGTTAATCATTCTTTATATTTAAATTTTTTGTCTCCATGTTAGACTGTGACTAATACAGTTCCCTACTCATTCTATGATACTAACGTTAAGTAAAAATACTAAAATCAAATTAAAACATTATAAGAAAAGTACAAAGCTGTATCCCTTGTGAACATAGATGTAAAAATTCTAAATAAAATTTTAAGAAATCAAACACAATGTATAAAAAGGATAGTACTGTATATTATGACTAGTAGGGTTTATCCCAGGAATGCCAGGTTGGTTCAATATTTAAAAACCAATGTGATTCACCATATTATTAAACAAAAAATGAATGATCATGAGATAACAATAACCATGATAAGTGCAGAAAAGGAAATTGACTAAATTCACCATCTATTTCTGAAAAATACTCTCAGCAAATAGAAAAAGAAGCAAAATTCCTCCAGCTATAAAGGACATCTATGAAAACATGTACAGCTGACATTATTCTTAACAGTAGAAACTGATTAATTTACTTCTGAAATCACTGACAATGTCCCTTCTCAGTAGTTTTATTTACACTCTACCAAAGACCGTGGCCAGTGTACTCAGGCTAGAAAAAGAAATAAAAGGCACTTAGAAGGGAAAAAATAAATAAAACTGTCTTTTTTTCCCAGACAACATGATAATCTGATGCAGTAAAGCTTCTGGAGCTAGTAAGTGAGTTCAGCAAGATTTCAGGATACAAGACCAATATACCAAATGAATTGTATTTCTCTGTACTAGCAGTGAATACCCAGAGATTAAAAATACCATTTACAATAGCATTAAAACATAAAATAGGGATAAATTTGACAAAAGATGTATAAGACCTTCAGCCTGGAAACTACAAAACGTTGCTGACAGAAATTAAAGAAGATTCACATATATGGAGAGATATACCATGTTCATGACATGGAAGAATGAATATTCAGATGTCAACCTCCCTAGATTTATCTACTGATTCAATGCAATACCAGTCCAAATCCCAACAGATTCTTTGTGCAAATTGACAAACTGATTTAAAATTCTTCTGGAAATGCAAAGGATCTAGAGTAATCAGAACAGCACTGACACGGTCATTACTGAAATGCAAATTACTTTGGGGAAGAGGGACTTCAAAAGGGCAGAAGAAAACTTTTTAGAAAGATGGCTATGCTTATCATCATAATTATAGAGATAGTTTCACAGATGTATACATATGTGAAAACTTAACAAATTGTACACTTTCATACGTGTTAGCTTTTAATGTCGATTATACCTCAATAAGTCAGTTTTTCAAAAAAGGGAAGGGCATGTCAGGAAGTCTTTGAGAAACGTTTAAGGAGCAGGGAAATTTCTAGTGAGAGAACTTAGACACTGGAGCATATGTGTGGAAATACGTGGAGGATAGAGACTGCTTTCCCAGTCTCTTCTAATTTTGCCTTTTTATAGTTAACGTTACTGTCGCTAGTTCTTTCCTACTACTACAGCTTTCCTCTAGTCTTTTCCTCTCAGTCTCCTCAGTTGCACTCATGAAAGAAAAGCGTTTCTGAGCAGGCCTGTGATTGATAAAATATGTGGATAAATGTCTTCTTGACAGGGACAGTTGTGCTACTCCTTCCTTGTTCTTGAAAACCCATTGTGCATACTCTTCAGTTATTTCGAACACAAACCACTTTGAAGATTGACTCCTTGGGTAGAAAGCTCACAACCAGGCTTCACAGGAGGCTTCAAACTAATTATTTTCTTTTTCTTTCTTTGTTTCCCAATCCGTCTCTCCTTCTCTTTATTTCTTTCATCCCTTTTCCTTTATTTCTTTTTTCTTTTATTATGGCTTCATTGTTTTTTTTCCTATTTAAACTCTGAGAATTTATTAACAGATTTGGGAATGAGGTGGTCCAAAGCTGGATATCTATTTCTGTTTTCTGAATTACCTTTATATAAAAACATACTTTGTTCGTGGATAGAATCTTCTTTGCCAGAGCAAATTCAGAAATGCAGATGTTCTTGAGATGATAAACTAAGATAAGCACTCGGATAAAATGGAAAGTATTCTCTCTGCATAAAATGACAAAGAACAATCATAATAGGTATTTGAGCTTTCAAGGTCCAGATTTTTGCTTTTTCCTCTTGATTTAAAAGAAATGTTAACCACAACCAAAACCTTTTGTAATTCTTTTCTTTTGTTGAGGTTAAGAAGAAAAAGTAGCTTCAGTAAAAATTAACCAGAAAAGGAATACTGAATATAGCCTCAACCAATTCTAGACTTGAACTTGAAATTAACTTAAAATTCCATCACAGTATTAATATTTAGTATCTATGTAGCACTATATTGCCCAGAGCTTCATAGTCTTTTGAGTTATACCCTTCCATCACTTTTCAAATTCCTGTTATTCATTATCAAGTTCCAAGAATCTTGTTTCATTCTGCTGGACGGAGCTCTGATACTTCAGGGAGGAAAAATTTTAGCCCCTTGAACTATTTCTCAATAGGAGCATGGACTCTACTTCTATAGTTTACTATTAAGAAGCTGTATTTTTATGTCCCTGCCACAGCTGCGTTAAGTTTAAAATAAGAATTTAGCAACATGTTGACTCACCAAAGAGATTTTATGGTAGACATTGGCTTGTGAGGACCATGTGCCCTGGTAAAATTAAATAGTGAATGGATGCTTAGCATTCCTAGTGTTGCTGCCATAAGGTCTTGCACTTCATTCTGTATTGAGGGCAGAGAGGACTGGGAATTATTTTAGGCCCTGAGCAGTTCCATGGAGATGAAAGACCATCACTAACATTATTCATGAAAAAATATCAAAGGTCATCTATCTCCCATAAGGCTCATTTGGTGCACTTTTAATGAGTGATGGATGATCTGCAAAGGGTTTGCTGTGGAGGGGCTGTGCCCTGTGAATATCTGGATGACTGCTGTTCCTCTGAAACTTGTCCAAACATTTTCCCAGTCTTTCCTCATCATGGATTTTCCCAGTGATGGCCTTCAGCCTTCCTCATATCTTTTTCTTGGCATTTTGGAAATTTTCTTTCTCTGAAACTTCTCTCTGCTAAGCCTTTTATTTCCACACATTTTTTTTTTTCTGGTTGCTTCAAGTAAATGGTGGCTTCCCAGGGTTAAAAAAATCCAAGTGACTTATTGCTTAAACCAGAGTGTGGTTCATTTCCCCATTTATGTAACCTGTCTTGATCTAACCTTTTAACTGGTTTAACTGATTATTCTTCATTCCTGCTCTCCTGTATTCCTGTGTTCTATTACCTCTATTTTATTCTACCTAACATTGCTTCCCTGAGCTCTACCTCCTTGTTTCCTCCACATTTCCAAATAATCCACAGTTACCTTCCTCCTCCAGTTTATTCTCTGTTCACTTACAGAGAACGGAGATGGGCAAGGTAGAGTCTTACCTGGGGCAGTCAATAACTCTGCAAGGTCAACTCAGTGTAGAGGGAGGAGAATCTAAAAGCATATAGGAACTTACTTGGAGACGGGCAGGGCTTTGGCTTAAGGAAGAAAAGTGGGAATTGGAACAGCACAGGTGGATGAGAATCAGGAAGGGTAGTCAGTGAAAAGTGCTGCAGGCTATCAAACTGTTGAGATTGAAAGAAAGGAATTGGGAATGGGATGCACATTCAGAATAAAGGGCATTTAGGACAGAACCTGGTTCATATCAAGATATGAATGAAGTTAGGTTTGAGAGCCAAGGTATAGATAAAATGCAAGCATGGGGATCTGGCTCTCAATCATTTGGGTTCCCAAGAGAGTCACTTAATTCAGGAATGCAGCTAATTGACAAGTTAGAATGACTCACCTGCTCATGGTGGGCAGGATCTACAAGCTTACATTGGGGCTGACAATGCCTGAGGGTCTGTGAGGCAAATGGGGCCAGGCCTCAGAGCCTCTGGTTTCCTAGCCTTGGCTTGAACCCTCACATGGGTGGTGGGGTGCCAATACAGTGAGGTCAAAGTAAACAAAGCTCAAAAGCTGGCATTGGATAAGCTTTATCATCAAGAAATCAAATACAGAAGCTGAAGAAAGTCAAATTTACCAGGAGAAAGTGATCATGGAAGCATATATTGAGATTAGGTATTTCTAGAAGCGAGTTAGAGTTCAACTTTTTTTTTTTTTAATACTATTATAGTCTTTTGTTCTTTATAGGAAGAAGAGTCAACTGATTGCACACATAGCTGTCCTTGCTTAATATATCACTGTAAATATACACGTGCATATGTGTGCATTCTTGTGAGTATATGCATTTTTGTGTGGGCAGGCTCAGGCATCATATGTGCAGGGCTGTGCATGTCACAGAAACAGAACAGCTGCTTTTTAGAGCTTCCATTTTTGATCAGTCACACTGGTGACAGATTTCTGTGATCCTTCTTAGAGAAACATTTGAGTCTGGCTCCCTAAATTGAATAGCTGTAGTTATTCTTGTTGCCAGTCCAGGCTTATCTTCTAGCACCTCAGAGTCTTGGTCCTCCTCTTCTGGTGCCAAAGTCAATGTGACTCATGGCAGAGCAGGCACAACTAGTACAAGTCTGTCTTACATGAAGCTATAATATGGGATGCATTTGTGTTCAGTGCTGCTTCCCCACAGCCATACTCCTCACCCCGCCTTCATGTTTCATGCTTCTTACCCAGTATTCTTGCTCTTCCTCTTTCTTTCCTTCTTTCCTTCCCTCCTTCTTTCTCTCTCTTTCCTTCCTCCCTCCCTCCCTCCCTCTCTCTCTCTCTCTCTCTCTTTCTCTCTCTCTCTCACACACACACACACACACAGACACACACACACCGTTTTCCAGTTTAGTGCTCTTGGAGCTTTGATTTCTGCCAGGTAGTCTAAGGCAACTCCTTAGGGTAGGTATTCACTGCCTCCACCAACTGTAGTTAGATACTAACTGATAGATACTAACAGATCTATAAACATTTGCCTTTACAAGTAATATATTAGCATAACTATAGATGCAATATCTTAACCAAAGACTGACTCAGAGATGGAACTCTAAAAAAAATTCTGATGCTGTAGTGTATTGGGGTGGGGCAGCACAGAGCAGATGTTTGAGGAAAACAGACTCTGGTATCCCACCACAAAGGCTCAGTTGTCCATGATGGAAGGCAGCACTGCAGAGATTAGCCTGATGTAGGAGAGGATTATACTGCTTGAGAACTATAAAGGACCTATTTCCTTCATCAGGTGAATCCGCACTGATCCTCAGAAACCTGGTAGGGTATCTCCTTCCAGAATAAATCAATGAAGAAAGATCATGGTATTAAACCATCTGTACCAAAGAAGTTAACTTTCTTTCATAAGGGAGCAGTTCTAGGTTGTGATCACAATGGGGTATTAACTTGCTTTATGGTGTATGCCAGGATATTTTTCATTCTCTTTGCCAGAGTAGGCAGCTGTCTTTACCAATAAATCTTGCAAAGTTTGCCACTTTGGGGGAATCATCTGGTTCAAAGCAGAATTGTTCTTATAACTTCAGGAAAAAATTAAATCTCTGCTCTATCTTAAATACCCTCAGAGCAAGACATGCTAAAATCTTATTTAGTGTTCTATGCCTCAACTTCTTGGCAGTAAGAAAGTTCCGCCTCAGAGCTAACTCAAATCTTTTTGCCACAATTTAAGTCATTTTTGGGGCATGACTAAGGTGAGAGTTCAGAACTTTAATAAATTTCTTTTATAGCTTGAGGGAGGCAAGTATGTCTACAGAGAATTTAGCAGGATGCAAGGCAGCCTTAGAGCCTTTCTGGTCCTGACATCTATTCATTTGGAACACGTTTCCTTAGGATCCTTTGGGATTCTGGGTTTCCCTGTCAATGACTTGTGGAGAATGGACAGGGAGCAATAGGCAAACAGAGAGCAAAGAGGCTCAGTATTGTGTTTTGTTGTTGTTTTTATTTTTCTGGCCACTGTGGAATTGAGGATATACTTTACAGGAAAAGGAATTCCTTGGGTGACCCCAGCTGTGTTATTGTCCTCCACTGCAGAAGACAAGGGCTGTGCCGGGTGGCTGATGAGATCGCTCAGCTCAGTCACCCGCCGCTGGTCCCCTGACTCTTCCTGGCCTCGGCATTAACCTTAGCACTGCTTTTTCTGCAAATGGTTCCCTTGCCAGGTTCCCCAAGTCGGCAATGCGCTGAGGCAGCTCAATTCAGGAGTTGTGTTGAGGAGGCAGGCTTGCCGCTGGGAACCCCGGCAGCAACTCTAGAAGAACTGATTAGCTTTTAAGAGCAGACCTCCACCAGACAGGCAGGAGTCTAAAGAGTAAATAGAGGTGCTGGCCCTGGAATTTTTTTTTAAAGGCCCCAGAAGGGTTTGTTCACTGGTGTTTGAATTTCTATAGAAAAGCAGCTCTGTGAAGCTCTAAATTAAACCAAGCTGACCCCTTTCACACCCCAAGTTATTTACAGTTCACAGGTCTTTGGAGAGTTCTAGTTTGCATGCAGTTGGAAATAGGTCCGGGCTGGCAAAGGTAGCCTACTGTGGGGCTATTTGCATCACACTACCTTACTTTCCTTTGGTGTGGGAGAAAGCTCTGAGACGGAAGCCAAAAGATGTGGTCTAGTTGTAAACACGCTTTGTTTTTCAGCAAAGGGAAGGCGCCGGTCTGAATACCCCAAAAAGAGCCAGCTACTAGAAAGCAGATAACTAAGTTCTCTCTATAATTAAAAGCATTCCTCAGAATAATAACTAAGTATTAGGAAGGGAATTAAGTAACACTTCCTCCCCACCACTGCAACTGATTTCCTTTGCAGCTTGAACAATTGGATCAGTCAAGAAAAGTGGCAGTGATTACAGCGCTCAGTTTCCCCATTTGCTCCATACTGGGAGAGTAATTAAGTTAAATAGCTTTCAGTGCCTAAGCTCTGGTTTGTGTCCACGTCAAATCAATTACTAGTTCAGGTTTGTTCATCAGCACCTTGAACATATTCCCTGAACTTTTATAAAACCATGGCAAAGTTGTATACCTTGGCAAGTGTTGGATGGGGTGATCCTGAAATCCCACACAAAACTCATTTCCTATGAGAAATGAGGCATGTACCTCTCTCTTCCCAGACTGGTAAACTCAGCTTGGCCGATATTTAGTAGAAACTTTCTGGGATTTATCAAATAAATGAGGACAGTTTGCCAAGAGACAAGCACCATTTTAATCAGAATTACTGGAAACTGGATTTCATGGTGTGAGAAGCATAACAACAAAAGTGGTAATCTACTGTCTGGGGGAATGTGACGGGGGATGCTTGTAACCAACTATCTTGAAAAAATTGAGGTGATCTTATACTTTACGCTTTTTCTTTATCTGCAACTCAGTCTACAACACATGATTCTCCCTCTTCTAGGTAGGAAAGTATACTAGGTAGGGATATTGGTGGTGATGGGGGTGGGTGTGTGTGCAGAGTGATTGGAGTGGGGAGGGGGGCCAGCACCTAAGATGATTGCAAAAGAGAGAGGAGCCATAAGTTGAGTCTTTAAGTGATTTGCACCTTACCTGGGCAGTATGAAAACACACATGAAAAAGACATGAGAACACATTCATGCAGAAGAATGTGTCATCTGTGCCTGATGCACGGCAGGCACCCAAACAATATTCATGGAATAAATGAATGAATGGGTAGAATAATGATGGATGAATGGCTAGAGAGCCAAGTACTTCAGGAGAAGAGCTTATAGTCACTGAAGCATTCTGCTGTAAATGGAATTAATTGTCCATGTCCTGCTGGGAAGAAAACTATGGCCCATACTTTACAGTAGTATGGCTAAATTTGAACAAATATAAGCATTATGTGAATAGAGTATGTGGTGTAGATGACTAAGCCTCCTTATTCCTATGCATTAAAATTATACACATTTAATCTCCAAGCAAAAATAACTTTATGCATGTGATACAGAAATTAAATTATAAAATGTAAAAATTTTAGAGTGCCAGTTGTATAAAAAGAATCAACTTAGGGCATACATGAGATAAACAAGGTAGATAGACAACAGAGAAAGCAGTGACCAAGTGGAGAGAAACTGAGCCTAAATGTGGGGTCTGTATTACATGATTAACATCTCTACATAAGGCAATAAATGGTTTAAATGGCTTTTCTGAGTCTGTGTAGGACTCCTTACTTCGTCTTTAAAGATCCAGGTCAGATGTTGTTTTCTCTATGTAGTCATTCCTTTTTCTGTGATTCCCCAGGGCTTCTGGTATTGCACTGCAATTATTCACCTCCTGTTGCAAGAGCAAGAATATAGTACACGGTAGCAGTCAATAAGTGTTTGTTTGTAAGAGGCCAGGAATTGTGCCAGTTTTCTTCAAATAAACCATCTTATGCAGTCCTTACAACAACCCTTTTATTCTGATCCTATATGTGAAGACCTCGGGCAAGGAGCGTGTGTGATATGTGTGGTAAATGGGAAAGGCAGGCTTTAAACCATAGCTCTCCAGACAACAGGTTCACTGTTGTTTGCACCATAGCAACTCCTTCCTCCAATGCAGTGCTGAACAATAGGTTCATAATGTAAACCATATGTGTATTTAAACATTTTTAGTAGCCAAATCTAAAATAAAAAAGAAGCAGGTGAAGTTACATTTTTTTGTAGTAATATTTTAATTTTAGAATAGTTTTAGATATACAGAAAAGTTGTAAAAAGATACAGAGAGTTCCTATAAACCCCACACCCAATTTCCTCTAGTGTTAACATCTTCTATTAGCATGGTATATTTGTCATAACCAATAAACCAATACTGATATATTATTATTAGCTAACATTCGTACTTTATTCATATTTCTTTCATTTTTACCTAATGTCCTTTTTCTGTTCCAGGATCCTGTCTGAGATATTGACCATGTCTCCTTAGCTTCTTTAGACAGTTTCTCAGACTTTACTGGTTTTGATGACCTTGATAATTTGAAGATAGTTGTCAGGTATTTTGTAGAATATCCCTGCTTTGGTCTGAATGTTTGGGCTGCCCACCCCACTCCAGTCCATATATTGAAATCCTAACCCCCCAGTGTGATGGTATTAGGAGGTTGGGCCTTTGTAAGTGATTAGACCATAAGGGTGGAGCCCTCATGAATAGGATTAGTGCCCTTATCAAAGAGACTACAAAGAACTAGCTAGTCCCTTCCACCATGTAAGGAACTAGCTAGTTCCTTCCACAGTGAAAAAACACAATTTATGAACCAGGAAGCAGGATCTCACCAGACACCAAATCTGCTGACACCTTGATCTTGGACTTCCCAGCTTCCAGAATTATGAGAAATAAATTTGTGTTCTTTATAAGCTACCCAGTTTGTGTTATTTTGTTATAGTAGCCCAAACGGACTGAGAGAAATTGGTACCAGGAGTGGAGTGTTACTATAACTAATACCTGAAATGTGGAATTGGCTTTGGAACAGGGTAATGAGTAGAGGCTGGAAGAGCTTTGAGGTGTGTGTTAGAAAAAGCATAACGAACCATAAAGAGAGATACTGGTGAAGGCTCAGAAGAAGAAAAGAACTGTAGGTTTTAATCTTCTTAGAAAATGTTGGCAAAAATATAGACCATAAAGGCTATTCAGATGGAAATGAGGAACACAGTATTGGAAATTGGAGGAAAGATAATCCTTGCTGTCAAGTGGCAAAGAACTTGGAAGAATTCTGTTTATGTCCTGGTGTTTTGTGGAATGTAGAACTTGTGAGTGATGAAATAAGACATTTGGCTGAAGAAATTTATAAGCAAAGTGTTGAAGGTTCAGCTTGGCTTCTCTTGAATGCTTATAGTAAAATGAGCAAAGAATGATTTACGATGGGATTTTTTAATCAAAAGAAAAACATAATTTAAGATTTGAATAATTTTCAGCTTGTGCATATTGAAAGGAAAGAGAAAGCACATTGTATTAGTCTGTTTAGGTTGTGTATAACAAAATACCTGAAACTGGGTGATTCATAAAGAAAAATGACATTTATTGCTTATAGTTTCTGAGAAGTCCAAAGTCTATCTGGTGGTGGTGACAGTGACCAAGTGTCACTGGTCTCACTGTTGGTGGTCTCACATTGCAAGACGGTGGAAGCAGAGAGAACAGAGAGAGAGACAGACTCTCTTCTTCTTTTAAAGCCCTCAGAACCAAGCCCTGACCACCATTTTTAATCCATTCACTACTGCATGGTCCTACAATCCAATAACCCTCTTTAAGGCCTTGCCTTTTAACTACCATAATAGGATTTCCCACCTTCTTAACAGTCACAGTGGAAGCTAAATTTCCAATACATAAAACTTGGGGAACACAATTCAAGCTTCAGGGATTTTGGGGGGGACATAATTCGATCCACTACACACATTCAGAGAAGAACACCAAAAAATATGGCCAAGCTACTGTTTGATAAGGAGATTAGCCTGGATTGGCCTGGTGACAATGGCAGAATAATCCTGAGGGCATTTTGGAGATCATCAGTGCTGCCCATCAGAGGCCCAGAGTCCTAAGACCTTGGGGACAGAACAATTTCAAAGACAGGGTCCTTCAGGGCTCCTGAAGGACCTTGGTATTGGCTGCCTGGAACTACTTCAAGTCTCTGTCCCAGCATTCTGTCTCAGTGCTCCTTGGCCACCCCAGGTGTGGTTGCAGTGGGCCCAGGTGCAGTGAGAACATAGTTGCTACCCCTGAGAAGGCACAAGTGGTAAACTTTGGCTGCATCTGGGTGGTTCCATCTCAACTGGCATGCAGACTGTGTGAACTGTGGGGGTGTGGCTACCTTTACCTAGATTTAGAAGAATAGAGCCACCTGTAGTCCTGGGCACATGACCCAGGCAGAGGTCCACTCTGCGGCTGGGACACTGCAGAGAAATTCCACTAGGACAATGCCTAGTGGAGCCATAGGAAAGGGCCATTCGTGAGACCCTAGACCAGTAGAGTCTCCAGTGTGCAATTAAAGCCTGGGAAAGCTAAAGGCACTCCACTATAACCAGTGAGAACTATAGCATGGGCTGTACCCAGCAAAACTATGAAGTAGGGTTGCCTGGAGCCTTGGGAACCCACCACCCACCCCAGTGTGTTTGGAAGCTGGGACATCTAATCAAAGATTATTTTTGAGCCTTAATTAAGATTTAATGTTGCTTGCCCTGTTGTATTTCAGATTTACTTGGGACCTATTATTCCTTTATTATTTCCTGTTTCTCTGCTTTGGAATGGGAATGTCTAGCCTATGTCTGTGCCACCATTATATTTTGGAAGCACATAACATGTTTGACTTCATAGGGTGACAGCTAGAGAACAATTTACCTCAGAATGAATTTTGCCTTGAGCTCACCCATGTCTGATTTAGATGGTATTTAGATGATGACTTTTGGCTGAGATAGTGTTTGCCAGGTTTCTCCACTATAAAGTTACTATTCCATTCCTTTCCATACTGTATCTGTTGGAAGAAAAATTTAAAGGGTGGAGAGTTATGCTCTACCTTTTTGATGGGGAAGTAATGATAACCACAAAACTGCTGTGATGAGGTCAGCTGAATTATAGTGCGTTCAGTGCACCTGTTATTAGATTCTAGTGCTGTCCATTGCTCTTGAGTTTCTATTATCCAAACTAAATCCTGAATTTAAACAAATATCCATTCCTAAGGAGTTCCCTCTGAGTTCCACAATGATTGAGAGATTGTTTCATTGATCATAGTTTGGTCCATTGGCAATATATGGTCAAAGGCTCTTCCATTGGTATTGCTTAGCTTGTGCTCTACCCCATATGAAAAGGGTCAGTTTTTTCCCTTTGAAATAGTAATGGGTAGACCTATGCACCTAGATGAGTGACTTTATAAATCAGCTCTTCTGAAAGGTAATATTTTTTATTGCAGCCAAGGTCTTATAAACTCATTACCAAAAATTCTAAACTAATAAAGAATTTCTTCTTCAGTGAGCTCCAGGAGAGACGAAGATATCGAAGATCATGACCTCCAACTCAGAGGCTTTGTTTATGTCATCAAATGAAAGGAATTCTTCCAGCCACATTGAAAGGGACCATGCCAGATATTGTAAACCATTCCCTGTGCAGCTAAGATCAAAGGTATTCACTAATGGTTTCATGTTTCTCATTTTAAAAAGGCAGATCCACCTTGGTGTACCTCCTCCATTACTGGAGATCTTCAATTGAACCTAACTTGCAGCCAGTCACTGCACTTTTCCAGTCAGGAAGAGAAGATGACTTCTGGGCAGACAGCTTCAACCAAAACTCTGGCTCGGTCCACATTCTAACTAGGCCATATGCCTCAAGATTACTAACAAAGTTAAACTCTTGCTTTAATATTTCTTTTCCCAGGCCTATGCCAAGTTAAACTTACTGCCTAGTTTAAGTAGTAAATATGCTTTAGTTTTTTTTCTTGCTGTTTGTTAACCTATTTCTACAATGAGCATACTCTTTTGCCTAAGGGCACAATTTATCCTCTTGTCGGATATTTGACAAATGCTGCTATCTAGTTTTTCAGGTTTGCCAAGACTTAAAGGATCTGACTACCAACCCCATTCCAACTTCCATGTTGAGTAAAATTTGGACTTAGACCTAAAGGCCAGAGGCTAATTTCTTCTCCTTTGTGGGACATGACTTTCTGGGAATCAAACTTCCCAGTGATGAGAAACCAACATGTCTATCTGTGTTAATCATCAAAGCTTTCAGATGAAAGCTTTTTGATCAAAAGGGGGAAATGATAACCAAAAAACTGCTTTGACCAGGCCAGCTAAATTATAGTGCCTTGGGAATTCTGGGATGTCAGTAGTCAGGTCCACCTGTCCTGGACAATGCTATCATGAAACCATTTTTACTTAGAAGCAGACTTAATGGCACCAGAAAGCTATAAAATAATCTAGAATACTTCTTATAACATTTATGTAACCTAGTAACAATCCCAAATCATGTACAACCAATAGAAAACCCGATGAAGTAAATAGGCAGGGCTTTCTTTCTTTTTCCTTTGACCCTTCCCCCTTCTTGTGATTATAAAATGCTAAGCCCTGCTGGCTCTCTTTGGAACATATTTCTCAGGGCAACCTGACTAGGTGTCTCCCTGGTTGCAATCATCATATTGGCCAAATAAATCCTCGCTACTGTTAAGGGACGCCCAACCCCTACTGACCTTAACATATGCATTCTGCTTCTGTACAAGTCGCTTGCTAAAATAAATGGGGGAATAAACAGAGTAGCATGGCCAACGCCATTTTAGGCGGCTCTGCCATTTTAGCCTGAAAAGTCCCTATGGGGAATCCAGGGTGGGGAGGGGCTACAGGACTACCCACAAAATTAGCTTATGTATCGCTGGCTTGCTTGCATTGGCTAGATTGTGTCAGGTGCGAAAAATTCCTGCCTAGCTAAAAATAAAAGCTGCGAGAGGTTTCAACTCGGGGCTCTGCTCCTCGATTGGCCTGCGTAGCCCTGGCTGTCAGAAATAAAACTCTTTTCCTTTTCCTATTACCCGGTTCTCATGGGCAAATTTCTTTTACAAGTCGGATGCTGGCCTTAACACTACATGTATTTGGCATCAGTTTCTTTTTTGGTCAACAGTGTCTACATAGATCATTTAAAATTCTGCCTGGGAGATTTGTCTTTTCTCCCTCATTTATTAATTTATTAAAAAGCATCATTTATTTATATTAGTATAGATTCATGACTATTTAATGAAATTAATTTAAATTATATTTTGTTTAAGCCAACTGATATAGTCTGGATATGTGTGTCGCTGCAAAGCTCATGTTGAAATCTGATTCCCAATGTGGTAGTGTTGGGAGGTATTTGGGTACTGGGGGTGGATCCCTCATGAACAGATTAATGCCCTCTGGTGGGGGTGGGGTGGGGGCAGGTGGTTAGTGAGCTCTCCTAGGAATAAATTAGTTCCTGTAAGAGCTGGTTGTTAAAAGGAGCCTGGCACTGCCCCTCTCTCTCTTGCTTCCTCTCCCACCGTGTGATCTGCTTGCACTCGCAAGCTACCCTGCCACCTTCTGTGGGGAGTGGAAGCAGCCTGAGGCCTGCACCAGACTCATCTCCCCAAAACTGTGAGACAAATAAAACTCTTTTCTTTCTAAATTACCCAGTCTCAGGTATTCTGTTATAGCAACACAAAAGTGGACAAATATACCAATATAGCCAAAATATTATAATTCCAATTCAAAATCAATACAAAATATTATTTATAAGATATTTTTCATTTCATGTTTATGCAAAATCTTTAAAATCTGGCATTTGATTTACATTTACAGCACATCTCAATTTTGATGCTTAATTTTCATCAGAAATACTTGATCTATCTGTACTTACATTTTATAAAATTTATAGTTGAAAATGTAGATTCACATACTCAGGTAAGAATAGGCATACCTACAGGTTTTCCAATAACTGAAGTGAGTACTAAAAACTCATTTTTCTTTAATATTTGCATCCATTTGACAAAATTGGTTTATCTGTGTTAGAAGAATTTATTTGATACAATTTCAAAACTATGTCCGAGCTAAGTAAATTTGCTAACTTTTGAGTCAACTCGGTACTATTGGTATCAAATTCAAAGTGGTATTGCATAAATTGAAATGCATCTTTAAACATATCACAATCAACAAATAATTATTTAATTTTTCTTTTAGCTTTGGCAGCAATTTACATAATGCTATTCATTACAAAATCTTCAATATATTGATTCATATTAGAAAAGTTGCAAAATCATTATTATTGAATTGTGTTATGAGAAGTTTCTATTTCAATATAAATTCCCACACTATGTTACTAGTGATGAATAAGTTTTCACTTTCCTTGGAATGTAAAATTTAACTCATTTAAATGCAGTGTGATATCAGTGAGAAAACATAAATCACACTGTCATTTTTTGTGGCATGAGTCATACTGCCATTTTTTTGTCTTTGATTATTGAATACTTAGCAAGCATTCTTTTTGTTTTAAGAAAGTCTTCAATTAGAGTTAACAATATAGTCAATCTTTGTAAAACTCTTCCACAACTCAATAGATAAGCATTTACAAAGAATACAAGATCACTAAATTGTCTCTCATTTCTTTTAAACAGTTTCACAAACAGATGAATTTTCATTGCATTTGGTATATACCGAATGATTTAAAAAATTCTATTCATGACACTGTTTATAGTGTATGCCTAAGAAAACTAATCAAAGATATTTTCAATATGTAACATATTGGCATAAAGCAATAAGAGGAACATCAGTCTCTTTGTATTAAAATTCTAATAAATCCAGAATTTTTCATCTAATATGACTAGAGCACTGTCTGTCATAACATAAACTAAACTTTTCATATCTAGCTAAAATCCTTTGGCAATTTTAAAAGATTCAAAAATATTTATGCCATGATTTTAGATTTTAGGCTGGGAATTAACTTTTTTTTTTTTTTTTGTAACTTGGAAGTTACTTGAGACAAAATATAATCAAAGTGTTAATTAGGCAGTGAGTTACACCATATAACTCAAATAAAGCAAAAGAAAAATATTTGTGATTTTTCAGATATTGAGTCAATTAGTCTTTTATATTGTTAAAAATCGTGAATTTTATGTGTAATCATTTAATGGCTTAACTGAATATCTTTCACTTTTTGTAAACCATCTTTTAAATTCTATCTTTGTAATTTCTAATAAAATATCAATAAATGAATAACATATTTTGCCGTGTCTCATCTAAAAATGATCTTCTCTGTTGTGTAAAATTTTAAACAGATATATAGCTGACCAGAGTTGCAAACTCAGAGCCCACAGAAAAATTATTTAAAATTGTATTGGTAATTTAATCACGATTTCAGGAAACTAACTTCACCAAATATTTTTTGACTGTTTAGAAGAAACCTCTTATCAAATTCACAATGTATTTGCTGAAAATCTTTTAATTTTGCCCACTTAATTAGGTATAATTTTTTTTAAACACAACAAGGAAGCAGTATTTTCACTTTGCTCTGCTGCAGCAAATTGTGATTGCCATTCTTTGTGAAAATTCTGACATCGTCCAGTCTCTTTTTTTCCATTACTGTTATGGTCATAATACCAGTTTCTAATTTCCACTTGATTCTGAATTTGTATTATACCTTTATTTTAAACTTTAAAATTTGTCTATAATTTTTTTTTTACTGGAAATATAGTTTAATGCTATTATGAGTAAAATAATAATTATTTCAATTTATGAAGTTTTATTTCCACAGGTATCACTGTAACTTCTGCTGTCTCTGTAAAATATTGAAACAAACATATCATGGTGTTACATTTGTGCATAGAAAAAAAATCATTCAACCTGAATCAACCCATTGGCACCTACTAGATTGGTCAAGCATGTATGTGTATACCAGAAGTGATGTATGTGCCAGACATGTGCACTATAACAATTATATCTTACACAATGCAATGGTTAAAATAAAATGTAATCCTACGAAAACAATAAAGTTGGGTTTAATGAAAAGATAGTTTATACTGCTTTAATTTTTAAAATTAAATGAATTAAAGAAAAATAAAATTTAAAATGCTGTTCTTCTATCATACTGACCATGTTGTAAGGGCCATGTGTGGCTAGTGACCACCATATTAAACAGAACAGATCTAAAAGCTACAGTCTAAGTGATCTGACTTTTATTCCAAGGTCAAAGTCTATAGAGGAAAACCATTAATCTTCTTATTAAGAACTGAACAAACAAACAGAAATAATTTATATGCACTTTCTGCCTCAATATACTTTGTGTAGTTTTGTAACATGGGAAAAGTAAGAGAAAATGAGAAAAAAGAAGAGGCTAAGACATATGTTTTAATATAAAATGATGGTAGTAGCTGATTCAGATCACTGGAAGTAAATTTCTCTGTCTTTTATGCCAGAACGCGTCCTAAGGCAGGTGAGTATGATAAAAGACGTACGTACTGGTTATAAAAGAGAAACTTGACTTGCTTTACAAATGAATGATTATGAAGGGGAGAGAGGTTTGGACCCACTATTGAGAAGGACCTTGTAGAAATCAGAGGCAAACAAAGACGAGATGCAATGCTTCGGTTTGGCTCAAGGTCTCTGTTACTGGATAATCAGAGATGCATGTGGAATCTAGGAGACGCCAACAACAAATGAGAGAATAAGCATGGATGACTTAGAAAGTCCGCTGTAGATTGTACAAGTCAAAATCAGAGAGGCATAATTGACTTTTCTTTTGGATTAGGAAGGTATCAGGTGTTATACCTTATCCCAATTCTTTTTTCAGCCTGTGAAGTGGGCGATGTTTTTGTATTTTGTCCCAAATCCTAAGCAGTAAAACTGCCTGGCCATACAGATAAGCACGGTCCTTTGGCAATTTTCCTATTGACTAATTCATGACTCACTTTGATTCTATTTACGGATTTATACCCTTCTTATACCCAGATTTGAAATGGCTTACAGTAAAAACAATACACTTAGGCACTTTAGAAAGCAGGGCTAAATAAAGGGTTGTATTGGGGTAGGATATACATTATTTCCAAAGAGAAGGGTCTGACTCCCCTGCGTCTTGTTTATAAGATTGATTGGTGACTTGAGTCCAAGGTGTTTAAATTTAAATCAATAGCCTATTAATAACCCAAATGGCATTATCTTATTTTAAAGACATAGTTGCAGATCAAATAATTTGAACACTGTAAGAACTCATCCATCCTTGAAGCACTATTTCTAAATGTAAATGAATAGCCAAAGTCTAAACAGAGGAAAGCAATGTGACAAATTCCAAATTAATCTTTCCCAAATGCACAGCATTTTCATATATTTAGTGGATTTAATGCACAATTGCTCTAAGCAAGAATGTGCTTTATTAGAAAACCACATCAAAACTGATCTAATAGAATTAAAATTGTTTACTGCTACCATTGAGTAATGTAAGATGTGTTTAATTCATTGATTTACTCTAAGGGTCTCAAGCTATTATTTTAGAAACAACATTTCAAAGTGGTGTTTACATTTAGAATTCATTCCCCCTTTATCCTTCCATAATCATAAAATGAGGATGTTGGGCTAAATAATCTTGATGCAGTGTTCTTCATAATCTATAATCCAATATTTCTTTTCTCCTTGCCTCCTTCACACACACACACACACACACACACACACACACACACACACTCACACACTACCTTGTTTTCTTTCCTACAGAAGCCCTGCTCTGTTCCCCACCCTCATATCAGGCAGATCCATGATCACCTAATCTATGAGACTGCTACCCTTCAGCCTTCACCCGTAATCCATGGGTGGTCCTCCCGACCAGCCTTTGTAGGGGCCATTATACACATGCAGTTTATGCAGAAAATCAAGTATGGGCTTTATAAAGGCTCTAACACAACCGTGCAGATGAAAGGAAAAACCAAAAAAGAAGAAAAAAAAAAAGGCAGAGAGAGAGAGAGAGAGAAAGAGAGAGAGAGAGAATCCACACAATGAGGCAGAGAAAGCGAGAAACTGCAGATACACACACAGAGAAAATACAAGGCATAGCCATAGAGTGGTTAAGTCCCTAGAGGGAGATGAACAGTAGGATCAATGAGTGGTTTAAACTGACAGAATAATAAAAAGCTGGATTCTTGTCCACCATTTCCTTTTATATTCCAGTGAGTAATTGCCACAGACATCACCTAATGTCTGCCCAGCAATTCTCTTCAGCTGGGAACTCACACCCCGTGCAACTCTTCTCAACACCCACAGGAAAAGTGGAGCTCCCGTCCTATCCCTCTTTTCTCTTTATCCCTCAGGCAGGCCCTAACTACTCAACCAGGACTTCTTCCCATTCAAGAATTTTTGCCTTTTCTCTACATTTCTAATAGCCATTAATGTCCTTTCCTGTTCTAATACTCTAGTTTTTAATCCCTAAACCAGAGACAGGTGGCCTCCAAATCTCATCCACTTATCAGATTTCTCACTCTCCTGTTTTATTTTTTTTAATTGCTTCCATAGCACATGGCCCTTTGATAATTCTAACTTCGCGGTGATTTCTTCTTGCATGGATACCCATGAGACTTTATCAGTTTTATAGACTATGATGAAGGTTACTAAGTTTGAGAGACAGATCCCAAGAGTTCAGTGAAACACATTTTTTTTTTTTTTAGCATAGGCTGAGAGGTTGCAAATGATCAGGTTAGAATAATGAAATTGGATAGAGAAAGGAGGAATGCGCAGGATCAAGGTGAGATTTAGACAAAAGAGAAAACAAAATCTATCTTTCAAACATCTATAGGGTTTATATATTTATGGAGTGTTACAGGTTGAGTTTAGGCAGAGAATGAGAAGTTTAGGTAAACTCTTTAAGAACCCACTCATTTTGTTTTTGTTCTACAAATACCTGCTGAATTTTCATGTGCCAGTAATATGCTGGACAATCCCACAGTGCATAGGAGAGACAGAGCCCTATCCTATGAAGCTTACTCTTTAGTAAGAAAGATTAACATCAAATAGATGAGCTACAAATAAAGTTTGTAGTTGCAGTTATATCAGGAGTTATTCTGACCCCCTGAAAAACAGCATAGATCTCAAAGTACATTACCTCTCTCCAAAGGACATAGAGAGATATCTGTTGCTTTTAATCTTAATGTTAAGATGCCACAATTAAAATGCTCAGTTC
Source organism: Cynocephalus volans (assembly GCF_027409185.1). Classification (NCBI taxonomy): domain Eukaryota; kingdom Metazoa; phylum Chordata; class Mammalia; order Dermoptera; family Cynocephalidae; genus Cynocephalus; species Cynocephalus volans. Next base: position 102,354,788 of record NC_084461.1, read on the forward strand.
ATAAACATATATATGCATATATATGTAAGTATATATATGCATATGAATTTAAATTTTAAAATCATTTTGCTAGGGATTTTGTTTCTTGGGAGATACAGTATTTTGGAAAGAAATTGGAATCAGATGGTCCTGGTATGGATGCTAATATTAAATAGCTGTGTTGCCTTGAGCATGGTATTTAATCTTTCTGAATCCATTCATTAACTTAAAAATAACAATTTACCTCACAATATTGTTATAAATATTTAATAAAATCATTCATGAAAAATGTCCCATGGACTGCAAAATGGTGCAGCCTCTATGGAAAATGGTATGGAGGTTCCTCAAACAATTGCAGATAGATCTACCATACGACCCAGCTATCCCACTGTTGGAAATATACCCAGAGAAATGGAAATCATCAAGTCGAATGTATACCTGTTCCCAAATGTTCATCACAGCACTCTTTACAATAGCCAAGAGTTGGAACCAGCCCAAATGTCCATCATCAGATGAGTGGATAAGGAGAATGTGGTACATCTACACAATGGAATACTACTCAGCTATAAAAACGAATGAAATACTGCCATTTGCAACAACATGGATGGACCTTGAGAGAATTATATTAAGTGAAACAAGTCAGGCACAGAAAGAAAAATACCACATGTTCTCACTTATTGGTGGGAGCTAAAAATTAATATATAAATTCACACACACACACACACACACACACACACACAAACACACACACACACACACACAAAACCGGGGGGGGGGGGGAAGAAGATATAACAACCACAATTACTTGAAGTTGATATGACAAGCAAACAGAAAGGACATTGTTGGGGGGGAGAGGGGGAGGGAGAAGGGAGGGAGGTTTTGGTGATGGGGAGCAATAATCAGCCACAATGTATATCGACAAAATAAAATTAAAAAATAAAAATAAAAATAAAAAAAATAAAAAATAATGCTTGGAAAAAAAAAATGTCCCATGGAATGTGTCATATAATACAGTGAATAAACATTTGACAAAACAATCATAGTGCTTAGACACATAACCAAATTTTTCCTTCAGCAGATACATTTAAAAAATCCCTCTGTAAAATTATCAGCCCAAAATGGATTTTAAGGGAAGAGAAATATTTCAAACTATGCATTTTTGTCTAAGAAAATAGTTGTGCTGATACTTATATTAAACAATTTTTAATAAAGACAACTCAAGAGAATTTTAAGTGGCTACTATGGATGTATCAAAGATGAATAACAAGTTTTTTTCAGGTCTAAGAAGTTTAAAATCTATTAAGGGCACAATACAAATATGCCAAAATTTTCTGTGTGGCCTGTAATTTTTTTTCCTCCAGTTTCTTTCCCCAACAACCTCAGAGAATAGAGCAGAAACAAAGTGTCAGTTACGTATTGCTGCATAACAAATTACCCCCAAACTTGGTACTTTAATACAGCAATGATTTCTTCCCAATTATGTGTCTGCAGGTCAATAGAGGGAGAGGAGGAGTAAATCTGCTGATAGAGATTGGACTCAGTTGAGCAGCTCTGCTTCAAGCTAAGGGTCCAGCTGGACTTGACTTTTTGATTTGGGTTTTGCCCAGTTCTGCTACATGTGTATTCACTGTAGGGACCAGGATGAAGGGGCATCAGCTACTCAGTGAGAGAACCTTTTCATGACAATTGCAGAGGCATGAGAGTGCAAGCAAAGACATATGTTGCTGTTGCAGCCTAGTCCAGATTGGCCACTGTCACTTCTGCCCACAGGCCATTGCCCCCAACAAATCACGTGACTAGATCCAAAGTCAATGGGCAGGGAAGTACACCCTGCTTGTAGAGTGTGAAAGCCTGTATTGTCTCCTGGCAAAGGTCAGGAGCTCATTCTACCACAGTAAAGTAGGCTGGGAGTTCCGAGCAGGACAACTATCCCCTGATCTAATTTTTAAGAATCTCTCACCATATAGGTCAAGAGGAAAGAAAAAAGAAAATGGTAAGGATATATTATCAAATTGTGAATTTCTCCATGAAGCATACATTCTAATACAACTTTTAGAGTTTTGAAAGATTCCCTTGCTCAGTTGTTAAGCACCACTGGATAGTATTTTGAACATTTCACAATAAACTGTTTCAGTGGAATTGAAATGTACTAATTTTAAATACTTAGCCATCTGGAACATTAGATGCTTAATTACAGCTGAAAACTCATGAATGAACAGTATGAGGCAGTTTTTCTTTCCAGTGGATCCCAGTTGTGTTTGTCTTTATTCTCAGGAGAGGAAAAAAAAAAAGGAATATGCCAGTGGTCATATTATGCTATTTCTTGGGCTTTGTTCTTCTCTTTTTATGTAAGCTCATCTTAAAAATACTGCCAAGCCATGCCAAGATCCCTGTATCTTTTCATAAAACATCAACTACAAATAGAAGTCTATCTGTTATGTAAAATAACAATAGCCATAGAAAACTACTTTTTTTTTTTTACTATTATGTTAACGCATTTAAGGTCAGTTTCCACAAAGCTCACAAGTTTTTTATTTCTTTTGGAGTATATTACTTCCTGTTCAATCTATTCAACATTCTTAATAACTAACCACAATTATAATAATAAAAGAAATGATGGCTCTATTTTCACTGTGAGAAGAAAATTAGTTTATAATAATTGAGCTAAAAAAATTAAGAGTTTTTTTAAAAAGTCATCAGATGTGGTACTACATTTAAAAATTTATAGCATTCATAAAATTTCAGACTTTAGAAATCTCATTTTCCCGTTCTTTCCTGACATATTAAAGGTTAGTAAAAATCAAAAAGGTAAACACTATTTCTTTAACCTAAGGTATGCTCGATTTGGGCCAGGTTGTGCAGAACCTGCTGATGTGGTTTAAGATCTTTCTTTGCCATCAAAGAGCTTGCAGTCTGTTTGAGAAGCAAAGGGGACTTGTATGAAATAGTAAACTGCAAACCTAGCAGCACTCATATGTGACATTGCTCAATATTAAAGGTAACCCCTCTTTCTCCATTTCATTTTAATTAGTTCAATCCCCACCCTCTGTTATTATCTCTCACCAAACCCTGATTATATCCCTCAAAGCACTTATCACAGTTTGTGATTCTGTATTTGTATGCTTGTTTATTGCTGGCTGTCTTCATTAGATTATAAGCTGTAATGGCAGGTGCCTTGTCCAATTTATCCACTGATATATACCCTGTTATTAGCACAGGGGTAGCAACTGTAAATACTGTTGAATGGATGAGTGAATGAATGAATGAAAAAAGAATGAAAGAATAAATAAACATAACTCCTTGAGTAGAATAATTTAGAGAATTTAAATTTGAAATTTAGAGGGTTAGAATGATAATGCATCATGTAGGGTTTGTTGGTTTTCGGGATGTATTGTGTTAGATGGAGGAAGAAGGGCAGTTAGGTAAGCAGATTTAAAATAAATGTGTGGGCCACCATCCTTTCTACCACCCACTGTGTCTAGGAGCTGGGTCAGCTTTAGAGGTACAAGTCTAATACTTCAAGGAATGGAGTGAGACTCTTTCGTCCCCAGTCTCAGGATTTTGGTTCTCAAAGGTAGCTCTGCGGGAATTGCATGTGTAATAATAAGAGCACTTCATTACTGAGCATGCAATTATAATAGCAGGTACTATTTACAAAGCACTTTCAATGTACCATGTCCTGTAGTTAAATGCTTACAAAGTATAATCTCTGATTCTGAACAACAGCCCTAAATGGTGGATACTATTACTGAACCCATTTTACACTGAGATGACATCAGGAGAAGGTAAATGGCACCAAAGTGTCTCGGCTGGGATTTGAACCCAGTTCTGTCTGACTTTGGAGTGCATGCTACTAGCCCATGCCTCCTTCAAGGAAAAAAGAAGGGAAATAAAACCATGATCTACTTCTTCTTCTGATGCATTTAATTTGATTCCCTTTCTTTCTTGTGCATGAAAAAAACTTTGGGACAGACAGACATTTAGTCATTTAATCTATGAAATTATTGAGCTTTTAGACCCTTTGGGATCCAAAGAGTTACTCATTCGTGTAGTCAACAAATAGTTCGTGAGCACCCGTTATGTGCCAAGTACTCTTCTAGGGGCTGATAGTTTATCAGTAAAAACAAAGATCTCTGCCCTCATGAAACTTACAATCTGGATAGGGAGACAAACTATAATCAGTAAACAAAATAACTAATTAGTAAGTTATATCAGGTTTTAAAACATACTAACTGAGATGGAAAAACAGAAGGTTAAGACGTCTGGCCAAGGGTGTCAAGGAAGGAGGAAGTCCAGGTTGCAAACTTAACTAGGGAGTTAAGAGGCCTCAGCAGCAGGCTGCCACTTGGGCTAAGTGCACCATGTGGATCTCTGAGGTGTTTAATGGTCAAGGCCCAGTAAACAGCTGGTGCAAAGGTCTTAAGGTGGAGTAAGCACACTTTGAAATAAGATGAAGTCACTGCTTTCCAGGAGCTCACTCTCTTGAGGTGAAAGAGCTAAACAAACAAACAAAGTAATTATAAATAATTGCAGTGGAGGGTAATAGCTCTTAAAGAGGTGTGTGCCCAGTGTTATGACAGCACAGAAGCAGCAGCGTATGGAAATGCCTTGCGGAGGAGATGATGGTTTCCTTTCTTTTCAAAAACAGGAAGTATTTCAAATTGACAGGAGGAAGATTGACAGAGGCATGGAAGCAGCCCAATGGAGCATCACCAATTCAGGAAGCAAGAAGATGTTTTGTCTGGTGCTTGAAGTTGAACAGACAAGGGACTGATGGATTGGAAAAGGAGATTGGGATCAGATTATAAAGAGCCTTGCTTATTGCTAAAAGAAAATTTCACTCTTGAAGATGAGGTAAAGGCTCTAAGGAATTTAAGCAAAGTGGGGAGAGGCATTTTAATAGATAAGAAAATTAAGGTACAAAGAGATTAAGAAGGTTCTAGGGCCATAGAGCTGCTAAGTGGTGGAGCCAGGATTTAAGCCCCAACTTGACTAACCTCAGAAGCCTTTATGACCCAAGAATGCCCCCTACTTACGCAAGGGTTTTGATGAAGTTAGTTACTGCAGAACAGTTAACTTTGTGAAGCGGGGTGGTGCAGTTCTTGTTAGGGGAGCTTGATAAAATGTTACCTGCCTTGTCTTTGGGAAGTCCAGAATCCAATCAGCCTAGAACTCTACTGTTCCACGAAACCCAGAACTCATGTCACTAGTTATTTTACCAGTGTTTACATCGAAGTCATCACAGCCCATACGATTTATCCCTTTTAATAGCTGAGTAGACGGTGTCACAAATATATTAAGTAACTTCACCTGATTCTCCCAGCAATTCACTCTCAGACCTGAATGAGAAACTAAGCAAGCTCAGATAAAAACACAGCATAAATACATGCAGTCTGCAGGAGTATGTTAGCCCTATTAGAGCTACATGTAAAAACAACTATGTTGAACAAACAAATTTGGTATTTAAACTTAGAGGTGCATTGAAATTAGATGAGTAAATATTATACCAATGGTGCAGTACAATAACAGATGGTTTTCTTTTTTCTGGAAAGGTATATGTAGAAGCTACAGCTATGATTCACTGTTCTTTGTAGGGAAGTTTTATGTCATGACTTTTAAAGAATAGTAACATATTACCCTGAACTTTTTTTTTTTTATTGTAAGCATGAATTTATATAAGTCTAAAATAAATCCTGCAATATTTATCTCATCCCCAATGTTTTCCTATTTCTTTTTATTCTTTTCATGTGTGTCTCTGTGTGTGTTCTAGGGAAAGATTCATAAAAGTATCAAACTTTCCAAATATACTTTTTTTATTTGAGAAGATAAGCATGTTTTGGTATAGTTGTGGGAGGACATACCATGGACTTGAGGACCAGTATATTGTTTAGGGCAGGTAAACTGAGGTTAAAAAGTAGATCTCTCAAATTCAGACACTTGAATAATAATTGGGAAAGACCATGGAGAAGTACACCTGGAAATCAGTTATGGTCCGGACAGGAAGTAGTGCACATCACTTGTGCTAATATGCCAAGGGAGAGAGCCCAATGACACGCCACACCCAACTGCAATGTAGTCACGTGCCCAAAGAAGGGGGAGAATGCATTTTAGTGACCAGCTAGCTGCCTTAGCTGGAAGCAACCCCTCATTGCTTTGTTCTATGGTGATGGAAGTTAGATTCTAGAAGAAAAAAAACATCCCTCCTTTATTTACTACAGATTCTATGCACTAAATAATTATATTCATGAAACCTCAAATCCCTCCCCCTCAGTATCAGCTCTCTTTACTTACATTTTTCACTTTATTAGCTTTCTCATGCTTGAAGTTAATTTAAATAACATTTTTCATTGTACAGTGTATTCACATTCAGGCTGATACCAACTTGCAGTTATTAACCAGTGACTCAAACTTTAGCAGGCATCAGAATTACCCAGAGGGCTTGCTAATATGCAAATTGCTAGGCCCCACTCCCCAAAGTTTCTGATTTAGTAGGTCTGGAATAGGACTTGAGAATTTGCATTTCTATCAAGTTTCAGGTGATATTGATTCTGCTGGACTACACTCTGAAACCCTCTGCCCTAGACTTCGGCTAGATGCCTGGGTTTTTCTCCATTTACACTCTTTCCTACCTTCTTACAGCAAAATCAGCCTTTGCCTACCTCCTGTAAAATAAATGGAAAGTTCTGTTTTGGCTGCTAATTTTCTTTTTTTTCTTTGACAGCTTGCTGGTACGGAGATCCAAACCCTTAGACCTTAGTGTTACTAGCACCATGCTCTAACCAAGTGAGCTAACCAGTCTGCCCCTGTTAAGTGTTTTTGCTAAAACATTTTAGTCTAGAATTGTGCTCTCTAGTCAAATTTAATAGGAGGGGTAACTGTGATTTGATTTATTGCAGATCTGAAGCATAACTCTTACCCTTACAGTATCATTTTTGCTTGGGTTTTCTTGTCACACTCTCCAAATTCAGGTTTGCTTGTCTAAACCTCTGGCTAGCTATGATATTTAAACAGCTTTACTCAAAGCCTACATGGTGCTCCTTTCACCTCTCTTGGAAAATGGCATTACTCGGGAAGCTGTATTTGTTGTATCGAATGCTTGTCTAGGACTTTTAAAAAATGTTTTAAATGTAGCAACCTAATAATCTTTGGGATGCATAAAAGAATGATATGCACACAACTGTGTTTTATATGGTTCAACATCTTGGCCTTCATTCATTATTTGAAATAATATGCCTATTATTGGCTAAAGCAGGTGGTCTTTATAACCCAACATTTATCACATATTTTAAAATTTCGTTCTTTTTTGCTTCCCAAATAATTCTCAGGCAAACAGGAGTCTCTATGAACAACGGTCATTTCCTTTGACCTAGTTTGTCTGCTCACTTCTCTCTGATTCACTGTAAAACACTACAGGTGCTAATCTGCCTGCGGCAGGAAAGTACAAAATAGATTTGATACAACAGTTTCAAGTCTTATAGGTAATTAACTCAGCATGATTTAGCTGGATTTGTACCAAGTGCTTGTTTGCCCATGCTGAGAAAAATAATACTTTGCCTCTTTAATCAGTGGCTCTCAAAATACTTCACAAACATTAATTAATGCTTATCACACATCACATCATCTCCATTTCCAGATGAGGAAACTGAGCAACAGGAGCCAGCAAAGCAATTGACCTGCAGTTTTGCTTTTTTGTGTGTATGTATGTGGCTGGCCAGTATGGGGATCCAAACCCTTGACTTGCCTACAGTTTTGCAGCTGACTTCAGTGGAGTGTAGAACAGAACACTCGTTTTGGTCTTTGGACGTTGGGGTCATACTTCCTCCTCTTGATGGAACAGCTGACACCACTATCTTAAAGTTGGACAAGTCTAGTCCTCACCTCAGCGTAATCTATTGAAAACACACAACCACAACAAACTGGAAATTTAGGCAAGATACATGGCTATGTTTTATATGGATAAAACTTGAAAGGAGAGTGTGTACATATAAGTACATATGTATGCTTCTGAACATGTATCTAACATTGAGATAGAATTATTTCTTACTTACACAGCATTTCATAGGAATTAATTTGCCCTGTAGAGAGAGTGACTGATTGACCAATGAACGGCTAGGAGTGGGAGTGAAGCTTGCCTCTCTCCTTGTGTCAAGTCATGAGATAACTGGGAATAAGGGCTCATCCAACCCACCACCCCGGCAAGGTGGGACTACACTTCAAATCAACTTTCCACAGGACCAGTGGCAGTTGGAAGAGCTGCAGCTAAACCCAACTTCACGGCAGGTGATCACCAGGTGCTAGCAGCTGGTGTTTCCAGATATCTCCCTGCACAGCAGGTGCCTGGCACAAGCTGCTCATCCCCCCACCCTGTCTGCAAATCTGCTCTCATACTTGCCTTGTAGAAAGAAACAGCAGCAAGGGAGTGGAGGCTCCTCTCCTGGTGCACTCCTCCCCCATGAGCCCAACTGTACTGGGCCACAAACCCCTCCCTGTAGGGAGACCTGTGCACCTGCTGACCCTGCTTCCTCTGAGTTCCAGCCTGCACCATGGGACACTGCTGGTGTTTGCCCAAGCCCTCTGCACAACATGCCTGTCCTAGGCACCAGAGTCTTGATTCTCAGAGTCAGGCCCTCAGTCCTGGCAACTATACATAACAATAGTGGGAACAATTTTGTTTGCTCTATTTGATAACTTTTTGAAGATGACAAAGAAATTATTAAGAGTGTCTAAACTTGGAATTGAAAACTATGTGCATTTCACAAAGTACCAACATAAGCATAGTATACATTTAACTAACATTTCATATGTACATATGTTTATATATGTACATATATGTTTACATATGTACATATATAAACACATATAAATGCTCCTCAACTAATGATGGGATTGTATACCAATAGACCCATCTCAATTTGAAAATATCCTTGTTGAAAATGCATTTGATACACATAACCCAATGAACATCATAGCTTAGCCTAGCCTACCTTAAACGTGCTCAGAACACTTACATTAGCCTAGAGTTAGGCAAAATTATCTAACACACAGCCTACTTTATATTATAAAGTATTAAAAATCTCATGTAATTTATTGAATACTGAAAGTGAAAAACAATGGCTTTACACCATGATAAAGTCAAAAAATCATAAATCGAACCATTGTAAGTTGGGGACCATCTTCTGCACATACACTTTGTGGGGTTATTCCAGATCTTCTTTACAAAAGTCCTTTAGAAATCCCCAGTTAAGGTCAAAAAGGACATGGTTTCTGCTTTCCTATAACCTGGTCCCCTTTCCTTTTTGCCTGAGATTTGGCCTTCCCCTTGTGTGGTTTAGGTCATTCTTGCCCCAGGGGGATCCATGATAGGATAGTGTAGGATCTTTATTACTGCCTTCCTATTATTGCTCCTCCATTTGATGTTCTCAAATGATAGTGTTCATCAGAATTATCTAGAGATCTTGATCTTAAAAAAAAAAAAAAAATCCAGTCCTGGCCCCACTCTCAGAGATGCAGATTTAACAGGTCTGGGATGGGGCCCCACCAGCTGTGTTTTTTAACAAACATGCGTGTGGTCCATGCAGCGCACTTTGAAAAACACTGCTTTCATTTTTGCACTTGAAAACATTCCAAGTGTGTTTCAAACACAGCCTTTGCCAAAGCTGAACTCTAAAAAATGTTGGGTGCCAACTTTGTTAGATAAGTCCCAGGAATAGCTTCTGCTTCTTTCCTTGACTCAAAGCTTTCTCCCTTATCTCAAAGTCCTGTCCTGCCTATGATCTCTTTATCCTCATGTGTTCTCTCCTGCACACTAGGGTAAAAAGAATTTGTATTCTGCAAGACGTGTAACTTTTAGGTAGAAGTCCTAAATAAAAAGAAATCTCTCTATTACACACGGTCACATATAATACCATTATGCACCCCTCAGGTGGCAATTACTGGATTTTTATTGTTCGAGCAACTAGAATGGTATGCTTGCGGGTGGTCCAGTTTTTAGAAAACTTAATAATTATCTGCGTATCGATCAAAAAAGAGACGTCTTCTGTTTATATCATATACTGTTTACATATATATGCATACTTATTTAAACAGTAGAAATAAAAAGGCATTCAGCAAATTCAATTCCTGCTACTTACTGTCTTCTTTGAATCACCCAATGTTCATTCCCTCCTATTGCCACTCGCCATATATAATGGCCACATGACAATCAAGGCCTACATTTTGTTGACACCTGCCAGGCCTTTAATTCTAAGGATCTATCAAACAGTCCACTGCCATTTTATGTGGTTAAAAAAGAATAAACAAGAAGATGGGGTTTTCTGACAGTAATAAGCAGAATGGTTTCTCAACCTGGCATCCAATACTATTCCCTGTATTAGGAACTGGCAAACTACGACCTACAGGCCAAATCAGGCACACCACTCATTTTTGTAAATGAAGTTTTATCAAAACACAACCATGTTCATTTGTTTACGTATTGTCTACGATTGCTTTCATTCTACAAAGGCAGCGTTGAGTAGCTCCAACAAAGACTGTATGGCCTGCAAAGCCTAAAATATTTACTATGTAGCCCTTCACAGAAAGTGTTTTCATATACTTGCCCATGCTACAGGATGGGCCTTTTCTGGGGTCACTGGCCACATGGAAGAAACAGCAAGAGCATATATGAGAATTGACCTTGTGGGTTGCTACCTTTCCTGTAGCCTTTCTGAAGGATTGAGGTCATTCTTTGGCTGAGTATTTTGCTGCATTCCTTTGGGTGTGAGTAAGGGGAGCTACATTTAAAGCACATTTGCAATACATTTTTTATTGTCTTTTCCTCTTTTCTTTCTGGCATTAAAGATACAAATATTACTCAGCTAGTGTTCTGGTTAGAAAAACTTATCATTATGGATACCTTGAAAGGGAACTTATGCCAAGATTAGATAATGTTGGGGAAATAGAATAGTTTGGTCAGGGCCCTAGCCTCAGGTCCAGTTGGGTGTGGTTCAGCATTCTTTGTAAGCAAATTGTGTGTGTGTATATGTGTGGAGTTAGTGCACATGTGCACCAATTTATCTTTTCAGTTTTGTTGCTATTCTTGTATTCTTCAGAGAGAGAGAGAGAGAGAGAGAGAGAGAGAGAGAGGTAGAGAGGAGTTTGAGTGAAGCAGGTGTGTGGGCGTCTGCCTCGGGCATCCACCTGGTGCAGCCATGCTTTCCAACCTATGGCTCCAAGGACCTTTTGGCCAGTTACCTAGCTCATAGACCTGTGTGTAGGGGGTCTGGTGACCCAGACTGGCATGTGAAGGGTTTGTGACCCAGTCTGTGAACAGGCTTGACGGGTCTGTGAGCTCCAGACCCAGCCCTAGCTCAGCAATTCTCCCACTGGGTACAGGATTACTGGCACGTAAAAGAGCCCAACAACTTGCATGGTCATGTGGCTAGACAATTGGCGTCATGAACAGGATTAAGAGCACTACAATTGGTGATGTTGACAGGATTCCAGACATTACTAGTGGCTCCACAGATAAGAATATATTTTTTATATTAAAAAAGTTTAGAAAGCAATAAGATAAACAAATGTTTTTAAATGCTTCCAAATTTCTTGGAATTTTAATATCTCCATCTCTAAAAAGAAATTATAGCATGCAACATTTTCCAAACTTATTTAACCAGAGAATATTTTTGGAGGAATAGTAAGCTTGGGGGAAACACAGACTGGGAAATGCTGGCCTAAGCCAAGCCCTTGTCTTTTTCAGCACGGTACTAAATAATTCTGAATAAGCACAAATTATGGGTCAGAAAATTCTATCCACTTAGTTGCAGCTCTGCTCACCTAGTTGAAACACTATTAATTTGTGGCTTCAAAGTCTATATTCACACCATCCCAATAATGAGAACTGCTCATTCTAATTGTTTTAAACGTAGTTCTGTTAAAAACAGCCTCCAAAGACTGCCTCAAGAGGTTGCTCAATTATTTAAGATGCTAAGGCAGAAAAGCAATACATCCTGAGGAAGACACACCGTTAATTAACATGTCTTCTGGCTTATCATTGTCCTTCTCCACGTTTTATCCTCTTGTCAAGTTTGTTTAGTTCATTGATAAATAAGGAAGAGTTTGGCTGCATTTAGAAGCTACAGTGTTTGTGGTTCTGTAAAAAAAAAAAAAAAAAAGAAAGAAAAAAAGTGTTCATTATTGCATCATACTCAAGAAGCTTAGCGTTCATTTTTGCCCTCTTTTGTGTGTTGGTTACAACTTAATTAGCAGGCTTATCTTTCAACTCACCAGCAGGCTGAATTTATGATACTATCCTGGGCAAAGTTCTTCTACCATTTGTTGTTGTTGTTTGATGGCTATGGGGACTTTCATTATTGATTGTCTTACCATTTTTCCTAGTCCCAAATCACTTCTTATTCTTAGATCTGTGAATGTACTGCTCAGACTGATCCATCCCAAACCCCTGATTCTATCAGTGGTTCTGGGATAAACACATTATCCTTCTGCTCTGAGACAACCGGTCCCATTCAGGTAGGATAGATTCTGGAGACATTTATGAGATGTAAAATTAATACCTTCTCTGGTAATTTAATACACTCAGGAAATATCACGTGGGCATTTCAACTACTTTCTCTAAATTACTTCAGATGGCAATCTGGAAGCCTGGCCACCTGGAGCTGTAAATAAGCAGGTGCGGAATAGTCAGCCCAAATCCTCTGACTCAGGCAGACAGTATGAAATGAACTTAGGAAACACAACAGAGAAATTCAGTTGTGCCCTGAGATCTGAGTTCCCCTCACAGTGTTCCTACAGGTAAGTTTCTGCTTCTGAAAGCAGTACTCTCATTTGTATTGACTTTCTGTGATGTATCTGTAGGAGTTAGCCAGCAAGTGCCTGTGTGGATCAGGACAACAGTGACCATAGGCAGTGGCTGTACTTTATCCCCCATACCCTCTTTGTGAAGAAATCCTAGCCTCTTAATCAGCAATAGCATGTGACTGTACAAGTCTGATGTTTTTCTCATAATTCACAACAGTGCAGACAGCAAAGCCCCTCTACCCTAGGACATCAGTTCACTGAACACTGCTTCACTGTTGTTTCTCAGCTCCCTGACTTTGACTTTTTCCAGTGCTGTGTTGGAGCTGGCTTGTACCAGCTCACAGGAGCCAATATTGTGCACATCTCTTCTCAACTCCGCATGCAGTGATGTTAGGTGGCTTGAAATCAGTCAAGTTGAGAGTATTTATAAATCTGGGCTTCCTTTTCCTTGTTTTTAAATATTCACTAGCAACCCATGGAATCCTTCCTCCTTAATCTAGTATCCTAGAACTTTAACTTTGGCATGTAGAACTCCACTATCTACACAACCAGTCTAAATGATTCTACTTCTTTGGACCTGACATCTTTTGTTCATTCATTGATTTATTCATATTTGAGCACATACTATATACCAGACACTATGCTAGACTCCAGGGATAAAAACACAAATAGAACTTATCCTTTTAAAAAACTTGTTGAGATACAATTTATAAACTTTTTGATTTTAACTATTATAAGTGTACAGTTCAATGGTTTTTATTATACTCACAATGTTGAGCACTACCACCACTATATAATTCTAGACATATCACAGCCAAAAGAAACCCCATATATCCCAGCTTTCTCCCTCCCCTCATCCTGTCAACAACTAATCTATTCTGTCTCTATGGGTTTGCTTATTCTGAACATTTCACATAAATGGAATCATACAATATATGCCCTTTTGTATCTGTCTTCTTTCACTTAGCATGTTTTTAAGATTCATCCTTGTTGTAGCATGTATTAGAACTTTATTCCTTTTTAAAAAACAGATTATTTTTTAGAGCAGTTTTAGATTCACAGCAAAATTGAGAAGAAGGTACAAAAATTTCCTATATACTCCCTGCTCCCACACATGTGTAGCCTCCCCAGTTGCCAGTGTCCCTCACCACAGTGGTACATTTGTTACTATTTATTAACCTACATTGACACATCACAGTCACCCAAAGGCCATGGTCTACATGAGGGTTTACTGTTGGTTTTCTACGTTTTATGGGTTTGAATAATTATGTAATGACATGAATCTACCATTATAGTATCATACAGAGTAGTTTCACTGCCCCCAAAATCCTCTGGGTTCTGACTTTTGTAGGAGAGAGAAAATATCTTTTTCCCTACCCATCCTAGGTTCAAGTCTGAGGCCCTTACAGCAAAAGACAGATTAACAAGATAAAGGCACACAAATTTAGTCATATATAAACAAATGTTTTTCTCCTGCTAATTTGAACTTGGAAAAGAATTCGCAAGAAGTTTTTATTTTCCTTTCTCAACCAGGCATTGCAGAGATCTGGGAGAGCTGACTTTACTAAGAATTCTTACACTTTGCCAGCTTTAGTCAGTTTTCCCAGTTTCTTATCTATAGCTCTGTAGTGAGTGGGGCATCTTAGCCTCCCCACACTGGGCTCCAGCAGCTGTATGGAAAAAAAAAATCTTTTCTTTACCCATCCTAGGTTTATGACTGATACCCCTATAACAAAAGACAGATTAATTTTTTAAAAATTTTACTTCTCACTATACATTGTAGTTGATTTTCATGCCCCTTTACCCGTTCCTCTCCACCGTGTCTGCTCCCTCCCCCACATCATATCTGTTCACTTGACTTAAATAGTTCAAGGAATTTTTGTGGTTATTCTATTTTCTCCCCCCCCACCCTTTATTTGTTTTTATGTTTATTTATTTATTTTTAGCTCCACAAATAAGTGAGAACATGTGGTATTTCTCTTTCTTTGCCTGACTTGTTCCACTTAATATAATTTTTTCTAAGTCCATCCATGTTGTTGTGAATGATAGTATTTAATTCTTTCTTATAGCAGAGTAGTATTCCATTGTGTAGATATACCACAGTTTCCTTATCCAGTCATCAGATGATGGACATTAGGGCTGGTTCCAACTCTTGGCTATTGTAAAGAGTGCTGCAGTAAACGTTGGAGTACAGGTATCCCTTCGGCATGATGATTTCCATTCCTCTGGGTATATTCCCCACAGTGGAATAGCTGGGTCATATGGTAGATCTACCTGTAATTGTTTGAGGAGCCTCCATACCATTTTCCATAGAGGCTGCACCATTTTGCAGCCCCGCCAACAGTGAGTGAGAGTTCCTTTTTCTCTGCAACCTCGCCAGCACTTATCATTCGCAGTCTTTTGGATGCTAGCCATCCTGACTGGAGTGAGATGGTGTCTCAAAGTGGTCTTGATTTGCATTTCCCAGATGCTGAGTGAGGTTGAGCATTTTTTCATGTGTCTGTTGGCCATTTGTATGTCTTCCTTTGAGAAATGCCTATTCAGCTCCTTTGCCCATTTTTTAACTGGGTTATTTGTTTTTTTTTTTTTTTTTTGCTGTAAAGTTGTTTGAGTTCCATGTATATTCTGGATCCTTTGTCAGATGTATATTTTGCAATTATTTTCTCCCACTCTGTTGGTAAAAAATAAAGTAAAACAATTTATACCCTTAAAAAACAAAACGAACAAACAAAACAAAAAGATTAAGAAGATAAAAGGATACATTTTTATTTAATACCAGTTTTACATGGCATGGGAACTTTTATAAGGAAATGAAGACCCAGATAAGCAGTTAAACCTGCATATTTTTATGCCAGGTTTGATGAAAAATGGAGAGTCATAGGGAAATATGATAGTGCAAAAAGTGTATTACCTAACAGTAATAAACAGGGGTAAACTGAGCCAGGCCTATTTGTTCAGATGCCTTTCTCTGTCTCTCCATCTTCAGAAATAAGGATGTTCCTTTCCTCCAGGCCTAGGAACAGTGCCTCTCACATAAAGGTCTTTATGATCTGCTTCAGGAAAGAAGAGCAGGGGAAAGGTGAGAGTGACCTTCTTGCTTCTGCTGTTTTCTCAAATGCCAAGGTGCCATATTTGGGGGTAACATGTCCTGAACCCCATCACTATTCATCCCTCCCTCCGCCTTAACAACTGGGCAACCACTAACCTTTTACTGACTCCATAGTTTTGACTTTTCCAGAATGGAGCCTTTTCAGATTGCCCTCTTTCACTTAGTAGTATGCATTTAAGTTTCTTCCAAGTCTTTTCATAGCTTGTTGGCTTATTTGCTTTCAGTGCTGGATAAATTCCATTGTTTAGACGGACTAAAGTTTATTTATCTGTTCACCTACTGAAGGACATCTTGATTGCTTCCAAGTTTTGGCAATTATGGGTAACACTGCTATAAATATCTGAGTGCACGTTTTTGGGTGAACATGTTTTCAACTCCTTTGGGTCAATATCCAGGAATGTAATTGCTGGATTGTATGGGAAGAGTATGCTTAGATTTGTAATAAACTGCTAGATTGTTTTCTAAAGTGCTTGTATCATTTTCCATTTCCACCAGCAATGAATGAGAATTCCCGTTGTCCCACACACACTTTATTCCTTTTCATAGCTGAATAACATTCCATTGTATAGATATACCACATGTTACCATGTTACTTATTTTTTGAATAAATACGAAACTATTTTCCACAGTGTCTGAACCAGTATACCTTTCCACTAGCAATGTATTAGGGTTCCAATTTTAATTCATCTTCAGCAATACTTTTTATTTTCTGATTAAAAAATAAATATTATGGCCATCCTAGTAGGTATGAAGTGGTATATCATTGTGGTTTTGATGTTCATTTCACTGATTCCTAATTATTTTGAGCATCTTTGCATCTACTTATTGGCCATTTGTATATCTTGTTTGGAGAAATATTTCTTGAAATCTTTTCCCCATTTTAAATTGGATATTTTGTCCTTTTGTTGTTGAGTTATGAGTTCTTTATATATTCTAGATACTAGACTCATCAAATATATGATTTGCAAATATTTTCTCTAAATCTCTAGGTTGTCTTTTCATATTCTCAATAAAGTCATTTGATATACAAAAAAAAAGTTCTTAATTTTGATGTTGAATTTACCTATTCTTTCATTAGTTGTTTGTGCTTTTGGCATCATATTTAAGAAATTGTTACCTAATCCAAGTTTTTGAAGATTTACACTGATTTTTTTCCCCAAGAGTTTTATACTGCTAGCACTTACATTTAGGACTTTTATCTATTCTGAGTTATTTTTTTGTATATGGTATAGGGGTTCAAGTTCATTTTCTTGCATGTGGCTATATGGTTAACCCAGAACCATTTGCTGAAAGGACTATACTTTCTCCATGGAATGATCTTGACACCCTTGTGAAAAATCAGTTGACCATAAGTGTAAAGGTATACTTTTGAACTCTCAATTCTATTCCATTGATCTACATGTCTATCTTCATGCAAATACCATGTTTTCTTGATTATTGTGCCTTTGTATTAAGTTTTGAAATGGACACATGTGAGTCCTCCGACTTTGTTCTTTTTCAAGACCATTATTGCTGTTCAGGGTCTCTTGAATTTCCATATAAATTTTAGGATCTCATCCATTTTTGTAAAAAATACAGTTGTAATTTTGATAGGAATTGCATAGAATCTAGATCAATTTGGGGAGTATTGTCATCTTAACAATAAGTCATTTAATGCATGAACACAAGCTGCCTTCTTTAATTTCAGCAATGTTTCATAGTTTTCAGTGTAGAAATCTTGCACTTTCTTGGTTAAATTTATTTCTGAATACTCTATTCTTTTTTCTGCTTGTCTAATGGAATTATGTTTAAGTTTAATTGTTCACTGCTCTTGCATAAAATATAACTTATTTTTGTATATCGATCATGTATTATGCAGTTTTGCTGAACTTGTTTATTAGTTCAAATAGGTGTTGTTTTGTTTTTTGGTGTCTCTGTGTGTATTCCTTAGAGTTTTCCAAATATAATGATATTTGCAAATAGAGATAGTTTTATTCTGCTTTTCCATTCAGAAGCTTTTTATTTATTTATTTATTTTTCCTGTCTAAGTGTTCAAATCCATTTT
The DNA here is from genome assembly GCF_027409185.1 of Cynocephalus volans. Taxonomy (NCBI): domain Eukaryota; kingdom Metazoa; phylum Chordata; class Mammalia; order Dermoptera; family Cynocephalidae; genus Cynocephalus; species Cynocephalus volans. Next base: position 102,372,712 of record NC_084461.1, read on the forward strand.
AATGTACAATAGAAGTGAGAAAGTGAGCTTCTTTCTTTGTTCCTAATCTTAAGGTGAAAACTTTCAGTTTGGCTACCATAAATATGATGTTAGCTGTGAATTTTTCATAGATATTTTAAACAGATTGAGAAAGTTCCTTTCTATTTCTCATTTTTTGAGTGTATTTACCCTGAAATGATGTTGGATTTTGTGAATTATTTTTCTGCATCAGAGATGATCATGATGAGATCATCATGAGATAATCATGTGTTTTTCCTTTATTCTATTAATATGGTTTATTACATTGATTTTTTATGTAGAATCAAGCTTCCATTCCTGGGCAAAGTCCATTTGGTTGCAGTGTATAATTTCTTAAATATGCTGCTGGATTTGGTTTCCTGGTATTTTGTTGAGGTATTTTTATATCAATATTTGTAAAGGATATTGGTCTGTAGCTTTCTTTGCTTCTGTTGTCTTTGTCTGGCTTCATTATCAGGGTAATACTGGCCTCACAGAATGAGAAAGTATTTCATCTTCTTCTAATTCTTGGAAGAGTTTGAGAAGGATTGGTGTTAATTCCTCATTAAACATTTGATAGAATTCACTATTAAAGTCATCTGGTTCCTGCTTTTCTTTGCTGGAAGTTTTTGATTTCTGACTCTATCTCTTTACTTATTATAGGTATATTTAGATTTCCTGGTTCTTCTTGTGTTAGTTTTGGTAGTTTGCATGTTTCTAGGAATTTATCCATTTCATTTAGATTACCTAATGTGTTGACGTGTATTTATCATAGTATTCTCTTTTATTTCTGGAGGGTCAGTATAATGTCTCCACATTTCTTCCTGTTTTAATAATTTGAGCTTGCTTTTGGTTTTGTTGATTTCTTTCTGTTGTTTTCTATTCTCTGTTTAACTTACTTCTGCTTTAATCTTTATTATATGCTTTCTTCTTGATTTGAGATTATTTTTCTAGTTTTAAAAAAATTCTATTTATTTTACTTATTTTAACATTTACTTGTACGTATTTGTAGAGTACATACAGTGTGTTGTTTCAGTACATGCGTATACTGCACTATGATTCACTCAGGGTAGATAACATAGTTATATACTGATTAGTCCACCACTTCTCCTCCCCTGCCCTTCCCCCCACCTCTGGTAACCATTATTCTACTCTATACCACTACAAGAACTACTTTTTTTTTTTTCCAGGTTCTACATACAAGTGAGATTATGTGGTACATGTCTTTCTGTGACTGAGTTACTTCGCTCAACATGTTGGTTTACAGTTCCATCCATGTTGCAGCAAATAATAGGATATCATTTCTTTTTATAGCTGAACAGTATTCCATCGTCTATAAGTATCATAGTTTTTTAATCCATCATTCTTTTACGGATATTTAGGTTGATTCCATCTCTTGCTTATTGTGAATAGCGTTGTGATGAACATAGGAATGCAGGTGTCTTTTTGATACATTGGTTTCATTTCCTTTGGATATATAGCTGGTTTATAAGCTAGATTTTTAGTTCTCTGAGGAACCTCATACTGTTTTCCACAAGAACTGTACCAGATTATATTCTTACCAACAATGTATGAGGGCATCCTTTTCTCTGCATCCTCACCAACATTTGTTATTTTCTCTCTTGTTGATAATAGCCATTCTAACTGTCGTGAGATGATATCTTATTGTGGTTTTAATTTGCATTTCTCTGATGACTGGTTATTTTGAACATTTTTCGTGTGTCTCTTGGCCATTTGTATATCTTCTTTTGAGAAATGTCTGTTCAGGTCCTTTGCCCATATTTTAACTGGCTTATTTGGTTTTTTGCTGTTAAGTGGTTTGAATTCCTTATATATTCTGGATGTTATCCCATTGTCTGATGTGTCACTTGCAGACATTTTGTCCCATTCTGTAGGTTGTCTCTTCACTCTGTTGAGAGTGTCCCTTGCTGTGCAGAAGCATTTTAGTTTGATGTAGTCCCATTTGGACATTTTTGTTTTAGTTGCCTGTGCCTTTGTAGTGTCACTCAAAAAAGTGCTGCACACTCCCATTTTGTAGCCTTTCTCCTCTGCTTTCCTCTAGTAATTTCATAGTATTGGGTCTTAAATTTAGGTCTTTAATCTATTTTGAGCTGTTTTTTGTGTATGGTGAGAGATACAGGTCTAGTTTCAATTTTCTGTTTGTGGGTGTCCAATTTTCCCATCATCATTTATTGAAGAGGCTGTCCTTTCCCCACTCATATTCTTGGCACCTTTGTTGAAAATCCATTTGCCTTAAGTGCATGGGTCTATTTCAGGGCCATCTATTCTGTTGTATTGGTTTGCCTATTGTTATGCCAATACCATACTGTTTTGGTTACTATAGGTTTATAGTATATTTTGAAGTCAGAAATTGTGATGCCTCCAACTATGTTTTTTTTATTGTTCTTGTTCAAGATTGCTTTAGTTATGAGGCTTTTTGTAGTTCCATAGAAATTTTAAGATTGCTTTTTCTATTTCTGTGAAGAATGTCACTGGTATTTTGATAGGGATTTCATTGAATGTGTAGATTGTTTTGGGTAATATGAACATTTTGATGATGTTAATTCTTTTGAGCCAAGAACATGGGATATCTTTCCATTTATTTGTGTCCTCTTCAATTTTTTTTTTAACCAATGTTTTATAGTTTTCATAGTAGAGGACTTTCACCTCCTTCATCAAATTTACTCCTGGGTAGTTCACTTTTTGGTAGCTATTATAAATAGGATTGCTTTGTTGATTTCTTCTTTGGCTATTTCATTACTGGCATATAGGAAGGCTATTGATTTTTGTGTGTTGATTTTGTAACACACTGCCACTATACTGAATTCATTTATTAGTTCTAATAATTTTTTGGTGGAGCCTTTAGGGATTTCTATGCATATGATCATGACATCTGCAAATAGGGATAATTTGACTTCCTCTTTTCCAGTTTGGTTCCCCTTTATTGCTTTCTCTTGGTTTTGCACTGTCTGGAACTTCCTATGCTATGGTGAATAAAAGTTGAGAAAATGGGGGCTGGCTGGTTAGCTCAGTTGGTTAGAACATGGTTTTACAACACCAAGGTCAAGGGTTTGAATCCCTGTACACACCAGCCACCAAAAAATAAAAATAAATTAATAAAAAAATTCTGTTCTAAAAAAAAAGAAAGAGTTGGGAAAGTTGGCATCTTTGTCTTTTTCCAGATCTTAGAGGACAAGCCTCCAATTTTTGTCCAGTCAGTATGACGTTAGCTGCTGGTTTGTTGTATGTGGCTTTTATCATGTTGAGGTACATTCTTTCTATACTTAATTTGTTGAATTTTTTTTTTATCATAAACCCTTATTGGATTTTATCAAATGCTTTTTCTACATCTATTGAAATGATCGTATGTTTTTTTTCATTCTGTTGATGTGATGTATTATGTTTATTGATTTGTGTATATTGAACCATCTTTACATCCTGAAATGAATCCCACTTGATCACGGTGAATGATCTTTTTAATGTGTTGTTGGATTCTGTTTGCTAGTATTTTGTTGAGGATCTTCACATCTGTGTTCATTAGGGATATTGGTCAGCAGTTTTCTTTTTTTGTTGTGTCTTTTTCCAGCTTGAGTATGAAGTTAATGTTGGTCTCATAGCATGAGTTTGGAAGTATTCCCTCTTCTTCAATTTTTTGGAAGAGTTTGAGGAGAATTCGTTTAAATTCTTCTTTATACGTTTGGTAGAATTTGGCAGTGAAGCCATCTGGTCCTGCGGTTTTCTTTGTTGGGAGACTTTTTATTACTGCTTCAATCTCATTATTTGTTACTGGTCTGTTTGGGTTTTCTAGCTCTTCACGATTCAACCCTGGTAAATTCTGTGTCTAGGAATTTACCCATTTCTTCTAGGTTTTCCAGTTTGTTCATACGAGTCTCATGATTTTTTGTGTTTCTGTGATATCAGTTGTAATGTCTCCTTTTTCATTTCTAATTTTATTTGTTTGAGTCTTTTTTTTCTTTGCTAATCTAGCTAATGGTTTATTGATTTAGTTTATCTTTTTAAAAAAAAGACTCTTCATTTCATCATTTTTTGTGCTGTTTTTCAAATCTCTAATTCATTTATTTCTGCTCTGATCTTTGTTATTTCTCTTCTTCTACTGATTTTGGGTTCAGTTAGGTGTTATTTTTCAAGCTTCTTGAGGCATAATGTTAAGAATGTTTATTTGAGGTTTTTCTTCTTTTTGGACATAGGCATTTATTGCTATAAACTTCTCTCTTTGAACTGCTTTTGCCATATCCCATATATTCTGGTATTTTATCTTTTCATTTTCATTTGTCTCCAGGAATATTTTAAGCTCCTTTTTGATTTCTTCTTTAACCCATTGTTGTTTAGGAGTGTATTTCCATGTATTTTTATGGAAATGTGTCCCTTTTGTTGTCGATTTCTAGTTTTATTCCATTGTGGTTCAACAAGGTAGTTGAAAATTTTTCAATTTTTAAAAATTTGTTGAGACTGGTTTTGTGACCTAACTTATGATCTATTCTAGAGAATGTTCCACATGCTGCTCAGAAGAATGTGTATTCTGCAGCCGTTGGATGAAATATTTTACATATGTCCATTAGGTTCAATCAAGCTGAAGTAGAGATTAAAATTCTGGTATTTCCTAGTTAGTTTTCTGTGTGGAAGATCTGTCTTTTGCTGAGAACATGGTGTTAAATTCCCCACTATTATTGTGTTGGAGTCTGTTTCTCTCATTAGGTCTAGCAATAATTGCTTTATATAATTGGGTGCTCCAGATTTGGGCCCATACAAATCTAGAATTGTTATAGCTGTTGTTGAATTGATCCTTTTATCATTATATAATGATCTTTATTATCTTTTTTTTTTACTTTCCTTGGCTCGAAGTCTATTGTGTGTGGTATAAGTATAGCTACTCCTGGTTTTATTTTTGTTTACATTTGCATGAAAAATCTTTTTCTATCCCTTCACTTTCAGATGGTCTGTGTCTCTATAGGTGAAGTGAGTTTCTGGAAGTGATAAGTGGTCAGATTTGTCATGTATTTTTATGGGAGAACACACTAGATTTTCTGATGGGTTGGAAAAAGTTTTGGAGAAACAAAGAAGAGTTTAATGTGACTTTTACACTTTGATTTGGACAACTGTATGAATGGTTGTTCTATTTACTGTGATAGACAAAGCTAGAGGAAAAACAGGTTTGGAAAAATAATCAAACTTGTTGTTTTGGATTTGTTGAGTGTTAGATGTTCATTTGACATCCAGGGGAGATGCAGAGGACACACCAGATATAGAAGTCCATGGCTTGGGGAGACATCAAAGCTGGAGGTACAAAATTTGAAAGTCAATAGCATATTTGTTTTTTAAGATCCTGAGACTTGATAAGATTACATGGGAACAGAGTACAGTACAGAGTTGATGAGGTCAGAATACTGAACCCTGGTGTCCTTCTGGCATTTGGAGGTCAGAATGAAGAGGATTCAGTAAATGAGAGAAAAACCAGGAGACTTGACTTTAGAGCTGGAGAAATAAAAATTAAAATAATGATTATAACAATAGTAACAATAATAAGGATGGCTGCAACACTAGGTGGGGAGCTATCTTTGTTTAGAAAATACCCTGATAATTATTTTGAAATCTGCAAGATGAGTTCCCTAAAGAATGAATTTGAATAAAACAAACAATCTGATTGCTAATCTGCTGTTCATGAAATTAAGCAGGAATTTGGAGGAGGAGGGAAAATTTTAGTGAGGGCATTGGAAGTATGGGGAGAATGGATGACTGAATGATGTAATAAGGTACTTGAACAACTTTTAGGCTGTAAGTTATCTTAATTGCTAGCAAGTAAATCCATCTGTTTTCCCAGTAATGTGTGCTACAAAGAAGTGCTTTTAGTGTCTGGTTTGTGTGTGAATGTGTTCATATACATGTGAATTAAGACAGGTGTGTAGATCAGGTTCAGAGCTGAGCAGAGAGGAGGGGAAGAAGAGGCCACAAGTCTGAGAGAGGAGTAGTATGCAGATTTATGTAGAACTAGAAACTTGAAGCCGAAAATGACATAGGAAGGGAAGTTACTGGGAATTCAGAGAAATCTTAGGGTGTGGGGATTGAATTGATGTCTGGGATACACCCATGTGACCTAGTAGCTCCTTGATTCTTCTAGCATGTTAACTGCTTTGGACCAAGACCTCTTGCTCCTTAACTTTTAGTATTTATGCTGATTTTCTCAATTGCTTGGTTTCCCAGTCCTGCCTGCTGCTGGACGACACCATGGTGCTGTCGCTCTTGTTCTGGCAACACTCTTTCCTTTTGAAATAGGCCAAGGGAGATTGATGTGTATTTCATGCTTCTTACTAAATGCAAATAATTAAATTGAATAGGGTGTGACCTTCTCTGAAGCAAGGAAGAAAATATCTTGATATGTTTTCAGCTGCCATGCTTTCAAAATATAACCCTGTATTTTTCCCCACTACAAGATTTATCTTGTTTTTGTAGGTAGTGGTAATTAATTTCTTGTGTCATCACTTGTACAAATTAACACCATATTAAACAAAGTCTATTTTGTTCTCCCTAAGATGAAGTTTAGTTTTCTAAGAGTTCTTCTACCTTTTTGGTAATGGCTAGTTGATTATATTTTTGATAGGCTCTGAATCTGGATTTCAATTCATGAAGACTCCACAAACACTATAGAAATACAATTATGTTCAAGTAACAGAAAAAAAATTAGACATCAATTATTTTCCAGACTCCCCAATAGTTCCTCATAAATAATTGAATTAAACAATGCTACTCCTCTGTTCTCTACCTAACCTTGTTCTTCTTCTCTAACTAAGCCCCTCTTATCTCTCCCTTCTTTCCTTTATTCCAAAATGTACCCCATAACCTCCAAAGCTAATGAAGTTAGATATACTGAGCCACTGTTGAATAAAGAAAGTTAAGAGCCCAGATATGATCTAAGTTCACATCTCAGCTTTGCCAGTTCCCATTCCTTATCACCTTCACAAGTTGTTTAACATTTTTGCTTTGGTTTCCTAACCTTTAAAATGTGGATAATTACAGTGTCTTATCACATATGGCCTGTTGGGGAAATTAAAATAGGTAATGCACACATAAAGTGCTTAGAACAATGCCTGGCATGATAAACACTTAATAAATGCTAGCTGTTGTTATTCTTCAAATAGGCTCAGATTTAAACAAGAAATTTAGAGAAAAATAATGGAAGTATGCTCTGCAGTGATGCCCTTTTATATAGAAGAAGAATAAGCTGGGGCTAGAAGAAGGATTAAGTGAATCTGAGGGATAAAGAAGGAGATCAAGGTAAAAGCCTGTCTTCTTTCAGCTAATTTAGAAAGGACTGTTGAATTGTTCCTCAGTGTTCCTCATCTGTGTGACTCTGCTTTTAGATGCTATTGAAAAGAGCATTTGCTTTGATGTCTGTAGGCCTAACATTGGCCTTGTCACTAACAAAAACAGAGTGGCTTTGAGCAATTCATTTACTTTGAGAGTCCTGATTTCCTATATCTAAAATGGGAACAGTAACTTAGTAAGAATCAAATGAACTATGGAAATGCACCATGAAAATATTACCAAGACCCACTTTGGTTGAAAGCTTTTTAAGATTCTACTGTTAGTAAATGAGGGCTGGGTGTGATTTTGCAAAGTACATCTGATCCTTGCACAGTGACTTACTCATGCAAGTTCTACTCTATGTTTCTAGGGAATTACTTCAATGAATCCCTGAATTGCAGTCCTCTCCCCTGATGTAGCAGATGGCAGCTGTTCAATACCCTAGAGCAGGAGACAGAAGTTTTGGTTTGTGAAAGGGAGGGCATATTTTTTGTTCAACTATAATCACAGGAGTGTTTAGGGGGTGGGTAGAGATTTTTCCAGAAGAGAATAATTTCCTCTCCTTTATTCAAAACAGAAAGCAAAAACAGATTAACAACTCCTACAATAACAAAAGGAATCCAATTCGGTCATGGTCCTTCTCTATTGATTGCTCATCCTTAGGGCCCAGGCACTTGCAAACTTTCTGAATCACCAACAGACTTGAGTATAATAGTCCTTTTGGAGCAGTTATGGTTTATATTGTCAGAGGCCTTCGGGGACACTTTGATCTTTGTATTAATAATACAATAACCTGGAAATGTTTCCTTGGAAATCATCTGAATATACTTTAACCCCCTCCCCCCAACATGATTTAGCAATCCCAACTCAACTGGCTAAAAACTCCTTTTCCTATTTTGATAAAAAATTATTTCAGGGCATGGACAACACTATAACACTTCTTTTTTGTTTTTTCCTCCAGAACTTGCAGAGAACCATAGTTCATATTAGAGATGTATCACCAACAGGATTTTGTTGGAAAAATCATAGGTATTATATTCTCTTTTAGTAGCTAAAACCATAAGCCCTTTTTTTGGCCTTTCTAGTGCCTTTCAGAAATGGTCAAACTGCTTTACATTAAATTCTTATAAAAACAATTTGCCCTTGGACAGGTCCTTGGTTTTCTTTGTGATGTGTTTGTATAATTTTTTCCATTAACACATTCAGGCATTTTGGCAATTTCAGTGCTAAAGGGCAATTAATAGAAGTTTAATTCAATAAACTGCATAGGATTAAACCCAGTTCCTAAAGTGAGGTGATGTGAGCTATTTTAGCAGGAGCTAAATAGCTTTCCTTCTCTCCTCTCAAGCTTCTTGTTGGCTTCTGCTTTGACAAAATTATTTGTATATCTCTCAGAGCTATTTTCCTGATAGTGCAGAGTTTGTATCCAAGGTGGCCTGTTTGATCCATCTGTTTCTGTGGAGGTTTGTGCTTGACTGAATGGCTTTCTGAAAAACATTAGGGAATGTTCTTTCTGCCTAACCGCAGGAAAAAATAGTGAGGAAAGCATTTTCTCTTCCACTTGAAAAAAATAATTTTCTGTATTAAAAGAAAAAATTGGAAAAGAGTTAATGGAATTTTAATGGAACTAAGTCGTAAGCGGGGAGGAGAGATGACTCTCAGGAGAGGGAGCTAAATGTAGATGAAAGGGTCAATCATGCAGTTCAAAGAAACTGAACAAGAACAACAAATTAAACAGCAAAGCAGGGGGGAAATTAATAACTATAAATGCAAGAATTAATAAATTAGAAGAAAAATAGAATTATTAAATATATCAATAGTATTTTTTATTATAAGAAAACAACTTATGAAAACAAGTAAGGATATTCAAATAAATCAGTAGCTCATCTAATCAAGAAAGGTAGGGAAATAACACAAACACATAACTAGGAATGAGAAAGGTGAAATATACACTGATAGAGAGGATGTCAAAAAATTTATAAACGTATGATAATTTATATGAAGACTTTAATGAAAGAAATTGTTTTCTAGGAAATTATGAATTATCAAAACCAATTCAAGAGAAGTTTAAAAACCTGGCTGGACAAATAATGATAAAAAAGGTGAGAATATTGAAAAATCCATGTGAACGATTTGAGCCCACATAATTTCACATAAGAATTCCTTTAAATCTTTAAGCAACAGGTGATGTCTGTTACTTCTACTGTTTTGACTTGGTTTTAACTGGTTTTGTTTTTTTCTCTTCTCTTTTCTTCTTTCCTTTTTTTACTTTTTGACAAAGCCAGTCTACCTTGACACAATTAACATCCACCTACCTACCCACTCACATGTAAAATAGATTACTCTTACACATAAATATTGATAATTTTATTTGTTAACTCTTAGTAGGAAAATTTCAATAGGACTTAAGAAAAAATGTTGACCCTATTTAAGCAGGGTGTGTTACAACTTTGTGATTTCCTTGTGAAAAACTCAACTGAGATCTTTTGAAAGTACATATTGGTTTATGGACCTAGGAGGTCCAGGCATAATGTGGCTTTGGACATAAAAAGTATCCACGGGCTTAAACAATGTCATTCTCTTTTATTTCTCAGCTCTGCCTCCCTCCATGTGTTGACCACACCTTCCTCTATCAGGAGAGGGAGATGGTTGTCAGCAGCTTGAACTTCTCCAAGCTCAGAATACCAGTCTCAAGAGACCTTTTTCCTTGCAGCACTTTTATAGCCATCAAGGAAAAATCTCTGACCTTTATTGTGTTGTATAGCCACCTCTGGGTTACCCCATGTACTGTTTTCTAGGCTTTGTCTCTGTGGCCTTCACTATAGCCAAAGATTGAATGTTCTACTAAAATAACATGGAATGGGGGACAGGTAGCTTCTCAAAGAAAGAAAGAAGGGGATGCTGAAGAGTCAATGTAGTATGTCATTTACCTGGGGTGCATTCAGGGAATACAAGTCTGGTTCAATACTACAAAATGTGTATTATGATTTTACTATATTTAAAGTTCAAATGAGAACAAACATCAGATCAGTTCCTCAGATGCCAGAAAAAATTACATTTAATACAACTGAAGATCTATTCTCAAAAATATTTAATTAAAATGGAAATAGATGAATTTATTATTAAAAATAGGCATCTCCAACTAACATGTAGTATAGAACTTAATGGCTAAACTCTTGAGGAATTTCCAACAGTAAGCAGCTCAACAAGAAAGTATGTTATCAGTTTTATGACTTAAAATGTTTAGGGATGCTTGCTTAGACACTTAGACATTTAAATATTATAATGATAAAAGAGTTACATATTTGGAAGGAAGAATCAAATTATCATTGTTTGAAGATTTATTTAACTGAAAAATTCAAGGGAACAAATGAAGATCTGTTGGATCCTGTCATACAGCACCTCTCACATTTGACTTTCAAGTTTTATGCATCCTAAAGCCTTCTCATAAACTAGCAATTCTCAGACTCAGAGAGGTTCCCAGGGTACTCGGAGGGAGTCAAAACTGTTTTTATAGTAATACTAAGATCTTATTTGCCTTTAGTACTGTGTTGACATTTGCACTAGTGGTATAAAAGCAACTGTGGGTAAAACTGCTGGCACCTTAGCTTGAATCCACTATCATGCACTCATAGTATAAGAAATTGCTAGTTTCACTTAAGAATGTCCTGCTCAAGCAGTCTAAATGATTAATTCTGTTAAATCTAGACACTTGAGTAAACATCATTTTAGTATTCTGTGTGACAAAATGGGAAGTACACATAATCATTTCACCTGTAAATGATGTATGATGGGTGCCCTGAAGAAAGACACTTGTGTGATTCTTTGAGTTGTAAGCATAACTAGATGCTTTTTTCATTGAATGCCATTTTTACTTGAAGGCATGATTGAAAGACAAACTATGGTCATTTAAATTTCGGTATTTTGCAGGAATTTTATCAAAAATAAATGAAATAAGCTTATCATTTCAAGGAAAACAATTGACAGTATTTGTTGTCAATGGTAAAATTCAAGCTTTCAAGCAAAATTAGAATTTTCTAAAATTTGAGTCTGTCATTGTGAGCTTGACAGATTCCAAATACTGAGAGACTTTCCTATGCAATTGGTGGTGATGTTAACAAATGTGATTTTATTGATAATGTATAATATAATACTTAAACACTTGGCACATCTGTTGTTAGATCCTTGAGTTCAGGGATTTAATGTTTTCCAAATGACCAATGCATGAATTCCAGAATCTAGTGCAAGACAAACCAATGAATTTTCATAAAATAGATAATAAAAGTTCATTTATATGGTTTTAGATTTTCAAATTGCATTTTATCTTTAAGAAACAATCACTTGCCAGACTTTGTTGGTGTATCAAAAAATAATATGCACAATCACTTGGAAAGGATATTAGCGTGCTCTTCTCTTTTCCAATCATATTTTTGTATAAAGCTGTATTTTCTTCATATATCTCAACTAAATGTATCGCAACAGACTGCAGAAGGCAACAGAACAATGCAATGAAAGATAGATATCTTCTATTAAGGCAGACATTGAAGAAATTTGCAAAAGTGTAAGGCAATAAAGCAATGCCACACTTCTCACTAAATGTTTTCATTTGGGAATATATAGTTATTTTTCATAAAAAATATTTGTGATAACATATAATGGGTATATTATTTTTACTAAAAATGTATGAATCAAAATTTTTAAAAATTAGTTTTAATTTCAAACATGGTAAATACTGAGAGATATAACCCATGTAAAAATGCTCTTTGGGGAATTTCAATAATTTTTAAAGGTATAAAGGTGTTATGAGTCCAAGGGGTTTGAGAACTGCTATCCTATGCTAATCCCTCAGTTTGAAATCCTCTGTCTCGACTGTCCCTGTTCCAACTGTTACTCGTTCTCCACTATTCAGCCTGAAGTGAAGTCCCCAACCTCCTAGACAGGATTACACTGCCCAGTGAGGAACAACTATGGACCCCTGTGTTCCTCCAACATGTCACACTGACCACCCTCCAGGCTGCATTTTTTTCTCCTGCCTTGTTACTAAGTCAAGGAGGTCCTTTCTTGCACTTCCAAGTATTTAAAAGGACATTTGGATCTAGTTTAAAAATCTGGAAGAGAGGGTAATGTTTTGCTTGGTATTAATTAAATTTTGGATCCTTTCAGAATACATGGGTTCAGTTTTGAAGTTATTTCAAATATTAAACTGCAATGATTAAAATTAGTATGATTTTATTTTGGTGACTCTGTTTCATCCTCATCGCATTCTCTATCACTGATGACAAAGTCCTCTTTTCTCACTTTCTCCCTTCACCCTCAGCAGTATTGCAACCAGGTTTTGTAGGATATTATAATACAGAAAAATGAGTGTCAGAGTTATTGGCAATATGTCAGGCCAATCTGTGTTTAGAGACTGTTACTTCTCACCTTTCCTTCTGAAAGTACAGGATACTTTGCAACTGGAACTACTACTAGTAGTCTATAGAGGGGAGGAGATCAGAATTGGCTAGTTTAGTTCTGATTATGAGAGTATTGTGGATCAGTGAGGCTCCTGCAAAGAACCTAGATGATCATTTTTCTTACTAAGCTTCTTGCACTGTGGAGCAGAGGGCTCTTTCACTCTTAAGGTGCCTTGATAAATTAACTTGGTTAGACCTCTTCTGAGGGCGGGTGAGCACATTTCCTCCAGGAATAAAATTTTCACTTAAAAGAGTGGAATGAAAACTGACCAAGAACAAAGGCATCATTAATTTCAAATGGGAGAAATAATTCACAAAGCTGAGGTCAGTCACTTGTCATGAGTAAACCATTTCCTTTTATACACTTTGGTCACCTTGGTATATATTGGTATACAGGAACCAACCAAAATAATTTTACTTTTGATCTTAGATTTTCACAACCATTACTCCCACGAGCTCAACATGCTACAAACTTCAAAGTGGCTCATAGGCATGTTATTATGACTCCAAATCTCCCTTGCCTAGTAGACAACACACTTCCCACTCCCTGAGTAGGTGAGCAGTCGTTTCAGACACCGTATATAAGTTCTCTTCCTCTTGGCACGGTGCTGCTTCTTGTGGTTGAAGGAGGAAGTATAAAAAAACTTATTAAAAAGTCCTGAAAACACACTAAACACTCAACACAGTGTTTTTTCAGGATTTGCGTGGAAATGAATCACAACATACAGATTAAATTTCCTTCTAAATTCAAATGGCTTGCATGAAATGAAAGAAAATAGTACATGGCACAGATTTAAGCTCCATATAATTTTTCTTTTAAATAGTTTTTATGAAAGCTCACCATTGTCAATTTTACTCAGTCCCTAAGAATAGACTTAGAATATTGTAATTTTTACAGTCGACCCATAAAATTATTGGTCTCTTTTTTTTTTTCCTTCACAAAATCAGGTCTATTAGTGCTTCAAGACCATTTCACCTAAAAAAACAAAAACAAAAACAAAAAAACCCCAAAAAGTATCTACTTTGTACTCTTCTAATTTTTAACTTACTTTTTAAGGGGAAAAATTTAGTTCATTGCTGCAAGTTACTTTAAAGTTGATGTTGAAGTTTGTAGAACTCTGGAGTAAATATATACGTGTGTGTGTGTGTGTGTGTGTGTGTGTGTGTGTGTGTGTGTGTGTGTACCTCCTCTTTGCTCTATTTCAAAGGCTTGGTAAGCCTTACAATTCCAATTTCTAAGCATGAGCTTTCACAAAATGAAATGTCATCTTAACTCAGATATTATATACTCTTGAGATTTCCTCCAAGCTTGTCCTTCTAAGCATTTAAAAATAAAGCATTTCTCCAATACTGTGTTCAGGTTCTTGTATGATCCTTGCAAGGGCTGTAATTAAACAGAATATAACACATGTGGGATCTGAACTCTTTTGCTTATTATGACTTTAAAGGCTTCAAGGCCTACTTCTTGTATACAGGTCAAAACACCCAGCATGGAAATGGCAAGTGACAGTTTCTGGTTGTGTTGTAACTTTCTATTAATCATCAGGAGGTTTTGAGACCATACTGCAGAAATCCCCTATTTATTATTGTTAATGTATAAGCGACACATGGGCGGAAGGCTAAATGTTTTGTATCCAGATTTCTTGTTCTCATGTATGTACAATGAAGGAAACTGAGGCTCAGAGGTTGACTTTTTGCAGGATAGGAGTAGAGCTCACATATTTCTATTCCTGACATCTCTCTGCTAGGATTTAGATGGTGTCATATCTTTATATACTTACTTAAAACAAGAACACAAATGCATGTGTTTTTCACTTAAGCACGTCCCTTGTCTCTCCCTGATACAGTTAAAACTGTGAATATGTTGTTTTATGTCTTAATCTCCTTAGAATGTTGCAATGATGTCTGCTGACTCTCAGCAAGTGCCAGAGCTCCCTCATTACTGTACATGTGGGAAGTTGAACACAGCTCTTGAGAAATTTATGGATTATGTGTTAAAAGTAACTCATCCAAGCTGGAATAAAAATATAAGTCATATGTGAGTTTTTCTGTGGCTACTGTAGGTAGCAGAATTGAATGAGTGGAGTTCTTGGGACTAGAACGTGCAATAGGAAAAAATAAATCAGATCAACCCAAGAAATGGGGAGTCATTAGAGTGGTGATTCTAGGTGACATCACAACAAACAAGGTTTTCTAGAAAAAAAGTACAATTAACAATGTTGAAGAGCTTGGCCTTTGCTGGACAGTAAATTTTAATACCAAAATTTGTTTTTAAAAAAATCAACTTAGCCTCTTTAAAAAAGACAAAAACCTAAGAGACAATACCCCTCTGGCTGAGACGCTGTCCTTGAAAGCCTGTCTGCTTGATATTTCTTTAATGCTGTTTTGAGGTTGGCTTACTTCTGGCTAAAGACATTCACAAAAGAACATCTATTTATTTGAAATTTCTTTTCCATCCCTTTTCTGTCCTTTGCACAGTTGCTAGCAGCTCAGGAAAGGGTATCCCCAGCTGTGGCTGACAGCTCTCTGAGGCCTTTAGGATCTGCTGGTGTCTCACTGGAGCTTTGAGCCACTAACTATGCACAGGAAGGAAAATACAAAAGGTGCATTAATGCAGGAGAAAAAAAGAGGCTATTTCAGAAGCAGCATACCAATAATTTATAAAAGCTACTTAAAGAGCCAGTTCCTCTCAGTGCCTTAGATGTTCCCTTGAGCGAGTTAAGAAGCAGTGCTAATCTCTCAGCACTCAGAGACACAATTCGACGCATTGCTCCAGTTTTACATAGGTGGTTTCTTAGTCTAAAAGAGTTAAAGCTATTGAGGAAAAGAGGACATGTGTGTGCTCGTGTGTGGTTTAATTATCCCAATTGACTATATTAATTAAACATAGTAATAAATAATTTCTTAGTTTCCACTTTACAACACAGTCCTAGTCTGTTCTAACCACATCACAGTTTTTAAAAGGTTCGTGTCTTATCAAGTGCTATGGTTTGAATGTGTCCCTGAAATTTCATGTATTGTAAACTTAAACTCAAATTTACATATTGATTGGAGATGGGGCATTTGTGAGGTAATGAAGATTAGATGAGGTCATCGAGGTGGGGCCCTGCCATGATGGGACAGGTATCTTTATGAGAAGAGGAAGACAGACCCATGCTGACACACATGCTCCTGTCCTTTTGCACGAGATACCCTCTGCCATGTTACAGTGAAGCACAAAGGCCCTCACCAAATGCCAGCACCATGCTCCTGGACTTCCCAGTCTCTAGAACTGTGAGCTAAATAAACTTTTGTTTTTTATAGATTATTCAGTCTGTGGTATTCTGTTACAGCAACAGAAGGATGGACTAAGACATCAAGTATTATGTATTATGAGAATTTAAACATCATACTGTACACCAAATATTTCAATGAACTGATATCTTGACTATGAGTATATTCTTTATGTGCTAAGCACATGTGGGTTTAGATAACCTTCCTAATTTTATCTGCAAACTGCTTTATTTTATAGGCAAAGGATCAGGTCAGAGTTGGTAGAATATGGCATGAAAGGCACTAACGTGTGGAATGTGTGGCTGCTTTACAACTCTGGAAAGAAATACCTCTCTTCCACCCAGTAGGGGTGAAAAAATTTCTGTCCTCATTCATCACTAAGCATATGGTTGAGACCTCATAACAAAAGATATGTTAACAAGAGAAAAGCACACAAGTTTATTTCATATGAGTTTTACATGACATGGAGCCTTCAAAAACAAGGAGCCAGTGAAACAGAGAAACCCGTGTACTTTTACGCCACGTTTCATGAAGTGGATGGTTGTGAAGACGTGATTAGATAAAGGGCGCAGGATGCAATACCCATAAACTGAAGGAAACTTAGCAAGACCTGTAAGTTCAGATTCCTCTCTGTGTCTCTGTGTCTTCAGAGATAAAGACGTTCCTTTCCTCTGGGTATAGGGAGGGTACCTGCGGAATGAGGGTCTTAGGATTTGCTTCAGGGGCAGGTCAGCTAGGCTTCATTGGACTATTTTAGAGGAGGAGGGGCGAGGGGAATATGAGAGTAACCTTCAAGCTTCTGCTGTTTTCTCAAATGCCAAGGTGCCATATTTTGAGGTAGTTTGTCCTGAGCCCTGTCATTCTTATACTTATTCTAGCTGTTCGTAACCCCTTTTGGCTAGAGAAAAAGGATGTTACCTTAAGCATATTTCGTGGAAATACAAGTTAGGAAATGCCAATTTCACAGTAGCTTTGAAATTGATGGAAGAGGGAGTATGAGTGAGCAGCCTTGTCTCTCCATCCCCTGCCTTGGCTGGCATCCTTTATTTCCCATCAGTGTCCATAGAAGTCCTTGTATGACTTGGACGGAGCCATCAACCATAAGATGATGGCAATGTCTCACTCTGGTAAACCCAGCTTACTAGAGAGATATGGGGAG
The DNA here is from genome assembly GCF_027409185.1 of Cynocephalus volans. Classification (NCBI taxonomy): domain Eukaryota; kingdom Metazoa; phylum Chordata; class Mammalia; order Dermoptera; family Cynocephalidae; genus Cynocephalus; species Cynocephalus volans. Next base: position 102,389,917 of record NC_084461.1, read on the forward strand.
CAAGGTCAGGTCTGCAAGGTCTTAGGCTAAAGCCAGGAATTTTATTGTGGGTGCTGGCTGTAAACATAACCCCCAGTGAACCTGTTTTAGGTCACTCTGTCTTTTCAAATTGGTTGCCTCCTCCACGCTAAAAATTGGTAAAAGCCAAAAAGGATTGTGTTCTCTCATGTCTGTTATTTAATTAATGGTGGAAGTATGGGCTAAATGAGCAGAGAAATTTCAAACATTTGCTCACTTTTTTTCTCCCCAGAATAGCAGTTTCCTTCAGATTTGGGATCATTTTTTGTCTGTGTAAATAAATCTTTTAGGATCTAGTGAACTGAGAAATGCTGTTCATTGTGAGGTGGTGTCTCAGACCGGCCTTGTTGGCATAGAATGGAATGTCCCAGTGATGATGGCAGCTGTGCTTGTCTAGTTGGTTGGTGTAAACAGTTTCTACACATCTATCTGGTAATTTATTTCAAGTCCAGCTGCTTTGCTTATTTTTTCAGCACTTCAAATTTAAAAAGATTCATTTGTAACTAAAGCTCATAGAGAGATAATATTAAATACGACTTTCAGACAGACAAGGGGCAGAAGGTACAAGTTTGTCTCATGATTCAGAGCCATCTGCAGACAGATGCTTGGTTGTTTCTAGTAGACCTCTGGATGCTGATTAAGATGAATTTTTAGCTTTAGGAGGTGCTTTCTCCTGGGATTTGAGCTTAAAAAATAACTATGTTTTTCTGATTAGTATGACCAGCACTAGAAATACAAAAATAAAATGAGATTTAAAATATATGTATACCCATTCGTGTCTACACACATTTAGTCATGCTCTCTCTGTCTCTCTTACACACACACACACACACACACACACACACACACACACACACACACACACACACACACACACACACGTCTCAGTACTGAATGGATTCGAAAACAGTTAAAGAAGAACCAAGTGAAAACATTTTGAATAGAACTAAATGAAAGGAACACTTGAGGCTGAATCAAAGAAGGGGTCTAGTAAATGTGGGAGAAAGCTCCAGAAGATTCTTTGTTAGCAAATGGTTCTGATAAGTTTTTGCAGTTTCTATGACCTATGGAGTAGAGAATTGGTGTTATTTTGACTACTCATTCAGGCCATTTGATTTTTTAAGCAGCTTTTATTTTCTTCATTCATTCACATTCTTCATTTGTTTACATATTCATTCATTCACTTATTCTGTCATTTTAAAAGATGTTTAATAAGAGCCTTTGGTGTTTCCTCTTTGAAGGCTCTGTAGTGACTCAAAATTACTAGGACCAAGTCCCTGCTTTGTGTGAGTGCATGAGAGACAGACTTGTAATACATTGTTTTTATAGTGACAGTACATAAGAGAGTAGAGACAAAGTGCTATGGGATCACAAAAGAGTGACAGCAGCATTACTAAAAAGAGAGCAGTTGGTGTGGTTCTTTTAATTGATCCCTGAGAATTCAGGTTGTCATGCTATCCTAGATCCTCTTGCTTAAATCCCAGGTGAATCTCTTTCCTATTTTGCTAACCCCACTCATTTTCTGTCTTACCTTCCTTTCCCTAGACTTTCTGTATCTTTCTTCTTTTCACATTCATTGAGGACTTAAGAATTAGCCATCTTATATTTTCTTTTTAATTTGTAAAGGAAGGTGCCGTTTCTTTTGGCCTTCTCTGTCTTGTGTCAATCCAAACATTAAGGAATACCTTCCCTTCAAAACATCAATATACCAGTCTCAAGGTACAACAAATACAAGTATCTTCAGTATGATGTTATCATATGTGGGAATATAGGAGACAGAGATGCTAGGCATAAAAACAGAAGATACTGTATGTGATTTTGATTGGCAGGAAAAGGAGAAATCAAAGAATCACAAGGTCAAGTTGACTTCTGAAAAAAGTGTGAAGCTTCTTTGAAAGGTAGGATCTGGGATTCTAAATTAATTTAAGAATACTGAAAAGGCCTCTGGGCTACTAAAGGGCTGAGAAAATATTTAGACATGTTGGACTTCACCACTAGGGTATTATTTTATATATGTATTTATTACAAAGAATATTTAAGTGAAATGTAGTTATTATGTGTCTTGGGTATGCAGAGGAATGTCATTAGAAATATATTCACTTGAACTGCATGGACTTCATATGGGTGACAGAAGTGAAGTTCCAGTTTCTTTTCCCTTGTTTCAGACCACTGTAGCAGCATCTCACCATGTCACCTGCAAAGGTTCTTGACAGCTATTGTCAAGAGACTGAGAGAGAAGAAAGCACACAAATCAGCTGTTCACTGTAATAATTGCAAGGGGAGGGCTAGAGATCAGAGGCTACCTTAAGGCCCACAGGCAGTGTCCCTGTGGCTACCTACCCACCCCTTATTAGCTGGCTGCTTCCTGAGAATGAGAAATGCATTTCGTGGACCTCAGTTTACAAATCTTTTAATTGGGGAGTTTGACTAAATCAGACTTTCTCAATTTTTCTTTTCTTCAGCAAATGAGAAGTATGATAAACCTCCCATGTGCAAATTCCAGGGCACTGATTGTGCCTGAACCTTTTTCTCTTCCATAAAAGAAATCAAGCAAAGCAACATTATCCTAAGAATGGCCTTGGATTCTCATCCATTTCTAGAAGCAAATTTTGGTATTTTAATGATCATTAGGACCAAGTTACTTGTGAGCTCCTCACATTGTTATAGACAACTGCTGAAATGGACAACTCCAAGAAGCTGAAAGATCTGACATTCTAGATATCATGTTTCCTAGTACCTGTGCAGGAAAGGATTGACATAGCCAGGTCTGAGACTGCTGTTCTTAGAAAGGCCTATTTGCAAGATGCCTTTGGCTAGCATCTGGGAACTTGACTGGTAAACTCTTCCCTCCACTGATATAAAACTTTCATTAAATAATAAGGCTGGCTCATTGTGTTTAGACTATACAAACAATATGGTTTATGCTTAATACCTGCTTTCCTTCTGGGAGTCTGGAATTTTGATACACGCTAGGCAGAGGGCACCCACATGACTAGTTCCCAGTAAAGCCTTGGGTGCTTGAGCTTGCCTAGTAAACAATACTTGACACATGTTGTCACAATCATTGCTGGAGGAATTGCTCTCCCTTGGGAGGAGGGGTGAGTGAGCTTTCTCAGGAATAGATTAGTTCCTGAAAGAGTTGGTTGTTAAAAGTAGCTTGGCACCTCCCCTTTCTCTCTCTCTTGCTTCCTCTCAGCACGAGAAGGGATATATCCTTATGCCTGCTGGCTGCCTGCCATGAGAAGCAGCATCCTGAGGCCCATGCCAGATGCAGATGTCCCAGAACTGTAAGACAAATAAACTGCTTTTCTTTATAAACTACCTAGTTCCAGGTGTTCTGTTATAGCAACACAAAAATGGATTAATACACTGTCCAAGACAGTGGAGCAGTGGGAGAAAAGAAGCAGTAGCAGCCTCTTCTGCCTAACACCAAGGTCACTGGACTAGTGGAAAAGCAGCAGCCTGCAGTGGTAAAGTGGCTGGCTTTGGAGCCAGAGGACCCTGGGCTGGACCTGCACTGTCGCTTCCTAGGTGACAGATTTGGGACAGGGTACTTAGATTTCTCTCTACTTCAACTCCTTTATTTACAAATAGGGGAACCTAGTATTTACCTTATGTGGTTGTTATGAGGACTAAATGCCATAAGGTGATGACTCTAGTCCTCGTCATGCTGCCTGGTACATAGTAAGCACTCAACAAATTGTAGCTATTACTTTTCAGTAGGGGATAGATTATTCTCATACCAATTTCCATTTCGTGGCCACTTTTAATTTATCACTAATTACATTTTGATGATATTTGCAAACAGTATTTAATTGACTGAAAAACCCCATTAATACTTCATAATGGACTGCACAAATTACATGGGGAAAGCATTTTTGGGGTATTATAAAGAAAGGCCCACTTTTTCCTTCTATCAAACATCTGAATCTATGAGGATGACTATATCTCGGTAGTAACTCTCAGCAGTTTTATGCAGATGGGACCATTAGGCTCCTCATGAGGAAGGGATGCAGCTGTTTTATAGTCAGTCAGCTCCCTTCTCTTCCTGGGGATGATTTTGGACTCATGTCTTTTCTCACCTGTCAGCGTTACTCATAGGATGAGTCTTAGCACTCCTGGTGTATACTCAGTTCCTGCTGTCTGGACCTTAGTCACATTGCTGGTTCAGCACACATGGTGACATGGTGACAACTGCTGGGACTTCTCAGGGGGCATTTTCTAGCATCTTCACTGCCTCTACCAATGTCCTGAATGGTGTCTTCAAGCACATGTCGCTGGCTGCCTTCTCTCTTCCTCCGACCTGTCTTGAGAAAGGTAAGAAAAATTGTGCCCAGAGCCACTCATGGGCTGCCAATCCTTTCTCTTTAGTGGTGACCTGAAATGCCTGTGTCCAGCCTTGAATCCCCACCATGGCCATTGACATTTTCCCTTTTAAAGATGAAGAAAGGGTTCTGAAATGGGCTTTCTGACTGTTCACATAAAGGGAACTTTACTACTCAGTCTTCCTTCCATTCTTGCTGTTATTTAAGTCCTCTATGAATCTACATGTTTTTCCTCCTGTATTCTGTAGATCCCTTATTTCCTGATCCTCTGTTTGCATTGTGGATGTCTGTCCTCAGGTATTCCTTTGCACTCATCCTTACTGAAATTCGTCAATTTTTATTGACACTTAAAATATTTTCTGTTGCTTCAGTTCTAATTATACAAATTAATTTCTATCTGAAAATTTGATGAAAAAATTCTTAATCCTTTTTTTGAAGATAGAAACAAAATATTTTCTATATTTCAGCCATTCATATGGAATATCTTCAAAAATTTTTGCTATAAACATACCTCCTGTGCTATTATTTACTTAATATATTTAAAGTCAGGCGTCCCCTGGAGGACAAAATGACTGATAGTGGAGAACCACCAATGTGGCTCATGCATATGTGGGAAAACAGTGCAGATCTCCTTGCCTTCACTCAGGCCAATATGAGATATAAAACCAGACTACACGTATTGTTTATGGAGGCTGTCTGCTATCATAGACATAGACATATCATAGACATCTGTCGTAGAAAGACTAAATAGGTTTGCTAAGATTTATCCCTCTCTTAGTCATATTGTTTACTATGCAGTATTTAAATCAGGGGTCTGTGATTTTTTTAGGGGGGCTAAAGAGGAGCTACCTTGTCACTCAAAGATTCATCAGTAACAGAACGGGAAGCTGAGTTGGAGGTGGGGAGGTGTGCTGCTGATTGCCTGATAAGTCCAGGGAAGGGTAGACAGCTCAGAAATCAGCAGATGCCACAGTGGCCCTTACCTTGTCCCTGCATTCTTGAGTTATTCCTGTGATAGGTCTTATGCAAGGAGCATGATGCTCTTTCTCCCTCTCTCATATTTGTGTGTGGATAAGTAATGCTAACTACTGTAAGAGAAAAACATACCTACCCATACAATTAGGAAATGATATTTTGCTCAAATCACAGTTGGAAATGGGTCGGAACATCCTCTGAAGCAGTTATCCTTTAAGTGCTTACTCGGGGAGCTGGGTGCTGCTGCCCTTCACTGTGTGGTTACATCATCTTGGGCCAAGAGATCATGGAAGTTCATTTGGAACAGTAGGTGTGCGGGTATAGTTAAAACTGTGAAGGAGGCATGTGACTGATTAAAGTTTGTCAAATGCAGTTCTAAGTGACAACCAGCATCCTGGACTACTGATGCTCCTAGATGACCATGATTTGATGAGATTTCCCTCATGTTGGCTGTCTGGATCACTCTCTTTGGGAACCTGCCTGCTGAACTGAACTCCCTGCCATGTTCTATGGTGCCTGCCTGATGTCTTCCTCACATCAGCTCCGAATCCCAGCCGTTCTCAGTCTGCATCACTCAGCAACACAGTTCCCTTCCTGGTCCTGGGCATGATGAGGTACGGCAGCTGGATGGGCTCAAGCTTCTCCACTGGGATTACAGACTGCTATCCCGGACAATGAACCATGACCTCCTAAACTTATAAGCTTGGCATTCCAATGAGAAGGAATGTTGGAAAATGCCTTCTCATGTCAAATGAGATTATGCAAATAAGAGAAGGCACTTTAAAAATGATAAAGCCTGAGAAAAATGTGAGGCTTTATTTTTTATTATATGCCTATTAGAGATGGATTCACGATAAAAATGAAGCTTTCTTCATCAGCAAAACCTACTTGAGTCTCACTATGGTCTGTTACTTCTGACAGAGATGAAAAGGTGAGAACAGTTTTGGCTATTTTTAATCTGAGGTTCATGGCCATGTATTTGCATACACTTAATGCCCTCTCTCCCCACTAAAACCCCCACATTTTTTTTGTGTGTGTGAAGATAATGCGAAGAAAATATTAAACTAAAAATGTACATTATCACATTCTTCTGTTGACAAATTTTTTCCCTCCGCAAGCAAGGCAGTATAATTTTTCTTCATTGCTTGTAATCATCTACCTGAGAAATGTTGCTGGTTAGGTTTTATATCTTGATTAGTTTAATCAAGTAAACTGGATGCTGAACAAAATTGTGGAAGAGGCAAGGTCTATCTTCCAGCCATCCCATTCTTCTGCTTTTAGCTATTCTTTTTGGTTCATGTTTTCCTTAGACACAAACCCTTTTGAGCCGCTTTTGTAGGATGGGGTCATTCTAGGTCCAGGTGAATGGGTTTGGTTCTTTTGTACTCCTCCAATCATTTGCACTGGGAGTTTAGAGAGCAGGATGCTAGCAATAAATGATGGTCACATTGAAGTCTGCTCATCACTTGCCCATTGACTTTTTTTTTCTGATATTCAGGGAAAAAATTTATTCAATGAAACTAATATACATTGAAGTGTTAGGGAACTAATATATTGCTTCCCTTAGAAGAAAACCTTTCAATCTTTTTTAAAACTATGGTGATTTTGTTTTGTGATATTAAGCTATTTACAAGAAAATACAACTGAAAAGTTTAATTTTATAAATATGTATATATAATTGAAACTAAGATACCTCAGAATCCACAGTGTGGGGGGGTTAATAATAAAGCAGTGAAAATTATAAGAAAACTATTTTTTTTGGAAGCACTTTTGGAAGCACTTGGCCCTGTCAACTTTGTCCTCAGTGATCTGGGGGTTCCTCAGAATATCGGGGGAATATTTCCTGTCCATGTGTCCTGTGGCCATCAGTCCTGCCACTGCCCAGACTGTTTATGCTGCTCCTGAAGCCAGTGATGCTCCCTGAGGCCCAACACCCAGGTGGGTCACATCCTGAGGCTGGGGAAGCCCCAGCCACAATTTCACACGCCCCAACTACAGTCCCAGGGGAAAAAAACGTCCTCTTCTTCCTCACTATGTCCTGACTTCCAGGCCCTGTGAATATGAACTTGTTCTGGAAAAGAGTCTTCGTCAATGTAATTTAGGATCCAAAGTAAGACCATCCTGTGAGTCCTAAATTCGATGACAAGTGTTCTTGTAAGAGACAAAAGAGGAAGAGGCACAGACAAAAGAGGGGAAGGCCATGCGAAGACAGGTGCGGAACCTGGAGTTGTGCGGCCACAAGCCGAGGTTCACCTGGAGCCACCATAAGCCGGAAGAGGCAAGGAAGGATTCTCCCTTAGAGCCTTTGGAGGGAGACAAATTGATTTCAGACTTTTGGTCTCCAGAACTGGGAGAGAATAAATCTGTATTGTTTTAAGCCACTGAATTTGTGGTAATTTGCTAAAGCAGCTAAGGAAATTTATACAGATGAACTTTTTAGACTTTTTTAATTTCAACACCTTTGCACCAAGACTCCCTCATCAATTCCTGGAGATTGTGTTAAGGACAATCTGTGTGACAGACTCTGCGGTATACTCAAAATCAACCCTCAATCAGATGCTGGCTCCTTGAACTTGAACCACATTCTATGCTTCAATTTTGTCCTCCTTTAGGTTGAAGTTTTTTTGTGTGTGTGTTTGTTTTCTCCTAGGAGACTTTCCCAGAGCCTGTGATAGACTAGCAGGTGGGTTCCCATCTACCAAGTTCCTTTGCCCCAGGTCATAATAAGCTCAGAGGTGGATACCTGATGCACTCTTAGCTGCCCAACTGGGATGGTATCTGGGATGGTATCAGAGCCCAGAGCAGTGGGCGGATGGAGCTGTTCACATGTAATTCAGAAGTGGGTATGACCTTGTTTCATGAAGTACACCGAGGAGCAAAGGAAGTGTGTCTGGAGGGAGAAAAGAAGAAAGTGGACCCACAGCTAGGAGAAAGAAAGCATGTCCCTAAGGCTGTCCTCTTTCTGGTTCTTCCTGAGGCCTGCATCTTGGCTCTTTCTTGCCCATCACAAATAGAACAAGTTCCCATGTTTTGCTCAGTAAGCATGGGTTGGTTGAATGATACTTGTCATGAAAGAGCCCTAAGTGACAGCCAGCCCAACTCACGAGTTCCTCAGTTGTTCCCAGAAGCACTGAGACACATACCTGGTCCTTATCGTCTAGCACTTTGTAGTGTACAAAACACTCTCACCACATTATCTTCTTCCAAACTTGGTGGGAGAAAGACCTGTGAGGCTCTGGGGGTAGGAAATTTGACCCATATTTGACATCTGAAGACACAACTTTAAGAGAATGGTAGAGGTTCTGGAATCCCAACGCTTTCTGATCAGTTCTATCCTGTTGTTTAAAACAAATTAACACCCAAAGCAAAACCAAACAACACTAGCAGGGTCTGTGGAAGAAAGATGCCTCAGCATAAAAGGTTCAAATCAGAGGGAATAATGGCACAAGAGTATTTTGTGTCTTAATTCAGGCCAGACAGTGGGAAGGAGGGGGCTGGGAGAAGAGAGAACGGGCGCAGTCTGAGAGCTGCTAAGAGCCCTCAGCCCTGGAAAAGATGAGAGGGGAGCCCTAAGAAGGTAATTGGGCCCCTGATGGGAGGAACAGTCACAAATAAGCCGACAAAGCCACACATAAGCCTAAGGCATCCAGCAAGGATTAAGCACCATTAGCTAACCTGTTAGCATGGAAGTATTTGGCTGTTAGAAGACAGTTTTAACTTTAACCCATGCACTGACCTGTACTAGTTAACTAAGTGGAAAATAGTCTTTGTGGTTACATGTTTTACGTCTCAACATTTTAAAAAGAATTTTGGAGCACAAATGGTGAATATCAGAGAGGGCTCTTGTGATTCCTGACATCCTCCTCATTTTCAAACCCAGTTCAAATTCTTTGTGGTTTTTACAGAATAATTATCAGTCACTACTCCTTTCTACTGCAGCCTATTTTTTTCTCTCTGAGCTTTTGATCTGTAGCTGCTTTCTCCCAGCAGGAACATTTTTGTGGTGTGAAGCCAAGTACAATTGGAAATCTTCCCAACGGTTCAGTTATTCATTCAATTGATATTTTATTGAGCACCAGCTATGTGCCATGCCTTGTTCAAGGAGCTCAGTATATATCAGTGGATGATTCTGACTTTTTGGAGCTTACATTATAAAGTATGTTAAAAGTGGAAAATGCTAAGGGAGAAACTAGAGCAGGGGAAGGGATGGAGAGCGTAGGCTGCAGTTTTTGATAGGGCAGAAGTGGTGAGGATTATTTTTGTCTCACTCACACTTTGTTAAATTCTTCCCTTTGAGAGGCTCATCCTCAATCCTAAATGTTTTAGGACTGCCATTGTGCTCCTTATTGTAGGATTCCTGCTTCAGTTAGTTGAATAGAGTTGAGATAATCCTTGCTCAGGACTCAGAATTGGAAATTTAGTCCATTCAAAAATACTCACCTATGAGAATGAAAATATTATGCCTGTGTGTTACCTGCCTGCGTCTTTATATTTACTCCAAAGCTCTACCGAGTAAAAGAATGGCCTTCTTTCTCCTTCATTATATCGGGATTTACATTAATCACGTTGCTTGCTTGTCCTCCATTCACATTATTAGGAAAACCATTTAGAGCAGAGGAGGAGAAGTCAATCTTACATAATCAAGCTGGCTGTTTCTGACATTCTTAAGAGAAATAGAAGAACAGCAATTATTGTAATCCATTTTTTAGAAATGAAAAGGGAATTTTTCATTTATTCTCTGTGGTGCCTTTCTTGTTTTCTCCACTTTCTGAAGAGCTGATACTAGCAGGGCACTTCCTTTGAAGTCAAGCAAATGAATATTTCATTGAGATTTCAGGATCTGAACATTCTTAAACCTCTTTATAAGGAAAGCCTTTCTGCTTTTGTTGAGTTCTCATCTTGCCCTACAAGACTAGCTATGTAATTTTTGGGGTCCAGTGCAAAATGAAATATGGGGCTCTTGCTCAAAATTATTAAGAATTTCAAGATGGCAACAGCAGAACATGAAACCAAACTATGGACCCTGCTGACCAGACCATGGAGCTGGCCTTGTCTCCTCTAACTCCTGTGTTTGAATCAGGTGTTTACTTGCTTTAAAATTCATAGGAAAAATTAAATACAATAAAAATATATGGTTGTATATTTCAGCCTTAGTTTTATGAGAAAAATTTTTTTGATTATATGTAAACTGAGAAAAAGAGCTAACAAAGGATTTACTGGTTGTAGAAAACTGAGAAAACACAAATTCTTGTTGTATAATATAGAAACAGTCTTTAGAGTACTACTTGAACACTTTCTTATTCAATACAATCACAGCTAAATTATAATCTGCTTAACCAAACTTCCTGGATCTGCATATGTTGTTCTCATTTCAGGGAGCATTACCAAATAGGGAAACATAAGTAGAATAAACCAGATTTTGAGACCTAGTTCGCTGGAAAAAACGTGAGGAAAATACTTTCCATTTTGGAAAACTGATATGGGAATCTTCTATTTAAGTTAAGTTTTCCGATGCACAACCGCAGTGATCTTGTTCATCATCATTATTATCCATTTGTATTGGTGTGTATGTCACTATTACATGATGTAGAATATGTCCATTGAAGCAAATACTCACCTTTGGTACTATCAAAGCAGAACTGCCAAAGGAAATTAAATTCGTATTGAGCAGTTCTGGTCTGGGGAAAAGTACAAAGATACATACTACTGAGTGCACACAGGTGCACACAAACTCATGCACATGCATAAGTGCTCACACACACACAGCAGCAGCTGCTGAGAACATCATGTTTTAGAGCAGGGGTTGGTGCACTATGACCACTGGGTCAAATGTAGAGGCATTTTGTTTTTGTAAATAAAGTTTTATTGGAACTTGACCACACCCGTTTGTTTACTTGTGTCTATGGTGACTTTGCACTACAAAGGCAGAGCTGAATAGTTGCTGCGGATTCCATATGACCTGCAAAGTCATAGAAAAAAGCTTGCCGATCTCTGGTTTAGAGTCATTTAACTGAAAAAATATTTCTCTAGCAGATGATTAAACCTATAAAATACATAATAAGAGATGAATTGTTTATTCACAGACAGTTTTTATTTGTAAATGGGTTTCACAAGGCAATATTTTTTACAATTTAATTGGCATAAAAATATTGAAATAAATTATCTTTCTCTAACTGATTCTAACAAACAAGACTATGTTGCTTTGTATTCCTGACTTAATTGATTTGATTCCTGGTTTGTTTTCTTGAGTATACAAGGTCGTTAGGAGGTTAAACAGTTATATATTTTCCATTTAAAATTTCCATAACCATTTTTTGGTGCGTGAAAACTAAAAATAGTGGTAACCTAGGTAGAGAACTTTTAGAAACAATTTTGCTTTGAGTTTTTAATCAACCATACTAAATCAGCTTCAGCATATATTTCCTTATTACAAATTTTAAAAAAATGTTTCAAAAATTATGTGATTTACTTACCATTAACAAAGAATGAACCCATTCATATCATAGTTTTAAAAAATAAACAATAAACATTAATAAAGAATGAACTCATTTAAATCATAGTTTTAAAAAATGAACAATCATATCAAGTGTGCAAGGTAGAATTTAATTTTCCAACAGATGTTATTTACTTACCAAGATAAAATCAGTCAATTTACTTTTATAGGTCAACTTTAAAGCACACACACCTTAAGAGAGAGAAGCATATTTTCTCAACCAAAAAATAAAGATGGGTGATAATACGTATATTTAGAGTATGAGTAGACACATGAAGTCACTGGGAGAGAATATTTAAATTTGAGACACTTAGGACAACTTGAGTGTGGAATCACCACTTAGTATTTGTATATTCCTTCAGATAAAATTGATATCACCTCTCCTTGCATTTTAAAAAGATTATTTTTAATAAGCGATGAACAGCTATTAAAGAATGTTTATTACATAAAGTATAAAGAGTAATGATATCTACTATTCAGTTTAAAGAAAAGAACATTACCATTATTTTGACGTTTCCTATGTGCTCTTCCCCATCACAGCCTCTCTCTCAGAAGCAACCAATATCCTAAGTTTTGTTTCTCAGCCTCTTTCTACCCTTTTTATTTATTTATTTTTTGTTGTATACTGCTATGGAATTTTATCACACACGTAGATTCATTAACCATCGCCATAATCAGAACACGGCACTTTTTAATCTAGACAGATAAATTCCCTAGTGGTGTTCTGCCCCCAGTCTAATCTGTTCTCTATCACTGTAATTCTGTCATTTTGAGAACGTTACATAAATGGACTATACAGTATGTAACCCTTGGGATTGGCCTTTTTTTAACTCAGCATAATGTCATTGGGGTCCATCAAAGTTGTTGAGGGCATGAATAGTTTGCTTTTATTGCTGGGTAGTATTCCACTGTGTGAATATACTGTGGTTTACTTATCAATTCACCCTTGAAGGAAATTTGTACTTTTTTCCTCCAGTTTTTGTCTATTACAAAACTATGCTTGCTATCTACCCTAATTGAATCACTGTGCAGTATATGCATTTATTGAAACAACACACTGTACCCCACAAAATTAGATATAAATAAAATTGAAAACAAAAAATAAAGCTGCTATAAAAGTTCACATACAACTTTTTTGTATAAGCAAAAGTTTTCATTTCTCTAGGGTAAAGACTCAGGAGAGTAATTTTTGGACCACAGGGTAAAAGTGTATGTTTAGCTTTATAATAAAAAAAGGAGTTGTTTTCCAGAGCAACTGTATTGCTTCTCATTCCCACCAACAATATACTAGAAGTCTGATTGCTCCACAGCCTTAATAGCACTTGGTATTATCAGTATTTTTTATTTTAGCCATTCTAATAGGTATGTAGGGATATCTCATCATAGTTTTAATTTGCGTATCTCTAACGGCTAATGATGTTGAGTACCTTTTCCTATGCTTATTTGCTATCTGGATATACTCTTTGGTGAAGTGTCCTTTCAAATCTTTGGCCCATTTTCTGATTGAATCTCCCACCTTGCTGTCAAATTTACATAGTTCTTTATATATTCTGAATACAAGTATTTTATCAGCTATATAATATACAAATATTTTCTTCCAGTCTGTGGATTATCTTTTCCTCATCTTAATATGGTCTTTCGCAGAGCAAACATTTTTAATATTGATAAAGTCCAATTTATTTATTTTTTCTTTCATAGAATGTGCCTTTAATGTCATGTTGATACCACTTTTATTTAATGTTATTGTTAAAAACAATTATTTAAAACTAATACATATTTATTAAACATTTTACATTTGTTTTTCCTTTTTGTAAGCTGAAAGTTTAATGCACATTGCTTAAAATTAATTTACATTATTCAAGTTTTAAAATTATTGTTATTATTATTGTTACCACTGCCTGTTCGGTCTGTCAAATTAAATGTGTATATAGATCTGCTAAAGACATCCATAACCATGGCTTTTCTTTCTATAGCTCCTTTTTCTTTAATTTTGTTCTTTTATTTTGAATCTAAGCTATTCAGAATAAGAATTTTCATGGTTATTATATTTTATGAGTTTTCATAAATGTATAACTCTATGTAATATAAAGAGTTTTTCAGTAGTTCCAGAGAGTACTTATATTGTCCCTTCCAGTTAATCCTCACTTCTGTAGGCACCTACTTCTCTTATTTATATCACCATAAATTAGTTTTGCTTGTTTTCGAACTTTATATAAATGGAATTATATAGTATATATACCTTTGTGATGGCTACTTTTACTCACCCTAACTTTTAAAAAATATATTCGTATTGTGTTGTATATAAGTAGTTTGTCTTTAATTGCTGGTAGTATTTCTTTATATAAAAATACCACAAAGTGCTTATCCAATTTCCTATTGATGGACGTTTGGGTTATTTCCAGTTTTTTGCTATTACAACAAAAGGCTGCTATAAATATTCTTGTACAGCCTTTTTTTTTTTGTGAGCAATAGTTTTTATTTCTCTTGGGTAAATACCTACAAGTAGAATTATAAAAATGTTTTCTAATTTTATAAGAAACTGCTGAAGAATGTTTTAAAGTTGTTGTGGAATTTAATATTGTCAACAAAAATGTATGAGGATTCTAGTAACTCTACATGTTTGTAGGTGAAAGATTATCAGTGTTTTCCATTTCAGTCATTTTAGTGGAAGTAAAATGGTATCTCATTTATCATTTTAATTTGCATTTCTCTTATAATAATGATATTGACCACCTTTTCATGTTCTTACTGTCCATTTGTGTATCTCTTTTGAAGTATCTGTCCAAATCTTTTGCTTTTTTATTAAATTGGTTCTTAGTCTTTTTATCATTACGTTATAAGAGTTCCTTGAAAATCAGCATTAAGATCATAAAAAGTCAAGCCACAGACTGGGAAAAATATTTCAAATTTATATTTCTATCAAAAGACTTATTCAGAGAACACATAAAAATTATCTGCTATCTAATAATAAGAAACAGCCCAATAAAAGTAAGCAAAAGATTTGAGCAGATATACTTTGAAAGAAAATATACAAATAGCCAGTAAATACATGAAAAGCTCAAAATTACTAGTAATCAGGGGAATTCAAATTATAGTCATGAGTTACTACTACATATCCACTATGAAGGCTGAAATTGAAAAGACTTAAAAAGTGTTGGTGAGGATGTGAGCAACTGGAACTTTAATGTGCTGCAAGTGGGAGTTGTGAAATGGTACAACCACTTTGTGAAACAGCATGACAATTTCTTATAAAATTAACAATACAACTAGGTATTTACCCAGGAGAAATGAAAACACGTGTCTGAACAAAATTTGTATGAGTGTTCATAGTGCTTTTATTCATAATTGTTGAAAACTGGAAACAAACCAAATATCCATCAGCATATGAACAAATTGTAGTATTTTTATACAATGAGATACTACTTAGCGATAAAAAGAAACAAACTACTAATAGATGCTCCTCCACTTATGATGGGGTTGCATACCGATAAGCCCATTGTAAGACAAAAACGTTGTAAGCTGAAAGTGTATTTAGCACCTTAATAAGTAGGTCGAATCATCATAAGTGCAAAAACATGTATGAATATCAAAAGCATTATGCTGGGTAAAAGAAGCAAAAATCAAAAGACTATATATTGTTATCATTGTGTTTATATAAAACTCTCGAGTAGGTAAAACTAATCTATAGTGATGAAAAGCAAATCAGGATGGGACAGGAGTAGGGATGGAAAGTATAGACAAAGAGTGAGAGGACTTTTGTGACTAATGGAAATGTTCAAAATCTTGATTGAGGAAGTAGTTATCCAGATGTGCACATTTGTCTGAACTCATTGAACTGTATATTAAAAATGGATACATTTTATTTATATAAATTATACCTCAATAAGGCAATTAAAACACTTAAGAATATTTTTGAATCTCTTTTGGGATGGAGTATTATATTAGACAATTATGAGATGGTATAATTTTTCTTCATTTGTAAATAAATTGTTATCTTTGCCTTGAAGTCTATTGGAGATGGCCTACTTCTTGCCTTCTTCACCCTTGGATAGTGTTTTCACTGGTTCTTTCACCACTTATCTCCACACAGGCCTGTAATCTACTCTCCTGGAGACATGAACACCATCTATAACAAGAAATTAGACTCCAATTTGAGAGAAACATTTGTTTTTTGAGGGGAAGGATTTATTTTATTTTGTCTATTTTTTAATTTTTTTATTTAAACATATTGATTGTACATATTTATGGAGTACAGAGTTGTATTTCAATACAGGTATACAGTGTGTGATGATCTATTCAAGGTAATTAGCATGTTCATCATTGCAAAACTTAATCATTTCTTTGTGATGTGCATATTTTATCTCCTGTCTTCTAGTCGTTTGACATCAAGCGGTAAATCATTCTTAATTACAGATTCCTTGGTTGACTGTACACCAACAGGACTTATTTTTCCTATTTAGCTTCAATTTTGCATTCACTAACCAGCCTCTCACTATCCCCCTTTCCCTCCCGTTTCTCACTTCTAGTAACCACAATTCTTCTTTCTACTTTTAACAGTTCAACTTATTATTATTTATTTGTTTTGTTTTGTTTTGTTCTCTTTTTTAGATCCTACCTATGAGTGAGAACATTCAGTATATCTCTTCCTGTGCCTGACTTAATTCACTTAATATAATTTTCTCCGAGCTCATCCATGCTGTGGCAAATGGCAAAATTTCATTATTTCATTCTTTTTTATGGCTAAGTACTATTTTCCATTGTGTATATGTACCGCATTTTCTTTATCCAAGCATCTGTCAATGGAAATGTAGATTGGTTCCATATCTTTTTATTTATTTATTATTTATTTATTTATTAAGATTATTTTAAAAATATTCTAAGATGTTGTAGTGGAGCAGTTGGGGAGAGGGGAAGAGATGAAGGGGAAAGGAAATAAGGTGGAGGAATAGTAAGGAAGGAGGACTTGGTCAAGGCCTATGGTACCCCCCTCATTCTGGCAGGTAAGACCAGTGGAGTTGCCGTGGTGGCTTGGTGGTTGTTGCTGGGCTGGATGTGGATGTCGAGGTGGGGGTGTGCCTGAGGTCTTTGGCCCCCTCTTTGGCCCCCTACTGACCCAGCTCAGGAGCCCAGAGTTCTTCCTGCCCTGGCCTGGGTTCATTGCTGGGCTGGGTGTGGTTGTTGAGGGGGTGTGGCTGAGGCCCACGGTCCTCCCACTTCCCTGGCTTGGCAGCGAAGGGGTCTTCCAGTCCTTCTAGGTTTCATAAGTATTCTTTGGTGGTGTTAGACCTTTATTAGTTGTATTAGTCCATTTTGTGTTGCTATAACAGAAATACCTGAAACTGGGCAATTTATAAAGAACAGAGGTTTATTTGGCTTATGATTCTGGGACAGCTGCATTTGGCACAGGCCTCAGGCTGCTTCTACACATGGTGGAAAGTTGCAGGCAGCTGACAGGTACAAGCAGATCAGATGGCAAGAGGAGAGGAGAGAGAGAGGGGAGGTGCCAGGGTCTTGTAAATAACCAGGTCTTGTGGGAACTAATAGAGTGAGAACTCACTCATTACTCCCCCACCTATGGAGATCACTAATCCATTCATGAGGGATCCACCCCCATGAGTCACACAGCTACCAGCACTGCCACATTGAGGATCAGATTTCCATATGAGTTGTGGCGGAAACAACACATCCAAACTCCATCACTAGTTATTATCAGACTTTATCTCTGGTATGGGGGCATTTTGTTTTTTCTTTCAGTTGTATGTTGGATTATTCACTGTACCTTCCACTTAAACTCTGCACTGGAACTAATTTGTTATCCTTTGCTTACTTCTAAAATGGGGGAATTTCCTCTAGTGTCCCCAGCTTGGCCATCGTTGCTTTTTAATAGTTGTAAATTGGTTGATTTGTGGGAGAGAGTGATGCTGGGGACCATCTATTTTTCCATTAAGATTGGAAGCTTTGGTTCCATATCCTGACTGGCATGAACAGAGCTGTAATAAACATGGAAGTGCAGGTGTCCCTTCAACATGATGCTTTTCATTCCTTTGGATATATACCCAGTAGTGAAATTGCTGGATCATCTGGTAGATCTATCTGTAGTTGTTTGAGAAACCTCCATACTGTTTTCCATAATGACTGTACTAATTTACATCCCACTGTCAATGAATAAGTGTTCCCCTTCCTCCACATCCTCACGAGTATTTGTTATTTTCTTTCTTTTTGATAATAACCAGTCTAACTCGGTTGAGATAATATCTCAATGTGGTGTTGTTTTGCATTTCCCTAATGATTAATGATGTTGAACACTTTTTCATCTACCTCTTGGCCATCTGTATGTCTTCTCTTGAGGAATAACTATTGAGCTCCCTCAGACATTTTTTAATCTGGTTATTTGTTTTGCGTGGTTTTTTTTTTTTTTTTTTTTTTTTTTTACTATTGTGTTGTTTGAGTTCCTTGTGTATTCAGGAAGTTAGCCCCTTGTTGGATACATAGTTTGCAAATATTTTCTCCCATTCTGCAGGTTATTTCTTCACTCTGCTCACTGTTAACTTTCCTGTGCAGAAGCTTTTTAGTTTGATAAAATTCTAATTGTTTATTTTTGCTTTTGTTGCCTGTAGTTTTGAGATCTTATTCATAAAATCTTTGCCTAGTCCTATGACCTGTGGAATTTCTCCTGTGTTGTCTCCTAGGAGTTTTATAGTTTCATGTCTTATATTTAAGTCTTTAATCCATTTTGACTTGATTTTTGTATATGGGGAGAGATAGGGGTCTAATTTCATTTTTCTACTCTTGCATACCCAGTTTTTACAGCACTATTTATTGAAGAGGCTGTCCTTTTCCCAATATATGTTTTTAATATCTTTGTCAAAGACCAGTTGGCTGTAAGTATGTGGGTTTATTTCTGGGATTTCTATTCTGTTTCCTTGGGCAAGTCTGTTTTTTATGCCAGAACCATGCTGTTTTGGTTACAGTAGCTTTGTAGTATAATTTGAAGTCAAATAGTGTAATGCCTCCCACTTTATTCTTTTTTGCTCAGGATTGCTTTGGCTATCCACAGTATTTAGTTGTTCCATATGAATATTAGGATTGATTTTTCTATTTCTGTGGATAATGTCACTGACATTTTAATAAGGATTGTGCTGAATCTGTACATTACTTTGGGTGGTATGGACATTTTCACAACATTAATTATACCAGTCTATGGACATGGAACATCTTTCCATTTTTTTGGTGTCATTTTTAATTTCTTTCATCAGTGTTTTGTAGTTCTCATTGTAGATATCTTTCACCTCCTTGGTTAGATTTATTCCTAGGCATTTGATTTTTTGGTACCTATTTTAAGTGGGATTGCTTTCTTGATTTCTTTTTCTGCTAGCTTGTTGTTGGTATACAAATGGTATTTACTTTTGTATATTGATTTTATATGCCACTACTTTACTGAATTTATTTCTCTGCTCTAAGAGATTTTGGTGGAGGCTTTAGGTTTTTCTCTATATAAGATCATGTCATCTGCCAACAGGGAAAATGACTACTATTTTCTCTTTGGATCCTTTTTATTCCTTTCTCTTGTCTAATCTCCATGGCTAGAATTTCTAGAACTATGTTAAATAGGAGTGGTGAGAGTGGGCATCCTTTTCTTGTTCCTGTTCTTAGAGGAAAAGTTTTTAACTTTTCCCTATTCAGGAGGATGTTAGTTGTGGGTTTGTCATATGTTGCCTTTGTTATTTTGAGACACTTTCCCTTTACACTAATTTGTTGAGAGTTTTATTATAAAGGGATGTTGAATTTTATCAAATTCCTTTTCTGCGTCTATTGAGATGATTGTATGGTTTTTGTGTTTCAATTTGTTGATGTGGTGTATCACATTTACTGATTTGTATATGTCGAACCATCTTTGCATCCTTGGGATGAATCCCACTTGATAATGGTGAATAATCTTTTTAATGTGCTGTTGGATTCTGTGTGCTAGTACTTTGTTGAGAATTTCTGCATCTAAGTGCATCAAGGATATTGGCCTGTAGTTGTCTTTTATCATTGTGTCTTTGCCTGATTTTGGTATCAGGGTGATGCTGGCCTCACAGAATGAATTTGAGAGAATACTCTCTGCTTCAATTTTTTGAAATAGTTTGAGAAGAATTAGTGTTAAATCTTCTTTTAAAGTTTGGTAGAATTGAGTATTGAAGCCATCCAGTCCTTGCTTGTTATTGGTCTTTTCAAATTTTCTATTTATTCTTGGATCAGCTGTGGTAGTTTGTGTCCAGAAATTTATCCATTTTCTCAAGATTCTCAGACTTGTTGGTGTATAGGTGTTCATAATAGCCTCTAATGATCCTTTGCATTCCTGTGGAATCTGTTGTAATGTCTCCTTTTTCATTTCTGACTTTTGGTATTTGTGTCTTCTCTATTCTTTTCTTGGTTAGTCGAACTAATAGTTTGACAATTTTGTTTGTCTTCTCAAAGAACCAAGTTTTTGCTTCATTATTTATTTTTTGGTCTCTACTGCATTTAGTTCTGCTCTGATCTTTACTATTTCTTTTTTTCTACTAACTTTGTGATTGTATTGTTCTTGACTTTTTAGTTTCTTGAGATATAATGCTGTTATGTTACAGATGTAGGTCATTTATTCAGGATCTTTCAGTGTTTTTGCCGTAAGCACCTATTGCAACAAACTTCCCTCTTAGTACTGGTTTTGCAGTATCCCATAGGTTTTGGAATGTTGACATTGTATTTTCATTTGTTTCAAGGAATTTTTTAATTTACTGCTTTATTTCTTCTTTGTCCCATTGGTCATTTGGGATCATGTTCCTTCGTTTCCATGTATCTGTATGGTTTCCAATGTTTCACTTCTTATTGATTTTTAGTTTAATTCCACTGTGTTCTGAAAAAGCAGTTGATATGATATTAAGGTACTTAAATCTTTTTAAATTTGATGAGACTTGATTGTGGCCTAACATGTGGTCTGTCCTGGAGAATGGTCCATGTGCTGATGAGAAAAATGTATATTCTGTAGTTGTTGGATGAAATGCTCTGTAAATGTCTGTCAAGTCCATTTGGTCTAAAGTGAAGTTTAAATCCAAAATTTCTCTGCTAATATTTTGTGTGTATGATTTGTGTAATGCTGAGAGAGTGGTGTTGAAGTTCCCAACTATTATTTGTATTGTGATCTATCTCACTCTTTAAATCCAATCTGGGTGTTCTGATGTTGGGTGCATACATATTTATGATTGTGATGTATTCTTGCTGCATTGATTCCTTCATCATTATATAGTGCTGTTCTTTGCCTCTTTTTATAGTGCTTCATTTAAAGTCAATTTTATCCTATATATGTATAGTGGCTTTTTTTTTTTTTTTTTTTTTTTTTTGCCAAGAATATCTTTTTGCATCCCTTCACTCTTAGGCTATGTATATCTTTATTGAAGTGAGTTTTCTGTAAGCATATAGTCGGGTCTAGTTTTATAATCCATTCAGCCAGTCTATATCTTTTAAGTGGGGAATTTAATCCATTTACATTCAGAGATGTTCTTGAAAGGTATTACTTTACTCCTGCCATTTTATTAATTTTTAATGGTTACTTTATATATTTTTTATTCCTTTTTATCCTCTTATTGTTTGTCTTTGATGTTTGATTTTTGTTTTTGTTTTTGTTTTTTTGTAGTGATATGATAGTTTCATTCTCTTTCTCAATTGTGTATCTGCTCTTTCTCATGTATTCATGATGGTAATTATCACTCTTTTGATTCCAGGTGTAGGTTTCCCTTGAGGATTTCTTATGGGGCTGGTCATGTGGTGGTGAATTTCTGCAGTTTTTGTTTGTCTAGGAAAGACACTATTTCTCCTTCATTTCAGAAAGATAGCTTTATTGGGTAGAGTATTCTCAGTTGACAGTTTTTTTCTTTTAGCACTTTGAGTATGTCACCACTCTCTCCTGGCCTGTAAGGTTTCTCTTGAGAATTCTTCTGTTAGTCTGATTGGGATTCCCTTATACTGATACTTTTCTCTTGCTGTTTCTAGAGTTCTTTCTTTGTCCTTGAATTTTGATAATTGTAGTAAAATGTGTCTTGGGGAGGACCTTTTTGGGTTGAATCTGTTTGGAGATTATCAACCTTCTTGGATCTGTGAGACTTTGTCTCTCCTGACACTTAGTAAGTTTGCAGCTATTGTTTTATTAAATAGGCTTTCAATGCCTTTTCCTTTCTCTTCTCCTTCTGGTATGCTGTAATTCAGATTTTTGTATGCTTAAGGTTGTGCAATTGATTTCTTAGCCTTTCTTCATTGTTTAAATTCTTTTTTTTTTTTTTTTTTTTTTTGGTCCAACTGGGTTAATTCAAAAAGTTTGTCTTCAAGTCCAGAAATTTTTTCCTCTGGTTTTTATAGCCTATTGTTTAAGCACTCAGTTATATTTTGTTGATCATTTAATGAATTCTTCAGTGCAAGGATTTCTGCTTTGTTTTTTGTGTGTGTGTGCATTATCTCTCTTTGTTGAATTTCTCATTTGTGTCTGATTTTGATTTCTATCTATTTTTTCTTGCATCTTGTTGAATTTCCTTAAGATCACTGTTTGGAATTCCTCTTCAGGCAATTCAGCAGTTTCCTCTTGTTTGTGGTCTGGTATTGGAGAATTATTGTCTTCTCTTGGGGTTGTCACATTTCCCTGTTTTTTGTTTTGTTTTGTTTTCATGCTCCTCATGTCTGTGCATTGATGTCTGGGCATCTGGTCGTGCAGTCACTTCAGTAGTTTTTGAAGGGAGAAACTTTTTCCTGTAGAGGTTTTCTATATTGATAGTTAGAGTGTTTTAAGTTTGGTTCTGGAAGAGTGTGGTGGTGCAGTTTTCATGTGACTTCTTTGACTCTATTTAATCTTGGAGTTGTCTGTGGGTGCTTTTGTGGCTTAGGTGGTGTGTCCATGAGAAGTTTCTTGTTGGGGTGGGTGACACTGGGCAGTATTGTTGTGGCTGTGGACCCAGAAGTTCTGTAGAGACCTTCTTAGGATTGTCAAAGCCCCTGCCCAATCTTCTGTTGGTCAGTGAAGAGGTGGACAATGGTGCAGCAGGTACTGGCAGCTTTGTACAGGGCTACTGGATCAGCTGTTGAACCTGGGAGCAGGCCTGCATGGATCCTGCAGGACCCAGTGCCTCTCTAGAAGTATACTATGGGGAGGAAAAGCTTCTACTCAGTCCACTGTTGGTCAAGGAGTAGGTGTACACAGGTGCTACGAGGCCTGGCATCTCTGCAGATGGCTGCTCTTTAGCCTGGCGCAATAGTACAAAGGTGTAACCAAACCCAGCAGCTCGGTGGAAGCCTGCCTTGGAGAGTCAAAGCCCCTTCTTAGGCCACTATTGGTCTGGGAGCTGGTATACACTGGTGCAACAGGTCCTGGCAGCTCTGTAGAGGGTCACCAGATTAATTGTTGAGCCTGTAGCAAGGCTGCAAGGAAGCAGCAAGCCTGATGCTCTGTGGAAGACCACAGAGGAAAGAGGGAATACTGCAGGGCTGGCTGTTGATCAACATGGGCACCTGTGGATTCAACAGGTCCATGGGTTGTGCAGGGTGGGTGCATGCAAATGTGGGGAATCACCACTTATTGGCCGTCTCCCTACTCAGCCAGTCTGCCTGCTCACCTGGGGTGCTGGGGGTGCTGTGTGGGTTCAGATGCTGATGTCTTAGTCTTTTGTCTGGCCTAGCCTCCAGGCAGCCAGTGTTGTGGTCCTTCCAGCACCTGTGTGAATATGGTAGAATGTACGTGGAGCCTCCAGACAAAGATAGTCAGTTTCAATGGGTCTGGGGAAGGGTGCATTCTAGCCATAGATTTGGTTTTAAGACTGTGCTGCGCCTGAGCCAATTAGGGCAGGAAGGGAGTTTCCTCTTCCTGAGCTTCTACTATGAGATCATGAAGCTACACAAATTCCCAACTGCTCTCCAAATGGGCTCGGGTCCTGAAAGGACTGGGGTTCTCTCTTGTGGCAGGGATTGCTGGCATTTGTGGAGGCAGTGGAAACATCTGGTTTTTTTTTTTTTTTCCAGCTTACCTTCTCTCTGCTTGCCTCTGAACCTGTTCCCATGGCGGGGCAGAGACTGGATGCCTTGCTCTGCTCTCTATGGTGCTATTGTTATAGTCTTATGTACTTAACTAGGATTTCATCACTCTCTGGTGCTCTGCAGCATATTTCTTTAGTTGTCCCAGTCAAAATATATTTTTTTGCTTGTTTATTTTGGTCTCTTTTTTGGGGTGTGGGGAGGTGGGGGGTTGGAGGAATAGTACCAAACTGGTCATCAGCCATCTTGCCTCTCCTCCAGGATTTAGATAGATTCACATAATTACCTTAATCAAGTAGTGTGTTTGTGCTATTGTGTTAGGCATTAAAATCTGTTGTGTTTAATATTAGAAATCTGATGATATGTTTTATACTTATAAATATAAACTTCTATAGAGGTTAATCACAATAACTAGGGCTGCTTATGAAACTGCTGTTACAGGGCAAAAACAAGAGCTTCTGGATAGCAGAACATGTGGAGCTTCCTGGAGGAAACTCAATTTTTTTTTCCCTTTCCTACCTGATGCAGTGGTTCTAGGACCAGTTCTTTAAATACAAATGCTGGAAGCAGGAATGATTTCTAAACAAAAACTTGTAACTGTGTTTTTAAACCTTATGTCAGAATCCTTAAGGGCCTACTGGGGATGGGTTGTGTCTCTACCCTATTTGGCAAAATTGGGATTAACAATGAGTACAGCTATATTGCCTGATGGCAAACAGCCTACTAGATCTGCACCTAACGTAATTTTATCTGATATGAATGGGAGTGGACTGAGGGGGAGATACTTGCTGTACTAGTATTGCTGCCTGTAATCTGGACAAGCACAGTGGCCAAACCTAATGTTCCTTCCGAAGGTGGAAAATATTGAGCATTAATAGAAAGAAGGAGGATTAGTAACTGAAGGTAAATAATAAATAAATGGATTAAGTAATTAGGGAAATCCAATATTACATTAACACCTCGAGAGAAGCTCAGACCAAGAGATGATGTTATCTTTTAGTTCAATTATACAACATGCCTGAAAGGGTGAAGCAATGTATTTGCTGAGACCACTCCTGCTTTTGGAACCTGACAAAATTGAATGGAAACCTGCAGACCTGAGTGAGTATATTGAGTATTGTATAAATATGTCACCCTGGGAGACATATTTATACAATATGATGATGGGCTGGAATAATTATTAATAACTGAATGACACTCTAGTAATATGCCATTATCTTTTGAGTTGTATATCTTTTTGCTGTAAGGGATCCATGTTCATAATCTGGGTGGTGGACTGTGACATTATGGTATTTATATATTGGTTTTCTTTCGTCCATAATCCTTGGCTCATGCTACTCTCTGACCTTCTCCTGTCTTCCTTTTACATGCTTCTTTTTCTACCCAAGGAAGGAAATTTTCTGACCTACCTTAGCTGATTGTAGGTCATAAACCCCCATTTCAGGAAGTGCCCTGCCCCATGCCTGGGAGGAAGGAATGCTACTCAGAGAAGTCAAGATGAACATGAACAAACAGGCCTCACTGGGTTTTCCCACCCAGTCTGTTAGTGTTAGATCATACCTGCTTTGTCCAATCACATTTCCACACAGTTGCCCATTCTTCAATTGTACATACATAATGAAGCTTCCCTTAAAAACACAAGAGCCTAGGGTTCAGAGAGCTTCTGGATAGCTACACACATGAACGTTCCTGGAGGGTAGTGCATTGGGGGAGGGCATGGAAGCTCCATGTCCCACCCCCCATGCTTTGCCCTATGCATCTCTTCATCTTTATCCTTTGTAATATCCTTTATAATAAACCAGCAAATGTAAAAGCAAACAAACAAACAAACAAAAACAGGGGCAAAAACACAGGCTGGCACTACCATACCAGGATGGATGAGAGAACAGCAATTGAACAATATAAAAAGGCAGGTTTTTATGTTTTTTCCTGACTATTCAAAAGTATCTAATATAATTTGTTCCAGTGCTGGGGACAAGCAGAATCTATATCTTTAAACTCTTTGACTGAAGTAAGATCTAAGCAAAGCAAAAGAGACAAGGTATAACTCAGAGAAAAATTTAATCCATTCATCAAAATTAAGCCACATGAATAAGTAAAGCTATGCGTAAAGAAGAGAGAAAATACATTTCATTTTTATCTTTTTCTTCAAGTTGAAGTCAATGCATAGGAAAAAACTCAGTGCATTTCATTTTTGATGTTTTTGAAATCTTTCCTTGAAACTGCAAATTATTGCTTTGCATTTTAACATCAAGCTCTGGAGATGATTGTTGTTGTTCTGAAAGTAATTTTTTTTTTTTAAATAAATTCTTTTCTCTTTCTTGTCAAAGAGGAATAAATCCTTATAGGCAGATGACAAGACCCAGTTCTCCTTCTTATAGAGAAGTATGTCAAAATGTTTCTGAGTGAAAAAATGACCTCCAAAGGGACCTTATTAAAAACATCCCATTGTGGTATCCTATATATCACTTTTGAGGGCTAGTTAGGTACACATCATATTGAATACTTATTATTTTTCTCCACAATAATGAATAATAACATAATAAATATTCAACATATTTCAATTGGAAGAAGGGCTAGGACTCCCTGAAGGTTTTTCTGAGAGTTGACTACGTCTGACAGGGACATCCTAATCCCTCCGCTCTAAATAACTTCCTGTGAACTCAGGTTTTGACCCTGCATTTTTCTATTTTATGTGAGATTCTCAGTAGAAAGATGCTATCAGGTATATGTTGTTAGGTTGGTGAGACAAACAGAATAAAAGACTCCAAGCCAAACCTTATCAAGCAAGGGAGTTTACTCCAGCAAACCTGGAGGGGAAACTGAAAGATCACTATTCCACCCTCGTGCAGACTAGCAGAGGCTTTATAGGATTTGTCTGGGTGGGGGTTGGACAACTATTCTGAGCACTCAGCATTCTGTAACGTCTTTGTGGTTTTCCTGTTCTGTACAGTATGTTCTTATCAGAATGCACTGGCCTTGAGGGAAAGGAAGTGGGTAGGGGGACACAGTGAGGGGGTAGTCAACATGGCTGTGCTTAGGTTAAGCTGATTGTGAAGTCTAATATACGTGTGATATGAAAATTGGCTCACAAAGACAAAGTTGCATGGTGTTTGTGTAGCCATGTGTTTCCATAAAGTCTATAACTCCAATAACCAGGAATAATGATAAGATTTACTTTTTTTGAGAAAAGAATGTCTTATTTTGTCAAAACTTTTGAAAATTTATGAATACTAAGGTCAAATTAAATAAAAGAAATACTTTTTGACTTTGTATCTATTTTTTATTGAATTATTTCAAATGGCTTTTGAAAACCTTCTGTTTCATTTGAAAGCATTCCTATGGCCATGGTGCACGAGAACAGGAAGTCCTATTCCAAAAGGAAATGAATGAGAAGTATTTCATCTTAATTCATAAAATCTCAGTTTAGAAATAACCTTGTAGATCATCAGTCCAATCTCTTCCTGAAGATAATCACCTGGCCTCGCTTGAGCGTTTCTAGTGATTAAAAGTCATTCTGTTTTAGAGAATTTTTCTCTTTGGGGAAATTACTAAAAGTTCTTTCTTATCTTGAGATAAAATCTGCATACCTGTCATTTCTACATCTCAGAGCAATACAAAGATGGCTAATCATTTCATATAAGATAGCAATTATTTTAGGCCTCTTTAAATATTTGAAGAAAGTTTTCGTGTCTTCATGTAAGTGTTCCCCTCAACCTCCAAGGTTAAACATATTCGCTTCTTCCAACCATTTCTCACAGGACAAAGTTTTCAGTTTCATCAGACTGGTTTCCTCTGGACAAAATAGAAATCTCTCTATATAAATTCTAGCTTAGTTTTGGCTGAGTAGTAGTATCACTTTAATCCAAGTGGTTCTAATCCTACCGGTGTATCTAAATTACCCGGAGAACTTTGAAAAATTTTACTTCATTTTTCAGACATTCGATTTCAGTTGATATGGGATGGGGCCTGGGCATCAGTATTTTCTAAAAAGTCCCTCAGCACAGAGGAAAGAAAGATCCCTTCTACCAAAATCACCCGTGTTCCAGGCAGGAATTTAAGACTGAGGATGCAGTTAGCTAATAAATGTATAACCAGGCCCAGATGAGTCTTGAAAAAGACTATCCAAGCACTTCAGGAAAAGATAATATTTACCATTTATCAAATGCTTAATTGGTGCCTGGCATCAGGCTAACCATGAATTCATTTAAATAGAAAACTTGTAAATAAGAACCTGAAAAAATTGGGGTCGGGGGAGGAGAAGTGTTGGACTAATGTATGCAAAACTATTCTATCTACCCTATGTGAATCATTATGCAGTATATGCATGTATTGAAATAACACACTGTACCCCACAAATATATACAAGTAAATTAGTTAAAAAAAAAAAAAAACACCAAAAAACCCAACCCTCAGGTTTAGAGCAACCATGTGGAATGACCAAGATGATACTAGACATTGGCCCCAGCAAAAAGGCAAGAAGATTTCATACCAGGCTATTGAGATCTTGAGCTAACCTCCCTCTTAATCAACTGGCTGACCTGCCATAACTGGCTTTCATAGAACAAGGGTCTGAAATGGAAATAATGGTGGTTCTTGGACTATAAGAGTTGGTTATACATAGGCTGCTGACAGGCCCAGTGTGGGTGAAAGTTTAGTGGAGGCCCTTTGCTATCCAGATCACTTGGGGTCTCGGGCTGGGCAGACCCAGGTAGAATGGGTCTCTCCCACTCTTGCCCTTGCTCCTCATTCTTGCCCATAGAGCATCCTGGATACAGGAGGTAAGGCTTGGGATGGAGGACAGTTCCTTTTAGAGGCCAAGTGGCCTGACTATAGGGACATTTAGGACAGCGGAAGCAAGTAGGGTTTGGTGAAAGCCTCCCCCCTCCCGACCCCCAATGTTCCTTCTCCTTCTACACTTCCAACCAGAGCAGCAGGCCTTTCTCCAGGAATTATGTGAGGGAAAAAAATAAGGCTGACACCTAGAACTGAGCTGATCACTTCTGACATCATCAGTGTTCATTCCTAATAGTCTTTCAGACATGAAGAACTGGCTACTTGGTACACGTGTATCAACCATGTTAAACATGATCCATCACAGTCTGACCACCCCACACAAGCCATTTCCTCAGGACACATTGTTCTTCAACCTCAGCATCCCAAGCCTTGTGCAGGTCCGCATGGAGCCTTCTTAGTAAGGGCAATACTGAGAAAGCTTGAAGTCCCTAGGGGACCATTTTCTATGACTTTATTTTGTAATATTATTTTTAAAAAGAAAAAACAAAAACCAAAAACTTTGGTTTTCTAGGTTCATCTGCATTTGATTTTTTGGCAATTACTCCAGCCTATGAACCTGTAAGCACCAGTGACTGGGTTAATATACTGCCTGTTATGTATAAATATTGACACTGACAGGTGACAAATAAGTTGTGACCTGTTTATGAAATAATTTTTGTTTCTAAATTTGTCATAGGGACAGACTTGGGCCAGATTAGGTTTGTATCTTACTGAAACTTTACTCATAGTCAATACATGTTGCTTTCTCAAGAGTTTGCTCATGGGCTATCTCAGTTTGGTCCCCAGAAGCAGACTTTGAGTCAATGATTTGAGTGCAAGATGTTATTGGGAGGTCAAGGAGCACTAGCCTGAGAAATGGGAATTTATACAGGGAAGGAAAGACAGAAGACAGCAAGTAAATTAAGCCAGCTCTCACAGTGGGGTACTTAACTTCATGGAGAAGCTCTGGAATATAGTGAAAAATACAAGCCTTAGAATGATCCTTCCAAGGAGTAAAGGAGATGGGATATCTATACTGCCAAATCCATCAATCACTGGGTAAGAACTTTTTTTTGACAGTTCTCAGCTACCACTCTCTTTTAAAGAAGGAGAGTCAGGCTGTTAAAGTCTGGTTGGGCAAATGTGAAAATGATATTTGGGTCAGAGGAAATTTGGGGGAAACATATTGGATACATTAAATGTGGTAACTCACAGGAATAAGAGATTCCATTGCATTTGACATGAGAAATAAAATTAAACACATTTTATAAATATTATGTTTGTAATTTTAAAATTTAAGTTGTCTACTGTAAGTCTTCAATCAATATTTTTCTTAGACTATTATTACCAGAACAGTACATTGTTTTCTAGAATTATAAATTAAAATAAGTTTGGATCCACACTAATCTCTAAAGATTTTTGAATCCTGAATCGCTGTTCCAGAATATTTGATGTTTCTCACAAGATTACATTAAATTCAATCTACATGTACTTGTTTTTTAATTTATATCCAGAACAGTGCTAGCCACTTACTGTATAATGATAAATGACCTTATAGTGAAAGAGTCTAAGTATTTCGATTGCAACATAATACAACTTTAAAGTAGGTATATCTGGGTGGCGAAAGGAGCACATATGACAATCATGGCAGATGAAAGACAGACACAAATTCTTTGACACTCCTTTCATTGAGAGGTGTGTGTTCCCTGCCCCTTGGTTCATGGGCCATGTGATGGCTTTGATTAACAGAACACGGCAGAAGTGATGTTTTGCCAGTTTGCAGGTCCTGACCTTAAGGTTCTGGTAGCTTCTGCTTTTACTACTGAGAATGTTGTAGCTGCACTGTTCCCTCTGGGTAATCACCTGCCAGGATGTGAGAACCCCAAGCCACCTGGTGAGGCCCTGTGTAAATGCCCCATCAATAGCCACAGCTGAACTCCCAGAAGACAGCCAGAGTCAACTGCCAGCCATGATAATGACCCATCTTGGGTGTCCAGCCCAGTCAAGACTTTCCATGACTGCTGCCCCAGCTGCCATCTGACTTCAGCCATGTGGCACCTGGCATGGGAGTCATCCAACTTAGCACAGGCAATGCACAAAGCCACAAAGAATAATAAAGACGGCCACCAAATTTTTGAGGGGGAGTTGTTATGCTGAGATGGATAACTGAGGCATCTATTTGGGTTTCAGGGAAGGATTGTTAGATTTATAAGAAGGTCACTTCTATAAGACCTTCTTCCTATATATAAGGTCACTTATTTTGAGTTAGAGGATGAGTTTGAGTTATCCATAAAAGAAGATAAAGGAAATTATAAGAGCAAAAGTACAGGCATATAAATAGCCTGGTATGTTTAGGGAAATATGAACAATTCAGTCTTATTGAGACTAAAATAATGATAAGGAAACTAGAAAGTAAAGTCCATTGATCAAAGAGGCTCCTATGAACAGCCATTCCTATGTATTTGTAGTTTCCTTATCTGTGAATTCCACCAACCACAGATCAAAAATATTTGGAAAAAATAAAGTGAAAAATAACAATACCACAGTAAAAATAATATAAATTTTAAAATCACGTATTTACACAGCATTTACATTGCATTAGGTATTATAAGTAACCTAGAGATGATTTAAAGTATAGAGGAGGATGTGTGTACATTATATGCAAATACTATGACTTTTTTTTTTAATTTACAGATTTTGGTATCTGTGGGGGTCCTGGAACCAATCCCTGGGGATACTGAGGGATGACTGTACTATGTGGAGGACCTGGGGCTGAGTCCTCTAAGTGGTCTTCATTGTCCTCAAGAAGCTAGTAGTCTTAAATCATCAACTAATTGGATAATAATGAACCAATGGGTTCATCCAAGTTGTCCGCAAATATGTTAATTGGTTTTGATCAGGCTTGTTCATTCATTCATCCAAAGATTTATTAAGCACTTACTAGGTGCTAGGTGTTAAAGGGATCATAAAACAAAAAGTCATGATTCCTTTCCTTCGAAGGCTTGGAGTATCTTTGAAATGTGGAAAAAGTAGAAAAAAAAATACAGAGCAGCAAATGGTATGTGGAAAAATACATCTTCTGAGTGCTCTAGGAGTTAAGAGAAGAAAAAATGATTGTGAACTCTCACCCAAGAGGGGGCTGTGGTCATTTATATCTTGGAAAGGAACTAGTAACCCCACCCCCACACTACAGCAATGCTCACCTTCCAAAAAGACTGATTTTCTCAGGTATTTTATGAAATAACAACAATGAAAGCGAATACTTAAATTGCATTAACTTTGTGCTGAACACCAGTTTAAGTGCTTTAAGTGTATCAATTCATTTAAAGATAGGAGCTTCATCTCAAAACAATCCTATGCTGTAGTACAGTCATTGGTTGGTATCTGCTGGAGCTTGCTTCCAATACACCCCACGGATACCAGAATACACAGATGCTCAAGTCCCTTATAAAAGGGAGTAGTATTTGCATATAAGCTAAGCACATCCTCCCCTATACTTTAAATCTAGATTACTTATAATACCTAATACAATGTAAATGCTAAGTAAATAGTTTTTATATTGTATTGTTTATTTGTATTTTTTAAATTGTTGTATTGTTATTTTTTTATTTAATTTTTTTTTTCAAATAGTTTTAACCCGTGGTTGGTTGGATTTGAGGATGTGGAACTGCAGATACAGAGAGCCAACTGTCCCTGTACTATTATTCACTTCAGAGAGAAGTGATAGACTCATTAACTTGCCTATGGTCACATAGCAGTAGGTGGCAGAGCTGGGATTTGACCCCAGACAGCCACTACTAACCATTATGCTACTGCATCTCCTTATAATGCTATGGGGTTTATCTGAATTTTTGTTTTATAAAAGATGACTTTTTAATGACAACTTGGTAACCCTCTTTTGCTATGTTTGTATGTTAGCTATGGATGCTCTTGAAAAATAACAGAATTATTGATTGGTCAAAACATCCATTGATCAGTCTATTATTTGGCTATTTTACACCGTTACAATCTCATACTTTAACATAGATCTGAGTTGATTTTTATTGCTATGGATATTTTGCTAAGTAAATAGAATCAGGATTTTGTTTCATTATTGGGGGCCAGTAACCCAATATCTGGCCCACAGTGTGTGTCCATATTTTCGTCAATCACTTTTGTAAAAAACCACAGATATTTGGGTAAGCTCTGAAGGCTCCAGTGCATAAATGCTGCTGGCTGAAAGCATGTCTATGCCATGGTTTTTACTTGTCTTTGTTGCTCTTGTTTGAACATATTCGTTCAATTTGGCCAATTTGGCTAGGGAGAAAGCAGCTTGCAGTGAAAAACAGGCAGGTGAAGGGAGAGCTTTCACCTGTGGCAAGAGTGGGCCAAGTTCAGGATTACTTTCACTTTGCAGCAGTGCACAGCAGAAGCTTACCCCAGAGACCCACTCACACATTACAGGGAGGGAATCTGCATGATTGGCTTTCCAAGTTGTTTATTTCTTTTATTTTGTTTAGATTTTTTTCCCCCAACAAAGCTATATTCAATCACAGCCTCATTAGTTTCCCAGGACTATTTGGAACAAATAGACCAGTGTTCTAACTTCTCTTCTTTAAATAGACTGGACCCAGAGAGTTGAATTGTTTGGAACATACTGAAAGAGGTAACGATAACAGTAATAGCAGCTACTGTTTATTGAGAATATACTATACATCAGGCCTGGGTCTAAGCATGATCTCATTTATTCTTCAGAGCAACCTTAGGAGGTAGGGCCTATTATAACCCCATTTTGAAAACAACAGTTTCAAAGATTGTTAATAACTTGCAAGGGCCACACAATTGGTAAGTGTTGGGCTTGAACTTGCTGGGTTCTGAGAGTGGTAATCTGTGACTCTCCTAGGACAAAGTGTTCGTCCCCAGATGCATTTTTACCTCCCCCTTTGGTGGCTTGTATTGGAATTGGAAACTGTCCTTGAATTGGGTGTTTGCTGATATTTGAATAAATCTAGCAGGGGCTGGAAGAACATAGAGTAGGCTGCTTAGTGAGTGGTGATCAAAGCAGGTCAGAAGAATCCACATGCTAACCGGCAACGCTGTGCCTCTTGGAGTGGCTGTGAAACCAGTTCTCCTAAGAGAACTCAAAGCAGTGGGGTAATTTTGTAAGATACCTAATTTTTAAAAGATAATTTTTCTTTTCTTACAATTCCAGTCTGAGATTTTCTTAATCTCAATTAAAGTATCACTCGGCATTAATGGATTTAAAAAAAAAGAAAGAAAAAGAGAGATTGTGCTTTGAAGGCACTCAGCTTTTAGAATGTACACTCTTCTCTGCTCCTCATCCTTCTCTCATTTTCCCTTTTGGCATTTTGGAATCCAGCAGGCACCCTCTTGACCTCAGACCCTGAATATGTGTATTGGTGGCAGCTGCTGAGGAAATAAACAGGACACAGCAGATGTGGCAACAGCCGGAGTGGACTCAGTTCATTTTACAATTGTCTCTCAAGTGAGGCTAAGCCAAACAGCTCACAGACCTCATGTGTTCTTTTGTTAGTTAAAAGATTAGTTAAAAGTTCAATACGTTTGTATTTGAATTAAGAAGTCTTTGAAAAATTTCAAAAATGTAATGTTTTGATCTGAAGACCTAGATTTAAAAGTGAGGGCTTCGTAGCATGCATATGTATGAGCGTACTTCAAAAAGTTTGTGGAATTATAGAATTAAGAGATAATATGAATCTTTCCATGAGTTTTTTGAAGTTCCCTCATAATTATCTATGTGGACTGCATTTTTAGTTATTTACCATGATAAGTTTTCCTGGAAGGAAAACTAACTAATCTTTTAGATCCTCAGCCTCCATATCACTTCAACTGGGGCTTTGAGAACTAAACCAGACTCTGTTCAAACCGAGAGAGAAACTCCTATCGAATCGGTGTGGGGTTCAGCCTGGCCATCTGGATTTTAAAAGGCTCCACGAGTGGTTCTATTACACAATCAAGACAGAGAACCACTGATTAAAAAAAAAAAAAAAATTCCTAGAAAGAAGGAAGGAAAGAAAGACCACAATGGTATGTTGGACTTACAGAGGGAGAGAGAATACCTAGGGTTGCAAAATGGGGTGAGGGGAAGGGGAAGGGGGAGGGAGATTGGGGAGTAATTGGGTGGAGGACACGGTATAATCGCAATTTGTGGCGATGGGCGTGCTGCCAGTGCTGATCTGGCTGTCACATCTTGGGCACAAGTGGTGATGGTCAGCTTTGTACCCCATGAGTATTCATAACTAATTAAAAAAAAAAAAAGATTTCCTAGAGGCAACCAGGATGCCCTGCTGGTGGGAAGTCTGCCATCGTTTCCCCTTTCACAGGTTTATTGACATCAGCATGAGTTGGGGCTAAGCAAAAGGAGAAAGAGACCTGGGTTCCAAAGGCGTCACCATCACTTCCTACTGGTGTGACTTTGGGCAAAGTGTTTAACCTCTGTGCTTTGGTGTCCTTCCTTTAAAAAGATAATAATAGTACCTCCCTCCAGAGTTGCTGTTAAAACTAAATAAGATAATTCATGGAATGTATTTAGCACCAAACCTGGCATTTTGTAAGTGCTCAATAAATGTTTGTTTTCTGATGTCCTTCTACTTGTCATTCTGTTTAGCTAAGCCCCATTAGAAAATGTGTGTGTACATGCATATATTTATATTTATTTGTATTTTTTATTTATGTTAACTCCCTCCTAGGGAATGCGTTATGCTCTAGATAAAATGATAACTCTTAGTAAATATTTGTTAAGTGGAAGTGGACAATGAGGTTGATGTTGACTTTCAGATGTGAAACGTGTAGCTGGAGGGACATTAACACAGACAGAAGGGGAATATTACCTGGTGTTTCCTTTATATCTGCTTCTTGCTGGGTAACAAAAGAATTCTAAGATGTCCCTTCAACATTAACAAAACAGTACTTTCCAGCATCAGGCACAGCCCTCTCATTTTGACCTTAAGATGCATTTTACATGGGATAGATGGGCGCTTTACTTGTATCCTTTTTACATATTCAAGTTTCATGTCAGATTTTAATTGATAAAAAGCATTTTTCTGTAAAAGAATTCAGACGATCATTTCTAGTCTACTTTCCTCTATAGATGAGGAAAATAGGCCCTATCAAGTTAGATGATTTCTCACATTCTCCTTGCAAATAAGTGACTGCACTGGGTGGTATCACCTCAGCTCTTCAAGTCTCTCCCTCGAACCTCCCAGACTTTCCCTGGTTGTTTATAGCAGTGATTACCAAACTTTAATGCATGTAAGAATCATGTGGCATCTTGTTAAAATGCAGATTCTGATTCAGTAGGTCTGGGGCAGGGCCTGAGAGTCTTCCTTCCTAACATGCTCTCAGGTGTCAGCATCTAAGAGCTTCACTTAGGTGTTGTGTAGACATGAGATTCACCCACAGAGCACACTGATTCAGTCTCAGCTTTTCTAATATGGATGCTTTCATTTGGAATGTGTCTCCTCTTCTTTCCACTGATCAGAACCCCGTTATTCAGTCAAGGATCTCCCTTATTACTCCAGTCTCATTCATCTTCTCTCAACTCTCACAAATTAACATTTCATTATTGTCTTGATGTTTCCACAGATTGTTTCATGTGTATTAGTTTCTTCATAACTAGATCATAAACCCCTTTAGATGGGAATTCTATCCTGACTTTTCACTCTTCTGCATGGGATTAAATGATTAATAAATACACGTAGGCTAAGAAAACCTGCACATGTCAGTTTGACTGACATGGTAATGGGGAGTTGCTGACTTTCTTACTCGTGGATATATTTTAGAATAAATGTCACTGTTGTTATTATTATTTTCATCAGCATTGCTTTAATATTTTTTTCTTTCCACAGGTAGTCTGCTGGGTCTTTGCACAATGATTGTTTTCTGTAGAATTTCTGAAACACCATTTGCTTCACTCAGTCAGAGTCGGTTCTGGCCAGTTGTTGCTTAGCAATGGAAATGACATGTTGAGAATCATCTGGCGGGCTTTGAACACCCTGAGCAGAGGCTAGCCAGGGGCAGCTGGTTGGTTAATTGTGGCTTCCAGTCATCACCAGGAGACCAGTGCCCATGAGGAAAGAAAAGTGCTGAAACTGCTGTAAAATGCATTTTAAATCACATTTTTGGTACAAGTTCACATTTAAAAAATTAAGTTGTAATAAAATCCTTAATCTGCAGACCATTTTCATGTGCTTGAAACAATGGACATGGAAACCTGGCCTAAAATAACATACTCTCCCCAAAGTCCAAGAGGTTGTTTGATGGTGTGTGTGGCTCCTGCCTTCCAGAACCTCTGTGGGTGATGAATGGGGATGGCCAAGGCACTGAGGATAGAATGGTCACCTGAGGAATGGCCACTTGTAAAATGTCATTTTTAAAAAGAGCCATTTGTGAATGATTGGAGTTTATGTTTGTTGCCCCTTTTTTATACAACTCAGAAGGAGCTGATTATGTTCCTATGCCTAGGGCCTTTCATGTTCAGTTTAAGTCGACAGTGGATCACAAATGCCAAGTTATAAAATCCTGAAAATAAGGGTTTCTATTGGAAACCTTGGAACTGTATACTAGCAATTAGAGAGACTGACTAATGCTCCCATGACCTCATCATCTCTTTTCTTCTTCAAGCCCGGGAGCTTTGTGGTCATGTTGCAATTAGTGATGTAGCGATAGAATGTGTATAGAACGTTGTCATTACTGATGACTGTTTTTATTGTCATTTCGACAATATTGTTACTACTTCTTAGAACATCGAGGCCCTCAAGTATCCTAGGCATAGGACAGAACAAGTCTTGGAGTGTGAAAGATAATGAAAATAAAGAGAAAGATAGACATAATCTCAAAAGGACAGGAAGAAGTTGCAGGTGGGGAATGGGTATTTCAACAGCCCATCATCACCAGATGAAATGTACAATGCAGAGATGAGTTTATGGTTCCATAAGATCAAAGAATTCTCAGGAGGCTCAAGTATTAGGAAGGATGTTGGAAAGAGTATGGGCAGTGACATTTTATTTTGTGAAGTCTAGTGCTTGGTTCTTCAAAGAATTATCCTAATTAGATATAGTCAATTCAGACTCAAGTTGACTTCACTACAAAGATTCTTTTCTGTGGTTCTCTGGCTTCCCTTATTCTTATAACAAGGGATAAAATATTTTAAACAACTTCTGAGCACTTGCTCATTAGCAGGTAGGACCCCTGAAATTTAAAAATGAGATGTGAAGAGTGATAGTCTATCTCTAAAAAAGATCTTTAAATATATTTGAAGTTTGTTTTTAACTATGAGCTCCACTTTGCTACAGTGATATTTATTGGTGCTCTGTTGATTAGACCTGCTGCCTTTCTTACTGTACTCCTTTTTGGAACATCAAGGCCCAGGAATGCTGGACTGTTGGTGCATATGACAGAACAGAGTCACCAAGAAACATCAAGGGAAAGATGGGAAAACCCCAAAAGGCAGAAGAGAAATTATGCTTGAAAAATATGTCTTTAAAACAATACACTAGTCTCTCCATATACGCTACAACCAGACCCATGCTTTAAGATATTACCCTTATGATATCATTTCCTTGCTCAAAAACTACAAAGGCTCCACCATGCCTATAGAATAATGTCTGAATGCTGTTTTCAAGGCCTTTAAGACTTGCTCCAGTTTATCTTCCTTTCCAACTCAAAATGCACCCCACCCCATTTTTACTACATGTAAGTTTCTTTATTTCTACTATTTTGTCTTTCCTTCCCAATTACATGGAAACCACCCTGTTGTCAGGGATCTGTTTTATCCACTTTTATCTATAGTATCTGTCTTTGCCTCTTCCTCTCCCTCCCCCAACCAAAGATTAACCTATCTTCTTCCCTTGCTAATCTTGACCAGGGCAGAAGCTGTGGGCCTACCTGAGTCAGAGCTGTAAATTAAACTGCTTGTCCTAGGTCAGGAAGGTGGTATGCCAGAGATGAGTACCAACCCTGCTGTTGGTTCAAAGCCACAGACTTTCCCTGTCCCAGAGCACTGATCTGTTCTCTGTATCTGGGCGTCTGCCTTGGTTTCTTTCCTTGGCACCCCAGTGAATCACCTAGTGGCCCAGAATCACCATGCTCCTCATGTACATTAACCTGCTGCCTGGACTCACACAGCTGCTGATCACTGGCCCCTCCCCCCCATATAATCTTGTAAACTTGTTTTGACCTTGTAAGCATCAAGACCTGCCTAAAGCTGCCCCAGCTCACACCATGCCTTGCTTTGCCCAGCTTCCCTTGTAGCTAAATTCTGATCCTAGATAAGTGTGTTTGCAAGCGTCCAACACTTTCACGCTTCTAGAGTTTTGTTCTCCAAGCATATTCATGTACTTTACACCTGAGTAGTGTTTAGCAGAAGGCAAAAGTGTTGTCTCCCAAAGAAAGATTTAAATTCAGATTGGCCTGGAGGCAGGATAGACAGAATGCCTTGAAAATGTCCTGTGTGTCCATGGCTTAGTGCACTGAATCCCAAAGGGTCCCTGAGGTGTGAAATCACTAGCATACTTTGTAACATCCGTAGATCTTGGACAATAAGGAAATTATTTATAATCTGGGAAAATCTGTACAGTGTTGTTATTATTTTGGGGAATTTTAAGAGGAAAAACAATTATGGGTTAAACCTGGGATGCTGACATGGGTGAGAGAGTCAATACACAGACTCTAAGTATTCTGAAATTCAGAAAATTCCACATAAATTGGTGTCTGCTTAAATGACATACATGACTCAGATAAGTGCATTATTTGTGCTTCATGTTTTCAAGAGAAGCACTATATTATGCACCTAAGATTATTTCTATTTGTTTACATTTGTGCTTATAATTATATGAGGGTACTTCAAAAAGTTCATGGAAAGATTCATATCATCTTTCACTTCTGTTTCTA
Organism: Cynocephalus volans; assembly: GCF_027409185.1. Classification (NCBI taxonomy): domain Eukaryota; kingdom Metazoa; phylum Chordata; class Mammalia; order Dermoptera; family Cynocephalidae; genus Cynocephalus; species Cynocephalus volans. Next base: position 102,429,445 of record NC_084461.1, read on the forward strand.
CAAACTTTCTTTTTTTTTAAAATGTAATTTTATTAATATTGTTTTTTACATTCTAGGATGTTGTTGCAGATTAGTTGGGAGGGAAGGGGAGAGGGGAAAGGGGAAGGAAATGGGATGGAAGAAGGAGGAAGGAGGAGGGGTGGGATTGAGGCCTGTGGCACCCCCCTCATTCCCACAGGGGAGACCGGGGGCTTTCCAGCAGTGCTTGGTCATTGCCAGGCTGGGTGCAGATGTCAAGGGGTGTGGCAAAAGCCCTCACCCCTCACCAACCCAGCTCAGGTACCCAGGGCCCTTCTTGCTGAAGCTTGGTGGTCATTGCTGGGCTGGTTGCATGTGTGAGGGGTGCATGGCCGAGGCCCTTGCCCCCACATTGCCCTGGCTCAGGAAAGCCCAGGGTAAAACCACTGGGCTGGCTGCAGGTGTCAGAGGGGCTTAGCTGAGGCCCTCGGCCCCTCACTGCCCTGGCTCAGGAGAGCCCAGGATGCTTCCTGCTGTGGCTCAGTGGTTGTTGCTGGGCTGGCTGTGCATGTGCGGGGGCATGTCCAAGGTGCAAGGCACCCCAACACCCCAGCTGGGAAAGCCATGGGTACTTCCTGTGGTCACCACTGGGCTGGCTGCATGTGTTGGGGGGCACGGCAGAGGCCCTTGCCCCCACCCTTGGGATTGGTTGGGGATGTTGGGGGGCATTGCTGAGGCCCCTGGTACTCCCTCCTTTCTGGCTTGGTAGCCCAGCGGACTTCCAGTCCTTCTAGGTGTTATAGGTGTTCTTTGATGAAATGAGACCTTTACTAGTTAATATGAAACTTTGTCACTGGTTGTAGGTACTTTGTTTTTTCTTTCATTTCTGTATTGGATTATTTGCTGTTCCCACCATTTAAACTCTGCTGGAACTAATTTTTTGTCCTTTGCTTACTTCTGCTTTGCTGCTGATTCCCTAGGGAAGGCTTTTTGTGCAGCTCAGGTTTTAATGGTTGACTTTATAGGTACTTCCGGCTCATGAGAGATCTGGTGCACCTGGGTTGTGTGGAAACTCTGGTCTGGGCCTGAGTCTTTTCATCAAACTGCACCCCATACAATTCCATATTCCTGACCAGTCTCCTCTGAGTGTCCTTCACTGATTGGGGGGCAAATCAGCTGTCCTTGCTGTGCCCCAGTATTCTCCCAGGGGGCCCATCTCCCCCACCACCTGTGCTCCAAACACTTCCCATGGGATGGGCCATGTGCTGGTCCCTTGTGATGACTCACTGACCTCTGACTGGCTCCTTTTTTCAGTTGTTGTGGCTCTTTGCACCTATGTGGGTCCATGGGAACCCTATTAGTGGTCTTGCTGGCCTGGGGGCCATTGTGGCTTTCTCCCCTGCTGCCTCCAAGCAACTCCATCCAAAGGGCATGGCTGTGGCTCTTGCAGGCTCCTGTTCCGTGCACTCAGCAGCTCCAGCCTGGACGTGGGGCTCGAAATGGTCAGAGCAGTTTTTTCTTTCTCTCATCATGGCTTCTCGCGCCTTCATGCACTCTGTAGGTCTCTCCTCCCCTTCCCCTGAGCTCTAGCAGCCCCAGCTTGGCTGTTGTTGCTTTTTTAGAGTTGTAAATTGGTTGATTTAAGAGAGAGAATGATACTGAGGACCGTCTATTCTGCAATCTTGACCGGAAACCTCTACAAACTTTCTGAAATACCTCATATGTTCATGGATGTTTGCAAATTTAAAAAGCTGGTTACAAAAAAGTATGAAAAAAAGGGCCTATTTTTGATTAAAAATGATATGAATGGTGATAAGAAAGGGACAGAACAAAAATGATAATAATTATCATTGGGGGATATGATTATAGGTAATTTTTTGTTTTCTTTGCTCATAGGTTTTATTCGTAAGTCTTCTAAAATGTACATTTTATTATGAGGATACATCAAAAAGTTTGGGGAAAAATAGAGTTGATACATAAAATGAGCCTTTCCATGAACTTTCTGAAGTACCCTTGTATTCTTATACTAATAAATAGGTACCCATATCATCCCTTTCAATGGTCATATAAAGTTCCTTGTATTGATGCCCTGTAGTGAGGCTAGCTATGGATGGATATTGTATAGATTCATCTTTTTGCTATTTTTTAAATGCTGCAAAAATATCCTTAGTGTACATCTTTGAGATCTTCTTCTTTAAAATACATATGCAGAAGTAGATAGCTGACACAAAGAACATGTACAGTTTTTAGCTTTTAGATACTCATTCCCAAATTACCCTTAAGAAAGTTGGTCTCTATTTTTCCCCTGGCAGTGGATGGCACTCCTTTTAACCTTGATACCATATTGTAGTTCTTTTAATGGGGTTCTTTTAAATCTTTGTCAAGCTGATTGGCAAAAAAATATTGTGTATTGTTTTATTTTGTTTATTCATTTATTTAACAGATATTTACTAACCACCTGTTATGTACTGGGAATTGTTCAAGGGGTGAAGGATACAAAGTAAAAGAAGACGGAAAAGTTCCCTTCTCTCATGAGGTAAGGATGTAATTCTAGTGAAAGCAGCCAATATGCAAACAAATCAAATAACCTTAGACAGTGAGAAGTGCTGGGCTGAGAACCTGGCAGCCAGAGACTGGGAGCTATGTTGGAAAGGTGGTTGTGAAAGACCAACTGAAAGAGGTAACATACACACTGAGAATAGAATGACAAGACAGAGCCAGCTTGCAATGATTCTACAGAAGAGTGTTCCAGGTAGAGAACAGCTAGCATAAAGTGCAAAAGTGAATACTTATAGCAGCGTTAGTCACAACAGCGCAAAGGTGGAAACAACCCAAATGTCCCTCAATGGATGAATGGATAAAAAGGTGTGGTGTATATATATAAATATATATACTATGGAATATTATTCAGCCTTAAAAAGGAATGAAGGATGGATACATGCTACAACATGGATCTTGAAAACATTAGGCTAAGAGAAAAGAAGCCAGTCACAGAAGGTTAAATATTGTGTGATTTCATTTGTGTGAAATATGCTGAACAGATAAATCCATAGAGACAGAAAGCAGATTAAAGGTTTCCAGGAAATGGCGGGGATGGAGGATGATTGCTAATTGGTATGGAGTTTTCTGCCAGTGTGATGAATATATTTTAGAACTAGATAAGGGTGATGTTGCAGAACATTGGGAACATACTATATGTCACTGAATTGTATACTTTAAAATGGTTAATTATGTGTTACGTAAACATTACTTCAGTTTAAGGCAAAGTACTAAGGTGAGTATAAGCTGGCTCTGTTGGGATAAGAGGGACCAGGGTGAGTACATGTGAGAGTGGTAGAGAGATAAGAATTTTCTGTGCCTCCCTTAGGGGCAGATTTTTGTTTCTACCCCTTGCATTGTAGCAATGAAACTTTGCCTATATCCTCAGGGACAGAAGACTTCCTACCCATTCCCCAGTGGTAGACACGTCTTACTTCCACCCCTCTTGGAAAGTAATGGATGTATGCCTGGGCCCTGGGGCAAGGGAGTTTGTTGCCCTCTGTTGGCAGCTACAGCATCTGCTTCGCAGGAGAGAGAGGTCTGGGGAAAAGGCCAATGTTTGTGCCTTTCCCTCAGCTGCTGTTGATCACCCCCTGCAGGTGGGCATCGCCATGGTGTATGTGTGTTTGTGGGATGGCAGTGGGAGGTTGGGAAGTTCTCTTTTGTCTCCCCTGCTCTGCCTCTAGGCTTTCTGGTTGGAAAGGAGCTAGGGAGTGCAAACTTTCCATAAGTCTGGAGTTCCCAGCTATTTTATACTGACACTCTTGCCCATACTTGGCCTTTATGAATTTCTTAAAATTTTAGCTGATTTCTTCTTACATGCCTGAATGGTGGCTGCTTCTTTCTCCTATACTTTGTCAAAGGAGAAGCAGTTGGTAAGCCTTGTCTCTCCTTGGAGGGTCTTGCCACTCTTTGGAATTTAGTTCACTTAGTTGTACCCAGCATGCTCAGCTCTAGAAAAGTTATAATTTTGTAGATGATCTGTCTTTTTCTTATTGTTAGGTTGGGAGTGATATTCTGCATTCTAACTGGAAGTGGAATTCTCTCTATATATTTTTAGTTTGTGCATAATCAAATCAATTCATTTTTTTTTTTTTCCTTTACGGTTTTGACGTATGATCACATTTTTAGGAAAGAAAAAAAAAATCCCTCTTCACCAAATACTATATAAATATTCATCTGTATGTTTTTAAATGTTTCATAGTTTGCTTTTTTAGATATATATTTAGATCTTTAATGTGCGTGGAATTTACTCTTAGGTAAGATTTAAAGTAGATAATCTTGCCTTTTATCCACAAATAATTACATGGTTTCCCCAAAAAAGTTTATTAAATAATTTGTCCCTTTGTTTCTTATTTGAAATGGTATCTTTATCATATGCTTACTTTTGGTCTATTTATGGATTTTTCATTCTAATCCATTGATCTGTCTTCTGCTTTTTCACAGTGCCACTAACTTTTAATTACTGTAGTTTTATAAGATGTTTTAACCAATGGGATAATTTCCCCCTCATCACTCATCTTTAATGAAAAAAAGATCTGGTTTATTCTTGTAGTTTTTTTTCTTCTAGATGATCCTCGGGATCATCTTTCACATTTTCAGGCGGTCCCATGAGAATTTTGATCGAGATGTTAAATTTTAGAGCAGTTTAGTGAGGAAATAACCTATTTTAAAAAAGTCTTTTCATTCCCAAATGTGGTACATTTAGTCAACCTTCTTTTATGCCTTTAAACAAAAATTTAAGAATATTTCTCTCTATATAATTTTTTGTTACTTATAAATGAGCACTCTGCCTCAATTTTCCAAATAATTATTGTTGGCATATAAGAAATTGTTAATATTAATGAGAGCTAACATACTTAACTCTGCTCACATGCCAAGTACTATGGCAAAGAATTTTATGTACCTAATATCATTTAATTTTGGCAACACTCTTTACCTGTGGCCTTGGCACTACCAGTGCCACACTCACCCGAGTGAGCCATGGGACCGGCCCTTGCCAACACTCTTTTGAGTTAGGTACAACTTTAGTTCTATTTTACATATAAAGAAACTAAAATTTAGAAAGGTCAAATTACTCATCTGATGTTAGAGACAAGTATATGACAGACTTTGGATTTGAAAAAGCAGTCTGATTTTAGTATTATGCCTTTAATCATTCACTTGTTTTAATATTTTACTATGATGGTGATGATGATTATGGTTAATTATCTTTAATATTTAAAGGATACATTATATCAACTAAAAATAACATTAATTTTATATCATTATTACAAATATTACAATTCTCTTTACTTCTGTGTCTTATTTCATTTGTTAGCACTTTCAGCATTATATTAAATAATATTGGTAATAATAGGCAATCTTGCTTTGTTTTTTTAGTTGTGAATGCTCTTGGTTTTTCATAATTATGATATTAGTTCTTAATTTTAAACAGATTTTTAGATGTTAATGTTATTTTTATTATTAGTTCATCATGTTTATCAGTAAGAATAGATCTTAAATTTAATTAAAAATTGATTTCTTGGCTCAATAATTATTTAAAATAATGATTTTGAGAGATTTGTGTTTTGCTTTTTCCTTATTTTCCTTCTTTCTTTTTTTTAAAATTAATTTTAATATCAATTGATAAGGAACAATTTTAACACAAAGATTAACATCCTTAATGAAAAAAGAACTCTTAAAAACCAATTAGAAAAATCTAAGCAGAAACTTGGTGAAGGACATGAGCAGGCAAGTTGCACACCCCATAGAAACACTTGTGTTTAATAGTTACACTCTATGATGTTGGGGTGGAGGGGGAAAGAGGAGCAGGGTTAAGGCCCTCGGCCCCCCATCTCAGGACCCAGGGGCTTTTGGTTCTGGGGATTTTGGTTCTGGCTCCTGGTTGGCTTGGTTGCATTAAGGTCAGCCAAGGCCTATGGTTAACATTGTCTTCAGGGCCCCAAGGGTGAATGGTGCCATCTCCCCTGTGGTCGCAGGCCCCCAATGACAGCAGCAGTGGGAGGGTGTCTTTATTTTCAATTTCATTAAAGAATATGGCTTATCATATTCTTACTACTGGGCATGTATTAAGGTTTTATTTTGTAATGTGTTAAGATCAAGGGAACAAATACTCTCTGTATAGTACCAAGTATCATAGAGACAAATAAAAACAAATGATTCAATTATAAAATTAAATTCCCCTATTCCCTAAAGCTAAGAAAAGGATTTTAAATTCTGATAGCTGAAAGATTAATTAAGTTTTGCTAGAGTAAGGTATGGAAAATTATTTTAAAAATAATGGTTTCAGGGCCGAGCCCGTGGCGCTCTTGGTAGAGTGCTGCGCTGGGAGCGCGGCGACGCTCCCGCCGCGGGTTCGGATCCTATATAGGACGGACCGGTTCACTCACTGGCTGAGTGCCGGTCACGAAAAAACGACAAAAAAAAAAAAAAAAAAAAAAAAATAATGGTTTCACAGAAAAGATTTGGGTATGAAAAATGCCCAGAGTTGTAAATAGAATAGGATAAGGTGGAGAGGGGCAAAAACAATATTAACATAATTTTTTCCCAGGGACATAGTACGTTTTTTTCTCTATGTGCACAGATATTTTTGTCAGTTCAGGAATATTTTCTTCTGTTACATCTGTCAATATTGTTTTTGTTCCACTTGTTTCATTCTGTTTTTCAGGAACCCAAATCATTTACATGTTTAATTTTCTTTCTCTTTCATATCAATAAACTTCTTTCTCATTGTCTTCTTCTGAATTTTGGAAAATCTACTTAAGTTTTTCTTTCTGTCTCTGATTTGATTTTTTAATTAATCTCTCTCTTTGCTGACTCCAAAATGAATTTTAATATTTTTATTTTAAGCCATTAATTCTTTAGTAATGCATTATTTTTCTTTCATGTATTGTATCTCTTACAGTTTTCCCTTCAGCCTTATTATTATTGTTGTTATTTTTTATTTTTTGCATTATTGTGAGAATGTCAGTTTCCTGAAATTTTCTTCTCCATACTGCAGACTATTTTCCAAAGCCACTTCTTATTTCTGAATCTTCAGAGTGTTATTTCTTTTCTCTTGGTCTCATACTATTTTTGAATGGGCCATGTGCTTTATTTTGTCCTTCTTTATCTACACTTAAACAAAATACAGATTTTGGCATTTGTCAACACACAGTATGTGTGGATTATCCCCATCCTGTATATGATTGTCTCCTAAAATTAAACATACAACCAGAGGGCATACTGATGAGCACAGCTTCTGTTCTAATCCCTACATTCATATGGGGAACCTGCATACCACTGAGGTATAACCTCTACCACCTGCTCCTCCCACCCCCAAATCGAGTATGTGTGGTAGAAATTATTTTTACCGGTCTCAACCAACTCACAGCCAATTTCTTCTCTAAAACATACACCGTGCTCTCATGCTACTCTGAATGTTCGTGGATCATAGGCTACTCCCTAGTACTGTGTGTCTGTGTAACTCTACTCCTACCTGCTGATTATACTTACCGATAATCAGTTGTGTTTGTTCCTAAACCTGTTTATTTTAGTTGTTTGTTATTAAAATTATGCAGTTTAATTGAACATTATATAAACTGATAAATATGTTTGGAAATAAAATAATATTTCCTATAAAATACATGTTTGGAAAGGTAATTTGCTAATAACGCTGTCAAAATATGTCAGCAAGAAAACTGAAAAATTGGAAACATAAAAATCTATATAGATTATGTACTTACTTTTTTTGCAAGGATATCGAGTTTTCAGTATTCCTTAAAAAACTGAAAGTTGAGATTGTAGATAATGTATTATTTTGAGAAAGAAGATACGAAACTCTAATAAGTGAGCTCATTATTAAAGTCCCATATAAAAATATTTGTAAATTAGCATACAAATAATATGTTTTATAAGTTTTATATATACATATCTTTGTTTTATATGTTTAAGTTGAGTATTTAGGATGTATGATTCACTTTTCCAGTTTTCTGCTTTAACCAAGGAATAGAGAAGATTTTAACAAATGCATGAGTTTCTGCAAATAATAGGTCTTTCTCATCAAGGGTCTTTTTGTTTTTTCCCCTTTGTGTAGTACTCTGCTTGTGGGGGTGTACTTTCAAGATTGCAAAGCACTACCACTGATTTGTCACTCTATTCTCTGCCCTTTATTTTCTGAGAGTTACAAGATTTTAATAAACACCATTTTGACATGTAGTAGAAAAAAAGGTTGGATTCAAAATGATAAATACACCTGCGTATGTGCGCGCACACACACACACACACACACACACACACACACACACACACACACACACACACACACACACACACACACACACACACACAGATTTCTTGTAAGCATTATTTTTCCCAGGTTCTGTTTTTGTAAAGACAAATGAAAGGTATGACCCATATTTCTTTGAGGAGAGAAGTTCTAGAATTAAACATCATGTGATATGCAAAATAAACGAGCTCAAACAAACTGCAGTGCAGTGGGAGTTCTGCTTTCATGCTGTAAACTCATTTGTCAAAATAATATATGCTATGTCTACAAGGATGACCTATCTGGCTTCTCATTAACTTGGTTTGATTAGACAGCTAAACTCTTTAGTAGAGCCTGAAGAAGATTCTCAAAAAAATTGGGGGTTAAATGTAGAAAATCCAAAACTGAGTAATAAGAATCTAAATTCATTATTTAAGTAATTTCAGATGCAGAAGGCCACAGAAGAAATCAGAATTATCTCTGGGCATCTTTGTGGCAGGATAACAACTACTTATCTGTGTACATGGAGAAATTGCTTGAATATTGGAGGGTGTGATATATTTAATAATACCTTATGAGAAGTTGCTTGTAAGAGATGATCATATCTGTTGATTTTCCTGGTTATTTTAAGAACCAACCAAATAGTTTCTATTGTTACAGAGCAATAAGGATAAAACCAATTATACATGTATGCTTTCATATACTTATCTGTCCTAATTATTGGGGCTAACTTGAATTGCATCTTCTCGTTGGCAAATGGCAGTTGATTTCATTGTAGAGGATACTCACATCTTTTACTCATTAAAAATGATGACAATGGGCCTGTTTTCAGTTCAGCTGTGCTGGTTGCCATAGTTTCCTAGGATACAATGACTCCCAGTTTCCATGGGCACACCACTGGCTAGGGCTGAAATGCTCTCTGTCATGATGCAACGGCAAATCTGGGAGCATAGTCTGCCTAAAGCTGCATTTTTGAAAGTTTCGAAGTGGAAGCATTAGAGAAAATAAAATAAAGGCAAGAGTTCCTCTTGCCCAAATGAGGTACAATATTAAAGAAATGGTAGCTAATTGTAGGCAAGTGACCATAACAATAAAATTCATCAAAAAAGCAAAGGGAGAGGGAGGTGGATAAAGCAGAAAGAGGAACACAGAGAAGAAGAGTCGGGAGCCAAAAGGGAAGAAGTCACAGATTCTATGGAATAATTTGGATCACATAAGTGAAACAGAATTTTTAAAAAATGGTCTTATTAGAGGTGCTTTAACAGTAAAAGCACTAGTTTTATCCTTTTGTTTTATGTTTTCTCTAGTTTTGGTCACTTTTACCTTTTCCTTTTCAGTGTACATCAATTAAAAATAAATTGTCTCTAACCTGAAGAATTCATAATCTGAAGTTTGTTTTCTTTAGTGTTTCATAAAGCCCTTGTCTTTATTACAAATTTCTACACTAACATTTTTGGTTTTATATGTGAATTTCCTTTGCCTCTTCTTTCTTCTGTTCTCCAATTTTGTATGTCTTTCCTTTGAGTCTGTTGCCAGTGTTCACCAACCTACTTTCTCTACCATTTTCAAATCTTCATCTTAGTTTTTTTTTTTAATATTGCCTTGACATATGCTCATGGTTACCAGCTTAGAGTTTCATGCTTTGTTGTCCCTTTGCTTTGCTATCTGATTGGTGAATTACAGATATTTTACTAAGCTGTTTTGACTTCTTATTTTTGACTGCTTAATAGGGCTAACTGTTCAATATGTATATTGCTTGCTGCCATGGAATTTCATCAAGAAGTACCTAGCTCATTCATTACTTGCCTCCATTTATATTGCTTGACTATTGTAGGGGAGGACACTTATTTTTCCTCATCCATCTTAGGTTCGTGAACGGGGCCCCTATGACAAAAGACAGATTAACGAGAGAAAAGCATAAATATCTATTTAATGTAAGTTTTATGTGACAAGGGAGCCTTCATAAGAAAATGAAGACCTGAAGAAATGGGTAAATGTGTGTATTTTTAATGCTAGTATTGGGGCTCAGATGCTTTTACCCAAAATATGATGCTTTGGGATGCTGGAATAAAGGAGCAGCCTTAAGGTCTCTCTGACATGTCCCCCTCCCCCAACCTCCAATTCTCTGTCACCCTCCAAAGCACAGGATGAAGCTGTTCTATCTGCCTAAGGTCTGGAACCACCAAACAAGAAAATAATTAGTACCTCTGGTCATTTCCTTGAGTTTTCATTAACTTAATTCATATCATAGGAAGAAAGACTTGAGCCTGTCAACACACCTGGACGGAAATGTTGCAAACCATTGTCTTCTAGTTCAGTCACATTCAGTATTTTGAAGAGAATCATTTACCAGTCATTGTCTGCTCTGTGGGCCCAACAGACTTTCTACCAGGCCATCGTGTGTTCTCCAGGCTCATTGAGTCCTGCTAAAAATCAGTTACTCATATATTCCCATCTCCCCTTCTCCTACGAAGAGGGGTATATACACATCTGTACCCCTTTGGGCAGGTGGTCAATCATTCTGTGATTCTCTCATGCTATCATGTTAAAATAAAATTTTTATACCTTTCTCCCAACTAATCTCTTAAAAGCTGATTTTTAGCAAACCTTCCAGGAGCAAAGGGAAGAACTCCCTTGTCCCCTACACTACGTTTGATAAAGAAGTGGCTAGTCATGGAGAAGTATGACTGGATAAAAAAGTATGAACTAATGGTAATAATCTGGGGGAAACTGAGCAAGGCCTGTTTGTTCAGATTCTTCTTTGTGACCCTGTTGTCTTCGGACACAAGCATGTTTTTCTCCTCTGGATAGAGGGAGGACACCTGCTGCAGGGTAAGGTCAGAACATCGTTTTTAGGTTTCATGACCTACTTCAGGTGAAAAGGGTGGGGGGTGTGAAGGATCTTCCTGCTTCTGTTTTCCAAGTGCTAAGGGTGCCATATTTTGGGGTAGTGTGTCCTGAATCCCATCACTATAAGAATTTCTCTTAGTTTCTATAAAAGTTGAAAAAATCCATTTTTCCTGAAGATAAACCTAAAAATTAAAAATTCCTTTTTTTAAAAAAAGTAATTAGTTCAACAATTTCCAATCTTTTAGTCCCATTTCTCCTCTGCTGAGTTGTGAGCTTGGTTGGAGTGAAGACTTATGACTATCTTTAAATATTTCAGAATTCTTTGCAAAGAATGGATGTGCCTTAAGATTTTTAAGTTAAAGAAGGTGACTGAAGAGTTAAATTTAAGCTTATTTATATATTGGTTGTTCTCAAATTTTAATGCACATCAGAATTACCGGGATGCCAACAAAGATTGCTGAGCCTGACCACGGAATTTCTGACTCAATAGGTCTAGAGTGGATCCAATAATTTGTATTTCTAGCAACTTCCCAGGTGAGGCTGATACTCCTTGTCTGAGGACCACTCTATATAAAATAAAGATTGTTCTGTGTTAGATAGATCACATTAAGGTGATCCTTGAACAGTTAAGGAAGCTGCAATATATGATTAAAAACCTTCTGGAAACTCTCAGTACCTCAGGTGCTCTCTTCCTTCCTGTAAAAAGAACATTCAGTCTGTACACACTGAAAATGAAATAGAGAATTGAGGCAATTTTTTGAATAATTCGACCACCAAGAAATATGTTAACCATGTTCTCTTGACATTTTAGATGTCGCTTAGGTTGTTTTCAAGACTACTTTATTAAGATAATTATATTGGTTTTCTATGATATTGTTTTAATAATATTTTAAACTAAATTGGTTGGCAAATCCGTTGCTTTTGAGGTCTGGAATAAATTTACTGTGGGCAATTTCCAAGTAGTTAACCAAATCTCTCAGAATGTGCATTGTTCTGAAGTGAAAAAACATATTTAGTTCACTAGAAAATCAGATTCAGTAGTTATATTAAAATAGTAATAATGTTCCATGGATAATTACAGTTTATTTCTAAAATACAAGGCTTACTCATTTGGAAATTTACTGGAAATATAATACAATATATACTGGGATAAATTTTAAAAAGTGATTATTTTAATATTGCCAAAAAGGTCTTGGCAATACTTTAAGTGTATTCCTGATGACAAAAAAAGTGAAAATCTGAATATAAGAATCTTTAATATAACTAAGAAATAGATATACTATCTATTGAAATCTATCTATCTTATTTAAATATATATCTCCAATCAAAGTCAGAAACAGGAGACAGATACTCACTATCACTACTGTTTTTTAACATCTTTATTGAGGTGTAATTGACTCCTTTTATGATGTAATGAAGTGTGCATATTTAAAATGTTCAATTAGATAAGTTTTGACATTGTTTACACTTGTGAAACCATTACTGCAAGTAAGATAATGAACATATACATGCCCCCTAAAAGTTTCCTTGTATCTCTTAGTAATCCTAACTACCTGCCCATCCCACCCCTCATCGTCAGGCTATTACTAGAAAGAAGAGTGCAGGCCATAGAATTTTATCTACATAAAATTCTAGAAAATGCAAACTAATCTATAATAAGAGAGACCAGATTAGTGGTATTGCCTCTGTTTTTCTCCACTGTCCTGGAAACAAGTAGCCATTGTTATTAGATAAGAGAAAGAAATACAGGGTAAATATATTTGAAATGAGAAAAGAAAAAATTATTTGCATAGTTAATATTATTTACATAGAACATACAAAATAATTGAATGAAAAACTATTAAAAATGTTAGCAGAATTTTGTAAGCTAGCAGGTTCTAACAATCAATCGGTAAAAATCAATTGCTCTCATATATGCAAACAATAATTAGTTAGAACATATAACTGGAAGTAAAAATATTTGGATATAAACTTAACAAAAATTATGAAAAGCCTGTGTGGAAAATTGCTTTAAGCTCTATTCAAGGTGCCAATTTAGTCTAAGTTAATCTATATATTCATCCAATCCCCATGAAAATAACAGGTTAATTTTTCCAGAACCTGAAACAATGTTAAAATCCATATTGAAAAATAAATATGCAAGACCAGGTAGAAAAATTCTGAGAAAAAAAATAGAGAATAACCCGAAAAGATGTTAAAAGATAACTATTACTATATTTGATATTTTGGAAGAAATAAACATATCAAAGAAATAATATAGAGTGTGTTAATTGGGATAAGCTAGGTAATAAATTAACCCTGAAGTCCTAGGGGTTTAAAGTGATGAAGGTTTCTTTCTTATTTGTTCATGCTTCAAGTCTATTGTGGGTCAATGGAGTGGTAGGGGGCTCAGATCTGTAGCCACTCAGGAACACAATCTAATGTTTAATCCCACACATTCTAGCAGCATCAACTGCAACATGGAGCTTATCTTCAGTCTTCCCAGCAGGATAAGAGAGCTTGGAGAATCACAAAGTTTCTTCCCCTGTCTCAGCCTGGAAAGGAAGTACTTATGTCAAAAATGGCCTTCCTCAACTACAAGGGGGCTAAAAAGCACTGACTTCTGTGTGCCCAGGAGACACTAGGAATGTCTATGATGGAGAGGTCAGAAAGAGTTCCAAATACATAAGGGGACATAGTTTGCAATATAGACACCACCTTAGATCCATCAGAAAAAAAGGTATTACTCAATGGTTTGGTTGTAAGGCACTAAGTGCCGGGGTAAGAAAAGGCATTGACAACATTTTTGCCTCACTTCTTATACTGATATAAATTGCAAACGGAAAAAAGTTTGACAAGAAATGAAGTTCTAGAAGGAGGAAGGGACATATCTCAATCTTGGATGACAAACACCTTTCTAAGCAGGACAACAGACTCATAAATAAAAATATGAACAACCCAAAAGAAAAATTGTGAAAAGTTTGAACTAGCAATATGGGGGGGGGGGGGGGAAGGCCAATTTCAAACTTATTCATGAGTAATTGCAAATAAAAATAAAAATGAAATATTTTTTCCTGTCCAAAAAATGTAAAATGTGTTGATACTAAGTACTAGTGAATATTTGGAGAAATGCACGTGTTCATACTTCACTTTCAGAAGTATAAAATGGTAAAAACATTTTTGTTTTTATCAACAAATATGTGTGTACGTTTGTGTGTACATGTATATGTGTCTGTATATATATATACACACAAAATACATATATAATTTGTCTATGTATCCTTTCCTTTTTACTTAAAAGTAATTATAAGAATCTAATGGTGGTTATGTTTTGAAGAAGACCCTACAGGGAGGAGGGGTGTCTGTGGGAGGGAAAAATTTTAGTTTTTTTTTAATGTTTGGCTATTACTAACTATGTACACATACTAATTTTTATGTCACAACGAAGTTTGTATGGTAATTTTTGTTTATTGTGTTTCTTAATATTTAACAAAACAATTAGAATTATATATATGAAATAACTAATAAACTTTTTCTTCAACATTATTATCTTTCATATATTAAATGTAAATAAGAAGAAAGTAAAAAGTGAAATTAGAAAATGATAGTTGCATTTAGATATAAAGGGTAGGCTTTCATAAACTATTAAATACTGAATCTCATTTCTCCCTGGGCATTTTGTTTTACACTACATTTTCTAGTAATTTCAAAGAAGTCTTGATAAATAAAGGTTATATTTCAAGGTCAAAGTTCCTTGGATTAACAGCTTTATAAACACTGATTTTTAAAAAGATAAATATAATTTGATAGGGTAATTCCAAGACATATGCATGCTTACATAAAGATATCTATATAAAGATATTTATTGATGCATTATTTTTAATGAAACAGTCATAGAAATACCACAGATGTTTCTTTGTTGGACACAGGTTAATTAAGGCATGATATAGCCATTAAATGGGAAACTTGCAGTGCTTAGAAGAATGAAGCTAACATATAATTATATCAAAAATATATAGGTTATTTTGCTATGTGAAGAATGCAGGGTGAAGAAGATAGTGTGCAGGGTACTACCTTTTGTTTAAAATAAAGTTATACCCTCCATTTGTGCAGGCACTGTGTGTGCGTCTGTGTGTGTGTGTGTGTGTGTGCGCGCACGTGTGTGTGTGTGTAGTTTTATTACGTGGGAATACATAAGTAACTGATAATAGGTGTTGCTCTGATGGGAGTTGGAAGGAAGACAGGAGAGAGACATTTTCTTTGTTTAGCTTTTTAAATTTTGTTTGATGTGTTTTGCCATGTAAAATATTTCTTTTTTAAAATTTATTTTAATTGGTAATTATAATTGTGTAAATTTATGGGGTACAAAGTGATGTTATAATTTATGACTACAATATGAAAAATTAAATCAAGCTAGTTAACTCAAATACTTAACATGTTTTGTGTTGACAACATTTGAAATTTACTCTTCTAGCAATTTTGAAATGTACTAGGAAAGTGAAACAACTAACCAACTAACCAATCAAGTAAATACATAAACACGTATGTTCTGCATTTATTACCTTAGGTATATGAGCAGACAAAATTAAGGAAAGTACACCTTCATTTTTGAAATTTTGTCTTTCATTAACTTTCTGAAAATGGTGATGCCTATATTTTTATGTGTGGAAAGTCATTATTTTCATCAAGGTGAAAAGAACTTCTCAATTCTACAAAGAATTTTATCCAGTCAAATATCTTTTTCTTTAAACTCAATAGTCTGATAAAACAAATATTGCAGACAAATAAAAGCCATGAAATGGTGTAAGTGCTTGTTCACATAGAACCAGGGAGTACACCCGCATTCAAGGTCCACCCCTTCCTGGCTATTAGGCAAATCATTTACATTGAGTTTCCGGTTTCCTCAGCTCTAAAGTAACACCATACTGCCTTGCAGAATTCATGTGCTATCTGTTAAGTGTGGTAGAAACATGTATGGAGGGGCTTTACAAATTGTGATGTTCAATTTACTTGTAAGGAGGTGGTGCTGATATTCTTTTAATGGCTGTAGGATGGATGCTCTAGAGATGTGTATAGAATATGGATGTATAAGATTAGGCATTAAAGTTTTGCTTCAAGCATATTCTAGTCTTGTACTCTGTCAGTTATTCTATAGAAAAAAAAGATAGAACAGCTGGTTAATAAGAAACTAGGGAATGCAGTGTCCTTGGAGAAGTTAGAAATCCAAGTCCTGGGGGCTCCGATGAAAGGCTCCCCTGCAGCAAGGTGTTCATTCACGAACAGCCTCCACACCATTGGAACATCCAGGCACAGATCCAGGGAGGAAGGAAACTCCATTAGAATTCAGTTTCTGTTTATTTTGTTTAACTTTTTAACCCTTTGCTATTTAATTCCAGTTTTAATTACAGTGAAAACAACACAAAAGCAAAATAAGTTAGCTTTTTGAAAAATCCTGCATATATACATACTTTTCTATTACCAAAGAGTTAGAGAGAAAGAGATAATGGCATTAATTACCTTTTCTCTGTACTTGTCACATCATGTTTAGCTTTTTCTTTTGCAATGACCTTTGTTCAATAGCTCTGGAAAATAAGGCGATCCAGTCTACTTTAACACCCCTGACATCTTATGAGCAAATGATAAGCGATATTTTGGGTGACTGCGAGGGCAATAACAAATACGGTGATAATATATGCTAATCTCATGTGAGGGAAATTATAGGTCACTGCTGTCTGTATCGTGCCATTTCTGTAATGATAAAAGAAATTGCTGTTAATTATCAGATTATTACCATCCTTAATTTTGATAATTCTAGGCTATCAAAACAGTGTTTTGAGACACAAATCATATTATTTAGTTTTTCCAACAAGATGGCAGCACTGGGTTCCTCAATCATGATTCCTGCAAATATTTGAGTGTGTGTGTGTGTATATTTGACAAATTCATAGCTATTATGAGGTAAACAAGAGTTATTCATGAGTCTCAGGAAGATGAGCAGTTTCCTTTTCACTGGCCAGCATACATATTTCATTCCCTGAGAGCTGTACTCCTGAATTCTTCTGCATAAATTTTGCTCTTCTTATAAGCTTCCCTTTCCCCTGGAGAGAAGTGAAGATAGAAACCAATGACAGTAAATTACGGCATATTGAAAAACATAACAAATTCTCAAAAGTTAAAACCTGACTGTGCAAAACACATGGATGTCGGTGTTTCCCCAATCATCTTCTCACTGAATGTTGAATAACATTGAAACTGCTGTAGTAAGTGGGTCAGACTGCATCTCGCCTTCAGCCAGCTGTAGAACACCCCTGCATAGAAGGCTTTATTTCTCTCTAGGGCCCTGCAATGACATGCATCCTTCCTGGGTATCACTATTTGTTTATAAAAATAAAATTCTATGTTCACCACATTAAGTGACAAGGTAAAGTAAATTATAGACAATGATTGGCAGCTTTATTTGATTGGATATAGTTTAGTAAGGTAATTATATTTGTGGCATTTACTTTTAGATTTTTTTGCTTGTTTGATATAATTATTGAAATAATTTTTGTGTTAATGGGAGAAATTCTCATTTACCGAAGACTCAGTAAGTGAGGTTCAATTGCTCTGTTCCTCAGTGATTAGCCCAAAAAGCAAATTCTGCAAAACTCCTTTGAAGAATAATACATGTGAAAATCAAACCACCTCATATAAATATAGCCAACTACATTTTCAATGTCACTCATCAAAAAGGCATTTTAGTGCTTAAAGAAGCTACATTTCAGTCTGATATTAATTTTTCAAACTTGAAAACTTTCTCAGATCCATAAAGACCACCCAGCTGGGCTATAAACTCAACTTGTTTTCAAAGCTCATTTACTCCTCATGGCAAGGAGACTGAAGTTGTTCCAGGGAAGATTTAACTTCTATATTGTTTACCAAAAATGTGACAAATGCCTATGTGCCTTTATATTCCAAGAGCAGAGAGACAATCTTCATGTATTAAAAGTGCCCTCTTACTTTCTTTCCTTGCCTGTTTAGTGTCTGTGTTTGTGAATTTTATATATAAGGGTACTTCCAAAAGTTCATGGAAGAATAGAATTTTAGAGGATAATACATCTCTTTCTTTCCATGAATTTTTTGAAGTGCCTGCATGTTTCTTATTTTACAGGAATCTACCACACCCTTACTGACCATTTTGTTGAGAAAAATTTCAAAGATACAAATCTTTGATGATTAGTGGTGCTGAACAGTTTTTCATATACCTGTTGGCCATTTGTATGTCTTCCTTTGAGAAATGTCTGTTCAGCTCGTTTGCCCATTTTTTTAATTGAATTATTTGTTATTTTGCTGTAAAGTTGTCTGAGCTCTTCGTATATTCTGGATATTAATCCCTTGTCAAATGAATACTTTGCAAATATTTTCTCCCATTCTGTAGGCTGTCTTTTCATGCTGTTGATTGTTTCCTTTTCTGTCAGATGAAAGTCCTTATGGGTTCATTGATGATTTGTATATTTGAAAATTTTCTCATCTAAAGTGTTAGTAGGGGTGTTGTCCCTCCCCAACCTTTACTACTAGTGAAAAATTTTAAAGAGTCTCCCTAAACAGAACTTGAAGTTGGTTGACTCAGACTGAATTTATAAAAATTTTGATTTTTTGTGCCAAGGCAATTTATAGTGTAAATAAAAAACGACGTTTCAAATTGGATAGGGTACACAAGATTCTATGATAGTTACACTGACTTTTCTCTAATTTGAAATCCCATTTATTTAAAAAGAAACTTAAACTATAGGCTATATTTCTAAGGCATCCACACCTGTCTTACTGTAAGCTAGATGTAAGGAAAAATATGATATTCATAAAACTTCTGACTTTCTTTTCAAGCCTGAATTTTCTATTTTTTTAAAATTTTTATTTTTCTATTTTTTTATTTTTTTAAATTTATTTTTATTTTTATTATTTTTTTAAAATTTTATTTTGTCGATATACATTGTGGCTGATTATTGCTCCCCATCACCAAAACCTCCCTCCCTCCCCCACTCCCCGCAAACAATGTCCTTTCTGTTTGCCTGTTGTATCAACTTCAAGTAATTGTGGTTGTTATATCTTCTTCCCCCCCCCCAGTTTTTTTTTTTTTTTTGTGTGTGTGTGTGTGTGTGTGAATTTATATATTAATTTTTAGCTCCCACCAATAAGTGAGAACATGTGGTATTTCTCTTTCTGTGCCTGACTTGTTTCACTTAATATAATTCTCTCAAGGTCCATCCATGTTGTTGCAAATGGCAGTATTTCATTCATTTTTATAGCTGAGTAGTATTCCATTGTGTAGATGTACCACATTTTCCTTATCCACTCATCTGATGATGGACATTTGGGCTGGTTCCAACTCTTGGCTATTGTAAAGAGTGCTGCGATGAACATTGGGGCACAGGTATACCTTCGACTTGATGATTTCCATTCCTCTGGGTATATTCCCAACAGTGGGATAGCTGGGTCGTATGGTAGATCTATCTGCAATTGTTTGAGGAACCTCCATACCATTTTCCATAGAGGCTGCACCATTTTGCAGTCCCACCAACAATGTATGAGGGTTCCTTATTCTCCGCAACCTCGCCAGCATTTATCGTTCAGGGTCTTTTGGATTTTAGCCATCCTAACTGGGGTTAGATGGTATCTCAGTGCAGTTTTGATTTGCATTTCCCGGATTCTGAGTGATGTTGAGCATTTTTTCATAAGTCTGTTGGCCATTTGGATATCTTCCTTAGAGAAATGCCTATTTAGCTCTTTTGCCCATTTTTTAATTGGGTTGCTTGTTTTTTTCTTGTAAAATTGTTTGAGTTCCTTGTATATTCCGGATATTAATCCTTTGTCAGATGTATATTTTGCAAATATTTTCTCCCACTCTGTTGGTTGTCTTTTAACTCTGTTAATTGTTTCTTTTGCTGTGCAGAAGCTTTTTAGTTTGATATAATCCCACTTGTTTATTTTCCCTTTGGTTGCCCGTGCTTTTGGGGTCGTATTCATGAAGTCTGTGTCCAGTCCTATTTCCTGAAGTGTTTTTCCTATGTTTTCTTTAAGAAGTTTTATTGTTTCAGGGTGTATATTTAAATCCTTAATGCATTTTGAGTTGATTTTAGTATATGGTGAGAGGTATGGCTCTAGTTTCATTCTCCTGCATATGGATATCCAGTTATCCCACCACCATTTGCTGAAGAGACAGTCCCTTCCCAAGTGAATAGGCTTGGTGCCTTTGTCAAAGATCAGATGGAAGTAAGTGTGTGGGTTGATTTCTGGATTCTCTATTCTATTCCATTGGTCAGTGTGTCTGTTTTTATGCCAGTACCATACTGTTTTGGTTATTATAGCTTTGTAGTATAGCTTAAAGTCGGGTAGTGTTATGCCTCCAGCTTTATTTTTTTGCTCAGCATTGCTTTGGCTATGCGTGGTCTTTTATTGTTCCATACAAATGTCTGGATAGTTTTTTCCATTTCTGAGAAAAATGTCTTTGGAATTTTGATGGGGATTGCATTGAATTTGTATATCACTTTGTGTAGTATGGACATTTTCACTATGTTGATTCTTCCAATCCAAGAGCATGGGATATCTTTCCATCTTCTTGTATCCTCTCTAATTTCTCTCAGCAGTGGTTTGTAGTTCTCATTATAGAGATTTTTCACCTCCTTGGTTAACTCAATTCCTAAGTATTTTATTTTTTTGGTGGCTATTGTAAATGGGCAGGCTTTCTTGATTTCTCTTTCTGCATGTTCACTATTGGAGAAAAGAAATGCTACTGATTTTAGGGTGTTGATTTTGTATCCTGCTACTGTGCTGAAATCATTTATCAATTCCAAGAGTTTTTTTGTAGAGGTTTTAGGCTGTTCGATATATAGGATCATGTCATCTGCAAAGAGGGACAGTTTGACTTCATCTTTTCCGATCTGGATGCCCTTTATTTCCTTCTCTTCTCTGATTGCTCTGGCTAGTACTTCCAACACTATGTTGAATAGGAGTGGTGAGAGTGGGCATCCTTGTCTAGTTCCTGTTCTTAAAGGAAAAGCTTTCAGCTTTTCCCCATTCAGGATGATATTGGCAGTGGGTTTGGCATATATGGCTTTAATTATGTTGAGATACTTTCCCTCTATACCTAAATTATAGAGGGTCTTTGTCATGAATGAGTGCTGAACTTTAACAAATGCTTTCACAGCATCTATTGAGATGATCATATGGTCCTTGTGTTTGAGTTTATTAATATGGTGTATCACATTTATTGATTTGTGTATGTTGAACCAACCTTGCATCCCTGGGATGAATCCCACTTGATCGTGGTGAATAATTTTACGTATATGTTGCTGTATTCTGTTTGCTAGTATTTTAGTAAGGATTTTTGCATCTATATTCATCAAGGATATCGGCCTGTAGTTTTCTTTTTTGGTTCTATCTTTACCTGGTTTTGGTGTCAGGATGATGTTTGCTTCATAGAATGAGTTTGGGAGATTTGCGTCCATTTCAATCTTTTGGAACAGTTTGTAAAGAATCGGTGTCAATTCCTGTTTGAATGTTTGGTAAAATTCTGCTTGAATCCATCTGGTCCTGGGCTTTTCTTTGTTGGGAGCCTTCTGATAACAGCTCCAATCTCCTTTATTGTTATTGGTTTGTTCAAATTTTCTACGTCTTCATGGTTCAGTTTTGGGAGCTGGTATGTGTCCAGAAATTTATTCATTTCCTCCAGATTTTCAAATTTGTTGGTGTTTTGTTGTTTATAGTAGTCTCGAATGATTCCTTGTATTTCAGATGAATCAGTTGTAATATCACCTTTTTCATTTCTCATTTTTGTTATTTGAGTCTTCTCTCTTCTTTTTTTCGTTAGCCATGCTAATGGTTTGTCAATTTTATTTATCTTTTCAAAAAACCAACTTTTTGATTCGTTGATCTTTTGAATTGTTTTTTGGTTATCAATTTCATTCAGTTCTGCTCTGATCTTAATGATTTCTTTCTGTCTGCTAACTTTAGGTTTGGATTGTTCTTGTTTTTCTAGTTCTTTAAGGTGAAGTGTTAGGTTGTTCACTTGCCATCTTTCCATTCTTCTGAAGTGAGCATTTAATGCAATAAATTTCTCCCTTAATACTGCTTTTGCAGTATCCCACAGGTTTTGGTATGATGTATCATTGTTTTCATTAGTTTCAATAAATTTTTTGATTTCCTGCTTGATTTCTTCTTGGACCCATATGTCATTGAGTAGAATGCTGTTTAATTTCCATTTGTTTGTATAGTTTCCAGAGTTTCGTTTGTTATTAATTTCTAGTTTTAATCCATTGTGGTCTGAGAAGATACATGGGATAATTCCAATTTTTTGAATTTATTGAGACTTGATTTGTGACCTAATATGTGATCTATCCTGGAGAATGATCCATGTGCTGATGAGAAGAATGAATATTCTGAGGTTGTTGGATGGAATGTTCTGTAGATATCTGCCAATTCCAATTGGTCTAGAGTCTTGTTTAGATCTTGTGTTTCTCTATTGATTCTTTGCCTAGATGATCTGTCTAATATTAACAGTGGGGTGTTCAGGTCCCCTGCTATTATGGTATTAGTGTCTATTTCCTTCTTTAGTTCTAATAGAGTTTGTTTTATAAATCTGGCTGCTCCAACATTGGGTGCATACATATTTATGATTGTTATGTCTTCTTGATGGATCAGTCCTTTTATCATTAAGTACTGTCCCTCATTGTCTCTTTTTATGGTTTTTAGTTTAAAGTCTATTTTGTCATATATAAGAATAGCTACTCCAGCTTGTTTTTCTTTTCTGTTTGCATGGTAAATCTTTTTCCATCCTTTCACTCTTAGTCTATGTAAATCTTTATGGGTGAGGTGGGTCTCTTGTAAGCAGCATATAGTTGGGTCCTCCTTTTTGATCCAGTCAGCCAGTCTGTGTCTTTTGATTGGGGAATTTAAGCCTTTAACATTGAGTTGTTATTGAAAGGTGTTGATTTATTCCTAGCATTTTATTGGTTGTTTGGTTGTCTTAGGTGTCTTTTGTTCCTTGCTTTCTGATTTACTGTTTGGTTTCTGTGTTCGTTGGTTCCTTAGGTTGTAGATAGTGTTTTTGTTTGCTTGTTTTCTCTTCATGAATGCCATTTTTATTATACTAGTAGGTTTTGATTTTTCTTGGGTTTTTATGGCAGTGGTAGTTATTTTTCAGGAACCAAACCCAGTACTCCCTTGAGGATTTCTTGTAAGGGTGGTCGTGTGGTAGTGAACTCCCACAGTTTTTGTTTCTCTGAGAAATATACTATTTGCCCTTCATTTCGGAAGGTTAGCCTTGCATGGTAGAGTATTCTTGGCTGGCAATTTTTGTCTTTTAGTGTTTTGAATATATCATCCCATTCCTTTCTAGCTTTTAGGGTTTGTGATGAGAAGTCTGATGTTAGCCTGATTGGGGCTCCCTTATAGGTGATTTGACGCTTCTCTCTTGCAGCTTTTAAGATTCTCTCTTTGTCTCTGAGTTTTGCCAATTTGACTATAACAGGTCTTGCTGAAGGCCTTTTAGGTTGAATACGTTTGGAGATCGTTGAGCTTCCTGGAACTGAAGATCTGTGATTTTTCCTATACCTGGGAATTTTTCTGCCACTATTTTGTTGAATATGTTTTCAATGGAATCTCCATTTTCCTCCCCTTCTGGAATACCCATGACTCGGATATTTGAGCGCTTAAGGTTGTCTGATATCTCTCTCAGATTTTCTTCAATGTCTTTGATTCTTTTTTCTTTCTTTTTGTCTGCTTGTGTTATTTCAAACAGCCCATCTTCAAGTTCAGAGGTTCTCTCTTCGACTTCGACAAGCCTGCTGGTTAAACTCTCCGTTGTGTTTTTTATTTCACTGAATAACTTCTTCAGTTCAGCAAGTTCTGCTACATTTTTTTTCAGCACATTGATTTCCTTGTACATTTCCTCTTTCAGATCCTGTATACTTTTCCTCATTTCATCATGATGTCTAGCTGAGTTTTCTTGTATCTCATTCAGTTTCCTTAGAATTATCACTCGAAATTCCTTGTCAGTCATTTCAAGGGCTTCTTGTTCTATAGGATCTAGAGTTTGAGATTTATTAACTTTTGGTGGTGTACTTTCTTGATTTTTTGTATTTCTGGTATCTTTTTTTTGATGTTTATTCATTGTGGCAGGGGGTTTCACAGTCCACCAGTTTGAGACTAATGACTAACTAAGATGTTGCTGTGGTTGCCAATTTCGTATGGCTACCTCCGTGACTGCTCAGTTGGCCTCTAGTGCCTTGTGTGTATGGTTACCTCGGGTCTTGGGCCTCTCTGGGGAGCCACCTTTCTGGTCAGCTTGGACTCTGCTGGGCTGGTGGGTCACGTACCACAGGGTGTGTGATCTCTGTTGAGCTTTCACTTCCTGTGCAGGACTTCTCCGTGTTCTGTGTGCTCTGGCTCAGGCTGTTAGATCGTGCAGTGGCGACCCCACCGGGTGTGTGGTTTCTGTCGAGTCTCCGCCTCCCTGGCTGCACGTCTCCCTACTCTGTGTGCACTAGGCTGGGCTGGGACGTGTCTTCTGCAACCCTCGTCTATCAGCTGGGCCTTCAAGACCCTGCTCGGCACCACCTCGCCCAGGAAGTCTACCAGGTTTCTGGTAGGCACTGACGACCGGTCGCTCTGGGTGCCTTTGTAGCACTGTGTAGATCTTTCTCGGGACTTGTTCACCTATGTATCCGCCCGGCATGGACCGAGTCTAGCGCCCGCCTGCAGCCAGCTCTCCGGCAGGTTTAAGCAGACTTGGGAACTCTCCTACCACACTATTCCCAACCAGAAATTGGTTAGGCATTTTTCCGAACTGGTGGCTGCAGAGATGGTATCTGCCTCCCAGTACCAGGAAGTTTACCGTGGGCCAGAGTCCAGGGTGTGTTGGAGTGACAGTTGGCCCCGCCCATTCTTCCTTGCCCTCCCGACACTGGCCGGGGACGCCCCACGCCACCAGCCCCACCAGAGAACTGCAGAGGGAGTGGGAGGGGAGGCCGGCCTGCAGACCCCGGGAAGCCCCGTGCTGGGCCAAGCAAGTGGGAAGGCTCAGTGAGGAGCCCAGCCGAGCCGGGCCGGAGCTGCCAGCACCTGGGAAAATGGAGGCAGCCCCGGGGCGGTGAGTGACCCAGCGATGCAGGTGGAAGCCGGGTGGGCATCAGCCCCCCGAGCAGGGCTGGGCCAGGGGTCACTCACAGGGCTGCGCCAGGTCGGGTGCTCTCTCTCTGCCTCTGGTTTGTCACCTTCCCCGTTCTCGGCCGCTGCCACCTCGGGCTGTTCAGTAGGTCCCGCGGCGCGGCTCGGGCGCTCCCAGGAATCTTCTTTAATGCCAGCCTGAAACCTCCAATCCTGAATAGGGCAGCTGGCTGCCTTCAGCGTGGCCCTGGCCTCCGGGATCCTGTCTGCATCCACAGCAGCCCTGGCTCCATGTTCCCTGTTTAGAGACTCGCTTTTGAAGCTAAGAAACAGTTCTTTTCCTGCTCCACACTTCAAAGCTGTTGCCTGTAAATGAGGCAGCCTCTCCTGCTGGGGGCAAAGTGGCGGTCAGCCCCCACGACCAGCCAGCAGCCGCGGTCCTCCCTTAAGACATGGCAAGAGGAATGTCCACAAGTTTCCTGGCTGCCTGAGGCCCAGTGGCTGCCTTTTCCACCTCCATGCCAATCGCTGCAGCCACCGCCATCTTGAAAACCTCCTGAATTTTCAATAGAAATATATCCTGATCCAAATGACTCTCCTCATCCCATTTGTGAAGGCTTTTGATAGTTACACATCATGTGGTTAGGCTGTTTGAGGAATCATACGATTGAAAGAAATACATTTGTACACCAGCTTTAACTGGACAAATCAAGTAGTATAGCACAAAAAGAAAGGTGAAGGAAAAGCCAAGTTTTTATAAGAACAGTTTATAGATGAATGCTTCTTTAGAAAATTTAATTTTTAGGCTAGATTTTCATTGAATTTCACTAAATAATCATATAGAGAATTACTGAAAATTTGAGTGTGAATACCACAATTTAATACATTTTTGGTGTAGTTCTATTTATGTTAAATATTCTTGAGATTTGTATTAACAGGGGAATATCAACCAAAAGTTTTGTCTCCTTAGAAGGCTAAAACTATATTTACCTTCAAAGACTGCAGATGAGACTCTGGTGCAATTAATAAAAAAGGTAAACTCTAGAAGACATTGTTTCTCAAATTTTAATGTATATAGCCATTACTGTTGCAGCTTTTCTAAAATGCAGATTCCTGGGTTCTGGCCAGTGGATCTTATTCAGTGGATCTGGATTAGAGCCCAGGAACTTGGAATTTCTAATGAATTCTCCCTGATGAAGATGACTTGTAGTCTCCTCTCAGAAACACTGCTCTGAAATAAGAATAATTTATCCTGGAATTTTCTTGACTAAATGTGTTAGAAGCACTTATTAGGCTCTTCCTAAATATGTGTGTGTGTGTGTGTACACACACACACACACACATATATAAATATATATATGCACATATGTATATATACATGCCTATTAGAAGAATGAATGATGGAAGACATAAAGGAAGGAAGTTGGCCCCTTCATATCTTAACAAAGTGCTCCTAGTCTCTCCATCCCTAGAGTAGAGCCATGAGGTGAGGTTACCTCCTCCTGTCTCTAAGATGTTGATACATAGTTACCTTCTGGAATAGATAAACCCTGACTAACAATGGATGTGATACATTTGCTAAAAAGCTTTATTTCTCACCAAGTCTAGTTTGATTCTGTGGAATAATGGTTTTATTCAAGTCTCCTGGTTTTTAAAAAAACGATTCCTCTTTATAGGCATCTGATATGAGCTCCCAACATTTGAAAGTTCTGCTTATTTGAACTGCACTGGAAAAGCAGAGCAGATGACATATTACTGGAGCCTTGGTTCACTCATGGGCTACTTTGGCCCGAACATGAAAAATCCTAAGAACACATATGTACATTCCAAGAAGCTGCTAAAATGTTTCTTGAAAGTCTCAGTAAGCATTTATCTGAGACTTCTTGTAAAGTATCTGTAAGGCAAAGCATTTCTTCACTGAGTAGGCAGTTCCTATTTTGACGACCCTAGAGATGTTCTCAGCAGAGAGTTAACAGTTGGGTTGTACAATAAAATATTTTATAGACCCATCTTTGCTCTGCCATTCTCCTTTTCTTCTGTAGAGAAAAGGGTGAACAGATGAAAAGTTAGACCAGGAATGTCTTGTGTGTCCTTCTACATCTCCAGAGCAAACACAGCACACTCTCTTTGCAAGAGCAGGTTCTCTGGGGTCTTGCTGCTCGCAGGAGCTGTGTCAAATAAGGGAAGCTGAAGGAAGAGCAGGGGGCAGAAATTGAAATCGATTTTACAGAAGGGAAGGGTTTATCTTCCATGATGGCTGTGGCTTGATTCTCCCAATACAATCTGTGCATCAGCCAAAGCATGTCTCTGGCTAGTATCCTCCAGTTTGTTCTTCAAAAGCCTGGCCAAGAAGAGAACAAAAAGGTAAAAAGAGACACTAAGGGAACTTCCCATCTGCAATTCTCATAAACCTGACAGGAAAAGCAAATTTTAAAGATATACAATATCTTGTTCAAAGTTACCCATTAAGTCTGTGTCAAAAAATTCAAAAACTTTTGCTTCCCAGATCAGGACTCAAACGATCAAGAAATTCTCATGACCCTGTGAACTCAATGAGAGAATTCAATAGAAACTCTGGGTCTCATTCAGAAGGCCATTTAACAGGGGTATAGACTAGAGATTTTAATAGTTGAAAACTGTTGTATATTGGATTGAAAAATTGATTTACAGTAGATTTTAATGCTCCCAGCAAAAGATTTTTGGCATTTTATGTCCTACTGTTTGTCACTGTTTTGAACTGACACAACTATAAATCTTGATTATAGTTCCATTTCCAGTTAATATAGACCTTATACTTGTAATCTTCATCTCTTTTTTCTTTTGAAAATGGAGAATATATTCAAACTAAACTTAATGTTTTTGTAAAGCAAAAATATCAAAAGTAACCATAATGACATATCCTATGTGGTGAAGGGTAAAATAGTGCTAAAAGTTAATAACCAGATTTGTGGAAGGGACACTAAAAATAAAGGAATATGTGGCTTCGTGCAAGATTAATTGTTACCTTTCTAGTTAACATGGCCTCATATATTCTTGTCCTACTATACAAGAAGGTACTATTTTTTCATTAAACTTTTTATTTTGAGATCACTGTAGCCACATTGTAGTGCTAAGAAAAAATACAGAGGGATTCTATGTATGCTTTCCCCCATTTCCCACAATGTAACATACTGCAAAACAAGTACAATGTCATGGCCAAGATATTGCCATTGAAGCAATCAAGATACCAAACATTTTCATCACCACCATGATTCCCCACACCACCCTTTTATAGCCACACCCATTTTCTTCTTGCCCACTCCCGCCCCTTGACCACAGGAAATTACTAATCTCTTCTCTATTTCTATAATGCTGCCATTTCAAAATGTCACATAAATGGAATCATACAGTATGCAACCTCTTGGAATTGGCTTTTTTTTTTTTTCACTAAGTATAATTTTTGGGAAATTCATCTAGGTTGCTTTCTGTATCAAGAGTTCATTCTGTTTTATTACTAAGTAGTATTACATGGCATGGATATCAACCAGAATGTCTAACTATTCACCCATTGAAGGGTGTCTGGACTGTGTCCAGTTTTAGGCTATTATGAATAAAGCTGCTATAAACATTTGTGTACAGGTTTTAGTGTGAACACAAGTTTTCATTTCTTGGGGCTAAATTACAGGGAGTGCAATTGCTTGGTCATGTGGTAGTGGCATGTTTAGTTTTTAAAAGAAACCATCAAACTGTTTTCCACAATGGCTACACCATTTTACATTCCCACCAGCAATGTATATGTATCCAGTTTCTTTTTACTTCCAGGTGGGGTTAGGAGTTCAGGCTCCCCGCTAGGGTCCTCTGCTACCCCCCTTGCTGGTAGGGACATGAGTGCCTTGTCACTGCTCCCCACGTGGCCTCCACTGACCATAGGGGCACAGATGGCTTGGCGGGGCCTCGTTATTTTCCACAATGGCTACACCATTTTACATTCCCACCAGCAATGTATATGTATCCAGTTTCTTTTTACTTCCAGGTGGGGTTAGGAGTTCAGGCTCCCCGCTAGGGTCCTCTGCTACCCCCCTTGCTGGTAGGGACATGAGTACCTTGTCACTGCTCCCCACGTGGCCTCCACTGACCATAGGGGCACAGATGGCTTGGCGGGGCCTCGTTACCACTAGGTGGTGGTGAAAGGCTTACTCTCCCTCAGGCCTCTTCTGAGACCACCCAGCGGGAAGAGGAATGGGTAGTTCATTACTGCCAGGTGGGGTGAAGGTCCAGGCTGCTCTCTATCCAACTTTCTCTGACACCAGCCTAGTGGGGGAATTAGGGTGCCTCATTATAGCTCCATGAGGGTGGAATCTGTTTCCTACCTGGCCTTTCACAAATGGATGCAGATTGGGACACAGCTTTCTGTGGTGTTTGGCTGCAGTAGAATTGTTATGGTCTAAAAGTTTTCTGTCTTGCTAGGTTGTCCCTTTCCTTTGATATGAAAGAGCAAGCTATTGTTGGGATTTTTTTTTTTTTTTTTGTCTGTGACTGTTGGCATTACTAGGTTTCTGGCTTCTTCAGCTCTGTGTCTGGGATATATGAGCCAACAAGAAAATCCAGAGAACTTGCTGCTGTGACTTTCCTTGGGTTCCTAAGTTCTCTAGGCAGGGCATAGCAGAAGATAGCCCCTCTCCACCCTTTAGAGTTTTCTTGTGTTTGTTTTCTATGTAGGGCATAGGACTTTTAGTTGTGCTTTATGTATAAGGACAAATGTGTCTGCTCTGTTTTCCCGGAAGTGAAACTTCTCATACGTTTTTAACAGACATGTTAGTTTAACTTTCTATAAAATCATTGAGTAATTAGCTTGAGTCCTGCATTCACTCAATTAACAAGCATTTATTGAGTTCCACACTTATACCAGGTAGTAGACTAGGTGATAGACTTCAGGAGTAAGCAGGATGCAGTCCAGGTCTCATGGAGTTCACAGTCTAGTAGAAGAACAGAAAATACTGAAGAACTAAAACAGAAAACAAAACAAAACCCAGTCACAACATAATAGCATAAACATAATAACAACATAATAAATAGTGATATGCACAAAACTATTTCATTCCTGGTGAAATGTTCTCTCAGAACTCTAAACTCTCACACTATGTCCCCTATACCCAAGCAGTCCTGGGTCAGTCTGATACATACAGAAGACAAGGTCAATGGAGTTTTCTTAGAAGATTAAATAGACAAAAATTAACATAAGTAACACGTACAATTTTAAGTCAGATTATGGCATACGGAAGCTAAAAATGCCCCTGGCTGGCAACATTCCAATCTCTGCAACAAACTTCAAGTCACTAAGTGTAGCTGACAAGTATTTTTGTTCTGGCTTCCCCCTAGTTCTTTTCTGTGCTTTCTGATGCAATTTTCCTGGCTTTCTTTTCTCCTTCCAGATGGCAGATGTGGGTATCCCTATTTGCCCTTGGTGATCCTCGAGCACATACTTAGCCTGTGAATTTTGTTTTAGAGTATTCTGAAATTGATTACTTACATATTATTTTAAATCATGAAGCAGTAATACCGTAGTTTTGCTATATCTGAGTTTCTATTTTTGCTTTCCTTTGAAGATAATTCAATTCTTATATGACTTCCTTCAACCCCACCCTGTCCTTCAAGACTTTCCTATTCTCCTTCAATACCCATCTCATTCTTTTCTGCTTTTTTTTAAAAACATAAACCAGAATCCTCACCTGGTGAGAGTGGTCCTTATTCTTGCTTGTTTTGATCGTACCTGCTAACATATGTGTTTTCTATTAATTCTCCTACTCATTATACTTTTGGTATCTCTGTAAATCAGCACCTAAGCCAGAACAGCTCTTTTAAATATGTTTTATTTTAATTCCAAAGTCTCTAACTCTATTTCCTTTCTTCAAATTTAGAAAAATTTATTTCTTTACAATTTAAAGCCATTTTTCTTCGAGGGACACAGCAGTTCTGGCTCTCTGAATCTGTTGCAGAACTGGGAGCCTAAAATCGGGAGGGTCTTAATGGGCTTCCTACCCAATATTCCCCCAGTTCACTAACTCCATATACAATAGCCTTGACAAATAACATAGAATGTTATAGAATGTCCATGCTTTCTCTGCTTTTTCCATGTTTTGGCTTTCACTTTTTTTTTTTTTTTTTTTTGTCGTTTTTTCGTGACCGGCACTCAGCCAGTGAGTACACCGGTCAGTCCTATATAGGATCCGAACCCGCGGCGGGAGCGTCGCCGCGCTGCCAGCGCAGCACTCTACCAAGTGCGCCACGGGCTCGGCCCTCATGTTTTGGCTTTAATTTAATAGATTATAGTTTTAATGTCTTTATTCTTTTTCTTTGGAAAATATGTGAGGTCTGAGTATTTTTCTCTCAGCACTTAACATTTGCACCCAATTAAATGCTCAGCAAATAGACATAAGGAAAACAAAAGGAAGAACTGATAGCTGCAAGGGGAGACAGGAAAAGGAAAAGGGCAAAAAAGGAAATTCTGACTAGTAAATTGTCATGGCACATCACAACTGAAGTGGCAGTACTTGAGAGAGTATGCTTTGGCTACTCAGAGAGGTCTTCCTAGAATGTTCTGTTCTCATGAAGATCACTTCAGATAAGGACAGATTTCATCAGAATGAATAATTTTGCCTCTGAATGGGCACTTGCTGAAAACGAATTTGTTTTGCTTATCTATTCCTATTAGGTTAACGTAAAATAATATTAGGTGTCTTGCAAACCAGCTTGTAAAGAAAATCTTCATGTTTAAGTTAACAAGAACAACGTGTTATATTTTACAATGTTTACTTAGCAAATGTCAAAAACAGTTCAGCTCTCTGCAATGAGGCACTGTAATCGCACTTGCTTTAGCATGACATGTAAGCTAAAGAAACTAGGTCCTCAACATTGCTGCTAACAGAATGATGAATTTACCATTCTGAACTAGTGCTTAAGTAGGCCATAGAGACGTGATTTTTATTATTTGTATTTTGTAATGATTTTCATTTTGACCCAAGTTTTTAGGTCTGTCTCAATTAGTGCTTTAATTCCCTCATCCCTCCTCTAGCTATTCCTTAGGTCTTTAAAAAAATGTATAGGCTAAACTGCTATAGCAAATAAATCCCCAAATGTATAATGGCTCACAGACAATAGAAGCTTAATTCTTGCTCATATCCTAGGCTGGTGTTGGTGGTTAGTAGGTAACTTTTCTACAAATAGTGATTTAGGAATCTGGGTTTCTTCCAATTTTTGGCACTGCCATCTGCTAGAGACTGGTTAAGATCAACAACTAGCTGAGAGTGGTACACCCGCTCTTAAAGCCCCTGCCCAGAAGTGGTGCACTTCACTAACACCTGTGTTCTGTTGGAGATAACTAAGTCACCTGACCCTGCCTAATTGCTTGGCTGAAATGTGTTCTAGCCATGTGCCCCAGACATGATCTTAGTGCAATAAAGGGAGGAAACACTGGTCTCTGCCACATTTCTGTAAGTTTTTCCTTTTTGAAAAATAATCAGTTATGCCTCTGAAGATTAGTCTTTAAGGTGCATGCATCTGGAAGAAGGTCACTAGGATTCTCTATGTTCAAACTTTGGTGCAAATCAGAGATCTCAGATGGAGAATGATCTGATTCTTCTTGGAACTATGGTCTAAATTTACACCTAGAAAAAATGACCACAAAGATGTCAAATCAAAGATGTTTGTATTTGTAGTTTTGCTCTCATCACATTTTTTGAGGCTTCTCTGAACATTTTGTCTGAAAAATATCCTGTGGAATCACACTCATGAATTTGAAGGATTTGAAAATTAGACTCATAACATGGACTCAATTTTTGTTACTCAAAAAACAGATTCTGTCAACAACTTACTGTTATTAATAAATTATTATTTTTATTAAGAAACTATTAGGTGCCTAGCATTGTGCAAGGTGCTAAAGGAAATATAAAGGCTCATACTATGCCCTGAAAATCCTTGAGACTGGGTCAGAATATGTGAAACAGTGGAAGAGAAAAACAAAATACAGAAAGTGATTCCATGTGAAGCCTAACATTAAAATTCGTTTCAGATTAAAGAAAGCAACACACCCACTGACCTCATATTACATATGATGTGAAGAGTTAAGACTCGCAATTGTGTCACGGCAATTCGCCAGCACTGTGAGGTCTGGCATTGGAATATTAAGGATGTGAAAAACATTTGACTTTACTGGATTGACTTAAAGCTTCTCAGGGAACAAATAGCTGTAAGGAAAAGCTACCACATCAAAAATGATTCTCAAATAAATCCTGACATTAAGAGCAGCCTCCACCATTACAGTAAATATTTACAGGTAAAAGTTTTAGACATTTGCTTATGTTGTGCAGCCATGACAGTGGTGGTCCCATGAGATTATAATAGCTATACATATAGCCTAGGTGTGCAGTAGGCTATGCTATCTAATTTTGTGTAAGTACACTCTACGATGTTCACACAATGATGAAATCACCTAATGACGCATTTCTCAGAACATATCCCCATTGTTAAGCAACACATGACTGTACTAAAAACTTCAAACTGGTCTGCACACATCTTGAGTGACACATTTTTTGGTAGAGCTGTAGTTCATAAGAGGTTTCCATAGGTGATACAGTATACTCTTAGTCACCATAAAACACTGACCAGTGAGATGACTCAGGTTTAGAGGCTTAATTCTAAGTGACCTAACAGAGTGCATAGTTCCATCATTATTTTTAAAAACGTATCTTTATTCATTAATGTGGCACAATAGTAAAGAAAAAAAGGACCATTGCTATGGTCGGTTGTTTTTTTTTAACCTAGGTGAAATTCACATAACATACAATTAACCATTTTGAATCATACAATTCAGTGGCACAGTATATTAGCAGTGTTGGTTAACTATCACCTCTTTCCAGTTACAAAACTTTTTTATTGCCCCAGAAGAACATCCCATTATAATTAAGTAATCAGTCCTCATATCCCCCTGCCTCAGCCCCCTGCAACCATTAATCTACCTTCTGTTTTTATGAATTTGCCTATTGTAGACATTTTATGTGAAAGGAAGTATATAATATGTGAATTTTGTGTCTGGCTTTTCACTTAATGTAATGTTTTCAAGGTTCATACAAATTGTAACATGTATCCGTACTTCATTTATTTTTATGGCTGATAATATTCCATTGTATGTATCTATTTTTTCATTTATTTAGTTTTTTAATATCTCTGACTAGTGTTTTAGAGTTTTCAGCTGTTTCAGTTATATGTATATGTTTTCTTAGATTTATCTCTAAGTACTTCATGTTTTTGATATAAATAGAACTGTTTTTTAAATTTTAAATTTAAAATTTTTCTTTGAGATGTGGAAACAAAATTGAATTTATAATTTTACCTTGTATCCTACATGCTTGCTAAACTAACTTATTATTGATTGTAGCTTTTATGTAATTTGGGATTTTCTATGTAGACAATCATGTCATCTGTGAACAAAGACAGTTTTACCCAGTGGTATGCTATTAAGTATCTAACAACTGGCTCTCCATGGGACTTACCCTTCCAATTTAAATAAGAAAACTGCAGAAAATATGTGAAACAATGGTTTTCAGACATTGTTTCAAAGCAATATTATGATCCATGAGGGAAGGGCAATAACAAGATTCGCTCTACAACTGCAGCATCTTTTTGCATGGAGGCAGATTCCAGGCCTTAGTGTAGGAAAGTAGAAACCAATCACAGCCTGGTGGTCTCACTAGTTGAGCAGACAGAAACCAGAGAAGATAATGCAGCTAGAATTTGTGAGGCAGAAGGCCAAAGTGAACAGAGCTACACAGAGAGAGATCTCTGTAGATCTGCAGAGGTGTCCCTTAGAGTCTTTGGCTCAGTATTGATCTGCATAAATGTGACAGGAACTACTTGACAACAGAAGAACAAAAAACTGGAAAGGAATAGGTAAAACAATTTCCAGAGCTCACATAGAGCTTGGAATAGCTGCATTCTTACTAGCAGCACTATTTAATATAATACAGCACATAAAAATGTAAAATTAAAACTGCATAGCATCTAATTAAACATTTCTATGTGTGTATGTTGGTTTTTTTCCCCCCCTGTTTATTTTGCTTTGGGTTTATTAGGCTCTTTGCAGTTCGGAATAAAATTTTAAAATCCAATTTGAGACTATTTTTTTTCCCTCCTTCTCCTTACATATTCACTAGACTATCTGACATTGTTCTTTATGTCGTTGTGACTCTGTTTATTTTTTTCAGAAGCTTTTTCTTTCTGTATTTAAGTTTGGATACTTTTTATTGATCTGCTTTCAAGCTCACTCATTTTTTTTTGCTTCTGGTGCTCTCCATCTGTCCTTAATGAGTTTATTCCTTCAGTTATTTTATTTCTTAGTTTTAGAATTTTCATTTTTTAAATATAATTTCTAGTTGAGATCCCTCATTTGTTCACTTAGCATGTTCATTTTTTCTTTTAAATCCTTGAAAACATTCATATTAATTTAAAAAAATGCCTTTATCTGCTAATTTTCAACACTCTGTCAATTTTTTCTATTGAGTGATATTTCCCCCCTAGCTTTAGGTCACATTTTTTATCTCTTTGTTTCATAATTTTAAAAATTAGTATTAGATGCTGTATGCTGTTGATGCTACATCATTGAGAATCTTGATTGTTATCTTTACTTAATAGTGTTGGGTCTTCTTTTGGAAGGCAGTAAGTCTATTAGAGGCTCAACTTGGACTTGCCAAGGCTAACTTTCAGCTTTTTAAGGGAAGTTCTAGAGTAGCACTTCTTCAGAGGTTGGAGGAGCTCTATTCATAAAGTATATCCTTATTGGTATCTCAACTGAATGTGTATTATATTCAGCAAGGTCTCTCTACTGAGGCTGGTCAGAATTCCAACATCTCATAGCACTATGAAACTTCCAGAATCTTGTTTCAGTTCCTCAAACCCAATAGTTTTGTGCCATGCTTTATGGAGTATTGCCTG
Source organism: Cynocephalus volans (assembly GCF_027409185.1). NCBI lineage: Eukaryota > Metazoa > Chordata > Mammalia > Dermoptera > Cynocephalidae > Cynocephalus > Cynocephalus volans. Next base: position 102,465,626 of record NC_084461.1, read on the forward strand.
CATGTGCACGCATAGCTTAGCATTTAGCTTAGACTCAAGGGGACCCTTATGAAGATTTCCATGCAGTATTTTTCTCTTCAATTTCTTGTCTGACAAATTCCAGCCTTGTCAGCATCCCTAAACTCTGAATTTTATATCCTCTCTCTAGCTAGATCTCTCTTGTTTATTCTCCTTTCCTGTGTTATGATTTTGAGAGTGTCCCCAGGCAGAAAGGTAGGATGAATATGGAGCTCAACTCACATGTTTTCCTGCTCTTAAGGATCACAGCCAGGTACCATCTGTTGTGCAACGGCTGAAAACTGTTGTTTTACATAGTTTTGTCAAGTTTCATTGTTATTTACAATGGAAGTTTTAAGTCTGATACACATTAGACCATTATAGCCATTATATTGAAAGATGGCTTATTTACTTTTGTCTTTCAAACATGCTAAATTTGCACCAAGGCCCTTTCACTAGGTATTTATTATGTTCTAGAATGTTCTTGACTCCATACCTTTTTTTGGCCGACTCTTTGTCATCATTCAGATTTCCATTCAAATGTCACCTTCTGTGATTACTGGATCTAAACTATCATGAGCCCCTCTAATCACTATTTTAGTACACTTTAATTTTCTTTATAGCCTTCATTACAACCTGTGATTACCTTGTTTGTTTATTTGTATTCTCCTTCATTATCTACCTCTCCTCACTAGGATGTTAACTCTTTGAGGGCAACAACCTTTCAAACTTAATTACCACTGCACTTCCAGAGCTGGCACAGTGACTGGCACTAATAGGTGTTTAAGAGTTTTGGTTAAATGAATGAACAGAAAGTTGCTAAGATCCTTAAACCCTGGCTTAACCAGGTGTTTAGTGAATAATCCTGGCTAATGTGCTATGGAGCCACTCATCTGAAGCAGGTGTAGGTTTCAGATGTCTGAATAGGCTATTTCATCATGAATCTTCTTTAGGGTGCAGCCTTTCATCTGGCATAGGGAAAATGTGCTGACTTTATTCTGAAAAATTTGAACATAGAATACTTATACTCAATATACTTTGTTCAATTTCATTTAGTAATTCACATTTTAATGACATTTTACAAACACGTGAAATATATCAGAAACCCACATTCTGTAATCAGAGAAATTTTATGAAGACTTCCACATGATTCAATGATTATTTCTGCTTTCTGAATAAATTTTGGCAATTAAATAATTAATATTTGGAAAAATTAATTTTATTTCTGAAACTTCCTGTTAAAGTTTGAATAAGGGGGAAAGAATTAGGGGAAAAGATTAAAGAATAAGGGGAAAAGATTAGAAATATTTTTTATTATTTATTTATTTAGTTAGTTTTTGCTGCTGGCCGGTATAAAGATCCAAAAACTTGACCTTGGTGTTACAAGGCTGTGTTCTATCCAACTGAGCTAAATGAAAAGCCCCAGAAATATTTTTTTAAAAAACAGAAAACATAGATAAAAATCTAAAATAATTTTAATGTTCTCTGCTATTATACATTTTAATTATTTATCTATTGAACCTAAAACTCTATTTTACTTTTTTCTGCGAATTTCTAATTTACTCCTCCACAAAATCATAGATTTTGTTTCCTTATATGTATGGTCATTTCAATACTGTTTCTAACTAAAATTATTTTCCTGTTTTAAATAACTTGTACAGTTATAAAGTTCTTTCACACTTACAACACTTCTTTTAGTTTTTTAAGACTAAGTACTTGTAATGAACAAAAATCAGATAAGATATATAGTTTTAGCATATGCTATATATTTGTCTTAAAAGTCAATACAGAAAATATTGAAAACTTTTGGGCCCAAAATCAATCTCAAAATGATTGGCACATGCTACAATATTAGAATATAAAAAGAATTTTCTATTTAAGTTTCTAGACCATACCTTTTCTTCTAGTAGATTATACAATTGAGAAATATGCTTTGCAGGGTAGTAAAATGAAAGAGTCTGTAAACAGCTATATAAAATCGTGATTTAAAAATGTATGACAACAGGCACAATTTTGGTTTTCTTCCATGTATTAAATGCCTTGGAGATCAATGAATGCTTTTGGAGCATCTGTTGAAAAATGGTATGTTATACTTGAAACGTACTGAAGAAATTGGAACAGTATTTTCAGTACTCTTCTATGACTTGTTGAGAAACAATAAGAGCAACAATATAATATGCATGTTATGATAACTTGATGGTTTAATGGATCTGAAAATATTGACATGAGCTGTCTTTGAATTTGCTTAGTGAATCAAGGTCTTCTTAAAAGTTTTAATGTTGGAGCATTTGAGGTAGTGTACAGCTTCTTCTCCCAGTGTGCTGAGCCAGGACCAGATGTGCTTATGGAACAAGTTTTCTTAATGCGTGTAGCATGGAAAACAACTTTCAGAATGCATGTCTTTTTTTTCGTGAAGCATCCATTTCAATTAAGATAAAACCAGAGTCATATTTGGCAATAATACAGCAAATTAGATTCAGCAAACTATGCTTTCAGTGGGAAACTACCCCAAGAACACTGGAATTGAGGTTTTATTAAAACTTTTAAATTCTGTGTCTATTATCTCTTTGGCTTTTAAATCCAGTAGTTGTTGCTTTTTCTGAAATTTCATCTAGAAGGGAACCTACTTATTTCATTGCAGCAGACACAAATCTCATTAGAAAGGCTGAAAATATATGCATGTGGCATGGAAGAGACAAATGGGACATTTTGAATTTATATCTCCTTCAGTCACGCTGAGAAATACCTCTAAGCTCATTCATTTGTCATCAGATGACAGGTCTGTATTTGAGAAAATTGGATCATGCCTGTCAGTACATCATAGACATAAACCTACCACCTAACAAATATTCTATAGTTCCTGATAACTGACAAAACACACCTACATGTCCTTAGCGGTGAAAGGATGGAGAATCATTTGTGCAATGTCAGTTTTCATGTGAGGCTTCTTCCTCCACATCAGCAGTCTGGGAAACTATGCAGTAATGCCAACATTCTCTGGTTCAGAAGCATAAGCAGAACTATGAATGAGTCTTTCAGTCTTTCTTTGCTTGCTTTTATTGATTCATTTATTTTAGATAAAATGTTCAGTGATGTCCTATTGAAAGTGATTTTTGAGTAAGGATCTTGGAAAACTGAGGGCACTGGTCATGTGGGTATGTGGGAGAACAATGTGAAGGTTAATTCTAGGTGTCAACTTGATTAGATTAAGGAATACCCGGGAATCTGGTAAAGCTATATTTCTGGTTGTGTCTATGAGGGTGTTTCCAGAAGAGATTACCATGAGAACCTGAGTAGAGTGGGTGGGAAAGATCTGCTCTCAATATGTGTGGGAACCCTCCAATCTGCTAAGGGCCCAGAGAGTACAAAAGACAGAAAAAAGTGGTGAAGCTCTCTTTCTATCTGCTGGAGTTGGGATATACTCTTCTCTCCAGTCCGAGGAATCAAAGCTTGAGATTCTTCAGCTTTTGGGTTCTAGGACTTACACAAAGGACACCATTGGCTTCCTTGTGTTTGAAGCCTTTGGACTTGGACTGAGCCATGCCACAAGCATCCAGTTTGCAGAAGGCCTATTGTGGGATTTGTCTTCAGAATCATGTGAACTATTTCACCTAATAAATCCCCTCTCATATATTAATAAAATATCCTATTGATTCTGTCTCTCTAGAGAACCATGACTAATACAAACACCATTCCATGCTAAGGAAGCGGCAAGTGCAAAGGTCCTGGATCTAGTAAATATCATTTGCTTTAGATTATACATCATTTATTTATTCATTTATTTCCTTGTATATTTTCCTTATTCATTTCCTTATACATTATCACTTAAGAATTCTTGAGCACTTACTATTTATAAGGCTTTGGGTTGAGCACAAGAAGAAACTAAAGTGAACCATGAGTACTAATCATACTAAATAGTATGAACTTTTTGACTTGGAAATAATGGAGCATGGATAAAAATACTTATAATACTAATAGGTCACTTGTCTATTCTGCTTCAAACACAGCAGTCTTTTTTCCTATTCCTGGAATCTACAGATGCATCCTACTTCGTGCTTTTGTACTTGTTTCCTCTGCCTGAAACGTTATTTCCCCAAAGAGCCACAGTTAATACATTGACTGTCTTCAGGATGTTATTTAAAAATACCTTTTCAGTGAAGCCTTTATTGGTCATCTTTTCTAAAATATTACCCACACAATACCTATTTTTCATTTTTTTCTGGTTTATTATTATAATAGTATAAAATATAAATAAAATAGTATAAAATAATAGTTTGATACTTAGCACTTAAATCATTTAACATACTGTATATTGCATTTATTTTGTTTTTTGTCTGCCTCCCTCATTCAAATGTAAGCTCCCTGAAGGTGAATGTTTTTTATCTTTTTAATTTATTTTTGTTTCTCCGATTCTTAGAACAGTTCCAGAAGTAGAAGCTCTTTAAGTGTTGTCGTTTAACGGGTAGACATATTTAGTGAAAAATGCAAAGTATAGAACAGTGGGTACAGTACACCATTAATTTTTTTTGTGTGAAAAGTGGGGAAAATAAGTATGTATGGGCTTGTACATATACAAAACATTCCTGAAAGGGATTACAAAAAAACAAATCTTTGATTGAATGAAGGGGGAGGAACAGACTGTCTAGGGAGGGAAATTGTTCACTGTATATTCTATAGTACATTTCAACTTTGAACTATGTAAATTATCTATTCAAACTATCAGTTAAAAAATAAAATAAAACAAAACTATATTTAAAAATATTAGTGCAAAGAAAAAGCAGATGGTGTGTTGCATAACTTCCGGTGGAGGAAAACACTCAGTGGCGCTGGCCTTGAAGGATGGGTGGTATGTGGACGTGGGGCTGACACTGAAGGAAACATCCTGGATGAACAGAACAGCACGAGTTGTCTGGATGCAGAAAAAAGAGGCCACAGTTCCGGGAACAGGTGTACAATTGTTTTACTCAATTTGAATCAAGTATTTTTTGTTGATAAATAGTTTGGAACAAAATTGTGGAGGCCTCATTTTCCAGGTTAAAGAATTTGGATTTAAAGTTGTCAAATAATTTGACTTCTAATAATAATAATAACATGATGTACACTTGGAATTCTACAGTATTGTTAAGCTAAAAGTGAACAAAAGTTGACATATATTACTATAAAAATAGGAGCATATTGAAGGGAGGAGAAAGACAAAATCAGACATTTAATAAACATTTATTCTTTTCCAGATTTGTATTTTTCTTACAAAAATTACAATACATATTCATTGTAAAACTATTCAATCGATATAACATGAACATAATAAAATTAAAGTCTTCATTGTTGATCAGCTTCTCAGAGGTAGTTATGTTCTTGTAAGTACACGTTTAGAATTTTTTTTTTGAAATTTTTTGAATGCATATTTCTTTAAAAAATGGGATCCATATTGTACATACTGTTTTGCAATTTAATTTATTACATTGACATCACTCCATATCAATTCATGTAGGGCCAAAACATTCTTTTTTATAGTGTAATGTTCCACTGGGTGGATATATAATTATTTTAAGTAGCTCAGCACAAATGGATATTGATTTTTTCTATGTTTTTGTTATTTAAAAACAATAAATGTTTTCAATTAAAAAGATCTTCAGATATTGCTGTACATTTATTGCTATTGCCTTTGAATTCTTGTTTGGTTTATATGAAATTGATAGATGACTTGGTACTTGAAAGATAGCCTCTATTATTAATTATCCAATTTAGAAATTCTAACAACGTTAGAGGAAATTGAAAAACAAATTATGTGTTTTAGTTATTTATTGTGATGTAACACACCATCTCACATTTAGGGTCTTAACCAACAATTTGTTATTTTTTGTGTTGACTGGGCAGCGGTGGGTGGTTCTCACTTGAGATTGCTCATGATGTTGTAGGCAGGAGGCGCCTGAGACTGGATTCATCTGAAAGCTCAGCTGGGCTGGTGTCTAAGATGACTTTTTCATTCATAGATGCTTCAGTGCTACTTGCTCTCACACTATTCATTTCTACTCCCTGTGGTTTGAGTGTCTTAAAGAATGAAGGTCTAGTAGTCATACTTTATACAGGATAGCTAGCTTCCAAGAAGCAGGAAACAGAAGTCACAGGCTAGTTAAGGCTATGCTCAGAATTGGCACAGCATTACATCTGCCTTATTCTTTTACTCAAAGCAGTCACAGGGCCCACGTAGGTTTCATGAGGTGGAGAGTCTAATTCTTGATGGAGGAGTGGCAAAGTCACATTGCAGAACATGTGGGATGAAAGATATTGTAATGACATTTTTGGAAAATACTATTTGTCCTAGTATGTTACTCTTAGGAGTGAAGTTTCTACCCCACCTTCTGATAAAAAACCATCTGTGTCTCCAAATTGTGTTATAGCTGCAAAATGAACCTGACACCAATTGTTTACCCTGTCACTGTATTGTTTGTGTGCAAGTTTCTCTACAGTTTCTCTCTATATGTCATGTAGACAAGTTGTATAAATATAGTAATCTTTTCAATAAATATTTATTAAGCACCTACTATGCAACCTGTCCTTGGGTCTACAGAGATGAATATTACACATTTCACATCTTCAGAATGTCTATACTCTAACAAATAAAGTAGGAAAAATAATCTAAACAAACATAATGGGAGAAGACAGTATGGGAGAAGAAGTCATCTCAGGGTGAATTGTTGCACAAGTGAGGGAGTGGTCACCAAAAGGTGCAGAGATAACAGAAGATGAGGCATGGAAATAAATCTGAGTTACTCAATGAATAAAGTGTGGCAGGTCATTTGAGAGAGGGAGAAAAGTTATTGAGGTATGAAACAAATGGACAGAAAGGACATGAAGATTTTTGTATTTTAGAAAAACAAAGTTATGACAATGACATACAGAATGAATCAAGGGAGAATAAGATTAGACGTAACAAGTTATATTAGAGTCTATTTCTCAATGCACGATAAAGATGTATATTAAAAATATAGTGTGGGCACATGAATGAAGACATGAGGTCAGATATGAAAAAGGTTTAGAAGGTAGATTTTTAAGATTTGTTCACTGACTTCTTGGGTGTTAGGTTGAGAAAAAAGGGAGTCTAGAATGACTCCTAAGAGTGTGGCAAGGACACTTGGTGGCTGGAAGTGCTATTCACAAAGAGGAATACAGGAGAAAGAGCAAGATTGGAAGAGTCTGTGTTTAATGCATCCACGGGAAACCCAGATGGAGATGCCCTTCATCCTGTTTGAGGAATTTAAGCTGGACATATAGATTTGGGACTCATCAGCAACTAGGTAGCAACTGAATGCATGAGCTCAATTAGCTCATACAGAGGGAGAAAATATTGAAGAAGACCAATCAATAAAGACCACAGAGCAAGAAAGAGAACCAACCAAGACTGTAACAGGGAAAGGGGATGGACACAGTTGCACGTTGGGAGTAGCAAGCACTGTAAGAGTTGCAGAGAGGTCAGGCAAACTAGGTCAGAGAAGAGTACATTCCATTTGGGCATAAAGATGTCAATCATATCTTTGCCAGAGCCTGTTCACTGTAGTTATGTCAGCTAAAGGCAGTCAGTTTTGGGTCAAAAGGGTGAGAGAAAGGTGAAACAGGAGAAACTGTTTCTAAATAATTTAGTTGTTTTCAATATTTTAGTATACTCTGCTTTTAGCGGTATTCTTTTCATGTCTAAATGTACAACATGCTTTATTCTGTAATTTCATGACATGCAGCTTTAAGGCTGAATTATTTCCTGATAACCATTTTCCTCTAAATCTAAAGATATTATGTATAGTGGGTTGATTTGTGACCTACTTTTTTTTTTTCACATGCCGTCTCAGAATCTAGAAGAACATAATTCCCAGTCTCAACAAACTTGCCCCAACATGATTAAAATGTCAACTTCAGGAAGTCATTCCTATAGGTTTAAATATTTCCATTGTTAAGTGACCCTCCTTGAAATATAAACTTTCTTGGTTGATGTAACATCTTTTTGTGAATAAAAGTATATTGAGAAGGGATAAAGAGGGTAGTAATGGGAGCTATAAATTTTGAGCATGAGCATAGAAGATGGGCAGGACTGGGGCATTCAGAAAATAGCTTGAATTTCTAGAAGCTGTGTAATTTTTTCTGTGTAAATTCCAATGGCATTTTCAGTACAGAATGAGAAAGAGAAATAGTCTTCACTGAGCACCTACTATGTTTTCACATATGTATTATCTCATTTTATAGTCACAGATATTCTTTAGGGTAGGAACAATTATCCATATCTACAGATGGGAATATTGAGGCTCCAAAAGGTTGATTGCCAATTAAAGAGCCAGAATTTGAATGAAAATTTTTCCAACACCCTTGCACGTTGAAATCCTTGGGCTGACTCTATTGTTACCAACATGGTAGCTACATTCCTAATGTGTCATAATACCTCAGAGTAGAATTTGGTCTTCTACCTTCTTTCTCATGTATTTTATTGTATCAGCCAAGATTCTTTTGGTTGCTAGTAACAGAAGCTCAATTCAAATTGGCTTAAGAAGAAAGGTAGTTTATTGGCTCATATAATTGAAAGTTCTGAGGGATATTGAAATTCAGACATAGTTGGACCCAAGGGCTAAACAAAGTTTTTTGGGAATCTGTCTCTTTCTATGTATGGTCACTACTTTCATTCATATTGATCTCTTTCTCAGGCAGGTTGTCCTCTTGTAGTGGTAAGGTTACCACTAGAAGCTCCAGGTTTACGTTGCACTGGCTTAGTACAACTAGATGAAGAGTGTGCCTTTCCCAAAACTCTCCAAACTTCCTGGTATAGTTCTGATTGGTCAGCTTTCATCATAAGCTCATCTCTGAATTAATCCCTGGGATGGTGGGGTTGTGTTATTCTCACTGGACAGGCCTGAGTCACGTATTCACCTTTTGAGCCTTAGCCTCACCCACGCCATGGCAGTTAGACATGGAGGAAGGGTGTCTTTCCATAGGAAAATCAGGATGCTATTAGAAAAGAAGGGGAACAAAATCCTGGACAGTCACAAACAACAGATGTCCACTACTCATTTTCACATTATTATCCCACTTGGGCCTTCTGCTGTAGTCAGTAATGCAGATATGATTATGAAATGATTTTCTCATTTACACATTCCTACCTGCTGTTCCCTTTGTACTTGTTATTCCATTCCACCAATCCTTTCAAAGACTGTCTCTCATAACCTTTCTCTCTCTTTACTCTGTATTCTGGAAGAATTGAGAGCTCTGCTCATTTTCCTGAAGTATACATTGGTAAATGTTTGTAGGTTGTTTTATATGTGTGTATTTATTACTTTTGTCATATATCCTAGGCAAGGAATATGTCTTATATTATTTATGAAAATATTCAAAGCTCAGGGGACAGAAATCTACATGCAAAATGGGTTATAATTTAACTGGAAGACAATCATTCTCATGCTCCCACCAGGTTACCCAATGAAAGTAAAAGGCTGAACTTGGAGAAAGTCACTTAGCAAAATGCTTTGTGGTTATATAGGAAGAAAATAACGTGAACCCATTAAAAAGGTCCTACAAAATCAGCTATGGGAAGACCTAGTACCCCCCCCCAACATTTTCATTCTAATTCTATTAAGGTACTTATTCATTCATTCATTCATTCAATTGCTTATGCTTTGCTAAAGATTTTTTGGGCTATTTTCCTGGGAAGTTTTATCTCCCTAATCCATGAATGAAGTGCAGCTCCACAATTTTTGATCTTTACTGCATCTTCTGCTTTGAGTTTCTCTTCTTTTCCTCTTCTGTGTTTCTCCCATGCATTACTATTCTTCTTGTCTTTTTTCTTTTTGTCCCTCCCTTTTTGTCCTCACCTTATCATTCCTTTTCATTTCTAACATTCCATCTTCAATTCTTGAGTTAATTAGTATTATAAAAATTAAATCCTCTTTGACTACACAGTTTTTAACCAGTCCTTAAGAGATAAATAGGAACAAAATTATTGAAATTTCTGTATTCTTTCTTTGTCCAGGATTTATTGTGATCACCCCGAGTGAGTGGAAAATAGATATCACTAAGGCTCTTTCTAAAAACAGAATCCAAACAAAACGAGCAAATTAGTATAGAAATTCTCATGAGCATCTACTCGATTGTTCTTTATCTCACAGTAAATATGAGAAAAATTTTCCTTCCAACAAAACATTTCCGGGGGTAGTATTTTTTCACAATGTGAAAAAAAAATTCCCTTTGTAAAATCTCCATTCCAGGCAAAATGTTCCCCTAAATAACTTCAAAATCTTATGGATTTTAGTGTTTAATTTGTTGAAAAATTAAGGAGAATAAATTCTTTATTTGCCAAAATCAAATTGGACTGAAAAATTATATTTTCTTGTATTACAGCAAATCTAAATAAAAATGAATGGCTTGGCTTCTTGTCTATTCCATTCTAATGTTTATTAATCCATCAAAAGAATGCACCCAACTCTCTTTTTGATCAACTCTGAGCCTAATTTGTATTTCTTGTTTAATACAACACTGGATTGTTGTATAAAAATGAATGAGAAAACTATTATACCTTTAAATTTGCATCTTAGTTGCCAACAGAAAATTGAATTTTTATTGTTTTGTTATTTTATTATTTATTATTTAAATTATTACAATTATTTTATTCTTGCTTATTATCATTACTTTTCTTTTTCTTTTTTTGCTTTATTACTGGCTTTCTTTTTTTGTTCTGCAAAAGTACGGTAATGATAGGTCTGTTTTAAATATAAATAAATAAACAAACAAATAAAATGAACATATTATAAGGCAAGGTAAGTTTCAGAACAAATCTCGAGAACAAATAATTTTCCTAGTCTTTCTACAGTAAAGAAGAGGAAAGTAGAAATTGAAACAAATAACACTGCTGTGATGCTGCGATGATGCCCAGGGCAATGCTTTTGGTGGTGAATTGAGAGCAATTTATTTTGTATACAGAATATTTAACCTTTCCTGACAGTATGTTATGCTTTATGAAAAGATTTTTCTATATTTAGTCTCCAATGTCTTATACCCTAATATCACAAAGACCCAAGTCTATGCAGGGCGTAATGGAAGAGATGAGAATGAACAGATATTACACTTGCTCAACAAATTTACAATCTTGTTGGAGTAGCTACAAATGACCTTCTATTTTTGATATTTTCTTCTTGATGAAATCCTAGCTAGATTAATATAAAAACAAAGCAAAACACAACAAAACTCTATCCTGTTTTTGTTACCTGGCTGAAAAATATGTATATTTGTAAGCTAATTTTCTTTATTTTCATTGTCATAATACAATGCACACTCAGTTCTTTGCAAAGCTCTTGTCTCCTACAGTTGAAAATAGTGCAAAGATACATACAATCAACATAATATGGCCTGTAAAATGATAAATAATCATATTGTGTCAAAGCAATAGTATCAAACATAATTCCCATACATTGAAAATGTGATCTTAGGGCCGAGCCCGTGGCGCACTTGGTAGAGTGCTGCGCTGGCAGCGCGGCGACGCTCCCACCGCGGGTTCGGACCTTATATAGGACTGACCGGTGCACTCACTGGCTGAGTGCTGGTCACGAAAAAACGACAAAAAAAAAAAAAAAAAGAAAGAAAATGTGATCTTATGTTATCTGTGCTGAGACCAAGAGTAATTCGCACATGAAAGTTGCCCAGAACATTTGCACACATAGGCACGGGTATCCCATAAAGAAATCACTGAAAAGATTACTTTTCTCCATCAGGCACTTACAGGTGCCTGTAAATCCAGTGACAATCTCAGTGGTCATGCAGCCATATCTAAAGATGCCTAGAGGCATCCTAAATTTTTGCACAGCCTATGGGAGACAGGGGACCAAGACCAACAACTGTGGAAAGGTTTCCACTGGAAAGTGCATGGAAAGGCTCAAGGTTAATACAGGGCAGAACTCTCACAAAGAGTAAGCAATCCTTAAGAAATACTCTATTACAGGTTTTGGCTGAGAGTGACATAAATTTTTACCCAGCTTTAGAGACTTTCTAAATTTCTTTCAAGGAAAATTTCAGCAGTTTTTTACTATTACACAACTGTTTTTTAAATTAACTAAAGACTTCCCCTATATCCCACTGGTGCTTTTATGTGCTTTAAAACTTCCATAAAAATTTTTTTTTATGCATGCATGTGAAATGAATGTAGTTAAACATCAACTTTAATAAACTGAGTTCACTTAGTTCTCCATTTAAAAAAAATCCTCTTAAATGTAAAGAAATCTATAATTCACATTCCACAAATTTATTTTACCACCAGATTTGAGGTAAATCTGCATTGCTGATACATGTGTCGTGCTGCCTTCATGTCCAAAATTTCCCTTCGTGGCCTGAGAAAATGAAAGCAGCCCTTCCTAGAGAGCCTGTTCTATGACCAGGGTCTTAAACACAGGCAGAATGGTTCTAAATCTCTAGTAATTAATTATCATCAGTTGTCTCATTGACAGCTGGGGGCCACATTTAGCCAACCAGCTGCCCTGCGTTGCACAATGCTATGTTTGTTCTAAGCCCCCTGGGTGACTCTTGCTGTATGTGAAATAGCAGCAGTTGTAGTACCATTTGCTTCCACATAGATGCTTTATGACTTGTACGTCAAGACTATAGCAACCCTTCAGGACCGATGAATGCCTGGTAAATACCGTGAGATGACTCCTTGGACTTGAGCAGAGAGAACAGGAAATTATTAAACCACAAGTGGAAGTAAAATAGAACACCCAATAAAATGGCATTAAAGTGTGAAGTTGGCTCAAGACTTATTTAATTATTTTGCTTATTAGGAATTTTATGTGAGGATTTTAGGTGGAAGTTCAAATCCTGAACAAGGACCCCTGTGAATATTTGTGACCAGCTATAGAAAATAGTTTGGTGTAATCCATGTCTTATCAGGCTGTGACAAACATAATTAACAGGGCCTAGCCTGTCACTAGATCTTATTGATCTATAAGTTAACAGATGATATTCTGCATGTAATATCCGGTGCTCTTATCTGTTTCCTTAAGTATCAGTAATATACTTTTTTGCAATACATCAAAACAAATCTGAACTTTGGAAGGAACATAGTGAAGTAATAACATCCTGAATTTGGTCTGTTATCCAAACAAAAGTTCTCAGACTTAAGATTCCAAGGGCTAGTATATTCATAATCTCAAAGGAAGTTTAGGAAACTGGGTGCTGCCTTTGTTCTAAATTTCAATATGGACTTATGAAATGATTTTAAACATTTTGCATGTTTAGCAGAGTCTATGTTTGAATTCCTAGGATGCCCTTCAGATAAGAGTCTTGTTTATTGCTTTGCCTGGTTCTTATCTTCCTGGGAGTTGTTTCTTATGAATTTATTATTAATTCAAATGAATGCAGGACTGGTAATGGTGAGCGGTCTAAGGGGTCAACTCTATCATGTCCACATTTGTTTTTTTTGTTACTTACCAGATTTATCAGAAGCATGATCCAGCAGTGTTTGTTCTGGGACTGGCTAGTTACTGCTAGATTCTTTTTGAAATGATTGCTATCATAGGTATTAAGACTTATTAAAGATCAAGCCATGACAATTTTATAGTTAACATTTAAACATGTTTTTTTGAAATCCAGTAACAACCATGTACATAAGGACTACAATCACAATAATATTTGTGTGTATGTGTGCATGTTTACTAATTGTGTAGCTATAAACTTCAAGCTTGTGTTTGTAAACTTAGATTCACATTGTTGAAGACTTCTTTGAGCTATTAGTCACAGGATTTTAGTTGCAAAAAGACATTGTCATACTAAGCAAATTCTACTAAGATATCACAATTTTGCTCTCTGTTAGTTTTTTTTTCCTGATTTTCAGTTGACATTCTTCTGACATGAATTTGAAAGATATTGTTCAGCTTTGTAAAATTCACATCAACATCTGCTCACCAATATAAAAGTTTATAGTTATGTGAAAATTTGAAATGTAAATCAGATATCATTTTCTGTTACAACTTTCAATTAAAAAGAAATACCTTGATTTTCAAGGGAATCAATGTCAGCAGAAGGATTCTCACATAAATACCTTTTTACCTGGAATATAAATTCATGCTAGCTGATGTCATCTTCTCTTTTAGTGTCATTTTGTGTCTTTGTTATGCAATGAGAAACATGGGCCTTCTCCAAAATACTTCTGCTGGTAGGAAAAAAAACTTACTAGTATAGGGCAATCTATTGTTTTAATCTCCATTTAATTAAGGATTATACTGGTGTTTCTGAAGAAACTTGGAAACTGGCTCTTCCACATTCAAATTTATTTCAAATTTTTCCATTGAGAGAGGTTTCTCTGACCTAAAACAAGGTAGATTTCAAGAGTAATGACAATGTTAATGAAAAGTCTTTACACACTGTTAAGTGCTTCACAAAGCTACCTGGCATATAATAGATAGTCAAAAATGGATTTGGAACAAGTGAAGGTACAGAGGGAAAACTGCATAATAAAAGCAGTGGAAAATTCAAACAGACCCTTGTTATGAACAGGGAGGGTTTTTATCCAATGGCAGTTCATTTTCATCTCCTGATGATTATAAGTTATTTACTCTTTTGTTCCTATTAACCAATGAAACATATTGGGAAAATTCATGGTCAGACAATATGGTAAACTTAAGGAAAACAGAACCTGGTGAATAATTCTTCAGTATCCACTTGAGTGGAATTTAAAAACAGAAATGCTGAAATTTATGGAATCTGAAGTTGAATGTTTATAACAAATAAAAAGTCTTTGATTTTCAGTTTTCACAATTCAACTTACTCACATACTCTTCTTGTTTTCATTGTTAATGGTGAACCTGGATATCACTGTAAAGACAAATAATGAGTGGAAACGATCATTTATCACGTTTAGGCTCTAATCAGTAAGATATATGGATGGGCTTTGGTGTTAGAGAGACCTAGCTTTGCAATTACTGTCAACTCTGAAAATGTTTCCTCATCTGAAAATAGTCATAATGACACTTAGCTTTTAGGGTTGGTAAGTATGAAGACATATGATAGGTAAAAAGTGTTTCAGCTCAGTGTCTGAATGCCTAAGAAATGGTGGCTATTATCAAAACAACTTTCAGTGGTACTTTCTGGTTAGAATGACCATGCAATTTATTACCCAAGCCAGAAAGCATTTGAGAATGAAAGCAGAAACTATTTATAATTACATTAGGATACCAGGTATAAATCAGAACTGTGGGCAAACTGTGAACTATAGTCACCCTATTCCTGAAGCACCCATTCTAAAGTAAGATAAGCTTGCTAGATATTAAAGAGAAACAATACATAAACTTTTCTTTTAAATGCGATAAAAACTGCAAAAATAAAAAGTGAAGTTTTTCCGCCACTTCATGGTTTATTTGTGTTTTTGAGTGGATTTTAAGATGATAAGTAAGAAGAGAAAATTGTTTTGTGGAATAGAGAAACTCTGCTGCAGGACAAAGCTGCCCTAGATGAAAACAAGTAACCTTAAATGTAGACCACCCTTCTCATTTTACATGTAAAGAAACCAAGTCTTGAGAGAGGTTGAATACCTCAATTAAATACACAATGTTAGTGGAAATTAGAGGTATAATCTGAGTTTGCCCCTTGTCTACTTCTTTCAGAATCTCATTACAGAAATAGTGTCTGTCTCCTCATGTCCAAATATTCTTTGTAATGGACCTTTAAATGCAATCTGTCCATATTGACTGGGACAAATCTATACTAATCAGTACTGTGTTCCACGCCTCAAATTCCAAGTAATTCAAAGCATGTCTGGGATGTGTGAGAGATTAGTGGTTTTCACTGTGAAATATATTTATTTTGGGCCCTTAGGAATTTATGCTCCAGTAAGTCTGATATTCATTTGTTTCAAATGACAGCTATAATTTGTAGATACAAAGACAAGAGTAAAAGGAAGGGTGTCACAAATTAAGACACTGGGCACTGTAATGAGTATCTTTGACTATTTGGAAGTGTGTGGCTTAGACAACTCAGTGGAAAGAGTAAACAATAGAATTAGAAAAGCATAACACACACTTCAAGATAATAATAGCTGACATTTATTGACTGCTAGTTATACACCAGACAATATAATGCTTCATGTGTATTATTTAGTCCTTATAGTTGTCACATGATACAGGCAATGCCGTTATTCCAGCTTTAAAGATGAGAAAATGTTTTAAAGACAAAGAAAGGTTAAACAGATGTCCTTAAATTTGATTATGTATACCATTATTTCATGATTTGACTTTGTTTTCATATACCCCAGCCTATACCAAACAACTACAGCAGCAGCAGCATTTAAGGTGGCTTGCAAAGATAGATGATAAAATACAACATAATAAAATCAATTTAAAAGAAAGAAAATAAGCAAATTGATCAATGTTAGGAAATACAGGAAGATCCAGAGACAGGAGGGTGCACAAAATAAGCAATAAAATAAGTACATTTGCTAAAAATGGGCCACATTAGCAACCAACAAGGAGGAATGAAAGTAAATTACAAAACCTTAATCCTATTCATAAGCAGTAGGGTCCTCATGCATTAATCACCTCTTAAATGCCCCACCTCCTAGTACTATCACATTGGCAATACCTAAATTTTTGAGGGGACACATTCAAAACATAGCACTGTCTGAAAATGTCTAAAATTAACCTTTGCTTTTGAACAAAATTTTTACTGGATATGAAATTCTATGTTGGCAGTTTGTTTTTTTGTTTTTCTTTCCAGTACTGAAAGGTATTCTTCTACTATGCTTTCATTTGCATTATTTCTGACAAGAAACCTATCATTATGCTTTGTACTGAACATGACAGTTTTCTCTGGTTGCTTTTAAGATTCTCTCTTTAAAATAGGGTTTGAATAATTCGATAATATTGCTCTTGGTGTGATTTTATTATTAATTGGTGTGATTGTACTTAGTTGAGAGTCTTGCATTGATAGCTTTATAGTTTTTACCTAATTTTGATAATATTAAGCCATTATTTGCTCAAATATCTATCATCTCACCTCTCTCTTTCAGGAACTCCAATTACATGTATTTTGAGCTGCTTGAAATTTCCCCATATTTTACTGATTCTCTTTCACTTTCTAAATCTGTTTTTTCTCTTTGTATTTTATTGTGAATAGTTTCTATTGCTATGTTTTATAGTTTATTAATCATGTCTTCTGTGATGTCTAATCTTCCATGAATCACAACCAGTATATTTTTCTTCTCAGACATTTTAGTCTTCATCTCTAGATGTTTGAATTGAGTATTTTTTATATCTTCCATGTCTCTACTTAACTTTTTAAATATATGTGGAACACAATTAGAACAACCAATTTAATGTCCCTGTCAGCAAATTCTCACCAAAGTGTAACTACTAGGTCTGTTTTGATTGATTGATTATTCTCATTTTAGGTTGTGTTTTTCTTCTTTGTATGACTGGGAATCTTTTTTTTTTATTATTATACATATTTAAGGTATACAAAATGATGACTGATATACATATATATAATAAAATGATTACTAAAGTCAAGCAAATTAACATATTTATCATCTCACATAGTTATCCTTTCTTTGTGTGGTAAGAGCACCTAAAATCCACTCTCACAGCAAATTTCCAGTATACAATACAGTATTATTAACTACCCTGTAGTTAATAACAGTGCCAGTCGTGTTCCTGCTGTTCATTATACCTCTAGACATATTTATCTTATATAACTGCAACTTTATATCCTTTGACCTACATCTCCCCCATCCAAGGTAAACACTGTTTTACTCTGTTTCTATCTATTCAACTTTTTCTTGAATTCCACACAGAAGTAAGATCATGCAATATATTTCTGTCTGTTTGCCTTATTTCACTTAACGTACTGTCTTCCAGCTTCATCCTTGTTTTTGCAAATGGCAGAATTTCTTTCTTTTATAAGACTGAATAACATTCCATTGTGTGTATGTCTGTGTGTATTCAAAAAGTACTTTAAAAAGTTTGTGGAAAAATGGAATTAAAAGATAATATGAATCTTTCCACAAGCTTTTCGAAGACCTCTTGAACACACCTCAACTTCTTTACCTATTCATTCATGATGAACACAGGGTATTTCCATATCTTGACTATTGTGAATAATGCTGCAATGAACATGGGAGTGCAAATATTTCTACAAGGGGCTGATTTTATTTTCTTTGGTTATATTCCCAGTAGTGGGGTCACTGGCTCATATAGTATTTCAATTTTTAATTTTTTCAGAAGCCTCTATATTGTCTTCCATAATGGCTATAGCAGTTTACTTTCCCACCAACCGTGTACAAAATTTCTCTTTTCTTCACACTCTCAGCAACACTCGTTACCTCTTGTCTTTTTCATAATATCCATCCTGACAGGTATAAGCTGACAGTGAACTCCTTTTCATCTATGTGTTGGCCATTTGTATGTCTTCTTTTGGTAAATGTCTATACAGCTCCTTTGCCTATTTTTTGATTGGGTTACTTGTTTTCCTATTATAGAGTTGTGTGAGTTTCTTATGTATTTTGAATATTAATCTCTTGTCAGAAATATGATCAGCAAATATTTTCTCCCTATTTATAGGCTGCCTTTTCATGCTGTTGATTGTTTCCTTTTCTGTAAAGAAGCATTTTAGCTTAATGTAATCCCACTTGTTTATTTTACTTGTGTTTTCTGAGCTTTTGGTGTGATATCCAAAAAATCATTGCTGAGGACAATGTCAAGGAGTTTTTCCCCTATGTTTTTTTCTGGGAGTTTTACAGTTTTGGTTCTTACATTTAGGTCTTTAATCTATTTTGAGTTGATTTTTATAAATGGCAGAAGAAAAGGGTCCAAGTTTATTCTTTTGCTTGTGTTTATAAAGTTTTCTCAACACCATTATAGAAGAGACTATCCTTTCGCCATTGTATCTTCCTGGTGTCCTTGTGGGTTTATTTCTGGGCTTTTTATTCTGTTCAACTGGCCTATTTATCTGCTTTTATGCCAGTACCATACTGTTTTGATTACTATAGGACTGTAATATAATTTGAAATCAGGAAGTGTAATGTATTCAACTTTGTTTTTCTTTCTCAAGATTGTTTTTGCTATTTGGGGTCTTTGTGGTTCCATATGAATTTTAGGATTGTTTTTTTTATTTCTGTGGAAAAAAATGTCATCGGAATTTTGATAGGGATTGCATTAAATCCACTAGGTTACTTCAAAAAGTTCATGGAAAAATAGAATTAAAAGATGACACAAATATTTTCATGAACTTCTTAAAACCCTTGTATAATTCACTTTCGATAGTACGGACATTTTAGCAATATTAATTCTTCCAGTCAATGAACATAGGATATCTTCTCATGTATTTTTTTTCTTTCAATTTCTTTTATCAATAGTTTTCTGTGTATAGTTTGTTCACCTCCTTGGTTAAATTTTATTCCTAAATATTTAATTTTTTGTAGCTATTTTAAATGAGATTGTTTTCTTGACTTCTTTTTAGATAGTTCATTACATGTGTAAAGAAATTCAACTGAATTTTGTATGTTGGTTTTGAATCCTGCAACTTTACTGAATTCATTTATCAGTTCTTCAACAGTTGTTATTAAAGGTAATCTTTAATTAAATGCCAAATTTGTAAATATTATTTTTTGGATGCTGAATATTTTTATCTTCTTATAATTATTGCTGTACTTTGTGAGGGAAGTAGTTTGATTTTTTTGAGTGTTGATTTTATGATTTGTTAGGTGGGTCCAGAACAGTGCTCAGTCTGAGGCTAATTGTTCTGCACCACTGGTCAAGACCTTTCTCATTATTCTACCCAATGCCCTGGGAATTATCAGTTTTTTTCTTAAAACAAAAAATCTTTCAGATGGGTTTTCCCTGGATTTGTGTAGTTTTCTCAAATGCATACACTCATCAATGCTTTGCTGAATGTTTGTGGGGGTCATTTGCAGATTTCTGGTGTTTTCTCTCTGTGCAGTTCTCTTCTGTCTGATTTTCTATGAACTCTAGCTGCCTTGATCTCCCTAGATTCTTACCTTCATTTCCTCAACTCAGAAAATCCTCTGGGTTTGGCTTGGGTTTCCCCTCTCTATGCCTCTTCCTGAAATTCTTTCAAGACCGTAGGCTGGGACAGTCATAGGGTTCACCTTATCTTTTTATGTCTCTCAGGTATCACTATACTTTGTTGCCTCATGCCCAGTATTTTTGATATCTTTCTTTATATATTTTGTGTGGAATTATTGTTTGTTTCAAGTGGAAGATAAATCTGGTGACTGTGATTTCATCTTTGCCTGCATTTACACTTTTGTCACCTTTTTGTACAAACAAATTTTCTAACCAATTGTTATTCTTGGGATTTAGGATACACTATTATTAAAAAGGCTTGATCAAGAATCACATCTAGTTATTTTAAGCATTAGACTTAATTATTAAATGCTATGTTTACAAAAGCAAGCTAAAGATTTTTGTTCAGTATTTGAAAGTATTTTATTTGGACATAATCATATTTAATAATTATGATCTTCTCTAATGCTTTGCATTTTATACTTATAATTACATAAGAAAGTATAGTAAAGTTTAAAATAAATTTCCATTTGAATTCCCCTAAATCCATCTAGTTTTCCCCAGTGAGCTATGCAAATACTGTAATTTTTATTTGCATTATGTCGTGAAAAATATTTGAAAATGCTTACTTACAAAATTTGATTACAGCAGCAAGTTGTCGGTCCTGAAAAATGCCTAAAGAAATCCAGTTTTACATATAATTTGGGGGAATTTTAAGACTTTTTGAAATCTATTCATGGATTCCTTTACGTTAAGACTTTCTGTTCTAGTGAATGGAAGGATTGCAACCTTTTCTTCATAAGTATTGTTTTTCTCAGTTGAGCATTTAAAAGGTATTTAATAAGACTAAATTCAACATGAAGAGCATAAATGCATGTTAAGCAAGGGCTGGGTTCTACCGTCAGTACTTACAGTTAAAATCACATATAATTAAATTTACTTTTGAAAATCTCTTAAATCTCCTGTAAAGTAAAATATACATGTTTGTGTATACAATCCTATTTCATAATTCTTAAACACGCTGAAATTTGAGAATCCTTGAGTTAAAAGGAACAAAAAAAATGTCTATGTATAGGTGTTTGGATTTCCAAAATACTCCTGCCTAAGCCTTTCAATTTCTAGGTTAAATAGGGTAAAGGTGGAAATGCCTAATGTGAGCAAGAAGGTGTAGGGTTTGGCTTATCACATTTTATGTGTAAACATCTATAGCCTAAATACATGTGAATAGATTATTTTGTTCTTGTGAAGATTAAATAAAATAGTGGAGTCTTACCTTATTGAAATTATTGGAGAGTAGAAGTGGTTTGTGTTTTAAAGTTAGGGTAGGTTTTTTTTGCGTGTTGCTTTTTGTTTTTATTTTTTGGTGCAGGGAGAACAATCCCAAGTAAGCAAAGCAATTTGAGAGCTCCCAATATTGATCTAATATCATTGCAAATATCTGTAATATTTGACTTGTCCTTAAGCATGAAGTAAAGCATGATGTCATAAATTTCTAAAGTCTTTAAACAGAAGTTTTTCATACTTTATGGTGTGATGGAGTCCAAATGCTTTAAGAGTTTGATATGTATCCTTGTATGTCAATGTATCTCAAGAGAGAAAATGTAAAATCTAATCAAATCATTAATATTGATGAGAATCGCAAACTTCTCTGAGCAGAGAATTCTACAATATGTTCTAAGATACTGACACCTTTAAAAGTTTTGAAACCCCTTAAATAGGGATTACAAAAAAACCCCGGATTTCAGTACCATAGTCAGGGAAATAAGACAAATCTCTCTAGGTGCAAGAAAAATAAGAATTAAGTGGCCACAGTTTATTGGAATCCTCTTTTATGAGAACATAGCTTATCATTATGGGATGATTTAGAATTATGCACGAATGATTTAAAAAATTGCACAAAGTACCAAAAGAGAAAAATTAAATGATATTGTGTTTAGGGATATATACATACACACACACATAAAATAGGCAAGGGATGATAAACTAAAAAAATATTTGAATACTGATGGATGTCGATTATGTTCGGGCTGAAGCAGAGTGATGGGCTGGGGGGAACGCACAGGAACACCAGGTGTAGAGCTCACTGTGTTCTACTTTTGACATGGATGGTGAGTTCACAGGTGTTTATTGTTATGACTATGCTTTACAACTAATATATTCATTACATCCATTCTGTTGTAATATTAAATATTAGATTTAAAATAATAATTAAGGATGTGACAAACATGAAAAAAAAACCACAGTATGAATATTTACACATTAAAAAAGAATATTCTATTATTGATGTTTAAGTAGTTATAACTATGTGAGAAAATGTGGCATAAGTTTGGCAGTCCCTATAACTGATGGAAAATGTGTAACCAAGTAATTGATTTAATCTTACGATTCTAAGAAATTTTACTAAGTGAATAAACAATGTTGGGATAGAAATATTATTAGATTCACCCTATTCATAAACTTAATTCATTATGTTTATGTTATTTAAATATTAATAATTTGTGTTTAAGTCAGAGAAAAGAACTTTAAAAAGCAACTAAAAGTCACAAATTTAATAAATGCTGTTTAACATGTCTGAAGGTGCCTAGCTAAGTTTGTTAATAAAACCAAATATTATTTGAAGGCCTTTTAGAAATAAAGTCTAAAATCTGCCAGATTTGTAAATCTGCTAAAATCTGCTAGATTTATAAATAGATAATATGATCAGTAACCCAAATTTATAAGCCCCAGGAAAAACAAGGATTTTTCATTTTTAGTTTAATAAATTTAGCAATAATTCTTAATCAAAACTAAACTTTTGATCAATCTTTTCTGTGAATAAAAACTCATATTTGTAACACATAACCAAAGTATACTAAACAATTCTGCTGGGTAAATGCAGAATCACGAACTTGATAATCATAAAGCTGAGGTAAGGTTGACATCATCTTGTAAAATTTCAGGACTTTTATAAGGGTAGGCACCTGACAGAAGGACTAGAAGGAGGGTACTTCTGCTAGGAGTGAGTCAATCAGTCCTAGCATACTTACTCCAGTCTTCCTTAAAAAGGAAGCTTAGGTTTATTGTGATGCAAAGAGATTTGTGATAATCATGGCCTCAAATGTCATAACCTGGAGGAAGGATGCAACCACTTTGTCCTGGAGGGAAGAATTCAAATTAGCTATCAGAAAATAGCCACTTCCACTTTTAAGCAATAAAAATAGCGTAAATTATTAATAAACTCCAAATTAAAAGTATGCTATTCAGTTAAATGAACTAATGAATAAACTGCTATAGTAAAACTATTATCCATTCTAGTTAAAAGTCGGGTCATGGCTTTCACAAGCAGTGACATTTGTTTTACTATAACTGTTCTTGGTCTTCTTTCTGGCTGCTACAAATGACAAGACCAGTGGTCAAACAAGGCTGCTCTTGATAATAATTGTGAAACTGACATCTGTAAATTTATTTATTTTTGTTTTTTTATTTTTTTAACGTCTTAATATACATTGTAGTTGATTTTCGTGTCCCTTTACTCATTCATCTTTTTCCCTCCCTCTCTCCCCTCCCCCCTCACTACATCATATCTGTTCACTTAACAAGTTCAAGGAATTTTTGTGATTGTTGGACATCTGTAAATTTAAAAGAACAAAAGTTTTTATTTTATATTATAGAAGGAGGCTTTTCATCCAACATTGGTATTAAATAAGGTACAAGTCTAAAGAAATGGGCATTGCAAAATTTAGGATTCAGATGGACCCCTTTTGAATCTCAGCCCAGAAGTTCATCTCACTATGGCTGCAGGGTAGTTTAGAGTGGAGGAAAATTCGGGACAACTGTTATTTTGTTGTTGTAGCTGTAGTTTTCTCAGGTCTTTCACCAAAGACCTAAGACATTATATGAGAATAAACTTGGAAATAGTCTCTTCATCTTTAATATATGTTCTATTATGCACACACCTAGTTTATGGTCATAAGTCTATAATTCAGCTCTGTAATGGCATTGCAGGGAGTATTATGTAATGAGTACAGAGAGTCATACAAATGAAACACCACTGTTTACTTCCATCTTGAAACTCCAGATTTCTTAATAAATTATATCTTCATCACTAGTCACATATGCAGTTGAGAATCATGTTCTGTGGTACAGACAATGAATAGAAGAGAAGAGACTTGCTTAAGGTCGCTGAAGACTGAGGCTTTTATCATGCAAGAGTCCAGAATTAAAAAAGTGGAGGCCTACATTGAACTCAAATGAAGAATAGTTTGCTCTTTGGGAAGAATCTGTAGATCGGTTTCTGAATGTAGGGCTGCTTTCTGTTTACTCATGGGATTGAGATAGAATATAAATATATGTGTAAGCATGAAATGGATTAGAGCTGCTTTAAGAACAAGGTGTTAGGCTTCTTGGGGGAGACAAAACAATGTGCTGCATCATGATATAGTGTATATTTGAGAGAGAGAGAATGAGAGAGAGACAGAGAGAAAGATAGAGACAGAATGAGGACATAATATTCTCTGTAATTATGCCAAAATATTAACATATTCTCTCTTATAGAAATGAATATTATAAAAAGGAATATATTGCTGTATTATTATCTAAGGTTATATAAGGGTGCACTTAATTATATGAATAGTGCTTAAAGTCATGTCAACTTGTTTGAAGACTTATTGATTCGATCTCCTTCAGACAAAGTGAAAATTTAATTCACTTTAGTTTTGTGAGAAACCCCTTATCTTCTAAGTATACCTATTGGTGCATGAGTAGAAACAGAGCAGTAGATAACACACTGACAACTTGCAAACCTATGTGTGAATATCTATCATCTCAACTCCTAAAGTTTAGACCAAATTTAGTGAAATAGATGTACTCGTCTAGGTATGAAGTAGCCAACATTTTAAGCAGAAAAGATTTACCTTCTAAAAAGTAGAAAGCCATTCAAAGATAAAGATATCTAGACTAAAATTAACTAAAACAGAGACGCATAAAATAATACCTTAAAATAATGAACAGAAAAACTATCTTCATGAATGATAAAATTCCTAGTTTTATATGTGAGCAAAATTTATCTTCTTGAAAACTTTTTCTTGGAGGAAATGAGAACTAAATTTCCAGCAGTGGCGGAAAATTTCAATTATCAGAACAAGCTAAAGAATTACTGGACATACCTCTAGGATGTAAACAAAATAATTCACCTTCCACAGTGACTGGTATCTACTTAATTTTTTAGTCCTGAAATTCTGATCACTCTCTTTTTAGTGATGTCCAGTGTTCCTGCATTAACTTATGGATATCTGTCATTATATTATTCAAAACAAGAAATGCATCTCAATGCAACGAATCACTGAGAATGACATAATTTACGGTAAATATCAAAACCTGCATCAACGTTTGCTTAGAGAGTAAAGATTCATGACTGCAAAATGTAAACTGTGAATAATAAATTTATAACTTGAGGAAGTTTTCTAGCAATGCTGTGGAAAAAGGTATTTCAGACATTTAAAAAATGAGTATATGCTGGTGTTTTAAAATAAGAGTACAAATCTGAAACCTTTTATTTATACATAAAATAAAGAGCTTTTTATTGTGCATTGCCTGTGACCTTCACCTCAATAAAGTGAACATAATCCCCCGCCTCCCCATTCCCATTCCTGCAATCAGCCTTTTCTTCCTCCAAGGAGAAAAGCTGTTGCCAAATTACCCTGATTGTCCTGAATAGTGGACAAATAATAATGGGAGTGCTTTGAACTCATGAAACACCTTTCATCCACAGAGTGTGAAACACTTCAAAAAGAATCACTCACACATTCACATAATCACCAAACCCCCTCTTGCTGGGGTAGAGATGGGGGTGGGGAGAAGTGTTGCAATTATGTGTTCTCCTATGTTCAGAGAAAGAAATTAAAACTTACAAAAGTAAAGTATACTTAGATAAGGAAGGAATGAAAACAGGAAGGCTGACTCAACTGAACTGAAAGCTTATTGAATTCAGTGATGTGCAGGTGGTTGCATGTGGATTTGGGAGAAATGGGAGTACTGGGGCAGGGACGGGGGTGAGGTAAGAGAAATATGCAGGATGACTCTCAGGATTACACAAGTGCCTCATTAACTTGTACACTGGAGGTGCCTCTCTTGCCTCATTTTATTGTCAGCAATTCTACTGCTAGGACAGTGGTCATGTCTGCTGCAGCATCGCGGACTAGCCTTGGGTACATGATTCTGTGTGTGCAGAGGGTGTGTGTGTGCATAGGGGTGGTGATGGCAGGGTTGGTGCTGGATTTGGTTGGCCCCAGACTGGCAATACTGGCATCTGGTAGGCGTTGGCCAGGAGTGCCATATGACTGGGGTGCACCAACAGTTGCTAAGCACTTTCAACCTTCCAGGCACTGTGCTAGGCATATTGTTTACTTTATATTTTTACAAATTCTTTAAAATATGTATTATGTAAGAGAAGTTCATAGATGTTACATATTTTGCACAGGTCACATGGATTTCAGGGTCAGGATCTAGGATTTGAACTCAGCTCAGTGTGGCTCTAACAGCAATGCTCTCTATTCCATGGTTGGGTCTTCATCTCATCCTTGTAACTGAGAGGATTCAGATCCACAGCACCAGATTCATTCCAAGACAGAGCAGGTGCACGCATCTGGCAATGGAGAAAGGAACTTAGTCTCTTTTAATTCCCAGGTCATGGTTCAGATGATTATCAAATAAATGTTGAACATGAACAGGTCAGTCATTGTGACTATTCTATCATGATAATGCTCAAATATATGACATTCTCTTTAGCATTCTTGTCTTAGTTAATGGAATTGTGGAGAGCCCTCTCTGTTCCCTACCCAATAACCATTCCAACCCTTTTTCCTTTCTAGTAGAATCTCAATTTTATTTAGGTATTAACTCTTTTTCAGTCAAGCCCTTTGACTCAGAGAGTGCTAAACCCAAACCTGACTTCAAGTATGTTTTCTGACTGGATTCATTGTGGCAATTCAATCTCTATTGCCAGTGATTGGTCCAGGGTCCTAGGCTTTCGCTATTCAGCTCATTAGAACTATTCTTAGTCCAGGCGTGGGTGCGGATGTGAATCGGCCCAATCATTTTGAAGGCAAGAACTTCAATTGCATAATTGTGGAAGTCTTTCTTTTTCACTGGATGCTTCTATAGTTGCCACTGGCTTGTATCCTGCAGTTGAAAATGGGCACAAAATGTCAGTTAGACAGGAGGAATAAGTTCAAGAGATCTATTATACATCACGGTGACTACAGTTAATTACAATTTATTGTGTACTTGAAAATTGCTGAGAGAGTACACTTTAAGTGTTCTCTTAACCAAAAAGTGACAAGTAATGCATATGTTAAATAGCTTGATTTAGCCATTCTGCAACATATACATATATCGAGCATCATGTTGTACACCATTAATATATACATTAACATACATATTTTTTACTTGTTGACTTAAAAAAAAAAAATGGACCTAGCTGATGTTGTGAAAGGCAGATCAGAAAGAAGACAAACTGGGCTTTTCATAACCTCACTGAGTCACTGAATCAATAAAGTCTGGGCTTTCTATTTTTTGTACAATAATAAATTTCTTTACTGCCTTAATTAATTTAAGTCTGAGTTTACTGTTGCTTTCAGGAATGAGCTTCCAAAATGACAAAAGAATCATTCAGCTTTTCTCTTACATGTGTCAAACATGGACACTTTATGCTAATACTATCTGGTTAGTCATAACATTAGCTGAAATTTGGAATTTAACCATTTAAAAAGCATATATATATATATATATATATATATATATTTATATAGAATACATACATTTATGTATACATATGTACATATTATATGGAAATATAGATAATAGTCTCTGGTGATAAAATAAGTCACTCTGAAATCGAGAGTCCCAATCAGGCATTCAGACAATTTGTTCAGTTCTCAGAAAGTAATAATCTGGGTTTAGATTGCATTTCAGAAAGTAAGTATGAGAGAAGAATAAATTATACAGTTTGGGATTAAGTCCAAGTGATGTTCAAGTAGAATATGGAGCACCAGAAGTAAAGGGGAAGAAATGCAATGTGTCGAAGAGTCAGTGAGGGTTGTTCAGTGTCCGTGCTGGGCTTAAACCCCCTGGTCTGAATTACGATAAGCTCTTGTGGGTTCACTCTGGTCATCCAACTTCCTGCAAAGCAGCACTTCCTACTTATCCCAAAGGAGTATCTGAAAGGGGAGCAGGAGATTTTCAAGGAGAAAAACAAAATGCCCTTCAGTTTTCCTGTGAGGTTTGAAGCAGCGAATTCATTTAAATTTATTCAGAAGGTCTTCTTTGATAATTTAGGACACAGGTATTGTAAATGATGAGCAATATTTTCTTTTTTTTTTTTAAGCAGCTGATTTTTATTTAAAACCAAATGTGAACAGAACTGGCTAAGTAAAAGGCTATGAATTAGCTACTCTTGACAAAAAAGCTCTTCAATATTTGGCAGAAATTACTTAAGTTTGTGGAACCCCTGACACTCGATAAGTGGGGGTTCCAAAATTTGACAATGGCTGTACGAACAAAGAACCACATTCAGCTCAGAGGATTCTGCAAAGTAAGAACCTGGTGGTATCGCTCAGAAGGTCCTGAATGAAGAGTTCCAAAAGGAGTAAAATTTAATAACATCCCTGAAGCAGGTGAGTCTGTTGCAAGACGGATAAGAATTATGTCATACCTGTATATAGCATAGAGGGACATATTACCAAGCTATGGAGTACAATTTTAAAAAATTTTTATGGGGTACATTTTGATATTATGTCAACTAGTGAACTCTAGGGAACATTTTTTCCCCCTACTTATTAAAAGCACAGAGACTTAAATAACTACATCAACTTCCTTTCAACTTCATACAATGCATTATATGAATGGGTAACAAAAACAAAATTTGATGCAGCATTTGCTTGCAAGGCACACAACCAAGTGTAAACGAAACTGGAGGATAGGTCTGAGCACCCACTGGTGCAAGAGTCTTAATTATTTGCTGTTACCACTCTGCAAAACCATTATTTTACCAGTGAACTAGCTGTTTTAAGAAGGAAAGAAAGTTCAGTTTAATGTTATTAAAATGAGTTGAACAATTACAGTATGTTTGCATTCCATAAAATTAATGATAAGCATGTCCATTCTGCTTTTCTCTAAATGTAGCTATATTAAACTAAATTTCTCCTATGTAACTGTAAATTTTAATTTCTTACCAAGCTCAGCATGAAGATTTACTTCAGATAACGATTAGAAATGCTTAGAAATTCTTAGCATTACTCAATTAAAGCCCTAGTTGGCACTTATTACTGTTCTTGTTTCAGAATTTTGTTATATTTCTGACATCTTATTTGTGGTTGGTGAAAAATAAATATATTTAAATGTTAGGACTATGGTAATATGTGCTTACAATTTCATTATTTAAGGTGGAAAAAACTCTAATTTAAGGATCAGAAAGGCTAGGAATATCAAGCCAACTTTCAAATCTACATTTTTCTTGCCAGTACAAAAGGATTAAAAATCCCCATCCTGATAGAACCTATTCAAGAGTAATGAAGTAATGTTTTTGTAAACAATTTAAAAAAGTGCTTTTTACTATTGTGAGATTTTATTAACTTAAATGTTTGAGAACTATCATGGTCTATCAGTTTAGATACTTTCAACTGTAAGTAATAGAACTCCCAGTTTTCAATGGCTTAAACATAAGGGGTTTTATCACCTTAACTAATGAGAAGTCCAGGAGCACAGTGTAGCTACAGGATTCACTAACCCAGCAATTCGATGGTATGATCTTAGATCATGGTACTTTCTTCTTCTCTCACCTCATGGACAAATGTGACTAAACCTCTCTAGGAGTTTGGCCTATACAGGTGTTCTTGTGTCTCTTTGAAGGGTCTATGAAGCCATTTCCTGACATCTTAATCTCATCCCCAACAGAATCCTCTCTATATACGCACCTTCTTAAGTCAACTATTGGCAAGAATATTGGCTTGGAATGGTTGATGTAGACTAACCAGTCCCTCTTCCCTTCCTCCCTGGCCCAAGACTAGGAATGGGGGTCAGCTTTTTCTGACTGTGCAGAGCAGTACTGAGACCTGGATTAGGGCAAAGAAGGTCGGAGGTAGAAGGGTGGCTGGAAGGTTGGAGGTGGGGTACTGACTGTTGCGTAGCAACCAGCAGTTGCTGCTAAAAATGGCCTCAGATACAATCACATTTGTTTTCAGCAAAACAAAACCAAATCTAAATTGGCTTAATCAGCAAAATAATTTTGTTGGCTCAATAATGAAAAAGTCCAGATTTACACTGGTATCAGGCATAATTATATGCAGAGGTTCAGGATACTATCATGCTTTCAGCTGCATTTTTCTATGAGCCTCTGGGTTCTGCTCCACTCTATAGGTCAGCTTCATTGTCTTCAGCTGTCTTCTTGGTAGCAACATTGACTGCAGCATTTCCAGTTTTAACCATGCTATCTAGAGGGGGAGAGGGCTTTTGTTCTGATCAGTGTAGGAGAGAAAGTTTAGATCCCAGAGACTGTAGCAAATGTCTTCTCATGGCCCATTGGCTCTAGTTGGGGTTCCTGCCCATTTCTAAGACAATGGCTATGCCTAAGGGATAGAATGTGCTAGTTGGCATACATTGGCAAGGCCTGGCCTTGGAGTTCAGGTAGGGTCTGTTACGTCTGGACTTCAGTGCTGAGAAGGGGGTTGGCACATTTTTTTCCTCAATGAAAATGAGAAGAGGCTGTCAGAAAATGTCCAACATATAGTAAAAATACAGGTAGGGAAGTTGACACACATAGACATCAACATGGACTGTCCATGAACATGTTGCTTAGAGATGCTACCAGAATGCAGGACTTCTAACTTCCAAGGAGGTGCGTCTTCCACTACACAACAATTTTCCCCTTAATTCATCAAGATGTTCTCTCGCTATAGTTTGTTTATTTATTTATTACAGTCAATATTAACATTTCCATTGGAGTGTATTTCCCATATTTAAACATTACATATATTTTCTTAGAGCTGAAAGAATTTGGCAGTCCATAAATTGAGTTTTCAAGATTTAAACATCATTTCACATCTGCTTTGTGTAGAATGTGCTTGGTCTCATTTATTTCAATTTGTTGCATTTTAGAAAATGTAATAAATTTTAATCCTTAATAGGTTGGGAGAAGGTGATAGTTTAACCCTTTTCTTATCATGATAAATCCCTTCTAAACTCCTGACTATCACAAATCAGGAGACATATATTCATAAATGCCTTCATGAATTAAACTCAAGTTAATCATTTTGAATTAATCCTTGTACATTGGTTTATAAAAATGATTATCACAATTTACAACCTGTTTGACATTTATTCTACATTGTGGCTGTAAGGTATATTCTGCCTCTTGATAGCTTGATTTGCAGAGGGAGACATTAAATGTGAAGAAAATCTCATTTGGTTTCTTTCTTTAGTTTTAACTATTTGTTTAGAATACCATGGGTAAATAGCTGACTATGATTCAGTTCAGACCAGCAGTTCTGTCATTTAAAATAAAGTTACCATAGTGGATTTAAGAGAAAATCCAGCAGACTGGAGAGTGTGTTGCTTTTCACAGTAATGAGGAAAGTGTGATTTTATTATTTAATAGGAATGTAAGGCAACAGCAGCAATTTGGACTTGGGATATTTGGAACACACTAGATTTTAAGAAAAGCCTGTGCATCTTTGTCAGGTGAACCTGGATTTTGGTAGTGGTGTGGTACCAGTGTACTTTGATGCCATAGGCAAGTAGCTCGTGTGAAATGAGGGGGTGGCAAGGGACTACTGGTTGTCAAATATTTTTAATATCATAAACTTTTAACAAACAAAATCTTACATAGAAGTGATTGCATAGACTTACAAAGCAAAAATATTCCAGGAGAATCAGTAGAAGGCTCAAAAGATGGCCAGCCTTTTGTTCACCCTTCTGCCTTCTTCTTCTCCTCCCTTTCCCACTACAGAGTATCAGAAGAGCCTCAGGGATCCAGGGGTGGTATTTTGAAAATCACTGAAATAGATGATTTATTTAAAAAATATTCATTGTGCATCCACTATGTACCACTCCCTGTGGATGTGACAGTGGGCAAATAAAGCAAAACAAAGTCGGTGCTCTCCTGGAGCTTATATTCTGGTAGAAAGAGACAAAAATGACGAATAAGTACATAAGCAAGATAATTTGGAAAAGTGACGAATGATATAAAAAAACATGATTCAGATGCCATGATAACACTTGGTAGGCCTGGGGATTTTACTATTTAGTGAGGGTTGAAAAGTAAGTGCTACTAAGGAAGTGATTTTTAAGCTGGGTCCTGAAAGACCTAGAGGGAGATACAAGCTTGGCTTGTTCTAGGCATAGAAAGAAAGTCAATGTGGTTGGAGTATGAATGAGAGAGCAGATATGCAAAGGCCATGTCAAATGCAGGCTTTATACCATGGTGAAGTTTGAATTCTATCATATAAACAACGGGAAGCCACTTGATCATCTCAAACAAGGAATTATAAGATCTGATATTCATTCAAATGTTCCTCTAGTTGCTGATTGGAGGATGGAAACAGGGAGACCAGTTAGGATTGTTTCCCAAGGTTCTGGTAAAAGATGATGCTGATTTGCACAAGGGCGACTTCATTGTAGATGTAAGAAAGAGGCAAACAATTAAGATGTATTCTGTGAACTGGTCCAGCAGGACTTAACCGATGGAGTAAATATGTGGGGTGAGGGAAAGGGAGGGATCAAAGATGAAGCCTAATTTTACATTTGGGCCACTGTGTAACTGGGATGATTTTACTGAGATGACTGGAGTGGGGGGAGAAAGAGACTGGAGTCATGGAAATAAAGAATTTTGTTTAAGATTCATGAAATTTGAATTAATTTTTAAACATCTAAGTAGAGATGTCAAGTGGGCAATTTGATATATAAATCAGTAAAGTTCAGGACAATGTAAATTTGGGAGTCATTGACATACAGTTGATATTTAAAACAACGGCAGGGGATAAGACTACCTAGGGAGAGTGGAGACAGAGGAAAGGAGACGGCTAAGGACGGAGACCTAAGGCATTCCAACATTTAGATCTCTCTAGGAAAATCCTCTCAAGTCCTTCTCAGTTCTAAAATGTTTAATTGTATTCTAAGACATGTCGGATCACCTTTACTGCATTTGTTAAACTCTTTCCACCTGCAAGTTTCTGTTACTACATCAGACTTTGTTTCTCTGTCCCTTACCTCTTTCTTTCTTCCCTCTTGATTAGAAATATGTGAAAGTCACTCCATACCATGACAATATAGATCTATTTCCCATACATGTCATGACGGCAAGATGAAGTCTTCTGTTAGGGTTATGTGAGCTGGTGGCACTTAGTTATAGGACATAACAGCTCTGGCTGTCAAAAGTTTCAATGACTATTGGATTTGAAGCCCAAGGAAAACTCCCCAGCCTCTGGGACTCATCTTGGGTACTGGCAATGGCAGACTAAGCCCCACACATGATATAGGTTTGGATAGTCACTTCTGAGGGGTCAATACTCAGAACCGTGCTTCCATTTCCTGTGCCAATTGAGAGGTTCGGAGGTGAGTATTTTATCCTCCATTGGGGGAGTGGGCAGCCCATCAGGCAGAAGTGAATTTTATCTCTGCATTTGAAAGGCTGTGGGTTAATCCATAACCTACAGTAGGCTGGGCTATTTGCTGTCAAGAAGATATGATATTTTATGAAGATTCTTATTCTTGGCTTTCAGTCTGGTTCAGGTAAAAACATTATCCTTAGCAAAATCACTGGAAATAGAAATTGTTTATGCTGAAACTTGCCAAAATCTAAAGATTGTGGACATGATAATGACTCTGAAAGTGTCAAAACTATAAAAGAGGTTAGGGACTGTCTAACCTGCCATTTTATAGATAGTACATATATCCAGCACTCTCTGCCATGAACCCATTTGAAAGTCTAAAGGTATTTCAAAATTAAAATGAATATGGCTAAAGCTAGATTTGTAATTCCTATCCCTTTCCCCAACCTGTTCCTTCTTCAGAGTTCTCTATCTTAATAAATGGCACCACCATTCACTGAATTGATCAAGACAAAATATAGCAATTTTTTTGATTTCCTTTCTCTTTTTCGCACAGCATATTCAATCAATCAATTAGCACATTCTGAGAGCTCTACTTTTAGGTTACACTACAAGCATGCCTCCTCTCTTCCATGGCTATCACTCCTGTCTATCCACTGATGTCTTTCCCCTGTACTGGCCACCTATTCTTTGTGTGTTGGTTTGCTGTTACCACATGATGCTGTGTAATGAACCATCTTAAATCTCAGTGTCTTCCAACAATGAAGATTTATTCATATACGTACAGGTCTGCAGGTCAGCCTTTAGAGCCTGTCATTTCTAGTAGACAATGGGCCGTCATACCATTCATTTGTCTCCTTTTTTGGCAGTGGCACCCTGATCCTCTGGGCACGCTCTCCACTTCTCTCAGACCCACAGTTCATTTGGTTTGAAAATGTTTCCTGCCCGTTCAAAGATGGCCATGAATGCTGTATAATGACTCTGAGGCCTGATGTGTGATCTAGCAGACAGTGGGGTGAGGTGGTATGAGCCTGGAAGAGGAGTCCATTATGTTGTTGCATGAGGGGCAGCGGGGGGCTCCTGGAAGACCCTTTGTGAGGTCTT
This sequence comes from Cynocephalus volans, assembly GCF_027409185.1. NCBI lineage: Eukaryota > Metazoa > Chordata > Mammalia > Dermoptera > Cynocephalidae > Cynocephalus > Cynocephalus volans. Next base: position 102,500,340 of record NC_084461.1, read on the forward strand.
AAGATGAAGCCAATAGACAGGTGGAGAGGAGAGAGAGAGAAAGAGCAGTTTCCCAGTGACATCATTTGCTTAAATCTCGCCTGAAATCAACATTAATTCTGAAGTTTTTGGTTAAAGGAGTCATACATTTATTTATTATTTAAGCTACTTTGCACTGGGTCTTCTCTCCTTTGAAACTGAAAAAATTCTGACTGATAGAAGATCTTAACTCACAGCACTGTTTGCACTTGAAGGAACGCCTGCTCCACCTCAAAGTTAAAGACACTTAAGAGCACAGGGGAAACAAATGTTCATTAAATCCTAGTGTTATGAGGAAACTTCCAACATCACCTCATTTAATCCTCAGGCAATTCTCTGAGGTAAGGGTTATGCTGCCTGTATTGAAACAAGTGGAAGCTGAGGTTCAGGGACATTAGGGATTTCCTAAACTTGACTCTCTCATTCTGCTTCAATACTGCATGAGGTGATGGAGGAAGCCGCATGTGCAGTGGTGCTACAACTTATAATGACTACATTTCCAGCTTTGGACTAATCAGTGCCTCGTGTTATCCTCATTTTTGTCCCCCCCTTTCCCATTGATTTCTCACTTTAACACATCAAAGCTTAAGTTTATATGCTGCCATATTATTACTGGTCCTTGCGGCCATTCTGACAAGATTGCATGCATACTGCTTGATGCTTAATGTTTCAAGCATAAAGGTATCCACATTCTTGATGAAGGTGAAGATGGAGGCATATATTTAACAGCTCTGATCAATAAGACATTTGCCAAAATGAGCAGATTGATTTTATTTACACCTGCAGCACTGGGTTCTCTGTACCTTTCCTCCTTGGAGCACATACTGTTCAGGGCATTGACAGTGGCAAGCCTGCTGAGGATCAACGAGAATGGAAACCATGTTTAGCAATGGTCAGCTGCATCTGGAGATTTAGCTATTTGTAATTAAATGAGTTGAAAGCAAAACAGTTGAGTTTTTGCAGGTAACTCTTTACTCTCCTTAAAGAGCGTTGCTTACCAGGTAGAAGGTTTTCATGTTAACCATGTTGTTCTGGAAACAAGCCATTAAAGGATTAATTCTCTAAAGTGAGAGAAGGCTAAGATAAGAAATGACTTTGTCTGTGGAGGTGACGCTGCCACAATCTCATTTGCTTTGTGGTCAGTGAATTCTGGATCAAGATATCTAGGCTTGACTCCTGACTACCTGCGTGACTTTGACAAGTCATTCCTCCCCGTGATAGCTAAGTGAGCTTCTAGAACTTTGATTGTGAAATCAATCTGTAGGTTGTATGACTTTCTTTTTCTTTTTTTTAATAATTGGTTTTTACTGTACTCTGCACTTCACAAGTAATAGCCAAAACTCAACATTTGGTTTTTCTCTTCTCACTTTGTTATCCTTTCAAAATCTGTTTGATTCTTATTCAGTAAATGTAGCCCCTCAAAAATCCTGGATTTCAATCTGACTGTGCCCATGTCTGTTTGAGCTGGGGCTCTCCCTTGGTCTCATCATCCCTGAAGGGTACTCAGGCCACGTATGTCAAACAGGCTCTATGCCGTATACCAACTGTGAGTAGATGGGAGTGGCTGCCTGGAGCCCTGGAGTGAGCATAGCCAGGCTGTGTCTGGGTTCAGGTGGAAAGAATGATGTGATTGATTTGTAATGTCTGCCATGGCTGGCACATAGAAGGAGTGGCAACACCTTTACAAGTATCCAAAATGGGGTATAGGGGCTGCACATTTGTAAGTATTAGTCAGGCATAACCTCAGAAAGGGACAAGGCAGCACTTTCATCCTGACTTAGGTCGTTCTTTGCTTCCCAAACTGTAACTGTCACATTGGCAAGATGGATTAGGAGGCATTCTGAAGGTCATGAAGCTGGGGGTAGTTTCCCAGATCCTGGATGGCATAGGATAAGCCTCAAGCTGAGGAGAGCTCATAAAGGCATCCCAGGCAGTGCCCAGGGTAAGTCCTCACAGAGCATGCACATTGCAGGCCCTGCTGGTATTAGCACCTAAGCCTCTGGAGGGAACTTCACCAGGATCTCTACCTGGCTGCAGGTCCTCAGAGGGTTAAATGCAACTTGGGAATGCTGGATAAAGCCATTTTTACATGGACCTTGACATGCAAGATAACAATATCTGAACTTTTCAAAATTTATTTTAGCTGGGATCATAAACTATTGATATTCTTTAACCATAATTATTAAACTGTTGCTATGGGTAGTTTTTTGAGTGCTAACTCACCTTGAATACCTGAGCCACCAGTTTTCAGATCAGCCCTAGTTCAGCTTCCGGTGAAAATGTTTAACATAATAGATCACAGTTTTAGAACAATTGGGCTATGCCAAATTAAGCACCCTCCCCCAATTGATCTGTTTATGATCTATTCAACAAATCATATTCACATCCCACATATTCCATGAAATAGCCAATGTCATCTCTTGTGCACACCCATTATTCCTCTGAATTTTAATAACATATACCAAAACATTTACAATTATATTATATTTACCCTCCGTTTTTATTTAAGCTTTTATTTTCTATTGTCCTTATTAAGAAAATGATGGAGCTTGGGTTTCATATATCTCCTTATACCCTTGCAACAATTAGTGCAATGCTAGGCATAACTAAATGTGTTGACATGTAAAATACTAGTATTAATGTAAATATTTTAAATTATTGTTTTTACTAAACAAGGCTTCCTTTGCTAGTCTGGCAAGAAGAGACCAAGTAATAGTACTGGTAAAGGGAAGTCCATCGTCTGATTCTTTCACTTAACGATATTAGAAGAAAACTTCTATAGACCCAGTGTGTGAGTTTGCAAATGTTACTTTATTTCACTGAAACTTTAAGGTAGATGTGAGCTTAGTTTTTTCATAGATATTCAAGTCATCCAGAGGAAGAATCTACAAGTCAGTGAAGAACTTGATAGAAAGGATAAGCCTATTAACTTGAACTTTATGGAAGAATTTTCTCTATTCTGTCTCATGTATCTAAATCACTTTAACCCAAGATGGAAAGAATATCTTTAAAAAAGTGAAATAGTATCTTTTTGAAATATATAATACAACTCACTTCTAAAAAATCTATTTTAGGTACAAATGATATAGTCGTGTCAAAATCACAAAAACTTTCTCATTTCTCCAAAAAGTTCTAATCAAATTTATAAAAGCAACTTTTCATTTTAGAGGACACATTTTATGCTACATATATATTATAGTCTTCTTGTGAGTAAAATCTGAGATGAATGTAATAACTTATTTTAGAAAAATAAAAAAGCAAAAGCTTATCTTAAAGAGAAACACACCAGAATGTTCATGTGGCATCTGAAGAACTGCTGAGTACAACCCTCAATCTTTTAAAAATAAGAATTGCTTTTATTGCTCTGCACCAAACCTCCCCTTTCTAAATTTGATGTCATATGGAAGAGAGATAATTTTCTTTATGTTTTGAATTAGGCAACCAATTTGTAATGCATTGCATCTGGCCCTCTCAATAAAAAAGGACTAAAAAATAGTTTGAATTCCATTGTAAATTAAAGTAAAAATTCTTTTATTCCAGATGTTTGTCTTCTGACTGGGGATTATTTCTTGGGAAAGAATATTAATTTATCAAGTGTTAGTCTTTAGGTTCTTGGTGGTGTTTTATTTCCCTTGCTTTCATAATGAAAATATAACATCTCATAAGCAGTATGGAACATGGCCATAAGGAAAACACCAGAATTAACTAATTTAGGTGTCTAAACTTCCACCTGGGATCCATTACTTTGGTTCTAAAAGCCTTTTTATTCTACTGAAGTCTTCTGTTAAAACACAAATATTCAGAGAGAGTTAAAATTACAAGCACAAACTAACAACGGGGAGTGAAAGATGGATTACTTGACACCTCATTAAGTCTAAGCTTCCAAGAGAACAGGCTCTAGAAAGTAGATACAGGAACTAGATAGGAGATGTAGGCTCTAGTGGGAGTGATAGGCTGTGGAGAGGAGAGGTATGGAAAGGAAGTATAGATGTAGGAAACAGAGACAGATTTGGATAAAAGTAGGAATAGCCAGATAAGAAGGTTTGGGGCTTAGAAAAATGCTACCCCAAATTACTTTGAGCTGAAGACTGGTGTCATGCTAGGGCTGGGTCTGGAGCTCACAGACCCCCTGAGCCTGTTGTCCAGACTGCGTCACAAACCCTTCACACACCAGGCTGAATCCCCAGACCCCTCACATGCCTGGCTGGGTCACCAGATCCCTTACACGCAGGTCTGTGAGCTAGGTAACCAGCAAAAAGTTCCTTGGAGCCATAGGCTCAAAAGCATGGCTGTGCAGGGTGGATGCCTGAGGCAGTGAACACCAGCCAGCACAGTGCATGTGCACTAACTCCACCCACACACAACTTGCTTACAAAGAATGTACCACACCACCCCCAATCGGACCTAAGGCAAGGGGGCCTGATTAAATTATCCTATTTTTCCCAACAATCCACCCCTTCAGGGTCCCTCGCCATACAATTTACACATTCAGAATCTTCCGTGATGTTCCTTTAGTGAGGATAGACAACCCTTATATTCACATATTAAACATTCCATCCCAGTCCCAAAAGTCTTTAGTTTGTTGCAGCACCAACTCAAAAGTCCAAAGTCTCATCTGAGACTAAACACAAAATTCCTTTCAGCTGTGAACCTGTAAAGAGTCAAAAACAAGTTTATCTACTTCCAAGATACAGTGGGACAGCCATTGGGTACACATTTCCATTCCAGAAGGGAGGAATAGAAAGGAAAAACAGTCCCCAAACAAATCCAAAACCCAAACAGGGCAAATGTTAAGCACATTGGGGCACCTGGACCCCTAAAGCATTGGGCAACCTCGCTCCTACAGCTCCACCAAGTGCAGCCCATTGAGCTGCCCTGGTGCCTGCAGCTTTTCCAGGCCCGTGCTGCACGCTGCCTGCAGCCCCTTGGTTCTGGGCTCCTGGTGGCAGTCCTGCTGTCCTGGCTCCTCTAGACATTTTTTCATTGGGGGCTCTCTGTGGGGGTTCCAACCCCAGTTTTCTGCTCCACATTGCTCCATGGATGACCTCTGCAGTGGCTCCACCCCTGCAGCAGGTCTCCGCCAGAGTCCCCTGATGTTTTCATACATCTTCCAAAATCTAGGTGGAGGCTGCCATGCCACCACTGCTCTCACATACTGCTGACCTGCAAACTTAACACAATGTGATTGCCACCAAGGTTTCAGGCTTCTACTGTCCAGAGGTGCTGCATGAACCACACTTGGGGCTGCTCCAGTCAGAGCAGCTGGGATGCAGGGAGCAGGTTCCTGGGGGCAGCTGTGCCCTGGGTCTGTCCTTTGGGTAAACTCAGTTCTCCTAGGCCTCTGTGATGGGAAGGGCACTCTCCCAAACTTCTGAAATGCCCTGAGGGCCTTTTCATTGTCTTGGCTATTAGCATCTAGCTGCCTCATCCCTGGCTCCTGAATTACTTGAATCAGCTCGGTTTACACAGGCTATTCACTCACAGTCTTGGGCATTTCTGCAGCATTCACCCACAGTTTGAACAACGGCATTCACTCAGTCACTCTTTTCTTGGGTTTATATGGCACCCGTTGAGCTATCTGCATTCTCGGGTTTATACAGTCCCTGGCCAGCCATCAGGTTTAAGTGTCACCTGGTGAGCCATCTGAGTTCAGACAAATGTGACATGCATTTACTACATCGTCTCAAGAGCACATTATACCATCCACCCCTAGGTCCCATAGCTGCAGCAGCCAAGGGCTCTCCCTGTTTCTGCTGCTTTACTGTCTCCCCAAACCAACCAATTCGTCCTGGGTAGACGGGACATAGGTGGTGAATTGGGTCATCTGTGGATCGCCCACCGGTTGTCCACCTGGTCCCATAGGCTGCTTGTGTTTCAATTTCTCATGCACAACAGGTCGTGCCTGGAGATGCACGGTCTCCCCCAACTTACCACTGGGTTGTTCGTCTTCCTTCGTGTGAGAGGTCACTGCATGTCATCCTCCAGGATAATCATCCGTGCATCTAACAACTCTGCTTTCTGCCACAAATCTTGATCAGTTTGCAGCATAGTGAGCAGCAGCCAGGCTCCAGTCAGCAGAAAAGTGGCCACTGGGCACCAAATGCTCAAGAATAGTCATATTTCCTCCCGCTCCTTTCTGCCGTAGTGCCTGGTCTATGCTGACTTGCAGTGCAGTGAGCAGCAACCAGATCCTAGTCAGCAGGAAAGTTGCCATAGGGCACAACATATTCAAAAGTAGACACATTTCCTCTTTCTTCCAAGGGCTTTTCGCTCCTGTACCTGTTCAGAATTCTGCTATGACTACGCCAATTGTTGGGCTCTTTTATCCACCTGTAATCCTGCAACAACTATGCTAATTGTCGAGCTTGGGCTGGGTCTGGAGCTCACAGACCCCCCAAGCCCGTTGTCCAGACTGGCTCACAAACCCTTCACACACCAGGCTGGGTCCCCAGATCCCTCACATGCCAGGCTGGGTCACCAGACCCCTCACATGGAGGTCTATGAGCTAGGTAACTGGCAAAAAGGTCCTTGGAGCCATGGGTTCGAGAGTATGGCCACACGGGGTAGATGGCCAAGGCAGTAAATGCCAGCCAAGTGGCAGTGCCATGCATGTGCACTAACTCCACCCACACACAACTTGCTTTCAAAGAATGCACCACACCACCCCCAATTGGACCTAAGGTGAGGGGGCCTGATTAGATTATTCTATTTTTCCCAACAACTGGAAAGGCCCTGGAAGCAAGAAGGTCACTCTGACCTTCCCTCAACTTTCATGTGAGAGTTGGCTGTAAAGAAATTCTCAGACCCATCTTGCCTGAAAGCATGTCATAAGACCCTCATTCCAGAGTGGTCCTGCCCTATACCCAGGAGGAAGGAGTGATACACAGAGAAGCCAAGAAGAATCTGAAGAGACAGGCCTGCTGGTTTTCTTCCCAGTCTATTACCATTAGATCATTCCTTTTGTCCAATCATATTTTTATATGGCTGTCCATTCTTCATAAAATCTAAGCATAAAAATAGACACTTTTACCACGGTCTTTAGGTTTTCATTTCTGAAGCCTCCTGTGTCATGTAAAACTTTGATTAAATAAATTTATTGTGCTTCTCTTATTAACCTGTCCTATGTCGTAAGAGTGTCAGCCACGACCCTTATGATGGGTGGGAAAAGGTATCACATCTTGGTTCTTAAAGTTTCCTGATTATTAGAATCACCTGGGGATGCTTAAGTCAGATAATTCTCTTGTTTTCTTATCATTCAGAACAAAAGTAAAAAAGCATTCTCTTTTGATGAAAATTTTTTAACTATCAAAAAATTATAGGTAATCATTAAATCTGCAAAGAAGAACTAGACGTACAGGCACATTTCTATGAGAAGAAAAGTAATGAATTTTTATAAATAAATTTTATAAATAAAAAGTAAGTAATTTTTATTCTTGGTTCTATGCATTTAAAATGTGAGTTACATGTATTTTCCATTCTATAAACTGCGATAATTATCCAAGATATTTTACAGATGAAGTTAAATAGCTTTATCTTTTTGTAAGCCTTGAAGAAATGTGATCATGTTTTCTAAAATCATTGAATAAATTTTAGAATATAGGCATGTATGACTAGAAAGTATTACTGTCGATAAAACAAGATGACTATAGTACCTTAAAATGAGTAATTATCCCTCCTAAAACTCATTTTTTTTAAAGTTAGAAAATAAGGGATTGGTTTAGATAATTATATAAGCAATGATTTTCTTTTCTCTTTTGCCTTTGTGACAAGCAAATATATGGTATGTATGTTCATCTTGATTTTTTTAACACTACTAGGTAATAATTTTCCTAGTAAATTATGTATTACAGTTGCTTGTCATAATCAGTTTTACATGGAAAAACTTATAAACAACCAAAGGCTTTTTTTTTTTCCATTAGAAATTGGAAAATTTCCCCCCAATTCTGTTGTATTCAGTAGTATTCAGTGATTTGCAGCTTAACTAGAAGGAAAAACACAGAATTGAATAATGCATATTCCTTTTTTTTTTTTTTTTTTGCATAACAATTTAGAACAGACCACCATGGTGAGTCTCAAAGTCTTGGTCTTGTTTGCAAATAAGGAGTCTTCTGGATCACAACTGTGACTATCCACTGTGTATAACATGTTTCCTAAAATATCAGTCCTTCTTTAATTATTTACAATTACCTTTCTTTATGCCCCACAGAGTCATAAGGGATAAGGCCCTGAGTTGGAGCCAGTTTCTTAGCAGTGAGCCAACTAAACATATGGATAATAAATGGATATTCGATTCTCTTTCTACAGTGATTTGAAAGTATAGGAAAAATGTTTCAGTGGGTTCTTGGAAGCCATCTTCATAGTAAAGTGGTAGTTAATAAACTATGATTATGTGACTCTAAATCTTTTTCAGCAAAGACATAGATTCTGGAGGCAAAACCTCAAATAGATGAGGTATTAAATGCCCATGTCACACAACTGGCTTTGTATCTTCCCTGTGTGGAATGCACCAATTTTGCAATTTGGGAGGGAAGAAGCTTACATTTCCCATCTATGAAAAGCTTTCAACCCCGAGAAATCACACTCTTTTTGCAAAGACACCAAGATGCAAGGAGAACATGTATTATGCCTTGCCTTTTACAGAGAAAACAAAGGATCAGAAAAGGTTAAGTGACTTATCCAAGGACATGCCATTAGGATGCATTCTAAAAGCAGAAAATACAATTAGGCCTTAAATTAGAACCCAGAAGTCTGGAATCTGAATCTCCTGATTCAAAGCCTCACGTGGCATCTTGCCTTACCTTATGAGCGTCATCACTTAAGCCGTCCCCAAGCTAAAAGATCAACTATACTGAAGTAGGGAGAAAAAGAAAAAGGAGTAATAAATATAGCCCAGGGGCTTATCAACCCAGGACAGAGGAAGGTCATTACTTAATCCCTAGAGCAAGACAATACGCTCAAAAACTAGGTGGAGTGAGGGTGGAGAGGGAGTAGGAAGAAAGAACTTGATACGTTATTTTGAGTTCTCATGTAACCTGTTAAGGGATAGTATGAGAGATTCCTGTAGGAAAGAAAAGATTTATTTCCTCACCCATTTCTAGGATCATGACTGAGATCCCTATAACAAAAGCAGATCAACAAGAGAAAAGCATACAAATATATTTAGTATAAGTTTTAGGTGTTATGGGAGCCTTTAGAAATGAAGACTCAAATAAACAGGGAAAAACTCTGTATTTGTTACTGAACCAGGAGGGGTTCCTCATCTGCTGTGCAAATGACTAAGAAGTCTCTCACACCAAAATTTGCAGTGTTAAAGATTAGTATTTATCTAGATGTCTATTCAAAGGAACCTGGGGTAGCTAAAGGAGCTTTAAGATCCTGGACTCCCTGAGAGCTTAAAATCACAGATACTTATAGGGCAGGATTTGGGGTAGGTGTCTGATTGGTCAGCATTGAGGTCAGCATAATTACTGCTGGCATATTGGCTAAGGTCCTCCTTAGCTCCTTTGAGTCTTGCAGTGTACAAACTTCAAAGCAGGTTTGTAGTAGCAGGTGTTCTGCAAAGACAATTCAAGACTGGCATTACAGATGTTATCCTAAGCCATACGGCATTTATTTAAGGAACAAACATCTTGACCTTCAAATGAAGTCTTAGACTAAGGAACAAATATCCTGACCTCAAGATCAAGACTTAGTCTAAGAAAGTTTGTTTAATCAACTGGACTCATCGTATTATCACTGCTCCTAGGAAATCAACCTGTCCTGCCTGGTCAAGCAGCTTTTTTGTTTTTTTGTTTTTTTAGCTATCTCACTCTTCCCCCATCTGAGGCCCACTCTGACAGGGTCGGGGGAACAGCCAGGGGAAATTGGGGTCTGTCCCCTGGTTTCATATTTTATGCTTAGGTTTGGGGAAGAGTTATAGTCATGTAGAAGTATGATTGGATAAAAAAAAGAGTATGATCTAATGGTAATAAACTGGGGGGAATTTAGCAAGCCCTGTTTGTTGAAATTTTTCTCTGTGTCTTTGTGCCTTCATTTCTTTCTTCCGGGTACAGGGAGGACCACTCTGGAATGAAAGTCTTATTACCTGCTTTAGAGGAAGGTCAGAGAGTTCTTTTCTGGCCTGCTTCAGGGGACAATGGAGGGAAAAGGTCAGAGAGATCCCATTGCTTCTCCTATTTTCTCGAATGCCAAGGTGCCATATTTTGGGATAGCATGTCCTGAACTCTGTCACTCTGACTGTAGTGGTCTCCTATTGTACAGAGAAAATACCCTTACCTGACATTGTCATTGAGGCTTGAGTATGGAGTTGGAGTCCATATATAAGGTATATAAGGTAGAGGAAGTCTCCTTCCACTCTCTGGAGATTATGGGAGGGAGAGTCTAGAACACTTCATGATAGGTAAGTAAGGTGGATCTGGAGGGGAGGCAGTCTCATGCACCTTTCTCAGTTAATGTGTAGTATAGCAGAGACCCATGAATTGTTACTCCCCTGAGTGTGTCCAGGAATGCAATTGATTTGAAAGCAAAAGGGCTATAATGGAAACTAAGCTGTTTAGAGTGAAACACCAGTTGGGAGACCAAATGGAGATGGGCCAAAGATTTTGTGCGATTGTATGGATACGAGAGCCTAGGTTAGACCCTGTTTTCCAGGGTCAGCTAACAGGCTCTACTCAAGCCAAGAGAAGGAGATAATACTACCAGCTAGCATTGCCCTAGAGAGGAGAGGATCCATGGACCCTGCTTAAGGAAGTCTCTTCTCTTCACAGAAAGATTTTGGAAGTAATAGCTCTCATCTATCTCCCACATCTCACACATGCCCAGCATTGCTGATAAGGGGGTCAAATACAGAGCATTTCAAAATGGATTGAACAATATTATTTTAAAGGATTTTTAAATGATTGGATCAAACTGTATTTTAAATTGAATAGATCTCTGAACTAAATTTTCCCGCCAACTAGACAGTAGGGGCTCAATAACAAAACTAGAATATTTATTGACAGATTAAGAGATCTATATAAATTGTGATGTGGGTGAATTTTGTGTTCTGCTACACTTATATACACAGAAGATAATGCATTGAAAGCTACTCATAATTTGCCTAGATATCATTTAGGGTAACTTAGCCCACATCACGAATTTAAGACTTTTATTTGGATGAAGAGCTGAAGTCTGGAAAATGCTTAGAATTACTATACCATTTTTTTTTTTTTTTTTACTATTATTTATGAGTAACTGGGTAAAAAAAAAATTATAAAAGAGCTCAAAAAAAGTGCTTTCTTTAATAGTCACTTAAATGGAGAGTATTACCTTAAAGAAAAGAAGGGAAATGAAACATTAGCCAGAGGCACTAGAAGCATAAAAATCTGGAGACCGTTTCCCTAGGGAATGCCATTTCCTCACCTACACTTGAACTGGGGAAAAGAGAGTGAAACATTCTCCCACCACCGCTCTTCGATGTGATATAAGCAGCCAACATTTCTAAATGTTCCATGGTTATGAAAACTTAAGAGTTTTCGTCATTCTGGTACTCAAGATGATGTTTGAGTCTGTGTGGTATTTGATCTAGAGTCAAGTGCATGGGACAGTTCAGCACTGCTATCTCCTGGTTCTCTGGGTCAGAAGTTTGATTATGCCATTGTTTTCACTGACACCGTAGTTCTGTGAATTTCTCCCGCCTCCCCACACCCCCCATGTTTGGAAGGTTCTTATTGTTTATACGCTAAATCTTTAATTGCCCACAGCTGGAAGTTTTCTTCGGTAATTATGAGATTCTTTTCTGCATTTATATTGTTGATCATCCTGTGTGAAACTCTGCAACAGCCCTCATTTAACTCCTCTGGAATGCTTGAAAAATCACCACTTTGGAGGAAGGAACAAGATTCTATTAGATACTTTTTCCTTTTGGCATTCAAGTACATTCCTATTGTTAAAAGTAGACATGATTAAAATATTTAGAAGTCATTCTCAACTGCTTTGGGATTAAAATGCCTTCTAGATTCAAGATTGGAAGCTTTGATCTCAGTCTAAAAATTACTTTTTTTCTTCTATTTTTATGAAGAAAAAAAGTTGCTTTATCCGTTTTTAATTTTTAGAAGCACACAAAGTGCTATATATGCACTGGAGAATTTCCATTTTTTTCCCATTTGAAAAGTGATAAGTTAGTTTTCCTTCAAGACAGATTTATGAAATTATTATTACTTCATCTATTGTCATTTCATTCATTTTTAAATTTTTAAAAATCATTTTCTGCATCTGCCTTTGGCTTAGTTTAATGTAAAGGTTTTAGCTTCAATGAGAGACATTGACTTGAAAATGACAGCTCTCTACAGAGATTTACTCTCCATCACTACTTAGAATCAATCTGCTTTTGGTTGAGAAGCATGATTATAATTTGCATTATCAAAATACTCAACAAACATACATTAATTTTCTCTTCCAAAAAGAGAGGTGAGGTTTCCCTCTTGAATATGAAACCTTAGCACAGGAGTTAATATATACATTTCACATTAATTTTTCCACTTTAAACTTTGGGATGGCTTCTTATTTGGGTTATTGGAAGCAATTTCAGTAAGTGCACAATCTAATTGTTTCACATCCACACAGGATCTCTGGGGGTTTTCTTGAATGTTCCACTGTGTAATATGTTCCCCAAATTCTCTCCTTCTGTTCAAAGAACACTTCCTTCAAGACCCGTGTGTTGCTGGCTGGGTCACTGTACCTGAGTCTGGTTTATTATGTAGCTATGTGAAATCATGTGTTCATTAAGCAGGCAGTCTCCACCCAAGAAAGACTTGCGTAGAGAAGCATAACTGCAGGGAATTGAGGGAGATTAATGTACGCCCTTAACAAAGGCACAGAAAAGTCTCTTGGCTTGCCTGTGTGAGAGATATCATCAATGCAGAGTATTTTGCAGTAATAATAATGGCTAATATTTACTGAGAAATTACTGATCTAAGTTCTTTTTGCATGGTTCATCCTCACCATGTCTTCACGCAGTCAGTGATGTTATTCACAATTGTGTAACCTGAGGAACAGAAAACTGTAATTAACACTTTGCCCAAGTTTCTACTGCTAGCAAGTGGCAAAAAAAAGTGTGTGAATAATCCAGGCACTGTAACTCTAGAGATTGGGTGCTTAACTTCTCCACTGTACTTTATCTCTGTCAAGTAAGTGAGATGCTATATCTTTGTGATTGGAACTACTGGATGGAGCCAGGGTATCAGGTCTTTCTGTGTTGCCTGCAATAACTACAGACTGCACTACTATATTTGAGTTTACCTTACAGGGTTGTCTCTGATTTTTTTTTTCTTTCTTTCTTTCCTTCCTTCCTTCCTTCCTTCCTTCCTTCCTTCCTTCCTTCCTTCCTTCCTTCCTTCCTTCCTTCCTTCCTTCTTTCTTTCTTTTTCTTTCTTTCTTTCTTTTACTTCTCAAAATACATTGTACTTGATATTCATGCCCTTTTACCCATTCCTTTCCACCCCCTTCCCTATCCCCCCCCCATTGTATCTGTTAACTTGATTTAAATAGTTCAAGGAATTTTTGTGGTTATTCTGTCTTCTCCCCCCACACCCTTTATTTCTTTGTGTGTTTGTTTATTTATTTATTTATTTATAGCTCCCATAAATAAGTGAGAACATGTGGTATTTATCTTTCTGTGCCTGACTAGTTTCACTTAATATAATTTTCTCTAAGTCCATCCATGTTGTTGTGAATGGTAGTATTTCATTCTTTCTTATAGCAGAGTAGTATTCCATTGTGTAGATGTACCAGAGTTTCCTTATCCACTCATCAGATGATGGACATTTGGGCTGGTTCTAGCTCTTGGCTATTGTAAATAGAGCTGCAATAAACATTGGAGTACAGGTATCCCTTCAGCATGATAATTTCTGTTCCTCTGAGTATATTCCCAAGAGCTGGGTCATATGGTAGATCTATCTGTAATTGTGTGAGGATCCTCCATATCATTTTCCATAAAGGCTGCATCATTTTGCAGCCTCATCCACAGTGTATGAGAGTTCCTTTTTCTCCACAACCTCTCCAGCATTTATCATTCTCAGTCTTTTGGATGTTAGACATCCTAACTGGAGTGAGATGGTATCTCAGTGTGGTCTTGATTTACATTTTCTGGATGCTGAGTGAGGTTGAGCATTTCTTCATGTGTCTGTTGGCCATTTGTATATCTTCCTTTGAGAAATGCCTATTCAGCTCCTTTGCCCATTTATAATTGGGTTATTTGGGTTTTTTTTGCTGTAAAGTTGTTTGAGTTCCTTGTATATTGTGGATATTAATCCTTTGTCTGATGTATATTTTGCAAATATTTCCTCCCATTCTGTTGGTTGTTTTTTTTATTTTGTTATTTGTTTCTTTTGCTGTGCAGAAGCTTTTTAGTTTGATATAATCCCATTTGTTTATTTTATCTTTAGTTGCCTGTGCTTTTTGGGTCCTATTCATGAATTCTGTACCCACTCCTACTTCCTGGCGTGTTTCCCCTGTGTTATCTTTAAGGAGTTTCAGGATGTATATTTAACTCTTTAATCCATTTTGAGTTGATTTGGGTATATGGTGAAAGGTATGGGTCTACTTTCATTCTCCTACATATGAGTATCCAGTTTTCCCACCACCACTTGTTGAAACGGCAGTCTCTTCCCTAGTATGTAGATTTTCTGCCTTTGTCAAAGATCAGATGGCTGTAGGCATATGGATTGATTTCTGTGTTCTCTATTCTATTCCATTGATCCGTGTGTCTATTTTTATGCCCGTACCATGCTGCTTTGGTTATTATAGCTTTGTAATATAGTTTAAAGTCAGGTAGTGTTATGCCTCCCGCTTTATTTTTTTTTGCTCAGGATTGCTTTGGCTATGCATGGTCTTTTATCCTTTCATGATAAAGACTCTCTACAAGTTAGGCATAGATGGAAAGTATCTCAACATAATTAAAGCCATATATGATAAGCCTACTGCCAATATCATCCTGAACGGAACTAGACAAGGATGCCCGCTCTCACCACTCCTATTCAACATAGTGTTGGAAGAGCAATCAGAGAAGAGAAGGAAATAAAGGGCATCCAGAATGGAAAGGATGAAGTCAAGCTGTCCCTTTTTGCAGTTGATATGATCCTATATATTGAGCAGCCTAAAGTTTTTATTAAAAAACTCCTAGAGTTGATAAATGATTTCAGCAACATTGCAGGATACAGAATCAACACAGAAAAATCAGTACCTTTTCTATACTCCAACAGAGAACATGCAGAAAAAGAAATCAAGAAAGCTAGCCCATTTATAATAGCCACCAAAAAAATAAAATACTTAGGAATAAAGCTGACCAAGGATGTGAAAAATCTCTACAAAGAGAACTACAAACCACTGTTGAGAGAAATTAAAGAGTACACAAGAAGATGGAAAGATATCCCATGCTCTTGGATTGGAAGAATTAACATTGTGAAAATGTCCATATTACCCAAAGTGATCTACAGATTCAATGCAATCCCCATCAAAATTCCAATGACATTTTTCTCTGAGATGGAAAAAGCTATCCAGACATTTATATGGAACGACAAAAGAACATGCATTTTATTTCTTAAGATGCATCACTTTTTAGCCTTATTAAATATATGCATTCATATTACTTATCATCTCATTTAGACCATAAAATCACTCAGAATAAGGTTTCTGTTTCTCTCATTCATTCATCCATCCACCAAACACTTATTGAGTTGACACTGAATCCCAGGCCTTGGTATTGCCTTCCTTTACTTTATACTATCTGGTTTTCCCAAGCAGCTGGGTTTAAACAACTTGCAGGGAGAGCAGGAAAACACCAGGGAAGAGTAGTATGAGAAGAGAAAGGAGAGGGAGGAGAGGAGGGAGGACATCACAGGACCACTGGAGGCAGAGAGGTGGGAGCCGGAGGATGACCACAGACAGCAGGAACTGGCCTGGAGTTTGACAAAGATTCTTTGCTTGGCCAAATTTAGTCAGCTTCTGAATTTTGTCTTAGGACCATCTGTGTACTTCTTGTAAAATCCAGTTTTAGCAAGACCACTGCTAAGTCAATTTAACAAACCACCCCCCTATTCTTAATATCTACTTATCCTCAGTACCTGCTGATCCTCCATACATGATCACCTTCCATATGTGATAAGGTCCCTCATTCTTTACCATCCCTCAGGTGATGTCTGACTGCCTTGGCTTATCTTTTGCAAGAATCCTGTTAAGTTGGTTTAGCTGGAATCCCCCTTAGCCCTGATGTTTTCTCTTAGTAATTTTCCATCCTCTGCCAACATCCAGTTCCTTGACTATAAATTTCCACTTGCCTATGCCATATTCAGAGTCAAGCCCAATTTCTCTCCCCCACTGCAAAATCCCATTGCAGTGGTCTCTATCCTATAGTGTGGTTCTGAATAAAGTTGTCCTTACCGTGCTTTAACAAGTATCACTGAATAACTTTTTCTTTAAGAAGGTGGTGAGCACATACACGGCCACCTATTTGTGTAATAAGGCACATTCCTGCTTTGGATCGGTGTGATTATTCTTGCCTCTCTCACTGCCTCTAGTCCAGTAACCTGCTTATTACATGTACTTAACATTCACTTCGGAAATTAATGAATCATGTAAATGTCTACTGAAAATGTATAAATAAGAATGTAAACTAATCAAATTAACTGCAAATAAATTCTGATTAACATGTAAGAAGGAGTTTGGGGTGCACTGAATGAATCTTCTTTGGGGCCTGGATGGCTGTAACGTGAGGCTAAGTCCTTGGCGTAAATTAAGCATTCACTTCTCTTTGAGAATGATATTGTGAAGACGTGCTGTTTAAACTTGAAAACCCAATTGCCTGCATTCTCTTGTTCATCTTGATAGTGGTTTAACAGCTATACTAGGGGTACTAGCTAAGCTATATATCAGTTATTGACTTTTAAGTTTTGAGAATTCCTTATAAATTGTTTTTGAATCTTCACTGTTGTTTCATTCCATTGGTGGCAAATTAAAGATCTGCCAAAGCATAAAATATGCTTTACTCAATGGCCTAAAAAAAATATTATTTGAAAATATGTTTCCCTTTAAAAGAAACTTAATGAAACAATTGTGGAGTTGGGAAGATAGGGAGAACATTAATTTAATGCATCTTTTAATGTACCTAATGGCTTTCCATTTATCCATGAAATGTGACACAAACTCGTATATTTGGAAATTTCAAAGTGTATACAAGTCCCATGTTTCAATTCTCTGTCTCCAGAGCTATTCAGGCCATAGAGTGATTTCTGAAAATTAGCTGGAGGAAAGTTTACCAGTTGGCTCTGGAGCTTGACCACAGGCGCAGATGGGACATATGAACTGCTTTGTCTGTGCCCAATCATAGCTTCAAAAGGCATCCTTCCCATTCCTCAGTGCATTGGGTGTGCATGGACACCTGCCATATGGACACCCAAGAGAACAGACAATCCTTGTGTTATGGTTTCTGAGTTGTTTGTGGGCAATAAGAGAGGCATACAGTAAATATTTTAAAATGCTGCAAAGAGTTTTTTCTGGGCATATCAAGGGCTAACTATCAAGGGAAAGAAATGTGACAGATGCCCTCCAAGTTACCTTGCTGAGTGGATTTGTGGACTCATGCTGCTGTTTGATGTGGCTTCCAGCAGACCTTTCATTAAATCCATGCCTTGGGCTGACCCACAGCGCTGGGCCCCTGCTCCAGTGCCCTTCTCTGCGTAGGCAAATGGCCAGGACCACAGAAGGTTGTGCTGATGAGCTGGGAGCCTCTAGGGGGCAAGAGTTGCCCTGCCCCTGTCTCCACAGGCCCTGGCAGACAGGGAAATAAGGTGACTGCGAGAGCCATTAGTGTGACCAAATGTGCCCTCAGAGAGCCTGGATCTCTCAGAACCACACGGAAATAGCAGCCATCAACAAGGGGTGATTATGTCCCCCAAATTTAAGTATTTTCAAATGGAAACAACTTAGAAAATGGTTGAACTATGGTAGCCTCTGCTATGGTTTTCTGCTGTTTCTCATCATTGGGCTTGCTCAGCCTGCCCGAGAGCTGCACGGCAAGATGGAATTTTATGACTGCTTTTATTCAACCTTTGCTGTGAAAGGTACATGAGGGGAGTGTGGTTCGTGCAGAACCAAAATGTAAGTAATGGTTGATTAGTGGGAAAATGAGCCTGAACTGGTAAGGAATTCCTCCCATATAAATGAATCCTTGTGTTTATAACATGAGGGAATTTCTTATTTTGCAATGCTGGAGGCATTTTATAAGGTTTTACTAATTAACATAACACACCTTTAGGGTTTATGCTGAGCGAGCATTTTACTATTAAGTGCAGCTATGGTATTGGTGTTATATATTTTATTTGCTGATACATTTTATTTATTTTTTTATTGGCGGCTGACTGGTACATTGGTGTCATATATGTTAGGGAAATGAATTTTATAAAGAGTCCTCGAGCACTTTTGTCAGATAACGGTGCTCCCTGGCCACCTCACTCATCATCTATGTCCACCACTCACACAGGAACGGATTGCTATTGGGATGATTATTTCAGCTCTTTAGAACACTGGAACACCAAGCCCTATGCAGGTGAAGCCAATCCATTAGCATCTGCTCCTCCCATTCCCCAGGTTCCAGTTTTGGACACACCAACATCTGACATCACTAGGCTTCTTTTGCTTATATCACTTCACTTGGGTTAAGGATACTGGTTCTAAGAGAAGAGTGTTCCTAATAAGCTCATGCCCAGAACCTTTCAAGATCTGGGCAGCAAACAGCTCTGGAGAAAACTCTGGTTGGGTGTGGCAGGAGAACTGAGTGGCTATCGAAGCAACACTTAATTAGACTCCTGTGTTCTTTCCTCCCTTTCAGATTTCTCTTACTCTGCTTCCTACTGCCAGTACCTCATGTGGCCCTCAGGGGTTTAACTCTCTCATTTTACAACTCTTACAAAAAGTGCCGTACCCCTTTCCTTGTTTCCTTCCTTAGGTATAAAGTAGATTGGAATTTAATAAACAAACTTTAATTTAATCAATAATTATGGACCACCTACTATGTGCAGGGGCCAGAGATTTAATAATCAACAAAGTATGGTCTCTGCCCTGAGGTTCACATTATACTTTTTATGTATTTCTCACTTTATTTGGGAAATCTATTCCATTGAACTAGTCAGTCTAATTAATGTAAAAACATAAATAACAGCGTTAAAGTTTGTTGGCATATTTGTAAAATCCCAACCTTTTGTTGGTTTTCTCTCACTAAGTTTCTACCTCTGGATCTTGACTTTCTGACGCTCCTCTAACCTGCTGTCCTTTTCCTGAGAAGTGAGACAAATGCTCTCTGCCTCTCAGCTTTTGACACATGATGGGGATCTTCATTAAAGAAGATTGACTTTCTTGATGACAGCCTAAGAGTCACAAGACTGCCAAGGATTCTCAAAGAAAGGACTTAACATGCCCCTTAAGAACACCATCTTACTTTGTATCCATGTATCTTTCCCTCTTTTGTATCCCGAGATCCTCTCCCTCCCCCTGCAAATCCCCTCTCTGAAGTAGTCCTCTCACCAGGGGAAAGGAGGTGGGCAGAACATTTATTCTTCCTCTGTCCAAATGGACATGATCTTCCAGGGATTAGGCTCTTTTTTCTCCCCTTTTTTGCACTGTTCTTAATCTTTCTAAAGGGAAAAACATGCCAGTGATCAAATTTCCCAAGTATGTTTTTGGTTCTAAGAGTCATGACAAAAGCAGCCAAGCCATTTACCTGTTTTAGCCTAGCCCACGAAGTGACTTTGCACACTGTTGAGTAACTCCCAAGATCTTCAGTTTTATGACTTGTTAACTGAGGGGATTATATGTAAAGATTACTAATGCTAATGTCCCATTCAGCTCCCAAACTCTACAGTCTTCTGAGACTTTCTCTTCCTATTTCGCATTAGACTTTCCCTTTGCTGAATTATTTCTTACTTTTAATGCTTTTTAGTCTAGAACAGCAGCATCACCCTCACTTGAGAACTTGTTAAAAATGTAAATTTTGGGGCCCCACCCTATACCTACTGAATCAGGAACTCTGCAGCCAGAAATCTGTGCTGATTCTTTTGGACACTAAAGTTTGAGAACTACTGGTATAAGGCTGTATTATTTGTGTGGGTTTTAGTATATTTGGGGGAGAAGTAAGGTTTAATGCACTTTATGTCTCCTATGGTTCAGTAAATATAATGAGTGCTAAAAAAAAAAAATCCCTATCAGTTTATTAAGGGTATATGTATGATACTGAGTAGACTAGTATTCTATGGTACTCATCTAAATTTCAACAGTGACTTCTACCAAGAGCTACATATCACATGGTAAGAGAAAATATTTCCTGGCTAGCTCGCAAACTGCCTTTTGTCTAATTCTTTCTTTCCTAGTTGACTTTTTCCTTCTACAAAAACTGTTCTCTCATCTTGCATTTTGCTCTCTATGACTTATTCATTTAATGGTTAACATGATATTTGTCATATTTTAAGGAGTTGGGAGACAAAGAGATTGAAGCTTTGTTTAAATATATCATGATGCAAAACTCCTTGCAGCAGCGGGGTGGGGTCAGGTGACAGTAGACAGGGGAAAGGAGTGTTTATTTTAGTATCTGAGGCTATGATTTAAAGCCTGTTTACATGGCTAATTATTAAAGCATGAAAAACACACTTTGTAAAACACATGAGGAAAAGTGCATTTTTTAGTCTACCTTCTGTTTCTACTGGGCTATGTTTCCAACAGATGGCAGGAGCATCTGGGAAGCAAGCCAGTTAGTTGCACTGATGGGCCTGTACTAACTTAGCAACAGCTCCTGGTCATTTCCACGAGTCAAGAGTGAGCATGAAAGAGCTTAAACATAAAACCTGTACTGTCAAGCAGAGTAAAACCAGAAATAAAAGGATCATAGATTTAATAGAACTGGGAAGGATGTTGACTTCCTTGCATTTTAAAAATGATTTGTGTTGGAAAGAATGAATGTGTATGTTTTCTTAATTATCAAAGGTTATCCCTTTAGTTTAAAGGACCACAGCCAGCAGTAATTAAGGATGTCATTCACTGCTGTTAACTACTTGGTTTTCATGCTGTTTTGATTCCCATTTAGCTATTTTCTGAAGAAAAATACTCTAGAATCAACAAGGACATATACGTGACAGGGAAAACAACAACTTCTTACAATTAGTATCTCATAAAACTATGAATGGTAATACCTGAGAATGCAGTTATCTTTATAGAGCATGCAAAATTTATTCATGAATAGATCTGCAAGGAAACTTGGGTAAATACTGCAAAACAGTCACAAGACACTGAATAACTTTGCAATTCTGATGACATTTCTTGGAGGCGGTGTGCAACATAATGAGGAAATGTCAACAGTTTGTGAAATGCGATAGAAGCAGCAAGATAAAAAGAGGAAAATATAAGTTCTTTAAAAAGTAAAATGAATTTAACTTAAGAAAAAACGTGGTGGGAGAGATAGAAATTCTAAAGAATACTAGAAAGGGCATTTTTCTCAGCTTCAAATCCCACAAGAATTTCCTTAATACACCCTTGAAGTTGTTAAGTAAAATCTGATAACAGAATTGTTAGGACTATCAAGATCATTTTACTAAAAAGTAAGATTCAGTAAAAAGCAGAAGCTCTCAGAGGTTATTTTTCTCTTTGTCCTTTCATTGGCAGCCAGTGTTCCTCTCCACCTGTCATGGGGGCCCAGCTCTATTCCTCTCTGGTCTGGCCAAGGGCTGGTGAGCCACTCCACCAGGATTTGAGCAACTAGACAACATTTTATCTTTTCATTTTTGTGTCCCATTTTTTTGGCATATAAGGTCTTAATAAGTGTTGAATGTTCCATGACTGACTGAGTCCATAGGGAGCCTCTGGCTCAACTGCTGGCTCACCATCAAACACAACTCTTTCTTTATGGTAGGTCGGTGCCCCCTGCTCACCTCAGGTCCTCTGTTCAGGCCCCCCCATTAACTTGGCTGTCTGTGACTTGACTTTCTGACGCTTTGTAGCCCATAAGGGAAGTAGAAGGAGAAAGACAAAGTTCTTATGGGGAGTTTCTATGAACAAAAAGGAAAATTCCATTGCTGTGGATTAATCACTTCCTTTCCATTCCTCTTCCTCATGTGAAGGCTCCTCAGGACAGAGTGAAAATGTACATTCTCCTACGTGAATCTTCTGTAGTTTTTTTTTGCAAAAACAATCAGGTAGGTCCTCGTCATTCAGAAAAGTCAATAAAGTGAGTTGTGTTGAGTGGGAAAGCAAGATGGGAGAAGGATTCCTTGGTGTTATTTTGGGAGAATGTGGCACCTGGACCCTTTCTCATCCCAGAAATCCTTCTTTCCACTATTTAGCAATCCCACAATTCGATAGTTGGTATTCTTTCTCCCACTGAATGAAAAAACATGCAAATATTCCTGGGAGAGGTAATAAATTTCTCATTGTGCAGTACATTAGTATTAGAGGGATACAATGTTAGAATACCTGATCATAAATTTATGTCACTGTGAATGAACTTACCAGATCCTTGATCAAAGAGAGTCTTCTACAAAGTGCGACAAATTTTTTACAGAGAAAAAAGGCAAGATCACTTAATAGTCATTGTTATTTATTCAAGAGAATGACTACAGGGGCTGATAATGTCCCTTACCTGTTCAGCTAAGTGTACCCCATGGCAAAGTGACTGGTGATGTGGGAGTTGAGGGTGTAAGTCCCCTTGGATATGCCAGGATTTGTCTCCACTGTCTGGAGAGCTGTTTACTAAATGTTGGAGAAAAGAACATTGTTTTTTAATTCTGAATGAGTGAATCTAGTGCATCCCTTAGATTTCATAAGTAATCTAGAAAATTCTCATGCCACCAAAACGGTGAAAAGTATTCTAAATCCACTTATTTTGAGTAAAAAGATGGGTCATCTCTGAAGTTAAAGGACAAAACACTCAGCATGTTTTCTACCTTTGAGGGGTGAAGTCCATGCTCGTTCTTCATCTCCCCCCCCCCGCCCCACCCCGAGATTCATTCTTTTAAAGCTTAGGATATTTTATTTCTGAGTATTTATAATCTTAGAGTTATTTCTTTCATAACTAGTCTCATCTACAAAAATTGTAGCTGTCATTCACTGTTGCTTGCCACAGCTGAGGTCCTTGTGCTTTTCCTAAGCAATTGCTGAGTTTCGGGGTTATCTCTGTCATCCCCATGTGAGAAGTGATTTACCACCTTACCGAAGTGTGTAGAACTGATGGCCCTGGTAAGGCATGCAGAGCAGACTGTGAAATGCTTACCCACTCTGGGAACCCTGACTGTATATATCACTGTCTTACCTCCTATGCCTGGTATGCTGGAAATTTCAATGTTGTTTCTTGTTGCTTTCCTTCATCTTCATTTGTGTGACTCTTACTGACTAATCCAACTGAAGACTAGAGTATGTTTTTTTGAGGCATCTCTTGAGAATGTGCCACCATTCTCACCACAGGATGTATTCCAGCATAATGAAACCATTAGCACAAATGTTCCAGGGCAGGAAAACCATTTTCAAGCCTAAGACTTGTGTATTAGGAAAGACTAGTGTATTGTTTACAGCAAAATACACAGAGCTGGCTGATTTATAAAGAAAATGAAATTTATTACTTACAGTTTCTGAGGCTGGAAAGTCCAAAGTTCAAGGAACACATCTGGTGGCAGTCTTTGTGGTGGCAACAGTGACCTAAGGTTCTCACATTGAGAGATAGTGGAAGCAGAGAAAGGAGAGAGAGACACACACAGAGACTCTCCTTTTCTTTTAAAGCCCTCAAAAACATGCCCCTGACCACCATTTTTAATCCATTCACTACTGCATGGTCCCACAATCTAATTACCTCTTCAAGGGGCCACCTTTCAGTTAACATAATAGTATTTCCCACCCTCTTAACAGTCACAGTGGGGGCTAAGTTTCTAATACATAAAACTTGGGAGACAATTCATGCTTCAGTGAGTTTTGTTGGGGCATAATTCAATCTACTACAACCAGTAACATAGGGAAATCAAAAAGCATTAAACTAAAATACAGCAGTGAAATGAAGAAATTTGGAAAGCCCTTTGCTGGTCTGTAGTAATAAGATTTAGTTTCTAATAATATTCTTGAGAGGGGAAATCATCTTACTTCCTCTGTGGGGCAGTTGCTTTTAGAAAGCACATTATTTTGTGTATTAGAACCACAGAATTTTGAATGTGGAAAGTGACAAAGTATTATTTAGTCCAGTCTTCGTATAAGGAGAGTGTCTTGGCATTAGGTTCCCCTAAAAACAGAGCCTTAGACAAAGACTTTTGTATTATTACTTTAATAGAGGGTGCAATCTTAGGAAGCAGCGTGAGATACAAAAGGAATAAGAAAGAAAGAAGATATGAGGATATGTTGTCAAGCTGACTGTTTTTAAATGCACCTGAGTGCATCAATCTGTAGAACTTTTCTCCACGAATCTATATACATGTGCCTCTTGTCAGTCAATTTGGGTGAAAAATGGTCAAGAACAGGGTTTATTTTCTAGCTTAATTTCCTTTCTCTTTTTATTGGCTATTTTTTTTTTTCTATCTGCAAACATTCTTGTTGGTCCACTTTTATTCCAACATTGTCTCATATCTATTCAAAGCTGTCTTTATCATGACCCCTTTCCTTATTCAGAACTGCATTTCCTCTAACCTGGACAATTATAGCTATATCCTAATTTTTTCTATCCACTTTTCTCCTCACTAAATTCATCACACACACCATGCTCAGATTAATCTTATACTCATCCCTTGCTTGTACATATTTGTGCTTCCTCATTGTGTGCTCCGATATGGGTAAGTCCAAATTCCTTAGCCTGTGTGTATCAGTTAAGATGCTTTAAGATATGAAAAATAAAAGTCCAATTCTAAATGTAATAAGAAATACAAGGAGTTATTATGTCTCAAATTCTAAGAAATTCTTAGGTAGGCCTCTGCCCTTCCTTTTTCACATTTCTTTTGGGTCTATGTTCTCTTTTTCTTGTTGCCTCCATCTTAAGCTTGATGACAAAACTATAGAAGTTATATATAGTTACAGAAGTTTCAAGCATCATATTCAGATCCAACACTGGAAGAAAAGGGGCCATTTCTTTCTAAAGCTTAAGAGAAAAGTGACATTTGCCAGAAGGCCCAAAGCAAAAAATCCTCTCATCTAATTGGCCATGTACTTCTCCTAAATCAACTCTAATAATGGAAGATAGGGCTGCCATGACTGGCATAGAATACAGAGAATTTAGCCTTGGATCTGAGGGTAGAATTAAATAGCAGTGGATTATGCAGGACAGGGCAGGCAACCCACTTCGTTTGCTTCATGTACTCAGGATCTGCCAGTTCTAATCAACTTTTAGCTTGACTTCCCACTATTTTCTTTCACCCACATTGTATGATAGCCAAATCCAACTACTTGCTATAGTCCAATCTCTCCTGCCTCTTTACCCTGTAAAATACCCTTTCCTCCTTGCTGCCTATTAAAAATTATGCCCATCCTTCAAGGTCTATCTTCAATGTAAACTTCTTAATGAATCTCTCTCTCATTGCTCAATGGAAAGTGATTACCCTCTTACCTAACAACACTTTTTGACCTTATATTATTCATCTATTATATCAGATTGTAGTCTTCTTCAAGGCAGAGCCTAAAATGTTTTCATTATTACATCTGTCCTGCCCCAAGCAACAAGCACAAGGTCTTATACTTAATGGTTAATGTTTATTTTCTGAGAAGTTAAATTAAATTTCTAAAATTTTGTCTGATGAACCCTCGGGTTTTCAATTTGGGCAGTTTCTTGATAGTGGGAAAGTTCTGTTTTTCTTAGCTTCCTTGTTCTATAATTTCACCAGACAATTTAACTTACTAAGCAGAATATAGTAGAAGGAATGGGTTTTCTACAGCTGAAAATAACGAGTCACATTCTCCCAGTGAGTATAACCCAGAAAAAAAGAAAATTACCAATCTATGATGATTTGTCGGAAATGCCTTGATTTATCAAATCTTTTCTGGATTTTGATTTTACATATTTAAACCATTTTTCTTTATAGGATAAACTAATCATCACTTAGAGGACAAAAACATGTTAACTTGTTAATGGGTGAATTTTAAAGTGTGAATTTGAAATTGTTAGTAGTTAGAAAGATGCTAAACATTTTCATGAGAGTTCTGGAGTAGACATATTTTGTCTAGACAAGTGTTAAAAACTGGCATAATATTCCAGCAAGGAACGCTATTAATTTAAACCACAAAGACCGTGGGCTCATCCCTATATCTGATAACAAAGGATCTAACATCCCCCATGAAGAGAGAATTTAGCAATTCCACTGTACCCCTAACTTCTTCACAGTCGTTATGAGCATGGAACATCTGTTTCTAGCTGTAAATCTGTCATGTCACCAGAAAATTCAAAGACATTACCAGTTTATAACTCAAAAATCCATAAGTATATACACAGATGAAACCTATCTTATAAAACACTTACAATATCACCTCCAGTTAATGTCACAATAAATAAAGCATACTCACATCTTTCATTTATCAGGACAACATCCCACTGCAAAATTGCATTCCTCGAGGTAGACATTTATACTGGAGTTGAAGCAGCATAAAACAAAATTAGAAGATGTCTTGCATTATGTCTGAGAGCATCTAACTACTGTGTTTCATAGTGACAAAATTCCTACATTCAGGCAAAATTTAGTAATTTAAGAGTAACTGGGTAGTGACGTTTTTTATTCCTGGAAAAAGATAGGTAGATTTATTGTCTAAATACTACTGGTTGTATAACATTTATTAAGAAAGTTATACAATCTCTCTGCCTCATTTTCCTCAACTATAAATGAAGGATGATACTAATAACTATGTTTTATAGTTGTGGAGAGAATTAAAACAGTTACTATAAAACTTTTTGTGATGATGGAATTGCTCTATAATATAGCCACTAGCCACATGTAGTGTGGTTAATCTGACTGAGGAAGTGAAGTTATAAATATTTAAATAGCCACATGTGACTAGTCCACATATTGGACTGCACAGTTTTAGAACAATCTTTGGCACATAATAAATGATTAATAAATCCTAGATATTTTCAGCTTCTTCTCAGGACAAAATGTGTCACACAAAATTGTTTCCTCAAACTGCAAATACCTATGGCTTCTGTGATTTTTAAAGAGTTGAACAGAACATTCCTAGGAAGGAGGAAGTTTGTTCATATCTTTTTTCCTTTTGGAGTGTGAGTGTGTTTGTGTTTTCAGTGAATTTGTTACCTTACCCACTAAAGAAAAAACTCTTGGAATATTTTCTAAATTTTGGCTTAAAGTTTTACTTACAAATGAAAAAGTAAGGCAAAATAAAGCCATATTAAAACTTATAAAGTTAATAAACTGCTCAAAATGAAAACCCAGTGTTGGCAGAGATGTGAAGAAATAGGCCCCTGATGCAATCCTGATGCATCATCATTTTCTGTTCCATCTGCCTGCAATGCTCTTACCACAGATATCTGAATGTCTTGCTTCTTCATCACTCCCTCCAGGTCTCTGCTTTGATGTCACTCGAAAAAAGAGGCCTTCCTTGACCATCTGTATCCTGACCAAACTATGTAAAATTGCACCTTTTCATCATTCTCTGCACTTCCACCCATCATTTTCTGTGCCCTTAACCTGTTTTATTTTTCTTCATAATATGTATCATTTCTTGATACATTATTTAATTGCTTGTTTATTCTTTGCTTCCATTCACTAGTATAAAAATTCCTTTAAGGTAGAGATTTTGTTCAAAATATTTAATCAATGAAAAATCAAAAGGCAGTCAAATGTCCACAGAACTCAAACACATTAACACAACAATGGTACAGAGTCAAAACAAGGTGTTAAAAATTATTAATGGTTTAAAGATTAAGGTGCTTCATTATCAAATCCCTCCTCTGACCTGTATATATACTTACCTTGTTGCCTCTTCACTTTTTCTATGTACTATTTATTGACTTCTGGAAAAATTGTAAAAAAACAGTTATCATGAAAAATAGTAAAACAATACAGAACAATAAAGAACACATAAAATTTTTCTGTCATTCCATTGTTCATGATCTTCTGATGGTTCTTTATCATCACAGAGCAAAATTCAGTCTTATCAAGACCTTCAAAACCTACATGCTATGGACTTGCCCTCTGACCTCATCTCCTGTCCCTCTCCTCATCACTTATGACATTTCAGCCACAATGACCTCCTGGATCTTCTGTGGCCATCCATCTGTTTCTGCCCAGTGCTTTTGTACCTGTTGGCATGACCCTTCTCTCTCCCCACAAAATCTTTGTGGCCCATTCCCTCATTTCTTTCAGGTCTTTGTTCAAATGTTACCTCCTCTACTGCCCATTATCTATTGAGTTTCTGTGATTTAGTTTTCTTTATAAATTTTTTTTGTTATTACATTGCATTTGTTTGGTTGACCACATCTTTCCATTCAATGTAATTCTTTATCTGCTTTGTTCATGTTTATATTCCTACAATAAACATTGGTTGAATGAATTCAGAAGTCTATTGAACACAATAAAGTATATATGTGGATAAAAGTAGATACATAGTTATAGTAGGAGTGTTAAGAGAGAAGATAAAAGAGTTTTTGTACAACACTGTTCCTTCAGCAAATGTCTCTTGAGCAACTGCTATGTTCTTGTCACTCCTTTGGATCATTGGGATACATCAGGGTGCAAAACAAAGACCATGCCTTGTGAAATTTACAGTCTAACAAAATAAACAATGAGCATAATAAAGAATAATAACATTTGTTGAAAAGTATCAAGTGCTGTGAAAAAATGAAATTACTAGAGTAGGTTAAGGGATGTGGGGCGTGTGAGTGGTATAAAATAAGGTGGTAAGGGTAGGCTGCACTGAGAAATAAGATTTGAGCATAAGTTTAAGAGGATGAAGGAATTGTCTAAGAAGATGTTTGATGGAATAGAGTCCCTGAAAAATGGACAGCTATAATAAAGGTTTCAGGCTAGGAGCATACTTGGTGTGTTCAAGGGACAATGAAGAGGTCAGTGTGCCTAGAGCAAAGCGAGCCAGAGCAGTGGTGAGAGACAAGCTCAGAAAAGCAACAGAGGACCAGTTTATGTTGGGCTTTATAGGCCACAGTGAGAACCTTGGCTTTTACTTTGAATTAAGTGGGGAGTCATTGCAGTCAATTAAGTTAATCAGGAAGTCACTTTGACTCAGTGTGAAAATCAGTTGCAATGATAAGTCTTAAAAAGGAAAATTTTCTGAGATTAAACTAATTAGGAAATATATATAAAATCCAATGCAGAGTGTGGATGCATCTATCTTTAAGAAAATACATGATATCATATGTCCGAATCACATCAAGCCAGACCTTTAATTTTAATTCCCCTTGTGCATATCTGATTTAAGGACTGTAGCAGGTCATCTGCAGCTAAAGTAGGAATCCTGCCAATGTTGCCAGTTGTAAAACTCTTTATCCTGTTCATGATGCCAATTATAGAGCTACTTGACTATGCCAGTTGTCAGGCTCTTTTTACCCACCTGTAATCCTGCCGACTGGGCCAATTGTCGAGCTAGGGCTAGGTCTGGAGCTCACGGACCCCTCAACTGGCAAACATGTAGGTTCAAAAGCATGGCCACTTGAGGCAGTAAACTCCAACCAAGGTGGTGGCACCATGCAGGCACACTAACTCTACCTACACAAAACCTGCCCACAAGGAATGCTGCACCAGCCCCCACCTGCCCTGAGGCAAGGGGAGCCTGATTAAATTATCCTATTTGCCCAACAATCCACCCCTTCAGGGTCCCTTGCTGCACAATGTATGCATTCAAAATCTTCTGTGATGTTCCCTTAGCAAGGATAAATGACCCTTACATTTACATATTACACATTCCATCCCAGTCTCAAAAGTCTTTAGCTTGTTCCAGCACCAGCTCAAAAGTCCAAAGTCTCCTCTGAGACCAAATGCAAAAGTCTTTCCAGCTGTGAACCTATAAAGAGTCAAAAAGAAGTCTATCTACTTCCAAGATACAGTGGGACAGACATTGGGTACACATTCCCATTCCAGAAGGGAGGAATAGAAAGGAAAAATCAGGCCCCATGAACAAATCTGAAACCCAAACAGGGCAAACATTAAGCACACTGAGGCACCTGGACCCCTAAAGCTTTGGACAACCTTTCTCCTACAGCTCCGCCAAGTGTAGCCCATTGAGCTGCCTGGTGCCTGTGGCTTTTCCAGGCCAGTGCTGCATGCTGCCAGTAGCCCCATGGTTCTGGGCTCCTGGCACAATATGAATGCCACTGAGGTTTTCAGCTTTTGCTCTTCAGAGGTGCTGAGGCAGGATTGCTCTAGCCAGAGTGGCTGGGATGCAGGGAGCAGTTTGCTGAGGACAATGACACCCCAGGTCTGTCCTCCAGGACAACTCAGTTCTCCTAGGCCTCAGGGTGTGTGATGGGTGGGGCACCCTTCTAGACTTCTCAAATGCCTTTAGGGCATTTTCCCCATTGTCCTGGTTTTTAGCATCTGGCTGCCTCACTGCCAAGGTAATGTCTTTATATCTGCTTCACCCTTGCGTTTTTCTCCAGCTCTCCACTTTGCTACCTTATGGGCAGGCTGCAAATTTTCCAAATCTTTACACTCTGCTTCCCTTTTAAATTCTGGCTTTTGAATTACTTCAATCAGCTTGGCTTATGCCAGCTACTCACTCAGTCTCAGGCAGTTTTGGGAGCATTTGCCCACTGAATTCAAACAGCTGCATTTACCCAGTCCATTAAGGAGCGGCTGCCCTGCTCCTGTGTATATCTGTGGCTATTTTGTAACTGCTGCCACTGAGACAGACATGTAGTAATGGAGACTAACTTTTCTACCTTTTCACCAGGTGAAAACATACTTGAAATTCTGCAGGGGCACCTGTCCTTTGGTCATCTGCCCATCTGCATGTGGCACTGTTTTCTCATTCTTTTCTCAGGTTTATATGGCACTCTTCAAGCCATTGGGTTTAAGTCTTTCCCTTCAAGCCATTTGCCTTCAGACAAATGCAGCATGCATTTACTATATCATCTCTAAAGCACATTACACCATCCACCCCTAGGTCCCATAGCTGCAACAGCTAGGGGCTCTCCCTGTTTCTGCTGCTTTACTGTATCAATTTCTTGTGCACAACAGGTTGTGCCTGGAGATGCACAGTCTTCCCCAGCTCACCACTGGGTTGGTCATCTTCTGTGGTGTGAAAGGCAGGAGTGGCTAGTCACTGCATGTCATTCTCCAAGACATTTATCCATGCTTCCAACAACTCTGCTTTCTGCTGCAAATCTCGATTAGTTTGCAGCATAGTGAGCAGCAGCCAGGCTCCAGTCAACAGAAAAGTGGCCACTGGGCACCACATGCTCAAGGATAGCCACATTTCCTCCCCCTCCCACTGGGTTTTCTGCTGTGGTGCCTGGTCTATGCTGTCTTGCAGTACAGTGTGCAGCAACCAGATTCTAGTCAACAGGAAGGTGGCCATAGGACAGAGCATATTCAAAAGTAGCCACATTTCCTCCTTCTTCCAAGGGCTTTTGGCCCCTGTACCTGCTCAGAATCCTGTCACAGACTATGCCAATTGTGGCACTGTAGCTCTTATAGGAATCCTGTCAACATTGCCAATTGTAAAGCTCTTTATCCTGTTCATGATGCCAATTGTAGAGTTACTTGACTATGCCAGTTGTTGGGCTCTTTTTACCTGCCTGTAATCCTGCTGACTGGGCCAATTGTCGAGCTAGGGCTGGGTCTGGAGCTCACAGACCCCTCAAGCCCATTGTCCAGACTGGGTCACAACCCTTCACATGCCAGGCTGTGTCACCAGACCCCTCACACGCCAGGCTGGGTCACCAGACCCTTCACACGCAGGTCTATGAGCTAGGTAACTGGCAAACAGGTCCCTGGAAGCCATAGGTTAGAAAGCATGGTTGCATGTGTGGTGGCCGCCTAAGGCAGTAAACTCCAGCCAAGGTGGCAGTGCCATGCAGATGCACTAACTCTGCCCACACAGAACCTGCCCACAAAGAATGCTGCACCACCCCCAACCTGCCCTGAGGCAAGGGGAGCCTGATTAAATTATCCTATTTGCCCAACAAGGACACTTAATCTTTTTTCAGAAAATATCAATCATATAAAGCAGACCTATAAAGCTTCTAATAGTTTTGTATATATGGTTATAATTGTCAGGAAATTTTGATGATTTAATCTAAAATATCACTAATAAGGCAATAGTGATCAACTCTCATAAATAATAAAAACCAAAAAAATTTGTATGTATGTATTTCTATTAGACATTTTAAATTTATTGTGAAATAATTTCATAATATTTATTTCATAATTGTGAAATATTGTGTCCCAAAATAATAGGTATATATTATATAAATACATATAAAGCCAATCACTAGGATTCAATGTATTTAACTAAGACAATAGTTTCTTAGGACAATTCGTGTCCATGTATTCTACTTTTAATTCAATTAAATTCCACTCTATACCTGTTGTACCCTCCAGCCTCAGTATGTTTTCCCTTCTTGAAATAATACCTTGCTGATCACCTAGGATCTGCTGACCTCTCTCTAATCTCGCCATTAAATTCAGCTATAAAAACATATAGGAATAGATTTGTAATCAAATGCACATGACTAACATCTCTTCAAGTGTTGTCTTTCCTGGATTACTCTCCAGAAAAAGAGTGGAGATTTGTCTGGAAAAAGATCAGATGGAGATTCCAGCCAAAGTCAAACTGGTAAGCATTGCAGGAAGCCTCTGCAGGAGGGGTCCTACCTTGCAGGCAGCAGCTGCAGGTGCTGCAGGCAAACTGAATTGGAGCTACTGTGTGCAAAAACTGAGCTGCAGCCTCCACTCCTCAAGCAATTCAAGGCCATCTAATTTCATTTCTGAGGTGAAACTAGACTCTGAGGAGGTCCCAGCAACCAGGGAAAGAACTCTTAGGAAAATAAGAGCCATCTCCCTCTACTTGAACATGTGTCCTGTGGTTAGACAGCTGCACAGGCCCTGGCACCTCCATTTCCAATCTTATAGGCAGTCGCCAGGATTCAAGGGAAATTCTAGAGTCAGAATATTTATTTTTAATTCTTAACTAAACTTCATATTCTCTAGCACATTGTCATATGGCCAATTAAATTTTCCCATGAGTCAACTATTGTCAAATAAAGTAAACTTCCCAAAAGGATATAGAACATTTATTTGTTCAGAGAAAGCTGGTAAAAAAAAAAAAAGTGTGCAGGGGATTGGTTCCTAAAGGTCCTAGGGTGTCCACTTCTGCCATTATTAGCTGTGGATTTCAGGTAAGTTATTCTACCTGACTTTGTTCCTCTGGGAAAAACAAAAACAAAAACAAAACAAAACAAAACAAAAACAAAAAACAAACAAAAAATACAAGCACGAGGATAGGGCTTTTAAGTTGCTTTCCTTCTTCCCAAGGTTCTGTTACTGATCTCGATTTTACATAATGATAGCTTTTCTAAGGTTCTCTTTTTCCATGTTTGAAGAACTCAACTGGATAAAATTCAAATAGTACAAAGCCTCTGAGAATGAAGAAAACTACCCTGCTTTCTCTCTGACTGTCTAATCATTGTCTGATGTGTTCCACAAGTCTTTCTATTTATCAGATCAAAGTGTTGTCTGTGAAGGCTGTCTGACCATGACATAAGTTTACCATATCCATCTTTATAGGAGAATGCATTTGGGAACACAAAGAAACACTTTCAGAATAACCGAGAAAGTTATAGAGAAGACAACATGGCTAGTTTTTATTCCCAGCTGAATTTTGGCATGCAGAGTCACACTTGAATAACTTTAATGCTTTATAAATTTTTGTTTATTTAAATAAAAAATAAATATAAAATTGTTAAATTTTGAGATTTGGAGGCTAAGACAAGCAACTTAAGTAATAATGAATTTTGATTCCAAAAGCATGGTGTTATTCATTGCTTCATTTTTTCCCTTCTGTTTTATACTTGGTCATTATTATTAACATTTTCAGTTTTACTGAAGATTAAGAGAGGAGTAAAAGTGCTCGCTTCGGCAGCACATATACTAAGAGAGGAGTAGAAGAATATTTTTAATACAGAAAATTTATTTTGGCAATTTTATTTAGCTAATTTTTCCTTGACAGGAATGACAACTTGTGAAATATCTGAGGTTGTTTGGTATACAATATATATTCTTCATCGGTACAAAGAACTCTACAGATATTTTGTCTTTTAAATCCATCTAATTTTCAATATGATTGTTGCTGCCATTTGTGGCAAACTTTTTATCTTCCAACATTCATTTCCCCATTCTTTCACAGTAACAGTCTTGCTGGGCACATGTCAGCCCAGCTGAAGACTACATTTTCCATCCTCCCTTGTAGCTAGATGAAGTCATGGGCCTAAGTTATTGCCAATGGGGTATGAGTGGTAAAACTTTTTTGGGTCTTGGTTTTAAAAGGGTTGGACATGCATTTCCCTGTCTTTGTACCTCTTACTGTTGGCTGGGAGACGGTGAAACTGGAATTGCCTCCATGGACCCAGAGAGGAAACACATCTATGAAAAGTGGTTAAAGTATTCTTCTAGTTCCATATATCTAGCTTGGATCATTACAGAAGAAAGGGAGAAGCTTCTATTTTGCATTTTGGAATCTCTTTGTTACAGAAGTCTAGCATGTACCTTAACTAATATGCTTCTCCTATTTTGAGATCTAAGCGAGAAGAAAAGATGTGAAACCAGCAGATATTCTTGTACTTGCCTCTTGCTTCTAGATGCCACTCTTCTTTGTTGTTGCCGTCTATGGTTGTCTCTTCTCCTGGCAGCTCTGTTAGAGCAGCAAGAGGAGATGCTCTACCTCTAGGCTCCTTCGCGTTCTGTCACTTTCACAAGAAGCACATTCCATCTCCTACATAACTAAAGTTAAGTCTAGGGCTCCTTACTGTATGTTTTGTTAAAGAACTTTCCACAGGGGTTTCACAGCGACAGTGTAGATCTCCCACAATTCCACTTTATAACTTGCTCACTCCTCTAAAAATTTGTATTAATTGTACCTCTTAACACAGACTCTTCATGTTATTTTTTTACTACAGTTAGAGCTCTCCCATGTTTTTTCCCCAGAAATATGTACATGCATATGCATAAATAAATAAGCATTTTCTTTGATTTTTAAGTAAATAACTTCATACAGAAATTGTTGTTCTGCAACTTAACTTTTTTTCCTTATAGTATGTCTTGAAGACCATCCATTCAGTACATCTTGACTCCTTAATTCTTTTGAACTGCCTCATGTAATTCCCTAGAAAAGATGTATATATCAAAATTTATTAAATTTATTTTTTCCATAATTTGTATTATAAAACACTTAACTCCAACAAAATAGTAAGTATGATTATACAATTTCTTTTGTACGATAGGAATGTTTTACATATTTTTATTTAAAAGGAATGAAAATTTTAAGAAATACCCATTTATCTAACCCTTAGCTTAAGAACTGGAATATTACTGATACGATTGCTGCCCCTGAATACCTCCCTCTTATTAAATTTCTTCACCTTATACTCACCCACAAAGAAACCATTAGCCTCCTGAATATTTATCATTCATTTACTTTTATTTATAATTTTGTGATATGTATATTCTAAACAATCCGTGTTTTGACATTACAACTGATACCACAGAAAAACAAAGTATCATTAAAGACAATTATAAACAAGTATACACCAATAAATTTGAAAATCTAGAGGAAATGGATCAATTTTCAGACACATGCAAACTGCAAAGATTGAACCAAGAAGAAATAGAAAACCCAAACAGGCCAATATCAAGCAATGAGATTGAAGCAGTAATCAGCAGTTTCCCAACAAGAAAAGCCCAGGGCTGGATGGCTTTACTACTGAAATCTAACACACCTTTAAAGAGGAATTAATGCCAATTCTCCTCAACTATTCCAAAAAATTGAAACAAAAATCCATTCTCCCAAACTCATTCTATGAGGACATCATTATCCTGACACCAAAACCAGACACAGATACAACAACAAAAGAAAACTAAAGGCCAATTTCTTTGATGAACATAGAAGCAAAAATCCTCAACAACATATTAGAAACAGGGGCCGGCCCATGGCTCACTTGGGAGAGTATGATACTGATAACACCAAGGCCATGGGTTTGGATCCCTATATAGGGATGGCCAGTTAGCTCACTTGTGGGAGCGTGATGCTGACAACACCAAGTCAAGGGTTAAGATCCCCCTTACAGGCCATTAAAAAAAAAATAAGTAGAAACAGAATACAGAAGCACATCAAAAAATTGTACACCATGATCAAGTGGTATTCATCCCATGGATGCAAGGGTGGTTCAACATGTGCAATCAACAAAATCCACAACAAAAACCATATGATTATCTCAATAGACACATGAAAAATATTTGACAAAATTCAGCATCCCTTCATGATAAGGACTCTCAGAAAACTAGGTGTAGAAGGAAAATATGTCAACACAATAAAAGCCATATACAACAAACCCAATACCAGTATCATCCTGGATAGGGAAAAGCTGAAAACTTTCCCTTCAGAAGAGGGACAAGGCAAGGATGCCCACTATCAAGACTCCTATTTATCATAGTATTGGAAGTTCTAGCCAGAGCAATCAGAGAAGAAAAAGAAATAAATGGCTTCCAGATTGGAAAAGACAAAGTCTAATTGTCCATGTTGAAAGATGACATGATTCTATATATAGAAAAACCTAAAGACTGTACCAAGAAACTCTTAGAGCTGATAAATAATTTCAGTAAATTTGCAGAATACAAAATCAACACACAAAAATTAGTAGTGTTTTTAGACTCCAACAACAAACTAGCAGAAAAAGAAATCAAGAAAGCAAGGCCATTTACAATAGTCAACAAAAAAATAACACACCTAGGAATAAATTTTACCAAGGAGGTGAAAGATCTCTGTAACAAGAACTACAAATCACTGCTGAAAGAAATTAAAGAGGACAAAAAAGGTGGAAAGGCATTCCATGCTCCTGGATTAGAAGAATTACTGTTACGAAAATGTCCATATTACCCAAAGAGATGTACAGATTCAAAGCAATCCCTATCAAAATACCAATGATATTCCTCACAGAAAAAAAAAAAAAAAAAAACAGTCCTCACATTCTTATGGAACAACAAAAGACCCTGAATAGCCAAAGCAATCCTGAGCAAAAAAAAATAAAGCTAGAGGCATTACTTTTACTGACTTCATATTTATGCTACAAAGCTATAGTAATCAAAATAGCATGGTTTCTGGCATAAAAACAAACACTCAAACCAATGGAACAGAATAAAGAACCCAGAAATCAACCCACATACTTATAGACAATTGATCTTCAGCAAAGGCACCAAGAACATATATTGGGGAAAAGACTGCTTCTTCAATAAGTGGTGCTAGGAAAACAGGAAATCCATAAGTAGAAGAATGAAACTAGACCTGTACCTCTTGCCATATACCAAAATCAACCAAAGTGTATTAAAGACTTAAATATAAGACCTGAAACTATAAAACTCCTTAAAGAAAACATAGGGGAACACTTCAGGAAGTAGGACTGAGCAAAGACTTTATGAATAAGACCCGCAAAGCACAGGCAACTAAAGAAAATATAAATGAATGGGATTATATCAAACTAAAAAGATTCTGTACAGAAAAAAATTAAATAAAAATAAGTAAGCAAGTAAGTAAGTAAATAAATAAATAAGTAAAGCCAATTAACAGAGCAAAAAGACAACCTGTCAAGGGGATATTTGCAAACCATGAATCCCACAAGGGATAAATTATCCAGAATATATAAGGAACTCAAACAACTTAACAGTTAAAAACAGGTAACCTGTTTAAAAATGGTCAAAGGATCTGAGTAGGCATTTCTCAAAGGAAGATGTACAAATGGCCAACAGACACAGGAGAAAATGCTCAATTTCACTAAGCATCAAGGAAATGCAAATCAAAACCACCTTGAGATATCATCTCACCCCAGTTAGACTGGCTATTATCAAAAAGACAGAGGATAACAAATGCTGGTGAGGATGCAGAGAAAGGAGGACCCTCCTACACTGTTGGTGAGAGTGTAAATTAGTACAGACATTATGGAAAACAGTATGGAGGTTCCTCAAAGAACCGTAGATAGAGCTGCCATAGGATCCAGCAATCCCATTTTGGGGTATATACCCAAAGGAATGGACATCATTATGTCGAAGGGATACCTGCACTCCCATGTTTATTGCAGCTCTATTTACAATAAACGAGATGGAACCAACCTTAATGTCCATTGATGGATGACTGGATGAGGAAAATGTGGTATATACAGTCAATGGAATACTACTCTGCCGTACAAAAGAATGAAATTCTGCTGTTCTTAGCAACATGGATGAACTTAGAGAAAATTACATTAAGTAAAACAAGCTAATCACTCAGGCAATCATAAGTGAGAGCTAAGAAAAAAAAAAAAAAGAAAGATACAACAATCACAATTATATGCTGAGCTTTCAAAATGAGAACTGAAGTTATCAGATGTGGGAAAGGGAGAGAGGGAGGGGGACTAGCAAAAATTGGTAAAGGGCCACAAAAAATCATTACATTGTGTAATGTCAAATATACTAATTATCCTGATTTGAGCATCACATATCGCACACAGGTATTGATATTCAATGTAGTACCACACAGATAGGTACAATTAATTATGTTTCAATAAAAAAATTAAAAATGTAACAATTCCCTTTAAGTCTTTAGCCCACCAAAAGATCAAAACATTTTGTGTGGTGTGTTATAGGGTACTAATATTTCTCAGTTTTTTCATAATTGTTTATTGAATACCTTGTTATTGCTCTGTAATGCAAATTCTGTCATATACAAAGTTTCCTTATATGTGTTTAATTCTACATGAAAAATATACAGTTCTACTTACTATTTCTGTATGTGACTCAATATTTCTCATTTTTCTTCTCAGGTCTGTTTTGGCCAGTCTTAGTCTTTGTTCTTCCATATCAAATTTAGAATCAGATTCAAAGGTTCAACAAAATAAACCTGCTTGGATCCTGATCAAAATTGCATTACAAAAATAATTTAATTTGGGTAGAATTCAAATATTAGGACACTGAACCTTGCTATTCGTGAGGACAGATTTTTTCTGTTTTTTTTTTTTAATATCCTTCAATAAATTTTTCTAAGGTTGTTTAAATATTGTCTTATTGATTGTTATTTGTTTTCTTCTTTTAAACAATACTCATCATTATTTGCATACATATTTATGTTTTTCTTTCAGAAATATAATCCTTGAGAAAATTGCTGTGTGAAATCTGGATAAATTTTTAAAGGAGTCTGTGAAATTTAACATTATCTCCAAAGCTATATCAACAAGCCCATTGTTCAGCATAGTAAAATAGTCACTGTTATGTTGCTTTTTATTTTCTTGATTTCTTATATAATTTAATGTATTTGTTGACAGTTTATACTTTTTATAAATGGAATTTTCTGATAATTTTTCTTTCATCTGTTAACATTTATTTTTTAATCACATTTTTTATTTTAGAAAATTTGTTTGATATATAATAAATATTTCAACAAAGGCTTTTGATTTTTTAAAATTTTAATTGTAATACTTCTATATAATGTTCAAAATTTTTGAAAGTATCAGTCTTTTCATTTATAGTTTCTAATTTTGTGCCTTCATAAAAATATCTTCTCTTTGCCATGTCCTTTTAATATCTTTCACATTTTACTTTAACAGTTTTTTAACATCTAATTTTGAAATATGTTCAAAATTTATTTTTGTGTATCATATAAAATATGGAATAATTTTGCATATTTTTTAAAACATGTAGCTGATGTTAGTTAGCTACTTATTTAATAATGCATCATTTTTCTATTGTTTTAAAATGCACTTTTTTTCATAACTGTATTTTATTATTATTTCTTAGGGTTAATTGGCTTTCTTTTTTGCAATAGTTTTAAGTTCACAGCAAAACTGAGGGAAAGGTACAGATATTTCCCATAACACATTTTTTAAAAAATATACTAAATTCGCATGTATACACGAGTCTATGCCTGAAATGAGTTCTGTTCCATTTATTTAATTTATTTTTGCTATGCCGTGCCATTTTTACACCATTTTAATCACTGTATTCTCAAGGTGTGTTCTGATATTTGGTAGGGCAAATACTGGTCTCCAGATTCAATATTTTCTTTTTCTTGAATATTTTCTTGGATATAAGAATCAACATTTTAAGATTTACAACATTTCCTGACTGTATTTTTATTGGAATTGAATGATTTTACATATTAATTTTGGAAGAATTAGCATTTTTATAATTTATAATGTTCAGATTTCTCATTCCATAATATTACATATTTCACCATTTGTGTATGTTTCAAAAAAATTTTTCAGGAAAGTTTTATAATTTTTCATCACGTAGTTTTTTTGATTTTATCTTTTATTATTGAGTAGTAATTTATTGTATGGATAAACCACAATCGTGTATCCATCACCTACTGAGTAACATTTGGGTTGATTCACATTTTAATTTTTGACTATTTCAAATTAAGCTGCTTTGAATATTTGTTGTATTTTCATTGTCATTCATTCAAAACACTTTAAAATTTGTTTTGTGATTTTTTTCTTGATTCAAGAATTATCTAGAAATCTGTTGTTTAAATTACAGATATTTGGGGGTTTCCTAAATATCTTATTCTTAGTAATTTTTACTTTAATTTTGCTGCAGTAAGAGAGTATGCTCAGTATGATTTCATATCTTTTAAATATATTGAAACTTGTTTTATGGTAATATATATTCTCTTCTAGTGAACAAGTTACATTTATAGTCACCACATAAATGTGCACTGAAAAAGAATATTTTGCAGCTGTGGGATATAATATTTTTATAATATCAATTAGGTCAAGCTTGATAGTGTTGTTCAGATCATACAAGCCTTTACTGATTATCTGTATCTACTGGTTCTCTCAATTGTTAATTTTAAATGATGGTGTAATTGCTTATTTCTCCCTTTAATTCTGCCCATTTCTGCTTCATGTATTTTAAATTTCTATTGTATGTGCATACATATTTATATTTTTTTATTTTATCTTGATAAATTGTTCCTTTTATTGTTATGAAGTGTCCCTCTTTACCTCTATTAATACTATTTTTCTTGAAGTCTGCATTATTAGTTATAATAACAACGGCTACAGGGTTTTTATGCTTGCAGTTGTGTCATATATCTTTTTCCATCCATTTATTTTCAACCTAGCTGTGACTTTATGTTTAAAGGATGTCTCTTACAGGCAGTGTACAATCAAGTCTTGTGTTTTTGTCCACGATGATAATCTTTCTCTTTTTGTTGGGCTGTTTACATTTACTGTGATTATTACTGTGGTAGGATTTTGGTCTACCACTTCATTGTTTTGTTTGTTTCCACTATTTTTTGTTCCTTTGTCCTGCCTTTCTGCCTTCACTTAGATTTTTTCTATATTTTTTGTATTCCACTTAAAAATATTTATTGGCTTTGACTGTATTGTTTTTGTCTTCAGAGGTGTTCTAGTGATTATAATATATAAACAAACTTATCAAAATGCACTTAGTTTAATTTTGTATTAGTTCATATGAAATATAAAAACTTTGTCACCATAGAAGTACCTTTACCCATCACCCTTTAGTTGTCATATATATTGCATCTCTATATATTGGAAAACCCCACTAAGGCTCAGTATCAGGCCTTTAATTTCTTATCTGACCTTCCATAACCTTTCTTTGAAGTGACTTTTTTCAATCATTTACTGTGAATAATTTCATTACATTTCTATGGACAGTATGCATATGTACATCTATATTTTTATACACATATAGAGAAGTCAGCCATGGGAAAATATTAAGGGATGAGGTCAGAGAAGTAACAGGGAGTCAGACCATGTAGGATGTTGTAGACCATTGTAAGGATTTTGGCATTTAATCTGGGAGAAAGGTGGAGAAGAGTGGCAAAATCTGACTTGCATTTTAAAAAGTTGCTATATTAAGAATATAGCAAGGACAGGTGAAGGCCAGAGAAAAGGCTACTACAGAAATCCAGATAAGAAGTTTGGTGGCTCTGACCAGTAAGTGGTGACTACTAGTTGAATTCATGATATACTTTGAATAATGCCAATAAGATTTTCAGATGGATTGGATGTAGAACATGAAAAAAAGAGAGGAGTCAAGGACAATGCCAAGGTTTTTCACTTGAGCAATTGTCAGTTTTGAGCTGCTATCCAGTGAAATGGGGGAAAAGGTAGGTGGAGTAGTTTGAGGTGGGGAAAAATGAGTTCATTTTGGAGATGTCACACAGATGCTCTTTGACTTATGATGGGGTTACATCCCAATAAGCTCATCCTAAGTTGAAAATATCATAAATTGAAAATGCATTTAAATACACCTAACCTACTGGGCACCATAGTTTAGTCTAGCCTACCTTAAATGTGCTCAGAACACTTACATTAGCCTACAGTTGGGCAAGATCATCTAATACAAAGCCTATTTTCTAATAAAGCACTAAATATCTCATTCAATTTATTGAATATTATACTAAAGG
The DNA here is from genome assembly GCF_027409185.1 of Cynocephalus volans. Classification (NCBI taxonomy): domain Eukaryota; kingdom Metazoa; phylum Chordata; class Mammalia; order Dermoptera; family Cynocephalidae; genus Cynocephalus; species Cynocephalus volans. The sequence goes on from NC_084461.1 coordinate 102,542,973, forward strand.
TGAAAAACAGAATGGTCCTATGGGTACTTAATGTGTATCGCTTTCTCACCATTGTAAAGTTAAAAAATTGTAAGTTGAGCCATCATAAATTAGGGATTGGCTCTATATGCAGCTGTATATATGAATACAATTCACCAGGAGTTCTGGGCAGAAGATATAAATTTGGGAATTACCTTCCATAAATAGTATATAAGGTGATAAGATGGATAAGATTCCTTAGAAAGCAAGTGTATATAAAGACAAAAAGAAGAAAAAAGACTGAGACCCATGGCACTTGCTATGATCTGAATGTTTTTCCCCTCAAAATTCATGTTGAAACTTAATCGTCAATGCAACAATATTGGGAGATGTGGCCTTTTGAAGGTGATTGAGTCATTCAGTGACTTATAATAAAAAGGACTTGATGGAGAAAGTTCACCATTCTTGCGCCTGCATCTTCTGCCATTTGAGCTGTGAGGACACAGCTTTCATCCTCTCCTCAGGAATCAGTGTTCAAGGCACAATCTTGGAAGCAGAGAGCAGCACTTACTGGACAACCAAACCTGATGACACCTTGATCTCACTCTTCCCAGCCTCCTGGGCAGTGAGAAAATAAATTTATGTTCTTTATAAATTACCCAGTGTGTGGTAATTTGTTACAAGACAATACTCCATTGATAAAAGATCTAGAAGGAAAGGAGGAGAGTAAGGAGTTTGGAAGGAACAGCTGTTTAAATAGAAGGAAAACCAGAAATGTGTATTGTCCTGCAGCCAAGTGAACAAAGTACATGGAGGAAGAAATATTGATGTTTTATTTCAAATGCTACTTAATAGATCAGCAACATAACCAGCACCATTTTAGACAAGCCCAAGTACAAAATGGCACCATCCACCTCCTCCCATCCCCTCCCTCATTCTCTTTTACAAGAAGCCTCATGGTTTTGTAGAAAATGAAACTTTTGGTGTTTCCACATGTACAGAACTCTCCATTCCCATGACCTAACTCAATCCCCACCCCAGAATCACATCACCCAGCTCTTGGTGCCAACATTCCAATATAAGCTCCCACTGCCCTATGTTAGGTGCTGTCCCCCATTTTCAGGGCAGCCCCAGGCCGCCTGCCACTTTGAACACAGCTCGGTAGATTTTCTTCTTTTAATAAAGCTTGAAAGGTACCGGCATCTCGGCTCACTTTCTTTCACTACTGAAGGTCAAATAAGATAAGAATTGAGAACAGATCTTTGGATTTAGCAACTTGGTAAAAATTGGTGTCCTTGACAAGAGCAATTTTGGTGGAATGGTTGTGACGGTGGGAGGAAGTCTGATTGTACTATGATTAAGAATAAAAGGAGCAAAAAGAAAGGAAAGGAAGGATGGAAATTGGAGGTAAGGTATATAGATAATTCTTTCAAGTAGGTTTACTGAAAAAGGAAGTAAAGAAATGGTAAAATGGTGCTAGCTCATAGGTAAAGTGGGTCAAGAGAAGATAGTTTTTCAGATGGGAGAGATCAGAAAATATTTGTATGCTGACAGGAATGGTCAAATAAAGAAGGAAATTCTGATCAAGGAACAGAAAGAGGTGCACTCACTTGAATAACATCTTTGAATATGCAAGAGCAGATGGGTTCAAGAACACGGAGGGAAATTGGCTTAAGTAAGAGCATAAAGGAATCTTTTTGATAACAGGTTAGAAAGCAGAGGTTCTGGGCATAGATGCTGGTAGTAAGTAGATGTGGTTGGTAGAGTCTGTGAAAGTTGTCTTCCTATTGCTTTAATTTTATTGGTGAGGTGAAGCAAGATCAGCATCTGTGAATGAGGATGGGGAAGAATTTTTAAAGTTTTCAGAGGCAAGAAACAGTAGTCAAGGAGCATGGGAGAGTTAATGGTCTGTGGAGTGTTTTATTCTTTTCTGACTGTTCTGAAATTTTACCAATGTGGGTTTTGATGTGGACCTTGTTTCAATGTGGGCCTTTTTTTTCTTTCTTTCTTTCTTTTTTTTTCATCCTGCTAGGTATTTGGTGGGCCCTTTTAATCTGAAGATCCATTTCTTCCTTCAGCTTTAGGAAAGGAAAATACCATGAGAAAACATAAGGAGCTTCATGAAGAATCCTAATGTAAAAAGTAAGGTTGTAGTGGTAGTTTTGTGATCAGATAAAGTAGGGTATTAGATGCCAGACTAAGCAAGTGGATTTTTTTAGTAGGTAATGAGAAAATATGAGTATTGAATATTTTTAAGATGAAGAGTCACATGTTATTGATATATTCTAAGGAAACCTATCTTGCCTTGCCCCTAGTGCTTTAAATGCAGTTGACTTTCCCAAATAACATCATGAGTTCTCGAAGGCCAGGCACACTGGCAAAAGCACTCATTCCACTTATCTCCTGCTCTTCTATACCTGCTCTAAGACCTTGTCTCCTTGATCCTCAGCCTTCTTACTCGAGATTTCTGCTTCTGGAATTCCTCGATATAGGAACACATTCACCCTCCTTTCTTTGAATTGCCAGCTTTGTGTTTTACTCTCAGTTTTGCCTCTTCTGACAACATCTCTGCAACTTTGGGTGGCCTAGTTCCCTTACTGGTCATTTGCTTTGTGTGACTATCTATTGGCTACTTTAGCTGCTGGACTTTATTTCCTTTCTACCAACCCACAAAATAAACCACAGAGGACTAACGTGGGTAAGACTCTTGAGCTGTGGTTTAAGATGGATTAAAGAGAAAGGCTAGAAGCTGGGAAAATACTGCATAGCTAGTTTAGGTGGTGAGTAAGGAGATTCTGATCTAGGGCGATGCAAGATTTGTCCTTAAACTATTATGCTGTGATAGACATTACTAACAAGGTGGTATTTCTCAGTTATGCTTTGACTAATTTGCATTTAATTGAGAGTAGAAACTAAAGATAATACAATTGTTTATGAAGTTAGAAATAACTCATGAGGCAATCTAGGTAACACAAACGTACAGCTGCATTCAAATTGCCCTCAATGTGTCTTAGCTGAGTCTGAGATGTTAGGTCATGACACTACCACTCATCTGTTCACCATAATCATGCCAAAGATAGAGAGGTTGTAGAGAATACTTTTAAATTTATATTTCATTTTTCTTGAAGATCTGGCTTTCTCTTGTCTTCACTGTGGAAAGTCACAGGTACAGGGTCACAGCAGGCTCCAGTGCACAGTATTTAGAATGCAAATTATGTTTATCTTCTATAATGAATGTTAGATTGATAGCCTGTGTCTCAGCATCACTTCAAATGGGATTTACTTAATCAGGAATTTATTGTAGAGAAATGTATTTTAGAATTTGGAGTAGAAATACTAGAAATTTCTTCTAAGTTACCATAGACTTAGGGGACTTTCAGTGTTCTCCATTCTCACACAAAAGCCATCTCATACAATGCAGATAATGACAAGATAAGGCAGGGCTTACCTTTGTGTTAAAATAATTACTGTTTGAAAGGATCACCTATGCTTGTCTACACAAAGCTGAAATGCTTTTATGATTGACTGAATTTTTGCTTCATAGTGGTTTGATAGCTCATAACTCATTCATTAACTTTGCACTGAGGATCCTGTCCAGGTTTACAGCATAAAGTAGAGAGCTCCAGAATAGAGCCCATTTTTCAGACCCCGACTCTTATTTTGAAGGGAAATAGGGGATTGTTGGAGCTCTACCCTGATCAAATTATTCAGATATTGCTTGATAATTCATTTTATTTTGTGTGGGATTAGCCCTGCATATTTCCACAGATAATTTGTTTTTAAATTACACATTCCTCAGGAAGAGAAGAAATTTTGCATTTGATTACAAATACCATTCAGAGAAATGTCTGGAAGGTAGACATTAACTCTATTTTAATTTGTTTATATTCCTTTGTTACCATTTCCTCCTTTCTTTAATCCAAATACATCCACAAAGTTGGACACATGCCAGTTTTTTTAGACAATTTTATGATAATTCAAGCCAAAAAATGTCTGTTTTCCAGAGAAAACTATGTAGCGACGATCTCATGCATTTTCATTCAATTTAGTCTTTGAATGTCAGGAAGAAAACTGACTGAACAATCATGGCAGTGATATTTCAGTGGCTAAACTTGTTATTTTGGAAGCTGACTTATGATTTAAACAAAATGTGAACACACTGACCTCTGTATCCCATTCCTGGAGTTCTAACACAACTGTTTTCTCACAAAAATTCCCATAGTCCTATTTGAGGCCCTGACTGGCAGGAGGATGTTGTCCCTTCATCACACAAGAGACTCCCAGGGCCTTCTGATACATTGACAATTTTTATTAATCAAATTAATCTGCTGCTCATCACTTTAATGGAAAATATTTTTCATTTAGAAGTAATTATTAAACCGTGCTGAAAAGCCCTCAGGATCCTGAGGGGGCGTGCTGTGGGCCTTGGCCCTACCAACCATCACCTGCAATCAAGCCAGCTATGAAGCCAGAAGCCCCTGGGGTCCTGAGATGGGGGCGAGGGCCCCAGCCCTGCCCCCGCTTTCCCCTCCCACCAACATCATCTTAGAATGTACTTATTATAAAAAAAATAAAAATTAAAAAATCACACACTTTAGCATAATCAAAAAATGCTAAAAATAGGTGTCATAAATACTATGATGCAGAAAATATCCTATAGAGGGCAGATAAATCCTTGGAGGGCCAAAAGCACATGCAGTATGAGGAATTCCTAAAGGCACAGAGGAAAATTGATAGGAGGAAGAGAAAAGACAAATTGGGGACTATCAACCAAAGAGGATGTGACGGCCCTCTCCTCAAGGTCTTCGGTACTGCCTTAGTGACCATATCCACTTTGATATTTATTGTTATCTTGCCATATTAGCCTGACCATTGGCCTGAACTACTTAGGGGTGCATATGAATATACTTAGTAGTGACAAAGAGAGAAAAATATGAGAAAGGTAATAAAAATTGAGCTTCTGCTATGTGTCAGCTCAACCACTCAGTGATTTTTTTTGTATATTTCATTTAATTTTATCCATAGCTCCATTACCAAATGAAGAATTCAAGAGTACCTATTTAGAGGCTCTAAAAAATATTGTGTGAAGAAATGCAATGTATATTTATTTACATAAAGGCAATAGCAGGCATGCTCATTGCAAGTCTCAAAACTCATGGTGGTCATTTAGGATAAGAAAGACAGACATAAGTTAGTTACTGCCTCTTAGATTAAGTGTTTGTAGGATGGCAGAACATGACAGACTTTAGAAGTAGTCTAACAAATTTAGCGTTTGGTTTTATGAATAAGGTTTTCCTGTTCCTGTTGTCTCACAGGTGTTCAATCATCCATATAACTGATTACACCATTGTTCTTTTTTAAAAAAATTAACCTCAAGAAGAAGACCAATTCAAAGCTTCAAGAACAAAATCCAGTTTATTAATATTACTTGTTGAAATAGAAATTTACATATCTTCAAGTGTTTCTTTCCCAGATGATTTTTTTAACCCTCTCTCTAACCTCTTGACCTGACCTTTGCACCCAGTGTGTTCTTTTTTCTGATAGTACGTTAAATGTTATATTCAAAGAGATGTGGAAATTGGCTATAGGCCATGTTCTTTCTCATTGCTTTCATTTATAACAATAATGACCTATAGTGTTTTCTATTCTTGTAAATTGTTTGGTTTAAGCATGCCATTAAAAGGAGGTGATGGGGTGCAATTTCGGTCTCAAATGAGTGACTGGCTGATTAAAGGACAGGCTGTCTTTAACCAACTTTTTCTCTCTTCTGTTTCCCAGTTCTCTTCTCTCTAGTGATACACAACACAAAATATGACAGCTTATCTGTGATCTTCATTCTTTATTTGCTTAAAGCACTTTCTAAAAACAGACACACTGATCAATGGAACAGAATAGAGAATCCAGAAATCAACCCACACACCTGCAGCCATCTGATCTTTGACAAAGGCACCAAGCCTATACACTGGGGAAGAGACTGCCTCTTTAGCAAATGGTGCTGGGATAACTGGATATCCATATGCAGGAGAATGAAACTAGACCCATACCTTTCACCATACACTAAAGTCAACTCAAAATGGATTAAAGAATTAAATATACACCCTGAAACAATAAAACTTCTTAAAGAAAACATAGGGGAAACACTTCAGGAAATAGGACTAGACACAGACTTCATGAATACCACCCCAAAAGCACGGGCAACCAAAGGAAAAATAAACAAATGGGATTATATCAAACTAAAAAGCTTCTGCACAGCAAAAGAAACAATTAACAGAGTTAAAAGACAACCAACAGAGTGGGAGAAAATATTTGCAAAATATACATCTGACAAAGGATTAATATCCAGAATATACAAGGAACTCAAACAACTTTACAAGAAAAAAACAAGCAACCCAATTAAAAAATGGGCAAAAGAGCTAAGTAGGCATTTCTCTAAGAATGATATGCAAATGGCCAACAGACATATGAAAAAATGCTCAACATCACTCAGCATCCGGGAAATGCAAATCAAAACCACACTGAGATACCATCTAACCCCAGTTAGGATGGCTAAAATCCAAAAGACTCTGAATGATAAATGCTGGCGAGGTTGCGGAGAAAAAAGGAACTCTCATACATTGTTGGTGGGACTGCAAAATGGTGCAGCCTCTATGGAAAATGGTATGGAGGTTCCTCAAACAATTGCAGATAGATCTACCATATGAGCCAGCTATCCCACTGCTGGGAATATACCCAGAGGAATGGAAATCATCAAGTCGAAGGTATACCTGTTCCCCAATGTTCATCGCAGCACTCTTTACAATAGCTAAGAGCTGGAACCAGCCCAAATGTCCATCATCGGATGAGTAGATACGGAAAATGTGGTATATCTACACAATGGATTACTACTCAGCTATAAAAATGAATGAAATACTGCCATTTGCAACAACATGGATGGACCTTGAGAGAATTATATTAAGTGAAACAAGTCAGGCACAGAAAGAGAAATACCACATGTTCTCACTTATTGGTGGGAGATAAAAATAAATAAATAAATTCACACACACACACACACACACACACACACACACACCAAAAAAAAACTGGGGGGGAGAAGAAGACATAACAATTACAATTCCTTGAAGTTAACACAACAAGCATACAAAAAGGACATTGTTGGGTGGGAGAGGGGCTAGGGAGGAGGGAGGGAGGTTTCAGTAATGGGCCACAATAATCAACCACATTGTATATCGACAAAATAAAATTAAAAAATAAATAAATAAATAAAAATTAAAAAAAAATAAATACTAATGCCTGGAAAAAAAAATGGAAATAAGCCATCTAAATAATCTACAGAGAGTAGCAAAAGATTATTTAAACCATTATCTGATAAAAGGTAACAGTTTTTTCAGTCTTAATAGAGGTTATATTTAGTCTGATGAGAAAAAAAAATCAACTTATCTGTGATCTTCATTCTTTATTTGCTTAAAGCACTTTCTAGCCCTTGTGTTAATGGTGAATGGCAGACTTCAGATTATACCTGTGATTTGTTATTAAAATGATGAATTGTGTTAATTTTTTTTTTCATGTGTGGTACATGAATTTAGGAGACAATATTCCTAAAAATACTTCAAGACATGATCCTGGGCAAAAATATTATACTACTGCTATACCCACAGGACTGGAAATTTCGAACAGCTGGATTTGTTTGTACAGAATGTTTCACGTTGTGTCTTTGAATCAAACATAATCTCCAAAAATTTATTAAGCGCTTCACCTGTTCTTAATGCTGGGGACAGTTTAGAGATGAAAGGATTTTCAGCTCCAATGTCTTTGCCAGGTTTGAAAAAGCAATTTAATAGAGCCCAAGACCCCTTTATGAATGTGAAGTTCCCCACTGCTTTTGAAGAGCAGCCTATTGCCCCCGAATCTTTGAACAATCACCGAAGAACACATTGCACAAGAGGAGTGGAACTGGTGCATATTAGCTGCAGCAATTGCTTACAATCCAAGATAAATGGTTCTTTCTCCTCTCCCCTCATCCCTTGTGATTAAAAATAAATTTGTTAGGTGCGTCCAGGAAACTAATTACACTATCATGGGGAATATCCCAGTGGGGAAATCTTTTCCTTTCAGATCAAAAGGATGGCCAGCGGCTACTGTGTACAATCCAGTCATCTGCAGGAGATAGTGCCAGGGATGGGGAAACAGCTCTGCTCCTCAGGAACATCTGCTCACAGAAAATGATGAGAAATTAACCATGTATTGAGAAGGCAGCTGCAAAGCGTGCAGTAAACAGGCATCACGGAAGGACTCGCCAAGTCAGATGGGATAAAATGAGAAAGGAGCTTATGAAACCTGGAAGCCCAGGGCAATAGGAGGAATCTTGGTTTATTAGAAAACATCCCTTAGAGACAGAAGTCTTGGGTTGTGTGTTCCAGTTCTGATCCTTACTGGCTGAAGCTACTTTTCCTCCCAGAGCCTCCTTATCCTCACCTGTAAAATGGTAACTGGAACAGTCACCTCACTGGGTTGTTATGAAGATTAAATACATTAACTTTGAGGCACCAGATAGGTCTCAGTTTTTAGAGAATGATACTGAAGCTCATTATCGATGTTTCAACTAGCATCCACTCACTTTTCTTAGAATTACAATGCAGCATTCAACAGATGCGCATATTTTTCTGTGGATGGAGCCCTCTACATGGAAGGGCCCCCAGTACAGCACTCCAACCCTGGCAGTGAATGCCATGAACAATCAGTACTCAGTCGGTTGATTTTAGTGACAATGAAAAGAGACATTAGTCATCCAAAGAACAGATGGTAAAATAATAGTCCACATTTAATTCTTAAGAATTCAGAGAAATTGAAGTTAAATCCTAAAATAAAGATTATATATTTCTATTTTTATATATATTAGATATTTCATATATATATATATATATATTAGATAGGTCCTTATATATAAATTTAAGTCATAGAGCTTTTGATAACCTGGGGGAGACTATAGATACCATCTGGTTCAATATCCACAATTTAGAGAGGAAGAAATAAAGACCAGAGTAAGCATAGAGACTTGGTTACATGGTTTGGTAGAGAAGGCTGGTTGTAAATGAAAGATACCTTTTCCCCTTCCTTAAGATGGAGTGATTGACAGAAAATAGCTGCACAGCAAGAGACATTTCCCCGTGAACCTGTTCAGCCAGGTCTCACAAGTGGAATAGAGTGGAAATGATGTCAGTCAGCTGAGAAACAAAGAGGTTAAGAAGCAGATGTGCCTATATTCCTTCCCTCCTCTGTTGGCTGGATGTCAATTCCATGGATAGCTTTGGAAGCCCTGTGTTGGAGATAGCTGAGCAATTGTTGGGTCCCTGATGACTGTGAAGCAAGCCTTTCACTCTTCCTACGCTATCCCCTCTTTTCTAATAATTTATCTCTCTGAGCAAGACATATATTTCTTTTGTGCTAAGCCAGAGTTTACTTGTTGTAGCAGGTAGCTTTATCTTATAATGTGGAACTAAGTCCTAGAGATTACTTTCAATAATTCACCTCTACAATGGGCTGCTTTTTCTTTCCTCATTGTGTCCAGATTTAAAAAAATAAATGCCATTGGCCCATGTAAGCTATACCTTACTTTTAAGCACACTTTTGGGGATAAGTACTTTAAGAAGAGATAAACGCTTCAAGAAAGAAATTAAGAAGTAGGATGTATAGCATTTGGACAATCCAGAAATTATATAATCAGCTCCTGAATAATTAGGCTAATAATCAAAACTGATACTTTTTCTTCTATAGAAAACAGAGTTCAGGCAAAATTTTTACAAATATTATGGTATCTGTTTGCATTTCTTTAGTGTGGTTGTTATCGCCATCTATTTGTTTATGTACCCACTCTAGAGAGTGTGAGAAGCAATTCAGAGCCAACAGAAAGTTTTGTACAGCCTCGTTGCTAAGCATGTGTAGTTATGGGCTATGGAGCCAGATTACCTAGGCCTAATCCTGATGATAACACTGACTAGTTTTGTGACCATGGGAATATCACATGACGGTTCCATTTCTCAGTTTTCCTTATCTGTAAAATTAGACTCTGATGGTTCATATTTTGTAGGGTTGTTAGGAGGATTACGTGGAATAATGTTTGTAAATTGCCCAACATAGAAACATATTCAAGGTGCTCTCTTGAGATAGAAAATGGAGAATACACTATTCAATTAATCTTTGGAAAGCCATCTAATATAAAAAAGAACTGTTAGAGCAAGTATATGAAGCTTTTAGAAACTTATCTCTGTGTTAATATTATTTTTATTCTTTGAACATTAGAGAAATCAAGTGCTTTCCTTAAGCAATTATGAGAGTAATAAGACGACAAATTGTCATTAACGTGCAGGAAAGTGTAACTGAATTTAGTAGACATTTTGCAACTTCTACCTATCTCCATCATTTCCCATAGTAACTTAGATGAGCTCTGAAAAAAGTGCTTTATAGGCTTTAATGCTCTGTTTCAAATGCTCCCATTTATTCTCCCATTCACTATATTTATCAAGTGTTGACTAGGTATCATACATTCAGTTAAAGACTAGGGTCACTGTGTGACAGGTCTAGTCATGGGGTCTGCCATCAAGCAACACCAAGTCTAGTGACAGATGACAGGCAAGGACACAGAGTTTTATAATCAAATGTGCTATGCTACAGAATATACACAGATATATGGGAATAGAGGAGAGAGTGACAAATAATTTTATTACTGCCGAAATGACTTTTTCTTCCTCTTTAGAATAATTGATCCTAAATCTAAACTTTCCTTCAATTAAATTCCAAGGTCAGGATAAAGAGATTATTATCTTTTTCTAAAATTATTAATAATGTTTATAGCAGAAAATAAAATCTGTGTTTTCCGAATATTAAAATTTATTGCCTAAGGTAAAATATTGGTTTAAGCTTTACTTTGGTCAGTATTTTACTCTGTGTGCCTCTATTGCTTGGAGATTATCACACAAATGTCTGGTTTTTAACCTCATATTAACAAACAGCTATTAGTGAAGCTTGAATTTTCTTTTTTGAATGTGTCTTTGATTAGTTGCAGCACAGTGTTGGGAGTTCATATAAGAATACATAAGAATCTTTGTGAGCTCCTGGTTTGCGTGCTCCCAAGGGAGCTGTTTGAATCCCTTCAGAGCTTCATGTGACTGGGTACATGCATTCTCCTGACCTATGTTCACTGAGGCACACTGTCAGTGCCAGGCAGAGGACAAAGTCCTCAGAACAAACCCAGTTGCAGCCAAAAATGTCCATGATCAGAACGAGTGGAAGACAGAGCAGAAAGGATTTTTCAAGGATATATTTTCTTCCCCATCGAGTAGTCTATTTGCTGCCTAGAATGTATTACTAATGGCACTGGCATCATAGATGTATTTGGAGAATGATTCGTTAGCAATACAATTTTATGTTTTATTTTAATAACTTTTTTATTGTACAAGTAATACACACTCATTGTGAAAAACATAAACTATAGGTGAACAAAAATTTTTAAAAAATTATCCACATCCTACCACTAGTGGCTTCTAGGCTTTTTCTATGCATACATATATACATATTACTCATATTGTTTTGTAATCTTCATTATTATGAGCATTGAGGAAAGATTGAGAACTAGAGGATTCTTGAAAATTATCATTCAGTTCCTTTTGATGTTCTGAGATACCTTCAATATATATTTTGTCAAAGGTGACATTGAATAAACTCATGGGAGAGATTTATGCGTATATTCTGTCTTCACCAAGTCCTCTGAAGCATTGTGATAGAGTAAAAAGAACATGGATTCTGGAAGTGGCTGGAAATGGCTCAAAGTTTGGTTTGTTCACTTAGTTGTTGTGTGACTTTGGAAAATTATGTAGGTTAAACCACATGAAACTGCCAACATCTGACCTTTTCTTACTTACGAGAATGGCAATCTTATATGATTTAACCTAATTCCTAAACTCTTTGAGTATAGCTTTCTCAACTATTAAAGTAGGATGATACTATCTAACAGAGTTGATGTAGGAATTAAATAAGATAATATTTGTAGAGTGCCTGGCATGTTATAGATGTTCAACAAATGTTAATTTCTTATCCTAGAATCTTCATTGGAAATACAGAATATGCTTGCGGGAATAAGTGAGTCTGGGTTCTTAAAGAAGCGTGTGCCAAAACGGAGTGAAAGGTGAAAGGCATTTTTTAAGGAAATGCTTCTGAGAGAGGCTGGGGAACCCTCAGATCATAATATAGGTCTGACCGCAGATGAAGGAGAGGGAGAAGAGAGGTTGGGTGGAAGTGTTTAAGACCACTGTGCAATTCTAAGGAAGTCTGTCAAGGTTCTCAGAGGAGTCCTATGTGTCCCAGGAACAGGTTTGCCTTAGTGTCCCCGCCTTGCTCAGCCACGGGCTGGGAGTGCCATGGCAAGTGCAGCCTCATTGCAGAGGCTGGGTCTTCAGAGAGCAGCACTGGGGGCCTTCCAGTCAGAGATCAGAGAGGCACATTCTTATGGTCATCCTTGTCAATACCAGACATTAATCAGTATATGTTCCTTGATATTTTTGGAGATTAAAATTAAAATTGGGGGAATAATTAGGATTTAGAGAGTCTAGAACTTTAATTTTTCTGGCACTATTTGTCTTTTCCTCGCACGCGCCCCCCTGCCCCCGTCCTCATGTCAGCCTTGACTTACTTAACTCTGCCTCTGCTCTTAGTCATGTCCTGGACCTCCTCTTTTTTAGCCTCTCTTCCCTTATTATGCCTTGAGCTCTATAAATCCTTGTAATGACAATGGGTCCAGGATGGTCATTAAAACACTATGTTTTTGCTTGTGGTTTTTGGTTTGCGGTTCTTCCTATTGAGATTACAAGAGTCCCAACATGAAATAATTGTTATTTTGTCTCTGAGCAAGGGAGTCCCAGAGAAAGAAAATAGAGGAGCTGATTGGTGAAATACCCAGGGAATAGAATCATCACAGCTCTCCGATTATTGCTGAGGATATTACTGCCTGTAGTTATGATAATGATATTGTAATTTTCTGAATATTAATAAATCAATGAGATGGTATGATGCCTCAAGATAGAGCCATGGGCCATTATTTTTTGTTCTTTTTGTCATTACATAGAGACACAGGAGGGACCTATAAAAAAGTGAAGTAATGTTTTAGTTTTGGGCCATTATGAAATACTATACTGTCATTTTTTCCTAGTTAACAAAAATTACATGCTAATGTTACCTAATCAGAGCAAGAGATGATTGACAAACCTGTCATGTGTACACATTTTTCCAGCTTCTCTAGAGATTTAATAAATTTTAGCAATCATTGTAATTGTGTTAGAATTTATTCTTTTCGAAGTCATCAAAGTCAATGAGCTAATATCAAAGTTTATATTAACAACTCAAAATAGTTCCAACCTTCAAATTGTTGACATGGAAACACATCTTTCTTCACCTTATCAGAACTCTGCACATGTGCCTATGTGGACTGGGACCTGGATTACAGAAATATACTATTCGATTGTGCCTTCAAGTCAGCAGGAGGTATGAAGAGATATGTTATTATTCATATATTCTGTATATCTACAGAAAACAATCAGTCTGATGGTGCCACCATGTTGGCTGTTTTTCTGTCCTGTTTTATTAAACTGGTACAATCGTCACATAATCTGAATTTTTCCAGCCTTGGCACCAGAGTAATTAACAGATGTTTACTTTGAAGAAGAGGCAAAAAGCCTTTTTCTGTGGCAATGTTATATTTAAAAGTTGAATGTGTTTTGTGATTTTAGCATACAGAATAAGAATATAAAATGAAAAAAATATATTTTAAGTAGGGTAAATTTTTAAACCATGTTAGGAAAAAGACATTGAAGGGGTTTGGGTTAACCATGTAACCTCAGGAACACAAATGTCCTGAACCTCTGTGGTTCATGGGTCTTTATTTTAACTGTGAGGCCAATAATTTGGGAGAGGGTGGTTTTTTTCATCTGACCGGGAGCTTGGCTCTGATGGGCAGAGGGTAGATCCGAACGCCCGTGTGCCCCTGTGCTCCTCAACTGTAGTGCTTTACCAGGATTCTGTTTTTGTACAAAACCGCATTTGGGAAATAATTTCGTGCATCTGTCTATTCAGTGTTTGGCCATTTCTCAGATGCCAGTAAAGGAAGAAGGTAGGATGCCTTCCTCAGGAGGAGGACGGCACATCAGGTGAAGAGTAGCCTATTTACATGTATCAAAATTCATGTTTGAGATTTTTCTCTTCAGTAAAGCACCTAGGAGAATATGAAATTAAAAACAGCATGGAGGAAATTTCTGGCATACTTCACTGGAAAATAACCTAATTAATATTGCTCCCTTTGTAGATTTTCAGAAATTTTGAATATTAAACTCATGGTGATGCTACTCTAACAAATTCGTTTTTTTTTTCGGAACAGAATGTAATTGTCCTTTCTTTGAATTCCTCAGATCTTCAGGGGATGAGGCTGGTTGCTGACAATTCAAGCCAATGAAGAAAAGGAAAGAGAATGGAGGATTTTACACGGGCCCTGAGTGGGATGTGGCCCAGGACAATTGGTTTGAGCCTGGGAGTCATGGGTGTCACAGGGCCTGCCAATTTCAAGATTTATCACTTCGGTTTTCAATATTTACTAATAAGTACAAAGCTACTTCATCTGTATTTTGTTAGCATGTAGTTTCTTATTCTTTCATTCACTCCTTCATTCCCTCATTTCCATTCAACCAACACATATTTACTGAGTATTTGCCATGTTAGACACTGTGCTTGTTTGAGGAAATGCAATAATTGCTTCTTCTGTGGATTATAGATGCTAACAGTAAGGGCTATAGGGCCAAGAGAGTATTGAATCTCTCTGTCTCCTCTAACTATATTGCCAGGTCTTAGAAAACAGGGTTCATGTGACCTTGGTGCCTAGCACAGGACTTGGCACAACAAAACTATGAGTTGACTGGGACACTCTTGGAGCACTGCAAGCTATAGGCATTTTTCCTTTCATTTAGAGCATGCAAAGCCTATTTATTTAGATTCTTGCTAGGAGTAATAAGACAATCAATGTTATAGTGGTTGGCACAGATCACACTTCTCCCGTCACATTCCATCAACTCCTGCACACATCCGCAGAGCCTGTGGCTAATCCAGAATTCATTCCTCATAAGCCCTTCTGTGTGGACCCAGAGAGTCAAATTAAGCCATGTGCTCCCATCAGCATTTTAGCAACTGGAACAAATCTGAGTTGTTATTGTCAACTCTGATAACAGCTCATGGACTTTAATTAATTAAATCAAGAATAAATCCCCAAACAATTATCTTGACTCCAATGGCATTTATTAAATTTTGGGGAAAGTCAGTGAATATCCCATTTCAGGTGATTTTTTTTTTCCACTGGATCTTTGTGATTAACTTCATACTAGCTTGTTCTGTCTTTGTGGTAAATTTAATTTTTGTCATAAAAATAGTTGTTTGCCAACTAAAAGATGGCTGTCTGATTTCATTTTATGGGAGTAGAACAGAAGAAATCAAAGTGTGTGAATAATCAAATCAGAAGAGATTTTGTGTTTGATGCTAGGTTTAAACCATTCTGATGATGGTGCTGAAAAGTAATGCCATAGAAATGGTCACATTTGTACTACCAGAGATTTAATGCCATGAAAAGAGCACTTTTTTTTTTTTTTTTTTTTTAGCAGGGCAGTACTTACTTACAGGTCCCATTCCCTTGGCTAAGTCAACTCCATTTCCTCAGATATACCTTCTTCAAGATTCTTTTTATATGGCTTTAATTCTGAGCCAGAAGGAGCAATCAGCATCAAAGAACAGTCAGTTTGCCCAGGCAAAGAAGGACACAGGGAAAGGAATAAATGAGAAAGAAAGAGGCATATTTTCAGTGCTTTAAAAATTCCTGAGGAAATCCACACACATCCAAGCAATAGAAGAATCTTACATTAGCCTCCCTGAGATAAATTAAGGTCGAAGCAGAGCTCTGGGGCCCTTCATACTTAACTTATTTGATGCTCAGGGGCTCAATCTCTTCACATCACAGCCTGGAGCAAATGGATGTCAATGAGCCAGGCAGACTGGGCCAGACTTGGAGGTGGGCAGCTTGACCTTGCTACAGATACTTCACCATCACTTAGAATCAACTTAAGTTAAACTGGGAAGTCAAAGAGGGGCCACGGCTTCTTAAATCAAATGACTACCAGGTAAATAAATGAGTGGGGCCTGACAATGGGTATTATGGTAGCTGGGGACCCAGATACCTGTGTTCAGTTATAGTAGATTACTGTCCTTTGGCAGCTCAATTTAAAATTGCTAGGTCTGTCAAATTTTCAGGACCTGAGAAATTGAGATTTTTATGTGAATCTCTCAGTTATTAAATGTTGGCAATAATATTTTTAAGACACTCTTGTGGCACAAATCAAAGATACATATGACATGCTAGTTGCAACCTTGGTTTAAAAATTTAGATATGTTTTTATACTATTTGCCTTGGCTTTTCATCCCCTGGAAACATATACTTGATGGAACCAGGTACCTGAACCTCAAGACTTATCTGAAGAGCAGAGGCTCCTCTTTTCTTTGGTAAAGGGAAAGCCAGACACTAGTGCCAAAAATTCACATTCTACTCCTACCTTAGACTTCTGGCAAGGAGTCAGGCTTCCTAAGAGTTAAAGCTACATTAGAGTCTTAAAACAGAATTTAACAAGAAGTCTTTCTAATCTTTGAGAAAATGGGGACCAAAGGATTCTGCAATGAAAGCAAGAACCGTCAGAACCAGAGTTTAACAGATGACGGGTCATCATAGATTTCCAGTCTTCCACTGAGATGCCAATTAACTTCCTACCCTTTCATGGCCTCGTAGTTCACAAAACCCTTCCACTGGCATCATATAACTTAGCTTCTCATCTTGAAGGGAAAATAGTATTATTGCTCTGCTACATAAGTAAACTGAGGCTCACAAAATGAATTGATCAAACAAATTTACATGGCTGGTAAGTAATAACTTGAAAATTGTTGTCTCCAACCAAGGGGCTTTTAGCAGATCATCCAACCTCCTCCTGTGGGGCCCACATGTAGTCTGGTTCTCTTTCGCTAAACTCCCATTAGGTCATGCAAAGGGAAACCATTCAGTGCCATACTCCAATTTAAACTATAACATTTCTCCTAGACAAATTACTACTTTTGACTACTTTTGACATATGTGTTCACTGACAGAGTGTAAAATTAAAAACCGGATTATTAACAAAAAAGCAAATTCAACCAATGACAGACCCTAACTTTACTAATATTGCACAGAATAATGATATTTACATTACATGAACACAAATATTAATACTGTTATCATTTGATTAGGGGGCCATTTCATAGATAACAAGTCAGTATATCTTTTTGAAAGAAAAGTAATTAGATGATAAGATCCTCCATTAAAATTTTTTCTTGCTTTATACCTTTCAAGTCTCTTCAGCATTGCAAAGGCATGTATATAAAGGCATTACTGTTTTCTTCTGGTGTTTTTCTAACCTTAATATGCATGTATATATGCACCAGAGTATCTTTTTAAAATGCAGATTCTGTTGAGTAGGTCTGGGGTGGGGCCCGAGATTCTTCATTTCTAACAAGCCTCTGGGTGATGTTGGAGCTGTTGCTGGAAGGACCACGCTGGGAGTGAAAAAGTGTCAAAGCTTTCTGGAAGCGGACTAACTACTAACTTATGAGCCAGCCTTTCCCATGTGACATGTGGAAACTTACAATCAGTTTTCAAGTAAATGGTAGAAGATGAAGTGCTTTCTAGAGTTACTGTTTTGTTTTTATTGCATGTCTTGTTATAATAATCTGTAACTTAAATCAAAATGTGTTTGAGTCCCTTACACTAGGCTTGTTACGTGCCAAGTCAGCTGATGGCTATCTCACCATTTCTAAGAATGTCTTCGGTAGGAGGGGGGCTCACAGTCACTAATTGCATACATTTAAAAACCTTTTGTTGTTGTCTAAAGTTTATTCCACAACTCCATGCAATTTTTCCTTGTCTTAGCACTTTCTTCCACAGGAAGCAAGTTCCTTGTGTCATGTGTTTGGTCCTGTAGACATTTATGGACTGTAATCTTGTTCTCTGCTGAGTGTCCTCCTTTCTAGGCCATAAAGATGTAGTCACAGTCTCCTCTCATGCTTTATACTCCTGGCTCTTGCTATATGTTTTCAGGACTTTTTGTGTTTTTTTTGGTTCCCTTTTTCCTCCCTAAATTGGGGGTGGAAGGAATGAAGAGAAGGTTGTGTGTAATTGAGAGACTGCCGATCTAGTTCTTAAAAGGACTATTTCCCAGGGAATGAGACACAGCAGGAAAGGGGCAGTAATTGAGGGGATAGAGCCCTGTCCTCTTATTACAGCCCAGGCCCTGAGTGCTACTCCCATTGATTGCTTGAATTCCCAGAAAGCACACAGTGGATTCCCTGTACACAAAGACATCTATTTTATGGACCACTTCTCCACTAAGAGTCTTTAGGATCTTAATACCTCTCTCAGCCTATTTTGAATAATGATATGAGCAAACACAAATTTTAATGTTTGCAGATAAATTACTTGTGCACATATAAAACAACATCCAGTAAAAAATGTCCCATATATTAGTCAGGGCTTAACCAGAGAAACTGAACCAATAGGATATATATGTATACACACACACACACACACACACACGAGGGGTCTACAAATAGTTCATGGAAAGATTCATATTATCTTTTAATTCTATTTTTCCACAAACTTTTTGAGGTACCCTTGTGTGTATGTGTGCACGCATGTATGTGTGTTTATATGTGTGTGTATATACTTGTGTGTGTATATACACCACAGACATGTATATATATTATATATATAATGAGAAATATATATATGGCAAGGAGTTGGCTTATGGGATTGTGGGGGCTGGCAAGTTTGAAACCCACAAGGCAGGACATAAGAAAGGACAGGCCGACACTCTCAGGCATGAGCTGAAGCTGCAGTCCACAGATGGAATTTTTTATTTTTCAAGGAATCCAGGAGATTTCTCACCCTTGGAGGGACAGCAAATATGGCCTTGGATCTAAGGAAAGCAGATAGCTTGACTGAAACCCTTATGTAGAGATGAAATACTGGAAGAGCTGCTCTTTTAGTGGAAGAAAAATTTCTCCAATGACAAAGAGAAGAAACAAGAAAGAGTAAGGGGGAGAAAAAAACAGTGAAAAAAAGCTCCCATGAGAAATCAAAATTTCAAATTTTTATTACACACAGACACAGAATTTAAATGCATGTTACTTACATGGTATGAGAAACTGCAACTACAACATTAGTATAAAATCTGGTCCTTACATTCATGGAGCATGGGACACAGTAGAAGGAAACACAAAGCCATCATTTAATCCATGTAATGCCACTTTTACAACACAAAGCATGTAGGAATCCCTGGGGGAGAATGAGATGGGGAGCTCAGACAACAGTGAAGATGAGCTCATAATGTGAAAAGAAGGCACACACTCGCAACCATGTGAGGAAATGCACACCACGAGGGAGATCCAGAGGACAAAACATAAGCAATCTGATGCTAAAATAAGTAAGTTAAACTAATTAAGGAGATGAAAGTAGAAATAGATATCAAAATGAAAGGGGGGGTGGTGGTGAGGGGATTTGTAAAAGATCCAAAAATAATTTCCAGAAACAAAAAATATACATTAAATGTTAGAAAAATAGTGGATAATTAAAAAAATTGTTGCTAAGATCTTTAATGTTGTAGTGGTGTCCTTTGTTGAGTGGGACATTCACTGTTGCTTGTGCTTGCTTAATGTGCAAAATATTAAGCTTTTAAATCTATTATGCATAGTTACCTGTACGTATTTAAATTTTGCCAATGATCAACATGTAGACATTTGAGAAGACATTATTAGACATGTAAACATTGGTTTCAGCCAAATTTTCTAAACCTGTAAAAAAATTTATGAGTCAAATCTGTCACATTCTTTTCAGTGCCTCAGACATTTTATAAACAACACATACACATACGCATACTCTTCACTACTGACTACAAAATATAGTAGTATCATTACTCTTTACCAATTACAAATGTTTTGTACTTTTAGTTTGATTTATTTTGTTAGTGTTTTAAACCATATTTTATGCTTTCCTGGGATTGTGGTAATCTTTCCCACCCTCCCAAAGGAATGGTATTATTTTAGACAAGAAAGGTTGCAGGCTCTGTGTCACTGGAATCTTTTGGCAATATAATCCCAAGACAGAGTTTGTAGAATAGATTTCCTTTTAGAATATGTGGTCACTTTCTCCATCAATGGGATTTTCAGAGTCATATTTTCTAACAAGCTACCTCTTCTTTTGTTCAACATTCTTGGTCACAGAATGTTTGGTTTACCATGTATTCTATGATGTTTTATTATGATAATATAGAATTTTATTTCCCAGGAGGTGAGAGGTTGAGGTCTATATAGCTTTCATCTGGGATATTTGACTTATCTATCATTTTTCACTTTGGGACCCTTTTTCTATCAAGATATTTCATGTTTCTAGGTCCCTCTTCCTTTAGCAAAATTCACTGTTTTCTGTACCCAACCCTCCCCACTTATACATATAGAAAAAAAAGCTTATCTTTATTATAAAATAAGTTATTATTATAAAAGAAATTGAACACCTATGGAGATAATACTCCTTAGTAATCAAAAATAATAAAAAAGTTAGTAAACATATCCTACTGTATTTATTCTTCTTTTGCATTATAAGTCCCTTTCCATAAACTTTTATCTTTTTGTACATTATTTTTGACTTTGCTAATAAAAACAGATTTTATTTTTTAACTCCTCTACCTCTTTTAGCTGTAGTGACTTTCTCTTTTTCTGTTACATACTTTGTCACAACTCGGCCAAATGTGCATGCTCTATACAGATTCCTTTTCACCGCTACTTCAGACACTTGAAATTTTTACCTTTTCTGGCAACAAAAACAAGTTCTGTCTGGTGAGACCCTAAAGCAGAGAACCCAGCTATGCCATGAGTGGACTCCTGAGCCATGGAAACTGTAATATAATAAAAATATATTGTGTTAAGCTGCTAACTCTGTGGCAATATGTTATGCAGCAGTAGTAAACCAATATGTACACACTGATAATGTTTATGCCAGTAGTAGGGGCACACTGGGGCATCCTCTCTCAGGTAAAGAACAATTTATTATATCAGCTACCTCTTGGGCCTCTTTGAATGTTGGAGTCAGAATATACTATACTTGAGATTACAGCTTTGACCCATTTTTGAGTGACCCTCAAGAGGTCTCTGCAGCAGATGCAGTCCATTGTCCTGCTGCTCAGTCTGTATCACCCAGCAGATCTGGCAGTGTTAAAGGTATCTGTTCTTGATAAGGATGGCATAAAACATATCTGGAAAATTTCCATAGAAATATTGCAGGGCAGACCTGTAGGGTTCTGGAAAAAGGCCATGGCTTCTGCAGAAAGCAAGTACTCTTTGTTTAAGACATAGTTCCTGGCATGCTTGATTCTAGCAGGGACGGAGGTCCTGACTAGGGTTTACTGGTTTGTCTATGCAATCAGAGCTACCCATCATGAGCTGTGTAGTATAAGATGCACCAAGTCATGAGATCAGGCAAGGCAATAGCAATGCAGTGTTTAATGAAAATGGTGTACTTGAGGTCAGACCTGGGTAGAATCAGAAGACACTAATAAATTTCATAAATAGGTGGGCCAGACACTTATGTTCCCAGTTGTTCTTTATAAGCTCACAATATGGCATCATAAGGGGTTCTTTATGAACTCATGGAGGGGAAAAACTGGTTCACAGGTGGGTCAGTGCAGTAGACAGGTACCAGCCTGGACTGAACTATTTCTGCATTACAGCCCCACTTAAGGCTAGCCCTACAAGACAGTGTAAGGAAAAATCCTCCTATTAGGTAAAGATGTGAACAAGACACTTGGCTGTTCATTTTGTCCAGAGAGAAAAATGGCTGGAGATATAAACATATACTGAAATCCTGGGCAGTGGCAAAAAATTTGTCTTGTTGGCAGGGGCTTGGATCAAGGATGGAAAACTAGGAATTCTGGAAAAGTAGCATGGGATGGGCTAATTGGATTGGCAGGAAGTATATGAATCTTTGTGTCTCATCTTAGAGGATACTCTCAGAGACCAAGTGTGGAGTATGACTCATTCTATGAAGGTTATCTAACTCTTCAACCATTCCTGTACCACAATGGTGCATAAAGAGAATGTCCATGATGTAAGGGATGGAGGCTATTAACAGACTCAACAATATAGGCCTCACTTGCCACTGCTGAGTGTTCCATTGGCCATGGCCAACAGCAGTGAGAGATACTAAGTCCTTCATCTGGCTCCAGTCTTTGGGTAGAACAGACAGCTCCCAGAAATCAGACTACCAGATATAGCAAATAAAAATACAAGATGACCAGTTAAATTTGAATTTCAGATAAACGGTGAAGAGGTTTTTTAGTTTAAATATGTCTCATGCAATATTTGGAACATACTTATAGTAAAAAAAAACCTATTCATTGTTTATCTGAAATTCAATACAAATTGGATGCCTTGCCTTTTATCTAGAACTCTAATGAGAAGGCTAATCAAATACACTGAATCCCTTCCACAGGGAGGTGGGGCTAGGGGGACAGAGGCTGTCTTATCTATATGGATATAAGTTGGATTTTCCTGTTCAGAATATTTACAGATTGCCGAATTTATCAATAGGTATCCCATGCAATATTGTCTTGGATGAATGGACTCATATAGCAAAGGAGGTATGAGAATAACTATGGACTATATTTGTCTTACATCCGTTAGCAGCCAGGCTTATAGAATGGGTTATTAAAATCTTATCTAAGGTCCTATTTGGAGAATAACAATGTGGGGGGTGATGCCCTATCTTGCTGGAATTTGTATATTTATTGAGCCTGTCATCTTAGTAAAAGCAGGAAAAGTTATTTGATAAAATTCAATCCCTATTCATTATTTGTTTAAAAGTCTTGATGAACTAAAAACAGAATAGAACTTTAAAAATCCGATAACATGTTGAAGAATGTCTAGCAAACATCATTTGGATGGTGAAAAAAAGAAATCAATGTCAGAGACCCTGTGAGAGAGAATGTGGTGTTAGCAGAGTAATGGGGAAGGAAGCGAAATTTCAGTGGGTGGAGGAATGAACAGAGAGAGAATGAAAAGCCATAAGTGCAGGTAACTCAATAAATCTGGCTTTGAGGAACAGGAAAGAGATACAGTGATGCCTTGAGAGGGACTTGAAGTTTAGGGAGATTTTAACATTAAGGTAAGAAGAACTAAAATGTATTCAAATGTGAATAAAAAGGAGGCAGTAGAGGAGGAAAGTTAAAAACAAAGGAGAGAGGGCTCAATTTTTATGCTTTGGGGCCTCAGAAGGAGGGAAAGAAAGGAACCCCAAGGAGGGACACATTGTTTTCTGATTTTCAAAAGAGTCATAAAAGCCTCTTCTATGTCAATACACCATAATATTTTGTTTATTTGGTCTCAGTAATGTCTAAATCAGACTACTTAAGAATTTGGGATTATTCAAATGGGGACAAGAGCTAAAGTTTATCTCTGTGACAAGTTTTATATGTTTTATTATTATATTTTAATTGTCTTTACCAATGAAATCAATAGTATAATGAGAATTTGAGAAGGATGTTTATCTCACTGAAGAAATCTTAAAAAAAAAAAATCTAAAGCACTATATTTGCATGTCAACAATGGTGTGGTAATTACAAATTGCTCTTTTGTACTACAGACATTAAATAGAATCTTTGGTTAATAACAGTTGTTAGCCTGGAGCTATAACATTATATAATGGAAATATTCCAAAAATATTGTATAATTCCCTGTTTTGACTTGGAAAGCCTAACATTTTCCTTCTCCCAATTATTCCAAATTAATGAGGTTTTGCTGTAGTGGTACAGAGTGAACTCAGAGAATACTGCCCAGTTTGCAACCCAGTTCTTGAAACTTTAAACTGTGGTTCCTTTTTTCTTTCTTTCTTTTTACCCGAAGTACTTTTCCAGAGTCTAATTCAAGCTGAGCTCCTTTCAGTCACACCTGGAATAAGTGTTGGTTCCTGCTCTGCACTGTTAAGTGGAGTTTGCCTTACAGTGTAATGTCCTCCCAGACTCAGGGCCTCTGGATGAAGAAAGCCAATTTACTTCTTGCTGCTTTGTCTTGGGCACCTCACAATGTGCTTTAATGACAGCTCAGCAGTTTTAATAGCCCTTTTTAATGGCTAAAAACAGACCCAGTCTGTCCAAACATAGCCTATTCACCAGCTCTCGTCAAAACAATTCAGTTTTGCTATATGATGATGCAGCGGACCATGGAAAGCAGCCACACAGACTCTATTCAAGTCCGAAGTTGGACCCTCGGGCTAAAACAAGTCAACTCAAGCAATGGTCATATTTAACACTTTTTTTACTGTCTGCTTCTGAAACAGGGCTTCTGTTTTCAGTGGGACAATGTAGGCTCCATTTGCAAAAGCAACTCAGCACAATTTTAAAAGCCAATAGAGAAATTTCTTCCATGTAGGGGTGAGGGATTTTCATTTTGACTGTAGGGTGTAGCTTGTGCTTAAACACCTTTGTTCCTCAGCATCGAAAAGAAAATCTGAAGTTAGCTTGTAGGTGATTTGTTTAATTCTCAAGCTAACCACTCCATTTTCCTTTCAAGCCAATACAGAAGTTAAATATCTGTGTCCTCACTATAACTTTTTGACTTTTATATCTTTATCATCAGGTAGTTTTTATTTCAAGTTCTTTATAGTGTCCTGACTTACAAAGTATAGCAATAAAAGGAATACCAAATGACACTTAAAGTAAAAAATAACTAGTTTCTTCAGGCTCCCTTAGGGATGTAATTTTAAAATATAAATGTATTAATGATCCTTCAGTGAAAAAGGTTTTTTCCCTGTAGTTTTAATTTTTTTAAAAAGGTAGATTTCTAGGCAACATTTAACAAATGCACATTTAATGGTGTTGCCATAAACCAATTCATTCAACTGTTCTTTTCGTGCATACAAAAATTAAAATATGTTGTTTGCTTGATCATTATTACTGTTTATCTCAGCCAGTGTGCAAGTCTAGAGTTTTTATTTGAGAATAAACTGTATAGGTGCTATAAAAAAAATATGAGTACACAGTGGAGCCATATTTCAAATCACCGCCTCCCCCATTGGAACCTTGTTTATGCAGTGACAAGGACTTTCAGGCCCAGATGACAGATGTGTGAACCCACGACTGTTTTCCTGTGTAACATTCGTGGACCTCAGGGAGATGATGAAACAATGGTTCAAAGTCTTGGGAAAGGTTGTAGAAGAAGCATCCATTAATTTTTAAGTGGACAGTCTTCTTAGCTGACTTGAAGCTATTCCTTTGTATCTAAAAATAGGAATGGTTATTGGGGTCAGGGGAAAAGAAATAATCCTTTCGGCAACATTAGTTAATAGATGAAATCTGGAAGAATCATTAGAACCTGACCATCAGAACAGTGTGGAGAGTGGGATGGTTGAGATGAAGCCAGTGCTGGTGATGGGGGCCAACCCACTGGCCCTGCTGAGGGGGGAAGTGCCCCAAGAGTCAGTGAATGGTGGGTCATTGGACTGAACTGGTCTTCATAGGAACAACTGATAAAAGGCAAAGAACAACTATGCTAGCCAAGAGAGAAGCACAGACCATTGCTTCCCTAGTGATACAGAGAGGAACAGCCCAAAACTGTTGAGTACAGTACACTTCTACCTAGGCATAGAATGGTATACCCCATGGCTAGTAGTCCTCAGACTAATATGTCCCTGTACAGAGATGAAGCTAGTTGAAAGACAAAGACGTAAGGAAGAGTGGGAGGATGGACCCACAGTTAAAGCCTAAATCCTCGTACAATTTGAGCAGAGATTTCTCACGTGTGGCACAAGCAATGTACCCTCCAACTACAGAGTGAGTCCACCTAATGCAGCCTACGCTTCTAGTATGGAGGATCTGACCAATGTCTAGGGAGCCAGCTTGAGCATATGCATGTGATTTAAAATGCCTGACCCTATCCTATTCTCAATTTTAGGATGCTTGGGTCAGGTCTGCCCCTGTATGAATCTGAAGAGGTCTCATTTGGATATGTGAACCCATCATTTCATACCCACGTGTGCAATTTCTGGCACTAATTTTGAGAAATAAAAGAGTAAGATGCCTTGTTGCAGTTATGCTTGTGTCCAGTTTAGAAACATCTGGAGGCTGATTCATTCATACATTAGGTTTTGGGGGTGGAGTTGGGTGGGGAGTGGAGTGGAGGCCCCTTATCCTATTTTGTCACACACCAAGTGTGCTGTACTATGCTCCAAGAAGGGGACAGTTCCCAGTCTGCCTACCATTGTAATACCTCAGGCAATATATAAAGTTCACCTAAAATTTGTGGTAAAGCAAATTATCTGTATCTCTAGTTCTCTGTCCTTGGTGGGGAGTTTTGCTTTAAGCTAGTTCTAAAATTCAACAAGAATGTCCCGATATTGCCTAATACAGAGAAAGCAAGTGGGCAGGATTTGGAGCATATTTTATATTTTATCACCTTTAATGAGGTAGTCAGAGCCTGTCACTCATGTGACTGACTAGCTACCTTCAATATGTTTTCCAAGGCATTTAAGAAGTGCAGTATTTTATTTTCTCGGTAGCCAGTATTACTGACACTAAATATTTAATCACTAACTAGGACTGAGGTAGCTGCTCCTTAGAACTGATGAATAATGAGCCCCCGTACAGTTGTGAACTCCCTGTTGTTGGCTGATTAGGTTGACTTTGCATGGAGAGATTGAACATAGATGGATTATGCTCATGATGAAGGAGGGAAATGTAATCTCAAGAACACCGACGAAACTGAACATGTAAAGGCTGCTTTGTCATTGGTGTATAATTTTAACAATGGCTTGAATAATAATAATACTTTTCAAAAGAAAGAATAATAATATGTCTTTGGTTTGCCTAAGTTTTTTCAGAGGTATCAAAGTGTCTTTTAAATCCAATCTGAAATTTACCTTTTTATATCCCTATGGTATATTGCTGTCCCCATACATACGATTTTTCATTTTTACAAATGGAGAAACTATCACAGAGAAATTATCACAGAGAAATTAAGTTACTAATCTTTGACTGTACACCAGTAATAGTATAAGAATTAGAATCAGAGATTCTGATTTATTTTAAGTGCCTTGTATCACAAATCTAGGATTCTATCTCACCGCTCCTGCTTTTATAGAAGTTGTGGGACTGCAGCAAGTTACGTATTTTCCTTAAGTTCTAGTTTTCTCCTCAGTTAAATGGAAATAACGCCACCAATCTGAATTGTAAATTTGTTGTCATGACTATAAATAATACATGTGAATTGCCTACCATGGATGCTCACACACAATAGGCATTTTATACATGATAGTTTATCATTTCCTTCTTCTTCTTGTCATTATTTAATTGCATACATTTAGCTTTTGCTTCCAGTATAGTGATAATATCAGTTTCTGACCATATAAGCTAGTTAGTGGTGCCCCAACAAAGCACCACAGCCTTGGTGGCTTAAACAACAGATACTTATTTTCTCACAATTCTGGAGACTAGAAGTCCAAGGTCAGGTGTCAGCAGGCTTGGTTCTTCCTGAGAACTTTCTTCAGTCCTTCTCTGTGGCATGTAGAGGGTCATCTTTTCTTTATGTCTGAAACCCAAATAAATTACTTAATCTTGTGAGGCAATGAAACCTAAGTAGGTTTTTTGTAGAGAGGTGATCCCTGGAAGTGTCAGTAAGGAAGTGGAGAAAAACAGGAGGAAGCCAGTTCAAGGAGTGTTGATGAGCCGGGTCTGCTGTGGGCAGCTGGAGCTCTTTCCCACCAGGGCCGTCAGAGAGATGGCTTAGATCGTGCCTCAGAGTTACCCCACTCCAGGGATCAGGAACCTAGGTATGTAGACACAAACTCTGTCTCATTTGTCAAGGGCTACATTCAGGGACATGAACTTCCCTGGGTGTTTTTCGGCCTGCTTTTGCCGGGTCTGAGCATAGCCCTGTGGTCACAAGGAGCACCAGCTGATTGCAGTAGAAATGGTGAATGCAGAGGGGCTATGAGTGGGGCATTGTCTCACTATTTTATAAAGATTAATTCTGTTTTACTCCTTAACTTTGTGACCATGTTTTTGTTGTTGTTTTTGTTTTGGTCTTTGTTGAATACTATTGATATGTATTGTATATGTCCACTATTAGTGATTGATCAAAATAGAACAATTTTGATAGTCATAGTACAATAGTAAAACATTTTCAGTGGAAAAGTTTGTCTCTATATTGTTATGAATGGTAGTACAGGGTTCAAGTCATATTAGGTGGAGAGTAAAATGAAAAAAAACTGGTTAACCACAGTATAGCATAGCAGTTAAGGATATTGGCTTTGAAAGCAGACTAACCTTTATTCAAATTTTAAATTAGATGCTTATTAGCTGTGGGAAATTGAACAAGACACTTTCTGAGTTTTCTCGTAATGAACAGAATAATAATAGTGTCCAATTGAATTATGTGAGGATATGTGAAGTTCTTGTCATAGTAACTTTCAGGTAATTGATGCCCAATACAGTAGATATTCTAATTATTTAGATAATAATAGCAATAAACAGAAGGGTTTAGGGGTATCTTTCAGTTGCTATGACTCATGTGATCATGAACTTCTCCTGCTTTAGTGTCTGAAAACCCACTCTCTACTCCTCAATAGCCCAACCATAAGTCAAGGCATGTACTCTCTTCCTTTATTTAAAAACCAACAGACAAATGTCATTAAAAACCTGTGGATATTTGCCTCATCTACCCAAGAGATTTTGTGAGGCAAAACCCTGTTAATGAAACTTTTATGCGTAAGGTGACACACGAATATACACACTTTTGCTATGGTATGCTTAACATAGTGGTATAGCAGCTTTTCCTTTTCTTTCATTTGTCAAGTTGGGATTTTGATACAACACTGAAGTTTTTTCCTTTGTAAGACTGACTCCCTTCTTTATCACAGACCCTGAGTACATTATATGAGGTTACTTCAAAAAGTTGATAGAAAGATTTGTATTATCTTTTAATTCTATGTTCCACAAACTTTTTGAAGTACCCTCATACTAGTAAGCCATTTAGAGAACAAAAGTTCTGTGTTAAAATGTGGAAAAACGGGGTGTTCAGATATACCTAGGTAGATAATGTACAGGTTCCAAGAGTATTCACTGGATCTGATTTAGAAAATCTTAATGTACTAGTCTGGTTCTTTGCATTCATCATCTGCATTATCTCCCATCTCTGTGGAATCTTACCCTTTTCTCTCTGTGTTCCAGGTGTAGCCTCGTGATTTCAGATGAAAATCTTATTCTTTTGCAGATACCTGACCCTAAGCAAGTGTCTGTCATTTTGTAAACTGCACAAAGCATTGCTTTAAGAAAGCTCCTTACTCCAGGCTGCTTGCTTGCTTGCTTTTTTTCTTTCTCTCTTTCCAGAACACATTTCCTTCTTGTTTGTATAAAATCATTGCTTTTTCTGATCCAATTTTATTAGACAGTACCTTCTTTTCTATTATAAATGCCCTCTCTGACCCCCATCTTCCCACAAAATTCAATTTGCCTGTCAGCCAAATACAAAATTAACCTTTCTAAAACAAACCTTTGTATTTGCTAAATATAAGCTTTAGAGAAATTGGGTTATTCTATGATATGAACTGGTGAAGGGTATTTCTTCACAATGATGAGGTTTACTATTTAACAGAAATGCTCTGGAGTTTGAGGTCACACATGCCATCATGCTTAATTGACTGAGTATAGCCCCCTTTTGTCCTGCCATAAGACATAAATTCCATTCTATCTCCGTCATTCTCATTCAGTTAAATTTGCTTCCATCCTTTCCTATCTCATCCTACCTCACCCCATTCCATCCCATCCCATCTAATTCCATTCCAATGCATGTGAGGCACCAACCTTGAGAAAGGCACTTTTCTAGGTACTAAAACTGTTCTATGTAATCTATAATGTTTCTAGCTGTTGTAGGAGCTGAGGAGGTACTTAATATTAGGATAGCAGGAATTAAAATTCTAGTTTAGTTTTCATGCCAACTGTGTTATTAAAACATGGCTAGTGGTATGTATGGACTAGGAAGAAGTAAAACATCTCCTTGTTCAGGTTATTGTCCAAGGTTAACTCAAAGGGAAGTATTTATTCTCGGTTCTTCATGGGGTAAAGGAGAGGCAGTGGGGGACTTACACAGTTTTTCAAGGAGACTTAGACTGAGTTGTAAATTACCATCTCCTTCCACAGAAGCTGTCTAGCTTGTAAATAGTTACTGTGGAGAGCTTTATGGTTGCATCCAGAGCATTCATTACATTTCTTATACATTATGTGCTACCATGTAGTTTGTGTGAGATTTACTCTATCCCCAGTTCCAGGAGTCCTCCCTAATTAGTTTTGCAAACCATTCAGGACAATCTTTAAAATTTTTATTTTTAATTTTTAGCTATAGCATATATATAATAAAAAGAGTAAATCTTAAATGTATCATTCAATGAATTTTTGTTTATTTACACACCAATATAGAATTATAATTGAGATAGTATTAATTCAACATTTTCTTACTTTAGAGATTGATTCAGCGATGATCAGGTGACCCAGGGTTAAGCCAATTAGGGCATGGTGTTTTTTTTAGCTTCAGTGACTAGTTGAAGGTTGGTCCAATGAGAGCACAGCATTTGTTAACTGTGGGAAATGACTGTCTCCCCAACCCATTGTGAACTAGGATATGTCATCCCAGGTAATGCTGGTAGCCATCTTATGATCACAGGGGGTGTTAGCGCAAGGACAGGCATTCACAGAGGAAGGTACAGATGACAGGAGCCCAGAATAAACTGTACCTGAATCTTACCCTCCTCTTGGATGTTCTTCATTGTATTATCTAATAAATGGGTTGGATTTGTTTTGGGATGAATTTCCTTTTACTCAGGACCTAAACAAACTTAAAACATTTGCTTTCATACTTTTTGTTCTGTTAGGAGCTGACTCATTTCTTCTGACATCAGAAGCTCCTTATAAACTACATGAGACCCACAGGTATCACTGATGTAGGCATGGAATTTCAAATGCTGGTAGTTTCACCTCTTTGCATATTCTAAATTTTGGCAAAAATTTCATCAGCTTTCTAGCCCTTGAGAATAAGAACCCTTTCACATGGAGAAAATATGAATACAGCAAAAGGAGAACGTGAAAAGGTTTTCTGACTCATGCAAATTCACTTTATAATATAAACATAAGTCTTCTAAAAGCACAAAAATCTATCACACAGAGACTTGGTTACCGTGTTAAAAGAACTGGGTTAAGTTCCAATTGTGTATATTATTAAGCTGTGTGACATAAGAAAGTTAATTAATTTTTCTGTTTCAGTATCCTTAATTGTAAAACAAAAGAGTTAGATTATATCTTTCCTAGTGTTTCTGCTAACTCAGAAATTACTGTGAATTTTCATAATACTTAAACTTACCAAATGCTTAGTTTTTTATCAGAATTTTCCCTCTTTTCCTCTTTCCTATCCTTTCTTTCATTTTTTTTTGTTTTCAAAATAAACATCCATCATTAATACATATATTAATACTGTACAGTAGTCCCCCCTTATCCATGGTTTTGCTTTCCATGCTTTCAATTACCTGCTGTCAACTGTGGTCCAAAAATATTAAATGGAAAATTCCAGAAATAAACAATTCATAGGTTTTAAATTGTGTGCCATTCTGAGTAGCATGATGAAATCTCATGTCATCTCATTCCATACCATCCAGGACATGAATCATTCAGTGTATCCATGCTATATAAGTTACCCACCTGTTAGTCATCTATATGGTCTGCTCCTGACAGCCAACCATTGACACAGCCTTGGCTCAATGATCGAGGATCACGCAGAACAGACGATCCTCCTTCTGATGTATGGTCAGAAGGTCAGTAGTAGCCTAATGCTATGTCACAATACCTGTGTCATTCACCTCACTTCATCTTATCATGGAGCCATTTTATCATGTCACATCACTACTGAGCTAGCAACTAGATGAGATTTTTGATAAAATTTGGAATATGAAGAGGTAGAACTATCAGCATTTGAAAGAAAATGCAAGAGTCCAGTACAATAAGACATTTTGAGAGAAGGACAGAGACCACATTCATATAACTTTTATTACAGTACATGGCTATGAGGATATTTCAAAAAGCTCATGGAAAAATAGCATTAAAAGATAATATGAATCCTTCCATGAACTTTTTGAAGACCACTCATATAGTTGTTGTATTTTATTATTAGTTATTATTGTTAATTTCTTATTGTGCCTAATTTATAAACTAAACTTTAGCATAGGTATGTGTATATAGAGAAAAACATAGTATACACAGGGTTTGATACTATCAGCAGTTTCCAGCATCCACTGGGGGTCTTGGCACATATTCCCCATGGATAACAGAGGACTACTGTATTCTAGAAATATTCTTATTCATGATTGGCCAATGGCTATGGCTGTATAAGTTATATGGAATGGGAGAAAGGAATATATAATTGTAGCTGTGCCATTTTTATTTTATTTACTTGTTTGTTTATTATTTATTTATTAGCAACATACACCATGCTAGTTTGGTTTTGAAAGTTATCACCTGTCGTTTAGCTTTCACCCACTGGTGAAGAAGCTAAATTGCCCAGCCCTTCTATCATAATCCTCTCTCCAAACCTGAGGGTAAACAATGAGATTACATTTAACCTTGAACTAGAGAGATGGTTAAAACACTGCAGAATGTTTCTTTTTTTCTTTTCTAACACATTCTTAGTTCCTATCATGTTATATCAAACCTGCCATTGTTCTGACCATGTTAGCAGTAATTAATTAGTGCCCACTTGAAAATATTTGGTTGCTAAATGGCTAGTCCATGAATGTGCAAGTTCATAATTACTACTGAGTATCACCAAGTAAAGGAGCTTTGCTGGTTTCTGTGTCCGAGGGAGGAAAGATGACAAATGACCTCCCATCTGGAGGTCCATCAGATCACAAGATGGAAATTTTAGAGCTTTATAAAAACCCAGAATCTGCAGGGCCATTGTAGCAGAATCTCCAGGGGAGAGACTCAGAAATAAGGAATTTGTAATATTTTAAAAAGCCTCCCTACAGCTAATCTCCAGATCTTTTGGGAGCCACTGACCTAGAGTAGACTGTGCCTGGATTTACTTCTCATACAGCCTTGTACCCAAAGATGTATAAGATTTCCTATTATTCCAGATGTGATGGTTCTTTTATGGCTGATGACTTAACTTCAGCCTAGACCACGGCTGCCATATGTTAGTAGGGCTAAAATTACTAGCTATCAGTAGTTGTCATTAACACCTGAACTGATTCACATGAAGTTAAATACAGATGATAGAAATAATGTGCATGTAGAAACTTGTCAGCATACCCTAGATTTGGGGGTAAAACTCAGATGTTGACTGAGACCAAATAAGTCATATAAACAAATAAGCAGCTTGGGGTAAGATAATAGAGAACGGCAAAGACCATAGCAACCACAATCTAAAGAATTTTGCTCTTGCTCAGCTCCACTCAGTCGTTATCATTTGAGAATCAGGCACAGGGCTGCCACATCTTTAGATTTTTTTTTTTTAAGTTAAATATCTAGACATTTTTGTCAAATTTTCCAGATTTAAATTTTGGCATATTTTTTTAAAAAGCACTGGGATTGGGGGATAGGAACTAAGTCTATAGGGCAAATTTTGCCTGTGTGCTTTCAGTCTGTGCTGCTGCTATATATCTAGGGATTCTGGGGTATCCAGGAAATGTAGACTGTCTTTGGATAGGGCCCAAATGAGTGGGCATCATGCCGCCTCAGCCAAGACACAGGAAGCCAGGTATCTTGAAAGCATGCTTATGCCATGGCTTTACCTGTCTTATCACCTCCTCTTCTGCAATGACTCTACTAGTCCTGGGGAGCCTAATGTGCTAACAAGTTGGGCTGTTTTATGCACACACTGAGAGTGCCACATTTGTTCTTCTGTTTGATTTCTAAGAAGAGGAGGGACAGATGACATCAAATATGTTTAAATCAATAAATTAAATACTTTAATGGGGAAGACTTCCTGGGAGATGGCAGAGTAGAGGTGCCCAGTTCATGTTCCTCCTGCAGAGGAATATTGAAACGGGCTCACTGCCACTGCTGCCACAGTCACCAGAGCCATTGTCCAGTCCCAGAACTGTTGCCCATCACAGAGCAGCAGTCCTATAGATGGGCCATCACTGCAGCCACAAACTCCACATACACAAGGGAGGCGGCTGCAACCACTACCACCATTGCTGCCACTGAGTTACTGCTGCCAAAGACACTACAGATATGAGGGAGGCAGTTGCAGCTACTGATGTCACTGCTGCCAGTGCAAGGTAACCCCGCTGCTGCTGCAGACACCATAGCTGTACAGGCCACCACTGTGGACACCACAACCAAGCAGGTGGCTGCTGCAAACAACACTACTGAAATTGCTGTCACCCACTGGCGCCACTAGGCAGCCACCATCATTGTGTGAGCAGCCCATCACTGCTGCCATGTGCACAGCCCTTCAAACCCACCTCCACGATTACCACTACCACAAAGGTGGCTTGCTACCACAGCAGGAGCCACAGCAATCAATGCTGCTGTGTAAGTGGACCACTCTCCCCTTGACTGTATTGACACAAGGAGGGTCACCAGCAGAGTCCAGTGAAGGAAAGTAAGAGAAGCAACTGCTCTACCAGATAACCAGACATTAATGTGGAGATACCAGAATATGAAAAAAGAAAAGAAAACATGAGTTCACTAAGGGAATACAATAATTCAAGTATCAAACCCTATAGAGCAGTAACCACTTGATATGACTGAAAAGGAATTCCAAATAAAAATCTTAAGAAAACTCAATGAGATACAAGGAAGATGCAGTTAGATCACAAAATGAACTGAGCAAAACTATCCTGGGTATAAAGGAGGAAATTTACAAAGATATTAATACTTTTAAAAAGAATGTAGCAGAACTCATGGAACTGAAGGAGTCATTCAATGAAATAAAAAACACAATGGAGAGCTAAAGCAGCAGGCTACAGAAAGCAGAAGGAAAAAATTCTGATCTTGAAAACAGTCTCTTTGAAATAACTCAGGCAGACAAAAAAGGAAAAGAAAGAATTTAAAAAATGAAGAAAATCTAGGAAAGATAGCAGACAACCTTAAGCACACAAACATCTGAATCATGGGTATTCCTGAAGGGAAGTAGAAAGGAAAAGGCATTGAGAACTTGAGAACATACTCAATGAAATAATAACTGAAATTTCCCTGGTATAGGGAGAGACATAGACCTTTAGATTCAGGAGGCTCAAAGATCTCCAAACAGATTAATCCTAAAAGGTCTTCTCTGAGGCCCATTACAGTCAAACTGGCAAAACTCAAACACAAACAGAGAATCCTAAAAACAGCAACAGAAAAGCATCAAGCCACTTATAAAGGAGTCCCCATCAGACTCAACAGAAACTGTATAGACTAAGAGAGAATGAGATGATATGAATATTCAAAATACTTGAAGAAAAAAACTGCCAGCAAAGCATACTACACTCAGCATGGCTAACCTTCAGAAATGAAGGAGAAATAATGTATTTCCCAGACAAACAAATACTGTGAGAGTTCACCACCACATGACCAGCCCTGCAAGAAATACTCAAGGAAATCCTGCATCTGGAATACAAAAAACGATAATCACTATCATGAATACACAGGAAAGAACAAAATCCATTAGTAGAAAAAAATGCAAATGAGAAGAAGAAAGAAACTATCTTACCACCTCCACAACCCAACAAACACTGAAGACAGACAATAAAAGGGAAAGAGAGAAACAAAATATATTTAAAACATCCAAATGAAAATAGACAAAATGCCAGAAGTAAGACAATATCTTTCAGTAACAACCCTAAATGTAAATGAATTAAATTCCCCACTCGAAAGACAGATTGGCTGATTTGATTAAAAAGCTAGATATAATTATATGCTATCTATAAGAGACTCACCTCACCTGTAAAGACACACACAGGCTAAGAGTAACGAGATGGAAAAAGAAATACCATATGAATGGAAATCAAAAACGAGCAGGAGTAGTTATTCTTATATCACATAAAATAGACTTTAAACCAAAAACTACAAAAAGAAACAAAGAAGGCTACTATACAATGATAAATGGATCTGTGTAGCAAGAAAACAGAACAATTACAAGTATATACACACCAAACATTGGAGCACCCAGATATATCAAGCAAACACTATTAGACCCAAGTAAAGGGCTAGGCCCAAAAGTGATAATACTGGTGATGTGAACATCCCTCTGTCAACATTGGACAGATCATCTAGGCAAACAAATCAACAGAGAAACACAGGATTTAAACCAAACTTTAAACCAATTGGACTTGGAAGATATCTACAGAACATTTCATCCAACAACCACAGGATATACATTGTCATCTGCACATAAATAATTCTCCAGGATAGACCACATGTTAGGTCACAAAACAATCCTCAACAAATTTTAAAAATTGAAATCATTTCTAAAAGCTGCAAGAGAGAAGCATCAAATCACCTATAAGGGAGCCCCAATCAGGCTAACATCAGACTTTTCATCACAAACCCTAAAAGCTAGAAAGGAATGGGATGAAATATTCAAAATACTAAAAGACAAAGATTGCCAGCAAAGAATACTCTACCCTGCAAGGCTATCCTTCCGAAATGAAGGGCAAATAGTATATTTCTCAGACAAACAAAAACTGTGGGAGTTCACTACCACACGACCATCCTTACAAGAAATCCTCAAGGGAGCACTGGGTTTGGTTCCTGAAAAATAACTACCACTGCCATAAAAACCCAAGAAAAATCAAAACCCAGTAGTATAATAAAAATGACATTCATGAAGAGAAAACAAGCAAACAAAAATGCTATCTACAACCTAAGGAACCAACAAACACAGAAAACAAACAGTAAATCAGAAAGCAAGGAACAAAAGACACCTAAGACAACCAAACAACCAATAAAATGCTAGGAATAAATCAACACCTTTCAATAATAACTCTTAATGTAAAAGGCTTAAATTCCCCAATCAAAAGACACAGACTGGCTGACTGGATCAAAAAGGAGGACCCAACTATATGCTGCCTACAAGAGACCCACCTCACCCATAAAGATTCACATAGACTAAGAGTGAAAGGATGGAAAAAGATTTACCATGCAAACAGAAAAGAAAAATGAGCTGGAGTAGCTATTCTTATATCTGACAAAATAGACTTTAAACCAAAAACCATAAAAAGAGACAATGAGGGTCACTACTTAATGATAAAAGGACTGATCCATCAAGAAGACATAACAATCATAAATAAGTACGCACCCAATGTTGGAGCAGCCAGATTTATAAAACAAACTCTATTAGACATAAAGAAGGAAATAGACACTAATACCATAATAGCAGGGGACCTGAACACCCCACTGTCAATATTAGACAGATCATCTAGGCAAAGAATCAGTAGAGAAACACAAGATCTAAACAAGACTCTAGACCAATTGGAATTGGCAGATATCTACAGAACATTCCATCCAACAACCTCAGAATATTCATTCTTCTCATCAGCACATGGATCATTCTCCAGGATAGATCACATATTAGGTCACAAATCAAGTCTCAATAAATTCAAAAAAATTGGAATTATCCCATGTATCTTCTCAGACCACAATGGATTAAAACTAGAAATTAATAACAAACGAAACTCTGGAAACTATACAAACACATGGAAATTAAACAGCATTCTACTTAATGACATATGGGTCCAAGAAGAAATCAAGCAGGAAATCAAAAAATTTATTGAAACTAATGAAAACAATGATACATCATACCAAAACCTGTGGGATACTGCAAAAGCAGTATTAAGGGGGAAATATATTGCATTAAATGCTTACTTCAGAAGAATGGAAAGATGGCAAGTGAACAACCTAACACTTCACCTTAAAGAACTAGAAAAACAAGAACAATCCAAACCTAAAGTTAGCAGACGGAAAGAAATAATTAAGATCAGAGCAGAACTGAATGAAATTGAAAACCAAAAAACAATTCAAAAGATCAATGAATCATAAAGTTGGTTTTTTGAAAAGATAAATAAAATTGACAAACCATTAGCATGGCTAACTAAGAAAAAAAGAAGAGAGAAGACTCAAATAACAAAAATGAGAAATGAAAAAGGCGATATTACAACTGATTCATCTGAAATACAAGGAATCATTCGAGACTACTACAAACAACTATATGCCAACAAATTTGAAAATCTGGAGGAAATGGATAAATTTCTGGACACACACTAGCTCCCAAAACTGAACCATGAAGACGTAGAAAATTTGAACAGACCAATAACAATAAAGGAGATTGAAGCTGTTATCAGAAGGCTCCCAACAAAGAAAAGCCCAGGACCAGATGGAGTCACAGCAGAATTTTACCAAACATTCAAACAGGAATTAACACCGATTCTTTACAAACTATTCCAAAAGAATGAAACGGACGCAAATCTCTCAAACTCATTCTATGAAGCAAACATCATCCTGATACCAAAACCAGCTAAAGATATAACCAAAAAAGAAAACTACAGGCTGATATCCTTGATGAATATAGATGCAAAAATCCTCACTAAAATACTAGCAAACAGAATACAGCAACACATACATAAAATTATTCACCACGATCAAGTGGGATTCATCCCAGGGATGCAAGGTTGGTTCAACATAAGCGAATCAATAAATGTGATACACCATATTAATAAACTCAAACACAAGGACCATATGATCATCTCTATAGATGCTGAAAAAGCATTTGATAAAGTTCAGCACTCATTCATGACAAAGACCCTCTATAAGTTAGGTATAGAGGGAAAGTATCTCAACATAATTAAAGCCATATATGCCAAACCCACTGCCAATATCATCCTGAATGGGGAAAAGCTGAAAGCTTTTCCTTTAAGAACAGGAACTAGACAAGGATGCCCACTCTCACCACTCCTATTCAACATAGTGTTGGAAGTACTAGCCAGAGCAATCAGAGAAGAGAAAGAAATAAAGGGCATCCAGATTGGAAAAGATGAAGTCAAACTGTCCCTGTTTGCAGATGGCATGATCCTATATATCGAACAGCCTAAAACCTGTACAAAAAAACTCTTGGAATTGATAAATGATTTCAGCACAGTAGCAGGATACAAAATCAACACCCTAAAATCAGTAGCATTTCTTTTCTCCAATAGTGAACATGCAGAAAGAGAAATCAAGAAAGCCTGCCCATTTACAATAGCCACCAAAAAAATAAAATACTTAGGAATTGAGTTAACCAAGGAGGTGAAAAATCTCTATAATGAGAACTACAAACCACTGCTGAGAGAAATGAGAGAGGATACAAGAAGATGGAAAGATATCCCATGCTCTTGGATTGGAAGAATCAACATAGTGAAAATGTCCATACTACCCAAAGTGATATACAAATTCAATGCAATCCCCATCAAAATTCCAAAGACATTTTTCTCAGAAATGGAAAAAACTATCCAGACATATATATGGAACAATAAAAGACCACGCATAACCAAAGCAATGCTGAGCAAAAAAAAATAAAGCTGGAGGCATAACACTACCTGACTTAAGCTATACTACAAAGCTATAATAACCAAAACAGTATGGTACTGGCATAAAAACAGACACACTGACCAATGGAATAGAACAGAGAATCCAGAAATCAACCCACACACTTACTGCCATCTGATCTTTGACAAAGGCACCAAGCCTATTCACTGGGGATGGGACTGCCTCTTCAGCAAATGGTGCTGGGATAACTGGATATCCATATGCAGGAGAATGAAACTAGACCCATACCTCTCACCGTATACTAAAATCAACTCAAAATGGATTAAGGATTTAAATATACACCCTGAAACAATAAAACTTCTTAAAGAAAACATAGGACAAACACTTCAGGAAATAGGACTGGGCCCAGACTTCATGAATACGACCCCAAAAGCACGGGCAACCGAAGGATAACTAAACAAATGGGATTATATCAAACTAAAAAGCTTCTGCACAGCAAAAGAAACAATTAAAAGAGTTAAAAGACAACCAACAGAGTGGGAGAAAATATTTGCAAAATATACATCTGACAAAGGATTAATATCCAGAATATATAAGGAACTCAAAGAACTTTACAAGAAAAAAACAAGCAACCCAATTAAAAAATGGGCAAAAGAGCTAAGTAGGCATTTCTCAAAGGAAGATATACAAATGGCCAACAGACATATGAAAAAATGCTCAACATCACTCAGCATCCAGGAAATGCAAATCAAAACCACACTGAGATACCATCTAACCCCAGTTAGGATGGCTAAAATCCAAAAGACCCTGAACGATAAATGCTGGTGAGGTTACGGAGAAAAAGGAACTCTCATACATTGTTGGTGGGACTGCAAAATGGTGCAGCCTCTATGGAAAATGGTATGGAGGTTCCTCAAACAATTGCAGATAGATCTACCATACGACCCAGCTATCCCACTGTTGGGAATATACCCAGAGGAATGGAAATCATCAAGTCGAAGGTATACCTGTTCCCCAATGTTTATCGCAGCACTCTTTACAATAGCCAAGAGTTGGAACTAGCCCATATGTCCATCATCAGATGAGTGGATACGGAAAATGTGGTACATATACACAATGGAATACTACTCAGCTATAAAAACGAATGAAATACTGCCATTTGCAACAACATGGATGGACCTTGAGAGAATTATATTAAGTGAAACAAGTCAGGCACAGAAAGAGAAATACCACATGTTCTCACTTATTGGTGGGAGCTAAAAATTAATATATAAATTCACACACACACACACACACACACACACACACACACACACACACACACACACACACAAAACCGGGGGGGGGAGAAGATATAACAACCACAATTACTTGAAATTGATACGACAAGCAAACAGAAAGGACATTGTTGGGGGGGAGGGGGGAAGGGAGGAGGGAGGGAGGTTCTGGTAATGGGGAGCAATAATCAGCCACAATGTATATCGACAAAATAAAATTTAAAACAAAAAATTGAAATCATTTCAAGTATCTTTTCGGATCACAATGGATTAAAACTAGAAATTAATAACAATCAAAATTCTGGAAACTATACAAATGCATGGAAATTAAACAACATGCTTTTGAACCACCTATGGGTCCCAGAAGAAATTAAACAGGAAATCAAATAATGTCTCAAAACTAAAGAAAATAAAAACACATCATACCAAAACATGTGGGATGCTACAAAAGCAATACTAAGAGGTAAGTTTATTTCAATAAATGCTTACATCAAAAGATTAGGAAGATTTCAAATAAACAATCTAAAATTTTACCTCAAAGAACTAGAAAAACAAGAACAACCCAATCCCAAAATAAGTAGACAGAAATAATTAAGATCAGAGCAGAAGTAAATGAAATAGAAACCCCTACTCCCAAAATACAAAAGATCAGTGAAACAAAAAGTTTGTTTTTCAAGAAGGTATACAACATAGACAACCCATTAGCTAGGCTAACTAAAAAAAAAGAAGAGGGAAGACCCAAATAACAAAAATTAGAAATGAAAAAGGAGACATTACATCCAATCACACAGAAATATGAAGCATCATTACAGATCATTATAAAAAAACTATACACCAGGAAATTTGAAAACCTGAGAAAATAGATAAATTCCTGGACACATATGAACTACCAGGACTGAACCAAGAAGAAATAGAAAACCTGAACATGTCAATAACAAACAATGAGATTGAAGCAGTAATCAGCAGTTTTCCAAGAAAGAAAAGCCCAGAACCAGATGGCTTTACCGCTGAACTCTACCAAACCTTTGAAGAGGAATTAATATAAATTCTCTTCAAACTATTCCAAATAATCAAAACAAAGGCCATTCTCCTAAACACATTCTAGAGGACATCATCACCCTGATACCTAAACCAGACACAGATAAAACAAAAAGAGAAAACTACAGACCAATGTCTTTGATAAACTGAGATGCAAAAATCCTCAGTAAAGTGTTGGAATACAGAAACACATCAAAAAATTGTACACCACGATCAAGTGGAATTCATCCCAGTGATGCAAGGATGCTTCCACATATGCAAGTCAACAAATGTGATACACCACATCAACAAAATCAAGGACAAAATCCATATGGTTATCCCAATAGATGCAGAAAAAGCATTTGACAATATTCAACATACTTTCATGATAAAGCCTCCCAGAAAATTAGGAATAGAAGGAAAATATCTCAATACAATACAAGCCATGTATAACAAACCCACTGCCAATATCATCCTGAATGGGGAAAAGCTGAAAGCCCTTCCCTTAAGCATGGGAACAAGACAAGGATGTCAACACTCCCATTCCTATTTAACATAGAATTGGAAGTACTAGACAGAGTAAGCATGCAAGAAAAACAAGTAAATGGCATCCAGATTGGAAAAGATGAAGTCAAATTTTTCCTGTTTGCAGATGACATGATCCTATATATAGAAAAGCCTTCAGACTCTACCAAAAAACTCTTAGAGTAAATAAACTATTTCAGTAAATTTGGAGGATACAAAATCAACATGCAAAAATCAGTATCATTTTCATACTTCAGTAATGAACTAGTGGAAAAAGAAATCAAGAAAGGTGGCTCATTTACAATAGTCACCAAAAAAATAAAAATCCCCAAAACAAAACAAAAATACCCAAATAACCTAGAAATAAATTAATTTAATCAAGGATGTGAAAGATCTCTTCAACAAAAACTGTTGAATAAAATTAAAGAGGACACAAAAAGATGGAAAGATGTTCCGTGCTCTTGGATTGCAAAAATTAACATTGTGAAAATATCTGTACCATCCAAAGTGATCTATAGATTCAATGCAGTCCCTATCAAAATACCAATGACATTCTTCACAAAAATAGAGAAACAAATCCTAACATTCATATGGAACAACAAAAGACTCCATATAGCCAAAACAATTCTGAGCAAAAAAAATAAAGCCAGAGGCATAACACTACCTGATTTCAAATTATACTATAAAGCTATAGTAACCAAAACAGCATGGTACCAGCATAAAAAAGTACACTCAGACCAATGCAAAAGAATAGAAAACACAGAAAACAACCCACAAACTTACAGCCATCTGATCTTTGACAAAGGCACAAAGAATACACATTGGGGAAAAGAGTGCCTCTTAAATGAATGGTGCTGGGAAAACTGGAAATTCATATGTAGAAGAATGAAACTAAATCCACACTTCTCAGCCTATACCAAAATCAACTCAAAATGGATTAAAGGCTTAAATATAAGACCTGAAACTTATAATACTCCTAAAAGAAAACAGGGGAAACACTTCAGGAAGTAGGGCTGAGCAAGAGTTTATGTATATGACCCCTAAAGCACAGGCAACAAAAGGTAAAGTAAACAAATGGGACTGTATCAAACTAAAATGCTTCTGCACAGGAAAAAAATAAACCCCACAATTAACAGAGCAAAAAGTCAAACTACAGAGTGTGAGAAAATATTTGGCAATCTGACTAGGGTTTAATGTCCAGAATATTAAAGGAACTCAAACATAACAGTAAAAAACCAAATAACTCAATTAAAAAATGGACAAAGGAGCTGAAATAGGCATTTATCAAAGGAAGATATACAAATGGCCAACAGACACATGAAGAAATGCTCAACATCACTCAGCATCAGGGAAATGCCAATCAAAACCTCACTGAGTTATCATCTCACTCCAGTTAGACAGGTTGTCATTAAAACGACAGAATAACAAATGCTGGTGAGGACATGGAGAAAGGAGACCCCTCCTACACAGTTAGTGGGACTGTAAATTGGTGCAGCCATTATGGAAAATGTTATGGAGGTTCCTCAAAGAACTACAGATAGACTGCCATATGATTCAGCAATTCCACTGCTAGATGTATACCCAAAGAAATAGAAATCAT
Organism: Cynocephalus volans; assembly: GCF_027409185.1. NCBI lineage: Eukaryota > Metazoa > Chordata > Mammalia > Dermoptera > Cynocephalidae > Cynocephalus > Cynocephalus volans. The sequence continues at coordinate 102,587,039 of NC_084461.1, forward strand.
CATTGTCAAAGGGATACCTGTACCTCTATGTTTATTGCAGCTCTATTAACAATAGTCAAAAGTTGAAACCAACCTAAATGTCTATTGCCAGGCAACTTGATAAGGAAAATGTGGTATATATATACACAATGGAATACTACTCTGCTGTAAAGAAGAATGACATACTACCACTTACAGCAATGTGGATGGACTTAGTGAAAATCATGTTAAGTGAAATAAGCCAGGCACTGAAAGAGAAATACTGTATGTCCTCACTCATAAGTGGGAGCAAAAAATAAACAAAATGTTTTTAAAAAGGAAAGAGATATAAAACCATCATAATAATATGTTGAACTTCCAAAAGGAGAAAACAGAACTAAGGTTACCAGAAAGGGGGACGGGAAAGGGATGTAAAGTAGGAATTGGTAACATGAAAAATGGTTATATTGCACAATGTTGAACTTTAAAATAAAGCATTTATTAAAAAAATTTTAATAAGTACAAAATTACACTATCTACCCTAATTGAATTATTGTGCAGTATATGCATGCATTGAAATAACACATTGTACCCCACAAATATGTACAAATAAATGTTAAAAAAAAATTTAACAAATGGAAGCATTATATGGTGAGAAGGAGGAAAAGTAATTTCAGGCTAATTGCTTTTCAATGGAAGAGATTAGATACTATGATAATATATTGAAAGCCTGTACAGGTTTACTGAAATGATTTAAACAGCAACTAGACTTAGAACAGTTCAATTCAAAGCTCCATTATGTATTTGAAGAAACAAAGGTACATATTCTATAAAAGGAAATGGCCTACTAGCTAAACTTGGCTACTTTGTATCTGATTTTTCCACTAGCTTTTTTGATCCTTCACAGTTCATGCTGTATACAATACATACTACAAATGAAAAAATTTGCTTCATGCCAGTAATCTTTTTTTGAATGATGGTAAGAATTTCTAACATAGTTAGGTTTGTTGAATTTTATACCACTAAGTTGTTTTGTTGTTTATCTTTTTATTTTAAAATAATTTCAAACTTAAATTTGCAAGAATAATTACCAAACTCCTATATATCTTTTACTCAGATTCATCAAATTTTAACATTTTACCCCATTTGATTTCTCATATCATGTTTATTCTATATACTATAAATAATACATAACACATATTATTTATTTTCTAATCTATTTGAAAGTTGCCCAGCACATCCTTCTTCCTCTAAATATTTTAATCTTTGTTTACTACTGATAATTTCTTATATAACCTCAATATAATTCTCAAAATCAGAAAATTTAACAAAATTCAACAGCATTTAATATAATACTCTTATTCAATTTATAGTACATGTTCAAATTTTGCCAATTGTACAGTTAAGGTCCTTTGTAGCATTTTTTTTTTTTTTTGGTCCAGGATTTAATTCAAGATCATGGATTACGTTTCTTTGTCACATCACTGCAGTCTTTTTTAACCTAAAGCAATTCCCCAGCCTTTTTTTGGTTTTTTGTGACATTGACATTTTTGAAGAGTAAAGTCAGTTATTTCATAGATTTTCCTTCAATTTGGATGTGTGTGAAGTTCCCTCATAATTAGGTTCAAGTTATGCATTTACTGCATACGTGATGTGTCCTTCTTGGTGTGTTATATCTAAAGGCCCCTGAGGTCACTTTTCTTGTTAACTTTTATCACTTGGTTAAGCTAGTTTACACCAGATTTCTCCACTCTAAAATTACTGTTTACCTGTTATAATTTAAAGACAATTTGAGAAGATATACTTTTTGATTATAGAAATACCCTGTTCTTAATCGAACTTTGACTTACCAGTATTAATGTCCATTGATGATTCTTGCTTGTATCAATTATTACAAAGATGGTTGCAAAATAGTGATTTTCTAACTTTGATATCCTTTTTATGTTTATTAGTTAGCTTTGTATAGGTTTTCTTCCCTTATTTATCTATATAAATATACACTATTTCATTCATATTTTATTAATAATCTCTTCCTGCAATTTTTTATTTTGATACATAAAGTGTACAAGCATTAATGAAATATTGTAGATATCATAATTGCTCCAAATTAGATAATTTATTCTTTACTCCATGATAGTGCATAAATCGAAAGAGTGAGGAGTTCAATATTTTTCATTTTCTCCCCCAGATCTATTTCTACCCTTGTCCACTCTGCTCTCTGTCCCAGAAGTCTAACCTGTATGAACTGCATCCATGGGTTCTTTTGTCCTGTGGTTTCAGATGGGTTTGGCTCATGAGAAGGACTGGCAGGCAGTTGGAGGTAGGGAGGAAAGTGAGATTAAGTATTTGTTTGCTAAATGTCATTATTAACAGAGACTTTACTTTTTAAGTATTTTAAATTTTGAATTACAGAGTATAGAACTGAGGGTCGACAATTATTTTCTCTCAGCTCTTGGAAAATATTATACTGTCTTCTGACTCCAACTGTTGCTGGTGAAAATTCTGCTACTAATATAAATTTTGTTATTTTTAGGTAAAGGTAAACTACCTTTTATTCTGGTTTCTTTTGAGATATTTTCACTGTCTTTGGTGTTATGCAGTTTCACTCTGAAGAGTCTAGGTATAATTTTCTTTAGCTAGGATTTCCAATACAATGTTGAAAAGCAGTGATGAGAGGGGGGACATCTCTGCCTTGTTAACTATAGGTGTTTTATAGATTTTTTAAATCAAGTTAAAGAAGTTCCTCTTATTTCTAGTTTGCTGAGAATTTTTATTATGAATGGGTGTGAGATTTTTGTCAAATTTTTGCTTCTGTTGGTAGAAACATGCAATTTTTCTTCTTTAGCTCATTGATATGATGAATTACATTAAGTGATTTTTAAATGTTGAATCAGACTTGAATAGCTGGGATAAATCCCACTTGGTTGTGGTATGTAATTATTTTTATATGTTATCTGATTTGCTTTGCTAATATTTTAGGAAGAATTTTTGCATCTATGTTCATGAGAGATATTGTTCTGTAGTTTTTATTTCTTCTAATGTCTTAATCTGGTTGGTATTAAGATAATATTAATCTCATAGAATGAATTAGGAAGTATTTCCTCTGCTTCTACCTTCTGAAAGAGATCATACAGAATTGGTATAATTTCTTCCATAAATGTTTGGTGGAATTCTGCAGTGAACCCGTTTGGGCCTAGTGCTTTCTGTTTTGAAAGATTGTTAATTATTGATTCAACTTCTTTAGTAGATGTAGATATATATTCAAACTCTATTTCTTCTTGTGTGAGTTTTGACAAATTATGCTCTTTCAGGAATTGGCTCATTTCATGTAGCTTATTAAAATGAGGGCATGGAGTTGTTTGTAATATTCCTTTATTATCCTTTTAATGTCTATGGTATCTGTAGTGATGACACCTACGTCATTTCTGATGTTAGTAACTTATGTCATCTTTCTTTCTTTCTTAGCCTGGCTAGTACCTTATTGATTTATTGATCTTTTCAAAGAATCAGCTTGTGGTTCAGTTGTTTTTCTTTATTGAATTTCTTGTTTTCAATTTCATCTATTTCTATTATAATTTTTATTATTTTTTTCTTCTGCTTATTTAAATTTAATTTGCTTTTTTTCCTTAGTTTTCTAAGATGGAAACATAAGTTATTGATTAATAACTTTCTTCTTTTCTAATATATGCATTCAATGCTATGAATTTTCCTCTAAGAACTGTTTTGCTGCATCTCAAAAATTTTGATAAGTTGTATTTCTATTTTCATTTATTTAAAAATTTCTCTTAAGGTTTACTTTTTGACCAATGTGTTATTTAGAAGTGTGTTGTTTAATCTTCAAGTATTTTGGGATTTTTCCAGTTACCTTTCCTTATTAATCTTTAGTTTAATTCTATTGTGGTCTGATTGCAGACATTGTTGTGTTTTAAGTCCCAGAATATGATCTATTTTGGTGAATGTTCCATGTGAGATAGAGAAGAATGTGTAATCTGTTGTCATTTAACGAGTTAGTCTATAAATGTCAATTATATCCAGTTGTTTCATATTGCTGTTGAGTTCAACTACGTACTTATTGATTTTCTGCCCAGTGGATCTATTTCAATAACTATAATAGTGAATTCATCTTTTTCTCTTTGCAATCCTATCAGTTTTTGCCTCAGGTAAAAGTGGTCTTCAAAACATTCATAAAAAACTATACATAGATTACAATTTTTTTGCATCAAAATAAATTCTTACTAATTTTATAATATGTCTGAACAAGGTCTAGTCTGAGGCACTAGAAAGGATAAGGCATCAGTTTGAAATGAGCTCCTATTAGAGCAACATAAATTCTGCTAAAATTGAAGCAAGGATGCACTAAAATTTATGGTGAAGCTTGGGTGGAAGAAGGAAAAAATCGTTGATGCTTTCGAAAAACTTAATAGAAGAAACAACAGTTTACAAATGGATAACTCGTTTTAAGAAAGGATGGGATGATGTTGAACATGAAACTTGAAATAGCAGAAAATCCACATCAATTTGCAAAGAAAAAATTAATCTTGTTTGTGCCTGAGTTGGAGAGGACCAACGATTAACAGAAGAAACAATAGCCAACACCATATACATCTCAACTGGTTCAGCTGACACAATTCTGACTGAAAAATTCAAATTGAGCAGACTTTCTTGCTTGAGGGGTGTCAGAACTGCTGTGCCCAGATTAGCTACAAACAAGAGCAGAGCTTTCAATGGAAATTTTAAACAAGTGGGATCAAAATCCTGAAACATTTTTCAAAGAATTGTAACAGAAGATGAAACACGGCTTTACCAGTATGATCCTGAAGGCAGAACACAATCAAAGCAATGGCAACCAAGAAGTGAAAGAGGTTCAATTAAAGCAAAAGTGAACCGGTCAAGAGCAAAGGTCATGGCAACAAGTTTTGGGAGTGCTGAAGGCATTTTGCTTGTTGACTTTCTGGAAGGCCAAAGTCTGCTTATTATGAGAGTGTTTTGAGAAAGCTAGCCAAAGCTTTAGCAGGAAAATGCCTGGGAAAGCTTCACTAGAGAGTCTTTCTCCACCATGAGAATGCTTCTGTTCATTCCTTTAATCCAATGAGGGCAGTTTTGCAAGCGTTTCAATGGAAAATAATTAGATATCCATCTTACAGTCCTGATTTGTTTTCTTCTGACTACTTTTTGTTTCCTAATCTTAAAAAAAATGTAAAGGCACTCATTTTTCTTTAGTTAACAATGTAAGAAAGACTGAGTTGATAGGGTTAAATTCCCAGTACCCTAAGTTTTTAGGGATAAACTAAATGCCTGTATCATGTCTTTAAAAAGCATCTCAAACTTGATGGAGCTTAGGTTGAGAAACAAAGCTTAAATTTTTATTTTTATATTTTAATTCATTTTTCTACTAAATTTTAAAGTCTCCTTGTATTTTGATGCTATGTTGTTAGGTGCATAAACATTAAGGGTTGTTATATCTTCTTGGATTAGTGACCCCTTTATCATATGTAATGCCCCTCTTTATTATGATAACATTTTTTGCTATGAAATTTGCTCTGTCTAAAATTAATATAGCTACTCCTGCTTTCTTTTGATTAGTGTTGACATGGTATATTTATTTCCATTCCTTTATTTTTAACCTATATGTGTCTGTATATTTAAAGTGGATTTCTTGTGGACAACATATAATTGGGTCTTATTTTTGGATCCAATTTGACAATCCCTGATTTAATTGATGTATTTTGACTATTAATGTGTAATGTGATTATTGACATACAGTCGGCCCTTCATAACGATGAGTTCTGCATTGATGGATTCAACCAACCATGATTGAAAAAAGGAGGTTTCTCAAACAACTACAGATAGAACTACCATATGATCCAGCAATCCCACTTCTGGGTATATATTCAAAGGAAATCATCATGTTGAAGGGATACCTGCACTCCCATGTTCATCACAGCTCTATTTACAATAGCCAAGGTATAGAACCAACCTAAATGTCCATTGACAGATGACTGGATAAAGAAAATGAGGCATATGTACACAATGGAATACTACTTATCCATAAAAATGAGTGAAATTCTGCCATTCATAGCAACATGGATGAGCTTGGAGAAAATTATATTAAGTAAAATAAGCCAGGCACAGAAAGAAAAATACTACATGTCCTCACTCATAAGTGGGAGGAAAGGAAGGAAGGAAGGAAGAAGAAAGGAGGCCACAATAAAACTTGGAACTTTCAGAAGGAGAGAACAGACCTATAGTTTTTAGAGGTGGGAAAGAGGGAGGGGGAAAGGGGTTAGGAAATAATTGGGTAAAGGACACAAAGAATAATTATGATTTGTAATGATGAACATGTTAGTAATATTGAGATCACACATTCTGTACACAAATAAATATATACCCCATAAATATGTAATTCAAGAAATAAATTTACAATATAAATAAAAAAAGAAAATATTCCCCAAAATTGTGTCTGTACTGAACATGTACACACTTTTAAAATTATTATTCCCTAAATAATACAACAATTATTTACATAGCACTTACATTCTATTAGGTATTTTATGTAATTCAGAGATGATTTAAAGTACAAGGGTACTTCAAAAAGCTCATAAAAATGTGGGATTAAAAGATAATACAAATCCTTCCATGATCTTTTTGAAGATCCCTCAGATATAGGAGTTATATGCAAATACTATATGATTTTATACGAGGGACTTGAGCAGCCACAGATTTTAGCATCTAAAGGAAGTCTTGAACCTTATTTCCTAAGCTACTGAGGGGGATGACTGTAGTTGGATTAATGTCTATTGTATTTGTTACTATTTTCTGGTTTTTTTGCCCATGTTCTTTGTTCCTATTTTTGTCTTATACACGTTTCCTGCCTTTTATTGTTTTAACTGAGCATTTTATATGATTCTATTTTCTCTCCTTTCTCAGCATATCAATTATACTTTTCATTTTTGCTTAAAAACCACTTTAAAAAGTGATTGCTCTTCAGTTTGTGATATACATTTACAACTAATCCAAGTTCACTTTCAGATAACACTATACCGCTTCACAGGTAGTGTGAGTTCCATATAATAACAATAACAATAACAATAATAAACCTAATTGCTTTTTCCTGTCCACTGTATCATTGCTGTAATTCATTTTACTTACACGTAAGCATAGATGTATAGACCAATTAAGAATTAAAAAGATAAAAGTTTTTATTTTATCTTCATTTACTCCTTCTCTGATGCTCTTTCTTTTTGTAGATCTGAATTTCTGAGCTATATCATTTTCCTTCTCTGTAATGAACTTTTTAACATTTCTTACTAGGCATGTTTATTGTCAACAAATTCCCTGAATTTTTGTTTGTTTGTACAAGTCTTTATTTCTCCACTTTTGAAGGATAATTTTGCAGGGTACAGAATTCTAGGTTCATGGGAGTTTTTTTGTTTGTTTTTGTTTTCTTTTTCTCAACACTTGAGGGAGCTAAAGGGGACTAGGATTGGATATTTCCCTTCCACCAGGTGATTTAGGCTCTGATTAAACCCCAGCAAGTTAGGCTCTGGTAAAATAGTTTATCCTGGGAGCAGGCCTTGTTAAGAAGAACAGAATTCTCTGGCATATTTTAAAACCATCCCTTTTCTGTTTCCCTGTTGGAAACATACAGGGATTTTTCTGCAGTATTCACTGTTAGGACCTGGTAGAGCTCCTGGAGGTAAAACTCTCAAAGTGTGGGGTCCTCCCTATGAATGTGTCCCCCAGGAGTTTTTAACTCTCAGCAGATTCTACACTGAACCTTCAGTAATTTGTCAATTACAGTTCACATTTCATTATTCTAGCACTGATTCCTGCAGAAGTTGCAGCTCCTGGGTTTCTACTGTGGTAGTTTGCCCTGTGACCTCACTTCTCCGATGGATCTAGAGGATTTGTTAATTTTTCAGTTTGTTCAGCTTTTTACTTGTTGCAAATGTGAATCAAGACTTCTTACATACCAGAAGCTCCTTACATACCAGACCAAAAATCCTTTATTTATTTACTTAATTATTGCCTAGTAATATTCCATTGAAGGAATATACCACTGTTAGCTATCCATTCATCAGATCATGAACCTTTAGGTCGTTTACACTTTTTTGGCTATTATAAATAATGTTGTTATAAACATTCCCGTACAAATTTTTGTGTGGATATATGTTTTTATTTCTCTTGGATATACACCTAGTAGTAGAATTTCTGGTTCTATGGTAACTGCATGTTTAGCATTGATAAAAAATGCAAGACTATTTTTGAAGGCAACTTCACCATTTTACATTCCCCTCAGCGGGGGATGAGTGTTCCAATTCTTCAACATTTTTTTCAACACTTATTGCTTGTCTTTTTTATTATAGTCGTCCTAGTGGGTGTGAAGTGGTATCTTTTGGTTTTTATTAGATTTTCACTGATAGCTTATAATGTTAAGCATCTTTTCATAAGCTTATTTGCCATGTGTATCTCTTCTTTGTAGTAGTGTCTATTCATATCCTTGGCGTATATTTTAATTATGACATTTGTCTTTTTATTACTGAGTTGTAAGAGTTTCTATATATTCTAGGTGCAAATCCCTTATGAAATGTGTGGTTTGCACACATTTTCTCTCATGCTGTAGGTTGACTCTTTATTTTCTTGTCCCTTTTTGAAAAACAAAAATTTAAAATTTTGATGGTATCCAACTTATCTTTTTTTATTTTGCTCATGCTATTGGTTCTATATCTACAAAACCATCACCTAATCCAAAGTCACAAAGATTTATGACCATGTTTTTGCCTGAAAGTTTTGTAGGTTAACTTTCACATTAAACTCTTTGATGCAATTTGAGTTATTTTTTAATTTAATTTAATTTTTTTGCATATTGGGTGAGGTAGAAGATCTAAATTCATACTTAAGGATATCCAGCACCAATTGTTGAAGATTTTTCTTTCTTCATGGAGTGATCTTGGCACCATTGTCAAAAATTAATTGGCCATAAATGAGAAGGTGTACTTTTCAGCTCTATTTCATTGATCTTCATGTCTATTTTTATGCCAATACCACATTGTTTTGATGTATAGAAAGTTTTGAAGTGAAGAAGTGTGAGTCTTCCAATTTTGTTCCTTTCCAAAATTGTTTTGGTTATCCTAGGCCTTGTATTTCCATATGATATTTTAGGATGAGCTTGCCAGTGTCTGGAAAATAGAGGCAGGTGAGCTTTCGGTAAAGATTGCATTATTCTGTAGATTCATTTGGGAAGTATTGCCATCCTAACAATATTGTTTTTCAATCCTTGAGCATGGAATGTCTTTGCATTTGTTTAGATCTTTAAATTCTTTCAATATTGTATTGTGTTTTTTATAGTATAAGTTTTGTGTTTCTTTGGTTAAACTAACTTCTTGATAGTATTTGATTTGATTTGATGTTTTATTGTTTATTATTATATTATTTATTATTTATTTTTTATTAAAAGATAACTGATTGTATATATATATATGTGGGGTATAGAACTGAATATCAGTATATGGTGATCAAATCAGAGTAATTAGTATACACGTTTACCAAATGTAATCAATCTTTGTGACCCTTAACTAATTTCTTGCTAACCCTCCTCCCCCTTTACCTTTCCCACCTCTAATAGCCACAGTTCTGTTCTCCTTCCTTTTTTTTTTTTTTTTGAAAGTTCAGTATATTACAGTGATTGTTTCTTTCTTACTTACTTTCTTTTCTTTCTTTCTTTCTTTTAGGTCCCACTTATGAGTGAGGACATGCAGCATTTCTCTTTCTGGTCCTGGCTTATTTCACTTAACATAGTTTTCTCTAAGTTCATCCATGTTGCTGTGAATGGCAGAATTACATTCTTTTTATGGCAGAGTAGTATTCCATTAAGTATATATACCACATTTTCCTCATCCAGTCATTTGTTGATGGACATTTAGGTTGATTTCAACCCTTGGCTATTGTAAATAGAGCTGCAATAAAAACAGTAGTTCAGGTATCCTTTCGACATGATGATTTCCATTCCCTTGGGTATATACCCAGTAGTGGGATTGCTGGATCATATGGCAGGTCTATCTATAGTTGTTTGAGGAACCTCCATACTGTTTTCCATAGTGGCTGTACTAATGCAATCCTCATCAAAATACCAATGAAATTCTTTACAAAAATAGAAAAAAAATTCTAATATTCATGTGGAACAACAAAAGATCCCAAATAGCCAAGGCAAACTTGACCAAAAAAAATAAAGCTGGAGGCATAACAACCCTGACTTCAAACTATACTACAAAGGTATAGTTATCAAAACAGCATACTCAGACCAATGGAACAGAATAGGGAACTCAGAAATCAACCCATATACTTACAGACAACTCATCTTTGGCAAAGACACCAAAAACATACATTGGGAAAAGACTGCCTCTTCCATAAATGGTGCTGGAAAACTGGAAATCCATATGTAGAAAAATGAAACTAGACTTGTACCTCTCGCCACATACCAAAATCAACTGAAAATGGATAAAGGACTTAAATATAAGAACTGAAAGTATAAAACTCCTAAAAGAAAACATAGGGGAAACACTTCAGGATATCAGATGGGGCAAAGACTTTTTGAATAAGACCTCCAAAGCACAGGAAACATAAACAAATGGGATTATATCAAATTAAGAAGCTTCTGCACAGCAAACTGAGCAATTAACAAAGTGAAAAGACAACTACAGAATGTGAGAAAATATTTGTAAACTATGCATCTGACAGGGTATTAATATCTAAAATGTACAAAGACCTCAAACAACTCAACAGTAAGAAAACAAGTAACCCAATTAAAAAATGGGCAAAGGAGCTGAATAGACTTTTCTTATATGAAGATATACAAATGGCCAACAGACACATGAAAAAGTGCTCAACCTCACTTGGCATTGGGGAAACACAAATCAAAACCACATTGAGATATCGTCTCACCCCAGTTAGACTGGCTGTTATCAAAAAGACAGAGAATAACAAATGCTGGCAAGGATGTGGAGAAAGGAGAACCTTCCCATACTGTTAGTGAGACTGTAGAGTAGTGCACCCATTTTTGATACTATTTTAAATAAATATGTTTTTTAATATTTTTTGATTATTCACTAAAAGTGTATAGAAATATAATTGATTTTTGTATATTAATTTTGTATCCTGCATTCTTGCTGAACTCATTTATTAGTTCTAATAGTTTCTGGTGGATTTCTTAAAGTTTTCTATATAAAGAACATGTTATCTGCAAATGGAAATAGGCTTACATCTTTCTTTCCAATCTGGATGCCTTTTACTTATTTTTTTTCGTGCCTAAATTTTCTGGTTAGGATCTCCTACACAAAACTGAGGAGAGTTGACAAGAACAGAAATTCTTCTCTTGTTCTTGATCTTATAGGACAGGATTTAGTCTTTCATGATTAAAATGTTCACTGTAGGTTTTTCATAGATGCCCTTTATCAGGTTGAGGAAGTTCCCTTCTGTTCCTAGTCTGTTGAGAATTTTTATCCTGAAAAGGTTTTAAATTTCATTATATGTTTTCTCTGCATCTTTTCAGATGATTATGTGGCTTTCCTTATTCTATCCATTTTTAAATATTAAAACAATCTTGCATTCCTGGGATAAATCCCTCTCACTTGTGATGTATAATCATTTTTATATTTTGTGGAAAACTTTGATGATATTTTGTTGAGGATTTTTGCATCTGTATTTATTATTGGTCTCTGTATATATTTTTTCTTTGTGATGTCTCGTGATGACTGGCTTGGGCTTGGGTTTGGGTATCAAAGTAACAGTGGACCGTAGAAAAACTTAGGAAGCGTTTTGACCTTTTTTACTTTTGAGAAGGATTGGCATTAATTTTTCCATGAATGTTTGGTAGAATTCATCATTGAAACTATGTAGGCCTGTGGGGTTTTTTTGTATCTATTATTGAAAGTGGGTATTAAAATATCCAACTATCATTTTTGAATTATTTATTTCCATTTCTGACAGTTTTTCTTCATGTGTTTTTGTGCTATTATTAGGTACATATATTTATAATTATTATATATTCCTTGTGGATTGACTTTTTTCTCATTAAAAAATGTTCTGATTATCTCTAATAACATTTTTTTTTGTTATAAAGACACTTCAGCTTTTTTATTTTTGTTGTTAACATGATCTATCTTTTCCCATTCTTTTATTTCCAATCTGCTTGTGTCTTTGAATCTAAAGCCTGTCTTCTGTAGATAGCATATAGTTGGATCTTGTTTTTTCAAAAATCCAGTTTGACATCTCTGCTTTTTGATTGGTTTGTTTAATACATTCATACATACTATTATTGTTGATATCATTGGATTTGTACCTGCCATTTTACTTTTTGATTTCTATTTACCTCATGTCTTTTTTATTCCTTTATTTCTCCCTTACTACTTTCTTTCGCATTAAGTAAATATTTTCTAATGTACAATTTTAAGTTTTTAAATTATTTCTTTACTATATTTTTTGGTATTATTCTTAGTGGTATTCTTGGGATTTACATATATATTTTGCCTTATCAGAATCCCCTTCAGATTTAAACTGACTGAATTCCAGTGAGATACAGTTATAATTATTACTCTATACAGTTCTAAGTATATTAAAAAGCTAAGTGAAGAAAGAAGAGTAAGTATATGTTTATAAATCTAATATCAATTATTTAGCATCTACTCTCATTTACTTTCAGACTGAAAAGCTTCCTTTAGTATTTCTTGTAGCTAGGTCTTTTAGCAACAAGTTTTTCGATTTTATTCTTCTGGAAATGTCTATTTCTGCTTTCAGTTTTGAAAGATAAATTTGCTGGGTAAAAGATTCGTGGCTGACAATTTTTTTTCTTTCAGCATTTTGAATATGGCATCCCAGTCACTTTCTTCTGACCTCCTCTGTTTCGGATAAGTCAGCAATAATCTTGTTGGGGTTTCTTTGAATGCAATGGATCATTTTTCTTGTTACCTTCAAATTTTTTTCTTTGCCTTGAATTTTAGCATTTTTACTATGATATTTCTGGGTGTGTATCACTTTATGTTGATCCTATTTTGAAGATTAATGTTTTCCATCAAATTTGGTAAGTATTTGGTCACTATTTCTTTGAATATTTTTCTTCTTTCTTCATCTCCTATCTGTCTGTTAATCCCAATATAAATATGTTGATGTGTTTAATGACATCTCACATTTTTCTGAGGTTTTGTTTTTCTTCTTTTTTTTTTTTCTGTTTTTAAGATTGCATGACTTCTGTAAGTCTGTATTCAAGTTCACCAATTCTTTCTTCTATCAGTTCATATCTACTTTTGATACATTCTAGTTAATTTTTCATTTTGAGTGTTGTAGCTTTTGGTGCAAGAATTTTCATTTGGTTCTTTTTTGTAATTTTTATATCTTTATTGATATCCCCTATGATACATTGTTATCTTTATTTCTTTAAGCATAATTTCCTTTAGTTCTTTGACATATTTATAATGGATGATTTGAAGTTCTTTTCTGCCAGTTCTGATATCTGGGCCCTCACACAGGCAGTTTCTGTCTCCTATTTTTTTCTAATAAAAGAATCTCATATTCTTGGGTGTATGTGTGTATGTGTGTGTGTTGGGGGTGGGTATTTGTTTTTATTTTGGGGCTTTTTTTGGTGGCATTTTTTATAGTGTTTTGTTGAAAACTGGACATTGCAGGTAATATACTGCAGCAACTCTGGATATTAATTTACCTTCCCATTCTCTGGGGTTGTTTCTGTTATTGTTTGCTTGTTTATTTGTATGGCATCTTGGCTGGAATATTTTAGTGAAGCCTATTTATCAAATAGTGTGTAACCTCTGGGCTTACTCCACAGAGGGTGTGGGGTTGGACATGTGCACAGTCACTCTGGAGGACAGTGGTTTTAGCAAGGATCTCTTTGTTTCTTTCTCTAATGTTTCTGTTATGCTGTCTGCATTATTTGGTATCAAACCCAGCTGTTTAGCTCCACTAATTGCTGGCTGATTATTTTCTATTTTCTGTTGTTTTCCACAATATTCTGAGACATAAATGCCTTCCAATATGCTTCAATTAAACTTAGGAAGGAGTGCTTTTTGATAGCAGCCTTTGAGATTTGTTCTGAACTCATGAAGGCTTTACTTAGCTGTCACTTTCCCTGATTATTACTATGAGAACATTTACAATAACAGATTAAATCATAAGCCTGTGATTTAGCTTGTTTCTCTCATAGATCTGTCAGTCTCTTCTTAATTGCTTACCACCAGAATCTCCATTGTTTTTGAGGGCACCCTTAGTTTTGAAATTTACCACATTCTATTTCAAGTAAAATCATTACCTTTGGGGAAAACTTTAGAAATCTCTATTCTGTGGACTGACTCTCACATTGTACAACTCTGAGCCACTGCTCTGGGAACCAGGTGGGAAGAGTAACCTCGTGGCTTGCTTTTGTGGTCTTAGAAACTCCACACTACAGATGAGCTGAATGATTAGTCGATTGGGGCCTCAGTGTTCTTAATCTTCCATACCTAAGAGTGAGGACTTGCTAAAGAAGGAAACCTCTAGTCCCCTGGCTGCACTCACCAGTAATTTAGGAATTTAGACTTTGCAGCTCGCAGTAGAGTGGGATGAGAAATACGAGGTTACTTCGAAAAGTTCTTGGAAAAAATAGAATAAAACATAATATGAATCTTTCCATAAACTTTTTGAAGTACACTTGTACTGGCAGGTCTGCCCCTCACCTTGAGAAACTGTACCCTTGATTGGGTAAGAGTAGAGGGTATCCCATCCTTCTGGAGTAGAACTTTTTGTCAAACCGAGCTGGGAAGGGGGCAGGAGGGGGGAGTGGTCAGCGAGGAGGAAGGCAGCAGGTCATGGCTCAGGGGCCAAAGACTCTCACCATTCTAACCCAGATGTACATTTTCTTAAGTAAGTATTCCTTTATTTTCTGTGTATTGTTTCTTTTCACTACTGTAACAAATTACCACAAACTTGGTGGCTTAAAACAACAGAAATTTATTCCATTAGAGTTCTGGAGGCCAGAAATCCTAAATCAATATCACTGGGCTGAAATTCAAGTTATCAGCAGAGTTTTCTCTTTTGGAAGCTCTTGGGGAAAATCAATTCCTTTCCTCTTCCAGTTCTGGCCGTTTCCAGTTTTCCTTCATTTGTGGCCATATCACTCAATGTCTGTTTCTTCCAGGCAGAATCTCCTCGAATTCATATTTATGCAATGGGTCATCATCATATTACCTTCTCCAGTTTTTTCTTTCTCAAATTTCCCTCTGGGTCACTGTTATATGTACACCTATGGCCCATCTGAATAATTAAGGTTAATCTCCCCATCTCAAGATTCTTAAAATAAATATATCTGCAAAGACACTTTTTCCTTACAAGGTAACATTTACAGTTTCCAGGGATTAGGACTTCATATCTTTGGGTGACCATAATCCAGTTTACTGTGTGCTATATGCCTTTAGCACAATTCTCAAAGACTTTAAATGTCGTTTTTGAAAAAAATAATTTTCACTAGTCATGATTGTTTTGGTGAGGAATCAGGTCTGTAGATTGCTTTACACTGCCATTCCAGAAGTAGATCAACACATCTTTTTAATCCAGCATTTGAAGGTGTTTTTAGCAGAAGATATTCAGTTTATGTTCTCTGCTAAATTGGGGGAACTGGAGCTCTGTAATTATATAAAACCTCAGAGTCATGTAAACTCATATTGATGTAGAATAGTCCTTAGTTAATTGCTCCCTGTGGCTCTTCATTTATTCATCTACAGATATGTTCTCACATCTCCCGGCTTTAAAAATGGATGATATTTTATCATAGTTATTCATACAAACTTCTCACTGAAGAAACTTTCAAAAATAGACTTATTCATTTTATTGTAGGTGGAATTTTGTAATGATACTGGGGAAAAAATAAACACCTGAGGTCAGCTATGATGATCAGAAGCTTGAAACACTTGGGTTAGAAGAGATCTTATTTGTTGCATCCCCAACATCCATTGCTTCTTAAATAATTGCACATTGATTTTCCTTTGAGAAGTTACTTCACCCCCATACTCAGCTCTGTGGTGCAAATGGGCCTCTTTCTTTTCACCCCATGTTCTAGAGTTTGACACATGAACCAGATATATAACAATCAGAGCACTCTGCTCTTGGTCACAGTGATTGGCATGTGACAGATGTGGACAATGATTATTGTTATTAATGATGGTGGTAGAGGTGTGGTCTGCACATGTATATGTGTGCATGTGTGAGTGTTTTCTATTGAAATTTAGATTTGAAAATTTTTGCTGTAACTATATGAGAAGATATGTTCTCTTTTTGTTTTTGTAATTGCTAAGGCACAAGAATATAAGTCTAGAAATTCCAGAGGCCATTTTTGCTAACATTTGGAGAACTCCTTGTGAGAATAAAGTCAACAAAGAAGGTAGACCTGACGGACAGAACAGATTCTAGCCACCACCATTTGATAACGATATGGAAATGCAGAATAGCAGCAAAATTATGGGCAAAATATTTCTAACCTGTTCCTCTCTATACACCCCTTCATCCCTTGAAACTGGACCAGGTTGAGTCAGACTGTGTCAGTTGTAATTAAAGAGATCCTGGGAAATACAGGAATTAATATAAAATTTTCAAAAATGTATAAATAGTATGTCTCATCTAACATAGGCACTAAGCAATAAAATTACTCATTGGTTACAAGTGCATCCAGCTTCCTTTGACCTCCTAAAATATACCAGTTCCTAGTTTTCTTGAAAGCTTTAGAGGTTGTTGGGTTGAGAGTTTGAGAAGGGTGGCGGGTGATGGTAGCCTTACAACCATTTAGAGACCAGTAATTTTTTTTAAGCTGGTTTCTATTCCTTCTAAGCAGAGCCTCCTCAAATTCATATTTATGCAGGGAAATCTGCATTTCATAAAACTAGGTACATAGGTAGTTCCTAGGGGCACTTACTTACAAAGCCCCCTTGTCAGCAAGTCTTTTGCCCTCTAACAGCAAAAGCCAAGAATAACTTAAGCCTTCTCTTGAGCCTTCATTACCTACCAAGAACTCTAAACATGTACACCTGAGAGAACAAAGAGACAAGGACTGTGTCAGAGCTCCCATACAACAGCAAGCATATTTTTGAACAAGCTCCAGAGTTCTCTCCTATAGGGATTATTTGGAGAATGAGACAAACTGCAGGCTTAGAATCCACTGTGGAATTATTTTAAGGCATCTTGAGTTTGTGTATTGTACTTGCCTGGGCTTCTGAAGCTTTGGGAGCACCAGTGCAGGAGGTGGGCTGTTTGGATTTGCAGGGATTCCACACATCAGTGCAAGCCCTTTTGAGAGGACTGCTGGGTAAATGGGCAACAGGACAGTAAGGCTGGGCCCAGCTGGAATGACTTATTCTCTCCTTCAAGGAAGTATAAAAAGTGGGAGGGCTCAGGAGAGTCTGGATGCCTAAAAGAGCTGATTGTGGGAAAAGACTCATTTTGTGAGAACAGAGCATGATTTACCAAATTAGGAAATAGGAGAAAGTAGAGGACAAAAGAACTCTTTCGTAATTTTGTTGGTTTTTTTTTCCCCTGAGATAATTCTTTTCGAGTTTGGAGTGGAGTCTTGGACAGATGCCATTCATCTTTACTGTTCTAGGCTTCTTTTTATTTCCTTCCCTTTCTCCTTTCTGGATAATCTCCCTGGGATCTCAGTTATTACTTGTGTATGAGAAATATTTTCTCCTGTTTGTTCAGAAAGGACCGACTACCTGCTTCTCATACAGGTATCTGCACCCCTGCCCCTGCCTCCTCTCAAATACCTGCTTATATTTGCAGAGAGAGCTATGCTTAACTTGTGGTAAGGAGATTCCTCAGAGTCAGATTTGCAAGTGAAAAAAATAAAAAGTTTAAATTGTTACACAAAGATTTTATTGTTTCATGGTACTGAGTTATAATAGCGACAGTAAAATAAAATGTTAAGATTTTAAGCAGTGAGATTTAAACCTTAACATAAACACCTTTAAAAATAAATGAAAGCTTAGCTTTTAATAAGTTAGCAACACAGTTCGAGTCTTACTTGCTATAAAATTATTACCTTTCCTTTTTGGGCAGACTAGTCCCACAAACTTTTTAAACAGTACCTTTTGTTTACATTATTAATCTGTTTAGCAAAATATTTCTTTGAGGTAGTGTAAAAGTAATCTTCATCTTATCTATGGTAATTGCCAATTCCTTCAGTTGAACTGGAATTAATGAGCTTTTATGGTAGTGTCCATTTTAAATCACTTTTTTCTCTAATCTTTTCAAACTGCATTATCTAAGGACTTCTTGTTACTTCTATTTAGACATATTTTTGAGCCCCCTAAATTCTTGGTAATTTGTTCTTTTAATCCTTCTTTTGTTCTTTTTATCCATCTTTATTTCATGGTGTATACCTTGAAAGGTGATCTAGATGGAATCAGACCAACCCTGAGCAGAGAGAATAGTTTTATAGTTTCTTCTTGTTATTCTACTATCTCTTCATAAATTTGGATTACTATTCTACCTACAGTGCGACTGCTCTGGTCTTGAGTTCTTCCTTTGGTTTAACCCACATAATTTCTATTATGTTTGTATTTGGATAATTCATTTTTCCTATTAATGCTATTCTGACAATGTTTCTGTTATCACCCCTCATCCCAAGTGTCAACTCTGCCTCTAAGGAGGCAGAAATAAGAGGAAGAAATAAGAGAACCGGAAAGAAAGGCACTCCTGAATAGAGACAGAAACACTGACCAGCACTCTATTCAAATTCCTCAGTCAGCCACTGTCCTAGAAGGGGATTGGATTCATTTGACAGAAAGAGTCAAAACAAATAGAATCCATTCTGCATTTTCTTGCTAGACAAAGTGCCCTTTAACAATGCTTTCATCATTTTACTCTTCTGCTCAAAACCCTACATGGATTCCATTCTGTAGCAATGTGAGATTCCTGTCTGACTCTCAGGGACTCCCCCAGTCCAGCAGCATTCTATACAGGTGCCAACGTGCCCTCCAACTGCTTGCAACACAGCCCCAGTCCGCTCCTTAATCTTCTGCCTTTGTTCAAGCCCGTCCCTTTTGTGTTCTCTTATCTAGTTTGCCTGACCCTACCAATTTTCCTCCTAGGTTTATTCATAATTCTCCTTAAAATTATCATATTTTGAAATACTTGCAGACTTTTTAAAAGTTGTAAAAATAGTACATTGAGTTCCTGAATAACCTTTCTCCAACTTTCCCCACTGATAACATCTTACTTAACCATAATACAATGACCTAAACCAGAAAATAAATTATTCTACAGACATCATTTTAATTTTGCCAATTGTTCTTCTATTTTTTTTTTTTCTGATAAGAATCTAATCAAGGATCCCACATTTCAGGTGGTTGTCATGTCTTCTTAGTCTCCTCCAATCTGGGACAATTTCTCAGTCTTTTCTTTTTTTTTTTTTATCTTTAACAATCTGGAACTTTTTACAGAGAACTGGCCAATTACTTTGTGGAATGTTACTCAATTTTAATTTATCTGATATATTCTTATTAGTAGATTTATGAATGCATTTTTGTCAGGAATACTACAATAGTAGTGATCTTCTCAGTTTATCATAGGAGCAGGTACGTGATGATGATATATCTTTTTTCAAATAATGTTAGCTTTGATCACTTGGTTAAGAGGGTATCTGCCAGGTTTTACTATGATAAATTTAGTTATTAGTTTCCTAGGGTTGTCATAACAGAGTATTATAGGCTGGATGGCTTAAAACAACAGAAATTTATTCTGTCATATTCTGGAAGCTGGAAATCTAAAATCAAGGATTGTTCAGAGCCATGCTTCTTCTGGAGCCTCTATGGGAGGATCCTTCCTTGTCTCTCTCAGATTCTGGCAGCCTCAGACATTTATTGGCTTTTAGCAGCATAACTTCTCTGCCTTCATAGAAACATGACATTCTTCCTGTGTGTCTGTGTCTTGTCTTTTTGTCTTATCTTCTTCTAAGGACTCAGTTGTGTTGGATTAAGGGCTCACCCTAGTCACACCCCAGTGTGATCTCATATTAATTTAACTAATTACATCTGCAATTACCCTATAGTCAAATAAGGTCACATTCTGAGGTTAGAAAAAGGACATGAATTTGGAGGAGACACTATCCAAATCAGTAGCGTTACAATTTCTCCTTTTGGAATACATCCATCAAGAAGACATAACAATCATAAATATATATGCACCCAATGTTGGAGCAGCCAGATTTATAAAGCAAACTCTATTAGACCTAAAGAAGGAAATAGACACTAATACCATAATAGCAGGGACCTGAACACCCCACTGTCAATATTAGACAGATCATCTAGGCAAAGAATCAGTAGAGAAACACAAGATCTAAACAATACTTTAGACCAATTGGAATTGGCAGATATCTACAGAACATTCCATCCAACAACCTCAGAATATTCATTCTTCTCATCAGCACATGGATCATTCTCCAGGATAGATCACATGCTAGGTCACAAATCAAGTCTCAACAAACTAAAAAAAAATGGAATTATCCAATGTATGTTTTCAGACCACAATGGATTAAAATTAGAAATCAATAACAAACTAAATTCTGGAAACTATACCAACGCATGGAAATTAAACAGCATTCTACTTAATGACATATGGGTCCAAGAAGAAATCAAATAGGAAATCAAAAAATTTATTGAAACTAATGAAAATAATGATACATCATACCAAAACCTGTGGGATACTGCAAAAGCAGTACTAAGGGGGAAATTTATTGCATTAAATGCTTACTTCAGAAGAATGGAAAGATGGTAAGTGAACAACCTAACACTTCACCTTAAAGAACTAGAAAAACAAGAACAATCCAAACCCAAAGTTAGCAGACGAAAAGAAATCATTAAGATCAGAGCAGAACTTAATGCAATTGAAACCCAAAAAAGAATACAAAAGATCAATGAATCAAAAAGTTGGTTTTTTGAAAAGATAAATAAAATTGACAAACCATTAGCATGGCTAACTAAGAAAAAAAGAAGAGAGAAGATCCAAAGAAGAAAAATTAGAAATGAAAAAGGTGATATTACAACTGATACATCTGAAATACAAGGAATCATTCGAGACTACTATAAACAGCTATATGCCAACAAATTTGAAAATCTGGAGGAAATGGATAAATTTCTGGACACACACAAGCTCCCAAAACTGAGCCAAGAAGACAGAAAATCAGAACAGAACAATAACAATAAAGGAGATTGAAGCTGTTATCAGAAGGCTCTCAACAAAGAAAAGCCCAGGAACAGATGGATTCACAGCAGAATTTTACCAAACATTCAAAGAAGAATTGACATCAATTCTTTACAAACTATTCCAAAAGATTGAAACAGACGCAAATCTCCCAAACTCATTCTATGAAGCAAACATCATCCTGATACCAAAACCAGGTAAAGATATAACCAAAAAAGAAAACTACAGGCCAATATCCTTGATGAATATAGATGCAAAAATCCTCAATAAAATACTAGCTAACAGAATACAGCAACACATACATAAAATTATTCACCACAATCAAGTGGGATTCATCCCAGGGATGCAAGGTTGGTTCAACATAAGCGAATCAATAAATGTGATACACCATATTAATAAAATCAAACACAAGGACCATATGGTCATCTTTATAGATGCTGAAAAAGCATTTGATAAAATTCAACATTCATTCATGACAAAGACCCTCTATAAGTTAGGTATAGATGGAAATTACCTCAACATAATTAAAGCCATATATGATAAACCCACTGCCAATATCATCCTGAATGGGGAAAAGCTGAAAGCTTTTCCTTTAAGAACAGGAACTAGATAAGGATGCCCACTCTCACCACTCCTATTCACCATAGTGTAGGAAGTACTAGCCAGAGCAATCAGAGAAGAGAAGGAAATGAAGGGCATCCAGACTGGAAAAGATAAAGTCAAACTGTCCCTCTTTGCAGATGACATGATCCTATATATCGAACAGCCTAAAGCCTCTAAAAAAAAACTCTTGGAGTTGATAAATGATTTGAGCAAAGTAGCAGGATACAAAATCAACACCCTAAAATCAGTAACATTTCTATTCTCCAGTAGTGAACATGCAGAAAGAGAAATCAAGAAAGCTTGCCCATTTACAATAGCCACCAAAAAAATAAAATACTTAGGAATTGAGTTAAGTAAGGATGTGAGAAATCTCTATAATGAGAACTACAAACCACTGCTGAGAGAAATTAAAGAGGACACAAGAAGATGGAAAGATATCCCATGTTCTTGGATTGGAAGAATCAACATCGTAAAAATGTCCATACTACCCAAAGTGTTATACAAATTCAATGCAATCCCCATAAAAATTCCAATGACATTTTTCTCAGAAGTGGAAAAAACTATACAGACATTTATATTGAGAAACAAAAGAACACACATAGTCAAAGCAATCTGAGCAAAAAAAAATTAAGCTGGAGGCATAACACTACCTGGCTTTAAACTACACTACAAAGCTATAATAACCAAAACAGCATGGTACTGGCATAAAAACAGACACACTGATCAACGGAATAGAATAGAGAATCCAGAAATCAACTCACACACCTACAACCATCTGATCTTTCACAAAGGCACCAAGCCTATACATGGTGGAAGAGACTGCCTCTTCAGCAAATGGTGCTGGGATAACTGGATATCAATATGCAGGAGAAAGAAACTAGACCCATACCTCTCACCGTATACTAAAATCAACTCAAAATGGATTAAAGAATTAAATATACACCCTGAAACAATAAAACTTCTTAAAGAAAACATAGGAGAAACACTTCAGGAAGTTAGAATGGACAAAGACTTCATGAATACGTCTGCAAAAGCATGGGCAACCAAAGGAAAAATAAACAAATGGGATTATATCAAACTAAAAAGCTTCTGCACAGCAAAAGAAACATTTAAGGGAGTTAAAAGACAACCAACAGAGTGGGAAAAAATATTTGCAAAATATACATCTGACAAAGGATTAATATCCAGAATATACAAGGAACTCAAACAACTTTACAAGAAAAAAAACAAGCAACCCAATTAAAAAATGGGCAAAAGAGGCAAGTAGGCATTTCTCAAAGGAAGATAAACGAATGGCCAGCAGACAGATGAAAAAAAAAATGCTCAACATCACTCAGCATTCGGGAAAAGCAAATCAAAACCACACTGATATACCATCTCACCCCAGTTAGGATTGCTAATATCCAAAAGACTGTGAATGAAAAATGCTGGCGAGGTTGCAGAGAAAAAGGAATGCTCATACATTGTTGGTGGGACTACAAAATGGTGCAGCCTCTATGGAAAATGATATGGAGTTTCCTCAAACAATTGCAGATAGATCTACCATATGACCCATTTATCCCACTGCTGGGAATACACACAGAGCAATGGAAATCATCAAGTCGAAGGTATACCTGTTCCCCAGTGTTCATCACAGCACTCTTTACAATAGCCAAGAGTTGGAACCAGCTCAAATGTCCATCATCAGATGAGTGGATATGGAAAAGGTGGTATATCTACACAATGGAATACTACTCTGCTATAAAAAAGAATGAAATACTGCCATTTGCAATGACATGGATGGACCTAGAGAGAATTATATTAAGTGAAACAAGTCACGCACAAAAAGAGAAATATCCCATGTTCTCACTTATTTGTGGGAGCTAAAAATAAATAAATAAATACACAAATAAACTGGAGGGGGGAGGGAAGAAGACAGAACAATTACAATTCCTTGAAGTTGATATGACAAGCAAACAGAAAGGAGGTTGTTGAGAGGGAGGAGGGAAAGGAAGGAGGGAGGCAGGTTTTGGTAACTGGCCATAATAATCAGCCACACTATATACTGATAAAATAAAATAAACAAAACAAAACAAAACAAAAAACAATTTCTCCTTTTGTAATTATAGTGCCTTAATGGTGAGTTATGTTGAAATTATGCAAATACCTTTTTTCTTATTATACTTTTACCCACTAATTTTAGAATCCCAAATTGATTCTTGCCTGTGTCAGTGGTGTTTGCAATATGAAGAGTTTTGATTTCCACCATTTCTTCTACACTTATCAATTAGAATTCTATCACTAAAAGCAGCTGTCGCTTCTCTCCCATGAACTTATTTTTTAAATTATTTATTTATACTAGCATGGACTAATGGATTCCTCTTTTATTCTGTGGGTTATCATCTATTACTATAATAATAACAATATTTTTTTTTCTCTGACTGTCCCAGATTTGGCCACTGGGAGCTCCTTCAGGTTGGGTCCCATTCTTGAATACTTGCCATGTGCTGATCGATGACGATTTCCCTGTGGACTCTGCTCCCAACTTTGGTGTCCCTTTCTGAATTCTTATTGTACTCTGTAGTTAGTACCACATTTCAGCACTTAGTCTTGTAGACTTTTACATTCATCTTAACTTTTTTTTTTTCGATAACCTCATCTCCCAGACTAGAAATGGTTTCTTATATTCTTTAAGCTTCTCTTTACTCTTAAGATTAAGAATGAAATTTCAGGATAAAGCACACAATAGGTATTCAAATTAATTCAGGCTAGGTTGATTAGTTTGTTAATTTATGAAATTATATTTTTTATTCACTTACTATCCAATGGTCTATGTTTCTTTTTGAGGAATTTGATAAATGAATGTATAATGTTCCTTTTTGTATATAAGAAAGCTCTACTTTCTTCTGGCATTAATTTCTAAGCACCTGGGTTTCTTTGTATTAAATACTAAGTACTAATGATAATTCTTGCTTAGTTTTAAATTTCCTACTAAGTTTAATTAAATACACCCAGCAGCTTTTTACCCACATTCCCAAAGCCTTAATTATAAGAACATATCAGTACACAGAAACAATTACTAGTTCCTTCCTGTGACAGGGTGGAGTAAGCACATCTGGATAAATGTTTGCTGGAGGGTTAAACCAAAGAGAATGCATTCTCATCTAAATTTTTTGAGCAAATGCATTGGTGAAGAGCTTTTGCTACCTTCATTTTAGACTCACTTCATGAACACATATATACCAATGATAACTTGATTGAGGGCGGGGGATTGTTTGCTAACCTATTGTACACCTGCCATAGAGCTGCTTGAGAAATGAATAGCATCAATCAATATTGCATATGCTATGAAAAGTCAAGTTAAACCCTGCCTGTGCTTTTTATTGCATTTTTAAAAGACTGAGTTCACTAAAGCAAGGAAGTGTGCACTAAAAAATGTAGAACATTTTGTTTGTTTTAAATCATTGCCCTCTGCAAGGAAGTAGAAGCACGAACATCAATAGAATTAAAGAGGATTACTTGTCACACATGGCCACACATTTATCTACACGGATGCATAGTTCCATAAACTCTTGGATGTGTAGTTAACTTACTGTGACTTACTAGACGAGAGCTCTTTGTGGGCAGGAGACTTTATTCAGTTTTCCATATCTATATTTATCTGTTTCTATATAGCTACCATAAAGAAAGTGTTTAAAATGGGACAAACATTACCTAAAAATTATCTAAACATTCTATTTATAGTGATAAATACTTTTTTGAGGAAGAAGGATATTGTTGAAGGGAAAGCATTTGTGTCTTGAGTGCTTGAGGAATTAGGCTACGCAAGTTTGAGAGTCACAGTCGAGGGAGCTAAATGGTTCTGCTGAATTTGATGTTCCAAGGATGATCTGGGGGCGTGGAAGAGAGCTGTCAACTGTAGAATGTGAGACTGAAAACTGCATGGGGGAAAGAAAATTCAAAAGAGGACAAATGGAGGTAAAGACAAACAGACAAGCCCCAAATCAACCAAACCAAAAATTCAGAAACTAGGAATGTAAGATGTGGATTTTGAATTTGCTTGCTGTGGGATATGCCATGTAGCTCGCATCCAATAACAAGCAACTCTCCAGCAAATTCTAAGTTGCAAACACTTTGTAGAGTTGTGCTTATTTTGTGTCATGCAACTGTGACAACTCATATTTGGGAGCAATTGTTCAAGAGGTAGAAGAGATCATGAGAAGGAACATTTTCCTCTTTCCACTTTTCAGTCATCTTGGAAATATCTCTGAATTCTGAGGGAGCAGGATGGGCTATTCACTATTCTTACATAGCTCCTGAGGGACAGGGAGAACATTCACGAGCTGATATCCCATTTACAATTCAGAGTTGAGCATTATGATTCCTATTTTATGCATAAAAGAAATGAAATGAAAAATTATGTATGGCAAGTAGCTAGATTTGAACCCAGGCTGTCTGATTCAAAAGCCACTCTGTCATCCTAATTTCTAGGTTTAAAACACAGTAAATTCTGAATAAGTGTGAATAGAATTGTGTGAGAAACATTACAAAGGCCTCTTTTAAACAATGTTTTGTTGCTGATAGTAGGGGCAGGATGGTGACAGTCACACATTCACAGTTCTCAGCCCTTTGCATATATGAACTCATTTATACCTCTGAAGTGTCTTTGCAGTGGTTGATACAGAGGGATAAAGTAACATGCCAAGGTTACAGGACTTTAAGTGGTAGACCTGGGATCTGAATGCAGGATGCCTGGCTCTAGCATCTGTGCTCTTAATTACATCCTATATACTTTATTCTTAAGACAAACAGTTCCATTTGACTGAGGGGCTCTAATCAACAGATGAGTTGTTATAATAATCAATATATGCCCTAGTTAGCAGTCTAATAGAACTATTGATAGAAGAAAGTCTACTGGTATCTACCTGGAGGGGCATAAAAGTAAGTTCCTTGCAGCTCAAATAGACTCAGGGGAAGTATTCCTTATTCCATCCTTTTGTTTTGTACAGCTCACCTCTTCCCAGCTATACTGGCTTCATTCATATTGAGATACTGAATCCTGGTGGTGTTGACGCCAGCTAGGAGAATTACTCTCCACCTGATTCCATTTCAAGAAAGAGCTATGTTAGGAGAAACAGAGAACAACTCCCCACAAGATCTAGTTTTCTATCTTTCCAGCACACTCCCCTAAATTTGAAAAGTGAGAAAAAAACCCACTAACTATTCCACCCTAGTTATTGAGGTGGATAAATCCCAGCTGTCAGGGAGTAAACCTCTTTTACTTTGGATTCCAAGCCTCCCATGGGTGTATATTCCAACTGGTCTTTTTTTTCATCCATAGCCTTATTTCCTTATGAGTGCAGCAGCTCACACAAAAATTCTCTCTCTCATGAGTTGGCAGGGTCCTGAGTTCACTGCTGGCTCTTCTCGATGACAACTTGCTCAATCAGGACTTTGGCGAGGAGATCTACTACTCCTCCTTAATTCCAGCCTAGCCAGACTGTGCAAGGACTTGTTTGTGGAGCACAATAGACAATCACCTCTATAGAAAAAGATGGGTGGCTTTTAAGGAGTTGATTAGTACCAAACTATATTGCTTAAAAACAATTGTGGGAAGGGTGTTGGTAATGATAAAAACATAAGCTGCTGATTCTTGCTTTGCCTTGTTTTACTTGGCTGCTGTCACAAGCAATAAAACTTTTCTTTTGTGTGACTGCTTGGCATTGTCATAGGTGAGAGCTACAAGGCTTGTGTCTTCTTTCAGGCTCTGCCCTTGATTTATCACCTAAGCAAAACACTAACCACAATGTGCCTCTTTTTCTTTCCTTTTCTAAGAGCAAGAATGTCCTTACTTGGACACTTATCATATGTTTCCTATTGTGACCCGAAGTGCCTTGCACACATGGGCTCTTAATTGTGACATAAAACTGAAAACTCGTGAGAGACTGGCACTGATGAGGGAGTTCTCTAAATAACTGAATGAATTTAGTGTCTAAGGGGACTATTAGGTTTGACTTTGGCCATTCCCAACAGATGGAAGCCTGGATCCTTTGAGAATAGGGAGAGCTCTGAAATCATCTCTCTTCCATTCACTGCACAAATGGTATCAGCACACCATTGTGCGGTCCATCTGGTCAACTCTCAGGCCTGAGCAACTCTTTCTCTTCAGGGAGAAAGGGAAATACTAAAAGAACAAGCAGTTTGGAATAGAGCACTCATTCATATAACTTATAAATACATATGTGAAACTGCCCACACAGATTCTGGTTAGATTAGAGAGTGTTCATTGTGGAATGCTGTCACTTGAGAAATGCTGCTACATCTGTTCCTTTCCATTTTAGGATGTTGTCCTTAGAATAGTTCACCTCAACCCAAGTCTATGCTATGTGGGAATGATTCTGAGCGGGGTGGCGAGGGAAGCAGGAGTACCGTACACAGAAGAGTTGCACGAAGGGGACACACAGTGGCTCCTCCCTGTACTTTTCTATCTTGTCTGCAAATGGCCATCACAATACGGCATTGCACGCATGGAATTAGAGGCATTTAATGACAGGAATGACTGTAGCAGTGGCAAACGTAAAAAGAGAGTGGCACCTCAGGTGTACAAGCAAGCTTGTCCCATAGGTACCATTGCTCATTTTAGAGAAGAACCATAAGAGTCTCATTATGAATGATACTGCAGGTGCTGATGTTAATATTGCTACTAAAGATGATGAGATAATAAAATCTAACAGTTAATTAAAAGATCATATATATATAATATCTATAAATTAATATATATTTATATGTAAACACACACATATCTATGATCTCTTAATTTTTAATATATATTACATAGTACAGTATTTTTATATAATATATAATATATTTAATATAATAGATATTATATAGTGAATTACATTAAGTCAATTGTATATGTCATAATTTTGTTTCTTCATGTTCTATAAAACACATTAAAAAAAGGAAGCTTTTAAAATGGACAGTTCTTATTAAAACCATTGCATATGTTTCAAGACTAAAAAAGCAGATAGAGTTAATGTGCTTGCTGTGTAACTTTCTCATGTTTTTATTGACTAAAAACCTCTTTCAAAAAAATATTCATAGCATTAGTCAGCCTTCATTCATAAGAAAGTAAGGGCCCTTCAAAATATCATTTTTTAAAGAAACAATGCTTCAGAGTTGATTATCTGTGGGCTTTAAGTGTGGGACCTAGTTAAGGTGACATCTTTCAATACCCATACGAACATCATAGCCCTGTTCGAAGTTCCTCTGATGCTTGCAGGGAATGGGGCAGATCGTTTAGTACATGATCTGAAGAGCTGCTGATGAAACATGTTTAAATCTGTAAAACTTTCAGCAATATTTTGTTTACCTCTGTTTTGTTCTGGTTTCCATATTCTATGAGAGGGGAAGGCAATTGATGGAGTTTGGATGTGTGGTCCCCTCCAAAACTCATGTGGAAATTTGATCTCCAAAGGGGCAGTGTTGGAAACTGATTGAATCATGGGGGCAGATCCCTCATGAATGGATTAATGCTCTCCCTGGGGGAGGGGGGAGTAATGAGTGAGTTCTCGCTCTATTAGTTCCCACGAAAGCTCGTTGCTTAATAAGACCCTGGCACCTTTTCTCTCTCTTTTGCTTCCTCTCATCATGTGATCTGCTTGTACCCACCAGCTGCCTGCTGTCTTTCTGCCATGAATAGAAGCAGCCTGAGGCCTGTGTCAGATGCAGCTGTCCCAGAATCGTAAGCCAAATAAACCTCTTTTCCTTATAAATTACCCAGTCTCAGGTATTTCTGTCATAGCAACACAAAACGGACTAAAACAGAAAATTGGTACCGAGGAGTGGGGTGTTGCTATACAGATACTTGAGAATGTGGATGAAGCTTTGTAAGTGGGTAATGGGCAAAGGTTGGAGGAGTTTGGAGGACTTAGAAGAAGAAAAAAAGAAGAGGGAAAGTTTGGAATGTCTTAGAGACTTATGTGGTGGCAAGCAGAATGCAGATGATGAGGTCTCAAATAGAAATGAGGAACTTATCAGGAATTGGGGCAAAGATCACCCTTGCTACACCATAGCAAGGAATTTGGCTGCATTATGTCCATGCCCTTGGACTTTGCGGAAGGTGGGACTTAAGAGTTGTGAACCAGAGTATCTGGTGGAAGAATTCCAAGCAGCAAAGTATTCAGGAAGCTGCATGGCTACTTGTAACAGCATACTCTGAGTTATGACAGCAAAGGCATAACGTAAAGCCAGAATTTAAAAGGGAATTGGAGCATAAAGATTTGGAAAATTTGCAGCCTGGCCATGCGGTAAAGAAGCGGAGAGCAGGAGAAGAACACAAGGGTGAAGCAGATAGACTGGTTGCTAAAGATGTTATCTTGGCAGTGAGGCAGCCAGATGCTAATAGCGGAGAAAATGAGGAAAGTCCTGCAGGCATTTGAGAATTCTGGAAGGGTGCACCACCCATCACAGGCCCTGCAGCCTAGAAGGACTGAGTTATCCTGGAGGACAGACCTGGGGTACAGCTGCCCTCAGGATCCTGCTCCCTGCATCCCAGCTGCTCCGATTGGAGTGGCCCCAGGTGTGGTTCGTGCAGCAGCCCTGGAGAGTAGAGGCCCGAAACCTCAGTGGTGTCCACGTTGTGTTAAGTCTGCAGGCCGGCAGGATGTGAGAGTAGTGGAGGTGTGGCAGCCTCCACCTAGATTCCAGAGGATGTATGGAAAAGCCTTGTACCCACCAGCTGCCTGCTGCCCAGGCAGAGACCTGCCGCAGGGGCAGAGCCACTGCTGAGGCCATCTACAAGAGCAATGCTGAGCAGGAAAGTGGGGTTGGAACCCCCACAAGGAGCCCCCACCAGGGGAATGTCTAGTAGAGCCAAGGCAGCAGGACCACCATGGAGACCCCAGATTTATGGAGCTACCTGAGTTGAACACAAGCCTGGAGAAGCCACAGGCACTAGCGCTGCCCACTGGGCTGTGCCTGGCAGAGCTGTGGGAATAAGGCTGCCTGATGACTTGGGGGCCCAGATGCCCCATTGTGCCCAGGATGCAGGACTTGGAGTCAACGAACATTATTTTGGAGCTTTTAGACATAATGTCTGTCCTGCTGGGTTTCAGACTTGTTTGGGGCCTGTTTCTCCTTTCTTCTGGCCTATTCCTCCCTTTTGGAATGGGAATGTGTACCCAGTGTCTATTTCACCATTGTATCTTGGCAGTAGATAAATTTGGTTTTGTTTTTCAGGTTCACAGCTGGAAGGACTTTTGCTTTTGCTCTCAGATGAGACTTTGGACTTTGAACTTTTGAGTTGGTGCTGGAGCAAGCTAAGACTTTTGAGACTGTTGGGATAGAATGATTGTATTTTGTATGTGAGAGTGACATGAGTTTTGGGGGGCCAGGGGCAGAATAATGGAGTTTGGATGTGTTGTCCCCTCCAAAACTCATGTGGAAATTTGATCTCCAATGTGGCAGTGTTGGAAACTGATTGAGTCATGGGGGTGGATCCCTCATGAATGGATTAATGCTCTCCCTGGGGGAGAGGGGAGTAATGAGTGAGTTCTCACTCTACTAGTTCCTGCGAGAGCTCGTTGGCACCTTCTCTCTCTCTCTCTCTCTCTCTCTCTCTCTCTCTCTCTCTCTCTCTCTCTCTCGCTTCCTCTCGTCATGTGACCTGCTTGTACTCACCAGCTGCCTGCTGTCTTTCTGCCATGAGTAGAAGCAGCCTGAGGCCTGTGCCAGATGCAGCTGTCCCAGAATCGTAAGCCAAATAAACCTCTTTTCCTTATAAGTTACCCAGTCTCAGGTATTTCTGTTATAGCAACACAAAATGGACTAAAACAGCAATCATTTCTCACATTTTGCTCATCCAAGTCCATCAAGTTGACTTTCTGAAATCTTGGCTATTTTTCTTTTTCTTCCTGACCTTTCCAGAAGCTCAAGGATTTAAACCTAAGTTTTCTCACACAGTGAGATCAATAAGTATTACTAGCGCAATGAGGTGTATAGTCACTACACTACCTATTTAAACTCCCATTAGTTACAATTTTAGTTGTTAAGCATCATTAAATAAGCATTCTCTAGCCTGAACATCTAACACCTCAAAGTCATGCAAATGCTGGTTCATGAATTCTGATAAATATCTATGAATAGCTGTGGGCATAGGACATCATATTTTTCAATCAGTATGAGAACCTCTCATGGATAGCTGATTGAAATTAGGTATAAATACTTAAAACAACACTTTCTTTTTCACTGAGACCTGAGAGAAGAAAATACGCCACATGTGGCTATTGACAAACCCCACTGTGAATAATAAAATCATATCTAGGTGATGCTCAGTGCATAAGGTGTTGTTAGTCCTCAGGAGCTATGGTTCAAAGATATTGCACACATTGACAAGAAATGCAGGAGGGCCTATATGTAGGGTTAGGTAGTCAGTGTAGAGGAGACTGAGAGGTTCAAGATAGAGATCTTGTCCATAAAAAATGCATCATCTTAATAGTCTAAGGTGCAGCAACAATTTTGGAACTAGGAGAAGAGCAGAAGTTGAAGAATTAGGTATAGAGTATCAAAGTTCCAGCAGAAAGAGGACCATGATTAATACTGATTTAGACAAAGGACCTTTAAAGTTTCTTATCAGGACATGATATACCCTCAAGTCTATCTGCTTCAGAGCCTGAAAAGAGGTCATATATCATATTTTAGTAATCAATGTAGTCACTATTTCATTAATAGTAAAAGTGAGTAGATTATCTTCCCTGTCTCTTAACTAGTCCCTTAGAAACCAATTTATTAAGATAAATTTTTCCTTAGCTAACAGTCTTAGTTCTAATTTTGTAACATTTTATCTGACAAACCAACTTTTATGCTATATGTACTGTATTTAGACAACCAGATACTATCATGTTTTACTTCTCAAAAACAGGCTCAATAACCGTTTTCAAAAAACGTCTTGGCGGTGTGGAGCTGAAAGACAATTTAGAGATTTTTTTAAAATGACAGACATTGAATAATTATTTGCATAATGCAATGTAGAAACTTCTTACCTTTAATACGCTGAATATTTTAAGTAAAAGTGACATTTTTGGTTTTTATTATGCAAATAAATTTGCATCAATCCTTTATTTCTCTTTGAATGCAGAAACTGGCTTGCTTATTATGTGGTCAGGTGGTACAAATTTAATTTTTTTAATCTAGTGTTTTAAGTCAATAATTTCTGCCTGTTAATAATTTCTTTTGTTCCTTTTTCTCTAGTGTTATCTTTCAGGATTGAGATAAATTTTTGAAAGTTGTTTTATTAAAAGCATGAAAGGAAAGAAATAAGTGAATATATATAGCAAATATCAATCTATGTAAGACAATTATAAAAAAAATAAATATAGCCACATGTGCAGCTATCTTAGATAGCCCTTCATAAACCACATTATTGCCTCACATAAATTTAATAGGAACCAATCAATTTGCTGTCATTATTATTTAATGTCCATGCAGTGCAAAAGTATACACGACTCTAAACGAAATGTAATTGTGTCTAGAAACCAATAAAATAAGGCTCATTTAGCATCTAATTCCAAGGAGGCTTATTACCCATGGATATAAGTACAAAGATCATGTCTTGATATACAAATAAGATTATCTTAGATAGGTGTATGTAGTTGTATAGCAAATAGTAATTTGATACATTTTTGCCATTTCTTGAAATTTGTGGGCAAGATTTTTATTGGAACTATATAGTTTTACTTACAAAATTTCATCATTGGGCAAGTTTCAAGTTGAGTATATCTGAAAAGATATTGCAATCATTTAGTTTGTGATAACTATCCCCTCCTAATGACAAAAAAAAAAAAAAAAAAAAAAGGATTAGGCATGTGAATTAAATGTAACTTCCAAAAGCCACCTAATAATTTATTAAAGCCTACTCTCAAAAGTGCTTCTATAGAATTGTGATTTTAAAAATAGTGGTGAACGTGGAAGATGGAGAAAGTTTTAAAAGCTTGAAAAGACATAGTTATTTCTCTTTCCTTAATTTAGAGAATTAATTAAAAGGCTATATGTAAAGATATATTGTATTATCCAGCTAAAAGTGGCAGAACATGATGCTTACTGGAAAATTATTCAAGATGCTGAAAATGATAAACTCTTCAACTTGAGTGACTACTTACATTTATAAGAATCAAGAGATCTTGAGAATTCAGTTTTTTCTTTTCTCATCAGGGAAGACTCAAGCCAAAGCAGGAAAAGAATCTATCCTTTCAAATTAAGACCGAGAAGAAGATATCACAGAGTCCTTCAGAACTAACTGAAGCATCTAACACTTCGTATTGTTGAGGATATAAAACTCTCTTACTTACTCTGTATATGGGAGAAGAGAGGTTTTGAAAGAGGTCTCTCAAAATAGGCTTGCTAGAAATCCAACAGTGTCAAGTTAACCAGCTAAATGGAAAGAAAAAAAAGGGGGGGGGTGTCCTACAACAATAGTGAATAAAAAGACAGAAATGTACTGCTGGTGAAGATTTTTCTTTTTAAATTCATGTTCAGAAGTTCTGAAACATAACAGTGTTTTATTGAGCCCAGATATTTCCCCCTTCTTGCTCTGTCAGGTAACTTCTCTGGGAAGTTCTTTCTGTATGGCATTACTTGAATGACCCATTTTAAACACCATCATACCCCCTCTCTATCACCATCCCCAGATAATATTCAGGGTTCCAATTATATATTTTTTCCATGGTGTGAATCTGTACAGGTTATTATATTACTATATAGCTGAAGAAATTTTGAACATAAAACACACACACACATACACATACACGAGGGTACTTCAAAAAGTTCATGGAAAAATGGAATTAAAAGATAATACAAATCTTCCAATGAACTTTTTGAAGTACCCTTGTATATTAAAAGCCAAATGCTAAAATTGACCTCTTTGTAATTAGACCAACACATCAGCAACTCAGAGAGAAAACCAGTAAAAGTAGAGAAAAATATGCTGTCAGGAATTTTAGAAAATCAATGAAAGTAACAGTTCTGTTTTGTGGAATTAAAACAAATAAATCCTCTTACAGTTTTATGGAATAAAATCCTCTTACTCATTAACTAATATTTCATTCAGTGGCAACTAAATAACATGGGGATTTAAAAACAAAATTATTTCTTGATTTTACTATTTTTCAACTCAGTGAAAGAATGTAAAAGGTAAGGTTGGCTTTAGGTACTGCAGTGAATTGAATTATGTCCCCCTAAAACTCATGGAAGCTTCAATTGTGTTCCACAAGTCTTATGTATTGGAAACTTGGCCCCCATGGTGACTGTTAAGAGGGTGGGAAATCCTATTATGGTAATTGAAAGGTGTATCCTTGAAGAGGTGATTGGATTGTATGACCATGCAGTAGTGAATGGATTAAAAATGGTGGTTGGGGTCGTGGTTCTGAGGGCTTTAAGAGGACAGTACATCAAGAAACGTCTCTCTCTGCTTCCACCATCTTGCAATGCGAGACTCCTGGGTCACTGTCACCACCACCAGATGGACTTTGGACTTCCCAGCCTCAGAAACTGTAAGCAATAAATTTCATTTTCTTTACTAATTACCCAGTTCCATGTATTTTGCTATAAGCAACAAAAAGCAGGCTAATACCGGTACTACACCAATTTTTTTCTTTCCATGGCAAATCTACAGATGCCACTAGATAGAAGCCACTAGTTCCTATTTCCTAATACATGAATCTTCTTAGCACATATTTTTCTCTATTTTTGGCTGAGCTCCTCATATTTTACATTGTATAGGCTTCATAGCTCTTTATTCTGTTGGGGCTCAGGAAACAGAATCCCAAAATATGACACTTTGGATTTTAAACTGAGAGCACTTGGGGAGCAGCAAATGCAGGAAAGGGCTTTCTCTGATGTTCACCTATCTGACTAAGAGCAGTTCCTCCAAAAGGAATGCAGTCATCAAACCATGAAGATTAACTCACAGGACAGGTTCCTTAGGATCTGACACCTTGCTCTGGGAGACTTTTACCAAAGCTACTGCTATTCTTCTGAGGGGTGCCACCTGACAAACTTCATCTGCACAATAAGACAGTCTTTGTTCCCAGTGCATTTGCCCTTTCCCCCCCCCCCTAATTTTAACATTAACTTTTACATATTTGTGTGGTACAGTACGCTGTTTCAATACATGCATATACTGCACAATGATCCACTAAAGGTTCGTAGTGTAGTTTTGTACCAGTTGGTCCACCACTTCCCCTTCTCACTCTCCCATAGCTTGTTGCCACCACCTCCCTGCCTCCCCATCCAGAAGCCCCAAGCCCTTATCCCTTTCTGTGTAGTAAAAAAACTTCAGTCATTTGGTCCTTCTTTGTGTCTCACATTTTGTGTGGCTCACATGCATATTCACATAATAAATTTGCAAATGTTTTCTCCTGTTAATCTGTCTATTGTTAGTTCATTTTGATAGTCTGAAATTAATTGAAACTTCAGAAGTAGAGGGAAAGGTCCCTTCTCTTCTACAATTCAATTCTATAGTTGTCTCAGTCTTTTCTCCTCGTGGGTGCTTAATAAATCACTGGGAGCTACCATGACCACTGGGCCAAGTTGGCTTCTATTATTCCTCATGTCATTGGGGTGGTGAGTGGATGAGAGGCCAATTTTGGATTGAAGGAGAGAATGAGAGGGGCATATATGGATACAGCAAAAGGAAGGAAAAGTAATCACTTTTAACAGACTTCACATCTGATATCCACAAGAAGAGGTGGCATGCTGAGAGGGAGGGGATTGGAAGTTGAGTTGAGCCTTAGATACTGAAAAGATAGAAGGTTAAAAAGCTTTCATTAGCCATGAGACACTGTGCAAATCACTTACTTTCTCCAAGAATCAATTGCCTCATCTATGATATGTGAATAATAATAAGGCTAAATTAATAATAATAAGACTAAATAAGACTAAGTTGATTATTGTGACTAATAAATGAGGATAGTTACTTTTTGCCTGTGAAATGTTTATCACAATGCCTAGTATATAGTAGGTACTTAGTATTTATTACTAGAGTGCTTTATCTTAATGCTATCTCTAAGATTATAATTGTAGTGAGATTGTGCAGTATATAGTAGGTACTTAGTATTTATTACTAGAGTGCTTTATCTTAATGCTATCTCTAAGATTATAATTGTAGTGAGATTGTGCAGTTCTACTCTGTTAGCACAGTCTTACCTTGCCATTCCACCTGTCTATGTTTAAGCCCTTGAGAGCAGGAAAATTGTAAAATAGTTTTGACTTTGATTCATTTGAAGGTGCATAGCAACAGTCACAAACTAAATTCAAATAGTTAATCCAATAAATGCAGCCACCTAAACACCCATCAGTCTTTCCTTCCTTGCTGTTTTCTCCTGCAAAAGGCAAATTCCTCTACATTTGCTCTTGAATTAATTGCCTCTCTTCCTACTGGTTCTTAATTGTTCCCTGGATCCTTTCTGTCATCAGTGTTTTTCTCTACAGGCTCTTTCCTTTCACCTTGCGTACTTGCTCCATTCCTTTCATTTGAAAACAAAAACAAAAAAGTGAGGGTACCTGCAAAGAGAAGGGAGGGGTGGGAGTGGAATTCTTTGATTATATAGTCTCTGACTGGAGAATATATGTTTTATATATCATATGTATTTTTAAAATGAGTCTCTGTTGTTTATTTTTCTTGTATTTATCCATTGCATTGCAATAAAAGTGCCCCATACTGTCGGAGACCAGCTCCAGTCGAGTTGTGGGTCCTTGAAAGAGGGATGAGGAAGCTGGCGAAAATAACAAACACAGACAGAGACCTCAATGCATCAGTATTCATGTTCTCTCTCTGTGGGCTGTCAGCGTGTTGCAGCTGGAGCCCAGTAGAGCATGAGACGATGCCTTTTATTTAGATTTTTCTCTGCAGGGGGGTTTGGGGTTTGATACAATATTTTTATTGTATCAGCAAGCTTAAATCAATAGTCCAAAAAGCAGGGAGGAAACTTTTTTAGAGGTCAACATGTCTTAGGTGATCAACTCGTGCTTCTATTTCCTGGAATCAGGTTATCAGATCGGCCATCCCTGCATTGTCTTGAACCTTTTTCTGTTAGCAAACTGTGGTTAATATCCACCCTGTTAACAGGGTGGGAGCCAAATGTAAAAAGAACAGTGGATATTTGAGCAGCATTATCATGCACATTTTAAGGTTATGCATTTGCTGTGGCCCTGTAATCTTGATCTAAATGTTAAAGTGTCCTTGTGCACAGCACCATCCCTCATAAAACCAGTTACACTCTCTTATTTTCTAAGATCTAATTTTGTAGGTTTAATAATTTTACAGCATATATTTTTACCCAATCATATAATTTTCCATTAATACCAACCATTCTCTTGCCATTAATATAATCTCCAGTAAATGATGTTTGCCAACTTACATTAGGCTGCAGCTCATATTTAGTCATGAGCGGTGCTTTTGGAATATATGTTAGTGTGGTCAATTTATCACAAGGGGATAGTTTTAAATTGTCCAATTTACTCGGATTCTCTGTGGGAATGTTTAGTTCAATGACCGCATAATTATTTGTGTTATTTTTATAATCTTTTGGGAATTCAGAGAACTGCCACGCTAACCAAAATATCGAAAGAGAGGGCAAAAGCCACGTAGCTGAGGCAGGAACCCTTACGTTTGTAGCAAGTACTCATAGCTGCGGCCTTGCCAGCAGCTCTCTCTCTGGCGGCCTTGCCAACTCGGAGAGGGCAGCCCAAGCTGACTCCTTTAGGATCCTGACATGGCGTGGATGGTGCCACCATACCCTACCCCAAAGATCCCCAGTGGCCTATAAATTATTAAATTGTAAAAGAAAATGTTCCAATTCTTACTTTATAGCAGATAACTGCTCCAGTAACAATTTACACGTTCTGTCCTCAAAACTCCCACTTTCCCTTGGTTTCTGCAACTCACAGTAAAGCTACTCGACCATGCTAGTTGTCAGGCTCTTTTACCTGCTGGTAATCCTGCAATGACTGGGCCAATTGTTGCACTAGGTCTCGGTCTGGAGCCCACAGACCCCTCAAGCCCATTTGCAGACTGGGTCACAAACCCTTCACATGCCAGGCTGAGCCCCCAGGCCCTTCACATGCGAGGCTGGGTCACCAGACCCCTTAAATGCAGGTCTATGAGCTAGGTAACTGGCCAAAAGGTCCCTGGAGCCATAGGTTGGAAAGCATGGCTGCGCGGGGCTGATGCCCGAGGCCGATGCCTGCCCACTTGCTACACCGAAACTCCTCTCTCTCTCTCTTTCTCTCTCTGAAGAACACAAGAATAGCAACAAAACTAAAAAGATACATTGGCACACATGTGCACTAACTCCACACACACACACAATTTGCTTACAAAGGATGCTGAACCACACTCAACTGGACCTGAGGCGAGGGCCCTGACCAAACTATTCTATTTTCCCAGCACTCATTCTCTCCTGGTTTCTGCCCTCACCTCTGAGACAACCTTGCTTGGTGTTTTTTAATCTTGCCGTTCACTAAGTCTCTTGTCTGTGTCCACTTCTAGTTTCAGTTCTATTCAATACCCTCTCTGCGATCTCAATCATACTTGTCATTTTAATCACCTTGCATTATTGACCTTTAAATTAAACTTGGCTTCTTTTCATGAGATTTATATGAAGAAACCCAACTTTATCCTGGGCATCTCCAATCTGAAAGTGACGCCATCTTCTTCCAGGTTGGTTCCTCTTTTTTCAGATCCTCCTTAGTTGATAGCACTATAATGCATTCATATATACTAAAAACCTCCCTGCTTTGTTGTATAATCAATCAGTGCTATTTATTTATTTATTTATTTATTCATTCACTCACTCATTCATTCATTTATATTATGATTTTACATTCTAAGATATTGTTGTGGGGGTAGGAGATGGAGGAAAAGGGGAGGGAAATAGAATGGGAGGAGGAGGAAGGAAGGGGAGCATGGTCAAGGCCTGTAGCACCCCCATCATTGCAGAAGGGGAGACCAGAGGGCTTCCAGTGGCAGCTTGCTCATCACTGGGCTAATTGCGGATGTCAGGGGTATAGCTGAGGCCCTTGGCCCCACCACCACTCCAGCTCAGGAGACTGGGGCAGTTCTGGTGGTGGCTCAGTGGTCATTGCTTGGCTGGGTGCAGATGCTGGGGGGTCATGGCTGAGGCCCTTGATTCCCCACCTCCCCAGCTTGGGAACCAGGGGTGCTTCCAGCAGCAGTCATTAAAATTATGTTGTCTTTTTTGTTTTCTAAATATATATTAACTATGTCTCTAAACTGTTTCTAAACTCTGTGTTTGTGCCAAATAATCTTTCTTTCTGGAATACTCTCTCCCCATTTTCTTTACCTTCGTAAGACATATTCATTCTTTAGTACTCAGTGCAGGGGTTACTTCAGGAGGTGGTCCACTGCCCTTTCACCCCACATATCCCCAATTGGATGAAATCATTTTCTGTGTTTTTATATCACTCAGTGAAAACTGTAAGTGGAATTATCAGACTATCAGTGAAAATCTACTGATTTTTCATGAGGATAATGAGAGTGGAAGCATTATCTTTTTTCTATTGTGTATGCTGATTGATTAGTTTCAGCCTAAATAATAGTTGAAGTTGTGTGAATTCTAGCTAGATAAAGAATATTTGATTTGTCCTAAGGCAGTTATTCTAGAGTAGAAGTTGCATTAAGTGTCTCCAAAACTGTGGCATACATAAATCACTGTGGATACTCTTTTCCAAGTTTTTTTTTCTTATTCTTTGTCCTTCCCACTAATTTTTTCTCTAAGTTGCGAGAATGATACACTGATTAGGCAATTCTTAGATTGCTTATGGCATTGTAAGTATACATGGAATAAATTAGCATGTTTTTGAGGATCACAAATCTTTTTCCAATATTAATACTAAATGACTGAAAAATTCTAACCCCCCAGTTGCATTTGTCTGGCCAGAATGAACTGTCAGTGACTAAATGAAGTTTCTGTCCAATTGGTCATAGCCTGAAATGCCAGCAAGAAATTAAAAGGAAGGGAGTTGTTATGTGGGACAGATTTCTGTACTATAAGTGCTATAGGGTACAAATGCAAGGGTTACAAATAAATTTGTAAAAGTTTATAACTAATAGAGATGTCCCGATATAAAAATGCAATGAGAAAACAACTTGAGAGAGAAAAAAAAATAAAAGTTAAGAGAGAAATCATAAATATGTGGAGTGGAAGTAGTGGAGACTTCCACATAGAGAAATATTTCAGGAATTCCTGGAGCATATTAAATTTGTTTAAGTATATAGTCATCCTGTATGTCCTCATAAGTTTGCTAGTTATCGTTAGCAACAGTGCGAACAGATGCCATTAGAAGTTTGTTTCTTTATTTGAATTAAGGGGAATGCTTTTTAAAAGTCAAAGAGAGAAGATACCATGATTTATTTTTTTGTTTAAAGTCTTATCTGTTACAGTGGGCTGATAAAATGAGAAAAGGAACACAAAATGTCACTCTTATAATGTGTAAAGTAATAGAAATATTATTATTTAATACTACTTTCAGTTTTTAAAATGTAGCCCTGTGATGAAGATTATATCAAATATTCAGCAACTTGTTTTCCAGAACTGTAATACCTGGAGACTAAAAGAGATTTTTATACACAGTTCTTTCTTAGAATTTGCAGAAAATGAATTTGCATATATAAATTGAGAATGAGGTAATTAGTTTTAAGGAATTAGGCTGGGAAAGCTAGTAAGTCACTGAAAAACATGTTTATCAAATTCTTCATAGAATGGCAGAGTTGGGAATCCAATCTTCCCGCTCATGCCTGAGTCTCCTTTAAGCTCACAGGCTTCCTACGTTATGAAAGTCAGCATCCCTACTAGGAATCCCAGGCTCTACCCCCAACACTCTAAGTTTTCAACATTTGGTCTGTGTTAATTCTTTCTCATCCCTGCACTATTAGAACCCCATTCTGTTGCATAGGAAAAAAGTCAGAAAGCCTGTGAACAAAGATGGGGGTGGGGGGAAAACACAAATACTCAGGGAGGAATTTAGAAAGCTACAGTGGAAGTGGCCAGAATCATTGCCACACTTGGCCCTTGCAAATAATCTGTTAAGCAGCCCTCGCGACTGGTTTCTGTGCACACCTCCCTTCCCCTCAGCGTCTCTGCTGCCTTTAACCTTACATTTAGTCTCCCTCTCCCAAGACATCCTCTTCTCTACTCACCCACCCCCAACTCGACGTTTTGTTTACTCTTATTTGTTCTTGTCTCTCTTGTATCTTAAAAGTCATAATTTAAAAAAAAAAAATGGCTCAAGACTGCAGAAAGAAATAACTGCACTGGTATTCTCTCCTCTAGCCCCCAAATCATGACCTGTAAGTTAATCAGGTAGCATATACAATAATTTTTTCTAACCTTTAAAGACATGATTTATCATACTTTTTTCTTAATTCTGACTCTTCATTCATATTTGAATATTTTATATCTGCTGTCCATACTGAACGATGAGAATATCATACCAATTTTGTAATTATTCATTTCTTTATGGTGTGAGGCTGCCATGATTTTGCCTGGAGAATAACTATGACATTGAAGAAATTACGTTTTGACACACTCACGCCTCCTTTCAGCATCCTCTCTTTTCTCTGCCTCACTGTCACATGCGAGATCCTCATAGAGCTCATAAGAAGCCTGAAAGTGGCTTTACTCCAGCTCACTTTTCCTGGAGCCTTGGAGCTGGCTGCCCAAGCTCTGAGTCCTTGTCCCCATAAGTCCCTGCTTCTCCGTCCTCCCTCCCCCCCCCCAAAGCTACCCTGTATCTCATTTTCATTAATTTCACAAGAACTGAGTTGATAAAGAATTTTGCAAGTTAAACTTTCCAGAACATGGTATTTACCCTATTTGTATATTTTTAAAAGTCTACGAAGTTTGAGCCAAAGAAAGACACGTAAATGACAGAATTTCATTTAATTTCATGTTGGGGGGTGGTGGTGAGAGTGAGGGAGAGGTGAAAAGTTCAAGGTAGAAAGATCTTTTCTGATCTAATCTCTCACCTAGGCTTTAGGATACCTGTTTAGGAGACATGAAGTGTGTGAAGACTTTAATATCAGATAAACCTGAGCTGCCTAATATAGGTCATAAATCATCACTAACCAGCCTTTGGAAACTAGTTGCATTTCAAAGTCTTCTTTGCCTTCGATCTTCTTTAGTCTCTGCTACCCTCTAAAGTATTGATCTTTCATTGGTTTATGCATTTGACTGTTTCCTGGAAGTCCTCAATTCATCATTTTCACATTCTGTACATGTAGAGCCTGGAACATGACAGAGTACCTTAATAAACCACATAGTCATCCTGTTCTCTGTGAAATAAAGCTTTTTTTTTTTTTTTATTTTTTTATTTTTAAGGGAGACAAGGTGTTAGTCTGTATCTGCAATATTACAATACTAAATTCTTTTGGGAAAAGAAGTTGAATAATAATATCATTCTGGTAAGGAATAAACATGAGAAACCTATACAAATTCATGGATTTTCTGTCTCTACAGATAAAAAGGAAACTGTGGCAGAGTTGTACTCGAAGTGTATGTGTCAGGATAGTTTTGCTTTTTAATGAAAATAGAAAAAGTGTTAAAGGATCTATTGCTGTGGTGCATTCCTTTCTCATGTTTGATTGCAGTTTTACCTGAGTTTCTCTCCTTATTTTATAAGGTTCTAAACTACAATTTCTTTGCCAGCATGTATGTCTAAGCTCCAAATCTCTCTTTTCCTTCACTTTTAGATAACTGTTATTCCCTGCTCCCTGTCCTTTCAATATTTCTCTTATGTTCCAATTTGCTTTGGTTCCTATTTCTTCTTTGTTAGAAACATGCCCTGGACTTCAAATACTCTGCAAATTGTAGAAAATTACAAAGATTTCTTTCTCTTCCAATGAAGCATAATGCTAAAGTTTATATTAAGATACCTGTCTTGTCTAATAATTTAATTTTCAAATCATTGTGTAACTTACGCTCCTCAGTTGCATCGTTGGTTAGACAGATGCCCTTTTTTCTTTCCAAATGAAGAAATGTGGGGCTCTGAGACACTGCAACCTCTTTAACATCACACACCTTGTCAGTGACAGACGGGACAAGAGCTGGGGGCTCCCACTTTTCTGTTTTGTGCTCTTCCTTTGAGCCTAGGCTAGGAACAGTGTTGGAACACTCTGTTCTCTAATGTTTTGAAAATACGTTTTGGACAAAATGTTTATTATCATAATCAATAAATGTATATAAGATTTTTCTCTTACTTAGGGAAAAATCAAAGGAAAGCTGAGATTAATACTCTCTATAGGTTTATAAAGGCGAAAGCGTTTCCCAGTAGAGCTCAAAAACTTGCCACATACAAAAAGACAAATACCATGTAATCTCACTTACAGGAAAAATTTTAAAAAGTTGAACTCATAGAAGCAGAGAATAAAAAGGTAGTTTACCAGGGACTGAGGCAGAGGAGAGGGGATGGGGGTGGGGAGGGGGGTAGATGGTGATCAAATGATACAAAATTTTAGTTAGACGTGAGTAATAAGCTCAATAAATCTATTACAAAACATGGTGATATTAGTTAATAACAATGTATTGCATATTTAAAAATTGCTGAGTAGACTTTAAATGTTCTCACTACACAAAATGGCATGTGAGGTAGTGTGTATGCTGATTAGCTTGATTTGCCATTCTACAATGTATACATATTTCAGAACATTGTACTGAAATTGTAAATAT
The DNA here is from genome assembly GCF_027409185.1 of Cynocephalus volans. Classification (NCBI taxonomy): domain Eukaryota; kingdom Metazoa; phylum Chordata; class Mammalia; order Dermoptera; family Cynocephalidae; genus Cynocephalus; species Cynocephalus volans. Next base: position 102,631,549 of record NC_084461.1, read on the forward strand.
TTGCAATTTCATTTGTCAATTAAAAAGTAATTATAGTTAAAAAAACTTGCCACAAAATATATTATTCTCCCACTGACAGCTGATGTCATAAATTTTTCTCATCTACACCAGTGAATTCTGTTGCATCTATTTTTTAAAAATTTAAAAATGATATTTTCCTTTTTTAAAAATTTTATTTTTGAGAAACAATAATAAACTCACACATTGAGGGATGAGCAAACTATGTAGCATATCCATCACCTCACCTATTTATCACTTATTCACAGTGAGAACATTTAAAATCCACTATTTCAGCAATTTTGAAACATACAGTACATTATTATAAACTATAGTCACCTCGCTGTGCAATGTATCACCAGAAATTATTCCTCTTGTCTCATTGAAATAGTACCCTCTGACGAACATGTCCCCTTTTCCCCACACCCTCCCCAGCCTCTGGTAACATTCTACTCCCTACTTCTGAGTTTGAATTTTTATATTCTGCAAATGAGTGAGGTCATGCAATGAAAGTGACATATTTTTAGGTCAAGAATATTAGAGTAAAATGTGATCTTACCCTGTCCGTTAAACTCATGATTCTCTATCCATAGCGAATTTCCTTCTGTAAAACAAGATCACTCAAGCCCATGGACCTTTGTCCTTGCTAGTACCCCACTGAAATTCTTTTCCCCTAGATTTTGTGGGCTTCATTTAGTCATGAAATACTCAACTTAGTTGTCACCTATCATCTCAGAGAAGCATTTCTTGAACAACTATCTAAAGTAGTCTCCATCACCTATGGATATATTCCAACACATCATAATTCCTTTTTCTATAGCATTTATTAATATCACAAATTAAGTTCTTCATTATTTTCTTACTTTTTACTTTTTCTCCCTCTCTCCAGAGTGGAAACTTTATTAGAGAACAATCCTGACTCTTGTTCAACACTGTATTTTTTTATTTTATAATTATAATTTGTTTTTATTTTATAAACATGTCTCTTGTCTCTTGTTCAACACTGCATTCCCAGCACTTGGAAAGTCCTGGCTCACAGTAGATGCTCAGTTCAGCTATTGGATACACTAATAAATACAGGAAAGATATTTTTTTTCTACAGAGTCTCAAAAGTAGACAATCCAGCCACTGTTTGAAATGGGAATTCAAATACTCCAGAGCCATATTTGAACAGTGTTAATTGTTATATTCACTTAAATATTAGTAAAAATCTGCCTCCCATAACTTATATTCATTCTCCCAGCAAAGGTCACCTTTCTGTTTACGCATTGAATATATCTAATCTCTCTTCCACTTCCCATTCCTTGAAATAATGGATGGCAATTTCCTTGTCCTATCTTTGTCTCCTTCTTTCAGAGTAAGATTTTTCAATTCCTTTTGCCATTACTCATATTGCATAGTTTTAAAATCCTCATCACCCTTGTCTCAGCCTTCCCCATTTTCTTCTTTGGCCAGTCTTCAGCTTGTCAATATTCCTTTTAAAAAGAGTTCTACCAAGTGTAGGTAAAACCCTTACCTCCCTCATCTGGGAGGGCTGGAAAGGAAGTGTGGTTAACGGACTTTAGAGTCAATCAGATGAGGATTCAAACACTACTTTTACTTATGAGCTGACTTGGCTAATACATAAGCTCTTTAAGCCTCAGTTTTCCTATCTGTAAAATAAGAATAATAAGAGGGAAATGTAATCAGCTGTATAAATCACATGCTTGGGTTTGATTATGCCTCTTGATTTCTGATCCAGTTGAGAAATTGATACAGGTATAAACCAGGAGTAAAAATATTAGCTTCACTACTGATAAAGCTGGATTGGAGAGCACACATAGTGCTGACACAGAAATGGGCTTCCTAATACTTCCTCATTCATTTAGATGGTGAACTAATGGTCAATTAATCCCCCTGGTTATTTTTCACTCAAACTGTTCTTAAACCAAGTTTCTCTAGCTTTTTTTTTCCCCCTTCATCTATTAATTAGGTAAATAATTTTATAAACCTAGTACAAGATTTTACATGTATCTAAATTTCATTTATAAAATATAGTTCTATTACTACAGCCTGTTCATCTTTTTGAATTAGTCTTCAATAACTGAATCAATTAGGTATCCCCCCAAGACTTCTGTCATCCATAAATTTGATAAACTTGTTTCCCAAAGTTCCTTTTACGTCATTTGATATAAATGTTGGTCATGATATGGTCAATAACAGAATCACATGGCACATTAGTAAAGTCTTTGCTACAGGCTAATTTCTTGAGTAAGGCTGAAGCTATGACTACATCTACTTGCATCTCAGCTACGTTCCCTCATCCTGTAAACAAGGATATCATTGGAGATACTATAAGATTCTTGTTTTGAAATATATTGCACTGTGTTTACAGCATCGTGTCTATACGCTAGTTGTTTGGAGGAAAAAACACACACTGAAGTGTGTTTTCTTTGCTCTTTCTCAGCAACAATCACAATCTTCAATGCAAAACACTTCTGTGACCAAATGTATGGGGATTTCTCCCCACTGGCAAGCAAGTCAGCAGTTCTTTAGTGGACAGCAGCTGGGTGTCCTCCAGTTTAGTTCCAACACTACCTACCTAGAGATAGCATCAGATCTCACAGGTCGAGGGCTCAGTCCCCAAGACTGCCCCCACTTCAGATGACAGTCGCAAGCCCAGGCCTCTGGAACTTCTGACAAACCAGCTGTAAGTCGGGGTTCCCACAACCCCCTCCTTGAGTTTAATTAGTTTGCTAGAACAGCTCACAGAACTCAGGGAAACACTTACTTTTGTATGTTTAATACAAAGGATATTTTAAATGATACGAAGAAACAGCCAGATGAAGTAATACACTGGGCAAGGTATGAAAATGTCAGGAGTGCAGGAGCTTTGTTCCCATGGAGCTGGGGTGTACCACCCTCCCAGCAGGTGAAAGAATTCAGCTGTCCAGAAGCTCCCCAAACCTTGTGTTTTGGGGTTTTTATGAAAGCTTCATTATGTAGGCATGATTACTCCATGGATAACCGTAGAGAAATGTGACTGGACAAAAAGGTTATGATCCAACACTAACAGACTAAGTAGGAAATCCCAGCAAGTCCTGGTTTTTCAGATTGTTCTTGGCCTCTCTGTGTACAATTCTTTCTTCCTGCACATGGGACAAGATTCCTTCTCAAATGGGGATCTTATAACCTACAAACAGATAAGGTGGGTCAGAAAATTTCCTTATGGCCACCTCCAAGACAGAAAGGTGGGGAAAGGTTAGAACAAGCCAGGACCGTGGATGAAAACCAAACTACACATATCATAACACTAGTGTAGTAACATTTTTTCAAAAAAATCCTGTTTCTTATTCTTAGTATATGTGTACTTAGTATATGTGTATAAGCATTCCCTAATGCTTACAACATCCTTTTCTGAATGCCCAAGAGTAATTCTGGAACTCTGTAAGTATTCCATATTAAGCCAATTTGTAGGTCTGATGTCTACCCTTTGATCTATAGAACACTTGCTCATGGAAACTCTCTCACTTGATTCCTCAAAGATAACCAGGAGTAGATCAGCATTCACCTTTTCAAAGAGTTCTACATATCCTAAGAAGTAATTTGTATGGGTCTAGAGACTCAGCCTCATTAAAAGGTTGGGTGTTTACCTGCTCTCATTTTCCTTATCTTGGGCTCCAATTTCCTTTTAACCATGTCTGTTCTACACTTTCTAGAGCAAAGATTATTAGCTTTGATAGCCTGTCTGAGAAAAAGTAATTCTGCTTTCTGTTAGCATTTAACTGTCTGCCCCAAGCAATGGGCCAGATCCTTTCGTCTTATGTAAATCTCTCTGTTAATTACCCCTAACTTTAGTTTAAAAACCAAAATTTCTTTTTTTTTAAAATTTGCCCTTGACTTTGCTAGCACTAGTCTTAAGATTTGTGTTACTCTTGTATTTATTTGCCCTAGTGTCGATTTATTTCTCCCTGTCACTGTCACCATCTGTCACACTGAACCAAATGAAGCCAAACAAAAGAAAAGCAGAAGAGTTTTTTCAAGTATTTGCTGTGCTGTCAAATTCCTCTTTTGGTAGATAATTGTGATTATATTGACATTATTTTATTTTTATTTTGCTCAACTTTCTGTTCCTACTAAGTCATGCTGTCTTTCAGGATCTCTAGAAATGGACTTATATTAATTATTTAAAATTTTTAACATTAATTTTTATAAAATCTTAATGCAAGTCATATTACACCTAGTATTGTCCCATTGCTGTTTTAAATTCTAAGATATTATAGTCGTTGTTTTACTTTCTCTGCATTTTTTTTCATTTTAGCTAAAATTAAGTTCACAGTGCAAATTGCTCTAGTGATTTTTCTCTACCTTGTAAAAGAGCAAATTGTTAGAAAAGTTAATACTTTATCAAATCTCAAAATGAATAAGAGATATGTTAAATATTGAGCATACATACATGATATCATGTTATTCAGGTGCTAAAATATTTATAAAAATGTTTAAATAAAGTGATAAAATATAATTAATGAAATGAAAATTATTTAAAGTGATGTATTTGATATAAGGGAAGGCAAATGTTTACTGGGTGCATTTATATCAGGATGAGGGATTAGGAGTAATTCACATGCTGTTATCTGTACTACCATAAAATAGTATTACATGATTTTTTTTTATTATTACAGAAGCAATGAAGTAAATACATTATCATTGTAAATGATGTAATTAAAATTATACATATTAAATTATGAAAATCTCTTTATTATAATTACCTCTTACTTTCAGACAGATTAATGCCAACATAGGTAACTGTGATTAACGTTTTAAGAGATAGTTTTAAATGAAACTTTCAGTTTTGCCTATGCTTGTTGCTTTATCAATGTTTCACCATCTCTGGAGTCAAATTTGGTCATTTATATTTTCCTGAACACATTACCCTTGACATTGCTTATTTTAGTGCACAGGCACTCTGTCTGTCTGTCTGTCTCTCAGTCTCTGTCTCTCTCTTTGTCTCTGTCTTTCTCCCACTGTGTCTGTCTCCCTTTGTCTCTATCTCCACCCATTCATGTTTCTCTCTTAGAGGTGTAGATAGATAGAAAGATGGATGGATGGTATGCAATGCCAATGCTACACTTTTTCTATCAGGTATTTATTATGTGTACATAGTGTGAAGACCTGTGGCCAAATTTTAATTATGCTCCAGGCCACTCAAAACCTATCTGAGTGATATATACTGAACGTTATTATTAACATGTTAACATTTCAAATTTCCTGAGCTTATTATCCACACACTCTGGTAAGCATGAATATAAATATTTGCATCTGAAATGATTATTTCTGGTTTTCACTCTCGCATTCTCAAAAGAATTTCTAGACTTGTTCACCCTTTTTTTTCCTCCTCTTCTTCCCCTTCTTCTGGTTAATGTCTGCCATTGTTTACGCTATCTTGGTCAGTAATTTTGTTTAAATATGTTTCTTCTTTCTCAGTTTTCATTTTAAGTCTTTGATTAGGCCTGTAAGACCTCTCTTCAACATGCTTTAAACCCATAGATGATGCATTTTGTTAGACTGGAAATTATTCTGCAGTCTTATATGGTTCTCAGGAACTAGACAGTACCAACCAACTGCCTTGGATACTGTTTATAAAAAATGATTATCGAGCTTACTTCAGAGCAACTGAGCATTAATTGTTGGTGACAAAGGCCAAGAATCTGTATTGTAACACGTTTCCTAGATAAGTACTGTGTCCAGCAGGGTTTTAGACCCACTCATTAAGCTCTGGTACAGAAATTTAAATTCTATTCTGCTACACCACTTAGATAGCCAGCTTGTTTTCTTCTTTTTCTTTTCCTCAAACCTCTCCTCCTCCTCCTCTTTTTCCTCTTTCTCTTTCTCTTCTTTTTTGTTTATTTCTTATGACATGCTTTCATGTCCATACTCACAAACTTGGGTTAAGGAGAAATGAGAAAAATGTCAGGCTCAGGACTCTCTACCCGGGATTCCTGAGACAGTAGAAACAGATTTCAGCTTTCTTATGGTGTAATTATTTGTTTTCTTTTGAATTAATTGATGCTTTACCACATGGAATACTTCATTGTGTGTCAAAACACATTCTATAAAAATATTTTCCTCCTAATTAGTAACGTCGTGTTTTCAGAAGGCAGCTTCCATTGGATTCAGTATCATTCAAGTTCTTTTCTTGGTATTTCTTCTATTTCAGTTCCAGGAACTAGGTTAACTTTACGTTATGTGTCTATTGTGCTATTGATTTCAGATATCTTTAAAAATGATTTTAAAGGGCACAACACAAAATATGAAATGTCATTTTATAGTATGAATATGATCATATAAAACAAGTAAGAGGAAAAACACGCAGAAAATTCCTTCCAGAAAGGTATGTTAATCAACAATAGTTGTCTTTCACTGATGGGGCAATCAAAATTTTTCCACCTATCCTTCCTGAAGACATATTATCATTAGATGAAGATATAAACTTGTTTTAAAGATTATCTAAATTTCGGAATTAAAATTAAGAAGAAAAATAACTCTCCTGTTTTTCTCTTTAACCCTGAAAAGTTGATATAATTTGGTAACCTACGTTTATAATTTGGAAAATTACTAGCATTTGAAAAAAATTAAATGTTAATCTATATATATAACTTTTTAAAAAAGCAATCAGTCATTATTATGGATTGTTTGAAAAACTGGGAGAACTAGAAAAAAGTTATTCCAGCTAATCCACAAAGATAACGAGCACTAATATATGTTTTAAAATGTATTTCTTATACACAGATTTTTATACTGTTTTCATTTGATGTCTAGTTTTTAAAAATGTAACATTGCAACAAATATTTCTTCATGTTATCATAAAACTTTTATAAAGACATTTTTACTGAGTGCCTAATAAGTCTTTTGAATACTTATGCCATAGATCACATATTGTCCTTCTGTGAAAATTTAGGTTGTTTTCAGTTTTTTAAATTACAAATAATGAAATAACACCCCCTGCAAAACCTGTCTGCTTTGTACTTTGAACTAACTTTCTTTCCCCCTCTTTATCCTTTCTTTCCTCCCTTACTTTTCTTCCCTTCTTTCTTTCTTGCTTTTTTTGTTGTTGTTGTTGTTTCTTGTAGATTATTTTCTTAGGGTACTTTCTGAGGAGTGTCATTACTGGGTCAAAGGGAATTAACATTTTTTTTTTAAAGGCTCCTAACGCATGATGTCACTTGTTTTTGTAAGAGGAATTTAAAACTATATACTTCTACTAGCAGTATACAAGAGTGATCTGGAAGCTTTAAAAATTTTGATATTAAAGATTATTTTGCCATGTTCTTTCTGAGCATGTAATCACATTGACTGGTACCTTGTCACAGAGAGCAAACCAGATATTTTCTTTTACATAAAATCTGAAAGATTGGCCTTTTGGGAACATTAGCTAGTAGATGGTTTAATCTAACAACTCTGATAAAAAAAAAAAAATGGCAATCTCTCCCTTTGGAGAGGTTTTTGATAACAAATTCAGCCAGCTAGATTTTGAGGCTTCATATAATGTCAGCTTAGGGTGTCTGTGTATGTGCATGTGCTGAGAGTATGATTTATAGTTAAAGTGGTAGCCTGAGCTAAATTTTATACAGCTACAACCATACCACAATTTCATAATAGACACAGACCACCTAGGTTGCATCGTACCCACAGACAAATTTGATTGAGTGGATCTGTGATGATACGGGCAAAATTTTGCCAAACAGAGTGATAATTGTTTTATTTCCAATGATAAATAAAAATTGTATTAATTTTTATATTTTCTGTTTTAAGTAACGCAAATTTCTTAAATATCAGAAATGTTTAGGTTAGTTTCTTCTCCGTGTGAAAATTCCTTGCATGCTAATCTCTTTGGTATTAGACCTCATTCTATGCCATGACAACAATCCCATTCCTGGGATGGTCCATTCAGATCTGTCTCCTTTTCTATAACATACGAAGTCAGCAGTAAGCTTATTCTGCCATGTACTTCATGTAGAACAGCAGTGGTTATAACAATTTACTTTGACTTTGGATGTCTTTGTGTGAACATACCTTTGGATGGACATTTGATGATCTTCACAGCAATACTACAGATCAGGCAGGTGGGGCCAAATAATATTGTCCCCTGACACCTTATAAGAGGAAACTAAAACTGAGAGACCTCCGGTGACTTTCAGGTCATAAAAAGGAGTAAATGGCAGTGTCCAAACAAGGTGGGCCTTCTGACTACAAATACAGCATCTTTTCCCTTTACCACAGATGGAGATAAGCCAGCATTAATTCTTGGGAAAAATTATTCTAATCCAATAATTATATGCAGGAAAATCATTCAAAATTAAAGAAGAGAGGGGTCTGTAATATTTAAGAAGATAAGCTTTGTGGTCAGAAAGATCTAACTTTAAATTTCACTACCAAACAGCATGATAACTGGAAAAATTATTTAACCTCTCTAAACAAATGTTTCTTCTGTAAGATAAGTTCATGGAAATAATGTTGTAGAATAGTGCTTGGCACATATACATGCTCAATAAATGATTGCTCTTATTTTTTATATTATATTCATTATTTTAATTTTATACTGTATTTTTTTATTAAAAGGATAACCCAAAACTAGTTTACCTAAATTTTACTATAACCAGATATTAATATTAATAAATTATATTTTACATAATATTTATATGAGATTGTCTTGGTATTCCAAAAATTGCCACTAAGCCTAAGATTTTATTTTTTACTAAAATTTGAATGTATATTTTATGATTATTTATGTTGTAAAAATAAAGAGAAATCTTTGCACCTAAGGTTGTCTTTCAGTCTCTAGGTACTAGGTCAGTGTCAGATGCAGCAAATAACATTTTATGAGGATATTAAGGTGAAGGGCCTTGAATCTTTGCTGTACTGGGGGACCACAGCAACATGAAGATGAGAATTAGTGTTTTGTTGAAGAAGGTGATGCTAGTGTTATATAGGAATTAACAAAACCTGGAACAACGAGACTGAAAATATCTAAGGATATATTTCAACTATTTACTGGGATCCAGAGCTAATCAGTACAATGAGTGGCAAATTACCTTCTATTTCTGCATGAATGTGATGTTTATAGAGAAGGAGAGGATAGAGGTCAAGTACATTTAAAATCCAAGAGATTATAAACTTCAGACCTAAAATTTTTTATACTCCTGGTCTTCTAGCTCATTAATTATAGGTGATGAACTTTAAAAGGAATTAAGCCAATTAGCTCTTATGGTGCCAATCTAAAAAGCTTTGGGGAGTATCTGATAGCTTTGGAAGAATTTAGAAAACATTTCAATCGATTCTTAGATATCCAAGATTTTATTTTTTTATTTCCTTATGCCACATGAGACACCACACTAAAAGTACGTCTTGTTTCTTAAGTACTTCATCTTCTATGGCTGCATATTGCACAACCAAAGAAATAATTTTATATTTATAACACTCAACTAGTTTCTGTGGCAAAGGTCATAAAGTAATAAATTCAGAATTTAACTTTCATTGGACTAAAAGCTAAGGAAATGAATTGCTATCTCTATCACCATAAATCTACAGAGGTGCAAGCACCACAGAATCTAAAACAAATGACCACTTTCCATGTCACATGTCAAACACAGATTGTTCACAGGTGGCTGGAGTGAACATTTGACTCTTGGTTCCATTAATAAGCAATCAGGGTTGCAGTTTTTTCTCAAGTCTACTTATTCCCATAGGGTACTATTTGGCTCCTATATAGATTTTTTGAAGGTGATCTGATGACAGACGGATACACAATTTTAAAAAATCTCAGGATAAGTTTTATGAGTCCGTTGCGATAGTTCTTATGGCATGATATTTCTTTTTTGTCCTGTGTCACTCAAAATGGAAAAAGTAAATCACACATGATTTGTACTCTAAGGACTATTCCTCATTGCAGTGGTTCTTCAATGTACCTAGATTTAGAATCACCCGGGACCTTTGCTAGAAAGTCAAATTTCCTTTCACTGTAGATTCAGAGCCATTAATTCTTGAATGGGACCAAGAAAACTAGACTTTAACAAGTAGATCAGGGATTCTTTTGACTGAATGAGTTGGAGCCATGTCTTCCATTGATGGCACTTACGTCTGGAAAGTGGATAGCTGATAAGAGTCAGTCACTTTCTTTTGCAGATCATAGAGCACACTACTGAGCCTCTGAGCTCAGACCTGCCCACACGAGTTTTGATGATAAAGACAGAGTTAAAACCATCATACAACTGTAAAGCTTAAGAAAAGTGACACCAAAGTGCTAGCACCTCGTTCTCTGCTTTTGTGTAAGAAAACCAACAAGCTCTAAAGTAATTCCTTTCAAAAGTATATGAAATATTAATAATACTGATTTGATCAACACATGTTGTGCACATGTGATAGTAGTCAATGCTGAGCCCCAAAATATGTATAATCAATTATACTTCAATTAAAATAAATAAATAAATAAATGAATGAATGAATGAAAAGTTTTTAAAAAGTATATAGAGTTTTTGTTACATTAGGCAACATATGCTTTTTCTATTCCAATATACTTTGGGGTTAAAATAAAAGCTTGGATTTTCACTTCTTACGATATTGATGAAAACTGTGAAATTTCCCAACTAGTCAAACTGCAGATTTAGGCCATGAATTAGTAATGAGAGCAGATGAAAATAGGAGAAATGATTTTAGATATTCCTTTTTTTTTTAAAGATGACCGGTAAGGGGATCTTAACCCTTGACTTGGTGTTGGCAGCACCACGCTCAGCCAGTGAGCGAACCGGCCATCCGTATATGGGATCCGAACCCGGGGCCTTGGTGTTATCAGCACCGCACTCTCCCGAGTGAGCCACGGGCCGGCCCTTAGATATTCCTTTTCATTAAATATTTGAGATTAAATTGCATTAGTATTTACAACTGACTAAAGATGACATTTCTTTTTAACTTTATTTTAATTTTCTCTCATAGTTCTTAAGTTTCTCTTTCCACTTGGACTGTGTCATACTCCATTTTCCATCCTTATTTCTCCCCTCTTTTACACTTCCACTCGTTCTTCATGTTTCCTTTCCTTTCTCATTTAGGCTCTCTTTCCATCTGCTTCCTCATCCGCTTCTGTCTCTTCCTTCAGTCTCTACAACCATATGACATTAACCAGCTTACCAGCCACAGAACACCATTCCACATTCATAGGGACATGGTTATAAAATCTCTTCAGGAAACCTGACCTTGACAATGCTTTTTGTTAACTAATGTTCTCTTGAGTTGTAGTGATTGAATGTAGCTATCACAGCTCCCCTTTTATCTCCCCTAAGTTCAAGTCTGGGTCAGCCCGACAGACTTCCCTTCTCAGCTCCCAGTCACCCGTGCGCTTTGTCCCCTCCTCAGAGGGTGCTTTATTCGCAGTGGCTGGAGTGGGTGGTGGGTGGTCCAGAGGTATTCGGGCACTTAACTTCTCATCCCCCTGCTTTCCAGTGTCCAGGCAGTAACTCTGTCATCACCCACCTCACTCTTTCCCCAGCGTCTTATTTTTCAGGTACATGTTACAAATATCCCTTTGTGGCAGAATCATCTAATCCTTTGTAAACTAAATGCTAAGCCATCCTTTGTCATTGATATTCCTACCTTGCTTAGTTATAGAGTTTTATGCCTGATGACACTTTTTTTTCCTCTAGGCTTTTCATATTGAAATTTTAAAAAAATATAGATAAACCTTGGGCTGGCAGCTGCATTGATTTAATTTCTTCATCATGGGCTATAGAATGTTCCCCTTATTATGCAGAAGCTATGCCAAATGATCTGTCCTACAGAGGAAAGAATTTTCTGAGGAAAGCAGATGATTTAAAAATTGGACGAGAATGAGCACGCAAACTTTTCAGAAATCATCCATCAGGAAATTTAATATGACCCTGAGTTGGAATTACTTTCACAGGGGAAGAATAGAAATGAAAATCTTTAAGTTGGCTTACTTCATTGGTAAAAAGATGGCTAGAAAACAAAGAATTTCAAGGAACTAGGCAATATTAAAAGGATGAAAATATTTAACAGGTAATAATTTAAGATTTAATTTTGAGGTCAAAATACTACCTAGACCTTAACTTAATCTTTAAAGTTTCAGAGCCAGAATATTGGAGAGTCTTAGCAATTTGTTAGTTGCTTTTAGCTAAAATCTAAGAGCCTGAATGAGCCTCTACTGTTCACATGAGTCACAAAGTGCTTTATGGATAAATGGCCTGATCTGCTACAGGATTAGACCGAGTTCACTGTTGTGTATTTTGCCTATTCATCATTTTTTGTAAGTCTTTAAATACTAAGTCTTGGTGTTAACAGATGGGAGTTATGAAGGACTGTAAAGTTACCCAGCTGTTCTTAGAAATGTCTTATGTTTAGTGGATATTTGTTTCTTTAATCATGTACAAAAAGTTGTCGTCATACCAGGTCAACCAGCTTTTCTTTGTCTTTTTTTTATGACAGGCTGTTGAACTGTTAAAGATTGAAAGATGCATAAGCATTAATTTTTATTATTTCGTAAGCAATACTAGAGTTTAGTGTCTGAAAAATATAGTCATATATACTTAACATATCCTGTTGTAACAATTTTACTACCAAATTTTTATCTTGTAAACTTCTTCACATTTTTCTTCTAAATGCCAGTATAAAAAATTTTAGTCCAATTCCTTCTTACCCTTAATCACATGTAGAATGAAGTAATATTTGCTATCACACCTTGTAGAACAAAGATTCCACAATGCTCTCTTTTTTCTACTCACAAACTGTGGGCTACCTCTCTTTTCTCTTATTTAGTACTTTCAATTCTCAAAATCTTTCTGATGTCTTTTTCTACATAAACTTTATTCTCTGACTTTCACTTTCCTGAATACTTTTTTAATCCTGAAATTCAACAAAAGCTATATATTAAAGAGAAAAGAAAATATATGATATGTTATCCATCAGTAAACAGAGTCCATCAAATCTAAATTATAGTTAGTTTAAACATAAGACTACAAATTTGTATAGCTAGCTCTTATATTTCTTATCTTTAAACACAGAGGTTATGCAGAAAGTAGTATAATTAAATTAGAATTTTTTGGAAGAAGGGAAAAAGGTATGGTCATTAATGAAACCATAAAACTGCAAGGAGCAAAGACTGTATGGGGTCAAGGGAAATGGAGCATGGGTCATGGAGAGAAAATTCCCCAAAGAGATGTATTTCAGACAACTACTGTTTGAATAAAACCATTTCTGGGTACAAGCATGAAGTTAGCCTCTAGTTAGTGTTTCATACAAGATCCAGGAGTGGGGAAGCCACGGTATATAATACTACTATTACCTCCTTTATATAGAACTTGATCATTTTTATAACTCTTTCTATTCATTAGTCCTGTGATGACAAGTCATTCAAGAATGCTCAGGGAACTACCACAGATCCTGCAACATCCCTCAGAAGGGGGTGCTGATCTTTGTTTTCTCATTTTACAAATAGGGAAACCAAGGCACAAATGAATAAAGTGAAAGGAGAAGCCAGTGAAATAACTCCATGCTGAGAGCATGGATAAGGGTTTCAATTTCCTCTGTTCTCAGAATACTTCACTCCTGCACTCCCCTTCCTGGTGCTGTCTGAACACCCATGGATCTCAAGGGCTGTTGCCTCCCTGAAGCACACTTTGCAGAGTAGATTCATTCTAATTAAAATGATTTTGTCAGATGATCTGGCCTGTCTATGGGCAGAATTGCATGGAGAATTTGTAATAAGACGATTGCCCAAATGGTTATTGCTGTATGGCTTTTCTGACCTCAGAGGGGTATTATATGCAGGGGGACCTTTACCAAAATTACTGCATGAAGAAGAATGAATCTGCAAGGCACTGGAAAGGAATGTGACATTAAAACAAAAGGACTTTCAGTGCCTTTCACTGCTTTCTGACTTGTAATCGCTTTTCAGTGGCTTCCAGACAGCTGCAAGAGGTCCCAGAAGCTTTACTATGTGGCTATGACTTGTGTGAATGGACTCCATGTAATTCTGTGTATGATATGTGTGCTCACTCTATGCTCAACTGCAGGCTACAATTCTGTCTTGTAATATTGGTGATTTTGTGAGTTTGGCTTTCATGTTTTGTAGCTTTGGAAAAAGCTGCTCCTAGAGCTTACACCTCCTTTAACTTTCACAGATCCCTGTACCGTAAGATTATTTACTGAACATTCTTTATATGAGTAACTGAAATCAACATATGTAACCAGAATTTGGCATCATGGTAATGTTTAAAAGTGGCATTATGTTTTAAGAGGCAGAATGGAAGTTATAAACTCTCAAACAATTGAAAATTACTCAGACTCCCTTTAAAATTTTCCTTACTGGATTAAGTTACTTATTTTATAAACATCCAAGCTTTAAAACTTTTTGGCTACTTTTCATAATTTCAAAATAAGCTAAATAAATACAGTATTATGCTTCTTGTACAATGCACAAAAATGTGTAGTAGAGTAGCAGAATAGTTTTTTTCCCCCAAATCTCTTAGTTTTTCTCTATTATAAAGTTATTCAAGACCATTTTAGGGAATTTGTAGAACATACAGTGTAAGGAGTAGGAAAAAAGTTACCAATAGCTCCTATCTCCTACCCCTCCCCCACTGTCAAACATCTTGACATAATGGTATAGTGCCTTGAATTTATTTATATTTTTGTTATTTTATGGTTGATATTATAGTTTATTTTATTTTTTTCATTCTTCATATCATACATATTTTCCATGAAGATAAAAAGTTCTTTGTAAATATCTTTTCTGGTGGTTGCAGAATAGTACATAATTGAGCTCAATGAATCTAAACACAGTTCAAAATGGAAAACTGTTAGCAGTGTGTGTTGTTCATCTATATTAAAGCAATATAGCACAATGGTTTTCAACAGACTCTGGAGGTAGAAAGTCCCAAGTTTGAATCTTGGTTTTGTCACTAACTGTTAATTTGGCAAATTCTACATTTCTGGGTGTCATTTACCCAGCCTGAAAGTGTCAACGATATTGTATCCGTTTCATCTATTTGTTCTGAGGATTCGAATAGCAATACACAGTCTCCGGTAAAAGCAGAAATTTCATGGATACAAACATGAAGTTTAATTTTTCTTCATTCCTTATTCCAAACTATTTCAGTCTGAACCTTTATGTCTCCTTAACATTTGGAGCAGTTTTCAATACTTCGATCATTTTCAGCTATTAAAATGTCAATATTGTTCAGATTAAAACTTCAATCTCAACTCCTCCAAGTTTGGGCTTTCAAATAATGAGGAATGGTTTACATGCCTACTAATCTAGTCTGAAAGCAGAGAGAAAGGATTAGAGCAAAGAGCACAAGTGATCTGACTTATCTTGGCTTTGGAACTATCTTTCCTTGCTCTTTCTCCAGCTAAGGCCAGTTGACCACCATTGACACCCTAGGCAGCATTAATCAAACACCTTTTCAGTGGATACTCATGCACAGTCTTCACTGTACCTGCAGGATTTTCCCACTGCACAGTTTCTTGGACTCCAGCTCAACTTCTTTTGTTCCTCTTCAGAGACCACCTATGGCTGACTCTTGACAATTTCTTGCTACTGGGATTACCTTGCCTGATGGACAAGACTCTTGGGGTGGGGGGTAGTGTATTGAGGAGATACTAGCTAGATTAATTTCTGTGGCATTCTTTGATCAATGTTAACCCATAATACTGCCTGACTGCTTCCTTGGTGGATAGCAATGTCACACAAACTTGCAAAGGTATGGCCTATGCCATCGAGCAAATGAGAGAGAATTCTCACTGCTCTATTTGCAAATGGAAACATCCTAAGGAAGACAGACTGAAAATGTTTGAGGATTGATATCTATCAGGTCTGACTTTCATCCCTAGTCTTTCTACTTCCCACTTTCTAAATATGTGACCTTTAGAATATTGCACAAACCTTCTGGTAATCAATTTCCTGAACTCCTGCTATGTGACAAGTGAATAAGGAGGCCATAGGGTTTATATACGGATTAAATGATATGTGGTATTCCGGTAAATGTTTGTAACTTTCTTCTTCCCTCTCCTTATGCATTCTACCAAAACAACAACAACAACAAACCAAACTAAAACAAGGTGGCAGTTAGCCTGTTTTCCTATTTTTCCTTCTGTTTTCTTTCTTCCTCTCTTCCTTTTTTCATTTCTTCCTTCCTTCTTGCACTGTTGAGAAGAAACAGAAGGGTTTCTTGGCATCTTGGGTAAATGACATGGGTTGGGGGATGCCAGGAGGAGAGTGAGAATGTCACTGTGCTGTTACAGTCAATCACCCACACTTGCTGGGCCCCAGACACAGAACTTTCCATGCCTTGGCTGGTGTATGAAGCTTTACAGGTTTCTTATTTTGATGGCATGTTATGATTAGAGAGGTGTACAGAGAGGGGGTTTATTTTAATCTGTAAAAATGTAGTTTCAAGATCAAAGGACAGGATGGCACAGACTAAAATTATATTTCAGATAAGAGAAGTATAAAATCTGTATGAATAAATTCATAAATAGTCCCATATAGTTTTCAAATAATTCTTAAAGCAGTTTGCAATTTCCCTGGTTATCCACAATGATGTGAAACTCAAAATCCTATGTTCATTCACTTTAATATTTATAAGAAATACGTATGGAAGAAGTTTGAAAATAGAGTGAGAATTGAATCCCCAATATTCTCAGAAACACATTAAGACTTGTATTAACTGCCTTCAAAATCCATTTTTGATAGAAAAATTCAAGCTGAAAGGAATTTCTAAGTTGTCAAAATAACTGTAGAGGCAATAAACTTTAGCATTGTTTTCCCCTAAGGGCAAGATTTTATATTGAGAAATAGGGAAGCAGGGAGGTGGGTGTGGAGAATTCAAAAGAGGAAGGGTTGATGAAGAGACGAGAGAGTTAATACATAGCAGGAAGCCTTAACTTACATACAAATGATTTTTAGACTGTGTTCTAGAATACAAGGGTGATAGTCATAATTGCCCAGCTGTTGTTTGGAGAGTTCAGCAGCTGCACATATGTGACTACACAGATATGGAGTTTTTTGTCTTTTCTTCAATTCTTATGTCACTGTGGGTAGTGGGGATATTATTCTACCCCTGAATGGAGTGAGGAAAAATAATGTTTTTCTAAGAGATTTAGACAAATTAAAGAAACAAAAGAATTCAACTCTATCTTAACATCATTTTGTTGAAATACTGATTCAAAAAGAAATTAATTACATCTGTCTCATTAACACCATTTGGAATATTCCAAGTCTTGATTTTTAATTACCTTAAGCCATGCAGATTTTGAAAAAAATATTTAGTTGTGAGTGCTTTTTTCCCCTTCAATGACCTAATAAAATAAAAATGTAGTAAGATTTTTTTTTTTTTAAATTTATGGCAATCAGTGCTTCATGTCTTGTAGTTCTTGCAGTATGAAAAACTGTAGGGTGACTACAGTTAACAACAACTTATTTTACGATTTCAGAGAGCTAGATGAGAGGATTTTGAATATTTCCAACACAAAGAAATGACAAATGTTTGAGGTGATCGATATGCTAATTACCTTGATTTGATCATTACACATTGTATACGTGTTTTCAAATATCACATTGTATTCCCATAATTATGTACAATTATTGACAATTAAAAATAATAACAATAAAATAAGAAATTGAGATGTGAATGGAGGGTTATTTTAATTTAAAATGGAAATTTCAAAATAAGCCTCCTCTCTGAATTTCAGAGCTCCATGGAGCAAACATTTATCGTGGGCTAATGTTACAGGGATTTGTAGTAATTAATGCTGAGGCTGGCTCTGTGGCAGATTCTAACATTTCTATTGTCCAAAGATTAGAAGCCTTTGAGATACCATTCAGTTATATTCTGATATATTTTTTTTCCACTTAACTATTTTGAATTTACTCATTTTATAACTTTCTTTAAATCTTTAATTGGAACCAAACCAAATCTGATTTTATCTCTTCTAATATAGCTTTCTATTTCTTCTAATGGCTTTTTATTTCTAACTACTAATTTAATACCAACTTAAAATTATTTGTCTATTCTTTCCTTTTCCTCAATTTGTATGTAGCTTTGTTTTCACTGATTATTAAAAGTATTTTTATTACTTAAAAAATAATTTTGGTTGCTTCCATTTTTTTGCTATTAGAACTATGGACATCTTTGCAATAAAACTAATAATCAACAATTGTTGAGAATTTACTATGTGTTGGAGATGGTGCCATGCACTTTCCTTACGTTTATTTCCATTAATTCTTCAGTCAACTTTGGCAGTTTTTATTATAATTAGCACCATTTTTCAGAGGAGAGAACTGAGGAGCCGAGTTGATAACTTGAATGAATCATAGAGTGGTAAGACTGCAGAACTAGTATTCAGACCCTCTTCTCCCCTTCCCGTGGTCAATCTCTAATGTTGGTGTGCCCTGTGATTCAGTTCTGTCCCCTGCTCCCTGCTTCTTTGCTAATTGGTTTCTTGCTCTAAAGATTAATTATGTGATTTTAAACTGTATTTCTTCAGGCATGAACTCTGCTGAAACTCCAAATTCATATATGCATTTGTCTGGCTGACATTTCTACTTGAATATGAAGTAGGCATCTCAAACATAACCGGTCAAAGCAGAAGTATTGTTTACTAATAGCCTATACCCCACAATGAACTTCTTTTAGTCTTTCCCATCTAAGTCAACATCACAATCTTCCTCCTAGTTGCTCAGACCAAAATTATTTGTCTTTCTTTTAGTTTCTTTTTTTTCTCTCATCCACATATCTAATCAATCAGCAAGCACTATCAATTTTACTCCTGCAATGTATTCCAAATCTTCCCACTTTTCTCCATTTCTGATACTGCCACCCTAGTCCAAGATTCCATTGTACTTGACCCAGTCTAGAGCCTTCACACAGGTCTCCCCAATTCTGCTACTGTACCCATATAGTGTATTCTCTATGTGATAGTTTCAGAAATTTCTAAAATGGAAGTTATATTATAAAAACATCTCTACAGTGGATTACCATTACATTTAGAATAAAACAAAAATTTCTTGTTACCTTCTTGTCTGAATTACCCTTGTTATCATCAAATCTTAGCTTAAATGGCACTTCTCAGGGACATTGTCCTTGATCATCAATGTAAAAGTAGTCACCCTGTTACTTGCAGATCACTTTCCAAGATATTTTTTTCTCATACATTTGCTTAGTTTTTCTCTTTTTGCTACAATGGATGTTCCATGAGTCAAGAACCTTGCTCACTGTAGTGGTGGAAAGGTGTGATAAAGATCACAGCTGGCACTCCTACAACAAAAGCTTAGTAAGAGCTGGCACTCCTACAACAAAAGGTTAGTAAGAGATTTATTTAATCAAAGTTTTATGTGACACGGAAGACTTCAGAAAGGAAGACCCAAAGACCCAGGGAAAATTGTCTATTTTTGTGCTTAGGTTTGATAAGGAATAAAAATCAGTGAAGAAATGTGATTGGACAAAAGGGTTCGATCTAATGGTAACAGACCCAGGGGGACACCCAGCAAGGCCTGTCTACTCATATTCTTCTTGGCCTCTTTGTAGTATTCCTTCCTCCAGTTATGGGGCAGAGCCCCTCTGGAGTAAAGGTCTTCAAGGGAGAAGGGAGGCAGTGACCTTTCTAGGTTTTATGGCTTTTATTATTATTACTATTACTATATTTATCATTATACAATGTAATCATTTTTTGTGACCTTTACTAATTTCTTACTAACCCTTCCCCTTTCCCACCCTGCTTTCTCACCTCTGGTGCTCTCAATTCTGTTCTTTCTTTTTGAAAGTTCAGTGAATTGTTATTGTTGTATCTTTCTTTCTTTCTTTTTAAATTTTTTTCAGCTCCCACTCATGAGTGACGACATGTAGTATTTCTCTTTCTGGGTCAGCTTATTTTACTTCACATAATTTTCTCTTAAGTTCATCCATGTTGCTGTGAATGGCAGTATTTCATTCCTTTTTGTGGCAGAGTAGTAGTATTCCATTGTGAATATATACCAAGTTTTCCTTATTCAGTCACGCCTTGATGGACATGTAGGTTGGTTCCAACTCTTGGCTATTGTAAACAGAGCTGCGATAAACATGGAAGTGCAAGTATCCCTCTGACATGATGATTTCTGTTTCTTTGAGTATATACCCAGAAGTGGGATTGCTGGATCATATGGCAGTTCTACCTGTAGTTTTCTGAAGAACCTCCATACTCTTTTCCGTAAACAACAATAGCTACACTAATTTACAGTCTCACCAACAGTGTAGGAGTGTCTCCTTTTCTCTGCATCCTCACCAGCATTTGTTATTCTCTGTCTTTTTGATAATGGCCAGTCTAACTGGAGTGAAATGATATCTCAGTGTGGTTTTGATTTGCATTTCCTGATGTTGAGTGATGAGCATTTTTTCCTGTGTGTGTTCACATTTGTATATCTTCCTTTGAGAAATGCTTACTCAGTTCCTTTGCTTAATTTTTAATCAGGTTATTTGTTTATTTACTGTTAAATTGTTTGAGTTTCTTGTATATTCTGGCTATTAATCCCTTGTCAGATGCATACTTTATGAATACTTTCTCCCACTCTGTAGGTTGTCATTTTGCTGTTAACTGTTTCTTTGGCTGGCAGAAGCTTTTTAGTTTGATATAATTTCATTTGTTTATTTTTTTCTTTTGTTGCCTGTACTTTTGGGATCTTATTCTTGCTTTGGGGCAGACGGCTTATATGAACTACCTTAAGGAAGAGGAATTCTGGTTTGGGGAGAAAGAGGAGTGAGAGACTGGAGGACAGGAGAAGGTAAGAGAAACCTTGCTTCTAAGGCCCTTCCAACGTCCTTCAGTTCAAAGTACTCAGCATGCCAAGGTGTTATGCTTTGGGGTATCATGTTCTGAGCCCTGACAACATCTTGGTTATCTCTGCACTCTTAGCGCCTGACACAGAGTAGGTATTTAATAAATATTTGTAACAAACACACCCAAACAGAAAAATTCTAAGTCATCACACTCTAAAACCTAACACCTTAATCAATATGCCCTATTGTCAATTATATACATCAATGTATATACAATTTATATACATAAATTTCTTTTTCTAGAGGTAGAATTGTTGAGTCAAAAGGTAACTACAGTATATTTAAAAATTTTGATAAATATTGTGGAATTGTCCCTCAGAAACTTGTATTAACACTTACCCAACAGTGGTTGAGACTTTCTATTCCTCTATTCTCTCACGAACACTGCGTATTGTTAATGTTTAAAAATTTTTGTTAATCTGAAAGGTGAAAATAGTATTTCAGTATTGTTTAAATTTGCATTTATTTTATTACTAGTGAAATTGAACATCATTTTAGAATTTAATTGCCAATAACATTCCTGTTTTTTAGAAATTACCTGCTATATTCTGGTGCCTGTTTTTCTATTTATGTCCTGTTGTTATTAATATCTGAGAGCCCTTTTTAAATGTATTGCGAATAGTTTGAGCCATTTAAATTTTTTATTTTACCTTTATTTATGTTGGTTTGTGCTATATAGAAGTTTTAATTTTTATCTAGTAATATTTAAAAAGTTTCTTTCTTCGGTGTTAGTCCTAGAAAGATTTTTCCTTCCTGATATTTTAAAATATTAATCAATATTTTGTTTTATGTCTTTTAAAGTTTTAGTTTTTATATTTTTAAATTTTATTCTCCTAAAATTTACTTTGGTATAAGAAGTGAGGCAGGAAAATGGCTGGCTGCTGCTGCTTTTTCTTTCTTTCTTCTTTTTTTTTAAATGCAGTAGTCAGTTTTTCTGGTATCATCTTTTTCCCTACCATCTCTTATTGACTGATTAATTTCTCTCTCAACATTTTTCACATTCTATATTCCTATATATGTTAGAATCTATTTATAGATTTTTTTTGTTCCAGCATATTCCAAATAGTGTTCTTTGGAAGATTATTTTAGAAATTATCTTTAGGAGGATTTTATGGTCATGTAAGTTTGGGAAATTTGGGATTCTATAAGTTTGAGCAGGTTTCTATGCAGTAGTATCCCTCAGACTCTTTAATATGTTAACATGAGTTGTAAATCTCCATGAGGTAAAGAAAGTAATATTTTTGATGAGCATTTGTCTACGGAAACCTTTTGAGAAGCATTTTAATTGCAGATAATTTGGGAAACCTGATCTATGCTCTTTTATTGACCTGTCTGTGCTTAGGACAGTTCCATAATCTTTTAATTCATATACCTTTATCATATATTTCACCATTTGATAATGCATATCCTCTTTCTCAAATTCATTTCCTTTTTTTTGACAAAATGAAAGATTTCTTAAACAGTTTGCACACCTCTCACAGAATACAAAATTTTACTTTCTTCAGTTATGAGGGGAAAATATGCCATAAAAATTTTTGTGCTTCTATAGGAGGGATCTTGTCTAATGTTTTTATTTCTTTTTGTTTTCTTTTTGCATTTTCTTCTCTTTGTTTAATTTTAGAGAAAGCAAGATCTTAAACTACAATAAGGTTTCCCACAGCTAACTATGGTTAGTCTGAGATTAGTCCAGATAATTCTTATTAAGAAGAAACAGAACTCCCTGAGACTGACAGTTGCTCATCAATAAGAGATGAGCAGACTGGGACAATTTGACAAACACAATCCTGAAAGTTGAGAATAAGCTGACAGGATCCAGAGTTGGATAATAAGAAACAGCTAATAAATGAGGCATATGTCACAAAGCATATCTTAATCATTTTTGATTTTCCAAGTTGCTCTAAAATTATCTTCAAGACCATACTAACACTTAAATTTTTAAAGAAATTATAATCTTAGTTTAGGGTAAAGGTACAAAGTTGATGTTGGGACTAGGCAGACTTAGTTGGGTGGAAAACCACTATTTGACAGCTTAGAAAAAAAATATTCTTCAGCTTAAAATATTATTTTATGTACTGCACGATAGTGGCAAAATTCAGACACTTGAAGTCAATTTGCTATAATGGCACAACGCTTAAACTCGAATCAAAAACAGTTGGGTGTAGCCTGTTACTAGTCCTGTGACTGCACAAGTTGCTTAGTTTCTCTGACTTTCTGATCATTAAGGCAATGGCACACTGGAGCCAGCTCTCAAAAGAGAGCTGATTGCAAGTATCTTTTCCAAATTCTCCATTTAGTGACATCGTGGTGGTAGCTTGAAATCATGCATGGTGTGGAAATTGACAGATGCTACCAATCAGGCCACTTTTGTTGTTACTGTTGTTTTCAGAGAGGCTGCATCAGCACACCATTGTAATCCATACCAACATACCAAGGAATTGTTGGGGAAATTAAATGATTTTAATGAATATGAAATTACAGGTTAATGAATAACCTTACTGAGCTAAAGGCATTACATTTAATTCAATAATTATCTCTGAATACCCCTTTAAATGTTGAAACTAAGAAGCTATAGATTTCTAAAGAGTGTGCAACTGTCAATCATTCATCTTTACCTAATTTTGAAAATATTTTAAGTACTTCCATAGAATAGGTATTTTATACATGTTTGTTTTTATGTTGAAATGAAAACATGGGTTCTTTTATGCAGTATACTTCTCAAAATTTTACCTAATTATTGTGATTTAGTCATAGAAAACTAATTAGAATAACTAATCTGATGCTCAGAAAGATTGCACAGTGCCTCCCAAAATGTGGTGACAATGTAGTTTAGCTTTTTCACTCTAGCTGATTATGAACTATGTAATGTCCTACTTTTGTTAGAGTGGGGAGGACTGATGCCATGTTGGGACCTAAAACTGTATGGGCTTTAGAGAAAAAAGGAAAAAAGACATGGTTTTTTTTCTTTGCATGCATTCCTCAGAGTTCCTTCTTTCCCATAGTTATCTGATATTTTGAAACTCGGTTATGAGGCAAGATGACATTATTTACATAAATGTGAAGTTGTTTTTCAGTCAGCCTGGAGCTGCAAACTTGCCACAAGACATGTACTATCCAGATCCTGAGAAACAAAGGAAGATATCAGTAAAGCTATGCTGACTCCACGCTGAAGCAAATCAAAATCTTTCAGGACCTGAAAAAGACATCACGGATGAGAACAGAAGACAGATAGACGCCTCGGTTAGAATTTGCATCTGGCCCCTTACATGTCCCCTCCCTCCTGCTTTTTACTTCCTACATTCCATTCTCTTATACCCTTCTGTAGAGCTAGGGCTGGGTCTGGAGCTCACAGACCCCTCGAGCCCATTGTCCAGATTGGGTCACAAACCCTTCACACAGGTCTACAAGCTAGGTAACAGGAAAAAGGTCCTTGGAGCCTTGGTTCAAGAGATAAGTTTTATTCAGCTCACACGTGCCTAAGAGCTAGGCAGTCCAAGGAGAAACTGAGCAGCTGCAGCAAATTCCAAAGAAAAACTGAGCAGCTGCAGGCAAAGTAAACATGCTCTATTTTTAGATGCAAGCTTGGCCAACCAGCGGTTCAGAGTCCCTGCCTCACACACACTGAAGAACACAGACGAATAGTAACAAGCTAAAAGTACGTGGAAAAATACAGGGGTGTGCATGTACACTAACTCCACCCCCACACAACTTGTTTACCAAGAATGTGCTGCACCACCCCCAACTGGACCTGAGGCAGGGAGCCTGACTGAACTACTTCATTTTCCTCACACCTTCTTTTAAAACCCCTCAGTGAGCCTGAGGCTTTGAGACTGTTTTAGTCTGGCCATTCTCCTTTAGATTTACTGAAAAGATGGTTTAGCCTGACATCTCTCCAGTATTGGAGGTCACCAGTATTCCTGAATAAAGCTAACTTCCTATTCCACCAACAGTTTGACTTTTCAGTCATTTGTTTTTTGTTTAGGACAGGTAACTGGACTTGGGTTTGGTAACAAGATTTTGGTGAGCCTCAACTAGGAGCTGAATACCTTGGGGTAACAGATTTGGTGATCCAAGCCAGGGTTTTTGTATGGGGCAGGCATCTGGACTCGGGTTTGGTAACACTTGTATCATCCGAAAATCTCTCAGTCATGTTTACGACTACTTCTTGACTTTAATTACTCTAGACACATTAATAGAAAACTAAGGGACAACTCTGATTAGAGATACCAAATGCTTTCTGGTATAGTGGAAACCATACTGAATTCAGAGTCAGAAGAGCTGGACTCTAGCCCCTACCATGGCCATATTAAGAGGGTAGGGAGAAAAAGTAGGCATGATGTGATGGAAGTTTTATCCCTACTTCAAATTGAGTCTTGTCCCTAGCAATATTATACAAAATGTTTTCCTTCTCTTTTCTTCCATCTCCCCTTCAAACCAGTCCATTAGCATGCTACTTTTCAAGTTTCAAAAACTCTCCTTATATGGATTGAGTGTTGCAAGTGCTTTGCTTATATAGGTAGGATTAATATAGATTTGATGAACATGTAAGAAAATCAGAAAAGAAATTTGCTAGAAATCTTTACAGTAAAAAGATGGAGGCCACTAAAAAAATCAACTGATTCTACAGCTGGGTCACCATACTGATTGTATTGGTCAATTTGAGGATAATAAAATTGTTTCCAGAAAGTTCTTTCTTGAGTTGTTTCTTTGGGATTTGGTCTAACTTTACTTATATAGCATTTAAAATTAGTCTTTTTTTTTTTTTGATCAACCTCATTTCCTGTAACAGGGAAGTTGATATCTATTGCATAATAATTTTATTTAAATATGCCTGATAATGAAAAATTTTCAGTGTGTAGAGATGGGAACTTTAGCTCATCTGTTATCTGCTTAAGAAGAGTCTCTTTCATTGCCCTCTAGCCAAATTGGGTGGGTTAGATGTGTTTTTGAGGGGTTAAATGGATTTTTCAAGAACTGACCTATTAATATCATAAGGCTCTCCAAATTTTGGGTACTAGAGTCAAAATTCTTAAACTTACTTAATAAAAGTCAAGTTTCTTTGTCTCCTTTAGGTAAGTCTTTCTGTACAGTTGGTTTTGTTTAAGAACTTAAACAGCCAGAGTAATGCTTTGGTGCAAACGAGAGACATTAGTCAAGGGGCCACCAGACTAATGAAAGAAACAAAGAATGAAAAAAGGGTCTTTTCAAACGTGGCTAGACTTCTATAGTCAGCAAAAATGCAAATGCTAATGATATTGACAAATCTCTAATCAGATGACAGGATTTGTTCTATAATCTTCATCCACTTTGATGAAATATCACAGTGTTCTTAATATTAAACACAAGTAAAATTTACTTTGATCTTGGCAATGCATAAAGAGTCGGGTTTTGAATTAAAATATGAATTTTGCGAAAATCAAACTCAGTTTGGGAAGGCTTATGCTTAGAGATAAATCTTTGGTTTCATAAAATTCAGCCCATTTAACCTAATTTAATTTGATACTTAAATTCAATGTTAAAATAATGTAGAAAATCCAATTATCGCTTTACTTCAATAGCACTGTTAGAATATTCAGAGCACATCCTACCAGGAAGCAGGAAGTACTGGAAATCCAACAGAAGGGCTGGTTTCTCTGAGATTGCAGGTCAATGAGGTTTTAATGTTGTTGTGTATGTATTCTGATATTGGTGGGAATACAGAATTTCAACCTCTCACCTAATTTGCTTATCACAAAGAAATATTTTAAGTATGATATTACTGCCTTTTTTGATAACTTGTCAAAAAAGGGAGGTGTTTTAGTGGGTAAAATGTTAGAACTTTACTTCACATTTATCCATATTTACTGACCATTTAGTTAAATTCTCATATCAACTACTCCAAGTTTATTCCCAGGTGAGAGCCTTTTCTTTTTCTTAGCAGCATCTTAGCCACTTCTCTCTGCGCATCAGTATCCTATCCATTTTTTCAGAGGTTTACTTAGGGTCTCCACGTGACACTTCATGGCCATTCCAACCCACATTGCAATTTTCCACCTCTCAATATCTTTAGGAGGCAGAGTCTAGTTATCTGAGAAAAAAAATAATCATGAGGTTTACAGTATTGCTAAAATGTTTTAATGGCTATAGTTCCCATTTCCTTAAAATGTAGGGGTCCAAATATTTACTGAAACACATTCCACAATTGTAACATGTATATTCACAGCAAATTTATTAAGTTGTTTTTGTTTTATTTTTTGTTTAAAACTTATTCCTTTAAATCTAGTAATTCATTAATTCATACATTTGACATACATTTATGGACTGTACATCTTATATATCAGGCACTATAGTAGACACTGGGGATATAATGGTAAATGGAAAGATATTTTGTAGTTTTGTTTATATGGAGAGACAAATAAGTAAACAAATAAATGTGTTAAATAATTATGGCTTATTACAAGGGCCGTAAGGGAAGGAAAGAAGCAAAGTAATAGATTATAAGCAAGCAGACGACTATTTTTCTTTCTCTCCATTTTATAGATAAGAACATTGAAGTAGAGAATGATTAACCACATGTCAACAGCTGTGGTTAACCCTGTCCAGGTGTGATCAGCCCAGGACTTTTGGAGTCTAAAGTTTATGTGTGTTCCTCTACTACATGCTGCCACTAAAGAAAATTCAGTTAATAGTTATTCTGATGGGATCTGAAGTTTGATCTGGGAAATTTGGGCTAAAACATTTTATAAAACCTTCAAGTTATTATTTAGAAAATCATCATCAGTGTTGTTAGCTCATAGAGAGAACAGCATATCAAGAAAATAAAAAGCAGAGCTGAGAAACAAGCATATGATGAAAGCTCGGTATACAGCAGAGATGATTTCACAAAGCAATGGCAAAACCATTAAATATTCAGTAAATGGAGCTGAGACAATTATTTATCCATACAGAAAAAAATAAGTAAAATTTGACCTGTACCTCGCACTAGACACGAATTGAGTCCTTGAGTATGGACTCAAAAAAAAAAAAAATGAATTTTTTTTTTTTTACTGCAATGAGTGTGATGGTGAAAAATTAATAACAATAAAGCTCATCAATAGGAAAATGGATAAATAAATTGTGAGTTATTTAGATAATAGATAACCAGATTACATATATCAACATGAATTAATTTAAAAACATAATTTTCAGGGAAGAAAGCTAGCTATAATATGATAGGATATATTGCATACATGGATATAAATAGATACACACATTTTCAGTAAAAATATAAACTAGAAAGATACATTCCAACTTGAGAAAGTAGTTACTTCTAGGAATGGAGGAGGCTGAAAAAGAGGACTTAAGTGTATCTGAAACACTTTTAGTTTCCTAATAAAAATCCAAAGTATATGTAATAAAATCTTAACATTTGTGAAATCTGCATGATAAGTAAATTAGTGTTCTATTTTCTGTACTTGTTTGTGTATTTAAAGTATTTTGTAACAAAAAAATCCATGATTTTATAATTTTTCTTGATAATTGTATCTTCTCATATCCCTCAGGTGCTGTGGTATTTATCACTTAGTTTTTATGTCTATAAATTCTATTTACTTTTTCTCATTTTATCATATACTGTCATGGCTTTATAAATGAAATTTTTCACTCAAAGTGAAAAAAGAAAGTATGTATATTCATATACTCATTTACTCACACTGACTTTTTAAAATAAAGACACGTATAACGGAATCTTCTGGAGACAACTGAGGCTGCGGTAGACCAGGGCTGTGTAACATGTAGTTGCAAGGTGACTATAAAATTAATGGTAGATATGATTCTTTTCCCTGCAGAAGGAAGAAGAAACTTTGTGAAAAATCTTTCCTCCCTCTCCTCAGGGCATGGCTGCCAATTTAGAGGTTTTAGCTGCACAGGTGACACTGTGGCTGGGAGGTGATGCTGTGGTGTTGAGGCAGGGACGGGGGACAGTGGAATCAATTCCCCTGGATAGGGTGCCTTTCAGGGGTCCACAAGAGCTGAACTTGGCCTCCTCTTTCAGCTGTTTCTCCTGCTCCTTCATGCAGCTTCTCCATGCATAAGATGCTGCAGGGCTCCCCACGCCCGTGCTGTGTCACCCCCTCTCCTTAGAAGACCTTCTGCTCTCCATGTCTCTTCTCTCTCTCTTTGGCCAGTTCTCCTTGTCTTTCAAGACCCACCCCAGACATTATTTTCTATTTTCATTCTTGAACCCTGCATCAAGCCTACATTCTAGACTGTTCTTAGGGCAACAACAAGATCTCAAGGAGGTGCCAGCTATATGTTTTTTCTACAGAGAGAGCTCCACTGAAATCTCTGATTGTAAAGCAGAATGGGGTGAAAGAATATGTCCCCTGCATTAAGAAGGAGCAGAAGAGAGCTACAGGAGCCAAAGGTGCTCTACGGACAGAGGTGACACCATTCTTTAGTAGGACCTATACGGACAGAAGAAAATGAGGAACGGTGTTCCTACCGGGGCACTTCAAAATCTTCCAAGAAGGAAGCCCAGAGAAAGTGGGAGCAGGGTGGAGGGGGATTCAAAATAGACTGATCTCTGCTATTTGGTGTAATGGGGACATAAATATAGAAACTAAGTACTAATAGAGCAATTTCAAAAGTTTTATTTCTTTAACCCTTGACTCTGTGGGCTGATAGTCTGTACCTGAAATTTCTATTTGGACGTGGAGACTGAGTTGGGTGTGACGCCCTTGGAGCTGTGTACTTCCTCCTTTCCCCCTTGTCACCCTCTCCTCCCCCCACCTCTTTTGTTCTGTCACCCTGTAATGCTGATGGTGGCATTACGTAATCCCCGGGACTTCATTTATTTTTTATTTTAATTTTCAGAGGTGTATGTGATCCCATTTGGGAAGCAGCCTTTAAATATTCAAGCTCAGGATCTTCCTCTCTGTAACATTTTTGTTTCTTCTCAGCCTGCCTCCTTATGTCCAGGTACTGATCTATGCCGTGACAGACATGAACTCTTAAATGAGTAAACTGTCTGCTTTACTTTTTTAGGCAAGCATGGTCTCACATTATATTGTTTCTCTCAGAACTCCTCGATGCTAACATTACCAAGTGACTCAAACACGGGACACTGAAACCGTGGAACTAAAGACAGATCCTGACAGCAGCATGAGAGGTCATCCTTTACCATTTCTCTCTAATATGTCACAGAGATTGCTCCACAGGAAATTTACCTCTTTTAAAAGACACTACCAAGCATTTTGATACAAGGCAATATCAATGAACAAATTAGATCAGAAGGCTATATTTTGTTTTTTGAGTCGTTTCAAGTTCAACATGTTAAGTGCAAAATAGGAAGTCATAAACACCTGTGAATCAAGTGGCCTAGTTATCAACAATCATCATTTTCTTTTAGAATCCTTTGAACTCTATTTATAGCAAAAGAACTAGAGATGTGTTTGTGTTTCTGTGACTCATTCTCATCAAACCACAAAGTACAAGGTGAAGACTGGACTTTCCTGGATAAAATTCTAAAGAACTCGATCCCCCAGTTATCTTTGAACTAGTACAATTACATGGGAACATTACTGAACTGTTTTTGGGGTAATGTGAGATTTCACATAACATTGGGTTTTTAGCACTATTTAAATATAAGATTTTTCCTTTTCTAGGGAAGAGGAGGAAGGTAAATGGTATGCTCAGAAATCACTCACACAAGGTTTTAGGTCACAGGGCTGCCTTTGCAACATGACCCATTTCTTTAGGAAATGGTGGGCTGGCAGAACTGTGTGCTGAGAAGAGCTAGACATTTCATGTCATAGGCTTCTTAATTTCAGTTTGAAGGAAGTGATTTTTGCTCCTGAGAGTGAAGAAGAATGCAAGATGCCTTCAGGGTGGGATGCTACCTGGTTCAGGTACCTGAGTTGTTAAAATGAACCAGCTGAGGAATTACTGGAGCTTAGTGTAGTCACATATGGAATCACACTGAAAAGGAAGATTCACTGGGGAAGTGCTGAATCAAATCTAGAGATAAACTGAGGCAAGATCATGGGAGTCAAGGAAGGGAGAAGCCAAACAAGGGTCCAAGGCGCAGGGAAGAGAGACGAAAGGAAGGAGCAGGAGTTTTCAAATTTTGTTGTGCATGAGAATCATCCAGAGAGAATGTTAAAAATACAGATGCCAAGACCCTGGCTCTGGTCCACTAAATCTGAACCTCTGAGATGGATGGGTTCCAGATGTCAGTGCTTTTCAAAATCTCTATAGGTAATTCTGATGCACAGAAAAATTTGTTAAAAACTGGGTTGGAGTATTCAGAACCCTTTAAGAGAGTAAGGTGTTGTCTGACGAGGAAAGCAGTGCCTTTCCCGAACATGCTCACAGCCATCCAGTTAACAAAGTGTGGCTCCTGGGGTTGCTGGGAGCAGTGTGGGTTTGTACACTGTGAGGACCAAGCTACAAGGGAAGGGAGTGTGGGAATCAATTAACTGTCACGCCTCGCCTTCAAATATTAAGTCCCACACTGCTTCCAATGTTTAAGGATAAACCGAATTACACTTAATTGGGTCAGAAAATTAGTTCTGAATAATTCTTCTGCAATAACTAGTTTGTTTGTGACCTTAAGCAAATCATTTAACCATTAAAACCACATTTATTTCTCTCTCTCTCCCGTTAATGGGATACGAGTTCTTGCCTTTTCCATGAGGTGGTAGAAATTCCTTTGAAAATTCTAAGCTTTTATAGAAGTTTACATGGATCAAAAAATTTAAGCACTAAGATGTAGATGTACAAAAGTTGAAAATATAAATACATTTTATATAACAGAACTTTGCTTTGATGATTTTAATCTTCTTGGGTTAAATAACTTCTTTCATTCCAGTGTACTCAAATCTGCTCTAAATCCTTTCTATTCTCATTTATATATTAATATCTGAAGCGCTGTGTAGTTCAAAATACTCAGTTTTGAGAAAAATTCTCAACCATCAGGGTTTCTTCCCCTTGTCTTTTTGAGCTCCCCCCTCCCCCCACCGGGGACATTGTGAACAGGAGAAGCTTCTGGACTTGTGTGGGCAGCTGGTCAGGGGCTTTTCCTTTCAGTTATACTTCAGACCGTTGCTAGGGTTTGCCACAGTTTGGCAGATTCCTGAGTCTACTGGGATGTGGCTGTCCCATCTTGTCATTTGGGCCCTTATGCTGGCATGTGGCACCTGTCATGATGCAGGGGCAAACTGTGTGAGGCTGTCCTCAGGTCCTCCCTCAGCCTTCAATACCCAACTGTGCTCATGCCCTGCGAGAGGCACAAACATGCTGTATATGGAGTGCTGTAGGTCAAGGTCTCCCAGAAACAGACCTTGAGACAGAGATTTGAATGCATGTGAATTTTTAAGTTCCTACTCCCAAAAGAAACTGATAAAGAAGTACGGTAAGCAGAATATGGATGGGAGAAAAACTGCTCAAGGGTCCAAGGTCAGGTAAAGTCTCGGTCTCAGCCTGATTCATCAGGAGTTCTGGAGCATAAATTACAACTCAGAGCTTTCATTTTGCATAAAGGAATTTGGACTTTTCTCTTCTGCATCAGTTACTTATTAATTATAAATCAGGGATGGGCAGGGGAGTGGTTGGCTATAAATGGCACTTCTAGAAAGGTTGCCACTGTAGTCCAAAGGCAATCCTTTGAAAATATCAAGGATTCAAGTCTTTAGTAGAACAACAGAAGCTGAGGGATGATGAACAGAGCTGATGGATCTGAGGGTATTTGGGCAGGTGTTTTAGTCCGTTTTGTGTTGCTATAACAGAAATACCTGAGACTGAGTAATTTATAAGGAAAAGACGTTTATTTGGCTTACAGTTCTGGGACAGCTGCATCTAACATGGGCCTCAGGCTGCTTCTCATGGCGGAAAAGTGGCAGGCAGCTGGCGGATACAAGCAGATCACATGGGGAGAGGAAGCAAAAGAGAGAGAGAAGGTGCCAGGGTCCTTTAAACAATCAGCTCTCGTGGGAACTAAGAGAGCGAGAACTCACTCATTACCCCTCCTCCTCCAGGGAGAGCATTAATCCATTCATGAAGGATCTGCCCCCATGACTCAATCAGTTTCCAACACTGCCACATTGGAGATCAAATTTCCACATGAGTTTTGGAGGGGACAACAGATCCAAACTCCATCAGCAGGGGACCAGCAGGGTCTGCAACAGTCCACCTTGCATTACTTTTCCATTAAGTTCAAAGCTTTTCCAAAAAACCTAGTTGGTCCCACTTTCTGCAGAAAGACTGACAAGAGGGCTTCGTGTGACAAGATTTAATCCCCACTGCCACAGTTGGTCTCAAGGCCAAAACTGATGCTCATAATCTCCCTCCTCTAACACCCACTTTAAACTCATCTTCAGGTAGCACTTTTGCTGTTCCAGTTGATAGCCTGGCGAGGTGAACCAGACAGCTTATTTGAGGAGTCTGTTCTGGTTACCATGCACTTATGTTTGCTATAATTGTTTGTTCACAGTTTAAATTCATCATGGGAGTCACTGCCATAAACTTCCCCTATAACCAAGTAATCTTCTATTAGGCGACACACCCACAGATATCAAATATATACTCTGGACAAAATACTAAAAAAAACCCAAAACAACAACAACAATAGCAACAAAAAACTACCTGAGGCATTGGAAGAAATCCCCAAAATGGAAGATTTTGGAGGAAGACAGCAGTTGGATGAAGGGAATGGTGTGGATGAAAGGATTTTCTCATTTTCATAGTTTTTACCTTTGGGTCGGTCTTCTTTCTGTACTATACAGAGCATATAAAACTACCATAGACAAATCTGAAGTCTCTCTTGCCTTAAGAACCAGAGGACTGAGTCTGAGGTGACTACAAGAGTTAGAAATATAGAAGTCTCAAAAGAAGGAATCCAAAGAGAAGAAACCCCAAATTTTATGCACAAAATCTGTGCACATTTGTGTATAAAAAAATCTCTGGATAACCTGTGAATCACATGTGTGTAGGGAAGACTCCAAGTTATCCAGTTAAGGACAAAAAAAAGTGACCTAATATTTGAGCTGCAGCCTGAGAGATGGAGTTTCCAGTTTTAGTCCAATTGAGAAAATTACCTGATAAAACGAACAAAAAGCAAATGGCAACACTCATTGGGACAGTATAATGGAATCTAGATTTTCCACAACATATATTCATAATGTCCATGATGTAATTCAAAATAAGTTGGCAAATGGAGAAATAGAAAACTATGATCCATTTTCAAGGGAAAAACAATTAATGGGGATTGACCCTGAGATGAAACATATTTTAGCAGACAAAGATTTTATAATACATATAATAATGCTATCAGGAAAATATGCTCATAATGAATTAAAAACAGGAAATCTTAGCAGAGAAATAGAAACTATAATAAAGAACCAAATGGAAATTCTAGACTTAAAAATATATAATATCTGGTATAAAGCTGGTCACAAGAATACCAAGAGACACTGACAACAAAATCCTAGCTCTATTATACAATAGCAACCCTAAATCTTTTTGATAATCACGGTCAATTATTCCTATCAAGAGAATAATTCCTTTATTTTATTTTATTTTTTTGTCTACTTGTGTACTGATGTGAGGAGTCCACAAGACCCAATGGCATCAAAGTTTAACATTTAATGGGGCCTTTACTGTGTGCCTTGCTGGAGTCATTCCCCGCTGGGAACTAGAGCCTTTAGGCCTTCAGAGCTTGAAGAAGCAGTGATGGGAGCACAAATTCTCAAATATGTCAGTGGGAGAAAAACTGTGCAGGGAAACTCTACTTCTACCCCTTGGCTCTAGAACCCATGTATTTTACTGGTTGGGGATCCAGTACCATATGAGGGTACTTCAAATAGTTTGTGGAAAAATAGAATTGAAAGAAAATACAAAATTTTTCATGAACTTTTTGAAGTACCCTCATGTAATGGCTGTTACTTTAAGGTTTATATTGTATCCTGAAGGACAAACCCCTACCTCCACAGGGGGCCGTCTCTAAGGTGATACTTCAGCTGTGCCTTTCAGAGGTTATTCTAACACTCTGCTATTCCAGCAGTGTCTGGATTGTGTACGTGGGAAGACCAGTGGATCCTCTAGTCATATGCCTAGTGCTGCATATCCTTTGCAATAAAGGGGGTCCTTTGGTCCAAAGTAATATTATTATTCATAATTAGCCAGTAAATAAAATATTCTGTGAACCCTCAGATATGGGGCATGACAAGGCACTGTGGTGAGTAGAGATATTTCCTTTCCTTTATTAATCCTGGTAAAGAAAAAGTGCTTCCCTTTCCAGATTGAAAGAGGTCTAATGTAATCAACTTGCCACAAACTAGCCTTTTTATCTTCTCCAGAAATGGTAGTGTATCAGGGAATCAGCATCTGTCTCCTTTGCTGACAAATTGAACAGAATGTTTTTAGTGTCAGTAGCCAGCTCATGAATTCCTTCCCTGAAATCATGGCTACTCTGTTTATGAATCCATCGTGCAAGCACTGGGATAGTTAAGGACTAATGGCAACTATAACTATTAGATGACCCATCCTGTTCACATAACTGTTTAGTACCTCTTCTGCAACGAATTCTTTAGGTACTCCAAAATTTTGTGGAAAAATAGAATTGAAAGATAATATGAATCCTTCTATGAACTTTCTGAAGTATCCTCATATTATAGTGGGATACAAATATCTTTTTCTACTGTAATTGCTCTACTTCACAGGTCAGAGAACCAATGTTAGGGTTTTACAAGATCTTCAGTATATCCATTCTATTTATTCATTCAAGAGTCAGAAGAATGGTCATTGAATGGGTCTGTGGATACATAGGACATTCTATGTGTCGGACCTAGTCCAGGGCTCTATTTATTACTTGATACCCAGATGCCTATTCTGTAATAGGAGAATCAGGATAATGCATTGCATCCCTGGTATCAGGATACGTTTTTTTAAGATCTCCTGGAAGATCTCTTTTATGAATATATGATTACTCAGGTAACTGGCTACAGGTTTCTTTGGGAAAGCACAGAGAGAATCACGACTATTAAAACATGTAGCACTCCATCTTTCTTTTTTTGATGGTTTAATACCTTTTAACTGTGGAATCTAGATGTGAAAACTGGCTCAGGTATAGAAACTGAACAAGTGACCGTAACTTTCAATTGAGGTTGTTAATATCAACATTCTTAATCTCTCCTTATATATATATCCTTCTTAGCTACCCATCTCTATTGGCCCTGAACACACCGTTACCTGTTAGCTAGTGACATGAATCCCCAAGAGCTGGGACCCATGGCTACCATTTTGACCTTACTGCCCATTAAGGTAATCACATCTACTTTGCCTCTGATGGTTAGTCTTCCACCTGAATTTTTTGTATCTACTGTTACTAAGAAGCCCAGTTTCCCAAAATCCTACCAGTCCCAGCCTCAGAAAAAAATCATTATGAGCTTCTCAGTGATATGAAAGACTTCCTTACCTTTGCATTCCTTATTGCCTGAGTAAATAGAGTGCTTAGTGGACCTTCCCAAACATTGTCAACTGTTTTTTTTTTGGGGGGGGGGTTATTTATTAGTTAATACCAGCATGCCTACTTCTCTGAACCTTTTTCTCTCTTCTTCCATACTTTGCCAGGTCATTTCTGGCATTTCATATCACTTAACGTGGGCCATTGTTTTTCACAAGCCTGCATAGCCAAAGCTGTTAAAGCAGCTTATCAGATCCAGCCCCAGGGGCTTTTTTTTTTTTCTAGGAAGTTAAATCCCGAGTCAAACGATTTTGTCCCCTATCAACAAACTTTCCCTTATCCAGCTTTATATTCTAACCCCTCCTCCTCTGCCATCTAACACCCTCAAGATTCATTCCAAGGCATAATTTTCCAGTTTATGTTGATACAAATTAGTCAGGATCTGAAGGTCATTTAATCTATAATTCTTTTCCTTCTTTAGCAGTGTAGCTCTTCCCCATTGGGTCATCGTTGACCTAGTTCTTGGTTTGGTGTCCAGGATGGGAGATGGCATAAGATCTTAAGAAGAACAGCATTTACTACAATGTTTCTCTCTTGATTATCTGCATAGACTTTAAACAAGGGAGAGGAGAGTTACTGTATCTGCTAACAGGTCCAGAAAGTTCTGATCAGTCTCTGGGTAGGAGGTTGTCATGTGCATCTACTACATAGTCTTATCCCTAACCTCAGGCTCCCACTATCTCCCTACTGGTAGCTAACTTTGGAGTTAGAAACATAACCAGATTGGAAATTTGTTCTCCTCTGAAGTTCTCATACTTTATCATTAAGTCCTGTGCCTGGTATATGTTGGGCTCTCCTCTGCCTGTAGGTTTCTTTAAATGCTGCTTTGGAGCTCTCTAATTTTCACATTTTGCTGTAAGTTGGTATTGGCTAACTTTAGTCTGCCATTTTCCCTCTTCAGTGCATCAATGCCACTTAGCAACAACCACCTAATCTGAAGGTCCTTAAGTGCTATTCCCTTTACACCTCTCAAATAACAAAGATATTTATCAAAGCCTGTGCATTCCTTTCTACCTGTACTGCTTCCTACTTCACCACAAATGACTACACAATAGCAACATTAGTGCAGCCTACCAGGGTTCATCAACATTCCACACACCACTGTGATATGACCCTCATTCATATCTGCCCTCCATGTGATCCAGACTCTAGAATCCCACTCCTAGAGTCTACATGAAGGACCATTCGTGTACCCATTGCCTTAAGCTAGGTTTCCCAGAAGAAGACCTTGAGCCAAGGATTGAACTGCAAGTGATTATTAAAACACTGCCCAGGAAAGAGCAATAAGAGAATGGGAAAATTAGAATATTGAAGAAGGAGATAAAACAGGGTTCCATTTCAGGTGAATCTCCAGACTCAGACTGATCCCAATGGGCATATATATTTTACCTTGGTGTTCATTTCATCTTGAGGCAAGAAAACTGAACTTTGTACTACTTTACTGGCTAGTGTCAGTGGATCCTAGCCACCCTGCAGGGATTATAAACTTCCATGCACTTCTGGCTTATCACAGGGGCAACATTCTGCATTCTGCAGGACAAATGGACACAGACTGCGACCAGGCACACAATATCTGGGAAACAGGTACAGTGGTAAAAGAGACCTATGAGGATCCGAGCGAGGCACCAGAAGTATCTACTGCAAGAGATCCTCTGAGAGCCTTGCATTAGCCCAGGGAAGAAAGGTGTCAGCACACAATATTTTCAGATTTCTGCAAACCAATCTGGATGTTTCTAGGATTTCCCCACCCCTTAAAGTTCAGCCTTGAGTTTGTAGAGTCAAGAGTCAGACATCACTCACATCAAACTTTTTTCCCTTGTCTTACTTTTCTTCGGTTTCTCCTAACACCAGAAAGGCTTTATCATTTCTTCTCAGAGAACTGTGCTTGTATCATATCTTTCTTCTTTCTTATTCTGTGACTTGCAGAAGAAATTCTAAGATCTTAATCCGTCATGGCATGACACCATATTTTTAAAAAACCTGTCACTGTATTTTTAAGATCATTTTTTCTCTCAATAAACCTGGTTCCAGCCAAATAAAAAATGCTTTTCTCAACCTGGAATCTCATATTGGTCTAAAACTTTTATTTTGACATTTCAAGCCAAGCAATGAGTCTCTTGAACTTGGCTGAGTGCTGCTGCCCCTTGAAGCAACAGATGCCGTTGATTCAATAGGCAGTGTCTCCAGGGGCAAGTGGGTTGAACAAAATGTTGGTTTGCCTGCTCAATAATATCCCCGCCAAAAAAGTTATTGTAATGTTATCAAACATTCGTGATTTTTGTTGAGCAATATAGCATTCTTATAATTCTGCTCATGACACCTAGACACCCAGAGTTTCTTTCTCTTGCTGAGTCAGGCAGTCAGGTGTCTTCTTCCCGCCGTTTCTCTTTTTTGATTTGCCTCCAGCATCTCTCCCTAGACTTCCCACCCCTATCTAGTTCGTTTCTTCTAATTTGCTGAGGGCTGGGAAACCAGATACACAAACATGTTGGAATGATATGTTTAAGAGTTTCAACAATTTAAATGAGATAGTAAGTCTTCACCCATAGCATCACATGAATGGCCTCTTTGTGAGCCCACATGTCAGAAACTCCAGGTACTCAGAGCTGTGTGTGTGTGTGTGTGTGTGTGTATACACATGTGTATGTGTATGCCTGGGTGTTCTTTATTTCTTCTAGGTATATTTTAATAGATGATTGTGTTGAGGTTTCCAAGAATATGACCTGTTATAAGTGGCAAGATTCTATTTGCAACACAATGATAATATATCAATTATTCATTAAGTCTGCTCCATCTTTCATTAATTAAAGGAATTTACACATTGAAAATTCTAAAACTTCTCAGGCCAGTTTATATTCAAAGACCCAGCTTACTATGGGTCCTACAGATATGTATGGCCCTTGAGACAGAAAAAAAAAAAAAAAAAAAAAAAAAAAGATCTGGTTTAATAGCTAGGGGAGAGGCAAATTTGCACAAAGAAAAAGGGAACATAAAATGCTCCAGGGACATGAATGGGCAAACCAATAGGACAATCAAATTAACAGGCTATGTGTGAGGCTGATTGTACATGTGGGGTGTATGAATTTCAATTAACCAGACCACACTGGGACATATGGTGCTCCAAGTGTGTTACATTATTGCCACTGGTTTCCAAACTGGAGGGCTGCTCTGTTTTCTCAAGTTTTTCTTTGGAGAAATACTTTTATATTCTCCAATAAAAAGAACCATATTTAAGCTGGCTTGTCTTATCCCATTTATATAAAACTATTCATGTAAAACCGACATTATATTTAATTCCACTTATGTTGTATTCCTGATGCATATACAGGTTCTGAGTAAATCAGAGTAAGTTTAGGTAATTTTATAGCTATAAAAGTCGTGGTGGGGGTGCTGAACTGGTAAAATGAAGGTTTTTTGAAAGTGTAAGGGAGAGGTAGGGAAGTTCCTACTATGTATGGAGTAGAACCCATAAGACGTTATACTCTTACTTTACTGGTGGCAAGAATCTCTCCAAGGCATTCCTGCATGACAGATATCTGCCTCAGCTTCAAACTTTCTAATGGTGAGTTTTCCCAAAGTGCTGATTTCACTGCTGCATAGTTGGCCATGGTTGTTGGGAAACATTGTAGAACAGTGAGCCAGAATCAGCCCCTCACTCCTCCCTATCTCCTCTGTTTCCCATCTTTGTTTCTCCTTGTGGGCAAGAGCAGCAAAGGATCAGTTTATTCTCCTTGGTCCTTCGACTACTTAGTAATGTCTATGATGTATTTGTTAACGTATACGAAAAACGAATCTAGCTTAGTGTATTCCTTTTGAGCTCCTGCAAGAGTTTTGTTCATTTTTGCAATCCTGTGCTATACTGCAAAGACTTGGCCAAGTTAATTGGAGGAGA
This sequence comes from Cynocephalus volans, assembly GCF_027409185.1. Lineage (NCBI taxonomy): Eukaryota > Metazoa > Chordata > Mammalia > Dermoptera > Cynocephalidae > Cynocephalus > Cynocephalus volans. The sequence goes on from NC_084461.1 coordinate 102,671,768, forward strand.
CTTTACTCCAATAAAAAGTGTTCGTAAAGACCCTTTATCTCTTACTATTTACTTGACACTCCCTTCTCATCTTAATTTTGCAGATAAGAATCCTAGGCGCCAGGGAGAAGGCGGTGTGGGCTCAAGCTTTCTCTTACATTATTCACAGTTGGTTACCCAGGGCGGTGGAAAATGCACAGGAAGAAGAAATTATTGATGTTCCTAGAAAGTTTTTCCCAGCTTAGCTCAGAAACTTGCAAAACAAAATTTGAGGATTAGATACATTTTAATGGAAAACAGTTAGCATTTTACTATGAGAGATGTCTAAGACTGATAGTCTGGAATGTTAATATAGGAACATTAAGCAAGCTATTTATTTTGGTTATATTTCAGCATGAAGGACTGCTTCATGGTTATTCATTTCAAGGGGTGCACTTGGTTAGGAGATACTTTACTGTCAGAGAAGAAATCTGTGCAGTGATGAAGTACCTGTCTGTTAGATTACTGAGAGGAAGTACAGATTAGTGGAATTTCATCCCTTCATAATTTCTGTTTGCTTTAAGGGATCAGAAAGAACATTTATATGAGTCATTCAAACTACTACAGACATGCTGAGATCTGAAGGCATTGAATGCAAGTAGAGAATGTGACAACACAAGTTTGATGGCACACTTTTAACATGAAGTTGATTATCAGGTCACAGACCTTAACGTGCTAAGTGTGGGTTGAACCAGCGAGTCCTGTGTGGACAAGCATCAGATGCTGTAACTGTAGGAAAGTTGGATTCATCTGCTGACTTCACTCATGCAATGACACAGATGTGGATGCACATGACATTTTGTTTGCCTGAAGAGCCCACCCCCATTTTGTCTCTTGACAGATCCATGCAGTTGAAAGCTAAGAAACAAATAGAAAGTCTTTCAAGAGTACTAGTCTTGAGGCTCCTCTGGACAGTTTATTTTTCCCTATATTTTTCCCTCCCATACTACACATTTCTTTTCTTTCTTTCCTTTCTTTTTTCTTTTTAAAAACTACTTCTGCGATCTCCCATCTGAGAGTTTCCTGCTCAGGCTACCGGAGGTTCTCTCTACACAGAGTTGCTTAGCCTAACCCTGAACTGTTTGTCCTCAAGTCAGAGAAACCCCAAGCTTCTTTTTTTTCTTTTTTCTTTTTCTTTTTAATTTCTTGTCAGAAAAGACGTTTCTGTTGGGGGGTGAAAGGAATTTTAGCTTGTCTAAATGGATGCCAATAAATGTGAGCCATTAGCACAATCACAAGGCATGCTTGAAGAAGAGACAAGCACATGGCTATTTTATAATGCCCAAGTGTGTAATTTTGATTACCTGGTAAGCAATTAGAACAAATGCCTTAAGTGTCAGGGCAGACATTTGCTTTTTAGCTCTTCTCTAGTGCTATTGAATGAAAAGTCATATGTGTTCATATCCATGTTATTAGAAGGGCAAGTCAGGGAGTGTCTCCACCAAGTTGGAAGAATTTGCTGGGCTCCAAGGAATCTCCTTTCTTTTGGACAGCCACATGGCCTGCCCTTTGGAACACTTGCCTTTGTCCTTCCACCATTGGTCCAAGCTTTTTGGCCCTCTGTGAATAGAATTGTCTCCAACATGTGCTTGGCTCTCTGCTCTGGGCTGCAGGACTCTGAAAGCCTCCAGGCTCCTGAGCCCACTGCCTGCAGGGGAACTGCGGCACCGCATGTGCTTGTGCTGCTGCTTCTCTGAGCTTGGGGGAAACAGCGCCCTCTGGGGCTCATTACAGCCATTTCAATTGGGCAAGTACCATTTAAGAAGTAGTTAAAAAAAAAAAAAAAAGGAAAATAAGAATTGCTTTCAGTCTTTTTGGAGCTTTATGTTGGGGGAAAAGGATTTATTGTAAGGGCAATCAGGCGTGGAGATGAGCTATAGGTGAAGCAAGGAGAGGGTGGGCCTAGATTTGCTTGCCCAACATTGCTCAGCACATGAAGGGAACACAGACAGCTTTAAGAGGAGGTTCTAATCTCTGGGTAACCTCTTTCCTATTGTTGAAAGAGGCATTTCCAGAATGCAGCTTGTAGGGTGGAAGTGGACCTAGGTCGTGAGTACGTTCCAGCCGTCACATCTGTAATCTGCACAGTTTTTCTCTCTGGCTCAGGAAGAGAAGGCAATGGAATTAAGCCTGCCAAGACAATAAAAGCTTTTTCAAGACTGTGATCTGTTAGATAAACAATTTTCCTTCTGCTCCTCATCCCATAAATCCCGTGCTGACTCTGACTTATTTTTGTGTGTATCTCGGAATATAAAATCTTCTATTAACCACAAAGTAATGGAACCTATTTATCTAATTGATCACACCTCCATAAATATCTAAAGCAGCAAAGTAATGGAAGGAACACAGAACTGAGAAAGATTAGCAGTTGTTGCGTTTGTTGAAATCAGTCGGTGAATACGACACTTGCCTTTTAAAGCAACATACATTTTCAGATTAAAAAAAAAACTTGGTAGAAGGGTTGATATTTAAGATTTTCTTCAAGACAACTCATTGCTTTTTTTTTGTTTTTTTTAAACTTTCGATATTTTCTTCTTCCTAGGACTTTTCCACCTGAGAGAGAGAGAGAGAGAATATGTGCAAAATAAAGAAGTGCTGAACCCGGCATACATCAACATGAAACTTTCTCCTTTGAGATCTTCCCTGCACAGATAGACACAGAATATTATATTGTTTTATAATTACACGATGCAAGTAAGTGAAGTCTGCTTGCGTAGGGAATGACTTGTACCGCTTTTAGTTGTGATGATCACCTCCTGAATCCCATTCTTTCTCATCCCTCCCAAACTCAAACCATAAAATAGAACTTCTTTAGGCTGTGAAGCATTTGCACCACTGTTGCTTACAGAAAATGAACTGAAAATGAAACATGTTGAACTTCATCAGGATCAATTTGCTGTCTCAAAAGAGGAAAAAGAGAAAGAGCTTAGTTAACTTCATTTTAGATTTTAAGTATCTTTAGTGAATATTTAAAAAAATAAATAGTACAGTACAGGACTTGTTTCTTTGTTTTCTAATACCCAGAAGGCCCTGAGCTTTTAAAAACTGTCTGTATATTTAAGTACCATTGCCATTCTTAAGGCCAACAGAATACTACTGTTTTAAAATCACTGAAACCCCAGTCACCTTCTAGTCTGTGGGCCATTTAGCCATGTATACAATGAGTGAAAAGCCCAGCTATAAACTGTCTACCTAAATAGGGAGTACACTTACTAGATTCATAATTACACCAAATAAATCTTCATTTCTCTTCTTTTCTTGTAAAGACATGGCATATTTGTGTGTGTGTGTGTGTGTGTGTGTGTGTGTGTGTGTGTGTGTGTTTAAGGCAAATGATTTCTATTTTTTTTTAATTAGAATGCTTCAAGGGAAGAAAAATGAAAATTTCTTCTTTATCAAAATATTAATGTGAAAATAAGACTTAGTTTTATAAAGAAGTGTTGTGGGGAGAAGGTGTGCTTAAGTAAAGTTTGATTGTATAATCATAGTATTTAAGTACAATTTGACAAATGCCATGGAAATACATGGAAAACATTTGTTGAAAACTCTTGCTGTGAGAGTCTTGCCTAGCTTGGTATTTTTGATTTTTTTCTGTCTTTTCCATGTCAAAATTCTTCCACTGAACCATACTGTTTAAGAAGATATTGCTTTATTTCCTGCAAAACTCAACTTCAGTCTCCATATTCTATAATTATTACATTGTTCTCTAATTTCTAATTGCCCTTTTTTTCACGTTATACATTATACTAAATACCTTCATTAACCAAGTACCTACTATGTGTTGGGCATTTCATCTGGCTCCCAGATCTTCAATCTTGCTGATAGAGAGCAGATTTAATACTATGTACTTGGCATAGTCTTTGAAATACTGGGACCCCCCCCCCCGTCCTTCCCCTCTACGTATACAATATACTACATATCATCTAGGTGTTTGGAGTGCGCTTGGTTATATACATATTAACTATTAAATAATAAAGCAGTAATATAAAAAGGGTAAGAGGCTTATAATTAAGAACTGCCTCACTGGTAAAGACAGTGAATGATTTGAGTTTATAATAAGAGGTTATGGCTGAGATTGAATGAGCAGGAAAAGTTTTGTAGAAGTTGCTGAGCTTTTGGTGGACTTTAAAGGGACAGGTGGGATTCGGAGACCCACAACACCATCTGTACATACAGTTCTTTAGAGCTTACAGGTATCTTCACAGGCAGCGTCTGTTTTAACCCTCTCCTGCATGTCGTGAGTAAACTTCTCCTACTCCCATTGTGTGTGCGAGAAAACTCGCCAGAGTTAAAGCAACTCACCCATGACACAGAGAAAACCGGGCCTTCAACCCAAGACTTCTGACTAAAACTTCTTTTCTCCTTATCATGGTTGCTTCCAGATATAAGAATGGCATAAAGGGGAAGGTGATTGACATAAATTGAGGCCCAGAGATTCGTGTTTATAAACTCTTGTAGTCATTGAAGTCTAGATGTAATGTAAAACCAAAGAACATTTCAATGGACCATCCACATAAAAGAGTTCTGTGAGGAATGATTAATTTTACTACTTAATATGAAGGTGATCTTTGGAACACACTGTCATAGAACATGTGCTTTAGAGACAGACTGATGTGGGTTTAAAGCCTGGTTCCACTTCTTAATTGTCAGTTCATTTTCAAGTTCCATGGAAATGTCTCCCTTCTTTCTTTAACTTTCCATCACTTCTCTATGCATAATTATTTGCTTTTTCATCAGTTTTCCTATGCAAATTTAATTGACTACTACTAATATATATTTATAAACACACACACATATATATGTATTTATGGATATATATATATATCCATATTTATTTTTATATATATATATATATGCCCATATCTTTTTATCTTGCTACATTTTATAGTGCTTTCTATGCTAGGCATGGTTCTAACAGCTTGTAATTTACAAGCTATTTAATCTTTGCAATATTCTTCTAAGATAGGCTACTTTGTACCACTATTTTTCTGATAAGGTATTTAAAATACAGATAGGCTAGTTGCTATGGTCTGAATTTTGTGGCCCCCCCCCACTAAATTTATATGTTGAAAGCAAAACTCCGAGGTGATGGTATCAGAACGTGAGGCCTTTGGGAGATGATTAGGTCATGAATATTCCACCGTTGTGAATAGGATTATTGCCCTAATAAAAGAGGTCCTGAACAGCCCCTTTTGCTCTTCCACCATATGAGGACACTGCTAGAAGGCACCATCTTTGATGCTAATAGCAGTCCTCACCAGACACCAAATCTGCTGGCACCTTGTTCTTGGACTTCCCAGCCTCCAGAACTGTGAGCAATAAATTTCTGTTTATAAATTACCCAGTCTAAGGTTTTTTTTTTTTTTTAAATAGCAGCCTGAACTTGGACACTAGGTAACCTGGAAATGTCACTAAGCTAACTGGCACACTTGGATACAAATTCAGATAATGTCATTCCATAGTCCACATTTAAATCACTATACTGTGCTGCTTCTCAAATCATCTTTTTTGTATTATTTGTTTGATTAGGTTGTCTCGGCTATACTGTAAACTTATAAGCTTTTCATCTTTTTCATGTTTGTATACTCAGAATCTAGTACAGTATGTGGAACATAGAAAAGGTATAATCTAGCATGCAAAACTGTTAAGTGGATGTTGGGCTTTCTGGGAAAGAAGAGGTGCCATCCAACATGACTCAGCATGGAATCCAGGAGGGTGGGGCAGGACTGAGTAGAGGCAAAGGGAAATAAGGTGGGGCAAATAGGTTGGTGCTGGGAAGCCTTTTTTATTCTATGGTTATCTCTCTGTAGAAAAAAGAAATAATTGCAGAATTTCAGTCAAAAGGTGACATTTCAGAAAAATAACTGACAGCATTGTGATGTACTTCTGAAAAAGGAAAAAGACTGGAGAATAGGAAATCAGTGAGTATATTCTCAGAATATTTCATGAAGGAGACCAAAAATTTGGGCAGCAGGGACGGAGAGGAAAGTACAGAGTTCAGAGCCATTTAGGAGATGGAACCAGCAAAACTTGATCCAGAATTGGAAGAGAAGGAAAGAATTAGAGTACCTCAAAAGCAGCCAGATTCCTGTAGCTAAGTAGGAACCATGGCTTATTGTTAGGAAAGAAAACAAGGTCTAATTTGAATATACTTAAGTTGATATACTTTTAAGATATTGATAGATGAGCTGTTGGATAGAAGATTTCTTTTAGAGTTAGGTATGGTGCTCTGGTATTTAAGAGAAAGATCTAGACTAAAGGTAAAATTTGAGAGACATTATTGGTTAAATAACAAGTGAAATCATGCTGATGGTTTAAAAAATATATCTCCCCCCAAATAACTTAATCAAGGAAAAAATTTTCTGAAATATCAGCATTTACAGGTCAAACAGAAGAAGACCTACTAAAGGAGCCTGGAAAGATCTTCATGTGATCGGCAAAACAAACAAATAAAACAACAACAACAAAAAACCCGAGCAATTAACCATCCAACCAAACAAAAAAAGCACACACAGATAAATGTTCATTCTACTAAATATTCTAGGCCAGAGGTTAGCAAACTATGGCCAGTGAGCTAAATCTGGCTTCCCACCTGAATTGGTAAATATGGTTTTATTGAAATAAAACTATACCCATTTGTTTAAGTATCATCTATGATAGCTTTTGCACTAAAACAACAGAATTGGGAAGCTGAGACAAGGAACGTATGGCTGAGATGCCCAAAATATTTGCCATCTGGCCCTTTACAAAAAAAGTTTGCCCACTCCTATTTTAGACATAAAACAAGAGGAAAAACAATTACTAGATAAAATAAACCTTCTACTTAATTTTCAGAGTTATTTTCTATAACACTTCTGTAAAAAAAGACTTGTATAAATTCAAGACCATTACTTTATGTGGTAGGATCAGCAACAACATACATATATATGTAATCCTGTAGCATTGTCTCTGAAAATAGGAAAAAAGTAAAGCATTTCATAATTATCCTATAGGAAAGGCATTCCTATATTAAGGTGAGAATGGGTCAGCTGGTTTCCTTCACATCAAAAAGATGTGTGTAATCATCCATCCATATTAGATCTTTAAAATTTTCACTTATTCTTGGCTCTGTTCTTATGAAGACAAACTTCATTCAGCTTAGTAAATCACACTAGGAAAATACAGTTGAAAAAAAAAAAAAAAAGACTTGCATTATGGACTCATTCAATTAAACTTTCTGGAGGGCATGATTGCTTTAGGCCTGAAACTGGAACAACATCTCAGTAGAAATTAAAAACATAAAGGAATGTGTTCAGGTAATTGCTTATTAAATTTTCAAACCCCAATGACAATAACAAGTTTAAATTGATTGCTCAATATGTTTAAACTAGATGATGCAGAATGTACAACCAAGCTGTACCAGTGAGGCGTAATCTAAACCTTATTGAATAGTTAAGTACAGCAGTATCTTTTTGCCTCTGGGAGCTTGGAGAAAATTCAGTAAGGCTTGCTGAGATAGTCCAAATTGAATTGGTTAGCAGCAAGTGCCACTGTTTCTAGTTTGTACTGATCCTTAGCTCAGAAGGTTTCAAATCAGCCTGGGTCTTAGCAATAGAAAAACAAAGGCACTCATATTCTTGCCTCTGGAGTATACTTTCAATGTCATATATTGTTCTCCTACAGGATTCTCTCCTAATTCACCCCTTCTTTCCCTTACCACCCACCCATGCATTGGAAGCCTACGACAGTTTAATTATGGAATGAATTTGTCTGGTTTTCTAAAATGCTGCATCAACACACATGCTGCCTTTAGAAGGAGCCTTGTAAGTCATCGTGAGGAATAGTTCCATAAATACTCCAATTAGCCTGTATTTAGGGAATTTCTATCTCAACTTTAGTATGAGATAAGGTCACTTAACTAGAATTTTTAAAATTAAGACTCTCCTGTAATTATATTTTTGTTATAGATTCTACATACTCCCTAATCTGTAAGTCATAAACAATAAAAATTTAATGCCTGAGATTTTATCTTTCCTCTTCCAGGAATATCATGGAATAAATATATATTCAGATAATTTCCTACATCATTTCCAGCTATAGCTATAGTACCATGCAATATTCAGTAATGCCCAGAATAGTGAGCTGCAGACCTTTGGTCAAAAACGAAAATGATGATTACATTATGTTTGTTTACTGTAATCTGTAAGCTGAAGCAGGGAAGTAAAATGACGTATTTTCAACATAAATTGAAGTGAGAGCCAATCATCTCCATCTGTAAATGCGAAAATTCAGCTATCTAGAGTATCCCACTCCCCTGGGTTAAATTGAGACTTAGTATCATGCACTTTTCTATCTTTCTTTTTACAGCTAGAGAGACTGGAAATTGAACTGTGATATATTAGAGAAAGCTGCTCTGTATATAGTCTCTGTGATGGGAAAGTTTATTGGACACACTTGGAGACTCTTAAAAACTGAAGAGTAAAAACACATCAAAGCAAAAAGGAACGAGGTTAAGAGTGGACTGGTGAATAGTTGTTTGGATGAAGGAAAATAGAAAAGTAATAGGTGCTCTAAACAGAAGAATTGTGATACATAACAAAACTTTTGAAAAGAGTTTGAAATCAAAACTGGACTTGCCATAGTTTCCTTTTATGATCCAGCCCCTGACTGTGACCACAATTGAGCAGAAAATTCTTAAGGATCAAATTCTCCCAGGTGAAAAGAACTTTTGCTTTATTACCTTTCTTGCAGACATTTTCTTGATGTTTTAAATATAATTGGTGAGTCACCTGGTTTTTGCTTATACCTATAAGTCATTATCACGATCCTCCATAGTTATCTGTCATATACTGTTATTAGATAGGCTAGTTGTACTGCAGTAACAAAAAACCAAAAATCTGAGTGACAAAATCACTAAGCTTTGTTTTTCTCTCAGGCCTACCATAGGTCCACTGGGTATTCTGTTCCACTTGGTTTTCATTTTGGGACCCAGGCGCTTAGAACAGCATCTGTCTGGACGTTGTTGGAAAGCCATAGCCCAGGAAAAGAGAGACAGTGGTGAATTGCACACTGCCTCTTACAGCATCCACCTTAAAAAATCGCTTCTCACATTTCATTGGCCACAACAATATGGTCATGCCAAAATTCAAGAGAACTGTTAGGTACCATTGTTCTATGTACTCAAGAAAATCAGAGATATTTGATGGAGAGTGCAATTAACTATCCCAGCATCTATTATATATAAGGCACTGGGAAAGAATATCTGCCTTGAAAGGGCTTATGACTCGTAGCAGGTGATGGAAATTATATGGACACAAATGCAAGCTAGCCAAATTAGTGAACTAGGGACATCTCAAAGTCCTAAGGATGAGGTGCTACAATGATGTTATTAGGGTTTGAGCTCTGGTTCCATAACTTAATATCTGTGTAAAACTACACAAGCAACTTAATTATTCAGATGACTTGGTTTCCTCATTCCATATAGTAGGATGACTGATAATAATTTTCTCATAGGTATTTTGTGAGAATTATATGAGATAATGTGCATAATGTGCTTAGATAACATTACTGAGCATGAACAGAAGCCAGACTTTTGGCTCGTATACAGTCATGGGCCACATAATGATGTTTCTGTCAACAGTGGATCTCATGTATGATGGTGGTCCCATAAGATTATAATACTGTATTTTTATTATATCTTTTCTATGTTTAGATGTGTTTAAATACACAAATACTGTTGTGTCACAGTTGCCTACAGTATTCAGTACAATTACATACTGTACAGGTTTGTAGCCTAGGAGAAATAGGCTGTACCCTATAGCCTAGGTGTGTAGTACACTATACTGTCTAGGTTGTGTAAGTACACTCTATGATGTTTGCATAATGATGAAATTGTGTAACGATGTGTTTTTCAGAATGTATCCCTGTCATTAAGCAATGCATGACAGTACTTATCTCTGAGGATCTGGAGTGATAGGGAAGGCTTTACAAAATAAAATGAGCTGAGATTGTCCTTGAAGAGAAGGCTGAATTTATTTTGCAAAAAAAGAAGTCAGGGTTTGACTGCAGTGTTTAGGAAGAGTAAATAGACCTGTTTGGTTAGATCAGGAGGTTTGTAGAGAGTCCTTCCCTTGTAGTAAGTCAGGACCCCATTGGAATTTTTAAGCCCAGGATTTCAAAGCAGAGTGCAGGAAAATTAATTTGACAGAAGTGTATGGGATAAATTGGAGAAGCAACAGTGCAGAGAGGGAGCTATTTGTGTCACAGGGGGAAATGGTAGTAGAAAGGAGAACAGAAGATCTATAAGATGTTTTACCGATCGAAAATCTAGTTAACTGGTTAACTGATTATAAGGTAACGAGAAGGAAAGATAAAGAGAGAGAGTTGTGAGGACCAAAAAGACTGGTATTTTATACTTCAATACCTAAGTACAACCAGGTGCATTAGAGCTCAGAGATTACTCTAACTTAATTTCCTGTCCTTAGGTGACATATCACAGCTCTGAATACTACCCAGATGCAGTTTTCCTTGTATATTGATTCTATACAAAAGTCAAAATGAGCCCATGAAATTATGAATGCTGACTTGTCTGTTCCTTGGAGAAAATGCCAAATAAGAGGCTGTCAAATAAATATAACAAAAGCAATGAAAGAAATAAACACAAGTGTAGCCAAGTAAACCAATCAGCTTGAAGCTAAGAACCAACGTGAATTCAGTTGTTACAAGCAGCAATAATTCCATGGCTGTGAACACACCAATGGCTGGATTTGTTGGCAGGCGATGTGAACTATAGCCTGCTGCCAGCTGCTGTATTTAAGGCTGCTTTAGATTAGAATGCAGATATGCAACATCTAAAGTTTATGGTTTAAACATGGATTCATGGATCACTTTAAAGGCAGCCCAACCTGTGAAGTTCCAGAACAGCTTTAGACAAAATTACAGATTAACCTGAGCTTTAAAGTATACTAGAAACTGCTTTGCTCAGTAGGGACTGAAGACAAAAACTTTTTAGCACTTTGCTTCCTGGGAGCTCCTGACAGGTGAACCTTGTGAGTGTGTGAGCAAAATGAAATAAGGTGATAACTTTTTTTTTTAACCTTCACATAGGAAAAATAAAGCTCAGGTTTTAGGGTTACAATGAATATGACATTTAAGAGAGCTAAATGAATTTCCTCAGGCAGGAAACAGATTCAGATCATTCTGTTTTATTTCCCTTGGACAAGGTGCAACTAGGAAGCTCTCTGCTCGGTGTTGTGACTTTATGGGTGACATACTAAGGGTCCAGTTAACTCTTTTTATTAGTTGAGATTATCATACATTTCTTTGAGAAGAGAGGGAGAGAGGGAGAAAGAGCTGACTGTAGAAATGAAAAGATGCGATATTTTTATACAGGGCTGGAGTACACATATATCTGAATATTCATGAGGAATATAATTTAAGGCATAGCTAAGATTGTCTGAAACCACAAGCTCTTCAGCTGGAGAATAGCTTGTGGTTCCTTAGGATATGCTTTTTTTCTGAAAGCCTCTGCTTCTAAAGTTTCTGATTTTTCTTTCCTTTTTTTTTTTTTTCACTCATAAATTTAATTCTGTCTTCTTCATTTAATGTCAGAAGTTGTTTTGCTTTCTTCTCTCTACTTCAATGTGCGGTCCTGAAAGAAAAATCAGTGATGCTCTCACATCTTATGGACCTCTGTGCCATTATGATTTTCTCTTTTACAGAGTCAATTCGTTTCCACTGACCTAACTCTACCTGAATTTGTCTCCCATGGGTACTCATGTCAGAATCTGAGTGCCTTCCCTGACAGTTTCCTGCTGCATATGGTAGTACATATCTCATCTTCCATCCTTCTGCTTTAGATTCTAGTTCCTATGCACTCTCACTTTTAATGCAGTGAATCACTGTGGTTTTTGTGAACCTATACAAATATTACTCAAAGTCCATTCTGTCCTTGTCAAGGCATCCAAAGCAACATACATTATCCACATGTGTACATGCACTGGAATACTCTCTCACCAATTATTGTGTAATGCTTAATAACTTTTAAGTGGTGACACCATCTAAACAAACACAGATATAGGCACGGACACACACAACACATGAATATACACAGGATAGTGAATAAGTAATGTTCTGAAATGATTTAAAGTGGGCAAAAACGTGAAGGGGGCCCACTTTTCCTTGCTGAAATTGGCAGCAATGTTCTTAGACATCATGGGTCTAAGAACCCACAATGTGGCCAGAGTGATGTCAATGTTATTGTTGTTTAGCTTTCTGTATTGACATTTCAAGCACTGAGGCTGGGTACATGTTTTCTAGTTCTCCAAGGGGTGGAGGGGCCCTCATGTTCCCTACCAGCTGGCTTGCTTCACACATTTAAGTACCTGCTTGTTTGCTAAAGGCATTTTAGTTTGACTCTTGCTCTATATATATCTGCATTGTTTGGACCTTTCATATGAAGACCATAATTAAGAAAGCACAGGACAAATAAAAAGACTAAAGAGTATGAATGTAAGAATGTCTGTGCTCAGCCTCAGTCATTCACAGAGACTGATCGCCAAGGAAAAACCCAGGTGAAATTTTCCAAGACGCTATGCAAAGTAACAACCTGGTTGAAATGACTTGGTTCTCTCCTTGTGGTCTCAGAGTCTTACTATATTTTCTAGTAAACTGAGAACAGCAGGTAGATCCCTCAGTATTTTCATTTCATTATTCAGTCTTAGAGTACAGTGCTTACCAGGTTTAACTGGTTAATACATAATGAAAGCTAAACTATCAAAGGAACCAGAAGACTCCAGTTATGGGACAGTCCAGTCTCTCCCTATAGTCCTTTGGGAAACCATATGATACTACAAATGCTAATTTATTGTTTTATAATATTCAATATAATTATCAACTGACAGGGAAGGTGGGAAACTTGAGGCTTATATGATAAGGCGATACCTCTCCCCACCAAATTTCCCTTCATTTTCACCACTTAAGTAGGGTATAAGATGAAAATGCATCGTTAAACAAAAAGGCCACTGCTGCAGTGCAAATGCATTCTCGCCTAAAGCGTTTGTCTTTCCTTTTGGGAAGTCCATATAAAAGTTTGTTCCTTCTGTCTATATGTGTGGCAGAGAGCAGGCGTATTCTATCACTTTTCTCTTCCTCTCTCATTCCCATGCTTTTCTAAACCATTTCTTCCTGTCCAGCAACATTTTTACAAGTCCTGTTTTGTTTGGCCCCCACTTAAAAGGCAATCGCACAAATACTCACTGACGTCAATCACTTCTCCAACAGAAAGAACATGGGCAAATGCATGAGACTGAACAGAATTTACTATGGAAATGCTGAGGACTAATGTGACTCTTATTACATATGCCTCCCAAGAGACCTCGTTCTGGGTGAATAGGCAGGTGAGTTTTGCCATAGATTCAGAGCTAAACTTTTACTTTTTGTTTATTGTGAAAAAAAGTTGTTTTCTTAAAATGGATAGAAATTTTAAGACATTGACCAAAAATAAGTAATACAAATGTTCTCTGAGTGAGAGGCGATTGTGTACTTTCCTTTTGATTGTCCTTTCTCCTTTCTGGTAGAACAACAGAGGCATGTTCTCTGTAAACAGCCAGGTGCTGTATGTCATACCTGACAGACAGTCAGTGAGGACACTTACACGGGTGGCTGGCAAAACAGGAGGGCAGAAGAGCAAAGTAGGGTGCAGAGCAGCTCCTGCCTCCAAAAGCCACACTGACTGTAGGTCTGCCCTGCCACTGTGGTCCTCTCTCCAACATAATTATACTCAGTGGAGTTTCCTTCAGACCAACTTTTCTTTAATATCTCCAACATGATCTCATCCCCATCCCAGCAGAAAGCAATCCCTACCCGAGCAGAGGCCTTTTCTTACACATCTGTGTGCTATCCTGAATATCACTTTGGTCAGTCTGTTCTGTTTCTATTGCCTTGGGATTAAAATATGAGGGTACTTCAAACAGTTCACGGAAAAATAGAATTAAAAGATAATATGAATCTTCCCACTAACTTTCTGAGGACCCCTAGTATCCTCTTTAACATTTGCACAGAGGTAGTCGGGCCTCCTAATGGGTATAAAAACAATTTTATTCACTAGAAGTCCTAGTTGCCTGCAATTTCAAGATGGCAATATGTGGCTAAATTAGCCTTTACTAGGGTTAAAAGTGGAACAAGAAAACTTCACACCAGAAACCACAAAGATCTCATCTGCCATCACAGGGTCATTCATTGTGGGGAGCAGCAGGAGGGGCACCACCTGCCAGGCCCTCCGAGAGGAGACAGCAGTCAGGAACAAATGGAGAGAACAATGGCGACTGACGCCCTGCTCAAGAGCGACAAGTCCAGATTCAAGAATGTTTGTCTTGAATCTGGATACATTTTTTATAAAACCTAACGAATCTGTTTTTTCTACTACATTGCATTCTTAAAAACAGTTTCCTGTTAGGTTTGCTAGAAAAGCTCCACATTTCAGGCTTCCAATAAATTTCTGTCTACATGAAGCCAAGGGCTGGAGATACCCGCTTCTGTGTCCTCACCAGCCCCACCTGTGCGTGGCTGGAAAATTTGACACCACATTTCGGCTTGTGTTCATGACTGGTTATCACACAACAGAAGGAGGTGGCTGGAAAAGCTGCAGACCGATAACAGAGCTGACCACACAGAGGTCTGTGTCTTTTTGTTATAGGGCCACTGCTTGTTTATTTCTTTTTATTCTTTCTGGTTTTTTTTTTTTTTTTCTGAGTCTAGCAAGAGGAAACTATTTCTAAAGTCTATTTAGGGCAGATAGAATGTGAAATCAGACTCCCCCGAGGAGGAATCAGACATAGCAGACAGTGTGAACTAAAAGCCCCACCACAGGCTTAGACAGAAAAAGATCAAATATCTCTGACCATATGGTGGGAGGATTTTCAGGTCCTGATATTAGAAGTGCTCACAAGGTTGGGGGAGGGGGGGAATGTCCCTTGCAGGAAAGGCGAGAAAGACATGGAAAATAGTTTTGGAAAATAGTTTTTTGGTTACAGATAACTTGCCACATGTGTTTTGTTTCTGAGCTTCAAAACCTCTTTTGTTAAGTATATTAAAAATAACATAGGATTTGATTCAGATACACTGCAAATGAGGAAAATAAAGTTGGAAATCACACTATTAATATTGATGTATTTTTTAAAATTAAAGGTAAAGTACAAATTGAAGCCAATGAAAGTAAAACAAAAGAGCAGTCAAAATAATGTGCGTGGTGGATGGCAGCAGTCATTAGAGCTGTGAATCTGGAAGTATGAAGAGATTGACTGAAAAGTCCATTATCAACCCTAAACGATACATGAGAACTTCAAAAAGTTCATGGAAAAAGCAGTATATACCTTTTAATTCTATTCTTCCACAAACTTTTTCAGTTATCCTAGTATTTCAAGGTTCATTGGCAGCATGCAGTCCTCACTTACCTTATAAATGACTCAGTGGCCCCAATTAGGTATATTAGAGAGTTAGAACTAATGAAAATACTGCAGCATTAGGACAGAGAGCCTATATTAGTTTATCCTATTATACAGGCAGTGTAGAGCTGTCAAGGAATTTCAGCATTGTTTTTCTCAGATATGTCTTATAAGAACCCGAGGCTTACATCTTCAATTGGCTTTGGTTTTTCTTCCCGGTTAGTTAGACCATTTTGGAAGAAACAAACAAAAAGTAAACATAAAAGATTTTTTCCAGTTTTCCCTAAAATTCTTTTCACATATAGAGACACTAAGTTAAAACTACTAAACTGGAAAATTGTTTTGTAAAATAAATAATTGCACGTGAGTAAATATCAACCTAAAAATGTTCTAAAACCAAATATTTCACTTTAATTTATAGGAACTGATTATTGCAATACATATGGTGCATTGCAATTACTGTTTGTCAAGGCAAGGCAGAGCCTTATAATAATATGTTATGGATAAACTGTCTTTTGAAACTAAGCCTGTGATTTTTACTGACGACAGTAGAACAAATCTTTTCTATTCTTTTCTAATCTTTAATTAAACTAAGGTTTTTCTCCTCATTCAATCTCCCTGTTCATGACAATCATAATGAATCATTATTTTTCTATTTTTGTCAGATCCCCTTTTTCCCTCAATTCATGTTTTTTCACCTAATTTGTCTATCATCATGAGACACTGATGATCTCATGTCTTTTTTCATCCAAAATCACCTACATTAGTGATAAAATAGATCATCTTTTGATATAACACAACCTCAAGATAGCAATTGGACAGTTTTCTAGGTCTGACCCATCCAGGGGTCATAGTTTGGTATGGTGCTCAAGAGCAATATTTAAAAGATTTAATAGCCAATTCAGCAAAGGCTTTAACCAATCAGAACAAAAAATAAGTCACTAGTGCTGAAGCAGAGTCCCTGAGGTTCCCTGATGTGACAGACATTAACACTTGAGTTGCTGAATTGATTGTGGCATATGGGGCTTCCTGGAAGAGGGCCCAGGATAGCTGGGTGGGCTTAGAGCTCTGGCCACTTACCAATCTGTGAGTCTTTTGTTATTCAATAACTAAAATGGCTATGCAGGGTCTGAGTGTGTTCCAGCTATTTGTCACCCCTGGGGATGTCTTTTCAGAGACCCATTTCTTCCTCAACTACTGTAGGAGGCCATGGTTCATGAGAGATTTAGCACCTTGCTACCCGCTGTGTTGTGTGGACCAGCAGAATCACAGCTTCTTAGCAAGACAGAATCTCAGGCCCTACCCCAGACCTACTAAATCAGAATCTGATCCGTGTGCACACTGATGTTTGAGAAGCATTGGTTAGCACCTGCATGCTAGCTGGCCAGGAGGTATAGATGAGTTTCCTCACTAGTTCTTAGTCCAGATCATAGATTAAAAGCATATGGGAAGCATTTAAGAAATACATGTGACTAGGCCCTATCCTGTGAGAATCTAATTTAATTGTCTGGGATGGGGCTCAGGCAATAAAACAATGTTCTTTCTTTATTTTATTTTTTTAATTTAATTATATTTATTTGGCAGCTGGCCAGTCAGGGGATTCAAACCCTTGACTTTGGTGTTATCAGCACCATGCTTTACCAACTGAGCTAACTGGCCAGCCCAATAACAGTGTTCTTTAAAACCTCACTTGGCAGTTGTTTTGTGCAGCCTGGATTAAGTGTAATTGACATCTTTATCTAATGTAACAGGAGAAGGTATAATTTGTTTTTATCTGGGGTAAAAATGGGCAGAACCACATGGAAAATTTACTTATGTTTGCTACTGGGCTTGAAAATCAAAGTTGGCTTCAGGCCATTCTGATTATTGTCCTATCAGGAAAATTAAGCAACCAGTACATGTGACTCCTTTGAACAAAAATTTATCTATAAATTGTGGTTTTCTGCCTAATTTCTCTAACATAGGAAACTATGAGACACACAGAAAGGATCTGCTATTATTTTAGTCAGTCTGATAGCATCAGGAATTAAGAGTTTCTCTTGTATAATGTACAACTGGCCTCCTTTCCTCGTACGCAGAGTCAGGGTTTATTCACTCATTCTTCACTTATTTATTTAGGTAATCTTTTATTCAACATATGTATGAATCTCTTATGTCACCAGTAGCATATCTGGTAAAAGGACCTAATTCAATTGTCTAAAATTGGGTCTTTCCTCTGCTCTCTGCCTGTCAGTATGAAAATATAATGATCTTCCTTATCAAGCTGGAGAAGTACGTTTGACTAAATATGGACAAAATGCATATTTTTTTCTTTAGTGATATAGAGGAACTATCAAATATTAAAAGGGAATTCTTAAGTACCACAGATTTTTGCCCCATTTCCGTAGGTGTTTTTCTATCAGCTTCCTGAGACATGAGGCACCGGGCAATAAAGACCCACCCCACTGCTGGTCACACTCTATTGCCCAGTTGCTGAAAACATGGACCCTGCTGTCTAGAGGGACGTAGGAGGGAAGGCGTTTTTGCCAACACCAAGAAAGGAGCCAGCAAAGCTACTTATTAGAGATAACCCAGTACCCTGTGAGCTCTAACCCCAGATACAACTTCTGGGACTACATATAGTCTGTGGTTCTGAAGTAGTGAGCCACTGTACACTTTTCCTGCTGGTGTCTCAGTCACAGCATTTCATTCATTCATGCATGCATGCATGCATTCAACAAACTTTTATTGGGTATCTGTTATATGAGTTGTACTTTGCTGAACTTTGGAGAAACAAAATAAATTAAGAAATGTTTCCTGCTCTCATATTATTTCTAGGCTGGAGAATTGCTTTTATTAAAAATTCAAATGTATTGTATTGTAATTAACCATTATTTTTTTGTTGCTATTTCACACACTAGGCTGGGAACTCCTTGATGGCAAAGATAGTGCCTTATTCATTTGTATGTCCAGAGCACTTAGCACAATTTCTGGTGTATAACATGCTCATTCAGTATTTTGTGGAAATAAATTCATGAATGGATCCCGAAATCTTAGATTCTAAATGATATATAAGGAAACTTAACATTCTAGTTGTATGTTCTTTTGCATCCCAATACTTACTAGATAATGACTATAAGAGAGTGATGGTGATTCAAGGTTTTCACTTATACTTTGACTAATTAATATCATCATTGGCAGGATAGAGTGTTGTGCCAGAGCCTTTGAAATTAATAATCACCAGAATCTCAAAATCATAAAAATGCCTTGAGACCAAGTTAGTGCCAAGTTTTTTGAAATTATGAGAGCCATTTCTCTTCCACACAGATATGGAAGTCTATGTTGACATCGTATAACTATAAAAAATTCAGACCCACCCCTGGTGATCTATTGATCTCTGTGTGGACTGTTCAGTTTAGAGGTTAATTTGTGGTGATAAAATTCTGTGGATTCTGGCTCCCTGTCTTCGATATAACACTAATTGACAATTAATACATGAAGAAGGGAAGGGATAAATCAGTAACTCTGGTTCTCTCAGGAACATCTAGGCTTCTTTCTCAGATTCATAAACTGACCCTGAAGCCACTCCAAATTCCTCGGAAAGTCTGTATGATATGCTCAGCTTCTCTTCCTTTTCTTGTCCTCAGTCTACGTGATGTTCGGTTTTTAATTAAACAATAATTCCCACAAAAGGTATCAGCACTCATTTTAGCTACCATTTATTGAGAGCTTAGTCTTTGCCAGCCACTGGAGCAAGCTGTATCTATACGTGTATAATCAAACCTAACCTTAAAATAGTCTTAAGAAGTTGGTATTTGAGTTCCATTTTGCAGATAAAAACCAACAACAACCACTCAAATTGCTCTATATCATCCAGCTACTAGCAATTGGCAGAACCAAAACTCATATGGGCTTTTCTAATTCCAAAGTTGGTTGTGTTGCTTACCACTCCCATGGGCAACATTTATCTTTCTTTCTTGTAAGTAAAGGAACACAATGGTTTAGGATTCATTAAGGAAAATGCCATTTCAGGGCATTTGGCTTATAAGTCTTTCTTTCTCTTAATTTTGAAGAGGGAACTCAAGAACTGTAATCTAGTTAGTCTCTCCTTGGTATCAGGAAACTTGGTGAATCACAGATAACACATATGTTCATTAATATAATCTATTGAGTGAAAGGCCATTTGTTTGTGGAAGAGAACCTGCCTGAGAAGTCTCTTGGCATTCTTTGAGGTACTCTAAGATAGGGACAAATGTCAGCTCTGTGTAACAGAACATACACTGGGCCAGGAGGCAGAAATGTGGGCTCTGATTCCTGTTCCATACATTATAGCATTGCCATCTAGAAACAAATCATTTATTTCCCTCTGTTTTGCCTAAGTGACAATGAAATAAGAAAATGAGTATGAACATGTTTTATAAATGTTAAAGCACTCTGCAGATTAATGTCTTAGAAGTATTATTATATGGGAAGTTATCTGAGCATAAAATGTACTGGGTTCCTCCTCCAGCACACCAGACTTCTATTCTGAAAACTGGGAACCTGGCAGCAGGGTGGTGGAGGGGGCACAAGGGTTGTCCTCGCCACCTCTTTCTCCTTCACCCCTTAAAGTCTGGTCAACTGTGCATCCTAAGTACTTCAATCTTTCCAGTTCTCTCCATCATTACCCCTACTATCTAACTCAATCTACCGATGTTTTATACCTGAGCCCCTATAACAGCATCCTAAGTTGTCTCTCTGCAACCATTTGCTGTTGTTCCTTCCAATCCATTCTTTGAATTTAGCCAGAGTGTGTTTTCCAAAGCAAAACTGCTTGATGTCCCTTCCTGGATCCTTCAGTGCTTTCTCGCCATTCTTGGATATCTCATGTACATTGAAGTCACCTGCCAGCCCTGCCAGCCTCCCAAGCCCATGATGCACTACTTTTATCTCAGTTCTGACAGTCCCTTTTCCTTGTCCTTGAACAAGCTATGTTTTCTCCCACTGTAGGGTCTTTGGCCACATGGTTCTTTTGGCCAGGAATGCTTTTCTTGCCTGTCTTTGCTGGTTAACTTTTACTTAACTCTTCAGATCCCAGTTCAAGGTCCCTGCACACCCCTCTGCTTTTCATTCTCATGACACCACTTTCTTTGTTTGGTAGGCTGCATCTACATGTGAGATTTTTTTTGAACTGGAATCCTTTTTGCCCTGAGAAAAGGCACTACGTTGTGTTTTTTACTTAACTTTGTATTTTCTTGAAAAGTTCCTAATAATTCTTCAAATAAATGTTTGTTAGTATATTAGTCCATTTCTGTTGCTTATAACAAAATATAAGGGGTAATTCATAAAGAAATGAAATTTATTGCTTACAGGTTTAGAGGCTGGGAAGTCCAGTGTTCAGGGAACACATCTGATGAGGATATTGGTGGTGACAACAGTGACCCAGGGATTTCACATGACAGAAAATGGTGGAGCAGATAAGGATTAAGCTCCTCATTCACTTTCCTTTTAAAGTTCTCCAAGCCATGTCCATGACCACCATTTTTAACCCATTCACTATGGCATGACCCTACAATCTAATCACCTCTTCAAGGCCCCATGTTTCAATCCATAATAAGACTTCCCACCCTCTTAACACTGTCACAGTGGGAGTCCAGTTTTGGGGGGACACTCAATCCAAAGCAGTTATATACCTAAATAGGATGCATGATCCTATTTCTAAAGAGTCTTTAGATATTTTGGCAAAACTCATATATGTAACTAAAAATTCAGGGCTTTAATAATAAAAAATGACTGTAGGTAACATTTATGTAGCACTTACTGTGTCTCATGCATTGTAGTAAGTGCTTTAGAAGTATCTCATTTAATTCTTCCAACTAACCTTAGAGGTTTGTACTATTATTATCACAGCTCATCAATGATGGCAGTTCAATGACTTGTCCAAGGTCACACAGCCAGTCAGGGATGGGGCTGTGTTGGGTATTTATTAGAAAAATATTAAAACACTCACAAGATTGACAGAAGGCTGGAGAAGGAGACAGGAAGCATAGCTGAGTTATTCTAAGCAGCAGAAAAACACAGTCAAATTCAGGCCACAGGAAAGACCAAAAGTGCCACACTTGGCTTTGCTGCCCTAGAACACTTCCCATCCCCTGGCTGACTTCATTCTGTTACCTTTACTATGAGTGATTTCTGTATTTGCAGCATACTGTCTTGTCCTGAGCAGCAGTACCTCACTGGTTGATTTTAGGACCTATGTCTGTGCCCTAGCTGCCAGAGATGAGTAGGAGTCAGACTCCTGTCTCCTGCCAAGACTACAGAAATGGGGGAAGCCCTGCAATCAGAAGGGAGTTCTAAGCTGGGCAGCTAGAATGTCACACATATTCAGTACTTTGATATGTCTCTCTCTCTCTACTTGTGCCAAATGCATACAGACACATGTATTATTCAGTGCCAACACATAGATACTCAGTCTGCCAAACAAGCCACGCCCCACTAATGTGCCATCCAGGCGGCATCAGAGAGCATGCTGTTGGTAACTTCAAAGGCCTCCAGCACTAGAACAGAATTGAGATACCTAATTAAGAACCACCAAGGCCTGGGGTTAAGTGGCAAAGGTCTGTTCCTCATCAGCATGGCACAGTGTGAAAAATAATGACTTGGAACCAGATGATTCTTTCACATTCCTTCCTTAAGCTGTGCCTGGTCCTCATGCACACCTCCTGTGTGGAAGGTCACAGCAGGGAAATAGCTTATTGAGCAGGCATAATCAAGAGCTGCCTTCAAGGCAGAATGGATGCTTTAAAATAAGGCAGTGTGTGAAAGGAAAGAGGATGCCTGAGAAAAAGTTCTAGTGGCAGTTGGGTCCAGGTTGTCTTAAGAGATTTGTGCACAGGGCATTTTAATCCCACTGAAGAGCTAAAGTATTTTCCTATAACCAGACATGTAAAGGAGACTCTGACCCTGAAGAATCTTTCACATAAAAGTCTTAAAACTTGAAATGAAGCAAACCAGCTTAAAAATAGTAATCAGTGATCCTCAGGAATAGAATCAGGCTTTGCAAATCCAAACGGTCTCATAAAGAAATTTCCCAACTCATAGACAAAATGAATGGATGCTGAGCAGAGTCTGTTTGTCCTTGTTTTCTCATGTGTGTGTATGTGTGGGGGGGATTATTTCCCCCTTTCTAAAACTTACTCCCCCTCTCCAAAACAAAACAAAGCAAAGCAAACAAACAAAAAACTACAGAAACAAAGCACCACCACTTGGAATGAAGAAAGTAACAATGATGAAAATGACTGTTTACTAACATGTCACTCCCATTGCACTTCTAAAATTCTCTAAATTCTTTGTTTTTCTTTGTCAGCTGTTTATATGATGACCTGGGTTACACCCAGGATGTGCTGTCTAGGGAAAAAGGCATCTATTAAGCTTGGACTTATTTGAATGTACTTTCTCACTTCGCACTTACACCTTTGTCTTTTCCTTCCTTTGACCAGCTCATCGGCCCTAAGTTTTCTATCATATTGATTCGTTATTCAATATGCCCACAGTATACAATATAGTGGCTAAGAGGAAAATAGAAAAATAACATTTTTAAAAATCTGAAATTACAGTCAAGTAATAATAACACCATTTACTTAACATTTTTCTTACAGTCATTCCTCAATATCCATAGGGAATTGCTTCTAGGACCCCCATGGATACCAAAATTTGTGGATGCTCAATCCCTGATATAAAATGGCATAGATTTGCATATAACCTCGAAAATATCCTCCCGTACACTTTAAAGCATCACTAGATTACTTATAATACCTAATACATTGTAAATGCTTTCTAAGTAGTTGTTATACTATATATATTTTTTATTTGTACTATTTCTTATTGTTGTATCATTACTTTGTTTTTAATTTACTTTTTGAATATTTTCAACCTGCAGTTGATCCATAGGTGTGGAACTGTAGATACAAAGGGCCAACTCTATTCACTTTTTACCACCACACTGAGATGCAGGTGCCACTGTGATGTCTAATTTAGTGATAAAGAACTTGAGGAGAAGAGATTTACATGACTTGGTTTGAGTAATTTCTTAAAGCAACTTGACTCAGGTGGTAGGTGTTAAACATTCTGAGAGAATATTAAGGAGGGTGTTGTTACTCCTGCCCTGCCATTTTCACCTCCGTCTTGGAGTAGCTTCTAGTCTAGGTAAACTTATGCTTAGAATGAAGAAAAACTCTTTCCACTCCAGAAACCCTTGCTCTCTTGCCTGTTTGAATATAAGCAACTATGTATGGGGTAAACGAATCCTCAACTGGGAGTTAGGAGACCAGGCCCTCATGCTAGCCGTTACTCACTATCTATGTGAATTTCAGCAAATTAAATAACCATTCTGGTTCACCATTTTCCTATGTGAAAACAAGGGGTCAGGAGACCCACACTGGTATGAGGAGTACTGAAAAATACAAAGCACCCGGAAGAGAAAGACAAATGTGACAACAGATCTAGAAATCATGTGATAAGAGTAGGTTAGGGGAATTGGAAAAGTTTAGGGTAGAGAAGAGAAAATTGAAAGAAACATCAATGACTGCCTTCAAATATTTGAAAGCAAAATAGGAATTAAAAGTTTTCCATGTTTCTTTAGAGGGAAAAATGTATATGATTGTTAGAAAATATAGATGAGCAAATTTTCAGCACAGTAAAATAACTTTCAAACAATTAGGGATGTTCAGAGATGAGACCGAATGCTTCAAAATGCAGAGACTATTCTAAGCCTGGAAATGGTTTGAACCTATCTTTCAGGAATATTAACAAATGATGAATTCCTACAATGGATAAAGCATTCAACAGGATCAGTGGCTCTCAGCCTGGGTGATTTTATCTTTTAGGGGACATATGGCAATGCCTGTGAACATTTTTACTTGTCACTATTTAGTGCTGGGTGAGTTGCTCCTGACATTTAGGGGTGGAGACCATGGATGCTGCTGCTAAACACCCTCCATGGTAGCTTCCACAACAAAGAATTCCAAGAATTATCAGCCCCAAATATAAATAGTACCAAGGTTGATAAACCCTAAATTAGATGAACTCTAAAGTCACTTTCAAAAATTAGACTCAATGATTTTACATTTTTCACAAGGTTTTCAGAAAACAAAAAGTTTAATATCACTGTATACATCTAAACAATTTAAGGAATCTTAAAAAAACAAAAATGTTAGATTTTTAACTTTAACTTGTCTTTTGAACACTGATACTAGTTTCATCCATATCTAAACTTGTTTAAAATGACTCTTGATTCAATCTTGAATATTGTTTGTATTATTTTAATGCATGCTCTTAGTTTCACTTATTTTTTTCCAACTTTTTTCTTTTACAGTCTATCTTTTTTTTGTTTTGTCTCCATATTTATGATGCATACAGGGGCACCTCAAAAAGTTCATGGAAAAATAGAATTAAAAGATAATGTGAATCTTTCCACGAACTTTTTGAAGTACACTTGTGTATATCCCTCTAAAGCTTTTCCTATCACGGTCATTCATCAATCTTGATACCGCTATGTGGAAATGATGAGGTAGGTATTTCAGAGATGGCATTAGGCTAGGAGTGAGGAGACATTGGTTCTTAGGCTGACTGGTATGACCTTGGTCAAGTCACTCAAGCCTCATGTCCATGACTTCCTCATTTATAAAACAAGAGCACAGGTCATTCACATCTCAAGCCCCTTCCAGCACTAAAATTTTATAGGGAGCAGGAAAGAAAACATTCATTGAACATTTACAACATACAAAGTAGGGTGCAAGGCACTTCATGTGTTTAGTCTTTTAATCCTCATAACAAACCTGTGAGATTGATACAATTGCACCCATTTTTAATTAATGAAGAAGCACGCTCAAAGGGATTATGCTGGTTGCCCTATAGCACAGAGCTAAATAGTGTTGAGCTTTGATCTAAATGAAAGGCAGTTCAAGCATTATCTCTCCTAGAAAATCTTTGTTGATCCCTTAGTCTGGCCTGAATTCCCATTCTGATGCTGGTAGAGCACTTAACACATTAAAATGAAAATAACTGTGTATCGTCTGATAGTCCCAAGGATGCACTTTCTTCTGGGGTAGGGAGCATGCATTATTCTTCTTTATATCTCCAGGACCAAAAATGCTGACTGGTACATAGTAAGCATACTAATGTTTTTTTAACTAAACCAAAATAACTATATCATTCTCCAAATTAATGTTGACTGGGATGGACATCCTCAATGCAATAAGTCACAATGATTCTATTATTACAATATTTTCAACATTTCCTACTGTAAAGTTGATATTGTTTTTTTAAAAATGTGTTGTTCAGTTTGTTGTCCTTTCCTTCTCCTCAGTCAGCCTTTTGTCTATTCACTTTTTGTGTTCTCTTCTTTATTTTCAATGTTGCTGGCAGATGTCTCTAATTCCTTCCACATAGTTCTTTTCATGCCCTTCCAATAGACAAGCAACCTTGCTCCTCTTAGGATAGGAAGGCAAATTTGGCACCCAGAAGACCCTGCCCTACAAGTTCCTTGTGTCTGTGAGGATCTTCATTGTCACATCTATTGTTATATTTTTTTCCCCTAGCTTTCTCTTTGTGCTTAAAAATCTTTTAGAAAAGAAGCAAAATATGATGTCTGAGTACCCAATTTAAGACAGCACTGGGTCCACTGGTTAACTGCAGAGGTTGTCTCTGTGGGTCAAGGCTTCAGCCTCCTTTCTATGCCTTTCTTTTCCACTTAAAGACGGATTTGACATAAAGAGAAACCGACCTTGAAGCCTGGGAAGATGACCTAGCTTTTGCTGCACACACAGGCTGAAAGATCATATTGCCGTTTTCCTAAATTTCAAACAATAAAAGCACCATTTGAGGGATTACTTTTCTAGATGGTATTTTAAGTAGCAGTCACTGAACAAAAAATCAAACTGATAGGCTTTTATAACAGGAAAAAATAAGACCCAAGTTATTTATAATCCAGTCACTGAGAGCGTCTTTATTCCTAGGATTGCTGCCTGCTAAGAAGTATCTTTTTTAACTCTTCTAGGTGAGTTACAATGAGCCTAATTATTTTATAAACAAGTGCTCAACCTCTGACCAGAAACAAAATGACTTCTTAGGGCTCTTCTTTTTTACTAACCTGAATTTTAAAATATAAGAAAAAAGGATGCTTTCCCATGATAAAATGCGTAGTTCAAGGGGAAAATCATACCCCCACACCACATGGATGATGAACAATCACAGAGCGGCTGGAATGCTACTTACCTCTGGAAAGGGAGAGCAAGATTTTGACTCTGCCCCGTGTTTCATTTAGAAACAATTTGAGTGATGACTGACCAAAGCAAGGTGGCCTCGTAAGGTATTGAGTTCGCTGTTACTGAAGGCATTCAGAAAAGCTTCATGGTACAGGAGGCCATGATATTATAAAGGGGAATAAAGCATCGGATGCAGATGGAGTTAAATACTCCTGGCTTCCTTTTAGCCCCAGGACTTGATAAGGCCAAAATACTAGGCATAAATCTGTCAATCTCAGCTAAAGCCAAACCAAACCTGGATGAATATACAATTATTTTTACCTACTGTTATAATTTCCCTTAGGGCTACACTATCTGCTTGACTAACCATAACAGGGCCCCGGTTCTCTGACATTCCAGGCAACAACACGGCTGCTGAGTGTGAGTGAAAATATTCAAATACTGATAAGACACATTAGCTGTTTTCAAAAATGGTGATTTATCTTTGGCGATAACTCTTCTGGCTTATATTAATATTTTGGGATATATATAAAATAATGTTCTAGTTCTCTCAGGTATGTTCTTATCATTCTTTTCATCAAGACATTGGCCCTTTGGGGGGGGGACCAACACTAATATTTTATTGTCAAGTTGATAATTCCTATTTATGGTCAATAGTAATGATAATCCCACCAAATAATAGAAAATGCTTTATTAGAAGAAACAGTATCATAAATGCAGCAGTTTTTGTGATTATTCATTTGATGTTTTGAAAAGATCTTTGGCTGGTGTTCGTATGACTCAGGGTCTTTCTAATTAGCTTGGTTTTTTGCTTGTTTAGAAAAGCCAGGAGTTTAACTCTGCTTTTACAGCCAATAATGTAACTTTTGTTCCAACTTTAAAAACAAATAAGCAAACAAAAAAGATGGTGGAAGACAAATTTACAAAAATTAGTTGATAGATAGGAAATAGACCTACTTCAATCCTCATTTATTTAGCCTTACTGTTCAAATCAATCAAAAATGAAAAACGCGGTGGTAAGGTATATGGACAAAGCCATATGCTTGACCGCCCCTGCAGACATGATGTCATTCTAAGGCTTCCTCCTCCAGTTATGACATGGAGTTAGCACAACTCTCACTGATGACCTGGTACACTCTGGAAAATGGAGCACTACTCACCAGGTCATTCGATATCTGTGGAACTCTCAGCTCCATTTACCCTGGAGACCCCATATGCTACTGCTCTATTTGAGTTTTCAGTGCACTCTTGTTTTGAAATATTCAGCAACATGATCACAGGCCATATGTGAAGTAGAGAAAGAATTTATTATTCATTTTGTCAGTCCTTACATTTAAGGGGTTTATAGTGCCAGAAATTCTGGCAACAGCATCTTGTATAATTAGTTGCCTCATCCTTCAGAGTTAATGGGATGAGTTTGAGGCCAGAGCGAGGTTGTTTATGAGAAATATTTCCTCCCCTGGTGCTCCATCAGAAGCTGTCCCTCTCCTCAGGGTAATTGCCAGGGTAATTTTTGTCAGGTTTTTCATACAAAGGGAAAATATTAAGGGCAATGTGAAAGAACCAACCAGAACCTGATCAGCTTAGGGTATATTGAATACATTACTTCCATTTTTATTGTTGGGAGGAGGGAGATAAGAGCCAGGCAAGTGAGGATGAGAAGAACTGAAAAATAATTTTTCATCTCATTTCTTTTAAAAATGTGCCATAAATTAATAATAGTAATATGATAATTTGGAATTTTATATAATTGAGCTGAATTATGACTTTGCCAATCCCATTTGCTAAGACAAAATCCTTTTTTGGATGAGTATCCTTGCTTTCTTTTTTCCAAATAAGACTCATCTCATCCCCAGAGGCCATTGTTTATAATAAAGTAGAAACAATCTTATGAAGTTGATTACTTAAGTTAAACACAACTTCTTCTGTAGTTCTTTTCTGTGATTCCTTTTTGATGGTAAATATAATCAGAACTTTAAAGAGTAGCCTAGGGAAGAGAAGAAATTATCTAGGCATGTGTACAGTACAAACTAGGGAAGTCATCAGACAGCCATTAATTAAGTTTGAGGTATAAAATAGAGGGGTCAGAATTGCTTCTTCCTGTAGTTGGTCCTTAACTAAGCACGTCTCTCTCTCTAACAGCATTAGATCATTTGAAAATGCTATTGAAGAGTCCAAGTTATAAACTGAAGGTTACACTGCCACCGTCAAGCCTTTGTGCTACTCCTGCATATCCAGTCTTTCCCGTGGCACTCACCCCTTCCTCAGCTCCCACTTACCTCTCTGCCTGATATCTGTGGTACCTTAAAATGTCCTCTTGCTGTCTTCCTGGTGAGTTTTTGCTTTCCTCAAAGGTACCTATCACATCTGGCTGTACCTTTGCTCTGGGGATCAGACTCACTTCATGCCTCTGTGTCCTCCTTGATTTAGAATTTCTTCCTTTGGCCTGGACAATGGTTACATGTGGTTTCTGAGAATGCTGCTGCATTCTGCTCCAGGGAGGACATAGGCAGCAGCCCAGGGCCCTGCCGTCAGAGCCTGGTTTTGCTGTTGAGTTCTGGCCTTCTTCCTGTTGACAGGTGCAGCCTGAATCCTCACCTGCTGACCCCACCAATAACACCTTGTCCTCAATGAAGTTCTTTTTCTGTTGCAAATCACTCTTTGTAGTAGTCCCTGTCTCTTGGGGACTTTTTGTGCCTGGCTGCGTGCGTATCTGTCCGTGGCTGTGCATGTGCCTGTCTGTGGTTGTGTGTATGTAGGACATGCCCCTCAAGGTTATAACGTTTCTGTTTCTTTTTACTTGGGATTTACATTTAATATCTTCACTGCTGCAGAGCCAAGTCACTAGCTTAATGACTTCTGCATAGAACAAGTGTAGTCCATAAGTGAAGTTCTTTTTGATCCACAGACTCTGTGGATTGTAGCCACCAACCTAAATCCCATGCATTTTGCATTTTTCTCTAGACCGGTGAAACTAAATGTGTGGTCTTTGGACAGATTCTGGTCTGCCAGCTGTGTACTACTATTTAATAATGGGATGGAGCTTACACCAGAATATAAGCCAACACACTGCTTCCTTCATCAAACAAGTTTTGCTATGAAAAAAATGTTAGGTGAACTGAATAAAAAAGACATAGTTGACTTACATTTTGGCACAAGCTCCTTATAATATCAGGGACTAGTCAGAAACGGTTTCAGTCCAGCAATTTATGTCGCACTGCTGTGGACACTTTTCTGTAGGAGAAACTTTCTTCTAACTTAAAAATCATTTAAGTGAAGCAGGGCCAGGGCTCTTGCCTCCCCTAATTAGTTTTCTTCATTTACACTGCATACCTTCCCAGCTTTTCGTGTAGACAGGGATGTCTGCCAGGACATAAGGTGATATCTATGAAACCCTTAATCTTGGAGTTCCTAAAAAAATTCTCATTATATCCTTCAGGAGTAGGAACTATCTTCACAATTGGTAATTTAAATTTAAGTGTTTTCAACACCATTAAATAACCTGAAACAATCAGAAGACCAAAAAAAAAAAAAAATCTTACGTATAGAACTTTGTATATTAATGAATTTGTGTTCCCCTTTTTCTATCCCAAGAACATTACCAAGTAATTAAGTACTTAATTATAACTATTTCATGGATTGGTAACCTCAATTTGAGTTCATAAAGTACTAAAATATGTGAAGTTTATTATTATTGTGAAGATGTCATGATTGAAAAAAATAACACCTGAGTTAGGATTGACTCAAGATTAAGATAAATCTATTTAACGTCCAAAGTGATTGCACAGTCTTTGTGGGCTGTGACTGTATTAAATATAAACTAGAATGTGCATGTATATTTGTGATGCTTTGAAACCTCTGTATCTGTTCCTTGTTTTCAGTATCCTGCCATCTTGAATTTTGTAACAGGATGATAATATGACTAAAATTTATATATGTCCAGGCAGGCATTCAGCCACATAAAAATTCATTATTCTAAGCTAAGTAAATAAAAATGCAAACAGAATTATTCTCCAGCTTATCTCTCTGTAAAATATGAAAGCCCTGTAATGTATTAAGCATAAAAATGCACTATTATGGGTTGTTATTAAATTTATCATTTTTAAGTGAGTCTATCTGTTTGTATCCCTAAGTTAGATCAGTGACTCTGCATTTTGATTTGCATCATTCCTTAGAAGAGATGAAATGGGATTTATCATCTGCTTGCTTTTTCCTGCTCAAAATTTGTTTCCGCATTGAATGAACCACTTAAGAACACCATCAGGATAGGATCCTTGAGACTAATTTGGGTTGCTAGCAGAAGTCAGTCTGTATAATCCTCAGACTATCTAATTTTTAAACTGAAATTACCGTGTCAAGTCTCTCAGACTTCAGATGGATGCAAATGACTTAATTTCACAATGACCTCTTGCAGTGTATCTAACGCAGGTGATATTGACAACTCAGGCTGAAAGAAAGGCCACAGGGCTTCATAGCTAGCTTTAAATGAAAAACTTTCCTGTCCCCTACCCTCATTCTTATATTTGCACAGGCTTCACCCCTGTCGGGAGCCTTGAGGATTTCCAAAGCAGAGCCCTGAAACTTTCATTCAAGGTAATAACAGTATAGGATATAATTTGTTTCCTCAAAGCATCCTCATGGCCAGCTCTTTCTCACTCCTCAGGCCTAACTTGCATGTCATTTTCTTTCCACATATCCCTTCCCTGGTCAACCTATCAAAAGTCACTTGCCTGCTTTTCCTTTTTCTTCCTACCACTGATTATTTCCTTCAAAGCACTTACTAAAATGATTGTTTTTGTTTATTTATTTGCTTATTGTATGTCCCCTTCTGAATATATAAACTGTATGAGGACAGTGAGCCTGCCTTTTTTTTTCTTCCTTTTTTAACCTCAGGGCTAGCACAGTGTATGACATAGATTAGATACTAAGATACATTTGAAACTTTGATGAATAAATGCATGAATGAATACATTCTATATGTGCGAGGTTGCCCTTCGTTATTTTTAGAAAGAGTGTCAAATCATTTAAAAGGACGGCTGAAGGGGACTGAAGGGGAACCGAAAGTGTATTTTGAAAATTGTCGTGTTACACTTATCACAGGATACAGTAGCAGCAGCTCCTTTTCCCTTTCGCCAAGTAATACTGAGCTGGGAGTTAGCTTCAGGTGTGTCTCTGGACCTTTGAATCAATGTATTTAGTTTTTTGGTACCTGTTAAGTCGTCACTTCCTGAGGAGTAGCTGATTACAAAGAAGCAAAAAATTTATGCTCTCCCCACCTCCATTGTTGGTAATAAGGCAGTTCTATGGTGGTCTGTTTGCAAAGTATGTTGTATTTTCCTTTCAGCATTTTTTTTTTTTTTTAAAGCTTGGATTCAAATTTTTGTTCAAAGGTATGGGGCAAGTCATACATTAAGGCTTTTATTTGAATTAAATGAGAATGAATTGTTTGTTTAAGTAAAACGGAATGGTTAATCAATTTCATCCTCAGCATTACTGTTAGTCTTAAAGATCACACAGGAAAGAGTAGTAACAATTAAGATCTCAGATGGAGAAAGCATAATTTTGTGAATTAAATTGTAAAACATAAAAGAGTTAAACATTTTTTTAAAGTTGATCTTGACTCTTTTCTCAGGGAATATAATCAAGAGGCAGTGAACATTTTGGGGGAAGAAACAGTGTTAAGTCATTGGTTATTTCAAAATGCTGCCTGGAAACCTCAACCATAAGCAATCCGGACAAGGTGTGGCTTCAGGCTTGATCTACTTCCTGATGCCACTCAGTAAAAAGCTGTTTGTGAGAGAACCTATGAAAGGCGGTGGGAATAGTACAGATGAAGATGGAATCCAGATTGGAGAAAAGTGGCTTTCGAAGTCGATCCTGGCTGGGACTTTGTTATAATGGAATTTCAAATGACAAGTGTTTCAAAAGTTAGGTAGAAATATTGACACTTTCCAAAATTAATAATTATGACACTTTCCAAATTAATCTATAGATTTAACATAATTCTAAAATACAATCACCAGGCTTTTTTTGTTTGTTTGTTTGTTTGGTTTTTGTTTCTGGTAGAAATTGAGAAGCAATATCTATGAAACCAAGAGTAAAGCCACCTAGAAAAAAAAAGAACGAAATTTGGGGACTAACACTACCTTAACTCAAGACATCATAAAGTCACAGTTATCTAGAAGGCATGGTACTGACATAAAGAAAAACACATAAGTGAATAGAAACTGATCTTGTTGAAAAAAGGATCAGAATGGTAGTTGCCTCTGGTAGGGGTCTGGAGATAGAGGCAGGAATTCACTTGCAAGAGGCGTGAGGGAAATTCTTGGGGTGATGGTAATATTCTATATCTTGGTAAGTGTTTGGGCTACTTATGTGTATGCATTTATCAACTAATCAAGTGGTCTGCTCATAATTTATCACAATGAAATGTACAAATTTTACTTAAAGCAAATGAACAAAAATTTTAAATGTGCGTGGGAATTTAGCTTCTTGTAAAATAATATTTCTTAATCTGGGCATCATGGGAACCTAAGATGAACATCAGTAGTATCTACAAACTGTTTGACACTATATGTAAACTTTAAAAAGGAGGATTCAAAGCATCAAGTTCTCAAGAGGGTCTCCATCCTTTGTGACCTGCAGAGATTTTTAAGAAGCACAGGAGTAGCATTCTCTTTCAGATTAATAAAATGCTTAATAAATTTATTTTACTATAAAGTACTATTAAATTTTAAATTGAGATTTATCCAGATATTTTTAGGTATACTTCTACTTTGGATTTATTTTTTTTTTATTTACACTCAATTCATGGTAATGATTTACCCATCAATAATTTATGAATAGCTATTCTGATATATTCCCTAGTAACAATTACAGATATGGTAGTACTGAACAGACACACTTGTGTTTTGATGTCTACTCTGCAAAGTAAAAAGACAGAGATAATATTGTGTTTATAGATAACACTTAAAAATTAAAAAATTGAGTTACTCAAGGTCAGTATCAAAACAAGGATTAGACTCCTAGGCTGAAGTTATTGTTTGTTGGGATGTTTATACTGGGTTATTTTGCCTACCCACTGTTATTTGTTAATTATAAATTTTATTTTGAGCTCTGACTCTAATGATAATTGCTAAATTGCTTTGTTCACAGAAAATCAAGTATGTATGTGTACTTCATACATTCTGTGTTTAGGAAGAATCATTAGGCTGCCATTAGTACTTAGTAACAATTTTGAGAAAATAGTTTCCAACTACTAAAACTTGTTAAAAATGATGATGTTTTATAATAAAGCAAGAATATTAGATTTGTGAGAATTCTTTGGTAACCACACTTGCTAATTTGCATTTAATTGTTAGCAGTCTTTTTTGAGACACATTATTATACTAGAGTAACCAAAGAATTCAAAGACATTTCATTTTGGTTTTAAAATGCAGGTGCCAAATCTGTGACCTCACAATAGCCAAAAAGAAAAAAAAAAAAATCACACAAACACAGCAAGGAAAACTTAATAATGAATCAAATAATAAATTATTTTTTGTATATTTCATAAAAATAGATACTATCAATATATCAAGGGTAATAAAATTGATCATTTCAAAAAATACAAAAAAAGATACCTGTGTTCATTATTTGGAATTATTGCAACTATGAAATATTTTATTCTAGTAAATTATTTTTAGTAATAACCTGTGACTGGACATCTTGCTTTCAGATCTGATCAATGTCCAAATGCTGTATTGCTTTTGATAAAGGGCAAATTTAGGTAGATTCCATATTCCATTTCACATTGTATTAAAATTATGACCATCGATTTCAGTAGAGTGGCATATCTGATCTTAATAGTAACATGATTTTAAAGGTCATCTTTAGTAATGCACATAAAAAATGTTATGGAACAAGACATGGTTTGACTAAGTTAGATTTTCATTTCATTTTTTTTTAAAGCAAAACTTTTTAATCGTGTAAAAATGCATCACTCTATTTCTCTTTACTTTTCTGAGTAGCTGAATTACTTGCTTATAAAACTCCAATTGTCTTCAATAACTACTCTATAGAGATGTTGTTAAATGAGTAGCATATGAGTGATTCATTATTAGCATTATACATTAACAAAATGGTGTGGGTACTGGAGTAAAAGTCCTCAAGGAAGTGAGTATAATTAACAGTCACTGAATTTCCAATGATGACAGATTCCCCTGGCTGTTTGTCTTCCTAGCCTCTTCAACAAAATTCTGATTGTTTCATAAAAAAATCATACCTTCCCTATCATAATGTAGATTTCAATGTTTTTTTTAAAGACATATTAAAATATCGTGTCAACAACTTGAAATGGCAACAGAAACTTCTTTATAATGAATAGTTATCAGAAGAAGGTAGTTTATTTCTAGCTTCAATTATTTATCATACATTTTTAGTAGGCTCACATTAGGACATTATAAAAGTATTCTTGGCCAAAAGAACACAGATGGAATTTTTAAAGAATTTTTGTCATTTTTAATGTTTCTTTTTGTTTTAGATTAATAGGTAGTTTAGGAGTCTGTACAAAGCAATTTCGAAGGGATCACTGGTATATATACATTTCAGCAGCTGAGATATGGGAAAAATGAACATTTCCTGAGAGCATTCTATCGCTGTAATGAAACTTAGAACTCCTCTGTAATTCAATTATCAGCGTAAAATTTTTCACTGTCATGGGCAAACCGGTTTTTCTAATTTTTATCATGCAACTAGAGATATTTTAATATAATTGGCCTTTATATCTACTATAGTTGTAACAATTCGGTGCCCAGATGCCATCTAGAAAAAAGGCCTAATTGTGTCCTATGTCTCCATTCTCACTTATTTTTTTTCCTTTTAAATTAGATACGGAGTGGAATAGGGAGATATCTCAGCTACTGTTTGTGGTCAAATATTTTTTAGTCAGTCACTTTGTTCTTATTGACATGCGCCAATTCATCATGTTCTCATCATGGGAAGACTAGAGATTAGCTCTATAAGAATGGAAAATAGGACAGGTAAGTTTTAGTGACAGAGTAATTGGCCCACTTGCAATCACTATCGTGATGAGACGAAAAGTCTGTGATATCAACTAGGGGAAGGAAAGCTCTAGGCAAGATGTCAGAGTTTGGCCTTACTCTCATCGTGTGTGTGTGTGTGTGTGTGTGTGTGTGTGTGTGTGTGTGTGTGTGTGTGTGTGTGTGTGTGTGTGTGTGGTGGTGGTGGGGGTATGGTGCAGGATGAGTGGGCTATCAACAGGAAGCTTAGCCTCTCATCGTGTGTGTGTGTGTGTGTGTGTGTGTGTGTGTGTGTGTGTGTGTGTGTGTGTGTGTGTGTGTGTGTGTGTGTGTGTGTGTGTGTGTGTGTGGTGGGGGTATGGTGCAGGATGAGTGGGCTATCAACAGGAAGCTTAGCCTGAAGCTGTTAGCTGAAAATAAGATCAAGTTTCAAAAAAAAATTTAGTAGTATTGTAGATTGTGTCATGGCTATATTCATTTACTTATTAATTCAACCAGCTTCTATTGAATATTTACCATGTACCATTTATGTGTTAGACATTTGTAATAGAAAGAAAAGTACATAATCTCTTTTTTAAGACTCTTCTACTGGAAAAAAAAACAAGAGTTTGAACACTTGCGTTTCATACATTACCTTATGTGATGCTGTCATAGCAGCATGTACAAGATGCTTTCAGAGCACAAGAAATGGACACACAAAGCTTAAACTGGGGATTCACAGAGATCATTGTAAAAGGGGTGATTATAGTTGAGGATACCTTACCTCAGAGGTAACAACATATGACAAAAGAATGCATGACAAATTTAAGGGCCCAGAAGTAATACAGGACACTGCAGGGTAGAGTGCTGGACAGATGTAGCAGGAGATGGAACTTGAGTGTAAAGGGCTGGACCATATAGGGTCTTGTATGTCCTACTGAAGATCAATATTCTAACATTTAAAACATTCACTGAAAGAATTTATTCAGCTATGGCCAGATTTGCATTTTAGAAAGGTCTCTCTAGCTGCAAGGTGGAGAAGAAATTAGATCAGGATAGGACTAGAGATCGGGGGCTAGTTAGAAAGCTGCTTTCATAATTCAAGCAAGGTCTAAGCGAGTAGCAAGGGTGATGGAGATAATAGAGTGAGCTCGGGAAATGTTAACGACGTAGAATTGGTAGCAGTTGATGAATTGGATGTAAAGTGTAAGACGCAAAGGAAGTGAAGGATGATGCTCAGATTTCTCTCTTGGACATGACACCCGTTCCTGAACCTGGAAATACAGAGGCTTGGGGAGTGGTTGGGACAGAGCTCTATGGTGGTAAGACTTTCTAGGTTTCTGGAAAACCTACTAACAAAAGCCAGTCCCTCAAAAATGAAATTCTAATTATTTGAGGGGATTCATTTTAAAGGAGAATAATAAAAATACAAAAAAGCATCAGATAGAACATTTTACAGACAGGCCACTCGCTTACATACAGCTCTCTTTCCTTTCTACCCTTGCTCTCTTTATCTTTATCAAAGATCAGAAATATCAATGGGTGCAGAGAGAAAAGGATAGAAAGGAGGACAGCACAGGACACAGATGGAAAATGGGCAGCTACATGGGTAAGGGAGGGAAGCAGGGGTTTGTCTCTCAAGACAGCTGCATTCTAATCCAAGTGCTGCCTAATGTTTACTGTTAGAGTTAGTTTTGACTAACTTGACATTTTCTATAATCTTCTGATTACAGGAGGAAAGAATAGGATGAGTGAAAACATTTCATGGGACCAGGGACAGGCAAAGCACCCCTGAGCTAGAGCTATCATGTGCTTATAATAATTTGAAATAGCAAAAACATAAAATAAAAAGGAAAATAATGCCACAACCATTTAATGACAATTTTACCTAATTATTTAATGATAAGTTTACTTAATCATTTAATGATAATGTTAG
This sequence comes from Cynocephalus volans, assembly GCF_027409185.1. Taxonomy (NCBI): domain Eukaryota; kingdom Metazoa; phylum Chordata; class Mammalia; order Dermoptera; family Cynocephalidae; genus Cynocephalus; species Cynocephalus volans. Next base: position 102,709,365 of record NC_084461.1, read on the forward strand.
CTCCTTAACCAATTTGGGTTAAGGAGGGGGAGAATTTGGGGACAGAGGACAAAGCACAGGCAGGAAGGATTGTTGGAGGAGTAGGGAGGATGCTAGGTAACAATTGTCCGTTTCATCATTTTGCCTTCATAGTAAGGATCTGGAGTGAAGAAATCCTTCAAGGTGCCAGTGCCTACTTTGTAGTAGATGCTGGGAAAATATCTCACAATGTATTCCTTAGTTACTTCCAAGCATCTCAGATACAAATTTGCCACAATTCAGATTTTTCCCCCAAAATCTACATCAGCATAATTCTGTCTTAAGGAGAATTTTTTCCTGGTTACAAGTAGAAAGAAAAGCCAAAATAAAGTAAATAATAAATAAATAAATAAATAAATAAATAAATAAATAAGTAAGTATATAAGTAAAAAATAAGTAGCTTGAACAAGACGGAAGGACCCTGGGTTTTTGAGTACCTTGTGGACCAGAGTCAGCACAATACCCCAAACCCTATATTCCTCTCATGCTAAAATTGTGATGTCAATGTCTAATGTGGACCTGAACCCCTTCCCCCACCCTTAAATATTAACTGACTAGTTTTTCTGCTTCTGTAATTAGCTTGTGCAAGGTTTTACAAGCCCCTGCAGGTGGGACTTTCTGGTAAGGGCAGATGAAGGACTTCCCAAACCACCCAAAGTTCACCCAGTTCCGGGAAGGGCCTAACCACACAAGGGGTGGGCTGTTGGGCAGTTCCCCAGTTCCTCGTCTGTATACCACCCCACTGAAAGCCACCAATGAATTTAAAAGTCACCTCAGGTGACCAATAAGCTGTATACAACTCATCCTGTTGCCAAAGTCTGCCTACCAAACTGTATAAAAAGTGCTCATGTTAAGAGCTCTGGCCGCTTCTGTCCTGAAAACAGGCGACCCCAGCATGCTGGAATAAAAAAACCTCTTGCTTGACTGCAGCGATCTCTGTCTCCTGGTGTTACCGAGATGAGCCTTCCCAACAAGTAAGATTTGCGCTTTCGGGCCAGTCTTACATTTTGGTGCATTGGCCGGGAAGCGGCTCTCTCTGGGACCAGAGACTAGAGAACGGAGGATTGCTCAAGCAGGTACCGTGGTTGTCTGTCTATCTGCTGTGTCTCTCTTTGTGTCTTTGTTGTCTACTGTAATCTGGTTTTGGCTTTTCGGTGGCTCTGGGACGGAGTCATCAGTCTGGTTTTGGCTTTTCGCTGGCTCCGGGATGGAGTCATCAGTCTGTAGTGGTCATAGCGGTGGGTAGACGTACCGGCATGTCGCAGCCACAGGGATCCTGGAGGATGCTCCAGATTCCTCTGTTGGAGATGAACAGGTTTGGCTCCATGGGAGATCTCTAGGAAGGAGACCCCTCCCGAGTTCTCTGATAATCAGGTTGTGATGCCCGTGGCAGGGGCGCATCAGTGTTTTGGCTTTTGTTTGTCTGGTTGCATGTATTTCTGGGGTGACATGGGGCAGACTATTTCAACCCCTTTAAATCTGACTCCGAAATATTGGACTGACGTGAAGGCCAGAGCTCATAATCTGTCTGTAAAGGTTAAAAAGGATAAATGGGTAATGCTCTGTTCTTCCTAGTGGCCGACTTTCCAACTCAGGTGGCCTGCCAAAGGCTCTTTCTCTCCGCCACTGATCACAGCAGTAAAGAGAAAAATTTTTGGTCTCAATTCTAAAAGTCACCCAGACCAGGTTCCTTATATCATTGTCTGGGAAGATCTGGTCACGGACCCTCCTCCGTGGATCCATCCCTTTGTTCCCCTTGCAGGTCCATCAGCTGTGTTTGCTCTTCAAGGGATGGAAAAGAAGCCAGAAGTCCTACCCTCCACTGATTCAGACTGGCTTCTTCTAGACCCTCCCCCTCCTTATCCTCCTTCTCTCCAACCACAGGCAGTCTGCCCGTCAGCTCTGCCAGAGGACCCACAAGGACCCGAGAGAGGGCCTGCTCAATGGACATGCAGTAAACAAGTGGCCTCTTCAGAGGCAATTCCTATCTTCCCCCTGTGGGCTTATGGCCCTCCTGACAAAGAGGGCAACCAGCCCTTACACTACTGGCCTTTTTCCTCTTCCGATATTTACAATTGGAAATCTCAGAATCCCCCTTTCTCTGAAACCCCCCAGGGTCTCACTAAACTTGTAGAATTCCTTCTCTTTACTCACCAGCCCACCTGGGATGACTGCCAGCAGCTCCTCCAGGTCCTGTTCACCACCGAGGAGAAACAACGGATCCTCCTCAGTTCCAGGAGCTGATGGGCGACCTACCCTCCTCCCTGATGTCATAGATGCAGGATTCCCGTTGACCAGACCTAACTGGGATTTTAACTCAGCAGAAGGTAGGGAGCACCTGAAGGTCTATTGCCAGGCTCTAATGGCAGGTCTCCGAGGGGCAGCAAAATGCCCCACCAATTTGACTAAGTTAAGAGAGGTAATCCAGGGGCCCAATGAGTCTCCATCAGCATTTTTGGAGAGACTCATGGAAGCATTCCGTCAGTTTACCCCATATGATCCTAGTAGTGAGGAGCACAAGGCTACAGTGACAGTTGCTTTTATTGACCAGTCTAGTAGAGACATCAGGAAGAAACTGCAGAAGCTTGAAGGGTTACAAGATAAGTCACTGAGGGAATTAGTGCAGGTGGCTGAAAAGGTTTATCGTAATAGAGAGTCAGAAGAAGAAAAAGGAGAGAAAGCAGAAAGAGCAGGAAGCTAAGGAAATAAAAAGAGAAAAGCGCCAAGAAAAAGAAAAAGCCTCAGGCCCCCAAAGTCTTGGTCCTGCAGGAAGACAGTGATTAGAGGGGACGGGGTTCGGACCCCCTCCCCGAACCCAGGGTAATCCTAACAGTGGAGGGGAAGCCTACTTAGTTCATGGTAGATACTGGAGCTGAACATTCAGTGTTGCAACAGGCAGATGGACCCCTTCTCAAAAAGAAATTGTGGGTACAAGGGGCTACAGGGAACAGACAGTACCCATGAACTACGCGAAGAACAGTGGACCTAGTCATGGGCCGGGTATCCCACTCGTTCATTGTCATTCCTGAGTGCCCCTACCTGCTACTGGGAAGAGACCTCCTCACCAAAATGGGTGCTCAAATTCATTTTGACCCTGAGGGACCTCGGGTGTTAAAATGGCAAGGAAAGCCTCTCCAGGTATTAACTCTCAGGCTGGAAGATGAATACCAATTATTTGAAAAACAAGGGCAGGAGACCGGACAGATGGACTGGTGGTTAGAAAACTACCCCCAGGCGTGGGCAGAAACTGCAGGGATAGGGAAGGCTAAGAACTGGCCCCCTGTCCACATAGAGCTGAAGGCTCAGGCCAGTCCTATAGCTGTCTGACAATACCCAATGTCCCGAGAGGCACAGGAAGGCATCCAACCCCACATTGCCCGTTTGCTCCAGCTGGGGATCCTACGGAAGTGCCAATCAGCCTGGAACATGCCCTTGCTACCAGTCCTAAAACCTGGGACTAATGACTAGCAACCGGTCCAAGACCTCCGAGAGGTAAACAAGTGGGTGGCCGACCTCCACTCCACAGCTCCTAACCCCTATAATCTTTTAAGCTCTTTACCCCCAGACAGGACCTGGTACTTGGTACTGGACCTCAAAGATGCCTTCTTCTGTTTACCGCTGGCTGTAAAAAGTCAAGATTATTTTGCCTGCGAATGGAAAGATCCAGAGAATGGCCTAGCAGGACAACTCATGTGGACCCGCCTGCCTCAAGGATTCAAAAACTCGCCCACCATCTTTGATGAGGCCCTCCACCAAGACTTGGCTATGTTCCGGGCCTCTAACCTCAAGGTAACTCTGTTACAGTATGTAGATGATCTCCTCTTGGCAGCAGCCAACGAAGAACTGTGTCTGGAAGGAACAAAGCGTCTCCTCACAGAGTTGGGAGAACTGGGCTATCGAGCCTCCGCCAAAAAGGCTCAGATCTGCAAGCGACAGGTCAGTTACCTGGGGTACCTTCTTAAAGATGGGAAAAGATGGTTGTCTGAGGCCAGAAAAGAGACAGTGTTTCACATTCCGCCACCCGCTAACCCAAGACAAGTCAGGGAATTTTTAGGTACTGCCGGGTTCTGCCGCCTATGGATACCTGGTTTTGCTGAGATGGCAGCCCCATTATATCCCCTCACTAAAAACAGTCAGCCCTTTAAGTGGGGAAAAGAGGAGCAACAGGCTTTTAACAACATCAAGACAGCCTTGATGTCCGCCCCAGCTCTGGGGCTCCCCGACATAACCAAGCCCTTCCACCTGTATGTGGCAGAAAATAAGGGGGTTGCAAAGGGGGTCCTAACTCAAAAACTGGGCCCCTGGAAAAGGCCTGTAGCATATCTGTCTAAAAAACTAGACCCAGTAGCCTCGGGGTGGCCAGCTTGTCTAAGGATCATAGCAGCAGTAGCTGTTCTGGTAAAAGATGCTGACAAGTTGACTATGGGACAGAGTTTGGTAATTTCGGCACCTCATGCTTTAGAGAGTATTGTCCGCCAGCCCGCCAACCACTGGCTCACAAATGCTCGCATGACTCACTATCAGACTCTGTTACTGAACTCAGACCGGGTTACTTTTGCTCCCCCGGCGAGCTTAAATCCAGCCATATTGCTCCCAGACCCTGACCTTGACCCTCCTATCCATGACTGCCAACAAGTGCTTGCTGAGGCACATGGATGGTGGAAAGACTTGTCAGATCAGCCTCTGATGGATGCTGAAGCCACCTGGTTCACTGACTGCAGCAGTTTCCTGGAGAAAGGAGTACGAAAGGCAGGAGCCACTATAGCAGATGGCCAGAACCTGATATGGGCACAGGCCTTACCTGCAGGAATGTCCGCCCAGAAGGCAGAACTCATTGCCCTCACAAAAGCCCTTGAACTAGGAGAGGGCAAAAGAATCAACATCTACACAGACAGCAGGTATGCCTTTGCCACTGCCCATGTGCATGGCGCTATCTATCAGCAATGGGGTCTGCCGACCTCTGGAGGAAAAGAAATCAAAAACAAGGCAGAGATCGTAGCCCTGTTGGAGGCCCTTCACTGACTGCTAAAATTGAGTATTATACACTGCCCAGGCCACCAGAAAGGGGATTCCCCCATCACCAGGGGAAACAACTTGGCCGATTCTGAAGCAAGGGCGGTAGCCCATGGGTCCACATCTATTCTGTTAGTTAATGTCCCTGAGCTAGAAAAGCCCAAGTTTAAATACTCTGCTGAGGACGTAGCAGTGATCTCAAGGGACTCTAATAACCACTTTGATCAGGAAAAAGGGCGCTGGCATGCAGTGCCAGGCAAGCCTATCTTGCCACAGGAACAAGCAAGTGCCATGATCAAACAAATGCACCAATGGACTCATCTGGGAGTTAGCAAATTAGTCCAGACTGCCCTAAAAACAAAATATCACATCATAAGGCTAAGACAGTTGGCAGAACAAATAGTTAAAAATTGTGTACCATGTCAAAAAGTAAATGTCTATAAAAATACCGTAGGACTTGGCAAGAGACTCAGGGGTGACAGACTAGGAGTATATTGGGAAGTAGACTTTATAGAGATCAAGCCAGGTAAATATGGTTACAAATATCTACTAGTTTTTGTAGACGCCTTCTCTGGATGGGTAGAAGCATTCTCAACAAAGCAGTAAACTGCTACCATCGTGGTCAAGAAAATCCTGGAAGAAATCTTCCTACGCTTTGGGGTACCCAAGGTAATCATGTCCGACAATGGACCTGCCTTTGTTGCCAAGGTAAGCCAGGGAGTAGCCAGATACCTAGGGGTCAATTGGAAATTGCATTGTATCTACAGACCCCAGAGTTCAGGACAGGTAGAAAGGATGAACAGGACTCTAAAAGAGACCCTGACTAAATTAACCATGGAGACTGGCATGGACTGAGTGGTGCTCCTTCCTCTGGCCCTGTTTAGAGCTAGGAACACCCCCTCCTGGTTCAACCTGACCCCCTTTGAAATTCTCTATGGTACCCCTGCTCCCTTGACTTTACTCAGGGACGCCTTTGAACCCACTTGCCACAGTAACAGTGACTTATATGCCAGGTTAAAAGGACTGCAAGCGGTGCAGAAGGAAGTCTGGATGCAGCTGGTGGCTGCCTATGAGCCTGGGACCCCCGAAGTTTCTCATCAGTTCCAGGTTGGGGACACGGTCTACATAAGGCGACATTGCTCCCAGACTCTGGAGCCCCGCTGGAAGGGACCTTACCTGGTGCTCCTGACAACACCAACGGCCGTAAAAGTAGACGGGATCACCACCTGGATCCACGCCTTGCACGTAAAGCCTGCACCACCAGAGGACCAAGGATCAAAAGACGCCACCTGGAGAGCCCAAAGTTCCAAGGAACACCCCTTGAAGCTCAAAATTGTTCGGACTGGGAGTTCAAACACCTTAAATATTGTAAGATGAAAATTTTATTTTTTCCCCTTCTGTACCTGACAGTCTTTCCCGGGAGCCTGAGAGCTTCCAGCCCACATATCCCCCAAAAGTTAACTTGGTATGTTCTAAATGGGGCGGGAGATGAAATCTGGAACCTATCCAAGGTCACCACAGGAAAATGGTGGCCTGACCTGTTTCCCGATGTGTGCAAATTAGCCATGGGAGCCCCAGCCAACTGGGATTTAGAAGGATACTTTGATGCTCATGAACCCCCTTCTACCCCCTCCCCACCGGGGCGCTTTGGGCTCGAACCATGGCGGGGGGCTGCTCTACTAAAGATCGGAGAAGTATGCTGAGTGCCCTCACCTTCTATGTGTGCCCTGGGTTCCACCGTGACAGAGCACTAAACTATCAGTGTGGGGGCAAAGCAGATTATTTCTGTAAAGGCTGAGGCTGTGAGACCACGGGAGACACATATTGGAATCCCTCATCCTCCTGGGACTATATAAAGGTAACTGCTAATTATACCCACCTCTCTCCCCCTGCTGCAGGGTGGGCAGGCTGATTGGGAAGCAGCCACTCTAAGTGGAAAGATAACCCTGCCTGCATGGGATGGTGCCACCCCCTCCGAGTGTCCTTCACGGATGCAGGAAAAAAGGCCACTGGGCGGGAAAAAGGATTTATGTGGGGTTTAAGATTTTATAAAAAGAGGTATGATGATGGGCTGTTGTTCACCATCAAGCTCAAAATAGAAACCCAGTATACTGCCATAGGCCCAAATAAATACCTAGTTCCAAGGGTCAAACCAAAGACTACCCTAGCACCCCCAGGTGCCTGACCAGAGTCCTCAGTCCCTACTGTAGGGTCAGAGGCTGCAGCATCAAAGAAAATAACTCAGCCCCCTGAGCCTAGTCCTCAAAAACAACCTGGGTTAGTCCGCTTAGTCTCTGAAGCTTTCAAGGTCTTAAATAGTACCAACCCCAATGCTACCCACTCCTGCTGGCTTTGTCTCCCCACACAGCCAGCTGTGCAACCAGACTCTTAACTTGACCGAGTGGTCTGGTGACACGTATCTGTTGCCCCCTCCAGAAGGATGGTGAGCCTGTGCTACTGGGGTCACGCCCTGTGTTAGCTTACAGGCCCTAGACAAGACCCAGGATTTCTGTGTCTTGGTTTGGTTGTTGCCTCGGCTTGTTTACCATCCCTATGAAGAACTATTATTACACTGGGATGAAAATAACAGGAACTACCAAACCAGAAGGGAGCCCCCAAGTATCACGCTCTCTGTCCTCTTAGGCTTAGGATTGGGAGCAGCTGGGGCAGCTACAGGAGCTTCAGCTCTGGCTATTCAACATCAGAATTACCAAAGTTTACAGGCAGCCATAGATGCTGATATTAAAGAAATAGAAAATTCAATTACTAAATTACAAGAGTCCCTCACCTCTCTTTCTGAGGTGGTCCTACAAAATAGAAGGGAACTAGACCTCTTGTTCCTTCAGCAGGGGGGAACTCTGTGCTGCACTAAGAGAAGAATGTTGTTTTTACATTGATCACTCAGGGGTAATTAAAGACTCCATGGCCAAAATTAGGGAAGGCCTAGCCAAAAGAAAAAAAGAAAAAGAACAAAATCAGGGCTGGTTTGAGTCATGGTTCAACTCCTCCCCCTGGCTCAAGACCCTCGTGTCGACCCATTAGGACCACTAGTCATTTTGGTGTTGCTTCTGACCTTCGGTCACTGCATTTTAAATCGCTTACTAGCTTTTGTTAGGGAACACGTTAGCACTGTTCAGATTATGATGTTAAGACACAATATATCAGGCATTAAACCAATGGGAATCAGTATTTCATGATTGAAATACCCACAAGAAAAAGGGGGGAATGTGGACCTGAACCCCTTCCCCCACCCTTAAATATTAACTGACTAGCTTTTCTGCTTCTGTAATCAGCTTGCACAAGGTTTTACAAGCCCCTGCGGATGGGACTTTCTGGTAAGGGCAGATGAAGGACTTCCCAAACTGCCCAAATTTCACCCAGTTCCGGGAAGGGCCTAACCACACAAGGGGTGGGCTGTTGGGCAATTCCCCAGTTCCTCGTCTGTATACCACCCCACTGAAAGCCACCAATGAATTTAAAAGTCACCTCAGGTGACCAATAAACTGTATACAACTCATCCTGTTGCCAAAGTCTGCCTACCAAACTGTTTAAAAAGTGATCGTGTTAAGAGCTCGGGGCCACTTCTGTCCTGAAGACGGAGCAACCTCAGCATGCTGGAATAAAAAATCCTCTTGCTTGATTGCAGCTATCTCTGTCTCCTGGTCTTACCGAGATGAGCCTTCCCAACAAGTAAGATTCGCGCTTTCGGGCCAGTCTTACACTAACACTTTGCTCTGATGTGCAGAGATGGTTGCACTAGCTGCAACCAGCCTGTCCACAATCCAGTTAGCAGAATCGAGGGAAGGATGAGAAGAGTATTTAATGACACCATCCGGACATTGGACTCTCTGCCTCTACACTGTGACCACTTCCAATCTGCTGGCCAGAACTGAGTCACACATCAACACCTTGCTCTAAAGGAGGTTGGACAATATAGTCATTATTGGAGGAGCCAAATGTCTGCTAAAACTTTTGGATTCTATTAATAAAGAAAAAGAGGGGAAAGGTCATAGGGGCAACTAGTCATCTCTACCATATGAGTCAAACACAGTCCTCCAAAATATTCAGGGAGAATCAGGTGTTATTGAATTATATTGGAACCACTGGATGTACATATCTTGCCTATTAAGTAAATTCTCTGTTAAAATTCTTTTAAAATTATTTTTCTAAGGCTATATTATTTTTAGGTCAAAATGAATGACAATGTTTAAAGAAAGCAATGAAAGGATAAATTTACTGATCATAAGGAGAAAAAAACATCTTATTGTTATCAAGTTTGCCTATTAAAATATGTATTTTAAGTTTTATAAAAACTTAAAAAGGTCTACATTATTGTAGACCTTGAAGTTTATGGTCAGTGAATTCCTGTGTTTGACAGATTGACTTTCAGGTTTTCTAAATCCTAAATTCTTCACACAAATGAAGGGGACTCAGTTTTGCAATCTATTTACATCATCTAGCTCTCTTTTTAAAAATAAAATCTTAATAACAACATATTAATCATTTCTAAATTAAGATATTTCTTCAATTCCTAGCTAATATCCATGCTTCCTATATTAAAAAAAATAGATTAAGCCACACTGGCTCCTGCAAATGTTAGTTTTGATTGTTCTTGCTTGATTTTCCTAATGAATCGTATTTGTATGTACATACTTGTATACATGTAAAATGAGTAAGATTTCCTGGTTCTTCATATCATTGTTTTGTTGTTAATTTTTTTATGAGTGCTTAGCTAGAAAGTGAGGATGAAATGGGGTTATATTTGTCTGTGTTGCTATATTGACTCTAAAATAAGTTTATGGCACTAAATTTTATCGGCAGAGAAATTGTCTTTAAGAGGGATTGTTGAGGAGGACTTTACTTTGATTATTTTGGTGTGTACTTTTCGCATCTGGATTTTGGCAAAGGAAGTTCTGTGACTCAGTATTTCATGTCTCTCCTGCATTTTTACAGCCTCTGATCCAGCACTAGCTGTAAAGCTGTTTAGAAGATATTTATCTCAAATTGCAAAGGGGCTGCCCAGATCCTGTAAAAGTATCCTTAAATTGCGAGAAGATAAGAAGGAAGTCAAAGAAAGGACTAATGAGATAAAAAAGGGAACTATGCAAAAAGGTCCTCAAAATATTCTCCAGACAGAGCCTAGAATTGTGGAGGTCTATTCCCTGACAATTGTGTAATAATTGGCTATTTGTCCTGTATCTTTTATTGGAGAGCTTGACGATACACACAGATGACCAGTTCTCTTTTACTTGAGCTGATACAGAGGCTTCGTTCTAGAGGATCATTTTCTTTTGATTGCCATCTGCTGCCCAGGATTTTCCCAGCATGCTCATGTTCTAATCCTAAAGCAGTTGTGCTGCCCTGTTCAGGGTCAGCTTACATTATAGATATTGTAATGGTGCAATCTTCTTTAATCCATAAAAGGACTAAACCAATGTCAGAAAGGTATAACATGTAGCATAAGAAAAACGCATTCATTCCCAAAGCTATTGAAAGGCAAAGATAGGTCTAGAAGTAATTCATAGCACCCTTAAAAGTTGACAGAAAAAGTGATAGCACCTTCAGCTATATTCCTCCTGGCCCTGATCTCAAATGGGTTTACCTGATCCCAGATAATTGAATGTGAACAACAAAGCAGGAATGAGACAGTGAGCGAAAAAATCTTATCAGTTGTTGTAACTATTCTAAGCAAGAAAATTCAATTTCCTGATTGCCGAGAAAGAGCCTGTGTAAATCGTGGTGACGTATTTTGTATTCCTGTTGATGAAATGTGTTTTAGTAATCTAACTCCGCTGTTAGCCTGATCTTGATCACAGTGCAATGCTGCTGTGTTCTAGAAGTATATGTTTGTTAAGAATGTCAGGTAGCTTTCAGAAAGTTAAACCTTGCTAACTAGAGTATGTTTTCTCTGTTGGGAAATGTTTGTCAAAATATTTGAGATAGTGGGTCTATGTAAGAGTGCTACGTTAATGGAGGGGATTATGCTGGGAAGGTGAAGGGGAGTAGGATCAACTGACCATTAAACTAAGGAACAAAAATGATAAGGATTCAAAGGGAAATGAATCAGTATTCAAGGGATCAGTCACAAGCGCAGTGGAGGCTCTTACCTATCATGATTTGAGGGCTGCTTTGCCATTGTTTAGCCATGTTGCAATTTGAATTACGTTTCTTCTCTAAGCCTCCTTTTTTTTTCTTTAGTTTCTAACTATCACTATTTAATAGAGTTATTGTGAATATTAATTGATGTTATAAACACTAGGCTCTCTCATGGTAGGCACTAAATAAATGCTAGTTAATGTTATTAATATAGTGTTCAGAGTGCATTGTAAGATATGAATCATGTTACGTGTTTGGTTCCTACAGTTTAACCTTTGTAACTGGCATAATCAGCTATAACAAAGCGTAGTCAGGTATTTGAAATGCAAAGTTGATCTTTTTTTTTACAATTCTAGAAGAAAGTATGTCGAGATTTTTCTAAGAAATTAACAGATTTGTCAATCCTGATCTGATGTACAAAAATTCTTGGATTTTAAGTCACAGTAATGCTGCTCTTCACACAAGTGCGTACATAATATCATCAGGTATTTGGTCTAGGCCTGCAAATTGGGATTCTTCAAAGCCATTTAGTCTTCTCTTGGACAGTTTACAACACATAATCCATACATAAAGAAGAATCTTGTATTTTTGACTATGCACCAAAGTAAACATCGTTTTAATTAATATGCATATATTTGCTTATTCATAATGTATTACATACATATATAATGCTTTTATGTTCCTAAAAGAGACTTAAATATTTTATAAATTAATAAAACAAATAAATTTTGCATAAATTTGTGTTTCCTTCCCAGTTCTATTTTAACATATTGCTAAACATTTTGTTCCCCACAGTGATGTCTAAATTTCTAGAATTTTAACTAGTTGCATAGTTGATTTAATCACAATTCTCAGTTTCTGCACTTTTTTAATATTTTGTTAGTTTTGTTCTTTCATCTCTCATCCTTATTATTATTTCCTGCATCCTATCTGTGTAGTAAAAGGTAATACCATAATTATTTGTCTCTGTATATTTTATTTTCTTAAATGATGCTGCAGTATAGGTCTAATTCTTTTGCTAAGTTTTTCTTTACTTAACGTAGTGTTCTTAACATATATCCACACTAATAAATATAGCTATTTCTTTACTCCTTACTGCTCCATGGTATTCCACATTGTACATATCCACCTCATTTTATTTATCCAGTCTCCCAGAGTTGTATACATCAGTTGCCTCTGATCCCTGCAATCACAATCGCCCTGAAGCAAAAACATTCATGCACATACTCTTATGGAACTGTGAGCATTTCTCTCAGGTGCATGCTAGGAGTGGAATGTTAGAACAGAGGCTATATATAAACACAATTGCCCTATATTTTTCCAAATTGCTCCCCAATATTGTTATACCAGCTTAATCCTCAACAGAAGTATATAAAGGCCCCCATTAAACATTTATTTATTTTGCATCTAGAGTAATTGATAGGACAAAGGACGACTTGGCCAGTATAATTTTAGAGTTCTGTTTAAAGAGAACTGATATGGCCCTAACAATATTAATGTAAGCTTTTTGTGTTTTCTGCCAATTTATACATTTGATATTAAAATGTTCTCTGAATATAAAAGCACTGAAGCTGACACTGAATCTGAAGCAATGTATACAAATAGGTACTTTTTCTTAATTTGTCTTTGAAAAAATGCAAACCTTAATATTCTATCATTATGTAATAGTAGAACATTTTAAGGAGAAATGTAAAAACAACTGACCCAAGTGAATGATGATGACTTTGCAATTTTTTAAGCAGTTCCAGGAATGGTGTTGTTTTATAATTGAAACCATCCTCTACCACAAATTCACTAGGTAATTTGGGGAAAAAAAAAAATTATGTCCTTTGCTCATGTATTTCAAACATAATTAATGATGTTTTGCATTGTATGCAGGTGTAATTATATTGCTACCTGAGTAAATCTTTTATTTTTGATTCATCTGTGTTGGAGATTTGGAATCTGAAGTGCCCTGAGGGGATTACAAATAACATCAAGTTAGAGGACATGACTTAAGTGAAAACACATGATGTGTCTAGCTACTGTTGGATTTTTCTACTTTTTAAAAATGTCCATGTTGCATTATTTCTGGCCTTTGCTCAGTTTCTGTGCTAACTTCTTTCAAACCCCTAACATCTAACTCCCTCCCTATCACGGTCCTGAAATTGCTTTCTTCAAGACCAGACCATTTTATTGCCAAATATAAAAGGCTTTCTTCAGTCTTCATATTTTTAAAATCTTTTTTAGCTTTTGGTATTCTTAATACTGTATTTCATTTTGAAACTCTTTTCACTTAATTTTTTGATCTCTACTATGCGGGACCTCCCTCTTTTCTCTCTGTCATCTCCCCATTTGCTTTGCTTGTTCTACTTTGTCTGTACTTCTACTGTGTCCTACTTCTTTTGTTGCCTAACATCAGACATTTCCAGGGCATAGTCTCTGGTCCTCAGCTATGTAAGTCCTAGATTTGGGTCCTAAAGGCTAACTGCACGATTACTGGGGAGGGTATAGGTAAGATTGAAATTAGTTCCTGTGTTGATGCATGTCTGAAGGTTTTAAGTATCAAAAATCATTGTTTCAAAATTGAAGCAATCCCACCGTACTCCATGTTAATCACAGGGCATCTTTAAACTTATGGTAATTTCTGAGCATCATATATTAATGGCAACACTGCTAAACCTAGGTACCTCCAGAGAAGAATACCAGCATGATAAAGGGCCAGGAAAGTATTAGATGAAAAGAATGATTAATGAAGCTAGGGATATTTATTTTGGAAATGAGACCAAGGGTAGCCTCGATAACTGATTTCAAATATTTATATACATGACCAGTATGTGGAAAAAAGGGAAGACTTACCTTTCAGTGCTCCAGATGACAGTGATAGTACAAATGTGTAGAAGTTTTGAAAGTGAATATTTGCATAAAGAACTACTGAATAATAATTAAGCCTCACTAATCCAACTATAAAACACATTGCTTCAGAGAAAAAAAACGTGTCATATCACTAAAACGGGAGAGGAAGAAGTCTTCTCTTGTGGATGTTGTATTGAACTAGATTCCTTCTAGAATCCTTTGCCACTCAAATCTCCTCTCAATTTCCCCTGGTTCTTTCAACAGTATGGCCATTTTTCTAATCAACTAACTCCAAACTGAAGAATCACCTTCAAATTAATTTATTTTTCTACCTCTTACAGTAATTTAAAAACATTAATTCCCAAAGTAGCTCTTACACCTTGCTTCTCAGTTTTTTGGTTTTTTTTTTTTCAATTTTATTCTTTTAAGTTATTGCCATAGGCTTCTGGTGGTCTGCTTTGACCCCAGTCTTCCCTGAATTAATACACTTGGCCTACAAGGCAAAACATTCTTTAACATCCTTCTCAGCATATAATACTAACTAAAAGTTCTGCAAAAACTTCTAATTTACTGCCTTTACCTAACTCAAAATTTCCTTTTATCCTGCCAAACTGTAATTATTTTGCTACATTTGATATCTTTCCTCCTTTAACTCAGTCTGGATTTCTTCACACTCCATGAACACTCCTTTCCACCTGTTTTCTGTCTTTTCATACAACAAATACTCCTAAAGTACTGTTCCACATGCCTCAGGGGCTCACTGGACCCAACACTTTTGGTGCTCCTACTTTCAAGTCTCCTATTTCTGCTTCCAATAGTCCACATTTTGAAACAAATTCCTTTTTTCTCCCTTTGGGGAAAAAGCAACAGTAGCAGTAATAATAGCAGTAACAACAACAAATAGATCTCTATAATATGAATTGGCAGCTACTCTTTTGCAAAAATAGGGTAAAATATCTCTTACATTTTTCATGGAGAGCTTTTAACTAAGGAAATGAAACACAAAAAATAATTCAATTATATTACCCCTAACTCAATGCTGATTCATAATCTGCTGAACCAAGATTCAAGTGAGACAGAAATAGCAATATGGCTATATAAGGTATATATTCTATTGTCCAGAAGTAACTGGATCTTCATCATTCCTGGATTCTGTATTTGTGAATTCACTTACTTGCTAACATTTACTCTTAACCCTCAAATCAACACACCCACTGCTTTTGCAATCATTTGTGGACTTGTGCAGAGTAGCAAAAATTTCGAGTTGCCTGATTAACATGTTCCCAAGTTGAGGTAAAACAAGGTGGCTCAAACTTCTTGTTTCAGATCTCATAAGTAAACAAGTGTCCTTTTCATGGTGTATTTAGTGACATATTTTCCACGTTTTTTAGGTGATTTTGCCCTTTAAAATGGTACTCATGCATACTGCTGAAGTGCTGTCTAGCATTTCAACCTCAAGAAAGCTGTAAGTGCCTTAGAAAGAAAATATGTGCATTAGATAATCTTTGTTCAGGCATGAATTATAGTGTTGTTGACCATAGGTTAATGTTAAAGAACCAACAGTATATCTTAAATAAGGTGTATATAAACAGAAAGACACATAAAACAAGGTTATGCATTTAAACCAAGTAACAAAAATGTGACCAGAGGTTCGCAGGAACCTAGGTCTATATTTCCCCTAGGAGCAATGTTTCGACATTTGCTGATTCAGTGTTTGAGGTGACTTTATAAAACATAACTACTGCAAATAACAAAAATTGAATATATACTCTTTTTAGCTTGTGCATACATAAAATGCATCACAAATATGGAAAGAGGTAATCATCATCATCTGTCTCCTTCACTTAGTAAAAAATCTAATTTAGAACAAGGGAGTGGAAATGTAGACACACCTCTTTTGCCAGCCAAATGTAACGTCAATACGTAACTCAGAAAAGAAGTGGCACACCAAGCTGTGTGCAACCTGTCAAAGGCAAGAAATTATACTGGAATTAGCAAGAAAAAGGAGTTAGAGGAGGAGGAGGAGAAGAGGGGTGAGGGGAGAAAGGAAGGAAAAAACATAGCTAAGAAAATGGTGAGTCCAATAAATCAATGGAAAAATCTAAAGACTGCCAAGCTGATGGAAATGGAAGATGTAGTGCAGCTGGTAAAATGTCACATAATGACTGTGCTCTTTAAAGCTTGTGTTTCATTCAATTTTGGAGCAATGAAAAGTATGGGAAGACAGAGTATAGTTATAACAGTTGTATCTAGAGAAAGGAAACTGTCTAAGAAATGTTTTTCAAATCACCATTCCAACTTTTTTCTCACCTCCAAATGTTTTAGTTCAAAGGCTTCTATTTCCATCTCTAACACACACTGACCCTCCCAACAATTGGCTTGAGAAATGGAAACTAGGGGCAGAAGGAGAGGGGGCTTGATGTCGGTGTACAGGGGCAGACACATAGCGAGCTGTGTTGTGTCAGGACTTTGTAGGGAGAGAATCAAGGCACCGTGACAGAGGACTGAGAAGGCATGTGGGGGAGAATGAAGAAAGGAGTAGGGAGGAATCAGTTTGCAAAACTGCTGTGACAGCAGCTGCTAGGCATATGAATTCCATTCTTCTGTGCATTCTTTTCGAAACCTTACCACCTACAAAGGACTAGAATATGCAGACCATTGTGAGATTTCTGTAGTACAGCAATCATGGGATCTGGAGGAAAATGAGATGATTTTGTATTTGGTAATATTTTGATTATTATGGAGGAAAATGAGGTAATTTTATATTTGGTAGTATTTTGACTGTTACAAACTGGAAAGTCCTGGCTGTAGCCACTTGCTCTACTCCCTTCCATTCTTACCCCACTGACCCTCCCTTTCAATCCAACTTTTATCCTGTTATATAATTTTGACAATGAAACCATTGGAGTGTAAAAGAACCTCTTTAAGGGGGCCTTTCATAACTGCAGCACTGTACCCTTGAACTTAAATGGTTTCTATTAAGTTATATTTGTGATGTCTGCACCATCTCACATAAAGGGCCATTATGATTGTTCAGGTGTGTGAGGCTCTTACTTAAAGAAAGGGGGATTGGCATAATAATGTTTTCATTAATAATTAGTTTTCATACAGTAGAATGAATGTGGAAGAGAGTGTTTTATGTTCTGTGGACTTGGATTCTAATGCAATGTTAACAATTAAGGGAAAAAATGGGCTTAGAAATTTGCACTCAAGAGAAGATACGAAAAGGACCATGGAACTTTTCTTGATTTTGGCCAATTAAACATTTGTCGATTTGATAAAGAATCTTTCTTCTAGTTTGTAACAACAGGGATTCAGAAGGCACAGAGCATGGTAAGAACTAGAAACATCTGCCGTCAAAGAGAACCCAGAGTTTCTGATTTTAGTTAGGGGTTTCAGACTTGGTATGTCTGCAGCAGAGAGCAGGCATTTTAGCTGCTTTAACCTTTCACTGTTGGTTAATATGTATTTTCTCTGGATTCCCCCACTCCCCTTCCCCTACTTTAGTTTGCTTTCTTCCCTGAGCTGGTGTTTGCCAGAGGCAGATGGAATGGTTTACTCAACTTCAGAGCATTCAAATGATTGATTTGTTGATCTTTAAGACTTACTCCTACCCAGCCTAAAGACTCCTGTGTTTGTCAGTGTCTAACTGTGATGTATTTATGAGCTTCTTATAGCTAGTTCGCAATTGGTTGGGATTGCAAATGACAATAGCAGATGTAATACAAGATCTTCTGCTAAACAAGCCAATGACATGCCACGTGAGAAGAATGAGCTAAGACATTGACCATGATTGATTTTAAAATGACATTTAATTAATATGGACATTCATGGACATTAGTGTCTGGAACTACGAATCGTGAGCTCCATCATGTTCTGAAACCGGAGACAAAGATACCTGCTCTATATGGTTCATTTATCTTTTAATCCTCATGAGCAAACTTAGTTCTTTAAAGCAGTATCAATATGTAGAGTTGAAAGAATTATTTGAAAGTGCATATCTGTTTTTCATTTATATCCTTTAGGAGGCAAAGTTATTGTATACGATTTCACTGAAGTAATCAACAGCATATTAGCTAACTGTAGCTAATGATATCACATTGTATATCAAGAACCTTATTGTCATTTTCTCTTCCAAAATTACTAGCTGAAATCATTCCTCAAAGAGGAATTTTTCCTCAGTGACTAATTCACTGGTGTTTCTCTCAATTTGGAGTTTTGTCTTTATAACCAAAAGCTATTTTCCATATGAATCTAGTTCAGATGTCACTTTTTCCAAACTTGCGGCCCTGTCCTGACAAAGAGCTGTTTGATTGGTTCCTAGATGCATCCTCCAGCAGCTGGGTTATATTGGAAGATGCTGTCATGTATTCACCTCCTTTACAATTCTCTGTAGTGTCACACAGAGATAAGAAAAGGCTTACATCAGTCAAATAACTTTTCAGTGTGAATCCAAACGATATTACAACCTGGTCCTCTAGACTGTGCCAGAGATATTCTGGATGAATATAGTAAATATAATGTACTTGATGAGGAGGAATCTGTTATGTATTTGACGGTGTTGACTCTGGGTATCACTGTATGAATGATAGTAACAGTGAATTGAGGAAGATGATGATGGCGGTGAGGATAGCGATGATCATCTACCACTCACTGAGCACATTCTACACATCCGATTCTATGTTATGTTTTCTGAATGAACAATTTATTTTAATTCTCACATTAGACAGAAATGTCAGTGAGGCTATGTAAAATGTCAATGACACAGTGCCTTAGTGTCAGAGCTCGATTCCTACACCAAGTCTGATTGATTCCAAAGCCTACTTTCAACCTTTACACACTAAAAGATGTAGGGTGTCAAAAAAAAATAAAATGCCTCCTTGGATCATTCAAATAAATGAATGTGACCAGTGGGTGTAATACAATGAAAAGTGGTAGGTCCTGTAGTCAAATATATCACCACTTCTCAAACTGTGATGTGCGTGAGTCACCTGAGGATCAAGTTAAAATTTTAGATTCTGATTCAGTAGCCCCAGGACAGAGCCATTTCTAGTAAGCTCCCAAATGTGGCCAATCTAGTAGTCTAAGGACAAGTTTGAAAGCATGGAACTTTTGAGCACATTGCCCTGGCCAAATAGAACAAATCAGCTAGCCTCCATACCCCAGGGAGGGAGCCCTGCTCAGGGGGAGTCAGCTCTGGCCTGGAGAAACATTCTGTGGATGTGGCAAGATGACTCCAGCATTTTTTTTTTTTTTTTTAAGATAAAAGGCTTCTGGACCTAAAATTAGTTATCTACCCAAATCTACTCAATTAATTCATGACAGAGCTTGGTATAAAAACCATGTCTCTAGGCTCTGAGTAAAATAATTTCAACTGCTGCACTTTGCCGCCTATCTTGCTTGTGAAATTGTGGTAGTTTGTTGTTGGTGGTGGTGGTGGTTTCTTCGACTGATGTAAACCATGTATGTCTTTATGTCTTTCTGCTAAAAGCAGAATGCAGAGTGTGTATATGTGAAATACTGATGAATTGGGTTTCCAGTTACTTTTGTTCTGGTATAATAGAGTTTTCTGTTCTAAGACAAAACTATCTTTTTATATGTATCTCGAGCATTTGGATACTCAAGCCAAGGCCAGTTTAGCAAGTATTCTTTTTCAGTTCTAAAATGAATTACAGAATTACCCTACACCATTCAGGAACATCTTTCATTTGCTACATAGACTTCTTAGTAATTGGTGAATAAAAAGCCAGAGTTTCCTGTTTTAACAAGTATTCTGGGAAACAATCATAAAGTTAGAATCTCATACACATATCCTTTTCCCTATTACAGAACGCAGTCTTAGAGCCCTCCCTGCTGCATGGCTGTGTGTCATCTTGTGTAAGTTGCATTCGGGAGTTATATTCAGTCTAATGTATAAAGATAGCAACTGGATTACATGGTATAAAAAGTTGGTATCCACCAGCTCATCTTTTCAATGTTTTTAAAAAATGAAATGGGGATTTGAATACAATAAACACTAAGATGTTTTCTTTTAAATATAAAGCATAAGATTTCACACCCATTCCCTGCTCTCTGCCCCCTTTTCCTATGCTGGTATGATTTATCAATGCTATCTTTGTGAAGCAGGAAAGTGGTACACAAAGGGCTTGTTAAAAAGTGCTATTTTTGATTTTCTAAATTCTATAGGAATATAGCCTGAAGCAATCCACTAAAGAAAAAACATCTGACACTGTTGCATTTCTCACTTCTGCCAGGGTTGTGGAATTACAAGGCCCACAAGGGATGCCAACATGGATGTGCTACTGTTGATAAAACTTTAGCCAGTGGCTTAGTTTCCTCTTTGCTTCCCTCTAAAGGTAAATACAATGGGTGCATAGCAGTCACTTTCAGTCCCGCTTTTATTCTCACACCTTTTAAGTTATAAGCTTATAGTTTGTATAGGTATCAAGCTAACCACGTAGGCCTGAACATTATGGCAGATATGGACACATGTCCTTGTGGGGTTCTCAGAATGTGGGGTCAATATCTCAGTAACCCTTTAGTATATCGTAACCAACAGTAGAAAAACAAAGTCCATTGTTCACATGGCACCATTGGAAGAATTGTTTTTGCTTGTGAAAGAGAACCCATGCACAAGAGAATAAACAAATAATTGAGTATAGTATGTAGCTAACAGCTTCACTGTTCTAGGAGAAATAATAGATTGTATTCATCTTTAACAAAACAGAATTCAAGATTCAAGGCTGAGTAAATAATGATCTGCTATGCATTCTGTGTTCTTGTGCAAGTCTTGGGCAGGTGATAGAAATTCGTAGATTTCTCTCGTTCCTACTGATTATAATCTGCAAAAATACATAGTCATTTAGAATTAGCTGTGTTTTTTCAATACCTTGTATGAAAGATCCATTTGAATCAAATATATGCTCACATCTCAGAGGATTATAAATAAAAATTCAAAATTAGGAACTATTCCAGCTCAAAATCATATGTTCTCACTCTTTTCAATGTTATTCCCATTATTTCAAGTTTAGAGAGAAAACTGGATAATGATTTTTCATGTGTTCATATCTCTCTCTAAGATGATATGTTCATAACTTAAATAAAAAATAAAAATAGCAAGTTGGCTTAAGTAGATTCCTTTAAGCAAATACTTGACCTACTCTAAATGATTTCAGAGGAACTTTCTGGATTCGTTTACATGAGAACTTTTCTACTAGAAGTAGCTACATAAATTCATGCCATTAATTCTATTAAAGCCATAAATGATTGTTCAGGCATTTGAATACTAATAAAAACTCTTTTGTATTGTTAAAAAAAAAAAAACAACCAACCAACCAACAAACATACTTGCAACATTACCAAAATATTAGAAACAAGAAAATAGTCACCCACATCATTAGCACTATCCTAGTTAAAAACACTTTTAATTCATTTGTATTCTATTTCTATCTATCGATTGATATATTTAAATAGTTCCATTCATAATTAACCTGTATTTTTTATTTATTTATTTATTTTTCATCTAATATCATGTAATGAACATTGTTTCTTGCTGGCCCATGGGCTACAAAATTACCATATAAGTTTGGAATAGCATTCAATTTGCTTGATAATGATTTATATGTAATCATTTTCTAATTATTGGACTAATCATTTGTTTCTAGCATAATTATTGTAAAGCTACAGTGAATATATTTCCTTTATATTATTTAAAATATTTATTAAATACTTGTTTTTAAGATATCACTTTTTATCAAAACAGTACTTGTCTTTTTTAAAGATTTCAAGCAACTCAAGAAAGTATATAGAAATTAAAAGAAATAAGGAAACAAAACAATAACAACTACAAGACACCACTCATAAGTAATAATTATTTAGATTATGAGACATCAATGCCAGACATCATCTTTTTTTGCACAATATAAGTAGAAAGATAGGCAGAAATATGGAGATTTTTTTACAGTAGGTAATAATTCAATTACATTATAATTCAATATTTATAACTAATTCATAATACATTTAAGTTTTCTTATTTTAAATGTTAAAACAAAGGGAAACTGAAAGAATTACTAAATTTCAAATAAGTATTTACCACAAAGTTTTATTTTCTAAGATCATTCTAACAACAACAAAAAGACTACAAAGGAAATGTTAAAATTAGAAACCTCATTTTTTTTTTCAATTTTACATTTTAACCTTAGACAATTCTGATTGAGTTCATGCTATACAAATATAAATATTAGAACCCAAAACTACATTCTTACTCCTTCTTTCATCTTCTTATTTTATTAGGTTTATTATTATTTTTACATAACCAGTAATTGTATTTTATGTTAAACATAACTTATATAACATTTATTATTTCTACTGTTTCATGTTTTAAAATATTCTAATCTCACCACTATAACTTTAAATGTTTTTTTTTTTTTTCATTCCTGAATCATTGATGAAATTTAGTTTCCAGGTGGTCATCCAAGGAAAGTTTCAAGGTTACACGTGTTTGTTACACATACGTGCGATTTTCTGCCTGTTGATTCTGTACATGAACAACATGTTAGTTGGGCATAATAATCTTGGCTGATGAGATGATTCCCGTGTCTTCTGTTACTGATGATTTCTGTGTAGAAATTTGACACCTGTCTTAATCTTTACCTTTTGTCAGCGCTTTATATGTTCTATTTAGATGCCTGAAAATTTTTCTCATATTTCTACCTGCATATATACGAAACTAAATATATTCCAGTTTATTTTACATCATTTTTGCAATAGAAAAATGTTGAAAATGTCCCTAATGTTCACTGGCAAGGACTGTTTAAATGATTTGTATCCGTGCACATGCAATAGAATACTATGCAGCCAGAAAAAGATTGAAGGAGCTATTTATGTAGTGATGTGAAATGATTTCTGAAAAAAATTGTTAAATGAAAAAAAAAAAGCAGAATGATGCATAAACTATACTTCCTTTTTTCAAAAAAGAAGATAAATAAAAATATGTGTTTTTTATTTGTGTGTATTTGGATAAAGAAACCCTGGAAGAATTTTTAAGAAATTAAGAAACAAGATTATATGTGATGGAGATGGATAGTGGGCAGATGGCTGCAGGGGTGAGAGTTAGACATTTTATTGTGAAGCATTTTACATTATTTTGGTACAGGAACAAATGAAAACAAAATAATAGAAAATAGCTTTAAATTTTAAAATATGAGCATAGCCATATCGATTAGACAGAAATCGAAACTTGACTTGGTTCTCAGTATTTTCAAGCTGGGTTCATATGCTGGTTCATATGAGAATTTATGTGTGATAACAGTTCTATAGAAACAGCATCTATTTTATAGCTATTTAGCAAGCAGAAACTCAACTCAATATTCATCACTCCACCACTCTCCCCTCAAATGTGCAGCTTCTCCCTTTTTTTTTTTTTTTTTTCTAAACCTCATGGGCTTGGGAGTCAAATGGGAATTATTTATGTTCTGTGAGGAAATACTGAATAAGTACCAGCTTCTTCTGACTGTTGCAGACTCCCTCAACATTTTTGACAAATATTCATTGTTGGTTTGGCTCTAGTCATGTTAACAACAAGCAGAATGGATTAGGTGTTGCTATTGTAAAACAAATTTAGTCCCATGACTACCAACAGATGCTTTAAAAATATTGTACCTAGTCTTTAATTTAGGGAGGAAATGGCTTCGTTGATGTTAGGGCTATAAAACCTCCACCATTCCAAATGAAACAATGACCATAATAAAGTGTGTTGCCTGTTATCTTTGTCTCTTGAATTGCCATTTTTTTTTTCTATAAAATCATAAAGAATTCCATATGAAGTGAAGACCTACTATGGACAAAGCACAATAAATGAACCAAACAGGCATGAGAGATGATCCTTGCTTTTGAGAATCTTATAATAAATTTAGGGTCATAAAATTTAACTACCTCAAATGATTACACAAATATGTTTACATCACCTCAGAAATGATGTCGTATCATTGTTTCAAGAAATTCTTCTCCTTTTTATAATAATATGGCATTTCCATATTTAACAATTTAGTTTTATAGTCTTTCTCCTTTTTTATACTCAGTATTTCTAAAATAATTGAGAGTATTAAAATCATGACCAGATTTTCTCTTTTTGCTATAAGAATGAACTTCATTATCATTCCATCCCTAACATTTATTGACAACTCTATCTTGATTAGTGACCAGAAGCACTAATCTGGCGACCATGTACAGGTTGGGCTGGGAGACAGAGAAAAGTTTGGTTATAGAAACCAGCTAGAAATTCTTAAAATAATCCATGTAAGATAGGATGAGCCTGTATGAAATTAGTGGCAATGAATAGAAATGAAAGGAGAATTGAGAGCACTGTTCAGGAATAGAATTTGTAGATGAGGGGCCTGAATGGGATTGGTGGGCAGTGAGACTAGTGATACAGAGGGAAGGTGGTACCTTAGTGTTAGTAGAGAATAAAAGGAGCTAATAAAATTATATTTCCAGCTTGTTTTTAAACTTCTTGAGGACAAGGGACATGGGTTATTTTTCCTTCATTCTTTCAACAAATATTTCAACAAATTTATAACAATTTACTCAGTGCCACTGACTGAACTAGGTGCTAGTAACATAAAAATTAGAAGACGCACTCTGAACATCTCCTTGTCTAATAACAGCATAAGAATATAAGGAAATAATTGCTATACAATTATAATAAAATGTCACAAATGCCGTTATAGAGAAACTATAATGCAATCCCTTCTCCCACCGCCTTTCTCATATGTCTCAGAATTTAGGTGCTAAGTAAATGCTTGTGTCAATTAGCTTGTTCTGTTTTCTTCCGTCAGAGCAATGCATAAGGACTAGATCTGACTCCCAAGAATGGGCTGATAATATTCCAACTATTGCAAAGGGATAACAGGCAAGAACGTGGCATGTCATTTATAACTAGCATTGAGAATACTGCTTATTTCTTTATCTTCTTTTGACTTGACAACAAAAGCATTGTTTAAAACCCCAAACCACAGCAAATGATCTTCTCTTTTTCTCAAGTAAAAATAAATTATTTTAAGTGATTTGTTCATACGCGTGTGCATGCTTTTTCCACAAGCTCCTGCCACTAACAAGGTGTAAGCAATTGTCAAGTGGCTCATCCTCCTCTAATGAAAACCTGCTCTTTAAAGCTACTCACCCCATAGACCTTGCTCGAAATGACAGCAATTCTCCAACTCCTGCCTCACACAGTGTGTAACACTGAAGCAGTAGACAATGCTCTTCACTTTCGTGTTATGTAGTGATATAGTGACCATAAAATGATATAGTCAGCTTAAAATCCAGCTCCTGTACCCTTGGCCTGCTGAAGCCCGCTCCCTCAGGTGACTGAAAAGCTGTGTGAGGCTATTACTCTTATTTGCTCTGCATTCTGATTATTAGTTTCACTGAATGACCTCTTGATGCCTCTATAGAGCAGAATGTAAATGGAACAGTGCCAGAACTTTGCTCCAAAGAAGGCCTTTTTTTTCTTCAGTGACTGCAACAAGAGAAGAAAGGAAAGTTTTTTCCTTCATAGTGGAACTTTGCCTTGGAAATGGTTCTTTGGGGAGAGTTTGGGTGGAGGTGGGGTAACTATCACTGCCTCCAACATCTTTACCACCTGGAGGTTGCAGCTTCTAGGACCTGCTAATGACCAGTGTGCCTCAAGCAGGATAAAGTCCCAGTGCCTTAGCAGACTTCATTGATTTCTGGGACACCAAAGAACAACTGAGCTCTCCAAGGAGAAGCAGAGAATTTACAGCTGGAAGGAGGATGTGGCGATCTATTACTGATTCAACACCCTTCATAATTCCATAAGGGACTTGAAAGAGAACAGAGTGACAGGCTCTTAGAAGAACATTAAGATACAGCAGAAATTGCCAGACCCTTTGGGGTTCGTGTAACACTAGCAGAGGGCCTGTGAACTTTACTATCTCAAAAACACTAATAAAAATTGTATCTGAATCAGTAATGAACTTCTCCCCTCCAAACCATCAAGTTGCTTTGCTTTTGGTTCTGCATGGTGAGGTGACACTGCTTCTGCTTCACCAGAGCTCTAATTAGCAGTTATATGTGTCTGATTAAGAACAGTAAACAAATAAGTTATTACTGAAATGTGGCTGTCAAATTCTTTAAAGTGTGAGGGTTTCTGGGAGGAAAAAAAGTAATAAAGGGTTTTTGATTGTAAAAGATTAGGAACTATTTATCTAGAGCTACACTGACCAATGGTAGCCATGAGACACAGGTAGGTATTTTAAATTTAAATTAATTACAATTAATTAAAAATAAAATTTCTCAGTTACACTAGCTACATTTCATATGTTCCATAGTCACATGTGGCTAGTGGTGATAATATTGGACAGTGTAGATATGTCATATTTCAGAAATTGTATTCGACAGCACTAAAGACCAACATGTTTTTATAAAGAGGAGTTCCTCAAAACATGAAAAGTACATACATTCTTTTTCTCTCAGTCTATACATTTATGACCAAAGTAAATAATGCATAAGATGATGAAAACTAAAACAGTACTAACTGGTATAGTAGAAAGCAAATCTTCTTGCCTCTTCCTTCAGTTCTTTTCCATTATCAGTTGTTTGCAATATCTCTGGTGGGGCTGGCTGCCTTTCTAATTTTAAATAATCCACTTGTACATGAACTTCTTGATCTATCAATTTCAGATGGTATTTATAGACTCTCTGACATAGAATATTACACATTTGGTACACTCTTAACATCCCTCTCAAATTGCTTCCTAGGTCTACCAGATCTATTTTTTTTTTACTTCTACTGGTTATCATTATGAGGTAACATAACATTCTAATGCAATAATAATTTTAATTACTCAAGATAATATCACTTTGCCTACTACTGTGTATGATGAGAAAATATGTGTCCTTCCATTTCTCTACAGCACTCCTTTTTTCCAGATCTTCACAAACTCAATCCACCAAATTATTTGTTTAAAATAAACTGTAATTACAAAACACACATACACACACACACAAAATTTAGTCTTCCATCTTTGTTTATAATTTTAGTTTAATTAAAGCCAATAAACAATATTTATAGTATTTTGATCAAGTAAATATTATTAATTGTAAAAATCACATGTGTAAATAACTTAAAGTGATGGACACATATTCCTTTGAAATTGATTTGTTTCTACTAATGGAGAATATGATTAATATAAGTTTACAGGGGCATCTGGCTTCTTAACCATACAGTATGATATTCCAGATAATCGATGGCTTTCTATTCTAAATTATTATTTACTGGCATGGTACATAACCCACATCCTGAGATTATTTTTATTCCAGAGAATGTTTTCTTTATTTTGCTTTTAAAATCCATCCCACGTCTTCCTCCTACTTAGATTCCCTTTTCATTTTGCTGCAAAATATTCTCATGAAATTTTTTCAGAAAGAGTTTTTGGATGATGGTAGGTTTTCTGAGTCTTTGTAATCTAGCAATTTTTTTCTCCTTGTACTTTATTCAATATTAGGGTGAAAAGAGAATTCTAGATCCAAAACATTTTTATTAAATATTTTGGTTGTGTTTTCTTTTTGAAAAATAATTGATCGCACATATTTGTGGGATACAGAGTTGAATATCAATACCTGTGTAAAATGGGTGATGATCAAATCAGAACAATTATCATGTCCATAATTATAAAATGTAATCATTCCTTGTGACCATTAACCAATTTCTCCCTAACCTCCCTCCCCCTCCCCCTTTCCCACTTCTAGTAACCACAGTTCTGTTCTCTCCTTCTGAAAGTTCAATGTATTATTGTGATCTTTCTTTCTTTCTTTCTTTTTCTTTTTCTTTCCCTTCTTCCTTCCTTCTTTCCTTCCTTCCTTCCTTCCTTCCTTCCTCTTGCACGCTCTCTCTCTCTCTCTCTCTCTCTCTCTCTCTCTTATCCCACTTATGAGTGAGAACATGCAGTATTTCTTTTTCTGTGCCTGGATTCTTTCACTTAACATAATTTTCTCTGAGCTCATCCATGCTGCTGTGAATAGCAGAATTTCATTCTATTTTACAGCTGAGTAGTATTCCATTGTGTACATATACTTCATTTTCCTTATCCAGTCACCTTGGTTATTTTAAATAGAGCTGTGAAAAACATAGGAGTGCAGGTTTCACTTAGACATGATGATTTCCATTGCTTTGGGTATCTACCCAGATTTCTGGATTGCTGGATCACACGGCAGTCTGTCTGTAGTTGTTTGAGGAACCTCCATACGGTTTTCCATAATGACTGTACTAATTTACAGTCCCCCCAACAGCGTAGGAGGGATCCCCTTTCTCTGCATCCTTGTCAGCATTTGTTGTTCTCTGTCTTTTTGATAACAGCCAGTCTAACTGGGGTGAGATGATATCTCAGTGTGGTTTTGATTTGCACTTCCCTGATGATTAGTGATGTGGAGCATTTTTTCATATACTTGTTGGCTATTTGTATGTCTTCCTCTGAGAATTGTCTATTAAGTTACTTTGCCTATTTTTAAATCAGATCATTTGTTGTTTTACTGTTAAGTTGTTGAGTTCCTGTGTATTTTGGATATTAATCACTTGTCAGATACATAGTTTGCAAATATTTTCCCCCATTCTGTAGTTTGTCTTTCACTCTGTTGATCGTTTCTTTGGCTGTGCAGAAGCTTTTTGTTTTGATATAATCCCATTTGTTTGTTTTTCCTTTTGCTGCCTGTGCTTTGGGGATCATATTCACAAAGTCTTTGCCCAGTCCTACTTCCTGAAGTGTTTCCCCTATGTTTTCTTCAAGGAGTTTTACAGTTTCAGGTCTTATATTTGTCTATAATCCATTTTGAGATGATTTTGGTATATGGAGAAATGTACAGGTATAGTTTCATTCTTCCACACATGGATGTCCAGTTTTACCAGCACCACTTGCTGATGAGGCAATCTTTTCCCCAATATATGTTCTTGGTCCCTTTGTTGAAGATCAATTGGTTGTTAGCATGTGGGATGATTTCTGGGTTCTCTGTTATTTTCCATTTGTCCACGTGTCTGTTTTCATGCCAGTACCATGCTGTTTCATTACTGTATTAGTCTGTTTCTATTGCTTAAACCAAAAATACCTGAAACTGGGTAATTTATAAAGAAACAATATTTATTGCTTACAGTTTCGGAGCCTGGGATGTTCAAAGTCCAGGGAATACATTTGGAGAGGGCCTTACTTGGTGATGACTTTAACAATGCAGGGTATCACATTTTGAGAAAGGCAAGAGAGAGATCTTCTCATGTACTCTCCTTTTAAAGCCATCAGAACCATGCCCATGATCACCATTAAACAATCAATAGTAGATTAATCTGCTTACTAAGGTGTGGTCCCCACAATCTTATCACCTCTTCAAGGCCCCACCTTTCAATTACTATAAAAGGATTTCCCACCCTCTTAACATTGTCACAGTAAGGATCAAGTTTCAATGAGTTTGGGGCAACATCCAATCCACAGCAGTTACTACAGCTTTGTAATATAATTAAAAGTCAGGTAGTGTAATGCCTCTGGCTTTATTTATTTACTTATTTTTTTGCCAAGGATTTCTTTGGCTACTGGGGGTCTTTTGTTGTTACATATGAATGTTGAGATTTTTTTTTCTTTCTATTTTTGTGAAGAATGTCATTGGTATTTTGATGGGGATTCCACTGAATCTGTAGATCACTTTGGATAGTATGGACATTTTCACAATGTTAATTCTTCCAATCCATGAAGAACATGGACTGTCTTTCCATCTATGGGTTTCCTCTTTAATTTCTTTCAGCAGTGTTTTGTAATGCTTGTTGTAGAAATCATTCACCTTCTTGGTTAAATTTATTCCTAGGTATTTTATCCTTTTGGTATCTATTGTAAATGGTCTTGCCTTCTTCATTTCTTTTCCTGGGTGATTTTTGGTGTATAAAAATGATACTGATTTTTGTGTATTGATTTTATATCCTGCAACTTTATGAATTTGTTTGTCAGCTCTAAGAGTTTTTTGGTAGAGTTTCTAGGTTTTCAATATACAGGATCATCATGTCATCTGTGACGAGGGATAATTTGGCTGCCATTTTATTAATTTTTTTATAGTTGTTTTATGTTTATTTTGTTTTTTTTCCTTCCTTTTGTTTTTCTTTACTGTTTTGTGGGGGTTTTTTATAGTGAAAAGATACATATTCTTTCTCTTTCTCATTTGCTTATCTGTTCTACTATCAGTTTTTATTCTTTCTTGCATATTTATGGTGATATGTATTGCACTTTTGATTCCAGATGTAGAACTCCCTTGAGGATTTGTTGAAGGGCCAGTCTAGTGGTGATAAATTCCTGCACTTTTTGTTTGTTTGAGAAAGATGCTATTTCCTCTTCATTTCTGAAGGAAAACTCTTCTGGGTATAGTATTCTTGGCTGGTGCTTTTTTTCTTTCAGCACTTTGCATATATCATCCCACTCTCTCCTGGCCTGTAGGGTTTCTGTTGGTAAGTGTACTGTTAGCCTGATGCAGATTCTCTTATAGGTAGTTTGATGCTTTTCTCTTGCTGTTTCTAGAGTTCTTTCTTGGTCTTTGAGTTTTGACAATTGTACTATAATGTGTCTCAGGGAGGTCCTTTTTGGGTTGAATCTCTTTGGGGATCTTTGAGCTTCTTGGATCTGTGAGACCATCTCTCTCCCAATACTTGGGAAGTTTTAGGCTATTATTTAATAAATAGGCTTTCAGTACCTTTTCCTTCCTCTTCCCCTTTCTGATTACTCACAATATGTATGTTTGTATGCTTAGGGTTATCAGAAAGACTTCATAGGCTGTCTTCATTTTTTAAAATTCTTTTTTATTTTGGGGGGTCCAACTACGTTAATAAAAAAAAGATTGTCTTCTAGCTCAGAATTTTTTTCTTCCACTTGTTTTAATATGCTGCTTATGCTCTTGGTTGTGTTTTTATTTTGTTGAATGAATTCAATGAATCCTTTCATTGAAGATTTTCTAAGTGATTCGTTTTTATTGTTTCTCTTTGTTGAAATTCTCATACATGTCCTGGATTGTTTTTCTGACTTCATTGTGATTTCTATTTTCTTGTCCATCATGTTGAGTTTCTTTAATATTGCCATTTGGGATTCCTCTTCAGGTGATTCACTGGCTTTCTGTAGTTTGGGGTCTAGCATTGGAGAACCATAGTCTTCATTTGGGCAAATCCTGTTTCTCTGTTTGTTCATGCTTCTTGTATCTTGGCATTGATGTCTGGGCATCTGATGGTTTAGTAACTTCTTTTAATTTTAGGCTTCATAGGTTAGGTTCTGTGTGAGCATGGTAGTACGTTCTGGCTGTCTCTCTGCACCTTCTCCTCTGGTGCAGGCAGGCTGCTATGTCAGA
Organism: Cynocephalus volans; assembly: GCF_027409185.1. Taxonomy (NCBI): domain Eukaryota; kingdom Metazoa; phylum Chordata; class Mammalia; order Dermoptera; family Cynocephalidae; genus Cynocephalus; species Cynocephalus volans. The sequence continues at coordinate 102,740,709 of NC_084461.1, forward strand.
CAGGACACTGGACACTGGGCTCCTGGGGATGATGGCACGGATCTAGGCAGTTTGCACACCTCTAGCACAAATTCTGCTCATGCTGGGGACATTGCTGTGTCAGGCAGACGTCTGAGCTCCTGGGGTAGGAAGGCATAGATTCAGGTGTCAAATCCTGCTCACTGTCCACTGAGGAGGGGCTGAGGCATTGATTTGGGTGGGGCTCTGAGCTCTAGGGGGGAAGAGGTCATGTTATCTGGTAGCCAGCATGCTCCTCCCTTGTGCTGTCTGCTGGGGTGTGCGGGGCTGCTAGGTTGACAGGATACTGCTGCCTGTCCTCCCTGCTCAACCTTGTCCCAGCAGTGCAGGGTTTCTCCACTCTCTGCACTGGTCCTGTTCAGGAGTTTGCCTGTCCTTCTACTTTGCTGTCTCAAGATTCCAGGTCTTGGGGGGTTTCTTCAATATTTAGATGGTTTCTGTTATTTTCTGATAGATACACTACTCTACCAGTGACTATTTTTTTGCTTTAGGCTTTTTTTGCATTAAAGGTGAGGGCTTACTGTCTCTCTTCAGCCATCTTGCTGGTGAAAAGAAAATATTTTTTTCAATATCCAATCTTGCTTACGCCTGGCCCTACAATTCTAGTACCTCCATGCATTTCTTTTCCTATAGCACAGATGATGTTCAACCTTCATTACTTTCTCATTTGGCAATTACCATAGTTGTTGTGATCCTGATAAAGACAGACCAAAGGGATGATGTCTTTTTATGTCTTCCTGGTAAATTATCTTGTTAAGTCAGCAATGGATCCTGAAAGACATGCAGAATATGCCAGTCAGTAAAATCACTGAGAAACTCTATTGGCTCCTGAGAATTGATTCAATATCTTTAGTCTTTGCTATGTATTTCTTTGGTCTCTGTAGACAGAATTCCATGAAAATATGTGGTGCATAAAATATTTTGCTTTTGCAGGAAGAGAGGAAATGGTTCTTCCCAAATTTCCCCACAACAAAAACTTCTCTCTATTCAGGGAAAGATGAGCACTGATAAATAAACTTGCTGGAAATAGATTTCAACAATAAACCCATTATATAATCAGAGTTATGGAATTTAAGACATAAGACAGTCATCTAGGATATTCTGTTATTTCAATCAAGACTATCCCATAACATTTCAGGAAGCTGTCATTTGGAAATACCTAGGAATTCTAAATGATAGAAACCAAATGGTTTCTTCCACCAAATGGTTTCTTTTGATAGGTCATTTTGTTCAGCCTGAAGATTCTTCTTTTATATCCTTTAGAATTCTATGCAAGGGAATGAATAATAAAAGTATAGGCAAATGGAACTTTTCTCAATTATATGCATTGAAAAATTCACAGTTGGTTAGAGAAACCGAACATTTAATATTTTGTTGCTGAGAGTAATTTAAAAAGAGAAAGTCAAATAGACTCATTTTGGGTTGGTATGTGTGTGGGCTACTAAAGAGAAAAACATGAAAGAAATATTGATGGTATTCAGTGGAAAAAAATGAAGCAGGAAGTCAGAAAGCTAAAACAGACTGTAGAAATAAATGTTAATGGTTAGAATGGTAAGCAGACTGTTATATGTCCTATAATCTTTATTCATGGGAGAAAAATTGAATAGAGAAAACCTATAAATTTTATATATTTTCTTGTACATATAGGTGGTGGTTATAACTTATAATCTACCATGGTATAGAAATAAGTAATGACAGATACTGATTACTAAAACAGTTATTGTTATTACCTTACTTTTGCCCTAGAATTTTTCAAGATACCTATTTTGTTCTTATTGCAAGATTGTTAGTCAGTCAGGGCTAGGTATAATTATGACTTTTGAAAAGAGGTTAATTGACTTGCCCAAGGTTAAATAGCTTGTCATTGAAAGCACTGATGCTAGAACCTCTATTATTTCCCGCCAATTCACTTCTTTATTATAAATGTTGTTGCTACCCCAACTCCACCCCAGTAGGGAGAGAGAGAGAGAGAGAAAATAATTAACTTACATGAAATAAGAGCATAACAATTTAGTGCTCAGTTTTTGAAAGTGACAATAGACTAAGGGAATGATGGCACTGGATTCCATGGTTGGAGCAAGCTTAAAGGAGAGCACAGGACTTGTGCTGGGATGTGCGGGCCAGTTTAGAGTCCACTCACCTGCCTATATGAATTCTGGGGCTAGAACAAAGTGTGCCTCTTCTGTGAGCCTTTTCCATAGATTGATTTAGTGGCTTTTCTTGGGATGGCTCTAAAATTTATTTCCTATATGAAACTGTCAGAATTATGTGTCTCTTACTAATCACTGTACTAAAGTCCAAATGTAATAATGCTGAATTACCACTAAGTTGTTCAATATATAGGAAAAGATCTTTGTAATTTTGATCTAGATAAGAATTTCTTAAATGATACATAGAAAAAGCATATATAGAAAAGGAAATTTTTTGTAAAATAGATTATATTTTAATTTGAATCTACTATATAATCAAAAGACAATATAAAAAAAGGACAAACAGCTGATTCAGAGAATATATATGCTAAGGGTATAAAAGACAATAAATTAGTAGTAAGAATTTCACAAATGAGTAAAAATACTACAGCATGAAAAACTGATTTAAAAAGATGGGCAAAGCATTTAAACCTGAGTGGTTCCAATCATGGCAAAATATTCTTAACCTCACCAGTAATTGTGGAAATTAATTTAAAATAGTAAGATTTTTTTTTCACATATCTTATTGGCAAAATCATAAAAAATTACAATACTACATGTTGAAGAGGCCATTGAGAAATGAGAACTCTTAATAACTGTTAGAAGTTGTATAAATTGTTGAAGCTATTTAGTAAAACAATATCACAGAATATACTGAAATTGAAAATGCACATATCCTATGAAGTAGCATCACCATTCCAAAGTATATTACCTGAAGAAATTCCCATGCATTTGTGCAAGGAGATGTGCAGGGAGCTTCATTGTAGCATTATTTGTAATGAAATCTTGGAAACAACACAAATATCCATCAGCAAACAAAATAATAAATAATTGTATATTCATTAAATGTGATCCTATGCACAGCAGTTAAACAGTGTTTTAGAATAGACCCATAATATTCAAGTTAGATTTACAAAACAAAAGAATAGAATGAAATAAGTAAGGTGTACTTTGTGTATAGTATATCATTTGTAAATTTTACAAAACACGTGAAATATGTTTGTTTAATGTTTCTGGATAAATATGCAGGTAGTTAAAGTATAAAAACATGTACCAGTTATTTATTTACAATAATGATTGTCCCTGGGGAGAAAGGGAGGAGATCATAGGAGATTTCAATTTTATCTATAATAGCCTATTCTTCACCCCTCAAAAGAAAGAAAGAAGAAAGAAATAAACTTCTAACTAGCTAATGTTTTATCTTAATATTACTTTTTTTTAGAGTGAGTATTCCTCACATATTTTTTATTTAAAAATAATTTTTTAAGAAAACTTTTTCACATTAGATAGGAGGTCTAGCCTCAGATTACAGAACAGTCAGCCCTCTCCAACCTAACAATTGAGTATCCCGGTGGAAAGTGTTGCGTCTGGGAGCGTCTAGTAGTACTACCTGGCAATTGTTCCTATGAGAAACATTGCATGAAGAAGGCAGGCACATCTCTGAATCTGCACCTTCTATCACACCTGGGTTGTTCCTAAGAGAACTTCTGCTTTACCTTATTGTGGAGACTTTTGATCTCTTTGTCTTCTTACTTTAAGCCTGAGCTTTCACCATCCCCATCACAATTTAGAACCCTTTTGAAACCTGACATTTTCTCTTGGTAGATGCTGAACTGCAGCATCTAAGGGGCCTGTCAAATGTATGTTTCACTTTACATTTCTTTCCACAGGCTATATAGTTAGTCCTAATAGTAGGCTCAAATCTAGGTTTTGTTTAGCTTTCTGAGAACATTTGCATCTAAATATAAAAATGATGCTGAAGCTAAACAAACTATGTTTTGTAGGGCATCAATATTTCATAGAATTTACTTTATGGACTCTGGAGTTAGACTATTTGGCTTAGCCTCAAACAAACTGTGATACTGAGCAAGTTACTTAAACTCTTTAGACCTCAATTAACTTATCTATAAAATGGGGATCATAATACTACCTTTAAAGGTAGTTGTGTGAATTAAATGAGTTGTAAAGCATTTAGTGGTGGTCTTGGCACATGGTATGCATTTAGTAAATGTTAATTATTTGTTTGAAGGTTTGAGAATACTAGCATCATATGGGATGGTATTAACTGTATTCATGCTCACAGTACTTAGTTAGTCATTCTTTCAATGCAACTAAATCACCAGAACATATTCACACATTGCAGCTCTAATATTGACAAATGAACAAGGAATACTTTTACACGTTAGAGAGATGAATACCTAGGAATAAATGACATGCAATTAAAATAACACATTCCATGCAAATCAGTTCCTTCAAAATATTCAAAAGCCTAATCATTTTGATTATTTTTTAATAGCAATGTGAAGTTCTGCCTTTATTGCCTGATGGAACTCCTGAAATGCATTGTGCAACTCAAAAGGCACCCAGGCTTCTGAATAGAACACTATAAACCTGATTTCAACAGATTGAAAACAAGATGTGACAAGCAGTTTGACACTGGCCCTCCACTAATTTCCGCTATTTGTAAAGAGGCACATCTGAATAGAAATAGCTCTGCAGAATGGATTGGTATGGTTGGGGCCATGTCAGTCCACACATAAAACTGTAGTACAGGGAAAAATAAGCAGCCATTGATTTCCCATGAAGGCCCCCCTAGTCTGGGGAAAGCAGCCAATACGTAGCACCAGCTGCTCTCTGCTGGAAACCCTTTGTGGAGGGTATGAGGAGTGGGAGAAAGCTGGTGAATATAAAAAGGGGAAAATATGCACACACACACCAGAACTCAGGATAGAAGAGTTGGTGACGACTGCCTAAGCCTTGCTTCTTTCCTCAAACTAAGCATGCTTCTTTCTCAGAAAACAGAGGGGGGGGAGGGAAGCTTCAACAAACCCTACCTTTATTTATGCAACACGTTGGGAACTGTTCCAATGGGAATTTCTCATGCTCTTTCACGTTCCCTGAATTCTGTTGGTGGTGAGTTCTTGTTTTCTTTAAACTGCTCTGATCTAATAAGTATTTGCCTCAAAACCAGAACAAATTCTCAGTGTGATTGCAAGTCCTAATTTACATAATTGTATTATGACAACAATTTTAGGAGGATAATAAATAAGGAATATTTTGATGTTTGCTGTCTGTGATGCATAAAATACTCCCAGATTCCTTTCTGAGTACCTCCATGACAATTTTGCTGAGTAAATGACACTAAAAATCTTTTTCTAAGTTTAGGCAGCAGTGTGCAATCTTTCTTTGTTTCTAACTCATACACTGCAAGCAGTGTATCTTACAATGGAATCAAGTATTCATAAAGGTGTTCCAAGAAAGCTCAGAACAATATGTTTCAAATGTCCTCCAAAGTTTGAAATATTTGGCAGTGTTTCTCCTTTATGGATGTTAGCTGTGAGCACTGCTATAGAGAGAAGTTGGCCAGGATTAAAAAGTATTTTTTCCAAACCAGTTTGGTCATCTGCCTAGAGAGTCATTGGGAAAATATGAATTATTCCACAGGATGAAATTGTCCTGCAGTGAAAATAGCAAGCCATTAGAGAAAAATAGATTTTAAAACACACAAAAAATAAGACATCTTATACAAGAATATCTGAGTCCTGTTGGATTTTGCTTTATTTCTATTTGCAAGGGTATGCAAATAACTTACTTAAAATATTTGAGTATTAAATTTAAGAATGTTAATATCTATAGCTTATAGATAGAATCTTTCAGACAGGTATAAATTAAAAGCAATTTAAAAATTATAGTACAAATCCATTTATTTGCATCTTACTGATAATGTATTATTTCTATTGAAAAGAAATGGAATAAAATTTTAAGTTTTACTTAAAATATAAAAACAGTTTGCTAAGTAGCTTACTAGTATGAACAAATTTCAGGGAAAATATATAATGTACAATGTTTTTAAGACTCAGGATCAATCAACCATCTATATCTCACATGCTAATGACAAATGATTTATTCATTTTCAAGAGATATGCCACATCTTTGTAAGGCCATTTCTCTAAAAATATTTCATAACTTAAATGTTTTACTAAATCATATTTGTTTTCTTAATAATTCATACAAATAAGTGATGTTTCTCTGTGCTGTAATATCATGGTTACTTTCACATGCTTCTCTCTTTTTATCCTATGTGACTTGCATCCTTCTTTCAACAACCCTCTTTCCCAGTCCTTATTATCCTTAGTACATGATATGCCTGCAGATGTCCTGGCAATGAGACTTGTGTTCTATCACTAGTTCTGCAGGGCCTGAGCTAAGCCAGCTGCATCACTGGTGATTCAGGGAGACACTGATTGCACTAGGTGGCATGAATAAATGCACACTGCTAATAGCTCCTCCATCCAGAATGTGAACATTGACAACAAAGCAGTTTCAGAGATCAGCTGGTGGCTCTGAATCCTAGAAACACAGGTTTTGGCTTATAACGAAAGATGACCTCTAAATGAATTACAATTTAGCTTTTAAATAAAATTAAGTTACCATTTTACAGTCCTTGAATCAGCAGAGTAGAAATGAATGCAAATTCTTTTCATTCTCATGTTTCAGATCCCCTTAGTTTACAATTGAGTGCTTTAACCTATGAAGTATGCAGGCTATTTGAAAATCCTAGTTCTAAACTGCTCGAGGACCACCTGTGGGTTGCATAGAGTTGAACTGTGTGAAGTTTGGCTTTTGCACCCACAATGTGAAATTGAGAAGTCCCCACACCAAAGTCACATGGACCACAAAGGGAGGTGAAATAACAGTAACTAGCCTAAAGCCAGCATCCTCTACAACAGAAAGAACAAACTATGCTTACCTACACTTTAGGCTTAAAAATAATTATTTACAAAGGAATATTTTTCTTATTCACCAAGTATCTCAGTAATAACTCATTTCAAAATTAGTACTTACCATTTTTTATTTGTTTCTTAATGCAGCTGCAACGTTCCATCTACGGTTATTTTTATGCTACTTGAAAACAATTCCTCAGTATTTCCTTTAGTGAATTCTGTCAGATGATCTTGGTCTCAAAATATCATTATTGCTTCCTTATTGCTGAAGGACATTTTCTTGGGTGAAAACAAATCTAGATCAACAGTTATTTTCTTGCTGAAATTTAAGAATATCATTTCATTATCTTCTATCTTTCATTGTTTCTGTTGAGAAATAGAATATTTGTTGCCTTGTTAAATGTCTTTTAAATTTTGTTTGTTTTTCTACTCTGTATATTACAAAAAATTTTCTCTGTCATGTTTTTAGTACTTATTCTAGGATGTGTCATGTATACAGTGATGTTCTTTCACCAATTTTGGAAGGTTTTGGAAAGTTCTTAGCCATTATCTCCTTCAAGAGAACTTCTGCTTCATTCTCTCCCATTTCTTTCAGGAGTTAAATTGTAAATACTTTAAACTTTCTCACCATATTCTGTATGTCTCTTAGCTTTCTCATGCAGTTTTCATCATTGTAGCTCTTCATTCTTCATTCTGGATAGTTTTTCTGACCAGTTCTCCAGTGTACTAATATTCTCTGTAGCTATGTCTAACCCACCGTTAAAGATTTTTTTTCCAAAGAATTTTTAATATTGTCTTGTATCTTCCTGCATAGAGCAAATAAATTATTTTAAAGTCTGTCAGAGAATTCCTATATCTATATACCCCTGTAAGCATGTTTGGATTGTCTGCTATTTTTGCTGAGTTTTTTTTTTTTTCCCAAGTTTTCTCACATTCTTTTGTGCCTGATGTTTTATTTTTAAAATTGTTTGTAGAAATAATTTGAGCTGAAGATAATATTGTCTTCCACCAGAAATAATTTTCATTTGTTTCCGTCAGTTAACTGAGAGTTCAAACAAGCTGGCATTACCTGAATAACATCTTGAGATTGAAGTTACTTGAGCTGAACTGCATTGCTTGCAAGCACCTGTCTACTTTTGGCTTATTCTTACTCTTGGGAACAGTACTTAGGGTTCCCACCTTAAGATGAAGGTTTAGCAGTCTTTCATTCCTTATAGGCCTTAGACTCAAATATCTTTCCTCTCAGCCCTATCTATATAACTATGACTCTCAATAGTGCCATCCAGCCTCTCAGTATCTCACAAATAGGGGGAAAGTAACCTTGAAAGCAGCTCATGTTCTTTGACTGGAATCTTCCCCCAGATCTGGGCCAGTAATTCTTTGAAATCTTGGTAGCTTTCTGAAGCCTTAAAGAAATTATTTTTAATTATGCCCAACTTTGATAGTTGTTCTTAGTGGGAAGGTCATCCCAATTTTCTAGTCTACAACTGATAGAAGATGTAGTCCCAAATTCAACTAAATCTTAATTTAAGATCAGAGTGCTTTGCTTGGTAGGACCATTTTTCATTTCACAGGCCAAAATATAGTGCACATATTCAACCAATATTAGTGTGCAGTTTTAGATAAAATAGTGTCTCAACTTATTCAGTTTTCTTTGATGTTTTATCCACAAAGTTATTTCTTTCACATGTCCCAGTTTTTAATATTTCTTCTGGTTTCTGTATCTTCTCATTAGGATCACTGTTTTTACTGTGTGGTTTAACTTACAGCCACCTTCAGGTTACTGTGTGACCTGAGCGCTCATTATGAGTAGAATCTTGTCAGAGCCACCAAGTCATAAAAGTAGCTTGGGCATGAGAATTCATCATCAAGCAATAAAAATACCTGAAGAAATTAATGAAATAGAAGCCAATAATGCAATAGAAGATTGATACAGCATACAGTGAAAGCTGGTTATTTAGAAAGTGCATAAAATAGACATAGACCCAGAAATACTAATCAAAGAAAAAGAGGATTTATAAATTAAAAAGTATTAAGAATGAAAAGAATCGTAGCCGTAAATGATGCAGAAATTACAAAGATAATAAATGGAAATGGTGAATCATGTTATGTCAAAAATTTTGAAAACCTAAATGAAATTGATAATTTTTAGAAAGATATAACCTATCAAAGCTGACTGTAAAAGAAATAAAAATTCTTCATGGATTATTAAAAAACCTTCTGTAAAGAAATGAAAGATCTAAAAAATTTTAAGAAAATTTCTTAAAATTCTCAGTAAACAATTTTATAAAAATTCTTCCAAAAGTATAAATAGAAGGAATACCCCATATTCATTCTGAGGCCAGTGTAATCTTGACACCAAAATTTGAAATCTGGCTACAAGTATTGAAGAGGATGTGGAAAAATGAAAACTATTATAAACTGCTAATAGAAGTATACTTTAATCCAGTCATTTTGCAAAAGCTGAACATGTAGAATTGCACTCCTAGCTATATATCCTAAATATAGCTTCTTAAAATCTTTTCAAGAGCATTTTTACATTGTGACTATGTACACACACACATGCATACATAAAGTATCATGAAGCAATCATTTCTCTTATTATGTCTAATGCTTTTAATGTTTTTAGTTGTATTATATTTTAATAAACTTTTGGTTATGTACTACTAAGTTGATTTCATATTCCACTAATGGTTCTCAAATATCAGTTTGAATAACTATACTAGAGAAATTTTTACTAAGGAACACTAGATGTATGAAATACTATTAGCACCGTTCAAAAAATAGCGAAAATATTCAAAAAATTGTAAATGTCTGTCAATTATCAGGTGTATAAATAAATGCTAGATATTTATACAATGAAATATTATGAACCAATCAAAATAATATAATACCATGCACATCAATAAGAATGATCTTAAAATATAATATTGAGCAAAAAAAGAAAGGTATAAGAGAACACATTTCTCGATTAGCATCAAGTGTAAAACTGGACTAAACTACATTATAAGTTGTATAAGGAACTCGTATAAGTTCCTTGAAAGAAACCCTTTTCTCTACTTGTTTGAGATTTCAAAAGAAATCAATACACAGAACATGATGCTGTAGATGATTGGATTACAATGCAAAGTGAGCTAACATTCTTGCAGTGTCTCTTATCTTAAAGTTAGGGTATTTCAAGATAAAGTGAGACCTAAAAAGTTGGGATGGGGATGTCTCCACAGATTCCATGAAGGTGAAATCATTATTTTAGTTAAAGTAACTTTAGCACTTTGGTTTTGAGCTAACTGGCCCTCTCACTTATTTCCTATAATAATATCATCAGTATGTGATAATTAAAAAAATATAAGGAAAATACAATGCTATGGCAATGAGCAAAAGAAAACTCAATCTTATATAGACTAAAATCCATGCAAGATTGGCTTGTCAATATTGTGTCCTCACTAGTCAGCCACAGGAAAGTCAGCTAGTACTTAACTTACACAATAAATTTCATTAAGACTGGCATTAAACCAATCTGTTCTTTCATTAGACAAATATTTAAGTACCCACAGTGTGCCCAATATTGTATAATGAACTCAATCACAAACCCTGTATTATTCCAAAATAATTAGAAATAACTTTCAGCATAGAAATGAGATCTCTTCATTACATCTGAAATTATATTTCTATGTGTTCCTGCAGATGCACTTGCTCACCAAGGTGTAGCTAATATGCTAGATTTCCGGTCACTGGTTATCTTCATCTCTTCCACGTTGCTTATAAATCCTTGCCTTTAGTCTTCCATTGAATGTTTGTAGACATCTTATATTATGTTTTTCTTATAAGTTACTTCACAACAGTTTTGGAGGAAGAGAGGGTATAATGAAGTTATAACTGAAAAATAATTATTTAATGATTTTTATTAGCATCAAAATTACATTTATTTAGATAGCAGATGTCTTGACCCCTAGGAAGGTTTTTCTGAAAACCTTAGTTGAATACCTAAATGAGTCATGATTAAAGAAATAAACAGTAAAACAACAAATGCAGCTGTGTTAAGACCAACAAAATTAATTTCACCTTTATGTTGAAAAGTGCCTGTGTAATTTTCTGCAACACAGAGGAGAATGATTCCAGGTTCAGAAGCAACCCTGTCTTCCTAATATATTGGAGGTCAAAAGAGAAACTCCAAGGAGAGTAGTTAGAATGTGCGTTGTCCCTTTAGATACATTGAAGTCATTTACATATATTTCAAATTCAAATTTGTGAAATTAGAATGTCATGCACAGATTAATTGAACTGTATTTGTTTTTTGCTTTGTATTTCTCTATGGGTGAGCACATTAAAGCCAAGGTCTAATGGGGTTAGGCAGGACAGTTACAAGATGACTGGCTTAATGTCATAGAAAAAAAGTTAACTGAAAATAGCTACATAAACCTTAAGTGTCACTGCCTAAAAGAAACTGAATAAAAATAAATTGTACATAAACGTCTGCAATGTCATACTCATCTTTGTGTTCAACCTTCACAGGGCAAAGAAAATTGGATATTCTGATTTACCACTGGAGAAAAAATATATAAAATAATTATCAGGTATAACAAAAGCCTTAGAGAATCACATAAAAAATTGATTTTTTCCCCTCCTTCAGCAGATATCACTTTGAAATGCAATCCCCTAGTAGAATATTGATGGATAGCTTCCTCAGCCATGGGTCCTTGAAGACAATAATATCAGGAGGTATGAGAATTAAAGACTAGGTTAAAGTTTTTGTGCCTTTTTACTCCACTCAAGTGTACATAATAGAAAGAGAGCATGCCCAGTGTCCTAGGCAAGGAGCTGAGGGTGGTGTCCCCAACCCTAAAATAGGCAAGAAGCACAGCAAAAACACCACTTCCACACAAGTGGCCCACTGCAGCTACTGCCACAGCCACAGCTGCCACAAAAGTGGCTTGACACCAGAGCAGCAGCCACAACCACCATGTAGGCAGCCTGCTGGACACTTGACTGCATCGACACAAGGAGAATTACCAGCAGTGACCAGAAAAAGAAGAAGACATCTCTCTCTTCAAAGCCCACTCAGAGTAACAGAAGAAACAACTGCTCTACCAGATGACCAGACATCAATGAAGAGAACTAGAAATATGAAAACCCAAGAAAATATGACACTGCCAAAAGAATACAGGAATTCTCAAATACCAGAACCTATAGAGCAGGAAACACTTGAAATGACTGAAAAGGAATTCAGAGCAACAATCTTAAGGAAACTCACTGAGATATGAGAAGACTTAGACAAGATAATGAAATGAGAAAAAACATCGAGGATATGAAGGAGGAAATTTGCAAAGAGATTAATACCTTAAAAAAGACTGTAGCAGAATTCATAGAACTGAAAGATTCACTCAATGAAATAAATACAATTGATAGCATAAGCAGCAGGCTACAATAAGCAGGTGAAAGAATTTCTGATCTTGAAGATAGTCTTCTTGAAATAACCCAGGCAGACAAAATAAAGGAAAAAGGAATTTTTAAAAATGAAGAAAATCTGGGCTGAGCCCATGGTGCACTCAGGAGAGTGCGGCTCTGGGAGCACAGTGACGCTCCCGCTGCAGATTCAGATCCTATATAGGAATGGCCGGTGCACTCACTGGCTGAGTGCCTGTCACGAAAAAGACAAAAAAAAAAAAAAAAAAGACAAAAAAAAAAATGAAGAAAATCTAACAGAGCTAGCATACAGCCTTAAGCATACAAACTTTCAAATTATGGGTATTTCAGAAGAGGAGGAGACAGGAAAAGGCATGGAAAACCTATTCAATGAAATAATAATAGAAAACTTCTCAGGTATAGGGACAGACATGGACCTTCACATCTAGGAGGCTCAAAGATGCCCAAACAGATTGACCCCCCCAAAATCCTCTCCAAGACACATTATATTCAAACTGGCAAAGCTCAAATACAGAGAATCTTAAAAGAAGCAAGAGAAAAGCATCACGTCACCTATAAGGGAGCCCCTATCAACAGAAGTGGACTTCTCAACAGAATTTGTACAGGCCAGAAGAAAAGGGGATGATGTATTCAAAATACTGAAAGAAAAAAACCTGCCAGCCAAGAATGCTATACCCAGCAAGGCTATTGTTCAGAAATGAGGGAAAAATAGTGTATTTTCCAGACAAACAAGAGCTGCTGCACCACCACAGGACCAGCTCTACAAGAAATTCTCAAAGAAGTCCTGCATCTAGAATCCAAAAAACAATAATCACTACCATGAATACACACAAAAGAACAAAACCCACTGGTAGAATAAAAATTCAAATAAGAAAGAGAAAGAAACTAAAGCTTACCACAATAAAAAGCCATTGTGACAATTTTATTTCTTATTTTAGTTTTTTTTGGTCTTCTTTCTCTTTTCTTGCTCAGTCTAGATAAAAGTTTTCAAATTTTGTTGATCTTTTTAAAGAGTCAAGTTTTGGTTTTGTTGATTTTTCTATACTGTTTTTTGATTTCTTATTTCATATGTTTCTGTTGTAATCTTTGCTATTTTCTACTTATATTTGCTTTTGATTTAGTTTGCTCTTCTGTGTTTTATTTTTTAAGGTAGAAGTTTACATTACTAATTTGAGGTTTTCTTATTTTTAATGTAGATGTTTACCAGAATATGTTTTCCTCAAGGCATTGCATGAGCCCTGAATCCTATAAATTTTGATATGTTGCACTTTCATCTTTATTTGAAAGTACTCTCTAAGTTCCATGTGATTTTTGTTTTTGCCCATTGTTTATTTAGGAGAGTATTGTTTAATTTCCACACATTTGTGAGTTTTCTAAATTTCTTTTATTATTGTGGTCAGAGAACATACTTTCTATGATCTTAGTCTTTTTTCTATTTTTAAAAACAGACAGGCAGATACCATCTCTGTGGCCACCAGTTCGGAAAAACACCTAACCAATTTCTGGTTAGGAATAGTGCGGTAGGAGAATTCCCAAGTCCGCTTGAACCTGCTAGAGAGCTGACTGCAGGTGGGCACCGGACTTGGTCGGTGCCGGGGAGATACAAAGGTGAACAGTGTGCTGCGGGCTCCTCCCCCGAGGAGCTCACTCTCTGCTGTGGGAGATAAGACAAGGACACAAATAACCACGATACCAGGAGGAAGGTGATAAGTCCCGAGAAAGATCTACACAGTGCTACAAAGGCACCCAGAGCGACCGGTCATCTGTGCCTAGCAGAAACCTGGTAGACTTTCTGGGCGAGGCGGTGCCCAGCAGGGTCTTGAAGGCCCAGCTGATAGACAAGGGTTGTAGAAGACACGCCCCAGCCCAGCCCAGTGTGCACAGAGTGGGGAGACGTCCAGCCAGGGAGGCGGAGACTCGACAGAAACCACACACCCTGTGGGGTCTCCACTGCACGATCCAACAGCCCAGGCCAGAGCACATGGAACAGGGAGAAGTCCTGCATGGGAAGTGAAAGCTCAGCAGAGATCACACACCCTGTGGTACGTGATCCAGCAGCCCAGCAGAGTCCAAGCTGACCAAAGAGGTGGCTCCCTGGAGAGGCCTGAGACCTGAGGCAACCATACACACAGGGCACTAGAGGCCAACTGAGCAGTCACAGAGGTAGCCATACCAAATTGGCAACCACAGCAACATCTTAGTTAGTCAATAGTCTCAAACCGGTGGACTGTGAAACCCCCTGCCACAATGAATAAACATCAAAAAAAAGATACCAGAAATACAAAAAATCAAGAAAGTACACCACCAAAAGTTAACAAATCTCAAACTCTAGATCCTATAGAACAAGAAGCCCTTGAAATGACTGACAAGGAATTTCGAGTGATAATTCTAAGGAAACTGAATGAGATACAAGAAAACTCAGCTAGACATCGTGATGAAATGAGGAAAAGTGTACAGGACCTGAAAGAGGAAATGTAGAAGGAAATCAATGTCCTGAAAAAAAATGTAGCAGAACTTGCTGAACTGAAGAAGTTATTCAGCGAAATAAAAAACACAATGGAGAGTTTAACTAGCAGGCTTGTCGAAGTTGAAGAGAGAACATCTGAACTTGAAGATGGGCTGTTTGAAATAACACAAGCAGACAAAAAGAATCAAAGACATTGAAGAAAATCTGAGACAGATATCAGACAACCTTAAATGCTCAAATATCCGAGTCATGGGTATTCCAGAAGGAGAGGAAAACGGAGATTGCATTGAAAACATATTCAACAAAATAGTGACAGAAAACTTCCCAGGTATAGGAAAAATCACACATTTTCAGATCCAGGAAGCTCAACGATCTCCAAACGTATTCAACCCAAAAAGACCTTCTCCGAGACACGTAATAGTCAAATTGGCAAAACTCAGAGAGAAAGAGAGAATCTTAAAAGCTGCAAGAGAGAAGCGTCAAATCACCTATAAGGGAGCCCCAATCAGGTTAACATCAGACTTTTCATCACAAACCCTAAAAGCTAGAAAGGAATGGGTTGATATTTTCAAATTACTAAAAGACAAAGATTGCCAGCCAAGAATACTCTACCCTGCAAGGCTATCCTTCCGAAATGAGGGGCAAATAGTATATTTCTCAGACAAAAAAAAACTGCGGGAGTTCACTACCACATGTCCACCCTTACAAGAAATCCTCAAGGTAGTACTGGGTTTGGTTCCTGAAAAATAACTACCATTGCCATAAAAACCCAAGAAAAGGGCCGAGCCCGTGGCACACTTCGTAGAGCGTGGTGCTGGGAACGCAGCGACACTCCCGCCGCGGGTTCGGATCCTACATAGGACTGGCCAGTGTGCTCACTGGCTGAGTGCCGGTCACAAAAAGGACAAAAAAAAAAAAAAAAACCCAAGAAAAATCAAAACCCACTAGTATAATAAAAATGGCATTCATGAAGAGAAAACAAACAAACAAAAACTTATCTACAACCTAAGGAACCAACAAACACAGAAAACAAAAAGCAAATCAGAAAGCAAGGAACAAAAGACACCTAAGACAACCAAACAACCAATAAAATGCTAGGAATAAATCAACAGCTTTCAATAACAACTCTTAATGTAAAAGGCTTAAATTCCCCAATCAAAAGACACAGACTGGCTGACTGGATCAAAAAGGAGGACCCAACTATATGCTGCCTACAAGAGACCCACCTCACCCATAAAGATTCACATAGACTAAGAGTGAAAGGATGGAAAAAGGTTTACCATGCAAAAAGAAAAGAAAAACGAGCTGGAGTAGCTATTCTTATATCTGACAAAATAGACTTTAAACTAAAAACCATAAAAAGAGACAATGAGGGATACTACTTAATGATAAAAGGACTGATCCATCAAGAAGACATAACAATCATAAATATGTATGCACCCAATGTTGGAGCAGCCAGATTTATAAAACAAACTCTATTAGACCCAAAGAAGGAAATGGACACTAATACCATAATAGCAGGGGACCTGAACACCACACTGTCAATATTAGACAGATCATCGAAGCAAAGAATCAGTAGAGAAACACAACATCTAAACAATACTCTAGACCAATTGGAATTGGCAGATATCTACAGAACATTCCATCCAACAACCTCAGAATATTCATTCTTCTCATCAGCACATGGATCATTCTCCAGGATAGATCACATATTAGGTCACAAATCAAGTCTCAATAAATTCAAAAAAATTGGAATTATCCCATGTATTTTCTCAGACCACAATGGATTAAAACTAGAAATTAATAACAAACGAAACTCTGGAAACTATACAAACCCATGGAAATTAAACAGCATTCTACTTATTGACATATGGGTCCAAGAAGAAATCAAGCAGGAAATCAAAAAATTTATTGAAACTAATGAAAATAATGATTCATCATACCAAAACCTATGGGATACTACAAAAGCAGTATTAAGGGGGAAATTTATTGCATTAAATTCTCAACTCAGAAGAATGGAAAGATGGCAAGTGAACAACCTAACACTTCACTTTAAAGAACTAGAAAAACAAGAACAATCCAAACCTAAGGTTAGCAGATGGAAAGAAATCATTAAGATCACAGCTGAACTGAATGAAATTGAAACCAAAAAAACAATTCAAAAGATCAATGAATCAAAAAGTTGGTTTTTTGAAAAGATAAATAAAATTGACAAACCATTAGCATGGCTAACTAAAAAAAGAAGAGAGAAGACTGAAATAACAAAAATGAGAAATGAAAAAGGCGATATTACAACTGATTCATCTGAAATACAAGGAATCATTCGAGACTACTATAAACAACTATACGCCAACATATTTGAAAATCTGGAGGAAATGGATAAATTTCTGTACACACAAAAGCTCCCAAAACTGAGCCATGAAGACGTAGAAAATTTGAACAGACCAATAACAATAAAGGAGATTGAAGCTGTTATCAGAAGGCTCCCAACAAAGAAAAGCCCAGGACCAGATGGATTCAAGCAGAATTTTAACAAACATTCAAAGAGGAATTGACACCGATTCTTTACAAACTATTCCAAAAGATTGAAACGGACGCAAATCTCCCAAACTCATTCTATGAAGCAAACATCATCCTGATACCAAAACCGGGTAATGATATAACCAAAAAAGAAAACTACAGGCCGATATCCTTGATGAATATAGATGCAAAAATCCTCACTAAAATACTAGCAAACAGAATACAGCAACACATACGTAAAATTATTCACCACGATCAAGTGGGATTCATCCCAGGGATGCAAGGTTGGTTCAACATATGCAAATCAATAAATGTGATACACCATATTAATAAACTCAAACACAAGGACCATATGATCATCTCTATAGATGCTGAAAAAGCATTTGATAAAGTTCAGCACTCATTCATGACAAAGACCCTCTATAAGTTAGGTATAGAGGGAAAGTATCTCAACATAATTAAAGCCATATATGCCAAACCCACTGCCAATATCATCCTGAATGGGGAAAAGCTGAAAGCTTTTCCCTTAAGAACAGGAACTAGACAAGGATGCCCACTCTCACCACTCCTATTCAACATAGTGTTGGAAGTACTAGCCAGAGCAATCAGAGAAGAGAAGGAAATAAAGGGCATCCAGATTGGAAAAGATGAAGTCAAACTGTCCCTGTTTGCAGATGACATGATCCTATATATCGAACAGCCTAAAACCTCTACAAAAAAACTGTTGGAATTGATAAATGATTTCAGCACAGTAGCAGGATACAAAATCAACACACAAAAATCAGTAGCATTTCTTTTCTCCAATAGTGAACATGCAGAATGAGAAATCAAGAAAGCCTGCCCATTTACAATAGCCACCAAAAAAATAAAATACTTAGGAATTGAGTTAACCTAGGAGGTTAAAAATCTCTACAATGAGAACTACAAACCACTGCTGAGAGAAATGAGAGAGGATACAAGAAGATGGAAAGATATCCCATACTCTTGGATTGGAAGAATCAACATAGTGAAAATGTCCATACTATCCAAAGTGATATACAAATTCAATGCAATCCCCATCAAAATTCCAAAGACATTTTTCTCAGAAATGGAAAAAACTATCCAGACATTTATATGGAACAATAAAAGACCACGCATAGCCAAAGCAATGCTGAGCAAAAAAAATAAAGCTGGAGGCATAACACTACCTGACTTTAAGCTATACTACAAAGCTATAATAACCAAAACAGTTTGGTACTGGCATAAAAATAGACACACTGACCAATGGAATAGAATAGAGAATCCAGAAATCAACCCACACACTTACTGCCATCTGATCTTTGACAAAGGCACCAAGCCTATTCACTGGGGATGGGACTGCCTCTTCAGCAAATGGTGCTGGGAAAACTGGATATCCATATGCAGGAGAATGAAACTAGATCCATATCTCTCACCGTATACTAAAATCAACTCAAAATGGATTAAGGATTTAAATATACACCCTGAAACAATAAAACTTCTTAAAGAAAACTTAGGAGAAACACTTCAGGAAATAGGACTGGACACAGACTTCATGAATACGACCCCGAAAGCACAGGCAACCAAAGGAAAAATAAACAAATGGGATTATATCAAATTAAAAAGCTTCTGCACAGCAAAAGAAACAATTAACAGAGTTTAAAGACAACCAACAGTGTGGGAAAAAATATTTGCAAAATATACATCTGACAAAGGATTAATATCCAGAATATATAAGGAACTCAAAGAACTTTACAAGAAAAAAACAAGCAACCCAATTAAAAAATGGGCAAAAGAGCTAAATAGGCATTTCTCTAAGGAAGATATACAAATGGCCAACAGACATATGAAAAAATGCTCCACATCACTCAGCATTCGGGAAATGCAAATCAAAACCACACTGAGATACCATCTAACCCCAGTTAGGATGGCTAAAATCCAAAAGACCCTGAACGATAAATGCTGGCGAGGTTGCGGAGAATAAGGAACCCTCATACATTGTTGGTGGGACTGCAAAATGGTGCAGCCTCTATGGAAAATGGTATGGAGGTTCCTCAAACAATTGCAGATAGATCTACCATACGACCCAGCTATCCCACTGTTGGGAATATACCCAGAGGAATGGAAATTATCAAGTCGAAGGTATACCTGTTCCCCAATGTTCATCGTAGTACTCTTTACAATAGCCAAGAGTTGGAACCAGCCCAAATGCCCATCATCAGATGAGTGGATACGGAAAATGTGGTACATCTACACAATGGAATACTACTCAGCTATAAAAACGAATGAAATACTGCCATTTGCAACAACATGGATGGACCTTGAGAGAATTGTGTTAAGTGAAACAAGTCAGGCACAGAAAGAGAAATACCACATGTTCTCACTTATTGGTGGGAGCTAAAAATTAATATATAAATTCACACACACACACACACACACACACACACACACAGAAAACAAAAACGGGGGGGGGGAGAAGATATAATAACCACAATTACTTGAAGTTGTTACGACAAGCAAACAGAAAGGACATTGTTGGGGGGGGAGGGGGAGGGAGGGAGGTTTTGGTGATGGGGAAACAATAATCAATCACAATGTATATCGACAAAATAAAATTTTTTTAAAAAAAGGACAAAATTAAACAAGCAAACTGAACAAGTTCATGGAATGATTTCCATTATCTTTCAATTCTATTTTTCCACAAATTTTTGGCAGTGCTCTTGTGTTCACATTGTTTTTTATTTTTTTATTTTTATGCTATTTGTGTTCCTAAACTTAGATATTTAATTTCTATTCTTGATTTCTTTTTATTAAGCAGATTTGTTGATGTGCTTAAAAATTAATTTGCCTTTGAAAAGTTTATTCATCTTTCTCTGTCAAAATCAATTTGATATTCCCATGCTTCTGGAAGACTTTGGAGAGCTATTTCAAATGACTTTAGAGTTATAAAATGACATATGCAAATTTTAATGAGTTTTACATCTCCAGTTTTTGTAAAAATTGAAGCACTACTTTCTACAGAGCTTTTTGTTATTCAGTTAATGTATTTATTTGAACAAATAAATTCGCATATTCTTGTTAAAAATAACAATAAAATTAAATAAAACTAAATTTTTTAAAAGGAGTATGTAATAGTTTCCTTCAATGATTTTTCATTAACAAAGAATTCCTTTCTCTTCAGAGCTTACAGTATCTCTCTGAATGATATATCTAGTTTGTGCCCCTACTCTTCCTACTCACATTTTCTGCTGCCAAATCTATTTTAATTTAATGATTTATAATTAATCATTTCTAATTATATTTAATAATTATTGATTATTAATTATAATTAATTTAATTATAAATTTTTGAAATTTTTTATCACTGTTATATTTTTAGTATTCTATACAGTACTTAATACACAGCGGGTGTTCAATAAATATCTGTTGAATGTAAAGGCTGGCAATCTTTTTCTATTGTAAATATTTTAGGTTTTGCATGCTCTTTGTCACTGCTACTCAACTCTGCCTTTGTAGTATGAAAGCAGCCAAAGACAGTACATTAACAAATGCAAGTGGCTGTGTTCTAATAAAATTTTATTTACAAATATCGCAGGTGAGCTGGGTTGGCCCATGAACTATAATTTGCCAACTGCTGGTTTAAAGCATGTCTGAATGAATAAAATAGCTCCTTAACTTTAAGAAGGAAAAAAAAGAATCCTGTTTGTATTGTTAAAAGGATCATTTACAGATACTTGAGGTTTAATTAAGAAAAATATAAAGATGAGAAGTGGTCATATGAAGATGCTAGAGTTTTCTGGAAAGATTGCCTCAAAATCCAGTGAGATATATTTTGCTTACTCAGAGCCAGTTTCCTAAGTCAATAACAAATAGAAACAGAATAGATTCACAAGCACTGAGAGTGAACCTCAATCCATTACTTGAGAAGAGCAAGGCTATATCCTATTCAGAATTATAAAAAAGACATCCTGGCCTAAAACTGACAGAGAATGAACAAATTGAAAAATGAGAGAACATGAAATTATTTTTAATATTTTTTTTAGTGTGTCAATTTGTAGCCTACTCTTTCTAGAATTGCTCATAAAGAAGTTTGCCAAATTATGTCAAAAATGCTCGGAAGACTTGCTCTAGTAACATTCCAGAATGCAGTCTCTAGCATGCATGGTGAATACAACAGCTAATTATCCCCATACATCACATTCTTGGCAGTAATGGCATTTTAACAGTTTCCAAAAGCTATGTGTTCTCTTCTAAGTTTTTTACTTGGACATGGACATGCCCAGTTTTAAAATGGTTTCTGCCAAATAGTCCACATTTTAGCAAAATATCTGCATACTTAGGAGAAGAACTATATATATGGTCTTTTGTAGATGTAATAAGCTATGCCAATAGAGAAAGTGTATCTTTTTGTCATGTATTTCATTACTAACAGCAGATTGCACATTACATAAGACATAGTTTAGATGCAGCATGACAGTCCCTTAGGATGCTAGGCAGAGACTCGTCACACCACAAATGTTCTAACCTTTATGCATGTCATAATTAGGACACATTTAGTTTTTTTCATCTCCCAGGCTGAGTTAAGTAGACTAGAACCTCAGTCACTTGTAGCATGAGGATGGGACAGCAGAAGAGCATGAAATCTCTGATTAAATAGTCTTTAAGGGCAGAGTGACTTTGTGTCACTTGAAGTGAGGAAAGATTGTTAGAGCTTCTTTAGCTCAAAAGAAGCTGTTCTCTTTTGAAGTAATTGTTCTGAGTGGTCTACATGCATTTGGAAAAGTATATACATATTGGCTTTTTTGAAATGGGGACTTAAGCTGCTTTCAGTTTCAAACTAGTATTAATTACCAACTGCTGAGACATTAGGGATGTATATACTGAAGGGCAGAAGAAAAATGGAGATAACCCAGAGATGTGAGTTAAAAGTCCTTTGTAAGGGAATTTGGGTCAAAGACATAAAATGGAATCCTTTTTTTAAACATGTTATAGAGGAACAAGGGAGACAGCTCCAAACCATGCAAGTACGGGAAGCATGTACCACTGTTTGTCTCTATTACTCTGCCTGCATGTGGTGTGTGTGCATATGTGTGCATGTGTGCATGTGTGTACCTATGTGTATGCTTGGCCCAGGGAGTAAGATTCTCTAGATTTTCCCACTAAGGCTCATTTCTCATTAAGTTGCCATCTCTGAATGCAACAACCTGGAAGAACTATGTACCTCAAAAATGCTGTAGTGACCAGATACTGGGAGACAGAGAGTCTTGGCTCTGCTAACTGCTACTTTACATAATATAACTTTTTCAGTACTTTCAGTATTGCAATATTAGATTAATCATGAAATTCACCAAATATTTAGTTTATTAGATACTGCTTTTAAAGTTAATATGGAATTAAGTTTACAATATGTGGCATAATTAACATATCTGTCAGCACTTCTGTATAAAAACGTTGAAAAATAATCATGTAAAAAATCAGTGATTATAATATTTCTCGGAATTATTTTAAAATAACAATTAACAATTATAAAATAATAATTATCAATTTTACAGAATTATTCAAATTAAATAAAATATTTAATATCTAAACTAAAATTTGTACATCTCAAAAATATTACACCTCACAGCTTGTATTCTAGTTCACTGCTTTAAATTTTTAACTTAGTGAGAGTTATGTTAAGTGAAATAAGCCAGGCACAGAAAGAGAAATGCTACATATCCTCACTCATAAGTGGGAGCTAAAAAAAAAAAAAAAAAAAACAGGCAAATAAATAAAAGAAAGATACAACGATCACAATAATATATAGAACCTTCAAAAGGAGAAAACAGAACTGAAGTTACTAGAAGTGGGAAGGTGGGGGTAAAGGAGGAATTGGTAAAGGGCCAAAACAAACAATTACATTGAATAATGCTGAATATACAAACCATCCTTATTTATTAGAGCATCAAATATTGCACACAGGTATTGATATTCAACTTTGTACCCCATAGATATGTATAATTATTTTTAAAAAATAAAGAAAGAAAGAAAACAAAACAAAAATAAATTTTAAACACAGGTAAAAACTCTACATGTTTACATAGAATGACAAAATTGATATAACTGAAGTTCTGTCTCTTCGTCTTTACCATTGGTGTGCTAATAATTTTTATTTGGAATCAACTGTTTAAACACAGGAATATGTAGTCCCACAGGGGTTAGAGACATTAACTATGGCCAACACAAGGTTGAACAATTTTTAATTGTTCCAAACTTACTATTGAATGCACATGTGTCCTGAGTCCATATATGTCATATACCAGAGCTGATAAGAGTAGTTGTCCAAATTAACATCCATGTAGAACACACTTTTTTCTATAAGGTTAGTCATAAAAATATATTTTCAAGGTTAAATAAATATTACTAAAACTCAACAGCAAACAAAGCAATGGTTTAGCACATAGACTAATAAATTATGGTTGTCAAGAATATTTTATTACTAACAGTATTTAAATGTCTAGTGTATAGTAATAATAAAAAGGAGCCTGGCTTTTGGTTGTTTTTACTCTTTGTAAATTCTCTAGGTGTCATGCATATTCTCCTAGTGCTGATACTCAGGTTGATTATTGCTCACCAACAATGACCATCAAATCTCACATTCTGCAGAGGAGTCTATTTAACCATAACATATTAGCTCTCACAGAAAAGTTCCAGATTTAAGTTAAAAAATCTTCAGAAATTGCAAGCTTTGATCAGTGAATTAGAATTTTATCTCACAAATTACTAGCTAAGTGACCAATGTAAAGGTGATTTTTTTTTTTTTTTTTTTTTTGTCTTTTTCGTGACTGGTACACAGCCAGTGAGCGCACTGACCATTCCTATATAGGATCTGAACCCGCAGCGAGAGCCTCGCTGCGCTCCCAGCGCAGCACTCTCCTGAGTGCGCCACGGGCTCAGCCCTAAAGGTGATTGTTTTAAACCATTTTCAAGCCTACTTTGCTAAGCAGAATATGAATACACATATGTGGATGACAACAAAAAATAATTGTCAAATGAATACCAAGAGGAAAAATAGTTGAAACAAAGTCAAGACAAAGAGATAAAGGTACCTTTGGAACACAAATCAGACGGGTGTCTTCCTAATCCACATAGAGCCAAGAAATAAAAGATTGTATGTGTGTGTGAGGACAGAGTATAATTCTTAAGAACCTGGTTCTAGCATGTGTTTGTATTACAGCATGTATAAAGATGCATGCTTTTAATTTTTTCTCTGTAAATGTGTGTAAGGCTGAGCATTTGCACCATAAGAAAATGTAGTCTGTTTCCCATTTTTCTTCCTGAGTTGTATTTAAATGGCATGTTCATATTTTATGACCTCTGATCAGAAGGGAATTTAAGCTGCTTTGTCTATCTGTATTATTTTGGGGCATTTTATACTCAGGATTGCAAATTGTATATGCAAAATCTTTTATTGGAAAAGATGTCCTCCTCTGTTTCTGAGTACATTGATGATCATAGAAATAGGCAGTCTCATCCCAAAAGGAGTGTGCTGACCAGAATGTGTAATTTGTCTCACATGCCTCAAATAAAGTCAAAACATTCATAATTTAAACCTTATTAGATGGAATTGTCCAACTGTTTCCATAACAGACCCTCAGACAAAAGTTCTGAATATGCTCTCAAATTCCATGTCGCGGAATTTACAATTTACAAGATAATAAACATTCATTAATAACCCCCCAAATTTTTCAAAACCAATTTGCAAATGTTTTCTTCTTGAGGTACTGGTCATAACAACAGAACAAAAGTTTGATTTTACAATTTCTTTTCCAACTATACCAACATGAATATAATTCGGGTCAAAAAATACACACATGACTTACACTTGTACGCCCTATTATGCATCTTTAGAATTTAATATTCATTTTTCTTTAAAAAGCATATTGAACCCAATTCTTCCCTTGTGTATAAAGCACATAAATCCAGCTGCAAGGGCAAAAGTATCATAAATATGAGGATATTTACATTCCAACTTTTTTCTTCTTATTTAAAGCTCAATTTAGATTCTCCTAAATAAAAGCAAGAAAGGCTTTATGGTTTAGGATTGCAAAAATGTTTTTCTGTCTGTTAAACTTAAACCCAAATAAGAAGTACAATGAAATTTAAAAACACACATACACAACAATAAATAAGTTTGAATAGAATACAGTTATTCAGTGACTATGTCCTTCCATATACGATGTGAATACAGCAAAATCAAGATCTTCCCATTCAATGAGCAGCTCTACAGTGAAACTCAGAATGCAGGCTTCATTACCCTTCTCAAATGGATTACTGAACTATTCCTTCCGACCACAAGCAAGATCACCTTATATGCTGCCCCTCTCTCAACCTGCTCAGTGATTGAGTGATAAGCACCGCCAGGCTTCATTTGGTTGAAAGCTCTAAAATACATTGGGGTTTGTGTGTTCTGTAGAACTGTAGTTCTTAGTCATTTTCAGATAAAGGAGCTCTCTGAATATATGTTGAAAGTGATGTTTATTCTCATAAAATGTTACAATACAAATTCAGGGGGCTCATCGGCCCCTAAATCTCTACCATGAATCTCACTTTGAGATCCTGTGCTCTAGGGAACCCATTATGAGTGTTTGGTTACTCTTAGCAGGCACGCGGCATCTCATGTTACAATTCTGCTGAGAGAACATGACAGCATTCAGCCTCATGCACATGGTTTAATGTCTTTTTAAACTCTCAGAATAATATATCTGAGGAAGAGATTAAAACAGGTATCGTTTGGCTTTTTAAACATCTATCAATATAAAATAAAACTCATTTTAGGAAGGCTGCTTTTTTTTTTTTTTTTTAATAAAACAGAATGACACTTTTATAAATTTAGTGGATAATCAAGGACATCACCTCCCTCAGCAGCACAGACTCGCCAGGGGTCACAAACAAACATGCAAACACGTGAGGGAACTGGCACTGTGATGAAAACCAAAAATCCTTTATTCTGTCACTAAAATCCGGGTGATTCCCAGAGCACCTACTATGTAGTGATGAATTAGTTAACAGTGAAAAGTACAACTCCATGTTGAAATATGAGAAAATGTTTAATTTTTATCTTGCTAATTGTGTCAGTAGTTTTGGTCTCATTCATTCAGAATCAAAAGTTAAAATGTGCTATATGAGTGGAAATGGGTCCAATACATAGAAAACACATAATTTCATTTCTGACATATCTAAATGTGCATGTATTCTCTTTTTGAAATAATCATTTTTGCTTCAAACCTGCAGACCTCTGTAATGCAATTTATATGCATGATCCTTTGGGCTTGTTTATGATATCTGTTTCATTTATTATAATGACAATTATCAAAACCTACATTCTAAGTATATTTCTAATACAACTTTTTTTTTTTTAATGGTCAATGTTTTAAAAGTGCTGGCTTTTGCTCAGGCCTTGTGCTGAGAACCTGTATAAGTTCACTTAATACTCAGAATAATCCTATGAAGAGGCTAGTATTATCCCTGTTTTAGATAGCAAAACAGAAACACAAAGAAGCTGAGCTGCTCCAGGCAATAAATTGTGTCAGGGTGGAGCTGGGATTTAAAGCCAGAAACCCCTGACCCAGAGCTTGAGGTTTCACCCACAATCTATCATGTTTGTTGTGGAGTAAATTATTTACCTTGAGTTAACTAAACATCCTTCCTTCCCCACATCATTTCCTACCTTGCTTGGCAGAGGTGTTAGTGAATGATAATAAAGACAGCTCTGTTTGAAAGACAAAAATCCAAATTCCCCTTAATTGTCCACTGACACAGGCCACCGACTGTGTAGCACTTCAAAAGAAGTCTCTTCAAATTCTAAAACAAGTGTTGGGCTGGTGACTACACTATGTCTTTGTATCCTTTGAAATTTACGGAGACTTCTTGAACCAGAGTTTTATGAGGAAGGCTCTTTCTTCATTTCAACTCTGAGTTCATCTCAGTGAATGAGGATGGAGAGAACTACCAGAGAGCTCACTGAAGATCAGCTGATGATGACAAAAATTAAGAAGGGAAGTCAGTTCAGGGGTGAGTTAAATTCAAAGGCTTCTCAGTTAAAACAGTTGCTAAAACACTGATGGTAGTGAGGGAACAATAGGCAAAGCTTGCCCATATTGCTTTTTTGTATGGTATGAAAAGCAATTAAATGACAAGTTAAATTATCTCATGCTTTTTTGCAAGTATAAAATATGAATGTTTTTAGCACAGAAAATAATGCAAAAACATTAAAATAACCCATAATCTTGCCATCCAGATAATATAAATTGGTACACTATTTAATGCAGGTTTTTATGTGTAGCTCTAAATGTTTATGCTTAGAATAGGTAAATGACACAGAAGGACAATATGTGTTGAGAGGAGCCTCCTTCCTTCTACACCCAAACCCTCATCAAAGATATTCATGATAATCCTTCCTTGTGATTACTTCCAGAAAAAAAAGAATTAAACAAGCCTCACTTTTCTGCCCCCAAAGTTTTTTGTTTATTAAAATATGAAATATTTTCCCCTATTAATACATCAAAATTTCTCAGTCTTGTAATGCCTTATTATTTCTTATTTCAGATACTTCATAATTTAATCGATTTGTGTCATATCAGTGGACTTTTAGATTGTTCACAGATTTTTGTTTTTTCTTAGCAAACAATCTTGCAAGGAATATCCATATATCTTGAAGTATTTTCATATGTAAATGTTTAGCATGACATTTCTGTATGGATTTAAAATCTAATAAGTATTTTCAAATTGCTTTACAAGAAACATGCAATTTATTTTTCTCCAAGAATGTAAGGGATTGTGTATATCCCTAAAACATGATAGCATTGAGCATTATAACTTAATGTGTTATTCTGATAATGAAAATAATAGTATTTTGTTGTTTTAACTTTCATTAATTTAATAATGTTACTGACCATGTTGCAATATGTTTTTGGCATTATTTATAACTCTGTTCCATAAAGTGTCTTCTCACAATTCACTATTTTTTCCTATTGTATTTATCCATCTTTTCTTGTTCATTTTTTCGGGCCCTTTGTTAATTAAAGAAAGCGACCTTTTGTCATATATATATTGCTAACGTTTTTTCCAGTTTATCATTTGTCTTTTGACATTGCATTTTTCTCACCATGTGGAATATTTTTACTGTGTAAGTTTTATGTTCTGTTTAGCAAAATCCCTCTCTATTTGGAAATAATAAATTCAATTTTTAGTAGAACTCCTTATTAGATTCCTAGGGCTGCTGTAACAAAGCACCATAAACTTGGCAGCCTAAAACAACAAAAATATATCCTCTTACGGTTCTGGAGTGTTGACATCTGATATCAAGGTGTTGGCAGGGCCTTGCCCTCCCTGAAGGCTCTAGGGAAGGATCCTTCCTTCCTTCTTTCTAGCTTCTGGTGGTTGCTGACAATCCTTGATGTTCTTCACGGGTAAACACGTCACTCCAAATTCATGTAAATTATTACATGGCATTCTCCCTGTGTGACGCTTTTTCTTTTCTGTAAGAATATCAGTTATAAGATTAGGACCCACGCTGATCCAGTGATTGTATAACCTCATCTTAATCTAGCTAATCACATCTGCGAAGATCTTATATCCATATATGGTTACATTCTAAGGTTCTGGGTGAACACGAATGCTTGAAGGACACTATTTAACCTGGCATAAACTCTTATAATTTTGGTTTTCTTACTTCAACCTTTGAAACATTTGGAAAAAAGAATTTTAAGGAGTGTTTTTCAAACTTTAGCATGCATCAGAATCACCCAGAGCACTTGCTAAAATACAATAAGTGTGCCCCACCCCCAGAGTTTCTGATCCTGGGTTGAGGCTCCAGATTGCTGCCGGTATGGGTGTCTCACTTTGGGATCCTGTTATGGGCCAAATTGTGTCCTCCCAAAACGAATATGCTATTGTCCTAACCCCCAGTACCTCAGAATGTGACTGCATTTGGAAATAGGGCCTTTAAAGAGGTAATTAATGTAACATGATGTGATGATGGTGGGCCTTAATACAATGTGACTGGTGTCTGTAAGATTAGATGATCAGGGAAGGACATGTGAAGAAATGAGAAGACGGCCATCTACAAGCCAGGGAGGAAGGCTCAGAAGAAACAATCCTGCAACACCTTGACCTTGGACTTCTAGCTTGCAGAACTGTGAGAAAATAAATCACTGTTGTTGAAGCCACCCAGTCTGTGGTACTTGTTGTGGCAGCCCTAGCAAACCAAGACAGAACTACTCATTTAAGAAAAGAGGAAAAGATTCTTTACAACTCCAAAGGCAGCCTGTTACTCAGATACCAGTCAGTGAATTAGTCTTTCAACCCCTCTTTTCCCCAGTGGTTTGCATCCTTACAGTGAACCCAAATTCCATACTTATTAGAATTTATTTTGGCCTCTATTCTGTTCTACTCAATCGCTTTTTATTTCTACAACTCCAGAGTACTTTAATATATTGACATAATGTGATTTAATATCTTAATATGTCAAAGGTTTCACTATTTGTGTGATATTTTAATATCTATTAAGATTATTTCCCTTTAATCAGTCTTCTTTTCTGAAAATTGTTTCAGATATTTTCTCTTTTTTCTCACATGGGAACTTGATACATTTTGTCTTTTTTTTTTGGCAGTTGGCTGGAATGGGGATCTGAACTTTTGTTATTTAATTATAGTCACATTTCATATATGCATTAGCTTGGAGTGAATTAATACTTTTACAGCCTTCCTATCCAATATCCAAGAACACATTATGTCTTTCTATTTACTTAAATATAATTTTATGTCATTTAATATTTTTATATAGATTCCCTCATATATGTCTTGCACACTGTTATGTTTATTTAAATGTACTGTATTTTTTTCTTTGTGAGTGCCATTGTGAATGGGATAGTCTCTTCTATTAGAGCACTTATACGGTTCATTTTTATATATTAATATGATTAAATTTTAATGATTTCTGTCATTCTTTTTAATATTTTTAAGTTGACTCGAGATTATTAGATAAATAGTTACATCATCTTATAAGCTTTTGTTCTTCAATTCAATATTTATCACTGATATTTTCAGTTGTCAATTTGTGCTGACTAGCTGTATCAATCGGTGTTCTTAAGGGAAGCAAGAGTACCTGATTCTGGTTACTTTGATCAAAAAAGAAATTTAGACAACAAATTACCTGGAAGGGTAACAAAGGATTGCCAGCAAAAACAAATGCAAAATCATGCCACACAATCTTCTTGTGACAGCCCTGCTGCCACTATACACAGATGCCACAGCTTGCACCACCACCAGTCCTGCCAGGACTTGCCGCAGTACCTCTGAATCTGGAATAGCTAGCTTGTTTGCACACATGTTGTGCTTGATTTTCCAGTCTCCTTGCTGCTTTGAGTTGTAAGCTCCAGCCAAATTTACATGTCCTTTTTGTACTGACTGCAAGTAAAAAAGTGAGAAACTGGCTCTGTCAGTGTGTGGGCTCCTCATCATCAGATACTGGGATGCTGAAAAAAATGGCAAATGCATTAGAAATGGCAAGTACATTAGTATTTCCAGATCAGGGATAATTGTGTTAATAAGGGGGCATTGTGAGCCCCTAGCCACCCCCACCCCCACCCTTTAATCCTTTGGTTATTGACTTGAATAAGAAAGATTTAATTTTTCTAACTTCGGTTGAAATATATATTTTTATCATGCTAACAATGTATTTCTAATTAAAAATATTTTTTATTGAAACATAATTTATTACACATACTTGTGGGGTACAGAGTTGACTGTCAGTATCTGTGTACAATATGTGATGAACAAATCAGGATAGATGGCATAGTAGTCATTACAAAATGTAAAATGCAGTGTTTTCTTTATTGAGGGGGGGCACAAAATAAGTCTTAATATATTTAAAAGGGCTAAGATACTAGAAAATATGTTCTCTGACCACAATAACAGAAGGAAATTTCACAAATGTGTGAAAATTAAACAGTCTCCATATTAGTCCATTCCTATTGCTTATAACAAAATACACAGAACTGGGTATTTTATAAAGGAAACAAAATTTATTGCTTATAGTTTTAGAAGCTGGGAAGTTCAAAATCCAGGGGACACTTACAGTGAGGGCCTCCTTTGGTGGTGGCTTTACAGCAATGCAGGGGTCTCACGTGGTAGAAAATATCAGAACAGAGAGAGCAGAGAAACTAACCTCCTCATTTGCTCTCCTTTTAAAGCCCTCCAAATCATGCCCATGACCATCATTTTTAATCCATTCACTACAGCGTGGTCCTACAAACTAATCACCTCGTCAAGACTCCACCTTGCAAGTTCCACTTGTTTTCCCACCCTTTTAAAAGTCACAGTGAGGATTAAGTTTTGGGAGGACATCCACCCCAAGGCACTCTCCTAATTAAACAATGGGTAAAAAGAAAAATCACAGGGAAATTAGAGTATACTTTGAAATAAAAATCAAAGGGCATCATATCAAAATTTATAGGATGCGGGGCTCATGCAGTGCTCAGAGGAAAATTTGTACTTGTAAACATCTGTATTAAAAGTAAGAAAAATCTCAAATCAATAATGTAAACTTCTCCCTTAAGAAAATAGAAAAGGAAGAGCAAACTAAGCTAAAAGCAAATATAAGTAGGAAATAACAAAGATTACAACAGAAATATATGAAATAGGGAATTAAAAAACAATAGATAAAATCAACATAATCAAAAGTTGATTCTTTAAAACAATCAACAAAATTTGCAAACCTTTATTTAGAATGACCAAGAACAAAAGAGAGATGATTGAAATCACTAAAATCAGAAATAAAGCAGAGGCATTATTACATTGTCATTATGGTTTTTTGTGGTAGTAAGATTTAGTTTCTTTCTTGTTCTCATTTGTATTTTTGTTCTACCGGTGGGTTTTGTTCTTTTGTGTGTATTCACAGTAGTGATTATTGCTTTCAGATTCCAGATGCAGGACTGCCTTGAGAATTCTTGTAGGGCTTGTCATGTGGTGGTGAACTCTTGCAGTTTTTGTTTGTCTGAAAATACACTATTTTTTCCATCATTTCTGAAGGATAGCCTTGCTGGGTATAGTATTCTTGGCTGGCAGTTTTTCTGTTTGTTTGTTTTTGTTTTTTCTTTCAGTATTTTGAATACATCATCCCATTTTCTTCTGGTCTGTAGAGTTTCTGTTGAGAAGTCCACTTCTGTTGAGAAGGGCTCCCTTATAGGTGACTTGATGCTTTTCTCTTGCTTTTAAGATTCTCTGTCTTTGAGCTTTGCCAGTTTGAATATAATGTGTCTTGGAGAGGATTTTTGGGGGTTCAATCTGTTTGGGGATCTTTGAGCCTCCGAGATGTGAAGGTCCATTTCTCTCTCTATACCTGAGAAGTTTTCTATTATTATTTCATTGAATAGGTTTTCAATGCCTTTTCTTTTCTCCTCCTCTTCTGAAACACCCATAATTCAAAAGTTTGTGTGCTTAAGGTTGTCTGCTAGCTCTCTTAGATTTTTTTAAATTCTTTTTTTCGTTTTTTTTTTTTTTTTTTTTTTTTTTTGGTTTGCTTGGGTTATTTCAAGAAGACTACGTTCAAGATCAGAAATTCTTTCTTCTGCTTATTCTAGCCTGCTGCTTAAGCTATCAGTTGCATTTTCTTATTTTGTTTCATAAATCTTTCAATTCTATGAGTTCTGCTACATTCTTCTTTAAGGTATTAAAAAAGAATCTTTGTAAAAATTCTATGTAAATTTCCTCCATATCCTGGATTTTTTTTTCCTCATTTCATTATGTTGTCTAACTGAGTCTTCTCATATTTCAGTGAGTTTCCTTAAGATTGTTGCTTGGAATACCTTTTCAGCCATTTCAAGGGTTTCCTGCTCTATAGGTTCTGGTATTTGAGAATTATTGTATTTCTTTGGTGGTGTCATGTTTTGTTGGGCTTTTGTAATTCTAGTGTCTCTACTTTGATATCTGGTCATCTGGCAGAGCAGTTGCTTCTTCTGTTACTCTGGAGTGGGCTTTGAGTAGAGAAACGTCCTCTTCTTTTTCCATTCTCTGCTGGTGACTCTCCTTGTGTCAATGCAGTCAAATCTCTAGTGGGCTGCCTGCACAGTGGCTGTGACTACTGCTGTGGTGTCAAGCCACTTTTGTGGCAGGCATGTCTGTGGCAGTGGCTGTGGTGGGAAACCTGCATGGGAATGCTGTTTTTGACATGTTCTCTTGTCTGCTTCTGGATGGGAGGGTGCTGCCCCCAGCTCCTGCCTTGGAAACTGGATATTCTCTCTTTCATGCTCCCAGGCAGAGGGTGCTGCACTTGATTCCTGTCTTGGACATTGGGTGTTGCTCTCTTGCCTGCTTCTGGATGGAGAGGGCTGCTCTGGGCTCTTGGCTTGGAACTTGGGCATTGCTCTCTTGCTTGGTTCCAGGCGGAGAGGGCTGGCTGCCCTTGGTGCCTGCCTAGGACCCCTCATAGTAAGAATTTAGTTCACTTTTTTAAGTGTACTAAAATTTTTTTCAACATCAGGAATTAATTTTCTGACAAATATCTGTTTGACATTTATTGAGATCATGTTTGTTTTTATTTGACTAATTAATATTATGTATTATATTAATAGACTTCCTATTATTGAGTAATCCTTGTATTTCTGTAATAAACATGATCATAATGAGTTATTCTTTTCATGTACCCCTGACTTTCATATTTCAATTTGACAATGTTGCATTTAAAATTAGTGTTCATTTGTGAGACTGGTTAAAACTTATCTATGGCATATTTGTCCCATATTGTATCAGTGTTTACTTGACTTCAAAAGAAAAGTATGAAGATTTTGCTCTTTCCTTGTGATATGATACAGTGCCAGAATTCTTTATTATGCAAAGCCATGAAGAAATTTTTATGTTAAACCACTTATTTTGAAGTTTTGTTTATATGCTTCAATGGTCAATTGTGACATTTTAATTTTCACTGAAAATGATCAATTAATTCAGCTTTAAGAAAAATTTATACAGCACTTTAAAAAAGTTACATTATGATTCTTTTTATTTCCTGAAGATCTATGTTCTGTTTAGTAATTTAGTAATTAGTAATTTTTTGGTTTAACCTTTATAATTATAATTTAGTAATTTTTTGTTTTAACCTTTATTCTTAATTAGTCTCTTTCATGATCTAGTATATTTTTCTTTTCAAAAAACTACTTCTTTATTGTTGTTGTTTTTCCTTTTTCTTAATGAATAAATTTTTGACTGTATTGGTTTCTTCCTTTTCCTTTGTATAGAATTATTATTTTTATCTATAGGTAATTTTTAAGCCTATCTTTTTGATTCAGACAGTTGATTGATTCATTGTAATTTTTCTGGTTCAGTAATAAATTTTCTTCTGGGGCATAGCTTTGGCCATATCATATATGTTTTGATATGCCTCACTAATTTCTAGCAATTTTGCAATTTTGGTTTTGATTTCTTCTTTAACCTAGAAATTATTTGAAATGTATTCTGACAGATTATTTTTGCTTACACTTTTGTAGTTAATTTAAAGAATTTTTTCATTTAAATATAAATACAGTGTCTGCCATATGCACACTTTGGAGAATATATGAACACTTTCATTATGTCCAAAAATACGGTCAATTAAAAAAAATTTATGTATACTAGAAAAGAATGTATAGCTTCTCTTTGGGAGGGATGGAGTTAAATCTGTACATTACATATGTGTATATAAATAAAATAAACAAAAAGTCCATAAACAAATAAAACACAACATAAATATAAAATATATACATAAAAATAAACAAATATAGAAATGCTGTATGGTTTTTTTTGTTTGTTTACTTGATTTTTCATGTGCTTATTTATATGAATTAATATCTGCTTTCTCTTGATTTTTCCATGTATTTTCTACATTTCATTATTTAGGTAATGTGATGCTTTATTTGTTGCATAAAGATTTATTAGAGCTATAACCTCATCATATATTCTCCTTGCCTCACCTCATTAAAATCTTTTTGTATTAAAATTTCCTTGAAATGAATAATATTACCACAACTTTTTTCCTAATCTAAATCTGTCTCTCTTTTTACTTTTAATATTTCTTAATCAGTTTGTTTCATTATGTGTGTTATACACAGTATAGGGCAAATAATATATTTTTGAACTGATTTGAGTCTTTGTATATTGTTAGAATATTTTGTGCCTATTTGTCCTCAGATTTTTATGTAACTATTTTTCAGCATCAAGTTTTCAAACATTTATCTTTAAAATTTTATTTCCATGTAGGTTAGTCTTAAGATACATGTGTATACACGTTCTTCCTGTGTTCAATACAGCCCTGCTCCCCTCCCCCACTTCCTCCTCCTCTGCCTCCACCTCCTTGTTTCTCCCCTTGTCTTTTTTGTCTATCTTTTATGACTCAATTTTGTAGTCATGTTTTTTTTTAAAAGGGGATCGTAATTTCCAATTACATTCTTTACTTTTTAGAATGTTTTCCTTAAATTTGATTATCAGACTGTAAAAAGTAGTTTTGAGTTAGCACTATTTTTTCCCTTCAGAATGTTGTTGATGCTGTGCTATGAAGCAGTTTGAGCTAGTGTACTGCACCAGTCTTCTCCTCGTTCTTCCCATTCCACCCTTTTCAAGTTTCTGGAGGTTTTATGTTTGTTTGTTTGTTTTCATAAAACCTAAAAAGAACTTTTTTCCTTGAAATTCAAACCAGAGTATGTCTCGGTTGATCATTTTGTATAATTTGTTTTTCCTGCTATATGGAATTTTGGTTATTTCTATTCTAATTAGGAATTTTGGTTATCATCTTTTTATTTCTGGAAAATCTCAGTCTAGTTGATCTTTGCATATTCTATTTCAACTTTTCTTTTTCCTTTCATTGAGTTGTCTTCTGTAGGAGCACTGATTCAATTGACTTTGCCTTCCATATGGAAGGATTGTGTCCAAGAGAGTTCATGTTCATTATCTCTATACTCCATTTGTTATTCTTTCTTTCTTTGTTTCTTTTTTTTTTTTTTTTTTTTTTTTGGAGAGGAGATGAAAGAAGCTAAGGGAAAGGGAAACAGTAAAACTTAAATGACTTCTAAACGTCAGAGCCAGAAAGCTATGGAACATTAGGTTCCATAGCTTTTCAAAGCAGAAATCTGATTAAGAATTTAAGTGACTGAGCCAAAGACACACACTTGAGAGAAGCTTTTGGGAAATTTAGATGACGTCTCCTCAACCCAAACTATGTCATCTGCTACACAATTTACAATTTACTAATTTTATAAAACTTACTTCCTTCATTGGCTCAAGTAAAATTTAAAAATATATATATTTCATAGAATTGATGTGATCTTTCATGGGATTTTATGTATTATTTTATTAGCATAGAACATAACTTGTAATTAGTGCTGTATAAAAAACTATTATGAAATGGAGATGGTGGGGAGGGAACTGTTATTGAAACATTGGCATATCATTACTCTAAGACTACTGTGTATTGCATCCATGTGAGGTGAAAATAAAGCCTTATTTAGTACTTCATTAAGTGGGATTGGTCACTTTGGCATCTCATATGTCTTTCATTACTACTCAGTCTTCTAGCTTGCCTCATGCTGCATTTCCCTGCTGAACATATCATCCAATTACCTCTTCATTAATGGACTAAAATAATTCCCATCAAAACCAAAGTCAAGACATCCCTATGCCAAACAACCTTCATGACTTGCCTTTCCAATGTGGTTTATACTCCAGCCTGGCAGAATGCTAACTTGTTTCTATTTTCTAGGTGTATATTTTCATGTTTGCTTTAGAAACTCTATATTTTCATTTTGTGTCCCTTGTAATGCCTAGTCCAATGCAGTTACAAGTGCTGATGATAGGGATTGCATTGAACTAGGCATTGCAAGGGACACAAAATGAGAATACAGAGCTTCTAAGGCAAACATTTCTGGAAGCAGAAATAGCCAGTTTACCCAACTTCTTTCCTCTGGATTTTGCCCTCTCACTTGCTACATGGTGAAAAGGCATTGAGTAAATTGTCACTTTCATACAACTTTATACACTTAAATACAAAAATTCTACTTTTAAATGTAGCACTTGTACTGTACAGAATCTCCCTTTACTTACATTTTCCTCTATGGTACAATGACAGGTAAAGAATATCACAGGATCAGCCATTTTCATCCCTTTTTGGTTATATGGAATATTCCTTAAATGTGATTTTACTTTTTATCAAAAACATTGAATTTGGAGATGCCTTATTGCTAGCCCTGTTGACTCTTGAGCTCATGATCCCATGTAGGGTTCAGAGCACAGCCAGGGGAGTTGAGATATGACCATGCAGCTTTATGTTAGAGTGCCCTTTTTAGTCTAGATGTGTCCTAATTTATGCTTTTTAAAAAACTAGGTAATATTTATCTCCAAATTAACTTTAAACTTCAAAAATTAGAGGGCACATTATATTTATCTGTCATCCCAAATTTTATCTGTTAGTAAAAAAAAATCTGAGATTAGTTTATTTAAACAGAATCTTACTGACTTTCATGGGATTAATAATTCATATATTTTATCGCAGTTGGGGCATTTTGTAAGTCCATTATACCTATATTTTCTGTGCAGTCAGTAAATTTTGTAGCTCTTAAAACCCATGAAATGAAATATAGGTTTGAAAAGCCATAACACCAACAATACATTAATATTTATGTAGCTCTTTTCACGACAAACATTCTAAAATGCTCTCCAGTAAAATAAAATGAAATAAAGTATGAAGAGAATGTGGATGATTATAAGTCAAATGGTCACTTTAAAAAACAAATCAAATGAATGTGTTTGGCGAAGTGATTGACCAGAAGATAGCAACTTCACTTAGGTGACCTCAAGCTTTAGAAATTAGAGGATTAGAGGCAGTCTTTCAACAGTCAAGCAAGTGTTAAAATTAGCAAGTCAAATTCAGCAAAGCCT
Source organism: Cynocephalus volans (assembly GCF_027409185.1). Classification (NCBI taxonomy): domain Eukaryota; kingdom Metazoa; phylum Chordata; class Mammalia; order Dermoptera; family Cynocephalidae; genus Cynocephalus; species Cynocephalus volans. Next base: position 102,778,987 of record NC_084461.1, read on the forward strand.
TTCTACTGACTCAGATAAGACAGCACCATTCCTATCCTACTATGAACCAACTGGGGCTTCAGCCCCAGGGCCATTTTCTTAACTCTATTAATGCGACTTTGCAGTTCTAAATATAAATAAAGGTAAATAAGCTGATAAAATGCAGTCATAAAGGCATCTTTAATTTATTATGGGGTATTATATTCATCACACATCATAGAAACAAATTACTGATATAAATTATGCTAATTTATTTTCTATGACGAAGGTATTCACGAGTGAAAGATAAATCTGGAGAACAAATGCCCTTTAATGCGTACCTACTGCTTCCTAATTGTGGGTTGTCTCTACCCAATTTTCTTTAAAAATGAACAGTTCTACAAAAACATATTCTTCAGTTAAAGACATTTTTGGTCCTAATTTGAATAAAAATGATGGAAAAAGGGAGAAAATGAGCGCAGTAGTAACACAGAATGCTGTTGAGGTATGCAATCACAGAGAAACATGAATGGAAGAGGCTGGAAGGTCATGCAATCCTGAAATATTGTTGCTAGAACATTTTAAATTACCAAAATGTTTCACTGACTATGAAAACTTATTTCTTTTTCCTTAGGTGTTATTTTATCACCCTGCAAAAAAGTTACTCTACTGATAGATTGATGACTTTTTCTGCCTGGTCTAAGAAGCCTTAGGAAAAAAGTGACCATTAACCATTTATTTTACCCACATATTTATTTATCTTAAATGGAAGAACTAGTCATGAGAAATAATGAAGAGTGATCATCACACTTTATTATTCTGTCTTGTTCCACCAAGAAATACTGTTTTTCTGATGTACATTGCAGCAATAAAACCTAAATGAAAAGAATATTCATGATAAGCCATACTTTTCTAATTAAAACAAGGCTTGTTTCCCAATATGTTGTCCTTGCAGAGATTTCCTGTTCCACTGAGAATTTTATTGTCTTACTCTAACACTTTCAAGCTCCACATGGCTTGTAAGATTAAAATATACCATGATCTGGCTCCTTTGTGACTCTTCAGCCACATATCTTATCACTCAGTTACTCACATGTAACATACTGAAATGCCTTATGCTGCCTTCCCTGACTCCCACCTGTCTAATTCCTATTCTCCCTATTTAAGACTTAAATTTAGGAATAAACACTTCCAGAGATATTTTATGAAATTTTCTTTCTTTGAGCCTGAGATAGTGCCCCTCTTGGGTAGGTATTCTCAAAATACATGTTTTCTTAAATCGTTGTGTTGTTATCATAACTGACTTACAGAATGGGAGTTTTTGAAAGGAGAGACTTAGGTTAATTCACCTTGCATTCTAAGCACCTGTCATAGTTTGAGACATGTACTAGAAGCTCAAAAATTATTTGAATGAATAAATGATGTCACCAGCCAAAGATTTTAAGTTCACGTAGTTGCTACAGAGGAAAACTCATTGCATTTTGGTGGCCTGTCCAGAGACACTCATTCCCTTCATAGAAATAACTATCTGTAATGAATAGCATTGCCAGATCTTTGCATCTTGCCTCTAAAACAAAAGGAGTCCCAGTTTCGGTCTGAACATAGTTTACCTTAGAACAGTTAGATAACCCCAGAGGCTATTTGAAAATTAAATTGAGAAGCAAAACAAAACAAAATGAAATCTTGGGAAAAATAAATCAACAAGAGGTGTTTGAATTTAGCTAAAAGGTCTTTTAATGCCCTGAAATTTGTGGATCCCAGGCAGCATTTTGGCTGGGTTATCATAATACCTGCATATAAATCTAGAATGTAGTTAAGCTTCCTTTTTAGATGGGTACAGCTTTTATTTATCCCAAATTATAGACTTACTTGTTTAACATTTATGGCTTCTAAAGTGCTTTGCTTGATAAATTATAAGGCAGAATTTTTCAGGCAAGTATTTTACAAAAGAATTATAGAATTTAGACTCAGGTATTCCACTATTCATCTACCACCTTGAGGAGTAATTGTTAATATTAATATGATTGTTTACAGGTTTTAATGGTCACCTCCCTGCACAGTCTTTTGATAATGGGCAGGAGCGAATATGGACTAAGACCATATTTGGACTAATTACATATTTAACAGTCAATAAATATGGACTAATTACATATTTAACAGTCAATAAATATTTGTTGACAATTTACTATGTGCCAAACTCTTTTCGCAGCAGGGAAACATGAAGTTAAAAAAAGGAATTAAGAAGGTTAGTGTTTAGGGGATTGCCAGATGACATATGCAAAAACAGCTAAATAATTATAAACAAGAACTCCATCCCCTCCCCCCACATATTCTAAAATATTGGAAGCTGATCCTTTTGTTATGTGCAGATAGGAAAGTTTTAATACCAGACTAGAAACTGTCTTCACAGTAGAAAGGATCACATATCAACTCTTCCAAAACTAAGGTGTCATGTTTGTTCCAACAGGCCTCCAGTTTCAACTTGGTGTATAAATAATAAGGCTGCTCCGTGACAGGCTATCTTATCCAATATATCCCTAGAGATCCAGCTGGCAGTGATTTTTATCTTTTTAGGGATACCAGGAAGTTATATGACTTAAAGTTCTATATTTAAAATGGATGTTTTCTAGAGATTTGATTTGTTATTTAATGGACCCCATGGATTGTTTGGTTGTAGTTGCTATAAAATTTTCACAGACTCAAATTATAGTTCTGTGGCATAAAAGTTGGGGACCTCTCTTGCACTGGTGCGTGTGTCCTGGTCATGTCTTTTCCTGAGGAAACCCTTTGCTTTGCCAGTGTTTTTCTCTTAAGCCCCCTCAGAGAACGTGTGCCTTGGCTTCCATGTTGGCACTTACCCTGGTAAAACAATTCCATTTTCATTAAAAAATGGCAGCTCTACTCCTGGCTTAGCAGGTCGATAAGACACGTGGCTGGTCATGGAGCTGTTACCCTGCACTTCAGATACTCACTTGAGATGATCTTTTTGACTGCACTGCCACACTACAGCTACTAAGAGGTACACTCTAAAAGTATTCTCAGTAACATAAAAACCTATCATTGGATTAAACCAGATAATCACATTTTATCAACATTCCTGTACTATTGATTAAATTGCATTGCCCCTTTGGATTTTGTTATCAGCTTATATTGAAGGATGTCATCAGAAGCAACCCTGTGGGGCTCTGTGACATACTTACTGTAGGGATTTAATTGCTGGTTCACCACAGAGAATCCTTTTCATAGGGGTCTGGGAGAGCATTTCTCTCTGTGCTTCTTCAGAGCAATTGGTGTGTCTTTATCTTTCAAACACAATGAATTATATAAGTAGCCATGTTTTTCTACAACTGCTGAGTGACAAAAAGGTAGTGACAAATTTGAGACCTTCCTTTACTATCTGCACAGGATCTTATGGCATAAATGTTCTGCTCTTGTCTCCTGGTACCACCTCATATTTTATTGCCCTTAATTGCTCATTGCTTCAAATTTCTTCTGAACTAAAAACATATTTTTTCTACTTTGTGTATTTCTTCATGAAATGCTTCAAATTATTTCTGGAACAAAATAGGTTATAGTTATTTTTGTTGTTGTTGTTATTTGTTTGTTTTTGGTTTTTTAGGATAAGTAATCACCAAATATTTTATTGAAAAGCTTCAACCTACAACAATAAAGATACAAAGAATGTTAGTGAGATAAAATTAATGAGGGTGGGGTGGAATAGAAAATGAAGTAAAAGACAAACTGGTCCAGTTTAGCTGGAGTACTTTAGTTGTAGTGGCTGCTATTCCTATGATATTTGGTAATATTAAGTCTGACTGATTAAAACTTAATAATTACAGATCGTATTCAGGGGAAAGCATTTCATATTGCTATTGGAATCATCATTGACTATCAGAGCTAGAAAATATCTTACAGAACATAATTCTAATCTATATATCAACAATTTCTGAAACTGGAGATCAGACAAGTTATGTAACTTGCTCAAGGTGGCAACCAATTAATGAAAGAACCAGAATTAGAACAGAAATCACTTGATTCACAGACCAGAGATAACTCAGAATGTGTCAGTCATTACAGGTCTCCCTGTTGAGGGCTTTATACCATTTTCTTTACAAAGATCAAGTCCTATATGTACTAGATGCCAAAAACAGAAAGAAAAAAAAAAAAAAAAAAAAGGTTAGTGGTATTATAGGTTACTTGGAAGTGCCATTCATGAGCTGTGCTGTTTTGAGTGTCTGGAGGTAAGTGGACTGAAGGTAGCGCTTTTGGAGGGCAATGGGGCAGTTTAATGACAAAACTATGTCAGAATGGCTCTAGTGATTTGAGTAGCTAACAGAGATAAATATAGGCAGACCTATGCTTGCTTATTAAGTGCACATTGAAATAATTATCTTGATAATCTAGGTAAAGGACCACATTTTTGCCTAAAATCAAGATGAATGAGTCTAATAGGGTTTTAAGAATTTTATTATCCAAATAATTACCTCATTTTTAAAAATTTATTTTTGATAGTGTAGATGAAGCAATAGTTATTAAACTTCTGCAATTATAGATTTAGACATTTTGTGCTTACAGAGCAAATTGTGGTTCAGAGCTTAGAATTTAGGAAATTCGTTTATTGTAAACAGTCAATCTGGAGAGGCCAGTTGAGAACAATATTCAACATCAACACAGGGATTTCTCTGTTTCATTGTGGGTTGTTTTAGTTGCTGGGGTTTCTAATCATCTAGGTAACTGCCTCAACTATATTTATTTTATTTTAGCAATCAGACTACCTTTACATGAAGCTGACACTGTGAACCTAAGGATTCTTTCTGGTGTTTCATCCTCAGTCTCTAGGTGAAGTATCAGTAAAAAAAAAAAAAAAAAAAGTGCTACTCTTCGGTGTTTACGCCTTCTGTTCATAATAATGACCTCTCCTATTTTACAAAAGGGCTTTCTAACACGTGGTCTTCTGATTCTCATGATTTCATGAGGCAAGCAAGGTAGGTACAATTATTCCCATTTTACAAGCAAAAAAGTTGAGACCCAGAGAAGTGATCTCCCTTATCTGAAGTGAGAAAACAAATCGGGGTTAGAACATGGACCAGAGCTCAGGTCCCCTGACTCCTGGAACATCGCCTTTATCAATCTCATTGTCATAGCCATGGTTCTGGTCCATGTGACCTCTCAGCTGAATCAATTAAAAAAGCATGAAAACATGCATTCCTGATTTTAGTTTTCTTTTCCCAACCCCACTTCTAATTCGCTAGCTCATTTCAGTAGCGTAAGTGTCCTAAAATTGAATTTAACATTGAAGATAATTTCCCCATGGTTTTCTTCTTGATGGTACATTGGGAGCCTGTTGGGTGTCCACACTCACATGTGTCCAACCGAGAAGTGTGTGGGAGCTAATGCCACATGGAGAGAAATTTCGACCAGTGGAAATTAGAAGTCGGTATTAAAATTCTTTCAGTTTTCTCCCCTTTCTCCACCCACTGACAGAATGTTCTGAAATAAAGTTGGGCCTATGGGGATGTGTTGCCAAGGATGGAGTGATTGGTTGTATTTAGCAGTGCCAGGTGTGTAATACATCCTCGTACTGGCTCTCCCTCGTCCCAGTCTCACTTCTGTTAGTCCCTTACTCCTGTTTCGAAGGTCAGTATGTCCTAATAAAATAATATCGCCTAAGCTTTCAGTCTCAGGATCTGATTTCTGCGGAGGTTAGGCTGAGACACCAGGTTCATCCCTGTTTCATTCTTTGGCTCATAGAGTTCCCTGCTACATTCCCACCTGGCTTACCTCACCACTCCTCCCTATTGATCCAATCTTACTGTTCCTTCAAGACACAGTTAGCTTGCTTCTTGTTCTAGGACTGTTTTCCATGATTGTCCTGGCTCTGTGCAATTTATTTTTCTCCCAGAAATCTCCATCTTTCCACCAAATGATAAAAACCACAATATGCTTGTCTTGCAAATGAAAAATACTGAGATAATTATGTACAAACTGACCTTCTTTGCCCGTTCATAAATACCTTTAAGACCTTGGGTTATTTATCTTTGTTTCCCTAGCACCTGGCATAGTGTTCAGTGATTATTTCCCAGCTGCTCATAATACAAGGGAAGGGTGAATTGCTCATTCTGTTCAACTTAATCATCCATCTAATTGATAGAAGATTACTTTGGATGTATCACGTCTGAAAGAGTGTGGCAGTGCAGCCCTGCTGTATCTGGTTATTTATTCTGCGTTGAAGTGAGAATAGTTGAGATATACACTACATTTTTTTTATGTCACATTTTCTTTATTTGCACATTGACTGGACCAAAGCATTTGGAAATTGAAGGCAAGGAGAGTATTTAAAAATTCTAAACATTTTCATTCCACAACTTATGCTAATTAATTTAATCTTTCATTTTTATAACAGGAAAAATTAGGCTGAAGAATGTTGATATAGCCTAAAAAAGACCTCATGGCCTTTGCACATTAAGGAGGTAATGCACGGTGGCATAGTGGACTTTCTAGGAACAAGATAAGCTCTGTATACACAAAGCAAGTTTTAATGTACTGTACTGGGGTGGGATATTTGGGAGTTTTTTTTTTTTCCACCTTAAACATGAATACATATGAAATAGACTGAGCAAACAAACATAGTGTGTGTGTGGGGGGGGGTATGTGTGTCACTTTTTTAGCTGACAGCAAAATGATAGAAAGAGTCTGAAAATTTCAAAATCCTACACCCATCTTTCCTGTTACCATGTAGATAAGGCTCATTGCAATGGATCTATGCTAGTGGAAATATGACTTAATATTAGAAATTAGTGATCTAAATTTCTCCAATATTTAAATCACTTCTTAGTATTAAGAACTTACCAAGGCAAATTAATTATTTCAGACTGTGGCATTTTCATTTAGAACACATTTTTCAGTAGCACATTAGGTGGGGAAAGGAGCTTGTATTGTTGTAGAGGGGGCTCTTTTCCCTCAGCTTCGTGTGTCCCTGTGAAAGGGCTCAGGGAAGGTTACATACCTGGTCTTTTCAGCCACTGACTTACTTACCCTCAGAAAAAATGATTGATCTGCTGGAGAACTGGAGAGGAGTTGAGCCTGGTTTGTTCTGTTGCTCTTTCTCTTCTCTCCTTGGGACCCAGCTCCTTCATGCACACACTCTTCTCTGAACCACAGTGCTGAAGGCTCTAAATATGAAGGCCCCACTCCACATAAATCAACATCAGTTTAAGAATAAAGGTGATCTTTAAATTTACATCCTTCTGACTCTTATGACTTTATATTGGTTCTGAATGCAGGCAGGTGAGAAAAAGTGTAGGTATTTATAGATAGTATCAAACCCTGCCAGAGCTGTCTTTACTTTCTTAGTGCTAGCAGTGAAACTGGATCAAAGCTCAAAGAGCTGGAATCACTCATGGGCCTAAAGGGAAACTCTAACTGGAACATCCCACAGAAATGCTTTCAACAAAAAACTGTAAATAGTAAATAATTGTAATCTACATAGCCAATTCATTAATTCTAAAATTAGTTATTTTTCTGTGTGGGCATGCAGTGATACATATTAAAAATGCTAATGTTCCTCTCAGGCAAATAAAAATGTGTTCCTTTTATGATTAGACAGACTCAGTGTAGTTAAAAAAAAAAAACAAGACGAGTTGCATTGGAAAGCAGGATATCTAATGCTGTTAGTTAACTCTACAACCTTTACTGCAGAATCATTTGAATTCATTTTTTAGACTAAACATTCAGCATTACCCTCCAGCTAACAGCTCTAGAGATGAAAGGTATCATTTATAAGCTGTTCCCATTTGCCTTTGAAGGCTCAAATTCCCTAATCCCTCCCTTCCCCCAACTCTCCTTGGCATCTATTTGAAACTAAGAGATAATTCACCTTAAGACAAAGTTTTGTAAACCTTTGAAATATTTTCTGGAATGATTCATTTTGTTTCTTTTTTACGGTAGTGAGATTACAATTTTCTTGTGGGGTGGTAGAAAGGAATGTTTTGATTCTAGACATTTGGTTTTTTGGAAAACAACATTATCATTTCAAGGTTTTTCATAAACTCTTTGCTCGAGTCCTTGAACAAGTACTTAAAATATATTCCACAGCTATATGTACAATTTTTCCAAAAAAATAGGCAACATTATAATATATGTCAGGTGCTTGAATAGAGCAAGCACTAGATATTTGTCAATCACAACTTTAATTTTTACTGCCTTGCTATTTGGTCAGGAACGCATGACACAGAAATTACTTCTATTTTCCTTTTCTGCCCACTCCCAGACACATGCATCCACATTCATGATTAAAAATTCTTGAACAGACATCGTTTAAATAGCTTCTGACAGGATAAACTAATTCTGAACATTTGATTGTTTTACCTAAGTGAGTAACTTTTGATTGATTGTTTCATAACAAAAAGCGTAATTTGCATACATTTTAATGACCGACCCTTCTCACATAAGTCACCTTCTATTTTTTATTTTTTTTTGTCGTTTTTTCGTGACCGGCACTCAGCCAGTGAGTGCACTGGTCAGTCCTATATAGGATCCGAACCCGCGGCGGGAGCGTTGCCGCGCTCCCAGCGCAGCACTCTACCAAGTGCGCCACGGGCTCGGTGAGACTTTTGTTTTGGGTGGGTTGCATTCCTATTTGCCTCTTTCCTCATCAACTCTCATGTTTCAACAAGATGCCACTGGTGAAAACCACTTCCCTGCACTGAATCAAATCGAATGGTAAGACTGTTAGATTAACCACAATTCCTCCCCTGTCAACCACAAACTATTCCTATTTTTTTTTTTTTTTTTTTTTTTTTTTTTGTGACTGCGCTCAGCCAGTGAGCGAGCCGGCCATCCCTATATAGGATCTGAACCCGTGGCAGGAGCGCTGTTGCGCTCCCAGCGCCGCACTCTCCCGAGTGAGCCACGGGGTCGGCCCCTGTTTTTTTTTTTTTTTTTTTTTTTAAACAAGGGAAGAATGAACATTTGACCTTTGTGGGACTCAACAAAGAAGGAAGGAAAACACTCTAGCGTCTAGCCATGTCATTTATATGATTTTGTAATAAATCTTGTTTCCTGAGCTATCTTGATCTATGGGGCTTTTTGATGACTGGGCTAGAAAATGCTCCTGCACTGTCATTTGAGAATAAGTTGCTCATAGGCTACTCTCACAACTTCGGGGGGAAAGGAAAAAAAAAAAAAGGGGAGTGAGCTTATAAGTTGGACACATGAAAATGAACAGATATGAGCAGGCTGAGGTTGAGCTAATCACTCCTTTAAATATAATTACTAGGAAGCCCCCCTCCTCTCTAGAAGATTTCCTGTGGCTATGGTTGCAGTGACCCTGTCCTTTCAGTCATGGGTCTGTTGAATGTGAAATTATTTTGGTATGCCAAACTGAAATGCCTCCCATCGTTACTCTGGAGTTATCAAATGGAGGTCAGACACAAGGCAGTAAGGTCTGTCACCTTCCAAACAACAAGATTTTAGGAGAGCATAGTTTCTGAGTGGGATAATACAACAGAATTGGGAATAAGGAGGGTCTCAGGGTTGGAATATAGATGCTGCCTATCAAAACCGAAGAGAGCAGGAGGGGAGACATGAGTGCAGGCTGCTGCAGGCAGCGCTCCTCATTATTCATGCTTTCACCACTGTTAAAATGCATTCCCAGGCCTTCCACTGTGCAAAAATGATTTTGTTCGAAACGCATTGAAAATATAATGGAATAAATAGAAGAAATACCTGTTTTCTGCTTGTAGTGCCACTCAGATTTAGGATTTATTCTTTTTAAAGTTAGTATATAAAATTCTCTTAGAAAGAGTCTCCTGCATTTCAAGTAGTCTCTTTCCTAAGGAATGTCTTCTGAAGTTGAGTTTAACTACAGTGGAAATACAACATGAACACCCAGTGTAAATTGGAGTGGTTATTACTCGGCATCACTTGTGTGTTCCTATAGCAACCCCTCCAATTTTACTTGCCCCTTATTGACCAGTTATATTTTTAGCGACTGCTCACAGCAGAATAAAAAAATGAAGAGGAAAAAAATAGGTGGGGAAGGGGATGGGAGCTAAAGCCACCTTTTGTTCTTCTTTTACCACAAGTTAACTGGTTATAAATGTCCCCATGTCTTCACATAACTGCCATGGAATTTTCTTTCCTTGAATTAGTGTATCTGAGTTCAGAAGTCCACAGGAACAGGCCCATATCCTCACTCAAAGCATTTGTATTCTTAGACAAATGCAGAACTATGACTATGTATATTTGCCAAATGCAGGCTGTATTTACCCAGCCTATGCTTGCAGTAACTGCACTGTCAAGAGAAATGTAAATATTAATGAGGGATGTTTCTCAGGAGACGGTAGTCAGTGAGTGCTCTTTATCTGTCAAAACCGACTCAATCAGTACATACTTTCTGGACAGATCGAATGTTTATAGAGTCATAAATTGACGTTTATCTGACAATTTTTATATTCCTATCAAGTGGCTTTCCTTATTAGGCCTAGGCACTTCAATACACCATTGGTGTTTCTGTGGAGAAATTAAACATATAATCTCTTTCACATTTTTCAAGTGTAGATAAAGAAAAAGTGGGATGTATAGCTAGTGGTCCTTTCAAGGGTTATTTGGATATGAAATGTAAACATTAGCGTAAGTAAAAAAGGTGGAGATAAATCCTAGTGTAGTATTTTACCCTTGTCTTTTAAGATATAAAACAATCCTGTTATAAAAGGACTCATTATTAAATTAATTGTGATATAACTTGATATACGTGCATTAAAAGATGTGTTATATTCTCTAAAATATTAACTGGTGATGAAATTGCTACTTTTTTCTCTATACTTTTTTTTTTATCTCAAAACTAATCTATATAAAGAAATAAACCAAAAGGACTTTGTTTTCCAATAAAATATAGCTATTTAGAAGAAGAAAACTTACATAATATATGCACACTCAAACATACTCACACATACACATAAGTTAAATTATTCTCAAGAACAGAAGGAAACTAGCTTTTATTGATGTCTATCATATACCTACTAAATGCCAATAAAACCACATCTTATAAAATGAGCCATATTATGTTTAATTTATATATGTTGTAGGAGTTATTGCCTCCCAACATCAAGCTTTTTAAGCGATTTCAATATACATTTATAATATATAGGATAATTAAAATCCTGAACAGTATCACATAATTTTTAAGAGAATTTAAATATCAATTGCAAAAGTTGTTTGGAAGCTGAGGACCCAAAACATCAAAGGAGCAAGAGGTTTTGAGTCTACCTAGAAGAGGACCTATTTCTCTATCTCTTTTTCAGATATACCCAGGACCAGGGAGAAGCACACCGATCAAAACATCTATTGCCATGAGAGAGTATAGTCAAGTTAACGAAAACCTTATGCCATTATTTCTTTTGCATTTACTCAGTACCTGTTTTGGTTTGTTTAGAGAACTGTGGTAACAGAAAACGAGACCATCTTAAGGATAAGATGGACTGCTAGCAAGAATCTGGGAGGTATCCAATAACAGTTCTGTTCCCTTTCCTTTCTGTTATTCCAAATATTTTTCTCCTGTCAACATCCATGGTTCTACCAGGTAATTAATATCCATCACATATCTGATCACAGGATTATCCATTTTAGCATTGATTTTGCTTCTTCTCAAAATGTAATTAGTTTAGAAAAAAATATAACAAGTTAGCATTTATGATGTATATCTGAAAGCAAGTTTTAATAAAGGGATCAGAGAAAACCTAAAACTCCTGGCTAATCTTTCTGTGTCTTCTATACATCTTACTATCACACTTATTACATTACATTTTAATTTTGTACCCGTTTATTAATATATTCTCCAAATCCAGAAATGGACTTGGACTCGGAAATTACTTGGTCCTCAAAAGTGATTTTTGTTTTGCTTTTTGTTTCTTTGTTTTTGTTTTTTGTTTTTAAAGATTAAGTATGTCAAGAGCTACAAAAAGGAAAGAAGGGTGGTTCCTCAGTTGGATTGTTTGATTCCCCAAAACAGAATAGAGTAATGTGGTAGATCTGTTATCTTCTTTTTCTGTTCAGAATCTTTTACATTTAGAGATTTTTCTTTCTCTACCTGATGGGACTTCCAATCACATAGCTTCACCTGCAGTACTAAGGTGCTTGGCAATGATGCTAGGCTGTCCAGAATACCCCATCTCTCTGGAATCATTATCAAGTTAGGAATGGCAAAATGACTAAAGACGAGCTAGTCAGGTTCTTTTTGAGAGATTGACATGGACACTGGAATTTAAGGTTCTTTCTCAAGAAATCAAGACCATTAAAGATCATTAAGGATTATCATTGCTGCCACTCTGAAGACAGCATGGCTAAAAATGAGGCCTATACATGAAAAGATGAGCTAAGGGGAGAGAGAAAATTAAACAGATTTCCTAGTGACAACATAAAATTCCTATCAAGCCATACCCAAGGTCAGACATTCCATAGATTTTTCTAGGCATAGGAGCTAATATGTTATTTTTGTTTGTTTATTTGTTTAGGTTTGTTTGAGTAGAGTCTGTCACTTATAACCTAAAAAATCTTAACTTATACAAAGAAAACCATGAAGTTTACAAAAATCCAAGTATAGGAAGCAGAGGTATGGTTGGATGATGCAAAAAATCTGGAGCCAAAACTACTTTTACCATTTCTTGTGGAGCTGGTTGACTCTTACCTCAGCTTCTTACTGAAAATTTGCATCATTTTCTCTCTTCCTCTGCAAACCTGTTCCATCTGTATACCTGTGGCTTCTCTGCTTCTGAATAACAGTGGCTTATACTTAGCAGTAGCCTAGAGTCATAGCCAGGATTACTACCATTCCTGAAAGCACTATGTAGCTTATTATCTCAGTTTTCCATCTGACTTTTAGTTCAGATAACCACTATCATTTTCTTTAATAATTTCCCAGGTATCCATCATCATCTTTCTAAAGCACTATTTCAGTGTTCCAATTCCAAATTCCCAGAAAGGAGAATCCGCTTAAATCTCCCAGGTCACACACCCTCCCACCCACCTCCTCCATCCAATTAGCAGTAACCTATGTGGGGTCACATAGTATGTTGTCTTTCCCGGGTTCACCTCTAGAGTAAGGACTGAGACATGGGGAAACCTATAGGGAAGGCAATGATTAGCATCTAAGATATGGATAATGATAATAATGATAACAATAGCCTTCACAAAGTACCAGATAGATCTCATGAACATTCTCAGATTCTTGATGTCTCATCCTTCTTCCACTTCCACAACCAATTTTTCTGCCTCAGCTGTTGACTCAGATGATCTGATACCTCTTTCATTATTTGTCCTGTCTGGAAATAGAGGAAAAGCTGCACCACAATGTCTGGAATCTAACTACCCAAGCAGTGACTGGAGTGGTGGATGGTACGAGCTGGAATTCTAGGGAGTTAAATTCCTTTGAGACCTAAGTTGACCAATGAAAGACAAAAGAGGGGAAGATCCAGCAGCCTTTCCACCTTTTTTTCCATAGGATTGATTCAAGGTATAGTTTTTCCATGCAACCTGTCAGATTTTTTTAATCCAAAATATTTTAACATTTACTTGTACATATTTGTGGGGTTTAGTATGTTGTTTGAAAACATGCATATACTGCACAATGATTAACTTAGGGTAGACGGCATAGTTTTGTACCCAATAGTCTGCCACTTTTCCTCCTCATCCCCCCATCTACCACCTGTGGTAACCTTTATTTATCCATTCATCTGACGATGGGCATTTAGTTTGATTCCATCTTTTGGCTATTGTGAATAGTGCTGTGATAAACATGGCAGTACAAGTGTCTTTTTGATACATTGATTTCATTTTCTTTGGGTAAATATTTAGTAATGAAATAGCTGGGTCATGGAATAGATCTATTTTTAGTTTTCTGAGGAAATTCCATACTATTTTTCACAGTGGCTGTACGAAATCAATGCAATCCCTATCAAAATACCAGTGACTCTTTTCACAGAAATAGAGAAAATGATCTCAAAATTTGTATGAAACTACAAAAAAAATATATAAAGAATGAAATCTTGAACAAAAAGAATAAAGTTGGAGGCATCATGCTTCCTGACTTCAAAATATACCACAAAGCTATACTAACCAAAGCAGCATGTACTGGTATGAAAACAGACAAATTGACCAATGGAATAAAATTGAGAGCCTTAAAATAAATGCATGCACTTATAGCCAACTGATTTTTGACACAGGTGACAAATATATACAATGCAGAAAGGACAGCCTCTTCAACAAATGATGCTGGGAAAACTGGATATCAATAGGCAGAAGATTGAAACTGGACCCCTATCTCTTAACACACACAAAAATCAACTCAAAATGGACCAGAGACATAAATTTAATAACTGAAACTTTAAAACTACTGGAAGAAAACGTAGGGGAAACACCACACAAACTGGGAGTGGGCAGAGCTTTTTTGAGCAAGACTACAAAGGCACAGTCAACTAAGGCAAAAATACATAAATGGGACTATGTCAAACTAAAAAGCTTCTGCACAGCAAAGGACACTGTCAACAAAGTGAAGAGACAATTTACAGAATGAAAGTGTTTGCCAACCACACATCAGACAAGGGGCTAATATCTGGAATATATAAGAACTTAACAGCAAACAAACAAACAAACAAAAAAACAACTCAATTTAAAAATGGGCAGAAGACCTGAACAGAGATTTCTCAAAAGAAGACATACAAATAACCAACAAGTACATGAAAAAATGTTCAAAATCAGTAATTATCAGGGAAATGCAAATTGAAACTGTGGGATACCATCTCACTCCAGTTAGAATGGATAAAAAGGCAAAAATAAATAAATAAATAAATAACAAATGCTGGTAAGGATGCAGAGAAAAAGGAACTCTCCTACATTGCTGGTGAGACTGTCAGATGTTTTGTGTCTGGATTCACCTGCCGAACAATTGGCTATGTCTCTTTGCAGCTTATCCTAAAGAAGTGGCCTGTGAGTTAACAAATCATTTCTCAATGCCTTCCCATCCTTCCTGGGCTAAGTTTCCCTTTCCCCTCACTTTTGCTGATTGAGATTGCTCCTCTCTAAATAAAGCATTAGCACTTAAATCCTATCCCATTTTCTAATCTCTAGAGAACATAGAACATTGAAGACTTTGTACCACTAGTACTGTGCTACAAAACTTTCATAACAATCTTACAAGATTGTTACTATATTACCTACATTTCAAATGAAGTAGATCAGTCAAAATTCCAGAAAGAAACTGTCATTTTCACATTAGGATAATTCAGAGGGTTTATTTCAAAAGTACTATTTACAATTGCGTGGGTGGCATAGGGAAACCCCATTTAGTGCAATAATTGAAGTCCTTTCAAGGGAATATATTCTTTGCCATGGGCCAGACTGCTCACAAACTCCTTTCTTGTCCCCTCACACAGATTTTTCCCAAAGTTAAATTAATTCTACCTAAGGTGTTTTTCTCCACATTTTCAGTCCTCTTCTACTTTAAGTAATATTATTTTCACATTTTAGTTACGTTTCCTATTTCTCTAGAATAATTCCTGAAGGGGTTTTGATGCCTGGAGCATGCATTAGCACAACACTGTCCCACAGCCCTTCGGAATCCAGCTTTGAAATATTTGCACTGCATGTGCCATTGCAATTTAATGACAAACCACTAGCTCCCTTTGAGGGACTAGGCTGAGGTGATTTTACATTATGTAAGTTTTATACTTTTCCTGTAATTATACTGAGATATATTTTGCATTATTAACAAACTACTCCAATTCATAGAAACAGACAGTTGCAGGTGTAGATTATCTATAATTCCTTTACCTCCTGGATTAGGAAACCAATACACAATCAAGTAATATGACTAGCCAGTGATTTCTGTGTGACCTTTTCTTTTTTCAGAATTTTTGGGTATTACTTCAGAACTCCCTACATTTCCAAAATCAATATGTTCAGGAATTGCTGTGCCTGAACTAGATTGTTGACCCCATACATTCTCCACCAAAGGCCTACCTAAAGGAATTGTTCTGGAGACTTAAGTATATCTTGTACGTCATGAGAAAGAATAGATTATTAAGAACACAGCAAGAATTGTATTGCATGCTCATTTGATGTTTCTTCTGAATCGATGTGTGGAAGATAACAATGTCAGGAATAATTGATCCTGCTTCCACGTTCTTCAGCACCAGCAGCAAAGAGGGGCTGTGCATGAGGAAGGTCCTTATTGCAGGACACATACAAAGACCCTCAGGAATTTTCTCCTGGAGTGCACCAAGGGTTTGGGTGGCCTCAAACAGCTGACTTGTTTTGGAACTTTCATTATTTTTTTTCCATCTTCTTGCATGTGATGAGAATTGGTTGCTAGAAATATTCAGAATAAATAAAAATGTAGCACAAATGTAAAAAGGTAAAAAGCTGATTTCAATGTGACCATTATCATCATTTTGATTTTTTTCTGTCTTCAAGATTTTATGTTTTTCTTCTGAAATAAAGCCCAGTCATTTCCTATAATAGTTGTAAAACGATGAATAAATAAACACAATAACAGGAATTCTAATTGCAAGATTTTAAATAATTTTTGAAAAAAGCTATATGTTTTAATGTAATTACATAGAACATGCTAATTTTATAAGCAAAGCAGTTTTACCTAATATGTGAATGTATGCTTCTTTGACTCTTATCTTTTCTCTTAGACAACCAAATAAATTGGCTATGGCTGATAATGTCATCTGATGGCCAAGTGAATTCCAGAAACCAGTGTAATTTTTAACACTTCCTTCTCTTTCACGTTGCTGTTCCTCCTTCTTCCCTACTCCAAGGCTTTGAAGTTTTAGGCTCACAGGTAGATTAAGCTCTTCCTCAGACTGCACCTTTCTCATATTTTCCTTAATATGTGCTCCTTTTCTTGCTGTTTGCGTAGTCTTCGAGGTGGGCATATGTTTTCTTGAGTCCTCCTCCCCACCTTTGATTTTGCTAAATTTCTCTTTTCTCTGAACTGGGACAAGGCTCTTTGTATTAGGTGTAGCACTTTTCAAAATATTGCTTGAACAATTTGATTAAATATTATTAACTTATTCCCTGGACGTTTGTATCGACTACTGTACATACACAGTTACAATCCTCAAGGCATTTATAGTCTATCAGGGTTTTTTCTCTTTTTTTAGTATCTTCTACCTCATTATTCAAAACTTAATTTGTGCCGGTGATTTTTATACATTTGTGTCAGTGCTTTATATGAAACAGGTAATCAACAAAATTGTTGAGTTGTTGAGTTTACTGTCATATAATTGGCTCTTTAAGCTAACACAGTGTCTCTGTATCTTTTAAGGACTAATAAAAACATTGTGTGTATATGTGTTTGTGTGTCAGCATATTTTGATTTGTCAGAGTAACCTATTTTTGTCTTTTAATATTCAGAATGAGATTGAGTAAGCTATTTAAATTCTCTGAGTTTCAGTTTTCTCATCTTTAATTGTGGATAATATTAACATTCTCTCAAATATTAAGAATTAACTGAGATGATACATTAAACTGCCTAATTTATAGTAGGTGTACAATAAGCAAATCTTGTTATTATACATCAAGCAAAGTCTGTGTCAGCCATTTGGAGTAGAGGTTGGCAAACTTTCCCTGTAAAAGGTCAGATAATAAATAATTTAAGCTTTGGTGGTCATACTCTCTCTGTTGCAACTACTCAACTCTGATATCGAAGCATAAGAGCGCCCATAGACAATATAGAAATAAATGGGTACGACTATGTTCCAATGAAAATTTATTTACAAAAAAATGGACAGTTGGCTGGATTCAGACTGTGGGTTGCAGTTGAGGAACCCCTTATTTAGAATATTGCATCTACATTTTATATTTTCATTTTATCTACTTTTTATATCTTAATCCTATTCAACCTTCTTATGAATTCAATAACTGATTCATATTTTCTTTTTTAAATGTATTAAAATATATCAGATATACAAATATATTTGTACTACTTAATCAAATACCTGTTAACCGCCACCTGGATAAAATAACATAAAATATTACAAATATGGCCTGACTCTTCCTAGGTATGCTTTCCCACATCCATTCCACTCACTCCTCCTAGACATAAATGCCATCCTCATTTTGTGTTTATCATTCCCTCAGATAGTTTTGTACTTCTACCACGTATGTACATATTCTTTAAAAATATGGAGTTCTATTTAACAATTTGCTGTGGTCTGAATGCTTGTGTGCCCCCAGAATTCTTATTTTGAAATCTTAACCCCCATTGTGATAGTATTAGGAGGTGGAGCTTTTGGGGGTGGTTAGGTCATGAAGGTAGAGCTCTCATGAATGGGATTAATGCCCTTATCAAAAGACATGAGGGAGCTTGCTTTCTCTCCCTCTCTCTCTGCTCTCTGCCTTATAAAGATACAGTGAGAAGTTGGCAGTCTGTATCCCTGAAGAGGGCCCTCACCAGAACCTGACCATGCTGGCACCCTCATCTCAGACTTCCCATCTCCAGAATAGTGAGAAATAAATTTCTGTTGTTTAGACCATCCGGTCTGCAGTATTTTGTTATAACAGACAGAACTCACTAACACAGTATTGTGAAATTTATAAATATGTCTGTATGTGTGAGATTGTGTGTGTAATTTGCCTTTCACTTAATTTTTAGTGTTTAAGAAATATCTCTCTGGATATCTGTAGAATGAGTATATTAGCTTACACTTTTGTATTACATTCAAATGTTTAAATATACCACAATATGTTAATCTATTTTTCTGTTCACAGAGATTTATGTTATTTATATTTCTTTTCTTTTTTGCTATTACAAATACTTTTGATATGCATATTTTTGTACATAGTTTTTGGATGTGTGAAGATTTATCTAGAGTGTGTACATACATAGGAATAAATTGCTAAATCACCTTCTACTTTTCAGTATTTTGCCAAATAGCCCTTAAATTGACTATAGCAATTTGCACTGTACTAATAATATGTGAGAATTTTAACTCATTTACATGCGTTTTCTCCTGTCAGGCTTTTAATCTTTCTCACAATCTATTGGGCACAAAACAATATTTTATTATAGTTTTAATAGGCATTTCTTTGATAACTGGTGATCATTTTTTATATATCTACTGATTATTATACAAGGAAGTTTCTTATTTTGTAAGTTGCCCATACATATCATCAGTTTTTCTATTGAATTATTTGTATCTTTCTTATAGATTTTAAAAATTTATTTGTATATTATGTGTTCTAATCCATTGGTACTTACTCAATTTAAAAATAATCTTCCAATAGGTAGCTGGACTTTTCACTTTGTTTCAATGTCTTTTCATGAACAGAAGACTTA
Organism: Cynocephalus volans; assembly: GCF_027409185.1. Classification (NCBI taxonomy): domain Eukaryota; kingdom Metazoa; phylum Chordata; class Mammalia; order Dermoptera; family Cynocephalidae; genus Cynocephalus; species Cynocephalus volans. Next base: position 102,798,287 of record NC_084461.1, read on the forward strand.
AAATTTAATGTGCTATCAAATTTACCAATCTTTGGCATATTTGAGTCATTTTTAGAAATATTTTTCCATATTAATGTTGTAAAGACATTTATTTCTAAAGATTTTAAAGGGTTTTCTTCCCCACATACTCAAACCAATTATTTATTTGGAATTGATTTTTTTTTATTGTGTAAAGCAAGGATCCAATTTAACTGTTTTCTATATGAATAACCAATGTTCCCAGTATCATTTATTGAATAGTAAGTTTCTCCCTCCATGATTTTCAATGTAAATATATTGATGTAAAATAACAACTTATGTGAATTTTTTATTCTGTTTTATCAGTCAGTTTTTCTATCTCTATTTTTATCCCAATATCATGTTTCTTAATTACTTTAGTTTCATAATAGCCTGATATCTATAGGGCAAATAGTATGTGTCTTGCCTATTTTTGGTTCTTTGCCTTTTCAAAGAAATGGACAGTTTCCTTGAAAAAACTTTTGGTTCTTTGCTTCTCTACTTCTGTATATACATTTTTGTAGGTTTCTTGAAAAAAAAATTCTGTTGGGGATTTTGATTGAAACTGCATCTAATTTTAGATATATTTTGGGAATTTTGATAGCTTTATGCTATTGAACCTTTACCCATGAACATGTACATCTTTCCAATGTTTAAATTTATTTAAATAAAATTTGGTCATTTTTATATCAATGCTATTCAAATAACTTATATTTAATCTAGTGCCTTATACATCTGTTGCCATAGAAAATGATATATTTTATTTAATAAGATTTTACAACTCTATGCAGCTGTTGTATAGGAATGCAATTGATACCTATGTATTGTTTTTTATATCCAACAATCTTGCCAATCAACCACATAACTTATAATAATTTCTTTGGAGCCTATGTCATGTTTTTTATTCAGATAATTTTATCAAATACACATAATGGCAGTTTATTGCCTTTTTTTCCAATCCTTACCCCTTGCCCTGTGAAGATGGTGTAATAGTCCTGGACTATATGCCTTTGTTTATTTCAAGTGAGAAAGAAATTAACTTCTGATTTCTTTTAATCCTTGTCCTTCTGGCAGCTGAATACAGTTCCTAACAGATACACAATGATTGACTCTGGGGTGAGGAATCAAGAATGTGCCACAGGTGGGGCTATGTTTTATCAGGTTTCAATTGCCAGTGTCGTTGGAGACAGAAAATTCTCTCTTTTTTCTTGGATGTTTAAACCAATAGAATGCAGACTTGGAGATGTGGTAGCCTATTGTACCTACTTGCCAGTAAAAGAAATTTACACAAAGAAGTACAGAGCCAAGGAAAAAATGAGGAATGGATTCATGGTAACTCCCATGTGCATAGCCTTGCCTATATTTTTTAGTTATGCAAGCCAATAAATTATATTTTTTGACTCATTTGAAGTTTTGCGCTTGTCACTTATGACGAAAGAATCCTGACTAAATCATTCCCAGGCCTAATTCATCTTTCTCAGCAGTGCTCAGAACCTCACTTAATGTCTCTCTTACTTTCCCTGAGACTTCTGATTCTCTGTCCTTGCTTACCAATTGGGCTGCGTCCCCAGTCTGGGTTCCTTGGTTAATCGAACCTAACCTGCAGAGTCAACTGCCCTGCTCTGCTGCGGGAGGCCAACTCCTAACCACTAATGCCCAGGCACATTGAACATTAAGCATTACAATACTGTTACCATTAATGCTATCTTCCAAATGAACAAAAATTATTCAAAATTGCCCATCATAAATTGTGCATTTTTATTTGTATGTTCTCCATGAATTTAATTGCTTGTTAATCTCTGCATTTCTATTACTAAACCAAGAAGGACTTGATGCCAGTTACAATCTAAAAACCTAGGGCATTGTTGGGCACCTAGGAAACAGGCAATGTTGGTTCAGCTGAAATTACTGTTAATTATTCAATACTCTTCTATAAAGATATCTCATTTGTACATAAAAAAATATTTTTACCTTTTATAAAAACATGAAAAAAAGAATTTCAAAGTTAAGTTTTACATTGTCAAAAATTGGGGCCTTTTCTGTCAAAATTTTGTGTCAACCTAATTGATAATACACCAATAACTTAATTCAGTTTCCAAGGGAATGTTTTGTCATGGCAGAAGTTGTATACATCATTCTGTGCCCTTTGTATTCCTTTTCACAGTCAGTGGAATACTTGAGATTTAAATTCTGGCTGAAAATTGGTATTATTTGTGAACATGTTGTAAACACAAAAGCAATAATGGAACGTGACTAAAAGGAAACTAGATTTCCTCTCAGGTTTATTTGGAAGATTTTTTCTCTTCCTGCAGCTTTTAGAGAAACAGTTAATTGCCTACTACCCTGTTTATGTTCCTCACTTTTATGTGCAAGAAAGCTTGAGTGATCAAGGGAGAGTGAAAACCGCCAAAGCACATACTCAGTATTGCTTTTTAAAGGTAAGCCTTTCTATATCCAAAATAGATTTGAATAGCAAGTCACAGATTTAATCGAAATGCAACCCTAGTGCATTTAGCTTTTAACTCTTCCTTATGCATTCGTCTTTTGACTACTTACAGATATGTATAGTCAGCTTCTAATAGTATTTCTGCTACTACCAAGAACATCCTTCTACTGACCTCATATCACTGTACTATCCTGTGCAACATTTAACAGATAACTAGTAAGAAAACGAAAACTAGCAAACAATGACAATAACAGCAGCAGACATGAGCTTACATGCCTCTGGACTCATAGTTTTAGGTGTAACACTAAGTCAACTACATCTTTGAGTGTCAAGTCTTACTTGGTTGTTTTACAGTTTTTGCTCCTTTAGAGTGTGACAATTATGTCCTTTCTGTGCATTTTTTTTGAGGGACTATTAATTTAAATATTTCTTGAGGTCATAAATGTTTTAAAGACAATATTAACAGAGATGAGTTAGGCATAAGGACAAATTTATATTGGTTGTAAGTATAAATTATATTTGGATAAAATATTAAAAACATGGATAAAAATAATTGAACAATTGCAATGTGTCATAGCTTGCCATTTACAACACCACTCTTGGTTTAAAAAACATCAAGTGAACAAAAGCAAAATGAAACCTTTAAATGAGTAAGGCACTGAATAAGGATTCTGAAACCTTCTTTTTTTTTTTTTTTTAAATCAAGTATCATTTTGTTTTCCTTAGAAGGATAAACTATTGAACCTCTCTTCTTCCAACAAAGTTGAGTAAATATGTTTAAGGGGTAGCTTTTCAATAAAATGAGATTTAGCTGGGTATTGAATATTTTCTACGGTAATTGTCCAAAAGATTGGGTGTAGATAGAGTGGAGAAGTTATTAGGTCATTATTAGTTTTAAGAATTCCCCTACTTTCCCACGAAAGTTCATCAGAATAAATGAGCATTTTATTATTCACTTTTTTTTGGAAGACACTGGACTCATTGAAGACTTTATTGCCCATGTTCATCCCCAGGCAAGTGTTTTCCCCTACCATAACATTCAACTAATCTTGTGTAATTAATTGCTTAATGTCTGCATTCTCTGTTAATCTATAAGTTCTGAAATAACAGAAATGACTTTATTTTTATGGCTTTATCATGTTCTGTGGGACATATTAGGTACTCAAAAAATGTTTATTGAATGAATAAATGCATAAACTAATGAGTCAAAGAAAAGATCAGTGAATTGAGTTGGGCGATAATATCTTGGTAATATTTAGAAATATTTAGGATTAAGCATGCCTGGAGATAGGGAGACAGTTTGATTTGTTCTTTTTTTTGTTGTTAAGTAAACATTTAAAGACTGTCTACTACAATAAGATAATCTTTATAAAAGTATTCCCAGGTATTTGCTTCTTTAGAGAAGAAGCCTGAAATTGAGAGAGTTTATTTGACTTCCTTAAATTCTGGCTAACCCAGAGTTTGAACTGTCTCCAGAGTCTTTGCCTTTTTCTGAAACCCTGTGCTAACTCTGGCAAACTCTAGATGGGAGTATTAAGAGATGTGACTGAGATGGGAGAAGGAGCTATAATCTCATATGCCATTCTAAACTTTCACCTGAGAACATTCTATAATCAGAGGCATCAGAGCACTTTCATTAGGGTACAATAGTATTTCCAAGGCCAGATTTTATATATTTTTTATATTTTTAATTTTTAAAATATAATTTTGTTTGTTTTGCTGTTAGAAAAAGAAATCCTCCTTCAGGGCAAGTGGTATTTTGTACATTATATAAAAATTTAATTAAATTTGATATAAGTTTTTTCCTCACTTAACAGTACTGTCTTTTTCTATTTGCCATTCTCAGCAATAGAAAAAGTTATTTTTCTTTTTTCTTTTTTTTCATTTTTTTTTTCAGAAAATATTTCCATTTTTGTTTGAGGCTTAAAATTGGTACAGAAGCAGCTGAGCTGCCACACATTTATGTCCCCACATAGAAAATCAATCTGGCAGACCTACACCTGCTGGTCCCACTCCCAGCTGCTGAGCCACCACACACCTATGCCCTTAGCCTAAGAAACAGCTTACGAAATAGCCTGGAATTCTACCCCCAACAAACTAGCTGACCTATCACATGCACACATGCATCCCTGGACTGAGAACTGGACTAGCAAGCCCATACCAAGAAAGCCACACTAATGCCACCACAAACTCCTGTAGCCTAGGCCATCAAAGCACCTGCAGACAAAGCTAATATGGATTACAGCTGAAAAAACTGCACTGAGATTACATTACACTGTCCCCCAGAACAAAAGCCAATGTATTCTACACATCTGTCACCCTAGGACCTGTCTATAGGAATAAGTCTTTCCCTACAGATGCTACCCCATAAAATTGGAAGAGGCAACTGTTCCAGCGGATGCATATATATCAATGTAGAGACACAGAAACCTGAAAAAGCAAGGAAACAAGACACCTCCAAGCACAATAATTCTGTAGTAACAGACCCCACTCCCAAAAAGGACATTTATGAAGTGTGAAAAAAGGAATTCAAAATAATGATCTTAAGGAAACTCAGTCAGATACAAGAGCATACAGGCAGATATTCAACAAAATCAGGAAAGCAATTATGACATAAATAAGAAACTCAATAAAGAGACAGATGTCATTAAAAAGAACCAAATAGAAATGTTAGAGCTGAAGAATTCAATTAATAAAATAAATAATTTAATTGAGAGCTTTAACAACATACTAGGTCAAGCAGAAGAAAGAATATTTAAACTTGAAAACAGTCTTTTGAAAAAACCCAGGCAGACAAAAAAGGAAAAAAGAAGAAAGCCTACAGGATTTATGAAACACCATTAAGCAAACAAGTATTTCCATTATGAGAATTCAAGGAGAAAAAGATATAGGAAAAGGCATCAAAAACCTATGTAATAAAATAATAGCTGAAAACCTATCAAGTCTTGGGAGTACGGACATATAGATCCAGGAAGCCCAAAGGTCTCCAAATAGGTTCTACCCAAAGAGGTTCTCTCTGAGGCACATTATCATCAAACTGTCAAAAACCAAGGACTGGGCTGAGCCGGTGGCGCACTCGGGAGAGTGTGGTGCTGGGAGCGTGGCGACGCTCCCACCGCAGGTTCGGATCCTATATGGGAATGGCCGGTGCACTCACTAGCTGTGTGCTGGTCACGAAAAAGACAAAAAAAAAAAAAAACCAAAACTAAGAGAGAGTGCTAAAAACAAGAAAAATGTGTCAAGTCACTTATAAGGAAACCTCTATTAGATTAACAACACATTTCTCAGCAGAAACCTTACAGGCCAGGAGACAATGGGATGATATACTCAAACTGCAGAAAGAAAAAAAAAAAAAGAAAGAAAAACCTGCTAGCCAAGAATACTATATCCAACCAAGCTATCATTCAGAAATTAAGAGAAATAAAGTCTTTCCCAGACAACAAAAGCTGAGGGAATTCATCACCAGTAGATCAGCCTTACAAGAAATGCTCAAGGGAGTTCTACATCTGGAAGAAAAAGAATGATAACTGCTGTCATGAAAACACACAAAAGTATAAAATTTACTGGCAGAGCAGAAACACAAATGAGAAAGAGAAAGTAAGCAAACTTATCACTACAGAAAACCACCAAACCATAAAGATAAACAATAAGAGAGGAATAAAGAAACAAAGAATATCAAAACAACCAGAAAACAATCAACAAAATGACAGAGTAAGTCCTTAACTATCAATAATAACCTTGAGGGTAAGCAAATTAAATTTCCTAATTAAAATACATAGACTGCTGAAAGAATAAAAAAACAAGACCCAGTTATATGCTGCCTACCAGAAACTCATTTTACCGATGAAGACACACATAGACTGAAGGTGAATGGCTAGAAAAAGATATCCCATACAAATGGAAAACAAAAGCAAACAGGAATACTTATATTTATTTCAGAAAAACAGACTTTTAGTCAAAAACTTTACAAAGAGACAAAGAAGGACATTATATAATCATAAAGGGATCAGTTCAGCAAGAGTATATAACAAGTGCAAATATACATGCACCCAACACCAGAATACCCAGAAGTATAAAGCAAATATGATCAGATCTAAAGGGAGAGATAAACAACAACACAATAATAGTTGGCAAATTCAACACCCCACTATCGATATTGGATAGATCATCTAAACAGAAAATGAACAAAGAAACACCAGATTTACACTGTGCTATGGACCAAATAGCCCTAATGAACATTTATAGAACATTTCATCCAACATCTACAGAATACACATTTTTTCATCAGCACATAAAAACATTCTTCAGTATTAACCATATGTTAGGACACAAAACAAGTCTCAGCAATTTAAAAAAAATTAAAATCATATCAAGTTATCTTTTCTGACCAAAATGAGATAAAACTAGAAATCAATAGCAAGAGGAACTTTGGTAATGGCACAAGTACAAGGGAATTAAATAAAGTTCCTCACGGACCAATGATCAAAAAGGCAATCAAGAAGAAAATTAAAAGATTCTTGAAACAAATGAAGATAGAAACACAACCTACCAAAACATATGAGATATAGCAAAAGCAATAATATGTGGTAAGTTTATAGCAATAAATGTCTACATCAAAAATGTAGAAAGATTTCAAATAAATAGCCTAATGATATACTTCAAGGAACTAAAAATCAAGAAGAATCCAAACTCAGAATTAGTAGAAGAAAAAAATAAGAAAAATGAGAGCCAAATCAAACAAAATGAGACTAAAAAAATACAAAAGATTAATGAAAAAAGTTGGTTTTTTGAAAAGATAAACAAAATCAACAAATTATTAGCTAGCCTAACCAAGGGAAAAAAAAAAACGATAATATGCAAATAAATAATATCAGAAACAAAAAGGATACATCACAACTGATACTACAGAAATACAAAGGGTCATTAGAGATAATTATGAGCAAGTATATGCCAACAAATTGGAAAACCTAGAGGAATAAATGGATAAAATTGTGGACACATTTGAGCTATCAGGATCGATCCAAGAATAGACAACCTTAACAGACCAATACAGAGTGAAAAGATGGAGTCAGTAATAAAAAATCTTCCAACAACAAAAAAAGGAACCATAGTTTTATTGCTGAATTCTACCAAACTTTTAAAGAAGAACTAATAGCAATTTTTCTTAATATATTTCAAAAAATTAAAGTGGAAAGAATTCTTTCAAACTCATTCTATGAGGCCAGCATTTCCTCATACACAAACTAGACAAAGACAGAAGAAACAAAGAGAACTACAGACTAGTAACCCTGATGAACATAGGCACAAAAATCCTCAACAAAATACTAGAAAACTAAATTCAACAGCACCTTAAAAAGATTACACAGCATGACCAAGTGAGATTTATCCCAGGGTTCAACATATGCAGATCCATAAACATGATACATCACATTAGCAGAGTGATAGACAAAAACCATATGGTCATCTCAATAGATGCAGAAATAGTACTCGATATAGTTCAACAGTCCTTCATGATAAAAACAACAAATTAGGTAGAGAAAGAACATGTCTCCAACACAATAAAGGCTGTACATGACAAACCCACATCTAACCTTATACTGAATGGGGAAAAGCCAAAAGCTGGAACAACACAAGGGTGAGTGATACCCTCACTTGCACCATTATTATTCAATTATTCAACATAATACTAAAAATTTTAGCAAGAGCAATTAGGAAAGAGAAGTAAAGGATATCCAAATTGAAAAAGAAGAAGTCAAATTGTCCCTGTTTGCAGAGGACATAATTTTTTATAGAGAGAAACTAGAGATTCCATCACAACACTCTTGGAACTGATAAACAAATTCAGTAAAGTTGCAAAATACAAAATCCACATGCAAAAATTAGTAACTACCAAAAAATTAAATACCTAGGAATAAATTTTACCACTGAGGTGAGAGATCTTTACAAGGTAAACCCTAGAAACACCGATGAAAGTAATTGAATAGGACACAAAAAATGAAAGGACATCTTATGTTCATGGAATGGAAGAATTAATGTTGCAAAATGAACATACTACTCCAAATCTACAGATTTAATACAATTCATATCAAAATATCAATGCCATTCTTTACAGAAACAGAAAAAAAAATCCTAAAATTTTTATGGAGTCACAAAAGATACCAAATAGCCAATGAAATCTGAAGCAAAAAGAACAAAGCTGGAGGCATCACACAACCTAACATCAAAATATATGACAAAGCTCTAGTAGTAAAAACAGCATGGTACTGGCATAAAAAGAGACACTCAGAATAGAAAACTCAGAAATAAATCCATATATCTACAGCCAACTAATTTTTGAAAAAAATGCTGAGAATATTCATTGGAGAAAGGAGAGATTCTTCAATAAATAGTGCTTGGGAAACTGGATATCTATGTGTAAAGGAATGAAAGTGGAGCCTTTTCTTTTACCATATACAAATTAAACTCAAAACAAATTAAAGACTTAAACACCTGAAGCCATTAAACTATTGAAAGAAAACATAGGGGAAACAGTTGAGGACATTGGACCTGCCAAAGACTTTATGAATAAGACCACAGAAGCCCAGGCAACAAAAGAAAAAACAGACAAATGGGATTATATCAAACTAAAAACTTCTGCACAGCAAAGAAAACAATCAACAGAGATAATTCCCAGAATGGGAGAAAATATTTTCAAACAATTGGCTGACAAAAGATTAATAACTAGAATATACAAGAAACAAATGACTCAATAACAAAAAACAAATAATCTGATTAAAAAATGAGCAAAGAATCTGAATAGACATGTCTCAAAAGCAGACATACAAATAGCCAACAAGTACATGCAAAAATATTCACCATCACTAGTCATCAGATAAGTGCAAATTGAAACCACGAGATATCATCTCACTTTTCTTACAATGGCTATTACCAAAAAGGCAAAAAATAACAAATGCTGATGAGGATATGGAGAAAAGGAACTCTTATATACTGTTGGTGGGAGCGTAAATTAGTAAAGCTGTTACAAAAAAAACAGTACGGAAGCTTCTCAAAAAAGTATGAATAGAACTACCATATGATCCAGCAATCCCAGTACTGAGCATTTATCCATAAAAAAGGAAATCAGCATATGGAAAGAATGCCTATATTCTCATGTTTATGCACTATTCACAATAGCCAAGGTATGGAATCAAATTAAGTGTCAATCAAGAGATGATAGCATAATAAAAGTGATGTACATACACACATCAAGATAAGTGACATATATATTCATATATATTTAGCAATACTATTCAGCCAAAAAAAAAAAAAAAAGGACCTTCTGTCATTCATGGCAACATGGATAAGTCTGGAAGACATTGTGTAAGTGAAATAAGCCAGGCACAGAAAGATAAATATCACATATTTTCAATTGCATGTCACAGGTAAAAAAAGTTGATCTCATAGAAGTAGAGTAGAATGGTTACTAGAGGCTGGGATGAGTAGTGGAAATGGGGCTAGGGAGAGGTTGGTCAATTAATACAAAATTATAACTAGTGAGGAGAAATAATTTCTAGTGTTCTATAGCACTGTAGGCTGACTATGACAGTACTTCAAAGAATTTGTGAAAAAATATAATTAAAAGATAAAAACATATAAATTTTATTTCTCAACATATGCTTCATTAAGTTCAACACATGTTTGTAAGAGGTGATACCAGCCATTTAGTCCATTCCTACAGAACTGAGTGTCCTGAAAATTTAACCATGTTAGTGCGGGGGTTTTTTTGTTTTTTTGTTTTTTTACATTATTAATTGTAAAAAAAATGGATGCCCTTTAAGTATATTTAAAGATATTTTAAGATTAGAAAACAAAAAGAAGTCAAAAGGAGACAAATCAGGACAGTGAGGTGGATGCCTAACGATTTCCCATTGAAACTCTCCCCAAATTGCCCTTGTTTGATGAGAGGAATGTACGAGAACATTGCCATAGTGGAGAACTCTCTGGAGAAGATTTCCAGGGCATTTTCCTGCTAAAGCTTTGGCTAACTTTCTCAAAAGCAGATGTTATTGTTCTCTGGCTCTCCAGAAAGTCAACAAGCAAAATGCTTTGAGTATGCCAAAAATCTTACCATGATCTTTGCTCTCAACTAGTCCACTTTTGCTTTGACTGCACCACTTCTTGGTAGCCATTGCTTTGATTGTGCTTTGTCTTCAGGGTCATACTGGTAAAGCCATGTTTCATTTCCTGTTACAATTTTTAATGAAATGCTCCAGGATCTTGACCCACTTGTTTAAAATTTCCATTGAAAGTTCTGCTCTTGTCTGCACATGACCTGAGTATAATAGTTTTGTTACCCATTGAGTAGAAAGTTTGCTCAACTTTAAACTTTTTAGTCAGAATTGTGTAAGCTGAGCCAATTGAGATGTCTATGGTGTTGGCTATTGTTTCTGTGGTTAATCACTGGTTCTCTTCAATTAGTGCATAAACAAGATTAATTTTTCCCTCACAAATTGATTTGGATAGTCTGCCACTCTGGGCTTCATCTTCAACATTGTCTCATCCCTTCTTTAAAAGAGTTATCCCCATAAACTTTTTGTAAAGCATCCATGGTTCACCATTCTTCTACCCAACCTGCACCATAAATTTGATGTTTGTTCTTGTTTCAATTTTAGCAGAATCCATATTGGTCTGATAAGGGCTCTTTTCAAACCAATGTCTTATCTTTCTTAGTGCTTCAAACTAGATCCTGTTCAGAAATGTTATAACAAGTTATAATGTATTTTCTATGAACTTTTTGAAGACCCCTTGTATAGCTAACCATTTATTGTATAATTTCAAATAGCTAAAAAGAGGATTTTAAGTGTTCTCAACACAAAGGAATGACAAATGTTTGAGGTGATAAATATTCTAATTATCCTGATTTGATCATTACACATTGTATACATGTATTAAAATATTGCATTGTACTCTACATATGTACAATTAAGTGTCAATTAAAAAAAGTAAAAATAAAATAATTTGTTTTTTAAAAGGAGAGTCAAAAAAAAAAAAAGGAAAAAAAATGTAAAAAGAAATATTAAATTCTAGCCCAGGAAACATTTTTACAACAGTGCATAAAGTTCTAGAGATAGATGTTTAAGATGGAAAACTTGATGTATTTTCTTTTCTCAGAATCACAGAATGTAGTACTATAATTCTATTTATTTATTTTCCCCAAAAGTAGTTATTAGACTAAAACCCCAAAGGAAGGTTACTCGGGAAAGGGGAAAAGAAAGAATACACCGATTTATCCATCACCATAGATTAACGATATATAATGATGAATGCAAAAGGGCCATCTGTGCGCCTCGGAGAAAGAATCTACTGAAGTCGACAAGGTCTCAAAGCAAAACTGAAAGCACTTACTAAAATAAAAGCTGCTTACTCAAAGCATTGTACTTAGGACGAAGGCCACTGCTGCTTTTCTACATCTTGATTATTCTGTAAAGGTGTGTGCTTATGAAGGATGATAATAGTTCTTGCTAAATAAACGTAAGATAGAACAAATAGTGAATATTCCATTCATTCAGAGCAGATCCCCTGCAAAGAAAATGAAGGCTGTTAAAAATGCCTCCTGCAACTTTTGGAGGTGGGAATGACTACTAATGCATCAATTAGATGCCTTCTCTTCTATGTCCTTTGTACTAAATAATATTGAACAATTAACTTTCATCAAACCATATCTGAACTATCTTCGGATAATAAATGTCTCTTATAGGAACCAACATAATTTCTGAAAATGTATTTTATTTTATTCCTACTAAAACTTTTTCAGAGCAGAAGTTTCTGGGGAAATACTTAATGTATGTATAACTAAACAGAAACAAATGTCCTTTTCTTCATGCGTCAGTAGCTTTTTAATACTACCGGTGGTTAGTGCATTTAATCTTTGAAACTATTTGTTAGAAAATGTGGAAGCTTTTTACTCCTTACCTAAGACAGAGCTTTCAAATATGTTTGAATTTAGGATTGAACAAAATTCTAAACTTAAAATACAAAAATGTGAAAATCGTACAATTTTTGAGGGTATTATTTTTTAATATAGGCTGGTACTTTCTTGAAACACCTAATGTAGTGTTTCTATGTTAGGCACAGATATATTGAAATATGAAAATGGCTTAATTCTTGTGAGCATCATGCAATCAATTTTTATTATCAACAATTACTGAGAGGCTACCATGTATAAGATATTGTATAAGATGAATAGAGTTAATTATATATATATATATAAAGTCCATATCAACTTAAAACCACTATGGTTATTCAGAAAAAGGAGAGACTATTTAAATTTGGGGAACCAGGGGCTTGGATAAAGAAGACAGGCTTAGGAAATAATAATTGTACTTTTAGTGAAATTATTTCAAAGATGATTTTCCTAGAATTTTTCTTCTGCATGTATGTCACTAACAGGACAGTTCATTGATTTTTCTTTGTGCAATCATTCATGATGAAATCACCACTGAATATGTTTCTTTATAGTTTCAAACCTGATGTAGCCCTCAGCAAGGTGCGAATATTGGTTATCTTATGGTTCAATGAAAAACTATCCTTTTATTTAGATATCTTGGCTCAAATAGGGTGTTCTGTTTGATTTTCTCCATCAATGTTTCTAACTGATTGAACGAACCTGCCATGACCATAAATACTATTGACAAATGATAGCTTTTGGGGTACCTAAGACAACAACAGATTCATTTGATCCATTCTGGACACCTCTGTGAACTCCCATGAAATTAAAATACTTTCTTCTTTCCTCCTTTCCCTCTTTCCTTCACTTCCCTTTCCCTCTTCCCTTTTCTTTTAAAATGAAACATTATACAAATTTTCTGCAGTTTAAATATTGGAAGCCACAACATCAAATTTCATTATGAATATGATGCTACTTCATTTTGAATTTTTTTGAATTCAGAGATACTGCCAAATGCTCAGGCAAAGTACTTCCAAGTGTGATTATCTAATCCATTTTGGAGGAGGGTATAATCAGATATAGTGTTTGTAGTAAGTGGATAATTTTTTTGTCCACGGATAATTCGCCAGAGCAGATAGTCACCACCTGCATATCTCTACTGACAGAGTTTTATTATAACAATTAATTATTCTGGATGTTCTGAGTATTTGGCTCATTATGGGACAAACATTTGAGTCCATGCAAAACATAGTACAGCAGGCATATCTTAAGCAAACTGCTGGAGGAGTATGTAGCCATATTCTGATTCAAGATTTGGACTATTTGGGCTCAATTATGCAAACAGAACACGATTTGGAAATAATGATTTACATGATCTGTACATGCTATATTATACAGATACTTGAAAAAACTACCTGAAGAATGTGAGCTAGATGAAATAATGTGCTAATATGTGTGCAGTGTCTTTATGAAAAAAAAAATAGCTCCTATAAGTTTTATTTTCACCTAGTCACTCAATATTAAGAAATTTACAGTAGGTTTCAGTTGTCTTCCACCTTAATTCTGAATATTTCATTATGTGCTGAAAAGCAACTGCAACTATTGATGATCTGATGTTTTGTTTCTTTTCATGTACCCGAGGGAGTTTTGTTTAGAGAAAATTCACTAGTTAAATTGCCCATGACTTTAGGATATCTATTCAGGCAATTTTTTTCTTCCAAGATGCCAATTTGCTTTCTCTCCTCCAACTTATGTCCCCCTTTTTATGACATTTTTGATTAAAATTTACTTGCCTCAAACCTTTACAGGTAAACATTCTCACATTCACTTCCCTTTGTTCCAGAATTCCTTCAACATATAGGGATGAAAATCTGTATTTATAATTTCATTTGTGTTTGTTATTCAGATTTAAATTCCAAGATAATCTCTTCTACTTTTACTGTATTTTCCCAAGACACATGTTACACAGAAATGTAGAGACGGTGGACCATCATAAATGATGACCTATGGCAGGTATTAATGAAAAGTTCACCATTACCCTTTTGTTTTTAAGGATTCCCATATGTATGCCATTTTATTGGACCACTTTTGGCTATAAAGCCACAGTAGCTGGTTTGAATGTGATGATTATTTGGGACTGACTTCTCTAATAATTCATTTTATAATCACTGTCTCCTGCATATGTACTTCCCTTTCTCCTGTGTGGTAAAGGTCAGAGGGCTCAGATTCTCACAGAGTGAGAGTGCTCTATTACAAGATTTCCATTGCTGATTAGAGTAATAAGTGAAGCCCACATGCAGGATATGTAATGCCTAATTAATGTGAAATGGAGGCCAAAGATGTAATTTTAGTTTAGTTACCTCTGGATATGTGTTCCTAGGTCGGAGAGAGTATAAGCAAGAGAGAACAATCATATTTTTATCCAGACGTTAGTGTCTGATTATTACCTAAAACTTTTCGTCCCTGTTTCAGCTGAGAATAGTTGCTCCTAGTAGACCAAGAGTTCCTATCAGGCCCTGAAATTCAATTGACTTCCCAGCTAAAGCCCCAGTGCCAGCTGCCCAAGAGTATCTGAGGCCAGGGTTTAGACACTTGTGAGTTACAGCCTGTCAGTTTCAGGCTTCACATTTGTTGTTCTTAGTTCCCAAATGGCAGGTATTGCCTCTGTCCTGATGACCACATTGCCTTGTGGACAATAAGACAAATGGCTCTGGATTCTTTGTTAGACAAGCAAAAGCATTTTTCAAATACAGTTATTTTCTGCCCATTTTGAATATCGCAGAACTGTATTGACTAAATCTATAGACTCCTCATCTACAGGTCTTCAATGATGAGTTAATGAATGCCCTGGCAATGGTAGGTTTTTGTCCAGCACACCCTTCCACACCTGACACACACCATCCCTTACCACTTGAGTACTTAGATGCATCTCCACCGAAAGCATATTCGATTTTCTGCAAAACAATTTCTGTCATAATGCAAAATGTGTAATGTTAAATTAGTATAAAACTATACTCTTCTCCTAACTTCTTCTGTCCCGTGGGAAGTGTTGTTCTTCTTCTTGAGTGTCCTACAGGATGCCACATGGAGGTTTGATAGGAATGTTGCTCCAGTCTCCTCCTACAGACATAGCACTTGCTGGTGATACGGCCACACACACTAATTATAAGTTGCCGAAGAGCTTAGTCCTTTGGAAGGGATGCTCCGCTAGACTGCAGAGGGACCTAATAAATGGATTTATTTTCTGCCTCTTGAAACAAGTAAAAAAAAAGTTACATAATACTCTTCTCTGCCCCAAAATGTCACAGCACACCTTTATCAAAAAAGAGTCTGTATCTATCTATTATGTGGGCAAACAATTGTTGGTTGCTTGTGTCTTGTCTCTTCATCCTTGCTCATGTGGGTTTTTAGGACAGTAACCTGTACTAGTTTGTTAGGACTGCCATAACAAAGTACCACAGGCTGGATAACTTAAACAACAGAAATTGATTTCTCACAGTTTTGGAGGCTAGAAATCTGAGATCAAGGTGTGAGCAGGGTTGATTTCTCCTGGGGCCTCTCTCCTTGTTTTGTAGATTATGTCTTCACCTCTCTGTGTCTTCACATGGTCTTAACTCTGTGTCTGTGTCCTAATCTCTCTTATTATAAGAACACCAGTCATATTGGATTAGGGCCTACCATAATACACTCATTTTAATTTAATTACCACTTTAAAGAACCTGTCTCCAAATACAGTCACATTCTGACGTACTAGAGGTAAGGACTTCAACATATGGATTTAATGGGAACATAATTCAGTCCGTAACAGAGCCCTAGGGCAGGAACTTGTCTTTTTAGGAGTTACACATGTTTCTCCACAAAATATGGAGAAAGGTACAATTATTGTTTATTCTTTTATTAAAAGTGAAGAAAGGACAAACATATAATATATTTTTTAGGTTGCTACATTTAATATTCAAATTCTAGAGAGCAGAAAATGGAATGTTTCCGTATTATTATTCCAATTTCTCTGCTAATCTGTACCAAATAACTTCCCTTAGGTTTCAAAGAAGTTTTGAGTCTACTTATCATACCTGAGGAATTTAGAAGTCCAGAAATTATATAACTCACATGATGTCAAACTGAGGAAAATATACACCAATGTATAAGTCCTCACAGTGAGCAAACGAGTATGAATTGTTCTGTTAAAGTATTGGGCAAATATTCTTACTTGATTGGTTCAAGCTTCTTTAAGTAGGAGATAAATTTTTTTAAAAACATGGTGTTTCTCAGAGATAAAAGTATTTATGTTCTGGATTTAGCATTTTAAATAACTTTTGGGGTTCCAATTTAGGTTTTAACTTTCTTTTTTATTTAGATTATTTGTCACAGTGTTAAGCACTCTCACAATGTGCAGTTGTCTAGCTGATATGGGAAAAACCCCTATGTGGATTTTCTGTCTGGATTTCTATTTTTGAATCTTATAAGTATGTAATTTCTTTATTTTTTTTGCTTTGCTTCTGATTTTAGTTTTGTTTCAAGAGGCACAAAATATCAAATGAAATTTTTTAAATGTTGCGTTAATTGCAAAATAATTAATTGCCAATGGCCTACTCACTCAAATTAAAAAGATAAGGAATCAGTAAAGACAAGATATTTTATAGGAAATACAATTTCCCTAAAAGCTGGGTAAGTTCAGCTATGTGGCCAATGAGTAGGGAAACACACACACACACACACACACACACACACACACACACACACACACGTACGCACCTACCAAAGTGGCCTAGATGATTAACAAGATTATAGAAAATTGGAAAAACCATTGGGTATTTCCAGTGTAAAATAACTTCCATTAATTACTTAAAATCCAAGAACAATCTGGGATTTTGTAGCTTAATTTATTGTTCTCTCTGAGGAGTAAAATAAAGCAGCTCCCATATTTGAATGTATTCTGGCAGACATACATTTGTCTGACCAGCTCAAATTTCTGTTATCTGCTCTTTTAAGACTTGTCTCCCAACACTTTTATGACAATTTATGGGTCTTTAAAAAAATAAAGAAGGTTTACTCATTTGTCAATAAAAAAAAGATTTTGTTATTGGTTCTAAATTGTTTAGTGGCTATTCTTCATGGTCAGTTGGTCCAGTGACATGGAAACTACTGAGATGACATCTCAGGCTTTTGCTGAGTAGCATGTCTCATCTTGTGATGTTCTTAAGTAATTGTTATGTTTTGAATGTTTGTGTTCCCCCACCACCCACCCCATTTCTCTCCTCCCCACCCCCCAGCCAAATTCATACATTGGAATTCTAATCACAAAGTGATAGTGGGACCTTTGGGAAGTAATTAGATCATGGGAATGGAGCCTACACAAGTGAAGTTAGTGCCCTTATAAAAGAGGCCCTAAAGAGACCCTTCGCCCTTTTCATCATGCGAGGACACAGCAAAATGGTGCTATCTATGAGCCAGAAAGTGGGCCCTCACCAGACACTGAATCTGTCTTGATCTTGGACTTCCAAGCCACCAGAATTGTGAGAAATAAATTTCTGTTGTTTATAAGCCACCCAGTTTATGGTATTTTATTACAATCTCCTGAACAGACATAAACAATTGCTATAACCATAAACCCTCTACAATGTCCTGTGGTATGTATGTCTGTATATTTCTCCCCTCCACCCCTACCCTCAGTAAAATTGGTTGTAGTTAAGAAATTGGCTACTGGGAAAGGCTACTGGAGATATTTTCCTTTTGAAAATCATCAGTAATTCTTCTGGTCAAGATGGCAGAAGACAGTCCCCAGTGTCACTCTCTCCCACAATCAACCAATTTACAACTGTTAAAAAGCAACAATAGCCAAGCTGAGGCCACCAGAACTCGGGAAGAAGACAAGAGATCTATGTAGTTCATGAAGACAGGAGAAGACACGATGAGAAAAAGAAAGGACCGCTCTGGTCATTTTGAGCCCCAGTCACTTCAAGGCTGGCCCTAGTGAGCACACAGAGCAAGAGCTGGTAAAAGCTGTAGCTGTGCCCATCATTTGAAGTTGTTTGGAGGCTGCAGGGGAGAAGAGGGTCTTGGTCGCCCCCAAGCCATCAAGACCACTAACAGCGTTCCTATGGACCCACAGACAACTGAAAAAAGAAGCCACTCGGAGGTGGGTGAGTCATTGTAAGGAACCAGCACATGGCCTGTCCCACGGGAAGTGTTTGGAGTGTGGGGGCTGGGGGAGATGGGCCCACCAGGGGAACAATGGGGCACAGCAAGGACAGCTGATCTGCCCTCCAATCAGCAGAGGACCACTCAGTGGAGACTGGTCAGGAATACAAAACTGCAGGAGAAGCAGTTTGCCGAAAAGACTGAGGCCCAGACCAGTTTCCATACAACCCAAGTGTATCAGACGTCACAAGACCCAGGAGTGCTTACAAGGTCAACGATTAAAACCTGAGCTGCACCAAAAGCCTTCCCCTGGGAATCAGCAGCAAAGTGCAATTTAGATAACTGACAGGGCTCAAGTGCTGGTTCCCTTAGGAAGTTTCCCCATTTTAGAAGTAACAAAAGGACAACAAATTAGTTCCAGTGAAGAGTTTAAGTGATGGGAACAGTGAATCATCCAACCCAGAACTGAAAGAAAAAACAAAATACCCACAGATCAGAGACAAAGTTTTGATATTAGCTAGTAAAGGTCCAGCACCACCAAAGAACACCAATAAAATCTAGAAGGACTGGAAGTCCCCTGGGCTCCCAAGTTGGGGAGTGGGGAGGGTCATGAACCTCAGTCAAATTCCCCAAGGACCGCATCATGCCCAGTAGTGACCCCCAAGCCTGTGCCAGAAATTCCCCAGGCTCTTGAGCCAGGGTGGTGGGTGCTCAAGAGCCTCAGCTACACCACTCTGACATCACAGCCAGCCAAGCAATGACTGAGCAGCCACCAGAAGCCCCCTGGTCTCCCGGGTCAGAATGAGGGGGGTGCCCTGGGCCTCGACCATGCCTGCCCTCCTTTCTACTCCTCCCCATCACCCGCCCTTCTCCCCTCTCCCCCTCCCCTCACCTGTTCCACAACAATATCTTAGAATGTAATAATAATAATAATAATAATGATAATAACAAATTAATTAATTTTAAAATATGGAAAAAATAGAATAAATTTAATCACAAAAAATTCTTTAGTAATTTCTGAGACTCTCACGTTAATTCATTAAAGAACCATAATTCAGAGTTATGCTTTAATCTAATTATTATAGATAATTAGACTCTAATACTGTCTTCCCTGTCCCTGTGTATTCTTGAGTACTGCTGAAAAGAACAATACAGGAACTTGGGTAGTATACTACAAATGTTACAGTGTCATTTTCACATGTATGTGCTTGTGTTTTGGGATGAGATATGGAAAAGTAAATAAAAAAAGAATACATCAGATAGTTATTAAAAAAGTTTAAATTTTCAGGGGCTAGAGTAGCTCCTACTTCATTTATTAACATATGTTTAATTCATTAATTTGTTTATTCATTTATTTTTTTTTTATTCATTTAACCATTCATTCATTAAAAAATATATTCTTTCTGTGTTCATTATGCCAGGTTGGGTGCTAGGGACATAATGATAAATGGGATAAACATTCTTTCACAAAGTTTCCATTCTAATGAAGGAAATGGATGATGAATACTGTATTTTATAAAGCTCACTACAGAGTAGAATAAATGCTCTTTAGAAAATAAACAGTGATGAGATAGAGAACATTTGCAGAACACATCTTTAGAAAAAGGAAAGCAGGGAAGACCTCTCTAGCTTTGAGTTGTGTTGCAAATAAGCCAGTCACACAAAATGCTACTGCAAGAATATTCCAAGCAAAGGAAATGGTAAAAGAATGTAAAGATAGTAGCAAATAACCTAAGTTCTATAAAAATGGAAGGAAGCTGTGCATAAAATAATGACGTATAAGAAATTATATTTCTGGGAAATGATTGTCGGAAAAGAGGGTGGTTGAAATAAAGATTTTTGAACAGTTACTTGTAAACACAAACACATAATAAATGGGAGACAAAAGGCCAGAAAGGTGAATCTGAGCAAAGTCTACAGAATATACTAACAGAAAAGAAATCAAGGGCATAGATCACTGAAGACAAAATCAAGGTTCAGAGCTAGATGGAAGCTGGAGCAGAGGAGCCACAGGTCAAAAGGAAAGCAAAAGATATAATTGCTACTAAAACTGACTTTGAAGATCTCAGAGGAAACTCAAGTTATCTTTACTTCAGCAGTAAGAGTATCCAATAGTCACTTTGGGTCCAAATTGCTAATTCAGAGATCCTCACAGATTTGAAGGTGCACAATAACCCTCAGCAATATCTCAATATCTTTAGTCCTTGACTGAGTTGACCAAGACCATGATTTTGTTTTGATTTCTATTTTGTAAGAGAATTTCAACTCAGCTCAATTTTAATTGGGCATAACACTTAAATGAGGAAAATACATTGAAGGTGCTAGCCTATGTAAATTTTTAGAAGCTCCAGTAAGAAGTTAAACTGCCATGAAGTCTAGGCACTTTGTGAAAAGAAAAAATGCTAATGAGAGCTGAGGGTGCTTTTTCCAAAAACCACCTGATAATCTATTTATCACCAGGATAATATCCAGGGAAGTGAAGCAACCCGGCCTCTTGTTTGGTTTTGTTTTGTTCGAATTCCAATTCCCAGAGATTGGCAAGCACCTTAGCAGTCTTTTAATTTAAACCCTGAGAAATTAGAAAGAGAAAATAGTCTCTGATGATTTATATTGTTAAAGCCCCCAGTTCTAGCTAGAAAAAGGTGCTACTATTTTCTTCCTGCTAACCTGTGAGCATGCTATATTTTTAAAAAATTCTGTAATTCCTCTAACATTGAACTCTGTCATGTAATGAAATAAAATAATTGTATCTGTTATATTTAACAATAAAGCACGTGTATAACAATAATTTGTGTTGTAATAGTCATTAAGTGATATTATTTTCTATCCTTGATGAAAAATGACCATGTATAGGATAAATAATGTGTTACGTTTACACTAGACAGAGTTCTTTCCTTATGATACAAATATCATAGACAGTTTGCACATGTGGTTACATACACTAGTAACAAGTTATTTTTAATTTACTTAGAATAAACCATTTCTAAAAATATATATTGTGCAAAGGCAAAATTGAGCAGGTGATGGTCTGAGAGCTCTAAGGTATCATCGGCTTAGCTGCCCGAGAAGGATCGTTTTCACACACAAAGGTGAATTTTCATAGATTTAGAGCTGGGGACATTTATCCTGATTTCTGGGAAATTTGAGCTACAAACAGCCATGAAGTAGAATTTAAACAATAGATAACACTGGCCAAGAAATATGTGTATACCTCTTTGATTAATGTCTTTCCTCCAGACCCCCACCCCTGCAGCCAGCCCCTTGGCCAGATTGCTTCATATTAGCATATTTTATAGATAAAATAACTGAACCCTTCAGAGTCTCAACAATGCATCAGGTAACATTGTGAAGTCAGAACTGGAACCTATGTGATCTGATTACAGATCCCAAAGTCTTAACATCTGCTCTAAGGAAAAATAAATAACAAATAAGTGAGCAGGTGAGCCACACTTCGATACAAAGATAGAGTATACCATCTTGCTAAGTATGATTGGCATATGCGATCACCATCATCTGTCCTTTATGTTGGTTTAGGATGTAGAATATTGTTGAAGAGTATCCCTCCAGGAGTTTTAAACATGCCTTGACAGAAAGAAAAAGGGAGGAGGGGCATCTATACTGAGAGGATATGTAGGTTGGTGAGCTAAACAAATAATCACAACCTTCCCTCCTCTCTACTTTACTTAGGGTCACATATGGCCTGATGACTCTTCCTGTCTTCCCCATCTTCCTGGCCATTTTCTTTCATAGAGACTAATGCAAGTGGTACCAAGAGAAAACAGGCAGTAAATTGGGGATGAGGAACTGGCTCAGCTACCAACTGGCAGGTGAAGATGCCATCCTGTTTGGCAGATGGGCCATGGATAAAGGGAACAACTCAACTGATAAGGATTTCCCAGTGATGATGTTCTAGTGAAGGAGAGTGTAATGGTAGATATGATGATATATTTGAAAAATATTGAGGAAATATTTCTATAAAGAGAGCAAAGTTGGCTGGTTACTAAGCTAAATTATACTGATGATGAAGAATAATGAGAGACTGAGTTACATTAGCAAGAACACAGTGGCTAATTTGGATAATTGCAAGAACCAGAAATTATCTAAGGTAGCTTACAAAAGGCTCTTCCTTATCCTGCAGTGAAAGAGCAGATACCACTGAGCTTGAGGCTGAAAATCTAAAGTGATAGTCACAGAGCTCCAAAGGCATTGGAATACTCAGCCAGGCTAGGATGGCTATAGAAGTTCAGGACCCTCCCTGGGGAGAAAAATCTGGAATCCTGAAAATGAATGCCCCTGAGGACATTGACTCTGTATACTCCCCTTGAACCTCTGGGCTCACACAGGTAGCCAGCTCTTCTGTAGCAATAGCTGGCACTTCTGCTGTTTTGGAAAAAGCATCCATAGTCTCTGCACCACAAGGCAATGAGTGAGTACCCCTCTCAGGAGCTGCATCTACCTTCTCTGCCTATTTCAAGGCTGATAATTAGAATTAAATCCTAACATAACTTGGGTATGGATCTGCTGAGCCTGATGAGGGAGGTAAGAGTCTCCGCAGCTGAAAAACTACAAGTAGTAAGTAGCATATACTGGCAAGAGCCAAGAGACTACTACTGGGATTAGATTTTGAGGATTCTTAATCAAGGGGCAGTGTAGTGAATCTAGATGAACAGAAATTATTGGTTTGAAGTCACTCTCTTGGGACTCAGTATCTGTTTAAGCTTTATTTTAGAGTCTCAATATTTAATATTCTAGCAAGAATCTCAGGGGATGGGGCAAAATTATCACTGGGTTAGTTCTTAGAATAATAAACCAGTGGTTATAATAAACAGTGGCTCCCTCTCAGTGAAGCAGAAATGTCTAAGTTTCTCTAGAAGTTGGTAAAAGAAGGAATAAAGAGGCACAGAAAAGTGACTGTGCTGGAATGAGTGTCTAATATAAGTCCAGAAGATCCTTCAGAGAATGACATTCCACAAGAGAGCCCAGAGAACATGATTCACCAAGGCCACCAGTAATGTGCTGGTGTGAAGGGAACGGGTATTACTAAGAAGCTTGGTGGTGGTTCTCCTGTGTACACCAAGGCTGATAGTAGAATACGCAGTCACAGAGCTAGTCTTATTGTTGCTCATCGAGTTAGTGTGAATGAATAACCAAATGTAAGTAAGAATGACCAGATGGCAGTGCTTAACTTCAAGAAGCCAAGAAGCCACAATTAATGTAATGACTGGTAAGATATGAAGGGCAACTAAAAGGACTTGACCAGCCAGGAGTTGTGATGTGGTTAATAGACAATAGTGTCTCGAAGAACATGAAGTCTGAGGTGCTTCTTAACAAATATAATAACAAAAGAAGACACAATTGTAGGAGCAAATTCTGGCCAAGAGCAGGCTTCCCATGGCTGCTCCCAAAAGATGACAAAACATAACAGGGATGTCTAACAAGACCTTCTCCTGGGGGTCACAGGACTCATTTGACAGCTGATTTTGGCTTGAGCACTCCCAGCCTTGCCAAAATCTCCTTAGACCTCACAGTGATCCAGGATGGCTCCACCTAACCCTCCTTCCCTTTCTTCTGCACTGGTTTCATGGTCTAATGGTTTTCCAAGATGACCAGGCACACTCCCTATTTTCTTTCACAAGTAAAATCCTTGCACATTTACTTCCTTCTTAGAATATGCTCCTCTGAGGACCTAGAATAACACAACTGTAAAATAATATCTGCTTTCACTATTTTCAAAGTAATGGGAAGATCCCTCTCAACCTCCACTAGCTTTATGAGGGTAGGACTCTTTTCTCCTGTTGCTACTACCTAGAGTCCTCAGTTCGGAGCTGGATTGTGTGAATTTTTTCCCCACTTTCAACAGGGTTAGCCACCGTGTCCAGTATCTAGGGCCAGAGGTAAATCCTAAATATATCATCAGACTCTGTATTCATACTTCAACCACCTGGTTAAGATGCTTGTCTCATTCCTAGGAAAGGTGCGCAGGGCAGAAAATTCATTCCTGGAAATTCCCTTTCATGATAACCCTTTGATTACAGATCATGCAGGCTTTGTAAAGAAGCAGCTGCTCAGATAATAATCTTTGGACATGATGCAACCAATTAATTCCTGTGCCATCCCATAAAAGACTCCATAGAGCCATGTTGTCTTTTGCAAGTTAGTTGTCTCAGAATTATGGTAATAATCCAATAAGCTAACCTCAAATACAAATTACTACTTTCTCCCACCTTCCTCCCAAAGCCCAATTATCTGTAAAGCATTTGATATCTCCAGATGAAAGAGGCTCTGGAATTGCCAAACTTATCTGCAATAGCATGACTCTTTAAAATGAGCACTCTAAATGGTTCACAGAAGCATGAAAGCTATTATATATATAAGATATAAAAACTAATATACATATATATCTTCATGTAAAACCTTGTAAGTTGCATGATGGCCATCATGTATTAACATGAAAAAATGAGACATCAGAATTCATATAATTGACCTAAATTCTGGGATGGAGATTTTTTTGTTCTGCAATCCACAGCCAGCCAGAACTCAAGTTTAAACTTTTTTCATTCATTGTAGTTTTACTCCTTTATATGGTGTTTTAATAAGATTACTTAGTTTAGGACTTAAAAAGTGTAGCAGACACTGTGGGAAAGAACTTTGCAAACTTTAATGTAAACACAGATCACTTTACTAAATGCAGATGACGATGATGATGATGATGATTATTCAGTGGGCCTGGGGTGGGGCCTGGAATTCTGCATTTCTAACCAAACTCCTAAGTGCTCTAGATACTGCTGTTCAATGAACCACACATTTTAAGTAGTAAGACTGCAGAACTGTTTTCTTTGTACCCATGTCTCTCCCATTTGAATCAGAAATAAGTCCTGATTGATGGAATTCAATCACGGCGATTCCATTTTTCATGCCAATGACTGGTTAGAGTCAACTATTTGACAGTTCTGACCAATGAGATGTGAGGGGGATCTGCTAGAGGGCTTCTGGGAAAGTATTTCTCACACTTAAGAAGAAGACACTATAAGAGAAGATTTTGACCTTCTGCATGCTGTCCTTTCTGAATGTGATAACTAGAATTATTGCCAACATCTTACAACCAACCTGTGGATGAAGCCAGCATAGGGGGAAGGTCACAAACAAGAGAAAGGCATAAAATCCAAACAACATGCCTGCAGGCACCCTATCTTCAGACTTTTTCTTATTTGAGATAATTGCCTTATTGTTTAAGGTAATTTAAGCCAAGGTTTGAAACTTATCTTGACTGAAGAAAAAAAACATTAGAAATCAAGTTAGTTCAGTCTTGTATCATCTGTAATGGATTGATGTCCTTGGTAACGGTTTGGTTTCCTCATTTGTAAAAGGGACATGGTTTTAATAGTGACTACCATGTAGGATTGTGGTGATTTTAAAATAGTATTTTATTTAGTTTAGCATAGTATGTGATATATACTGCATGTTCCATGAGCAGAATAAATGGTTGTCAGGTTCCGCTTGTGTACTTCTAGTGTTGGGGAACTCACTAACTCATATGAAAGCTTATTCTGTTGTTGGGCACTTTTCATTGTTCATGAATGATATTTTGTTGAGCTAAAAGGTCTATTACCCTCTTTCTTTCACCCTTTAATCCTAGCTCTGACCTCTGAAGCACAGAAAACAAGTATAATCCTCTCATTCATGACAGTTCTCAAAGGATTTGCAAATAGTTTTCATGATTCACTGCTAAATCTTCTCTTTCCTGGCTAAACTCCTCAAGTCTTTCAAATGTTTCTCCCATGTCATGGTTGCTAGATCCTCTTCCATCCCACCCTCTTTTTCTGGACCTTCATCATTTTAGTTAAAATCTACATGCTTAATGGTACTTTTTTCCCAACTAGATTCCAAACTAGAATTGTGGCTCACAGTTCTGCTTCTAAGAATAAAATACATGTGCTGCTTATATATAATTATATTTTTAGTTTATTTAAATTATTTAATATCTTAAATAATTTACATATCCTCTATGTTTGTTAATTTTTGAGTGCTCTGTTTTAAATTGGGTATGCACTGAGGGCAAAAGTCATCCATAGTTAAGTGTATATTTCAGGTTTGCCCATGACAATACTGGTTTATTCCTGCTGCCTAAGTGTAACTATTAACACTTCTTTTTAACTTTTAAAAGTGTCTCTGTATAGAGGATAAATTATGTGGTCACCTTGTTATAAGCTGTAAATAGATTTTTAATTAGTGCTTCTTGACTGATTCATCAAAAGACCACTCACTTTTAGTCAATAACCTAGAAGTTCTTATCTTTAGAGGATACGTCATTTGTGGAGCAAATAATGTGTTTTGCCAACTGTAATATCTTCTTTAAAAATCCTCTATTTTACCAAGTATAGGTTCCAAACCTTATAATTTCTTTACCTTTAAATAATCTCAATTTTATGGGTTTTTTTTTTCCTGTCATATTCAATAGTTAGTAAATGGGATGTGGAGTGAGTCTCATATCCACTTACTTAATATGCTATCTAAAGACCACTTCAAGCATGAGAAGATGAATGTGGGAATCTTCATGACTCATTCATTCACTCAAGCAATGGTGATAGCAGACAGAAAACAAAACAAAACAATCATGCTGACTAATAAAGGCCATTAGTCTAGAAGAAAAGTCTTTACTATGTCTTAATTGTTAAATAACCCATGAAGAAGGCCCCTTCTATTTTGGTGAAGCATTCCACTTAATGTAATTGGGAGAGCATCCTTGTGGAGTTTATGTCAATGCTGGAACTCTAAGTTCCAGAAAACTTTCCATCAGGCTGAAAGTGTCAGCTTCATGCAAATGGAAAGTGTCAAGCTGAATTCCATTCTGAGCGGTGCAGAAGAGTCAGTGTGCAGTTTGAATGAGACTCAGTATAATGTTCTTTACAGCCACCTAAGTTTTGCTTCTAATGAACAGATCAGTACCATGTCAGAATGAGACTTTGACTCTTGAAAAAGATAGAAAATTGTGAATTAGTGCATATTTTGCCTAAGCAATAAATATCCAGTAAATGGGAAATGTTGCATTAAGTCCCCTTCAACAAAAGATGGCACTTTTTTCCTTATTCTTATCCAGCATTCAAAATAGTGCAATAGGATCCTGTTTTCTCCTTCAAAAGAATGGAAATGGAGATTTGAGGAACCAAATTCTCAGTAGTAATTTGAAGACACGTTGAATATTTTTCTGTATAATTAGAGCTACCACAATGATTTTGGCTTTGTATGGTTAACTTGTCAAAAAATTGTCAGGAAAAACTGCCCTGATTACTTTAAGTAAAATTTGTTTTTAAAACTATGATCATAACAATGCTTTTTTGTTTGTTTTGATTCTTGTTTTTGTTTTTGTTTTGCTTTGCTTTTAATAGGTGACTGAATTCTAAACCTTAGGCAGAAAATAATATAAAATTTACTTTCATGTTGTGGAAAAACTTTATTTATTTATTTATTTATTTATTTATTTATTTATTTATTTATTGGTTATGAATATTCATGGGGTACAAAGCTGACCCTCACCACTTGTGCCCAAGATGTAAAGCTGACCATCACCACTTGTGCACAATCTGGCGACATGCCCATTACCACAGATTGTGATTATTGTCTGTGTCCCTCACCCAATTAATCCCCTAGCTCACTCCCCCTTGCCCCTTTCCCCACCCCACTCTGCAACCCTAGGTATGCTCTCTCCTTCTGCAAGTCCAAGGCACCACTGTGGTCTTTATTTCCTTCCTTCTTTCTCTCTTAGTTCCCACTTATGAGTGAGGACATGTGTTATTTATCCCCCTGTGCTCTGCTTATTTCACTCACCTAGGTTTTTCCAAGCTCATCCATGTTGCTACAAATGGCAGGATTTCATTCTTTTTTATGGCTGAGCAGTATTCCATGGTGCATATGTACCATATTTTCCTTATTCAGTTGTCTATCAATGGACATTTGTCATCAAATGGTTGGTTCCATATCTTGGCTATTGTAAATAGAGCTGTGATGAACATGGGAGTGCAGGTATCCCTTCGGCAAGACGATTTCTATTCCTTTGGGTATATACCCAGAAATGGGATTGATGGATTGTGTGGTAGATCTATCTGTAGTTGTTTGAGAAACTTCCATACTGTTTTCCATAGTGGTTGTACTAATTTACAGTCCCACCAACAGAGTAGGAGTGTTCCCCTTCTCTCCACATCCTCACCAGCATATGATATTCTCCATCTTTTTGACCATAACAAGTCCAACTGGGGTGAGGTGATATCTCAGTGTGGTTTTAATTTGCATTTCCCTGATGATTAGCAATATTGAGCATTTTTTCATGTACCTATTGGCCATTTGTATGTCTTCTTTAGAAAAATGTCTATTCAGCTCCTTTGCTCATTTTTTAATTGGGTTATTATTATTATTATTTACTGTGTAATTGCTTGAGTTCCTTGTATATTCTGGATATTAATCCCATGTTGGATGTATAGTTTGCAAAAATTTTCTCCCACTCTGTAGGTTGTCATTAACTTTGCTGATTGTTTCCTTTGCTGTACAGAAGCTTTTTAGTTTGATATAGTCCCATTTGTTTATTTTTTCTTTTGTTGTTTGTGCTTTCAGGCTCTTGTTCATAAATTCTGTGCCCAGACTTAGTTCCTAAAGTGTTTCCCCTGTATGTTCCATTAGTAGTTTTACAATTTCAGATCTTACATTTAAGTTTTTAATCCATTTTGAGTTGATATCAGTAAATGGTGAGAGGTGAAAGTGTAGTTTCATTCTTCTGCATATGGATATCCAATTTTCCCAGCACCACTTATTGAAGAGGCAGTTTCTTCCCCAATGTATGTTTTTGTAACCTTGGTCAAATATCAGATGGCTAGTTTCTGGTTTCTCTATTCTGCTCCACCACTGGTCCAAGTGTCTATTTTTATCCTAATACCATGCTGTTTTGGTTACTATAACTTGCTGATATAATTTGAAGTCAGGTACTATTATGCCTCCAGCTTTACTTTTTTTGCTCAGGATTGCTTTTGCTATTTGGGGTCTTTTGTTGTTCCACATGAATGTTAAGATTTTTTTTTTTTTCCTTTTCTTTGAAGAAGTCATTGGTATTTTTATGGGGATTGCATTGAATCTGTATATCTCTTTGGGTACTATGGACATTTTCACAATATTAATTCTTCCAATCCAAGAGCATGGAATACCTTTCCATCCTTTTGCAAGTCCTTTAATTTCTTTCAGGAGAGGTTTGTAGTTCTCATTGTGGAGATCTTTCCCCTCCTTGGTTAAACTGATTCCTAGGTATTTTATTTTTTTTGTGACTGTTGTAAATGGGTTTACTTTCTTGATTTCTCTTTCTGTTAGCTCATTATTGGAGAATATAAATTCAACTGTTTTGGGGTGATGAATTTGTGTCCTGTGACATTACTGAAATTAGCAACCAGCTCTAAGAGTTTTTTGATAGAGTCTGTAGGTTTTTCTATATATAGTATTATGGCATCTGCAAATAGGGATAATTTGACTTCATCTTTTCCAATCTGGATGGAATGTATTTCTTTCTCTTGCCTTATTGCTCTGACTAGTACCTCCAGTACTATGTTAAATAGAAGTGGTGATAGTTGGCATACTTGTCTTGTTCCTGTTCTTAAAGGAAAAACCTTCAGTTTTTCCCCATTCAGTATGATATTGGTGGTGGGCTTGCTGTAGATGGCTTTTACTGTGTTGAGATACTTTCCTTCTACACCTAATTTGTTGGAAGTCTTTATCATGATGGGATGTTGAATTTTGTCAAACGCTTTTTCTGCACCTATTGAGATAATGCTATGCTTATTGTCCTTGATTTTGTTTATGTGATGTATCACATTTATTGACTTCCATATATTGAATCATCCTTGCATCCCTGGGATTAATCCGACTTGATCATGGTGTATAATTATTTTGATGTGTTGCAGTATTGTTATTGCTAGTATTACATTGAGGATTTTTGCATCTAAGTTCATCAAAGATACTGGCCTGTAGTTTTCTTTTTAGTTGTTGTATCTTTGTCTGGTTTTGGTTTCAGAGTGATGCTGGGCTGTTAGAATGAGTTTGAGAGAGGGGCTTCTGTTTCCATTTTTTGGAATAATTTGATGGGAATTCCTCTTCAAAAGTTTGATAGAATTCAACTGTAAAGCCATCTGGTCCTGAGCTTTTCTTTGTTGAAAGATTGCTGATTACTGCTTCAATCTTGTTGCTTGTTATTGGTCTGTTCAGGTTTTCTGCTCTTCTTGGCTCAGTCTTTGTCATTTGTATGTATTCAGAAATTTATCTGTTTCCTCCAGGTTTTTATATTTGTTGTCATACATTTGTTTATAATAATCTCTAATGCTTCTTTGTATTTCTCATGTGTTGGTTGTAATATCACCCTTTTCATTTCTGATTTTTGTTATTTGGTTCTTCTCTCTTCTTGTTTTGGTTAGCCTAGCTAATGGTTTGTCTATTTTATTTATCTTCTCAAAAAAAACAACTTTTTGTTTCATTGATCATTTGCATCACCTTTGGGTTTCTAATTCATTCAGTTCTGTTCTGATCTTAATTATTATTTTCCAGTTACTACTTTTGGGATTGGATTGTTGTTTTTCTAGTTCTTGGAGGCATAGCATTAGGTCATTTATTTGAAGTCTTTCCATTCTTTTGATGTAAGCACTTATTGCATTAAACTTTCCTCTTAGTACTGCTTTTGCAGTATCCCACAGGTTTTGGTATGATGTATCTTTCTTTTCATTAGGTTCAAGAAATTTTTTGATTTCCTGTTTAATTTATACTCTTTTGTATAGCTGTATAGTTTCCAGAGTTTTGCTTGTTATTGATTTCCAGTTTTAGTCCATTGTGGTCTGAAAAGACAATTGGAATGATTTCAATTTTTTAAAATTCACTGAGAGTGGATTTGTGACCTAACATGTGATCTATTCTGGAAAATGTTCCATGTGTTGATGAGAAGAATGTATACTCTGTAGTTGGTGGGTGAAATGTTCTGTAGATATCTGCCAGTTCCAGTTGGTCTATGGTGCATTTTAAATGCTGTGTCTGTTTGTTGATTTGTTGCCTGGAAGTTCTGTCCCATGTCTAAAGTTGCATGTTCAGGTCACCCACTATTATCATATTACTGTTGATTTATTTCTTTAGGTCTAAGAGTTTTTGCTTTATATATGGGTGCTCCGTATTGTCCATACATATTTATGATTGTTACATCATCTCACTGGATATATCTCTTTGTCATTGTATTGTGCCCTTGTCTCTTTTTATGGTTTTTCAATTTAAAGTCTATTTTGTCCAATATAATAATAACCACTATGGCTCATTTTTGGTTTTTTTGCATGGTATATCTTTTTTAATCCCTTCACTTTTAGTCTGTGTGTGTCTTTACAGGTGACGTGAGTCTTTGAAAGCAGTATGTACTTGGGTCTAGCTTTTTAATCCAATAAGTCAGTCTGTGTCTTTTCAGTGGGGAGTTTTATCCATTCACACTTAGTGTTGTTATTGACAGGTATTGTTTTACTCCTGTCCTTCTACTGCTTTTTATTTAGATGTTTTAAATATCTTCTGTTCATTTCTTCACCTTTTATTTCTTTTCTTCAATGTTAGTTCAAAATTTGAGTTGGCATGATTTAACTTCTTTCTCTTTTCTCAGTTGCATTTTTGACTTAATGGTGTGTCTTGCTCTTTCTTGTGTATCCTTGATAGTGATCATCACTATTCAGATTCTAGATGCAGGACTCCCTTGAGAATTTCTTGCGGGGCTGGTCATGTGGTGGTGAAATTTTTTGTTTGTCTGGGAAATACCCTATTTCTCACTCATTTCTGAATGATAGCCTTGCTGGGTATAAAATTCTTGGCTTGCAATATTTTTCTCTTTGTATTTTGAATATATCATCCCACTTTCTTCTGGCTGCAGATTTTCAGTTGAGAAGTCTGCTGTTATTCTGATAGGGTTTCCCTTACAGGTGACCTGACACTTTTCTCTTGCTTCTTTTAGAATTCTCTTTGTCTTTAAGCTTTGCAAATTTGACTAGAATGTGTTTTGGAGAGGATATTTTTGGATTGAGTCTGGGGATCTTTGGGCTTCTTGGATCTGAGTTCTGCATGTTCCCTGCACCTGGGAAGATTTCTGTTATTATTTTCTTGAATAGGTTTTCAATGCCTTTTCCTTTCTCCTCCCCTTCTGGAATACCCCTGATTCAGATGTTTGAGTGCCTGAGGTTGTCTGCTAGCTCTCTTAGATCTTCTTCATTATTTTAAATTCTTTTTTTCCTTTTATTTTGTCCACTTGGGTTATATCAAAAAGACCATCTTTAAGATCTGAAATTCTTCTGCTTGCTCTAGTTTGCTACTCAAGCCTCTGTTGTGTTTTTTATTTCATTGAGCAAATCTTTCATTTCTAGGAGTTCTGCTACATTCCTTTTTAAGGTATTGATCTCTTTGGAACCCTCCTCCTTCATATTCTATACATTTTTTCATTGTGGTCTCTAATTGAGTCTTCTCTTATCTCCTTGAGTTTTCTTAAGATCTTTGCTTGGAATTTCTTTTCAGACATTTCAAGGGTTTCCATTTGTGTGTGGTCTTGTATTTGAGTACTCTTTCAGTGGTGTCTTATCTACTTTTTGTTCTTTGTTCTCATATTTTTTCATTGATGTTTGGTCATCTGGTAGAGCGCTTGCTGCTTCTATTACTCAGGGGTTGGCTATGAGGATAGATTTTCTCCTCTGTTTTCAGGTTCTGCTGGTGAGCTGGTGACTCTTCTTTTATTAATGTAGTCAAGTGTGTGGCAGGTTAGCTGTAGAGTGGCCCTGGCTTCTACTTTGGTGCTGAACTATCCTTGCCATGACAGTAGGTGTGTCAGTGGCTGTGGTAGACCACTTTGGCTCCTGCTCTGGCAAAGAGCATGGTTTTCTGTGGCTGGAGTCTGGTTTCCCTGAACTCATGTGGAACTCTGCTCACCTTGGTGCCTTCTGGGGCTGTGGGTCGGTCCCTCCAGGGCTGTAGTCTATGCCTCTGATGGTGCATGGGGCTTGGCTCACCTTGGCACTAGCTGGGGTTGTGGGCAGATCCCTGCAGTGCTGGAGTCTGTGCCCCCAGTGGCACGTAGGGCTCAGATCACCTCGGTGCCTGCTGGAGCTGTGGGCAGGTCCCTGTGGAAAAATGTTTGTATTACATAATGAAACTTCTAGAATTTCCCTCAATGACTGAATTTTTTTTATGCTCCTGCTATGCTTACCACTGTGAGAGTTCTGCTGAAATGTATAAACTTTTGTCAGATATTAAAGGCAATTTGAGTGAAAATTAAGCATCATTCTGTCTCTGTATAAATTTCCAGTCTCTGAAGTTTAAATGGACTATGATTCAAGAAAGCCAGAATGCACTATCCATAGTGATCTCAATATCTCTAAGTGATCCAACAAGCTACACAATAAGAAAGGCTGTGCAGTTGTCAATAGCCTTGCAGTAGTGTCACCCTGCGAATACAGAGGGCATACAAACAAGGATTGAAGAAAACATTGCAAATTTGTGGAGCTTTATCATTGTCAGGCTAAGTGTTGGTGCCAGGACTCCAGGGAATAGTGAGGTGCCCCTACCAGTGGGAAGAGCATGGCAATAGGGTTCCAGGGTGGGCAGTATAATCCAGGGCCTCCGAGACAATATTTGGTTTGGAAGAATGGGCTTGGAATTTCAGCTCTCAGAGATGTCACATTACTTAACCTCTCTGAGCCATTATCTAACAAAATGCTGATAATAGAATCTCCTTTAAAAGGAGGTTGTGAGGATTAATTGAATCATCTGTGTAAAGCCCTAGGATCTCGCCTAGCTCAGTACTTAATAAATGGCAGTCCCCTTCAGCCCCCACGAAAGGATATTGGTAAAGGTGGGTGATGCAGAGCTTTAATTATCAGAGGTCAATGAATAATCTAAAAACCCAAGTCATTATAATCTCTTGCATGAAGTACTGACAGAGCCTTCTACGTAATTTGGGGTCTCAACTCAAAATGAAAATTTAGGGCCCCTTCTTCAAAAATCACGTAGAATTTTAAGACCACTACAGCAAAATGAAACCAAGAGCAGTGCCCCTTTGAGTGTGGGGCCCTTTGCAACCTCTGAGGTCCATGCTCAGGAAACCCACCTTGACTATTGCAAATATTTTGTGTATTTCCTGCATCTGTTTTTGTTGCTCTATAGCCCATTCTTCCCACACCAGATGGGGTGACCTTATCAATACATGAAGTCTTTAACTGAGTAGCAGTGTTTCGATCCTATCTATGATCTTAAGCAAATTACTTAAACTCAGTTGACAGTGCTATAACATGGGCATGATAATAAGCATGTACCCATATAGAGTTGTTGTGAACATTAAATGAAATAGCTCATATAGAGTACTTGGAATAAGGTTTGTTACACAGAGTCACTTGTAGAACTGTACTTGAAAGATGATCTTAACATGGCCTACCAGCTTCCTTGCCTTCTTCCTGTGTCTAGCTCTCCATGCTCATTTCCAGCCACTCCTCTCTCATTACCCACCAGGCACACTGGTGTTTTGTTTTGTTTTCTAGTTCTGCAGGTTCATCAAACATTTTTAATCAGCTGGTTTTCTGCTGTTCTCTCTACATGAAATGATTTTTCTCAGACTTATCCTTTAGGTCTCAGCTCAGACTTCCATATATCCCTCATCTAAATCACCTCCCTTTGTTATTATCTAGCCCCTTAACATGTTTTTCTAATTTGTAGCACTTTTATGCTTTGAAATTATATACTTAACTGTGCATTTATTTAGTGTCTGCCTTCCCTTGAGGGCAGAATATCACATGTGATTGGTTTAATGCCTTGTCCCCAGCACTCAGTAGAGTGCTGGTGCATGGAAAACAATCAATAGGTATGTTAAATACAGGAATGGATCAAGAATAACAGAACCTCAGAGAGCAGGACCTTTTGGATAAATTATGTTCCTTGGCTAAGAGGAAGCAGTTGGAGCTAACATAAAATATTAGAAAGCCTTATTTGGAGACATTTACACTATAAAAATTGCTTAAATAATTTGCTTTGGTGATAATAAAATAGTTTTTGAGTCCTTGCTATGAACCTGGTATTTAGCTAACCACTTAACATATTATC
The DNA here is from genome assembly GCF_027409185.1 of Cynocephalus volans. NCBI lineage: Eukaryota > Metazoa > Chordata > Mammalia > Dermoptera > Cynocephalidae > Cynocephalus > Cynocephalus volans. The sequence continues at coordinate 102,833,920 of NC_084461.1, forward strand.
TCATTTAACTTTTCAAAAATCATAGGCGTTAGATGCTATTATTAACCCCCTATTATGTAGGCCAGATGTGGGGTTACTGACATTTTAACCTGTTCATTTGACTTTTGGCACAAGCTGCTGTTGTAGTGCTGGAGTGCACATGATTTTTACTAAAATTTTTTTTTCACTTCATTTTGAATCCTTTCTCATTTAGGCTATTATCACCTGGATAGGAATATACTAAAATTTTAAAATTATTGAATATAGATTAATACCACAATATTGACCTAAGTTAAGTATACAGCTCAAAGATTTCTGATAAATGTCCAGAATTGTGTAATCACCAGCATCACGATATAAAACATTTCTATCACCACAGAAAGATCCTTCCTGCCCCCTGGCAAGTTTATCTTCTTTCCTATTCCCAGCCCCTGGCAATCACTGATCTGCTACTGTCACTCTAGGTTTTTCTTTTCCTGAGTGTGATATATGGAATGATACAGTGTGAACTCTTTTGTGTTTGACTTCATTCACCAAGCAAAATGTGTTTGGATTCATCTGTATTGTAGTGATATCATAGTTCATTCCTTTTTGCTGTCAAGTAGTATCTACCTCAAAGATATGCCACATTTTTGTTATCAATTTACCAGTTGATAGATATTTGGGTTGATTCTAGCTTTGGGCTAATATGAATAAAGTTGTACGAACATTGAGGTACAGGCCTTTATGTGAACATGCATATATTGAATTTTAAGCAGTGATGGAAATGTATTTGAAAATGGACACAAATTCAGCCTTTGATAAGATCCTTTAAGGAAGACTTTTAAATGAAAACCGTTAGTAATTTTTTAATACTATGTGATCTCTGTTCTGAATGAAAACTTTTATTTTCTATAATTAAAAAACATGTCTTTAAAGCCATAAAAGACAATATCAAAAGCCAATAAATTTCTTTAAAATTCCTACAATTTCTTCTTTACTCTTTACTCCTTCCTTTTTCGCCTAGGGAAAGGCAATGCAGAGTAATAATTTTTATTTCCTCAGTATTAGCAAACAGCTATACTTTAAATGAAGCTGGACAGGATTTACAGGTTTGCATCATGCCTGCTATTTCTTTCAGCACAGAGAAATAAAATAGTTTATAAGCTGAAGTGTGTTTCATGAGCAGTTGCAAATGGGAATGGGGGAGTGAGATGACAGTTCTTATCCGTAATACATATTCTCCATGATGCACCAGCATCTCTGTTATAAGGAGATTTGTCAAATTATGAAATAAGTAAAAAAAAAATAATAATAAAAGAAATATTCAATAAGAAAATAAAGGGTACAATCTAGTACATCTCAAATATTAATATGTGCCAGATATATTTCACTTTCGTTCTATTTTATTCTGGGTCTATAAGTAATAAGACATCATTAAATATAATTCACCTCAAGATCCCAGACCCTAGAATCCAGCATGGGTCTTATACTATGTGATGTATAAAAGCTAGGGATCAGCAAAAATCCTGCTCTCAGAAGTGAAGGATATTTTTATCGTCCAGCATTTCCAGTTTCCAAAACATACTACACTATATTGTTTCTCCCTGGTTACATATAAAGGAAGTCACTTGGGATTTATCTGAGAATTATGGCACTCTGGAACTGACCAGTGTATACTTTTACTTTATACTCTCTATATAATCTTATATTCTGGAACTGAGTCTGTGGGACCAGAGGTGCTACATTATTAGTGAGTCATTAGCAATCTCCTTGTGACTACAAGATATTGTGACAGGTTGGGTCTTATCAGGGGACCAAAAACAGAAGGAGATTCAAAGCCTTAACTCCTAGATTTAACTCTTGGAATAAGGCATTCTATAAAATTGCAATATAATTTCCAAATCCATGAATGTATGCATTATATTAGGAATAAATTCATACCTAAGCTATTAGGATGTGTTTTAGAAACTATTTAAAGATCTTTCTAAGAAGATGACTGGGTGAAACAGAAGGGTGAATGAGAAACTATTTCAAAGTAAATATAGCATGATTAGAAAGGTTCATTATAGATTTTTATGAATGATAATATATACATGGTTTAAAGCTTTTTTTGAGACAAATATGCTTTGGGTAAGAGCTCTTAGGAGTTCTCTTTCCCAGAAGACTCAATTCTCTGCTTTCAAACATCCTACAAAAGTAGATTATTGGTATGTTTAATCTTTTATTTATTTAATTATTTTTTGGTGGCTGTCTAGTACAGAGAACCGAACCCTTGACATTGATGTAACAAGGCCATGCTCTCACCAGCTGAGCTAACCAGCTAGCAGTACGTTTAATCTTAATACAACCAAATTCAATTTTTATGTTTACATGCATATTAATTTCTCTGAATTTTAGGTGTGACATTATGTACTTGTACTGTAAAATTAACATATCTTTGTTTTCAAAGTAATTCCAATTCTAGAAAAATGTGATATTGAGAGAGGCAGCTATTCAAATTGTTGTTATATTTGCCATAGTTGTCTAAAATTCTAATATAGGGAATATGATGTAGAAAAAAAGCGAAATAAAACAAAACAAAAATTTCTCTTTACTCCAAATTCCAAAGCAGTTCCAATAGCTACTTTATTATACAAATGGAGATATCAAGCTGAGAGTGAGAATTGCTCTGTCTTTTACCACCTCTCTTCTTTTTTTCCATTTCCCAGTTTCTCAAGGGAAATATGTGAGTAGAGGACAAGATCAGGCAAAAGAACATTAACTACTAGCTAGCATCTTGGCCCCAAGCCCCGGTGCAGTCTCTTGGTCAGGGAGGTTGGAACATGTAGAAAAGTCATTTGTTTAGATTTACAGCCGTAGGAGGTGGAACACTCTCTTTCACATCCATAGCTCAGGTCTCATGGTTTTGATAGTAAAAAATGTCCAGGCTAAATCATATCAGTTAAAGAGAAGCAAGTTTTTCTTCCTGTTTAGAAAAGAGTTTAGCTGGACTACCCACGGCTTGGTCCACTAAGTTTAAGAAAAAGGGCTGCAGGCCCTACCTGTGAGTCATAAAGGAAATAAAGTCATAAAGAAGCCAGAGAAAGGTTAGACAGAGGAGCCCAGGCCTATCAGGACACACTGTTCTTTAATTCAAAGAGCTAAGCATTCTGCTGCGCTATCTTATCCCTCAAGATCCAGGAACAGAAATGCAGATAAAGAGAAATAGAAAGGGCATTTGCCCCAAGATAGTTCCTTCTGCTCCCACTTCATCCCATCTTCTAACTCACCCCAATAAATGTTTATCCTTTTGATTAATCAATAAGCAACAGTTCTTTCTCACAGAGTGTGAAAGGAAACAAGTTTTGAATTGGCTGCACTAAGTCCAACATATATATGTCGAATTTTCTGAACCTTGAGTGTAACACCGCCAACTGCCCACTACCACGATTACATTGTAGGCTTTTTGTTTGTTTGTTTTGAGATAAATAACAGCTTATAAATATTTATTCATCCATACTATATTGGTTCTGTTAATCATTTAAGACTTTATTATAGTAAATTTGGTAAAGAAAAAGGTGACTGAACCCCAGACCCTGGAGCCCTTACATTTGGGGGCATTCATGACCCTACTTTACCCATCTACAGAGGCAGCCCTACAAAACTCATAGTTTAATGTCTTAACATAATTTCATCACCCTTTCTCTGATATAATAGCTGTTAGTTATCATCAGAAGCCTGAAGAATAAGCTGGATTTCTTCTAGGCCAGAAAGTTTTATGTTTGTATTAATTTACATAGCTGCCTCTGAGTTTATAGAATATTCAATTATTGTCCTCAGCTAATGCAGGGTTTCACAAATCCTATGTGATATTGGGAATCAATTCTGATTTAAAGTTGCTTTAAAACTGCATTTAATAAAATGCATAGGTCTTTGATGACAAGAAGAAAGAAGGATGCTGGAACCAAATGAATAGGACCAGAAAAAGTAATTTAAAACTCTTTTCTTTATATCAGAATTTCTGCTCAGCAGTGTGATATAATCAGGTAATTATACACATCGAGCCTTTTGTTTCTAAACATCACTCAAGTCGAAGCCGTGAAGCTGGTGACAAAGTGATGTTTTATCTGTTAAGCTGGGCTGGCTGTAACTGCATCTCAGTGATTTCAGCTTTTTAACTCTCCATAAATAAAACTTCAGTTTTTTTCTTAACTCAAACTAAATTTACCCAATATACTATGGTATATTTCTTCAAATACACAGCTTCAAGTACTTCTCAACTAATAAAGAATTTGGAAATATTTTCTGGAATTAATGAGGTTTTTCAAGACGCATGTCATTTAAACCACGCATCCTCATTTCCTTTGCACTTCGTACCACCTCTTGGAGAATTTTAGTATTAGTATTTTTTGTCAGCTCTACATAAAATCACTTGTAAAAGTGAAACTGTTCCTTTTAAGTGATCAGATCCCATAGTTGGAAAAGCAAAGTGTTAATAAGTTAAATAAATATTCCACTACCAGTTTTAAAGAAGATGATTTATGAAAGTGTTTTACAACAGTGCGGCATAAGCCATGTAACGTTAAAATTAGGAATTAGTTATTTCAGAAACAGAACATACTAGGGAGATGATCTTAGGAGTTAAATATTACTTAGTTCAGAGGAATAGGATAAATTGTTACCCTACTGTCGCCAAAATATTTCAACATCTTTTGCTATATGACCAGTCTAATTCAATTATTTTTATTAAAGAAATATTTCTTGGAAATCTGTAATTTATTGCTGTAACTGGGGAAATTTCCTTTTTGGCTGTTAAATAGCCATTATCCATGGATTTATTGTCTTTGAATTCCAGTGTTAGTTCCATTCTTTTTTGAATTGCATGTTTTCTTCTTACGATTGTGTCCTCCCAAAGCACATCCTTTAGTGAATTTTAAAGGAAAAATGCATAGGAAATATTACTGCTGAGACCTTTCATGTCTGACAAAGTCCTCACCTTTCTACTTGATTCCTCACATTTACTGACATTCTGGCAGGGTATAGAATCATAGGTCAGTAGTTACCTTTCTCTCAGTGCTTTGATGGACCCCGAGAGAAAGGTAACTACTAGGCCACACCTAAGTATTCATTAGGTGCTGGTGGTCTTTTTATCATTCTGGAGATTAGTATGTTTTGGAAATTTTAATTTATTAATTATAAAGTAATTTTCTCATTCTTATTTTATAATTTCAGAATTTTTTTTTCAGAATGCATAATAGATGTCTGTAAACCTAGGAAAGTGGCCCTCAACCTCTCCTACACTTTTGTTTTCCATCTCTGGTTCTGTCTCTCTCTCCCATCTGAATGATTATTCTAGCTTTCTATTGATACTTGTTATTTTGTCAATTCTATATTTTATTTCCAAGAACTCTTTCTTAGTCTCTATTTCTGAATTTCTATCATATTCTATGGATTAAATGTTTTTTCATATATTAGATATTAATTATTTTTAAAAGTTCATTTATTTTCTATTAATTATATTCATTACCACCATTATTTGTCCTGGCTATTTAGATTTGTCTTTTTCTTTTGATAGTACCTATTTATTTATATTTTAATAACTTAAAAATAAAAAGGCAATAGGTGTACAATGTAGACATAAAAAATAAATCTCTTTCCTCTTAGTCTCACACAAATATATTGTTTTACTCAAATGTGAGCTTACTATACTAAATAAGTTTCTCTGTCTTGTATTTTTTTGTCAATATATTTTGAAGATGATTCTATCGTGCCTATATAAACAGATCTACCACATATTATTTCATTGCATCTATCTAATATAATTTGTCTTACCAATCCAATCTTGATAGCCATTTACATAGATTTTTGTCTTTTGCTTTCATAAACAATGCTAAATTCAATGAAAAGTAACAATTCTTTTCTTCAATGAACATATTTGCACATATAGTGTGTATATCTATAAGATAAATTCCAGAAATAGAAATACTGGGTAAAAAAAGATATTTGCATTTTAATATTTTTTGGGTATTGCCAAGTTGCTCTCCAGAAACAATACACTAACTTATATCCTATGAACAACAAACACCTATTTTTCTACATTTTGCCAATGTTGAGCATTAATTTACTTTTTTGACATCTGATGTTCATATTGGTAAAAAAAAATGGACTTTTTGTTTTGCTTTGCAGTTATTATATTATAAATAAATTAGAATATTTAAAAAAATACTTCAATGCCATTTGTTTTTTCTTTATATGTGAAATGCCCTTTACGTCCTTATTTTATTTTTTTTCCATGTGGAACTTTTATTTTCTATTAAGGTCACATACATCAATCTTATCTGTTATTCTTTTTTTTATTTGGTTTATTACTTAGATTGTTCCCACTCTAAGACACACACACAGATAATTAACCTTTTAAGGCTAAAAAACATTATGGTCATCAGTGGTTTTCCTTGTTTGATTCTTTTTAAGTTTAGAAAGTAAGAAATATCACTTGAAATTTTTCTCAATGAATTATTTATCAAAAATAAACAGAACCAGTTTGATATTAAAATAGCTTTTAGTTAAAGGCAATTCTCTACAAATTTTGGTGCCCACTATATTACACAAAAGAATAGGTGCTTTATGTACTTATAAATTTAGCAAAATGCAACTAATTAGCTGTCTTTAAAAACCTCTTCTCTCAAGGTTGTGCACCTGAGAAACTTCTAGGGCTATGAAAAACCAAGGGCTCTGAAAAGCAGTGATTTATCCTCATTAAATGTATCAGGTCTCTATGTCTATACTATGGATAGTTACTCTGCTTTAAGTGTTTATTCACGAAGATAAGAGCAGAAAAATTCAGGCCACTCTCTATTGACTATGAACTGTGTGTCAGACACTGCTATGGTGTAGACATACAGTATCCTTTCTTAAGCTTCACATCAGCTCATTGTGGAAGGTTCTGTTATTTGTTCCATTTTACAGATGAGTAAAGGGAAGCTTTGGGGCATTATGCAATTGTGCAACGTTGCACATCTGGTAATATTGCAAAAAAGCAGATGCCAGGTCTTGATTTCGCAACCCTGTGCACTTACCACTTATGTCATGTGATCTCTAATGATTGTTACTTTGGCTGCAAACCTTAGACAAAGGGAGTTCTACAAGGAAGTAGCTGGTTTTCTAAAGTTAATCCTTTTTATCATAACTAAATTCATATTTTTATGTTTCTGTCCTTAAGATTAAGGAAATTGTTACCAGTCTGTGGTCAATTTGAATTTATTACCTATTGAGTTTTATACTTAAAGTTATCAAGAATTCAAGTTCCAGGGTCATGCAGACCTGGCTGGGTTCACAGCTTGTCTTTGAACTTGATATCTATATGACATTAGGCAAATAAACTAACCTCTAAATTTTATTACTCTTACCTTCTGAGAAATGGGGTTAATAATAGAGTGTGAAGGGTGTCAAATGAATGTAAGCTTTTCAAGAGCAAAGATTTTTGTCTTAATTGCCATATCCCAAGCACTAAAAGAATGCTACACAATAGCTGCTCAATAAAATATTTGTCTAGTATGTATAAAAAGTGCTTATTACATTGTTTTTCACTGTGTTTGTCACTGTCAGACAATACAAATAACAATTCTATACATTTATCCAGCTCTCTTTAAATGCAGTGGATGATTTTAAAGTTCTGGTTAAATAAAAATTTCGTTCTTTTTTATTGGTTATGAATATTCATGGAGTACAAAGCTAATTGTCACCACTCAAAAAATATGGAACGCTTCATGAATTTGCGAGTCATCCTTGTGTAGGGGCCATGATAATCTTCTCTGTATCATTCCAATTTTAGTATATGTGCTCCCAAAGCGAGCACTAAATAAAAATTTCTCTATGTCTTGATACTTTCAGTGAAAATTAATGTAGATGGGATTCTGTGAGATCTGATTCCTTATACCCCACCAGCCTTTGCTACTTTCATGTATATGAGAGACATTCACCCTTTCCTCATTAACTAAACAGAACAAGAAAGGACAATTAATTGGTGACTAATTTTATTTTAATTTTTAGTGGTGAATAATAATATTTCGCTTCTTTAAACAGTGCTTTTAAAATACCACAATTTACTGAAGCACATTATGAGCCCACATAGCTGACTATGTTTCAAAGAGAAATGTAGTGGGAGGTAGACAATTTTCAAGAACTGAAAGTGATGTCGTAATGCACTTTCCCATTTTAAACGTCAGACTGGAGCTTTAGCTGTGTTAATTCCAGAGGCAGGAGAATTGGCTTCATTGCCTGCTCACTAAAAACCTCAGTGCCCCCAGGAATGGTGTGGTTGGGGAACTAAGAACTTGTATCATGGTTCCTATCTAAAGAACCCATGTGGGTGGATTCAGCCACTGGAGTGTAAGTTCTACTGTGGCCAAAAGACTGGGTCTTGTTTATTGTGGTTTCTCCACCACTTAGAAGTAATCAAAAATATTTGCTAAGTGAAGTACTGAAGCCAATCACAGGCAGTGTTTATGCAGCTGTTCCTTTTAAACCAATGTTTATAAGTTGTACACTTATTTTTATTTTCATATAGGAAATGTGAGGAGTACATACTTATACTGGGGAATTTCATAAGAAATTATTTATTTATCATTTATTTTACAAATCAGGAGATATCAAAGGAACTTGGGTTCTTGATATAGTTTTGACTTGAGATAAACAAATGATCGTTCCATGTGTATAGACACATAATAAATCATTAACGTATTATAAATAAACAAAACAAAACAAAACAAAACATAAAAACCTCTGAAAACAAATGCCCTGTCATGTTGCATGATCCTCAGCAGGGCTGGAGCTCAAGGGACTAATCTTTCAGGTCAATGTTTTTTCTAGAATGTCTATCAAATTCGTTCCAAATAATAATATAAATATAGCAAACTTGCATTTTCTGCACCATAGTGATTTGGATTTTTGAACATGGATAACCCTTCCATGTTGTTTACCAATATGGGAAGAAAAGATGGCATATTTTTCAACCTTGGAGACTATTTTTGATGTATGCATGCATGTGTTTAAGCGTGCATGTGTAACCACCTCACATGGATGACAGATGAGTTGCATTTGGGATTTAAATCATTGTTTTGTAACCTGACAAGATGCTTTGACAGACTGTGAAGACTGAAGCTACTGTGCAAACTGTTCTCTCATTTACTTTCCATTGCTCAATTATTTTGAGCCTTACCCGAAACAAGGATTCATCACCTCCAGAGACATGTCAGAAGATGTCAAGATGTAGATTTGTCTTTTTCATCCATTCCTTGCAAATGAGATTCAATTGTCAAAATGACAGAAGATTCAAGCTGGAAAGAAGCCCCTCATAAAACGTCAGAACTTCATCACAGTAAGAGTTGCAACTGGCACATAAGTAACGTGTTCATTCACATTGGTCTTGACCTCAAGTCAGCCATCAGACTTTGAACAGAAATTGCACAAGAGCCAATCAAAAATATGGGATACATAAATTATAAAGGGATATAATTTAAAAGGTAAGAGAGATCTTCATTACATCAGCTATTGATTTGTCCTCATATGAACTTCAAAGAACTTCTTTAGTGTATAAGTTTGTGACACGGAAGCCAATAAACACAAAAAAGTGTTGTTTATGGTGACCTCATTATGCTCAGTGTTCAGATAGTGATCTGGTCTTGCAGAAAAGACTTTGCTCTGGAAAATTGTGCTAGCAAGTTTTCTGAATCAAGTTTTTCCTGTGGCATACAAATAATTTTGTGCTGCTGTGTTTGCAGTAACACAAACCTCATTTGGTTTGCCCATTTTCATTTACTCTGCATGTAAGAGCCTTTGGCTTTTATGCATCAGGTAAAATGTGTGTCCTGGACATGAGGGTTAACTCCCCACCACTCACACCAGTTCAGACTGTTAGTCTAAGTTAGCCATGGGGATTTCAATCCCATTGCCAGCAATAGGTTTAGTTTTAAGCATGTGATCAAATTTTTGCTAATGAGATATCAGAGTTTCAGGATAAAAGAATCCACATTCCTAAGAAAAAGCCTAGGTACCCTTTCGACAACCAAATGTTGACATGTGTGGAAATGACACAGGGCAATAGGTAACAAGCTTCCTTGCTGCCAGTGTGAAGAAGGAATCAACAGTCAGCATGGAAGAACCTGGAGACAGAAAGAACTGGATCCTTGTTACTATTGCTGAGCAGCTGGATCAATTAACCTTGGAACCCACCAAGCCCAAGCCTTCTTTTTTCAGGAGATAAAACATTTTCTTATTTTTTAATGCTGTTTAAGCTGTTTTTTTTTTTTTTCTGTTACTTACAACTAAAAATATCCTAACTGAGATAGATCAGCTGCATGAACCCAGCACCTCTATATTATAATTTGTATATAGGTACTTTCATTTTAGATCTTAAGAGGAGGACAAAAATCTTAAGAAGAGTGTCTGAAAATAGCTCTGGAATCATATGCATTTATATAACAAATTTATGAGAAATATTTTCAGCAAGTTTGTCATCCCATTAGCTCATTGGGCTAAGATAACTATTCAGGCTCAATCTAGATATCATGGTAATGTTTCCCAGTGGTTTGTCCCATGCAGTTTGCACTGGGGTAGGTGCTTCTGGATTAGGGCACTGATTAAAAAAAGATCATTTTATTATTATTATTATTTCTGTTATTATTCTATTGTCACCCAGGGTTTATCAATTGGTTTTTATCTAAGGCTTTGCTATTCCGTGTTCAGCCCCATGCTGCATAATAGATGAGACCCTGCAGTTTTATCCATATATTCTGACTATGATGTGTCTTCTGTGTCCGTATCTGTGTTCTATTTGGCAGATGCATTTTTCTGTGTAAGACCAGAAGGGTCACTGGATATTGGGATATTGAAGATTGCATTTTACATCCTATTTTGGCAAGAAAACTTATTTCTTACTTAAAATAACTAAAAATGAATGCCACATTGTACAAAACATGAAGGCCATAATGCTTCCTGTCCTAGCCTGGGTTTCCTCATTGGCACAGCTGCAAATGAGGGCTTGACTGCAAGTAGTTTATTTGTGCAGCAATCCAGGGAGCAGAAGTAAGAGACCATGGAGAGTGAAACAGAGATGGGAAAAACAGTAAAAATGTGCACAGGCAAGTTGCTACCACCCGTGTAACTTTCGATCCTGTTGAAACTTTCTGACTCACAGAATGGACCTTAGAATTGTCTGCCTAAGGAATATAGGGAGGAGCTAATACAATAGCTGTCAGGACCCACAGGTCAAAGGTTGCCTACGTGTAACTCTCTCATGTCTCCAGGTTGCATATAGGTGAGTGGCATGGGAGTTCACAGAGGTGTCTTCATAGAAGCCCAGAGAAGGAAGCAAAGGATACAGGATGCAGCAAAGGTGAGGTGCTGGCAGCGTACCCATGTGTGAGCTTGGCTACTGCAACAGTGATTAGAATAAAAGGTGGATTGAGAGCTAGCCAATACACTTTCTAATACTATCAACTAATTCTCTCTCCCCCCACAGTAAGAGATGAGTAGCTTAGAGAAATTCCTGCTTCATAATTTAATGACTAATGTTTCATAAGTAACACTGTTTCTGGAAAACAAATAGCTAAAATGATTATGAGGAAAACCGGAGAAAGAGACAAAATGGAACTTGAGGCAGAAATAATAAATCTTACACAGACATATTGGGAAAAATGTACAGAAAGTAAGAGGACACAGAAGAATATTTCTCAAAGTTAGTATGCAGAAGTAGTGGGAAGGATTTGGAATACAGTAAGCAAGATATTCTTCATTATTGAGTGGTCTGGCCAACTCAAGAGATTGGAGATTCTGTGGAGATATGTCTGTGCGCTTTCTACGTAAGACTGCATCACAGTTGTGGTTGATGCTTGGTTCACAGCTGTACTTAAGATTGGTGGGATTGTTAGAATATAGAGAGAGGTGGATCTGAAAAGAAATAAATGCACTGCTTTTCATGCACGGCTTCAGCACAGAAGGAATGAGACAAGGCACACAAAAGCACACTGCATATGGAAGAGCCTGAAGGAAATTGCGTATGGTTAATTTGATGCCAAGTCTACCAGAATTCTAGTCTATTAATAGTATGCATATGTATTTGTATACATATACATTTATGTATGTTAGTGTATGTGTATCTATATCTGTCTCAGGCCATTAATCACTCTTAAAGTTACACTAAACTAACTGCAATTTGTAGTTTATCAAAGATTCTAGACTGAAATTGATTGGCAAATCTATTCTTTAGCAATGTATATTCTATAGGACACTGGTCCTATCTAGTATATTCTTTTTTGTAAAATGGGTTCTCTGGACAAGTACATCATAGCAGACACATTGTATTTTAAAGTCCTAATGGGCACTAATATTGCAAGTGCTCTGAAACATAATGGAAGTATAAGATAAAGTAAATTTTGTTAAGCAATGGGTGACCAAAATTTATTCTGAAGTGTAGAGAATTTTGGAAATGCTGCAGATGGACAGGATGTTTCAGATTTAAGAAACTCTGACAAATTCTTGCATCGTCTTCCTGTAAATATGACAATTATATATAGGTTTGGCTTTCATAAATTTAGGTCAGTTTGTGGCTTGTAGAATTACTCTTCTCAGAGCGTATCGACTAATGAGTTGCTGCCAACCCAAAGGAGAAGTCCCAGATAAAATTCCACAGAGCTCTGTCCTTGGCACTGCCACACTTAACTTGTTTATAAATTACTCTTATGTAAAGATCAGAAAAACATATGTACTTCTTTTTAATTTTGAAAGGAATAAGGCTGGGAGGAAGAGTTAGTATCCTTCCACACTCTGAGGCTGTGTAGTATTAAGGAAGAAAGTGTTTTTTGAGTCAGAGATACCTATTTAGTTTCTAGCTTTGCTGTTTATTCATTGTGTGGTCATTTTCAAATTACCTAGTTTGTAGAGACTATTTTCAAACAAATAAAATGGAAGTAATTTTGTTAAAGATAGTAAATGAAATGTTAAAAGTAAAGTCTTTTATTCACTTGCTGGTACAATATATAAGAAATGCTATGTTATAAAAAATAGCCAAATTAACTTGTTGAGTTATACAGTAGTCCCCTCTTATACATGGAGAATACATTTCAAGATCCCATTGGTGCCTGAAACCACAAATAGTACTGAACTCTTTATATATATATAGTATGTATACACATATACATACTATGTTTTTTTGATCTGATAACCAAGAGAGCTACTAAGTGACTAATGGGGTAGGTAGAGTCTACCGTGTGGATACGCTGGACAAAGGGATGATTCACATCCCCAGTGAGATGGAATGGAATAGCATAAGATTTTATCATGCTACTTGGAACAGCCCACAATTTAAGACTTATGAATTCTTTATTTCTGGAATTTTCCATGTAATATTTTTGGATCACAGTTGACCACAGGTAATGAAACCATGGAAAACAAAACTGTGGATAAGAGAGGACTACTTTAATAAAAAGTCAGAGGTATATTTTAAAATTTATTCCTGTACAGATAATTTTAAAAATCAATGATACTGGTATATATGAGAAATACGTGAATTTACCTTAATTATGTTTCCAATAGCTAGACCTAGAAAATTTAACTGGTTTTAAGCTCAATATGAGGCAGAAATATGGATGTGACTTTTCATAGTTAATTAAATCAGGCCAGAGATCTCACAAATTTAATGTCCAGACCAAGACAAACATTCATTATAGTAGACCCTACTCTGGTCTTTGCTGTGTCTTAAATGTCTTTGTGTTCACTTGTGATGGTTAACTTTATGTATCAACTTAACTGGGCCACAGGGTGCCCAGATACTTGGTTAAACATTATTCTCGATGTGTCTATGAGGGTGTTTCTGGGTGAGATTAATGCTTGCATCTGTAGACCGAATAAAGCAGATTGCCCTCTTTAGTCTGGGTGAGCCTCATCCAGTCTGTAGAAGGCTTGAATAGAATAAAAGGCTGAGTAAGAGGAGAATTCTTTCATTTGCCTGTCAACAAGCTGAGAGTTCAGTCTTCTGCCTTCAGACTCAGACTTAAACTGGAACTTAACACTAGTGGCTCTTGTGGTTCTCAGGGTCTTTAATTGTTTGACTGGATCTATGCCATCAGCTCCCCTGGGTCTGGACCTAGCCTCCATAATAACATGAGCCAGTTCCTTATGATAAATCTCTTTATGCATATATGCATGTGTGTTTCCATATATACACACATATATCCACCCAACTGGTTCTGTTTCTCTAGAGAATCCTGACTAATACAGCACCCATTCCTAGACTCAGCATTTTGCTTCTTCGAGTCTAGTTTTGTGCCTGAGGAAATAAAAGCAGTTTGAATTTTACATTGCAGACAAACTTCGAGGGATCACCTGTTACTGTGTCAAGTACTCTGTAGATTATTTACTTACAAAATGAGTTCTCAGAACTTGTACATAAACTTTTTCCTGGACATAAATATCATGGATACCTGTTTGCTGTCCACAGGAAGGCAAACACTGTAGCCCATGACAACGGTTCATTGAAAAAGGCACACAGAGAAAATTGGCCTTTTCCTTTATTTTTTTTATTTTTTATTTTTTTTTTTTTTTAATTTTATTTTGTCGATATACATTGTAGCTGATTAATGCTCCCCATCACCAAAACCTCCCTCCCTTCTCCCTCCCCCCCCTCCCCCCCAACAATGTCCTTTCTGTTTGCTTGTTGTATCAACTTCAAGTAATTGTGGTTGTTATATCTTCTTCCCTCCCCCCCCCGATTTGTGTGTGTGTGTGTGTATGTGTGTGTGTGAATTTATATATTAATGTTTAGCTCCCTCCAATAAGTGAGAACATGTGGTATTTCTCTTTCTGTGCCTGACTTGTTTCACTTAATATAATTCTCTCAAGGTCCATCCATGTTGTTGCAAATGGCAGTATTTCATTCGTTTTTATAGCTGAGTAGTATTCCATTGTGTAGATGTACCACATTTTCCGTATCCACTCATCTGATGATGGGCATTTGGGCTGGTTCCAACTCTTGGCTATTGTAAAGAGTGCTGCGATGAACATTGGGGAACAGGTATACCTTCGACTTGATGATTTCCATTCCTCTGGGTATATTCCCAGCAGTGGGATGGCTGGGTCGTATGGTAGATCTATTTGCAATTGTTTAAGGAACCTCCATACCATTTTCCATAGAGGCTGCACCATTTTGCAGTCCCACCAACAATGTATGAGAGTTCCTTTTTCTCCGCAGCCTCGCCAGCATTTATCGTTCATAGTCTTTTGGATTTTAGCCATCCTAACTGGGGTTAGATGGTATCTCAATGTGGTTTTGATTTGCATTTCCCGGATGCTGAGTGATGTTGAGCATTTTTTCATATGTCTGTTGGCCATTTGGATATCTTCCTTAGAGAAATGCCTACTTAGCTCTTTTGCCCATTTTTTAATTGGGTTGCTTGTTTTCTTCTTGTAAAGTTGTTTGAGTTCCTTATATATTCTGGATATTAATCCTTTGTCAGATGTATATTTTGCAAATATTTTCTCCCACTCTGTTGGTTGTCTTTTAACTCTTTTAATTGTTTCTTTTGCTGTGCAGAAGCTTTTTAGTTTGATATAATCCCATTTGTTTATTTTTCCTTTGGTTGCCCGTGCTTTTGGGGTCGTATTCATGAAGTCTGTGCCCAGTCCTATTTCCTGAAGTGTTTCCCCTATGTTTTCTTTAAGAAGTTTTATTGTCTCAGGGTGTATATTTAAATCCTTAATCCATTTTGAGTTGATTTTAGTATACGGTGAGAGGTATGGATCTAGTTTCATTCTCCTGCATATCGATATCCAGTTATCCCAACACCACTTGCTGAAGAGGCAGTCCCTTCCCCAGTGAATAGGCTTGGTGCCTTTGTCAAAGATCAGATGGCAGTAAGTGTGTGGGTTGATTTCTGGATTCTCTATTCTATTCCATTGGTCAGTGTGTCTGTTTTTATGCCAGTACCATACTGTTTTGGTTATTATAGCTTTGTAGTATAGCTTAAAGTCAGGTAGTGTTATGCCTCCAGCTTTACTTAGGAATTGAGTTAACCAAGGAGGTGAAAAATCTCTATAATGAGAACTACAAACCACTGCTGAGAGAAATTAGACAGGATACAAGAAGATGGAAAGATATTCCATGCTCTTGGATTGGCAGAATCAACATAGTGAAAATGTCCATACTACCCAAAGTGATATACAAATTCAATGCAATCCCCATCAAAATTCCAAAGACATTTTTCTCAGAAATGGAAAAAACTATTCAGACATTTATATGGAACAATAAAAGACCACGAATAGCCAAAGCAATGCTCGGCCTTTTCCTTTAAAAAACATTAGCTGTGTCTGGGTTTTTATTATTCTTATTATGAAAATAGTATGTGGGTCATAATAGATAATGTACAAATACATAAATGAGAAAATAAAATCAACAATAATCCATAGTTCTGCTTGTACTTGCTGTGAGATAGGCCTTATTAATGAAGACATAAATAAAAAGCCTTCAGAATAATAATGGTTAATAATTTTATTATCATAAATACCCATAGATTAATATTTTTCTCTTAGAGAAGAGATAAAACTGAGTCTCATAGAGTTAAGTAATTTGCACATGGTCATACAGGTGGTAAGTGCAGAGCCAAGCTTAGACCTCTTGAAATTTGACTTCAGAATGCATGTGCTGAACATGCAATGAGGCATGAACACTGCAATGAGGCAAAGTCACCTTTAGAAATAAAGTCACCTTTAAAAATAAGGGAGAGAATAAAAAACAAGCAAACACAAAGTTTATTGTGTTTATTATATTAAAATATTAATATTCAATAAATTTAAGGACCTTCATCAAAGTAATAAGATGTAGATATTCCACTTCACAGAAAAAAGGTAATGAATATAATTAGGTAATTTGAGAAGAAATACAAATGCTTTCAAGATTATCAATGGCATTATTAATCAGGAGAATGCAATTTTAAAAATGAAGTTTTATTTTTTCTATCAAAATGGCACAATTTAAAAGAAGATTAATAATAACTAGCATTGGCACGATTGTGAGAAATAAACATTTTACACAATATAAAGACAACTTTTTTAGAGGAAAATTTAACATTATTAATTAAAATTTAGAAATATAAATTTCATATTCTTTAACACTTCTAAGACACTATCTTATAGATACACACATACAAAAAGACATGTTTACGAGTATCTGCAGCACTGTTTTTAGTAGTGAAAAAGTGGAAAAAACTCAAATTTTAAACATAGGAGTATATTCAAGTTGTGATAATAATTGTTAATATTTGTGAAGGCTTTATTGTATCACACACTGTACCAATATTTTTATGGGAATTATTTCATCCGATTAAAAGAAATATTAATCATCAGGTATTATTAATGTGCCAATTTCTGTATGTGGAAACTGAATCATAGAAAGGTTTCCTGATTTGCCTGAGATCACATAGCAATGAAGTGAGGAGCTAGGATCTGCCCCAGAAGCTACTCTTATCCATACTGTAGCATTCTTCAAAATGTCTAAAAGATCAAGGTGGCTTTTGAAATGGAAATATCTCTAAGATATATGTTAAACAAAAAAGTAAGTTGCAGTATGTAATATTCATTGGTCTTTATTTATTGCTTTTACTAAAGAATTAAAACTTGACCAATTTTCTTATTGAGTCCTTTAAGTTTTTTTGGTTTGTTTGCAAGTTTTGTTTGTTTTGTTTGTTTGTTTAATTTTACTTACCTTTATACCTTCCAAATGTTCACATCTTTTTCTCTTAAATACATCCTTTGTGTAATTTTTTTCTGGTCAATTCTGAGAATATTTTTTATTTTAGTAATTAAGTTATAGATTTGAATTTTAATCTATATGATTGATCTGAATTATATCATCTTACATACTCTGGTTTTTAAAATTTTACATATTTGGTGTTTCTTTATAACATATTCTGTTTGTCTAACTGCTTTATGCAATCATTCAATCATTTAATGATTGTCAGCTGAGTGCCTACAACGTGCTACTTCATGACAGCCAGAGAATAGGGATAAGGAGTGGAGCAAAGTAGAGAGGTGCTTGTCCTCATTGGCTGACTCTCTAGCGAGCTGTCACAGGAAGAGCTTAAGAGGAGAATGGAGGAACAGTTTTCAAGCTGTTTGTAGAGAGAATGCCTGTGCTGAATTTGAGTAAGGGATAGATGCCCTCTTATGAGTTCTTTCAAGTCTGCATGAATAAATATGCACGAGGTTATACCGAACTGTAGAAAAGTCTACATATAAAATTCCTGGCAAACCAGTTTTACTATGTTCCTTGCTATATGACACCAAAAACCTTAGTATCATACTCTTTCAACTCTTACAGTTTAGTGATACATTTTAAGAGGTAGTAATACAAGTTCTCATTACTTTTTTACCCCAGAATTCCTTGGCTACTAACACATTTTATTTCCAGATAAACATTAAAATGGTTTTGTTATTTTTCCCAAAATGTTTTAAGATTTTGATTTACTTTATAGTATACTATTCATTGATTTGAAAATGATGTCCTTTTTTTTTTTTGAGATCAGAAAAACTAGGGTTTTATATTGTAGTAAGAAAACTTAACATTAGATTTATCCTCTTAAAAAGTTGAGTGGATGAAACAGTATTCTTAACTGTAAGCTCAGTGTTGTAAAGCAAATCTCTAGGACTTATGTCTTGCATAACTGAGACTTTATATCCACTGAATAGCCACTTCCTGTTTCCTCGTGTCTACAGCCCCAGTCAACCACGATTTGACCTTCTGCTTCTCTGAGTTTTACTATTATAAATACCTCATATTAGTAGAATCATGTAGCATTTATTTTTATGTAACTGGCTTATTTTACGTAGCATAATGTCCTTAAGGTTTATTCATGTTTTTTGCATATGGCAGGATTTTCTACATTTTTTTCCTATTTCTTTTTTGTTTTGTTTTGCTTTGAATTGAAATACACTGTAAATATTTAAGGGGTACAGAATTATATTTCAGTACACATACACAATGTGTGATGATTGAATCAGAATAGTTAGCACATTCATCATCAAAATTTATTATTTCCCTGTGGTGAGAGCATTTGAGCTCCTCTTCTAGCCATTTGAGAGCATACACATAAGCATGGTATACTTCTGCTATTACTTACTTAAACTCTCTCAGCAATTTTTCATAGTTTGTGGTATAGAGTTCTTGTACATGTCATTAAATTTGTTCTTAAGTGGTTATATTTTTCTGTGCTATTTATATTTTATTTTCCAGCATTTTTGTTGCTAGTGCAGTGAAATACAATTTAATTTTGTAATCCGAGACTTTGTGAGTTCACTTATTAGATTTATACTTTTGTAGATGTCTTCAGATTTTCTTCACAAATTATATTTTCTTCAAGAAGAGTTTTATTTCTTCTTTCCCAACCTTTACATTTTTTATTTCTTTTTCTTGTCTTACTTCATTAGATAGGATCTCTAGTACAAAACTGAATACAAGAGATGATAATGGACATCCTTGCTTCATCCTTAGTTTAGGCTTAGGGCAAATGTATTCATGATTTTGCCATTAAAAGTGTTTTTCATGTGTACATGTTATCAAATTTAGAACATTTTCTTCTACTACTAGGTGGCTGAGTGCTTTTATTATACATAGGTGTTAGAGTTTATCAAATGACTTTTTTTGCACCTAGTAAGATGATAGAATTATTTTTCTCCTTTATTCTACTAATATGATGAATTACATTTATTGATTTTTAAATATCAAATTAAGCTTGTATTCCTGGCCATGACTTATTATTCTTTTTAGTATACTGCTGAATTTTGTTTGCTTAGACTTTGCCAGGGATTTTCTATGTTCACCTGAGACATTGATCTATGTCCTTGCCATCCTTTGGTTTTGGTGTTAATCTAACCTAATGAAATGAGATGAAATGTTTTCTCTCCCTCCTTTGTTTTCTGAAAAAGTTTGTGTGATACTGATATTATTCTTTCTTTAAATGTTTGATAGAATTCATGGAGGAAATCATCTGTGTCCATGGTTCACAAACAATAGCCTACAGGCCATATATCTATTTTTGTAAATGATGTTTTATTGAAACACAATAATAACCAGTCATTTACATACTGTTTATGACTGCTTTTGTGTTACAATGGAAGAGTTGAGTAGTTCCTGTAGAGATTGCTATCAATAAGCCTAAATATTTATTCTTTAACCCTTTAAGTAAATTCTTTAAGTAAAAGTCTGGCAATCCTTGGCTTAGAACATTAATTTTAGAAATTTCTTTTATAATATAAGCCTGTAAAGGTATGAAATATCTCTTAAGCATCATTATAACTACATCTTACAAGTTTTATGCTGTGATTTCATTTTTATTCACTTAAAAATATTTTCTCTTTTTCTTTCTTCTTTGACTCTAGAATTGTGTAGACACCTATTGCTTAATTTACAAATGATTTAGGACTTTGTCAATTTTTTATTCTTGATTTCTAATTTTCTGTTTTGTTCAGATATGATATGCTCTATAGTTTCAATTCTTTAAAATTTATTGAGATGTTATATGACTAGGCTTATGTTTATCTTGATATGTGTTACATGTGTATTTTAAAATTTTATCTTCTGTAGCTGTTATTATAGAGTTTTATAAATTTCTATTACATCAGGTTAGTTGATATTATGGTTCAGATTTTCTATGCTTACTTGCTTTTTGTGTACCTATCAATCAAGAATAGAGTATTAAAATATCCAAACATGATTGTGGATTGGTCTATTATTTTTCATTTAGAGCTGTCCATTTTTGCTTTATATTCTTTGAAACTCTACAGTTAGATCCATGTACATTTAGGATTTTTCATGACTTTTGGATGAATTGGTGCTTTGTCATCATAAATTGTTCTTTATCTCTGAGATCTATTTTGTCTGATATAAATATAGCCAAGCTAGCTTTCTTATAGTTGGTATTTGTATAGTATAGCTTATTCCATACATTAATTCCAGCCCTTCTGTATCTTGTTCTATCCATCTTTATATTTAAAGTGTGTCTCTTTGAAAAATACATAGTTGGGTTTTTCTTGTTTGCTTGGTCTTACTAATTTATTCTGAAAATTACTGCTTTCTAATTGGAGTATTTAGCTCATTTACATTTAATGTTAAATGTTGATACTGTTTGGTTTAAATCTACCATCTACCTATTTTTTTTAATCTGTTCCATTTAATCTTTGTTCTTTAGATTCTCATTTTCTGCCTTGTTTTGGATTAATCATGTATTTTTTAGTATTCCATTTTATATCCTATATTCAGTTCTATCTATACCTGTTTATTTTATTTATCCATTTTTTAGTGCTTGCTCTAGAGACTAGAAAATGCATTCTTAAATTATCGTAGTCTGTCTTGAAATAATACAATGCAACTTCATGCACAAAGTAAAAATCTTACAACAGCATAATCTAGTTTAGTGCCCCATTTTCTTTGCTATTTTTGTAATATATTTATAAGCACATATGGTGAAACCCCACAACATAATGCTGTTACTATTCTTTAGCCTGGAGAACTTTAGCATTTGTGCAAAGCAGGCCTTGCATACTCTTTTACATTCTAATTGGACTCAGAACTTTATACATGTTTTTATTATCATAGAATAATGTTGTCTTAGCATAAACTAATTCAGCTGTATAATATGCTGAGTCCTAAGTGGCAGGTTTATAAGGAAGTGATTGAGAATGCTCAGAACACCTAGACCTTGAACTAGAAGGACTAACCAAACTATAATAGTAACCAAATGATGAAATATCCAAGTTCAGAGGGTTGTGGTATACGTTAGCTATTGGCCATATCTAAACGGGGTCAGTTGTACTGGTAAAGGTATGTTGTTAGAGATTGCAGTCAGTGATGATGCTTGGAACCATAAGAACTAATAGCATTTGTTATTCTCCAGTTTATATACCTTATCTTATAATACTTCATTTGGTTCTCAGAACAACTACGCAATGCAGGTTTTATCATTGCTATTTCACGAATAAAAAATTCAGGCATCCGACTGTTGTAGTTTTGATGTGCATATAGTTAGGGAGGACCACCGTGGGTAACTATAAGTATAAGAAGTATTGTCCTAACCTCAACCAGGTTTGGAGGTTGATAGAAACAAATCAGAGTATCAATGCCTCAATACCACATGTTCTCACTTATTGGTGGGAGCTAAAAATTAATATATAAATTCACACACACACACAGACACTCACACACACACACACACACAGACACACACACACACAAAACGGGGGGGGGGAAGAAGATATAACAACCACAATTACTTGAAGTTGATACGACAAGCAAACAGAAAGGACATTGCTGGGGGGGAGGGGGAAGGGAAAAGGGAGGGAGGTTTTGGTGATGGGGAGCAATAATCAGCCACAATGTATATCGACAAAATAAAATTAAAAAAAAAAAAAAAGAGTATCAATGCCTCAGTCATACAGACCATACTTCAGAACAGTTAAAAAAAACCAGTGTGGCTTCACCCCACAGCATCATATGAACTTAACATACACTGGGTGTGGCTGGGGTAAGACCATAGCTCAGTAGTCACATAATTACCTGGGGCTAAGACTAGACATTGCAACTTAATTGCATTTTCGGATGAGAATCAGGCTTTCAATATGCGTTGTTCTGAGAACTGGATGGCACCAAATAGAGACGTCTGTGCCTACAGCAGGGAAGGCTTGTGGAAAGCTTGGGATGACAAAGTAGACTGCTGAAGCCAGAATCAGACCATTCAGTTATTTCTTACTGTAAAAAACAAAACAAAGCAAAACATTGCTAGGCACTTAGTCATTAATGGAATTCTTGCCTATTATTCAAGATCTCTACAGAATATTTGCAGAATGTGACCTTATATAGTATTTCTAATAGGACAAGTAGTCATAAACACTGAAAGCAGAAACTATGCCCTTCTGCTTTCCCTCATCCAAAAGCAACCTTACAATTTGACTTCATTTCTTTTAATTATCTCTGCTATAGAGTAAAAATGCTTACTGTCCCCCAAACCCCTTTATTTATTGAAAAGCACATAATTCACTATCAGAATTCTTGCCTGCGGTCTATATAGGTTCCTTTTTTCCTAAAATTTTAACTACAGGTTCTGTTTTTTCACCCTTTTTTAATTTTTATATTTTCCCATAAGGGATATTTTTCTTTAATTATAAGCAATCCTAACTCATCCCATTATAATCTACATTTTTATGAGATTCTATAATACTGAAAAATATAATGAAAATAACTATGAAACCAAATTATAGACGTTCTAAGGGTCTTTTCAAAGTGGAAGTGAAAGTCATCTCCAAATATCAAGGCCAAAGCAAATTGGGCAAAGAAGCAGGATGCTGCAGTTGTCCTGAATGTTTATTAGTGTAATGAATCACCTTTATGAAAGCATTACAAAGTTATAAACAGTTTAATATAACAGTGCAGAATGGTCCATCCCAGATACTCAATATATAACCATTTTATTACTGCAGTGGACCAACATTACAATTAAGTAAGGAAACAGAGTACATATAACTTATTTCAAAACAAAAAAAAATGAGCGACAAAAGGTCAACTTACTGGATTAGTTTAAAATTGTATTCTCAAAAGCCACAAATAATTGTACAGCCATCAAAACACTGTGTGTAAACCATAAAGGCACTCTTTCCACACACTGTTTAAACTCTATAGAACAAATCTTTAACATGATAAAGCATTTTGGTTTTAGAGTTGTTCATAATGAAGAAATTCAAGTCTAAAAAGTACAAGAATGGTTTTATACATTTAGTAATATCTCTGTCAATAAGATATCACTAGACAGTCCATTGATCATTTTCCATCCCACTCAAGAATCAGTCTCAGCCAGTGATGCATGTCTACCTCTGGACTGGGTCTCCCAAGCTCAATTTTCTTCTGCTAGCGTAAATCTCTGCAGATGGGTGACAGCATGTTACCTTGTCTCTTATCTCTTGTTTTGCACTCAGTTGCCTCCTCTTGTCTTAACAGGGAAAGCTATGATAGATTATAAGGCCATGGTAACATTTTGTATTCATCATCATTATTTCTAAGACTCTAACATGCATCTACATAGTGCTCTTTGGAGGGAGTGCTTGCTATTAGTATTTACTCAACTGTTTCTTCTTAAGAGTAGAGAAAATTCCAGGATTCATTAATCTTCAAACACATTTCTTAAAAGCTTTGGGTTCAGCAAAATCCAAATAATATTTTGAAGCTTTTTTTAACTTTAAAAACCTTTTAGTGTTTAAGGGAAATATAATCAATAGCTACTCTTTCTTCTTTAAATCAATAAAATTTGTGTTTTAAGTTATCTGATATCTTCAAAAATTTAATTTTATAAATAAAATCATTTGCATCTGTGATTTTTAAAAATTTTCTAAAAATTTACTTGTAAGTCACTACCAGTTTATTTAAAAATTTGAAACAATTATGAAATATTGATCCTTATCTTGGTTAAAAATATTGTATATGTAGAACAGTGACTTAACCTATGTGATATTTCTTCTATTTATTGCAAAGTCTTTCCATCAGTATATCATTGTGCCTAAAGTCTGATTGAGGCTCCAGAAATTAGTGGCTTGATATTAAACTTATTCTACTTTTCTACTTTATTCTAAATATATATATAGGACTGGATGGAACATACTTAATGTGAGGGATGAATTTTCATGCTTTTGGCTTCCGTAAAACACACACTATACACCAATTATAAATTCAGCACTGGAACCCACTTTCTATTTGCCACATGAGATCAGGTGTATAATGACGATTTTTGAGCTATTAGGTAGTGGCACTACCTGGGTGCTTCAACTGGTGAAAGGCTTAGGCCTTGTCCTAGGCCTGACTCAAGTAGGCACCTCCTTCCCAACAATTCTTTCTGAGAACAGGGGCTTAAAGCTTGCTTACTCTACACGAGGCTCCTATCTAATGTCGGTATGTATCTGTTTCCTAGCCCAATGTCTCCTTATAGTTCTCTGCTGGGAGATAACATGGAATGACAGTAGTTTTGTGCTGTAAGTAGGCTGATGAGACAGACATGCAAGGTGGACAATTGAATAAGGCCCTCTATACTTTTGCTATAGTGGCAAGGAATAAAGCTTCTTTTCTTAATCTCAGCCCTAGATACTTAGCAAATCCCAGCACAGATTTATGACTCACATCCACCTCACTTCAGTCCTAAAGGGGCAGGAGTTGCTGTTGCTAGGTTGAACGAAGAGGAGATGCCTAGCTCAGTTCTCCGGTCATCACAACCACAGAGTGGACAGCTGTCTGGCCCTTCTCTTGCACTGACAGCTGACTCCTTCCAGAAATGCCAGTATAGTTCTCAACTGTTACCAGTAGTTTGAACATAAAGAAGGCTACATCTCTAGGCACCACAATTAGGGAATTAAATATTAAACATTTCTTAGCTCTCTGATAATAAAACTGCCTTTTTGACTTGTAAGCTCATGTTTCAACTTTCAGATATTCCATCTCCAAATGTATTTTCATAAAGCAGTAGGTACTTGACATTTGCCACCTTGCTATTCTATAATCAACTTTTACATTTTATAAAGGATGGATCTGTGTTTTATATAGTTTATGTAGCCTCAAGGTATCTTTCTTTTTTTTACTTTTGCTGTGGGACAATGTGTTTTCTGTTTCATGAGACAGATGAAAAATCATAAATAGTTCTCTGTCTTTTCTTAAGTATTTATTCAACTGATATTTTTAAAATCTTGAGTGTTTTTGTTTTCTCTTCATTTGCAGGAAATTTATGACTGGGTTCTCTGTTCTGTTCCATTGGTCCATGTGTCTGTTTTTATGCCAATACTATATTGTTTTGGATACTAGAGCTTTGTAGTATGGTTTGAAGTCAGGAAGTGTTATGACTCTGGCATTAATAATAATAATAATTATTATTATTATTAATTTTGCTCAGGGTTGCTTTGGCTATTCATGCTCTTTTGTTGTTTCATACAAATATTAGTATTGTTTTTTCTATTTCTGTGAAGAACGTCATTAGTATTTTGATGGGGATTGCACTGGATCTGTAGATCACTTTGGGTAATATGGACATTTTCACAATGTTAATTCTTCCAGTCCAAGAGCATGGAATGTCTTTCCATCTTTTTGTGTCCTTTTTACTTTCTTTAAATAGTAGTGTGTAGTTCTCATTGTAGAGATCATTTATCTCCTTGGTTAGATTTATTCCTAGGAATTTTATTTTTTGATGCCTATTGTAAACGGGATAGCATTCTTGATTTCTTTTTCTGCTAGTTTGTTGTGGGAGCATAAAAGCTCATCTGAGTTTTTGTGTTGATTTTGTATGCTGCAGCTTTACTGAAATAGGTTATCAACTCTAAGAGTTTTTTTTGTTGTCTTTAGGCTATTCTATATAGAGAATCATGTCATCTGAAAACAGGGATAATTCGACTTTGTCTTTTCCAATCTGGATGTCCTTTATTCCTTTCCCTAGCCTGACTGCTCTGGCTAGTACTTCCAATACAAGTTAGATAGGAGTGGTGAGGGTGGGCATCCTTGTCTCATTCCTGATCTTGGGGGAAAATCTTTCAGCTTTTCCCCATTCAGGATCATGTTGGTGGTGGTTTTGTCACATATGGATTTTATTGTGTTGAGACACTTTGCTTCTATACCTAATTTGCTGAGAGTCTTTATCATGAAGGAACATTGAATTTTGTCAAATGTTTTTTCTGTGTCTATTGAGATGATCATATGGATATTGTCCTTGATTTTGCTGATGTGATGTATCACATTTATTGACTTGCTTATGTTGAACCATCCTTGCACCCCTGGGATGAATTCCACTTGATTGTAGTGTATAATTTTTTGTGTGTGTTGCTGTATTCTATTTACTAATGTTTTAATGAGGATTTTTGCATCTATTTCATCAGAGATATTGGGCTGTAGCTTTTTTTTGTTGTATCTTTGCCTGATTTTTGTATCATGGTGATGCTTACCTCAAAGAATTAGTTTGGGAGAATGTCCCCTGTTTCAATTTGTTGGAATAATTGGATGACAATTCCTCTTTAAAGGTTTAGTAGAATTCAGCAGTAAAGCCATTGGTCATGGGCTTTCTGTTGTGGGCTTTTCTTTGTTGGGAGACTGCTGATTATTGCTTCAATCTTGCTGTTTGTTATTGGTCTGTTCAGGTTCTCTATTTCTTCATGGTTCAGTCTTGGTAGTTTGTTCTGTCCAGAAATTTATCCATTTCCTCAGGTTTTAACCACAAACCTATAGCCAACTAATGTTTGAGAAAGGCACCAAGAACATACATTGCAGTGAAAACTGCCTCTTCAATAAATGGTGCCAGGAAAACTGGACATCCATATGTAGAAGAATGAAACTAGACCTGTACCTCTTGTCATATACCAAAATCAACTCAAAATGGATTAAAAACATAAATATAAGACAGACAACTATAAAACTCCTGAAAGAAAACACAGAGGAAACACTTCAAGAGGTAGGGCTGGGCAAAGACTTTATAAATATGACCCTGAAAGCACAGGCAATAAAATAAAAATTTTTTTTAAAAAATGGGATTATGTCAAACCAGAAAGCTTCTGCACAGCCAAAGAAACAATTTAACAGAGTGAAAAGACAACCTACAGAATGGGAGAAAATATTTGCAGACTATACATCTGACAAAGGATTAATATCCAGAATATATAAGGAACTCAAACAACTTAATAGTAAAAAAACAAATAACCATATTAAAAAATGTGCAAAGAAGCTGAATACGCATTTCTCAAAGAAAGATATACGAATGGCAAACAAACACATGAAAAAATGCTCAACATCTTGAGCATTAGGGAAATGCAAATCAAAACCACATTAATATAACATCTCACCCTACTTAGCCTCACTATTATCAAAAAGATGGAGAAAAACAACTGCAGGTGAGGATGTTGATAAAGGGGAACCCTTCTACACTGTTGGTGGGATTATAAATTGGTGCAGCCATTATGGAAAATGGTATGGAGTTTCCTCAAACAACTGCGTATAGAACTGCCATATAATCCAGCAATTCCATGTTCACCACAGCTCTATTTACAATAGCCAAGAGTTGGAACCAACGTAAATTTCCATCATTGGATGACTGGATATGGAAAATGTAGTATATTTACACAATGGAATACTACTCTGCTATAAAAAGGAATGAAATACTGTTATTCACAGCAACATGGATGAACTTGGAAAAAATCATGTGAACAGAAATAAGCCAGAAACAGAAAGAGAAATACTGCCTGTCATCAGTCATATGTGGGAGCTAAAAATTAATGAAAGAAAAAAAGAGAGAAAGAAAGAGAGAGAGAGTAAGAGAGAAAGGAAGGAAGGAAGGAAGGAAGGGAGGGAGGGAGGGAGGGAGGGAGGGAGGAAGGAAGGAAGGAAGGAAGGAAGGAAGGAAGGAAGGAAGGAAGGAAGGAAGGAAGGAAGGAAGGAAGGATGGAAGGAGGAGAGAGAGAGAGAGAAAGAAAGAAAGAAAGAAAAAGAAAAACAACGATCACAATAATACATTGAACTTTCAACAGGAGAGAACAGAACTGAGGTTAGAAGAGGTGGGAAAGGGGGAGTGGAGAGTAAGAGAGGAATTGGTAAGGGGCCAAGAACAACTACATTGTATATTGTTGAAAATACTAATTTTTCTGATTTGAGCATCATATATTGCACAGGTATTTGTATTCAATTCCATACCCCACAGATATGTATATCAACTATGTTACAATAAAAAAAATAAATAAAAAGATAAAAGAAAAGAAAAAGAAAAAGAAATTTATTCATTCACTATTCTCTACTTAAGACTGGCTGATGAGTAAACTGAGAGGTAATAACAACTCTGCAATCTTACAACTCCCTGGCTTTCTAAATGGAGTAATGGATCCTAGAATTGGGTTACTTAATGTGATTGTTCTCCCTGAATGTTTTGAGGGCCATAAGGTAGGGAGCTTTTAACTCTTTCTTGGACAGGAGGAAGCATGTCCTTCTTAGGGCCAAGCTGAAATCATTACCTCAAACTATGACACTTACAATTATTATGTTATAACACTATAATATTGTTAAATACCTCCATGGTATCAACAGCCCAATGTAGCCTACCCTGAAGCAACCCTGAAAGGTCAGTATTAACAAACCCATGGGTGTCACAGATTAGGAACCTGAGAGTGGAGAAATGAAGGGACTGTCCCAAGGGTTAGAGGCTGGTAGTAATTTCTGTGTTTGAGCCCAGAACTCTTTTCTATAAAACCCCAGCTTTTTTTGGTAATGACAGCACTTTGTTTTTGTATAAGCAATATTATACTTTCCTTTGTAAGAAGTGGAAAAGACCAGATCAAAGACTTATTTAACTAAAGTATAGTTATTTCATTAGTAAATTTTGTCTCTTTTCTGTAATATAATAGTTATGTAAAAATAAACCAACCACCCAGTGATAAGACATCTGTTCCTTAATCAGGTGTGTTCTTGTTTAAATGAAAGAAATCAGTGGAGAGGTGATACAAGGGGGAAAGCAGACTTTGTTGAAGACTATAAGCTGTAACAGAAATGAAAAGATAAATTATTTTGGCTGATTTACATGAACTTAATTGCTTAGTTCTCAGTAAAAAGTGGAAATAAGGGAACTTTTTGTAAAAATTCAAAGATTACAAAAATCTTTTTCTTTGTATTTTGAAAAAGTTTCTCCAAATACTCCAATTTTTCACAGATGTCTCTTATCTGAATAGGCTATTCCATTTTTTAAAATTTGTATATTTCTTTCTTATTGTTTTCTACATTGGCAAGCAAACGCATAAAGTTGCTAAATGTAGCAAACAGTATTTGCAACATTTAGAAATTCCGATCCACCCATACACACTTTCTCTCTCTCTCTCTCTGATGCACATGTATATACACAGTACACACACATACACACACACACACACACACACAAGTAATAAAAGAATAGCTAATACTATTAGCTAATAATATTACTAATTACTATAGCTAATTACTATTCTTTTGTGTACAAAGTTATGACTCCATTTTTACCTCAGGCTCACATGTACATGTAAAATGCAATCATTAAGTAGCACCAACTCTGGACTGTATCTTTGTTTCCAGGTGCCCTCAAGTCTGTAGGAATCCCCCAGAGGTGGTGGTGGTGGTGGTAGAGGTGGTGGTGGTGGTGGTAGAGGTGGTGGTGGTGGTGGTAGTGGTGGTGGTAGTAGGGGGAGAAGGGGCTGTGCTCATGCCACATAACTTTCTTAAGGTATATGAGAAAGTATAATGCACTACAGCTAACAAGTCTTCCCAACTTCTTAGTGTTTCTAAACTTGCAATTCTGGAAGAATAATTTTTAGTTACTCCTTATAATTTGGGACAATACTGGCATAAAGAACCAAAATGTGTTGCTCTATAACTAACTCAGTACATTCCCACTTACTCCTATAGCTTCCTGCAACTTGCCTGCCATTCTGCCTTCCTTCCATTCTTCCTTCCTTCCTTTTTTCCTTTCATTTTTCTCTCTCTCTTTCTTTCTGCCCCTCTGTTCCTCACTCCCTCTTCCTCCCTCTCTCTTCTTTGTCTAATGAAAATTGTTTCTCTTGGTAACTTATTATAGTATGGATGATCTCAGCTACAGGTGACATTATGTGGAGAATTAGGGAAGAAACATTTAGATTCTGTACTCATGAAACACTTAAAACATCAGAGCAGCAAATAAAATTTTGACCAAATTGTAATTTTGATATACCCTAATTTGTAGTTTTATGCTTCTAACCACATTATAATTTACCGTAGTTTTCTCTTGATAATGGTTTATCAGACGACACTTTGCATTGATTTATATTCAGAGATATATTTGGAAAAAAAGTTTAAGAAAAGGATTAGTTTAAGATTGAATCAAAATACAATATAGGATAGCTATGAAATTAAAAAAGGTTCTAAAGAAAATTAGAAGTAGCCATTTTATAATTGGACCTCCATGGTATTGTACAACATAACAAATTGGAGAGAATGCTCTGATTTTACACTTTCCCATGCTAGTGTCAGATGAAAGCATTGGCCATCAACACAACGTGCAGCTATCTTTACCATTCCCAGGAATCATGTATATATACTTCTGCTGAAAAATTGATTCTAAGTCCTCTCAGATGGAAAAACTGGAGCTATTCTTACTGAGTGCAAAGCAACAAACTGTCATTTCTTTTTTCATTAAAATGGGCAGAAAGATAATAATAGAGGACAATGTCAGGACTTATTTTTCCCCCATGGATTGTTGTAGTTATTAGATAACATTAAAGGTAAGGTAAAAACAAGTAAGTGACTAAAGACATAATGTTAATAGTAAAATAATAGTAATAGTAATAATAATAATGATGATGATGATGATGATGATGATGATGATGATGATGATGATAATAATAATAACTTGATAGTATTTAATAGCAAAAATGGGGTAGTATGCGCTCCCAAAGCAGTATCAGTTATAATTTATAACTATCTAATTTTAATGAAGTTGCCTAGCACTTAAAATAGATGATCTGGCATTTTTAAAAGTTATGGACAAAACATATAAATAATATAATGTGATATAGCTTTACAAATGTATAGTTGTCATGGATTTTTTCATCAGAAACTAATTTCTTATAAAACCTTCTTGTCATAGAACTGAAAATGTTATACTTACAATTTATCCTGAGGTTTGAAAATGAGGATCACTCATTATTTGGGTGAATAATTCTATTCTTTATAAAGAATGCCTTCTTTTTAACCGTTTCTTTTCATTATACCTATAACATCTGCAAAATCCAACTTCCTATGTTTTATGTCTGCTTTTGTTATTTGGAGACATATCACTTTTATTATCATAAATTATGAATGTGTAGAAAAAATGTCTCTGTGGTAGGAAAATCACAATAATGAAATTCTTTGGCTTTGTTTCTGACAAAGGGGAGACTTTGCATCCACTGCTGGTAACAACAAATTTAAAAATAATAGGCAGAGGTGGTTATGTACCACCTCCTGAGAATATCTATTATTACGCCTTTGTGTGAAAGCCAATGGCCTAGCAGTTCTTCAAGGTATAGCTGAGGGCAGTATGCACAGAGAAGAGGGTCATTCTTAATCTATACCCCCTTTTTATGGTTCACTCTTTCTGCACATATGGGAGTCAAAAGATTTGAGTAAAAAGTTTATATTCATTCTCAGATTCTACCAAGCACAGTTTTGGTACCTTTGCTTATCTAGGTAAACAATTTACTAGCAGATTTCTTTTTGGTGATCCCTTTACCTCAAATAGCTAAACTCAGCCTTTTCACTTGAGTGTCAATACAA
This sequence comes from Cynocephalus volans, assembly GCF_027409185.1. Taxonomy (NCBI): domain Eukaryota; kingdom Metazoa; phylum Chordata; class Mammalia; order Dermoptera; family Cynocephalidae; genus Cynocephalus; species Cynocephalus volans. The sequence continues at coordinate 102,866,213 of NC_084461.1, forward strand.
TCTATTGATTTACATCCACCTACATTCACCACCAAGATGAAGTTCATAGGATTATATCCATTCTGAGTCTCTTTTTGCCCAAGCAAGTAGAAGGTAAACTCAAGAATTATTTTATTCATCCACCCAAGAAACAATTGTAAATAAATACTATGCATCTCCTTTGTCAGGCCTTAAAAACTAACGCCACCTTAAGTGACATTGCAAGTGGCGCCATTATAGGCCCACAAGGGCGTATTAATGTGGCAGCCTAAGACGGCGCCAGGAGGGAGTAGGGTGGGAGTGTCTGCGGGAACCTTGCCTTAGCCCTTATTGGCCAAATACGTGCTTCTGCGCTCCTGAACACTGTGTGGTTGCAATAGCTAGGCATTGAGACAGGATGCATGCCCTTGACCTTTAAGCTGATAGGATTATGTTAAAACCTCCCCTCCCCATCTGCCTATAAAAGCAACTGCTTGTGTGATAATAAATGGAACTGCTCGACAGAACCCCCGCCGCATCTGTGTGTCCTTTAACGGGGCTGTTTTGGGGGCTGGCAGTGTGCTCACCTCTCTTCCCGGCTCTCTTCCCCCATCTCCTTCCAAAGGGAACAGGAGGGAAAGAGGAATCCTGGGGCCGTTTGCTCACCCACCGAAAGGAACGAGGCTAGGGCTGTTCAGGTCGGCTGGCGGTGGACCCGAAACTTCTTTAGGACTTTGGGATACAATGTGACAACATCTCTTTTCAGAGTTGAGCACAGTCTAGTGGGGAAGGTAGGCAGCTGGAAAGATGAATTACAACATTACATACAAGCACTAAGGACTGTAAGAAATCTATGAGTAAAGTGCTGTAGAGACCTGACTCCAGCTAAAAAACTTGGGAAATGGCTGTCATGAAATAGATTGACTTCACGGCCCAAATTCATGAGCTAGACATATGCATCTTTTCCTGAGTGCCTCATTTTGACTATGATAATTATGCCAATCATTTGAAAACCACAAATCTGAATAGTTGTGTTCCTAGATAATTATCACTTTTGGATATTTTAATCATGTGTTTCTGTGTTTTAAGAGTGTAAGTCCTAATTATTTCATATTATAAATTAATAAGCAAAATTACCTTTTCTTTAAGTTATATTGCTATAGTGTGACTATATGAATTATGACTATATGATTAACTTTCAACACATGTATTTTGCAATATAAAATTCGTGTGTTGAAACTTAATCCCCATTGTCGTGGTATTAACAGGAGAGACCTTTTGGGATGTGATTAAGTCAGAGCCCTCATGAATGGATTAGTACCTTAAAAAGGGCTTCATGGAACTATCTTAGGCCTTTTTGCCCTTCCTTTTATGAGGACACAGTGTTTGCTCCTTCTGCCATGTCAGGATGCAGCAAGAAGGCCTTCACCAGACACTGGGTATGTGTCTGGGACTTTCCAGCCTCCAGAACAACGAGAATAGATTTCTATTGTTTATAAATTACCCAGTACGGTAATTTGTTATAGCAGCACAATCAGGCTAAGACATATATCTACCTTCTAAATGTTCCATGATAATTAATTTAAGAATTACCCAGCATGTAATAAAACGTGTTAACTAACTGATTTTGTGATTAGGATAAGGGATAGGAATAATGACTTGGCTCTGGCAGTTTCTATGTTGTGATATAAACAAAGTCATGGAATCCATCATGTTCTTATCTGTAAAATATGCAGTTGTACATAAGATCATTGTTAAGACCACTCCTAAATTGTAATGACCACGAAGGCAATTTTTGGCCATCAAAGAACACCCTTATGGATTTTCATGATGGAACTGTAAACAACTTGTGGCAAGGCTTCTTTTTGCAGGTTTTTTTTTTGTATCCAGATTACAAAGCTAAGAGTAGTTTAATATGGTCTTTATAAACATTTGAAGAGGGGAAGAGGAAGAGCATTGAATGAAAAGTCAAAAACCTATTATCTAGAGTGAAGTACTTCCCAAAGAACAGAATGCAAACACTGAAAAACCACTCTTCTATAGAAGAACTGGTGAATGGCAACATTTGTCCAAATGAACACCTTCAAAACTGTGGAAAGTAAAGTCTCACAACCATCTGAGCAGTACTGATTCAAGAAAAACAGCTGAATCTTGGTAAAAACAGCAAACTTTGTAGTATTTTAACTTGCCATGTTCCTTTGCCCCTCTCCCAAGATCTGCAGTATTATCAAAAACCAAAAACTTTGCAACCATAGTGTCTATGAAAACCAGCAGCCTACCAACCACTGGTGAGGTGAAACATGTTTGGAGCTCACTAAAAGCCCATCCCCAGGGACTTATCCTTATTTGACTTGTATGGCAGTTCTCTGAGAAGCTGCATTGTCAGAACTTGTCTCTGACCTGACAAAGCTTGCTCTGTGCAAACAGACTTATTCTTTCTTCAGCCTTATTCCTAGGATGTTTATCAAAAACAATCAGCAGCAATTGGTTAATGTTGCAGTTTCCTGAGGCTGTGATACCAGTTAGGACTAACTGAAGGTGGCCAAAAAACTTAAAGTAAAAATTGGCAAATGAGATGTTCACAGGGGCCTTTGAAAAGCTCTGACATAAACATGGGAATTTAGAGGAACACAAATGTAGGTAGAGCTGTGCTCATTCCCAGGAAAGACATCAGAAAGACACTAATTTCACCTCTACATCACTTTGAAGCTCTGTGTAAGCAGGAAATGAAGGCTAAGGCAGGATTGGAAACCTCCTGATGGAACTCTGAAGATGTGTCTCAGTACACACATCAAACCCCTTTGGCAAAGACTGAGAGACTTAGCAGTTCAAAGTATTTAAGGAAATTTCTGATCAGTCATTTGCTGGCCACAACTAGATACATCATAGTCAAGAAGTTGAAATTCAAACACAAAGAGAATAACTTGAAAACAGCAAGAGGAAGGGAATCTGAAGTTAGGCAGTAAAGGTATCTTTCAGCTGGATCTAATTATATTCATACTAATAATACTCAATATGCATAGAAGAAACATTCTGATGCAACTTTATGAAAGTTATGGCTGATGAGAAAGGCAATATTACTGATAATATTTTGTATTGAATTGTTCCTCTGCAAACCTATGCAAAACAATTTTAAATCAATGAGTCATGACAAACTTATAGTCAGTGTATTTGGAAAGCTTAGCAGGTACTCAGAGATCATAAATACCCATAAACTGCCATCAGGAGGCCATGCTCCAGAGCTGACACTCTACAGGAAAATGTTGATTAATAAAACTCATTTTTCTTCAAATAAGGTCATTCATCAAAATTATTTTTTCCAACTGTAATAAATGAGATTTGCAGGAGAGAAAGTGCTGAAGAAAGTAGGTCCTAATTCGAGAAGAGGAAAGCTTGATTTACTTTTCCACTTTTGCCAGTCACTTGACCTGTGTTCAAAAAACAAAATCAGTGAGAGAGAGTGAGAAAGGTTTCTTCTAGCCTGTCTAGGAAGAATGCCTAAGGATCACATATTCACATGCCCTCAGAATTGGTAAAAACTACTCTGTTTAATCCCCTGGAAACATTGGTTTCACTGAGGGAACATATATGTGGCCTTTTATTTAAGACATTCTGAATTCTTGGTTCCATCTGAAATCATAAAGATTAAATGTATAGTTGCCATTGTTTCAGCTCCACTAGATATAATGTGATAACTAGAAATGTATAGATAATGCAAACAAATTTAACAGAACATTGATAAAAATAAGTGAAGTTTAATAAAGGAAGAGTTATTTTTCCTTTTTCTTCTTTTCTCTAAATACTCTGCATTTGTCTCTCTGTTCTTTCAGAGTTGGTGAAAAATATCAGGGCTGTAAATCTAAATCACCAAGAACAGGATTAAAATCATGGAAATGTGTTGTTTATAAGACTTTACTCTTTTAAAGCTAAATCTAGTTATTATTGGAAACACGTTGGCAATGAAGTGATAATAGAGACTTCTGGGTTTTTTGATTTTTTTCTTTTTGAAATTTTGGGAGGAAAGGATAAAAGTTGCAGGAGTTTTCAGGATTTTTGAGCCACCTGTTGTGTAATCACAGGGGCTATAGTACTTTGAAATTATTTTCTGTAGTAGCATAATTCTGTATCCTATAAACAAACATTTCTGTTTGTTGCTGATTTTAGAAAAATTTGAACCCAAACACCATTTTACTGAAGGACCTCTGGCCAGAGCTAACACGGAGAAATTGATATTTGATAGGAGGAAATAAGATATTTGTAGGGAAACTGAAGGAAAATGGTCAGGGTCTCTCAAATATTCAGAATCTTGCTAAGCATTTGATGTAAATAGGCATGTGCACGCAGGTGTTCCTTCGTTATTGTCTAATGTAATTGTGCATGTGCACCCAGGTGTCCTGGGTTATGGACTTAAGTATAAAGGACTGGTGGCTCTAATCCACAGTGCCCCCTGCCCTTGGCATACCCCCGGAGTGGGGGGCACAGGGAGACTGCTACTGCTGCTGTCCCCTGTATTAGTTTATAAGTACATATGATGAAAAGAATTAAAGCCAGTAAAAAATAAGCAAAAGCAGGGAGAGTTTGTAGAATAACCAAGAAAAAAAGAGGGTCAAGGAACAAAGAAACCTTAGGGAGAGACTTTAGAAGACAGAGTTCTATGACAGTTGGAGAGATGGTAGTTTTGTTTGGTGATAAGAGTTCCTTAATTATGGTATTTTTGTCTTTATTTCTCTATTTATTTATTAAGAGACTTACCTTTAGTAGACTTCATTTATTTAACTTGATTTCCTTGTGCCTTAAATATTCTTCCATTAAATCACCTTCTTCCTATTTTCCCACCTCCATTTTTCAGTGAATTTATTTGTCATTATTAACGTTACAGTACTGACCTTCCACCCCCACACCATTTTGCTCATTGTCTGTCTTTTTTAATTCATCCCTAAGCCAGATCAAAAAGCACACATGGAACAATTACATCCTTTATACAAAACTGAGGAAAAAATTCCCTAACTAATTAAACTTAGTCTTCTTTGCTTCCAAGTATGAACACCTGTTCTGTGTAAGCATTTTGTCATTAACCTAATAGGCCACTCTAATCATTCAAATTTTATTGCTTCCATAGATAGACTCCTTGTTCAAGTTTCAGTTCAAGTCATATCTCTTCTATTAGAATATTGCATACTTCACATTGATATGTGATAGAGTTTGGATGTTATTGTCCTCTCAAAACTCGTGGGGAAATCTGATCCCCAATGTGGCAGTGTTGGGAGCTGTTTGAGTCATGAGGGCAGATCCCTCATGAATGGATTAATGCTCTCCGTGCTGGGTGGGGATAGTGAGAGAGTTCTTGCTCTATTAGTTCCCTCGAGAGCTGGTTGTTTAAAAGACCTTGGCACCTCCCTTATCTCTCACTTCCTCCCACCCTGTGATCCGCTCCTGCCAACTGCCTGCCACTTTCTGCCATGAGTAGAAGCAGCCTGAGGCCTGCACCAGATACAGCTGCCCCAGAATCATAAGCCAAATAAACCTTTGTTCTTTATAAATTACCTAGTCTCAGATATTCTGTTATAGCAACACAAAATGGACTGATACAACCTCTCTTAATTTTGTCTATACAATTTTCATTTGTTATAGTAATTGTTCAGTTATTTGAATGTTTAAAACAAACTTTTATTTCCACAATATTTCGAGCTTCTTGCAGTAGAAACCATTTTTTTTTCCTTTAACAACCACTGCATTGTATTAAGCACAAAGAAAACACTCATTAAATTCTTGTTGAAATCAATTGCATTGTAATGATACCATCGTGATTTCTACAGAGTTAAATATTGGCTTCTATCTATCACTATTATTCTCTTTAAAAACTATCTATGCTGTGGCATGATATCTAGCAACTATTCTAACCATTCCCAGTTGAGCCTGGCAGTGGAAAGTAAAATGCTCAATTGAGGGCATGTGGTTTAAGGAACAAGCACTTCTGTAGGAAAAGCAAATGTATGCGGAACATACTGCTTTTTAAATCTATAAGTAGTTTGTAACCAAGTTTCTCCAATTCTAAAGAGGGTTGAACCAGAGGAAATGGACTTATTCTGAAGACTGGTGGATTCAGAAAAAGTATTTCTGTATCAAAAGACATTAAACTAGGGTTTAAGAAAAGGGATATTTGGAGAACTTTAACTCACTCCCCATCTGTGTGAGATAACCTGCTTTGCAGAGCTATTTTGGAATTGCTAACCTTTTTAGGTCCTTCCAACTCTAGACTTGTAGCTCTCAAGACCCTTAATATTAAACCCTAGTTCTTTGTAGGTATTATTATAATTTATCATAATTAAACCGTGAAAGATTATTGTCACAGTTGAGTTCCAATAAACGTTGGGAGAATTTACTCCAAATTAATCTAGTAAAATGAATAAGCAGCTGACTTCCTTACTCCATTCACCACCTATATTCCCAATTGTTGGAATCCTGCTGACACAGACAATTGTATTGTTAGGGCTAAAGCTAGGGCCCACAAACCCTTCAAACCCATTGTACAGACTGGATCACACACCCCTCACACAGAGGTCCGCAAGCTAGGTAATTGGGAAAGATCCTGGGAGCCATTGGCAGATGACACAGGCTCAGTCCTCAGCTTCCTCAGCAGCAGCAGGAGCAGCAGTAGTGACCTCCCTATGCGTGAACCCCCCGAGGGTATCCCCAGGGCATCCTGCGGGGGGGAGCACTGTGGATTAGAGACATTCATTCTTTATACTTAAGTCTTATAACACAGGACACTTGGTTACGAGTCAGACAACCCAGGAACACCTAGGTGCCCATGCACATCTACATCAGACAATAGCCAATGAACACCTGAGCACACATGCATATTTACATCAAATGCTCAGCAAGATTCTGAACATCTGAGGGGCCCTGAACATTTTCCTTCACTTTCCCTACACCACCCAAACTACCATTTTTCTCACGGCAGTTCAGAATTTTCTGTCCTGCTTCTGGTGAGACGTTTTACTGCTTATACCTTTTGGGAATGTTGTAAAGAAAAACCAAGCGGTGGTTATAAAACACCAGGAAATCTTAAGTACTCTATAAACATTAAGTAATGAGCAAATTAATTGTAGAAATTCCAAGTAAGAAAAAAAATGTCCAAACAGCTTAATACCTAAAGGAAAGTGTGACTGAAGTTACTTTTGTTGTAAAAAATAAATAAATAAATAATAATAATAATAATAATAATAATAATAATAATCTCTTGGGCTTGCCTAATATTTTTTTTCTTCATCCTTTAAGTATACGACACATACTATAATGTTTCCAATCACATCAGATGATTGAATAATTGCCGAAATATCTAAGGACAAGAGAAAATGTAATATTTTGCTTTAGGGTTATTGCTCATCATCTGTTAAAATATTTCTCTTCATGGCTGATAAACAACAGTATTTGCTCCAGGATGTGAATCCATGCTGTGCTAATAAAAATTAGATTAAATAAAAGTAAAATAATTACATTCTAACAACAACAAAAAATAACAGTACAACAAATACTCCAAGTTGCATTAGTTAACATTATTACATTATTTCCCCAGTTATTGTATTTTGTGCTTCCTTCAAAATAAGCAGGATAGGAAATGCTTCATACTGACGAATTTGTGATTTCATTGTCTCGACCTTCTAGCTACGTCTGAGCCCTCTTCTGCCCATCATCAGTGATTCTCTCAGTGGTATCTGGACTTTCAGCATAGGACAGACAAGAGTCCTTTAGAGTTTTTGGCATGCCTTGATGCATTGATAACTTTGGCAGTCCTCACACACTCAACAGACCTCATTTCCTCCAGAAATCCTTGCCGTGAAGGAACCTGAGGGCTTGACTTCAGCAGCTCTGGGGCTTGCATCAATTTGAACTTACCTCCCTCCCAGGGGAGCTGTCTTGCTGATGTATTAGTTCAGCTTGCTCTTTGTTAGTGCCTAATTGGGGCATTTGGGCTGGTGGTGGAGAGGGTGCCAGAGGCACCTGATTGCCAGCCCTGGCCAGAACTTCCCAGGCAGTTTGTAGCTTAGGATTTTGTCACACCTGCCCTTTACCCCATCTTATGGAAAACTGCCTGGGGGGCTCCTACAGTTAAACCAGTGAAGTTTTTATTGCCCTCTGGCAATCTCAGTGAATGATTTGTTTTATGGCTGAATTCTCTTGAATGATCTCAGCAGTTTATACAGGAGATTTAGAATGCCAGCAGCTGGGAGCAGAAACTCAAATCCGTCTCTTTCTCTGAATCTGCTCCCCCGTGATGGTTAGACTTGAAGTGTACAGGACTTTTGCTATGCATGGCAGCAGGACATGATGTTGCTCTAAGAAGGACACATAGCTGGGTGGACCATTTATAATTTTAATTGCCTATGAGTGTGGGGCTCAGCTGCATCACAGAGCAGAAACTGGGGAATATTCACTGCTAAATAGGTCCTTGGAGTCTTGCTTTACTGGCCAGGCTGTTGTCGTTTTTACACATACTAGCTTTTCAAATCTCTAGACATGTTTTACCTCTGTCAAAATCTTACTCTTAGACAGGAAAATATTAGTTATTTCAGTATTTTAGAATTTAAAGAAATCTACATTTAACAATTAAAGGAAAATTACCCAAAATTTGGCCAAGCAGAGTAATTAAGCTGCAGGTGTTACAAGAGATGTTTACGTCCATCCTTACCTTGAAAAGAATATAAACATTTTACTTGTTGATTGATTAAATGATGTGTTTATCTTTTTTGGAAAGACTCGAAAACCTAGGTCCTTTTCCCTAACTACTAAGCCTCCAGCTCAGGTGGATGCCTGCTAATGTCTTCAGCCAGTGGAGTGTTGACTCTTGGGCTTAGATATAGAAAACTTAATTTTAATTTAGCTAATTTATTTTTTTCATGTAACTAGAAATTTTTATTTCTTTATTCTTTTTTTATTCAGAATACTTTAACACTTATTTGTACATATTTGTAGGGTATGGTATGTTGTTTCAATGCATGTGCACCCTGTACACTGATTCACTTAAGGTAGACAGCATAGTTTTGTCCCCATTAGTCCACCACTTTTTTGGATTACATATCAAATATTAGTAAAGAAATTATTTTCTACTTATAGAATGTTAAACAACTATAGGCATAGTATTGCATTACTCAAGATCTCAATTACTTACAGTGGCAGGTAGTAAAAAAAAAAAAAAAGAAAGAAAGAAAGTAAAAGTGCCCCAGATGGGAAATGCAGGGAAATAGAGAGGGCTGTTGTATCTGAAGCTGGCTGTATCAACTTAGTTCCAGCTGATTTAGCCCTAGAATTGCTTGTATCTTTTTTTTCCCCCAAAGAAAAGACAGAAATTGAGATTTCTTTCCTGATTTCTAAATATTAACATCACATTTATTTATTTATTTGTTTATTTGTTTGTTTGTTTGTTTGCTGTTTGATTGTTTATCTATTTTAATTTTGGAGGGAGTTTAGATGGGCCAGACTCACCTGTGAGTTGCCATTTTATGACCTTTATCTTAAAGCCAGATGGGGAAAACTGGAGTTAGATTAGGAAATTATTATTTATGACCAAACTTCTAGAAGTAGGAAAGTGAGAAATATTAGAACGTGTTACTATAAGTAGAGCCTTTAAAAGTATTCCCTCATTTGTTTTTATGGTATTGAAAAATAAAAAGTAGTGTCAAAAACCCTTTTTAGGGAGGTTTAGCTCTGGACCCTAATTTCCTTTCTGCCCTTCTTAGAAAAAAGGGCCTTATAGGTCCACTAAACCTTCCCTAATGGTCATTAAAGAATTTATTTATCATTTAGTTCCCTTTGCAACATTCTTTTTAACACCCTCCCCAGCAGCCTGCCTGAATGGAGATTAGTCTTTCCTTCCTCTAGGCAGCTTGGTTACAAGAACAGAAAAGGGTTTCGAACTATACAACATGAGCATTCACGGAATGTCACTCAGTACTTCAATTGGGAAAGGCTTCTCAGTCAATTGTGCTGATGTCACTCCCTTCCCCCCTATGAGTTAAATATTAACAGACTTCTCCCTGCATTTAAATCCAGGTGCAGCCTTGATTTTTAACCTCCTGAACCAATTCAGATACACTGATGAGTCTGGCCCATCAGCGATTTTTGAATTGAGAAATACCTTTGATTTTGCCACATATGCCTGGAAGACAGTGGCTGTCAATTCCACTCCTAACTCTTCTCGGTACATCTCACTTGAGGATTGATATTTATCCTGATAAAGTCTGCAAGCCATTTCAGATATGGATTTTCTTTCCTACTCTTATCTGCCGATGCACATGCTGTTTGCTTGCTTCTTATGAACTTCATCATCAGCCAGGATGGAAAGAAACTAGGAGTGGATCTACTGTCGCTAGTCTGCATATTGCCTCTTCTTCCAAGGCATTCTTATTAAAGAAAGTGGAAAATGTCACCCATACAAACATCTAAGAGTAAGGGAAAACGTTTGCAAGGAAAAATCAACTGAATTTTGACTTTTGTGTCCCTATATTTTTAGTTACCTCACTTACCTTGATTTGATCAGCATTCTTAGCCTATCTTCTCTCAGCTAAAGCTTACAGTTTCTATGAGGTGATAGTGTTTACTTTCAAGCCAATTTAAGTTAAATCATCAGAAAGGTGCCTTGAGGCAATGTGTTAAAAACTTTGGTAATCATTAAATCCATTACATCTATTGCATTTGTGTGTGCGTGTAATAATTGAAATGCTTGGCAACAAAATCAACATTAAAGAAATAATTTCAGCTTTCTCCATATCCTCTTTATCGTCTAGGCATTCACAATAGGTCTCTCTGTGTCTTTCTGGTAATATTAATCTCCATGGTTTACATCACAATAATATTATGATTGTATCCTGGACTCCCAGATGTTTGAGAATACTTCTCTGTCCCTTTAACCTCCCCTGTTCAAATTGACCTTTGCCCATTGCTACATTTTGGGCCAGATATTTACAGATTTTTAAAGATGGAGAACCCACACTAGAAACAATTTTGGTGAGAATTTGTGCTTAAATTCCTCCATACTCATAAATAACAACACATAGCATAGAAATATGTGTGGATAAACTTTAGCACAGAACAAAATTTTACATATGTGACATGAATTCAAATTGAAAACTTTCCCCCACATGTCTCAGTAAAATAAATCATTGTAAGAAATGTCCATTTCCCCTTCTATATTGCCTCCTTTCAAAAATCTTAACTCCAAGTCAGCTAGTGACTCTTGTATCTCCCTGGAGTCCATGTCACCAGCATACAGTGGCTTGTCCTCATTGTTCAACATAGTTTATAATTGTACACATCTTCAACCATTACTAATCTCCACAAAGCTGAAAAATGTGGAAGAGACATGACATCTGTAGAGGCTCAGAATTTCAATGCAATGTCTTTCCTTTCTGTGTTTCCTTGGTTTCTTTCATCTTGCCCTGTGTTCCCATATTTCAGCACTGACTAAAGTGCTGTATTTTAATCCTTTTTTTTTTTTTTTTGTCTCACATTTTTATTCTTTTCTTGAAGCAAGGAAAATGTGAACTTAACTGCTGGGATGCCTAATTTGAAGTGACTTCAAGTAGTAGATATTAATGATGTGTAAAAAGTCTAAAGCCAGAATAGTTTTAAACCTCTTATACAACTTGAGCTTCAGTTACACCTGAGGGCCCTGTTAGTGTTTCATAGAGGCTATATTTTTCCCCAAAATTTCCATTTTATTTATGTCTAAGCTTGGTGTGTGCATTTGATATGCCATCTTTTTAATTTATAATGTAAAATAACTTGCATGTATTTCTCTGTGTGTATGTGCATGTGCATAGGTGTCCATTCATCTGTAGTTTCACAGATAACTTAATAAGTATAATATATCCTTAAAGAGTGGCTTTGCAGGTTAGGGGAAAAAACGTGATTTATTTTTAGCACCCAATTATACTTTCATCGTATCTGTACTTACAAGTCTTATTCTTTCAAAAGCAGCCCTTTTACTAATTAATTACAGTGCTTTGGAAGAGGCAGAAAGTTCTGTTCTTAACATCCATGCTTGGCCTCCCTCCACAGGCAACCCATGGGATGTCCAGTCGGCATTCCAGCAGGTGCATCTAGCTTCTGCTTGCCATCCAGTAGTTTAATCCAGCATTAGCTCAGGCCTTTTTCTTTTTACATGTTCTCACTGCTTTGCTCTTCTTTATCTCAGCATCTGTGCCTCACACAGATAGGAATGCAAAGTATGAATGTCAAAAAATTTCACCTTGTATGGTGACAAGGTCAACACCCAGATGGTCTGTAAATGAGTGGTGTTTTTTTAGTTTTGTTTTGTTTTTGCTAAAGGTAATAAAATAATTATATTCCATAAAATCCATGTTTGTAAAAGGTGAAGTGTTTTAACCATACTGCTCTTATTAACTTTGAGAAAAATTTAGTTCATCATTTTTTGCTTACTCCTTTTCCCTCCCAACAATTGTTAAGAAGTTGCATGTGTTTCCTTATGAAATTTTTTTTTTATTTTAACATTTCATTTTGGCAAATGTCTACCATACACAGAAGTAGACTGAACAGTACCATGAACCTTAGGCATCCACTACCCAGTTCCAGCAACGCTCAACTCCTCCCAACCCTGCTTCGTCCACAGCCTTAGCCACTTCCCCTGCTCCTGTTGTAATCCACAGCAAATCCTTAATATTAAATTATTTCACCAACAAATTATTTTCATTTGCATTTCTATAGCAACAGTATTCGCTTTTTAAGAAAAACAAAATACCATCTTATTCAAACAATTAATAAATAGTACTTATCATCAAATAGTCAATCAGTCTAAAATTTCAATTAACTCTTAAATGTCATACATTTAAAATTATCAGAATCAAATTAAACTCCAGAATTTAATTGGCTGGTACATTTCATAATTCTTTTCTTAAATAAACTTTTTATTTTAGAATAGTTTTAGATTTACAGAAAAATTGTAAAGGTAATATCAAGTGTTCTCATACCCCCACACCCAGATTCCTCAATTATTAACATCTTATGTTAGTATGGTACATTTGTCGCAATAAACGAAACCATGAAAACACAGTATTATTAAATAAAGACCATACTTTACTCAGATTTTCTTAGTTTTTACCCATGTTCTGTTCTTGTCCCGGGATTCCATCCAGGATACAACATTGCTATTATTACTTCAAATATTTCTTTTACTCTTCTGTCTTCTCCTTCTGACATTCCAATTATATGTGTCACACCTATAAAATTGTTCCACAATTCTTGGATATTCTGTTCTCCTTATTCACTCTTCTTTCTTTTTTGCATTTCAGTTTGCAAAATTTCTATTGCTCTGTTTTTGAGCTCATTGATTCAACATACAGCCTTGTTTAGTCTACTTATGAGCCCGTTAAAGATATTTTTCATTTTTGTTTTGTTTTGTTTCTCTTGAATTTCGTTTGCTTTATTCTTAGTTTCTCTTTGTTTATATTACTCATTGATTTTGCATGCTGCTACTTCTTCCACTAAAGTTCTTAACATATTAACTATAGTTATGTCAAATTCTTTGTCTGGTATTTTCAACATTTATGTCATGTCTGAGTTTGGTTCTGATGCTTGTCTCTAGATCTTATTATTTCTTGCCTTTGCCAGCTTTGTAATTTTTTGCTGACAGACATACATGATGTGTTGGGTAACTGGAACTGAAGCACATAGATTATTAGTGTGAGGATTTATATTAATCTAGCTATAAGAGCTAGAGGCTTCAAGTTCCTCCAGTGGCCTTGCTTTTGTCTCTCCTTCTTACTTAGTTATTCCCCAAGCATTCCTTCACAGAGATAGTTTGTATCTTACAGCTCTTTCGGCTGTAATCCACTGTTAACTGTATCGAAGTCTATTAGTGTAATGGTAAGGTAGGAGAGCATTCTATGATTTTCATTCTGCTAAATCTCAGTCTTTTAGTGGGCTTATCTCAGTGCTGTGGCTTTCAAAAGTGGTCCTCCAATGGTATAGGTTTTTGTTTTTTTCTCTCTCTTTCTGCCTGCTACCTCCTTACCTATTTCAGCACTCCCAGCCTACTTCTTTGAATCCCTGACCCCTGTTGACTGTTCTCTCTCTCTCTTTTTTTTCTTCCTTACACAAGAAAGGAAGTCTAGAGGGGCACTCTAGTCACAGGGATGCTCTTCCCCCAGGAGGAATAAGGCTCTGGCAAAGTTCTCCCCCTAGACAATACATCTTATTATGGGGAAAATTCAGATTGTATTTTATAATGACTAGTCTTCCCCACTGCCAGAGACATGAGGGATTTTGGCAAATCTTCACTGTGAGAACCTGGACAAACATCCTAAGAAAATGTTTGGCTTTTCTAAGACCCAGACCTCTCATTTCCTTAGTCTTATACTGGTTCACATTCAGTCTCCAGCAATTCATTAAAGTTGCAATTTAACTAGAGTTCCAGAAGCTTCTGTTTGAGGCAAGTAGATTTTGGCTGTGTTGCTTTAGATATGCCTGTCTCTTCAAATTTTAGGGGGCTGGTTTGTCCTGCAATGTTGTTTCTCTGGTGGATCCGAAAAAAGTAATTGATTTTCAGTGTTTTCACTTTTTTCTTGGTGTAAAAATGCAAGTGATAACTTTAAAACTCTACATGTCTGAAGAGTTTTAAAGAACTGAAATAGAATTCTCCTCTTAATTCTCTTCTAATCTATAGGTTCTACTGAATCTTTTTTTTTTTTTTTCTATCTTTGAAATTTATATGTTGAAGAAACCCAGTAATTTTTTCCTGTAGAATTTTCTTTACTGGGGATTTTGCTGATTATATTCTTGTTGCCATTTAGCATAATCCCCTGCCCTCTTTTTTTCCTGCAAGTTATTAAGTGGGTCTAGAGGCTTACCAGACTCAGATTATATTACCTTGGTAAGATTTTTTCACAGGCGAGGTTGTACTCTTCAGGAGGCCCATTGTATCTGATTTGTGAAGTTAATAGTCATTGATCTATACCTAGATCCATGAATTAATTATGGGTCGCACAGTGGTGAATATCTTCTTCCATTATAACTTTTGGATTTATTGGGTACAATATTTCTGTAAGAGAAGCATCCCTCATTTATCATTTTGTTACCTTGTTGTACATTTCTAAAAGGAAAGACAATCCATGCCAGATTCTTTCCTTGACATGTCAGTTTTCAAAATAAAAATTTAGTTTTGTAGCATATTCTCAAACGGATATGTATGCTTTTATGCATTTAAACATACTTGATATGGTTCCATTCTTGACAGGTTTAGCCACATTGATGTACAAATATTGTTTCATCTTTGGCCATCAATGAAAACCTCTTTGACTCTTGAGTCTTATTGACATGCACCTTCTTAAGAGCTTCCTTGCTATATCATGGGCTCATGTTATTTCCTGCTCCAGATCTGAAATAAATCTTCTCACTGAAATGTTCCAATTTTCATTTATTTATTTATTTATTTTAGTGGAAAATGGTATTCTAAAACCACAATCTGGTTGCTTTCACTACTCATTGTTTCTGAGCACATTGTTGTTTCTACACTTTTCACTAGATGGAACTAAAAAGTTACTTAAAAAACAATACAACAAAATAAAGATAAAACAAGTAAACGACAGCAATACAGAGGCTCCTCAACTTATGATGGTTTTATGTCTTGATAAACTTATGATAAATTAAAAATATCATTAAGTCAAAAATGCATTTAATATACTTAAATGCATAGCGTAGCCTGGTGTACCTCAAACGTGCTCAAAACACTTAAATTAGTCTACAGTTAGGCAAAATCATCTAATACAAAGCCTATTTTATAATAAAGCATTGAATATCTCATGTAAGTTATTGAATACTGCACTGAAAGCAAAAAACAGAATGATCATATGGACACTTGAAGTATGATGTCTACTGAATGTAGCACATAAAGTTGAAAAGTCGCTAAGTTGAACCTTCATTAAGTTGGGGAATGCGTGTGTGTGTGTGTGTGTGTGTGTGTGTGTGTGTGTGTGTATGCATATATACCTGCATACACACATATATTTTTGTATAGTATATATAGCATGTATTTTATGTATATTGTATATATGCATATGTGTACACACTTATAGTTGTTCATTTACTTGTTTCATTTTGTTTTTACTTTTTGAAGTTAAAATATTTTACAAATTAATAAATTTATCCAATACAGTCAAATTCAAGACTAGAGTGAATTTATTTAACTTCCTAAATTTTACAGCTGTATGTATTTTTTTCTCCCAAGCTCAGAATTCCAGCAATGATAGAATTGGAGTATCACTTGATTATTCATTTGCTTTATCCCACAAGATACACATTAATGGTCTCAAAATGATAATGCTAACACAAGAAATGTAATGTAATTACTGAAAACAGTTCACATATTTTATTTCATTCCTTTGTGCTTTTAAGCCACTAGGGAAGTATAGTCCAATTACCATTTTTTAAAGTCACTTGGAATAACTTCTCTTGGAATCCATATGCTGCCAATGGGATACATATTTAATTTATTTGGTTCATTTTATTTTCAATTTTTAGGGGGTTCTCTTTTCTTAATGTTGCTTTATAATTGTATAGTATTTCAGAATAATACAATCATATAAAATATCTACATGGATCAAAAGATATATATAAAACAAAGCATATTTAAAGACTCTCTTTTACCCTGACGTCACCTTCTTTTCTTTTTTGATTTTTTGGTAAAACTTTTAAAATATTCCCTGTATACTGTTTTAAATTGTATTATTTAAATATATAGTGGCCTCCCCATTACCACTAAGAGTCTAAGAAAATTAATTCACTTAAAAGTAAACAGTAGTGAAGAATCATAGTGGAATATATGTATACATAAAAGACCTTCAAAAAGATCATAAAAAATACATATTATGAAAAAAATCTATGCATGAATTTTATAATTTTTTTTTTTGCTTCAAAATAAAATCTTGCTAACATTATAATATGTCTGAACTGGATCTAGATTGAGGCACTAAGAAGAATAGTAACAGGAGATAAAATGTGGCTTTACCAGTACAATTCTGAAGACAAGGTAGAATCAAAGCAATGGCTACCAAGATATAGAAGTGGTCCAACCAAAACAAAAGTGGAGTGGTGAAGAGTAAAGGTCATGGCAACAGTATTTTTTAATGCTGAAGGCATCTTGTTTGTTGACTTTCTGGAGGGCCAGAAAACAACATCTACTTATTATGGGAGTGTTTTGAGAAAGTTAGCCAAAGCGTTAGCGGAAAAACACCCAAGAAAATTTCACCAGTGTCATTCATCACCATGACAATGCTCCTGTTCATTTCTCTCATTAAGCAAGGGCAATTTTGTGAGAGTTTCAATGGAAAATCATTAATCATACACCTAACAGTCTTGATTTGGCTCATTTTTTATTGAAACATAACTCATTGTACATTTTTGTGGGGTACAGAGTTGACTATCAGTATTTGTGTACAATACGTGATGATCAAATCAGGATTATTAGCGTATTCAACACTCCGAAGGATAATTATTCTTTGAGTGTGTTACCTAATTTCTCCCTAACCTCCCTCCTTCTACTTTTTTACCACCTCTAGTAACCATAGTTCTGTTCACTCCTGAAAATTCAACATATTATTGTGGTTATTGATTCTTTGTTTGTTTCTTTCTTTTTAATCTCCCACTTATGAGTAAGGACATGTGGCGTTTATCTATCTGTGCCTGGCTTATTTCACTTAACATAGTTTTATACAAGATCAACAATGGTGATAAGAATGGCAGAATTTCATTCTTTTTATGGCAGAGTAGTATCCTATTGTGTAAAAATACATTTTCCTCATCCAGTTGTTGGCCAATGGACATTTAAGTTGGTTCCAACTGTTGGCTGTTATAAACAGAGCTGTGTTAAACAAGGGAATGCAGGTATCCCTTCAACATGATGATTTCCATGCCTTTAGGTATGTAAACAGTAGGGAGATTGCTCGATCATATGGTCGTTCTATCTATAGTTGTCTGAGAAACCTCCATAATGTTTTCATAATGGCTGTACAAATTAAAAGTCCCCTCAACAGTGTAGAAGTGTTTCCCTCTCTCCACATTCTCATCAGCATTCATTATTATCAGTCATTTGATAATGGCCAGTCTAACTGGGATGAGACGATATCTCAATGTTGTGTTGATTTGCATTTCCCTGATGATTAGTGATGTTGAACATCTTTTCATGTACCTGTTGGCCATTTGTATCTCTTCTTTGAGAAATATCTATTCAGCTCCTTTGCCTATTGTTTAGTTGGATACATCACAAAAATGGAAACAAAAAATGAGCAGCATAAAATATTTTATTGGGTAAAATACACTTTAATCCAAGAACTATAAAAAGAAACAAAGAACGTCTTTATATAATGATAAAGTGATCCATCCATCAAGAGGATAGAACGATCATAAATATATTTGCATCCAACACCGGAGCACCCAGATTTATAAAGTAAACACATTAGACCTAAAGAAAGAGATAAATCCCAATACAATAACAGCTGGGGACCTGAACACCGCTCTCTCAACATTGGAAAGACCATCTAGGCAAGAAATCAATAGAGAAACACAGGATTTAACCTACACTTTAGACCAGTTGGATTTGAAAGACGTCTACAGAACATTTCATCCAACAACTACAGAATATATATTCTTCTCATTATCATATAGATCATTCTCAAGGATAGACCATGTTAGACCACAAATAAAGTTTCAACAAATTTTTAAAAATTGAAATCATTTCAAGTATCTTTCCATATCACAATAGATTAAAACTAGAAATCAATAACAAGAGAAACTTTGAAACTATGCAAATACATGGAAATTAAACAAAATGGTCCTGAATGGCCTATGAGTCAAAGAAGAAATTAAAGAAGAAATCAAAAAATTCCTTGAAACTAATGAAAATGAAGACACTTCATTCCCAAAACTATGGGATACTGCAAAAATAGTACTAAAAGGGACGTTTACTGCAATAAATGCTTGCGTCAATGGAACAGAAAGACTAAACTAACAGCCTAATATTACATCTCAAAGAACTGGAAAAATAAGAACAATTCACCCCTAAAATTCATAGGTGGAAAGAAATAACTAAGATCAGAGCAGAACTAAGTGAAATAGAGTATAAAAAAAGATACAAAAGATCAATGAAACAAAAAGGTTTTTTTTGAAAGATAAACAAAATAGACAAACCAGTAGCTAGGCTAACTAGAAAAAGAAGAGAGAAGACCCAAATAACAAAAATCAGAAATGAAAAAGGAATCATCACACCTGATACCACAGAAACACAAAGGATCATCAGAAAGAATTATGAACAACTTTATGCCAACAAATTAGAAAACCAGGAGGAAATGGATACATTTCTGGACACATACAAATTTCCAAGACTGAGCCCACAAGAAATAGAAAACCCAAACAGGCCAATAGCAAGCAATGAGATTGAAGCAGTAACCAGCAGTCTCCCAACAAAGAAAAGGATAGGACCAGATGGCTTCAATGCTTAATTCTACCAAACCTTTAAAGAGAAATTAATACCAATCCTTTCTAAACTATTCCAAGAAATTGAAACAGAAGCCACCCTCCCAAACTTCGAGGCCAGCATCACCTTGATACCAAAACCAGACAAAGATACAATAAAAAAAGAAAACTACAGACCAATATCCTTGATGAACATAGATGCAAAAATCCTCAACAAAATATTGGCTCACAGAATACAACAGCACGTCAAAAAGAGTATACATCATGATCAAGTAGGATTAATCCCAGGGATGCAAGGATGGTTCAACATATGTAAAATAATAAATGTGTTCAACAAAATCAAGGACAAAAATGACATGATCGTCTCAGTAGATGGACATGGAATAAGACAAAGATGCTGACTCTCACCACTCCTATTCAGCATAGTATTGGAAGTACTAGCCAGAGCAATCAGCTGAGAGAAAAAAAATAAAGAGCATCCAAGTTGGAAAAGACAAAGCCCAATTGTCCCTATTTGCAGATGACATAATCTTATATAGAGAAAAACCTAAAGACTCTACTAAAAAACTCCTAGGGCTGGTAAAAAAAAATTCAGTAAAACTCCGGGATACAAAACAAATACTCAAAAATCAGTAGCATTTTTATATACCAACAATAAATTAGCATAAAAAGAAATCAAGAAAACAAGCTCATCTACAATAGCCCCCCCCCCCAAAAAAACCTAGGAATAAATTGAACCAAGGCAATGAAAGACCTCTATAAAGAGAACTACAAATCACTGCTGACAGAAATTAAAGAGGAAACCCAAAGATTGAAAGACATTCCATGCTCACGTGTTGAAAGAATTAACATTCTGAAAATGTCTACACTACCCTAAGCAATCTACAAATTCGATGCAATCCCCATCAAAATACCAATGACATTCTTCACAGAAATAGAAAAAACAATCCTAATGTTCATATGGAACAACAAAGACCCTGAATAGCCAAAGAAATCCTAAGCAAAATAAATATATAAAGCTGGAGGCATTATATAATTCTGACCTCAAATTATACTATAAAGCTACAATGCCAGCATGGTACTGGCATAAAAATAGACCAATGAAACAGAACAGAGAACTCAGAAATCAATCCACATATGTACAGCCAACTGATCTTTGAAAAAGGAACCAGGAACATACAATGGGGAGAGGGCAGACTTCAATAAATGGTACTGGTAAAACTGGAAAACCACATGAAAAGGAATGAAACTAGACCCATAACTCTCTCCATATACCAAAATCAACTCAAAATGGAGTAAAGACTTAAATCCAAGACCTGAAACTATAAATATCCTAGATGAAAACATAGAGGAAATACTTCAGGATGTAGGACTGGGCAAAGATTTTATGAATAAGACCTTAGTGCAAAAATTCTGTCCTTAGCATAGCTCTCTTTTCCCTTATAACTTGTATTTCTCCCTTGTACTGTGTTCATTCACTCTATCTTATAACAATTCTGATGTCAAATGAAATTTTTTCTCTACTCTTTTATTGCTTTATTGGCTCTGACTTAGAGACACAAGACATTCAAATGAATAAATGGGAGTGGAGAAAGCCAGACATCTCAAAGGAAAGAAGGGACCGTCATCTAACTATTCCCTGGAGTGCTGACTACACCTGACTGAGCTTGATTAGGTAGAGTATGCATGAACCAAGTGAACTATGTAACCAAGTTCACTCACAGTGTTTAGAGAAAGGTTGATTTGAGTTCAGAGCTCAAATAATGAGGTGGATTTTTGTTTTGTTTCAATTTTAGTTTTTAGACACATGCATTTTGATAATGATTCAAATTTTCAAGGCTGTTGCAGATGTGTTTGTGCGTACTGTAGGTATAAGGTAAAGATTGCTTGTCTTAGTTGTGCATAGGACATCCTTCAAAATACGGTCCCCATTCTGAAACAGTTTGATTCAGAAGTCTGAAAAACACAGGCATAGTCATTAATATCAAGATTTATTTCTAGCTATAAAACTTACCAGCAGGGTGGACTTGGGTGAGTTACTCAATTTCCATGCCACATATTTGATTTTTTAAACAAAAATGATGGTAATAAAATATATGTAATAGTTTTGGAGAGCTACTTATCATGGTGCTTAACTTGAAGAGAGCAGGTTACTAATCGGCAAATATTAATATTCCTAAAAAAATTTTGAATAGTGAAAGTTGACCAAACCAAGGTGGTGATTTGTGAGAAGCAGAACTCAAAGTCAGCTTCAGAGCAAGCACCTTTTATGCTCTAGTCCTTTTGTCTGATCTGCAGAATTTTAATGGAGACACAAAAATAATTTTGAATGTACTCAGTGGCATTTGAAGGTAGTTGTCTGTCTTTATGTCTCTGTAACTATTCAATAGTAGACTTAAAATAAATCATAGATCTGAGATTAAGTCCAGAACATTTTCTAGAAAAGAAGTGCTACCAATATGACTGTGATTGGATGTGCTGCCTCTGTATTTTGGCTCTCACAGTAACAACTGAGCCTCAGCTGAAGGAAAGTGACCTCTTGGGAATCCTGCCTTACAGGTAGAAATGCTTGTAGCTTATATACACAGCTTTCTAGAGTCCATGGACTTCATGCACTTATCATTCACATGTCTCTGTTAACCATTCTTACTGGGAGAGTAAATATTTTGTCTCAAAACTATTTTTCTGCTTCCTAATCAGTTATGGCAGCATGAGGGGGAAAAATTATTGCAGAGGATTTAAAGACACCTAAAACAGAGCTGCATTTTAAGAGTCATATTGTTTTTATAGGATGTAAACAGAGCAAAGTTGATTGACTCATAATACATCAATTTGAGAAAAGTACTAAATCAGATTCAGCTGTTTAACTGTATTAATGATTTATTATTGTTAGGAGTAATTCCTTCAGCACATGTTTTGCTTATCAAAATTAACCTAGCCCCAAATATATAAATAGCAATCTCATTATGATACTTCTTGCTTTGTATTTGATCCAGTTCTAATATTTAACTTATTTTATGTTTCAAATTCTATACACATGTATTATCATTACTGACATATTTTTATTTTTTGATTGTCTGAGGTAATGCTGGTTATCCTCATTGCATTTCACTTCATGTCCATTCTGAATCTTTCTAAGGTCCGCTGGCAAATTTTTCTCTTACCACCTCTCTCCTTCTTCTCTTCTTTTTTAATTTTACATGCACGTCTCATAACATAAAATCTTTTGGCTTGCCATTCTATTTTTTCCCCACTTTGACTTTTTCCCTTTTCATAGCCTTGAGCTTTTATTTTATTTATTTATTTTTTGCTTTAAAGAAACACATTTTTAAGAGTAGATTTTTCTTTACACTCTTCTATTAATTTTTCTGTTTCCATTTTTGCTTGATCTCACCACACTTCTCACATTTATACGTTATTTCTCATGTACTCTTCTCTCTACACTGTAATTTTTTCTTTTGGCTTATAACTTCCTAATTTTAATCACTTAGTCTTTTATTTTATGTCCCTACAGATTGTTTCATTGATTTTTTTTTTGTACTGTAATTATAAATTTGAGGCAGAGATGGGTTGATGATAAGAGAATAGGTAGGACTAAATTTTGCTCATCTGAGCTCTGGACTAGAATTATTGAGAACACAGGGGTGGTTTTAGAAAGCTGAGTCTGGATATGGGCTGCACCACTGGGTGGGTGTTTGACCATGAGCAATGTGCCTTCCCTTATTACCAGTTTTCTCATCTGTAAAAATAGGAATAAAATACTTGGCTTGTACAATTGTTGCAAAGTTCTAGATATTGACTGGCATATAGTAGATGCCCCCCCAGATTGTAATTATTATTATTTTTGTGTAGTTGCACTATACAAAATTCAGCAGTGAGACATTAACCAGGTGAGTTAATTGCTACATAGAATTAGGTCTCAGATCTTTGTATTCTCAAAAGTTATGTATTACTCAAAGAGCTTTTGTTAATATGGGCTATATCTACTGATATTAGAAATTAAAACAAAAAATTTTCAACATGTATAATTATTGAAAATCTCATATTTAATAGAAGACAGCTAATATTTATGTCAGCCCCCCAAATGTCATACCTCATGTAGCCTTTGGAGAACTTGATGGTTCACTATGAGAGAATAAAAGTAAAAAAGAAAATAACATTCTATTATTATTATAAGAATAGATTTCACCTTGCATAGAAAGGGTCTTAAGACCTCTTGGAATCCTGAACCACGCTGTGAGAATCACTGATTTATAGAAATCACGGTCCTTGATTTGTAATCTTACATGACTGTCCACTTGACCTGAAGTTTTATAGACTTTAGTTTGTTGTTACCTTTTTGTTGTTTGTTTATATATGTGATTTTTAATATGTAAAAGGAGAAGTCAGAACTACATGATCTTCAAGATATTTTTATGCTAAAATTAAATCATACAATTATTTTCATTCATTTTGACCTATTTCTGTTATTGTCTTATTCTGGTGGACTATTCAACATTTTATTTTCTTCAAATTGGAGGAAACAAGCTGTCCTTACTTGCCAACATAGTAAATGTTGGGTAATAACGATATATCTGAGTCATTGGAGACTATTCAACAGATTATAGCTTTTTTCAAATAAGTCAGGCAACTAACTCAGCAAAGCTTAAGACAGGCCGTACATGGTCAGCAGTGAGATTTTCTTGCTTCACACTAAGAAACCCATGAAACTGCCTCAATTCTTCAATGGTTACTCAATCTTTCTGATAATTAAGATCAAATATGTGATGAATTATGCATTACTTATCCACTGGCATTTTGTATGTCACTCTTTTAGAATGTAAGTTTCATTAGAGAAGGGATATTTTTTTCTGTTTTGCTTCCTACTCAGCAACTAGATGAATACTGGCACATAATAGATGCTCACTAAATGTTTGCTAATTTTTAAAAAATGGTATTTAAATGTATAATCATTGCATATAGTATTATAATTTAAGACTATATATTTTGGCAATGAAATATCAATTGAAAAATTTCACTGAAATTAACCATACTGCTATCACTTTCTCTCTCACTCTCTTTCCCACTTTAATAACACATTTTAAAAATTAGAATTTAAATTTATTTTTAAATATAAAAATAATTTACTAAAATGTGCTTTAACTATTCCTAGCAATATAGTGAGAAATACTAACTTGCAAATAAAAGTTTCCTAGAGCTTTCTCCAAGAACAAAATAATGTAGCTTTAAAGATGTAAGGGTTGTGGTTCCTGAAAAAACATCAACCAAAAAAATCTATATTTTCTCAGATGACTGTGCTTTAAATATCTTTCAATTTTAAAAGAATATTTTGTTTGAGAGGGAGAATTTTTTTAGATATCTGCTCTCTTTTTTCACTCTTTCACCTCCTAAATTATATCTATACCGTTACCTGCAATCAGAGCAGGGCATGAGGTATAAATCAAAAATCCCTGGTACTCACTGGCCCATACTCCATCCTGTCATAGTAACCATTTCAGTGTGGATATGTTGCATTCTGAGCACCAGCCTTGCCATTTCTCAAAATATTCAGTCTTTCTGAATGAATTCCTCCATCTTTCTGCATCTGAGCTCCTTATTGAAATCCCTGGAGACGACTTGAAGACAGAATCTATATCTTTTCTCTGCATGTTGCCAGTGTCTCACACAAAGCACAGCACAGTAAATGCAGGAGAAGAACGTGGTAAATTAATAAATTAAGTAAATAGATGAAAGAGTGAAGCTAGAAACAAACACAAAGCCCTAGTTCCTCTTCTTCTTGCTTTTGGACACAATAGTACCTAATCATCTCCACAGAGTAGGGTGGATCCTCATAAATATATCTAATCCTTATATTCCTTTGTTGGCTGCAGGCACTGGCCTCAGTGTTTATAGAAAGGGTGATATCTCTCATGCCCAGCAATCACTTTAGGTTTAGTTTTTCCTTTTGGCTTGTGCTCCACAGACAAATTACAGTGTTTCAGTAGTTTTTGAGATAATTCAGGTAATAAACCTTCTTTTGCTAAAAGATCCATTCCAGTGGAAATGGAAAACAGTTGTTCACCATTAGATAATATTTTTATAGGTATAGCTGAACTCACCACTTCACCGTTTTGGGGGAGGAAAAATGTAAGTCCCAAATAATTACTTCCTTGCTAATAGATTTATCTCTTTTCCATCTCTTTTATCATTTTAGCCTCTCATTCCCTCTAATTTCTTTGTGGCTATTCCTGTGCAATATCCACAAGTTATTTTAAGAATCAGTGTTTTAAGTTCTACCATTTCCATCACTGTTCATAAATGATGGAGCTGGTTTGTGGAGATCTTTAGAATTAATGGCATGATTTTAAGCAATTCTAAAAATATAAAGAAACTCATAAACACCCTTCGATGGTACAATACTCCTTGAAGATATGATGATCTATCGAAGTTACATCCAGCTCTGCAATTTAATTTTGTAAATATTTTCAAATTGTATAGCTTGTAATATTTCCACAAGAAAAAATCAATAATAATCTGTTCTTATATCACACACAGCACCAGAGAGTCTCATTCATTGGCTGTCTGTGGTGTTGTCAGCTGTAAGAGCTATCAGTGTTTAGGAAGGTGGATAGAATATGCTGTGTAGCAAAGTTTCCCATGGAAGCCTCCTGAGTACTATTTATATGGCACAATAGGTTTACACAGTGCTGACAGATGCCCAGGAAAGATGAGTTTCAGCTTGAGACTGTCAATCCTTAAGAAATCAGAAACAAGAGTGGTATACTAAACTCCTACAAATGAAAACAGAAATAGTGGACCCAAGGAGAATTTTGCCTAAAGGACAAATCACTCTGCCTTTTTTCCTCTGATTAGACAGATAATAACAGTGAATTATGACAATGCTACTCCAAAATCTGAGTCAGTAAACAGTCTTTACAGAGTTGTAATACTTTATAAATACAAATAGTGACATGGGATATCAAATGTATGCTTTTTCCCCCCTCTGTATTTTAACATTTTATCAGACTAAGAGGTGTAATCTTTTAAAGAAAAACAATCTTATGATCTACAAAAACAAAATAACAACTACAGTTTTCTATGAAAGACCAATAGCAAATACTCTGATTAGTAGTTGCCAGCACTCAACAGAGAAGCCTTTCTTGACTTTTTTTTCCTATCTGCTATCACTACTTTAGACCCAAGTTCCTTTGTCAACTCAGTTGCAAGCTGTTAAAAAGAAATGCAACATGAAACAGGAAGAGAACAAGAAAAAAAAAAAACATATAAAAAGTCTCTCTCTCTCTATATATATACTATCACAAATAGTGATTAATCATTGTTAAAAGACAGCATGCTTATGTCTCAGTTGTTAACTCATTGCTTCTGGCTACCATCTTGGTCTGCAAAATATTTTGTTTTGAAATACTCCCTGGAGGAAATCTTAGCTTTTCTGTTAGGATTATCAGTCAAAACTTAGTAGCTATGTATATAACACATCTTCAGGACGAGCAGCACAAAAAGCAAATGCACCCAGGCTAATTTGATAAAAGCTTCTTATGATCTCAGTGACAGTTATGGGGACTTGGAAACTGGGTAGGTGCGTTTTATAAAACTAAACATGATAATGGAGTTCACGAAGTGGAGCACCTATTATTTTGTACTTTGAATTACAATTAGCTCCTTTCATTAAAAAGAATGCTAATGTATAAGACACTTTTACAAATTGATATAAGGTACTCATGAAAGTTTCTCATAGGACTCGCAATCTGCAAATACTCTAATGGGATGTCATCTGCACTTGCCAAGTTTTATTATATGAATTAGCGATAGGTATGAGAAAAGGATGAATGCCTCTTTTTCCTTGTTGAGGAATTTAGATAAGTTCCTGTAACCTTGGCCAATCAGGCATACTGTACTGCAATAACGGAATTGTAGTCACTAAATATTGCACTTAAAGACAGCGTTAAAAATCTTTTCAGGAGACTCATATGGCTGGAAAGAAGGGTCTCATGCAATTTGGAAACCAAATTACAGATTACTGCATCCACAGTGTCACTAAAATAATTTGTCAGAAGCAATATGTATTTGACTTAGTTACTCCTTAACGGCCTGAGAAAAAGATGGGAAATTTGGTGATAGCTAAACTACTTTCAAAATTCTTTGTATCATTTTTTCTTTCAGACTTGTTGGATTTCAAAGAAAATGTTTCATTGAGAAAATACAGTCCTGCTTCTAAGCAGTCACTAAAAAGGGCAAGTACAATCTCAAAAAAAAACCTAAAAAACAAAACAAAACAAACAAAAAAACCCCACCAAAGTCCCAGAGTAGATAAAAAGCAGAATAGTTAGCACTAGAGCCCTCCAGGAGAAATTCAAAGCTTCTGTCACCTGCCTTTCTACCACTATAAAGTGAGAATATTCTACCAGAGACTGGTGACAAGTAAGGACATTTTACTGGATCTTAGTCCCAAAGAAGTGAGACTTTCTTTGTTCTAAAGGAGACAGTTAAAGGTCAGAATCTAAGAAAGATATGTCTCTTTGGATAAGCTCTGCTTTTCATAAAGTCTCCCCTAGGGGTGGGCCATGGTAATTGAGAACTCAGTTAATTATAGGTGTACATCTAAATGTTTGATGGAACAGTAATTGACTGAAGTCTTACTAGTTGAAGAGCTAAGAAAATAATTAAAAATTATAATTTAATTGAAATTGTGAAAAGTATTGATTTCCTTATGCAATATTCCAGGTTCAAAAATGATTTGGGTAACAATAGGATTAGCCCACCCAAAGAATTTAATGTTTCAGCTTTTGCTTACTAAGTATTTTAATCTAACAATTATTTTGGGTAACATGTAAGTCATTAGTACTATTCGTCAAATTTTCTCAGCTTTCTGCCTGCTAGACACGTGCTAGGATTATACTTCCTAGTCTCTTATGAGAGGAATGGATATGTGACTAGTTCTGGCTAGCTAATGAGTTGTGAGCAAGAGTGATCTCTGTTACTTCTGGCCCATAAAATGTGGTGGCTGATACAGAATTACCTTTTGATTGTTGATACAGAGTTTTCATTCTCTTCGGCAACATATCCAATCATGGTTGCTTCACTTTTTTGGCTCTAGGATATGAATGATGATGCACAATAGAATCCTTAGACACCCAAGATAGACATGTAGTAGAAATTGGAAATAAACCTTATCATTTTAAGCCAATGAGGTTCTGAAGTTGTTTGACCAATCAGAATCTAGCCTACTGTGAATGGGTAATTTTAAAATTTTCTTTAATTTTTTAAAACTTTTTTTTCTTTTTACAGATGAAGACACTATAGTACAAAGATAGTAAACTCTTTAAGAATTTCAGAGTGGGGAAGAAAGCTCAATCTTAAACAGCCCATCTAGTAGCTTGGCAATTTAAGCTTAATTCTATTGAATTTTTAAGATGATTTAATTGTTCTTTAGAGATTTAGCTCCAGAATGTTGCTTAATTTCTACTCTGAAAGCATCTCTGCCAACACTTCAGATCTTAGGTATATCTATATCTATATTATATATATATCAAATAAAATTGACAGTGCTTGGTAATAGATTAGACATACGTGGTTAAGTAAAGGGAGATGTGAAGCTTTGACTCCAAGGTTTCTGATTGAATTACTGGATTGACAGCAATGCCTTTCAGAAAACATTGACAGAGAAACAGCATTTGGAACAAAGACTATTAAGTTCACTTTTAGTTAGATATGGTGAGTCTGAATCACCTTTGAAATATCAAGTAGATGTCAAGATGCTAATTAGATAGATGTGTGGGACTCAAAGGAGAGGTCTGGACTTGGATATACAGTTGCAAATTATTTGTTCATCGGATAATTTATGTCATGTATATGAATGAGGTGGTGGAGGAAGAAAGAATAGTATGAGAAGAGGAGAGGATGTAGAGATAAAACTAAGAATATTAATGTTTATTATGCAAACAAAATGCTTACAAAGTAGATATTGAAGAAATGATAGAGAAGGGATGTAGGAGTAAAAATCAGGGGATTATTGCATAATAAAAATGAAGGGAAGAGAGTATTTTAGGAATTGGTCAATAGTGTTAGACGGTGCTGAAAATTCAAGTAAAATGAGGACTGTTAGATTTACTGAAAATGAGATCACTGTTGAATTTAGTAAGAATAGTTTTAATGGAGCATGAAATTAGGAAACCATTTTTTAAAGAACATGTAATAGTATTTTAAGCAGGCTTTTCCCCTCTTCGTTTCTATGTAGTTTTTGGTTAGTTCTTTGGTTTTGTTTTCTAGAAAAAAAGTAATGCATATAATACATATGATAAAACATGAAAGTGCTTAAAGTCTTCAAATCATTGTAATAATAATATAGCATGTAGTAGATAAAGCACTTTCATGTACATTAGTTCATAAGAACCCTGGGAGGTGAGGATCCCCCCTTCATGTTCTAAAATTCATAAACAAATAGATATTTCATCAGCTTAAAATCAACATTTGCAAAATAACATGATCTAAAATTTTGCTCACAAATCAGAATTCTGAAAATAGCAGTTTAAATTATTGATATGCTAATTTTCATTCAGAAAGTTTATCTGATGATGAAAAATTAAATGCATAAAACCTTTTCTAATCACAAACTACTGTGGTATTAAATTACTATCTAAACAGATTGTGTAGCTCTTAAAACTCAGCAAGTCAAATGTTCTAGGGGTCTAACTGGAGGATTAAGGCCAGTCCCCTAAATGGAAGACATACCACATAGAGCTGCATTTATGAAGAGAACAGGCAGGAGATCTGTCTGAGCTTCACCTGTTTGGACAAGAATTTCCGTAGAAACTCATGAAGGGCAGTTGTGCATTTCTGACTCTCCAAATAAGGCATCTACTATTAAATCCAGTGCATGTGTTATTTCTTCAAACATCTGTAAACACAGGCTTTAAAATATAGAGTTGCATGAGTAACAGGCTTTGAAGCTACTTTTTCTCATTTTGAATTTACACAAATGCCATGCATGAAATCATTTCATAGAATACTTTTAATCAGTGTTTGTGTTACTGCATTTATGGCAGACCATGAATAAAGTAAAGGGAAGAAAACAACAAATCTGATCATTGACTACTATATGATTTAGTGTGGTTTAAGTTCCACTTTACTAACTTAGAAACTCAAGAAACAAGTAGTACTTATTAGATTGGAAAACATTCAAGATTGATCTCCCATTTACACCTTGGTATTTATTTTTTTTAATTTGACAAATATTTGCAAAAGTGAAGTGATCTAATTCACAGACCTATTTATTAAATACTATTTTGATTTGCTCAAGTATCTCTTTCAAATATTCATTTTGCTTGTTGCCAATTGTTATTATTGGGGAAAAAATTCCAAGTCCCTCAATTCCAAGACAAGTTTTACTAAAATAAAACCTCTTTTGATTTATGTAGAGGCATATGTTGATTTTAATAACAGAGAGAAATTTTATCTGAACAGCAACTGGACACTAACCTTCACATCCTAAAATAAGTCTCCTGGAAAACAATTCAATCAGCCCATATTATCTTTACATCAATACAACAGTCAGAGGATATTTAATGGAAGCAATACAATAAAAGGTTAGAGAACTAATAAATATTTAGGCTGGAGTCAGTGGCTAATTAAAATCACAAAAGATCAGATATGTAAACCTGCAAGTTTATTGTGGACCTTTTGTAACCCAAAATTCCAATGAGCAGAGCCTTTAAAAATAAATGAAGAATTTTCAGTATATATAGAGATCAATCAGGGTACTGGATGTGTAAAAAAAGTACTTCTTTTAAAACAGGCCTGTTGTCTTTTGGCCTCTGGACAAGCACGTGGCATTCTCAAATGGAGCAAGTTCCCTGTGGATTTTTCGACTATATGTATGAACTTATATGTCTTCCAACCCCGATATATTCTGATTCTATTATTGTAAGCAACTCCCCATTTCTACCCCAAACCCACCAACACTAAGGAATTAAGAAAACAACATGGGTATTAATAATTTGGGTAATATAAATTCAATTGTCAAGGAAACAGTTTTCTTATCTAGTTAACCTCTGTTTATCCTTGGTTTCATGGACTTCCTTGGCCATCAAGCTTCACATGATTATTAAAGTCACCACTTTCTGTAAACAATGTGTATGGTAACTTTACAGAAAAGTAACCCAGAAGATTAAAAAACAAAACAAAACAAAACAAAAAACCCTTGAGGCAAATATGTCACTGTGATTGAAGTCAGGCAAAAATAACTGGTTGTAGCAGTTTTGACAATGTGTTTCACAGGCAAATAGTAAATTGATTCTAATTATATTTTCTTGTTTCTTTGTTTTAGTAGATATAAAGGCATACGAGATAATAGTGAGAAAAATCTGTCAGATAAAAATGTAAATACTTTTCATGTTTTAATCCTTTCTGCAACCAAAGTGAGTGAAGTAGCTTTGTCCTGTAGACATAAAGAGTATAGATACCCTTTATATTTCTTGATATGAGGTTGTAATTTAGGTTTTGAAAAAGCTTTTTTCTGTGCTTCCATTTGCTGTTACTCAACCTATCTCACTTACTTGCCGAGGGGGTGCATGCTTTCTCCTTCAACTGTGAAATAAGAGAACAATTTGGAGCCTTCAGGCTAGAGACTTGCTCATCACTTATGAAATATAATTAGAATTGTTTTGATCTTGACATCAATAAATTGGTAAACCTAGAATAAGTGGGTTAAAAAAAATAAATAAATAAACTTCACCCTTGAAATGTTTTTTTTAAAAAGCTTTTTCTTCTTCAAGACAGTTAAGAAAAAAAGAACAAATAAAACAGCAAAAGTGGCAAAGGGCAAAACAAAAAGGCAATGACAAAGAAGTATATTTTAAATCATAATTCAAGAAAAATACCCATTATATCATTATGGCAGTAAATTTGAATGGGAATAGTTCTACAAAAATACAGCAAAAAATTTCACAATGAAATTATTAATCTTAACAAATATCCTCATTTCGTGATAGAGATATGTCAGATAAGTAGAAAGACAAGAAAAGCAGGTAGAGTATATTGGTACCACATATTGTATAAGAAAATTATTGTAAATGATACAAAATCATATTACATTGAAAAAAGCATAATCAATAGCAAAGTATGAATGAAAAGCAATTAAGAATAAAGTAACCTATTAAAAAGTTGTAATGAAAATTTTAATATTCTGCTGTGATTCAATGGCAAATCAAATGAACAGAAGAGCTGCCATTTACTTGGAGATTAGTAATGGTGAGCATTTTTCATGTGCTTACTGCCTATTTGTATATGTTCTTTGGAGAAATGTCTATTCAAGACCTTTGCCCATTTTTGAATTGGGTTTTTTGTTTTTTGTTGTTGACTTCTAAGAATTCTGCATATATTCTGAATATTGATCCCTTCTCAGATATATTGTTTGCAAATATTTTCTCTCATTCTGTGGGTTGTCTTTTTAATCTGTGGATAATATATTTTGAGGCATAAATTTAAAATTATTCATGAAGTTTATTTTGTTTATTTTATTTTATTTTAGGCATCAATGCTTTTGGTGTCAGATTCAAGAAATCACTGCCAAATTCAATGTCATGAAGATTTTAGCCTATGTTTTCTACTAACATTATTATATTTTTAGGTATTACATTTAGGTCTTTGATCTATTTTGAGTTAATTCTTATATACTGTGTTAGTTAAGAGTCCAACTTTATTCTTTCATATGTGGGTATCCAGTTTTCTCAACGCCATTTAATGAAAAGATTGTCTTTACTCCCGTTGAGTGATCTTGGGACTCTTGGAAAAATGATTTGAATCTGAGGGTCCATGTCTGCCCCAATACCTGGGAAGTTTTCCGCTATTATTTCATCGAATATGTTCTCAGTGTCTTTTTCTTTCTCCTCCCCTTCAGGAATACCTGTGATTTGGATGTTTTTACTCATAAGGTTATCAGCTATCTCTCTTAGTTTATCTTCATTTTTAAAAAAAATTGTTTTTTCTTTTCTTTTCTTTTTCTTTTTTTTCTTTTTTTTTTTTTTTTTGGTCTGCCTGAGCTATTTTGGAGAGATTGTCTTCACAATCAGAAATACTTTCATTTAATTTCAGTCAATTTTAGTGTTTTTCTCAGTAGCAGCTACCTATTCCCCACCCAAGACGCACGACAGACAGCTATGCACATATATTTCTGGATGAACCTACACACAGCTGTGGAAGCTAGGGTGTGCAAAAATGAACCTGTCCTCCTAATATCAGAGAAATGTTATCAGATCCCTAGTTACTGCTTCTGGTCAGAAAGGTACAGAGAAAGAGGTGGCCCAGCATTGTTGTTGGACCTGTCCCATTTTCACAAGCCTCTGCCCTTCCCTGAAGTGACATCCAGGAATTTAAAGTGTGAGAGCCGTTTTTCCCCTCCTTCATTTTTCTCTTTTTTCTTTTTTGAGAGCCAAATATTAAAAACTAGAGAATTCAAAAGTAACTGCCTGCATAGGAAAAATTAGGAAGCAACTGCATATGTGCAAGGAAAGGTGCAGGTCTGAGTATACCTTAAGTTTACACCTCAGGCTGACTGTTGGCACAGAGGCAGTTTACAAAAATTAAAATAATAGTAATAAAAAAACAACAACAACAACTAAAAGCAAAACCTGGGGAAGTGTGAGAATTTGATTTCCAGAGTTATCATATTACTAGATTCAAATGTCCTTTTTTCAACAAAAATTACAAGGCATACATAGAAACAAGATAGTATGGAACTTTCAAAGGAAAAAAAGAAAAAAAGAAAGAAATAAATTGTTCCAGATAAGGGCCTCGTAGATCAAATGGCAGATCTACTAGTCATTTTAAAATGAATATCTTAAAGATGCTCAAACAACTAAAGAAAGATGTGGAGAAAGTCATGAAAACAATTAACAGAATGTAAATATCAATAAAGAGACAATTTAATGAGAAACAAAAAACTTATAAAGCCGAAAAGTACAATAAGAAAAATGAAAAATTCATGAGAGGGACTTAATGTACTTGACCATCTAAGTCTTCCCCTGGAAGCTGTGAGCCCTCAATAGCCTTTGGAGATCCAACATTATTATATCAGGCAGGTTTATGCCAATGAAATTGTCTTGGGGACAATTGGTGGGGATGCGGATTTCTGGTGCGTCCAATCTGCCAACTTGCCAGAATCTATTTCCAGGCAAGGTTAAATATTTATATTATCACCGATGCATTGCAAATTTTTGTCCCACATTAGAAGTGAGAAAATTGAGGCTTGAAGAAGTTACAGCTTGCCTGAGCTCATACAGTTATTAACAAACTGAGCTTGTGTTTGAAATCAAATCCTTATGACTGCAGAACATCACATTTACAAATAACAAAGTTATCAACTATTTGAGGAAATAATAAATCTTACTATACACACATATGATAATGTTTTAGACTCTTTTAAAATGAATTTGGAGACTTCTCTTAGCTGAGGAGAAATCAAGAGGACAAAAATAAATAAGGAGATAGAAGATAAAATATGTAAATTTACATCAAATTAATGAAACACATACACGTTAAAATGCTCCTTTGAAAACAGAGAATACAACTTCTTTTTAAGTACACATAAAGCATTTGCAAAATATTATCCCATACTAGGCCACAGAAAAACCTGACTTTATCTCTAATATTGGAAATAACAAAAACTTATTTATAAATTGGAAAATATAAAAACTGGTATTTATACTAATTTTAAGGTATTTCTTTGAAAATAAGAACAACAAAATAGATAAATTAATGGCTTATCCAATAAAAAATATTTTTTCAAAATTGGATTTAAGCAAAAATATGAATTAAAAAGGGAGCAATCATAGACAAATAGAAGAATAAAATCTATCATATTATTCTCTCTATGCCAGGATATTTAATAATTAATCAAAATATTGCTTATACTAACCACCAGAAGATTTATGAAATCAAAAAAGAATAACTGCTAAGAATAAAATTTAGAAAGCCATCAGAGGATGTCCTTTATAAAATACTCACCTGTGAAAATATTACCCCAAACATTCTGTGCCTTAATGTTGTTTTATAGTTGTATTTATAATTGTATAATTGTATTGACAGGCAATCAGGGGCCAGTACTTGAATGCTATGTGTAGTTAATAACCAGATGTAAGAGTGAGCTAATATTAGGAAATTGATAGATATAATACAGTTTATTTATCCATTAAAGTGTAATAATTTCATAGGCATCCCCTAGATGGAAAAGACATTTTATAAGATCCAATATCCTTCCTGAATTAGAAAAATAAATTAGAAAACTAGCAATAGTTGGATACATATGTAATATGCTAAAAGAATCCTGTACGTAGTCTAAAGCCAACAACATGCAATGCTGAATGCTGAATTACTAGATGCATTCCATTCTATATTTTTTATTTTATTTACTTAATTTTATTTTTTTTATTGAAATGATTGTACATATCAGTGGGCTACAGTGTTTAATATTGATTTCTGTGTGCAATATGAAATGCTCAAATCAAGATAATTAGTATATTCAACATTACCCAGTGTAATCATTTTCTGTGAAGCTTTAGCTCTCACTAATCCCCCCCACTTCCCTTTTCCTACCTTTGATGTCCTGTTTTGTTTTCTCTTTTTGAAAGTTCAACTAATTATTGTGATTGTTGTATCTTTCTTTCATTATTTATTTATTTATTTATTTATTTATCTGTTTGTTTGTTTGTTTGTTTTTCTAGCTCCCACTTTTGAGTGAGCACATGCAGTACTTCTCTTTCTGTGCCTGGCTTTTTTCACTTAACATACTTTTCTCTAAGTTTATCCATGTTGCTGTGAATGGTAGAATTTTATTCTTTTTTATGGCTGAGTAGTATTCCATTGTGTATATATATCATGTATATACACCATCCATTGATGCACATTTAGGTATGTTCCATATTTTGGCTATTGTAAATAGAGCTGCAATAAACATAGGAGTGCAGGTATCCCTTTGACATGATGATTTCCATTCCTTTGGGTATATACCCAGCAGTGGAATCATAGTTGTTTGAGGAAACTCCATACTGTTTTCCCTAATAACTGCACTAATATAGAGTCTAACCAACAGTGCACTAGGGTTCTCCTTTCTCCAAATATTCACCAACATTTGTTGCTGTCTATCTTTTTGATAATGGCCAGTCTAACTGTGTTGAGATGATAACTCACTGTTGATTTGATTTGTGTTTACTTGATGTTTAGCATGTTGAACATTTTTTCATGTGTCTGTTGGCTATTTCTTTATCTTCCTTTGAGAAATGCCTATTCAGTCCTTTTGCCCATCTTTTAATGAGGTAAATAGATTTTTTACTTTTAAGTTGCTTGTGTTCTTTGTATATTCTGGATATTAATCCCTTGTTGGATGCATAGTTTACAAATATTTTCTCCCATTCTGTAGACTGTCTTTTCACTCTGTTAATTGTTTCTCTTGCTGTGCAGAAGTATTTAGTTTAACATAATACCATTTGTTTATTTTTCCTTTCGTTGCTTGTTCTTACAGGGTCTTATTCATAAAGTCTTTGCCCAGTCCTACTTCCTAAAAGGTTTCCCCTATGTTCACTTTTAGGAGTTTTAGTTTTAGGTCTTGTATTTAAGTCTTTACTCCATTTTGAATAGATTTTGGTATATGGTGAGAGGTACAGGTCTAGTTTCATTCTACCAATGGAAGTCCAGTTTTCCCAGCAGAGTTTATTTTATTTTTTAATAAGTTTATTAATATTATCATTTTTTTTGCATTATAAGATAATGTTGCAGAGCAGTGGAGGGGAGGGGCAGAGGGGAAGCAGAAAGGAAATAGGATGGGAGAAGGAGAAAGGAGGGAGAACGTGATTGAGGCCTGTAGCACCGCCCCCCCATTCCTGCAGAAGACTTCCAGCAGTGGCTCAGTTGTTGCTGGGCTAGTTGCGAGTGTCAGGTGGGCATGGCTGAGGCTCTTGGCCCCCCACCACCATGGCTCTGGAAAATGGAGAGCTTCCTGGGGGGACTCGGTAGTAATCACTGAGCTGGTTGTGGATGTTGGGGGGCATGGCTGAGGCCCCCGCCCTCCCTACTCTCTTGCTTGGAAGCCCAATGGGCTTATAGTCTTCTTGGTTTTATAGTTGTTCTTTGGTGATGTGAGACCATTACTAGTTAATATTAAGCTTTGTCTCTGGTCTGTGGATATTTATGTTTTTACTTTCAGTTCTGTTTTGGATTATTCACTGTTCCCATCACCTAACCTCTTCACTGGAACTAATTTGTTGTCCTTTGCTTATGTCTAAAATGGGCAAACTTCCTGTGGGGACCAGTACTTGAGCCCTAAAGTTGAGCTAAATTATGGTGCTTTGCTACCGATTCCCTGTGGAATGCTTTTTGTGCAGCTCAGGTTTTAATTGTTGATGCTGTATGTTTTTCTGGGTCTTATGAGTTCCAGTACACCTGTGTTGTATGGAAACTCGGGTCTGGGCCTGAGACTTTCCAACAAACTGAACCCCCTGCAGACCAGTCTCCACTGAGTCATCCTGCACTGACTGGAGTGCAGATCAGCTGTTCATGCTGTGCCCCCAATGTTCCCCTGGTCGGCCCATCTCCCCCACATCCCACACTCCAAACACTTCCCATAGGACAGGCAGTGTGCCAGTCCCTTGAGATGACTAACTAGCCTTTGAGTGGCTCCTTTTTTCAGTTCTTGTGGCTCCTTGCTCCTATGCGGGACCATGGGAACCCTGTTAGTGGTCTTGTTGGCTTGTGGGCCACCAAGACCCTGTTCTCCCTTGATGCCTCCAAGCATCTTCAAACAAAAGGCACATCTGTGGCTTTCACCAGTTCTTTGTGCACTCACCAGCTCCAGACTCGAAGCAGCAAGAATTCAAAATGGTGGGAATGGTCCTTTCTTTCTGTCATTGTGGTTTTCTCCTGACTTCATGAACTCTGTAGGTCTTCCCTCCTCTTCCATTGAGCTCTAGTCACCGTAGCTTGGCTGTTCTTGCTTTTTAATAGTTGTAAATTGGTTGATTTGTGTGAGAGAGTGATGCTGGGGACTGTCTATTCTGACATCTTGACTGGAAGCCCCTCTAGCACAGTTTATTGAAGGGCCAGTTTTTTCCCCCAATGTATGTTCTTGTTGCCTTTGTCAAAGATCAGTTGGCTATAAGTATATGGGTTGATGGTTGGATTATCTATTCTCTTCCATTGATCTGAGTATCTTTTTTTATGCCAGTACCATGCTGTTTTGGTTACTATAGTTTTGCAGTATAATTTGAAGTGAGGTAGTGTTATGCCTCTGGCTTTATTTTTTTTTTGCCCAGGATTTCTTTGGCTATTTGGGGTCTTTTGTTGTTCCATATGAATGTCAGGATTGCTTTTTCTATTTCTGTGAAAATTGTCATTGGTATTTTGATGGAGATTGATTGAATCTGTTGATTGCTTTGGGTAGTATGGATATTTTCACGATATTAATTCTTCCTATCCATGACCATGGAATGTTTTTACATCTTTTTGTGTCCTCTTTATTTCATTAGTGATTTGTAGTCCTTTCTGTAGAGATCTTTTACCTCCTCGGTTAAATTTATTCATAGGTGTTTTACTTTTTTGAAAACTATTGTAAATGGGCTTGCTTTCTTCATTTCTTTTTCTGCTAGTTTGTTATTGGAGTATAAAAGCACTAATGATTTTTGCAGGTTGAGTTTATATCCTGTAACTGTACTGAAATTGTTTATCAGATCTAAGACATTGTTTTGAGCCTTTGTATTTTTCTATAAATAGGATCATGTCATTTGCAAATGGAAAATTTGAGTTTATCTGTTCCAGTCTGGATGCCTTTTATTTCTTTCTCATGCCTGATTGCTCTGGCTGGTCCTTCCAATACTATGTTAAGTAGGAGTAGTGAGAGTGGAAATCCTTGTCTTGTTCCTGTTCTTAAGGGAAAATCCTTCAGTTTTTCTCCATTCAGGATCATGTTGGCAATAGGTTTTTCCTATAAGGCTTTTATTGTGTTGAGTTACTTTTCTTCTACACCTAACTTATTGAGAGTCTTTACTGTGAAGGGATGTTGAATTGTGTCAAATGTTTCTTCTTCATGTATTAAGATAATCATATGGTTTTTGTCCTTGATTTTGTTGGTGTGGTATATCAAATTTATTGTCTTGTATATGTGAACCATCTTTGCATCCCTGGGATGAATCTCACTTGATCATGGTGTATAATTTTTTTAATAAAATTATACAGTGTTGCTGTTGTCAGCAATATTATCCTATAGTTTTCTTTTGTTTCCTGCATCTTTACCTGTTTTGGGTATTAGAGTGATGTTGGCCTCATGTAATCAATTTGAAAGAATGGAGTCTGGTTCAATTTTCTGAAATAGTTTGAAAAAAATTGGTGTTTATTCTTCTTCAAAGGTTTAGTAGAATTCAACAGTGAAGCTATCTGGTCCTGGGTTTTTCTTTGTTGGGAGACTGCTGATTAGTACTTCAATCTCACTTCTTGTTATTGGTCTTTTCTGGTTTTCTATTTCTTCTTGGTTCAGTGTTGATAATTTGTATGTGTCCAGAAATTTATCCATTTCTTCCAGGTTTTCAAGTTTTTTGGCTATAGTTGCTCAAATAGTCTCTAATAGTAGTCGCTAATGGTTATTTATATTTCTGTAGTATCAGTTGTTATGTCTCCTTTTTCATTTCTGATTTTTGTCATTTGGGTCTTCTCTCTTCTTTTTAAGTTAGTCTGGCCAATGGCTTGTCTATTTTGTTTATACTCAAAAATACCCAAAACTTTTTATTCCACTGATTTTTCTTTTTTATATCATTCTTTTGGTCTGTGTTTCATTTAGTTCTGTTCTGATCTTAACTATTTTTTTTTTTTCATCTACTAGTTTCGGGATTAGATTGTTCCTGTTATTCTAGTTCTTTTATATTTAACATTAGTGCATTTATTTGAAGTCTTTCTATTCTTTGGAAGTAAA
This sequence comes from Cynocephalus volans, assembly GCF_027409185.1. Classification (NCBI taxonomy): domain Eukaryota; kingdom Metazoa; phylum Chordata; class Mammalia; order Dermoptera; family Cynocephalidae; genus Cynocephalus; species Cynocephalus volans. Next base: position 102,906,603 of record NC_084461.1, read on the forward strand.
TACTTATTGCAATAAACTTCTCTCTTAGTACTGCTTTTGTGGTATCCTATAGGTTTTGGTAAGTGGTCTTTGTATTTTCATTCATTTTGAGGAATTTTTTGATTTCCTGCTTTATTTCTTCTTTTATCTACTGGTTTGCATTTTGTTTAATTTCCATGAATTTGTATAGTTTGCAGAGTTTTGTTTGTTGTTAATTTCCAATTTTATTCCATTGTGATCTGAAAATATACTTGATATAATTTCAATCTTTTTAAGTTTGTTGAAACTTAATTTGTGATGAGCATGTGGTCTGTTCTGGAGAGTGATCTGTGTGCTACCGAGAAGAATACTGTCATTGTTGGAAGAAATATGCTGTATATGTCTGTCAAGTCCATTTGGTGTAAGATGCTATTTAAATCCAATATTTCTCTGCTGGTTCTTTGTCCAAATAATCTGCCCAATCCTGAGAGTGGCATGTTACAATCCCCATTTATTACTGTATTTGGTTCTATTTCCCCCATTAGATCCAGTAACAGTTGCTCTATATATCTGGGTGCTCCAATGTTGGGTGCATAAATACTTATGGTATATCTTCTTTCTGCATTGATCCTTTTATCATTATATAATGTCCTTCTTTGTCTCTTTTTATAGTTCTTGGCTTGAAGTAAGTATGGTCCTGCTTGTTTTTGGTTTCTGTTTGCATGGAATATCTTTTTCCATCCCTTCACTGTTATTCCATGTGTGTCTTTATTGGTGCAGTGAGTTTCTTGCAGGCAAGAATATAGTTGAGTCTAGTTTAATCCACTCAGCCATTCTATGTCTTTTAAGCAGGGAATTTAGTCCATTTACATTCAGGGTTGTTTGGTATGCTGTACCTTTGTCTTCTTCAGTTTCAATTTTTTTAAATTTCCTTTTTTATTTTTTTCTTGGTCCCATAGGTCATTCAAGAGTTTTTTTTTTTTTTTTTTTTTTTTAAATTTCCATGTATTTGTGTAGTTTCCAGAGTTTCACTTACTACTGATTTCTAGGTTTAATCTGTTGTGGTCTGAAAAGTAACAGGGCTTCCTCTAATAAAGAATATACAACTTTAACTTTATGGACTAGAAGCTTTCAGAAAACAAAGAGTCTACATACCTTTGTCTTTCTCTATTATTAACCTGTAAACTGATCCAGTGGTTTCAGGTGTCATTGTATGCAATGTCTTTGCAAGAGAAATATATAAGTATTTTACAAAGGTCAAACTACTCTTCATTTTGGACTGATTTAGGTTTTAGCCTCAAAATATATAAGTCCATTGCAACACTTACCTGATATCAGCTTTCACTGAGGCAAGGCATGCATAAGCTAAAATAATGCCAGAAAGAACATAGTAAAGTTTAGAATAAATTCACATATTTTATACCAGTGAAGTGGAAAGCAAGTGTTTATTTTTTTCCTTTTCCCAGATTTATTTATATTTGTTTTTGTGGGGTAGAGTGTGTTGCTTCAATATATGCATATACTGCACAATGTTTCACTTAGGGTAGATAGCATAGTTTTGTACCCATTAAGTCTTTTTAAAATTCTTTCTCCTTTTGTATACCAAAGCTTCTTTTTTCTTGATATCTGAAATTAAATATGCTCTCTAAAAAACATAATATTTCCAGATTAGAGATAAATGAATGAGTCTCATGGTGAGCTTTCCATGGGCAAAACCTGGGTCTTCTTTTTAGCCTCTTCCCTCTTTGTATTTTTCTTTCTTCTGTGGCCCTAGATACCCTCAGCTTGATTTCCACTCCTTCAGGACCTGCCATCATCCACACTAGACTTTCAGAGATTCTTCTAAGTTTGGCTTCAGTGATAGACAATATCTACACAAAAACCCAACCTCCAATCCCCACACACCCTTGCTCCCCTGAAGACAATCACTCTAGGACTTTCTATTTAAACTTTTCACTGCTTATTACTATGTGAAAGAAATAACAACCAGAAGAATTTAGAGAGTTTTGAGGTTCTTACGTTCTTATCCATGGCTTAGAGTTCATGTCTACTTTTCTAATCCAATATATTTCTGATGGCATTTGATAGAACTTACCTTATTGCAATATCAACTATAGAAGAACAGACAACTCTTTAAGTTGTCTCTAATTTAACTATAAAGTATGTAGTCACTCAACTATCAAAGCAAAATAAATGAATCTCAATGTGAAGCTTCATTATCCAAAAAAACAGAAACTACTGAAGCATAATTAGATGCTTTGCTTTATTAATTATCAAATAGCATCATTTTAATAAAACACAATATAGATACACAAATATATCTTGCAAATTAAACATAATGGAAAACAAAACCACATATGACAATTTTAAGGTTTAATGCAATTGTTTAATGTCTAAAACTTTGAAGGTACTGGTTTTCTTCTGAAAAATTGGTAGATTTTTTAGTTCCTTAACTGGATGATTTCTTAACTAATATAGTAAGCGCATTTGATTGTGTATCTCCCCTGGATAGAATGCATGGAGCAACTTCCTAAAGACTTTGAATAATAAATGGTAGCACGAAAATTGGAAAAGAAATCAGACTCAAAGTAGGGCTGGTCTAATGGTGAGTTTCCTATTTTCTGTATTATTTGGTTTTGTTCTTGTTTTACTACCATATCTCCTAGCCTGGAATAAAAGCAACCTGGATTCAGGTTTTGTGCCCTGTGTGCAGACAGAAAGAAGTCCAAGAGAAACCCTTTCTTTTTGATCTGAGAATGAAGAATTGTGGGGCCCATGAAGAGACAGCAGAGAATAGAAAATAATCACCAATTATTATTTTTATTTTTCTCTTGCCCCAGACCCCATACTACACAGTTTTGAAGCTATAACTCCATCATAGCAACCAGACAGGCACTTAAAACTATGATGGCTTGCAAAAATTTTCTCCCACTGTGTAGGTTGTCATTCCACTCTGTTAATTGTTTCCTTTGCCATGCAGAAGCTTTTTTAGTTTGATATAGTCCCTTTTGTTTATTTTTTCTATTGTTGCTTGTGCTTTTGGACTCTTGTTCATTAAGTCTGTGCCCAGACGTAGTTCCTGAAGTGTTTCTCTTATATTTTCCCTTAGTAGTTTTACAGTTTCATGTCTTATACTTAAGTTTTTAATCCATTTTTAGTTGATTTTAGTATATGGTGGCAGATGTATGTCTAGTTTCATTCTTCAGCATATGGATATCCAGTTTTCCCAGTACCATTTATTGAAGAGGCAGTCTTTTCCCCAATGTATGTTTTTGTTGCCTTTGTCAAATATCAGATGGCTGTAAGCCTGAGGGATGATTTCTGGGTTGTCTATTCTGTCTATTCTGTCTGTCAAAATAAATATGAAGACACCCATTTTGCATGGATTAGAAGCCTGAATACTGTTAAAATGGCAATTATCTCTAAAGCAATCTACAGATTAATGAAATTCCTATCAAAACACCAAATAGTCTGTTTTGAAGATGTGCTGGCTTGAAAGATCTGAAATCTGGTTTCATTGCCTGAACCAGGTAATGCTGGGAAAAGACTGAAACACCTCTCAACCAGGAACCCAATTGTAATGTCAGTGACCCAGTGAGGATCTCCCAAATGTAGCTGGTCCCAGTGTCTATTTTTATACCAGTACCATGCTCTTTTGGTTACTATATCTAGAATATACAAGGAACTCAAGCAATTACACAATAAAAAACCAAATAACCCAATTAAATAATAGGCAAAAGAGCTGGATAGACATTTTTCTAAGGAAGAAATACAAATAGCAAACAGGTTCTTAAAAAAATTCTCAACATCACTAATCATCAGGGAAATGCAAATTAAAATCATGTTGAGATATCACCTCACCCCAGTTAGACTGGCTTTAATTAAAAAGATGGAGAATAACAAATGTTGGCAAGGATGAGGTGAGAAGGGAACACTCCTACACTGATGGTAGGACTGTAAGTTAGTACAACCACTATGGACAGCAGTATGGAAGTTTCTCAAGCAACTACAGATAGATCTACCACACAACCCAGCCATCCCACTTCTGGATATATACCCAAAGGAATGGAAATCATCATGTCAAGGGAATACCTGCACTCCCATGTTCATTGCATCTCTGTTTACAATAGCTAAGATATGTAACCAACCTAAATGTTCATCGATGAATAACTGGATAAGGGAAATGTGGTATATAAACACCATGGAATACTACTCTGCCATGAAAAAGAATGAAATTCTGCCATTCACAACAACATGGATGAGCTGGGAGAAACTTATGTTGAGTGAAAGAAGCAAAGCACAGAGGGAAAAATAACACATGCCCTCAGTCATAAGTGGGAGCTAAGAAAGAAAGAAGGAAATAAAGACCACAGTGGTGCATTGGACTTTCAGGGGGAAAGAGCATACCTAGGGTAAAGTGGGGGTAGGGAAAAGGGGAAGGGGAAGGGATGTTGGGTATTAAATGGGTGGAGGACATTGGGTATAATCACAATTTGTGGTAATGGTCATGCTGCCAGTATTTATCTGGCCATCACATCTTGGGCACAAGTGGTGATGGTTAGCTTTGTACCTCATGAGTGTTAATATCAATAAAAAAAGAAAAGAAAGAAAATAAAAAGTGTGATGGAGGGTAATTCTTCCCCCTGAACAAGAAAACAGGGATATGAACAGTAGTGATGGTTGGGGGGGTAATATCATCTTTGATTTTATACTTCATCTTCCATCACTTGGCCTCTGAAGCAGGCAAAGTCACTGGAAGTTCATATTATAGCAACAAGACCAAACTCCTGGCTTTGTAGACAGATGACCAGGAAAAGGCAATTTGGGAGCTATAGACAGCTGGTAAGATTACGAGGGGACAACATAAGAAAGAGAGCACCAAATGTTATTGATGTAGAAATTCCTGGGCTTACAAAAAACTGCACATGAAAGAATCTGACCGTAAAAGTACTCTGAAAGCTTTGAGAACATCAGAATTACCTCTGGGTGGAACACAGGTAGAACAGTCAAATATCACTTCAAAGTGTCCAGGATACCACACAAAACTCCTAGGCCACAAAAATGTTAACATTCGCAAGAGAAAAAGACAATCAAAAGATGTAAAACCAAAGATAACCCAGATACTGAAATTATTAGATAATTCCTTTAAAGGAGCTATCAAAACTGTGCACCAAGAAGTACAGGCCAACACTCTTGAAATTTTAGAGAGAAATAAAAGCTATGGAAAATTTTAAACACAAAGAATACAACAATCTATCTAAAAAATAACTGGATGGGCACACTAGCAAAATGGCAATGACAGTAGAAAATTATTGTTTGTGATCTATTTTTTTCAGCTGTTTAGATTTCTATTCTGAACAGATTTGAAACTTTTGCAGAAAGATTTCTCACAATATTTCCTTAGAAAAATGTTTTAAAGCAATACTTGTACTTTAAAATAAGTATTAAATTTTGTGAAATAATTTTTCTGCATCTTTTGAGATGCTTGGATGATGTTTTTATTTTATATTCTGTTAGTGAATTATATTGATTGAATATACATATATAATCAGTATTGTTCAACATATCGAATAATATTACATTGAATATATAATCTATATTTAAAATATAATCAAAAATATAATTGAATATATATAAAAAATGAATTATATTGATGGAATTATATCATTGTATTGTTGAATGTGGAAGCAACCTTGCATTCCTAGGATACAACTCAATTGTTAATGACATATTATACTTTTTATATATTGTTGGAATAAATTTGCTAACATTATATTAGGGATTTCTGGGTCAATGTTCGTGAGGGATAATGACCTTGTCAGTCTTTGATGTTAGGTTTATACTAGCCTTATAAAATTACCAGGCAGCTGTTATTTCCTCTTTTATTTTCTGAAAAAGTTAGTGTAACCATTCAGTTCAAGAGTTTTCTACATGTATGTTTGATTTCAGATAGATGCCTATTTGAGTTATGTATTTTTTAAAATTTTTTTATTAATTTTACTTTCCAGGGACCTTTTTTGCACTTTATGTAAAGTGTCAAATTAATTAGCAAGTTATTATAATACTCATTAATAAATGAAGATCTAACTCATATGCCCCCTGTAGTACCTAATATTGAGATTTATGTTTCCTTTTTATTTTGTGTTAAATCTTGCTTAGCAGCCTATGAATTTTATCAGTCTTTTCAAAGAACTAACATTTATCTTTTTTAATGTTCTTTCTTATATATGCTTTCTTGTTTTGTTAATTTCTGCTCTTTATTATTATTATTTTCTTTATATTTACTTTGACATTAATTTGCTCTCTTTTTCCTGCTTATTAAAGGGGAACTTAGGATTTTAAGGTTGTAACTTTCCTTCTAAGCACTATTTTAACTGCATACTTGATAGTTTGATATCTGTGTTTTTATTATCATTCAGTTTGAAATATTTTTTAATTTAGCATCAGAGTTTTACTTTGATCCATGTGCTCTTTTTAGAAGTGTCCTTTTGAAATAACTTTTTATTATTGATTTCTCAGTTACTTATGTTTTGGTCTGATAACATAGTTATACTCCAATCATTTAAAATATATCTATTTTATGGCCTAGGGTGTGGTGTCACTTAGTGAATGTTTCATGTGCACTTGAAAAAAAACGTGTATTCTATTGTTAGATGTTGTATTTGATAAAAGTCAATTAGGTCAAGGTTATTGATACTGTGGTTCAAATACTGTATATCTTTATATTTTTCCAGTTTCTGAAATTTCCAGTGTGATTGTGAACTTCTCCTTCTTTGGTATTATCAAATTTTGCTTTTTTTACACTGAGTAGTAGGTGAATTTACCTTTATGATTTTGATCTTTGTGATAAATTTACTTTTTTGTCATTCCAAAAGTTTCCTGTTTATCTCTAGTCATATTTTTTTGTCTTGAAACTTACTTTTTCTCTAATATAGACATGAGTTTTCTTGTTTCATGAATGGATGGAACACCTTTTCTTATTTTGCTTTCTATCTATCTGTGTCATTAAATTAAATGTGCATCTCTTTTAAATAACATTTAATTGGGTCTTATGTCTATGTACAATGTCTACCTTTTAACTGAAACATTTTCATTTAATGTAATTATTGATATATTTCAATTTGAATTTACCACTTTAATATTGTTTCATATTTGTCCATTCTAGTTTTATTCCTCAGTTGCTTCTTTACTGCCTTTTTCTGTTTAGCTTGAATTATTTACAGTATTTCATTTAAATTCCTCTTTAGCTCTATAGGTTTTATAATGCACATTAATATCTTGTAACACTTTTCTTAGAATAAATACTGTTGCATTTTACTTAAAATGTAAGAAAGTTGTGACAATATAAGGATTTTCCCTTCAAGGGTCTCTTAAACCCCAAGCCCCACAATTCAATTCTTGTTTTAAATAGTCAGTTTTATCCAAAATAATTAAGAATACTTATATATTTAACATTTCCTATGCTTTGTATTTTTTTTTTTGTAAATCTGAGTTTCCATCTGATGCAATTTTTCATTAGCTTAAAGAATATCCTTTTCATTTCTTACAGAACAAGTTTTCTGGTCACAAATTCTATCAGCTTTTATTTATGTGAATATGTCTTAATTTTGGTTTTGCTTTTGAAAAATAATTTTATTGAATATGAAGTTTTGGTTGACAATTTTATTTTATTTTTTTCCAGCACTTTAAGGGTACTGCCCCATTATCTTTTGGCCTCTATGGTATCAATTCACATTGGCCCCTAATAATCTGTGGGCCGTATGTAAAGAGTTGATATAGTTTTGTCACTGTGAGACAAAGGTACTTAACAACAATTTATAAAGGCATTAAAAGGCACTTTTAAATTGTATTGTACAAATGTAAGATGGGATAATGAACCTCTCTCTATTTCTCTTCCCTATCTTCCCATTTATTAATCATCATGAGTATTACAGCCAGAATGCTATGAATTTTAGGTATAATATCTCTGAATTTTTGCCATAGCATTATAAGGGTGTTATTAATATTTTTTCTTTATTTTCTTCATCTGTAAAATTTACATATAATAGTAAAGACATACATGATTTTAGTGAGAAATAAGTGAGATAATGTTTAAAAGATGCTTAGTAAATTGCTAGTCTCTTAGTGATCACTTATTAAATGATAGCCATTAAAATCATTCTTGTTATGCTTATTATACATGTGCCAGCTATCAATTGATTGCATCTCAGATCCAAATTCACCTTATTTTTCATGCTTTTGATATTGTTGCTGGGTCTGAAAGATATTTCTTCTTTCTTAGCTGGTTGAATGTTAGTCTTTGGCAATAGAGGGCACTGGTTCAGTGTGTGGTTTTTTTGCTATGGAGCCAGCAGATAGGAAAGTGTAAGACCTTGTAGTGCTCATCTTTTCCTTCATGGAACAGCTGTGGCCCATGCCCTGTGGAAAGATTTTTTGACTTTTTTTTTTTTTTTTTTGCCTCTGACACTGCTTGCACCTGTGCTAACCATAATTTGACCAAAGAAGTCTGAATCTCAGCCTTGGAGACAGGAGCTCTTCTAACTCTTTGGTTCCTTCATTGTCACTCTCTTTCTCTCAGCCCTTGAGGCAGTAGTTGTTTCCAACTTTTGCTACTTCTATGCCTTTTATAATCTTCTTTTACTCAGTTTAGAAGTTACCTGCATTTTAACTAGTTTACAATTCTTTATACCAAATTCCTTTGTTCAAATTGCTGGTGAGATTTCTGTCTCTTGGCTGGACCCTAACTGATACAAAATATAAAATATCTAAGGATCAGAAAATTGACTTACTCAAGGTCACAAAATTGACAATCATAGGGCTTAGAATTAAAAGTAGTTTTCGTATTGTGCAGATTTTCACCCATTTATCCCCTCAGATCCACTCTCCATTTCTCTCTTTCTTGGTGCCATGAGAGGCTGACTGTGTCAATAAAATCCTTTGTCCTCTGTAATCCAATGGAGAGCAAAAGCAAGAAACCAGGAGAGAGGACCATGAAATGTTATTCTCCCAGCTCTCTCTTTACAATGTTGCTGTTGTTTGTATATGTTTCTTGATAAATGGCTTCAGTTCCTATGGAAGGACCCCCTCCAGATAGTCGCCCTGTTTCCATTTTCTGATAACACTTTCTCTTCTTGCTCTTTTAAACCTTAGAGAGGTAACTTAGCCCTACTATTTTTAGTAATAGAGTACTGCACTGTCCCCTGTAGTTTCCTAACTCCTTGCCAACACCTTTACAAAATGTCTCTTTATTAGAACTCCTTGAATTATCCTAATTTTATTACACCATCTGTTTTCTGCAGGGACCTTGACTAAAACAATATTCAGAAGTCTGTGCTCTCTACATTAACTTACAATGCCTCAGTGTAAGCCAAATATTATGCTAAGTGCAAAAGTTTTTCAGTCAAATATTTCATCATTCCATATATTGGAGTTGGGATTTAGTTAATTTTAAAAAGTCATCTAGAGAGGAATAGTACTTTTTAAAATTAGAATACATTTCATGAGGGAAAGAAATTCTATTTTCTACCCATGTCTTTGAAGCATTCATTTCCCCATCCCGGAAGTAAAGACCTTTATTAGTTTCTTGTGTTCTCTTCCAGAAATTACTTGTTCATTTGCAAAGACAGGCAGACATATAGATAGATGGACAGGTAGATGATTGATAAATAGATAGGCAGGTATGTAGAAAATTACATAAGTAGAAATACAGTGTGTACAAGATAATTTTCACTTAAGAACTACTTGGAGCTTTTTCTGTATCTGTCTCTTTTTAAAAGTAGTCTTTTAGTATTCACTCTGTAAATAAGCCGTAATTTATTGAGCCAGTAATTGGACGATAGACAATTAGCTTGTTTCCAATGATTTACTACTACAAAAATACCACAATAAACATTATTTTATGTGTGTACTTTGTGTGTACATGTGTATATATATATGCACACAACAATATTCTTTTAGAACTAAACAGGGGTAAAATATGTACATTTAAAATACTGACATTGCTAAATTTCTCTCCAATGGAGTTGTACTAAGTTATATTCCCACAAATAATAGATTAAAATTTCCATCTCCCTAAACAATTTCCAACACAATCTAGTAAATAAAAACATAATATAATCATAGCTTTAATTGAGTTTCTCTTCTAATTTGCTTGAGTGAGATTAAATACCTTTCATGTGTTTAAGAATCATTGTATTTTCTTTAAAGTGTGACTCCATTCAATGTCTTTCATCTATTTTTCTTCAGTGTTTGTGTTATTTTTTGAGGTATTACTTTGATGAAAATTTTTGTAAAAATTCACACACACATATATTAACATATGTTTGTGCCTATATTTAACCTCTAGTATTCTTCATTTCATTTATATTTCTTTATTTGTGCTTTATTTACTGTTACTTCATAATACGTTTTAAAATCCAATAAAGCACTTTCTCCTAATTTTACATCTCTATTTTTCCATATAATTTTTTTATCTGGATTTAAAATCAAAGTCCTGTTGGCATTTCATTATGGTTTTGTTAATTAAAATTAATACAAAATTGACATATTTATGATACCAAATTTTTCTCTAAGAATAGCATATAGAATGGCTTATTCTTTAAGATAGTCTGCTATTTCTTACTTCATCATCATAAAGTAGGCTATGTATGTTACAAAAGATATATTATGAGACAATTCAATTCCTATTCTAACCTTTCTGATTTAGGATAAATGTCATCTTCTCTTCACTATCAGAAGATGACCTAACACCCTACTTTATGGACTAAATAATGTCCAGGAAAATTTTGATTTTTTTGCCTCAACAGCCTTAGTTGCCTGAATCTGTACCAACATTTTTCTCCTTTTCTTTAAGGAAAACATAGGAAAAGTTTCTTTTCTCTGAGATATGCATTACCTGTTTTCCAAATCCATCTGTTCCTGCTCTTCAGAGCCACATGTCCATAATCTCTGGCATCTAAATATTTCATCTAAAACATTTCAGATATATCTACTTCTTTCTACTTAAAATCACTGTTATTATTGTCCTTTGCCTGGATTATTGGAAGAACTTCCTACCTAGCTGCATATTTCCAGCTGTACCAATTTCCCCCACTCTCCACAAATCCATTTGCCAATTTTCATTTATGATATTCTTGTTCAACCACACATTTGATTGTTACACTGTCTCAAAGTCTTTCTTTAGGTTCCCATTACTTTTAGGATGAAGGCCAGACTCCTGACTATGGCTTACAAGAAGGAGCCTATACATTCTGCCTTCTATCTACCTGGCCAGCTTGATCTTTCTCTAGTCCTTGTGATACTTTGTGGGCTCCCAAGGTAGCCAGTTCCATTTCCTGAATCTTGAATCTACCCTGCTCCTCTCTACCAGAAGAGCTTTTCTCTCTTTTGCTGCTTTCCTTTTAGCCTGGAACTTTCTTCTTCTATCTACCCCAACCCCTAAAGGAAAGCTATCTTAATTAAGGTCACCTTTACTGTTTACCAGACTTGTGAGAGGCAGTAAAGCATAGTAATTAAGAGCATAATTTCTAGAGTCAGAATTCCAGGATTTGAATTCTCTACCACTTACACACTGTGTGATCTTGGGCAGTTTTCTTAACTAATAGGAACCTCAGTTTCTGATTTAAATAAAAGTAGTGATAGGAAGCACTTCACAAAATTATGAAAATTAAGAGGTAGAAAATACATGATATGCTTAGAATATTGCCTGGCTCTGAATAAAAAGTTTATAATATTAAAGTATTCTCTAATATCCAGCCTTGCCCTCTTTTTTCAGGCCATTCTCCAGAAAAAGTAACCCTTTTAAAGCACAAATATGCTTAAAAAGCATCAGGCTCTATTCAATATCTAGATGATAAAGAGCAAATTCTTTCCTCTTCCTCAACACTTATTTATTGAAAGCATTTTATAAGCAAGCTACTGTATGGTGAAATAGTTAAAACAGTGTAAACTAAATGTATGCAATGCACTGCGTTTAAGAGCTTACATTCTAATAGGGGAGACAGACCTACTATTTATGTCTAACTCTTTTAAATTCTAAATGACAATTTTAGGATGCTGTTGAAGCAGTGAAACCACATACCATGTGCCCTCATGGTTTAAAAGATCAAAAATTGTTTCCTTAGGGAATTTAAGTTTTAACTGAGCCTGAATATGAATAAAAATTATCAAGGATGGTAATGGTGACTTCAGTGAAAGTAGATTTTGCATATAAGTCTTCAATGTGCCTATGAATCCTTTCATAATTTTGCCCCTTCTTGCTTCTCCAGCTCCTTTTGTTGTTGTTGCCCTTTCAAAGGTTTTGCTTAGGCTGTAAGAATTATCTATATTTCCCCAAAGATACTAAGATCTTTTAATTCAAGGCCTTTACCTATGTCATTGTTTCCCATTGGACTGATTTTATCATTCTCTTTTCTTAGACAACTCACCCTTATTCTTCTGGTTTCAGCTTGAATATTCCTTCTCCTGGCAACCCTTCCAGAACTTTCTAAAGTTGAATTAGACATATTTATTTATTTATTTATTTATTTATTTTGTAGATTGCATGGTACCTACTCTTTCTTAGACAACATTGTATTGTGATTGCCCCTTTAGTTTGTAAATCTGCAGGAAGACAAGAACCATTTTCTATTTTATTTTGTTTTCTCAGTTCCAAACAGTGTTTAGCGCATTGTAGGTGCTCAAGAAACATTTGTTGAGTGCATATATAAATTAATAATATACAAAAATGCAAGTATCACATTCAAATCAGAATGCAATGTTTTCTAATATGTTGCTGAATAACTTATTTTCTGCCAAGAACTTAGAAAAAGGATGTCACCTCTTAATCCAAACAATCTTCTGTTCTCTTCCTAACAACAAAATCAGGAAAGATTTATGGCATAGAAATAGCCTTGGAAGGCAAACTGTCACCTTGAATTAGTGCCCTTTCTGGAAAAATTCTGCTACTCTTAGCAATATTGGAATTACTGTTTTTTCATATAACAATTAAATGTGCATTTATATGTCTTTTCACACTTAAAATTGATGTATTAAGAAGATTCTAGCAAGATTGAGAGAAAAAATAAAACCTTATGTCTATGCAAAGACTTAAACAAGAGTCTCCGTAATGGTATTATTCATAATTGCAAGAAAACAAACAAACAAACAAAAAACTAGTAACAATCCAAATAGTCATCAACTGGTAAAATGGTAAACAAAATGTATCACATTCATATAATAGGATGCTATTCAGCCATAATAATAAACTAACTATGGATACACACTATGGTACAGATAAACCTCAAAACTACTGTAAAATAGTGAAAGAAACCAGACACAAAGACTATGTATTGGATGATTCCATTTACATAAAATTTCTTAAAAAGGCAGATCTCTAAGTGACAGAGAACAATGTTTGCCTGCAACTAGAGGGTGGGAGCAGAGATTGACTACAAATTGGCAAGACGGAATCTTTTAGGATGAAGGAAATGTTCTGATGTTGTGATGGTTACACAACTGCATAAATCTATTAAAAGTCATTGAAATATAAACGTCAGTGAGTGACTTTTATGGTATATAAATTATGCTGCAATAAAGCTCTTAACTAAAAGGTTGGAAAAAAAACATGTCCTAATGCATTTTTTGTTGGAGTGTAAATTAGTACAGAGTTTTGGAGGTATTTTAGTAACATATATCAAAAGCCTTAATATTGTATTCTCTTTGACAGAACAATTGCACTCCTGAGATTTTGTCCTAAAGAAATTGTTAAAAAATTATGGATGTACACAGAAGTTTAGACATAAAAATTTTGTTTCAGGATGAATTTTTTTTTTGCATGAAAAGAAAGTGTTCTTGCATTGTCTGAAATTTTTCATTTTGGTTTATATGTAATTAGAGCTTTAATTGTTTCTTTTGCTGTACAGAAGCTTTTTAGTTTGATATAATCTCATTTGTTTATTTTTTCTTTTGTTGCCTGTGCTTTTGGGGTCTTATTTGTAAAGTCTTTGCCCAGTCTTACTTCCTGAACTGTCTCCCTTATGTTTTAGGAGTTTTATAATTTCAGGTCTTATATTTTAAGTCTTCAATCCATTTGGGTTGATTAATAGCCAAGAGTTGGAACCAACCTAAATGGACAACTGGATAAGGAAAATGTGGTATATATACACAATGGAATACTACTCTGCCACAAAAAAGAATGAAATTCTGCCATTCACAGCAACATGGATGAACTTAGAGAAAATTATGTTAAGTGAAATAAGCCAGGCACAGAAAAGTCCCACGTCTTCACTCATAAGTAGGAGCTAAAAATAAATAAATAAATAAAAAAGATAAAAACAACAATCATAATAATTTGTTGAACTTTCAAAAGGAGAGAGAGGAACTAGGGCCACCAGAGATGGGGAAAGGGGAAGGGAGGGCAAGTTAGTGTGATATTGGTAAAGGGCCACAAAATATGATTACATTGTGTAATGCTGAATGTACTAATTATCCTGATTTGAGCATCATATACAGCACACAGGTATTGATATTCAATGCTGTATTCCACAGATATGTATGATCAATTATGTTTCAATACAAAAAAATGAAATTAAATACATTGAATATTGAAAAAATAATTAGAGCTTTAATAAAAAATATAAATTTTGGTTTTAGGATGAGTATTAACAATAAAAGAAATTAGAATTAACCTAAATGCTCTAAGGAAATTATGGAAGAGTTTGTTAACTCTCCTCAATGATCAATTATCCCCTTTTTAATTCAAATAATAGAACTCCCCCCTACCCCCCTGCACACACATACCTCGAGCTTTAGTTGACTGCATGGACACATACACACAGATAGAAACTACTTTTCCTAGCCTACTTCAGAGTTAGATGTGAATATATGATGAACTACTGGCCAATGACATATGAATAAAATTGATGTGCTCAATTTCTGGGTCAAGCCACTAAAAATAAAGTTGCTCACAATCTCATCCTTTTCTTATTACTTTTTTTTCAACCATGTGGATTGGAGTGCAGATGTGGTGTTGTTGAGCCAGTTTAAACCATGTGAATAAGGACAATGCACTGCAGGTTATGATGGATCAACAAGCTGGAAGGAACTTGGGTCTCTGAATGATCTCTTGAGGCAGAGTTGTCCTCCCAGCCTGCATTGGCCAAACTGTTAACATAAAAGATATACTTTGATTGCATTTGAGTTACTATAGTCTTTGTTCTCATTGCTATTACAGCAGCATGTATTAGTAACTTCTAACATAAAAGAATCAGATAAAACTAACATATGATACAATCAAGATTAACCCACTAATTATATATTGAAATTGAATATTTTTAAAAGTTGTGGGCAAGGAGATGATGTTTTATTTCTGGACAAATAATTTATATATGTACATTTCAGCAATTGACACACCAAGTTATAATAGCACTAAAAACTGACAAAGCATGTAAACAATTTGTCTAGAGAAGATATTTGGGATTTTTAAGGTAATGATGTATTATGCACAGGCTGGTTAAATTATGCTAAGATATTTATTTACACCCCACAGAATATTCTACAATGTGATAGTATGATATTTTTTATTCCTGTTCAATGCTCTATCCTTGAGAACTCATTAATTCACAAGTCTTCAACTCCCTCTCTGTATACTACTCTCAGATCTATTTCTCTAAGCACAAAAATTCTTCTGATCTTAATTCTAAGGAATATGCAAAGTTGAGGCAAATATTTTGTCTGTTCACATGAAATAGGAGTAAACTTGACTCCAAGAAATGTATTGGATTCTTAGGACAAATTACTGTGTATTACAGAGATATATATCAGATTGATATTATATTAAAACAAATTATCTTAGGAGATTTTGGAGGCCAGTCAACTCCTGTAGATACCAAAGATGATGTAGAGAAAATTAAATGTATGCATTGGCCTAAGCGACCATAAATACATGTCTAAACAATTATAGGATTGGTCATTATTCATAATTTTACTTAAAATAGCAAATATATTTTATATATGTTATTGAAATATACATTTTTTATGTTAGTATAATATATGATACAGAGAATGTTGACTTGAAAAATACACATAAAAGCTTTGTAAATTTTCAGATGGAAAGAACTTTTTAATGTCAGTCTCTACTAAATTGACAAAGATGTTTAAATAAAACCATAAAGCACGTATGACTAATTTTTCCTACTAAAAGAAAAAATTGAGATATTGATTTTTGACACCTAAATTTTCAGTCTGTCTACAGACTGATTTTCTACAGAATGGTAATTTAGTCATTAGGAAAGGAATACTGATTGATTTGTGCCTTTGGAGCAGCTATAAGAACAATATAGAATTGCAGCTTGTGGTTCAGAAATCCCATAGCTGAGAAAGCCAAAAACTCAGACAGGGCACATTTATTGTCAAGTGAAGACATCTGTTGGGAAAATAGAACAATTTCTTCAGGTTCCCCTCACCTCACTGCCTGTTGGGGGTGGTTCAGCAAACACTGTGTGGGGGGGGGGCGTGGAGTTAGTGTGCCTATGCAGCACCACCACCTTGGCTGGCGTTTACTGCCTGGGGCAGCCTCCCTCAGAACAGCCATACTTTCCAACCTACGGCTTCCAAGAAACTGTTTGCCAGTAACCTAGCTCATAGAACTGCGTGTAAGGTGTCTGGTGACCCAGCCTGGCATGTGAAGTGTTTGTGACCCAGTCTGGAATGGGCTTGAGGGATCTGTGAGCTCCAGACCCAGCTCTAACTCGACAATTGGCCCAGTTGTGGCAGGATTAGGGGTAGGTAAAAAAGAGCTAAACAATTGGCAATGTGCGTAGGATTCCGTCATTAGCTCCAGCACCACAACATCATATGGCCTAAATTAGCCTAAGAGCATATTCAAATACAAAGCTATGCATTTAGGTGTCATCAGGTTCTGTTCATCTCCCTGATAGAAGAAAAGCCCAGCAGCAGAGGCAGTGGCTTGGACATGGCAGGCAGAAATGAGGTGCTTACACTCCATGTGCACCTTCTCTACAAACCGTATAATAACACTATACAAACCATATAAAACCATAAAACCACTGTGCATGGGCCAGTGTGAAGTGAAATGCTTAGCCACGTAACACAGAAAGATGTACTGACTTAACGCATTAGCAAAGTCCAGCTTTCCCCCTTCATTGTGAGATGTCATTTCTATTTTGTTATATTTCCTCCAAGCTAGTCCTCCTTAGGTCTCTTCTTTGAATCTTCTCCCCACTCTTTGATGGAGCCAGTTAAACATTCACTAGCTCTATTATCCCCACCTCTAAAAGAAAGAAATGTGGTTTAAGTTTCAAAGGTGCTTGCTGCTACATGAATAAGGGCTGCAGGCTCTTGCCTCAGCAAAACAACAGCAAGTGAAACATGGTGAAATGCACATATTTATAGATGACCCTGCAGTATTTACAATGTGAGGCCAGAGTCTCCATGGTCAGATTTGGCTCTGTGTGACTGCACCACTGAGGTCAGTTCAAGGCAGCTGACTGGCTTGCTATATATGGCCTGGAGAACAGCTGTTAAGTTTTGAGACCAGAGCATTTAAAACAAGTCTTGGACCTATTAAAATCTAATAATTAGAATGAGAGATGTCAGGACTGGGAATATAAGATGCTGTAGTCCTGATGTCAGAGAAATATTTCCCAAATAAATAATTTTGTGTCCAGTTGTAGTTATTTAAAAAAAAAATTCAGGGCCGGCCCCATGGCTCACTCAGGAGAGTGCGGCGCTGGTAGTGCTGAGGCTGCAGGTTTGGATCCTATATAGGGATGGCTGGTGCACTCACTGGCTGAGCGTGCTGCAGACCACACCATGCCGAGGGTTGCAATCCCCTTACTGGTCAAAAAAATAAAAAGAAAATATTTAATTATTTTTGTGTTCTGAGTAACAAGTAGAAAAAAATATTCAATGCAATAAAGTTTATCATTTGATTGTGTGACTCTCTCATTGAGCAATACTTTCGCAGAAAAGCAGATGGGCTCTGATGAGGCTTATAAATATAGAAATGTATTGATCACCCAAACAAAACTCTTTGAAGTGTTTCCTGCATGAGGGGAAAGCATCTTCAAAAAGAGAGAAAGAAGATGTAGCTTGTCTTCCATGACCCACCTAAGTTTGTGGAGATGACATGTCAATAAATCACAGCACTGTATTGACTTATTTATGGACTATTCACAAACCAAAAAGGATTGTGTTGAGCAGCGTTTAGAGAATATACAGAATCCTATTTTGATTCCAGTATATGGATGTAAATTAATCAATGATGAAGAGTCCAAAGTAGCAGAGGGAACTGCAGAATAGACATTTTTGCATGAAGGAACTGGGATTTTCTGCAAAATTGAATATTTTGACTGTAATCAATTCTGGTCTATTCATCTCTGCTCCCTTCCCTTTTGTTTACATAGTGAATGAGATATGTTTTTTATCTTCTAATATTCCCATCCACTCCTGTTTATAGTGCCTCTGAATTTTCTCTAAGCACATTCTCTAAACTCAAACAAGAAAATGTTTCTGCTGAACATCATGCTATTACTCCAGCTTCCCCTAGGAATTTCGGAATCTTCATGGAACCTCCTTAATAGCTAATGGGAAGCGTTTCTTTCACAGATGCACAGCACTGCCTCAGGTCCTTCTTTTCCCAGGACAAATAAGGAACTGTATCTTTCTTCTTAGTAACCAAAGACACACTTGTAATAAAATAATGTTAATATAAAACTCATAGAAAATATAAAAGAAAACTAAGCCCTTCTACATAAAGCAGCCCCCATGGTCTATAAGGACTTTTTAGAATATCAATTATGTAAAATGTTTCAATTATTTCATCATGGCATGATAATTCTAGAAATGCTTTCAAGACCAAAGTAGTCCAGAGCCACTCAGTAAGCTTTAAAGCAGTCATTTACGTCCCCTATTCTCAAGCCATTCAAACATTTTTAGGAACAAGGCTCAGCCTTCCCATCTTAGAGCAGGCATTTTATCCTGGTCATTAGAGGATAAATAAACCAAGCTAGATCCACAGGGATTTATACCAGAGACAGTTCTATTTTGAAATATGAGTATTGAAATCTTATTAATTCCAGTATCATGTTTCTAGGGTCACACTGTTGGAGTGAGCACGACTGAAGCCATGTCGGGACCTAAAACCACAGGGACTCTAAAAGATTTTAAAAGGACACAGGTTTTTTCTTGGCATGCATTTCTCTGAGTTCCCTCTTTTTCCATGGTTATTTGATATTTTGAACCTAGGTTTGGGGGCAAGATGACATTATTTACAGAAATGTAAAGTTGTTTTCTAGCCAGCCTGGGGTGCAGACTTGTCACAAGACATGTTCTATCCAGACTCTGAGAAATCTAGGAAGACATCAATAAAGCTATGCTGATTCCACCCCTCCAATGGGACCCTGAGATAACAGCAAGGATGGGAACAGAAACCATTCAGAGCCTTAGCAAGACCCCACACCTGGCTCCTTAGACAGGAGACCCCACAACTCACGTCTCCTACTCCTACTTTTCATCTCCCACATTCCATTCCTTCAACCCCCTCTTTAAAAGCCCCTCAGTAAATCTGAGTCTTTGAGATGGCTTTAGTCTGGACATTCTCCTTCAGGTTTACCAGAGAGATGCGCCTTACATCTCTCCTCAGGTCACCTGTATTCCTGAATAAAAGCGGACTTCCATGTTCACCAGAATTTGACTTTTGAGTTGTTTGTTTTTATTTGAGGGCAGGCAGCTGGACTTGGGCCCAGTAACAACATGAAACATTTTTTCCAATTTATTATTTTATATCTACATACATGTCTTAGAGAAGATTTAGAGAAACTATTTTGAAAAATAAGGAGAAATCAAAATTATAGTATAGAATAATCATACTGAAAGAAATATTGGAGATTTAAAAAATATGGCTCTCATTGTAGGTAATTATTTATATGTTTCCTCAATTAATAAAAACCAATTCTTCTGCATGCTGTCAGGCTGGGTCACAGACCCTTCTGCCCTGTCCTGTTCAGGTCATGAGTCAAGTAAGTAAAACAAAAACCGAGTAGCCCCTGGCAAAGTGGACATGCTTTATTCCAGACTAGAGCTCCACCACCAGTTGTTTAAAGCTGCTGCCTTTCATACCGAAGTACACAATAGCAGCAACGAGCCAAGGGGTACACAGGCGCGCATGCGCACTAACGCTACTTACGTAACTTGTTTACAACGGACCTGCTGAATCATACCCAGCCGGATATGAGGCCAGAGGGCCTGACTATACTCACTCCGTTTTCCTCACACGTGCTTACCATGTCCACCTAGGTATCATGCTAACAGTTTTGCAAATATTATTTCAATCATCTCAAGAATCATTTAAGTTTCATACTGTTAACATTACTCCCATTTCATGAATGAGGAAACCGAAACTTAAATATGTTAAATAGTAAAGGGTTGTCCAGTGGGAGGCCCCAGGCTTACCCCTGCCCTTTGCCCCAGGTCGTGGCCTTCATAATCCTGCACCACAACACCACCATCTTCACAGATGTCAAGGAGTGCAACATCTTGTTGGAGCTCAAACATATGGTCCAGGGCATCCTCAAGCAGCCGCTGGACAAGCAGTGGCTATACAAAGGATGACTAGCTCCCGGATGAGGGCAAGATGCTTGGCAAGTGTGACTTCACAAACCAAATGGCATGGAAACAGGCCCCAGCCACAGTGGGTCTGGCCTTCCAGGCAGATAACACCTTTGAGGACCTGCTCATTCAGCCCTTTTCCAGCCCACCTGAGCTGCCCCAGGTGATGAAGCTGCAGGACTGGGGCAGCGGCGCCAATGAACAAGCTCTGCAGTGACAGCCCCCTGCCCACCCGATGCACATTGCCCCCAATACGAGAGATTTGGGTGTCTGCAACACAACAATAATAAAAAAATTTAAGTAAATAACCCACAACTTGTAAGTGGTGGGACAGGTAGCCAAATCTCAGTTTTTATCTACCTGGTACACTGTTATACTGTATTTCTATTTATGGAAAACGAGAGCAACAAATAGTTGAAGCCCAGTCAAGTTCATTAACTAAGGTCACTAATGACAAAGCAAGAACCAAGACTGGAATTCCCTGACTCAAGATTTTTGTAACACGAAAAAAATATTGAATATGTATGCATGAATGTGGTGTATTATATGTCTACTAAAATATGACCACTATGTACAACTCTTATATAATTCATATTATTATATAAAAACAATAAAAGCATATTTAATATTTTATTATTTTAATGATAAATTTTGCAATTTTTTCTATTGTTCCTGGAAAGGGCACCCAAAAACATCTTTTGTATATATTCTACCAAAAATCTTATGGAAAGCCCTTGAGAGAACTACTCAATAGTAAGTGAATTATTTACACCTTAGGATGGTTTATTTTAGTCAAATAATTCAATTACTCTCTTTTTACTATCAAGCTGAGTTTAACTGTGTGGAAGGCATAGGGATATATTTTACTGATCACCATTAATAGTTAAATTGATTTTGTTATTACCTTTTTATTGTATAGATATCAGTGCATGTCAGCTTTTTTGCTTTTTTTGTTTTTTTGGGTTTTTTTGAATTTTTGGTTGGCAGAATGTAGGAATTCAGGAAGAGAAAGATTTTATTTTGGCGCCCTGGGTGATTTGTACAGAATAAATTTGGTGGAGGAGAGGACAGGTAAGATAAGAACCCACCCTCCAGGACAGCTGGAAAAACACAGGATCAGAAACTAGGGAAACTGCCAAAAGGGATGAAAAGGCATCACACATACTTAAGCTGCTTGTTTATTTTGCCAGGAGACAGGGTTTCATGTGGCTCTGTAAGAGACATGGATGGTCAATATTCCAAATAAATAATAAGCAGTTTGGACTGTAGGGGATCATAAACAGGAAACAACTTCGCCTTTACTCGTGCTATTTTTTCTTCCTGGTACCACTTCCCTCTCTATATCCACCTGTCAAATCCTACTCCCCACAGCCCTCTTTTATTTGTCCACACCAGAAAAATAGGGTCAGCAGCCCAGAGCCAAACTTTGTAAAGACTGCTAATCTGTGATTTTAAAAATTCAAGTGCCTTTAGGAACCAGGTGGGCGACCTAGAAAGTGAAGCAGGAAGAATTACTCTGACAAAGGACTGTACAGACTAAAAGGGGCATCACCTCCAGGCACTAAATGTTTGACAGTTATTTTAGCAACTTGAGTTGAAGTTTCTTCTGAAACATACTGCATACTTTGCCAATTTAACAGAGACTCCTGAGCGTGATGGTTCATGGTTGTCAGAGGAAAGTCTATTATTACATCCCATAGTGGTACTAAAACCAAAGAAGGTGCTGGCCCATTTCTTTCTATATTAAATAGCCTTTATGTCCAATGTCAATCATTTCAAGAACCTGGAGCCTGTATTTTATAGATTTTTTTTTATTACCTCTTCACTGTATAGATATCAGTCCATATCAGTTTATTTTTGAGTTTTTTCTTCTACCTTTCAGTCCCTGTTTCTGATTTGTGGTGGCCTAGGATTTGGGGCAAATGTATTTTTGGAATTTTGCATAAAATGAGAGTAGAGTTTCAGCAAGCTATTTTAGATCTATGTATAAAATACAAGATATATTTCTAATGTAATATTTGATAGATATTAGCAATATATGTAACATATAGGTGAATTTAAAAGTTTAATAATGAATATTAACCATAAACTTACTATCAAACTTATAAACTATTAAAATACCAATAATATTGATATCATTTGTCTGTTCTTCTCCAATTTTATTTCTAACTTTTCTACCAGAATTAACCTCTGAATTTTGTACTTATCATTTTTGTGGGGTTTTTATAATAGTACTACTACATATTTATTTATTTATTTTTTATTTTTTATTTTTTATTTTTTTTTGTCTTTTTCGTGACCAGTACTCAGCCAGTGAGTGCACCGGCCATTCCTATATAGGATCCGAACCCGCAGCTGGAGTGTCGCTGCGCTCCCAGCGCCGCACTCTCCCGAGTGTGCCACGGGCTCGGCCCACTACTACATATTTAAATGGTAAACAATATTTTGTTTAGTTTTCTTGTTTTAAGATTTAATAAAATGTCAAGTGTTATGTTATCCACTATGACTTGCATTTTCCCTCTTGGTATTTCTCAGATCCATCCATCTTGTTTTATGTAGCTACAATTAATACTTCTCATTCTTTCATAACATTTTTCTGTGATTACTGCAAAATTTGTTTACCCATACTCTTGTCAATGCATTGCTTTTAATTTTTTTGGTACTATGAACAATACTGCTCTGAACATTACATCTTCCTGTTGTATATGTGCAAAATTTTCTCTAAAATAGTATTCAAATGTCTTACTATGATTTACATCAAGAGATAAATTTTAGGTTATGGCTTGGTAAACATTTAAAATAAGGAGTCTTTTCATATTTATACATGCTGTATCACTCCACTTCAGTCTTTTCAATATCTTTCAGTTAAGTTTTACTCTTTTTTCCATAGAGACCATAAGCCTCATCCAGTCTCTATTCTCTCCTTTTGAGATTACAGCTATAAGGCAGAACTTCTCATCAATCCCTTAGCTCTCAGCATTTTTTCATATTTTCTATTTCCCTTTATCTCTGAATTATCATGTGGGTACTTTGTTCAGCTCTATCTTCCAATTCTTAATAACCTTTTGGTTATTTTCTTACCTATATGTAATTGAAATTTTTATTCTAAAATTTGCCTTTGTTCTTTTCCAGATTGGTTCTGTAATAATTCCTGATTGGTTGTTTACTAAAACAAAACAAAACAAAACAAAATAAAGCAAAAAAAACCCTGTTCCTCTTGAATATTTATTTTATAACTTTTCTGATAATTACATTATTGGAAGTCTTTGGTGAGTCTAAAGTTTCATAGGGTATTTTTTACTTTTTTTTTTTTTTTCCAGTTTCTGCTCACTCTCCCTCATATTATCATATTTTGTATGTGTGTTTTTATGGTTAAAAAATATTAGCTATATTTTACTGAACTTAATTTGTCAGAAAACTAGACTTGATTTAGTGATTTTTTTTTCCAGGGAGGAAATGCTTTGTTTCTGCTGGGGCCCAGATTTGCCATTAATCTAAGACTATTTTTACATCCTTAGGGTCATCCCAAGGCATTGACCCTAATCTCAGCATCAGTATAGGTATTAGTCCCCAGGGAAATCATATACCATTCACAGCTGCTTTCTCTCATTAAAGTTTATAGTTTTGTTGTTGTTTTGGCTTAATTTTTGCCCTTTGGAGAATTTCTTTATTTGTTGTGAACCCATCAATGTCTTTCAAAGCATGTTTTATCCAAATTTTGGTAGTATTGTAGCAGGAAGGCCTTTTAAGCTGGTTTTCCTCGCTCCCTTTCAGAAACTGAAGTCCAAATACAAGGTATTGACTCTGTTGCTCCTTGACATCTACTGACTGAATAATGTCATTCATTAGTAAAATAGAGAATATAATCAGCAGGATACAATTACAGCTTGTGTATGTGTTGGGGAGCATGTTCTTTTTTTTATTTGCTTGACTTAGACAAATAACTGTGTGTGTTACTTTGGAGAATTGAAATTGATGAATCTCTTTTTCTGGGGACTATTCAAGTATTAGTTTAAAAAGAGCCTAAAATTTTTATCTGCTAATATAATGTTGTGGGAATATTAGTAAGAGTCAGATGATAATTTCCCTTAATGAGATGTCTCTGGTGCTATGAAAAAGAGGTTTTTGTTTCATTGGTGGCACAGTGAACTGCCAAATATTGAGTAAATACTTTTACTCACATGTGTCCACATTAAGATTAGAAGGAAGTTCTTGCGGGAAGTGTACTGAGAGCACTTCATTCTTCTAATTAGGTTGGCACTTTTTTTTTTTTCCTTTTAACAACCGCTTGGGAAACATAAAATGTATTGAGGTAAATGACAGTTATTTTAGGCCATAAGGGATTTAACAGAGTCTGAGAAAAATTTCACCTATTTGCTTATTTTCTTCTGTCGAGGAAATGCCATGAATTATCCAATTAACTTTAAAATCATGTGAGTCTTTGAGGGTATGTTGTACGTATGACCTTTCGATAGACTATTCCACTCTGTTCATGGTTTTGCTTTATCATCTTGGCAATTATTTCAAGTTTGCTCATGGATCAGGATGGCTGAACAGGTTCCTTAAGGCGTCCCATGAGGTGGTGACACAGAAACCCCAGGACCGAGGTGGACATAAGTGATGCCACTGAGGCACAGTGTCATCCTGTTACTCCTGCACCCAGCTACTGACACAGCAATGGCTTAAGTGGAGGAAGGTTCTGAGAGTGCAAGGAGGGGGAGGTGTAGGAGATGCAAATGTTCCTGGAGCACTCATTTTGGATAATTAGTTAGAATCTCTACACAGATTGTATATTGCTCGGTTTCTATTTGTTGAACATGTCCCTTAGTAACTACTTCTTAGATTGCTGTGCCTTCCCTTTTTGCAAGTTTGGGATCATTTGGGACAGTTTCAGAAAGGCATATTAAAGAACACACGGGCTTTAACCAAAGCCAAAAGAAATCGAACTGTTTGTGCTTTCTAGCCAAATAATTGAATTCTTAGTACAGTATATTCTGCCTACAATCAACTCCAGAGAAAAAAGGACTATTGTGTCTTATTTGTTCTAGGGTTAGAGGAAGGGAACTCTTCCTAAATCATTCTGTGGTACTTGCTAAGTTATATACTACTACAGTTAAAGAAAAAAAGTGTAAATTCTTATAAAACTTAAAAGTACTTACAAAGGATGATGCAAATTATCAGAAATATCCGTTATTGAAGATGCTCAAAATAATAAGGCATTGTTAGTTACTTACAAGTAAATAAATTCATCTGAAGTGCCTGAAATAGTTTATTGCATAAACCCTCTATATAGATAGGTAAGTGCTTCAGATTTTGATGATTGCCCTTAATATTAATTGTTGAAAGTAGAATAATTTGAGTATCTAAGTCACACAAAACCATGTAAAACTAAATTTATAACATGAATTAAGCTAAGTTGTCATATATTTCCTTTATTAATGTGTAATGTAGAACCCTGGAACTGTCTTTTCCCTCAGTCATAAAAAAAGCTGTTCTATAGTGTCCTCTCCATAAAAATTCCTAAATATGCCCAAGATTTTATGGCAAATATAAATACCATAATTAATCTTTTGTGCTTAATTACAAAAAATAGCAGAAAAAATACTTCTATACTTGTAACATGCAATGCAGGAAATTGAACTCAGAATGTAAATGAAGAAGCTGGGAGAAAAATTCATGATTAATTTGATAAATTCTTTATTGAGAAATGCACAAAAGAATTGTCATATATAAGGGCACTTCCACAAGTTTATGGAAAGATTTGTATTATCTTTCAATTCTATTTTTCCACAAACTTTTAGAAGTACCCATATATTTATATATAAACACACACACGCAAAATTACAGGAAAAGATTAATATTATCTTTTAATCTATTTTTGGAAGTACCTTTATGTATGTTTGTGTGCGTGTGTGTATAGTGTAGAAAATCTAACTGCTTTTGTAATTGCACATTTTATCATCTCACTTCACAATGGCTATTATTAAAAAGTCAGAAAATAACAAATGCTGGCGAGGATGTGGAGAAAAGGGAACTCTTGTGCACTGTCGGTAGGAATGTAAATTAATACAGCCATTGGGGGAGCGATATAAAGTTTCCTTAAAATACTATAAATAGAACTATCTTATGACATAGCGATCCCACGAAGAGTATATACCCAAAGGAAATAAAATCAATATATTGAAAAGATACCTGCAATATCTGAATAGTCAAGAGATAGAATCAACCAAAATGTTCACCAGCAGATGAATGGATTAAAAATGTAGTATACGTACATAATGTAATACTATTTAGATGTTTTTTTAAAAAAAACCCGAAATCCTATCATTTGCAGTAACAAGGATGGAACTGGAAACCATGATATAAGTGAAGTAAGCCAGGCACAGAAAGAAAAATACCAAATGAACTCACTCATATGTGGAATAAATAAAAAATAAAAATGGTTCTCATAGAAGTAAAGAGTAGAAAAATGGTTACAAGAGGTCAGGAAGAGAAGGGGGCCAATGAGTGGAGGGGAAGAAGCGGATTAACAGGTACAAAGTTACAGACAGATAGGAGGAATATGTTCTCGTGTTCTAGACTGAATATAGCTAATAATAGTGCATTCTATATTTCAAAATAGTTAGAAAAGAAGATGTTGAATTTAATCACCACAAAGAAAATGTAAATGTTCAGGTAATGGATAAGCTATCTACCCTAAGGGAGTCATTGTATAATATATGCATGTATTGAAACAACACACTGTACCCTGCATATATGTACAGTTAAATAAATTAAAATAAAAACGCAATGTCTCTAGCTTCACTCATATAACAATAATTTGAGCCTAAAAGTCCCAACCACATATTCAGATATATGCAAACAGTAGACGTTAATCACTCAATCTTTCCAAATTTGACAGAGAAGAGTGGAGTTGAGTGTATTTTTTCTAGGTAACAGGTTGTCGGAATGAGAATCCTGGGTCAGAGCACTTAGAAAAAAATGTTAAAATCAAACTGGAATCTGAAAAGAGAGACAGAAAGCCTGAACTGGACAGGAGTGAAGAAATAAAATAGTTAAAAGGAGGAATTTAAAGACTGCTGTGACATAACTTTATTGAGAAAGGCCAGTTACAGAAGGCATAATATAGCTATAGGAAGATGATAAAAAAACAACAACAATGATTATGGACCAGATAGGAACAACCAGAAATTAACAACAAAAAAATTATTTTGTAAAAGGTAGCTTGTGAGACTAAGGGCCAGATGGTCTCACATTAGTCTTTTTAACCTCCCACGTAGAAGCACTAAAGACATACTAGTGCATTCATGAGTGGTGAAATTTGTCTTTTTAAGGCAAACATTGCATGCTTTTTATGACTCAACAAATCTGTTCTCAAGCATATATTCCCTAGAAATTCTCATAAATTTCTATGAGAAAGAAAGTATTAATTCAACAAGGTTTATGAAGGTATTAATTGCAACAATGTTTATGATGGACTGAAGTTGAAGGCAATTTGGGTGTCATTACTGGGAAATGTGAGTAAGTGTATACTACGTTGAGTCAGTGATTCAACACAGTGAATTAGATGTACATATGAATTACATGAAAACATGCATAGATCTTTTCATCTTTTAAAGTCAAGTTTATTGAGGAATAGCTTATGTACACTAAAATTTACCTCTTTAAGTGTACATTTTGAGTTTTGACAAACCTCTACAGTCAGGTAAATACAAGCATAATCAATATGTACGAGATATCTGGCAACCTTAAAGTTCCCTTGTGCCCATTTGTAGTTAATCCCTCTACCACGCTCATTCCAGGAAACCACTGATTTGTTTTATGTCCCTGCAGTTTTGACTTTTCTAGAATATTATACAAATAACATTATACTGTATGTAGTCTTTTTGGCTTAAGTCGTTTCCTTTAACATTAAGCTTTGAGATTCTTCTGATGTTGAATGTATCAGCAGTTCTTTGTATTGCTGAGTAGTATTCGATTATCAGGCTATAACCAAAATGTGTTTATCTTTGATGTATATTTGGGTTGTTTCCAGATCTGGGCCGTTCTGAATAAGCTGCTATGAACCTTTGCATACAGATATCTGCGTGAACACACATATGTTTTCATTTCTATTGAGTAAATTCCTGGGAGGAAAATTGCTGGGTCATCATGGGAAGTGTATATTTAACTTTATGAGAAATCACAAAACTGGTTTCCAAGTGATCACACCATTCTACCTTCTCACTAACAATGTGTAAGAGTTTTAGTTGCTCTTCGTTTACATTACTATTGCTTTGCCTCAAACGGATTTGTCACCTCTCTTTCCCTGGGTGACAGAGCTGCAAAAAGGATTACTCAAAGCCAAATTCTTTTGAGCAGTGAGAGACCCTGAAAGAGTTAATTCCCTGGAACCCCCAAGAGAGAGGCATTCCTTCCTTTAGAAATTAACCACAAACTGGGGTTCTTGCCCTACATTTATTCTCTAGACCAGAAAGTTACAGGAAAAGAACATAGGTGTGGTTATGGCCAATTACAGTTTAACTGTAGAGGCTGGTAACATTCAGTGAAACAAGCAACTGTGACATTCTATAATGCAATTTGCAAAAGGTTAAGTCATCGACCAACAAAAGCTTGATCTTAGCAAACACTGTTTTTCCCTGCAGTAGCTTCCCCAGCATTTTTACATATCAATCAAGTACCTTTTCTGTCCTTGAGCCAGCAACCTTGCTGTGTTACAATTCTTTATCTTATAACAGAGACTTTAGTCTGGGGAAAGTTTCCTGTCTTTTGCAAGGTTAACATTTCTATATGTAATTCCAAATGTTTAGGCTAAACCTGAAGCCACAGAGCCCTGGAAACCAGGCCCCCCAAAATACACTTGCCCTACAAGTGCTAGTGCTCTCCAAACATTACCACTTGCCAATATCATACATTTTAGACTTAGCCATTCTAGTAAGTGTTTACTGATATCTTATTGTGGATTTAATTTACATTTTTCTGTGAGCTAATGCATTTGAGCATCTATTTCATGTGCTTTATCAGCCATCTATTTGTCTGTGTTGAAGTGTCACAACCAATTTTCTGTCCTTTTCGTAGTCTATGTTCATTTTTAAGAGTTCTTTTTATGGTGTGGATATAAGACTTGTATTAAAGTATGGGACTTAAAAACATTTTTTCTCAATCTGTGGCTTGTAATTTTATCTTCTAACAGTCTTTGAAAGCATACATTTTTAATTTTGATGTAGCTCAATTCATATTATTCTTTATTTTATAGTTTGTGCTTTTGATGTCATATCTAAGAGATATATTTTTTTGTCACAGATACTTCTCTATTTTTGCTTTTATATGTTTTATATATTAAGGACTTAAATGTATGTCTATAATCCTTCTGCATTATTTTTTGTAACTGGTATTAGGTAATAATCAAGGCTAATTTTTATGCACATAAATGTTTGTTTCAGTACCAGGTTTTAAAAAAATATATTTTCTTCATTGAATTTACTTGGCACAATATATTCATATATATGTAGGTGTATTTCACTCTATTTTATTCATTGATGGATATATCAGTGTCTATCTCTCTCTCTAATTTCAAACCCTATAAATTTTTAAAATTTATTGAATATTATAGCATTATAGCAAGTTTCAACATCTGATTGTGTCTTCCAACTTTGTTCTTCATTTCAAATTTTTTTTTGTTCTTCTATGTCTTTGCTTTTCAATATAAGTTTAATAATCAACTTCTCAATTAACAAAAAAATACTTCTAAAATTTTGGCTGTAATATTATTGAATCTGTAGATTAATAAATATAGAGAGAACTGTCCTAATAATGTTGAGTCTTTGGATCCATGAATATGGATCAATTTCTTTATTTACTTGATCATTCTCAACAGTGTGTTGCAGTTATCAGTATATGGGTCTTGTATATATGAGGAATCTTAAGAAAGTTCATGGAAAGATTTGTATGATCTTATTCCCTTTTTCCACAAAGTTTTTGAGGTACCCTCACATTTTGTTGAATTGATTGCCAAGTATTTCATGCTTTTTGTTGAAAATAACATCATAAATATATTGTTTTTAAAATTTAAAGTTAGTATTTTATTCATCAGTAATATAAAAATGCAATTGATTTTTGTATCTTGACTTATATTCTGTGTCTTTGCTAAACTAACCTATTAGTTTGAGTGGCTTTTTTCCAGATTTCTTTGAGTTTTTTTCATGTACAGTATATGTTGTTATTAAATAAGGTCAACTGTGTTTCTCTTCAAACTGTATGCCCTGCATTTAATTTTCTTTTCTAATTGAATTTGCTAGAACCTCAAATACAAGTTTAATAAGAAACTGGACATCGTTTTGTTTTTGTTTTTTGATCACAGAAGTAGAAAATTCCATCTTTCACTATTAAGTAAAATATTTGCTGTTTGTTTCTCGTAGACAATCTCTATCAGTTTGAGGAAGTTCCCAGTCTGCTAAAAATTTTTTATCATGAACGTGTTTTAATTTCATCCAATGCTTTTTCTGCATATGTTAAAATGATTGCATGTTTTTGTAGTTTGGTGCAGTCTGTAGTTATTGGTGAATCATATTGATTGATTTCCAAGTGTCGAAAAATACTTGCCTTCCTGGATGAACCCACAGATGTATTATTGTTTTTATATATTGCTGGACTTGATCTGATAATATTCTGTTAAAAATTCTGATCCTCTGTTAATAAAAGATATTGGTCTGTGGATTTCTTTTCTTATCTTTGTTTTTTAGTATTGGGATAATGTGGACTCATACAATGTGGAAGGCATTACCAAATCCTCTATTTTATAAAGAGTTTGTATATAACCAGTATTATTTATTCTTGAAATTTTTGGTAGAATTTATCATAAAGGCATCTGAGCTTACACTTGTATTTTTGAGAACTATATTTCTTTTATATTAGACTATTCAGGTTATTAATTGCTTCCTGAATAAGTTTTGATGATTTGTCTTCAAGGAATAATTGTCTTTTCCATCTAGTTATTGAAAGTGTTCAAATAAAGTTGTGTATATTATCTCCTTATTTTCTTAAAGCCAATAGGAAATGTAGTGATGTACTCTCTTTCCTTCCTGATATTGGTGAGCTATAGTTTTCTTGATCAGTCTGCATATAGTTATATCATTTTCATCAATATTTAAAAATAATCTTGTTTTTATTTGCTTTTTTTAGTTCCCTTCTTCCTATTTTATTAAGTTTTGCTCTTACATTTATTTCCTTTCTTCTGCTTGTTTTGATATTCATGTGTTCTTCTCTTTCCAGCTTATTATATTAGAAGTCAATATCATTTTTGAGATCTTTCTAATATAATCATTTAATGCTTTAAATTTCTTTCCAAACATTGCTGTAGCTGTGTTCCACAAATTTTGATATTTCATTTTCATTTTAATTCAGTTCAAAATATTATCTAATTTGTCTTGCAATTTCTTTTAATCATGGGCTATGTTAAAATGTGTTATTTATCTTGTGATTACTTGACTATTTTCCATGCATATTGCTGTTATTTATAAATTGATAGTTTGATTTGATTATGGTCAGATAATGCATTTTTTATGATCTCTGTAATTTTATATGTGTTAAGATTTGCTCTCTGGCTCAATTTAGGGTCTTTCTTGGCAAATGTTTTATGTCCACTTAAAAATAATGTGCATTCTGGTGCTGTCGAGTTGAAAGTTCTTTAAATATCAGTTAGTTGATTTTAGTCCCTGTTTTGAAGCATAGTTTTTGAAATATAGTTTTTGAAGTATAGTTTTTCTGATATTTATATAGCCACTACAGCTTATTTTTTATTATTGTTTTAATGGTACGTCTTTTTCTATCATTTTCCTTTTACTCTGTATATGTCTTTACATATTTATCTTGTAAACAGCATATACTTGGGTATGGCTTTGTTTTCCAATCTCAATCTTTTCATTCGAGTATTTAGACCAATTACATTTATAGCAATTATTGATATGTTTGGGTTTGTATCTTTCTTCTTGCTTTTTGTTTTCAATTTTTCCCATCTGCTCTTTGTTCTAATTTTCCTTTTTCTGTGCCCTCTTGGAATTAAATGTTTTCCTTATTCCATTTATCTCCACCAATGGCTTATTAGTTCCACTTATTTTCTCTTTTTTTAGTGACTGCTCTAGGGTTTCCAATATATATCTATGCTTATAATGATCTTCAAATAATATCATACTACTTCACATGTAGTGTAAGAACATGGAGTATACTTTCATTTTCTCTTTGTCTTCCTTTCTGTTATACATTTTACTTTTACATATATTATTACCCCTAAAATATATCATTATTTTGGTTTACACATTTGTCTTTTAAAGAGATTTAAAGAAGGAAAAATATAGTTTATACATTTTCTTACATTTCCACTATACCTGTCACTCTTAATTTTTCATGTAGTTGTAAGTTTATCTTTTATCACAATATTTCTGCTTCAATAACTTTCTTTAACATTCGTTTTAGAATGTTGGCTGGACTGTTCTTTTAAGTACTATATGTCACCCCATTTTCTTCTGAATAATATACTTTCTGATGACAATCTAATGTCATTGTTATCTCTGATTCTTTATATGTATTGTGTTTCTAGTTTGGGCAGCATTTAATACTTTTTATTCATCTTCAGTTTTTAGTAGTTTGGCTGTGATGTACCTATGTATGTTTTTCTTCATATTTATCCTGCTTTGAGTTCTCTGAGCTTCACAGATATGTGGCTTACTGTCTTTTATTATTCTGTAAAGCTCTTACCTGTTATCTTTTCAAATGCTTCTACAACTGTATTCTGTCTCCCTCTCTCCCCTAAGGTTGGGACTCCAGTTAAATGTGTTAGACAATTTATTAGTGGTCTTGGATATTTCACTTTTTGTATTTATATTTTTATTTGGATGATTTTAATCAAAATATATTCTACTTCACTGATAACTTTCTCTAATCCATTCACTCTGCAAACAAACATGTTGAAGAAAATTTCAACTTTGATGTCATGTTTTTTTCTGTTATTTTATTTGACTCCCTTTATAGTTTTCATCTCTCTGATAAAATTTCTGATCTGTTCATACATGTTGTTCTTATTTACTCTTAGATTCATGAACATATTTATTAAAGTTATTTTAAAGTCCCTGTCAAATAGTTTCAACATACGTACTATCTATCTCTGAGTGCAGTTCTGTTGACTGCTTTATCTCTTGGTGATGGTTTTGTTTATATTTTTTTCATGCTTATTTGTGTCTCTTGCAATTTTTAAAAATTGGAACAGGTGGAAATTGGTATGCTTCTGTCAGGTTGAGTG
Source organism: Cynocephalus volans (assembly GCF_027409185.1). Lineage (NCBI taxonomy): Eukaryota > Metazoa > Chordata > Mammalia > Dermoptera > Cynocephalidae > Cynocephalus > Cynocephalus volans. Next base: position 102,940,462 of record NC_084461.1, read on the forward strand.
ATGGATTGAAACATTTAGTCATTAGTCACTGTGACCCAGAACCTCAGGGAATCAGGAAGGGACTCATTCTCAGCATTTTTGTCCCTCCCCTCCCATAGTAAAAAAAACTGCCTTTTATAGATGGGGAGTCTTGTCCAGGGGGTCTTGAACATAAACAATTTTATTGCTTCTCCCTCAGTGTCAACAGCACTCTGCTTTATATTTGTGCAGAATGCTCAGAGCAAGAGAGTTTCTATTCTTCCTTGAGCAGCAGCCAACCTTTGCCTTACACAGGAAGAAGGGTGATTTTCCCTAAGACGCAGACAGTTTTTGTTTTATTCCTTCTCCAGTAACAACTCATCTTTTTCTGGGATCAGAGAGCAGAGAAGTTTCCTGCCCAATACGTGAAGGAAGACAGCTTTTGCTTTATATGAAGGAAGGGACCCAGCCACTTGTGGGTTTCCTGCCTGTTACATAGTAGCAGCTTATCATTACTAAGGCAGGCTTTCTCAAATGTCCATTCCTGCCTTTACTCTATCTCATTGACACCTTGTGGAGGTTCACAAGAAAGACCTGGCAAGTGGGTGGGAATTCTTTGTGTGTGTGGAACTCTCAGGGATTTTAACATATCACATTAGCCCACACTCTGCCTTTATGTGTTTGTTAACATTGCAGGTTTTTTTCTTTGTTTGTTTTCATCTTACTTCAATTGGTGCAATCTCTATGTCATCTGCTTTGCCAGATAAAATCAGTTTGTGTGTTCTGTGTATCACTGGAGGTTTTTGTCACCCTTTGAAATTCAATTTACCTCATTGCCTTCAGACACAAGATCACTAAAGGACTCAAAAAACCAAAAACCCAATAACTCTAGTTTTGCAGATTTTCTTTGCTTTTCTTATTGTTGGGGTAGAAACAATGTTCTCTTATGGTTTTCTATAGTCTAAGCAGAAGCAAAACTCTTGGTGGGCCTTTAAGCATAATTCTTATTGAAAGAAATGGGAACTATTATTGGATGCATAACATAATGCCATTTAAGTAAAGTAGAATATTTTTAGATTATACGATTTGCATTTTGTAAAAGCACATTCAAATAAACTAAAACACATTAAAAACATTAAAATTGTTGCCTGGAGATGAGGGGAAAGGAAGTGGTATATAGGAATATAAAAGAATGAAATAAAGATGAATGAATAAAGCAAGAGAGAAAACTTTCATTAAACTAGGTTGATCATGTGTAATAAACCGAGGAGTTTGGTAAACTCAATTCTGTGTACCTGAGATCCAGAAAGCATTAATGAACAACAACCAAACAGAAATCGGGTAATATGGGTTTAGCTCATTCCACTTCTATCACAATATGGTGCCACTGTTCATGTGTATTATTTTTGTTCAAATCAGAATATGCTGCTCATGGTAATCTACTTGGTTTTATTTTTAATTTTAATAATATTAAATTTCTTGTGAAATATTAAATTCTCATTGAATTATTAAAAATATCCTAGCTGAATTTTTTGTGACTATATGTAGCTCCTTGCAGGATGAAGTACAATGATTTATACAATTCTGATTAACATAATAGAACATATGAATTACTATATTTTGGGGAAAAGAGTAAAACAAAATACTGAAAGCATATATCATATATTTATTAATATGCTTACTTATTTTCTAGAAATAATTTTCGTTCTGTTTATTTATTTGATATAAAGTCAGTAGACAAAGCAATTTATCTAGGCTATGAACCGTTCATAGTAACTTGGGTAAGCTGTTTTACTGATTTCAGCCTCAGTTTGCTCATCAAATTCAGGAGGCGATTATATTTTAAGATCACTTTCAAGCTCGTAACGAAGAAGATCCAGAAGGAGAATGGCTGGCTGACCCTGAAGAAATTCAAATAAGGTACCAGGAAGAGTACAATCTAAAACAGGACACTTTGATAATGGAGAAAGAGAGAAACCTTTGTAGGCTGAAATTCACTGAGATAGAAAAACAAAACAAAACTGTAGAACAGTAAAAGAATAAGGACCAAATTTCACTGATGGCCTCCATAGATAAAGCTTTGGGTAGCAATGAATGAAACTTTAACTCCACTCCACAAAGGCCTAGACATATACCTGTATAAGTCCTGTTGGCTCTGCAGATTTGGAAAATTGAGAGTTTTACCTCAAAACCACTATGAGTATTCTGAGTAGGATTTAGATTTCCCTCTAACTTAGCTTGCTTTCTTACCAAAAGCAGAGACTGAAATAAGTGTTTGTCTATAGGTGGTTTATTTGGAAAATGATGGAGGATCAATCGGGTGTATAATTGAGGCACTAGCAAGAGTGATCATGTGAGAAAGAGTCCTCACAAAGGTATGTTATAAGATTTCTCACCACAGAAAGTGCTTCACAGAATCAAGTGAGTCTGAGGGGATGGAGGGCAGAGTATGAGAAGATCTGATACCCTCTCTGGACTCCTGAAGCTTTGCAATGCAGGTAGGTGATTGAATTCTCTCCATCTGGAATTTTTTTTTTTTTTTTAATTTTATTTTGTCGATATACATTGTAGCTGATTATTGCTCCCCATCACCAATACCTCCCTCCCTTCTCCCTCCCCCCCTCCCCCCCAACAATGTCCTTTGTGTTTGCTTGTCGTATCAACTTCAAATAATTGTGGTTGGAGTTTCAAGATGGCGGCGGCTGCAGCGGCTGGTGCGGAGTAGCTGAGGTGTAAAGGGCGGCCACTGGGCCTCAGGCAGCCGGGAAACTTGTGGACCTTCCTCTCACCATCTCTTAAGGGAGGACTACAGCTGCTGGCCGGTCGTGGGGGCTCAACGCCACTTTGCCCCCGGCAGGAGAGGCTGCCTCATTTACAGGCAACAGCTTTGAAGTGTGGAGCAGGAAAAGAACTGATTCTTAGCTGCAAAAGCGAGTCTTGAAACAGGGAACACGGCGCCAGAGCTGCTGTGGATGCAGCCAGGATCCCGGAGGCTGGGGCTGCGCTGAAGGCGGCCAGCTGCCCTATTCAGGATTCGAGGTTTCAGGCCGGCATTAAAGAAGACTCCTGGGAGCGCCCGAGCTGCGCCGCGACTGAACAGCCCGAGGCGGCAGCGCCGAGAACACGGAAGGCGACAAACCAGAGACAGAGAGCGAACACCCGACCTGGCACAGCACTGTGAGTGATCCCTGGCACAGCTCTGTTCGGGGGGGTGGATGCCCACGCGGCTCCCGCCTGCACCACCAGGCCACTCACCGACCCAGTGCTGCCTCCATTTTCCCAGGTGCGGGCAGCTCTGCCCAGCTCGGCCATCACTGAGCCCATTTGCTTGGCCTGGCGCGGGGCTTTCCGGAGCCTGCGGGCCGGCCTCCTCTCCCACTCCCTCCGCGGTTCTCTGGCGGGGCTGGGGGCGTGGGGCATCACGACCAGTGTTGGGAGGGCAAGGAAGTACGGGCGGGCCGACTGTCACTCCACCACACCCTGGACTCCGGCCCCGGTAAACTTCCTGTTACTGGGAGGCAGATACCATATCTGCGACCACCAGTTTGGAAAAAAGCCTAACGAATTTCTGGTTGGGAATAGTGTGGTAGGAGAGTTCCCAGGTCCGCTTGAACCTGCCGGAGAGCAGGCTGCAGGCGGGCACTAGACTCGGTTTATACTGGGGGGATACAAAGGTGAACAAGACCCGAGAAAGATCTACACAGTGCTACAAAGGCACCCAGAGAGACCGGTCGTCTGTGCCTAGCAGAAACCTGGTAGACTTCCTGGGCGAGGCGGTGCTGAGCAGGGTCTTGAAGGCCCAGCTGATAGACGAGGGGTGCAGAAGACACACCCCAGCCCAGCACAGTGTGCACAGAGGGGGGAGACGTGCGGCCAGGGAGGCGGAGACTCGACAGAAACCACACACCCGGTGGGGTCGCCACTGCACGATCTAACAGCCTGGGCCAGAGCACACGGAACGGGGAGAAGTCCTGCACAGGAAGTGAAAGCTCAACAGAGATCACACACCCTGTGGTACGTGATCCACCAGCCCAGCAGAGTCCAAGCTGACCAGAAAGGTGGATCCCCGGAGAAGCCCAAGACCCGAGGCAACCACACACACAAGACACTAGAGGCCAACTGAGCAGTCACGGCGGGAGCCATAACAAATTGGCAACCACAGCAACATCCTAGTTAGTCATTAGTCTCAAACCGGTGGACTGTGAAACCCCCTGCCACAATGAATAAACACCAAAAAAAAGACACCAGAAATACAAAAAATCAAGAAAGTACACCACCAAAAGTTAATAAATCTCATAATCTAGATCCTATAGAACAAGAAGCCCTTGAAATAACTGACAAGGAATTTCGAGTGATAATTCTAAGGAAACTGAATGAGATACAAGAAAACTCAGCTAGACATCATGATGAAATGAGGAAAAGTATACAGGATCTGAAAGAGGAAATATACAAGGAAATCAATGTCCTGAAAAAAAATGTAGCAGAACTTGCTGAACTGAAGAAGTTATTCAGCGAAATAAAAAACACAACGGAGAGTTTAACCAGCAGGCTTGTCGAAGTTGAAGAGAGAACCTCTGAACTTGAAGATGGGCTGTTTGAAATAACACAAGCAGACAAAAAGAAAGAAAAAAGAATCAAGGACATGGAAGAAAATCTGAGAGAGATATCAGACAACCTCAAGCGCTCAAATATCCAACTCATGGGTATTCCAGAAGGGGAGGAAAATGGAGATTCCATTGAAAACATATTCAACAAAATAGTGGCAGAAAACTTCCCAGGTATAGGAAAAATCACAGATCTTCAGATCCAGGAAGCTCAACGATCTCCAAATGTATTCAACCCAAAAATGCCTTCTCCAAGACTTGTCATAGTCAAATTGGCAAAACTCAGAGACAAAGAGAGAATCTTAAAAGCTGCAAGAGAGAAGCGTCAAATCACCTATAAGGGAGCCCCAATCAGGCTAACATCAGACTTTTCATCACAAACCCTAAAAGCTAGAAAGGTATGGGATGATATTTTCAAAATACTAAAAGACAAAGATTGCCAGCCAAGAATACTCTACCCTGCAAGGCTATCCTTCCAAAATGAGGGGCAAATAGTATATTTCTCAGACAAACAAAAACTGTGGGAGTTCACTACCACACGACCACCCTTACAAGAAATCCTCAAGGGAGTACTGGGTTTGGTTCCTGAAAAATAACTACCACTGCCATAAAAACCCAAGAAAAATCTAAACCTGCTAGTACAATAAAAATGGCATTCATGAAGAGAAAACAAGCTAACAAAAACACTATCTACAACCTAAGGAACCAACAAACAAAGAAACCAAACAGTAAATCAGAAAGCAAGGAACAAAAGACACCTAAGACAACCAAACAACCAATAAAATGCTAGGAATAAATCAACACCTTTCAATAACAACTCTTAATGTTAAAGGCTTAAATTCCCCAATTAAAAGACACAGACTGGCTGACTGGATCAAAAAGCAGGACCCAACAATATGCTGCCTACAAGAGACCCACCTCACCCATAAAGATTCACACAGACTAAGAGTGAAAGGATGGAAAAAGATTTACCATGCAAACAGAAAAGAAAAACGAGCTGGAGTAGCTATTCTTATATCTGACAAAATAGACTTTAAACTAAAAACCATAAAAAGAGACAATGAGGGACACTACTTAATGATAAAAGGACTGATCCATCAAGAAGACATAACAATCATAAATATGTACGCACCCAATGTTGGAGCAGCCAGATTTATAAAACAAACTCTATTAGACCTAAAGAAGGAAATAGACACTAATACCATAATAGCAGGGGACCTGAACACTCCACTGTCAATATTAGACAGATCATCTAGGCAAAGAATCAGTAGAGAAACACAAGATCTAAACAAGACTCTAGACCAATTGGAATTGGCAGATATCTACAGAACATTCCACCCAACAACCTCAGAATATTCATTCTTCTCATCAGCACATGGATCATTCTCCAAGATAGATCACATATTAGGTCACAAATCAAGTCTCAATAAATTCAAAAAAATTGGAATTATCCCGTGTATCTTCTCAGACCACAATGGATTAAAACTAGAAATTAATAACAAACGAAACTCTGGAAACTATACAAACACATGGAAATTAAACAGCATTCTACTTAATGACATATGGGTCCAAGAAGAAATCAAGCAGGAAATCAAAAAATTTATTGAAACTAATGAAAACGATGATACATCATACCAAAACCTGTGGGATACTGCAAAAGCAGTATTGAGGGGGAAATTTATTGCATTAAACTCTCACTTCAGAAGAATGGAAAGATGGCAAGTGAACACCTAACACTTCACCTTAAAGAACTAGAAAAACAAGAACAATCCAAACCTAAAGTTAGCAGACGGAAAGAAATCATTAAGATCATAGCAGAACTGAATGAAATTGAAAACCAAAAAACAATTCAAATGATCAACGAATCAAAAAGTTGGTTTTTTGAAAAGATAAATAAAATTGACAAACCACTAGCATGGCTAACAAAAAAAAGAAGAGAGAAGACTCAAATAACAAATATTAGAAATGAAAAAGGTGATATTACAACTGATTCATCTGAAATACAAGGAATCATTCGAGACTACTATAAACAACTATACGCCAACAAATTTGAAAATCTGGAGGAAATGGATAAATTTCTGGACACACACAAGCTCCCAAAACTGAACCGTGAAGACGGAGAAAATTTGAACAGACCAATCACAATAAAGGAGATTGAAGCTGTTATCAGAAGGCTCCCAACAAAGAAAAGCCCAGGACCAGATGGATTCACAGCAGAATTTTACCAAACATTCAAACAGGAATTGACACCGATCCTTTACAAACTATTCCAAAAGATTGAAACGGACGCAAATCTCCCAAACTCATTCTATGAAGCAAACATCATCCTGATACCAAAACCAGGTAAAGATATAACCAAAAAAGAAAATTACAGGCCGATATCCTTGATGAATATAGATGCAAAAATCCTCACTAAAATACTAGCAAACAGAATACAGCAACACATACGAAAAATTATTCATCACGATCAAGTGGGATTCATCCCAGGGATGCAAGGTTGGTTCAACATACGCAAATCAATAAATGTGATACACCATATTAATAAACTCAAACACAAGGACCATATGATCATCTCTATAGATGCTGAAAAAGCATTTGATAAAGTTCTCCATCTGGAATTTGCAAGACAGTCTTCTAGCATGATCCATAGCAGAATTTACTTCTTATGTTCTCCTGGCTAGACTCAAGACTGCAGTTAAGTCAGAGCTACTGGCTGGGTCTCTGCCTAATCTTTTATTATACTCAAGGATCAGTACGGGGGTGTAGAAATAGGACATTTTTCTAATATATTGTATTTCTGTTTCATGAAAAAACTAATATATATTTTAGGTATGGGGCTTACATAAAGCAGCATTAATTCTCAGAGGTAAGCATTCTTTGAAGTAAGAAATGAATTTTATTCATATATACCTGAGAAATCATTTTCTCCTCCTTTCCTTTGCTCTCCTTACTTTGTTGACAGGGGTTTCTGTGCTTTTGAATAACTTTCCAAGTGCTGGAGTTGTCTAATTCAAAGCTTGCTTTCTCAAAGTTCCAATGAACCCCAATCCATATTAAACTCATAGTAGACAACTCAATGTGCTGGTTTTCAGCTAACCAGAATAGACATTTTTAAATGTCTGGTTGCTTTGTTTTTACCTCACAACTTTATAACACAAAAGCAAAGTAAAGAGGGAGAAACATTTACTTCCTCTGCAATAAAGATATTTATTGGACAACCGAAATAATTCCCAAAAGTGTCTTCCTCCTCTAGGTGAATGATAAGTTGATGAAAAGAAGGAAAAAGTATTGCAGATTCCACAAAAGTACATAAAAAAATTAATATTTTATTCATTTTGATATATTTAGAAAATGAGAGAAAAAAAGGTAATTGAGAAAGTGTGATAGGATGTAATTTACATCAAAAGAAGGTTTAAGCACACACCTGTAAGAAAAAGGAAATACATTCAGCATCAGTAAGAGAGATGTCAGTGGGTGACTATGGAAAGATTGGAAGTAAACAGTAACAGAAAAAGATGGAGGAAGCCAGTTGAGAGATTAGATTTAGATCATAGAACTCTAAGAAAAATGGATAAATCTTGGTGAATACCTCAAATACTAAATAACAGTAAAACAATACAATTCCAACTTCTAAATCAGAATTTAAAATACTTAAAATTTCTAATTCAAAATATTAAAAACAGTAAATGCAATGCTTTATTTTATAATAGGTCTATGTTTCACATGGACGTTACTTTACTATAAACACTTTTAGTTTCTTTCATAATGATTTACTCTACATAGTTTGCTCTCGGTATGAAATCAAATATCATTTCATTACTTTTTGGTAGACCTTTATAAAAAGATTATGCTATGAACTAATCAACAAAAGGTAAAGCTGACATTTAAAATAGCCATTCACCTTTTGGCATTATCTACTGTGAGAGTCAAAGAAATTAAAGATTCAACTAGTGCTTGCCTCTCCATAGTCCCGGCCCAGTCACAGTCACACAGGATACGAAAAGCCCAACTCTGTGGTCTGTCGCTGCTGCTGCTGAATCCCATGTCTCTAGCTTCCTACACAATTAAGTCTCCAACATACCAGTGACCTTTTCTAACCCAAACTATCTCTAAGTTGCTTTCTTGAAAACCAGAAATGCATTTTCCTATAGAAACAATATTATAAATTAAATAGAGTCCCAGACATACCCCTCAGAGTAGTTTTAGTACACATTTAATAACTAGAACATTAACTGGGACAGTGTTATTGCTGTGTCTTGAGTTGGCTTGAGGGATGGGATAATGAGAGACATACAAGTGAACAGAAAGAAAGAGGAAGCGATACTCCCCCTAATATGGATTCAAGGTTAATCACGGGGAAATGTCAACATGAGGCAGTGGAAATAAAGATGAAGCTTCTCTCTTGACTTTTCACCTCAGAGCCTGAGCTTCCAGTCTCCCTCCACTGGCTCCTCAGAGAGATGTTAAGAGGGAAGCCATCTGATTCAGTCTCATGGGTTTTGATGCATGTATTGCCTCTTTAGTTCTGTTGAAGTGTTAAAAAGGAATACTTGTTAATCAAAAGATCTGTAAGTGGCAGTGTTTTAAGAAGTGCGAAAGCAAAGTGCAAACACTCTGCGGCATGAGGGCAAACTGTGCTGTACGCTATGCTGACCGCCCTGCTCAGCCCTCTCCTCAAATCCGTGTTGCTTCCTACCTGGGCAATTTTTCTCCTTGATAAACTGCTCCTTCTCTTTGAGGGCGGTGTTCAAATGTCACCTCGCTCAGCACAACATCACAGTTTTTTTGAGCTCCCGAAGCCTTTGGCTGTTATTTGATCAAGACAGTGCTCTTAAAAAGAAGGAAGAGAAGGAAGGGAGTGTTAGAGTGAGCAGTACTGAAGCCATGTTAGACTAAAACCACATGAGCTCTAAAAGATTTTTAAAGGACACAGGTGTTTTTCTCAGCCTGCATTTCTCTGAGTTCCCTCTTTTTCCATGGTTACTTGATATTTTGAACTTTGGTTATGGGGCAAGATGGCATGATTTACATGAATGCAATTTTCCAGTTAGCCTGGAGCTGCAGACTTGCCTATACTCTCCAGACCCTGGGAAAGCAAGGAAGACATCAGTAAAGCTACGCTGGTTCCACCCTTCTAGCAGGCCCCTGAGATAACAGCAAGAATGGGAGCAGAAACCAGATGGTGCCTTAGCGAGGCCTTGAACCTGGCTCCTTGCACAGAGCGCCTGTGGCTCACCTTCCTCTCCCTCCTACTTTTCATTCCCACCTTCCACTCTCTCAGCCCCCTCTTTAAAAACCCCTCAGTAAACCTGAGTCTTGGAGATGGCTTTAGCCTGGCCATTCTTGAGGTTTACTGGAGAGATGGTTCAGCCTAGCATCTCTCCGTATGTCAGTGGTATTCCTGAGTAAAAGCTGACTTCCATTTTCACCAACATTTGACTTTTGCATTATTTTTGCCTGGGGGCAGGCAGCCAGACCTGTGCCCAGTAACAGGAGGAAGGGGGTGAAAGAAAAGGAAAATGAAGACGGTAAAGGGAAAAAAGGAGGAGGAGGAGAAGGAAGAGAAACATGTTTTTTTCTGCACTCTTTCTCCTTGTTCTCACAAGGTTATAACCCATATCCAATATTATTAATATTTGGCACTTACTTGCAATGAATTTTATCCTTTTAAGAAAATAATGGTATTTAATATTTAGAAGGTGCACTTTTTAAGTATTAATTTCAACCTAATGCATATTTTTGACTGAGTAGAGAAACAAATTATTCCCTTCAAGAAAGTCCCTTCCAGGAGCTTATTCCCTTCATACTTTGCATCCTATTCACTTGTTTTCTTACAGTTTCTCACAATGTTTGTGGCTTGATTTATATTTTATGGAAGGTGGCTAAGAAATGGTCTGAGTACAGGTCAGTGCAGACTTCCCACTCCTCCACATTTCCCCAAACAGACAATTCACAAGAACAAGTGATTGGAGTTAACATTTTAGTGACATAGAAGCACATTTTTGATAATTATAAAACTTATTTTTTCCCTCCTGTCCTCCATTCTACCACATTTCCACAGTAATGTTAGCCTTGTATCAGACCTTCAAAAGACTGGACAAAGGTGAGATTCAGGAGAGGTGAACAGAGGGGGTACACTGATTGTGAGCTGTGTTCGTGAAGTTAAGTATATATGTGTGTGTATATGCGTGTGTGTTTCCACTAAAGTAAATATATTTTATTTGATGTGAAAATAAAATTTGCCAGGTATACAGCATTTTTATTCTAGGAACTAATATTATGATATACATAATCCAGAAACTGCATTTCTTAAAAGAGAATTTTATCACATGAGCCAAATTTAAAAATTTCCTTTTCACAAATTATTGGAATTATTTCCCCATCCATAATCTTTCATAGCAGACCATAAACTTCTAGAGGGCAAAAGTACTTTTTTTTTTTTTTATCATCTTTGCACTTTGCAGTACTTAGCAAAGTTCTTAGTGTAAGACAGTTGTTCAATAAATATTGAATGACTTGATGGAAATTGTCCAAATGTTCTGCTTTCCATAGAATCTTTTTATCCCTTAATTTTGACTTCACAGATCACCTAATAGTTTCTATTATTAAATTATTAATTCAATTAGACATTAGCTGTCCTGGGGCCACAGAAAGGTCCTCTCCTTTATAACTACAAGGTCAGCAAGAGCAATCACTTGTAAAATAGCTGTAAGAGCATGTGCCTACTGATGTTTTTGTGTACCTATGAACCTCTTTTTATTTAGCAGGCATGTTCTTAAACAGATGGAATGTTGTGGTTTTTGTAATACTTAATTGTTTCAAGGCAGCCCAAAACTTTCCTAACAAATAATCTTTATAAAAAGCAAAAAAAAGTCTTTACCTATAACCTGCTTTTTGCAATTCATCTATATTGTGGGATCCTGTTTTATACCAAATTTTCTTAACTCTAGATATGCTTATTGCTTCATTAGCAACTTTATAAAAGAGTTCTCTGCTGTTTTCAAAAGTCTGAATTAAAGACACACAAGAATTTTTACATGGAGCTTAGTAAACTCAAAATAAATTTCTTAAAATGATTTTTTTTTTTAATATTTACCTTATTCTTCCCATCTTCTCATAAAACACCTCACCCTGTGTAGCTACATGGGAAAGATGGATAACCACAGAAAAGTTTTTGTTTTAGAATCCCAGAGAGAAAAATATTGGTCCTCTAGATTCTGCTGGATCCTCCGGGCTGGAAGAAGCAGGTCTGCCTTTTGCTGGAGGTGAGCAGCCTCACTGCCCAGCAGTTGTGCAAAGGCCCCACCTGAGGCATATAGTTCAAAAGACCGCATTCGTTCTCCTCAGGACCTTCCCCCCATCTTCGTTGCCTCTAGGTGGGGAAGCAGCGCCTGCTTTCAGCACAATCCACTCAGGCAAGTGCAGTCCGTGGCCTGGAGGAAATAGATCACACACAGAAGAAATCTCAGGAGTTGGCTTATATGCACTAGCGGACCTGGGGAAATATATGTGGAAGGGGTGCCAGGGACTGTAGACTTATGCAGTGCTTCTCAAAGTGTGGTCTGGCGCCAGTAGCACTGCACCACTTACAAACTTGCTAGAAATGCAGATTTTTGGTCCCACCCCAAACCTACAGAGTCAGAAAGTCTGGCAGTGGCACAAGGCATCTGTGGGGTAACAAACCCTCCAGGTGCTTCTGATGCCTGCAGCAATTTGAGAACAACTTCTCTTAGGTGCCATTTCACATCCTTTTAGCCCCGGTATGCTTTGCTCCAGCCACTGCTGTGGTCACTTGCTCTGCATGGGTATGAACAGTTGCAGCCTGACAGTGCCTTGCCTTCTACCTGTGCCTAAGGGCTCCTGCCCAAGCACTATACTTTGGGTGCCAAAGGTACAAAATGCCATGGAATTCAATTTATGCAATCTGGAACTACAGGGAATTCCCAGCTTCCTGGAGGACAAATCTTTGACAAATGCGCAACAGGAACTGGGGCATATATTCTTCTTACTTTTTCCTTCTGGACAAACTGTTTTAAGATGGCGGTTTATATAGTTTTATTAGAGAACAGTTCTGTGGGAGCAAGCAGCTACCGCCATTTCAATACACATTCCTATAATTTACTCTACGTTTTCTATACTTCCTCTCTCCCTTTGTCCCTCAGGACATCTTTCTGGGATTGTATTCCCTAATGCTAGTAGCACATAAACCTTTGCCTCAAGATCTAATTTCCAGGGAAACCAGGCTAAGACAAAAGATGCCCAGTATATGAAATTCATTGCAGTGTCATTGCTGCAGCTCTGATGTGTATTTTCTGTGTAGAAAATAATATGCAAAATTCATAATTTCATAATAAAATATCATATTTTTTTTTACATTTAACATGTTAAATGATAAAGCAAATGCATGATAGAAAACTCAGATATTGAATATATACATTTAATTTTCTATTTGTTTTTGTTAGGCAATTCTAACAGCTACTTGATGAGATGTTAATATAGTTACCACGTTATTTTCTCCTTTTAGTCTGCATCTCCACAAACCTGAACACAGTTATGACATTTTTAAATAGAATCATAAATTTCAGTGCACTGTTCAGGAATAAGGTGCATTATTCCTCAGCACTGGATTTAACTTTTCTTGTAATTGACCTGATTTTTATGCTGCTCCTTTGTTAGGAATTATTCACTTTGCAAATGGGATAGTGAAGAAGAGTATACATCTCAATTTCTTCTTGGGACTCAATGGATATTTTTAGAAATTGAGCTCCAACGTGATCAAATGCTCCAGAGAACAGAGATGCACTTTTAGAGATATGTTAATAATTTTGGTGATCCACCTGGGGAAATGCTCAGTCATTCCTCTGTTTGAGAAAGTTACTGTGCTTAAATCACTATAAGGGAGTGTCTCCGGCCCTGGAGATAAAGACTTCTGAGATCAAATCATCTTTAATGTTCTGATTTGGAGGATGCTTTGAAAAAGCCCCTGAAATGAAATATCCCTTTAACCTGCTCCTTATGTTGTCTTAAATTTTCCATTAGAGATTCCTTTCTTCAACATAAGGCTTGGTTTCCAAGAGTCTTGTGTTATAATTCTCATTATATCTGGGAAGAATAATGCTATATTATGAATTTGCTTACAGATTAATAGGCACCAATGTCCTAAGGTGATAGGTTAGGTTAGATAAATGTGGAGAGAGGAGGAAGATGAGGAAAACATTTTAAGTAAATTTCTTCAAATATTCAAAAAGGCTTTGAGTGGAAAAAAGATTTCTTAGATACTTCTACCGAAACCATCACCCAAAAACGATTTAACTCAATGCATCTTCTCTAAAGCTTCTATATCTAGCCCATCATGGTATATTGGGACATGCATTAAAATATTTTTCTTTTATTCTCATACTATTCTTATTTCAGGATTCATAGATGACTCAAACCTAAATCTGTCTACTTCTCACCTACATCTGCTATGACCATTTCTCTGTTGTTGATTCCAGCTCCACTCCACAGCTTATCTCTGACTAACCCTCTATCTCTGATTTATTGGATCCTCATGAGATTTTTGCATCATGATTTCTGAATAAGTTTTATCCCAAGTGAATATCCATCAGCAATGATGTCATCCCTAACTCACAGACAGATCCCTAAAGTTTCATGCCAAAAAAAATGGGTAATTGGATAAAATAGTAGATGTGCACACTGAGAGAGAGAGAAGAAAGTAAGTCCTCTGGGATTTAAGAAATGGTAAGGTAAACAGAAGAGGAAAAAACATCAATTGGTCATAAGGATGGGACAGACTAAAATAATGCAAATGCTTCTTCATTTAAAAAATTCCGTTATATACATTTCCATGGGTTTTCATAGGTGACTTTTAATGATAATTTTGGTAAGCGGTGAGAGATAGGGATCTAGTTTCATTCTTCTACACATGGATATCTAGTTTTCCCAGCACCATTTATTGAAGAGGCTGTCTTTTCCCCAATGTATGTTCTTGGTGCCTTTGTCGAAGGTCAGTTGGACATAAATGAGTGGGTTTATTTCTGGGTTGTCTATTCTGTTCCATTGGTACATGTGTCTGTTTTTATGCCGATACTATGCTATTTGGGTTAATATAAGTAGTACATTTTGAAGTTAGGTGGTGTAATGCCTCCTTGGGGTTTTTTTGTTTGTTTGTTTGTTTGGTTCAGAATTGCTTTGGCTATTCAGAGTCTTTTGTTGTTCCATATGAATGTTAGGGTTGTTTTTTCTATCTCTCTGAAGAATATCATTGGTATTTTGATAGGGATTGCACTGAATCTGTGGACTGTTTTGGGTAGTATGGTCATTTTGACAATATTACTTCTTCCAACCCATGAACATGGAATGTCTCTCCATTTTCCTGGGTCATCTTTAATTTCTTTCATCAGTGTTTTATAGTTTGCTTTGCAGAAGTCATTTACTTCCTTGGTTAAATTTACTCCTAGGTATTTTATTGTATTTTTTTGCTAGCTATTGTAAATGGGATTGCTTTCTTGAGTTCTTTTTCAGCTAGTGCTTGTTGGTGTGTAGAAATGGTTTTGTACATTGATTTTGCATCCTGCAACTTTACTGATTGTGTTTATCAGTTCAAAGAGGTTTTTTTGTTTGTTTGTTTGTTTTTTGGTGCAGTCATTAGATTTTTCTGCATGTAAGATCATGTCACCTGCAAACAGGGACAATTTAACTTTCTCTTTTCCAATTTGAATGCCCTTTTTTCTCTTGCATAAGTGCTCTGGCTAGAACTTCCAATACTATGTTAAATAGGAGTGGTGAGAGTGGGCATCCTTGTCTTGTTTCTGTTCTTAGAGAAAAAGCTTTCAACTTTTCCCCATTCAGGATAGTTTTTAGTAGTTTTAAAATATTCACCAGTTTACCTGGACTATGCTTGATTTGGAAACTTCTGTATATGTGGATGCATTGATTTTCTTCAATTTCTTAAAACTAAAAATGATTCCAGTGAAAATCTGGTTCTGCATATAAATGCTCTTCTTCTGTGGAATTTTGGCCTTAGGATACATATTCCCAGTGGTGGAATTACTAAGTCAAATTGGATGAACGTATTGTCTTTCACTGTGTATTGTTTATGTTTATTACAAAGCAAACAGCTGTGTTCAGTTATATTAGTTTCACCACAATCTCACAAACTTTGAATGTTTTTATTTAAGCAAAAATTTTTTTCTTGTAGATAAAAAATGCAGTGTATCCCAAGAAATGTTTATTTTCTATGTCTTTAATAATGGG
Organism: Cynocephalus volans; assembly: GCF_027409185.1. Classification (NCBI taxonomy): domain Eukaryota; kingdom Metazoa; phylum Chordata; class Mammalia; order Dermoptera; family Cynocephalidae; genus Cynocephalus; species Cynocephalus volans. The sequence continues at coordinate 102,956,280 of NC_084461.1, forward strand.
TAAGAATGTGCATTTTCCCTGGTTTTATAATCTTTGCTTATATAAATTATTTGTTCATATCCTTTGCCTTAAAATGAAAAACAAGACCCCAATAAATAATCTTTAATAACTACAATAAAAACACTTTGAAAATCATGTTTGATGCAGGTATTTTCCAAACATATTTTTATGTTAGCTGCTTTCATTTGTATAGAATTTTTATTATTTTGTATATCTGCATGTTATCATGTCAATATTTCCTTTGTTTCTTTCTTTTTTCATTTTTTTTCTTTTAATCCCTCTTCTTCCTCATTTCTAAAGGTTGGCATACCAGTGGGATGAGTTCTATATTTATCACCTTCTATATCTATTGTCATTTATAGGTGATTTCAGTTGCCTCTAACCCCTTTGACTTTAAATATCATTTATATGCAGCTTATTCCTAAATGTTTATGTCTTGACTCTCTCTTTCCCCTGAGTTTTACACACATCCAACTACTTGCTCTTCATCTCTGCTTGGATGGTCATTTCAGACTTCCGGTATCCAAATGGCAATTTTTTATTCTACATTCCCCCCCAAATCTGTTTAGCACCTCTCTATCTAATCTTAGGAAATAGAGCTATTTTATACCCAGTTTTTAAAGACTGAATCAAGGATTAGTTTGAATCCTTTCTTTTCCTAAACCCAGCTTCTAATCCTTAGCAAATACTGTTCATACCACCTCCTCTCTTCTTCAACTCCACATTAGCTGAAACACCATAATTGCCCACCTAGAAGACTACAAGAATGACGAACTGGTTACTCTGCTTCAGCTCTTCCCCTCTAATATGTACAGACAGATAGCAGAGTCAGGCATTTCATTGCATAGCTCAGATCACATGATTAATCTGTGTAAAAACTTCCAATAGCTCTTCATTCCACATAGAATTTAATCCAAAATTCTTGTCCTGGGCATCAAGGTTCTAGATCATTCCATATTATGCGTTCACACCTACCTCTTAATTCATGTTATTCTCGTTTATTTCTCTGTGTCCATACTGCACTTTTTCTATCTTTTGAACACAGTAAGCTTTTTCCCACCCCAAACCTTTGCTCCTGCTGCTCTCCGGGTCTTTTTTTTTTTTTTTTTTTTTTTTTTTTATGTGCCTGCCTGTCTCCTTTCCGCCATTCAAGTCATAGTTTAACTGTTACTTCTCTGACATCAATCTTCAAAGAGACTTTTCCAGAACACTCTACAACAAAAAGCTCCAACACTTAACACCATCCAATGTAATTACAGTATTTTTTTTTTTTACCTTGTGTATTGTTTTCCTGTCTCATTGTTACCAAACCACAAGAGGTCTGTCATCCACTGCCCAAATGACCAAGTGACCAAGAAGTCTCTCTTACCCAAATTTGCAGTGTTTATTTGGAAGGCTATTCAAAGGAGCGTGATGGCAGCCAAAGTGGCTTAAAGACCTCAGGCTCCTGACCAATTAAAATGAGTGAAGGTCCTGGAAGTCATGTGGGAATCTGATTGGCCAGCAGTGAAGTCAGCTGAACTATTTCTGGCATCCTGACTATGTTCTTCTTGGCTTCTTCAAGTCTGGAAGTGTACGGGCTTCAAAGCAGACTTGTAGTTGTTTGTCATCTGCAAAGACAACTTGAGGAGAGGGGCTACAGAAGATATCTGAAGCCATAAGGCATTTATTTAAGGAACAAATATCCTGACATTTTACATTAAGTGTTAGCCTAAGGAAGTGTATGTTTAATCAACTTGACTCTTATTATTAACTAAATTTGTTACTCCTAGGAAACAAGCCTATCCTATTTAGTGAAGCATATTTTTTTGGGCTACTTTCTCCTTTCTCCCAACTGAGGCCTGTTTTTACTGGGAAGAACAGTGATTTCTTAGTGGAAATCAGTCTGTCCCCAGTTTCATCACTGAAATGGAAGCTCCAGGAGAATGCTCATCTTGCCTATTCCTGTTCAGTTCGTTATGATTTATCCGGCATCTTGCATAGTGGAAATAATTCAACAAACATTTGTTTGATTAATAAATTAGTGATTTTGTTCACCGTCCTAAAACCGAGAGTGTCATTTTATAATGAATCTGGACACCAGTACATTATTTTACTTGGTACCTTTTTTCTCATAATTTCTTTAATTTAAATTTAAATTTTTTGAATAAGAAATTTCTTTGCAAGTTTCAAAAAATGAAGCTATTAAAAAACTGCATAATCATGTCTTTTCCCACATCTATTTCTCATCTCTTTAGTTTATACTTTCATCAGAGAACAATTGTTTTTAGCTACTTGCAAATACTTCCAGTTTCTTTGTGTATATAAAAATAACTAAAAATAAATATTTTCATTTTCTACTTTTTTCTAAATACAAAAAAATAGCATCATATAAATGCTGTCTCAACTTATTCTTTTTCTTTTATTTAGCCGTATATCCTGGAGATCTTAGGAGGCTTTTTTTGTTCTTTCTATAGTAGTATCATATTCCCACTGAGTAAATATATTATAATTAACACAATCAATCCTAGACCCCTATCAATAGAAATTTGATTTTTCCCCACTATTTTACTTTTAATAATAATAATACTGCAATAAATAACCTTGTACGGACTTCATCATGCACATGAGCAAGTCTCTAGTATACTACCCAGAATGGAAATACTGTGTCAAAAGGTATATGCCTTTGTTCTTTTGATAGATATTGTCAACTCTCTCTATAAATCTTATAAAAATTACAAGCTCATCAGTCATGTATGATAATAACTGTTTCCTCACAGCTTTGCCAACAGGAAGCTTTATCAAGTACTTGGGTTTTTGCCAGTCTAATAGATGAAAAATGGAATAATTTATCTTATCCCTACTGGTGATTGAGCATTTTTAAATATGTGTACAAGCCATTTCTACTTTTGTTTCTACAAACTATATTCTTTGCCAAATTTTTCAATTTAATTTATATATTCACTCAATAAATATTTACTATGTGGCAGACAGTGTTCTATATACTTGTGATACAGCAAGTATATAGATGATATATACATTGCAAACATACATACGTTTATATGTTTTGGCTTTTGCTTATATTTTCCTTTCCTGTTGGCCGAGCAAAGTTTTGGTATGTAATGGAATTTTTACTTTCTTTATAAACCTGGTCTAGGAAGCTTCTGCTGACAGTCTGCATACAAGACATAATTTTTGCACTACTGCATGAGTTCCTCACCTTCAGGAAGTATATTGTTCTGGTGCCTTTGAAGAACTGCTACTGTTGGGCTTCTCTTTTCTTCCTCTTGTGCAGCTTCTGCCAAATCTCACTGATTTGCACAGTCATTACACAATTTTTGCCATATGCATGATATATATCTCTCCTAGTTTCATTGAAAATGGGGTATGTGGGAGAGATCTTTATTGCTTTTATATAATTTCCAGTAGGAACAAGTGGGGGGGAGGAGCTGACATAGACAGACATGTTCATACAAAAATGTCTAGATATTATTTATTTTTGTGAAATACATGTAATTATACTCCCCACAATAGCCATGTTCACAAAGGTAGCCAGAAAAACAGCTTTGGTTGCTTTCACAGTGGCCAGTTGGGAGAAAATCTGATGTAGGCAAGATTCATTCATCAAAGGACACTGATAATAAAACCAAACTCTCCAATCAGAAAATCATCAAAAAGGTAAGAATACAGAATTGCAAAGTGAAAAATGGCAAAGAAACTCTGACTTCCAAGAAAATTTAATTCTATATAAAAGATCTAATATCTTCACTAACAAGAATAAAGACATACATATCTTTAAATATGTATATCTCCGTAAAATGAGAATAAAAATGAGAATCCCATGAAATTTGCAGCATTGATAGTAATTAATGTAATATTTACCTATTCCTGGGGAAAATGTAAGCGAGGTTTCTGTTTGTCAGTTAATATCCTTGCATGAAAACTATTTGGGAAGTGTTGGGTCTCGACACTGCCTATTTTGTGTAGCACATATTCCTAGGCATATTGAGAGAGTTAGTGATGAAAATGAAGGGCCAAGTTTTAGATTACAATTCACCCAGTTAATTGAGGACTACATCTGACTGATATCCTCTTCCCATTGTAATTAGATGAACACAGAGTCAACATGTGACTTTCTAGGTGCACACTAACTGTTTACAAATGGCTGTGGTATCAGCACAGAAAGTAACGGGGATGATCTCTTTCTCAGCCAGACTGGTCAGGCAGTAGCTGGGAGTGCTGAATATCACTGCCCCCTGACTGGGAGGCTGGGGGTCCTCAGTAGGGCAGAGGGGAACTAAGCAAGGACATGGGTGATATATTGAGAGCTTTAGTCATAGCCGACTAAAACTTATTTGGCTGTATTTTTAAAATTTAAAAAAAATTGTATAGCCCATTTATTCAAACGAAAGGCAAAAACTAATTCATGTGTTTCCTGGGAACCTTATAGAGTTAGTTCTGAATTTAAGATTCCACTTAAAGAAGTATCCTCTGTAATGAGTGATGGGTGTTGCTGTCTTTATTTGATACTAGAAAAAGAATACACAAGAAATAAATAGAAGAATAAAGCTTGTAGGATAAAGGAACCCTGTTGGCCATTGCCATTAAATTAGGCCATAGATTTGCAGTTTGAGGTTACATACATAGAAATTGGTAATGAGGATGAGCAGCACCAGGTATGAGTAATATGGAGCCCATGTTCAGAATAATTTAATGCCTTCAAAGAACATTCTTTAGAAGCTATGTCTACCCTGCTGTTTACAAGTTGCATAGACATGAATCCAAAGGGATCCCTGCCATCACAAGTCCATAAATACTAAATTCAGTAAATTCAAGCCAGCCGTTTCTTGATTATTCATTAGAAAAACGCTTAACAGAAAATAGGCTAAGTTGAATGCTATAGAACATTATTTTTAAGGAGTTTATTTATCTGAAACTTACTCCCACCCCACAATTCTAGCAATGAGCAATGTATTTCCAATTATATTTTCCTTTTCTTAATATTATAGACATTTTACAAAAGAAGACACACTCTAGTCTTTACTATAATACTAACAGAATTTACTAATGGTTCAAAATCCTTATACGTAGGGAAAGAAATGTTTTTGGAAATAAATTTAGTTCGATGGGTCACTGACACCCAGATAAAGAAATAAAATAAAAGCTCCTTATAATTCAAATGGGCAAAATTAGATTTTCTGCTGTGCTCTGTCTCTTAAATGGAGGTATTTGCATTTTAGGTGGTATTGTGCTCACAAGAAGCAGGTTTTCATGTACTGAATAATGATCAGAGAAAGAAATACATTTTACATCTGATAAAGAAATATGTAGCACATCTAAATTCATTTTACGCCTAACCTAGAAAATCAATGAATTAAGATAATTACTCAGAAAATTCAAAATAACAAACACCCTCACTGGATTAAAATGATAATTTGAAGAAAGTACACTTTGCAGCTACAGTAACAGGAGTGTATTCCATGATTTGAAATCAAAAGAGATATAGAAAATAAGTGAGTAAAAATGTATGAATGCATTTTATTAGAATGTTCTGGATTTGGGGGGCCAATTAATACAGTAAAAAATAAAATATAAGTTGTTATACATGTATATGTACATATATAATATAATCAAATATTTTCTCCTCTATACTACTTGAGGATTATCCTATTTTTCTATTCTCATATTTTTTCAAAATAAGTACTAGAATACTAGAATATTTTCCAGTACATGATACTTAAACCAAATAATTAATTGGTAGCTTTTTATTTACACTTGAGTATGATATTCATGATACTCTATGAATTAATAATTCTTCAAAAAACAAATAAAATTGCAATGAAAAGGTGGCAATGTTGAAACTACCTTACCCTAAAATTCAGTTCAGGCACCCCGGACTCTTTTTCAAGGTGGATTACCTCTTAGATTAATACAAAGGGCCTGCTTGAACTGGTGTCTGCCACCTCTGTAAATTTGCTAATTTATGAGGTGTTGTGTTTTTTGTTTGTTTGTTTTTTGTTTTCCTCCCAGCAGAGGATTTAAAGAGATTTTATTTTCTGGCACTATTTATATCAATTAGGTATGGCTCCAAAAAGAATTATCATATTTACTTCATAAGGCCCATAGTTGAAAGACTATCCTAGAGGCAAAATGCTTCATATTTTCACCTCAAACATGTCTCTATAATTATTTATTCCTAGTCTTTCATTAGTAAATGTTCTGCGCACAAATATAGAAAGATAGTAATCTCCAGTTGAGGATCATTGTTTCCCAAATTAATAAAATTGAATTAATTCATAAAATTTTCAGCCTTTAGTGTCTTTTATCACATAAGCACTAGAACACCATTCACATTATCTCTAACAATTTTCTATGTCATTTTTTAAAAGTTATAGAAAAACACTGAATGATTATTTGCAAATTAAGGACTTAAATATATCTGACTTGTTGAAACTCGTATCTCATGTATTTCTTCAGAAGAGCATTGTCATTCAAAGCTAGCTTCAGGCTTGGGAGTATTTTTCCAGTGGCAACATGACTATAATCATTTCCAATTGCCCTCCTTGCCAACTCCCTATCCCATTTATTGGTAAGACTCACAGTTTTGCTATGAAATATTCATGTTTGGAACTTCAGGCTGCTCCATCCCGTCAAGTGGATGACAGTCAGCCTGAAAGGCAGCTGTGCATGTGAATTAATCTACCTTACTTTATCTGACCAAGTGCATCTTCTGTTTCTTTGGGATTGAGAAAATGTCCAGCCATTTTCCAGTGCACTGTGCAATAATGTAGACTCAGGAGATTTCTGTAGATTTGACTGTTTTCTTCTCCAATCCAGCAGAACAGTTGGCATTATTATCTTCTGGAACACTTTGTAAAACCATTTATGGATAAAAAGAAGAGATGCCTTGGCCTTTCTCACAAAAATTCTATGTGTGCTCAGGACCCAGAGACACACAATGAACTTCATTGACTCCCCATTGTCTTGTACGCTAGTTCTCAAACTCTGATCCTTGGAACGCCTGCAGCAGAAAAATCTTCTAAATTAGAACTCTGGAGTTTAGGTCAAGGACACTATTTTGCATATGAATTTTCATTGAACAGTTTAAAGTCCAGACAACCTTATCTGACATCTTTACAATCTGGCTCTAACAGATATTCAGCTGCTTCTTTTTGATCACTTTACCTTACAGGCATACCGAACTGTTCGTGTTCTTTGGTATGCAATCCTCACTTATTTCTCCATACCTTTGTCATTTTCTCTGTCTCATCTACCAACTTCTTTCTGTGTTTAAAAAACTCTTGCTTATTTTTAAAAACCCATTTCAAATATTATTTTCTAAAGCAGAGTTTGTAACTCCATCTTCCAGCATTAGTTTTTTTTACATTTTTTTTTTGTTGTTTTTACATCAGGATGCAATTAAGTATTTACTAATCTGACTAGCTCTTGGATTTTGAATTCTCAAAGGCAAAAATCATATCTTTTTTTTTTAAGCCAGCAATATTTGTATTTATCTTTTAACATCATTTATTCTATTTGCAACAATCTACCAAATTCAAACTAGGAAAATTATGTAGAAATGTGAACACTTTCCATAATATGTAATGTGGCATTGGTACACTTATTTTTTAAAAATATATCTTTTAATTTAAAGTACTTTTAAAGAACTTTCCAAAATTGTATAATCAACAAATCACAAGTTCATAAATTTTAGCCTTATTAATTAAAATGGGTTGCAAAAAAAACCCCTTTATAGCCTTGAGATACTTGTCAGTGACTTGTCATTGAAGTTCAATTTATGAAAGTTGTTTTGAAGAGATACGTAGATTTTTTTTAAAAATTCATTTAATCTGTGTTTTCTATTAAGAAACCTTGATAGGAGCCATTAGAGATCAATTTTCATTACCTTGTCTCCAGTTTGAACCAAAACTATTTCCTTTTTTTATAATCTGGAATGTCATTATTTCACCTTTATTTTACACATAGTTTTTTTTCTGGGTATGCAAGTCCTTTTTTTTCCCCCTAAAAATTTATGTATTTGTTTTTGGTTATACATATTTACAGGGTACAGAGTTGATCAACAGTATTTGTGTACAATATGTGGCAATCAAATCAATATTATTAGCATGTTCATCATTACAAATCATAGTTATTCTTTGTGTCCCTTACACAATCTCTAAACTCTTTCCCTCCTCCTTTCCCACCTCTAGTAACTATAGGTCTGTTCTTTCCTTCTGAATGTTCAATGTTTTATTATGGTCTTTCTTTTTCTTCCTTTCTTTCTTCCTTCCCTCCTTCCTTTCCTTCCTTCCTTTCTTTCCTTTCTCTCTCTCTTTTTCTCTCTCTCTCTCTTCCCACTTATGAGTGAGTACATGTGGTATTTCTCTCTCTGTGCCTGGCTTATTTCACATAATGTAAGTTTTTCCAAATTCATCCATATTGCTGCGAATGGCAGAGTTTCATTCTTTTCTATGGCTGAGTAGTATTCCATTGAGTATGTGTACCACATTTTCCTTATCCAGTCGTCCATCAAGGAACATTTAGGTTGATTCCATATTGTGGCTATCATAAATAGAGCTGCGAGGAAGAGGGGAATGCAGGTGTTCCGTCAAAATGATGATTTCCATTCCTTTGGGTATTTACCCAGCACTGGGGCTGCTGTATCATACAGCAGTTCTATCCGTAGTTGTCTGAGAAAACTCCATGCTGTTTCCCGTAATGGCTGCAGTAATTTGCAGTCCCACTAACAGGGTAGATGAGTTCCCTTTTCTACACATCCTCACCAGCACTTGTTCTTCTAAGTCTTTTTGATAATAACAAGTCAAAGATGATACTTCAATGTGGTTTTGATTAGCATTTCCCTGATACTTAGTGATGTTGAACATTTTTTCATGTACCTGTTAAGCGTTCATATGTCTTCCTTTGAAAAATGCCTATTCAGTTCCTTTGCCAAATTTTAATTAAATTATTTGGTTTTTGACTGTGAAGTTGAGTTCCTGGGTATTAATCCCTTGTTGGATGTATAGTTTACAAATATTTGCTTCCATTCTGTGGATTGTCTTTTCACTCTATTGATTGTTTCCACTGCTGGGCAGAGCTTTTCAGTTTGATATAATCTCATTTGTTTATTTTTACTTTTGTTGCTTGTGCATTTGTAGTCATTCATAAAGTCTTTGCATACTCTTACATCCTGAAGTGTTTCCCATGTGTTTTCTTCTAGGAGTTTTATAGTTTCAGGTTTTAATTCTTTAATCCATTTTGAGTTGATTTTGGTGTATAGTAAAAGGTATGGTTTTAGTTTTGTTCTTCTACACATGGATACCCAGTTTTCCCAACACCATTTACTGAAGAGGTTGTCCTTTCCCCAGTGTATGTTCTTGGTGACTTTGTCAAACATCAGGTGACTGTAAGTACTTGGGTTGATTTCTGGGTTCTCTATTCTGTTCCATTGGTCCTCGTGTCTGTTTTTATGCCAGTACCATGCTGTTTTATATTACTGTAGATGTTCCATATGAATGTTATGAATGTTATGATTGTTTTGATTGTTTTTTTCTGTTTCTGTGAAGAATGTCATTGGTATTTTGATGGAGATTGCTTTGAATCTATAGAACACTTTGGATAGTATAGTCATAGTCATTTACACAAAGTTAATTGTTCCAGTCCATGAACATGGAATGTCTTTCCATCTTTTAGTATCCTCTTTAATTTCTTTCAGCAATGTTTTGTAGTTCTCATTGTACAGATCTTCCACCTCTTTGGTTAAATTAATTCTTAGGTATTTTACTCTTTGGGTAGCTACTGTAAATGGGCTTGCTTTCTTGATTTCTTTCTCTACTTGTTTATTGTTGGTGTATAAGAATGCTACTGATTTTTGTGTACTGATTTTGTATCCTGCAACTTTACTGAATTTGTTCATGAGCTCTAACAGTTTTTTTGGTAAAGCTCATGGGTATTCCTCTATAGAGGATCACATCATCTGTGAACAGTGTCAATTTGATTTTGTTTTCTAATTAAGAGTCTTTTATTTCTTTCTATTGCCTAATTTCTCTGGCTAATACTTCCAATACTGTTTGAATAGGAATGGTGAGAGAGGGTATCCTTATCTTATTCTTGTTCTTAAAGGAAGAGCTTTCAGCTTTTCCCCATACAGGATGATATTGGCAGAGGGTTCATCATGTATGGCTTTTATTATGTTGAGATATCTTTCTTCTATACCTAATCTGTTGAGCATCTTTATCATGAAGGAATGCTTAGCTTTGTCAAATGCTTTTTATGAATCTATAGAGATAATAATATGGTTTCATCCTTGCTTCTGTTGATGCGTGTATCACGTTTAATGATTTGAGTATGTTGAGCCATCCTTGCATTCCTGGGATGAATCCCACTTGATCATGGTGTATAATATTTTTGATGTGCTGTTGTATTCTGTTTGCTAATATTTTGCTGAGGATTTTTACATCTATATTTATCAACAATATTGGCCTGTAGTTTCTTTTTTGTGTGTGTGTCTTTGTCTGAGTTGGGCATCAGGGTGATGTCGGCCTCATAGAATGAATTTGAGAGAATGGCCTCTGTTTTAATTTTTTGGAATAGTTTGAAAAGAACTGGTTTAATTCTTCTATAATAGTTCTGTAGAATTCAGCATTGAAGCCATCTGGTCCTGGGCTTTACTTTGTTGAGAGATTGCTGATTTCTGTGTCAATTTCATTGCTTTTTATTGGTCTGTTCAGGTTTTGTATTTCTTCTTGGTTCTGTCTTGGTAGTTTGTATGTGTCCAGAAAGGTATCCATTTCCTATGGGTTTTTTAATTTGTTGGTATATAGTTGTTCATAATAGTCTCTAATGATTCTTAGCATTTTTGTGGTATAGTTGCAATGACTCCTTTTTCATTTCTGATTTTTATTATTTGGATCTTCTCTCTTCTTCCTGTAGATAGTCTAGCTAATGATTTGTTTATTTTGTTCATCTCAGAAAAAATCTTTTTGTTTTGTTATTTTTTTGTATCATTCTTTTGGTCTCTCCTTCCTTTACTTCTGCTCTGGTCTTAATTATTTTTCCCATCTACTAGCTTTGGGATTAGATTATTCTTGTTTTTCTAGTTATTTGAGATTTAATGTTCCATTGCATATTTTAACTCTTTCTCTTCTTTTGAAGTAATCACTTATTGTAATAATCTTCCCTCTTAGTATGGCTTTTGCAGTATCCCATAGATTTTGGTAAGTTGTACTTCTGTATTCATTCATTTCAAGGAACTTTTTGATGACCTGTTCAATTTCTTCTTTGACTCATAGGTCATTCAGGAGCATGTTGTTTAATTTCCATGAATTTGTATAGTTTCCATAGTTTTGTTTGTTGTTAATTTCTAACTTTATTTCTTTGTGTTCTAAAATATACTTGATAGGAATTTGATCTTTTTAAAAGTGTTGAGACTTCATTTGTGACCTTACATGTGGTCTGTCTTAGAGAATGATACATGTTTTGATGACATGTGTATGATCTGCCATTGTTGGATGAAATGTTCTGTATATGTCTACAAAGTCCATTTAATATAAGGTGCTGTTTAAATTGAAAATTTTTCTGCTGGTTCTTTGTCTAGATGATCTGTCCAATGCTGACAGCAGTATGTTAAAGTACCCAACTATTATTCTGTTGGGGTCTATTTCTCCCATTAGGTCCAATAACAGTTGCTTTATATGTCTGGGTGCTCCAATGCTGGGTACCTATATATTTATGATTGTTATATCTTCTTGCTGCATTGATTCCATTATCATTGTGTAATGTCCTTTTTGTCTCTTTTTACAGTTCTTGGTTTGAAGTCTGTTTTATCTGATATAAGTATGGCAACTCCTGCTTGTTTTTGGTTTCCATTCCATTTGTATGGAATGTCTTTTTCCATCCCTTCACTATTAGTCTGTGTGAGTCTTTATTGGTGAAGTGAATTTCTTACAGGCACATATAGTTTGGTCTGTTTTTAAAATCCATTAAGCCACTCTATATATTTTAAGTGGAGAATTTAGTCCATTTACATTAAGGGTTCTTATTGATAGGTATTGCCTTATTCCTGCCATTTTGTTAATTCCTCTTTGGTTGTTTTATATTTCTTATGTTCCTTTCTTTCTCTTTTGTTGTTTATCTTTGCTGCTGTTTTTTTTCTGTAGTGATAGAATACATTTTCTTTCTCTTTCTCATTTGCATATCTATTCTACTGGTAGTTTTTATTCTTTCTCATGTGTTGGTGTGACTTATCTCTCTCTTTTGATTCCATATGTAGGACTCTACTGAGGATTTGTTGATGGGCTGGTCTTGTGGTGGTGAATTCCCAGTTTTTGTTTGTCTGGGCAAGATACTATTTCTCCTTCATTTCCTTCATTTCTTGGTTGGCAGTTTTTTTCTTTTAGCACTTTGAATATGTCATCTCACTTTCTCCTGGACTGCAGGGTTTCTGTTGAGAAGTCTGCTGTTAACCTGATGGGGATTCCCTTATAGGTTATTTGACACTTTTCTCTTATTGTTTATAGAATTCTTTCTTCTTTTTTACTTTTGATAATTTGACTATGATGTGTTTCAGAGATATCCTTTTTGGGTTGAGACTGTTTGGGGATCTTTGAGCTTCTTGGATCTGTAAGACCATATCTCTCCCAATATTTGAGAAGTTTTCAGCTATTATTTCATTAAATTGGCTTTCAATGGCTTTTCCTTTCACTTTCTCTTCCTGTACACCTATAGTATGGATGTTTGTATGCTTAAGGTTGTCAGAAAGATTTTGCAGCTTTTCTTCATTTTTTAAAAATTATTTTCTTTCTTTTTTTCTTATTTGGTCCAACTGTGTTAATTCAAAAAGCTTGTCTTCTAGTTTGGAGATTCTTCTGCTTGTTGTAACCTACTGTTTATGCTCTTAGTTGTATTTTTTATTTCTTTAAATGAATTCTTTAGTTCCAGGATTTCTGCTTGATTTTTTTTTTATTATTGCTTATATCTCTTTGCTGAATTTCTCATAATGTTCTCAAATTTCTTTTTTACTTCATTGTGATTTTTATCTATTTTTTCATCCATCATTTTGAGTTTCCTTAGTATTGCCCTTTGGGATTCCTCTTCAGGCAATTCACCTATTTTCTGTTTTGTGGGATCTGGTATTGGAGAATTGTAGCCTTCTCTTGGAGAAGGAAAGCTTCCTTGATTTTTCATGCTTCTCGTATCTCTGAGCATCTGGTGGCATAGTCATTTCTTTTAATTCTAGGAGTGGCTTTTGAAGGCAGAAATTCTTTCCTGTAGAAGTATTCTATATTGTCAGTTGTGTTGGGCATTTTATGTTTGGATCTGGGTGAGTACAGTAGTGAAGTCTTCATGTGACTTTTTCAACTGTACTCAATTTTAGAGGTATTGTTGGGTGTCTTTGTGACCAAGATGGAGGGGCCTTCAGCAGTTTCTTGTTGGGATGTGTAGTGGATTGAATTATGTATCCCCAAAACTCCCTGAAGCTTGAATTGTGTCCCCCAAGTTTTATATATTAGAAACTTAGCCCCCACTGTGACTGTTAAGAGGGTGGGAAATCCTATTATGGCAATTGAAAGGTGGAGCCTTGAAGAAGTGATTGGACTGTATGGCCACGCAGTGGTGAATGGATTAAAAATGGTGGTCAGGAGTGTGGTTCTGAGAACTTTAAAGAAGGAGAGTCTGTCTTTCTCTGTGCTCTCTCTACACTCTCTGCTTCTACCATCTTCCAATGTGGGACCCCGTGTCACTGTTGCTACCACCAGGTAGACTTTGGACTTCCCAGTCTCAGAAATTGTAAGCAATAAATTTTATTTTCCTTTATAAATCACCCAGTTCCAGGTATTTTGTTATAAGCAACAAAAATGGACTAATACAGGGTGGGTCATTTATTTTTAGTCAGTGGGTTACTGTTGCAGCAGTTCCTCAGCTGTTTAGCCAGGGGCAGCCTGTGTAGATGCTGCAGGACCCAGTGGCTTTCTAGAGGAGTGCTGTGGTAAGGAAAAAGCTACTACCTGATCAGCTGTTGGTTTGGGGTGATTATACACAGCTGTCACAGGGCCTGGCAGCTCTGAATGTGGCTGCCTATTCAGCTGTTGAGCACGATGCAAGCCTGTAAGGGTGCAGCATAGGCCAGCAGTTCTGCATAGGTTTGCCATGGGGCATCAGAGCTGCTGTCTGGTCTGCTGTCTGTCTGGGAGTAGATATATACTGAGGCAACAGGTCCTGGGAGCTCTGTAGAGGGCCCCTGGCTCAGGTATTGAGCCTGGAGCAGGCCTGTGTGAATGATATAGGATGAAGCATCTCTCTGGAGGTGTGCTGTAGGAAGGGAAAGCTACCACCCAATCACTGTTGAGCCCGATGCAAGCCTGCAAGGGTGTTCCTAAGTCCAACAGCACCACAGAGGCCTGTCTTGGGTAGAGGGTGCTGCATGGGTTCAGATGCTGGGATCTCAGTCCTTCTCCAGGCACCATGTGCCTTGGTCCCACCTGTGCCCAAGTGAGCAAGGTAGAATGCAGGCAGGGCCTCCAGACAACGGGAATCAGGTTCACTTGGTCCAGTGCAGGAGTCTAGGCTCCAAATAGTTTGCACTGTGGCCCTACAGGTGCCCCTGTGAGCACGTGGAAGGTTGCAAGGGGAGGCAGGGCTTCCCCTGGATGAGTTAGCTGTGGTCTGTGTGCGTACCTGTGGGCTCAGCCCGCATAGCTCATACAAGCCAGGCTGTGAATGTGGGGAACCTCTGCACTTCAGCGGATTTTCTGCTCTGCCAGTCTGCCTGCTCACCTTGAAGGGAGGGGCGTCAAGTGGATTGGTCTTTCTGTCTGTCCTAGGCTCCGTTCTGAGTGAGCACTGTAGAATGCAGGCAGTGCCCCCAGACAAAGGGACTCAGGTTTTCCGGGTCTGGCACAGGGGCCCAGGCTCCAATTAGCTGGGATTGTGGCCCTGCTGGCACCTGTTCAAGTGTGTGGAGGGTCCTGGCGAGAAGTGAAGTTGCTGCCAGGTTAGCTGTGGGCCGTGTGGGCACCTGTGGATTCAGCTCCCATGGACCATGCCAGGCAGGACACAAATGTGAGGAACCACTGCACTTTAGCAGATTTCCCGCTCAGCAGGTCTGCCTGCCCACCTAGTGTGGAGCGAGTGCTGAGTGAATTCAGACATGGGTCCCAAAATGACTGGGGAGACTCCTCAAGGTGGAGATTGCTGGCATTTGTGGTGGCTATGGGAATAGCTGGGGTCTTTTCTGGCTTACCTTCTCTCCGCATGGTTCCAGGCTGGTCCCTGCGGCAGTGCTGAGGTTGGATGCCGGTTCTGCTGTCTATGTTGCTGTTCCCTTCATACACACCTCACAAGAAGTTTCTTACTCTCCTGGTGCTCTGAATCATGTTTCCTCAGGTTCCAGTCAAAATATATTTGACCATTTACTTTTTATAAGCCTACAGAGAGGGAGTCTATAGCCCGAATCATTTCAGTGATTAACAACACTCACTACCAAGACAGTTTTAATTATTTTTAATGTAAGTCACTGAATGTAAGTCTATTTCCTTTGGCTCTGTCCTCAGAAAAGATGGGAAACAGCAGGTCACCGTTCTCGGCATAGAAACCTCTCTCATATATATGAAGACCATCAATAAGCCATCCTCCTCCAGGCTAAACAATCTCTTTCCCTTTAGCTTCTAAAATGGCTCTTATATATAGGCCAACATGTTAGTCATCTTTGTAGCTCTTCTCTGAACACTACTTGACTTCCATAAGTTGTGGATTCCATAATGCATTTCTAGGAAGAGGTCAATACTTTTTAATTTTTTTTTTTTAATACTTACACAAAACAGCATTTTTCTATAGACAATCTAGTACAGCTTTAAAGTCACATATTTTCCAGAACATTCCCCACTGGAAACTCATGTGTTCCAAAGATGATTAATATAATGAATTTAATGTGCAAGAGAGAATATCCTATGGACACTTTTGTTAAAATTTGAGTGTGTATATTTTGCCTATTAATTATCTATTAGAGGACTTTAGATGAATCACTATGACTTAACTCCAGCAACCCCAAATAGAAACTTGCTCCTTTGAGTTTCAATACTACAAACAACTTGAATTTACAAATTCATAAAAACTTGATGTAATACAGATAGTGAAAAAAGATTACAAACTGATCATGAACAGGTCACAATTTTAGGAATGATGATTGGCTAATGTGGATTCAAACACATCAATTCCATTTTCTCATCAGTCGTTCCTGGTGACCAGGCATCTACAAAGGGGTAGCTTTGGCTCCAGTGTAATCTATGGCCAAAAAAAGAGGGTAACGATAAACATGGAACTGGGTATGGCTTCCACTTAGCATAGAGATTATGACCATTAGAAAATCTCCTTTAGATACACAAATGCAACCCTTTTGGTTCTAATATTTTTTTTACACTCTTTGTCCACAGTAGTAATAGACTGGATAAATTTAAAGGCAAATGAATGGTAGACATTTATCCTAGCATGCCACCACTAAAGAGGTGTTGGAATAATATTGATATTTTAGGAATTGAAGTGTCCCGCGGAGACTGTTAGGATTATTTCTAGTCTTTCTCTATTTCTGATAGAACATCAGTATCCTAAGTAGTAGATCCTTCTTTAGTGTTAATAGTCTATTCCAAATTGTATGAAAAATACAAAACTTCATCTTCCCACTGCCCATACCTGCCCCAAGAAAAGTGATATTACGAGTAAAGATGGAGGATATGTAGCTAAAGGTGGAACTTTAGGCTAATAAGGACATTTGGATTTGTATCTGTTACATTGTATGTGTTAGCGACAGATCTTTGGTCTTTTTTATTAGCATATATTTTCTTGCACATTTTCCTTATTACCATGTCATTAGCTGGGCTACTAAAATAAACTAATCTGGGGTTTTTATACTGCTAAGAAGGAAATGCTTACTATGAACAGATCAACAGGAAAGTGGGTGGAGAGGAAAAGAAGCATTTTCCAGACATCTTAGAAATGACTTGTCTAGGCAAAAAAGTAGTCAATATAGATATATGACATAGATGTACATATATTTATCAATTTATTAATCAATCTCTCTATATACATCTATATCTCTATCATCTATCTATCTGAGAGATTATAAGAAATTGGTTTACACGATTGTGAGAAAGTTGAATCCATAGGGCAAGAAGTCAGGAAGAGAAGATCCCAATAAAGGGAAAACAAATTATAGACCAACAAACATTGGAGCATGGCTCAGGGGAATGCCAAATCTTTTTTTTTAAAGGGCTTCCACTGTTAAGTCAGGTCCTCCAGTATAGTCTCCCATACTTAAAACAACTGATTAGAGCTTTAATCACATCAGCAAAAGACCTTCACAGCAGCACCTAGGTCAGTGTTTGATTGAAAGACTGGAAAAAAGATATGCGTGCGTGTGTGCTACAAAATCTCTGCTGTTCTCCATTCTATCATCATACTGTATGTAGCCAATCTGACGACACATTAAAGAAGTCATCACAGATAGGTCTGTGTTTTTCTGGATTTTTCCACTGGACCTTTTCCTCATCGGGGGTCTACTGGCAGTTGCTCTGGCCACTGCAATTGTAAGAAAAGAATTCAGAAGGCTGATCCTGACCTCTTGCAGGCAAGGCTGTGGGTCAAACTGTTATACCTAGACTCTCAATTAAAAAAGAAACAAAACTACGACAAACAAACAGATACGAGGTTGTTGGGAGGGAGCGGGGAGTGGGAGCGGGGAGGGAGGTTTTGGTAATGGGCCACAATAATCAACCACATTGTATGTTGACAAAATAAAATAAAATTTTTTAAAAACCAAACAAACAAAAAACGAAAAAAAAAAATGAAACAAAAACAAAACACTGGTAGAGGCATAAAATTTGAGATCTGGAAGGCATCTTAGACATTGCTGCTACTTTCCCATACATCAATGAAATTAGTGTTTTTCTGATTGTTATAGTGCTAATTAGTAATACAGCCACATCTAATGGCCTAATCATATCATATCACAATAACTAAAATTTAAAAGCACTATTCCATGATGTTTACATGTGAAACCAAGGAAAACAGAGGTTAAATAACTTCTGCAAGTTAGTGTTAGTAAGGGAGAAAGGATTCAACACAGGTGGCCTAATTTCAGAGACTGTTTTTAGCCTCTGCTCTACTACATATCCCAGACTAGGGTATGCATCTCACGACTGCTGGTAAAATAGTGCTTTTTTCCAGTAGTCTCTTATTTATCATGGAAAAATCATCCCAAATTATTTTTACTCTATGGCAGTCAGGAAAATCAGCTATCTAACGTTTTGTTTCTTTAATTCCTTCTCTTCCATTCTTCAATTCAATTCTTTCTCTCCCAAGAAAAATACCTGAAATGTATTTCTGTTTTGACTTGTGCCCATCTATTACTTTCCTTTCTTCTCTCTTCCTTTCTGTGACATCAACAGATGGGTTTTATCAAGAGGTTTTTCAGGTACTCCAGGGTCCTCTCCTTACATTCACTAGCTTTCTAAGCTGTAAAACTTAGCAGTGTTTCAACTTTATAATAGCTATTATAATAGCTATTCTTTCTGGATATCTGAAGTATAGAATCTGCTAGGTAGTATTTCCTAAATTACATACATTTAAATATTTTTGGCACAGACAAAAGATTAATCACAAGTTTAGTATGTGTCTAGAAAATTGTTATTTCCTAAAGCACCATGAAATCACAAACCTGGTATTCCTAATAGAGTTTCTTTTATAGATATAATTCTGTTAGGTTTTGCTAACTGCAAGTGACTTATCCAACAGCAGGTTTTGGATAGCTTATTTCTGAAAAATAAAACTACATAAAAAAATACAACAAAAGCATTAAATGAAAAATAAAGAATTATCAAAGAATCTTGCGTAAGGATTATGCAAATGCAGGAAAAAAAGAACACAACTTAACAGCTTTATTGAGATATAATTTTGCATACCACAAAATTCACCTGTCTAAAGTGTAAGATTCATTGGTTGTCAGTATATTTACAGGGTCATGTAACCATCACCATTATATAATTTTAGAACATTTTCATCACTCCAGACATAAACACAGTACCCATGAGTAGTCAATCCCAGTCACTTCTTTGCTAACCTGAAACAACCACTAGTTCACTCTCTGTCATTATAAATTTGCCAGTTCTGTACATTTCATATTAATGGAGTCATACAATATTGGCCTTTTGTGATTACTTTCTTTCAATTAGTGTAATGTTTTTGAGATTCATCTATGTTCTAGCATATCTCTGTACTTCATTTATTTTTATTAATGGCTAATATTCTACTGTATGAATATACCACATGTTGTTTATCCATTCATTAGTGATGGGTATTTGGTGTGTTTCCATTTGGAGGCTATTATGAATGATGTTGCTATAAACATTCATTTATATGCTTTTGTGTAGATGTATCTTGTTATTTATTTAGGGTTCTATATTTACGCGTGAAATTGTTGGTCATATGTTAATTATATGTTTAACATTTCAAGAAAATGTGAAACTTTCTTTGGAAAATCACTATTCAAATCTTTCTCCATTTTTAAATTGTGCAATTTACCTTTTTTAATATTGAATTGTAGGAATTCTTTATGTAATCTGGATTCAAATCTATTATTGAACACACAATTTGAAATGTTTTCTCTCATTCTGTGTGTAGTCTTTTTACTTTTTTGATAATGTTGTTTGAAGCAAAAGGGATATATTTCTGATTTTAAAAATGCCAATTTCTTTAGATACAGTTATGTGTTACTGCTGTGGTTTGAATGTATCCCCAAGCTCATGTTGAAACTTACTTCCAATATGGTGGTGGAAGGTGGGGCCTTTGAGAGGTGGCTGGTTGAAAGGACTATACCCTCAGGAATGGATTGATTCATTCATGGAGTAATGGATTTATGGTTAATGTGTTGTCATGAGCATAGTTCTGATGGCTTTATAAAGAGAGGGAGTTGAGAAGGTTAATTTCTCTTGCTCAGGCCATTCTCTCACCAAGTGATGCTCTGCATCATCAGGGTCCCTGTAGAGAAGAAGGCTGTCACCAGATGTGCCACCTGGATCATGGACATTTCTTTATAAATTACCCAATTTTGGGTATTCTGTTATAAGCAACAACAACAAAAAAGACTAAGATACTTAATGATGAGAATACAATCTGAAAAATGTTGTTAGGTGATTTCATCATAGTGCGAACATCATAGAGTGCACATACACAAAACTAGATGGTACAGCCTACTACACACCTAGGCTATATGGTATAACTTATGGGTCCTAGGCTACAAACCTGTACGGCATGTTATTGCAACGAATTCTGTAGGCAGTTGTAACACAATGGGACATACTTGTGTATCTAAACATATCTAAACATAGAAAAGATACAGTGAAAATATGGTATGAAAGTTAAAAACCAGTACACCTGTACAGGGCATTTACCATGAATGAAAGTTACATGATTGGCAGTTTCTCTGGGTGTCAGTGAGTAGGGAGTGAATGTGAATACTTAAGACACTACTGTACACTGCTGTAGACTTTATAAATACTGTACACTTAGAGTACACTAAATTTATAAAAAGATAAATTGCACTATGATGTTATGATAGCTATGGTGTCGCTAGACAACAGGAATTTTTCAGCTCCATTGTAAACTTATGGGACCCCTGTCATAGGCCTATGGTTGACTGAAACATCATTAAGCAGTTCATTACTGTATTTGGCATGCCTCTAAAAAATTAATTGGTTAATTGGAGGAGAAATATGCTGGTACCCATTCTAGGATCATTCAATACAAATTAAAAGCAGGTAGATAGCATGGCTATACCTTGGTCAAAGATCATTGAAATAACTAAGTTAGTATTAAAAACTATTTGAAGTGAATATTTATGTCTGCTTTAATGCATTAAGGTTATTCTTTCTTTTCAGTTAACACTGTCAGATAACGTATATAAGGATGTTTAACATGAGCCATTTGAATATTATCTCACTCTTAGTTTATAGACATAATAAGATTCTGCCTACTAAATTTTCTGTTTTTCTGATGAGATTTGGTTAGCCTATTCCCTAGCAAACTAGGAAAAATTTCTGTGATTAGTATCATAAATATTTATAAAAGACTATAGTGGAAACAATTTAGCTTTTTGAATTTTGCGTAAATGCTACCTTATTCACTGTGTCAAATATTTCCCTTGCAAATGAATTTTTTCATGCTAGTGCATTCAGAATCAATAAGTCTTGGGAGATTTTTCTGCACCTATTAAAGTAGAGATGACAAATTGCTGTTGAAATAAAATATAAGCATATTCTCAATTTCAACTTTTATCTACATTTTATGTAGTTTTCCAGAAGAGAGTCCCATCAAAAAATTATCATAAATAATGATAGTACTATCTACTACATTACTTTATCCTGCTGTAGTTGACTTTCTCATTCAATTATCTAAGAACACCAAAAACATTTAACCTGCATATCTGAAGCTAATCATCTTAATCTATAATTACTTAAAGTTAGTGACTTTATTTGTGCTCTTTGTGTGAGGATGGTAAAACCTTTATATTCTGTACAAAGTTTACACTACTGTCAACTTATAAGAAGTTTTTTAACAGTCAGCCCACAAGCATTTGAGGATTTAGTTAAAATAAAGGGACAAATATCGTGGATTTGACATTTTTCTCCACTTTATGAAAATTGCATATGAGTTTTCATAATTTTAATAGCAGAAGTAATGGGGATAAAAAAGAATTGGGCCATTTTTCTACTTGTAGGAAACCAACGTGACATAAATAATATTTAAATGATTCAGTTGCATACAATTACTAATTGGTTTTTTGAATGACTCTATTCTTTTCCATTTAACTAGATTGTCTCCCACATAATCATTCATTGTAAAACAGATTATAAATTGTGGTTTTAAACATATTGCGATATACTCATCATGATTTGTTAGGCTTCTAGGAACAACATTAAAGTGATTGATGCATTCTAAAGTGCTATACAAATAAACTAAACTAAAATAAGGTAAAATAAAATAGGAATGTATGAGAAGTATAAGTTGTCATAAGGTCATAGCAGATCCACTCTAAATGAAGTTAGGATGTTATCAACAAAAAGCTTTGTAACAAACAAAGAGTGCAAAAAAAATAAAAAGATTTCAACCTCATATACAGCTCTTCTCGAGAGTAAGCTGCTTTTTCATATGAAGCCTCTAATTTAACATAATGTGATTTGAATCCTCATCCATGGATGGCTATGTGCATCTCTTTTTTTATTGTCCTGGGTCCAGACCCTGCTGGGACAAGTCTGCTGTAGAAGATTGAAATTCTCTCCTTCCCTTCAGCTGTAGCTGCCAAGACTCTGCCTCCCAGGCCTGTGTTCACTAAAACAATGATTCCCTAGGACTCTTGCTAAATCATGGAAACCTCATTTGCACTTAAATACAGTCTATGTACATGAATAATAATTGCTCATCTTTCGGGTAAAATTACATAAACATACAGAGAAGTCACATACTTCGACATATTTATGGCAGCTTGGCTAACAGTTTTCAGAAATCATTACATCAGGCTAATTAATCTTTCAAATTTTGCACAAGGAGGTCTGTCCATATTAACCAATGCCAAATTTTTCTTTTCCTCTTCATCTCCTACTGTCCCACATCTCAAACCAAATTGACTTCCTCAGCCAATTCATTGACCATAGCCTTAAATAGACAGGACTTTCATGCATGAGGCTCTAGACTGAGGGCTTTACACACATGAAGAATATTTTGATAATCATGGAGATTTGGTCATAGAAAGCTAATTAAAAAGAATGTGAACTTTGTATTTAAATGTACCTGAGTTCAAGTCTTGGTTATGTCTTAGGTTGGCCTGGACTTAAACTTTCTAAGCTTCGGTTTCTGCATCTTTGAACTAAGGAAGGTTAATCATAATACAGAGATTTTTAAGTGACTTTTTCAAGGACACAGAGCCAACAGCATAGAGAGTCAACATAAGAACCCAGAGCTGAAGTTCATGTTCCTAATTAATATGTTTTACTGTCACCTGGTAACTTTTCTATTTTTCCCGAGAGTTTTGAGACCCTTCAGGACATTGAGAAAACATTGTTCTATTCATAGTCTATTGGGAATAGGGAAAAACTGACATTATGTTACATTTCTAAACAACTTGTATTTATGCCATGCATTTTAAGTTTTGAAAACAGTTCTACAGTGTTCCCACAGCTCACCCACTCCTATCTTTCCAATTACTGTTCTTACTCAAGCTCTCAGAAAGAATTTTGTGCATTGTACATTGCTGGGCATGAGCGGTAGGACAGGCAGTGATGGCATATAGATGTGGGAAAAGTGCAGGAAGTGAATACAAATAGTGGGTTTGAAGAAATTTCTAACGTCAATTTCTGTTATAGGTGTTCTTTGACTATGAGGGCAATGTGTTGATGTTGATAACTCTGTGTTGATAACTGTCTCTAATAAACTGGAGCCTTTGGTTCTAATTTTGTTTTCTTTAAATGCTAGTTCAGAATATGATAAAATTAAGGAAGGTAGTGAAGGAGAGAAGATAGCGTTTTTTGATGTTACTGAAATCTCAGTAATAACATTAGAGGGTTACATAAATGAACATAAGTCCACAAGCTTTTAGAATGAACTGCTTTTTGTTTTGTTTTATGAAGAACTTGGAGTGAACTTGAGCTCTCGTTATTATATGTACTTCATCCAAAACCATCTGACAGGCTGGATTAGAGGAAACACAGTAAGATTTATAAAATGTTATTTTAACTCTCTTTATTGGCACTTTGTGCACACACAAAAAATGTAACTTTACAGCACCCCTGCATTGTCCATGATAACTTGAAGATGCTGAAGAAACAGAGCCTTGGATTTCATTGGATTAACACTTATTTTTATCCAGCAGAGTGCAGGGCAAAGGCACTCCATAAACTGAATTTGTAGCTCTAGGAAGCAGTGTTCTGAACCAGAAAACAGGAAAGCGTACTAATCGAAAGTGAAAAGGTTCTGCTGAAGAACAGAATGGTCTTGGAAAATGATTTTAAATATCGCTTGCCATGCAGTTCATGCCAAGATTTTAAAGAAAACTGACGGGAAATTTCATTATTCAAATATGCACTAGATATACAATGTAATCCCAGTCACTCACTGGGGCAAAGCAAAAGTGACATTAAGACAGAATATTTTAAAAATCTAATTGTTTCATACTACACAAAGTGAGCTTTCGTTGCAAATATTTATTTCCATTATGAGGTCTACAGAGGCATAATATCATTAAAATGAGAATAGTTTCTGAACCATATATGCTTTTATGGATATTTTAAAAATACGTGTCTAAAGTGATGAATGACTGGCACTATTATTCCTTATTTTTATTTTTTCATGTATTTCACTAGTTCAGGAAGGATCTAATTTAATATAAATTCCCATCACAGTCTGTAACTTCCTCTCCATTTTCATAGTAGTAACCCTAGACACTGCTTCAAACATGGTTAAGCCTGTTAAAGGTGCTGAAGACACAGTTTTGTCATTTTTAAAAGACATTTATTCCTTAAAGAAGGAACAAGGTTGATAGAATTAAAGTAAAGGCTGAGATACTCTGTCTCAAGGAAAAATAAAATAAACCCAAACAGATTTTTTCTTTCCCTCAAGTGCCAAATGAGTGAACCACTTCCCTGCCCCAGAGATTTCTATATGAGGTCATGGATATACATCTAGAAATATCTGTCAAATCAGAGGAACAACCAAACTTTTATTAAAAAAAATAACAATAGAATTGAGTGAAACCACTTATTACATTGAATGTTTGTTGTTTTGTTGAAATAACTGGTTAAACTAAAATATTTTGTCAATAGGCTCTTTTTTCATTCTAATTCCAATGATAAGATTCAGTTCAGCTTATTTGATAAAAGACAGTGCTATTGTAAAGAATTAGGAAATAAAATAAGTATAAATCTTCAAAATATTGTAAAATACACTTTGCAAAATAATCTTGTAGTGGAAAGAGCCAGTGTCTTTTGAGACTCACCACAAGTTCCAGTTTTTGAACTTTGAATTTTACTAGTGCTATTTTCATGGAACTAATTCTATAGGATTGCAAAGTTCATTCTCTGAAGTAGAAGTGAATATATCAGTACTGCAAGATTTCTTCTTCTTTACCCACACTATCATTTCTTGTGAGGAATCCATGCAAACTATGCAATAAATACATTTTACTATACAATAATGTCAGTACATACTTCAGGTGTGTTTTTACCTAAGTGGCCTCAATTCTTTCATGGTTACCTTACTATTTTTCTGAAAAATTATCTTCATTTCTGGAGATGATATACATAAAGTGCTTTTATATTTATGCACAGACCATTAACATACATTAAACTCTCAATAAAACTAGTATACTTCTAGTCCCTTTCCCTAAGCTATTGAATTGGTTTTCACTAGAGTGCTTCAAAAAGTTTCCTACTTCTTTTTTCTACAATATATTCCTTGTTTTAACATGCTTTTTCATTCAATCATCAAATATTTATTAACTGCCAATTATAGCTATGACTATATATTTGTTCAACAAATGTTTCTTGAATACATATGATGTGAAAGGAATCATAATGTACAATTTGGGTATAAAAATACATGTTCATGATGGTCTTATCCTCAAAAAGTTTATGAAATGCTAAGTAATAAGCCACATGCTGTTCAAAATTAAAAGTTTTCGTATAATTTTAAGCTCTTCAATACATTCACTAAGGAAATATTTATCAGAAAAACTCTGATAGCACATTGTAAACACATTATTTATTTTGGTAATTAGACTGATAGCATTTAAAATTTAGTTGTGTTATACTTTGCTTTGCATTCATTAAGTTAAATATTTTTTCTTATGCAAATGTAAATGATCTTGTGAAATATTTTAATTCTTAATAACATTAATAATTATTATTTTTAATATCAAGACATTTTAAAATACACTAAAGGAATTTTTATTTATATAGACCTCTATGATTAATTCTTTGGTAACTGAAGGCTTGCTCAACAAAGGGAAACACTTAGTTATTGAGGTTTTGCATAACTTTAAAATTTTCGGTGTTGAAGTAACACCCACTTAAAAATACCATGGATTTATAGACCTTGTTTTCTTTTTTAAATCAATCAAAGATTTAGCTGATTTTTTCCTCGTATTCATCTTCAGGGTCAAAGTCTACTTATCACTAGCACTCAAGATCAAGAGATTAACCCTTTGTTGTATCCCTGTCATAAGGAGATGACAATTACAACGATGAGCCTCTCATACAGGGGTAAAGAGGTGATTGAAGGTCAGGATGGAAGCCGCAGCTACCCACAATGCCAGGAGGATGCTTTGAGCATATACACAATGTCCTGCCTCAACTTAAGAGAATGGAGAGTGTTGACAACATATGTATAGTTCTGGGTTAAAAAAAAACCTTACCACTAATAGTATATGTGTTATTTAAAAAGATAAATTATTATACTTAATTTGAGCTAACCCCATCAAACTGTTAGAAAACATAGGGGTAAATTTCCATGACCTTGGCAACAAAAGAAAAAATCAAAATATTGAACTTCACCAAAATTAAAAACTTTAGTGCTTCAAAGAACATTATCAAGAAAGTGAAGGACAGCCTTCATGATAGGAGAATATATTTTCAAATCATGTGTCTGATAGAGCTCAATATCTAGAATATATAATGAACTCTTGCAACTCAGCAACAAAAAGACAAACCAATCTTTAAAAATGGGCAGAAGACTTGATAGACATGTCTTCAAAACAGATATATAAACAGCAACAACATGAAGAGATGCTCAACATTAGTCATAGAGTAAGAACAAATCAAAACTGCAGTGAGATACCACTTCAAAACTACTAAGATATCAATAATAATAATAATGACCAGAAAATGGCAAGCGTCGGTGAGGTTGAAACCATTATACTTTGCTGGCAGAAAAGTAAAACAGTGCAGCGGCTGAAGAAAACAGTCCAGCAATTCCTCAAAAATCTTCTTATGGACTCAATGTTTGTGAACCCCAAAATTCATATGTTGAAATCCTAACCCGCAAAGTGATGATATTAGGTGGGGCCTTGAGGTGTGATTAGGTCGTGAAGCCTTCATGAGCGGAATTAGTGCCCTTATTAAGGAGACCCCAGAGAGCTACCTCTCCATGTGGGAGCACAGTGAGAAGACAGCCATCTGTGAACCAGGAAGCAGAACCTCACCAGACACCTTGATCTTGGACTTTCCAGCCTCTAGAAATATAAGAAATAAATGTATGTTTTTTAAGTCACCCAGTCTATGGCAGTTTTTTCATAGCAGCCTGAACTAAGACAAAGCTATGCATAGAATTACCATATGAACCAGCAGTTCGATACCTACTAGAATTGAAAATAGGGACTCAACAGATACTTATATACCAATGTTCATTGCAGTATTATTTATAATAGCCAGAAGGTGGAAATAGCCCAGTGTCCATCAACAGATGAATGGATAAACAAAATGTAGTATATAAATACAATGAAATATTATTCAACCATTAAAAAGAATGAAGTTCTGATACATACCACAATATGGGTAGATCTTGATGACAGTATGCAAAATGAAATAAACCAGGCACAAATGTACAAATATAGTGTGATTCTGCTTATATAAAATATCTAGAATAGGCAAATCTGCAGACATAAAGTAAGTTAGAGGTTACCAGTGTCTGAGAGGAGGTGGGGGTCAATGGGGAGGATGAGAAATAACTGCTTAATGGTTATGGAGTTTCTGTTTCAGGTGAAGAAAACATTTTGGAAATGGATAATGGTGATGGTTGAACAACATTGTAAATTTAAATAATTATATATTTGAAATGAGTTACACATTTGAAATGGTTAAAATGGCAAATTTCGCATTATACAGTATATATTTTATCACAGTAAGAATTTTAAAAACATTTTTCTGTATGTGGTTCATTTTAACTTCATCTGTTTGTACAAGTATAATAACTTCAAAAAAGCAAAAATAAAAATTATCATTCATATTTTCCAGGCACTAATAATTATGTCAGAAATTTTATAAGTGCTACAATATTCCAGGCACTGATTTAAGAACTTTACAATTTTTAACTATTTCCTATTCATAAGAACCTATTAAATAGTAATCATTATTGCTTTTGCCATTTTATTAATGAGGAAACTGAGGGACAGAGGATTAAGTAACTGGTTCAAGGTATAGTAAGCAGTAAGTGGCCAAGCCGAGCATCAAACCCAAGCAGTCTGGTTCCAGAGTTTCTGCTCCTAACCAGTAGACTTGGCCTTTGACATCTTGGAATATTCATAACTAATAAAAAAAAAAAAAGATGAAGTTTAGTGATCAGACCCAGGCCAGGAAAGACCCATACACAAGTGATTTGAATTCTTTCATTTTAAGACAAGTTTATTATGGTGTCCACCAGTTCTCCCTGGGACTGATTTAATTGTTCCTACTACTAGTTATTATTGAAATATGGCAAGTGGTGATCAACACTTTTGCATTTAAACTACACGTCATGTCTCATTTTAAACCAACTGCTTGAAAATTGCTCTTTAATCAGCTCAGCTTTCACTAAGAGCTGTGGTGCTAAAAAAACAGTTAGAATATGGAAAGTATTACTCAAAGAGCCCGTTCCTCTCCTTTATAAACCCTCTCTCATGTGGTCTGTCATCTGCACAGTGACAGGAGAATGGATAAAATTACTGTTGAAAATGAGACCCACCGTGTATCTCATTTATCTGTGTTCTCAGCACACGGCTCAGTGCTTGGCAGGTAGTAAGTGCTCAAGACACTTTTGTTACAAGAATGAAGGAAGGAATGGACAAATACAGCTGAGTAATTTTCTAAAGACTCTCTGAGGGGTCCTAATTCACTGTGTGACATCACAGGATCACAAAGAACTGAGTCCTGTCCTTTACACATGTCCCTGTTCCATGCTTGGGTGTGAACTCTACTGCATTTCTGCAATGTCTATGTCATCACAATTGCACATTATGTTGTTCTCTCTTTGGAGTCTATACATTTGAGTTTGAATGGTTCGATGACCCAAAATGTTATCATTGGATATGAAAAGGAATGAGAGGAGGCTAAACCATTCCGGGCCAGCAGAGGAAGCAGTGGTGCTTCCTATTTTCCACACTACTTCTTGAATGCGTCAAAGCCGAGCCGGAACTCTGCTGAGGCTGAGGGAGGTTGGCACCCAGGGTGCAGAGTTCAAGTAGACACTCCCTGTCAGGTTTGTACAAAGGCAGAGGTGATCTGACAAGAACCTGAGAGTAAGGGCTTCCTAACGTTTGTGCAGTCTAGGCTCCTCTCTTACCGTGAGCCTAAAACATAAAAATGGCAGCATTGGTGCTAACAATAAATGAGTCTAGAATGCACTGAATGGAAGTGAAAGGCTGCTTTTCAAATGGAAGGAGAGTATGGCAGTGTTGAAAGACAGGAAGAGGCTCGCAGGTGAGTGATGTTTGTCAACATGTTGTCACAGGCCCTACTATGCACTGGTATGAAAAGGCTGCTCAGTACATTTAACTGGTTGGTTGGTTGGCAGCTGGGTTGTCTACAAGTGTGTTCAGATCTTCCATGATCATGGGCCAGGAAAGCTCTTTACTCCTGAGGCAGAGGAGGTGAGGGAGAGCAATCAAATCTGAAGGGGACTAAGCTAATGTTATCTCTTAAGGAGGTCTGAAATCTGAAGATAAAGATTCCATGTTCTAAACTTTCAGCTTTGAATAACTACTGACTGTTCTCCTGTGAGTATTAAAATAATTAGATAACATTGTTTATAAATCATTGCAAAATGATTTTTGTTTGTTGATGGGTAGAGCTACATGGTGAGTACCTGTGTGGTGAATAATGTCCACATTTCACCCAGATGTCTTCACTTCCCTTTTTACTGTTATGGGGCAACTTCCCTCCACTCACCATCCCATCTCCTGGTGTCACTATGCTTTGAGTGTGCTTTTGTTTTTGGCAGCTGGCACCTGCCTCTCTTTGCAGAGAGCTGACCATGGGTGCTGTTTTTTGTCATGCACTCCCACCCAGAAAGCTCAGAGCCTGGGAGTTCCTGTCCCTACCCAACTCGAAGCTAGTTGACATGGGGTGAAGACCATATTCCCTAACAAGCCTTACATGATCTTCATGACCTGCCTTCTGTCTCTCTTCTGAGAAAATCTCATCACTCTCCCCCAACAATCCAGTCATTCCAACACGCTCTATCATAGCCCCTGGCCCTTGCACCTTGGTTTCTTCTGCTGGAAATTGTCTTTCCTTACCTATACTCCTCAATGAGCTAACTCTGACTCATCCTTAAGGTCTCGGCTGAAAATTAATTTTCTTATGCAATTTTTCCCTCATCCCCTAAATATGGTATTAAGAGTACCACTGATGTAATACCAGAATGCTTTATATTTCCTTGACAAACATTTGTTTATTATCATGCTATTTTTGTGTGTTTAATTTCTCTTTCTGCCTACTAGCCTGTGAACTTTGTGAGGGCAGGGATAGAGCCTTTGGCTTCACTGTGGTAATGCCAGGTGTAGCACAGTGACTGGCATGTACAAAACCCATAATAAATATGCATTGAATATATGAATAAATGGATGAATTGATTTGATTAATTGATTAATATATGGCTTATAAATGTAGATCACTTGACACCGTGCCTTATTTTCTTTATACATTTGCTTTTTTGCTAGGCTCTACACACTAACCTAAGGTATGTTATTATGAAAGATGTTAATATGTGTGTGTATGCTCCATTTTCTAAAAGTGTAAACCCTCTCAAGGAATCAGCACTTAAACACATAAAAAATTAAGTATTTAAATATAATTTTATATTGATTGTCTAAGGTGTTTGGGGTCAAAAGATAACCAAAAAATTCATGTTCACATGAAGTATTTCCTAACTTAGGTCAATACCTAGCCACAAATGCACAGTGTCCTTCCATCCTCTTTCCCAGCTTAAGTGTTCCTGTTTAAATGAAAATTCAAGGAAAAGTTTTAAGTATTAGAAAGCATTTTATTTGTAAATTAAATAATAATATTCATTAAGATGGTAAAAATAACTCTCCTCAAGTTACATCTTGGGCATCAAACCCTAGGAAAGAGGATAAATAAATAAATAAATAAACAAATCAGGGTTGGGTGGGGTCTTCTGCCATGAATATTCAGTAAGTATTCTTTGAACATAAAATGTCTTTCATATAAAGTCAGAGAGGTCTTTTAAATGTTTTTTCTAAAGCAGAATTTGCAAAATGGTAGAATTTTAAGCAAGAATCTTTCCAGAAAGCAGAGCCTGAGAAAGGGGTTGTTTATAGCACAACAGCTTGTTCTGATATTATATCCAGGAATATAAGATTCAGACAAATGAAACCACTACAGAGGAGAAAGCAACGTAAGGATGTGTCTCCATCCTTTGTCCAACACTGTGGGTGATTGTACATGAGCCCTGGGAATGCCCACCCAGGACATGAAAAAGGGGGTGATTATCAACTAGCTTGGGGACCACATCGGTCAATGTTTGCTCCATTCTCATGTCCAGCTATTCAGACTTGCACACTGGGTACTTCCTGTAAGTGTAGTATGCCGAGGGGTCAGAAAAGCGAAATCTACTCAGTGCTGCTGAAAAAAAGTATGTGAGATTCTCCTTGGAGGATTTGGTTGCCTCAGCAATATCTGGAGTAAAAGTGAGCCTAGAAGGTGTGAGTGGGGAAGCAAGAGTTATCTGGTACAGTTGGCCTGCGGAGAATAAACACCTCTCATAGATGTGTTTTGTTTGGTCATCACAGGATTTCTTTTTTCAATTAATTGCCAATGTTTTAAAATCAATAGAACTCACATAACAATTTGGATGTCTTGCTTCACTTCCCAAAAGTGAGATTAATACCTGTTACAGATGTGTTTTGTTTGGCCGTCACTGGATTTAATTTTTTGCCAATTAATTGTTAATATTTAAATTTACAGAGATTTCCCAGGACAATCCGGACTTTCCGCTTTGCTTCCAGATGAGTGGATACGGAAAATGTGGTACATCTACACAATGGAATACTACTCAGCTATAAAAACGAATGAAATACTGCCATTTGCAACAACATGGATGGACCTTGAGAGAATTATATTAAGTGAAACAAGTCAGGCACAGAAAGAGAAATACCACATGTTCTCACTTATTGGTGGGAGCTAAAAATTAATATATAAATTCACACACACACACACACACACACACACACACACAAAAAAAAAAAAAACCGGGGGAGGGGGAAGAAGATATAACAACCACAATTATTTGAAGTTGATACGACAAGCAAACAGAAAGGACATTGTTGGGGGGGAGGGGGGAGGGAGAAGGGAGGGAGGTCTTGGTGATGGGGAGCAATAATCAGCTACAATGTATATCGACAAAATAAAATTTAAAAAATAAAATAAAATAAAATAAAATAAAATAAAATAAAAAAATGGACCTTCTGGCAGTGCTGGATCCACATTACCTCAAGGCTGGAAGGAAGTTACATGTGCGGTATTCATGCCCTGTTAGATGGGCATGCGCTCAACAGTCCATTATCAACTCTTGTTGCTCTGTCTTCCTATTTGCATACCCGTCTGTCCCTTATAGATATTTGCATGTGAGACCACAGTTCTAAGGACTGGAACCCCTTCCCAGGGTAGATAATTACTGTGTTTGCCCACTGAGAAACATTGTTTTCCTTCTCCGCCCTGCTCTGTGCCCCGAGCAGCTGATGTGCACAGATGGCACCATTTGGGCTCCCTTTCCAATGTGGCTTCAGGTTGGTTTAGCCAATGGGAGACATTGGCAAGAGATCAGATGGCAAGAGAAAAAACAAGTTGAGGAATATTTACCCTACTCCCTCCCAGTTTCAGAATCACGGTTCTGAAAGTGGCTCTATCCCTTCATAATCACAGCTCCCCTGAGCTGTCACAGGTCTCTAGCAGCAAAATTTTATCCCTTTCCCCCCTCAGGCTGTTATTAGTTTCTGGGTAGCTCAACAATACTTTTAAGTTTTCTTAAATCTTCTCTCACTACTGCAAATTGTCCCTTCATTAAAATCTCTTAGTTGACCCATCTAAGGATTAGGATTCTGTTTATTAACAGGGTCCTGACTGGAACAATAAGGCACTGGTAGGTAGTTATGAACAATGGTGCTGCTCCTGTCTCAGGAGTCCTTTGTCAAATCCTCTTTTCATGTCATGGAAACTTAAAATTATTCCATTCTGAGCTGCTTCTACCATCACTGATGATTATGATCCAGTCCTGTTTTCCTGCTTAGCTAACCATGTGTACTCCTGGGGCCTAATCTGCTGCCTTGCTTTCGTCTGTGCTGTCTGCTTTGTCCTGACAGCAGATTGATTGACTACTTGGCCAGGAGACTCCTTGCTGGGCTCTCAGGTTACCCACTGCACTTGCCAAAGCTCCAAGTGGCCGTAATGAGTTTCCCATGCACCAGCTGCACCCCAACCTGTCTTACTTGCAAGAAGCAGGGCGGTCAAATCTCTTACCTTTCCTCCCTCCTCCAGAGCAGTGTTTGTGATTTCAGATTGTTTACTTTCTCGGTAACAATTTGTGTAAGAAGTCCTGTGGAGAATGAGTTTTGATCTTAGCACTGCAAGGCAAAGCTTCCTGAAGAAGAGAAGGCATTGGGGGCTTCATGAAGGTTGTGACTCTGAACTTTGAACAGCTTGGCATTATGAGTAAGCTTTGGATCATTCCTTGGTCCATCTTGCAAGATACCAGGCTGTCTAGATCTCAGGCATGTGAAGAGTCCCTGCTCAGCAGCTCTAAGCAAGCCCCATCAGCCCAAATTTAAATTCACTATTTCAGCAGCTGTTCAAGCTCCTGCTCTTTTCACTACATCATAGAATGAGACAAACTTGGGCTTGAACACCTGCTGTGCCAATTGGGACAAGTTTTCTAATGTCTCTGAACCTAAATTTTTCCATCTTTAAAATGGGGATGATGATTCCATTTAGGAGGACAGAAATAGTTAAGTAATGTCAATTGCTAGCTTAATTGTCTATTATATAATGACCATTCAACAAGTTTTAGTTTCTCTCATTAAATGGAATCCAAATTTTTCATCCCTACTAACTGTAGAATGCTTGCCAAGCTTTGGCCAATTTTCTTCAATTCTCAACCGCAAGGTAGAATAATGGTTAAGAGTAATCAGAAGGATCTGGATTGACCCCAGAATCTGCACCTTCTTAACTGTGTAACACTGGAAAAGTTATTTGATTTGTCTGCATTTTAATGTGTTGACTCTGGAATCCTATTGCTTGGGTTCGAATTTCAGCTTTATCTGCTTATTCACTATGCAACCTTAGGCAATGTACCTTATTTCTCTACACCTCCGCTTCCTCATCTGTATTTAGATCTTAGTACTGGATATCATCTACCTCATTGGACCATTGAGATAATTAAATGGGTTAATTCTTACCAAGTGCTTAAACAATGCCTGTTCAACCAAAGTTAACAAATACTACTTTCTTTATCTATAAGGTTAGTCTGAAAATACTTATTCTTAGAGTTATTGTGAATATTAAATGAAATAATAAATTGTGCAGAACCAGATGAAATTGCCCATATCTGGCTATATGGAAATTTCATATGTTTTAATAACACTTAAAGCTGTTAATATAATGGCTGACACATATTAAGCACTCGATAAATGTTACCTGTCACCATTTCAACATCATGTAAGGTAAAAAACTACAATGACACTGACTTCTTTGTATGCAAATACTGCAGTTAAGACCCTAATCCCTCTCCTCAATAAGCCCCCTTCATACTGCCTGGTCTCGGGAGTTGCTTTTGTGGTATAGAATTGTAGAATACTGGGTCTATTTGGCCTTTCTTCGTAGAGAAAAGAGATGTGAACTTTCTGTTGTTATCCAATGCATTTCTTGAATTCAATTGCTAATTCTAAAAAAAAAAAAAAGAAAACTCTCTCTTAATATAGTCTCACAGGGGCCTGGCCAAGATCTTGTCTAAAAGACACAGTGGTATTCTCTCTTACTCCTCTAGGCTCTGTGAGGCTGACTGACATTCCTTCTGGTTTGGGCCACTTCCAGATTGTGGCAAGTTAGGATTCCAGAGTTAGCTTCAAGATTTCAATTTAAAAACCTCTTCCATTCACTTTCCCTGATTGGCTCCTGACCAATCACCCCCTTGAAGTAATGGTTATTTCAATAAAGAATTTATGACTTTCTGTGTGGAGCAAGAGAGCAGCTGGCAAAAAACATCTCTATAGGCTCTTTCACTGAGTTCAGCTAAGTGTGTACCACTTCAGTGCAACATCCAAAAAATGGGATAGTTCCCTCCCCGGGAGACAAGGCAGCCTTTACAGAGACGAAGAGAGGGAGACAGTGGGTGGGGCAGAGGGAAGCTTTAGCAAACAGCTCCTCTTGCAGTAGTTCATGAGAAGATGACCAGGAAATGTACCAAAGGGCTTTCAATCAGATATTTTGATACCAAATATTTATACAGAGCCACAGAAATGGTTAAGTGTATAGAATGACTAGCTGAAGAGAACCCTCTATTCAGGTCTCCCTCTCTGATTCAAAGCAGTACTGAATGAACATCTCTGAAGAGTGTGTGTTGAAACTCATTTGAACAAAAGTGGCCAGATGAGGTAACAGCTATTTCTGTAAAAATGTGCTGGGAAAAATCCTTGCCATAAAAATATTTTTATTAAATAATTGGAAAAACGGAATGAAACACCTGCAGTTTATAAATCAAAGTTACCATATGGCATATAACAGTTGCTAATAAATTCTTATAAGCACAACCCTAGAAGTGAAGCCTTTTTAAAATTTTTCTAGTGCAATACCTTTTTTGTTGGTTTATTTCATCCTATGGCTTTTTTTCCCCAACTTTAAGTTACTGAATTATAAAATTGTACTGTGCAGCTCATTTTAAATTCTTACTAGTGATAAAAACACAGAGCACAGCAAATTACTGGGGCATGAATGACAGTAATATATTAACAATTGAGGCCTTAGAATAATATTTGGATATTTTTAACTCAACTTTTTGTTGATGCTCAGTTTTATGCTGATTCTTTGGGGTGATTGAAGCAATAGTTTGTCAGTGGGACGATGGCTGTCACAAGTATCTTTTCATTTTCAGATATTACATTATGCCCAGCTCTAATTATCAAATATTCATTGAATCAAAAATATTTTTTCAGCCCTTCTTCCCTCTCTTGGAAAAGCAAAAGCTGTAACAAAAACAGCATCACAATCAATTCCTGAATCTCCATTACTTTCTATTATTTCTGACATGTAAAAGAATGCATTTTTAAGAAATGTAGTTTATCACTGACTCTACATCATAATCACCTTCCTGGACACAGACTGTCATAGTCTTAAGTATCAAATGTTCCAGTTGTCATTTACTTCCCTAGTTTTTCATGCTGGTTAGTTATACTTAAATACAAGATTCTGCAGTGTAGAAATGGATTTATGAAAAATTGTGTTATATGCACACATCTGAGAGAGTGCTGCAGAAGAAAAACAATGCCAGTTCCTGAGGTTTCTAAATTTGTACTGAATTGCCTTCGGTGTCTTGGCATATGTTTTTGAATATCCTTAATGATTCCAGCTCTTTGCCCTCTCATGTTGGATTTAATACTTCTAATTGTCCAAAGGGCTCCAGAAGCCAAGTTTAGTGCAAAAGGAGCATGAACAAGCTTTATTAGAAATAATTGCACTTATAAAATATTAAGTCCACTTTTTTTGTCAGTAAATTCATGAGCAATTTACTTTTAAACAACTGAGTGTGATGCCACTATTTTAGGTCAAAAGAAAACTACAGAGGTATTTTGTGAAGTTTAGTGTGTAAATCTGACTTGATGAAAAAGGATAAATTTAAGATTAGTGAAATAGATGCTTCCAATTTGCTGGATAGCCAGCAGTAATTTTATTTTCTGTAAAAACCCTATTCTGGAGCAACTGTTTACAAAATCCTTAGGAAAAAAAATCACAATTCAGTGTGTAAAAGATGATTCATATTTAACAAAAAAGATCCCCACTGACAACATCTCAGACAAAACTATTCACGATGTTATAAAATCTCTCTCATCTCTAAAATCATAATTTGATGTCAGTTGAAGTAAAGCCAAACATCAACCTTTTAGTAAGCTACTAATTAAACTTTATATATGTATATATAAAGTGAGAGAGAGAGAGAATTTGAACATGTTGCAAATTTGTGAACAAATTACAAATTTTCGTAGAATTAACTTTATATATTTTACAGAAAACATTTTCAAAATAAAAATTAGAACTTTATATTTATTTTTATATTATTTTCTGTATGTTTTTCTCTGCCTATTCTTTAGCTAAATTGCAGAAAGGCTAATTTTTGATGCATAATGTAACTTGTTCTTACTATTTTAAAGTAAATCAGAATTTTACTTATACCATTTGCTACAATGTATTATAAAGTATTCAATAAAATTAAAATTGAAGTTTGGAAAAATATCCTTTGATATTTTCACTATAGTGAAGTATGTTCTTTTTAGTACAAGCCAATAACTATTATTGTATGTACTTTAACTGATTTTTTTTCATTTTCTATTTCTCTTCTGAATCTTTTGCTCTGAAGTAGGTTAAGTGGAAATTCATGAATTTATGTCATTTTTAAAGCTTATCTTTGTTTTGCATTAAGATAATAGTAATAAAATCAGTATTATTTAAAGAATAGAGTTTTTTAAAAAAATACAAAACCTCTTAAAATACTACAGGTAATTATTGTCAAACCACTTTTAAAATATG
Source organism: Cynocephalus volans (assembly GCF_027409185.1). Classification (NCBI taxonomy): domain Eukaryota; kingdom Metazoa; phylum Chordata; class Mammalia; order Dermoptera; family Cynocephalidae; genus Cynocephalus; species Cynocephalus volans. The sequence goes on from NC_084461.1 coordinate 102,994,082, forward strand.
CATAAACCCCAAATTGAAAGTTAAAAATTAACTAGAGCTGTGAATGGCCATAGGAAATAATGGAAATTATGATTGGTGTTTCTGACTTCAGTAAAATTGATTTTAATAGATGTCAGCCTGATGGTACATTGATTCCAGCAGTGGTAGTTGTCACCTCCAAAGTGTCATACAATTTCCCGTCACAAGAAAATGATATAAAGACTTGAATAAACAGCTATAAGAGAGGAGCTCAAATGCTTTCATCACAAAGAAATCAGAAATTTTTGTGATAATAAATATGCTAATTACCCTGATTTGGTCATCACACATTGTATACATATATTGAAACATAACTGTACCACATAAATATGTACAATCAATACATGCCAATTAATAAATAAATAAACTTTAAAATACCTTTAATCTAAAACAAAACAAAAAATTCTGATTATCTTTCAAGTAAGCAAATGCTTATCAATGTTTTTTATCTCAATAGTGAAGATACTATCTATGTAGAATTACATGTCAAATTGAAATTAAAAGCTCAAACCAATTATTAGACAGACTGCACATTGATGAATTTGATAGAAATAATCTTTAAGGAAAATAAAAGAATGGATTCACTTTTGCCGTGATGGAATGAGGAGGTTGAAAAATTCTCACCACAGAAAAATGACTATAAACCTGTTTGAAACTGTCAAAAACAGCCATTTACATGCTTGGGGAATAAAAAAGAGATATAAAACAAATCAAAAGTGTTTATTCATGAAAACATGAAACTTTGAGTAAGAACAGTGAGAGTATGTTGTATTCTTATTGGTGATGCTTCTATTGTTTTAGCAAAGGAGTTCAACCCAGAAGGGCAGACCATGAAAGTCAAGAGTATGGCTTTATTTTCAAAGGGAACTCACTCGAAGTGAAGCAGTTCAAGTCATGATCTCCATGGTGAACAAGGAAGGCCAGCAGCTCTACTAGTCTGAGGTTAAAATCCTGTTTGGGGCAAACAGTGAATTGACAGCCAGGGTTTTTTCAAGAAGTTCCAGGATGTAAGCCAGCTATAGGGGGCTTGATAAATTCTCTACAAATCCTGAATTGACCCAAGGCTTGGCTCATACACAGCAGAGAGTGAAGGAAGCTCAAGCCACCCACACATCATGGCCAAGGGAACATGTGTACATACATGCAGAGGAGACATGAGAAGCCATGACATAAAATGAGAACAAGGGCAGACTTGAAAATGACCTAAAATTTGAATGTGTTCCCCAGCCCATGCATAGATTTATCAGCGGAGAGTGAAAGATGTACTGTCTTAATGTATAACTTCTGACCAATCTTTGGCTGCACACCGAGATGTGCAGACATAAGAGAAAGTCCTAGGGAGCAAGGATTTAAAAATATATATGTTAAATAAAAATAAAAACTACAACAACAAAATACAGAAACTGCAAACTCATATTGCAGGGAAAAGAGATTTCATAGATTTAATCCAGAGAAGTTACTAAGCAAGCAAATTAAAACATAGTAACAACTCTTGAAAAAAAACCCCACCAGACTCTAAAGTTACTAAAATATATCATCCAAAATGTCTGATGTTTTAAAACAACTTTATGAGATGAGATAGGAAAAAAAAATTGTGACTCAGAAACACAAATAAAGAAAAAAAATCAATAGAAACTGCCATTAATTGTTCACAGTTTTTCAATTTAGCAAAGACTGTTGATTCACTATTATTAATATTTTTAGAGCTAAAAATATTTAAAGACTTAAAGGAAAGTATGATAGCAATGACTCAACAGATTGTGATTACTACCAAAAAGATAGGAATTATAAAAATGAACCAAATGTAAATGCTTATAATGTGGTTATCAAGCTTAACATAATTATTGAAAAGTTCAAAGTGTGAGAGATCAGTCATTTTCCAATGCTCTGGAGGCTATGAACCTATTTTAAAGACTATGTTTTTCTTAACATGTGGATTGCTGTGTATAGTGTTTAACAAATGTTTTTTGTTTACCAGGACTATCATTGGTGCTTTCTTCCTGGAATAATAGGTCCTGGAATTTTCTGATCTCTCTGTTCCTCCTCCACTCAATCCAAATACTCATTTGCTCAAAAGCAGTAAGTAATTTACCCTGGCACATTTTAGAAGAAAAAATAAATAAATAAAACCAAATGCATGACTTTTTATGCAATGTAAGAAAGAAAGAAAAGATAAAATTAATACATTATATATTTTCCCCAGGATAACAAGACTAAACATCCACTGATACATGAAATATATTGCTTTGCTACTGAAAAAAACAGAACCCAATTTAAAATGGTTATTTGAAAAAATTAGTTTCATGTATTGATGTTACTAGCTATACCTTCTATTTAAGTTCCAGTTTACTCAATAACCCAGAAACATAACAAATTGAATTATTACTGTTAAGAAATTATATAGCAAAGAACAACGTGAGATCAAGTTAAACACAGCAATATTAAGTGTTAGAAGAGTTCAGAGTTAGCCAAGACTATCAGTGTCCTTTGTTATCGGAAAAGCTTCACAGAAAACGTGGCATATAAGGCTTGGGTTGATCAATGGCTGTATATCCAGATTTTGTTGGGAAAGATCTCAACAAAGTGAATTAGCCACAGCACTTGATCAATATAACAGGGTTATACTTTTAAAAAAATTTTTCCACAGATAAAGTAGACTGAAGGCTTGAAAAGTAGGTTGGGATTAAAGAATTGAAGGCCAGAGTAAGAAATTAGAACCATAGATTCTTGCACTCAGCTGCTCAAAGGCCATCTATGGTTCCCAATTTCTAAATGTAAAAAGTACAGGTCTTGAAAGATCAGTGTGGTAGCCATATAAGGATGAATTGGAGAGTCAATATATTGCAGACAGAAAGAAGATTTCAGAGGGGGGTATTTTGAGAAAAGAGAATTGGAATCAGAAGAGGCCTGTTGATCACTTCCAGACCCCCCAAATCAAATTAAATGTTAAGCTTCATTTTTATGAACATAAACCTTTCCAAACTCTGACAAGTTTACATGCATAACTGAATAGCTTGTGACCCATGACTCAACTCTAACATTCTTCAGTGACTTTGCAATTTTTTCTTACATTTTACAAGCTTTATGAAACATGTATTTTCAGGAAGTTTATTTTCATATGTATCTTCTAGCAATGTAATTAAACTTGTAGTTCAGCTGTAATACATATTTTTAAATACTATCATAAAGTTAAACATAGCACCATCTGTTGGCTGAGGTATCTTTAACAGATGAAAAATGCTTCATAGAAATTGGATTAGAATATCATTAAGAAGTTTAAACAGAGAAAGGGAGAACAGCTTTAATTTAGAACAGAAAAGAGTAAAGTCTATATGTCGTCATTGACCTGATAATTCAGATTATTTTGGCCTTTTCCAACAGTAATAGCATCAACTATGACAAATTGGCCTTGTAATAATTTAATCAGAGATGATAAAAATGTTTTTAAAAAGCCATACTCCCTACATTTTAGGCATACAGAACTCACCTAAAACAGGTATAAACAATCAGATTGAATGCAGTTAGTTTGAAGGTGAAATACAATGTATAAAAATCTTATGAAACAGCAGTGCTATTTACTATGTACTTAGAAGATGAAATTCACCAAATAAGATGTACTTTACATATTTATCCTTGCTGCAATTTAGCCTATCTGTGAATTTTAAATGGTGTAATAGGTATAGACAGACATGTTGCAAATGTGGGTGGGGGGGAATTTTAGCTATATTTACCTGCATTTTCTTGGAATTTGGCAAGGAATAAAGCTCTGTTCTCTTCTCAATTCTTCTTGTAGGTGTTCGTGGCAAGAACGTAGAAGCCTGTGGGTAGGACTTTTTATCTTTTCTTTTCTTGAGATTTTGTCTATTGCTTTTAAAAAATACCAACAACCTGGGCCAACCCCGAGGCGCACTCGGGAGAGTGCAGCGCTGGGAGCGCAGCAGTTCTCCCGCTGAGCGTGGTGCGGTAGGTCACAAAAAGACAAAAAAAAAAAAAAAAAAAATACCAACAACTGAAAATTATCAAAGAAATTCAAGCTTACTAATTCAATGTTGAATTTTTACCATCTATTATATCAACAAATCAATAAATATCCATTGGCTGTCATGACCCAATGCTAGGCAACACCTGTCTTTAATGAACCTCCACTTTAAAATAAATTATGAGACATTCGCATAAAAGACAATTTGGAAAAAAAGGTAGTATGATTTTAATATGTAATGAATATTCAAGATAATAAATAATAAAGGTGTTCAAAGGAAAGGGAGTTATTTTTAGACATGAAGTGGTGGTACGACTTAATGCTTACACTTCTTGCCCCTTGCAGACTTATTTATCAACAACTAAACTTCAGTCCATTGGCGTAATTGCTCTTTGCTAAATAAGCCTTTCATAGTTCTGTGTGTTTGCATGAAGCATTCTCCCTCTCTAGGAATGCCTGTTCTTCCTTTCATTTATTGGTAAACTCAGTCTCACCCTTTAATAGTCATCTTACAATGACTTTACAAGTGCTTTATAATATGGCCTCTGCTCATTTCCCTAGTTTCATTTCTCATCAGTGTCTCAATTGTATGATGTCCTCCATATATGCTGAACTTCCTTAAGTTTTAGAACATGTTAAAATCTGTCTTTTCTAGATATTTGAAAATGCTTTTTCCTTTGTCATCAATGCTCCTTTACCTCCACAACCCATACCATATCTCAACATTACTTTATAATTCTAATTCATTCTTCATCTCTCAGATTTGATAATATGCCCTTAGAAGCTTTTGTGATTTTTCTTAGTGTGAATCAGGAGTTATTCTCAAGTACTTTAAAGAACTTCTGAATATTAGTATTTACTACAACTATATTGTAAATTCTCAGTTTCTTTCTTGGCTGTAATTTCTATGTATCTTTTCAAGACTGAGACCTTTATGACCTTTCTAGCTCATACAGTGTCTAATACATAGTGTTGACACAATAAATATTATAATTAAATTAATATATGTACAAATGATACCTCTTTTGAGAAGCAGAGTTAGTTGTTCCCCTTATATAAAAAAATCTTGGTTTATTTTTCAATTGAAACAATTGATTTTACTTATTTGTGGGGTAGAGTTGACAATCATTGTGTACATTATGATCCTGATGATCAAATCAGGGTCATTAGCATATTCATCATTACAAAATGTACTCAGTTGTTCCCTCGTATATGTTTCCAAAGAATTTTTGTTTAACTTTTGTCTCAACAGTTATCATTCTATTTTAAGGAATTTACTCTTCTTTATATGCAACGGCAGAGACTATCTTTGCAGTTCCAAAACTTAACATAGTGGACGGTAGGAAAAGTTTTAAATAAATGTCTGTTGATATATTAATAATGGTAAAAAGTAGGGAATCAGAATTGGTAGAATATCTAGAAAACAGAGGTACTACAGTTTACATTTGACTCTGCTGCAAATTAATTGTGAACACACAAATATTTCTCATCAGACAACCAAAACTCAAAACTTCAGTTCTCTGAATAATGTTTTACAACTGCTTCTCTTGTTCATTTTTTACTCTGAGACATCAGTAAATGTTCCTGAGTTATGTAAAAAAAGTTTTGATTTTTTTTAGTAATTTATTTTTTCACTGAAATATATAGATTATACATATTTATGGGGTACAGAGTTACATTTCAATACATGTATTCAATGTGTAATGATCAAATCAAGGTAGTTAGCAAATTCATCATTTGTTTCTGATCAGAAACATTTGCTGCCTATCTTCTAGTGATCTGTGAACATACGATGAATTATTGCCTAGCACTACTGTACACAACTAGAACTTATTTTTCCTATCTAGCTGTAATTTTGTGTCTGTTAACCAACCTCTCATTATCCCCTTCTCCTGTCTCCTTCTCAGCCTCTAGTAACAATTCTACTCTCCAATTATAAAAGTTCAACTTATTTTTATTTTCTAAGTCTTCACATATGAGTGATAACATGTAGTATTTAACTTTCTGTGCCTGACTTATTTCACTTAGCATAATGTCTTCCAGGCTCATCCTTGTTATTGAAAAAAACAGGATTTCATTCTCTTTTATGGCTGAGTAGTATTCCATTCTGTGTGTGTGTGTGTGTGTACACACATTTTCATTACCCATTTATCTCTTGATGGACATTTAGGTTGATTCCATACGTTTACTATTGTGAAAAGTGCTGCAATGCACATGAGAGTGAAGACATCTCTTTGGTATGCTAATTTCCTTTCCTTTGGATAAATGCCCAGCAGTGGAATTGTTGGATCATACAGTAGTTATATTTTTAGTAGACCCCTATCTCTCACCATATAGAAAAATTAATTCAAAACAGTGGTGGGTTTTTTTGTTTGGTTTTTTTTTTTTTTTGGTTTTTTTAAAGAAAATCTTTTTCCCTGGGATTTGCTATTACTGATCGGGCATCCTGTATCAGAAAATTCAAAATCCGAAATATTCCAAATTATGAAACTTTTTGGGCTTCAGCACGAGATTGTGACACCTTTGATTTTTGATGGTTCAATGTACACAAACTTAGTTTTGTGCAAAAATTATTTAAAATACTGTTAAAATTACTTTCAAGGTCTGCATATAAGTTGTATATATGAAACATAGATGAATTTTGTGTTTAGACTTGAGTCCCATCCTCAAGATACCTCATTATGTATATGCAAATATTTCAAAATAAAAAAAAATCCAGAAAAAATCCCAAACACTTCTGGTCTCAAACATTTTGGATAAGGGACACTCAATCTGTATTAGTTCTTATTTCTATAGTTTTAAATTTACTGTGGCAATAAATATGAATATAAATGACATAAATCCATTTGAACTGGTTTTATGTATTAGAATATAAAATTGCAGTTTTATTAGAATATTAAACATTTTTTGTTTTTCTTTTAAAATCTTGAGTCAGTCTGTATATCCCGGAAAAAAAGAGAAAGAATCTTGTAAGGCTGAATTTAGGAGAGGTATATAAAAGATTTCAACTAATCTCAGGTGGATTGCAAATAGTTATTCAGCATCTACTAGACATTCTTCTAGATGCTGAGATATAGAAAAAAAGAAGATCACGCCTCTGCTCTCATGGGCTTATAGAGTTTTATAGACTTATAGAGTTTTAAACATTGTGAAGAGAAAGAAAGAAAGAAGAAAATATAAAAATAATTAAACTAGATGCTTTTACATAATGACAACTTCCAATGAGAAAAATTAAATTAGATAATTACAAATGCAGGGGTAGGTAGAATTTTAAGTACACCAGTCAGCAAAATAGCTGAAATATAAAATATGAGAGAAATGGTGCAAGAACAAAACAAGGATGAATAATGCTTTAAAATAAAAACACATTAAAAACTGGGTTATGAAATGATCTGTTTCCTTTGATACAAGTTTACATTTTATTGGTGGTATAGCAAAATTGTGACCCTTGAAGATTTCACCAGACTGGGCAGCTTGGTGGGCTGAAAGATGTTAAGAGAGCATAGCTTCTTTTCACTATAAATAATAGCTCTGAGCACTGTGCATTTAATAAGTGCTTAGGAGTACCTGTTGACCTGATTTGGGAATTTCTACTGGGATATGTTGCTTTCTCTCTTTCATGACAAGCATAGTTTTAAAATAAAACACATCGCCTAAAATCAGGACACTAAGACCACAGAGACCATTATGTAAGGCAATTCCATTTTTAAGGCTAACAACCTTGAAGGTGTCCCTTTGAGCAGGGAGTATTATAATGGGAAGAAATAGCTTCATTACTATGTCCTTTCTTTGAAAATAAGAACTATCCTTTTAACTAAACAGTTTGCTCTGTCTCTTGGGATATCATTTGTGTCTTTGAGAAGGAATGTAAGATTGTTGGTCTGGCCTGAAATGTTTGCACATGATCATCTAAGTCCCTGAAGAAACTTAAGGTTCTGGCCAAGGCTGCTGCTATTGAAAACAACAAATATATTTTCAGAAATATAGAGCAATAGAGAGTGAAATAATTTCCCTGTAACCCTTTTAAAACTTTAGTTTCCTATTGGGAGCCTGAATTTAGTCTTTTGTCTCATTTGACTATCAATTTTGAATTGCTTCATTAAATTTTTCACTGGATCAGGGCCGGGTTTCTGGGGGGTGGAGGAAAGATAGAAAATTGAATGTGTAGAGTTAGTAAGAGTCAGAGGCAGACTGCCTGGCTTGATCTAAGAAAAAAAAAAAAAAAAAAAAAAGAAAATTGAATGTGTATAAGCTGCTTTTGAGGCATGTTTTCCCTTATGCATTTGGAGTTTAATGCATTTAAGGGTTTTGGGAGAAAGAATTGTATTACCTGCAGTGGGACAAATTCTGCACTCAAAAACATAAAATAATTGATGTATAAGTTACTGGTAGTACGTACAGAGAAACTTTATGTATATTTTCATTTATTGGAATAATTATTAAGGTGAAGGAAGGGCTATTTGGTACAAACATTTAGTTTTACAATCTCAGCTTTTAATGTTAGCCTAGTTCAACTGTCTGAGTATGTTAAAGTAGATATTCCCCTTTAGGAAACTCAATCATAAACATTTATCAGCAAACATGATTACCCATTGTATGTGGGAATTAAGACAGTTTCAGCATACATACTTTACTTCAGGTATTGGCATATGAGTCACAATTGTTGTCATCATTATCATCACCACTGATGTATATTAGTGTCTATGTGTTCCAGGAACTATTCTAAGTGCTTTATATACTTTACCTCATTTAATATTCACAGTAACATTATAAAGTGACTATTTTTATGGCTGCATTTTGTGAATGACACAAAGAGGCTTAGAAAGTTTAAGTAACAAGCCCAAGCTTACACCAAATATTCCCAAGTGGTACATAAAGTAATTTTTAGTATCCACTGATACTAAATGAACATATTCAAATCAAAACATAAAGTAGGTGGAATTGGTTTCTTATTGAATGCCCCCAGTGCCTCTCGGTAATCTCAACACTTTTTTTTTTTTTTTTTTGGTGAACAAAAAACCAATTTGATGGTTAAATTAAAGACATTTTCTCTGTAAGAACTAAACATTCATGGTGGGATGTATACTATGATAGTTTTTTCCTCATCAGGAGGTAATAACAAGTAACAGGTTGTCACTCTTTTCTCTTATCCACACCAAAATCACCAGAGTCACAAAGTATCAGCCATCTGACACATTGCTTCTGAAACCTTGCATACCATACTCCCAAAGTTAGCAGATTGGGACTTATCGAGTCTAGAAGAAATAGAGAAGTGAGCTCAAGAGAGTAAAATGTCCCGCTTTCATTTCCGTTTTCCAATCTAAGAAGCACTAGGTTGGCTCAGTTGAAATATCTAGTCACAAGATTTCTCAGAGAACTGAACAAAGAGGTCCTCAGTCCCTTCAGGGTGTCTGTGTAAGGACTGAGTCCCATAGAGCTACTCATACTCTGTAAGGAGGGTATTAGGGAATCAACGTTGACCAGAGAACAACATCTGGGTCAGGGCGTCTGGAGCCCTCTACCTTGACTATGCAACTGAGGGACAAAGCCCCAAATCTACAGCTTAAAAGTGATGGCTTTAGAAAGAGTTGCTACCTAAGGTCTTCCTCAGATATTTAAAAAAACATATATGTAATAATTATGTCCTTCATAACTTTCTCAATGGGTCTCTCCTACTCAAATCATTATATTTTAGCCACAGGAACCATTTTCTTGTAGAGTTCTGAATCTTGAATCCTGTTGACCTGTGTTTTCCTTATTTAATATTGCAATCCTGTTGACCTGTGTTTTCCTCATTTAATATTGCAAATTAGTTTATTATGAAAATAAAATTTACAGGTAATTTTTATGTCAACTCTGTATCATAACTAGACATCCTTGTTACAAAATTTATTGCACTTTTTGGCAAAGGATATTGGATCATGAGACAACAAGAACTTCAGATAGCTAAAAGAAATACCACAATAATGCAGTGTCTTGTGGTGAGGTGGGTTAAAGCAAGGGACATTGGTATATTGTGAGGAAAAATGTATGAACAGTTATAAAGAGAGGTTATGACATGAGTTCATTCACATTTAAACAGGCTAGGAAAAAAAAAAGAATCAGGTTATTTCTGAGAGTCATTGTGAGTGAGATTGATGCTTATAGTTTTAGGAAATCAATACTGTGCTGTCTCCATAGTACATCTTGATTTGTAATTCATACAGTGTTATGAAATGTTATAAATCTCAAGGAAGAGAAGAGGCTCATAGCCTAAGGAGTTCATGCAGGAAAAACTAAAGTTAGAGTGAAATGACAAATATCCCAGATTTTACACTTGTTTTCTTCTTTATAAACTATTAAGTCTAACTTGATGGTAAAAAGCCATGATATCTGTCAAAAGATATCAATGAAGGTTAAGTCATATTTGTTTCTCAGCTATTGAAAGTCTAACTTACAAGTTGTTTGGAACTGAGAAAAGTTAATATTTTATAAGGCTTAGTTAAAGGATAAAAATAGATGGATATATTATCTTTAAAATTACTTAAAAGTACTCAAATTCTTTAACTATTTAATTCATAACCTATGTGTTGAGCATATAGGCACTATGAAGAAGAATAAGATGTAGTTTCATTTAATAGATTAAATATGTCATATTTTAAACCTAAATGAAAACAATTTGATATAATTCCTAGGGAGCGAGACTAGTTACTGGCCCTAACATACAAATGTATCATCTACTTATACTTTAAACAAGAACAATCCAATCCTAAAGTTAGCAGACGGAAAGAAATCATTAAGATCAGAGCAGAACTGAATGAAATTGAAAACCAAAAAACAATTCAAAAGATCAACGAATCAAAAAGTTGGTTTTTTGAAAAGATAAATAAAATTGACAAACCATTAGCATGGCTAACAAAAAAAAGAAGAGAGAAGACCCAAATAACCAAAATTAGAAATGAAAAAGGCGATATTACAACTGATTCATCTGAAATACAAGGAATCATTCGAGACTACTATAAACAACTATACGCCAACAAATTTGAAAATCTGGAGGAAATGGATAAATTTCTGGACACACACAAGCTCCCAAAACTGAACCGTGAAGATGTAGAAAATTTGAACAGACCAATAACAATAAAGGAGATTGAAGCTGTTATCAGTAGGCTCCTAACAAAGAAAAGCCCAGGACCAGATGGATTCACAGCAGAATTTTACCAAACATTCAAACAGGAATTGACACCGATTCTTTACAAACTATTCCAAAAGATTGAAACGGACGCAAATCTCCCAAACTCATTCTATGAAGCAAACATCATCCTGATACCAAAACCAGGTAAAGATATAACCAAAAAAGAAAACTACAGGCCGATATCCTTGATGAATATAGATGCAAAAATCCTCACTAAATTACTAGCAAACAGAATACAGCAACACATACGTAAAATTATTCATCACGATCAAGTGGGATTGATCCCAGGGATGCAAGGTTGGTTCAACATACGCAAATCAATAAATGTGATACACCATATTAATAAACTCAAACACACGGACCATATGATCATCTCTATAGATGCTGAAAAAGCATTTGATAAAGTTCAGCACTCATTCATGACAAAGACCCTCTATAAGTTAGGTATAGAGGGAAAGTATCTCAACATAATTAAAGCCATATATGCCAAAACCACAGCCAATATCATCCTGAATGGGGAAAAGCTGAAAGCTTTTCCTTTAAGAACAGGAACTAGACAAGGATGCCCACTCTCACCACTCTTATTCAACATAGTGTTGGAAGTACTAGCCAGAGCAATCAGAGAAGAGAAGGAAATAAAGGGCATCCAGATTGGAAAAGATGAAGTCAAACTTTCCCTGTTTGCAGATGACATGATCCTATATATCGAACAGCCTAAAACCTCTACAAAAAAACTCTTGGAATTGATAAATGATTTCAGCACAGTAGCAGGATACAAAATCAACACACAAAAATCAGTAGCATTTCTTTTCTCCAATAGTCAACAGGCAGAACGAGAAATCAAGAAAGCCTGCCCATTTACAATAGCCACCAAAAAAATAAAATACTTAGGAATTGAGTTAACCAAGGAGGTGAAAAATCTCTATAATGAGAACTACAAACCACTGCTGAGAGAAATTAGAGAGGATACAAGAAGATGGAAAGATATCCCATGCTCTTGGATTGGAAGAATCAACATAGTGAAAATGTCCATACTACCCAAAGTGATATACAAATTCAATGCAATCCCCATCAAAATTCCAAAGACATTTTTCTCAGAAATGGAAAAAACTATCCAGACATTTATATGGAACAATAAAAGACCACGAATAGCCAAAGCAATGCTCAGCAAAAAAAAATAAAGCTGGAGGCATAACACTACCTGACTTTAAGCTATACTACAAAGCTATAATAACCAAAACAGTATGGTACTGGCATAAAAACAGACACACTGACCAATGGAATAGAATAGAGAATCCAGAAATCAACCCACACACTTACTGTCAGCTGATCTTTGACAAAGGCACCAAGCCTATTCAGTGGCGAAGGGACTGCCTCTTCAGCAAATGGTGCTGGGATAACTGGATATCCATATGCAGGAGAATGAAACTAGATCCATACCTCTCGCCGTATACTAAAATCAACTCAAAATGGATTAAGGATTTAAATATACACCCTGAAACAATAAAACTTCTTAAAGAAAACATAGGAGAAACACTTCAGGAAATAGGACTGGGCACAGACTTCATGAATACGACCCCAAAAGCACGGGCAACCAAAGGAAAAATAAACAAATGGGATTATATCAAACTAAAAAGCTTCTGCACAGCAAAAGAAACAATTAAAAGAGTTAAAAGACAACCAACAGAGTGGGAGAAAATATTTGCAAAATATATATCTGACAAAGGATTAATATCCAGAATATATAAGGAACTCAAACAACTGTACAAGAAGAAAACAAACAACCCGATTAAAAAATGGGCAAAAGAGCTAAGTAGGCATTTCTCTAAGGAAGATATACAAATGGTCAACAGTCATATGAAAAAATGCTCCACATCACTCAGCATCCGGGAAATGCAAATCAAAACCACACTGAGATACCATCTAACCCCAGTTAGGATGGCTAAAATCCAAAAGACTATGAACGATAAATGCTGGCGAGGCTGCGGAGAAAAAGGAACTCTCATACATTGTTGGTGGGACTGCAAAATGGTGCAGCCTCTATGGAAAATGGTATGGAGGTTCCTCAAACAATTGCAGATAGATCTACCATACGACCCAGCTATCCCACTGTTGGGTATATACCCAGAGGAATGGAAATCATCAAGTCGAAGGTATACCTGTTTCCCAATGTTTATCGCAGCACTCTTTACAATAGCCAAGGGTTGGAACCAGCCCAAATGCCCATCATCGGATGAGTGGATACGGAAAATGTGGTACATCTACACAATGGAATACTACTCAGCTATAAAAACGAATGAAATACTGCCATTTGCAACAACATGGATGGACCTTGAGAGAATTATATTAAGTGAAACAAGTCAGGCACAGAAAGAGAAATACCACATGTTCTCACTTATTGGTGGGAGCTAAAAATTAATATATAAATTCACACACACACACACACACACACACACACACACACACAAACCGGGGGGGGGGGGAGAAGATATAACAACCACAATTATTTGAAGTTGATACGACAAGCAAACAGAAAGGACATTGTGGGGGGGGAGGGGGGAGGGAGAAGGGAGGGAGGTTTTGGTGATGGGGAGCAATAATCAGCCACAATGTATATCGACAAAATAAAATTTAAAAAAAAAAAATAAATAAATAAATAAAACAAAAAAATAAAAATAAATAAATTAAAAAAAAAAAATGCAGAATTCATTTATTCTTTTTTTGAAGTCTTTTCCAAATTCTTGGCCTGTACCCGATTTGTTTCTTGCTTGTGTATATTATGTAATAATCAAGATGGTAAGTTTTTAGAAGAAAGGGAAAGTATTCATTTTTCTTTTTATCCTCCATGCTGGATAGAAGAATCTGGGCATACCATCAGGCTCACAGTAAATACATATACACTAGCCTGAATAGCATAGCATAAAATAGAGTAGAATAGATTGTCTTATTTCTCAAACACTTTCAGTGAATTCTGTCTACATATGAGAGTAGAAAAAAGGACTGCCTTAAAGTATTGTTAGTAACTAAAAAAAAAAAAAATGAAAAGAGAAATGAAGATTTAGGTCCACAATCATGGATGACTGATTCTGATCAATTTAGCTGCAAACCTAACATCAGTCTGCTAAGTTCCACTCTTGAAACTGGCAAACACTATGAATCAGGCCTTTTGTTTCTAATGGCCAGTTGTTAAAAATTTACCAGCTTACCACTGGTTTTTCTTCCTCTTTTGTTAAAAAGTATTCTGTTTCTCCTATCTCTTTCCATTTCTATTGGGGAAAAAAATGGTGCCATTATAACTACTTTTACCATAACCTCATATCATAAATGATCATGGCATTAGATGGAACTATCAAAATGGTGATTTATAGATTTATTTTATTAGTTTCTAAGCATTTGCAGTACTGCAAGCAAAAGGAAAAAAATTGCTATTTTTAATATTCATTGCCAGTATGTATTTTGATACACTGCGTTCCCATACTCAATGTCTGATACAGGTTATTGACCTTTGATAATACAAAATTTAGAAAACATTCCTTCCTATCTGAGTCTGTAGGTTTAATTCACTGGAGATTGAGTTTTTCTTCCTCTTATTCCCCACCTGCTAAATTGCACTTTTGGAGTTGTTTTCAAATAGTGACAGGAAGCCCAATATCAACAATTATCTTTTAGGATGAAAGTATTAACAAAACAAGAAAAATATTATTAGTGTTAAATTACAATATGTATATTTAACCATTACATTCATTTACTATACTTATGTGGAGTTTTTACTTTATTTTCTATGTGGGCCTAAAGCATACAATGTTTTCTCTCTCAGTCTTAATCTAAATAGAATTATGAAATAAGCATGGAATTCACATGGGGATGCTTTCCATTTGTTCCATTATGCATGTCACAGTACATATGATTTATACTCTTCTCCTTAAGTCAAACAACATTAGTTTTCTCTGAACATCTGGCTGGCATCTGGGAGATCTCCTCCATGCACTATTAATCAGAATATCATTGTGAAGTACGGGTAATGACCGATGTGAATAGAATATATTTATATGTAGAAAAGTTCACTTTACTGATTTAATACTACTCAGCATCCTGAAGTGCTTTGGTTTTCAACACAATCTAAATACATTGCCAAAGCTTTATTTATTCAGTAAATTTACACGGTATTATTCTTCCAAAACACTATATTGTAATATATACAACCAGGCAAGATCCAAAAGGCACTTTGTATTCCACCTTCAGTCATTTTCACTGAGACCTTCCTTGGAGCGAACGGCAATATCCAATAGCTATCTGACTTAAGATATGATGCACTCTCCTTTTTCCCTTCTAGTCTCTTTTATCTAAATCTTAACACTTTCACTTACTCATTTTGCCAACAGCAGCTGGGTCTGTCTCTCTCTCTCTTGTTTCTCTCTCTCTCCCCCCTCCACCCTCCCTGTCTTTCTGTCTCTCTCTCATTAGAAATCATTCTAACCTCCAACCAAGAAAAGTAAAAATATAGCAATTAAATCACTAGTTAATGACTTGACATGACTTTTTATTTATTTACTTATTTATGTTTGCAACTTTCCTCTCTACCCTATACAAATTGTTTGTTTTCCTGTTGCTCTTCTCTGTCTTCTATTCTTAGCCTGTTTAAAAAGTCTACATAAGACAGGGCTATTTATTGTTGTTTAGGGGTCAATATTACTAAATAAATTTTAAAATAATGAATAAAATAAGATAAAATAGAGAGAAAATATTTAAAATGTGGATTAAAAATTACATAACACTTATGGCTTTTGGTGTCTAAATTATTTGGTGTTTAAATTATTTTTAAGGGCATTCTTTAAACCCAAACCCTCAATTAAAGAATAAGCACCATTTTTTAACTTTCCACTCTTGATTTCCATTGCTTTTATATATTTTTGAATGTCCCTCTGTTCCTTAGCTGTTAATACCCTAAGGGGAGGGATTAAGTTTAAATCAATGTGTAAACAACATTGTGCCAAATGGTCATTAATAAAAATAATAATAATTAGTTTTATCATTTTGTTGCTATTTTCCTTTTATCATGGTAACATATGCTCAGTATGGTAAGAGGCAAAGGAGAGAATTATTTCTGAAATTCATTTTTCTTAAGCAACATCTCTAACAATGAGGCATGAATATGTCTATAATTTTGAATATCTTACAAGTGTGAAGGCAGGAGTACCTGCTGAACTTATTTTTTCTGACAAATTAACTCTAAAAGCCCAGAGTCACTAGTGATCATTGCTCTCTTTTCATCACATCAGATCTATTTTAAGATACCAGAGATCAGTCAGAGATTCTCAATTGCCTGGGAAATATGATGGCAACTAACCCTGATTTTAAACAATAGTACATACTTTTAATTTCTATGAAAATATCAGGTTTGATATTTCTTTCTTGTTCTTATTCCAGTTTCCAAATGACTTTGCCCTGTGATGATTATGTACCATTAAACTTTGACTGAGGTCTTCCCCACATGTGGCTTCATGAGTCACTGAAGAAATTCCTTTACAGATGTTTGGAAAGTGCTCTGGGAGTTGGTGTAATAGAAGTATTTACTTATACACTGCCTCAGTAAATCAGAAACTGTTATTTCACATACTGGAAGCCTAATGTGCCAATGGTGACTGCAAAATAAAAGCAAACTAGGTGTTGTTCATCCCACACATAGCCATTAGGAAGGAGAACCAACTATAGATTATGCTGAGTCAAAGCAGCAGAACAACCAATTTTACCATTTCCTATCATTACTGTAACAATTGAGTTTAGCACTTAAGAGGTCACAAAGCAGTTCTGTACCTAACATCTGTCATGTATTAAAATAATTTAGATAGACATCTCTCTCCTTTTTATAAGCAAAAATGAGACAGTCTCATGGAAAGGATTAATCTAGCAGATAACAATTTAGAAAGGAATCTAAATAGAGAGGAGTGGAGCAAAGGCACAAAGAAAAGATGAATTTTGATGTCCTCCATGCTCTCCCTGCATCCCCCTAAGCCCCTTGGTAGCTATTTTCTGCTGCTTACGTAGGTCATTATTATGGCTGGGGGTGTATTGGGGGTTGGCTGTTTTACTCCTGTATTCAGAGATGCATGTTTCTTGTACATATGCACTTATAAATACAGATATACTCTCTTTTCTAATTATTTTATTATTCTGGTAATTTCCACCTCTGGGATGAAGATGCTAAGAAGAATACATAGAGTAAGGAAAAAGCAATGTGAAATTCCAAAAAAAATTAAGGAGTGTTTCTTCTTCCTATACTCCAGTGGTTTGAAAATCCAATTCTCTTGAGGAGGAAGGGAATGAACTGACTAAATTTATAAGCAAATGGCTGAGTTGGAGATATGAGAATAGATCCAACCAGGAAACGAGGAAGAGAGAAAAAAATTCAGTCCCAGTAAAGGTGTACCATGTGATTTTTAGGACAAAGAGTGATCAAAAAATGGAGATACATACAAATATTTTGGGGAAGTTAAATTATACCACTATTCCATTAATCAAAGCTGAGTTGAACCCACACATCTGTGGTGCACGCACTCTTACATGCACACGCACACAAAGAGGCACTCACACTCAATGAGAGAATGCCAGTTACTCTTTTATGCTTTTATTTCACTATCAAGAATCAAAATCATTGCCCTCATTGTGGCTCCAATGTCAAAATACTAGAAAAAAGCAGAAAGGTCTGTTTTGCCAAATTGTGCATTCTTGTTCTAAGTTCACTAGTCCACTTACACATTCCCCATGAGAGCCATGGATTTTAAACTTAGTTGGCGTGAGTGAGGGGGTGTACCTTTTCTTGATCCGTGTTGTTCCAAGCTTGTGGACAGTCATGAACTTTTCATTTTATGTGATCTCATGGGTGAGAGAACTGCACACCTGCTTGGCTCACACTAAACTACATTTTTAAAAGTCTAAATACATAACAGATGCACTAGAGGATTTCATTCAGGGAAGAATTTGCTTATAAATTCAGACAGTTAACATATCCCCCACAGTCATAATCCTATCCCTATACCATAATTATAGTATAGACTGGGAAAGTTGGCATTGTGTGTTCCTCATGGAAATGAATCCAATATATTTTCCACATACTTGTTAGATATGCTCAATAAAACATGCAGCACATATATTTAAAATATGAGACAGTTTCATACATGCCATTGGAAATATAACCTAGTTAAACATTTAAAATGACAGTAACAGTGAACAGGTGACATTCTGCTTGCAAATCTTTCTAGAACATATCAGGGCCACCATATCTATCAGATCACTCTCAGAACCTACTTCCTCCAGGAAATTTCCCTCAACTAATTAGAGAGTGATGCTGAAGCACCCTGACATGGAAATTCCACAAATCCTCTTCCTCATAGCCTCTTTGAGTGTGTCTCTACAGAGTCAGAACACTTTACTTACTCGTTCTGGTTTTCCTCAAAGTAATTATTCTTTGCCATTGCTCTTGTTTGAGACAGTAGGTTTTTCAATCAGAGTTTCTCAAACTTCACTCACTAGCATACTACCAATAAGTTGTTTACCACATGCAAGCATTAACTGTACTACAAGTTATAGAATTTATGAAATAGATTTATTTTTATACTTATTTATTTATTTGAAATGGAAAATTTGTATTATGATTATAAATGTGCAATTAGTATTTTTTCATAAACAGAAGATAAATATAAAGGTAAACCATTTTTTAAAAATGTAGTTAAATTCCAGCTTGAGACATTTGCCAGCTGAATCTACTTTAATGCTTAATTTCTCACTGTTGAAAAAGGAAATAATCAAGTGTTAGAAAGATGGTAAGGACTTAATAGTACCAAGATGCGACTTGTCTCTGCTGTAAGCAGAGAGACTAAAAAAGGATTAGAAATTCTTAGAAAGAATTCTTAGAATGAATAAGAATTAAAAAGGAGTAACTTTCTCACCATTATTTGATGATATATCAGTAATATTGACTAAAATTGTCTTATGTACCACCACTGTAGTGAGTCACACATTTGGGGACACTGCCTTGTTCATGTGCAATATTATAATCATCTGTAAAGTATACTCTATGATATAAAGTATAGACAGTAACCTTTTTATACAGTAAATAAATGTATAAAATTTCCATTTAGGTGAAGTTCATAAACGCATTAACCAATAGTGATAGGAGGTAATTAAGAGGTTACTTTGTGAGTTAATACAGGAGAGTGGATATGCAGGAGACTTCTGGGGGCTGGTAATGTTCTGGTGCTTTCAGTCTGGTGGTAGTTAAATGTGTTTACTTCAAGAAAATACATCCTGCTTTACACTTAATATATATGCATATGTGCACATTTCTGTTGTATGGCATGCTTTAATAAAATATTATTTAATATAATAATAATAAAATGTACTTGCTTACTATGAGGTTCATAGGAAGGATGGCTTCATGGTAATTAGAGTCTAATCATGTGCTGGAGCTGGCTTAAACTAGCTTGTGAGAACTGATAGCTAATTTTCTGGAATTTTTTGAGCTTCCTGCTAAACACAGGCATTGTTAAAAATCAAATTATATAAACTTACACCCAAATAAAATATATTTTTAAAAGGTAAAATATATAACTCATTGTTTTCTAATTATTTTACTATTATCTATACTCTAGATATTAGCTATACTATTATCTATGCATCTTTTTCATTTCTATGGTGGAACTACTATATCAAGTTGTGCTGTTTCACATCCCTTCCCAACTCTGTGCTAAGTGACATCAGGTTGTTAGCTTGAGTTGGCCAGGGTGGGAGTACTTACATCAGCAATCAGCACAAAAATATAAATCAGGGCTTCCTTTACCCCTAAAGAGCCAATTGTTAAACATGAAAAAAAAGCACTACTAAACTCAGTGTTTCAACAATGACATAAAGGATCAAAGATATTTGTAATACATATAGCTAGCAAAGGACTGATATCAAGAATATACAAAAATCCCTACAATCAATAAGAAAAAGATAAACCCCCAAATAGAAAAACAGGCAGAAAATCTAAACTTTACAATAAGAGATATATGTGACCAAAAAATATATGAAAATGTATTTGGTCTCTTTAGTCATTAGGAAAATGTAAATTAAAACCATAATGAGATACAAATATAAATCCATCAGAGTAGATAAAATAAAAAGGCAGATAAATCCAAATGTTAGTTATAATGTGAAACAATTAGATCTTTTATATCCTGTAAGCAAAAGTGTAAATTTGTAAAAATATTTTCAAAAAAACATGTGGCAGTATTTTATAAAGGTAAGCACATAAATGCACTATGACCTGGCAATTCTCTTCATAGGTGTATGCTCAACAAGAAAGTTTACTTATTTTTATTGGAGAATGTTCACAGCAGCACTAGTCAGAATAGTTCAAAACTGGAAACAAACAAATGTCAATCAACAGTAGCCTGAATGAATAAATATATTGGCTTATTATGTAACAACAAAAAGATACACACAAACTATTGAATAGTCTCATAAAAATAAAGCTGAAAAAAAAAACCAGACACACTATATATGTACAATATAATTAAAATGATCAGAAAACTTATCTAAAGTGTTAAGAAAGGATAGTGGTTATGCTTGTGAGGGTAGTAACTGGGAGGAGGCATATGGAGAGATATAACAATTGTAAATATATATGCACCCAACATAAAAGCACCTGAATATATAAGACAAGTATTGACAAATCTCAATGGAGGCATTGATAACAATACAACAATAGTAGGAGACTTTAATACCCCAGCCGCAATGATGAATAGAACATCCAGAAAGTCAATAAGAAAACAGCGGACTTGTACAAAGCTATAGACCAAATGGACCTAACAGACATATATAGAACTTTCCACCTAATAGCAGCAGGTTATTTCAACATATGAAAATAAATCAATATAATGCACCATATTAAAAGAATGAAAGACAGAAATTCTATAATCATCCCTACAAATGCAGAAAAAGCCCTTGACAAAACTCAAAATCCTTTTATGATAAAAAACTCAACAAATTAGGTATTATTACAATTAAATTATAAAACATGGATAAAGGAAATCTAAAAAGACAGAAATAAGTAAAAAGATATCCCTTGGTTATGGATTAAAATAATTAATATTGTCAAAATATCTATACTAATCTTCCACAGGGTGCAAAGAATACACAAAAGCAAAGGAATAGACTCTAAAAATTTTGTTGGGAAAACTGTATATCTACATTCCTAAAAATGAATTGGACCCCTATCTCAAGCCATACACAAAAATCAACTCAAAATGGATTGGAAAATTAAATATAAAACTTGAAACTGTAGAACTCCTAGAACAAAACATAGAGAAAATCATCTTGACATTGGTATTGGAAATAATTTGTTTAATATGACACTGAAAACACAGTCAACAAAAGCTAAAAGAGACAACTGGGACTACATGAAACTAAAAAGTTTGTGTGCAGCCAAGGGAACAGTCAACAAAATGAAAAGACAACATATAGAATGGGAAAAATATTTTCAAACCATATACCTGATAAGGAATTAATATCCAAAATATATAAGGAATTTATATAACTCAATATCAAAAATACAGATAACCCAATTAAGATATGCAAACTACCTAAAGACTTCTGATAAGAAGAAATCCAGATGAACAACAGGCATATTGAAAGGTGTTTAATCATCATGAAAATGTAGATTGAAATTATAATGAGATATTACCTCAAATCTGTTCGAATGGGTATTATAATAAAGACAAATATATCAAGTGCTGGTGGGGATATAGAGAAAAAGGACCCTTGTATTCTGTTGGTCGGAATGTAAATTGGTACAGCCATTATGAAAAACAGTATGAAGTTTCCTCAAAAAATAAAAAATAGAACTGTCATATTGTATTAGTCTGTTTCTGTTGCTCTTAACAAAATACCTGGAACCGGGTAATTTAGAAAGAGAACATGATTTATTGCTTACAGTTTCTGAGACTGGGAAGTCCAAAGCCCATCTGATGGTGGCAACAATGGCCCAGGTGTCTCACATTGCAAGATAGTGGAAGCAGAGAGAGAGAGAGAGAGACAGACAGACAGACAGACAGACAGACAGACAAACAGACTCTCCTCTTCTTTCAAAGTCCTCAGAACCACACCCCTGACCATCATTTTTTAATCAATTCACTACTATACAGTCCTACAATCCAATCACCTCTTCAAGGCTTCGCCTTTCAATTACCATAAAAGGATTTCCCACCCTCTTAACAGTCACAGTGGGGGCCAAGTTTCTAATACATAAAACTTGGGGGACACAATTCAAGCTTCAATGAGTTTTAGGGGGGACAATTCAACCCAATAGACATGTGATTAGCAAATCCATTTCTGGGCATACGGTCATGTGGTGCTTATTGATGGGGATGCATTCTAAGAACCACGCCAGTAGGCCATTTCATTGTTGTGTGAACATCACAGCGTGTACGTACCCAAACCTACATGGAATAGACTACTATAAACCTTCAGTTCCATTATAATCTTATGGGACTGCCATCGTATATGCAGTCTGTCATTAACTGAAATGTTGTTATGCAGCACATTACTGTATATACAAAGGAAACAAAATCACTATCTTGTGTGTGTATATATACACACATGTATGTAATGAAATATTATTCAGCCTCAAAAAACAAGGAAACCCTGTCATTTGCAGCAACATAGATGCAGCTAGAGGAAATTACACTACACAAAAAAGTAAGACACAGAAAAAGAAATAGTGCACAATTTAACATATACATGGAATCTAAAAGTGTCATACTCATAGAGGATAGAGTAGAATTGTGGTTTCCAGGGGCTGAGGAAGTGGGAGGAGTGGGGTGATATTGGTCAAAGGATACAAAGTTTCATTTATACAAGATGAATCATTACTGGAGATCTAATATACAGCATGATGATGACAGTTAAAAATATTATATTGTATACTTGATATTTGCTAAGAGGATGTATCTTAAAGTAAATCTCACCCCCCCCCCCGTGATAACCATGTAGAGATAATAGATATGTTAATTATCTGAAATGTGGTGATCATTTCACAATGTATACGTATATCCAGCACAAGAAAGAAATTTCTCAGTTCTTTCTTTAAGGATTCTAAAGAACTTTCTCAGAAGTCTACAGCAATTTTACCCTTATACATCAGTGGTCAGAAATTGACCATGTGCTCATTCCAGATTCAGTCACCAATAAGGAAATAATATTCCCTTAATTCTAGTTTAAAAAATAGGTCTGACTGTAGTAAAGTCTTTAAACCTTAAGTTGCTTAACAATGCAGGAGGTATAGAGTGGATGTTGGAGAATCATTCCCTGCATGCTAACCATTTTGGTGCTTACTGGTGGACAATTTTTAACTTGTGTTCCTTATGTAAGCCATCGTTTTAAATCTGGAAATTTCTCAGCATAGAATAGACCGAAATTTATCTTATGATATAAAGCAATGATTTCTAAATCCTTAAAAACCAATGATCCCTTTAATGTCTTGAATGAAATTTACCCACCTTCACATGTGTAGTGGATTGAATCATGTCCCCCCAAAACTCATTGAAGCTTGAATTGTGTCCTCCAAGTTTTATGTATTAGAAACTTGGCCCCCACTGTGACTGTTAAGAGGGTGGGAAATCCTATAATGGTAATAGAAAGGTGGAGCTTTGAAGAAGTAATTGGATTGTAGGACCATGCCATAGTGAATGGATTAAAAATGGTGGTCAGGGCCATGGTTCTGAGGACTTTAACAGAAGAGGAGATTCTGTTGGTCTCCCTGCTCTCTCTGCTTCCACCATTTTGCAATGTGAGACCCCTGGGTCACTGTCACCACCACCAGATGGACTGTGGATTTCCCAGCCTCAGAAACTGTAAGCAACAAATTTCATTTTCTTTATAAATCACCCAGTTCCATGTAGTCTGTTATAAGCAACACAAACGGACTAATACAACATGTAAGTTTAAAATTTCAATATCATGGTCTATTAATAATATCAAGAAGAGTAATTTATAGTAAAATACTGTTTTATTATTAGAATATGTAGGAATAACTACATTAGTTGACAATGATGTAGCTGGATGCTTGCAAACATTTTAAATGAATACAGTTGTATTTAGGAGAAGGAAAACAATAATCAACAGAAAAATTTGACATGTTTTTTTCATATTTGACACTTTAATATGAGGACCAAATAAGCACATAACTACGTCAGCTATAATTGGAGATTGATACAGGAGACTTAAGTGCTTCGGGCAAATTAAATGTCATGAGTAGCAATGCCTTGAGCAACGAAGATTTTTAAAATGTCGAATAGCTCTTGGGAAATTTCCAAGCAAAACAAATTATAATTTTCCCCCGATTTACACAGAAGTTGTATTTCTGGAAATTTCAATATATTAAAACTTACAAAAAATCTTTCTCTTTATTTGCAGAACAGAGTTAGGCTTGTAAAATTATAAACAGATAGTTTTCTATGATAATCCCTAGGGAAAGTTTCAAAAGTCATATAGCACACAAGTCATTTCTTTATTGTTTAAGATTGCCTTAATATTGGAAGATGTCTGGACACTATCCCAGGACACCACCCATTAAATGCTGGCAGTGACTGTCAAACATTTTGACAACCAAAAATGCCCTCATAGATTTCTTTAAACACCTGTAGAGCCATTTTACAACAGAGTTAAAAAAAAAAGAAAACCACTCAAAATAGAATTAACATACTCATAGATAATTGAGTTAGAGAAATCTAGTTTCAATTCCTTATCCTATTCCTAAGTGGTTGGTGTGGACTTGAGAAGGTTAATTCAGGACCTTAAGTTTTCTCCCCTGCAAAAGAGAAACAACACTCCAGGACTGTTTTTACAATTGATGAATTTACTAGGCGTAGAATAAACGCTCCCCAACAGGTATTTCTTTCTTCTTTCCTGTCATTTCTTTTCCTGTTTTTCTTTCCATATTACTCTACATTACTCTTCCCAGCATCTTTATTTCCTAAGAGGCTATTACCAAGAGGGGAAAGCATAAATCAAAAAGGGACTTCAATCCCATGTAGGGGACATCGGCAACCATGTGGAAAAATATGGAAGGATATAATTGATGATACTTTTTTTCTTATAAAGTGATAGTTGAGGGACTCAATTTAGCCATTCCTACTGCTAAATATTAACTCTTTCTTTAGGTTTTAAGATTTGTAAAATAAATTAAAAACTTTATCTGCACTAGCTTGAAATTCACACTGTACTTAGAACAAAAGCCCAGGCCGTGTAAATATCAGTCCCCATAAGGCATAGAAAATATCATTCAAAATAACAATATCAAGAAAATTGGCTGAGATGAATAACTACACAAATCCACCTGCAAGAAAAGAAGTACATTGAGTTGTGTGTGTGTTTAGAGCAAATTACGAAAGGATCTCTTAAGTCGATTTTCTCTTAACAATTCACAGATTTCAAGGGGAGCAAGCCAGAGTGTAGTAATGACAGTTTCTTTCTCTATCACTTGATTAAAAAAACCTTGATTGATTGCCTAAAAACTACTGGGATTATTCTTTGGAAAAGCTAGAAATATTTCCTCCACGTTCTCAAATGGCAAAAGGTCTTTTATTTGCTGTGGTTGAGGTAGGTCTCCTACATAGATGACTGCATACATTTGGAGGTTTGAGGGATGTAAGTATAATATACTTACTCACAAATCACTAACAAGTTCCACAACAGTTATTGCATTAAATGTTAGCAGAATTCACATAAAAAAATTTTACCACAATGTTTTCTCGCTTTCTCCATAATTTTTAATTTAATCAAGATGCTACGGTAATAAGCAAATTCCTGCAAATAAAATATATTAATCTTATATTAATACAATAAAGCTACATTTTAGAGGGGGTTATATTTTTAAGGATAAGCGCATTGGTACAATCAAAATAATCCTCAAACATTTCTTGATCCTAATGAAGGTGCTATACCAAATACTGGTGGACTGTTTCTCAGTAAATCAAATGCTCTCAATTTTTGCCCAAAATGTTGGAATAAAACCCTGCTTCTTTGATAGAGCAGCAGGTACCAACATTTAGGATATGTTTTGTGTGAAATATAAAAAATCTAAAAATATGAAAATCATATTTAACATGTAAGAGGCGCTCACACAATAAAAGGGATTACAAACTGAGGCTCCTTGGAGAAACAACAACTTTTGTGAAAGTTGTAAGAATCCAAATGGAGTCACTGTGCTGAAACAAACAAAGAAAAAACCCTGACAAATAGAGCTGGGGAAGGCCATGAAGGGAGGGTTCTCATGCACATATGCCTTATAACAAAAATTACTATAAAGGACTCTGCAAAACCATAACCTTCCACAAAGGCCATCGCAACTTTATACAAAAATACTTCTGCAAGGACATCTGCCCAGCACCTGTCTGTCCAATCTCAGACTGGTGTCACCCTTGTTATGGATCCTTATAGCCAAGGATGATTATCCCAAAATATTTACGTAATTTTCCATCATTTTCCTTTAAAGTCCTTTGGCTTCCTTTACCTCCCTGAATGTGCACATAGTTTGCTATGGTGTACTTGCACTGCAACGTTATATTCCCAATTAAACTCACTATTTTTTTAGAAAGACTTTCTCTGTTTATTATTTAGGTTGATAGTTTCTAGCAATAAATTTAAATAAAGAAGTGTAAAAGCTTTATAAAAATTGAAACACAAAAAATGTGTCCAAAATTAAAGGGAAGATATAGTATTTTAACTGATGGAGAGACTCACTTGTGTCAAAGATATCAGAGTTCCACTTAAAGTCCCAGCAAGCATTTGTAGAAATTAACAAATTGGCTATAAAATTTATATGGAAGTGGAAACTTCCAAAAATAGCCAAGAATAAAAACAAGGAAGGAGGAATTGATTTCTAGATAGCAACACTTTTTATAAAGTCCGACAATAAAATTCTGTCACACAAAAACAGAAAAAGACAAATAGATCAATGGTACAGAGCATTTAGAAATATGTCCACATACATCATAAATCAAGGAACATGAGTGGACATTATGAAACAGTGGCAATTGACAGTTCTTTTCTTTCAGAACTCAAAAAATGCTGTGCTACATCCTTCTGGCCTCCATGGTTTCAGATGAGAAATCTGAAATCCTAATCATCCAAATCATCAATTCTCTGTAGGTAATGCACGGACTTTTTTTTTTTTTTCCAGTATTATAGCAATTTTAATGGATGAACTAATTAGATTAATGTATGAGTTTGACTAGTTCTCGAAAACACAGTGTTGACATAAAAAAATCTAGCAGAAGAAAAAAATGCACATTCTAATAGAATTTATGTAATGCTTTTGAAACTCTCAAACTCTATTAAATGTGTGTGTGCATGTGTCTACAATCATTAAAATATAAACAATTTATTATTGTGTATGTCTCTCAGCATGGGTGAGAGAGAAGGGGTGGACAAAGGGGGGAACAGTGACCTTATCTATGTCTTATTTCTTCTCTAATATCAGATTTGAAGAAAATTTGATAAAATATTCTTCTCTTCTGAGCACAGCACACAGGTGTATTTATTATCTTATTTTTTAGGTACCTTTTTTTTTCTTTGAAATATCTAAAAAAATAGAATCTGCCATTTGTGAGAACTCTCATTTCACACTGCTCTGTAGGGATAAAATAATTAAAATATTAAATTTAGTACCACTTATGAAATACAGCCTTGAGAATTTGGTGAGAGGTTCAATGGACACATGTGAGACACTTATGGTGCCAAAGATACAGGAGATGGGCCCTGGAACCAATTCCATATCCCTCTGTTGGTCAAAATACGAGCATTCTGACTGTGAGCTGTAAAGAAGCATAGTTCCCTGTGCGCTATAATTCTGTCCTCAGGTGTTTAGAGAGGAATGCTTAGAATTAAAGGGGAGAATCTTATGATAGTGAGTAATTTACTCTTTTAATATAAATTATAGAATTGACTGCCAAATCTGTTATTTTTCCATATAAACTGTAGTAGGTGGTATTCTTTAAAAGCTGTATTCTGTGAATCAGTAAATTACAGAGTTCCTAAAACTTCTAGCCATCAAAATTTTTAAAAAACATAAAAACCCTCTTCACTAATGCAACTGTTCTTACCCAAAGTTAAAATATTATATATTTAGGTGTTGAAAAATTTATACACTTGTAGATGCTTCTGTGCACAGACCTATAGTAAAGTGTTGACATTTTGGTTTAGGCATATAAGAATTTCCTTTTATTAGATATTTCTAACAAAGTAAAAGAAAAAAAAAAAAAAAAAACTTCCTGGAGGAGGAAGTTTCATTTTGAGACTTCTAACAGTTATAAATCTCAGCAACATTTACACTGTAAATCTCCTACGCCTCTGAAATTTCATTTGTCACGTGTAGAGGCTATAATACCCTCACAGTAAATGTATGATGGTCTGCACGCATTGGATCTAATTTGCTTTGTAAAATGATCGTGACTCTTAACCTGTTATATTAACTGAATATCAGGGACTTCTGAGTTCCCAACTAAGATTTTTTTTTGTTTTTTAAATCAAAAGGATTAGAGAAAGATGTAGAAGGAGAAAGGGGATTGAGGAAACTTTCCTAACAGGGATAACAAGCCACGAATGAAAATAAAAAGAAAATATCTTATACTTCTACAGCTCTTAGAAGGAGGAGACATTCTTTTAAGCACTTTACAAATGTTACCTTATTTTATTTTCACAATCACTCTCTGAGGTGGATACTATTACTATTCCCATTTTACAAATGAATTAGTAGAGTTGCAGAGAAGTGTAGAAACTTATGCAAGATCGCACAGCTACTAAACAATGGAGCTGGGATTTGAACCCAGGCTTTCGAACTCCGGAGTCTGTATTTTTGTTTGCTGTACCATATTGCTACCCCCAAATAAATACAAGGTTGTGAAAAGGTGGTTATGAAAAAACCCACAAGGATTGGGTACATTTTTCATATCAATACTGTTTTCGTTAGAGGAATTTAAAACATTTTTTATAACACTATATTTTCCTGCCAAAATTGCTATTTCTATTTCTCATCACCTATCTTAGTAAATGTGACCAGTACTCATCTACTAACACAGGCCAGAAAACTTAACAGACCCTAGATTCTGACTTCCTTTATACTTCCTATACCTAAGCAGGGGCCAAGTCTTATTGGATTATATATATAGGAATGATTCAAACAGCTGTCACTTACTGAGCACCAATGGTCATAAACGTGTAAGTGTGTTGACCTACAATACTTCTTATTTCATAAACCAAGTTTTAGGTAGGTATTATTATCCCTACCTGAGGTTCACAAAGTTCCATTACTTTGTTTAGATCGTATTGCTAATAAGTGACTGAGCAGGGGACTGAATCTATATCCATATTCAAAGCCCATGTTCTTTCAACTATAACATGGTATATTAATTCTTAAATATCTCTCCAGTGTAACACATGTTTTCCATCCCCAGTGCCATACTCATAATCTTATCTCATCTCCACTACTATAAAATGTTCTCAACAGGTTTTCAGCACTGTCAAAATCTTCATATCCCTATCCATTTACATCCTTCTGGGAAATTATCATCAGAAGGGTACATTTGATTATGCCACACCCTTGTGAAAAATCACCCCCATTTTCTGTAAGATAAATGTGGCTTCCTACATTCATAAGGCCCTTCCAAATGTCTACCTACTTCACTAACTTATTTGTCCATTCTAATGCTGTTCCTACTATACACACACACAATCCATGCTCTAGTAAAATTAAACTTTGAGAAAGTCTTTGAATGCATATCAGTGCTTTATGTTTATATACATTTGTTTTATCAAATCCCTTTTGTAGTGATTGTCCTTGCATTGTTTTTTAATCAAACTATGAACTCAATTTAAGTACTATTGCTTCATGCAATCTTTCCCACATTTGTTTTCCCCTTATCCCCATTTATTTCCCTTCATTTGTTTTCCCCTTATTCCAATCTGAATTACTTATCTCTTCCTGTGTACATAATTGTATGATAGGACTATCATTGATTTCATTTTCTTTATATATCATATGCAGCATAATAACCTTATGGATAAAATCCAAAGAAGATCATGAAGTCATCAAATCTTTAGATTTTAATAAAAGAACAAACAGCTACATTTCTGAAAAGTTTTAAGTTTTTAGATTGTAGGCAGTGAGAAAGGTCATATTCTTACTATTCCAACTTGATAGCATGTAGTTAAGCTAATAAATGTTTCCTAGGCAGGCCTGCAAATGAATACTGCTACGAAAGAATTTTGTATATACTTTTTTAACCAATGAAAATATGCATTAGAATGCCAAATAGAGTGTGTTAGAATGCTGTTTGTGTAAACACCAGTTTTCACCCTATGTAAAGAAGTATTATATGTATTCAAAAAAAAAGTTAATTTATTTATGTGCATTAGTCTGAATATCAAACTCATAAGGTTAGATTAATTTGGTCTTCACGTTGCTAGGGAAATTATATCCAGTCATTCACTCAGTGGATACTTATCGAGTGTCCTGGGTGGAAGAGGAGAGTGAAGGACAGCAATTTGTGAACACATTATGAGATGTGACATAAAGGCTGCTAGTCCACATAGCTGAGGAGCAGACTGGTGGAGAGCAGAGTGGGCAATGGGAATAGACAAGAGGAAATGGGGGAAGCTGAAGGCCTTGTGTGCTAGCCCCAGAAGGTGTGGCTTTGTTTTGAAAGTCTCGTAATCCATTGGAGGGTTTTAAACAAGAAATGTCATAAATGGATTATAATTTTATGAATATTACTCTAACTTCATCATGAAATTTAGTTGCGAGAAGACTAATTGGCTGGGTCATTGCAGTAAATAGCAATAAACTGACATGCAATAAACTGACAGTTAGGAAGACAAAATTAGAGGCTAACTAAGTAGGCCTGGAGATGAAACATATAAAAGTCAGTGACACAGGAAAGAAATAAAAAGGATGAAATCGTTTTTACAGGAGTTGGATATAATGATTATATCAGTTTCCTATTGGCTGTTGTAAGAGGTGACCACAAACTTAGTGGCTTAAAATAATACAAATTCATTATCTTACTGCTCTGGAGATCAGAAGGCTAAAATTAGTTTCATTCAGCTAAAATAAAAGAGACAGTAGGGCCTCATTTCATCTGGAGGTTCTAAAAGAGAATGTTTCTTTGCCCTTTCCAGTTTATAGAGGCTAACTACATCCCTTGGCTTGTTGTGCCTTCCTCCATCTTCAAAGCTAGCAGCACAGCATATTCAAAACGCCCTGTCTCTGACCTCTGCTTCCTGACCCTGTCTTCCCTCTTATGAGGACCTTGTGATTACACTGGGCCCAACCAGATACTCCAGGATAATATTCTCTTTTCAAGAGACTTAACTTAATCACATCTCCAAAATCCCTCTTGCTGTGTAAGGTAATGTATTCATAGGTTCCAGGGATTAGGAAGTGCTGTGGTTTGAATGTCCCCCAAGCTCATGTTGGAATTTAGCCTCCCATATGGAGGTGAAAGGTGGGGACTTTAAGAGGTTATTGGATCTTGAGGACTGTGTCTTCATTAATGGATTGATCCTTTCATGGAATAATGCGTTGATGGTTTAATGGACTGGCATTGGTATAGTTCTCACGGCTTTATATGAAGAACGAGTGAGAAGGTTAGCTCTCTTGCTCATGTTATTTCTCATCAAGTGATATCCTTGTCAGCACAGGACCCTGTAGAGAGTTCCCACCCAGAAGAAGGCCCTCAGCAAATGTGCCCCCTGGGCTGTGGAATTCCCAGAGTCCAAAACTGTAAAAAATAAATTTCATTTTTTAACAAATTATCCAGTTTCCGGTATTCTGTTATAAGAAACAAAAATGGACTAATACAAGATGTGACATCATGGGGGATGAGGAGGTGGGAGTGGGGCATTATTTTGTCTGCTAAAATAATGAATGAAAGATTGAGTTATAGACTGATATTTATGTATCTGTCTTAGAAGTATAGGTAGTTGGTGATACTGTTTACTGAAACAAAGAATGAAGGAAAAAAAAGAAAGAGAATGGGTTTATTTGCAAGCATTTCGAATTTAAGCTAATTCAATGTAGGATATTATACAGTTAACCAGTAGAAAGTTGGCATATGCAGTAAAAGCTTAGCAGAGGATATTTGGCAAGATGCATTGATTTTAGAGTCATCAATATTTAAATGAATGGTGGGAAATTTCACTTCGGTCCATAAAAAAGTATCAGGTTCTGAACTCATTCTACCCCTCTAAACAGCTATAAAACTTGACTAATATATAAGGCAGTGGTTTTCAGGCTTTGAACAGTAGACATCAAAAATTGTGTCCCCTGGGCATTCAAAATCTTACACAGTAATATCCAGTTACCTCAGCTCTTTGCTTGGGGACAATCTCCTGGCCATGATGCTAAAAGCTCTCATATAAGCAAATCATTACAATACTGATAAAAAAAAGGCAGAGATCAGAATTTAAAGGAGGAAACAAACTTTAGAGAAGGAAAATAAACAGGTAAGACCTCCACAAGTCTATGTGAGGCTTTTCTTTAAGTCATTGACTGAAGGCTCAGCTGCACAAGTGCAGAGTAAGACTGTTAGATTTACCAAGGAGCACCTGCTTTAGAGTTGACAGCAGAACAGACATACTAATAGCGCTGACAGACATTGAAATTCCAGTCCAGCCAAAGAGGAGAGACTTTTCTCAACCCTCTGGATATCTATTTGAAGCAACAGAATGTCACATCTCAGGAGTAAGGAAGGTGTCGTAGGAAACAGGTCGGCAATTATTTTTTTTAGAAAAAGACCAGAGAGTAAATACTTTAGGCTTTCCAGGCCATATGGTCTCTGTTATGACTACTCAACTCTGCCTCTGTAGAACAAAAGTAGCCATAGACAACACATAAACAAATGGATGAAGCTTTGTTTGAATACAATTTTATTTATGAAATTAATTGGCAGTCTGGATTTGGCATTTAGATTGTAGTTTGCTAGCCCATGTCATAGAGTAAGGCCTAATCGAGATCTGATACCCTCTCCCAGAGAAAAACAAAAATAAAAAAATAAAACCAAGCCTTGATAAGACCACATGAGAGCCACTGATTGGAGATTAAGGTCTGCCAAGTTAGAGAGGTAATGGAACTCCTTGGGCTGGTCACAAATCTGCCGTAATAAAACATACAACCAAGCCTAAATAAGCTCAAGGTAATGAGCTTTTAAATGAGCTGACCAAAGAAGTAAAAAGCAACATTCTTCAGAGAAAGATAAATGAATCCAGATTCTTTGCAATTCTTCACCCTGATGTTCAGTGCACAATCCAAAAACTACTAGATATTCAAAGGAATAGGGAATTATGGCCCACATCCATGGAAAAAAAAGTACAATTAGTATAATCTGACCCTGAGATTTCCCAGATGTTGGATATAGCAGAACAATGTATAGTAACTGCTTTCTGTGTTCAAGGACTTGAAGGAGAATTAATAGGTCTTGATATGTGAACAGAGAGAAAACCTCAGCAGAAAAGTAGAAATTATAAAAAGAAACCAAACAGAAATCTTAGAACTAGAAATTATTAACTGAAACGAAACAGAAAAGCACTTATCGGCACATTGGAGATGGCAGAAGAAAGGCTCAATGAACTTGACATATCAATAAAAATATCCAATCTGAAGAACTAAAGAATAAAATTTGAAGAAGAGTAAATCAAACCACAGGGACCTATATTAAAATTTTAAACAGTCTAGCATTCATGCAATTACGCTCCCCAAAAGATGAAGAAAAAAAAAAAATGAGAATATGGCAGAACAGATATTAAAAAAAGAAAATGTTAACATTTCTCCAGTTTAATAAAATGCATTGACTTTCAGACTCAGGAAAGTCAATGAAACCCAAACAAGATAAACAAAAAGGAAACCATAGGTAGGTACATCACAGTCAAACTTCTAAGAATCAAAGAAAAAGCAAAAATCTTCAAAGCAGCCAAGGCACAAAAAGGAGAGGAATAATGGCATTAGTCATGGATGAAATTAACAAGAAATAATGAAGGCCTGAAGAAAGACAGACATCTTTAAAGTGATGAAAAACTAAAAAACTGTCAATCCAGAATTCCATATCCACCAAAAATATACTTCAAATCTAAGAGCAGAATAAAGACATCCAGATAAGTAAAAGCTGAGAGAATTACTTTCCAACAAATGTGCAAGTCAAGAAATGCTAAGTGCTATGCTTCAGGGTGAAATGAAATGATGCCTGTTGAAAACTGAGATACACAGGAAGGAATGAAGAGCTCTAGAAATGATAAATAAGTGGGTAACCATAAAGAATTTATTTTTCTTTTCATAATTTCCCTAAAAGATAATTCATCTAAAAGCAAAAATACTAATACTCATATTATTAGATAGGACTTATAAATATGAACATACTAAAACAATAGCACAAAGGAACAGGAGGTGGGTTAATGGAATCATACCATTGTAAAGTTAATGAATTTGTTAAACTGGAAGTGAGAAGTACAAAATATGAAAGATACCATCTTGGCTGTAAATGAAATTTAATAAATTAAGGATGAATACTTTTAATCTTAGAGCAATGAATAAAAAAATGTTAAGGAAGTTTTTTGGGAGACAGACCTGAATTTACCCCATTTATCCTTACCCCTTAGTATAATCTCCTCCCCTTGACTATGGGCAAGGCCCGTTATTTGCTTGTAATTGACAGTATATGGAAATCACTCCCATGATTACATTATGTTGTGTAACACTCCATCTTTTTAAAAAAATTTATTTATTAAGAATATTCATGAGATACAAAGCTAATTGTCCCCCCTCCTGCCCGTGATGTGAGGACCAGATTCATACTGGGGGCATACCCATTACCAGAAATTACTTTTGTACCCTTTGTCCCCTCCCAATTATCCCCCAACCTCCCGCCCCGCCTTTCCCCTCCACTCCACTTTGTAGCCCTAGGAATGTTCCCTCCCTCTGTTAGACCACTGCACTACTGTGGTCTTTCTTTCCGTCCTACCTTTCTGTCTTAGCTCCCACATATGAGTGAGCACGTGTGGTATTTATCCCTCTGTGCTTTGTTTCACTGAACATAAGTTTCTCTAGGTTCATCCATGCTGTTGCAAATGGGAGTATTTCATTCCTTTTTATGGCAGAGTAGTATTCCATAGTGTATATATACCACAGTTTCCTTATCCAATCATCCATTGATGGACATTTAGGTTGTTTCCATATCTTGGCTACTGTAAACAGAGCTGTGATGAACATGGGAGTGCAGGTATCTCTTCGACATGTAAGACTCCATCTTGCTCACAGATTTGCTCTCCCTAAAGAGCACATTAAACTTAAAGTAAGCATACAAGTATAAAAAGATAAATATAACAGCAAAATCCATGGAATATAAAACAAAGAAATAGAGAATATTAATAGAGCTAAAAGTTGGTTGTTTGAATAGACAAATCAACAGAATTTTTAAAAACTCTTAGACTTAGAAAAGGAAAAAAGCAAAAGAGAAAAAAACATGAACAACCAACATCAAGAATTTTAAAAATGGGTATTCTTTAGATCCTATCGACATGGAAATGAAAATAATAAAACATTGTGAAGGCATATTATTAAATTTTCATATCTATATTTATTAAGTCTATCCTGAAAAAAACAAACAAACAAAAAAAGAAAAATGAGGATCTGGACCAGAGAAAATACCAGTTATTTTCTTAGAAAGTGTCTTAGCATAGGTTCTCCACACAGTCACACACGAGGCAAAGCAATGAGGGCAGATGTCAGCAGTATGTGTAGGGATGTCTGTAACACAGTATGAATTCAAAAAACATGAAGCTGGAGCTTATATAGTGAAGCTGCTGCCACATTACCCCTCCTCCTTCTGGAGAGGCAGAATGACTTTTACTTTAAATGTTAAATCCTGTTTGGGGGAGGAAGGGAAAGTCCTTAGGTTCATTACACTTTAAATGCAAATGACTCTAGGGGACATAAATCTGTGAATGTCTCTGGAGGGGTCTCTGTCATCTGTCATTAACTTTCAAAGTTTGTTTGACTTTCATTCATCCTTTAACCTAAGTTGCCAATAGTTTTTCTTCAAATAGTTCTGTTTATGCAAAAAAAAAATGAAAAGATTGTTTACCAACAACTATATGTCAATAAATTGGATAACTTAGGTGAAATTGCCTAATTTCTTGAAAACTACAAGTTAAAATTTATATACACACAATAAAATAAAAATCTGAATGAGCCTATATTTGAAAATTAATTTGTAGTCATAATCATTTCCGCAAAGGGAAATGGGAGGTTGAAATGGCAAATTCTTGCAACATTTAAGAATAAAAAATTATGCCAATTTCCATAAACTCAGAAAATAAAGGAGGAAACATTTTTTGACTTATTTACAGAAGCTGGCATAACCTAACACCAAAACTGGATTAGGGCATAATGAAAAATTTAGTAGGCCAATATCCTTTACAAGTATAGGAGTAAACATTCTCCTCAAAGTATTAGTACATTTAAACCAGCACTGTATGTAAAAAAGAAAAATAAAAATTCCACTACTACATTATGACTAAATGAGAATTTATCCCAAATACGATTCTAAAGTCAATCAATAAAATTAATCTCAATAACAAAACAGAGACAAATAATGTTATCATCTCAGTAGATGCAGAAAAATCATTGAAGAAAATTTAATCCCATTCATGATAAAAAAGACTCAGCAAGTTAAGGGTAGAAGGGAATTTTCTAAACTTGCATGGAAAACCTGCATCTAACATCACACTTGATAATGAAATATCAAGAACTTTCTAAGATTGAGAATAATACAAGGATGTTCACTTTCATCATTTCCATTCAATATTATTCTTGCAACATATAATTCTTACTTTGATTTCTAAATAAGTAATCTAATTTCTAAGTAACTATTTCTAAATATGCGCTAGTTTCCTATTGTAAATGTAACAAATACCACAAATTTAGTGGTTTGAAACAATACAAATTCATTCTCTTATAATTTTGGAGGTCAGAAGTGTAAGATCAGTGTCAGCAAAGCTGTATTTCTTCTGATGGCTTCAAGAGGCTTCAGAAAGTTTTCTCTTTTTCTCTGGCCTCTAACTGCCACCTGCATTCCTTGTCTTCTGGTCCTTTCTTTCATTTTCAAAGCTCATCACTCCAACCTCTAGTTCTGTTCTAATATATTTGTTTTCTGACTTGGATCCTCCCACTTCCCTCTCATAAGAAACTTGTTTATTACATTGGGTCCATCTGAATAATCCAAAATAATCTCCCTATCTCAAGATCCTTAACTTAATCCTATCTGCAAAGTCCTTTTTGTCATGTATGGTAACATATTCAGGTTCTAAGAATCAGAATGTGGAAATATTTGGGGGGGGTGGATATTATTGAGTCAAACACAATAAACAACATACATACAAAGCTTACAGCTAATATTATACTTAATGGTAAACATTAAACATTTTCTCTCTAAGACTGGGAATAAGACAATGCTGTCCAGTGTGGTTGTCTCAAAGTAGTTAAATATTTTACATGGAAGGTCAGGCTACCAGGTGAAATCTGTTAGGCTTCTTGTGACCTATCTACAGACGTCACACATCACTTCTCCCATATTCTACTGGTGATGCTCACCAAAAATGCATGAGAAGACAAAAACATTTTTTTTCAGAATCTCTTGAGATGGTATTTGTTGACACAGGATAATTCATCCTATTCTGGTGCATGAAGGAGGAGGAGAGGGCAAGATATATACAAGTATGTGGTCATGTGTTGCTTAACAGCTGGGCCACATTCTGAGAAGTACATTGCTAGGCAATTTTGATGTGCAAACATCACAGAGTGAACTTGCACAGTAGATATATCCTACTACACACTAGGCTACATGGTATGGCAATTATAACATTATGGGACCACCATCATATATGCAGACCAGTGTTGACTGAAACATTGTTATGCAGCATAGGTCTACATATATATATGTATATATGTATATAAGTTACATATATATAATTTGCTTTCACATTAAATAACTAGCAAATTTTAGGAAAATGGCTGAACATCTGGGAAACATTAGCTTAGAAGTTCTCTTAACCCATCAGATGACATTAACAACATGGGAAAACATCTTCGATTTTTAATGCTCACCTACTTCTGATTTAGCCAGGAGTAGTCAAAAATATCTTCAGTAGAGTAATGCAGTGTGACAGGATAATATGCCTTTTCTTTATCTGTTTTTATCAATTGCAACCCACAGCTGCCAATTTGTGGTAGATACTCTTTCAGAATGTGTGTTTGGTTTCCTGGTGATTTACACTAACAATTTCATTACAGGACTTGGGCTGGAGATGTTAAATTTCTTGGTTGCAAAATCAAGCTGTAGACAAAATGGAAACCAGCCTCAATAAATAGTATAATTTGTCATGTATGAATGCATTACCTTATGCCAAAAAAGACTTCCCTAATTCAATATCACTTTACCTTTGAAACTTTCATTTCTGGCCATTACATTTTCTGGTAAGTTCCATATTCCCACCATAAATAGCATGTAACTTCTTCTGGCTCAGCAATATTTGCATCAATCAGATCTTTTAGTGCTACATGTTTGTAACTTTAAAAAACAAGAAGAAAGAAGAAAGAAAAAGAGGTCATGAGAGGTGGAGAAGGGGGGGATTACAAGAAATTGGTAAAGGGCCACAAAAATGATTACTTTGTATAATGATGAATACACTAATTATCCTGATTTGAGCATCACATATTTCACACAGGTGTTGATATTCAATGCTGTACCCCACAGATACATACAATCAATTATGTTCCAATAAATAAATTTTTTAAAAAGGTTAAACTCTAAGAAAAGAAACCACTAAATCAAATAGTACTCCCAGTCCTAATTTCAGGGAGCATCCAACAGATTAAATAGGTCAAACCAATACTACTGCATTACTAGGATTTTCTTCAACAATTATAGATCCTTTTCACTTTAATGACATAACTGATTCTATCTCAGTCACTGGGACTTGTGAGAAAATAAAATACTGAATGACAGGATTGAGAAAAGGCAGACAGATTGGTCAGAGGGAAAATGAAGAATCACAGGGTGGAAAGAAACAATATATACGCAGATGTGGGGTTATAGAAAGCCTCTAAAAATGAATAAAAGACTGACATAAGGTAAAGTGCAAGGACACATTTCTTTGGATACTGAGTTTTATGCAATTTGGATGGCAATCACTGTAGTGGCAATACATAAAATAGTGGTTTTTTTCGTGAACCTTTTTCTATATCCAATATTTAGGAGATGTCCATTTAATGGTATTCAAACAGATTCAAAATATTGGTTCAACCTCAAAAAAAATAGACTCCAATATTGGAAAAAAGAAATGGGTCTTCCAGTAAATGATTATAATAGATAAAAACTAATACAAATTAAAGCTGCTTGAATTATTAAAATATGTAAAAATGTGATCGTGGGATGTATTATAATCTTCTAGTTCCTTTTTTCTAGACTGTTATCTTTAACTTTTTGTTGTTGTTAAATCAGATATGTGATCAATCCTTAAAAATTGTCTATGTGTGAGAATGGGGAACTTCTATGTCAGTTTGCCCTCAGAACAAGATGAAGCCATGATAGTTTATTGATGTTAGTGCACTAAAAATTGCACTGTGGTTTTTATAACTTTAGTTATTTAAATTGTTTTAAAACAAGTAACCAGTTTTTTTCCATTGGGTCTCTATCATGCTTCCCTCTCTAATAGTCCTTCTTGGACTCAGTGCCTACTTCCAGCACTTCGTGTTTCTGACTCCATCTTTGTCCACTTTTGCTTCTTCCACACCTCGTCATTTTCATGGATTGGCACTAAAGCAGAAAAACAAAAACTGTCACTAATTGTCTATACATGTGTGTGCGTGGGTCTGAGTAAGTTTGCGTGGAGAGGAAAAATGGGAGAGTGTGACGAGAAAGGATGATGTTAAAAAAAGTCACAATAACTCTGAAAGTCCTCACTTAGAGGTATAGAGGAGTTACTGACGACGATACTGAACAAAGAGACAAAGAAGCATAAGAAAAAATAAATTTTTTTTTTTTTTTGTCGTTTTTGTGACCGGTAAGGGGATTGCAACCCTTGGCTTGGTGTCGCCCGCATTGCACTCAGCCAGTGAGTGCACTGGTCATCTCTATATAGGATCCGAACCCGCGGCGGGAGCGCCACTGCGCTCCCAGCGCGGCACTGTCCCGAGTGAGCCACGGGGTCGGCCCAAAAAATTTAATGTTTTCAAATCTTCCTGAGAATTTGGGGTCAATATTCATGTTAAAATAAAATTTGGAGATATTGGATTATACCTTGTAAATAGAACAATAGTGATTGTTCAACAAAGATAGAAAAGAGACTCTAAGAAACTGTGCTGAAATAAACATGGCCAACTCTGCCCATTCCTTTGCAGTAGAGGTGAAAATAACATAAATGTTAGTGGCTGCTAAAAGATGAAGAAAGGTGGATCCATATAAAGTAATGGTGAGATCCATATAAAGTAATAAGATAAGACTTGAGAAAGTATGTTCTCATATTTATTCTGTTTTTTAAAAAAGGAGGAATTCAAATAAGTGGAAAGTTTAATTAAATTAAGGATTTCTTCAAAGAAGGAAATGGACAAAAATCCTGGGAGAGAAAGGGATTGATCAAAAATTTAGTCAACAAGTCCGGGGAGTACTTACAAGCTCTCATTCTGATTGGATTTGAAGATAAGAGAAGTAATTCAGTGAAGGGGTTAGAAGAAATAGCTGATTATTGCTCTACTTTGTGTGATCATGGAGTAGCGTGGCCTTAGGATGACCTTCTCAAGTTCAGAGAACCTAGAGAGCAAAATTGTTCCACGGGGAACTGTAATAGTTAGGAGTGAAAATTAGACTTCACTAGGCTAAGGTTCACCACGAGGGACAATTGTAGCAATTTTCTATAACCATCATTTGTAGGAGACCACAGAACCAGCTATAGAGCCATATAGGAGGTCAATGAAGAAGAGCAAATATGGGCCCTAGAAATAAAGCAGAGTACAGCTGCAGAGGGTGGTTGTTTCAGAGATAATACAGCAAAGAAAATTTTGTTGCTGTTGTTTCCCTTCTTTTTTAAACAACGAAGGAAGATACCATTCTCAAACGCCTTCAGAGAGAGGAAGTCAGTTAAAGCAGGACCTGACAGTTTAGGCAGAGAGATCAGGGGGAACCTACTAATTTTAGAAACAAATGGGCATCGGATCACTGTGAAAAGTGAGGTGCTCATTTTACATTCAGCCAGGTCTGCACCCACTTTTAGTGACTCTAGTGTCTTGTGCATTATCTAGTGAAACAATCTTCTATTCCAAAACTTTTAACTCTTCACTAAACAGCACTCTTTTCCAAGAGTCTCTGCTTATGTGCTGAGATTAAATACAGCAAGGGAAAGAAAATAACAGGCTTGGCCGGGAGTTGGAAATGGTGGTGGCTCAATCTTCAGATAAAGAAGACCCCAGCACTGAATACTGAAGAAGGGCATCTAGGGGAGCCCATGCACATTACAATAGGCCTTTCCAATCAAAGGGGGTATCAGAGTCACATTCTCTCATTGCACATGTTGTTTGGTGACTGTGATAAATTAGCTTTATGAAAACATCAGTCATGCATGACCATACAAGGAAGAGATTATTTAATGAAACTTCCAAAATAGTCTAATCTTCCATTAAGTATTTGCTTATGTAAATATGATCAACAAAATCTCATGACTTGATAACTTATCTTGCTATGTTAATCTGTCCAGTACTTTTTTGGGAAGCTATTAAATATTATACTTTAAATTAACATTGTAAAATGACATTTCGTTCCATATTAATTTTTCTCATAGTTTCAAATTAACACATTTCCCTTTATCCTTGACAAACTCCCAGACCCAGAGACAAAAAGTTGTAGTCATATCACCATGCATACCCCTTGATTTCAGAGATT
The DNA here is from genome assembly GCF_027409185.1 of Cynocephalus volans. NCBI lineage: Eukaryota > Metazoa > Chordata > Mammalia > Dermoptera > Cynocephalidae > Cynocephalus > Cynocephalus volans. The sequence continues at coordinate 103,036,269 of NC_084461.1, forward strand.
AGGCCATACCAAAGGGCCAGAAGAAAAGAGATGTAAATTAAAATGTAATACAAGGGGACAAGGTTACTCCTTCTATCCTAGGTGATAAAAAAGTGAGGAGGGATACACCAAAATCCCAGAGTGATGAATTATCTCTATAATAAAATAAATAAACAAACATTTTTAAGTGATGCTTTTTCAACAATATATTGAGTTAAAGATGGCTGTGTTCAAAGTGTGGATTAGGATGGTCTATGTGCTATTTCCTTAAGGTGACACTGATGAAATTGCCCCAAAATGCTCTGGGGTAATGAGCAGAATGACTGAACCATACTATGCCCGGTTTGTATAAGCTTACCTTCTCTATTCAGTTGCAGACCATATGCTCTGAAGTCCATATTATTCCTGTGATTCCAAAAGGTTAAGGGTTTTTAAAGAAGTATTTACACAATAACTTAAAGCAGGCTTGTAGTAAATATTTATCCTTACTCATCTATTGCTGTTTCTCCTTTTAATGTGTGTTGTATTTATTTTGTAAGCTTTAGGTTATCATTTTTATTTTGAGGCATAGATCAAATTTTAGAAGTTGATAAAATGTGCATACATGGTATTCATAAATTCTTTAGATCTTCAAGTGACTTTATGAAGACTCCTCATATTTCAAGATAACTTTTTGAAACTATGCCCCATTTAAGAGTTCTTAGAAGTGCCCTGTATAGACTGATAGAACTTTGATCACTCTTTTTCTTGCTTCTTAACTTTGTAGATCATGTTAATAATTAAACAGGGTCACTATGGATATAGGAAGTGGAAGCAGGGGCAAGAGAAGAGTAAGGGGTGAGAGAGAGATGGGAGGGTTGGAGGGAGAGAAGGCAGAAGTTGTATATAGTTAAAAATATGAAATAAACCAAAAAACAAGTAAGAACTGCAAAGTAAAGAATTTAAAATTATTCTTTGGCTTAGAATATTGTGTCTCCATAACATAATGCAGAGGAATCAATTTCTAGTCTGTTCTAAACTCAGGATATGACAGGTGGCTGATCTCCACCCTCTACTAAATCCCAAGCCTCAATCATGGATTGAATTCCTGTCATTCTTTATATTTTTTGTTTACTTTTCACAAGAACTAAAATAGATCAGTGGTGAGGTGAAAAGAAGGAACGAGGCAGAGAACAGGGAAGAGGAAGTATTATATTGATGAAAGACTATTTCACACAGATTTCTTACTCTCTTGAAAGACTGTCCTGCAACCTGAGTCCGTATCTTCTTCATAACAACATTTCTTTTGGGATAGCTGGGAAATCACACAGGAAGTAAGAATGTTATTCTAAGCTCGTCTCTGTAGTTTACTAACTTGTGTATGTTAAGCCCATTTTGAGGCACACTCTGGTGTGTTTTATTTGAGGCTATGTAGGAGATTTCAAAAATAGGGCGTGGTACATTTTTTTGAGATTAACTTCTGACACTGGTGGCATTATTTCTGGTCCTATGAACAACTGTCAAAAGGTTAGAGCTTTTTAATAGTCTGTTTATTTGGCAAAACAAAAGCAGTCCCAAGATAAACATGTCTGTCTCTTTCAAAGTGCATAAGACATACCTGAAGAATTTAGGTGTGCTTTTATCTATAGTAGCCTTTGAAACATTGAGGTCTATCAGTTCACCTCTGCCAAAATAGACTAATGATTGACAATTGAGATACATCTTTCATTTTCCTTAGGCAATCAATTGAAAACTCTGGTGTGAAATGATGGCAGGGTGGTTTAAGTGTTATTTTTTTCTGACTTTACTCCAAAGATAGGCAGGCCTGCTGAAAGGCAGACACCCAAGTCCATAGAAGTAAGTCATCCAAATAGTTTTAAAAATTTAGTTGTCACTTTTTTTTAAGCTTAAAAACCTCTTAAAGCCACAGTTCATATTTACAAAAAGAGAAGAGCCCAGTTTTCAGATCAGAAGTTAGTGGGGGCTTTGTAAAAATCCTTTTGTGTCCTTTGTAATATTAAGCTTAACAATTTTTACATTCAAGCCATGTAGACAGGTGATCAAGCAAGTGCAGGACAGAAAGTGATTACTTTAAGTAGAGAAAAGCTGAGGGAAATTGTGTGCATAATTTGCATGGAATTTTGTTTGCTCTGGTCACCATTTTCTACTTATTTTCTTATAGAACCCTGAAAGGTATTGTTTAAAAAGTTTTTCTCACCTCCCCAGTGTGTAGATAAATTTTCCTGCCATTTTGGCTCAAACTGGAAGACCTGAATTGTTGAATAATATTTACATTGATTGACAAGTGCCTTTCTTCAATTTTGGCATTGATATCATTCCTAATAATTTAAATAGTACAATAAATTTGGAAAGAAAAGTAAACAACCATTCTACTTATTACTTTTATAATTCTCCTCCCATCTTCTACTAAGGAGTGAGGCCAACTCAGGGTTACAGATACAGCTGGCTGCTGGCAGTCAAGGTTACAGACAGGAAGATAACTGTCCACTTTGAGGCAAGACTATTATGCTGTTCCATTCTACTTCTCAGTAACAATAGGAATAATAACATAGCCACAAGATCATATAATGTGTGCAAGTACAATACAATTATATCTGACAATAATATTTTCAAATAGTCTAAAGTCTTACACTCAATATAAAATTATTGAAGAGATGAATAAATCTTAAAAAATCCACAGGTGATTTTCAAATACTTACGCTTTTGTAATCTCTTTAACAAATATTAAGAACTCTACAGATGAGACAAGAGATATACAGATAACTTATATGATTGGCTTAGTTACACACGGCTTAGTAAATGATGGAAGCAGAATCAAACTTAGTTCTGTTTTCTTCTCCTGTGCTCGTTTCTTTGGCTCATGTGTGTGGAAAACTAATTTCCGGTTGCCAGTTATTCCAAGTTAGTCTGCCCTGAGTAGTTCTAAAGTCATAACCGCTATTTAGGCTGAGAATGTTGCACCTTTTACCCAATACCTTTATTTGATCATCCTTCTTTCCTGTTTAAGTTCACTCTGGGTCCTCTGGAATCTCTAACCTTGGTCAGCAAAGATTACTGTAGGCTGGAAAAGCTCACAATTACCCAGACCATAGTGCAAGGTGATGGTCACATCCACTTTCTCTACTCATAGTATAAGAAAGAGACTTCTAGGTTAAAGGCCAGATACATCATCACATTCTAATTACCGTAATGAAATTAACTTCCACTTTTATGTATGAGGAAGTGCTAATAATCTACTCAAAAAGAAATGGAAAGTCTCCCCTTTTGTTTTTAAGGAATTTATTTATGTACTCAACTAAGTTTATTGAGCACCTAACATGTTATAAGGACTATGAGAAGTGTTACAAGCAAATATGCTGTCATAAGTCCCCTACATAAGGATGTGTATTTGGGTGGGGAGGACACTGCACACTTTGGAGTCATAGTTGCAGCTCAGAACCAATCACACTCATTATCAGAATCCCATAGTTCTTTAGGCTTTGATCTTTGCTAGCATGTGTTTTCTTGGATGAAATAGGTAATACCTTCCTACAGGAGAGTAGAAGGGAAAATCAGCGTATTAATCCATTTCTGCTGCTTATTACAGAATGCCTGGAACAGGGTAATTTATAAAGAGACAATATTTATTACTTAAAGTTTTAGAAGCTGGGAAGTCCAACGTCCAGGGAACACTTCTGGTGAAGGTGTTGGTGGTAGTGACAGTGATGCAGGGCAGGGGCTTCGCATGGCAGAATGGCAGAGCAAAGAGAGAGAGAGCTCCTTACGCACTCTTCTAAAACTCTTAGAACCACACCCGTGACCACCATTCAACCTTCAACTTATCAATCTGTTTACTTGGGCATGATCCTCACAATCTAATCACCTCTTCAAGGCCCCATCTTTCAATTACCATAATAGAATACTCCACCCTCCTAACACTGTCACAGTGGGGTTTAAGTTTCGAATACATGGACCTTGGGGAACACAATTCAATCCAAGGCAATCAGTGCTTAGAATCATTGGAATGTGGAGAGTTGGCAAAAGCAAGATCCAACTTCTGGAATGACTACGGAGCTGAGTACTTTCCCAGACTGGCTTCAGATCCAATGATCATCAGATCCCCAATCATTTGCACTAATGTGCTGGGTCACAGTAGCAACTGTGGTAAGATGACTATTCTGAAGTCCACATGCTGGACTATAGCTTTTTCAGTATCTCATATGGGAATTAGAAACCAGTATTTAGAGACTACAGTCATCTTTACTTGCAAGTGAAATTCATGAGGCTCCAGTTTTGAGAAAAGGAGAAATGCTGAAAATGGCAAGCCAGCTGGCTTTGATGGATTGTATACTCTAGGAACACTGGGCCTGACCACTTCCCTGAAACGCATAACTGTCTTCCTCAGCAGATGTGTGAAACTCCAGCTCTTCCCTGGTGGTTATGTACCACGCTAATCCCCAATACCGTCGTTGCCCTTGTTTACTAGCACTGAAGAAAAACCCAACATTTTCTAACTAGGTGAACCACAAGCTCAGATTTATTAAAATATCACAGAGGATGGTTATTATGGGAGATCGACAAAGCCCTGCTTATCCTATTGCTTTAAGCTGATCTTATGCGACTACTGCCCTGCTCCAATCCTTCATGTGAGAAGAGGATATCTCAGAGCATCAGATGTCAGTCCTGTATGATTAATATAAAAGTTGAAATTTACCTCTCCTCCCCCTATTCTTACCAGTATAAGAATGTTTACATGTTTCTAAGAATGAGTCTGTGGGCTTTGCAAATTTTGCAAAGATAACACATGATATTTTAGGGTGTGCATATGTACTCAACAAAATAGAAGTTCATCACCTACTTTATGAAGTAAAGAAAATGAAAAACTCACCTGAAGGTAGTCATAGAAAGGAAAATATATTCCACAGTGGGATGATAAGCTGTTTCTCTGGGTAAAGAAGGCTCCTATTTGTAGCATTTGCCAATTTTTCTGATATATATACTTTACATGTCAGTTTAACAAATGGCTCTCAAAATTCCTGAATACTTAACAGTTGGCTCTTGCAAGCCATTATAAGCTGGTTCCAGCAGAAACTTTATAACTACGTATTTCCCATATGGGGAACAAATCGACCTTGATGTAACCTGGTTTACTTTTTTGGATCACTTGAAAATTACAAAGAGATCAATTCTTTCTCTCCATTTGGGTGGAAAAAATGCAGTGATTGGACCCTTCCGTTTAGGCTGCCAGGCCACTAAAACATACCCGAAGGATAATCTTATTCTCGACTAGGATACAATGTGCTGAAGTTATGGACTGAAAAGATGTCAAAGTCAGATACTCAGTGAGCAAGCCCAAACTTGATTGCCCAGAAAGAAACAGGAAGAAGTGATACTGGTATGAGACGTAAAAGCGAGAGGAAATAGAGAATTGTAAGAAGCCTAGAATGAGAGAACTCCATTTATTCATTTATTCACTCAACACTAACAAGGTTTTGCCAGTAAGAACCATATATTCTTATGGGAGATGGGGAAAACCCCAAAATAAGTAAACAAAACCACACAGAAGACAATTGGAAATAGTGATACATGCCATAAAGAAAATTAAACAAAATGAGACAGTTGGGATTTAGATGAGGTTTTCAGAGAAGTTCTTTCTGTAAAAGCAACATTTGAATGAAAACCTGAGTGATAAGACAGAGTCAGCAAAGCAAAGATCTGGAGTGAACTATTTAGGTAGAAGGAACAAAAAATACAAGATATTCCAAGCCAGGAAAATGCTTGGTAAGTTCAAGTGACAGCTATTGTGTCTGGAGCCTGCTGAATGAACATAGAGAAGATTGGTAGGAAATAGGCGCTGGTAGATTACACAGGGCCTTGCATGCCATATAAATATTTAGTACTTCATTCTAATTGTAATGAGAAATCTTTAGATTGTTTAAAGCAATGAGTGATATCCGATCTACTGCTTCTAAAAGATCACTCGTTTTCTACAGGGAGTACAAGTGCCAAAGAAAGGATGGAATGGATGAAAAAATTTATTTTTATAGTCTGAAAAAATCCAAAGTCAGACTCCTATGGTTGTTTATCACACAATCTTAGCACAGATTTGCAGATGAGAGGGTAAAATAGGATATACAGACTTGGCTTTAAAAGAAACTGACAATTTCTACATTGAAGGAGCATTGAATCACACCTTGAATGCAATAAAACCCAATGGCACAATGTTTCCTGTATAGCACAGTCTGATCCAACGTTTGAAATTAAATGCTTAAATGGAATGGAGCCCACCTCAACTTTTATATTGATGGCTGCTACTGCAAATGATTGATTTAGTCAGCAAAATGCTAGTAGAAAAATGAAACTTGGAAACTTTCTGACAAATAATGGCTCATGGTGCAAAGAATAAAGTTTAGTGATTATCTTTTCCCCATAGAAATAAATTATGGAGGAACGATTCTTTTTTCATTTAATTGGATAAAATGCCCTTCTTGTGATTATTTTAATTGTGCATTCCATGGACAGATAAACATTCCATGAATTCACCATTGATTTAGAAGTTTATAGACAGCAAAAATATTTCCTCCATTATGTCTATTTATGGATTCTAAGTTTCAGTAATTAATCCAGAAATGGAATAAACTATTTTTAATTAACCTGAAGATAAAATGTTTAAAAGATTTATTTCTGTATAAAATTTAAAAATGATGAATTATAAATTATTTTATTTTAATTACACAAAAATAAAGTTTTAAACTCTAGATTGAGGTTTGGGTCACATACTAATGTGCCTCAAAATTAATTAAAGTTACTTACAATTAAGGGATACAATCATAAAATAACTTGGAAATCGTGCCTGTGTTGAATTTTCAACCATGTCATTGTAATGATATAATGGTGATAAAATACAGTAGCTATCTTATGTCTTTGAAGGATTTCTCTTTACAGAGTAATTTCTCATACATGTCTAGAAATCAGATAAATGGTGATTCTTTTTGCAAGTAAGTTTATTGTGTTAAAGCTGTTTCAAACCTACTACCAAAGACCAAAGGTACACTTGTGAAAAATAAAAGGTAATTAATTCATTTCATTACATTTACAGTTCATAGCCAGTAATTAGTTACTGGCAATAAGTACAAGGGCATAAATAAAACATACATATACACCTTATACACAGTCTATTTTCTGAGTATAAAATGTCCTGCAACAAATCTTGCATGCAACTTTCTGTTTGCATTATCATTTTCCGGTTAAATATTACTACAGAGAGTAGGCTGAGATTCATAACACAGTAATGCTTATACTTGATCATTTACACTACTGACTGGGCAAACAGTAGTGAGATAGGAGGTGCTTGTTTTCATGGGTTGGGGTTACAAGACACCTCTGGGTTTCAGGTTACTCCCCAATGTCTCAAGCCCTCTTCTAGGCCCTTTCCTAGAGGAGAGTTACTGTTGCTTATTGCACCTATTTTTGGTATTAACACGGGGAGATAGAGGCCATGAGGAGCAAAGTTATGCAAATTCACTGGCTGAGGATGCTCAGTAGAAAGGAGTTATATAACCCTAGTAGTTAATCATGCTCAGTAAAGTGGAGTTTATCCTTTGAATGACTTCCTATGGGAGGCGCTAAAGAGCACAGAATATTCTTGAATATATTCGGTGCATGTGATAGAATTTGCCCAATGAGTATGACCTAAAAAGAAACCAACTGAGTATGTGCAAACCTGTTACATAACTGGAAACCACCCCACTTAGTTGAATATTCATTACATAGCACAACTGTGTATTAGATAGCAAAACTATGAAAGTGTAATTCTGGTAGGAGGCAGGGTCATTGCTTACTCTCTGGGGCCAGCCCACACTTTGCCTGAGGTGTGTATTTCTTACTTTTTGTATCAGACTTGCCTTTGGCAGGCTACTATTCACTCTAAAGCCTGCCCGCACTTTGAGAATGTATATTTCTTACTTTTGTGTTAAACTTGGTGTGGTCCCTGCTCAGTCTCTGGAGCTAGGCTGCACTTTCTCTGTAATGTAACAAATATCTCCTATTCTTTACATTAAACCCTGTTCTCATGTTCTACTGTGACTGTGCTCTTGAATTCGTTCCAGTGGCAGAGTCAAGAACCTGGTAGAGGACAGGGTGGGTTGAGGCTGGCCATCAGTCCTCCCCAGACCCTACCTCTGGCATCAGTAAGAGTATTCTGATAAGGCAAAACCAGAAATGGAGGAATAAGGATGGGGAGAAGAGAAGAGGAGGAGGAAGATGAGGAGTACGGGAAAAGACAGAAGAACGCAGGGGCAGAAGAAGAAACAGAGGCAGTGGGAACTGCTGTCCTTGGTTTAGTGGCTGAATCTAGAAAGTGGTGTTTGCCTTCCCCTTCCCCAGTATGAAATCAGGATTGGGTGGTAACTTTTCAACCCCCCTGATCATAAGACATCAAAACTTTGTTTAAAGGTCATTTTGATAGATCATTTTTCACATGTAAATATGGAAATCATTTTCAAGACACATATAACTTTGGAGTGATTTTATATTACTTAGAATTACACAAGGCTATTCCGTTTATGGGAAATAGAGACTCGTTCAGGTTATTTCAACAATAGAAAATGTATTGTATCGACATATCAGGAACACACAGGTCAGGCCTTACAGAAATCTAGAGAAAGATAACTACCTGGATCCCCCAGAAAGAACAGGACTTGAAGGATAACCATGCCTCATGATAGGCTCCCAAGATCCTTGAAAGTTCTGCTGAATAGATTATCTTATTGGCCTCTCAGTGCCAGACTTTCCTTGCTTTTCATCTGCTCCTTTGGCACCAGTCAACCGATCCTCTGTACTCTCCCACTTAAACCCAGTCATCCATTTCCCCATCCGATGTTCCATTTAATCATCTTCTTCCTTATTTGAGAAGATCTTTGATATTATGCTACCATGAAGGTCACCGGCAAACCTATACATGAATTTTTTGATGAGGTGAATGTCACTCCTGTCCAGTCAGCTGTGGTCAGAGAGCCAGGTCAATAGCAGCAGCAGACTCCCTTCCACATTGATCATGGGGATGACTGCAATCTTGATGTTTGGCTTTGGCAATCACTGAATATTTGAGAAATGATTCCAGTTAAAGCTCTGAAAGCCCCCACCTTTCAGAATCTTAATATCTCCAGAATACATTTAATGACAATAAAAAAGAAAGGGCAGAATCAAAGAGAAAAAAATGTTTGTACAGTGTTTTCGTGGCAATCTCATCACATTGGAAAGTGAAATGTCACAAGTAAGCAAGTCCTTGATTTCTGAAAAACATCACATTCAGTCAGTCATTCAGTCATTTAGTTATTCATGTCACACATATTATTGATTATCTACTACATGTCATAAACTAAACAGGGTCCCAGCTCCTCCACCTTTCATGGGGCTTAAGATATATTAGGAAGTGGCATGCAATTAAACAAAATAAGTAATCGCAGAATTTTATATTAGAAATCAAATGGCAATGTCTGTTTTTAAAGACTAAATGAAAGAGGCCACATTAGAAAGTGTGTTCAGGAAAGATATTTCTGAGGTGATGATTCTTGCACTGAGACCTGAAGATGAGGAGGAACCAGACAAAAGTAATGACATTTAATTGCAGCATCCAATTCTGTATTGCCCCACAGAAGTGAGGATTAATAGAACAACAGTTTTTAATCTCAACTTTTGATCTAGCTCATTTAGTTCTTAGGGCAAAAAATAGATCCAATGCCAAAAGCATGTGGGGTGTTTTCTTCACTTTTCAGTCCTTGAGTACCACAATTGTACTCTTACGATAAGCCATTCATTGGCTTGCTTGAAATGTTTCTGCAATTTGGGAATAAGAAAAGAAATTACCACCTGGAAGAGAATATTTTTCAAGAATGATAGGACAGCACATACCATGAAATTATAGTAACAGCAGCTGAACACTGATCCATCTGGAAACTTTAAACAATGTATCTGGCAATTTACAGGTAATAACTTGCCACATTTGACAGAAAAGGTCATAAATATTTCTTATTATTACCAAACAAGACACCTGTGAGCTCAGAGCCCATACTTATAAATTTAAGGGTCGTATTGACTGGCTGCCCTGAAGTAAACATAAAGTCAGCTAATCTTTCAAACTGGAAAATGCCATAAACATAGAAAGATGTCAGAATATTTGTGAATAAAAGTAATCTATCCGATGGTAGGACATAGTAGGTTTTTCAAATGTAAGCAGGTCTTTGGTAGGATACTACAGACCCCTGTTTTCCTGAGACTCTCCTGGTTAGTGCCAGTTGCCCTGGTGTATTGTTAGAGGCATCTCCTTTCACTGTCAAATTTGTCCTTGTCCCAAGTTGAAAGACAAATTATATTGCCTCCCTAGTCTTAACACACACATCCTTCAGAGGAAAAAAAGATATGTGATAAAGAACTGAACAGCAACTTAGACCTCCAACTGCTATAAAAATAGGTAATGAAAAAGCTGTTCCCTTAACTGAGGACACTACTGGCTTAGTACCTCCTGCCATATTACTGACTTGTTGGGCTCATATGCGATTCAATAACGCCAAAATCGCGATTTAGGCAAGGCCCTCTCCATGCGGCCACCTAAAGATGGCGCTGAGAGGAAGCAAGGTGGGAGGGGACAGCTGCGGTCCGCATTTTGTTTTTGTTTAATTCCATTGGCAGCCCTGGTTTTCCGCGCTCGTGATCAAGGCATGATTGCTTAGTATAGCTTAAAGAACCCCCCCCCCCTCCGTGCATGACCGCATGATCTTTACCCTGATTGGCTGGGCGGAGGGAACTCCCCCACTGGCAAAGCTTAAATACACTTGCTTAACAAACAGTAAATGGAACTGCTTGACTGAACCCCTGCCGTGTCTGAGTGTCCTTTCTACGGGGCTGGGTTGGTGGGCAGATCACTCACTCCCCCCAGGGAGATCCCCTGGCCGTCTCTAGGGCCGAGGAGTGAAGCATTAGGGCAGCTCGCTGTTGGGTTCAGCATGGGAGAGGTTAGGAAAGGGAGGAAAAACCTGCTGGTGGAACCCAGCACTGACTCACTCTCAAGAGTTAAGGAAGGGTCTCAGGAAAAGCAGGCTAGCATTCTGATATATACGTGTGTGTGTGTGTACACATAGGATTGGCTCAACTCTGCACTCATCTAAGTGCAACTGTTCTAACGTTCTGAGAAGTAAAGCTAACCTACTAGTATTTTCTGACTTCTCAGTAATGCAACTCTTTTTTGAAAATCAGTAGACATATTTTATGCCTACTTTATACTCTAAAAGCCCAGGAAAAGAAAAAAAAATCATTTATACTAAAATGTCAATTTGTCTAAATTTATAAAGATCAGAAACAACTACACTGAGCATTAAAATTCAAACTTCTGACTAAAATGAATTAACTTAATATGATGCATTATGGTAGATATAATTCTTATCACATCATTGATAATTTGAAACATACAACATTTGCAAAGAAAAGAGTTTTGAGCTAATTCAACTTCACAAATATCTCTTTTAAACAAATGATTACTTTTTATTATAATAAGCGATAGTTTCTTCCCATTACAAACTAGGTTTTTCTTTTCTTCTTATTGGGCCATCTTCCCTAAGTTTTAAACTTTGTTTTTTGCATCAAACAACTTATTCAACAAGAGTGGCTAGTATTTTCTACACAGTGAAAATCAAGTCGTTTAAATCTTAGGATATGTTCAGCAGAATAAATTGAATTAAATGAATAAAAAGTAAGTAGATTAAAAATATTCAAAATCACACTTTTCCTGAAGCAACTTCTACAAATTGTCATGGATTCAGATTGAGGGTTAGACTGTGAGAAAAGTAAGTGAAGTTTAAAAATAATCTATTAGGAGGCTAAAATAGAATGTTTACAATTATACAATCTTTTTTTAAATTACTCAAAACCATATTATCTATATGTGCATACATCTTGGCTAAAATCCACCCAGGTGGCAAGAAGAGGGAAGAAGAATACTTATGCATTAATTATCTTTCTACTCCAGTTAAAATGCATGTTCATTAGGGTCACTTATTTCATTAACACCCCAAGACAACAATGTAAGATATGAATTTCTCAAATTATTTCTTTTATTTTGCTTTTGGGGAACAAAATTGAGCAACATATTAAAATATTCATAATTAAAAGTAAAGTATAGGGTTTTAAATGGCTATCCTCTGAAATACAACCATAAGAACTCAATTAGTGGAATTTAAAACACTATTTTCCTCTTAGTCATTAATCTATATTTATATCTTTTTAAGACCATCTTTGTCTCTCTATATATGCTTATATAACTGTACTGCTTTCATTGGTGATGTAAAGAGGTCAGTTTTCATCCATCCAACCTTACTCTGTAGTGCTGCTTCAAGGGCACCTTGAGGAAAGGACAGTGGCTTTGAGGAAAAGGACAAATACCTACCCACAGCCTCTGAGTTGATAGGACTCTGTAAGTCTTGTCTTTGATTAGTGGCAAGATCAAAGAAATGCTAGAGAAATCCATTCGTAGGCACCACAGTCCCAGAAAATGCCAGGTCTGGGGACCATACCAGTTAGGAGAACAGATGCCTCCAACATGACCAGTGTAGACATAAGACCCCTGGAAGATCTGGCTCATGTACCTGTTCATATGCAAGTACTTATCCTCCCTCACCAAGGAAACTTTTGGCTTATGTTAAGGATGCGCAGTGTTAAGGATGCTTTTCATTTCTTTTCCCTTTCCCCCAAAGTTTCCCATTCCCAGAAAGGTCAGGAGAAGGGACCAATGGTGCCAATGTGCCTAAGATATTTTTTAGTTCAGTAAAGAGAATCTTTAAAAAGTTCCTTCTAACTGTCTGGAGAATATGTTAAATTGTATAATGTAGAATCCTATATATCTGCCAACCTGCATTTTTAGAGAGTATATTTCTGCTTTGTGGATCTTCTTTTTGTTACTTTAAAAAAAAAAATTCCTACCCTCTTTTTTATTGCCAAGTAATCAGGCCTAAAAGGCAGTAACCTTTTCTAATAGAAATGCTTCTGGATTCTAGACTAAGAGTGCCCCCCTCGAGGCACGAGCTCGAGTAATTAATCTGAACTTCATGCATCTCTTTTCCCAGGAGAGTAAACTTGCTTCTGAAGTCTCAACTGAATCAAACTACTGGCAAATTAAAATATCTACTTTGATTTTGTATAATGTTGGGTATTTTATTCCGTATCAATAGTTAAAATATTTGAAATCATGATAACAAATGTAATTGAGCTAGTAAAAACTTATATTTAGCATCATCCCTTTTCCATGTCTAATGGTGCCATGTTTCATCTTACACCTCAGCTGATCATCTGACAAGAATCCCCTTTGCAGATCCCACCTAAAATTACCCTTCTAGGCATCCCTGCATATCTGGAGGGAGAAAATTTAGATGATGTGGAAAATACAAGTCAAAAAGATCTCAGGTTGAATCTCTATTCTGTCAGTTCTGGGACATTAAACATGCTGTTCTGGATCTTTTAATATTCTCTTTGTTATCTGTAAGTGAAAACACTAACTATTCTCTTTTAAGCTCAATGGAAAAGTTAAATGAGACAAACAATTAAATCACTTTTGTGCCTGGCACGTAGTAGGCACTCAATATATAATTAGCTTTTATACTTTTTGTCCTCCCCAACCAAACACATCTATCTTGAGTAATAAAGATGTGTTTATTCTGGTGTACTAACGTGTAAAGTGGGTCCTTAATGCCTTAATTTTCTTTCCATGAAACATAAAAATTAAGCATCATAGAAGCTAAATTCATCTACAATTTTACACATTTTTAAACAGAATTTAGTTTTACTTTCTCATTTTCCATATAATGTTTAAATGCATATAATTACAGATTTGAAATTTATGTATATATATATATATATATACACGTATATTATAATTTTCAAATTTTTAAATTATTATTTTCAATATTCCTTCACGGTTTTATAATTGTAGCATTTATGGTTGATTAATATCCTCATCTACTGCTATTAAAAACTTAAGACTATTTCTAGAATATACTATGATAAATAAAGTTGCTATCAAAAGCTTATTTTATACAATCTTTTTCAAGAATTCTAAGAAGTGAAATGACTGAACCAGTCTGGGTAATCATTACCTTTTAAGTGGCTCTTCATTGCAGTATGTGAAAGAACAATGTGTTTTAGAGGCAACACTTCTGTCTTTACTCAAAGGAGTGGTGTTACAACTGGAGTTCAATTAAAAATGTCCTTCTATTGGCAGATCTTAGGGAAATACCAGCAGCCAATGCCTTTGACTTCTTCAATCCTTCACCTTATTATAGGGCTGATTGTCTTACTTATGAACCTCTAAGCAAATTACAAAATAAACCTGTGATCAGTCTACAAATATGGGCCTCTGTGCCACTGGGAAATACTTGCCAAAAATTTACCTCTAGTATAATTAATGTTGTTTATGCACATAATCAACAATGCTTATCTAGAAAACACTAAATTCTAAAGAGTTCCATTAACAACAATTTTTGCATTATAGAAAATATGACCTCATATGCAAGTTTACCAATTTATTTTAATTGTTTATCTATTACATAGCCCCATTTTGATTACTGTTAACACCTTCACTTTTATCTAAAAAGTATGGCATCTTCCTACAGCCAGTTTTTTATTCAGAGTTTCAACTCATTCAGAATACAAAGGGTTCTTTCCTAAAAAAATAAATTTCCCATTTAGTGCATGTTTCATTTCCTTGGTATGAGTTTCTGTGTTCAATGCTGTTAGGACATGTTTGACTTATCTCTCTTGATTTATGTCATTTTCTTTTTGCTTCTCTGCAAAGCCCTCTTGCCTTCCAGCCTTTCCCATTCATTTGAGCATATGTAGGTTTGATGCAGGTGAATTGGCCTCCCTGAAGATAAGGAGTTTGATACAGATTGCAGAAACTTTTCTATAAAGTTGTATATCAGATGAAGAGTTGTTAAAAGAAATAGCTGCCTAAAGCATCTCATTTCACATTACCTGGGGAGGAAGTTTTTGTCAGAAACCATCATACTGATGGGTGAAAATATGTTGCCCAGCATATTCACCAACAATATATTATTTATGCTACTCCCATGAATAATGAAATTGTATCCCACAGAGTTCATAGTATTAGCATTCGATTGAGCAACATGATAATAAATTGAGAGGAAAAACCTCACTCTGAGTATTTAATAGTAATATTTAGCATTTTTATGGTATATTATATTTTCAAAACTAGGCATAAAGAATTATAAGAATTATAATGAATTCGCCAGCTCTACAGGATGTACCTTGGAGGTAAGTGAAGCTCATTATGCCCACTTTGCAGTTTAAGAAATAGAGGATTTGGGATATTAAGAGATTTTCGCAATATATCTGCATGACTACGACATTAGAAGGAAATAACATAAAATTCATGACACTTTTACTAAGATCTGCAGTCAGAAGACATCTAATTATTCCTGTTAGGGAAGAGGAAATTAAGATAAAAATGTAGTATGTGGTATTTCTAATTGAAATGTAAATATCCACATCTAAATATCCAAAAAGTACTGACAATACTTTCTCACTTAAGACAGCGGGTGAAGCAACTAACACTGGCATCCTGATTTTTCAAAACTCTCAAAAATGAAGATGACTGTAATAATTATTAGGCACACAAGAGAACTGTAAAGTAACGGCGGTATTTGGTGAATTGCCTTTGAGATTCAGGTCATGAGGATTCTTCTTAATCAATAAGCAGTTCTACAAACTGGTGTGTTGGCTTGCTACAACACAGGCAATTAAGTGCCTTCCTGTGGGCCTTTTTGTCTACAACCTAATTTTAAAACATTTTGTAAATTGCCTTGTGAAGTTCAATGCAGAAGGTTACAAAGTAGCCAGGCATTCAGGGCAATTAAAAACAACAACTCATTTCTGAAAACTAACCAACAGAGTAAGGCCATTTTCCAAATATTTCTAGTTGACTACTTTTAATCAAGGAAAAGTCTTATGCCATTAAACATAGTACATACTTTTTAGTTGAGGTGTTTTTTTTGTTGTTGTTAAAAAATAAAACTGTAGAGAACATAGTCCATTAGTAAATCCCATACTACCATACACAAAATTATCTTTGCATAATGAAAACATGCAGAGACATAATGTGTACATATGTACATATAGTAGTAAAACTTTTTATTTTAAAGAACATATATTTATTCATGTAAATTATTCCACTGTTAGGCTGGCAGACCATGATAAAAGAATGACATAGTCAATGGTAATTATGACATAACTGCATTGTCTAAAATCAACTGATCATAAGTAGAAATAAGGCATACTGTTTAAGTCAAAACTTCATCAATATAAACTAGTAGGATGCAAAATTACAGTGCCTAAAGTTACTAGCTCCCTTGGTGTGTTTCAGGACCACTCTCAGAAGTTCTACTGTCACTTAATGGCAAAGGTAAGACCCAAGCAAGAAGGTTTTTTCAAACAATGGACTAAGAATAATAGGATTTTGGAAACTAAATACAGTATATTAATATTACGAGAGAGCAAAGAAATTGTGTACTTAATTCCCTCATTTATAAAGGTGCATGTTGGGGCCCAGAATCAATTATCCAGTATCACAGAACTGATTAGAACCAAAGGTCAAATCAGAATCCTGATCACTTGACCTTCAGTTTTTGTTTGTTTAACTCTTTATCTCTTGATGGGAATGGCAACAAATTGAGAGCTGCCTGTTTTTAAAATTAATTTTTGTCTTTTACAACTAGATGTTATAAAGTTAAAATACTCTTTACTTAAAATATAAACCTCATAGCAGTGGAAGTGATTATATCAACCACCGTCCAGCCACCTTCTACTATAAAATTTTAGTGGCTTTCTGTTGACTGCAGAATAAAATTCTACCCCTTAGACTTGATGTTTCAGACATCCCTTATTTATCTGCAGCTAAATAGTTATTTACTCTTGATTCCCAATGCCAACCTGTGTTCTACCCAAATTATTTATTTGTATTTTTTTTCCTATTATTTTTGACCTCCCTGTTTTTTTCTTATTCTCTTATGCTCTTCTCATTGCATCAAATTCTATTTTCTCTCTCCCCGCACAGCCTAAGTCTGCTCAGCAGCAAGACTAATCTTCAATCTATATCTTCTGTGAAGTCTTCTCTGCACCCCAGAGCTACAGGTGAGCTCTCCCTTCCCTGAAGTTTCTGAGCTGTCTTTCTAGAGCTCATCCATTTTTATCACATCCAGCCTGCCGTACTGAAAACCTTTTGCATGTTAGATTTCTGTCTGATTGATCTTTGTATCTCCAATAGGACTCCTAAAGTATAATGGTTTTTCTTTAATCATTTATTTATTCATTCATTCACCCATTCAACTACTACTGCTTTAGTACCCTCTATGTGCTAGGCACCGTCCTACTACTGAGTAGGTGCTCAATCACTGCTTTTTAAAATGAATATGAGTGAGCTAAAGAGGGTCAGTTTGAAAGGACCTAGGGGTTGAAGAAGGCGACTACCTGACAACAGAGATGAAATAGACTCTTGCTTATTAGAATTTCATGCAGGTTAGTACTATTGTTGGATAAATCCCCTGTGTAGTACTGTTATGGCAAACTCTAGCAGATGAAGCAATTATTGCTAGGAAGAGAAAAAAAGATATATATGTATACATATGTGTGTGTGTGTATATGTAGATATATATATCTCTCTCTAATGCAGATTGTTTTCTTTCCTATCTTTGGTATGCCACAACTGGCAGAACTAGCTTTTGCGGTTCAGAATTAACTTTGAAAGTTAACATTTATCTGAGTTCTGAGGGGCTGATTTCTACTCCCTTCTCATATATGTGTGTGTGTGTGTGTGTATATATATATATATATATATATAAATCAGCTTCCTTTGAACCTAACAGAAATTCACGTGCAGCAGAGACAAAAATATCAATAATAATTCTTTAAAACTCATATCAGACACACGCAAGAATACTTAGAGAAAGATTTAAGGAAATTATTTTGCAAGACAAAAAACAAACAAAAATAGCTTCCAAAAATGTAAGTAAAAATCACTTTTAAAGGTTTTTTAAGGCAGAATGTGAACGCCTATTTTATATATTTATTTCAAACTCCAACAATCTTGAAATGTAACTCATGGATATCTATATGCTAAATGCCCAAATCATATGCAAATTTTGGAGCATTTAAAAATATAAAAGAGATATTTGTTAAAATTTTTCAAAAATCATAATTTCCAAAGTTTTTTTTTTTTCTTTTAAAAGATGCATACATAGCATATAGTGTTTGGTACCTTTCAAAAGTTTCCTTAAAGTTTGACAAGAAGTCTTCATGGCATATATCTTATTAGCAAACCGAAGCCCAATATATGGATTGTTAGCAAAAAAGATTATCTCTCACTAGCCAATTTATTCTTTTTTGGAGGAGAGAAGAGCCTGGGGAATTGCACATCAGTGATGGAAATTAAGAAAGAATTAAAAATATTATCAGAGTTACACACTTGCGGTTGGCTTAGAAGTAAACAAAGCCCACTGCTAAATGAAGTATTTGTTCTTACCTGCTCCTTTCTGGGAACTGAATACCATTAATAGAAGTAATAGTTTGGGAGGTAGGAGCTGGAATATTGATTGTTTCTCCAGTGTTTATTGCAAGCTTTGATGATTTGGCCCCAGCTGTTCAGCCTACTGGGGAATCAGTATTCTCTAACCCTTTTACAAAATTTTAAAAATATATAAAATGGTTGTAATAAGGTCATCATTAATTTTTCTATTAATTTTTCTTTTAATTAATTTTTCTATTAATTTTCTATTCAACAGTAAATTTAAATATCAAAATCTTATCTGAGAAGGTAGAACTGTGCTTCTTAAAACTTAGAACATTTGGTCACATCTTTCTTTACTTGAAGATTTCTTTTTCTTCTGCATATTTTTCCAGCAACCCTTTCGTGGCAGTTTTTACTATATGATTTCCTTACTTTTTCTTTTCTATTTCCTTATCAATTTCTTAGTCTGCTTTCTTACTTACCTACTAGAATGTGATATTACTCCAGCATTTCCAAGTCTACTAATCACTGTGAACTTTATCTGCACCTTATAACCAGATATTTAAATGATTCCATATATTTCACATCAGATTACATTTTCTATTGTTTCTTAATACTTAGTGAATTTTTTTTTGTTTCAAATTCAGCTTCATCCACAAATTTGCAAGCCTCGCCGGTAGTATTATCTGATCACATTCTTTCGTTTCTTATTTTATTTCACTGTTTGAAGTACTCACGAATGCAAATTATGTTGGCTTCTTTAGCATAAGAGACTATTGTGTTGTCTAAAATATATTTCAGGATAAAATGAGAACATTTAGGAAGAAAAAAACTTACATACCTTTTCCTTTCCTTATATTCTGTAAATGTATTTTATAAAACCCAGGCATAATAATTAATGCTAAACTGCTCATTACCAATGGAGCTGCATGGGTTCAGTTGCTATTTCAGGAGCAAAGGAATTATGAAAAGTCTGTAATGAACAAATCCTGTGGGATTCCTATTCACTATCAGCCAATGTCTGAGAGGCCAACATAGTCGGGGGAGTCTCTGACCCATGTGGATCTGAGTGCTCACTGCTATAGGATAAAGAATGACACCTGCCAGACAGAACGTAAAGGAAAGACTTTTTATTTCGGAAGACATCAACTGGGAGGCAAAGGATAAAGTCTCAACTGCCTTCCCAATGGATTGAGGGCTGGGGTTTACATAGGTAAAGGTATCAGGGAGGCAGGATGTAGTCTTCAAGCGTAACAGACAGCTGCTTCCTGCTTTCAGAGATGTATCAGGGACACAGGATGTAGGGTCTTCAAGCATGATGGACAGTTGCTTTCAATACAATCTTAATCATTAAGGGCTAACTATAAAGGGAAAGCAAAGTTAGTTCTATAGTGTGGGGGGGTTTCTACATTTACAAAGTGAGAGACAATATGAATAGTCACCCCAAAATTTGAGAGTAGAAACAACCAATAGAGAAAAATAGTGAAGGGGAAATGCAGTATTTTTAATAAATCTTCCACGCATCATCTCTTCAAATGTTGCTTCTTCTCCAGTCTCCTCTTTTCTTACTGAGATTGCAATTACATATTAGACTTTACCATTTTCCCTATGTCCTTTACCCTCTTTTCTGCATGTTTTTTACACCTTTTAGTCTCTCTATCTTTCATTTAAGATGTTTTCTTTAGACCTCTCACTAGTTTTTTGAGCTATCTAATATTTTGTAAACTTGTCATTTGTCTTCTCTCTGTTTTTATTTCTATATCGTGTTTGATTCTTATTTATTTATTTATTTATTTAATTGAAACATAATTGATTGTTCATATCTGTGGGGTCCAGCTGTGAATATCAATACCTGTATACAATACGTGATGCTCAGATCAGGATAATTGGTATATTCAGCATTATACAATGTAATCATTTTTTGTGGCCCTTTACCAACTTCTCTCTAACCCCTTTCCCCCTCTTCCCCCTCTCCCACTTCCCCAGCTCTGGTAACCTTAGTTCTGTTCTCTCTTTTTGAAAGTTCAATGTACTATTGTGATAGTTATATCATTCTTTCTTTCTTTTTTTATTTGTTCATTTGTTTTTTAGCTTCCACTTATGAGTGAAGACTTGATATTTCTCTTTCTGTAACTGGTTTATTTCACTTAAGATAATTTTCTCTAAGTTCATCCATGTTGCTGCAAACAGCAGAATTTCATTCTTTTTTATGACATAGAAATATTCCACTGTGCATATATACCACATTTTCCTTATCCAGTCATTCACTGCCATTTAGGTTGGTTGCAAGTCATTGCTATTGTAAGTGGAGCTGCGATAAGCATGGGAGTGCAGGTATCCCTTCTACATGATGATTTCCATTCCTTTGGATATATACCCAATGGTTGGAATCCTGGATCATATGGCAGCTCTATCTGTAGTTGCTAGAGGAAAGTCCATACCGTTTTCCATAAAGGCTGCACCAATTTATAGTCCCACCAATGGTGTAGGAAGATTCCCCTTTCTTTGCATCCTTGTCAGCATTTGTTATTCTCTGTCTTTTTGATCATAGCCTGTCTAACTGCAATGAGATTGAGATAGGAGGTGCTCAGTTTCCCTGGGGTCAGGTTTTAGGCCACCCCCCTAGGACTCAAGCCCTTCCTCTGAGTCTTGAGTTACTGTTGCTTGTTGCATATATTTTCAGCACCGACACTTGGAAATTGAAACCACAGGAGGCAGACTTACATAATTCCAGTGGTTGAGTACACTCAGTAGAAAGGAATTTATCCTATGAATGACCTTCCACTGGAGGCACAAGAGAGCACTGTATTAGTCCTTTCTGTGTTGCTATAACAGAATACCTGAGAGTGGGTGATTTATAAAGAAAATGAAATTTATTGCTTCAGTTTCTGAGGCTGGGAAGTCCATAGCCCATCTGGTGATGGTGACAGTGACTGGGGGGTCTCACATGGCAAGATGGTGGAAACAGAGAGAGCAGAGAGTCCAAGAGAGAGATTCTCTTCTGTGTAATGCCTTCAGAACCATACCACTGACCACCATTTTTAATCCAGTCACTACTGCATGTTCCTATAATCCAATCACCTCTTCAAGTCTCCACCCTTCAGTTACCATAATAGGATTTCCCACCCTCTTAACAGTCACAGTGGGGACTAAGTTTCTACTACATAAAACTTGGGGGACACAATTCAAGCTTCAGTGAGTTTGGGGAGGACATAATTCAATCTATTACAAGCACCTAGCATATTTTAAGTGTATTTGGTGGAATTTAACCAATGAGCATGCACCAAACAGACTAACTGAGCATGTGCAAGGCTATGTATCATAACCTGTTACATAACTGGGAATCACCTTCTTAGTTGAATATTCATTAGATAGCATGAATAAGTACAGATAGCCAAACTATCAAAGCAGAATTGAGGAAGAAGGCGGGGCTTCTGCTCACTCTCTCTGGAGCCAGCCAGCACTTCTCCTGTGAGGTGTGTTTACTTTACATTTTTTGTGTTAAACTTGCCTTTAGCAGGCTGCTGTTCACTCTAGTGACAGCCTACACTTTATCTGTAAAGTGTGTATTTCTTACTTTTGAATTACACTTGTTGTGGCTGCCACTCAGTCTCTGGAGCTAGGCCACAGTTTCCCTGTGAAGTCTGTATTTCTTATTCTTACATTGAACCTGTTTTCACTTTCTACTGTGACTCTGCTCTTGAATTCTTTCCTGTGGCAGAGTCAAGAACCTGGTAGAGGATGGAGTGGGTTAAAGTTGGCTATCTGACCTCCCCAAACCCCTTCTTCCAGTATCAAGATTATATCTCAGTGTGATTTTGACTTTCATTTCCCTGATGCTTAGTGATATTTAGCACTTTTTCATGTATCTGTTGGACATTTGTGTATTTTCCTTTGAGAAATGCTTATTCAGCCTTTTTCCCATTTTTAAATCAGGTTGCTTGGCTTTTTACTGTTAAATTACTTGAGTTCCTTTTATATTCTGTATATTAACCCCTTCTTGGATGCATAGTTTGCAAATATTTCCTCCCATTCTATAGGTTGTCTTTTCACTCTGTTAATTGTTTCTTTTACTGTGCAGAAGCTTTTTAGTTTGATATAATCCCATTTGTTTATATTTCCTTCGGTTGCCTGTGCTTTGGGGGTCATATTCATAAAGTTTTTGCCCAATTCTACTTCCTGAAGTGTTTCCCCTATGTTTTCTTCTAGGTGTTTTATAGTTTCAGGTCTTATATTTAAGTCTTTAATCCATGTTGAGTTGATTTCTGTATATGGTGAGAGGTACAGGTCTATTTTCACTATTCTATACATGGATATCCAGTTTTCCCAGCACCATTTATTGAAGAAGATCAGTTGGCAGTATGTATGTGGGTTGATTTCTGAGTTCTCTGTTCTGTTCCATTGGTCTGAGTGTTTATTTTTATGCCAGTACTATACTGTTTTGGTTACTATAGCTTTGTAGTATAATTTGAGGTCAGGCAGTGTAATACTTCTGACTTTATTTTTTTTGTTGTTCAGGGTTGGTTTGACTGTAAGGTGTCTGTTGTTGTTCCATATGAATGTTAGGATTGTTTTTTCTGTTTCTGTGAAGACTGGTAATTTGATGGGGATTGCATTGAATCTGTAGATTGCATTGAGTAGCATGGACATTTTTACAACATTGATTCTTCCAGTCTAAGAGCATGGAATGTCTTTCCATCTTTTTGTGTCCTCTTTAATTTCTTTCAGCAGTGATTTGTAGTTCTCATTGTAGAGATCTTCCACCTCCCTGGTTAAATTTATTCCTAGTTTTTTATTTTTGGGGGGTTGGGTGATACTGTAAATGTAAGTGTCCAGAAATTCATCCATTTTCTCCAGGACTTCAAGTTTGTTGCTATCAGTTGTTTATAATAATCTCTAATGATTCTTTCTATTTCTGTGGTATTTTTTGCAATGTCTCCTCTTTCATTTCTGATTTTTGTTATTTCAGTCTTCTTTCTTCTTTTTTTAGTTAGCCCTGCTAATGGTTTTTCTATTTTATATTCTCAAAAACCCACTTTTTGTTTCATTGATATCTAGTATTATTTTTGGGGTGTCTATTTCATTTAGTTCTATTCTGACCTTAATTATTTCTTTCCATCTACTAATTTTGGGGTTGGATTGTTCTTGTTGTTTTAATTCTTAGAGGTGTAGCATTAGGTTGTTTATTTGAAATCTTTCTATTCTTTTGAAACAAGCATTTATTGTAATACATTTCCCTCTTTGTACTGCTTTTGATGTATCTACAGACTTTGGTATGATGTGTCTTTATTTTCATTAGTTTCAAGATATTTTTTGATTTCCTGTTTAATTTCTTCTTGGGCCAATATGTCACTAAGGAGCATGTTTTTTGATTTCCATGTATTTGTATAGTTTCCAGAGATTTAATTGTTATTGATTTCCAGCTTTAGTCCATTGTAGTCTGAAAAGATACCTGAAATGATTTCAAATAGTTTAAATTTGTTGAGACTTGATTTATGATCTCACATGTGGTTTATCCTGGAGAATGTTCCAAGTGCTGATTAGAAGAATGTATACTCTGTAGTTGTTAGATCAAACGTTTTGCAGCTATCTGCCAAATCCAGGTGGCCTAAAGTGTAGTTTAAATCCTATATTTCTCTGTTGATTTTCTGCCTAGATGATCTGTCCAATGTTCAGAGAGGTGTGTTCAGATCTCCAAATATTAACATATGGGGGTCTATCTCTGTGTAATAGTGTTTGCTTTATATATCTGGGTGTTTCAGTGTTGGGTACATATTTTTTTATGACTGGTATGTATTACTGCTGATAGATCCCATTCTAATTATATAATGGCCCTCTTGGTATTTTTTTATGGCTTTTGGTTTAAGTCTATTTTATCCAGTATAAGAACAGCTACTCCTGCTTGTTTTTGATTTCCCGTTGCGTGTATATCTTTTTCCATCCCTTCACTTTTAGTCTATGTGTGTCTTTACAGGTGAGTTGAGTCTCCTGGAAGTAGCATGTAGTTGGGTCTAGCTTTTTAATCTAATCAACCAGTCTTCCTTCTGAGTGGGGAATTTAATACATTTATATTTAGGTTTATTATTGAAAGTGTGTTACTCTGGACATTTGCTTTTCTTATAGTTGATTTAAATATCTCTCATTCCTTTCTTTCCCTTTTATTGATTGTCTTATGCATTCATTGGTTTTTGAGGTGGTATGGTTTAATTTCTTTCCCTTTCTCATTTGCATACCTGCTCTATCAGAGATGTTTGTTCTTTCTTGTGTATTCATGTTGGTGATTATTGTTTCTTGGGTTATAGATGCAGTACTCCCTTAAGGATTTCTTGCAGAGCTGATCCTATCGTGGTGAATCCCTGCAGCTTTTGTTTGTTTGGAATATATACTATTTCCCCTTCATTTGTGAAGGACGGCGTTGCCAGGTATAATATTCTTGGCTGGTAGTCTTTCTTTCAATACTTTGAATTTATCATCCCATTCTCTTTGGGCCTGTAGGGTTCCTGCTGAGAAGTCTGCTGTTAGTCTGATGGGCACTCCTTTACAGGTTACTTAATGCTATTATCTTAATGCTGTTTCTTGGATTCTCTGTCTTTAACTTTTGACAGTTTGACTACAGTGTGTCTCAGAGAGTACCTTTTTGGATTGAATCTGTTGGGTGGGGTCTTTGAGCCTCTTGAATCTGTAAGTCTTTATGTCTACCAATACCTTGGAAGTTTTCTGCTATTATTTCACTGAATATGTTTTCAATGTCTTTTCTTTTCTCCTCTCTTTCTGGAATACCTATGATTCAGATGTTTGTGTGCTTAAGGTGGTCTGCTAGCTCTCTTAGATTTTCTTCATTTTTAAAATTTTTTATTTATGTATTTATTTATTTTTGTCTGCTTGGGTTACTTCAAAAAGATTGTCTTCAGGATCAGAAATTGTTTCTTCCACTTGCTCTAGCCTGCTGCTAGTGCTCTCAATTGTATTTTTTATTTCATTGAATGAGTCAGCTCCAAGAGTTCTGTTACATTTTTTTTTTATGGTATTTATCTCTTTGTAAATTTCCTCCTTCACATCTGGATTGTTTTTCTCATTCAGTTGTACTTTCTAACTGAGTCTTCTTGTATCTCTTCTGCCTTCTTGTATCTCTTCTGCCTTCTTGTATCTCTTCTGCCCTTGGCTGGGTAGTTGTTGTCTCATGGGCAACACTGGCCATGCAAGTGGCTGGAAAGCTGGAGCCATGCAGATGCCTGGTACCATGCAGACAGTGAGGGTCATGAGGTGAGGTGCTCTGTGGAGAATGAACTCCTGTACAAGGAGAAGAGCCACAGCTCTGAGACTAGACAATGGCAAAGGCAATCACAGAGGGGTGGGGGTGGGCTGCGATAGTAGCAAGAGGAGGGCTACCTTTAGGAGGTGCTCAAGGCTGAGCGTATTTTCACTGCTGCAAGGGAGAATTTCTCCTGGCTGGTTCTGGTTTGGGAAACATGGCAGTGGCTGAAGCTATGTGCCTGTTTCCCCTCTACACCACCCTGCTTGGTCTTTGTGCTCCACAGGGTCATTGAAAGGCTCCCACTGCCCTCCCATAACTCTCCCACTGATGCTCTCTCCCTTACTCAGCTGTCCTTTCCTCGCTCTGTTACCTTTCTGTCTGAGGATCATGTGTTGGCTACCTCTAGTCTGCCATCTTGCCCTGCTCATTTGATGCTTCTTAATAGTTTCTTATTCTACGTGAAAATTTCTAACCACTCAAAATTTTGGCTTCTGTAGTTTCTTGTTTCCACTTAATTTTGCTGTCACCACCATCCCCATCAAGGGATTTCCTGGAGGCAACATTGCAAGAAAACGGGGAAAGAAAGAGGAGTAAGAGTAAATGAAAATGGGGATTTCTTTCATTTTCTCTGAGGTTTTACAGTTTCTTTTTCTTCTCCTTGAGTCAGACTAGTAGATTCCTTCCGGATCTCTCCCTCTCTCTCTCTCTCTCTCTATTTCTCTCTCCCCCCCCACCCCCCCCATTGTAGAGCTTACTTCCAGTTTTCAGATTATGCTAAGTTAAAGCCAGGAGATGTCAGAGTAGCAAAAAATGGAAAACTCACCACTGGTTCAATGGTACTTAAAATTGTGCTATTCTTCCTTTATCTCCTCACTTATATTTAATTTTCAGAGTTCTAAAAATAGCCTCTATGTATCTATCTAGGTTTCTTTGATGAATTCAGTGACACATGGAGAGGTGTGTTTTTACTTTATCTTACTCAGAACCAGAAGCCCTCCACACCCACCAACTTTGTCATTTATTACCTAGAAAATAGTGACCAGAGTGATTTTTACATTCCTATCTGATAATTACATTATCTACATTTCCTAAATTTATGTTTATATTGTGTATCTTTTTCACTTGGTTTTCATTGCACTGTCTTATCTGTTAAGGTATTTTTTATTGTGTTACTGATATTTTATAGAAAAATGTACAAATAAGATAACAAGGTTTTTTCAAGCAGTTAGTAGCAATAGCAATTATGATCATCTTAATACAATTTAAAGAACTAGATAAATTGAAGATATGAGGTCCAGTTTATTTCTAATTTGGCCTAACTCCTAAAATACAGTTTTCATGATTCCACCCTCTCATCAATAGGCCTTGAGTCCCGATTTTGTAATGCTAGTCCCAAAGTGCTAACAAAAACTCTATTCAGCTTCTCAATCTTTCAACTTCTCTTGCAGAATATAAAATTCTCAAATATACATGCCCAATGAGCTTCACAGACTAACAGGCAAAGCCTTGTGATTTTTTTCTATTGGGTTTTCTTAGTGCTGCTATGAGATGGTTCTCAGTAAATGCCATTATTATTGTTGCTTGCTTCAAGAGATTGTTGGATCAATATGGCTTAGGTGGCTACATATTTTCTTAATTAAGAATAATGCCATTTTGTTCATTATTTCATGTTGTGGTTTCCAGGTCATAGAAATGCAGCCTTCCAGACAAATCTAAAAAATATGGGAGGAAGGACTTAACATAGAATTTTTGTCATGCTTTAGAAAGAGTTGATTTTGAATATCAATTTAGCAAATGTGACTCTTGATGAAAATATTAGATTAAAAAATAAAAATTAATTGGTTACCTATTAAGGGTTAGGCCATACACCAAAGAATCTTCCTAAAATAATTGTTACTTGTGCTGGATCTGGGTTTTTTCATACTGAACATAGGCATTTAAGCTTGGTCTGGTTTTCCAAGTCCTTTACAGAATTATGCAGTCTACTCTATAAAAGGCCATTCATTCATGGGTTTGTTCATTCAGTGAGTATTTATTTAACACATAATATATCACAGACACTTTGAAAGATAGTAAATATAAAGAATGTTTGTAATGAATGCAGAGACTGCTTAACAGGAGTGCATGGCTCAACATAATGGACATTGTTATGAGTTCAGTGAAGGTGCTATTAAGTGACATATTGTATTGCAGGAGTGTATGAGCCATCATGTAAATAGCAGCAAAAGAAAGAAAAGCAGGTTCTATTTCTGTTTTTAGTATTAAAAGGTCATTGAATATTTTTAGTGTTTGCACATAATAGACATTCAATACATGTTTTCATCACTCACCACAACTTTCTAAATAATGCTATGTAACCATGTTTAAATAGTTAATTCTTACAAAATTGAAGTGGAATATCTTGCATGCATAACCTAATTTAATGTTTTTTCTCTTTTTCCAACATTTACATAATACATTGACATCATTGTGGACCCTCATAAGAACCATGGCTCTAGTGCAATTTTGATCATAAAAATTTCCAAGAAACACTTGAATAGATTTCTAATTGTATATAGTTTTTATTATGCCATTATTACTCTTGACTGGCAATATTTGAAAATAGATATGAGTTGAAATTCTTGGAAAAACAGAGTCATCAACTTCCAAATGCTTTAGGTATGCCTACAGCAGCCTTTCACTCAGGGTCTCTATGGAAAGATTGCCTGGACACTGGAATTGTCAGGAATGTCTGCTTCCTTTAAGCAAAGGTTTGGATTCTGTTCACTTGACACATGTACATTCCCAAGTAGGTGCAGATCAATCCAATTGCTTCTGAGCCACTGGAGGTCTAATTAAATGATAACATTTCCTAACCTCCTCTGTCCCATGTTGCACTAAACCAAGGAGGATTTCAGAAAAATTTCCAAGGTATTTTCTGTCTTAAAAAATGGATTTACAAATCAGCAGCTTGAGAAGCTGCTTCTTTTACTGTGTGATGTATAAAGCAAGACCTGCTATTTGTTCTCTATTTTGTAATTAAATAACAGAAAACATTATATCAAATTATTGATGTCATTTTCCAGACCATGCACTGTAATACTCAGGCCTGTGTTGTGTTATCAAAAGGCAAGAAAGTCAAGAAGCAGCAGCCACCAGCCTTTGTTGCTAAGCTGATAATAGGTTGACTTTCTCTAGGTGCTTGTAGACCACAGCACCTATCATGGGCCAGTCATTATGCTAGGCTCAGGGAGCACAAAGTTGAGTGAGACAAACTTCTGCTTTGAGGTGTGACCCATTTTCTACTGACCTTCTACTGATAGCCTTCTTCAAGGAGTTTGCCTCTATCTCTGCCACATTTTTTCCTTAGATTTAGAATGCTTCAAATGTTCAGTAATGTGTTTAAATCTTTGAGACCAAGGGAAGGGTATTTTTCAAGGAATGTTTTGTTGTTTTTGATAGAATAAGATAAAATATTCTTCCAAGTGCTAAAGAGTTTAAGGTCACTGCACCTGAAAATGTGTTTGGATATTTTTAAAAGAGAATAAACAGAAGAATGACTTCTCATAATAGTCACTAGAAAGTATATAAAATACAGTTTAAAAAATGATAGCCTCTGATCCTAAACACCCTGTACATAGGAAGATTTATTCCTATCAACCAGGGTGATGCCAAAATAGATCTATCTGCACTTCATTTTAAGCACTAGTTAAGTCAGCTCAGATGCAAAGAGAATTTCCCAGCCAGTAATGCTCTCTATTTTTTATGGAGGAGGGAATCCAGGAGCAAAGTATTTTTAAAAAATTGTTTTATTATTACAAAATAAATGTATGATCATTGTAAAATTCAAACCAGTCAAATATATACAGTAAATATAAAAACCTCTATTTTCTCTCAATTAAATGTTTCATGTAGTAAACTCTGTCTCATTAAAAGGGGTGATCAGTTTGGAAGTCAGTCAACACAAATGAGGGCTCTGAACTCATTTTGGTTCCTTAACATAAGGGTAACTTGGGAAATCTCAGGACACTCAGAGAAGAGTAACTAGAAAGTGGGGAAGTCAGGAAAGCATAGGGTCCCACCAAAGGAACTGCACAGGTTTATGCTAAGGAAAAGATGACTAACAGGGAGGATGGTTTCTTAGCTTCAAATTGTTGAAAGATCAGCAAGCAGAAAACAAAGTAGACTTATACCAGGCAGTACTGGACAAGGAGATGACGCTTCTGCCTGAATAAGAGTGAGTTTCCCAACAACTGGGGCCACCCAATTGTAAGATGCCTTGCCTTCTGTAAAATAGAGTTCCTCACGCAGTATACAGTTAAGAAAGAGCTAGGTGGCTATTAGCCAAAGACACTGTAATAGGGTTTCCAATAATACATGAGAGACAGGTTTATCACTTTCATTTCAAAGTGCATTTCTACTTCCTCTCCTTGGTCCTCTCTCTTTTCCTTTCGTTTCAAACTTCTGCGTTTAGCTTCCTAGACCGCAATAAAGACATGAGAAATAAGTATTTGTCTTAGGATAGATGGCCCAAATCTGGAAGGTAAGAAATATTTTCAGCACTTTGTAAAGACGAGCCTCTACCCTCTCGAGATGAGAGCCCTGGGAAGTCTGTTCCCAGAGCAGATGAAAACAAGAGACACTGATGTGGCTCTTCCTTTGGCTTTGGTTAATAGAATTATCTTTAGTATCCAGAGCCACACACATCATGCTCAGCTTAAAGCAAACAAATTTTACTGTATCTGTACTATATGGGATTATCTGTTTTTTCCCCAGAGAAATTGATAAAAAAAACTCTCCAATGAATACAAACATATCTGAAATGCCATTTATATCTCATATTGCCTGGGTATTAAAAAATAATCAAAGCATATGAAATTCTGTTACACTTATGTTCATTAATTGCCTCCTCCTCTTCCATTTCTAATTTCAGTTGAAGAGTTTCAAAAATAAAATGAAAAATAGCCGAACATTATGAGAGACAGATGGTTCAGCTGATGACAAAATCCATGTGACTTTTACCACACTAGGAGATGGAGAGCTTGATTAATGAATGGTTAGCTAATGAAACAATATGAAAAAGAAAAGATACTTGGCAAATGTGTCTTAAATGAATATGAATACCTTATCCTTGCTTGCTTTCAATGTTTCTTTCAGAATCACCATTTTGTATGTCTTCTTAAAAATGCCTGCTTGAACCAACTCAAACCAAAATAAAAATGCTGCTTGCATTCAGGCTAGAACATGAGCCAATATAAAGTGCATCTTTTGATTAGGTAAAAAGAAAATGCAATTGAAAACTTTTTAGTGCCTTTCCATGGATGGCACTATAATCTATTACAATTACCAGAGAAAAAGGATCAAAGAAAGTCTGCCTATACAAATTATTTTTAGAATAACAGAACTTAAGAGTTGGAAAGAGTGTGAAACTTCTAGCCAATTGTCTTTATTCTACATGAGAAATTAATGAGACCCAGAGGAATGAAGTAATTTTGCTAAGGCCACACAGCCTTCCAGCAAAACTTGTGCTAGAACCTAGAATTCTGGTCTTCTAATTCACTATACACTATCCTTTTCACTATCTTTTACCATTTGCATTGTCAGTATCCCACAAACATTAGGATTATTGTTTCTTCTTTTTTAAAGTTGGGGGTGGGACACTGAAAATTAAAGTACATGTGCCTGTGCTTTAGATTTATGTGAAATTGGAAATTGTGTAACTCAAAGTAAACTTATGTAAATAGCATTATTTATATGTCATTTAAAAGAACATATCTCCTTATTAAAGCCTGGGGATACAAAGTGACATGTGTTAATTTTCACTAGATTTGTTTTTAAATGATGGTCTGGAAAGGGAGAGAATGTTTATGTCAGTGATTCATTTGTGACCATTGACCAGATTGTTGATGACCTTGAATTTTATGAACCCAATTGTAATACTATGTAAAAAAAACAGCCAAAAAGGGCAAGGATGATAGAGCAGATGTTTCATTGAGTTACTTTTCTAGGAAAATAAATTACATACAAAAATAAAAAATTACATAAAATTTAGCTTCAACTTTAGAACAGAGACTCAAAATGTTATTTTGAGTTATTTTGTTACTCGAAATGTTATTTTGAGCTGTGGTTATTACGCAATGATATAGTACATGGGTGATTTTCTAAGGAGTCTTCTCTCTCTCTTATTTTTTGACCATGCTGATATATTTGTACAGTTTTATTCCTGGTGCTACTCGCATTTCCTTGAGAATATGGCAGCACACATACAAAAAAATGTCTCTATGGCTATACAATATCAAGTTATACTGTTTGACATGTGCACATTGCAAATCAATGTGTGACATTTTCTTTTCTTGGTACATTTTGCATAACTTATTGCAGAGCTTGAGGTGTCTGATGTCTTAAGTCGTGTCTTGTGTTATATCAACTGAATAAAAGAAAAGGCTGATATGCTATAATTATCTTCTTAGTTTAAATTGCTTTTGTCCCCCTTTAAAAACTGCTCCTAATGTTTTGAGTTGAAAGTTGTTTGTCAAATTGGATAAGCCAAATAATTGCATTTTCAGCTACCCATATTAAAGGCATTTTTACATTTTTTACAGGTTTGGGGGTTTTTTTGTTTGTCTGTTTTTGGTCATCTGTTTATGGTTCCTTGACTGTGATAAAAAAAAATGTTCAATATATACTTTCCTCTATGTGTATCTATCTAATAGCTGTAGAATTAAAAAATAGACATATATCTTTATTCATAAAATGGTGCACTTGAGGATTGTGAATTTCATTGTATGTAAAGTTACCCAACCCCCAAATAATACACATAGTATTATTGAACTCTAGACGATCCTGTTCATGCTGTAGCATTTAGAGGAAAAGTGTGCTAATTTAGGCAAGTTATTTTGAAATGCATCAAAATAAAGATGAATGTGAATGTAGATAGAGAGTTGCATAGTTGGACAGACATGTGATAAAGCAAATATAGCAAGATATTAATGTAGAATCTATAAAGTTAGTATATGGATGTTCACTGCCACATTCTTTTAATATTTTTGTATATTTAAAATTTTCATTAAAAATATTGGAGAAACAGATATACTCAAATTGTGGCCTACTACTAGAGATGTTTCTTCAGATATCTCTACTCTGAGAGACAATCTTACAGTTTCAGTGTAAGCAATCAACTCACATTTTAGTGGAAATGACTTGCAACTCAAACTATTTTTAAATTTAATTATGAGGTTGGGTACTTTCAATATTCACCTGTGTATTAGTCTGTTTTTGTGTTGCTGTAACAGAAATACCTGAGACTAGGTACTTTATAAGGAAAAGAGGTTTATTTGGCTTATGATTCTGGGACAATTGCATCTGGCACGGGCCTCAGGCTGCTTCTACTCATGGCAGAAAGAAGCAGGCAGCCAGCAGGTACAAGCAAATCATGTGGCAAGAGGAAGCAAGAGAGGGAGAGGAGGTCCCCGGGTCTTTCAAACAAACAGCTCTTGCAGGAACTAATAGAGCAAGAACTCACTCATTACTCCCCCCACCTAGGGAGAGCTTTAATCTATTCATGAGGGATCCACCCCCATGACTCAATCAGTTTCCAACACTGTCACATTGGGGATCAGATTTCTGCATGAGTTTTGGGGGGACAACACATCCAAAC
The DNA here is from genome assembly GCF_027409185.1 of Cynocephalus volans. Classification (NCBI taxonomy): domain Eukaryota; kingdom Metazoa; phylum Chordata; class Mammalia; order Dermoptera; family Cynocephalidae; genus Cynocephalus; species Cynocephalus volans. The sequence goes on from NC_084461.1 coordinate 103,069,683, forward strand.
TCTATCAACCTGCCTCTAAAAATTAGACCCGAATTGGCTGGTCAGCTTGTCCCATTAGCTGGGTACACAGCACACATGCAATTCATCCTGACAACCTTCAAGGAAGTCAGGGATGGAAACGATTACCCTTGAACATTATGTCTGCTGCAGTGAGGAATGCTGGTGTCTCAGTTATGCATTGGTTCAACTTCTTAAACAGATCTGATGTCACACTCTGGCAGCTACTTGGCCTACCTTCAAGGGCAATGCAGTGGTCTTCCACCTAAGTAAGAACAATTGTCAGATCCTAGAACTCTCACAGTGGAATGTTAAGCCAACCATTTCTAGACTATGAGCATTTGTGGTCAGTTAGTATCAGAAAGAGAGTACTATTCAAGTATTTAACAAGTGCTTTCTTTATCACCCTTTGTGCTAGACCCTGAACACAAAGATGACAAAAATGTCATGGGATGTCAGGTTTTTACCAAAAGCAACAACAAAAAAAAAACCTGTTGATCAATCAACTCCTATCTAAATTCAGTTTTTAAGAAAGCAATTTTAAGAGAAAGGCATCTAATCTACAATATTCTCAAGTTTTAAATTATCAATTTAGACCATCAGATAGCCACATATCTAAATCACGTATTACATTTTAATATTAAGCTTTCATGTACAATCAAGGGAAATAAAAGAACAACAAAAACCACTTCTACCTTGAGGCTAAAACATTTAAAAGGCATAGTATATACATGTTCCCTACAAAGTCAAATTATCAATTAACTTTATAATTAAATAGTAGGAATATTTTAACTGTAGAAACTTTGATATGCCACTTCTATCAGACAATGCAAGAGGAAGATCATAAAAGTACCTAAAATATTAATCATTTGTGTCAAATTCATATGTTCTACCAAATATATGTTAAAGATTTTAGATTAACTTGTTGAGTTGTATTTTAATTAATTGCATTGATAAGAACGTCATCCTGTACTTTGTGGCTATAAAATACTTTCTCGTTATTTAACAGCCAAGGCAAAATATACATTGAAATTCAATTAAAGTTTTAAAAATAAATCATTGAAATAAGTTTAAAGGGCAGCAAATCATATCTGTGTAAGCATTCTGAAGTCAAATGAGGGTCATTTTATATCTGTTGATCATTTTACATCTGATGGCATTTATTTTCTCCTCAGTGTGTATCTTGAAGGAAGTTGAAAAGTTAGCTACATTGTTTCTGATAACAGGTCTAGGAAATGAGATTTAAAAAGAACTGGAGGCATTTTCTGTGATAAACAGAGAGCTTCCTAATTCACTTTAGCAGCATCCTTGTCATTCATTTTCAGAGTATTATATAGTCTCTTGTGAGCCAGGCTGGGGAGGAGAAGGAACAGGAGGGACAGAGAAAAGGAGAGGGAGAGACAGGAGAAGAGGAGAGAAAAACAGAGACAGAGGGAGATAGAGAGAGACAGAGGGAGACACAGAGAATTTTAAAGGGTTTATATTTTCATACCTTTTATTCACATTTACTCATCTCATATTCCAAAGGATGCAGGGATCGTTAATAAAATATGTGAAGTATAAAACTCCAAGTTCCTCAGAAAACTTGATGTTACTTAAAAATAATATTATTATTAGCTAAATATCAATTATCATAACCTCTGGAAAAAGTACTTTTTTTATTGAATGATAACTATAGGGCAGTCCCTCCTCAGGTAAGTTTCATACAGCTCATAGAATATGTTTCATTATACTATTGAAACAGCTTTATTTCCCCCAAAGGTCTTTTTGTTAAATATTTCATCATTGAGGCAGTTCTAAATAGTCTTGTATCTCAGCGAGTGAAAGCCAATATAATGCTCCATTAAGTCTATATAAGTAATTGATCTGTATTATCAATCAATTACAAATGACTTAATTCTATCTATGCTTTTTACTCTAGAAAATGTGGGACAGTGTTCACTTGTTTTATTCTGTATTTAATAAATTTCAGAAACCATAATACTTAATATCAAGATCACTAGCACTGTGTCCACAAATACCATATTATTTGTATCAAGACATCATTAGTAAATAAAATTTGGTTTTGATTTTGTAACAGATCTATTCTTATTCTGAGTTGAAACACTCAATACGTATCTGTTTTTATTCTTTATCTTAGTAAACAATTTTCAATATTTGAAGATCCATCTTTATTTCAAATTATGCTTCTTAGTATGTTCAGCAAAGCACAATATCAAGTGATAATTATTGCCAAATATTGCTCCCATAAATGTTTAAATTATTTGATGACTGCTTGGGTAGAAAATATAATTTTTTTTCAAGTTAAATAGTGAGGCACCTAGGAAAAGAGAATATATTTGGGCAACAGTTAGCCCATTTAAATCTTTCAGGGTCCATGCTTAATGAAAAGCTATTCTTCGAAGAGTTTCATTTAACTTATTATTCATAAATCAGTGATTCTGTTACTATGAACATACCTAATAGCAAACACATCTAAAAGCACTATGTACTAAGCACTGTCTATTCATACTCAATATATTAACTCATTTTCTTACAGCAATCTATTAGGCAGGTACTATTGTTAACTATTGCTATCTCATAGAAGAGGAAACTGAGGCACAGAGCAATTAAATAATTTGGCCAATGTCATGACTAATAAGTGGCTAGGATTGAAACCCAGATAATCTCCTTCAGCATCCATCCTTATAAACACCTCCCTTATTATTTTATAAAAAAACACCTATGAAGAAATTTTAGATATCAACCAGGTATCACAATAGTAGTTTCATTAATAACTTATTGGTAATACATTGTAAACATGAACTATAAACTAAATTCTTTTGAAGTACCATTGAGTTTAAGATGTCCTCCATTAAAATCAAAATACTGAAAAGTAAACTAGATTTTTGTATTTAAAATACATTCAAATGCTTAATGTTCCTTATTCCACAATTTATCTTATTTATTTTTATCCACTGCTGAAATTTTTTGTACAATAAATTCCTAGTTTTTAAATTTTATTTCTAAATAAGGTAGCTGTATGATTTTTAAAAACCTAGCAAATTAAAAAAATAATTTTATTGTGTATATTTAAGGTATACAACATGATGTTGTAAGATACAGATATATAGTAAAATGGTTACTATAGTGGAAAAAATTAACATATCCATCATCTCACATAATTACCCACTCCCCCATCCCCCCCCCCCCGGGGCAAGAGCAGCTATAATGTACTCATTTAGCAAAAGTCCTGATTGTAATATATTATTATTAACTATAGTCCTCATGTTGTACATAGGATGAACAAGTTGAAAGAGACCCCATGTTCCAGTAAAATCAATTAATTAAATATGAGCTGTAAATAAGACATCATATTTTGGTGAGTTGAGAACAAACAACATGGTCTTTGACTTCAGTGAGTGTATTATAATCCAGAGAGGAAAAAGATGCAAGAAGCAGGAACTTTGGAAGGTAAATATATATAAATTGTGAAGTAGATCATAGAAGTAACTGCTCACAATAATGAATACAAATCAACAGATTTGCAAGAAAAGGGTTATAATCTTATGTCACAAATTATACATTTTTAACTAAAGAAAGAAAGAAAAACTTTGTGGTGCTTCACATGGTTCCTAAAGCACTACCATCATCAGAAATGACATTGAGAAGGGAATCAAACTAAACATTAAACATTTCAGTATTACCCACCTTTAGGGGAGAATCAGTAGAACAGTGGGTTTGAAGGCAGCACTGAGAAACCAACTTATCATGGCAGGATTTCAGAAGAGGACCATCAGAGGCTGCTTGACGGGGTTCTTCATTACATAAGATGAAGAGCTAAAGGTTGGACAAAAGAGACACGCACCTGACTGAATGCAGTTGACCCTGGTACTAGAGTCTGAAAGCTAGAAAGCATGCTTCAGGACTCCAGCAAGAGCTGCCTAGGGCACCAGTCAAGCTCTCCTCATCTGTATCCTTATGCTCAGACTACAGAAATGTGGATGTAACACTTTATTTTTTTTTCATTTTTATTTTTTTTTTGTCTCTTTCGTGACTGGTATTCAGCCAGTGAGTGTACCGGCCATTCCTATATAGGATCCGAACCCGCGGCGGGAGCGTCACCGCGCTCCCAGCGCCGCCGCGCTCCCAGCGCCGCACCCTCCCGAGTGCGCGGCGGCTCGGTCCTGGATATAACACTTTAAATTAAGGCTTGTGGAAGACAAACACATATCAAAGGCAGGAAGGGGGCTAAGGAGTGTTCAACTGTACTATTTCAATTAGAAGTTCTGGACATCCCCTTCCATATAACCACAAGAGATGAAAGGACATTATATGGCAACTATGCCAAACATAAGTAATAAGAATAATAGACAAGAACATGATGAAAATGGGGGAAAAAGCAAACAAACAGATACCCAATTGGAAGAAATTTTCACCCAAAGAATAAAAAAAAACTTCCTCTGTAGTATTCTGGTATAATTTCTCTTGCAGAATATCTTAATAAGAACATGATAAACTAAATAGGCCAAGAAATAAAAAAATGATAATGATACAACAACAAATTGATGTGGTTAGTTAAGAAAAGAAACTGAAACTCAAAATACTTTCATTGCAAGACTAGTAAAAAAAATCATATACGAGAATAATAAATACTATTGAAAATTGAATTACTAACATAACAGAAGGCTTGAGTTAATCACCTTATAAGCAGAGAAAAAAATTCAGAGATTCTTAGTAATAGAGGGAAGATGATAAATATGAAAGCAGTCAAAGATGACCCTGTGGAAGGATAACCGGTGACCCTCTGAGAAGAAAGAAAATTCATTATAATAAAGCAGCAATTTTCCTGGAATGATGGAAGGACTTAATATGCATTTCAAAGGAGTGCACTTAATTACAGGAAGAATAATACTACAATGGGCACTGAGTCACAGCCTGGTTAAGTTACTGAACTTCAAAGATTGAAAAAATGGATTCCTTAGATGTGCAGGCAGACAAAAGCAAGTCACCTATGCGGTGAAAACTTCAGCCTGGCATCCACCACAATAGTCAGTTCCATGAAACAACAAAGCAACATGTGCAAAGTGCTGAGGAAAAGGTTAACTCAGGCTATTGTGTTCAGCCAAGCTGTTGCTCTTCTACATGCGAACAAGAAACACACATTCTCATACACAAAAACTCAGCTGATTGCTGTCCTCTTCTTACCTGTTTTGCTAATGGTTGCCAATCAGATCAAGATGACTTCTTGTGAAAATGTTCTGCTGTCATTCCCAAATCCATGGGAACAGGGAACACAGGATCACAAACCTGGAGTGTTCAGATTATTGTAGCACAACGGTTTTTAAAATGTGGTTGTCTTACCAGAAGAGGCAGCACATGGAAACCTGTTACAAAAGCAAAATCTTGGACACTACCCAAGACCAACTGAATCAGAAACTCTGAGGGTTGGGCCCAGAAATCTTGGTTTTAACAAGTCTTCCAGGTAATTCTGATGTACACCAAAGTATGAGAACCATAGTGCTAGTGTATTCCTCTCAAAAGCATGTGTTAACACTCAGCGATTGAAATTCAGGGGGTGTCTGGACTGTTCAGGATTAGGATTTTAGGTGTAGCCTTGAGACTAGAGGGCCAAATATAACATACACGGGCCCTGGGGCCAAGGCTATGTGCTGAGCTATTTCTTCAGATATTGATTGAGTTTCCAGTCCTGCCTGTGAACAATTAAATAGAGTGAGTGGAATTGGCCATCTTAAAAACAGTTTACCATGGCCAATTAAGTCCAATGTCTTCATGAAAAGCAACTGAGGAAACGGATGATATATGAATTTGGAAACAAGTAACATGAGGGTGTAGAAAGAATGAAAGAAAATGGCAAATGAACACAGAATCATATGGGAATTTTTATAACTGCTGCAGAGAATAAAAACATCCCTGAAATGAGCCAACACTCTGAAAGAAATCCTTGTTCCGGGTGTGAAGTAGGCTTCTGGTCTCCAGAGGGGTGCTTTCACTGGGGAGATACAAAAGACAAATACTGTGTGTATAGAAGGAAAATATTGTGACTTTTATTTCTATTTTATGTTGTTCTTCAAAAATGTATTATTTGAGTATGTGGTGTATAAATTACAAATTAGTAGATGATATAATAAATAAATATGTATTAGAAAAAATCTCAGAGGTTTATAAATGTATTATTCAAAGACATTTTTTGATGAAATCTAGTCAGCAGTGAAATGAATAAAAACATAGGATTATTGAAACCATTTAAATGAAGGGTTAAGGCTAAGTAACTTGGAGAATTGTGGTTGCAGAACAGAAAGTGTTATTTACCTTGAGAAAGAAAATATTTACCATACAACCAACATGGATTGGAATGTGGGAAGAATAAAGGTTGCCAAATTGCACAACTCCAGGGGGAGTCATTCCTGTAAAATAAAGTGTTACACAATGCAGACGAAAGAGCTGTTGGAGGATGTGTGGGAGAACCAAGTCCTTTATCAGGTTTCATATCAAACAGTCATCCAATATTGTTTAGAATTAAAATATAAAATTGAAAGTACATAATGACTCTACATTTAATGATTTTGTGTTTTTTAACACACTTAATTTTTATGTACTACTATCTCTTATATAGAAATAATTGAAATTTTTTAAAACTCCTTCAGTTTTCATTAAGTTTCTTTTCTTTCATTAAATTCAAGTGAAAATAAATTAATATTTTACTTAATAATAACATGTATTATAAATTTTTAGATACTTATCTATCTGTGGGTAATTTCCTGTGTTTATTATTTTGTTGGATTTTAAAATAATTATACTCTTTTACCAAAAAAGCTCATACTCTTAAAAGAAAAAGCCTCAAAAAAAGCAAAGAATGTGTCTTTTTGCACTGTGACTTGTTCTTCTTATGGCCCCATGTTCTCACTTTTACAGGGAAGACTAAGGGGATTGAAATGTAGTAAACACTTATATGTGACCAAACTTTTTACTTACTTGATCTGTTTTAATATTAAAACAGCTGTTTATATCATATCTCCTTTTTTTAAGATGAGTAAACTGAGGCTCAGAGGGATGACATACCTAGTCTAGAATCCCAGGACTAGTTATGAGTAGAACTGGGATTCAAACACGGGCTTTGCATTTTCTGAAACCCAACCTGCAGTCTCTATGCTGCTTGTCCTTAACCCTACCTGCACATTACAATCTCATGGCAAAGTTTTAAAAAATCTTTAAACTTATACCACAGTCACAGAGATCCTGATTTGATTTGTTTGGAATATGGCTGAGATGTTGGTAGTTTTCAATAGTCTTTTAGCATGTCTACAGTATGTCCAGTTGAGAGGTGGGTCCAAAGCCAAGAAACCTCCCTCTTTGATGAAAAGTCTAGTAGCTCACCACAGACCCATCCCTTTGCCTTGGTTAATGTTTTCTATTTCTATTACAAATAAAGACACTGGATATTTTAATTTCTCATGTCAAGCATATTAATTTTACTATGAGACTTGAAGCATGGATATGCTTGATTATTGGACCTATGTTTTTGGTTTTCATCTTCTATATTGATGATTATTACATTGATGATGTAAATTTTTGTAGGCAAATAAATTGTACTACCTATATCTCAAAGCTATTTATTCCATAACATACGTTTCTCACTTTACATTATAATTACATGTACTTTGATCTTTCCATTATGTGCTTGGTATTTTATAATACTACATGGAGGGTTTGGCATGGGAGGATGAGTGCATGTTCTTTGTAACATTAACATGCACATACCACCTCCTCCCACCCATGCTATGCTTCTGTATATATTCATATACGTGTTGTAGAATAAGACCTACTTGGAGGAAATGAACTGGACCTTAGGCATCTTTAAATCTACCACAATACCTAAAATGGTGTTTTAAACTTTACATGTGCTGTTTGGGATATCTTAACCTAACTCAGCAGAAAAGTATGAAGACAATTAAACTTAATTGACTTCAAAATAAAAGGAAACAAATAAGCACGTCCCACCAGAGCAGAGAAAGCATTTCTGTGTGTGGGTCATTCCCTGAACTTCTGAATTTAATTCCTTCAGAGAATGATCAAAAGGGTGACAAATCCTATCTGGTTGTCTCTGAAAATGGAAGCTCATCTTAAGTGAGGATGAAATAAATTGTTTCAGGGGCTGAGCCCGTGGCCACTCAGGAGAGTGCGGCGCTGGGAGCGCAGCGACGCTCCTGCCGCGGGTTCGGATCCTATATAGGAATGGCCGGTGCACTCACTGGCTGAGTACCGGTCACGAAAAAAAAGCCAAAAAAAAAAAAGGAAATAAATTGTTTCAGGAAATGCAGAACATAATATCCACTGCATGTAAAATTCCCCATGGACAGGGTGCACACAAAGCTGAAACTCTAATTTTAGAACTTCCAGAGAATGAAAGATTTAGACAGAGAAAAGCTGAAAGAACAAGAAAGAGAAGCAAGAGGAAAAAGTGCCATCTTGACCTGGAAACTGACAATTAAATGGGGGTGGGTCTGCCTTGAGGCATGAGAAGCAGTCAGACATCCTTAGCTAGTTCAGGAAGTCCTCAGTGGGAAAAAGGACTGAAACAGAAAAACAGCAAGAGCAAACAAAGAATGAGGCTTAAAGAGGATAAAAATTGAAAAAGGCAATGAAGATGAGATTGGTCTGACAGCACAAAGCCAAGCCTAGTTGCCTTCTATCTGAATGAGTCATTTCCTGGCAACTGCGAAAGAACAGGAAATATCCCAGGGATCGAAAAGGAGGAAGAGCCCTGCAGGGAGAGATTACACATGGCCCACAGCAATGTCAGCCCAGGAGGAGAGGCGACTGTCCCGCTTCCCAGCGCAAAGGCTTATTCAGTGACGGTTCAAGCCTAGGAAAACCACGAAGGTCCATGGACTTGAATCATATTTAGAAAATTTTGATTATTTATCTCTCTAAATGTGAACTAATTGTTTATGAAAACTTTATATATATATATGTATATATATATATATGTGTATATATATATATATATATATATATATATATATATATATATATATATATACACACACATATATATATATTGGAATTCAAATTTTGGTTTTATAACTGAAATAAAAATAGTTTTAGAAGTCCTTAAGGCTTCCAGGTCTTATTGGAAACCACAGTTTAAAAACAAACTTGGTTTGTCTCCTTTTTCAAAGGGCTTACATATCTACTATTTTTCAGCAAGAACAACAATATAAATTATCTTATTGCAATTTTTTGAAGTGCCTGAAGGACACAATCATGCATCAGAAATCAAACATTTTGAGCATACACTAAAAAAATAGCACAATTGCTATTTGTTCCTTTTAGTAAGCAGAATAGGAAGCCTTTTGTATCAAAATCTTTGTTCATGTTACTAAGATTCCAAAGGTACATTTGCTTGCTGCTCAATAGCCAGTAATTAAGAGACAAGTTTTGGTGTAAGGAAAGGTGGCCTTTAATCGGGAAGCCGGCAGCCCAGGGAAATGGCAGACCTAAGTCTCAAAGGCCATCACCGCCTCTCCCAGGTTTGCCAAAGGCTTTGGTAGGGGTCTGTGGTGTAAAGCTGATTCATGGTGACCAAGCAGCGATGTGCAGACCTGCTTGAGTGTTTCAGGTAATCACCAAGGAACTTCCCTGTGGGAGCTGATCAGCGTCATAACTCGTTCTCCATGTGTTCAGTTCCTATTATTCTCAAATAAGATCAGGTTAGTAAGCTAGTAAAGAATGGCCATCTAGGTTAATAATTTTTCTATAATTATTTTGTGCACAATGTGATAGCAAGAGTCTTTGTGTTCTGGCAATTAAGCTGCAGGCTGCATGGTTTGGGTTACGGGAGAACACAAGTTATTTTTTAAATTTAAAGGTTTAACAAAAGGGAGTCACTTCTGTTCAGGCTGTTACATTTATGTGCCGAATGCTATGAATCAGAGTGCCCATGCCACCCTATATGAAATCGAATCAGGAAATGTTTGCATTCAACTTCCAGTTTCAAAAAAATTTCTAAGAAAAAGAAACATTAAATAATGTTCATTCTCCTCTAACAGCCTACTTTGACAGAAAGCAGCAGATGATTCTGAAAGAGGTGCTACTCTGAGAATTACTGGTAGTCAGTATCATTAAAGGAACATCTTTAGTGTAATTCCATCTCCAATTGTATCTTACATTAAATGAAGATAGCTCACCACAGGGTTGTAAAGTCAGGCATTTTAATACTCACCCCCAGCGCATTAGGGCACAGTAGTATTTTCTTAACAAACAAAATTAATATTTGCAACTCCAGCAATATACTGAATAGCACCTATCAGTGCCTTAGAATCATAAGTGTCTACGTGAGCTAATATACATGCATGCAATTAAGTAAAACAATGAGAATTTTAAACTCACAGATGAACTTCAGATCATCTATTTACCTTAATTCAGTGTGGACAAATCATTTTCCACTTTTTTTCTACTTTTAGGGAAGAAGAATATTAGGAAATGCACATAAAATTGCTGTTTGGATACCGTGATGCAGGTATAAGTACTGGAGGTGGGGGAACTAAAGTAAAAAGCAGTTATTGATTTATAATACAGCTGTGCAAAATGGGAGGAATAATGTCATGTTTCAGTGGGGTGAGCTAAGACTATTGAACTGTACAGATATCCTCAACATATCTGGATCTTAGGAAGTTTAATGTATGCAGAGAAGAGGTCAAAACTCGTAAACACATGAACTGATGAATAAGATGTCATAGCATCATGTAATAAACAATGACTATCCGCCATGCAATAAACACAAATACACACTGAAGCAAGTTACACAGGTGACTCCTGCCCTTTTTGTGTCATTTCCCCCCTTCCCTGTGCTGGGTAGTATAGGTGAACGTAAGTGACCTCACTTAAGTTTTTTTTTAAATTTTAGAGACCCAGAAATGACACCGATATCAAAGTTAGGGAGAAAAGAACAAATGAAACAAAAACAACACATTTTGGAGTTCTACACCTAAGAATAAGTCCCTGATTTACTCCTTTCTAACCGTTTAAATCTAGCCAAGTTACATTCTCTCTAACATGGAGATAAGAATAATTAACTGAGTTGTCAGAAGAAATCAATAAAACTATACATATGTGTATATGTGAGTGAATGTGTTTGCTGTGTAAAGTCCTTGAATATGTTGCATAATATTAACTAGAAAAAATTGTTCTTTGTGTCCTTTTAAAGTGATTTATTAGGTGACAAACAAAATTCTCTAATGTGGAAGTTGAACTATTTTAGATTTGTTCTTGTTCTGTAGATCTCATAAGAATTCATCTCCTCTCTTGGCCCCTTATATGGACTGAGGTCTGGAGCTGATTTTCAAGGAGAGGCAGTATAAGAACACAAGCTATGGATTTGCACTTTCTGTGCTCTAACTTTGGCTCTACCTGATGCCAAACTCTTTGACTCTGGATGGGTTACTTATCTCCTCTAAGTCTCAATTTTTCACTCTGTAAAATAGGAATAATAACTCATATGGTTATTGTGAGAATTAAATGTGTTAAGAGTGTGTGGAACCATGCCTCACACATATATTCAGTAGATCTTATTAACTATAATTCTTAGTGGTTTCTGAAAAGTCCCACAGCCAAATTCACAAAGCTCATGGAAACAGCAGCTCTAGCCTTGTTGGCTGTAGGAGGTTCAAGAAGCAACAGAGCATTCTAAGCCACAGTGGAGGGCTGAGAAAATTTCTTTGCCACTTTACATTCTATTTTTAACTGCCCTTATCTGGGGGGATCCTGATCAAAGTATATGTACCAGAAGTATTTATGAGGACACTATTTGGTTTCATAAGGAGCTATTAAATGTAGACATTAAATTACCTGGGTCCAATTTAGAATTGCTAATTTTGAAAAGTTTCAGCTGAAGCCCAAGTTCTTCCCCCGTATATATGACATATAAGATATATACATGTGTGTGTATATATATATACATATACACACACAAATACATATATATCACATGTGAGTTGTCAGAAGAAAAAAATATATATATATATCGTGTGTGTGTAAGTTACACATGTGATTATGATGCGAAGGCAGGTTTGAAAACACTAAATTATTGTACATATAGAATGTGTTGGTTCTAGCAGGTGTTAGGAGAAACTAATATGATTAAAACTCAGTCCATTTTCTTAGGAATCCTACTAAGGAGAAAGGCAAAGCAAACAAACAAAATAATAATGATACTGTTCTTATTAAGAACTATGAATAAAATTTTTTGTCAACTCAGAGGAGATACAACCAATTCTTTCCACAGTCTCAGAAAACATTAAGTACATTGTGAATGTTAAATAATGACCAAAAAACAATTTTTCAAGCAGATTGTGGGGAAAGGAGGATATTGCAAACATATGATCTGCATCCGTTAAGTATGGGGACAGGCAATCTGATGACCTGTTCAAGCAATATCACGTAATAAAGTGTACTGACAGAGGAGTGTGTGTGTGTGTGTGTGTGTGTGTGTGTGTGTAACAGACATTAATGGTTTATAGACATGTGAGGGACACAGTCATAGAGAAAACTAACTATAGAATGGAGAGTTAATTCAGTTAAGGAAAGAATAGAGCTAGAGGCCATTTAGGAAGCTGTAAAAAGGGTTTGAAGAAAAGCTGACTAAGCACTAACCTAAGATGGCAGCAAGGGAAATGATGAAGAGACGACAGATTAAGGGATATTTCAAAGCTAGAAACAGCATAACTTGATGACAATGATGGTGTGAGATTAAAGTAGGAGAAGTTGAGTATTTTTATTAAGGAAGATGGTAGGTGATGTACCAAACACTGAGAGAATATGAGAAAGCCAGCAATTTTACAAATAACAACTTTAGATTTGCTTTCTCAAGCATGAGGCATTTGTTAGCAGAACTGCAACACTTATTCTCTACAGCTTTACTCCCTTTGGTCTGGAGGAATTTGGGGGAGGCAGAGATGGGTTTGCTTAAAGAGATAAAGAGACTTATAAACCACCACCCCACATGGGGCTGGCAAAATCTGATCCACACCTGGCCATGGAGAAGAAAGCTTTAAGAAATAAAAATACTAGAGCAAATAATAACTTTATTTAATTCCTACAAATTTTACACACAAATGACCCATAATACCATAATAATAAACAATGAGCTTTTGAATATACAATCCAGTGAGATTGAGAAAGAGAGAAAATATAAATGCAATAATTTAACATACACAGTGTTGGAAACTTAAAAAATATGTGTATATTGCTGTTACATATTAACTTAAATTAGAGTTCTATGGTCATTTAATACATGCAATCAAGAAAAGTCCTATTTAGTCCTAAACCACCTTATTTATATTTTCACATTAGGAAGGCTGAATTTCTCTCAGAAGATCGTGAAACAAAATAGAAAAGAAAAATATGGGGAAAAAAAAACATCCTAAATCAATGAGTTTAGTTCAACGGAAGGGAAAGAAAGGAAAGACATCATGGAGCTGTTAAATCATACAGCTTCTTTCGCCTAGAGGTGCAAAAACTAAGTTTGGACCAAGTTTTCCTCTCATACTATGTACTTCAAGGCAATTCTATTTGAGTGTCAGTCTATATTATGACTGAAACTGAGGCTTCTACCTCAAATTAATTCATTAATAATTCATTAGTATAATGAAGCTAAAAATATTTGGAAGTTTAAATTTTGGTAATGAGACTGTCTAGGAAGGTGGTATTAAAAGATAAATATATAAATATAACCCTGAAGCAAAGCAATATTTAGTAATGATATAACAATACATTGCAAGAGACCAATCCAAAATCAAACAGAAAAGTGAGGAGAGATTAAGATCTCAGATAATAGGGGCGAGCAGTGTTCGAAACAGTTAACTGTTCTTCCCTAGATGCGTTAGTGTTCAAACAAAAGATGTGTCATTTTTAGATACTCTGAATATGAGAAACTATTACTAAATTTAAAAACACTTCAGAATTATAAAGGACTAGCTAAGTATTATTCTAATAAATATTCCCTCCATATTTTACCCATTCTAGGGTGAAGATATGAAGCCTTTCAAAGGGTTATGTCTTTCAATAAGAGGAGAAAATGAGGCATTCTGGTTTGTATTAACTGAGGCTTAGGAGATTGAAAATTATATCCTCTCCTGACTTATGCCAGCCACCAACTGCTAGATATTCTATAGCATTAAGCCATGAGCTACTGGAGAGCTATACAATTTAGAGCAAGTAATTTACCTAAAAGGGTAGTAGTACAATTTACCATAACCCATTGTCATAGGGGCACAGGTAGGCTATTACTCTTACCTTGCAGAGGGCTGAGGCCTACAGAAAACTATCATGGAGGAAAGATCTCTGGGATCCAGAGTTTGGAGACCAACAGTTGAGTCTATAGAAATGTTTTGGGGAGCTGCCTAGGGTTCTGGGCTTTCCAGAAGACTATTGTAAATATATACTTTCCTATGCAATGGAGTGAGAAGAAAAGGAGACGTAGTGTGGAGAGACAACGGATCATGAAAACAAACTCTCCTTCCTCATAAATAAGCGTAGGATTGACCTTGGGCTAAAGGGAGATTTTTATGTTCAACTCTCAATTTGGACTTTATATGCTGAAGCTATTCATTAATGTTAATTTAATAAGACATATGATATAAATCAGAAATTTACTATTCAATCATATACAGATAATTTGCTACAGAGAGAGAAGAAAGTTTGAATGGTGAAGCCTAAACCAAATTTTTTTCTTTTTTCTGTTCTATCAGAACTCTTTTTAGCTGCTTTTCAATAGCGTGTAATGCACTGTTACAACAAATTATCCAAATTTTTGACATTCTATTTTGTAAATATGAGAGTACTACAAAAAGTTCATGAAAAAATGGAATTAAAAGATAATAAAAATCTTTCCATTAACTTTTTGAAAACTCTTTACAATATATTGTCCTTGGACACTAGAAAATGTAAACAACTGAAAGTCTACTAGAATTGCGAGGTTTAGTAGCTTTGTCAGATGAAAGAACGAAATATAGGCAGTAATATTTCAGCATAATCATAATGACCACTTATAAAAGTAAAAAGAAAACCAATTTATAATAAAAATTATATATAAATTCTTATAGTTTATACTGTTATAGTTTATAGTGTTATGGCTTAACATTAATAATAATATTAATGATAAGTTTTATGATCTACCTAAGGGATGCTAAAAGATTATTGAGAAATATAAACCTGACTGAATGAAGACACCTTCCATATTTTTGTTTGGTAAGAAGACTAAATATTTTGATAAGAATAATCATTCCTATATGAATTTAAGAATTGAGTGCATTTCAAAGTAAAATCCCAATATGATTCTGAAATATTGATGATGTTTAGGAATTTTTTGAGATTTTCATTTGTAAAGAGAAGAAAAGGAGCAGAAATGACTGAAAAAATATTTTAGCTCCTAGTGTTTTACTACTGAAAGTGTTCACGTCATGACACACATAGAAAGTGATATTCTTTTTGTATGGCAATCTGAGGATAGTTTTTTTTTTTTTTTTCAAAAGACCTACCAGCTCTCCTAAGGGTTGAGGTGATCCATGTCTTGGCATACCTGCAACCCACTTCTCACACACCAGGCTGTCCTATAACACACCAGTGGAAATTTCTGGATAATCCACTCGGTTACAATGGCTTTTCTCATGAAAATGACATCCATGAAATGTGGAAATAAGTACATCATGAGCAAGTAATGAAGGAAACACAAGAGAAATCACTGCAATTACAGCTGAAAGTTTTCTTGGCTCACTCCGACTATCATTTTCTACCTTGGGGAAAAGATGGGACAAAATGGAATCAAGGGCCAAGGGAAAACCAAAAGAATTACAAATTATCCATGTCTTTCTCATGACACTTTTTGTTTTATTTTTTAACTTTTATCTAAGTTATTTAATACTTAGTATTAATATTTAATACTTTTATTCTCTCACTAGCAATAAAATCTTTCAATACCAGATCCCTTTCTGAGGTAAATTGTTATCCACCATATATACTATGTGTTTAATTAACAACTGTAAAAATGGAGGGAAGTCAGGTGAAGAGAGAGAAAGAGAGATAAAAAAGGTGAAGAAAATTAATAAAAATTAAAGGAGATAGAATAAGGGAAATGAGAAAGAAGAGGGAAATAAATATAATATTTTTGCATATGTTTGTCTTAACAAATAAATTACAAATTTATATTAAGATTCCTCAACAGAAAGCAAGAATCCTGTTTGTTTAGATATCTCCTCATTTAGTAGAATGCTAGTCACATGATAGAAACACGATGGAGAATAAAGGGAAATAGAAAAAGATGATTTCTGACTCATTTAATGTAAGAGCTGTCTATTTTGTGAAATGCAAACCCACTGCTTATACTGTAATATAGGCTTGGAAACAGTTAAGAGTTCACAGCATTTTGAAACCTGCTGTAAGTTACTGGTGAAACAGCTAGGTTCAATACTTCTTCAAATCAATGGAAACATTATGGATGAATCCTCACATTTGTTACAGTGAAGTTGTCACAGTAGTTTTGTATCAATTCTCTGTTACTTAGTTCCTACAGCTAATCCATATTAGTCAATATTGGCTTGATTTAAAAAGAGCCGATAGATACCACACAAAAGACTCTCACATGTAACAAGAAATGAGGACGTCAGCTTTGTCCTTGACTGATAATGGTATTTTTAAAATAAGGCAAATAGAAGAACCAGAATATATAATTATGGGTTAGCTTTTATTTTGTACCCTTTTCCTGAGTTACATCATTTAAGTGGAAAAATTTACATAGGCACTCTCTTTGCATATAGAAACTATAGATTTTTACTTCTTTATATCATTTATTATCTTTGATTTAATATGCATATATCTGTGCAATTCCAAATGATGATCAATTCAAATATATTTATTAACTACTAAATCTTCCTTATTTTGTTCTTACTATTGAACCTATTCTAATAAGTTAGAGGGTTAATATGTTTTTAAATAAACTATTTCCTTTTAAGTAAATACTCCTTTGAAGATAATGGATAACATCCTACCAGTCAGTCTATATAAAATATTGAAAAATGAATCTGTCCCAAAGAAGATTAGGAAAGTTGTATTTTGTCTTTAATAGATTTACCATAATTTAAAATTTTGCATGGCTTTCATCACTATTTAAACAGACTAGCCAGACCGTTAGAAAAAAATCAATAGTGATTATAAATGTTATTTACCATAATCATAACTCACCATCAGCTGCTGTTTCACACCAAATATTTAATGTTCAGCATGGGTATATGGTATAGTGCTAATGACTGGATGATAATTACTATTCAAGATTTATAGATAAGGAAGAACTGAATACCGAGTCTAAGAATGAATAGTGCAAAAATGTAAAAGTGTATTTAGTATGATTTTTATGCTGATTCTTGAATAGAGGCTATTTACCTTTGTGAATTTTGTGCTAATTGGTCTCAAATGTTGCAACGTATACTTCCTTAATATAATCATGGACTCAAACAAGTATTTAAAAGGTGCAGGTAAACTCATATACTTGGCAAGCAGGGATACACAGATACAGTGACACAGTCCCTGGCTTAGAGGAGCATTGATATTCTGGTATTTGATATCCAATTGTGCATATATGAAAGATAGTTCAGTGGTTGACCCTTAACTATATTATACTCTTCTGTTTTAAATTGTGGTTTAAAACATAATAATAACAGAATTGATCTAAATCTAGAGACCTCCAATCAGAAAGCTCAGGTTAGTGAACTCTGCAAAAATGACTTACTACTACTGGTTGTCTACGACAGTCTAAAAATACATCCTGGGTATAATGCAGCCCTTGCAGATGTCGATACCTCCTTTTTATGTTAAATATCTTCACTGTGTATAAAATTAGAATGCATCCACCTCATCAAAGCTAGAGCTTCTCTACCAAATTTCACCTGAGGGTGTTGGCAGAAACCTGCTGATATATTAAGAAAGTTATACAAAAAGATACATAGAAGTCAACCAAATAAACAGCAACACTGAAAAATGTTGCATAGGCACTTTCTAGGAATTGAGGCTATAAATATAGGAAGAAATACTGTAGTGAGCAGAAGTAGCAACCATCAACATGTCAAGAAGTAATAAGCACATGTTTGGGCAGCCTTTGTATATGATGATGCTATTGATCTACCATCAGTGGGGCATGTACTTGGAACTATTTGGCCTGAAAGGGATGATTGATCTCAGCCGATCTGCCTGGACTTCATTATGAACAACAGCTTGCAGTTGGAAAACAGATTTTTCTCTTTAAATGAATCTACTTGACCTGAACTGGCCTGTTCAAAAGGATTGACCCTACTGGCCCTGATCTGCTTGTGTCTACCTTTGCATAGGTAGTTTTAGATTGCATATCCTAACTAAATTATAAATTGTCACTTTCAAATACCATTTATTATTCAAACCCAGGGGTTCAGGTAGATTAGTGTGCATTCAGACAACTTAAAAGGTGGTATTCACTCAGTCTCCTGCTTCCCCTCGTGTGGGCTGACCATACAATTGTCCCCGGGGAACAGTGATCACAGTAGTACCAAAACATTTGTGTTTTTAGTGTGGTTGTGTAAAGAATTCAGGGTGAAGTAATTTTTTTAAAAATTTTTAATTAATTAATTAACTTTTTCTGACTGGTAAGGGGATCGCAACCCCCAGCACGGTGCTGTCTGCACCACACTCAGCCAATGAGCACACCAGCCATCCCTATATAGGATCTGAACCTGCGGCCTCGGCACTACCATCACCGTACTCTCCCGAGTGAGCCACAGGGCCGGCCCCAGGGTGAAGTTATTTAGACTTGATTCTGAATCCCAGTAGCATAATACATTATCTCGAACAAATTATTTACTGGGCCTGAGTTTTATCATCAATAAAACAAGAATACTAGCAAAATACAAATACAAATAAAAGGAGAATACTAATATATAACTCCCAAAGTTGTTGTGAGGATTAAGTGATAGTCTTACTCAGCGTAGCCACCAGAAAGTTTTAGTTCATGTATTCATCCATTCAGCAGTATCTGTGGAGCGCCTACTTGTTCCCAGGCCCTGAGCCAGGGGAGGGTTTATTATGGTGAACAATGCTGATATGGTCACTGCTCTCTCTCGAAGCCTACATTCTAGCTCCCTTTACCCAGTCCCTCCATATTTCTTTTCCCTCCTCTAGAACTCAGTGATGATAATTTATAGGACAGCAATGAGAACATTGTTCAGATATATCTCTCTAAAAATATGCCAGGAAATTTAAAGCAAATAATTTGATAAATCTCTTCCTCTGGTTCATATGGTTTTGGTACTAAACTACTGTCATCCATAACTTAATGCTTGGATTAACTCTTCTTTTTCTACATGTATTTTTGCAATCTTGTCAACATATTCTGAGCATCATGGCATTTATGAATTTCATAAAAGACTTTTACAACAGTTAGGAGGAAATAATTGTCAGAAAATAGGAAAAACATTGTGAAATACTAGCTAGAATGGGACTCATGACACAAGTATATTTTTCTCTTTGTCTTGAGAATGTATTAATATGAGAGGTAATTCTAACTTTGGTGATTGAGAACCAAAAACAACATGACAAAACATTCACATGTACAGTCCACCCTCTGTAACCATGGATTCTGTATCCACAGATTCAATCAACTGTGGATCAAAAATATTTGGAAACAAACAAACAAACAAAAAAACCCACTACAATAATAAAAAATAATGCAAATAAAAAACCAATTCAGTACAACAACTATTTATATAGTATTTGCTTTGTATTAGGTATCATAAGTAATCTAGAGATGATTTAAAGTATATGAGAGGCTGTGTGTAGGTTATATGCAAAGACTGTGGCATTTTATATCAGGGACTTGAGCATTCACTGATTTTGGTATTCTCTAGGGAGCAGGGTGGTCCTGGAGCAAATCTCCCATGGATACTGAGGGACTACTATACTATGTGCCAAACAGGTATTGGTGCTTTTACATATTAACTCTGTTAATCCTCATAGCAACCCTATGAAGTAGTATTAATTTTACAAGTTACACATAAGAAAAATGAGACACAGAGATTGGGTGACTTCCTTTAGTTACAGATCTAGCAAGTGACAGGACCTGGATTCAAACACTGACTGTAGGGCTTTCAGAGGCCATTTTCTTCTCTAGTAGGGAAGCGTTAGCTAAAACAGCAAAGCAGCAATCAGGTATTACATTCCGTACTCTACATATTTATCCAACATATTTCAACACAGTCATACTTAGAAATGAAATTGGATGAGAGTTGTAATTCTCCATTGAATAGCTTGGAAGATTTGGCACCTCCTATTGCATTCTAGGTCTATGTAGGTGTTCTCTTCCTCAGAAATCTTGATTTGGGAATTTTCTTTATAACATCACTTTTTAATGTTATCTCATACTGTCTCATTACAGTCTCCAGTTTGTTTCCCATTGGTGCTATGACAAATTGCCACAAATTTAGTGGCTTAAAACAACACACATTTATTATCTTACAGTTCTGAAGGTCAGAAGTCCAACATGAGTCTTGCTGGGCTAAAAATCAGTGTGAGCCGAGATGTGCCCTTTCTGACAGCTCTAGGGGAGAATCCATTTCCTTGTCTTTTCCAGCTTCTGGAGGCCTCCTGCATTCCTTGATTCAGACTTTGTCCTCCATCTTCAAAGCCAGCAATGTGACATATTCCCATTTCTCTCTCTGACTCCGGCCCTCCTAACTCTCTTTTATAAGAACTTAAGCATTACATTGGGCCACCCAGATAATCCAGGATAATTTCCTCATCTCAAGGGTTGTAATTACATTCACAGAGTCCCTTTGGCTATGTAAGGCAACATATTCACAGGTTCTGGGGATAAGGAAGTCAACATCTTTGGGGACTATATTCAGCTTATCAGACCTAGTATCACTGAATGGTCAGCGCTTCCCAGATGCTAGTTACTTGATGTGTGTCATGATTGTTTTTCTCTCATGCAAAGCTTGATGAATGCAAAGTGGCTGTCAGTGACTTCAGCAACATCTTCCTTCCCGGTCACTGCTGCCTCAGGTAATCCTGCTGACTTGGGCCTCCTTTGTAATTAAGACACTTCTAGAAAGAAACACCAGGGGTTATATTAAAAAATTCTTTACTTGATTGAAGAGAGTGCTCATTATGTAGGCCAAATCTATAAAACCCTTTATTAGTCTCTTTAAAAGTTTTACATAGAAGAACGATAATTCTGATGCATATGCAACTCATTACATCTGAGAGTGTAGCTTCTCTAAGTCATGACATACATACATGGTATAGAATTCAGCAGTTTATACTTTTATGAAACCTAGACTTGTTTTTCAACATTCCCATAACATGCTTGTTTCACATAAAGTAAAAACCAAAGTTTGTCCTTTGAACTGGCTACTGCTGTCTGCCAAAAGTATTGCAAATATTGTCTAATTTAATCCCCAAACAATTATTTGAATGACCTGAATTTTGACTTCCCCTGAAACCCTGTTTACTAACTCCTCTGTCACTGTCTTCCTGAGCTGCAGCCACCCTGGCCTCTTTGCAATGCCCCCAATATACTAATCAATCATGGTCTCCATTCAGGACCTTTGTACTTGATGTTCCCCAGAAGTCACTGGGCTTTTTCAATTTATTCAGGCCTGCTCAAATGCCATCTATTCACGAAGGATTTCTTGCCCACTTCATCCACAGTAGCTCTCAAAACTCTCTATCCTCTTGCCCTGCTTTTTCTTCAGGGCTGTTGTTGCTAAGGTCATTATACACTCTTTGTAAAATTCTTTAGTGTCTGTATCAGGGACTGTATCAGGGACCCAAGCAAATCTGTGACACAGCATTCAATCACCAGTTCATACAATAATGCATGGCACTAAATATGTATACAAGAGATATTTTACAGACCAAAAAAACTGAAGTTTAACAAGTTTGAGTGACTTTCTCAAGGTCACAATTACTCCAAATCCATCACAATTACTCCAAATACATTTCCACTATCTTATATGACAATCTTTTCCAGAATGTAGTTCAGTTCAGTCCTATTGTATGAGCCCATTTTTGATGTATAACTATTCCCTAAATCAGACACAAAGAAGTGCGTTGACATTTGGACTAAAAATATCTCATAAGCTTATATGCCTTTTTCTAAAAAACTCATAAATTTATATGCCTTATTATTAAAATATAAATAAGAGCCTTGACAGTAATTATATCCACCTTGCTTTTCTGCCATCCGGCCTCTACCATGACAGGATACAATTATCTCCCACCCTTGATACCAGGGAGCTCAGCTCCATTCAAGAGCATTTGTTGAATGCCTACTCTTTTCCAAGCACTGAGCCAGGGGCAGGATTATTATACTGAGCAATATAGATAGGGTAGCTGCTATCTACTGAAGCATCTCTTTTAGTCAACACTGTGTGCATAGAAACAGCCGCCCCTCCTTAGCAGCCCAGTTCTTATTGTTCGAGTGAGGTGAGTGTCTTCCTGTAGAGCAGAGTCAGGTGGTAGGGTCTTCAGTCTCATATATTTAACCCATTGTATTACCCTCATCTCCGAGACTCTTCTAAATGTTTCATCAGTACTCTTCCAAGACAGTTCCAGTAGCTGCTCCTCATTTACCCTGAGATCATTAAGCAAACTTCAAGGGTCCTCCGACAGTATATTGTGTGGCACACACCCTAAGTTAGCCCCACTCAGTCCCATATATTTTATCTCATTTGAGGTCCTACTACCCAACAATTAAATCGTGGGCCTGATTTTCAGCACAGTGTACCTCTGTCTGCAGATGATAAGATTTTCTTTAAACTCTGCTAATGAGGTCTTCTCAATTTCACAGCATGCTTTCGACTGATTTTTGGTTGACATAAGCCTGTCGTTTTATTTTCTTAAGGCCTTCAAAGCATTAAAATAGGTAAGTTGACAACCTCTACACTTCCAACTGACACTATAATGTTCAAGTACCACAGTTGCCACATGAGCCAACGCTTTACTTTCACCTGCATTTCCTCTCAATCTAGCTCTCAGTAATCTTCATGAAGCTGCAGAATGGCAGGGATTAGCACTGCCCCACGTGGTGTCAGCAACAGGTTTCTTAGAAATATTTCACTCTTGAATCTAGTTCCAGAATTTCATTCTGTGGATCTGCTTTCTACCTTATTTGATACTTTACTGGTATCACGTGTGTTAGCCTCGGTTTCCTCTGGAAATCCAAACTGGAGACAGAGGATTTACAATGAAGCAATTCATTTTGAACAGTGATCCCAGGGAATCAGAACTGAGGTCTGCAAAGTCTAAAACAGAGCAGGGTTATTGAGTTAGTCACTGCTGTAGGCAACTGGGACTTGATCTAATTGGGACTTTCTATGAAGCTATTTCATAGAGTGGGTCATTTTTATTTGCAATTCTACCCTTCATTTCAATTTTTAAAATAAATTTGAATTATTTTGATAATTTTGATGTGTTTCCATTCTAGCAAATAAGTTACTGTTAAACTAAATTATTTTCTGTCATTTATTTTCTACTCTTGAATTGTTTTTATCCTGTAAGATCATCTGCATTCACGTTAATTGCCTCTGACTCTTTTTCTATGTCACTTTATGGTTTATAGCCATGACCATTTTCTAATTGGATTGTTTTTAACTTTATTGTTGAGTTTTGAAAGTTCCTTATATATTCCAATTATAATCCTTTGTTAGATATGTGGTTTGCAAATATTTTCTCATAGTCTGTAACTTTTCTTTTTATCCTGTTATTAGGGCCTTTTGCAGAGCAAAATATTTAATTTTGATGAGGTCCCTTATCTCAGTTTTTTTCCTTTTCTGAACCATTTTATATTTATTTTCAACTGGAAGGTTTAAATAAGCTGACATGCTTACAGACAAGTTAGTAAAATGGGAGACATTTACTGAACAGGAACAAGAGGAGATTATAGATGGATGATCCCTGAAGAAAGGGGTAAGTTTAGGTCCAGAACATGATTAGAGAAACTGACCATTGGCAGGCTTGAACTAAATTCTGAGAAGTATGTAAGAGTCGTACTTAAGAATACTTGGGAAGCAGAGAAGCTCCCTCTGGGGCATAGGCAGCAAACCTCTTTTACTAAACTACTTTAGTGAATAAAAATAATAAATTTAAATACCATAAGTAGGTCTTGTGCTCTTCATTTGTACTCAGGGCCCAACATTCCTTTGTCTTACATCTTGTGCTCATATATTGGAGTTTGAGACTCCTACTTGAGACCATGAGTGTATTGTGTGGATCCATGGCTGGCAGCAGTGAGGATCTTTTATCTTAGCTGTTCTCTCTTTTTGACACTACTGTGAACTGAAGTAAGAGTTGTCACATTAGCCAATTCATAAGGAAAGTAGGGTTTAGGTATCTTGTCTGGATGCCAAAGATTGTGTCTTTTCTAATATTTCCATCCCACCAGCTGTTGCCCATAGAATGCATTACTATTTTATTTGTTATTTTAAGTAGAGTACATTTGTGTTTAATAATTCAAGCTGTCATGATATATTTTTGTCACCAAATTTGTTCACTATCAATAGGACATGCAGTTTTTATTAGAAAATAGGGTACACATCCTAATTGCATGGACAAAGCAAGTATCCACAGTCTCTGTAATATCTAAACTGATGCAAAAATAGCAAAGTGGCAGATGGGGATTCTTATAGCCCTTATGATTGAAGAATGAATCAGGAAAGCATTTGTCAAAAGCCCACAGTCTTTGATGGGAAGAAAATTAACTGGGCAAAACATATATGCAGTGTCACTGACTAACTTTGAAGAATTTATTTTTTTCCAAAGCAGCAAGTGTCAATTCCAAAAGGCTCAAAAATATTTCAGATTGTTGCTCTTCTGAATTTCCTTTATAAAATTTTATTTTGGGAAATATAAAAGGCCAACAATTATTATAAATGCATCAAAAATAACCACAAATAATAATTAAGATTGACTTGGCTTTTACAGATAAATAATTTTAAGAAAAGAATGCAAAACCATATTTCCAACTTCTAGGGACAATATCAGAATCTGAAATTATAGTGCATATTATATAATCTAGTTTAACACGAAAAAATTCTTAACATTTCAGGGTGATGAATTATGCAAAAGGGGTCACAAGGGTTCCAGTTTCAAGTTAGAATTTGAATTTAATAGAAGTTTAGCATTAGTAACATTCATTGAACACTCAGCAATGCAGGGATTCTAAAAAGTGCTTTAAAAAAAATACAGTGATGCTCTTATTTAAAGACACAGAAAAAGACTTTAATTCTTTACCCAACTTATATTTAGATAGTTACTAATTATGTATGCCAGTCTTCCTTGCAGATCAGTAAGCAAAGTATATCTGTCAGGATAAATGACCTGATGTTCTTGGAAAACTTAAAACAACTGTGCTTTCATCCTATTGTGAATCAGAGGTTTCTACTCCATTACTGATAACTAATTAAGGAAACAAATTATTTACCGTATTTTCCTTAGTACTTAATGCATTATCTTTCACATTTTAGGTTCTTAATCATCATCCCAGGTGATTCTAATAAAAAATGAGTGTGGGGCTGCTTACCTTGTTTTAGAAATGAGGTTAGAGATTATTATAACTGAAAACAGTTTTGAAAATATTTAACTATGCATGTTGAATTGCTCACCATAAGCAAGCATTATGTCATTCTTTTATAATGCTATTGTATTTATACGACTTGAGCAATTTCAAAACTTAATATTATAAAAATTTTAGGAAAAAGATAAATCAGATGGTAGCAAAAAGGCAGTATAGTCAGATAACATGGAGGTATAGCATATACGCATGCAAATTTCCTGAATAATCATCAGATGAAATAATGCAAAGGTATCTGAGTCATGAAGCCTTTATTTTTCTAACCTTTATTTTCATTATATCTGACTATCAGGCAGGAGGTAAAGGAAGGTGCGAGAATCACCTGGGCCTTCCTTTATTTATTTTTAATTTTTGGGGGCAGCTGGACAGTACAGGGATTGGCGTTGTGAACACCTCTCTCTAACTGAGCTAACCAGCCAGCCTCACCTGGGACTTTCAACTGAGTAGCACTGGATGAATTAAAACATGCTCGACTTTATTAAAATGCAGTTGAATAAAATGTATAAAAGAGAAAAAATAGCTAAAGCCCCAAAGAATTCTACATCAAGTGTTCACTGCCTGGTTACTGGGTCTCACCAGTTACAGTTCTGAAGTTTATTCTGTAGAACATTAGATCATTGCTTTTCATAAATCTCCTCTCCAGTTGTATGGAGTTTTGTTTTTTGAAGATAATGGAAAGAACACACCAAAAAATCAGATTTAAAAATTAGAATTTTTCCAAGTTCTGGCAGCCATGAATTAATCGAGGTTTTAGTTTGTTCTATTACCCTTTCCACTGATTATCATGATATGAACTGATTAAAAAACTCTCTTTCTTTGAAATGTAAATTATGATTAAATCTTTAAAGTAGATGTGTCGATATGTTATTATGTCTCAATATGCAGCAAGACAAATTTTCTTTGGATTTTAGCATATATTTTATAGGAAGAGTATAAAAACAAATGCTTGTTTTCATGTAATACTATTCTGGGTGCATACTGCTTGATTCACAAATATGTTTCCATACTTGGACTCTCCTTTGAAACAGGAATTCATAATGCCAATTCACTTTTTCATTTCATTATGTTTCTACAATTATAATGCTTATTCACTTTTTCCTTTTGAAAAAGTTCCCTGGGGACCTACTCTTTGACGTATTCTTTGCAGCTGTGGTGAGTAATATCAGGATGGATAGATAATCTTCCAATCTTAAAGAGAAAACCTACTAAACAAATAAAAACTTGCTGTTTTAGGCTACTTAAACACCACAATTGGGCTGCTTCCCTGCAGGAACTATCCCTTCACTGACATACACAAAGAATTAGAAATCATCATTTCCTAGGAAAACCAAGGAATCTGTTTACTGCAACTTTTAATTTAAAAGTCATTATCACTGAGTATTTATGGCCATTATAAAGTAAAGTACTCACTACCTGATCTCCTACAATACAGCCAGGGCATCTTCTACAGAAACCCAAAATGAGATATAGAGAAATGAAAGAGTGAATCAAGAAATCACGAGAGAGTTTTCAAAGAATAATTGGATTCCTTTGGCTACCTTTTTAACCAGACAGCCAGTTTAGTAAGTACTCCAACCTCCGTCATTCACGAATAATCAGATACATTAGCAAGAACTTGAGGATACTGTGAAGGCACTCCCTGCCTGCAGCCCTTTTCTGGATGTTCCTTATAAATGTTTCTCAGTGCTTTGCTTTATCATTTCCTTGTCCAGACCACGGGGATCAGGAATAGAGATGTGACCCAAGGCAGACCAATGGACTATCACATGGCTCAGAACAAGAGCTCTGCTAAGCGGTGACATTCACACTCACGGTAACTGGCTGAACTAATCAGGAGAATTTAAATGTGAAACATACATGTTCATGAATTTAGCAGAACAGCACCAAATCAATTAGATAAAATTAGGTAAACAAGCCAATAAAAAAAACCAGATAAAGGATGTAAATAGGCATTTCATAGTTGAAAAAAATCCAGTTGGTTAATAGATATATGAACAGATGGTCAACCTCACTAGCAATCAGGGAAATGAAAATTATGACAACTGGATATCATTTTTTATCCATCAGATTGGCAAAAGTTAAGAAGAACAGTAAGTCCCTTGGTGATAAGGATTTATTAAAATGGATACTCTTATACATTGCCATTGGGAATATAAATTTATGCAAAATTTTGAGAAAGAAATCTGGCTTTATTTCATTAAAACTTAATATATATGAACTCTTTGACTTAGCAATTTTTAATTTTGAGAATCTATGCAAAGTGCTTAAGAACAAGTATATCCAGATGTTGATTACAACATTTTTCTTAGACAGGCAAAATAAATTGAATGTTCATTACAGGGGAATAAAATGTTGCCTATTGATACTATGAAATATTATGCAATTATAAAAAAGAACTTTTTAGACATTTGCAATAAATCTGTCTTTAAAAAAGGAACTTAGAGTCTGTTTAAAAATAAAATTTTCATTATATACGTTATGAGCATACAACATTTTGTTACAAATATACATCAAATAATCAAACCTTTTTAAAATCTAAGGGGCATGGGGTTGCAAATAGTTACTTTTATTAATTTTTTTATTACTTGACTTATTGAAACAACCATGTATTATTCTTGTAATTAAATTAAATACAAATGCATTTATTTTAAAGACATAAAACATAGTTGGGTTTTTAAGAAAAAGGGACAAAAGTGCATTTCAGAGTTGTTTGATATTCATAGACTCCTCTGATAATTGTCTTTTACCATGACCTGCATCTTCTTCTAAACTGTCTGTGATAGAAGAGAGGGTGTGAGTCAAGCAGGAGAAAGGTGATTTCAATCCTTGTAAGGATACAATGTTTGTTCATCAACAAGACAGCTCAAACTTGTTTGCAGATGTGCTCTGTGAGAAAACTCTGAGGCTTGAAAGCTCGTTCTAAGCTGCACACCTGTTATGAAGGAATTGTTAAAAAAAAATCTTATAATAACTCAGGGAAATTGCTGGATAGACCTACTGATGGGCCGTCCTAATTTTAATAGCTGTACAAAGACGTAGATGTTAAGAAAGAGAAGAGCAGCATACAATTTTAACCTACGCAGTTGTCTACCACTGAACTCTCCCCACTTCCAAAAGAAAAATTCAATGTAAATAGCAGGATCATTACCAATATATTTAAATTTTTATAAATTTCTGATCGTTTATGGAGAAGAAATGCATCCTACTAAATATAATATATGTCAAACTGGGCAATATTGCTTCAAAGTTATTCAATTCCACACTACTCCTCTCTAAGAAGATCTTCAACCCTCTGTACATCATTGCTGATACCTAGAGCATGTTGAATTAATTAGGATTAAAAAGCCCAAATGAAGAAGAGGCACTATCTGTTCATATTTTATACACTGTCCAAAGGACACACACTTTTACTTAATCAAGTATTGTTTTCTTTTGTTCATTTTTCCAAATGCATATGTCCTTTTCCTCCACAATGAGACAATAACCTTTCTGACAGCAGGAGGTACTCCAAAATTCTTGGTAATTGCCAACATTGATGGATAATGAAGATATTGCTTACATTCCATTAGTCTCTCTCTGATAATATAGTAAATAGTCAATACATAGATATTGACCTGACCTCTCAATAGTTAGTTGATACACCTTTATATTCTGCAAGTTGATTGGCATGCATTTTAGATTATGTCAGCTTTCAGTGGGATATATATCATTTATAAATCCCCACCAGCTGTCTCCTGACATATAAGTTTCTATGTTCCTGCATGTGTCTACTTGCAGTAGGAAACCTCACCTCTTGATTAGACAAAGAGCATAGAAACTAGCTGCAGAAGAGTTCATATAAACTCCAGGCTTATAAATAATCTTCACCCTGGCATAAACACAATCATAAGGGATTCAAGGTGAATGGTGTTAAAATCTTGGAAAACAAGGGCAGATGGACAGTTTGAAACAAATGGTCTCCTATGCATAGGCACACAAAAAAATATGAAAATAATTGAAAGAAAGTGTAGGTCTGCTCAAGGTGTACTATTACAAACTGAGGAAAACCCAAACAAGAGAAAGCACATTGCACTGGGATTCTGAAGGTATTGCTTGATACTAGCTAATTATTTTTTCTCTGTTTGCTTTTAAATATTATGTGCATTTTTTACTTTCAATCTGCATATTCTTGCTTTTCTAAGTTAAAACATTTCATTTTTCTGACAGAGTACGGCAGGAATCTTGTTGGCTAGAGTATTGAAGCCAACTGCTTGCTAGACTGTCACTCTTCTAAAATGCAGCTGTGCAGGCACGGTACTGACAGGTCAATTACTGTGAGGAAAGACACTTCTGAGGAGGGCATAAAATCTGCCTACCAAGAAGCAGATGCTTTACACGGATGCATTCAAATGGCTGCCTATACAAGTGGGATTGATGTGGGGTCATGGTTATATGTAATGATTCAGTATATTATTACTGTGATTAAGTCCCACACCTTAAAAGTGAATGTAGTATATGGAAGGTAGGACTCATGATCTTGCAGAAGACCTCTGTTTATCTTACCTCCCTGGCCACTTCCAACCCTTACCTGAGATAATTTCAGATGGTCATATTTAATATGAAGAAAATACAGCAGAGTAAAATGAAATAAATTAGTGTGGATGAGGTACTTAAAATTGGATGGTCAGGAAACTCTTCTTTGAGAAGGTAAGTTCTAATTTGAGAGAAAAAGTTCATGGAACCATACATATGCTAATCTGTGTGTGGAGGAGTAGTCTGGGTAGAATTAACAAAAGTATAAAGATCTCCAATAAGAACTAAAACTTGTCAAACTGAATATGTTCACTGAAGGACAAGAAGATGAAGTGTGACATGTAGTATCACTGACTTGAGTAAGGGTATGGAGTATAATGCTGCTAGAGCAGCTGGCAAGTGAGAGAGAAAATTTTAGAAAGGAGAGACTCATCAGGTAAATGTGAGGTCCAAAATCTACATATGAACTCAGATCAAACAAACACTTGATTGACCACTGAAGTAAAGATGTGAAAGAAACTCCATGAAGCCAAGAGAAAAGTAATATCTGGAAGGCTGAAAAAATGAAACAGAACTTCCTGTACCTGCTTACCACAGAGGAGGAAGAATTTGGGGTTTGAGTCCTGCTTGGTCAACTACCCACTAGGACAAAACCAACAATGTTCAGGGAAAAGTTGAAAAAATTCAGAATCTCCATAATGTGCCTTTCACAATATGTAGTATAAAGCAAAAAGACATGGAAAGAAACAGAAAAATAATGTGACCCACAGTCACATTTCTCTTGACTCATAGTCAAGTGCAAAAACAGTCAACTGAAACTAACCAGAGATGACATAAACTCCTGAACTAGCACAGAAAGACTTTAAAGTAGCCATTATAAATATATTCAAAGACTTAAAGGAAAATATAATAATAATAAGTAAACATTGGTAAAGAGCCACAAAAATTAATTACATTGTATAATGTTAAATATATGAATTATCCTGATTTGAACATCACATATTACACACAAGTATTGATATTCAACACCACAAATGCATACAATTAACTATGTTCCAATAAAAATAAATAAATAAACAAACAGATAATCTTAATAGAGAAATGTATATTATATATTTTAAAATAATCAAATGAAAATTTTGAAACTTAAAATGTTAATATTAAAAGAAAAACTCACTGATAGGATTCAAGTTATAATGGAGATGATAGAAGAGCAAAAGTCAGTGAAATCGAAGGTCTTTAAAAATTACGCAATTTTAAAAGAGTACAAAAAGAGATTGACACATGGGACGATATTGTCATATATATGTGTACTTTGGATTTCAAATGGAGAAGAGAGAGACCGAGGCAAAAAAAATATATGTGAATAAATAATTACTGAAAATATTCCAAATTTGGCATAAAACTTAAAGTTATGAACCCAAAATCTCTGTAGCCTATATTTGTTGAAAAACAGCAATGTACATACTCAAGAAGGTATTTATTCCAAGCAAAATTGATTCAAAGGAAGTGGTACCCAGGCATATTAAAATGCATGCTGTATACGCTAATAACTGAAAACCAACAATAAGAGAAAATCAAATTTCATGAAAGAGAACAACCAGAAATCTTAACAAAGACATGGGAGGCAGGAAGACAATGCAATTGCATCCTTAGAGTGACAGGGAAAAATAATTAGCCCAGAATTTTCTATTCAGCAAAAATATCCTTCAAAAAAGGAAGATAAAATAATGACATTTTAGATATAGAAAAACAGATAATCTGTTACCAGAAGGCCTACAGTACAGAAATGTTAAAGTATCTGAGCTGAAAAATAATTATACCAGGTGCAAACAAAAAACATGAAACTAGAAATCGTAAGTATATTGGTAAAAGTAAAAGGTATATAATTTTCTTCTCTTAATTTCTTTAAAAACCTAATAACTTTGTAAAGTTAAGATTGCAAAACTATTGTAGGGTTTAAAGTGTATACAAATGTTAAATACATTATAACAAAAGCACAATATATGAGCTAGTGTGGTTTAATGGAAATATATTTTTGTGTGTTATGTGACATGGTACAATGGGAATTCTACACAGACTGAGATAAGTCAAGGATGTGTATTGCAATCCCTAGAACAACCACTAAAAAATTAAGAGGTAACTAAAATGTCAATAGATAAACTAAAATTGAAATTCTTATATAATATTCAAATAATCCTGGAAAGGTAGAATAGATAGAAAATAGAAACAGCAAACAGGTGGTACAGATAGAAAATGGCAAAATGCTTGGCCATTGCTCAATTAATATCAACAGTTTTGTAAAATTTAAATGGGATAGGCATTAGATAAAAAATCAAGATGTACATAAATACTAATGCCAAAAGATGGACTTTTATTATAAAGACATGCATAATTTAAAAGTAAATGTATTGTAAAAAGGGTATATCATGCAAACAGCACAATAAAGCTGAAGTGATTATATTATTATTGAACAAAATAGATTTCAATATAAGAAGTTTTACCAGAGATAATAATAAAATATAATTATAAAAACAATTTAATTCAAAAGAAAGAGATTATAAATTTGCATGCACCTAATAAAACAGTTTCAGAATACATGAAACAGAAATTGACAGAACTAAAGAGAGAAAAAGAAAAATTTACAAATATAGAGATTTTAACACCTTGGGTCAGTATTTGATAGAAAACTAGACTAGAAAAGATCACTATGGACATAGAAGACTTGTGAAAAACATTAAAATCCACGTTGACCTTATCCAATTGCATTTATATTTTACTACATACAATAACTGCAGGATAAAGTCTTTTTAGATATACACAGAATACTTAACAGACATAGACTATAAAGTAAATTACAAAATATAAATGATTGAAATCTTACAAAATACAATCTCGACAGCAAGATAATGAAATTAGAAATCAACAAAAATGAAGTACCTAGAAAAGCCCCCAATATTTGAAAATTAAATAACACATCTCTAAATAACTCATGGATCAAAGAAGAAACCACCCTGAATGATAATGAAAATACATCATATCAAAAGTTCTGAGATGCACTTAAACAGTAGTGTTTATATGAAATGTATAAAGTGCTTATATTAGAAAAGAAGAAAAATCTGCTTTTCTTTTTTTTTGGTTCCTTAAACTCAGGGTGGAGGGGAGGAGGAAAGACATCATGAATTCTGCATCTACGTTTAGGTAAACACATTTCTATTGTGCCTGGCTGGCCGAGAGATTTACTTGGAGGCAAGAGCTATACCAGATAACTTCTTAGAGATTGCTTCCTGTTCTGTGATTCTAATTCTATAAATATTTTCATGAACCTGTTGGCATTTGCCTTATTCAGCCTAAGTCCCTGAACTACCCTTATCCACTGTGACTCAGTCTCCCCCAAGCTCTGGAGCCCTGCACTCACAGCAGGGCAAAGTGTTTAGCAGCCTTATTGCACTAACCAGTGGGGCTTAGAATTCAGTGTCAAACCAATGGACATAGTTCATGTTCTGCTGGGATGGCTTCTTGAATGTCCAGATAATCTGCAAGCCACACTGTACTTGTTGCCCTTACAGCTGGAATAGTCCTGGGATTCTACCTGTTCTACTTTTTTCTCCCTGTTAAGATGGAGGTCCTAAACTCAGTCAACTGGCTGGGGCTAGTATTTCCCTAGACCAGCTTAGCCCTCTGTAAGCGTAGGCAGGTTTGGGCATAAAATGAAATCGTTTTGGGAAATGATATAGAAAGAGTATGTAGACTATGCTTTCTAGCATATCTTAGGATATGAAAATCTCTTCTGCTCTTCTCTCTTTTCCTTTGCAGTTGTACAAATATCTATTATATGCTTAAACAGTATCTGAAAAATACCCACTGGAAGCCACACAGAAGTTATCTCTGCCATATACCAGCTCTTTGACAAGTAGGAAGGCGTTTCCTTTCTTACTAGCCAGAGGAACCTGGGACCCCCACACTGTTCTTCTTCAGTCTCAACTGCCATTTTTTTCCTGGAAGAACTCTCCCGATTACTCGAGACCTTCCATACACTTTTTGCACAGGGCAGGGGATCCCATAGCAAGAGTACTGGTTTGTTAACATGTAGGAATCTTTATATCTTCCAGGCTTTAATGATTATGGGCTTACAGTGGGCTTGTAAGTCATACTGGCTTACCTAGCTTCCCTTTTTTAAAAGGAATCCAGACTACAGAGCCTCTTTTTTGGATTCTGCTGAGAGAGGAAAGCACTCAACTGCCTGACAGCTGTCATGATCTCACAGTTAATACTTCATCCTATCATTCTCACTTCACAAACTCCCCTTGTCCACCAAAAACCCCATTTCTATGAAGAAAGAAAGAAATATATTTACTCTCTACTTGGCACACTACATATTTTAAGTGTCAACCGTGCAATCCCCAAACCATTTTGGTAAAATATGTGGTGACAGCAAAGTTGGAGCTAAAGATTTTCCTTATTAAGAATTGCTGATTGCTTTTCCTTTCAGTGCAAGAATGTGCACCTTATATTCAAAGCCCGGCAATTCGAATGTAATTAAAATACATCCATTACTTCACACGAATCCACTGATACACAAAACTAGTTTAAATGGGCATATAGACCCCCAAAAGCCTTTCAAACACCAATAAGAAGTAATTTCCTGTAATTATTTGATAGGGATCAGGACCAAGAAAATTTCATTAAATAGCTTTTATTTCCGTGATCAATAGGGTAATCTTCCTTGACACATTAAAAATAGCTAGTGATAGGTGAAAACAACCCATGACGGATGAGATCAGCAATCTATATTTTGAAAGAATTTGTTGTATCATCTTAGAAAGCCTTTTTTTGTGGCTATTCAGTGTCAAAGATCTGCTTTGAAGTGTGACACCAATCACTACATTTCAATTTATAGCTCTTTCTTTATACCTGACTTTACATTTTAGGCATTATTGTGGTTATGGTTTTATTGCCTGTCACCACAGGTGCCTAGGACTTTGGGGTCTTAACGCTGCTCTCGCAGCTTGTGCCTTTTGTAACAACCCAAGAAAGGTGGCTTTGCCATCTTTCATTCCCTTCCCTTGGCTACAGTGTAGAAAAGGCTTGCAGCATGACCAGAATTGTTATGGGCAGAAGACCAAACAAACAAAGCTTTGTTAAAGCACAATTTTGGGGGTGAAGTTAGAAGAAGAAAGCTGGTGACCAGGAGAGTTCATAGATTGTTTAATGGATTAGTTGATATTTATCAGTTAAATAACAGGAATGTTTATATCAAGCTACAGGTTTCTGGATTCTCTTGAAAAATTAGAAGCTCGTGAAAATACATGTTTGGGTCCTCAAGTGTCCACATTCAGCTGACACTTCCTTTTATGCTGGCATGTCTTTGGCTCATCACTCTCCAACTGGTCTGTCTTATTCATTTATACTCATATTTCCTTCTAGACACTATGGGCAATTGTGTTTGAGATTTCTGGGTAATGACTTTGCTTCTTATCAAAATGCCAGTATTCCTGGGAAGAGTAACAGATCAACTGGGCCTTATGAATCATAATACACTAATATGAGTGTGTTTATCAGATCCTTCGACAATTTTACTTAGTGTTAATTCTAGCTAGAATTTATTTGGAGAACCCATGACTTTAAGTCTTACAAATTATGCATCTCGATAATTTAAGCTTCCAGACACTCATTTCTCAATGGGAAGGGGTTATTTTCATTGAAATAGCAATTATCTAATAAATCTCATCAAAGGAGGCACAGATGCGTCTGAATTGTTCAGGGGGAAATGCCCTCACAGAGCCAGAAGATAATCCCAGGAAATGATGCTGGAAATCAAAAGGGCTCCCATATGCACAAATCATAGTTGAGTAGCACCGCCTCTCAACTCAGATGCCCAGAAAAACTTTTCTCTTTTCAGTCATCTCTGGACATTTCTATAGGAGGGAAAACATCAATATCCATAGTAGTTGTACTTCATGCTATGTAGCTGACAGTTCCATGTTGAGGATTTTTATTGCATATCAAAACACACATAAGCTTTCTAGTCAGAAAGGTAATAGTTTTACTCATGGCTTTCCATGGTTTTTCAACTTGCCTAATTTCTCACAACTTTGCCTGGAAGATAGGTATAGTACTGCTAATTTCACAGGGTTAAAAGGATCACATAAGATAGTGTACATGGTAACGACTGAAACATGTCTGGCACTCAGTAGTCATTTAACAAATATTATTTTTCCCATTTGCCAGTATTTACTAAAAAAAAAAAAAAGAAAGAAAGAAATAGCTGCTTTTGTTTCATTCTTTCCAGCATGTATTTGTCACACTTATTTATACTGAAAACCGAAGTCTCTAGTTCCATGACTGAGAAGGTGCAGCTGCTTTGGGTCTTATGAAGAATTTATTGATCGGTTTTTGCTGCAAGACAACCCAACTCAAACTTTAAACAATGAAAGATATGCACTGGCTCAAACAGACGAAAACTTGAGGTAAGGTTTGGTCAAAGACTAAATAACATGACCACTTTCTCTCCTTTCATTCTGAGGACTGCTGCTGCATTATTGACACCTATCTCAGGTAGGCTTTAACCTCAAAATCCTCAAATTGCTGTCACCCATAGCAGAGACTATATGTCTCATTTACATTCAATAAGAAATAGAAACTGTTATTTTTCCTGTAGCTTATATACATAAGTCCTGGAATTGAGTCCTACTGACCTGATTAGCTAGAGTTACATAATATGCTGACTATGGCTGGGGAATAGGGAGAAGTTTATTGGTAGAATCAAATTAAGGTTTGTTCCCATTATTATAAGTGGGGAACTTTTCTTATATAAACATCATGGCTGGGAAGTTTAAGTTTCTAATAAGAAGATGACTGGATGTGCTGAGGAGGCTAACATCAAATAGCCACAAAGCCAAAATGCACTGGGTCACTCACTATTCAGGCCCAGCTGAAAACATCCTTTTTGACATTGTGTATCCTACAACTACATCCTGCTCTGTCTAGAATGTAGATGATACCTCCTTAACTGGAGCTCTAGAAACCTTGTCTCTCTTCTCTACCTAATAATTTCTTCCTCCTTCTTCAACAGAGGAGGGTCTAATGGAGCCACAGCCAATGGGGATTGGAATAGTGCCATCATTAGAATTAGAATCCTGGGTTCCCCTCCCTGAGCTGCTTCTCACCAGCTGTAGGATTAATTGTCATTCTAATGCTGGAGGACGTGATGCTATCTTTGCCACACTGAAGATAAAACATACTTAACTGTGTGCTTGGCATATAGAAAGTGTCCAATAAATTAAATAATGGCTCTTCTTATACTAATGAGAACAGTCTTAGAGAACATGTCTATAAAACATTTCCCAACCTCTCCCAGGCAAAGCCTTTGTCTAAAATCTGCCCCTTTGTACCTTAGGTGAGTACACAAAAATAAGTGTCTACAATGTGAAAAGTGACACATACCCATCATTTCCTCAGTTTAAAATTGTAAACCCCTTGACAGCAGGAAGTGACCTATTTTTATTTCTACCAGACCATTTAACATAATACCTTACATAAAAAATTTCCTGCAGGCCAACATTTACTATAGATTATATCATCAGTGCTCAGCTCAAGTTTTGGTGGTGTTGGGTATTAACAAAATGGCACCATCAAGATGCTCTGGGTGCCTTCCACTTAACAGATGAGTCAATGAAAATAAAGGGACATGTGCAGGAAAGTGAGATTGCCAGCACACTATAGGAGTTTCTCAGGGAGGGAAATCACTGAGGCTAAACCAGAGTAGGTATCTTCATCCAAAGTAAAACCAGGTCAGCTCTGGGATGAACCTTGCGAGAAGCTCTTGGAATGGAGCATAGTTTAACAAAGCATCCTGTTTGTACTAATGGGCAAATTTGCAGATGTGCTGATATCTCTGTCCAGAGAGAAACATAAAAGGCAGGTGTGTGGCTACTAAAAATATCAAGGCAAAAGTTGCAAACCAGAGAAATATAAGCTGTGGGGAAATTGGAAAGGATCACAGAGCTGGCTACAGAGGGTAACATTAAATTTATGAGCAGTGTCTCGTCTTGTGAGTTTCTTTGGCCTTTATATATTTTTCTTTCCACTATTTTTCTTTCATCAACATAACCTTAAATCAGTAAGATTATTTTTCTTCTTTTCCTCACTATAGGCCAGACTTTCTCTTGTGGCATCATTTCCTGCTTCTGGAAAATGAAAACACACACACATTTTTGCATTTTTATCTGATTTGCCAATAACATTGCCTCCAATTTCTCCAATACTGCTATCTTAGCATCTGTAAGCATTTGGCTTGATCATTCTCATAAAAAAAAACACACTTCACAGACTTCTAAATTATGCAGAGGTTATCGAGGTATAACACTGCTACATCTGCTGTGATTCTAATAAATTCCAAACTATGAGTGTCAAATTCAGAACATCTTTTGTCAGTAGCCCATGCCATGTCTAGAGGAAACATTCATTGTTTTTGCTTCTCTTGACTACTTCCCAGATCCCCTCACAAGCAAGTGGATTTGAATGAAAAGAGAAGATGAAAGTAACACTGTTCAAGCATGAGGCAATGCTGAGACAAGAGGCTGGGTTAGCAAGATGTATAAATGAAAAATTGGTAGTGGGAATGATGATAGCTTGAGCTTAGAATTTTAAGAGTGTTTCCATGTTATGGATATGCTTTTTCATGAACCTGTGAATTCCTGACATTTATAGATACTAATAAAATATTCTCTTCTCTGTGAATGTATCTAACAAAGTATATACACTGTCCTCTACCAGTCTACCCTATAATGAGTGAACTATCTTCTTCCAATGAGTACTTAAAGGAAATTTCAGATTAGGAGTTTGTTCTCATAAAGCTAAAAAATGTGGATTTTTTTTTTGGTAGTGCTTTGACTTTTCATATATAACATCAGTTACGTTTCTTATTATTTTACTTTATCTTTATTTATAGCTAATTTGGAACACCCAACCTTTAAGAGAACTAATCTTAGAAGAACTGACTCTGGAGAGGGAACTGGAGGATACAAGTATTCTTTTGGCCAGCTTTGTTACAGTAGCTCACAATATATTTCTGAACAAGTCACATTGGTTTGTTGGATCTCAGTACCATGCATAAAACAATTGGAGTTTAGATGAAAAATAGTTCTTTTACATTGTTGGTCTAGTGATTGCCAAATACTTTATATACCCTATCTTTAATATCTATAATAAAATCCTGAGGGGCATATTTCAGTAAATGAAGAAACTGAGGCTCAAACAGGCTAAGCAGCTTGCTCAGGTTCACTCAGGGTTAAAAGTAAAGCAAGGATTTGAAGCCAGTGCTTTCCGGCTCTATAAACCAGGTTACTTTTTGTTAGGCTACAGTCATCATCCCTTAGATGGTAGAGGAGATAGCTATCTAGCCCTAAGATTTTATCACTATATTCAGGTGAAGATTCTTGTCTCCAAAAAGAGCAGTTCAAATTTAAAAAAAAAAATAAAGTATTGAATGCCTGTTGCATGACAAGTATGATGATAGAAATTAAAGATAAGAGATATCTACTTATTTTTAAAAAGATATTGAAAAGGTAACATTTCAGTGCATTTGAGGAACATGGTAGCATCTACTGCAGAAGGTGAAAAAGAAAGTAGAGATAATTATAATGCAACATGTTGAATAATCGGGTATTAGGATATATGTCCCTCTATTTTATAGTATAGTAATCACATTAAAAGCAACCTGAGAAAAGAGACTTTCTCTTCATCATATTGTGTTTCTACAGAGTCTAGTATTTGGAAGGATATTCCTCATTTTTCTAAAGGATTAGTCAAATTTTTGAAATAGTTGTTATATAATTGAAATTATCAACTATAATGAAAAATATAAAAAATGTTTAACTTTAAAAATCTATACTTTAATATTAAAAGAAATCTAAAGCAAGAATCTCTGTTGGAAAAGACATTTCTATGGTGCAAAGCTCTGCAGGGCATCATGGACTGGGCAACCAAAGCAAGCCACAGAAGCCACCTCGCTTATTTCACTGCTAGCAAATGGCCAGAGAAAGTTGGAGGAAATGGAGAATGGTCAAATAAGGTGGATGGGAGCTAGGTAAAAGGCAATTCAGGCAAAGGTCAAACAAAAAAAAATTGTTATTATAATTAACAAGAACCAATAGGATATTAGGAGATAAAAGTAGCAGCTGTAAATAATGAATTTTCAGAATTTCAAAACTAAGAGAAATTTGGAAATAATTTTTACTGATAGCCAGAAATATTCCTTGCAGAAAGATACTCATGTTAAGCTAAATTGTTTAGAATGATTCATTCTTTGAATGTTAAGAGTGTGAGCCTGCCATATCCCATTGAGTGGATTTCGATATAGCTTACTTAACTAGAAGCAGGTGCCTGAGAGTACAACAGAAAGAGAACACTATTTCTGGAAGGAACAAAAGTGATCTTTTAGTCAAGTTCTACTCAAACTATCTCTGTTAAAACCAATTTCTTCACCCTGGGCACAAAGCTGGCCTACATTTTCAACCTCTCTTGTTACTAAGTGTGGCCCTGTGACTAAACTCTGACCAGTGAATGAGCAGAAGCAATGTGCACCATTTCCATGCATGGCGAACAGAAACTTTCCAGGCTCTTTCCCTTCTGCCTTGACCTTGGAAGCCACCCATTGGAGACAGCAGAGTCACAAGAATGAAGGAGATGGCTGGATTACTGTATCGCCTAAATTGAGAGCCACTAACAAATCAGGAACACCAGTTTTTAACTCTTCTGTTAAGCTACCAAAATTTGAGGATTTATCTGTTACAGCAACTTCAATATTAATTAATAAAACCATAACTAGGGTTACTTCTCTACAAATAATGAAAAAAAAGTATTTTTTCAAAAATAAAAAATAAAAATAATTAAAGGACTGCTTGTTAAAATTTCTAATCCATCATAGACCAATATTTTGTAAACCTAATAAAATTAGAAAAATAAAATAAAGTCTTACACAATAAAAGCTTAACTTTTAAAAAATAAGATATTTGACAGACGTAAAAATTATTTGTCTAATTGTTATAAATTTGCTAAATTCTTACTCTTAATTTTTATACTTAAATTATCAGAGACCAGTAACAGTTTACAGATTTTGCTAGACCATCATTTGGGTAGTCCACCCACATGGTATTAGTCAAGACAACATTAGCTGCAGTAACAAATACACCCCCAAATAAATAAAGGCTCAAACATAATGGAAGTTTATTTATTGCAAAAAATATGAAGCAGCAATCCACAATGCAGTAATTCAGAGACAAGAGTCTTCCATCTTACAACTATACCAGGCCTAGTGTGCCAAACATGGCCTCTTAATCCAACCATGGAAAGAGATGGAAAGTATGCAGAAGCACCTGCCTCTTAGAAAGAACTAGGCTCAGAAGAAACGCGTGTTATTCCTGCCTACATTGGTAAGAATTAGGCCTGTGATCACACATAGAGATACCAGGGAGCCTGGGCAGTATCATTCCTGACTAGAGAGGCCCCTCCCAGCACTGTCTACATTATGGAAGAGGATGTATGAACTTTGATGGACAGCCAACTCTCTCTGCCTTGCCTCATCAATGACAAATCCTAGTTTTGGCTTCAGTCTATCTTTTATTGTAAGAGTAATGACAACAACAAAAATAATTATAATGGTATCAGATAAAAAAGTCAATATTTATTGAGAAGCTCCTATATACCAGGCATAGAGCTGAGGACTTTTCATGATTTCATTTTAAATAGTTAAATTGGCATTTCAGTTATTAGTATGGATTTAAATAAGGTATTTTATGTCTTCTTCCCCCCCCACCCCCGTTTGTGTGTGTGTGTGTGTGTGTGTGTGTGATTCCTTGAAGTTGATACGACAAGCAAACAGAAAGGACATTGTCGGGAGGGAGGGGGGAAAGGGAGGAGGGAGGGAGGTATCGGTAATGGGCCACAATAATCAACCACATTGTATATCGATAGAATAAAATTTTTAAAAATAAATAAATAAAAATAAAATAAAATAAAATAAAATAAAATAAATAAGGTATTTTATATTGATTGCCTCTGGGTGAACTAATACGAGGAATTTCTAGGTCTTTATGGCTAGAGGCTGGATTTTAGAAGAAACACACCTCATGGAAGAGCATACATATCTTTCCTTTGTTTTATTGCTTTCCACTGTGAATATACCAACAGGGACAAAGGATTTTAAACCTATGCCAGAGGTTATAAAGGGAGATTCTCTGGCTTGTATCGCATTTGGAATTGGTGAGATAATGAGTTAAAACAGTGCTGTTTTTCTTCCCACTTCGGCTGGGAAATTTATAAGACAATGTGAAGTATCGTCTTATATGTTTTGGCACGCTTTCTCAGTGATTATGTATCAACATCCCGGGCTGGAGGGGCACAAGGAAAATTTCCATAGTTAAGCAAGCCAAAAGATCATTTGATCTGACTGAAAAATAATATCACATGGTTTCCGAGGAAAGTTTTAAAACATCTTCCCAAACAACGATGTTTTCCTTTTCCTCTTTAAAAAAAAAGAAAAAAATATATTGCAATGGAGTATTCTTGATTTGACAGCCCAAAAAGAAAACAAACATGTCTGGGATGAAGTGGAACCTGGGAAAAGGAGAAAATAAAAGGGGTGAACTTACTTTTCACTCCACTATTGTATCATTTTACTTTCAACATGAAGTGAAACCCAGAGATATATTTTCAGCTGCACTGACATGTCAACAAAATCATTTGAGGAGGCCTGTGCTTCTACGTTGTTGATTCAATTCTAACAAAAAGAAAAATTAAATAATCTACAAAATCATAATCTTTCTTTGGTCTATCAGAGAGCTGAGGTTACGAGGCAGCCAGATGAACTGACTTTCAAAGAGGATGAGACCCTCTTTGGAATTATAGAATACAGGAACTGTTTTACTTCAAAGTACAAGAAGAAGACGGGGCCCCATGGAAAGGGGTAAGATGAAAACAACTAAACTTGAATGAGTTTTTAAAGACTTATTGGTGATTAGTGTCACCAAATGAATCCCTGAGAGCCCCATTTTCAAGGACAGCCTGCACACACTTTCCAGCCCTTTTTTACAGGCTGTGTATGGGCTCATACACAGAAAGACTGTCGCTAGGGCAGGAGGTGTGTAAGAGCACACCCCTTGGTGTCAAACAGGAGAAAATCCTGTCCTCTTCCCAGAGCCATCTCCTATTCAAAGCAAAAGCTTTAGGCTACTGGGAGAGGGCAAGGAAATATTTTCACTCGAATAGCTCAAGCAAAGGTTTGCGACCATTAAGAGAGAGAGAAAGATGCAAAAATCATCGCCTTGGGAAGGGTCAGAAGATTTGTGTGGGCTCAGGATCCTTCACTGAAACAAAGCAGAACTTTGTTTTCACCAATGGTGGGGAAAAAAAAGAAATACACTGAGCCTTTCTCTTCCCCTGCTCCCAATTACAGGGCAAAGTTTGGCTGTCATGGGCTGTGCCAAGGCTGGAATGTGAGCAAATTCCACTCCACAGCCCAGGTGTATAGGGCTGCCTCCATCTGAGCCTGGAGCAGAAGAATCAAAAAAATTCCATTATGTTGTACAAACACCTCACAGCTAATAATAAGCAACAGTTATGTACCCCTTGGGAGGGGCAGGAGCACAAAGAGTGGCCCCCTCTATGTTGTAGGCATGCAGGGCCTCCTGAAAGCTGAGTGTGGAACAAGAAGTCTGAAACACTTTGGGAACCAAATTAAATGGGAAAATATCAGGGCACTGTTGAGTAAGGTGCACTGAAGGTAAATCACAAACTCAGTTTAACTACTGACCGGATTGACTTATTGACTTGACACCCATACATACTCTGACAGCCAGACAGAAGAGGCATGCTAACCAATAGCCTTAAGTACTATTGACACACAATGTACAAAGTTTAAATGTCAAAAAAAAATTGAGATCCCCCAAAGTATAGAAAAGACCTACTGTTCAATGACAAAGAAGTTGAGAAATAGACCTAAAAACACCCCTTAGTTTGGAATTATTCAAAAGGGACCATAAAACCACCAGTTACTAAGTTATAAGAAATAGTGGAAAAGTTAGAACACATGTAGGAATCACAGGAGAATTTTGAAATGGAAATGGAAATTATAAAAATTGATCAAGTAGAAATGCCAGAAGTTGAGAGAGAGAGAGAGAGAGAGAGAGAGGAGAAATTCTCTCTTTCAATGAGCTTATCAGCAGACTGAGTACAAAAAAGAAAGGAATTAGTGACCTTGAATCAGTCAGTCAAAATAATCCAAACAGAGAAGAAAGAAAAATCCAGAAGTGAAAATATAAAATAGAACTCAATAACCAACATTTGTAAACAATCAAACAGCCTAACACATGAATTATTTTAATTGGAATCATGGAGA
This sequence comes from Cynocephalus volans, assembly GCF_027409185.1. Lineage (NCBI taxonomy): Eukaryota > Metazoa > Chordata > Mammalia > Dermoptera > Cynocephalidae > Cynocephalus > Cynocephalus volans. The sequence continues at coordinate 103,114,238 of NC_084461.1, forward strand.
GAGAACAGAGACAGAAATGAGCAGAAAAATGTTTGAAGAGATAATGGCAGAGATTTTTGTTTCCAAAATGAAGGAAAGAAAATGAATTACAGGTCCAAGAAGCTCAGAGAACCCCCAAGAAGGATAAATACACCTAAGCTACCATGGTCAAACTGATAAAAACCAAAGATATATAGAAAATTGTGATGGTCTCCACATATTGCACAGACAGAAGCAAACATAAAAGTGGCAGCAGGTGCCTCTTCTACAGCCGGTACATGATGGAGAGATATTTTAAAGACACTCAAAGAAAAAATATTAACCCAGGAGTCTATAACCCATGAAAATATCTTTTCAAACAGAGAGAATATAAAGACTTTTTTAGACAAACAGTATCTAAGAGAATTCATTGCCTGCATATCTGCATTAAAGTAAATATTAAAGGACTTTTTAAAGCAGGAGTGTGATCCAGATATAAATTTGCCTTGCACAAAGAAATGAAGGATGCACAGAACTATAAAAAATAAAAAGGAGGAAGAGATATTGAATATAAAAGATTTTTTTTCTCACTTTTAATCTTTAAGAATAATTTATCGTCTAAAGCCAAAATCTAAGCAATGTATTGTTAAATTTAAGGCATATGAATATTACTTAAAGGTAACATATTATATGTTACAAGTATATATTATAAACCTTACAGCAGCCACTAAAAATAAGATGGAACCAAGACACAATGGTACCTTAAAAATTACCTAGTTAATAAAAATAAGTCAGGAGAAAAGACAAAAATTAAAACAACAGATGGTCATGATAGAAAAAATATAACAAGATAGTAGATTTAAATGCTACCAAAACAAAAGTTAAATTAAATATAAATGATGTTTACACATCACATAAAAATTTGGACAACAAAGCAAAACACAACTATATGCTAACTCTAAGACACTGCTTTAACTATAGCACAAATAGTTTAAAAGTAAAAGAATAAAAAATGATATCAAAATGCTAACAGTAATCAAAAGAAAGCTGGAGTGGCAATATTACTATGAGACAAAGTTGATTTTAGAGGAGCAAATATGACCACAGGTGAAGATGGACATTACATAGGGAGACATCATGATTCTAAGTGCCCATGCATCTAATGACAGAACTTCAAAACAGAAAATGGAAAACTGGGTTAAACCAAAAGGAGAAATAGATGCACCCACAATTATAATTAGAGGTATCTGAACTTCTCTTTCAGAAAGTGATACAAGTAGACAAAAATTAGTAAGGATATAGAAATCTTAATATTATCTACCAACTTGACCTAATTGGCATTTATAGAATTCTGCAACCAATCATAATAAACCCCAAGAGGGGTTTATTTCAGTAATGCAAAGTTGGCTTAACATATAAAAATCAACCAATTATATTCACCATGTCAATAGACTAAAAGGAAAAAAACCAAGATTGTCTCAATAGATGAAGAGAAGCATTGGAAAATTAAAATGCACTCATGATAAAATCTCTCAGCAAACTCAGAATAGAAGGGAACTTCTTCAACCTAGTAAAGTGTCAGAAACAAACAAAAAAAGTCTACAGCCAGAATCCCATTTAATAGTGAAAGTTTAAATACTCTGACCTGAGTTTGGAGGCATATCAAGGATATCCATTCTCACTACACCTATTCAACATCATAAATAGAGGCCCTTGCCAGTACAAGAAGAATAAATACAACTCATAAATAAATAATAAAACAGCTAGATGATCCCAGATAATCTATAAGAAGTTAATAGAATGCATGAGTGAGTGTAGCAAACTTGCATGATCCAACAAATAAATTACATTTTTACATACTATTAATGATCAATCTGAAGATGAAAGTAAAGAGGAAATAATTCTACTTACAGTAGCATGAAAAAGCTTAGGAGTAGATATGACAAAACATGGGCAACACCTATATTCCAAAATCTATTAAACATTGCTAAATTAAAGAAGACCTAAGTGAATGGAGAGAATTACCAGGCTCATGAATTAGAAAACCCAGTATTGTTAACTTATTGATTTTTCCCAAATTGATATATGATTCAATCCAATCCCTATCAAAGATACTTTTTTTTTTTTTTTTTGTAGACAGTAACAAGCCGATTCTAAAATTTATATGGAGGGATCCAGAATATTCAAAACAATTTTGAAAAATAAAAACAAAGTTGGATTTGATTTCAAACAAATTATAAAGTTACAGCAATCAAGAAAATATGGCATTGGCCTAAGAATGGGCAAATTGATTAATGAAACAGAATAAGTAGTTGGGGAATAGACTTTCACATGTATGGTCAATTGATTTTTGACAAAGGTCTTAAAGTAATGCCATAAAGATAGACAGTCTTTTCCACAAATAATGCTAGAACAATTGAATATCTCTATCCCCCTACCACCCCCCCCCAAGAAAAAGAGAAAGAAAACTAACACTTCAGATCTTATAAAAAATTATATTTTACATACAGAATAATACTAAATTTAAGAATTCAAATTATAAAATTTACTGAAAGAAACATAGAAGAAAATCTTCCAGTCTTAATGTTAGGCAAAACTTTGTTAGAGCAAATAAAAAATATATAAAACTTAAACTTTTGATAAACTTAATTTCATTATGAATAAAACATCTGCACTTTGAATAATACTGTTCATAGGATGAAAAGATAATACACAGACTGAGAGATTATATAGAAAACACACCAATAAATATTTGATATTAAAATTGTTGAAACTAAGACAGCAAACAATTCAATTTAAATAAATAAATTATTTGAATAGGCACTTCAACCAGAAAATAAATGCTACTGTAAATGAGCACATGAAAAGATGCCCAACAACATTTGTCATTAGGGAACGTACAGTAAAACCACAATGAGTTACTATTAACACATTATTTTTTTATTGAAACATAATTGATTACACATATTTGTGGGGTACAGAAAAAGGGAGAGGCAGAGGGGGATTAGCAAGAAATTGCTTTCTGGTGATAAAGAATGATTATGTTTTGTACAGATGAGTATTCTAACTATCCTGATTTGATCAACGTGTATTGTATTCAACTACTAACATATTAGAATGGCTAAAATTAAAAAAAAAAAAACGAACAAAATCAACTGCTTTTAAGAATATAAAACAAGTGAGAATACAAAATGGTGCACCCATTTTGTAAAAATGTTGACAGTTTCTTATAAATTTAAACATACACTTTCCGTAAAACTCAGCAGTCTCACACCTACATATACCTAAGAGAAATCAAAACACATTCCCACTCAGAGACAAATATTTGAATGGTTAGGACAACTTTATTCATAGCATCCCCAAACTGGAAACAACCCAAATGTCAATTAGAGGGTAAATAGATACACAAATTGTGTTACATCCATGTATTGGAGTAATCATTCATCAGTGATAAAAAGCAGCAAACTACTGATACATGCAGCAAAATGTTTGAATCTCAGAGCATTATGCTGAGTGAAAGAAGATAAATACAAAAGCCCACAGGATTCAATCCGTATGACATTCTGGAGAAAGCAGTACTATACCGCCAGAAATCAGATCACTGGTAGTCAGGGTCTGAGTGGTGAGGGTGGGAAAGGATTGTCTACAAAGGATTATCTACAAGCGTATAAGGAAACTTTTGGGAGGAGATAGGAATATTCTAAATCTACCTTGTAGTGGCAGGTTTATGACTATATAATTGTTAAATCTCATTGAACTGTATACTAGAAGGAGTGTATGAAAATTATACCTCAGTGAACCTGACAAATAATTTGGGAGAGCTTAAGAAAAGTATGGCAGTACTAGATAGAAATATTTTCATAGAAAAAGCTCTCCTCAATTCAATTCTTCACCTAAAATTATGAAGTTTTTCTGCTGTGTCTTAATAAATGGAGCTTCCTAAATTTATTAGTTCATTGATATTGTTGAAGATAGGCAAAGCGGGATTTTGGCAACAACTCCATAGAATAGTTTTTGAAGAGCTGTCAATGAACCAGAAATAATAAGGTGAGACTCTTGTAGGAAGAAACCATGCAATGTGATAACACTTCTCACTTGCAGTACTATGTGTTTAAAATGGTTCTGAGAAGAACTTCCACTATTCTTTTAAAATGCCCCCCTAGGAATTTTTGAAAGACATGATCTTTTAAGTCATCTTATTTGATTGTGAGGAAAATAGGAAATTAAAGCTGAGTCACTTTACCTCTTAAAAACATATTTTTGGATGAAAATTGTTAAAAGAAGATTGGTGCTTTTTCAACCAGAATATCACTTTAAAATTTGAAATAAAAACCAAATGCAAAAAATAAAAAAATGCATGAGAATGTTTATAAATAATAATTTTATAAAAGGTTTGATACATCTTAAAATTTTCAGTGTCCAAACACAGAAATTTGTGAATAACATGAAAATTGTGAATAACATCAATAAAACTATGTTGCTCTCATTAAAAATCACTGCAAAGGCTGTATATTAACATTCAAATACATATGATTGTATTGTTTAAAAAATCAGCAGAATACAAAGTTAGATGTGACATGTGATTATAATTATGACAAAAACAAAAAATACAAATATATGCAAAAAAGAAATGAATTTTTAAATAAAATAATGTTGATTTTCTAAAACTGCTGATATTATGGATGTATCATTTTTTCTTTTTTTCATATATTTTTGCATGGTACTAATGTTAATTTTGCATTAAAAATGTTTTTGAACATGTTATGCTCTCACCCCCCAAAGCAATCCAGAGGAGTTAAGATCATATGTGAAGTCATAACTCTAGGACATTGGCTCTTATTTTCTCTGAGCAGCAAGGTTGGGTCTCCGTGAGAAAAGATAACTGTGGTAGAGAGGGCAGTTCAAAAAGAAAGATCCTAAGTTAACTTTCATTGGAAAGTTTTTATTATTATGGTTTTTCCTCTGTTGCAGTGTTGACGGCTGTAGTAAAAAAATGAATTAGACAATCAGAATTTGCACTGCTCTTGTACAGGTTATCTATTGTTGTTTGTTATTCCAAAACTTATCAGCTTAAACCAATAAATGTTTATGATCTCACAGTGTCTGTGGTTCAGGAATATGGGTGTGGCTTAGCTGGGAGCCTCTGGCTCAAGCTCTCTCATGAAGTTGCAGTCAAGCTGCCTGAAGATCCTCATGATATGGAAGCTTGCAATGAGATGAGAGAGAGAGAGAGAGAGAGAGAAAGAGAGAGAGAGAGAGAGAGAAATCACCCAATATGAAAGTCAGAATCATTTTATAACATAACTCAAGAGATGATATTGTACCCCTTCTGCCAAATTCTGTTAGTTAGAAGTGAATCAGTAAAGTGTAAGTCACATTCAAAGGAAGGGGATTATACTCACACACAAATACCAGAAATCCAGAATTACTGGGGGTTATCTTAGAGGCTGCCTACCATAGCACATTTCAGTTTTTCCATCACCAAGGCTTACCCTGGCCCTTTAAAAACTCTTGGCTCTTTTCTACCTGGTTTGCATCTATGTTGGCTGACACATGCACACAAGTTCATAAACATGTTAATATGATCATATCTAAGTTGGATTAGTGATGTAAATGCACTGATAGAGTCAGATTTATTCTTAATATGTTAAGTAGACCTCTTTTTATCACAACATTCTGAGTGATTAATAATAAATATCAGTGGTTTGAGAGTCTCCAAGAAAAACCATAATTTCTAATTGCTCGTATGGGGTAACTGATCTAAAATGATAGGCAAGAGATACTGAGCTGATTTCTGTTAAGAATATGATAAAAGCAGCCATCATTTCTACAATAAGTTTATAAAACAAATCTTGGTGGATAAATGCCTAAAAATGAAAAGCATATACATAAATATAAATCAATATGTAGACAGAAAATGCCATAAATAATTTTAGCTTTCCTATATATTTCTTGCTGCTGAAATTGGAATTAAGCAACTTAATCTAGAACCTAGGTTTGAACTGCATGTGATTAAAAAAAACACAAAGTTCAAATACCTAGTTTAATTCTAGAATGAAAATGGCATAAGCTTATTACTCACATAAGACTCTCTTAGATTGTCTACATGTTGGACCATATTACAGCACTGCAAATCTGTACTGATTGATAGTTGTGGTTAAGTTACAATTGACTCATGGAAATTCACTGTTTTGCTTTTTTCTCCCCTGAGTACCCATAACATTCTGAAATAGCACCCCCTCTGCATTGGAGAATTAGTCTAGTCATCCTCTCTCCCCACTATGATATGTAGTTCTCAAGAAAGCTGCCATGTCTTAAGATAACCAGCCTTTTCCCAGCCTATAGACTCAGGGCACCTGAATCATGTTGAGACCTTTATTGTAGTTCATTCTGTAGAACATAGTCACTGGTTTGGATTGGGCACATAACCAAAAGTGAGCCTATCAGAGGTTTTCTCAGTGATATTTTAAATAAGCTAAAAAGAAGAGCTCTTTCCTCTCATGTGGCAAAGATGAGAAGATGAGAACCTTGGAGATGGAGCTGCCTGCAACTGCCACCATTCCAGAAGCACACAAATGAGGGTTCTGAATCAAGCTGACTCACAGAGATAGGAGCCAGGTGATCTTAGTGTCCCTGGTTTCAGTCATCTGTAAGGTCAGCTCTACCTGCTCTTATTAAGATTGGTTACATGGGTCACTAACCTCCTTTTTTGGTCTAAGCACATTTAAATTAGGTTAATGTTATCAGGCATCACCATGCCTTAGCTCATATAGAAATATTCATACTTACGTGTGATTGGGAGGTGTTAATATAAATGAAATAAAAAGTTAAGAAAGTAATATGGGCAATAAATAGGTAATAAGACTAAATAAAATATTCTTACAGGATAACAGTAAATAGTAAGATAAGAAAGAGAATTTGAGTAAGCCTGCAGAATAATAGTTATTGATTTAAAAAAAAACTTAAATAATCATAGTTTATTGAGAGCTTATTACATGCCAGGTGCTAAACCATGGTGTGAACATGTATAGATAAACCTTTTTAATTATTAAATTATTGAGTTTTTTAGCAAGCTGTGAGGCAGGTATTATTAACTTAATTTAACCAATGAGGCAACTGAGTCTAGCAGATGTGACTACACTTACTCCAGGCTGTCTAGTAAGTGCTGTGTTAGGATTTGAAGTAAGTCTGTCTGACTGTAAGTATGTAGTAAGGCTATGAGTACCAAGCTAAGTCAGTTACAGATTAGTTTTGTTCTGTAGGCAGTAGAGAGTGACAAATTCTGTGCGTGTGTGTGTGTGTATGTTTAAAGCAGAACCTACCTGTGTTAAAGCTCCATTATTAGCTGATGAGTTTTCACAGCAGTGTGCAGAAATGCATCAGAGAAAGGCCAGACATATGTTAGTAAGCCATTCAGGAAGCTCATGTGGCAGCCCATGTGTGAGATGATACTAGGAAACATTTAAAGTAAGCAAAATTACAGTTTCAGTGAGTGTGTGAAACTTCCCACTCACTCTAAATACAGGACCAGATTTCGTATGCATAGTTTACTACTCTCCAGGTAATGTGTGTGATAATAACTTTAATTGCTGAGGGAAATATATAAGATTTCTTATCTGATCAATCCTTGCAGGAGCAGAAGGGACCTTTCCTCAAAGAACATTAAGTAAGATATGTAGGACCACTGGAACAGGTTCAGTGATGCTGTGCAACCCAGCTTGGAATCACATGCAATTGTGGGGGTGATTTACAGTTTCTGCTTGCAATTATCATCCAGTTGTCTAGAAAACTACATATATGTGCAATCTGCATCTACTATTCCCCCCTTGCTGATATTTTGAAATCACCTGGAAAACACAGTATTGATTAATGAACTTTACCAAAGTCCTGGTGAAGACGATGCACCTTTTCTATGTTTGATTTTTCTACCTCCTCAGGAAGAGGTGTAACACAAAGACAAAGAGACATTCCCAGACATCTTGATTTTCCAACTGTAAATCTCCAGACATAAGCTGGACCCTTGAATGCAATAAATCAAGAATGCAGTTGTTATTCAGACTCCATGAATTAAAGCAAGCTTAGAGCCTCAGATAGCACTAAGTGCTTTGGAGGAGTCAGTGACATAAACAATAGATTCTCCTGTTATCATGAAAAGATGGTCACAACACACATTGCCCCTGTGAGACTCTTCTTCATCCACAATAATGATTCGGCTTCATTCTGGACAATGCATGTGTCACCAACCCATCTGATAGCCTCCCCAGTTCTGGGGCTCTTTTCAAAGATAAAGGCATTTAATGATAAGTTTTGTGTTCTCCCGATCTGAGGAGTCACACACTAAAGTGAAAATCCAGCCTCAACTGAATTCAAAGTCGGTGGCATTACTCTAGAAAGGAGAAAGGAGGAATTCGATGGTGAAATTATATCATTTTAAACTATTCAAAGCAGATTAATATAAGCTTAACATTTGGATTAAATACATTAACATCTTTGTTCACCATAGTGAATTTATCGTTTTGGGTATTTTTAGCCAATTTTATGTTCAAATGTAAAAATGTTCCTGTTGACACCAGAAATGTTTTCAAATTTTTTTTAAAGGAGGAATTTAGGAGTGACAATCTGATTTTGGATGAGCTAAAGCAGTATGTGCTTCAAGCACATTTGCTTAATACTTCATGTAAGTTAAAAAAATTATTGTTCATATCAAAAGACAGGAGGGGTGCTTCTGAGCTTGAGAGGGTGTTTTGAATCTTAACTGGGCCGGTGCCTCACCCCCTCACTCTTTCTTCCACCAGCCACTCCTTGGTACTCTCAGTGACATTACTACTTACACTTTTAGGATGTCTAACGAAGTGAATTCACCCAAGTTTGCAACTGTATTGTAGCTTTAAATTTCAGTCAATTTTCAATTATTTTATACAACATGAAGCAAACATCCTAAATGAAATTTTCACAGAAATAATGGAATTGGTCAATTGTGACAGAGGATAATCATAGCCCAAAGCTACATAGCTATATTTAGAATAAGCAAACATATTAAAACCAAATATGTAATTTAACAACTTGTAAAAATCAAAAAAGCCATAGCAACTATTTCAGATCTTGAAAGCTATTAGTAGAAATAGTAAATATTTTAAAATGACATTTAGTATGTCATTTTTATGTATAAATAATTTTTAGTAAATTAATTTGGTCTCTCTACAATGAGTTCCATATACTTTGAAAATATTGCTTTCAGAATTATGACAAAATAACTTTTCATTTAGACAATAAAAAGAACTAATTTTGCTGAGTGCATACTGCAAACATTCTTTTAATGACAGTTCATATTTACTGAGTGCTTTCAGTGTGCCCAGCACTATAGACTAACATTTTATGTTTTCACCCAGGATATTGATGAGAAAATTGAACTACAGATAGATTAAGCAATTTGTCGAGGGTGAACTTGAGAATCAAAGTCATAATTTGAACTTGGTCAGTCTGATTTCAGAACATGTGCTTGTAACCTCTATCTTACATTGTACCTTTTGTAGAAATCGTGGGAACAGAAACTATGTGATTCTGTTAATAAATGACTTAATAAAATTGCAATTAAAAATTAACTCAATAGGGCCGACCCTGTGGCGCACTCGGGAGAGTGCGGCACTGGGAGCACAGCGATGCTCCCGCTGCGGGTTCGGATCCTGTATAGGACTGGGCGGTACACTCACTGGCTGAGTGCCGGTCACGAAAAAGACAAAAAAAATAAAATAAAAAAATAATCTCAATAAATAATTTATTTTCAGTAGGCTCCTGTGTTTCTTTGACATACCCTCATTTGTATGATTTTGTTTTGAATACTTCTTGTGCTCCAGGTTCATGTGGTATTTTTTTTTTCCTTGGCATTAGAATCAAGCATTTCTCCCAGGAGCCCTGATTCTTTAACCCGAGAATGGTATTAGAAATGAATATCTGTGTGATAGGTGTACTCATTGCTACCGGGGTTTCGTTATTACAGACCTTCAGCAAACAGAGCAAGAAAATATGTGAATGTATACTAACTCATGTATATAAACATGTCTAAATATTTTAATATGGATCATCTGTATTTATATTAAACTAAACATAAGTTCATACTGATACCTGATTTGTAATCACATAGAACATTCTAGTCTTCTTTCTTTGCTTTTCTATATCCTCCCAATCCAATAGTGATAAACCTGGCTCCTACCATCAGCCATCCATTTACTTAACTATTTAATTCTAGTATACATGTAAAGGATTTTCAGAATTGTTCACCAGTACTTTCATGGGAAACAACTTTAACAACTAGAGTATGGTACTTATGTACAGTTACTTTTTCCTTTAGTCCTATAGTCTCCATTCATTTTCAAAGTTATTTAAGCCAGCACCTTTCCACCCACTTCCATTAGTGATGTAATTTCACATGTTTATAATACAGTTAGATTTTGTTATCATAATATATTTATTCCATCTTGGGGATCTTCTGACCTCCTAAATAACTTTTTTTTTTTTCAATTGCATATGTTAATATCCACTCTGTGTGTAGTAAAGTTTATAGATTTTTCACAGATTCATAGTATCAAATATTCTCCACTGCAGTATCTTACAGAATAGTTTCATAAATATATTAATGGAGGAGAATAGACAAATTTTACTTAATAAGAATTCCAAATGAATTATGTAGATATTATATATTTAAGAAGATGGAGTATAAGTCCCCATTTCTTAAGTGTGGACAGCACATAGTGACTTCCTTCCTAAGAGTATAGTATGGAAAGAGGGAAAAAGAGGAACTTAAGAGTGAAGACACTTGACAAACATTACTTCAGCTTGGCAATCAAGATTAACATCAACAGTGATAGTCATGTTGATGGCATGTAACCTTGATACAACGTGATGGAAATGGCCCTTCATCTCTGTGGTCTTCCTCCCCCAAACCCATATCCTCAGTGTAATTTTGAGAAAAACATCAGGCAAAGCCCGGTTGAGATGTATTATACAAATTACCTGATTAGTGCTTTTCAAAACTGAAAAGGTCATCAAAGACAAGGCAAGTCTGAGATATTGTCAGGCCTAGAGGAATCTAAAGGGAAAGAATGACTTAATGCAATGTGGTACCTTGAATGGGATCCTAGAACAGAGAAAGGACACCTGGTAAAATGTAAAAATAATCTGAATAAAGTATAAACTTCAGTTAATAATAAAATATCAATATTGGCTCATTCATTTTGACCAATGTACTATACTTATGTAAGATGCTAATTATAAGGAAAACTGGGCTGGGGTGGGGTGGATATGGGAGCTCCCTTTACTATCTTCACAACTTTTTTGTAAATCTAACAGTATTCTAATATAAAAATGTTTATTTTAAAAACATGAAAAATAAAATATGAGGAAGAACCTTTAAAAGAAGCATAACTACAGCACAGATTAACTTCTTGTATACCAGCAACATAATGCATAAAATTGATAGTAAGAAATTTTATTGAAAAAAATAATTCTTAAGATACTAAACTAGAATTTGAAGAAAGGCAGACATGGGCACTCTGGAAGCAAGAAGTCATTACAATTTGGAAGTGAGTTTGGGGAAATGGTTTAGAAGGAATTTTAAAAATACTCAATGCATGCGAGAAAGATGTAAAATTTAGTGATTATCTCCATTTTGAGAAATATACAAATATTTGAAGTGTGTAATTGCTAAATAAGATTTAGACAAATCTAAGCTTCACAGGTTTCTGGAAAAAGATGATAGCATTTTTCAGAGAAGCTGTTAATGGATCTGTTGAACTCTGTTGGCCCATCATACTAACTTCCTTAAGAAGGCCAAGCATCGTAAGATTAGCTAATGTAATTTTACTTTTCCTATTCTGGAGATTTCACTGAATTCAAAATAAAAGACTTTTTCAAAGGAACTGGCTTTTCCACATCTTTGAAAATAAGGCATTTTAAAGCAACCCAGAGAATATGTTTCATACTATTTTCTTCATCAGCTGATGAATTCATGGAATATTTAATTTTCCTTCTTTTTAAGGCAGGATTGGTCTGAAGTATTTCTTCAGTCTGACGATGAAAAATCAGTTTTGCCTCTTAAACTTGAATTTACATCTTGGTGAAATGCAATTGGCCTTATGCATTTCAACTGAACAAACAACTCATTAATTATGATTTTTCTAGGTATCAATTTCCTCAGAGTGAGGCAAAGGAGCACAAAAACAGATGTACTCAATCTACATATCAGCCTTTTCAAAGGTTTCTCTTTTTCTGATTGTTTAAAAGTCCCAACTGTATGAGAGTTGTGACTCTAAAAGAGTCAGCAAAGTGACAGTAATCCCCTTCATGAAGAAAATAATGAGGACTGCTAATTTTTGAACAAGTCTTACAGTGTAAGAAAAGATTAAATTCTAGCCAGTAGTCCCACGCTACTCTTAGCTGGTTGATAAGACAGGCAGAGCTCACTCTAGATGGGGAGAACCTTGGCAGCCATGGCAGCCAAATCCTTAAAATGGCCGCCAAACTTCCATCTCCTAGTGACTCATTCTTACACAGATTTTTGCTTAAATATAGCATCATGAATGCACAGCTGCAGAGGATGTGCAAAACAGCCGAAATTGTACACATTGCAATCTGCAAGGGATTTTTTCCTTCTTTTTATGTCTGGGGCATTGTTTCAAACAACCACGTGGATGCTGCCTTTGGCAACCTGCCACTTCTCTAGCACATTCATAAAACAATTGGAATGGTAGTACCTGGGTGCTGTTCCCAGAGAGGCATACAATATGAAACAGCTGCTCTTCTATTGAAATCATTATCAAGCATCAGCCTGAGATATGAGTGGGCACTGGTTTTAGGATCATTGATGAGTAATGCCTAAATGGGTTTTCGAAGAAGCAATCTGAAGTTCCCCCTCTCTGGCTTGTATTTTTGCACAGGAGCTGCCTGCTGTGGAGCTCAAGAAGAACCTTAAATGTCACTTGGGAACATTGTTATATTGGCTTTGGCACAAAATGTAATAGCCATGTCCTTGTTAAGCAGAATATTCTGCAGTGAGTTTGCAGGCATAATGGTCCCTGAAGAGTATATTTTATAGGATGTGCATGACTGGGCACAGAGAAACCAGGGATTTCCACAGGTTCTTAGACCTCTGAAGTAAATTCTTGCTTTCTTGGAAATAAAAACTATCAATTCCATCACTTGGAGACAGGTTTTGTGTGTGTGCGTGTGTATGACATTCCATTCTATCATTCTATATGTGGCATATTTAGCAAATATTTTAGTAAATATTCATTACATTGTGTGTGTGTGTGTGTGTGTGTGTGTGTGTGTGTACAAATATGCCAGTGAACAAGAAAAGGAGCTACAACAATAATGAAGCATGGACATGCCTGCTTATATGGAGTTTACTTTTACTGGGAGAAACTGAGTCTCACATAACAGTGCGATAAAATTATAACATTTGGGCTGTTTCTTAAAGAATCAGTAGATGACCAGATTGAGCAGATTGGGTAGAGGGAGAAGTACAGGAGAAGATTACACAGGAGAGAGTGTTTCAGAGGCCAACAATATTATCTGCAAAGAAAGCACAAAACTACAGACTGATGAGATAATGACAAAAAAAAGTAGGTATGAGGCAGAGAGAAGCTGTGACTGGAGAAAGGGTTTGCCAATAGATTTAGAATATTTGTGCTGAGAGGTTTGGACTCACTACTGTAAACCAACATGGCCCTGTGGGTCCCTCTGAAATTATTCCCTAAAACTGCTCTGTTAGAAAAAAAAAAGTTTTCAGTGGACAAATGTATTCATAATATTGCAGAATATATTCCCATCTTAGAGATTCACAATGAACATTAGGAAATAAAAGGCTTGGAAGAGACTTAAAATAAAGAAAGAAGTTTAAGTAGGCAATAGGGAGCCAATCAAAAGATTTAAAGCAAGAAAGTATACTAATAAGGTTTATTTTCAGGAGGAAATTCTACCAGCATTGTGGAACTAAAGTAAAGGAACCTGGAGATGAGAGCCACAGCACTTGATTCCATGGGACCGTGATGAGACTTAGAGAAAGAAGTGACAACAGGGTTGGAAATGTTTCTCAGGGAAAATTGCACCTGGCCAACAAAAATGCCGAGGGACGTAAGTCCAACAGCATGTTTTCTATTGGACCATAATAAGTCTGCAGGAACAGTATGTTGCCATATTGACAGTGATTACATTGCTATCATAAGATGAATGCCTGCTGTGCTTCACCTGAACTAGAATTTAGGAAATCTTGAATCTCATTTTCTCTTCACAATAATCCAGAAAAGTAAGCATCATTAAGGAAAATGATCCTCACAAAGGTTAGATAAACTAGCTCATGATCATATACTTAGTAACTAACCCAGCTGTAATACAGTACTGATTTTCTAGTTCCAGAGATTCTGTAATTGTAGCACTTGTACCAAGAACAGACACTGGAGAAGAATTTCTGCTTAGAAGAAACACCTCAGTGCAGGTGCAGATGATAGAAACATTATGAACACTAAGTCCAATACTGTGCTTGGAGAAGAGGGCCTTTTAACTCTTATGTAGTGATGCTTTAAGGAGGAGAGGGTTTGCCAATAACAACGGGGAAAAGGTAGATATTTAAAAGTATAGTTTGTGACTAAATGTTTGCAATGATGCCCTTCATTCAAAGAAACCCTTCAACCAGTAATCTCAATTCTTCACTTTTCCAAATATGAGAATGAAGAATAGAGCCAACTTAAATGGTCAAAACTGATGGCATAAAACTCTTGCACAAGTGTTCATACATATAACTTATTGAAAGATACTTTGGATTCTTACCAGAACCCTAATTTTATCCATTTCAGACCTAATTCTTAAGTAAGTTTGCAATCTAATTTCTCAGATTGGAATGATAAAATGCATACTCAGTGGTGAGCTCAAGGGGCAGCTACATAGGGAGAGCATAGCAAGAGAAGTAAATAATGATCATGAAGAGAGGGAGAGAATGCCTGGAAAAGCCTAGAAAAAGGGTCGCTGAAATATTCAAAGAACAGAGCAAGCACATGCTAAGTAGAAAACTTAGGAAGAACAAACACAAATAGCACAGAGGGAATGAATTTATTGAACAGAATGTATTTAGGCATCTTCTAGGTGCCAGACTCTGTGCTTCAGGTTGGGCAAATGGAAATACACAAGACATAAAATTATACTAGGTAATGCTGATCAGATATTCCTTACCCAGCCCTCACAGTTAAGACTTAAAAGACATCCTTTCCTTCTAACCAAGGAATCCATTCCAACAGCACGCTTGAGGGGTTGCCAAAGAGAGTTAGGATCCTAATATATTGTGTCTGGGTGTGACTATGACTGTAAGCATGATGGTAATCAGATTGTCCAATGGTTGGGAGTAGGGTAGGGGGGAGATTGAGCCTAGAATCCTGCCCCTGGATTTTTTTTTTATAGTATTCAATGGTTGCTGGGTGATTTTTGACAGTAGCACATTTTTTGAACCCTTAATTTGTTGACTCCAGTCACCTCTTCTAAGACTTGGAGCAATATTTCCCAGAATCCACTTTCTTGTGAGAGACACTAGCAAAAGGTTTGGAAGGTGAAAATGAAGAGTGTCATTAATCTACAAATGTGCTTATACCTGGGTGAAGGTAGACAGATGAGATTCCCAGATAGAATTTGAAAACACGAATTTCTTAATGATGAATTTCTAAACAAATAATACTCTAAACTGTATTAGAGACAATAGTCTAAAAATATAGTTAATTTTAATAAGTTGTTCATGATAAAACAACTGCACATATAGTAAGAATTTATTCTGGAAATTAAAGTCAGGGTTTCACCTTTGCGGAAGGTTTAACACAAAGACCAAAAAAAAAAAAAAAAAAAAAAAAGAAAGAAAGAAAAGAAAAAAAGAAAAATGCAGCTAATTTACAGCAGCATGACAGACAATGTCTCTTTCTTAGGAGAAGTTATATACAGGTTCCAACATAAAGCTGAATAAAAAGATGAACTCCTCAACCAGAGAATACCCTTATATTTTACTGTCTTTGGAGTCATATTAATAATGTCAAATTTAATGGAAACTAAGGCATTTTCAGCCAAGGAGAGGGGGAGGAAGTCTTTTCACATTCATGATGTAATGAAAAAACTGCTTGTGGTTTAAGCATCTACTCACATTGCCTCTGCTAATCATTCTCAAGGCCAGATAAGGTATCAGCCAGGTGTTTTTGAATAAAAGATGGAAGTAACCAGAGGGAAATGATCAAAGACAAAATTCACTTCATTCCTAATATTGCACAGAAATTGCTGGGCATAAATAGGACCACAGTGGTGTGGCCACTATGGGAATGTTGAAACTCGACTTTTCTGCTACCATGTACGCAGACACGATTAATTGCCTCAAACAAACTTTTCCCCAAGAGGGACGTAGTAATTCTAATCATGATGAGAATTATTAAAGGATTTTGCAAGCACAAAAACTGAAAAACATGCGCATTTTGTTATGGGTGTCTGAAAGAAAATCAGAGAAGGAGGTTTATCACCCACCCTATGTGACTATTTTCCTTGGGGCTGAAGCATTTCGTCCTTTGAACTGGTTAGATAAATGCTGATCTTCACAATAATCCTGTTTTAAAATGTCAAACTAGGATTAAGAGGCTAGCTGTCTCATTTTGGAGATTCATTCAGAGTAACAATTTATAGTATAATGGTGAAGGATTTAAGTCACTAATTGCAAGTTCTATGTGTTTAAAAGACATGCCAAAACATTAAACAGGTTTTTTTTTTTTTTATGGTAAATAAATATAAGAAAAACTTTCATACCTGAGCCACTTCCTCTGCACTAAAAATCTTTCCTGTAGAACTTTGCCAGAGTAATATGTTTTATTCACATGAAAAGGTTACTGTGGCTATGTAAGCCGAATCAAAATTTTGAGTAATTCCAAAATGCAATTTTATTCCTTCTGCCTTTTTATTTTCTACTCCATCTCTGAATCCATTTACACTGATTGAAGCTTAAGAAAGGTTTCAAATCCTGCTCCAAATCCCTAAATGCCTCCATCTGAATTGACATCAATGAAAGTAAGACATAGCCTCTGATGTGAACATTGCCAAGCCAGGGATTTTACCACGATTCCTGGATTTCGTTCAGTCACACCAGCCAAAGGAGATATTGTCCAGGTTTTCCTTCCAGTCACTAGAACATAATGCAGGTTTTAATATCTTGAGACTTTCCTCACCTCCCTCTCTCCATGAAACAAGTGTGTGGCTCTATCCTTCAAAGATGAATCCTAAAGGATTTTAGGAGCTAGCCATCATCAGCACTTAGAAGTGTAATCACAGTGATACAGAGGTACTGTTTCTTTCAGAAAACTTTAGTTTTCTAAAAGCCTATATAGAAAGCAGAAAATGTTATTTTAGGAATCCCAGAGAGTGGATACTGTTCTTCACACTTAAATGAGGTTGTTTAAGATCTAAAGCTTCTTTTTGCAAGATTAATGCAGGCTATAATTAATACAGCCAAACTTCAGCACGTTACTGAATTTAAGACTGAAATTCTAAAAGAGAAAAGAATAATTGAACATTTTAAAATACAGAATAGGTAATAATGCTTTTTGACAGTTTATGATGCTGATTACCAACCAAAATGGCCTGATTAAAAAAATACAGTTTCACCCAAAGTTTCAAATTTGTTCTGTCTTTTTATAAGAATAACAAGTACTGGCACATGGTATTCCCAACTTCTAGCATCCAGTAATATGGGTAGCCAATGTATTTATAGTAACCTATAAAGTGTAATCTCATGTACAAACCCTGTGTTTCCATTGCTGTGTTTTGCTATCTCAGTGATTGCCATTAACCTTTCAGACTGCAGCAAAGACTGAGGCTATAATACAGACAGAAGTGGATGACCCTCAGGAACAAAAACTACCAGTTTGCAAATACACCAAACTTCAAATAAATCTTTGATAATATCTTTTTATCAATTTGGAAGTCTCATTTCACCAACATTTTACATGTAGACGGTTGCTTCAGGCCAGCGGGATCTCCAACCACATGTCATGCTCAAGAAACCTTAAATACATCTTGGATTTACAGAAAGTCCTCAAGAAAGTAGGGACAGCAGTGTAGGTCAGAGGAATGGCTGGTCTTTGGAGTCTGGCATGCTGTTTTTGAATCTAATTACCATGCTTCGAGTGTGTGATTCTGAGCAAATTACTATCTTCACCAAGCCTCAGTGTCCACATCTATAAAATGAGAAAACTAACATCTAATCTTTCATGATAGCTTGAGAGTATTCAATGAGGTAAAGAATAAAAAAACCCTGATTTAATAAATAGTAGCTGATTGAACTATTAGAATTTTCTATAAAAATAGTTTCTAAGTTTTAAGAGATACGTCTTCTCTCTCCCTATCCCCTTCCATTCGCCTCCACACTGTGGAGGGTTGGGGGACAGGAAGTTATATTAGAGGCAAAACTAATCGATCTCATAGGAATGGGTAGATGTATGCTTAGTCTTGGGTTCTGTGTCAGCATCTTTTATTTAAGACCCTAATGGCCAGTCCCACAAAAAAGGGAAATTCTCAACGATAAATAAATAAGCCTAGTCCTCCACTGAGAGCAGCAAATTCCTGCCTGAAAGATTTCCTTGGCTTCCAGGAAAAGATTCATGCTGCTCTTTTCTTTCAAAAGGCCCCTCTGAGAGAATATTGGATATTTATCATCTTTAAAGCAAAGAGGCTGTGAGCTGCTATGCTCATTCTACCACTAAGACTTGGAGAACTGAGTCTTGGAGAACCTTCTAAAACCACTCTCAGTTGGAGGGCACACCACAGTCTTTTAACTAACATTTTCAAGGCCATGTGCCAAGAATCAGATCCAATTGATATCAAGAAGTCTTAAACAATTCCACATCAATATGCCCACGCTTCTGTTCTTCAATAACCATGTGAGGTTCTCTTCATCCCAGCAAAAGTGGAATCCCATGAGGCTCTCCCAGGCCATGCTTATGACACAGTCAGGCTACCAGATGATGTTCCATTATTATATTCTTAGTTGAAAACTCACTGAGTACAAGTAATTCTGTTTTCCTAAAGCAATCCACAGCACTACCCTCTCACGCAGATAAAAGGCTAATTCAGAAAATGTCTCTTTCTCTCTAGTCACTTCTTCTAAATTAACACTTTCTTTGGGTTTATTTTCACTTTTATGTATGCTCAGTATTTAAAAAGTTCATTGGCTATAAATTACAAAGCACTTTGTAAATCACTCATCAGATCAATAATTGCAGAAAATCTGAAATGCTCTAACATTTTTGGTTCTATGTATTCTAAGCCTTAATACAGGATTACATATATTGAAAGAAATTTTATATGGTCAGAGTTGGTGTGGGTCTGGCGCTCTGAACCAGTGAGACCCTTCTACTTGGAAAGAGCTACTTTGGTTTTGACATGATTGACACAAGTTTCTAATAAGGCATCCTGGAAGGATTGTTAATATTTTAAATACCTCTGATTTCTAAGTTCAGAAACTCCTCTCTGTGCCAATTAGCTGGGAATGATTGCACATATATTGGAATTAATACCCTGAATTGGTTTTCTCAATCACAGTATAACTACAAAGGTGAATTTCAACCAGTTTTTAAATATTCTTGATAATATAAGAATAAAAGTTACATAAATGGTTCTTCATTTTAAGGTCTTTGATCACAAAGCATTAATAATGCTTTATTAAGAAAATCATTCAATGTGAAAAATCTTTTACTGTGTTATATAACCAAGCAGATAAGTAGCCTTGGGGCCTTGGGGGTTGACTTTACATGGTTAAATAAGATTTATAGGAGGTCATTGGTTTGGACTGAGCTTTTGCACTAAGCCCAACAGACCAAACCAAAATAGAGTTACTCATGCTGAAATTCTAGGTCACCAAACTGATACTAAGTTCTGTCTATCTGACCTTGGAAAAACTCAGGAGAGACAGAGATAACAGCCAAATCTCCAAACAAGCCGGTTTTAGCTGGCATGATAAGGGAGTTCCCTCTGCTTTAACCTCTTCAGGGAAAATAACTCTAAAAGGACCAATCTACATTCCGTTCTTTGTTTCTGCTTTCCTCTGCCATTTTTCTGTCTGTAAAGCCAAACTTCCCTGCTCAGCTCATCAGAACACTTTTATAGAATGAGGTGTTGCCCAATTCTAGAATCGCAAATAAAAGCCAGTTAAGATCTTTAAACTAAAGTTCTTATAATTTTATCTTTTGACAACATAATCATTTTAAGTAAAGCCCACTTTTGCTACACTGTCTGGTAGATTAAACAATGACTCCTTTATATTGTACCAAAGGTAAATGTTCTAAAATTATTGTCCATCCCAATTAGACTTAGATTGCTAAAGAAATCTTTGTCATCTTTAAAAAAACCCATAAAATATATATTTTCTAAATGATTTCTTCTCAGTGCATTCAAAAATATTTAAAATCCGGTCTTTCATCTCACTTCAACAACTACAGTGAAATGTATGGAGAAGCAGGAAAAGCTACATATTGAAACACCCAGAAAGGAAAATATACATAATTTTCTTCTGACTTAGTCAGAAGGTAAGTGCAGTATCCAGCCACTGGCTGAAGAAAATGATACTTTATCAGCACTGGGCAGGAGAGGCGGTCTGTAATTTCTTGTCAAGAGTGACATACACATCTATCCCCAAAGACATTAATGCACCTCATTAAAAAAGCAGACATTCTAGTGCTAAAAAATAGATCAGTCCACAAGGAAATGCCAGAAGAGGGGACTAAAGCCTGGAAATTCACTGTTCCTTAGAGTTTGTTAGTCAGGTGAACTGTTGCTATAGCAGGCTGTCTGGGGGAGTAGGTGCAAGAAGGGAGGAATGTTTCTTATGAAATTCACCTACTGTTCTCTATGTAAGGCAATGAATTAAATTAAATAGCAAAGGGCATTGACTGAATATTGGGATGCATACAAACTTGATCTTTCTAGGTTACCTTGATTGAGCTAATTATCAAGGTAAAAGAGATTAAATAAGATAAAGCAAATTTTTTTTTCCAAAAAATCCCCCAAACCAAAGTTCTAGCATATACCTTATTAACATTCTACACAACCACGTATATATACAAGGTGTGTATACTGAAAGTCACAAGGCAGGGTTTTCTCATAAAGTTTATTCAGAAAAAGTTTACACATGGATCTCAAACATAAAGTGATAATTGAAACTGAGCTGCTAAACACTTAAGGATTTCTCTATCCCTAAATCTATACCCAGCATTTGGCAGGATGCAATATATAAATAGTGAGTTTACCTTTCTCTGAATTCTCTCCCATAACCAATTTAAAAAATGGTAGCTTAAGTTTTTTTGTCCCAGTTGCCTCAATTTCAAATGTAAAAACAGCTCACTTTGTTACCCTGCAAAATACTGTTTTGGATATATAAAGATGAAGTAGTGGAGAGAAAATAAAACAAGGAAATATTTCAAATGACATACAGAACATATAAAAAATGACTGCTTTCTTGCCAAAGAAAAATTCAACAAATTAAAGAATTTTTGTAAATTATATGTATTTTAGGCTAAATTTTAATAGTTAATTTGTTGGGAAAAAATCCTTTTGTCCTATCACATGTAGAATGTTCATTCTAGAATATTCACACATAATCTACTTCCCAATATCTCACCATCCCCCTCAGTATTCTTAGCTCTACATATCAGAACACAGAATGTTGACTGCAAAATAAACATCTGAAGATTGATTTATTGAGAATTAAAATGAATTTGCAAGAAGTGTCAGAGAATTACCTTCACAATTTTCACATATCTGGGATTTTCTGTTATAGCACTGATTTAAAATGCTTAGTTCAATTTTCTACAAAAGAATATTAGCAATAATCAGAGCTGATATTGGATCAAAAATAAGACATGATTTTTTAAATTTTATTTTTACATAGATAGAGAAATTTAGATATAAACATATATAATATTTGCTCTAATATAGGATATTTTATTCACTAAGCTTACACCTGTTCTGGAATTGGAGTTGCCATTAGTGAGGAGCTGTGGATAGACCATGGAGCCTTATTTGCCATCTAGAGATGCAGTAGTTCAGGAGTGGACGTAATTCTGGGTCATGGGAATGTTAACAAAGAAGGGCTCTGAAGAACCATGAAGTTCTCAACAAAAAAATTCAAAATAATTTTACAGGCTATCACAGCAAATATCTGACTTCTGATTCCTGGGACCAGCTTATTAAGAAAGACTCCTTCTGATTCTCAATTTCATCTAAAGATTATAAAAACTACTTTAACAAAAATAGAACAAACATTTGACATATTTTTTCATAACAAAGGTCATTGTTGATTGAAGCATCATATTATAAGATAGACTTGAGTTCCCTCAGATGAAATGCTGAATATGTTTATATCCAGGCAGCTCTTTCCAAAGAACAAGGTGCTGAGGACTGGGTGCTGCGCTTCTCAAAGGGCTCGTTACTCTAGACACAGCCAACATAAATGCAATGATATTAGGAGAACTAGGGTAGTAAAACTCCCAATGACTGATTAAAATTAATAAAGTGAAAGGACCAAAACCAAAGGGGACCTGAGAGTATATGTGTTTAGATAGATAGGTGGGTGGGTAGATAGATTGATTGATAGATACATAAATAGATGATCAATATTTAGATATAGATATATATTTGTCTGTTTGTTTGATTTTCATGAAACATGAGGCAATTATGTCCCCACAGAATCCCATTTCCCACTTACCAGTGTACCTAACAGAGTTCTGAAACATTTTTGTTTAATTTTTCCATTAAACAAATTCCCTTGTTTCGTAAAATCCTTTGCAGTTAATGCCCTTGACAACTTTATCGAAAGATATCCTTTTTAAAAATGCTTAAAACTCTTAAAAATATGCATATGTCCCGTTGTGGGTGTTTACATGTATGCACAGTTAAGGGAATAATGAATGCAAAATTCACAGCAGTGGTTACTCTTAGGGAGAGGCAGAAGGATGCAATGATGTAATTGTTATTTGGAAAATGTCTTTATGGCTAAGAGATTGAACTAATTTCGTACTGATTGGTAAGTAACTAGTTGCTTCAATTCATCTGAGTTTTTCTTCTACCCAGACTCTCTACAATGTTTCCTCTGTACAACCCCCCATAACAGGGGGTCTCCAGAACTGGGCTCTAGAACTTGGGCCACTATCTGCTCACTTTGTGCTTCTATCATATTTATGGTTAGACTGTTTGCATATTACCATAAGTCTTTTGTATCTTATTTGCTAGATTATTAATTCTCGGGTTGGGCTGTGGGTTTATGGATGTTTCTGATATTATGAATTAACCATACACCAATAAAGGAAGAAGAAAGGTACAAAAAACAGGAGGTCAATTCAACTGAACATTCTTCTGTATTTGTGACAGTTTTTCCTAAGCTTTGTGACTTATTTCTGAATAGGCTTTGATTCCTTTTTTCTCTCACACTTTTAACGGGACCCAGCCAGGAAATTTATCCTGCATGCTTCCCTGGGAGACATAATCTTCACTGACATCATCAATACTGGGAACACTGCCCAGCAAGTGAGATTCAATATTAATTATTCTTACTTATTGAGCATAGATTGTGTACTTTGGATTACCCAAAACACAGGAGACAAGGTCTCTGGCCTGAGGGTGTGCAGAGAGCTTAAATTAGTGAGGCAGGATAATTCAGCTGAGGCATTGACAGCAGAATCTGGGTTAAGTTGTGTTCCCTCTGCTGGCCACCTAGCTGTTACCACTCGCAATGGTGAAACATAACCAGGCCTTTACTAGTCCTGCTAGAGATCTCCCTTAAAGGGTTATGTTTGTTGATGTTGACTTTTACTGTTTGTCTACTTTTAATGCACTTCTGCATTCTTACATATAGGCAGCATTTTAAATGATGTTGTTTTGAGGAGTACTAAATGATGCACTGTCCTAATGTATTTCCAGTAAAAATGTTTACCAACATTTGTTTCTGGCTATATTTCTGGGCATATGCTAAACAGTTCACATGTATTATCTCATTTAATGTTTACTAACTGAAAAAAAAAAACAACAACCCTTTGGTGTAAGAGTAAGAGTTTGTAAGAATAAGAACGTATAAGCAGCTTGAAATGGTAGGACAAGGGAAAAAAGCAGAATCTTTTTTAGGAAGAAAATTCTCATTTTGTTAATGGGCATATTTAGATATGAAAAGCAAATTTTCTTGCTCACTCAAGACTGAGAATTATTTTGAAGGAAAGTGTGTGGCAAAATTCTTCTGTCTATGAAAGTAACAGGAATCTGGAAGTTTTTATCCAGAAAGTGGAGGGTGTAATGATTGAGGTACTTTAAATTTGGAAATAAAGAGAAATGTGAGGAAAAGAAGAGTCTCCAAAAAGCACTAGAGGCTGCGGCCAGCTGAAAGACACATCCATAAAGAACTTCCCTAAGGCAGAAAACAGCCAACTTTTTTAGGGTAATGGTATCTAATATTTTATTTTAAGCTCTTCTATGTGTTGTGTTAAGTTATAACCTTCTCTACTAAGCCCAAACTTTGAGTAAAAATCTATTATACGCTCCTGATGTTAATGGCATTTCTGCAGAATGAAGAATAGAGGGATGGTAGGTGGCATTTACAAAATCCCAAGATGTCTCAGCTTAACCTCTAGAACTTACTTATATACCAAGGTATCATCCCAGTGATTATGTTATATATATGACGACCTTAAGATGAGGAGATTATCAGGCAAGCCTGATCTAATTACATGAGCCCTTTTAAAAAAGAGAGCTTTCTCTGGCTGATAGCAAAAGAAAAAGTCAGAGAGATGTGAAGTTGAAGTAGGAATCACACCATGGCTTCTTTGAAGATGAATGGGGTCACGTGAGAAGAAATGTGGGTGGCATTAAGGAGCTGACAACCAGCAAGGAAACAGGGACTTTAGTTCTACAACCACAAGGAACTGAATTCTGCCAACAACCTGAATGAGCTTTAAAGAGGATTACTTCCCAGAGACTACAGATATTAACTGAGCCCAGCTGACACCTTGATTTCAGCCCCGAGCATAGAACACAGTCAAGTTCACCTGGACCTACAGAACTGTGAGCTAGTAAATGGATGCTGTTTTAAGCTAGGAAGGTCATGATAATTTGTTATGCAGCAATAGAAAACTGATATGACTCATAATCAAAATGGGCCAAAAAGGAGAGCATGTAGAAAATAAATTATGAGAGACAAGACAGAAATCATAGAGAAGAAATAGGAAAGAGAAGTATAAGCTCCCTGAAAAGTCTCAGCTGCATTAGGATAGTGCAAGTTTTCCCACGATGGGATGGATGCTTACATTCTATCTAAAAGTTAATGCGGTGAATCCCGCAAGTGTTTAGACTTAGGGGAATATCTTATGGAAAAGATATAAAATTATTGCCCTCATTTTGTGAAAGTATTAGTGAGTAGGGAATTTTAGTGACTTTGGGCAGGAGGGAAGTTAGAAAATCCCTAGCTTGGGTGAAGATATAAAACTATATTTATCCAGTTTTGAAGCAACCTATTTTTTCAGACAAAAACTGTGAAAGTTGCAAAGAGTAAAAACTATAAACTGTAGTTAACCATGTAATCTTTCAGAGGCAGCAATCAGAAATCAAAGGTCATCTGTTTCAAGATGTTATCAAATAAATCTACTGCTAAAAGTATGCTGTGAACTATAATGGTATTACACTTGCAATTGGATAGCATCACATTAGACCAGAATATCAAAGGTCAGAATGTCAGTATAAATAAATGCTTTCTGAATATTTCCAGTTAAACATGGATAATCCATCACACTTTATTCACAGCTAATCCCACCAGAAACTCCACTAAAATATCAGTCAAAAGATTTTTGAAAAGCAAAAACTCGAAAGAACGGCAGCAAAAACACCCCCCAAAACAAGAGAGCCAAACACAGCAATACAGTTCTGGAAACCAGAAAAAAATTCGTTGAATTGTTACTGACTTATGAGTGGCTGCTATAGGCCAGATACAGGTACATTCGTGGTATGGCACCCTGGAAGGGCTCAGGAATTGAAGGCACCAGGTACATCTGACAGTAGGGGAGCAGGTAAGGCTAAAAACAGGTTTACTTTTTGCATGTCTCCCATATCACATCCCACGCTCTATAGAGTTGATTATTCCCTTTTCCCCTTCACAGCTTAAGACTGTGAGGTACTTTAAGCTCAGCAATACAAGTTACAGCTAAGGATGGGCTATCAATATTGAAAGCAAGAGGATTTAGTAAAAGACAACATATTAAGTGGTGAGGTCTCTGGCCTCCTTCTTTTACTAGACTCTGTGAATGCTGGCAGTCAAGTTTATAGACCATGGCAAGAGATTTGAGTAGGATTGGAAAAAATGGCCTGCTGCTTGTTCTTATAAACTTTTATTGGTATATAGCCACATCCTTTATTTATGTATTATCTATGACTACTTTTGTGCTATAATGGCAGAGTTGAATAACAATGACAAAGACCATATAGCCAATAAAGCATAAAATATTTGGTACTGGCTTTTGCAGAAGAAGTTTGCTAAACCCTAGACTAGAGATTCCTTTCAATGAAACTTACAGGAACAAGAGACAAAATGTATAGATACTTAAAAATAGAGTTTCTAAATAAAATGGCTCAACAAGTTTATCCTACAATAAAACCACCACTTGACAAAGCTCATCTATGAAAACAGAATTTGCAAATATCTCTGTAGTGCTCAGCTTCCCTTTATATAAAAAGGAACAGCCAAGGATTACCAGACATTTAAACCAAGCCTTTAAAATGAAATACAAAGATTAGAAAGAAAAATAAAAGATTAAAGTAAAGAGGGTCAATGAAGGTAGTTGAAGGGAAAAAGAAAAGGAAAATACATACACACATATATGGAATGTCTTTGGAGAACTCAACTGTAAGCATTAAATAAGAACATGGCTATTTAGAAATAGAAATAAGAAAAGGAGTATACAGATAAGAAAAGTTTTCTCAAAAATTGTTATACAATAGCAGAAAAAAAGATCAGAAGAAATTCTGGAAGATAAAGTTTAAAAAATGTAGAACGTGCCTGACTTATTTCACTTAATATAATTTTTTCTAGGTCCATCCATGTTGCTGCAAATGGTAGTATTTCATTCTTTTTTATAGCAGAGTAGAATTCCATTGTGTAGATATACCACATTTTCCATATCCACTCATCTGATGATGGACATTTGGGCTGGTTCCAGCTCTTGGCTATTGTAAATAGTGCTGCAATAAATACTGGAGTGCAGATATCCCTTCGGCATGATGATTTCCCTTCCTCTGGGTATATTCCCAGCAGTGGAATAGCTGAGTCATATGGTAGATCTATCTGTAATTGTTTAAGGAACCTCCAAGCCATTTTCCATAAAGGCTGCACCATTTTGCAGCCCCACCAACAGTGTAGGAGTGTTCGTTTTTCTCTGCAACCTCATCAGCATTTATCATTCTCAGTCTTTTGGATATTAGCCATCCTAACTGGAGTGAGATGGTATCTCAGTGTGGTTTTGATTTGCATTTCTTGAATGCTGAGTGACGTTGGGCATTTTTTCATGTGTCTTTTGGCCATTCATATATCTTCCTTTGAGAAATGTCTATTCAGCTCCTTTGCCCATTTTTTAATTGGGTTAAGCACAGAAAGAGAAATACCACATGTTCTCACTTATTTGTGGGAGCTAAAAATAAATAAATAAATACACAAACAAAGAGGGGGGTGGGAAAAAAGACACAACAATCACAGTTCCTTGAACTTGTTAACACAAGTGAATAGATATGATGTTGATGGGTGGGAGGGGGGAGTTGGAGGGGGTGAGGGAGGAATTGGTAAAGGGAAACAAAAATCAACTACATTGTATATTGATAAAATAAATAATAATAATAATAATAATAACAACACTAATAATAATAATAATATAGTACAAGTTTAAAAAGAGTAGAATATAAAACAACACAGAGAAAAGCGTCCAATAACTAAAGCAGAAATTTCCTAAAGCGGAAGCACTATTTCCCGATTGAGTGGATAATCTGAGTGCTCACCACAATGTAAGAAAAGATCCATATTTTGCCTAGGTCTCTGATACAAAAACTAATTGGTAAACCTCAGCTTTTAAAACTGGCAGCTTTTGTACAATACAGAGTTCGGAAGAAGCATTACTATATGGTCAGTATAGCCAGGTTTTGTCCTAGTCATCTGATTGTAGACGTTTTGTTTGCTGCAAGTTCAGGTTCTTTTGCAAAATGAATTAAAAAACACTTAAGATAGTTGCTTCATAACTAGTCTAATGGCTCAAAATCCACATGGCATTTCAGGACACTAAATGATAATACTACTGTCTCCTCTAAGGCAGTATGGCTATTAGTCCCAAGTAGTCACAGCAAGTCTGAAGTTTGTAAAAATATTCCTGGAAAGTCCATTTGACCAAAAAGTGCATTTATGTGAATACATCTCAGCAATGCTACTATGAAAAGCATGAATGTGAAAAATGATTTAATGTTCTTTCTCTTCTTTTTGTAAACCATAGAGATACAATAAAAAACATAATGTTTATTTAACTTTTTTCTCAGTCAGATTTTAATAGATTTACCTCCAATAACTTTTAAAAACCAGAATAGAAATGTTGGTTGTTTGCATGAGAGCTCAGTACCTGTCTCTTAGAAGGTAACCAATGAGAACTTTTAAATTCAATTTAAAAAGGTTTAATTGTATTCATGTCTTTAAGTTCAATGAGAAATAAAACGAAACACATCATGTGTTCACATTATTTCCACCTCAAACCTGACTTAAAACTGATTTCAGAATGTCTCCAAACAGACTTGTGAACTTGCAAACACGTTTTAACAACCTTAACATACTTGAAATTAAATCCATACATATTCACTCGTATGAGTTTCTAGTCCTCATTTTTGTCTTAATATTCATGGCTATACATATTCATGGATAAAAAGATACACAATCTTAGAATAAATCTTGGAATCTTCTTTAAACCTTTCCTTACATCTATTCAATTTTCAAGTCCTGTTCATCAACATATCTCTTATATATACTCCCTCCTCTCTACTGCCCTAGCTACTACTCCAGGTCAGGCTCTAGCCACTTTATGGCAGCTGCCTTAGAGGTCTCTGTGTCTTGAGCTTCTAGTCTAGTAGATCTTGTATGCTAATTATAAGGAGTTTCTCTTCTGCTCAAAACCTATCAGTGGTTTCTAGGGCCTTCTGAAAAAAGCTCAATACTTATCATGACAGCCAATAGCCATATGACCTGACACTAATCTGCAATTCTGGCTCTATTGTGTACACGTGTACACACACACACACACGCACACACACACACACACACACACACAGAGTCAATTGAGACCTTGCCTTGCTCTTCCCTGTATCACTTTCTCTTCTAGAAAGCTCTCTCTTCTCCATTTTCTTACACTCATAGCCCTCATTAGCAGACCCAGATTTAATATAGAGATTACAAATTGGTGGTCTGCAAGTCAAATATGGGATTTAGATTTATTTTGTTAAACTGTTTCCGTATGTTTGTAATTTATATATACATGAGCTTATGTACAGAATATAATCTTTGAATGGTTTTATAAATTATATCAATAAATATAGATATTACATATATGCCATATATATAATTCTGAAAAATTTTAGAGGGTAGAGATTACACACAAAACTCCAGATTTGTGGCTGCTCTTGAGAAATCAGAAGCCTTTGCCACATAAGGACTCTTATTCCTACATGGTAATAATAATCAACTAGAGGTAGGGAAAAGTTGTCACTTTTAAAAAAGACATATACTCTCTGGTTGTCCTCAGTAGCTGCCACTTTCCTTTATCTTACAAATGGCCCACCCACTTTTTCATGTATACTGCTCTCCTGTCACCTGCAGACTTTCACATTGGTAACCCTGGTTTATTTCTACTCCTGCATGGAAATATCTGATTATTTCATTCACTTTAATCCCTGCTTTCTTTGCACCCCTGTAGTTTTGTTTTTTTTTAAATACTCATTTCTCCTTTATTTTAACAAGAAAACAAATAAATGCAATCTACAACCAGAAGTAACATTAGATACCTTTCTCCACTAATGTACTTTAAAATCTTTGAGAGTGGGATTGAGTCTCATTTGATGTTTTTCCTCTCAAGGAACTTAGTACAAAAACAAAAATACTCAGCAAATTTTCTTTTCTTTTCTTTTTTTTTTTTTGCAAGGGTGAATGTGTAAATAATGAGGCTTTGCTAAAATAATTTTCAATAAATTTAACTTGTAATATCTGACAAATCCATACATAATAATCATTGACATATATAAGAATCATTTGGAATGTCACTTAGGCACTAACTATTTTTTGTATTTTACCTTCCACAGCTAAAAAAATTTGCTGTTCTTCAAACTCTATACATGGTACTGTCACTTGCACATGTGTTTTTCTCATATTTTTTGGAATTATCTTAATGGAATGCTTATTTGGATCCTCACTGTTCTAGCCATATGGAAATAAGTTATCTGTTATGACCTTGAATCATTAATTCAGTCTCTGAACACACTGTTACATTGAAAGCACAAAAACCAGTCTTCACTAGTGGTAGAGAGATTTGTTCAAGGACAGAAAGTAACTGAATCTCACACAGTTAACCCATTAAACTCAAATTATTTAGAAGATTGTGAATTTGGAGGTATTGCTCTTCTTTTTAAATTGGATGAAATAGAGTTTAGTCTCATGGATTTTTGGTCTCAGATTTGTTTAAGTGGTATAAAGTATGTGCTTCCAGGGAATTAGAAAGTGGACTAAAATTCAATAAATTGACTGACTAAAATGTAGCTGTTCAAACAGAATAAAAATTGACTGCTGGATTACTTGAGCATTGACAGCATAGATCCTGATAGAGCAGAAGCCCTAACATTCTTCCTTATCATTTGATCTAGGAGGAGAAAACATAAAAATTTCCTCTACTTCTTAAATTTGTACCTTCATTTAACCTTCGAAATACTTGTGCTTTTCTTTTGCATGCCTCTGCTCTAGAAAATATGAATGATAAGCTCATCAGGAGATTAAAGTGCAGTTGTTGTATATTAGTCTAATGGAATTGTCAGGTCTCATTAATAATAGGAATGTATCATTTGCAATCAAACAGCTATTCATTGATAGAAACAGCAAGGTTGTCTTCATTTTTAAAAAATACTATTTAGTTAGACCGAGATTATTCCTACATGTTTTATAACTGTTTTACAAGCCTTTTTAAAATTACTGTCATTTTTACTTTTTTTAGTAGAGTTCATTTCAGTTATGTCTATGTGACTGTGACAAAATCAGATTAAACTAAAAGATTTAGTTGGCTGATTAATTCATTACTAAGTCCTTTTTTCCCCTTAAACCTCAGTAAAGCAGACAGTAATGTCACATGTCTTTCCATGGGGCATACAACTAAAACTGGGATTGCTAGGTCAATGAGAAGCATATATCTGACTTGACTGATGTTGCCAAATAGTTTTCCAAAGTCATTTTTCCAATTTATACTCCCATTTATAGTGTGTGAAAACTCTCTCTCTTCTACAATCTTGTGAACACTTGGTGTCATCTGTCTTTTCCATTTCATCCATTCTGGTGGGAGTATAGAGGTATCACATTGTAATTTAATTTGCATTTCTCTAATGACTAATTAAGTCACAAGCCTTTTCATATGTTTATTTTCTCTGCTGGTTGGTATTCTAGGAGTTGTAACAGATTCAAATCTCTCCCATTAACATTAGGGTTCTAACTGTCCTTTTATGAGACTGACATTGTACTACTGGATCTGAGTCTACATGACATAAGGAATAAAATTGTTAAGCAAAGACATTCTCCCTATACCCCTCCAATCTTGTGTCTATCTTCAACTCTTGCAAAAGTAGACTAGGTTAGGGTAAGGGAGGGAGGTTAGATATAAAAGAGATGTCTACTGTAGCTAAGAAAAAACAATGTCATCACATGCATAATTTTTCTATTGTGGGAAATATGTTTAAATTAAACAATTCCAATCAAGCAAATAAACCAGAAAAAAGGACACTAACGACATCATAGTACAGGGCATCCAAAGTGGATACTAAGGAAGAGATGAGGCAGAACAGAGGCCTTCCCTGCATCCTGTGGTCCACTTTGAATGAAACAACCCCACCTCAACGCCACCAGACATGCACAGATATCAGCTAATAAAGACCACACTAAAGGGAATTTAAGCCAGTGTACATGCAAGTACTCAAGACTTCCAGCAAATAGCAAGAGCTCTAAAACAAAACAAACCCCGCCCCCAAAACCAAAGTCCAACCATGGATAACAATAGCAAGGGCCAAACAGAAAAAAAAAAAAAAGAAAGAAAGAAAGTAAACTATTCTCTTGGCCACATTAGTACAGGATCCTTATCAGATACTTAGCAAGAAGGGTCTAGAAAACTACAACAGAGCAGAGTTGCATGGAACTTAAAGATTACATACATATGTTTACATATATATATATACATGGATATGGATATTCATCTTGAGCATGAAAGAAACAGATCAGGTATGGGGAAAATAACTTGAAGTGATTATCAGTTTTATCTTTAGATAAATTATTTTTTATCTCATCTTAAAAATGGGTCAATTTCTCAAATCGTCCAAGGGAAGACATATCTGAGACAGAGTAAATTAAGGCTTTAAGAGATAATTGGGACAGGTCATCTGATGAATGAAAGAGACAGAACTAATAAGCCAACATGTATTGAATATCTTTCGTGTTCAGAGCTAGGGAATGAAGCAACTGTTTGAGAGCTGTATAGAAGCTGGAACAGAAAAATCAGCCCAGCAGCAATAATTCCACTCAGCAAAACTTGGAAGCATCCTGTGCCCAGTGAGGACCCAATGATGACATCATACAACTGTTACCACTACATACTCTCTCCTTAGTCTTTGCCAATCCATAATTTTCTATGAAATTAATATAAACAGAAAGGGTAAGTATAAAATTCTTTTTCTTTTCTTTTAAAAATATGACTATATGACCAAATACCCTTCGTTGTGTTGCATGAATGGATTTCCTTTTCTGGCATTTTGATACATACAATTTTCCTTGGCCATCTCTGCTTTGCTGCTTCCCCTGTTTGCTACACCCTTCTGCATTTCTCTTTTTAGAGAGGCATACCTCTCTCCATTTGTTTTATGGAGGAATCTGGCTGGGTGGGAAGGAAGGGCTATTTTCCCCATTGGCATGCTGTCGGGCATTTGTGGCATGCTGCAGTTGAGCCTGTGTGTCGATTTTTGAATTGTACATCAGTCTCATTTAATATTATTCCTACATAAAACTGTCCAGCCAAACATACACATTTATATATTTTATTTTATAGTTAGGAAATAAGGGCCTTACAGCTCTAAAAGAACAACTGGCAGGTTGTGGTTGCCACCTGCCTACTGAATAGTTTATTGAGAGCATAGTTAAATTAACATGAGCCTTGTCATAACACTTTAATTTATCTTTGGAATATGAACCATGGTTTGGCTGACATTTTTTTCCCCTTATTTTACTGTTAAATGTATTTTCATTCTATTAAGCTCAGGTGGGGCTTAACTCAATTAATATGAGTTAAGGGCATGACATTGTACCTAAACTTTTTATTTATTTATTTATTTAAAGAATTCAGGCTGGAGAAATAAACTTCCAGACCTAATGAAAGATTGCATGGTGTTAAATTTGATAACTCTTTCAACACATGACATAAAATGAAAAGGCTTCCATGTTCTGCCTATTTCTGAGGAAGCTGGGATGGCAACCCCATCCACCTGCCTTCAGGAAATAGTTTATCTCCCATTTCTTTATTAATCCTGGCCCTGCGGACTTTCTAAGCTCATTTATTTTATTCTACCTTTTCAGATAAAAAAAGTAAAGAGAGAAAGAAAGTAAATCACTTTCTGGAACCTCAGAGTAATATTTTACCGAAGAGTACGTTAGCACTTACCAGCTTGTTAGCTGTGTTGTACTGGGACACAGACAGAATTATTAGGTTTATTTTGATCCATGTCAATCATTATTCTGTGAATAATGTGATACCCTAAAAACATCTACCAAGAAGTTTTGTTCTCTCTGCTGTTTTAAATGGGCAAGTTCTATTCCTTTCATCTCAATCCTCCCAAAACAGTATAATTAAGCAATAGCTTCCGGGCTACTGTATTCATTTGGGATGTCAGTACAGACCTAGAGATCAATGGGCAACATCAAGGCAAATGTCCAGGTTTCATGAAT
Organism: Cynocephalus volans; assembly: GCF_027409185.1. Taxonomy (NCBI): domain Eukaryota; kingdom Metazoa; phylum Chordata; class Mammalia; order Dermoptera; family Cynocephalidae; genus Cynocephalus; species Cynocephalus volans. The sequence goes on from NC_084461.1 coordinate 103,148,490, forward strand.
AAATTTCCCCAACCATGAAATTCAAATAGGTTCATCTGGATGCCACATAGAAAGCTGGAATGTGAAGCCTCCGAAATAGAATTGCAGGGAGCAACGTCAGCAGGGAAATAATGGTCTGGCAGACACTGCTCTCCATGAGGGGTAAGTAACAGCATCATGAAGCTGGAATCTAGACTCATTACAGGAAACTCTGAGCATTTGCCTCAGACACTACCACCCTGGGACCTTGGGCTTCCTGAGGGAAAGAGTCCAAATGAATGCATCTGGGACATAATCAGCCAAACCACAGAGATTTTTGCACTGAAAAATAGAAAGCAGCAATGCTGGAAGTGAGCCAGAGGTTACAGTAAGGCATGATCGTATCATATAATATGGATGTGCAAGATGAAATATGGATGTGCCCCTATGATGAATGGCATATGGCCCAAACAGAAAACATACCTGCCCTTTGACTTCAGTCTCAGGCATCTACACATGGGAGACATTTCTATAAAGGGAAAAGTGCTCAAGATTGGAAAACAAAGCAATTGAGAAGTTGATTTTGATGTAAAGATGAAATGAGTTAAATAGGGATATGCTTGTCGTATACAACAAGCAAACAGAAAGGATATTGTTGGGGGGGAGGGGGGAGGGAGGAGGGAGGGAGGATTTAGTGATGGGGAGCAATAATCAGCCACAATGTATATCGACAAAATAAAAAAATAAAATAAAATAAAATAAAAAAATAAATTAAAAAAATAGGGATATGCTGCCTTTATAGACAAGAAGACAAAGAGTTACACAAAATCTTGAAGATGTTTTTGTCTATATCCCCATATCTAGAAGAGTTCCTGGCTCATGGTTAGTGTTCAATAAATATCTGTTAAATGAGTGAATGGCTTTCAAACATAACAAAGGAATTACTATTCTCTACAGGAACATACAACTCCAAGATATTTTTAGTGTCCTTCTTTAGAGGCTCAATAAATAATGTAAAGAAAGCAGACTCAGATATTCTCTCTAAGCCCAAGTGAAAGCTTATGTGCTCTCATAATGCACAAAGGGGAGGTGAAGTTCCTTACTATGCCACCAAGTGACATCATCTCAAATGTAGGGCACTCCAGGCTTGTATACAAGCCCGTACCGTTTTGCCAACATTCATAGACAGAAGCATGAGCTTTTTATATGTTCTCCAGAAAAAATTGCAAACTATGAAAGCATGCACCCCACCTGCTATTTAGTACCCTGTACTTGCTCATATTTGGATATGTAAATGAAACTTAATTAGTTATACTTTGCTATATATGAAGATTTTTGGCTTTTTCTTGAATAATTTCAGCAATAGAATTATACTGCAAATCTTAGCTGATTTTTAAATAGCTAAAATACATATTCACTGTACGGTTGCAAATATGTAATGTGGTGTGCACTTGGTCAAAACTTTTAACAAACTGCAAAAAAAGATATATGTTTTCCATATGGGAAGTCAGAAATGAAAGAGCAATGCTTGTGACTCAACAGTGCCACGTTTAAATAATTGTTCCTGGTAAAATTAATCCAGTATTCTAGCTGTGTAGAGAAGATCAAAGAGAAAATTGTAGAAACTGTTGCTGTCTTTGATAGGTCATCTGCAAATAAAAGGAAAAAGAAAAACTTCTATCGAGAGATCAGTACACATAAGCACTGAGGCTTACTAAAAGGTCCATTCAATGGTATTTCTTTGAATAGAGTTTGAATGATCTTATAAAATGCATATTGTTCACAGAGTTTTGGGACATGGTGACAGAGTTTATCTTGTGACCACCCTGCTTTCTTTGGCTAGCATTAAGTACACACAAAATAAGAAATGAGTATAAGAAGATGTAAAGTGAATGACTGGAAAATAAGCTTACCAATATGTAGATGGGCTGCATGTCACCAGATCACTTTCTGCTTCTAAGCAATTACTTGTAATTCTTCATGGTTAATCTAAGCTTCCTGTTGAGTGAGGCTAGCCTTCAATCCAAATACAAGATGAGCTATCAAATGCAATCTTTCCCATACTGAACCCTAATCTATGTCAGGTTATGTTAAGGTGTTAGATCAGCACTAAATACAATTATTAACTTATTGAGATAATATGAAGGAAATGCAGCCAGGAAGAGCCACACACATCAGATCAGTTCAAGTTCTCATAATGAAAGGATGCCGTGTGGACCTGTACACTGATCAGGGCAGATTTGAGACATGTTGCTCCTTTGTTACTCTTCTCTTTTCAAAATTAGCCTTGTCCCCCTCATCACAAACCTTGTGCATGCCCTCCTTGCCATCTCTGCAGAATTTATCTGGTTGTTCGCTCCCCTTTTCACTTAATGCCAGGTCACTCAATTGCCCTTATTCCCACCATCTTTCTTGCCCTAACTTGGCTACCTCCTGTTCCTATCCCTTACATTTGATGTAAATTTCCCTCAGGATTCTGACTTCAGCCCACTTTTCTTCTCTGTCTGGAATCTGTACTTCACTCATTCCTTCTGCAAAAGAATCCTAAATCATTAATTATGTCTTTCATCTCCCACTTGTCAGGGACAACAGCCCATCTCCCCCTGAATATTCTGTCACCATTTCGACTTTGACATGCCTACAACTAATCATCCACTTTCTCTTTATATAGGACATTTTTCTACTCCTCATCATATCCTTCATCAGCAGAAGCTACTGTCCTAGTCAGACAGACTGAACACCTTGGAGTCCTTTGTGCAGTAGACCTGCATTACAAATCTAGTGCTAATCTCATGAGGAAGAAGGAAAGTAAATTACATTTCTTTACTATCTTGCACATCTACCCCTTTCCTTTCTATTATGACTAATAATCTAGTTAAGACTGTCTTCTGTCTCTTGTGAACAATATCAATGAGATGATTTGTCCTATTATAATTCCTTCCTTGAACCCACATTTAGAGATGCATCAGAATAGCTGTACCATTTCCATGCCACTGTGCAGAATAGTAAGAAAAGTGTTACTAAAGCAGAGTTCTAATCAAGCCATCCCCAGTCATCACATAACTTCTAATGGTTTCCCAATACTTCCTGAATAAAGAAAACCACAGGAAAAATAGAAAGAATGATTCCAAAGCAAAAAGGCATTGGGTTAGATGAGAGGAAAACTGGAGGAGGAGTCAAAAGTACTAGCAAATACTTTTCATGAATAAGCTGAAAGACTGGATATGTGGTGAGGTATTACTAAATTATGGAAAGAACCATAATGCCCTTCTCCTGATTGTTACCCTCCTAGATAATGTCCTTCCCTGCACCCTTAATATCATTCTATATATGTATTAAATAAATATACTGCCCAAGGATGTATTATGGGGTATAATCAATTTTATGGTTGTGGACATGCAACTGGGCAAACTAGTGAGGAGCCTGTGGGATGATAAGGGTTGGGGTGATCTCTGAAAGGCTGGGCAACTTCTGTACTGACCAAGTGAAGATGAGCAGCATTCTGATGCATCTCTAAATATCACCAGATCACTTTTGTGTCAGGGGCTAGCTATGACACCTAGAAGGAAGGTAATCTAATTGTGAGTGAACAGCCTTTCCACCTTGTACCAATCAGAGTTATTTCTGAAGAAACCCTTTGATGCCCACCAAGCTCTAGAACAAAAAAATTACTCTTTATCTCCAAAAGGGCTCATACTACCTAACAATAAAAATCATAAATAATTCTTCAAATCAAACTCCATTTTCTATTAAGCCTTTCTAAGCCATTAGAAAATTTTTGGCCCTCTATATTTTATAGCAATTTGTCTGAACCTCAGTTATAATTTATATTATACCAACTGTCAATTATAAATATAATATAATACAATATTATATGATATAATATCTCCTAATGTACATTTCTTGATGGCTACAATGAAACCTTCATATTTTGTTGGAAAGAATATGAAATATGAAACCAAAAGATTTGTGCTTGAGAAACATCTTTATCACATATGACTTTTGTAATGGACTTTGAATAAGGTTCATAATTTTTTTGAGGCCTCCTTTCATCATCTGCAAAATAGCAATAACTATGACATTTTCTCAAACAAGTGGTTGTGAGAACTTTGCTGATTGATCTGAAAGTCCATGGTAAATGATAATGTGCACTACAAATGTTATTTATTATGCATATCCCACGCTGCACCTAACCAGAATCTTTAATATATGAGGCACTCAATGAACACTTGTAGAATCAAATTGAATTTCAACCCTTCGAGGTGAAATAGGAAATGTTTATTAAAACAAAATTTATAAAAGATACTTTATATGCATGGATTGCTTTTATAGATAAATGATTCCCAAAATGAACACCAAATAATAGGAAACTGTAGTGGTGGTAGCTCAGTATCTAGAATGTTCTGGTTTAAACCAAAGTATATTTTCATCATTTTTATTTGAAGTCATCAGGAAAATAGAATGTAGTCAGGCTTGATAGCATCGCCTTAGGATCTAAAAGATGGAAAGAGCACATTTATAAAAGAGACAAATAGAAAGTGATTGAGGAAGAGAGAAATTAATCACTGGGGCAAGAGACAGGGAATATGTATTTTCAGCCTAATAAACACTATGATTGTACTACCCTGCTTTCACATTAGTGGGGTAAGTGAACATCCAGAATAACAAGGAATTTTTTGGCTTCAAGGAAATTCTGATCTTGATATGAAGCATAACTGTTTTCTAAAATGTGATCAGACCTACTTACACCTTAAGTTTGGGAGAAGAGATAAGTTTGGTTTAGATGCTAGATACTCCACATTTTGTCTCTATGAAAACTGTTGCTTTGCCTCACACGGATTTGTCACCTCTTTTCTCCCTGGGTGACAGAGCTCCAAAAGGATTACTCAAAGCCCATCTCTTCTGAGCAGTGAGAGACCTCAAAGGGGTTAATCTCCCAGAACACTAGAGAGAGAGGCATTCCTTCCTTTTGGAAATTAACCATGAATTGGTTATTTATTCTCCAGACCAGGAAGTTATAGGAAAAGAACATAGGTGTGGTTATGGCTAATTATAGTTCAGCAGTAGAGGCTGGTAACATTCAATGAAACAAGCAAAGTGATGTTCCGTAATGCAACTGGCAAAAGGTTAAGTCGATCCACCAACAAAAGCTTGATCTTAGCAAACATTGTTTTTCTCTGAAACAATTTCTCAGTATCTTTACATATCAATCAGTAACTTGTCTGTCCTTGAGCCGGCAAACTTGCTGTGTTACAATTCTATATCTTACAACAGAGATTTTTAGCCTGGGGAAAGTTTCCTGTCTTTTGCAAGGTTAACATTTCTATATGTAATTTTAAAAGGTTAGGCTAAATCTGAAGCCACAGGGCCCCAGAAAATAGGCCCTGTGAAATACATTTGCTCCATAAATGTTAGTGCTCTCTACAGAAAACTATAGAATGAAGATACTACTATGTTTGCTTTACCAATGAGAAACCTGAAACACACAGCAGGGATTTCTGCTGATGCTTAAGGAGAAATTTTTAAGAGAGCCCAAAATTACACTGCCTTTGTGCCTAGAAGTCAGGAGTGAGTGGCATAGAGGATAGAATTCAGATTCTGTACAGAAACCAGTGTGTTCCAATTTATCAATGACAGTCACTTCTACTGCCTGGGGGACAACACCCCAGTTACATATATCAGTGTTTTCATGGAGAGGTCAACCACGGTTTTCTAGAGGAGTCTTAGGAGTCCTTAATGAGAGAGCCAGAGAAGGTGGAAAAGAATAGGGCAGGCCTATAGCCATAATAACAATGGCTACCACTCACTGAATGCTTACTATGAGCCAGGAAATATTCTACATTCTTGATATTTATTTCCTTACTGAGTCCTCACAACAACCCTATAAGGCAGGTACTCATAATATCCCAAATTTACAGGTCCAGAAATGAAGGCAGCCATTAAATAACTTGTCCATGGTTATATAGATGATGTCAGTTGGCTTCAGAGACTTTGCTCTTAACACCTGAAAATAATACCTTCATGCCACCCCAATCCCATGAGATAACTGAGGTTGGCAAGCTGTTTATGAGCAAGTGTGCCAGATAATTCACTTGGGAGTGCCTCACAACAATATGATGCATTTGAGATGGGCACTGAGAGTACTTCCAAACCTGTAGATAGCGCAGAAATCAATTCATCTGCTTCTCGAATTGCAGATTCTGTAAGTTTTCTGTTCGTTTTTTGTTTTTGGGAAAATCACTCTAAACAAAGACTTTACAAATTATTTTAATTACATATATAATACACAAATACACTGTACTTTTAAAATTAGCTGTTATGGATAAAACCAATGTCCTTTATTTCACTCCACAATTCAGTGCTTTCACTAAATGCAGACATATTAATTGGTAAGTATTCTTCCATACTTTGTCTATTACATATATATTTGGTTGATGAGTTTATTTTTACATCATATAAATGGTATCATATACATATTTTAAAATTTTTTCAATATAATTTTGATATCTTCCTATGTTAGTAAACACATGACTACTCTTCTTAACCATTGGATATGGTGTACTTTATGTAACCATTCCTTATTTATTGAGCTCTTGTTTTTTTCCAACATATTTATCATCATAGACAATATAGCCATAGACATCAATCAAACTCATGTGCTTGTGCTTCCATAGTATATGAACTAATAAGTAGACTTACATCTTTATATGTCTGTGTGTGCGTCACTGTTAAATTGCATTTCAAAATGTATAGATTTATATTCCTGTCAGCAGTAGATAAGAGTTCCAACTTCTCATACCCTCACTAACACCTGACTTTATGATATAAAAGGACACCAGGCCTTTGCTTCTGTAATAATAAGCAGAAATGCAGAAGGTAAGGTAAGAGTGATCCTTAAGCAGCAATTCTGGGTCCTCTCTTTTCAGATGGACAGGTTCTCTTAGTTCATTAATTAATGATGAGAAAAGTTAAACACTCTATACCCAATAACAAATATAATCCATGAACTAAGAGCTAATATTCTAATCTTTTCTTTTTCAGTCTGAAAAGAGAGTGGGGAGAGAGAAGAAGATAAGGACATTGAAAAAAGGAGTGATGAGACTGAGTGAGAAAGGAGGAAGATAACATTCCTTAAGGAAATGGAGTTATACACCAGATTCTGCAGTAGATGCTCTGGCAGGTGGATGACAGATGCCCTAAAGAAGCTCCCGATCTTGGGAGAGAGGAAGTCATCAACATTCATATTCAAGTATGGTATGTTTTGGTGTAGAGGTATTGTGGGAACATGAAAAGGGACACCTGACCTCACTAGGAATTCAGGCTCCATGACATGATGAGGAAGGGGAGGCAGAGGCCTAGGCTGAAAGAACTGTCATACCTGCAAGGCAGCTACCATGCTGGACTTCGGTGTTTACAATGAAATTTGAATGCAGCAGAGTAAAGAGGCTGTTCTCATAGTCCATCTAATAGATCAACCTTATAACTCAGACAACCTTTAATGAGTTATTTTGGGACTTGGATGGGATTCAACATGACCCTACCTCCTTATAAATTGTATAGTCTAAAAAGCCTTCACTGGAAAAGGTCCTTATAGCTTTAAACCATTGAAAAAGGAAAAATGACTCTTAGATATAAGTGCTAAAATGACCAAAGAGACAAATAAAAATATTTGAAAGATTTATCTTTTTCTTCTTTTTTTTTTTAAGTTCATATGTGTGGAGTTGATTCTTAGCAAATGCAAAGGCTAGGATGTGTATAACAACTGTGTTAACTGCTGTATGTGAAAATAGACTGAAAAATAAAATTTTGTAGCAACAAAGAGATGACAAGAGAGTAGCAGGATGGATGTGTGTTTATGTATACTCACGTTTATACAAAGCATCTGCCCACTGCCAAAATCTCTGAGTGTATCTGCATAATTAAAAACAGGGGCATAATCAGCATGCTGGAAAACAGCAATAACTAGTTAATGTCCCAAACATAAACTCCTCTGAACATTCTCTAGGAAATACATGTTCCTAGTGAACTCCATCAGACAACAAGCTGAGCAAATTATTGACACATATTCAGTGTCCTGAAGGTCAGTTTTTTTGAACCAACATAAATATGGCATTTATAGTGGGAGAGCTTTTGGCTATCTTTTCAAATACAGAACTTCCCTCTAGTGATCTCTAAATTCAGCAGGGCTCTTAGGAAAATAAGGGGCTTCTTCAGTTGGTAGATTAAAACAATACTTTCCAATTGCACCCAGAAGCACTCAGAGAGCGTGGCTGTTCTGTTCCTGTTGTGTTTGTGAGGCATCCATGGTAGGAGGAATTTCAAAGAGCCAGCTGCTGCCACAGACAGTGTGCATGCACTCGCACTCTCTCTCTCTTTCTCTCTCTCTCTTCCTCCCTCCCTCCCTCCCTCCCTCCCTCCCTCCCTCCCTCCCTCTCTCTCTCTCTCTCTCTCTCTCTCTCTCTCTCTCTCTCAGCAACTTATCCTGGAAAGCTACAGGACCACTGAAAAGTTCTCTTTCCTAGCTCCACTGCAACTATCTGGTGAAACTTATTTTCACTTCCCGCTCTAGGTGCCTCAGTAAAACTCAATTACAGCCCCCAGTCATGTTTGATTTCTTAAATATCTTGGTTTATTTCATGGCTCTATTCAAGCACAGGCACTGTTCAAATTAATAAAAGAATCATTGATGGAGAAGCAGCAAAAAGGACAAAGCATTTTCCCGTCCACTCCCACTGACATACTCTTACAAGAGAGTCATACTGCAGGGTAAACAGGGCTCATGCCTCGCTTGAGTGATCTGAAGCAATAATGATCCATATTTGCTCTCTGTATGAGAACAGGACTGATCTTGTGTCTACATTTATTGTGGACACAAACCAGAAAGCACATGATTTTGCAACAAAATACATCATGTCTCTTCCACTTTCTCTAATGTTTGTAAAACAGTCTGGAAGTTGGCTGAGTGAGAGCACAAGAATCTTTAGGTGCAAAATAATTTCTCTAGTTACCTGATTGAATCTTTATGAAGTTCCACCTTTATAAATTAACATGTAGAGGATTAAGATTTTTCCAATATTGGTGGATATAGACCGCTTTTCTTAATTAAAATCATTGATTTTAATTTAAACATAATTTGGTGCCTAGGATCAGCGTTTTCCTCATGAAACCTGGAACTTGTTGGCTGTGGACTTTCAATTCTCTTTTGTCCTTATTGTTCCGCTCTGTGGAATGTCATATATGCTAAGGGACCCTAACATCATACATGTACAGTGCAATAAACATGGCCACATAAGACATTTGATGGACAAAAGATTAAAACTAAACTCAAAATTTGTGTAAAGATTAAAAGGACACTTTTTTTCCCCATGATTATTGTCTAGGGTATAATTGTGATTACCTTTCATTCCAGTTTCCATAACTTTGTTTTCTGCACCACATTGCAGAGTGTGAGACATTCATGGACTGAACAGGCAGTGTTCAAACTGACAACCTTGAGGCTGGTTAATGTCAGGGTCAGTTTCAACGCAGCATTTGCCCCCATTCCTCTGTTTTCTCCGTTATACCATTTGTGTACTTGCCTCTGTCTTTTATTACATTTTAAGCTCCTGTTAAAACCCAAATGATACTTTTATTCATTTTAGTGTATCTTCCAACTTAGCTCCTTACACAGTGTTTTGTAATCAGTAGCAGTTTAATAAATACCTGTTGGAGAGAGAAAAAGAGGACAACATTACCCAACGTGAGCTAGTAACATGATTATAGACCAATTGATCTCTTTTCTTAACAGTATTATAATTATTTTATGCTTACTATTAAAAAAAATCACATAACTTATTCATCAGATTGTTAACGTCACAATACTTTTATGACAAGTTAAAACTGCAGATAAACATTCAAAGAATAAATATTGACAATATTAATTACTAAGGTAAGTTTTATGGAATATGGCAAAAATTGTGACACTGGTGACACTAAAGAAGCAATGATATAAGGAAGCTCAAGGGTCATTAACTGACCAATATTTGTTATTATCAGTGAGCTTTAGTGGGAAAAAAACAAAACGCTGAAGTTGGTTTTAGAACCCAGGACTGTTAAGTCATATTGGGAGACTAGGCCTGTAATTACTCTAAATCTTGACTTTCTCATCTCAAAAACCAGCTGATTGGACTACACTAGAAGGTCTCTCCTGTGCCTGAAAGCCCACAAGTAAGGACCAAATGGTAGTGTCCAAGGGTGTTCAAGTGCACTTTAAAGTCCATTTTCTGTTGCATTGTTGTTCTTTCTAAGTAACTTCTCTCTGTTCTCTCTGAACTTAGAGAGCATGGCTCTGATCCAATTTGCTGCCAACCACAATACGATCTGTCTCTTTATTATATAGGACAGAACGTGAAGATAAACTTAATTTTGGGCTCTGGCAAGTCGGTTCTTGATATGCTACAGCTCCCTTGGTAGTAATTCAAACAAGTTTCAATGTCTTTCCAGAGTATGTGAATGTAGGTGACTTTTACATTTTTTGCACCTGCAGAAATTGAAGTTTTAGATAACACTTTTCTCTTTGTGAATAACATGCTTTATATAACCAGTTTACACTCCCATATGTTACTCATGATGGTATCTTTCTATTAAGGACTTCTTGTGCACTTTCAGTCCTGATTTATCAATAAACATGCATTTATATTGCTTCCCTGAGCTCTAAAGCAGTGAATTTGTTCTAACCAAGGCTTATAGTAAATATAATTGAATAATAGATCCAAAGTACATATTTATAGAAGTGTCATGTTACTGGAATCCCACACAAAATGTAGTTGATAATAACTAATAGAATATTCCCCATTAGGTACAGCTTCACCAACCTGTACTCCTGCTTGATACAAATGTTCATATTCTCTTTCTTTCCTATACACATTTTTAGGAAATGAGACATTTTAAATTAAAGTACATACTTTTTTTTTTTTTTTTAGATTTTTATCTTTTCCTCTGACTTTAACTGCCTTAACATGTCAGTCTGTGGGATCTGTTAGTATGGCTGATTATAAAAAGATTCTCTTTTGCTACGTTTCAAGTCTGTTTAAATTGTAAAATGAATAGAGAATTTTACTTCATTCCTTACATGAAATGGCATAAATTAGAACAGTTTAATATGAAATGTAATTGCTTTAGCAATGCTTGAAACTGGCCTCTGAGGAATGGTGTTTGAAGATCTCAGTGTTAATTCAGTTGAAATTGTTGTGTCCCACAGGTCAGACCTAAGTTCCCAATTTTTCTTTAGTGATACAGTATGACACCATAGAACTATGTTCACAATCAAATTTACTCTCCTAAGCAGATGACACAGCAAATCTTTTATTCACCTAGGTCAGTTGGCATGATCTAAACAAAATGCCTTATTAGATGAGATGTTCCCAATTACTCAGTGGATTAATACAAATCTGTTTATCTGGATCTGCAGCTGGCAGTGTAAACCCTTCTCTGAGTTCATTGCTAACCCTCTAAAACAAGAAGGTCACATTGCTGAAGGTGAGAAAAAGAAAGAAGAAAAAGAATAAGCAGTACAGTTCTTTCAGACCAACCACACTTTTGAACAACCTGGCAAAGCAATCAACTAGAGACCCTACATCCCAAAATGACAACAAGAAAGCATTAGTGTATCATTTGGAAATACCTCTTTGACTATCCAAACCATTGCTTCCTGTCTTAAACCTATGGCCTAACGACTCAGGACCTCCAGTCATTTTGTATTCATTGAATTGTCTTAATTTTCTATCTTGGCATTCAAAGTAAAGTCACAAATAAAACATACATTTATTTAGGGTTTACCATGAACCAACCAATACATTAGGCGTAATCACATATATTTTCTTATTGAATCCACTTAATAATGAATAAACTGTTATTATCCATATTTACCAAGTGAGACAACTGAGAATCAAGAAGATTAAGTGATTTTTCCCCAGGTCGCAGAACTACAAGGTGGAGAAACTGGAATTTTAACATAAACTAGCATGGTTCCAAGGCCTGTGTTTTCTATACTGTACCATGCTTCTCAAAATACTTGGTTTAACTATATTAAATTGCTGTTTTTATTAGTCTAAAATAATAGAATATGGGCAACTTTATGTGATTCAACCTAATGAATGTGGACTTGCTGGACTTTAGGTGATGCACACAACACATATGATTTGTGTTTGCATGGCAACATAAGAGAGGTTGAGTCTGGGGGATCACAAAACCTCATTTAGTAGCTTTGGGGGAGTTTCAAGTGTTTAATATAAAAACCTGTGTACTTTTGACCAGGAAATAGACCAATGCTTCTCAAACTTTTATGTCCATACAATCACCCGAGGATCTTGTTAACATACAGATTCTGATTCAGTAGTCTACAGTGGAACCTGATATTCCGCATTTCTAAGAAGCTCCCAGTGTTGCTGGTCTGGGAGCCATACTTTGAGGGGCAACTAAGGGTCTAGGTAACTATTCTTAAAAATGAGCATTCAGGGCTGGCCCGTGGCTCACTTGGGAGAGTGTGGTGCTGATAACACCAAAGCCACGGGTTCGGATCCCTATATAGGAATGGTCGGTTAGCTCACTTGGGAGAGTGTGATGCTGACAAAACCAAGTCAAGGGTTAAGATCCCCTTACTGGTCATCTTTAAAAAAAAAAAAAATAGAAAAAGAAATGAGCATTCATTCTTTGGGAATTATCTGGCACCAACTGCAGCTGTCTCTAGGCTGCAATGTTGCTAAGAGTATCTGTGCTATGCCATGCTTTCCCCCCAAATTAGATTTATCGTAGCACATGCCCTGACTTTGCTCTCTCTCCAGCAGCAGTTTCTTCCAGGACTATATAAGTAGGAAATGTTTATGAAAAGGCTCCTGTGAGGAAAGTAGAGTTGGTTTGGTCAGGCCCTCTCGCCTCATATCGGGCTGGGTATGAGTCAGCACATCCGTTGTAAACGAGTTACTTAAGAGTAGAGTTAGTGCGCATGCGCACCCATGTACCACTTCGCTGGTTGTTGCTTTTCTGTGTACTTTGGTATGGAAGGCAGCATCTCTGAACCACTGGTCAGTGGCGCTCGCGTATGAAGAATAAAGCATGTCCACTTTGCCGGCGGCTGCTCAGTTTTTCTTTTGCTTACCTGACTTAGGATCTGCACAGGACGGGGCAGAGGGGTCTGTGATCCAGCCTGACAGCTCCCCTTTTCTATGTGGATACCGCCAACTCTCCGATAGAGTGTTAGTTGTATGAAGAGAGAAAAACTTAGCTCAAGAAATTCCAGTTAAAGTAGACAAATGAATTAACGAGTTAGTAATCTTGGGAAACTATGTTATTAACTCAGTAATGAGAGCACTCTGAAAACTTACAAAAATTATGATTATAATTACTTTATAAAGTAATTTTCTTTTCAGCTTAGAATCTGTGGTATATCAACATATAACGTTGAGAAAGGGTCTGAATAATTACAATAGATATGTCCTTTCTAAAAGAAGGGAAGAACATAGCAGTCACTGATTTTTAGCAATTCTGAAATCCAGCCAGACTCATATGACCAGGTCCTGCTATTCTAGGGCAGAAAATGATGCCTGATGAGGGCCCAATGCTAGTCCTCAGTTGTGGGTCCCCAATACTGCACTTTCATATTGCTTTTGCCTCCCCCCCTCATTCACTGAAATATCCTTTCACATCCCCAAGAAATGCAGCTAAGTAATTTTCTCACCTTGCTTCTTACAGTCAAAATTTAAGGGCTCATGGTCTTTTACTGTTCAATTTAAATTACCTCTGTCCCTTGCAGTCTTTGGCTTGTTTCCTATGAATCTGGTTTAGGTACACTCCATGCCCTGAAAGCCACATTCTCAATTCTCATTCCGATTAGCCTCTTTCTATTTTGCCTGTTTGGGGCCATGTGTTAAAGTGGCATGTCACAATACCCTTAGGTTCCTAGACCTTTAATCTAACTATGTCTTCCAGAGTACCTTAATAACAGTTCTTATACTCACATTCTTGATTTCACCTTTGGCTCTGCATCTTAATTCACATTGGGTGTTTCTTTTTGTAAGCTAGGGAGACCATCTTAATTTTCTAATCATACAAGTCCTGGATCAGCTCTTCTAAGTTCTGCTTGCAAACTGACTAGTTCTTTGTTTAGCTCATTGGTATCTTCCTCGATTTTATCATACACAATCAAAAATATCCACTAACAATTTTCGACATTCTGTTTCGAGATTTCCTTAGCTAAAATCCAAAAGTTGATTAGGTATACATTCTGTCTTCAAAGTAATCACAAGAAAGTTTTGCCAATTGTTCTGCTGCTATAAAATCAGGTTGCTATTTTTCCAATGTGCTATAGAAATTTTCGTGCCATTTTTACAGATTTCACTGAGTTTCTTAAATATTTTTCTAGCATTTATTACCAGTTTGTTCATAATTTTTCCAGTTTCTTCCTGCTTTCTAATCCCAGATCGAATGTCACTTGTTTTAGATTTTTGTTCAATAGCACTCTGCTTCTAGATATCAATTTATATTTTAGCTTTTGCTGTATAACTAATCACTGTAACATCTAGCAGCTTAGAGAAATTCACATTTATCTTTTTTTCAAAACTCTGTAGATCTTCGGGGCAGTTCTTCCTGTCTCGGCTCTCGGCTGGGATGGTTGAGAGTCCATTGACATCTGGGAGCTCTTTCCAACAATTTTTCATTCATAGAAGGCTAATCTAGGCTTCTGCCCATGATGATCTCAAGGTTCCTAGAATCAAGAGAGGGCAAGGACCATGGTGATAGTATTATTAAAAATCTTGCCTGAATTACATTTTCTATGTTTCATTAAGCAATTAATATCACATGGCCAAGGAGAGAAATGCAAGGGATAGAACAATAGACTCTACATCCTGGTGAAGGGAGCTGAAAAGTATTGTGGCTTTTTTCCCCCTTACCTATTACTCTAGCCCCTCAGAAAACATAATCATTTTATTTTTGGAAACTATTTGGATAAATAAAAATTGACTGTTTTAACATGGAATATAAAGTTAGATTTGCATTTAATGAAACACAAACAAATTTATACATTATATATAAATGGGTAGATACAGATATATAAATACATACACATATACACATATACATAAAGTGTCTGTGTGTTTCTAAATCAGATGCCTCTCTTTTGAAGGAAAAGCATGAGATTCTTATCTTCTTTTATAAATCCTGTGCATTTTTTGTTCTTCATTCTATTTTACAGTTACAATAACATACTTTATCTTAATTTATTTAATTTGGCTAAAGAGCTTTTAAGATGGGAATTTAGTTAGTCAAATTCATACTATTTATTTACATGTGTAGTTTAATATCTCTATTTTCATGCATTCTATAGATAAAACTCTCAATCATTTTATACATTGCAGTATAAGACATTCCAGTTTTTAAAATGTTTTTTTAAGAACATCATTCCTAAAATTAGTGCAGTATTTACTTTTTACATGTAAATTTAAGTTAGATAGAAGGTTAAAAAATGTGGAATTGAGTTTGTTGCCTTCAGTTATCAGAACGTTTCTTGGGTTTTCTAATTTAAATTATACATACATTTAAATATTATCAAGGGCAACAAATGATAATTTTACATAATTGGGACATTTTTCCACCTAGGAAATTTAGCCAGTTGCTTCAATATTGAAAATTTAATTTGTCTTATAAAGAGTAGTGTTCATGTGATCATAAAGTTCATCTATTACTCCACTAGCATCTGAAATATTTGAATATGGAGATATTTTGAAAACATAATTACAAAGCAGTATTGTGGCTTTTATCTGTCCATGACAACTCAGAGCACAGTTTTTCTTTTATAATAACACTTCAAGTAATCTAGGACTTATTTATGTAGTAACTACAATGATCTTAAACATAATTAAAAACTGGGTAGTAAAAAAGGGGCACTAAAATAGTGTTATTAGACCTTTCACCCAAGTCCTGAGGCTCTCTCCAGGATGCAGTTGCTCTTGTTTTACCAAATAACTCTTCCAGAAAATAGTTTCTGAACATCCAAATCATATCAAACACTAATGGGGATAAATTTGTGACTTCATCCTCCCTGCGTTTAGGCATGAGGAGATAGAACAGGCAAGGAAAAAGACAATCACAACCTAGGTTGGTTATGATGAGATGCCCTAGAAAAGAGTACTTGATAGCATGACATAGAACTGCAAGCCAGGGTTGAGTGACTGGAAAAAGATTTCTGCAAAAACCAGCTTCTACAAAAACAAAAGAGGATGAATCAAAATTCCTCAAATTGGGGATGTGTTAAAGAAGAATATGAGGAAGGGAGGTTATTCACATAGAGAACCAGCATCTGTAAAGACCTAGAGGTGAAAGAGGGCAGCTCTCCTGGACTCCTCTCACTGGACCAATTTCAAGCAGGCCCTTTGCCTCAGTCTGAAATCTCCCCTCACTCCAACTTATTCCAATTTTTCAATTCCTTTTGCTCAAACCACACAAAATCCCATGTCAGCCCTAATCCTACACGTCACTTCTTTAGAGAATGAAGACACCAATTAGGGCATCTTTCCTAGTTAAATGCTCTCATAGAACACTGCAATGTTACCTTTGTAACATTTATCATGGTTGAATCAAATAATGCAGTAATGAGCTATTTAAATATCTGTCTATTATCACAGATTCAAAGCCCCATCAAGGTAAGGACTATGCCTATTTTAATAACTTTGGCTTATCTAAAATATTTCACAGGGTAAGTACTTGATAACTCTTTTGTTAGATGAATGAATGAATAAATAATAAAGCACTCAATGTTGTTTACCAACAAATTTATATATATATACATACATACATACACACACATATATATATTTTTACCTCCAGAAGCACTTGAACAACCCTTCTACAGGCATGGATGAGACTTCTTGAATTTATTGAATGTTGGTATTTTTCAAGGAGGCTGTTATAAAAGGATGCTGTTGTAAGAAAAGTGGAAATATTGGAAAGAAAATATTGCTGAAGTGACACACCACAGATTCTAAGCTGAAAAGAAAAATGAATGGAAAAAATACCAAGAGTAACAAATGCTGGTGAGTATACAGGGTAAGGGGAACTCTTCAGTGTTGGTGGGGCTGTAAATTAGTACAGACATTAAGGAAAATAGTACAGAAGTTCCTCAAACAACTACAGATAAAACTACATATGATCCAGCAATCACACTACTGGGTATATATCCAAAGGAATGGAAATCATCATGTTGAAGGGATACCTGCACTCCCATTTTCATCACAGCTCTATTTACAATAGCCAAAGTAAGGAACCAACCTAATTGTCCATCGATGGATGACTAGATAAGGAAAATGTGGTATATATACACAATGGAATACTATTCAGACATAAAAAAAGAATTAAATTCTGCCATTTGCAGCAACATGGATGAACTTAGAGAAAATTATGTTAAGCAAGATAAAGTAGACACAGAAAGAGAAATACCACATGTTCTCACTTATAACTGGGTGCTAAGGGATAAAGAGAGTGAAAGAAAAAGAAAGGAAGGAAGGAACCAACCGCAATAATACACTGAACTTTCAGAAGGAGAGAACAAACCTAAGGATACCAGGAACAGGGGGAGGGATGAAGGGGGTTGGGGAGCAATTGGTTGGATAAGGGGCATAAAGAAAAATTACAATTTGTAATTGTTAATATGCTAATAAAGTATTTTAAAAATAAAGAAAAATGAGAGATAGAAAAAGTACATGGTTAACAGGACTAAAGATCTGAGAAAAGGTCTTAAAAAGAATAGGAAAAAACAGGAATGGAGAAGGGGTAACAGAAAATAATAGATGTAGTCCTCAGAACACCTCCCCGTTAATATTTCTCAGTAGAATTCCTCTTGATTCTATATATTGAACAGCCTAAAGCCACTACAGAAAAACTCTTAGAGTTGATAAATGATTTCAGCAAAGTTGCAGTATACAAAATCAACACACAAAAATCAGTAGCATTTCTATACTCCATGCAGAAAAAGAAATCAAGAAAGCTAGCCCATTTACAATAGCCACCAAAAAATCAAAATACTTAGGAATAAAGTTAACCAAGGATGTGAAAAATCTCTATGAAGAGAACTACAAACCATTGTTGAGAGAAATTAAAGAGGATACAAGAAGATGGAAAGATATCCCATGCTCTTGGATTGGAAGAATTAACATTGTGAAAGTGTCCATAATACCCAAAGTGATCTACAGATTCAATGCACTCCCATCAAAATTTCAATGACAGTTTTCTCAGAAATGGAAAAACCTATCCAGACATTTATATGGAATAACAAAAGACCATGCATAGCCAAAGCAATCCTGAGCAAAAACAATAAAGCTGGAGGCATAACACTAGCTGACTTTAAACTATACTACAAAGCTATAATAACCCAAACAGCATGGTACTGGCATAAAAACAGACACATGATGTTTTGGCTAGGTTAAAAAATTCTCTATTGGAAATAATTTCTCTTCAGAATTTGAGGGTATTAGCTCACTATTTTCTAGTTTATAATGTTGTTGCTGAAAAAGCCCAAGCCATTCTGATATTCTGATTCCTAAGGGAATCCATGCCCCTTCTCCTCCCCAACCTCTATGGAAGCTTATGAGAACATCCCTAGTCCTCAAAAATTTTGTAATGATATATCTTGGAATGATCTATTTTAACCACATTTGTAGGTAATCAGTAAAGCCTTTCAAACTGATCATTAACATTCTTTAGCTTTTGAAATATTTTTGAATTATTTTATAGATTATTTCTTCCATTTTTTTTTTCTCTTGTCATTCTTTGTGGAACTTCTTGTTGATGTTCAGATGTTGAACTCAGATGTTCTTGTTTAGATGTTGAACTTTTTAAACTATAGTATTTATTTAATTTTCTTATTTTTTTGACATATTTTTAAACTATGACTTTTGTTGCTCTACTTGATGGGATATTTCTTTGGCTTAGTTTTGAAGCATTCTGTGAGTTTTCCTTTCTGCTATCACTTTCATTCTTTTTTTTTATTTTCAAAAGTTTCTTTTGGTTCTTTTACATTAGCAACCTGTTCTTGTTTCACGGATTCAATATCTTCTCTTATTTCTGTAAAAATATTAATGATAATTTACTTGAAGAATAATTTGATTTGCATAATTTGTATTTTTTTATGTTGCTTTTGTTTGCAAGTGTGTGTGTGTGTGTGTGTGTGTGTGTGTGTGTGTGTGTGCGCGCGCGCGCGCGCGCGCGCTGGTCTTTATAAATTTTACACTAAAAGATTTTCTCAAATATTTCTTTTCACCTATTTTGGTCTTTGATTTATTGTAGGTTTTTTCAGATATTTAGTAATCTGCTGTTTTCTGCTAATATATTTAAGAGTGGAATACTGAAAAGATAACTGGAATCTCATGGACTTGCTGACTGGATTTCACTGTTGAGTGTTGTGCCTGAGCTTTTTTTTTTTTTTTTGGTTATGATGCTCATGACTTTGCAGCTTTCCTTTTGCCAGGTACAATTCACTAGAGAAGGCTGGTTCGATCTCCTACCAGCATTCTGTAAACCAATTAGCAGAAAAGGGTTCAAGAGCCTCAGAAAGTGGTATATAGATATGCACTTAAACTCCTGTTTTAAGTACAGAATCTCTATTCCCAACTATGCTTAATTTCTCCTATTTCAGAGACTCTGTTTATACTCTGAGAGAACAAACTTCCGGAATCTCACTGAAATAGAACAGGAGTGATTTCTTGGCTAATGGAACTGAGGTAGAGGATTGGATCAGAGATACACAAAACCCATAAGGGAATCTTCTTTGTTTTGACTACACATTCAGGTTCAAAACATTGCTATAGACCACACCTGGACCAGGCCACTCACAGTGATACAGGTAGGAAACACAGCTTGGCAGGAGGGCAACATCAGCCATTACTTCAATAAGAGCAACACATGTGGCAGTGCCCATCCAGTAGCTGTCCTCATCCTGGATCACAACTCTAGGGCTGGGAGATGTGTTCACATCAGGAAATGTAGGAGTCACTTTGGCTGAGAAGACTCATGCCCCATAGAATGTGGCATCTCTTACAAGAACTCTTCAAGTATATCTCCCAGAGTCACACAAAAACACACCAGTTACAAAAGCAACTACATTCATGAAAACCCAAAGCCACATTCAATCCCAACATAGTTTTCCGGGGGTCATTTTCACTATAAGCAATGTTGCCTAATAACATAGTTAACATGCCATTTTTATCAGCTTACCAGGAGAACAGAGTTAGAGAATTAAATAAAGTTTAAATTCTCAGCCCAAAGTAACGGACATTTTAAAGTCTTTATCCATGCAATCTAATTGCTTCTTTTACTTTTTCTTTCCTTCTTTTATTTATTTATTTTTTAATAAAATAGGAAGGAAAAAAGAGTGTGGATAGAAATGTGGTGAGGGAAGCAAGTTGATATGTGAAGATAAGGGCATTTCTGTCTATTTCTTTATTCTCAAGCAAACATGAGTTAAGAATATGGTCACTGAGTAAGGACAGGGAATGAGAGATGGTAGATTTGTGGTAGGAGGAGGAAGTGTAAAGCAGCCATTTTGGAAAGGTGCTTAATGAGAGCCCCAACTCCTCCAAAAAGTATTATGGTCAGGAATTTTTTAATTTAAAATTACTGGTGTATTACTTAAGATAGCTTAAATGTAATAACAAGTAGACTCCAAAATGCATAATGGCCCAAATACAGTAGAAGTCTACATCACACTCAAATAACAGGATTAGGCAGGAACGTAGGGTTGTGGGATTACCCTCCCCATGCAGTCAGTTTGGGACTCAGTTTGGAACATCAAAACTGCTCCCATCATCAACACTTGGCTTCCACAGGTAAGGGGTCCTCTTTATTCCAACGAGAATGGAAGAATGCAAGTGAGCTTTGTTTGTAGGCCTTGAAGTAGCATCTATCACTGCCCAAATTCCACAGGCTGGAACTAAAGCAGATGACCACATCTAATTGCAAGCAAGGCTGAGAACTGTAGTCCAGTTTATGTGCTCAGTATACTCAGGAGAGCATTGATTTTATTGTATAGCTAGTATGGGCATTTAGATTTTAAAAAGATTTGCATTCGATACATGAAAATAAACATTATCTTAGACTCTTAGGATGTAGTCTGTTATTATTAAAGAGCTTATTTGAAACATCTAATTTATAAAAAATTTCATGTCAATAAAATGGTGTTTAAAAAATTAGTAGCAATGATTTCTACAGCATCTCATTAAGAGCAATCATTGTCATTTTAGGAGTGATTTATGTGTGTGTAAAATGTATACTGTTTTGTTACAAAACATAACTCTAGACTTTGAGAAACTGCCCATGGGACAACTACCTTCTTAGTAAATGAAATATTCATTTTCACTCTTACAAAGTAACATTTTTTTTTTATCTCCCTGGCTTATTTTCATAGATATTTACTTTTAATTTAGGTGTCACAGTATTTTACTCAATTCTACATGGCACCCAATTACCACATTACAGTGATATGCCACTTTATGGGCTTAGAGGCAGCCAGCTATGGAAGCAGGAATACCCAATTTATTAAAATGCTTCTGTTACTCTGCCTGATGCTGACTGAGCCTCTACTCCACATTTCTTAATGGAACATGATAGCTGCAGGGGAGCTGAACAAATACCATTCTTACTTCAAAATGTACTTTATAACACTAAAATAAATAATATTCAGGAGAGGACTTTTAAGTTATATTTAAGATTAAATATTAAAAGATGTATTACCCCTTAGTTCATAAATGTTGATTGTTTTGATTTTACCATTAATATTGCCCCAGTTTTATATATGTATGAGATGTCGTTTGTTTAACTGATAGTGATTTAAAGCATTTTTTTTTCTTTTTGTTAAGGCAACTTCACAAAAAAAAAAAAAGAGAGAGAAAGAAAAGAAAAAAAGAGCAAACTCACTGTTGGACAGCCTGTTTCCATTCATAGACATCTTTCTGTAACATTATCCTTTTGATCTACTGGGCTCCAGCAAAAGATGAAAGTTTTCATGGTGTGTGAGCCAAACTTGCATTGCTGTTTTTAACTCATACAGGGATAAAAGGAAAATGCTGTCCCTATTCTGATTATTTTTGCATATGTGTAACTCGGCAAGTGACTGTAAAAACTGAAACTTTCCGTTGGTCTAGTTTTCAAAAAGGAAGCTTCTCATGGCCAATTTAAAAGAATAAACACCTAAGTTCTAAATATTTGAAAAATTACTCCCAGGCTAATTCTGTGGCATTTAAAACATTTAAACTTGCCTTCATTAATGACAGCTTATCTACTGCTAAGGAGATTCGCATGTGTGGCATAATTACTTCATACCTATGCAGTGGTGGAATCTTTGGAAACCTCCTATTTTACCCTTGGGTTGGGGAAATAAATGTGAACCATGAGACAAAAGTGACTCTCAATTTCAACACTACTGTTTTGCACAACATATCAGTGTGTCTGTCTATAATCCCTCAACTTCAGGAATAAGGATACAATTACAGAGGAGAAAGTCTGGACATGTTGTGCAGACATACTTTTTACACTTAAAAAAAGAAAAGAACCAACACATTGTATATTTGCTTAGATCCTAAAAATCATCAGGAAATATATTTCTCACCAGAGGTAGCAACTCAAAAAATGTGCATTTCTTTAATTTTATTTGAGGAGAAGGGAGAAAACTTGTTTTAATGTTGATTTAGCATTCCAAGGACTGTAAATATAAGAGCTGATAAGGTGTTTCTTTGCCAAATGATGCTTTTCAGAATTTAATGCTTAAAATAGTATGATGGAATTTAAAGTGACCCTATGAACTATCCTCTAAATATTCCTTCTTTTTATTGATGACCAAAGTAAAACAAAGTGAGATTATAAATTGATGATGATGAAAATCATAGGTTTTAGTTCAGTGCAATAATCAAGATTATCTGATATAAGGTGATATCTGGTGTGCTGTGTCTTGCTGAGTTTTTAATATCATCCCATGCCAAGCATAGAATCTGAACATCACTTTTCTAAAACTGTTATCAGAACGGCAGAAGATCTATATTTCTGCTCATTTTCTTTTTCCTTTTGGTGAGAGCTAAATGATTACATATTACTGAGATTATAGATCTCCAAAACACTGCTTCCTTGGATTTAGGTGCTGTATGGATTTCTTTGATCTTCTTTGAGCTTTGTCTTCAATAAATGAGCACGTTGAAGAAGCTCTTGGAGGTTAAAATTTATGATTCAAGATAATCTGGGAATGTACTATCTATGAAACCACAATTTAAAAAAAACAAAAAAATCTGCATTATAAAAGCAAACGATCCCATTATTCACTATAGATATGATAAGATAGAGGGAGTCAGTGAAAATGCTACCACCCACCAGTCATCTCTCTGGAAATCCTTCATCGCATCCACACATATTCCCGTTAGATATACCTACTAACTTCCCCTCGTGTCCATTCTTTCCCCTCCATCCTTACTGCTTCCTTCTTCACTCAGGCCCTTATTATTTTTTCATTTGGCCTCTTTTTTAGATCTCCTAATGATCTTGCTCTATGCCGTTGCCAGAATGATCTACATAAGTGCAAACCTGACCACGCCATCTTCCCTTCTGCTTAAATACAAACTTTTGTGGTCTCACCATACTTAAAGAATGGATTCCAGACTCCTTAACGGGACACATCACAATATACCTTTTATGATCCACCACCTCCCAACCACTTGGTCTGCATCTCTCACCACTACTCAATCCCCTGTGCACCAAGCACCAGTTGGCCAGAAGAGACTCAGAGCTGTGCAGAGCTTCATGACAACTTTCACTGCTGCCTTCGTCTCAGATGACATACTGCCCTGCTCTCACCTCACCTGCTGTTCATAAACCTCCTCACGTAAACCTCTGCCAGTAACACTGACCATCCCCTTTTCATTGTCCTCATCACACTTCTTTCTTTATGCATCAGGTAGTCAAGTTTTTACTGAGCATGTGCTTTTTTTTTTCTTTTCTGGAAACTGTTCTAGGCATTGGGGATAGAACCATGAATAAGATGGATACTATCCCTGCCCTCATGGACTTTAGAGTCTAGTAGCATAAGACTCACAGGAAATAAGAAAAGAAATAGATAAATAAAAGAAAACTCAAAAAGTGATAATACCAATGAGAATATAGATTAATATGCTAGTAATTGGGGGGGACTGTATTTCAGAAGATGATAAATTAAAGACAATTTAAGAAAGGAAATTGAAAGGAAATCTAAATAGGAGGAAGAATACAACCATGAGAAATTTAGGGGAAGAATATTTCCAAGCAGAGGGATCAGCAAGTACTCAGACCCAGAGGGGAAAATCAGCTCTTGTACTGTTGAGGGAGAGAAATATAGTCCATGTAAATGAAGAACAGGAAGTGAAGGATAAGTTTGGTATATAATTAATTGGAAAGTTGGCAGGGGTCAGATCATGAAGCATCTATAGGCTATAATAAAAAGTATGGACTTTTCATACTTAGAAGTTAGAAGAGGAAAAAGTCACTACAATGCAGGATTGTTCTTTACAGGAAAGATAATATTAATGCTTTTGTTTCTTTAATAGTTATCAGAGTGCCTGATATATAGTAGACAATCAATAAATGTATATTCAATAATCATCAAATTTATTGTTAGAAAATGGCTGATATTGATAGTATGAGCCGTATGTCTTTAATAATCTCACATTTTCATTTCATATTCAATGTTCGATAATATGCATATGATGAATGATGTTACCAGGGGTGTGGATCCCACTCAAGAACAGAGGTTCAGTGTGTTTCTATTCAGGAGTCTCCAGAGTGTCTACTTCTGGATAAAATGAAA
The DNA here is from genome assembly GCF_027409185.1 of Cynocephalus volans. Taxonomy (NCBI): domain Eukaryota; kingdom Metazoa; phylum Chordata; class Mammalia; order Dermoptera; family Cynocephalidae; genus Cynocephalus; species Cynocephalus volans. Next base: position 103,173,295 of record NC_084461.1, read on the forward strand.
ATCTCTCAACATGAGAATTAACTTTTAAATGTGACCCAGATAAGACCACTCTAAACTGCCTTGAATTTCCTCACAGAAGACTTTTGCATGTATTTTTCAGCATTTAAGTCAATTGTCCTATCTTCCACTATGATTTTACTATAATTTTAACATTTTTAAAAGGTGTCACCAGAAAAGATTCAGTAATGAAGAACAGTACAACACTCACAAAGGCACACACATACCCCAAAGGGCTCAAATTGAATGGGCAGACTTTCAACAATACATTCCTTATTATTAAAGAATTGCTCTGGGATAGTCTGATTCTTGATGTATGGAATTACAGAAGCTCAAACAGACCTCAAATCGTCTGCATGTCCCTGGCCTACGTAACCATCACCCAGGCTTAGTTTTGGCTAGGAAGGACAGTCCCTTACCTCAGCATTCCTTCTATAGTTCTGTGATTTCTCTCAGTGTCAAATTCATCACGCACTCTCAAAATACAGAGTGGATATTAAATGAAAACTAAAATAACTGGTTTGCGTGTCAGCAAAGATATTACAGTGAGCTCCATGTTTCACACCCACTCATGCTTTTTTCTGCTTTGGATCATACTTGCTTTTGGAGGAATGGAGCCCCAATACTACCACTGTGCAAATCGTATCTCTAGAGTACATTGGGCACTGGGGGAGTAATGACTTTCAGGCAATTCTGATGCCGTGGGGCAAATGCAGATCGAATATGCTGCTTAGCAATTGACTGATGGTGTCTACTACCTGATATTTATGTGGCTTGAGAGTTAATGTAAAGGTGTATGGCTTCAATACCAAAAAGGAAAAAATGGGTTTATGTCTGAGTCATACATTCCCATTACTGTTGGAAAGAAGGATTTGCATTTGGCAGATCTTTTCAGTTACACACTATAAAAGAAGAAAATGTTTTGTTCATTCTGGCAGGAACAATATTTTCCCTTTCAGATTTATTTTTAAAATAATTTGCTGATTGAAAAGTCACGCAGGTAAATCATTTTCTACAAAAATAATGACATTCCCAGGCCAGCAGGCTTTAGTTCAAAATGCTAAACCAGGCACTGTCTGGAATATTCATTTCCAAAGTCTATGCCAATGGGATCAAACTTTGGCATGCTTAATCTATATTTGAATGAGAAACATACTTTTAAAATAGAACTGGCAAATCAAATCCCCTTTACATTTCTGACCTTTGCTCAGATATAACAACAAGCTTGAGGTTGACTTTACTATTTAATGTACAAAGCATCAACTCCTGGCTTCATAGTAATCGTGGAAGAAGGTGGCATTTAACAGTTAGAAAAGCCACAAAATTGTCCATAAGCAATGTTTATGTCACTTCAATTCTTCTAGTCAAAATTGTACTGTTTATTAACCTCACCCAGACATTCTCTTGCATGAGTTATTTGCTGTTCAGTGTTAAAGCGAGTTTTGATTTCCTCATTGCCTAACTTTTATAAGGGTAAGGAAATGATTATCTATTATAGTTCTTCGATAACCTCCATCTCATTTTCATTTATTCAGTGTTTGAGTGCCTGTTTTCTTCCAAGCAGCAATACTAAAAGTTGCAAATACAAATATCACTGTTCCTTGCTCTTGAGAATTTCAATCTAATAAAAGAGACAGCTATTAAAACAAATAATTGTAATGCAATGGGAAAAGTGGTGTGCTATAGGCATGTAAAGAATGTCATGCAACAGGAGAAAAACAAACCATATTGGCCTGGAGAGTTAGGGAAAGCTTTAGGATCGGCCTTGAAGAATAAATGGGATTTAAACCAGAGTAAGAAAAAGAAGTCTATTTCAGGCAACAGTGAAGGCCCAAGACCCAGAGGGCAGAGTGGACTTGCATTGGTACTTGACTTGTTTAGCTTTGGCTGGAAGAAAACATCTTCCCCAGAAATCTTGCTATAATTATATGATTTCTTTAAGACTAATAGGAACGTAATAGGAATGTAAATTCTGAACAATATAATATAGCAGAAGTGCCTGGTTTAAGGCAAGTAATTTGGAGCTAGACTACCTGGGTATGCATTCCAGCCAGACACATAAATGCTGTAGACTTTCAGCAAGTTACTTAAGTATTATAAGCTTCAATGCCCTGGCCTGTAAACTGAAGATGACATTAGTAACTACCTCATATAAATCATTGTCCAGATTAAATAATTCTTTAAAAATTCTTGGGAAAGTGATGGGTATGTGAAAACACTCCTTAAATATTAGCCAGAAATATCTGAGTTATTCACTTTCTTAATGCTTTATTGAGTTATAATTCATATACCATAAAATTTGCCCATTTAAAATGTACAAGTCAATGGCTTTGAGTAAATTCACAGGGTTGTGAAACCATCACCTCAATCTAATTTTAGAACATTTTCCTTCTTTCAAAGAGGAATCTCATTCCTAGTAGAATTCAATACCTGTTTCTGCCCAAACTATCACCCAGGTCTAAATAAATACTACTTTCCTTTCTATCTTTGTAGATTTGTCTATTCTTCACAATTCATATAAATATAGTGGTAAAATTTGATTTTTTGCCTAGCTTGCATCGTTCACTTAGCCTAATGTTTTTAAGGTTTGTTCATGTTGCACCATGTATCAGAACTTCATTCCTTTTTATGGATAAATAATATTTCATAATGTGAATATGTGACATATTTACATATTTATCAGTTGGTGAGCATTTTGTTTGTTCTGAATTTTGGATATTATGAAAAATGCTGCTATGAGCCTTCATGTATGAATTTTCCTATGGATGTATGTTTTCATTTATCTTTGCTATATACATGGGGGTGTAATTGCTAGGTCACATGGTAACTCTATATTTAACTTTGTGAAAATTGTCAACCATTTTCCAAAGCAGATGCACATGTTTACTTTCCCACCAGGAACATGTATAAGGGTTCTAATTTAATCACATCCTCACCATCACTTTTTATTTATGCTTTTATTAATTAATTAATTAAATTCCTTTACCCTTTAAAAAATTGAATTATTTGTCTTTTTCTTATTAATTGATTAGACTTCTTGATGTAGTTTTTATACAACTCTTTATAAGATAAATGATTTGCAAATATTTTCTCCCATTCTGTTAGTTGTCTCTTTACCTTTTCGATGGTATTATTCGCAACACAAATATTTTTTATTTTAATATTGATCATGTCCAATTCATCTATTTTTTCTTTAATTACTTGTGAATTTGGTGTCTTATTTAAGAAGTCATTACCTCACAAAGATTCACATTTATGTTTTCCTCTAAGAATTTTATAGTTTTATCTCTTACACTTAGGTCTATGATCAATTTTGTGTTAATTTTTGTACATTTTGTAGTTTTAGGTATGCAATTTATATACCTCTTTGTTAAATATATGCCTAGTTATGCTATTTTTTTTTTTTTGACCGGTAAGGGGATCACAACCCTCAGCATGGTGTGGTCCTCACCATGCTCAGCCAGTGAGCGCACCCACCATCCCTATACAGGATCCGAACTCGCGGCCTCTGCACTCTCAGCCCTGCACTCTCAAGTGAACCACGGGGCCGGCCCTAGTTATGCTATTTTTAATGCTATTGAAAATGTGGTATGTAGTGGTATCTTTGTTGCTTTAACTTGCATGTACCTAATCACATATGACATTGGGCATCTTTTTATACACCTATTTTCCAACTGTATATATTCTTTGATGAGGTGTCTATTCAGATTTTTGCCCCTTTTCAAATTGGGTTGTTTAGTTTTTTGTATCGTTTTTTAGTTTAATCGTTGTTTGCATATTTTGGATACCATTCCTTTATCACATGTTTTTGCAAATATTTTCTCTCAGTCTTTGGCTTGTCTTTTTATTTTCTTAACAGTGCCTTTCACAGAGCAGAAGGTTTTGATTTTAATAAAGTTTATCTTATCAATTTTTTCTTTCATATATTGTGCTTTTGTATTATATCTAAAAACCCATTCCCAATGTCAAGGTCTCCTAGATATTCTTCTACATTATCTTTTACAAATTTTATACTTTTGCACTTTACATTTAAATCTATGATCTCTTTTGAGTTAATTTTGTGAAAGGTATAAGCTAAGTGTCTAGATCTTTTGTTTGTTTTTGCATATGGATGCCAAATTTTTCCAGTTACTCCTTTCTTTATTGAAATGCCTTTGATCCTTGTTAAAAATCAATTGGTTATCTTTGTGTGGGTGTGTCTATTGGGGGCTCTTTTCTCTTCCATGGATTGACTATTTTTTTTACCAATGGTATTATTTTGCCAATACTTTGCAGCGTTGGTATTGGTAAGATACCAGCTGATTTCTGTAGCTTTACAGTAAGTCTTGAAATCAGGTAATGTCAAGCCTCCACATTTGTTCTTTTTCAGCATTGTGTATGGGTCTTTTGTCTTTCCCTATAAACTTTACAGTTTACTGTTATCCACAGGATAATTTACTGGAAGTGAATTCAGTTTAATCTACAGATCAAGCAGGAAAGAATTGATATCTTAATAATATTGAGCTTTCCTACCCATGAGCACAAAATATCTCTTCATCTATCTAGTTTTAATGTTTTCTCCATCAAAGTTTTGCAATTTTCCTCATTTAGACCGTGTGCATCTTTTGTTGGATTTACACCTAATTAATTTTTTTGGTGGTAATGTTAATGGTATTGCTTTTCATTTTTAATTCCAATAGTACATTTCTAGGAACATTATAGGAAAGCTACTGAATTTTATATATTAACCTTGTATTCAGCTACCTTGCTATAATTGCTTATTAGTTTCAAGAGGGTTTTTGCTGTTGTTGCTGTTGATTACTGTAGATTTTCTACATAGATAATCATGTTACCTGTGAGCAAAAAATACTTGTCAATTGTTCTACATTTTACTATCTATTCTTGTCTTAACTGCGTTAGCTATGGCTTCCCATAAAATTGTGAATAAGAGCGGAAAAGGGAACACCTTTGTCTTTTTCCCAGTCTTAGGCAGAAAGTATCTAGTTTCTCACCATTTAGTAAGATGTTAGCAGGTTTTTAATAGATATTCTCTTTCAAGTAGAAGTCTCCCTACATTTTTAGTTTCTTGGAAGTTTTACTTATTAAAGTGTGTTAGATATTGTCACACAATTTTTCTTCATCTAAAGATATGTCACATGATCATTTTTATTAGCCTGTTGTGATGGAATATATTAACAGATTTTCAAACGTTGAACCAGGCTTGCATACCTGGAATAAATCCTCACTGTTTGTATCCTATAATTCTTTCTTACAATGTTTGGTTTGATCTGGCAATATTTTGTTGGGGATTTTTGCATCTTTGTCTATGAGAGATATTTATCTGTGGTTCTGATTTCTCGCAATATCTTTATCTGGCTTTGGTATTAAAGTAATGCTGTTCTCATAGAATGAATTTGGAAGTGTTCCCTATACTTCTATTTTCTGGAAGAGAATATAGAGAATTGGCATAATTTACTCCTTATATATTAGGTGAATTCACCAATGAAAGCATATAAACGTGGTATTTACTTTTTAAGAAGTTTATCAATTATCCAATTTCTTTGATAGATATAGGATACTTGGATAATATAGTTCCCTTTGTGTGAGTCTGCAGTTTACCTCTTGCAAGAATGGGTTAATTTTCAAGATTGTATGAATAGAGTTATTCATAATATTTCATTATTATCCTTCAAATATCCATGAGGAGAGGAGCAATGACCCCTCTTTCATTTCTGATATTAATAGTTTATATATTCTCTCTCTTTTTTCTTAATTAGCATGATTAGAGGCATATCTTTTTTTTTTTTTTTTTTAACTTTTCAAAGCAGCAACTTTGGTCTTATTGATTTCCTGTTTAAAGTTTTATTGATTTTCCCTCTCACTTTTACTATTTCTGGTTTTCTTCTTGTTTTGCCCTTACATTGCTCTTCTCTAGTTTCTTAAGGTGGAAGTTTTGATTAATGATTTTAAATCTTTTTTCTTGCCTATTGTATGCATTCAATGCTGTAAATTTCCTTCTAAGCACTGTTTTTGCTACATCTCACAAATTATGATGTTTTATTTTTATTTTTTCAAAGTATTTTTAAATTTCTCAAAACTTCTTATTTGACCCATCTGTTATTTGGCAGTACTTTTCTTTTTCTTTTTATCTCCAAATATTTTCAGACTTTTCTACTATCTTTATCTTGCTAATTTTAGTTGATAATGTGTGTTTTACAGCCAAGTGTATTGTTTATCATCTTGTTGAATATTCCACTTAAGCTTGAGAAGAATGTGTATTCTGCTTTTGTTGAATGGAGCATTCTGTAAATGTCAACTAGATCCAAGTGATTGATTGTGCTGTTCTCTTAAATTACATCCTTAATATTTTCTGTTTGCTGAATCTGCCAATTATTTACAGATGTGTGTTGGTGTCTACAACTATAATAGTGGATTTGTTTATTTCTTTTTGCAGTCTGTCATTGTTTCCTTATACACTTTGATGCTCTGTTGCTATGTGTATTTATGTTAAGGACTGTTACGTCTTCTTGAAAACTGAATCCTTTATCAATATGTAATGTCCCTCTTTATCCCTAATAATTTTCCTTTTCTGAAGTCTGCTTCATCTAAGATCAACTTATCTACTCTGGCACTTTTTGACTGCTATTAGCATGGTACATCTTTCCCCATCTCCTTATTTCTAATCTCTGTCTTTATACTTAAAGTGAGTTTCTTGTAGACTGTATATACTTGGGTCATTTTTTAAAATTCACTTTAACAATCTCTACCTTTTAACTGGTGTATTTGAGACCATTAAAATTAAAATGATTGTTGGTGTAGTTGGACAATAATCTTCCAAGTTTATGACTCTTTTGTTTGTTGGACTTGTTTCTGTTTCTTTTTTCTTCCACTCTTTTTCTGCCTTCTCTGGCTTTAATTAAGCCTTTTGTGTTATTTCGTTTTCAATTTTCTCTTAGCACATAAATTATACTACCTTAGGGTTTGCAATACACATTTACAACAAATCTATGTCCACTTTTAAATAACACTATACTGCTTCATAAGTAATGCATTTCCAATTACTACCTCTTAATCCATATAACACTGCTGTCATTTATTTCACTTATCCATAGGTTACAGCCATCCAATACATCATTGCAATTATTATTTTGATCCACTATATCAATTAAACATAAGAAATTAAGATAATTTTTTTACCGTGTTTTATTCCCTTTCTGATGTTCTTCCTTTCTTTGTTGATGTGATTTTCTGACCTATATTATTTTCCTTTATTCTAAATAACTTCTTCTAGTATTTCTTGCAAGGCAGATCTACCAACAACACATTTCTTCAGTTTTTGTCTGAAAAAGTCTGTGTTTCTCCTTCACTTTTGAACGATAATTTTGCTGTGTATAGAATTCTAAATTGGTGGGGTTTATTTCTTTAAAATTTTAAATATTTCATTTCATTCTCATTTAGTTTTCATGGTTTCTAATGAGAAGTTCCATGTAATTCTAACACATTCCTGTAGAGAGAAGGTGTTTTTTCACCTCTGGCTTCTTCCAAGATTTTCTTTTTGTCCTTAATTTTCTGTAGTTTAAATATGAGATACCTAAGTGTAGATATTTGGAGTTTTATCCTACTTGGTGTTCTCTGAGATTCCTAAAAATGTGGTTTGATTTCTGCAGCCAATTTTGAAAAGTTCTAGGCCGTTTTTATTTCAAAATTTTTTTTGCTCCATTCTTTCTTTCTTCTCTGTCTGGTGTTCCAATTACAAGTATGTTCTCTTTTTGTAATTGTCCTAGTGTGATTGGATGTTCCACTCTTTGTTGTTGTTGTTGTTGTTGTTGTTTATTCTCATTCTTTTTTCCTTTGCATTTCAGTTTGGGAAGTTTCTATTTATCTTTACTGATTCTTTTCTCCACTGTGTCTAGTGTACTGGTACACCCATCATTGAAAGTCTTCACCTAAGTGATGGTGTTTCTGACTTCTAGCATTTCCTTTTGATTCTTAATATAACCATTTCTCTCTTTACCTTCACTATCTGTTCTTTCACATTGTCTACCCTTTTTTTCATTAGAGCCCTTAACATATTAACCATAGTAGTTGTAGATGTGGGAAGCATCAAATTTTTTTGTCCTTGCTTATTATTTTTGCCTCTCTCTTTTTTTGGGGGGGTGTTCTCTAGATAATTTTTCTTGAGTAGAGACAGTGTCTTACAGCTCTCTTAGTTGTAATTCACTGTTATTCTACTGAAGTCCTATTTATGAGGTGGTAAGGTGCTGGGCAGGGGAAGCATTCTGTAATCTCATGATTAAATTACATGGTTTTTCTTTTAGTGGTCGTGAGTCATTGGGCTGTGACCTTTGGAAGCATTTCTCAGCCTCTTTTTTCTCTCTCTTGCTTCTTATAGGAGACAGGAAGTCTAAAGGAGTCTGAAGTTGCTTAAATTTCCTTCTCCCTTGTCAGAAGAGAATTTGTGTTCATTATGCTTTAAGTGTTTTGTAGAATTTACCAGTAAAGCTAACAAGTGCAAAAATTTTCTTTGTTAGGAGATTTTTGATTACTGACTTAATCTCCTTACTGGTTACAGGTCTATTCATATTTTTTATTTCTTCATGATTTAGTCTTGATAGAATTGGTTCTTTCTGGGAATTTGTTCATTACATCTAGGTTATCCAATTTGTTGGTGTACAATTGTTCGTAGTACTCTTTTATAATACATTTTAATTTCTGTAGAATCCCTGGTAATGTTCCCACTATCATTTCTGATTTTAGTAATTTCAGTCTTCTTTCTTTCTTTCTTGGCTCTTCTATCCAAAGGTTTGTCAATTTTGTTGATCATCTCAAAGAACCAACTTTTGGTTTTATTTATTTCCTTTACTGCATTTTCTATTTTCTGTTTCATCTATCATTGCTCTAGTCTTTACTATTTCTTTCCTTCTAACTTGGTCTTTTTTTTTTTTTTTTTTTTTTAGTTTTTTAGGTTGTTAAATGAGGTAGCTGATTGGAGATCTTTTTAAAATTTTAAATGTAAGTGTTTATAGCTATAAATTTCATCCTAAACACTGCTTTCATGGTGTCCCATAGGTTTGGTATATTGTGTTTCTATTTTCATTCATCTTTCTGTATCTTCTAATTGCCATTGTTATTTATTTTTGAGAGTTTGTGTGAGAATTTGTTCTTTAATTTCCACAAACTTGTGCATTTTTTAGTTTCCATTCTGTTATTGATTTTTTACTTCATCTTTTAATCACAGAAGATAATTTGTATGATGTCTATATTTGAAATCTGTTGTGAAAAATATGCATACAGGTGTTGCTGAGTCGAGTGTTAGAACTAGTAAGTTTACTGTGCTGTGTAAGTGCTCTGTTTCCTTACTAGTCTTCTAACTGGTTGTTATATTAATTTTTGAGAGCAGGATATAGAACAATCCAACTATTATTGTAGAACTGCCTATTTCTCCCCCTTCAAATTTGATAGTTTTTGCTTCATGTATTTTGATGGTCTGTCATTAGTGAAAATGTTTATAATTGTTATATATTTTTGCTTTGCTGAATTTCTTATTAATATATACTGTCTTTCTTTGTCTTTTGTAAACTTTTTTTTGATTTGAAGTCTCTTTTGTCTGATATTTGTATAGCCACCTCTGCTCTCTTTTGATTATTTTTTATGAAATATCTTTTTACCTTCAATCTCTTTGTATTTGGATTAAAAATGAATTTTTCATAGATAGCGTATAAATTGAATCATTTTTAAATCCTTTCTGCCAATTTCTGTCTTTCTATTGGAGAGTTTAATCCACTTATATTTAAAATATTACTCATAAGGATGGACTTACTTCTGTCATTTTGCTATTTGTTTTCTAATATGCTTTAACTTTTTTCTTCCTCATTTCCTACAGTACTTTCTTCTTTTATATTCAGTTGAATTTCTTTGTGATACATTTTTACTCTTCATTTCCTTTTGTGTATATTCTATAGGTATTTTCATTGTGGTTTCCATGTAAATGCGGATTATGTTTAGAATCCAAAAAGTATGCAACTCAAATACAAACTTATAGTAAGTTAACTTAAATAATATACAAAATCTCTACTACTTTACAGCTTCATCCCCACCCCTTTTGTTATTGATTCATAAAATTACATATGTGTATATTGTGTGCTCAAAAACATAAGCAGAACTGTGCTTATAGAGGTGGAAAAGGGGAAGAGGGAGAGGGGTTAGGAAGAAACTGTATAACGCACACAAAGAATAATTATGTCTTATAATGAAGAATATGCTAGTAATTTTTTTTGATCATTACATATTGTACACAACTACTAATAGTCAACTCTGTACCTCACAAATATTCATAATCAATTATGTTTCAATAAAAAATTTTTTTCAAATACATTAGTATCTTAAATAATGTAAAGGAAAAATGCAGAGTTACAAACCAAAGTTACAATAATACTAGGTTTTAGACTAATAATTGATTTTTGTATTAGGATATTAAATCATGTAGAAAACAAAAAATTGTAGTTACAAACCTTTGCTACAATAATGCTAGTTTTATCATTGTCTCTGTATTTACCTTTATTGAGCTCTTTATTTCATCATATGGCTTTGAGTTACTCTCCAATGTTCTTTTATTTCATCCTGCAAAACTCCCTTGAGCATTTCTTGTAGGGAAGGACTAATGGTAGTGGATTCCCTCAGCTTTTGTTTATCTCAGAATGTCTTAATATTCTGTCACTTTTGAGAGACATTTTTTGCTGGATATAAGATTCTTGGCTGACAGTTTTTCTCTTTCAGCACTTTGAATATATTGGCCCTCAGTCTACTAGTCTCCAAAGTTTCTGATGAGAAATAGGCTGATAATTTTATTGGAGGACTCCTTGTATGGAAGAAATGACTTCTCTCTTGCTGTTTTCAAGACTCACTCTTGGTTTGTTTTATTTATTAATAAGTTTTATTATGATTTGTTTTGATGTATCTTTGAGTTCAGCTTATCTGGAATTCATTAAGCTTCTTGGATACTTATTTTTATGTCTTTCTTCAAATTTAAGAAGTTTTCAGCCATTATTTCTTCAAATACTTCCTCCATTCCTTTCTCTCTCTCTTCTTCTCCCTGCCCCCCATCAAAGCACATGTTGCTGTGTTTGATGGTGTCCCACAGGTCCCTTAGAGTCTGTTCACTTTTCTTCAAACTTTCTTCATGTTCCTCAGAGTTAATAATTTCCACTGTTCTATCTTCAAATTTACAAATTCTTTCTTCTTAAATTTGCTCAGATCTGATTTTGAATATGTCTAGTAAATTTTGCATTTTGGTTATTATAATTTTTCAGCTCCAGAGTTTCTCTTCGGTTTTTTTAAAGTTCTTTTTATCTCTTTATTGATATTCTTTTTTGTTCATACATTATTTTCTGTACTTTCTCTACATTGTTTTTTCAGTTCTTTGAGTATCTTTAAGACAATTATTTTACAGTCTTTGTCTTGTATATCTGCCATCAGGACTTTTTCAGGGATAGTTTCAGTTGATTTCCTTTTTTCTTTGATTGGGCCATACTTTCCTATGTGCTTTATGATTTTTCTATTGAAAAGTGAATATTTGAATCTATTAATATGGTTTCTCTGGAAATAAGATTTTTACACTTTTCCTGGGTTTGGGGAGGTTTGTTATTATATTTTTTATTGTTTTAGGCTTTTCTTTTCTAATTGGTATAGATTGTCTCTGTGCCAAGTATCAGCCTGACGTATAAACTTAAGATCTTCTCAGGTCTTTACTAAGCCTGCAGCATGCGTGGTCACTTTATAATATGCAGTTGATTTGAATATTCTAGTCTTTTATGTCTAGCTCCCAAAAGGACAAAAAGATAAAAATAAAAGGGGGTCACCAGCCCTTTAAATTCACTAGAAGCCACTTCAGCCAGAGTGGGAGGTGCTTGAATGATGGGAGGAGGTGCAACCGCAATGTCCACCTGCCTCTTTGTCTGCACCTCTGTGATCTGAAACAGTAATCAGTGATCAGAGAATAAATCTCCAATATTTGGAGGACAGGGTGCTTTTGTTCCACCCTGGCTCTTGCAAACTGAGTGCAAGCTGTTCCTGGATCATATGCAGAGCTGCTTACCACGGGAAGGAGGAGTGGGGTTGGTTAGTTGCTACTGTGATAAGAGCTGAAATTGACCAAATTTAACACAATTTAATGTCCAAGCCTTCAATATATTCTAGGGTTCCAAAATAGTTATACCTGACAAATGCTCTCAGTGCAAGTATTTGCAAGTATTGTGTAAGTCAGGAGAGATAGATTCCTGGCTCTTCCTGCTCTGACAATTCCCCAGAGTCCTCTCCTTTAAAAATATAATAATTTTTACCTGTTAAATTGTTATTTTGTTGGAAAGAGTATTCACCAAGCTTTTTACTCTACTTTTCAGGAGGTCTCACGTCTTTGAATTATTCACTTTTGCATCTTTATAATAGAGTATTCATCATTTCATTCTATACTTATACAATATGCCATCTACTTTTATAAGAAGAAGTTTTTCTCATGAGAACCTCTGCAATTAGAAAAAAGAAAAATTGGGGGGGTCATATGTTTTTTATCTATCTTGCAGGACCCCCTTGGGTAATCAAATTTTTCATCAGAATATTAAAGAATCTAAAGAATCTTGCACAGAAGAAAATGGACTCTGTTGATAAACCAGTGTTTCCTGGAGGTGTGGTAGTACTAAGAGTCTAGAGACAAGACATGAACAGAAAAAAGTGTGTGATTGGAAACTGGAGGCCACGGTGGCACTACAGATGCCACCAATAGATGCCACGACACAACAGTGTTTATGTGCAGAATGTGCAGAAATTTCTATTTTAATAGGAGTCAGTGAAGCTGTTTTCTCTGCCACGACAACAGGAAGCTTATGTATCCCCACTTCTCACCTCTGCCAGAGCTTTTATGCCACCCCAGGGACGAGTAAGGGTGAGGAGAAACCCCTTACCTAATTATGTATTTATAGCCAAAGAGACTGGGTTTTAAACTAAAAATGATTGAGTTACCTTGATTTTTCAAGGTTAAATTTCCCCTCCAAACATAAATGAATAAACCAGATCAAAGTTCAGTTAAGTTATAAAACGAAAGAAAGGTACATATTTGCACGCCTGAGTTTTGTGATTAAAAATTTATATCTGCTACACTCTATCGCACTATTCCTATGTAGACGTTACTTGAAGAATAAGAATAAGAACAAACACAAGGTGAAAAGGACAATTCAAATAACATTATGAAGAAAGGAGATTTACCCTCATGTTTTAAAAAAGACTAATACAGTGTTAAAATATTAAACATAATAGACACTCTTTTATGCAGCCTCCCATGCCTGTGCGATTGTGCACATCAACACACACACACACCACTCAGTTCAAATATACTCATTCAAAACTAACTTTTAAATTTCTGTTACTATCCTAGACTAATGATCACAATGTACTAATTTTAAATGACCAAAATTGTGTATAATAGCACATAAGAGCCTCTTTAGATATTATTTATAACAACCTGGACAGCTATTAGACTAAATTTTTCTTCTGATCAATCTGTAAATATGTTCTGAAAGCAATAATGTATAAACTAGGCCACTTGGTAGATGTCTAAACAACTTAAGTGTACACAAACACTTTTGAAGCAGCACCAGGCAATTTATAAACTCTTATTTATAAAGGAATTGCTGAAAGTTAATGCAGAAGGCTTTCATATCTATTCATTTAAGCAAATCCCTTAGGACCATTAAAATGCAATAGTTAGATGAGTTCTACTTACTGTACTCTGAAAGAAAGTGCAGTTGAAACATACAGCTTTATGCATGTCTGCTGAATTCACTGCAAAGCAGATTTTTACGAAGACCTTTGAGTTCTTCCTAATTTTAATACCTTGATCTCATGAATTAGTGCCTATTCCTTTTGTATCTTGCTTTGGTACACTATTTGGTACAAATTCTTCTTAATATCTCCGTGCCTTCTCTACTTCTTTGCATTATTTTATCCCTTGTATTTAGGACACCCTCCTTCAGCATTTTGTTGGATAGGAACTTTCAAGATGAGCGGGGCTGGTAAGCAATTGCTCTTCTGGGAGTCTTTCTGTATTCCCTTCAGCACACAGAAGCTTTCTTTCTTACCTGCTATCTCCATGCAACTAAATTGTAGGAATGAAATAAAGGGCTTTGGCATGTTTATATTGTGAAGTAATGTTTTTAATAGCCCTGCATCCCGCATAACACGATACAGTAGTGTCTATTAGCTTTCAAAGGGCTGAAGTTAACAAAACTGATACATATCCACTTCACAAAAGCAGCAACTGCGGACTTCCGTATTTCTTCCTAGCGGACCTCCCAACTGAGATCCTCTCAGAGCTGTAAGGGAATTCCTACACAAAAATTTGGTTGGCCTTTCTGACATATACTTAGAAAATAAGATCAATGATGCTCAAATCTGCCTTCTAGATGATAACAGCAACCTTCCACAAAGTTCTCCAGAGGCTTATGGCAGTCAGCAGAAGCATTTGCTTTATGAGCTATCAATAGTGTGTTATCCTCTAAAGCCAAATCTCCAGAAGATAAAATCACACCTATTTCTCTTATATAAACTTTTCTGTAAGTAATAACACTAAAAATTATGCATCCATGTCCAATGCACACATTATTAATAGAAGTTTAGGAACACTGGAAGAAGTAGTTTTGTCATTTAACTTGGATGTATTTTCTATTATTTCACAAGTATTTTAAGGTTGCTTACTGGAAATTCCTTTCTGGGAATCATTTCATGGTTTTTGAATAGTAAATGATACGTATTCTAGATAAATTAAATTTGGGGAAAGGTTTCCTGAATATATACATTTTTTTCTTTATTAGTGCCAAGTTCTTCTAAACCAGCAACTTTAAAATATGGATGACTTTATGTATCAAGTAACTAATGTTATCATTAACATGAATAGTGGAGTCCCCATATGTTCCAAACCTCTAGGGAGCTGTGCAGATTGGGGCCGTGAAGTGTTGGTTGGCTACTTTCGGTTTTCATACACTGTGCAGACTCAATATTGAATTTTCAGAAAAAAAAAAGATATAAGATATTCACGCTTATCTAATTTCAGATAAAGCCCAAATTTAGTGATAAGTCATTTGTCACACTACATGACTTTACACAAAATGAACTTTAACACTAATGCAGTAAAAAAAAAGAAAAGCTTTAAACCTTTTTCAAGCACACCTGAGTCCCAATTGAAACTGTCTATAAAGGAACTTTTGGCATTGGGAAACTTGAATAGTTGATACTGTTTTCTTGCTTGCTGAAGCCCACGTGGATCTTTCTACCCTCATTCAGCAATTATCAAAACTGTTTTTTGAGGAGAATGTAAGATGCACCCCATTTTGAGTTATGAGGGTTTTTGGAAGATGCACAACTTTTGTATCGTTAAAAGTTGGTATTTAGATTTTACTTTTCAAGCTGTAGGATAAGTAAAAATTATTGAAAGTATAGATCTGCAGCATGGTACTGTAATGCATCATGTACTGCTGTGGGTATTCCAGCTAATTATCAGACTATTTTTATAGGACCATAAGAGAATTTTAACCAGTTTGGGGACACTTAGCCCATCACCATTCAAGACTATTAGTAAGGTCAACATGAAGGCTAAAGAAGTCCTTATGAGTCATCACTGAGAACAACTTCAGAAACAGTTTCTGGTAGGTGTGAGTGTGCACACAAACACGCATGCATATATATACACACACACGAGCAAGGGGTAATTTCTCATCACATAAAACCAAGAGAAGCACTTAGAGGATTAGTCTGTTTTTTCTGATTTTTTTTAATGTTTAGGGTAATGCCTAGTATCTGTTGGGATCTAAAGGCTGTGCACAGGCCTTGGGTGTAGGGGGTTAGCAAGAAGAGACAGGACTGCTTTGGGAGCAAGATGGCTTTCCATTAACACCGGAACAAAGTATGTGGCTCTAGTGAGCAAGATGCCCACCTTGTAGAAAGGAGCCATCATGGTTTTAATCTGTGGTCAAAAATTTCTTTGATATTCTCCTCTAATTAAAAAATGGGGCCTATGTCCCCTCCCCTTGAATGTGAGTGACTCATAAACTCTTTGATCAAAAGTGTTTGGCACAAGTGAAGCTGTATGACATCCAATGATATGCAACTTCCAGCTTTTTTCTAGGACACTCAATTTGTTTAGAGCCCTGAACTCCAAACAATTTTCTGAGTTTCAAGCCTTATAAAGCAGCCAAATGTAGGCATGATTTTCAGGAGTAACAACAGAGCACTGAGCAGATAGCCAATCATGTCAGTGAGCCATCCTGGGCATCCAGCTCAATGGAGCCTTCTGGTGACTGTAATCCCAGCCAACATCTGACCACAGATGTTGAAAAAAGTGAAAACTGCCCAGCTAAGCCCCTCCTAAATTCCTGATTTATAAAGCAGTGAGCAAAAATATCATGGTTGTTTTAGATATCTCAGTTTTGAAGTAACTTGTTATGCATCAGTAATAACTGGAACAGGAGGCAACCCCAATTATCTGAGAGCTCAAGAAAAAAGTTTTAAAATAGGTGATAGTTTGGAGTTTTATATTATACTGGACTGTATTTTTTTTTCAAAATATTTATTCAATGTTTAGTTATTTCAAAAATAGAGACCATTAATACATGAGAGGTCTTCAAAACATTCATGGATAATGGTCATTATGGAAAAACTTCATGGACTATGACATTTTATTGCACCAAAATTAACTCCTACTAAGTTGTTATACATGTCTGAAAGGGATCTAGTTTGAGGCATGAAGAATGATAAGACATCAGTTTGAAATTATTGATGCTTTACAAAACGTTATGAAACCTTCATGAAAACTTTAAGGAGACAATGCCCCAAAGAAACCAGTAGTTTACAAATGGATCACCTGCTTTAAGAAGAGACGAGATGATGTTGAAAATGAAGTCTTCAGTAGCAGAACATCCACATTAATTTGTGAGTAAAATAATCTTGATCTTGTTTAATTGAAAAAGGCAAACTATTAAAACAGTGGAAACAATAGCCAATACCTTAGACATCTCTACTGGTTCAACCTACACAATTCTGACTAACAAATTACATTTGAGCAAACTTTCCGCTTGATGGGTACCAAAACTATTGTGCCCAGATCAGCTGAAGACAAGAACAGAGCTTTCAATGAAAATTTTAAACAAGTGGGATCAAGATCCTAAAGCACTCCTTTGAAGAATTGTAACAGGAGATGAAACATGGCTTTGTCAGTATGATCCTGAAGACAAAGGACAATGGCTACCAAGAAGTGGAAGTGGTCCAGTGAAAGCAAAAGCAAACCAGGCAAGAGCAAAGGTTATGACAACAGGTCTTTTGGGATCCTCAAGGCATTTTGCTTGTTGACTTTCTGGAGGGCCCAATGTATTAGTCCATTTCTGTTGCTTATAACAAAATACATGAAACTGGGTAATTTATAAGAAATGAAATTTATTGCTTATAGTTTTGTAGGCCGGGAAGTCCAAAGTCCAGGGAACACATGTGGTGAGGGTCTTGGTGGTGGTGACAGTGAACTAGTTGTCTTACAAGGCAGAGCAGAGAGAGAGATCTCCTCATGCATTCTCGTTTTAAAGCCTGCAGAGACGTGCCCCTGACCACCATTACTAGTCCATTCACTATGACACGGTCCTACAATCTAATCACCAATTCAAGGCCACACCTTTCAGTCATCGTAATAGGATTTACCACCCTCTCAACGCTGTCACAGTAAGGGCCAAGTTTCCAATATTTGGAAATTTGGGGGACACAATTTAAGCTTCAGTGAGTTTAGGGGGGCATTCAATCCACAGCACCCAATAATTATAATATGTGCTTATTATGAGAGTGTTTTAAGAAAGTTAACCAAAGCTTTAGCAGAAAAAACCTGGGAAATCTTCACCAAAGAGTCCTTCTGCACTACAACAATGCTCCTGCTCATTCCTTTCATCAAATAAGGACAATTTTGCAAGAGATTTGATGGAAAATTATTAGGCATCTGCCTTAAAGTCCTGATTTGGTTTATTCTGACTTCTTTTTGTTTCCTAGTCTTAAAAAAAATCTTTAAATGGCACCCAATTTTCTTCAGTTAAAATGCAAGACAAGTGCATTGATATGGTTAAATTCCCAGGACGCCCAGTTCTTTAGGGATGGACTAAATGGTTGGTATCATCACTCAAAAAAAGTCTTGAACTTGAAGATTATGTTGAAAAATTAAGTTTTTATTTTTTATTTTTATTTTTAAATTTCATTTTTCACAAACTTTTTGAAGCCTCTACGTATTAATTGAAGATGTCAAAAGAAAAAAAAAAGCAATAAGATTGTCTTTTATTTTATTCTGAGAGAAAAGACATAAGCCCACAGACCTGATTAAAAATAGCAGTTGTAAAAAATTATTGTGTTGCCTTCTTCCAGCATTATCCTGAGTCCAGCTTATTCAATAAATCAGGTTCCAATCTAGTTCCAATCTAGATAGACCATCACCAGCTCCATCATTGCCACTGCATGAAATTAGTGTGACATGATGAATTTGTTAAAAGCCTTATTAAAGCATATTTATTTTGGCATACATGAAAGAAGCATCTTTATACTCCCACTCTAACCCATTTTAGTGACGATTTGATTACATTGGGTCAATTATAGATGATTCATCAAAAACAAATCCTTTTGAAAGGAGTGTTGTGGTCCAGGAAGCTAGACTGATGGCCTTAGAAAATAGTGGAAGAGAATGGAAAGAATCAGAAGGAAAGAAAAAACAAAAAGATGATGAGTTTGTGTTTTTCTAATCCAATTTATACACTGAAATTATTTTATACTTGAATTACCTTCCTCCCTAAACTACAAATGCAGTTTAGGTTTCCATTATGACTGACCTGCTGTGTTGGAGTCTTATTAGCCATAATTCACCTCTAGTATTCTTCAAAGCATTAGAAAGACTCTAAATCCACTTTCATCTTCTTTCTAAATTAATTTGTAGGAAAAAAAAATCTCAGCACCTTCCATACATGATGCAGTATATAGTAGGTTGAATTCTAAGATGACCCCCAATAAGCCACATCTCTGTATAATCCCATTGTATTGAATGTGAGTCAGCCCTCCATACTGAGGGTTCCACATTTGCAGATCAAAAAATAAATAAATAAATAAAAAAGCAAAACAATCAAAATAATATAACAGTAAAAAATAATACAAATAAAAATGCAGTATAACAACTATTTACATAGCATTTACATTGTATTGGGTATTATAAGTGATCTAGAGATGATTTAAAGCATATGGGAGGCCATAATATGCAAATATTATGCCATTGACCATCTACAGATTTTGGTATCCTGGGTGGGGGTGTCTTAAACAAATCCCCATCAGATTCGAGGATACCAAGGGAAGACTGTATATTGAGATGTCACTCCTATGATTAGGTTCATAAAAGGAGATTATCCTTAGTGGTCTTGACCTAATCAGGCAAGCCCTTAAGGAAACAAACTATGAGAGGGATTCCATGTGAGAGAGATTTTCTGTTTCCACTTTAAGATGGAGGTGGGGTGTGTGTGTCAAGGAAAGTGACCCAACTGTAAGATCTGAGAGCAATCTCCCACCAACAGCCAGCAAAAATATGGGTACCTCAGTACTACGATCATAAGAATTGGATCTGTCAATAACCTCAGTGGGTTTGGAAGCAGATTTTCTCCCAAAGCTTCCAGTAGGGAACACAACCCTGATGAAACCTCATTTCAGCCTGTGAGACCCTAAGCAGCTGTCCCTGCTAAATCACACCCAGACTTCTGACCTATAGAGCTGTGAACTAATAAATGAATATTATTTTAAACTGCTATTTAAGGTAATTTTTTTCACAAAAATAGAAAAATAATGCAAACAATTAATCATAATTTTACTATATTTAATGAAATTTCAGAAACATAAAATTAAATGTCTCAACTTTTTTTAACAGTAGAAATCACATTTTGTTATCAGGGTTAGTGAGTTGAAATACAAGCCGAATATACCTTGATAAATTGTTTATCATGTATCTTTGGGAATTATTAGCACTTAATACATTTATTATATCTCTAAATACTTTTCTTTTCTAAGAAATATACTATGTCTTATTGATGTCCTTCACAAAACTCAGTATGTCAGCAAATAGACTACTTCAAAGAATTCAAATAATAACTCTGGTCAATTTACCAAAAATATGCTGGTTACTTCTTCATTGCAGAGAGCTTTTATTTCAACTCACATGTTAGTGTCACATGAGTCTCACCCCTTTCTGTCTTTTGTAATTTTTCCCCAAAGTCATTTGCATTTTTTTAGAAAGGTATGTAATGTGTACACATCATTTTGTGTCTCCCTTTGGTTATCTATAAAAGTTCTGATCCTGTAGTTTACTTAGATGCTCCAGATTTTATCACCCCCTCTATGGGCCTCCATATGACCATCAGCCGTAATAGCAGGAGACACCCAGAGAGCTCTTCATGTCCCTCTTGGTGCTAGCCCCTATCATTGCAGCAGAACCAGGGTACACAGTGCCCAGATGCTCCAGGTGGCACTGGCCCTAGGTTCACCTCCACACTGCTATTAGCTGAGCTTCCAAGGGGTATGTCCCACGTCCATCAACAACCCCACTCAGTAAGGGACTCAATAAAGAGTCCTATAGAACTCCTTTTCACCTTGAGAACATTCTCCTCTCCTTGCTCTCTTGTTGATTTACTCTGGGTTATCTAGAAAACACAATCTAAACAAAGGTTTACGTGCTAATCCTTTATTGGTGGGTTTATACTGAGAGAATATGGAGTGAGGGATAAAAGGAATTATGGTGAGGAAAGAGGGAGAGCACGAGGATATTTACCAAGCTAGCCATAGCTTCCAAACAAATACAACATATTTTTCAGACTCATGGGCTATCTGCATTGAAGCTATAAGATACTACTACCTTTCATAGTAGTTAGAACATTCTGACTCTGAGAAGAGAAGGGAAGCAGATATATTTATCTGCCAGATCTCTCGTTCCCCAGCTCCAACTGGTCACAGTCCACCCCGCAGGCCTTAACACCCCTACTTTTCTAGATCACAACCAGGCAACCACTGAGGGAAAAAGAGCCTGTGTGGGTCTAGTTTTGCCAATCCTACCATGTAAAATTTCTCAGTAGGTAGTGGTGGTAATAAAAGTAGCATCCATTTGGTACAATGACAAAAATAATGACAACCATTTCTGGAAATCTTCTGACTAGAAAGCAAAAGAAATGACAGATGCTTGGAGCAGAGGACTTAGGCATGGCAGAGATTATCTGGGCTGTCACAGACTGACTATGGAAAATCTCAGTGCTCATAACCTCACATGTGAACATCTGTAAAAGACTGTCAGAACCACCTATGCTTTACTTCATAGTTTACACACGGAACACAAGAAACACATGACACCCAAGTGGTTACTTACTGTACACTCACTTTCATGCCTCCACTATATTTTTTAATTCCAAATTAAACATCCATTTCTCCTCAACCTCTCAAACTTTTCCATAATGTCCTGTGAAACTTACAGTCTGCTATTATCTAATTCTCAATTCCTCAGTTTCTTCTCTAATGAACTTTTACCTATGCCTCTCAATTTATTCAAAAATTAACTTGAAATTGATCACAAAGCTCAATAAATGTAAAAGGTACTACTCTGACATTTTTTAAAAAAACAAGAAAAATTTGACTTTGGGTGAAACAAAGAAGTATTAGATACAAAAAAATTGAAAAATTGAATTTCATAAAAGTAGTTTTATAGAAGTATCAGTTTTGCCCTTTGAAGGAAACTGTTAAGCAAATGGAAAATAAGCCAAAGGCTGAGAGAAAACAATCGCACATCACATACGTCATCAAGGACGTGTATCCAAAACAAATAAAGAACTCTCAAAACTCAGTTACAAGAAAATTCATAACCCAATAAAAATGGGCAAAATATTTTAACAGACACTTCACCAAAGAAATGGTATAGATGGCAAATAAGCACACTAAAAGATGCTCAATATCGTTAGTCATTTGGAAAATTAAAACTTAGGTTCACACAAAAACCTGCATGTGAATAGCAGGTTTATGCAAAATTGGTCAAAACTAGAAACAACTTAAATGTTCTTCAGCTGGTGAATGGATAGACAAACTGTGTTATATCCATTCTACATAAAGATGAAAAGGAACAAACTCTTAATACATGCAATCTTATGGATGAATCTCAAATATATTATGGCCAGTGAAAGGAGCCTCAAATGGTGACACATATTCTATGACTGCATTCATACAACATTCGGGAAAAAGCAAAATTATAAGGTAGAAAATAAATCAGTGTTTTCTAGACTTTACAGGTGGGCAAGTATTTGCCTAAAAATGGGCAGGACAAGGGAATGTTTGGGGCAGGGGTGGGTGATGAGTGGAGAATTCTGTATGTTGAATGTGATATTGGTTACAAAGCTCTGTGCATTTTTCATAACTCATAGAACTGATTTTTTTATCTTAATATTTTGTGTTTGTATTTCTCTCTCTCTCTTTTTAGGTAGACCATAAATTTACTATACAGTTTTTTTGCTTTATGTCAAGTTTCTATCTATTGTTGATTTCTTACTTATTAAAAAAGCTGTGCTTCTATAGAATTAAATGTGATTTATTTCTGAACATGAACTGCACAGAGCCTTCAGTATTCCACTTGTAATTTGTAACAATTATTTTCTTGAACTAACATATGGTAATTATCATGGGATTTATTTTTATTCCCAATTTAGTTTAATTGTATCTTGATCTCTGTGTTTCTAGAAACCTTAGATTCCCTTATTTTATTAGAGTCCCTTATTTTATTTTTGCTGGAATCAAGTACTGAAAACAGATTCAAGGGAAGTAAATTGTTAAAAATATAACTATTAGCCCTGAGCTGTTTGACCATTTTAGGGTATACAGATGCTTAGATTGAAGTTTATTTCCCCTGAAACATTGAAGACAGTGCCACATTGTCTTCTGTCATCTTTTCCTAATTTAATACCTGATAAAGAAGATTAGCTGTCATTTGTATGAAACCTGTATTCTCTTCATCTCTATCTATACATTTTATAATGTCTTAGTATGTTCTTTATTCTTTGTGTACTACAATTTCACCATAATATAGCTAGACATGGATTTTTGTCATTTCTTGTGCTAGATATTCAGTTGGTGTTTTCAAGGTGATAAAGATATGAGAATTTTTTTTTTTTTCTGTTATTTCTTCGGTTTTTCCTATTGCTTTCACACACATACCATAATTCTCTATGAACCCTCTTTTGGAGAGAGTAATTGAATAAAGATTATTTTTTATATCTTCTTGCATTTTATTTCTTGATACCTCCTAACTTTTCTCTTAGATTTTTTATCTTGGAATTTTTGTTATTTGATATAAAAGATTTGCTTGACTTTATTTTCCAGGACTCTTACTAAACCATTTTATTTTGGCATACACGTGTTTGATTTCCAGGAATTATATTCTAAATTTCTGATTATTCTGTTCACATAATATCTTCCAACAATTTTAATATCTTTTCAATCTTTCCTATCAGGTATTAATCAGAATTTGTCAAAATTATTCTTTTCAATTACCTTAAATATGTAGCTTTCTTTAAGCGTCCTCATTAAAAGCAAGATAAATGTGTATGCAGTTTTGTTATATATCACCAAATTTTCTCCAATAGGTGTTGAATCATTTTTTATCTCCACTAGCAATATAAGGGGTTGCCTATTTCCTGAGAGTGACAGGCTATATTTTGGTGAGCCTGGACAGTGAGCAGGCAGTGAGCTAGGCACCAACTTCCTCTCCATCAACGCTAAAATATGTACACTTTAGACTTTCACTTTTTAGAAGATTAGAGTTTTTTCTTTTTTAAAAAATCAAACTGTGGGAAATTTCCACCTATGACAGTTTTTCTGTGTTTTTGGAGGTGAGAGAAAAAATAGACACTTTTTTTGCTGTTTTAAAATTACTCCTTCATAGCCCAGTCCCAGTTTTATAATTGCATTTAAGGAATAACAATACTAGGAAATGTGGGCTCTGTGGGCTGGTATTATTTCATGAGGCAAAAGACCTTTGCTCACTGGAGCCTGTATTATCTCTAAATTGGCTTCCATATTGGAAATAAAGCAAAACAATAGCCACATTTTTA
The DNA here is from genome assembly GCF_027409185.1 of Cynocephalus volans. Taxonomy (NCBI): domain Eukaryota; kingdom Metazoa; phylum Chordata; class Mammalia; order Dermoptera; family Cynocephalidae; genus Cynocephalus; species Cynocephalus volans. The sequence continues at coordinate 103,197,450 of NC_084461.1, forward strand.
GAAGGCAAAAATCCATCTCTGAGAAATTTCCCTCTGATGAATAAGGTGATATTAGGTGATATTCACGCTGATAGCAGACATTCATGAGATATACTTTTCTTTCAGATCCTTTATTATGTAGAACTTATTAAGTTCACTCAGCTCCTTTTATTCTCAAGGGAAAAAGGCAACCATTTAGTAACTTCGATGGTTCTTACCATCACTGACCTGTTTGTGTTGGTACATTTTCTGTGGGAGACAAGCATTTGTTATTAGGCACTCAAAAATGTCTGTTAAATGAATAGTGACTGAAGACAGGCATCTTTTGAAATGGGAGAAAATAATTTAAAATTAAAGTCAAAATAGGGAAAGAAATTAGAGTAATTATTTTCAGTTTGATTTATATCCTTTTAGCTAATTACATTAGGAAAAATAATAAAAATTTGCCATAATAACCATATGCTTTGCATTGACACATTGTTCATATTATTTCATTTTTTAAGCAAAGCACAACAGTGATAATTTGTCATTCCTTTGTGTTTAGCCAAAAATTCATTTTTTAATGGTAACTTATTTAACAAGGCTGGCACTGTCTGCAATCTTCAAAGTATATTGGAAGATGAACATTTTCAAATTACATGGTCTGCAATTCCTGGTTCCACTACATTTATACCTGCTTTCAGACCTGCTGGACTGTATTTGATGAGGCTGCATTTGGTCCAAAATCTTTCTTTGGGTACATAATTGAAACTGTTCTACCAAATCTGTTTCACTTAGACAGTCTGTAGTCACATCATTCTGCCAGCCACCGAGAAATACCTGATACTGCCACAGACACTTAGTACTTGTGTTTAAATGCCATTTAACCTCTCTTCTAGGGTATGGGTGACATCAACCCAACTGCTCAGGGACAGTACAGGATGACAGGTTCTAAGATGAAAAACTGAATATTCCAATGGGTATAATCTCTGAGCTTTAAGAGTAAGAATTCAGACATGAAGAGGCCATATAAAAAGGAATATTAAAAACAGGTCTGAAATTCAAAAAATATCAGATTACAAAGTTTAAAGTGAAAATTTCCACCTGCCCAAGAATTTACAGCTATCAACTGTTTGGCCCCCTATTCCTGCAGCAGCGACATTATAAAGCATCAGTGGCCATAGAGAGTTGCAGAAATAGATACTAAGTACAGTTGTCTCAGCCACTTTTTTTTTACTCACAAGCTTAGAAAATGATTGATTGATTTCTCCAGCCAAGTGTATAGCAATAATGGTCAGCATCTCCATTGACCTTAATTCTGTACCAGAAGTACATCTCCCTTTAGGATTTCTTCAAAAGTACATGTTTATACAAAATGGAAAAATGGAAAAATGGTGCTTGTTCACTTGTGGAATTAATAGCAGAGAAGACATGCCAAAGTGCAGGACAGAATGTTTGTTTTATTGAGGTTGATGTCAAGGTGCACGTAAAGAAAAGTAGACTGTCTTGTTAGAGTGAGTACAAAGTAAATGAATGAAAAATGGATGGAAGTGGCACAATCTTTAAAATGAATCTACTAGTAATGCTAAAGAAGAATTTGTCAGCAGCCCCCTCTGGTGAAAATGTGAGTCCCAGACATGAACTATTGTTTTTTTCAGTTTTTATTTAGATGAAGGACACTGGAATGCAGTATTATACTTGGCCTTAATAGTGCTATGAACTGAAAAAGCCAAGAGAGAATGATTTCTAAGCATGGCACAATAAGAATTCCATACTCATAGCTAGAAAATCTAGACTAAAATCTCCTTGCCTTATCCTCTGTGACCTTAAACTAGTCATATAAACTATGTTGTACATCTGCTTACTCAAGTGCAAAAAAATAGCAATAGAAACGAATAATCTCTATGCCACAAACATTTTCAAAATGCCCAAATGAGAATACATTTTGTCAACTGGAAATTGTTACAGAAATCGAAACTATTACTTAAACAGTGCACTCTCCTCAAGGAAGAATTTTTGTTCCAAGGGTTGGGTTAGTTACCCCATTCCATATCTTCCTATGGCAAAATATTCTTATCTCTATCTCAAACACACAAAAAATCATAATCTGATGCGATAAGAGCTCTCTCAACTTGAAGACCATGACCTTACATGGGGAAAGGAATATATCTGATTTATCTCTACATCTCCAGTGCCTAAAATAGTGCACGCTACTTAATAGGCACTCCATAAATTCATGATCAAATTATTATGTGATTAAGTGCAATTGATTTGGAATAAAATGTGAATATATTTATTTCTGCAGCATGTACAACACCAAAAATGTTGGACAAAATGGTAAATACACAAACACCAAGGTATTGAGGTCTGTCTCTCTCTTTAGGTGTAATAATGTTAGCCGTAATAATGTTATTAATGTTTGTAATAACTTAGGTATAATAATTTCTGGGTGCACCAATGTTGGGAGTATATGTATTTATGATTGTTATGTCTTTTTGGTGGATAGTTCACTTTATCATTATATAACAGCCTTCTTTGTCTCTTTTATAGTTTTTGGTTTAAAGACTATTTTATCTGATATAAGAATAGCTACTCCTGCTCATTTCTGGTTTCCATTTGTTTGGTACATCTTTTTCCATCCTTTCACTATTAGTCTATGTGAGTCTTTATAGGTGAGATGGGTTTCTTGTAGGAAGCATATAGTTGGGTCTAGTTTTTTAATCCATATGGCCACTCTATGTTTTTTGAGTGGGGAGTTCAATGCACTTACATTTAGTGTTGCTATTGAAAGCTATCATCTATCTCCTGTCATTTAATTGCTTTCATGTAGTTGTTTTAAGTATCTTTTTTTTCCCCTTTCTTTCCCTGTTGTTGTTTATTTTCAGAGTTCATTGGTTTTATGATGTGCTATGGTATATATTTTTTTCTCTTTCTCATTTGCCTTTGTGCTTTATTTGTGGGATTTGATCTCCCTCCTATATTCATGATGGTAATCTTTTTTTTTTTTTCTTTTTTTTTTTTGGATTCCAGATGCAGGACTCCCTTGATGGTTTCTTCTAGGGCTGGTCATGTGGCACTGAATTCTCACAGTTTTTGTTAGTCTGGGAAATACACTATTTCTCTTTAATAGCTGAAGGATAGCCTTGTTGCTGGGTATAGTATTCTTGTCTAGCAGTTTTATTTTCCTTTAGTACTTTAAATAAATTGCCCATTTTGTCTGGCCAGTAGAGTTTCTACTCAGAAGTCTACTGTTAGTCTGATGGGGACTCCCTTATAAGTGACTTGACATTTTTCTCTTGCAGTTTTTAGGATTCTCTCTTTGTCTTTGACTTTTGCCAGTTTTACTACAATATGTCTTGGAGAGGACCTTTTTGGATTGAATCTGTTTGGGGATCACTGAGCTTCTTGATTCTGGAAATCCATTTCCCTATAAATACCTGGGAAGTTTTCTTCTATTATTGAATAGGTTTGTGATGCCTTCCCCCCCGCTCCCCTTCTAGAACATTTGTGATGTGGATGTCTGTGAGCTTGAGGCTATCTGATAGCTCTCAAAGATTTTCTTCATTTTTTAGTTCTTTTTTCCTTTTTCTTTTTTAGTCTGCTGGGTTATTTCAAAAACATTGTCTTTGAGATCAGAAATTCTTTCTTCTGCTTGCTTTAGACTGTTGCTTAAACTCTCAAATGTAGTTTTTATTTTGTTGAATGAGTCCTTCACTTCCAAGAGTTCTGCCACATCATTTTGTATGGCATTAATCTCTTTGTAGATTTCCTTCTTCATGTCTTGGATTGTTTTTCTCATTTCTTTGTGTTTTCTATCTGACTATTCTTGTATCTCACTGAGTTTGCTTAAAATTATTGCTCAAAAATTTTTTTCAGACACTTCAAGGGTTTCTTGTAGATTGAGATCTGGTATTTGAGAGTTATTGTATTCCTTTGAGGGTGTCATATTTTCCTGTTTTTTTTTGTTTGTTTGTTTTTTCATATTTCTGGTATCCCTACATTGATGTCTGGTCATCTGGTGGAGTAGTTGCTTCTTTAGCTACTTGAGTGGCTTTTAAGGAGAAAGAATCTCTTCTGCAGATTTGTTTCATGTTACCTTTTGTGTAGGATGTTTTAGTTTTGGTTCCAGGTAGACTCTGTAGTCCCAGAAGTTTCAGGTAGACTCAGATGTTCTAAGTAGATGCAGTACACTGGGGAGTGCTGACAGGTGTGGTGCGATGGAGGGTGAATGGAGCCATGCAGAGTGGGGTTCCTGGTGCTGTGGCCTAGCAGCACTAAGGTCCAGTAGTGGAATTTTTGAGGGACAGAGTTCTGAGGCAGCTCTATTTACAGGCTATGGAACCAACCTAAATGTCCATTGATGGATGACTGGATAAGAAAAATGTGGTGCATATATACAATGGAACACTACTCAGCCATAAAAATGAATGAAATTCTGCTATTTATGGCAACATGAATGAGCCTGGAGAAAATTATACTAAGTAAAACAACCCCAGGTTGAGAAAGAGAAATAATTCATGCCCTCACTCATAAGTGAGAGCTGAATTCATAAATAAACAAATAAACAACAAAGAAGGAGAGAGAAAGAGAAACAACAATCACAATAATACATTGAACTTTTAGGGGAGAACATAACTGTGGTTAGTGGAGGTGGAAAGGGGGAAGGGAGGAGTAGTGGGAAGGAAGTTAATGAGAAATTGGTAAATGGATGCGAAGAATGATTATGTATTGTAATGATGAATAAGCTAAACAGATTTGACCATCAGACATTGTATGCAACTATTGATAATCAACTTTGTACCCCACAAATATGTATTATTAAAAAAAAACCCAAGGTTGTTCCATAATTCTCCCATTCCAATCAAAATTAGTTTTCTATGCCATATAACTATGCAAATACATAACCTATGAAGACCATTGTTTTTCATTACAAGAGGCACAAGAGGACCTGATGATGTAATCTGAAATAGGAGTTGTCTGAGTATTTGGAAAGAATGGGTTCAGAAGAATTCAAACATTACATTTTTTTGCAGGCATAGTAAAATTCAAAGAGAAAAGAAATATAACACATAGAGAAAAATGTAAAAATTTGGTCTTGATTCAAGAACAGGATAACTGCTTCTTTCATTCCATTTCTTTAAGTCTTCAAGGAGCAAGCCAATGTTTACAGACTACCCCAATGATTCTGTAGATGCTGTTTTGTTCTAGGATTTGACTTGGTTTCCAATATAATGGCCCAACAATTAATGAATAAGGAAGAGAGCCCCTTGGATGGGATGTTGGTCACATTTACTGACTTACAGTTCATGCTATTTCTCATTAACAAAACTCCAATTCATATAATTATGTGTAACATATGTTAGAAAGAGAATGGGTTGGCAGAGTACCTGTTCAGTGTTTCCAGTAGTCTCAGGAGTTCAGAAAAAAAGAGCATATGTCAACAAGACACTGTTGCACCAAATATACTTTCTAGGGAACTAACAGAAGGATGTACAGATTTGGATATTATTTACTATTCAAAACTAATTCTTTTTTAGCTCATTTTACATAACTCAAGGCATATTGTTTATTATTTTTCTTAGAATACTATTTTTCGATGATTCATTCTTTCCCGACCAAGATAGACTCATTTGCTTATTTTTAAATTACATTTTTTTATTTCTACTGACTTTGAGCTCACATACAGGATTTGGACTTTTCAAATATTCCAAATATTCCTCTCATGTTTATTATTATTTATTACTTAGCTAATCAAATACATATGTTCTTTTAATTTTTCCTTATGCATAAATTTCTCCATTGTTCATATCATTTTAAAATCTATTTCCAGGTGTTTGATATTTCTGATCCTAGGATCTATCTCACTTTCTAGAATTAAGTGCTCAGAAACTACTAGAAGACCACAGGTTAGGGTGATAACCTAACCAGAATAATAAGAAGAAAAAATTCAGCTTACTGTGCTTCTATTATATTTTAATAATTCATTCTATCAATGGTTTAAAAAAACACCCTTATCTTACTTATTGGTTCCTAATGATTTTATTCATCATTTTAAACAGTTTGTAAGACTCTTGGGTGTATCATAAGCTAGGGAAAATAACATTGAATTGGGACTCTTAAAACTTGAGTTTGAGGGATCCTGCAAAATATAACCTTAGGCACGTTAGAATATTTTTCACTTACATGTATAAAGAAGAAAATAGAATTAGCATTTTAATACCTGCCTTGCCTTCTGTGTAGAGCTTTTTAGAGTTTCAACCTAAGATACTGTTGATAAACATGCCTTGTAAACTACATAGTGCATTAAAATTATAAAGTAGGATTAGTCCTTCATGCTTTGTGCTTTGGCTTATAAAAGTAGTAACATTGCTACTTTTTCATGTCATCATTTATAACCGAGTTTAACTCAGTGACCATGAATTCAATAAAACCATAAGACTCTGATGAGAAAGTATTTCATAGGTGACATCTCAAGCTATTACTAGCAGAGGGTTGAAAAGGTTACAAATAGCCACATTAAAGTGGGGGAATGACTAAGCATTTGAAAAGAGAAGGAAGACTGTGATTATTTTATTATAAGAAAGGTGAGAGGTCAGAAATAGAAAAGAAGAAACAGGAAGCTCTGAAATGGGAAAAGAAGAGTCATGGAGTCAATTAGGTGCAGAAAGCTTGTTCCAGATGTCCAGAGGAAGTGTGGGAGAGCAGTCTTCTGGGACAACGACTCAGACAATTGCAACAGACTGTGACTGAGACTGAAGATTGTAAATCAAAGACACTGTTTTTCTTTGTTGGTGGGATAAAATAACACTCACAGAGACATTGCTCTCTAGCTCATGCCACACACTAATTTTAAACTTTCCCTTTAGGAAATGCTTATAAACATTCTTAAATTTTAAAAAATCTTACAGTTATATTAATTATTTTTCTACAAATTAACACCTGTAGAATTTCCTAGTAAAATAGGGAAAAAATTATAAATTGTTCCAATTAGCAGCAGGTTAAAAATCTTGGCCACAAACAGGGAGAGAATGTCCCAGATGAGTTGGTGTTGTCGTATTCCAATATTCCTTCAAGAGAAGACTCATCAAGTTCAGTAGCTGGATCAAAAAACAAGGCTTTTAAGAAAGAAGTAAAAAAAATAAATAAAGAAAGAGGTTCTCTGAGTTCATGGCATCATTGTCATCCACCTAAGAGCCCAGCTTAAAAAACTTAGACATTAAGAGCAAATGCCTACCAATTCAACATCCTCAAAGTCTCTCAAATCCTGGTTTTCCTTTTTATCTCTGCAGCAGCAGTTGAGGTAACAATTTTGTTTTCTTCCAGTGAGGATGGAGAGCTGTCTCAGCCACCTCCTGACTACTTTCCTTTCAAACAGGCTGTGCTTACCTCAGTCATTCTTCCAGACATCTTTCTTTAAACTGCAGTTCTCAAACTTTGGTATCCAGACCACTGTACACTCTTAAAAATTATTAAGGGTCCCAAAGAATTTTTGTTTATGTGGGTTACATCTATCACTATTTACTATACAGGTCGTTCTCATTTTGTAAGTTACTGTGGTAACTGAACTTCATGCTTATCACAGATTTTGCCCGAGTTATCACAAAGCCGTGCAAAGTGAGGACACATTTCCAGTGTGCATGGATTTCAGTTAACATAGCACAGTGTAAACTGAGGATGATCTCTATCAGAAATTAAAGTTGAGACATTTACAAAACATTTATTTATTTTAAAATAACAATAATAAATGCATTATATTAGCAAGCCGGGAGAGAGACCTCAGAAAGAAATCAACCCTGCTGACACCCTGGTAATACACTTCCAGCCTCCAGACTGAAAACATAAATTTCTGTTGTTTAAGCCACTCAGTCTGTGGTGTTTTGTTATGCCAGCCTGAGATAATACAAGGGTATATCGTTTATTTCCCATTTTGCCTCCCCAGATCCATCTTCATGCTCTTCCACCCTGCTCTGTCTGACAAGATGCTGAACTTCCCTGCTTTAGCTGTGAATTTCTGGCGAGTGTAAAGGATGTAGCTCTTACTTGAATCCTATGCCCTATGCCTTTTCTTTGGCCCTTCAACTCTGAAATTAGTAAAGCTCTCTGCTTCCCTGAGTTTCTTGGTGCCTCAACTCCAATCAGTTGAAGGTTTGAATAGAACAATAAAGCTAACCCTCCCCTGAGTAAAAGAGAATTCCTCCTCCCTGACATCCTCTGACATGGGATGCTGGCTTTTTCCTGCCTTTGGTCTCATTCCCAAACATAAGTTCTTCTAAGGTCTCGAGCCTGCCATCCTATGGTCTGGAACTACACTTGCAGTTAGAAAGAAAGAGCCAGTTTCACTTAAAAATGTCCTTGATGAGGTAATACAAATTATTGATTTTATTAAATAATGACCCTTGAGAAAATACCATTTTAATATTCTATATAGTGAAATGGGAAGTATACATAAAGCACTTCTGATGCATATGATAGCTATCTCAAAGAAAACTTCCTTTTTGTTGGAGTGTCAAGCTGAACTAGTTCATAGAAAATAGCAAAGAATGGTTATTCACATGGGTATTTGACAGATATATTCACAAAATTAAAAAAGTGAGTCTATCTCCTCAAAGAGAACAGCAGAGAATTTGTTGCAAATGATAACATTTGTGTTTTCAAAGGAAAATTGGAAGTTTGGAAAACTTATATTTGCCTTTGAGAGCTTATTAAGCTCTCGAATAGTTTCCTAATACCTGAAGTCATTACTTCTCTCTGTGTGTGTACATGCCTGATGTCTGCGTGATCAAATTTACTCTTCTTACAAAGACACCAGTTGGATGGACTAGAGCTCTTCTTAACAGCCTCATTTTGAAACCCAGAGACAGACCTCCATTTCCCCTAGCTGTTTCCCTAACCCCAGTTAGAACAGCCTTGGCAGGGAAGAGGGAGAACTAGCAAAAGAAAATCTGCTTGACCAAGCAGGATGGGCTGTATTCCTAGAAGTGGCAATAAAAATTGATTAATAATAAGATAAGAGTGGAGTTGATTAAACATGCACTTTCTTAGGCCAATATTTGATCTCAAGGCCAAGATATTTGTTCCTTAAATGAATGCCTATGGCTTAAGATAACATCTGTAACCCTTCTCCTCCAGTTGTCTTTGCAGATAACAAACAGCTACAAGCATGCTTTGAAGTCTGTATACCTTCAGACTTAAAGGAGCCAAGGAAGATCTTGGTCAGGATGCCAGAAATAATTTTGCTGATCAATCAGATTCCCACCTACTCATGATTTTGCTCTATAAATGCTTGTGATTTTAAGCGGTTGAGAAGCACAAGGTTTTTAAGCCCATTTTGACAGCCATCATGCTTATTTGAATAGCCATCTAAATAAATGCTAATCTTTAACACTGCAAACTTTGGCATGAGAGACTTCTTAGGCATTTGGGCAGTGGATGACAAGCCTCTTGTTGGGCAACAAATTTAACTTATTGCCCATTTAAAGATACTATCTTCAAATACAGACACGTTCAGAGGTACTGATGATTAAGACTTCAACACAACAATTTTGAAGAGACACAATTCAGCCCATAACAACCCTCAATCTTAGTTATGTATATTTATTATTTATCAGTTTTCTTTAAGAATAACTATCATTTCCACTTTTGTGACTTCCTTATCCACCCCAGCCCCATTTCCTATTCATTTTCCACGTGGCCTATCTGGACAGGACATAGTTTATTTTCCGAAACAATGGATAATTTATTGAGAGCTTATAGTTTGAAAGACACTGTTGTAAATGTCTTTGTATTTTTTATCTCATTTAAGTTTTAATTATACTTGTAATATGGATTCTATTATTTTATAATCCTTTTCCAAATGAGGAAACTTTAAACTAGAAAGATTAGGCAATTTTTTCAAGGTGAAAGAGTTTTTAATTGGTAAAGTTGGGATTCAAACCCTGAAAGTCTGATTCCGGAACCTGGGCTCTAGCCACCATGCAGTACAGTTTGACCCCCTTAATCACATCTGAATTGGGATCCAGACCCTGATTGTTGCTCTACATCATGTTATCATCCTCCTTTCCCTGAGAATTTAGGCCTGAAATCATCACTCTACCGGGAAAAAAAAAAAAAAAAAGCTGGAAAAAGTCCTTACATGTCGTATTGTTTTTCTAATTATGTGCAACAAATTACCAAAAACTGAGCAGCTTATAAGAATACCCATTTATTATCTCACAGTTTGCATGGGTCAATGTTTCAGGCTCAGGACGGCAGGATTCTCTGCCCAGAGTTTCACAAGGCAGAAATCAAGACGTCGGCCAGGCTGTGTTCTTATCTGCAGTTCCTTTATGTTGTTGACAAAATTAGGTTCTTTGTAGTTTAGGACTTGAGGCTCATGTTTTCTTGCAGGCCCTTCTAGTCCCAGTCATCTGCTCTCAAGCCCTGGTCCTGTGTCCGTCTCATTACAAGGCAACTTGCTTCTTCAAAGCCAGCGAGGGAATCTATCTTTCCAGCCTCATAAGACAGAATCTTCTGTAAGATAACATCATTACAATCACTGAATGACTGTCTGTCACCTTTGCCATATAATGTAACGTAAGCAAGGGAGTGACTCTCATATTCACAGGTCTCCTCTACAGTCAAGGAGAGGGAGTTATCTAGGGCAATATACCAGGGAACAGGGAGCTTGGAGGCCATCTCAGACTTCCGCCGACCACTCACATTCTATCATCATCTTACTTTCTTCTCTTTCCTATCTCTCTTGCCCCTATACTCTATTGATTTCTAACACTGGCTTAGTTTTAAAATTGATTATCTATTTTTTTAAGTTCCCCTATAAATAAATCACCTCTTATCTGTCTTTCATATTCTTTTAAGTTCTGCTGAGGATGTAATCTGACAGCATTTTGCCCCAGTTGTTTCAAATATTTCTATATCTTTGCCTTGGGTCTTCTCTGAGGGAAAAGAAAGCAAAGCTGTGGGAATCTGTCCAGCAGAAATACCCTGGAAATGTGAGTATCCTATGGGTCAATACTCAACCAATTGCAGATGAGAGCTAAATTTTTCCCTTTTCCATACCATCAACAGACCATTCTGAAACTCCTCTGATGATGTTTGCAGGATAGAGCCCCGATTACCAAAAGGAGTGACCAATCAAATATACATCCTTGTATCGGCTTTTCCTTCTCTGCTCCACTCTACTCTTGTTTCAAAAAGTCACTTTCCAAAATAAACTACCTGCTTGTTTCAGGCTCTGCTTTGTGGGGAGACACTTGACTAAGACATACAGTTAGTTCTCAATTCCTCCCCTCCCCTCGGGCACCATGAGCTAGGGCTTATTTACCTTGAGAGAATCCGACCAGTGGACTCTCTTCACCACCACGATTCCTCATTGTGATTCTGTCACATTTGCCTAGTCAATCAGTTGCTCCAGAGTAGTCAGCTGGTACTGAATTGTAAGCTCCACCACACTGGCCCGATGTCTGTAGTATCAATTAAGTGTTTCAGGACTACAGACCAAGCCATAGTACTGCTCGGGGCTTTTCTTTGTCTCAGAGGGTCCAGCACCTGTAGCCACTGTCCTAATCTGCTCTCCTACTGCCAGGATCATTGTCATAATTAAGTTTCTGCCTGCTTTCGCTTCCTCCTCATACTCTCACCAACTCCGATTTAGGGCAGAATCACCTAGTCATCGTTTTTTTTTGTTTTTTTTTCTTACACAGTAGCAAACTTTTCAGTTTTTTAGTCTGAAGATCCATGATTTATGAGACCCCCAAGGTAGAATGCCTCAGAGTGAACCACGTTATCACTGAGTATGTCATCAAGAAATTACAAAGAAAGGTCAAGGCAATGCTTCTGCTGAATAATAAAACCATGTTGAATTTAAAGTGAAAGTTCCTTCAGCCCTGATACAATTCATCCTGATTCGCTGAAATAGAAGTCACTGAAATGGATAACCCAAGTTCTGCTTGCTTTATAAATCAGCCAGTTAAAAACATTTATTGATTGCCAGCAACATGCCATTCCTGTGGGTGGAAAAGAAAAAGATGATATGAAGGGGAAGAAAAAGTAGAAATCAATACCGGACCACATGTACACACCCTCATACCTGGCAAATGTTGTTAATAAACAACAATTAATAAATGTTGTTAATAACAATCAGTCAGAGAAACAATGTCTCAATTAAAAATTGAATAGTCTTTAGCAATTGAAATCATCTTTTTTGGAGCAAAGGGCATTAAACCATCAAACTTAAAGATTAATAAGACTTGAAAAATTGAAGGATACTGGAAAATTCAAACAATGGTGACAAAAATAAAAAGCAGAGCTTAACATGACTTGTCTCGAGTAAATAGAAGATGGCTTGAGGAAGAATAACCTTGATAACGATGAGAACTTCAGCTTTTACAAAATTTGCAAATGCCACTTACGTTCATTTTACCTTTCATAGAATGCAATAAAATATAAATGATAAAATATTCAGAAAGGTTCTTCGGACAGTTCATTATTTTTAAAATACAAATAAATAAATAAATAAAGTCTTAACTAGAAATGATCACTTCTCTCACTTCTTTACTTTCTGAAAATTTTCATTAGACACAATTACAGATTTCTCTCTTCCCTGAGCTATCCCACACAATGTGAAAAAACAATTTATCAGGTCATGGGAAGTCCCATATACCTAATAAGAAACAGACCAAAAAAATTACACTTTGAACTCTAGGTTTACCCGCAAGCTAAATGACTTTCACATAAGAAACAGACTAAAAAAATTACACTTTGAACTCTAGGTTCACCCGCAAACTAAATGACTTTCACTCAACAACAGTCTCACAATATGTGCAGATTTCATATCACAAAAATGGAAGAAACCAAAAATCCCAAATAAGCAATGTCATTTACAGCATGGCACTTTTAGATTGGGGGCTCTGTCTGGACTAAAATTGCCTGTGACATACTTACAGTTTTGATTGGAACACAGTAAGTTTGATAATTTATAGCTATTAATCTTCTGTACTTTTAAAAAACAAGCCATCTAGAGTAGTATCAGGTAATTGACAGCATTGATAATTTAGTTGAGAAATGTAAGATGCAAAAGGAAGCTTTTCAAAGTGTTTTTTTTTTTTTTAATTAAGATGAGGATGAAAGATATGCTTGAAGTAAATACAATGTTTTATGATAGCTTTTTTCTGTCTTAACATGCTGAAATTTTGCTAGAATTCTCAGATTTTTTAGAGTAGATATAACAATCTTACTTTGGGGGAAGTTCTAGAAATTTATTTTTCCCAATTCCTCTTTCTCAATCATTTTCATAAGAAAGTGAAGAGATGGTTTCTTCCTGGGAAACATATTTCTATTCCTCTACATGGAATGAATTTTTAGCCTCACATGTTGATAATACTCAATTATAAACAGCACTCCAATAAAAGAGTATACATAGTTTTCAGGATTTCTGTGTTGTTCCCCATGCAATAGTTACAGCTAATCTAAGTTGTATTTTCAAGGGCACTGCTGCTTTGCAGGGCATAATGCTGGTTTCCTTATCTCAGAAATGCCGCCTTCAGTTATTTTTGTGATCTTGATCCTCCTGAATCCCCTCTGTAGAGATTCAAGGCAGTATTTCTTTTGTCCTGATTTTCCTTACAAGATTAAAATAGCATTTTGACATTGAGTGTTTTATGTGTACATAACAAAGAAACCTGAGAACTTTCTACATGGTGTTGTGATTGATTTTTTAAAGGAAGGTTTTTTTTAATGCTTTTGCAGTTATAGAATTCATATACCTTCTTACGCCTAAAATAAAAAGCACCTGTCAATCTAATTCTTTAAGTTTTAATCTTGACTTATCATATGTATACAATTCAATAATTTGCTAAGACATAATTTGTATTCAAATTACATGTATTATTTACATTGCTTGTATAATGTCAATCAATTACCACATCAGGATGAAGATATGTTACTGTTCCTTCACCTTTCTAAGTAGTTCCAACTCCATCTATACCAGGAAATATAACACAGAAAATGTATAAGCCTGACAGATATGTTCTAGTTACTTTTGGTTTAGTAGGCATTTTTCTACTCTGTCTCCTCATAAAGTTTTCTAAGATATCAAAAACTGTGGAGACCATGTACTATGTTTCAATAAACAATTCTAATACATCTCACGAGATAAAGAATAACATTATAAACCTCTCTTGGGCTCTAAGATACTACCATTTGGACACACTGACCTCTTTTACAGAAAAAGGAAATGAAAACATTCAGCACTATATCTATAACAGGACGCCTCTGATGGATTTAGTTATACAAGGTTAAGGCTGTCAATTGGAAATGTCTAGTCTACCTCAGTTTGAATCACCTCTCTCATTTTTCTTCTGGAGAGGAAAAAAAACTTTGATGAATTATTCAAGACAATAGAGAAGGCTTGCTCTAAACTAAGCAAAAAAGAAAACAGCATGTACAAATTTTTATTTTAAGTCATTTTTTCAGCTCTGCATACTTGTGTGAATTATTCTGAATCTATATAAGTGCATAAGTTCATGATATGAAATGCCAAGAGGTGGAAAAAATGATAATTAATTTGTGTCAGTCAGGGAAGTGAGCAAGGGTTCTTTCAGTTCTTAAGACTGATTTTGTTTTAAAATCCATAGATGGGCATTCTAAATTCTAGAATGTATTAACTTGACAATGTATAATTACTCTACAATTAACATTTATTTTTGATGTCTAAGAAACTCTGTGGCAGATGCAAGGCCACTTTTTCAATCGGTGTATCTGTCATCATTTTAAGAATGCCCTTTCCAAAATGCTAAAATGGTGAATTCCTGAAGTTATAAACCAATAAATTTGATGTTAACTAAAATAAATCATTAAGTATTATATGTGAGCCTATTCATATAAAATCTACGTTTTTAAAAGTTGAGAAATATGACACATGCACACACAATGAGTGAAATAATGAGCAAATAACTGTATCTGCAGATATAATGAAGTGTTATTATCATGCAGTGCCAATAAGTGTTTTTGAGAGGAAAAATTACAATGTAAATATAAAAGCCAGAATAAGATTACAAGAGCATATGAATGTGGGCAATAATGGACAAGAAGTAGCTTCAAAGAATTTGAGCTATGTTTAAAAGTACTATGATGAGAAAAACCAGTGTACACAGGGAGTACATTAGAGTGAGGGAGTGATGTGGGGTCTGAGATCTGAAAGAGGAGGAGGGCATAGTTAATTCAGTACCACACTGGGCAGGGGGTAAGGGAGTGGAGCATGGAGTAGGCAGGGATCTGGACGCATAAGAGAGAGAGCAGGATTTTCTTCAGGAACTAAGAAGAGTTGTGAGCACAGCTGGAACCTGTGAGTGAGGAAGCTGAGAAGTAAATAGATCATAGATCACTCAGGACCCTGTAAGACATGCAAAAGGGTTTGCACTCTACTCTGAGCACTGTTGGGACTCTGTGATAGGTATTTAGTCAGATGAACTTCATGATTAAATTCGATTTTTAGGAAAATTCCTTTGGCTCTGGAGTGGTGAATGGATAGGGGAGCAGGATGTATAATACAGGAAGACAGTACTATAGTTAGCAGACATTAATGTACTTTTAAGGAGATTATTATGGCTATAAGTAGTAAAGAATTATTAAGAGTAGACTGAGGTAAATAGAGTACAGTGATGCATTGCTATTTTATCATTCGGGGGTATGGGAAGGACAGAGACAGAGTTAGAAATAGTACTCAGAGATCTGTCTTAGGTAACTGAGTGGTGGGTGTCTTTGTCCTTTCCCTGGGAGAGATTTTTTAAAGGAAGAGTGATCAGGAAGAGGGAAAGGGCAGAGATAATGGGCTCATATTTCGACATATTGAGTAGAACATTTCTTTAGGTCATCCGAGTAATCCTGAACAGTAGGTGGTTGGATAAGCAGGTAAGGTTTAAGGGAAAAAAAATCTAGATTTGACTTAGAGATTTGAAATTCATTCTCAAATAAATGTAATAAGACCATAAAAATGGGTGAAACCTCTCATGGAAAATTATGGAGAAAGAAAAGAAATTTCACAGGTAGAATCCTAAGAAACATGGACACTTAAAGGGCAGGCCAAGAAAGAGAAACCTGAAAAGGAACATTGTCAGAAAGATAGAAGAAAAACTTATTTGAATTATGAAAAGTTACCATAGTAAAGAGATATTTTTGTATTGCATGCTGCTAATCTACATTTTAAGAGTGTTAATATATAATAGGTCAGGAAATGAGTAAAAACACACAGCACTGCTTGGAGGCAGAAACATCAGAGAAAATTAAGCTAAGAAATCACATTCATATATTAATTTATTCATTGATGCATTCATGAGCTTTCTATTAAGTACTCATTGTGAACTACTGTAAAAGATGTTGCAGCAAATATAAACATAAATCAAATACAGAGTCTGGCGTTTAAGGAGCTTATACAATAAGGTAAGAGATGAGACACGTGCTTTAGTAAACAATTTGAGTAGAACAGGACATGTTTCCTAAGGGAAACAGAAAACATACTAAAGGAAGGTCAGATGAAGAATACACGTTACAGCCACAGGGTCAAACACAATGTAGATTCTCAGCAAATACATATTGAATCGATTTTTGCCATCCAGCTGGAGGGGTTAAAAAGGCTTTCTGCAGCAGTTGGCATTTTCTTTTAATGTAGTTGAATTCCTACTATTTAAATGTAAGAGAAGGGATTTGGATAATTCAGAAACAAATACAAGGGCAGCAGCTGAAGCAACTTAATCTGGAGCAGAGACCTGAGAAATGTATTTATTTAAAAATATTTTGAGCATGTGTCTATATTAATCTCAAGTTACAAACTAAAGAAAATACTTTATTTTTGTGACAGTGGCAGTTTCACTGTTCAAGTGCTAAATATAATAGCTGTCATATTTATTCAACATTTTATGGTGTTCAAAACTCGTTTTAATACATTTTCTATTTAAGCCCCAGCAGCAACTTTAATGGTTATGACGGTTATTTCTGTATGTGGAAACTGAGACTTTAGTGATAAAATGTAATAAAAGCTAAGTCCTTGTATTGCCCCACAACTTATGTTTTAAAATAGTCTGCACATTTTCATAATGACATTCTCAATAAGTAACTTTAAAATAATTAAAAATTCATAAAGCCATTGAAAAGAGATCACAATTCTTGGTCATAGCTGAAAATAACCATGTATGAAAGAGCAAATTCTGCAAATGTATGTTGTCTTATACACGGTGAAGGCTTTAGAATGCAATGTCTGGAGTTTCTAAACTGAAGGTCTTAAGCAGAGGCTGTGCATATTAAAGAGCACATACTCAAAACAAGCAGTGAGGAATTTTAGGTGAGCTGAGCTTAGAGTGATCATTTGGAAGCCCAGTTTCTTGCTTTAGATTCATAGTTTTGTCTTATGTCAGTTGATGATTCCCTGAATACCAGTATTTACTCTATAGAGAATTTTAATAACATTTGGAGGCATATGGGGATATTGATGAGAAAAGGAAATTAAAGTCAGAAGACCTCTCTGGGAGACACTTCTAACCCAATGAGATCTATGTGATCTTTATTTACTGTCAAGAGTCTGCATGTTAACATTGTGCACATAACTGTGACGTGACATTTAATTCTAGCTACTTCAACATTCTATAACTAAGAATATATTCATGTCATAATACAACTTAAAATTCATCATTCAGCACTTAAAGAGCTACTTTTTATTTGAAATGATTTTCAAGAGGGCATTAAATATATAAATAATGAGCATTTGACATGAAAAATGCCCATTTACTTAAGTATCTGAATTTCAAAATAGCCTAATACAGGATTCTTTTTTGATTCATAAGATATCTTTTGTGCTATCTTCTTAGAATAGCGTACCAGGAAGTAGTAAATTTACTTAAATTCTAGTGAACATTCTCAAGTGTACTTCAAAACTTTCATTTGTGTGGGCCTTTTATATTCTACCTAATGAATGACAGTACTTATATATCTTGCTTGTGTTGACATGATAAGGTTATGTACATTGCAATTTTTAAATACCTGCCATGGATACATATTGAAATCAAATGCAGTGTCCTTGATGAAAAGTGATAAGATTTTCCCCTTTGGTTATTTGACAAGGAATGCCTCTCAGAGAGGCCCATTGCTAGCTCCCTTAGTTATTAAGTGTGCCTCATGGGTGCCTGAAGGGAAAGTGGGAAGGAGATATTGGCTTCTGCCAAGCCTCTACCAATTTTGAACTTATAGCCTATTTCAGCTTTCTGACTTGCTTAATGCCTTTATCTAATCGCTTCCAATGCTTCAATCGAAGAACATCCCTGCCCAGGAAGTCAGAAGGACATAGAATTTTCATGTTGAGTGTACAGTGGGGTTGGAGAAAGTTAACTGCTGATTCTGACGTACAGGTGTGAATTACTCTTATCGAGAAAGCACTTTTCTATTAGTTCATTTTTCACATTCTATTCTAAATCATTACTAATATTTTTGAAAATCTTAAATCTTGCTCATAATTCTATGAGCTTTTAGAAGCAACCAAGCAGGATCTTTTTTTTTTTTTTTTTCCTTTCTATCACTGAGACAAACACAGGAACAGATCCTCACAGATTTACAAACATTCACTTACATGTGTCCACTGAATGGCAGAACATGTTGAAGTCTTTTAGTATGTGTATGTGCTCGTGTGTATTATCTAGGCACATAAATGTATTCATATGTATAAAAGTTATCAGTAAGGAAACAGAAGTTATCCATATGAAACAGGCATATAAGAAAATTTACTACTTTGATTTTCTGGAAGATCACTGGCTGTCTGGCTGAAAAAATGAAGGGTTTGCAGGGAGAGAATTTGGGGCCATAGTCTGCAGCTTTCTACGACATTGATCCACATAATCCATGGAAGCAACACTGCCCAGCAATGCCCTCTGACTTTCTGAGTTTAGAAATTGCATTATATTCTGATAGCAGCAAGATCATGAATCAGATTTTTAACCTGGGGTTTTGTAGGAGTCAGTCAACAAGCTGCTGATAACAAAATCACTGCTATATAAGAAAGAAGTTTATTACACTGGAGACTTCCTGGTCCACTCCCATCAGCTAACAAAGGGAATTAGATCACCTCACAGTATTATGGAAATATTTTGAAATTTGGATAATTTGACAAGAAAAAAATACATGTTTGCTCTCATTTTTATTTCTTTCCAAAGCATATTATGGCATGAAATGTCTATCACAAATAACACAAATGGATTCTAACAGAACATTCTAACAAGCCTAAGTGAGCTGGATCCAGGATAGAGAATGTAATTTGGTTGGACATGTTAGTAGAAAACAGGTACAACTTTCCAAAATTGGATTGTGTTATTTTCCAGACTGACTTTGTGAAAGTTTGACTTTTTAAAGACACATGAAAAAGTTGTATGTATTGCACTTTCAGAAGGCAGCATGGTGTCTGACCTGTGGGCTAATGTCACTCAACTGAATTCTTGATCTGTTTTCCTACAGCACAACATATGCATGTGTCATTATGTATTTGGGAAAGGATCAAGAATAGAGGCTTTCAGTATATTCAAATCCATGTGAGCCAAAGTTAAAAAGAGTTAAAATAACATAAATTTTGGTAGAACAAAAATAATGTAATTCAAGACAACATAGTTAATCCTCCAAATTCCAGCACGGAAATATATTTCCTTTGCAACATATTCGCATTTAATTATTTAATTAATATATTGTTTTATGTCATCTTCTACCTTGGACTGGAAATGTAGGAGGGTGAGAAATGTTTCATGTTCTACTATACCCTGGCATCTAACATAATATCTACCCTGTGGTAGGTTCTGAATAAATATGAGCATACTTCAAAATGTTTGTTAAAAAATAGGATTAAAAGGTAATACAAATAATCCCACAAAGTTTTTAATGTACCCTCGTATGCCTCCACCCTACTCTGGAGCCCACACTGAGAGAGCCTGCTATCCTCTCTTACCTCTGAATGTTTGCTATTCCCATCATCACTGAAGAGCCTGCTGGAGGTACTGGAACCACTTCCATCAGGCTCTGTCCCTCTGAAGCTATACTCTCAAGCCAAACTTTATGCAGTTTTTTCTACCTATCTTTTACTACTGTGGTACAAAATTTAGGCAAATTCTCTAAAATTCTCCCATTCTAAACTTTTGATTCCAAATTTCACTTCAAATTAGGAATGCACATGAGCTTTTTCCAGTATGAAACCTTTGGTGTTGAAAGAATGGAGAGTGAGATTGTAAATTCCAGTTGATGCTGTGCTCCTTCAGCACTGTAAAGCATGCTTCTTTTTTTTCTGGGACAATGTTTATTCCACTTAGCTGTAAGCATCCTAATTTGATTTGCCCATATCTAACTATACTTTCATACACATAAGATGTCAGCAATATTTCCTGAGAGGTCCTAGGGACTGCTCTGATTACATAAAAAAAAGAAAAAGATATGTAATATTATCACCCAAGCAATAACACTACAAATAAATATATATGTAAGACAATAAGATCCTCAAAAAAGCTGCAAAAGGAGGTCACCAGGGCCACAAAGTCCAGGAAGCCTTATCAAAGAGGAGGATTGGCTAATAAGCTTTAATTCACCTTTTAAAGTCCTAGGCTGATTACGTTTCATTTTCTTAAATATACAAAATAATGATGCTAGTGCTGTAAACTTAAGAAATTTGCTGATATTAGAGAAAATGGAAAGGAATTTTTGCTCTCTGGTAATGGCTAGGTAAGTTGTTCAGACTATCTCTCCCTCACCAAAAATAATTTAAACTACCATATGGAATATTTTTTAAAATTTCTTAAAAGCAAGAGTGACATGAAGAGATAATCAAAAAACACTAGGATAAAACTAAAAGAAAATTGGGAACACCAGGTGTAATGAAGCACTAAAGCTGTTTTTACCTGGATAGCATTTGACTATCTAGACAATTTGAACTTCTGTTTTAAAAGGCTTGTATGCAAGATGAACAAAAATCAAACTTGACTCCTGTAAAAATAAAGTCTAATAAAGAAAACTTAACACAATAAGCTGGAACCCCAAAAGGCTTAAACGTTCACAGTATGATGCTGGAAATTAATAGTCAACACATAGTCTTAAGCATTAAACTTGGAATCAGGTGTTCTTGAATTAGTAGTACTGTAAACTACATAACATGCAAACAGAAATTCTCTCTAAAGGAAGATGCATCAACTATTTGACAAATATTTTTTCATGATGGCCTGACAAAAAGACAACCAGGCAAACATGGCTGCACAGGTAAAAGTGACCAAACACAGACAAAAGAAACATACCCATAAAGGTTTCAGATACCTTCGTTTTCAGACAGAATCTGTATGAATACTATGCTTTGTATTTTTAAGGAAATAAAAAATAAACTTAATAACACATACAGGAAATTAAAAAAACAGAAATGTAGCAATAAAAATTCATCTTCAAGGAGTGAAAAATATACTCAAAATTAAGAACTCATAGGATGATTTAACAATATAGATAGAGGTAGAGATATAAGTATAGGTATACAAAGAGGATTGGTGAGCTGCATGTGTGGAAAAGCATAAAGAAGAAAAATATAGGATATATTGAGTAAAGGATATGTTGAAAAGGCTTAATATAAACTGAATCAGAATCCCATATGGAAAAGAGAGAGAAAATAAAAACAGGACATTATTTGAAGGTATAATAGTTGACTATTCCATAAATAATGAAATATTTCTATCCATATAGTCAAAATTCCAAGGAATCCCAAGGTAGGTAAATAAAAAACAATTCCATCCACACCTAGACACATCATAATTAAACTACAGAAAACCAAAGACAAAGACTTCATTTTAAAACAACCAGAGAAAAATGACAGATGACCTTTACAGGAGAAAAATGGAAGTGGAAACATCAACACAACCACAATAATCAAGAACAGTACAATAATCAATAATGTCTTCAACGTATTGAAAGAAAATAACTATTAACCTAGAATTCCCTACC
Organism: Cynocephalus volans; assembly: GCF_027409185.1. Taxonomy (NCBI): domain Eukaryota; kingdom Metazoa; phylum Chordata; class Mammalia; order Dermoptera; family Cynocephalidae; genus Cynocephalus; species Cynocephalus volans. The sequence goes on from NC_084461.1 coordinate 103,219,398, forward strand.
CCGTAAAACTTAATATTTATATTTTATATTTGTAACTGAATAAAAACTTCCAAACTAGTTGATAGAAGAAATGTAATGATTAAACATAATCAGTGGAATATGCTGTTTCTTAATGTACTCGATTTCTTTCACTTAGCACAACTAAAAGCCTGGACATTATATACAAAATGAACATAAGGCTCTGAAAGGTGGAGAGAAGCCAGACCAGCTAAAGACCTTGGGACCCCAGGAATAACACAGTGATGAGTTCCTTAGGTTTTCTTTCTGCCTGATATATCCCAGTCTGGAGAAGGCAACAATATGGAAATATCAACAGATGCAGTAAAATAAAGTCTCCAAAAAAAAGTCTCTACTAAAAAGCGAGGAAAAGGGCAGCCTAGCAAGACAGAAACCTTTTGGACAATAACTATCCTACTTTGGTAAAATACCACTGGAAAAATTGTGGCCCCACCTTCACTTATGCCAGTAAAGACCAAGTATATTCCTACCCTCCCTCAGCTATGATGAGGCACCCCTCCCCCAAAATAGGGTGGTGTCAGAAAAGACCAAGAGGAGAGTTGGGACTTTTGTCCCTGTTCAGCAATAATAATCTTTTCCTCAAAGAGTATGCAGGGAGCTTGGACTTCTATCCCCAAATTGCAAGGCACTCCTGTCCCTCTTTGCTAGGATGGTATCAGAGGAGGCCCAGTAGGGAGTCAGGACTTTCACTGTGGTCCAGCAGTAATGAGAACCCTCTCACCAGATGTCAGTGGAGTCTGTGTGGGAAAAGTGACAAGGTATTCCTCCCTTTACCAGCCAGAGTTTCAATGGAGCTTTTAGAGGGGAGCCTAAACTTCCATCCCTGCCTAGCAATAAAGAAGGGCCCTCCAATCCAGGAATGTCAATAGAAACTAAGTGGGGAACCTGGATTTCTACCTTTATGAGAGGCCCAACCCCATTTCTCAAGCAATGTGGACTCAGAGAAGTTCTGCTAAAGCAGAACACTTAAATAAAACCCAGATTCTTAAACAATAATACCAAAAATGTTCAGGGTACAATTGAAAATCATTTGTCATACCCAGAACCATCTCAACTTAAGAAAAACAATCAACAAGACATGAACCCCAAGATGACAGAGACTTGGGGATTATCTGTCAAATATTTTCAAGCAGCGATTACAAAAAGGCTTCGGTGAGCAATTATGAACATGCTTGAAACTAATGAGAGCAACAAAGTCTCAGCAAAGGAATAGAATTGTTTTAAACTAACTCTTCATGTAGAACCATGGAAGACTGTTCTTCCTATATTGTCTTCTTTTATTTATTTATCTCTGTTACCAAAAAAAGGCAAAAAGCATATTTTTGATTACTTGATTCCTATTATCTGCATCTTTATTAATCTAAAAGTATCAAGTTAGAACTGTGGTAAGAGCTGCCCCCTTTTCTCTGGGCCATGAGTCCCTCTGTCAGGTGTTCTGTCAGCTTCTTTGTCGTATCCAGTGCCCTTTAATAAACACCAATGTGAATTATCCCATAGAAATCAGGAATATCTTGTATTCCAGTATTCAACATCAAAGTGAATTTATCATTATCAGTTGTCCACTGTTACACCTCTGGCTAACATCTTTGCTTATTATTATTCACATTAAGAGAAGAAAGTGACACATTTCTAGACACATGAAAATATGTAAGACAAAAAATGAAATATGTTCAGACTAGTGTAGCCCACACTGAAGTCTCCCTCTTGGCATCCCCACAGCATCTCTGGTGTGCAACAATTCCACTCCACCCCTTTGATTGAGGGCAAAAAAGTAGATGTGTGTTACACAGTCTAAATACATTTAAAACCCTCAATAAATATTTGTTGATTTGCTTAAACTTTATCATGAGACTTCACTGGGAATATTTAAAACTAATGCATCACATATTAAGAGTACTTGCTAAAGTGTTTGATAAGATACATCAGATAAGTGTCTTTTATTCCTTTCTTCAAATATCTTTCTAATTATTTTCATTTAGGCAAAATTTTCCAATTTCAAGAATTCAATGGAATTTAGTGAAATAAACTACATTACTTGATTTCAATTCAAATTAAAATGTACTTACTGGATGCTTTTAGTCCTAGTCTTTTAAGCATCTCAATGTATTATACATTTTTTAAAAAATGCTTTTTTATTAAAATAAATTCAATTGGAGGAGTTTAATTGTTTGGTAAGAAAAGTGTTATGCCAATTATTCACCAAATGAAGAAGATCTGCACGAGGTAAAAAAGGTAAGATTTAGACTAATAGACAATCATCTTCTAAATAAAAAATATGACTATGACTAAGCAGGACTCCACTTTAAACTGCTAACCATGACCTTGAATTCTTCCTATCCATTAACATATAGACAGTTATTTAAAACTAAGACTGTCCAAACAATGGCTGCTAATGCACAAACAACCCCTCTATTCCCATTCTCAAAATTAGCTATACTTTGTCCTACCCTCTCCTGCTAAGCCTAGTTGAACTTTAATCGTTCCCCTCGTACTAAAGCCCCATAAAACGTTTGTTCTCCTTCCCCCAGTTAGAATGCTCTGAAGGAACCATCTCACACCAGGCATTTTTGGTAGTATAATTCTTTAGAGTAAGTAAAGGCTTATACTAACAACACTCTGATTGAATTTCTTCCATATATCACCCTGGAAACGCAAGTCATGTGGCCAGACTGTAATCTAGGGACATGGAAATGTACTTAGAGTCTTGATGGGAATAGCTGCAAATTTACAGAGCAAAGGGCATGGATGCAGGGAGGGCTAGAGAATCAGGGATACGGTGGTTGCTCTATCTAAACAATTAGGGGCTGAACTCCTTATCACTATAACTGCTTCCTGGTATTTTATGGAGAAACGCCACCTGCCTTAGAGAGAAGGAGGAGAGGACAAGGAGGGGGAAGAGGACGAGAGAGAAACTCACTGCCAGTTTCTTTCAAATTAACTTTTAAGTGTATTCTTATCTTGTATGAAATATCAAGCCTCAACACACAAAGTTGCACTGTATAAATGAAAATCATCAGTGCTTTAACCAATTTGGGTTTTGGCAGACACACTAATAAAAATAGATAAATAAATGAAACCCAGGCTACTAGAAAGAAAAATAAGTTTGCAGACTAGAGAAGCTGGCTCAATAATAAAGAACAGGAAGTGTCTATCATTTAAAGTAGATGCTTTTTGTATTGTTGACAGATTAGTTACCACAAGACATTTCATTATCAGAGCCCAATGCAAGAGGAAAGAGCAAAGTGGGCTCTGGAATGTCAGTGCGACGTAAGTAGGGCTTCAAAAAGCAAATACAATAGTGTTAAACTTTTTGTTTACCTGCAGTACTTATGAATTTTATTCTTTTAAGGCCAGAGCATCCTGCCTTACTTTTTCCTTCATTATGGTCAATCTTAAGCCCTTAGACACATTCTCAGGTGATCTTTTATTCATTGAAATAGCAAAAAATCTTATGCAGATGTTTTGCTTAATTTCTTTCCAGTGTATTTTTCTTAACTTGAAATTATTCAAATAATTTTTATCTTCTTAAATGTATAATGCACAAGAGGGTACGAAATCTTTAGAAAACAAGACCTAAGAGAGGTCTAAAAAATATTTCTCTATTTAGCTCAACTACGTCTCCATTTGTAACATATTTGCCTAGATCTTGATAAATTCTTAAATATATTAGGCTTTCAATATAAAGAATAATTAGATTGACCTCTATTTATAATTAAATAGTAGACTGAAAACTCTGAAAAATCTCCAATTACCAAACAACAAAAAATATTAAGATAAAATAACAAACACCCCTTTGAATATGTGGAGGAGCTCCTAAAATGTTATGGAATACTTTGGGAGGCCGAGAACTGAGAGGTAAAGTGAAGGTAAATTGTAGCTGTCTTGCAGGATGTCTGCCAGTCTCCATCACCATGAACCCAGATGCCTCAAAGAGCCACCCTCAGTGAAGGCATCCTGAGGAAAAACATCTTAACTACCAGTTTAAAAGAAAAAGAAAAGAAAGAAGACATTTCTTGACTGCCTTGCCTCACATCTGGATGGGATATTTGTCTCCTCCAAAAATCATAATAAAAGTTGATCTTCACAAAATATGGGATTCAAATGTACAGTATTAGAATGACCCAGGGAGTTCCCCCCAAAAACTGGAGAGGTCACACTCTGGTAATGACTTAAAGTTCCTGGCAAATAAACAAACAAATAAAATTAACATAACAGCTTGACCTTATATGATTTCTTCAATACTAAATATACAATCCAATTTCTTAAAGCACATAATAAAACCAGCCACCATAAATGAGAATCTATAGGGCAAAAAAAAATGCCAGAAAAAATTTTAGATGGTTGAGTTCAAACCTTAAATAAGTATGTTTAAATAAGTATGTTTAAAGTTTAAATAAGTTTAAATATGTTTAAATATTTAAAACATAGTTTAAATATTACTTAAATATGTTTATTATTTAAATATTTAAATATGTTTAAACATATTGAATGTTTAAATAAGTATGTTTAAAATTTAAATACGTTTAAATAAGTTTCAAACCTTAAATACATATGTTTAAAAAAGTACATTTTAATTTAAAGTATGTTTAAAATTTTTTTTTAAAAAGGTAAAAACCAAAACATAAGAATGTGTTTTGACCTCATAAAAATAATTAGCCTAGAAAGACAAAGTGTGGGGACTGAGAAGCTGAGAAATAGAAGAAAGAATCAGATCTGAAACAGAACTAGGTTTCTAGAGGAGAGCAGAGTAGAGGAGAAGAACTGTCAAAAGAGAACATCTGAGAACTTCCCAGAAGTAATGATTGACACAAATTCTCAAATTCAGACAGCCTAACATTACGAGCAAGATAAATACTGAGAAATACACACTTAGACACATATAAGTGAAACTGGAAAGCACAGAGTCAAAAGGGAGATATTGAAAGAACTGGAGAGAAAAGACATTAACTAGAGGGTATATCATTTAGTCTGATATCAGACTACTCGATGGCAACAAAAGAAAACAGTGGGAAAATATGGTCAATTTCCTGTGAGAAAAAATTATCAATTTATGATTTGTAATACAACTAAACTGTAATTCAACAACAGAGACAACAAAAGATAAGTTAAAAAATAAAAATAAAAAAATAGAACTTTCCAACCAAGAGGCTTTCAGCAATACAATTGCTAAAGATGTCTGTCAAAATGAAGAAAAATTATACTCTAAGGAATGACTACAACTCAAGCAAATGGTCAAAAATGAATCTAAACTGATACTGATATATAAAATAACACTAATGAAAGGACATCTTCGTCAGTGCTTGAAAGAAGAATCTTCCAAACACCCAATTGTCTGCTTTCTGAGTATGGACACGGGAAGAAATCTAGGGACCTCATAGTTACTACGCAAAGCTTCCCACGTCATCTCTGAGTGTCGGTCCTGCTCTTCATCATACTTTTCTCTGTGATTGCTGCTCCGCGGTGGAGAAATCCTCCAGTTTACTTCCTCCAGTGAAAAGTCTCTGATCTCCGGCAGTGGCTAGGGAGGCATAATATTATAGTGGTACAGTGTTGGAAGAGAACTCTCTAACATTTTGCCACATTTTTCTATCTCAAGCCTCATCCTGGTCTTCATTGTTCCCTGAGACTCTCTAGGGCTTTAATGGGTAAATAGACTTTTTAAAAAAAATCATTATCCCTTAATGGGATATTTAGACTTTAGCCTCCTCTGTTGGTCTCATTTCTACCCTACTCTCTGTCTTATATCTTTCCAAAAACTGGTTGATATCTCTTCTTATTCATTGTTCTCTCACATTTTTCATTCTCTTAGTCCTCTTGTATATAACATTTTTGTGTTTATAATTTTTTTATTTCACTTTATTTTAATTGACCATGGGATCCTGAAGATAAGTTCATGTAATTAACGATCTATGATAAACTGTAAATTTAGGAACTGAAATTTCCAATTTTAATTCATGTGTGATAACTTCCAGCCTGCAGCATGGAGGGAGATGGCTAAGATTTGCATTGTACCCCATGATTCTGACCTGACTGAGGATGTGTGTCTGAAGAAGATAAGCAGGCAGGGTGAATGCTAGCAGCAAGCATGTACTCAAAGGTCGTTCTTGAAGGTAATGAGGAATGGAATGGGGCCTAAGGGCACTCTCTTCACCTTGCCTTTTAGAAAATACTCCTGCAAGTGATATCACTTCATGATGCTATATAAAATATAAAAAGGAGATAAAACTGGAGTTATAAAATATATTATAAGGGAGAGAACCAAGAGTTTGAATTAATATTTTCAATAGAAAACTTGCAAATGTCTCAAGAAGCAAACAAAAACCCATGGAAAACAAAAAACAAACAAAAAACTCAGAGAAAAAAATTGAGATTTAACTTAAGAATCGAATTTTTCAGAAGAGCCTAAAACAATTGGGACAGAAGCAGAATATTTAAAAGAAATGTTCCTGAGGTATCAAAAAAACAAAAACAAAAACAAACTATTTCCACAAATAAAATTCATTTACTGAGTTCCAGGCAAAGTTAGTGCAAGATATATGCTGCCACAACTTTTGAATTTTGAACAGAAATTTTAAAAATCCTAAAAGCTTCTGGGCAGAGAGAAAATAAATTTATTGTTAAGTACAAATAATAAAAAATTAAGCTGACTTAGCTAAAATAAATATATAAATTCACACACACACACACACACACACACACACACACACACACACACACAAAACCGGGGGGGGGGGGGAAGAAGATATAACAACCACAATTACTTGAAGTTGATACAACAAGGAAACAGAAAGGACATTGTTGGGGGGGAGGGGGGGAGGGAGAAGGGAGGGAGGTTTTGGTGATGGGGAGCAATAATCAGCCACAATGTATATCGAGAAAATAAAATTAAAAAAATAAAAATTAAAATTAAAAAAAAATTTAAAAAAAAAGAATTACAGTTTTGGTATGATTTGGAAAAAAAAAATGTTGCAATTCAGTCCTTGATGTCAGGTTTTTTTCTATTGATGTCAGTGCTCATCTTTATGTCTTTTGTTTCATATTACATTAATTTTTATCTGAGTTTTCTCTTGGTTCTTTAATAAATAAATGTAGATAATAAAAGAAGGAACACTTGAAATATGTTCCAAACAACAGCCTGTAATTTCTCACTTGTTTTATTAAAATGTCCCAAAATGTCATTCCAAATTGCAGTTAATGTAGCACAATCAAGCTTTAACAACTCTTTGAATAAACTCTTTTACATCGCGAAAAAAAAAAAAAAAAAGAAATTCCGACCAAAAATCTAGACTCAATTATGTTAAAATTGGAAAACAGAATAAAGAAATGATTATATTAAAATGATCACAAATACATAAGACAAAAATTTGGAACAATAAAAACATTGAAGAAATTGTGCCAAAATACTGAGTGGTTGTCTCTAAGCAGTGAGAATTTTATTGAAGTACATTCTGATTCTTGATGATTTTTTTCTATTTTCTAAGTATTCTAGAACAGTCATGCATTATGTTAAGAACTGGAAAAATACAGCTAAAAGGTGAAAAAAGAGAGAGAAACATTTTTTTCTCTAGCATTCTTCAGGCTAAGTTATATCAAATTGGAATCATAAAATTCTGAATCCATTTCCTGAGTTCACTCATTCTTAAGCTCTGGCTATACCTTAAAGACTTGAATAAGTCTGTGACATTTCAATCTGGCATTAGGTGAATTTCAAAATCTTACCATAAGCACTTTACAGTCCTAAAACTTTAAAAAATTCTTTGAAACATTTTAGAGTCATCAAAGCAAACTTCCCATCGAAAACACTACTTATCTTGAAGACTAAAACTTGAAATTTCTGCAGATGCAGTGATCCATCAAAACAAAATTCCCTCATGGGTGTAAATTATGCAACTTGTCCAGGGTCCAATATGTGTAGTTTCTGCTGGGATTGCAGTTGTGATTAAAGAACCATCTCCCCAGCACTGCTGGGCTTGTCTTCTTTTGAAGGGTAGTGCAAAAATCATACTTTTTATTTTATGTACAATACAATGAAATTGTAGATTTAATAAGAGCTGTAGCCTTCCAAGGTGGAGATTGAAAAATTATAGAGATAAAAGACCAAAGGTAGCTCATATTCATGCTTTGTTTGGCTGTTTGGCTTGCATATTTTTTAAAAAAGATGAATTTGTAGCCGAAATTTAAAAATCAAAAGACTACACCTAAAATTTTCTGTATTTGGAGGCTTCTCTTGAAAAGCCAGAAGACCTGGAAAAAACAGAAGGTCTGAGCAGCAATCCACTGGAAGTTAGTTTCCCTGCTCTTCTTTAATGTACATCTGTGTTCTTCAGGCTTCCAAAAACCTACCTTACTTATTGACTGGCCCTGTAGGCATTTGAATTGGTAAACACTGTTCTAAAGGATGATGTTAATTGACAGCTATAATTATTTTGTGAAAAATGTCTACTTTTTTGTGAAAAATAGATACTTGTGGAGTCTACCTGTTCTGGTATTTCTGTGAAGAAATGTTGCTAGCTTTTGAGTCAGATATCCTGAATTGTGTGTCATTAGGATACTATTGGCTGCAGCTCAGACGGCTTCAACAAAATCAAGTAAGTTCTTCCTCAAAGCAAGAAATCCTGAGGTGGCATGGCTCTAAGACTGGTTAATTCAGCAACTTAATGATGCCCTCAGAGACCTAAATATGTTTTATCTCCTGCTCTTCTATCCTCAGGGAATTGATCTTATTCTGGAACTGGCTCTCCTCAAGGATACAAAATGGCTGCCACAGCAGTTATCACAGGCAGAGACTACAATATGTAACCGGAAGAAAAGGCAACCTTCTTCCTTGAGTCTCCTTTTAACATTAAGAAAACTTTTTGGAATCCCTCCACAGCAGATCTTCCTTAGTATCACACTGAGCAAATTTGTGCCATATGTCTAACACTAAAACAAACACAGGCAGGAGAGTGGGGTGCCTATGATAGACTGAAAAGATTCAAATTACCCGTGAGTTAGAAATAGAATTGCTTTTCCTCAGCACATAATAGCTAACATTGAGGAAAAGAAGTGGAAGAATAAATCTGAGGTCTGACATGAGAAAAAAATGGTGGGGAGTGGGGTACTGGTTTTGGATAGGTAACTAACAAACAACACTATAAATTAAAAGCAGTTCTCTAGTTTTGTAATGACCTTGGGAATATTACTTAAACTTCCCTAATTTATAGTTCTTTATCTGTAAATTAGGAATAACTGTACCCTTTTCACAGACTTATCACAAATATTAAATGGTCAAACATATATGAAAGTGTAGGTATTTCATATATGTTTGCTTTTATAAAAAAATGCCAGATTTATGTTTCTGAAAGTAGAAAACAGCAAAAAATAAGTAAAAAAGATTTATAAATTTAAATTAGAACATAAAATAAAGCTGATTGAAAGTTTTTGTAATCTTTTTGCAAAATCCTGTTTTAGGTAAGACCTACCTTACCTCCATTTAGTTTTCTCAGTGGATGAGGTGTCATTCAAAATTGGAAAGTAGATAACTGTTTATTAATTAGGTTTAGTTCCTTCTCTACAATTATCATTCATTAAATAATAAGAGAAAGAGAAAAGTGGGCATAATTAGTGCCTTATTGGCACAACTAAAGTTTAGCATGATCCAGTATATAACACCCCTCCACCCCACCCTGCTCTGAGTTTGGATAAATGAGAATGCTTAGCTGTTTGATGTTCTACCGGAGAGCATACTTTGTGGCAAAGTGCAATAAAAAGCAGGTGCTACAACATGCTCTACTGGGCAGAATGACAAGTGATGGCTTCCCCAGAGTCGTAGCAAAAGACAGATTTACTGAATCTTGCTCTATGATGGAGAATCCACACACCAGGGCTACAGATAAAACCCAGCCTGTTGAAGTGTGAGTATTTGCATTTGCACTCTCAGGGGAGCTTTCATCACATGGCGGGAGTGAGTAAAACTCTGAAGTCTGCATATAATACAGTCACCACCGCATGGTCCCTATCAAGAGGACTACAAAGTCAAATTAAGGCCTCGGGAAAACAACAGATGTAAGCATCCAAATCCCTCTGGTTTCTAGGATGTTACTACTCCTCCCCAGAGGAGAAACCCTACGAGGGATCCAAATATTAACTGGGCATTCCAGCAGGTTTCAAATGTTCTTCGCATTTACATGTTTGCAGAATTATGCTCCTTGGAGATCATCTATCAGAAACATCACTTGCTGACTCTTTTGGTCACTTGTGGCCTTAGTGATGACAGAGTACTCATATCAGTCCCTGGAAACAGAATAAAACCAACCCCAATGGCTTCATCTTTTACTTAATTAAGTATGCTGCCACAGATTGAAAAAAAAAAGAAAAAAAGGAAGTTGGTGTCTTGGTGAGAAGACTGTGATTCTATTCCTAATTACTTCTTGTAAATGTCACATGACTATAAGAAAAGCCTTCCAATTTCTATACCTCAGTTTCTTCAACTGTAAAATGTGAATTATGTCTATAATTCCTATATAATTCCTATTTAAAGTGACTTGTAAACTTTAAATCTTTTTATATAATTAACTTTAAAAAAATACCAGGCTCATATAATTTTATGATTTTAATGACTTCCACTAAATATACAAAAAAACAATGACCAGAGTACAAAAAAAAAAAAAAAAAAAAGTATGGACTAATGTGATATTATTATTATTATTATTATTATTATTATTATTATTAAACAAGACAGGAATAGTTTAAGATGGGAAAAGCATCTTTTTGGCTTATTTTATTTATAAATATAAATTCAAAAGTCTTAAATGATATGCTGTCAATATGATGTTAGAATATATAAACACATTCATTGAGACCAGGAAGAATTTATTCCAAACATGAAAAGATGTTTTTTTTTTTTTTAAGTGCACCATAATATTTATTTATTTATTTATTTATTTATTTATTTCAAATATTCATGAGATACAAAACTGATGATAAGAGGTTTTAATGTGAGAAAAATGTATTAAGGTAATTCACCACATTAAAAGACGAAAGTAGAAAATACAATACTATCACTTAGAGAAGAAAAGATGTTTGATAAATTCAAAAACCATTCATAACAATAAAAACAAATTCTAAGTAAACTAAGAATAAAAGGGTATTTATCAGTTTGATAAAAGATATTGACCCAAATCTACAGTAAACTATGATACTAAATGGTTAGGCATTGCAAGTGTTACATTTGAGATCACAAACAAAATAAGAATATCTACTGTGTCTATGTCTAACCAACATTGAGCAAGAGCACCTAACTAATAGGATAAGATAAGAAAAAAGATTGAAAGTACAGGAAGATTAAAAAGCAAAGGTAGAAACAAACCTTGACATTATTTAGAGAAAGATATACTTGTCTACGTGGGATATTCTGAGAATCCAAAGATATGTTATTAGAATTAATTGGATGGTTCAGCAAGATGAATATACAAAAATCAATTGCCATTTCAAGTATTATCATAAATAACTGGAAAGTTTAATATTTCAGAAGTCACTACCTATAAAAAGTAATATAACCCAAAATGAATCTAAGAATAAGTTTTTTAAAAGTTATAAAGCTTTATTGGAGAATATAAAAGACATAAAAAAAGCTATATGAGGTACATAAAAAAGTTCATGGAAAGATTCGTATCATCTTTTGATTCTATTTTTCCATGAACTTTTTGAAGTACCCTCCTATTTCTGTCCTGGGTAGAATGATACAATATCGTAAGGTTGTCAATTTCCCCTCTCACTGTTATAAAATCAATGTGATTCAAAACTAAATTCCAAAAATATTTTAAGTGGAAATATTCTAAAATTATGTAAAGAATATTACCAAGAATGATCAAGACATATGCACTCATTATAATAAGATAATATGCACATTGTTATTCTTATTCTTTTTGGAAAGGGATTTGACACATTTGACAGTAAGTTGCAGAAATTATGGCCCTCTATTTCTAAATACTCCTTTTTTGTTTATTTTAGTCTATCAATATACAGTGTAGTTGATTTTCGTGTCCCTTTACCAATTCCTCCTTTCCCTTCCTCCCTTCCCCTGCCTCCTCCCCCCATCAACATTATGTCTGTTCACTTCTCTTAACAAGTCCAAGGAATTGTTGTGATTATTGTGTCTTCTTTTTTAAATACTTGTCTCACATAAACACTGAGAAAATTTTTAAAATTTAACATTGTTACATCACTATTATGTAATACAGTTCACATTCATATTTCACTTATTGTCCTCATAAATGTCCTTTATGACAATGATTTTCCTCTGATCTAGGATCCAATACAGGGATTTACATTTAATCATATTGTCTCTTTTGTCTCCTTTAATATGAAACAGTTCCTCCCTTTTCTTTCTCATTTATGACCTTGGTGTTTTAAAGAGTACAACCCCAATGTTTTGAAATATAAACTTCAATTTGGGTTTTTCTCATTGTTTCCTCATTTTTCAATTTAGCTTAAGCATTTTTGGCAGAAATGTTATATATGTATTATAAAGTCTTTCTCAGAGTATCATGTCAGGAGGCCCTTGATACCAGTTTGCTATATGCTTAGTTATATTAATCTTGATAACTTAGTTAAGGCAGTTTCTGCCAAATTTTTTTGCTATAAAAGTACCTTTAGTCCCTTTATAATTAGTGAGTAATCTGTGGGAAGATACTTCAAAACTATGAAAATTTCTTATTTGCTTATAAACTTTAATCCCTGATTTTTGCATCCATTCATAATATTTGTCCATACCAATTTTTACTCTCATTTTTGCAAAATGGTCATTTCTAACTGTATCATTTCATCTGCCTTTATTATATTTTTTATATTTTTTTGTATCCATAGGAATTATTTCCTAATGTCTCATAATCTACTGTGGCCATTAATCTTTTTTTAAGTTTGCAAAATTGGACAGTTTGAATTTTTTTAGTAGAGCAGTTTAGGGTTCAAGCAAAACGGAGATTTCCCTTATAATAACCTCCTGCCTCCACACATGCCCAGACTCCCTGATTATCAACATCCCCCATCAGAGTAATACCTTTGTTACAACTGAAGAACCTACATCGTATATCACCCACAGTTGAGTAGTGCTGAATAACATTCCATTGTCCAGTTGTACCACATTCTATTTATTCATTCACCTTCTGAAGGACATTGTGGTTGCTTCCAAGTTCTGCCAGTTGTGAATAAAGGAGTTTGATTGCTGGGTATGACAAGAATATGTAAGAAACTACCAAATTGTCTTCCAAAGTGACTGCACAATTTTGCATTCCCACTAGCAATAAAGGAGAGTACACACCTTCACGAGCATTTGGTGTTATAAGTATTCTGGATTTTGGACATTCTAATTGGTGTGCAGTGGTTTCTTATTGTTGTTTTAATTTCTATTTCTCTGATGACATATATGTGGAACATATTTTCATAAGCTTATTTGCCACATGTATATATATATATTTTCTGGTTTGGCATCTGTTTAAATATTTGGTCCATTTTAAAAATTACATTGTTTTATTTTTCTTATTGTGGAATTTTAGGAGATTTGTATATTTTAGATAACAGTCCTTTATCAGATATGTCTTTTGCAAATATTTTCTCCTGGTCTGTGACTTGTGTTTTCATTCTCCTGTCTCTTTGACAGACCATAAATTTTTAATTTTAATAAAATCTAGCTTGTCAATTCTTTCTTTCATGGACATGCCTTTGTTGTCATGTCTAAGAAGTCCTCACCAAACTGAGATTATCTAGATTTTCTCCCCTATTACCTTCTAGGAATTTTATAGTCTGAATTTTGCGTTTAGGTCTGTGACGCAATTTGAGTGAATTTTTATGAAGGGTATAAGGTACCCTTAATTTTTAGGAAGGGTATAAGCTACCCTGTGCTTAGATTAATTTTTTTGTATGTGTATGTCCAACAGCATTTGTTGAAGAGCCTATCTTTTCTTCATTGTATTGCCTGTGAGCCTTTGTCAAAGATTAGATCATTATGATTATGTGGGTCTATTTATGGACTATTCTGTCCCACTGATCTATTTGTCTATTCTTTTGTCCATACGGTCTTGATCACAGCTTTAATAGTCAGTCTTGAAGTCAGGTACTGTCAGTCCTCCAACTTTGTTCTTTTCTTTTAATATTGTGTTGGCTATTATGAGTCTTTTACCTCTCCATTTGTTCTCAGATGACGTAATTGTCTATGTAGAAAACCCAAACGATTTTGCATGAACACAAAAAGAAGCATGTCCAGGAATGTTCACACTGAGTTACTGATTACAGTAAAAATATGGGATGTGATAAACTCTGATATATTTATTTATTTAAAAAGGAAAATCTTTTCAGCAGATAAAATTCATGGAGTAGAAATTCATTTTCAAAGCACAATTCAAACATAAAATGTTAAGAACAAAAATAAATTATACAAAGATAACTACAATAGGATATTGTAATTTGTCTGAAACACTCTGCAATGCTATTTATGGTTTACATGTATATTCACGTAGTAAAAACATGAATTAGAATGATGAGTGCAAAGTCCAGGCTAGTGGTTGCTCTGGGAAAGAAAAAAAGGGGCATAAATTGGGTAAGGCTTCAACTCTATTGCTAAACCTTATTTCTTTAAAATTAAAAACAGAAATGTATAATTTTATAGATTTTTGAAATATTTCATAATTTATACAAATTTAAGTAATTACATATCATTAAATGGATTTCTGTCTAGCAATATAGACATTCAGTAGAACTGCAGAGAAAAAATCAGGTAGGACAACAATTAGAAAAACGGAAATTCAAAAACTGAAGAGTGTTAAATCTGACTGTTGTCATCTAAGTACTTTCTTTTTTGCACTATGCTCCATTTTGCAGTAAAGTATAAAAATTTCAAATCCAATGTCTTCCTGTGAGAAGAAATGAAGTCTTTAATATGTTGTTCAATCATTTTAAGGTGCAATGAAAGTAATTTAATATTATCATAAAATGCATATGTACATGTTAAATCCTGGACTAGTAAATATTTAGAAACCATAATATTCTAGAGGAGGAGAGTTATCTCAACTGAATCTAGTGTTAGAAAATATTAGAGGAGGCAGAATTAAGAGATAATTGCCTGGGAAAAAGTTAGCACTGCAGAAAGAAAATCAAGTGTAGTAGATCTAAAATAGAGGCTATGAAACTACTTAATAGTAAGAACAGCATGGAAGGGGAAAGAAAATACCCTGTGAGCAACAGGCCAGTTACTTTCATAGGCTACAATCAGGAGATAATGAGACAAAAGCAAGAAAAAAATTTGTCTTCCAGAAATTAGAGGGTGAGGGAGAAAATGGTGATTTGTCTCAGAATAATATGTGGGTGAGTGAGCACAGTAAAAAGCCAAGAAAATTAAGAATGGTGCAGAACTTTGAGGGGCAGGTACATAATATAATAGAAAGACAATTAACTTGATAAGGGTTCAGCCCCAAACTCTAACCCCATTTCTAATTATTTAATGACATTTGGGAAGACACTTGACTTCTCTTGTCTCAGATTTCTCATCTGTATTTTTGTTAGGCTTTGTTTTTGTTTTTTTGATTTTTAAAATTTTATTTTATGATTACACAGTGTTAACATTTTTTGTGGTCCTTTACCAATTTCTTAAAGAGTATATATTTGATTATCTCTTAAGTACATTGCTACCTTAGCATTTTATGATTCTATTAAATTCAAATCATATACTCAACAGATACCATATTTATCAATTGTGTGCAAGATGCAAGGTGTTTTTCTGGGTATTTTATATATGCCATGTCTTATCATGTTCATGAGGTATGTATTACTCACTTTTTGCAGAGGGTCCAAATACTTACCAAGATTTGCTAACTTGTTCAGGTCACCAAGCTAATCAGTGGTAGAGCTGGAATTTGAGGGCCATCTGAGTTCCAACGTCCATGCTCTTTCCAATATTGTATGTAGGATAGAAATATTGATTAAATTGAATAAGTGAGTGTGTCCAAAAGAGGAGGCTAGCATAGACCAAGAATGCAAAAAGTTCTCTGCTGAACTGTTTTCTTTTTCAGAATCATTTTGGATAAACAATATATCTTTTCAAAATGCAAAAAATCAACATGGGAACTTAGTCCTTATTTATTGCACCTGAGCATGAATCATATTAATCAGAGCATCATTTAGCTATGATATTAACAGTTCTTTGAAATTTTGATTGGATAGAGGAGGAAGGAGGGAAAACAGTAAAGATGAGTGGGGCGGTGTATAGACCTGTGTAGAACGGGAGAAGCAAAGAGGCTTCCCATAACCTATGGGACAAGGAGAAGAAACTTAGGGTGAAAGAAGGGCTCAAAAAAAGAGGAATAATGGTAACAATAAAAAAATTGCGATACTTAGAATTCTAAAAATTCTGGAAGAAACTAATGCTGCCAAATACTGAATTAACACAAAAGGTAATTCAGATAGCTGCAAACTACGTTTCCCCAGTTCAGCTCATTCTTCTCTTTTTTGCACTAATTCTTTCTCTCTTTCATTGAGTAAATACTTTCGATATAACCAGACTAATCTTATCTCCTCAACTAATTCTCATTTTTGTAATCGGGAGGTTGAGGTAGGGGTGGAGTCAGGAGGGAGAACAAGAAAAAAAGAGAAAGATGATGAAAAAGCAAACATTAAATAAGATGAAGATATTTAACTACCAACTCACCTCCTCCATTTCCTTCTAGAATATCAATCCATTATGATTATTTGCCAAATTTATCAACATGTGAGATTTCACAATCAACCCTCCTAATCAGCCACCGAATGTCTGGAATCTGCTGTAACCACTTTGACAGTATTTAGTAAATACTGTCAAAGAGAGAAATGGCCTGATTCATTTTCCTATCCTCTTGCTTCTTTAACTTCCCGATTCTCTTGCTGATTTTACTTTCTTATTTTTTCTTCCTTAAAAAAAAAAAAGAAAAGAAAAATATATTCAGGTTAAATTATAGAAAGGATGGATAGTATCAATAATATTATTTCCTAAATTTAGGTTACTGTGAAATATTACCCCATAAGCATACACAGAAATATGGGTCTTTATTAAAAAACAATTGTAAGACAGACTTGAGGAAGTTTTTTCTTTTTTTTTTTTAATTCAAGCAAAAAGCTCCTTCGTCCAAACTATTGAATATTTCAAGTCAAAGTAATTTGCGTCTGAGCTAAGAAATAATTTTCTTTATTCAAAAAGCCTGATTTAGCTACATACTCAAAAAGACTGTGACAGCCATGTTTAAATTATTAAAATTTTTAGAGGCTTTTGTGAGTCAGTTGTTTTCTGTTTCTGGATCATTTACATTTGTCTATTTATTTGTTGGATGGTTTTCGTAGTCTATCTATTGGGTTCAAGTACCAGCATCATGCTTCTAAATTATATTTCAATTCATGCTTCATATAAATGGCCTGGTGGAAGGATGCAATAAAAGTGCACTTTGTAATACTGAGTCCACTCATGCCATTACAGAAAGCACAATGTCAGCACTTTTGTTTTCATTATACACACTATTTGTTCAGAAATTATATACAGAGCCATAAAAATTTGCTAGGCTATGAGGTATTAGTTCAGTCCACGAATAAACAATTAGATAAAAACCATAAAATGGCTAAGACAATTGATTAAGAGTAAGTTTGGGCCAACTGTGTATGTGACCTGGATTCAATGCCACTTCACAGAGATTCTTTCTGCCAGAACAAGTAAGAAGCTGCTAGACAAATATTCCCAGGCAAGAGGAAAATTATCTAGGCACATAGATGCCTGGGACTGGCTTTTGTTGGGTGACTTTGCTTGTTTCTTTACCTTAATTGGGAAGCAATGAAATCAGGGTCGGGATAAAGTTTACACATTGATGATATTTTGGTGTGTCGGGAGGATTTTTGACCAAAGATCAGGGAAATTTCCTGACCCCCAAACATATAAAACATCTATTTTGTAGATCAAGCAATGAAAGTTTCAGAGTTTTAGGGAACAGGCATCAGTCACCAAGGTTTTTCATGTGTTTTTTAAATTTGTTTTTTTTTTTTTTTAGTTTTTTTTTTATCAATGTTACTTTACTTTATATTAGAATTATATTAACTAATAATCTAGGTACTACTCACACTGATTTCTCAACCACTGGTGATGACTTAGCTCAGAGTGCTAATAAAAAAATATCATAGACTGGGTGGCTTACAACCCCAAAATTTATATCTCACAATTCTGGAGGCTAGAAGTCTGAGATTAGGATGCTAGCATGGCCAAGTTCTTTGTGAGGAGCCTCTTCTTGGCTTGCAGACAGCTGCCTTCTCACTATATCCTCACATGTGGGGGTGGGAGGGGTTTGGTCTGTCATCCTTTTCATATAAGGTCATTAATCCCATAATGAGGGCACACTCATGACCTCATCTAAACCTAATACCCTCCCAAAGGCCCCACCTCCAAGTCCTATCACCTTCAGGGTTATAGTTTCAACATATAAATTTCAGGAGGTTTTCTCTTCAGGTTGATCTGTTTTAAAACACCAAATAAACATTCCAGAAGCCCACTGCCATGTGATCAATTACTTTGGACAAGATCTGGCTGCTGTTCCTCTCTCTGCAAGTGATTCCCTTACACCCAGGGTGATTGACAGTGATCACACCAATTGAACCATTTTATTTTTCATTTGGATCACTGAAGGGCCATTCTCCATATTCTTTCAAAAAGAGATACTATAAGGTAAAAAGTGTATAAGAAACAATCTCATGATGTTATAAAATACTATGAAAAATTCCATGCCCTGTTATATTCTTGAAGCCTAAGTGTCAGGATTTAATTTACATTCTGCAACCTAGCCGCTGTGTGACTATGGGCAAACCGCTTAACCTCTCCATGACTCAGCTCCCTCATTTCTAAAATGGGGATGAAAATAGCATCTAACTCATAGGTTGCTGTGAGTGTTATACTAATTGACAAATGGTAACACATAGTAACAACTAAATAATTGCTAGTTGGGGAATGAAATGTCCTACGCCATACTAGACCATACACTGCTAGAAGGGAATTCAAAATCATAGATTCATAAATGAAGAAACTTTCACATTGGTAATGACCAGAAAAGTTCCACACCTTGTGTCATTAGATTTCCCATGTATCTGAAAGAAATGAAAAGCGAAATAAAAAGAAGAAAAGGCAATCAGTTGTTTCTTCTTTTTTAAGTCTCATCTGTTAAGCTTCAGTTGCTAACATGAAAATAGAGTATTCACGTACTTTTAGAATCTCATCAGTTCATTGCCAAGTGTTAAGTAATCAGATCAGACATGAAAATGCTTACCTTAGATATTATTCAATAGCTGTCACTTCTTTCTTTTGAAAAGTTGAACAAATGTCATTATTAGAGTCACATTTAGTATTTTTATTCTGATGAAACATTTCACAAAATTGATTCGCATAAAGTTATACTTAACCAAAATTTACTTAGCATCTACCATAACAAAGAAGTATAAAAATATTGAAGATAAAATTATTTCCGTCAAGTCTAAATATACTTATAGATTGATTTTGGTAAAGTAAATTTTGTTCAAAAGCAAACTAGTATTTCCTTTGGTTTTTCTGAAATAGTGAACATTCTATTTTCTTATAGACAATTATGAATTTCATTGGAAGTGATAATTAATCAAGCAATATTGGCTTGACTTATATGAAAATAAAACTATAAAGCTGTCTAAATTAAATTAAATTACACCTTTAGAAAGAAAGGAGCAAGATTGACTGCTACAAATTGCCACCACTTGAAATATTAAGTAAATGATCATATTGTATATTGTGTTCTTTTGGGTGAGTCTATAAATCTTAAACTCACTCATCAAGTAGCTTCTCCCTCACATGAGGATGTAAGCTCTGAGGTAGATTGAATCTGTAAAAGGAAATCACTACTGCATAAATGTTTCTCTGGTGCTCAAGATGTGTGCTTATCTCTGTCACTGAGTAAATCCTAATAATTGCTCCATTTCCAACAGGATGCAGAAAAGGTGAACCAAGTAAACTGTATTGAGTGTCAGTAATCCTGCAAGGTCCTTGGCAAAGAAAAGACACCACAGTCACTAATACACCACAGCACATGTCTGGGAATAAACAGAGAAAAGTGGAATCAAGACACAGGACACCACTGACCACCTAAGGTCCAATATCTATAGAAATTCAGGTGATTAACCACCTCACCCTAGCACCCTGCCCTTAGGCCTTCATCACTCCTGCCTGCACGATGAGGGCTGCCAGTGTCATAAAAAGGCTGCATCCCTCCCAGCACCTCTATTGCCTCAACCTCCCCTTTTCATGTTCTGTGAGATACATGAACACTGAAGGTTTTGCATATCGTAACTATCTACAAGCACATAAGGAAATCACATTTTAAATGAACATGAAAGAGGAAAAATAAAGTGAATTCTAGGTACTTTAGGAACAATTTTTCCTCTCTAAAACTTCCACGAAAAGATTCAAATTAGGGAGAAACTTGCATAATAGAAGAAAAATGGGATCCATGTCATAAAGAATCAGAAATTTCAGAAAAGTCTAGGGAACATGAGAAGAGATTAAAGAAAAAACAAATGCCTCTTGTTTGCCCAAGAACAGGCTACATAAGAAATGCTAAAGGAGATGATGGAGAACCTTGTCCAATCTTTAGCAGACAGGGTAGATTTAGAGGCAAGGCCAGCTGTGGGACAATGAGGGGACCCATTTCAGACCCATTTCAAACCCATAGATGCTTGTGGGGTAGGTTTTGTTTGCTGAAGCCACACTGAGCAGAAAGCCCCCTGCTCTGATTATAAAAGGGAAACTGCAGGGACTGGTTTTTGATAAGAGCAGCTGTGTCGGGCTCAAAACAGAGCTCCTGATGGCTTGGGGAAATATGAAACAGAACTCTTCATTGCAGAGGCAAACTTTCCAATTTCAGCTCTCATTTTCTCCTCACTCTTAGGCTGCATACCTCTGAATTTGCATAGTGAATGTTTCCAATCCAGACAAAAGCTATGAGAAAATAATAGATTTACTGTAATTTCAGATAGATGTCCTCACCAATCCCAAAGGAATTTATTTCTATTCCAATTCACTCATCTTATCAATGAGATTGATACTTACTGGTAAATAGGAAAAAAAAATCACCATATGTTTAAAAAGATAATACAATATGTTCCAAGAAATCAGACCAAATAGATCCTCTGAAATAGAGTAGTGCAGAGAATAAAAACACACTGTCAAATGTTTCATTTGTATTTTTAACAAGATTTTGAGCTACTGCATCTATGAAACCAGAATAGCCATATGCAAAAAGGAAAGAGGTGAGGAGACTCGCTCATGCCGCAGTTATTACTCAGCTGCTATGCTGAAGACACTGAGCTAAGCTCTGAGGACAGTGTTGTGAATAACAGACACATTTCCTGCCCTTAACAGAGTTTGCATTTAAATGCTGTTCACCTAATCACAATTAATTAAAATTAATTGCAAGTGTTCTTAGTGCTACGGAGGTGAACTGTACCACAGGAGCACAAATAACAGGAGGCTGCTGACCTACTTTCTAGAATCAGGGAAGGCTTCCCTGAGCAAGTGACATTTCAGCTGAGAAGGAAAACATGAGTTGGAATTAGCCAGGCCAAGATTTGGGGAAAGCATGAAGCAGGTAGAGGAAAAATAAAATGTGAAGCACTGGAAATGAGAAAAAATAATAATATGCTCAAGGAAGCAAGAGTTCACAGGCCAGGCAAAGAGAGTAAGGGATAAAGATATGAGGTTAGGCTGGAGAGGGCAGCAAGGGTGAGCTCATCCAGGATCCAGGAATATGTTGAGGATTTTGAAATTTATGCTAAGAATAATGGAAAACAGCAGAAGAATTATGTATTAGTCTGTTTTCTGTTTTTTAACAGAATACCTGAAACTGGGTAATTTATAAGAAAAATAAATTTATTTCTTACAGTTTGGAGACTGGGAAGTCCAAAGTCCAGGGAACACATCTGGTGAGAGCTGTCTTCCTGGTGGGGTGACACTCTACAGCAACTCAGTCTGTCAAATGGTGAGAAAGCTAATCTTCTCAGCTGCTCTCCATATAAAGCCATCAGAACCACACCCATTACTCCATGAATGGATCAATCCATTCACCAGGGCACAGTCCTCCCAATCTAATCACCTCTTTAAAACCCCTTCTTTCAAATACCGTAATTGGTTTTCCCACCTTCTTAACACTGCTACAACGGGGGTCAAGCTTCCAATACATGAACTTGTGAGGATGCACTTAACCCATAGCAAATTTTAAGAAAAAACAAACAAACAAACAAAAACTACATGATCAAATTTGTCTTTAGAATACTAAGTATCAAATAGAAAATCTGTGGAGCATGGGTTGGCAAAGAATGAAAGGATATGAAGGGAGACAAGTTAGGGTGCCATTTAATCAATAAAGATGAGAGATAACAATTACTTGATGTAGGATGGAAGCATCTGGATAAATTGAAGTCATTGGAATTCTGAAATAATTCATAAAAATGAAAAGCATTATTGCTGATTAAAATCTGCAATGGAGAAAATTACTGGTAAATTAAAAAAATGCTTATTATAAGTGAAGTCATGGCATCTCTCAAAATTCAGAGGAAAAGACAAAAAGGATGAATATGATGAGAGACGTATTAGGAGAACAGGCCTAAGAGATCACACATTAGAGAATCTAAGTAATGAGGATGGTCAATGGCAGAGAAAAAAGTGAGCAAGTAAGATTAGACGGTTCACCCACATTAAGTGTATTTATTCAGTGATAAAAAGAAATGAACTGCCAAGCTACAAAAATAAATAGAGGAACTTTAAATACATATTTAAGTAAAAATAAGCTGATCTGGAAGAGGTATATACACACTGTATGATTTCAGCGATAGCACATTTTGAAAAAGGAAAATCTATAGAGACAGCAAAAAGTCAATTACTGCCAGAGTTTCAGAGGGAGAGGGAAAAATGAGTAGGTGGAGAACAGGGCAATTTCAGCGCAGTGAAACTATTTTGTATGATACTGTAACGGTGGATACATTACATTATGCATTTGCTAAAGCCCACAGAACTATGCAATGCAAAAAGATGAATCCTAACGTAAATTTTGGATTTTAGTTAATAGTACTGTATCAATATAGGTTGGCCAATTGTAATAAAAATGCCACACTAACGTGAGATATTAACAGGTAAAACTATGGGGGGGGGCGAAGAAGAGGTATATAAAAACTACACTTTCTGCCCAATTTTTCTGTAAACCTAAAACTACTGTAAAAAATAAAGCCCAATAAAAAAGAGAAATAACAGACAACTTTTAAAAACCAAAGAAAGGCCAGCAGAATATAAAGATAAACATGCTTACCAAGAATCTGGCAAAGTAGCTTGGCTCTGAATTTATGACATCAAAAGAAAGTAAAGCCAGACTGAAAAATAAAAGTGTTTGGTAGCATAAAGTCGGCTAAAGAAGAAACAGAGCAGGGCATAGAAGCAGAGCAGAAAAAATGGCGACTATGGATCATCTAGATTACCCTTTCAAATAAGCAAAACACAAGGGTAAAAATAGCCAGACTATCTTCAGGAAGAAAGTGGAGTTCACACCATAAGGCGAAGAGCAGCATCAAAAGACAGCCTTTTTGGGGTCTATTCTATATGATAGACCAGTGGGCTATGATAACAGGTGATATAAATATATATTAAAACCAAATAGTAAATCAAATCTGTTGGGCAAAAGCAAATGGTTAGGCTAGACAAAAGTAACATGAAGAGTGGGGCTGTCTGAAAGACGTGGATGCATGTTGTAGAAATGAGGAACTCCACAAATGGCTCCTCTCCACTGGGTGATGGATCTGTTGTACGGGACCATCATATGGTTAGAATTGTCTGCTGATCAGCCATGAAATAATACATTTTGGGGCTCAAGAATAAAACTAATAAACCCTTACTCTTTCCTGCCTTTTTCTAAAATAATGCCTTTTTCTGGGATGCAAAACTATTTTCTTACTGTTTCCCCCCTCTTTTATTCTTGGTCAACCAGTTATTTCTCAGAGGTTGTGCTCTGTACTCATTCCTAGAAATAAACCTTTTATCTGTTTCTTTATTTAAGACCTTCTCAGGCCTTTGAGTGCTTTGCACAATATTTTCTTATGCTGCTCCTGGTATGTTTCTATATTTAGAGGGACTGGTAAATTTAAAGTTCTAGACTATCTTTGCAATCCATTGGCTGGTTCAAGCAAACTGGGCATCTTTCAATACAGAAACTTAAAAGAACCAAAGTGAGAACATGAAACAGCATTGGTTATAAGGGTGAATCCCACCTTTCCCTCACGAAGCACCAAAAACCAATTATTCATGAGAAACTTTGTGAGGATAAATGATAACCTCATAAGCTGAGAAGTCGGCTCTTCTCTGAGACTCTCTAGGTGAAAAATCCGCCTCTTTACATATACCTTTTAACACTGATGAAAGAAAATATTGATAACACAGAAGAAGAGAAGAGAAAATCCTCTTGAAAAGAGGCACAGCAAGCAAATGCATTTATCAGCGTCATTATTTTATTTCAGATATTAATAAGAATTTAACGTACAGGCATACTACTTTTTGGCTGAGTGACAATTTCTCAATGTGAGGAAGACAAAAACACTTCTAAATATCACAGTCATCTTCTATTCCTAACAGGGGATCTGCGTCAGTCAATATTGCCATAAGGCAATTTTAGGGCATAAACAAGATCTGAGTAAATTTAACAAATGAATGAATATACTTCACGACACAACTAAAATAAGACAGAGATCAATAAATTTCCTAACAAACAAATCCCTGCTTATGTACATGAGACCACGTTCGGCAGACAAAATAATGATTTTTATGTAAATTCCAATGATTATTTCTGAGAGACAGAGAAAAAATGAGAAGGATAAAAGGGCATCTGCAGCACTTTACGAAATTTCTTTTGGGTGAAGCAACCCCCAACAGAAAAATCACGGACAGTGGGCGTACAGAGATTCTTGGGTCTATATTAAACGTATAGTATAAAAGAAAAAGAGATGGAGAATGATCAGTGAAACTTTGCCTGGGGCACTGAACCAATCAGACTTTGAATCTTTGGCACTTACTAAGCTTGAACGATCGACTGAATATTAGTTCAGGACTACAACTAACAGTACTAATACTAGCCTCATAGAATTGTTTGAGAAGTTGTGCCAATTGATTAAAATGAATGTGATGGTTCTCGATTCATTTAAGTAACACTGAAAGACAGTCTGATTTTAAAGAATAGAGTGGCCTTATAAAGGGGCCTTATAAATACAACAATTTAACATGTAATAAACAAGGATATCACTTTGAGTCAACTACCAATCCTTGGCCCAATCAGCAGTGGGCAGAGGAGTAAGTTTCATGACACAAAACATGGTGACATATGATTAAAAAATTGTTCCAGACTGGCCAAGCATCTCTGCGGTATCTGAGTGGAGCTGCCGATACTGGCTCGTGACTAACTCATAATCCAATCAACTCTCTCTTTTGAGGAGATTCAATCTGTGGTCTTCTCACTGCTTCTATGGCTTCCACTTCTCCTACTACTGGCTGACTGGTTTTCCACAGTGGCCTCAGGGAAGAGGAATAATAATGCCTCTGCCGAGAAGACTGGAGGACCATGGTACCACAGCACTGCTCTTATTTCCAGAAGGTTCTTTGGATGACTACAAATCACAAGGCACAAAACATCCCTCTGTGAGACCTGACAGTGAGGCTAGTAAGAGGTTTTCCTTACTGTCCTGCATATGTTTATAAGGTCCATCATGCTAGATAATATGAATATATCTAGTTTGTTACTTGAAGCCTCTTGATATACTAGTGTAGAGTTATGAAAACTCATTTGATCGTAACAAAATAAAATTAAACATTAAATATGTTAAAATCCAATTAAAATTAAATATGTTTACTGCAAGACTTATCAGGGCCTTTAATATAAGATGCATTGTGGGTCTGCAAGCGGGGGACAGAGTGTGCCGTATTTCACCACGTTGCGGTTGTACAGCATACACTCTTTCCATGCAGCACATCGCCAGACTAATTTTTGGTATTTCACATTTCAAGAATCACTGCACTTGAACACTCTGCTGCTACATCACATGACTGTGAAACATGACTGTGATACAAGACAAAACCAGAACAAGTTCTTTCAATTTCTCATTTATAACTAAAAAAGATAGTTAAAAGTATGCATTTGAGATTAAATAACAAACTTCCTTTGGATTTTCCTGCTTTGGGTAAGTTTATCTTATTTGAAGAAAGTGTTCTCACTTACGGTGGTTAATCGGTAATAAGAATCACATAGCTTACCTGCTTTGGTAATTAATCAATGACTACACTGATCCAAACAAATGCAAAGCATGAACTTAATGATATGGTTGTGCGGTACAGCATGTCCTTAAAGAAACACAGTTTCATTTCAGTGACGTGAAGTTGGCAGCCAGTGCTGGACACTTGGTTGACAGAATGTCCTTTGTTTTGTCTTGCTTTAATGAATAGTTAAGAATGGCCCTGATAAATCCATCAAAACATTGGCTTAAATATGTATAGCTCCCCTGCTGTTTGGACAATCAGAAAAGGCATTTGAATTATCCTAAGTTAATAAGGTGCCCTATAATCCTGAAAGCCTTGTGCTCTAAAAGAAGTGGCAAGAACTGGTGAGAAAAAGGGCAACTTTAAATTATCTGATATGGACATGTACTTTCCACTTATACCCTAATGCTTTAAAACTCCCAGAGGTCTTTTTGTATGTAGGTTTTTGAACCTCCAAAAACTGATAATTTGACTCAAAGTAAATGATTTATATCTGTAAATGACAATTTTCAGATTATTCTAATAGTAAAATTGGATAGAATCCTTTAAAAATGCATGAAAAAAGAATTATTCCACTAAATGGAAAACAAATGCTGCTATTTCTTTAGAGGATTACAACTCTGGCTCTCTAACTTTACCCAAGTATAGTCTAGCAAAATATTTATGCACAGATTAGGTAAAGAAGATGAACAGCCTGGTGGGTTAAAAGAACTCCCCAGGTCAAAAGTTTCATCTTAAAACTAAACATGTTTTTATGAAAGATAAAGGACTTTCTCAGTATTTGGTTAAATATGCAATAACTGAAATTTTACCACCAGTCAAAACATGTTTCTTATAAAAGCGAATGTGAAAAAGTTGCAAAGAACAAATCTATTCTCATTTGTGTACATTTTCGGTAAGACTAAAAGATATGTCTATTGCTCTGACTTAGCTAACAAATTATGAAATAAGAAAAGTGGCATATATTCTTTTTTATGTCTTTATGAAAAAATATTTCTACAGAATTTGTTCATTGTAAACAGTTTAATTTAATGTCATAATTAAATTATATGACCAAAAGTTTGTGTTGATTTTTTAAAAGTAGAAAAATAATGATAGCTGCTGTCAAAGACATAATGCATGAGATAATTAAGGAGATGATTTTATGCAGGCTATTTCAGTAAGGAGAATGTTTATTAATGAGGAACACTCCAAAGGGAGAGAAAAATTGGGGTTTCATAAAAGAGGGGACCCATATGGAAGGGTGGAGGTGGGTCTTATCTTGGAATAAGCAAGGGCAAAGTGATCCTTTTTAGGTAGTAATTTCTTGAACACAAAAAATACAGGGAGTTTCAGAGAAAAATGGATGGAGGAATTTCTCAATGCAGTTTTCTGAGAATAAAAGTCTCAAGCAAAGTTCAACATCATCACTGCCATTTCTAAAAAACCTTTAAAACCTTTGCTAAAATATTTACACAGACCACACACTGCAAAATACCTTAAGGTAGCATTTTTTATAATCCCCACTTTACAGTTGCATAGATATATATAGTTGAGAGTAATATGGATTAGTGAATTAGCCTCCCTGCCTATTATACTGAAAATTTCAACTTGGGTGTGAGAGAGTAAAAGGTTATTTTCTCATCTTCCTAAATATCCACAAAAACTCCATCTAATAGCAATGGAGAAACAGCTTCCTAAAATTTATTTTTTGTCAGGTTATGAGTATAAGTAATTAGCAATTACCAATTTTTATTTTTAATTAAATGGAAACAACTGTCATCAGATTAAGTAGCTTCAGAATGATACAGTGGCCAACTGGGCTGCTAGACACAGGGGAATGGATGGGGCTAAAGGAACAGGACTGTGTGTTCTGTGGGAATGGGTTGCACGTCGGCAGCACGGGCTTTGGGAAGGCAATGTGCATCGGCTGAGGAGCCAGAAAAAGGGGTGAGAGGCAGTTAAGTGATTTTTCACTATAACTTTTGACTCAAGTCTTCTGAAAAGTTTTTAACTTCATGGCTACGAGGAAGGTGCCATGATGATGCCATGGCTCCAAGACTAGTCTGTCCCAGCCTGCTTATCTCCTAGAACGGTGGATAGTAAGTAAGCTTGGAAATTCTGAGCATTCATATGTGGGAAACTAGACTCACAGAAGCTGGCTGTGAAATTTGGGGATAGAATCATATCTGTCTACACTAGGCCTGCAATGACTTCTGGGTCCCTAGCTGTCTTTCTCAGACAGCTCTCCTTGCAGCCCTGTTTTGAGACCCTGCCTGACACCGCTGGACTCTTGTCTTCCTCCCCCACTCCAAGAGATTGCAGCCAGTATATTTGTAAGAAACATACTGCATATTCCAGATGATTATGGTGGTAACCTTAGGCAGGACTAGTAAGTTAGAGACATTTTCCTGCACCTGTACATATATTACATTATTCTTTGTTTTCTGACTCCTCCCACTAAAAAGCGAGCACCATAAAGACAGAAATCTGTATTTATTGCCATTCATTGTCAATTCCTGGACACTAAGAAGAGTTGACATATACCAGGCACTTAAATATTAGTCGAGTAAAATAAATGACATAAATTGAAGGGTAGTGCCATCGGATCAACATGATAACTGTTATATAAATTCCCCTCTCATCTCCAACTCAAATTCAGTTATTTAGTCCCTTTCAAAAAATTGAGTGGCAAAAGTGGTATTTGTGGAAGAATAAAAATTATATATTTCTCTCACCAAACATCACATATTCTAATAAAATTATCTTTGTTCTTCAGTGATTTGTATTTTTAGTTTACATACTTTAAATGTCCTCAGAAAATATTTTAAGAAATAAGAATTCAAAATATTCAACACTGAATTTCTTAAGAAAATTTTCACCAATAATTCAGAATGCCCTATAGAATGTCTCACATGAGAAAATCTCTCGGAAATTATAAATATAAAAGTTTAGCTTCCTCTAAGGAACCATCAGGCTTTCCCTTTTCTAACTGTAGTGATTACTTATTTAATACTTTTGGTTTTGGCTTCTGGGAACCTCAAATGCAAATCGGAACACTCTTATAGTAAAACTGTTGGTATATTTGTTTTTTATTTTTTATTTTTTTTAAGTTAACATATGAGTAAGTGCCATCACCTAGGGCACACGTCTTTTGTCAGGCACAGTACTAAATAACTTAGCAAAATTACCTCATTAAATTATTTTTTTTTCCTGGATGAAAGGTTTTTTTGTTGATTAAAAGGCAGGATTCTTCTTATAGATGAGAAAGGGAAGTTAGACAGCATACCCATTTTCACACAGCTAGTAAATAGAGAAGCTGTAATTCAAACTGCAATTTGGGTAATGGCCCATGCTCTGTGCTCAGCAATGTACTCTTCTTTCCTAAATTCCAGTCTATTTTCTTTTCCTGCTAGTCTTAATTTTACCTATAGTTTGCATTTTCTAATTCCACTTATATTTCCCTTTAATCACAGTTATATAGTATATATTTTCATTCAAGCCACCTCTAATTCTCTGTAAAATGAAGTAGGTAATAACTAAATATATACTAAATATTAAAATACAATCTGCAACTTAAAATAGTAATGAACAAAAAGCCTAATGAGCAGCTAAGAACTTCATGCAGCTTGTTCATCTTAAGCCTTCCTATCTGTTTTGGGCTAAATTGTGTCTTCCTCTCTCTACCCTCCAAAAGAGGGTATGTTGAAGTTTTAACCCTCAGGACCTCAGAATGTGTTCTTACTTGGAAACAGGGTTATTGCAGATATAATTAGTTAAGTAAGATAAGGTCATACTAGAGTAGGTTAGGCCCCTCATCTCATACGGCTGGTGTCATAAGAAGAGAAGAGACACAGACAGACATGCACAGAGGGAAGGTGACGTGAAGACATACAGAAGGGAAATGCTGTGTGTTGACAGAGGCAGAGATTGGAGTGATGCATCTACAAGCCAAGGATTGCAGCAACACCTGAAGCTAAGACAAAGGCATGGAACAGATTCTGCCCTAGAAAGAACATGGCCCTGCCAACACCTTGATTTTGGACTTCTAGCCTCCAGAACTGCACAAAAATAAATTTCTGTTGCTTTTAGTTACCCAGTTTGTGCTACTTTGTAAAGGCAGCCCCAGGAAACTAATATACTCTCCAAAAATGCTGCTGAAAGGAGATCATATTCCTAGCTAACATGAAGAAGCCCAGCTAAAGTCACTTCAGTAGCAGTTAGGAAAACTGTAGCCTGTGCTTTATATGCAATTGTTAGCATATTTGGCAAACGTTTACAGGTGTTGAATAAGACCAAGAAAAATGGAACATTTGGAGTTAGAAGTAGATAACTACCTCATTAAAGCCATGACTGGTGAGAGAAGTTGAGTGGCTAGGTGTTTGTTATCGTGCAGATCGGGCACAAATAAAACTGCAGAGTTCTCATGAATATGTACAGAATCCAACTCTTTGCAGTTTACTGAGTTTTAAAGGAAATTTTTTAAATTGCCCAATTAAGTAGCAATTGCATGGGGCAGTAGAATTAATCACTACAATTTATCACCTTAAAAACATATCAACGGACCTGTGTTATCCCAGAACAACCTGTGAATCACACTGTCTTTTTCAGCTTTTATCTTCATTCAACCTGCTTCAAAGCACAGTGTTCAAAATCACAAAAATGCCTTGCTAAATATACTTAAAAACATGTATATGGAATGATTCAAACGAATTGGAAAAATAACTGGAAACCTTCAAACGTTTATAAATCTACTCATTTGATTCTGGCTTTACAACACAGGAGTATTCCCTAAATGCAGGAGGCAAAAGAAAACACTAGGGTGAGGCTCTGATCTCCAAGCAGTTAGAAGACGAGTGTAGCAAACAATTATGAGCTTATTTCTACCCCAATGAACCTTTTATCACTTATCAACAGCTTCTGAATAATTCATCACAGCTTCACTGAAACAGAAATGACACTGTATTTTTTTTTAATTAGGTATCAATGACTACATGGCAATGGTTATTGAATCAGAAAATTTGGTCTAAGGGGGGTATAAATAAAGGTTATAGTGAAGAAGCTGCAGAGCCATTATTGCACCAGGCTTTGATTCCACAGGACCAGACATTTGATGGATGTGCAGTCTCATTGTTCTAATAAGACTGAAGTTTACAGTGGAAGTTCTATCACATCTCTTCAAAAGTGTCTCATTAAATCTTACTATCAGTGCTTATTCGTTATCGAACAGTCTCCAACCTTCACAGAAGAAAAAGAAAAGACAAAAAACAAAAACAGTGTTCTAAGGTGATTTATGAAGAGTTATTATCTCTACATTTCATGCTATGTCCATAACTCTTCCTACTTCTTCAGTAATAAATCCATTTCAGATTTTTTTTTTCTTTTTAAGACACAGGTAAACATTACCCAAATTACCAAATTTACAAAACTTATGCGAGTTACCTTCAATATCTACAATGAAATTATTTTCTAAGGTTTATTTGTTTGCTTACAAGGAGAAGCTTCACATCGGTCTGTTTTTTTACTTAGTCCAGAACTTGATGCCGTTGCTGGTCTCCAATCCCATATCTGGTTGCCAGCTACCTACTTCATCTAGTACATCTATATTACTGTCAATTGTCTAAAAAAAAAATTATTTCTGCACCCTTCCCATAAGCCAAAAATTATTGATAGACTAGAATGATCAGAATTTATTTTAAAAAGAAATACACCCTGACTTTAATTTTTATTTGAATGACATTTTCAAAAAATAAAGACCATAATTCATATGAATTAATATCCAAAGTTGATGGTTTATAGAACATTGCTTTGTAAGAACCCACTAAAATACATTTTATAAATCAAATTTAAAGGAATCCCTTTTTTTCATTTAAAAAGTTTATCTCATACAGTGTCAATAAAAGCTTCTAATATCCTATATTCTATACCACCTATGAACAAAAGATGATATATAAACTATATCATAGTTTCATTTTAAAAGGTACCAATTTTATAACTACAACAATATACATTACCATGAGGATTATTAACTAAAATTTATAAAGATATGTATAATGAATAGAAGTTTAGTTTATATACTGAACTCAAATGAGAATTGGATCTTTTTCTTTTGATGAATCCAATTAAGTATAATTGGCTCTGTGAAATGAAAGTTTTAGATGCTGAAAATATAGTTGCTATATGTACAGAACTAACCCAATTGTGAAAGTTAGATATAAATTAATGAGTTTCTCTAAGTCCTAGAGAGCAACTTTCATCTCCTAACAATTAAAGAATTAGGTGAAGCTTATATGCTTTGTTCTTAATAATTAGTTACTTATCTAAATCTCTTCACAACTAGTTATTCAGTTCCTAGAATTAGACCTACTGGTAACTATCTTATTTCATTGAATTAAATAAAACTTTTTTCTCAAATTGTAAAGGATGTTTGAATATTCTCTGAAATCTTATATGCCAGGTTGGGGAAAGGATGAGTTATTTGTCCCTTTATACATATTTCCATCCAAAACACACTAGCATCACCTTTGTGCCAGGCACTGTGCAGTTATTGGAGCAATAAAATAAATATGACAAGGTATTTTGCCCTGAGTATGGTCACTGAGGAAAGAAATTCAGCTCCCTTCAAAAGCAAGCATTTAGAAATTTTCTAGCATGTGAACTTTTATCAGCAAAACAAATCAAATAACTGTGACTTTGAGGCACATATTATCCTTTTTTACTTACCAGATTTGCTCCAGTGACACCATGGTTTTCAGATTACTGGGAACAGAAATCAGAGCTTTAAAAAAAAAGAGCTTTGTCATTTTTAGGCTATTTAGACCTAAGCACACTGTCAATATAGCTGAGGGGAGAAGGGCAGAGAGCTGCAGGAGGAAAGTAGTATTGTTTGTAAATCTGCTATGATCCATGAAGTATAAATACTTTATATATTCTTCTCAATGAGTCCTCTTAAACAGTGGTTATTACCCCATTTCACTGATGAGAAACCTAGAACATTCAGAGATTAAGTAACTTTACTAAAGTCATTCAGTTAATCCATGCAAAAACAAAGACTTGAGCCAGTGTATGGCGATCCCAACGCCCACTCTCTTTTCATCACTCCATGTTCTCTTCTACAGTACAATTAATTGAAAAATGAAAGCAATCAACAAGCGCACCAGTATTGTTGCCAACAGGATACCAAGCAGTTTAACTTTTTTTCTGTTAGAGTGATAAATTTATTATATATAGTTTTTTTTTTTTTCAACGATGACCGGTAAGAGGATCTTAACCCTTGACTTGGTGTTGTCAGCACCATGCTCACCCAGTGAGCTAACTGGCCATCCCTATATGGGATCCGAACCCGTGGCCTTGGTGTTATCAGTACCACACTCTCACGAGTGAGCCACAGGCCGGCCCTATTATATATAGTTTTTGAAAGGCAATGTTTACACAACGTAGTTTAAATGTTATTGTGGTGTTATAACACCAAGGTCAAGCATTCGGATCCCAGTACCAGCCAGCCACCAAAAAATAAATAAATAAATAGATAAAAGTTATTGTGGAAATAAATGAAGGCCACCCAAATGGGAACAAAGAGATTATTTATTCAGAGCCGATTATAGCATAGGAGTGAGCACCAACACTTGCATTTGTCAGAGACTCAAAGGCAAGCAGGGGAGTGAGAAAGCATTAGGGTGAAAAAATTAGAAGGCATACTCTGCTTGCAGGTGGTTGGCATGGGGAAGCTGGAGGCAAGCTAACTAGAGGGGGACAGCTTATGTGATTGTTTAGGGGGGCATATTTTGCTTTCTCTGGTTGGTCATGAGTTAGAAGAGGGGGCAATGTATAGAGAAGCTGGCAGTCACTGGCCAAGCCCTGACCATTCTGCAAAGGTGGTGGTTTGACTTCCTGAGCTGGTTGTTACAAAAGCTGTGGGTCTCATATATGGTCTTTCCATTGTCCATTTATATATTTAATCCTTCAGTATGAGTGACTTAAAAGTATTATTGCTTAGAATTCAGAAAGAGGTATTTAATGCTATGATTAGATCGTGTAAATCTATTAACATGAACAAAAAGATGCATTTCTTGCTATGTTTTCCCAGTTGATTTATCCTTTCATGCTTATGTCAGACTTCCTAACTTCTCCCCATTTGCATATTTCCAGATTCTAGAACTACCCCAGCACCACTCAATTGCTGACCAGGTTTCCTATTTTTCTTAGAAAAAGAGATGCAATTTAAAAAGAACATTTGAAAATTCCCACTACTTCCTCTAACCCCTTCCTCAAACACGGCCCATGCATTCCTGTCACTCCAGACGAATTATCCATGCTCACAGCTAAGGCCAATCTTGTTACTAGTGTGGGACATTCCAACCCCTCCTACCTACTCAAGGATAGGACTCCAGCAATTCTCCCCCTTTCTCCCATCGCGCATTTTTTCATCTCTACTGTATCATTCCTAGCAGTGTGCTTGCATGCTCTGACTTGTTCCAACCTACAACCGTGCTTTTTAGAATTTACATTCTTCTTCAGTAGCCCCATATCTGAAGTTCCACATTATATCAAAATTCCATAAAACATTTTTTTCTGTTTCCAAAATCTCACCATCCACACGTTCATGAATCCACTCTATTTGATTTTTACATATCAGCATTCATTTTCTGAGATTACATGGTTAAAAGGCACTGTGTTTTTGACATATAGATCAATGGAATGGTATGGATATTCTTAGTTCTTTCAGAATGTAAGCAGAAAAAGTATAAATCTAGGTGCATTAAAAAATTAGGCTCATTATGAAGGTTATGTCTTTCCATTTATTAATTAGTTAATTCTACTTTTTATTCAAATACATACTTAGTGTCTAAAAAAATCAGGTAGAAAATATTGAATGGGGTGTACCTTTATCATATCCTAGAACAGTTTGGAGTTCAATTTTTAAAATGTACTTTCTCTACAATATAAGGAACATTTCCGACAAGCTTTCTAGGTGGGATGCAGTAAAGTGTGAGGAAACACCCAAAAGCATAGAGAAGCTAACAATTTATTATATTCCCTGGGGCTTGACATCTTATTGTAATTCATTTTCCATGTAAATGGGTTTTAAAAAGATTAAGCTCTGTAAGTTAATTGTTATTCATTCAAACATAAGAATTTTATCCTCTGAACTCTCTAATCATACTGTCCCCAAAAGATTTACTACATATATGTATTTGAAATAATTTAAGATTTCTTCAAGTAAAAGTGGATTATTCAGATAGCTGACAATTACAATTCTGTGTACAAAGATCAAAAGGGGCACTTTTACTTCCTTCTGGCTCAGGACTTAATCTTTTGATACTGCATCTGAATGAACAAATTAGAAGTTGAAGAAAATGTGTTGAAGCTTTCATCAAGAACACATTATTTTAATTAATAGACCTTATTATTTACAGCAATTTAGGTTTATAAAAATTTGATTGGAAAGCACAGATAATTCTCATATTCTTCTTCCAACCCCCACAGAGTTTCCCCTATTATTTTCATCCTGTATAGGGTGCTATATTTGTCATAATTGATAATCCAATGTTGACACCTTGTTATTAACTGAAGTCCATAGTTTACATTAGAGTTTGGTCTTTGGGTTGTGTAGTTCTATGAGCTTTAATAAATGGCATGTATTCATCATTACTGTATCGTACAGAATAGTTTCACTACCCTAAAAATCTTCTGTTCTCCACCTAATTTTTTCTTCCTCCCTTCTACTGAACCACTGATCTTTTCACTATTTCCATAGTTTGCCTTTTCTGGAATGTGATATGGTTGGGACCGTGAGATTGGCTTCCTTTACTTAACATTGTGCTTTGGGGATTCCTGAATGTCTTTCCATGGTTTTGATAGCTCATTTCTTTTCATCACTGTATAAAACCCCATCGTATGCAAGTACCACAATTTGATTATCCATTCACCTATTGAAGGACATCTTGATTGCTTCCAGGTTTTAGCCAGCATAAATAGAGCTGCTATAAACATTCATGTTCAGGTTTTTGTACGGACCTAAGTTTTCTATTCATTTGGGTAAATACCAAAGAGCATGACTGTTAGATTTTATAAGAGTATATTTAGTTTGTAAGAAACTGCAAACTGTCTTCCAAATGGCTGTACGATTGTTAAACAGTGAATGAGAGTTCCTGCTGTTCCACATCCTTGCCAACAGTTGATGTTGTTATTATTTTGGATTCTAGCCATTTTACTAGGTGTACAATAGTTTCTCATCGTTGTTTAAATTTGCAGTCCCTTAATGACATATGATGTTGCACATCATTTTACAAGCTTAATTTCCATCTGCGTACTCTCTTTGGTGAAGCACACACTTTTAATGAACACTTACTATGTACCAAGCACTGCATGATATTCCAGGATCATTTGTTAATCTTTCATAGAGAAAAATATATACTGAATTTACTACATAGTTGTTGCTTAAAAAAAAGAAAAGAGGAGAAAGAAAAAAGTCAAGTCATTTTCTGAGGAATGTGACAGTAGCCAAAAGGCAAAAGCTATCTTTTTCATGAGAAATTCACCACAAAGCCACTATTCTCAACTTAAAGTATATCAGTAGAATGCTGTATAAAATCACATTTTTTTTTCTACCAAAATGGCTTTCCACAGCAAGAAAAATGTGCATACACTACGCATTTGTAAGAGATATGGCTTATTCAACTCAAAACATGTCTATCATCTAATACAGCAATTTCACTCTTGGAATATACTCAACAGTGGATACATATGTTCATCAAAAGGCATGTAAAATAGTGTTCATAACAGCATTAGTAACAGCATTAGTAATGACATAAAACTGGAAACAATCAGATTCTATCACCAACAGGCTAAGTAATTCGTGATATATTCATTTACATAGTAAAATATTTTTAAAAAGCCAAGTGAACAAATTGTTGCTGCAAGCAATAGCCTGAATGACTCTCAAAAACCTAATATTAAAAAATAGAAGCTAGGCATAAATGAGTACCAGCTACATCACTATTTATGTGGTCTTCAAAAAGGGAAAGAAATGATCCATAATGCTGGGAGTCAGGACAGAGGTTCCACTTAGTACGAGCATAAACATGGGGTGTAGGGCAAGGGACTCAGACGAGGCTGGCAGGGTCTGAGGAGGTGCTTATTTCTTAGTTGCAGAGCTCTTTACATTGCTTTGTTCACTTTATTAAAATCTTTGAGTTGTATACTTGTGTTTTGTGCCTTTTTGTAAATATATATTTCAATGAAATGTTTACTCTAAAAAACAGGTGCTATATTAAAATTTCTAAATATCTTTAGTCCTTCTACCTTCTATAATAAAAGATTTATGCAATAAAAATAAATCTACATATGCATGTTTGAATTATTAATAATATACTGACAAAGGGGTAAAATTTTGAATCTAGCTAGTTTTGTACACCTTTACACTTGAAAATTTTTGAAATAGAATAAGTTGAACATATAAACATAAATGCATACATTTATATTCTACATTGTTTATGTGTGTCTATGTATATTTTCCATATCTCATATCTTAATTATCCTTTTTTATTTCTATTTAATCATCCTTTTGAACCCTAGTATACCTACACACACACAC
Source organism: Cynocephalus volans (assembly GCF_027409185.1). Taxonomy (NCBI): domain Eukaryota; kingdom Metazoa; phylum Chordata; class Mammalia; order Dermoptera; family Cynocephalidae; genus Cynocephalus; species Cynocephalus volans. Next base: position 103,257,332 of record NC_084461.1, read on the forward strand.
ACACACACACACACACACACAACACACACACACACACACACACACACACCACACATAAATTTGCAACAAAATCTCAATAGATGTTAAGGTTGTATAAGTATGTCATTTGCATCTGGAGGGAATATTATAGGTGGGGATCCCTTCAGGGTATAATTGCGTGTGTGTGTGTGTGTGTGTCTGTGTGTGTGTGTGTGTGTGTGTGTGTGTGTGTTTTCCTCCTACGCATGTTCTGAAAAGTTAATGACTGACCATGCTGAAACTAATTGAAAGATTTGAGGTGTGACTGGACTGAGGAGTGTGTAAGGAAAGTAGATAAAATGTGGTTGTAGAAGTCGATAGTGCTGGTTTCATACACAGTGTCTTCAGTTTGGGGATCACTGGACAGAAGGAGCTTCATATTTTGGTATTACTGAAATCTGAAATTATTCTCTTTTTTGTGAGTATTTAAAGGAGCAATCGTTCATAACAATCTAAAGATTCCATTTAGCTTACGAATTCACTGATACCCTTCATTTATAAATACCAGTTTTCTCCATCCAGCTATTTTCATATCCTTGTCTAGGTCCTCTTATCCCTAAGCTAAACAAGACTGTATTCATGTTGTTCTCAAATGCAGACATCAGGACTGGAGGTAAACAGCTGATTTCCTGGAGAGGAAAAAGCAGAAGGCAAGGAAAATCCTGGGTCAGAAGAAAGGTCAGATCTCAGACCAGCTGGTGAGAATTAAAAGTTAAGATGAACTTGGGCCGACCCTGTGGCTCACTCGGGAGAGTGCAGCGCTGGGAGCTCTGAGGCCGCGGGTTCGGATATGGGGATGGCTGGTGCGCTCACTGGCTGAGCGTGGTGCTGGCGGCACAAAGACAAGGGTTACAATCCCCTTACCACACACACACACACACACACACACACACACACACACACACAGTTATGAACTTGAATGAAACTGTAGTGTAAGAGTTAATAATAGCAGGAAAAGAAAAGTAAACATTTTTGTTGTTGTTAATCTGACAGTAATTAATCATCAAGCTTCCCCAAATCAACTGATCATTTGAAAATCTTCTAAAAGTAAGAGCTTCAAATTACTTCTCCAAGTAAGAATATTGAACATCTGAGTCAGTCTCTTTTCAAATCTGATCAGGTTAGAAGTCTATGGCAACAATAATTGATGCACCAAATAAGGTTGGTGATTATTAATGGAATAAAACACGGTCTGTAATGTAAAATATTAGATACAAATATGTTATAATTCTCAGTTCAAGCCAAAGTCTCCAGAATGTATTATTGTTGCATTTAAAAATATTATTAGATGAGATTTAAAATATAGTTATAATATTTCAAATATATCAAATACATGTATGCATTGTGTATTGACTATATGTGTACACATTGATCAAAGACTTTAGTAATCACATATGCAGTTTTCCACTTCTAAGAGCTACCTGTTTAACCAAGGAAGTAGGAAAAAACATTTTTTTAATTGTATATCACTTAAATCGCAGACCAGACTTTCTAAATTCACAAAACATGCTAGTCTGATGTGTGGGTCTTCTTTGTGCAATGAAGCCACTGTTCTCCAGGCTTTTAGAAATGCATGGTTAGCCACTAAACCAGCTTCAATAAAAGATTCCCTGGAGCTTTATTTATCAGCAGGACATTCCAAATCTTCCCAGAACACATCCAAGCACTCATGCATGTACATACACAAACAAATACACACATCTCACTCTCGATGCATATATTTTTAAACACACACCAAACTGGATGTACAGGACACTTGGAACTGTCTGTTAATTAGATCTTAAAAAGGAATACCATCATCCTTATTGACCAATGATATTCTTGATGTTTATTTAATTTCTTCCCCACTGTTCATGTTAATGGTGGTGGTAGTGCTGATGCTATTCAAATCTTACTTACCATGAGTTGAAGTTGTTGTCAAAGTTTTCACATGCACTATGTCATTTAATTCTCTGAAAAATTCCAAGTGTTTACCATTTTACAGAAGAGAAAATTGCAGCACAGCAATGTTAAGCACCATCTAAATTTACATGGCTAGTAAATATACACAGCTAGTACCCTTTGGTACATGTTGACTATTAAGTAAATATTTCCCTAAATAAATGAAGAATGAATGCATGAAGTCTGATGTATGAAACTGAACAGGTAATTTGTTATACAATGTTAAAAGAATAGCTCTCCAAACTATACAGTATCTACCTAAAGTTTTTCAGAGCAATTTAAGGTTCTACTAAGTTCCATTAAAAATGGTGTTTTGTGTGTGTGTTTTTCTTTTCTTTAGATTGGCTTTGTTTTTATCTCAGTGTCATAAATACACTGACACATTTTATGTTTTACTCAGCTCTCCTAATTTCGTGTTTTGCTTAAGATAGATACTCAAAAAATATTTATGAATATATCAAGAAAACCAGCTTTAGAAACTCATTTTGAGAAGAGCACTGGGGCAGGGCTGAATAAAGTTGTGAACAGAGAATAAGAGATTCTAACAGTCTATAAGCACATCAGATGAAGCACTTATGAATGTTGCAGATGCAGCTCCCTATCCAAATGTATTAAAAATAGAAAAATACCAGGTTGAGTCTATATCCTTATTTATTTATATAAAACCAAATGTATCAACCAGTTGCACAAATCAGGCTCAACAAAACATTGGATAGTAAACTGTTAAGAAATAATCCTGTTCTGGCAAGTGAATATAGTAGATGATATATGAGGTCTGATCTCCTTCATCTCTAATTTCTGTTATTTTTCGAGTCATTGTCACTTTTTCTCCAGGAGTCCAAGAAAATGAATACAATAACCATTCTGTCCTTTGCTTCAGCCTTGTAATTCACAACAGAAAACTTACAGGTATGTAAGGGCTTAGAGGGAAATACACTTTCAATAGTACCGAAGAAAGACTGTTATATTTATTCTCCTTCAATTTTCTCTTTTGGCACTTTCACATTTTTCACAGCCTAAGGAAATGACAAAGTAATTACACTCAAATTTGTATTTTGAATGAGTGAATTAATTGGAGGCAATGTAGAGTTAGGTCGACCAATGAAAAATTACACTAAGGGGAGATGGATTGCTTGCAATCCAACTTTTACTATCTGGTATCATTTTGATACCACAGTGGTATATTAGGCTAGAACAGTGTTTCTCAAACTTTAGCACACGTCGAATCACCCAGAAGTCTTGTAAAAAACACAGATCATTGGGCTCCACCCTTAGAGTTTCTGATTCAGTAGGGCTACAATGGGGCCCCAGAATTTGCATTTCCAACAAGTTTCCAAGTGAGGCTAATGCTGCTGGTCTCAGGACCACTCTTGAGACTTTGATAACCACTTAGCTAGAAGTTCCTCAAAGACAGAAAATGTGTCTACATTCTATCAAAAAAAAAAAAAAAAGAGAGAGAGAGAAAGATTCTCTACAGAGAGAAATTTCTTAATGTTAACTGACTAGCAAGACCCAATTTCCAAGAATTTTGAGCAGAAAAAAATCAATGGTTTTACTACTACACTGAGTGTCTCAGTATAGATGGCCTTACTTTAAAATAAATATCTAAGTCACTTTTGAATGGAAAATAAGCTGCATGTTAATATTAGTAAGTGAAAAGTAGGAAGAAAATTTCTACTATGTGGTATTAGATGATGCTTAGGAAGGGGCAGTGGCTAGTGATTCTGGATTTAGCAACCAGATGCTAAATCCATAGAACCAAGTTTTATTTCACTGAATATCTGTGATGATATTACACTACCTTACTAAAGAGAAACATAAAAAGTCAGGGCAAAGGATTGAAAGAGAAATTTAGTAGTTAAAAGACAAATAATTGAAACTATTCTAAGAAAGAAATTTGTGATAGTGAGCAAAAAGATTAAATTAAACGAAAAGTGTTTGTTAGGATATAGAATACATTGGATTGTTCAATAGGAGTTGGTCGATAGACTAACAAATGCCTTACCTGATAATTTGCCCATCAGTACGTCTGAAGTTCTCACTGTGAATATAATTAAATAATTAGGCAATAAACTGTTAATCCTGACTATGCCTATGTACTTTACTGTTCAGAATTCTAGACCCTATGTGCTTACTTCTTCAGTGAGAAGAAAAGTAGAAAGTTTCCTTGTAAATGTACTCAGGAAGTAGAAGCAAAGGATCATCAGTTATGACACTTTGTCACACAAATGGTTTTAAAAATTGACATAAATGTCACACAAATGGTTTTAAAAAATAACATACAAGTAGAAAAGCAGGACAACTACCTAGATTAAAGGGAAAGAATAACACTAATAGTATCCTTTTTTAAATGGAAAGGGTTCTGTGTCTACTGAGAGAACTTGGCAGGCAGAAGAGTGTGAGCTCTTTGTGAGCAAGATTTGATGGGTCTTCTTTCCCAACATATTTCCATTGCTGGGTGCAGTGTTTACTACAGAATAGACACTCAATAAGTATGATGCTTCATATGGGAATACAAGGGGGCTTCAAAAAGTTCATGGAAAAAAATGGAATTAAGAAAAATAAAAATAAAACATTTTTTTAAATAAACTTTATTTCTCAATGTAAGTTCCATGAGGTTCAAGACACTGTTGTATGCAATGATATCAAGCATTTAATCCATCCCTAAAGAACTGAAGATCCTGGATATTTAACCATGTCAATGCACTCTTCTTTACATTGTTAACTGAAGAAAAATGAGTGTCCTTTAAAGATCTTTTAGCATTAGAAAACAAAAAGCAATTAGAAAGAACCAAATAAGGACTGTAAGGTGGATGCCTAATGATTTCCCACCAAAACTTACAACATTGCCCTTGTTTGATGAAAGGAATGAGCAGGAACATTATTGTGGTACAGAAGGACTCTGGTGAAGGTTTCTTGGGTATTTTTCAGCTAAAATTTTGACTTTCTCAAAACAGTCTCATAATAAGCAGATGTTATCATTTTCTAGTCCTCCAGAAAGCCAGCAAGCAAAATGCCTTGAGCACCTCTAAAAATTGTTGCCATGAACTTTTCTCTTGACCAGTCCACTTTTGCTTTGACTGAACCACATCTGTCTCTCGGTAGCCATTGCTTTGGCTTTGCTTTGTCTTCAGGATTGTACTGGTAAAGCCACGTTTCATTTCCTGTTACAGTCCTTCAAAGAAATACTTCAGGATCTTGATCCTAGTTGTTTAAAATATCCATTGAAATTTATGCTGTTATCTGCAGCTGATCTGGGCACAGTAGTTTTGGTATCCAAGGAGCAGAAAGTTTGCTCAACTCTAATTTTTCAGTCAGAATTGTGTAAACTGAACCAACCAAGATGTCTAAGGTGTTGGCTGGTGTTTTTGCTGTAATTGTCAGTCCTCTTTAATTAGGGCAAAAATGATTTTTTTTTCTAATGAATTGATGTGGATGTTCTGCTGCTGTGATATTCATCTTCAACAACATCTTGTCCCTTCTTAAAACAGTAAACTGTAAACTGCTGATTTCTTTGGGACATTGTCTTTGCAAACTTTTTGTAAAACATCAGTGATTTTACCATTCTTCCACCCATACTTCACCATAAATTTGATGTCTGTTCTTGCTTCAACTTTTGCAAAATTCATGTTGCTCTGACAGGAGCTCTTTTCAAACTGGTGTCATATCCTTCTTAGTGCCTCAAACTAGATCCTGTTCAGACATGTTATAACAAGTTAATAGGAGTTTATTTTGGCATGAAAATTTTTGCAATCCATGCATAGTTTTTTCATAATATGCATTTTCCATAAGCTTTTTGAAGACCCCTCATATGCTGAAATAGTAAATTTCCCTCTTGAAAATATTAACTTGAATCTAATCAGTCTTTTATATCTAATTTCTGATTTACAGAAAATACAGGGATTAAGGGCACAAATGCAAGAGCATCAAGAGAAAACAATCTCAGAAATCCAGAAGGTAGAACATTCTATAATACAACTGGTGAGGTTTCTTCGTAATTCAATAAAAATCCTAAAAAGAGATATTGTTCTAAATTAAAAGAAATTTAACACAAGACCAAATACAACATAGTGTCTTTAATTGGGTTCTATTTTGACCAAACTAATTGTTTGATCCAATCAAGAGGTTGAATATCAAATAGATGTTAACGGTATTAATGAATTATTGTTAGATGTGATCAAGGTGTTAGGTGGTATTTTATATAATGTTTTTATCTATTAGTGATTCACATGTTAAAGTAGGTAGTGTGAATCACAGATGTTTAAATTTACTATAAAATTACTTTAGCAGAAAAACAGATGAAGAAAGTTTGCCAAATGATAGCAATTGTTAAATCTAGTGACAAGTATACTAATGTTAATTATTTATTTATTTTTTTGGAGGTCTGAAAATTTTCTAATAATAAAAAACTAAATAAAGCTACAGGAGGAAAAAAAGAGAATTATTGGTGGAGTGGGAATGAATTCTTTTATAACCTCAATCAATTTATGAATTCACATGTATATCCAACTAGACGTCTCAAAACTCCTAATCTTTGGAACAATAAATATCATCTAAAATTCACATCATCTTCTACACCTTAGACCATCTGGACCTGGCAGATATATACAGAACATTTCACCCAACAACTGAAGAATATACTTTCTTCTCATCAGTTCATGGAACATTCTCCAAGACAGACCACAAATTAGGTCACAAATCTAGTCACAGCAAATTTTTAAAAATTGAAATCATTCCAAGTATCTTTTCAGACCACAATGGACTAAAGCTTGAAATTAATAACATGCAAAACTCTGGAAATTATGCAAATACATGGAAACTAAACAATAGGCTCATGAATGACCTATGGGTCCAGTTAGAAATTAAGCAGGAAATCAAAAAATTTCTTGAAATTAATGAAAATAAAGGTACATCATACCAAAACATGTGGGATACTGCCAAAGCAGTATAAGAGGAAAATTTATTGCAATAAACACTTACATCAAAAGAATGGAAAGACTTCAAATAAATGACCTAACACTATAGCTCAAAGAACTTGAAAAACAACAGCAATCCAATCCTAAAGGTAGTAGATAGAGAGAAATAATTAAGATCAGAGCAGAACTAAATGAAATAGAGACCCCCAAAACAATGCAAAAGACCAATGAAACAAAAAGTTGGTTTTTCGAGAAGATAAATCAAACAGGCAAGCCATTAGCTGGGTGAACAAAAAAAAAAAAAAAAAAAAAGGAAGAGAGAAGACCCAAATAACAAAAATTAGAAATGAAAAGGGAGACATTACAACTGATACTACATAAATATGAAGAATCATTAGAGACAGTTAAAAATAACTGTATGACAACAAATACGAAAATCTGGAAGATATGGATAAGTTTCTAGACACATACAAACTACTCCAACTGAACCAAGAAGAAATAGAAAACCTGACCAGACCAATAACATGCAATGAGATTGAAGTGGCAATCAGCAATCTTCCAACAAAGAAAAGTCCAAGTCCGTATGGCTTTACAGTTGAACTCTATCAAACCTTTAAAGAGGAATTAATACCAATACTCCTCAAACTGTTCCAAAAAATTGAAACAGAAGCTACTCCCCTAAACTCATTCTATGAGACCAACATAACTCTGATACAAAACCCAGATAAAGACACAACAAAAAAAAGAAAATTATAGGCCAATATCCGTGATGAACATAAATGCAAAAATCTTCAACAAAATATGAGCAATCAGAATTCAGCAACATATTAAAAAATTATACACCATGATCAAGTGGGATTCATATGATGGTTCAACATATGAAAGTCAGTAAGTGTGATACATCACATCAACAAACTCTAGGACAAAAACCATGTGTTTATCTCAATAGATGCTGAAAATTCATTTGACAAAATTCAACATCCCTTCATGATAAAGACTCTCAACAAATTAGGTATAGAAGGAAAGTATCTCAACACAATAAAAGCCATCTGTGACAAGCGCACCACCAGTATTATTCTGAATGGGGAAAAGCTGAGGGCCTTTCCCCTAAGAACAGGAATAAGATGAGGATGCCCAATCTCACTACTTCTATTTAATGTAGTACTGGAGGTACTAGCCAGAGCAATCAGGCAAGAGAAAGAAATGAAGGGCATCCGGATTGGAAAAGATGGAGCCAAACCATCCCTATTTGCAGATGACATACTATATATAGAAAAACCTAAAGACTCTATCAAAAACTCCTAGCGCTGGTTAATAATTTCAGTAACATTGCAGGATACAAAATAAATGCCCCCAAATCAGTTGCATTTATACTCAGATAATGAACTATCAGAAAGAGAAATCAAGAAAGTAAGCCCATTTACAATAGTCATGAAAAAAAAAATACCTAGGCATCAACTTAACCAAGGAGGTGAAAAATCTCTACAATGAGAACCACAAACAACTACTGAAAGAAATTAAAGAAGACACCAAAAGACGGAAAGATATTCCATGCTCTTGGATTGGAAGAATTAGCACTGTGAAAATCTCTATTCTATCCAAAGTGATCTACAGATTCAACAAAATCCCCATCAAAATGCCAATGACATTCTTCACAGAAATGGAAAAAACAATCTTAACATTCATATGGAACAAGAAGAGACCCCGAATAGCCAAAGTGATCCTTAGCAAAAAAAATAATAAAATAAAACTGGTGGCATAACACCATGTGATTGCATATTGTACTACAAAGCTATAGTAACCAAAAGAGGGTGGTACTGGCATAAAAATAGTCAGACCACCAGTGGAGCAGAATGGACAACCCAGAAATCATCCCTCAGGCTTACAGCCATCTGATATTGGACAAAGGCAAAAAAAAAAAAAAAAAAAAAAATCTGCATTTGAGGAAAACACCACTTCAATAAGTGGTGTTGGGAAAATTTGATATCCATATGCAGAAGAATGAAACTAGATATCCATCTCTCACCATATACTAAAATCAACTCAAAATGGATTAAAGACTTAAATATAAGATCTGAAACTATAAAACTACTAAGAGAAAATATATATGGAACACTTCAGGAACTAGGTCTGAGCACAGACTTTATGAACATGAGCCCGAAAGCACACACAGCAAAAGAAAACATAAACAAATGGGACTATATCAGATTAAAAAGCTTCTGCACAGTAAAGGAAACAATCAACAGAGTGAAGCAACAATCTACAGAGTGGGAGAAAATTTTTGCTAACTATGCATCTGACAAGGGATTAATATCCATAATATGCAAGAAACTTGAGCAATTACACAATAAAAAAACAAACAACCCAACTAAAAAATGGGCAAAGGAGCTGAATAGACATTTTTCAAAGGAAGACATACAAAGGGCAAACAGATACATGGAAAACTGCTCAACATCATTAGTCATCAGGCAAATGCAAATTAAAACTACATTGAGATGTCAGCTCACTCCAGTTAGACTGGCTGTAATCAAAAAGACAGTCAATAACAAATGCTGGCAAGGGTGTGGAGAGAAGAGAACGCTCCTGAACTGTTAGTGGAACTGTAAATTAGTACAACCACTATGGAAAACACTATGAAGGTTTCTCAAACTACAGATAGATCTTCCATACTATCCAGCAATCCCACTTCTGGGTATATACCAGAGGAATGGAAATCATCATGTCAAAGGGACACCTGCACTCTCACGTTCATCACAGATCTGTTTATGGTAGCCGAGATATGGAACCAACCTAAATGTCCATTGACGGATGGTTGAATAAGGAAAAATGTGGTATATATACACAATGGAATACTACTCTGCCATAAAAGAGAATGAAATTCTCCCATTTGTAACAACATGGATGAGCCTGGAGAAACTTATGTTGAGTGAAATAACCAAAGTGCAGAGGGATAAATACCGCATGTACTCACTCATAAGTGGAAGCTAAGAGAGAAAGAAGGAAAGAAAGACCACAGTGGTGCCTTGGACTTGCAGAGAAAGAGAGCATACCTAGGGATACAAAGTGCAGTGGGGGAAGGGGGTATAGGGAGGGAGGTTGGAGATAATTGGGTGGGGAGCACAGGGTACAATGGCAATTTGTGGTAATGGGTATGCTGCCAGTCCAGATCTGGCCTTCACATCTTGGGCACGAGGAGTGACAATTAGCTTTGTAGCTCATGAATATTCATAACCAATAAAAAATAAAATGCAATAAAATTAACATCATCTTGAAAATTAATTTTGCTTTTGATACAATATTACATTCTTAGATGGTATTTTTATTTATTTTGTGCAGTTGTTAATTTCTCACTCAATAAAATCTTTTAAGGAAAATGAATAGAAAAAAGAAAGGGAGGAAAAAAGGGAGGAAGAAGAAAGGGAAAGGGAGAGAGAGGAATGAAGGAAGGAAGGAAGGAAATTGATCAGATGCAGCTAAATTTTCCTGTCAGTTAAAACTGGGCCTTCCTTGAGGGACACAAGAAAATGTAGACAATGTCTCTAAAAGTCAGAAAACTCCTGTGAAGGGCAACCATTTTCTGAGCAGGATCTATAATTTCAGAAAATTTCCAGTAATACATAAACACTAAGACATTCATTACAGAATTTCCTATGATAACATTTCATGGAATACTGGGTGTTTGTAGCTCTTGGTTTTGGTGCTTTTGTTTTCTAATAGTTATTTCTTTTTACAATTTCTGTGGGTCAAAAAAGCTTAAGGAAATGATTGTTTAAACCAAATTATACAGGTAAATTTCAGTGTGGAACTTTTCAAAAACTTTAATGTACTGTAAGATGTGGTGCTTTCCAAACATATCTCAGAATAAACCTTTTTTTCATCTTTTTTTATCGGTTATGGATATTCATGAGATATAAAGCAGATTGTCACCCCTTGTGCCCAAGATGTGAAGGCCAGATCTATACTGGCAGCATACCCATTACCACAAATTGTGTTTGTACCTCGTGTCCTCCACCCAATTATCCCTAACCTCCTTCCGCCTCCCCCTTTCCCTACCACTCCACTTTGTATCCCTAAGCATGTTCTCTCAATCTGCAAGTCCAAGGCACCACTGTGGTCTTTCTTTCCTTTCTTCTTTCTTTCTTAGCTCCCACTTATGAGTGAGTACATGCGGTATTTATCCCTCTGCCCTTTGGTTATTTCACTCAATGTAAGTTTCTCCAGGCCCATCCATGTTGTTGCAAATGGAAGTATTTCATTCTTTTTTTATGGCAGAGTAGTATTCCATGGTGTATATATACCACATTTTCCTTATCCAATCATCCATCAATGGACATTTAGATTGGTTCCATAACTCGGGTACTGTAAACAGAGCTATGAAGAACGTGAGAGTGCAGGTATCCCTTTGACATGATGATTTCCATTCCTCTGAGTATATACCCAGAAGTGGGATTGCTGGATAGTATGGACGATCTATCTGTAGTTTGAGAAACCTTCATAGTGTTTTCCATAGTGGTTGTACTAATTTACAGTTCCACCAACAGTGCAGGAGCATTCCCTTCTCTCCACGCCCTCGCCAGCATTTGTTATTCACAGTCTTTTTGATTATAGCCAGTCTAACTAGAGTGAGGCGGTATCTCAATGTAGTTTTAATTTGCATTTGCCTGATGACTAATGATGTTGAGCAGTTTTCCATGTATCTGTTTGCCCTCTGTATGTCTTCCTTTGAAAAATGTCTATTCAGCTCCTTTGCCCATTTTTTAGTTGGGTTATTTGTTTTTTTACTGTGTAATTGCTTGAGTTTCCTGTATATTATGGATATTAATCCCTTGTCAGATGCATAGTTAGCAGAAATTTTCTCCCACTCTGTAGGTTGCCGTTTCACTCTATTGGTTGTTTCCTTTGCTGTGTAGAAGCTTTTTAGTTTGATATGTCTCATTTGTTTATGTTTTCTTTTGCTGCTTGTATTTTCAGGCTCATGTTCATAAAGTCTGTGCCCAGATCTAGTTCCTGAAGTGTTTCATCTATATTAGCTTTCATATAGAACAACAAAAGACGCAACAAAAGACTTTGAGTAGCCAAAGCAATCCTGAACAAAAAAAATAAAGCTGGAGGCATAACACTATCTGACTTCAAATTATACTACAAAGCAATTGTAACCAAAATAGCATGGCAATGAAATAAAAATAGACACTCCGACCAATGGCACAGAATTGAGAACCCAGAAATCACCCCTCAGGCTTAATGCCATCTGATATTGAACAAATGCAACAAAAATCTGCATTGCAGAAATGTCTGCCTCTTCAACAAATGGTGCTAGGAAAATTGGATTTCCATATTTAGAAAAATAAAAGTAGATATGCACCTCTTGCCATATACTAAAATCAACTCAAAATGGATTAAAGACTTAAGTGTAAGACCTGAAACTGTAAAAATTCTTTTTTAAAAATAATATCTTGAGGAAATTGTATTCTATATTACATTTTGAGAAATGCTGTTTCAGATTGCTACCCCAGTCTAGGGTACATAAAATGAAGGCTATTTTAATCTAGACCCATAACCCACCCTCCCACAAAGCAGAGCCTGAGACAAAGGGTTGCATGTAGGTAACTTCATTGCAGGAATTTATTTCCCCCAAATGTGGGAAACTAATTACTGTGAAACTAGTAAGAAGGAAAAAAACAATCCATGGATACGTTGAGGTGTTGAGGTGATCCCAGTCACAGGAAACTGGGAATTGATGCTTCTTGGGGCCCCATAAGGAACCATGTAGAACATGTTTCTGAACTGTCCACTGGAGAGACTTAAGTGGGAAGTATTTACCCACATGATCCTGTAGTTCTATGTTAATTAAGGGTGGCCTGATAAGTTGCTACCTCACACTTGCAAGTTCATGCCAATATTAGAATAGCTTCTGGGTCCCTGCAGGTATTGTCGCACATCATGCTCTGGCAAGATGTTGGCCCAGAGGACACGGAAAAGAGGTCAAAACAGATCCCAGTTCAATGGGCCGGCCTGTGGCTCACTCGGGAGAGTGCAGTGCTGATAACACCAAGGCCACGGGTTCGGATCCCATATAGGGATGGCCGGCTTGCTCACTGGGTGAGCGTGGTGCTGACAGATCCCAGTTCAGCAGTGAGTAGGCACTAACACTGGACAGAGGCTGTGGCCTGAGATCTCCGATGGAATAGCAGAGAAGAGCAGCTAAAGGGAAGAGAGTTACTAAATCCTTTTTCTAATTGTCCTAAAGACCTGAATATAAAGAAAGCAGGAGGGAGAAGACACATATTAGGAAAAATATGTCAAGTAAACCATTAATAAGTAAAACAAGGTGTATTTGGGGAAAGGTGAATATATAGGACCAAATGAACTGACCCCATGAAATCTTACTGTAAAGAAAAATAAAGTATGCCCTCTTACATGGCATTCTCCCCACTTCATGCTCTTGTATTATCCCTCAGCCTGCTGATAAAGGACCGCCATTCTAATTCGCTTACTGCTACAGCATCGAGGCAGCAAGGCTTTCGTAAAACAAAACAATCCTAGCTGACAATTAGGTGAATGGTGTTCACAGTGTTTATAGCAGCAGTGCTACTAGATTCAGTGACACAGTATATTTCTTTTGTGCATTGTCATTGGAAAAGCATGTCATCTCAGTCCTTCTAACGATCTCTTTCATCATTTTGTCTTCTTATTGGCATCTAAGATTTTAGACCCATTATCCACTCATCTTGTTTCCTACTACCAGACTACAGGCTCCTGTTAATCCTGTTATCTTGCTCGTCCTTCACCTTCATGGTTGGCACTATTACTAAGCCTTTGCTCTTGGAGCCTGCCACATGTCCAGGGTATGGGCTGCCAGTTATATGATGGTGAATCACCTGGGACCAGAAATAAGACTATTTTAAACATGCATAAGCCATTTAAATCCCTAGGATTGAAGCCCTCCAGTTACAAATTGGTTAGGTTACAAGCAAGTTGTGTTAGCCATTCTGGCAGTACCAGCCTAAAGAAATTCTCAGAAGGAATGTATCTAAGTGTTTTATTCTACCATTAATGTTCCTGAACAAGTTTTCTGACTGATAGGAGCCAAACTGACCCATCTTTGTTGTTTTGGTTGTTTTTCCCATCTTTCATCCTCAAACTTTTACTTCGGAGTCACAAAATACTTGTATGATTTGGAAGAAATAGAATAGAATGTTTCGATATAAACCTCAAATTAGTTGCTGATGAAAGCGTATTTCCCCCATATGCATTTCATTCAGCAAGTAAAGAGTATGAATTTGTAAATTGAGTTCATTGAAGCTTAAACCAGGGTTTAGCTTGAAAAGCTCATAGCATTTGGTTTTGCTTATAAATAGTTTCTGACACCTCCCAAATTCAATTAGCTTCAATTCTTACAATGTCATACTGTAAACAAAACTTGGGTCTATGAGTCTATTTTAAAATGACCTAAATATAGTTTAGTGTATGTGATTTTATTTTTGCTTTATTTTTTATATTGTTTCTGCATTTCAAGGAAAAGATTAGTTCATTTTTTATCATTAATATTTCATTATTGAAAATTTAGGAGACTAGAGAGTTTTATTTGATACTTTTCAGTTATTTTTACTCTCTAATGATTTCATTTCAGAGCTGAAATCAGGGAAATTATGATTCGGTTTTCTTTTTTGCCTTATATATGCTAGAAATGCCTTGGTGAATAGGCCTGCATCTGGCAAACAGAAGTCTGTGGAGAGATTTTCTTATTTACATTTTTCTCTTAGAGTTTCACAACAGGTGTTTAGAATAAATACAGTAAGCAGCATATAAACTCAAAGCCAAAGTGAAAGCTATTCATTGTTTGTGAATTTTTATTTTTTAAGCAGATCTTTTTTCTAAAACAAGCTTGGTATCTGTGCAAGAGCCTGCTTGAAAAAATAAAAATAAAAAGAAGAGTATAATAGAGGAACCAAATATGAAATAGTCTATTTGTAGTAATCAGTAAGAAACAGGAGAACATACTAATATTCTCTTTATCAATAGCAAGGAGAAAAGCAGCACAGCTATGATCCAGAGAGCAAGCAGAGTGGATCCTGTAGCCAACAAAATCCCAAGCTGGCTTTTAATTTTCCAAGGCGGCCTCTGAATGCTCCTCCTCCCACTATTTGCTGTCCATTTCCAGGCCATCCATCAGTTCTTTAAGCATCCAAGTCGATTGGTGATAAAGAGGTAAAATTCAAACACATAAATTCTATTTCACATGTGGACATAATACGCAGTTTATGGATGCTATTCTGTCCTCAAGATCTGAGTGAATCTAGCTATGGTGTGAATATTTGGAAGAGACGTGCTCTCGTAACACTGGCTCCTGTATGGGTGAGATTTAAGTTAAATAACTTCCCTGGATCTAAATTTCCTCATCAGCAAAAGGGAGGCTTGCCTGTTATCAGTGAACCACACATATGCACACACCATACTCCTACTCATACAGTCTATGCATAGCTATGTGTAAACTACTATAGTCCTATTTTTAATAATGTAATATCTCATAAACCAGCCCTCAGATCAGTCATGTAAGACCAAAACAGTTTCTCTCTCTCTAAGAAAGAGGACAGAAAAAACACAAATCAAGAAAGGAAGTTTGTACAGATTATATGGGCATCCAGAAGAGAGGCAAAATAAAGTTTGAATTCTTTAGACAGAAATTCTCCCTGATCACCCTTCCTTAGTCTTAGACCATTTCCCGGGTACTCTCCCCAGCCATCAAGGCAGGAAACTCATGCAGTCAAAGATTTTAGTCTGGAAAGAAAAGATTTTGAGAATGAGAATCATCTACCAAGGTAGAATACACTACTTTTTTTTTTTTTTAGAAAATAATAAAGTCACTATATCCTTATGTATTTCTCTTGTGGGGCATCCTGGAAGAAACACTGTAGCTAAAGGGGGTTGTGGATCAATACAGTGTTCTTTTTTTGATGAGAGAGATGATAGCATTTTTTTTTTTTTTTGCTAAGCTGGTAGAAATGATCTGGTAGAGAGGAAGAAAAAAATATGATACAGAAGAAAAAGGAGAATTGCTGAAGTATAAAGGTGAGAGAGGGTATATTTAGTGCACAAGTAGAGGGGTAGCCTCAGGTAGGAAAGAAAATTAGTCCAAAGTTACAGGGAAAAAAAGGCAGACTCTACAGGTGCAGGTAGGTGGGGTTTGTGCTGTGGTGGTAGACACTAATGAAAAGTTTCTGATTCTTATTTTTCCAGTTTTCTCTACGTAAAAGGAGCTAAGCCATGGGATGAGAGTGAGGAAAGCATTGGGAGTGCCTGAGAACACAAAAAATAAGTATGAAACCATCATTTAGGATAGTAAAGAGAGATTGATTAAGGAAATTTAGAAAGGTTGCTGTACATAATAAAGGCATATTTAAGATTAATAACCATGAAGCTACATTGAGACAATACCAACATTGTTTTGTGGGTTTTGTTTTTCTAGCTTGCCACAGGTGGATTTAGCCAGAATTGGATGCTTGCTAGACAGATAAAATGAAAGGAATATGGGTTAGAAAATTGAGTTTTATGCAAGAAAGTAATTATAATAAAGTGTTATGAAATTTAAACTAAGGAAAGAACTTAGTAGACTACACTAGTACTTCTTGGAGGGGTCAAGGAATTGATGGAGTGGGATAAAAACGTGAATTGGAGCATTCAGAGGTATTTGGCAGACAGTGAGGTGCTTAAAATTGAGAATATCGAGTAATTGCAGCCACAGGTTGTATATTGTCTAGATCATAAACATGGGAAAGGGGTAGAATTGGAGGGATCCAGGCGATAAAATCTTCAGGGTCTGAGGGGGAGTGATCTGTGGGTTGATATATGCTGGAGGGGTATTGGATTGTATAGCCTGGTGACACGAGACATGAGGAGCTGAAGGTATTTTGGAAGGAAGGAAGGAAGAGTCTGGAAAGGGTAATGAGGAGCACTGGGGATACTTCTTCCACTTCAGGTCCAAGTGATGAGGAATATGGAAGAAAAATGAGGCATCACTTGAGAGGGCTTCAGGGGAAAGAGGCAATTAAGAGAAAAGCCAGGTTTTCACCAGGAAAAGAGGAGAAGGGAACATTGAGATTAGAGAAGAGTTCAGTGATTACTGAAGCTGGCTTTTGGAGAGTACAACAGAAGGTTGAAAGAGTTAGGAAAGGGGAGGAAATGGAGGTCAGAAGAAAAGCTATATTCAGAGCCTTGTGTAGATTAGAATCCTGAGTACTGTGAAATATGTGGAAGTCCTGAGCTGCTTGTGATCACTGACTGAAACAGTATCTAAAGAGATAATTAGTGTTTAGTCCCCATGGTCTTAAGGCAGACAGTGATCTCGAGATTTGAGAGTTAGGGGTGGTAAGTAAAAGAATAAATGCTTTTATTTAATGCTATATCATGAGCTACTTTTCAGGTCATTAAATATGCTAATGACATCATTGTAATGGATGAATAGTTCAATGTACTCATGACATCATTGTAATGGATGAAGGGGATGAATTCTATGGTATAGACACAAAGTAATTTCATTAGTTAATTCAGCAAGCATTTATTAAGTGCCTAACAGGTGCTACTCATTATGTTAAGTGCTGGGGATACAGCAAAGGTCAGATGTGTCAGACACAGTCTCTGCCTTCGTTGAACTTAAAATACAGCAAAAAAAAGAGACTGAACACGGAATGAGAAGAGGAGAAAGCATTCCTAAATTACTATGGATGCCTAAGACTGGTAGGTGCAGGATAGAGAGTGGTGAGAGATAAAGAATGAAGCGGAGTTCACTAGGTGAAGAGATTATTACAGTGATACATGGAATGAGACAATAAGCAGCACTTTAGGGGGAAAACCCTCAAGATAGAAAGGTTGAGAAGAGAGTGGCATAAAGCAGAACCATGGGACAGAAGCAGAGCATACAGCCTTGCAGACCTTGGTAAAAAAGGGGGTTTTGTTAGTTGTCTTTTTATTTTCAATCTTTTAGGACACATGGGTAGTTGTCATGTTTTTCTCTATTATACTTAGCATGGTTGTTAACTTATAATAACTATTAGTTAGGTAAATTTTTGGCCAAGATATATAATTTTCCCTGGGATATTCTCCTTAGAGTTGGAACTGATAAAAGAAAAGAATATTTTAATCTAATTAGTAAATTTGCCAAATTATGCTTTTATCAATAAACCTTCTTTTCTCTCACTTTTCCCAAGAGTCCTCCCCAAGAGTTTATTAGAATTTATTTCATCAATTTTTTCTTTTCCTGATAGGCAAAATCCGGCATCTCATTGTATTTCTTTAATTATTTGTGAAATTGCGTATATATTTTCACAAGAATTTTCCAGTTATATTTCCTCTTTACTTAACTTCCTATTGCCTGTTCCTTGTACATTTTCCTGTTTGTCAATCAATAATTGATTTTGAGGTTCTTTCCGTATTAGTAATTTAGTTGTTTACATTTTGCTAATTTTCCCTGGTTTGTCTTTGTTTTGACATTTATAGTGTGTTTTGCTATACAAAAATGTATTTCTTTTCTTTTTGTTTGTACATTTAAATTTTAAATTTTTATAGTCTAATTTTTCTATCAGTCTTAATGGTGAAAATTAAATCTTATTTTATACTTAGAAAAGCTTTTTCCACTTCAGGATTTCTGTTTTTTTCCCCAGCGTATTTGTTAGGTACTTTGTTTTTGTTTTATATTGTTTTATTTTCTTTTATAAATTTTATCCATCTGGAATAGTTAAATGGAGTTTGAGCAAAAAATAGCCAAAAGTGTCCATAGGATGTTGAATCTAGGTGATTAAGAGGACAAATATACCAGTTCCCAACCAGAAATATTCAGAAGGAGGTTCTGAGGACTGAGAAGGGGCTTTGTTTGGTGATCTGAAAAGTTACCCTCAATTTATAACTCCATAAAGCAGGTAAAATGATCCTAACTGCTTTATAGGATTGTTGTGACCATGTATGTAAAGTTCATAACAATTGTTTATTTTCATTATTATTTCAGCAGGACAGAATATATGTCTCCAGGACAAAAAAAAAAAAAAAAAATTAATATCATTATTTCATTATTTTGAATAATCTTGCCATTTGATCTATTAAAAAGTCATGAAAAATGTATGGCTTTTTAGATAAGAGCCTGATTGAGAAAGGAATTGGCTCTGCATCAAAGTGCTCCCTCAAAAGACATCTTCAGAAAGGAGCTTAGCTTAGATATCAGTTACATAATCTCACAGCACCAGTAGCTTCTGGGGTAAGCCAAGCAGATTCCTGGTACAAGTCAGTGTAAATTATGAAAGAACAAGTTTCTCCCCTGCCCTCCATTAACAGTATACTGGGGAAATGCCCCAGAAAATGGCTGTGATACATCATAGCTGGCTGTAATATAAGCTACATTTAAGGTAAGTGGCTCTGAAAGGAGATAAAATGAAAATTCATAAAGCCTTTTACAAAAGCCATCAAGTTGGTAATTGTAGTTATTAGTTCATATCCAAATTTTCTGTCTGGACTTTCATAGCTCTATTCTGTCTCCATATTTGAAAGTACAATAGCCCTCATTTCCACACCGTAGGCTTCATTTACATATTATTCCATGTTTACTCAGAGTCAAGAAGTGAATACGTTTGGACGGCATATGGACAATTTGCAACCAAATAATAATGGAAAGTCAGCATCTCACCACGATCAATAAAATGGGAACCAATGAAAAAAGCTGCTGTGCTTGATTAAATATTGACATTAATATTTTAGTATCAGAAGTTTTGAAATGTCCTTTCTCTCCTTGAGTTCATTAAGCCCCCAGAGAAGCTTTACAGACTCATTACCTTATTTCATGTTGGGCTTTTCATCTATGAATCTCAAAGAGTAAAAAATGAGGTTTAATGACTTTTGAGGTCATGGTACTTTTCACACCTACATTAATATACAAAAGACCTACTTCACTGACTTGACTTTTACTTGCAAAGTTTAAATTCCATGGAGTTATTTTTATTGAAGTAAGGATGCATACAAAAAGTGCACAAATCATAGAGACAGTTCAATGTATCACCACAAATTGAACACACCTGTGAAAGCTCACCCAATTCAAGAACTAGAAATTATCAGCACTTCAAAATATCACTTTCTTTTAACACGAAGCCCTGCCTTCCTCCCTCTTTCTTTCCGTCCCTCCCTCCCTTTCTTCCTTCCATTATTTTTAATCTAAACTGAACCACAACCTTCATATTCATTGAATCTGTTTCAGTCTGGCCATACATTCATAAACCTCAGAGAAAAGCATCCTGAAATCTTTGAGTTGGAGGAAACACAATTATTTATGTTTTCAATAAAATCCTAACCCCTGACTTCAAATATTGGGCAACGGAATTTATTTTTTAGCAGGTATTCAACTCTCTATCACTGGATGTGTTCAAATAGATGGATATCTAATCATTAGGCAATTTGTTCTTGAGCTTATAATTACGTCTCTATAATTTAAAATAAACAATTTTAATGGTATATTTTATAAGAACACAGAAATATTTTGCATTTTAACAGCAGATATTTAAACATTTGTATTGGGTGTGAGTTTCAAAACCATAACTGTGAGGTGAGGGGCAATTTCTGAGTTCTTTGTCAGATCCAGGGTAGAGGTTTTATTACTATCTGACTGTGGAGCTGCCTCCCACATCTTCTCAAATATTCTACTTCATAAATACTTATTCTTAATGTGAACATGAAAGTACTATACATGAATATATTTTTTTCATCCATGTTGCTGTGAATGGCAGAATTTCATTGCTTTTTATGGCAGAGTAGTTTTCCATTGTGTATATATACCACAGTCTCCTTCTCTAGTCATCCGTCGATGGACATTTAGATTGGTTTCATATATTGGCTAGTGTAAATAGAGCTGCGATGAACATAGGAGTGCAGGTGTCCCTTCAACATGATGATTTCTATTCCTTTGGGTATGTGCCCAGAAGTGGGATTGCTGGATCATATGGCAGTTCTATCTGTAGCTGTATGAGAAAGGTCCATACTGTTTTCCATAATAGCAGTACTACTTTACAGTCCCCAAAACAGTGTAGAAGGTTCCCCTTTCTCTGCATCCTCACCAGCATTTGTTATTCTTGGTCTGTTTAGTAACATCCAGTCTAACTGGGATGCGATGATACCTCAGTGTGGTTTTGATTTGCATTTCCCTGATGATTACTGATGCTGAGCATCTTTTCATGTACCTGTTGCCTACATGCATGTCTTTCTTTGAGAAATCTCTACTTAGCTCCTTTGCCCATTTTTAAAATTGGATTATTCACATTTTTTTTTTTTTTTTACTGTTAAGTTGTTTGAGTTCTTTATAAATTCTGGATAGCAATCCCTTGTCAGGTGTACAGTTTGTAAATATTTTCTCTCATTCCATAGGTTGTCTTCTCACTCTGTTGTTTCCTCTGCTGTGCAGAAGCTTTTTAGTTTTATATAATTTCATTTTTTTTTCCTTTGTTGCTTGTACTTTTGGGGTCTTATTCATAAAGTCTTTGCACAGTCTTAATTCCTGAAGTGTTTCCCATACCTCTTCTTTTAGTAGTTTTATGGTTTGGGTCTTATACTTAAGTCTTTAATCCATTCTGATTTGGTTTTGGTATATGGCAAGTGGTACAGTTCTAGTTTCATTCTTCTCCATATGGATGTCCAATTTCTCCAGCACCATTTATTGAAAAGGCAGTCTTTCCCCATATGTATTTTCTTGTTGTCTTTGTCAAAGACCAGTTAGCTATAAGTATGTATGTGGGTTGATTTCTGGATTCTCTATTCTGTTCCATTGGCCTGACTGTCTGTTTGCATGTCAGTGCCATGCCTTTTTGATTTCAGTACCTTTATAGTATAATTTGAAGTCAGGTAGTGTCATGCCTCCATCTTTACTTTTTTTTGCTCAAGATTGCTCTGGCTATTCAAGGTCTTTATTGATCCATATGAATGTTAGGATTGTTTTTTCTATTTCTATGATGAATATCATTGGTATTTTGATGGGGATTGTATTGAATCTGTAGATGGCTTTGAGTACTATGGACATTTTCATGTTAATTCTTCTAACCCAAGAGCATGGAATACTATCTTTTTTGTGCCCTCTTTAATTTCTTTCAGTAGTGTTTTGTAGTTGCTGTTGTGGAGATCTTTCATCTCCTTGGTTAAATTGGTTCCTATGTATTTTATTTTTTAGGTGACTATTGTAAATTGGCTTAAATTCTTGATTTTTTTTTCTGCTAGTTCATTATATTGGAGTATAAAAAAGTGATTGATTTTTGCATGTTAATTTTGTATGCTGCAACTTATTTACTGAAATTGTTAATCACCTCTAAAAGTTTTTGGTAGAGTCTTTGGGCTTTTATGTATAAAGGATCATAATATCTGCAAACAGGGACAGATTGACTTTGTCCTTTCAAATCTGGACACCCTTTATTCCTTTCTCTCACCTGATTTCTCTGGCTAGCAACTCCAATACTATGTTAATAGGAGTGTTGAGAGTGGGCATCCTTGCCTTGTTCCTGTTCTTAAGATGATATTGGCTATTAGTTTGTTGTATATGGCTTTTATTGTGTTGAGATACATACCTTTTATACCTAATTTGTTGAGAGCCTTTATTATGAAAGAATGTTGAATTTTGTCAAATGCTTTTCTGCGTCTGTTAAGAAGATCATGTGGTTTTTTCCTGGATTTTGTTGATGTGGTATATCATATTTATTGACTTGCATAGGTTGAACCATACTTGAATCCCTGGGATGAATCTCACTTGATCATGGTGTATAATTTTCATGCTGTATTCTGATTGCTAATATTTTGCTGAGGATTTATGTCTAAGTTCATAAAGAATGTTGACCTGTAATTTTCTTTTTTGTTGTTGTATCTTTGTCTGGCTTTGGTATCAGGGTGATGCTGGCCACATAGAATGAGTTTGGAAGAATGGCCTCTATTTCGATTTTCTGGAATAGTTTGAAGAGAATTGGCATTAATTCCTCTTTAAAGGTTTGGTAGAATTCAGCAGTAAAGCCATCTGGTCCTGGGCTTTTCTTTGTTGGGACACTGCTGAATAATGCCTCAATCTCGTTGTTTGTTATAGGTCTGTTCAAGTTTTCTATTTCTTCAGGGTTCAATCTTGGTAGTTTTTATATGTGCAGAAATATATCCAGTTCATCGAGGTTTTCATATTTGTTGTTATAGAGTTGTTTATATTAGATTTTAATGATTCTTTGTATTTCTGTGGTATCAGTTTTAATGTCTTTTTCATTTCTGATATTTTATTTGAGTCTTCTTTTTTTTAAGTTAACCTAGCTAATGGTTTGTCTATTTTTTATATATTCTCAAGAAACCAACTTTTTGTTTCATTGATCTTTTGTATTTCTTTTGGGGTATCTATTTCATTTAGTTTTGCTTCGATTTTAATTATTTCTTTCTATCTACTACATTTGAGATCCGATTGTTCTTGTTTTTCTAGTTGTTGGAGGTGTAGTGTTAGTTTGTTCATTTTAAATATTTCTGTTCTTCTAATGTAACCATTTATTGCAACAATCTTCCCTCTTAGAAGTGCTCTTACAGTGTCCCATGGGTTTTGGTATGATGTATCTTTGTTTTCATTTTTTTCAAGAAATTTTTTGGTTTCCTGTTTAATTTCTTATTGGACCCATAGGTCATTCATGAGCCTATTGTTCAGTTGTCATGCATTTGTATTTTCCAGAGATTTGCTTGTTAATTTCCAGCTTTCATCCATTCTGATGTGAAGAGATACTTGAAATGATTTTGATTTTTTAAAAATTTTCTGAGACTTGACTTGCAGTCTAACATGTGTTCTATTCTAGAGAATGTCTCATGTGCTGATGAAAAGAATGTATATTCTGTAGTTGTTGGATGAAATATTCTGTAGATATTTACTAAGGTGTATTTGTCTAAGGTGTAGTTTAAATCCCATATTTCTCTGTTTATTTGTAGCCTGGATGATCTTTCCAGTGCTGAGAGAAGAATGTTCAGGTTCCCCACTGTTATTATATTGGAGTCCCTTTCATAAGGTCTAATAGTATTTTCTTTATACATCTTGGTGTTCCAGTGTTGTGTGCATACATATTTATGATATGTCTTCTTGCTGGATAGATACCTTTATCATTATATAGTGGCCTTCTTTGTCTCTTTTTATGGTTCTTGATTTAAAGTCTATTTTATCCAATATAAGAATAGCTGCTCTTGCTCAATTATGGTCTCCATTTGCATGGTATATCTTTTTCCATTCTCTAACTTTTAGTCTGTGTGAGTCTTCACAGGTGAGGTGATTCTCCTGAAGGCAGCAATCCAGGCAGTCAATCTGTGTCTTTTGAATGGGGAGTTTAATCCATTTACATTTAGGGTTGTTATTGAGAGCTGCTGCCTTCCTCCTGGCATTTTATCACTTTTTGTTTAGACATTTAAAATATCTTTTGTTACTTTCTTCCACTTTCAGTATTCATCTTCAATATTTGCTTTTTTTAGAGGTAGTAAGATTTTTCTTTTCTATTTTCTTTCCCCTTTGCATTTGTGTTTTGCCAGTTGTTTTGTTCTTTTCTTGTATATTTGTGGTAGTGATTTTTGTTTTTCAGATTACAGAATTTCCCCTGAGATTTCTTACAGAGCTGGTCATGTGGTGGTGAACTCCCACAATTTTTGTTTGTCTGGGAAATGCACTATTTCTCCTTCATTTTTGAAGGATAGCCTTGCTGTGTATAGAATTCTTGGCTGGCAATTTTTTTCTTTAGTATTTTGAATATATCATTCCACTTTCTTCTGGCCTATAGGGTTTCAGCTGAAAAGTCTTATGTTAGTCTCATGGGAGTTCACTTATAGGTGACTTGATGCTTTTCTCCTGCTGCTTTTAGAATTCTCTCTTCATCTTTGAGCTTTGAATATTTGAGTATAATGTGTCTTGGAGAGGATCATTTGGGTTTGAATCTGTTTGGTAACCTTTGAGCTTCTTGGATCTGAAGGTCTGCATCTCTCCCTATACCTGAGAAATTTTCTGTATTATTTCCTTAGATAGATTTACAATGTCTTTACCTTTCTCCTCCCCTTCTGGAACTCCTGTGATTTGGATGTTTGTGCACATAAGGTTGTCTGCTAGCTCACTTAGGCTTTCTTCCTTTTTCTTAATTCCTTTTCCTTTTTTTTTTTGTTCCATCTGGGTTCTTTCATGAAGATTGTCTTCAAAATCAGAAATTCTTTCTTCTGCTTGCTCTAAAATGCTGCTTAAGCTCTTGATTGTGTTTTTTATTTTATTGAATAAATCCTTTAGTTCCAAAAGTTCTGCTACATTCTTTTCTAAAGTATTAATCTCTTTGTAAATGTCCACCATCATATCATGGATATTTTCCCTCATTTCATTTTGTTGTTTAACTGACTCTTCTCTTATCTCATTGAGTTTCCTTAAAACTGTTACTTGTAATTCCTTTTCAGTCATTTCAAGGGTTTCTTGTTCTGTAGGGTCTTCAACTTGAGAATTACTGTATTCCTTTCATGGTGTCAAATTTTCTTGTTTAATTTCATATTTCTAGTATCTCTACATTGATTTCTAGTCATCTTTTAGATCAGTTGCTTCTTCTATTTTTTTGGAGTGGGCTTTGAGAAGAAAAAACTTCCTCTTCTTTTTCCAGTTTCCTCTGGTCACTCTCCTTGTGTCAATGCAGTTGAATACATGGCAGGCCACTGGCATGGTGGTTGTGGCTGCTACTGTGGTGGCAAATCATCCTTGCATAGGTAGAATCTGTGGTAGCTGCTGTTGTGGGCCACCTCCACTGAAGCAGTTTGGGTCCTCCTTGTTGCAGTGTCATACTCTTCTTGCCTCCTGCATGGACAGGAGTGGAGTGGTTTGGGGCTGGGACCAGGGCACTTTCCTGCCCTGGGCCTCCCTGTGGTCATTTACTGCCTCTGCTCTCCTTTTAAAGCCCTCAGAACCACACCTATGACCACAATTAAACCAACAACTTATTATTCCATTTGTTAAGGCATGGTCCTCACAATCTAATTACCTTTTCAAGGCACCACCTTTCAATTGCCATAATATGACTTCTCACTCTCAACACTGTCACAATGAGTGTTAAATTACCAATACATGGAATTTGGGGTGTACATATTCAATCCACAGCAGTGATTATATTAATTTCACTCAACATGACAATGTCCAAGAGTTCTCATTCCTCAAAACTTTACAAATATTTGGTGTTATCAAACTTCTTAACTGTTACCAAACTGATGACTGAGAAATGGTTTATTTCCATAGCTGGAGGTAGTGATATAAATTGTTGTAGGTACACAAAAAACAAACAAACAAAAACAAACAAAACTTCTATACCTCTTAAACTTCCAAGTTCAAGACTGTGGTAAGAAAAAAAGGGGGGGATTGGGGAATTATGAGGTAAATTACCAACATGTGAAATGTTCCTCTTTTTATATTTATAATACATAACACTAGTTTAATTGCTCTAGAAATACTGAGTATGAGTAAATATTTATCTTTATGTGAATATTTGTGACTGAATATTTATTTGCAGTACTAGAAATCAGTGGGGGAAAATGGAGTATCTTTTAATCAAGACCGCTACTCTTCTGTTTAAAATCCAAATATTACAGAAAAAAAAATCCTCAATATTTTGGCTCCAATCAAAATATTTATTTGAATCATTTTTCATCTTTTATCCCCACCTCTTTATGTGTTATAACAAAGATATCTGACTTCTTATCTAATTTCTTTATCTACTCATCAGAGTATATTCTACATCCCAATTATTTTCTTCTTTTTCCTTAAGAACTTCAATCATATCACCTCTCATATTACCTTTCCCCTGTATCTTCTCCCTTCTCCTCTGTCATGGGTCTTTTCATTGGCAATTCAACTTGGCTCAAATCTCTTCTTTTTATTATTACCCATTTTTCCACCATTGCTCTAACACTCTTTACTTTCACCATTAAGTTAGTTGAAAGAGCAGAAGAATGGAATCCCTTCAACTCTCATTGACTGATTAGCCTTCTTATGCATATGTGATGTCTGCCCTTAGGCCCCAGTGCAAATGTGATACATTTCAATCCTGATCCCACTAAAGGATTTATAGCATTTGACACTATTGACACCACTTTTTAAAATATGATATCATTTATTGATTACACTGATTTTAACGTATGCTGCACAATTTATTTTAGAATATTTTAAATAGAAAGTTGTTTTTTAAAATCACCTGTGGTACACCTATACAGAAATAACTATACTTAATATTCTGTTGTTTGCTTTCAGTCATATTTGTTATAATTATCTACAGATATATAGATATTTTTACAGATGTATATTTTTTACTTGGTTTTAATATATATATATATTTATATATACACTGTATATACACACTGCCTTTTCACTCAGTATTTTGAATATGCTATTAAGTGGACGTTGAAATTTTATCTTAAAAGATAACATTATTTAATGTTATAAAAGCATTTAAAATAATTGAACAATTCTCATTTTTCTAACATAATTATATTACTAATGATAAATATCTCTCTCATTATTTTAACAGGAAGCATATCTGTCAATAAGATCATGAGGTAAAGAATAAAAGATTTTCTAAATAATTTTTTAGATATTTAATTTTATTTATTGCACAAAATCTAGAAAATAGAAAGAGATACAATGAAAATTAAAAATATGCCTAATACAGAGTTTATTAAGAATACACGTACAATTTCAAAAATAAACTAGTATCATACATGCCAATTTCTAGCCAAAACTTGTATATAAAGAACAGGAAAATATTGGTAATTTCACAATGTAATATTTTGCAAAAATAACATTTTTTACTTGGTAAATTCTATCTTGTCATATGTACACAATTAAACTAGTCTTGCTTCAATCATAGACTGTTTTTACTAGTATGTTTTAAACTTTGGTATTGTATTTCCCACTAAGAGCTCTTCTTTTTTCAAAATAATATTTATTCTAGCAGACAAACTATGTAAACATAAAGTAATATGGATCAAAAATTATTCTTTTGTTTTTAATTAACTTGCCAACATGATTTCAAATTTAGTTAGGATAAATGTATTGCAATACTGAGTCTTCAACTTTGATATATCTTCTTTTCTTACTTTTTGTTGTAAGCATTCACTTTTTGTCGTATTTGTTTTGACATTATATTTGTTTTTTACTTTTTTTGAAATATATGTAATTTAGTTTTGCTACTGTAAACAGAATCTCTGTTTTCACTAAATTTTTATCTGGGTATTGCTGTTTTAGCCAAGTCTGTAAAATGTCTGTCTTTATCTCTTCTCTACTGCTCTAAACACTTATATAGTTCTTAAGAGGTGAATTCTCACATTATATTTAAATATTATTTGAAATAATGTATTTTCCTCAACTTTAATATCTCTGTTCCTTTTACCTATTTTATGCCTTTTTGTATAACTTCTAAAACAATGTTATAATAATATTAATAGCTGATATATTTGGCTTATTAATGATATTAATGGAAATGCTGAGTTTTTGGTCATTGTATATTATGGGGACAGTTATTTTAAGATAAATATCATTTATTATGCTAACAAAACACTAATCATTCCTAGCTTATTAAGACCTTAATAATCAAAAATAGTTCATCTTATAAACATTTACTAATATAACTACTATAGCAATATAATCAATGACTTGGTTTACATTAAAACTTCCTTAAACAACATTGCATTAATAGATTAAAACTTACATTCTGTACTTCCAGATAGTGAAAGATATCCATCTTGATAATCCCTCCAAAAACCAACACAGGACAACAACAACTATACAAAAACCATACTTCACCATAATTTGAATATAGAAAATGCCTAACCTTCAAAATAAACATAACTAAAAATTTTTTAAAAGTACTACATCTCTGAGCATGATCTCATATGTTCCTGCTCCACCTCTTTCTTGCCACGAGTCTTTGTAGGAAGCAAAAGCTGGTGTTCTGAGATCCATTAAATGGATAAATCCCTAACCGGATTAACCAGGAAAGAAGACAGAGAATACATATTAATACCAGGACTGAGGGAGGTGACACTACTGCAGATTCTAGCCAGTGTTCCCACTGTGGCAGCAGGGAAGGAAAATGTGAATTGTGGAAAGGGAAGAGAAAAGTCTGAAGAGTTTAACTGAAATTAGGTGTATCAGTATGAAGTTGTAGTTAAATTTCTTGGTTTGTCCTTTGGAAAGTCCTAGAAGCAATGCCACCTTATTATCAATGAGCCCACCTAGTACTCAAATCTTGGCTTCTAAATAAAAATTTCAAGGGCTTTTGCAAAATTTTACAATTACTTACAAACAGGTTGCATAGAAAAAGAATAACATGATTTAGATGAGAGTGATTAACAGAACCTAATTTATGAGTAAATTACTTAAACCCAGAAATCAACTTTTACAGTTTTTAAGATTTTTTCCCCATTACTTAATAGTAGATTCCCAATAACCACTGTTGGCCAACTGACTTAGAGTAAATTTTTAAAAATCACAAAAATGTTCACAGTCAACTCTCAATCAATTTCAAAAAGTAGGGTTTGGTATCTAGTTGCAAGAGGCTCGTGCTGAACGACTGAAGTGTTCCTTAAATTCTGAATAAGATTTGCATATTTTCTTTTATTATTAAAAGAAATGTTCATCATATTCATTTAATCTGCTCATGGTGATAAAGTTATTTGTATGTCAGTTTGCCCTTGAATTTACCACAAGTATCTACTTTAATTTGTGTGTTCCCAGGAAGCAAGAACCATGTTGTTAAATTGATCCATATACTACTCAGCACAACAGATAATTTAATGAAATTTTCCTTAATGATAATGATGGCTTAAAGACACTACTAAATTGGAAGTTTACAGATTTGCCTCCTCTCACTTCTGACGGTCATTGAATTGATTGTGTTGAACAGATGGTGTGTGGAGAATCGTAAGCTATTTCACACAGAGATGTTACTCTTTCTCAGCTTACCTCAGCTTCAAACATCACTTAACCTTATGTTTTTTCCTAAGAATACAGATAGTCAAGCATTCCATTAGCTAGATTCTACTAGCTTTTAAAATTCTTTTCAACAGAATATAAGTGATTAAGAACAAAATATCAAAAGCATAATTGACATATAAATCCATAGTAAGCGTGTGTCAAAGTTTTGTTTAACTCTTCAATGATGGACCAACAGAATAGCAAAAATAGCTTAAGAAATAACATTTAAAAAAAAAAGCAGGCATATAAAATAGTAAGTGAAAAAATTTTGGACAAAGATAGCTTAGATCTTTTTAAATGATTAATTAAATTGTAACTTCAGGCATAATCTTCTCTACAGGGCAGAAATCAATTGCATCACTGCTAGATAAAAATAACGTGCGTATTATCAATTGTCGTCAAGTTAACTTGTAATTTTACAGAATCCGGCTCCCAATTAAAAACAAATATTAAGTCAAATAAACTGCATTCCTTTAGAAAGCCTGATGACCTGGTTTGATAGCTATTACTCTAATATGATGCTGAAATGGCATGGACTACTTTTGTGCCTTATTTCCAGGTTTTGGTTAAGTTTCTTTATCAAAATATTAAATTTATGTTTAGTATTAAATTCAACATATAAACAAATAAACTTTATAAGACACAATAAACTACCTCTCTAAATTCTCATAAAAGTAGATTGCATTCCAATAGTTTAATTTAGAAAACTATATTTTTAATCTTTATACCAATAAGACCCAGACATGTGAAGTATAGGTAAATAGGCACAATTTTACGGTTCAAATTATATGTATATAATACATACACGCACATATATATTTTGCATATATGTGGTTACTTCAAAAAATTTATGGAGAATTGAATTAAAAGATAATACAAATCCTTCCATAAACTTTTTAAAGCCTTTTTGTACATACATGTATACATACACACACCCCCACACATAAGCAAACACATACTGATATGAATCGAACTTTCTACTTCTCTGGAACGTTATATAGTCTTAATTAAGGCAAAGAAGTAAAACAGTGAAAGTGAGAGTAATATCTGATGTCCTGAATGTCTATTTGTCAGTGTAGTATACAATATTTTTATGATGAGTATGAAAGTACCTCTAGATGGTTCCCAATTTCTTATCCTCAGAAGACTTATCGAAAAATTATAATTTATATTTGGTCCACATTTTTAGAAAATACTTCTACCCACTGTGCTTTTGTATTCTGCATGCCCTTTAGATGAATTACTTAATCTTATATAATTGTTTTTTATCTTAAAAATTTTCTTAAATTGCTTTTGATGTTCTGAAATATTATCCTCACCCTAGTTTTCTTGTATGGTTTGTAGCTTTGTTGTTTTCCTGACACAGTTAAATGTACATATTTTTCCTCAATGAAGTAAATTCATTTGTTATGATAGCGGCTTCATTTGTGGGTCACTGGCATGGTTTGGTTCACTTATTTCCTTGATAGCTTAGATTCATGTTTGTGTTTGAAATGAGAACACAGGATTCTGAAAGTATTTTAAGGAAGACTATGTTAAATATTGGTTCTGGGATACTAATCTTAAGAGTGTTCCTTTAAATTACCGTCATAATACGTTGCATGCTGCTTTCTGAAACTAATCAGAGCTAAACAGTGAAGCTATTGTGCAATTTCAAGTTTCAGACATTTCGGGGCATTTGAAATAGTGTATTGCTTTTCTGTTTAATCAGGTGATAGGAAAATGCATTAATGTCCACATGATATATTTAATATTGAAGAAGGAGTATGTTTAAAACCTTCAATTATTTTTCTCTAGCTCTCAAAACCAAGCAGCTTTAAGTCAGGTTGCTTATCTGTTAGACTTGCCTTTTAGTAATAAGCCCTCTATCTTAGTCATCATTTGTTTTGTGAGCTGGGCACCATTTGATTCTTCTTTGGTGACCTACCAAAATTGTTCATAATAAACATTCTTAAATGCACAACGTTTGCATAGACTCTCATCAGGAATCCTTTTTAGTACAACAGTATTAATATGCAAAGTCTCTGAAATTACATCTACTTTGTTTTCAGCAATTGAGCTACTGTTGACCATTACAAAACCTTCTATCCAGTGAGATGTATGTATCCATAGAACACTTAAACAAGAATTTACTTTAGGCTACAAGTAAAGTATTAATTATTTCTAAGGTCAAAAATACTATACACCACTTCTACATCCACATTTCAGCAAAACCTGAAATTAATAATAGATGAAGAACATTTAAAATTCAACCACTTGGAAACATAAACATACAAAATACTGGAGGTGGCCTGTCCAATATAGTAGTCACTAGCCTGCATGTGGCTATTTAATTTTGAATTAATTAAAATAAAATCAAATTAAAAATTTAATTCCTCAGTCAAACTAACAATATTTGAAACACCCAATAGCCACATGTATCTAGTAGCTATAGTAGCATACTGTGCAAATACAGAACATTTTATCATTGCAGAATGTTCTGTTGGACAGTACAGAGCTACAGCAGACAGTATCAGCTTCTCCATTACACTGGCTCTGACAAGGTGTTGACTAACCTTTATTACAATTTTACCTATGTTAGGTAAATGAACAGAGACATAATCTATGTTTCTAAGGTGGGCATATTCCATTTTATCTATTATTTAGAAAACTTTAATACTACATTATTTTGCATGTTTTTTCTAACATGGACTGGAAGTGATATATATATATATATTTTTTTATTTTATTTTATTTTTCTTTATTTTATTTTATCGATATACAACGTGGTTGATTATTGTGGCCCATTACCGATACCTCCCTCCCTCCTCCCTCTCCCCCCTCCCTCCCGACAATGTCCTTTCTGTTTGCTTGTCGTATCAACTTCAAGGAATTGTAGTTGTTATGTCTTCTTCCCCCCCCCTGGTTTGTGTGTCTGGGTGTGTGTGTGTGTGTGTGTGTGTGTGTGTGTGTGTGTGTGTGTGTGTGTGTGTGAATTTATTTATTTATTTTTAGCTCCCACCAATAAGTGAGAACATGTGGTATTTCTCTTTCTGTGCCTGACTTGTTTCACTTAATATAATTCTCTCAAGGTCCATCCATGTTGTTGCAAATGGCAGTATTTCATTCATTTTTATAGCTGAGTAGTATTCCATTGTGTAGATGTACCACATTTTCCGTATCCACTCATCCGATGATGGACATTTGGGCTGGTTCCAACTCTTGGCTATTGTAAAGAGTGCTGCAATGAACATTGGGGAACAGGTATACCTTCGACTTGATGATTTCCATTCCTCTGGGTATATTCCCAGCAGTGGGATAGCTGGGTCATATGGCAGATCTATCTGCAATTGTTTGAGGAACCTCCATACCATTTTCCATAGAGGCTGCACCATTTTGCCGTTCCACCAACAATGTATGAGAGTTCCTTTTTCTCCACAACCTTGCCAGCATTTATCGTTCAGGGTCTTTTTGATTTTAGCCATCCTAACTGGGGTTAGATGGTATCTCAATGTGGTTTTGATTTGCATTTCCCGGATGCTGAGTGATGTTGAACATTTTTTCATATGGCTGTTGGCCATTAGTATATCTTCCTTAGAGAAATGCCTGCTTAGCTCTTTTGCCCATTTTTTAATTGGGTTGCTTGTTTTTTTCTTGTAAAGTTGTTTGAGTTCCTAGTATATTCTGGATATTAATCCTTTGTCAGATGTATATTTTGCAAATATTTTTCTCCCACTCTGTTGGTTGTCTTTTAACTCTGTTAATTGTTTCTTTTGCTGTGCAGAAGCTCTTTAGTTTGATATAATCCCATTTGTTTATATTTCCTTTGGTTGCCCGTGCTTTGGGGGTCGTATTCATGAAGTCTGTGTCCAGTCCTATTTCCTGAAGTGTTTCTCCTATGTTTTCTTTAAAAAGTTTTATTGTTTCAGGGTGTATATTTAATTCTTTAATCCATTTTGAGTTGACTTTAGTGTATGGTGAAAGGTGTGGGTCTAGTTTCATTCTCCTGCATATTGATATCCAGTTCTCCCAGCACCATTTACTAAAGAGGCAGTCTCTTCACCAGTGTATAGGCTTGGTGCCTTTGTCAAAAATCAGATGGCTATAGGTGTGTGGGTTGATTTCTGGATTCTCTATTCTCTTCCATTGATCAGTGTGTCTGTTTTTATGCCAATACCATACTGTTTTGGTTATTATAGCTTTGTAGTATAGTTTAAAGTCAGGTAGTGTTATGCCTCTAGCTTTATTTTTTTTTTGCTCAGTGTTGCTTTGGCTATGCGTGGTCTTTTGTTATTCCATATAAATGTCTGGATAGTTCTTTCCATTTCTGAGAAAAATGACATTGGAATTTTGATGGGGATTGCATTGAATTTGTATATCACTTTGGGTAGTATGGACATTTTCACTATGTTGATTCTTCCAATCCAAGAGCATGGGATATCTTTCCATCTTCTTGTATCCTCTCTGATTTCTCTCAGCAGTGGTTTGTAGTTCTCATTATAGAGATTTTCACATCCTTGGTTAACTCAATTCCTAAGTATTTTATTTTTTTGGTGGCTATTGTAAATGGGCAGGCTTTCTTGATTTCTCGTTCTGCATGTTCACTATTGGAGAAAAGAAATGATACTGATTTTTGTGTGTTGATTTTGTATCCTGCTACTGTGCTGAAATCATTTATCACCTCCAAGAGTTTTTTTGTAGAGGCTTTAGGCTGTTCGATATATAGGATCATGTCATCTGCAAACAGGGACAGTTTGACTTCATCTTTTCCAATCTGGATGCCCTTTATTTCCTTCTCTTCTCTGATTGCTCTGGCTAGTACTTCCAACACTATGTTGAATAGGAGTGGTGAGAGTGGGCATCCTTGTCTAGTTCCTGTTTTTAAGGGAAAAGCTTTCAGCTTTTCCCCATTCAGGATGTTAAAGTCTATTAATAATTGGCTTCCTGTCAATTTTTACTTGCATGTTTTATAATTGTTATAGACTGGATTTTTGTGTTCCTCCAAAAGTCATATGTTGAAGCCTTTATCCTGCAATGTGATGGCATTTTAAGACGGGGCTTTTGAGAGGTAATTAAGGTTAGATGAGGTCCTGAGGATGGGGCCTTCGTGATATGATTAGTGTTGCTATAAGAGGAGATACCAGAGAGCTTGCTTGCTCTTTCTTCATCATATAAAGACACAGCAAGAAGGTGACCATCAGCAAGCCAGAAGAGAACCAGAACCCAATCATGCTTGCACCCTGAGAAAAATGTCTGTTATTCAAGCCACCCAGACTGTGGTATTTTGCCGTAGCACCCCAAGCTAACACAATAGTCTTTCCTTAAGTGTTATACTGTCAATTTATTTAAAACATAGAGGCTGGAAGCTATAATATCCTGTTTTACTGGTAACTATCATTAATTCTAAAACTCATCTTTGCCTAATCTTTCTTTTTATAAAAATTCCAAAATGAGTATGATTCTCATCACTGGTTGAGAACAATGATATATAACAAACTTATTAGAAAACAATGTTTTGTTTCCTTTTATTTTTTATTGTGATTTGGAAGGTAGAACCCCAGTTTCTAATTCTACTGGTGTGTAGGGAACAATGTGTGCTCGATGCTTCAAGGAAGCAACGCTAGCTTAAATTCTCTCCGCTTTTACACTTGTGACCAGTCTTTAAATTAAATGGTATGATTTATTATTTCCCACACGTATACTGAGTTTCCTGCCTCTTTGCCTTCAAATATCCTCTCCAGAATTCCCACCTCACCCCAAATTTACCTTTGGAGTTGCTCTTGATCTTATCATTTCTAATATATAATGAGTCATTTTTGTATATGTAATTCACTTGTTTATTCTACTGCTACCCTACAAGCTTCTTCAGAGTAGGAGTTGATAGGTTATTGGTTTATGATATTATCAGGGAACCAAGTATGTAGCAAGTGTTCAATACACATTAGTTGTATTTAATTGACTATCACCAAGTTTCAATCAACAATAAAATATGGCTCTTATCTTTCTAAACAGGGAACTTAACAGTAACATACCAGTATCTTTTTTAATTAAAAAAAATATTTTAAACAGACCGAATAATATGCAAAAAATACTAGAAATAATATAACAATATCCATATCTGGTGGTTGAGAATTAAAGAATGTTATCCTTTTGCGATATTTGCTTCAGAACTTTTTAAAAATAGGCAATACAGATAAAGTTGAATTACTCCCCAATTTAATTTCTCTTCCTCCTTTCCTCCCCTCAGGGAACAACTACCTTGAGTTTGGTGTGTTTCCTCATTCATGTTTTTCAACTTTCATAACAGCATGTTATTAAGGTTAACATTTGAATTTTGTAACGTTATTATGCCAAAAATTCTGTTTTAGAGGTGGGTTGTCGATATGTACATACACTTGTTTATGTTAATACTTTTCAAGACTCTAGTACTAAATGAATGTCTTTGCTTACTGTTTATAACCCTGTAGCATCAAAGAATATTTCTTAAACAACTAGATAATTAGTTTTGCTTTATTTTTCCTGAATTCTTTTAAGATTAAGTTAAAAAAGAAAATTGTATTCTTTTGCGAGAGATTTTTTTAAAAAACCTTTTTCACTGACTTCACAGATAAATAAACAGTGGCTGCCAATTTCAGTTTCAGGATAATTGATCCAAATTATGTAAGCCAGAGCTCTTTGAAAAATGCAAATTACAATCAATCCTTAAAAATATAACTGATTAAAGGTCTAAAAGGGTACATGTTGATTTAAAAGCTGTATATGTAAACCAGACCTGGGCTGTGCCCTTTAAAGACATGTAGAATATTTCTTTAGAAATCTCATGACTGAGTCAGTGTATTAGGAAGGCGTTTATAGAGGGCCTTTTAGTGGCAGGGCACTGTACTAGGTACAATGGAAATATTGAATTCTGTACTTTCAAGGGACTACATTATAGTTGGTGATATAGAATAAGACAATCGAGACTGATGAGCACTACTGAACATGTATAATTAAATCTAGGAGATTGTTCTACAAACTATAAAACCTATTGGATTTGTGAGTAAAGAAAGATCAATGAGACCTGAAGTAGCCAAAGAATATGCAATCAGACACAGTGGTTTGAAGAGTGAGTAGGGTTTATATAAGTTACTGTAGGAAGAGAATTGCTGGCAATGGAATACTCTAATTTGGAGTGTGGTTGATGAATATTGGAGAACAGTGGAAATAAGTTCAGGATAGAACAAAAAAAGGGATGATAATGGAATTCCAAGTGAACTACATCTGTTTTCTTGAATAATGCTTGATGTTTTTTATTCCTTTCTTTCTGGCCATGGCCCTGATCAGTAATAATGACCAACTTTTAACACATTTGCATATTTGTCTTTTATTTTTTGAGAAAGAAGTTTGCAAGATTATAGGAATGTTTTAATGTCAAGTGATATAACTTTCTTGGATCAAAACTGTAGGTTAAAATAATCTTTAGGGGTGGGTTTCCTCAACAACCATTCCACCAGATGTGTTAGAAGAACATTCACAAATTTATCAGGAAGAGAAATGAGGCGTAGAGAAATAAAGTGGTTCCGCCTTCAGCAAACGGTGCTTCTGGGACAGAGTTGAAGAGAATCCTAAGGTTGGAAGAAACATTCAGAGGTCATTTGTCTGCAAACTCCCTATTACTCAATGCCCTCCAGAGGAGAAATTTCTATGTCCTTTCTTACTAACTTCTCAAAAGTCACGAGCCTGCATTACATATCTCTACCTAAAACTGCTTGTACTTGACTTCAACCCCTTAAATAGAATGAAAATTACCCCAACAAACAGATTTTCTAGTACTTTCAATTGCCTGCACATAAAAGGCACAGAACTAGCAGATTTATTTATTTCCAATGTAAATTTTAAAACTATAACCACTACAAAGCCAGGAGGTTTTAATAATAGCTCTCTTTTTAAACTTCTAGAAACGAAAGATATAGCAAGGTTGCCATATGTCTAGCATACTCTATGCTGAAAGGCAGTTGGATTGACAAGGAAAATATATGTCATCCAAGTGCGAGTCATTAACTCTTACCCTATTGCTCTATTCCAGATTTTTGTATCACATCACCTTCACTCCTAAAGGGTACATTTCAGACCCTATATTGTGTGGGGGGAGGAGTATGATGCCATGACCAGAGATTTCAAGAAACTTCTAGAGCCAAAATTTCAAAAATAGAAAAATGAACATTTTTCAATGTAATCTATTACTATTCAAGCAATTTGAAGTATAATGGCAACATGAAATTTTTATGTATTATTGAAATCAATAGTTCAACGAGAGATCTGTGAAAGAAAATATCTTTAAGGGCTGGCCCATGGCTCGTGCGATGCTGATAACACCAAGGCCACGGGTTTGGATCCTATATAGGGATTGCCGGTTGGATCACTAGCTGAGTGTGGTGCTGACAACACCAAGCCAAGGGTTGAGATCCCATTACCGGTCATCTTTAAAAAAAAGGAAAAGAAAAGAAAAGAAAACATCTTTAGATTCATCCACTAAAAAGAAGACTTTTTTGAGTGAAAAAAATTCATAAGATTCTCTTTCATGGGTATTCCTCTAATAAACATAAACTTAACTTCATTAAAGATATTTAATTGAGGAAAGAAAGAAGTTGACTTACAATTATATGCATACATTTTGATAACCACTGATTAACACTACTTTATAGAAAGATCAACTAGATCCCATTCTCTCTTGACTTCAATGTTTACACACTGCTCTGACCATTTCTCCCTCTCTATGTTCATATTGGATCATTGCACATATGGATTTTCGCTCTCAGATCTTTCAGGGTTTGCCTCCTTTACAGAGAACTACCTTATCCAAACATGTACCACCTCTGGTGGGCACACATCCAATGACTGATTGTGTTAGATTAAAAGACCTAGGTATTTAAGCTCAATGCAAGAAACTCCTGCCACTTTATTTATATCCATGGTGCTCCATGGAGTTGGCCAAGGCTTCTATGAGCCAGCATCGCCATTCAAATTCTTCCTCTACTTATGCTTCTTCCTCCTTCTCCCTCCTACAAGTGTTGATCCCTAGTAAATATCCAGCACGTCAAAGTCCATCTCAGGCTCTGCTATGTAAAATGCCGCCTGTAATGGCATTCTTGTCAAGATCATCATAATGGGCTTCACACTGTTAAACCAAATAGCGAATTTTCAGTTACAATGTCCTCCATGGCACTATGTGGTAACTCCTTCACCCCAACCATTTGACTTCATTCCCCTACAACTTTCCCCTTGTTCACTTTGCTTTAGCCACATTAGCTTTAATTCTGTTACTTGATTGAATATGACAGTCATGCTCCTGTCTATTGACATAACTTGAATATGGCTACCCGCTAGGTTCTTTCCATACTCTGACATTGCTTTTGCAGAGAGGCCTTCTCTAACTACAGTCAGTACATCATTCCCTCCCACCCTCACACACTCCTGTTTCTTGGGCCTTGCTTTATTTTCTTTCCATAGTGGTTTTCACCGTCTGACGAACTATGTATGGACTTGTTTATCTCCCCTCACTGAACAGTAAGTTCCATGAGGAAAGTGACCTTGTTCACTATTGTAATTAAAAAATTGAAAATATTGCTTCAGGCAATAAATAATCATTGAATGAAATATTTAATAAATCAGCTTCTAAGATTGCAATATATCTTCTGGGGTATAATAATAGAGCTACTTTGGGAGTAAAACAAATAGTAGCCAAATAGTTTACAAAATGCTAGAATTCAACAGAAAGGCCATCTAGTTTAGAAATAAAAAATATCTAGACACTCACTTATTATTTATTTAATACCCCTCAAGAATAAATGCCTGTCCAAAGCTGTGGTAACTGGTAGAAGTTATCAAACATCCTTTGGCTTGGGAACTTTTCTAAATTCCAGGGCTGTTCTGAGTGCTGTCATTATATTTGGAAATGAAAGTACAGTTTTAAAACAAGAATTCTATTTTGATAAAAGGTTAGAAGATTCATATTATGAAAGTGATTCTGACACATTAGTTTGTAAAGAAGATAGCCTTTGATGAAGAAGTTCTCAAAAACCAACATAGTTTTAAAGAAATTCTTGTAACTAAATAAGCAAAACCACACGCCAATATTACAGTAAAGGCCACTAAATAAAGAGACCAGAGAAATATTTAATCAACCAGAGTCTCTGACTAACAGAAAGACTGGCCAAAGCCTTCAAGGATCTGGGTCTGCTTGCCAATCTTCATCTCTTTTTCTAAATTTAGGGTTTGTACATTGTAACAACAAAAAGGACAACAGCAACAAAAACAAAACATTCGTGACTATACTGACCCTCATGCAGTAAGGTGGTAGAATATTGTTTCTGGGGAGAAAAAGTAAAGACAAAAGAAGAAAGACATTTAGTGTTCCCAGGTAAATGTTGATCATGCTGGCAAAAAAATGCCTATCTGGCTACTTTTACCTATTCTTCATCAGAAAAGCATTTAAACTGGGGTATTTACACCTGCATTATGGACACACAACTCCTTATCTATGCAAGCATATAGGGGAGAAAGAAGGCGTTTTCATTAGTAATGAGCAAAGGATAATCAATCTGAAGAAAAATTTATGAACAATATTAGAGTTCAGACAATTCTTTCCAAACCTAAAGAACCCAATTTTGTTGATTTTTCAGCAGAGAAGACTTACTACTGATAAATGTAAAGTTGTTACATTTTAAATTAAAAATAATATGGAAAAGTGATTAAGACCCCAAAATTACAGAGTTAAGTACATTTGTAATTTTATATTTAATTATGCCCTTAACTTTAAGAAAATATTTTAAATTGTTTAAATTTATGCCTTCAACTTCAATCATAGCTGTAGTCTTTTAAAAGTTCTCAATATCCTAACTATGGAAGTAAATATAAGTAGAATTAAAATATCAAACTAAAAAGCTTCTGCACAGCAAAAGAAGCAATTAAAAGAGTTAAAAGACAACCAACAGAGTGGGAGAAAATATTTGCAACATATACATCTGACAAAGGATTAATATCCAGAATATATAAGGAACTCAAACAACTTTACAAGAAGAAAACAAGCAACCCAATTAAAAAATGGGCAAAAGAGCTAAGTAGGCATTTCTCTAAGGAAGATATACAAATGGCCAACAGACATATGAAAAAATGCTCAACATCACTCAGCATCCGGGAAATGCAAATCAAAACCACATTGAGATACCATCTAACTCCAGTTAGGATGGCTAAAATCCAAAAGACTCTGAACGATAAATGCTGGCGAGGCTGCGGAGAAAAAGGAACTCTCATACATTGTTGGTGGGACTGCAAAATGGTGCAGCCTCTATGGAAAATGGTATGGAGGTTCCTCAAACAATTGCAGATAGATCTACCATACGACCCAGCTATCCCACTGCTGGGAATATACCCAGAGGAATGGAAATCATCAAGTTGAAGGTATACCTGTTCCCCAATGTTCATCGCAGCACTCTTTACAATAGCCAAGAGTTGGAACCAGCCCAAATGCCCATCATCCGATGAGTGGATATGGAAAATGTGGTACATCTACACCATGGAATACTACTCAGCTATAAAAACGAATGAAATACTGCCATTTGCAACAACATGGATGGACCTTGAGAGAATTATATTAAGTGAAACAAGTCAGGCACAGAAAGAGAAATACCACATGTTCTCACTTATTGGTGGGAGCTAAAAATTAATATATAAATTCACACACACACACACACACACACACACACACACACACACACACAAAAAAAAAAAAAAAAAAAAAAAAACGGGGGGGGGAAGAAGATATAACAACCACAATTATTTGAAGTTGATACGACAAGCAAACAGAAAGGACATTGTTGGGGGGAGGGGGGGAGGGAGAAGGGAGGGAGGTCTTGGTGATGGGGAGCAATAATCAGCTACAATGTATATCGACAAAATAAAATTAAAAAAAAAAAAAGAAAAAAGAAAATCACCAAAATAAAATAAAATAAAATAAAATAATATAAAATACAAAAGAATTTTTCACTAAAATCTCTGTGTAATTTAATAGAATTAAGGAGCTATTAACATACTAATAACAGCAAAAATACCAATAACCAATATTTAAGTGCTATGTGCCAGCCAGGATCCTAAGAGTTTTCCATATATTTTTCTCCTTTATCTTCAGAACTCCATTCCACTCAGGAGTTAGGTACTATTGTGATACCCATTTACAGATGAGGAAAATGAGACTCAAAGATCCAAATACTCTGGACAAGGACGTAAAACTAGTAATGATAGAGCCGGAATCCTGACCCAGGTACCTTGACCCCAAAGCCCATGCTTTTTTTTAAAATCACTACAGTGTTGACACTAACAATTGGCTTAGGGAATAAAAGTTTGAAATAGACAGTTCCAACAGAAATTCTGTCTTTGTACTGCCAGCAGAGAGTGTTGTAAATAGCAAAATCCAGGCAATCTTCAGGTCATTTTCTCTCCCCAGTGTCAGATAAACAGCTTGACTAGTAGTTTTGACAGAACGAATCAGTTGATTTGGCTTTTGCATGCAAAGTTATTCTCTAGCTACCATATACTACAGGGAGGTTCTTGGCCAGAGTCCTTGTCAGCGTTGTTTTACAACACTGTTAATCATGTACTACCAACAGAGATTCAAAACACAGCAAAGTACATTACACCCAGTCTTCATAGCTCAGCGGGTTTAAGGGAAATTTAGAAGATAGCACCATGTTCTCTATATCATCTTATTGCCAAATCAACAGTTATAATCTTAGACAATTATTTTAGGAGTTTGGCTACCCAAAGATATTCTTCAAAATTTTGGAAAAGTTGGTTAGTGGTAATGCTGCTTTTCAAAAGTTTACATTGCATATTTTTGTTACAAAGTAGATAGTGTCAGCAAATTCTACAGAATGGTTAGGTGACAAAAGGACTAGCTCTGTTAGAAGCTATTGTGCTCCCCTGCCTGCAACACACACAAACATGTTACCTCAAACATTTTAGGCTCTATATTATCACCTTTAGAAGGTTTATCTTTTCTTTTGGACTTAGAACTGTCACCTGTATGTGAAAAAACCCTTAAATAATTTCAATTTCATAAATTCAGCTGTCCTGGGCAATTCAACTTCTTAAAAGGACACTATTATATTAACATTTTTCAAAGTTTCTTTAGGTTACAGTTCAGCAGTGTCATTCTGATGTTGAATGTTAATGATGTTCAGAAATTAAGGGTAAAAAGCAGCAACGGGTGCCAGTCTACCTCCCTCTCAAAGTTGAGGGAGCAGGATTACTGTGCAGGCTGACCTAATCTAGAACCGGTCTGATTGTAAAAACAGATATGAGTCAAATACCCCTAAGTAAAAAAGAAACTGGATTATAGGGATCCTGAAGAGAACATAAGAGAAGAAATTAAGGGAAATAATCTAAGGAGAAGAATGTAAAGAAGGCTAAGAGCATACGAATGCTGGTGAACAATCTTATGTGTACTTTGCCTCAAGGGAGTATTAGTTATGTATTATGTAAGAAATCCCCCTCCCCTCAAAAAATTTAGCAGCTTAAAACCACAAGCATTTATTATCTCACAGTTTCTGTGGGTCAGGAAT
This sequence comes from Cynocephalus volans, assembly GCF_027409185.1. Lineage (NCBI taxonomy): Eukaryota > Metazoa > Chordata > Mammalia > Dermoptera > Cynocephalidae > Cynocephalus > Cynocephalus volans. The sequence goes on from NC_084461.1 coordinate 103,300,780, forward strand.
CCTAGCATAGTGAAGTTGGGTGCCTTTGGCTCAAGGTCCTCACGATGAAGTTAGACAAGATTCAGCAGGGGGAACAATCATCTCAAGGCTCACCTGGGGTTGAAGGATCTGATTCCAAGCTTATTTGCATGGTTTTTATCAGCTTTTTGAAGATCCACCTCCAATCTCACTCTCATGAGCCTCTCCATAAGTCTGCTTCAGGACATGGCAGTTGGCTTTTCCCAGAACTAGCAAGAGAGATCTAAAGGGAAAGAAGGGAGAGCATGCCCAAGACCTAAGTCACAGTCTCTTTTAACTTAATGTCAGAAGTGACATCCATCACTTTGTCACATTCTACTCACAAGAAACAATTCATCAGTCCAGCCATCACTGAAGAAGAGAACACACGTAGAAATGAATACCAGGAGGCAGGATCACTGGGAGCCACCTCATATGAAGCTGCCTACCGGAAAGTGTAGCACAAAACTGGAATAAGTGTTACCCAGCCAGAGGAAACTAGTTATCTAAGTAGTGGCTCTCATTTCTCGTATGCATAAAAGTCACCTGGGGAGCATGTTAAACCCCTGATTTCCATGCCTCACCACTAGAAACCACAAGTAAAGAGACCTAAGGTGGGGCTAGCTGGACCTGTGTCTTATCAGGTGATTATAACACAAATGATTTTCTGACCACACCGAAAGATCACACTGGTCTAGGTAAAGATTTTATTTTTCATGCCCTGTACATTGAAATGATTTTCCCACTCCCAAAGCACACATTCATTCAATGTAAAATAAGTGCAAAGAAGTCCAACAAAACCCAATTTTTCTCGCAGTTTCATGTTTCGCAAATTTTTCTCGATATTTCGAAGTTCTTTTTGAAATAACAATCAAGAACATTCTCTCCCCCTCATTTTGATGGAGTCCCCAGTTTGTTGGTACCTGCAGTCCAGCTGAGTCTGCCTAGTAGGACATTATTCTCCGTGGTGCTCAGTGGGAAGAGTAGCTCAGTGACTGTGAGGATTGAATTTCCATGCTGCCCAGTCCTAGACGGGTGAATTTTTTTAAGTTACCCAATTTCTGTATGTTTTTAAAATGAGCATAAAATACCTACCCTATAGGACTATTTTGTGAATTAAATGGGTTAGCTAACAGAAGTATACCAATTAGCACAAAGTAGGTACCCAATTTGCAGCATTGAACAACACATGGTAAACTCAATAAATGGTAACTGCTGTCACAATTATTCTACCAGAACAGTTTGTGGTTATAGATAATTATATTTCTCTTTTTGTGAATTTTCTATTCTTATTAAGAACAGGTAAGATCATCACTGTCATACTGATATGTGTTTTGTTTTCTTGCTATTTTTTAAAAACTATTTTGTATTTAAGTTTTTCAGAAGCATCTTTTAAATTGTATTTATCTGATTATCAAAGTCATGAGCTAATTGGTACCCCCCCTTTTTTTTTTACTTTTCTTTTTATCCTTCACCTTTACTGAGGTGTAATTGTAATATACAATGAAGTTTAATTGGGATATATAATTGTGATATACAAGGTATACAAAGGGATGTTTTTATACAAATATACATTGTAAGATGATTACTACAATCAATCTAACTAATATATTCATCACCTCACATAGTTCCCTTTGACTTATGGTGAGAAAACTTGGTATATTTTCTCTTAACAAATTTCAGGCATACAGTGCATTATTAATAACTGTTGTCATCCTGCTGTATATTAGGTTTCCAGAACTTATTCTTCTTATAACTGCAAGTTTGTACCCTCTGACCAACATCTTCCCATTCCCCCGCCCCCCCCCCCCCAATCCCTGGTAACCACCCTTTTACTCTCTGTTTCTGTGAATTTAACTTTTTTAGATTCCACATATAAGTGAGATTATGCTGTATTTGTCTTTCTGTATCTGGCTTATTTCACTTAGGATAATGTTCTCAGGGATCATTCATGTTGTCACAAATGGCATGATTTCCTTCTTTTTTTAGGCTAAATATATATAGTATATATAACACAATTTCTGTACCCATGCATATGTTTATGAACATGTAGGATGTTTCCATTTCATGGCTATTGCTAATAATGCTGCAATAAACATGGGAGTGCAGATGTCTCTTTCAGATAGTGATTTTATTGCATTTGGCTATATAACCAGAAGTAGGATTACTGGATCATACAGTAGTTCTGCTTTTAATCTTTTGAGGTTTTCTATGTTTTCCATAATGGTTTTACCAATTTACATCACCACTAACAATGTATAAGGGTTCTCTTTTCTCCGCATTCTCACCAACACTTGTCATCATTCATCTATTTGATAATAGTCATTCTAACATGAGTGAGGTGTATCTCATTGTAGTTTTGAATTGCATTTCCCTGATCATTAGTGATGTTGATCATATTTAATACACCTGTTGGCCATTTGTATATCTTCTTCAAAAATGTGTCTTTTCAGATCGTTTGCTCATTTTTTACTTTTTGTTTTTCATTTTTATTTTATTATTATTATTATTATTATTATTTGCTTTTAAGTTGTAAGAGTTCTTTATACGTTTTGGGCATTAAACTCTTATCTGCCTATGGTTTACAAATATTTTCTCCCATTCCATGGGTTGCCTTCTCATTTCATTGATCATTTTCTTTGATGTGCAGAAACTGTTTAGTTTGGTACAGTCTACTTTTGGTGCCTGTGCTTTTGGTGTCATATCAAAAAAACTATTGCCAAGACCAGTGTCATGAAGCTTTCCCCCTTTGTTTTCTTCTAGGAGTTTTATGTTTTCATGTCTTATGTTTAAATCTTTAATCCACTTTGAACTGATGTTTTTGCAAATGGTGTAAGATAAGAATCTAATTTTATTTTTTTGCACATAGATGTCTGGTTTTCTTTTAGTAAATACTGATGATTTACACTTTTTTCTTCCACTGTGGTTTTTCTAAACTTTTTCAGAAAATCTTGGGTTGAATGCCACTACCTGCATTCTGCATTTTCATCTTCTTTCTTAATTGTGTCTTTATTTCTATTTTAAAGTGTATCATCCACACCTTGGACTCAATTTTCTGTGATATCATATCTGTTCTTCATCAGCTATGATAAGGACTTTATTTCTACTACAATAATAATCTCCTTGAAATTCTTCTTTATTTTGCAGAACTCCTTTTCAAATTTTTTGCTCCTATCTAATAGAGGTCATATCATCATACATTCTTTGAAAAGTCAGAATGTTCTTCTTTGGAATACTTAAAATATATTTCCTATCTCTTGTGTTGGAAAATTTGTTTCCAGGTCCCAGTTGGTTAGTTTTGTGTGTGTGTGTTTCACTTAAAATCAAGAAACTCTATCTTGATCCTGTATTTGCCCACAGGAAGATTAACCTTAAGTCTAACTTAAATTTATACTCTGATTCTGGTGAAAACCTTCTCTCAGATTTCAGAAATAGGAGAAGATAATGTACAAGGTTTCTAGCCTCATACTCAGTGTTCAGCATGAGTTCTCTGATGTGGCTGTCCTATCTGGAAGAAGGAAGAGTAAATGAAGAATAATCTGGAGCTCACATCACTAATAAAGTCCTTGTAGGCTCCAATCTGCCTGGAACACTGCATTTTGGGGCTCTATCTATGTGATAAAATGTTCTTCTAGTAGCCTCCTTGACTTTCCTCTTTTCATCTCCTCCAAGATGAACAATTTCCTATCCTAATTATTTGCTCTGAGTAGAACAGGAAAGGTGAGGTACAAAGATGACTAATGTCTGGCCTGTTTTCTGACTGCCACTATTATGCTTGGCACATACACCATAAGAGCCCATCAGATCCAATTTTAGTTTGCGTTTCTTTTTCAAACTGTTCTATTTGTAAGAATATTTAATGACTTTCATTTTTACTCAATGGTATTCCAGGAGTCAAAGGAAAATTTTACTTACATCATTCTTGCCATTACCATATTGATCTATTGAACTCTATTTCAAAACTGCATTACAAAACTTCAGTGATTTTTTTTCTATATCTTAAAATATTTGGTATTTATTTTCATAGAGATTATTTATCATTGATCTTCATTACTTATCAATTATCACTACTGATGTTAAAAATAAGTAAACTAGAAAAATACAAAACATGATGTAACAGCCTAGAAGGATGAGACAATGTCCTTCCTTAGTTTTCTTAATGCATTGTCTGAAGCATTGTACCATATTTAAAGACGTTATAAAAGTAGACACTGTTTTTGTATTTTATTTTTTGCTTTCATTGAACACAACTGAAAATTCAGTATTTTTCAATTTGTATCAAAATATAAAGAGAATAAAATTGACAGAGGAAGATGATTCACAAGTCAGAGAGCAGCACCCTAGAAAATAACAGTGAGGGTGAAATTGTTCATACGAGTAAAAGTCTATATGAACCAAAAGAAAAAATTAAAAAATGGGAATATATCAAACTAAAAAGTTTCTGCACAGCAAAAGAAACAATCAACAGAGTGAAAAGACAACCTACAGAATGGGAGAAAATTTTTGTCAACTATGCATCTGACAAGGGACTAATATCCAGAATATACATAGAACTCAAGCAATTATACAGTAAAAAAATAAATGACCCAATTAAAAAATGGGCAAAGGAGCTGAATAGACATTTTTCAAAAGGAGACATGCAAATATCCAACAGATACATGAAAAAATGCTCAACATCACTAGTCATCAGGGAAATGGAAATTAAAACCACAGTGAGACACCACCTCACTCCAGTTAGACTGGCTATGATCAAAAAGATGGTGAATAACAAATGCTGGCAAGGGTGTGGAGAGAAGAGAACACTCCTGTACTGTTGGTGGGACTGTAAATTTTTACAACCACTTTGGAAAACAATTTGGAGACTTCTCAAACAACTACTTCTTCCATATGATTCAGCAATCCCTCTCCTGGGTATATATCGAGAGGAATGGAAATCATCATGTCAAAGAGATACCCACACTCCCATGTTTACTGCAGCTCTGTTTACAGTAGCCAAGATATGGAACCAACCTAAATGTCCATCAATAGATGATTGGATAAGGAAATTGTGTTATATATACACTATGGAATACTACTCTGCCATAAAAAAGAATGAAATACTCCCATTTGCAACAACATGGATGAACCTGGAGAAATTTATGTTGATTGAGTGAAACAAGCAAAGCAGAGAGGGATAAATACTGCATGTGCTCACTCATATGTGGGAGCTAAGAGAGAAAGAAGAAAGGAAAGAAAGACCACAGTAGTGCTGTGAAGGAAAGAAAGACCACAGTAGTGCTGTGATCCAACAGAGGGAGGGAACATTCCTTGTGCTACAAATTGGAGTTGAGGGGAGAGGGGGAAGAGGAGGGAGGTTGGGGGATAATTGGGAGGGGACAAAGGGTACAAAAGTAATTTCTGGTAATGGATATGCCCCCCAGTATGAATCTGGCCCCCACATCATGGACAGGAGGGGGGACAATCAGCTTGGTATCTCAAGAATATTTGAAATAAATAAATAAATAGACAGACAGACAGACAGACAGACAGACAGACAGATAGATAGATAGATAGATAGATAGATAGATAGATAGACAGATAAATAAATGTTTATATGAATTTTATCAAAACTGAAAAACTGCTGAATGAACACTGTATTCCTAAGAAAATAAAGAAAAAATATTTTCCCAACTGGTTAGTCATAAAATGTGAAGGATCAACTCGGCAATATTTTGCAGGAAAACCTGAATCATCCCATATTTTAAAAGTTTATATGATAATATTTTTTCACCTTTTATGTTTGTATACAAAAATTTTCTTGATACAAGAAAATGTTGTTATGTTCAGATTCTTATTAACATTTTTAGTTATTTTTCATTCTCTCTTTATTTTCACTTCTAAAAAATTTTAAAATAACTGAAAAATGTTAAAACTTAAAAGGGATTTATTGGACCCAGATGGTTAAAGCAATGACCATATTCCTGGCTTCTTGAGGGTTCAGAAAACATTACCAGCTAGTTGGTGGCAGCTTATGATTATGGTTGTCATGAGTGTCATCATTATCAACATCTAATTGTTTACACAATGAATGGGTCACTGATAGTTTTTCTCAATTACTTGATATCCATTTACTATTACAGCAATAGGTAGTTTGTTCATATTTACTTACAGTAGTGATGTTAAAATTTCTCTTTACCTCAAAATGTACACTGGTGGGAAATAGGAGAAGAGAAAGTCTATATCAGAGGCTGTTGACTGAATATCACTTTACGAGAGAGGTCTGTATGTATAAATTTATTTAAAATTAAAAACAATTAGGCAAAAGAAAAAAATTCTAGATATAAAGAAAACAAAGGAATGAAAACAAAATCAGGTAGAAAAGAATAATTAAGAGAGAAAAGGAAGTAAGGAAGTTGAGAGAAAAAGGGCTAAAGAATCAGAAGGACCTTTAGAGAGAGTGAGAGATTATCCAATTTAAATACTTTATCACTCATACATTTATCAGCCACAAATTTACTCAGCATCTAAATATGCCATGAACTATGCTGGGAATACAAAGTTAAAATCCTGTCTTTAGGGGTTCATAGTGCAGTGGGCAAGATTCACAAATAAACAACTTTATTTTCCCTGTGGAATGGTAAGTCTTCAGCATCCTAAGCAACTGCATCTCAGCTGATAGTGGGGTATCAGTTAGGCTACCAATGTGAATAGAGTAACCATGTGGGATGAGTACTTAAGAAATGAAAGTAAAATGAAAGTTGGAAGTGGAAAAGTAGAATTCTACAATTTATCAAGAAAATAGCATCCTATCCCATTTTTTACCAAAAAAAAAGTATTACACCCTACTAAACAATTTATAGTACCATTATAGAAATAAGTTTAAAATGCTACAGGAGACAGAGAGGGAAGAAATAAATCATGCTTGGTTGAAGTCGTAAGGGAGTTAGTCAAAGCAGGCTTCAGACAAGCAGTGACATATGAACTGTCTTTTTTTAGATATAGGATCTCCAGGTGTATCAGGAGGGAAAAAACAATTTAAAGAGACAAAAGAAATGCACAGAACTTGGGAGGAAAGAAAGCTGTTGTACACAGGAAGCATAAAATCACCTGATTTGAGTAGAACCTAAACTGCATACAGTACAGAATTTTGGTGGCAGATAACGCTGCTAGGAAACTGGCGACACTAGAAAGTATCTGCACGGGGATTTACATACTACCCAGAAGGCAATGGGAGGCTATTTAAGCAAGGAGTGACATTAACACTCTCTGAACCTCAATTTTCTCATTTACAAAATGAAGATAAAGTACTTGTTTTAATATAACTGATTTTATTATGTTCTGGATTTCCTATTTTTGTTGATGGCAAAAATGGTGAGAATGCTAGGTAGGTAAACTGAACTTGGATAATTAAAGACAGCTTGGTTTAAGACAGACTTTTCACTGTTTTAAGACAGACTTTTCCACTGAAAAGTTGATTTTTCAGTCAGTTCAAAGCTCAAATTCAAAACCAGGACTGTTTCTCTCCTCTCAAAGCATCTTTCCTCTCTCTCCTCTTTCTCAAGATGCTCTGGGTGCAGATAGAAGAAGGGCACTTTTCTTTTCATATAATACTACTCAGTGGGCTCTCCACATGTGGTCTGTATTCATGCAGATTAGTGAGGTCAGTGGTTCCCAAAGATTTGATCTCCAGATCCCTTACACATTAAAAAATATTAAGAAATCAAAAAAGTTTTTAGTTATGTGGGTTATATTGTTTATATATTTATGTAGGTTATTTATTGATATACATCATGTTAGAAATTAAAACAAAATTTTGAAATTTACATTAATTTTAAAATAATATCAAAAACTTATAACATATTAATACAAATAACATATATATTATATATATATAAAATAACTAAACTTTCAAAAAAATAGTGATACAAATGGCATTATTGTACATTTGGAGATCTCTTGAATATCTAAATGTCTGGCTTAATAGAAGAAAGTTGGATTCTCATAAATACTTCTGTATTCATTCTGTTAAGATATATGGTTTTAGTTGAAACACTTAGCTGGAAAAGGAAGGGGTATTCTAATAGTCTGTTCATATAGTTGTTGCTATTCTTCTTTGATACAGCAACAGAACTCAATTCAACAAATGGGAGCTTCTTAAAAGTACCTGAATAATTAGAAACCATATCAATAAATTTTTGCACTTTTTGTACTCAAGTTTATCTTGTTAACTCAAATAGATCTTCCTGTCATGCCTGATTTTGTAACTTCCATTGTGAAGTATTGGTTGAATGAGTTATGCAGATCTTCCATGTGTTGACATATTTCCTTATTCGATGTCAAGAAAATATTAATATCTCTATCACCACTGATCTAATGAGAAATGTCTGTCGAGCTTAAGGTAGCAAACAGAAGGTTTTCAAATGGATTAGTTTTCTAGTGTTGTCATAACAGGCTACCAAATCTTAGCATATTAAAATAACACAAGTTTATGATTTCCAGTTGCACAGTTCAGAAACCCACCTGAACTCAACTGGGTCTTCCGCTCTGTGTCTCATAAGGTTAAATCTAATTATTAGCTAGCCTGGTCTCTTACCTGAACGCTCTGTTGGAGAATCTGCTTCTACACTCATTCAGGTTGTTGGCAAAATTCTGTTCCCTGCAGTTGTAGGTGTATGGTCCCTGATTCATTATAGCCTGTCAGCGAGAAAGGCTCTCAGCTCCCTAAGGATTACTTCATTGCTTTTCACAATGCTCTCTCCATTTTCCAACCTGAAACAGCATCTTGAGTCCTTTTTATGCTTTGAATTGCTCTGATCTCCTCCTATGGCACATCTTTTCTGCTTCCAGATAAAGAAAGTTCCTTGCTTGTATGAGCTTATGTGATTAGATTGGTTCCACCAGGAAAATCTAGGATAATCTCCCTATCATAAGTTTTATAATCTTAATTATATATGCAAAATGCTTGTCTTATAACATATTCATGGGGTTAAGGGCATGGAACTTGCAGGAGGAGGGGGCATTATTCTGTCTACAAAGGCAAACTTCTAATTATTGCTTGAAGACTCTTATTTTATTACTGGAAACAAATACAATCAATTGTTTTTCATGAAATGACAGAGGCTCACTTTATTTATTTTCAGGAAAGTCTCTTTCTGACACCCAAGCATAAATAACCATCGCTTCTCTTTTAGTTGTTCTTCCAAGTAAAAATAGTGATCCATAAAACAAAACAAAAGAAAAAAACTACTTTAGCTCACAACTCAAAAAATAACCTGCGTACTTTTCCTTGAGACAAGCATCATATGTTGTCTTACAGAACTTTATGCATTATTCCCATTGTATCACCAGAATAGTAAAATGCTATATTCTCAAGGGTGGAGATTTGTAAAATTGCCAATTTTTACTCCTTCATGAAGGACATTCTTAAGAGACATTAGCAGTTTTTAATCCAAGTGTATGCCAGTAAAGACACAATGACTCCTAGTACAATTTGGTTCTCCTGCCTTGATCTGTGCTAAGGTATCAGCAGTAGTCACTATTATTGCTTTTGCATCCTCAAAGCAAACATCAAATAACTTCTCAGAATTATATAAAAACAATTTTGACCTTACACACTACCTAAAAGAATCTCAGAGGTCTGCAGGCCATATTTTGATAACCACTTGGCTTTAAAACTCACATTTTTTGAGAACTCACATGTCTGATTGTAGCTTATTATGAGGGTACTTCAAAAAGTTCATGGAAAATGGAATTAAAAGATAATACAAATGCTTCCATGAGCTTTTTGAAGACCCCTCATATATTAAGTCTAAAATCTAAGTGGCTTAATATATTAAATGATATTTTTCACTCATAAAAAATACAGTCCTGGTATGGATAGTTCACTTTGACAACTCTTCCTCATGTAGTGATTAAATGTTCTCGGCATGTGTTTCAATTGCCTATCATCATGTTGTCTCTTAAAGATCTCCCATATAGTAGCAGCCAGAATCAGCTGGGGTTACAGACACCTAAAGGATCAACTGGGTTAGACATCCAAGATGACTATCTCACATCACTAGATGAACACTGCTGACCTTAGTCTCTTCTTGTAGACTTTCTATTTGGCTCGGGTTTGTCAAAACATTGTTCATAGATTCCCAGAGGTAGTGTCTGAAAAGCAAGCTTTCTAAGAGACAGGAAGAAGAATTTGCCTAATCCTTAGGGCTTGGGCATACCAACTAGCACCACATTATTTCTATCAGATTGTCTTGGTCAAAGCAGTCATGGAATCTGACCCGATTCAAGGGGGAGGAGACAAAATTCCCACCTCATGGGAGGAGGAGAATCAGAGACTTTGCGGCATCTTTATTTCTACTGCCTGATTGAATCTTGAGAAGTTGTCATGTCCAGCATACTGTTCTATGTCTACTCACTGGGAGGTAGTCACTCTGGCCTTATCCCTGGGTACTCTACTGCTGAACTTGTCTATTGGGGCATCAAAATTGTACCTGCTTTTGAAGTTCATGGTCTCTGACAATCCCACTATTACGAAGTGTTGAATCTCTCATCTCAAACACCAGCCCTCTTCTTGCACACCAATTCTCTCAGTACTTTAGCCTCCTGCTTCCAGGACATTTGTGAACATCTAAATCTACTGCAAGCCCAATACCAGCTAAGAATATCAGGAGGGATATCTCAGGCCATGTCTACCAGCACCCTCTACCAAAGTTGCTCTACCAATTTTTAACCATTTGGAATAAGGTACATCTCTAATGAGCTTATAATTTTCTAAGGTTATATACATTGGGAAAAGTAGAACAAGTCACTCTCTTCTGGAATTTCCCCCATCCTGAAATCTCACTAGATATTTCTGCCACCCCTGCACTTGTGATTTGGCCTGAGAAGTGGGAGACGTGCACAAGTACTCATGTCCAACCACTTGCATTTAGCTAACTTTCTTTTTCCTTGGCTTAACCTCTTAGCTCCAGGTCTTTCTACTTCCCCTTTCTATATGTTAGGAATCCCTTAAATCCATTCCTCTATGCTATACCTAATAGTAAAAATACTCCAATTTTTTCAGAATTCTTGATATATAAAAGGAAATGTTTATAATTTAGAAGGGGTAAATACTTCTCTATATCAACAAAGTCTTGCTTTCAAGAGTACTTTCTCACTATAGATAAAATTCAGCAATACACTATTAGTTCTATTGGCAAACTATGGTATGCATGCCAAATCCAACATGTGTTTGTATGGTCCACGAACTAAGAATAGATTTGACATTTAAAAAGTGCTGTTATACACCACATTTTCTTTATTCATTCATTCATTAATGGACACAGATTGATTCCATATCTTGGCTATTATGAATAGTGCTGCAAGGATTGTGAAAGTACAAATATCTCTTTGACACACCGATTTCCTTTCCTTCAGATATAGGGCCAGTAGTGGGATTGCTGGATCATATGGCAGTTCTATTTTTAATTTTTTTTTAAAACCTCTATATTGTTTTCCACAATGACTACCAATTTACATTCTCACCAGCAATGTAGGAGAGTTCCCTTTTCTCCACATCCTTGCCAGCATTTGTTGTTTTCTGTCTTGTTCATAGTAGCCATTCTAACTGAAGAGAGGAGATATCTCATTGTGTTTTTGATTTGCAGTCCCCTGATGATTAGTGATGTTGAGAACTTTTTCATATACTTGTTGGCCATTCGTATGTCTTCTTTTTGAAATACTATTTAGCCACAAAAAAGATGAAATCCTGACATTTTTAACAACATGGATGAACCCAGAGGACATTATGTTAAGCAAAATAAGCCATACAGAGAGATGAATATCACATGATCTCTTTCATATGTGGAATCTAAAAAAGCTGATCTCGTTGAAGTGGATAAAAAGAGAAGTGTTTACTAGAGGCTGGGGAGGGGAAATGGGGTGCAGTGGGAGAGGGAGAGAGGATGGTTCATGGGTACAAAGGTATGGTTAGATACGAGGAATAAGCTATGGTGTTCTATTGCACAGTAGAGTGACTATAGTTAACAATAATGTATTTTACATTTTAAAAATAACTGGAAGAGAGGATTTCAAATATTCTCACCACAAATAAATGATATTCTTTGAGGGGATGGATTTTCTAATTGCCCTGATTTGATCATTATACAATGTATATCTGTATGGAATCATCACATTATACTCCATAAATATGTACAATTATTATGTATCAATTAAAAATAAAGTAAAACTAAAAAAAATGAGAAAAATAAGTGTTGTTTAAAAAAACAACAAATAAACAAGAAAATCAAAAACCAAAAAAGAATATGAGACAAAGATGATATTTGGTCCATGAAGATTAAAATATTTACTATGGTCATTTACAGAAAAAAAGTTTACCAATTCTTATTCTATATGATATCTTCTCTAGTCCACAAATAACAAATGCCTTTGCTTAAATGCTTGGAGGGACACAGTGAAACTTGGTATGTTAGTTTAGCTGTATTAGTTTAACATTTTTTTAAAATCCTCATTTCATGTATAAGAAAAGATCTATTTCAATATCTGACACATACTGAGTGTTCAATAAATGCTAATTTCTGTTTCAGCCCACTTTTCCTCAATAAGGATAATGGAAAAAGAATAAAAGTTTGTGATTTAACTAACTGAAAAAATTAAAGCATTGATGTTTTAGATATTTAAAAGGCATTTACTGTTTAAATGGAATTGAAATGTTTAAACGTAATTTGAGGCAATGGAGAACGTTGTAAACTTGTTTGCAGACAAGTCGAGCTAGATGTGACCTTGTAAAAGTGCTACAGAGTCATTTGGAAATATCAGTGTACTTTGAAGAAAGGATTGAGTGTTGAATAGTTAAATGTGCTTATGATCTGGGAAAATATGTGACAGTAGGAACCACTGGAGTATAAATTTATATCACTGAGGAGAAATCAGAAATAAGCAAGTCAGAATGCTGGACACTATCTGCAATTTCAAAGCCAAGAGAAGGAAAGAAAGAATCAAAGATAGGTAAGTCAAAGAAGCAGCAATAGAACCAAAAACAAGTTTTTCTGGATGCTAAGGGAATAACTGATGAGGAAGCTGTGGCCCGAAGAATTTAAGCAGTTTCCCCAAGATTCCCCAGCTAGGTAATCACAGAGTCAGTATTTCAAATATTAATACTAATACTTTTCCCACTACTAAATGATGACTCAACCACCCCTGCCAAGTTACTTGTATTAGTATCTAAACACTATTGTAACAAATTTATTCTCTTACAGAGTCCTGGAGGTCAGAGATCTGAAATGGGTCTCACTGGGCTAAAAAGAAGACATACACAGGGTGGCTGGTTCATTTCTGGAAGCTCTGCTGGAGAATCAGTTTCCTCGACTCTTTGGCTTCTAGAGACTGTCTGCATTCCTTGGCTTATGACCCTCTTCCATTTTCAAAGCCAGCAATGTTGAGTCGAGTCTTTCTCACATGCCATCGCTCTGACACTGATACTCCTGCTTTCCTCTGCCACATTTTAAGGACACTTGTGATTGGGCCCACCTAGATTATATAAGATCGTCTTATTATTTTAAAGTCAGCCAGTTAGCAACTTTAATTCCATCTGCAACCTTAATTCCCTTTTGCCGTATAACCTAACATACTCACGTGATCCCAGGTTAAGGAGTAGATATCTTTGGGGGCCATTATTCTTCCTACCACACTACTCCGCTCCACATTGCTCCCCACTCCTTAGTCATTCCATCTCAAACCTGGGAGCCACTTTTGTTTTGAATCCTAACTTTAATCAGTTACTAAGTTTCAACAAGGCTTCTTTTATCCACTTATTCTTCATTTGACAAATAAATGGAGAGAAAGACTCCAAGGTTCAAGCTATTATTTGTAATTAAAAGAAGAAATAGCTCTAGTGCTTGTCTTCAAGGACCTAAAAATCTGATTACTCAGTTTAATACACTGCTTGTTTTTCTTTAATTTTATCTTCATGCCTAAACTAAAATAATTTCCTCTTCTTCCTCTTCTCTGTTTTATCACCTCTTTCTTTCATTTTCCACACATCTTGGCACCCAAATTTTTCTGAGTATTCAGCCCAGTGTCATGTTTTTAAGTTCTTTCTCCTTTACTTCAGCATTTACAGTGTACCCTACAAATGGATTATACCCTACTGCACACTGTTTAGTGCACACTGTTCATGAACTGTCTAATCTGAAATAGTCTTTCCTGCCACTCATTCTTCTTGCAAACATGTGTATAAATCCAAACATATATTCTTTCTCTTAATGTTTTCTAGCCCAGATACCTCTCTTAGAAGCTTGCTCCTGGCTTACAGGTGAGTGAAAGAGATGGAAACACTGCTTGTTGGTACTACTTCCCTGTTCAGAAGTCTGTAAAAAGGCTTCCCTTAACCTATCAAACTTATCTAATACCAAATCCTATAAATCCAAGCCCGTACTCCATTATCAGGACTCTCTTTGCTTGTGAATTATCTCCATGACTACTACAGAGTCACCTTAAAGAGGCAATCCACACTCACATACTGATCATATCATGCTCATTCCAACATTTAAAGCTTTTGTTCCTGCTCTGATTCCTTGCCTGGAATGTTTTTCTACGTCTGTATCCTTATCACAACCACCTTGATATCTTATGCCTGGGGTTATTTTACAAACTCTCCTTCATGATGTAGTTTTCACTTTTTGATTTTTCATAGAATTTATTATCATTATCACCCAGCGTATTATATGACACTACCAGCTGTAAAACAAACCATACACTTAAAAACAGCTTGTCAGTGGTCAGTGGTTAGGAGCAGGGAAGGAAAGGGAAGACACTATGACGTTACATACAGACATCACAACCCAATTTCAGAAAACGTGAAAAAGTCGGAATCAATAAACATGGTATTTTGCTAATTCTACTCTGTTATTTAGTCCTCTAATCATTAAGCATGTGTAAGCTTAGTATAAACCACATATTTGGCTTTGGATTTTCCACGGTAAGGTCATGCTTTTTACACATCTGCTGATTCTGAACTTTTACACATTAAGCATATATTAATTGCTACTAATATATTCAAATTAGTTAAATGGAACTGTAGACGTGTATATCATATTGAGAATTTTACAAATTCATTACCTCATGGGAACAACAATTTTCTAAAATAATACAAAATTCATACTTCAGGCAAATCAGAGCCAAACCATATTTATGTCCAAAAGCAATTTTTACTGATGAGCCAACTCCCAGCCAAAGCCAACTTATATCCCAAAGTACTTTTTACTGATGAGATTGTTAAAAACTGTAATGAAATTTTGCCACCTTAGTAGAACAAAACAAGGCACTTATAAATACTGAGAAAACAAATTGAATTAACAAAGCCAATGCCTACTTTAATAAAATGACAAGCAAGACGAGCAGCAAAAAGTATCAACTTCAGAATTAGAGTGTATAGAACAAGTGGCCCATTCAATCTTCTTTATGGCTCTGTGGCCCAGTTCTACCACTGACATCATATTTAGTTTCTTCAGAAAAGTCAATGACCATTACAACTGTCCTTAATTCTCAGAATCAAATGACTTGAGAATACTTCCTATTCTGAGGTCTTAGACCACTGGTGGTCTTCCTGAACCTTATTCTTTAAAGGGATAAATGCAGCCTCCTAAAGGAGGAACATGAAAGGAAACAAGAGGTTCTCTTGGGGACTGCACTTTGTGGTTGTGTTTTTTCTTCTTTCAAGTACCAACAATGGTAGCATTTCAAAAGCATTGAGGGCTTGATCTGAAATAGTGCACTGTCCATAAATATAGTTTTATGTCCCAACAGTGAGCAGAATCAAAAATACTACAATGCCTCATGTTGCACAGTGTTGGTGAGTCACTGAGGATGTGAAATGTCATTGCAATAAGCACCCATACGTTCCTCAGCCTGAGATTTGAAAACAAAAAATAAGCAACAAACAAAAGAACTCAAAAGGAGATGTTTTATATGTAATTACTCTCCTGGTGTTAAGAGGATGTATATGAACCGCACAGGTGAGAGGAACCGGCAAGCGTATCAGTTTTCAAAGGATGAGATTTCTATGATTCTGCACAACACAAAAAATCACTGAACATATATATATATATATATATATATATATGCACACTCTGGGCCAGACAATTAAAACAGGAGCTCATATATGCATTGTATAAACATCATTTTGTTGGAATATATTGTCTATATCATAAGTTACACTATTTGAGACTTATACTAAAAATAAAATGAATGACAATTAAGATGATTCCTTTGTAAAGGCTTTTTTTCTTTTAAATTATAAAATATGGAAAGTAGCTTGTGTTGATAAAGCACATGCTTCTTTGGAAATACTTTCATGTTCTACCCATTATGAAGCATCTCATTAGGAGAAGCCACATTTTTTAACTTTTACTGGTGGCCAATTGTTGTGAGGACATTATCTCTGGAGCACCTTCCCAGCATGCTCCTTAAATTCATCCCCAAACTAAGGACCCTCAAAACTCAAAAGGCCTTAGAGAGAGAATAAATTGAAGGAAGGAAGATAGACTTTAAGGCAAAATGGGTTGCTTTATTTACTCATAAAAATTAATATATTTTGAAACATAACAAAACATCATCAGCCAGCCTTTCTTGAAAGTTGTTTGCACACAAAGCACTGTGGTTATGAGAATAGTCTGTAGCATTTCCTAATCAAGTCTCCACATATCCTTAACCAAAATCAGACATTAAGAAGAACACAAGATTTGACACCAATTACTGGAAAAGGCAGGAGAAAGAAAAACTGGTGTCTAGGAATCACCTCAAACAAATTCTGCACTGTGCTGATAGAGTCCAACGGTAAACTGAGAAAAATGCCTCCACTGCGTGACAGCCATGATAGTGTGGAAGTGATTTTTTTTTTTTAAGATGAGATCATCTGAAATAATCTTTTCTGGCCCCATATAAGAACATTGACATCAAATTTTCCATTTTGGTGTTTTGTGCTAAGATTAAGTGTCTTACTTCCTTGACTCAAGCCAAGTGCCCACAGTATCAGATTTGCTTGCCCTCACCTATATGAAACAGGGTAAAATTGAAAACAAGTTAATATGAAAGAGAAGATTTAAGAGATGAGAGTGTCAACATATTAGTCCAAAGGATAAAAAGGTAGCTGGAAGTCTCTCCTGTGTGTCTCTAATTCCATATTGAAGAAAAAGAGAAGAAAGATTGCTTTAGCAGTTACATTTCAAAGAAGACTTAGATAGCTTTTGACTTTTATGCCTTGGTGAACTTTAATTATTTTGTTCTATACTTTTTACTATTAGTGAAGAACCTCAAAAAAAAAAAAAAAAAGCAATCAACCCAAAACTATGTTTATTCTTATGTAGCCACTTCTTGGGAAGGACATTTCAATAATTTGGTTTTAGACTCTGCAAGAGAAAGATCTCTATGATAAATAAATAAAAAAGATTTGTAGGGTTTTTTTGTTTGTTTGTTTGTTTTATGTAGAAACAGGTTATAGTAGAAGGATCAATTCCTCCGGTAGACAACGAAAAGAACTAAGAAGGACCCCAGGAAGCCACCCCTAATCTCAGAAGTGATTCTGGGGGAATATTTTCAGGAGGACATCTCTTAGGTATACCCAGACACACCTCACTACAGCTTTAAAAGGCAGGAGCTCCTGAAGGTCGCAGGAAGAAAGCTGAAGGAAGAGCACGTAAAAGGTCACATATTGCTGGCACCTGTGTATCTTTCTTTGACTAGACAACTGCTCTTGAGGGGCAGGCACATCAGTAAAAACCTGACTTTGCCTCGGATTTTTAAAATATTTATTCCAAAGGAAAAGTAATGAATGATAACCTCTGGGGAAGAGACTCAGCAATTTCTTTCTTTGAATAAGCTAGTTTAGAAACCACTATTTTATATGCAATCAACTCTCAAATATTTGGACTAGTACTTCGCATTCTTGGGTGTTCATTAGAAGCTTTTAAAAATCCCAAATGCCTTGGACCTACCATAAACCGATAAATAAGAAAAGTTGGTGGTAAAACCCAGGCATTAGTGTTTCCATGTGGAAAAGCAAAACAAAATATAGTGAAACAAAATACACCTCAGGTGATTTAATCCAGCCAGGTTGATAATATCAAAAAGAAAGAAAAGCAGAATAGGAGGGGAAAAGAGAAAGAGGGAGGAAAAGCAAACAAGAGGAATGAAGGGAAGAAACTGTTACTAATGTGAGGTGCTATTGATTATAATTGACATCCCAATTTCAAAGCTGAATAAATGTTTTACATTGTCTTACAATCATCAATGAAATATAGTAATGATGTTAAGTCCAATTGTATATTTTTGTTTAGCACTGTACATCATTTAAAAGTATTGCATATAATATTTATATTATACTGCTAGGAGAGAAAAAGCAAGAAGTGAGAGAGAACTTAGAGTTGTCCCAGGAAATATTATTATCTATTTTGCTTCAACTAGTAAATCAAAAGTGAGATTTTCTGAGCTGAATGCCTATAAAAATACTATTACATTTAGTAAAGTCTTGCAAACTGTTGAGAAAATAATTGGACCCTCAAAGAAACATTCTGACTTCAAATCTGTCAATAACCAAGCCCACATTTTTGTGTGATAATGACTCCACTTCCTGGCCATGTCACGTCCACTGATCAAGATGGCTTTAACATTCTCCCAGCTGACTAAACTTCACAGGATTCTTCTCTGACCTCCCATTTCTAACAGCATTTACTTTAGAAAACTTGCCATTGCTAATTCCTCTCTGCCCCTTTGAGATGTAAATCTTCTATAACCCAGGAATGTCTTTCTCAAGGAACTGGGAGGCATCCCTTTTAAAATGTAATCATTTTGGGAGAGTGGGAGAGTAGGAGCCTAACTTTAGAAGCACCTATTAGCAAACCCAAAGGGACTAATAACATAGACCAACCTCCCTACTAACTTCCTGTAGTGCTTTACCACTAGGTCACCCTGGTGTTTTAAAAAGTCTCCCTCTTTTTGTTTTAGAGGAGTTGGTATTTGTGTCTTCTCTCCTTTGTTTAGTTAGCCTACCTAATGGCTTGAGTTTAACTTCTCCTCTATTGTAATAGTCTCAACCCCTATTGAAATAGTCTAGAATAAAATTTTCTTTGCCTGCTTAATTTTATCCAGAGCAATTTTTTTGTTGTTGTTGTTGATAACATCAAAAGGTCCGTGTTCCTCTCCCTGCACCTGCCAGCTGCAAACACATACAAACACACAAATGCTCATAAAACCCATGCAGCACCCTAGAACAGACTCAACACTCAAGAAACTATCGCCTGTAAATGCAGATCCTAAAAGACATTGGATTATTCCCTGTACTCATTTCCATCTATTACTCTCTATTAACTTAGCATGTAAACTCTTTGAGACATCAGGTGAATTCCTTATGCAAGGGTACTTCAAGAAGTCCATGGAAAAATGAAATTGAAAGATATTATGAATCTTCCCATGAATTTTTTTGAAGTATCCTCCTACACACAGACTCAAATGTTATGAAATGAAGCGGAATTGTTTAGGATAATAACTTTCCATTTAACTCAACATCTTTGCAGGAAAAAAAAATGATAGTGAAAGAGCAAGGATACAATGGATTTCCTGTTCCAGAGAGTGATAAAACAAGTGTTCGTAAGCCATTCTTAATTCAGAAAAGAGAAAAGTCTCCCTCCCCGCTCTCACTTCTCCCACTTGCTCCTCTTTCCATTGTAATCTAATACAATAGGAACTATGATATCTTGCCATTAGTAAAACAAAGCAAAACAAATGAACAAAATCAATGTCATAATTGAAAGATATTCCAAATATATAGTAATAATTACACATGCTGAGAACACTACCAAACCAAAGCTAATATTCTTCGGTATTTAAGAGGTGCTTAGCTATAGAATTTTATTTCTCCGGTTAACTTACATATACTTAAATACCAACAACTTTAAATTGGAATCTATGTTTAAGAAGCACATTTCCTTGAAAACTTTCTCTTTTTTCCTCCTCATCAAGACGGAAGTAGTAACATTTGCTCTGTTTGTGTTTCATTGTATTTTGCATTTAATTAATTTTGTGATTCAAATCTTTTCCTGGTTAACTTTGGCACCATGTGTATTGTAGAAGAAATTCTACACATACATAAAATTTGATTCAGTCATATTTCTTCTTGTATAAAGGCACTCTCTGATCACTGAAAAAGAATATGAAACAAAAGAATACCCGTCAGTGGTCAGCTCTGAAATGCTGATTACATAATAGTGCTTGTTTTTTGAACTTTCTTTCAATTGTATTCATAGGTATGATACTTTTTCTAGAGTTTTTCTGCTCTGCGTTATAAAGACAATTCTGGCATAAATCCATACAATACCAAGACCCTCAGGGGAAATAAAAAGACTCCTGAAATGAACAATAAAATTTAATGCTACCCTAGAACATCTCCAAATAAGGCAATTACAAATGAATACAGTCTCTGTGACTGAATTTTTAAGGGATTATACAGTGTGTGTCTTTTATGCTTAGGCAAATAGTAAACCTGATGGGATGCCAGAATATATATAGCTATCTATGAAGACAATCATCCTTGCCTTAAGGAAGTACAAATGTTAGACAAGTATAAACAGAATAAATATGTAATTACAAACTCTGATAAGTGCTATGAGGCTAACTCTAAGTCAAAGGAGAACTCTCAGGAATTTCATCTTGCACTGCTGCTCTCCATAAACTGAGAATTACATAAAAGCAACTGTAGCAAGCCCCTGTTGTGCATGGTTCTTAAAACGTATATGAGGGTACTTAAAAAAATTCATGAAAACATAAAATTGAAAGATAATATGAATCTTTCCGTGAACTTTCTGAAGTACCCTCATACACAGTCTATTTCCTCTTAACAAATGTGTTAAATATTTCTCAAGAGACTGGAAAAAAATTGGATAAATATAATACTGCTAATAATCTAATTGTAATTCCAGATATATTTTCATAAATTCTACACTTCAACTACAAAGAATTATATAGCTCTTCTTATGGAATTCTTTAGACACACATCTATGGCAATGAGTTTGGATGGCTCGTTATCTTTATCTCATAGGAAAAAAATTACCTCAACAAGTCAGTCACATTCATTTACTTGTTCAATAACTATTTACCAATGTTCTTTTTGTATCAGGTGGTATGCCAGACATTGGGAACCTATTGGGAAATAAAATAGACATAGTATCTGCTTTAGCGGAGATGCCCATTAGTTGTAAAGATAGGCATTAAGCTAATACACACACACATGCTATATAGTTACAAATTATGGTTAAAATAAAAAAAGAAAGAAAGATAAAAAAGCAATGCTAGAGAGAATGATTTGGAAAAACTCATCCAATTGAGGTGATAGTAATTTTAGCAAGGGAAAAATAGAAATCTTCCCGATGTTCCACACATACGAAATTCTGCCCAGAGTTTTCTTAAGTCAAAATTCTTGATCAGCTATTATGCCATAATGAAAGGGATAGTGTGGGTTTCCAAAATTTCAGGGTGTCTACTAAGGTCCTTGGTTTGCAGAGTATCATCTATATCAACAATTTTCAACTTCTTTTCTATTTTAGCACTCATGATGTGGATTTCTAATATACCTGGATTTATTTATACTAACATTTTGTGCTTCCTTCCTAGTCTGCTTGTTCTTTGATTCTCTTTTTTAATTTCCTGGACTCTATTGTATTGATCAAGTTTTCTTGATTATCTTTTTTCCCCTCTAATGGTTTAGAAGTATATATTGTATAATTTCTGCACTAAACTTTACATTTTTAACATGTACACTTGACTTAATAAACCTAAAGTCATTATTTCTACTCTTATGCCAAGAGTACAAAAAATTAGACTATAACTTTGATCACCACTACCATACACATACACACACACACACTATATATATATATGCATAAAATATATATATATATCTCCACAGTAGTTATATTTCTTACATTTCACCTATAAGTTCTCTCTTATTCCAGAAAGTTTATCAGATGAAAGGAAGTAAGAATAAATGATATTGGAGTAACATACATTCTCCTGTAATTCATAAAAAAGAAGCAAAAAGCTAAGTTGAAAATGCAAAAAAAATAATTAAAACTAAGTTAAATATCTTTACATGTGGCAATGTCTTCTGGCTGCATATACTTTCTCCAGATTCCTTAAGAAGGTAATAATTCATATACACTAATGAAACTGTTCAGGGAGTCTAAGAAGACACCAACAGTTTATTTATATGAGTATTATATTAGGCATATTCAGATATGTGTATATTCAAATGTTGGCTCTCTTGTAGCTGTGTGACTTTCAGGTAGCAATTTTTTATGAGTTTCAGTTTATGTATGTATAATTAGACCTACTTTTCATAGTAGTTATGAAAAATGAAGTTGAGGAAAGTGATATAAAGTTTATATATAAAAACCCTGAGTTTGTTGATGTGATGTATCACGTTTATTGACTTTCATATGTTGAGCCATCCTTGCATCCCTGGGATGAATCCCACTTGATCATAGTTTATAATTTTTTTAATATGTTGCTGTATTCTGACTGCTAATATTTGGTTGAGGATTTTTGCATCTAGGTTCATCAAAGATATTGGCCTGTAATTTTCTTTTTTTTTTCTTGTGTCTTTATCTGGTTTTGGTATCAGAGTTATGTTGGCCTCACAGAATGCATTTGGGAGAGTAGTTTCTGTTTCAATTGTTTGGAATAGTTTGAGGAGAATTGGTATTAACTCCTCTTTAAAAGTTTGATAGAATTCAAGTTCCAGTCAAGATGGCAGAATAGACAGTTACCAGCATCACTCTCTCCCAGAAATCAACCAATTTACACCTATAAAAATGTAACATCAGCCAAGCTGGGGCATTGGAGCTCAGGGGAAGAGGAGGAGAGACCTACAGAGTGCATGAAGGTGGGAGAAACCATGATGAGAAAAAGAAAAAACTGCTCAGAGCATTTTGGGCTAGAACTGCTGAGTGCATGGAGCAGGAGCCAGCAGAAGCCACAGCTGTGCCCTTCATATTGAGTTACTTGCAGGTGGCAGGGGAGAACAAGGCCTTGGGGGCCTTCCAGGCCAGCAAGACCACTAATAGGGTTCTCATGGACCCACACAGGAGTGAGGAGCCAGAACAGCTGAAAAAGGGGAGTCATTCAGAGGCTGGTGAGTCATCACAAGGGACTGGCACAGGGCCTGTCCCATGAGAAGTGTGAGAAGTGTTTGGATCACAGGTGGTGGGGGAGACAGACCTCCCAGGAGAACACTGGGACACAGCAAGGACAGACGATCCACCCCCCAATCAGTGCAGGACCACTCAGAGGAGGCTGGTTATGGGGTGCAGTTTGATGAAAAAACTCAGGCCCAGATCAAAGTTTCTACACAAGCCAGGTACACCGGGTCTCCGGAGAGCTGGAAGAACCTATAAGGTCAACCATTAAACCCTGAGCTGCACAAAATCCTTCCCTAGGGAAACAGCAGCAAAGCAGCAATTTAGATCAACTATACAGCTCAAGTACTATTTCCCACAAGAAGTTTCCCCATTTTAGAAGTAAGCAAAGGACAAAAAATTAGTTCTGGCCCAGGCACACCACCAGCATCTTGGGGCCTGCCAGGGGACATGAGGCATGGATCTGGGGACTGGACACTCCCACCCACAACCACTCACACTGCCAGTGCCATGGGGCCCGCCCAGGGATCCAAGGCTTGGAGCTGGGGACCGGACCCCCTGCCCACAACCAGGCATACTTCCAGTGCCTTTGGGCCCCACCCAGAGTCCTGAGGCATAGAGCCAGGGACCAGACTCACCTCACAACCAGACACACCACCAGTGCCAAGGACCTTACCAAAAACATTACCTCCATACCATGTAGGTTGCCCACCACAGTAACCGCAGCTACCGCAAAAGTGGCTAGACATCAAAATCACCACGCAGATAGTCTGCCAGCCACTGGAGTTCATTGACACAAGGAGAGTCACCAGCAGAAACCAAAGAAAAGAAAAGGATGTCTCTCTCCAGAAAGCCCATTCCAGAGTGACAGAAGCAGCATCTGCTCTATGATAATATTGGGGGGACCTGAACACACCTATCTGCATTGGACAGATCATCTAGGCAACAAATCAACAGAGTAATCATTACTCCTTCAGAGGGAGAGAAGAAATCTAGGGTTATCACTGGAGGGCAGGGGGAGTGAGAGGAGGATAGGGAGAGATTGGACAAGGACTATAAAGAATAAGTGCGATTTGTAATAATGTACATACTAGTATTATTGATTTGATCAACATATGTCAACATTGAACCCCAAAACTACATATAATCAATTATTATTCAATAAAAACAAATAAATAAAAATAAATGAATAAATAAAAGTTTGATAGAATTCAGCTGTAAAGCCATTGGGATCTGGACTTTTCTTTGTTGGAAGGTAGCTAATTACCACTTCAATCTCCTTGCTTGTTATTGGTCAGTTCAGGTTTTCTATTTCTTCTTGGTTCAGTCTTGGTAGTTTGTATGTGTCTAGAAACTTATCCATATCTTCCAGATTTTCATATTTGTTGTCATACACTTGTTTATGTCATCATGTTGAAGGTATACCTGCACTCCCATGTTCATCACAGCTCTGTTTACAATAGCCAAGATATGGAATCAATCTAAATGTCCATCGATGGATGATCGGATAAGGACACTGTGGTATATATACACCATGGAATACTACTCTGCCATAAGAATGAATGAAACACTCCCATTTGCAACAACATGGATGAGCCTGGAGAAATTTATCTTGAGTGAAATAAGCAAAGAACAGAGGAATAAATACTGCATGTACTCACTCATATGTGGGAGCTAAGAGAAAAAGAAGGAAAGAAAGACCATAGTAGTGCGTTTGGACTTGCAGAAGGAGAGAACATTACTTGGGCTACAAAGTGGAGTGGGGGGGAAAGGTGGAGGGAGAGGAAGCTTGGGGATAACTGGGTGGGGGTCACGGGGTACAAATGCAGTTTGTGGTAATGGGTATGCTGCCGGTGTGAATCTGGCCCCCACATCATGGGCACGAGGGGTGACAAGCTGCTTTGTTTCTCATGAATATTCATAACCAATAAAAATAAATAAATAAATGAAATAAAATAGAATCAGAAAAAAAAAATCTGACAGGATATCTAGCACAAGGCAGACCATCACAATAACAGTACAATTCAGCACAATTTTCAGGCAGACACTAACAAATAAACTCTATTAAATTACATTGGAAGACATTTTTAAAGCTATGAGTTACAGTAGGTGGTAGCTATAGTACAATTTCTGACAAAATCATTCTAGAAAATTCATCACTTAAAATTTGCAATACTACCTTTATCAATATATTTGCCACGTGAAACTTTTACAGCTCCATGCAATCTCATATGCACTTTGTTTTTGACCATAAATTAAGTGTTGACTCATCTAAGACATAACTGAAGTATGAACATGCTATAATTAATTATAGAGTAAATGATGTAAATAAAAGATATAGATTATATCTTGTCATTTTGTTTCAGAATTATTTATGTTAAGCAACACCAACTAAAGAAGTTTTAAATAGAATAAATATGTCATATAGTAGATACATATTTATACTATTGTATAAGAAAGCATAATATATCCAGATACTACATAGTGGATCAAATGTGGTAAGAGAAAAATGGATTTTTCTCATTGAATTGAATTTAAGATAGAGATGATAGAAGAATAAATTAGCCTATGAGGGTTAGTGAAATTTCCGTAAAATATGTTTTGTACATGCCACTTAACATTTTTAAGAATCACTGAGGAAAACACCATCTTCTGACTCCTCCTTTTGTGTATGAATTAGATATTGTCATGTAGTTATTCTGAAAACAATTTGACAATATTGGTCAAAAGTTTATAAAAAGAAATGCGTATGTATTAGTCTTAGGAAACCATCACAGCTGTAGACAAGATATATATCCAAGGTATTTCATATCTGCATTTACTTATAATAAGGAATTATTTAGATGCCCAGCAATAGAAAATTGTTTGCCTATAGGGAAATGGTTGTTTATATAATGGGAAATATGCTTTTGTTACAATCATATTAGGAGACTTTATAAAATAAAAAATATAATATTATTTTTATTTGTATGCACTCTTCCATTCATTTTTCAGTTATTTATTATACTTTTTGAGTGCCTATCATGTGCCAGAAACTGCATATAACTAAAGAATGACACTGTAGAAAGTTAACAATGCTCATCCTTAATATATAAGAAATATGTAAAATTTTAATTTCCCTCACTTTTTTGTGTTTTCTTCCTTCTGTAATAAGGAAGAATGACTTCTAAACATTCTTTTTTAACTATTATTATCAACATAGTATTACTATATGTGGCTGTTAAAAGTAAAAGTTAAAGCTTAGAGATCTCTGAGTCAGACTATGCTCAATGCATTGTTTATAAAATCAGCTACTTGATATGTAAATCAATAAGAGTAAGCAGAGTTAATTTGAGCTTTTCCTTATGTGTAACTGGAATTGTTTAAAAACATTGATATAAAACCCTGAGTTTTAATAGTAACCAAAAAGTCAGTCTTAAAAGAAAGATATATTTTAGCTTGCCACCACACAATGTGAACTGGAACTATATAAATCTGAAAAAAAAATTAAATATACAGATTTGTCTTTTAAAGCTCAGATAACACCCCCAAAATAGTCACCATTTGATTGGTGATTCTTACTGCAAATGAGAATCTAAACATTCCGACCTAAGGTCAGTGGAGAAAGACAAAGAGAATGGCTTCAGAGCATCACACGCTCTAGCATGACCTATTGACAGACAGGGAAACTCCAGGAACAGACTGGCTTTCATTTAGGAAGAAAACAAGGCAAATAAAAATTTAATGCAACACATGCTGCTATCATTCAGCAAAATGTAGTCAAGAGCTGTCTCATAGAGAATAACAGAAGGTTGCAGGTTTAAAAGGGATATTTAATCAAAATAAATGACATGCAATAAAGTCAGCAGGCAGGACTCTTAAGAGATGTTTTGTCAAAGTTCAAATGATTGGGTCTCATTTGAAATGAGGTGCAGCTTAAGGTTTGCTCAGCATGTCACAGAAAAGGAGTCTATGAAGAAAGGTGATGTAGCTCTCTGCCATTTATCACAGCAACTTTAAAGTGAGCTGGTGTTTTCCAGTGATGGTTTAGAAAAGGAAATTGAATGGTACCTGTGTAAAGTTCACAGCCACTGAAAGGTGGACAGGAGAGAAGAGCTCTAGGAAGCAGAAAATTTAAAAAACACTATGTCCAAACAGGGCATAGGTGTCATTGAAGATTTATACATAGGGGAATGGCATGTTCAGGTTTGCCTTTTAGAAAGACTACTTCGACTGGAATGTAAAAAATGGATTGGAGTGGTCAACATATCAGGCAGAGGGACAAGGTAAGAGATATCAGGTCATAAATGCCTAAACTAGGGTTAGAACAGTGCAGTTATAAAGAAGTGGACAGACTTGGGTGAGTTTAAGGAAGTGGGAAAAGGTGATCGAATTTCGGACATGTGAAATAGAGAATTAAATCTGATTCCTGGTTTTTCTTGGAAAATCAAATGGAGGATAGTGCCACTTACTGAGACTGAAAACATAAAGTACAGGACAGGTTGACACAAGTGGAGAATAATAGTTTCTATATGGGAAATGTGGACATATCCAATAATTAAACATAAAGGTCCAGAAGTCAGAGGAGATACCTGGCCCAAAGTGCTTTTTTTTTTTTTTTTGCCATGAGTATGGATGGGATCATCTAGAAGGAGAAAAAGAAAGGACCTCATGGAAAGAAAGAGGAGCTCAAAAAGGAGCAATCACAGAGATGGGAGAAAAACATAAATAATATGGCAGTGCTATAGAGGTAAAAGAAACCATATGTTAAAAAAAAATGGTTATTGATGTTAAACACTATGCACAGGGTAACACAGGCTCCAAAAAAGTGCTTTAGGTTTGGCATGTAAGGGGTTAGTGGTGACTTGTAGAGACTTATATCAATGGAATGGTGGGTGAAGTAAGGTAGATAAATCAAGGGGAGACTACTCTTAAAAGAATCTTGACAACAAATGGAAAAAAGAAAGGATAGTAGCTTGGAAGAATAGCTTGACATGTAGAAAAAAAGTCACAATTCATAGGAATCTTGAAGTAGAAAGAGCTAAAATCTAGAGCCCAGGTGTAGGGACAAGTCCTATTAACTCCTGTTAATTTACTTGCAGTATAATCACTGCAGTAATTTGTATGTGTAATTGTGATTTTTAGAAATGAGATGTACTGCATCTTATACAAACACACAATACAAAAATAAGGAATAAATAATAGCAGAGGCCTCTAACTTTTGAGAGAAACCACTTTTCTTCTCCACATTCTTTGAGAGCACGAGGGAAAGTGCTATCAGCAGTTTTCTGTTTCCTGATGAGAACTTTAGAAAACCATAGACAGGGATGTGTATCTACAGAATGCAAATGAACAGCACTGGATTAGAGCTCTAACAAGTCTAGAATCAAGTTATATAGAGAGATTCCAGGCTACAAATTAAGAACATTGACCTAGAGAAAATGTCTGAATATTTTATTGAGGAAAATGTTTTCAAACACAGGAAAAATAGAAATTGTGAAAAGAATATATCGGTTTGTCAATGTGTTTGCTTACCTACTAATGAGCGTTCCAGTTATCTATCACTGCCATAACAAACTACCCCCAAATTTTGTGGCTTAAAATGAGAGCACTCAATTATTTGGGTCAATAATCTACAACATGGGCAGGGCTCTGCGGAGACAGTTCATCTCTGCTCTGTGCAGAATCAGCTGGGGTGACTGGACTGGGGGGAGGGGCAACTTCAAAGATGGCAATTTGGTGTTTGCTGCTAGCTGGAAGCTCATCTAGAACTTTCACCTGAAGCCTCAGTTTCTTTGCACATGAGCCTCTCTAATGAGAAAATGTGGGTTTTTTTCACATCTGGCTTCCAAAAGTGAGTGTTCTGAGATAGAAAATGGAAACCATCAGTCTCTGTGGCCTGAGTCCAGAAACTGACACATTACCCAGTAATATCTGATTGGTCATTACAGTCACAGAGACTACCTGGATTCAAAAGGAAGGAACATAGACCCTGGTCTCTCGATGAAAGGAGTATCAAAGAATTGTGACCATTTTTAAACCACTACAGTTTTTGTTTGTTTGTTTTTTGTTTGTTTGTTTTCAAATTTTTCTAACAGTAAGATATAGGGAGGTCTCTATTACTCTGCATCAGTACTTTTTAGGAAGCTATCATTTTGTCTGAGCAACACTTTTCATGATTTATTAATTTGTTTAATGCCATCATATATATGTTTGCCTTTCAAATGAGAGGAGGTGGTGTGTTTTAAAACAAATCTACCAAAGGATCATTTAGGAGGTGCAGATTTCTAAAGAATTCTACTAGATGCAGAGTTTAATGAGTATTTCCCCCAGGAAATGCTGATGGGTCTACAGCCCCTCTGTGTGTGCATCTGGCTTCATCTGCAGCCTCTTGGTCCCATCTCCAGCATGACTGTTAATTTTAGTGATGCTGCCCATAGAGCTGATGTCTATTTAGGCCAGCCAATTACATTACTTTGCTAATTGTATTAGAATACTTAACCAAGCAGAGCCTCTCAGTGTTTTGACAGATAGAATGTACTGCATAAATAAAAGTGTTTATTCAAAGTGGCAAATTTGTTTCCAGATCTTCCTTGGAGATAGCAGTTAGCATACGACCCTCTGCTATTATTTTTTAGGATTCACATTCCGCATCTTCTAAATGCTTTCGGAGCCTCAAAGCAGGAAACAATAAATTCTTTGCCAAGTATTTCTTTAGCAGAATCAGCAAATCCACCTCCTTCAAATAGCAGGAGGATGCTGATCCTGGTCGTGTTTTCATTATCCTGCTCTAATGAACCAAGTCCAAATTTCCAAAATGTGAGTTCTGTGTTTTCGGCTGTAGTCCCTCAGATTTGTAATCCTAGACTGATGCCAGGGACTCTGTTTTCCTTTCAGCAAAACAAGGGAAACCATATTTTTAAATTCTTTAAGATCTCCCAAGCCAATCTGTTATAAAAATGAAAACTATTATTATGACAGGACTTAGCCCACAATTTATTTATTGTGCCACAGTAATCTTATTTATTCTGATTGAAGGCGATCACAAGTCTGTTCAACACACAGAGTGGGTGGAAGAAAGCCAAGTCCAGTCTACATGCTGAGGATAGAAAGCACAGGCAGCAGGGTGACATCAGGGTAAACGTCGCAGTGTGTGGGATGAGGTAGGATGTTGACTTTAAATGTGAAGACAAGTTTGATTCTTGCACTAGAATCCAGAACCTAAGACTCCATTCTACTTCAGTGAAAGGGGTTTAGCTTTATCTAATGTCGTGAGCAAAGTTTGTTTAACACTTCCAAAGAATGACCAGGGTTATAAAAATGTGTAGGGGGAAGGAATATTTTTCATATTTTTCATATCTCTTCTTCACCCACAACTCACCCTATCCCCAAGATCAAGAGACCCCCCCTTCAGCTGTGAATGAAGGTCTTGTACTTCCATAAAACTGATGTGAATGAATGCCACTTAATTTTTTCTAGTAGCATGCTAATTAAACCAGTCAAAAGTTTATACACATTTGCTTTGATCTTTTCTTTGTTTAATTCAAAGTTTATTAAACTCAAGGGTTCATACTCTGTGATCTATTTCAGAGTATTTTAAGATACCCTATTGAAGGCATATGAACACATTTGGAGACTAAAATAACTTTAATGGATGGAGGATATTGAAAAACTGACCTGTTAAAACACTTAAGCTAATTATGATGATGTGAAGCAACTGTTCTTATTAGTTGAATTTGGGGCAACTAAGGAAAAAACACACCCATGCTGTGTCTACATATTCACAAGTTGAAATATCCCTTATGATTTCTACAAGTTTCTATTTTTCTTTAAAACAAAAATCCTGTGTGTAATATGAAAAGTTATGCCTCTCAAAGAAAGACAACTCTAAGGAATTAGTACAGTAGTAGTATCATTACCCAGGCAAAGCAGTGAAGAGATACAGCTAGGGAGAGTCCCTTGAGCATTTATCTTGTTGGAAATTGGAGCCAACTTGGTTGAGAAAATATTTTGAAGGGTATCTTTGTGCTGCTTTATCTTTTTATGAGTCTATCTGCTTGGGAGTTGCCTCTGGTCTTCTCCATAAAAGAATCTGATGACACAAAATGTGTAGTCTATATTTGGCACAGTCAGTAAAAATGGAACAGAGGCATATTTCATTTTCTTCTTCTCATCTTCCATTTATCTAAATTAAAAAATTATAAACTATTATAATTACATTACTAAAATGTGAGGGTACTTCAAAAAATTCATGGAAAGATTCATATTATCTTTTAATTCTATTTTTCCACAAACTTTCTGAAATCCCCTCATTTAAGATGCTAGTTGTCATACTCACTCTTTCATTTTCTCTTGATGTTCATGCTAATGCAGTGACAGAACTCAGCCACATGGCCTCACCCAACTGCAATGGAGGTTGCAAACTGTAGTTTATCTATGTGCCCAGAAGGGGAGAGTAATGAATTTGAACAACTAGGCAGTCTGCCACAAAAGCCAATGTAATAATCTTAAACACAGCGTAAAACAAAAGGACATATTTGAGATCACTGGGACTCAGCTCCTTTTTGAAACCTAAAATTTTCTTTCCTTTTAGACTAAAAGTTTTCCTAAAAAACAGATATGAACCTAATCCCTAAATTTACCCTCTCTGTTCCCAACTGTAACATATTATTCTAACTAACATCCCTTTGTGCATCAACCAGCTGCAGCTGTTTTAATGTTTGTTTCATACAATCTCAGACCATTTGCCTAGTCCCAGTGCTTGGAAGAACCTTATGACATCACTGCATTCTAGATCAAGGTCACTCTTCAGGCTCTGATACCTGCAGCTCAACTCAAATTTTTACATAAGTAGAGGTAACAGAAAATCCCAGGGATTTCTTTCCTGCATTCCTGATATCTTTTGGATCACCATCACTTGAATCTGCCCTTACTTTCGACCTACTAAGATAGACTACCCTGAGCAAAATCCTTGATCCCTGTCTCCCTCCATCCAAATGCTTGAAATTCTGCAGAACTTGAAATCCTCGAGAAATTGTCTCATTATCTATTCACTTACTGACAGAGAAATATTGCCACTGAAGCCTTTGGGAAATAGACTCACTGTCTATTCATTTAATGTTATTCATCATCTGGAATCAGTAATATCATAAGGAACAGGATTCAAAGAATTCTGGTGAGTGTACAATGCTAGTTAAGGAAAGCACTAGTTAAGGAAACCTGAGGCTGAGTTAGATTAAAAATGAAAAAAAATAAAACAGATTTCTTAGGTATCTATAGAATTAAGAAAGGATTCTCAAATTAAGGAGAAAAAAAAAACTTAAAAATTTTGATAGCATAGTAAAAGTAACAAATACCCTAGAAACTGTTAAAGCTGTACCAAGATTCCATTTGTCAGGATTCATGTTTTCATAGCTGTATGAGAGACAAAAAGGAAAAAGTCATGATAAATGCACATATTTTCATTTCTCCTTTTCATTGCCTTCTTTGCATATAAAACTAGTTCATTCCTGAGATTCAAGTTAACGTAAAACCTAAAACAATTTTATTTATTCAAACTTTTACCATATCAAATCTATGTTCCTATAAGGATAGTGACTTTGTTAAATAAGTACTGAAGTTTTTTGTTTTTTGTTTTTTTTTTTTATTTAAAAAAAGATGACCAGTAAGGGGATCTTAACCCTCGACTTGGTGTTGTCAGCACCACGCTCAGCCAGTGAGCGAACCGGCCATCCGTATATGGGATCCGAACCCTGGGCCTTGGTGTTATCAGCACTGCACTCTACCGAGTGAGCCACGGGCCGGCCCAAGTACTGAAGTTTTTAATGCTCTTGGTTTTTGGCCATTCATAATCTCAATTCCTTTTAATTGATACTCAGTCCTGTTCATTTTAAAGCTATAATCTAACTTGTAATTAAACAGTAGCAACAACAACAACAACAAAACCTTTTCCATGTTTGTTTCCTCATTTTCCACCAAGCCTCCTCTATGCCAAATATCTCACTAAATGTGCTGTTCACCAGAACAGGAAAAGTATGAGAAGGACCAGGTTTCCTTTCACACACATCTTCTCCTCTGGTGTTGAGCCATGTCCTTTCCTGCATGAGGACCCGGGGCCACTTCACAACACCCTCTCTTTTGTGGGTTGCTTTGTGTGAGGAGTTGTCTCTCTGTGACAGGTGTACAGATGCCAGCTCATGCTTGAGGTTGTGTTTCTGGGCTCTTCAGTCTGTGTGTGGAATCTGGCTTAAGTCTGACCTTCTATATACATCCACCTTTACTTCCTGCCACTGGTAGAAAGACCCACTGGGATTCTACAGCAGTGTTAGGATCCTGGGGTTTGCAGATGACAAACAATACATGATGAGGACTGTTCAAAGGATTGACCTAACCAAATTTCTAGACTATATATTTGCTCTGTAAATGTACAGGGGTGTTGGTTTACCAAAATTAAACTTTTAGAAGCCCGTAAAGACATGTACATATCAATATATTTTTTGGTGTCTAACAACTGCTATTTCAGTGCAGCCAGCTTTTTCTCCTCCTTACTGAAGGTGAAGAGATTATTTTCCAGTTTGTCTCAATATCTTGTTTGGGAGATAAATAAAAACAAGTAAAATCCCTTCAATGAACTTTGTCTTTATACACAGAAAAACACAGAGCATGTTATGGAATGAAGAGTTTGGGAAGACATGTAGCTGAACTGTCCTACCCAAGAAAGCTAGGAATTGTCATGATTATGGGAAGAGGAGAATTTCTAGTGAAAGTTGTGAGATTGATGACTAGCCTGGCTAAAATTCCAGAAAATCTTAGATGCTAATGAGACTGCAGAGGAGGCACAGGGGTTACACATAAGCTTCCTCTGGAGAGTCTCAAAAATCCTGAGGGCGAGAACATGATAACCTCTGAAATTTCTGTAGCCATGCCTGTGTGAGAAATGCCTAATATCAGTTGTTTCTTGAAAGAAAAAAGAAAAAAAAGTTTTGCACCTGAAGGCTAATGGATTAGAAACAAACATCAACAAAAGTTTAAGATGTTCATTCTCCCTTAATTAGCGTACACATTGCAGTAAAACAACCAAACCAGGGCAGAAATTTTTGCAATTGTCACTTCATTGATGTGGAAATAGAGCTACGTCATTTTCTTTTAAAAATAATGAATAGTTGCTAATGGGACTAAGAACAGTTAGACTACCATGTGGTATCCATTAGGTTAAGTTCTTTAATCTTAAGAAAAGATATTGATTAATAAATCTAAATTGCATATGTGAACCGTTGTATTCTAAAAATATTTCAAAGTCTTCCATGAAAGTCTGCAAGTACATTTTCCATTAGCTGGTCAGTTACTGTTTTAAAATAGTATTTTTACTGTGTACCTTTACACACAAAAAACAGACTAGCAAAGGCAGTATCATATTCGAAAACAGGAGAAATACATTCTAAATTGCTTTAAATACAACACAAGTTTGCATACTCAACTGAGATAATATCAGAAAATTCTCTGTGTGCTATATTTTCATACATAAGGTCTTAATACCTGTATACTATACATTTTTCTTATGCTTGTGCTAGTCTTCTGTGGAGTGGAAAACCCCTTCTGTAGTTGAAAAAGCTGGTATCATTATAAAAGCTTGATTTCCTGTGATTGTTGGCATGATAAGCACAAATATGAAAGAATGTTTAACTTGTTTGGAACAAATCTCCCTCCCATCCTCTGCCATCAGCTTCAAGAAAAACGGCCTTTGAATAATTGCTTAAGACATGCTATCTGTTTCCAAAATTAGCAGAAAAGACCCATTTCAGGATTTATTTAAATCATGTGTTTAACTGCCCAGAAAATACAGAACTCTGTATTATGGCTTTTCTTAAAAAAGGTTTATGGATAAAACTGTTAAGCTTTGCTGTGCAAAGCCCTGCAATCAAATCCTCATTTCCCTGTATGCAAATGCCATGCTTATAGAGGATCTTCATCGGTGATCTAATATTTTCATTTTAAAATGAGCTAGATAGATGTTCTCTGAGTTCATTATTTCTGTCTCTCTATTCTCATTCAAATTGTAATGTTAACATCACTCTATTTATTAGAACACCTTTCAGCTAAGAATATTAACGAGCTTTGACAAACACAAACTAAATCTTCCCTACAAAGCAGGTTGGCACAAACCAAAATAAAATGACAGGTGGGTAAGACAAAAAACAATGTGGAGGTTAAGTTCTCCTGCTCAAAGTCAATCAGGGAAATAGTCAGCGTCTATATTCAACAAACATATAGACATATAGACCCTTTTCAAATGAAAGACACAAGTGGCCAAATGACACTTACTACTCAGATAAGATATTTGCAAGGCTAAACTTTGAGGCAGAAGAAATAGTCTTAAACTGGAGCGTTCTGGACAAAGGAAATTTGGCAAGTGCAAAAACTGTGTTCTCTCTTGCATGCAGGTAATAAATTGTCCACTCAAGCATGTATTCTTAGCAGTTGTTAACACATATGATCCTGAAAGTGATCACTATGATCTTTCCAGTCTTGGTATGCAAGAAATCAAGAAAAATCTAGGGCAGCCTAAATTTGCACAATACATGGGAATTCATTTTTATTGTTCTTCTGTGTCTGTTCTGTCTCTGGCATTGAAGAAAGATGCATTTCAGAGGGGAGGATAGTATACCACTACCGTTTCCTTCAACTGGTTATAACAAATACAGACACCTCAGTCACAAAAATAATTATGTCATCTAAATTACTTATAATTGTTTTATATGCACTTTAAGGTTTAGTAGCAGAATATCAATCAATTGATCAAGGGGTTAAATCATTTATGGTATGCTGACATTTGGAATACTCTGCGATACTTGAAAATATTAGGCAGATCGAAGTTCAAGGATATGAAGATTTCCAATATATATTTTCACATTATAAATTGTAGAACAACATAATGCCATGATCTTATATATTGAAGAATATGCCTATGATGTATATGAGCATATGCTTGCATGCTGAATAAAAATGTAAGGATACATACTCAAGTGTTAATAGTACTTGCTTCTACAGATGGAAGTGTGATTGGTAAGCAAAGGGGGAGTTTCAGCTTTTATTTTATATATCTATAATTTTCATGCCTTTAAAATGGACATCTATTTGTTTTACTTGAGCAATTAGTGTATGATTTGAAAGGCAGTATAGTCTAATGGTTAAGACTTCAAGCTCTGGAGTCATATAGCCTGTGCTCAAATCCAGATTACCACTAACTATATAACCTTAGGTAATGTACTCTGTGTGCCTGTTTCTGTCTACATAATGGTCTGTAATAATGCCTCATACCTCATAGGGTTATAATGACAATTAAACAATTTATCATAAATTAATTGTTTAAAGCCATGCCCAATACAAAGAAGTAAAAAAATACTTGCTATTATTGTTAATTATATTGTATGATGATGATGATAAATATGGCATCAGAGAGGAATCTTGCCAACAGGCAAAAATATAATTCAACCAAAAAGATGGTATTGCTGGCCTCACACTTAAACCAAGGCAACATTTAATCTCAAAAGACTGTACAGCCTTGATTTTAGAACTCTGGAAATGAAGTGAATCCCGAGAACCACATAACCAGATATTGTCATTCAAGTATTAGAAAAACAAATAGTAATTTTGAAATAGGAAATCAGCTATAGAACCCCAAACTTCAGTTATTATTTGTTCATGATAACGTCTGTCAGGATTCAGAAAGGTACACACATTAAGATGGCAAACACCATGTGTTTAGAGCTCAGTTCTACTCTATGTCAAATCTTACCACTTCACTTTGTCATTTGTCCCCAAATCTGTGCTCACTCTTATAGATACAGTTGAAAACACCTGTTTTCTCTTCTCTCATCCCATTCCCCTTACTCTCTGCTCATGTCTGGGTGTTTATATTTGCCTGAAGTTAGTGTTTAAATTTCCCATGCCTGTTTTAATAACTTATTTAGAAGTGTTTTATTAAATATATATTAGTTTTGGCATGTTTTAAACTATATATAAAAAGAAACATAAAATGAGATTCTTTTTGCTTCAGTTTCTTCCAAAACCCTAATGTGACATCAAATATGTTAGTGAGAGTCTATATCAAAAGGTGCATTTTGGTGTAGGTTGTCAAAAACCAGCTTGTCATTTGTGGAACATTATGGGGTACCCTTATTTAGATTGAGAATATAAAAAGTTCAGGAGAGTAGAGAAGAAAAAACAACATTTTTTGAAGAGACTTTCTGGTGAGAGTTGCTCCCAAACATGATCTCCCCTCTAAAGGGAATGGGTGGTGCTTCATTTAGTGTAACTCCAGAAAGAAGAGGCTCTGATGGGATCATTTTGGGAAGTTTGGGAAGATGTTTCTCCTGAGTCCGAATTCATATTGACTGCAATCTGACACACGCCTGAAGAATCTGAAGACAAGAGGCAGGAGGGAAGAGAAAGAAGGGGGCAGTATTTAAGAAGTAACCGTGGTCCCACTGATGGCTGAGGGAGACTGGGTAAACATTTTCCATTGGCCAGAATGTCAACAGCTGTGAAGGGTCTGAGATTTCATCCTATTTGCAAGCTAATAATATAGGCTACCTCAGTCTCAGAAAGACTGACAGAAGACAAAAGACTCCTGGGTCAGAGATAAAAAGTGATATATTAGTGACAGAAATAGCAGTAGCTAGAAGATGAGGAATTGCTCTAGTTCCCCAAGCTCCACTTCCCACAGGGTTATACAAAGAGACCAAGTGACATTTGCACACACATTAGGATGCATTACAGGGGAGGAACCCTGAACTTAGGGAACACACACCTTTTATAACAGGCAATAGTCTGTATGATCCTTGCCCCAGAGGTAGACACTATTTTTATTATACTGAGCAATAAACAAATGACCCTTTGCTCTAGAGGAGAGATTCTCTCTGTCTTCCAGGACTTCTCTTTACTCAAACTTCCTTGAAAAGATAGTCTAGAACAAAGGCAGATAATGCCTGTGTTCAAAAGACATGCAGAATCACAAACGACCCATGGGGAATTGTCCCAACATAGATATGAAGTATCTGAGAGACAGAGCCATCCTGGAGCCACTTCATGTCCAGTTAAAATAAAAACACCTGGAAAGGATGGGTGATCAGACCTTGAAAACTAGGATCTGAAGAGGAAAGCCATCAGCAAAAGGAAAGACATAGTACTGTTCACAGGAGCTACAGCCCAAGGCACCCAGCAAAGAAGGATTGAAATTTATTGTCTTGTCTCTTAAGAGATCATGAAAGAGGTGGCATGTAAATTAGGAATGATTTAATCAGTCAGAGATGGGATTGAAGGTATTCAGTTGGAAGAGAATATAAAGAATAAAAATGGAAAAGAAATCAAATTTATGATTCAGGAAATAGAAGTCCAATGCTGCTGAGAGAAAACTGCAAGACTATTTTGGTGAATGTTTTAATGTTCATTTCTCAAAATATTACATTCTCCTTTCTCTCTCAGGTTATGTAGTAACTTCAGTTGATAGATTTAACACTCATTTCATCCTTGAGGGCGGAGGAATAGGATCTGCAAAGAACAAAGCTAAATACAATCCACAACTACAAAGACATTTAACATTTCCATTAAATAAAAGAAAAAATCTTTAATATAAATTCACTTGGGGTTTCAAAAACTGGCACAAGAACAAGAAAAATAAATTTGAAAGCAAAGTTTTTATAAAAACTAGGCAAAATATAGATTCTCTTCATTTCTTTAGGTTCTAGAAGAATTTAATTGTGAATTTTCTTTAGTGGCTTTCTGTCCCTTTCTCATAACTATTCAAATGCAACTTATTTTTATGAATGATAATAGATTCCAATCTAACATAACGTCTTGCTCTGACATTTACCAAACACACAGCTGTGGGAACAGATAAATCTGGCACAGTGTTTATTTTCTAAGTGTGTGAAAGGAAACAGGATGCTTGCTTCTGCTTAATAAAGCTCATATAACATTAAAAATTTAAACAATATAATTAAACTGTCCCTAAGGGAAAAAAAGTGATAGCATAATCTGAAATGTCCATTATGTTGCCTAACATTATGTTGTATTAGCATCTCATACAACACGATGTGTAGTAGATTAGAGTCAGGTAACATTGACTTCCATTTTCCTCATTCACATATTTGAGAAATGAAAAAAAGGATTCCTAATATATGTATAACATTCAAAACTTCTATTAAAAATTCAGATGACGAATGAAATGATTGAGCTCTTATCAAGCAGTCCAAGAAAGACTTGGTTATAATACATACCTTTAAAAATGTAACTATTAGATATTTCCAGTGATAAACTTTAAACTGAAATACTTAAAGTCTCCTAAGGATTACATTAAACAGCTAACTACTTTCTCCATTATGCTTTTTATTCTTTCTACACACAATTTTCATCTTTTTCAACTATATTGTTTCCACTGCACACAAGCTACTTTGACCTTGAGTTAGAGAATTATAAATATATACTGAGGAACACATTCATTAGAGGAACAAAGAACACCACTGTCCACTGCCCCCCCCCAAAAAAAAACCCAAGACTACTTTTTTTGATGTAATTAAAATACAACTTGTCTCTAAAATCACCTTAACAGCACATGTGCTAATATTCCCGGCTATCCCTGACAGTACATTACTTATAGATCAATTGTTTTCAGCAGGGGATGGGGGGGGGGGACACTTTTGCTCCCCAAGGAATACCTGGCAATGTCTGAAGACATTTTTGATTGTCATCACTTGTAGGTGGGGTTGCTACTGTCTTCTAGCCAGTAGGGCCCAGGGATGCTGCTAAACATGCATCAAGACAATGCACAAGACAGTTCCCACAACAAAAAATTATCTGGCCCAATATGTCAATAGTTCTAAGGTTGAGAAGACCTGCCTTAGATCAACATCTCAAATCCACATCCCCAACTATCTTTTCTTCATGTCTTTTCTTTAAACAGATTTTTGCTCCCTGTAATAGAACTTCTCCTCTAAAGCACCAGTTGACTATTTTTTACTAATTTATGTCAACTATACTAACTCCTGTTCTTATATTTACAAACTGTCTTTCATTACTTATTATCTCCAGTTTAATATATCACAAAGACAGAGAACTGATGGCCCTTCTACTTGCTAACCATGTAACTGGCTATATTAGTCTGCTCAGACTACCATAACAAATACCATATGTTGTGTGTCTTAAACAACAAATGTTTTTTTCTCACAGTTTTGGAGGCTAGAAGTCCAAGATCAAGGTGCTGGCCAGTTCTGTTCCTGACGAGGGATCTCTTCCTGGCTTGTAAACAGCTGCCTTCTCTGTGTCCTCACAGGGCTTTCCTCTGTGTTCACAGAGAGACATTGAGAGAGTACTCTGATGTTTCACCCTCTTCTTAGAAGGACACCAATTCTATTGGATTAGGGGCTTCATGCTCATGACCTCACTTAACCATAACTACCTCCAAAAAGGTCTTATCTCCAAATGCAGTCACCTTGAGGGTTAGGCCTTCAACATATCCATTTTTGGGGGCAGACACAATTTAGTCTGTAATACCAGCCTCTGTGGTCTGTAGCAACTCACCTGTTTCTTCCCAAAATATTCCTTGAACAACAAAAAAAACCTGGGGAAAGTGATGACACTTGTGGCTGCCCATTTTCTGAGCCTAAGTATGCCCTTTGTTCCTGAGGATGTTATTGAAAACCTCTCTGCATGTTAGTTAAACCCTCAGTCAAAATTGTGATCGACTTCTGTGGCATCAAAGCACCTCATCTCACCAGGGCATGTCTAAAGAATCAAAATAATCAGAAATCCAATAGTGGGGCATCTGTGTTCACGGAATTTCACCAGCGTTTATTCTGGGAAGAAATACAATTGACTATTTGCATTTCTCTTGAACTCTCTCTTATTCCTGATTCTGTTCAGATGCTTATAGTGAATAGTTGCAGATACACTTACCTGATGTAGTGAACACTGTACTGTGCAATCCAACCGTACCCTTCAGGATTCATGAATTTGTTCCCTCCTCTGCTGGGTGTGCTCTCAGCTTAACCTTCAATGCCTGAACCCTCTGCAGGACTTGAAGAGAGTTACCTCAGCCAACATCATGGCCCTTCCTTGGAGCAAGCTGCATATAATGACTGATCAAGTGTGCAAGGGTCTAACCCCAAATTTGTACAAGTTAGAGGGACAATCCAAGCATCAATCTCCTCAGAGTAGGCTGAGGCTTTGGTATTACTACATAGGAGCCCACCTGATTTCTCCACATCACCCAACTTTGTTCTCTTCCCAGGAAATTCCCTAATAAAATTTCTGCACACTAATCTTTATTTCAGAGCCTTTGTCTCTGGAAACTGACCTGCAGCCTCAGATTTGTTAGATCACCTTGTCTATATACTGTAAGGAGCGTATATTTTGCACGACAATAATACTTATTATATGTTAAAAATAGATAGCACTCAAGACAGAGAAGATGAAACTGAGATTTAGACCTTCATTGTTAAATAAAATGTGTTCAGCCCAAATGAGTGCTTTCTTTTCCTTCCACATGCTAAGGATTTTAATAGAAAGCTATATTTATTCCACTTTCTAACACAGATTGTGTGCTGGTGATTATTTGCTTGTTAAATACAAATGTGGAAGGGTATAATTTTGCTAACAGTTTTTCTTTTTTCTCTCTCTCTTTTTCTTTTTTTTGACAGAGCTTAGATTGATGGACTACTAAACTAATTTATAGGTCCTGTTGTGTGAGATAGCCTCAGTTTGATTATCAGAGCTGTCTCAGGTGAAGAACTGAAATCACAGTGTATTCAATTAGTTATTAAATCTTGACACACCAGGTGCAGGGGTCACTCTGCAATGTGGTTGCTTTTAAGTAAGAAAACACATTCAGAAAGGGGTTTAAGGAAACTTGGCACTGTTGAACCATTTTTTGATAGATTACTTGAAATGGCCCATGTTCAACATCAGAATTGGGCTGCTTTGACAGTAGGTGAGAGGATAAATCAATGTATTTGGCAGTGCTATAAACAAATCAATATAAAAAAGGAAGAAATATTGCACTTTCAAAAAAGTTCCAGAAGTACTCTCTAGATTTAGAAAAAATAGCTTCCATGTTGTGAGGTTCTCTAGATTTAGCGATAGAATTATCCAGTTTTAAATAATTCAGGACCTTCCCTCCATACTACTGCCCTTGCCTGATCATTTCTTAGTTTGACTGATCATTAGAAGTTACCAGGTGGAGGGGGAAATACACATAAGAACCCAAAACACCTTATTATTCAAACTTTTACTATCACAAAGATGTAAAACACAAGAAGTGATTGGAAATGGGGGCAGAGGGAGAAAGCAATGCTCTGTTATCCTTGCCCTTTATTATCAGAACGAACAGCTCCTGGTAAACTCCAAATGGAAAAAATAAAATTAAACCTAATTCAAAGTCCTTCTGTCTTCAGATTTTACATAAACCCATGTGGCACAGTGCCAGGCACTTATGATGTGTTCTATAAAGGTTGATTAAAGAAAGGAATCGATGAAGTCCTTGATCCATAATTAGGAGAATGAATTAAACTTATCATCCAGCATAAATCCAATTAACTTTGTGGACAAATTCACAAATCAGGGAAGGTTTGTTATAAAATGTGTGCGTCCTTCTAACTCCATCAGCTACCCTTGCTGCCCCTTCTGCCAGATGAAAAGGTGAGAGATGAGGTGGGCAGAGGAGGAGGTAGCTGCTGAGCTTCTCCCCTGGCATTCTTTCACCATCATCTGGGGAAATAGATGAAAATTAGATATGTCACCTGGTGACACCAGTTTCCATTGTATCCTGTACAATAAAACTAACCACTGCTCTGCATGCCTGCCTGCTTGAGAAGCTCAATCAACCCCTTGATGGGCTTTGAAGGCCTTGTCACTGGAACCTGTCGTTATCAAGATCCCTCTCCTCTGATTGTACAGTCTGTTCACATGCTAAGTAATTGAACTTCTTACCTTCCTTCATTCTCCTATATCAAAGGAGAGTAATTTTGTTTGAGACGTTCTTCTCAAAGTCATGAATCTTCCTCGGGAAATCTTCAGACCATGTCCACACAGATCGTATTCTAACAAAAACACAGTGTTACCATCCTACCATTTTTTTCCAAGAACAGTAGTAACCCTTTGCTTTAATTACTATGAGGGAAGAGAAAAATGCTTAAAAATATTACTTCTGGCTAGTTTCTAAGAGATTATTCTGCCTCTCAGTGTATACATGTTTTTCCATGTGTGCAAAGTTTTTACTTTTGAGACCACAGTTCCCAGAAAAGCACCTGTTGTATAATCATGCTATTTTCTGTGCAATTGTTTTTTCCATTCTCCTTGGACCAAAATTACCAAATAGAT
Source organism: Cynocephalus volans (assembly GCF_027409185.1). Classification (NCBI taxonomy): domain Eukaryota; kingdom Metazoa; phylum Chordata; class Mammalia; order Dermoptera; family Cynocephalidae; genus Cynocephalus; species Cynocephalus volans. Next base: position 103,344,291 of record NC_084461.1, read on the forward strand.
TTGACTTTTTAGCTATTAATATGCCCCATCTCCTATGCTTTAGGCTTTTTAAAATTTACATCCCGTGCTAAGGAATTATACCATTTACTTTGTGAAAAATGCTTGCTTTCTCACTTGTTCCTTCTTATTCTGTCAAAATTTGCACTCATATCTACTGTGACAGCAAATGTGGAATATTAGACAAAGAAGTTGAGACAATTTTAATGCGTTAGAGTATGCCCTTGAAACCTGACACTAAAATACTTATCTCCACAACCACCTGCACTATATTCTAATTCAGTGTATTATTAAATTCAGACCAAGGAAATTAACATGATTGTGTGAAAAAAACTTAAAGGAAAAAGAAGTCTCACCTTTGATCTCTACTTGCACTACTTAGATAATATCTTGCACCCTGAATCTCCCCCAAATCATGTTTGTTCACTTTTATTTTGTGTCAAACAAACCCACTGAAGTATCTTGACATTTGATTTTAGACCTAAAGCACGAGGTTTCATGGCCTGCAACCTCAAATTATTTCCAGACTTTTTGAGATGCTCGTAAATGTTCATACACATAAGAGCAAATAGGATTTTACAGGGCAAGTATTACTTCTCCAAGTTGACTTCTTAAACGTTTTTGTATGTATACCATTTAAAATGCATGTTTTGCAAGAATTTTAAGGTCAAATTTGTCAGATAGAACTACCACATAGAGGGAACTACCACATTTATTAATATAAGAAAAATAAACAAATAATGACAAACTGTGTGGCACACTGAATTCTGGCTAGACACTAAGATAACCAAAGCTTTGAATCTAGTTTGGTTTCCAGGTAAGATTGCCCAGGATTATCCTGGTTTTATAGCTGAAAATCTCGGATCCTGGGAACCCCTTAGATCTGGGAAAACCTCAGTCCTAGGCTGTTGGTTACCTTGTTTCCAGAAGAACTTACAAACATCACCAACAATTTATAGCATAAGCTCTTAATCACCTACCTCAAGAGCAATAGAAAAAAATCATCAATATGGATACAATGGACAAATCATTTGAGAACTACTAATAAACTGTATTGTGTAGTTTGATTATGCAGAAATGCTTATATAAGTATCCAAGGATCTCAAGCTTCAAGTTGGAAATCATTGATTTTGCACCATGATTTCATGAGTGGATTTTATCAGTGCGTGCGTGCGTGCGTGCGTGCGTGTGTGTGTGTGTGTGTGTGTGTGTGTAGCCAGACAAAAGCAGGAAGAAGAAATTTTTAAAAATTCACAAATTTAAACAGTGTTGCGAATCTAAACAATCATGTGAACATAAATGAATATGATGTTTGGAGCAGTGCTGAGACCAACAATGATTTTAAAATAGAAACAGCATTTAGTTTCTAAACTGAGACCTGTACAATGTGCATGGTAAATGAAAAAATTTAGTCCTAAATTAAGTCTTACGAATGGAATGCCTTAAACATTTCTGAATTTAATATAACTATGGCCTCCACCTAAGGTCTGCTCAGCCCTTAATTTCCCCTTTGAAGAAAATATATATGATGTTAAATGCCAGATCTGGAATGAGGAATAGGTCATCATCTAAATTTTGAGAAAGAAAAATAACTTCCCTGCAAGATTTCGTAATTGAGAGAATTCCTGAGTTGATAGCTCCAAAGGCAGATGCTGTATTTGCCTTTTTTAACCCATTTTTCAACCTGTTTGCTTTTTAAAAGGGTTGACATCTACCATTGTATGGGCAACTTTAAGTCAGCTAAGGCAATAACCTTATGCATGAACATTTCACAGACTTTCATGAAGTTATTTAGGTCCTAGGCAACTGATAAAGCAGTTGTGATAAATAAAAACATTTCACTTAAGTCAACTTTGCTTTGTAATATAGATACTGACATGATAAGAAATGATCAGTTTAGGGAAAATTAAGTAAATTTTAACTTTTAGAACATGTACTCAAAAATGGCTGAAACTGGCTGATGCCTCAATCTGGTAACCTGCTGTTCCTCTGGTGTATCCTTCTGGATTGTTCCACTAAAGTTTATTTTTCAAAAAAATTACTTCACATTATTTTAGGTGATCACATGTCAATGTTTCAGATGTATCTTAGCTAAAACTAGTTAATGCCCTAACTAACATGGTTTTTGAAGCCTATGCATTTGGTATTGTTTGGCCCTTAAGCTTTAAATCTCTTAGCACGGAGTATGAGGAAAGCTGTACATTGTTGCTTGAGAGTCTGTACATTTAGACCAAATTTGCATTCGAACTGTCAGTATGGCAAATGAGTGAAAAAATGTTAATACACTATGGATCTTTTATTTCTTTTTTGATTCAGCTTATACCAGAGCCAAAAACCTCAACTTCCATTCATAACGGTGGGGATTTTTAAAAATGTTTACAATCTTTCTAATAAACTGTTGGAAGACTTAAAATAAACAAATAAATTTTATATATATTTATGGTGTCAGGCATGGAGTAGAGTATTAAGGATGTGCCCCAAAGGCCTGGAACAGGGAACAATAAAATATATAATTTGAGTAGGATTTGAAGGAAGGTTAGGCCCAGTGTAAAATAACAGATTTGAGTAAATGTCTGTGGAAATTTACTTCTTATTTACTCTGAGCTCATCCAGAGAGAAATTAATGAAGCCCTGTTCTAACTGCTTGCTAACACTGTCCAACAACCCTTCTAATGGTTCACAAGTTTGCTCTTCTGAGTACTGTCTACAACTAAATATTTCATATGTTTTCCATTTTTCGAAAACTTCCTACCAATCCCAGCCATCTACCTTACAAGATAATTTTTTTTAATATTTCACAGAAAATTCTGATTGATCCTATAAAATCTCAACTACCCAATCAATCAAGTTTTCTATATTCACACATATCCTTCTTCATTCTTTCCTGTTACAGTGAAGAATTTCTCTACTCCTTTCTAAGACAGACCATTTTACAAAATCTGGGCAACTCATCACCTCCCACACCTCAGGGAACTCACACCACTCAGATTTTCTCTCACCCCTACTGCCTCATTCCATTGCATTTTACCCTCCTAAGTTTGCCTCATTTATGGAAAAAATAAATAAATAAAACTTTACTTCAAATATATTCTTCCTAATGTTCTAAACCTATCACTCTTTTTGCCTCTTCAAAATAAATGACTTAAGAAGGTGCCATATAAATATTTAAAATGTCTATATTAATCCATGTTTTCTATATCATGTTTAAGTTGGAGATCAATAACACAAAGGCACAAGGAAACACATTATTTAAAAATTTAGAAGCATACTTCTATATAGCTATGGTCACACACACAAAAAGAAATTTTAATACAAATTAGAAAATATCTAAAAGCAAATAGTAAAAATGTATTACACATAAAAAGTTGTGAGATGAAAATAAAGCTTTACATAGAAGAGTTTTTATAGTCTGATAGGTTTATATAAAAATAAAATACTAAGTCATATTAGAATAGTGAGCAAAGAATACATTTCAAGTAATTCCAAAAGAACACAGAAAACAAAAGATACTGTAAAAGAGAAAAGTAAAGACAAAGGTTTAAATGGAATAAGGTAGAAAGTAAGGATCTATGAGAGATCAGCAATATAAACTGATTTTTTTAGAAAAACCTTTAAAATAGAAAAAGTGTTGGTAAGATTAATCACAAAATAAACAAGAAAAAGAAAGTACAAAAATCAGAAGCAACCTCTTTATCAGTAGAAGATTGGATAAATAAATTAGGCTATTTATTTATCAATGGCACACTATTCAGCAATTACAAATAAATTAATGTTATATCACTCAAGACATATAAATTTCAAAAACATATCATAGTGATGCTGGAGATACAAGTTCTTGCATTTCCTGAGGGAAGAATCTCATCAGGAACCCACAACAACTCCAAGCTCACATAGGACAGTCAAACATTCAAAGTTTATTGCAAAATGAAAGTACAGGCAAAAGGGTGCACAGGTGTCTTTGTGAATGAGGGGCACCCCGAGGATTTTGAGGGAAGGGTTTATATGTTGTTCTGGGGTGGGGGTGTTTCTCAATATTAACTAAGAGGTGGAATATTCAAGAAAAAGATTTTTGATGTTCTTGCAAGTTTAAGCTCTATTCTAAGAAAACAAGGGGTTTTTTGGTGGTTATGGTTTTATTTCCTATTCAGAAAACCACAGGGTTCTGAAGAAGGTAGGTGGTTTAGCTGCTGCTAACAGATTTTAGCTTGAGCAGTCTCCCTGAGACAAGTCCCTGTTCTATGACTCAATAGAGTGAAAATTGCAGGACATGTACAGAATGGTACCACTTTGAAAACTTTTGAAAATATGCAAAAGAATATCATATATGTTTATGGATACAAATAAATATGGTAAAATCTTATTATGTGTAGAAACGATAAACACAAAAATCAGGAGAGTGGTTTCTTCTGTGAAAACAGGGAAGGCTATAGAGTAGGAACAGATACATCCAAGAAATCCTTCGACTCTGTGCTATTTTTTCTATTTTTAAAGGAAGGAAGAAGGAATGAAGGAGGGAGAAAGGAAAGAAGGAAGGTTGGAAGAGAAGGGAAAAAGATCTGTAACAGAGCAAAGTGTTAAAAATTAACAAAGCTATATGGCCTGTACTCTAGACTTAATTACATTATTGCTATGTTTTTCTGTAAGCTTATATACTTACAATCATGTACTTACTGATTCTTCTGCTTCAGTTATTGCTCACTCTTTAACCCACTGCAATCTGGCTTCTTGTCTCCAAGTATTGCTCTGAAGTGTTCTCAACAAGGTGAAATGTGATTTTCTTGTTGCCAAATCTAAAACTCATTGTGGTAGGTATAATAGTTGCCCTCCCACACACACACAAAAAAAATCTGTGTCCTAATCCCAGAAACTAGAATATGTTACAGCACATGGCAAAAGAAACTTTGTAGTGCAATTAAGAATGGTGACATGGAGAAATGATACTGGGTTATTCAGGTAAACCCAATCTAATCACATGAATCCTTAAAATTGGAGCACTTTTCCCAGCTGTGGACAGAAAAAGAAACATGAGATTTGACAATGGCAGAAGGATCAGAGGATGTGATATTGCTGGTTTTGGAGATGCAGGAAGGGGTCCACAAGACAAGGAATGTGAGCAGCCTCTAAAAACTGGAAAGGGCAAGGAGATTATTCTCCCCTAGAACCTACAGACAAGAACACAGTCTTACTGACTCCTGGATTTTAGCTCAGTGAGACCCCTGCCAAATTTCTCATCTTCAGAACTGTATGAAAACAAATCTATGTTGTCTTAAGCCACTGAGTTTGTAAAAGATTTTTATAGCAGCAGTAGAAAACTAATATATTCATCATATTTTATTTTTATAGCCATTGATATAATTTGCATGTGTGTATATTACTTTGTGTTATCTGTTTGTTTATTTATTTACTAGTTTCCAAATTTAAGTGAGGATGTGCAGTATTTCTCTTTCTATGCCTGGCTTACTTAGTTCACTTAATGTAATTTACTCTAAGTTCAACCATGTTGCTGCAAATGGCAGTATTTCATTCTTTTTTATGGCAGAATTATATTCCATTGTATAAATATACCTTTTTTTAAAATCCACTCAATGAGCATTTAGGTTGATTCCAACTATTGGCTATTATAAATAGAGCTGCAATAAAGATGGGAGTACAACCCTTTGACATGATGATTTCATTGCTTTCGATATATACCCAAGAGTGGGATTGCTGGGTCATGTGGCAGTTCTATCTGCGGTTGTTTGAGGAAACTCCACACCATTTTTCATAATGGCTGTACCATTTTACAGTCCCACCAGCTGTGTAGAAGTGCTCCCCTTTCTCTGTATCCTCACTAGCATTTGTTATTCTCTGTCCTTTTGATAATAGCCAATCTAACTAGAGTTAGGTGATATCTCAATGTGGTTTTGATTTGAATTTCCCCAATCCTGAATGATGTTGATGTAATTTAGCATTCCTTCCTTAAATTGATCTCTACTCATGATTCTGATTCCATGTTCCTCTGGCTTCTCTTCTTTGTTTAGACCAGACCATCCTCAATATCCTTTCAGGGTAGCTCTTTTGCTTACCCAATAAATATTGTCAAAATTCTGGTAATTCCTACCCATCCTGATAAATTTTCAATCTAATTTTTTGCCTTGATTATATCATCTATGCCATTGGTTCTCTATCAGTGCTATCTTGCTCGCCAGGGGACATTTGACAATATCTGGAGATATTTTTGTTTGTCACAACTGGGGGGTGCTATAGCATCTAGAGAAAAAAGGCCAGGGATGCTGCTAAATGCCCTACAATGCACAGGATAGCTACCTGCAACAAAGAATTATCCTGCAGAAAAGGTCAATAGTCCCCAGTTCCCCAGATTGAGAAACCCTGATCTATGCCCATTGCTTCAAATATCACATAGGCTGATGACTTCCAGATTCCCCCTTTTAACTTAGATCTTTACCCACAACTTTACACTCATATTTACATTAAAATTTATATGTTCTCACTATTAAAACAAATGACAATACCATTTTGTCAATTTCCCAAACCGGTATCTTAATTATGATTTATGTCTTCTTCAAATTCAATCATTTCCCAAATTGTATTATTTTTTCTTTCCTAAAACCCCATGTAAACACTGGCTTTCTTCCATTCCCATCAAGGGATGTGTTGTTATAAGCCACCAAGTTTGTATTAATTTGTTACATCAGCAATAGAAAACTAATATTATTCATCTTATTCTATTTTCACAGCTTTTGATATAATTTATCACTTCTTTCTTGAAATGCTCTCTCAAGATTATGAAGGAGCCTTATTATGTAAATAAATTTTGCATAATTAACTTTACTCATTCTGCAAAAATAAAGAGAGAAAAGTTATTTGAACAGTGTAGGCAATTCCACCCAATATTTTACTTCATTAGAGTTTGCCCCAGAGTCAGCAAGAGATGAGAGAAATGGGTCTCCTGATTCCTCTGTAGGTCTTGGTTTCTGTTTGGTCTCTTCCATGCATGAGCTTCTTACTACCCTGAGTAAGAGTCTAGACAGCATCACAGAAGTACAATGTAACCTCAAATGCAAGCTAACCAACCACTGAGCCAAACACACCTTAGACATACCTCAACTAGAGAGAAAATTGCCTGTGTTGTACCTGTTTAGAGGTGAACTGTTGATTCCAAACTGGCACTTTCTTAGTTGGTTTCAAGGCATTTCTGACAACCTGCAATGTTTTTGGCCTTAGTTACTGATTTAGAAACAAATGCTCAAGTGTGAGTCTGCTGCATCGAAACAGGGAAACTTTCCTCAGTCTTCTGCAGCAGTCAGGATAAATTTGAATGATAAAGCTAGTTATTCTGACCTGGGTAGTTTTCAGAGGCTTCTCATTACCAAGCAGGCAAAATCCAAGTTCATTGTTATGGAATAAAGTGTTATTCAGGATCTTATGCTAGTTTATCTCTTTAGCATATGTCATCATTTCTCCTCTTACAGACACAGAATATTAGCACATCCATTTAGTAATATCCTCAAGAAATCTAACACTTAACAAGAGATTTAGGATAAGTTGAAAAACTCCTAGCATCAAAAACTTACTGAAGTTTACAAAGATAGCTAGCTTTGGGGGATGTATTTAGTATGCTTAGGGAGGATTTAGTGGAAAATAAAATTGAGTGGTAATCTTCCTACTGTTCTGTGACTGGACCCAGTAGGAGCCAGCACCCCCCTCCTTCTACACCATGTTTGAAACCAGCTAACTGGCTCTATTTGCAATCTGAACCCCGGTTCTCATCAATATACAGAGGCAACAGAAGAAAGTGGTGGTGAGAGTGAGAGCTAATTAGCAAAATCAAATGTGATTTGCCTAGCTGAGGTTTCCCATTCCATGGGGAAAGGAGGTGGGTTGGAAGAGGTTGATGGTGGTGGTGTTAGGTCCCGTACTAGAAAACTCGGCGATGGAAAGTCTTCTGGAGGTCGTTTTAAAGAACTCATACGTATGTTCCAGGGAATATTTGGATTCAGCCACCACAAAGAAACGGTGCACTTTCAGTAAAAAGATTTCGTTTCTTTAATGCTTCCTTCCTGCTCCAACACTAGAAGAGGGAGGAAGAGGACTGAAAGAGCTATGCACATCCAGGTCCCTCCAGCCAACGTCAAAGCTGACTTGGGGAAAATAAGATCAGAGGTTTGAAGTGGACCTGGTTGTGCTTTTAGTTAAATGAAAGTGACTGGAAGACTGTGCAATGGCTTAGGGATAGAGAAGGGTGATTTGATATTCATAAACACAAGTAGTCTGAAAGAGAGGTGGAAGAAAAATAATTGTACTTCAAATTTACTATCACTTCAAGCCAAGATTGTTCAATAAATGGCTTAATTTACAATTCTGATATTAAAATATATAGAAAAATCACCCAACAGTTCAGTCTGGAGGAAAATGCTTGTAAGGATATATATTCATAAAAATTATTTGAAGTAGCTGACTTTTACTTTAATCTTAATACTATTATTCTACATATTAAAGAATATTATAGGGAGGTAAATAAAAATGATTCTTAATTCCATCACTCAAGAAACCCCTGCTGACAATAAAATGTGGATTGCACGTAAATGGTACTAAAATTCATACAAAAGACTCTGATATGAAATGTAAATGTCCTTGGGCCGACGCCGTGGAGCACTCGGGAGAGTGTGGCGCTGGGAGCGCGGTGGCACTCCGGCCGCGGGTTCGGATCCTATATAGGGATGGCCAGTGTGCTCACTGGCTGCACGTGGTGCGGGAGACACCAAGCCAAGGGTTGCGATCCCCTTACCAGTCACAAAAAGACAAAAAAAAAAAAAAAAAAAAAAAAGGAAATGTAAACGTCCTTCTCTTCCTTTATCACATCTGATCACCTCCATAATTTCCTTAAAAGTAACCACATTTTAAGTTTATCCTTCTGCTAAAGCATATATGCTAGCAAATATACATTTCATTTGTTTATCTTCATCAAAGTGATTCCATATTTCTCATATCAAAACACATAGATTTACCTCATTCTGTTTAATTGCTGTAGTATACAGTTAATACATTTTTAATCACCTCCTGACATTTACTATATTCTAGCTTTTTAGTATTACAAGTAATGCTGCAATACATCTCCTGTACATATCTTTTGGCTTCTTTTATGAAAATGTAAAAGATATCCTGTTTCCCCAAATATTTGCTCACACTGAATATCATCAAAAATTTTAAATATAATTGCTTATCTGATGGGTTAAAATTTATCCTTTTGTTATTTTGATTTGTGCTTTTTTAATTATAAGTGAGATTGAATTTTAATATTCTTATTAACAGTTTCATTTTTTTATTCTATGAAGCGGTCATGCACAAAACTTGCCCACTTTTTTCCTGCAGAATTTTTCATCTTTTTCTTGCTAACTTGCATGACATCTTTGTAAATTAAGCAAATGTGCCTTTTGCCTGAAATTTTCAGAGCACCTATTTTTCACAATGTATTCCCTGTCATTTAACTTTGTCTAGATTATTCTTATCATATAAGAGTTGTAAATGTTTAAATAGTAAAATTGCTTAAAACTTTTCTTTATAAATTCACAGCTTCCTATCACATTCTGAATGGCCTACCCTACTTATTTTCTAATAATATGTTTGTAGATTAAATCTTTGTAATTAAAACTTTATTTCATTTGGAATATATTTTGGTATATATACATATACATATATATACACACACACATATATTTATTATATTATAAATCTGGTCAGTTTTGTTCATCTTTATGGAATAATCCTTGTATTCCCCACATATTTGAAATGCAACTTTATCATATAAAAAAGACCCATATTTTTTAAGTCAGGAACAAGACCTGGATGCCCAGAGTTGCAACTGTTGTTTAGCCCTTCTCTGACACTGTTGTTTAGCCCTTTTCTAGAAGAAATAGCTAATGTAACTTGATAAAATTCAGAAATAAGAAATACAAAAATTGTAACAGTAGGGAAAATGATCACTTTCTCCCAGATAATCTGACTATAATAGTAGAAACCCTCCGGCAAAATCAACTGATGAAATATTGGAAAACTAAGAATTCGGTAACTGAGCTACTAATAAAATTAGTAGTTTTTCAATTGGCTCATTCTCTATAGTATTATATTTATTAATATTGAGTCATTTTTTAAATTCATGGCGTGAACCTTAACTGGCCATGGTATAATTGTGTATTATGCTTGGGTATCATTTAATTCAATTTGCTAATACAAGCATTCCTTGTTATCTGAATCTAGCTCCATCCTGAAAACGAGTTGAATATCAAATGTTTGAATAACAAGAGCCTTTGTTCTATTATATTAAATATAGAAAATTAATAATGCATTTCCAGTCCATTCCAAAATCCTAACCAATTTACTTCCAAATACCACTAAAACACCCTTAAACACTTACATAATAGCTCACTAAGAATTCCTTCATTGTATTCAAGACACTGATTAACTATTCAATAATTAAACACATTAAAGGCATATCTGTGGGTGAAATACATAAAAATCCTGTACAAGAACGGCATGATAGAATATTATATACAAATTATATTTTGCGTTGGTAAGGGAAAAATAAAGGAAGACCTCACAAAAGTTCACCTGAGTTTACTGCTGAGTAAGGCAGAGAAGCCCTAATCCAACAAAGAGGGGTAAGCCCGTGAGATGGAATTTTTAGGAACAGAAGCTAATACTGATTTTTTTGAAGCTAAAAAGGCTAAGCAATTACAGAGTAAATTAAGTCCTGGATATTGGTTGGGTTGTATGATTGATTGAGTCCAGGTGGCCCCAGTTATGTCAAGCACTGCAGTCACAGTGTTAGAGTGAGGCTATTTCTCTGAACAGTCTTCTAAAAAGAGCACATCTATTCTTCCTGCTGAAGTTCTGGCTTCTTTCTTTCTTGCAGTATGCATACCTCCAGGCTCAGGACACTGTATAGTCCTAATTTCAGACTTTCTCACCTTCTATACCTTAATGATATGTTCCATATTATAAGCAAAAACTAAAACATTATATTAAGAATACCTAATGAATATAAATAACTCTTAGCAAAGTAAACTCACCAGGCCAATGAAATGATTACTTGTCATTGAAATATTATGAGTGAGGTTTGTAGATGAGAAAATAAAGATGAAAACTTAGCACTGTTGCTTTTTGTGAGGGGTGAGGATGAGTAAGTATTATTTGGTGAAGAAAAGAGAGAAACAATTTATGCATTTGCCAAGTCCAAAAAAGTAGTGGATAGCATTTTCTTCTTGCCATTTGACATTGCACAAGTGGATGTTGGCATTATCTGAGTGTGAAGACAAATAATGCGATCAGAAAACAAAAAATTGAAAAATGAACAACTGTTTAAATTTCCCTAGTTTGTGTTTATACAGTTCCTGATAACATGGGATCATATTTATAACTATGTGTGTGTATTTTTCCACCTTTTGTTGAAGCAATACATACAGAAAAGTACACAAAATATAATTGTGCAGTTCAATGAATTTTTCACAAACAAAACACATTGAAGAATCAATGTCCAGGTCTAGAAATAAAACCGTATCCACACCACAGATTAAAAAAAGCAGAAATGTACATGCACACCCCAACCCTGAAATACTCCTAATTAATACCCTTGTCCTTCACTAACTCTACCAAGATCAAGCCTTATTCAGATTTAGTAATTTTAGTGAATGCTAGCTACTCTGCATTCATACCATGAATATTTGCCACAGCAATCACTTTTAAAATAAAGATCGAAACAAATTAACAAACAAAAAATAAGCGAATTATGTGAAAATCCTGTATAAGAACACTTCATTCATATAACCAAGCTCCAGAAGAGACCCTAGAGCTTAAGTATATTTGGTAAGTTAAGGACAAAGAAAGTAGGTCTGGGTGAATTAAAAGGGGATGGTCTGAGAGGGGAGTGAGAGGTACACAGAAGTGAAGAAAAGATTTCCACTCTGAGATTCATGTCCAAGGAAACTTTCCCTTTGTCTCATTCTGTTTTTCTCTATGTGGAGTGGGGAGGAGCAGGTATTAAGGAGATTTTAGATGATATTTTCCCTTAATCTTTTTTCCCAACCTCCCTGGCAGACAGAGGGAAATGAAAGCCGATTAAGCCGTGAAGTTATTTTAAATCTCCCTTTTTTTCTCTTCCTTTGACACTGACCTTTCAAAAGATATGACTTACTGCTTTCTCTTTTGCTGTATTTATTTTTTTCTAATTTTTATTTGTTTGGGTATATTTTGTAGGTTTTGAGAGACAAAGGTGGTGTTCTCAAGCATCAAGCCCTCTGGAAGATTTTATCCATTTTTTGAATACTTAATAGAGATTTGAATTGAAACCATTTAAGTCATTGACTTCTTGGGAATTTTTCTGGTTAATTTCAAAATAAGTAATATAACTGAATGCCTTTTTCTAAGCACAGACATGCAACTTACAGCTGAAAAAGCTAAAAAGGGGGTTTCCAGCCAACAAATGTAGAAGCATACCAAAACAGAAGTTGAGGTTGACTAGATTATTTATTGGGTGAATTTTTTGCATAAGAATTGAGTTAAGGAGAGAAAAGTGTTTGATAAGAAAAACGAATGTTGAGAATTGGCATGAAAACACACAAAAAAATTGCAGGGAGAAGCAGAAGCTGTGTCAAATTTCTTTTTATATGTGTGTTTATTTACATAAATCCAAGGAAAGAGATAGCTCACATTTTTTTCTATAACTCTCACTTTGTGATCTGAACAATACTCAAGCAGTGTGAAAGACAGGAAAAATTTGTGTGTGTGTGTGTGTGTGTGTGTGTGTGGATGGAAAGATGATCAGAGACCTAGGGAGAGCTCATGAGTTAGGCAAAAGAAGCCTGTGGCAGTGGTGTGGTCAGGGATATATGTGTAATATTATATAAAATAAAAACTTAATGTGTAATATTTTATTGTTACAAAATAAATGAATCAAACTGCCCAACTGTCTACCTTCCTCCTGAAGCTTATTAGAACTGTTGACTTGAGTAATGGATAAATTGATATTTCCATCCATGACTCTCACCTAGGTTCAGAGAGAAGGTCAGAGAGGAACTGAGTTAGACATTCATAGCAGCCAAGTTGGCTAGCGATGGCAGCGCAAAGTACAGGAGAGGAGAGGGCCTCACAGAGAAAGAGCTCTGGAGACCTGGAGCTTCTCCACCAGTTTCGGCAGAGAACTGGTCAGCAGAATGGGTCATCAGACTGGTGGCTCTAAGACACACCCTCTTAACCACTGTGAGAGATACCCTGTTTCCCCACAGAGAGAAAAGTGCACAGCTGATGTCTTTCATCTGCATTTGGATAGTTTAGTCTCTCTTTATTTTCCTATTGAGCAAGCATTATTATTAGTTATTTTTATCTTATTACTAGCTCAGATTTTTAATTTGCCAGGTTTCAGAAGACAACCCCAGCAACCTGGCAGCCATCAGAGGTTCTCTGGACACAGGAAAATTAGGCTTAGTCTTTTTCATCACAGCTGCACGGAGAATAGAAAATAAGTAGAATATACGAGCAGACCCACACACACTAACCAGTCATTTTTCCCATAAAACTAAAACTTTTTGTAGTTAAACTCTTTTTCCTCAAATACAACAATAAAAAATTAACATAGAAAAACATATGTAAATCCTCACTTAATTACTGATTTTAAAAAATTACTCTGAATTTTTACTATTAATATCTCTTGTAAATGAAACATAAAAACAAATGTTTTTCTTTTAATTTTAAGTACAATTATATTAAATAATCATAGAAAGAAAAAATATATAGTGGAAAGAACAATAAACAGATTTGAAAAGATTGGTTTCTAGTAACAGTTTTGCCAAATTTTATCATCTAAGTCATAATTGCTCTTGTTCCAGTTTCCTCCTTTGTAAAAATAAGCATTTTAGAATAATTGCCAAGATTCTCTCAGCTTTACAATCCCATGAGTTCTAAGCTATCTGAAACAATCTCCCAGAGACAAATTTAACTGGTATAGTTAAATATAATTTGGTTAATTTCTCAGAGTTTTCAGTGTTTACTTTCACCAAATGGTTTATGCATTTTAAAAATTTTCTTATTTTGGGGTCTTTTTTTTCAGATAGTTTATTCATGTTGAATTATCATAAAGCATTACAACACAAAAAGAATGTCTACAACTCCTCCAAACTCAGGCATTGATCTTAATTAAGAAAAAATAAAGTTGAAATTATTTAAGACATTTTACAAACTTATTATCTATTTTTGTCTTTTTCACAACTCCTGAATTGTCTGATTCTCTAGAAACCACATCAGTTAATTTTGTAAACATAGGAAGGAAGACTTTTATTATGATTAGATAGTCATGCTTTTACCAGGAGGTAATCTCAGAAGAAATCTACTTTTGTGGAATTATAAGTTCAAAGAAATCTGGATAGTTTTCTGATAAACATCCTTTATATTTCATGTTTTAATCATGATGCAGTTTTTATGCTTGGTAATTATTCAGACAATTCCTAATGACAGATTTGTAGGCTCATATAATGTAGAGATAAATAAAAGTTTCTACAGATTAACTTATGCACTCCCCACCACGAAAATATTCAGAGTTGTTCTGCCAATTTAAAATGTATGCAGGCATCAAGGTTTGCTTCTTAAACTCTGTTCAGGCCATGAAGATTCCAGCTGGGAGGTTTAAAGCACTCCTTAGCTACAATAGTCCATTCACCACACAATCATATATGACTGAATAATAATATAATATCTTAAAATTTATCCTATCATATATGACTTGTCCTCTTTAGACACCTTGAAAATGAGTCAAAATTAGAAAGCCATGGGATTTTATTTACAGTGGGTATGTCTTCTCAATAAATATCATAAATCCATCTAACTTTAGAGGATTTTTTTTAGATGTCTACTGTCCTTTTATGAGATTCCTACTTACATTATCTTAAAATTTCTGTTCATTTTCTTTTTTCACTAATTAACTGTTCCTTTCCTGAAATTCCTTTCCATTTACAATTTCTTTCCTAAAATATCAACTAAGAAGCTACACATAGAGCAAGAGGGTGAGCCAATATGTGTCTAGGGGTTCTGGCTGTCTTCATTCTTTTATATCTGGAGGACAAACTTCCCTCCGGGCCAAAGGTACTAACCTTTGATGGGACCTTAGCACCTTCCCACTCCTTGTGACTGGCATGCCTACTCTTGCCATCGCTGCTGGCACTGAGACCATCAGGGCTCATTTTCAGGCCTGAGGTTGGAAGGAGCCCTGCTAACTTCTAGAATTGTGAGGCAGATATAGAGAGGTCCTCAAAAAGTTCATGGAAATATTTGTAAGATTTGTATTATCTTTTAATTATATTGTTCCATGAACTTTTTGAAGTACCCTTGTATCATCAACGTTCCGAGGGACACTACTGAAGAAAGAAGTACTGTAAGTGGTAATTAGATCCTGAGCCTAGCCTACCTATATCCATCTAGTCAATGATGTTGCTTAAAGGTGAGAACATAAGACAAATAAGATGCCTAGTGAGTAAGAATGCAAATTTTGGAGTCTGGCAGACCTGGTTTCAAATAAGGATTCTGCCAGTTTCTGGATTTCTGGGAAAGAGACTAGATGTCTGCAAACCTTGGTTTCTCACTTATAAGATGAGTGTAACAGTTATATCTACTATATTGGGCACTTGTGAGGGATAAATAAGATAATGTATGTAAAATTCATAGTATTTAATGTAAGTCCTCAGGAAAAGGTAGTTACTATTGTTATTGCTATCATGATTTACAGGTATGTGGAGTTCATGAGATCAGAGATTGTGTCCCCAGTAGTAAACAAGACACAGAGCCTGACGCATGGTATGTGCTCCATGAATATGTGTTGAATTGGATTGAGCTATATGGTAATAACTATTTCTTAAATCAATGTTATAAAAATTTCATTCCATATTTCAAATAAAAAACTTACAAATGAGCTTTTGATGTCCAATCTAGGGACAAGTTGTAGACAATTTATGCTATTTTCACATTTCTTTAATATTCTGATAGAATATCAACATGACAAAGTAATGCAGATATCCATATATGCATGTGTCCCTTCATCACACACGTTTTATTGTAAGATGAATGAGTAGTGCAGAGAATATAAATTTGTGGCTTCACATTAGGGAGATACAGTTACATTAAAAAGCAAGAAGTTAAAATGGATAAAAAGAAATACTTCTCTGCATAAAGCCAAATTAGCCCATGGAACTAGTTCCCATAAGAAATTATTGAAGCAAATAGTTTAATGTGATTCCAGAAAGAATTAGGCTTAATGAGGCAGAATTTTGAAAGCGGCTTGAAAATGTATGCCTATGGATTTTCAGGGGAAAATGGGATTTGCCCATGAAAGTGTGTACTCTGGCAGGTAGAGAAAACAGAGGTAAAAACAACTTCAATGATATCATTATTAAATTTTGAGAAGAAAAATAAAATATTTTTTAGCCAAGGTTGTCTTCTTTCTCATGTTATTTTGAAGTTTTCATTAACACAGAAGAATTGGGTGGAAAATTAGTTTTAATAATTGAATAGCATCTGCCTTTCACTGGGCAATGGCTATGTACCAGGTGCTTTAAGTACATTATCTCAGGTTCTCATAATAACTTTAACTATATGTTTTAATATCCTCGCTTGGAAAATATAAAAATATATCAAGTTATATAATTTGCCTAAGTACGTACAGCCAGGGCTTTCTGAGTTGAAAAATCATACCAGGTCTAAGGAACTTCAAAACCAAATGTCTACCCTTATCCCAAACTTCTTCTTATGTACCAAATGCAATTCGTTTTCTGCTTCTAAACTGACATCATGCATATTTAGACAGATAGCAATAACCAGGTTCATTTAACAAAAGAAGCAACAGGAACAAATTCAAAGAAAAAATATAAACTTCACAAAGCACAAATAATGTTACTGCAATGATTATTAATGCTTAATAAAATGTTAATTAAACTTGGTATTAATGTTAATGAAATACTAAGAATGATTTATATAATACTTCAAGATTATATGAGTTCACGTCAAGTTTTTCTATTACTCCAGCAGCAACAACAAAGCAGGTAACAACAATCACCATTTTATTAATGAAATCCAAAAATAACTAAAGATTCATATATGATCACACCAAGTTAGTTAGCAGAGCCCAAACATAAACTTGATTATTATGACTTCAAATTCACTGATTGAAATAACCCTACTTTGTGATTCTTTTGTAAAATTTATTAATAAAACTTTAGGTAACATTAGGAAACAGTTTAAGTATGATATTTAGATACAACAGATCTTGCTTCTAGCTTCAGCTCTGCTGTTTTGCAACAGAACAAACATGGGAAAATCATTTTATCTCTATGTGACTACTTCTTCATCTGTAAATTGGAAGTTCATAAGAACTATGAAATAGGGCTGTTTTGAGAACTAATTGCAAAATAAACCTAGAATTTTTTTGGCAACCCATAAATATTTTGTTGATAGTCTCTCTGGTCCTAAACTTAGAACAAACTTTTTTTTTGGATAGAAATCAAAGAAATACAGAATTTCTACTATTTAGGTTAATGTTAGGTGCAAGATACAAAAAAGTAAAAAGTATTTAGCCTTTTAATGCACGAGTTGTTACTTAAATATCATAATCTTTTCACTATTTCATTTGTTTTAAATCTTCTTTCTGGTTTTCATCAATTTTGATTAATTTAAATAATTTCTGTTTTAATTGTTACCAGCACAAACACAACATGTGTGTCAAAGCCAACATATTTTATTCTTTAGAATTGACCAAGAGTTTATACTTGTGGACTTCGAATATGGCATAACCATTTTTCAGATGAAGCTCACACCACAGCTTCTATGGCTACATATTTACTCCATTGTGCTGACAAGAGTGGAAAATAGACTTTAATCATAGAACTTAATAGATATGACACTGAGGTTACATGGAAAGTAGATTTATAAAGCAACTCACGGTTATTTAATCTCAGCCTTCTGACACATCATCGAGCAGGAAGAGGCCTACAGCCACAGATTATCCTGACTTTCCTTGTGTTTTCACTAATCTTTGCCCCAGATCCACCAGTTCATCATGGCATGCTCAGGAAGCACAATTCTACACGCCACTTTTCTGTGAAAAACCCTTCAGGGTCTCCCCAGTTCAATCAGGGAAAAAAAAAAACAATCTAAATTCTTTAGTGCAAGTAAAGTCCCTTATGATCTGGCCTTAAAACATCCTCTTCTTCCATCATTAACAAATATACAATTTATACTGAGGCCAGTTTGAATGCTGCTGTTGCCAGAGCTTGCCTACGATTTGCTCTTCTTTACTTACACTCCTATCCAATAAGCCCTTCCCTGCTTCCCTAATAAAGTTCTCTAATCTTCACAGCAAAGCTTAAGTATCACTCCCTTCAAGGAGAGTCCAGTGATAGAAATTTCTCTTTCTCTTAATACCAGCAATACTTCATCTGTAATATTTATCTCATTGTACATTGGAGTGTAGCTATGTGTGAGCAGACGTATCATCTGTTTTCGATTATGAGTCCCTTAGAAGCTAAACTTTGCTTTATCTGTGTCAATGGCTCCCTCAAGCTAAATACATTACCTCACCCATAGTACTTTAGTAACTGTTAGAACCAACCTGACCCACACAAAACACACAATCTTGAACATCAACTGAGCAATGAAATCCAACCAACACCACAACACAGTGATAAACAACATTGTTGAGCATCTACTATATGCCATATACAGTACTAAGAGTTTTCAACCCACTGACTCCCTTAATCCTCACGACTCTATAAGGTAGGGACTCTTATTTCCCCATTTAACAGGTAAGAAAAATGAAAAGAGCTAACAAGTTTCATAGGTAAGAAGTATGTAAGGCAGATTTTGAACCCAAGAAGTCAAGACTCTGAAACACATATTTATAATTTCTACCCAATACTGCCTCCCAGTAACAATAATGCTATACAAGAAAGAGTTCGTGACTTTCACATATCACTTAGCTTTTGCTGAGTATCAAGCCACCCCAAAACTTATTGGTTAAAACAATATTAATTGTTTCTCATTAAAAAAAAAAAAAATCATTGTCCAGGTATCTAGGCTCCAAAAAAAAAGAAAAATCCCAGGGTAGAAAGAGAACTACAATTACCTTCTCAGGAAAGAAAACAGCAGTTTCCATTTTAAAGAAATAAGAAAAAAACAAGAAACTTTTGTTCTTTTTGGTCTTTAGATTTATTTGGATACTTGAACATAAATGGTTTTTCCAACAGTGGCATGATATATTTCATAAGCCAGCATACATTCTCTGGCTGCAGAGGCATTATGTTTTTCCTAACCCACTTTTCCTGTCTTCCCATGCACGCTTCATTCAAATCGAACAACATGCTTATCAGCAAAGATCATCAATGCATGAGATGAGGTAGATGAAGTTGAATCCCACCCATCCAATGTTTTTTCAATTCCCCATCTTACTCAAAGGGAATTCAGTGAAAGGATATTGTTTAGATATGTCACTATTGTAACAAATGCTAAGGGCAAAGGCACAGAGGCTGGCATCCCCAGTCATTGCTATTGTTCAATTTGAAAGAAATCTGGGGTTTCTAGGTGACGAAGTATAGGATTTGGTTTTCAGAATTTTTCTTTCTTTCTTTTATTTTTTTTATTTATTTATTTTTTTTTTTGCTGCTGGACGGTAGAGGGATCAAACCCTGGACCTTGGTGTTAGCTTTTTATTTCTTTGTTTTTACATCTCCATATGATAGCTTAGCTTTAAATTGTGAATTTCTCAAAAACATTTGAAACATTTGTAGCTGAAAGATCAGTTATGGGGGCAATTGTGTAGTGACAAAAAGCACCAGAATGTGTACCAGGATACTATCAAATCCTGTTTCCCTTGTGTGTGTTTTTTTTAAATTTTAAATATTTAGTTTTTAAAATTTTTTAATTGAATTATAATTTATTATACATATTTTACTCAGCCATAAAAAAGAATGAAATTCTGCCATTCACAGTAACATAGATGAACTTGGAGAAAATTATGCTCATTGAAATAAGCCAGACACAGAAAGAAAAATATGGCATGTCCTCATCTGCTGCTTAACCAATTTGAACCCTTAGACTGTAAAACAGGGAGACTATCCTTAGGTTATTCCTAAAGTGTATACATTTAAACAAGTTAAATTTTCCAATTATAATTTCTGTATCCCTATCTCAACAGATTATTGCTCAAATACAAACAAATAGAAACAAAAATCATACCTTCAAAAATGTTAGTATGTGCTGTGGACGATTATAAGGGCTTTTTGTATATTCACCTATGTAATCCTCATACCAGCCCTGTGTGGCAAGTTCATTATTATCCTAATTTACAGATTAGGAAACTGAAGTACAGTTTAATTTATCCAGGGTCACCCTGGGGCTAGTTTTAGGATGCACAGTCTGACTCCAGAGTAAAAAGGGCTCCAAAGCTTTGCTGCTCAAACTGTGGTCCACACCCCAGCAGCATCAGCATTATAGGGGAACTTGTTAGAAATAAAGATTCTGAACCCCTGCTCCTCCAGACCTACTTCCCAAGTGATTCATAGTTATATAAAAGTTCGAGAAGCCCTGGTCTAAAGCAGCACACTTCATTGCCCTGCCTCTCTATGCTATCCTGCCTTCTAACTGAATAACAGTCAAAGAATATGCACCAGGAATAACGTTTGGTGTTTTATATTTGCCTTCAAATTAAGTGTTTCTCCAGATTCAAAATGTCTTTCATATTGCATTAACTAATGAAGACAAATAATGATCAAAGTAATTTCCTGACTCTACTCAGTGATAGTTGGAGAGTGATATTTTTCATCTTTGTTTTAATTAGAGCCGTTCTCAGTAATTCAAATTAAAATCAAGATTCCAGTGAATTCTTCCATTTATTGATAAAACTTGTCATCAATGTTTTCTGCATGAATCAGCTCAAGGAAGGCATATTTTGCTTTTCATAGGATAGAATGCATTTTAAGCTATAAGGTTTAATATGGAAAAAATGTTTTCTTTTTCACTTTTCTACATTTACATTAAAATATTACTATGTGTCTTCTCAATGAAATATTGAAGATAAAATGTACACACCCATTCTGCTGATATTAAACATCTACTGAAAGATTTATTGAGTATATGATCTAAGTTCTTCAAAAGCAGTGGTATCCTTGCAAAAATCTGATGGTTTATTTCATAAAAGGAAATCATATATGGATCAAGAGAATGTACTTATTCAAAGTTATTATTATTCTTAATAACAAGTTGATAAAAACTTACAGATAGTAGACCAGAGATATGTCCACATATAAGGAGAGCCATAAAAGAGATTTTTTAAAATTTCTTCTGAGAACTTAAAATCACTGTATATATTCAGTATCATTAAAAAGCAAATCATATCAATCAATGGAGACCTGTTTCTAAAAAAGCTGCTCTGCAAAGCATTTAAGTCATTCTAAATGTCTCACATGACATTTGAACCTCTAAATATATTTTGTACAGTTTACTTTCTCATTAAAGTGAGTATATATTGAATATATATTGAAAATCTCAATTTAAATTAGTCTCTCACAGATATTCTAAAATGACATTATTCATACCTTTAATCTATTTGTATCTGCTTTTGTATGATTCTCACTACGGATAACATTTATAGTTGCATATTTTTTATTATCTTAAAAATAGGTACATTAGTTATATATTCAGTCTGTGATATTTCACGTAATATATATATATATATATTCCCATTTCATGTAACTGAGAGCATAATTATACTTTTTGCAATGACTATAAGTTTATAGCTACTGAGTCTTTAATAAAATAACATGATATTGGTGAGAACTATAACTTATTTGATGGCAAATTTTTAATGTAGAAAATTCAATTTGTGTTGTTCTGTGAAAGAGCAAATTCTTTTGCCAATTCATTTTATAATTTGATTTAAAGGAACATATCAAACCAGACTGAGGCTGTTAGTGAACCCAGCAATAATAATTACATTTACGTAGCTATTTTTAGGGGACAAGTATTCTTTTAAGCACTTGATACCTATAGCATTTTATCGTCTCAATTTTACAAATGGGGAAGTTGAGTCACAACTAGGTTCAGTAACCTGCCAAAGTTCATAGAGCTAGTAAATGGATCCAAATTTGAATCCAGGCAGTTCAGCTCTAGAGTCCATACTCTTAATCACTACATGAGATTTCCTTCTTAAAAGTCTAAATAGCAAAGAGATCTGATGATGGCAGGAATGGGCGGGATGTGGACATTATACAATGTTTTAAGTTGGCTACATTAGACAGGTTGTCATTAGACAGGTTGCCAGTGCGCGCATATATATATACATACATATATATGTATGTGTATACATATATATGTATGTGTATATATATATATATATTATGTATGTATATATATATAGTACTTCAGGTGAGGTATCAGTCAGGTTTTTTTTTTTTTTTCCAGGGCATCACCATTATATACTGACATACAATTTTTGGGCTAAATATTAAAATCAATACAGTATGCTAAGTTAGAGTTAGCAATAAATATGCTTTACTTTCCTGTTATTTGGTCATTGGCACCACCCGGGAATTTGTTAACAATGACGATTCTCAGGCCCCACCCCAGACCACCTGAATCAGAATTCTTATTCACACAAGATCCCCAGAATTGGGAGTCAGTTCTCTGTGGGTATCTCATACTTCATGTCTTCTGAGAGAAGGCATTGACAGTTTATGTTTTCAAGGATGTTTGTGCAGCTATCAGTCTTGGAAGATAGAGATGGTATCTCACTCCAGAGCAGAAGGCAGATTTGCTTGCTGACCAAGCTAAATAAAGATAATGTCTCCCTCTGGAGCACAGAATGGAAAGATTTGTTTGCAACTCCTTTAAAAATTGGAGTTTCCTACGTTTGAGTTTCCTTAGAGGTGACACAAACCCACTGCATGTGCAGCATCCACAAGGGCCACGCTGCATCACCCATGGGACTTAAGTAAGGGAAACCAATGGGAACATTAACCTCATGCCACCTCTGTGCCATGAGTAATACATCCTTTTGTCTCTGGACCACAGCCTCATGTCTTCTGCCAACATACATGAAACTGTGGGATGCTAATTTATTAGTGTGCAGGTAAGGCAAAATCTCAGACTCTCCATACTCAAAAATCAGGTGATTTGTATGCACATTAAATTTTGAGAAGCCCTCTGGCTACTTCACTTCAAATTAACAGATAAATGAGCATGCAGCCCCACATAGGCACTGTTAAAAAAAAAAGTCTCCACATGTTTGGAATTGCTGACATAAGAAAAAGATAGTAATACAGTTCAATACCTCAGCTCCCCTAAAGTCAGTTCTTCTAGAAAAAACATAATAATTTTTTGGAAAAAAAAATAAAGTTTTACTTCAGTTTTGCCATTACAAGCATAAATTTACAACTTAAAAAATACATGACCAATAATTTCCTGGATCTAGGTTCTAGAAACAAAGTCTGAAGTTGGAATTGTGTCTTAGATTTGATTCATATGCTACATTCCTTCCCATTCACAGGAATAAACAAGGATAACCCTGTATACTTGTGTACACTTGCTTTATTTACAACTTCTCATTGAAGAAAGACTTTGGCACTGAATAAAAGATGCAAAAGAAAAAAATATTTATTTTCAGACCGCATTACTTAGTCCTGCAATGAAACACTCCTTCCATGCTGTGGTTCCTCTGAGAGATGAATGTAATGTGATATTGTGCCCCCAATACGATTGGGTAAGATATTTTCACAGATCCTAAGCTTTCCCTCCACCATCATGTTTTGGCTTTATAATCACAGGTTCATTTAGTGTTTTATATCTAGACTCTTAATTTAACAACGCTCATGAAAAATATTTCTTAATTTGTTTCATTTTTCTAGAGTTTATGTATTAGAAATAAAAATTAGATTGATTATAAGAAAGAATTAAATATAAAAACATTTGCCTTAAATTGAAAATATGGACTATTTTATACTATATGGTGGTTCTTAATTTGGGGCTGTGTATTTAAAATACCTAGGGTGCTTTTAAAAACCCCGATTCCCAGGCCACACCCCCAGATCAATTGTATCACAACTTCTTGGAGTGAGATCCAAGCATCAGAATTGTTTTTAAAATTCCCTTAGTGATTCTAGCATGCAGCTCATTAAAAATTACTGCACTAGGATATAAGCTTCAGGAGGGCAGGATTTTTGGTTTGTTTATTTTTTTCCACTGATAAATCCCAAATTTCTATAACAATGCTTAGCACTCAATAAATATTTGTGAACATAAATACTATTGTTTAAAGATAAATTTATTATTTTAGAATCTTCTGAAGTCATTTAACTCCAACATCAGGAAGTCATGTTTTCAGAAAAATAAACAAATACAAATAGAAAATACCCAGGGCCATTTCACTAGGACAAACAAGAGGATTTGATGAAGCTCTGAAGTTGGTCAAAATGTGTGTCCATTTGTAAACAAAAATCTGCTATAAAATTAAAATAGAAAACTGGACGACAAACCTATACTTAATTTAGTGGCTTCAAAGAAAATAAATTTCCCCTCTACTGTACAACTCTGTGAATACAGTCTGATAATCCTCCATTGCAAGTATACAAAACCACCCAATAGACTTGCATTGTCCTTTTCCTGCCTCCCTTTTATGTCTCTCATTATTTTGATTTGCTTCTCAGTTCTACAGGTGTATGGCCTTTTTTTTTTTTTTCTTTTTTTGAGTAATACATTTTTTTTTATTGGTTATGACTGTGTTCTATGGTATTTTAAATTTGTTTGAAATCAGGTAAAGTATAAATTAATGACCAGAATTAAAAACTGATATGTGGAAAACTTACTTAAATTTTAAGGAAGAATTTATGAAAGACATTATTGATCTTTGACCTACATTACATTTAGTACACTCTTTAATGTTTAGAATGGCTAATTTGGGGCCGGCCCCATGGCTCACTCGGGAGAGTGCGGGGTGCTGTTAGTGCCGAGGCCATGGGTTTGGATCCTATATAGGGATGGTGGGTGCACTCACTGGCTGAACATGGTGCAGACCACAACGTGCCAAGGGTTGTGATCCCCTTACAGGTCAAAAAAAAAAAAAAAAAAGAATGGCTATTTTTTCCAAATTTCATCATCACTAGTTTCAGATTACTAATGGGTTTTTCCTCCCTGCATTCATTGGAGAAATTTTCCCTGTAGATTCCTAGGCCACAACCAAGGTACCTGAGAAAGACAAAAATTGTCAAGGAGGCTAGGAGACCAGATCTTCCCTCAGGGATGTTACAGAAGAGATGTCTACATAACTAGGAGGTTGGAATAGTTCTTTCTGATATTACTTTTAAGTGACAGATGTGATGCTTCTCCTGATACCTTTTTCTTTCCTTTGCTTTCATATGGATTTGATTAATAGAAAAAGAAAAGATGATCTGAAGGTCTGTATATCCCATGACTGAATCAACCTGGTAAGTCTAACAGTTTGTAGATGAAGACTTCATCTACTTCAAAAAATAATTGGGAATAACAAATGCTTGTGCAAGAAAAGAGGCTGAAATTCAATGTTACTAGAATTCAAATGTGCAGTCTTATATATCATTTGTTTCTTTTTTTTGGTGGCTAACCAGTACAGGGAACCGAACCTTTGACCTTAGTGTTATATGGCTATGCTGTATTCAACTGAGCTAACCGACCAACCCAATACACTTAAAAGTTCAAGGTGGTGAGAGTTGATCAGAAATGCAAACCAGGTGCATTCCAATTATAACAGGTGAGGCCACTTGCCCCTATTCTCTCCATGTGCCTTAGCTGGGCCAAATAATCCCCACCTGCTGACCTAGTTCTGACTCAGCGCACAAGGTGGATTCTGTTCCTAAGCAAGGAGAATGCAGGCCAGGAGCCCAGGACGCTGTGTAACAGCATGGCTGCAGGCCCATGCTAGCTTTGAGCCTAAATTCTATGGCCAAGTCTGTCCCTCAAAAATAAGTCCAAGTAACTCTTTCTTGGCTATATTCTCTTTGCCTAAATTTTCCTGACTAAATCTCCTTTTTACAGGGGACTAGCAGTTGGGTTTGTTCCTATGGGCTCTTCCATATCTGAAATTCTGTCCATGCGTAGAAGCCTCCCTCCCCAAGATTAGTCACCTGACTGGCCACCTGCTTGCCTGGTTCACCTCATATGGTTTTCACATGTATAGTATACAAATTTATAAATTTTCAGTCCAGAGATTCAGGTGTACTTAAATTACAACTTCCTTTATTTTCCTATACCTATTCTGCTGCATCAGAAAATAACTTAGTAGCTTGTAAGTGAATCCAGTTCTTAAATATTTAAACTCAATCAGTTCAGGGTTTTCTTTCCTTGCTTTCTCCCTAAGATGGTATTTAAACTCCAAGGGCTTATACAATGATATGGATTGTGATAGGGAGGATTTGAGGAAAGGGGTGAATTCTTTTCTTATACAATTTTAAAGAGTTATTGATAGGATTAAATGAGAAAGTGTGTAAAACCTTAGGATTATTTCTGATGGATAATAGATGCTCCAAAAGACGAGCTTCTTGTCTTTTTCTTAACTCAGTCGTTAATTTGTATTTAGACAGATACTTTCATTCCCCTTTTTTGAAATTTCCTTCCCATATTCCTCATTCTTTATGTAAATGAGTTGCCCCACTATCACTTTCCACATCTCTGGAAGTGTTCAAAATGAATCTTTCCACATTTCTTCCTTGCCCTTCCTCCTTCCTCCTGAGAGGAAGGACTTCCCTGACAAGGAAGCCTGGATGAAGCCTCACTTCCATTAATGCACGATTGTGGCTTGAGCAGGGTGACTGAAGTAGAGATGAGGGCTAAGAAGAAACTGGTCCCCGGGGTTTCTGCCCCTCTCCTACTGCTTTCTTCTGGGATCACGGTCAGCACATGTCTCTGCTTCCCAGCTCCTGCCTGCAACTAGGCAGGTTCTACCTACGATGGAGGAAACTGCTTTCTTTCTGAGAAGGTGAGATTGACTAAAGGTGGAAGATGATTCAAACTACATTGCTCATTCCATCTAACCATGCTGATATATTTAAATTCTAGATCCTAATCGGGCTCCTTGTTCTGTTCAGGAAGCATGATTTATTATCATCCCAAATCCTCTACATTATTATGAGTTTATTAGCTTTGTTGTTATAACTAATATCATATGCTCATGATAATCCAAGAAGTGGATTACCTACTAAAAAATTAAAAGGAAGCAGTAAGAGAAAAGAGTATAAATGAGAAACACTAAAATCTCATGGGTCTTTTTTTTTTTTTTTTTCTAAAAACGGTGAGGTATGCCTCCTGTGAGAAGATGAAGTACATTTTCTAATTCTCGGAAGTGACAAAGTTCTAAGATAAGTCAGGCTTTTCCTGTCCAAAATTCCTATAAGGGGAATTTATAGCCTGACTAGTTTACCCTGAGAACCGATTTCAGATAAACTCTCAGGAACACAGACAAAAGAGAAAGAAAAAAATAATGGTTGAAAAAAATAGATGTCAGAAGCTCACAGAAAGGAATGGAACTGTTCTGTCAATGGTGGGTGATAGCCACAAAGTTTCAACAGTGGCCGAGAGATGGGTCTGGGGCACACAAGGAAAGTATCATACCCTTCAGTGACCAGAAAGAGTAACACTGGTGACTCCACTTGTGAGCAGAGGGAATAAGCCAGAGAGATTAAATGCTGAGGAAAGACAGTGCAGGGTGCAGGATGTTGGGAAAAGAAGACTGAGCTGGCAATCTAGAGGCTTGAAGCTTAGACTCACCTTTGATGCTCATGAGCTCCACCTGTGTGTAAACCACCATTTCTTTATCTTTAAAATGTACGGAGATAGACTCAGTTAATTTTCAGGTTGTTTCCAGCTCTGGCATTCTACAATTCTATGAAGAAGTTGGTAGTTCTAAATTTAAGTTGTTAACTTTGGCAATTGGTGTACAAGAAGCTTTAAATCTAAATCATCTACCTGGATAAACTAAAGTGAGAACTAAAAGTACACTGATGTGGCTTCCAAAATTCTCTCTCCCCTTGTGACAAATAGTGGTTGTAAATTCAGATCATCTCTGTGAGTTGGGACATAGTAAAATTAGGAGGAAGGTCCAATAGATCTCCCATGCCAAAAAACAAAAAAATGAAAACAAACAAAAAATAGAGGAATGAAATAGAACCTAAAGATATGGTTTTATAAAACAATGCACAGACCTTTCTTTAAAAGAAAATATTTTCTATAGAAAGGGAATCTAGACTTCTATATAGGGGGCAGCAAAAAAAAATGTGTGGGGGGGAGAGGACTGAAGGATGGAAGTGCCATTAATGTTGTGTCGCTTAATAGTCATTAATTAACACAACAATAGCAGTGGATATTTGTGTGAGCTCCTGAGGCAGCTATGAATGACGGAAAAGAGTTCAGTCGTCTAAGTCAGCCGAGTTGGTTCTAAAGTGGAATTTTTAACTCCCTCAGAAGTCTTAGTCTAAAAAACTTTCACCAAATCATACTAGAATAACAAAAAATCTTCCATTATAACTCAAGTTTCTCCTGGAATTGTTAAGAGATGGAGCAGATTTTCATTTTCTCTAAGGTGACAAGATTTTTCAATGAAACTATCAAGAGATGCCTATTCAGAAGTTCTGCCAGGATATTTACAGACTTAGCTGTTTGTCCCTAAACAAACCAAAAACAAGAAAGAAAGAAAAAAAAAAAAAAAACGAACAAACAAAAATCCTTTTTGAGAGTTTCTCTGAAACAGTTAAGGAAACTTTTTTTTTTTTTTAAATTTTATTTTGTCGATATACATTGTGGCTGATTATTGCTCCCCATCACCAAAACCTCCCTCCCTTCTCCCTCCCCACCCCCCAACAATGTCCTTTCTGTTTGCTTGTTGTTTCAACTTCAAGTAATTGTGGTTGTTATATCTTCTTCCCCCCGGGGGAGATACCATGATCATAAGGAAAATTTGATTTGATTTGCCATGTCCTTGCTTCCTGTAAATGCATAGGTTTATCATTAGAACGCAAAGCAATTCTAAAATTTGAAAAAGTAAAAATTTGAAATCTCTCAGTTTTAGAAGTCTGAGACTTTGGCTCCTGACTATGAGAGCTAAGAGATGGCACCTGCACATTATCTCAATGCTAGTCATTGTGTAGCCACCAATGAAACTGTTTTGAGATGCAAATTCTTGTTTGGTATCTTTCTCTGGCACATACTATTTAATTTTTCAAAAAAAAAAAAAAGAAAAGAAAAAGAAAAAGAAAACAAAAGGAATGACTAAAACCACAAAATGTTGCATATACACATCCTTTTAGGGCAGGGGACTCCAAAGTGCTATAACTAGAAAGTCTTCCATTGTTACTTGCCTATGTTTGAATTACGACACTAGACATTGTAATTTCTCAGTAATTAATTTACAGGGATAGAAAAATATCTTCAGCATGGATGAGCTACTCCACTTGGTTGTAGAGATCCAAGTTGTGCCATCCTTACTGGTGGTCAAGCAGACCTCAGAGGGCTATTCAGACTCCCTTTTTAATGCATTTCTTGCTCAGAAGTCCTTTTTCTAAAATTTATATAAAAACACTTATATTTAACTTGATTAAGGGTAAAATATCTTTTATAATTATAATTTCTGAGCCCATTGCCAAGTTTCACAAACATGCTCATTTACCAGAGATAATTATGTGTGATTTTCTCCTTTAATGAAAGATAAATAATTTGGCAGTTTTGCATCACGTAATTTTCTACTTCAATACAATTCATTGTTTGGTGGGGTGTCCTTTATTCTTGTATGAGTTAGTGTGCAGAATGAAAGAGCTTTCTTTAGATAAATTGTGCTGCTTTCTGTAAGGCACTGCTATTCATAGCACAAGTTTATAAAAGACCATTAAAGGCTGATATTACATTAAGTTCTGCTCATAATGATGTAGTTCTTTGTTTACAACTTACATAATTCACTGTAGTAGCAAAGCTTCATCAAATTGGGACAAAAGGAATAGAAAGTACATTTCTGGGAATCTAAATAAAATGGACAAGCTTTGACTGGTTCTACTTACCATTGTATTTCTTTGAATGAATGCAGAAACTACATTCCAAAGACTCGATGTAGAAAGAGCAGCGATTTATTGTTGCATTATATAAGATGGCATATATGTGTGTGTACTTAATATTTTAAAGGTAAAGCTCATATAGAAGAAATGCAGGAATTTTTGACTCCAACTTACCAGATAGTTCCTATCTTAACCTCCCAGCTAAACCAGGATTCCGACTAGATTCTCCATGATTAGAAATATTTGCATTTAGTCTCAGTACATAGAGATGGAACTAAAAGAGAGAAATAAGTTTATCTTCAAGTCTATTTCTATTTATACATCAGTATTGTCCAAAAGAAATTTCTGTGATGACAGGAATATTCTGCATCCGCTCTGTCCAGTATGGTAGTCACTAGCCTTGTGTAGCAACTGAGCACTTGAAGTACAGCTAGTGCTACTGAAAACTCAATTTTTAAATATTATTTAGTCGAGATTTTAATTAATTTAAATTTAAATAGCCATATGTGGCTAGTGGCTACTGTTTTGGACAGCACAGCTTTGTACCAGTCAGAAGGGTACAAGCAGGCCTACCCATCTGTCCAACCGTAAGGAGCTCTAGTAACCTTGGACTCTAGGTGCATTGCTCCTCAAGTTGTGTATGCACTGCCTGCAGCCTTACATGCTGCTCTGTGGGGAGTTATGTAATTAGATAGAGAGGGGAGGATATCCCATTATCTTCTGCCATCAGGAAATCAGGAACAAATTCATTTGGCAAATAGACAACACCTTGGGAAATATTTAAATCTTCCCCACCCCACTCCTCTAAGAACCCCAAGTTATGTCTGGAGCTCTTCACCATCACTGTGTCACTTCCTTACATTGCCTCCTCCTTTGAGAATGTACATTTTAATCATACTTTGACTACAGTTTGGTTGCAAAGAGAGTAGGTAGGAGGCAAGAGTGCTTCCCCAACAGTCTCTTCCATATCAAAGGCAGAGAGATATTTTCAAAATGCAAAACATACTCATATCCAACTTCATAGTCAAGTCTCTGCTTGGATGCCTAGTAGGCATGTCAGAATGCCCCACAGACAGTATGTTAGAATACTTCATTTTTCCTCTGACTTATCTTCTCCCAGTCTTCTTCATCTTCAGTATAGGCCACCACCATTCACTCCTTTGCACAGGCCCAAAACAAGGTTAGTATTTCTCTCCATCATCTCTCCACCTACATTCTATATCTAATTCATCACAAATACTGTTGGTTCTACTTTCAAAATCTACTGAGAATCTGATCCTCCTCCACAAACCACTAGCCTTTCTCGCCTCATCTGTTGCAACAGCCTTCTTATTCTCTGCATCTATCCTTTCAGTCTCCCCTGCTCTCCATAATCTCTTAATCGTACTTCATGGTGGGAAAACAGTAATAAATATATCAAGTAAGGCCTCTAGATCTATGCCCTGATCACCTTTCTTAACTCATCTTAACCCATGTCCAATCACGGTGCCTCTTGCCTGGCTTTCTTGCCATTCCTCAGACACACTAAGCTCATACCAGCCCTAGGCCTCTCACTTACTCGTCACAGACTAGAATGTTCTTCCTCACATCTTCCCAAAGCTCACTCCCTCACCTTGGTTTTCCTTGATCACAGTCACCTCTCATTCTTTGTCTTCTTAATGTATTTAATCTTCCTCATAGCACATGGCATTATATGAAATTAATATAAAATTTTATCATTTGATCATTTGACTCTCCTTTTTTTTTTTTTCTCTTGTGTTTTCCCACAAGAATGTTCACACAGAATCAAGGATCTCCTATGTCTTATATACAAGTCTCATCCCAGCACCTATAACAGTACCCAGCATTTAACAGTCATTCAAATATTTGTTGAAGAGATTAATAAAATTTGATTCTGCTACTCGTCCAGACACATGCAGAGAGAGAAACACAGATACATACAAAGACACACGTGCCACAGACACACTCAGAAAGACATGCATACCACATAAAGAGACATGCACTCATTCCCCTTAAAACTTCCAGAGGCTTCTCCTTGTTTTGGTGACAAAGACAAAGACCTTTAATATTGGTAACAAGATCTTATATAATATGGCTACCTCCTATCTCTTCACCGTCATCTCAAACCACACTCCCTTCCTCAGTCTCTTCGCTCTGGCCATACCCATTTTCTTTCTGCCCCTTGTACTCAACATGTTCCTTCATGTTAAAATATTTTTAATATCACCTGCTTGGAAGGCTCCTCTCTTTCCTCTTACCCAACTTAATTCCTAATGATCATTCATGTATTAGAACAAAAGTCCCTTTCCCATGGAAGGATTTGCTGATCTTTCTAAATAGGTCAGATCTTCCTATTTAAGCATGAGACTCCCATGATTGAATAAATGGATGAATAAATGTCAGTGACGTTGCTAATGATAATTGGGCTTCTAAGTACATATAAGTATTGACACTTTATCTTTACTTGCTGCTGTGGTGTTTCAAAGTAATTAAAACTCATGTGTAGTTACACATTAGTCACATTCCCTCAATTGCAAGGGATGCAGTCGGGGAGATAGAATGCACCAGCAGGCTTTACATGCTTTACATCACTGTAATGGTGACAGAGATAAAGCTGACATTGCGGAAGTTACCAGAGCTTCTATTTACCTACTGATATTTACTGTGTTCTCCCAGGATAGCCAGCAACATCATTTACTTCTGATAAGGTAGGTTTGACAACGCACTGAACATTAAAAGGAAAAGTGCCTGGATAAAATGAAATCAACACTGTGTCCTGGCAAGGGGAAAAGATGGATGGGCTATACATAAATGTGAGTTCATTAAACATCAGGAATGGGGACTACAGCAAAGATTGGCACGGAGTGTGCTATGTCATTTTTGTGAGCATATCTTCTAAATACCATTCACTAAAAGAATAGAAGTGAGAAGATTATTAGGGAAAAAATAAAAGGCATATACTAAGATGTAAGAATTTAGATTTCCTGGGGTACCAATTAGTTAAGTACATGCATATGCACTAATTCAAAGAGGAGAGAAGCATGCCTTTATAATTTCAGAAACTAATTCTCAGATCATCGAGCAACTAAATGGCATGTCTTCAAACAAAATCTTCTGGGTACCTATACTGGCTCTGTGTCTGAGTGGGATTCATAGCTCTTGAAGAAGTTTGAGCATAGGGAACAACACTCAAAATATTTGAGGTGTTCATGGGATTGGTCTGCTAGCAGACTCTGCTGTTCCCTAATTGTACAAGAACCTGTGTATTTAAAGAGAAAATCTAGATGTCCTCAAGTGAAAGGGAGCCAATAGACAAAGTATCTGTCATACAGCACAATAAGGTCATATGCTATGTTAGACACTGATTCAGTTTGTGTCTTTTTAGCCATTCTTAATTAACTGTGATTGAATCCACCTCAGACCCATAAAAGATTCATCTCTAATTCTGTCATCAGCTTTACCTGTCAATTTCTCCTATAGTGACAGCTCTACTGTCGATTTTCCAGCCAGATGGCCACCTGTCCACTCAGCTGTGCCTCTCACTCAAACATGACTGTGTCCTCACTCACGAGCACACAGGCACTTGGTTGCTCATCAGAAAACTGACACTCACATTCCCTGAGCATCTTCTGAGTTGGCTACTTTTGGGTAGCTCAAGAGCTCAAACAAGCCAAACACTACCATTGTTGAAGCTTCCTGGCATGAAAAAATCAACATGCCACGTGTTCTACAAAACGTAAGGGGAGAATAGAGATTAGATTTGCTTTAACCATCAAAAAGCCTATATTGAAGTATAAAATGGTCATTCCAAGCTTAGTTTTGCAGGTTCTAATTGTGTCTTTCTATACAGCTATTTCAAAGGGAGTAAGCTTCATTTTCAGAACAATTCATTTCAGTTCTCCCTAGCACAGAATATATTTTATTTATTTAATAAATATTTATCGTACAGATATTTTCCTAGCTAACTGGGTTTAACAGTGAAGGAAACAGTTTCTGTTCTTAAAAATGTTATAGTTTGGTGTTAAATACAGAGATGCAAATATGCCATTTCATTGCAAAGTAATGAGTGCTCTCGTAGAAGCAAATGCAAGGCTTCGGGAAGAAAGTGAAGTCACCGGGCTCTGCCTTGGACCATGAAAAATCATGAAAAGCTTTCGTGAAAAAGTGAAAGTTTCAGCTGAGATATGAACTAAGCCTGTGAGTTAGACAGGCAACGGAGAAGGTAGCTGTAGAGTGAGAAGGCAGAAAAAGACCTAGTCAGATGGTACAATGTCATCTCACATTAGGCATTTCAAAATTAAACAATATTCTGAAATCCTGGGAATCACTAGGACTAAAAAAATAGATTAGAAAGACTCGAATTGTCTTTTCCACATGGGAACAGAGATAAACATATACATGATATTCTTCCATGGGTATAACTGTCACGTGGATGAGGTTTGTAGTGAGTTGACAAGTTGGACTTTTTAGATCACATTTAAATTGCTCTCTGAGGCAATGACAAAAGAGCTAGATAGGAGGGTATTAATATAAAATGTATTTAATAGATAGAATTTGGACCCAGACTCTTGAACAAGGACATAAAAACACAAATTCTTTATCACTGGCCGGGAAATAGTTTTCCTCTAGGCCCAAATAATTTGGCAAGTGAAGTAAAGTCTACATCAAAGATAATTGAGGCCAATGAAGATAAATATGTCATTTTGTTATAATCTTTCTTCTTTACCACATGTAAATACTTATTTCTTAAATCAATATTTATTTCCTGCAAGATACTTGCACAAAGATTTTTAAATGAGCAAAATGAACTCATTTTTCCAAGGGAAGGAACAGATGAGAAAAACGGTAATTTTATCTCCATGTGACAACTTTTACAGCAAAGAGGGACATGGAATAAATGAGAACGAGGACTCAAGTGGCTCACTTGAGACAGAGAGGAGTTTTAAAGCTACTGACCAGAGTTCACACTTTGACTTCCTTTACTAATGCCTGGAAATTGCCAGTGGGCAGCTGGGGAATGGACTTCAGGCCACGGAAGATCCTGGGCAAACACACAGAGGTTTGAAAACACAGATTTTTGAGGATCACTTAAGTGTCACAGAAGAATTTAAACAGGATGATCCAGAGGACAAATAGAAGTATGGGTTCAGACCCCCGATTTTTATGTTTCTAAGGTGATGCCAATTGGGATGGAGCATATGAGTTTAAGAGATATTATGAAGATAGAATTAACACAAATTGTTGAAAATGAGAAATGGTGAAATAAAACCTCACCCTAATAACTGCTGTCAAGATGTACAGCTACTGTAAACCAAAAATTACCACTGACTTAAATGGACACTAACTATGTGGTGCTACTTCTTTTTCAGAAACTAAGAAGGGATGAAAACACACAAACACACACACACACAAATTACAGGAAAAATGATACCTGTCCAGGTGGGAGATACAGTAAATCCTTTAAACTGTTCAGATAGTTATAGGATTTTATAAACTACCTTTTCATGTTCTTCTATTTGGTGAATTATCATTTTTAAAAATCTCAAGCAAATCAGACAGAGGAAAATCCTAAAAAATACAAATAATTTCAGGTAAAGAAAATTGGTTAAAATAAATGATGGTTCACTAAACAAAATCTGCTTAATATTTTTGGCTGAATGCTGTAGATAATATGTAGCAACAGGAGCAGGTAGCTTAACATTTCTGCCAGGCAAAAAAAAAAAAAAAAAAACCAATTCAGCAAGCAACAGTGAACTGATATACAGCTAAATAAACAAGCAGACAGAAACACTGCTGTGCAAGGGCTTTTTATATAGCTAAACCAAGCTGGGTGGCTTAAGTTGGAGAAAGAGTTTCTAAATATGTAACAGCCTGGGGCTTCAGTGGACCCGAATAATAGTTATTTCTGAGTAGGTCAAGCAAGAGTCAATAAAAAAGAAAGCAGGAATGGTTGTTGGGTTCATAGCAGGCTAATAATGCCCTTCTGAGATAAACTTGGGTTTCAAATAGCTGGAATCAAATACTTAAATTTCAAATACTTTATTATAGACCACCAGTTTGGAAATATCAATTGAATAGCTAGTAAATGGATAAACTCTGCAAACCAGAATCATCCTTAATCTAGATTCCCTAAACCAGTGTTTTTCAATGTGGGTAGAAAAATCACTTGCCACGGAATCACAGGGAAGCTTATTAAATGCAGATTCCCAGGTAACACCTTAGACTTACCAAAACAGATTTTTTAAGGGAAAAGTGTAGGAATTTAACTTTTTTATCAAATTTCCCAGTGATTGTTCTTACTTATAAGGAATGAGATTTTTTTTCTATTTGTTTTGTTTTCAAATGCCATAGTTCATAGATATAGTATTGTGTAGATATAGTATAGATACATCATGGAGATAGATAAATATAGATAGATAGTAGATAGATAGATAGTCAATTCCAAGCCATTTTTTTTTCTTTTGCAGCAAGGGCTTAACTAACAGTATATTAAAGACATAGACTGTTTATAAAGCAGGTTCTTTTGAGATAGAAGAACAAACATACATGCAACAATTAGACCATATGAAAAGTAATTTATAATCAAGTGCCAAATTGTGTGGTACAAAACATTCCCACCAAGGCAAATCAAAAGATGGACTTCTCCATGATTCTTTCCATTCTTCAGTTTGCCTGAGTCCCTTCAATTGGGGGGGGAGGGGGGTTCTATACAGTAACCTGTCACTAATTATCATTTAATAAACCTTTTTAGGATTACACAGAAAAACATTCACTGAAAAATTTGGGGTAGTGTCATTTGTAAATTTTTTTGAGATGATAATTTTTTTTTTTTCTGGTGGTGGAAAAAGAAAGATAACAGATAACAGTAAATGCACTGAATTTTATAGTAAACAATGTTTTTAAGGGTGTGTAATTTCTTCTGTCAGAAGGTTATGAATCTAATTTACATATACCCTGGTGACAAAGTGGAGGCTTCATGCTTTTTTATCAGACCTCTGATGAAGGGCATGGAGGACTAGGGTCAAGTATGTGGGGCGATGGTAGTTGTCAATTAAACAGTACAGAATTTTATAGTTCTGTGAGTATGTATGTATGTTGCAAACTCTGAAACCATAAACTCATCTAATTGTTGTGAAATCTGTCTGTAGACCATGCATCCAGGGTGAAATTGAACCTGAAGTTTTGTGAAATAAAAACTATGAAATAAGCTTGTAAAAAAATATGTATAATATACCAACCTGTTCTAATTTAGATCAGCAAATCCTTCCCTCCTGATGGGCACTGGTGAGAATAAAATGATTGAAACCTCTATTATTGTCTGCTATTTCTTCCACAAGAAGTCATAAGCTTGGGAAAATTTGTGTGTGACAATTTTCAATGCTATTATCAACAGTATTTATTGAGTTAATGTTCCTGGGAGAATAACAGTTTTTGATGCAGATTCTTATGAGAGTGTTATTTAGAAATGACAACAAATTTCAAAATTCAAAAATTATCTTAAGAAAAGAATAAATTATCAGATTCATCTCTTAAACATTAGAGTTTCTCCTAGATCCCAAAATCTCACCATAAAAGCCATTCCTAGCAGGTAGGCAAAGAGAGTGGTAAGAAAAAGATTCAGCTTACTGCTTCGTTTCACACTATTCCCAGCTTTGGGTCCAACTGACCTTGCCAAATTTCAGCTGTGCCCGACATAGAAACTGGGGTAGACACATTTTTCCCTCGTAGCTGACCAACAACTACAAAAAAATTGAAGTAGCTGACCTCAGGGTATGACTGTAAATGAGACATTAGGTAAGCAGGTAGTCTCCAGTTGGGGCCAGAATTAAACGCTTCTGTCAGAACTTCCTTAAAGAGCTATAAAAGTCATGTTAGTATATTGTTATTTTCTTTAAGATTTGTTAAGGTGAAGGTTTAGTAACAAAAAAAATTTAAACATATCTATCTAAAGACAAAAAAAAAAAAAAAAAGAGGAAGAATTCTTGACAGGGAGTACTTTTGGTAGCCAGTAATAAATCACCTCCTTGAACAAATTATAAGAAAGAAACACCAACATTAAGAATCCTGGGTAGATTATCCATCTTTTTTGGCCATCAATGAATTTCCTTAAGGAAAAAAATATAATTACAGGTGAAGTAGAAAAATCTGTAATAAAAAATTATTTGGGGGGAAGCTTTGTATCAAAGAGAAATTGATTCCACATAGGCACCGCATTAATACTGGCCAACACGTTCTGTTTCCTTTTATGTCCTGAAAAGTTCCTTAAAGTTTAAACTAAAAAGTAGTACTGAAATAATTGGTTAAGTATTAAATTATGCTCCATTCTTCTACCAGGGACTCAAAACGTCCCGATCCACAGGAAAACTCCACATCCAACAGCAGAGTTTGCTTAAGTTCATTTTCATTCTAATGCGGGCACTTCACAGCACATCAAGGCTTTTACTGGAAGACTAAACTTTGAAAGCTCCTTTTTGTTTCTTCTGTCTTTTTTTTTTTCTAGCAGACCTCAGCACATTTGCAGAATGTCTTACAGACCCAGAGTGTGCTGGGGGGAATGGCCTCTGATGTTTTATTTAACTATTTAATTTTATTAATTAAAAAAAAATTCTCTTTTTTTTTTTTGGGGCTAAAGGGAAGCATTTTTTTTTTACAAGACTATCCCATGTCAGCATCAGTTTCCTGAAAAAATTTTCATTTCTATGTAAGGGCCTGTCACTTCCTTCATCCTTGATATGTTTTCAACCAAGTGCATGCTTTGCACCTTCAAGTGTCTTTTTGCAGTCACATCACGAAGTCTGTATTTTTTCATTCTAGGATGTAGCACTGTCAACTTTTGAGAATTGGGCTGATTCTGTAGTTGCAGTGGTTTGGGCTATTCTTATCCACACTTTTAAGTACTCTGTAATGGAGGTCTGTAGCACTCAGATTCATCTCTTAATAAGATCATCTTAATCTGAATCAAATGTTAGGTTCACACCTGTGCCACAATGGTAGCTAAAGTGGAGATTATTTTATATATGTTTATGGAAGTAATTTGCTCATTTGGCTTTATAACTAAGAAGCTGTGTTGCATTTCAAAAAGGCAATTATATACTTACCTGGCAGGGGAGATACCGTGATCACAAAAAGCCAATTATTTATTTTAATACATGGGTAAAAAAGTGTTATTTCTTAAAAAATTTAAGATTATTAAATATAGGCATATATATATACCTGTTAGCCATATAGTTAATCTATCCATTTAATTGTCAAATGAGCATTATTGAGCACTCTTTTAAGCACTGCAGATACAATCTCTACCATAAATGCCCTCATAGTTTTGTTCAGTAGTTTTATAACTTTTACAAAAGCAACTTGGTTTTGGCTAATAGATTCATACATAAAACCACAATATATATAAAATTAATAAAATTGCCACTTTATTAGTATAAGTTTATATTACAAATATACTTATAAAACTAATAAGAACAGTGATGCTGTCATTATTATTTTTTTAAATTTTGCATTATGGTTACAGTCCCATTTCAGTCTGTATAGTATTTCTGTCATAAATTTTAGTTACACAATATCTTAAAAATTCAATTTATCCAGTAATAGCAAAGGGTGGCAGAATTTAATTATTCTTCATGCCAGTTTGGGATACTCCTCATGTAAACAAAGATGGAAATACAAGCTTTACTCAAATGTGCACAAAAATGAATTAATTTGGTGGAATGTGTTAAAAATTTTATGGTATTTGATAGATTAAAAATATGGTATAACACATTTGATCATATATATTTATTATAATTAGAAATATTTTGAAACAATTTAAGACATATAGAAAACTTGCAAAAATAATACAGGATTCCCATATATCTTTCACCCACCTTACCACGTTAAGATATTTTATAACTAGAAAAATTATCAAAAATAGGAAATTGACATTGATACGATACTATTAACTAAACTATCAACCTTCTTCCAATTTCAGTGTTATTTTTAGTAACGTTCTTATAAATTACCCTGTTCCAGGTATTTTGTTATAAGCACCAGAAACAGACTAATACAGAAAATTGCTATCAGAGAGATTTTCAAATAGTTGAAAACATGGGAACAGCTTTAGAACTAGGTGCTGAGGAGACCTAGACAAGAAAGAAGACAAGAAAACCAGGGAAAGTTTGGAATGTCTTAGAGACTGATTAAAAGGTGGTGACCAGAATGTTTATCGAAACATGGACTGTAAAGACCATTCTAAGGGGATCTTAGATAGAAACAAGAGAGGACTTATTGGAAATTGTGGCAAAGATCACCCTTGCTATCAACTGGTATAGAACCTGGTTGCATTCTGTTCATGCCCAAAGGTTTTATGGAATGTGAAACTTAAATGTGCTGACCCAGAGTATTTGGCAGAAGAAATTTCTAAGCAGCAAAACATTAATGAAGCTACCTGGCTTCTTGTAACAGCCTGTGCTGAGTTATGGTGGCAAAGGCATGACATAAAGCCAAAATTTAAAAAGAAAACAGACCATAAAGATTTAGGAAAACTGCAGCCTAGCCATGTGGCAGAGAAGCAGAGAACATTTTTAGGAGAAAAATGCAATGGTACTAAGAAGATTAGTACAAACAAAAAGGATTATCAAGAAAAGGGGGAAAATGTCATGAGGCATTGCAGAGGCCTCTGGGACCAACTCTTCTATTATAGGCCCAGAGGCTTAGGGAGACAGAATGGTCTCATGGAACAGGCCTGAGACATCCTCTATTGGCTCACTGCCCAGGGCCATCTTGGGATGCTGCTCCCCACACCAGCATTCCAGTTGTTTTCGCTGCCACAGCTGTGGCTAAATTGGCCCCAGGTGTGGCTGGACCCACAGTTTTGCAAAATACAAGCCAGAAGCCTTGGTGGCATCCACATGGTGTTTGGTCTGCATGTTCACAGAATGCCAGATCTATCAAAGCTTGGAAGCTACTACCCAGTTTCAACAGATGTACGGAAAACCCTGGGAGCCCAGGAAGAGAGCTGTCACAGGGGCAGATTTACTGCAGACAGCCTTCACTAGAGCAATGCCAAGCAGAATGTGGGGTTGGGACTGCACTAGGAAAACCCCACCAAAGCCATGCCTAGTAGAGCCATGAGAGTGGGACTCCATGGAGTTCCAGACCTGTGGAGCTACCAGAGTGGAACACCAGCCTGGGAGAGCTCAAGTCAAGTCTGAGATCTGGAAAGCCAAACGAGCGGATGAACCCAAGAACTTGAGGACCCAACCTCCACAGTAGCAGGCAGAGGATGTCAAACATGGAGTCAAGGAACGTGATTCACCAGCTTTGAGATTTAATGCCTGCCCTGCTGGGTTCCAGACTTGTTTGGGACCTGTTACACCTTTCTTTTGCCCTATTTCTCCCTTTTTGAATGGGAATACGTACCCTATGCTAGTCCCACAATTGTATCATAGAAGTAGATAACTTGTTTTGATTTCACAGATGGGACTTTGAACTTTGGTCTTTTGAGTTAAAACAGGACTTTGTGGATGAAATGAATGTATTTGTATGTGAAAAGGACATGAGTTTTGGGGGTCGGGGATAGAATGCTGTAGATTGAATGCTTCCCCTAACCTCACTGAAGCTTACATCTCCACTGTAAAGTGTTGTGGGAAATCCTATTATAGTAATTGAAAGGTGGAGCTTGAAGAGGTGATTAGGTTGTAGGAGCATGCCACAGTGAATGGATTAATAATCGTGGTCAGGGGTGTGGTTCTGAGGGCTGAACGAGAGTGAATGAGGAGATTAGTCCTCTCTTTCTCTCTCTCTCCTCTCTCCTTCACCATTTCTGCCATATGAGAAGCCTGAGTCACTGTCACTACCACCAAGACCCTCACTAGATGTGTTCCATGGACTTTGGACTTCCCAGCCTCTGAAAGCGTAAGCAATAAATTTCATTTTGTTTTTTTTGTAAATCATCAAGTTTCAAGTATTTTGTTATATGCAACAGAAATGGACTAATGCACCCTCAATTGCAGGTTTGATGTTACTTCATAATTACACTGACATTATGAAAATAAAGATTTATCATTAATTGAATCAGTTATAGTAAAGTCATTTACAGTTCTAACTGTGGCTTGATAGAATTCATCAGTTTGGGAAAATTCTTGGCACATATGCCTTCAGATGCTGCTTCTGCCCTTCGTTTTCTCTTTTTCTCCCTGGCCATACACTTATACATATGTTAGATTTGCACAATATTCTACACATTTCTTGTGCTCTTTTCTGTACTTTTGATCATTTTTTCTCTCGTGCTTCATCTTTTTTCCATAGACCTAGATTCCAGGTTTTTAATCCTTCCTTCAGCTAGATCTAATGAGTTATTATACGAGTTATTGAATTTTTTGCTTTTTAAAACTATTTTTATAGATTCCAGTTCAATTTTTTAATATTTTTATCTATGGATTAGCATATTAATCATAGCTATTTTGAAGTTTGTATCTTATAACTCCAATATCTGGATTAGTTGTCTCTATTATTTATTTTGGCTTTGGTTATTTGATCCTGAAACTTGGAATTCCTAGTAGTATTTTCTGCTGAATGTTGGACATTGTTTATAAGATGTATTGAAGCTCTAGATGTAGAAAAAGTATTGAAGTTCTAGATGTTGGTATAGTCCTCTAGAGAGGAATCACACTTCTTCTAGCTGTCGGAGGGGATGTAGGCAGATCATCTAGATCTAGCTGAGACCGTTTCAGAACTTTTGAGGGCTGAGCTATTTCTAGTTTTCCCTATCTTTAATTGTCATAAATTATCAGGAATTTCAATTGAAATCCTGAGGTGTTTACCATGGTCCTTCTCCCTTATGAAGCCTAGGATTATAATTTTTTTCTCTATAGCTCTGGTTACGCTGCCTTTTCTTCAGTCTCTCTCTCTCTCTCCCTCTCTCTCTCTCTCTCTCTCTCTCTCTCTCCCTTTGGTAAATTTCTGAGCTGAAAAACTGTGGGGAGAGTGTACCTCAGTGCATTTTCTTTCTCTGCAAGATCTTGGAAGACACTCAAACTTTTTTTTTTTTTTCAATTTTATTCAGTTATTCTTGGTGGAAGTGTTAACCTGATATAAGCTACTCCCTTATAGTTGGAAGGTAGATAAAGCCATATTATAGTCATTTTTCTATGTTGATTTCTTAGGCGTGTCTGATGACAGTACAATGTGTCCCCCCACCCCCAATTAAAAGAGGACAACTAGAGTGGCTTCTTTGCAGTGGCCCCTTCTACTATCCTTGAGGTGATGGCCATATCCCTCTCTTACCCTCTCTAAGTGCCCACAAGCTTTCTCCAAAAACCCTCCTCACACAATTCTCCCCCTCCTCTGACTCTTTTATATCCTTGATGTTGGTTTCAAAATCTACTCATTCTCAACTGTGGTGGTCTGTCCTCCAATTAACTTTGTAAATGTAGCATCTTTTTCTTTATTCACAATCTAAACTGAGACCAATTGGCTTCTTTGAAAATAGTCTATTGTATTTCACTTAAAATATCCATTGAAGGATTAATTTTATATCATCCAGAAAGGTAATGACTTATGTCTCTATCTTAAGCTATATTAATCTAAATCTATATGAATTTTTCTTCTACATATCTTTCTGTCTGATATCAAATACAAAAACAAAGTCAATATGAGGAATTCTGTTTTCTCTGAATTATCCTCAACATTACATAATTGGTCATAAGTTACATATCCACATTAAATATAACCTTAAAAATCCTCTTCATTGCTCTTAGCTTTTGGTAAGCCTTGTTTCATTTTACACTTTAGATTCCAGGATTCTACTCTCTGAGTTTTAAACTACTCTCATATGTTTATCCTTTTTTCCAATTATTTTTACCTGCCTGTCTTAAGCAGATTCTTAGATCCATGCTGTATTCTTTCACTACATTTATATTTTCTTCTAAAATTGAAATTTTTTCTTGTATGACTATAATCAGTTTTGAAGTTCTAAAAGTCTTCAAATGTTAGAGAAGCATTTTTTTCCCCAGAATCTCATGGTATGTAGTTATAACTCTAGGTTTTCTGAAATGCTTGAAATCTAAATTTCCTCCTATCATCTGGCAATTAGGGATATAAAATAAGATATTAAAAATAAACTATTATATTACATTCATTTACAATATTTTCTTAATTGACAAATTACAGTTCGGTCAATGAATTTTCACTTTTGTTTATTTTAGTTTACTAAACATACTACCCGATATATTACTACAAG
Organism: Cynocephalus volans; assembly: GCF_027409185.1. Taxonomy (NCBI): domain Eukaryota; kingdom Metazoa; phylum Chordata; class Mammalia; order Dermoptera; family Cynocephalidae; genus Cynocephalus; species Cynocephalus volans. The sequence continues at coordinate 103,388,604 of NC_084461.1, forward strand.
ACTACCAAATATTTAAACTGCTGTGTTAGATTCAATTGAAATTCACATTCATTCCAATAGTTTCAGAAGAAAAAAATATTGATTGACTATTTTTAACAACTTTCCAGTTCAGTATTCTGGTTTGGGACGTATTCTTTACCAGCATATTCAGTATTATAATCTGACTTTAAAGTTTTGCAGGAAATTAAATAAAAATCTTTCTAAAATTTCATTTATCCTTGAGTAACTTTATTTGTAAGCCTCAGAGAAGAGGTATTAATAAAGGCTATTTTACAATAAATCTTCATTATCCTCATACGGAAATATCACTGCTTGGATTAGTCAGTTCACTTAAGAGATTAATGATAATAAATAAGTTTCATATCTCACACATATCTATTTCCAGATCCTTATGTGGATGTGGCCCTAATATGTCACGTTTTTATAAACTTGTTATAAATATCAGCACTGTAAGTATAATGGCCTTATCATACATTTCACAAATCAGAGAAGTTATTTGTAGGGAAAATAAACCATTAGACATGTTTTAAATGTGTTGGTTGATTTATTATTGTTATATACAGAAAGTCTCTGTACCTTTTTATACTGTCAAGAAACTGGATCTACTCAAGAAATTTAAGTCTGTTGGCTTTGTGTGGTTAATGACACTAGGTCTAAAGGGGGGAATGAAACAGAAGGCCTCAGAGCTGAGTAAGATATATTTAAAGGTCTCGTCCAATGCAAGCTGTCGGTGGGATTTCATGCATTGTGCAACATGGAAGGTCATAGAAAAAAACGTCATAATAATTTTTTCTATCCAGCCAACAGTCTTCTGTAGAATCAATCCCCAAACTGGCACACTAAATAAAAATAACTTGTTGCTAAGCTCACAAGTTGTAATATATTACTGGTATCTAATTGGATATCCAAATATTTGGTCACGGAAAATAAATATATTATGTGCTGATATCCACAGAAATCTCATGACCTTTATGTAGTGGTGTTTAGTGGTTTATTTTTAAATCTGAACTATCCTAAGGAATTCAATTTGCCAATTTAAAATGACATTATTTTTATTTACTGAGCTTAACTTCTTAAGTGCTATAAGCATCTAAAAGGCGGGGGGGGGGGAGGAACAACAAAGGCACAAGTTTGGGAAAATTAAATAATCATCATCTGAAGACACTGAATGTACATATATAGGTAGATTACACAGAAATTCTGTAATAGTACTAAATCACAGTTTACAGTGCTCCCTAGAGAAAAATGGTGCTAATTAACTAAAACCATGATAATTCAAAACTCCATTTACATTATCTATCCTAGCACTCCTTTACCATCTTCAAATAGTAAAGCAATAAAGGTGAGGTGGATAAAAAATAGTAATGGACAAAGGTTAAATATAATTATGAAATGGATTCCTCGTAAAGTAATTTACTTAGTTTAGTTCAATGAGGAATTAGTGGTTTCTTCTTGTGACCAGTACCCCTTTTTGCTTTATTCGTTAATTCATTAAGAAAATGCTTAGTGAGCTTGTATGACTAGCAAACTCTATCACCTGAATTAAACAGCAAAAATAAACCATAAGTGATTAGAGATGATCTCTCTATATTTATCGTTGGATATTCAGCTCACCAGTCATTGCCTCTCTCCCCAGATCTCTCCTGTAGCTGAAAAGTCATGACTTTAGTATGAGTTGAGAAGATGTTTTATAAAAGAGGAGAAATGTAGGAAGTTATCAAAAATCCTTATTTAAATTTTTGCATCCACTACAACGTATTGCCCTGCATTGCATGTTTGCCCTTTTCTCGTTACAGCCTTATTAATTGCTTCTTTCTATTTATCATCTGTCATGAACTATATTGTTTTATGTATTAAATCACATAAGTTTGGTTCACCCCCTCTAAAACTCTCCTCACTTGTCCTTCCACCTCCATACAAATAACACCTTTTATACCTACACTTCTCTCAATTTCTGACCTTTGCATAAAAGTGAGAGCTAAGAAGGTAAAGGTAAACTTAGTACTGGCACTGATACAGTTCTTAGGCTGAGTTTTATCTTTAACTGTTTTTCTTTAATAGTGAGTGCAATAGAACCTATTAGCTTGCTCTGGATAAAGGTGTAAAGCTGAGCTACAAAGATTGCAAAAAAGAGTTGGGATTCACTTTAGGGAGTCCTTTTCTTATGCAGAATAACTAGAATCCTTCCTACTCACCTTAACAAGGTCCCACTGCCTCTATGTCTCTGCCTGTACAAACTCTTCCATTTTCCAATCAATAAGATACAGAAAATAAACAGCAATGAAGATTACGTTTATGTTATATATGAGGGACCGATCATTGTTGCACAACACCCTACCATGATGCACTTCAGCCTGTGAAGTGGGATATTCCTAGAGAAAAGTCACACAACAGTTGAATTCAAGGATATTAGTAACTCAGATATTGTTCAAGGTTTGAGAACAACAGAGACAGGGATCACTGTCTGTCTTCCTTCTGATGAGCGTTTCTGGCTTTTTAATCACCTAAGCCTTGGCTCTATCTAGCTAAAAGTTCATGCTACTGTGTTGTCTTCACATGGTGGCTGCAGCAGCAAAACAAGCCCACATGCCCAATATCACCAGGGAGATCCAGATACAGCACTTTGAAAATGCTCATAACAGGGCAACACTGAAGTCTAATCACCCCTTTTCCTTTAATCATCCCTAGTTCTCTAACTGATTTTCCTTGTTTTTTTCCAGTTTCTGAGCACATGATATATACTGGCTCTCTGCTGGATGTCAGTTAATCCCTAATAACCAAGATGTTAGCCAATAAAGGCTTATACTTCTCCTGTAGTTATTCACACATCAAAAGAGGGGAAACAGTCTTCACAATCTAAAAGAATTAAGGCTGAAATTTTGAAAAAGAAATCATATCTATCTTTTCTCAATGTTTTCTCATAAGTGACTTCCAATTTCAGTTGCTCTTATCAAGTAACAGAAACCAAAAACACAAACTGGAAAATCTATATGTGCTGAGAAAACAGCTGTCTACTGATGTCTGAGACACAGGACAGTTAATCTAAACACACTGTAAAGCAATGCTACAAAGGATCTAGAAGAAACCAAGAAGTCTTCCTTTGCCAGAGCAAAGCTCTGTGTTATTGCAGACACCCACCTGCAGTTTATTCAAAAGGATAGAAACAGACTGAGCATTTGCATAATTCTCTATACCATGTAGTTGGATATACCTCACTTTATTTCTCATTATATGGAAAATATCATTATCATAAAGATAACAAATAATAAAATACTTTAATTCGTATTTGAAATATGCTCCCAAAAACCATATTACAATTTAACAACAAAAAGTTTAAACAAACAAAAAATTCTTCAGTGGGATTTTTGGGGTAAGGAATACTACAGAAGTTCCAGAATATTCATTATTTGCGAAAATTAAAAGATGACATAAATATAAGTAGGTACCTTTAAAATTCCAGATAGAACTAGAACAACTATTAAGCTGAATATTCAAACACTGGCTAGGTCAGAGTTTATTACCCCAAGCCCCAGTTCTCTAAACCAAGGTGAGGTCTGTGAGACACTCAAGCAGTTAATGTAGTAAGATAGGGACTTTGTCCTTCCAGATTTCGACTTGCTCCTAGTGCTGTTGTTAGTAAGCTGTATGACACTGGACAAATCAAATATCCTTCTTGAACCTCAACCCCTTGGTAAAAAGGAGGTGACAAAATCTATCTGGTAAAGCTACCATGAAGATTATTGCCACATTCAGTGTAAACAGTTGAGTGCCTTATGTACCTTTTCTGAATGTAAAATATACATGCTTATTTCAGAAAATAAACTATAACAGAGAAAATCCCACCACTCCTTAAAAACACTTTGGCATTTTTTCTCTAGTATTTTACATTAGTATCACAATACTAAATCCTGCTTTATTCACTAAACATGATATTGTGAGAGGCAGTGCTGTGGGACAGAAAGCACATGGATTTTGGAGCTGGAAAGCCCAGAAGTCTGAATCTAGCTTTTTCACAGAATTGAACAAGTTGCCAAAGCTCTATGAGCCTTAATTTCTTTACTTGGATGATGGGGATAATATTAGCTACTTCACAGGACTTTTTAATAAGATAAAGAATGTAAAAAGCCTAACAGAGTTGAGTGTATAATTTATCAATGAAAGTTCATTCCCATTCTATCCTAAAAGCTAATGAAGTCAAGACAAAAAAAATTAAAAGGCAAAACCATCCATCAGTCAACTAAGAACCATGCTCAGGACTTCAGTGTTTTGAAAGACATCAGGAAGGTGTGTGTGTGTGTGTGTGTGTGTGTGTGTGTGTGTGTGTACGCATGTGTATGTGTGTGTGTACATGGCATGCACAAGTGTGCTCACATACAAGCTTTAATGTGCATTTCCTTAAGATCTTGCCAGAGTGGGAGCCCCTTCTTGGGTGCAGACTGGAAAAATAAACCTAGAGTTGGATGCCTTCTGAAGGCATTTTTTCCCTAGGGAAAGCTGAGGCAGGCTGCTGATCATGCTGCAGTCCTGCTGGACATCTCTGTCACCAGTCAAAAAGGAGTGACCTTCCATGTTAGAATCGGCTGGGTTTCTTGTTCCTGTACAGTCTCACTCCAGCAGGTATCTCTATACTGTACCTTGGAGCTGCCATGCCAAGAAGGCATGCTGAGATTTTGCAGGCTCTGAACCAAAAAGGTTATTTATCAGCTAGATGTGGCTTATGGAATCTTTGGAGAGTGCAAGGTAATAAAATAAAGACTCTGCCAGCAAAATTACCCCCTTATTCCCTTCTATTAAGATAGCTCTGCTTTACTCTGCAGGATATAAAGAGGATTTAGTTGAATAAATCCTATTATTTATTACAGCCGCCATTTACAACAGAAAGTTTCTACCTCCCTGCTTAAGAAAATGGGAGAATTACAAGATCATCACTTATGGTCACAGAAACATCAGTATCCTAGCTGGCAGTGAACTCCAAGCAGCAGATAAAAAGATACAAGATGACGGAGACTTAGAAGGTGATAGATTAAGGAAAGGCAACTTCTGACTTTCTATCACGTATTTTGAAAGCCATAGAAATATGGAAAACTTTCCGAGGCAGCAAAGTGAGCTACAAACGTGGAAGTGTGAGCTTCCAAGCCTAGCCTCACAGAAATTTAAACCTGAAGAAAGGCAAAGAAATGGCCACAGTTTATTGACAGTTTATATTTCCAGCCTTCCTGTAAAGTTGTCGAAAGTAAGAGTAAATGTAGTCCTTTCAAATAAACACAAGCAACTCTTTCATTCTCATTCAATCAAGTTTAAAATGAAATATGGTGTTTGGATACGTGTGAATTCCCTGAAAGTTAAAATGCATTTGTAATATTGTTTATAAAGGAAAAATTACATTTTAATGCACTAAAGCAAGAGAAAACTATATCTTCTGTCATCATCAAAAGTTTATATCTGTAATTTTTCCTTTCTGAAGCCATGATTGTTCCAACCCATTATGTTAAGTAAAAACTAAAACAATTACTTTTTCTAAAATCACACAAACATTTTGAGCATTTTTTGAAGAGTAATGGCCTTTGGTGGGTTTCTAACTTGATAACTTTGCTGTATGAATATGAATAACTCATATATAAACAAATAGTTTTAAAAGTATTTAAGTAGCCACCAACCTCGTCTTTTCTAATCTTGCTTCTCTTTACTTAAAGGCTCTAAAAATCTACAAGGACCTTTGGATAACTGTTACTTCTCGATGTCAATCAAAGTCAGGAGTTCCTGGTCACTCGGGGAGCCAGGAAAGACACACACTTTAACAAGGTACAAGCAGTTGCCTAAAGATTTAGTCTGGCTTCTGTTCCCACCACCTCTGATGAGAATGTGATTGAACCAGTCACTGAACCCTATAAATCCTGACATACTTTTCTGCCTACATTAGATTACAGGCCAGGAATGGGATATTTTGAAAAAATAAAATAAAAATATACAAACTTTGTTATTTTTCTGGATAAAAATGTGTTAAAAATTTTACAAATACATAATATAGAAATTGAAATTCTTCCTATTATCCCTTTCTCTGGAGATAATTGCCTTCAACATTTCTAATATTTCTCTACTTTTCTTAGTGTATTATTATTTTTATTTTGGTTATTTCACTTTTTAAATGCAACTGAGATTATGCTACACGTATTGTGAAGCAACTCTTATTTTACTTCGTAAGGCTGCATTATGGATAATACACCCCAGTGTTCTTGTGTCCTATGTATTTATCCACTACACTACTGAGGGATATGTGGGCTGATTCTCATTTTTTGTTATTATAAATAATGCTACAATTAAATTTGGCTATACATTTCTTTCTACATGCACATTCAAGTGCACACGTGCACACACACACATGCACACGTGCATACACACACATACACACATTTTCTTTTAAGAGAAAAGAAGTGGCAAAGCAGGATCAAGTGGTACACACATTTCAGAGTTTAATAGATTCTGTCCATTTGCCCTGCATAAAACTGTACCCAATTTACAGTCCCACTAACAGTGTGTGAGAGTGCTCACATCTTGAAACTCTTTTCTTATTGCATTCCCTGTAGAAACTACTATAATTCTCTGCACATGAACATGCCATATTTGCTTGAATGAGTGAATAAAAGCATTGGTGTTAAATGAACAAATAGTTTAAACAACAATCAATGTATAGAGGCACATGGATATGTATGTGCATCTTTATAAATGGCATATTATGTACCTCAGATTCAACAAGCATCCCAAATAGATCTAGTTACAATATTTGAGATATTAAATTCTTTATAATTGAATAAATTGTGATTGTTCAGTTAAATATATTTTGTGGCTCCTGAGGAAAGGAGACTAAGTCATGAAATCCTTTTTGGCATTTGCCAGAATATACACTCATATTTTAAAGTCTTGAGATCAATGTAGCATCTGTATAATAATTTTCATTAGGACCTCGGACCTCTCAACTATACCAAAAATAGGTTTATTATGCCTCTACACTTTGAAACGTCAGATTGCTCTTCAAACTAATGAACTAATTTCCCTGATCACAAAGTCTCCCTTGAAAGCAAGTTTTGTTTAGAAGCTGTTTAACTCTTAGAGGGCAAAGGATCATAAATATTTGTTATTATTTTGGGGTAGCAGTAACTTGGGCTTTGGGAGAACTAGAATGACTTGAAATTGAAACCAATACAGGTGTCCCTCATTCTACACAAGAGATGCTTTTGTTAAATTTTTACTCCGAAAAAAGCAAAATTGTTCGTCAAATTACATTTGAATTTCCCAGAGGAAAATTGCTTAAGACAAAGCAGAATATAGACAATAGAATAATTGAAAGATTCTTAATAAATAATGTTTTTATCACTCTGATTTCTTTGTATTGATAATTCCACTTTAAGATTTCGTAATTGGTACATATAAATAGCATCAAATAATTAAATTCAGAACTTGAGTTCAATCTGAATGAAAGCAGGACAGTGATGTCAAATCTGTTAGTTCCTTTGGGCTACTAGGGCAAGACAGAGGAAATATTCAGAACCTAACAGCCAAGGTCACACTGAGCAAGAGAATGAGGCGAAGTAGCTTAAATGTGAGTAAACTTTGCAGAGGAGGAGGTCATGAAGACTCAGAGACTCAAGACAGATAAGTGGCAGAAAAGCAGCAGACAGATGAGAAAAGAACTAATATGTATTGATTTCTCGAGATATACCCAGCACTATGGCAACATCTTTTCAGACAGCTCTTATTTCTCTTAATCCTCCCAACAGCCTCTGACAGTCATTTACACTGTTATTTATAGAAAAGGAACTGAGTCTCAGAGAACCGAGGTGGCTTTCCCAAGTGTTACCCAGCTAATAAAAGTCAAGCAACGAAAGTTCAAAAGTCTTTGAACTGTCCCGTGCTACGACCCAGGGTGAAGACCCAAGTCAGAACAACTTGTTTTATAATTCAAAGAGGATCTTGTCTCTACAGTAAGCTTTTGTAATTCTCCCTGTGAGAGTAGAAAGTAATAACTGGTTTCCTAATATGAGATTAAGAGTAGTCTAGCAGTTTCTCTAAGCATCATTCCAGGACCATATCAGTAAATATCGCTTGGATTCTATTTAAAAATGCAGACTTCTACGCTCAACCCAGTTCTATTTAATAATCAGATTCTTTGGGGATTGGAAGCCTAAGAATCAGAGTTTTAGCAAATATCCCATATGGCTTTTAAATACAGTGATGTTTCAGAAATACTGATTTAAAGGCTCAAAGTTAGTGCTAATAGTATAGACTTTGACACCTAACATACTAGAGAAACCTGGTATTAAAATTCAGAGGAAATCTACTAAGTTTTCCAGTTTCTGAATATGATTGAAAATAATTATGAAATGAGGAAAGCAGAATAAATTCTATCTTTAATTGACAAATTAAGTAGGAGTAGGAGAGTAAAAAACATATTACAAATCAATTTCAGGAATTGTCAAACATGACAGAAGTACTAAACACTAATAACAAGTGTCATTTACATTAAAACAAATTTTAAAAGATCTGAATGACAAACTACCCTATCTTGAGAGTCATAAGTTTTCAGAACTTTGAGGTAGGACGGGATGGAAGTAGTTGGAAGAATATTTTCTAAAGCAGATGTTCACTAAGTGTTTTCAGACACATTAGAATAAAGGCTTAGGTAATTCAAGTGTTACCTTCAATTTAATTACCAAAACTCCCTCTAAGTGAGTCTGGTAGACACTACATAGGAAAGCCAATGAGGCCAAGGGCCAAAAGCATATAATACTAAATTGAGAATTTTACATAAAAATTCTCTACTGGGGAAAAGGGGACTTTTCCAAGGCCAATCATTTTTAGTGCTTAGGACAGAGTCTACTAATGTCAGGAAGAGAAGAAATGGTATTCAGATAACAAATTTCCTTTTCCTTCATTTCACATGCCTTTCAGAAACACTATTTTATTTCTTTGTTTGTGTGTTTTTCATTTCAAATACCAAATATGCCCACAATAATTTCCCAACCCACCTCAAATAATATTGTTTTAGTCAAAATTTCCCAGGCATGATTTTTAAGTATAAAGACATTTGTGATCCATAAGTACATGGGTAAGTTATATAGTCATTCAGGTAAGTGTAGTTAATATTTACTTTGTTTTATATAAGCTCCTAGCACTATTCAAATTATTTATATAAATAATCTCATTTCATTCTCATCACAGTTTTGAGAGGCATAAATATTATCAATATATTCATTTCACAAATAAGAAGACCAAGGCCCAGGAAAGATAGAAAAGTTGCTCAAGTCACAGAATTGTACATAGTGGAGCCAGGATCTGATCCCAGGAAACCTGGCTCTAGAGTCCAAATCTCAACCAAATCTAATAGTAACTACAAGCAGGGATGTGACTAAATCTTGTATCCAAATCAGCACAAATGTTTCCCACAAGTGTACTTAATTCTTATAAGAAAATAAATGCAAACTTCTAAAAGATGCATATAGCAGATGTTTTCAGTAAAGAAACTTTTAAGTAGAATAGGGATTTCATCTTGATTCTACCTAATTCAACTTCTAACATCTCTGACTTTTGTAATGATATCAAAGTTTATGTTGACAAAGCTGAATCCCTATAAGATTCAAAAGTCTCTTTTCAAAAATGAAAGAAAAATAAAGATGATCTTAATATAACATCCTAATTGTTATTTACTTTATTAATTATCTGAAAGTTGACAATCTGCATATGGTTTTGGAATAAGATAGATTGGGTTAAAATCCAAGCTTAGTCACTGAATATTCATGTGATCCTGACCAAGTCCCATCACTAGGGTAACACTCATTATTCTAATCCTGTGTTAACAAAGTAGACTCATTATTACCCAAAAAGCCTTTTATGGCCAGGTTATCTCAGAATCCTGTGGATGCTTGTTAAAACAACAGATTTTTAGGATTTAGCCCAAAATATACTGAATCAAAATCTCCGACAGAAAGGCTCAGAATTTTAAATAGGCCCTCCAGGTGAACTTGTGAGCTTTGAATTTTGAAAACTCCTGGACTAGATGACTTAAATATTTCCAAGACGCAATTTCCCAATTAATCAAGATAAATTATAGCTTCTCTTCTCAATTTTAAAGAAAAGAAAGAACTAACAATTTAGTTTTATCAAAAATATAATTGATTATGATTAATAAAGACTGCATATATTATTGCAAAATCATAGAGCACGAAAAAATCTTTGGAGGCTATTTAACCTTTTGCCTTTAATTAAGACTCATTTAATTAGGTTTTAAGTACCACATTTGAAAGAGGGTTCCTCACCATCATTCTATTTCTCAAAAAATTCAGTAGGCTCCAAAAACTATCATCAACAGATGCCCACGCAGTTACAATCCCATATAAATACTAAATTCTGCTATTACAAGCTTGAGGGAATATTACTTAAAATTGCTCTATGTAAAAATGTAATTTATTCTTACCAATAATTCACCCACCACAATTAAACAGTGAACTTAAAACTAGAACACCATAAGGTTTTCAGGTGGTGCCTTAATCAATTCAAGGAAAAAATTCTAAGATCCTCTTTCGTCTCATAAAAGTAATTTCTTCATTATTTTTAACCCTAACTATATAGGACAAGTTACGTTATCTGGAGATAAGTCCGAATGTTGTGAATTTCCATATATCACGTAGAAATAAAATCCTTAGTAAAACTGTCTCAATATAATTAACACTTGATGTATAAATAGTGCTCAATAAAGACTTGCTAAAAGAATTAATTAATTAAAAAATGTTTAGACTTATGACTCAACAACAAGGGAACTAACAACAAAATTTTTTAAAAAGGCAAAGAACTTGAATAGACATTTCTCTATAGAAGAGAGATGAGCACTTGAAAAGGTACTCACTATCACAGTCATTAGGGAAATGCAAATCAAAACCAAAATGTGATAACACCTTGCACCAATTAGGATGGCTCATATCAAAAAAGTGAAAAATAACAGGTGTTGGTGAGGAGTTAGAGAAATTGGAACCTTTGTGTACTGTTGGTGGGAAGGTAAAATTGTGTAGCCACCATGAAAAACAGTATAGTCATGCCTCAAAAAATTAAAAATTACTGTTTGATCTAGCAATTTCACTTCTGGATACGTACCCAAAATAATTAAAATCAAGGACTCAAAAAGATATTTGTATACCTATGTTCATAGTAGCACTGTTTTCAGTAGCCAACTCAAGTGTCCATCAACAGATAAATGGATAAGCAAAATGTGGTATTTACATGCAATGGAATATTATTCAGCCTTAAAAAGGAAGGAAATTCTCACATATGCTACCAATGGATGAATCTTGGGAACATTATGCTAAGTGAAATAAAACAGACACAAAGGACAAGCACTATATGATTCCACTTATATGAGGTAGCTAAATTCATAGAGAGAGAAAGGAGAATTATGGTTGCCAGGGCCTGTAGAGCAGGAGAGAATGAAGAGTTATTGTTTAATAGGTAGAGTCTCCTATCATTTGCTAGTGTGTCTTATCATTTTACAAGATAAAAATGTGGGTGGATGGTAGATGGTGGTGACGGTAGCCCATCAATGTGAATGCCCTATGATTAATAGTGATAATTATAATTTTGGACCCTGAAGTTAACATTTTAAACAAGGTTCCCTACATTATTTTAACCATTGTGAGCCCCTTGAGTGTAGGAATTGTATGTTATCTTTTTGTATCCCCAGCAGCTAAAACAGTATCCCCAAAATTCAGTTGCTCAAGTAAAGGTTATTTGACCTACAAAATAAGCATTTGTGATGAAATTTAGTTTTTCTTTCCCTGTAGGTGCAAAGGTGAATGGTGTTTGAGTTATACAAGCTACATGACTTGAATTTTAACATACACTTCTTAAAAAAGAATAAAAGAACTAAAGTCCATAGGCCAAATTCAGAGAAAACTGAAGCGTATATAAGGAATCACCACACAGAAAAAATTGCTCTTCCCAAAGAGTAGAACAAAAGAAAAGTATCTAGAAATGTAAATAAGGTAAGATGGTTGGATGTATGTCAATGAGAATTTTTAAATCAGAATGGAAAACTGATGATAAGTTTGAAATCTATTCCTTGGATGATTTAAAGAGTCTATTTAAATTTCATTAAAATGACTTAGAAAAGATTATGCATAAAATTCAGTGGAGAAAATGTATTATAAAATACTTTTACCCTACCAAGGATCAATTCAATCTAAGTTATAAAAATATTTATTATTTAACATAAGCAATGATATGTGGAATGGAAAAAGACTAGGATATGAAATGATATATTATTAGTGAATGTGAAATTCTAAAACTGTAATTATAAACAGTATGGAGGTTTCTCAAACAACTACAGATAGATCTTCCATATGATCCCACAATCCCTCTTCTGGGTATATACCCAGAGGAATGGAAATCATCATGTTGAAGGGATACCTTCACTACCATGTTCACTGCAGCTCTGTTTACAATAGCCAAGACATGGAACCAACCTAAATGTCCATCAATGGATGATTGGATAAGGAAACTGTGGTATATATACACCATGGAATTACTACTCTGCCATGAAAAAGAATGAAATACTCCCATTTTGCAACAACGTGGATGAGCCTGGAGAAATTTATCTTGAGTGAAATAAGCAAAGAACAGAGGAATAAATACTGCATGTACTCACTCATATGTGGGAGCTAAGAGAAAAAGAAGGAAGGAAAGAAAGACCACAGTAGTGCATTGGACTTGCTGAGGGAGAGAACATTCTATGGGCTACAAAATGGAGTGGGGGGGAAGAGGAGAGGGGGAGGGAGGTTGGGGATAATTGGGTGGGGTATATGGGGTACAAATACAATTTGTGGTTATAGGTATACAGCCAGTATGAATCTGGCCCGCTCATCACAGGCACAAGGGGTGACATTCAGCTTTGTATCTTGTGAATATTCACAACCAATGGAAAAAAAAAAACGTAAGAGGAAACTGGTGAAAAAATTTTAATATACAAAAAAATTAAATTACATTAAATTTAATTAAATTAAAAAATAATTTGAAATGTGTGTAATTAAATCTACATTTTATTTCAAAAGAACTGAATTACAGTAAATCAATACAACCCATTATAAACATAAAAAATTCTGTTTTGTTTTTCTGTTTTATAATGTTATGGGAGACTCCTTTTTAGCACAGTCTCCAATAAGAAGTATAGAGACCTGTCTGATATTTAGCATATTCATCTTGTTTATAAATAAGATGTCAAAGTGAAAAAGAGTGAAACATGCTTTTATATTTTAAAAACAGCTTTTAATGGATTAAATAAATGCCACAAAAAACTTGTTACACACAGGGTTGACAAACACACAGGGATTACAAGAGGTTGCTGTATGCTCTCTTTCTATTTTCCAGAACATGCTGCCTTCTGTTTAAGGGATCTCATAGAAAGCTCCCTGGAGCAAACAATTGTCTAATGTCTTTTGAAGATGTGGGCTGAAATTTCATCATGTAGCAATCTAGATATTCTTCTGATCCCAAAAGGGAAATTTCTTGGAACCTAAAGCAATTAAGCAATTGAACCCCAATCTTTTTCTGGGTCTTCAAGCTAAGGATAGATAGAAGTGAAGCCAAAGGACATAATCCGCAAACTGGTCCCGAGCCCTCAGATCCACTCTCCCTTTGGGCTCTGCTCTGTATCTCAGGACACTGACCCCTCCAGGAACCATTTCTCCAGCTTTCCTGTCAGGGCTTCCACTGAGGAGCTGGACAAAGGGAGAAAATAATTTTTCCTCTTTCCCTCTCTCTCTGCCTTGGGAGAGAGAGTTACTCTCTTTCCCCCTATCTAGCCTCATTTTTCACACAGCACTTATTATTAATTATACTTATGAATTAATATTTGATTAGTAACTAATTGTTACTAATATCCTTATTGGTAACAAGTTATTAAATGGGGCTTTTTTTGTTTGTTTGTTTGTTTTCTGGGAATTTTCACTGAAGCAACAAGGACGAGGACAGTGCGACCATAAAGAGAGATCCTAAAAACTTCCTTTCAGGATTGACTAAAAGACAGGCAAGACGGGTCCAGTCACCACAACCGCGTTCATCTAGAAATCTGAAACTGAATTCTTTGAAAAAAAATAATGAAGATAGAGAGACTGACTTTTTGAAATTCTCTCCTTCCCTTCAAATGAAACAGAGGAGCCGTATTCCCACACCAAGAGAAACACTCATTGAAATAGGCTACCAAATCCAGCATTACCAGGCAAGAAGCTGTTTACAGAGCTGCAGAACTCAGAGATTCGTCTCAGGTGGTCACAGCAGTGAAGTGCAGAGAGAGAGTTCTTGCCAGGACACGACTTGTGTCTACGATTCAAGAGCTAGATGTGAACTCAGAGACTGATGTCTGTTTTTCACCCAGAGAAAGCACAGTGCTGACTGGAATACCCACGTTTGCCTTTTTTCTTCTAAACCCTCATTCTGCTGATTTAATCTTGGAAGTAACCAAGTGGGTGTAAGAAGAGGTATTTTTTTTAAAGTGAAAGAACGAGAACGTGCCCCTTGATCAAGCATCTTAAATGTCAGTGGTTTCAGAAAAATAAAGCCCATGATGTTTAGACCATCCAATAAACCAGTTAAAGATGTGTTTAAGTTAGTGAGTCTGTATCCTTCACTAGCATTTCACAGTAGAGAGCAAGAAACTTGCTGGACCTCTTCCCCCTGTATTTCCAGCATCAAAGACCCAGCCTAGAACAAGGTTAGCTCCCAGTAAATGTTTGAGTAAATAAAGCATTAAATGATCATGAGAAAAGGATCTAAAGAAAATTCCATACCAACAGGAAAGAAGAAAATTATACATAGAGCTTGGAATTTTTTCTTTTGACTAGTCCCTAGTACTGATTGTTATAATAAAATAATGGATTGAAAGGTATACATTTCAGTCGACCATGAGTTTTCTCTGAATCGCCAAAGAAGTTTAGTCTTCATTCCTCACCACCCTCCCCACACACAGACAGTCCCAGAATTGCAATTTTCTGTCTTTACGATGGTTCGAAAGAGATATACATTCAGTAGAAACCATACTTCAAGTACTCATACAACCATTCTGTCTTTCACTTTCAGTACAGTATTCAATAACTAACATGAGATGTTCAACAATTTATTATATACTACTTTGAGTTAGATGATTTTGCTTATTGTAGGCTACTGTAAGTGTTCTGAGCACATTTAAGGCAGACTAGGTTAAACTGTAGTGCTAGGTAGGTTAGGCATATTAAATGCATTTCAACGAAACAATATTTTCTTATGACGGATTTATTGGGACATAGTCCACTGTAAGTCAATGAACATCTATCTATCTATGTGTGTTTATGTGGAATTAAATGGAATTAAAAGACAATACAAATCTTTCCATGAACTTTTCAAGACCCCTTCTATATATGTATATTTACATATATTTGTAAGTACACCAAATTGGTTGTCTGTTTCCTTTTTTCCCTCAGACTTTTTAATGTAATAACTAGATATTTTGCTTTCACATCGTCACAGCCAAGAGTGCAGTAATTAAAAAGATGATTTCAAATGGTATTTACTTTTAACAACATGCACCAACTTCACCATATGTTTTCTACCCTTGTCAACTTGTTTATGTGGCATTTTATCTGCAGGCAACAGCTTTGTTCCTCATGGCTGGAGTCACATACTGTGAGAATTAACAGAATGAGAGGTGGAGAGAAACTGCTCAATAAACTTACCTGTGCTTTAGGCAGCATCCCATACTGAAATTCTATTGAGTTAATTCTAGGAAAACTCACAACCCTAGAGAGTTCCTTAAAGTCCCCTTTCCTGAGCTCTGAACAGCGGGTATCCAAACTGTAGCGGCAGCTGACCGAGGGAAGTTCAGCATGTTTGTGTGCACATGTGAGCTCATGCCACCTGTGTGTATGCTTTTGTTCCCTAGGAGACCCCCTTCAAAATATCAACAGTAGTTACCTCCAGCAAGAGAAACTGGTGAGATAGGGAGATTTTGCTTTGTGCTTTATAACTTTCCGTACTGATTATATAATTTTTTTCTTTTCAAGTACTATACCAGGATTATTTTAAGAGTAAACATTAAAATGAAATCAATGTTCCAAGGTCTCTTGAATTAATCCGATTATGGTAACTTCCAGTTCCATGGGTACTTGCATGCAGGAGGTTTGTTAGGGAGTAATTCTGGAAATAACTTTAAGGAAGTTAGGGAAGCAGTGTTGTACAGAGAAAGAAAATTAACTATGATTCAGTTTCAACATAGTCCTCAACCAATTCTACAGGGAGCTCTGGAACTGGTATGGCAATTCGGAATTGTCCCATATCTAGGTGAGGTGGTCAGACCTTAATACCTTTGCAACAATACCTAACATTGAGTGAGGCAGCTCTCTCTGGCTGAGGGCACATCTTAAAGAGGGACTCAGATGCGAGTCATCAGCGGCTACCATCTTTTGAAGCCCAAAGAATAAGCTCCTTTGTCCCAAAAGATGTATGGGGTGGGAAACCACAGCATCCTCTACACAGGACATCTAAACTACTGAAAAATGTACCTAGTGCTGATAAATCTCTTTGTCATGCTTTCATATCTCAAATTAAACTATGTTGAATATAGGTTTCAGTAACAGTTAAAATCCCATGAATTTTATGTTTTGAGAATATTTGATTCTAGAAGTGGAAGGCCATGTATCTGAATAATAGTAAAGCTAAGTTGCCCTAAAATATTAAGAGGAAATAGTGTTGATAAGAAAGAACATAACATTTCTCATACTGTCCTTAGTTAATTAACTGGTACCAGAAGTTTCAGATTAATTGAATAACATTGACGGCAATGACATTATTATTTAGTAGTAATAGCATTACAATGAGCAGTGCTATATATATCAAGGGACTTGGATAAACTCTTTTGTGAATCACAAAACCCTACTATCTTGCAAAATCACCTGTTCTCAATAATAATGTATAGTATTAGGAATCAGAATCCTGAGGACTACTCTCAAATCCTCTGTGTCTACATGCAGTATAAATATATGGAATGATATTTTGAATATTACATATATATTACATCACAAGCAACAACATTTAGTCCTTTATTTATGGAGATCCTGCAGTGTATCAGGCAATATGCAAGCATCAAAGAAGGGATCTTCACCTAGAGTTAATCAGGGAGCTCAAAATTGAGTGTTTATTTATATATGTAGGTATACATAGTTTTCCTCAGAACATAGGTACCTCTAGATAGATATATGTGTGTATATGTCTATCATGTATCTGTCTGTCTATCTATCAGCCCCCTTGCCTATGAGTCCTCTACTACAGTAAAAATACCATAAATGAGGCTCTTTCTCAGTGGACACACACTGAGAATCAAGCATAATTATGTAAAAAAGAGTGTTTGCTCAGGAATTGTTGCTGGAATGTTATGACATAAATGCTGGCTTTCTCACTTACTGTGTGAACGCAAGCAACATTTTACTCTCTTCCTAGATTTCAGACGCTTTATAGGAAATGAGAATAAGAGCCTCTGCCTCATGGGGCAGAGGAAAAGCTTAACCAGACTCTGGTATGTTCAGGGGCTGATACAGTGCTTGCATAGAATACACAGACACCCAGGGTTAGCTGGCATTAATAATTATTGTTGCTCTTATTGCACCCTTCCTACCTCCATTAACACTCACTTTAAAGTCTGATGAATTCTCAGGAATAAGGTCAGAGCACAGAAAGAAAAAAAGGCATAAGAAAATTGTCTGGATCTCAGGGAGAAAGAACATTGAGATACAAATTTGCACACATACTGAATATTATTTCTCAAGATAATGTCACAGTACCTTCAAACTGATGCCAAGTGTACCATGGACTAAGTCCAGTGTTGTGTACTTATATAAAGTGTAATATTTATTACAATTAGAGTCAAATGGTTGTGAAAATATATCAAGTGGTGATAAGAATCTAAAAAAAACAGCTTCTGAGAAGAAGCTAAGAGAAAATCAAGTTGTAAATATAGGACAAACACTAAAATCTACCATAAGGTAGATAGTGAACAAAATTGAAAATATAGCAAATAGATCATAACAGTGCTCTTTTCTTTGATTCAGTCCTTCAAAATGGAGATATTATCCCTTTAAGGGAAATTCCCATCCTCTGAGCAGTATGTAGAAAGATACTAAATGGAAGGGAACCTAGTACTTCTAAATATTAAATAACTTACATTTCAGGAATGTTTATTTTGTATGTTAAGGGCATAGAATAGCCCTTAACATACCAAAAAATTAAACACTTGGCATAGTTTAATTTCAATTTTTCAACACCCTAAGTTTAATTATTTCATTTTATTTCTTGCTCTGGGGGATTGGTGTGGAAGAGGAATGGAAAAATGAATGTGTAAGTCGAATATAATAAAGTAAGGATGGATAAAATTGTTGATGTTTTATGTTCCTTGAAGAGGCTAATTTCAATCCATGTGCAGTGGTTTTTCTAGTACTGAATAGTTACGACTTTTGAATGCAAGCAACAGAAACTAAATCTGACTGATTTAAACAGGAAAAAACAATATTAAATATATAAAAATTAAAGTATTTTATATTAAAATAAAAAAATTGGGGGGTAACTCACAGACACATAAAATGACTAAGAAAACAGGAACGTAGGCAGCTAGAACCACATCTAAAACCACACTAAGGAGCAGTGCTGAGGACACCACTGTTGCTCCCTCTGGACCCTGGGCACCTGGACATCAGCCTGTACCAGCAACGTCCCCTGCACAGGATGCTGCCTGCTGCTGGTGCCCACACCACTGTCCCTAGAAGCTAAACTTGTTTTCCACATTTCACAGCCCAGAACTAATTCTCTTCTGCCTCTGCCTTTTTGTGTTACAAGCTCCAGATTCGGCTTCCAATTGTTGGAACCACCTCTGTCTAAAACATTGAGGATCTGTGTTTCTCACATTCCATAGCAGCAAGTGGGCTCTGCTTCCCAACATGATTTATATAGCAGAGAGTTTATCAAGTGAAGGAGGTAATTCAGAGGCTTAAAGCTAAAGAATATGACAGATTTCCACCATAAAGGCCCAAGTAAAAGTACAATTTTCCCAAAAGCCCTCCACTTTTGGTATATGTTCTCATAACTTCAAAGTTAATTTCTTGTATCTCTTCAGCTTTTATATTCCCAAGCCTTATGCAGATCACTTTGTTAATTAGTATGCTTATGAAATTATCTAGAATTTATAGATAATTGTAGTTTCATTAAATTTAAAATGCCTTGTCAAAGGTTGTACACCAAAATACTGAAGATGATTCAGATTTAAGGTGTAGATATTGGGTTCCCTGAACTTAATACTAAAGACATTGTGTCCTTTTTGTGTTTTCCAAGGATAGCTATTCATTATTCACTTCAATTGAATTGTTCTAGTGATCAACATGAAAATTATCTTACTTTAGCTACACAGAGCAAACTGAAAAGCCAAATGGGACTTCTATTGAATATTATAATGGAACAGGTTCCAATAAAACCCTATCACTTGATAATGTTCATTGGTAACTCAATTTAAAAATTACCTAACAAAGTTCAGCTGTGAGGCAAGGAATTCAAATGAATTACTTGAGCATGACCAAAAGGACTTTGGCCAAAAACTGATTCATTACTTTTCAGTGCCTCTCTAAGTAATTTTCTTCTCCTAACACTGTGATATATGTATTATTTGAAGTGAAAGCCCCAAAGAGTAGATGAGGAATTAACACCTGGTAGATTCCTAGAATCATAGCCAAAGATGTGGAAGGGTCAAAGGCAACCGGGCTAGGGAAATGGCCTCTCACTTTCCTAGGCTGTGGTCTGTTGTGAAATCTTCCCATTATCTTCCGTCTTTATGTCAAAGGATGCTTTGCTTAGAAACTAAGAACTGTCGGGCCGAGCCCGTGGTGCACTCGGTAGGGTGCTGCGCTGGGAGCGCAGCGACGACGCTCCCGCCGCGGGTTCGGATCCTATATAGGAATGACCAGTGCACTCACTGGCTGAGTGCCGGTCACGAAAAAGACAAAAAAAAAAAAAAAAAAAAAGAAACTAAGAACTGTCTAGCTAGAGTGAGTAGATTAATTCTTAAATTTTAGAAAAAATATATATATTTCTCTTAAATTTTTAAGAATCCCTTTTATTTCCTCTTCCTGAGAATATACATGTATAGGGACTGCAGTGGGAGGCTGGCTGTCTTCTACAGGCAAATGTGTCCTTCATGGGGTTAAACCAGCTCACCAAGGGGTGATATTAGGGTTAAGAGTGAAAGATTCCTAAAACTAGTTGGTGCAATTTTATCTGTCTGTGTGTGTGTGTGTGTGTGTGTGTGACAGCATGTATATATTTACATATGTATGTGTGTATATATCTCCCTTGTGAACCTAAGGTATGTAATGAGGGGGAAGAAGTTGTGACAAGTCAGGATGGAATTAAGGGGATCCAGATTCTGAATCCAGTTGACTTCTAAATCTAGTTTTTCCCACTGTAGAAACTATGACAGAAAGGCCACTATACTGACTTTTCATTATGTTGATCAACTGAAAATGTAACAAGCTACTAGGTATGAAGGATGACTTAGCCACACTTTCAATGATCACAACGCTAAAAATGACTGATTTCAGTTCTAAAAAAGGGTTTCTTAATAACTATCCCCTGGCTCCCCAATAATGGAGTTGTGAGTCCCTGACCCCAGAAGTATTCTAGTAGGGGCTGGATGGCAGTGGGCCCCACATCCTACAAGAGTTAATTAACTAATTAACTAATGATGAATAGTAGTCAGTGGTCTGCAAAGTGCCTTCTAACCCTAAGACTGTGGAATTCTACAATCCAGCTGTTAGAAATAGAACTGCAGTTACACCAAATAGCTGCCACATGAAACAGATAATGAAGACAACCATCTGTGACAGGGCGGAGCCTGAAGAACCGACTCAGAATCAATACTTCAGTTACCGAATGACAGGTGGCAAAGACACTTGCCAGCGGTGGCTAACCTCTCCAAGGCAGGTCAACCTCTCTGATGTTCACGTGTCTCTTTGGCAGACATACTAATATAGCTATTGCTGGACTTCCTTTATACCTCTTCTGTTTAACCTGAACAAAAACAAACAAAAACAATTTATTGGTATAAATTTAACTCTCTTGATAAGGCAACTTTACAAAGGAGCACTGTACTCCAAATTATCTTCATAAATACTGGTGCTATTTAATGAGCCTGATGCACCATTATGAGTTTTATGACATGGCTTGAGAGTGGAAAATGTTATGAAATAGAATCTATTCCAACTTCTGAATCCTCAGAATCAGTATATTAAATTATGTGAGCATCATCACTTTAAGAAGAAGTGTAAATTTCTTGCTAACTCACGTATTTTTGGTTCTACTGGTTTTGTTTGTTTATGTTTACGTGATTTATCTTTATCTTTATTTATTCATTTATTTATTTATTTGCCATTGGATTTAGTAGGAAAGAAGAGCTAATGGGCATCCTAAGTTCCGCCTAAATTTTGTCACACCAGGCGGCCAGGTTTTCCCCCAGCAGCCGTTTCTCTCCCAACTAGTAGCCAGAAATGAGAGATAAACTAAGGAAGACCATCCATTCTCTCTTCAAACTTTTCCAGAACAGCTTTGATTTCTGCTCTAAAACCATGCACTTCCTGGGAGTAGGAGTTGCTTTATACTTGCTTTGATGCAACATGCAATATCTTTCCAATTTCAGTCTTAATTTTTAATCTCTTACTGATGCTTCGAATAGGTTTTCCTATTCATTAGGCAGCATTTTCAAAGTGCATTTCCCTGTAATTTGTACCTCATTTAACATTATCACTTGAAATTACTCTAGCATGTGGTTAGTTCCGAAGACCTCCCACAAAATAATGTTTCATTGCCCTGCTTAGTTAAGGACACAGGTCATCTTAGAGAATATTGGAATTATAAGCAACATAAGCCATGAGATCATACATATGTAAAAATAAATATGTCAAAATTCTTCTAGTGTTAGACCCTCTCTATTCTTGATATGGATAAAGTTTGTGAAAATATTTGTCTCAAAAGCAGATTACAGGAGACAACTAGTTCCCTCCAGCTTCTCCTTTGAAAGACTTCTCGTTAACAATTGCATTTAGTTATTGGAAATTTCATGAACTTCTTGCAGGCTATTCATAGAGAATACCTGCAATTGACTAATTCTTTGACATGTATATCTACTCCAGTTCAGTGTGTGAAGTTGAAATTGCTTCATTGGGGGTTAAGGCAGGAGACTAGGAGAATTAAGATAGCCTAAGTCATGTCAAGTTAATCTAATATAATTGAATGTTAGGCATTAGCCATGGGGCCAAAGAAACCTTATAATTGGAAACTGAGAAATGAGGAATATGTGAGAGAAAAGAACATAGACACAGTGGAACTGAATCATTTCAGCCTGAGATTTTGGCATTTATGATCATTGGTGGAGAAATAGATTAGGGGTGGCAGACAGTGAAGTGAAGAAAATACACTTTCTTTGTAGTCATAAAAATGGCCAATAGAAAGGAGCTCTCCAGGATTTCTTGAGAATAAGCCCTGTTAAATTGAGGCATCACTTTGTACCTTCCTTGGGGGACCCACAAAGAGGCATTTGAAGAATTGTACACTTACCATCTTCTCTACTCTGCTACACATGCTCGTCTGTCAATCGTGCCTTGTCCTTTTCATTGGCTGCCATATCTGTATCATTACCTAATGCCTAATCATTACCCATTAATCTTTCTTTGCCTCAAGTCCACATACATTTATCATGAAGATTAAATAAAATAGTTAGTGTGACCCACTGATCCCAATGCCAGGACCAGAGTAAGGGATTAGAAAATGCTGGCTTTCATTGTCATCCTCGTTAGCAGCAGCAGCAATAGCAACAGCAGACTTATTCCTTATCCCTTTATCATATTATTTATATTTTGTTATTGAATATTAGTATCAGTTCCATCCATTTAGACACACAAATACTGATGTCCTATTAGATTTATGTACACTGAGTTATCTGGGACAACTGAGTCTGTTGGGGGAAGTCAGGGGAAGTAATAACAAACAGCATAACTTGGAGTAAATATGTGGGAAACTTTCCACAGAATTAACTGTAAAATAAAGTTGAGATATATATTACAAAAGTCAGTGTTCATATTATGACAGTAAAGCATCTCCTTTGCAGAAATAGCCTTACTTTTACCATTTCCTTTTCTCATTGACTCACCTCTCACATTCTTTCAAGAGTCTCAACCAATCATTAGCATAAGCTGTTCTTGTTTTCACAATCTTCAGTAAGAGCTCATAGGCTTACTTAAAAAGAAAAAAGAAAAAAGAATAGAATTCCAGATGAATGCACATAGGAATTAAAGGAGAAATTTCCTCCAGTGTTATTAAGTGGATATCAAAAGAGATTTTTAAGTATAATTCTTTCTATCTACAATCCCTTAAGTTTGTTTTTAGTGAGGTTCTTGTCATCACTGTCTTCATCCTGGGCAACTCCAGACAAGGTTGTAAATCTGCTGAAGTTTACCTTTGGCACAAGTGTCTCCCAGTTTGATTACCTACTCTCTTCTATGGTAACTTCTTCTTTCTGAATCTAGCAACCTAGTTAAAGGGTCATCTTTGGAAGCATACATCTGTCTCTCTTTGAAGCAGAGCTTTAAACCAACAAACTGTTTTCCTGACTCTTTCACATTCAAAGTTGTTGCATTTCCCCCCACAGATTTGTCACCCCACTTCCCCTAGGTGACAGAGCTGCAAAGGATTACTCAAAGCCCATCTCTTCTGAGCGGTGAGAAACCCCGAAGTGGTTAACTTCCCCAGAACCCTCAAGTGAGAGGCATCCCTTTCTTGGGAAATTAACCCTGAATTGGGGTTCTCTTCCTGCATTTATTTTCCAGACCAGGAAGTTACAGGAAGAGACTATAGCTGGGTTAATTGTTTAACAATATAGGCTGGTAACTTTCAGTGAAACAAGTCAGATGATATTCCATTAGACAATTAAGTGATCCACCAACAAAAGCTTGATCTTAGCAAACATTCCTTTCTTACATCAGTTTCTCAGTATCTTTAAATAACAATCAGTAACTAGTCTGTCTTTGAGCTAGCAACCTTGCTGTGTCACAAATCTTTATCTTACAACAGAGACTTTATAGCCTAAGGAAAATTTCCTGTCCACCACAAGGTCAATATTTGAAACTGCAAGGCTTTGGAAAACTAGGCACTGTGAAGTACATTTGCTTTAAGAATCCTCTACACAATTCCCAAAGAGAGAGGTTTTAACTGATTTTGACAACATCTATTATAGTCTGTGGCTATTGTAAAGACCCCTCTAATATCAGGGCACTGTACAAACCACTAGTCAATTCTGTGGACAATGTAATAGATGGTCACCTTGAGCCACATTCTCTTTGACCCATTTGGCTGTAACACAGTGGAGAGCAAATATTAGTGACCACTCTGAGGGAAATCATGAGTTAAATATTACTGATGGAGTTTGGATGTGTTGTCCCCTCCAAAACTCATGTAGAAATTTGATCTCCAATGTGGCAGTGTTGGCAACTGATTGAGTCATTGGGGAGGATCCCTCATGAATGGATTAATGCTCTCCATGGGGGAGGGAGGATTAATGAGAGAGTTCTTGCTCTATTAGTTCCTGTGAGATCTCGTTGCTTAAAAGGACCCTGGCACCTTCTTCCTGTCTCTTGCTTCCTCTCGCCATGTGATCTGCTTATACCTGTTGGCTCCCTGCCACTTTCCACCATGAGTAGAAGCAGCCTGAGGCCTTTGCCAGATGCAGCTGTCCTAGAATTGTAAGCCAAATAAACCTCTTTTCCTTATAAATTAACCCAGTCTAAGGTATTTCTGTTCTAGCAACACAAAACGGACTAATACAGAAAATTGGTACCGAGGAGTGGGGTGTTACTATACAGATACCTGAAAATGTGGATGAAGCTTTGGAACTGTGTAATGGGCAAAGGTTGGAGGAGTTTGGAGGACTTAGAAGAAGAGAAAAAGATGAGGTAAAGTTTGGAATGTCTTAGAGACTTATGTGGTGGTGAGTAGAATGCTGATAGAAATGTGGACAGTAAAGGCCATGTGGATGATAAGGTCTCAGATAGAAGTGAGGAACTTATTGGGAATTGGACAGAAGATCACCCTTGCTACACCATAGCAAGGAACCTGGCTGCATTGTGTCCATGCCCTTGGACTTTGTGGAAGTTGGAACCTAAGAGCTGTGAACCAGAGCATTTGGACAAATAAATTTCTAAGCAGCAAAACATTAAGGAAGCTGCATGGTTGTTTTTAAGAGCCTACTCTGAGTTATGGCGGCAAAATCATAATGTAAAGTCAGAATTTAAAAGGGAATCAGAGTGTAAAAATTTGGAAAATTTGCAGCCTGGCCATGCAGTAAAGAATCAGAAAGCTGGTGAACAATGCAAGGATGAAGCAGATAAACTGGTTGCTAAAGACATTATCTTGGTGGTGAGACAGCCAGATGCTAATAGTGAAGAAAATGAGAAGAAAGCCCTGCACACATTTCAGAAGTCTGGAAGGGTACCCCACCCATCACAGGCCCTGAGGCCTAGAAGGACTGAGTTATCCTGGAGGACAGACTTGGGGCACAGCTGCCCTCAGGATCCTGCTTCCTGCCTTCCAGCTGCTCCATCTGGAGCAACCCCAAGTGTGGTTCCTGCAGCAGCCCTGGAGAGTAGAGGCCCAAAACCTCACTGGTGTCCATGTTGTGTTAAGTCTGCAGGCTGGCAGGATGCAAGAGCAGTGGAAGCATGGCAGCCTCCACCCAGATTCCAGAAGATGTATGGAAAAGCCTGGGGGCCCAGGCTGAGACCTGCTGCCAGGGCAGAGCCACTGCAGAGGCCATCTACTAGAGCAATGCCAAGCAGGAAAGTGGGGTCAGACCCCCACAGAGAGCTCCCACCAGGGAAATATCTAGTAGAGCCAAGGCAGCGGGGCTGCCTCCAGGACCCTGGAACTGCAGGGCCACTGGAAACATGCAACACTAGTCTGAAAAATCTGCAAGCACCAGTGCAGCCCAATGGGCTCTGCCTGGCAGAGATGTGGGAGTGAGGCTGTCTGAGGCTTTGGGGGCCCAGATGCCCAATTGTGTCCAGGATGCAGGACTTGGAGTCAAAGAACATTATTTTGGAGCTTTAAGACATAATGTCTACCCTGCTGGGTTTCAGACTTGTTTGGGTCCTGTTTTTCCTTTCTTTTGGCCTATTCCTCCCTTTTGGAATGGGAATGTATACCCAATGCCTGTTCTACCATTGTATCTTGGCAGTAGATAAATTTGGTTTTGTCTTTCTGGTTCACAGCCGGAAGGACTTTTGTTTTTTGTCTCAGATGAGACTTTGGACTTTGGACTTTTAAGTTGGTGCTGGAGCAAGCTAAGACTATTGGGACTGTTGGGATAGAATTATTGTATTTTGTATGTGAGAGGGACATGAGTTTTGGAGGGCCAGAGGTGGAATGATGGAGTTTGGATATGTTGTCCCCTACAAAATTCATGTGGAAATTTGATCTCCAATGTGGCAGTGTTGGAAACTGATTGAGTCATGGGGGTGGATCCCTCATGAATGGATTAATGCTCTCCCTGGGGGAGAAGGGATTAATGAGTGAGTTCTTCCTCTATTAGTTCCTGCGAGAACTCGTTGCTTAAAAAGACTCTGGTACCTTCTTCCTCTCTCTTGCTTCCTCTCGCCACGTGAACTGCTTGTACCCGCTGGCTCCCTGCCACTTTCCATCATGAGTAGAAGCAGTCTGAGGCCCATTCTAGATGCAGCTGTCCTAGAATCATAAGCCAAACAAACCTCTTTTCCTTATAAATTACCCAGTCTCAGGTATTTCTGTTATAGCAACAGAAAACAGACTAAAACAGTTACTTACAAAGATGAAGGAGGAAATCTTTATAGCAGCTTTATTCATAATTGTTAAAGCAGAGAAGTAACCAATATGCCCTTCAGTAGATGAATGAATAAAAAAAGGTGGCCCATACATACAATGTAATATTATTTAGTGATAAAAAATAAATGAGTTATTAAGCCATAAAATCTCATGGAAGAATCTTTAATGAATATTGCTAAGTGAATAAAGCCAATCTGAATAGACTTCATACCAGAAGATCCCAACTATATGACATGAAGAAATTAAAGAGGAAATAAACAAATTTTGTGAAACTAATGAAAATAAGGACAAATCATACCAAAATCTGTGGGATACTGCAAAAGTACATTTATTGCAATAAACACTTACATCATAGGAATAGAAAGATTCCAAATAAGCCTAATGTTACACCTCAAAAAACTAGAAAAACAGGGACAATCTAATCCTAAAATTAGTACATGGAAAGAAATAATAAAGACCAGAGCAGAATTAAATGAAGTAGAGACCAAAAAAAATTGATACCAAAGATCAATGAAACAAAATGTTGATTTTATTGAGAAGATAAACAAAATAGACAAACAATTATCTAGGTTAACAAAAAATAAGTAAATAAATAAATAAATAAAAGAAGAAGAGAGAAGACCCAAATAACAAAACTCAGAAATGAAAAAGGAGACATTACAACCGATACCACAGATATAAAAGACTCATTAGAGACTATTATAAACAACTATATGCCAACAAATATGAAAACCTGGAGGAAACGGATTAATTTCTGGACACATACAAACTAACAAGACTGAAGCAAGAAGAAACAGCAAACCTGAACAGACCAATAACAAGCACAGAGATTGAAGCAGTAATCAGCCATTTCCCAGCAAAGAAAAGCCCAGGACTGGATGGCTTTACTATTGAATTCTACCAAGCCTTTAAAGAGGAATTAATACAAATTTTCTCCAAACTATCCCAAAAAATTGAAACACAGGTCACTTTACCAAACTCCTTCTATAAGGCCAGCATCACCCTGATACCAAAGCCAGAAGATGCAACAAAAAAAGAAAACTGCAGATCAATAGCTCTGATGAATATAGGTGCAAAATCCTCAACAAAATATTAACAATTAGAATACATCAGCACATCAAAAAAATTATACATCATGATTAAGTAGAATTCATCCCAGGGAAGCAAAGATAGTTCAACATACACAAGTCAATAAATGTGATACACCACATCAACAAAATCAAGGAAAAAACCATATGATCATCTCAATAGATTCAGAAAAAGCATTTGATAAAATTCTACATCCCTTCATGATAAAGGCTCTCAGCAAGTTAGGTATGGAAGGAAAGTATCTCTACATAATAAAAGCCTTATATGACAAACCTGCCACCAACATCATCCTGAATAGGGAAAATCTGAAAGCTTTCTCCTTAAGAACAGGAACAAGACAAGGATGCCCATCTCACCACTCCTACTTACTATTTTACATAATATTAGTAGTACTAGCCACAACAATCAGGCAAGAGAAAGAAATAAAGGGAATCCAGATTAGAAAAGATGAAGTCAAAGTATCCCTTTTTGCAGATGACGTGATCCTATATATGGAAAACCTAAAGACTCTACCAAAAAACTCTTAGAGCTGATAATCAATTTCAGTAATGTTGAAAGATTCAAAATCAACACCCAAAAATAGCATTTTTATTCTCAAATAATGAACTAGCAGAAAAAGAAATTAAGAAAGCTAGCCCCTTTACAATAGTCACCAAAAAAAATAAATAAATAAAATACATAGGAATCAATTTAACCAAAGAGGAAGAAGATCTCTACATTGACAAATACAAATCACTGTTGAAAGAAATTAAAGAGGACACAAAAAGATAGAAAGACATTCCATGCTACTGGATTGAAAGAACTGACATTCTGAAAATGTCCATAGTACCCAAGGTGATCTACAGATTCAATGCAATCTCCATCAAAATACCAATGACATTCTTCACAGAAATAGAAAAAACAATCCTAACATTTATATGGAACAACCAAAGACCCCAAAAAGCCAAAGCAAAATATAGCTTGAGTCATAACACTGCCTGACTTCAAATTATACTGAAATGCTGTAGTAACCGAAAGAGCATGGTACTGCCATAAAAATACTCAGAATAATAGAACAGAATTGAGAACCCAGAAATCAACCCACATATTTACAGCCAACTGATCTTTGACAAAGGCACCAAGAACATACATAGGGGAAAAGACTGACTCTTCAATAAATGGTGCTAGAAAATTGGACATCTATATACAGAAGAATGAAACCAGACCTGTACCTCTCGCAATATGCCAAAACCAACTCAAATTACATTAAAGACTTACATATAAGACCTAAACTGTAAAACTACAAAAAGAAAACATAGGGGAAACACTTCAGGAAGTAGGACTGGGTAAAAACTTGTAAGTAAGACCCCAAAAGCACAAACAACAAAAGAAAAAATAAACAAAGAAGCTTCTGCCCAGCAAAATAAACAATACAGAGAGTGAAAAGATAACCTATAGAATGGGAGAAAATATCTGCAAACTATACATCCAACAAGGGATTAATAGGCAGACTTACAAAGAACTCAAATAACTATACAGGAAGAAAACAAATAACACAATTTAAAAATGGGCAAAGGAGCCAAATAGACATTTTTTAAAGAAAGACATACAAATGGCTGACAGGTACATGAAAAAATGCTCAACATCACTCAGCATCAGGGAAACGCAAATCAAAATCACATCGAGATATCATCTCACCCCAGTTAAGCTGTTATTATCAAAAAGACTAAGAATAACAGATGCTGGCAAGGGTGTGGACAAAGGGGAATTCTTCTATACTATAAATTAATACAGTCACTATGGAAAACAGCATGGAGGTTTCTCAAACAACTGCAGATAAATCTGCCATACAATCCAGCAATCTCGTTTCTGGATATATACCCAAAGGAATGGAAATCATCATGTTGAAGGAACATCTGAACTCCCATGTTTATGACAACTCTATTTATAATAGCCAAGATACAGAACCAACCAAAATGTCCATTGACAGATGTCTGGAGAAGGAAAATTCCATACAATGGAACACTACTCAGCCATTAAAAAGAATGAAAGTTTGCCATTTGCAGCAACATGTATAAGCTTGGAGAAAATTACGTTAACTGAAATAACCCAGACACAGAAAGAGAAATACCGCATGTCCTCATTCTTAAGTGGGGACCAAGAAAGAAAATAAGAAACAGAGAAAGAAAGAGAGAGAGAGAGAGAGAGCGAGAGAGAGAAAAAGAAAGTCAGGCAGACAGACAGACCACAATAATGCATTGAACTTTCAGGAGAGAGCAGCCCCATGGTTACTAGAGATGGAAAAGTGAGAGAAAGAGGGGGATTAGGGAGAAATTGGGTAAGGGACACAAAAAATAATTACAATTTGTGATAATGAAGAAGCTAATAATATTAATTTGATCGTCACATAATGCGCACAAATACTGATAGTCAACTCTGTACTCTATAAGTAAGTATAATCAATAATGTTACAATTAAAAACATAAAAAAATACTTTGTATAATACTACAATAGTAGACACATGTAATTATAAATTTTTCAAAACCCATAGAATGTAAAACACAAAGAATGAGTCCTAATGTAAACTATGGACTTTTATTAATAATGTTATATCAACATTGGGTCATCAATTGTTATAAATGTGCCACATGAATGCAAGATGTTAACATTAGAAGGAAGGAAGAGGAGCGATGAAAGAGTATGGGGGAACTCTCTGTACTTTGTGATCAATTTTCTATAAAACTAAAACTGTTCTAAAAAATAGTCTACTAACTTTTAAAACTAAGGAAGTGGGAGACAAATACATGTTGAGCAAGAGGGAAATACAACACTTAATAAAGTCCATGAAAAATGTCTCTAAGACATTTCTTTTTCTATATGTCTAAGTTTCTTAATAAAAAGTACTGAGTTTTGCAAGTAATGTGAGGATTTTTTTTTTAACAATTTTGGTAAAACCAATTAAATTTCTCTATTCCTCTGCTGCTAGATAAAAATTTGAAGTAACGTTTAAAAAATAGTAGCAGCTTTGCAGTAAAATATTTAACAATAGCCAGAATTACTGAAAAATTCAAATGTATGTTTGTTTGCAGTAAAAAAATAAACAGGTTGATTTTTTCTCCTCTCTGAAAATATAGTGGAAGAAGTAATCAAGCGTAATTTCCTAAGATGAAAATATCCAAATAACATATAGTAATCCAATTCAGGGGGAAAAATATAAATATTATATATATCTTACTTGTCGAGATTGGACTAAGGCACTCCTTCTGACCAGAGGAGTGAAACATGTAAATTAATTTTTTTAATTAAAAAAAACTGGCCATATTCAGACTAGAATTCAGTCTCCTGTCTCACAGTTCAGAGTTGTTTGCACCACATCACAGGTAAGGCTGGAAAGGTGATGCAAGATTATTTTTTTTAAAAAAAGAAAAAGACACAACAATCACAGTAATTCCTTGAATGTGTTAAGGTAAGTGGACAGATATGTTGTCGATGGGGCGAAGGGTGGGGGAGATGGAGGAATTGGTAAAGGAACGTGAAAATCAACGCCATTGTACACTGATAAATTAAAAAATAAAAAAATAATTAAAGGATTATGAAAAGTAAACAAGAGTAGAAAAGTCTTCATTACACAGAAAATAACATTCTGAACAAGATTTTTATAAAGCAAGAGAGGCTGGGATTGATTTGAGTGGAGAACAAAAGTCAATCCTGACAGGCATCCACTTGATACTATCATCAAAAAATTAAAACATTAAATAAAAAGAGGAGGCAATGTTAAAAAGATCCTGAGATAGATACCAGTTGTTTTTTGTTTGTTTGTTTGTTTGTTTTTTACTGGTTATGAATAGATACCAACGTTTTTCACCCAGGAAGAGATCTGGGAGTTCATAAGAAAGACAGGAGTCACAGTTTTATCTGAAAATTGAAAATAGTACTTTAGAGTTTATGCAGGAAATGCCTTTCAAAAAACGTTGAGTCAAGAGAAGTAATAATTTGTAGGAAATGAGAAATACTCAAAAGACATATAAAAAAATCTTTTATAAGAGAACATAAAAGAGACTTCCTCAGCCGAAAGATAGAAGAAAAATATTTAGAGAGAGAAAAAGAACAGAATAATTTCCACCGTTTTGTTATGTAAAGGATGTAATATCATGTAACTGTAGCTAAATGAAAACCGTAGCTCCAGAAGAAAGCCTATGTACGAGTTACGCAGGATTGACAATCCTGTTGGGAGTGTTAGGATGGGGTGGGTATGAAATGCTTTACATAGCATAATATAAAATCCAAAAAAATCAATTACTCCTATTAAATATTGGTTTCTCCCTTATTTTATTCCAGGCACTAAGAATTGAAAATCAAGATAACTGAATTTTTTATCAACACATAGACAAACAATTATGGATAAGACTAAAACAGAGTTCCAATTTTCACTAAGGATGGAAAAAAGCAGAAAAGTACCACTGCCACCCTATCAAAAAGAAAAAATGGGAAATCAACTTTTTTTGAACCCACAGGGACCTAAGGTCACAAAGTAACCGAGTAGCCGGAAATCTAGGAAAAGACAGGCACTTTCAAAGGCGCTTTCAGCATTGGCTTGCCTGGAGCAGAACTAAGGAGGAAGATAGGTTTGCCAGGCAAGTAGGTAAGAAGTTACTAGTTAAAATTTTTAGGGATTTGCTAAAGATCAAGGGTGAGCCAGTGGGAGAGCACAGAGCACTAGCTGGAACAGACACTGGGGGAGTTCACAGACACTTGCAAGCTCACAGGATGCTTGCAAAAAAGACAGGGACAGAGTAGACGCCTCCATTACGGTGCTGCCTGGGGAGACAAGCAAACACCATTTTGAAGAAGGCATGAAGCCTGTCTCCCATAGGACACATGTGAAGACCCACTGAGGCTGGGGCAAGGGAACAGAAAAAATATTCCCTCTGTCCCTGGGAGAGAGGCAGGAAACTCCCGGACCCAGACTTATTGCGGGGACAGGATCACTGAGACAACTCCACTCCCAAGACCAGGAGACACAAAGTCTGCCTGAGACTGAGGATGAAGCAGGACAACAGAGAACAACATCTGCCCTCCCAACAACAGGCCAACGAGCATGGGTAACAAGTATCAGGAGTCTACCACTGGGCAAGGAGCAAAAACTTGGAGAGAGACCCTATCTGAAGTGCAGGCCCACAGGGAAAGTCAAAGCTTAGAGTGTGTATGTGCAACTGGAGCAACAACACAATCTCAAGAGAGCTAATAAGTGAGTTTAATGAGGCTGTAAGATACACACCTCATATACAAAAATCGGTTTTATTTCTGTGTATTTGCAATGAACAACTGTAAATTGATATTTTATACAGTTTTTTTTGATCCTTTTAAAAAAATTTTTATTATACAATGTAAACAGTTTTTGTGGCCCTTTACCAATTTTTCCCTAATCCCCCCTTCTCATCCTCCTTTCCCGCCTCTAGTGGCATCAGTTCCATTCACTCCTCTCCTTTTCAAAATTCAAGGAATTATTGTGATTGCTATTCCTTTTTTCCTTCTTTCTTTCTCCCACTTATGAGTAAGGACATGTAGTATTTTTCTTTCTGTGTCTGGCTTATTTCACTTAACATAATATTCTCTGCATTCATCCATGTTGCTGTGAATGGTACAATTTCATTCCTTTTTATGGCAGAGTAGCATCCCATTGTGTGCATGCACCGTATTTTCCTTATTCAATCATCCACCGATCGACATTTAGGTTGTGTCCAACTTTTAGCCATGGTAAATAGAGCTGTGATAAACATAGGAGTGCAAGTATCCCTTCAATATGATGATTTCCATTCCTTTGGGTACATACCCAGCAGTAGGATTGCTGGATTGTATGGCAGCTCTATCTGTAGTTGTTAGAGGAGCCTCCACACTGTTTTCCATGATGCCTGCATTAATTTACTTACAGTCCCACAAAGGGTATAGGAGAGTTCCCCATTCTCCACATCCCTGCCAGCATTTGTTATTCTTAATCTTTTTGATACTGGGCACTCTAACTGGCATGAGATGAATCTTAATGTGGTTGTGATTTGCATTTCCCTGATGCTGAGTGACGTTGAGCATTTTTTCACATGTCTGTTGGCCATTTGTATAACTTCCTTTGGGAAATGCCTATTCATCTACTTTGCCCATTTTTTAATCTGGTTACTTTTTTTTTTTTTACTGCAAAGTTGTTTGAGTTCCTTGTATTTTCTTGATATTAGTCCCTTATCAGCTGCATAGTTTGCAAATATATTCTCCCATTCTATAGGTTTTCTTTTCACTCTGTTAACTGTTTCTTTTGCCATGTAGCTTTTAGTTTGATAAAATGCCATTTGTTTATTTTTTCTTTTGTTGCCTGTGCTTTTGGGATATCATTCATAAGGTCTTTGCGCAGTCCTACATCCTGAAGTGTTTCTCGTGTTTTCTATTAGGAGTTTGATAATTTCCAATTTTATACTTAAGTCTTTAATGCACTTTGAGTTGACTTTGGTATATGGTGAGAGGTACAGGCCTAGTTTCATTCTTCTTCATGTGTATGTCCAGTTTTGCCAGCAACAGTTATTGAAGAGGCGGTCCTTCTCTCAATGTCTGCTCCTGATGCCCTTGTCAAATATCAGTTGGCTATAAGTATGTGGGCTGATTTCTGGTTTCTCTTTTCTTTTCCATTGGTCCGAGTGTCTGATTTTATGCTAATATAGTGCTATTTGGGTTACTATAGCTTTGTAATATAATTTGAAGTCAGTTAGTGTAATGCCTCCAACTTTATTTATTTAATTGCTTTTTGCTCAGAGTTATTTTGGCTATTAAGGTCTACTCTTTCTTTAGGCCTAGTAGTGTTTTATTTTAATATCTGGGTGCTCCGGTGTTGGATACACACATATTTATGATTGTTATGACTTCTTCCTGGATATATCTCTTTATCATTATACAGTGGCCTTCTTTGTCTTTTTTTATGATTCTTGGTTTAAAGTCCATTTTATCTGATATAAGGATAGCTACTCCTGCTCATTTTTATTTTCTATTTGCATGGTATATCTTTTTCCATCCCTTCATTATTAGTATGTGTGTGTCTTTACAGGTGAGGTGAGCCTCTTGAAGTTAACATAAAGTGGGTTAGATTTTTAATCCAATCCATCAGTCTGTGTCTTTTTAGTGTGGAGTTTGATCCATTTACATTTAGGGTTGTTATTCAAAGGTATTGTCTTACTCCTGGCATTTTATTGATTTTCATTTGGATGTTTTAAGTATCTTTTGTTCCATTGTTCCCTTTCATTGTTTGTCTTTGTTTGTTGGTTTCTTATGGTAGGAAGATTTAGTTCCTTTATCTTTCTCATTTCTATTTTAGTTCTACCTGTGGGTTTTGTTATTCCTTGTGTATTCATGGTAGTGATTATTATTTTTTTGGATTCTAAATACAGGACTTCCTTGAGGATTTCTTGCAGGGCTGGTTATGTGGTGGTAAACTCCCAGTTTTTGTTTGCCTAGAAAATACACTATTTCCCCCTCATTTCTGAAGGAAAACCTTGCTGGGTATAGTATTCTTAACTGGCAGATTTTTCTTTTAGTATTTTGAATATATCATCCCATTTTCTTCTGGCCTGTAGAGTTTCTGTTGAGAAGTCTGCAGTTAGTCAGATGAGGACTCCCTTTCAGGTGACCTGACCCTTTTCTCTTGCTACTTTTAAGATTCTCTTTGTCTTTGAGCTTTGCCACTTTTATTATAATGTGTCTTGGAGAGGATCTTTTTGGATTAAATCTGTTTGCAGATCTTTGAGCCTTCTAGATCTGAAGATCCATGTCTCTCTCTATTCCTGGGAGTTTTCCCATTATTATTTCATCAAATAGTTTTTCAATGCCTTTGCCTTTTTCCTCCCCTTCTAGAACACCCATGATTTTAATGTTTGTGTGCTTAAGGTAGTCTACTAGCTCTCTTAGATTTTCTCCATTCCTTTAAGTTTTTTTTATCTGCCTCAGTTTCTTCCAAAAGACAGTCTTCATGATCAGAAATTATTTCTTCTGCTTGTTCTAGCCTGCTGCTTAAGCTCTTTGTTGTGATTTTTATTTCACTGAATAAATCTTTCAGTGCCACAAATTCTTCTACATTCTTTCTTAAGGTATTAACTCTGTAAATTTCATCCTTCATATCCTGTTTTTTGTTGTTTGTTTGTTTTCTCATTTCATTATGTTGTCTCACTGAGTCTTCTTGTGTCTCAGTGAGTTTCCTTAAGATTGTTGCTCAGGATTCCTTTTCAGTTATCTCAAGAGTTTGCTGCTATTTAGTGTCTGGTACTTGAGAAGTACTGTATTCTTTTGTTGGTGTCATGTTTTCCTGGATTTTCATTTTCTAGCATCTCTACATTGATACCTAGTCATCTGGTAGAGCAGTTGCTTCTTCTATTATTCTGGAGTGAGCTTTGCGGAGAGAGATTTTCTCTTCTTTTTCTGGTCTCCACTGGTGACTCTCCTTGTGTCAGTGTGGTTGAGTGGCTTTCAAGCTGCCTGCATGGTGGCTGTGGCTACTACTGTGGCAATGAGCAGCTTTTGCAATGGCTGTGGCTGTGGCAGTGGCTTTGGTGGACCACCCACATGGAAGTTATGTTTTTGGAGTGGGGTGAGGCTTCCTTCAGCTCTATAAATTGATTTTTTAATCCAATTTTTAATAGCATCAAAAATCTTGAAAAAAGTATAAATCAAAATATGTGCAAGAGCTATATGCTGCAATCTACAAACACTGATGAAGGTAATCAGAGAAGACTTAAATAAATGGAGAAGTATGTTATGTTCATGACTTGGAAGACACCATATTAAGATTTCAATTCTCTCCACACTTATTTATAGATTCAATGCACAAACATATCAAAATCCAAGTGGCAGTTTTTCTCTAGAAATTGAAAAACTAATGCTGAAATTTGTTGAAAAAGGCAAAAATCTAGAACAGCCAAACAAATTTGAAAAAGAGTAATATTGGAGAACCCAAACAATAGGATTTCCAAACTTTCTATGCAGCTACACTAGTCATGAAAGTGCAGTACTGGTGAAAACATAGGCTTATCAATCCAACTCAACAGCATAGAATTTAGAAAAAAATAGAAGAGAAAATCATTGTGAACTTTAGTTAGGCCACAATTTCTTTAGGACACTAATGGCATGAACAACATAAGAAAAAAATGGTAAATCGAGTATCATCAAAATTGAAAACTTCCATTTTTCAATATATGTCTTTAAAAAGCAAAAAATAATCCACATTTGGAGGAAATATTTGCAACACTCATATGTGATGAAGAACTTTTATCCAGACTTACTAAAGAACTCTCAAAACAAAATTTTAAAAAACACAAACAATACAATAATAATAAATAATCAAAAAATTTAAACAGATACTTCATCAAAGAAGATACTTGGTTAAAAAATATGTGTATAAAAATATGCTTAACAATATTAGTCACTAGGCAAATGCAAATTAAAATCACAATGAGATGCCATTTTACACATATTAGCATGGTTCAAATAAAAAATACTGACAATACCACGTGCTGGGGAGCAACTGAAACAGTTATACTTTATTGGGGGGACTGAAAAATATTATAGCCACTTTGGAAAATAGTAAGCCAGTTTCTTCTGTAGTTAAATGTATGTTTACTATATGACCCCAAAACAGCCTCTAGGTGTTTACCAAGGTGAAATGAAAACTTATATTCATTCTTTACCTGGACACTAATGTCATAATAGTTTTATTCAGAAGTACTATAAACTGGAAACAATTCATATGCCTTTCGACTGGTGAAGAATAAACATACCACAGTTTATCCATACAATAAACTCAACTCAGCAATTAAAATACATTAATTTTTCATGGTCACAACAACATGGATGAGTTTCAAATGCATTATGCTAAGTGAAGGAAGCTACACTAAAGACTACTGTACAAATCTATTTATATGACACTGGAAAAATCAAAACTGTAACGACTAAAAACAGATCAGTAGTTGTCAGGAGCTAGGAAGGGACTGGGTTTTTCTACAAAGGGGCATAAGGGAATTTTTTATATGATGAAACTGTTCTGTGTATTGGTTGTAGTGACGGTTTTACAATTTTATGTATATGTCAAAACTCACAGAATTGTACAGTAAAAAGGGTGAATTTTACCTTATTAGTTTTACCACAAAATTTTAAACTTATAAAGCAAAAGAATCAGAGCCAGTAGAAACTGCAACAGCCTCTGCTTCAGGATTTTATGCTTGAAGATTAAAAGAACAGTTATAAATATTATACTTCACACAATTTTTCACATAAGATAGTATTCACAGCAAAGTCAGAAATTACTAGCCAAAACCAAAACTATTTAATTTGGCTGAGTAGATAATTTTACACCAAAGCCAAATATCTGAACTGGACACTGGACTTTGCTTAATTACATAAAGCATGCATTTAATACAATTACCACTCAAATAAGGACAAGAAAAGTCTCTGGAACTAAACATAGTCTTTTGAGCTCATCCTCCTCTATGTTGGTCAGCCCTGGCATTTAAGAATCCACCTCCCAGGAAGGTCTCCTAGACTTATACAGGTCTTTGCAGGATGTAAGAGACCTACCACTGCATAACTTTTATAACATTAGAAATAAACATGTTGAAATAAACAGGAAAAATGTGTCAAAGGATTTACTCAACATATGAATTAGCGAGTGAACAAGTAATATGAGTAAGCCAGTTTCAATATCTGAGAAATAGGTTTTTATTTAGTGCACCAGGGAAGCCATTTTGTATTAAAATATGCTACGCACAAAAATATATACTTTTTGAATTATAAAAAAAATAAATAAATCATTGTTAGCATAAGATTCTTTAGTTAGATATAAAAGTGGTTAATATCCTACAACACAATAAAACCATGACCTTTGGGAAAATCTTTCCAACCAAACGCAAATCTATAATTTCACTGGTAACTTCACAGCTTCTGGGCTCTCATCAGATAGTGAATAGCAAAGTAAAAAACAGTTACCACAGCTGTGACTCAGTGCTCTTCCTCCTGCCAACCAGAGTTCTGCCTGGGCCTCTAACCAAGGCAGAAAGAATCAGTAACCTTGCTAGAAGAGACAAAGCCATTTAGTGAGTTGTCTTCAAGCTGCATCCCTATAAATTGTGGCTTTAGTGGGGAGGTGCTACAGTACTGATGACAGGTGATATTTGGAGGGTCTTGGGGGGGGTCAGGGTTTTCCCATCTCTGTGTTTCTTCTCAGGTTCTAATATTTTCATGCTCTGTTTCTTACCTCCCTTCCTTTATTCACACTAAGTTAGCATGGAGCAGAGAATTCTCATTTTGTAATTGCAAAGGGCGCATAATTAATTGAACTTGGGAAGCCTTAGAATACAGGCCGTACTCTGAGCTGTGCAGTGAAATTGAATCATATGTTAATCCCTACTGGTGGCTGGAAAAGTAGAATGATTGACAGCCTCTAACATACACATAAAATGGGGGAAGGATGGTTCCTAAAAGGAAAAAATGCTGGTCCAATAAACAACACAGAGTCATTAAAGCTGTGTTTGAATCTCCCTGTGTTCAGATAGGCTAGTTTGAACAAAAACTTATCTTTATATAGTAACTTCTTACTAAAGAACATAAAAAGTAGCCAAAATATTCTTATAATTTTAATTTTTTCCAGTAACTCTAAATATACAGCTTCATGAGGAAACATGACTGAGTCTGTAGACAGAACAAGCTATTGTTTAACCAATTATGTTACTAACATCTAGTACAAATTGGTCTATTCTCACCCACAATTAAAAGATCTTTGCTGCTCTCCCCAATCCTACACTGACTCAGCCACTCCTTTTAAAAATCAATTTCTATACTATTAATATAATGTATGCTTAATATATTGATGGAAGAAATTTGAGACTTAGATGAAATACTGAGAAAGATGAGTGAGAATAGAAAAAGCCTCAGTCCAGAGGATCTCTAACATCTAAGTGTTAGTGAGAAATTGATTGAGGGTCACAAAGAATGATAATGTTTTATAAAGATGAGAATACTAATTTTCCTTATTTGATCATCACATATAATACACAGGTATCAACTCTGTACTCAACAAATATGTATAATCAATTATGTTTCAATT
The DNA here is from genome assembly GCF_027409185.1 of Cynocephalus volans. Classification (NCBI taxonomy): domain Eukaryota; kingdom Metazoa; phylum Chordata; class Mammalia; order Dermoptera; family Cynocephalidae; genus Cynocephalus; species Cynocephalus volans. The sequence continues at coordinate 103,428,745 of NC_084461.1, forward strand.
AAGACACACAAACACACACTTTCTTCAACTCTAAAAAATAACAATAATAAAGTTTTAGTAAAAGTGTAAGAGCCAGCAAAGAGAACAGAGCCACTTTGAAGATGCAGTGGTCAACTCTCTCAATTGGTATTGAAAGCTCAAGTAAGATGAGTACTAAAGGGTGTTCACAGGATATAGCAACATGGAGATCATAGGTGATCTCCTAGCAAGTTATCTAGGTGGTAAGTCAGATTGTAATGCATTCAAGTATGAGTTGGAGGGTGGATGGGAAAAAGTCCAGAACTTCTGCTAAGAGTGATTGGAGAGAAGAGAAGTGGTAGGAAAGTATTTTACGTTATTGCTGTGGAAAGTTAAAAAAAATAAATAAATGAGCTGGGAAAAATTGAGGGCCCATGTGAAATTGCGTCTACAAAGTATTGTGGCTGTATGTACTCTCTTGTAGGGTTATCGTCAACAGTTCTGCATTCTTAGTGTAGGCTCAGATAACGCAGATGGTAATGTTGATAAAGACTAGAGATTTCTCCACAACCAGTGGTTGTTATTTTAGGGTTCTTTGCAGAATAAAATTGAAGTACTGGACTATGAAATGAAGCTCAGCGGAGAGGGAAGAAATGGGGAACATGATATGTAAAGGTAAAATAGGAGTAAAAAGAATACCTCAAAGAAAATGAAAAATAGTTTGTGAGGAAAGTGGAGTTGGGGTGGTCAGGCCCTCTTTCCTCATCTCTGACTGGCACATCCATTGTAAACAAGTAATGTAAGAGTAGTGTTAGTGCGCATGCGTGCCTGTGTACCCCTTGGCTTGGTGCCACTGTTGTGTACTTTTGTTATAAGAGTCAGCAGCTCTGAACTGCTGGCAGTGGAGTTCACATCTGGAATGAAGCACGTCCACTTTGCCAGCAGCTCCTTGGTTTTTCTTTCGACTACCTGGCTCAGGACCTACACAGGACTGAGAAGATGGGTCTGTAATACATCCCAACAATTGGCGTAGTTGTCAGCAGGATTCCCAGCAGGTAAGGGAGCCACTAGCCCATGGGGAGGGGGAGGAAATGTGGCTACCCTCAAGTATGTGGTATCCATCTGCCGCTTTCCTTTTGGCTGGGGTCTGGCTGTTTCTTACTGTACTATGAGTCAACATAGACCAGGTACTTCATAAAGTGGTGTGGCTTTGAGATTTACAGCAGAAAGCAGACTTGTTGGAAGTACTTGTTCTGGAGGCTGAAGTACAGCAATAGGTCACTCCTGCTTTCAACACAGGGGATGATGATAAACCCAATGGTGAGTTAGGGAAGATTGCGTGTCCCCTGGCAGGCCTGTTGTGTATCAGAAACTAAGGCATGAGTAGCCCATAGGGCCAGGTGAGCAACCAGTAGGCAATCCGCAAGTGGCCCAATTCACTACTTATGTCCCCTACAGTCAAGCTGAATTGGTAGACTTGGGGAAAAAATTCCGGTGGAAACAGGACAAACTCCTTGCTGCTTGGTTTTTGTGACTGTGGGACCTAGGGGTGGATGGCATAAAGTGCTCGGGTGAGGAGATGGAAAAGTTGGCTTCCATCACCATGCATTCATTCTTGTGGCAGCGGTTACAGAGCACCAGGACAAGATAACCACTCCTTGATGGAATGGGTGAATGCAGCCATCCGGACCTTGTGGACAAATGCCAGAGAACTGCCTGGAACTATGAGTTGATGGCAAAAGTATGCCGAGCTGATTCAAATAATTCAGGAGCTGGGGATACAAAAGTCTGTGTTTAATATGAACACCCATGGCCCAGATAATGAACATTTTACTGGCAGCATGAGAGACATAATACTGCAAAATGCTCTGTCGGCATCCTTTGGGTGACTGATGGCCATACTGGCCCCATATGTTGGTCTTTCTATACATGAAGTGACAACCATGATGGCCAGTCTGGGTGAGGCAGAGGGAGCAGACAAGTAAAGGGGGTCCAAAAAGTGGCTAAGACTAAAGCCCCAAGAAACACTTGTGATTGTATCCTGAAGGGACCAAGCAAGATCAGCCATATGCAGATGTGGTTAACTTGCTTATGTCAGGAATTTATAAGGAAAAAACAGGCCAGAAACCAAATGTGATCTTGTTTGCCCTGTGGCAACAATTGTGCTCCAAACAGGGTTACACCAAACTTCCCCAAGAGGCACATAACAAGGTATGCCCAATGTATTTGAAGGATTTTATGGCTACTTCCATGGAGGTGGATGGACTGTTCTCTTAGCTAGGTAGCAGGCCAAGGTGCTCACTTTTTGGGGGCTGATGAGGACTGGAGGCCTCATGTTGAACTGGCAATACATTGGTCAGAGACAAATGAGCAGCATGTTTTGGCATTGGTGGACACCAGCGCAGAATGTAGCCTGATGCATGGCAACCCAAATAAGTTTCTAGGGGCCACAGTGAATGTTGATGGCTACGGAGGACATTCTATTGCAGTCAAAGCCGTGTCTTTGCTGCTGAGCACTGGAAAATTTCCCCCTTAGGTACATGCTGTGTATGTATCTCCTGTAGCTGAATATATCTGTGGTATTGATGTACTTCATGGGCTACACCTGCAAATGATGGACAGCGAAGCCTGTGTTACAGGGACATGCTAAACATGACCCACAGGCATTACCCGAATCAAGATGTGTAGTCAATGTGAAACAGTATCACTTGCTGGGAGGACATGCGGAGATAGGTGCCACTATATTGGAGTTAGAAAAAGTCAGCATCATTCATCTCGCACAAAGTCCCTTGAATGTGCTGGTATGGCCAGTGAAAAAACCTAATGGTACCTGGAGGATGACTGTGGACTATCAGGAAGTAAACAAAGTAGTGCCTTCTTTGCACACAGCTTTGCCTTTGGTTCATGATTTAATGGATCAGCTGATGACTCAGCTAGGAACTTACTATTATGTACAGGACTTTGCAAATGCTTTCTTCTCTATCCCAATCTCATCTGATAGCCAAGATCAATTTCCCTTCACCAGGGGAGGAAGGCAATGGACTTTTCAAGTGTTACCTGCATAGCCCAACCATCTGTCATGGTTTAGTGGCTGGGGACCTAGCCAAGTAGACTAGGCCCAGCACAGTTACAATGTTTCATTACACAGATGATGTCTTACTAACTTCTGATTCTCTTGCAGATTTAACCAAGCAGCTCCAGCACTGCTAGGTCATTTGGAACAATGCAAGTGGGCCATATATAAGGTTCTTACCCTTTGGATATCTACTTGGAAACATCAGCAGTGGATGGTAGGCAATCAACCCCTGTGGGGACAAGTCATGTGCCAAGAGTTATGGGAGTTAGGGCAGGAAAAGGAAGTAAGTCTTTTCCATGTCACAGGACACTTTCTCTTAGCCTGTCCAGGCGATGATGAAGCCAATGCACTGGCTAAGTTAAGACAGCTGGAAAGAGCCCCAGCTGCTTATGTTGCCCAATGGTTACATCAACGAATGCAGCATGCTGGCTGCAAAACTATGTGGTCGATGGCTCAAAATGGAACCTGCCCATAAAATAGGAAAACGCAGTAAACACATGTTGCATTTGTCTGGTATGCACTCAAGAGCGTCCATACCCCCAATGGGTGCTGCATACCAAAGGACAAATAACCCATGGAAGGGTGCTCCTGACTCGATGGCAAGTGGATTTTATTGGACCACTGCCCAGGTCAGAGAATTTCAGGTATATCTTTACACCCATTGATACAGCTACAGGTCTTCTGTTTGTATGGTCCTGCAAGGTTCCAGACCAGGTAAGTACTATTAAGGCACTGGATAGCCTTATGGCCAAGTACAGTTGGCCCCTGGTCATAGAGAGTGATAATGGAACCCACTTTACTGGACATGAAGTACAGAAGTGGTCTTCTCAGTTGTCTATTCAGTGGAAGTTACATATGCCATATCATCCCCAGGCAGTGGGAATAATTGAACGGTACAATCGTTTTCTGAAAAAAAGAACTAAGGCTATCTGCCCAACCCCCACCCCTGTAGGGGTGGACATGACAGTTGTGGCTGACAGTCAGGATCTTTAAATGAGAGACCCCATAAGGGCAGGCCCTCTCCAGTGGAGGCTCTGTTGCATAGAGCCTGTTCCTGCAACCATTCTTTCCAAGATGGTAAGCTGGCATGTGTTCTGCCAGAGGGACAAGAACTCCCTCTATTATTGCCTATAACTTTTGTCTTTTCACCCATAGTATTGTGGCTGCAGGTGCCAGACTCGACTGGATACACACATACATTCATGTGGCCAATGTGCCGGCTTGCTGAATATGCACCAAGTTTCCTATCAGTGTGGCTGCAGGATTCCTGTGGAAATCACCCCAATGATGACTACTAACCAGACATGTGTGTAGGTGGGGTTTTCACAGCTAATAGTTGAAAGGGTAGAGCTATGGAAACAAGTCTCAAGGTGTATTGAATGCACAATAAGTACAGAGGTTACATGGATGCAAGGGTCAGCCATCCTCGCTAAGGGAACATTGCAGAAGATCTCAGATGCGTAGATTGTATGGTAAGAGGCCCTAAAGGGATGGAGTGTGAGGAAAGTGGAGTTGGTTTGGTCAGGCCCTCTCACCTCATATACAGCTGGGTATGATTTAGCACATCCATGGTAAACAAGTTACATAAGAGTAGTGTTAGTGAGCACGTGCGCCCATGCACCCCTGACTCGGTGCCACTATTGCATGTCCTTTCAGTATAAAAGGCAGCAGCTCTGAACCACTGGCAATGGAGCTCACGTCTGGAATAAAGCAAGTCCATTTGACCAGCGGCCACTTGGTTTTTCTTTCAACTACCTGGCTCAGGATCTGCACAGGACTGGGTAGAGGTGTCTGTGATCCAGCCCAACATAGTTGTAGGAACAAAAATAATTTTGTAAGCAATCTGAAGCATGCCAAGAGAATGAAAAGTCTGAAACTATAATTTCAAAGAGGAGAATCTGGACTGTCTGAAAATTTCAAAAGCAGATAGCAAAACAAGAGTTAAGGAAAGTAAAATAAAAATAAAATAAAATAAATAAATAAAATAATAAAATAAAATAGGGCCTTCATTCTTATTCATAAATTGAAGGTTACCCTAAAAGGGAAGTTTCCCTGAAATGAGCAAGGACAGCTTAGTTGAATAAGTGTGTAACATGCCAAGCTGACTATTCCAAAGGCAGCTATTTGGGGATGTACATGTTCTGCCATTCTCATTTTTGTTTACTTAAACCTCATCCATTACAATTACTGAGTTTGGAGGAGAGTTTTGTTTACTTTTGTATTTAGAAAAAGAAATCACCTCTGACTAATTTAGCTAGTGATCAGCCATATCTCCTAGATCCTGTACACTGTATTTGCCCACAGCCAGTGATTCCCCAGTTTGCACTGTATGCAGTCTCTGCCCAATTACCCACACTGATGGAGAGGAGCAGTCGTGCAGATAATACCACACAGCAGATGATGCAAATGCATTTTTTTTTTCTCTTTTGGAATGTGGTGAGTGATTAGTTTTGCAGAAGACGTACCTTCATTTTTATAGCTGGCTTATGCTACAGTCAAAAGCAGTGTGTGTGTTCTTACACTCACTGCTAGAGCAGTAAGAAAGTCATCCAGGAGCAAGCAGGGCAGTGAGGAGCAGCTGGCTCAGTGAGTAGTAGCTGGTGAGCAGAAAAACTGCACCAGGAATAGTTTAAAATGAGAACTGCTTTACGTGGTTTATTAAAATTTCTTTCTACTTGCCTGTCTTTGATACACTAACTTTACATTTTCCTTTATGTACAACACATGCTACAACCAAACTGGAGTATACTTTCATTTATTCATTCACTGATTCATTCATTCATTTAATAAAAATATATTGAGCATTATCTGTCAATCGTTATTCTAGGCACCAAACATAGAATAACAAACAAAATAAAAATCCTAATCTTGCCCTGATACATTTCTTTTCTAAAATAATTTCTTCTGCTGAAAATTCTCTCTCCTGCTCTGGACACTTTGAGATATCTCTTTCTCCTTTTCAAACTCCTCTAATTTCCATTAGGATATCCATGTAGTTCTGTAGACACAGTTCCTGCATGAGGTGTAACAACAGTCAAGCATGTGACCCCAGCCAGGCCAACTAGATTGAATCCCAGGACTTTTGCAAGGAATCCCAGACACTTGTGTTCCACTCTGCTCTGGATCATGAGGAATGACGCTGTGAACATAGAAACTGCTGTGATGTGGATGTCATCACATAAAGAGGCTGCCGACCTGCAGACAAAGTTGATCTACAAAGAGAAAAGCTGAAAGAAAAAGTCCAGAAAAACAGAGTTTGAGGTTTCCTGTCACTCACAAATAAATACATCATAACTGATAAATTCTCATTGTCTGATAAAGTAGTATTAATACCTCGGAGCCATCTTAAAAATTTTTATGATCCCTGAAACAGTACACTGGGTATTCCATCTGAAAGGCATCCCTAAGACCATAAACTAAAATTGGAATGTGTGCCTCTCCAAAAGCACAATGTTGTAGCTTTGACCTTGCAAGGGGAAATTTGGTTTTTCTCCACTGAACGTTCCTGATACTGCATGAATCTCTCTTAGATATTGTTGTAAGATTATTTCTATGTTTATATTCTTCCTACTTCTACTCTGTAGTCCTTTAATTAAATCATCTCTGCTGAATTTCATTTGTTTTCCTTTCTAGCTTGCTTCAATAATTTAAATTTTAATGCCAATGTCTCTGTCACTAGACTCTCCATCCGATCTAATGTCATTAGAGAACCAAAATAGCTCATCGTCTGTGTCATAATCCAAGATCAATACTTAAATAGAGGTTATAGTAAAACTGTCAGTAAATTACATATCAGAGTTTTGCCATCTAAATATTTCATTTTCACTCTAGGTCTCCTACAAGTGCAACTAAATGGAGAAGAATGATCAAGGCTATTCATATTTGTAAAATCAGGAAACCTGGGGTCAAGGGCCAAATCCATCACTTACTAATTATGTGATTTTTAGCAAGACACTTAACCTCTCTGCACCTCATGTTACCCATTGAAACAATGAAGATAACATCTAAACTATATGAATTATTCTGTAAAATGTTAAATATCTTCCAACTTTAATGCTTTCATGTTTTTGTCCAACAAATTTATATTAACCATCTAACTGCCCAGTCAATATGCAAGCCATCAGGGATATACAAATAAATGCTGTCAATTAATCCATTAAGGGGAAAACAACAAGTAAAGGAAAATGAAAATACAGGGAGAGACAGCATTAAAAAAATGTCTTCACGGTATGAAACAGACTACTAACTATTGACACTTTTTAAAAAAAAATTCTGTTCCTTCTTATGCAGCACACAGCTGGACCACATTTCCAAGCCTCACTTGTACACAGGTATGACCATAAGACCATAAGACATAATAGAATATAGAAACATTAGGTGGAAGTGATATGTATACCATTTTCAGGCCAAATAAATTATGAAGTGGATAGGCTCCCTCCAACAACCCTTCTCGTTTGAGTTACTAAATGCAAAATAATAATAAAGCCACAGGGGATGTCAGAGCCAGCCATAAGTTAGTGGGAACAAGAATACCCAACTCACTGTATGAAAGACAGGCACCCCCTTCCTTGAACATCTGGCTGAAATAGTTATGCAAGGCAGAAAAAATGCCTATTGTGTTTAAAACACTAAATATTTGTGTCAACTTCTTAGTTAAGCCTAACTGTATTAGTCCATTTATGTTACTTATAACAAAATACCTGCAACTGGGGGATTTATAAAGAAACCAAAATTTATAGTTTACGGTTTCTGAGGCTGGGAAGTCCAAAGTCCATGTGGTGGTGGTGACAGTGACCCAGGGGTCTCACATTGCAAGATGGTGGAAGCAGAGAGAGCAGAGAGAGAGAAAGACAGACTCTCTTCTTCTTTTAAAGCCCTCGGAACCATACCCCTGACCACCTTTTTTAATCCATTCGCTACAGCATGGTCCTACAACCCAAACACCTCTTCAAGGCCCCACCTTTCAGTTACCACAATAGGATTTCCCACCCTCTTAACAGTCACAGTGGGGGCTAAGTTTCTAATACATAAAACTTGGGGGACACAATTCAAACTTCAGGGAGTTTTGAGGGGACATAAGTCAATCCACTACATTCTGCCCCTGGCTCCCCAAAACTCATGTCCTTTTCACATGCAAATACATTCATTTCATTACCAAAGTCTTAACTTGTTTCCACTCAAAAAAGTCCAAAGTTCAGAGGCTCATCTGTAAAATCAATATAAGTTATCTACTTCTAAGAAACAATGGTGGGACAAACATAGGGTACATATTCCCATTCCAAAAGGGAGAAATAGGCCAAAAGAAAGTTGTAACAGGTCCCAAACAAGTCTGAAACCCAGCAGGGCAGGCATTAAATCTCAAAGCTCCAGGTACCTTGATTCTATGATGACCTCCTCTCCACTACTCTGGTGTGGGGGTTGGGTCCCCAAGTCCTTAGGCAGCTCCACTCCTATGCCTTCCCTGGTCTCAGGAGATGCTTTAGGTTTCATAGGCTGGAGTTGCATGCTGGTAGCTCCACAGGTTGGGGTCTCCACGATGGTCCCACTGTCATGGCTCCACTAGGCATGGCGCTATTGCAACTCTGACGCCATGTTTCTGCTCAGCATTGCTCTAGTGAAGGCTGTCTGTGGTGACTCCACCCCTGCAACAGATCTCTTCCTGGGTCCCCAGACCTTTCCATACATCCTTTGAAATTGGGGTGGAGACTCCCAAGCCTTCCCAGCTCTGGCATTCTGTGACGGATTTCCCACCCTCTTAACAGTCACAGGGGGAGCTAAGTTTCTAATATATGAAACTTGGGGGACACAATTCAAGCTTCAATGAGTTTTTTGGGGACATAATTCAATCCAGTACACTAGCCTATCTTAATTAATACCCTCGGACATTATAATCTTCTGATTTTCTTTCTACTTAACTGGCAGTTTCTTCTCTGTCCCTTTTCTGGTTCCTTTAAATTTTTAAGCCTCATATTTCAGAATGCCTCTTAGCTGTCTTTGAGCATCGTTTCTGTTTGTTTGTTTGTTTGTTTTATTATGGCAAAATTTTTTACCCTACTATTCTGGGTCAAATGTGCCCCCCTAAAGTTCATGTGCTGGAGGCTTGATCCCCACTGTGACAGTGTTAAGAGGGTGAGAAATCAGATTATAATATTTGAAAGGTGTAGCCTTTAAGAGGTGATTAGGTTGTACCCTAGTGAATGGATTGATCCATTCTGGGAGTAGTGGATGTGGTTCTGATGGCTTTATAAGGAGAGCAAGTGAGAAGTTTAGCTCTTTTGCTGAGCCCATTCTCCATGTGATATCTTGCATTGCTGTGGAAAGTTCCCATACAGAAAAAAGCCCTCACCAGATGTCTTCCATGGACTTTGGAGTTCTCAGCCTCTGGAACTGTAAGAAATAAATTCTATTTCATTATAAATTACTCAGTTTCAGGTGTTCTGTTATAAGCAACAGAAATGGACTAATAAAACTTCATCTCGACTCTCAGCTATGTACTCAAAGTATATGCAGAATTTAACCACTGCTTGTCACCTCCATCGTTACAATCCTAGCAAAGCCACTGTCATCTCACACTGGATTATCACAGTAGACTACCAAGTGATCTCCTAACTTCAGCCTTGCCCTCTTTTTTTCTGTCTACTCTCAAAGTTACAGCCAAAGCCATCTCTGCTTTCCATTTAAAATCCTTCAATGACTTTCTTTCCACTCAGAAAAAAAAGCCAAAGTCCTATGTGGTCTCCACATCCTTATCTGATAGGTCCTCTCGCTACCTCTTACCTCATTTCGTACTTTTGTCCCATCACTAACTGATCCAATTTTCCTTGTCTTTTTTCAATTCCTTGAGCACTCCGGGTACGCTTATACCCCAGGTAACCCAGCACTTTGTGCTTATTTATCTTTGTGCCTAGTCTGTTTTCCCATGGGATATCGTCCTGGCATGTTCTCTTAACTTCTTTAGGTCTTTATTCAAATGTCACCTCTTTAGTGAGATCTTTCTGGGCCATGTTTTCTAATATTGCAACCCCTTAATAGTTCTTATTGCTCTTTCCTTTTTTATTTTCCTCTTTGTCACTTCTCACGAGTTAAGATTTTAATAGGTCTTATTTATTGACTTTATTGTCTACTTCCTCCACTGAAATATAAGTTCTAGAAAGGCAGATTTTTGTTTCCATTTTTAACTGCTGCATCTTCAGAACATAGAATAATGTCTGGCATATAAAGTAGCTCAATAAGTATTTGTTGAATAAATAAATAAATAAATGACTAAATATTTTTCATTGTTTTTTTTTTTTTATTTTGAGCTTATCTAGAAGGTTAAGTAGAACCTAGCCATGTAATAAACAGGAGGAGAATAGCATTCTTAAAATATATGAATGAGAAAGGTAGCAGGGCACATGTAGGTAACCTGACTATAGATGACCATATACTGAAATCATAAGTACTCTTTGAGGAGTGATGAGAGAAGAGGCTAAAGATATAAGCAGGGGCTACACTATAAGGACTTTTTGCCCCATGATGAGAAGGTAGATTTTACTCTAGAGTCGATGGAGAGCCATAGCGCAGTAAAATACCAGAATTTACACTTCAGGAAAATTACTCTGGCAGCATGATGAAGGATGTAATGAAGGGAAACAAGAGCAAGTTAGGGAAAATAACTAAAAAATTATTGCAGTAGCCCTGGATAAAAATGCTAACAGCCTGAAATAAGAGACAGAAACACATTTGAAATATATTTATGAGGGAGATATAATGTTACTTGGTAACTGATCCAATATGGAGACCGGGATATAGGATAATGGATTGGGATGACACCAACCTTGCAAACTTAGATTTCCTCAGCTACCTACTTCTCTCTCTCCCTGGGCTGGTACTCCACCTGGCCTGCAGCATCCTGAGTTCCCAGCTGGCCACCAAGAACCTGGATGATGCAACCCAGAAGTTAGTTCCTCATGGTGTGAATACTGAAGAGTGGGAAATGAGAGAATATGGAGAAAATCAGACCATTTCAAGGCATGGTTTCAGCTTCCAGTATGGCCAAAGAAGTTCTGCGTGTTCAGAGAATAGACATCATGAAAGACCTTCTGTAGACCATTTCAAGGCATGGTTTCAGCTTCCAGTATGGCCAAAGAAGTTCTGCGTGTTCAGAGAATAGACATCATGAAAGACCTTCTGGGTCCTTTTACAGTTTGTTGTGGAGCTGGAAACAACATGGTAATGCATCATATCACCTGGCTTGCATTTTTCCTAACTTTATGTTCCTTTTGTCCTCTTCCTCACTATCCTGGTCTTGCATTCTCAAGTGTGTTAGAACTTTAGTCCTTTCTCAGGATCTACTCTCTACAGCACTCAGGTTAAGACACATAAATTCTAATGTGTTAACTTGGAGATTGGGTGAAGAATTGAGATTGGTTCCCTTCGGGTTTAGGGGGTAGCTTAATACAGTCTATACGGCTGTTGGAAGGCATAAAGTACTACAGCAACATAGAAGTAAATATTGTGTAGTGTGATCTGGAGTTTAAGGGAAAAAGTCTGAATGAGAGGTATAGATTTGGAAATCATTAGCATAGGAATTTTGGTGGAGTCTTAAGTATAGGATAAGAAGCAAAAATGCTATGGAATATTAACTTGTAGAACCTGGGTAGAGACTCAGAAGTAATTACCTGAAACGTAAAGGAAAAATAGAAGAATGGTGCAATGGAAGTTAAGGGTAAGAGAGTTGCAAAAGGGACAAGGTACACAACTGTGTCAATGGCTGAGATGACAAATATGATAAAGACTATAAAGTGACAGAATTTGCAATTAGTCTGTTATGGCTGATATTGCTGGGAGTTCTTTCAGTGGAATAGAGGTGTCAGCAAGCAAACTGCAGTAGGTTAAGCAGTGTCAGGGAGGCTGCAAAGTAGAAAAGATTATAAATTCCTCTTATGATAGACATTACTTGGAAGAGAAAGAGGTCACTGGTATTTCACCCTGGAGAAAAATATCACTGTCAGCCTGCCTTTCTGAATGACACAAAACAGCAGTGGCATTAAAAATTATGCATGGCTTATTAGAGATACCATCCCTCTATAGCCATTGCTAATATTAAAACCAGTGATTTTGTTTGCTATAAGACATTGCAAATCACATAGAAGCATTACATTGCAGTTATTGGATATGTCGATACTGTTGCAACAAAGTAATATGGAATTAATTATTCCCCTTTCACCACAAGATAAAATTCATGCTGAAAATATTTTCCTTATGATACATAAAAAAAATCTGTAGAATGCCATCCATCATCACAGAGCAAAATAAAAGTCATAATGGCTGAGATACAACAAACGTTTACAGATAATGATAGAAAAGAGGAATTCTCCTTAAATTCCAAAACCATACAGATCTGTACAAAAAAAAATTTAGGCCAAACAGTAGCCGTAACCATAAACGTACAGCTTATAAAGATTCCATACTTAAAGGAAGACCTACGAATAATTTATTCAGGGAGATTAAGAAGTTTCTACTCTTACTAAAAATGCTCTAAGTCAAGAAGATGATGATTGTGACTCATTATTATGAGAAGCAGAACAATATAGGATAGAGAAAATTAGCTGATGACCTGGAAGAAAAATGGTTAGTGAAAGAATGGGATCCAGATATATCTGGGACAAAGGGACTTTTCCCTTAGCCTACGTGGTGTAGTTTAACTAATAGATCCACTAGAGAGAAATATTGGAACTCATGACTGAACTATATTACTTATAATTTGGTAGCTATGTTACTAGAATTATATGGCCTCTAGGTCTACAGACAGTTTCCTTTAATATCTAAATGAAAATAGTGTAAGCCCCCATCAGACTTGACCATAGGAAATCCATCATTGTTGGATTTCTTCTCCACATATTTCTGGGAATCCTCATGGAAATTACTAAACATTCCATAAACACAAGGGGCTGTTGCTTGTCTGCTCAGCCTCCTGTCTCCCTGCAGACATCTGTTCAAAGTTTCTCTGTTGATCACACACCAGTCGTCTCAGATCCACCATTCCCTTTATACCTCTTTCCTTGAATTCAGACACAGGCCTCACCCTAAATTTCAACCAGCACAAATAAGACCAGATTGTAATGTTTAACTAAACTTTCCTGAAGCTTCAAGATAAAAGGAGGGAATCAAAGCTCAGGAAAGAACATATATGTAATTAGAAATAAGTTATGAGAGAATCTACCAGCCAAGATATTTTCTGAATATCTTACTCTAAACTACTGGTTTGTTAATTTTATCAGGGGCATCTAAAATGCAAACCTGGGAAAATGACTCAATATGCCTCCTTCCCTTGAGTCTACAGCCTCAACCTCTCTGAGGCTCTTACAGAGGAAAGACATTTGTTTTCTAAAAGTAGATTATTTAGAGGTGCAATACAAGCACCTTTCTACAACTTCATTTTCTTAAAATTGCCAATTTCTCTGATTCAATTTGCATAATAACAAGGTCCATTAAGCATTCTTTCTAAAATAAAAGAAGTCTGCCCTCAAAAGTGAACTCAACCACATCTCCGGTTTCACATAATTATATTTTTTAAATGTGAGCAATGAGGTACTGTCTCAGCTAAAACTGGCATTGGACAGGTATAAATTTTATTTTTTAAATTTTATTTTACTAGCGAAGTCAATATGTTGGACATCAGGCAATGAGGGACAGTGATTTCTGAGAGATGGGAAACAAATGAGGTGGTCTCTATGATTGCAGCAGCTTTACTACCTGGAAAATGTTTCCAGGCTGAGGCACAAGGACAGGGAACACAGACAGAGTCCAGTGGCCTCCCTGAATTAGAAAACATAACTGGGATCTCAGGTGACAAGACAGCACAAGGGAGAGTACCAATACTAAACTCAACCCCTTAGTTTGGCATGTAAGATTCTGTATGATTCGATCTGATCATCTAACTCTAGTTTTATTCCTTGCAGAATCGTAGCTGAAAATTATTTTTCAGGAAAGTCAAACTAATCGTAGTTCTCTAAACATGTCTTTATTTGCCTTCCACCGTGAAAATTTTTCACACTCCCACCCTCTGGAACACCTTGGTGTTCCCCAGATGAACACCTAATGACAAATTGCAACTCAACCTCAATCAAACCTTTCTTGACATCCTGCCTCCACTCCCAGTTAGAACCAAAAATTCCTTCCACTGGATCCCACCATAGCTGTGCAAGTCTGAATAATGCCTCACAAAGATGTCCACATCCAAATCCCCAGAACCTGTAAATATATTACTTCACATGGTAAATCAGAAGATGTCTATGAAAGTTAATTCTAGGTGTCAACTTGGTTAGATGAAGGAATGCTGAGAAACCTGGTAAAGAATCTTTTTAGGTGTGGCCATGAGGGTGTTTCCAGCAGAGATTAGTATGAGAGTATGAGTGGACTGGGTGGGAAAGACCCACCCTCAATGTGGGTGGGAACCATCTAATCCTCTGGGGGTCTGGAGAGAACAAAAGACAGAGGAAAGAGGTGAAGCTCTCTTTCGATCCCCTGGAGCTAGGATGTGCTCTTCTCTTCTGTCCGTGGACATCAGAGCTCAAGACTCTTCAGCTTTTGGGTTCCAGAACTTACACCAAGGACACCATCAACTACCCTGGTTTTTAGGCCTTTGGACTTGGGCTGAGCCATGCTACCAGCATCCAGTTTATAGATGGCCTGTCGTGGGACTTTTCTTCACAATCGTGTGATCTAATTCCCCTAATAAATCCCTCTCATATAATTATAACATATCCTATTGATTCTGTCTCTCTGGAGAGCCCTGAATAATATGGATTTTGGTACCAGGAGGAGGGTTCCTTGTCCCCAGCCTCATCAGGGTTTTCCCATATGCTCCCATCCCAACTGGCAGGATCCCATTCTTTCCGAACCAATGCCCTCACTTTAGAAGTAGATAACCCTTTGAGGCTGATAATTCAACTGCCACTGTAGTCCAAACAATCTTATGATGAGGGTTTGTGTTTGATTTTTGGCAATTTCAGCCCTATGGGTACTGGAGAGAAGATTCTGGCCTAGAGCACACTTAGAAACTTTTAGGTCATCTATGTGGTGCTTGAGCCAAGAATTCACTTCACTGAGCTCCCCCATTTCTTTCTTCAGTTTATCCAGTGATGAGAGGAGGAAGCAGCCAACATCATTATAGTCCTTGGAATTCCACAAATACTCAAAAGTATTATTTATAGAGTCACTGAATCCCTTGCCTTTTACAAGCAGCGAATCAGGACCATCAAATGGATTTATTTTGCATATCTCTTTAAACAGTTCACGCCAAGGACTGTCAGTGCTCTCCATATTACTAGAAGTTGAGCTGTTAGCATTTTTAGGTCTAAAGACCTGAAACCAACTAAATAAATTCATCTGTAAGATTTGGTTTCTCTAGAACCACTCCCGGTACCAAAATCTGTATTATAAAATCTGTATTAGTCAGGGTTCTCCAGAGAGACAGAATCAATAGGATATGTTATAATTATATGAGAGGGATTTATTAGCGGAATTAGCTCATGTGATTGTGAAGAGAAGTCCCACGATAAACTGGATGCCAGTAGTGTGGCTCAGCCCAAGTTCAAAAGCCTCAAAACCAGGGAAGCTGATGTTGTCCTTAGTGTAAGTCCTGGAACCCATAAGCTGAAGAGTCTCAAGCTTTCATGTCCATGGACAGGAGAGGAATGTATCCCAGCTCCAGTGAATAGAGAGAGCTTCACCTTTTTCCTCTGTCTTTTGTTCTCTCTGGTCCCCCAGTGGATTGGACAGTTCCCATCCACACTGAGGGTGAATCTTTCCCACCCAGTCCACTCACACTCTCATACTAATCTCTGCTAGAAATACGCTCACAGCCACACTTAAAAAGATAACTTTACCAGGTTTCTCAGCATTCCTTCATTTAACCAAGTTGATACCTAGAATTAACCTTTGTAAGTCCACCCCTTGTCAACTTGGTGTCCATACTATCTCCTTAAATCACACTTAATTTTAAAATGGTACAATAAAATAATAATTTTGCCAAACATGATACATTATCCTGTATACAACCAGAAACCCATTACACTATTTCTAGGGAGAAAAGGTAAAGTCCTTAGATGATATTTACTCTTCTCCCTAAATCCCATAACTTAAAATTGCAAATACTATGCAGTAAGTTGGTATACCATCTAAATGTTGGTATAAAGTCAGTAAGTCTCATGGTATGTGATAAAGAATAAGAGAAACAAAAACAAAGATAATTGCTTAATACGTGTACAGTATATATACATAGAGACATTCTTAACACAACAGGGAGAGCAATTATAATCCTCGTTTCTGTAACTGGTCACATGGTTGAAACTGGTATTTATAACTACCTTCTTCTACTACCCATTCTGTATTCCCTTTGACTTCAGCAAGCATCTCAGCTGCTCATGGTTCTTTACCTGGTAGAGTGACCCAAACCTTCATCTATGAAGAGTCTGGACTATTTGTAGTCTTGCCTGGATTTGGTTGTTGTAGTTTTCCATTGACCTTAATCATAGGGCATGGCAGTACTAATAGATGTCCTAAGGGGTCTCCTGTATTCCAGATATAATCTTCTTTACCTCCATAGCTAAGTAGCAGTCCAGCTTCCCCTTGGTAGTCTGGGTCAATTACCTCAGCCAACACTGTGACTCCTTTCTTAGCCTGTTGACTCAGATGCATGAAGAGTCCAAAGTGGCCAGGTGGCAGCCTTAACTTCCAGCTCAATGGGATCACTTTTGTGTCTCTAGATGGAAGCATTCTTCCCTCTGGAACCAATACCTCTAAACCAGCACAGCATAAAGTTATGGGGACAGGAAGCAAAAATTTTGCTAATGGGTCCCTAGGGGTAATGGTGAGTGGTGCCACTTCATTTCCATCCTTGATTCTACCCCTGGCACCCCAAAACTCATGTTCTTTTCACATGCAAATACATCCATTTCGTCCCAAGTCTTAACTTTTTTCAGCTCAAAAGTCCAGAGTTCAAAGTCCCATCCATGAAATCAGAACAAGTTATCTACTTCTAGGATACAATGGTGGGAGTAGCATAGGGTATGTATTCATATTCAAAAAGGTAAAAATAGGGCGAAAGAAAGGTGTAACAGGTCCCAAACAACTCTGAAACCCAGCAGGGCAGACATTAAATCTCAAAGCCAGTGAATCTTGTAAATTGACTCCATGTTCAACACTCTCTTCATGCTGGTGTGGGGGTTGGGTCCCCAAGTCCTCTGGCAGTCCACTCCTATGGCTTTCCTGGTTTCAGGTGATGCTTTAGCTCTTCCAGGCTGTGGTTGCATGCCGGTAGCTCCACAGGTCTGGGGTCTCCATGGAAGTTCTGCTCTCATGGCTTCACTAGACATGGCATTGATGGGATTTCTCTGCTGCAACTCTGACCTCACTCCTGATACCAATTTTCTGTATTAGTTTGTTTTTGTTGCTTGTAACAAAATACCTGCAACTGGGTGATATTTAAAGAAAACAAAATTTATTGCCTACGGTTTCTGAAGCTGGGAAGTCCAAAGTCCATGGGGGTGGCAACAGTAACCCAGGGGTCTCACATTGCAAGATGATGGAAACAGAGAGAGCAGAGAAAGCAGAGAGATTCTCCTCTTCTTTTGAAGCCCTCAGAACCATACCCTTGACCACCATTTTTAATCCATTCACTATTGCATTGTCCTACAATCCAATCACCTCTTCAAGGCTCCACCTTTCAATTTCCATAATAGGATTTCCCACCCTCTTAACAGTCACAGTGGAAGGTAAGCTTCTAATACATAAAACTTGGGGGACACAATTCAAGCCTCAGTGAGTTTCGGGGGGACATAATTCAATCCACTATAATGTCAATTAATGATATTGGTATAGGAAGAATACCCTTGATTATCCAGGTGAGCCTTTATAGGAGGGAGGCAGGAGGGTCAGAGTCAGAAAAGGCAATGTGATGATGGAAGCAGAGAGACAAAAAGAGAGAGAGAGAGGCTGGAAATGAAGTTTAACCATCATGTATTCACCACCACCAAGTGTCTTTGGACTGTCACTCCAGGACAGGTCCAGATGAAAAAGAATTGAAGAATCATGAAATGAAGCATTTTAAAGCATTTTTAAAAATCTGTAGAAAACCTAAACAATACCAGTTTGTTTCAGGAATCAGAAGACAGAGGAGAAGCTGTAAATCTATGTTGATTCCAGCCTGAGTAGATATGCAGTGCCTGAGAAAAGGAACCCTGGGTTTGAGTTGGGAGCTGGACTGGGTATCCTCCCAGAATTGTCTATCCTTGGTTATATTCTTATCCTACACATCTTCACTATGACTTTCCAGCTATCAGTCACTGTGTGCATGCCACAGACCCTGCCTCAATAAGTGGGAGCTACCACCCATGAGTTGTTTGTCATTACTCCCATATTCAGGGTCTTAGCAAGGGGCAATGCTTTCCTGTCTACCCAACTTGGATCTGTGAGTGGATTTTTCTATAAAAATATTATGATTTTTACAGTCTGGCTTAAGATATGATGAAAAGATTCCATCCATAATACCTGCTGTGGTTGAATATATCTTTATAGATTGGTCTATGAATTTCACCATATTTTAAAACATTTTGGTGGGAAATGACTTTAAGTTCTCAACAGACTACTGAAATATCATACTACATATAGCTCAAATAGAGTTTTAATTTATAAGTAAATAAATACAGTATCATGCCCAGCAAACAACTTTGGAACAAGCATATATTTTCAATTCATCAGTGGTTCAAAATTCGAGAAGAATAAAATTTAAATCTGATTTTTATTTAAAACCTAAAAGTTTTCTAGTGATTTGAAGCTAGAAAAACACAGGAATTTTATGCTCCCTTTTCCTGGCAGAGACACCAAAGAGCCACTATACTCCTAAGAGCACTCTAAAAGGGGAACAAAGTCTCATTCGCTGATAGCAATAAGAAAACAGTTTCAATGCTTCTTCCCCCCTAGCATCCCTTGTTTAGCATCAGCCTTTTTTCTCCCTATAATGCCAGACAAATTAAATGATCAGGGCTACTGCTTGCTATTGAACATCCAAAGGGATTAAATTTCAAATATTCAGCAATAGATTAATGCTGCTGGAAGAAAAATTGGAAGTCAATAAACTGCTAGATTGAGTTTATGGCTCCATATGTAACGTCATCTAAAAGAGTATGCGACAGTTTGCAAAACAAGCAGGCTTAGGCAGCATAAGCACTTGGCTCAGGCATTTAAACAGGAATGAAAACAAAGCTATGTTCTTGTATACGCAGTGCCTCTAATCCTGTGATGGTTTTGTCACCACTTGGGCTCTTCTCTTGTTGTGATCCAGCTAGCAAACTCACAGCAAAGTGACCCAGCTTAAAAGTAAACTCATGCAGCACCTCCTTGGCTCAAGAGAACCAAAAATGAAACTGTATGACATATGGAGTAAACATTACAGATCTGCTTAAACAAAAGAAATCAGTATGATATTTCAAGACACTCAGTAGTTCTAAATGCAATGGGAAAAAGAAAAACAGAAGGACACAGCAATCTCTGTCTTTCCTCAAATTATGTAGGTGGCTGGTGTAAGTCAAGGTATCCTGTTTAAGAAGCTGTTCATCATCAAAAAGTAAAAGATTATAGAATTTTAAATACTTTTCCAAAACAATTACCTTTTTCATTGTATTTTCAGAAACTAATTTTGTTTTATCCATCCTACAATAGTAATTGCTTCTTAACTATTTGAGAAATATTCACAGTGATGAACAAGGCTTATAGCCTTCAATCTGTTCTTTTTAAAAATTTTTCCACTTATGCCACTTACACTGTATATAATAGATTTGCCCTAGTTCCAGATCTACTCTGCAATGATTAAAGCAAATGAAAATACCATTCAGCTTGATTTACACACAGGACTTGTGCTGAAATTATTTATGGTCATAGAGAAATCACTACACTCTTTATATGTACAGATTTTTAGCCATTGACCATGTATTAAACCAATTTCCAAACATTTTAGTATGAAAACAACTTTGTCAGGGCAAAATCACTCCTGTTCCCCTAGGATACTACCCTACCTGGAATATTATACTGCTCCTAATAACCTGCTTCTTGCTTGTTCTCCCACTACGGAAAATAGAGCAGTGTTTTGGGCAGGGTGTTGCAGAGAAGAGAGCAAGACTAGAGTAGAAAATAAATTATTACCCTTACTGAGGCTTTGTCTGCTTCCTCTTCTCCCTTCTTCACTTCAGTACATAGCTGAATGCCAGTAGGATTCCACTGAAAATGTTCCATGACAAGACCAAGGTGGCAGCAACATACATATGAATGTCAAAGAAAATAATCTCATAAAAAAGGAAGGTGTCATGCTTTTTAAGGGGGTTTAGGTACAAAATTGTTTTAAACATTTGCCTAATACTGTCAGTTGATAAACTGTATCATAACACCAAAACAAAAACTGAATTAAAATAATTCATACTTATTGAAAATAAGCCACACACAGAACAGAGAGCTTAATAGCAGGCAGGCTTCTACTTGAAATCCATTTAAATTTTTTTGTTTCTAGCATAGCTTTGGATTTTTCCTAATGTCCTGTCATCTTAAAAAAAAAAAAATTTGCGTTTATGATTTTTCAACCTATAGATATATTTTAACTTAATGATTTTTATTACAAAACTGCATTCTTGGAGAAACACATCCTCACTTCTTATTCTCCTACTCTGTGTGCATAAACTGCGTAGTACCTGCAGCAGCAAGTCCCAAACATTTTCTCAATGCATTGTGGGGAGCAATGTGACCTTCTCCTAACATATTCATATTCACATGAGCCATACCTACCTATTTCTATATTTACACACAGGATAAAATTTCTAAGTATACTCTTCCCCCAAAAAGTTGTTGGTTAATGAATGTAATACTTGGATTTGAGGAAACTTTGGATGAGTTACCCCTAGCAATATTACCTGGATTTTTTACAAAGCTATGAAAAATGTCAGGAAAATTCACTCCTAGTGCTGGATTTGCCTCTGACTAGCTAGATAACATTGAGAAAATCATTTACCATTGTAGAGCCTGAGTCTCCTGAAATATTAAATAAGAGGAATTTACAAGCTGGTTTCTAAATTCACTTTCAGCTCCCACAGATCAATAACCCTCTTCCTTGTTTCTTTCTCTGCATTGGTTTTCTTTTTAAATCAACTTTATTAAAAATATACTTTGTAGATAAAAGTGCACCAACTTTAAGTGCATCATTCAATGAATTCTGACAGATACATAGACACAAATAACTAACATTCTAAACAAAATATAAGACATTTCAACTTCTCAGAAAGTCTCATCGTGGTCTCACCCCAGCTGCAGGCAATCATTGATCTGCTTTTTGCCCATTCTGGAATAGAATGTACAAGGGTACTTCTAAAAGGCTGAAAAAACAGAGTTAGAAGACAATATAAATTTTTCCATGAGCTTTTGAAGTACCATTGGATATGAAGTCATACAGTACCCCCTCCTTTTTATTTGGCTTTATACTTAGCCTGATGTTTTTGAGATATACACATATTTTTGCATATATCAGCAATGTATTTCTTTGCATTGACAAGCTGTATTTCCTTTTATGGGTTTACCATATTTTGTTTATCCAATCATCTGTTAATGGACATTTAGGTTATTTACAGTTTTCAGCCATTTTGAACAAAGTTGCTATAAACATTTGTGTACATACACATACAGTCCTTTTGTGGACACTTCTTCATTTATTTTAAATAAAATACTAAAAGTGGAATTTCTGAGTCATGTTATAAATACATGTTTAATATTTAAACAAAATTCCAGTGTTCCAAAAGGAAAGTACCATTTTATCTCCTAACTGCAGTGTATAAGAGCTCCATTTCCTCCATATCTTCACCTGCACTTGGTGTTGAAAATCTTTTAAATTTTAGCCATCCTAGTGATGTATAGTAATTAGTGTGTTTTTAACTTACATTTCCCTGATTACTGGTGATATTAAATATCTTTTATTGTGCTGTTGACCACTAATATATCTTTCGTGAAGAGCATGTTCAAATCTGCTGCTCATTTTTTTAACATTTGTATATTACCTGGATATGTTTTTGTCCAAAATGTATTATTAATATTTTCTCCCAGTCCGAGGTTTGCTTTTTTCTTTTCTTAACTGGTGGCTTTTCAACAGCAAAAGTTTTAATTTTATAATTTTTTTCTTTACATTTAATGCTTTTCTAAGACATTTTTGTCTTCCTCAAGGTTGTAATAATTTTCTTCTGTTTTCTCTTAGGAATTTTATACTTTTAGATTTTGTGTTTAGGTATACTATGCACTTTATGTTTGTTTTTGGTGTAGTGTGAGGTTTGTTATTTTCCATCCATTTATCCATTTGTTGAAACAATATTTTTTAATGCATTGAATTATCTCATCACTGTCTTTGAAAATCAATTGACTGTACACGTATAGGTCTATTTCTGGACTACCTATCCCACTCCATTGATCTGTGTGTCCAGTATAGACCAGTATCATATTGTCTTTATTATCATAGCTTTCTAGTAATTTCTTTAATCAGTAATAAATGTCCTCCACCTTAATTCTTCTTCCAGAATGCTTTGGCCATAAAAGATTCCTTTTATTCCATATAAATTTTAGAATTGGTTTGCCAATTTCTACTTTTACAAAAAATGCAGTGTTATTATTTTTATTATTTAGTTATATGAATTCTTTCTACATTCTTGATACTAGAGCCTTATGAGATGTATGATTTGCAAAATATTTCTCCCACTCTATGAGTTTTCATTTCATTTTCTTGACAGGATCCTAGGATCCTTTGAATTAACCAGGTCATGAATATTTATGCCTGTATTTTCCTCTCAGAGTAGTAGAGTTTTAACTCTTATATTTAGGTCTTTGAACAAATTTGAGTTAATTTTTTGAATATGGTATGAGGTAGTGATCCATTTTTATTCTTACATGTATGAATACGCCATTATCCCAGCACTACTTGTTGCAAAGACTAGTCTTTCTCTATTGAATTGTCTTGTTAAAAATGAATGGATCATAAATGCGAGGGCTTATTTCTGGACTTTTAATTTTATTCCACTGATCTATATGGCTGTCTTTATGCTCATACCACACTGTCTTGATTGTGGTACTTGTATAGTAAGTCATTAATCTTATGTCTTATGAATTTGTTAAATTTGCTTATAAGTTCTAGTGAGTTTTGCAGATTTTTTTGGATTTTTTTTACTTATAAGATTATGTCATCTTCACATAAATAGAGTTTTGCTTCCTTCTTTCCACACTGGGTGGCTTTTATTGCTTTTTATTACCCAGCTAGACTCTCCAGTACAATGTGAAGTGAAAGCAATGAGGAGATGAAGCATTTGGATAAACCCCATATGGCTTGACAGCCACTCCATATATTAAACAAGATAGTGCATGGATAGAAGTAAGAGAGACAATTGATGAAGGTACTGAGAGATTTCAAGAAAGTAAGTTGACAATTCACTTGTCTGCATGCTTACTCAGCATAATTCTAAAAAAAAGTCTTTGAACTTCTCCCTTACCTCTGCAATATAGGCATTATACTACAAAATTTCAGAAAGTATCTTCCCACAGGAAGTGTCTTGAATAAATGATTATGTTCCCTGTACTTAAGTTAACTTCTGTAACTCATGGAAATGTTATAGTGCAGCATTCAAGATTAGCCTCTGTAATTACACTGCTTGACATTAAATTTTATCTCTTCCTCTTGCAAATTGCATAAACTTGGATGAGTTACTTAGTTTCTTATAGTGTCAGTTTCCTCATCTATACAATTGGAAAAGTTGTATTACCTTCCTTAGAGCATTATTGTAAATGTTCAATGAGATAGTGCACATAAAGCACTTAACACATTTCCTGGTATATTCAGTAAATTTCAGTTATAATTTTACTTTCACTCATGTACTCCTGAAATAAAGTATTAATTGTACAAATTGTGTGACACATAGCCATACATTTTTACATTGTTTGTATGGAAAAATCATTTCTGAATTACAGATTGTGACAGTAGGACCACATTGAACTTCCACAGTGCCAACTTCCTTGGCAGCAATTTGGGCACAAGGTAGAAGCTTTGTGTTACCAGTACTTCGTTGATTCTGTCCTTCTGTATATTCATGACATAACATGTATCTAGGCATTTGCTTGTTTCCACTGCTCGAACTGTTTGTATTACATCCTAAGTCAGCTGTATGTTAAAATCTATTGAAGTACCTCCAATGAGAATCGTAAAAGCCTTCACAAGAGGTGCCCACTGAGTTACAATACATGGTAGATTCTCTAGTGGTCATATCCTAACATGTATATATTCCTGAAATTGTGCTTTATCAATATGATGTGATCTATGAATGTATTCTGTGTATGTACCATAAACCAAGAGGAAAGTAATGTCTTCACTCTAAAAAGAATCCTTAAGGAACTGTCACTGCATATGCGACTTAGTAGTGGGGTGTTTTTTCCTCTCACATTTTTTTTTTTTTGCTTTATTTATATTTCAGTTTCCAGCAGCTACAAAACTGTATTCAAAATACTCAAAGTGTTAAATCATCTACAAAGACCAGCTGTCTGCCCAACTGCAGTTTTTAGAATTAAGCTGCTTGGATTGGAAGGTAGCAAAGAAAAAAAAAAAAAAAGTGGGTGGAGAGATTGGATAAGTACATATGAAGGTGAAAGGATTTGTTTCTATTATAAGAAAACTGCTAAATTGTCCAAAATGCTGCAATATGCAAATCTAAAAATGCTTCTACATGTTATTTGTTTAAAGGTGACGGACAAAATAAGAATGTCAATAACTTTGTATGTCCATTAACACTTTTGCAAATAAACCCTAAATTATGTATTAACAAATTTTTTTCCTCACTAAATAATAGCCATATTTTTTGATAAAAAATGTCATGAAGAAAATCTAAAAATTAAGGAAAAAATAAACACCAAAGAAAAAAACAAAGTAATTTTTAAAAGTTATAAGCACTATGGTAAAATGTTTATGTAAGAAAATTTGAAGCAACACTAATGGACTTGGGATATAACTAAGTCACATGCCATAATAACTAGGATAAATATTAAATCGCAGCCATCAGTTTTCTAATATAAATCTCATTTCAACCTTAATTATATCCACTCTCTTGGTACCATGATTACAAAAATTCAAGGAGAGAAATATGTAAGAATAACTTGTCATTCATGAAAGGGCTTCAGTCCCTTCGGAATGTATCATGGTTCAGTGTGACTAACACAATGACTTCTATTCATCACTCTGCTGGGTGAAATACCCTAGGCTTCCCCACATCTCATCTCCACCTACTAAGAAAATTGTCAAGCCATTTTTTTTTCCTTTCTGTCTACTCTAACTTGGGTAAATATTAATACTGAAATCCTAAAGCATAATTTCTGAGTTTCTTACAGACACTGCATTTAGAAAAGAACAAATTTTTAGAAAATATGTAGATAAGCACAATTTCTACTCAAAATTAAATAAACATAATTTTTGGTTCACTATATGTGTCTGTGTATATATATGTTTGTGTACGTTCACAGGTGTTTGTGATATGTGTGTATGTGATATTTTTAAATATATATATAGAGAGAGAGAAAGAGAGAACACTGAGTTTGTACACTAACAGTATTGGCACACAATTAAATGCTCCACTGTCATTTCCAAACAATAAATTCAAATGTGTGAGGTGACAAAGAGTAACCGGCAGTCACAAACTCAGTGAGGGAAGCTTTACTCAGACACCTGTAGCGAGAAAAATGACATTATCCATCTGTGGCCTGCCATTCTTATTCAGGTCTGCTAAAACAATCTAGCTCATTCCATCACCTGAAAGACCCAAGCTTGTGTACACTCAAGCAGTCCTTGGGCACTGGAAAGTATTGTTTATGCACAGCCTGTGTAGTCACCTGGGTGCCTGGCAACCTCTCATATTTCTCCTCTCTCCATCCTGCCCAGCTTCCCCACCCCACACATTAGTCCTGCTAATGCTGCTGATCCAGGTAGCTGAGCTAGCAAGTCTCACTAACCTGCATCTTCACACACTTCAGAGAGAAACACCCAAAAGACAAGCAAGAATCTCTCTTGCATAAAGGACTCTCCCCGGCAGTATTACTAGAACTGTCTCCTTTCCCAACAGAAGTAGTGACTGGTAAGGAAGGGTGAATGGTAGCAAATCCCCTCCTGCTCTATGGGTGAGGATGAGGAGGAACAAAGGTATTCAAAGGTGTTCAGAGGCAGAGAACTTCCATTCTGTCATACAAACACTCAGAACCTAGCTTGCTTATCATTGGTCACTGGACATGGAGCAAACAGAAGTTGCCTGGAGCGACTCTTTGTGATCAGAGTGTTTTCTAATCACATTTTACCTCAAAGAGGTATAGGAATGCATTGCAAGCTGTCTACCAAAATATTGTTTCCAGTTTGGCATTTGTAAATCCAGTATTCGTTGTAGACTAAATGGCCAGACCCCCATACTAATCCCCCAAATAAATAAGAAACAGATTGCTATATACAGGTATGTATTTTTCATCAGAATGGGAACTGACTTTAAGAGAAATGATGCAATCATGGTATAGGAACTACATTTATAAATATACAAAATTATACATAATGTGCAGACATTATTTAGTTGATAATAAAAATGACCATCTTATCAATAATTCTTACCTCTTATCTTACACTTTATAACTATAATACTCACTGTATCACTACATGCCAACATTTTCCTGTATCTCAGGATAAAGATTTTTTAAATATATAAGTAATTACACAGTCTAACCTTTCTCCTACTGACTTTGTTAATGAGACATAATTATTATATGATTAATCAATATTTTCAGGGTGTGGCATGTGTCACATAATTCTTCAAGGCTTCAGGACAACTTTCTATCAAAAGTTCTCAAAGAAGCTTTCGTTTATAAATTTATCTCCAGATTACTTAGTGCTAGTTCTCTTCCACACCTCATGAGAAGGTCCTGTTTGCCTTCCCAATTTTTATATTTTTCCTAGACTTCTTTTTTCACCTCATGACCAAAAATGTAATTTTGAAACAGAGATAATTTTATTTTTCCAATGTGAGACCTTTAAATAATAGATAATTAATTTCAATCCCTTATTTCTCAATGAAGCATAAAGACTTTCTAAAGAGAGCATTTGTTGCTTGCTAGGGTTAACCAAACAATTAGAACAGAAAAGACTTTTTGTTTTTTGACTCCCAAGAAAATGTGTGATGTAAAGAAATACTTACTGGTTTTCGAAAGAATATGATTAAACCATAAGACTGCGTTGAAGGTTCAGATGGAGAGAAAGGGAATAAAATTGGTAGAAGGAAATATGCTTAGATAGTGCAAATAGGCTAAAGAATAATGCAAAAGGATTAGCAGTCAGTGAGTCAGTTTTTAATTAAAAATAAAAATTCATGACGTCTTGTGCAAGCATTAAAGTATAGAAAGCTAATATTTGTTCATAAAACCATCTCAATGAAAGTTGAATGCAGAATATTAAACTATTAGATTACTTATGAGATAGAGCAAAGGAGTTTATTTAATTCCTTAATAAATGGAAATGGAAAAATACACTCTGAAAGGGAAAAATATGCAGTAAATGCTTATAAAAGATACACTGGGCACTGAGATGCAAGATTAACAAATACACTTTGTAGGATGATTTTCATTAGAACAATAGGCTTTTCGTTTGCAGATTTTACCTTTGTAAGGATACGATTTCTTCTTCTCCCTACATTTCCCCAGTCATCAATCCAGTTCATTTTTCTCAGTACCTTTAAAATATGTCTTTTTTTCTGAATTCCACAGGCACCATTCTAAGGCAAACCTTGTCACCTTGTATCTGAATTCTGACTGTGGTCTCGTAGTAGATCTGTCTGCTTTTGATTTTTTTCTGCATGTAATTCTTTATTACCATTCCAGAGTAAAACCTCTTCCAGAGTAAAACCTCTTCAATAATGCACTTGCACTTTTCTAAAACCCTTTAGTGTTTCTCTGAATACTACTAAATAAATTGTGGAAATTTAGCTTGGAGCTGAAGGTCCTTGGTGATCTAATCACAGCCCACCTCACCTTCACTTGCCTCTACATCTTTGTGCTATCCCAGAGCTGAGCCGCCTGTCAGGACCTGCACATACCCTGTGTTTGCAGCCTTCCTGGTTTTGCTCATGTAACTTCCTCACCATAAAATTCTATTTTTATCTCCTTTATCCATATCTGAATTCTACTCATATTTTACAGGCTTCTTAGCTCAAATGTCATCTCTTTCATAAACTGGGATTTTTTTCATATTTCTGCAGTTGAAAAATATCTCTGTCTTTTAAACTACAAGCCTTATTTTGGCGTAAGTCAAAACCGCAAGTTGTAATTGACCAAATGCCTAGGATTTGCCTGGCCCTAGAACTTCACCTACTTTACTTCATCTACTGCTTCTGCATATCCAAAGCATCGAGCCAAGGTTGTCACATAGCAGTAACACACTGAATCATGAATGAATGATTCATACAAATGAATGAATTCATACAAAAACTGGGTGTCATGTAATGATTAGCCATGCTTTGCACTTGCGTAATGGTGATTATTTAGCTTACAAAATAATCACCAAGTTTTATTGATATCCTCCACATGTTACTTAGCAAAAAGTTTAACAAACTTTAGCATATCAAGTGCTTAAGCATAATGCCTAGTAAAAATAAATGCTCAAAAATGTTAGTTATTGCTGTTATTACTATTAATAGACTTGCATTAGTACTTTTTGTAACAATAGTACTAAGTGTTAAAGTGTATGTCTTCCTTCATCTGTTTGGCATAAGTACGTTTCCATTCAGAGGATTTAAAATGCATTTGTATAAAAAAGAGTAAAGAGAAAAATATCGTGAAACTTAGTAGAATGAACTAATGTTAGGACTGATAAGACACAGAAATTAGAAGCCTACCTTTCTAGTTTAAATGGGTGTTCATTGTTCATCATCTTTCCTAAAGTGGGAATGTCATGTCCATCAATTTATGAACTACCTGATGACTTAAACTGAAAATTCATCAATGGCCTATGTCCTCTTCATCACACTCTTCATTACTTTCTCTTTTGTAATTTTCAAGGTTCTTGTCCTTTTCTATATTAGTAACCCAGCATTTTCTGATCCGATATCATGAAGTACAGTTAAAAAATTCTTCTTGTGCTAAACAGAGATGACCTCTCTGGAAAGTCTTTTTTCTTATTCATATTTGCCAAAACAAAGAATTTTTCTTCAGCTAAATCATGGCTTCTCTCTGGTGAATAGGCTGGTTGTTCCCTGAGCTCAAAGATCCCATGATTAGAAATTTTTAACCTTCAAAAGGGAAAATTTTTTTCTTTGAAACTTAACTGCTAAGAACTATAGAAGCAGCAGCTGGGGTGAGACCAAGGTGTCACCTCTCCAGGAACAGAACAGAATTAGAACACAACAGGGTAGTAGACATTGACGAACAGCTTAGTCCCTTAGGATCCTAGCTGAAAGAAATTGTTAGGTGGCAGTTCTCTGGCCTAAGGTTGAGAAGTACAAAATCTTTCTTGTTTGAACAGGCTCTTCATAGGGATTATGTCCTTTATTGAACACCATGAAATATTACTTCAATTATTTCCTCTGTTTTGTAGTATTCCAATGAGCTCACTTTCAAAAGCATAATTAGATTATCCTACCAAAAAAAAAAAAAAACTGGATAAAGGATGAAGCCAGTTCAAAAGTATGTAAGGACTCAACAATAAGCAAGACATTCAGGCCAGCGTCTCTCTAACAAGGAAATTTACACCTAAAAGGTCTACTTGAAGTCGCTGTTTTCAAGATGGCGGCGGCTGCGGCGGCTGGCGCGGAGTAGCTGAGGTGGAAAAGGTGGCCACTGGGCCTCAGGCAGTCGGGAAACTTGTGGACCTTCCTCTGGCCATCTCTTAAGGGAGGACTGCTGCTGCTGGCCGGTCGTGGGGGCTCAACGCCACTTTGCCCCCGGCAGGAGAGGCTGCCTCATTTACAGGCAACAGCTTTGAAGTGTGGAGCAGGAAAAGAACTGATTCTTAACTGCAAAAGCGAGTCTTGAAACAGGGAACACGGCGCCAGGGCTGCTGTGGATGCAGCCAGGATCCCGGAGGCTGGGGCCGCACTGAAGGCGGCCAGCTGCCCTATTCAGGATTCGAGGTTTCAGGCCGGCATTAAAGAACATTCCTGGGAGCGCCTGAGCGGCGCCTCGACTGAACAGCCCGAGGCGGCAGCGCCGAGAACACGGAAGGCAACAAACCAGAGACAGAGCGAGCGCCCGACCTGGCACAGCACTGTGAGTGATCCCTGGCACAGCTCTGATCGGGGGGTTCATGCCCACGCGACTCCCGCCTGCACCACCAGGCCACTCACTGCCCTGGTGCTGCCTCCATTTTCCCAGGTGCGGGCAGCTCCGCCCTGCTCGGCCATCACTGAGCCCATTTGCTTGGCCTGGCGCGGGGCTTTCCGGACCCTGCGGGCCGGCCTCCTCTCCCACTCCCTCCGCGGTTCTCTGGTGGGGCTGGGGGTGTGGGGCGTCCCAACCAGTGTTGGGAGGGCAAGGAAGTACGGGCGGGCCGACTGTCACTCCACCACACCCTGGACTCCGGCCCCGGTAAACTTCCTGTTACTGGGAGGCAGATACCATCTCTGCGACCACCAGTTTGGAAAAAAGCCTAACGAATTTCTGGTTGGGAAAAGTGTGGTAGGAGAGTTCCCAGGTCCGCTTGAACCTGCCGGAGAGCAGGCTGCAGGCGGGCACTAGACTCGGTTTATACCGGGGGGATACAAAGGTGAACAAGACCCGAGAAAGATCTACACAGTGCTACAAAGGCACCCAGAGAGACCGGTCGTCTGTGCCTAGCAGAAAACTGGTAGACTTCCTGGGCGAGGCGGTGCTGAGCAGGGTCTTGAAGGCCCAGCTGATAGACGAGGGGTGCAGAAGACACGCCCCAGCCCAGCACAGTGTGCACAGAGGGGGGAGACGTGCGGCCAGGGAGGCGGAGACTCGACAGAAACCACACACCTGGTGGGGTCGCCACTGCACAATCTAACAGCCTGGGCCAGAGCACACGGAACGGGGAGAAGTCCTGTACAGAAAGTGAAAGCTCAACAGAGATCACACACCCTGTGGTACGTGATCCACCAGCCCAGCAGCGTACAAGCTGACCAGAAAGGTGGATCCCCGGAGAAGCCCAAGACCCGAGGCAACCACACACACAAGACACTAGAGGCCAACTGAGCAGTCACGGCGGGAGCCATACCAAATTGGCAACCACAGCAACATCCTAGTTAGTCATTAGTCTCAAACCGGTGGACTGTGAAACCCCCTGCCACAATGAATAAACACCAAAAAAAAGACACCAGAAATACAAAAAATCAAGAAAGTACACCACCAAAAGTTAATAAATCTCATACTCTAGATCCTATAGAACAAGAAGCCCTTGAAATAACTGACAAGGAATTTCGAGTGATAATTCTAAGGAAACTGAATGAGATACAAGAAAACTCAGCTAGACATCATGATGAAATGAGGAAAAGTATACAGGATCTGAAAGAGGAAATATACAAGGAAATCAATGTCCTGAAAAAAAATGTAGCAGAACTTGCTGAACTGAAGAAGTTATTCAGCGAAATAAAAAACACAATGGAGAGTTTAACCAGCAGGCTTGTCGAAGTTGAAGAGAGAACCTCTGAACTTGAAGATGGGCTGTTTGAAATAACACAAGCAGACAAAAAGAAAGAAAAAAGAATCAAGGACATGGAAGAAAATCTGAGAGAGATATCAGACAACCTCAAGCGCTCAAATATCCGAGTCATGGGTATTCCAGAAGGGGAGGAAAATGGAGATTCCATTGAAAACATATTCAACAAAATAGTGGCAGAAAACTTCCCAGGTATAGGAAAAATCACAGATCTTCAGATCCAGGAAGCTCAATGATCTCCAAACGTATTCAACCCAAAAAGGCCTTCTCCAAAGCATGTCATAGTCAAATTGGCAAAACTCAGAGACAAAGAGAGAATCTTAAAAGCTGCACGAGAGAAGCATCAAATCACCTATAAGGGAGCCCCAATCAGGTTAACATCAGACTTTTCATCACAAACCCTAAAAGCTAGAAAGGAATGGGATGATATTTTCAAAATACTAAAAGACAAAGATTGCCAGCCAAGAATACTCTACCCTGCAAGGCTATCCTTCCAAAATGAGGGGCAAATAGTATATTTCTCAGACAAACAAAAACTGCGGGAGTTCACTACCACAAGACCACCCTTACAAGAAATCCTCAAGGGAGTACTGGGTTTGGTTCCTGAAAAATAACTACCACTGCCATAAAAACCTAAGAAAAATCTAAACCCGCTAGTACAATAAAAATGGCATTCATGAAGAGAAAACAAGCTAACAAAAACACTATCTACAACCTAAGGAACCAACAAACAAAGAAACCAAACAGTAAATCAGAAAGCAAGGAACAAAAGACACCTAAGACAACCAAACAACCAATAAAATGCTAGGAATAAATCAACACCTTTCAATAACAACTCTTAATGTTAAAGGCTTAAATTCCCCAATTAAAAGACACAGACTGGCTGACTGGATCAAAAAGCAGGACCCAACTATATGCTGCCTACAAGAGACCCACCTCGCCCATAAAGATTCACACAGACTAAGAGTGAAAGGATGGAAAAAGATTTACCATGCAAACAGAAAAGAAAAACGAGCTGGAGTGGCTATTCTTATATCTGACAAAATAGACTTTAAACTAAAAACCATAAAAAGAGACAATGAGGGACACTACTTAATGATAAAAGGACTGATCCATCAAGAAGACATAACAATCATAAATATGTACGCACCCAATGTTGGAGCAGCCAGATTTATAAAACAAACTCTATTAGACCTAAAGAAGGAAATAGACACTAATACCATAATAGCAGGGGACCTGAACACTCCACTGTCAATATTAGACAGATCATCTAGGCAAAGAATCAGTAGAGAAACACAAGACCTAAACAAGACTCTAGACCAATTGGAATTGGCAGATATCTACAGAACATTCCACCCAACAACCTCAGAATATTCATTCTTCTCATCAGCACATGGATCATTCTCCAGGATAGATCACATATTAGGTCACAAATCAAGTCTCAATAAATTCAAAAAAATTGGAATTATCCCATGTATCTTCTCAGACCACAATGGATTAAAACTAGAAATTAACAACAAACAAAACTCTGGAAACTATACAAACACATGGAAATTAAACAGCATTCTACTTAATGACATATGGGTCCAAGAAGAAATCAAGCAGGAAATCAAAAAGTTTATTGAAACTAATGAAAACAATGATACATCATACCAAAACCTGTGGGATACTGCAAAAGCAGTATTGAGGGGAAAATTTATTGCATTAAATGCTCACTTCAGAAGAATGGAAAGATGGCAAGTGAACAACCTAACACTTCACCTTAAAGAACTAGAAAAACAAGAACAATCCAATCCTAAAGTTAGCAGACGGAAAGAAATCATTAAGATCAGAGCAGAACTGAATGAAATTGAAAACCAAAAAACAATTCAAAAGATCAACGAATCAAAAAGTTGGTTTTTTGAAAAGATAAATAAAATTGACAAACCATTAGCATGGCTAACAAAAAAAAGAAGAGAGAAGACTCAAATAACAAAAATTAGAAATGAAAAAGGCGATATTACAACTGATTCATCTGAAATACAAGGAATCATTCGAGACTACTATAAACAACTATACGCCAACAAATTTGAAAATCTGGAGGAAATGGATAAATTTCTGGACACACACAAGCTCCCAAAACTGAACCGTGAAGACGTAGAAAATTTGAACAGACCAATAACAATAAAGGAGATTGAAGCTGTTATCAGAAGGCTCCCAACAAAGAAAAGCCCAGGACCAGATGGATTCACAGCAGAATTTTACCAAACATTCAAAGAGGAATTGACACCGATTCTTTACAAACTATTCCAAAAGATTGAAACGGACGCAAATCTCCCAAACTCATTCTATGAAGCAAACATCATCCTGATACCAAAACCAGGTAAAGATATAACCAAAAAAGAAAACTACAGGCTGATATCCTTGATGAATATAGATGCAAAAATCCTCACTAAAATACTAGCAAACAGAATACAGCAACACATACGAAAAATTATTCATCACGATCAAGTGGGATTCATCCCAGGGATGCAAGGTTGGTTCAACATACGCAAATCAATAAATGTGATACACCATATTAATAAACTCAAACACAAGGACCATATGATCATCTCTATAGATGCTGAAAAAGCATTTGATAAAGTTCAGCACTCATTCATGACAAAGACCCTCTATAAGTTAGGTATAGAGGGAAAGTATCTCAACATAATTAAAGCCATATATGACAAACCCACTGCCAATATCATCCTGAATGGGGAAAAGCTGAAAGCTTTTCCTTTAAGAACAGGAACCAGACAAGGATGCCCACTCTCACCACTCCTATTCAACATAGTGTTGGAAGTACTAGCCAGAGCAATCAGAGAAGAGAAGGAAATAAAGGGCATCCAGATTGGAAAAGATGAAGTCAAACTGTCCCTGTTTGCAGATGACATGATCCTATATATCGAACAGCCTAAAACCTCTACAAAAAAACTGTTGGAATTGATAAATGATTTCAGCACAGTAGCAGGATACAAAATCAACACACAAAAATCAGTAGCATTTCTTTTCTCCAATAGTGAACATGCAGAAGGAGAAATCAAGAAAGCCTGCCCATTTACAATAGCCACCAAAAAAATAAAATACTTAGGAATTGAGTTAACCAAGGAGGTGAAAAATCTCTATAATGAGAACTACAAACCACTGCTGAGAGAAATTAGAGAGGATACAAGAAGATGGAAAGATATTCCATGCTCTTGGATTGGAAGAATCAACATAGTGAAAATGTCCATACTACCCAAAGTGATATACAAATTCAATGCAATCCCCATCAAAATTCCAAAGACATTTTTCTCAGAAATGGAAAAAACTATTCAGACATTTATATGGAACAATAAAAGACCACGCATAGCCAAAGCAATGCTGAGCAAAAAAAATAAAGCTGGAGGCATAACACTACCTGACTTTAAGCTATACTACAAAGCTATAATAACCAAAACAGTATCGTACTGGCATAAAAACAGACACACTGATCAATGGAATAGAATAGAGAATCCAGAAATCAACCCACACACTTACTGCCATCTGATCTTTGACAAAGGCACCAAGCCTATTCACTGGGGAAGGGACTGCCTCTTCAGCAAGTGGTGCTGGGATAACTGGATATCGATATGCAGGAGAATGAAACTAGATCCATACCTCTCACCGTATACTAAAATCAACTCAAAATGGATTAAGGATTTAAATATACACCCTGAGACAATAAAACTTCTTAAAGAAAACATAGGAGAAACACTTCAGGAAATAGGACTGGGCACAGACTTCATGAATACGACCCCAAAAGCACGGGCAACCAAAGGAAAAATAAACAAATGGGATTATATCAAACTAAAAAGCTTCTGCACAGCAAAAGAAACAATTAAAAGAGTTAAAAGACAACCAACAGAGTGGGAGAAAATATTTGCAAAATATATATCTGACAAAGGATTAATATCCAGAATATATAAGGAACTCAAACAACTTTACAAGAAGAAAACAAGCAACCCAATTAAAAAATGGGCAAAAGAGCTAAGTAGGCATTTCTCTAAGGAAGATATCCAAATGGCCAACAGACATATGAAAAAATGCTCAACATCACTCAGCATCCGGGAAATGCAAATCAAAACCACATTGAGATACCATCTAACCCCAGTTAGGATGGCTAAAATCCAAAAGACTATGAACGATAAATGCTGGCGAGGCTGTGGAGAAAAAGGAACTCTCATACATTGTTGGTGGGACTGCAAAATGGTGCAGCCTCTATGGAAAATGGTATGGAGGTTCCTTAAACAATTGCAAATAGATCTACCATACAACCCAGCCATCCCACTGTTGGGAATATACCCAGAGGAATGGAAATCATCAAGTCGAAGGTATACCTGTTCCCCAATGTTCATCGCAGCACTCTTTACAATAGCCAAGAGTTGGAACCAGCCCAAATGCCCATCATCAGATGAGTGGATACGGAAAATGTGGTATATCTACACAATGGAATACTACTCAGCTATAAAAACGAATGAAGTACTGCCATTTGCAACAACATGGATGGACCTTGAGAGAATTATATTAAGTGAAACAAGTCAGGCACAGAAAGAGAAATACCACATGTTCTCACTTATTGGAGGGAGCTAAAAATTAATATATAAATTCACACACACACATACACACACACACACACACACAAACCGGGGGGGGGGGGGAGAAGATATAACAACCACAATTATTTGAAGTTGATACAACAAACAAACAGAAAGGACATTGTTGGGGGGGAGGGGGGGAGGGAGAAGGGAGGGAGGTTTGGTGATGGGGAGCAATAATCAGCTACAATGTATATCGACAAAATAAAATTTAAAAAAATAAAAAATTAAAAATTAAAAATTTAAAAAAAAAATAGAAATTAAAATAAATAAATAAATAAATAAATAAATAAATAAAAGAAAACAAAACAAACCAACAAAAAAATCAAAAAAAAAAAAAAAAAAGTCTACTTGAAACAGTTGTTAATGGGGATTGGATAATATTTACCCAGCTCAGCTTTATTTGCTCTCAAAATTTGTTTTCAAGTTCTGATTAACCTGATACCTTTGAACAATGACTGCCTTTGTCAGGTGAGTGGGCAACTGGGTAGGGAATACTTCATTCAAAGAATACAGATAAAATGAGAAGTAACAACCTGTGCACCAAGAAACTACCAAAGAAAATACTTTAAGTGAAAATGTCATATATCCATTTTGGGAAAGATTTTTTGGTACCATTTGTGTAGCACATTGGAGAAATTAGAAAGCACATCTCTTATGGATTGAGTGTTTTATAACCCCAAAATTCATATATTAAAGCCTACATCCCCAATGTGATAGTACAATGGGTCTTCAAAAAGCTCATGGAAAAATTTATGATATCTCTTAATTCCATTTTTCCATGAACTTTTTGAAGTACCCTGATATTAGTGGATGAGGTCTTTGGGAGGTAAATATGTCATGAGGGTGGAGCCCTCATGAGTGGAATTAGTGACCTTATATGGGCAGGAAGAGACCAGAACTGTTCCTCTTCACCATGTGAGGACTCAATTCAAAATACATAAGAAATTCACACAACTCAGTAGTAAAATAACAAATAACCTGATTTTAAAATGGGCAAAGGACCTGAACAGACATTTCTTCAAGGAAGACATAAAAATGGCCAACAGATATATGAAAATGTGTTCAACAATATTAATTACTGGGGAAATGCAAATCAAAATCTAAATGAAGTATTACTTACACCTGTTAGTGTCGGGTCCACCGCCGGCCAACCTGAACAGCTCTAGCCTCATTCCTTTTGGTGGGCGAGCGAATGGCCCAGATTACTCTTTCCCTCCTGCCCCCGTTGGAAGGAGACGGGGGAAGAGAGCCGTGAAGAGAGGTGAGCTCAGCTGCCGGCCCCAACCAGCCCGGTTTAAAGGACACTCAGACGTGGCGGGGGTTCTGTCGAGCAGTTCCGTTTATTATCACACAAGCACTTGCTTTTATAGGCAGATGGGGAGGGGAGGTTTTAACATAATCCTATCAGCTTAAAGGTCAAGAGCATGCATCCTATCTCAATGCCTAGCTATTGCAATTACGCAGTGTTCACGAGTGCAGAAGCATGTATTTGGCCAATAAGGGCTAAGGCAAGGTTCCGGCAGACACTCCCACCCTACTTCCTCCTGGTGCCATCTTAGGCTGCCACATTAATACGCCCTTGTGGGCCCGTAATGGCGCCACTTGTAATGTCACTTAAGGTGGCGTTAGTTTTTAAGGCCCGACATGTTAGGATGGCTATTTTGGAAAAGATAAGAAATAAGGATTGGTCAGGATGTGGAGGAAAATGAACCCTTGTACACTGTTGGTGGGAATGTAAATTGGCACAGCCATTATGGAAAACAGTATGGATATCCCCCCAAAATTAAAAATAAAACTACCATATGACTCAGCAATCTCTCTTCTAGATATATACCCACGATAAATGAAATCAGCACCTCAGAGTTTTCTGCACTCCTGTAATGAAAACAGAATAATTTAATCAGGCCCCCTCACTATAGGTCAGGTTGGGGGTTGTGCAGCACCTTCTTTGTAAGCAAATTGGGGGGGTGGAGTTAGTATGCATGCGCAGTGCTGTGACTTAGCTGGCATCTGCTTCAGGTGTCTGCTGTGCCACGCGGCCATGCTCTCAAACCTATGGCTCCAAGGATCTTTTTGCTGGTTACCTAGCTCAGAGACCTGTGTGTGAGGGGTTTGGTGACTCAGTCTGGCACGTGAAGGGTCCAGGGACCCAGCCAGGCATATGAAGGATTTTTGACCTGGTCTGGAGAATGGGCTTGAGGGGTCTGTGAGCTTCAGGCAGTTCTACCTTAACAAATGGCATAGCTGGCAGGATTATGGGCAGGTAAAAGATCTCCACAACTGGCATAGTATGTGACAGGATTCTGAGCAGGTATAAGAGCAGAAAGCCCTTGGAAGAAGGAGGAAATGTGGCTACTTTTGAATATGCTCTGCCCTATGGCCACCTTACTGTTGACTGGGATCTGGTTGCTGCTGACTGTACTGCAAGGCAGCATAGACCAGGCACTATGGTAGAAAACACCTTGGGAGGGGGAGGAAATATGGCTATACTTGACCATGTGGTGCCCAGTGGCCACCTTTCTGCTAACTAGAGCCTGGCTGCTGCTAACTATGCTGCAAATTGATCTAGATCTTGGGTATGGATGTACTTTATGGTTTGCAGCAGAAAGCAGAGTTATTGGAAGCAAGGATGATTATCCTGGAGGATGACATGCAGCAACTGGCCACTCCTGCCCCTCATACCAAGGAAGATGACCAACCCAGTGGTGAGTTGGGGGAGACTGTGTGTCTCCAGGCACAACTTGTTGTGCACGAGAAATTGAAACATCAGCAGCCTGTGGGACCAGATGGACAACCAGTGGGCAATCCACAGGTGACCCAGTTCACCACCTGTGTCCCATATACCCAGGTTGAACTGGTTGACTTGGGGAGACAGCTCAGGCAGAAACATGGGGAGACCCTGGCTGTTTGGCTGTTGCAGTTATGGGACCTAGGGGTGGACAGTGGGATGTGCTCTGGTGAGGAGGTGGAGAAATTGGCCTCCATCACCATATACCCGTCCCTGAGGCAGTGGCTACAGAATAGCCACAGACATGCACAAGGGCCAGATAATCACTCCTTGATGGACTGGGTGAGTGCAGCTGCCCAAACTGTGTAGGCAAATGCTGGAGAACTGCCCCAGATTGTTAGTAAATGGCAAATGTATGCTGAGCTGGTCTGAATCATTCTAGAGCTGGGGATGTGGCAGACCATATATAATGTGAACACCCATGGCCCAGATGATGAAAATTTTACAGGCAGGATGAGAGACACAGTGCTGCAAAATGCCCCATCAATGTCCTTTGGGTCACTGATGGCCATACTGGCCCCATACATTGGTCATCTTATACATGAGGTAATGACTATGATAGCCAGCTTGGGTGAAGTAGAGGGTAGAAGACAAGCAAAAGGGGTCTGAAAGGTGGCTAAGATCAAACCCCCAAGAAATGCTCAAGATTTTATCCCAAATGGAACAAACAAGACTAGCCATCAGCAGATGTGGCTTGACTTGTTTGCAGCAGGCGTTGATAAAAAGAAAATGGACCAGCCGTCAAATGCAGTTCTGTTTGCCTTGTGGCAGCAATTGCACCCTAAACAGTGTTTCACCAGACATCAGGAAACAGTTAGCAAAGTATACTGAGTGGATTTACATGACTTTTTGGTTGTTCCTGAGGAGGCAGATGAAATGTTCCATTCTGATTAGGGAACAGGCCAAGGTACTCATCTTTTGGGGGCAGATGAGGACCAAAGGCCTCATGTTGAATTGGCAATACACTGGTCAAGGACAAATGTGCAGCGTGTTTTGGCATTGGTGGATACAGGCACAGAATGTAGCCTGATATATGGAAATCCAGATAAGTTTCCAGGGGCCTCAGTTCATATAGATGGCTATGGAGGACATACTACTGAGGTCAAAGCCATGTCATTGCCTTTGGGCATAGGAAGATTACCTCCTTGTGTATATACTGTATATATATCTCCCATAGCTGAATACATCTTGGGTATGGATGTACTTTATGGTTTGCACCTGCAAACAGCAGTTGGAGAGTTTCAGCTGCAAATACAGACAGTAAAGCCTGTGTTACAAGGATATGCTAAACATTACCCACAGGTGTTACTCAAGCCAAGACGTGTAGTTAATGTAAAGCAGTATCACCTACCAGGAGGACATGCAGAGATAAGTGCCACTATATTGGAATTAGAGAAAGTTGGCATTATTCATCTGGCTCATAGCCCATTTAATGCTCCGGTACGGTCAGTAAAAAAGCCTGATGGTACCTAGAGAATGGCTGTAGATTATTGAGAACTGAACAAAGTAGTGCCTCCTTTGCATGCAGCTGTGCCTTCAGTTCATGACTTGATGGATCAGTTGATGACTCAGCTGGGAACTTATTATTATGTACTGCACTTTTCAAATGCTTTTTTCTCTATTCCGATCTTGAGTGATAGCCAAGATCAGTTTGTCTTCACCTGGGAAGGAAGACTGTGGACCTTTCAAGTATTGCCACAAGGTTATCTGCATAGCCCAACCATCTGTCATGGTTTGGTCACTGGGGACCTAGCCAAGTGGACTAGGCCCAGCACGGTTATCAATGTTTCACTATGTTGATGACATGTTACTAACCTCTGATTCTCTTGCAGATTTAACCCAGGCAGCTCCAACACTGTTAAGTCATTTGGAACTATGTGGGTGGGCCATGAACACAGCCAAAGTGCAAGGATCTGGGCTGTCAGTCAAATTTCTGGGAGTGGTCTGGTTGGGTAAAATGAGGGTCATCCCGGAAGCTATAATAGCTATTATAGATACAGGCATACCTTCAACCCACAACTGTAGCTCAGCTACACACATATTTGTAACTTTTGGGGTATTGGAGAGCTTTTGTACCCCATATGGCCCAAATGGTATGCCCACTACATACATTGACAAAGAAAGGACCCCTCTGGGATTGGACTGAGGAAGTCAAACAAGCTTATCAGGCTACAAAAAGGGCAATACAGCAAGTACAAGCTTTATAAGTGGCCAAACACACTAAGCCATATGAGTTAGATGTACATATAACCCAGGAGGGGTTAGGATGGGGTTTGTGGTGGAGACAAGACTGATTCCACACACCTGTAGGATTCTGGTTTCAGCTCTGGAAGGGTGCTGAAGTGCATTATACCCAAATAGAAAAGCAATTAGCAGCTGTATATTCTGCCTTGATAGCTGCTGAAGCTATCACAGGAACTGCCAAAGTCCTGGTAAAGACAACATACCCCATAATAGGTTGGCTGCTCATGTGGGCCACCAACCCTAAAATGGGTGTAGCTCAGACTCCCTCTCTGTCTAAATGGGGAGCATATATAGAACAAAGGAGCACTGTGTCAATGAGAGTCCTCTGTCCAAAGAGTTGCAAACCATGCTACACCCAGTAGAGGTTGTGGAGGAAACTTTGACACAACCAGTACCCATGGAGGTGGAGGCTACACCTTTCCATGAGAGACAGGGACCTGTCATAGAGTAAACTTGGTATACAGATGGCTCTAGCATGGGACCT
Source organism: Cynocephalus volans (assembly GCF_027409185.1). Lineage (NCBI taxonomy): Eukaryota > Metazoa > Chordata > Mammalia > Dermoptera > Cynocephalidae > Cynocephalus > Cynocephalus volans. Next base: position 103,470,670 of record NC_084461.1, read on the forward strand.
TCAGCATCATGGACAGCTGTTGCTGTCCAGCCCTTAACAGGTACCACATGGTATGAAAATGGCACAGGGCAAAGCAGTCAATGGGCTGCATTGAGAGAAGTATGGATGGTGATAAAAAATGAGCCTAGGCCATTAACCATCTGTACTGACAGCTGAGTTGTGTACCAAGGTTTAACCCTTTGGATCTCTACTTGGAAGTATCAATGGTGGATGGTAGACCACCAAACCCTGTGGGGACAAGCCATGTGGCAAGAGATATGGGAATTGGGACATGAGAAAGAAGTAACTCTTTTCCATGTCCTAAGACACTTCCCTTTAGCCAGCCCAAGAAATGATGAAGCTGATGCCTTGGTTAAGTGTTCTGGCTGCAGGCACTGCACCAGAGTTGTGTGATTGGTGTGTTGGCCTACTGAAAGTGCATTGAACTGCCCATCACTATGACTGCAGGATTCCCATAGAAGATCACACCAATGGTGACTACTAACCTGACATATGTGGCTAATAGGTAAAAGGACAGAACTACAAGCCTTAAGGCATATTGAATGGATAATAGGTTATGCAAATGTAAGGGTCATTTATCCTCACTTGGGGAACGTGGCAGAATATTCTGAATGTGTAGATTGTATGACGAGGGACCCTGAAGGGGTGGATTGTTGGGAAAATAGAATAATTTAATCAGGCCACCTTACCTTAGGTCAGGTTGGGGGTGGTGTGGCACATTTTTTGTAAGCAAATTGTGTGTGTTGGTGGAGTTAGTGTGAATGCATGGCGCCACAACTTGGCTGGCACCTGCCTCAGGCGTCTGCTGTGCCATGCAGCCATGTTCTCAAACCTACAGCTCCAAGGATCTTTTTGCCGGTTACCTAGCTCATAGACCTGTGTGTGAGGGGTCTGGTGAACCAGCCTAGCATGTGAGGGGTCTGGGGACCCAGCCTGGCATGTGAAAGGTTTGTGACCCAGTCTGGAGAACGGGCTTGAGGGGTCTGTGAGCTTCAGACTCAGCTCTAGCTCTACAGCTCCTATGTTCATTGCAGCTTTATACACAATAGCCAAGATATGGAAACAACCTAAGTGTCTGAAGACAGATGAATGGATAAACAAATCGTGGTATGTACATACACACACACACACGCACACACACACACACACACACACACAATTTTAAATATTCTTCAGCCTTAAAAAAAAAAAAAGAGAGAGAAATGCTGCCATTTGCAACAACATGTATGAAACTGAAGGATGTTGTTCTAAGTGGATAAACCAGACACGGAGAGAAAACTACTGCATGATCTCTCTTATGTGTGAAATCTTATGGGAAAAAAAGAAAAGCCATATAGAAACAGAGAGAAGAAAGAAGAGGGAGTTTCAGTAGGTCAAAGGGTACAAAGTCACAATTATGTTGAATGAATAGAGTAGAGATCTAAAGCACAGCATGAAGAAAGACAATCATTAATAATATCAGATTGTGCACTGGAAATTTGCTGAGGGTTTATTTTAGGTGCTTTTACCACACACAGGAAAAAGAAAAAGATAACTGTGAGATAATGGATATATTAATTTGTTTGACTGTAGTAATCACTTCACTATGTATGTGTATATAAAAACATGTTGTACACTGTAAATACACACAAAAAATACGTATCAAAAAACAAGAACTAAATAAATTGAAAATTATCCACTCCAAAAGTATCTTCTATGACAAGATCAGCAATTGCTCCTGCTGCCTTAACACTCAGAGGTGTGCAGATTCTGCTGTCTTGAGTCTGATTTTGAAGGTTTCTAATAAATTATTCTAATAAATTGTCTTTTATCTAATGCTAACCAAAAATAGTTGCAATCTCAGATGAAATATTTCTGATACAAGATTTATGTGGAAAAAAGCAATAGCTTTCCTATATACCAGCAAGATATAATTTACATGGATCTCATTCTCAAATAAACAAAATTGATTTTAAAAAAGAATCTTACGATAAAGCTAATGAATACATTTAAAAAAAACTAGAAGAGTAAAATGATACAACTTTAACAGAGAACATAAATTTCATTACCTAGAGTGACATACCATATACCATATTTCTGTATAAAAAGGCAAAATATGTTAATGCTCACTCTATAAAATAACGCATGAAATTGATGTAATCCCAAATATAGTCTTAACGTATTTTAATTGAATAGATTAAACTTATTTTAAATATCATACAGAGAAAAATGTTTGCTAAAAGAGTCAAAAATCTTTTTTCAAAAGACAGTGGCAGAGCATTTGAAATGCAAAATACCAATATATATAAAATTCAAGAAATTTTAAGGGAGATTTTGGTGTTAAAATGTGTAAATATATTAATAAAAACAATGTAAAGAAGCAGACCCATGTATTCATGAAATTAATTTTATGATACATGTAGTATTGCAGAATAGTGAAGAATTTCAATAAAAGGTTTTAGAAAAAATGACGAAAAACAAAGTCATATGCCTATCAATAAACACACCCTGAAATAAATTTCAGGTATATTATAATATCCAAACCATAATATAAATTTTAAACTTTAATAGAAAGTATTTAAAATTAGGAGGGCATGTTTATACAGTAGGGTATTTCAAGGGGTTTGTGGAAAAATGAAATTAAAAGATAATATGAATTCTCCCATAAACTTTTTCAAGACTATTCATAATCTTTGTTGAAGAGTACCTTCCTACATAAGACTAAAAAAAAAAAAAAAAGCAAACACAATAAAGTCAAAAACAATAAAAATCCAACCCATAACCCACAACAGAAAAGGCTGATAGTTTTTTCCTATGTAAAATCTTTTAAATTACTTCAAAATAAAATATACATCACAAGCAAAGTAAAGAGAGACAAATTCTGTCTTTTTTTTGTCTTTTGTCTTTTTTTTTTTTTTTTTTTTTATGACCGGCACTCAGCCAGTGAGCGCACCGGCCATTCCTATGTAGGATCCGAACCCGCGGCGGGAGCGCTGCTGTGCTCCCAAGCGCTGCACTCTCCTGAGTGCGCCACGGGCTCGGCCCTAGAGAGACAAATTCTGAAATGCACGCTTGATACAGATTAAGAAGGGAATTGAATGCCAGGCTGAGGGATTTTCATCTGTGAGCAACTGAGAATCATAAAAGGTTTTTGACAAGAAGAGTAAAATGCTCAAAGATGCCTTTTAACAAAGGAGTTTGTTCAGCCATATGAAGAATGAATTAGAGCTGAGGTGTCAGGCCAGGTGGGAAGGACAGTGCTGTGCACACAGCTGTTCTGTTTAGAGTCAAGAAGATGAATTATGAAACAGTTGCAGTAGTACAGGCAAGAGACAGCAAGGGCCACTCTAGTAACTATGCGAAAGTGAGAATCACACTTGAGAATTTGATAATCATTAAAGAGGTTGAGAACTGATACTTATTGAATGCCTATATTTATTAGAGATTCTAACTTGCCCATGGACACACAAAAATATGTTGATATTTATATGCTGATCTCTCCAATTCAAACCCCAAGTTTTTTTTTATCCCTCTATATATTCCAAGTTGTCTTATATGTAAACTCCCCTTAGCATAGGTGTACCACCCTTGGTTCAGTCAGCCATAACCAGGGTTGTCTTAGTCCATTTTGTGCTGCTATAATGAAATACTGAGGATTGGGTGATTTATAAGGAATAGAAGTTTGTTTGATTCACGGTTTGGAGGCTGGAAGTCCAAGACAGAAGGGCTGCAGCTTGTGAGGGCCTTCTTGCTGCCTTATCCCATGGTGGAAAGGCAAAGAGAGAGACAGAGTGAGAAAGAGACAGCAGGAATTCAAACTCCCAGCCTCAAGCCCTTTTATAATTGCCATTAATCCACTCATGAGGATGGAGCCTTTATGACCTAAACATCTCCCAGTTAGACTTCACCTCCAACACAGTTTGCACTGGGAATTAAGTTTCCAACACACGCATTTTGGGGGACATATTCAAACCACAGAAGAGTTTAACACATAAGAAAGACAGTAGTATCTATGAGTGAGATACGTGAAAGTGTTAATCAGTAGGTTAAGGTGCTCAAACACTACACATTCCAAAAAATGCCTGTCTTCCCGACTGGCCCTTGGCCAGCTCCTGGGGGATGACCTCTAAGCACTTGGTATATTTTGCTGGATAAAAGTGTTTTTGTATGTCTGAGGACTTTGGCTATGCATTAGCAATCTGATCAATTAGTTTGTTCTAATGGTGACTTAACGGTGAATGCGTGTTTTTAGTCTGGGGGTCTGGAATCTGAGTAGCTATAGTCTGTAACATAGAAGTTGCATGCCTTTGTGACTTCCCCCTTATAAAAATCCTGGACGTCATGACTTGAGTGAGCTTCACGGGTTGGCAACACTGCACGTGCTGTCACACATTATTGCTGGGAGAATGAAGCACATCCCACGAAACTTCACTGGGAAAGAACAACAGAAAGATTGTGCCTGGTTTCTCCTGGGCTTCTTCCTTGTTTTATGGAGGTCTACTCTTAGAGATAGGTAATAGTTTTGCTTTCTAATATGGCTAGTGAAGAAAACTAAGAAGAATCTGAGAGAGACAGAAGAAATAGAGTAGTACACTGTTTGGGAAAATAAGGTAGCATGGATAGATAGATAGATGACAGATATAGACAGGAACGGAAAGAAAGGTATATTCAAGGTAAATAAAGAATAACATTAGGTGCTTGAATGAGAGTATTTGAAAATCAGTGATAACCATGAAGAAAATAGTTTCAGTAAAATGAGGGATTAAGAGTCAATAGTATGTGAAGCTTTAAGTGTAGACAGTCCACACAACTTAGGGGGACAAAGAAATGAGTCCAGAGTTTTGGCATAGGGATGAGTTTTGTTTGTTCTATTTTAAATAGGATGTTAATAAGAGGTGTGAGTTCAATCACAAGAAGTAGGATACATTTCTGCTCCATTGCTAATTGTCCATGTAACTAAAACTTATACAATTTCTCTGGGCCTCAGTTATCTTATTTGTAATGAAAGGAGATAATACTATTAATATATGCACTCTCCCATGGGATTATTATAAAGATCAAATGATAAGACGTGAGAGGCTTTTGAATGTTTTCTCAAAAAGAAATGATAAATGCATGAGGTGATTGATAAATTAACTACCCTAACCCAATTATTATACAACATATGTATATATTGAAACATCAGATTGTATCCCATAACTTTACATAACTATACATAACTATACATAACTTATAGTTATTGTATGTATAACTATAACGTGTCAATTAAAAAATTTTTAAAACGTTCCTTGTGAAAATGTTTTGAAAGTCTAAAAGGTTGAAAATTTATAATGTATTAGTTTTTACCTACATTTTATGTATAAACAGGAAATACAAATAAGCAAAATGAAAAAATAAAAAACAATCTAAAACATCCTTTCTAGTTTTGGGGTTTTTATTACTACTGTTATTATTGAAACATAGTTGATGGTACATATCTGTGGAATACAGAGCTGAATATCAATACTTGTGTGCAATATGTGACACTCAAATCAGGGTAATTAGTAATTTGACATTATACAATAAAATTGTTTTTCATGGCACTTTACCTGGAGGAAACAGATAAATCTCTTGATACATACAAACTACCAAGACTGAACCAAGAAGAAATAGAAAACCTGAACAGACCAATAACAGTCAATGAGATTGAAGCAGTAATCAGCAGTCTCCCAAAAAAGAAAATCTCAGGATCAGATGGTTTTAAATTTTTAAAGAGGAATTATTACCAACTCTTCTTTAACTATTCCAAAAAATTGAAACACAGACCATTCTCCCAAACTCATTCTTTGAGGCCAGCATGATCCTAACACCAAAACCAGACAAAGATACAACAAAGAAAGAAAACTATAGGTCAATATCTTTGATGAATATAGATGCAAAAAACCTCAACAAAATATTAGCAAATAGAATACAGCAACACATCAAAAAAAAAAAAAAATTATACACCATGATCAAATGGGATTCATCCCAGGGATGCAAAGATGGTTCAACATCCGAAAGTCAATAAATGTGATACATCACATCAACAAAATTGTAGTGGATTGAATTATGTCCCCCCAAACTCACTGAAGCTTGATTCATGTCCCCCAAGTTTTTAGTATTAGAAACTTGGCCCACTCTGTGACTATTAAGAGGGTGGAAAATCCTATTACGATAATTGAAAGGTGGAGCCTTGAAGAGGTGCCCAAACCTAGTTCCTGAAGTATTTCACCTATATTTTCTCTTAGTAATTTTACAGTTTCAGGTCTTATACTTAGGAGCCTGAAAGCACAAGAAGCAAAAGAAAAAATGAACAAATGGGACTGTATCAACCTAAAAAGCTTCTGCATTGCAAGAGAAACAATCAACAGAGTGAAGAGACAACCTACAGAGTGGGAGAAAATTTTTTCTAACTATGCATCTGGCAAGGGATTAATATCCATAATATACAAGGAACTCAAGCAATTACACGGTAAAAAAACCAAATAACCCAATTAAAAAATGTGCAAAGGAGCTAAATAGACATTTTTCAAAGGAAGACATACAAATAGCCAACAGGTACATGAAAAATGCTCAACATCACTAGTCATCAGGGAAATGCAAATTAAAACTACATTGAAATACCACCTCAGCCCAGTTAGACTGACTATAATCAAAAAGATGGTGAATAAAAAATGCTGGCGAGGGTGTGGAGAGAAGGAAATGCTTCTGCACTGTTGGTGGGACTGTAAATTAGTACGACCACTATAGAAAACAGTCTGGAGGTTTCTCAAACAACTACAGATAGATCTTCCATATGATCCAGCAATCAATCCCTATTCTGGGTATATACCCAGAGGAATGGAAATGATCATGTCAAAGAGATACCCACACTCTCATGGTCATTGTAACTTTGTTTACAACAGACAAGACATGGAACCAACTTAAATGTCCATCGACAGATGATTGGATAAGGAAACTGTGGTATATATACACCATGGAATAGTACTCTGCCATAAAAAAAAAATGAATTCTCCCATTTGCAACAACATGGATGAGCCTGGAGAAACTTATGCTGAGTGAAATAAGCAAAGCACAGAAGGATAATACCTCATGTGCTCACTCATATGTGGGAGCAAAGAGAGAAAGAAGGAAAGAAAGAAAGACCACAGTGGTGTATTGGACTTGCAGAGGGAGAGAACATCCCAAGGGACACAAAGTGGAGTCGGGGGGGGAGGATGGGGAAAGAGGTTGGGGATAACTGGTGGGGGACATGGGGTACAAATGCGATTTGTGGTAATGGGAATGCTGCCAGTATGAATCTGGCCTTCACTCTTGGTCATGAGGGGTGACAATTATCTCTGTATCTCATGAATAGTCATAACCAATTAAAAGAAAAAAAAGAAATGCTTATGAAAGACAAGTGAGCAGTATTTACTTCCTTGAATTAACTAACCTAAGAGTACAGTAGACTTTGTTAGCTCTTAACTCAAATTTTTAGGAACATACAGGTTGTCAGTTCCATGGGTTGCTTCAGCCTTGCTCAAAGTCCTATAATTGGTTCTGAATGACTTGTGTGATTTGCTTTTTGGTTTTGTATTAGTAGTTTCATGTTAAGTTAATTTTGAAATTAACTTATAGATGGAGTTTTGTAGTTTTAAAAAATATAAATCTCTCATTTTTTAAGAGATCAGAGTGCATGGAGCAAATAGGTTTGTTTTTCCCCTGATGTGGGCCAGCAAAACTATTGCCTGAAAAGATATCAATATTTTTATTTTAAAGCAGTCCTCATAGATGCAGAAAGTAAAACAATTATTACCGGAGGCTGGGATGGAAAAGGGTGGGAGGAGGAAAAGGGGTGGACTAATGGGCACAAAACTATTCTATCTACTCTAAGTGAATCATTGTGTAATACATGTACATATTGAAACAACACCCTGTATCCCACAAAAATAAATATAAATAAAATTGAAAAAAATATTTGTATTTTTAAAAAATATTGTGTTTCATCAAAAGGACTTAAAAAGAAATCAAAGCTATCATAAATTTTCAAAATAATATAAAGCTACAATTATAAAACTGCAGTGTCAAAGTAGCCTAAGATGATGTAAAGAGTAAAAGAGAAAGAAAGAATGAAAGAAAAAAAAAGAAAGAAAGAAAGCTATGTAACAGTGGGTACCATGAGAGGAATAAACGACACCTACTTTTAAGTCAGGGATCAAAGAAATGAAGTTTAAGTTATTTTCCATTTTTTTAACCATAAAGGCAGTTTCATAACATTTGAGACTAATAGCAATAAGTACCATTGCTCCCAAAGTACATTGATAATATTCATTGATCATATTATTCCAGTCACCACAAACATGCACTGAGCTACTTCGATGTGCTGGCACCCTGTGAGTGCCTAACCAAGTGTCCAGAGAGGATATTAGTCTGATGGAGTATGGATGTGCTGTCCTTCCAGAACTCATGTGGAAATCTGATCCCCAGTGTGGCAGTGCTGGGAGCAGTTTGAGTTATGGGGGCAGATCCCTCATGAATGGATTAATGCTCTCCCTTGCGGGTGGGCATAGTGAGCGAGTTCTCACTGCTCTATTAGTTCCCACGAGACTGCAAGAGCTGGTTGTTTATAGGACCCTGGCACCTCCTCTCTCTCTTGCTTCCTCTCGCCATGATTTGCTTGTACCTGCCGGCTGCCTGCCACTTTCCACCATGAGTAGAAGCAGCCTGAGGCCTGTGACAGATGCAGCTGTCCCAGAATCCTAAGCCAAATAAACCTCTTTCCTTTATAAATCACCCAGTCTCGGGTATTCTGTCATAGCAACACAAAATGGGCTAATACATAGTCCAAAGAAGATATGTGCACAAAATAGTGGTCAATAAACTGGTGTGGAAGTGGAAGCAGAAGTATAGTTCTAACTTAATGAAATAAACAGAATAAACAGCATCGAAATTTCAGCCTATCACCTCTTTGGTGTAGAATATCTTCCAGAACAATTGCTAAACAGGAGAAACCAACTTTGGCGGCATTCGGCAATGGATCAAGGAAGGGTAATTTAAACTGACTCTTAAAAAGTCATTATGTTGCCAATAGTGTATATACTAATTTGCTTTCTGTATCTGCTTACTACATCTATTACACAACTGAGTGAATTCTTAGCTATAGACCATTGTAGATTAATTACCCCCTGATTTCTAGCACTGTCTATAAATGATATATGGATTTAAAACCTAGAATTGGGAAGTTGTTTTTGTTTTATTTTGTTTTGTTTTGCAGGTATGTAGGCATCACATGATTTCCTTAATGCGTAAGTTAACAATATTTACAGATAGAAGTGTTATTCGAGGTTCTCTATCCAGAGAACGATAGTAATTAATATATGCTACAGAGTTAAAGTGAGCTACAGAGAAACATCATAAGCATGAATCAGGCTCACCTTCCTATACCAAGTTAATCCATTCAACCACTTTAGGACTTAAAGAATAGGGTTATTGCCAATGAATGAGAGTTTAGCAAGGATGTGAGGGTCAGAAAAATGTCTGAAAGAACAATTTTAAGTGCATTTCCCCACTAAACAAAGGAAGCATTATCTTTTCTTAGTCCTATTTCTGTTTTGAAAAATGAAACATCACTGATTTACATATGACTGCAAATTCTGAGTTAGTCTCTAAAGTAATAAATGTTACCTCATAATTTTTTTCCAGAATTTTCAAAGAGGAATAAATTTTGAACTTGTATTTGTGCACACATGTAAATATTGTGGATAATGTATAAACAATGAGTCTTTATTAAGAATTTTCTGGTTTTCTGGTTTCGCTTATTAATAACAGTAGTTTCCACTCATAATTTGAAATAGCAACACCTTGAAGAATCATAATATAGGCATAATTTCTAGTCCAGTGCACAGATATTCTGCGAAAGCACCCTCAACATACATAATTTCTGTATAAATTGTGTGAAATGTGTATCTGCAGCCCTGCAGAAATAGCAAAATCCCAGGTTACTGATTCCTTGCTCCACTGCCTTTAATGCAAGTCATCTACCAAATGAATGAGGTAGCTGACAGAAAACTTAATATTAATTTTGTGTGGCCCACACAAACCTCTTTCTCACAAAAAATGGTTTTGTGCTTTTGCTTCAACTAATACCATCTCATTGGACATATTGCTCCTTGGGTTTATGTACATAAAACTAGACTAATGTGGTAGGGGGGAAAAAAACGTTCATTATCTAACATTAACCTTAGCGTAGAGAAAAACAATAAAGCCTGTACTTGGTAAAGCCAAACTGCTCTTATGAAGTGCGGCAGTTGATTTCCTTTTCAACAATTGGTTTTTATTATACTCTGTAGTCAAGGACTCTCCGTGAATTTAAAGATTATTTGCAATACGTATTCTTAGAGGAAAACTGATTCACTTACAAATGTGATTTTGAAACTATTTCTGCAACCTTATCTTGTAGTTTAATATCATCAAAAAAGAAGTCCGTTTGCATTTGCTTTGCTGATCATAACCAAAAAAGTAAATAAATAAAAGATAATGATAAAAGTGGTTTTAAAAGCAACATAAATAAATTAATTGTTATAGAAAACATGGATGTGGAATTAATTGTGGTATTAAAGAATAGAATTTTCTTTCCTCTGATAATTGTTTTTGTGCCCTTCACTCTTCTATTGTCTGCCAACTGCCTATTGTGCACGTCACACTTAATTTTTTTTCTTTTCCCATGCAGAAGTTTCTTGTGCATAAGGAGGCAGAGTAGTTTTGACACTCTAAATGAAATCCCATTTTCCATTCTTAATACACCAATTTTACATTTTGCCTGTTATATCTTAAGTCTGGGCTGGACCCTTAATGAATTTTTTTTTCTCCAGAAGGCAATATCTGCTATGCTGATGCTTCAGAAAACAACTTTTGGTACATTTGTATGTCTTTAACCATGAACTCAAAACACTAACTTCTAATCTAAAAATGACCTACTCCCCTGGGGACTGTGTTCCCTTAGAAGACATTGAGCAGTTTTCTGCGTCTGTGATTGAACCTCTCCAGCTCTTGTGCCCTCTCTTACCTGTCACTCATTATTTTCTAGGAAAAACTGATTGAGAATAAAATTAGTTTTTAGAAAATCCTACTATTAATTTAATAATGTAAAAGTGTTTTATTTCTGCCCTGTAATACCATCCAACATAGTGCCATTTCCCAAGTTACTGCAGTTCATTAGCTGAATAAAAGCAGCTCTGCTGGTATAAATTTTTTTAGATAAGTTCACCTTTCTCAAGGAACAAATGAAAAGGGCAAAGCATGACAATTTCTCAATTTATAATGGGAAATTTATTCAAGAATTTTTTTCTCCATTTATCACTGAAGACACATTACAATTAAATGCCTTCATTTGCACATAAGTAGCCTACAAACCCTTTTGTTATTTCCCCAGGTATTTACGGCATGTTTCTCTCTAACTGTTTCACTTTTGCTCTCTTCACCTATTAAGCAGTCTGAATCAGAATCTGCATTAAGAGCATCAGTAATGACAAAAAGACTGGTGACGAATGATTTTCATTAAATCTTGCACAGGTAAGCAAAATAAAAATGAGAGAAGAATCCAGGCCATCAAAAGAAATCTATGTATTTCTACTTCCTGATAATCTATATACCGATTAACTGAACAATCTTTTTTTATGACAATGTTGACAGAAAATTGGAAACTAAAAATTATGAGAAAGAATTCTATTTCTAAATGATCTATTAGGTCTTTGGTAGAAAACATGTTCATTTCCCTTAGAACTGAAAAATCCTATAGCCTAAATAGTTTGGATGCCTAGGTACACATGGCCCTTGACATTGTATGTTTTCCCCTTTCATTTACATAGATGTGATTGGGTTTGCTCCTAAAATTAAAAGGAAGTTGTCATGATAATTTTCATTACGTTAATAACAATTATCGTTGTAGTTCCTCCTTAGTGGTTTAGAGCAGAAATCGATTTCTTTTTTAGATTTATTTCGCTTTATAGTATAAACATTTCAATTTTACCATTCTGTTTGCCAAGTAGAATTATGTGTACCAGTTATTGTGTAATATAAAGACAGCAGCTAGGAACTCAGAAATGTGGGTTCTAGTGCAGTTCTCTTTGACCTTGAACAAGACTAATAACTTTTCTGGATTCCTGTATTCTGAAAAGCTCTGTATAAATATGGTTATCATTATTATTAGTATATATTCATCTATAAAATTACTGGGTTAAAGTAAATCATTTGTGAGATTACTTCAATTCAAAATCTAGGACTATTTACTCAAATTAAATAAATAGTACTGCTTTCCATTATTTCAGCTAATTCCAAACATAAGCATTCACAGCAACAACAACTACATTATGGAAATCACTAAACAGACAATATATTCCATGTCACAGAGAATATTCTGAATATTAATATTCAACATGAGTGAAAAATCTGATGTGAATTTATTTTAGATTATAAGATGATGAAGTTTATTTCCATAGGTCATCAGAAAGGTAATTTTCCCTACATTTTCAATAAGGGCATGAATTTTACTCATGGTTTGAACTGTAGGTCATCTCTCTAAAGGTCATAAGTAGAAAAATTGACTTTCAAAAAGAAAATATTTAAATTCTTAATTGTACAAAGTTTTTCTTACCTGTTTTTTCTCTATATTTCTCAGTCGAACCTGGCACCATCTGATCAGTGGTTTGCAAACTTTTTAAAACTATAGTCTTTCTTTAAAAATACTAAGTTATGTAAAAGAATGGTAACCACATATGTGTGAGACAGACCACAGATATCCCAGACAAATTTGCAATCAAATGTCTCCAGATTCTTTTCCAAAGTTCATAAATATGTAAAAGGGTCAGTGATACTGCAAAAGGAGGATTTTTGTAAAGAAATATCTTTCACAGTGCCTTGCCTCTCTATGAAGGACAGAGTAGAGAAGCACCTCCCTCCCCTTCACATTAAGGTAAGCTGTGATCGCTTCAGGGTAACTATTTAGAGATCTTGGTCAGCGCTCTGAAATTTTGAGGGGTATAGGAACTAATATCTGACCCTCATTTTTAAAAAACTAAAACAGCTAAGAATTTGCATCTGACTCTAAAACAAGAAAATATAGAGAGCAATATATGAGTTGACTAATGTCTTCAATGATAGTCAGGAATGTGTGGTCTACATTAGGATCGATTTGCTGCTGCATTGGGATCAGCTCTGAGTTAGTACTAGGAAAGCATCTGAGTTAACTACAGGAGAAATGAGATATAGAAAGAGTAAGACAGCAAAAGACCTCAGCAGAAACAACCTAGATGTTTTTTGCCTAATATCAAGAGCTGAGAAATTAATCTAAAGATAACTCTGGAAATAAAGTCAAATATAGCACAAGCCTCCTAGTAAAGAGCCTTCCAAGGAACCTATGAAGAATACCCCAAAAGAGAGTCAGGTTTAGTTTTCATTAGGGCCAACGAGGAACTTCATTTTTAACTGACTTTGAAAATAATTCAGTGTTTTTATTAATATCTTAAATTTCATATTCTAGAAATTGAATTGAAATCTAAAATAATGTTAGGACTTAAAATGACATTAGAACTGATTTATTTATTACCTAGAAGAGAGCAGAAAATTCATGAGATCATCTGCAGTTGTCATCTAGGAGCAAGGGAAAGAGAGTATCCCACTGAATAAATTTTAAATGCAATGAAAAATAAAAATAAAATTATGTTTATGAGTCATACACATTCAGGGCTCCTCCCATTAACCCAGTTCTCAATCCCACTCCTCTCAATATACTTCTAAAAAAACACCATCTCCCACCACAGATGATTTGACCATAGCATTATATATTATCACTACCAGAAAAGATATTCTAAATATTCAAAGTTAATCAAATACATCCTTATGTGATGATTTACTATGTAAAATGTCACTGACACAGAATTTTTAATCAATAAACTTAACAGTTAAATTTAAGTTTGTGTTTATACACTTAAAATTCCTAGATGCTCTGAGAGTTTGAAGCCAGATCACTTTTCCAGGACTTAGAAGTATGGCATAATAACTCCCCAGTGAGTACATTTATCTCCAGCAATATCAGATAAAAGAAAAAACTTGGAAGTCAAGGACTCTGACTCTTACGTAGGTTAAACGGTAAAAGTATGGATGCGTGGTGAGAAGATATATTACACGCCCCCCAAAAGGAGAAAAAGACTGAAGACTTCAGACCAGAAACAAAACAAAATCAAAACAAGAAAAATTAGAAGATTATTTAAGATAGAGAATGGTTTGTGGGCTTCAACTAATGGAACTGTCTTTACTAGTTACAGCTATGATATATTTAATTCCATTTGAATAAAATAAGGAGCAATCAGAACTATAAGACAAGGACATTTTAAGGAACAAAAAATAATCCATACATAATAAAACAGCATAACTCCAGTTCTGATTTATTTTTGGTCTCCCCAAATATTTTTAAAAACACATTTAGGATGTATTTGATTGAAAGTGATAAAAAATTAAAATTTGTTATGTAGTGTTTAATTGCATAGATATATTTAAATGTTTTCCCTAGAAAGCATCAGTTACATAGATTATTTAATTAGAGAAGTTAAACCAATAACACAATAAATAGACTTTGCACCTGACTTCACATTCAAGAAGAGGTAAATAATATATTTTAATTGATTTTAAACAACAAAAAAGTTTGAGGTGTCTTTGTACAAAACAAAATGTTTTATATTAAATTGTTGAGACTCATTATTTCCTTGTATTTAAATTCAATCTTAATCTTATTTCTATATTTTTTCTGAAAAACAGTTTTAAATGGAACAAAGAAAAAGAGAAAAGGAAAAAATTAAGGCACAATAACAAAAAAATCTCAACGAGATAGTTTTATGATTTGGTTGAAAACATATTTGTTGAAAATATGATTAGTAATTTAGGGCTTTGATTAAGTAAGATACAATTAAGAAAAGAATAAGGTTCAAAAGCCTACAATGATATAATTGGAGGTCAAAATTACACTAATTACTTACATATGAACTTAGACTCTTTGGATGTTATCTAGTTTGTAAGTTCAGTACAGATAAGTGAAGACCAGCACCTGGTGAAATGTTAACTGCATACATATTACAAAGACAGTTATCAAAATTGATTTAGTTCCATTTACTAGATAAACTTCCACATGGAATACACACACACACACACACACACACACACGTACATCATCCATCACACATAGACACACTTACTAGAATAGATGAAGAAATACTGTCCTGGAGCAATATCTGTATTTATTTAGGGAAGGAGTTTCTCCAGTATTCACATATTTCAGGTTCTGTAGGAGCACTTCATTTAATACTGCCCTTTACTTACGTTCATTCCATATTTGTTTGAAGAAAGCAATATCCATTTGGCTTTAACTTATTTACACTTGATTAGTCAAATGTTATTTAAAATATTATTCTAGAAATGTAAGAAACAATTTTCTCTAAGCCTTTATTACTTTTTTATAATTAAAAATTATACTTTGGTATAAAAAAGCAACTTGAATCTCAAAAGATTTGCACTCAGGTCTACACTGAGCAATAAGGCAGTTCAAACAGAACATCTATTTTCTAGGGTGTTATTGCAGTTAAAGAATTTATCCTTTATTAGCTTAGTCAAGAATACTGTACAGTTTTAAAATGTTGGAACAGATATCAAGACTATAGATTTAATGGCTTACCAAAGATATTACAATTGAGCTAGTAAATAACATGCATTTTAAATTGGTAAAGTATTTGGATATGATGCACTCTGATGAGCTGGCAGCCCCTGTGGAGACACTGCAATCTGTGTGCAACACTGAGTTGGTATTTGCAAGGGAGTTTTTTCTCCCTTTTAAGAAATATTAATTTTACAAACCCAAAGAACCCTGAATCCTAACACTAAGTACATAAAAATAATAATTCTGTTTACAACATTCAGCCATGAATTCTAAATAAAATTCAAATGCCTCTGCTGTCTAAAAGATATGAAGGTGTTTCCATTATTTTATGCTTACTAAGTTATAATAGCAATTATCAAATGCTACAGAGAGGTAGCATAACTAACTATACTAAGTCATTAAGTCATTATTTCTGGTAGACAATATATTTAAGACAAATTTTCCTGCCACAAACTTAATCTATTTTTCAGGATGTGTAAACTCTGGAGTCACAGACCCTGTATGTCAAATTCATTCCCAGACATAATTTTTGTGGCCTCCATGGTATCACCTAATAATTGATTTGTTGACAACATTAAAATATTGAGAGTTTTCTTATGAAAAATACTTAGATTTCTAAACTTTTTGAAAAATTAGGAGGTCTGGCAATATGTGAATATGTATTATTTTAGGACAATGAGCAGCAGAAGCTAAGGAGTGACTCCCCTTTTACAAGATCACTCACTCTCCGGTACACTGCAGTCATCACCATTTCCTGCTGTCTTCCAATTATGAAGGTAAATGTCAATTACTATTTATTGTAAAGCTTGAACATTGTCTTTTTTTACCTTAGATCTTTCTTGATTTGCTCATTTATATTACTGCCTACTCTCTATGAGATGTATTTAAGACTCTTTTTTTATTTATTTAATCTCTCTCTGTGAAATTCATATGACCTTCTATGACCATTTAATGTTTTTATTACTCAGTCATAACATCTTTAACACTGGCTGACCTGAATTATCATATGTCTTATAATATGTTTTCTCTCTCTATTCCAGTACACTGTAAGCACTAGGAGAAGTGAAGTTATGTCTTATCAGGTATTTGTATCCTTGACTTTCAAAGTTTGTACAAAACACATTTGATTCTTAATAAATGTTTTGATGATGATATTACTGGAGGGATTGTTAGGAGTGAAACTTGAATTCTGCTTCAGTTATTGTCTCTCCTAGTTTTCCCATAGGTCTGAGGTGACATGAATGTCAACATTGCCTAAAAATATGAAAAAAAGGGACAGGTAGGGTGATGTAATGCTCATTTGAAAATATAAAATGCATTTAAACTATACAGAAGAACATGACAATCTTTTAAATAATGAGACTACTTCAAATGCCTAAAATTAAATAAGTGTTTTATGACCTTAGACATTTACACAGAAAACCTGACCAATTCGATTTCTACATGTTGTCCTGTAACTGGTATTAGACTTGTCCTCCACTCATAACAGCTATAGAAACAGACAACGTATATGAGGCAAATGTCTTAAGGCCCTGAAATAACAGGCAACATAGGGTGGGATGATACCTGAAAAAAAAACAAAGAACACAATGTGGATCCCCACAAGCATTCTTACTTTCTGCAGAGAAATAAAAAGTACTTCCTGCTTAATAACAGGGAGGAGCCCAAATAGACCACAAAATCACTGAAATGAGGAAGCCGAAATCGGAGGTTAGGATCTCGGTTTGGGGCTGGTGCTCAATCTACCAGAAGGCTATAGAAGTGAGATAACAAACACACCACACATCTGGCTAACCACTAGACTATGCATGAGCATGGGAAACTCAAGAAAGCCCAGCAAAAATGAAAGCCAATGGAGTCTTGAGAACTTGCAGAGACATTCAATTGCTCCTCAACTCATACAACCTGTGTGGAAGAAAGGAAAAGCACTATGGACATAAGTTGTCTCAGCATGCATAACCTCTGCCAAAATCAGTGACTGTTCCCTAAACACAGATGCTGGTGATATATCTAGAGAGACGGGAAAAAAACATTGAGCAGAGCTAACAGTGGCTGCACAGCATTACAGGGAAATCAATTCTGTTATTTAAATAAAAACAAATTAATAAAACAAAACAAACATATAAAGAAAAAAAAACAACAAAAACTTTCAGAAAAATAAAAATAGAACCAGAGTTTCTTCAACATATTATCTACAGGGTCCTGTTTTCAACCAAAGAGTAGTAAATGTAACCCATACCCATTCTCAAGAAACAAGTCAGTCAATGAAAACTGTTTAATACTTATATGACTATCTAAAGAGCAAACATTTTGTTGTCAGGCTTATAAAATACATAGATGAGGAAGGAAATGGAGCTACATTGTCATGAAATTGATATATTTTTTTGTAATTAAGTAAGCATTAATTTGTGGTAGAGAGTGGTAATTTAATATGTATATCATAATCTCTGAAGCAACCACTAAAATCAACTAAAAATGATGCTAAATATTAACAGAGGAATTAAAATGTCATGCTAATAAAATTGTTTTAAAATTTTTAAATAATATATTTTTAATTGTTATTGTTTGTTTTTTAATAAAACTGTTTAATAAAATTTCTTTAAAACAAATTAGACAAGTAGAAAATAGAAATGAGACAAATGAAAAATTAGCAATATGGCAGACCTATCCCAACCATACCAAAGACTACATTAGATATGAATTGATTAAACACTCAAATTAAAAGGCAAAGATTGTCAGCCTGGATTAAAAAAACAGATCCAACTATATGCTATCAACAAAAGATGGACTTTAAATTCAAATACAATTCAAATTTAAATATAAATAGTTTAAAAGTAAAAAGATAATAAAAAGATATACCATTCAAACAGTAACCATAAGAGCTGGAGTGGCTATTTTAATGTCCCACAAAATAGATGCAAACAGAAATAATACTAGAGACAAAGAGAGACATTTTATAAAGATTATGCATCAACATATCAGTGTGAAATAACGTTTGTAAATCTATAGGTACCAAACAAAAAAGCCCCCCAAAATGCATGAAGCAAAACTAAAAGAATTTAAAAAGGTACAGACAATTCAACAACTAATTGTTATATAATTGTTAATTTCAGTACTTCTGTCTCAGTAATTGATGGAAAGAATAGACAAAAAATCAGTAAGGAAGGATAGAGAATGAAACAACTCTGTTAACCAAAACAACTTAGCTAACTTATGTTGAACACTCTACTCAACAAAAATAGAATATAGTTTTTTCAAGTGCAAATAAAAATACAGCACTGTGAGGATAAATTGTACATTACAGTATAAATCAAGTCTCAATACATTTTTAAAAAATTGAAATACTGTAAAGTATTTTCCTGGCCACACTAGAATTAACCCCCCCCCAAAAAAAGAAAAATCTAAGAAATCCTAAAATATAGAAAATAAAGTAATACATGTCTAAATTACCCATGACTCAAAGAAGAAATCATAAATAACTTGAAATATGTGAACATAAAAACACAATATATTAAAGCTTTAAATATTTCTAATAAAAAGTAGAAAGGTACTCAGCTTACAACTTAAGATTTAAGAAAAAAACAGCAAATCAAACCCAGAGAAGTGAAATAAATAAAATAATAAAAATCATAGTAGAGATTGACAATTTTTTAAAAAGGTAAAATCTATGAAACTGAAAGATGTTTATTTTTTAAAATTAATAAACATACAGTCTGCTTGTTTGAGGGGGAAAAAAAGGAAAGAAGACATAATTGTTACTATCAGGAATGAAGGAAAAGGAGCACAACTAGAAATGCTCCCTGTATGTGGAAAATTATGTAACATTGCTAAGAAAAATTGAAGAAGATCTATTTAAGTAAAGGTATATAACATTTTAGTGGATCAGAAGATTTAATAGTTAAAATAAAAGACTTAATAGCTAAATATGACAATTTATCTAAATTGATATTTAGATTCAATTGCAATTCCAAACATAATTCTATAAAATTTTTTGTAGAAACTGAAAAACAGATTCTAAAATATATATATGGAAAAACAAAGGATAAAAATAGCCAACATAATTTTGAAAAAGAAGAGAAAAGTTGGAGGACTTACACTACTGATTTCAAAACCATTATGAGGCTACAGTAATTAAAACAGTGTGGTATTCACTTAAAAATAGACATATGAGGACACTTTAAAAGGTTTATGGAGAAATAAAATTAAAAATAATGCAAATCTTTCCATCAACTTTTTGAAGACCCCTTGTATAAGTCAATGGAAAGAAATATAGAGTTCATAAGTAAACCCATATATACATGGTTAATTAGTTTTAACAAAAGGGGCCAAAGTAATTCCACAAGAAACAATAGTATTTTCAACAAATGGTGCTAGAGTAATAGTGGCAGACCATCCATATTAATTTGCGAGAAAAAAAAATCCATCTTGTTTGTGCGGTAATTGAAGAGGACCCACCATTAACAACAGAAACAAGAGCCAACACCACAGACATCTCAGTGGTTCAACTTAAATAATTCTGACTGAAAATTACGATTGAGCAAATTTTCTGCTTGATGAGTGCCATATCTATTGTGCACAGATCGGCTGCAGACAAGAGCAGAGCTTTCAGTGGAAATTTTAAATAAGTGGGATCAAGATCCTGAAGAATTTCTTCAAAGAATTGTAACAGGAGATGAAACATGGCTTTATCAGTATGTTCCTGAAGACAAAGCACAACCAGAGCAATGGCTCCCAGTAGGTGGAAGTGGCCCAGTCAAAGCAAAAGTGGACCTGTCAAGAGCAAAGGTCATGGCAACACTTTTTGGGGATGCTGAAATCATCTTCCTTGTTGACTTTCTGGAGGGCCAAAGAAGACAAAGAGTTGCCTATTATGAGAGTGTTTTGAGAAAGTTAGCCAAAGCTTACCAGAGAAACATCTGGAAGAACTTCACCAGAGAGACCCTCTGCACCACAACATTTCTCCTGCTCATTCCTCAAATCAAACAACAGCAATTTTTTATTATTTTTTAAAAATTATTATTATAAAGATGACTGGTAAGGGGATCTTAACCCTTGACTTGGTGTTGTCAGCACCACGCTCTCCCAAATGAGCTAACCAGCCATCCCTATATAGGGATCCGAACCCGTGGCCTTGGTGTTATCAGCACCGCACTCTCTCAAGTGAGCCATGGGCCAGCCCAAACAACAGCAATTTTCCAAGAATTTCAGTGGGAAATTATTATGCATCCACCTTACAGTCCTGATTTGGGTCCTTCGGACTTCTTTCTGTTTTCCAATCTTCAAAAATCTTTAAAGGGTACCTATTTTTCTTCAGTTAATAATATTAAAAAAGCTTCATTGACAAGGTTAAATTCCCAGAACCATCAATTATTTAGTGATAGACTAAATGGATGATATTATGAGTTTAAAAAGTGTCTTGAACTTGATGAAGCTTATGTTGAGAAATAAAGTGTATATATTTTTTATTTTTATCTTTTAATTTTATTATTCTATGAATTTTTTGACATACCCTCATATACTGACAGAGCTAAGGGGAGAAATAGACAAAACCACATTCACACTTGAAGAAATTAATACCCTTCTTTAAACGGATACACTTGGACCAGTAAGAATATACAAGATTTGATCAATAAGATCAGTAAGAATACACAAGATTTGTTGGGAGTTTAGATCACACAAACTATACATTTTTAAACTTGAATTTTGCGTTCAGGATCTGTTTATTTCACTATAAGATTATCTTACCTAAACCATTTAATAATGCAATGGAAAGAAAACCAAAAGAACTGAACAAAATGATCAATAAATAGGTAAGTCAGTTATAAAGAGTAACAGGTCATATGGTAGAAAAAGAAATACAAATCAAACCCAGATATGTACTCTAAACTTACTGAGGTACTTTTCTTTGCCACGCTCCCTAGTTATCCATAAAACCCCTTTATAATTTAGAGCATTGGGGCATTAAAAAATTTCTATGACTGAATATACTTATTTTGAAAAGATTGCTGGTACTGACAATCAATTTGACTTCAGACTTAAGCCAAAACATTGGTATTCTAAAAAATACCATAAGCTATTGTACCAATTGAAGCTAAATGATAAGCTGCAGAAACATTTTTAAACACATACAACCAAAGTACTAGTGTCCTTAATATGCAAAGAACTCAAAAAACTCAATGAGAGAAAAATGAATACCAATAAAAACTGTAAAAAAGATGATGCACAAAAAATTTCCAGTAGAAACAAAAATTTCCCATTACAAACATGAAAAGACATTCATCTCAAGAGTAATAAAAACAAAATTAAAATTAAAATATAATTGTATAACACAGATAGTTATTTCTTATATATTATTGCCTACAGTTTTTTTATTGTTTGTTTTTAATAGAAGGACATTTAAATAGGCATTGTGTTTGTCAGGGTTCTGTAAAGATAAAGATCATACTAAAACTGAGTAATTAAAGGAAATTTAATAAAGAGACGTTTACAATAGGTATGGATAGAGCTTAGGAACAGCAACAAAGAAAAGCATCCCTGTAATGGGAACAGTCGGACCATTGCTCTTTGGTAGGAAAAAAAAGAAATAAGAAGGTGCCAAACCCCTTAGGGAAGAGGAAGAGCAGTGTGTCAAAGGTCAGCTACTGGAGCTGTGGCCTTTATTCCACAGCCACTGTCAACCCAGAAGGAAGAGAGAAAAGGGAATAAATACCCTCACCTCAGTTTCCTCCTTCCACTGATCTCCAGTGGGTCATTTCCTCTGGTTGAATTCCACTAGAAGCCAGATGGAAACGAAGGTTCACACAGGCCAGACTTCCAGAGCACAAGTGTTGCAGAACAAAGTAGGGAGTGGATGTAGACAGACTAACATCAGATAACCTGCACAGGCACACTCCTGCAAGGGGAGTTGATGTAATGTTTAAAACCCTTCACAAGGTAATTCGACAATGTGCATTAAGAGCCTCAGAAATAATATTCTTTCTGGCTTAGTATTTCTATTTCTAGAAATTTATCCTAAGGAAATACTTAAAATGTGTACAACTATCTGTATGCAATTATGCTTATTGCAGAATTGTTTATTATAAAATATTTGAAATAATATTTCAACATTAAATAAAATCCACATGATAAAATGTCATTGAATATGTGTGCTCTGAGAAAAGTACTGAATGACATGGAAAACTGCTTATACAAATTGTTAAATTTAAGAAGTGGAAAACAAAATTATCTATACAGTATATTACTATCCTGTGGGCAGGAGCTTTGGCTGTTCACTCCCATATTTTCAGCATCTCGAACAGTGCCTACCAGTAGAATATGCTGTATGCAAATATATACGAATAAAGAAAAATTAAAGAACATATATCAGAATATTAACAGGGTGTCTCTCTGGATGGTAGAACTGAGGGTCATGTGTAATTAATACTTTATGCTTTTACTTTTTAAATTATCTTATGATAAAAGTTTGTTAAAAACTATTTTCTAATTTTTGAAGCATCATTATTGGGATCCTATAAAAGCCTACAGGATTCTAAGAGGTCTGAGCTATTTCATCCCACTGCACTGAGGTCGATCACTGTGGTGTGGGAAACCCCATAGGGATATCCAGAGATGAAGATTAAAATCTCAGGAAAAATAAAAAATTCACTCATACTTCCACCAGGATTGGAAGCAAATGTAAGATTTTCACTCTTTTGGTAATTATAATTCCATGTTTCCTGGGGCTGTACTGAGTTTCTGTGATAAAAGGAGTCTTAGCCTTGACTCTCATTTGTGTAAAAAGTATAAAATAGTTCACAATGATGGGGGTGAACTATCTCCTAGAGCAGTTCGAGATCATTAATGGAACCATTATAAACAGTTTCAAGGATAAAGGTTAAGAATTTTAAAAGGTCATAAAAACCAAGTACAAATCTTTCATTTTACAGATTTGGAAAATAAAGCTTCAAAGCATTCAGCAATTTGCCCTATTGTCATGGTACAGAGAGAACAAGAAGTCCAATCTGCTGAGTCCTGGTCTAGTGGATTAGTATCTTTGCTATGTAAAGACCAGTTTCAATATAACAGTTCAAATCCCCAACCATGCCAATCTGATTAAAACAAAAGAATTATGCAAAAGTGAAACAAATGAGTTGCATTGGCCATTCAGAATTAGTTTGCTTTATACATATTCCCAAATTCAAATTAATTGGTTTATTTTTTAGACTGTCAGTTTCAAACTGTTCCTGGAAATTTTTGGTTTTCTTGAAGGTACCTGAGGAGTCAAATGGGAGGTGCATCAATTTAGGTTCAATCTGGACACAGAAACAACACAGTGATTTAAACAGGTAAATTAAAACACAGCAAATTATTAATATATGATAAAAAGTAACTATAAGATGTAAAGAGAATCTAAAGACAGAGAGAAAGTATCCAGTGAAGGACAAACTTAGAAAAGAGATGCTCTCTTCAAGACTGAGATTTAGACTTCATTGGCAAAGGCATGGTTGCCGCCCACTGATTGTCAGAGGAGTTCACTGAGATGCCCAGATCAGAGCTGCGCCACAGTCACTGGAAGCAACCCTCTGGAGCACAGGAGAGCCA
Source organism: Cynocephalus volans (assembly GCF_027409185.1). Lineage (NCBI taxonomy): Eukaryota > Metazoa > Chordata > Mammalia > Dermoptera > Cynocephalidae > Cynocephalus > Cynocephalus volans. The sequence goes on from NC_084461.1 coordinate 103,494,932, forward strand.
CAGCTGGGGGGCGGGGGTTGCAGAGGGTGGGGGTGAATACACTGCTGAGCAGTAGTACAGCTGCTGGAACCTGCAAGAGAAGCTCTTTCCTTCTCCCACACCCTTCTAATGCCCTCTACTGAGAAAGCTTAACATTGTGCTCACTGTAAAGGAAAATAGTTTAAAGGAATCCTATCCATTTTTGCAGAGCAGGTATTACAGGGTACTTTTGGAACAGAAGCAATACATCGATAAGTAGGGAAAGAAGGCCTATCAAATCAGGCTCTGGGCCCTCAATTTGACCAGAGCATTTCTGCTCTTCCATATTTAATAAATAGTGGTTCCTTGCAAAATTTATTTGAAAGCCAGAGAGCACTGAAGGACATTACAGAGTAAAAGATACGACAGCATAAAAATTTTAATTTTAGATGTGAAAGAACACCATTTACAAAACTAAAGTGTTAAGAGCATTCAAAAATACTTACTATAGAACAGTCCAGATTGGAAGAGGAAAGAGGGTTGCAAGAGAGGACTCCTGAAAAAAAAGCAGAACTTATAAATGATTTGTGCTTAAGTTTTTGAAAAAAACAAAAATATTAATTGTCATGTGACGAATGAATTAAATATTTGAATAAAGTTGATAAGTCCATAGAAATCAAGCAAATAGAAAAGAGGAAATTAAGTTTTAAAGTCATATAAGAAAGATAATAATCATTATCTAGTCTTTGATTCAGCAGTGAAAGATATTTATGTAATCATGGTAAACACTGATTGCAACAGAGATTGTGTTACAATTCTGTCAGATTATTGGGGTGAGAGAAAACAAGAGAGATATTAGGAGATAAATCCGACTAAATCGACCAGACCAAAGATTCATTGCATAATGCTAAAAATAGAGAAATCAATCATTACATAAGGTTTTTATTTTCCAAATGTGAAAGCAAACACCAAACACCATAAGAAATGGACAAAAGTTTGCAAATGCTTCTGGGGAGTGGAACTAGAGGTAAAGAAGTCTGCGTAAGGGAAAATGCTGTTTTTTATTTTAAATATTTCTGCTTTATTTGATTTTTAAGTTATGCAGAGGTTTGAATTTGATAGAAAAAGGCCAAATCTTATATATATTATGATTTCTGCAATGCATACTCATAGGAAAAACATTGGAAGAAAATACTCTTAAAATATTAATGGTGATTGCTTTTGGATGCCATAATACCATATGCCTCTTAAGTGTTTTAAACTTTTATTCCTTTCAAACCTTCTAAAATGAGTATGAAAAAAAAATGTATAATGGACAAAGCAACCAAACGGTTAAAGGAAGTCATTAGATATACGAGAAGGTAGAGCATGAGAGATAATCTAAGATGAAATGATTGCAGAAGTATCATACAATCAGGCAAACAATATTTATCAAGTGACCACTATGAGGCTAGCACTGGAGGCAATAAATAAAAAATGAATAAAACATTTCTCATTTCTTTAAGGCACTTAAAATTAAGTGGAAAAAATAAATGGAGAAAATAAAAGTTAGATATTAAGTTACATTTTAAAGACAAATGAAAAAAAGTAAAATTTAAGTCTCAGTTTACAGGGAGTTTAGACATCCAATAACTCAAATTCAGTCAAAAATGAAAGAATAATTCCTTCTCTTATTCCTACTTCTGCTATCAAAGATAGTTGCAAGTGGCCCTCATACAAACTATGAAGATAATTGTAAACTACATAAGGATATTATTCAACTTGCAAAATGCAATATTGAACAAAATGTTTCCATAAATGTTTATCTTGTGCAGTCTCATGATATCTGCTTATCCTAATACCAGTGGAAATGATGATCTTTTATTTTTCTATAGCATTTACCATTTGCTTGAATTGGTTTTTAAATATCAAGTCAAAGAAGGGCACTTCTCTGTCATGTCTGCCTTTAATTCAAATGTGAATTAACCAACATGCTAATGAAGCTTAAATGTCACAACGCTTCCTTGCATGGGCTCCTTCTAGCAGTATGTTGCATACGTTTTTATTGGATTTGCAAAAGTAGGACACTTTAATAAAAATTAGTTAAGGGCCGAGCCCGTGGCGCACTTGGTAGAGTGCTGCGCTGGCAGCGCGGCGACGCTCCCGCCGCGGGTTCGGATCCTATATAGGACTGACCAGTGCACTCACTGGCTGAGTGCCGGTCACGAAAAAACGACAAAAAATAAAAAATAAAAAAATTAGTTAAGACTCCTATCTCCTTCTACTCCAATCTACCCTTCAATACATTTCTGCTTGTGTAGGATCACAGCTGAAGTGTCTATGAAATAGTTGAGTTGGGAACAACTGAGTTTGATTTTGTTAGGTCCATACATATGGATCACAGTCATGTCTATGTATATTTGAGTTATTGCAAGCCATCCCGGTGGAGGTATGGCTTCCAGGACTACTCCCAGAGCCTAATGTATTAACTCCCTCAGTTTTGAAACACAAACATGTAGAGTAGAGATCTCGTGGAGCTGTTAACATGTTCTGCTGAAGCTGGCATTGGAAGGATGAGGGTAACACAGGAAAAAAAGGTATGAAATTTATGGCAGGAGAAGCTAAGCTGTGGAAAATATCTCCAAATATATATCTTATAAATAAAATTAATTTTTGATATAGCTTTTTCCCCATACTTGACAACAATAGTACAACATTTCATGACATTACAATAGTGAGTTGTGAAGCTGAAAAAAAAATCTTAAATTATCAATAATGTAAAAACAAATTTCATTCAAAAAACTAAACTATCTCTCCAATTTTGGAAAAGAAATATTTTTAAATCATTGTCATATGAAGTGGTAATCAAAGTTTGAAGCCAAAAAAAAGTAGAAAAGAAATAGTATAGAGTCATATCAGGCAATTATTCAATTAAAATACAATAATTTTCTTCTGGGTTTTGTCATTGTACTGATATTTGTCAGATTTTTAAAATTTGTAATTTGTTGGCATATATTTTCTTATTCTAAATAAATGTCCACTTTTATACCTAACTTTATATTTGTAATTTTATTTACTTTTTTTCAAAGTTTTTCCAGTTTGTGTAAGATTGAGGCCTCATAAAACCGGGGCCACCCTGGAATTTTTATTAGTATTTTAAAACATGTATTATGTTCTGTAATTCTTATAAAAACAAGCTTTACATAGTTGATCTCAGTGTAGATCACCTTCTCATAAGACTAATGTCCTACTTTTTCTCTTTTTACCCCACGTTCAATTAATTCATATTCTCAGACAATACAAGAAAAAAATGTCAAGTAATGAACAAAATCTGAAGTGAAAAGTCAAAGAAAATAACAAAATTTATACGAAAAGATTCTGTACAAAAAGCCTGAATTCATTCTCCCACTTCCACCCACATTAACCTTCAAGAAGTTGCTGGCCCTATTTAATGATAAAAAGTGTCAGTCCCTATATAAGAACTACTTAACAAACAGAAGATAGCACAAAAGTAAATCCTAGAGAAAAAAAAAAGGAAAATAGAGAATGATTCAAAGACATCAATTTCCATCACCTGAATTGAAATTATAGGCACCTTATTTTTTTTTTAGAAAAAGAAATGAAGCATGTTAAAAGAAGAGATTTTGATTCAAGGAAGAAATTAAAACTGGTTGGCAGAATTCAGGGAAAAAAAATGGAAAAGAAAAACAAACATATTGCAAAAGAGTATCCTGTATTATATGGATTAAACAATAGAATAAACATAACTGAAAATACAGACACATTGTGAATGATCTTGAGGAAATAGAAATGGTAGGAAAGAACAAAGACAAAAAAAGAAATAAAGAGATAGAAGCAATGATATTAAAATAAAGAATATTAAACAAACATCCACTTCTTGTTCCTAAAGCACAGAATAAAAAGACCTGAACCAGGAAAAAAATGACGTCGAATACATAAGAAGAAAATATATCCTCGGGAAGGTGCTAAAATTTGGAGATGAGTAAAGAATCCCATGGGCGCTTTGGCATAAAAAGTAAGTTATAAGCTTAAATCAAGCTGGCCTCAGCTTTCTTCACAACTCCACCCAAGATCAGAGACAAAGAGGATGAAAAAGTTCTTCAATGAGTGTTGTCATCCGAATGTGCCATTTGGAATTGTAGCCACCATCTTGGAACCAAGAGTGGAGCCAAGGGGATAAGTCAACATACAGTGGGAAAATCTGATGATTCTTTTAACCAGCTCTGGATATCTTCATCACCTTTGGTCAATAAACTTTTCTTATTGCTTAAGCCATTGTGGTTTAACTTTATGGTTACCTGTTGAAAATCATCCTGACTGAAGCAAAGAGGATATAAATGTCATAAAATTAGACGATGTAAAAATAGTAATATATGTAACACAAATTAGAATAGGAGGGTACAGATCATGACGATTGAGGAAATTTTCTTATCTTTCAAATCTGAAATTTTATAAACACAATCCAAAGTTGAAACAACACACAGCACAATAATTCTACCCTTAAAATTGCATTATTTTTTCTTTTCCCACCATTACAAGAATCTTTAAAGAATTAGTATTTCTTACAGTGAAGAAATTGAATATTTTGTCAAAATCTTAGCAATTTTTAGTTTCACTTCAAATACTTTATTACATCATATTCAAATAAAATTCACATAATAATTTTAAAGAAAATCATATACAGTATGGGCCAATTTTTTTTTAATTATTTTTTTGAGATTTAATTTGTTCATTAAAATTAAAATTTAACTTTAAGGTACAAATCTTAAAAGCCTGATTAATCTTAAGCTTCAAAGTTCAACTTATAATTTTTAGATTCTATGTATAAATTTGTAAAATTTGTAAATCATATAACTTTTGAATAACATTTGATCACCTTAACACTTAGTTGACTTAATGCCTTTAAAAATTCGAAACCTATTTATATATTTAATGTGGTCAATTTTCTTTCAAAATGTATTTATATTTTTTAATTGACATAAAAATTGTATGTTTTTATGGTATACAACTTGACATTTTGATATATGAATACATTGTGAGATGATTCAATCAAGCTAATTAAGATATCTATCACTTCACAAATTTATCTTTTTTTGTGTGCATAGTGAGAATTTTTTAAATCTACTAATCACTTTTCAAGTATACAATACAATGTTTTTAATTATTGTCACCATGCTGTACAATACAGCTTCAACTTATTCCACCTATCTAATTGAAGCTTTGTAACTTTTTTTAAAAATTGGTTATGAATATTCATGAGTTACAAAGCTGATTGTCACCCCTCATACCCGTGATGTGGGGGCCAGATTCATACTGGCTAACTTTGTAACTTTTGACGAACATCTTCCCATTTTCCTACCACCACTTTCCCCACTCGCTGCCCCTGGTAACCACCACTCTACTCTTTGCTTCTATGCCTTGACATTTTTAGATTCTACATATGTATGAATATAATTGAGATCACGCTGTATTTGTCTTTCTATGCCTGGCTTATTTTGCTTAGCACAATGTTCTCCAGATTCATCTATGTTATCTGTCTTTCTTCTTTTTAAGGCTAAATAGTATTCTATTGTGTATATATACCACATTTTCTTTATCCATTTATCCACCCATGGACATATAGATTGTTTTCATATATTAGCTATTGTAAATTATGCTCCAATGAATATGCGAGTGCAGATATCTCTTTGTGACCCTGTCTTCAATTCCTTTGGAAATATACCCAAAAGTAGGTGGATTATATGGTTGCTCTGCTTTTAATTTTTTTAAGAACTTTCATACTGTTTCCATAATGGCAATACTAATTTACATTCCTACCAACAGGGTGCAAGTGTTCCCTTTCTTTCACAACTTTGTCAACACTTATCTTTCATCTTTTTGGTAACAGCATTCTGACAGGTGTGAGGTGATATCTCATTGTGGTTTTAATTTTCATTTCCTTGATAATTAATGATGGCATTTTCTCATATACCTATCGGCCATTCTTATGAGGTCTTTTGAGAAATGTCCATTACTGACTGTCCTTTACCGTTTTTTAATTGGGTTATTTGTTTTCTTGCTATTGAGTTGCTTGAGTTCTTATATATTTTGGATATTAACTCCTTATCAGATGTATAGTTTGCAAACATTTTCTTCCATTCTCTGGTTATAACATTATTTCTACTTGTCTTTCTATCCTTGAGTCTTTATAGAGAAATACCTTAATTTGGAACATCAACTATTAATGATGTTATTCTTATCATTAATAAAGTTATATAATGTTATTCTTGGGTAGTAAAAATTAGTGGTAGATTTTACTTTCTTTTTATTTTTCCACTTTGCCTGAGTAACTTTACAAAAAACAATAAAATTATTAATCATAGAAATTAATCAATAGAGCATCTATTTTGAACATTTACTTTATACTATGTTAAGCCACAGAAACACATTCATGCAATAATATTTTACTTTATTTTTCATAGTTACACAAAACCACAACAGTTGTGAAAATGTTTTACAACAAAAAATGAAGATGATTGGTAAATACTGATATTAGAACTTAATCATCCACATCAAACTTTAGGATTATCAATACTTTTAACTTGATAATATTTTTGAGCTCATTTTTCAAGGCAAGTATAAATTTCATATTTGATTATTTTATAAAAGAGTAGATAAATACTAGAGAAATCTTCTTAATATTTTTGAAAAGGAAGTAAATTATATATGGGTTAAAAACAAGAGAATATTCCTAAAACAGTTCCAGAAAACTTACCATATGTAACAGTTTTCCATATGATTTTTGCCATTGTTAATGCTAATACATAAAATACTAGTTGTATTTGCTCAGCTGGTTAATATTTATCTCTAAATTATCACCTCAGATATCATCTCTTCTAAAAAGAGCTCTTGAAATCCTTGTGTTGGTTCAAGTGGCTGTGTTCCTATGCCACCCTATCTATATCCCTGTAAGATGAAGTACCCCCATTATATCAGAAATTATCTGTTAGGCTAGGGTTCTCAAAGTGTGGTCCCCAGCCAGCAATGTTGACATCAGCTGGGAACTTGTTAAAAATGCACATTCTTGGTCTCTACCCCACGTTCTTCATCTCTACCCCACATGTTAAGTCATGATCTCTGTGGGGGGAGCCCAACAATCTGTGTTTTAACAAGTCTTCCAGGTAATTCTGATGTATGCTACTTTGAGAGACCTGATCTAATGCTTTCCCAGTAAAAAGTAAGCTATGTAAGGAAAGAAACTTGTATCACTCTTTGTTGTACCCCTGAATCCTAGCATTATGCCTGGCACACAGTACATGGTTTTTGAAGGCTCTTTCAAACAAAGATAGAGCCCACAAATAATGAAAATTATAGCTAAGCTTTACTGTGTCATCACTATGTTTCAGGCATTATACTAAGTATCTGAAATGTACTTATTTACCCAATGCAATATTTCATTGGGACAGATAGTATTTAGTATCTCTATTATTACACATTAAGAAATGAATCACAGAAAGATAAGGAAAGTTTCCAAGGATACACAATGAGCAAACAGCAGAGCCAATATAAGATCTCAGTTTCTATATATTCAGAGTCCAGCATGTAAACGATGAAATTATATAGGCCCATAATTTACAGAAATAAAATAATTACTTGAGATAATTTTTACTCTTCAAGTATTTGTATTTACTTGTGCCTTTTCTCTCATATATTTGTAAATATATGACATTTTGGTCCTTCAAAGAATAATTTATATGCAAACTTTCATTGATAACAGATGGGCCTCTTAAAGTCAGGCAACTTGGAACTACTTTAAACAATTAAATGAGCATGGATGGATTTACTCATAGTTATTTCTAGAGATCTATGTGAACCATTTTTTACTAAAGATTGAGTTTTACTTTCTGACTTACTCCAAAACCCTTTTTGAGTTTTGGAATCACACCCAAATCCTACAGATGTTGAGAATTTGTTAAAATATTTTGAATTAGTTATAAATTACTGTGAGATGAATCAGAACTCAAATTGACAGTTTGACAAAGCAAATGTGTCCCTCATTAGATCCTTTATCTGTTAGTGGTCAGAAAAAGTAAATATGAGTGTGTTTTATAAATTGCATTAATTGAAATATAAGCTGTTAGTTGTAATTTTATAACGATATTTTTTAAAGACCATAAATTATCAGAGATAGACATTTTCATAATGTCAGTTTACCTTAACGTCCACATAAATATAACATCATTTTGCCACAGTAAAGTTAGGACAAAATGTATTCAGGTTGCTTAAGAGCTATAGTTTATCATTTCTACTGAATTTTACTTGAGGCCATGCCTAATGCTTAGCTTCTACACAGGCCGAAATTTCTATGTGTAAAATTATGGCAATTTATTTTCATCTTGAAAAAATTGCCATTACCCCTCATTCCTTAAAATGACAAAATCTCAAACCATTCAAAACCTATTGTTAGAACATCTCAGAGTGCAACAAAGATTTAGTTGAGTAATTCAAATTACCAGGAGGCTAATTGTCATTTTTATCTTCATTATGTGAGCTGACTATAGCACTTCTTAATTCCATCATTCCTTTTGGTGCTCTGGCAAAAAAGCCAGCCTGCAGGTGCTTTGACTATGGGTCCTGGAATTCTGCCTGATCTCCATTTTTGCAAGTTGACATTGAAGCCAGGAAACAGATTATATTATGCTAATGCAGAGTTGTGGAAATGCTGCTTAGTCCAATAATCTTATAACAATACAAAATGTCCATCAACAGCAACCTGGAAGCATTGTAATTGAGGGTCAGTTTGAAACAAGCTTGATTTCATCATATTGTAAGGTACCAGCTATGTAAAGAAATCAGTCAAGTGAAGAAGAGGATGGAAAAAAAGATTAAAAGATATGAAAATTGTCAACAATATATGGAAGGAAAAGAAAGTACTCATGAGGCACATAAATAGTGTTTTTCTTCCTTTAGCTTGTATATCTTAGCTGCATACTTAAAAAGGATAAAGCCCTCTAAAGACCTGTTACCGTGTTCGTCTATCATTAATTGTCAAAGGAAGCATTGTGGAAATATATATTTAAAAAAATGAATCTCCAGTTGATTTCTATGGAAACATATGTACAATATTCTATGCATGAAGAGAAGTCACGCTATTCTGATTTCTTGACAGGTTTACTTTGTGGTTCATGAATCGTCTGTCAGAGAGTATAGAGACAAAAACACGGGATGTGTACTGAATCACTCAAAGAATGAGTATGTCAGTCAGCATCTGCTAATTATGCTTGTGTTTCATACTGGGCTTTTCATCACTCTGAAGGGAAACTAGTCCTTAGAGAAAACTCTTTGGATATTGTCTATGGTTCACAGACAGATAATGAGTACACCTAGCTGAAGCAGAGCAGCTGAAACTGAAGATGGACTGGTCACATTTGAGGTGGTAGTTTTGGGTGAAGATAGTTAAGGCAGTATATAAAGGAAAGTGGGAAAGTTTGAATTTTAAAATAATTTATCACTTATGTAGTGACTTGTGTAGTAGTTTTCTCTTAAAAACTATGTTTCAGATATTGTGGTATGCAGAATTCAAAGATTTCCCATCCCCTGGTGTATGGTGTACATATCCTCTTAATAGTCTCCCATAGAGTGTGGACAGGACTTGTAAATATGATAAGATGTCCTTTTATTATTAGGTTACTAATTAGTTAATTTCCAGCTAATCAAAGTAGAGATTATACTAGGTGACCTGACCTCATCAGGAGAGTCATTCAAAAGAAGGTGAGGTGCCACTTCTTGCTGGCCTTGAAGACCCGGCCTCCATGAAGTCTACAACTGCAAGGAAACGAATTCTGCCAAGAAATGTGTGAACTTTGAAGAGGATCCCCAGCTCCAGATACAACCCCAGCTCTGGCTGACAACTTAATTGCAGTTTTTTGAGAACTTGAGCAGAAGACCCAACTAACTTTGCCCAAACCCCTGACTCATAGAAACTATGAGGTCATACACCTGTGTTATTTTAAGCCACTGTTTGTTGTAATTTGTTGCACAGAGATTAAAAAAGAAATTAATAAAAATTTGATGTTCAAAACTGAGCTCTTTAAAGTGTATTTCTTATATCTTAAAACTATTTCTGTATATGAATGGGATGTTTTCCCCTTAGTCAATAGTATTCTTAGGGTCATGTTTCTCGAGAATTAACTGAACAGAACCTTGTTTCTAATTCTCACTGTGTTCCATCAGGCACAAATCAAATATCACTGTAAAATACTGACTTTTCAAGATCAATTTCAAATCCTCTGGTTCAATTTTCATTTTTTCCCTCATTAGGTAAAATGCCTCCTACAATTCAACAAAAACCAGAGAAGATTATGGTCTTTCTGTTCAATTGATTTAATCAACTTTTTGTCTTCCTAACAAATTGAGAAAAAGTAAAGAAACAAACAATATCTTTTTTAAAAAATTACATCTGTGTTATAATTTATAGTTTATACAGTCATACGGTTTTATAAAATTAATTTAAAATGTAGGTTTGATCTTTAAAGAGAGTTAAAGGTAAAATTTAGGATTTTAAACGAAAACTTTAGATACAAATTGACTTATAGGTAGAAAAGTGCAATCAATGACTTAAGAGTTACATTTTTTATCACATCAGATAAATCCAGCCAGAAGGAGGGGCTCAACCAAATTCAATCCAGAAAAGAACAAGCTGGTGAGAAGAATATATATGTTTATAGCCTGTCTCTGAAAACCGTAGAGTACCAAAGGGTAGATTTCATTAAGTCTTTCTTACTGTACAAAGAACTGTTAACTTTTAATCAACTAAATCTCACAAAAAATGACTTAATTATATAAATATTCTAATAAAAATAATTGTTGAACCCTCAGAATGTGAGAAGCACTTTCCTGGTAATGTGGATACATTATTGCATTTAATTTTGTTAAATTAAGTTTGGTTCAAAGCTTACTTGGGAAATAAAATTTGTCCCAAAGTGGCCTCCATACATAGTGAACTATACTCTAGCTTTGTGTATGAACAAGTTGTATCCTAACCTAGGAGCATACCCTTGTAACCAAGCAACTGAGTCTCAGCCAGACTTCAGCCAATCCCAGTTGCCAAATTACACCTGAATAAGGCAGATGTAATGTCAGACTGCATCAATCAGGTAATTCCTGTATGTCATTTTTTGTTTTCTGGTTATAAATATAGCTCACCACATTGAAGATGGGGCATTATAAACTGTCTTTGGTTCATCTTTACCTAGTTCTAGAACCTTTTTCTTGCCCAAATAAACTTTGTTAAATTTCATTTTTTCTTAAAAAAATTTTATGAAATAACATTACAAGAACAATATGATTATCTCTTTATCACTAGTACATGAACTGATAACAACAACAAAAGTAAGTAGAATGGTACCCTATCTATCTGGTTTCAAACCATTGTTCTCCATTTTTTTTTTTTGACAATTTTATGGTTCATAACAGTGTCTAGGTGAAGATTAAATTAGGCCAGGTTAGTGAATACCAGAATATAACATGCCAGCAAAGGAAGGACCTGCGCTGAGGAAGGTAAAAACAAGCTAGGAATTCCATTGGTCTCTGTGAGCTTTCTTTTCCTGTCTTGGCACATTCTTCCATAATGTTCTTCAAACTGTGGTGTAGAATGGCAAATGCTTATACTCAATTCCACATCCCTACTTCCCATGTCCTTTGTAATCAAAGCCAAATACTCAGTATTACATTTTCATAGACTTTTACTATCACATGATGGCACAAATGTATGAACATACACACAAAGATTATAAATTCAGATATATAATATTTTTTAATTTATCCAATGATTTGGCAGTTTTTTCACTTTTTTGTTTTCCTTTGATAGTTCATATCAAGGGTGAAGTAGAAATATAAAGTATCTTCCATTTGAAGACACCTTGTCATTGGAAGCCTACATCTTGGACCAGAGCTAGCTCAGTGGTAATTTTGCTCCATAATGCCTTGGCAATATTTACACTGACTTCCTACATTCTACCAGTGCTGTATCCTCAAGTGCCCAAAATGACTACAATGTACATGATTTCACTATGTAAATATGAAATGAATAATTCCAGATATGTAGTCTGCTAAATCATGACAGCTGTTTCTAAATATTTTAAATACTATCATGAGAAAAAGGAATTAGGGTGTTATCACGTGATTCCAAGAAACAGACTTAAGACAATGAATGAAGTTAGAGGGAAACAACAAAGCTGTCCAATATGGTAGCTAATTAGGGAGCATTCTCCAATATGAAGGTACTCAAACCACAGCTAGATAAGCACTTCAGAAAGCCAATCAGCAGTTAACTTTTAATATAAACACTGTTACGTCTCCCAGCACCTCACATAGTGTCTCAGGTATTGTATTACATAAACATTTGTTCACTGGATGAATATTAATAGGAAAATTTAATGTATACAAAGTAGTTGCCATTTATATTTCTACATAATTAGTAAATGGTATACCTTTTTATTCGAAATATTTTAACTTGTACATATTTGTGGGATACAGTATGTTGTTTCAATACATGCATACACTGTGCAGTAATTTACTTAGAGTAGATAGCATAGTTTTGTACCTGTTAGTCTACCACTTTTTCTTCTCCCCCCATAGACCCTGCCTCCCATCCTCTGATAACCATTGTTCTACTTTCTACTTCTATGAAGAATATATATATATATATATATATATATATATATATATATATATATATTCTACATATGAGTGCTATTATGTGGTATTCGTTTTTTTGTGCCTGATTTGCTTCATTTAACATGATGGTTTCCAGTCCCATCCACACTGCTGCAAGTGATAGGATATCTTTTTTTATCTAGCTGAGTAGTATTCCAATGCATACATACACCACAATTTTTTTTATCTATTCGTCAGTTGATAGACTTTGAGGTCGATTCCATCTCTTGGCTATTGTGAACAATGCTGCAATGAACATGGGAGTGCAAGTGTCTTTCTGATATATTGGTTTCATTTCATTTAGGTATATACCCAGTTGTAAGATACCTGGACAGAGGGTAGATCTATTTTTAGTTCTCTGAGGAACACTGTACTGTTTTCCATAGTGGCTGTACCAATTTATACTCCCACAAGCAATGTAGGACAGTTCCTTTTTCTCCCCATCCTTGTAAGCATGTTATTTTTTGTCTTGTTATTTAGAATAGCTATTCTAAATAGAGTGAGATGTCTTGTTGTGGTTTTAGTTTGCATCATTGAACATTTTTTCATGTGCCTGTTGGTCGATAGTATATCTTCTTTTCTCTTGAGAAATGTTCACTCAGGTTCTTTGCCTATTATTTAACCAAGTTATTTGTTTTTTGCTGTTGAGTTGTTAAAGTTCTTTATATCTTCTGGATATTAGTCCCTTGTCTGATGTGTAGTTTGCAAACATTTTCTCTCATTCTCTAGGTTGTCTCTTCACTTTGTTAACAGTGTCCCTTCCTGTACAGGTGTCTTTTAGTCTGATATAGTCCCACTTATGTATTTTTATTTTAGTTGCCTGGGCCCTTGTAGGCTTGCTCAAAAAAGCACTGCTCACTCCCATTTCATGTAGCAGTCTCCCTTTATTTTCATCTAGGAGTTTTATAGTTTTGGGTCTTCAATTTAGGTCTTCCATTCATTTTGAGTTGATTTTTTTTTTATATAGTGAGATACAGGAATCTAGTTTCAATCTTCTAAATGTTGATATCCAGTTTTCCCAGCACCATTTGTTAAAGAGAACATCCTTTCTCCATTGTCTATATTTGGTAACTTTGTCAAAAATCAGTTGGCTATCAACTGTGTGGGTTTATTTGGGGGCTCTCTATTCTATTTCATTGGTCAATTGGTCTGTTTTTATGCCAGTACCATGCTGTTTTGGTTATTATAGCCTTAGAATATGTTTTGGAGTCAAGGAGCGTGATGCCTCCAACTTTATTCTTCTTACTGTTGAAGATTGCTTTCACTATACAGGGTCTTTTGTGGTTCCATACAAATTTATAAATTGTTTTTTTCTATTTCTGTGAATAATGTCATTGGTATTTAATAGGGATTGTGTTGAATGTGTAGATTGCTTTGAGTGATATGGACATTTTGATGATGTTAATTCTTCCAGCCCATGAACATGGGTTTCTTTGCATTTATTTGTGTCCTCTTCAACTTTTTTCACCAGTATTTTATAGTTTTCATTGTAGAGGTCTTTCACCTTCTCAGTTGAATTTACTCCTAGTTATATCATTTTTTGGTAGCTATCATGAATGGGATTATTTCTTGTTTTCTTCTTTGGTTAGTGCATTATTGGTAAATAGGAAGCCTAATGATTTTTGTGTTGATTTTGTATCCTGTCACTACACTAAATTAATTTATTAGTTTTAGTAATTTTTTGTGTAGTCTTTAGAGTTTTATATGTATATGATCATATCATTTGCAAATAGGGATAGTTGGACTTCCTTCTTCCAATTTGAATGCACTTTATTGCTTTCTCTTGCCTTATTGCACTGGCTAGAACTATGTGGAATAAGAGAGGGGAAAGTTGGCCTCCTTTCCTTCTTCCAGATTTTAGAGGAAAAGCCTCCAATTTTTTACCACTTGGTATGATATTGGCTGTGGGTTTGTCATATCATGTTGAGTACATTCCTTCTATACCTAATGTGTTGTGTGTTTTTATCATGAAGGCGTGGTGGACTTTATCAAAAGCTTTTTCTGCCTTTATCAAAATGATTATATGATGTTTTTCTTCATTTTGTTGATGTGGCATGTCACATTTATAGAATTGTGTATGTTGAACCATCCTTGTATCCTTAGGATGAATCCTACTTGATCATGGTGCATGATCTTTTTAATGTCTTATTGGTTTCTGTTCATTATTTCATTGGGGAGCTTCACATCTGTGTTCATTAGAGACATTGGTCTGTAGTTTTCTTTTTTTGTGCCTGTTTCTGGTTTTGCTAGGAGAGTAAAGCTGGCCTTGTAGAATCACTTTGGAAGTATTCTCTCTCCTCTTCAATTCTTCGGAAGAGTTTGAGAAGAATTGATATTAATTCTTCTTTAAATGTTTCATAGAATTCAGCAGTGAAGCCGTCTGGTCCTGGAGTTTTCTTTGTTGGAAGACTTTTTATTACTGCTTCAATCTCATTACTCGTTACTGGTCTGTTTAGGTTTTCTAGTTCTTTGTGATTCAGCTTTGGTAAGTTGTATGTGTCGAGGAATTTATCCTTTTCTTCTAGGTTTTCCAGTTTGTTCACATATAGTTATTTGTAGTAGTCTCCTATGATTCTATGTATGTCTGTGGTATCAGTTGTGATGTATCCTCTTTCATTTCCAATTTTATTTATTTAAGTCTTCTTTTTTCATTGTTAGTCTGGCTAAAGTTTTGTTGATTTTGTTTATATTTTTTTCCAACTTTAATGTCTTTTATTTCTCAATAGCAAATAATAATAATAATTTTATTAAAAGATGGGCAAAAGACATTTCAAGGATTCCCTGTTCTATGGGGTCTGAAATTTGAGCATTACTGTATTCCTTCAGTGGTGTCATATCTTCTTGTTTGTGGTTCTAGTATTTTTTAGTGGATGTTTGGTCATCTGGTAGAGGACTTGCTTCTTCTATTTCTCTGGGGTTGGCTCTAAAGATAAAGATTTCTTCCTCTATTTTCAGACTCTACTGGTGACTCTTCTTATATCAATGTAGTCAGGTGAACAGCAGGTTACCTGTAGAGTGGCTCTGGCTGCTACTGTGGTGGTGAACTGTCCTTTCAGTGATAGTAGTTGTGGCAGTGGCTATATTACACAACCTTGGCTCTTGTTCCAGAATCCATGGCCGTAGACTGAGCCCTCAGTAACATGCAGATCTCGGCTCACCTCTGCACCTGATGGGGCTGGGGGCACTTCCATCCAGGGCCTAAGACTGAGCCCCTGGTGCCACACGGGTCTTGGCTCACTGGGTGGCTGCTGGGGCTGTGGGTGCTTCCCATACCCAAAGGAATGGAAATCATCATGTCGAAGGGATTCCTTCACTCCCATGTTTATCGCAGCTGTTTACAGTAGCAAGATATGAAACCAACCTAAAGTCTCTTGAGAAAATATAGAAAAATGGTCAGGGCCCCTAAGACGTTCAGAATCTTGCTGAGCATTTGCTGTAAATATGCACGTGCACCCAGGTGTTCCTTGTTATTTTCTAATGTAATTGCACATGTGCACCCAGGTGTTCAGGGTTGTGGACTTAAGTGGAAAGGACTAACAGCTCTGATGCGCGGCACTTCGGGAGACGCTTCGGGAAGCCACTAGGGCGGCTGCTCCTAGCACTGAATAAAGCCTATTAAATCTCACCCATGGCTCTCAGGACCTTTTTCTATTACCTAGCTCGTAGACCTTCAGGTCGAGGGTTTGTGAACCATTCTGTGCAGTGGGCTCAAGGGGTCAGTGAGACCTAGCCCTAGCTTTACAATGTCTATCAATTGATGACTGGATAAGGAAAATGTGATATATATACACCATGGAATACTACTTTGCCATAAAAAAGAATGAAATTCTCCCATTTGCAACAGCATGGATGAGCTTGGAGAAACTTACATTGAGTGAAATAAGCAAAGCACAGAGGGATAAATACCGCATGTACTCACTCATAAGTGGGAGCTAAGAGAGAAAGAAGGAAGGAAAGAAAGACCACAGTGGTACGTTGGACTTGCAGAGGGAGAGAGCACACCTAGGGATACAAAGTGGAGTGGGGGAAAGGGGGATAAGGAGGAAAGTTTAGGAATATTGGGTGGGGTACATGGGGTATAATTGCAATTTGTGGTAACAGGCATGATGTCAGTATGGATTTGGCCATGACATCTTGGGCACGAGTGGTGACGATCAGCTTTGTATCTCACGAATATTTATAACCAACAAAAAAGTGTATTATGCAAAAAAAAATTTTTTTAAAAGATAGGCATAGACTTGATCAGACATCTTTTGGAAGAGAACATACAAGTGGCCAACAGGTACATAAAAAATGCTCAACACCACTAACCATCAGGGAAATACAAATCAACACCACAGTAAGATATCAACTCTTTCCAGCCAAAATGGCCACCATGAAAAAGAGCAAAAGCAACAAGTGTTCGTGAGAATGTGAAGAAAGAGGAGCCCTTACACACTGTTGGTGGGGATGTAAATTAGTACGCCTAAGGAAAACAGTGCAGAGGTTCCCCCAAAAATCAAAAATAGAATTCCCGTATGATCCAGCAATCCTTCCACTGAATGAAATTGGTATGTCAAAGTGATATCTGCACTTCCATGTTCATCATGGCACCATTCACAATAGCCAAGATGTACAACCAATTCAAGTGTCTATCAATGTAAAAGTGGACCAAAAAAAATTGTGGTACATATATTCAATGGAACACCACTCAGCCATCAAAAAAGAATGAGATCCTGTCCCTGTGACAACATGGATGAACCTGGAGGACACCACACTAAGTGAAATAAGCCAGACACAGAAAGACAAACACCACATGATCTCACTCATATGTGGAATCTTAAAAAGTTGATCTCATAGAAGGAGAAAGTAAAATAGTAGTTGCCAGAGGCTGGGCAGGGTAGGAGTGAAAGAGCAATGAGGAAATGTTGGTTAGTGGGTACGAAGTTACAGTTAGCAGAAGGAATACATTCTGGTGTTCTGTTGCACAGTAGGATGGCTATAATTAACCATAATTTTTTGTATATTTTAAAATAGCTAGAAGAGAGGATTTTGTTATGTGGAAGTTTTGTCGTTTTTTTGTTTTTTGTTTTTTTTAACTTGAAACTTAATTGATTATACATATTTGTGGGGTACCGAGTTGACTATCAGTATTTATGTATGATTTTGTTTATCTTTTTGAAAAACCAACGTTTCATTGATCATTTCTATTGTTTTTTTAAAATCTCTAATTCATTTATGTATGCTCTCTCATACTATGGGATTCCACAATTCTGTACTTAGAAACAACACATTATGGAAATTCATAGTACATTGAAGAGCAGAGGATAGAGGTCTCTTTATGAAATGGAAACTCACAGGTCATTCTCTATTTCTTGATGGCTATACACTCTCCAATATATATCTAGTTGATCACTTTAATAAAAGGAACAGAGAGCTTCTGATTTAGTTTGAAACTCCTTCTTTTAAAGCCTCAGCAAAAGATTGGTATATAATTAACTACATACAGGATAAAGTTTCCCTCAGAATATTTCTGCATGACTCTCTAATTTCACTGTGTCAAACCTATAATGTCTACACAGTAAAGGAGATAATTAAAGGCAGGCTTAGTCCTTTGGAGAAGAAAAAGCTTCCAGAATATTTTCAAGATATGTTTTCTGAAGTGTCATAAAGCTTGAAATACCTCCTCTGACATTAGAAGGTTATGGGTGCACTTGTGTAGAGCAATAGCTTAGAAAGACCTATGCTGGCTCGTACTGTTTATAACCATCTGCTTCAAGATCTCCAGTTTCTAGACTTGCGACAGCTTCAGACATTTACATCACTGCAGAGTAAGAGTGTCTGCAGAGTTTGCCTCCTCTTGCCTTGCTCATCTTGCTCAATGAATTTTCTGAGAATAAGGTATCTACATACAGAGCTGTCATGTACACCCAGCTCTCCCTCCAAAGAACTTCTGAAAAGTCACAGAAAAATTGCTCCCTCTTAATACTTCTACATTCCACAGACTTGGAAATGTCTTAGCATTCACGTTTTGGTATTGTGCCTGATCTTTCTAAGATTACTCATGTGGCTGACATTTGTCAGAAACTTTCCAATGTGAAAAGACGCCATCACCAAACCTGCTTTGTACTGATCTGGAAACATGGCACCGAAAACACCAATTACATGATTTAGACATATTTTGAAGTAATCATGCAACATACAACCCCAAAAGTTCCTTTTTAAATTATGTGAAATTTTATGGACTACATTAAAACATAAAAAATTCAGCTTCTTCTGTGTTATCTTAATGACAAGTGAGGTTACATTGAACATATTACCATTTCATGGTCGCAGAAAACAGATGGATAACAACAAAAAAAAAAATGACAACTGATTGACCTTGATCAATTATCAGAGGAGATGGTAAATAAACTATAACCAAAGGGAATAGTTATGAGAATTAAGAGTTCTGAATTTCAAGTACCCTTGGCCTACTCGGAGAACAAAAAGCCTAGGCATAAACATAAGTAAAATAATTATATAGTTAAAGGCCAACTGTAGGCTGAAATGACAAATATTGAGTCTTCTGCAGACTTTTAAAAGAAACAGATGGTTTAGGTTTTATCCTAGTGTTACTAAAATATACTATCTGGGGATGCTATAATCTTCAAAAGTATCAATAAATTATGGAAGTCAAGGAATGATTGAAGAACGATTTCAGATTAAACTAAAGGGACATGACACCAAAATGCAATGTGTCACTCTTCATTGAATAATTTTCCTATAAAAGCTATTATTGAGGCCACTGGTAAAATTTGGATGGAGTCTGAGAATTAGATGGTAGTAATATTTTAATGCCAATTTCCTGATTTCGATGACCCTATTAAGGATATGCAGGAGTACCCTTGTTTGTATAAAACACACAAAGCATTTGGAGGTGATGAGGCATTATATGGGAAACTTGCTCCCAAATGGTTCAGGAAAATAAAATTATTTCTATTCATGCACATTTTCTTTCAAGTAAAAAAAGTTTAATTAAAATAAAATATAATGGGATTTTGGAACTGTATTAACTTTCAAGTTGCACACAATGAGGATCCAATTACCAGTGGCAGGAAAATACTAAAAGCTCCAGGCATGCTGCAATGATGAAACTGTTAAATTTTCACAGAACTTGAACTGGGATGGCATGTCAGTGGGAGGGAATGCACTAGTGAATGTAATATCTTAGGCACTTGAGAGATTCAGAAGTAATAATTACAAGTATATTGGAGTTTGATTCTGTTGGTGAGTACTATGATTGTAATAAATAAAGGCAAAAGCCAAGGGTGATTAATTATCAACTTAAGGTAAAGTATGAAAGTTAGAACACAGACCCGATGAACTATCACAATCTAGCCCCAGAGCTATGTCAGCTGTCCTATCCTCTGTAACAATATAGTACAAAAGGATCTGGGCTATCTGAATACCTCACAGAACATCACATTTGTCTACTATGAAGTTGGGAATTTACAAACCATTTGAAAGACTTCCTGGCATGTTACTGGGTCCTGACAGAGAATCTAATGGTCAAGCCTTACAATCAGGAGTAGGATTCTATTACACCCACAAAGTCTAAGGTCAGATCGGCTCACTAACATAATGTGGGAAGGCTTATGGGCAATTTATTATGGTAGAAAAAGGCCAACCCATTGTGATGGATAGGTTATCATAGTATGTAGGTGCAAGCCCAAAGACTGCTGCTAAAACGCAGCCCAACTCCAGGTATGTCTGAAGAACAGTGGTGAGAAGAAATCTTCTACTGGGCAGATATAACAATATTAATGGGCTCGAACTTCTGGTCCGTGATGAGTGGCTTATCTGGGTGGCCAGAGTCCTGGGAAGAAAAGACTGAAATACTAGAGACAAAGATTTCTAGGAAAGAGGTTGTGGGTGCAGCTATGGAAGAGTACATGAGAGTGAAAGTTATTTTGTCACATGTTAATGCCCATCAGAGAGCACCCACCACAAAAAGAGTGATGTCACTCAACCAGGAGGTGTCAGTCAGCCTCTGCCATTAGCCACTCCAGTACATGCACAATAGGATCATGAATGTAGTAGCCATTGTGTAAGAGATGTCTCCATAGGCTATACATAGGCCTAACTGCAAATACTCCTGACCAAGGCTGATTTAGCTACCAGTGCTACTAAATGTCAAAAAATTCCAGCAATAGAGACTAATGCTGAATTCCAGATCCAATAGCATTCTTTGAAGAGTCCAACCAGGCACTTGGTGGCAAGTTGACTACATTGGACAATGTCTGTCCCAGGAAGGGCATCTGGAGTTGAGTTATATAATGGATATGGTTTGTCTCAACTAGCAACATTATCCACATTCTTACTGAGTTTTTTATCTGCCCACATGATATCTATATCACCTTATCTTAAATGAAGGAGTTTACTTTATAGACAGCTGGTACAGCAGTAGTCCCATGGCCATGGGATCCACTTGTCTGGTCAAATACCATACCACCCCAAGATACCAGAACGAAAGAGCAAGAAACAGCATTTTGAAAGCATAAATGAAGCAACACCACAGAGAAAACACACTGCAAAGATTAGGCAGTAACCTCCATGATACAATATATTGTTTAAATCAAAGTTCATTATATGGTGCTGTGTTTCCAACAGATAGAATACCACCCATTCAAGAACTGAGGGTTGGAAGTAGCAGTGTTCCATGTAACTTTACTCTAAGTAACCCAGCAGAATTCTGTTTCCCATCCTTTTAACTTTAGGCTCTATGGATTTTAAGCTCTTTGTTGCCAGAAGATATGCTCCAAATAGCATTCCACTAAACTTTAAGTTATGAATACCAACTGGTTCCTCTTGCCAGAGATCATGATGTAAGGGAAAGATTAATCAGCTTGGTAGGGCAGTTGACCCTGAACATTAGCAGCATGTAGAGCTACTGTTATACAATGAGAGCATGTGACCCACAAGGACATCTATTGGAACTCCACCTTGATTTTGATAATAAATGGACAAGTACACCAGAGTCTCAGATCCCAGAAAGATAGGATCTGGGTCAACCACCATTTAAGTCATCTAGTCCAGGAGAGGTACTGCCAAGGGAGAAGAATTTAGGATGAATAGTAGAGAAGGAAGACTATAAGTGTCAGTCACAGCCCTGAGACTGGATGTGGCATTAAGAGTTATAGTTTTATCCTACTGATCCTGCTCTTTTGAGATTCTGCAGGGAAAGGGAGCAACCAAAGTCCTGAAGAAGCTGTCCTCAGATAGGTTGAACTTATGAAGCAAGTAGATAACAGTTGTACAAGGAGTGAAATATAATAGATAATGTGGTAGGCCAACAAAGACCCCCTTTAGGACAAAGTCACTCATTCCCCCAATTTTTGGAAGTGTTGGTGACTGATAGATCACAGATAGCTCCCTCTCGAGGAATGTGCCCCTTCACCAGGACAGCCCATATTCATTGATTAGTGGATATGAAAGTATAAAGGCCTAGACTCCTTGTTTCAATTTAAGACAACTTTGAAGAACCATCTCAACTTCAGAACTTCCCTTGGGATTGGCTTAGGCCACTACTTCATTTGCATGGCAGTTCAACTTCTCCCTCTCCCACTCTTTGTGCCCTCTATGCCTCATAGGTATTGTTTTGGAGAACTGTATCCAATAAACTTTCTGCACACAAGTTCTGATCTAAGAGTCTCTTTCTTGGGGAACCTGATTGCTATGATCCAAATGTTGTGTTCCCCCAAAAGCCAGATGCTGACACCCTAACCTCCAATGTGACGGTCTTTGGAGGTGGGGCCTTTGGGAGGTAATTAGGTTTATATGATGTCATGAGGGTGGAGCCCACATAATGAAACTAGTGTCCTTATAAGAAAAGAAATAAGTTAGAGTGTTCTATCTCTCTCTCTCTCTCTCTCTTCTGTGAAGATACACTGAAAAGGCAACCAATTGTCTGTGAACCAGGAAGAGGGTCCTCACCAAGAATTGGATCATTCTGGCACCCTCACCTGGGATTTCCAGCTTCCAGAACTGTGAGAAATAGATGTCTGTGGTTTGTACCACCCAGTCTGTGGCATGCTGATATAGCAGCCAATATTAATATAGACACTGATCCAAGAAACTACTGGATGGGAAGCATCTAATTCAGATGGATTGAGAGGAAGGACTATAACTATTTTTGAGACTCTTGAGTTCCGTCCAGTATCACTTCTTAGAATCTTATAGAACAAAACACAAATAATAAAAATGAGAGAAAAGGAAAGTCAGAAGTTAAAGGGAAAGTGAATGAAGAAGCAGAAGTAGCAGCTATTTATGTTGGACACTTAATATGTGACCTACTACAGAGGCTTTCCACATTTAATCATATTTAATTCTCAACAACCAAATAAATTATTATCCCAATATCATAGTGAAAGAAACTAAAAGTTAGAGAAATTTAATAACATGTACTACTAGTAGTGTTTCTGTTACTTGAACCCAAAACTGATTGATTCAATTATCCCTTGAATCTCCTATTTGTAAGAATAAATCAAATGAGACAGGATTGAGAAGAGTGGCAAAGCAAGCTAGGGTATAGGCAATCAATTACAAGTGGCTTGAGCATCAGAGTGTTGAACAGCTAAAATTTATTGAACGGTACTCTGTGCCAAGCACTGTAGTAAGTTACTTACCTGGATTTTCTCATTTAATCATTAGGACCACTACCTGAAGAGAAGTAATATTATGAACTTCATTTTACCAATGAGGACACTGATGCTCAATGGAGTTAACTTACTCAGGTTCACATGAATAGTGTAGTCCAATTGTTTTTAAACTCTATCATGGAGAATAGCTGAAGAACTTGTTAAAATACTTAGTAATAGGTCTTTCCTTCATAGTTTCTGATTTAAAAGATCTACAGTGCATCTGAGAATTTTTAATTCTAAAAAGTTTCCATGTGAGGCTTATGCTGCTAGACCATAGACACATTGGAGAACGAACTGGAAAAGTCAAGAACAATGTCCACAAACTCAGGCATCTCAACTACATAGCCCACATTTTATCGCTGAATTCACATTTGTAACAGAACAAATCTAGGTAGGAATGAGTACCATTGTTAGTACCAACATGAATTCGCAACACTAAGCAAGGCATTTTGTATTTCTGTTTCTTTATAAAATAATAATTGAACCTCTGCCAAATCCATGGAAATGAAACCAACAACCACAGATTTAATTTGATTTCATATTTAAGATTAGAAATATGTATTTTGCTTAGTTTAAGAGTTAGCCTGTGGCCACTATGGCAGAAAAGCATGTAAGTCTCAATAAACAAATGGGGGAGCTTACACCAGGGAAAAATGCATGAAAAGTTGTTTAAAGAAATGTCCTCCTTATCGTAAAGAAAAATGTAGTCAGTTAAACATAAAGTAATCGTCATGATCATCATCATCAGTAGTGATTTAGGTTCACAAGATATTTGTTCCTTGAAAAATGCTCTGTGATAATATCTCTGAAACCAGTCATCTCTGACACCAGTCCTAAGTTTGCTTTACAATAAAGCAAAATCATGAGAGACCACAGATCTGCTGAAACACAGGTGCTCCCCAGATCTGATGAAGCCAAAACAGACATTACTCACGATGCCAGAAATACTTGTGCAGACCTCACTACAAGCCAATCAGATCCTCACATGACTCCCAAGACCCCCATTCATGATTTTTCGCTCTAGATGTTTGTGTGATTTTAAGCCATTGGGGTTTTGAAAGTACTAGCTTCCTGTTCTCCTTGACTTGTGCCTTTCAATGAAAGCTTAATTTTTATTACTGATAATCCTGGTGTGAGACTAATTGATGGGTGAGTGGACCCTTCGAGGTTTGGTAACAGAAACCTAAATTTTCCCTAATATTAACACTAATTTTCTTAAGAGATGTAACTAAGTAAGTCTGAATAATAATTACTTCCAAAGGCAGACTGTACTGTAAGCAGTTCAGAGGTTTACACTCTCCAGAGAGAGCAGGTGGTTCACACTAAAGACCTTGAGAACAAAGGAGTGACAAAGAGTCGGTGGGTATCAGGTGAAAGAAGAAAAACACCAGAAGGTGGGATAGATAAGGAAAGAGAAAGTAGCATTTCACTTACTGCAATTTCCCCTAAATTTGGCCTCAAAAAGGGTGCCAGTGGTTTGTGCCCACTCTGGATTAGAAGAGGGATGACTAGAGCCCCTTCTCAAGGAGGTGCCTATCATACTACCTAGCTCTGTGAAGGACAGATAAAATGTGTAGCTTTAAGTGGCACATAGTATTTTGAAAAAGACATGGTTTAAAGTTGTGTAACATTTAGAGGACAGTACCAAGCAGGATACAAACAAGTATGCAAATGTGGAACACTGTTAGTGTCAGCAGAAGCCACAAGAATAGAATAGAGGAACTTCAAGGCAGGAGCATTTGGGCCTCTCAGACCCCCAAATAACAGAATTCAACAAGGAAATAACTGAAGTCACCATCAAAGGAACACCTCCAGACAGAACCAGCTTAATTTTTCTCTAAAACTTTGAATAGAGCATGTTCTAGTGTCTTAGTTTTATTTTTATTAACCATTATTAACACGCTGGGCAATTAAATACAAGTAGATATACACAACTGACTTTATTTTGAAGAAGAAACACTATATGTTTTACAAAATATTTCTTCTGAGAAGCTGAGAATACTTTTAAATGTTGTTTTACTCATGTCTCACTCAGGGAGGCAAGTGTAATTAAATAGAAATGATTTCTATTGCTTTTAAAATGAGATGACTTTTGACCTCTTGTCCAAAGTACTCATGTAGCATATTATCTTTGCTTTTCCTAAATCATTTTCTTCCCTTTAAAATAAGTTCATTTTTCTGCCACACCATTTAGGGATTAGTTAACTAATGTGTGTTCAAGGGGGAAAAAAAAAAGACTGCAAATAAGGCAAAAGAGTTTTTAATTTTTTTTAAATGTTATCCTAGAACATTTTCTAACAAGACTTCCTGAGGGACATCTGATTCTCTCACAGAATATAATTTTGATTTACTCTTCACAGTTGATTAGGACTCACATGTCTTATCACTCTGTAAAGTTAGAGGTTGATTTGTAGAAAATGAACCAGGTGTGATTTTTTTTCTGTTTGATAGAGAAGATAACCCCCAAAGGTTATAGTCTTATTTCCCTCTAGGATAATAATGTGGTCTGTATCAAACTAAGCAATCTATTTCAAATTTCTTATTCCACTGACCTTATAAATTTGAATTTCTCATAACCTAGAATCAGCTTTTTCATCCTGTGTGTTCCTGTATTAATGAGTTAGATAAAATTTTGAAATGGGCTAACTACTTCTATGAGTATTATTTTTTTTCTAAAATTTGAAAATCATGCATTTGAATGTAAATTGAATGAATTAATGTTTAAATATTTTTATCTACCTTTTTTCTTTGTCTCATATTTAACTTAGATGAGAAGCAATGGTTTGAATGAGTCTCAAATGAATACAGTAAGGTCAGCAATCATATCCTGGATATCAGGCAACAAGTTTCTTGCTACCTTATCCAGGACTTTGAAAGTTAAAGGGTATTAATGAATACTTTTTTATGAAAAGATTTAGGAAGTCTTAGATTAGCTAAATCAACTAAACTGCTCCCTTGGAATAGATTTACACTGTGTCTTTCAAAGACTAGTCATATTCCTGCACATTTTCATAGTCACTAATGAAGCAAGGTTAATCTATTGCAAAATTTTTCCAAATTATTTCAAAGTTTAGCAGCAGGAACTATGGCAGGCTTTATCAGAAGATGAGAATTTATTCTATACTAGAACTCCAAAGTCCATGTGTCTCACTCTACCTCTACCATGGATTCATGAACATTTGTAGCTCAGGTCAGCAAGCATTCTGATTGGTAATGGAAAACGAAGAGGAATAAGACATAGCCTCTGTTCTCGTAGACTGTACAGTTTAATCTACTCACTGATTCATTTCATATGTAAGTATGGAGGGCCTTCTAAGTATCCACCCTTGATATAAGCAGTAAATCATTTTTCTGTCTTTCAGTGAGCATACATTTTTAAAAAATGGGAATGAGAGACAAAAATAGATGCATAGATAAAGCCAGCTACTGATAAATGCTATGAAAAAATTAAGGGGAATAAGGAGAGTAAGAATGATGGATGCTCTTTTTTTGCATGCAGTTGGGGTGTGTCTATGTGGTGGAGGGAGGTTTCTCTGAGGAATTATACATTTGGGCCAAAACCAAATTGAAGGGAGGGGACTGTGTTATTAATTAACTTATATTGGTCCACAACAAATGATAATATAAATATTCATTGTCTGTCTTATAAGCATTCTAAGAAAATTTTTAAAATATGTAAACCCCATAAAGTAATGAATGAGATAACCTATCTCTATCATGACATAATATAAAATTGATTCTAAAAGTTGTAAACAAAATGAATATTTGTCTTTTTCAACTATGTAAATACAGTTAACTAAGCAGCAAAGGATAATAGAGTTTCGATTTTCTGTGCCAGAATCTCTTTGGTTCCTAAAATCTAAGTCAAAATAATCATGTATTCTTTTTCTTACTCAGTTACTCAAAATCATGTCAAAACTTAAGTTGCTTATATTTAGAATAGTAGTCCTTAATCTTGGCTGCACATTAGAATCACATGGGGAATTTTAAACCTATATAGTTGCCTGTCCTAAAAACCAGACTCTGAGATACTTGGCCTGGGGTGTAGCCTGAGCATGGGGGTTTTAATAGCTCCTCATGTGATCCCAATGTGCAGCAGTCGAAGCTGAGGACACCTGTTTAGACCAGGACTTCACTAGTTGGTTTACTGCTTGCGCACCCCCACCATATCCACCCCCGGAGTTCTTAGTCGTCTCTCCTTTCATTTGTTGACAGAACACCATGCCTTGTTCATCACATGAATAATAGTATTTTATAACCCATACTAGCCTTTCCTGTTGGGAGATTCTATTTAATTCTGTATATCTGAAGACTTTTTTTTTTTTCTTAGTGCTCACAGATTCTGTTTTAATTTGAATTAATCATTTTCTAGATCTATTCATGGCAACATCCTCTAATTTCTTTTCATTTAAATGTTGGCTTAGTTCCACAGTTGCATGTAAGCTGTGTACTACTTGGTTTTCGCCCTTGTTTTACTGGAATATACTTTAAGTGACTTCCTTAGGAATGATGTATGGGCATCCTTTCTGAATCCTTGTAGATCTGAAATGTTTTAATTATATCCTTACACTTGATTAATAATTTAGCTGTATATAGAATTCCAGGTTGAAAACTTTTCTCTTGAAGATATTTGAAGTTATTGTTCCATTTTACTCTAACACCTAATGCTCCTAATGAGGAGCATGATGCATTTCTCTGTTTCTGGTAGACTGATTCTTTCATATCTAGAACAATTTCAGCACATTTTATATCTTTTCTTTTTATTATATATTCCACATGCTTTCATTATCTGTACTCTTGCTAAACCGTCTACTGAATAATCATCATTTTTAATTTCCACATTATCTTTATTATTTTCTTAATGCTTCCTTCTCTTAATATCCTGTTTATGTTTTATGGGTCCAAGGTCATCTTGAGTTTCTCTGAGGATATTTATAGGGTTTTTTTTCCTTCTTCTGTCCTCTGAATTTTCATTTTTTTCTAAGGGGATCAGAGCTGTATTTTTATTTTGTTTGATCTTTTCTTTTCATATTGCTGATTTTCTTCAAGTATCTGATGATCCATTGTTATCTTTTTAAGGCTAAAAATGAGAAGATAAAAAGGTTAGCCAAGGGTTCTCAGCAAAAACCATAGCTTCATGACTTGCAGGATATGTATTAGGTAACAGGAGGAGTGGCTTTTCACTAAATTGGGGCTTCCCAAATATCAGAATAAGGAGGGCATCACTTTGGAGACCAATTCCCATCCTAGTAGCTCCTCTCTGATCTCCTTAAGGAAGATCCTTCTTTTTTACCAGGGGGTTACGTAACAGCAGGCTGATAAGCTGGTGTGGTAGAAGAAGGCAAGAGAAAAGCTGGACCCCTAGTGCATATGCTCCCTGATAGACTTTAAATTAATCTCCCTGTTTTTAGCCTCTTCTCCCACCACCATCTGAACCCAAATCTGGAGCTTTTCTGAGTGTTACAAGGAGAGATCATCTGCCTCCCTTCTCTGTGGGTGTCCCTCTGGGTATTCTGGGCTATGACTCCCTCCTCTCTGCTTGATTTGTTAAAACATTCCCTTCTGATTTCTGTCTTCCAGAAATTTGTGTTCTTCTCTGCTATTATACTAATTGGGTCTTAGATGAAGGGAGACCAGTAAGTATGCTTATTGTGCCATCTGGAGTCAGAGATATTGAGGTTTTATTCTTGCATTTACCTCTTTTAATTTAAATTTGACCTGAAAAAAGACCTCCAAATCAATTGTTCTGATAAGTAGCAGATCCATCTACAATGGTACCCAATTAATGGCAGCAAGTCCAGATTTTCTTTTATATTACAGCAGATGCTAGGACCAGAAGAAAGCCATTTATGTTGGATAGACAGAGGTCAGCCTCTGAGCCAATGCTTGTAGAAAGGATTAGAGTAACCTGATTCTAAAACTTGGTAAGCCTGATTCTCTCCACAGACAGGGGCCACTTAAACCCCTCCTATAGTCTCAGCTTCACTCTCAGTTCCTAGGACCAATTCAGCATAAGAGAAAAAACTGAACTGCCTCCAAATTCCAATAGAATGTAATGCAACAATCTCCACAGCTGTTTGATCCAGTCTTTCTAAGTAGCCACTATAATTATCTTTCTGTACAAATCCTGCCCAATTATTTATTCTCTTTGGATCCAGACAGGGTTGGGGCTACTCTTTGCTTGACACCTCCTTCTGTGTATCTGCTGGGCTCTTCTGCTGATGCTGCCTGCCTGCCTTGAATCATTTGCCCTGGATTTCCCACTCTTTGCTTCTCCCACTGTGGCACAGAGCTCCCCGCTTTCAGCGTGCACACCACTGTTCACAGTGATTTGATGTCTCTGTTGTTTAGGTGTCATGCTTGCCTACCAGCCTGAACTGCTGACAACATCTTCTGATGGTTATTTTCCAGGACTTATCTAGATCCATTAAGCATGGTACAAGTCAAGGAAAAATTTAAGATAAGCTTAAGAGGATGAAAAATTTTCTGAAACACTCATAAAGCCCCATTTCTAACAATCTCCACTGCCTCCTCCCAGTGCTCATCTCCTAACCCTGCTGTATTCTCACTTGTTAGGGAGAATGATAGGAACTAAGAGCATGGGTTTGAATGGAGTCATTGCTCTAATAATTATACACTCTGTAACTATGGCAGAGTGTTTGTTTCCCCACCCAAGGATTAGGAAAATAATAATGCTAACACAGAGATTTTTGAGAATTATAGGAGATTGCACACATTCAGTAGTTAGAACAATCCACATATTTGTTTTGGTTCTCCATAGTACCCAGCTCTTACAGTACCCCCCTTATCTGTTCCAAGAGCCCCAGTGGATGCCTGAAACTGCAGAGAGTACCGAACCTTATATATACTATGTGTATTTCCCTATCAAGTTGAGAACTTTCACCTTTTCACTTAAAGCACCTTACAGCTTCTCTTTAGCATATAAATACCAGCATCACTGCACTCGTGCTTTGGGGTCATTATGAAGTAAAATAAGGGTGGCTTGAACACAAGCACTGTGATACCACAGCAATTGATCTGATAACCAAGCTGCTACTATGTGACTAATGGGCAGTAGCTTAGACAGCATGGATGCACTGGACAAAGGAATGATTTACATCCAGCTCAGCCCGAGATTTCGTCAAATTAGAACAACAAGAAAGCACATTTTAATACCTACGAATTGTTTATTTCTGGAATTTTCTGTTTAATATTTTCAGACCACACAGAAAGTGGAACTGTGAATAAGGGGAGACTACTGTATATCATGTGCACACTATGCCAATCCTACTTAACTCACTCAATTTGCTGAAAGTGTGAGCTTGATCTGGGCCCTCAGCTTAGTGCCTTGATTCTGGATATTGTTCTGCCTTAAAAGAAGTACCTAAGAGCTAAGCAGCTGCCTGTGAATAGTGTACCATTTTAATTACTGTAAATTGAGAAATATTTATAAAATAATTTAATTTGTAAAATCAAAGTTAATTATTTTGGAAAAAACTGTTGCTTATTTTGAGTGTATAGTAACTGAATATTAACCTATGAAAACATGCTCTTGACATTATTTTAGGGTGAGAAACAATGATAGGAATTTGGAAAACTATGCATTTAAAATTCTAAATTTCCCTATATGATGCACATAGGTGAATTTTTCTTTCTTTTTTTTTTTTTTTTTTTGTCTTTTTCGTGACCAGCACTCAGCCAGTGAGCGCACTGGCTATTCCTATATGGGATCCGAACCCGCGGCGGGAGAGTCGCCGCGCTCCCAGCGCAGCACTCTACCAAGTGCGCCACGGTCTCGGCCCTGTAGGTGAATTTTTCTAGAGCCTTACACTTACTATAGGTTGTACCAAATAGTTAGATAAAGAAGTTCCTATAATTACAGTGGTTAAAGATGTTGCAATAGTTTTTCAGTTAAATTATGTCAGTGCAAGTTCTGTTCTGCAAAAAAAAGTAAAGACAATTTGCATGTAAGTTTTCGTGTAACCTCTTTTATATCAGTAATTGTCAATCATCAGGTTGGTCAGTATGTTAGGGGAGGAGGTTTGAGCCCAGTCATCAGTACTTTTCAAAGCTCCTAGGTGATTCTTGTATGCAGCCATGTTGGACAAAGCAGAGACTGTAAACACTTGTATCACATTTTTAAAGAACAGGTGTAAACTTTTATCCCAAATACAACCATGGTGGATGTTAAAGCAATATTATGTGAAGCAATGTTTACCAAATTTGTCTGATCAAAATAATCACCTGGAGCAATTGTTAAAAATGAAAATCTCCAGGGCTCTCTCATATTCAGAAGTCCTTCTGATTCACCCCAGATTCAGTAGGTATGGGACAAGAACCAAGAATCTGCATTCCCACACATACCCCAGCTGATTCATACAATCATATATGTGCAGCAAATATGAACTTATAGGACTTCAATGAAGACAGAACTTTCAGATAAATCTAAAGCTTATAGGTCTCCATTAAAGACAGAACTTCAGATCAGAACTTTAGTGTTAAGGTCATGGGCATGTGTGAGAGTTCCCATGTATAACTGGAAGTCTTGACATTGTATTGGATCATAGAAAAATGTGTAGATCATGGAAACATCCTTAGAGGTTCAGATCATAAAGCGCATCTCACTAGATTGGTAGAGAGCTGTCAACAACATGTAAAGTAAGCTGCCCTGGACAGTGCAGATGACAGGGGATCTCAGCCTTTCCTTGACCTTGACTGTGGTGCACCTCTTCTCATGCTCTCGTGGCTTTATGCTAACCACTGCCACATCACTTTGTGTGTAGTGCTGGGGTGAGTATGCAAGTATAAGATCCATGTCTTGTGTTTCGCTATTGGGGTAAGGAATCACTTTTCTTTCTGGACACGCATGTGAGAAGATACAGAAGCAGATTGAGCAGTGTCGTCAAACTACAATCCACAGCCTGTTTTTGTAAACAAACTTTTCTGGGGACACAGTACACCATTCATTCATGCATTATTCACGGCTGCTTGGGAACTGCAATGTTAGAGTTGTATAGTTGTGACAAAGACCATCTGCTCTGCAAAGCCAAAAGTATTTAACTATCTAACCCTTTACAGAAAAGTTTGCTGTTCCTGTGCTACAACCACCTTGCCACTGTGAAAGTTCCTGGAATTGTCAGCTCAAAGCAAAACAGAGTATGGGATGGTGAGAGGCTGAGCCCTGAATACTGCAGAATCTGAAGCTATCTCTACCCCTTGGCTTTTCAGTTTGAGAACATAAATTATATTTTTGTTTTGTTTTGGTTTTCTTTTGCTTTTGCTTTTACTTAAGCCATTAGAGTTGGGTCTTTCCTTATTTGTAACAATAATAGTCCTGGCTAATAGTTGTGTCAATTAGAAATACAAGAATGACAGAAAAAGAAACATTGCATAAATCTCTGTAGTAAGTATTTAAATATCTGACCAACTTTGAGTGACATTGAGAAGCTAAGTGCTTTTATTGTGGTGAATATCAAGATTCCTCCCTAAAAGTGGCAAATGCTTGCAGAAATAATTGAACACAAGCTAATAAAAGAATGACTTCTATCAAGACCAAGAAAGAGACAACATGCTAGCCTTTCTGTGATTAGATCTTTGCCAGTAGCCTAGAGAGTTGGGATTAATGGTGCACGCACATATTATACACTTGGTAATTGTGTTTCATATTTTGCACTTGTAGGCTTACATTCCTTGCTAGCTGAAACTGATTTAGCTATGCAGTTTAAACCTTTTCTTAACATAATTCAGAAATGTATCATGTTCACCCTTAACTCCCTGCTTTCTAGCATAAGATCTGGCACCTGTTAGTTGCTCAATAAATAGAATAAATGGCTTCTACTGTCCAATGCTCTTTACAACCATAGAGCCACCTTATTCATGATCCCTGATAATTTTTTCATTTCAATACTGCTGACTCTTAACCTTATAGAAATGAAATTGGCATAAGACTTGGTGAGATTGAGTTCATTTGCTGTTCACTATGTCTTCTCTTGGAGGAGATGCTCACCTTGCATTTACGGAAGGGGAAAAAGCCACACTGTGTGAAGCAATAATGTTCCCTATAATTTGGTCAAGGATATCGTGAGCCCTTGTCTACGCAGAGGAAAAACATTCTGTATTCCAGGTTTCACATGTAAAAATTGTTTCTTTGAGTCTATTGCATAATCTTTATGTTTCCATTAGGATAAAGATTGCTTTAAATAAGCCCTCTTTGAGTCCTTAATTGAGAACAAGAGGCCTTGGCTGAGATTTACCCTAACAAACTTAGACTCTTCATTTTACTGATAACAGAGGGTGATTTAGACTACCTGCTCAACTTAAATCTCACTTGAAGATCAGAGAATAAGATTTCTGGATAATCTTCCCAAGTCCCAAATAAGATTTGAATAAATCAGCTGAAGCATCTATTTTTATTTGAATTTCTTATTCAGAAACTTTCTCCTAAACTCACCGCCTGGCTTACACCTTGTTCTCTATTGATAATAAGTAAAGATAAATCCATAAGAGAGGACATGATATCTTTATTAGTTATTTATAGCTGCATAACACATTACCTCAAAACTTAGCAGCTTGAAATGACAATATTCATATGTCACAGTAAGATGCAAATCTGAGCACAGCTTAGCTAGGTCCCTTGGCTCTGGGTCTCTCACAAGGCTATAGTCAAGGAGCTGGATAGAGCTGCCACACTCTCAAGGTTCAACTGAGGGAAGTTCTATGTCTAAGCTTGCTTACCTGATTCCTACCAAGATTCGGTCCCTCGCAGCCTGTTGGACTGAAGGCCTCACTGTTCCATTAGCAGTTGTCAGAGGCCTCTTTCTTTGGTTTATTACCATGTAGATCTCACCATTGGGCAGCTCTCAACATGGCAGCTGGTTTCATCAGAAGTAACATTCCAACACTTTTGCCATATTCCACTTGTTAGGAGCAAGTCACCAAGTCTAGTTCACGTTTAAGGTGAGAAGATTACACAGGGTATGAAGTCAGGAAGTGAGAATCACTGGGAACCACCTTAGAAATCTGACAACCACAATGTCCTTATGAATCAAGCTGCCAAAGGGGATTGAAATCTTAAAACAAATAAAAAAGTCCAAAGTGTGGGAGCATATTCACTTTTTCTCCTTTTTCCTGTACCCTCAACACAAGTCCCTCTGATGGCTTGCGTTGAGGGTCTAAGGACATGTCAAGTGCCCAGGTTTCTCCCATGTTCTCTGCTGGTCCCCTTCAGATACCACCCCATTGCTATCCAATTAGCTACTTACCTCCTTTTCTCTCTCTTTAATACACTTGAATGTCACGACTGTTTCCACCAAAGCACCAGCCCAACTCTTTAGCTTATAGCTAAATTCAATCAC
Source organism: Cynocephalus volans (assembly GCF_027409185.1). Lineage (NCBI taxonomy): Eukaryota > Metazoa > Chordata > Mammalia > Dermoptera > Cynocephalidae > Cynocephalus > Cynocephalus volans. Next base: position 103,529,601 of record NC_084461.1, read on the forward strand.
CCCTTTTCAAGCTTTGGTTTAATTTGTTTTCTGTATCATGTAGTACTTATGGTTGTTCCCACCTTTTGGAGATACTCTCCTCCTCTGGCTTCCACTATACTGCTCTCTTACAGTGTTGCCCTACCTGTCTGTCCACTGTTCCTCAATCTTATTGACAGAGAAATCAATCTGAGCCTGGCTTTTTAATGGTCACTTTTAGATTTCTAGATTAGGTTCTCTTCTCTTTTTATCATGTAAGTACTCATAAGAAGACTTGAACCTCTTTCCTGATTTTAATTACCATCTACATGAACAACCCCTAAAGTTTTCTCTTCAACACAGATTTCTCTCCTCTAAGTCTCATGCTCCTATCTAACTACATAAAAACTTCCATTTTGTAATTCAAGTTTGATGTCAAATGAGGTCTTCGCCCTCCTCAGCCAAATCTACAGCCCCTGAGAGGCTCCTCCTCTCTATGAGCAGAACTTTCTCCATTCTGCTAGTCAAGTTAGAATCCTTGGTGAATCTTTGGCATCTCCCTTTACATGGATACTTCCAGCCAATCAATCATCAATTTAAATCAAGAGAAAGCAAAAGATTAGGTGCCAAGATAATCCTTACCTACAATTTCATAGCCCCCACACTCCACATTTAACCTCCAATTTGAATGAAAATTAAATATGTAAAGAAGTGACTTTAAGTAAAAATCTGGATGTCCTATTTGACAGGCAGAATAATGGCCCCTGCAAAGATATCCATGTCCTAATCCTCAGAGCCTGTGAAAATGTTATGTTATATGGCATGAGGGAAATAAATTTGCATATGAAATTAAGGTTTCTAATTAGATGATCTTAAAGTGGAAGATTATTTTGTATTATCTGGGTAGGCAAATGTTATCAAAAAGATCCTTAAAAGTGGAAGTGGGAGACAGTAAAGAGTCAGTGCCAGAGTGATATAACATGAGAAAGACTAAAACCAGCTGTTGTTGAAACTAGAAGGGGCTCTGAGTCAACAACTAAGGGAGGCTACTAGAAGCTGGAAAAGTCAAGAACATAGATTATCCCCTAGAGTCTTCAGAAAGGAACACAGCTCTGCCAACACTTCATTTCAGCTCAGAGAGATGCTTTTCAGTCTTCTTACCTCCAGGACTGTGAGGTAATACATTGTCTTAAGCCACAAATTTTACTGTAATTTGTTACAGTAGCAATAGGAAATTAATGCTTCCTATATTTTATTCTCATTTTCTATTCTTTATGTTAGACTAAATCTGGCAAACTCTGTATGGTAGAAGTGCATCATCTCACTCTTGTCGAATGATCAAATCCAAGAGACACTCCAAAACACTTTTACAATAGGTAAAAGGCAAGAAGCAGAGCTGAACCAGACCACTAAGATGCTCCTCTCAGATTCCATTGCCTATTTACCCTAATGTGATTTTTAAAAATTTCCTGAAACTGAAGTAAGGACGCCAAGTTATTTTTGATGAGCATTCTCTTCCACAAGCTTTTTTGAAGTGGGTCATTGCCATTCAAAATGCATTCATCTTAATATCAATGCTTCAGTTTTCATCAACTCTGCTGAGGAAGTACAAAAATAAAAACAAATCAATTCTTTAGAGAGAAGGAAAAAGAATCAGCTCAGAAACTAGTTCTACATAAAAAAGGAAGAGTATGAGAGAAGTCAAAAGGAAAAACAAAATATTTTATTTTTCATATTCTTAATAGATCTAAAATATCAATATTTGTTAAAGTAATAATAATAACAATGTATTGGGTGATTATAGCATATAGAGAAATGAAATAAATAACACTAATGCCATAAAGAACAGGAAAAAGGAATTGGAAATACTATGTTATAAGTATAAATGAAGTGGTGTAGTATTACCTGAAGGTGGAAATAGATTAGTGAAAAATGGATGTTGTCAACTCTAATGCAACCAATATAAAATTTGAAAATGAAATATAATAGATATACTAACAGAGAAGGTAAAATGAAACAATACAAAATGCTCAATTAAACTAGGAAAGGCAAAAAAAAGAAGAAAAAAGAACCAAAGGACAAGTAGAAATTTTAAAAAGTTACATCTATGGTAGATATTAACTCAACCATATTATTAATCACTTTAAAGTGAATTTTTAAAATATATCAATTTAAAAACAGAGACTGTCAGGGCATATTAACAAAAATAATACCCAACTATATGTCATCTATGAGAAACCCACTTTAAATACAAAGCAACTAAGAAGTTAAAAATAAAGAGATGGAGATAGCAAATTAATCAAATAAATAAGGAATACCTATATTAATCTTAAACTGAGCAGATTTCAAAACAAGGAAAATTATCAGGGAAAAAAGAGATATTATATGATGATAAAGATTTCAGTTTTCCATAAAAACATAATCCTAAATGCATATTCATCTAACAAGAGTGTATCGAAATATGTGAAACTGAGAACTGCAACAGGGATTAATGAATTTGTTATTTTAGTTGAAGACTTCAAGACTCCTCTTTCAGTAATTGATAGATAAAGCAGGCAGGAAATCAGTAAGGATATAATTGACCTGAATAGCACTATCAATAAAGCTACTCTAATATTTATAGAATCCTCCATCTAACAAAAGCAAAATACACATTTTGGGGGGTCACATAGAGTGTTCACCAAGATATACAACACTCTGGACCAAGAAACACACCTTAACAAAACAGAAATTTAAATAAAAAAGGAATCAAATTATATTCTCAGACTGCAAAAGAATTAAAATAGAAATCAGTAATAAAAAAAGTTAGAAAATCCCCAAATACTTGGATATTAAGCAATACATTCCTATACAACACATGGGTCAAAGAAGAGTCTCAAGAGAAATTTAAAATATTTTGAATCAAATAAAATGATAATACAACTTATCAAATTTTGTGGGATACAATGAAAGCATACTTAGAGGAAAATTTACAGCATTGAATGCATAAATTAAAAAAGAATAAAATTCTAAAATCAGTAACCTAAACAACCATCTTAGAAGACTAGAGAATGGTAATAATTTCAAGCCTAAAGCAAGCAAAATTTTGAAAAATTAGAGCAGAAATTAATAAAAATTCAAAGTAGGAAAACAAGACAGAAAATCAATGAAAACAAAAATGGTTCTTTGAAAAGATCAATGAAAGTGATTAACATTTAACCAGGCAAAGAAAAGAAAAAAGGAAGGAAGGAAGGAAGGAATATAGAGAGAAAGAAAGAGAGAGAAAGAAAGAGAGGAAGGAAGAAAGACAGAGAGAAAGTAAGGAAGGAAGGAAGAGAGAAATAAAGAAAGAAAGAGGAAGGAAGAAAGAAAGACAGAGAGAAAGAAAGGAAGGAAGGAAGACAGAGAGAGAGAAAGAAAGAAAGAGAGAAAGAGAGAGAGAGAAAAGAAAGAAAGAAAGAAAGAAAGAAAGAAAGAAAGAAAGAAAGAAAGAAAGAAAGAAAGAAAGAAAGAAAGAAAGAAAGAAAAGAATCAAAGAAAGAGCATAAATTGCCAAAATCACAAATGCAAGAAGGGTCATCGCAACTGAACATTAACAGGATAATAAAAGAATATCATGAATAAAAGAATCACTCTACACCACAAATTTAACAACTTAGATGAAATTTACCACTGAAAGACACATCTACCAAACCTCACAAAAGGAGAAATATATAACTTTAATAATTCTATCTGCGTTTTTGAAATTGAACCAATAATGAATAACCTTTCAAAAAAGAAAGTGCCGGGCCCAGATGGGTTCACTGGTGAATTCTACCAACCATTTAGGGATGAAATGATGATTCTCTACAGTCTCTTCCAGGAAATAGAAGCAAACACTTTCTGACTCATTCTAATACCAAAACAATAAAGATATTAGAAGAAAGGAAAATAAATGTATATACAAAAGACCTCAATGAAATATTAGCAAATCAAATCCAACAATATATAAAAGAATTATACAACCCAACCAAGTGGGACTACTTCCAGGTAGGCAAAAAATCAATTAATGTAATCCACTACCTCAACATTCTAATGAAGAAAGGTATATACTTTAATCAATTGATATAGAAAAAGCATTTGATAAAATCCAATACCTGGGCCGGGCCCGTGGCGCACTTGGTAGAGTGCTGCGCTGGGAGCGCGGCGACGCTCCCGCCGCGGGTTCGGATCCTATATAGGACTGACCGGTGCACTCACTGGCTGAGTGCTGGTCACGAAAAAATGATAAAAAAAGAAAAAATAAATAAATAAATAAATAAATAAAAATAAAAAAATCCAATACCTATTTATGACCCAAAAAAAACCTCTCAGCAAACTAGGAATAAAGGAAAACTTCAACTTGATAAAGAACACCTACAAAAAATCTACAGCTAATGTCTTACTTAAGAGTGAGAAACTGAGATCTTTCTACTTTGAACAAAGCTAGGATGTCTTCCATTACCACTTCTACCACTTCTATTCAACATTGTACTGGAAACTACTGATAAAGACAAGGAAAGGAAGTAAGAAGTATACAGATTGGAAAGGAAGAAAGGAAGACATAAAACTGTCTTTGTTTGTAGATGATATTATTGTCTCTGTAGAAAATCCCAAAGATTTAACAACAACAAAATCTCCTGAAATTACTGTGGAGACCAACATTGCAGGATACAAGGTCAATATACAAAAGTCAGTTGCTTTTGTTTTACTATACCAGCAGTGAAAAATTAGAATTTGAATTTTAAAAATTAGCACCAGAAAAAAAAAAAAAAACCCAGATATAAATCTAACAAATACGTATAGGATCTCTATGCATAAAAACAACAAAACTCTAATGAAAGAAATCAAAGAGCTAAATATCCTAAATAATGTTTGCCCAGGAATCAGATTTGAGGAACCATATTCACTGAAGTAGACAGGACCTCAATAGTATCCAGACCACTCATCACAGGATAAGCTTGATCTTTCTGTTTATTCTTCTACCACTTCTTTTAATCACCAATTTCCCCACAACCTTCTCAACTCTTTAATCTTCAGTTAACATTCTTTCATATTTCTAATAAGTCAACTGAAACATAACTTTGAAATCACTGTTAATTTCTATTTGTATATGTGTAAATATGCACATAAGTGTGATGTATATGTGTCTGTACATAAATACTTATTTTTGTTTGGAGAGAATAGTTCATTTGATATGTAATTTTTTAATCTAGAGTGTCAAACCTACATTGTGCTAATTTTCTTGTTTAAAATTCCATATGCTCAGTAGGCATCAATGTTATAAGAATAAATAAGCAACATTAATTTCCTGTTTACAATACCTGTTTTGTCAGTAAGACTTAACCATCACCAATACACTTCAAATCTATCATGAGATAAACAGCTTAAGTCAATGTTAGCATTAAACAAAAAGTGGCCCTTTCTTCTCCTCTTCTAAAAATGGTTTAATACAATTTTTTAATGCTCTGGAGAAAACAAAAATAAAGTTGGAAAAACTACCATAAGTTGATATGGTATACGGTGGTTTTAAAATATAAATGATATCCTTACTTTTTATGTGATAAAAGTTATTTATTACCCATTGCAAAAAGAAAAAAAGCCCAGCAAATCTGATTTGGTCACTGGACAAAATAATGCATGATATACACTTCTTCCTATGGTGAATATGCAAAGTTCAGAATGATGTCACAGACTCAAAAGTAGTAAAATAAAACAGCAATGAGACTTTTACAGACAGAGAGTGGCATAAGTTATATCTACTGTTTCAAAGGTCAAAGGGAACGTCTAGGAGAGGAACCACAAAACTAGATATTTTAAATCACATTAATAACATTTTAAATTTGTTCGAATTTAGTAGTAGTATTTGTATGAAGCATCAGTTTTCATGGTGCAATAGAAATGCTGAGTTGGGTGTCTTCATTAGTTTAGAACTTCAAAACAAAGGTCAGAAATTGGAAAGCCATAAGTGTGAATTGGAAAAAATAAAAATCTTTTTCACATGCAATAAATTTCCAACAGCACATCTATCCTGACAGTATTTTGGAACTGGATCACATACAGAAACTGTACACTTGGTAAGAAGTGATTGAAAAATTGCACAAAAGTGCTTTATTGGCTTCATGTCATTCTTTAAACAGCAGAAAGTAATGAACTCCATTCTCAACGGAAAGAGGCCACTTGTATTCAAGTGCCAGTTACTTACATTCCTAATCAATTATGTCATTTTCACATTGCTTTCTCTTAAATAAAATGAGCTGGGGGCTGGGGAAAAGTTAGAATGACGTTTTCCACTGTCCAAATTATAAGACAGCATATTTTAGTAATTAGTCTGCATTCGCTAAAGATATCGCCAAATTTGGAATAACAATAGCATTTACTCGTCAACACTGAATTGTAATTACAAGTTTCCTTCTAATTCCTGAAACAGTTCAGTATGATACTACCTCAATCCAGTGTAGGTCTTAATAGTTGGATTAGCTATGCACATTTCCATATCTCCATAGACACTAAAGAATAATCACTTTTATATGTAAATACATTTAGTATAACTACCCTAGAGACCCCAGTGGCTGCTGCAGTTATTAATGAAGCTGCATTTAATTTGATGATCATCAAATTACTCTCTAGGAAAAATTCAAGAAGCTGAACATGTTCTGAGCTCAGACATGACATTTGCTCTGTAGGATAAACTAGGCTAGAACAAGTAAAATTGCTTATGATTGCTTTTCTGGTTAGGATGTGAAATATGCAGGCCTTCTGCTCTCACCCGAAGGTCATTCTGTACTTTGTTCCAAGTATCTTGCTAGAAGCTCCTGAAGTCCATAATTCAAGGGTCACTGGCTAGTATTTATCCACAATTCAGCCAACACGAAGCTCAAAGCAACAGTGAAAGCCAAAGTGAGAATGGCCTGCTGTTGCCAGGGTACAAATTTGGCTGTCTTGTCACCACTGCTCGTTTGTCATTGAAAAACTTCCATCAATATAAATATACATTTTAATGGCATTGTGCCTTGCAGTAAACTTGGAAAATTTGGTTGGCTAAGTTTTAGCATACAAACTCTTGATTTGTAGGCCCAGGGAAGCTCAAGACATCCACTAATGACTATGGTGGGGCCGCTCATGATTCTCTCAGGAAATTTACAATATTGTCCTTTATACTGACAACTCCATAGGACTTTTTAGTTAGTGCATGGGAGAGACAAAACTTTTCTTATCTTGACAGTCTGTCAGCCCAGACCCAGACTTGTTTGTTTCCAAAGTCTTTCTTGCCGTTCTTATCCTTACTTTTCCTCTTCTATTTCCTTAACCTTAATGATAAATCATTACCTAATTTCCTCCACTCCTTTGTGTTTTCTGCTCTTGCCTTGTTCCTATCTCATATCTGCCAGTAAAGACCTATATCCATCTATTTTTGATCTGTTTCTATTTTGGCAAATGCATCTCTTTCCCTTTCAATGTTACCCTGAATCAGAACACTACAGCCAATGCAGTAGGCAAGTTGGTAGAAGCAAAAACTGCTCAGGATTGACTTGAGAAACTTTTTGCTTCTACTCAAGACCTAGCTTAGTTAGGTAGCTGCAACCCGTAACTATGATAACTAATGTGTTCCCAAACTGGCTGACTCTTTGGCCCAGAAGAAGAAATATTTTACTAAGCTCTACTGACACTTCGGTAGCTGAACTACACAGAGGGCTTGTGTAAGGATCTGACTGAGCTAAGAACTAATTTAAAAGCTTGGGGGAAAAAAGGAGAAAAGTTTGAAGCTGCCCTTGGAAGAGTCTTTTTGAGGATCAGGGTTGGTCATTTCTTAAACCTTCTCTCATTTTCTCAAATATAGAAGTTTCTTTCTCACTAGGAATTAGGTCCAGAAACCCACCAAAAGGATGAAAACTCCTCTGTACTAACTCAGTAATATAAAATATCAAATGCAGTTCCTGCATTGTAAGGTTTTGTGTCTTGTGTGTTGGGTGGTGTAATTTCACTTTGGTCAGGAGTATTCGGACTATTGATTGATATCTGTGTTTATCATTCCACACCTCAGTTTTCAAGCTAGTAAGATTTTTTTTTTCCATAAATTTATTTCAAGTAAAAAGTAGATATTTATTGTAACTCACATTTATCATTCCATTCACTCATGAATGCTTGGTGACCACTGCCAGACCCCACACCAACCTGAAGAGAAAATGTACCCCCTTGTACATTTTGACAAGAAATCTAATCCACCAAGCATGTAATTGTATTAGACCTACGTCCGTCTATGATCAGTTTCTATTTTGGCAAATGCATTGTAATTATCTTTTCAGTTGAAGAATCACAGGAGGATTTTAATTCAAATCCCTATTAAATACTTCTGCTTTCCCTTAGATTGAGATCGCTACTCAACCTTGGATTTTCTTTTTCTTCTATAAACTTTTCACTTACATAGTATTTAGTCTCCACCCTTATATTAAACTTCACTAAGGTTGCTACCCCCAAACTTACATACTCAGATTCATTACAACAATGTGCAAAACAAAGGAAACTTCAATTTCAAGACTGATTCTACATTGAGAGCACTTGACGGGCCACCTTTTGTTATATAGATGGCCTTTGGTGTCTCACCAGTGAATTATACCTCCATACACCTAGCACTTTACAAATGTATTTTTTCAAATTCTGTAAAGTATTCAACATAAGAATATCAGTGAATCAAATTTCTTTTATCTTTTATGCATATGTGAAAAGAAAACACTGAGTTGATGTCTTTCATTCATTCCAACTGAGAAGCAGGAATTTTCACCATATTTTTCTTATCCCTTTTCCTTTATAGCAGGTTTGTTGATGTGTTGAAGATTTCACTCTCTTAAGAACTTACTACTGAATCAGGAAGAAAACTCTGTTCTGGCATTGCTATCACCATCACATTGTTTGCCAATCCTGAGATGCAAAGTAAAAATTTTTACCCCTTCCTCATATGTCCCATTTTTTATAGATCTGAATAGCCACAGACCAAAGGGCCCAAACTGGGGGATGGATACAGAGCTTCCCTCATGTACCTCAAACCCTACATTTTCTGACGTTCTGGGAAAGAATTGGGCCCCCAATTTATTGAATTGACCTATAGCAAGGCCTCACTCTATAAATTGTAGACATTACTGAGGCTCATTCACAGCACATAGTGGTCTTAGAATTACTTTTTAAAACATTTGGGAAAATGTCTAAACCATTTAGAAAAAGAAAAACATGTCCTATTGAAATGCTATAAATTATTAATCAGTTAAAAGCGTTTAAAATGTCATTTTTGTATGCTGTCTTATTAACCAATGCCCTTTTGTCACTTGAAAAATATAAGTGTTCCTAATTCTCCATTTAGAATTAAATTTGATTACCAAATGACATTATCAATGACTTGTAATTAAAAACATACGTTCTGAAAATTCATCCTAGCATTTCATTCCCGTGTTAGCCAGTAATTGTGAGATTCATGATTTAGCAGGCTTTCTTTTTTGTTCTTTATCAAAACATATGCACTAGCTTATTAAACATGATTTAGAGTGATGTAGCTTTTACAATTTTACATCATTAGACCACTATCAGTAATGAAATGTACTGTAATTTAAACGTAGAGATAATCATTAATCTCTAAAACAATGATCATTGACATTTAATAAAATGTATTACATGAAAATCATGGCTTAACTCTACTTCCAATATTCCTTATCACATCTGTTCTCCTACATGCTTTCTCTTATAAAATAAACAAGAGATGTACTACTCTGTGGAGCTGATGGCTGGTCCAGTAAGATTGGTAGTATAATTGCTAGTCTGCTGTTGTAAGTCAGGATCTAATTATTTTATATGAAAGTTAGGCAATTTCAGTTACATATTCCCACTATGTATGCAATTCTCAATGATAAACTTTCTAAGTGAGAATGTGGCATGCTGTTCAACACAACCTTTTTTTTTTTTCTATCATTTTGCATCATATATTCAAGGCTGAATTAATGACATTTCTCTCAAAATTGGCCTTCCCTTCTGACTTCCCTATTTCTTTAAATGTAAGTATTCTCCTAGCTGTCCAGGCTTGACCCGATAAGTATTTCTTAGCTTCTTTCTCTTCTTGGCCCCCCATAGTCAGTCATCCTAATGCTTAGGTGTCTTTCATATCATTTATTTTTGGTTTTTCTTTTGTATTAAAAAGTACCGATGTTCTCACTTCCACTTTCTAACACTTTGACTCAAGTCATTTGAACTCTCCATTCATTTGAACTATTGCAATTGTTTCCTAACTACTCTTCCTACATCCAAGCTCGCTGTCTTCCAATCCAAACTACTCACGTTGTGTACATTCATCTTCTCAGTGCAAAGCTCACATCGCTTCTCAACTGTTTCCAACCCCACAAAGCCTCTCGTTGTTTAAAATATAACCCAAACTCAGTAATCTAGCACTCGAGGCCCTACACAATCTGAACTCAAAACCCGTCACATTGTTCAAGAAGTTAGTCATCATGACTTTTCTTCCTTTCTGCCTTTATTGTCCTCCCTTATATACTTACTTGATACTCTCTATGCTCTTCTGTTACAACCCATTCTTCAAGTTTTAGTTTAGATTCTGCTTTCTCACATGACCATACCCTCTAGAAGTCTCTCCTCTTAACTCTTAAGAAGCTTTATGTTTTCATTCAGTATATAACATAGTGCCTTTTTATTCAGTCTTTCATGTCAGATTTATAAGCCTCAAAACCACTGACATGAATACATTATTTTCTGCACCTAACATGGTGGATTGCATGTAAGTAATATTTCAATAAATGTTTACAGATATTAGTATGAAACAATAGCCTGCATGTAAGTGGGGCTGGCAAACTATGGTCTGCAGGCCAAATATGGCCTCTCACCAGTGTTTGTAAATTAAGTTTTGCTGGGACACGGCTATGTCTTTTCGATTACATGTTGTCTATGGCTATTTTTGTCCTACAACAGCAGCACGGAGTAGCTGCAACAAAGACTCTACGGCTTACACAGCTGAAATGTTTGCTATCTGGCCCTTTAATAAAAAAGGGCAGACTTCTGGTAAAACACACTGAAGGAAAGTGGAAAAGAAATAAACTTTGTTTGGGTGCCTGAAGTGATTCTTCAAGAAGTGCCCACTCTTAGCCCTCTGTTTCCATTTTTGTCACTGCCCTCCCGTCACTGTCAGTACATGCACCTGATCTGAAAGTAGGACGATATCCGGCTAAGCCATCTGAGCTGGAGTTTTGGTAAAGTGACTCTCAGGAGCACACCTGTTTAAAAGCACTTACACTGATACACCTTAGATACACTTCTGCAGCCAATATTTAGGGCATCTGCTGATCCTCACATATGGCCACTGACAAGCGACAGCTGCCAGTCAGTCGGAACTAATAGAGAGTTCACCAACCACAAGACACAAACTAAGAGGAGGGTGAAGGCAGTTTAAGCAGCGATTTCAGACTGCAAATGTCCCAAGGAACAATTAGAAACCATTTCAGTACTAAAATTCCCCTCAATATGCCAAACAAGTACATTTAGCTGATTCATTTTGTCAAAATAAAAGTGATTTTGGCAATTTCAAAACTTAAAAAAAAAAGTCTGCTAGAAGTAAAGAATTTAAAATAGTACTTCTTACATGGGAACTGGAACAATTATTTTTGTACTTTTGTATTCATAGTTTCCCAAGTATATCACAGTGTGTTCATATACATATTTATACATCCATCTAGTTTAAATATTATCATCATCAAATCTAAAAATTCATAGGCATACATATATTCCAGTTTAAATTCTGGGTAAAAATTGCATAGACTTTTTTAGATTATCTCAGCTACATATAGTTTGATACTCATGTATTTATTCAGTGAGTAGTTTTTAGGAGCTATCATGTTCCAGGCATGATAGAAATAGTATAGTACAGTAAAAAGAACACCAGATTTCTAGCAGGCAGAACTGGGTTTGAATCCCACCTCCATAACTTGAACGATTATAGATAGTTTATTGAATGTCTCTGAGAAAAAAATTTAGTTTTTTGTAAAATGTTAAATATACTTTCCTCTGAGAGAGTGTTATAAGAATTATGTATGGTAGCTATTTTAGTCTGTCTGGCATATACCCACTTTAGGCTCAGCCTTCTGTTGGAAGCTAGCCTTGTGTGCTGACCATAGGGGTAATCACTAGATCCAATATGGACCGATTATAGTGACCAAATGCCCCTGGTAAATTTCCAGGGGGTGAATATTTGCCACAAGTCAAGACAATCAGAGTTCTTCACAGGATTTTTACAACCACAGCTGTGATAAATGTCTCTTCGCCTATCAGATTATGAAATGAGAAGCAAGCAAATCTAGGGATGCTGGTAAAAATGCCCCAAGTAGAGAAAGACTGAAGTAGGTGATCTAAAAGATGGCTGGAGAGAGACCTGGATCCTCCAGTTACAGTCCCTATGTTGCTAAAGCTGTCATGGGGCCCAGTCCTGGGGCCAATATTATTAGATAAAATTCTAGCTGTAACTAATACAGCTTTAGCTGGCAATACATTCCCTTCCAGCTAAAGCTACATTAGTTGCAGATATAATTCTAACTAATGCAATACAGAAATGCTTAGCAAAGCACAAAGTAAGTGCACAGCAGATGTTAGTTACCTTATGCCAGCTCTGGGCACCTGGGAATAAGAAGATGAACAGCATATGATCCCTGCCCTCAAGATGCCTCTGATTTAATATCTTCACTCCTTGGATATCAGGGACCCTGTTTCTCTTGCTTATTCCTAAAAGCTATAACAGTGTATGACACATACTAGGTAAACAATAAATATTTGCTGGATGAACAAATGCTTGATTAAATAACAATAATGCTGACACAGTGAGTATTATAATAGACACATAAAGACATTTAAGGAAATCAAGAGAAAACTTACCTAACAAAGATTTTTCAAGAATTGCAGATAAAATACCCTGTATATATGAGCACATAGCAGAAAGCTAATTCAATTGTTGTTGTTATTGACATAACAGGGATTAGCTGCCCCATAATATTCAAAGAGCGAGAAATGCCAATGTTTTCCATTTTCTCTATGCTAAATTAGCATAATTTGACTCTAATAACCTACTTATCAAGGTTGCACAAGGCCAGATGTTGGGTATACCTAGGTTCTTTGCCCTTCCCATCAAATCACACAAAAGTACCTGGACTTAAGATATCCTGGAAAATTGAAAGAGGATGGTCTTGGCCTTAGTCCATAGTGTCACTGAGTCGCTTGAGGGCCTGGTGTGCACTGCCTCTCTCATGCTATTGTCCATCTCTGTCTCGCAAATATTGGCTCTCTGGGTTGTGCATAATGCCTGCTCAGCAATCCCTTTCAAGTTGTGCTAAGAATATTTTTGGCATGGTACCCAGAGTGACATTACTGAATGGCCAGGTCTCCCAAATGCCCACTCTGCTGCACACCTAGTCATGCATCTCTAAGTTGCACCACTGGGGCAGAGTTCTTTTCTCCTTTCCCATTCTGACGGACGGCACCTTCACAGAGAAACACACTTTTTCAACTTTCCATCCTATCTTTTTTTCTTCTCTTTCTTAAGTGATATGAAGATTACTTTCCCAAGTTCGATCTAGCTAGACCTTCAAAAATGGCCTATTACCTCTACCTAGAACACAAAACCAAACTCCTCAGAGGAGGGAACATTTCCTTTTTTTATTTCATTGTGATCTCACCAGTGATCAAACAAGAAACACTTTCACAGTCAAATTTTCCTGGCACTTTTTTGTTTGTGAGAAATTGCTCTTCTATGTGAATGCAGTCACTTCTATCATTGTGATGATGATGGTGATGATGATAAAGTGAACTCAGAAAAGCTGAACATAAGTGCATATTGACCCATTTTTTAGTTATATATATGGAAGAAAGTACCTAATGTGAGGCATTTCCCCAGGAGTAATATTGTTCTAACAAATTGTAATGATTGTCAGTTTGAGTTGAGTAAAACAAGATTTCTATTGCTACCTCAAAAATTTCTGAAAAATGTGCTCATGTTCTGTTCAGGCATAGGTAAGCATCATTAGTCTAAACCTTCCCAAACCGAAAGGAAGGAGGCTTGAACTCATCAAAATAAAAGTGGAATAAGCAGAAGGTATTATAAATAGACACATAGAAAATCTATATGCTCCTCGTTCATTCCAAGTCTGACATAGTTGAGGGCTTCTGGTGTCATTCCAGCTTTAATACTTTTTCACTGAAAGCTTCTTTAGCTGGAGGCTCAACTGACAACCCACTGTCAATCCATCTATTTTTCATGTTACCTGGTGATGAGCAATCACTGACACCTTAATCTGGTGTCACTCCCTCTCAGTCCTGACCCTTCACTCAGTCTCAATAGCATTAAATAAGCTGGATGCACCATTCCTAGGTACCTGTGGTAAAACAGAAATTGGAGAACTAGAATGCATTGAAAGAGACCTTATGGGTCATAATTTATGAGGATCAAAAGATGCATTAGCATCAACAGATTTAATGCATATTTCAAGAGAAAAGTATTTCTGAGGAAAAGCTTCTCTTTTCTTTCTTAGAGCTAAGCAGAGATACTTTCCTCTAATAGGAAACACTGGCAGTTGACTCAATACTTATGAATTCAAGTTATCCATTTACAATATTGCAGATTCCCTATCTCTTGAGTGCAGAAAGTTATTTTAAAATTTAAAAAAAGAAAAAACTCAGTGTCCATATATGTGGAAATTTCCCAAACCTACCAAGAGATTGATAATATTCTTTTTGACCCAAATTTTAACTCATTAGGTACTTTACTATAAAAATAAAATGTAAAAATCTAATCCACAAAGGGAGGCACCTTTTCTAAAATTGTCATGGCCTTAAAATAGCATTAACCATACCATCCTTATGTACCATTTTCTTATTAGATTATAGTTAGCTGTTTGTGAGATGTGATTAATCTGAACTATTTTCCATTCTCTTTAACATATGTATCATGAAATGAACTATCAGAGCTTTACATGTGTTATGTACTTTATAAAGAATAGCATTTGCTGTTAGTTGGTCCTTTAAAATATTATATAATTTGATTGGTTAGCAAGAAAAAATGAAATCACTGCCCAATCCTCATTTAGAAAAAATAAACACTTAAGTGTTGAATTTCATAAGTTACAGTGGCTATTAAATCTTACCATCTTGTTCTTGTCTTAAAAGTGGCAATGAAGAAAAGAAAGCACACAATTATTTCATCCTCTGAAAAAGATTTATGGGGATCTTAAAATCATGCACAATTGGCATATTTTGTTACAACTTGTAAGACAAATTTGTAAATAAAAAATACTTATTTGGAAAAATTATACTGAAATTATCTAATATGTTGGATGATGATCAAAAGAATATACATTTCGGAAGTAAATCCTTAAGAATAACTAACTGTAGAGTCTATGAGCCAAGCAATTGCATTGTTTTAATCTACAGTATGCATGGGAAAATGAGTCATTAGTAAATATCCATGCTACATAATTTAAGATTTATACACATTGTTTTTACGCAGTATGAATATTTGGTTGTAATTTACACAGTAACAAAATAAAGCAACAAGCATCTTCGTAATCCAGTCACATACGTGTCTTAAATTTCAACTGCAGATGTTTACTCCCTGTGTAAGTATATAAACATATACTTACAAAAATGTTAATTTGAAACACTGACAATGAAATATGCATTTACTTTGGCCAGTAGCAGAAGAGTACTTGCTTGGCTAACATTTCCACAGACTTTTGCCAGTTGCTAAACCTTGGCCAACACTTATACAACTGTAGTAAGAAGGGCTGAAACACTTTCAAAATATTTGCCTTGAAATATTACTTGCCATATGGGTTTGACTCAAAAGGTAATGAATGCCCTCGTGTACTTCTGCACATTTTTAGAATATTTTGCCTATCATTGCAAACACAGTCTTATTTTTTAGCTCAACCTTAAATGATTAATGTGTGTGTGACTGTGCTTGTAAAATAAATGTTTAGTCACAGGGAATGTTTCACTTATGTTCATTAAAGTAGGTCTTAATTTAATCAAGGGTATGTTTGTTGAGGGCACTTTAATATCTTAAATTAAATTGTTCTAGCTTCAGGATCAGACTTTAGATTACACTTAATAACTTTTATGTATAACGGTGTACCACTTTACAGTTTGGTCAGTAACTTTTAGTTTCCTGTGTGAAATGTAGAAGCCCACCAGACAGAAATGGAAACAAAAAGATCTGACACCTTTCGAGGTCTCAATCTTCTGCACTTTCTGTGTCAACAAATTCCTATGTGCTTAGGAGAGTCCTGGGCAGAGGAGGCACAGCCCAAATAGGTTCTTAGTGCCACGACTAAGAAACTGACCATTGACTGCTGAGTGGAAACTGGTCTTAGCAGATCATAGCTGATATATAGTGCCTTATCCAAAACCCCCTTCTTCTGTTGCTACACTTGTGGAAAGGAACATTGGTTTTATCCATACTTGAGCACTGGGTTCAGTGAAAATTACTCTTTAGCAAACTGATGACTGAACTCTGGATCAAAAATCTTTGGATTCCCTCCTCTAGCTACCCTCACAAATCAAGAGTGATGTGGTTGGATACAAGCAGATTCCTTTAAGAAGAGCTACAGCATAAAATCCATATACAGATAAGAAAGCCTCAGGAAGGCAAGGACTTGATCTATTCTGCTCCCTGCTATAGTCTTGGCATATAAAGTAGAAACTATTATATATTAGACACTCAAGTATTTGAAGGAAGGAAGGAACAAATGAATGAAAGAAGAAAGGAATTTGACATATAATACCTGATAACTGTGCTCTATTCACGGAGAAGTTTTAGCTCTAATGAGTAATGTTGCAAACAGTGTTGCTCTCTATGAAAGTTACATGGGGAACACAACAATTGGGATTAAATCTCCTAATTCCAGGGATTATGAGGAATGCCAACCTTTATGGATACCTACCAATTAGTTTATTTCTCTCATACCTTCTCAGAAGAGGTGATTTGAGGCCTTTTTCAATGCTGACCACTGAGATTTCTAGAAACCTAACACACTATTTCTCACTAACCTGTTCCAACTCAGTACAAAAGTCACCCCATTGGTCTTTCCTTTCTCTACTCTTATCTCTGAAGCAGACAATACTCCTGTGTCATGAACGGGAAAATCCAAGCGCATCCGGATAAAACTTCCAAACTCCAGATCTCAGGAGAGAAGGATGGGGTAAGTGACATAATTCTCTTTCTTACCACATAAACCCTGGATCCACATGCAGTTTGGCCAAGCTCCTCCCCAGATCATTATACAAGTGTACTGCCAAAAAAAGATGACCGATTTTCTTAAGTCAAACAAATACAAATCTTTACGATCAATAGCTTAGTCAGTTGGCACTCACACGTCCAGCTAGTTGCCTATTACTGCATCAAGAAATTACCCCCAAAACTTACTGACTTAAAACAAATGTATTGTCTCCCATGGTTTCTCAAGGTCCAGAATGCATTTGTGCCATGGAAATGGATTCTCTCATAACCTGCTAAATTGAGCCTGTGGATGAAACCGCAGCCCTGACCAACATTTTGACTGTAGTCTTAGCTGGTGCTCATTCATGTCATTGCTGGCAGGCCATGACTCCACACCACCTGGGCCTCTCCACAGAGCTGCTCTTCAACATGGCTGACTTCTCATGGTGACCAATCCAAGGAAGAGCAAGAAAGACTGCCTAAGATGGAAACCATAGACATTGTGTATCTAATTCCAGAAGTGGCCTTTCATTACAGCATAAGCTCAATGTCCAGAATCATCATCTAAATCAGCCTCATGTGTGAATGAAGCTCCCTTGGGAAAGTCTCAAGTACAGTTTCTATCTGTAGACTTACATAACTAAAGAGATAAGTTGTCTTCAAACACACATACACACGCCTGATGTACAATGAGGAGCACATGTAAGACAACTGTATAGATACTCCTCTTCAAAAAGTGAGAAAGTGAAAGGCACGCAAGGATGTCACTACTGCATAGAAAGTCTTAAATCCAGCCAGGCAAGTGTTAGAAGTTCCTTGATTAGGTCTCAATACCTAGAGACGTTTCTCCGTAGTTCTGTCCTCTCCCTACACCATCTTCTTCTTCATGAGAAGGGTCTTGTGTTGGTAGTTGACCAGCTTTCTCATCCTGCTTTTTGCCAGAAGAATTTCTGGCCTAAGGATATTTCTTTATTCTTTACCTTTTGTCCCCCTCCATCCCAGCTGGTGATACTTCTGGAGCAATTCTAAAAGAACTATGTGGGCCTCCTGTGAATTCTATCAGACTTCACTCCATTAAAAGAAAACCACACCCACAAATCTCTTTTAGATAAGCCCTTTTTGGAGACTCTAATTTTTGATTGAGAGGATCTGTGAGGAACAGCCATATTGTCCATAGAACTTTTTGTCTGACTGTCTGATGTGCTGATGCAACTCCTCGTATTTCTGAGATTAAAAAAAAAATAATAATTTTACAGTCATACCCTCAAATCTACTGTGCTTTTCTGACAGTGCCCTAGTTTTGATCCTTTCTTGGAAGCTATTTCTTAATTTAGCATTATTTGCCATCTGTAGAAGCTGAGAATTTTCAAAACTATCAATTTCTGACTCCTTGTGTTTAACAATCCTTCCCTCAATTTACCTTTCTCTTTTTGCATTTTACTAAAAATCATCAAGAAGAAACCAGACAGCATCTTTACCTCTTTCCTTGGGAATCTCCTTTGCTCAATCTTTCAGCTCAATAGGCACATTTTCTACTTCTCTTTCTGCCTGTTCCTGCAGGTATCAGTGTTGCTAAATTTCTGTCACTAGATATCAAGTATCCCCTTTTCTCAAGCTTTCAGCATTTACCTCATTTTTCTACAAACTGTCATGAGCAACATTTTCAAAAACCATGAGTCTTCTATGAATAATGTTTTCAGTTTACTTTAGATCTTCCCTAAAACTCTCATCAAAGCCTACTGCTTGTTCCGAAACCTTTCCCATATTTCAGGTTTTTGTTTTAGTAGCACCTCACTTTCAGGTACCCATACCTGTGTTCTTTATCTATTTCCATATGACACAAATTGCAGTTGGCCCTCTGTATCTCTAGATTTCATATCTGTGGATTCAACTAACCACAGGTCAAAAGTATTCAAAATAAATAAAAATAACAACAATACGATGATAAAAAATAATACAAATAAAAACCTATAATACAGTATAACAACAATTTACATAATATTTACATTGCATTAAGTATTTAATCAAGAGATGATTTAAGGTATATGGAAGAATGTGCAGAGGTTTTATGCAAATAAGAGACTTGAGCATCTGTAAATTTTGGTATTCACGGAGATCCTGGAATCAATCCCCCCCAATACCAAGGGACAACTGTACTCACAAAATTTAGCAGCTTAAAAGAACAGACATTTATTATCTGTCTATCTGTCAGGAAAATGGATGAGCTTAGCTGGATACCTCTGGCTCAGGGTCACTTGTGAGGTTGTAATCAGTCTGTTGGCTCTGGCTGCAGACTCATCCGAAAGCTCAATTGGGAGATCTTCTTGCTTATGTGTTTGTTGGCAGGTCTCTCTAGAGGGTTTCCTCACAAATGTCATCTGCTTTTCTGTAAAGTGAGGAACCTAAGAGAGAACACCCAAAACAGAAGTTATAGCCTTTTTATAACCTAATCTTAAAAATGACATCCCATCACTTCTGCCAGAGTATATTCATTAGAAACAAGTAAGTTTAGCCTACATGTAAAAAGAAAGAATTGCATGAGGCAGTGATACAAGGGAGTAGAGATCACTGGTAGACAACTTAGAGGCTGCCTGCCACAAAAAGTCAAAGAACATCAAAAATAACTTCTTCATTAAGAAGTGGATTTATGTTTTTAAGAAATATCATCACTGAAGAGTTTGAAGGGCTTAGCAATAGAAGGAATAAGTCAAGAAGAAAAGAAAGGTATTATCAAGCAGTGAAAATATCATACACAAAGGAATGGTCCAAATAAAAATTGGATTATAATTTTGAACTAAAGATTGTTTGAAGGAAGAACATCTATTTGATCTTAACATTGAAATACTCTCATCCATGTAACAATTTTAACAACACATGATTATGTTTCTTTTTGTACAGAGTGAATCACATCACTTGGTTCTGAAGAGTAACATTTATAAGATTATAATATGCTAACAACTTTATACCCTCCCTTACAAATTTTAGAATCAATACATAATCAGATAATTGAAAATATAATTATATTTACAGACATATTTAAAATATTATAAACCTTGAAATATAAAAGTAAGGTCATTTCTGTGAAGTATAAGGTGAGAAATGTAAAGTGTGATAATTTCCTCTATTTTATATTGGTGAGCCAAGAAATACACTGTATTTTTAATTAGGCATATAATAGAATTAAATATGTTGTTTAAAGTTATGAGAAGATCCATAAAATAAGCAAAGTAAAAGTATAATAAAATTTGTGTGGAAAGGAGATGCAAAGAAACATAAAGGACATAAATTTATCCATTTTTGAAGACAAGAGTTTAAATATATTATCTAAAGTGATAAATCAAGCAATAAAACTAAAAATTATTGTTTTGTTTTATGATTATGACGAAGAATGTAACCTAAAAATGCCTATAAGGGATGTGGAGATAGGATTAGAGAAACTGGTAAGATTTACTTTTTACTCAACACCATTCTAAAATGTTTGTATTGTTTCTATACATGTCTATGTATTATTTTTAAAATTAAACAATCTGGAAATGAATAGATACCTGTAACACAAAAAGTAGATGTTACTTCTTAGGTTAAGTGCCTCAAGAAATTGCTCTAGTTTTTAGCTATTTGTTGTATCTGATCTCCAAAGATGGGCCTCCAGTAGGCCTCTGACAGTCACCTCACCATGAATCTGGTTTGTCCCTTTGACTTCTCTAAACCTATTTGAAAGTAACAGAAGTGATGTATGACTTTCAAAGCTAAGTCATAAAGTCTTGCAGCTTCTGCGTGGGTTTCTGGGAAGTCAGGAGCCATGTAAGATGCCTGACTTTCCTGAGACTGCCATGGTATAAGGAAACCTAAGTACATCACGTGGAGAAGTCACAAAGAAAAAGAGATGCTCGGCCAACCCCCAACTAAGTGTTAGACACATGAATGAAGACGTTATCCTGAAAGTCAAGTTGAGCCTTCAGATGTCTCCAACCCCAGCTACCATGACAGACCCCAAGTGAGAATTTCCCAGCCCATAAAATCATGACAATTAATTAATTGTTATTCTAAGCCCTTAAGCTTTGAGGTAGTTTATCATTCAGCAAGAGATAACCAAAACAGCCCACAGAAACTACTTCTAGTTAATGATCAATTGATCAATCTGATGTGTCTCTCTATCCTCAAAACAACCTTTATAGCTCAGGTTTTATATTTCTGATTTCTTTGATTCCTGCATCAATCTTTAGCTTTAGGTTTTTCTGTCAGTTTGCCTTTTGCTATCTATATCCTTTAGTCAAAGTTGGAGCTTTACATTCATCCCTAGGATTCCCACTGTTGTGCCTTTTGTCTCCCTCAGAGGAATATTCAGGTGGGACAAAGAGCCTTGGGGTCATTATAGATAATTCAATGTTGGGTCACCTTGGCAAATTAGCCATGCTCCTGGGTCCGATCTTCAGTTCTATAGGTCCAGAAATTTGCTTTTGTAAGTGACCAAAATTGATAAGGCTCAGAACGAACTAAAGGATCACATAACTCAGAGTCATATAAACCAAATTTATAAGCAATTAACCTGAAAAACAGAATGTTAAATTGTACTTTACATTTAAAAATAATAAATCAAATTGGGATTGGATAATCACATCAATCTCTGTCATTTCCTGCTCGAAAATCTATTTAGGGAGCCAGATTCTAAACCAATTTTGCTTTGTACACATGGAACCAGAACACGGATTCACAGTACTATTTTAATGATGGATGCCATCAGGTTTTAACAATGAATGCATAGGACTTGTAACAGGCATCTCTGTCCCTAAGACATGCAAGCTGAGGCAGTTTGTAAGGAACCTTCTCTTCTGGACATTACTGGAAGGGCAAATCTACACAGTCATCTTTGTTATCATCTTTCCTAGATTGCATGTTGGCCATTCCTTCTTTGTCGGTGTATTCTTTAATTTCTGATCTATGTGGGTTCTCATTAGAACAGAGGCAAGCCCTATTACTGAACCTTATTTCTGGCCTAGAGAATGTTAGGTCTGAAGTAACTTAACTATGCCCTAGTAAATTGCTAACTTCATACATAGCAAGTTAATTTTCTGTCTCATCACCAAAGTTAAGCAGCTGTTCTCCTGGGATACCTAAGTACCACCAGCTGTAATCTAAGTATTATCACCAGAGAACCTGTTCTGGGTTCTCATTTTGGGCTCATCATCTGCAAAATCAGAACAAAGTAAAACAAACAAAAATGCAGTGAAATATCAAAAATGTCAGTCACAGGCAGTACCATAGAATTTAAATAAATTGACAAATTCAAATAAATAAGTCCCAAATGCAAATCTGAAAGAAACAAATGTTTATTTAGTCAAAAATAAAATAAAATAAAATTTTATTAAAACTAAACTGTTGTTTCCTAGAGATATTTATTTTATGTATCCCTAGTGCAAAACAATCTACTAAAGCAAGTAGTGAAAAATCTGTGTTGAAATATTTTAATTTCGATATACAGAGAAATTTGCTTATTTGAAACAAGGAAATTCAGCCATTAAACTGATAGAAAACATCATATGATCTTTACGATATAGTACTCATTAATCTTAAATTCAATTATTGCAATAGAGATGAGTTGGTATTGAAAATAAGATCATATACTTTTTTCTGACTTATTCAGTAACCCAAGTACATCCTCCCGTAGAAAAGTAATCATGAAAAATGACCTACAAAGCACCAAATTAATAAAGGTTTTGTTTTCTTGGTTACGTTGCTTTCCCTATATGATATTCCAGGTTTGGCATTTTACTGCATTGTGTTACCTGGAAATGTTTGGATAAAGACCTGCTCTGCATTCTGAACCTGGAAGATCTTCACAGTTCCCAGGACTCAGGGAAAGCCCTCTCTCATCCATTCCAGGAAAAGATGGCACAGAGAAGAAACTAGTGTCAAAAATTTGTTTTTTCTTCAGACAATTCTGTGAAGGATAAAGCAAAACCCAGTGAAGAAACTCAGTGCCAGAGGATTTAAATCATTCCAAAAGGTGTCAAGTCTCTCAGAACACAACACAATTCAAAACTTAGGGATGATTTCAGGATGGTGACCTAATTCAAGATATTCAGAAATTCGAGTGGCAGCTATAATCTCTGAGAGATCCCTAGGATCCTAAAGTTTTCCCTAATTTGAAGTTTATTTATTCATTTATTAACCCATTATTTCAATAAAGATTTATTGAATACCTACTCTATATTAGGCACTGACTTAGAAACTGGGGATAAAAGAATGAACAAAATGCAGGGTTTTCTTTTATGGAGCAAGAAGCTTAGTAAGGGTTACAGGCAAGTGAACAGTAAATCACAACACAGTGAGAGCTAAGGCAGCAGATAGGACACAGTTTGGGTGCATAAGGACAAACTATTGGAGAGCTGCCTAAAAAGTTGCTAAGGTGATAAAGGTAGATGCTAATATTTTTATGATACATATTTAAGGTATAAAATATGATGTTTTGATATGCATATACATACTGAAGTGATTACAACAGTCAAGCAAATGAATATGTCCATTTCCTTCCATAGTTACCTAATGTTTTAAATATCAGAATGAATTTAGAAATTATTTGGACAAATTCTCATTATTTTTCCAGATGAAGAGATCCATTTCACTTCTCTCGTCTTTGTCTCCTGCTTCATGAAAACACCTTTACACGTTATATTTCCTCTGCCTGGAATGCTCTTAAATTCAGTTTCTTCTCTAAATCCCCACTTGCAACTCTCATCATCTGTAGGCTAGAATAGCACAACAGCCTCCTCAATAATAGCCCTGTCTATATTTTCTTCTCATTCCAGTCATTTCTTCATGTTGTGGTCAACTGTATTTTGAAAATGCAAATTTGATCACACATTTTTCCTGCTTTAAAACTGTCTAATATCTCAGCTAGCCAAAGAATATCATCAAGATTAGCAGTTTTATAAAGAATACCCTTACTTTAGCTAAGTGTATTCAATATCCACCTATCCATTCACCCATTCGTCCATTTGTTTATCCATCCATCCTCTCACGTGTCTATTTCAATAGCATGATTTTAAGTGTGTGGCCTCCCTGTTACACACTGACAATATGAAGATAATATGAAGTTTGTGTCTTCAAAGTGTTCCTGGTTTGGTGACCTCTATTTCTTAAGCCTCATCTCTTACTGCTCCCTCCAACTTCTACTGATCTGATTCATACCCAAAAATCTACATTGGGTGTTCCAACCACACTGATTTTCTCATCATTCTCCAAATACGCCATGCTCCTTCATGATTCTTCATCTTTTCATATGCGATTTTATCTTCCCGGATATCCATAACCATTTCCACCTCCTAGGAATACCTAAAAATAGTTCATATGTGACCTCTAAAGATCTAGCTCATATATGGCTTCTGTAGATCCTCTCAGATCAATCCCATGAGTTGTATATCGTTGTTTTTAGGACTATTTTACTAATTAAGAAACTGAGGCCCAGAGATCAAAAACTGGTCCAAGGTTGCACAGCTAGTAAGTAGTAGAGCCAGAATTTGGGCACAGTTCTCTGGTTTCAAGTTCAGAGCCCCATGATCTACAGTATTTTTCAATCCAAACGTAACATTCTTAAATCTGATTGGTTAGTTGGAGGCACCCAGGAACTTTTATTATTCCCAAGCTTCGGAAGTGGTTTTGAGGAAAGGATCCAGATGCATTTCGTCTATTAGGGAAAACCAGTTTCACTGGGATGAACAATGGTTCACACTCAAAGACCTGTATTCTGCTTCCATCTCTGACAATAACTCTCCACGAAAGTATGAGCATGCTTTCTCTCTGCATCTGTTTCCGCATCTCTAAGATGCACCTGGGGATAATTATGTCATTACTCAGCCGGACTGAATTACTTCCGGCTTTGCATATGTTTCCCCTCACAACTAGTCCTTTGCTTAAGTTATTACCTGTACCCACAATACTCCATTCTGCTCAGTGCCCTCCTTTTTCCAGCTAATGCTTATCCCTGTTCCCCATCAGAGTCTAGCTTGACTCAGCACAATATACTATTTGTGTGAACATGTGTCAAATTAATGAATGAAGACCTTCAAAAGTTTTCATGAGAAGTTTCAACTTTATCCTGTGATAAATGCAAATGCATCTTTCTCTTTTTGCCTTCAAATACCATCCAATACAAGATGTGATAGAGGCCTTATCTGTGGAACACATGTCTAATGGGAATCCCTAAATTCTAAACAAGAACATCACTTTTTAGATAAATCTTTGAACTTAGCAATTTAAGTCCAACTTTATTATAACTGCATTCTGCAGTTTATTGGGAGTCTTGGAATTGATATTCAATTTACCTTGTAGGAAACATCAGTAAAATTTCACATATTCATAAAGGGAATTCACTGAGGAGAAAGAGGCTCTAAGAAAGATATGACTATTTTACAAGCCAACACAAACCGCTTAAGGAAAATTCATTAAAATTTACTTTTAGCTTCTCTAAAAGTTTATGCTTTGAAAGAAGTCAATTTCACCTCATAAATCCTTCATATTTTTTCTTTCTAATTCCTCTTAAAATTTCCCACTCTTAGTGGAAGCTCTCTAGGGCAATACTGTCTGATAGAGTTTTCCACAATGATGGAAATGTTCTGTATCTGCACTGTGCAATAGGTAGTTACTAGCTACATTTGGCTATGAAGACTTAAAATGTAGCTAATGGACTGAATGTTTTAATTTTTTTTAATCCTAATAATTTTAATTTAAATGTGAATAATCACATGTGCTAGGATCTATTGCATTGAACATCACAAATATAGCATATACTCTCTGTTTTTCCAAATTTCTCAACTTCAGTCAGATGCCATCTTTGGAAATTATTTTCCAAACTATGAAGAAAACCAGCATCTCTTCAAATAAGAAGAAGCATTGTATATCATAATCTAGAAGGGCCTATTCACTTTATTTTTACCCCTATATTGTTTAAAAATGATCTGAGGTAACCATACTTAAAGATGTAACTTGTATCTTGCTATAGAGCATGTAAAGTGAACACAACTAACTTGTCACCAAGTTTCTTGCAAATTCAGGATAAACTTATATATTGCATTAACACTACTCTCTAAAAAACCTTTCTCTCCACCACAGGACATTTGACTTGGAATGGCATCCCAGACTCCACAACCTGAGTGTGCCTTACCTCTCCAACCTCAACTAATGGCACTATTACCAATCCAGCTTTACTGCTCATGCTGGAGATTGAAACATCTCTTTTGCACATGATCTTACATATTCTTAAATATTCTCTTTACTATAGATGGCCTCTATCCAAAGACCACCAAGCGCTCTCCTATAGTCAAGTAAAGTTGGGTTTATTGGCTTATTGCAACAAAGGAGAGACATATCATGGGGAACTGTGGGACCACTCTGTAAGAGGGAATTAGGAGGGGCTTGTCTGGGGATATATGTTTGTGCTACATGATTTTGTAGAGTGTATAAGGAAGTAAGGTTTGGGTCTACATTGGGTGCTGTCAATTCTATGACTGGATATATTAATAATTTTTACTATAAAGAATAATAAGTGGAGCAGGACTCATTCCATATTTCATAAAGAAGCAGTATTCACTCAAATGAAACTGGAATGGAGTGGGTGTTTGGTCATTTAAAAAAAATTCGGTCAGTGTTTTTGCTTTTGACTGTGCTTCGGCATCACTATAAAGTGATTTTGTCTAATATTGATATTATATGAAATCATATATGTTCAACAACAGTTTATGTCCATATAACCAACTTTGCCAGGTAATTGGGGATAGGATACTGAGTAGTTTAACATCATCTACTGCACACACACTAGTCTCAACACCTATTCTACTTCTTTCACTTTTTTTCTACCACTGAAAAAGTGCCAAGTTAATGAGAGCAAGCCTGTAATCATCATGAAAACCATCTTACCTGGAATATTTTAACTTCAGAAATCTATATGGGAACTAACCATCACAAAGCCAACTCATTAGCATCTGCACTTTTGTTAAAATATGAAAACAGTCAACCTAAGCTACAATCTGTCGATTAGTCAATGAGTAGTGTTTGACTGCTCAGCACACATGAGTAGAAAAATAACCTAAAACCTCTAAATGTATATTAATAAGTCACTATTTATTATTTACTCCATTTTAGGTACTTTGCAGGTATTGTGATTTAATCCTAAACAATAAATCTAAAGGTTAGATACTGAGGTGTAATGAAATTGAGTAACTTGGTGTCAGGGTTAAACCTTAGTAAGTGGTAAAGCCAGAATGTACCCCAGGAATTCTGATGCTACTCACACTTTTAACCAGTGCCTTCCCAGTGCCTGAATATCTGACCACGTTTTATCTCCAAAAGGCATGCTGCACCTTTTATTGTAGAATATAATGTTGTAAGCAAGAAAATTTTCACAATATTTTGAATATGGCCCCAAAGTTGTAATCTTTTGTATGTCTCTTCTGAGATATACCATATTGAGTATTTTCCAAATTATACCAGAAAGGTTTCTTATTTGTTTACTTGCTTTTTTAAAGTTGAAAATATTCAAAGGAAAACCTTTTTTTTTTTTCTCTCTCTCTCTTAGCATGTGGTTCTAAACTGGGATTCAAATTACATCGTTAATGGTAAATATCAATCTTCACCTGCAGCCTAAACTATAGTTTTGTATATGAATCTTCCAGCATTGATGAAAGTAAAGCACTCTTTCACCTACTTTAAGTTCAATCATGTATTTGTTTGGGTCCAAATAATAAAAGCTGTTTGGGTATAAAGATTGCAAACATCAATCATAATTTGATTTTTTTATATTGAACATCTTGTACAGGCGTCATAGCATGACTTTACCTGTTATAAGGTAGTTAATGACATTGAAAAGTCCATGACACATTATAAATTCCACTTGAAATTTAACATATCATTACATTAAATTAAATATGAGGAGAGTATATAACCTTTGCAGCAGCATCCTCCCTAGCCGTGGAACCATCATCTGATAATGCTTTATAAATGTAATAGCTAGCAGGATCTGTGCACTGTTTACAACCTGTATGTAGTCAGAAAAATATCCCTTGCAGGACCAATTCAATTTTACACTAATGTTACCCATGTCCTAACGAGACACTATGAACAGAATGGTAAAACTCTTCATTATTAATAGACATCTAAAACTAAAGATAGCTCACATTTGAGAGCACTGAAAACACAGCTTGTCCTCTTAGAATTTTAAAAGTAACAAAGGGTTTTCACTTAATAAATATTCCAAGCATTGCGTATTAGAATCCCATGGGGATTCTGTTTTTGTGAGGTTAATTCTCTGGAGAAATGTACATTTCGAACCTGAAACCAAATAATCTTAGTAAAAACCCACTTTGGAAAATAAGCACAAATTACCTTTTTAAGGCACTTTTTAAAAGAGATTTTAGAGATATTTAATAAATATGCTTTAAGTATGTTCTTTCCGTGGGACCATGGATTGTCCTGAAAAGGTTTCATGAAACACCTGAAACAGAGTAATGTGTATTCATATGTATGCATGCCTGGAAAAGAATCGATAAGGGGCCACGAAAAATGGTAACATTGCATAATATTGACTATACTAATTATCCTGGAAGAAAAAAAAACCCACATGATCTGGATTTTTCAGAAAAATAGATGATCTGATCCTAAAATTTATATGAAAATTGAAAAGGACACTGAAGAGCAAAATCAGTCTCAAAAAAGAATAACAAAGTAGAAAAACTTACTGTTTTCAATTTTAAAAGTATTATCAAGCTTCACTGATCAAAACAGTGTGATCATGCCAAGGATAGAAAAACAGAGCAGTGGAGTACAATGAAAACCCAAACATCTATGAGCTCAGGGTTAAAACTAAAGTGAGCACCCATGATTCGGCCTGAGTCGGAAGGTGTTTATTGTAGCATGCTTTTTCTTAAGATGTGAAAATAATCTTTCCAAACAATAATTCAAATGGAAGCGAATCTCGGCCTCTGGTGTACCGCTGGTACTCTTTCAATGCTTAGCAATGTATCTAGTTTGCTCCTTTGATGAGGAAGAAACTCCACAAGCCAAGATGGCCCACTGGTTTCTGCCTTGGCACACATTGTCACCACAAGCCTGCAAAGGAAGACTTGTCTCCTCCTGTGTGCTCCTCCAGCGCCAGAGCCTGGAATTACCTCCTTTTTTTGGAAAATTTTTTTTAGGATCGGGAGCACAATATTGTCTTTCTCTGTTACACAGGAAGTCACTAGTTCTGGAAGACGAGTGTGAAGTGCTACACTGACTTTCCACAAAAGTTTCACTTTCTCTTTGAGAGAGAGAAAAGGAAAGTCCACTCTTGGGGCAAGTTGACTGGGAGCAGTAGATGTGTGGCCTGGCTTAATGTAGTGTATATTTTTGGCTTTATCAATGATGCAAACCTTGTTATTCAAAACATTGTAGGCGAAGTCAAGGATGCTGGCGCTGGACCAGAGAGAAACAGGATCAGAGTAGGTATCAGTTCCAAGCTGTCCCCCTGGAAGAAGAAACTGGAGGCACACACCTATGCGAACTTTTCAGTAATGGAGAGAATATCGAAGAATGCTTCACATATCACTATATATGGAAACACTGTGTGTGTGTGTGTGTGTGTGTGTGTGTGTGTGTGTGTGTGTGTGTGTGTGTGTGTGTGTGTGTGTGTGTGTGTGTGTGTGTGTGTGTGTGGTCATGTATGTATTCATCTATCTCAGTTAGCAGCCAAGGAAGAAAGGTAGCTCTGTTGTGCCTCTGGCTGATGTTGACTGATGAAAGCAATTCATATGACAAATAGGAAGCTTTGACATACTCTCAGACTAAGTTATCAGTGCTGTTCTCCCTTTTCCTCATTCTCCTGAAAGCGCTTTAACATACATTTGGTCCTAGACAGTCGTGATCCCAGACATCTATTAACCAATCTATTTAAGAGTTCAGTTTGCCTAAAATGTGACCCTTTTTACAAAAAAATGTTTAAAAATTAAAAAGCTATTTGGACAAAGGGTATTTCTACAATAATGTTTATCCAAAGTATCGAATACATTCTACTGACAGCATTCTAGATAATTTTAGATAGTATAAAACCCAAAGATTTTACCTTATTTAACAAAGTGCTGGGTTATTTTTGTTAAATTATTTCTATGATATGACCTCAGATATATATATATACACATATATATATGTGTGTGTGTGTATATATGCATCAAAATATATGTGTATATACATGAATACATATTTATATTTATTAAAATTCATTTAAGTAAAAACTAAGTTATTTTTAATGAAATAACAGTACAGCTGATCACCATTATGTCAAAGAATTGTAATGGATGTCAGGAAGCACCTCAAGTTTCTCAGGAACCATCGTAAACCATATCATGGCGAATTTAGCCTATTCATATTATGATTTGCACTGGCAATATCTCTAAACAAAACACGTTGCTTAATATTTATAAACAAATATACTAAAGTATTACTAATATTCTCCGAAGATAGAAAAAATAGAACAGAAGAATTAAAAGTGGTGGTCCTTGTTTCAACAAAAATATTTATTTAATCCTCAGTTAATGTTATTGCACTGTTTTTATCGTTGTCCCCCACTTGCTTTTTCTTTTGTTTTACTACAATGTTCAACAGTCCATGCTCTATGTATACCTCTGCTTAAAAAGGAAGAAAGAAGAACTAAGTGGTATAATACAAATGCAATCATTTTGCTGGAATATAGATTTATAAAATTTTGAGACACTTTCATTCACAGGCTGAAGATAAAACAATCTATTGGTAGTTTAGTATTATATTGTCAAATTTATTATTCCAGTCCTGGGGTCTTCCGTAAATGAAAGGATGCCAGATAATTATTGCTCTGTCTTCTCAGTGATGTTTGTGACTGTAGCAATTGTTACCTCAATTCGATGAACTTTATTTTCTCACCAAAGTCTTCATATATTGTCTTAGTTTGTTTTCTGTTGCTTTTAACAGAATGCCACAAACTGGGTAATTTATAAGAAAATGCAATTACTTCTAACAGTTTTGGAGGCTGGGAGTCCACAGTCCAGGGGGAACCTCTGGAGAGGGACTTCTTCTGGGTAGGAACTCTCTGCAGAGTCCCATGGCAACACAAGGTATCACATAGCAAGTATGGCCTGAGCAAGAGAGGTAACCTTCTCACTCACACACTCATGTTCCTTATAAAGCCATCAGAATCACACCCATGACAACCCATTAAACCGTCAACCCATTACTCCATGAACAAATTAATTCATCCATGAGGGTACAGTCCTCATGATTCAATTCCAAGGCCCTACTTTCCACAACCATATTGGGGGTTAAGTTCCAAGATGAGCTTGGGGGACATTAAAACCACAGCTTATAGCTATAGTACTTCAATTGAAGGATAAAGGAACAATGTAACTACTCAAGCTTAAGAAAAAATAATAATTTCTGACAACCAAATAACATAATAAGGACATAATATTAAAATTTGTAGCAACAATGTTTTTATCTTGAAAGAAAAACATAAAAAGACAAAAGATTCAGTAAACTGTATTTAATACACCAAAAAATTTACATTGCATAGAACTTCATTTAATACTGATTTTATGACAGATTTATTTTTATTTCAGAAAATGAATGAGTATACATAAAGCAGCATGAAAAGAAGATCACATGGCATATTGGAAAAAGCGTGGCCAACAGCAAGAAGTGAACTGGGTCTAAACTTCAGATTTACCACCCAGATGCAAATTATATAACTGTTAATCATCAGTTCTTTATCCACAATAAGTAAATAGTAATAACTACCTTACAAGATAAAAGGGATGTCTACACCAATATCTGTTGCAGAATAAGTGCACAGGAAATGTTAATTACCTTCCTTCATTATTGGCAGGTTATGATGCAAATAATCAAGAGGATAACAACAACAACAAAAAATCCACCAATATTATTCTTCCCCCAAAAGAAAAACAGTAGATAAAAAGTAAAGGAAGAAAATGACCTATGGAAATTAATAGATTTTTTTCTATTTATTTTGTTTATAATATTTGGAGAACAATTAGGTAAGATAACGAAATAAAAGTAATCAGATTGGAAGGAAAAAAATTGTCTTTATTCGTAAACAAGACAATCTTTTATATGGAAAACCCTAAGGATCCACTATAAAATTATTAGAACTAATAAACAAATTCAGCAAGGTCACAGGATACAAGTCAATTGAATTTCTATGCACTATCAATGAGCAACGTGAACATAAAATTAAAAAGCCAATTCCATTTCAAACAGTATCAGAAAGAATAGAAAACTCAGGAATAAATTTAACAAAAGAAGTGCAAGACTTGTGTTAAATCTGTAGATGAATTAGAGGAGTCTTGCCATCTTACTTTTTCAACAATGTTGTTTAAGTTCAAGATAATCTAAATAAATAGAAAAACATCCCATGTTCACGGGTCAGAACATTTAATATTGTAAGATGGCAAGACTCCTCTAATTCATCTACAGATTTAACACAACTCATCACATATCCCAGCTTCTCTTTTTCCAAGAAACTGACAACACAATGCTAAAATTCATATAGAATTGAAAGGACCCAGAATAGTTAAAACAATCTTGACAAAGAACAAAACCTGAGAGATTACACTTTCTGATTTCAAAATTTATTACAAAGCCACAGTAATCAAGACAGCAGGTTATTGGTCTAAAAATAGACATACAGATAAATGCAATAAGGTTGAGAGTCCAGAAATAAACTCTTAAATTTATGTTCAATTTATTCATAACAAAGCTTCCAAGAAAATTCAATAAGGGAAAATAGTCTTTTCAAAAAACGGTACTAGAATAATTGCATACCTCACACCATACCTGAAAATGAACTCAAAATGAATCATAAACTTAAATGTAAGATCTAAAACTATAATACTCTTAAAGAAAACAAGGTCTTCTTGACCTTGGGTAGGCAATGTTTTCTCAAATACAACACCAGAAGTATAAATGATTTAAAAAATAGATATTTCAACTTCATCAAAAATTTTTAATTTTTGCACTTCAAGAACAATTGTCAATTCTGTCATTAGTATGATCATCATATGATCTTCCCTGTTCTTTACAGGTGTAACACAATGTGCTTTCATAATTTTATGTGATCATTATATTTCTAAAGTAAATTTTTAAAATAAATTATTTCCTCATCAAACAAAAGTAAAAGCTGACATCCTTCAAAAATTCTGCTTGCAAATTTCAGCAGCTGAAAATTGCTTTTCCTATGTTATCTAAACTGTTTCAAAAACTACTTTATGCTTATCATTGACATTTCTCTTCTTTAGATTATGCTCAATTTTTTGCTCTTTTCCCCTATATTCCCTAAAATGCTCTAAAATTGGATTTTTTTAAGCAACAATGTCTTCATCCTTTGAACATTTTAACTTTCATAGCTTCCACTGCCTTTATCACCTTATTCGACTTCTTTCTTAATTCATGTAACATCAACTGACAGAGCAATTTCGCATTTTATTATAATCACCAGATTTTCTTCTACAACACTTTGACTCCCAGATCAAATTCAAATTCTTTATCTTCTCCCTTCAGGTTTCCCACAAATGAATATGCCGCCACATGAGGGTTATATCTTGATTAATAAGTATGAATTTTTCAGGCCATGTATTAATTAGTAATTGCATGCAGCTGTTAGTAACAGAGTCCTGACTACAGTATTTAAAAATTTTTAGTGGTTTATTTTCTAACGTAAAATAAGAGGTTATGTATTTCAGTCCTATTATGTCAGCTCTACAACGTTATTTGAGAACCCAGCTTCTGTTAATCTTTCTTTCCACCATCTTAAGCATTGTCTTCTGCTCTCAAGATCATAGGATGGCTGCTGGATTTCCAGCCATCGCGTCCATTTTCCAGGAAGGAAGAGAGAAAGAAAAGTGGCACAACAATAGTTCTCCCAGTCAAGTCAAAGCCCTTTAAAGGGCTATTCTGGCAACCCCAGCCAATGACGTTCATTTGTTACTCATTAGTCACCCTTCAGGGCAGCTGAGGCTAGAGAATATTATCTTCTTGCTGGACACATTGCTGCTCCAAATAAAATCAGAAATCTGTGATTGCATTTGGGTAGGCAGTTTGTGCCCAGATGGGCAACTCTATTTCCAAATTATGAGATTAGACTTACATAAATCTGATTTCTTCATTTTCAATAGCTGAACTACTTCTTTTTCCAAACTACTTTTTACTAACCTAAATTGCAATGTGTTTTTCTTAAAATTAAAAAAAAAGCATGTTTGCTTTTATAAACTTATTTAAAGTTTGCCATTTGAGTATTTGTCACTTAAGTATTTCTTAGTAGTCTCTTTTTTGGAAAGACAGTGAAATATATGTTTTTCAGCAAATTGTCGAAGTTTGCCATACTTAAAAATAATTTTGTTAAACTTAAATAGTTTAAGTTTGGGATATATTCTTGAAAATAATACATTAAATTAGTTATGTTTTGTTGGTATTGAACAAACCTTAGGTTATAATTGAAAATATGTACTTATTAAAGGAAAAACAAAGAATATTTCAGATTTATTACGCTTTCTTCCATACATTTTTCTAATAAAATCATAGAAATGCATGGATGATAAATATTTCACATAATATTTGACTTCCACATCATAAATACAAAAAGGAATGCTTTTGCAACAAGTATTTGAATATGTCAAAATTTCTTTGAGGTTATCTTAAACATACATACAACAATTTTTTTCCAAAAGATGATTGGCAAGGGGATCTCAACTTTTGACTTGGTGTTATCAGCACCACACTGTCTCAAGTGAGCCAACCAGCCACCCCTATATAGGGATCAGAACCTATGGCCTTGGTGTTATCAGCACCACACTCTCCCAAGTGAGCCACAGACCAGCCCTCATATATACAATAATTTTTAAAGTATAGAAACAATAAAGAGATTTTGAAAAGAGGCATGAACCACATCCCAGACTTAACAAATGTTAGGATTTTGTTGTCTTTGCTTCAGATTTTTTTTAATGAATAAAACATTATAGACAAAAATCAAAATCTTCTTCAGTTATATACACTTACATGTACAGATCCATAAAATATATAATATGTCAGAAATACTTCTACATTTTTGTATAAATATTTTATATTGTTTATATAATTCTATAGCTTACCTTTTTTTTTTTTTTTTTTTTTGTCAGCTGGCTGGTATGGGGATACAAACCCTAGACCTTGGTATTACAACACCGTGCTCTGATCTACTGGGCTAACCAGCCAGCCCTCACTTGCTTTTAAAATCAACATTATTTTTGAGATCTATCCTTATTAATATGTAAACTTGGTGCACTTATTTTAACACTTACACAGCATTCTATAACATAAATATTCCACAATTTATTTACTGGTATGTTGGTGATATTGAAATAAACATTCTTTACATAAGTTTCTCTAAAGTGCACATTCAGATTTAGGACTGCTAGTCATAAAATGTTTACATCTTTGACTTTGATATTGCCACTGTTCTCCTTAAGACGGCTGCACCTGTTTATGGTTCTGCAGGATGAAATAATTCCTTTATCTCCACATAGTCCCCAAATTCTTGCTATCGCTACAGTCATCATCCTTTAAAATGTTTGCCAATCTGATGGGTTGAAATTATTTCTCCTTATTTTAATTTGTAAATGCCTGAACACATGTTTACTTACAGGTAATGTTTTTATTGTTCTTACTTATCTATATTATTTGCCATCCACTTGCTGTTGTCTTTTCCTATTGATTTGTAAAGGCATTTATCAATTTAGGAGACAATTATTTACCTGT
This sequence comes from Cynocephalus volans, assembly GCF_027409185.1. NCBI lineage: Eukaryota > Metazoa > Chordata > Mammalia > Dermoptera > Cynocephalidae > Cynocephalus > Cynocephalus volans. Next base: position 103,565,608 of record NC_084461.1, read on the forward strand.
GATATGAATCACTAATAATATATTACAGATAGTTTATTGTCCTTCAATTTTATTATTTTTCAATATTCCTTTTATCTTTTTAAATGTACATATAACATTATGTGTAACATATATGTTAACTTGGAAGACATAAAAATACAAGCATCAGTGAATTTACCAGTAGAACATTTTCAATGCCTGCATCCTCTTCCCCTATCCTATAGTACATCTTTCTCTAAAGTTAACCACTGTCTCTTTGGTGTCAAAAATTTCTTTGCTTTTTAAATATCATTTAATAGCATGTAGTTTGTTTCCTTTTGTATCTGATTAATTTAGGCTGTGTACTCTTCATTGCATTTGCAACTAGCAACTGCAGAAATAATTTAAGGGTCAGAATTATCATATTGTCTTCTGGAGTATACTTGTGCTGCTTTCTGCCCTTCATTTGGAAGTGGAACAAATTCAGAGCCACATCACTTCGTTATTAAGTTTGAGATTCCCTGAATAGTCAGATGATAAAACACCAGACTTCAAGTTCCTCTGAGAGCTAGTAAACTAACAGCTGATTATCATATGGAGAATGTAGCCATCTGGAGTCCAGCTCAAAGTGAATGGTGGTCAGGGCAATGACTAAGGAAAAGTGAGGTGCAAAATTTAAGAAGGCACTTGTTCACAGGGTGCTGCAAATGCAAACAGCAGCCTCAGAAATAGCCTCAGAAATAGTTAACAAGCTTCAGAAATACGAACTCCTAAAAGGCACCAGAGTGTAGTCTAGATATGAGAATTTATTATTTCCAAGTATATGATCAATTTTCCCATCATTATTTATTGCAGAGTCTACAAGTTTAGTAATTGAATGCTTTACAATGATCGAACAAGTTCTAAAAAATGTGTCAACTCATTTTTTATCTTATTTTCTTCCATGGGTTTGGTTTTTCTTTTGATTTCTGGGGAAAAATACTAAACACACACACACATACACACACACACACACACACACACACACACACACATCTTATGCTCAGTTTGTTTCAAAGTTGCCGTCAAAATATTCTTGTCCTATACTTTTCCATGTATTTGTTAAATTCCTCCAGAAAAACTGTTGGGGTTTTGATTGGGATTGCGTTGAAATTAGAGACTAATTTGGAGGGAATTGACATCTTTTCAATGTTGAGTCCTCCAACTCATAAATTTAATATTTCTCTCGATTTATTCAGAACTATTCTTTTACTCTTTTATTACAGATTTTTAAGATATAAATAATGTGCAGTGAACTGCAAACATTTAAAGTGCACAAACTGACTAGTTTTGACATGTACATAAGCCTATGAAATCATCACCACATTCAGGATCATGTACATTTTTATCACCACCAAAGTATTCCTTCTGTCACTTTGAAAAACATCTATCCCTCCAGACCCATCCATTGGCAAACTCATATCTGCTTTCTTGGGACTATATATCAGGTTGCATTTTCTTTTATTTATTTTTATTTTAAAGTTTATTTGTACATATTTGTGGGGTACAGTATGTTATTCCAACACATGCATATACTGCACAATAATTCTCTTAGGAAAGATAGCATAGTTTTGAGCTCATCAGTCTGCCACTTTTCCTGCCCGCTCTTCCCCCACTCCCACCCCCATCTCGGGTAACCATTATTGTACTCTCTACTTTTTTTTTTTAATTCCGTATCTGAGTGATATTGTGCAGTATTTGTCTTTTTGTGCCTGACTTAATTTCACTTAACATTATGGTTTTTCCAGAATTTTATATAAATGAAATCAGTGAATATGTTGGTCAGGTATCTTTAACTCAGCATAATGATTATGAGATTCGTGCATGTTATTGCATTCATCAATAGTTTATTCCTTTTTGTTGATGAAAAAGATTCAATTTTATAACTAAACTACAATTTTTTATCCATTCATCTGTTCATGGATATTCGGGTTGTTTCTAGCTTTGGGATATTGAGAATAAAATTTTTTTCTTTGATTTATCATTAGGTCTATGTTTCATTTCAAATTGATCTTTCCATAAGGTGTGAGGTAAGGGTCAAGGTGTATATTTTTACATGCGGATATCAAATTTTTCTAGCACCATGGGTGTAACAGCACCACTGGCTGAAGAGACTACCTTTTCCTATGTTGAATTTCTTTGACATCTTTCCCTTTTTTTGAAAATCAATTGGTTATATCAATATAACCACTATAAGTGGTCTATTTTTGCGTTCTATTCTTTTTCATTTACATAAATCTTAACTTTATGTAAACACTAAACTATTTTAATGGTTTTAGCTTTATAATAACTGTTCGAATCAGTTTAAATCTACCATCTTTTCATCTACTCAGTTTTTTTCAAAATTGTTTTCAATATTCTTGGTTCTTCCGATCATTATATTATTTTTGCAATCTTCTTGTCAACTCCTACCCCCCAAAATCCTGTGTTTAATTGAGTTGACCTAAATCTGTAGATCAATTTGGGGAGAACTGATATCTTAACAACATTAATCTTCAAATCCATGAGCATGGTATAACTCTCCACTTACTTAGGTGTTCCTTAAATTCTGTCAACCAAGTTTTGTAGATTTCAGTAAACAGGGTTAGCTCATCTTCTATAAATTTATTTCTAACTATGAGGGGTCTTCAAAAAAATCATAGAAATTCATATTATGAAAAAACTATACATGGATTTCAAACTTTTTTTGCACCAAAATACACACATACTAACTTATTATAACATGTCTGAACAGAATCCAGTTTGAGGCACTAAAAAGGATAAGACATTGGTTTGACAAGAGCCTCTAACAGGGCGACGTGAGTTCTGCCATAATTGAAGCAGGAACAAATGCCACAGTTATGGTGAAGTATGGGTGGTAGAATGGTGAAATCTTGGATGCTTTACAAGAAGTTTATGGGGACAATTCTTCAAATAAATCAGCAGTAGAAATGAACAAATTGTTTTAAGAAGGGACAAGATGGGCAGAGCAGTAGTCCTATGGATTGCCTATCACTGCAGCTGTGGACTCCACAGATGGGATGGAGGCAGCTGCAAACACCACCACCATTGCTGCCACCTCAAGTTAACCTCATTGCTGCCAAAGACACTGCATACATGAGGGAAATGGCTGCAGCTAGTGGCATTACTGCCACCACCATGAGATAACCGAGCTGCTACAAAGGACACTGCCAAGGACACCCCAGATTTAAGGGAGGCAGTTGTGGCCTCTGGCACTGCTGCAGCCCCCATGAGGCAACCTCACTACCACTGCAGACACCGCAGACATCAGGGAGTTGCAGTCACCACCGCCACTGCTCCTGCTGCGATAAAACCCCACTGCCACTGCAGACACCATAGCTGTGTGAGATGCTGCTGTAGACATCACAGCAACCTCTGCCACTGCTTCCATTGCTGCCACTGCTTCAGTCACCAGCACCACCAGCACCACCAGCACCACCAGGCAGCCACCACTGTCACACAAGCAGCTACTGCAGCTTGAGCCACCACTGCCATGCAAACAGCCACCAAAGCCACCTCCCAACCACACGGCAAGGGCAGCCTACCACCACACCAGCAGCTGCAGCAACCACCACCACTGTGCAGGCGGACTTCCAATCACTTTACTGCATTGACACGAGGAGGGTCACCAGTGGTGTCCAGGGAAGGAGAGTAATGGAAGCAGCAACTGATCTACCAGATGACAGATATCAAGAGATACAAGAAATTTAAAAAAAAGAAAACATGAGTCCAATAACTGTCAAGTATCAGACCCTAGAGAGTAGGAAACCCTTGAAATGACTGAAAAGGAATTCCAAGTAAAAATTTTAAGGAAATTCAATGAAATACAAGACACAGTTAGACAACACAATAAACTAAGCAAAACTATCCAGGATATGAAGAGGAAATTTTCAAAGAGATTAATACTTTAAAAAAGAATGTATCAGAACACATAGAACTAAAGAAATCATTCAACAAAATAAAAAGCACAACCGAGAGCTTAAGCAGCAAGCTAGAGCAAACAGAAGAAAGAATTTCTGATCTTGAAGACAGTCTCTTCAAAATTCAGGCAGACAAAAGAAAAAAAAAAGAATTTAAAAAAATGAAGAAAATCTGAGAGAGTAGCAGGCAACCTTAAGCACATGAATATTCAAATCATGGGCATTCCTGAAGGGGAGGAGAAAGGAAAAGGCACTGAAAACATATTCAATGAAATAATAGTGGAAAACTTCCCAAGTATAGGGAGAAAAATGAACCTTCAGATTCAGGAGACTCAAAGATCCCCAAACAGATTCAGTCCAAAAAGGTCTTCTCTGAGGTACAATATAGTCAAAGATGCCCAGTGTCACCACTCCTATTTAACATAGAATTGGAATACTAAAAAAAAAAATCTATAAAGAGAAACAAATAAAAACCATCCCCAACTGGGAAACACAAAGTCAAATCGTCTCTGTTTGCAGATGAAATGATCTGCTATATAAAAAAGCCTCAATACTCTACAAAAAAAATATCTTAGAGTTTGCAAATGATTTCAGTAAAGTTGCAGAATACAAAATCAACATGCAAAAATCAGTAGTGTTTTTATGCTGCAACTATGAACAAGCAAAAAAAAAAGAAATCAAGAAAGCTAGCCCATTTATAATAGTTGCCAAAGAATGAAACATCTAGGAATCAATTTAACCAAGGATGTGAAAGATTTCTACATAGAGTACTACGAATCATCATTTAAAGAAACTAAAGAAGACACAAAAAGATGGAAAGATAGTCCATGCTCTTGGATTGGAAGAATCAACTTTGTGAAAATGTCCATATTACCTAAAGTGATCTGAACATTCAATGTAATCCCCATCAAAATACCAAAGACAGTTTTCACAGAAATAGAAAAAACAATCCTAACATTCATATGGAACAACAAAAACCCTGAATAGTCAAAGCAATCCTGAGAAAATAATAATAATAATAATAATAATAATAATAATAATACTGCTTGAGGCACAACACTACCTGACTTCAAATTATAGTACAAAGCTATAGTAACCAAAACAACATGGAACTGGCATAAATAAGAGACACTCAGACCAATGAAACAGAATAGAGAAACCAGAAATCAATCCACATATTTATAGCCAACTGATCTTCAACAAAGGCAGTAAGAACATATGTTGTGGAAAAGACTGCCTCTTCAATAAATGGTGCTGGGAAAATTGGACATCCATATGCAGAAGAATGAAACTAAACCTGTATCTCTTGCCAGATACAAAAATCAACTCAAAGTGGATTAAAGACTCAAATATAAGACCTGAAACTATAAAACTCCTAAAAGAAAACATAGAGAAAACACTTCAGTAAGTAGGACTGGGAAAGACTTTATGAATATGACCCCCAAAGCACAGACAACATAAGGAAAAATAAACAAATGGGATTATATCAAACTAAAAGGCTTCTACACAGAAAAAGAAGTAATTACCAGAGTAAAAAGACAACCTACACAGTGAGAGAAAATATTTTCCAAATATGCATCTGATAAAGGATTAGCATCCAGAATATACAAGGAACTCAAACAGCAGTAAAAATAAGTAAATAAAATAACCCAATTAAAAAATGGACAATGGAGTTAATAGACATTCCTCAAAGGAAGATATACAAATGGCCAACAGACACATGAAAAAATCTCAACATCACTTAGCATCAGGGAAATGCAAATCAAAACCACATTGAGATATCATCTCACCCCAGGTAGACTGGCCATTATCAAAAAGACAGAGAATAACAAATGCTGGTGAGGAGGTAGAGAAAGGGGAACCCTCCTACACTATTGGTGGGGCTGTAAATTGGTGCAGCCATATGGAAAATGGTATAGAGCTTCCTTAAACAACTACAGATAGAACTGCCATATGAAACAGCAATCCCACTGCTGAGTATACACCCAAAGGAATAGAAATCATCACGTCACAGGGATACCACACCTCCATGTTTAAGGCAGCTCTATTTACAATAGCCAAGAGCTGGAACCAACCTAAACGTCCATTGACAGATGACAAGATAAGGATAATGTCATATATATACACAATGGAATGCTACTCTGCCACAAAAAAGAATGAAATACTGCCATTCTCAGTTACATAGATCAACTTAGAGAAAATCACATTAAGTAAAATAAGCCAGGCACAGAAAGAGAAATATCACATGTCCTCACTCATAAGTGAGAACTAAAAAATAAACAAATAACTTTAAAAAGCAAAAGAAAGATACTACAATCACATTAATGCATTGAACTTTCAAAGGGAGAGAACAGAATTGAGGTTACCAGAGTTGGGATAGGGGGCATGGGAGGAGGGTTAAGGGAGGAATTGGAAAAGGGCCACAAAAAACAATTACATTTTATAATGTTGAATATACTAATTATTCTGATTTGAGTACTACATATGGCACACAGGTAAGGATATTTAACATTGTACCCCATAGAAATGTATGACCAACTATGTTACAATTAAAAAAAAAATAAAGGATGAGCTTTCAATGGAAATTTTGAACAATTGCGATCAAAATCCTGAAGCATTTCTTTGAAGAATTATAGCAAGAGATGGAACATGGCTTTACCAGTACAATCCTGAAAACAAAGCACAGTCAAAGCAATGGATACCAAGAGGTGGAAGTGGCCTAGTCAAAGCAAAAGCAGACCAGTCAAGAGCAAAGGTCATGGCAACAGTTTTTTGGAATTCCCAAGGCATTTTGCTTATCGACTTTGTGGAGGGCCAAAGAATGACAACATTTGCTTGTTATGAGAGTGTTTTGAGAAAGTTTTCCAAAGCTTTAGCAGAAAAATGGCAAGGAAAGCTTTACCAGAGAGTCCTTCTGCACTACAACAATGCTCCTATTCCTTCTTTTCATCAAACAAGGGCAACTTTCTGAGAGTTTTGATGGGCAATCATTAGGCATCCACCTCAGAGTTCCAATTTGGCTCGTTCTGACTTATTCTTGCTTTTTAATTTTAAAAATATCTTTTAAGGGTATCCATTTTTCTTCAGTTAATAATGTAAAAATGACATTACATGGTTAAATACCCAGGACCCTCAGTTCTTTAGGGATGGACTAAATGGCTAGTATTTTTACTTACAAAAGTGTCTTGAACTTGATGGAGCTTATGTTTAGAAACAATATTTATATATTTTGTATCTTTTTATTCCATTTTTTACAAAATTTTTGAAGCCCCCTCATATTTCATATTTTATTCTATTGTAAATGATTTTATATTTCAATTTCGTTTTTCTTTTTTTTTTTTTTTTTTTTTGACCGATAAGGGGATCGCAACCCTCGGCACAGTGTTGTCCACACCATGTTCAACCAGTGAGCGCACCGACCATCCCTATATAGGGTCCGAACCCGCCACCTTGGCACTCCCAGCACCACACTCTCCTGAGTGAGCCATGGTGCTGGCCCTATATTTCAATTTCTGAATGTAATAGAATATAGAAACATAATTGTTTTTCTGGATGTTGACCTGTTCTTAAAACCTTTCTAAACTCACTTATTTCATGTAGCATTTTTGTCAATTCTTTAGGATTTTCTATATAGTTTATCATACTGTCTGTGAATAGTCATAGTTTAATTTCTTATTTTTCAATCTATGCCTTTTAGTTTTTTTCCTGAATGACTGTACCAACTAGTACTTTCAGAGCAATGTTGAATAGAAGTGGTGACTGCAGATATCTTTACCTTTTTCCAAATCTTAGGAAGGAAGCATTCAGTCTTTCATTATTAAATGACGTTAGCAGGTGATTTTTTTGTAGATACCCTTCATACAGTTGAGTAAGATCCTTCTTATTCAAAATGGCAGATAGTTTTTATCATCTATATATTAAACTAAATGTTTTCTCTGCAACTATTAAGATGATCATATGATTTTCAATATTGAGAAATGTAAGGATTTATTTTCAAATATTTAATAAACCTTACATCCTGGGAAAAATGTTATTTGGCAATAATGTGCAATCTTTTTTATATATTGTTGGAAACAACAGTGTATTAATATACTAAATACTAAAATTCTTATTAAGAATTGTTGCATTTATTTCCATAAGGAATATTAGTTGCTAGATTTTTGGTTTTGTTTTTGCTTTTTGTTTTGTAATAACTTTGTCTGGCTTTGGTCCCAAGGGATAAGGTTAAAAGTGATCACCCTAGGGTAACTGATTTGCTTCTTTCTTGATCTACTTTCTCCCCTGCATACAGGTATAAAAAGCTCATGTTCTTCCTATTATATATTTCATACACACACTACACAGCATAGTTTATACTTAAGTCTTAAATAAATATTAAATGAATATATAAGCAGAAAACATTTTATTTATATACAATAAATAATATTTATTATTTATTGTATAATATTGTAAATAATATTTATATTGTATAATATAATATTGTAAATAATATTTATATACAGTAAATAATATAAGCAGAAAACATTTTTAATACAATTAATAATAATAATAAAAAGCAGTATAGCAGTTAGCAGCAAGCACTATATTTAGCATAATATATTTTACATATATTATAACTGTCTTGTATAACCCTCATAATAAGCTTACACATAGGTTCTGTTTATTGGCATTGTATAAACGAGAAAATTATGTTTTGAGAGTCTGAGTAACTTGACAAAACTAGTAAGCAGCAGGGCAGGGGTTCCTTTAGGCTATACATTGAAAATATTTTCTTTTTGTTTTTTATTTGTCATCTATAAAATTGTAAAATCACACTTTCATTTTTAGTTTTCCACTAGCAAATGAGTAAAAAACTGTTTCTCAGTTATCAGATACTAAGATGCTAAGATTTCTTATGTAAATGGAAACTGTGCAGTGCCCCTGACTTTTCTTATTAAGGGGAATATTTATAGAATATGAAATATCAGGAAAATTTAAACATGTTGACCTGAGAGCAATCTTAAGTTTTGTGTGTATTGCTGGACAGAGTGAAATAAATGAAAGAAAGCAAAAACAGAAATAGAGCAAAGCAAAGAGACTAAAACAGACAGAGGCAGACAAGGAGTTAAGCCGAGCAGAAGGGGAAAAGGCAGCAAATGGCAGTCCTCATCAAATTTTTATGCTTCTTCTTTTTTTTTCTTTTTTTAGCTCTGTACCTTTAGTAACTCTAATATATTACACTATCTTCATTCAAATCACTTCCTAAATTAAATCATTCCCTTCCACCTTGTACTAGACACTTTAGGATTAACGTTTTCTAAGAGTGCTACCCATGGATGAGGACAATGAGAGGAGAGAACAAGACAAAAAAAAAAGAAAGAAACAACCTTCACAGCTTTGACAGGTCTTCCTTTTTATTTAATGTTTGCATTTTTCTTTTGAGTGGACAGGCACAGAATATTCCTAGCCAGCTCCTCACAGCCTGTCAACGCTCTAATACTTCATAATTTATAAAACAGCTATTTCCCACAAAAGCTCAATTTGCTTTACAGATATCCCATTGATGTTCACAATATTCCTTCAGGGAACTTAGGCAACAAGAATTATTATGTGTTTTACTGGGGGGAAAAAGACTGAAGCCATAGAATCCATTACCACTAGTGAGTTACAGAGAACTGGGAACTTCAAATCTAATGCCGTTACCTTCTCGAATGCAGACTATCGAAAGAGATGAGTATGACTGAGTCCTGCTACCCAAGAGGCTAGGATTTTACAGGGAAGAAAGGTAGGTATACAAGCAACTACTAACGAACTTAACCTCTCTCCTTGGATGTCTAGTAGTCAACTCCAACTAAACATGGCATTCAAAACAAAATCCTTGATTTCTTCCTGAAACCACTTCTTCTTCCAGTATTCTCATCTCAGTGATAGGACCGAGATCCACCTAGTTGATCTGACACCAAATTAGCAACCATTCATTATTTTCCTTTTCTCCCATTTCCCTAATCTGCAAGTCCTATTGGCTCTACCTCCAAGACTGATTCCAAACAGATGCACTTTTGTGTCCTTCGTTGATACCACTCTAGCACAGACTGCCATCATCCATCCTAACAGCCTGGTAATCAGACAAAAATGAGAAGTTTTCCAACATCTACTACTGTAATGCCCTGGGGTTATTAAGATTAATGCCATTACTATCCCCCAAGAACAGCAATATCCTCCTTTCTTCCATGCTTACTCTCTGCACCTCAATCCACTCTTAACAAAACAGAAAGACTAATAGTTCTAAAAAGTAATTGTAATTTTATCCATTGTACATGTAAATAGTTTAAAAAATAATTTTATAAGTTTCATTATAAAAGAAGTCCCCTAGTTCATAGCCATATCATGTTCCTCATTCTGTTTATTTAGTATTTACCTTTGTGTGTGTGTGTGTGTGTGTGTGTGTGTGTGTGTGTGTGTGTGTGTGTGTGTGTGTGTGTGTGTGTAAATCATGTCATATTTATATAACATAACACTTCTTGACTTTTCACGTTGAGGCATTATCTATTCACTTCCATAAATTGAAGATGAGGATTTAGCTTTTTGCTATTTCCCTCCAGAAACCACTTACTTCCTATACCTCATCCTTCCAACATATTTTGATTGTAATTTTGTTTATATAAGTATGCAGTATTTGAATTATTATAACTCTACAAATGCTACTAATAGACGAGCATGCATGTTTAGTTTTCCTAGATACTTATGCTAAATTTAATCTCCACTCTCCCCACCTATGTGATTGTCTGTGAAATATATCCAAGTACATTATATAGTCTTTCGATGTCATCTTGAAGAATTTTTGCCAAAGTCTTCTTAACTATTCTGTCTGGACTGATTTAAACCTGATACACAGCTATCATTCAAGTATCCTCCTTCAGCTCATCCTGAAGATTCTCTTTGCTTCTCCTTAGTATCTGTGCTCTGTTTCACAGGCCGCATGCTTTCTCTTTCTTGATTCTTCCCTCATTTTTGTGAGTACATCCTCTAATAGCTTTCTGAGAAAGAGAGAATGAGAGGTAAAATTTTTTGACATTTTGCATATCTAAAAATGTCTTTATCTTTACTCTTAATTGACAATTTAGCTGAGTATAATATTCCAGATTCTAGATTGGAAAGTAGTTTTACTCAGAATTTTTAAGGTGTTGCTTCACTGTCTTCTAGCATTTAGTAATGCTGTTAAAAAGTCTGAAGCCATCGTGATTCTGATAAGTTTCATGAAACTTTTCGTTTGTCAATTCTGGAAGATTTTTCTAAAATGCTCTGAAATTTTACAATAACATGGCTTAACATGGTTCATCTCCGTCTATTGTGCTGGTTACTTGGTTAATCCTTTAATTCTGGCAGTTCATAACATTTAGTTTTGAGAAATTTATTTCCTTGACAACTTCTTCTCCTGCACTTTCTCTATTTTCTCTTTCTGAAATTCCTATTATTTGGTGTGTGAATTTGCTAAAGTTGCCCTCTGATTTCTTCGTATTTTATTTTCTATTTTTTATCACTTTATTTTTCTGCTCTGTCCTCTGGGAGATTTCCTCCACTGCATCATCCAATCCTTTTAGTTGGCATTCTATCCTAGTTTCATATTTTAATGTTACAGGGTCTCTATTTTATCAACTTTATGTGATCATATTCTTGGTTTGTTGGCACAGTAACTTATATTATCTAACTAAAGATATTAATGATTGCTTAAGGATTTTTTCTCCTTGCATAGTATGTTTCTACCAATCCACCCTCTTTAACTATAGTGCAGCAGTGAGCTTTTTAAAGCACAAATAATGGTGTTGGGTTTCCTTTCCTGTTAAGACCTTCGAATATAAAACTATTACACTTATAGTAAAGCCCAAATTTCACATAATGGACTAGAAGGTCAAAAACAATTTGGCCCTTGACTACATCTCTGTCTCAGTCTGTTCAGGCTGCTATAATAAAATGCCATATACTAAGAAGGTTATAAACAACAGAAATTTATTTCTCATCATTCTAGAAGCTGGGAAGGACAAGACCAAGGCTCCAGCAGACTCAATGTCTGGTAAGGGTCTATTCCTCTTAGATAGCTGTCTTCTCCTCACTGTAAGGTCACATGATGAAAGGGGTGATGGATCTTTAGGGGACCCCTTCTATAAATGCAGTAATCCCATTCATGAGGTCTCCATCTTCATGACCAAATCACCCCCAAAGTCCCTAAATCCAAATCCCCTCACCTTGAGGATCAGGTTTCAATATATGGATTTTAGGGGGATACGAACATGCAGAGTATAACACTCTCCAAGTTTACCTTATCTCATTATCACAACTATTAGACACTCAAATATCTTTTACATAAATGATTGTGGCAAGATTCAAATACAAATTTATATGTAACCTTTATTTCATGATTTACCATACTAGTTCTCCATAGTGTAGACTTTCAATCTATTTCCTACTCCAAATTGTGTTACCTGCCACTGCAGGCTGGTATTCCTGAAGTGTGGTCTAACGAGATACTCTTACTCTAAAACCATTCTGACCATTCAGTGATAAATTAAATAAGAGTAAAGGTATCAGTCTGGTAACCAAGGTTCTCCTAAATATGACCTCAACCAAAGTCTTCAGTCTTGCCTGTAAAATCAGTTCCTATTAGAAATGAGTAGAGTGACCTCATCTGCATATTCAGTCAGCAAATGGGAACAAATTAAGCTTCCTCCATCTTAAGGAAGATGGTCTTTCATTGAAAAGCCCATTTTTTAATGTCAGGAAGAAGAATGTGTGTTCATTCAAAAATTTTAGTGTAGAAGAAGATTTGCTCAAGACAGTTCCAGAATCTCCTTGAATAGCAAAAAGGTGAGGGTAAGAAGTAGGGAGGATGCTGGCAGTGTAGGGAGTTTTATAGGTGAATTTAGGAATGAGAGTAAAGGAGTACACAGCAGGAAGTTGGGTTGGAACCTACAGTAGCAGGTATAACCCAGAGATAAATAGAGCCAAGGATTAGTAGCTACACTGGAGTCTTGTATTAGTGGCAAGTAAGAAGAAGAAAAAGTTTTTTTAATAAAATAACTAGATACAAGGATGCAGTCCACCTACTCATTCTTTGCCTAGTCCTAGACAGTTCTTGAATCCTTCAGAAAGAATCCCCTTTCCTAGTACTACTACCCTTATTAACAGCACCATTATATCTCATGAGGCTGCTAAAATAGCCTCCTAATTGATATGTAAATATCCAATCTTGTCCAGCTCTAATTCATTCTTTACACAGCACTCAGAATCTTAAAATCTAAATCTGATCATGTCACTATCGTGCTTAAATCCTCTAAATACCTCCAGTTGTTCTTGGGATAAACCCAAAATTACTCACTTGAGCTAGAGCCCTAGATCTTCCTGCCCAGGACTAAGTCAACGGTAATTTTTTAAATTCTCTTCTCCCTTGTGCTCTCCAGTCAGCTTATTCTTTTTCACTTTTCAGAAAACAGCTTAAGTGTCACTTCCATAAGGAAACTTTCCCTGACCTAAAGATTATGGTAAGTCCTCACCATATTTTCCCCAGGTACCTATACTTCTTCTCAGCAGCACACATGACTCCTGTAACTTTTTATTTAATATTTGCCGCTCCCTAGATGGCAAGATACATAAAATCAGATTTTTAGCCTCGTATCTGACATATAATATATACTTAACAGTCATTATTATTATTACAACAATAGCTATTTCTTGAAACTTAATATATGCTGGTGCTAAGTGCTTTATCAACCTTAACTTATTTACCCTTCTTTTAGAATTGAGGAAACTGAGGCACAGAGCAATTCCAGGAAATCTTCAGAGCTCTTGAGGCAGTGAAGAGCGCTGATTCTGGAATCAGACTGGTGGGCTTAAATCCAAGTTCTGCCGCCTCTGTGTAATCTTAGGCAAGTGATAGGTAATAACAATACTTATTTCATAGAGTTTTCAGGAGGATTAAATGAGCTAAGACATGCGTTAGCTGTTATTATAACCACACTATTATAACCACTATGCCATGGCTAGCTCAACAATTTTTTTTTTTTTTTTTTTTTTACATTTCTAGAAATGAGAGGGAGAATAAATAGAATTAGTCATCACTGAAAATATTCAATGTATTTTTCTGGAGGTTTGGTTCAAATATTTCAGTATACCATTTCTAATTTTCTATCACTGAGATTTTTTTTAACCGATAAGGGAATCGCAACCCTTCGCATGGTGTGGTCCACACCACGCTCAACCAGCGAGCCATCCCTATATAGGATTCGAACCTGCGGCCTCTGTGCTCCCAGCACTGCACTCTCCCGAGTGAGCCATGGGGCCGTCCCCCAATCACTGAGATTTTATACACATCAGTTCCCAGTAGCTTGAGCAGTGCCTGCCTGGGAATAAAATAGAAGTACTGTTTCATATATACATGTTCTAGCTATTAGCTATAGGGCTGGGGCATGTGTACTGTAGAGTGAAACCATGACCCATTCTGCAGGCAATCTGAGCACTCCTAAATGAATTGAGCATTTCAAAGCATCTGGAGTCAATACACTAAACAAAGCAGTGTTCACCAGTGCTAAAGTGAGAGGTAATATAATTTAATATTTTAACATCCCACGGGTGTAAGGTATTCCCTTCCTCACATACTCCCCATTTCTCAGATAGTCAGCATCTTATATAAGTTTTTAAGGAGCATTCCACAAAGTCATATTTCTGACTTTGTTTCTCCAAAATCATTTCTCTTGGAGAAAACGTCCATGCGTAATTCTATATCTTAATGTAGTAAAATAGAGAATGAAAAGCAGTTAGTGCTATGGCAATTTTTCCAGTGTAAACTATAAAACACATTTGTGTGCACAGCTGTCGGGCTGGACCACAAACCCCTCTGCCCCGTCCTATGCAGGTCCTGAGCCAGGTAAACGAAAAGAAATACCACGTAGCCGCCGGCAAAGTGAACATGCTTTATTCTTCAGAGGCGAGCTCTGCCGACCAGCGGTTCAGAGCCGCTCCTTCCTTACTGAAAAGTCCCAAGAACAGCAGCAAGCCCAGGGGTACACGGGCGCGCATGCGCACTAACTCTGCTCTTGCGTAATTTATTTACCCAGCCGGACGTGAGGCGAGAGAGCCTGACTAACTCCATTTTCCTCACAGCAGCTCTACCCTGTTTCTAGTTGAGAAAATATAATAACAGAGTGTGTTGTGCCCTTCAGTATGCCTGGTGACTACACCAGATCTGAAATACCTGAAACGTGGAAAACAGTTCTTCTCTGGCACCTGAAGAGAGTCTACAATCTGCGCTTTTAGCGTGTTTCCTGCTCAAAGTGAAACCACTTCTAAAGGCCTTTAGAGCTGCTCTTCAATTTCTTTTCACCCTCAGTGCACTATTTTACTATTTTGAGAGGTGTACACTTGAGACTTACAATCTGCTTAGGTGAAACTAAGTAGCGTAGCTACAGCTATACAGCCATAGCCAAGTTATACGTAGTTGTAGATTCCAATGAAACAGTGTGGGTCTAGATTATATTCTGCTTCTTGATTTATTCATGGAATATGGAAGTAACTAATTCAAAGTTACCAGCGTTAAGTCTATAAACATGTTTGTAATGACAAATTAACGGTAGGTGAAACAGTTTGGGCTCTAAAATTGTAAGGCAGATTTAGTACTGAAATAGAGCAGTGAATTCTGGACAAAATGGTGATTGTATGTAGTTCCACTTCTCTCCATTAAAAATTCCAATCTATCTTCCTTGTCTGAGCCTAATAGCTTCTGGGTCATAAGAAATGCCTTGGCTCTGTGAAAGTCTATGTGAGACCAAGCTTGGAGCCACGGGCATAGAACCTTAAAGTCATGAGCACTGGCAATAATTGGTCATTATGAGATCTGTGCATTCCCAGAAGATATTTGAGATTAACCTTCTATTGATAGGCCTTAATATGCCCCTATCCCTGGCCTCCAACATACTTAAATAATGGTGAAAAACTTACTTTGACTTACTTTTTCTAAGACCTGTTGTTAGACTATTATTTGCTGCCCATGAAAGTAGAACAAAGCGTGAATACACCTAAAGATCATAAAAAGGGGGCTGCAACTTAAGAGTTCCATCCATATTTGGCCAAAAAATATTGTTGATTTTCAAGAACCAAAGGATAACAATCAACAAAAAGTTCTAACCAAAGAAGAAATGAATCAAAAACAGAAACCTCGCCACAGATAAAACCACTCTTATTCGTCAAGGAATAATAGTAAGCAATGACCCTTGATATACACACACATATATAAATATATATGTATATATACACTGTGTATGTATATACACACATATGTAGTATGTGTATTTAATATATAGTATACGTGGTATATAATATAGTGTATGTATAAGGTGAAATAGTGTATATATACTTATATGTATAGTACATATACCCATATATGTATCTTTATCCATCTAAATTGTAATGTATAATGATATATTGTCTAAGGAAATATAACTTAAGTATTAAAGAAGGACACAAAATTTTGAGAAGGTTATACTGCAAGAGATATTTCATAGTTTTAGATATTACTAATTTTTTTTCAATTGATCATCAGTCTGTTAACTTTGCGGTTCCTCTTATTGAACAAAGTTCTTTTTTATATATATAATAACAACTGCCATTTTCCCCCCCAAATTGCAGAGTATTTTAAAGGATCCCCTATTTAAACGCAAAAGCTGAAGGAATTTCTCCATAGAATGTAATTGCTCATCATTTACACCATAGGAAGAAATGACTTGTTAAGGATTTGGGGTGTGTACTATATAGGTCATGGGTGATGGTATGCTATACCAAAATCAAGTATAAAGGTTTTTTTCCTCCAAATTACATTGCACACACACACACCATGACTTTTGACAGACCTACCACTGAACCCAAATTGAGAATTATAACCCAGTGAGCTATTATTATAGGTAAGAATACATTATTCCTCATGTATGTCAAAGCAAAAAAACAAAAGTTGAATCCGAATGGCTTATAAGATAACCTCTTAGTGCCCTACCCTTAAGCACTGTGGTAGGGTACCACCTTACACTAATCACACATGAGAATGGTAAATGAATTTTGCTTACCAAGAAAGGAAGTATATGAATAAAGACACTGTATTGGGTGGAGGGAAGCCTGATGGTGACGGCCGCAATGTGAACTGCATGTCCAGTTCAATATGACAGCTACAATATGACAATTCAATATGAGCCAGGAGAAGGGAGCCAGAGCAAAGTGTTACTCAAAGGGAAGGCAAGAAAACATCGAAGACTAAACTTGCAATTTGTCATTTGATTGCGAAAGTAAAATCCTAAAGCAGATGAAGCCTAATAAGGGGTGCAAGAAAATTAACTTTCTACATTTTTTAAAGTTGAACTTACTTTCTAGCTGGAAGCCCCATTCATCTAGAAATGTAAAATATTGTCTTTCTAGTGAAGGGTGAACTTGTACCCTTCACAGTAAACTTGGTTTGTTTAGTTTTCATTTCCCTTCCTCTTCCTCTCCCCAGTGTAGCATGTCAGTTTAGAGTATGCTTCCAGTGTGTCATGCCTAGATGAAGAAATCTCCTTGGCAACTGTTAGAAAAGACCTCTCAGTATTTCTGGCATCTTCTTCCCAAAGACCTTCTTCTATGTCTTAATTTCCAACTCTCTTCCTCCTCTTGAATTCAAAGAGTCTCTATCTCTTTGGACGGGAAAGGTAGTTCTGCTTGACTGCCCAGCTTTCTAGTCTTTCTTTCTCACACCTGGACCACAGCTTTAGAACATAAAAGCCAAAAATTTGATGTCTTTATACAGTGATCAGCTTCCCTAAAACCAAGGTTTGCTCATGTGTAACATCTAAAATGGAGACAGGTCAAGGGACAAAATGGTATGTGCAAAAAACCAACCCCACCTCCCCCAAAAAGACAAAGCAAGTAATCCACAGAAAAAATTTACATTTTATCTAGCCACATTCTACCTCCTACCTTAAATCTTTTCATCTTGATAAAGGAATTGTACTTAGTACACAGACATTCTCCACCCACCACCCACCCCACTGCAAGGTCTGTCTCCAAAATCCATTATTTCAGAAAACAAATTTTCATACACAAACTAATATATAGCAGTGTGGGTATTAAGTCCTCTAGGCTGGCCCAAATCAGGCTGGATGCTGGGTAGAGTGAACACTTCCGTCCAAGCACATCATTCCAGAGTACAGTACAAGCAGCAATTCAACTCACCCTCTGAAATAGGCATGTACATGCCATAATACCTGTGTTGTCACTATATAAAGCAATGCCTTCTGTAATGTATACTTGGTACTTTTCATTTTAAAATTCAAATGTATTTTGAATACAATTCGATAAACTTTCACTCACCCTCATGTAACATAGTGATGGCATTTTTAAAGTGGAAAAATTAAGGTAGGAAGACTAAATGACTTGTCTAGAGAACAGTGTTAAACTAAAATTTCAAAATCAGCCACTATTGATACTTTGAAAACATCTGTATTAATCATTTGGCTATTCTTGGGGTATGAGATGTAGAAGTTCCAAAATAAGTCCACAATATGCCCACATTCAGAGTGAAGTAAATGAAAGAATGTAATGATACTTCCTACCTTTTTTCTTTTTCAGTTTACAAAATGCCTACAGTATAGAAATGTGGGTAATTTGATGTGAATATATACAAATAAATAGATTTTGGTACAAACATTGTGAATTTCCATAAGGCTGCTATTTTTCTTTTACATTGTCATTTTACTTATCAACTAGCTTTAAACTAGTCAACAATACATTTCTTAAATTCCTAGTCTAAAAATTCTCTCAATATTTTCAAAACCAGTATCATTATATGACGATATGGTGCCATTTTTAATAGAGCTATTTTTTGGAATAAAAATGACAAATAAAATCCAGTCAGAATTGTAGCCATTTACTAAATGGGCCTCCCTCACCATCTCCATAGCCAATTTTGTTTCTTGTATGCAAGAGTGTGGGCCTCAAACTATCTTAAACAGAATAAAGCTATCTAAAACCTGAAAGATTTCCATAAGGAAAATTCCACAGTGTTTCAAAGAAGAGTACTCTAGAAAAACTTAATTGGTCATGCCCATCAACAACTCACAGTCCACTGAAAGTAGGTAGACTATTGTTCATAAAAACATGTCATCTGATAACACTCTGCATGTTGATCTATATGAATAACTTTTTGGACTTTCTGACTCAGTTCAACTCATATAGATTCATGTAGGACACTATTTTACCTTAAAAACTCCTCAACATTCAAGATTTTCCCTCAGCTTATAGCTTCCAAAATTAAAAATAAATAAGTAAATAATGGCCAAAAATAGTAAAGCTTTCCTTGTACAATAAGTATATAATTTAAAGATTAATTGCATGCTGCAAAACTGACTTTTCTGAAAACAAATGAAAATAAAACATCACAACTTCGTATAGAAAAGGATACATGAGCGGTCAATTTTCTGACTTAAGCTTAAAATTTATTAAACTTAAATAAGTTTAGTAAGCTTAAAATTCTGCTTTTTAAAATAGGTAGATTTGTAAAATCTACAAGCATTGTACCAACATTCTACCAGCATTGTGATGAATATGAGACACTCAAGATATGGTTCCTGTTCTCAAAACCAAGGTAGTATGAAAATGCAAATAGCTATATGGAAAATCAAAATGTGACTTTCATACAATAGAAGCAATAATAAGGTACTATGGGTGAAAAAGAGAATGAACAATTAATGCCACAGCCCAGGTAAAACTGGAGTTGAATCTTGAAGACCAAGCTGGATTTCAACAAGGAAAAACAAGGGTGGCTAATGTGTCTCTGGTCCAAGAAAGATCCTGAGCAAACGCTCAAAGAATGCAAAACCAAGGATATGCTTCAAAACTATTAAGCTGTCCAGTGTGGACAAAAGCAAATTTATATTTTTGTCTCTTACCTATATCATAAAGAGTTTTCATATGATAGTTAACAGCCAGTTATGCCAAACTTCAAATTCTAGAGACAACCGTGTAAATTGTTTTGTGGAATGCCATGGTGATGTGACTGCTTGTAATTTCTACTCAGGTCTTACTTATGATTCCTCAAGTTAATATTTCTTTTTATTTGTTGTCATTTTATGGTTTTTAAAAATGTTTTTAGATACTCCTCAGACTCAAATCTAAGTGCTAAAATCTTATGGTCATAAATTTCTACTCTTTTGTAACTTGAAGACAAAACCAACTGCAACCAAGCAAGCAGATCTATAGTATTCGTCACCTTACCAGGCACTGCCAACAGACCGCAAACATTTTGAGGCTCATACTGACTTGTACCCTTGAAAGCTTTGGAGTGTCACAAAAAATAAATGTTATAAATGATTCTGGATGTCTGTCATACAAATTTCCAGTCCAAAATATCTCTGATGAGAAAGCATAGTGATTGCATCTTTTGAAATCTCTCTCTAGATGGGTAATAGAAATCTTATAAGCCATATTAAAAAGCTCACACTTATTCAAGGATCAGTTAAGAAAGTAATAACATTTTGGCAGTTTTCTTATGTAGAGTAACAGGATATTAAAAATGGAACTTTTACTATCTCAATTTTAACAGAGACCCCAATAGCCAAGACCAGCACAACAGATGCTAAGATCCTCATTCTTTAGCACAGATCAGCAAGCTTTTTCTGAAAGGACCAGATAGTAAATATTTTAGGCTTTGCTGCTCATAGGGTTTCAATCATTCAACTCTGCCATGGTATGGGGAAAGCAGCCATAAATAGTATGCAAATGATGGACATGGCTGTGTTCTAATAAAACTTTATTTATAGACACTGATATGTGGATTTCATATCATTGTCACGTGTCACAAAATGTTATTCTTCTTTTGATTTTTTTTAACTATTTAAAAATGTAAAAATCACTAGTCATATTTTAAAAAGGCAGCAAGCCAAATATGGCAAGCAGACCAATCCCTGTTCTATAGTGAGGTGCTAGACCACCTATGTAGGACATGCTAAGAGATTGTAAAATAAATTTGAACAGCATATGTGCTCTCCCACTTCCAGAATATACATCATTAAGGTTTGACAGGGTAAAAAATATATATTTTCCTGTGGGGAAAAAAATATTGAAGTACAGTGGCATTTCCGTTCTTTTCCCTACCCCAAGCAAAGAAAAAGTTTGAAAAGTTAAAGAAGCTAAGAAAAATAATTTCTTATAAGGGAGTTCTTAGCATGCTCTGATATCTTCCTACCATATCCAACACTGGTGGGCAGTTAGGGGTGCTTCCTAGCACGCAGAGACAATCAGTGTGTTTACCCTGAACTTTTGGCTTAAAATGGAAAGAGAAACAGACCTGCACTGGTAGACCATTGCACTTTCATCTGTGGCAAGAGAAGGATATCTGAATTTTCACTTGGGCCGTGAGAGAGACCCCACCTAAATTCATTTTAAAGAAAACTACTCAGAAGATTGCCAAAAGGGTAAAGAAACTCCAGCAAAGAAAATCTGTGTTGGAAGTCAAGCGGTTGGGCATCTGTGACAAACTTGAAAGCCACAGAGCACTAATTAGGTTTAGGTTTTAACGAGGAGTGGCAAAAAAGAATAAATTTGTTTTCTGCTTACATTTTATCAGTTCCAACTTGTTCAATAAAAGTGAGTAGTGATGGGCAAACTTCTTATAATAAAATCTTTTTTGTTTTTCATTTATACTTTCCTAATCCCTCAGAATTGGCTTAAAAGCAAAGAAAAACTTATTAAATTATGTACACAGTCGTACACCTTCATTGCACTTTGGTTTCATATTGACATAACATGTTCCCATTGCCTTTGGTAGTATGCATTGATCATTTCAGAAGCAATTTCAACACTCTCTAAGTAAAAGTGATAAGAGTCTAATGAATTTATCAAAAGCAGCCTATTTTTCAAAGGTGAATGTAATATCATCAAATATTTATTTTTCTGAACTTTACAGGTGGAAACAAATCATTCCTCACTTTGCATTACTTATGGAAGGAAATATGTAGCGTTTTTGAGATTTGCTTTTGATAATGTTTTCAAGCTATTACATTTAAGTGAAATTTAAATTTGGCAGTGACTTGTAAATGGCACAATCATAGTGGTGTTTGCATTTTTCTATATTTTGGGACGTTGTATAAATGCAGATATTCTTACCATTTCTAAGAGAGCAAGAGTTTGTGCTGGGGATCACTTCTCAACTTTTCTTTCAATGAAAATTAAGCTGGGTGAACTACCCAAATTCACAACTAGGATTTATTTTGTCACTGGATATCCTATAATAAATATAGTGTTAATTTTTCTATACCTAAAGTGAACATAAAATTTATCTTCAAAGCCAGATTGGAAGGAGAACATTATCAATTATTATACCAGTGATAATATGTATAAACTGAAACTGTGCTAGACAAAGTGCTGTATGGTCACCTGGCTGTAATTGACAGGCCATAAGAAAGTTTCCAAAATGTTAAACGACTCACAATCTGTTAATCATGTGCACATAGTGAGTATCTTCAGAGTTTAGCAAAAAGAAACAGTATTCCTTACACATGGCATTTCCAAACAATCAAGTTGTGGACTTTGGAAGTGTTTACCTTATACTCCCTCTCACCATAAGCATAACATTTCACTTTGACAAACTTTGTGTTCTGTATTGATTCTCCTTCCCAACTTTCAAACTCTGAGTTC
This sequence comes from Cynocephalus volans, assembly GCF_027409185.1. NCBI lineage: Eukaryota > Metazoa > Chordata > Mammalia > Dermoptera > Cynocephalidae > Cynocephalus > Cynocephalus volans. Next base: position 103,588,206 of record NC_084461.1, read on the forward strand.
CAAACAAATAGCAGAACTTCATGATGTAGGTTACTGCTGCTTTTTCATTTCCATAACAGATATCAGTAAATATCAAGGAGATGGGAGGGAAAATATGCACTTTCAGCAGAGGAATGGGAGTTGTGCTGCTTTTGCAGTCTTTTCATTTTACTAGATGAGTTGGGATTTGGGAAATTAAACATTTCAAAGATTAAAAGGACTTGGGAAAATGATTTAATAATCATCACAATAATTTCCAAAACCTACTTCACAGCAAGATGTAGGTCTCATTAAATTCAGCCACAGATGAGTGAGCTGGAAAGCTGTGAATGAATACCCAGCGCAAAGGTGACTCGCTGAAGTCAGAAGCAAACAGAATAAAACACTTTTCATCGGTTCCGAGTGAGCAAAAACACTGAGACAAATTTCTTGCATTGAAATCGTGTCTAATTAGTCAATGGATATGTTAGAGGACAATGTTACCAATTTGTTGATATAAATGATTTTCCTATTTCCTCCATTGTTGGAGGCCTTGCTTTATTACTTGTGAACTTTTTAAATTGGACCCAAGGCTCAAAGCATTTTGAACTCAACAAGAAATCATCATTCCAAACAGATTGCTAGAATTGATCTATACCTCAAATGAGAAATTCTGGATTCTGTGAACAGGATGACTGGGAACTTACGGCCTTTGCAAATTCATGATCTGAGCATTGCTAATGAGCATTTCTCTCTGCAGCTACTCAACACCAACAGGCTCTTTACCCCTTCTATTTTTCCCTCCTTATTACCTTCCTAAATTATAATATTAAATAAGAGAAATGCTTGGTTCTTTGTATCACCCACCATTCGTTTTATCTGACCCCATTCAGTGGCTTCTCCCATTTCCCATGCTGTCTTTTCCAATTCTTCATTGCTCTTCCTAAGTTCATCCGATCAGAAAACACTCTTTTCTATTTATGAAGAAATTGAGGCCCTGGTTTCCACAAATTTTTTCTCCTGTACCGACGCAGTTCATGTCTTCACTCCCTGAAACCGCTTTCTTGTCGATGCCTTCTGTGCTTCGGGATTAACTGCTTCGCCTCTGCCCACACTCTGTGAGACTTTCTCTTAGTTATTTCTTCCATCTCCTATAACTTCATGCTTTCCCTCTCTGCTGTCTCCTTTATCTCTCATCTCTACAACCCGTAAACATATGCAAGCTTCTCCCACCTAAAAAGATAACACAGAACAACATCAACTAAACAAATAACTTTCTAGTTCTCTCTCCCCCCATTTCACATAAACCTCTACATTTTCACACCCACTCATCAAGTCTCTAAAATTATTCTTCTACCTTCACTTGTCCTCTAAAATTTGTCTTGTCCAAGTCTTTAATTACACTCATTTGTTTACTTGTCCATTCATTGCCCTAACCATTGGATATTCTGCCCTTCGCCTTATTTGACTTCACAATATTTTTCAAAGCCACACATTTTCCTTGGCCTCTAGAATGACATTATCTAATGATGATTTTGTTTTTAAATCTCACTGCCTATTGCTTTGTTTCCATACAGGTCCCTTTTCCCTTTTTCACTCCTCAAACTTTGGTGTTCCTTAGAACGCTACCCTCTCCATGTACACACTGGGCATGGCTTCCATTTCCTGCTGTTTTCTGGTAATTCTACACTATATAGCCAACTAAGTCACTCTTCTAAGGTTTAAATTCTTATATTATGCTGATTTCTGGATGCTTCTACCATAGATATCTCAAATTCAACATATTATAATTAACTCATTCTTTTTCTCACAAACCTATATTCACTATGCAGGATTGCCATAACCAGCAACCTAGTCTCTGAAGTTAGAGACCATGGAATCATCATATATAATCTGCTTTAACTCGTCATCTTCAACATATTTAAGCAGATGTTATCTCCTATATATTTCTCCATTCCTTCCCGTCAGCCCAACCCCACTTACTGTCACCTTGGCTTGTGGCATAATCATCTTTCACTTGGACTAATAAACTGGATATTATCTATAACTCCAATCTCCCTGTTATCCCAGCAGTGTTTTTTGGTAAAAGAGAAGGAAAAAAGAAAGAGTCAAGTGTCTGACCCTTTAATATCAGGTGCCCTGCCTACTAGCAAACATTGGCTAGTCAGCATCCTAAAATTGTACCCCATCACACCTACTATCACTTCTTTGGATTGAGAAAGGGAGAGGATGGTTATCTCCTGCCTTCACTGTTTTGCTGATGTACATGAGACTGAGCACTCCAGATTTTGCTTTGTCTTCTGTCAGAATCCAGGTAATCTGGCCTCTATTGACCTTTGTTTTTCATTCAGTGCTGATGCTAGTTTCACCTGCCACATATAGCAAGCCCTAGGCCTGACAACATAACATAAAAATATTTTCTGAGCTGAATTCCCTATAGAGAGTTTTGGAGTCTTCTGGAAGTGATTTAAAAGTGAAAGTAAGTTTTTGTTTCACTTCTTCATAAATTATTAAGATGACAAGAAACCAGGAAATGGCAGAATAAAAGGAATACAAATGATTAAAATAATAGGATAGAGATTCAGGGAAAGGGAGAGTGTGGATGTGGGGATATGAAAAACATTTCAAGAGGGAGATGAAAATAATACTTTCTAATACTTTTGCCAAAAAAAAAAAAACTTCAAAATTTTTGAGAAAACTTTGAAGAGAGGCTGCACCAGTGGCATTAACATTTCCACCCCTGACTGAATTACTACTGTGTTGAAAATTCTGTTCGGAGAAATGCTCCTACATAAAATCTAGCTGTTCTAAACTACTATGAAAAGACTAAAATATTACTAAGAGACAAATAAGAATTTGAAAGAAACTGTTGAAAATATGAGAATCTGGAAATGGTGACCACTTTAAATGCTTCTGAATTCATATTTCCTGAGAGTTGTTATTTCCTCTAAAATACAGCTGGAAAACTGGTTAGGTAAAGACAGTAGAAATCCTTCCTAAAGTCTAGAGGGCACAAATCAATGTTCATCTTGTTGCAGCAAGAACGGAGATACAAAAAAGTTAAAAAAAAAAAAAAAAAAAAAAAAAAAAAAAAAACCATGTCTACATGTAATGAGACTTAATGAAAATTTGAGCCTAACTTGAATTTGCATTACTAAAGTCAGTATCTCTCAGAAAGAGGTATTATTGTCCCCACAGTCCAAAAGAAAAGATACTTGGAAGTTTGCAAATCAGTACTTAACTTGTGTTATCATGTACATATGAAGAAAGCTCTTGATTCTTTAGTTTTTACTCAAGGGAAATAATGAAACTATAAAACAAAAATTTAAATGAGCATTTAAATGCAAAACACTATGTGATATCAATTGGCATATTACCTGGTTGCATCCTCTCTCTCCTGTACACAAAGAAACTGAGAGTCAGAGAATTTAAAGAACTTGACTAGGACCATACAGCTGCTACAAATATGGCCATAGACAGCCCTGGAAGATGACAACAGCTATTCGTACTACTTCCAAGATATACTCAGACTGTAAGAGGGGGAAAAAAGAAAACTTATACATAAAGATGCCACCTATCATTAGTTACATATTCTAATATATATAAACGAATATCTTCACCTATGAGCTCTGATTTGTTTCTAGAGGAAAATTTTACATGTTCCAAGCCAAACCCTGTCCACAGATCTTTTTTTAACCTGAATTTTTTAAAAAATAAAGCTATAATTTCAAGGTCGGTAGATTTTATATAAAACTCCAGAACATGAGCATCTCTTGAAAAAGTAGGTCTAGCAACTCAGGACTGTTGTTCCTACATGAAAACCATCTCATGAAGCTAAATAGTGGCTTTGCCATCAATGCAATGTGAAGTCTCTCCCTGACCCGGGATACTTACTCGGCTTACTTGCTCAGTCTCTGTAGGACTGTGGTTTCTCGCTCCTATTTGCCATCTTTGAATGTTCTGTTAAGCACTTCATGGACTATGATTACAGTTGGTGTAGAACACTTTTTTGGAGTCAGATGTTTTTAAGTTGAGGGGAAAAAATCAAACAAAGCAATAGAAATAGAACAGAAATAGCCATCTATTTCTAACTTCATAGAGAATATATACTCAGGGAGTAGCCGAGCAAGGAATAAAATGAAAATGCCAGTAAGTTCTGATGTGAAAATTTCACTAGGCTCTTCCAACTGACTGCACAGTATTAATGCGCAGACCTCCCGCGAGCATTGTCTCTGCGCCCCAGCAGAGGGCGTGGCACATGTTGCTTTACAGTCTTCTTAGCCATCACTCCAAACAATAAAACCTCTGTTGTTTTAAAGCAGAAAAACCTCTCAGATGTTTCACTATCTTCTCATCACCCCCCACCCCCAAAATGATTCTCCAGACTTGGCGTTGGGGGGGATGTACCAGTTTTCAAGTGAAATGAGTTTTACAACACAGTTATGAGCTCCAATTTTGTTGGTAGCAACATGACAAATAACAGAGAAAAATTCACAATAATTTGAATCTTTGCCTACATGTGTTTTGTTTGCTTCTTTGCTTACCCAAATGTAGAACTATTATGGAAAATTAAATTAGGAAATTACAAAGACAGACAGACTTAAAATCATTTCATAGAGAAAATATTTACTTTATAATCACAGAAAAAAAGACATCCTAAGAAACTGATGTCTATTTTATGCTACAGATAGGTATTCTTCAAAAGCTATCATATCTTGGGTTTTAAATTTTCTGCTTAGTACCAAATGAAAGAATTATTGATATCACCTAGCAAATGCATTTCCTTTCATCTTGCTTAGCATTTGTCATGGTAAAAACAAACAAACAAAAAACTTAGTTTAATTATAGACAGGAAAAAAACTATTAGCATACTTGTTTATTAAAGTTATACTAATTTGGGGCCAACAATGTGCATTTATCTTCCAAAACTGTAAACCTGGTTATTTCTATCAGTAAGAGATAATATTAAATTACACATATATTTATACTTACATATTATTAATATTTAAACCAAAGAGGTTCAGGCTCGATGTTTGAAGACACTGGTAATTTCTGATAAGGTGAAATGCGAACAAATTGTTAAAGTAATGGGTAATTTTTAAGAGCAGCAATATAAATTAAAACCCTGTTTCTTGATTTAACAAATTTTTGTTTCTAGTTTATCATTTTAGATATCAAATATTTTTGTGCTTATTATCTAAACACACACACATACACACACACATACACACACACACACACACACACACACACACACACACACCTCAGAATGGCAATTAGAGTTCTGAAGGAATATTAAAATAAGTATTCCAACAGCATTCACAGAACCACACTGACTCGATAGGGTAGGCAGTTTAATCTTTAAGGGAGCAATACCCTGGACAAGTTTAACCACAGATCTGTCTTACAAATAGAAAAACTTTAAAATTTCATAAAACAGAGAAACTAAAAAGTGGGTCAGATGTCAGTAATGTATTAATTTTTCAACACAAGAATATAATTCCAATGCACTCTTTTTTAAGGTTTCCTTTGAAGTTAATAGCAACCAAAATGGAATAAGTTTGAATATAGAATCAGCATATTGCATTTGTTAATGCAGAGGATTTGGAGTACAAAGAAAATTAATGAGTCCTTTAAACTAACACAATTTTATGTTTTGCTTTGAACATGTAGTTGCATTGAAAGGCAACACTTGTGCTAAACTGGTAAAAACAAGAAAGCCACAGCAAGTAGCAGGGTTTCAGTAGTTCAAAGAAATTCCACAGGGATCTTGCTTCAAACCACAAAATCCCTACCCCTCATTACCTATGTCTAGTAGCAAGCCCCATTATCTGAGTGGGGGGAAGGCAAGGGTGCACACTGTTGCAGGCTAAGAAGGAAGATAACTTTCTTACTTTTAAAAGAAAATAAAAAACATAAAGAGGAAGGAAGGGAGGGAGGAAAGAAAAAGAGAAAGAAAGAAGGAAAGAAAGGAAGAAAGGAAGTAAGGAAGTAGAAAGAAAGAAAGATCTAAACAAAATTAAAATGAAAGACTATCACAGTTCTGACAAATGTATACATACAATGTAAACTTATGAACTACTCTAAATATCACATAATCTCACATTGTCACCTTTATTTCCAATAGTATCTGTTTCACTATTAGTATTCCGGTTGATTTATTAATCAATTCTGTATTATCTTTCAATTAGATACCAAATATACCCATTTCTGGCTCTCAGTATTAAGGACACATTTCTCCTCTTAAAATTGCTCTTTTTGAATGAGCCTAACACTCTGTTAGATTAAAACTTCTTTTGACTATTTGGGGGCCAGGATATGTGACAAAGTCTGAATGACTTGACAGTTGTCACCCTCTTCATGATCCCATCCTGCCACACACTAACAAATGGTTCTAGGTTAATATTGTATGGTCTATATTTCTAAATTTTGAGGGAGAATTATGCTCCATATGAAGCATCTTCCCTTAGACAAACTCATAAACTAGTCCAACACATTACTGAATCCAATCGTGTCGATATCATATACTGGAACATCTGGTTTATTGTATTATGTTCAAGGCAGAAAAGCCACTATGAGGGTACTACAAAAAGCTCATGGAAAAATGGAATTAAAAGATAATAATAATATTTCCATGAACTTTTTAAAGATTCCTTGTACTGGGATTTATTTCTAAATGTAAATATCCCAGGAAAAATGGGAAACTGGGAAATCAGTCTGATTGTTCTTTCTTTATATTCACTTCTTACATTGACCTAAATTAATGATCAGTAATTTCAAAGTAATTTCATATTGTCAAACAGTCATTTTTTTTCTAAAATTTGGTATTTGGCCTTATTTATGGAACATCCGACAACCTAGAACAGTGAATCTTGATACGTATGTTAGAATCACCTGGAGAGAGTAATACTAATGCCTGGGGCTCCATGCCCAGAGATTCTGTTTTAATGGGTTTAAGGTAGGACCCCAGTACAAAGACATTTTAAAAGCACCCAAGTTAAAAGAAGATGCTATCAGTGTTGATATTCAGTGTAGTAGGAGGATACTTGCTTTTATAGCTCGTGTAGATGAGTAATAATAATACCTTTCATAACAACAGAAAGAGTAAGTGTTAAGCAACTACACTAAGCCAAAAGTGAATACCTTTTCTCCGTTATTACACCAAATTCTCATAACAACCCTATTCATTAAGAGGGAAAATGGTTGCTGTAAACTCATTGCCCACATACCAGAGAGCACATTAAGTCAAAGATGAGTTGACTTACTGAGCTTCAGGTAGGCTTGACATCTAGAACAGCAAACAATAACTAAAACAGTGTGCGCTAGTGACCCAGATAATTCTAGTGTTCAAAGATCTCTTATAAGTCACAAAAGCATTTCTTTTCTTCCTAGAGTTATCTTGCATAATGTTCACTTTTTTGCCAATGCAGAGTAGAGTAAAAGGAGACGCACAAAGATATTTTAGGTTTCTCTTAGTGATTTTCTGCAAAGGGCAAAACATCCCACTTTTTAAACTCCAGGGCTATGTTCACCTCATGCAAAGCTCAAGCACTAAATATGGGAGGGTCAAGGATTCAGAACATGTTAGTGTTGACATATTTCACTGATGCGATCTCTCCAGTAAAGAGTGATTCTGCAAACACAGCTACCTCAAAGACAGGTAGGTTGTCACAGGCAGAAAGGTTTGTAGGTAGTATCCAGTTCTGAACTCCACAAGATTAATTAATTCTTAGTTTTAGTAAGTCACTCCGCTTCTTGAATTTTCCAGTGACAGGAAACAAACTCCATTCCTGAAGTACATATTCCATCTTCAAAGAGCTCTAACTCTTAAACTGTTCTTGCTTATCTTTAGAACAAATCCTCCTGGCCTAACTAGACCCATTGGTTCCCCATAATTACTCCTGAGAGTCAACCAGAATAAGTCCTACGTTAACTAATACTTGAAGATGGCATCATATTCCATTACTAAATCTTCATTTCATGAGCTTGAGTAAGTTTTTTCCATGGTTCCTCAGCTACAACCCTCAGACACCTAATCATCTGGGTCACTCTCCTTGGACATGACTTGTTATGTCATAATAGTCTGTTGCCCAGAGCAAAACCAAAAGACGGCGTGGAATGATGAGGATAAAGTCCATGAGACCGTGACCACTCTACACAAGACACCTCCCAAAAATAGCTTGATTTTCTTTTTCCAGTGAGCTTCTATTTAAACATACCTTTTCCATCTTCTACTCAAATAGTAAATTTCCCTCTGTTTTTTCTTTTTCTACCCCTCCTTTCCTCCTTGCTTCCATTTATACTTCTACATCCAAGATCAGAACTATCCAAATCAAAATTTGCTTTAAAAGTTTCTACAAGAATTGTTTATAATTTCCTCCTGGCCTATACTTTTCCTCGGTTGGTATTTCTTGCCTTGGCAACAAAAGAAGGGAACTCGAAGAAAGCTTGATGGCTTTTTCCTATGGTGACATAGCCAACTTAGTCTAAACTACCTTAAAATGGAGAAAAATATGGTATCTATTATGGAAAAATACTGTTTTTCTTTGAATTTTAATTAGCTTTATTATAAGAATAAACCTGCAAACAGAATCCTGTCTTAAAATACTGCATATATAAATCATAATTTTTATTATTCTTTCAAATATTACTCAATAAGGATAATATGTTTAGTGAAAAAAATCCATTTCTGTTATTTCTAAATTCTCAAATGAATTGTTGTATTTAGAACGATTTACATCCTGATGAGAAAAGATTTTTTTTTTACGCTTTGAGTGAATACTCTCATCAGAAGTGAAATGGGTATTGGGCTCTGAGGAGGAAATTCTGGAATCATACCAGACTGATCTATCTTCCCTGATGCTTAGATTATAAGGAGCTAAATGCACCATAGTATTAGAATGAAATGAATTATGCAGGACCTTTGACAGACAGCATGTGTAATTTTTTCTTTAAAAACTCTTCAAATCATTCTGCTCCTTCTTTGATTATGAGCTAGTTAGGCTGAAAATAAGTAACCCCTCAAATGTTTTAAAACACACATACATATGGATTGCATAAAATTAATATCCTTACCTTTATAAAAATCATTCCAGGAGCACATTTGCCAGTAAAATATGTTTAAGACAGATTCAGCACTTCCACTAAACTCTATTTTCAGAGGTTTATAATGTGGTCATAAAAATTCATTCCAGCCTAAAATTCAGCACCAAGTAAAATGTGCTTTACACTTGGTAGATAACCATTTCCTCTTCTTTCATTCCTTATGACTGTTAAAAAAAAAAAAAGTTTCCACAAATTGAGACATTAGCCAAACTGGAAGGAAGCAAAATCACAACAGACATTTCAGTCCTTTTTTTTATTTACTTGCAACTTTACCCTCCTCTTCCCCCTCCATTTCCCTCCTTGCTTCCAAAATACACAGTTAGAATTTTTTCACATAAAACTGCAAGTTTAAAGAGTATATATCAAAGACTGCATGGGACCACACTGCACAAAGTCCATGTAGGCACGGCTTAGCTCTGACAAGCACAAACAGTGTGTTTACAAAGGCTTAATCTAAATCTTGTTAGCATCCAGCTGCTGGTTTATATGTGGCAAAGAAACATATGAAGAATCATATTTAGCAAATTGTAAATTTTTCTTGTTCAAAGAAGGAATGAAAAAATTTTTCCAGGCCTATGCAGCTCCTGTGTTGAAGCATAACCAGAACCTTGAAATCCATGAAGTAAAGAAGTGCCAGCTGGAGAGGGAACACCTGCTTAAACTCAGACTCATTTCCAGGATGCAGAAGTTTGATGGACCAACCCTTTCCTTAAAAGTCACTCAGTTTATCTTATCATAATAGTAAAACTAAAGATCTGAACCTGGACCCTTTTCTGCCTTTCACTGGTTTATTTCTTGTCTTTGAGCGATAAATAACCTTGCTCTGATTTTGTTCATTATCAACTGCCAATTTGGGAAATATTGCTATGGCCTTTTTTGTACCCTTGGTCATAATGTTGTATCGACCAAATGTGTAATTTTAAAGTGTGATTTTGCAATATTATCTCATGTCATCCTTATGGTAACTCTATGAGGAAGATTTACCCAGGGTGTTTCTGGAATCAGAGAGATGAAGCTTTAAGGGATAAAGGGAGAACTGCATGTTTGATTTCCTGACTACCAAGGCTAGAGGAATTTCAGCAAGAACAAGTCACTTTCCCTCCTCATTCCAGGGGAGAAACACTGAAATAGCACCTAGCTTCTTTCAACCCAAGGCTCAAAACATCCAGCAGTGCACCCCTGCTGATATAAGGCTCCTTTGCCTCAACTACCAGAGCCAGAAACAAATCCATGGAAGTAAAGGGCTTGATAAAATGGATATGGAAATGGAGCAGCGGAACAAAAAGTGAGATCACAGCTCAGTATTATTTTGGGGTGGTTAATGTACTCAGGTGAGATTGCAAACTGGGTAAGCTTTGAGATCCTAATTCATCCAAAATGATGTGATTTTGGAAAATTTATTGAAAAAAAATCTAGATCATATGTTATTTTCACATCACTAACAATCAGATTAAATCCTTCATCCTGAAAAAGGAATCTGAGGCACTGATAAAGTATCAGACAGTTTATTTGAGCCAAATATGAGTGGGTGTGGCATGGGAAGACATAGATTCAAGAGACCTTGAATCATGTGCTCCAATTTGCAGATCAGGTTAATATTTTATAATCACAGTTAAGTGAAGAACAAAGGAAAGAAAAGGGGACAGCCCCTTAATCAGTAAATCAGTTTTTCTATTGTTACATAGCATTACATAAGTTAGTAATTGGTACTTGGTTACATCCTACAAACATACTTTTGAGTAAGGGTTGCAAGATACATTGTCAGGATTCCTGAGTTAATACATTGCCTTTGGGCATCAATAAGTCTGTTTTTAGGTTTAAAAAGTCTTGTGGTAGGAGTTACAGAATGTGGACGTGACTGTCACCCCATTTCAGACCTCCAAGGCTTTTAAGAATTTAGCTGACCTTGGTTGAAGCAGATTTCTGTTTTGTCAAATCCATATTTGAAATAGTATGATCATATATTCTTATTTCTCAAGTTATGTATTTTTAGATAATGTAAGAATTATACCAGAATTTTATTTTTACTGTTTTATGAAAAATAAATTTTTATATTGCCTGTTAAAGTTCTGTTCAGAGAGGGAAACATACCTGAAAAATGTTTTTTTCTTTGTTGCAATTGGTGGGGATAATACATTCAAAAAGAAAAATAAAAAGCAGATGCATCTCTGTTTTTATTATTGCTTAATGTTTTTCTTCCCTTAAAATGCCCATTTTTATGTAAACAACTTTGCTTTTCAGCTACCTTTATGCTAGACAAAGATGTCATTAATTTTCAAATGTCTTTCCTTCTTTCCTTAGGCAGCATACTCCTGGATGCCACTTTAGCCACATATCAGGAGAGAATATTAATTTAAATAATAACAGGAAATTGTTTTTTCTAATCTTTGGACTGTGGTAAACAGAGGGGGAACCCCTCTCCCTTACTGCAGAGCGGAATAAAGGGAGTGGAACGGTATTCATGCCATGTTACCTGAGTCCCTTTGTTAGTACGCCTGTTTGCTATTGCTGGGTCACCATAGCCATACTGAGAGCAAAAGATTTACAGACAATATCTTCTTTCCTCTCAACACCCCCAAAATACATTAAATGTGTCTATCTATATGTCTTATTAATTAAAAATCAAGGATTCTTGCGTATTTATATTCCATTGAAAAATGCACACCTTAATCATATTTAATGCTTTTCTTATAAGAGTTTTCCTAGTGGTCACTGACCATAGTATCTTATATTAAATGTTAATTTCTCAATGGCTTGTTTTCCTCTCCTCAACTGATAATATTTCCTTATGAGTTCTATGTGCTGTAGAGAGATTTTGCTCAAATTATCAAGATTTGCTTGCACGATAAATATTTGTCGAGCATATTAACAAGTATTCTGGCTCTTTTCTGGCTGGAACCATGGAAAGTGTGAAACAGAAGAAAAAAAAGGTTCCTGCTGTGCCAGAAACCCTTAAGAAAAAGCAAAGGAATTTTATAGAGCTGAGGATCAGCTACAAATGCTAGAGGAATAAGTTTGCCCTAAAGATGTTTTGAAAGGTGAGGAGGAAACTTATCTATGAAAAAGCCAAGGACTACAAGGAACGTAGGCAGATGTACAGAACTGAGATTCATATGGCTAGGATGTCAGGGAAAGCTGGCAACTTCTATGTACCTGCAGAACCCAAGTTGATGTTTGTCGTCAGGATCAGAGTTATCAATGGCATGAGCCCAAAGGTCCAAAAGGTGCTACACCTTCTTCATCTCCACCAGATCTTCAATGGCACCTTTGTTAAGCTCAACAAGGCTTCAGTTAACATGCTTAAGATTGTGGAACCATGTATTGCTTGGGGGTACCCAAACCTGAAGTCAATAGATGAACTAATCTACAAGTGTGGTTATGGCAAAATCAATAAGAAGCGAATGGCCTTGAGAGATAACACTTTGATTGCTCGATCTTTTGGTAAATACAGCATCATGTGCATGGAGGATCTGATTCATGAGATCTATACTGTTGGAAAGCACTTCAAAGAAGCAAATAACTTCCTGTGACCCTTCAAATTATCTTCTCCATGGGGTGGGATGAAGAAGACCACCCATTTTGTGGAAGGTGGAGACGCTGGCAACAGGGAAGACCAGATCAACAGGCTTATTAGAAGGATGAACTAAAGTGTCTGACATGATTATTTGTGCAATCTGGTTAGTTAGTAAACAGTGACTACTTTCAAACTGAAAAAGAAACCAACTATACCATTCAGAATTTCTGTTGTAACTTGATAGTTAGTTTCTACAACTCACCTGTTGAAATAATATGTTGAAAAATAAAGGCACATTAAAAGGTCAAACTCCTTGGCATGGAATATCAGGCTCTCTCCAAATCTACCTCTGTTAACTTGGTCAGCTTCTTATTTCACTTGTTGCATTCGAAGGCTAAGATCCACCCAACCAAAATCAGTTAGTTTATTCAATATTTTATCTTGAGGTATTCTTCTCTGTCTTTGCCCTTGCTTATTCTTTCTAGTTGAAATGTCATCCTTTATTTTATCCACCAAGAAGATTCCTGTTGCTCTTTCACAGTCTGGCCTCTGCTTCTCAGTCCTACCTCTGACTTGTCATTACCTCTTCTACAGACATTACTAGGATTTGCTAAAATCATTTGTTTACTTGTCTGTCCACTCAATGGGTTGTGTTTTCTTTTGGATATTCCCTGGGCCTACCACAATGCTGTCCTTTCATGGCTTGTACTCAGTAAATGCATCTGGGTAAATGACTAAATGAGTTAATGTATAAGTGGAATCTTCATTATCTACAATACTTTGACTAATATTAACATGTATTACTACCAAATGTATGTGGGACTATTTTAAATTTACTAAATGATTAGAGAAATGCTTGTTCTTAATTTTTTTTTTTTGGTTGTATCGTAATAACTCCAAAGTAAAATTCAGCTTTTATGGATTACATAATCATATGGCTAATGTAAAAGATACCAGCCCAGGCATCAGAAGACAAGTTCTGGTTCCAGTTCTGCCACTAACCCAGTAAATTACTTTGAGCAAGATCTTGATTTCTCTGGAGTTCACTTTCATCACCAGTTAAAAGTAAGAGTGACAAGATACAAACTCTAAAACTCTGCTCCTCTCTGACATTTGACCCATCTGTCATAGGAAAGCTTCCAAGTCTGTTGTTTACATTTTTTCTGTCTGTTCAAACTTAACTGAGTGGCTACTGCATGCCAGGCATTGTACTACAACCAGATGGACAAGATAAAGGAAAAAGCACTAGCATTGCTGTATTAGTCCATTTCTGTTGCTTTATAATGAAATACCTGGTAATAGATCATTTATAAGAAAACAAATTTAATTGCTTACAGTTTCAGAGGCTGGGAAGTCCAAAGTCCAGGGAACATATTTGGTGAGGACCTTGGTGGTGGTGACAGTGATCCAGGGGTCTCACATGGCAGAAAATGGCAGAGCAGAGAGAGACTAATCTCTCATGTGCTCTTCTTTTAAAGCCCTCAGAACCATGCCCTTGACCACCACTATTAATCCTTGCACTACTGCATGGTCCTACAATCTAATCACCTCTTCAAGGCCCTACCTTTCAATTACCTTAATAGGATTTCCAACCCTCAACAGTTATAGTGGGAATTATGTTCCTAATATATGAACTTTGGGGGACATAATACAATGAATCCCTAGCAGTTGCCTCATTTTTAACTCACGACCATGCCATAGAGCAGACACAACTATTCCAAGTTCCCATATGAAAAAATGGGAGCTCAAAGCAGGTAAGTAACTTGCCTAATCTCATATCTGGTAAGCGAACAGGCCCGGGACTGAAATTCAGATCTTTTCAACCCTATGCTCTCCTGACCTGGCTAAGCTGCTTCCATTCTGCCATAGACAGATTTTTAAAAAGAGAGAGTGAGCAAGGGAGAGAGATAAAAAAAAATTTTTTTTTAATTTTAAAAATGCTGCTGCACACTAGAAATAAATATGAACATTTCCTTTATATAAAATATAGGTGAATAAAGTTGTTGCACAGGTAATAAACTAAAATTCTACAATTTTTTTATTATGAATTCATTTTTATAGTGAGTTCTACTTTCTCTTCTTCTTGTAATATAAAACTGCTTTTTATTCTGCTGCAGAATGTTAAAAAATGAATAAATGAATGAATGGGCACTTTATATTTTCCATATCAAAATTTTTCTTCATACCATAATTTTTCTACATTTATAATCATTTTTAGAAATCAGAGCTTAAAGTTCCAATATGATTACACCCACATATGCAGAGTGGAAAACTGAGACAACCATTGGATTATAAAGCCAAATAACAGCGACATATATGTTCAGGGAAAGGAGGAGGATACCGGTTTACATCATTTAGTCTAAAATATTCCTTCCAACATTAAACTCATTTTCTGTATATAAATATAGCTTATGTGTTTAAGCCACTGGCATCCTCTAGCTATATATTTGAGATAACGTTAATAAAAATATTAAAAGCAAGATTTGAGAGTAACATATTCTTCCTTCATGCACAGTCGGGAGAAAGCCATGGAAAGAAATTGGAAAGGAACTGTGCAATTCGAACTGCAGGAAGATAAATGGCCAGGAGAGATTTTTTTGTTTTGTTTTATAAAGGCATTCAAACTCTGACAAAAAAAAAATGCAACTAGGTTTTTGAAAGCCAAGGAGAACCTAATACATCACTATAACTATGAGCAGAGAGCAGGAAAAAAAGAAAGGGTCACAGCTATCCATCAGCTTTTGAACAAACATCGTCTAAGTTGCTACAGGTAGTGCAGTACATAACATCAAGTCATGGGCTTGCTGAAGTGCTGCAGCTCACTGCTTAAAATATAAACTGAAGATTTATATTAGACTCACTCCTTCTTATCCTGCCACCTACCTGCCTTCAGTTTTTCAGCCTGGGGAAAAGAAAATCACTTTTTTTTTTTTTGAAGCAATGAACGAGAATATTTCTTAATTTTTAATTTTCTAGACACTAAAAGATCCTAATGCAGTAGTAGATACTTTACATTCTTGGATTTGTTCACAGTCTTTTGACATTGTTCTGGCAAAACACAAATCTGTCACTATAGGTTTAACCATAAATTCTGTGGGACAATCCTATGTCTACTTATAGGATTATTCTCAGACTTTCATTTGATAACATGGCTCAATATACATACCTGGTAAAGATCTTACTTGATAATTTCTATTGGTAATGACAACTATTTGATAATAATTGGCTAATTAGAAAATAAAACTTCAAGTTTATTGATAGAAATTCTAATAATATTGTCTAATAATATTAATGGCAATAATTATTTGAGAAGTGAAACCATGTATAACCAAAAGGTTTTTGTCTATATTTTCATAACTTTACTATAATTATTCCCAGGAAGATGAAACTGCACATAACATTATTGTTTGTTTCAGGAACTTTCTGAAAACCCATTTATCTAACCAACAGACTACACAACTAGGCCTCATTAGGACAGTAGCTCTTTTGTGGAACAATAGATTTCTCAATTAGTCTTTTCAAACAACTGTCTAATCCTTAAGGTTCATTTTAAAACTCTCTCCTGGATGTGTCTACCAATTCTACACTCCTTCATCTCAAAATGTGCCCAGCTCCCCGTCAGGCTCTGTCTACTCCACCCTGTACAGGGAAACCCATCTTAAACACTACATGCACTGCAAATATGTTCTTTAGGACCTCATGCTTTGAAGATATTACTAAGCCTTTTCATAGTAGAGGTCACTATTATTTGCTGAACAGGATATTTTGTCAGACTTTTGGGGAACTTTAACAAACCCAGTCTATTCACTATACGGGGAAATGTATGTTCTACTCTTTTACAGGTTTTAATAGTTAAAATAAAGACAAAAGAATCACAATTTTATACTTCTCATGTCAAGTGGGTACCACTTCATTCTCTTCTGGTTCCCACCAAAGTTAAATTTCAGCTGACAGCAGGGATAAGAGGAATCTAGTTCTGCCTTCTAATTATGCAGTTGCCCTTCTCAACATGTTCTTATTAATTTAGTTAAACAACTCATCTATGCCTAATTAAAAACTACTAAGTTAATTAATATGGACAAGTTAGTTGATGTCTGCAGGAACAGCCACTAAATTTTTCAAGTCAAGATTAATTCTCACTTGACATTAGAAGAGAATACATATAGAGAGAGAAATGAAGTTTTTAAAATTAAATATAGTATTCATCTTAACTGTAATTTGTTCTTGTTGGTGGAATTTGACAAATACTTTAAATGATTAACTTAAAAAAACAACTAACATCATTGTATATACCTTTTTAAAGTTGAGTGTGATATTAAACTATGGTCCTAAGGGTAATCCCAACCTGTTTACCCACAATCAGAGATAAAAGAATTAGTGAATTTTTAACTCTTTTTTCCAGAGGCCTTATTCAAAACTATATTTTGGTTTGATGAGGGAGTGTCAGTGAGCCTTTTATGTTTCACACTTCCAAATGATTTCCTATTAGTTGTTTATTTATACTAAAGAAAAATCCCAGAAAATGGTCGACAAATGGCCATTGGAATTAAATGCATTTAAAAATTTTACATATTGCAAAAGATGCAATAATTAAATATGTGAAGGAAGGCAATAACAATCTATTTGATGAAATATTCGTGATTGTTTTAAATTATTATCCTCCACAGTATTGTATACTCATTTACATCATTTTGCCAGATTCCAGAAAAATGATCAACAGAGCTACATAAAGGAAAAAAATCATTCTACTTCATGGTTTTACAAGTCAGGTCTAAATAATCAAGGGATCCTTTTAGAGGAAGAAAAGTAAATCACGCTTGATAATATATTTTAGCATTAATTGTGTGCAGTATTAAAGAGGTAAAATGCTTTTTACATTGATGTAGAATTTGTATTTTAGGCAATTTCCTTCACTGTTCTCAAATCCCAAGACAATGAGTCTCTACTAGACAGGGTTGGTCCTTCTATCCTCCACAGAAACTGGCACAAAGCAAGCAATAAATCAATGTTTCCTAAAAAGTATTTGTTAATTGTCATGAGCTTTGATACTCTCCAGTCCCACATGTATTTTATATTTCTAAGGAAAATTATGAGTTTTACCACACTCTGACAGCTGTGCAAAAAAAAAAAAAAAAAATCAGATCTAACTCAGTTCAGGTAGCCCTTAGCTGTGTAATATTACAAAAAGAACTAGACTGGAAGCTGGGAAGCATGGGTTTTTGTCACTATTAACCAGTTACCTTGAATAAGTCACTTTGCCTCTCCCAGATTCACTCTTCTCGCTTACCAAATAATAAGACTGAATGATAGGTAATCTTTCATCTCACACTTTCTACAAGTGAGATTACCACCCTAGTGGAAATTAGGCTGTTTCAAAGTAAAACACCATCAAAATGACAATTTGATATTGGTGTCATTATTAATACCTCAAGTGATTTTAAGTACCTTTTAAATTAAATAAGTTTCCCAAGACTCTAATAGTGACCAGTCACTGTACATGACCTAGTTTCTATAGGGAAAAAAATTCATGTTCAAAATTACAACCTAAAATTTGTAAATGTAGCATTTTATTCTTTTGTTATTCCCATCTGCTCTTTGTTAGCAGAATTTATAATTAAAGAGGTAAAATATCATAAAATCATTTTCTAAATATTAGTAATCCAATTAATTAAAATTTTATCTTATTTGCTGGACTGCATCAACTAGAGTTTCTTTCTTAATTGAACAATTATTTGACATTGTAAATGTGTAACCCAATCTAAATCTACAAACTTAATACATATTTAGTTAGTATTTTTACTGTTCGTTAGAAGTTGGAAAAAAAATTAACTATACTTTTATCAGCTTTTAGTTTGATTTAGCTAAGGAGAGAGGCTCAGTCTTGACTCCCAAATATTGATAATAAATAAGTAAAGTGTGTACTTCTTTCTAGACTTTTATTCTTAAAATATTTTCTAGATTTAACACAATATGATAAAATGTATATAAAATGTACGTATACTTTTTTGAATTTATTTATGCCTACATTTCAAACAAGGAACTAATCTCTGATCAAAGTCTAATAGTTTAGTTTAAAATTTAAACAATATGTTTTCAAATTGGAAATGTAAGGCAAATATGAGTTTTTGAATCTATACATCTACTTGTATAAACGATATTAAAAACCTATACAGGCTAGGCTGATAACTTTCAAATCAGAAGAATGTATTTTGCCTGCGTTGAAATTGCTTAGCAAGTTATTGCTAAGAAGATACATGCAGAAATTACAGTAAGCCTTTGGTCATCATGCTGATTTGGAGTACAGAAGCAAAGAGCTAGAGATGTGCTAAGCTGATATTAAACTTAAGCAAACAAACAAAACTGCATTCTTGAGAATGCAGAAACTATTACCAGGATCTGAGATACTGACCCATAATTGTAAATAAAATAAGAGATAAAGCCAATTTTCTGGAACCAGATTGCCACAAAATTTACAAGACTGCCTTTGGGGGAGGAGGGAAATAGATATTCTGTTGTTGGGACTTGCATTTTATAGAAGTTTGCAAGAATCATCAGGACTGTGAGAAAAACTTGTCAGATGGTAGTGGTGAGCAAGCGATTGATAAAGAATGTAAGACAGGAGGGAAATGCTTTGAGAAGACAGAATAATAAAGGAAATGAGATGCCAAGTATCTTGGAAAGCCCTGCTGAGCCACAGAAATGGCAATGCCAAGGCTTTTAATATGTGACCCAGTTGTTTTCAATGGTTTTGGGCAGGCAGCCCGAATGCACTATGGTTTTCATTCCTAATGTCAATGCACAGAGAAGTTTAAAATTGACAAAGTTGATGACTGCCAAGGAACACTCATGATTGGACTATACTTTTCTCATTCACTTGCACCAAGAATGCCTTTGTACAAATTAAAACATCCCAGGAAACTTCTCTGGCAAGCACTGAAACTTCCGTTCATCTTGTTTCAGACCACATTGTGCTCATGGTTGTTCATTCATGTTGGGATACTCTTCCAGTATGAATTTATTCAGATCATCAATCCACCCTAAAAGCAAGGCCACTTTAGTTGAAATAAAACTGTTTCAACTGTTGTAAATGACGACTCTTTCAGTTTTTCCTTCTTTCTTTACAACAATTTTTTTTTAGATGGAAAGTGAGTTGTATGTTAAAGATATATATTTGCATGGACACTGATATGGATTAAGTTAAAGTATCTTAAAAACCTGAACTAAATATCCCTGATATTATTAAAATAAGAACATTTTGATGCTGCCATTTTATTTACTTTTAAATCATGTGGTTTTGTTTGTTTGTTTAAAGAATATTCAAAGACAGAGATGAATAATGTCAATATGAGGATGTGATCAGCTTAAGGTTTTTCAGAGGTTATTTTTGGTTTATTTTTTTCTTTCTCTTTTTAGTTAAGACTGTACACACCTGTATTAGTCCATTTTGTGTTGCTATAACAGAATACTTGAGACTGGGTAATTTACAAGGAAAAGAGGTTTATTTGGCTTACGATTCTGGGACAGCTGCCTCTGGCATGGGCCTCAGGCTGCTTCTACTCATGACAGGAAATGGCAGGCAGGAGGCAGGTACAAGCAGATCACATGGCGAGAGGAAGCAAGAGAGAGAGAGGAGGTGCCAGGGTCTTTTAAACAGCCAGATCTCACAGGAACTAATAGAGCAAGGACTCACACTCACTCATTACTGCCACCACCACCAGCATTAATCCATTCATGAGGGATCCACCCCCATGACTCAAATAGTTCCCGATGCTGCCACATTGGGGATCAGATTTCCACATGAGTTCTGGGAGGACAGTACATCCAAACTCCATCATCACCCACAGTTACTAAAAGTGTTCAACCTGGAGGAAGTTTACTTTTAATTTAGCTCATCATTTTCTTTTCACCATCCATCACTTTTCTGTAGCATTGTCTAGAAAAATTGAAAGTTTGACTCACCTTCCCTATGTTGAATACAGATTGATGTTGCAATGTCAGGTAAGGTATTGAAGAAGATAGCTTTGAATATCAGCAGGGACAGCTGCTCAGAAGCAGGGGAAAACAATACTTGTGATATTAAAATTCTGGAAAAATGTTCAGGAGTCAAGAAATCTATTTTTTAAAAAAACAGGTTGGCAGGCTGCCACAAACATAATATTAAATTAAATTAAACTTAATTTTATTGGCTTCTTGTTTAATATTTAGTTGCACCTGTGTTTGGGACCAAGAGATGGCAGGTGTACTAAAAGGCTGTTAAAGTGACAGTGGAGGGAAAAGATCTATTCACCAGAAAAATGCATGGGCAGGTAAGGCAATCAATTTCCACATGCTGCAGGTTTTCAGATTCAGCCCTTTCACGTTTCGTTGTCACTACAACTTGTATGAGAGCATTTACTCAGCATATTTTTATGCCTATTGGTATGTCCTCAAGGAAAGTTTTATTTATACTCAGAAAAGGTTTACATTTTTTTTTTTGTAAAAAGCAGTACAGTATTTCTCAAGCTAAATCATAATGGATAAGGTTATCTATTGCTGAAGTTGGCTGATTCTGGGTATTACTATGGGTGACAAAGACCATGATCCAACAGGATCTGTAGCTTATCTATGTCAGATAAATATAACTGAAATGACTACTATAGGGTAGAATTTTGCTCTAAAGTAGAAATTCAGTACCAAAAGACCCGAACTGTCAGAATTAGATGGTAGATGAAAAAAGAATAAAAAGATAACCCCAAGCTCAATTCATATTAATCAATATATCATTAGTTCCTCTTAACAGAGCTGTCTCCATGCTAGAAACATTTTTCACAAAAAAAGCCTTCTGCTTTCTGGAACTTCAGTATATCTCTTGTAATGTGTTCATAAAGTACACAAGGTATACATTTTTTTCTTTGTGACAAAGGAAAACAAAGAATTTGTCCTTTTCAAGCTGCATTGGGAGGTTTACCCTGACACTAAGGTAGCAGGTTAACTATCTAATAAGAGCCCTCCCAATGTCCTTATAAAGTATTCATGAATCCAACACATATATGAAATACTGAGAAAACCCATAGAAACAAAAATAAGAGTAGATGATTTACCAAAGTCCTGGGTGGGGGTAGGATGGTGGTACACACTGAATGCACCTATAACAGGGAAAGATGCAAAAGTACATTTTTTAGTCTAACCCACTCCACCCGGCACTTATCAAACATGCTCCCCATAGCCTGCTAAAGAAAGAAAATACAATCCCTAGAGTCAGATCTCTACCGAGCAATAAAAAAACTTAACTATTCCTCAAGTATGTGTAACTTGTCTTCTTAATCAACCAGATTCTCAGCCATTTTCCTTTTCTCTTGCTCCCATTAGCCCTTCTCTTCCTACAACCATTTAGAAACTACAACAGAATTTGGAGATTGAAAGAGTATAGAAGCACAGTGTTCTAAATTCATGAATAAAAAACTGACTGCCGAGGATTCTGTTGTTCTTTAGACAACTACTTCTTAAATTATATTTTGTGAAGAACCAGTTTATTCATTTTTCTAAATTTCCAATCTATTGCAAACTGAAACCGTAAAAATGAAACAAAATAAAAATGAATCACTTAAAAATTGAATTAGAACTCACTGGACAAAATACAAGACAATATTTTTTAACTATTAGGTTCAACAGACATGAAATTACTCTGATTCTTTTTTAAAAGCTTCAAAAGGCTTACTTTCGATATTTTAACCTATCTCCCTGTGGACCTATAGCAAACACGTTGCATCCTGGCACTAGCTGTGAGTAGCACCAAGTTAAACAACTCAATGAACAGCACAGAATGAGTCTATATCAGCCCATCTCTTAAAAGTGAAATGACTTCTTGCTAGTATCTTCAAGCAGAATTTAGCTCATCTTCTTTTCCTTTAGGTTTAGATCTGAGAGTCTATAGCTGTTAGCACGAAAAGGAAAGAAGCTAAGGACACTCTATCCAACCAGTCTGTTGGGAAAAACTGGGATTAAACAGATTTCTTGTGGAGCCTAAAAGAAATACTAGAATAAAAAGAAAACAGAACATTACTCCAAATCTGTAAGAAAGTTCATATCTCTGCAGATAATTAACAAGAGATATGGTTTCAAAAGCCCACCAGAAAGGAGAGAAGTAAAACAAGCAATTTTTGTATCAAGAGCAAAGGAATACAAAAAAAGAACATGATGAGATAAAAGCAGAAATCAACAATTTGACTTAATATAAAAAGAATAAAATCTTTAGCCGACTTATAATCCATTAAAATCACTAAAAAGAATAGACATTTAAAAAAATCATACCAGTTGT
Organism: Cynocephalus volans; assembly: GCF_027409185.1. Lineage (NCBI taxonomy): Eukaryota > Metazoa > Chordata > Mammalia > Dermoptera > Cynocephalidae > Cynocephalus > Cynocephalus volans. The sequence continues at coordinate 103,611,080 of NC_084461.1, forward strand.
GTTGAAGAAAAACATAAATATTACTCTAGAGAAAAGAACAAAGAGATGAGGAGCAATGCCCAGGGTCCCAGGCAGCAGACAAACGCATCACCCTCCTCCTGGGAGGAGGCAAAAGAGCAATGACTGGGGTGTTAAGCAGAAGCCAAAGACAACACCCTCTCCCAGAAGCAGGCAAGAGAGTACCTCCAAAACACCAGTACTGCATGGGTGGCCCACCACAGCCACCACCACAGCCATGGCTACTGCAAAAGGGGCTTGATGCCACAGCCAGCATGCAGGCAGCCCACCAGACACTTGACTGCATTAACACAAAGAGAGTCACCAGCAGAGACCAGAAAAAGAAGAGGACATCTCTCTCCTCAACACCCATTCCAGAGTAACAGAAGAAATAACAGCTCTACTAGATGACCATATATCAACATAGAGTTACTAGAAATATGAAAAACCCCAGAAAATATGACCCCACCAATAGAATACAGTAATTCTCAAATACTAGACCCTATAGAGAAGGAAACCTTGAAATGACTGTAAAGGAATTCTGAGCAATAATCTTAAGGAAACTCACTGAGATATGAGAAGGCTCAGACAACATAATGAAATGAGAAAAAAATGAGATATGAAGGAGGAAATATACAAAGAGATTAATACCTTAAAAAAGAATGTAGTAGAACTCATGGAACTGAAAGATTCACTCAACAAAATAAAAAACATAACCAATAGCTTAAGTAGCAGGTGAGAACAAACAGAAGAAAGAATTTCTGATCTTGAAGACAGTCTTTTTAAAATAACGAATGTGGATAAAAAAGGAAAAAAGAATGAAAAAAACTGAAAATCTAAGGGAGCCAGCAGACATGGCTTAAGCACACAAACATTTGAATCATGAGTGTTCCAGAAGAGGAGGAGTAAGGAAAAGTCATGGAGACCTATTCAATGAAATAATAACAGAAAACTTTACAGGTATAGGGAGAGACACAGACCTTCAGATCCAGGAGGCTCCAAGATCCCCAAACAGATTCAACCCCAAAAGATCCTCTCCAAGACATTATACTCAAACTGGTAAAGCTCAAAGACAAAGAGAGAATCTTAAAAGAAGCAAGAGAAAAGTATTGAGTCACCTGTAAGGGAGCCCTTCTCAACAGAAGTGAACTTCTCAATAGAAACTCTACAGGCCAGAAGAAAATGGGATGATATATTCAAAATACTAAAAGAAAAAAACTGCCAGCCAAGAACACTATATTCAGCAAGGCTATCCTTCAGAAATGAGGGAAAAATAGTTTATTTTCCAGACAAACAAGAACTACAGTTTACTACCACAAATGACCAGTCCTACAGGAAATCCTCAAGGAAGTCCTGCAATTATAATCCAAAACATAATAATCACTACCACAAATACACAGGAAACCAGTGGTAGAACAAAAATGCAAATGAGGAAGAGAAAGAAACTAAATCTTACCACCACTAAAAGCCATAATATCAATGTAATAACGCCCCTTCTTTATTTCTGATTTTAGTAATTCCAGTCTTCTCTCTTTTTTCCTCAGTCTAGTTAAGGTTTGCAAATTCTGTCGATCTTTTTAAAGAGAAGAAAAAGAAAAAGAAAAAGAGATGAAATGCAGGAAGATGAAAGATTTAGGAAACAAGAAATACAGATCCAGTCTAGGATTTCCAGATTTTCCTGAAGAAACAATTAAATTAGCTCATTGATCCAAAGGGCTCACTAAGTGTTAGGAAATTTGCAGAGTAGGCAGTCAATAAATATTGGATTAACAGATAAATGATTGGCAACAGAAAGAAAATTCTACCAGTGACTTAGTTTAATCAAGTTCAAGTAACTAGAAATTGTCTGTATTGAATTAAAATAAAAGCAAAGGGGTAAGTAACACGTCAGTAATGTACTTGATGCACACCCTGTACCCTCACCATGAGTTAGGAAGAAGTAGAGAGAAAAGAAATATGTAAACACACAAAGACTCAAAAGGAATGGACCTCATATGATATCATAGCACCAAATGTCCATAGAGCTGTGCCATTTGGTTTGCTTCACCTTTTTGGTACTTCTGGTGGCCATAGCCAGTATATGGGTCACTGCAGAGAAAACTTCAGAATTTCTTCAATGAGCAGCTTAACAGCAGCAATATGGGCATATTTAGATTAGTTTGCAGTAACTTTTGGAGGAAGAACTAGAAGATTTTTTGTGGCGGTATTCTTTACCTGTCCAAGAGCTGTCCTTTGGCACTGCCATGCTAGGAATGACAGAGAGACACATTCTAACATATTTTCATCTGTCCACATGGGCCACTCTTACTCTCATTTTCACACTCTGGTGCCATCCTCTCCCCAACTTTTATGTGGTTTTTATTTATTTATTTTATTTATTTATTTTTTAAAATTTTTGTTTGAGTGAATTTTTATTTTTATTTTTTTTCCTTAATTTTATTTTGTCGATATACAATGTGGATGATTATTGTGGCCCATTACCAAAATCCCCCTCCCTCCTCCCTCTCCCCTCTCCCACCCTACCATGAAAGAGGAAATGTACAAGGAAATCAATGGTTTTTATTTATTATTACACATTATTTAATTTTCCATCAAATTATACTTAAAAACAAGCATGTTTATGATGGCACTCACTCGGTATAGAACATTCTTTTAGATATTTCTTTTCATAAAAGATACACATTGCAAGACAAAAGTAAAAATAGAAAAACATGCAAGGAATGTTTATAACAAGTCGTTACATGAGTTTATTTTTGGGAAAAGTTTGTGTGTGCACATGCACATATGCTGAGGGTATGGGGAGTCTTGAATTGCCCACAAAATGCAGTGCTACTCCCTTGGGACCAATAGCATGCGTATCTGAGAAAGCCTAAATAAGAGGGTAAACCTGAGACCTAATAATGATTTCCTGCCTGAAGTTAACTGACCCATGACTTATCAGTAGGGTTCTTGAGCCTCATAGCCCTTGAATTACAGATATATTAAAAGAAAGAGAGGAGATAGTGGAAGGTCTAGTAAGAAGAAGAAAATCTATAGAAAGAAAGCATTATTAAAGGCACAAAATTATGACACAATCAGGAAAAACAAGTAGCCCAATTGTACTATTTTTAGATTACTGGAAGGCAAAAAAAAAAAACAATACAAAAAGATATTGGGGGCGGGGTGCATATTGTAGAGGCCATATTGAATGTCAGACCACGGAGTTTAACACAGAGCCAACAAATGTTTCTGAGCAAGAGAATCACCTGCACCAAAGTAAATTTAACTGAAGCAATTCTTAGAAATGTATTACCCTTTGTTGTAGTCACAAATGACTACTTGTGCTAAAAAAAGAGAAAAAAGAGTGAAATAAGAAAAAAAGATTTTTTACGTGAGAGTAAATAGTGATGAAATCAGATTCCTTAAGAAAAAAAATAGTCTGAGTTGTTCATAATAACAGTTACAGAGAGGAGAGGAAAATTCCACGTTTTAACAGTAGCTATTACTATCCTTTTGATAAATGTCCTAAAAATGAGATCTTTGAGGAAAAGTGTAAATAAATTTAGCCTCTCAGTTCTAAATGCTTACATAACTAAAGGGTAAAGCTAAAATATCTAGTATAAATGGAATTACAAAAGCCTAAATGATGATCATATGGTCCTTGTGTTTGAGTTTATTAATATGGTGTATCACATTTATTGATTTGCGTATGTTGAACCAACCTTGCATCCCTGGGATGAATCCCACTTGATCGTGATGAATAATTTTTCGTATGTGTTGCTGTATTCTGTTTGCTAGTAATTTAGTGAGGATTTTTGCATCTATATTCATCAAGGATATTGGCCTGTAGTTTTCTTTTTTGGTTATATCTTTACCTGGTTTTGGTATCAGGATGATGTTTGCTTCATAGAATGAGTTTGGGAGATTTGCGTCCATTTCAATCTTTTGGAATAGTTTGTAAAGAATCGGTGTCAATTCCTGTTTGAATGTTGGTAAAATTCTGCTGTGAATCCATCTGGTCCTGGGCTTTTCTTTGTTGGGAGCCTTATGATAACAGCTTCAATCTCCCTTATTGTTATTGGTCTGTTCAAATTTTCTACGTCTTCACGGTTCAGTTTTGGGAGCTTGTGTGTGTCCAGAAATTTATCCATTTCCTCCAGATTTTCAAATTTGTTGGCGTATAGTTGTTTATAGTAGTCTCGAATGATTCCTTGTATTTCAGATGAATCAGTTGTAATATCACCTTTTTCATTTCTCATTTTGGTTATTTGAGTCTTCTCTCTTCTTTTTTTTGTTAGCCATGCTAATGGTTTGTCAATTTCATTTATCTTTTCAAAAAACCAACTTTTTGATTCGTTGATCTTTTGAATTGTTTTTTGGTTTTCAATTTCATTCAGTTCTGCTCTGATCTTAATGATTTCTTTCCGTCTGCTAACTTTAGGTTTGGATTGTTCTTGTTTTTCTAGTTCTTTAAGGTGAAGTGTTAGGTTGTTCACTTGCCATCTTTCTATTCTTCTGAAGTGAGCGTTTAATGCAATAAATTTTCCCCTCAATACTGCTTTTGCAGTATCCCACAGGTTTTGGTATGATGTATCGTTGTTTTCATTAGTTTCAATAAATTTTTTGATTTCCTGCTTGATTTCTTCTTGGACCCATATGTCATTAAGTAGAATGCTGTTTAATTTCCATGTGTTTGTATATTTTCCAGAGTTTCGTTTGTTATTAATTTCTAGTTTTAATCCATTGTGGTCTGAGAAGATACATGGGATAATTCCAATTTTTTTGAATTTATTGAGACTTGATGCTGAAAAAGCATTTGATAAAGTTCAGCACTCATTCATGACAAAGACCCTCTATAAGTTAGGTATAGAGGGAAAGTATCTCAACATAATTAAAGCCATATATGCCAAACCCACAGCCAATATCATCCTGAATGGGGAAAAGCTGAAAGCTTTTCCTTTAAAAACAGGAACTAGACAAGGATGCCCACTCTCACCACTCTTATTCAACATAGTGTTGGAAGTACTAGCCAGAGCAATCAGAGAAGAGAAGGAAATAAAGGGCATCCAGATTGGAAAAGATGAACTCAAACTGTCCCTGTTTGCAGATGACATGATCCTATACATCGAACAGCCTAAAACCTCTACAAAAAAACTGCTGGAATTGATAAATGACTTCAGCACAGTAGCAGGATACAAAATCAACACACAAAAATCAGTAGCATTTCTTTTCTCCAATAGTGAACATGCAGAAAGAGAAGTCAAGAAAGCCTGCCCATTTACAATAGCCACCAAAATAATAAAATACTTAGGAATTGAGTTAACCAAGGAGGTGAAAAATCTCTATAATGAGAACTACAAACCACTGCTGAGAGAAATTAGAGAGGATACAAGAAGATGGAAAGATATCCCATGCTCTTGGATTGGAAGAATCAACATAGTGAAAATGTCCGTACTACCCAAAGTGATATACAAATTCAATGCAATCCCCATCAAAATTCCAAAGACATTTTTCTCAGAAATGGAAAAAACTATCCAGACATTTATATGGAACAATAAAAGACCACGCATAGCCAAAGCAATGCTGAGCAAAAAAAATAAAGCTGGAGGCATAACACTACCTGACTTTAAGCTATACTACAAAGCTATAATAACCAAAACAGTATGGTACTGGCATAAAAACAGACACACTGACCAATGGAATAGAATAGAGAATCCAGAAATCAACCCACACGCTTACTGTCAGCTGATCTTTGACAAAGGCACCAAGCCTATTCAGTGGCGAAGGGACTGCCTCTTCAGCAAATGGTGCTGGGATAACTGGATATCCATATGCAGGAGAATGAAACTAGATCCATACCTCTCGCCGTATACTAAAATCAACTCAAAATGGATTAAGGATTTAAATATACACCCTGAAACAATAAAACTTCTTAAAGAAAACATAGGAGAAACACTTCAGGAAATAGGACTGGGCACAGACTTCATGAATACGACACCAAAAGCACGGGCAACCAAAGGAAAAATAAACAAATGGGATTATATGAAACTAAAAAGCTTCTGCACAGCAAAAGAAACAATTAAAAGAGTTAAAAGACAACCAACAGAGTGGGAGAAAATATTTGCAAAATATAGATCTGACAAAGGATTAATATCCAGAATATATAAGGAACTCAAACAACTTTACAAGAAGAAAACAAGCAACCCAATTAAAAAATGGGCAAAAGAGCTAAGTAGGCATTTCTCTAAGGAAGATATACAAATGGCCAACAGACATATGAAAAAATGCTCAACATCACTCAGCATCCGGGAAATGCAAATCAAAACCACATTGAGATACCATCTAACCCCAGTTAGGATGGCTAAAATCCAAAAGACTCTGAACGATAAATGCTGGTGAGGCTGGGGAGAAAAAGGAACTCTCATACATTGTTGGTGGGACTGCAAAATGGTGCAGCCTCTATGGAAAATGGTATGGAGGTTCCTCAAACAATTGCAGATAGATCTACCATACGACCCAGCTATCCCACTGTAGGGTATATACCCAGAGGAATGGAAATCATCAAGTCGAAGGTATACCTGTTTCCCAATGTTTATCACAGCACTCTTTACAATAGCCAAGAGTTGGAACCAGCCCAAATGCCCATCATCGGATGAGTGGATACGGAAAATGTGGTACATCTACACAATGGAATACTACTCAGCTATAAAAACGAATGAAATACTGCCATTTGCAACAACATGGATGGACCTTGAGAGAATTATATTAAGTGAAACAAGTCAGGCACAGAAAGAGAAATACCACATGTTCTCACTTATTGATGGGAGCTAAAAATTAATATATAAATTCACACACACACACACACACACACAAACCGGGGGGGGGGAGAAGATATAACAACCACAATTATTTGAAGTTGATACGACAAGCAAACAGAAAGGACATTGTAGGGGGGGAGGGGGGGAGGGAGAAAGGAGGGAGGTTTTGGTGATGGGGAGCAATAATCAGCCACAATGTATATCGACAAAATAAAATTTAAAAAAAAAAAAAAAAAGCCTAAATGAGAAATAACAAAAGCTATATCAAACTGCTCCTTTACAAAAAAATGTATATTTTTTAAAAATATTAAACAAATGAAATGGCAAGATTAATAGTAGCAGGAAAAAATGCAAGATAGAAATATAAATAAATAAATAAAAGGAAGAGCTAAAAATAAGTCAAGTGATCCCATGCAAATGGAGGAATTTGCCCACTTAAAGAGCAGTGCTGGGAAGAGACAGAATGTTTATAGAAAACATGAAAATAGAGACTTTTGTATTGGTCATTTGATTGAAATTAATTGAATCATGTTAGATTATAAGAAAAAGAAATGGTACATGCACAATACCTAAGCTCACTTGTACTAGAGGAAAAGAAAATTAACACTATCAGTAAAAAAATTACCTATATATTACAAAATTATTTTATAAAATTGGACTGTGTAATGCACAAATGTTGAAGGTCAAAGGCATCTATGCACCAAGCCAAAGCCAGCTTTAGAAACCTTTCAAATGTCCCTCAACGGTGAGAGCCACTCCCTGTACTTAACTATATTATATAAGTAGTCATTCTCTTCTAACGAGTACATTATATCCAAGTAGTCACTTTACACGCTGTCTTAAAGAGGGAAGAGAATTTGACCCATGTGGATGACAAGATTCCAAAGAGAAGAACCTAGGCAAATAGTGGAAGTCCTTTAACTGTTAAATTGAATAATGGAAGAAAGTGTCTAAGCACACTTCCAGTTCAACTATTTTATAGTAAAGCCTTTTTTTTATTTTTGGCCTTTTTCACTGCCACCCTTAAAAATGTTAGATACACAACAGTCCAATCAATTAATTTCTTTATTTGAATTTGTCATCTCTAGTATCTCTGTCTTTATTCCTCATTTATCTTATTATCTTTCACATACTCTTAAATTTTAGAACAGATTATATTAAATTTCTGACATTTTAATGTTTGCCCTCCCTCTTATAAACTTTACACAGGCCTACTTATATTTATTTCTTTGTTTCAAACTAAAGACACAGATGGTTTATTTTCATATTTTTCCTCAATGTAATATTAAATTGTTTTTGTTCAACAAATGAACCTTAACTACGATGACCATAAAGTGGTTGGTTGGATCACAAATGGCCTTGTTTAATTTTATTGGTCAAATATTTTGTTTCCAATCATTTTGATAAATTAATTGATCGACTGTGTCTCTTGAAAGTCACACAGGCTAGGACATCTACTTATAGAAAACTCCAAAGATGGCTATTTTGTCTGATATTAGGTATTCATTGCAAAATTTTAATGAAAAAAAGTGATGTCAATATTCTTGTCAATGATTTACTGTTATGTCAACATGCCTTTGAAAATTTAAAGTAATACACAAATAGAAGATATTACATGAACTGTATATACATGAAAAATTATTATGATATGAGTAAATGGCTCTTAATCTAGAGTTGGAATGCAGCCACTGAAGAATGTGGACTGTGGATATGCAGTTTACCATAAATCTAAATATATCTGTAACTAAATATATATATAATTACATATCACAACTAATTAAGATGTTTCAACTTCCATTAAACACACTGACAGACTTAATAATACAAATTTCATTATCAATGATACATAATTGGCAATTATAGAAGATACATAATATGGACATTTCTTTTTCCAAAAATATTAGTTGATTGGTTAAAGTTAGAGAAAATGGTCACATGAAAGCATTAGCATTAAAGTGAACTCATGTTTAATGTCTGTGTATTCAAATGGATGAGTACAGAAACAGTTATAGATATATATGTATACATGATTTGGTGCACATGTATGTCTTACCCAGCTCTGTCTGCTGACAAAAACAACCCAAAAGTAAGAAACACACCCAGTACCTAGATCTCAGTTTCTAAATAATATCTCCAATAAAAAGAAACTAGAGTCCCTTAGAAAAATGGCTGATTCAAGAACTGAGGGAGGGAAAATACGAGATGAGCTTGAAGTATTATATAGTTGCAGAGAGTAAGAAAGTGTTATAAAGAACAATAAAATGATAGGAGCATTCAAAGGACACAGAAGCCAACTGAAAGTGTTCCAAATGGCTAAAGATGGAATAATTTGAACAACAAAATAAATAGCATAATAGTTATACAAACTATTTAGATAAGTTGAAATAAAATAATAGTCTCATGATTCATCAAAAAAATAAAATAAAAAAGAGGAGGTTTTAAAGGATAATCATTTAAATATCTGCTTTTTAGTTACCATCTCTCCTCAACTCTGACCTCTAATTCACATACTATGAGAAAATTAAATTAAATTACTCCAAGATAAAGCTATCAGTTAAGACTATATATTTAGTAGAAAATGGATTTTAATAGCTGCAAATAACTCAGAGTGAGATGAAGCTAGACTATCAAGCAATTTTTAAAAGTAGTGCTGTCAGTAGAAAAGAAGTCTATAACTTGTGGAAGAACATAGCAAGAAAAAGCTTAGTTTATAGAAAAGCAGAAGAAAAATGACACTAAAGACAATTGGCAGGAGGAGAAAAACAAGTATAATGAACAAGGAAAATCCACATTTGTATGGGTAGAGGCTAAACAAGTAAAAGCAAAAAATAAATATAGTCTCAAATGAATACCCCTCAAGAAAAGCAGGTATACTTAAAAATTTACAGATATTTAAAAATTTACAAGCATTTTCATATCAAAGCCTAAAAGAAGTTTCATAAATCAAAAAGTCAAACTAAAAGCATACAATACATAACAGGAAAAAATAAAGACCTACTGGATGGCAGACCATGTACCCGGTCTTTCATAGTTTACTGATATTGAATTATGAATCATAAGCCCTTGAAGAAAAGTCATATGTCTTCTTACTTTTTTAATAAGTCGTTTTCATGTTGCCCTGTAGAAGACTCATTTATGAAAAAGCTAAAATATAACTAAGTAAAATTTTATAATAAATAAGGAAAAATAAAAGTACTTAAACTCTGTAGAGTATAAATGGAAAAGTTCAAAAGCATTCATGCTCTGAGCCATACTTCAAATAGTGGCAGGTTTAGTCATTTATTTATCTAAATACCATGAGAAATGTTATAATTTTATTTCCCAGGTAAGCATCAAATACTTGCAGTTCAACTGAAAAACTTCCTTTTCCCTGCCTAAGTTAATGAACCCTCTCAGTTCTTCTTATGACTTAAATTTTGTAAACCACATCAGCAAAAATTTAGGTAAACCAAAAACTTAAAATTAGAAGTTCTCCACAATATGAACAAAGAAGCAACAGTAAACTGGGCAGAAGACAGGAAAATCAATGTTATTCAGAATTCATACAAGAATAAAAGTGTTCTAAACACATAATTTTATACATCTCTTTCTAACCTTGTATATTTTGAGTTTTGCTTCCATAGAGAATTTAATTTTTTGATCAAAAATGTTTTGGCACTCGTCTCCCTGGCAAAAAAAAAAAAAAAAAAAAAAAAAACTGCTCCTTTGGTCACGTTGGTCTTTCCTTCTAAATAGCTGTGGGTAAATGATAGGACAGTTATTTTATCCCAGGGCATAGCAGTCAAACCAATTGACAGAGAAAATAACAAGGGTCTAAAGACAGACTTATATTAATAGTGAGATTAGGTTTAAAGGATAAAAGAGAGAAAGAATAAAAAGCTAGGAACCAGGGTGGAGACCCCAAAGGTGCAATGGTGAATAGGTAACCAGCCCAGAGGCAGGTACCTGGCTACTTATATCTCCTTGCAGTTCATGCACTCCTTATAGCTAACTCCCAATGATTATTTTAATCACCACTAATTCAGCCACCCTGCTTCCCCAGTCAGCTTTAACATGCAGTGGTACATAGATTCCTCTAGAAATATTTCTTACTTTGTGTGACTACAACAATTTCTAAGCAGTCCTACACCCCTCACTTCTAAGTAAGGTTACACGTAAGTTCAATACTATGTGGAACCATCATCCTACTGTTTAGGGTATGGCAAGCCAAACTTGATCCTCTCAACTCTGAGAAGGCACTGAGATCCTCCAGGGATCAACCCAACCTCCCAGGGATTGAGTTCCAACAAATACATGATTTGGGAAGTTGAGCTGCAGCTCAGCTGAGAACCCAGACAATTTCTGAAGATGCTAAGAAACATGGCAATTACAGAGTGTTTCCTTTGTTAAAATCCCATTTGGATTAGATTCTTAATTCAGTCTCTCTGTTGACTATCTCAAAATACCCAGCACTTCTAACCTACTACATCTTAGAAAGTACCTCTAAAGTCTTCAACTATTACCAAGCCAGCCTGGTTTTCTAACCTCTGACTCAGATAATTTTATTTGATAATATTCAATAATTAGTGAATTTTAATGCCTACTAAAAGACTTCTGAGCCTCAGTATTTCTCACCCACAAATCACAAACAATATATTTTTCTATGAAAGCTATTCTTAACCTTTATCTACTAAGGAAGTCTTCCTTGCAATTACACAGATTTTGGAAACTGGTTCCTATTTTTCCAGGAGCATATTGGAAATATTTTCTCCTCTAAATATTGGGAATAGGCTGCAGTATGCTGATTAGAAAAAGAGGAGTGGATATTATCTGCAAGGATCCCCTCTCTGTAACTGTAGCATTTGATTCAGTGCCTGGAACATAGAAACAGTGTGATATGTGATACGATATTCTTTTTCAGATAACTTCCTACATTTATATGTCAGAAAATATTTTTTAAAGGTTAAGTGTATGTAGCATTATTGTATTGCAGTATTAAAATATTATTCTCATGAAATAAAGTTTATCATTTTATTCTAGCTATAAATACCATATAACAGAAGATCATTCCTAATAAGAACATAATAGGGTAGCTATACCATGTAACTATTTTTGTAATTATTCATTGGAATCATGGAATGGTTTGAATTTATTAAGCATGGCTTATATTTCTCATATATAATTTGTGTGTGTGTGTTTTTATGTATATTAAAATACAATTCTCAGTACATGAAACTTAGAAATGTATAGAAACGTACAAAAGAAAGAAAAAAGCCCTTGGTGACCTCACCATCCAGAGACAACTATGTTACCAGTTTAATGTGTAATTTAACTTTTCCACTCTACAATAATATTATGTATATATTTAGCATGTTATCATTAATGGAAATTATACCTTCAGCTTTCTTCCTCATCACTCAGTCTTACACACTGGTGCAAGGCAGATAGAGAGTTGGGAGTGGTAGAGCTTAATGGGCAAAGCAAAGCACAACTTTGGCATCACACAGACGGGTCACACTCTAGACCTGCCACTTACTAGTGGTGTGCTCTGAATACATCAGTAAAATTCATCTTTAAAACAAGGATGATAATGATACCATGTAAAACAGCTGTAAGGATTAAATGAGATAGTGTACGTAAAAGCACTGCAAGTCATGCCAAGCACATTGCAAGGGTCGAAAACCCATGACCCAGCCAACCTTAACTCCCTCTCCTCTCCTTCCTAGGACAGCTGAAGAGCAGATGGGGATCCAGCACTAGGCAGAGACCCTTCCATCTCAAAGATCTTGGATTGAAGCACATCTCTTGGAGGCTAGGAGCAGATGGAGTAGATATGAGCAGGTAGCATGGCTCAGTTCCTCAGTGCAGCTGGGGAACCCACTGCTAGGAGTTTTTTGCTTGTGAATTCCTCAAAAAACAGAACATCACAGTAGTAAGTGAATGGAATTCACTTAATGAATTGTGAGCTTTTATCCGTGACCCTCTAGCAGCCCATCCAAGCTCTGAGAGAGGATAAAGTCTTGCTGCACGCTACTCAGCATTCAATACAGGTCTGTGCTTAAATCCCTCCCCTGAAAAAGCTAACTTTAAAGAAATTGAAATTAAATGTTGGTATCTGTGCACACAGTGAAACAAATTCCTCTCTTGCTCTGTTGCTTTGCAAAGCTCATCTGGGACTATAGCTCAGACTGAATTCAAACTTCACACTTGGATTAGGCCTTCAGCCTGGAATGACAAGATGAGAACTTGGCCCATTAAACATTATGGAGTAAGTCAAGTAGCCAAGAGTTGTGCAAAGCTCCAAGCATCTCCAGAATGTTTTCAGCTTTTTACATCAAAGACCTTCTAGGGTTGATTCCAAACCAGGGCTCTGAGCTGTGTGAGTTCACATTGTCATGTTAGAAAAACAGCAGGCAAACTTTACCAGTCTGTGCAGACAAAACCTGACTGCTTCCCATTAGGGCTCAGTGGCGCCTGTTCTCACATTACTGTGGTTAACCTTGGGTTAAAGAACGTTTGGATAATAATGGCATAAACTTTTCACAGGTCACTTAAAACTTTATAAGGGTTGGTTCTTTGCAAAAAAGAGTGCATTAATATACAGAACAAACATGTTTTTAGTTTAACTATTTGGCCATGTGTGTTTTCAGGGTCACTCCAGCAAAATGTAGGTAATTTCAATGCTTTTTTAATAAAGTGAGAGAATGCAAACCTTTACAGTTCACTTGAAAAAAGCTATATGACCTACATACCATGTATTAAAAACAATTATTATGCTGTTGCCAGACAGTATGGGGTATATTACCAGAGCCACCATCATTAGGCATGCCTCAGCATAGCTCTCAAAGAATCCAGATGGTGGTTTTCAACTTTATCTCCATGGTGTCCCCTAGGACATATGTGTTATAATCGCAGTCTCCTTTTTACTTCAAAGTTTTGCAAAGCAGAGCCAACAGAAGAAGGGCCTTCCCGCTGTTACTGGTGGGCTGTAACAGCACTAGCCATTACCCTCAGCAGAAATCAAAATGACATATGTGATAGAATGCTCCTTATCCACAATATCAAATTTGTGGCCCAAAGACAAAAATTGGTACATAAAGGAATTTCTCAAAACATGACCAACTCTTACATTGTTTCTTTCAATTTCATTTTACCATTTTAATGGAAAAGAAAGGGGGAAGAAATAAATATATGATTTGATTTTTTATAAAAATGATTTTTAATCAGGTTTATTATAATAAACAAATACTCAAGTAGGATAAGAAGAATAAGATGAATCAAGCCAACTGTGGATCAAACTCTGGTTATAATTAGGAATATAGTTAGGTTGGAAACACTGTCTATGAATCTGAAAAGAATTTTCACACATTAAGCATAACTTTTCTAAGTGTAATAACAATGGTACAATTTCCAGCTTACTGGAAATCATGGTGGAAAACATCTATCATGCTGTAATGTTTTGTTATAACTGTTTCCGTACTTACCTTTGCATTAAGACTCTATATAAGTCCCAGCATTGTGCGGTTTTAAGCTTGATATTGGCTTCACTAGATATTTAATTGGATTTACTGATCAGATATTTTTGTCAACTAAACCTATAGAATATTTCATTAGATTTTTTGAAAATGTGACATTGTTGAATTGCCAATATCTGTCAAAATTTAAAATGCATATATCCTTTGATCCCAAATTTTACTTCTTAATAATTCATCTTATAAATCTTCTGCCAGTTATACGCAAAGATATATTCAAACTAACTGAAACATTTTTACATGCAAAAGCAAAAACCAATCCCCCCAAAATGACTAAATTTCCATCAATAGGGAACTAATAAAATTATCAGAAAGTATACAAATGAGCTAGTTCTGCATGTTCTAATATGGTAAGATCTCCAAGGTACATGAAGTTTAAAAAAATAAAGTGTATAATGGTGTGTGTAGTATAAACCTACTAATATTTCCTAATTGTTTCATCTGTTAAAACACATCTGCTTTGGATTGTAAATTATTTTAAAAATATTTTTATACCTGTATTTGCATGATCTAAAGAAGGTTGAGAGATGAATACACACACTCAAGTCTGCCATCTTGAGTTGAAATCAGTTCATATAAATTGTGTTTTCATAATATTAATTTTTAAAATAGTTTTATTGTTTTCCCATCTAAACCATGAAGAAAAATCTTGAGAATTTGGGGGGGGGCAGTTTGTTATATGAGTAAGATTCTACTTGCTATTCGGAATTACATCATGACTGAGAATTAAGGTATGAAGAATTGTAAGCACTCTGACATAATAGGCCAGTTTCTGCCTTTTCCCCTTTTGTCCTGCCTACATTAAAGAAAAGGATCGTGAAAGCCCAGCGGGCCTGTACCAAAGTCACACCAGTAATGATGTTCTGCAGAGTCTGGTGATGTGGCCTCTGTACACACTATTATTTTCATGGGGTTGCATCTTAGCTGTAAAATCCCTTAACTTGTGTTGAAATTTGACAGACAAGTTTACACATTGGGTACTTTTTAAAGAGAATATTTTCAAAGAGATTTAATGGACATTTAGATTAGAAAATTTTTCCCAATTGTTACAGTGATAATATATGCTGAAATATTTAATAACTAGAATATTAGCACATGGATTATTTTTTTTCAATCTAGACCAGAAAATTTAAATAAGATCTTTCAATAAATATATTTTTTTTAAGTTTTATTTATTAATTTTTTAAATGGTGCAGTGATAATGTTTCTGGTTGGGACAATCAAAAGATACAACTATTAATGTGATTTTAGCACATCCCAGGGATTTTTATTAATAATGTGATAGAAGAATTTAAAATATACTACAAAAGGGGGGAATCATGACAGTTGTGTATAATTTATTTACTAAAATTTTGTTTTTTAATTAACATATATTTTTAGCTCTATTAGGATCACAGAAAGATGAGTGAAAAGATACAGAGTTCCTATATTCCCCTCACACTCTCTCCTCCTGCCAGCCCAGTTTTCCCTATTGCTAGCATTTGTATTAGTGCAGTAATTTGTTACAATTGATGAGCCAATACCGATACACTATTATTAACTAAAGTGCATAGTTTACATCATATTTTACTCTTTGTGTTGTACATTCTATGGGTTTTGACAAACGTATAATGACATGAGCCCACTGTTACTAAGTCCACCATTACCTTTCACCAAGTCTATTCATTTTGAGCTGGCTCCAGCTATCTACTCAGGGTTGACCTGAGAGCAAAAGATTGAAGTGGGTAAGACATTAAATATTTTTTCTCCCTACTTTCTACCTGAAGCACCCAGTGCCCTCTCACAGCCACAGGCTGTACAGTCATATGTAAAATTTTTTTCAGGAACAGGAACAAATTTGGGATTCATGGCATCCTCACGTCTCTCTTTTCAGAAGAGTTTGCATTAGAAACTGTTGTCTGAAGGGCTGACCATTTAAGCCCAAGACATGAACTGCTTATGGCATAGTTACAGACATCTGAATTATAGGCCCTTGAATTGAGGTTTGTAAGGTATGGCACTTCATCAATGAGCATGCTCTGTGAACTGTCCCTTTAATATGATGACTTTTAAAATGGCTTTAAAAACAACTAGAATCAGTTTTCTCTCAACAGAGACTTATCCAGACTCTAGTTGAATTTTCACTCACCGATTTCCATTTATGGGGTTGGTCCATTTTGTAACCTTAGAAGTTTCATGTTTTCTTTAACTGTTTACTGTCCTGTAAAATTTGTAGTTTGTGTTAAAAAGAATAGGGTAAGGTATAAACTCAAATCATGTGGCATAACGTCTACTTAATATGTACATCAAGTTTGGATAAACAAAGAGAAAGGAACAAATTTACTCCTTTACGTAGAATGAAGAAAAGCCATCCAACAATATTATTGGAAAAATCTTATTCCTAAAAGTGAGACAGGTTTGTCATTTTTAAAACCAAAATAAAAAAAAAACAAAAATTAAATTTAGACCTGAATTTCACTTCAGTCACCAAACTGAGGCAAACTATGGCATACAGTAGTATACAGACTTCAGCCTTGAATAAAAATGAAATCTTGACTCAGACCTTGTAATTTAAATTAAACGACTTTGTATAATATAATTGATAGAATGTGCAACATTAGAATGTTATTAAGATGGGCCTCCTTTTCACACTGAAATTGCAGTGAGACACTAAGGTTTGTGAAAACAACAACAACAACAAAAAAAAAACCCTGCCTACTACTAGGATAAGCTGCACATTTTTTGAAGGGTGCTATTTAAGAAAAATGGCTAATTTTTGTTTGGTTAATCAAACAGTGGGAAGTGTTATAATGGATAATTGGGCTACTCAGTTTATCATTATAATTTGACATTTACATAAGTCTTTATATTCTCAGAATGTTATACAACCATTTTTCTTGGTTCCATCAATATTACCTTGAGAGGTAAATTAATTCTTCAATTTGCATGTTGCAAATGAGCACAAAGAAGGAAAGTGAGATGAAGCAAGACAGATGCAAAGCTAAGATAAGAAATTCTTGCCCTGGCAGATTTAAGCTACTACATTTTGTCCCTCGAGAAACCCTAAGCCTCTCTGTTTGAAATTTTTCAAAGAGAATTAAGCTGTCAAGCACATGTTCACAGCCAAGTCCCCTCACTTTCCTAGCCCAGGTGGTCCAATTACAGAATTAGCCTAAAGTAAGTGCAGATATAAAATAATATGGAAAGTCATGGTTGCTGTAGTCTTAACAATCTTCTATGTTAAAACAGACTTCAAGGATTAAAAATAGCATGGCTTTACCCATGGGTAAAACATTTTTTCCCAATCCTTCCCCCTCAGTCCTTTTCTGCTCTCACTAGAACAACACTACGACTCTATAGGTTCTGAATGCAGCACCCCAGGAAGTTCTCTGGTTCTGGCCCCAATATTACAGAAATGAGGACCACAAAAATAGCACAGAAACGTGGGGAATCATAGGGGCATTATTTGACATTTAATTGAAAAATTCGATCAGAGGACAGAATTCACCTATCTCAGCCTAGTGACCCTATGTACTTTCCTTTCTTTCTCTTCCTTTCACTGCTTGGTCCCAAACTACTCCATCACCATCACCACCTTCTTCCACTCCCTGCCCATGGGGAAAGGTTACACACAGAGCCACCTTACAGGGTGGCAGTGTTCTCCCTGTGGATAACACAGAGGCTGAAAGAAGCCAGTTCAACTTAGGCAATAAGGATGACACTGTGAAAGTCAGACTCAAAATGGAGTCACATGTGTCAAACTCTAACAAAAAATAAACAAACGAAGCTGGAAGGGTGAGTGGGAGGGCTCTCATGCATACATGCCTATGATATAGAGCCGTTACAAAGACTCTTCCACACGTATGCCCGTAACAAAAACTTTTGCCAGGGACTTTTCAAACTGCAGCTTGCTACATGAGTCACAAGGACAGCTAGCGACAGCTAGCTGGATACAAAAGAACACTTGCCTGACACTCTCTCCACTAACAAACTGGTGTCAGCTCCTGCGATAAGCCCTTGTGACCAATCCTCTCTTAGTTACCTTTAAAAACTTGTCTTCCTTTACCTCCTTGAATATACACATAGTATACTATGGCACGCAGTATTCCTGCTGCAATGTTCTATTCCCAATCAAGCTCATTATTCTTTTAGAGACTCTCTCTGCCTTTCTTTTCAGGTTAACACTACTCAAAGTACTAAATGTTCATTTATACAGTCCATCTGAGATGGAGTTTGGATGTGTTGTCCCCTGCAAAACTCGTGTGGAAATTTGATTGTGTTGGAAACTCTCTCTCTCATCTATCTGTCTCTATCTCTATCTCTCTCTCTATCTCTATCTCTATCTCTATCTGCTTGTACCCACCGCCTGCCTGCCACTTTCCGCCATGAAAAGAAGCAGCCTGAGGCCCGTGCCAGGTGCAGCTGTCCCAGAATCGTAAGCCAAATAAACCTCTTTTCCTTATAAATTACTAGTCTCAGGTATTTCTGTTATGGCAACACAAAACGGACTAAAACAATCTGGATGATTAATTTTTCAGCTTTGAAAGCATCCTAAAATAATTCGGATATTTAAAGCATAATATGTGAAAATTTGAGGAGCTTCAGTTAGGCTAACATAAATTTTTAAGGATACTATGTATTGCAAAGCATCTAGATTCAGAAGATCTAAATCAAATCCCAACTCCCAAAATTAACTTAGGTTAATTTGAGGATTAGACTTCAAGACAGCCATATGTAAGATAAATAACTTAAAAATAAATGAAAAGTGCAAACTCAATCCTGCTATAAGTGTTGCTACTCTTCATAAAGGCATTTTATTTATTTATCTATCTATCTATTTATTTATTTACTTTTATTTTAACTTCTCAATATACATTGTAATTGATTTTCCTGTCCCTTTATCCATTCCTCATCCCCACTCCCTCTCACCTCTCTCCTCCACTACATATCTATTCACTTGTCTTAACAAGTTGAAAGAATTGTTGTGATTGTTGTGTCTTCTTCCCCACTACATCCTTTATTTGTTTGTATATCTATTTATTTATTTATTTTTAGCTCCCACAAACAAGTGAGAACATGTGGTATTTCTCTTTCTGTGCCTGACTTGTTTCACTTAATATAATTTTCTCTAAGTCCATCCAAGTTGTTTCAAATGGTAGTATTTCATTCTTTTTTATAGCAGAGTAGTATTCCATTGTATAGATATACACATTTTCCGTATCCACTCATCTGATGATGGACATTTGGGCTGGTTCCAACTCTTGGCTATTGTAAATAGTTCTGCAATAAACATGGCAGTACAGATATCCCTTTGGCATGATGATTTTCATTCCTCTGGGTATATTCCCGGGAGTGGAATGGCTGAGTCATATGGTAGATCTATCTGTAATAGTTTGAGGAACCTCCATAGAATTTTCCATAACGGCTGCACCATTTTACAGTCCCACCAACAGCGTATGAGAGTTCCTATTTCTCTGCAACCTTGCCAGCATTTATCTTTCTCAGTCTTTTGGTTATTAGACATCCTAACTGGAGTGAGATGGTATCTCAAAGTGGTTTTGATTTGCATTTCCCAAATGCTGAGTGATGTTTAGCATTTTTTTCATGTGTCTGTTGGCCATTCATATATCTTCCTTTGAGAAACATCTTTTCAGCTCCTTTCCCATTATTGATTGGGTTATTTATTTATTTGCTGTAAAGTTATTTGAGTTCCTTGTATATTCTGGATATTAATCCTTTGTCAGATGTATATTTTGCAAATATTTTCTCCCACTCTGCTGGTTGTCTTTTCACTCTGTTGATTGTTTCTCTTGCTGTGCAGAAGCCTTTTAGTTTGATATAATCCCATTTGTTTATTTTTCCTTTGGTTGCCTGTGCTTTTGGGGTCATATTCATGAAGTCTAGACCCACTCCTACTTCCTGGAGTGTTTCCCCTGTGTTTTCTTTAAGGAGTTTTACTGTTTCATGATGTATATTTAATTCTTTAACCCATTTTGAGTTGATTTTGGTGTATGGTGAGAGGTACAGGTCTAGTTTCATTCTTCTACATATGAATATCCAGTTTTCCCAGCACCATTTGGTGAAGAGGCAGTCTCTTCCACAGTATGTGGACTTGGTGCTTTTGACAAAGATCAGATGGCTGTAGACGTATAGGTTGATTTCTGGGTCCTCTATTCTATTCCATTGATCTGTATGTCTGTTTTTATGCCAGTACCATGCTGTTTTTGTTATTATAGCTTTGTAATGTAGTTTAAGGTCAAGTAGTGTTATACTGCCAGCTTTTTTTTTTTTCTTGCTCAGGATTGCTTTGGCTATCTGTGGTCTTTTGTTATTCCATGTACATGTCTGGATAGTATTTTCCATTTCTGAGTAAAATGTCATCAGAGTTTTGATGGCAATTGCATTGAATTTGTAGATCACTTTGGGTAATATGGACATTTCACAATGTTAATTCTTCCAATCCAAGAGCATGGGATATCTTTCCACCTTCTTGTGTCCTCTTCAATTTATCTCAACAGTTATTTGTAGTTCTCTTCGTAGAGATTTTTCACATCCTTGATTAACTTTATTCCTAAGTCTTGGTTTCTTCTTTTTTTTTTTTTTTTTTTGGTTTTTTGTTTGTTTGGTTGGTTGGTTTTTGGTGGCTATTGTAAATGGATTAGCATTCTTGGCATTTTTTCTGCATGTTCACTGTTGGAGTATAGAAATGTTACTGATTTTTGTGTGTTGATTTTGTATCCTGCAACTTCACTGAAATCATTTATTAACTCTAAGAATTTTTGTAGAGTTTTTAGGCAGTTCAATATATAGGATCATATCATCTGCAAACAGGGACAATTCAACTTCATCTTTTCCAATCTGGATGCCCTTTATTTCCTTCTCTACTCTGATTGCTCTGGCTAATACTTCCATCACTATATTGAATAGGAGTGGTAAGAGTGTACAACCTTGTCTAGTTCCTGTTCTTAAAGATATTGGCAGTGAGCTTATCATATATGGCTTTAATTTTGTTGAGATACTTTCCATCCATATCTAACTTGTAGAGAGTCTTTATCATGAACTAATGTTGAATTTTGCCAAATGCTTTTTCAGCATCTACAGAGATGATCATATGGTTTTTCTCTTTGCTTTTATTGATGTGCTGAATAACATTTATTGATTTGCATATGTTGAACTAACCTTGTATCCCTGGGATGAATTCCATTTGATCATGGTGTATAATTTTGTGTACGTGTTGCTGTATTCTGTTAGCTAGTATTTTATTGAAGATTTTTGCATCTATATTCATCAAGGTTATTGGTCTATAGTTTTCTATTTTTGATATATCTTTGTCTGGTTTTGGTATCAAAAATGATGTTTGCCTCATAGAATGAGTTTGGGAGAGTGGCCTTTGTTTCAATCTTTTGGAATAGCTTCTAGAGAATTGGTACCAATTCTTCTTTGAAGGTTTGGTAGAGCTCTGCAGTGAACCCATCCAGTCCTGGGCTTTTCTTTTTTGGGAGCCTTCTGATAACAGCTTCAATCTCTTTTATTGTTATTTGTCTGTTCAGATTTTCTATATCTTCTTGGTTTAGTTTGGTATAGTTTGTATGTGTCCAGAAATTTATCCATTTCCTCCAGATTTTCAATTTTGTTGGCATATAGTTGTTTATAGTAGTCTCCAGTGATTCCTTGTATATCTGAGGTATCAGTTGTAATATCACCTTTTTCATTTCTAATTTTTGTTATTTGGGTCTTCTCTCTTCTTTTCTTAGTTAGCCTTGCTAAAGGTTTGTCAATTTTATTCATCTTTTCAAAAAACCAACTTTTTGTTTCATTGATCTTTTGTATCATTTTTCAGGTTTCTATTCCCTTTAGTTCTGCTCTGATCTTATTTCTTTCTGACTACTAACTTTAGGTCTGAATTGTACTTGTTTTTCTAGACCTTTAAGGTGAAGTGTTAGGTTGTTTATTTGCCATCTTTGCGTTCTTTTGAAGTAAGCCTTTAATGTGATAAATTTCCCTCTTACTACTGCTTTTGCAGTATCCCACAGGTTTTGGTACAATGTGTCATTATTTTCATTAGTTTCAAGAAATTTTTTGATTTCCTGTTTAATTTCTTCTTGGACCCATAGGTCATTAAGTAGAATGTTGTTTAATTTCCATGTCTTTGTATAGTTTCCAGAGTTTCATTTGTTATTTATTTCTAATTTTAATCCATTGTGATCTGAAAAAATACACGGAATAATTCCATTTTATTTTTAATTTGTTGAGACTTGTTTTGTGACCTAACATGTGGTCTGTTCTGTAGAATGCTCCATG
Source organism: Cynocephalus volans (assembly GCF_027409185.1). Taxonomy (NCBI): domain Eukaryota; kingdom Metazoa; phylum Chordata; class Mammalia; order Dermoptera; family Cynocephalidae; genus Cynocephalus; species Cynocephalus volans. Next base: position 103,633,665 of record NC_084461.1, read on the forward strand.
TGCTGATGAGAAGAATAATATTCTGAGGTTATTGGATGGAATGTTCTGTAGATAACTGCCAAGGCCAATCAGTCTAAAGTGTTGTTTAGATCTTGTGTTTCTCTATTGATTTTTTCCCTAGATGATCTGTCCATTGTTGAGAGTAGGGCATTCAGTTCCCCCGCTATTATGGTGTTAGTGTTTATCTCATTCTTTAGATCTGTTAGTGTTTGCTTTATAAATCTGGCTCTTCTGATGTTGGGTGCATATATATTTATGATTGTTATGTCTTCTCAATGGATAGATTCTTTTATCATTATATAGTGGCCTTCTTTAATCTCTTTTTATGGTTTTTGCTTTAAAGTCTATTTTATCTGATATAAGAATAGCTACTCTGGTTTGTTTTTCATTTCTATTTGCATGGTGTATCTTTTTCTATCCTTTCCCTCTGAGTCTATGTGTGTCTTTACAGGTGAGGTGAGTCTCTTGAGGACAGCATATTGTTGGGTCCATCTTTTTAATCCATTCAGTCAGTCTGTGTCTTTTGAGTGGGGAATTTAATCCTTTTACATTTAGAGTTATTATTTAAAGTTGTTAATTTACTCCTAGTATTTTATTGATTTTTGTTTAGATGTTGTAAGAATCTTTTGTTCCTTTCTTTCTGATTTTCTGTTTGTCCTCTGTGTTTGTTGGTTTCTTGGGGTGGTAACTATTTTTTCTCTTTATTGTTAGCATTTTTGTTTTACTGGTAGGTTTTGTTTTTTCTTGAGTATTCATGGCAGTAGTGATTGTTTTTCAGGTATCAAACCCAGTACTCCCTTGAGAATTTCTTGTAAGACTGGTTGTATGGTAGTAAACTCCTGCAGTTTTTGTTTGTCTCAGAAATATACTATTTCTCCTTCATTTTGGGAGGATAGTCTTACTGGGTAAAGTATTCTTGGCTGGCAATTTTTGTCCTTTAGTATTTTGAATATATCATCCCATTCTTTTCTGGCTTTTAGGGTTTCTGGTGAAAAGTCTGATGTTAGTCTGATTGGGTCTCCCTTATAGGTGACTTAATGCTTCTCTCTTGCAGCTTTTAAGATTCTGTCTTGTCTTTGAATTTGGCCAGTTTGACTATAACATGTCTTAGAGAGGATCTTTTTGTGTTGAATATGCTTGGGAATCTTTGAGCCCCCAAATCTGAAGATCTATGATTTTCCCTATACGTGGGAAGTTTTTGCTATTATTTCATTGAATATGTTTTCAGTGCCATTTCCTTTTTCCTCCCCTTCTGGAATACCCATGATTCAGATATTTGAGTGCTTAAGGTTTTCTGTTATCTCTTTTAGATTTTAATTTTTTAAATTCTTTTTTCTTTTTTCTGGTCTGCCTGTGTTAATTCAAACAGCCTGTCTTCTAGGTCAGAAATTGTCTCTTCTGCTGGTTCTGTCCTGCTGGTTAGACTCTCTGTTTTTTGGTTTTGTTTTTGTTTTTGTTGAATGAATCCTTCAGCCCCACAAGCTCTGCTATATTCTTTTCCAGGGAATTGATTTCTTTGTACATTTCTTTTTTTAGGTCCTGTATATATTTTTTTTCATTTCATTGTGTTGTCTAACTGAGTTTTCTTGTATCTCATTTAGTTTCCTTAAAGTATTGCTCAAAATTCCTTGTCAGTCATTTCAAGAACTTCCTGTTCTGTAGGATCTAGAGCTTGAGAGTTATTATTTTCCTTAGGTGGTGATGTGCTTTCTTGATTTTTCATATTTCTGGTATCTTTCTTTTGGTGTTCACTGATTGTGGCAGGGGGTATCATGATCCACTCATTCCACCCTCATGTCTGGCCTTGATCCTGAAGGGACTGCCAAATTTGGGCAGTGGGTGCTAGCCCAGGCTGGGGGTCTCACAGCTCCTGCCTGTTCCAGCAGGGCTGACTCAGGGTGTGTGGGCCCCGTGGCTCTCTGACCTTTCTGGGTGGCAGGTACTGGCATGGACTGCTGGTCCCACTGCACATGGCTCTTGCCTGTTCCAGCACAACTCTCAGGCCTCCTTTTGTTGCTTTTTAATAGTTGCAAATTGGTTGATTTGGGGGAGAGAGTGATGTTAGAAACCATCTACTACACCATCTTGACTGGAAGCCTGGTTAAGGCATTTTATCTTAAGAGCTAAGAGTGTTAATGAGGCCTAATGGTGGCAAGAAAAGATAAAATTATTAGAGAAAAAATAACTTATTGTCCTTAAACAGAAGCACCTTTGCCTCCAAGAGCAAGATTAAAGACTTTTTCAATCTAAAATAAGTCTATTTAAAAATATATTTTGTATGCTTGAAGTTCCACTAAATAAAGTAGTTGAATAAAATATGATTTGATATTTGGCAGTACATATATGAGTGTGTCTGTGTGTGTGCACTCTTAGAGTGAGCTCTTTGGAAATGTATTTTATTGTTGAAGTTGTACATTGACTCACAAATTAGAAGACAAAACACAAACAAACAAATAAACAAAAAGATGTGAATGTGCATAATGAGATTTCAAAATAACACTTTCTTATTTCTGTCAAACTTCTACTTATTTGCCATTTCTCTAGAAATATTAATTATACATATTATATTGACACTATAGGTCTTCTATAAATATTTATTGCTTTAAATTATATATGTATACAAAATGTATATATATGAAACTTATTAAATTTCACTCTAATTGAATAGAATAACATAAGCAATTGTGAAACATAGACATTGTTCTAAACAACAGAATCTCAGATGCCAAACTTAGACTTTCATTCATTCTATATCCATCTACTAATTTATACCTGCCATTCCAGACAATTCTAGAAATGTAATTTTGTAAGTATAACATTCATTCTGATATCTAACTTGTCCGATTACTAGCTTAAGGACCAAATAAAAAGTGTTGTTTTTATTTATTTATTTTATTTAAGAACTGTTTCAGAACTGCTTTTACACTTCCTTGCTCACTAATTTCACTCATTAGAAACTGTACTATTCCATCTATTCCTGACATTTTGACATTAATAAATTATCCATGGCTTGTATTTGAGTGGCAAAGTTGTGTTTGGAAGTAGAGAGACACTCAGTTCCTGGAGTCAGCTTGTATTCTGTGGAAGTAGGATTTTGATTTTCACTAGCCTTTTCCAAGTACATTAAAAGTGAAAGTCATGTTTTTGAAAGCACCTGTAAATTATAAGATGGTATCTATATAAGATAGTGTGTCTACAGTTATATGCCTAAAAGCCCTGAGAACATACTGGTACATGTCATTCCTACAGCAAGGCCAAAAGGATGTCCTTGAAATTTATTTTAACTACTTCAAATTGACTGGTACCACAATTCAGGAATGAAAATCAATGGCTATTTATTTTTTATGCACAAAGCACCATGCAATTACAAGGGCGATATAAAATGATTATCAATTTATCATTTTATCTCTATTTTATTTTATTTCATTTCGGAATCACTATATAATATATCAAAGAAATAAAATAAGAGTAGCTGTATAAATATTTAAGATTAAATGCTCCTAAATCCTAAAGATAAACATTGATGTACAGAAATTGGCATGTTTGCAAGTGAATTTTACCACAGATACTACCAGGCCTCTTCATCAGTGCTTTTCCCCATAACCCACCTCAGAAAGACAATTCTAGTTTCAGATCCCAGCTGCCATGCAAATTATGTCTTGACATAAGAAAGTAATGAAATCTGTACTCTTTTAATTTTTCCCAGAGTAGACCTTATGATATCCAGTGCATCCTTAGGCTCAAAACTACACTGCTGATATTGCTAATGATGTTGCCTTGTTCATCTCAAAACATTCTCTTTGCTTCAATATCTTTAATGATACAATAAAAATAGCATTCAAGACATAAAAGTCCACAGTCATAGAAAGATAGCACTGTAAAAGACCTTAGAGATCACTATGTCTAGAGAATTGGTTCTCAACCACTTTTTTCATTATCTCTTTCGAAGGAGGATTTTTAGACATTGTTTTCTTAGTCAACTGACTCCTCCACCCCCATGAAATTTTAATGTCACAGATAGACTGTATATCTGTTTATGTATGCCATGTATAATTATGCTCTATACATGGAAAAGAAGAGTAGGTTTGGTTTCCCCAAGAACCAATTTTAGCCCTCTTGGGTGATATCTCCCTTGTGTTGAATGCATTTTTTAGTTAAGGAAACATGACCCAAATAGAGCTAGTAAAATGGTAATAAGATACTCCTATCACAATGGCATTAGTCAGTTATGGTGGACAAGAGTTGTACCACCTACCTTCAACAATCACTAATGAGACATTAATATATTTTATATCTAAAAGATAATCTAAGTAAGAAATAATACCACTATTAACTTATAAATTGTCTTTCTGTCTAATGTTTTCTGGTATTTCTCTGTGTTGATTATACGTTTATCACTCCTTTTTGTTATGCTAGTAACACTAAAAGAGCATGTAATTTCTGTCTTTCCCAAGCCACTTATGACTTCTTGTTCCATTCAACTTTTCTGTTTATCACAATAGCACCTTTTCACAGCATCTTTCACCAATAACAAATCAGCTTAAAGATACATGAGCATGCATAGTATGTAAGAACATGTGCACACATGTATAATACGTACATAAACACGTGCGCATACATCATTCAAAGTAGCAAAAAACCACATGTGGTGGCTTACTGTATTAGTCCATTTCTGTTGCTTATAAAGAAGCACACGGGATTGGGTGATTTATAAAGAAAACAAAATTTGTTGCTTACAGTTTCTGAAGCTGGAAGTCTAAAGTCCAGGAAACCCATCTGGTGAGAGCCTTGGTGGTGGTGACAGTGATGGCAGAGTATCACATTGTGAAAATGGTGGAGCAGAGAGAATGAGAGACCAACCTCCTCATTCATTCTCCTTTTAAAACTTTCAGAACTACGCCCCTGACCACTACTATTAATCCATTCACTACTGGATGGTCCTCCAATGCAATCACCTCTTCAAGGCCTCACTTTTCAATTACCATAATAGGATTTCTCTCCCTCAACAGTTATAGTGGGGATTAAGTTTTAGGGGGACATTCAACCAAGGTACCTTCATTCTTTACTGCTGAAGACCAGACTACCACATGATATGACGGATTGTGGAGGCTGTTCATGATGACATTCAAACATTTCAGTTTCTCATCTAATCATGACAAATTTCTGGCTAATGCAGTTTCTTTCAATATATCTTTCAAGTCACAGTATAGAAACAAACCACTTAATATTACAATATTGGACAACATAATAGTGAAAAGTTCAGAAGCATAATCAATAAAAATAGATCCCAGACCAGGGCAAAAGGCAATCAAGTAGACTCAAAAAAGGGTGGCTGACTCAGCTCCTTTCTAATTAATCACATGAATGCCACAATCCCCATGGAAATAATGGCCAAGAGGAATTTCTGAAATTCTGCACAGCAGAAATGTTTTTACATAATGTGTGTTGGTCTTTGTTGTTCACAAAAAGACATTCCGGGCAGGACATAAATTTTATGGTTAAAGCAGTATAGCTTGCATCTTAGGGATTTTATTTTTTGTGGTTTTATGAAAAGAATATGGAGCAAAAAGATAGGATCCGGGTCTGGATCTCTTTTCCTAGGCAAGTCTCTTACCCTCTCTGAGTCGCTCTTGTCTTCAGCATTGGTTTTTGTGAGGTCAAATGAAATAATGAATATGAGTTATGAAAACAACTAGGTGTTTACAAAGATAAGAAAGTCTTACTTTATCATTATTGCTATTCTGTAGTCACCTTACCTATTCTTTTCTATTTCAAAAGCATATCAAGCAAGATTTTGTTTTGCATTTACTTTCAATGGGATAATATTAAACTATGAACAAAATATGATTCTGGGAATATTGTTGTATTTTTTAATGTCTTGATGACTAGTGCCAATAGTTGCAGGCAGTGAATAGTGAGTCCCATGAAAAAGTTTTTTGGAGTCAATTTCTTTCCTGCTCCTTGACATAGTTGTCAGCCTTCTCCTATATATCCTGGCCTTCAGAATTTTATTCTTCTACAGAAAATCATTAAGTGCACCACATGTTCTGAACACCAAACTAGGTGGTAGTAATGGGAAACCAACCATCAGAGGTTCAATGTGGGGAGAGGAGTTTGCAAAGTGAGATAGTGAGTCAAGTATAATTTCCATTTTTAAAAAATTGAGAAATAGAGTTGTACAACTTGGCATGTGCTTATGTTGGTATACTTGTGAGTTCTACTAATGGTTAGGTCTGGGCTGCACCTATGTCCCTAGCTCCCTAAAGACGTGCATAAAAATGAAATGGGTACTGCACGTTTGAACTTTAGGTAAAGAAGTATACCATATATGCCAACTGCTCAGTGGGGCTATTCCTGATACCTTTCTGGTCAGAACCAGCAATCACACCATCTTTTTTAAACTTTCTTAGAGCTCCCATCACATTCCTCCTTGTGAAGCTCCTTATGGGTATATTCTACATCTATCATGACTCCCCCACTGGACTGGAATCTCCTTAAGATTAGGGATTGCCAGTAGTCATTTTCCTATACTGAAAATGACAGGAACTACCATAGCATATGTGAGATATGCAACAAATGTTTGCCAAGTTAAAATAAACACAGAGAAGAAACAATTTGATGTTAAAATTATGTAGTTATTTTACATGACTCTTTGTGATCACAGGACATTTTTTCTATACTAATAGTGTATCTTTAAAATTTCTTATGCACAGATTTAAATTACAGTCTAAAATAAAAAGAGAGCAAAAGAGAGAGAGGGCTTGAAATATGATTCTAACTAAAAAGGAGAGAAAACAGTAAATTATTACAAAGCCCCATTAGAATTTATCATGGTAAATTCTATTCCTAACCTTTACCTCAGCCTCCCATTTGTAATGATATTGATCTTCTGAGCAGTTTGTTTTAAAGCATGATTCTGAAGGTTAAATTAGACTTAACAAGTGAATTTCTGCCTTTTAAGATGACAAACTACATACCTGCTCCTTAAGGAGGGAGTTAAAAGAGAGCTTCTGAGAGTAATTTTGACATATTTATTATCTGGCTTGCTTTTTAGCTGACCAAGACTCTCTGCCTCATCCAAATTAGTTTTAATGTTAATTTGGCTTTTATTTGTGAATTTATTTCCTACTTTCTTAATTGTTCTAATTTCTTAATTGTTGGTAAAAATACATCTTTGTAAACAACTGTGTTTCACACTGAGGAGCTAGAGGTGAGAAAGGCCCGGGTAATGCTGTTTTTTTTATTTGCCTTCCCTAGCCACAAGCTTCTGATCAATAGGCTTACGAGTTGTTTCGAGTGACCCAGAGCAGAACTGAAAGTTGGAGGTTTCTTCGGCTGAGAGTGCCTGACAGTAATTCATGTGCTGTAAACATAGGCTGTCGAGTTGTCCCGTGCCTCAGCAGTTTACAGTGAGCGCAGATCATCGAAATACAGTTGGGGCTCGATTTTTGCTTATGCTTCTGTCATGGTTTGTTGCTATTGATTTTTTAGGACATACAGATACTATGTCTGTTCACCCAAGGGATGGTTTTGGTGCATGGTTGAATTCTGTGAAGAAATAATCATATGTATTTATAACAGCTTTTCTCTGAAATTTTTTTTTTATATTTTTACTTGATACACAAATGATTTGTTCTTGTTATGCACTCATTTTAATGTGTATTACAAATACATAACCAGCACATCAGACCCATGATTTCTTATATATCATTGTTCAAAACAAGGCAAATAGCAATACTAACAAATGGCAAAATTTTTCTGTGATGTAGGAATTACAAAGTTGGAGAAACACAACTTCATGCCAAAACTTGATTTCTTAAGGACAGAAAGTATCTAGATAATCCACCTAGACTGAGTAGTTGTATCCTTTTGACCTGTCATTTCACTTGCTGATACAACAAAGCAAAGTATCACAGGACATTCAGTTCGAGCTTGGGATAAGTACATATGAAATTTTCAGAATGAAAATTTTTAGGGTATTAATCAGCTCAAATAACTTGTGAATTCAGATTCAGTAAAGGTCAAATCATTTTCCCTAAAACATAACTGCATGCAGTAAAAACTGGATACAACATAGTTAACATGAATACAGCTGCAAATTCTGTTCCCAGGCATCAGCAGCATAAAGAAGTACAATAAATAGTGTTGCTATGTTCTTTGTTTACCGAGAATATGAATACATTTCCAGGAGGCATTTTTCTAAATCTGACTTGAACAAGTGGATGTGTTGCTGAACAAGTAACTATATTTTAATTTAACTATTGATAATGATTCCCAAGGAAAAGTGGGCAAGGGATCATTGCCCTACTTTTGTTCTCCTCCAATGGCTTTCCACTGCCCTTGGAATAAGGCTAACCTCCATGACATGGAATATAAAGCTCACCACGATCTCGCCCCTGCCTATTTTGCAAGCTGATCCTTCTCCATCTTCCTCCTTATTTGCTATAACATGGACATCTGAACTTTCTGCAATTCTGGACTAAAAAAGCTTTCTCTCCCTAGGACCTTTTCACATGTTATTCCCTCTGCCAGGAACACTCTTCCCCCAACTCCTTACATATCTATTTTCTTCTCATATTAAGGTATCAGCTTAAATTCATCTTCCCAAAGAGCCTTCCCCAACCATGCTATTCAAGGAGATCTCTTCACTCTATTTATTTTCTTTCTCTGCTCTTTGTTAGTTTCTTTGCTGGTAATTTCTTCAGGGGTGTGTGTGTGTGTGTGTGTGTGTGTGTGTGTGTCTGTGTGTGTGTGTGTGTGTGTGTGTGTGTGTGTGTGTGTGTGTGTGTGTGTGTGTTTCACTCTCTTTTTCCCATGAATAGAAAATCCATTAGGGCAAGGACTGCTAATGCCTTGTTCACGATTTTTTAAGCACACAGTGACAATACGTAGTAGGTCCTTATTAAATATTTTGTTTAAAATGAATATTCAATTTATTTAACCTTCAAATTTCATTAAGACTTGTGAGATGGCAAATTTACTGGGGATTTAACTTTACCTAAGATATGATTGCTTGCTGGGACTTAGAAAATGGGTCCAATTTACACTTAGAACTAATTAAATACTTTATTGAATAAATACAATAACAAACAAAAGGCATTCAAATGCTTTATAAAAAATCAATTTCAAAGATATATTTTAATAGTATATGTATATTTAATAGTATATTTTTAAATAGCATATTTTTATTTAATAGCATACATGTGGACTAAAAGATATAAGTGCTGTATAAAATCAGCCAATTCTATTAAACAAACATGTCTGCCTTTATTGTGGTTGTCATAGTCTACATGATTTTATACAGCACTTATATCTTTAGTCCACACATATACTATTAAATGATTGAGAACATTTAAAAAAAATTCTACAGAACTAGAAAACACATTTAAGAAAGAAAGATTTTATAGACCTCATATTTTATACCCACCCCAACAGTCTAACTATAAAAAGGATAAAGCCAATGACTTTTCTCAAAAGAATTCACAACTAATATCACTTTGCTATTAAAATCTGTACTTCTGATGCATTATGAGTGTTGAGACAAGATTCAAATATTTCTAAAGAAGGAAGTGTAATGCACATTGTGACTGCCTATTCAGTAACAGTGAGCACTGCATCCAAAACTATCTCATCCCAGGAATTAAATAAGATCAGCCAAATTCACAGGCATTTCCTCCACTGTAGCATTACAGAAAGCCTAAACATCATGAAGAATCCTCTTTTCTTCTTCAGTAACAGAGTTTATAACTACACCTTTCCTATCAAATTGATCCCCTCTGCCAATTCTGTGAGTTCAGTTTCCACAATCAGTAGGTACATCATAATTTATAACCAAAGATATTTGTTACACATCAATCCCAGGAGCCAAGAAGTCAGTGGTGATTAGAACATAGCTTGGCCCTGATCAGAATTCCCTCATGATAACATCTTTGTCCTTCTGGTCCCTGTTACCATGCTGCAAATTAACAAACCTTAATTCAAAAATCACCAGTCAGATCAATATTTAATTTTACCAATATGTATGAGACCAAGCACCCTTGGCTACTTCAGGAGTATAGCAGACAGGTATAGTTTTTAAAAAAAAAAAAAAACCTTATTTTTAGCAGGGGAAACAACAGCACAGCACTCAGCAGCTATATTCTAGTCTGAATCTGCTTTCCTTATTAGGTATTGGTATTTTTGAGTGGTTTAATAAGAACGTAACTTATTGGTGATTTCCTTTTAATTATTTTGAATACTCAAATGATCCTATCAGGATTCTATGAATAAATTCCATTTTCATCATAATGTTAAAAACATAAACTAAGGCAAATTAGGCTTTGTCTCTTCTAAAATTATTCCTGCAAAACTAAACTCACAGCATGATTTTCAGCACTCGGGTCTGTGCCTCAGCCTTGCATTGAGAAAGTATGATGAATCTCTCCCTTAAACACAAAGTCATACCAATTTAAAACCCTAAACTCAGGGGTGGCAGGAGCCATCCCACTCTTTATAGTCTTAGCAGTGCAGTTTTTCTTTCTGCGATGTGTTTTTTGATTAATTATCCAACTTGTAACTAACCAGTCCTTTCTTCAGTTTTCTTTGTTGAAATCAATTTTTCTCTTTTGACATTTAAGTTTTTCTATCTTCCTTGTGTCATTTTCCATCTATTATTTTCTCTTTCATTCCTGAGAAATGAGTCACTTGAAGAGGATCTTTTACCGTCATCTTATAGCAGATGTGAAGGAAAATGTGTAATATCTCAACCTGTTTGCTGAATTTCTTTTTTTTTTCAGTTTCAGTCATGTGCTCTGAATTATAAGTTATGCATTTTTAAGGATAAATGTTTTCTTTCTTTACAAAGCGGTATCATTCCAACTATCTCCATTGTATCAATTGTTTAATCAATTCAACAAAAATGTGTTGAAGACCTAAAACATGATTGACACTGTCCTAGGCTCTGTGAAACAGCAGGAAATAAAATATTAAGTACCTATTTGAATGGATTTCCAGCAAGCAGTAACCTGCTAGCTAAAAAATATGTTCATGTGTATGCATGGATGCGCACACACACATACACAAGTACACACCTACCCTTGTCTTTCCATATACCTGATGAAATGTAAGGATTCTATACAAGAGAAAAAAAGAGAGATTGTATATTGTGAAACAAGCCAGCAGTACTTACCACAACATTATTATTGTATTTTATTAACTATCTCCAAGAAGTGAATAAAATATAAAGCTCCTCAAATAATTAAGAATATACTATGTAATCTCTAGGCTCCAGGAACATATAATCCAGTTAGGATGAACAGAAAAGGGTAATTTAACTAACAGGACAACTAGATTACTTTAGCATGGCATAATCCCCTACAAAGCTGGAATTCTTCATCACCACTCTTTTCATATTCAATTCCAACTACTATGAACACTTTATGCTCCAAGCGTTGACACTTTTCTGATAAATATCCTGTCCTTTCATCATCTCATGACTTTGCAGATGCTGTTCCAACATCCTAGCATTCCATTCCCACATTTCCACCTGCAAATGTTTTCTTCATCTCTCAAGATGAAAGTGATGACACTCAGCACAGACCCTGGAACACAGAGGTATTAAATAAATGGTGTTGAATGAATGAGTTAAAAAAAAGGTAAGGCTGATGTGATTTCTACATCAATGCACAAGTCCTGTAGGTTCAAAGTAAGCTTAGAATAAATAATTAAGACAGAGAGGGACTAGTCTTAAAAACTGAAAATAACTTTGAATGCCAGAAAGAGAGTAAGAAGCCATTTTAAAGGAACAACACAAACATAATTTGGAAGCATAAAACATATTTGTTTCCTTCATTCTTAATATTTGTATTCTGCCTGATACCCATGTTGAAATTATAATAATTTTCCATTTGTACTGAAATGTCATTTATGCCAGCTATGGTATAATTATTAAGAAATGATGGTTTAATAGTGGTCGTGGTTGTGGTTCTACTGGCTTTAAAAGGAGAGCACATGAGAATCTCTGTCTCTGCTCCTGCCATATTCACCATGTGATACCCAGTGCCACTGTAAAAAGTCCCTCATCAGATGTGTTCCCTGGACTTTGGACTTCCCAAGCTCTGAAACCGTAAGTAATAAATATCAATTGCTTATAAATTACCCAGTTCCAGGTATTTTTTGTTATAAGAAACAGAAACAGACTAATGCAAGGATGTTCAAGGAATCACAAGAAAATACAGATAGAAAATTAAATGATACAAAAGAAAATCAGGAGCACAATGAGAAACTTGACAAAGGAATAGAATCAATTAAGAAAAAAATAGAAAATCTTGAAATTAAGAATACATTACCTTGGAAAACTCAATGGAAAGTACAACAGCAGATTAAATGAAACAAAGGAAAGAATCAGTGAGCTCGAAAAATATGACACACAAAATAATCCAATCACAGGAGCTAAAAGAAAAAAAATAAGAAAAAATAAAACAGAAATACAGCAAATATGGGATTCCCTCAAGCAAAATAACCTCTGTATAATTGGTATACTTGAAAGAGAAGGAAAAAGGAAAAGATATAGAAAGTACATACAAGAAAATAATGGCTGAAAGTTTCCCAAGTATGGAGAAAGATGACAGCATCCAGGTACAAGAAGTTTCTAGTCAAATTCAATTAAGGAGGGACATCCCCAAGACACATTTTAATCAAATTATTAAAAACCAAAGACAAAGAGAGATTATGGAAAGCAGCAAGAGAAAAGAAACACATAACATTTAGTGAAGCCCCAATATGTGTCTTAGAAGATTTCTCAGCAGAAACACTATACACCAAAAGAGAATGGGATAAGATATTTAAAGTGCTAAAGAAAAAATTCTTCCAGCCAAGAATTTTGTATCCAGAAAAACTAACCTTCAAATATGGAGGAGGAATGAAGTCTTTCCCAAACAAACAAAAGCTAAGGGAATTCAACACTAGACCTGCCTAACAAGCAATGTTGTTAAAGAGAGCTCCTAAATCTCAAAGAAAATGACACTAAGGAGTAGCAAGAAAACATCCCAAGGTATAAAACTCACTAGTAAAGTAAATACACAGACAACTTCAGAATACTCCAATGTTGTAAAGGTGGTGAATAAACCTCTCCTATCCTGAGTATAAAATCTAAACATAAAACTTAACAAGACAGTAACATATGCAACAACCAAATAAGAGATAGGTGATACAACAAAATATTAAAAATGTTGGGGGTGGGGAGAAATACCAAAGCATAAAGTTGGCTTTGGTTTCTTCTTTTTTCTTAGTTGTTATTTGTCTAAAATAATTTGTTATAAATATAATATGTTTTTTGTAAGCCTCATGGTAATCATAACACAAAAACTTATGAGACATGCTAAAAATAAATAGCAAGGAATCAAAATATAAATCTAGAGAAAGCCTCTCAACCACAAAGGAAGATAGTAAAACTGGAAAGGAAAAAAGGATCTATAAAACAACCATTTAAAAAGAAAAAAAAAGCAAAATGGCAGTAATGAGTTCCTATGCTTTACTAATAACCCTAAGTGTAAATGGATTAAAAGTCCCAATTAAAAGATACATAGTGGCTGAATGGACTCTATAAAACAGAACCAACAGTATTCTACCTACAAGAAATTTACTTAACTAATAAAGATACTTTCCAGCAGAAAGTGAAGGGATGGAAAAAGATATTTTATGCAAATAGAAACCAAAACAGAGCAAAAGTAGCTATGTTTATATCAAATAAAATAGACTTCACACCAAGGAAAGTAAAAAAAAGATGAGAAGGGTCATTATATAATGATAAATAGATCAATTCAACAAGAGGATATAGCAATTCTGAATATATATGCACCCAACCCCAGAGAACCCAGTTATATAAAGCAATTACTATTGGACCTAATGGTAGAGACAGTCTCCAACACAATAATAGATAGGTACTTTAATACATACTTCCAGCAAAAAGCAGATCATCCATACAGAAAATTAACCAGGAAACATCAGAAATAATTTCTACTATAGGCCAACTTGATATAAGAAACATTTATAGAACATTTAATCCAACAGCTGCAAAATTACACACTCTTCTCCGCAGCACATGGAACATTCTCTAGAATAAACCATTTGTTAGAACGCAAAACAAGTCTCTCAAAAATTTTTTTAAAAATCGAAATCACATAAACTGCCTTGTCTGACCATAATCGAATAAAACTGGAAATCAATAAAAAAGGGACACTAGAAACCATACCAACACACAGAAATTAAATAATATGCTCCTAAACAACAAATGAGTCAAAGAAGACATAAAGAAGAAAATTTAAAAGCTCCTGGAGACAAATGAAAATGAAAACATGGCGTACTAGAACCTGTTTAATACAGCAAAAGCAGTTCTAAGAGGGAAGTTTATAGTAATAAATGCCTACATTAAAAAAGAAAAACTCCAAATAAAAAAACTAATATTACACCTCAAGGAGCTGGAAAAACAAGAACAAACCAAATCCAGAATCAATACAAGGAGAGAAATAACAAACAAACATCAGAGCAGAAATAAATGAATTACAGATTAAAAATACAAACGATGAAACAAAGAGTTGGTTTTTCAAAAAGATAAGCAAAATTGATAAACCTTTACCTAGATTCATGAAGAGAAAGGGAGAGAAGACTCCAATAAATAAAATCAGAAATGAAAAGAGAGACATTACAATTGATACTACAGAAATACAAAGGATCATGACACTGCTCTGAACAACTATATGCAAAAAAACTGGAAAACCTAGAAGAAATAGATAAATTCCTAGATACGTACAAGTTACCCAAGTTGAGTCATGAAAACTAGAAAACCTAAATAAATCAATAATGAGTGATGAGATTGAAGCAGTAATAGAACAGACTTCCAACAAAGAAAATCCCAGGACCAGGTGGCTTCACTGCTGAATTCTACCAAACATTTAAAGAAGAACTAATACCAGTTCATCTTAAACTCTTCCAAAAATTGAAGAGGAGGGAATATTTTCAAACTCATTCTACAAGGCTAGCATCACCCTCATAACAAAACTGGAAACAGACACAACAAAAATAGAAAACTACAGACCAATATCCCTAATGAACACAGACACAAAGCTCCTCAACAAAATACTAGTGAACAGAATCCAGTAACACATTAAAAAGATCATTTACAAAGATCAAATGGGATTCATCCCAGGGATGCAAGGATGGTTCAACATGTGCAAATCAAGGGCCGGCCCGTGGCTCACTCGGGAGAGTGCGGTGCTGATAACATGTGCAAATCAATAAACGTGATACACCACATCAACGGAATGAAGGGGAAAAAACATATGATCATTTTAATAGATGCAGAAAAAGAATTTTATAAAATCCAATATCACTTCATGATAAAATCACTCAACAAACTAGGTTTCAAAGGAATGTACCTCAACACAATAAAGGCCATATATGACAGACCCACAGCCAATATCATACTGAAGAGAAAAAAATTGGAGGCTTGTCCTCTAAGATCTGGAACAAGACAAAGATGCCCCCACTTCCCCACACTTTTTCCACAGAGGTTCTAGCCTGTGCAATAAGGCAAGAGAAAGCAATAAAGTGTATTTACTTAGGAAAGGAGGAAATCAAACTACTCCTATTTGCTGATGACATGCTCATACACATAGAAAACCCTAAAGACTACACAAAAACCTACTAGAACTAATAAATGAATTCAGCATATTGGCAACACACAAAAATCAATAGCTGTCTTATATGCCAATAACAAAATAGCCAAAGAAGAAATCGTGAAAGTAATCCCAATCAGAATACTTATAAAAAAAAAAAAAAAGAAATACCTAGAAGTAATTTAACCAAGGATGTGAGAGACCTCTACAATGAAAACTATGAAAGATTGGTTAAAAAATAAAATAAAATAAAATAATAATAATAAAATAAAACTGAAGATACAAATAAATGGAAAGATATTCCATGTTCATGGATGAAAAGAATTAACTTCATCAAAATGTCCATATTACCCAAAGCAATCAACACATTCAATGCAATCACTATCTCCACAGAAATAGAAAAAATAATCTTAAATTTTGTATGTACAGCAAAAGCAATCTTTAACAAAAAGGACAAAGTTGGAAGGCAGCACAATTCCAGACTTCAAAATATGCTATAAAAGAAACCAAAAAGGCATGGTATTTGCATAAAACAGACAAATTGACTAATGGAAATAAACCCACACATTTACAGCTAACTAATTTTCGAGGAGGATGCCAAAAATGTACAATAGGAAAAGGACAGCATCTTCAACAAATGCTGCTGGGAAAACTATATATCCACATGCTGAAGATTGAAAGTAGACCCTTATCTCTCACCATATACAAAAATCCATTTAAAATGAGTCAAAGACCTAAATTTACAACCTGAAACTATGAAACTACTAGAAGAAAACATAGGGAAAATGCTACATGAAATGGGAGTTGGTAGTGCTTTTTTGAGCAAGAATATGAAGGAACAAGCAACTTAGGCAAAAATACATAAATGGGACTACATCAGACTAAAAGGCTTCTTCTGCACAGCAACCAACATGGTCAACAAAGTGAAGAGATAGTCTATATAATGGAAGGAACTGCTCACAAATTACACATCAGACAAAGGGCTAAAGTCCTTATATTACAAGGGACTTAATTCCATAGGAAAAAAAAAACCCCAAATAATCCAATTAAAAATGGGCAAAGAATCTGAACAGACATTTCTCAAAAGAAGACATACAAATGGCCAACAGGCACATGAAAAAAAATGCTCAACATCACTAATTATCAGGGCAATTCAAACTAAAACCACGAGGAGATATCATCTCACTCGAGTTACAATGTCTATAATCCACAAGTCAAAAAATAACAAATGCTAGTGAGGATGGGGAGAAAAAAGAACTCTTCTTCATTGTTAGTGGGAGTGTAAATTGGTGTAGCTGCAGTGAAAAACAGTATGGAGATTTCTCAGAGAACTAAAAAAGATCTACCTTATTACCCAGCTATCCCACTACAGGGTCTATACCCAAAGGAAATGAAATCAATATATCAAAAAGACAACTGCACTCCCATGTTCATCACAGCACTATTCACGATAGCCAAGAGATGGAATCAAACCAAATGTCCACCAAGAGAAGAATGGGTAAAAAGACAATGATATATACACACAGCTGGAACACTACTCAACTATTTAAAAAAAATGATATCCTATCGGGAAACCATCATGTTGAGTGAAATAAGTCAGACACAAAAAGACACAGTATGATGTCACTCATATGTAGAATCTAAAAAAAAAAACAGTGGTTCTTATAGAAGTAGAGAGTAAAATAATAGTTACTAGAGGCCAGGGGTGGGATGGAGGGAGAGGAGAAGTGGTGGACTAATGGGTACAAAACTATGGTATCTACCCTAAGTGAATCATTGTGCAGTATATGCATCCACTGAAACAACACACTGTCCCCCACAAATATGTACAAGTAAATGTTAAAATATTTTGAATAAAAACAGAAACAGAAATACATAACTCTCAAACTCCAACACCAAAAATAACTACTATTAATGTAAAACGAACATCATTCTATGTTTATGCCTATACACATATTCCAATAGAAAAATTGGAAACACAAGCAGACAGATGATTATGCAATAAAAATTCTACACAGAAAAAATAAACAAATAAAAAATAAAGTTTTGTCTCATTTTGGTGTGAGACAGACATCAATTCTAACCCATTCAACACGACCTAATTTTTATGTGACCTTTGGCCACGTGTTTAAGAGATTTAAGAGGTTAAAAAGAAATAATAAATATCCTTCAATATTGCTACAAGAATTAAATTATAAATATAGATATTGATACAGATATAGATATATGAACAGATATAGATCTCCAAAAAGCAAAAACAACTCAAATGTCCATCAACAGATGAATGAAGAAACAAAATATGATGTATGCATGCAATGGAACATTATTCAGCCCCCCAAAATAATAAAATTCTGACACACGCACAGCATGGATCAATCCTGAAAACATTCTGCTAAGTGAAATTAGCTAGACACAAAAGGACACATATTGTATGATTCTACTTACACAAGGTATCTAGAATTGGCAAATTCATAGAGACAGAAAGTAGTAGAACAGGGTTAACCAGGGCTGAATAGGCACAGAGTTTCTCTTTGAGATAATAAAAAAGTTCTGTAAATAACTAGAGTTGATGGTTGCACAATGTGGTGAATGCACTAAATGCCGCTGAACTGTACACTTAAGAATGCTTAAAATGATAAGTTTTATGTGTCTTCTACCACAATAGAAGCACACAAAAAATCTATAATGTGCATACAGCTTTGAACCCTGAGTTATAATAATAAGTATATAAAAGGTATCTCATTATCATTATTAATATTTTATTTTAGTTACTACTAATAGTAAGTCTAACAAAGTTCACATTGCCAGGTGATTGCAAACCTAAATCTCTCCTTGTATCCAGATTTCTGGTTCCTAATCTAGTTTTCTTAATTAGATTCTATGTAGATCTTAACTTTTTTATTTTGGGAGGTTTATTTGGGCTTTTTGGTTTTATTGGTTATAAATATTCATGACTTAACTTTTTTACTTTGGATCTCTCCCATGTCTTTTAGATGCTTGGGCACATGATTTTTTTCAGCCATTGCTTAGCTGGTACCCTTCAGTCAAATCACAATTAGTAATGTAATTTTAAAAGAATAATTACAATTTGTTGCACACACTGACAATATAAATAATTTCTTGGTGATTATAAGCACCTGTAAGAGTGTCTCACACAAAGTAGACATTTAATAAAGATTTGTTTATTAAATGAATAAGTAAGTATATGTAAACATGTGAATATATGTATTCATCTCCCTATGAAAAATGTCATTAAATAAATTAAGTCATAAACTCATGTACAATAGAAAAGTAAACTATAGGTGAGAAAGATGCCAACAAAATTTGGGAAACCGGACATCTGGCAATTGATTTAGCTGAGTCAAAAAAGTCAAAACCAGTCTTATAAAGGCGGAAGTAGATTATTGACAACCTGAGAAACCCCAAAAGGCTCAGAAAGTGGAAACCACAGGTACTTCTGAAGGCAAAGGCTCAAGGGTGAATTGAGAACAAGAGGTAAATGTCTTTAAAAGGAACAATTAGACCTGCATATTCCAAACCAGGTAAATAATGTGCTAACCAACCCGCAATAAAGCAAAAGATGGGTAGTTTGCTTTCTGTCTAGTTAAGACAGGGCTGAGATAGATCTTGGACTAGTGACAGCTATAGGTAGGGAGATAAACCATACTGAGCCGAGAGATTAGGAGTAAGGCTGTTTTCCAGTCTGTATGCATAGTTTTCTCTCTTCATTTTAGAGCTTCAAAAGTGTAAATAAGTAAACAGCCAAGAAATACCAGATATATGAGAAAGCCTCCTTACATAAAAGGCAGAGAGCAAAACAAACAGTAAAAAAAAAAAAAAAAAAAAAAAAAAAAGAAATTAGAGAAAACATAAAATACAGGAAGCCAGAGAATGTTATTTTTAAAACCTTTATTATTCGCAAAGAGACAAGAGAAGACATTACAATTACAAAATAAGAACACAGACAAGATGGTATAAACTAATTTCTCCCTGCTCATTCCCACTGAGCAACGATAAATTCTGGATAAAATGCAAGGCACAACCAGAGGTGAACTCCAAAGGCAGCAAGAAAGCCAGTGAATCGATTCTGGGAAGCCAGGACTGGAGGAACAATATGGCAGCAAGGCATCTTATGTCCCCTACTCAACAGAAGAAGGTAATCCAGAAGCCTACTCAGAACCAGCATTTCACAGCCGAGAACCTAGTTATAACCAAGAAATCTGCTCTAACTGGGTCAGCTAAATTGTTGTGGATTGGAAGATCTGAGATAAGTCAGTAGTCATGTCCACCTGTCTTGAAAAAAGACCATTTTACTTAGAAGCAGACAGGATGGCACCAGAAAGCCATAAAATAACCTAGAGTGCTCTTTCAACCCTTACTATATATCCCTGCATGTAGGATATAATCTAATAGCAATTTAAAATCTATATATCACATACAGCCAATGGAAAACCTGATGAAGTAATTACGTGGGGCTGTCCTTCTTTCTCTCTCCTTTGATCCTTCTTGTGATTATGTAATGCTAAGCTCTGCCGGCCCTCCTCAGAGCACATTTCTCATGGCAATCTGACCTATGCATCTCTCCCTGGTTGCAATCATCATACTGGCTCAATAAATTATTGCTGTATGTATTTGCTCCCGGTTTCTTTTTATGTCAATACTAAAAGAAGGAAGGCCAAATAGGCTTTTTCCTTCCTAGGATGTTATAGGAGTCTCTCTGACAACATTAGAGGTCTAACTCAGTTGAGACCGCACACACCAAAAACACCACAAGGGGATCAACTGGGAGCCCCACTGACAGTACACTGCCAGGGAAGTGTTGTTTTTTCTACTGAGTCTGAGACCTTCTTCCCTACCAAGAGATATGAAGATGGGCAGACAGACCTAGCAAGAAGGACCCTGTCACAACAGATGATTTGGCCTGGAAGCCTCTTTGACCCACAAGCCTAAGATTCCCCTCCCCTGATCAGAGAAAGCTAGAGGAGTAGCTAGAGGAGACCCCTGCCCCAACAAGAGACACCTGACAACTCGGCCTGAAGAAACCATTCACATCCCCTCAGGTAGCACAGGGATCAGTGGAAGTCCCAGCTGTACCAGATAAACCAAGTAGACCAAAATAACATGAGAAAGGCTCTGAAAATTAAACTGTCATTGTTACCATAGCCTAGAAAAGTAGGTTGAGTGCTGTATGCTAGCCCAAAACAGGGTGACTACCTAGTAATATAAGATATTTAAGTAGGAACTAGAGTCTCATAACACAATAGACAATGTCCTGGCTATAACCAAAAATCACCTGTCATATGCAGAACCAAAAAAAAAAAAATCAAAATCACAACTTGAATGAGAAATGACAATCAAGTGATACTAACACTAAGATAAATGAGACTGGAATTATTTGACAAGAATTTTAAAACAATTGTCACAAAAAATGGTTCAATAATCAATTATAAATTTTCTTGAAACAAACAGAAAATCTCACAAATAAATAGAAATTATAGAAAAGAACCAAATGCAAATCATATGCCAGAAAGAAAGCAATAAAACCAAAAAATACAACTCACTGGACTGGCTCCACAGTAAAGTGGAGATGACAGAGGATACAATTCAGTGAACTGGAGGGCAGAACAACAGAATTCACACAGTCTGAAAGAGAGAAAACAGACTTTAAAAAATTGAACAAAGCCTCAGGGACCTTTGAGACGATAATAGGAGATCCAACATATCTACCAAATATTAAGGTTTACTATATAGTTATAGAAACCACACAGCACAGCGTTGGCAAAGGGATAGACACGTAGGTCTATGAAACTAAAGAGAGAATTAAGAAACTGTCCTACACAGACATGTCCTACAAAGGTAAAAGAGTCATTCAGTGGAGGAAGGACAGCATTTTTACCAAATGCTTCTGAAGCAATTGGACATCCATGGGCAAAAATATGAACTCTGACCCAAGCTTTACACTTTATACAAAAATTAACTCAAAATGAATCACGGAATTAAATACAAAACTATAAAACAGTCAGAAAAATTATAAAAGAAAATCTTCCAGGATCTAAGTCTAGACAAGGAGTACTTCCTCATAAAAGGAAAAACTGACAAATTGTACTTCCTCATTTACACCATGAAAACCCATGTAAACAGGAAGAAAAGACAAACTGAAGAAAAATTTTTGCAAAGCACATATCCAACATAGGAGTAGTAGTATCCTGATTATATAAGGAACTCCCAAAACTCAACAGTGAGTAAATAAACAATTCAGTTATAAAATGTTTTACATGAACAGATACTTCAGTGAAGGAGATACACAGACTCAAAACAAGAATATGAAAAGATGTTTAACTTCATACTTATCAGAGAAGTACAAATAAAAACCACAAGGCAGTACTACACAACTACTGAAAAGACTAAAATAAAAAATGTTGACAACATCAAATTCTGGTGATGATGAACAGAAACTGAATCACTCATAAGTTATTGGTGCAAATTTAAGATAATAAAGACACTCTGGAAAACAGTTTGGCAATTTCTTTTAAAACTACACTGGCAATTACCATATGTGACCTAGCAATTGCGCTTTTGGGCATTTATCCTAGAGAAATGCAAATTTACATTCACATAAACACCTATACATGAATGTTCATAGCAGCTTTATTTGTAACAGCCAAGAACCAGAATCATCCCAGGTACCATTCAACAGGTGAATAGTTGAGCAAATAGTAGTATATTTACATCGTAGAGTACAACCCAGCAATAAAAGGTATGAACTATTGAAACATGCAACAACTTGGATAAATCTCAAGGGTATTATTATACTTGGTAAAAGAAAAGCCAGTCTGAAAAAAGATACATACTTGTATATTCGAAATGACAAAATTTTAGAAATGGGAGTTAGGAAAGTAAGGGGAGGTACGTTTAGCTGTGCAAGTGTACCACCAACATCCTTGTGGTGAAGGAATTTGACTGCGGTGATAGAAACACAAACCTACACATGTGATAAAATCATATAGAACTAAACACACACACACACATGCGTGCACACAAACACAAGTAAAACTGGAGAAATCTAATCTGGATTAGTTTGGTGGATTATATCAACGTCAATATCATGACTGTGATATTATACTACAGATTAATCAAATGTTTCCTTTGGGGAAAATGGAAAAAAGTGTGCATGACTACTATCTGTAATTTTTCTTACAACCACGTGTGAATCTACAATTATCTCAATGAAAAATTTCAATTTAAAAATATAACAGAAGGCTACATAAAAATAACATTTAGAAACAAAAAACGTAGGAAATTACAAATATGCTATCAGCAATTAAAATAAAAAATTAACAGAAAAGTTGAGGTAAAAATGGAGGAAAGATAAAAGAATTAACAGTTCTGTCCAGGAGGTCAGACCCAAATAATATCAGTCCAGAAAGAGTGAACAGAGAAAACATACAAAGAAAAGTATTGAAGAAATAGGACTAAAAATAGTTTCAGCACCGAAGGTCTCAGTTTCCAAAATGAATGTGATATATAAATGCACAGAGCAATGACTAGAAAAGACCAGCAACAAGGCACACTATTCTAATTTTTCAGAAATACTAAGAATGAAAACAGGATTCTAAAACAGTTCACACTGAAAAAAACTAGGTCCCATATAAAAGACTGGGAATCAGGATGACATCATCATAATTCTCATCTAGAAACTAAAAAAACAATATAGTAATACTTACAAGATTCCAAGAGGAAATGACTTGCAGTCTAGAATTCTACACTTAGGTAGGCTATCAATCAAGCATAAGGGTAAATAATGGCATTTTCAGACATTCAAAGTCTCATAAAATATAACCTGCCCAGCAACTTTTTCTAAGAAGCTACTAGAGCATGTGCTCTCCTGAAACAAGGCAGTAAAAGAAAGGAAGCCACAGGATCCAGAAAACAAGATCCATCACACACATCTAAAAAATGTGAAAGGAATTCCCTGGATTCTTAGAACACACCGAGGAAGAAAGATTCCAGTCCAGATTGACCACAGTGAGAGTTTTACTGCTCTGTCAGATTTGGGGTTGATTAGTGCTAAATAGAAATAAACGTGAGCAAATGATTACAAGAGAGTTAATACATTCCAGTACACTGCATGACTGAGTTTTGAATAATATAGATGTAGTCATAATAATGTAATCCCTGAATAGTTAGTTGGGAGTTGGGAAGGAGGGAAAGTGTGAGAAGGGAAGAACATTTTTGTTTGGAGGGAGGGGGAGGGGAGGGGGTGATGGGAGACAGTCATGGTAAGAATACCAAAGCATCATCTTTCATTTTTAGCCATCAGCAGAAAATATCTGCAACTAAAAAATTTGAAAATAGCAGTATAAATATATTTTCATATTTTTATTTATTTTATTTTTTTATTTTTCATGAATAGTATTTTACTTTTGTTTTATTTAACTTTCTTCGTTTTTTAATTTATTTTTATTTACACATATCTATGGGTACAGAGTTGACTGTCAGTATTTGTGTACATGTGATGATCAAGTCAATATTACTAGCATGTTCATCATTACAAATCATAATTACTTTTAGTGTCCCTTACCCAATTACTCCCTCTCCCTCTTTCCCACCTCTAGCAACTATAGGTTTGTTCTCTCCTGAAAGTTCAACATTTTATTATGGTCTTTCTTTCTTTGTTTCTTAGCTCCCACTTATGAGTGAGAACATGTGGTATTTCTCTTTCTGTACGTGGCTTATTTCACTTAATATAAATTTCTCCAGACTCATCCATGTTGCTGCAAATGGCAGAATTTCATTCTTTTTTACAGCTAGGTAGTATTCCATTATGTACATATGCCACATTTTCCTTACTCAAACGTCTGTCAATGGACTTTTAGGTTGGTTCCATATACTGGCTATTGTAAATAGAGCTGTGATGAACTTGGGAGTGCAGGTATCCCTTTGACAATGATGACTTCCATGCCTTTGGATATATATCCAGAAGTGCGATAGCTGGAATTTTCATATGCAAAACAGAGGAAATAGTATAATGAGTCTCTTCCACGTATGCATAGAGTAAGGAAGTAAATATCAGGAAAAAAGCTGAAAATGTTGGAAATAAAAATATCTGTGGAACAGGAATTGGGAGTGGGAAGAGGTGGAGCATAGACTACTATTTTTAATTATATACCCCTTAACATTGTCTTAAGTTTTAACCATTTATATGTCTTATTTTAATTAAATAATCACATAAAAAATAAACATAATTCAAATAATTTTAGGAATTTACAAAACATTAAAAAATTTAAATTACCTCTATAATCCTCCCACCTCAAGGGCACTGCAGCTGTAATTTTGATGTATTTTTAAAAATTATTGTGTAAAGTTCAAAAATTAAAAAAAGAAACAGTTGACTCAAACAAACACAACATTCAATTGTAGGATTTAAAATCTTCCTTTGGAAAATACTCTTAATCTTCAAGCACTCTTTTGAAAACACTAGCATTACAATTGACATTGCAATTGACACTGGGAAAATCTTGGCAAGAATTGAATTCAGTAGCTTGGAAAGGAATCACCCACAGCTGTCCTCAGCTGGATGTATCCAAATTTGACCATTAAACATGAGAATAACAGAGGGCCCTCTAATTGAGAGTGATAATCAGCAGGCTACCTTAGGGTCACATTTGCGGAAGTTAATTCAGTTCGATTAAGCCTCCAAACCATCAGTGTTAAGCTTGAAGCAGTATTTCACATGCCTGCTGTTTCTCTCTAATGGATTATGTTATGACCTATGATTTTTAGTCTTTTTAAATTCAAAAATCTTATCTATATCTTATTACCAGTTATTTTTACCTCATATCTTTAAAATGTTCCAACTTAACTACAAATTACTATACCCCAATATCCCATCTACACAGATAACAGATATCACCATAAAAATCTCATCCTATTTTCCAAGTCATTTATAAAGATACCAGCTGTACTTTTGTCCAGATGACCATTGATTTATTGTGCAGTTAAAATGTCCCATTCTTTTTCCTTTAACAGAATTTTGTCGCTTCCTTGCCATTAGTTGAAGAATAACCTAACTTATCTGCTAGCCTCAGGTTTAAGATGTTAATTTCCATATTTAATGTTTCCATCATGACCCTTTAATGTGGAAACTATTTTGTCCCTGTCTACCAGAGCAGAATTTCCTTTTAGACAGGGCAACTTTATTGAGGACTTTTGCGCTTGGGTTCATTTCTAAACATCTCCCTTAGTCCTAAGAGTGAAAATGTTGTTTTAACATTATGAACTCAAGAAAATGCTGAAAAATTAGCCTACCATCATTTTTCTACTTGTTAGATTTGTGTTTGATTGATGCCTGAGGCTACTGTGTAAATTTCCATAATTTATGCAAACAATGCTAAGCAAATCACATCTCAAAAACAAACATATTAATGATACAGTAAATTCTCTTGAACACTGGTGGCTTGGTACTAATTCTTTTTTATAACTGAAGATATAAATGTACTGTTTAAGATAAGTATATAAACAGACATGGATTAATATTTTCCACTATCAGTAGTACTCTATCATCCCAAAAGTTACATCATCTGATAAAATGACAAGCTATTGGTCTAGTGGGGACTCAAGGTAGCAACAAGAACAAGGACTGAGATGTAGATAAGTATACCCACTGACAAACTATCCCACCTGTTAACGAGATACCATGAGATCCATGGAGGAAGAAAAAGAGAAACTTTATTTCCAGAGAAAAGGCAATTTACAGATTGGGAGCACAGCTTCCACGGAAATCCAAATGTCTGCTCTCCATAGGAGTGAGGGAGTAAACAGTATTTATGTCTTGCAGGGTTAGGTTCACATATATATTTAGCAACTTCAGGGGAATTCCATAAATATTTACGAGGCAGGTCATTTGTGTGTACAGTGGGTAAACAAACTTATAACATATGTCTCATGTTCACTTTGGGGTAGCGATTTAGTATTAAAATGAGATGAAATTTGGCTCTTGACATCAAAAGGTAACTACAGGGCACAAAGGAGAGTTAATGCACAGTCTCTATGAACTGGCCAAAGCTGGTGTGGAGGTGGCAATGCTTATCAGAGAAAGAATGTTTGTGAAGCTGATTATCTGTCCAATTGCAGCTGTAGCAGAGACACAGAATGGGGGGGGTTCAGTGCCAGGTGGCCTGTTGAAGGTCAATTGGAAAATTTCCAGCTGTAGCTATTTTGACATTATTCTCCAGAAACTGGTTTCTGCTTAGTCATGGGGAAAAAAGCCTCATGAAAGTTAGTAACATGTATATTGTTAAGTGTGGGAATACATGTCTAAACTTCTCATTCTGCTATCACCATTTGGTTCTGTTTGGTGGTTTTAAAGCATCTCTTTCTAGCCATGGAGGAGCCCATTTTGTCTGTTTATTGGAGTATATTCTACCACACCTAACAGAGTCATTGTTTAAAAATTGCACTTGCAAGGGTGTTAACCAGCACAGAAGAAGTGTATCACTACTAAGGTCCTAAATCTACAATATCTTTATTATCAGTTTCTATCATATTTTGAACACATTTTGAATACATACTATTTTACCCAATTGGAGAAATCTAGATGAAACATTTCAGTTTTGTGGTCTGGGAATATGTTAAAACCTTAGGGAGATTTGCAACACATAGGGTATTCTATGATGCCAATATCCTTCTGCATTTCCACCCTGTGCTATTTTGTTTTTGTTGCCTACTTACCCCAAAGAAATAGAAATAAAGCTCAGTCAGTGTTTCTCTGATCAAAAACATAGAATGATTGGACAAGGCTACAGAAAAAGTTTCCATATAAAGGAACCCACAGGCAACTAGCCTCACAGAAGCTTTGTTATAAACTCTGCAAATGTAGTGTCAGAAATATACTGTCATGTCTTTCCTGTTGTTTTTGTTAATTCTAGGGAAAAGAATAACTGCTGAAAATTACCACCTATATAACACATATCTTTCCTCTTGGCTCCAGACCAACATAGCCAGCTGCCAATTCAACACACCCCACAAACTCAATACACCTAAATTTTAACTCATGAGATTTCCTGCCCAATCTCAGCCTTCTCCCTGTGTCCACCATCTTAATAAATGACAGTATCTAAAGTGGAAACCTGAGAGTTACTGTGATTTCTCTATTTCCCAAAACACCCACATCAAATGAAACCCATCTACTATATCATAGTCATGTTTATCACCCAGTCCAGGTCACCATTCTCTCATCTGGAAAATTACAGTAGATTTTTAACTCTCTCTTCTTTGCTTTGAAAACTATAATTGGCTTCTCATCATTTCTAGGAAAAAGTCTAAACCACTAATAAAAACTTAAAACTTTTGTGTAAGCTGGCCCTTTCCTACCACTCTGGTCTCATTTTGTGCCATTCAAACTTCCTCTTTGAGATAATCCTCCTTTCTGTTTTTGTATTGTAAGCTTACCCTTCCCACATGCTGTCTCCTTGTCGCAAATGCTCTAGTGACCCTCTTGTCCCTCCCCTAGCTTTAAAATTTATTTATTATTTATTTATTCATTTTTACATTCAAAGATGTTGCTGTGGAGCAATGGGAGGGGCAGGTGAGAGGGGGGTAGGGAAACAAGTGGAGGTGGGAGGGGACTGGCCCAGTTGCAGAGGGAGGCAGGGGGTGGGGTATGGCTGAGGCCCACGGCTCCCCCAACTCCTGCTCAGGAGCCTGAGGGATTTCCAGCAGTGGCTCAGTTGTCACTGGGCTGGATGCAAACATAGGGGGAGGGGGGGTTGTGGCTGAGGCCCTCAGGCTCCTCTCACCCTGGCTCAAGAGCCCAGGGGGCTTCAGGCCCTTTTAGGTTTTATAGGTATTCTTTGGTAGTGTTAGACCTTTACTGGTTAATATCAGAACTTTGTCTCTGATTTGTGGGTGTTTTGTGTTTTCTTTCAGTTCTGTGTTGGATTATTACCTGCCCCCACCACATAAACTCTGCCCTGTAACTAATTTGTTGTCCTTTGCTTGCTTCTAAAATGGGGGAACTTCCTGTGGGGACCAGCACCTGAGCCCTGTGTTTGAGCTAAATTTCTGCTTTGCTACTGATTTCCTGGGGAAGGAAAAGCGCAGGTTTTAATTGTTGACCTTTTAAGTTCTTCCGGGTCCTGTGAGATCCAGTATACCTGGGTTGTGTGGAAACTCTGGTCTGGTACTGAGACTTTTCAGCAAACTGCATGCCCCACAATTCTGTATTCCTGACCAGTCTACACTGAGTGGGCCTGTCTTTCATATTTCTATTATCTGTTAGACCAAGGATCCACAAACCTTTCTGTAAAGGACCACATAGTAAATAAACTATTCAACTTTGCCTTTGTAGTGAAAAGGTATCAACAGACAATAAGTAAAGAAATGAATGTGGCTGCGTTCCAGCAGCCTGTGGACTACACTTTGTCCATCCTTTCATTAGATGATAAACTCAATGAAGGCATTGGGCATACTTTGGATTGTTTACAGTTGTGTCTCAGTTCCCACTGCAATGCTTGACATATAAAATAAGCATTCAGTATATGTTTATTAGATGGATGAATGAACAAATCAATAAATGAATAAAATTTTGGATCAACAATCAGTTGTGAAGGTATACAGACAAGAAAAAGAAAGTAATTGTTTGACAAAGGAGAGCGATTATTCAGATTTGCTTGTGATATGCCTGATAGTCCCAGATGAGCTCAAAGCATAGAAGTTTAAGTAATTAGTAAGGAAGCCTGTACTTACCCAGAAGGTCCCTTAAACAAAACAGAAAGTTTAAAGAAAAGTGGAAACTGAAGAGAGAAACCGTGTTCCAACATTCTATTTTTACCGAGTAGGAAAACTGACAGAGCAACTAAAGAAATCTTTCATTTTTTAACTATTGGGCTAAGCACAAAAACAGTAAATTGTTAAAAAAAAAAAAAAAAAAAAAAAAAGCTTAACTAAGAATCATAAAGACATTCACTTGCAGTAGAAATTTCTGGGACTTCCAGTCAAGATGATGAATTGAGTATGCACAGAAATATCTATCTCTTCTCAATTAAGGCTATTTGAGGAAATATTTAGCCCAGCTTAAGGGCAAAGGAAGAAAATATCATGTAACAGAAACCCAGCAAGAATTGAAGCCTTATGACTGTGGGGAAAAAGAACTGGATAAATAGCCTAGGGCCTGAAGTTTTAAGCCAGTCTTGGAAAGACAGTACATTCAGGAGGTGCTATCACTAGTCAGGAAAATAGTACTGGGCTCCCTGCATAGAGCTGGGGCCTAAGAAAAGACTTACATGAATGGTGACCTGAAATTTCCTTTTCAGCAGCCAGGTTCTACCCACCTAAAACAAATTGCTTACCCTAGACATATGTGGAAAATGTAATATTCATACTAAATAAAACACACACACACACACATGCACTGATTACTCTGGAGGCCTGAGGTGACCCCTCCCTTGAGTTACAGAACTTCTGAACTCAGAAGCAAATCTGAATATCGATTCAGATTTGATGAAATCTATAGGGTCATCTGAAGAGAGAACGAGGGTTTTACCAGAGTACATCTATGGAAGAAAAATACATGTTAATACCACAAAATAGGGCCGAGCCCGTGGCGCACTCGGGAGAGTGCAGCGCTGGGAGCGCAGCGACGCTCCTCCCGTGGGTTCGGATCCTATATAGGAATGTCCGGTGCACTCACTGGCTGAGTGCCGGTCACGAAAAAGGCAAAAAAAAAAAAAAAAAATACCACAAAATAGAATCCAAGAATTAATACACCACGGAATGTACAGTCAAAGAGCCAGACCACAGTGCAATCTGAAAGAGAATTTTAACAAAAGAATATGGAAAAATGAAATCCGTAGAAAGAAGGTGCTATGAAGGAAAGGCAGGCAGATGCAAAAATAAAGAAAAATTATAGATAAAACATAGGCATTGAAACATAGTTATTGAAAACACTCAATAACTAAAGTGTAGAGATGCTGAAGAATAAGTTACTACAAAGGGAGATCAAAAGTCTCAGTGTAATGGAAAAATATATTAAGATAAAAAATATGAAAAAGAAGATAAGAAATGGTGCCTTCTTATGATATAAAGAATGGGATAGTGGTGGAATTTTTTAAGTCATAATTGGAGTTTAGGAAACACTTTTAAGCTGAGGAATTATATCTTCAACTACAGAAAATTTCCTTCTTGTGTCATCTACATATTTCTCTCCCATTCTTTTTTTTAATCTTCCTTTTTTTTTTTTGGTGGCTGGCCAGTACAAGGATCCAAACCCTTGACCTTGGTGTTACAACACCACTAACCAACTGAACTAACTGGCCAATCCTTCCCATTCTTTATATCATAAAAATGTAATATTTTTTAATCTTCTTTTTCATATTTTTTATCTTTATATATCTTTCCTTTGCTCTGAGACTTTTGATCTCCCTTTCTAATAACTTATTCTTCAGCATCTCTACATTTTAGTTATTGAGTGTTTTATTTCAATGACTATACAAAACTATGCTATATACCCTAAGTGAATCATTGTGCAGTATATGTTTGTATTGAAAAAACACTGTACCCCTCAAATATGTACAAGTAAATGTTAACATAAAAATAAAATAAAATAACACTAAAAAAAGAAATCTACATTAAATTTAGAACTAGAGGGAAAATCAAGTTTAAAAAATTTTTTTAATTCCACCTAGGCATAAAAATTATTAGAAAAAAATTATAGACATTGTTCATGTAGAGGACAGTTGGCAGTATCTAGTGAATTTAAGTATGTATTTATCACAAAGCTCACTTCAGGAATTGCACTTCTGAGTATATATCCAGTAGAATTCTTACACGTATACTCGTACGAGGAGACATACACAAAAATCATCTCTTCTTAAGAACAAAATCTTATGAACAACATAAGTGCACATAAATAGGGAGGTGGATAAAGAGATTTATATGGTAGTGTATAAAATCAGCCTGGAACATTATAAAGCAGTTAGAAAGAATGTGAGTACACCTCAAAAACATAATGCTGCAAAATATAGAGAGACCTACACATTATCTTTTAATTTATGGAAGTTAGAAGAATACATCATAAATAATGTTATTAGATTGCTCATGAATGTATACCTATGTATGTAAAATAAAATGGAAGGATAAATACTAAATGTATGATATGAGCTGCTTCTGGAGTTGGAAGAAGAATAGTAGGAATATAGATGTTGGTTGATGAGTTGACTCATAGCTGTAATATCAATAATAATAATAATATACTATATACTACTAATATCAATATACATAATATAACATAATATATTATGTATTAATAATATCAATAATATTTAATAATCTCTTTCAATAAAAAAATCTACAAACAAATATGAAGAAATGTAACCATTATTAACTTTGGGTATTTAGTATATTATTGCATGTAATTCCTTGTACATTAAATTCCTCCAAAAATAAAAATAGTAGTTTTATTACATAAAAATTATTTTTGCTTTTGTATTGAGTCCTATGAAATATCTGTCCTTGGCTACTATCAAGTGCTCCTTTTTCTTGCATTACATATGTATTTCGTGTGCACCTATTTCTCCATAGATAATATATATTTAAATAGGACTGGACACAGACTTCATGAATACGACCCCAAAAGCACAGGCAACCAAAGGAAAAATAAACAAATGGGATTATATCAAACTAAAAAGCTTCTGCACAGCAAAAGAAACAATTAACAGAGTTAAAAGACATCCAACAGAGTGGGAGAAAATATTTGCAAAATATACATCTGACAAAGGATTAATATCCAGAATATACAAGGAACTCAAACAACTTTACAAGAAAAAAACAAGCAACCCAATTAAAAAAAAAATGGGCAAAAGAGCTAAATAGTCATTTCTCAAAGGAAGATATATGAATGGCCAACAGACATATGAAAAAATGCTCAACTTCACTCAGCATCTGGGAAATGAGAATCAAAACCACACTGAGATACCATCTTACCCCAGTTAGGATGGCTAATACCCAAAGACTGTGAATGATAAATACTGGTGAGGTTGCGGAGAAAAAGGAACTCTCATATATTGCTGGTGGGACTGCACAATAGTGCAGGCTTTATGGAAAATGGTATGGAGGTTCCTCAAACAATTGCAGGAAGATCTACCATATGAGCCAGCTATCCCACTCCTGGGAATATACCCAGAGGAATGGAAATCATCAAGTCGAAGGTATACCTGTTCTCCAATGTTCATCGCAGCACTCTTTACAATAGCCAAGAGTTGGAACCAGCCCAAATGTCCATCATCAGATGAGTGGATACGGAAAATGTGGTACATCTACACAATGGAATACTACTCAGCTATTAAAAAGAATGAAATACTGCCATTTGCCACAACATGGATGGACCTAGAGAGAATTATATTAAGTGAAACAAGTCAGGCACAGAAAGAGAAATATCACGTGTTCTCACTTATTAGTGGGAGCTAAAACTAAATTTAAAAATACACAAAAGAAACAGGGTGAGGGGGGTGGAGGGAAGAAGACACAACAATTACAATTCCTTGAAGTTGATATGACTAGTGAACAGAAAGGAGTTTGTTGGGAGGGAGAGGGGAGAGGGAAGAGGGAGGGAGGTTTCGGTAATTGGCCACGATAATCAACCACATTGTATATCGACAACATAAAATAAAATTTAAAAAAAATAAAATAAAATAAAGTAAGTGAATATTAGGAGAGAAGGAGAGGCGGGAAAGAGAGACCTAAACAGTGATATACTGTACCTATACATATATTCAGGTGTGAAAGAGCATTTTCTTCCTTCTTAGCATGAGGTTTTCATAGACAGAATTTTCTTTCATTTTTTCTCAATATCAAAGAAATGATTGAAGAGGATGGACTCACTAACCACAGGAAATGATTGTGCTTCTATCCCACCCATTCAAGGTCTATTTATGCATTGAAAGTTATTTTCCAAAGATGGGCCCAGAAACTACAGATGGGAGATGAGTCAGGAGAGTGGGACGGGCAAGAATTGCTGTATTTAAACTATGTGCTCACACGGATCCCACTGTTCTTTCAGGTTGGAAAGAGTAAAAAAACTTTTCAAGGCACTAGCCCAGTGTCCATGAATGCTATTCTCAGGAAGGTTTTGTTTGTTTTTTGTTTTCTGTCAGTTTAAGGGACCAAAAACAAGCTGAAATGTAGTAAACCTGATGTCCAGCCTGGCATTGCTAGTGAATCTAACTCTAGCCTCCCTGGGCTAAGTGTCCTTCTGTATAATGAGAATTAGATGAGTTGATATTCGGTCTACAGCATGTTCTAAAAATGACAAGATGTGAGTTTTCATTTTGCTTCTGCTATTCATATACTATGAGGCATTAGCATTTCATAGCTGTTAGATCGATAGATCAATCCATAGCATATATGCACACGTATGTGTAAATACATATGTATGTGTGTATCTTTAGTAAAATGAATGTAATGATACCCAATACATCTTCTTTGTAGATTGTTATAACAATGAAATTAAGTAATAGCTATTAAAAGTAATAGCTATTAAAATGCTAAGGAACTATATTGAAAAATGAGTACTTTTGGCTTTATATCATCAAAATTGGTCTCGAATAATATCCACTAATTGAAAATATTTTAAAACATGAATACAGGTCTTTCAATTAAAAAATAAATATTTTATTTTTATCAGCATTGTCTCTAACTTTCTCTTTCCATATATTTTTTACCACGCACTGGAGAGAACTTTATTTTCCATTTGATTTCTGTCTTTTCATGTGACTACAGAAAGTTTATATCTTTTCATGTGACTGTGGAAAGTTTCAAATTTCTCATGGTTTTCCACACCTCCATCCCTCCTCCTCTCCCCACCCTATTTTTTCTCTCCTGCTTCAACAATATGTAAGTTTAGCTGTAGAAGATAATGGGAAAATCTTTCTTCTAGTAGATTTCCTGTAATAAAAATCACAGTCTTTAGAATTCCTGAAACAAGATGTATTTCATGAAATTCTTTATAAAAATATGGAGACGTTTATTTGGGCACCTATCACCTATAGCCTTCCCTTATGTAATCTTTTTCTTTTTCCCCTTGTCTTCTCTCACAAATCCACTTACAGGACTATGTCTGATGAGGTCGTGCTAGATAATGTGTATAAAGTAAATAAAAAGAATAAATACATATGTTCACTACCAGGGCTGATCTATTGCTAATGCTCACCCACGGCAGTAAGTTAAGAATGATTCTGAGCTTGTATTTTGCTCAGTAGGATAAGTAGTCATGAGTGACAAGTAACTTTTTTCATGAGCTTTGGCTAAAGTAAACCTCTTCCAAAATGTGTGCATTTTTCCAAAATAGAAATAAGTAGTGCATTAGACACCTACTAGCTGTTGGAGAAGATAATTGGGAATAAAAAGCTTTCTTAGGTCCCCCTGTTCTGCCTATTTTTTATTATGGTTTTTCACCCACAATGCTCTATCCTAAAATAAATGTATTGGTTTCCATTTACGTAAAATTAAATGACTAGCTAATTTAGTACATGTACTAGTCCGTTTTGTGTTACTATAAAAAACTGGGTAATTTATAAAGAACAGAGGTTTATTTGGCTTATGATTCTGGGACACACAGCTGCATCTGGTGCAGGCCTCTGGCTGCTTCTACTCATGGCAGAAAATGACAGCCAGCAGGTACAAGCAGATCACAGGGCGAGAGGAAATGAGAGAGAGAGAAAGGGGAGGTGCCAGGGTCTTTTAAACAACCAGCTCTCACAGGAACTAATAGAGTGAGATCTCACTCAGGCCCCTCTCCCCCAGGGATAGCATTAATATATTCATGAGGGATCCACCCCCATAACTCAAACTGCCACAATGGGGATCAAATTTCCATATGAGTTCTGGGAGGACAATACATCCAAATTCCATCAGTATATATTCTTACTAGTGCCTTTATGGAAAAATAAAGATAGAGATCTCATAATTTGTAATTCAACTACGATCTGTCCTTGAAGTAAAGGAGTTGACAGGCCACTAACCATCATTCAGACTTCTATATGTTAGCATTGGCATTTTTGATGTTTATGTTGGTCTTGTAAACAGCTCCAGAAAAATACTGTTTAGTCTGACAAATATACTATATGAATGCTCCTCATCATTTTCATAATTATCTGTACCAATGGAAGGAAGAGAGATATAAGCAAAAAATACCTTGATATCACAAACAAGACAGGTTCAAGGTGCACCTGTATATCAGGTTACCTAACTGGAAAGTCATGAGAGTATAGAAATGCAAGCGTTCCTGTGTAATGAGTCCTTTCTCAGCCCCTGTCTGAAACAGCACTCATGCAACCCTTCC
This sequence comes from Cynocephalus volans, assembly GCF_027409185.1. Classification (NCBI taxonomy): domain Eukaryota; kingdom Metazoa; phylum Chordata; class Mammalia; order Dermoptera; family Cynocephalidae; genus Cynocephalus; species Cynocephalus volans. The sequence goes on from NC_084461.1 coordinate 103,669,653, forward strand.
TATCTGCCCTTCCGTGCTCGTACCGCTGTCTAACATATATCACTACCTCCATAACAGATTTCACTACTTAACAGATGATACTGTATTCACTATCCTATGAATTGTCTGTCTGCTCTGTGAGAGTATACACTTGACATGAGCAGGACTCTTGTCTTTTGTCTACTCCTGTGGGCACAGTACCTAGAACATTACCCAGTTGGAATAGACTTTTGATAAATTTCCATTAAATAAAGGAGTCCCATTGATGTCATTAAAATGGTAAAAGTCTGGCTGTAGGCAGAAAAGTCCTGGATCTCTCTTTTTCTTTATTCTTGTGAAGATTCTGGCAAAAATAAGGCAATAACCAAGGCTGCTTTCTCCAGGTGACGCCATAGACACTCTTTTTCATCCTTTTTCTTCTTTTCTCTTCTGCCGGTAGAAGTTGGCAGCTAGATCCTGGCTTCTACTCTGCTTGTTCAGGCCTGGGGCGAATGACTTATTTCCAGAGTGCATATTGCAGTCAAATGCATCCCTCCTGTCTCTCTCTACTTCCCTCTAATATTTGCAGGTGTGTACTAGATGAGTTTTTTGGTCCCCAATGATGGTTGATATTTAGGTGTTGTTTTAGGATAAAAGAAACTGGTCATTTTACTTTAAATTACGTAAGCCAAAGTAGATGTGTAAATAGAAGCCTTACAAAAAGTCCAGGGTAATTGCTGGAGTTCTTTCTGGAATTTAGAATAAAAGCCCAAATGAGAATAATTTATAAGTAGTGCATAGTTATAAGTGAAAATACATAGCCACAAGAACACCAGAGGTAAATTTTTTTATAAATATGGAGCAGAGAAAAACCTCTAAAATATTATCAAATCTCATAAATGAAAATACTGATAGACTGACTAAATAAAAATTTTAAGTTTTTATAGAGTTGAATATATAATGAACACACAATTAGAAAATGGGCAATATACTTGAATGGGTAAGTCTCAAAAAAGATATACAATGAACAATAAACAATAAAAATGTGTTCTTAAAAATCTCACTAATAGTTGAACGCACTAATATAAAAGCAATGAAAAATCAATCTTTTTTATTTTCACAAATCCAGCAAATAATAATAAATTCTTCCAGTGTTGACTATGATATTTCTAAAAAGGGCACTCTCATAAACTCTCTGCTGGTGAGACAGTAAAAGCATGTATCCAAATTATAATACATATATTCTCTGAATTTAATCTATAAAGAAATCGTATACATGGACAAAGATTCACTGCTCTATTTATATAAAAAATAGGGTTGCATCTCAAATTTTCCAACAGCAGCAAATAGCTAGGTTAAAATTAATTATAATACTTTTACATAGTGGAATGTCATTGCAGCCAATACAGTAAAGATAATATGAATGTGGAAAGATGTTTATGATGTGGTGTTGAGTAAACTATCTATTTATTTTTTAAGGCATGTACTGTATGGTATGTTTACAGATGAGTTAAAATGTCTTGGTAAGATATATTCAAATATACATATATGAATAATGGTTATCTCTGAGGAGTGAGGTCACAGGATTGAAAGAGAACTTAATTTTCTATTTCACACACTTTTGGCTTGTTAGAACTTTTGCATCAGACCTTTATATCTTTATAATTTAAAGTATATTTCCATTTTGTAAAACATTATTAGCAGGAGAGGACAGAGGCAGAGACCTAAACGAGAAACTGAATCCAGGAACAATCAGAAGCTGACTTGTATGTGTGTTTCTTTTATTCTCATTTCATGAATGTCACCTGTTAAATCAAACTCAAAAGTTTTGACCTGAGAAAGCCTCCATATTCACTCTTGAGCTCTTACATACCAACCACAACCTAACTTGGCAGGTAAGCACATGGGCAAATTGAAAACCTAATTTAGAAGTGTGCTTCTGTGACAATAGCTGAATCTCAGCCAATTTCAGGCAGTCAACTGTCTGTCCCTCCCTTCCTTTTTCTGTATCATCACTTCCCTATGCCTGTCTATAAATCTAACCAACCATGTGTTTTCGACCATAGTCCCTCTTCATCTGTTGTGACTAAGGACTGCCCAAATCGCGAATTGTTTTGTTGTTGTTGTTTTTTCTTTTCTTGCTCAAATTAAACTTTTTTCGATTTAAATTGGCTAAAGTTTTTCTTTTAACACCTAAAAATCAGAATGCATTTCCCCTATATGTCTTCTCATTATCATCTGGAAGCCCTTTGTTTCCTGAGACTCCTGAATTATGTCCCTTTGTTTCTAACTAGATTTCCTTCTTCCACCCTGTCTCCCTGTGACAAGAGCTGTCCCTGGCAGACCAGGACAGCATCTGCAACAATGATTAAGACAAGAACAAATAGCTCTCCCCTAGGAGAGCAAACACAAGAGTCAGCTTCCCTAGGCTCAGAGAGAGGGATTGCTACATGAACTGCAGTTTAGAAATTCTTGACGAAGAGGAATTGATGGACTTCTCAGTAGTTCTCTGTGCACTTAGAGTTAGACCAAATTCCTCGGAACATCTCATCTCTAGGAGGTAAATCCTAATAATTTCTGAACACACATGACATATTCCTTACATTATCTAGTGGATAGGGAAATTGGCTGTACCTTTTGTTTGTGTCTTTTTTCCTCACAGACTCATTTTTTGTGTTCATATTATATTTCTAACTCTTCTTTCTACACTATGTGCTGTAGTTAGGTTTTTTTTGCAAAAATTATAGTCCAAAAGTTGCTTACAAATCTATTTCTATACTTTTGACTTCAGATAAATAATCCTTTAAGAGTAAGCAAAAGAACTGCCCACTGTTATGTTTTTAGCTTTCACTGCACTTTAGTATAGAAGTTTGACATAAACCCTCAGTCAGACACGCAAGAACACAATGTGAAATGAGCCTTGGGAAATTTGGCTACTGTTATGGGATTAGAGAGAGCTACCATTCGCAGTCAATTTTTAAAAACTGGCTAGCTATAACTTGGGGAGAGCAAGCATACTTCAAACTGAATATATTTGTAAAAAAATATAGATATAATTATATACATGCAGATATAGAAAACATGGACAGGGACTGCTCTACTTAAATTTTTTGACTTACACATTTTCATAGATGCAAAATTATCTTGATTTTACTCCACAGAAAAAGCAGGTAAATCTGCCCACTACCTAGAGATGGCATTATCATCAGTGCCCCATAATTTCAGAATCCTTGTGGATTTTTATGGTGACCCTTATCTTCAGAGTACTTACTGTGTTTTACTTAGTCTTGAGATGCTTTGCCTATACTTGGTAACTTTTAGTAAAAAAAGAAAGAATCGGTGTATTTAAATTCCTATGAAGAGGCTTACAATCTCAACAGAAAGGAAAACAGAAATAATTTAAAACAGAAACAGAAACTGAAAAGGATGAGAAAATTAAGAAATGCCTTCCATGTAAATGGGATAAACCATTCAATAGTGAGAATAACTCGTAAGGACAGCCAAACAAATCCTGGAACATGTGTGGAAAGCTGTGCTTGTTAATCAACAGGAGCAAGACTGAAGTAGCCTCCAACCTGTCTCTCTTCTTTTACAATTGCCCGCACCTTTCATTCCCATTCTAAACACAGCAGCAAAGTGATCTCATTAAAACATTGGTAAGTAACATGTCACTCCCTTACTCAAAATTCCTCTTGCTCTGGAGGCACTGGCCTCCTTGCTTATCCAAGAAATCATCAGGCAACACTCCCAGCTCCGTGCCTTTGGACCTTCTATTTCCTTTCCTTGGACCCTTTTCCTTCCAAGTATACATGTGGCTTGTTTCCCTACCTGCTTCAAGTGTTTTCTCTGATGTTGCCTTTTCTAGGTGGTCTTACTTGATACCCTATTGTTAATGTAAATAAACTGCTCTCTGCCTTCCCCTCTAATTCAATTTGCCCTCTCCCCTTCCTGCTTTTTTCTTCTCCTCAGTGCTTGCCAGCATATGGCAAACTAATATAGTTATTCTGCTTATTTTCTGTCTTCCTCTGTTTGAAGTGAGGTACTGGAGGGCAGGGATTTTTGAGTTCTGTTTAGTCCTAGATACCCAGTACATAGTAGGTACCCAATAAACATTTGTTAAAGAAATGAATAAATATTTAATGAATTAATTTATGAAGAATGAAAACTGAGTAATTCTGTAATGAAGAAAAGTGATTTGTGAATTGGATTTTAAGTGGATAGCTAGAAGATAAATACCCATGTGGATGCCTATTGGCTTAAGGTGAAATTGAGAAAAGGCCAGCGTGCTACTGAAGAGCAGGACACGTGGCAAAGATGAAAACAGTGCAGAGATCATCTAGGAGGAAGTTTACCAAACTTGATATTCTCAGAACAGACGAAACTATTCTATATTTTTTAAAGCCTAATGAAATTTATTTACTCAAGAATAACAATATTTGAAAATATGAAGCTTGAAAAGACAGCTTAGACTCCAAGTGTACATATTCTCTGGCTATCTTCAATGTCATCTTCAATGACACTCTCTCTAACCCACACCCAATCCACCAACAAATCCAATTACTTCTTCCCAGCTCCACCATTATCCCGCCATAATCCACTATCATCTCTAGGTGAGATCTGCATCAGCATCCTAAATAGGGTCTGTGTTGCTACTTTTGTGCCCTTGCATCCTTGCTGACTCATAGCAGCCCCAGAGACCTTCACATTTAGAATAGAATCCTAAGTTCTGACCACACCTACAAGACCCTACATGATACAAGGCCTGACTATGCCTCTGACCTCATTTCATAACCTTTCTCTCTCCCTGGCATACTCTGGCCACACTGCTGTTCTTGCTGTTCAACTCGTCGAGCAAACTCATGCCTCTGTTCATGCTCATGGCGCCCGCTCTCTGGAGCATCAGTATTCCAGGTACGCAGGTGGTTCCCATTTTCACTTTATTCACCACCTCATTCATGCTTTTGTTCAAATGTCACTTCCTCACAGAACTCTTTCCTGACCACCAAATGCAAAATTACAGCTTTGGTCATTTTTTATGTCCTTCCATACTTTATTTTTTATTTATAGTCCTTTTCATTTCCTAACATTGTGTTATAGATATATATATTTCTATATTTTTATTGGTGTCTCCCCTATGACCATAACTGTACCAAGTACAGAGAAGGCGTTTAAAAAATATTAATTGAAAGCATGAGTGTTTCGTTCTTTTTCATTTGTTTTTCTTAAAAACTCAGAAAGCCAGTGTTTTTATTTCTAAAGTTCTGCCAGAAATTTCTAGCAGGTGCCGATAGTCACCTGCCACATTCGCACCAGGTTGTCTGTGTAGCCAGCAGAGTCCGGCTATCAGCTGACCAGGCCATAGGAGAGCACTGGAGTGGCTCTGCCTTACCACTGGTGCTGATAACTTCCTGCATCAGTTCATGAAGGCGTGAGTGTTGAAGGTAATGTATGGAGGGACTGCAAGTTGAAGTTCGTTTTAGTCACTATTCATAGAAAGAACGGAATTAAAACATGGATTTGTAGCCTTTCAGAGTCCAAGTGCTCATAATTAGAAGACTTTTTCCACATTTTTAAGTCCCCAATCACTTACCTCTCTAGGAGAAAACACTCAGAACCACTGTAAAAGTTGCTGGAGCTTTCAGTACAGCATGGTGACTGCAGGTTCACATGGCAACATGTCTTACCTGTTCCTCAGCCCCAGCTTAGTGTGCATAAAACTGACTTAATAAACACAAGCAACCAGGACAAAGCAAAAATCTTCAATTTCCAAAATGCAAAGATTTTCTCTACTCATCTGTATGTAGAACAACCATGTTTATGAATTAACCCTTATTCTTTAGAAAATTGTGCATTTACTAAAAAACATTGAAATATTCAAGAGGAAATCATGCATTTAAATCCCAAAATCTGCTTATAGGAAGCATTTTCTAATCCTATATAATTTATAGAAAATGTTCATCTAATCTCCTACTCTATTATGATTCCTTATATTTATGGTAATAAAAAGGGATTTAAGTTGCATGTTTCCATACTAATTTGTGTTTACTTAAAAAAAAACAACCAGAGAAATTGAATACTATACATGTGTAATGTGTGTTCCTTCTTAAATTGCTGTTTTCCTATATTCTAACTTTTACAATAAGTCTGTATAGTCCTTCTCCCAAATCTGAATAAAAAGTTTTGTGCAAGTACTTAAAGAAACTTCTGTGATTATAAAATGTCAAGCTCTCATAAAGCATGTTTCTAAAGCAGAGACAGGAATATCTGAATATGTTAAAACTAAGATAGAATTTAAAATACCCAGATTACCCCAATCTTTATGCAACCTCTCTAGTCAGTAGGTGCTGCTGCTTTTTCTATCACAAATGGAAATTCTATTAGGTTTTCCCACTGGAAAAGGAGACCAAGAAAAACATCACTCTACAGATACATTAGGTAGCTGGCATAAGCTACACTTGTATGGACATTAATTGATAAACAGCTACATTGTAAATAATATTCATATTTGTTTTACATAAAATTATTCATAATGCTTCTAGGATTCTTATTTAAAATAAACTGCAAAGTATTGTCTGGTTATTAAAACATTTTCCACTCCAGTTCTTTTTCTGCATTTAACCAAACGTTTTTAGTATACTGTCAAAATAACAATGCCTGTCATCATTCAATTTTAACAATATCACTTCTAATAAATAGGAATATAAACAACATAAAACCTATAAGGCAAACACCTACTCATTTGTCTTTTCTGTGCCAGGGTATTCTTGGGAAATCAGGCATTGAAAGACATCATTTTGACTCTAAACTACAAACGATGGTAAATTTACAGGTAGGCTGACATTGCCCATGTAGAGACCCTGCAGGATTCCAGAATATCATGCACAAATGTCTTTTCCAAATATTCATATCTTTATAGGAGCCTACTCCTATGTCAAGTCCATATGTTGGCATTAAGACTTCATTGCTGAATGACCAGACATGGCCTCTTTCCTCAAAGATATCAGGCCATCACTGTCTGACTTTGCATCATCATAATGTATATGCATACACACACACATACACATGCACATGCACACGCACACGCACACACACACGCATGCTCAACACACACACCTCAATGCAGGTGCTGTCTTTTGATCTTTTTCAAAGAAAGAAAATGGGCAGTTTCAAAGTCACTGCCTGCTGCTTAGAAAAGCACAGGTCATGAATGTTTCATTGATATAGCTCAGATGTTATCCTTTATGAATGAAGGGTTTCTATGCAACTTGATTGGGAAAATTGCCTACGGGAATTCACAGAAAAAAAGAAAACTATTTTAAGTGGGTGTTTCCTGCACGGAAAAAGGATTATGATGATTCATTGTCAATTTTAAAATTGCACGGTTTTTGAAAAGTCATGACCACAACCGCAGCAATGAAAATACCATCAGTAATTCATTCTTCCTACAGCACAAAACTTGGCCTGGAATAGCACATACTTTTGGTTACATCTACATCTCTGATTAGTTTTTTGAATGCAAGAAATATACAATCATGGCATTTAAAAAAATGAACACTGACGCATATTGCCTCAACTTAGAGAAAAGAATAAGAGCAAATTTCATCATGTTACAATATACACACAAGAACAGGGTTTGTGTGAATGATCTGTTAGAGGTTTTTCAAATGCATTTTATTCACTCCTTGATACGCATTTACAGTTACCATTGACAAAGGGAATTACTCAAGAGTATTGAGAAAGAGTAGGTTTTTTGTATGTATCCTTGCACAGTCAAGCAATAAATTTACATATTCTCAAAGAAACCCATTTGATTGTCTTAGTGTTAAATTGAGTTAAAATCACTGGCACACATTTCATGAAGTAGGGAGGGAAATATGGTTAACAGGAAAAAGGTTCAGGCATTGAGCAGCTCAACATGCATTTCTGTAAATGTCCCTATTTTCCTTAACCACCCAGGACAGAAACTAGTGTCTTTATTTCTCTTTCTTACTAAGTGGAAATTATATTGTCATATGGAGAAAGAAATGACCACAGGATGATCCCTGTGGTTCTTTCCTGGTTGCCTGGCAATACCCTGCAGTAGGAGATACCCATAGCCTCAAAATCCCACAAGGTTTCCAGGTGCCAGCAGCACTGCCTGCAGCTCCCCTGGGCTGCAGGCTCCCTGCACAGGCTCTGTCTTTGCTTACTAGAGCAAACTAATATGGATGAAGGCCTCCCCCTAATGACCACCCCACGAGGAGACAGCACACAGGCCCACGGGCTCCTCATGAGACTGTGGGAAACTGGGAAACTCCCGCACTGACTTGTGACTCTAGCTTGTGTCATGTAACATTTGGGAAATTTGCCCAAGCCCTTCACCAACAGTACTTGCCTCAGAATGTTTTTTTTAAAAAAAAACAGTTAATTTTTCTTGGTGGGTATTTTACAAGTTTATTAGATGAAATTTTGTGTTATCAGAGAATCACTTTCAGTGAAAAAACTGTAATATCATAACTAACTTAGCTATCTATCCATCCTGGAAAATCAGTGGCTCTGACTCCTACATATTTCCTAATCAGGCCATGGGCTTCTAGCAGAAGGAGCAATGAGAAGAGAAATTGGGGTTAGTCGCGGTGAACATAAGATGAAAAATTAAATTCCGACTCAGAAAATCTGAGAATTTTCAATGTGAGTCTTTAGAGTTACATATGACTTGCCTGTTGTGGTTTTTCACATCTTCAGAGTGCAAATAAATAGAAATATGAAGATTACTGACTTCCAGGCAGGGTGCTTGAGAAAGTTTAGGACAGTGGATGTTGTCTACAGTACTTCTGAGATAAAACTGTTCCAATAAATGTATCTGGACACTTTAGAAAGAATGTCTCCTGTCCCACATTCTGAACAAAGATGAAGTGCCAGTCAGACTTTTAGGCTTTCTACTTAATTTCTCAAAATCAAAATAAGCAGCTAATCTCTGATTAAGCAAAGTTCAATTGAGTAGGATTGGACACTGATGCTTTGGGAGTGTGTCTGAGAACACCACAGCTGCAGTTCTAATCTAGGGAAATTCAGTATATTAATTTGTTTCAGCATGTCCATTGGGACAGATGACTGATGGTCATTTTAAATCACAGAATTTCACTGTAGAGTTTGATGGCAGCTTACACAGTTGGCTGGAGTTTTAGCTAGGACTACCTACCACATTCCACGATTCACAGTCAGTGTACATGGAAAGTGCTGCCATGTCAGAAGGCAGAGCCAGACTGTGACAAAGTTGTGCAAAAGCTTCCCAGTACCTCAAGAGTCATTATTTTAATAGCTGCAAAATTAAATCCTAAGAACTAAATGACCACATGTGACTGCGTGCACTTGGATTTTCTCCCTTCCTCACGACATACCAAAAACATTAGTAAGTCTCTGGTGAAGACATTTGTATTTTCAATACTTTTGAGATTGATGATAACTGCATTTGGCTCCAAGTTCTGTGGTGATAAATCATAATCTCCAAACCTCTCCACCATTGTGACCATTCTATTGTGTACTTTAATTAAGAGGTAGGAGAAAGATTACTATTAGGAAGGTATTTGCTAACAAACCACCATTTTCTTTTGCTTCCAGCATCTCAAGGTTATTAGAATTAGCTGTAGTTTCCAGTTTTCCAAGCCATAAGCAGAGAAACCTGAGAGATAATCACATCTGGGGACATTTGAACCGTGAAAAGTTTACTATGTAGCAACTGTGCTTAAGAGTCTAAAGTGATTGATAAATCTAAGGGACTCCTGCCCACATACAGACAGGTAATGGATCTGCAGTTTATCTTATCTGGTGCCAACTTCAAGTATGAGAGCTATAGATATTGTGGGCCTTGGAGAGGCAGACACTCCTGGGGAGACAAACCTCACTCTGCTACTCACTGATTAAGTGATTGTGGGGGTATTAGTTAACCAAAGACATAGTTTTCTCACTTGTAAAATGTGGATAAGAGTATTTCCCTAGTGGAGTTCTTTTAAAAATTATGTGAGATAGGGACTCTGAAACTAGAGTTAGTGAAACCTTTCTACACTGTAAGCACTCAATAAATAGTAGGTATTATACCCAAGGTCTTCAAAAAGTTTATGGGAAGATTTGCATTATCTTTTATTTCCATTTTTCCATGAACTTTTTGAAGTACCCTCCTATGTTACCTACTATTAGGCTAATTTTAGAAATGAGGAGCTTGAGACCCACTGAAGTAGAGTGAGAGATTATTAATGATGATATCAGAGCAAAATCCCAACTCTCTATATAGGGTACAGTCCTCTCTGTAGTATATCAAAATACTGCTTCTCTTAGTGAGTGAATGTGTGAGAGAGTTTATGTGTGTGTGTTTGTCTTTAATTCAAATGATGTGGGGCTGGTGCCACTTCTACTTAGTAGAGACATTTGGCTCATCCCCAGTGTCACTTCCTCCTTTCTCTGTATCCTTTCTTTGGTCTCCCTTTTACTTCTAAGGAAAGTTGAGATATTCTTTGCAAGCAACAATGTCACTAGATTCTGTTTTTATGATCTTTTTTATTCTGTATTTAAGATCTTTTCTTACTTGGACATTCCCACAGTGAAAAACCTTCCAGTGTATGATGTAATAATTTGGCACCACTAGACTGACAAAATTTATTAGAGAAAAAGGTAGATACAGTCATGTTAACGATAGAGAATTTATTCATTCACGTTTATTACGAGTGTCAAGTGTCAATGATACATAAGAAAAGAATACAGGCAAGGTCTCTGCTTGCTTGATCTTAAATTCTAGAGGAGGAAAAAAATAAACATAAGCACAACAACAATTAATTTGCATGATTTTGGGCAAGCCACTTTACTTCACAAAGACTGAGTTTCCTTAAGCTAGAATTTAGAGATTATTTTAGATAAAATGCATCATTACCTGGCAAAATATAATATTAATAAACCACAAAAAGTTCATGGAAAAATATAACTAAAGATAATATGAGTCTTTCCATAAACTTTTTGAAATACCCTCATATATCAAAATTTCACTGCAGGTGAAAGAACTAAATGTAAAAAGAAATATTATAAAACTTTAGGATAAACCTAGGAGAATATTTTATATCCTTGTGCTTAGGGAAATCATCTTAAGAGTAGATACTTATAAACCAAAAAAGAAAATGTAAACATATTCAATTGCATAAAAAAACAAAAAACAACAACTATATAGCCATAGATCCCAACAACAAAGTCAAAAGATGAATAAAAGATTGGGAGAAAATATTTGCAAATATACAATATCCCAAACATGCAAAAAAAAAAAATCTCTGAAATTGTTAAATTAACCATTATTAAAATGGACAAAGACTATGTTATGACAAAGTGTTTCACATATCAGAAAATATAAAAGAAACACAATCTCAGTAGGAGTCAGAAAAATATGCACATTATCAAAACAAGAAAGTATCAACTTTTTGTCCAATAATTTGACAAAATCTTCAAAGACTGTGACAGCAATCAGCACTAGAAAGGCTTGGAAAAACATTTTCTCTCATACACTGTTTGTAAGGTTATAAATTATGACAAACGTTTTGAAAAAATGACCTGGAAATATTTATTAAACTTTAAAATCATATAACCCTTGACCCCAAAATCCTGCTCTGGGAATGTACCCAACTGAAATGAAACTGCAAGTACTTCAGGATATATGTATGGATTTATAGTGGCGTTATTTGTGATAGAAAAGAAACTGGGAACAGACTGAAGTGTACATTTATAAAGGAATGGTTTTTTTCAATTGTTTGATACCCAGTCAATAGAGTTGTCTATGAGATCTTTAAAAACTAAAGTAGATTTGTATGCATTAACTTAGTAAAAAGATTTTAACATATTATTTTTGAAAAAGACAAGTTATCAGATGGGGGTATAGGAGTAAATGATTCTCAGGGGGGTTCAATGGGCTAGAGAACATACAATGGCCTGGGACAAAGTCTATTTGGCCTGCAGAACAGACAAAGATTGGGAAATGATTCTCTTCAAAATACTGAATGGGACCAAAATAGAAGACACTGGTCTGTGACAAAAGTTCTTCCAGGCACGCTGATAGACTCTAGTCTTCCTCCTTGTGATATGAATAAGTTAATGAAAACTCAGGGAAAGAACCACATATAATTGTCTTCTTCTTTGGTGAGTCTGGACTTTAGGCAGATAAGAGAACAGCTTCATCTTATGCTTTGAAGAGTTACAGAGAGTTGAGAGTTGGGGGCACGGGGGAGAGATCAGAGAGACCTTGAGATTGCTTCTTTATTTCAGTATATCAAAGAACCATATTTTTCGGTGACAGCTCTGCACCCCAACACAATCATCTGGTTGGATAAATAAACAATCTGAGGCTCCTATCAGCATTGGTTCAGTGAAGACTACCTGAGCCACTGAGGAATGGGAAAAATGTTTCCTTGGGAACAATTGTTTTAGATTTATATTGACAAATATCATTTGATAAACCTATTTAGAAACAGAATTATTTTCTACATAGCAAACTCCTCATTCAAAGTCTAGATCGGCATTGGCATGTGCCTGGGTGTGGGTGGGCTGTCCACCTCGGAGCCCCATCCGGGGACCCAGGGCATGGAGCTAGAAACCATACCCCCCACCACAACCAGGTACATCGCCAGCACTAAGGAGCATGCCAAAAACATCACCTCTATGTGGGTGCCCCACCACAAACACCACAGTAACCATGGCTGCTGCAAAAGTGGCTAGATGTCACAACCACCACCCAGATGGTCCGCCAGCCACTGGAGTGCAATAACACAAGGAGAATCACAAGTAGAGACCAAAGAAAAGAATAGGATGTCTCTCTCCATAAAGCCCATTCCAGAGTGACAGAAGAAGCATTTGCTCCATGATAATATAGGGGGAACTGAACACACTTCTCAGCATTGGACAGATCATCTAGGCAACAAATCAACAGAGCAACCATTACTCTGTCAGAGGGAGAGAAGAAATCTAGGGTTATCAGCTGTGGGATTGGGGAGTGGAAGGGGGATAGAGAGAGATTGGACAAGGGGCATAAAGAATAAGTATGATTTGCAATAATATACATAATAATAATATTGGTTTGATCAACACATGTCAACATTGAATCCCAAAAATATGTATAATCAATTATGATTCAATAAAAAAGAAAGAGAGAAAGAGAGAAAAAAAACAATGTCTAGATCAGTTATTACCTTTTCATACTCCTTATTCTTGTCCTCTGCAGAATTTGTTGTCCTTTCAGTTGGGTTCTGAGGGCACTTTATTCTAACCTCTATTACACCACTTAAAATTTATTTTAATAGTTACAGATGATGTCTAATCATCTTTATATCCCCAGCATCTAACTCAGTGCTTAGCACATAAGGAGTGCTATATACATTCTTACTAAATTGAATTTCTACTTTCAAATAATAAAGTTAATAAAGTTAATAAAGTCTTTCTAGAATTTGTAGGTAGGTTTCAGTTTTTAAAACATCTTCCCTGAACCCCCTTCCCCACTCCAACCTTACTTCTATATTCCCATTTGACTTAATTTACTTGAGTTTTCCATTTGTAATCCTAATGTATTAATTGGTAGAACTGACCAACCACTTTGGCAGTCTTTTTTAAGGCAGGAGAAAAAGGAATTATTTTACCTGCCTTATTTTTTTGCATTTTTATTGTAAAAATTTCAAACTTTAACAAAAGTGAAGAAAAATTATAATAAATGTCCTTTTTTAACTATTACCAACTCATAGCCAATTTAGTGTCACATACATTCCTACTTACTCCCCACCTTCAGGTTGTTTTGAAGCAAATAACAGATGTCATATTATTTTATCCTTAAATATTTCTATACATACTCCTAAATATTAAAATTTATTTTTAAAAACATAACCAAACTACTGTTACCACTTCTTTTTTATTATTATTATTAGCATATTCATTATTACAAATTGTGATTTTTTTCTTTATGCCCTTTACCCGACCTATCACTCACCAACCCCAACCCTCCCTCACATCTCTAGTATCCTTAGCTTTGTTCTCTCCTGAAAATTCAACATATTGTTATGTTACCACTTCCTAAAAAATAATAATAATAATAATAATAATAATAATTTCTTAGTAACATCAAATATTCAGTCAGTGGTCTAATTTGTTTGTACCTTTGAAATCTTCAATTACCTACTTCATGTCTGCTCATTTTTCATAAACTAGAGTGAGTGTGTTCTTTACAGCCAGGGACTTAGCTTAGTGAGTTCACATAATTGTGCAGCATAATTATTGGCAATAAAGACTTAATACAAATGTATCAATTTCATTACCACATCAGAGAAAGAGAAACAAGGAGTAGAAGTGTGTTCCAGATCCTGTTCACCTAGACTTTCAGGCATCCCAGAGAAATGGCATTTAACCTTCCCCTCCATTGAAACCACAATTGACAGCTGATTACAATAGAGGAATGTGGTACTCTTATATATTTTTGTGCTAAATACCCAGTTGCACCTCTTTATTATGTAATTACTGATTAATTACTGGAAACTAAAGCTAATAAAGAAGTGTTACGACTCTCTTCCCCATAGGAATATAATAATGATTCTGAATTATGCAATATTTTAGAAGATGTATAAAACACCTTATTCGCAATTTAAACACTCTATAGTCCTCAAATTTCTATTTCACGATAGAGTGATAACCACCTGTATAATGAATATACAACACAGTAAGGAATTTACACAAATGTATTAACTCCTCAAAGTCTTCTTCATGCACGTTCTTTGAGGTGGAAATGTTGACTCTATTACTCCCTTGACCAAAATATTATTTTAAGAAAAAAACATTCAATTAGTCATGATTAACTATTTTTCTCTTGTAATGGACTGCATGTTTGTACTCCCCCACCCCCAATTCATATGTTGAAACTCTAATCGTGATGTGATGATATTTGGAGATGGGGGCCATTAGGAGGTAATAAGGCCATGGGAGTGAAAATCTAATGATTATTGCTCTTATAAGAAGAGACACAAGAGAGCTTGTTTTCTTTCACTCTGCCATGTGAGATACAAGACGATGACCATCTACAGGAAGAGGGCCCTTACAGAACCCAACCATGCTGACACTATGATCTTGGACTCCCAGCCTCCAGTCTATGGTAATTTGTTACAGCAGCCCAAACAAACAAGACATAAGACATAAACTAAGACCTCCATAATAACAAGGGGGTTATCTGAATATTCCACTCTTCAGCCTTGTGTCTTGGCATCAGATGGACATAGCTTAAAACACAGCTAAGAATAATGTCTTGTCAAGTAAGAGATTTAGTAAAACAACTAGAAATAAAAATAACACCAGGTGATATTGAGAAAAGAGAGCCAGAATTGAAATCTATTCGGTTCTTTGATACATACTTGTTTTGCAATTTAAGCAAGCCCGTTTCCTATGAAACAATTGGGGATACTGGATTAGATCATTTGTAAGGATCCTTTCATTTAAAGAGTTCTTTGTAAATATCAGCAGGAGGTATTTGATCAGGAAAGCTGTTAGAATATAATTTTAAAACATACTTAGTATTAACCAAAAAAAGAAGAAATCAGGCTGACTCATCCATTGGACTAGTAACTTCATCATCTCTTCTAATTTGTACATTTGAATAAGGGCTTTCATAGAGAATCATGTTTTTTGTGACTTGTCAAATGATGCACAGTACCAAACATATTGACATAAGTTCCAGGTGGGCAGCAGGAAAAAAATCAATACATTTTAAATGTCAACCCTTTTAAATTGATCTATGTACTAGCTCATCTCAGACAGGAAGATGACTTATTTAGGATGCAGAAATTCCCAACTGGACAGGACATTTTCCCCGATTAAGCATTTTATATGCAAACCTTATTGTTTTTCTTTGTTTATTATTTTTCCGTACATATTCTTTCACATGCAAAATACATTTTAATAAGAAAAAATGCAATCTATACCCCCAGTATGAGTCACTGTATAAAACACAACCACACTCACATTGAATTATACTTACAAAGCAAATAAGACAGTGCATGGGCTCAAAGGAGATAAAGTTTATACCCAATTAGGTGGGAGGAGAGGGAAAAAGCAGGGAAGTGGAAAAATTTTCACAGAGAAATTTGTGCTTGAGATCAGCCTTAGCAAATGAGTAAAAAAACAAAAAGCAGGGATAGAAAGGTATTCCGAAGAAGGGTTCAGCACAGGGAAAAAAAGAAGGAAGAGAGAAAAGTACAGACATTTCCATAGACATTCTCATTTAATGTTCGCAAAAATCTAGGTATTATTATCATAATTTTACGGATGTGGAAACTAAGGTTCAGACAGGTTAATTATTAACTTGCTGAAGGGTACACGCCTATTAAATAGCTGAGCCACCTTCAAACCCTAGTCTGAATGACTTCAAAGCCACATTGTACCAAGATATTCATTTATTCAAAAAGCACGTATTGAACACTCACAGAGTATCAAAGACTGCAGTCAACACAAGTGATGCAGTAGTTATTGTCTGTAAGAGGCCTGTCAGGCTCTTGGGCTGAGTGGGGAAACAGTGAGCTTCCACGCCGATCTGCAAGAATCTTGCCCGCCTCTCGCTTTCTGTGTGCTTAAGTGCTCCACAGACACCCTGTGCCTTCATCCTCATATTTTCCACTGAATCTGCTTTTTGACAAGGATTATTCTGGTGCAAATAGGATCCAGCACAGGACTGTCTGGAAAAACAGCGAAGGAGAGTTTCTATCTTGAAGGGGTTGCCACTGTCCCAGGAAGAAGCTCAGACTCAAATGTCTTGCTCCTCAAGTTTCCTTCATAGACCCCGGGCACCTAGGATATATGCTTAGGAGCAGAAGGGTCCCAGTCTGTTCCCTTCCCTTTTCCAGAGGTAGTTAAGGTTTCCAAGAAAGGCATGAACCCCCTTCTGCCCCTTGCCTGATGAAGCTCTTAGAGGCAAGAATTAAGTAATACCTCTTCATAGCTTTCTTTTCTTTCATATTCTCTTTGTCTATAATGATGCACTCCTCCTACCATACCTTATTTTATTTTTCTTAATGTGCTAACACATGAAGCAAACTGCCCTTATTTTCAGGAATTCAAAAGTAGAAAAGCTGTTTCGTTTTCTAGCAATGCAAAACTTACCCATCTCCTCCACGGTGAGGGAGCCTACTCAATATACATTGAGATTAGTTTATTCCCAGGCTACCTAAATCTTGAGTCATTTCTCTGGCCCAAAACAAGGCTTATCCATAGGCTTTGAACTTTGAGCAGAAGGGATTCCAGGCCTCAGGGCCTAGTGATAAAATACAGAGGTGCTTTAAGTTTTAGATAACCATTAACAGGATTGATTTCTGCAGAATGTTCACCTGCAGTGCAGTTATCAATTGGATACAAGTTCTAATTGTCCCATAGTTCCTTTAACTGGATTTTGGAAGAAGAAATGCCTGAACTAGAGACTTTAGAAAAAGACAGTGTAAAATTAATATTTAATAAAAGCCACACCCATTTTTAATCTATCATTATGGCAAGTATTTTACTGTTAATGTTTTTATGTTCTATTTTTTAGGGAAATGGGAGAGGAATTCAATGTCCTTTTAGGATACAAGTGGGCATGTAGGGAGGACTGAGAAAGGGAGTAGAGGTGGCCCACAGCCTAAGACAAGAATTCATCTAGAAGAGCTTGATCCATTTTGGTTGCTACAGTTGCACTATGAACCTACACAAAATCAAAGTCACAAATCCCCTTAGCAACTGCTTAAAAATGTCTTGAAGATTATTAGCTTTAAATGTTGCAAAGCTGTGTTTATTTGGCTTCTAATTTTGGATATATCCCAAACGACAAATTAAGAGCTATTAAACCTTGGCTTACTTGGAGCCCCTTCTTAGAAGTCTATTCTTTTATCAAAATAAAATGAGACCCAACTGCTCAAAGACATAAGGTTTGCTTTATCTCAAACAAACATAGCTAGAATGTTAGAAATAAGGAAGAAGTAACATATTCTGGAAAGGCTTAACATTTTATTACCAGCAAGCATACTTGCTTCAGAAAATCTTTCAACTGAACAATGGCTTTGCATTATCCTCAGCCTTCAGTTTTCCTCCAAATCCTCTTTTGTAGGCATTTCTTAGCTCTCTCAACACTGCTTGACAGTTTTGTTATTTTAGTCTGATTTTCTGCAATTTTACTTCTCTGCTGTCTGGATGATTTTATTATTTTCCATATTCTCTCTTTCAAATTGGGAGTTTTATTCTAGTTTTGGCTTGGCAGGGTTTTGGCAGGATAATGCTACAAAATACAAGAGATTTGGAAGCTATGCAGATGGCAAATGTAGTGTTGTGTGCTTTCATTCATGATGGGCTTCCGTATTTTTTATAACAGGCAGGAAAACTGCCAGCTCTTATTTCCTGTGCCCACTTATGACATATTTAAGCAAGATTGTAGGAGTGGCGTGCAGGACTGGAGGTTTTTTAGTTTGGGTAAACTCTGGTCGTTGAAATTTAAAATAAAAAGATTCTGTTGATACTTAGCATTAATCTTCTTGCATTTGTTTTCTATCTTGGTATGTTTTTAATGAATCCATTTACCTTTGAGGTTAGCAATTTCTTCTTTTTAAAAGAGTTAAATGATTACTTAATATTTTCTTTTGGTTTGTATTGTTTGTTTGTTTTCCCCTGAACTAGTACACATGATAACAATAAAATTTATTTTTTTCAAAAGAACATCTTGCAAATCATTGCCATTAAAATAATAAGACCCACTCTCTCAATTGAAGTTTAATAAACTTGTTTCTGGAAATGGCTCCTGGAAAAGAGAAGCATTCATTTCAGTTACTTAGATCTGAGAGCTTAAATTTAGATAAAATATCCCTTTTCAAAAAGGAAGAACAATTTTGCCTTGTGGATCAGATTTTTAGACACTCTAGTAAATCACGGGTGTTAAAAGTGAAGTCTTATGGAAACAGTGGCATTGTTAAGGAAAGTACATTCATGTAACTATTATTCATGTAACAATTAAGACTTCCCAGAGCCTCGGTTTCCCTTGACTATGACTTTTTTTCTCCCACAGGAAGATGCATTGAGGAAAAAATAATTCTAATTAATTTCTGTACAACTCAAAATCCCAAAACAGGAATATATAAAGATTCCTGCAGAAGAACAACAGCCTTCAAAAATACAGCCTCATTAATATAAATTAATACATTTTATCAACATATTGTTTTATTCTCTGGCATACTATATAGTGGTTTTTGATTTATGGGTTCT
Source organism: Cynocephalus volans (assembly GCF_027409185.1). NCBI lineage: Eukaryota > Metazoa > Chordata > Mammalia > Dermoptera > Cynocephalidae > Cynocephalus > Cynocephalus volans. The sequence continues at coordinate 103,688,865 of NC_084461.1, forward strand.
ACTGTAAAAAGGCACACAATTTTGCTCGTGGTCATATATATATATATATCATGACAAATAGGCAACTGGTTTGCTTTTAATCTCCTCTACAGACTTAAATAGTATAGCTTCACTCAATAGGATTCTGAATCAATGGGAATTCTGAATGCAAAATTAATGGAGTCCTAATCATGGAAAACAAAAACAAGGATTCCAGATATCCTAGGAGATTTCCAATACCTCACCCAGAATTTGAGCAAGATAATCCTCTATCTATTAAAGAGGGCTTTATCTTTATAACAAGACATTTACTTCGCTGAGCCTGCCTATAAAATGCCAATAGCACCTTTCCCTCCAGTTAATATTCAGACAAAAAAAATCCACAACTACTCCTAGACACCACATGGATGGCAAGATACCAACCGCATCTGAGAACCACTGCACACTCAATGCTGGCTTGGAAGCTTTTCAAACCAAGAACTCCAAAGAGACAAAGACGGTTGTATTATACATTAAATAAAGGAGTCCAACCACAGGGTTTGCACTTGGTTCAGATAGATTGTTTTTCTATTGTATGGGTTGCATGGGTTGACTATTTGTATTATTAAATATTCAATTTATTTACTTTGATCAAAATAATGAAGATGATGAAGACACAGATAAAAGGTAAAGAAAATAAAAGTAAGTATCAATTTTTTCTCAAATTCTGATGCTTTTCAATGAGTAGATAATTTGTATCTACTTTTATTCAACTGTATGTGCAGCCAAATTGAAATTGAAAAAAGGATTGCAATACAAGGGATAAAGCTTACCTGATGCTAAGACCAGCATATATATAAATTAGAATTTATGACTAGAGGTCTAATTTTATTATGGGGTAAACATGCTAATCAGGACACTCAAATGGAAATATTATCAGCTTCCTTTAAAGTTATCTGATAAACAGGTTAGAAAAAATGATTATTTATAAAGTTATGAGACTAGGTACCTTGAATGATGTACATTTTTCAGTAGAAACTTACCATGACTAAGATATTCATTGACTCCATATTAATCAATGTGAAAATTCTAAGTTAGAAATTTTAGCCCATTTGTCATTATAACTAAGTAAATTTGCTTATAATATTATATTTTATTAAATCCTTTACTTAAAATAACATTTTTTTGTAAAACATTTGTGAAAGACACAAAAATAGACTTGAAGAATTGAAAATACATTCTGTGTTCCTGGAATGAAAAAACACAGCATTATAAAGATTTCAATTTCCTCTAAGCAACATTATAAATTTAAAATGTAATACAATCCCAATAAAAATATTTTAAGAATTGCTCCTAGAGTTACACAAGTCTATTTTGAAGTTCATATGGAAAAATAACCAAACAAAAATAGCCAGAGAAATCCTGAAAAGGGGAGGACAATTTTCTAGACATTAAAATATAATCTCTATTATCAAACTATATGGTATTGGCACATAAATGACCAGACATACCAGTGGAAAATCCAGAAATGGATCCTGGTACATAGGGAAATTTAAAATGTTATAAACATAGAATCTTGAATCAATGCAGAGAAGATTGTATAGTCATATGAAATAGTACATCATTCCCCACATCATATATCAGGATAACATTTTAAATGCATTAGAGGGTAAAATGTAAAGAATATAACTGTACATGTACTGGAATAAAATGGGTAAAATCAGAGTGGAGAATACTTTCATAATTATGATTCAAAATCTAAAAGCAATAAAGAAAGTACTAAATAAATAAAAGTGATTTTTAAAGATGTCTTTGTGGCAAACACACACATAGAGAAAGGGTAAAAATACAAATAGTGAATTAGAAAATAAAATATCAATAACATATTACAAATAAAAAGTTACTACCCTAGGAAATACAAAGAGCATTTAATACTTGAGAAGGAAAAAAAATTGTCCTGTAGAGAATTTGCAAAAAAAAAAAACCAGAGAAAGAAAAAGAAATACTCACCCTCACTCATAATAAAAAGTACAAATTAAATCTATTCTCAGATATCATTTCTCACCTGTCCAAACAGCAAACATCAAAAAGTTTGACAACATACTCTTAGCTGGCCTGTGAGGAATCAGGTGCTCCCATGCACTGCTGGTGGGAGTGAAAAATGACACAACCCAAGGGAATATCTAGAAAAATTACATATATAATTACCCTTTATCTCACCAATCCCACTTTGAAGAAGTTCCTCCAAAATACACTGGCAATAGTACAAAATGCCACATACAAAGATTATTCATTGTAACAGTATTTGTAATAAGAAAGCTAGAGGAAAATTAATGTCCATACTTTGGAGACTGATGGGATAAATCTTAATGGAATACTAAGCAGCTATAAAAATGAGTGAGGACAATCATGCTTTACTGTTGTGTAGTGATCACCAGGATAAGTTGTTAGGTAAAAAAACAAGGTGAAGAACAGTTCATATACTATATTACTGTTTATACATAAGAAAGGGGAGATAGAAGTGTGTGTGTTTGCGTATGTTTGTGTGTGTGTACATAAGCACAAATACATTTACATATGTTTGTATTGATATACACTTATGTATATCCATGTAAATATATATGTAAATGTATCTGTGTATATGTATACACATGTATTACAAAAAATCAGGAAAGTAAACCAAAATCTAGTAAAAATTATTACCTATAAGAAGAGGCAGGGATAGAGGTGAAAGTTAGACTTCTCTTTTGAATTTTGACTTTAGAGTCTTGTAAATTTTGAAAAGAAATTTAAGCAATGAATCTGTTTAGTAAGTCAGTTGCATAATTACATTGAGGGACTTCAAAACATAATATTTTCATTATATAGTCCTTGTGGGATATATCCTAAGCATAACACTACCTGACTTCAAATTATACTACAAGGCTATAGTAACTAAAACAGCATGGTACCAGCATAAAAATAGACACTGTCTGATGGAACAAAGGTTAGGTTGGAGATGGGGGATAATTGCAATTTGAGGTTGTAGGCATGCTGATAGTATTGATCCAATCATTACATCTTGAGCACAGGTGTTGATGGTCATCTCTGTGCTCCATGAATATGTATAATCAATGAAAATAAACATAAATAATAAAAAACCAGAAAGAAATCTTAAATTGTACTCAATGGTGTTATTATTAGTAGAAATGCTGGCATTGTTATTTTAAAACTATTATGAATATATGTAGGATAAAAGAACTAAGTGATTATGTTAACTCCAGTAGGAACCAAGATTTTCAGACCAAAAAAAAAAAAAAGATCTGAATATAAAATCAAAGAATTTAAGTAAATACCCTATAATCCAAAATTTGATTTGCTAATATCACTATGAACCCATGAAATATTTTCTGTATATAAATAAGTATGGATTTTCAAGTTCTTTTCACTGAATAGGCCTGAAATAATTAATAATTCAGGAGAGCCTGAGCCTGAGCTCCAGAGAAGGCACACCCACCAGCTAACCACACAGGCACCCCAGATGAGAACTGCTACTCCCACAATGTGGCCCTGACCTCAGGCATTGGTGCATACCTACTATGATAACTGGAGAAGGCATGCACACCAACCAACCACATGGGTGCCCCAGGTGATCACCGCTCCTGTGACACAGCCCAACTTCAGATACCAGCCCTTGCCCACCATGAGCCCCAGACAAGACACACCCACTGGCCAAACAGTAGCTGTGGCAGCTCACCACATACTCAATTACATTGATGCCAGAAGAGTCACCAGCACAGCCTACAAATAGAGGAGGAATTCTTTCCCCTGTAGCCCACTCCAGAGTAATAAAAGAAACAAGGGTCCTACCAGATGAAAAAACATCAATAAAAAATACTAGAACTATAAATAAACATGAAGATATGACACCACCTAAGCAATATGTTAATTCTCAAGTATGAGGCCCCATAAAGCAGGAAACCTTTGAGGTGTCTGAAAAAAATTCTGAGCACCGATCTTAAGAAAACTCAAAGAGATAAGAGAAGAATCAATTAGAGAATACAAAAAAAAAAAAAAAAGAAAAGAAAAAATATCCAGGACATGAAGGAGGAAATTTGCAAAGAGATTAATACCTTAAAAAAGAATGTAACAGAATTCCTAGAACTGAAGGATTCACTCAATGAAATAAAAAACAGAACAGAAAGCTTGTGCAGAAGACTAGAACAAGAAGAAGAAAGAATTTCAGAGTTTGAAGATGGTCTTTTTGAAATAACCCAAGCGAGCTAACAGACAACCTCAAGTACACAAACATCCAAATCATAGGTATTCCAGAAGGCAAACAAAAATGGAAAGGCATTGAAAACCTGTTCAGGGAAATAATAACAGAGAACTTCCCAGGTATAGGGAGAGATGCAGACCTTCAGATCCAAGAGGCCCAAAGATTCCCAAACAGATTTGATCCAAGAAGATCCTCTCCAAGACACATTGTAATCAAACTGGCAAAATTCAAAGACAAAGAGAGAATTCTAAAAGCAGCAAGAGATAAGCATCAAGTCAACTATAAGGGAGCCTCCATCAGACTAACAGCAGACTTCTTAACAGAAACTTTGCAGCCAGAAGAAAATGGGATTATATATTCAAAATATTCAAAGATAAAAATTTCCAGCCAAGAACTCTGCATTCAGTAAGATTATCCTCCAGAAATGAGAAAGAAATAGTGTATTTCTCAGGCAAACAAAAATTATGGGAATTCACTACCACACAACCAGCACTGCAAGAAATACTCAAAAGAGTCCTGTATTTGGAATCTGAAAAATGATAATCATTATCGTGGATTTACAAGAAAGAGCAAAACCCTCCATTAAAACAAAAATGCAAACAAGAAAGAGAAAGAAGCTAAATAATGTCACCTTAAAACTCCAACTAACTTTGAAGATGCAAAATAAAAGGGGAAGAAAGGGACAAATAATATTTAAAACACCTAAACTAAAATCAATTTAATGTCAGGAGTAAAGTAATACCTGTCAATAACAACCCTAAATGTAAATGGATTAAACTCCCCATTCAAAAGACACAGACTGACTGATTGGATTAAAAACCAATTAAAAGGCCCAACTATATGCTGTCTTCAAGAGACCCACCTCAATTATAAAGACACTTATTATAGACTAAAAGTGAAGGGATGGTAAAAAATATACCATGCAAATGGAAACCAAAATCAAGCAGGAGTAGCTCTTCTTATATTTGATAAAATAGACTTCAAACCAAAAACCATAAGAAGAGACAAAGAAGGCTACTATATAATGATAAAGGGATCTATCTAGTTAGAAGACATAGCAATCATAAATATTTATACACCCAACACTGGAGCACCCAGATATGTAAAGCAAATACTCTCAGACCTGAAAAAAGAGATAGACCCTAATGCAATAATGGTGGCTAACCTGAATACCACAATCTCAGCATTAGACAGATTGTCCAGGTAACAAATCAACAAAGACACATGACTTAAACTACACCTTAGACCAATTGGAGCTAGCAGACATCTACCAAACATTACATCCAACAACTGCAGAACACACATTCTTCTCATCAGCACATGGAACATTCTCCAGGACAGACCACATACTAAGTGACAAATCAAGTCTTAGCAAATTTTAAAAGGAGATGAAGAGAGGTTTTTTAAAGAAAGACCTACAAATGGCCTACCTGTACATGAAAAAATGCTCAACATCACTAGTCATGAGAGAAATGCAAATCAAAGCCACATTGAGATATCATCTCACCCCAGTTAGATTGACCATTATTAAAAAGACCAAGAACAACAAATGCTGGCAAGGTTTCATGGAAAAGGGAACTCTTCTATACTGTTGGTGGGACTATAAATTAGTGCAGCCATTATGGAAAACAGTATGGAGTTTCCTCAAACAACTACAGACAGAAGTACCATATGATCCAGCAATCCCACTACTGGGCATATATCCAAAGGAATGGAAATCATCATGCCAAAGGGATACCTGCACTCCCATGTTTACCGCAGCTTTGTTTATAATAACCAAGATATGGAACCAACCTAAGTGTCCATTGACATAAGGAAAATGTGGCATTTATACACAATGGACTACTATTCAGCCATAGCAAAGAATGAAGTTCTGCCATCTGCAGCAACATGGATGAGTCTGGAGAAAATTTTGCTAAGTGAAATAGGCCAGAAAAGGAAAGAGAAATACTGCATGTTCTCATTTATAATTGGGTGCTAAGAAACAAAGCAAGAAAGCAAGCAAGCAGGCAAGAAAGAAAAGACCAAAACAATATGTTGAGCTTTCAGAAAGTGAAAACAAATCTAAGGATGCTAGAAATGAAGGGGAGGCAGGGGGAGGTTTGGGGAGGGATACGTTGGGTAAATGGCATAAAGAAAAATCATGATTTGTAATAATAATATGCTGATAAATAATAAAAGGGTAAAGAAAAAAATAATAATACAGTAACCACAGGCAATCTTAGAGTTCTCATTTTAGAATCAAATTGTCATTTCCTACTAATAGAACATAGGCTCCATAGAGAAATGTGTGATTCCAGATCTTGGAATATTCAAAATAAGCCTTGGACATCTTGTGCCAAAAAACAAGATTTCAAAGACTACTGGAGTCATATAAATAAAGGTACGAGATCCACCAATCTTCTATTGGTCAAAAATGGGGTGAGTTGAGCATCATAAGGAATAACATTTGCAACTATTTAGAAAATATCAAATATTTCTTTAAAAATTATTGGTCAACCTTGAAGCTGCTAAAATAATGTGCTGACTTTGGAGCCTTGTAAATGTTTTACATACATAATAAAGAAAACTAAAGATAAATAGAAAAAAGTATCCATATATTCTGAAAAGAAATTAAAGCAAGTGAATCTGTTTATTAAGTAAAACAACTAATTATTCTGCAAATTAGTGAATAAAGGCAAATAATTAAATCTTTATTCTACTATTCTCATACAATTGTATTTGGAGGTAACAATATTGCTTGAAGAAAAGCTACTCTTTATAGAAGAAAGAAAAATTAAAAATCACAATACTATAACCTCTAAGGAAAGAAAGGATCTTGGCAATGATTACCAATGGTTAATCATTAAGTAAAGGCTGATGAGGAGTACTTTAACAGATATATGTGGCTGACAATACTAAAGCCACATGACTAAAAATGGGGCTTTCTCCTGGCATGATGCACTAAAGAGTTCACAGCACCTCCAGAAGAATCTTTTGAAAATTGTTTTAAAACAAACAAACAAAAAACCTTAAACAAATTAAGACTTCAGGTTGACACTTTACAGAAAATACAGGGAATGGATGAATTAGGTAAGTAGAAAAATAATGCCACAAGGAAGCAACCAGCCAAACCCACAGTGTGAAAGATTCCACCAGACCTAGTTTCTTTTTCAACAAATAAATGGCAAGGGGAAGAAGAAGACAAGGAACTGCTGTGGAGAAAACAAATACAAATATTAACTGCATGCTATGTATGGACCTTGTCTAGATGTTAATTTGAACAAAATGTAAAGACATTTTTTAGATAATTGGGCAAATTTGAACATGGACTGGTGACTAGATGGTATTGTTAATACTACTAGTTGTGATAATGGCATTGTGTGTGTATATATATATACACACATTGCTTTATATATATATATATATACATATATAAAGTCATTAGCCATTAGAAAAAAAATTCTGAAGAATTTATGATATCTGGGGTTTGTTTTTTAAATACTTTTTTTAAAGTGTGAAAGATAGTTGCTATGGGTTTAATGTGTCTCCCTATAGTTCATGTGTTGGAAACTTGATCCCCACTATAACAATGTAAAGTGGATGGAAAATCTGACTATGATATTTGAAAGGTAGGGCCTGTGAGAGGTGATTGGATTGGGAGGACTGCTCCCTTATGAATGGATTAATCCATTCATGTAGTAATGAGTTATCCATATCTATATATATATGGACTGGTAGCTTTATAAGGAGCACATGAGAGAACTCTTCCAAATCTCTCATTCTGGTCACCATGGGACCCTGCAGAGAGTTCCCACTCAGAAAAAGGCCTTCACCAGATGTACCCCCTAGACTGTGGACCTCCCAGCCTACAAAACTGTAAGAAATAAATTTTGTTTTTTATAAATTACCCACTTTCAGGTAGTGTGTTATAAGCAACAGAAGCAGACTAATAAAATGAATGAAACAAGATTGCAAAATGTTGATAATTGTTAAAGCTGGATACTGAGTACATTGAAGTTTATTGCACTATTTATTTTATGCTTTTGTTTGAAAATTACCATGATTAAAAAATTTTAAATCTGATTCAGCAATTTCTATCTTATATAACTACTAGTTACTGTTGCCCTGTGTAAGCATTGTTTGAATTGTATCCTTCAGCATGAGATTGATATCACATAAACTTTTGTTGTTGTTTGTTTCAAGTAGCATTTATTCTTTGATTAGACCTGATAAACTTATAGGTAGAGTTTCAATATGTTCTGCTTCATATGCTTTCTTAATTCATTAAGTAATATGACATAGGAATTTTCTATATTTCCTTTGTGATGAAAATAAATGAAACACAATCCTGCCTGTGAAGGGCCTCTGTTTTTATTTGATATTTTATCTCAGCCGTTCCCAATCTGTGGATGCTGGGCCTCTAGCAGACCACAGAAAAAATCATTAAGCCAAGAAATATACTTTATGTGTAGTCTAAGTAATGTTTTACACATACATGAGCATGAAGAGTTTATGGAGATGACTTTATAACTGATAAAAGTCTCAATTAACTACTTAAATTATGATGACTCCTCTTCTATAAGGTTATGCATTTTGTTTACATTAATGAAAAATGTCCTAATTCTTGACAGTATTGAGGACCTCTATTTGATTCTGACACTATTCAGTGCTTATTTCAGTTTTTCAGTGATTTTAGTAATTTTTTGTATCTTTAAGGAGAAAAATCCCCAAAGATTCCCTATTGAAAAGATTCCTTGAGGATTCATCGTAAGTGGTCCTTCATCATTCCCTGAGATTAACTCCTCTCTACAAAATGTCAATAGGTTGAGAAGCCCTGTTCTAGTCTACATAGGTAGAATACCACATGAATGGAGCCCCTTGGGGCTGTGCAGCATAGTGACTCTGAGCACCAGGAAACTTTTCTGCCTAAGACTACAAAATGCAAAAACATTGTCCTTTTTATATAGTATAATTACATCAAGTTTTAGGATAACTTTGAATGTGTAAACCAACGAAGAGCAAGTATAACCAATGCCAACAGCTAGATTGTACAAAATTGTGCCCTTTTATGGCATAAATTGAATCCCTGCTAGATCTTACCTCAAATTGGTCTCCAGAGTGACTATAGAACATTGGAGGAACTGGACTAAGTGAAAGAAATACACTAGAGCCCAGTGGATTTCACATGCTGGTGAATGACTGCTTATTTATGATTGTTGACTATTACTTAGACAAAATGAAATCATGGTTATTTTTCTAGGTGCTTCTTAACTGTTTTGTAGATGTACAAAATGAATCATTTATACTATCCTTAAGAATAAGGTTACTTAAGAATTTTTTTCTTTGTACTTTGAAATCCTCTTCCAAATATTTTCCCTTTCTTAAGATAAACATTTCCAGTTGTAGTTTTAAATATGTAAGGCATGCTTTACCAAAAACATATGATTTTCCAAATAAAATGCTAGATTCTGGTTCCTTCATTTTTATAAAATGTTAAATCACCCCCTATGTGTGGAGGTGATATAATCAGGGAGGCTGTTATTTTCTGAAAAGTTTCCTTGCTCCTGGATAGTGCTGGAGGAAACCATGGTCCTAAAACCTTAGATGTAAATTGGCACCACTGCAATCAGAGTGAGATAAGAAAAATTTGTAATGTAAGAATAAGATAAAAGGATCAATCTGTCATTATTTTACAGAAACCTAAAATTAGAATGTTGGGAGAATAACAGAGATACAGATTAATTCTCTCCCTGGTCCTCTGTTTTGTACTTGCTTTCCTTGAACTATTCTCTGCTTCAGCCTCTTTCTGTTTGCTTTTCTGTAAGATAGTAAAGGGTAAAGAAATTATTAGTAGAAAATATTTCTGTATACGTAAGTGCTTAATTCATCTATGAAGAATGAGTTACCCTACCTTTAATTTTGCCTGTATCCAAAGGAATTTTTAATATTTTATGTTTATAACTAAATTTATTTAAAATCGGACATGGAAGAGAGACTTATATAGAGAAAGAACTGATGACGAACTCAGTACCAAACCCTGTACCTCAGTACCAAACCAGGCCTCTGGGTCACTTTTATAAATCTGATAACTATAAATCCAGAGGTAAGATGAACAGAGGAATAAAAAGAATAACAGGAACCTGAGATTAAAATGACTACCCAAGAGACTAGTTAAAATGATGAGCTCCCTAGTAGCAGTTATTGATGACATTTTAAAGAACAAAGAGACCAATATGAAATAGCATAAAGCAAGAAAGTGTTGTCTGATGGAGGTGACACTCAGGATAGGTTTTATTTTGGTTTTGTTTTTCTCTCTGAAGCACAAACTCTGCTCATACCCCTATGTGTCATAACTGACTAACTCGATCAATCAGCTTCCATAAAAATTCACTTCGGTCTCTTCATTTGTAAAGGAGAAAAATGAAAAGATAGCTTTCCTTTGCTATAAAACAAATAGAACTAGTTTTTTGAAAACTAAAACTATACCGTCACTGAAGGTAAAGTACTGTGAGAGGTTTTAAACTATTAACAAGTAAAAACTAAATCTGCTTTTAGAAATAAAAATGTTTCATGAGAATCATTACCTTCGTCATTGGATCATTCAGAATTTCTGGTTAAAATAGCAAACAATCTAATTTCATTAATTCTTCTTTCTCTTATAATTAGAAGATAAAAGCACTCCCCTTCTTATTATACCATAGTACTGAGTGCATAACATGCAGAATAGTTATTGGGGACATAACAAGTAGTTGATACACCAAAACTACTCGCACCAGAAACTTCCCCTAGATATTCTTTCCTTGCTTCCCTATCTATAACATGTTCCCTGGATACGTCACTCATTTCAGCAAAAAGACTGACATGTGGGCATGCTAACAAATCAAATTCTTGATCCAAGATCTTTTAGCCAATTTGAAAAATCGCATCAAAAGCATGCTGGAGTTTGAGTCACTTAAATATGCCTTGATGAAGGCATCCTATCTATTAGGAATGGTAGAGAAGGGCATTGGTAACACCCGAAGTACGTTCATCCAAATTTATGTCATCATTAGTTCTTTTGCTAAGACCAGCCTTTCCTTTAAAATGCATTTAGCACAGAAGAGCAACTTTCACCCAAGCATATTTAAATGAAAAGACACAGACAATTTAAGCATAAAAAAAAACTTCAAAAACTAAAACTAAAAAAAAAAAAAAAAAAGAATAGATAAGCCATTTCTAGTCATGATGCAAACATAAATGCCCACAGGGAATAAGTATGTAATATAGGTGAGTAAAACAAAATGATCCAGTTGTAAGAAAAACAGAGCAAAGGTAACTAAAAAATACTGGGAGGTAGTGGAAATCATAGCTGTCCTCAAGCCATAAACACTGGCTTGGCTCCAACTAAGAGAAGACAAAAACATATAAGAGAGTACTTCAAAAAATTTGTGGAAAAATTTAATTAAAGTTAATATGAATCTTTCCATGAATTTTTTGAAGTACTCTCATATTTTACTTGAAATCTCTCAGTTTTTAAACATTATGACTGTTTCAGTTCATTTGGGCTTCTGTAATAAAATACCATAAACTTGGTAGCTTAGAAACAACAGAGATTTATTTCTCACAGTTCTGAAGTTTGGGAAGTTCATGATCAAGGCACCAGCAGATCTGATGTTTGGTGAGGGCCCAGTTTGTGGTTCAAAGACAACAGAGTCTTCTCGCTGTGTTCCCACATGGTGGAAGGGGTAAAAGACCTCTTTTATAAGGCCCCTAATCACATTGTGAGGGCTTTACCCCATGACCAAATCACCTCCTAAAGCCCCTACCTCCTAATATCTAATCACAATGGTGATTAGGTTTCAACATAGGATTTGGGGGGTTGGGGGGAAGCACAAACATTGAGATCATAACAATAAAAAATTCAAAAAACATTTAGCTCCTCATGAAAACCAAAGAAAATATTATTTATTTTGTGACAAGTTCAAATTTTGCTTTAGGTCTTTAGCAATGTTTGCATTTTAGATACTGGTTTCTGAGAAATATGATGAGTAAATTATGACTACTATATTTTAAGTAATTATACAATTATAAAAAATAATTTTCTCATTAAAATAAAACACCCGAATTTCAAACAGTTCCTGATAGAGGCTATTGATGAAATTTCAAAGGTAATTTCAACAAACCCCAGGTGATCCAAGTTTCCATTTCCCTAGTATTAATGCTTCCTTGTCTTGGAGTCTTCCCTACACATGTTGATGCCAGTGTTTTTCCTTTTTTCTCTACATCCATTTGTGACTGTGCTTTATTTATTTAATAAATATTTTCCAATGTAAAATATCTTCTTGTGTGAACTCAGGTGTATGAGACTGGTTCAAACCAGCACCTGGGACTTCACACGTTAGCACAAATGTGACCCCCTATAACAACAATTCTGATATCTGTGGTGCTACAAAAATGACCATTATACTTATCCATATAGATGAATATCCCATTATGTTTTCCCATGACTTCTTTACCTATCACCCAATTAGCCAAAATCATTCAATGTAGTTAAAATTTCAGCATCAAAGTCAAGTCACTAATGAGGAAAGTACTATAAGGCACTCAGAAAAATGAAAAATTCTAACGAACATTTATAAAATTAATATTCTCAAAATATTAGATCATTATTAATTATACTAAAGGATATGACCAAGGAGAAGTAGAGAAATCATACAACTTCAGAGAAAATCTTGGTATGACTTTAGCTTATGAAAACCTACAAGTTGAAATAAAAACATATGGTAATCATACACCAACATTCATGTGAATCTACCAAACCCTCTGACACCGTACCCTATATCATTTCGTTTAATTTTGAGGAAGCTGTTAGTATCTCAATTGCACACATGAGTACAACTGAGGCTCAAGTATAAATAATCACTTAAGGTTACACAACTAAGAAAAGGCAGGTATATTCAAGCCAGAATTCAAATCCAGGTACAGAAAATTTTAAGGAGGTGGAGAGATTTCAGGAGTCATTTTATCCAACACCCCTATTTTATATTTGAAGAAATGGAGGGTCACTAAATCAAATCATTTACTAGTTCAAGGTCTCAGAAGTAGAAGCTCATTTTTTCTTCTCTTCAACTTAGTGCCAAACATATTAGTCACTTTTGCCAGCTTTAGCAGCCATGATTTACCATTTTATTCCCTAAGATGATGAGACCTCTTAGCCATGAGGTTACCATTTGGAAGAGTAAAATGGGTCAGTCCACTATTAAAAAGTCCTTGCCATCAACCAACCAAGTATAACAGAATTCTGAAGGGCATGCGAAACAGTTCTTTTATTTTTTCTCCAGTCATCCCTCTGTCTCTACAGAGCCCACCACAACAGACATGAGAGGTTCCTCTCTGAGTTCATCCCCCACCTCCACTCCCTATATGGTATTCTCACACTGATCACCTCTCTGTTCTATCCCATTTTCTTCATGGCTGCTGTCCTAGGCTGCCATTAAGGCTGGGTTTTTGCTCCACGGACCTGTTGGGAGATGGTGCTGTTTCAAAATTTCTACCTAAATGGTATTTCAGTTCAGTAATCTTTAAATGGGGTGAGGTAAGAGGTAGAGGCTAGGAGACAGGTTCAAGATTCATCTGTAAAACAAGCATTTTGTTATTAAATGGTGGGGTTTTGTTGTTGTCGTTTATGGTGATTTATTGTGGCTTTGGGAGTGAGGGCTGATTGGCATCACAGGTGTAGGGTTGCTAGAAACCTCACTCACCCTTTTAATTTTGCCACCAAAGGTGGGAGTGATATGCAGTTCAGGTCCCACTTACAGAAGGAGGAAATGAAGGAAAAATGGTCCTTCCAGGCCTAATCTCAGGGTGAAACAGCTACTGGAGAAACTAATGTTTTTCTTGTTAATATTGTCTATCACTTTTGGCAGGACTCTGGTATATTATGCTAAAAGAATCTATTTATTTTTTTCTTTCTAGCCAAAGCTCCTTGTAGTGTCCTATCTTGACAGGAAATGTGGCCCCAAGGGAGAGGTAGAAAAGTGTCTATAGTGGGTTGAATTATGTCCCCCCAAAACTCATTGAAGCTTGATTTGTGTCCTCCAAGTTTTATGTATGAGAAACTTGGCCCCCACTGTTAAGAGGGTCTGTTAAGAGAGTGGGAAATCCTATTATGGAAATTAAAAGGTGGAACCTTGAAGAGGTGATTGGATTGTAGGACTGTGCAGTAGTGAATGGATTAAAAACGGTGGTCAGGGGTGTGGTTCTGAGGGCTTTAAAAGAAGAGGAGAGTCTGTCTTTCTCTCTCTGCTCTCTCTGCTCTGCCACTTTCTCAATGTGATACCCTGATGTCACTGAAGTCACTACCAAAGAAAGCCTTCACCAGCTGTGTTCTCTAGACTTCGGGCTTCCTAGCCTCTGAAACTGTAAGCAATAAATTTCATTTCCTTATAAATCACCCAGTTCCTTGTATTTTGTTATAAGCAACAGAAACAGACTAATACAGTGTCTTGATCCAGGAAGGAAGGGATGGAGAGAAAATTTAGTCTCATCACAACAGAAACTACATATGCAAAATCCATCATCAAACATACCATACAATGCAATGTGGGAAAAGCACCACATAAGATTGTTGCTCCATAAAAAGTTTTTCTCTAGTGGTGACAGCAGTACATTTGTAAATAAATTGCCAAGTTGCTTTTGGTTTGAGGGGGGAGGAAGGAAAGGATTGTCCCCTGGAAATGCTTTTATTGTCTTAAAGGGGATAATATCTAGCTCTGTTCAGTAAACTGAACTCTTCTGAGGACCTTAACAAATTTATACACCTACCTCTCACCTCTTCCTCCCTGGTGTATTTCACAGGCAGCTTTGCTAACTGACTGCACTACTACAAATAGACTCTGTCACTTTAGAAATAGGATTGTCCTTTTAAAGGCGGATTGATGTACTAAGTGCTAAGGTTATAGAACTGTAGCATGGCTGTGGCAAACACTATAACCTATAAATCCAATATTGACAAATGTCCTGTCTAATCCAGATGTTTCCATTTGTCAAATTGCCTTTATCAAGTCATCACTACAAAGCCCAGGATATAGAAAATCATTGACAAGTTTTGAGTTACGAATCCATAGTTTACAGAGGAAAATGTTATTAAACAATTGAGTATTATTAACTGTTATATGAATATTCTATCTTAATTGTATGTCTCAGCCTCTCAAACTATGCTGCTAATTCTTGACAGTCTAATAAACAGAAAGGTAACCGTGGGTCTAAAGATTTCAAAACTTGGGACTTTCTATTTGTATCTTCTGTTTCATTTGTCAGGTCATTGGAGACAAAGTAAGTTAGTAAAGTAAAATCAACTATGAACTCTGTAACATTATCAAAAGCTTGAAATATATCTCTGTAGAATTCAAATTTAAGAATCTTTAACATAAATATTTCTTAAATGATTTATATTCCACTGTAAAAACATTGCTTTGGGGGTGCCTAGAAAAACATAATGGGTTATCTACCAAAAACCTTAAGAATCAAGGAATAGCCAACCAGCAATTCTCATTTTATATCCCTAATTCCAATATTGGCATTGGAATATCTATTTTCCTTTTTCACATATTGGTCCTCTATCAGTTATTGGATGTTAACCTTGTTCACTAGTGATTTTCATCGATACAAAATGCCATTAAAAGTAAAATACACTGTCATTTTATGACCACTAAGAAACAAAACACTCTGCCGATTATAAGAAGCATTCTGATTTCAGAGATACTGCAATGTTAAAAAATGTGTCTCAGAGTTGATGAAAAAATATCTCTGAATCTCCACAGAACATTATGTTTAGAATCAAACAGCTAAGGGAATATTATGAAGTTCAGTAGTTAGCATTTTCTTGCTATCTTTCATATCAAAGTACATTCCTACTTTGGAGTTCAGGAAGAGTTGTTCATCTGATTTCCACTTTTTACAGAAAGAATAGGTAACATAAGGCAAGCCCAACACATCCTATCTATACTATGCTGGAATTTTGCTAAATGTTTAAAAAACAAATTCAGATTGAGGGGAGAACTATCCAGGAATAAATAAACAAGCTATTAACTAGGACCTAATGAAAATAATTATTGAACTATTCATGGCAGGCATGCACACAGAAAATCCCCAAGTTAGCATTGTTTATTTTAAATATGCTCAGTTTGAACTTTCTTTGAAAATGTCATTTGTGTTTGGGCAGCTGTCATCTTTCAGAAGTTCATACTCACCTTGTACCCTTCTTGTTCCCATGGGTAGGCCAAGCGGAACATGCTTTTAAAACAACATTCCCCTTGAACTTCTGTAGAAATGCACTGACTGATGTCAGAGGCAATGAAATCCTAGAATATGAGATCCTATGTTTGAATGAATCTGAAAGAAAAAAGTCAAATAACAGACTTCTCTCTCTCTCTCCTGATACTGGGAGGGACATTTCACTAGAAACCTAAACATTTTTTTTTTTTTCTGTGAAGAAACATGAATTCCTAACAGCTTTAAAATAAGAGCAAAAGCTTCCTACTCAGATTTCTACCAAAAAAACAAACTTTGGTCCCAGATTCACTTATGAAAACATACCTTCACCAAAGCCTTGACTTATGTGCACAAAAACATTACAAAATCTCTCCAGTGAGTCCCAAATTTTATATATTCAATCTTTCTCTGTCACATTTCCCCTTGGGTGTGTCACTATCTTGAAATGCCAGACCGCTGTGTCCTAACCTGCTCTTTTTGCTCTCCCTATAATTTACTGTCATATACGACATTGCCATCCTCCCAGTTCAAACGAGAAACCTGGGAATCTGTCTTGATTTCTCATTTAATATCACCTCCTACATCCACTCCAGCAGCAGTACAAAATATATCCAAACACTTTAGTTCAATTTTCCCTTTTATCGATGATACCCTGAAGAGGCCACCATCACCTCTTGCCTGGCTTCTCTAGTTGGCTCTCCCACAGCCCCTGATCTATTTTCCACATAGCCACAAAGCGGTTCCTTGTCATCATCCAAGTGTCAGATCCTGTGCCACTTCTCAAACACAAATCAGATTGTTACTACCTTACTTTAAATCCTCCAATCATTCCCCATTGCATTCCAATTACTAGTTTCTTTACTCTCTGCATTTCAGTTTTTTCATCTGTAAAATAGGACTAATCATAATAATAACACCTCACATGGTAGCTATGAAGACGAAATGACTATATATAAAGCTATTAGAGCAACGCTTGACACACAGAAA
This sequence comes from Cynocephalus volans, assembly GCF_027409185.1. Taxonomy (NCBI): domain Eukaryota; kingdom Metazoa; phylum Chordata; class Mammalia; order Dermoptera; family Cynocephalidae; genus Cynocephalus; species Cynocephalus volans. Next base: position 103,706,302 of record NC_084461.1, read on the forward strand.
ATGCCATATGGAGCAGAGCTGTTACTGTTTACAAATAAAACGTAAAGCCCTTACCAAGTCTGACCCTTACCCCTCGTCTTCCACCTCATCTCTTACCACTGTCCCATTCCTCTAGTCTGATCTCTGTCTTTCTCAAGCACACTAGGCTCATTTTCTTCTTAAGGCTTTAGGCCTTCTGTCCTTCCCATAAGAATTGGCCCCCAGCCCTCTCGGGGCTTATTTCTTTTTATTATCCAAGTGTCAGATCCTGAGCTACTTCTTAATGAGACTTTTCCTGACCACCCAAAGTAAATGAGAACCCCTTCCAGTGACTCTATCAGGTCACACAGTTTTATTTCCTTTATAGCACTTTTTAATCTCTAAATTTTTGTTTATATATTTGTAAATGTCTTTATCATTTGTATCTCCATGTAACTCCATGACAGCATGCCATGTTGTTTCTGCTTGTCTGACTTTGGGCAAGTATTTGACTTCTTTGGGTCACAGCTCCTCCATGTGTAAACTAGGTAGGTTGATACCTTCATCTTAGAATTATGAGAATTAAAGTAGTTAATCCATGACAAGGGTCTAATAGTGCCTAGCAAATGAGTGGTCGTCACATACTGGCTTCTTCAAAAGAAAAATTAAATAAAATGTGCTATATAAAGCCGATCTATACCTGAGGCAAGAGCTCATTGGCACTGGAGATTGACGGGGCATTATCTTGATACTCAGAGAAAGATGCTCTGAGAGAATCTTTCACATGTAAAGGAAGAAACAGCATAAGTCCAACCTGCCAGAGACCCGACAATTTTTGAGTATACATTGTAGATTATAATGTTCATCTACTAAAACAGACAAAACTAAAGAGACAAAACTCTCTTCTCAGAAAAGAAGTTATAGGGTTTCCCTGTGCTCCTACTTTCTTGAAGCCTGGAACTGCTGGCCTAGATTGACTGAACAGCTAGTGAAAGGTAGCAAGACCCCAGGTTGATGTCAGAGCCCTTGGGATGCAAACTCCCAAGGTCCCCCAGTATTGTTTTATGGGCTTGCAGATGTCCAATAACAATTATTTTTACTTAGTTCTAAACATATGTAAGTTGGTGTAAGTTAGCACATCCAACCTGTTGTGGCCACGTGCTTGGTTGAATCCAGGCTCAAGGTAACTCATGCCTTCTGCTAGTACTCAGCTCCTAAGCTGTCATCAATAAATCTTATCACAGCTAACACAGCATGTCATTAGTAGTGTGGGATACCGTGTACCTTGCACAAAGCCCAGAAAACACCTACTATATTTTCTACATAGAGCATTTGACACAACTAATAAAACCATCAATCCATTTATGCCTGAAAAACAGCCAACATCACAGAAAACAAATTGCAATATGGAGAGGTTGTTTATTCTACTATAAGGCTACATTTTTTTCTGATATCTCATTTTAATTATAGAAGACATAATTAATAAATTTGCATCCTGGTTACCCTCAGTCTGTCCATGGTGCAGTTTTACCCTTTGACTTGTGTCTAAATGACAGAGTGATTTTGGTAAGGAGCAGCTCTGGATTCAGAAGTAAACACATTTATCTTCCCATTAGTTCTGATGAAATCTATCTACAGGCAGGTTATGTGCCAGGACACTGATATATGCTATGAGGATGCACTGCTATGAACTTCATCTCAGAAAAATCTTTCAGATGGAAAATAAATTAGAAAACTTCCTCCAGAGAAAATGAGCTAACTGGAAAGATTTGAGTCTCTTGGTTTAGGAGATTTGCCTAGAGTTAGCTTCTCTTGGGGAAATTCAGTGAATGTGTTCTTAGCAATTCTAGGAAGACTTGAGATCTTCTGAGACAAACATTATGGTCTTATGTAAATTCAAGGAAGCTTTCTTTGTGAAAATAGCCCAGGGAAGTAAATTTGCAAATAACTTTTAAGAGTCTACTGCAACTTGACTCTTAAAAGAATAAAATATGCATATTTACTCTTGCTTATAAGATATATAAAATGAAGTGTGGGAAAAAACTGGAAATTATCTTCAACTTTTAGGAACACATGAAACTAGCCATATCATGCAGGGTGGTCCCAGAAACATAGAGAAAGTTGTATTAGAACAAGATCTGCACTTTCCAAGCAGAATCTAGAGACATAGCCCTAATCAATAGTTACCCATCAACAAGTTAATCACAAGACTGTCATTCCAAAGAGTGATTCCTAAATGTGTCAGAATTGACAATTGCTAAGTTTAGGCAATGACAGTCTTTTCTGAGTTAGCAGGAGCATGCCAGTTTGACATTAGGCTGATACTAAACACTACTTCATTAATCTTCTCATGTGTTATCTGACTCACACAGACTCACATTAGGAGCTCATAAACCAGTTATCTATATTTCTATTTTGCAAGGTAATGAAATGTATTTATTCTCAGAAATAATTTACCAATGGCATCTGCATTAGTGACATTTTTCATATTGACTGCAGCACAAATTCAGTGTGTAATTAATAAGGCACAAACAACAGAGATTTAAAAATGGCTAAAAAACTTTGCAATAAAAATGTATAAAAAGGGAAACATGAAGTAGACATGCTTTTTCCTATTTCTACTGCTAAGTACCACTAAAAATTCAGGTCATTATATATAAAACAAACATAAGAAGACTTTTGAAAGGTGGAAAGAAGGTAGGCTGGCTAGGAAACTCAGGGCCTGGGGATTGACACAGAAGTGAGTTCCTTGGCTTGTTTTGTTTTGTTTTTATTTTTTGTCTCATATATCCCATACTTGGAGCTGAAGGAGCCATCAAACCAGAAATACTAACAAGCAGAAAAATAAAAGCCTGCCCTCTCTAGATAAATAATGAGGAAAAGGACAGCCTAGCAAGACAGAGAACTTTAGACGATAGCCACTCTACTGAAGCTAAATACCACAGAAAAAACCATGGCACCACACCCATGCATGTCCACCAAGGTTGAATGGGGTACTGAGACTTCCACTATGGGAAGTTTGTAATGAGGCACCACACTTCCTTCTGGAATGTTGTCAGAGAACTCTAGGGAAGATATTGGGACCTTCATCTCCACTGGGAGGTAATAAGCTCATCCCTAGTGGTTTCAGTGGAGACCACATGTGGATCCTGGACTTCCACCCTTTTCTGGCAGTAATGGGAACCCCCCACCACCACCCACCACCAACGCTTGTGTGTCAACAAAGGCTGAGGGGGAATCCTAGACTTTTACCCTCACCTGACAGAAATGAGGTGACACACCCCCATGCCCCACCAGAGTGATGTCAGAGTTAATGTTAAATTAAACCAATTAAAATAGAAGATACAAATAACATCCAGGGACTCATGACATAATATGAAAATGTCCAGCTTTCCATCAAAAATTACTCATCATATCAGGAATCAAGACAATCTCAAACTTAACAATAAAATACAATCAATAGATGCCAATACTGAAATGACAAGATGTTAGAATTATCTAACAAAGATTTTAAAGCTGCCACAATAAAAGTGCTTCAATGAACAATTACCAATATACTTGGAATAAATAAAAAATAGAAAACCTCAGCAATTCAATAGAAAGTATCAGCAACGAACAACCAATTGGAAATTTTAGAACTGAAAAATGCAATAACTGAAATAAAAACCCTAGTGTGTGGGCTCAACAGTAGAATGGGAAGGACAAAAGAGCCAGTGAACTGGAAGACAGAAAAATAGAAAGCACCCAATCTGAACAATATAGAGGATATAGACTGAAAAGACAACGAACAGAGTCTCAGGGACCTGTGATACTTAACAAAATATCTAACATTCATTTCATCAGAATGGAGAAGAGAAAGAGGGTGGGGTTAAGAGGGACCCTAAGGTCTGAAAGCTTCTCAAATTTAGAACATAAACCTTCAGATTTAGTAAACTGGGTAAACCCAAAATAGGATAAATACAAAGAAACTATGCCAAGACAAACCATAATTAAGCTTTGAAAATAAGGAAAGATAAAAATCTTAAAAGCCAGACAAACATGGAATCTGACCTGTAGGGAAAAACAATTTGAATGACAATGGATTCCTCGTTAGAAATCATAGAAGTCAAAAGGGAGTGGCACAATATTTCTCAAGTGCTGAAGGAAAAGAACTGTCAACCCGCATCCTCATCCAGCAAAAATATTCTTAGGAACAAGGGGAAATCAAGACATTCTCAGATGAAGTAAAACTAACCAAATTTGTTGCCAGCATGCCTACCTTAATGAATGGCTAAAGAAAATTTTGTAAACAGAAATAAAACGACAAAAGAAGGAACACTGGAACATCAGAAAGGAAGAAAGAACACAGTAGGCAAAAATATTAGTAAATACAATAGGATTTCCTTCTCCTCCAGAGTTTTCTAAATTATATTTGACTGTCGAAGCAAAAAATATAATACTCTCTCATGAAGTTCTAAATATATGTAAATGAAAATTTTAGAACAATTATATCATAAATGAGAGAGGGTAAAATGGCATAAAAATGAAGAGTTTCTATCCTTCACATCTGGTAAAATGACCTGTAGATGTATGATAAGTTATGTGTATATAATGCAATACCTACAGCAATTACTAGGGGAAAAAAAACTATACAAAGAGAAACATTAAAAAGTACTATAGATACATAAAAATAAAAATAGAATTCTAGAAAAATGTTGAAATAACCCAGAGAAATGAAAGAAAGAGGAAACAGAAACAAAAGAAAAACCAGAAAAAGAAAACAGAATACAAAAAATTAAATGGCAACATAAATCCTAACATATCAGTAATAACATTAAATATCAATGGCTTACACACTCAAATTAAAAGACACAGAATGACAGAGTGGATTAAAAACATGACAACTTTCTGCTGTCCTCAAGAAACTTACTTAAAATATGTGTAGGCAGGTTAAAAGATATACCATGCAAATATCAATCAAAGGAAAGCAAAAGAGCACATTAATATCAGATGTCAACCTCAAAGCAAAGAAAATAACAAAGAAGGGCATTATATAATGATAATGGGTCAATTTACCAAAAAGAAATAGTAATTCTAAATGTGTATGAACCAAAAAACAGAGCTATAAAATCTTTAAAGCAAAAACAAATAGAACTGAAAGGAGAAATAGACAAATTACAGATCCATGGTTATAGTTGGAGACTCAACACACTTCTCTCAACAATTTTATAGAACAAATAGAAATAAAATCTCCAAGGTTTTGAAGAACTCAACAACACCATTAATCAACAGGATCTAATTGACATTTTTTAAATGCTCCACATAGCAGCACAAAACACATTCTTTTCAAATGTCCATGGAACATATATCATATGGACAGTGTTCTCACCAGAACGCAGTCAAACTAGAAATAAATAATAAAAAGATAACAGGAAAATCTGTAAACACTTAGAAGCTAAAAAACAGTTTTAATTAACCCATGGGTTAAAAAAGAAAACTCCAATTTTTAAAGATATATGGAAATTAATGAAAATAAAAATAAAAATATCAAAATTTGTGAAACACAGGTAAAGCAGTGCTGAGAAGAAATTTTATAGCACTTAGCACATACATTAGAAAACAGGAAAGTCTAAATCAATAATCTAAGATCTTACCTTAAGAATAAAGAAGAGCAAAATAAATCCAAAACAAGCAAAAGGAAGAAAATAGTAACAATAAGAGTATTAATAAATGAAATTAAAAGCCAGAAAAATAATAAATAAAATCAATTTTAAAAAGAGCTGTGTTTAAAGAAGAAGTAACACCAATGCTACACAATCTCTTCCAGAAAATAGAAAAGGAGGGAATAATTCTCAATTCATTTTATGAAGCTAATATTATCCTGATATCAAAAAAAGGAAGGAAGGAAGGAAGGAAGGAAGGAAGGAAGGAAGGAAGGAAGGAAGGAAGGAAGGAAGGAAGGAAATTCCAAAAAAAGAAAACCAAAGACCAGTATCCTTCATGAATAAGAGGGTACTTCAAAAAATTCATGGAAAAATATAATTAAAAGATAATACAAATCTTTCTATGAGCTTTTTGAAGATCCCTCATACAGATGCAAAAATCATTTTAAAAAATCAGCATATAAAATTTAGCTCTGTGTGTGTGTGTGTGTGTGTGTGTGTGTGTGTGTGTGTGTGTGTGTGTATTTAAAAAATCATACCTTATGACTAAGTTTTGTTCCAGGAATGGTTTAGTATTTGAAGATTAACTAATGTAGTCCACAATATTAACAGGCTAGTAAGAAAAATTACATGATCATGTCCATTGATGCAGAAAAAGCATTTGACAAATTGAAGAAAGACCACACAGTAGAACAATGTCATCTCAATTTTAATTCCCACACATCATATCATAGCAAAATATGCACCTCCTAAGACGTGTTAGCTGTCCTATCTTTATAAGTTTGCTTTATTTGGTTCAGGTGGCCATTCTCAGATCAAGCAATTAAGGCCATATGGGTGAGGACCTCTGGTACATATATAGCAGAAAGAGCCCATTTTGATGAGGAATGAGGAAAGGGCATTGTAGGACTAGAAAGATAGTCCAAAAAATATCTACAGAAAATATGTTTGGAAAGTCCAATACATCTTCAATTCCAATAGGAACAAGAAAGTTATGAAGTTAGAACTTTATTACTTACTCCTTTTGATTAGCTCTTCCTATTTTTCAGATTCTACCATTCTTCAATGCTCAGTCCAATCCTACATCCTCCATGAATTCCTGTCTGTACATTCCAGTCTTCACTGATCTCAGCTCTTTAAAATTCCCACAGTACCAATGCAGCGTACCAGGTCATTTAGAATGTAATGATGTGTCGAGATATATGGTTCACTACTATTTTTAATTTATTAGTGCTGGCTCAGAAATCATGACTCATACTTCTAAATGCCCCTGTCTAGTGTTGTTTTCCACACACACAGTAGCACAACAGGTGTTGAATAAATTCTTATACATTTATTGAATAATCATGGACATATTCCTGTAGTCTTTTCCAAAATGGAATCCAAGAAGCTGCATATTTTGAAAGTGATAGAAAAATATGGAATTTATTGATCAAGATGAAGAAAAATATTCAAGAAATAAATTGGGAATTTTTCTACTGAGGTATTAAAATAAAAATGCTGGAAACTTGAGTTATTTACCATTGTTACTGAATTATTTCTCACAGAATATATGGAAGAAAGAAAAGTACCTTGCCTGCTTTACTAGCAATAAAACTGAGGTACAGAGGTACTGAGAAAATTACTTGGCTTGAAAATAAAGTTAGCTACAAAGCCAAGGCTCCATTTTATTTGTGTATTTCTATTCAGCTATTCATTCTTTATTGACTGTGTGTTATGGTTTTATAAAAGGTACCAAGGAATAAAAGAAAGGGTTCCCACCTTCAAAGAACTCTCATAAGTTAGTGGAGGAGACAAGATGTATAAATAAGGTAAAAGATAAAATAATATAATATCGAAATGCCTCTTCTCTGAAATCTTAAATTCCATTATCCTACTCTTAGACCACAAACACTTATCCTTACAGATCCCTCACTTTTACTTTTAATATATTTAGTATTTTTTTATTATTGAAAACTTTTGCCTTATACCATTACATTTCCTCCCAGCCTCTTAGACATCTCCCTCCCTTCATTTCTTCTCCTGCCTGTACCCCATGCTAAAACAGTGTGATCACTCAGTATTACCCTCAGTTCTCCTTTTTGTTCTATTCATTCATTCATTCATTCATTTAATCAATCCACAAATGCATATTAAATACCTACTTTGTACAGGCACTGTCCTCAGCACTGGGGGTAGAGCGGTGAATCAAATCATTGTCCCCTGAAGCTTATGAGGTTGTGGAACTAGCCAACCCCCCAGCTTTTCTTCTATATTCTGACTTAACTGATAAGGAAGAAAAAAAAAATCACAAAATAGGATGTTTTGATGCCACTAGAAATCCATGATCTTCTACCTCACCCAGACTACTTTCTTTTCTTTTTTGGCAGCTGGCCTGTATGGGGATCCAAATATATGACCTTGTTGTTACCAGCACCATTCTCTAACCGAGTGTGCTAACCAGCCCAGTCCTTCACCCAGACTTTAAACTTGATTAATGATCCCTTCGTGAATCCCCCTCTGACCTTTTTCCCAAATGTTTTCTCTTCTCCTCAGATCATCTACACCGTAATATCCCAGCCTTGGCAAATGGCCTTTTCCCTTTCTGCACTAAGAAAAGCAGGCCCATGTCATGAGAGTTTCCTCAGTTTCACTACGGTTTCTTTCCCCTGGGTTTGGCGTCTCTCCTGGTGTCTGGTCCTTCTCCTTGCCAGGTGACCCCTCCATTGTTTCAGAACTTTCCTGCTCTAGTCTCCCAAGAGGTATTGTTCTATTAACCAATCACCATGTTTTTCTTGTGCCTTCAACCTGTGATGAGTCATTCTCCTTTGCATATAAACATGCATGTCTCTCCTATCTAGAAAAATAAAAACAAAATCCCTCTGCTCTGACTTCTTCCTCTATTTATTATTCTATCTCCTTTCTTCCCTTAAAAACAGTGAATTAAGTGAACCTTTCATAAAGTGAAACTTTAAAATGCCCTGTATCCTCGATCTTGTGAGAGATCATGACAGTCAGAAACTCTTGGTGAAGACTCATTCTACATTGCTGTAATACCTGTAGATGGTAGTATGACAATCTTGATGATTTGTTTGCAGTTTTATGTAGCATTGTTTGTTGTGAGAAAATCCCTGGTGCCATCCTGGTAGTAGTGATAAATTGTCCATGTTCAATAACAGGGTACTTCAAAAAGTTCATGAATGGATTTTAATTCCATTTTCCACAAACTTTTTGAAGTACCCTTGTTAAGGCAGAGATAGCCTTCATTACCACTTGTCAATGCTTGAAATCCACCATAGGCATACACAACAAGCCTGAAAAAGTGAACAGCCCGGGGAGGCAGGGAAGTACAGAAGTTGGCAAAAAAAGAAAAAAAAAAAATTCGTACCTTTTGCTACCATGAAGAGCCCTTGGGACCGAGATGATTTGCGTCTCTACTGAGAGAGCAGGGTAGAGCCCACCACCCTGTCTTTTCTCATTCTGTTGCTCTGCTTCTCTTCAGGAACAAGTTTCTCCTTGGATCACCTTGCTTTGGGTTTCCTGAAAGCTCTGCTTCCACTCTGAACATCCGAGCATCGTAACTCCCCATCCTTCGGATGCCAGCAGAAAATAGAAGGTAGAATTATCTGCTGGAGAAACAATAGAATCTTCTCTACATAAGAATAAATAAATAAATAACAAATCAGTGTTTGATCCTGACAATATCTACAAGATCCAGAGAAGCAATGGATATAAAAAGTTCCAACCTTTTTTTCCACCAACTGCAATATCATTTCCATTATTTCTCCAGGCTCGCATTCTGAATTCAAAGCAATTTATCTGAAGTTCAGACACAGTCACTGCGATTTAGTTTCAGTTTTATGGCAACTGCAGGTCTCTAATAAGTATGCTCCTTTCATTGATTTTGTTCCCCTTCAGCTGCTGCTGTAAATGTAATTGAAATTTTCTGGGTTTTTTTTCCCTCCTGACCTAACTCTTTTTTTTAAACTGACAAGAAAGAAAACAGTGCAGTGTCCTGTGAGTTTCATATACTCCATTAATAAGAAATAGTTTCCTCTAGAAGTGGACTTCCCTTCATTTCCCTTTTATAACTTATCTATTTAAGAAAAAAAAGCCCAAGTAACCCCTCCCCCCATCACATTTATCTTAGAGAATCAGTTAATTTCAGCACTTAGAGTAGAAGGATCCTTTTAAATCTGGAGGGTTGCAACATGAAATATATGTAAGTAATCTGGATTTTTGAAAACAGTGTTTATTTTTTTAAGTTACTCTTCAGTGTTGAGATGTTTCTCCATTGATGGATTAATACAGCTATGTAAGGATGGACTGTTTCCTATGCAAGAGTTAACTTGAGACCTCAGGCTAAAAGGAACCAAAAATGGTTCTTGGGCAAACACAAGTACTTCCTACAGAGAAAGATATCCTTGACACAGGGAGGTTGACAGTCTTGCCTGTCATAAGCCAAAACTCAGATATCTCTGTCTCTTGTGCACAGTCATTGGAAACATACACTAAAAGTGACATATTGAAGGACCAGCCACATTTCATTCATTTCCTTCTTCCCCCTGAACTTTCCACTCTGATTTGAGATGACACTTTTAATATATACTACAATCTCGTATGTATTTGGGTACTTGGGGGATGACACTACTCTAGTCCAGTTTGCTTCTTTATTTTTAGAATATATTTTGGAATCTGGTTAGTTAGATATTTCTTCATTTTTCTTATTCAAAAGTGTTTTGGATTTGTTTACACATTGGTTCTTCCAAACATATTTTATAAAAATATAAAATGCTATAAAACTTCCCCTTCATATTTTCAAAATGTAATCAGTAAATTCATCTCTACAAGTATCAACCTTCCATTTATTTAGGTATTTATTTGTATCATATAATATAGTTTTTAATACTGCATTTTTATCAAATCCAGTACATCATTAATAGCAAGATGCCATTATTTTACATACAATTAATAAAGAGAAACCATTGCTAATTGTAGGATGCTATAAATTATTATATATGTTTTCATTTCAAAGAGGATAAAATTTTAAATAAGTGCAACTTAGAATCAATGAAATATGGTAACCCTTGTCTTTATGGAGTTCTAATTTTAAAAGTCTATTTCTGGTGCCTAAGCTTCCCATGAGTAAGTTTGTCCTATGTTTAGTGGCTTGTTTTGTTTAGATTTGACTATGAGTGAGCATTTAATTGAGGAACCATAGATACAGAAACATGTACAAATCCTGGATTATCACAAACGGAACACAGCCACCTAACATGCACCTAAGTCAAAGGTCAGAAATCACCAGCACCCCAAAACCCTCCTTGTGCCTTCTCTTATTCCCTATTCTCCTCCCAACAGAAAATTCTTATGCTGACTTCAAGCAGCATAGATTAGTTTTGCCAGTTTTTGACCTTTACGTAAATGGAACTATAGCATGTACAGTGTATACCATGTACTCTTTGGTGTCTGGTTTTGTTTGCTGAACAAAGAGATTTATTATTTTTGTTGTAGGTAGATATAGGCCTTCATTCTAATTGCTATATAACATCGCACTGTACGAACACATTTGTCCATTCCACTATTACCAGATAATTTCTACTTTCACATATTTCACTTATACAGTAAGCACTAGCTTTATTTGAAAATAATGGTTTTAGAAATAAACAAATTATTGCCTCATCATGTGTTTAAGAAATAAAACATGAAAAACATTTTAACACATTAATTTTGCTCTGTAGTTTCTGAATTTTTATCTTGATATATAGCAATGATGACATTTTAAAAACATATTTATTTCCCAAGATCAAGAAGAGATAACAAGCAAAGCCAGAGATCAGTCTGGGCTAAAGCCACAAATTGAAGCAGATTCCTTTCTAAAATATTGCACGCAATCAGAGGGATTTATCACCTTAGAAACCAAGTGTCACTATCTTTGACTTTTTTTTCTTAGTTGAGTTTCTCCTATTTCTTTATTTTTTTCTTCATTGCCTCCTTTCCTTTCCCAATAATGCTGTCACCTAGAAAATGTCCTCAAACTGCTAAGTTCAGTGGTGAAACATTCCTAAAATTTAAAAATCTACGTCTTAAAAGATATGGTTTGTCAGAGTGAGAAAGAGCAATGATCATATTTTAGCAACAGTTAAATTTATTTATCATTTCATAAAAAGAATACACCACTGAATACATGATAAAACAGACATGAGAAATTAACGTAAATTCTACTTTACTAAATTCTCCAACTTTCAGAAAAATCTAAGGGTCCATGTTAATTTCTGAAAGGTTGGTGTTCTGATTAGAGTATCACAGGACAGTATTTCAAAATAAACAGGAAAAATGTAAGAGAAGGTGATGTCTTCAAAAGCCACCCACTAAGTAGGGTCTCTATCTTTCGTGCTCCGTGTGTGCTCAGGAAATATAATGGTGCCACCTGTCTCAACTCTTCAGTCATCCACGCTCAGGTGCAGCTTAGAGCTGGGAGCTATGGAGCGAGCACAGGCTTTCAAATCAGCAGGCGCCAGCTTGGACAAGTGATCTAACTTCTCTGAATGTCAATTTTCTCATTCAGAAAATGGGAATAATAACATCTACCTCCTAGGACTGTGGTAAAGAGCACATGAATGATGCATAGAAAGCACCCAGACTGGGGCACCCAGTTTTCATTTCCTTTAGCCAACGGTAGGCAAATCTTTTCCATCTCCCATGAGATCAGTAGGTTTTAAACACATTTATCAGCCGAACCTTTTTATCAAATGAAATCTTACACAGACTTAATTGCTTATAAGCAATCAAACAAGTTAAAACCAGAGCACAATTTGAAATTTGTATCTAGATAGTTCTTCCATAGGTCATCAGGGAAAAAAATGTCCAAATCTTTTGCCATTGAGCAAGATGGTCTTCACTCACTTCAGAAAGATTATAGTCTTTTTAACAAAGTTCTCTCGAGAAAGAAATCTCACAGGAAATCTCTCATTTGTTAGCTTAAATTCCAGTATCTGCTAAGATACAGGCAAGAACTGCATCTCAAAGTTGCAACCAAATTACTCAGTATTGAAAAGAATCCCCTTTCTCCTTCCCTTGAAGGGGAATCAAAAACATCTACTCACATGCTGACACATGTATATCATTTATTGTAGGCTTGTTATGTCTCCCTATCACCCTCAAACTCTTCTCGTGAGATTCAATAACCAGTCCTTTAATCTGTCTTTAAAATTCTGTTCATTCAATCCTTTATCATTTTTCTCACCTTTCTTTGAGACATTTTAACTCTCCATATCTCACTTCAGATTCTTTAAATTTGGAAAAAATGCTCCTCTCCAAAGGGAGAAACTCTGCCCTGAAAAAACAAAGGCAGCCAAACATCTATAACCAAAATTGATTCCTCTGGGGGTTGGTGGAGGGGCTGACCCCTCATGAGAAAGAGAGAGATGTGATTTAAAATCTGCCTCCAGACACAAGCACTTAATTTGTTAGCCTTGGCAGCCCATTTGTACTATGTCACACCAATAAAGTTATAAAAATTGAAGCTGAAATGAATCTATTTCCTCTCAGCTCTGAGTCTGTCCTTTTCTAATCTGGTATAAGTGATACTTTGATTCAGAGTTCCTGTTATTCATGGTGTTGATATCCTAGAAAACATAGTTTGCTTAGAGCAAATGTGTTATAAACAATTTTGCAGGGTCAAACCAAGCCATTCAGTAAAGATGAGATTAATTCAATGGGGCAAAGAATTGCATACATTAAGAACCTCCTGTGTGTCAGGCCCTAGTGTAGACTTATCTTATTTAACACACACACATGCACATAAGCACACCCCAAGTGGGTAAGAGCTCCATTTTAAAAATAAGTAAAGTCAGCTCAGAGAGTTTAAGCAATACTCCCTGAATCACACAGCTATTAAGAGGTTAATCTAGAAAACAAGTACAAGGAAGAATGACTTCAAAGTCAATGATTTGGAGAAGGAAAGAACTAAATGAATAAAATCTTAAGGTTGTATAAAAACTATTTCCAAATATTTTTCTTTCTAGACCTCTCCTAGAAACACCTCAACTAAAATAAAGTTCAATATATCTACACTGTAACGCTGTCTTTGCCTGGGACTCCCCCTGACAGCCAGTCCTGAAACCACAGGGTTTCCATGACATGGGATAGAAAGAAGGCATATTGTCAAACTAATAGTCCCCATCAAGCTGAAAATTGCCTTCAGCAGGCAGATTAGAGCTTCAAGCAACTCCCTGTTCTCCTGCCCTAGCAACCACATCCCATCTGCAAACAGCTACGGTAGAGTCATTCCCCAAATTACGAGAAGAGATGAGGCTCCACAAACGACTCTACTTTTCTCCTCACTGTGGGCCTGCTTGGCAGATACCCTCCACTTAATGCGGCTTCTATCTCGGTAATCTCATGTAATCAGATTTTGCATCTATAATATTAATAAAATGCCAAGTTTCAAAAGGAGATGAAGTGAAGTAATATTCTTTTTAATTTAAAAGCTTTGCTACACATCTGTGCTTTACAATTATTTGTCTAAAACAAATGGACTCATCTGTTAATTTCCTGTACTAAAGTAGTACATAAATTAAATTAGAATCTCAATCATTAAAAAATAATGACACAGAGTTATGGATTTAGCCATTTCAGTGACTGAAAACAGGCCTTTTCCTTGGGAATTATCAGTAGATAAAACTATGACTAAGACAGTTAATAGCATTTAATGCATAAGGTCAGAGACCAAATCACTTTTAGCCCCATTATGAGCATTTCCTGGTTACTAGTTTGATTTTGACCTTGTTAATATAGATGTCAGAGGGCACAAGGGTACACCAAGTCTCTTTAAAACATAGATCTTCATGCCTAAGTGGCTCTTCACCATGCACTAGATGAAAAGCAGTAAGTTGTATATTCTGACCACTCCTGCTAGTACTTTTTTACAAGGGGAGCTGGTAGAGTTTCTTTTTGCATTGGTTTTGTTTTCATCAAAATCATTGATTTAACCTGTCTTAGATTGAGCTGAAAAAGAAGGGATAATGTAAGGTTAAGTTTTCAGTCGTAACACATGCTTATACATGGGTAACATAGCCTTTAACATAAAGGAAATAATGTGAAGACATCTCACAAGAAGATATAATGGCAGTATTACAAAGAGGAAAAATGAGGCATTAAATTAGGTGACATTTCTTAGACAAGAAAAGGAAGCCAAAGAGCACAGCGTCCCTGAGAGCCCAGAACAGGAAAAGTGTTCAGGCAGCCCAGAGCCCTCACACACTCCCCCAAGACTGAGTAGGAGTGCTACCAGAGAACATCGGAAATGTGAGGACAAGATCTCGCAGAAAAATGAGAATGTAAATTTCTTCCTGAATGAAAGTGATGAACTGACTCTCCCAATAATCTCAAAGAAAATCACAAATAACTATCATTCATTTAACTCTTTGCAGTCAAAAACACACACACTCCTCGTTGTAAAGTTAATATAATTATCTGCATTTTGCAAAATGAGAAGGCAAATCTTAGTGGTTAATTCATTTGCCCAAGGTAATTCAGCTAGTAAGAACTGGGATTGGGGCTTGAGCCCTGGTCCAGTGAAACCAAATCCTGTGATTTCCATTACAGCACATTATTCTAAACCAGCAATTGTTTGTGTTGCAAGAGAGAGAAAAAAAAATGATTGCTTTTTCTGCCTCTCTCCTGCTAAAGAGTAAGGACTCTTTTGCTGGACCAGATCCTAGATGCTCCTTTATAATCTTGGAAATGGAGGGAAAAGGGGAAACATTAAGATTCACAGAGGTTATCTGTGGACAATCTCTACATAATATAAAGCTAAGGTTAGGTAATGGGGGAACTGAGGAGCTCTACTGGCTCAATGTAGGAGGAAAAGTGAACTAAACCATGAATTCTTTTCCCCAGAAGTTAGCCAGGCCTGTAAAAATGTTTGGAACTAATTCTGTAGGAATTTTAAAGAGCTGTGTTTAGCATTAACGTAATAAAATGGGGTTTTTTATTATTATTGCTATATTGTTGGAATATATATATACATATATTTGGAACATATATTTCACTTTTGCTTGCTGAACTGCTGTTATTCTGGCTCCACACTAGTATTGAACCACAAGGACTTTAAGCTTATATGGGTTTCATTTGTATAATATATTTTTAAAATATCTTGGTAGTGATGGTAAATGTAAAAGCCAATACTGGACAATTTTACATAAATACATAGAGTTTTAACAGAAATTGTGCAAATATATAGTGAACCAAACCTTCCAGTCTTTTCTACCCTAACACACTCTACCCTCAGTCAAAATGGACTACATTTTGTTCCTTGGAAATACTCCAGACTTTTGTCGCTTCATATCTTTGCTCCAGGACCCCTTCAGGAATGGCTTCCTGTGCTTTTCTATATGGGCACAATGCATCTTAATTTATAGATGTCTGTTCAGACCAGTGGAGTATATTAGAGAACCCAGAGATCACTCCTCAGGCTTTCAGCCATCTGATATTAGACAAAGGAAACAAAAATCTACATTGGGGAAAAGATTGCCTCTTCAACAAGTCGTGCTGGGAAAACTGTATATCCATATGCAGAAGAATGAAACTAGATATGCATCTCTCACCGTACACTAAAATCAACTCAGAATGGATTAAAGACCTAGGTATAAAACCAAAACTGTAAAATTACTAAGGGAAAATAGAGATGAAACACTTCAGCAGTTAGGTCATGGCACAGGCTTTATGAACATGAGCCCGAAAGCACAAGCAGCAAAAGAAAAAAATTAAACAAATGGGACTATCTCAAACTAAAAAGTTTCTGCACAGCAAAGGAAACAATCAACAGAGTGAAAAGACAATCTACAGAGTGGGAGAAAATTATTGCTAACTATGCATCTGACAGGGGATTAATATCCAGGATATACATAGAACTCAAGCAATTATACAGTAAAAAAATAAATGACCCAATTAAAAAATGGGCAAAGGAGCTGAATAGACATTCTTCAAAGGAAGGCATGCAAATGGACAACAGATACATGAAAAAATTTTCAACATCACTAGTCATCAGGGAAATGCAAATTAAAACCACTTTGAGATACCACCTCATTCCAGTTAGACTGGCTATAATCAAAAAGACAGTGAATAACAAATGCTGGTGAAGGTGTGGAGAGAAGAGAACACTACTGCACTGTTGGTGGGAATGTAAATTAGTACAACCACTTTGGAAAACAATTTGGAGGTTTCTCAAACAATGATAGATAAATCTTCCATATGATCCAGCAATCCCTCTTCTGGGTATATATCCAGAGGAATGGAAATCATCATGTTGAAGAGATACCTGCACTCCCATGTTTATTGTAGCTCTGTTTACAATAGCCAAGATATGGAACCAAAATAAATGTCCATTAATAGATGATTGGATAAGGAAACTATGGTATATATACACTATGGAATACTACTCTGCCATAAAAAAGAATGAAATACTCCCATTTGCAACAACGTGGATGAACCTGGAGAAACTTATGTTGAGTGAAACAAGCAAAGCACAGAGGAGTAAATACCACATGTGCTCACTCATATGTGGGAGCTGAGAGAGAAAGGAAGGCAGAAAAGAAAGACCACAGGAGGGAGGGAACATTCCTAGGGCCGCAAATTGGAGTAGAGGGGACAGGGGGAGGGGGATGGGGCTGGGGGATAATTGGGAGGGGACAAAGGATACAAAAGTAATTTCTGGTAATGGATATGTCCCCAGGATGAATCTGGCCCTCACATCATGGGCAGGAGGGGGGACAATCATCTTTGTATCTCATGAATATTCATAATAAATAAATAAAATTTAAAAACTTGCACTTCTTTGAGTTCTAGTAAGATTTAAAATTTTTCATATGTTTCAAATTTGAATTAAAAAAATTATAGATGTCTGCTTTGAACAAGACCTCCCTAATTCATTCATGTGTTCATTTTACATTAATTCATTTCATTGTGAGGGTTTCACAAAGAAAGAGATAGGGAGAGACCTAAAGGGAGTTTACTACCTATTTAAAAAGTTACTATATGGAGTTGGAGAGTAGGGAAGAGCCAAATGCATCCCTACATAAAGTTGGAGTCTTAGGACCCTTTAGAAAAGTGAATCTTCTTTAGGTGTTTTGATCAATTCCACTGAGCATACAGCAGCTGGAAGGATGACGCAAGGGCTGGTTAGCTGATTGTCAAAGCAAAATCATCCCGAGCTTCAGACATTTGGAAATAAGCAGGAGAACTGGGATAATTGCCCAGCAGGTGGCGAGGAGACATTTCTACCATGAGACAATGAAACAGGTTTGAATATTAAAAATTGAACTGCAGTCTTCATTTATGAGTCTCCTACTAATCGTGGACGTTGAAAAAAATTGGTCTTATCTGTGACTCTAGTGAGACCGGATCCTGACATTAGTCAAGCAACTGAATGAATTTTCCTAAGTACTTACTTTATACCAAAACAAGAGTGGAGCTACTCAAGACAGCAAGCTGAAAAGGCTAGTCTCTCCAACACAGAAAAGCGTGAACAGTGTAGCCACCCACCTGGGACAACAGGAAGATTCTCCCTTCCCTCAAGGAGTTCAGTGAATTCTTGCCAATGTCATGCCACCCTCTCTGGGTTTTGTAGAATTCTGTGGGTCTAGTATATTAGATTCCATGGATTTCCAAGCTACAGACAAAGGTAATAGTCTCCTTCCTATGACACTTTGAATATGGTGTCACCTGTTTGATTCCAGAAGGAAGGCAAACTTCCTTTTAGACAATAATAGCAACCCACATAAGATGATATGTGCTGGAGTGCTTTTAAAATACACTGATGTATAAAGGATATGAGAACAGAATCTAGAAAACTTTGAATAAGAAATAAACACTCTGGTAAAGGAAAATCATACCTGTATAAATATAGCTTGTTCCAGGAAAGGTATAATATGAATCAGGAACAAATTTGGATTCAAGACTATATTTTTGACATGGTTACCTGTCTTTATTTCCATTAAAATATAGTGCTATTTCAAGTTCAAATATAGAAACGGGGCTTTAAAAGGAGCAAAACTGACTTACGTAAAGTTCAGTGTCTTCTCTTTTCTCTGTTCACCCCCAGTTGACCAAAAGCTAATCAGTTTAAGGAAGAAAATACAGGTAAAAGGTGAAGAAAATGCACCAACTCAATTTTATCCCTGAATGTTTAAGCAAGAATTGTGGCTTCTACCAGCAAATGTCCTTTGTGATAGGAATCTAGATATTTGGAAAAGTGTAATAAAATTTGGCCACATAAAAAATGACCCATTTAAAGGTGTGTTATAAGTAATCTGTAATAATTTGGGATTATAATTTTTATAATTTTTATGCTGCTCTGTACATGGCAAAAGACAACAAGAGATAATATTTCAAAAAAATCAACAATATTATTTCTGCCTGGCAGGGTGATTTGATGCATCTACCTACTTACAATAAGCATGTATAATTTTTAAATTGGAGGAGGAGGCAGTAAGACTGTTATTTTTAAAGAACATATTGTCCTTCCGTAAAAGACTTACATAGATTTTTGTCTTTAGTGCAACAGCTCCAACAAAGTAGAACTAAAACTATACTTGTCTCTAAAAGTGTATGCTCCTTTTGAATTTAACTCCTAGAATTTATGACAGGACTTACTTGAAGGAGAAAAAAACAGCTCAATTTTGCCCTTGAGAAACAAAGTAAAGTTTTTTCCACAGACAAAATAAATATAATAAAAGCCAATTTTTTAATCAATGTTATTATCATGTTCATTATTACAAATCATAATTATTCTTTGTGCCCCTTACCCAATTTCTCCCTAACCCTCCCTCCCTCCCTCTTTCTTACCTCTAGTAATCATAGATTTGTTCTCTCCTTCTGAAAGTTCAATGTATTATTTTGATCTTTCTTTCTTTCTTTCTTTCTTTCTTTTTCTTTTTTTCTTTCTTTCCTTCCTTCCTTCTTTCCTTCCTTCCTTCCTTCTTTCCTAGCACCCACTTATGAGTGAGGACATGTGGAATTTCTCTTTCTGTGTCTGGCTTTTTTCACTTAACATAATTTTCTCCAGGCTTATCCATGTTGCTGCAAATGGCAGAGTTTCATTCTTTTTTATGGCTGAGTAGTATTCCATTGTGTACATATACCACATTTTCCTTATCCAGTTATCTGTTTTTGGACAATTAGCTTGGTTCCATATTTTGGCTATTATAAATAAAGCTGTGATTAACATGGGAATGCAGGTATCCCCTCGACATGATGATTTCCCTTCCTTTGGGTACATACCCAGTATCATATGGTAGTTCTATCTGTAGTTCTTTGAGAAACCTCCATACTGTTTACCATATTGGTTGGACTATTTTACAGTCCTACCAACAAGTGTAGAAAAGTTCCACTTCCTCCACATACTTGCCAGCATCTGTTATTCTCAGTGTTTTTAATAATGATCAGTCTAATTGGGGTAAAATGGTATCTTATTGTGGTTTTGATTTGCATTTCCCTGATGATTAGTGAAGCGAGGTTGAGCATTTTTTCATGCATGTTTTGAAAGCCAAGTGTTTTAACAGATGAATAGAGTGGTTAGCATTAAAAAAAGAAACCAAAACTTAAATTCATCTTTCAATTAAGTTTTAGAATCATATGGTGTATGTAACAGACAGTTGAAGAGGTTTTGCTGAAGTATAATCTAATGCATCCAATGATTTTTTTTTTCAAGTGAAAATAAAATTTGCCTAGGATCATAGATACTACTTATTGTATCATTTTCTGTATGCTCAATTGTACAATGATCAACTCTGGTCCCTGTAATGATAATATAGGCAAACATCCAATAAATTGATGCCACAGTAGCTTAAATTTCAGAGCATCTTCAAAGCTTTAAATCAAAGCTAACGTACTTTGAAGTTGAAATGATTCCAATTAGCCTTGGTCCCTACAGGTCTCCAAATTCTTCACAGGAAAAATACAACCTCAATAAATTTCAAAAAATATTTACTTTGTTAATTTCCAACATCTTTCAAATTTTCTAAGAGACACAGAGTTCGAAGAATAATATTGCTGGTGTTAATTATGCCAATTGAATTTACATCAATGGTACTGAAAGCTCTAAGCAATTATTTCAGGTTCTTACCAGACTTGTAGCACAATGAAAATCCCCTCTAGTTCTAATAAATGTAATTGTAAAACTAAAATGTTCATGTAAAACAAGTCCAAGACAAGAATCCCCCTGAAGTCAGCTTTTTCTGGGTTTCTAATTCCAGGGGCACAAAGCTCCATTTACTTAAGATCTGATTAGACAAAAATTAGGAAGTGATAAGCTCAACAGTTTCTTCTGTCACACGCTGAAGCCGATTCCAGGTGAAAACTGTGGAATCACATGTTTATGTTTTAGAAGTCTTATGTGTGGCATAGTGAGGGTTTGTGGGGAAAAGTCAGGGTATAACAACAGCAATAATAGCTCACAAAATTTAAATACTAGGTAATTTATATGTATCATCTAATTTAACCTTCCCAACAGCTCTATGAAGTAAACATAATTATTTATCATTCCAATTTTATAGATAAAGTAACTGAGGCAGAGAAGTTCCAGTGGTCAGCTCAGGTAATATCATTACTAATTAGCAGAGCACAATTTAAATCCAAATCTATCTGATACCAGAGGTGAAGCTCTTAATCCGTTAATAACCCCACCTTTCAAGAAATTCTACATAGTTCTACTATTTTTCTGTAAACAGGGACTTTAAAAATCATATTGTCCTAGGTCAGATCTGATAAAAATCTGTCTAGAGTACTGACATCTCAGTGAAATCCAGATCTCCTTCTCTCAGATCACTGGTCCCCTTCCCCAGTTTCTAGCAGAATGGAAAAAAATTTACACTATCAGATACAAGGAGATGGAGGAACAACTTTATCTATTACCCCAGATCACTCCTAAAACTGCTGGAACCAATCTGAAATACTTAATGCTTGTCATAGGTCTTGCATGATCTACCTATTTTACAGATGAGGAAAGAGCAGATAAGTGACTCACTTAGTGTCACACATACCCCGAGGACTAGCACTCAGGTCTCCTACCTCCCAGGTCATTGATCCTCTACGATATGCTTTTACCTGCCTTCCATTCCAAAAGTCAGTTGTACTATACATTCTTTGATCCACACAAAGTTTATAAGCAATGAGCCAATGTTTTTTAAATGAAGATTCTTCACATAGCAATATGTTCAGCTTCTCTCTAAAGGGAGAAAGAGGAGGAGGAGGAGATCTGGCATACCCGGTAAAGCATTTCTGTGTAGGAACAATTTGCAGGACAAGGGGCATAAAGTTTGTAGGTCACTACAGCTGGTGTCACTCAGCTGCTGCACCTGAGGTTTTGATCTCTATTTAGCCCCATGGGTAACTTCAATGTATGTTAGTATGTGCTCTAATGTTGTAGCTCTAAGTACATCTGCTCCTGACTTTATGGAGAATGACCTTTAAAACTCCAAACTCTTACTTAGGTGATAAACTATGAATATTGTGGTGGTCATCCATACTCTCCATAAAATGTTCCCATTTTGCTTCCCAGAGCCATTGTAGCATTATACTCACCTATGCCCTTGAGGTTACATGTGGCCAAGAATTCACCTTGGACGTAGAAATGTGAGCATAAGTGATAAGGGTCATTTTTGGGAAGGAGCTTTAAATGCCCATCTGAGACTCACCACTCCTGTTTTGTTTTGTTTTATTTTCCTTTGCTACAATGAAGAGTTGCTCTGTGAGCCTGGATCCAGGAGTAAGGATGATGCAAAGCAGAGCCCCCAGCAACCTCAGTGGATATTTAGGAGGAGGGAGAGGAGAAGGAGCAGGAGGAGGAGGGAGAGGAAGAGGAGGAAGAGGAAGAGGAGGAGGAGCAGGAGGAAGAGGGAGAGGAGGAGGAGCAGGAGGAAGAGGGAGAGGAGGAGGAGCAGGAGGAGGAGGAGAGGGAGGAGGAGGGAGAGGAGCAGGAGCAGGAGGAGGAGGAGGAGGAAGAGGAGGAGGAGCAAGAGGAGGAGGAGGGAGAGGAGGAGGAGGGAATAGAGGAGGAGCAGGAGGAGGAGGAGAGAGAGGAGGAGGAGCAGGAGGAGGAGAGAGAGGAGGAAGAGCAGGAGGAGGAGCAAGAGGTGGAGGGAGAGAAGGAGGAGGAGGAGACAAAAGGCAGTGGATCTTGGTTGTAGAGGATTCATAAAACAAAGGTACTTCACAGGGCCTGGTTTTCCAAAGCCTTGCAGTTTCAAATATTGACCTTGCAAAGGACAGGAAATTTTCCCCAGGCTATTGAGTCTCTGTTGCAAGATAAGAATCGTAACACAGCAAGGCTGCTGGTTCTAAGACAGACAAGTTGCTAATTGATATGTAAAGTTACTAAAAAGCTGCTGGAGGGAGAAGGAATGTTTGCTAAATCAAGTCTTTGTTAGTGGATCACTTAATTGTCTAAATAGAATGTCATCTGACTTGTTTTTAGTGAATGTTTCCAGCTTCTATTGTAAAACTTGTTAAACTGTACTTAGCAAAACCCCACCTATGTCTCTTCCTATAACTTCTTGGTCTGGAGAATAAATGCAGGAAGAGAACACCAATTTGTGGTTAATTTCCCAAATGGAAGAAACGCCTTGCTGATGAGGGCAATGGGAGATTAACCCCTTTTTGAGGCTTCTCACTGCTCAGAAGAGATGGGCTTTGAGTAATCTTTGGCGGCTCCATCACCCAGGGGAAAAAGGGTGACAAATCCGTGGGAGGCAAAGCAACACTTGGTGACATTGGCAGCATGGTTACCAAAAAATTTTTCCAAATTTTGTTTCCAAATATTACTAGAATATTCATGAGATTATAACATTCCACAGCCTAAACTGACCCACGCAGTGTAAGTTGTCATCATGTAAGGCTCAGAATGTTAGATTAAGAGAAAACAAGTCCATGCTCTTATTTTACAGAGGTAGAAAGCAAGACCAGAAAGGTTTTCAGTATTGTCACATAGAATTTTCTACCATGATGGGAATATTATTCTGCACTGTTTAGTATAGTAGCAATTAGTAACATGTGACTAATCAGCTCTTGTGACTAATGGAACCAAAAATCTGAGTTTTTTATTTTATGTAAATTAATTTTAATTTAAATATTCAAATGTGACTAGTGGCTACTGTGTTGGACATTGCAGGTTTAAATGGTTTCCCAAAGGAATAAAAGTAGTATCAGGGCAGAATTTGAAAGAGGTTCCCCTGAATCTCAGCTTACAGTATTTTCCAAGATCCTTAAAAATATGAATCAAATTTGCTCTTGTTCTGATACACACATGAATAGTAACATCTGTTTTCCTCTGGTACTGCTGTTTCGTACATGAACTCTCCTAGAATTCTGCACTAGCATTCCAAGGTAGTTTGCTCTTCTGACATTCTGTGAGGTTACTAAAGTATGTAGCTCTAAGTATATCTGCTCCTGACTATATGAGGCATGACCTTTAAACAATCACTTTCTTTATCCCAATGTAAGCCTTTAATTTGGCAAAGATTTGGTAGATGGATTTGTGTTAAGTGACATGATTTCAAGAATTCTCTAAAATGATTACCTATGCTCCCTTCATATCAACACAGGTCCTAAATATTTTTCCCATCTTCTCACTTCAGCTTTCAAACACTGGCTGAATGATAAATATGAGCAAAATATAAAACTATTCCATAGGAACACTAATAAATAGGAGGGGATCTTCAAAAAGTTCATGAAAGATTCATGTTATATTTTAATTCCATTTTTCCATGAATTTTTTGTAGGGCCCTTGTAGCACTGAAGTCATTCTGATGTATTAAAGAATAATAGCTGATTCATTCTAGTGGTGCAACATTGATAAGAGAGGAGGTAGAATGTGATCCTAGGGCTGCCATCAGAGGTACAATTTACTCATTACTGAGTACTTACCAAGTGTATGAACTCTTCACTTCAGTTTCAATATCACAAAAATGTAAATTCTGTTTATACCCACATTTTATAGACTTCCCAAATCACAGCAAATGATGAAGCTGTGCTCAAAACTTACAGGAGTAAGTTGATGCTGTAATTTCCTGGGTAAAATAGGCAATGTAAAATTATAAAGGATTAATAACCAGAAAAATGGGTTTCTATCCTGGATCTGCCATGAATTCACTTTGCAAAATTGAGCAAGAAACTTCACTCTTCCAAGCTTATTGCTTTATAATAATAATAAAAGTAGATTGTTCTAGATGTTCTCTAAGGTTGCCGGAATACTAAAAGAGTATAGGTAGCAGAATCTAGTTCAAGCTAAAATCTTGCTTAGACCTTAGGCATGTTTCTTAATGTGCATCTCTTAGCCTGTAACATTATCTATAAGATGGCACTAATATTGCCATTTTATAGATTTGTTGAAAGGATTGAATGAAATAAGCCACCAAAGTACCTGGCATGTTGCCTACCACTATAAAAGCTTAGAAATTATATTTATCCTTCGCCCTTTTAGCACTAGCATTCCAATATTCTAAATAAAAATGCCTACATAAAGCATTCCTTAGTCTTTCGGCAAACACTAATTAACTAGCAAAACTGTGTATGATTTATTTATGATCAGGCCATAGTATACAACAACTAGCCATTATCTGTGCTTTTGCTGTAACAAAGGTTGTACCACATCAATGCATAAATCTCAAGGTATACCCATATTTAAGGAGGAAAGGAAACTATTTGCTGACTAGCAATGAGTTCTTTATACCCAAACTAAGAGTACAACATCTGTCAAGCAAAATAGCAATGAAACATCAATTTTAAGTACATCATCATATGAAACATGGACATTATAAATTACATATTATTTCTAAACATTAAAAGATTTGGGAACCAGGCTTCACTTAAGAAGTGGAAGAAAGTAAATATATATGAGAACTCAATTGATGGTGCATTTCAGTCTAAAAGGACAGAGAAGATATTTCCATAAATGTTATTGGGACAATGAGGTAACCATTTAGGAACTGTACATATACATACATAAATATAAAAAATAGTTAAAAGATGAAATAAAATTTCTAGAAGAGAACATTGTAAATGTAATTATAGGGTTTTTTTGGTTGGGGGGGTGATTTTTGTTTTTAGAAAAAGGAGATTTCTTGAAGGGAATACAAACTACAATGCAGTAAGAAAAAGGCAAAGTTGACAGCACAAAACTTTTCTTAAAAATGCAGTCAATCTATTCAAAATTCCAGAAAACACCTATAGAAATTGGCAGCCAATTCTAAAATTTATGTATAAATGCAAAAAGTCCTGGAATGACCAAAGCAATTTCTAAAAATGAACAAAGTTGGAGAACTTATCTTACCTGATTTCTGAACCTAGTATAACCTACACTAATCAAGACAGTTCGGTATCAGAAAAAGATAAACATTTAGATCATTAGAATAGAATAAAGTCCAGAAATAGTCCCATGAATTTGTGATCCACAGATTTTTTTATAAAGGCACCAACTTATGTCAATGGGAAAGAGAAAGGGTTAAACAAATGATGTTGAATCAACTGAATATCTGAAAGGAAAAAAAAGAGAGCATCAACTCTTGTCCCATACCATATACAAAATATTTACCTGAAATCGAGCATAGTATATATATGTAAAATCCAAACTACAAAATTTCCAGGAAAAAAAGCATAGAAAAAGTATTTGTTATCTTGGGGGAAATGTTTCTTAGTAGAACACAGAAAGCATAAAACACAAAAGAAAAAAATGATCAACTGTATTTCATCAAAATTAAAAATTTTTTGGTCTTTGAAAACATCATTAAGAAAGAGAAGCCACAGACTTGGAGAAAATATTAATAACAAATACGTACGACAAATCACGTGTATTTGAATATGTAAAGTATGCTTAAAATTCACTAATAAGAAAAATAAAAACCCTGATTTTAAAAAAATTTGAACAGACACTTTATCAAGGATAATGTATGATTGGTCAATAACCACATAAAAAAGATGTTCAATGGCATTAGTCATCAGGGAAATGCAGATTAAAACTGCTATAAAATACCTCTACATATTCATTAGAATGGTTAAAATAAAAGGACTGTTCATATTAAGTGTTGGTGAGGATGTGAAGCAGCTAGAACTCTTGTGAAAAGCTGATGAAAATACAGAGAGGTACAACAACTTTGAGAAACTGTTTGATACTTTCTTAAAATGTTAAACATAAACTTAATATATGACCCAGTCAAATACTCCCTCCTACGTATTTACCCAAGACAAATAAAAATGTATGTCTTCAAAAAGACTTTCACAAGAATGTACATAGCAACTATATTTGTAGTAGCTGAAAATTGGAAACAACCTGAATGTCTACCAACTGGTGAATGAATAAATAAATTATAGTGTATTCATATAGGCCAATACCATATAGAAGCAATACATTTATTGATATATACAACAATAGATATGAATCTCAAAAATGTTATACTGAATGAAAGAAATTGGACACAAAAGAGTACATTCAGTATGATTCCATTAGAACATGCCAACTGATCTATAGGGACAAAATGTCTATCAGTCACTACCTGGAAATAGAGGTAAATAGAGAGAGGAATTACCGAGGGTCATGAAGAAACTTTTGATGGTGATGTTCCTTTTTCAGGGAACAGGGGTCAATTAAGGCCAAATATTTATAGCATATGTAAGTGACAGAAGACTAGTTTTTCAAATTTATAGTGCTTATTTAAATTAATAAAAGAATTGCACACCTACCAAAAAATAAATGTGCAAAACATATCTATTAACAGGATGTTTAACTTGAAAGGAAGGAAGGAAGGAAGGGAGGGAGGGAGGGAGGGAGGGAGGGAGGGAGACAGGCAAATGGCCAGTAAGTATATACAAGTCAAATTAAGATCCACTTTTTCCCACTTTTGTGCTGGCAATCGTGTGGGTAAAGAGATAATTTATGTGTGATGAAAAGATAGATTGATGGCAATTTGTTTAATGGGTAATTAGTTAACACCTAGCCAAATTTAAAATTCACATACCCTTTGACTCAAAAATTACAGAATAATATATTTGTGTAAGGATGTTCATTATAGAATTATGAAAGAAAAAAATCAAAAACATAAAATAGCCTCAATGTCTATTCATAAGTTTGACTAAATAAGTTATGATACAACATACAATAAAATATGCATTTTTTAAAAATGAACGCACTGACATGATAATATCACCTACGTACAATATATTAAAAAGGCAAGGTGCAGAACAGTGTATGATATAACTTTTTTCTTATTAAATTTTTTCTTAAAAGACACATACACAGTAGGGATGTTTATATGCATAATTTTCTGATAGAAAATGCACACACTGTTAGACACTGTTAAGGAATTATCTTTTGGGATGAAGATTGAGTTAAGACTAAAAGATTTTTTTTTTTCATTTTATATCTTTCAGTGTGATTTGAAGTTTGACATTAAAATGTTTTACTCTCTTTTGTATGTCAAAAGGAATTATTTCAGGAAGAAGACATTGTTTCTGGGTTTTTTTTTCCCTAAGTTTTACATTTAATAACCGTAAATTTTTAAATAGCTGCATTAAAGAATTACTAAATTTTTTAATGGAAAGGATTTATATTTGCAGATAAAGAAGGTAAATTAGTTGACATTTTTAAGCAGTCTTGGTGAGACATTCAAGACTCAAACCTTTGACTGGTGACACAATTTCCAATATATTATTGATTATTGGCTCAGCACTCATACCTCATCCTGGAGGGTAGCATCCCAACACTGTGTGATGTTGGCCCAGAGTCTGTGCCTAAGCTTACTATTTAACAGGCCATTCTAACATTCTTTTAGGCTGGCTGCTTCAGAAAGATGAAGCACACTGCAAGACTCATAAATCCCATGGTACTTTGCCCATTGCCATACCTCCTTCTGAGGGTTGCATGTAATTAACCTACTTCCAAGTGGTTGGTAGTCGTCCTGGAAAGTGGTGCTATGTTGAGGGCTCAGCATTGCTCCCTGCTCCTGACAGATGAGGTGTTAAACAGTGGTAGGATCTGATCTGCCTTAGTGAGAGGAAGCTCATGTTGAAGTGCCATAAATAACCCCTATTCCTATTAGTAGAGCCACTCTATTCCTGGCTGTGTTGTGCCAGCACTGGAGCAGCCAAAGACAGAGAATGGTTGATATCTACAGAACAAGCCATCCTATTCATTTACATGTTGAATGCGTCCTCTATAGTGAATGGTCTCTGATACAAGACACAAAGACCTGCACATTTTGTACCCTCTTGCGCTGATCCATCCTCATGCTCTTCCACAGACTTCTTTTTCTAAGTCACCCAGTTTTGTTCCCTCAAATCCCAAGACCAACTAGCTAAGCCATTCCTCACTGCCCATGGAGCCATGTAAATCTCTACACTAGGAAACTTCTTCATCTACACAAAGAGAATGACCAAATGTCATTTTTACCCATTGGGGTGATTTCTTTTCACAGCACCTTCAGTGCTACCCCCGAGTAGGGGAGTAATGCAGTAGCAGTCCATCTCAGGCAAGCATAAATCAAACTGAAACAACTTGTCTGTGACCCAAGCCCAAGATTTTTCTCCTCTGTCAGTTGATTGTAGGAAAATTCCTATCATGAGTTGTCAGCTGAGTGAGACATATGTGCATGGGAGTTTAGGCCAAGAGCCCATGCAATTTATTGTGTCTACCAGGCTTGCTTGACCCAGTCCCAAATATTGTTTCCAATCTCACAATTGAATGCTGCCATACCTGCCCAGCCTTATGATTTAGCAGAACTGACAAAGTCTAGCTCACGAGAGAAGCTCTGGTTATGTGGTTACTTGTCCCATGATCAGGTGCTCAGTTTCTCTAGAGCCCGTTATTCTACCAGGCACTATATTTTGAATAGAAAGCAGTTTCCTGCCACAGAAGGCATAGACTTGTTCTAGAATGCTGAGTATCTGTGTTGGGACTCCTCTACTGGCAGTTGCCAGAGATCTCATATCATGTCCAAGCTTCCAAGCTTCAAGGAGCCAGCCAACAGCTCATCTTTAGTAAGACATTGAATCTCAAGACATGGGTTACTGATCTCATGTCAATGATTTCTCCATTACTCAGCCTTATGTTTTGTAGCCCATGGTACAAAACCCTTAAGATTCGCTCCCATAAAAGTATTCCTATTTCTTAATGGTACGTATAAGCTACATCCTTAAGTAACTTCAGTGTGTAAGCTAATTTCCTCCTGGAAAACTACATTTTCCTGCTCAGACTCTGATGAGTCCCAACTCTTGTAATTGGCCTGGAAGCAAAGAAGGATGGCAGGGAATGGCTATCCAGGAAGATGGGCAATAAATTTCAAGACAACTTCACCTTAGGTGGTTTTTTTGTAGAGTCTCCAAGCAAAGGGAGGCTGCTCTTCTCTATCAAGTAAGAAAGGCTTCATCTTCTATGCTAGAGTATTCAGTGTTCTTTCATCACTCAAGGTTATCAGGCTTATCTACTCAGATTTCTCTACTCCATGTCTCAGGATCCTGTTGTTTTCCTATTAAACTCTGACTTTATATAGGAAACCTCAGGAGGCTGTGCATTAATTCTTGTTTTCAGTTCTGCCGTTCTTACAAGTAGATCCTCAACCCAGTATGCAGCCAAAATGTCCTGTGCCTTAAGCAACCATGGTCTCTGTAGCTCTGGAATCGAGGACCTCTATCTTCAAGAGCTGGTTTTGATTTGATAATTAGCTGATCTAAATTTGTAATTTTTTTCAAGACTTACAGAGAAGTTGACAAAAGTCAGTCAGTTCCACGATACTTGCAATTGCCATTAACCTCATACTACTGATATACCATAGTTATCATGTAACTCAGCACTTCACCTTCTGCCTGCCCTTCAACCCAATCTACCGTTGGGAGAGCCTAAGTACCTGTGATGCTTCCACACATCCTGACTGATCTAGCTTGAGAAGCCCATAGTGTGATTTCACTTGTGGTACCAGCTGTCTGGGTTTCCCTGAAAACAGATCCTGACATAAAGGATTTCACGCAGGTAGCTTATCTGGAACTTTGTCATGGGGATAAAGAGTAAAGGCCAGGGGAAGTAAAACAGAAAAATCAGGAAAAGCCAATATAAGGATGTGTTATTGAGTTGGCCATTACATCCTACAGGTCTCTGAAGTGTCTTATAAAATGTGGTTCAAAACTGTTTGCCCAAAAGATTAATTTGGGAGGTATTGATTCATGGCTGCAATCCTACATGGGTCAACAGCATTTTGTGTGTGTCAACTCATAATCCCCTGTTTGTGCAGAAATGAGTGTCAAGTAAGTTCCATGGGTTCTCAATGTCTGAGAGGTAAGAGAAACCCCTAAGCAGGAAGTGAAAGTTATTTGGTGCAAAATCTGCCCAGGAGTAAGAAATGAGGATAAGAGGATTCAAAGTGGTAAGTAAAAAACATCTGATACTTCATTTGAATCTCACAGCAAACCTATATTTTAAATACTCTGATTATTCCAATCTTACAAGCTAAGAAGCACATTCAAGGAGATACACTTAACCCAGGCTAAGTGTGATTAATAGAGCTGAGATTTGAAGACAGGTCAATTTGACTGCCTGGCCTCTTAACCACCTCTCTCTCTTTTTTTTTAATCACTGAAACATAATTGATTGTACATATCTGTGGGGTACCACATTCAATATCAATACCTGTCCTCTACACTGTCTTTACAGCAGTGAGCTGAACATGCCAGTTATGAAAGAGATTTTCTTGACAGCAGAAACATTTGCTATCCTTTCCCCAAACGAGAAGATATAACTAATCCCACTTTACTCTTATCAGGTTATCAGACTATTCACAAGCAGAGTATGTGAACTTCCCTCTGTGTACTACAGCTAACCTCTTACCACTAACCCAGTCAGAGGTCACTGACAGAGCTTCTGCAAAAGCTGCTCTAATTCTGAGAAAACTCGTATATTCCCTGTCACATTTTGTTCTGCCTATATTTCATTTGAAGAACATTAAAAGGGCATTGGAATTCTAGAACCTACAGCATTACTTGCTGCTAATGGGCCTCATATATCTAATAGAAAAAGCAAAACAAACAAGAAGTTGCTCAATTATAATTCTATTTCCTAGAAAGAAATACTTATTGGATGTAAGTAACTTTGTTACTTTTGGTAAGAGTTGTGTGAAATACTTGATCACTATTGATGAATAGGCTGTAACCCAGTTGGTGTTGCTTCTCATTTCTTTTGCAGGTTCAGCAGGAGACAATACAGTGTCATTGTTCTCTCATCACTGAATAATAAAGCAATACAATCAGATGCTCAGGACATTCCGAAGCAGCCCCCATAGTTAAAGTTTTCCTGTAAATGCAACCCAAAATGATTGAAGAATCCTCTTCTTTGGGCAGAAATTCTCTAAAATATCTTTCTTAATAAAATGACACAAGAATGCAAAAGAAGGGTCCTTGGCTGGCCTTTTTGTATTTCCTTTACCAGAATGTGATAGCTTAACTTTTGAGAACTTGCTGGCTGGAAGAAATCACACAGCATACAAGGCAGCCTTGTCTGCAGAGATAAAGCAACAGACAAAACGAGACAAAAGTGACCAAAGAACACCAGCTGCCCCTGAACCACCCTGTGAATTTGAAGTTTGGCTCTGGCCTGTCACTGTGTCTAATTTCTCCCTTTTGCTTGTCCTGCATCTACCTGATGTGAATTAAGAATCATGACAACCATCCTTGTAGTCTAAAGTCATTTTTTAAAATCTCTGGAGTGATGCCCACACAG
Organism: Cynocephalus volans; assembly: GCF_027409185.1. NCBI lineage: Eukaryota > Metazoa > Chordata > Mammalia > Dermoptera > Cynocephalidae > Cynocephalus > Cynocephalus volans. The sequence continues at coordinate 103,738,636 of NC_084461.1, forward strand.
AGTAGCCTCTATGGCCTTTTCTGGCTTAGAAACTGGTGGAAATGAACAGACATATACCATGGTAAAGGTTGCCACTGACCTTCTTTTCTCACTTAAAAAATCATGTACTTTAAATGTTAGAGCTCAATATGGAATTACAGATAATCTGCCCAGAATTCCCCAAATATTCTTCCTTCATGATTTTTGCCATATGTGCATCCCATCAGTACTATTACTTATTAAACTTTTTTGTATTTTTCACTTTTTTTACTTAGCATCCATCCAGAGGACTATGTACTTTTATATGAATTACATTTATTCTAATATGCTTTGAAATAAGTGCATAATAAATAATATGTTGCATATACCACCTAAAATCTTCTTAACTGCCATCACTGTGTATACATCTCACCTTAGAAAACACAAATCTCCTTAAACAGTCCTTTTCATATGGAGGATCTGAAGAAATCAGTATATTTCCCAGTGCCATGGTGGCATGACTGGACTCACCCTCAGTTCTCTTGGCTTCCAGGGCAGGTGGTCTCTTTTGCATCATGCTGATTCAACAGCATGAAGGAAGGGCATGATAAATGAGGCAATGTTAAAAACTTATTGCACTTCTTGGCTCCATGTAGTGACTAAGGGTCTACACAGATGTCTGTGCAAAAACAAAGCAACCCCACTGCCCCCCACCCCCAGTTCCTCCTCCTTCATGCTTAATGATTTTAGCAGATCTTCTTCTCTTCTCTTGAAGTTTTCATCCTTCGTCTTCACCCTCATCAGGGTTATCATTCATTCTATTGCTGTCAGTGGTAGTGATCTCTTCAAAAGTTGGGGCAAAGGCCAAGATGTTGCACTTTGCCTGGGAATAATCATCACCATAACTAGAATTTATTATGAATTTACAATATTTTCAAAGCCTTTTGCGAAGCTTTATCATTTTCAATCCTCACAACACCCCTATGAGGTTATACTGCAGCTACCAAGGGTGTTTCTTCAGGGTTGCATGTTATGATCAAAAAAGGAATCTTCCATAACATGGAATAGAGAAGGGATAAAAACTTAAGTTACCACAAAAATATCACAGTATATCTGTTAGTCTATCCCCCCTTGACTAGACGTTTATATTGTCAGCATGAGTGATGTGTGTATTGATGTCATGCTAAGAAATGAATTTTGCTTCAGTAAAATGTTCCATCTTATTCATTATCTTAAATGATGCACTTGTGAAAGCTGTCAGTGAAGTCAGTTCAACATTCCAGCTTTCAAAGCATGGAATAAAAAGTGGCACCCTCTTAATTAGAATTAATTTTTTTTGCCGTGGAAGAACATGCAATATCCATCTTCCTGATAGTTCTAAAGTCCTTGGAATAATAGATAAGGCAGTGAAAGTAAATAAACAAGGCTCTCAAGAGGGGGGCGAGGTTTTTTCAGCTAAAGTCAGGATAGCTTTTAAGAAAAACAACACCTAAACACATACCAGACAGACATACAGACAATGTTGGTGGCCCAGGGCACCATCTTCAGTACCCTGATCATTATTAATGATGTCAGCCCAGGATATGGGATCCAATAAACTAGTGTGTACAGGCCACACACTCTCCTCAAGCCTTGTTGGATATGCTCCTTTGAGTAAATCTCCCTGAAAACTTACATTTGAAAGTTCACCAACTCTTAAAGGTCACTCGTAAATTACAGCTGCAGTTTGCCATGTGGAAACTTAATGACCTTGAAAGTTAATGTACCTCTCTAATCATCATCTTAACCATGTAAAATGGCTTATTCACCTTAACCTGACCTATCACTTGCCTGTTAATCTGTCTCACCACAAATTATTGTTTGTGGGAAAAGATTCTTAATGGCTCTCAAATGGTTAGGTAAGAATATGCAGTACATTTCTTGCCTTTTTATGAGCTCACAATGTACAAATGAGAACCACGGTCTCCAACCACCTCTCTTTGCTCTGCTATTCTTCAATATCCAGCACATTCCTTGACTTCCTTCTCTCAAGTGCTGAGTCAGTATGCCTACCTGTTTTAAGACTATAATAAGTAAAATATAGAAACAAGAATATGTTGGAAAATGCCCCCTCCCAAACCACAAACTGGGGGGGAAAATGTTTTAATGTATGTGACAAAAAAAAAAGTGTTGATGTTATTAATATATAAAGAGGTCTTAACATGGATAAGAATAAGGCAAACACCCTGTAGGAAAGACTTAGGTAGGTAACAAAATTAGATAGTGAATTCGATAAGATGGGTAAATTGCTAATAAGCATGAGAAAACTGTTCAACATTTTAAGTAATTAAAAATGCACATTTAAAAATGAAATGATATTTCCTGTCTATTAATTAGTGAAGAATATTTCTAAGTAAGAATTTTTAGTGTTGGCTATAGAATGAGGTAACAGAAATCCTCATAATCTGTTTGTGAGAATAAATATTGGTATGACCTTTCTAGAAGGCAACTTGGCAAAACATACAAGAATCATTATAATGAGCAACTTAGTTGTTATAACACCCTCCACTCTTAAAAATTATCCTGAGGAAGTAGCAGAGATTGCACAATAATTTCTGTAAAGCATAATTTATATTATAACATTATTTATCATGCTGCAAATCTGGAAACAATCTAAATGCCTATAATTAATGAATTGATTAAATAAATCATGTTACATCAATAGAGTACTATGAAGCAATTGATGTAGAGTATAGAAGTATATTAACATAAAAACATAAAACATAAAAATTGAAGAAAAATTAAAAATCTGTGTATATATACACATATTGTAATATAAATACACATATCACATATATGTCACATATATATTTCTGACATATATAAGACAGAATTTAGGGTGCAAGACAGTTTTCACTGTGTCCTTTTTTTTGTAAATTCCAAATTTCTATAATGAATATAACATATCATCATCTGAGGAGTGTCAAGACCCCAGATATGCATTATACAGCCAATTTTATACTGCCTTTGCAATTTTTGAAATGTTTTTCATAGAATGCTAGGCCAAACTAATGCAATCATGTGTTGGATTTTCAAAAGTGCATTCTTTCCACTTTTATGAAGGACTCTCCTCAAGCTAGTGATGAATACGACATAGATAGAAGGTAAGTCCACAAATATTAGCCTGACTGAAGCCAACTGGCCAAAGCTAATTGTCATCTAAAGTGGGTTGTGTATGTTTTCAACAGTGGCGGAGTGTGAGAATGATCTCTATTGAGGATTCTGACACTCACAGGATTCTTTTATCTCCATAAGCTAATGAACAGGTCAATAGATGCAGATGTCCTTCAGATGCATGGTAAATCATTTTATACAAACAACCCATGGCCTGGATGCCAGACCCCACTCCAGTCTTAAATTCTTCTATCAAGGCCCTGTGTAAGTTTGAGGCAATGATTCAGGTGTCATGGTCTTAACGGATGAGTTCTGAGAGGCTCTGTGCTTAAATTTCTTGTGCCATTTCTCCATTAAAACCAAGCTCTGGGTAGTTTTCTATAGGGCCCTAGAGAATTGGGCAATTCATTGAATTTGCTGTGCTGCGTTAAAATAGGCAGTCCATTGGGTACCACTTATATTTCATTCCAGAGATCAATATAACACTCCATTCAATCCAGAAGAAATTCACACTCATTCTTTTTTTACATGAGACAAGTCAGTAGTCAGCTTTAATTTCACTCCCAAGTATATGGAGATTCATACCCTCAGCACCACCTACTCTTTGGGCACTGATCAAAACCGTGCCTTAGACAAAAAGGGAAGGAAAATATTGCTATGGATACTGACATCCTCTCTGGAAAGGCAAGTATATTTCAGAAGATTGAAATACAAACACTTAAGCATTTTTCCTACAGTTCTTCAAAGTAATGAGACTTACAAATTTCCACATGCAAGGATTTAATAAACAGTTGAAAATATAAGTAAAACTTCAGTAAAAAAAACTTTAACATTATAGTAGCTTTGTTTTTGAGCTTGAAGCCGATTAGACCTCTGAGTAAATTTGTTTGAGGCCAATGAGTTGTATTATTTCCTTTGCCTAGAATGATGAAATGTGAAAGACATTAGTCATTCCTAGAAGAAGGGCTGGTGCCTTTAAAGGGCAGCTGGAAATGGTAGCCAAATAGAAATACTGAAACCTCCATGTCTTTTTAAAGTAACATCCTTAATTAGTTCACACTCTCTAAATATGTCTCATCATTCCTCCTCAAGAGTGGTCAGGCTTAGAAAATAAGACCAAATATAAAGCAAAATTGAGACTTATAACCAATGGAAAAAATGTCTTAGGCAATCAGCTAATGCACAAATAGAGTGTTCTTTCATTTCATCTGGTCCTGCTCTTGGCTTTGACATAGAGATTGAATCAATGATGGAGATCCAAGGCGTGTATACTGGAGCAGTGATTAAGCCCCAGACACACATGCATTATGCTATCAATTTTATATTACTTTGCCTTCAGGCAAGTAGATATCAACAGCCCATCTTTATTTCATGGAAAATAGTCAAAACCGATTGCACAGGTAAAACAAAGTCAGTTTTCACCATAATGTAGCCAATTATAACAGGATGCCTAGCCTTGAAGCAGAAAGTTCTTTATTCTTACAAAAAAGGTCAGAGACATCTGGCCTCAATATTGTTTCATGTCCTATTGGCAATAAAACATTTTCTCTGTTTGAAAACTAAAATGTTGAGCACAAGTTAGGAAAATTGCCAATCTTATCCTAGTTAACTCAGCTGAAATTTATTCCTAATATTTGTTCTCTTATAATTTAATAGCAATTTAACAATATCCAACTTCCTTTTTAGCATTTTGCATCAAAGTACAATAAAAAGATATGGTAAAGGGGCTTTTAGCAGGGGATAAAAACTTTATGAGCATAAAGTCTCTATTTAAATGCTTGTGGATGCTTATTTAGCTGTTTTTCTTCATTAAATATGAATTATAGCTCTTTAAATGCTGATTTGGAAATCAGGAAGGTTTAGTTTTACTCCATTGCTTTATATCCACAGGCAACATAAATCTATTTAAAAGCTGATTTAAGAAAGCAACTTGAGGAAGCAAATTGCTGGTGATTTGATCCCTTGAATTTTGCATGCTACATAATCAGAACTAGGTCTTACTGAGTACCAAAAACGTTTATTTGAATGTGGTTGAAAAATACAATTATTTCTTTAAAAACTTAGAATGGGTTGTGGTGGAGTTTAGTATCCACTTGCAAAACTAAATACATGTGAAGTATTTAGAACTCAAACAATTCCCCATCAAGGATGGATAGAGCAGGAAGAAAAGCTGATTAGAGACCACTTACCTGAAGAAAAGTTTTTTAAAAAGAATCCGTATGTTGGCTTCTTTGTTGGAAAATATTGATAGCCAATAAAGTTACAAAGCCCAGATGCAAAAATACATTTGAATTATAATTTTAATACTGAAAGAAAAACCACTTTTTGTTAATACATTAAACTAATAGTTTAGAATAAAACAAAATTTTATTATTGCATACCATATTTAGCAATGTGGTCTCTTTGAGATCAGAGTTAGTCTAATTCCCAAAGCCACCATTTCCAAGTCTTCCGTAGGCCCAAACAAAGGAAAGAGGTACACATATCACCTTATTTTGAGACCACCCTACAATAACATATGATCAAAAGTGACATCAAGAGTTGATGAAATTAAAAAGTATTGTGTGATATTGAGAGTGTTGTTTTAATAATTTTCTCACTCTAAGTGAAGCAACCCAAACTATTTACCTTCTATTTGCCTGCAAGAGAAAAATTGACTTTCCATTCACAATGTAGTAACAAGCAATAACTCTTCCTTACTCCCTCACTACAATCAAATGCTGACTGAAATTTTAAAAATATAAATTTAAAAAATAGAAGAGAGTTTTTTGTAGTCTATACTTTTCCTTTCTTTCTTTCTTTTTTTTTTTTTAAATTCCAATGCAGGATGACCAAAGACAATACTTAAATTCCTTTTTCTGATTTAATAACCAAGTGCCTGGTGGTAGATCTTACAACCTTGTCAATTGGAACTATTCAGAACAAGCACATTCTATGACAGAAAGTTTTTGGCAGCTTTGTGTTTGGCTCACACATAAATCACCTTTGCTAACCCACAATACCACAGGTAGACATCAGGTTCATCTTTTTGGAAATAAGTAAGACAGAGGGGCACATATTCAGAGCCTTCCATCATTGACCAGTAAACAAGTGTCAACCATACACAGTAAAATCAATTCTATTTTGCTTCAAATCTTTTTTTAAATTAGAAGGAGAAGGAGAAATCAAATTATACAGTTGTTCATGCATCAAGGAAATAAACTTTTCCAGAATGACCAACTATTTAGAAGTCAAGCCAAAAAAAAAAAAAAACACTGCAAAAAAAGAAAAGAAAGAAAGAAAAAAAAACCATGCAAATTTATATACCTATTTTGTAATTGGGAACTTTGGTTATCTTTCAGTGAAATTCATATTTAGCTATAAAAGATTCTGCTGAATAGGGAACTTTCCAACTAGTGAGGCATGATGATTGCAGAAGTTATTTCAGGGAAAAAATAATGAAATTTCTCCTTTTTTGTTCAATCTGAATCACTGTGGTCATATTTTAAAAGAAATTCACTGTGGTTTGCATGTCAAAACTAGAAATGTTGTCTTGACTAAATTACTACTAACTTTAAGATAATGAACAAAAGAACCAGTTTGAGGTAACACAAGTACATGTGAAAAGATACAGGCAATAAACACTACTTAAAAAATCACTGAAAAGGAATTAAAATAAGTATTATTATTCTCATTAAATATTGATAACATGTCAATTAGTCAAGTTAACAAAATAATCAGTTTTTTGTCTGAATAATTCATGACCTAAATCTTCCCCCCAAAACATGATTTTTATGGAAAACCAAAGCTAAAAGAAGTTATTAAGTAGCTCAGCAAAGATATGTTGATCATACCTAAGGATTTTCTTCAAAAACTAGAGGAATTGGTTAACTCTACTAACAGTGGTAAGATATTTTTCACAACAAATTACCCATAGGTAGAACCAATAGGTGGTTGAGAGACAGAGAGAACACTATAGACAGAATGTTTGTGTCATCCCAAAATTTATATGTTAAAACCTAGTCCCCAAAGTGATGGTACCTAGACGTGTGGCTTTTGGGAGGTAATGAGGTCATGTGGGTGGAGCCCTCATGAACAGGATTAGTGCCATTATAAAAAGAGACTCTGAAGAGCTCCCTCACCTCTTTAGCCATGTGAGGACACAGTGAGAAGACACTATCTATGAACCAGCAAGCAGTCTCTGCCCAGATGACGAACTTATCAGTGCTTTAATCTAGGACTTCCCAGTCTCTAGAACTATAAGAAATAAATTTGTTGTTTATAAGGCTAATCACTTAGTGCACAACTCTAAATTGTGAGGGGGGAAAACTTATATTTCTTCTCAGGTGTTAAATAACTCCCCCCACCTTCTTTCAGATTAGTTTAAATGTCTTCCGAACAAATTTCTATTCCATGTACTGAATTCTGTCTCTCATGACTCTCAATCATACTCCCTATTCTTACTGAGGCATCTCTATTCATGCCTTTCTTAATTCTGATTCTCTTGTCCAAATCTGTTTTTTTTTTCAAGTTGAGATAGTTTATTACTTATATACACAGCATAAGCAAGATTAGCATGTCATCAGCTCCTTGCATCCATAATCCCACAGCATGACAGCAAATTGGAGATTTGGTAGGTTATTCTGTCATGAGCCAATTTTATACTGCAGCTACATAGTGATAGTCTATAGTAGTACCCTAAGGGGCTGGGGGCAGGGTGGAAATTCCCATGGCTAACCAGAACTAGGGAGGCAGGTGAGAAATTGCCTGCTGATGGCCAGCAGCAAGACAAGGAGCCTTCCCCAAGAGATCAGTAAGAAAGAGCCTTATGTTAGTTCCTCACAAGACTGCCTCTCTTTCCATGTAAGGTTTGGATCAGACTATGATTGAGCTTCATCTATGTGGCCCACATGAAGATGTATTATATAAGGTCATCAAAGTGCCATAGCAGAGCCATTCCCTCGTACCTTGAACCTTGAAAAGAACTTGGTTTAATAAAATATCCTTGACTTGCACTTTCTTTACATATTTCTTGAAAATGCTGCTCCACTGATGCCTTGCCTTGTATGTTGGTGCCCATTTAATAGTGTCACTTTTGTGACTCATTTCACAGTGCTGCCTGAAAAACCCGAGGATTTTGCCCTCATCTAATTTTTTTCTTTTTTTTAATTTTAATTTATCAATATACAATGTAGTTGATTTTCGTGTTCCTTTACCAATTCCTCCTTTTCCTCCCCTCCCTTTCACCCTTCCTCCATCAACATCATATCTGTTCAAGGAATTGTTGTGATTGTTATGTCTTCTTTCCCCCAACCCCATTTATTTGTTTGTATATTTATTTATTTATTATTAGCTTCCACAAATAAGAAAAACATGTGGTATTTCTCTTTCTATGCCTGACTTATTTCACTTAGTATAGTTTTCACTAAGTCCATCCATGTTGCTGTGAATGGTAGTATTTCATTTTTTTTAATAGAGTAATATTTCATTTTGTGGATATATTATATTTTCCTCATCCACTCATCCAATGATGGGTATTCCTACAGATTCAATGCAATCCCCATCAAAATTCCAATGACATTTTTCTCAGAAATGAAAAAAATAATTCTAACTTCCTTATGGAACAATAAAAGATCACAAATAGCCAAAGCAATCCTGAGCAAAAAATATAAAGCCAGAGGCATAACACTACCTGACTTTAAACTATACTACAAAGCTGTAGTAACCAAAACAGCATGGCACTGATATAAAAACAGACACACAAATCAATGAAACAGAATAGAGAATCCAGAAATCAACCCATGCACCTACAGCCATCTGATCTTTGACAAAGGCACCAAGACTACACACTGGGGAAGAGACTGCCTCTTCAGTAAATAGTGCTGGGAAAATTCATATGCAGGAGAATGAAACTAGATCTGTACTTCTCACAATATACCAAAATCAATTCAAAATGGATTAATAATAAATATACATCCTGAAGCAATAAAACTCCTTAAAGAAAACTTATGGGAAATACTCCAGGAAGTAGGGGTGGGTACAGACTTTATGAATATGACCCCAAAAGCACAGGCTACCAAAGAAAAAATAAACAAATGGGATTATATCAAACTGATAAGCTTCTGCACTGCAAAAGAAACAATTAACAGAGTCAAAAGACAACCAACAGAGTGGGAGAAAATATTTGCAAAATATACATCTGACAAAGGATTAATATCCAGAATATACAAGGAATTCAAACAACTTAACAGCGAAAAAACAAGTAACCCAATTAAAAAATGGGCAAAGGAGCTGAACAGGCATTTCTCAAAGGAAGATATATGAATGGTCAACAGACACATTAAAAAGTGCTCAACATCATTCAGCGTTTGGGAAATGCAAATCCCAACCACTTTGAGATACCATCTCACTCCAGTTGGGATGGCTAATATCCAAAAGACTGAGAATGATAAATGCTGACAAGGATGCAGAGAAAAAGGAACCCTCTTATACTATTGGTGGGACTGCAAAATGGTGCAACCTTTATGGAAAATGGTATGGAGGTTCCTCAAACAATTACAGGTAGATCTACTATGTGACCCAGCTATTCCATTATATTCCTATGTTTATTGCAGCACTATTTAAAATAGTCAAGATTTATTTGGTCTTTTTTTTTTTAAAAAAAAAAGACAGAAAAAGCACCTGTTCCACATGTCAAGCTTCCACTAAGGCACAGCTCAGAGTATGTTTCCCTAGTGTGTGTGTTTATATACCAAATGCTTTATTTAACTTATAGTCCCACTTCATTCCACAAATGACTTGAGGTGGTTATACAAGTTTACTATAACTTTGCATTTCCTCAATTTCAGCTGAGCCTAAAATATGTGTACTACTGTGTATCATTATGATACACAAATTATGTGCTTATAGTACATAATACAATATAGTCCTAATGCTTCTGGGGTGGGTGGGTTAACTGAGATCAGAAAAGAATAAAGGATGAGGCACACAGAAAATATTTATGCATGTGCTGTTGAGGACAGTGAATCAAGTATAGTGCTGAATTTCACTTTCTTCTTTGCTTTCTCCATTCCTTCAAAGAAGAATTTTAGCAAGAGAATGTTAAGATTAATTGGGGAACCAGAATATTTCTGAGAATAGGATCTAAGGCAGAAGGAGTAAAGGCCCAGCCAAACTATATCAGCACTGGCATATTTCACAATACCTTTAGGCCATTCCAATAAAAAAAAAATAAAGTGAAGTTCACTAGATGTGGAGTATGCATAAAGCAAATGTACTTCACGGGGCCTGATTTTCCAGAGCCTTGCAGTCTCAAATATTGACCTTGCAAGGGAAATTTTCCCCAGGCTACAGTCTCTGTTGTAAGATAAAGAATTGTAACACAGCAAGGTTGCTGCCTCAAAGACAAGTTACTGATTGATATGTAAAAATACTGGGAAATTGCTATAAGAAGAGAATGTTTGCTAAAAATCAAGCTTTTGTTGCAAATTGCATTATGGAATGTCACCTTGCTTGTCTTACTGAATGTTACCAGCTTCTATTGTTAAACTTGTTAAACTATACTTAGCAAAAACCCCACCTATTTTCTCTTCCTGTAACTTCCTGGTCTGGGGTATAAATGTGGGAAGAGAACCCCAATTTGTGGTTAATTTCCCAAATGGAAGGAATGCCTCTTTCTTGAGGGTTCTGGGAGATTGACCCCTTTTTGGGACTTCTCACTGCTCAGAAGAGATGGGCTTTGAGTAATCTTTAGCGGCTCCATCACCCAGGGGAAAGGGGGTGACAAATCCGTGGGAGGCAAAGCAACAACTAGACCTATTATGCTTATTTCCTTTTACATCTTCCTGGTCACATTAATGTGTAAAGCACAAAGAAACAAATATTTTATAGCCAAGAGCTTTGCTTTCTTCATCTCGGGATCTGTAGCCTCAATTTTTAAAACTGATTCATAGTGCCCTTAACTTAATTTGGCAAGTTTATTGAGTATTCACCATACACTATATAGTAAAGACCCTTTTATAGTGTAAACATTCAACAAATGTAGCATGTAATGTGGACAAGATACTACAAAAAGATAATTTAGATCCAGATTTGTCCAGAAATAATAAGCTATATTAGTAGACATAAGTCAAGGACAAAAAGTGATAATTTCTATATCATCAGAATAGGACAAGTCTCATAAATTTATACTAATAATTTGCAATAATTTAGAAAAAGACTCTTTGGTTGGAGGGGATACTGTATTAGCCCATTTCCATAGCTGTAACAGAACAACTGAGACTGGGTAATTTATAAAGAATGAGGTTTATTTAGCTCACAATTCTGGGACAGCTGCATCTGGCATGGGCCTCAGGCTGCTTCTACTCATGGTGGAAAGTGGCAGGCAGCCAGCCCATACAAGCAGATCACATGGCGAGAGGAAGCAAGCAGGGTATGGGGGTTGCCAGGGACCTATTACACAACCAGCTCTCACAGGACCTAACAGAACAAGAACTCACTCAACTCACTCACTACCCACCCCTCAGGGAGGATGTTAATCAATTTATGAGAAATCCATGTCCTCCCCCCCAACCTAAACATCTCCCAATATTGCCACATTGGTGATCATATTTCGATATAGGCTTTGGGGGAACAACATATCCAAGCTCTATCAGATAACAAATATAGATTCCAAAGGCTTCTTCATGGAGGAAATATTTGAAAAAGGAGAAAGGAAATAAGAGGCTTAAAAAAAAATCTGTGAAAGCAGGAGCATACATTTGCCTTGATTTGTGTGACAGTTATTAGAACCATTGACTGAATATTACCAGCAACCATTCTTAAGATATATGAGATTGTATAAATATATTATATATATACACATTAATATCTATACATTATATATACATGGTAGGATTGCACTTCCCTGTCCCTCAGAAGTTGGGCTTAGCTATGTGACTTACTTTAACCAGTGAAATGTGCACAGAAGTGATATGAATCTCTTCTGAGTGGAAGCTTAAGTGCCATTTTGTGATTTACCCCATTCTCTTGCTCTTGCTTTTGAGATTTGTGAGGTATGAGTTGAGTTGGGTCCTCTGTCTGTCAGCATGTGTCTACGAGGGACTGCAAAAAGCAGAAGCTCCAGTTAACCTCTGATGGGCCTATAGGGTGAGCAAACATAACTTCTGTTGTTGTAAACCAAAAAAAAAAAAAAAAAATCCATAGAAGGTTAGACATTTGGAAGGGATAAAAAGAAACGAGAAGCCAGTAAAGAAAAGAGAAAAGGATCTGAGAAAACTAATATCATGAAAAGCATGAAGAGAGAGTTTTAAAAAGAAGGAAGTTTCAAAAATCCCAGAGCTGCTGATTGAGGGGGATGAGGAAGAGGAGATAGAAGAGGACAAAGACCAAAATAAACAAAGAAGTTGTGTCATCTATGACTAATGAGAGAGGAAATTTAGAGGCATGGGAACCATGGTGGCAGGACATCTAAAGTCAATAAAGGGGACATGGAGAGTCAGAGAAACCAGAACGTGGAAATTACTCTGTCAAGGAGTTTTTGGTAAAGAGATGCAATAAAAATAGTTTGGGGGTAAAGGGAAGCATTTTTTATGTGTTTTGTTTATAAAATAGAGATAAAGGTAAGTGTGTTTTGAAGTAGGAAAAAAGCTGTTAATAAGGAAGTTGCTGTGTTCCCCTCAGAAGATAGGTGGAGAAATAGAAGTATGATGAAGAGGAAAGACTTTAAGGAAAATCAACTCAGATGACCTTTTCTCCTCTTGAAAGTAGGAGGTCAGATCGTTCAGAAAAAGGCAGGAAGGAATGGACTCGAACAGAAGATTTGGAAGAGGCATTGTAGAGAACACGATGTAGGGACAAAGATGATAAAATACATAGTCAATCCACTGAGAGCTGTTTCTGTGATTTTACCTCATACTGATAATATAATTCATTACAGCAAATGATCATTTCCTCAGTGCCTTAGCCATTCGGTTCCAGTGACTAACCTTGTTTAAATATAAACCGATTTATCATCCGGAATTCCTTCATAACTCCAAGTCATTTCTTAGCTAACTTGCCACTCTCCAGTAAGGATTCTTGGGCTCTAAATATTTAGTTAACAATTTACATTTGTATCACATTTGACAAATTTAATTCTCAAGAAAACACTCTTAATAGTGTTTTATAGCTGGATAAAGGGAGGCCCCCTAACTTAATTGAGGCTTCATAGGTAATAAGTTACACAGCTAAGAATGGAACTTGGTCTTTATTTTCCAAGTTCAGGATAAAAAGCAGTATTTCTCCTAAACAGTCCAAGAACTGATGTTGACTGTGACCCATTTATTAAAATATAAAAGGGGGAATGGGACACTTTTCATAAGTTTATATAATTATCAGGATGAAAAATCCTTCCACTCAAGATCTGTGTGACTCAGAATGTGATGGGGCCACAGTCTGCCTCAGACCTGAGCGTATCTCTTGGGCCAGGGTAGTGCAAACCTATAACTCTTGGTCTAAAGTAAAATTAAAATGACTTCTACAAGGAGTCATGGTGGGATGGCACTGGGGAAATGTGAGCTTTCTAAACCTTTCTTAGTTCTTAGTATAGGAATGCTAAGGAAAAAACATGTCCAACACAGAAGGAAAAGAAAAGAATAAATAAAACATTACACCCAAAAGAAAAAAAAAAAATCCCATCCTTTCTAACCAATCCTCTTCTATTCTGATATTTCAGTTCCATTAAGATTATGAGGAAAAATGAAACCACATGGAGCCTAAAGCAAAATTGTGCTCCAGACTTACTTGTTTATCCCTTTGTAGCAATATCTAGCACTGCTCAAAAGTAGCAGGCAAATAGCATTTTGGAGTTTATGAGGAAAATCCTTCTCTGATTTTCTCAGAATTCAAATGAAAACTGTGGTTTAAAGCCACTGAAACAGAATTACATGTGAAGTTTAGAGGGGATTAATTTCATAAATTTCTTAAGTTGTTAATGGAACCATCTGGCAGTTTGAGAGATAACCATTAAAATCTATACAAGAAAATGTCTTTCTGTAAGATTATAATGACTCAATATTATAACATCAGGATTATAAAAACTAATGAATATTTTATAATTGAAAACAAATGCTCTGGACTTTAAAGTAATGTGGGATCTCTGCTCACTTCTAAAGGAAAGGAGCTAACGTGTGAGGCACACCTACAGAGCCTTGGAGACACTACTTCATCTGATCCTCACAGAAGGCTGCAAAAAAATTACCACCTGCAGTTTTCTGAGAAGCAAATTTTGACCCAGAGAAGTTAGGTGATATTCAGTGCACTGCTAAGTATAAACCATACACATGAGATTTGAACCAAGATTATTCTTGCTGAAAACTACATGCTGCTAAATTGCACTGCCTTCTGTAATAATCAATACTATTTATCAGGTAGGTGTAGATGAGGGACCAGGGACTTTATTGTACATCCTACCCAGGTGTTTCTGGCCAACCTGAGAGTCACTGATTTGCCAAGTGTTTTCACAAAAATTCTTCCATTAGTTTCTCAGTGTATTCTAACTAAGCATCACTATCATTACTACTTTTTGGAAGAGAATGTGTTCATTAAAGGTAATTTAACTCACAGACAAAAGCAATGGTTCTTATACCTGGATGTGCATCAGAATCCTCTGAGGAGCCAGAAAAACATGCAGATACCTGGGCCAAAAAGATGGCTCCCTGAGAAGGGCCTGTGTACATATATGCATATTTTTATAAAACTTCCAAATATTTCTGATGCCTCTTAAAATCTGATTTCTATGAAAATAGGGTAGTCTCGATATAGAATAGTGTTTGTTAAGCAGCCTACCCAAGCCGGAATGCCTGGGACTGAATTCCAGCTCCTGCAATTGTGGAATTTGTAATCTTAGGCAAATTATTCATGTCTATAAATTAGTTTTCTCACCGGTGAATGAGGGTAATTAATAATACCTATGTCATAAGTTCTTATGAAGACAAATGAATTCATGTGTTCTGAGAAGAATATCTGGCATATCCTAAGTGCCTCACAGATGATAGCAGTTGTTAATCCAGTACTTTATTTAAGAAGGCACAGTTGGAGAGCTTTGTGATGCTTTTGTGAGTCAGGTAGCCACTGGAAGCTCTCTGCCCAAAGCAAAGAGAGCTCTCAAAGCAAAACTACCTCCCATAGACATCCACTGTGTCTCAAGAGATAAATGAACCGTCAGGCAGAAATAGGGTTTTTAATTACCTTAGTGATGCACAGAGGGACAAATTGTTCTCTGCTGAAGAGGATGACCTCAACTGTCTTTTCTTGTGCATTCCCCAGCATACCTTCATCTCAGCTTTTCTGTACTGCCTACTCTAACATCTCAGTCAATCTCTCCCACAGCTCATTCACAACACAGTTCTAGCAAGCAGTGTCAATATTTCCTTTACATAGCTACCATGAGTAACTTGAAATGGCAATGCAGCACATTACTCATATCCTAGGCATTTCTTTAGCACACTCCTATAAGCTATACAAATGGTGCATTTGGAATCAACCTTAGGGAGCCTTGCACTGGAAACCAGGGGCCACACAGGGTCAACAATCTGACAGAGGTCACACAGCCAGCAAGCCACAGAGCTGGGACTCCTGAAGCCATACGCTGTACTTTGTCCAGTGCAGAGCCAATCCCCTCAGCTCTTCAAGGGAGTTCTCTGTAATATTCTACCAAGCTTTGCCTGTACTCTGTGCTTCTCATCCTCCCTTCCACCGCTGCTCTGAACAGACCTTGTCCTGGCTAGCACAGTTCTGTAGCCTTGGTATTTATTGTGGAATTGGATGCTGAACTGGAGATTGGTTCTAACAGTAACTCCAAAATACTTCCTCCTCATATTTCTAAACTCAACACCACTCCACAACCATTATCACATCAGTCACTCCCAGATTCCTGAAATCTCCAAAGTGTACCCTGAATTCTAAAAATACTTATTCTCTCCTCTGGCTGTACACATACTGTCTGAAACGCCTCCCTGCATTGACCTGCAACCTGCAGTGTTAACTACTATTCTTTGAGACATATCTAAGAGCCTCTAGCAAATGACTGTGGAGACCAAGAACAAAATTTGTATATTCCTTTTGTTGCTGAATTATGAATTTGCTTTGAATTAATAAATAGATAAATAATGCCTTTTGGTTTTCTGTAAGATTTTCCTAATATCAACCAACAAATGACTTTGGGCTTTATAAACAACAGATATCTGGCACATACCAGAGTAAGTGACTGAAACAGAAAATTCCACACTACTCACAGAAAGAACATGGCTACTGAAGATCACTATATTTATTTATTAATAATTTTGATCATCAGTCATACATTCAGCAAACACCTCTTGAGTGTGTTCTGTGTGCCCAATGCTATCCTTCATGCTAGGGCACTGCCCTAAACAGTACACATGTGTTCTGCTCACATGCAGTGTACACTTTAGTAGAAGAAACCTAAACTAAACCAAGGAACAAATAAATAAAAATATAATTCCTATTAATCACAAAAGCTATGGAGAAAACAAAACAAGATTTTATGAAATAGAGTGAATGGGAGAGGCTAATTTTAAAGGGTAGACAGAAAGGCACATCTAAGAAAGTGGTGTTTAAGCTGAGGTTCGAATTATGAAGAACTACCAAAGCAAAGAGCATTTTTATTTGCTTTTTGTTGTTTTTGTTGTCATTGTTGGGGGGGAAGGTGGGAGGAAGGCGGTATATCAGGCAAAAGAAAAATATGTCTGAGACAGGAAAAAACTTAAATTCTTTAAAATAGATAGGAGGCCAGGATAGCTGGAGGATAGTGAGCAAGGCTTGGAGAGGTACAAATAAAGTCAGAGAAGTCAGAAGGAGGCAGACACTTTAGGGCCCTGTATGTTAGGGTAACAATTTAAAACCTACAGAGTTTAAAGTGACAATGATCTGAGCTGTGTAAAAAAGAGTATTAGGAGTATTAGGGCTACTGGATGAGTAGGGAATGGATGGCATGGAGATGAGAGCAGAAGTACACAGGAGCTCCTGCAGCAGTTTACAAGAGAAATGAGAGCATTTCATCTACAAGCTGAACAAGCTACATTTTTTTCTATAGTATCAGTTATAAAAACACACAGAGCTTGGCTTTGCAATAGTTGAATTGCTATGACTCCCAGTTGTTTTGCCTGTTACTTGAATATAAGACACTCTGTGTAAGACCTCTTCAGAAACCTTCATCCTACTCCACCAATTTTTCTGAATTGTTTCAAAGAGAAACAGCAATTGAGGGTTACTAACTGAACCAGCTTGCACTCATAATTGGCTCTCCTCATGGGAATCAGCCCAACCCCTGATTTGGGGGCTCTTGCCTGTATATCCTCAGTACACCTGTCTCGTTGTTTTCATAAAGCAAGTGTGTTAGGAATCAAAGGTTCATTATACTGTGTTCCTTGTGCTGGGCACTCTATGAGTGACTCTGAGAAATGGAATAGTGAGCAGAGCCCTTGGGAGTACTTAAGTTTTACAGCTGTGCCATTTAATAATAGTTTAGGTAAAAAATGTCTCTTATCAAAATTTTCTTGAGACAATTCTTTTTCCTGAAGCAATGACTTATGTCTGAACTGTCATCAATTTATCAACATTTTAGCTAAATTGGAGTAGAAACTTCTAAGTATCGTTAGTGCCTTCACCTAGAGTAAACATACCAATTTATTAACATTTTGTGGTAAATAATGAGGACTAATAATATCAGGACTGTCAGTGATACTATGTAAAGTTTAGGGTTCTCTTTCTGTCTACTCACTATATTAATAGCCAGAGAGAGGACACAATTAGAACAGTACCATTTACAAAATTCCAGAAGAGAAAATCATAATATGAAGACTTAGCTACAGTGAGGATTACATGTGAAACGTGCAGTGCGGTAATCCGGACACTACAAAGAGTTCTAAAAATATATTACAAAGAATTGATGCACAACGTTCAAACAAAATTTGTACAAAAAATATGCTTCCTGCTTAATTAATGGAAGCAAATTGAATGTTTGTGAAAGAAGTTAAATGGTGCAGCAAAATAGATGAGGACAGAGAAAGTTACCGGAATATTAATATGATAGTTTTAAATCATTTGTTTACCTGCTTAAGAGATTCATTTATGCCTGAAAATAAAAAAATATTTTAAGTAATAAGGTAATTCTCTACAATTGAGAACAAACTATTTCAGGGTTTCTAGTAGAACACAGAGCAGTCTTTACAAAAACTGGAGGAAAGCTTAATATTAAAAGAACCTCAGAATTTAATGTGGATATTACATATTTTGTTTAGTTGTATCTCTGTTCATATTTTTTAATGGTAAAATATCCAACAAAGTACACTAGTAGAACTAGTTAGTCATCGAATATAAATAATTATATTGTTTATTATTTACCACAGAATGTAGGGAAAGAAAAATTAATTAGAGGCAAGGGAATCTCAGACACGTATTTATAAATATACTTTTCAAAGGGTGAAAAATATCCTCAAGTTAAGAAGATAAATTAGAATATTCTTTAAAATATAGTGAAAGATTATCATATGTGATTTGAAGCAGTAGTAATAGTGGGAGAACAATTAACAATATCTCTCATGAACTATTCATTCATTTGTTTTTCCATTCTTTCATGAATGTATAGGTGAAAAAGAACACTTGGGCCAGGCATGGTCCTTGAAACTGAGGACACAAAAAAGAATGAGACAGGAAATCTCCCATCAAGGATCTTCCAGTCTAGGGTAGCTGTTCTTAACATTATGAATGCATACATGCACACAATCTTTACTTTCCTACTGCTCTCAAAATGCCTAAAATCCATCCATGCACTAAGGTGATAGTTGTATCTTGGGTTAAGAAATGACAAACTTGATGAGGAAAAAAGGCAAGATGCCACCATCCCAACAACTCTGCGTTCCAATGCTGTACAGAGAGCTCCACTGATCTTTGCTTGCTGGTGATGTGTTTTATTTTGTTTTGCCTTTTTCGTGACCGGCACTCAGCCAGTGAGTGCACCGGCCATTCCTATATAGGATCCGAACCCGCGGCGGGAGCGTCGCTGCGCTCCCAGCGCCGCACCCTCCCGAGTGCGCCACGGGGTCGGCCCGCTGGTGATGTGTTTTAACTAGACTAGTGTTTTAAACAAACACATTGGGCCAACCGTGTTTTTCTATTGATCACAAGGAGGAATAAATCCCATCATGCAGAAAGAAACCATCCTTCCTGCCAAAGACCACTGAGCTGTCCAAGGTTCTGATAGTTCCTGGGTCACCTTGGTACATAGGCTAATTAAATTTATACATACCTATAATTTTACAGCCAGCCTGGCTACCCCAAAACTGAGCTTACAAAACCCTAAAGGTTTTAGAGCACTTCAAGTCTCAAGGTGAAATATGAACACTTTTACTAAATGAATTATCCCGTGTCTGTGAGTATGCTTGAGTGTGATAATTTTATCTCTGCACTGTTTGCATTTATAGCCTGTACTATATACTTACTCATATTCTCTTTCTCTGTTTTTACTTCTTTTTGTTTGTATCTATGGTTGCCTTTCTTTTCAACATAAATATGAGTTCCTTTATGGTAGAGCCAATTCGGTCTTTCATTTTTATCTCGCATACCTTGGTATATAGCAGATAGCATGTGATAAGATCTCACTAAGTGATACTGATGTATAGTCTATAATCCTTTGTATTTATTGTAGAGTTTGAATTGTAGATGCATGTGTGTATATATATATATTTTAAACAAATATATGTCATACATACATATCTATGTATGGCACATATTTATTAAATAAATAAGCAATCTCAAATTCAAAGTGATATATCCATCATTGTTTTCATTTTCATCACTGAACATTACAGAAAATAATTTTCTATACTATCATTGATGCTAGATTATTTAACCCATACATTTCCTCACATCTTGCAAATATGCAGTCTTATCAAATTACAGTATAAATAATATTTCAATTTTATTTTTGATTTTGAAATATCTCTATAAACTAATAATAGACATGTAGTTGCATAAAATAAAAATGAATAATAACCTTAAGCAAATAATTAATATGAAAAAAGATAGCCACTAACACTAATATTTTGTTAAATAATTTTGGTATTCTTGATTATGCAGTAGAACAAAAAAGGAATATAAAACATAACAAATATCAGAAAGAAGGGTAAAATATCATCATTATTTACAGACATTATGATGCTCTTTCTGGTCACAAAAAAAGACAACAGGAAAACAAATAAAATCAATAGGATAGTTCAATAAGGCAGTCTGTTATTAAAATCACATATATAAAAGTCAATCATCTATATATATGCAAATAGTAGCCAGTTAGAAGATATAATAAAAACTGGATCATATTCACAAAACCATACAAGACTTATTAGGAATTAACAAAATGAATTATTATATATAAAGTCTAGCAAATATACAAAAAAATACAAAAATATGCTGAAAGACACAAAAAATGTTATTTAATTCAGGATTGTTCTATGATCCGGAATGGCAAAACTAATTTCTATATATTACATAAATACAAATTCCCAAAATGTTAATCTACAACTTTAATGCAATTCTAGTAAAACCTTCAACAAGACTTTTTAAAATTTGACAAAACTTTTCCTGAAGAAAAAACAACTATCAAAATCTTTAGAAAAATAAATAATGAAGAAACTGACAAATTAGACAGCAAAAGCTACCAAAAAGATACCATAATCTAAACCTTCAGTTAATGGCGCATATATAGAAAGCTAGTTTAATGGACTTTTTTAAACAACAACAAATATAAAATATTACATGGGTTAAAGAATTAAATAGAAAATGAAAAAGTGCAAAGAAGCTAAAAGAAAATCTTGGTGAATAAGTGCCTAATCTTAGGATGGGAAAGACTTTCTAAATTGACATGTAAAGTCAAAATTTGCATGATTATTAAGAATTTTGATGATATGATTTTAAAAGTGCAATTATAAACATTAAGTGGCAAAAGCCAAAACAAGAAATATATCTTCTAAATATGTGGAACTTAAAAGATAATATCCCCAAATACATAATATTAATAAACATACTAATAAAAAAGTGATAATGAACATGTACAGAGAATTTACAATGAAAAAAAAGCAAATTGGCATATTAGAAGTTAGTTACAATTTCATTCACTCATTCATTCAACAGCTCTTTATTAGGCACTTATCATATGCCAGGAATTTTTTAGGTCAGTGATTTTCAAAGTGTGGTCCCTGTATCAACATCATTAGAATAATTTAGGAACCTGATAGAAATGCAAATTCCTGGGCTCCGCAACATATTTTTGAATCAGAAATGCTAGCAGTGGGATCTAACAATGAGTGGTCTAATAATCCCTGCAGGTCATTCTGTTAAACACCGAAGAGTGAGAACTTCTGATTTCATGAACGAAACAGACAGTGATCTCTTTCCTTGGGGAGCTTTATTTTAGGGGAGGACGGTAAGACATAGAGAAACAAGAACAAGAAACAAGAAATAAAATGAGTGACTGATATATTTTCATCAAAGTAATGAAAAAACACAGCAAAATAAAGAGATTGGGAGTGTGAAGGCATGGGCCAAGTTATAATTTAAAATAGGTGCTTAGCGTAGAAGTCATTGAGAAGGTAAATTTTAAGGCAATGGCTTGATAAAGATGAGGGATTAGCTACATAGGCATCTGGAAAGAAAGTAAGGGAACAAAACACGGCAAAGACACTTGCATGTATGAGAAATTATAAAGAAAACTATAAGGAAAACATGAAAAGTACAGCATAAAAGGGGAACAGCATTAGAGATAAAATTGGAAAGATTGTGGTCCACGGGCCAAACTATTTAGAGGCCACAATGGATTGAAAGGATTCTGGCTTTACTCTCAATAAAACAAGGTACCACTTTAGAGCTGTAGCTTTGTTGTGGCATGACTTTTCTTAAATTTTTAAAAATCCTCTTGGTTACTGTGTTGAAAATAGACTATGGTGGTGGTAGGGAAGAGTAAATGCAGGGGAACCAAGCCATGGACTATTGGGATAATCCAGGGAAGATTTGCTGGTGGCTTAGAATTGAGTGGTGGCAATGTGGTGATAACTTGGATATGAATTATAAGAAAAAGGGATAACAGTGACTCTAAGGTTTTTAGCATGATCAGTTGAAAAGACAGAGCTGCTGTCAACTAAGATGAAAAAGGCTGTAGGTCAAATAGGTACTTAGAGAAAGAATAGGAGTTCAGTTTGAACACATAGAGCTTGAGATATTTACTGGACATTAAAGAAGAAATATATAGGAAGGTGTAAAGTTCAATAAAGAGGTCTGGACTGTAACTATGTATTTGGGAGGTATCAGTACATAGATGGTCCTTAAATCCTGAGAATGAATGAGATCACCAACAGACTAAGAATAGGTAGAGAAAAGGAAATTGGAGTGGAACTTAAGGCACCCCAAAAATAAAAGAATAGAGAGAAGGATTTTTCAGTGCAGAAATCACTTGGAGTGTTAGCCTTCAAGTATATCACGAGGCAGCTGTACCAAATGTTATAAAACAGTAAGTCTCACCACTATGGCCTGAATGTTTATACCCTCCAAAGCTCATGTTGAACTTCATCCCCAATATGATATTTGAAAGGTGGGGCCTTTTAGAGGTGATTGGATTGTGAGGACTATGCCTTCATGAATGGATTAATCCATTTACGGATTAATGGGTTAATGGTTCAGTAGATTATCAGGAAGTGGCTCTGGTGGCTTTATAAGGAGAGCAAGTGAACAGGTTAACTCTTACTCTTGCCCAGCCATCATCATGTGATACCCTGCTTTGTCTCTGTGGAGACTCTGGAGAGCTCTCACCAAGAAGAAGGCCCCACCACATGTGTTCCCTAGACCTCAGACTTCCCAGCCTCCAAAACTGTAATAAATGAATCTAGTTTTCTTATAAATTACCCAGTTTCAGGTATTCTGCTATAAGCAACAAAAAATGGTCTAATATACTTACCAAGTAAAGACATTCAAAGCATGTACTTTATTGAATCAATTAAACATAGAATAAAAAGCAGAAAGAAAGATATGGGATCGACTAATACTTAGAATAGAATGCAAATGTGCTAGAAACACCACACTACCCAAATCTTGTATTATGCCATGTTTACACTTCCTTTCTCCCTGCCACATCAGTCTTCCTGCAGACAGTGTGAATATGAGGATGGAAGCTAAATGTGGGCAAGAGGGCCGATACACTCTGAATATTTGTGTCCCCCACAAAATTTATTTATTGAAATCCTAACCTTCAAGGCAATGGTATTAGGAGGTGAAGCCTTTGGGAGCTGATTAGGTCATAAGGGCATGAACAAGATTAGTGCCCTTATAAAAATGGCTCAAAAAATCTTCCTTGCCCTTCCTACCATGTGAGGACATAGCAAGAAGGTGCTGTCTGTGAACCAGAAAGTGGGCCCTCACCAAACACTGAATCTGCTGGTACCTTGATTCTGGATTTCAGCCTCCAGAACTGTGAGAAATAAATTTCTGTTGTTTATAAACCACCTGGTTTATGGAATTTTATGATTGCAGTCCAAGCAGACTAACACAGAAAATTGGTATCGAGAAGTGGGGATGCTGCTATAACAGATATCTAAAATATGGGGAATGCATAGAGGCTACAATAGTTTGGAGGTGCATAAAAAGAACTACATTACTATGAATAGACTGTTTAGTGTGATTCTGGTGGGGGCTGAGAAAGAGCACTATAGGGAAAACCTCAGTCTGCTTAGAGAATACCTAAGTGGTCATAAAAAGAATGTTGCTAGAAATATAGATTGTACAGGCCATTCTGATGAGGTCTCAGATGGAAATAAGGAACATGTTATTAGACAATAGAGGAAAGGCCATCTTTGTGGCAAATAAGTTGACCGCATTGTGTTTGGATTCTAGTGCCTTATGGAAGGTAGAACTTGTGAATGATGGAATTGGATATTCATTTCTGCTGAGGAAGTTTCTAAGCAAAGTGTTGAAGGTGCAGCTTGGCTTCTCTTGACTGCCTATAGTAAAATGAGAGAAGAAATAAATAATTTAAAGATGGAATTGTTAATCAATAGGGAAGCAGGATATATAAATTTGGAAAATTCTCAACCTATGTATCTTGGAAAAAAATGAGAAAGCCTGTTTGGGAGAAAATGAGGGTAGGGCCAAGCAACCATTTGACAAGGAGATTACATATGGATTGGCCATCTAAACAGAAGCCAGGACCTATTGACCAAGACAACAAAAGAATGACACCAGAAACATTTCAGAGATTACTGGGGCTGCTCCTCCCATCACAAGTCAGAGTGCCAGGGCCTAGGGGACAGAATGATATCAAAGAGGGGCCATTTCTGCTTGGTGTCACTTCACATTTCTGGCTTTATTCCTTGCATTCCATAGCAGTGCTCCTTGGCTGTCCTTGGTATGGCATGTACTGTGCCCAACAAAGCTATGGAAGTGTGGCTGCCTCCACTTGATTTCAAAGGATGCCCTGGAGAGCCTTGAGGCTCAAGCAGAAAACTGCAGCAAGAATGAGACCACTGCAGAAAGCCCTCATAGGGCAGTGCACATCAGAGTTGTGGGGGCTGGGCCAACTCTGGAACCCCAGACTAGTAGAGCAGCCGGTGTGCAATTCCATCCTAGGAGAGCTGCAGGCACGTGATTCCAACCCGTGAGAGCAAGGGCCACACACACAAAGCTGTGGGGGCATGCAAAGCTGTGGAGACGAGACTGCTACCCCAGTGGGTATGGAAGACAAGACCTCTGCCCCACTGGGCCTGGAAAGTAAGGCATTAAGCCAAAGAAGATATTCTCAAGCTTTAAGGTTTTAGACTTCCTCAGGACCTGTCATTTCTTCTTTTCTTTCATTTTTTTCCCTTTTGAAATGGAAATGCCTATTCTATTCCTGTTCCACTGTTGTATTTTGAAAGCACATAATATATTTGATTTCACAGGTTCACAACTGTAGAGCAATTTGCCTCAGAACCTTGAGTCTCACCCATATCTAAGTTAGATGATTTAGATGATATTTAAGTGAAAGTTTGGACTTTAAACTTTTGAGTTGATGCTGGAATTAGTTACGATATGTAGGGTTGCTGGGATGAAATGAATGTATTTTGCATGTGCAAAGGACATGGATTTGGGGGGGCAAGAAATAGAATGCTATTCTCTGAATGTTTCTGTCCTCCCCAAATCTGTATATTGAAATCCTAACACCCAATGTGATGGTATTAGGAGGTGAAAACTTTGGGAGGTGATTAGGTCATGAGGGTAAAGCTCTCATAAGTTGGATTAGTGCACTTATAAAAGTGGCCCAAAAAACTCCTTGCCCCTTCCACCATGTGAGGACACAGCAAGAAGGTGCCATCTGTGAACTAGGAAGTGGGGCCCCAGCAAACACTGAACCTGCTGGTACCTTGATCCTGGACCTCAGTTCTGAATCTCAGTCTCCCAAACTGTGAGAAATAAATTTCTATTGTTTATAAGCCACCTAGTTTATGGTATTTTGTCATAGAAGCCCAAAAGGACTAAGACAGGGGCTCATAATAAGGAAGATGCCTGAAACAAACACACATCTGCTCTGTTGAAAAGATGTAGGATCTTTTACTCCTATTCAGTGATGATAACCTGCTATTATCTTGCAGAGCAAGTTATTCTTGTTTATTGTTCCTCAAATTTTCTATGCTATTACCGAATATTTTTAAATAGCAAAAGAATTACATATGGAAACCAGCAGAGGATATTAATAAGAAGAGAGTTGTAGGAGAAAAACCAAGAATATGTATTATCTTGGAAGCCATGTAAAGTGTAACAAAAAGGAGTGATCAATTTCTATCAAATGTTGCTGATAGGTCAAATAAGAGAGGACTGAGAATTAATTACTAGACTTTTCCATGTGTGGTGTCTGGTGATTTTTACAAGAGCAATTTTTATGGAGTGGTAGGGGTGGGAGTCTGATTGGAATGGACTGAAAAGAAAAGGGGAGAAGCAGAATTGTAGACCACATTTATAGACAGCCTGTTCAAAGAATTTTGCTACAAAGAGCAGCAAAGAAATGTGGAAAAAATGGAGTAAGGAGATTTTATAAGATTGATAAACTTACAAGATTAGTGTATTCTTGTAGGAATGATCCAGTAGAAAGGGGAAATTTTATAATGTAAGAGAAAAGGGGAAAATTACTGTCCTCCAGTAAGAGTGATGTGATAGATTTTGTGCACAAATTTAAGGCCCAGAACTTACAAAGCAACTCAGTTCATCTTATGAAAAGTGAGAAGGCAGTGTGTGGTGCAGCAAGGCTGTGACATGGCTCTTCTGATTGTTTCAGTTTTCTCTGGAAAGTAAAAGCAAGATCATCACTTAGGAATGGGATGGAATTTGGAAATTCGAGGAAGGAGGAGAAGGTGTGAAATGCTGAGAAAGAGGGGAAAAGATTTGTACGCAGGCACGAGCATTTGATGTTTGTGGTCACTAAGAAGGGCAGCAGAGTTGTATTTTTAAGATTCATTTTGTGTTTTCTCTAGCCATATTCATCTGCACAGGCATAGGGGCAGAGCAGGGCAAAAGTTGGATTTTGGCAAAGTTGTAGTTTTGTCTAATGAGCCTGAAAAAGCAAGAGATGTGCAACAGAGTCAGGGATGTTTGCACAGGGATGGTTATAATGATTGGTCATGAAACGTACTTGAAATTTACGTGAAAGAAAGGACATTGAGAGTGGTACAAGTAAATAAGTATATGCAATTGGAACCACTTTAACTCTGACTACTTTTATATGAGATAGTATTTGAGAGCAAATATTTACTCATTTTGTTTCCAAAATAAAAATAATATGTTATTCCTATATAATGACCATCACTGAGTTTAATTTGAAATGCCACTCTTGGTTTATGATACACATGTATTTCTAGTGAAATTCCATGCAAAAGAAACAATAGAAAAAGAACTATGCATACAAATATTGTGATAGAAGAATCACTACTTTTAAAAATGGGCATTCTCAATTGCTGAAAAATACAATATTTACCTTCTCTTCATTCAGAGTGGAGTAATATTAACAATGTTTACCCCTAAAGATAACTCAAGTATTTAATATACATTTCGTTTCCATGCTTTCTCTTATTTTTACCTGCAAAGTTATTAATGGAAGTTTCAATAACTTTTTTTTTTCATTACACACTGAGAAGAGATCACAGGAACATTGTCCAATCATGTAAATACACCTCATAGTGTCTAATCTTGTAGTCCATTCTCATTGTTACAGAGACCATAGATTTGGTTCCAAATAATACGGCTGCAGATCACATATGCCCCCCTGTGGAGTAAAAGCAGCTTATCTCACCAAGAGGGTATCTGATGCAGATTAATGGGGCAGTGTTCATGCTATGCCAAGGCATTATCAAAATTATCTTATCATTGGATTTTTAAAAAAACATTTTAACACATTATATTTCAAAAAGTTGTGATCTTTGTGTCAGATAGGTAGGTAGATAAATGAGAACTTCTTACATTCTGGAATTACAATTCAATGCTTTTGAAGTTTTTATGTTGGCTTCTTTTTCTCTTTCCATCTAGACAATCTCTTATACCCATATGTGTTTACAGCACAAATCCATTTCCGCGTAATGTCTCCCTCTGCTCCACTATAAAACTGCATATGTTACAGCATAATGCCTGTGTGCAAGAGAGATCCTTGTGAACTGGACTCTAACTGAAATGAACATTCATGCTGAGTATATGATGCAAAAAAAAAAAAAAAAAAAAAGTCTTCATTGTTTAAAAGGAAACGATCTTTTCTAGAATACATTCTTTCTTTCTTAACCTGGAAAATCTTAATAAAATTGAAAACAATGTTTTGGTCCTGGGGCCTGTTAAAGGAGGAAACTAAGGAGTTTGTTCACTTGTTCTTTATTAAACCACAGATTTTTATCCAGGTCTCACATGTTACTGTGACTTATATACCTAAAGTAAGTAAAAGTAATACATCATAAAGCAAACTACAGTTTTAAAAAATCCAACTGGTTTTCTCTCTTTCTGCCTAAAGAAAGATGGGTCCTTCATGACAAGGCTGAGACACAAGAGAAAGTGCATTTAACAAAACAAGCACCGTGATGAGCATTCACAATACTGTTATTACGCTGCTGGTCAGGTTGTAAGCCAATTTCAAGTAAAATGTAGGTTTGGGATTTATGCCTTGTATAAAACATAATCAAGTTTCATTATTTCCGTGAGTCACAGCATTTTAATCTTTTCTAATTAAATGTAATTACTATTCTTTCTCACAGCAGGAGAGCATAGAAGCATAAAAAATATGAGATGCCACATATATAAGGGGGAAAACTATGAAAAGGAAAAATACAGGTATCATAAGTAAATAAGAGAGTTTTTTGCTCTCAGGTGGCACTGGAACCATTCTCTCAGTGGGAAAAACGGACACTGTGACAAAGCATAGTAGGTAATTATTATCTTCTTAAAATATTATTTTGTAAAAAGTGGATCTAGGTCCAAGGACAGAAATATTTTCCATATGGAGAACAGAATTCTAATGTCAGAGTTTGTGCATTTTAATTAGGGCAATTTAGCTAATCAGAATAAATTGTCTTTTAAATATTATTATGAATAATGTACTTCTCTGGCAAATACTCTTTTATTTCTTCTATCTTTATCTTCTGGTAAACTAAGACCAGACTTTCACATAAAATCAAATAAGAAGTCTTCCAAATCTAAAAGGATAAAAAATGTTTCTGTTGTAACTTCAATATTGAGAGCTATTCCCATAAAGAGCCATCACAGAAGCAAAAGAGAACATGAAAGATTCCAGATTCCCTTATTCTCAATTTAGGAAAACTTTTTACCAAAATTACATATGCATGTAGAAAAATTTTTTACACATTTTTTGCCCATAAGTTCTTCGGTGAGCAATTTTTTCCGCATAGATTCTTCAAAATCAGTTGTTAAATGGGCAATTGGTGAAATTAGGTTCAATCAACACATATTTAACAAGTTGTTTTATATTTATAGGGTCTACTTGTCATACAAATCATACAATTCTTTTGGACAAAACAATCTGTTCTGAGACCTGGATTAACTACTTAACCTGTCTACATTGATCAAATCAGCTGGTTAAGTGTTAGAATTCTTTTCCAACTTCTATTGTTTAGAGAACAACAAAGTCAATAAACTGAAATAGTGAGTTTTACTAACTATAAGTATAAAGATACACCTTTGTAATGCTGAGTTTTTATGCTGGTTCAATCTGCAAGACATGAAATTGGAAATTTTATACAAATTTATTACACAACATAAGGGAACCCTCCAGGTCATTGTTCTATTTCCAGGTTTATGGCTGCCAAACTCAGATAAATCCTGGACAAGCAACATCGATTACCCAGATTACCAAAGTTTTCCTAATTGGCAATTTATAACTTCCAGCTGCTCTAAACACAACCTATCACCCATTGAAATGTTGACATTTTTCTGCCTCATTAAAATTTTCTGCAATATTCTGTGTGAATATATTGTTCAATTAGACATTATTTCTGAAGATACACAAGGAGGTGATAAATGATTAAAACACCAAATTAAATTTGTGGTATCAAAGCAAGCCTATTTACACAATAGCCACCTGTATATTTAGACAATATTGGACCAATATCATGATGGCCAGAAGGAGCGTTTTATCCCATGGAGCACATTATTTTTTAGGCCTTAAAATGTACTTTTGTTGTGGTTTAAATTTTCTCACTTTTCCTCTATTAAAAAAAATTTCATTTCCATTTTAAAAATCAGTTTTTGCTAAAAGTATTAGGTAAAATTAATTTATTCCAAACAGAAGAATATTTGTCCTTTACCCCAATGTCAACCAGTACGTTGTGATTCCATATGGGCATACTCAGATATTTTTTAATGAGGTTAATTTTTATATGTGGCTGTAAAAAAAAAAATCATTCATGATTTTTGGTCCTAGAAGTATTCCTTTTGGTGAGGGGGCATCTGACCTCTTTCATGCAGCATAATTATTTTGAAATCATTCACGTGCGTTTTAAAAGTTCATTGATTTTTGTAGTTGATTAGTTTTCCACTGTATGGAGCATTTATCCATTCAATTTTTGATTGATATTGGGCTTGTTTCCAATTTTTAGCTATCACAAATAAGGCTATTATGAATACTTAAGTACATCTTACGTAGACAAAGGCTTTCATTTTTCTTTGGTAAATGCTTAACAGTGGAATGTCTGAATCATTTGGTAAGTGTACGTTTTGCTTTTGAAGAAATTCGAAAACTGTTCTCCAAAGTTGTTTACCATTTTACATTCCCACCAGGAATGTATGAAAGTACCTCTTCTTCTGGGCCCTCACTAATACTCTAAATATGTAGACTTTTAATATTAGTGATTCCAGAGGGTATCTGTGAGTAGCTTCTTGTGCTTTGCATTTATGTTTCCATAAAGAACTATTGATATTAAGTAACTTTTAAAGTGCTAATATAATATCCATATATCTTCTTTAAAAAATCTTTTGGGCATTTTTAAATTGTGTTGTTTGTTTTACTAGTATTGAGTTGTAAAGCTGGCTGGCTGGCTCACTTGGGAGAACCTGGTTCTGGTAACACCAAGGTCCCAGGTTCGGATCCCCATACTAGCCAACTGCCAGGAAAAAAAAAAAACAAAACGTATATATATATACATATATATAGAGAGAGAGAGAGAGACAGAGAGAGAGAGAGAGAGACAAAGAGAGAAGTTGTACGATTTCTTTATGTAGTACAGAGTCAAGTTTTTTGTCAGATATATGTTTTGAAAATATTTTCTCTAGTCAATGACTTGCTTTTCATTTCTGTAACAGTGTCTTTTGAAAATTGAAAATTTTAATTTTAATGAAGTATAATTTAATCACTTTTTTCCTATAGTTCATGCATTTGGAGTCCAATTTAACATATCTCTGCCAATCCCAAGCCATTCTAGTTTTCTGTTGATTAGTGTTAGCATGTCATATATTTTTTCACCATTTTACTTTTAATTTATTTACATCTTTGCATTTATAGTGTATGTCTTGTGAGCAGTTTATAGTGGGAACTTGCTTTTTAAATTCAATATATGACTGTCCACCTTTTAATTAAAGTGTTTAGACTGTTCACACATAATAGATGTAACTCCGTCTTGGGAGTTATTTTCTGCTTGCACACCTATTCTTTGTTTCCTTTATTCTCCTTTACAAACTTCTTTTGGATTAAGTATTTTATGATTCCATTTTATCTACTTTGTTTTGTTTTGTAATAATTATTATTTTTTAATTAGACATGTTTATGGGGTACACTGTGTTGTTTCAATATATGCATATATTGTATAATGATTCACTAAGGGGAGTCAGTATATCCATCATCTAAATATTTATCATTGCTTTATGATGATAATATTCAAGATCCCCTTTTCTACCTATCTTCAAATACACAACTTTGAACCCTTTGACGAAACTCTCCTCATCTTCCCTTCCCCCATCGCCTCCACAGCTTCTGATTACCACTCCTACTCTCTACTTTCATGTGAACACTTTCTTAGTTTCCGTACATGAGTGAAATCATGCAGTATTTGTCTTTCTGTGCCTGGCTTGCTTCACTTAACATAACGGTCTCAGTTCCATCCATGTTGCCACAAATGACAGGATTCTCTTCTTTATGGCAAAGTAATATTCTATTATGTATATATACCACGATTTCTTTTATCCATTCATCCGTTGATGACTGACTCCATCTCTTGGCTATTGTAAATACTGCTGCAATAAACATGGGAGTGCAGATATCACTTTGACGTACTGATTTCCTTTGGCTGTATTTCCAGTAGTGGGATTTCTAGATCACAAGGTAGTTCTGTTTTTAATTTGTGAGGAATCTTCAAACTTAATAATTTTGTGTTTTAGTTAAAAGACAAGTGAAGACCAGGATAATCTTTGTACCCTGTAAAACAAGAATGGTTAATACTCATAAATTTATTTTGGGTTTTCTGGGGGTTTTATTTGTTTTTTACCTGTACTTGGTCTGTGAATCTTTTTTTTATGAATTTTTTAAAAAATAATTGATTAATCATATTTGTGGGGTACAGAGTTGAATATCAATACCCGTATAAAATGTGTAATGATCAAATCAGGATAACTAGCATGCTAATCATTACAAAACATAATCATTCCTTATGTCCATTAACCAATTTCTTGCTAGCCCCCCTTCCCCTCCCTCTTTCACACCTCCAGAAACCACAGCTCTATTCTCTCCTTCTGAAAGTTCAATGCATTATTGTGATTGTTTCTTTCTTTCTCTCTTTTTTCTTTCCTCCTTTCCATCCTTTCTTCTCTCCTTCCTTGCATTCTTCCTTCCTTCTTTCTTTTATTCTTTCTTTCATTCACTCCCACCTATGAGTTAGTTTTGGTATATGGCAAGAGGTACAGGTATAGTTTCATTCTTCTACACACGGATATTCAGTTTTTTCAGCACCATTTGTTGAAAGGGCTGTCCTTTTCCCAATGTATGTTATTGGTGTCTTTGTCAAAGATCAGTAGGCCTTAAGTATCTCGGTTGATTTATGCACTCTCTATTCTGTTCTATTGTGCCTGTTTTTATGCCAGTGCCATGCTGTTTGGGTTACTATAGCTTTGTAGTATAACTTAAAGTCAAGTAGTGTAATATCTCTGGCTTTATATTCTATTTATTTATATTTTGCTCAGTATTGCTTTGGCTACTGGGGGTCTTCTGTTGTTGCATGTGAAATTTAGGAGAGGTTTTTTTCTATTTCTGTGAAGAATGTCACTGGTATTTTGGTGGGGATTGCATTGAATTTGTAGATTGTTTGTATAGTGTGGACATTTTCACAAAGTTAACTCTTCCAACCCATGAACATGAAATGTCTTCCCATCTTTTTGTGTTCTCTTTAATTTCTTTCAGCAGTGTTTTGTAATTCTCATTGTGGAGAACTTTCACCCCCTTGGTTAAACTTATTCCTAGATATTTTATTCTTTTGGTAGCTATAGTGAATGGAATTGTTTTCTTGATTTCTTTTTCTCTTAGTTCATTGTTGGGTATTAAAATGCTACCTATTTTTACATGTTGATTTTATATCTTTCAACTCTTCTGAATTTGTTCAATAGCACTAGGAGTTTTTTAGAAGAGTTTGTAGGTTTTTCTATATATAGAATCATGTCATCTATAAACCGGGACAATTTGACTTCATCTTTTCCAAGTTAGATGCCCTTCATTTCTTTCTCTTGCCTGATTGCTTTGGCTAATACTTCCAACACTATGTTGGATAAGAGTGATGAGAATGTGCATCCTTGTCTTGTTCCTGTTCTTAAAGGGAAACCTTTGAGCTTTTCCCCATTCAGGATGATGTTGGGAGTGGTTTTGTCATATATGACTTTTGTTGTTTTGAGATAATTTTCTTCTATACCTAATTGGCTGAGAGTCTTTATCATGAAGTAATGCTGAATTCTGTTGAATGCTTTTTCTGAATCTATTGAGATAATCATATGGGTTTTGCCTTTGATTTTCTTAATGTGGTGTATCACATTTCTTGATTTGCATGTGTTGAACCATCCTTGCATCCCTTGGATGAATCCCACTTGATTGTGGTGTATAATCTTTTTAATGTGATGTTGTATTCTGTTTGCTAACATCTTGTTGAAATTTTTGTGTCTATGTTCATCAAGGATATTGGCCTGTAGCTTTCTTTATTTGTTATTTCTTTGTCTGATTGTGATATCAGTGTGATGCTGACCTCATTGAATGAGTTTGGGAGAATGGCATCTGTTTCAATTGTTTGGACTACATTGTAAAGGTTTGGTGTTAATTCTTCTTTAAAGGTTGGGTAGAGTTCAGCAGTGAAGGCATCTGGTCCTGGGCTTTTCTTTGTTGAGAGTCTGCTGACTACTGTTTCAATCTCCTTGCTCATTACTGATCTGTTCAGTATATATTTCTTTTTGGTTCAATTTTTGTAGTTTGTATGTGTCCAGAAATATATCCATTTCCTCCAGATTTCAATTTGTTGATGTATAGTTGTTTATAATGACTCCTGGTATTTCTGTTATATCAATGGTAATGTCTCCTTTTTCACGTTTGATTTTTATTATTTTGGTCTTCTCTCCTCTTCTTTTTAGTTAGTCTGGACAATGGTTTGTCTATTTTATTTTTCTTCTCAAAAAAACAACTTTATGTTTCACTGATTTTTTGTATCATTCTTTGGATCTCTATTTTATTTAGTTCTGCTCTGATCTTAATTACTTCTTTCCACCTACTAGTTTGAGGATTGGATTGTTCTTATTTTTCTAGTTCTTTGAGGTGTAACACCTGGTTGTTTATTTGAAGTCTTTCTATTCTTTTGATGTAAGCCTTTTTGTAATAAACTTTCCTCTTAGAACTACTATTGCAGTATCCCATAGATTTTAGTATGTTGTGCTTGTATTTTCATTTGATTTGTTTCAAGGAATTTTTTGATTTCCTGCTTTAGTTTCTTTTACCTATTGGTTATTCAGCAGCACGCTGTTTAATTTCCATGAATTTGTATGGTTTCCAAGGTTTTGTTTGTTGTTAATCTCTAATTTTAATCCATTATGGTCTAAAAACATACTTGATATGATGTAAGTCTTTTTAAATTTGTTAAGACTTAATTTGTGGCCTAACATGTGGTCTGTCCTGGCAAATGATCCATGTGCTGATGAGAAGAATGTATATTCTGAAGTTGTTGGGTGAAATGTTCTATATGTGTCTGTCATGTCCATTTGGTATAAAATGCTGCTTAAATCCAGTATTGCTCTGCTGATTCTTTATCTGGATGATCTTTCCAATGCTGAGAGTGGCATGTTAAATTCCCCAATTGTTACGGTATTGGGATCTATCTCTCCCTTTAGATCCAATAACAGTTTTATATATCTGGGTGCTCTAATTTGGGGCATGTATATATTTATGCATGATTGTTATATCTTCTTGTATATATCTTGTTATATATCTTCTTGCATTGATCCTTTTATCATTATATAGTGTCTTCCTTTGTCTCTTTTTATAGTTATTGGTTTGCAGTCCATGTTATCTAATATAAGTACGCCTTTTTTGTTCAGTTTTGATTTCCATTTGTGTGGAATGTTTTTTTTTCCCCATCCCTTCCCTATTATTCAATGTGTGTCTTTATTGGTGAAGTGAGTTTCTTTCAAGAAACATATAGTTGGGTCTAGTTTTTTAATCCATTCAGCCAGTCTATAACTTTTAAGTGGGGAATTTAATCCATTTGCATTCAGGTTTGAGAGGTATTGTCTTATTTCTGCTGTTTTATTAATATTTTTATGTTTGTTTTATATTTCTTTACTTCCTTTCTTTCCCTTTTATTGATTACCTTTGCTGTTTGGTGTTTTTTACTTTGCTTTGCTTGTTTTCTTTTGTTGGTTTTTTTTAGTGATAAGATACATTTTATATCTCTTTCTCACTAGTAGTTTAAATTCTTTCTCATGTACTTACAGTGAGGTATATCACTCTGTTGATTTCAGATGCAGTGTTCTCTTGAGGATTTGTTAATGGGCCAGTTGAGTGGTGGTAAATTCTCACAGATTTTATTTATCTAGGAAAGACACTATTTCTCCTTCATTATTGAAGGAAAGCTTTGCTGGATATGGTATTCTTGGTTGGTGTTTTTTTCTTTTCTTTTCTTTTATTTGTCTTTTTAATTAGCATATCCATTATTGCAAATCATAATTATTCTTTATGCCCCTTACTCAACCAATCTCTCCCCAACACCCTTCCTCCCTCACCTGTCACCTCTAGTATCCTTAGGTTTGTTCTCTCCTTCTGAAAGTTCAATGTATTATTTTGGTTCTTTCTTTCTTTCTTTCTTTCTTTCTTTCTTTCTTTCTTTCTTTCTTTCTTTCTTTCTTTCTTTCTTTCTTTCTTTTTTCTTTCTTTCTTCTCTCTCTCTCTCTTTCTCTCTTTCTTTCTTAGCAACCAGTGAGGACATGTGGTATTTCTCTTTCTGTGTCTGGCTTATTTCACTTAGCATAATTCTCTAGACTCATCCATGTTGCTGCAAAAGGCAGAATTTCATTCTTTTCTATGGCTGAGTAGTATTCCATTGTGTACATATACTACATTTTCCTTATCCAGGCACCCATCAATGGACATTTAGATTGGTTCCATAGTTCAGCTATATAAATAGAGCTGTGATGAACATGGGAGTGCAGGTTTCCCCTTGACATGATGATTTCCATTCCTTTGGATATATACCCAGTAGTGGAATTTCTGAATCATATGGTAGTTTTATCTCTACTTGTTTGAGAAACCTCCATGCTATTTTCCATAATGGCTATACTAATTTACAGTCCCATCAACAGTATAGAAGAGTTCTGTTTTCCCTGCATCCTCACCAGCATTTGTTATTCTCACTCTTTTTGATAGTGGCCAGTCTAACTGGGGTGAGATGATAACTCAGTGTGGCTTTGTTTTGCATTTCTCTGATGATTAGTGATGTGGAGCATTTTTTCATGTACCTGTTGTCCATTTGAATATCTTCCTTTGAAAAATCTCTATTCATCTCCTTTGCCCACTTTTTAATTGGATTATTTCGTTTTTATATTTTGTAGCATTTTGAGTTCCTTATATATTCTGGATATTAATCCTTTGTTGGATGTATAGCTTGCAAATATTTTCTCCAATTCCACAGTTTCTCTATCCCTTCTGCTGATTGTTTCCTTTGCTGTACAGAAACTTTTTAGCTTGATATTATCCCATTTGTTTATTTTTTCCTTTGTTGCTTGTGCTTTGGGGCTCTTATTCATAAGTCTTTGTCTAGTCCTACTTCCTGAAGTGTTCCCCCTAGGTTTTCTTTTAGAAATTTATGATTGTAAGTCTTATATTTAAGTCTTTAATCCATTTTGAGTTGATTTTGGAATATGGTAACAGGTACACATCCAGTTTCATTCTCCTGCATATGGATGTCCAGTTTTCCCAGCACCACTTACTGAAGAGGCAGTCTTTTTCCCAACCTATGTTCTCCGTGCCTTTGTCAAAGATCAGTTGGCTATAAGTATGTGGGTTGATTTCTGAGTTTTCTACTCTTTCCATTGGTTCAAGTGTCTGTTTTTATGTTAGTACCATGCTGTTTTGGTTACTATAGCTTTGTATTATAGTTTGAAGTCAGGTAGTGTTATGCCTCCAGCTTTATTTTTGTTGTCATTGTTGCTCAAGATTGCTTTGGCTATTTGTGGTCTTTGGTTGTTCCATATGAACATTAGGATTGTTTTTTCTATTTCTGTGAGGAATGTCATTGGTATTTTGATGGGGATGGAATTTAATCTGTAGACAGCTTTGGGTAGTATGGACATTTTCACAATGTTAATTCTTCTAGTCCAGGAGCAAGGAACATCTTTCCACCTTTTTGTGTCCTCTTTAATTTCTTTCAACAGTGATTTATACTTCTCATTATAGAGATCTTTCACCTCCTTGGTTAAGTTGATTCCCAGGTATTTTATTTTGTTTGTGTTACTGTTGTAAATGAGCTTGATTTCTTGATTTCTTTTTCTGCTAATTTATTGTTGGGATATAAAAATGATACCAAAGTTACAGTTGCAACTTGTAACTTTACTAAAATTGCTTATCAACTGTAAGAGTTTTTTCTTGTAGAGATTTTAGGCTGTGCTGTATATAGGACCATGTCATCTGCAAACAGAGACAATTTGGTTTTATCTTTTCCAGTCTGGATGCCCTTTATTTCCTTCTCTTCTCTGATTGCTCTGGCTAGTACTTCCAGTATTATGTTAAATAGGAGTGGTAAGAGTGGGTATCCTTGTCTTGTTCCCATTCTCAAAGGAAAAGTTTCAACTTTCCCCATTCATGATGATATTGGCAGAGGGTTTGCCATATATGGCTTATATTATGTTGAGATACTTTCCTTAGTATACCTAATTTGCTGAGAATCTTTATCATGAAGGGATGTTGAAGTTTACCACATGATTTTTCTACATCTATTGAGATAATCTTATGGTTTTTGTCTTTGCTTTTGTTGATGTAGTGTTTCACATTTATTGATTTTTGTATGTTGAACCATCCTTGCATCCCTGGGATGAAACCCACTTGATCATGATATATATATATATATATATTTTTTTTTGATGTATTCCTTTATTCTGATTGCCTATATTTTGTTCAGATTTTTTTGCCTATGTTCATCAAGGATATTGGCATGTAGCTTTCTTTATTTGTTATATCTTTTCTGATTTTGATATCAGTGTGATGCTGATCTCGAAGAATGAGTTTGGGAGAATGGCTTCTGTTTCCATTTTTAGAATAGTTTGAGGAGAATTGCCATTGATTCCTCTTTAAAGTTTTGATAGAATTCAGCTGTTAAGCCATCCAGTTCTGGGCTTTTCTTTGTCAGACTATTGCTGATTACTGCTTCTATCTCCCTGCTTGTTATTGGTCTGTTCAGATTTTCTGTTTCTTCTTGTTTCAGTCTTGGTAATTTGTATGTGTCCAGAAGTTCATCCATTTTCTCGAGGTTTCATATTTGTTGGCATTCTGTTGTTTATTATAGTCTCTAATGATATTTCTGTGGTATCGGTTGTAATGTCTCCTTTTTCATTTCTGATTTTTGTATTTGGGTCTTCTCTCTTTTTTTAATTTTTTAATCTTTTTGCTAACCTATTTAATGGTTTGTCTATTTTATTTATCTTCTCAAAAAAAACCCCACAACTTTTTGTTTCATTGATCTTTTATGTCATTGTTTCATTTAGTTCTCTGATCTCAATTATTTCTGTATGTCTATGACTTTGGGGATTGTATTGTTTTTGTTTTTCTAGTTCTTTGAGGTGCAGCATTAGGTCATTTATTTGAAACCTTTCTATTCTTTTCATGTAAGCATTTATTGCAATAAGCTTCCACCTTAGTACTGCTTTTGCAGTATCCCACAGGTTTTTTATGATGTATTTTTATTTCTATTAGTTTCAAGAAATTTTTTGATTTCCTGTTTAATTTTTTCTTCATCCCATAGTTCATTCAGTAGCCTGTTGTTCAATTTTCATGCATTTTTATAGTTTTCAGAGCCTTACTTGTTATTGATTTACAGTTTTAGTGCATTGTAGCCTGAAAAGATGCTTGGAATGATTTCAATATTTTTTAAATTGCTGAGACTAGATTTCTGACCTACCATGTGGTCTATGCTGGAGAATGTTCCACATGCTGATGAGAAGTATGTATGTTCTGTAGTTGTCAGATGAAATGTTCTTTAGGTATTGGCCAGGTTGAGTTGATCTAAGGTGTAGTTTAAATCCTGCTCTCTTTGTTGATTTGCTGCTTAGAAGATATATCCCATGCTGAGACAGTGGTGTTCAGGTAACCCACTATTAACTTATTAGGGTCTATCTCTTTTTTTATGTCTAGGAGTTCTTGCTTTACATATCTGGGTGCTCCAGGATTGGATGCATACATATTTATGATTGTTATATCTTCTAACTGGATAGATTCCTTTATCATTAGGTGGTGATATTTTTTGTCTCTTTTTATGGTTTTTGGTTTAAAGTCTATTTTATTCAATATAAGAATAGCTACTCCTGCTCATTTTTGGTGTCCATTTTCCTGATATATCTTTTTCCATCCCTTCATTTTTAGTCTGTGTGTGTCTTTACAGATGAGGTACATCTCTTCCAGTTAGTCAGTCTGTCTTTTAAATCTGATGCATCAGTATGTGTGTTTTGAATGGGGAGTTATTCCATTTACACTTAGGGTTGTTACTGACATGTAATTTTTTTACTCTTGTCTTTTTTTTTTCTTTTTTGCTTTTGTTTAGATGTTTTAAGTATCTTTTGTGCATTTCTTTCCCTTTTATTTCTTGTCTTCAGTGTTAGTTGGAAATTTGAGTTGGTATGTTTTAGCTTCTTTCTCTTTCTTGTTTTTATTTTTATATTAAGGGCAGGCTCTTTCTAGTGTATCTGTGATTAATGTTTTTCAGATTCCAGATGCAGGACTCCATTGAGAATTTCTTGCAGGGATGGGCATGTGGTGGTGAACTCCTGCAATTTTTGTTTATCTGGGAAATACACTATTCCTCTTTCATTTCTGAATGATAGCATTGCTGGGTATAGAATTCTTGGCTGGCAATTTGTTTCATTTGGTGTTTTGAATATATCATCCCACTTTCTTCTTGTCTGTAGGGTTTCAGTTGAGAAGTCTGCTGTTAGTCTGATTGAGGCTCTCTTATAGGTGACTACACTTTTCTCTTGCTGTTTTAGAGTTTTCTCTTTGTCTTTGAGCTTTGACAGTTCGAGTATAATGTGTCTTGGAGAGATTCTTTTTGAATTGAATCTGTTTGGGGATCTTTGTGCTTCCTGGATCTGAAGTTCTGCATCTCTCCCTACACCTGGAAAGTTTTCTGTTCTTTCCTTGAATAGATTTTCAATGTCATTTCCTTTCTCCCCTTCCGGAATACCCACATTTTGGATGTTTGAGAACTTGAGGTTTTCTGCTAGCTCTCTTAGACATTGTTCATTTTTTTAATTCTTTTTTCCTCTTGCTTTTTTTGTCCTCTTGTTTGTCCTCTTGGTTTATTTCAAAAAGACTATCTTCAAGATCTGAAATTCTTTCTTCTGCTTGCTCTAGCCTGCTGCTCAAGCTCTCTGTTGTGTTTTTTATTTCACTGAGTGACTCCTT
Source organism: Cynocephalus volans (assembly GCF_027409185.1). Lineage (NCBI taxonomy): Eukaryota > Metazoa > Chordata > Mammalia > Dermoptera > Cynocephalidae > Cynocephalus > Cynocephalus volans. The sequence goes on from NC_084461.1 coordinate 103,779,407, forward strand.
CAATTCTAGGAGTTCTGCTACATTCTTTTTTATGGTATTAGTCTCTTTGTAAATTTCTTCCTTCATATCCTGGATATGTTTTCTTGTTTCATTGTGTTCTCTAATTGAGTCTTCTCTTATTTCTTTGAGTTTTCTTAAGATCATTGCTCAGAAACCCTTTTCAAGGGTTTCCTGTTCGGTGGGGTCTGATATTGAGCATTGCTGTATTCCTTCAGAGTTGTCATATCTTCCCATGTAGATGATTTGGTGCTTTTCTCTTGCTGTTTTTAGAACTCTTTCTTTGTCTTTGACTTTTGATAATTTGACTAAATTGTGTGTCAGAGAGTTCTTTTTTTTTTTTTTTCTGGTTAAATCTGTTTAGGGATCTTTGGCCTTTTGGGATCTGTAGGATTGTATCTTCATACATGCGATGTTTTCAGCTATTATTTCATTAAATGTGCTTTCAATGTCTTTCCCTTTCTCTTCCCCTTCCAGCATACCCATACTATGGTTGTTTGTATTCTTAAGGTTCTTCATTTTTTAAAATTATTCTTTCTTTTTATTTCTTCATTTTTTAATTCTTCTTTCTTTTCCAAATGTGTTAATTCCAAAAGCCTGTCTTCTGGTTCAGAAATTCTTTCTGTGCTTGCTCTAGCCTACTGCTTAAGCTCTTGCTAGTATTTCTAATTTTGGTGAATTAATTGTTCAGTTCCAGAATTTCAGCATGTTACTTTTTAAAAATTGTCTCTTTCTCTTTGTTGAATTTTTCCTTTGTGTCTGCAATTTTATTTTTGACTTCATTATGGTTTTTGTTAATTTTTTTCCCATCATTTTGAGTTTCCTTAGTCTTACCTTTCGGGACTCCTCTATTCCTCTTCAGGTGATTCACCAATTTCCTGTTGTTTGAAGTCTGATATCAGAAAAGTGCAGTCCTCTTTTGGGGATGTTATGTTTCCCTGTTTTTTCATGCTTCTCATATCTCTGCCTTTATGTCTGGACATCTGGTAGTGTAGATGCTTCTTTTACTTCTAGGAGTGGTTTTTGAAGGGAGAGACTCTTTCCTGTAGAAGGGCTCTATATTGACAGTCAGGTTGGGCATTTTAAGTTTACATCTGGGTGAGTGCAGTAGTACATCCTTTATGCTACTTCTTCAACTCTATTTAATCTTGGAGTTGTCTTTGGGTGCCTTTGTAGCCTAGTCAGAGAGGTCCTCAGCAATTGCTTATTGGAGTTGGTGATCTGCTGTAAGTCAATGAGCAGTATACACTGTTGCAGCTGGTCCTGGAGGCTCTGTAGGGGGCCACTGGATCAGCCATTGAGTTTGGAGTAAGCCTGCATGGATGCCAGAGGACCCAGAAGCTCTGTAGAGCTATGGAGGATTGTGGGGGTAAGAGGGACCACTGTAAGGCTGGCTGTCATCAGAGGCACCCATGGACTCAGTGGGTCCACAGGTTATGCAAGCTGGTGCACATGGACATAGAGAATAACTGCTTACTGATGGCTTCCCTGCCCAAATAGCCTGCCTGCCCACCCTGGGAGGTAGAGGAGGGAGTTTCACACAGGCTTAAACACCAGAGTCTTTGTCTGTCTGGCCTAGGTTCCAAGCAGCTGTGGTTGTGGTTCTGCCAACACCTGTGAGAATGTGTGGATGGTTGCAGAGGGAGGCAGGACTACTCTTGAGCTGGGTTTGAGCTGGTATGAGAAACTGTGGTTTCAGTAGATCTGCAGGGTTATGGTCTTGCCAGCACCCATGTGAACATGTATTAGCTCATGGTGGGTGGTGGGGTCACCAGTTCCACAGGCTATGCAGGGCAGGCTGTGAATGTGGGGTCTGCCTCACCTTGGTGGCTTTTCTGCTCTACTGGTCTGCCTGATTGCCTGGGGAAGGTGGAGGTGCTGCATGGGTTCAGACACTGAGGTTTGGATCTTCTGCTAGTCCTAGGCTCCAGGCAGCCTGGGCCATGGTCCCACCTGTGCTCATGTGAGCACAGTAGAATGCAGGCAGGGCCTCCAGACAAAGGGAGTAAGTCTCACTGGGTCTGAGAAAGAGTACACTCCCAGCATGGGTTCAGCTCCAAGATGGTGCTGCATCTCAACTGCTCAGGGCAGGAGGGTTTTTTTTGACCTTGGCTTCCCCTGTGAGATTGTGCAGCTATGCTAACTCCCAGAACTCTCTAACTAGGCCTGGGTCTCAAAAAGACCAAGGGAATTTCCTGAGGTGGGAACTGCTGGCATTTGTAGCAGGTATGGTGTTTTCAGCTTACCTTCTCTGTGCCTGTTCCAAGTCAGACCCTGTGGTGGGACAGAAGCTGGATGCCTTACTCTGCTCTCTATGGTGCTGTTCTTGCCTTCCACATTTTACAAGGATCTCATCACTCTCTTGGTTCTCTACATCATATTTCCTCAGTCATTCCAGTCAAAAGATATTTGTCTATCTGTTGTTTTGGTCTCCTTTTGTGGGGGAGGGAGGACTTGTTCTTAGAGCAAAAGCTTTCAATTATTCCCCATTCAGTGTGATGTTAGCTATGAATTTGACTTATATGACCTTAATTGTGTTGAGATACTTTTCTTCTATACCTAATTTGTTGAGAGTTTATATCAACAAGGGATTTTGAATTTTATTTAATCTTTTTCTGCATTGATTGAGAGGATGATACTGTTTTTGTTCTTCATTTTGTTGGTGTGATGTATCACATTTATTGATTGCATATGTTTATGCATCCTTGCATCCTTGGGATGAATCCAATTTGGTCATGGTGTATAAACTTTTTGATGTATTGTTGATTCTGTTTGATAATATTTTGTTTAGGATTTTTTTCTTCCATGTTCATCAGGGATATTGGCCTGTAGCTTTCCTTTTTTGTTATGTCCTTGACTAATTTTGGATCAGAATGATGCCGGCCTTATAGAGTGAGTTTGGTAGAATACCCTGTTTCAATATTATGGAATAGTTTGAGAAGAATTAGTATTAATTCTTCCTTAGAAGTTTGGTATTGTTAGGCAGTGAAGCCATCCAGTCCTGGGCTTCTTTTTGTTTGGGGACTGCTAATTACTGATTCAATATTGTTACATGTTATTGGTCTGTTCAGATTTCATATTTCTTTGAGATTTAGTCTTGGTAGGTTGTATATGTCCATAAGTGTATCCATTTCCTCCAGATTTTCAAATTTGTTGATGTATACTTGTTCATAATTGTCTCTAATGTTTCTTTATATTTCTTTGGTATCACTTATAATGTCTCCTTTCTCATTTCTGATTTTCATTATTTGGATCTTCTCTTTTTTCTTACAGACTCTAGTTAATAGTTTCTCTGTTTAACTTTTTTAAAAAAACAACTTTTTGTTTCATTGATTTTTTTTTATTTTAACTTCTCAATAAACATTGTAGTTGATTTTCGTGACCCTTTACCCATTCCTTTCCCCCCCCTTTTTCCCCTCCCCCACCTGAATCATATCTGTTCACTTGTCTTAAAAAGTTCAAGGAATTGTTGTGATTATTGTGTCATCTTCCCCCCACCACCCTTTATTTGTTTTTGTGTTTATTTATTGATTTATTTATTATTTTTTTAATTTTATTTTATTTTGTCAATATACAATGCGGTTGATTATTGTGGCTCATTACCAAAACCTCCCTTTCTCTGCCTTCTCCCCCCTCTCTCCCAACAATCTCCTTTTTGTTTGCTTGTCACATCAACTTCAAGGAACTGTAATTGTTGTGTCTTCTTCCCTCCCCCAACCCCAGGTTGTTTGTGTATTTGTTTATTTATTTTTAGCTCCCACTAATAAGTGAGAACATATGATATTTCTCTTTCTTTGCCTGACTTGTTCTACTTAATATAATTCTCTCTAGGTCCATCCATATCATTGCAAATGGCAGTATTTCATTCTTTTTTATAGCTGAGTAGCAATCCATTGTGTAGATATACCACAATTTCCATATCCACTCATCTCATAATGGACATTTGGGCTGGTTCCAACTCTTAGCTATTGTAAAGAGTGCTGCAGTGAACATTGGGGAACAGGTATACCTTCAACTTGATGATTTCCATTCCTCTGGGTATATTCCCAGCAGTGGGATAGCTGGCTTATATGGTAGATCTATCTGCAATTGCTTGAGGAACCTCCATACCATTTTCCATAGAGGCTGCACCATTTTGCAGTCCCACCAACAATGTATGAGAGTTCCTTTTTCTACACAACCTCACCAGCATTTATCATTCAGTCTTTGGATATTAGCCATCCTAACAAGGTGAAATGGTATCTCAGTGTGGTTTTGATTTGTATTTCTTGAATGCTTAGTGATGTTGACCATTTTTTCATTTGTCTGGTGGCCATTTGTATATCTTCCTTTGAGAAATGCCTATTTAGCTCTTTTGTCCATTTTTTAATTGGGTTGTTTGTTTTTTTCTTGTAAAGTTTTTTCAGTTCCTTATATATTCTGGATATTAATCCTTTCTCAGATGTATATTTTGCAAATATTTTCTCCCACTCTGTTGGTGGTCTTTTAACTCTGTTAATTGTTTCTTTTGCTGTGCAGAAGCTTTTTAGTTTGATATAATCCCATTTGTTTATTTTTCCTTTGGTTGCCTGTGCTTTTGTGGTCATATTCATGAAGTCCTTGTCCAGTCCTACTTTCTGAAGTGTTTCTCCTATGTTTTCTTTGAGAAGTTTTATTGTTTCAGGGTGTATATTTAATTCTTTAATCCATTTTGAGTTTATTTTATTATGTGGTGAGAGGTATGGGTCTAGTTTCATTCTCCTGCATATTGATATCCCGTTTTCCCAGCACCATTTGCTGAAGAGGCAGTCTCTTCCCCACTGTATAGGCTTGGTGCCTTTGTCAAAGATCAGATGGCTGTAGGTGTGTGGGTTGATTTCTGGATTCTCTATTCTATTGCATTGATCAGTGTGTCTGTTTTTATGCCAGTACCATGCTGTTTTGGTTATTATAGCTTTGTAGTATAGATTAAAGTCAGGTAGTGTTATGCCTCCAGCTTTATTATTTTTTGCTCAGAATTGCTTTGGCTATGCATGGTCTTTTCTCTGCAACCTCTCCAGCACTTATCATTCTCATTCTTTTGGATATTAGCTATCCTGACTGGAGTGAGAAGGTATCTCCAAGTGGTCTTGATTTGCATTTCCCAGATGTATGATTCAGATATTTGAGCACATAAAGTTATCTCTCTTAGATTTTCTTCAATTTTTTAAATTCTTTTTTTCTTTTTTCTGGTTTGCCTATGATAATTCAAACAGCCTGTTGTGAAGGTCAGAAATTCTCTCTTCTGCTTCTTCTAGCCTGCTGGTTAGACTCTCTGTTGTGTTTTTCATTTCATTGAATAAATCCTTCAGATCCACAAGCTCTGCTACAGTCTTTTTCAAGGCATTGATTTCTCTGTACATTTCTTCTTTCAGATCCTGTATATTTTTTCTCATTTTATTGTGTTGTCTAACTGAGTTTTCTTGTATCTCATCTAGTTTCCTTTGAATAGTTACTCTAAATTCCTTGTCAGTCATTTCAAGGACTTCCTGTTCTATAGGATCTAGAGCTTGAGAGTTATTATTTTCCTTTGGTGGTGATGTACTTTCTTGATTTTTCATATTTCTGGTGTCTTTCTTTTGGTGTTTTATCATTTTGGCAGGGGGTATCACAGTCCACTTGTTTCACCCTGATATCTGGCTTGGATCCTGAAGGGACTGCCAACTCCAGGGAGCAGGAAGTAGCCTGTGCTGGAGATCCCGTGGCACTTACCTTTTCCGGCATGGCTGTCTCAGGGCATGTGGACCCAGAGTCTCTTAAGTCTCTCTAAGCAGCAGAGACCAGGCTGGGCTGGAGGTCCCATGGCACCTGCCTTTTCTGGCATGACTGACTCAGATCTCAGGCCTTTCCTGGCAGTGGACACTAGCCTGGACTGGAGTCCCGTGGTGCACAGCTCCTGCCTGTTCCAGCACGGATCTCAGTTCTCCTGTTGTTGCTTTTTAATAGTTGCAAGTTGGTCACTTTGTGGGAGAGTGAGACACTAAGAACTGCCTAGTCTGCCATCTTGACCAGAACTCCTGGCATGCATTCCATCACACCTCCAATCTTAAAGTTCAATGCAGATCTCATGGTCTGGGCTCCATAATTCTTATCATTTGGGACCTTGATTTCACCAAAGGTATCATATTCTATCCAGAAGGAATTTTGGCTTGCCCTTTGAGCTGTGTTCAGGGCCAGAAAGGGGGCACAGCTGCACCACCTGAGCCGGCAGCTGAGGCAGAGGCCAGAGGATGCATGAAGCAGCATGTGCACATGAGGTGCTGGAGTCTGTTTCATTGAGTTTTATATATATATACATATATACGTCTGTATTTTATTTAGTTCTGCTTTTATATTTATCTCTTTCTTATTATATGATATATAATTAGTTATTGATCCCTTCATCATTATATAATGTCCTTCTTTGTCTTTTTTTTAATAGTTTTCAGTTTAAAGTCTATTTTATCTGACATAAGTACAGCTACTCCTGCTCACTTTTAGTTTCCATTTGCAAGGAATATCTTTTTCCATCCCTTCACTATTAGTCTATGTGTGTTTTCACAGGTAAAGTGAGTTTTACTTCTTAAATAGGAAATTTTATCCATTTACATATAATGTTGTTATTGAAAGGTATTGCCTTACTCATGACAATTTGTTAAATTTTTTATGGATGTATATTTTGTTTCTTCCTTTCTATTTTATTGCTTGTCTTTGCTATTTGTTGGTTTTCTGTAGTAATAAGGTATGTTTTCTTGCTCTTTCTTTTTAGCATATCTGCTCTATCAGTGAGTTTTATTCTTTCACTTATTATCATGATAGTTTTTATCATTCTTATTGCTTCCAGATGTAGGACTCCCTATGGATTTCAGGTAGGGCTGGTCTAATGGTGATTAATTCCCAAAATTTTTGTTTGTCTGGTCACGACACTATTTCTTCTTCATTTCTGAAGGATAGCTTTAGTGGATATAGTATGCTTGGCTGACCGGTTTTTTTCTTTCAGCACTTTGAATATGTCACCCCACTATTTCACAGTCTGTAAAGTTTCTGCTGAAAAATCTTCTGTTAGTCTAATGGAGATTTTGTTGTATGTGACTTGACAATTTTCTCTTGCTGTTTTTAGAATTCTCTTTGTCTTTGATTTTTGAAAACTTGACTAACATGTGTCTTGGAGAGGATATTTTTTGGTCTCCAAGACTGTTCAGGGATCCTTGAGCCTCTTGGATCTGGCAGTCCATATTTGTCCCAGTACTTTGGAAAATATTAGCTATTATTTTCTTAAATAGATTTTTGATGCCTTTTCTTTTCTCTTCCACTTATGAAACACACATAATACATGTTTGTATGCATAAAGTTATCCCATAGATCTTATATACTTTCTTAACTTTTTAAAAATCTTTATTTTTATTGCCTGACTAGGTTACTTCAAAAGAAATGTCTTCAAATTTAGAAATTCCTTCTGCTTGATCTAGTCTGTTGCTTAAGCACTCAGTTGCATTCTTTATTTAAGAAATTTTTCAGTTCCATGATTTCTGTTTGGTTTTTGTGATATCTATCTCTTTGTTGAATTTCTTCTTTAGAACATACATCATTTTTCTGATTTTGTTGTGTTTTCTGTATTTTCACATCTCATTGAGTTTCTTTAAGATTATTACTTGGAATGACATATTAGAAATTTACTTTTCTTTGGGGTCTAGTACTGGAGGATTATTGTAATCCTTTTGGATTATCATGTTTCCTTTTTTTTGTTTGTTTGTTTGTTTGTTTGTTTGTTTTTTTCATGTTTCTCATATTCTTACATTGGTGTCTGGGCCTCTGATGGAACAGTAACTTCTACTTTTCTGGAGTAGCTTTTGGAGGGAGAAACTTTTTACCTGTAGATGTATTCTACAGTATCAGTCAAGTAGGGGTATTTTAGGTTTGATTTCATGTGAGCATAGTAGTATAGTCTCTGTGTGATTTCTTCAACTGTATTTGGTGTTGAAATTGTGAGTGCTTTCATGGTCTAGGCCCTGGGGCACTCAGCAGCTCCTTGCTGAAGTGGGTAACACTAGATGTGGTTCCTGGGGCTGCAGTTTGGACCTCTACCTCTTGAGAGATGCACTAGTGCACTCAATGCTTCCTAATGCTTCCTAAACTGAAGTTGCTGTTGGGACCTCAGCATTCTGGGAGAGGTGCTATTAGCTATTTCTCTGATAATGTGGGCAGGGTCACTGGGGTAATTGGTGGGATTTTGAACCCTTGGGAGAAGCATTGGGGTACTCTGCAGCTCCTTAGCTGTAGCAGCCAACCCTGAAGGGACATCACTGGGTCTGCAGCCAGGACCTTTGTCTCCCAGGAGAGACACTGGAACATTATGCAGCTCCTCAGCTGGAATAAGCAACACTGAACTGGGTTGCTGGGGTTGTGGGCAAGGTCTCAGGCCTTGGAAGAATCATTGGAGTGGTCTGCCACTCCTCAGCTGGAGCAGGTGACTCTGGGTGGGCTAACTGGTTCTGCATCTAGGATCCTGGCCCCTGAGAGAGGCAATGGGGTACTCTGCAGCTTCTCAACTTAAATGAGTGACCCTGGATGGGATTGCTGGAGCCATGGCCAAGACATTGGACTTTGAGGGAGATGATGGGCACTCAGAAGCTCCTTGGCCCACTTCAGCCAAAGAGCTGCTGAGTGCCCATCATCTCCCTCACTGAGTAGGCCCACTTTAACTTCAGGAGGGGTTTTATGCCCCCAGGAGAGGTGCTGGGGCAGTCTGCATCTCCTCAGCTGGAGTCGGCAAGCCAGAGTGAGGATCACTGGTGATGCCACTGTGATCTCAGAATCCTGAAAGAGATGCTGGGTTACAGTTTAGCTCCTCAGCTGGAGTGAGCCACTCTGGGCAAGGTCACTGGGGTCATGTGGGATCCTGAGCCTCCAAAAGAGATGCTGCAACTCCATTGTTGAATCTGGGTGAGGTTTCTGGGGTCATGGGTGGGGCCCTATGCCACCAAGAGAGATGCTGGGTTGCTCTTTAGTTATTCAGCTGAAGTGGGCCACTCTGGGCAAGTCCACTGAGTTGTGGACAGGACCCTGAGCCCCACTTAGAGATGCTGGGTCACTTTGCAGCTCCTCAGCTAGAGTGGGCCATTTCATGCAAAGTTCCTGGCATTGTGGGCTGTTCCCTGTTCTGCCAAGAGAGATCCTGTGGCATTCTGTGTTTTCCCTGCTGGAGCTGGTGGCCCTGTATGGGATCACTGGAGCTGCAGGCAGGGCTCTGTGCTCATAGGGGAGGTGCACAGGCACTCCATTGAAGAGAGCAGGGCCACCAGTGGTGGCAGAGGCCCCGATCTGTTGGTTCTCAGCCTCAGGAAAGTGTAAGCCCTGGCTCTCTTTGTCCTGGAGGTGACCTCCACACTGTGCTAGACTGCCTGTTCCAAGAGTGCAGGTCACCACGTGGGCTCAAGTGCCAATGTCAAGGTGTGATGGGGGGTGTGGAGATGCAGGAGCTATTGGGCCTAATGAAAAATGAACTCTGGTGTTGGCTCTGATCCCAAAATGATGACGTCTTGAGGCAGCCTGGGACCCAGCAGGTGGGAGGCTCAGCATGAACTCTCTATCTGGATTAATGCAATTGCATGGGCTCCAAGCAGCTCCTCACATTGGACTCACAGACTGAAAGAGCCACTCAGTTACTTTCTACCTTGGATTACAGATGTCCATCATGTATGGACTGTTGAAGATTTCCCTTGACTATCTTTGCCTGCAGCAAGGAGTCTCTCCTATCTCTGAGCTGATTGTGGTCGAGCAGTTCATTTGTCTTTCTATGCTGACATTGTGAGTTTCTGAACCTCAGGAGGTCTTCCTCATTCTTTTTCTGAATTCTGGTATTTTTCTCCCAGAAACTCTTTTCAGTGTGTGACTTGTTGTTTTGGACTTTATGTCAGAGGCAAGAGCTGGCTGCCTCTAGGCAGCCATCTTGAACCTTTTCTCCTCATTTTTTTTTCTTTCTTTCTCTCTCTCTTTCCTTTATTTTTAATTGATGTATAATAATTGTACGTATTTATGGGGTACATACAATGTGATGTTTCAATACATGCACACAATCTATAATAGTCAAATCAGGGTAATTGGCATATTTATCACCTCAGATATTTATCATTTCTTAGCACTTAGAACATTCGAAATCCTCTCTTCTTGCTATTTGGAAATATACAATACATTATTGTTAACCATTGTCACCCTGCTGTGTATTGGAACAGTAGAACTTATTTCTCCAGTCTAACTGTAACACTGTACCTACTGATCAAGCTTCCTCATCTTCCCCAGCCCCCAACGCCTTGAAGCCTCTGGCAACCATAACTTTACTCTTTACTTCTATGAGATCAACTTTTTTATTTTTTGTTTTTTATATAAATATGGTGTTTTATTAATAAAATGTATAATCAATATCAAAGAAAATATCACAGGTGTTACGCACCACATACTATAGAAGAGACTGTGAACACATACAAAATAATGATGATATAAGGGAAAAATAGAATGAGAAGAACAAAAAGAAGAAGAAAGAAAAAAAGAAAAAAGAAAAAAGGAGGAAGGCGATCGATAGGAGAAAAAGATAAGCAGAGGAAGAATTAAAAGCAGTTGAAAAAATATAATAATAATGTGAGTCTAATATATTTCAATCTTCACCTAAACAAGGAGAAAGAGATAAATAACAAGAAAGAGAACAAAGGAATAATTAACATAATTAGTAAAGGAGATCAACTATCTAAAATTTCACATACAGTATTTCATGCAGTATTTGTCTTTCTGTGCCTGGCTCACTTCACTTAACATAATGCCCTCCAGTTCCATTCATGTTGCTGCAAACAAGAGGATTTTATTCTTTGTTATGGTTGGATAATATTCCATTGTGTAAATATAGCACATTTTCTTTGTCCATTCATATATCAATGAATACTTAGGTTGATTCCATATCTTGTCCATTGTGAACAGTGCTACAGTAAACATGGGGGTGCAGATATCTCTTCAATATACTGATTTCATTTCTTTTGGATATATTCCCAGAGGTGGGATTGCTGCATCACATGGGGCTTTTATCTATTTATTTTTTTAGGAACCCGCATACCATTCTCCATAGCGGCTGTACTAATTTACATTCCTACCAGAAGTATAAGAACTCCCCTTTCTCCACATTTGTTATTTTTTGTCTTTTGATAATAGCCATTCTAACTGTGGTGAGATGATATCTCTTCGTTGTTTTTATTGTTATTTTCATGATGATTAGGGGTGTTGAGCATTTTTTCATATTCTTATTAGCCTTTTGTATGTCAATTGTTTGAAAAATGTCAATTCATATCTGTTGCTCATTTTTTTAATCAAATTATTATTGATTAAATAATAATTTAATTTCAAGATTGTTTTGGCAATTGAAGGATTTTCATGCTTCTATATGAATTTCAGGATTGTTTTTCTATGTCTGTGAAAAAAATGTGTTTGGTATTGTGATAGAGATTGCATTGAATCTGTAGATCACTTAGGGTAGTATCGTAGTATTGGTAGTATTGATTTATCCAAGCTGTGAACACAGGATATCTTTCCATTTATTGGTGTCTTCAATTTTTTTAATCAATGTTTTATAGTTTTTATTCTAGAGAACTTTGTTTATTTAGTGGTTTTATTGGACATTTTAGTATACCTCTTTAACTTTGATTAAAGTTAACCTACTTTCCACTCTCGCAGACTTTGTTTGTTGTAGTCATTTATTTTACTTCTACACATATTATAAGCTCCATAATACCGTCTTGTTAGTTTTATATATTCAATTATATTTTAAAGAGATGTATAAATAAGAGGAAAACACAGGACTTCTACATTTACCTGCATTTTATCATTTGATATTTCATTGTTGTTTTAATTTGCATTTCGCTGATGACATATGATGTTGGGCATAGTTTAGTATGCTTATTTGCCATCTGTGTATCTTCTATGATGAGTTGTCAGTGAAGGTGTTTTGTCCATTTTTCAACAGGGCTGTTTGTTTTCTTATTGCTGAGTTTTAAGAGTTGTTTGCATATTTTGGATGAGTCCTTTATCAGATGTGTCTTTTGCAAATATATTCTCCCAGTCTGTGGCTTGTCTTGTTCTCTTAAGCCATTATTTTTCTCATAGTTTCTCTGTACTTCCCTCCTCTCTTTGGGAATTCCCTATTACACATAAATTAGAAAATGTGAAGTTGTCCCCAGAGCTTATTAATATAATTTTTCCTTCTTCTTTTGTCTTTTTATCTCCATGTTTAAGTTTAGGTAGTTTCTGTAATCATGTCCTCATATTGACTGATCTTGTCTTTGGTAATGTCTAATCTGTCATTAATGTGCTCTTAATCCCGGCTAGAATGTTTTTATTTCCTTTTTTTTTAACCTCTAGAAGTTTAGTAGGGCCTTTTTCGTATCCTCTTTATATCTCCTTAATACACTCATTCTCTCATTTATGTTCTTGAACATATGCTGTCTACTTAAAATGACTCAATTTTCTTGTCTATTCATTCTACCATTTGTGTCATTTGTGTCATTTTTTATTAATTTTTCTCCTTATTATTGATTGCATTTTTCTGCTTCTATGCATGACTAGTAATTTTAGATAAAATGCCAGATATTTGGGATTTTATATAATTGAGTATTAGATATTTTTATATTCTTTAAAATATTATTGAGCTTTGATCTAGAATACAGTTAAGTTACTAAGAAACAGTTTAATCCTTTCAAGCCTTTACTTTAAGCTTTGTTAGGTGGGACCAAAGCAGCTTTTCATCCAAACTAACTTGGCCCACAACCAAAAGGCCATCTGAGTACTGTGCCTGATATCCCATGCTTTGAGAAGTTTCTCCCCGCTAGCTAGAAGAACATGAACTATTCATGGCCCTGTGCAAGCTTTTTGTAGGTTGTTATGACTGCCCTTTCTAGTAGTTTTTCCCCTGGCCTCAAGCGGTTTTCCCAGAAGCATACACTGATCAGTATTAGCTGAAGACTCGACAGGAACCCTGTGCAGACCTCCAGAGCTCTCTCACTGTGCCGCTCTTTTTTTTAAATCTCTCTCCTCTCCAGTGCTCTGCAAATTGCAGCCACCTAGGCCTCATGGAATTCTGCATTTGCCTCTCCAACTTAGGGAGACTACTGGACTTCACCTGACTTCCCCCTTTCTGTGCTGTGGCATGGGAACTTTCATCAGGCAGTAAAAATGAGACAATTATTCACACTTATCCTGTTTTTTTCCCCCTCTCAAGGATCAGTAACTTATGCTGCCTGGTATTTTATCTCTATAACCCATTGTTTGATATATTTTGTCTGAATTTTTAGTTGGTTAAGGTGGATAGACAAATCCAGCCTCTGTTATTACATTAGGGACAGAAACAGAATTCTTTCACTTTTTTTTGATGTAAAAAATCTTTGTTGTTTATGTACCCCTTTATTACAGAGCTTTGCAGAGAGGTTGAAGAACACCAGAAAAGATCCTTGGACTTAGAGGGTCGTAGGTGGCCACAGGTGCCAGAGTTTGCAGCTGCCCCAACAGAAAAGACCTTGACCTGAAGCAGCCACTTGAGAGTGACTCTTATCTAAGTGTACTTGCCCAGTAGGGCTAGAGTTCATTTAGCTAGTACAGATAGGTTCTTGGAGCTCTTTAACCTTCCTCTAGGAGATAAAGCTATAGGGAGTTCTTGAGCCTGGGCTTAGGACAGGTAGTGCCTTGAGCATGCAGATTCAGGACAGAATGCTGTCTTCCAGGCTAGGATGGCATCAGGATATACCATGGCACCCTCGCATCATTTATGAGAAGATTTGCATGCCCTGGAGGAAGCCCCAGCATCAATACCAGTTTTCCAGCTTCAGGAGGCATAAGTCTCTCTTTTCTTTCTCTCCTGTCAATGCACAGAAATATTAGGTCTTGTCTGCCAGGGCCATGTTGTTGTAGCACACCTGGTAATCGAGGAGAAGCCAGACTGGAGGTCTGTGTGCCTCTTTGTCCTGCAGGAAAAAAGGCTGATGTTGCCGCTGCACACGCAAACTTATTTCTTTCATTACTGTCACATTTGTCTGTCAGATACTTTTAGAATAATACATGGTAGTTGTACCAAATTTAAAGAAATGGAAAGATAAACATTGGAAGCATCCCCAGACCCATAAACATTATTCAAGTATCATTTTATAGGCTTCCTGTCTTATGCAGGAATATGTGCGGTTTTACAAATTAACATATGCATGTGTGTATATGTGTGTGAATGCACACATTACTAAATTTTTCTTTTTAACCTAACCTTGTTTTATGACTATTTATATACTGCACAATGTAATATTCATTAACGTGCATAACAAAATATATTTAACCATTCTTCAACAGTGTAATATTTCAATTGTTGAAAGTCTTTAAGCATCATCAGATTATGCACATTTATACATAAACTTTTGTATAATCCTCTATTTTCATAAAATAAATTTCAGCAAGATAATTTTTTCATAGGGCTGATATATACTGAGAAATTTCTGTTGATAAGCTAACAAGTTACCTATTAGCATTTATGCACAATTGATCACTTTCCTTCCAGAATTTAATATTATATAATTTTTACAGTCTATATCAATTTGATTGGTAAAAATTGTAATTTATTACTATTTAAATTCTTTGCCTAGTATTGAAGTGGAATTTGTGGTTTAGATACTAGCTAATTTATTCTGTGATTTATCAGTTCTCTCCCTCTGCTTATTTTTCTTTGGATTTTAATGTTTTATCAGTGTGTAAGAGTTGTTTATATTTTCAACATTGGAACAGTCATATGTGTTATGAATATGACGTAGCTCTTGAACTAGTGAAATTTTGTTTTCCTCACATTCTGAAGACACCCTTTATTCTCTGGCAGCATGATATTATGGGAAGAAAACCCACCCATGTTCAAATCTTGAACACAGTGCTTCTTTACATGATCTCATATGTGTTGCTATGCCTCCATGAGTCTTCGTTTTATGTCATCTAAAATGCATATGATAATTCCTACCTCACAGAATTAATGTATGGGATTACATAAAATGTTATGCAGGCACTTGCATGAGGCATGGCACAGAGTAGGAGCACAATACATGTTATTTTTCCTCCCTGCACCTCCCTCTCTGCATGCACAGATTTTGAATTCCACAAATATTTCTTGACAACATCCAAGGGGTCCTTCAACTTGTTTATGGAAAGATTCACATTATGTTTTAACTGTATTTTTCCACCAACTTTTTGGTGTATCCTCATATATTAACTTAAATATTAGTTTTCCATGATAGTTTTAGAAGATTTTCTGAGTGCCAAATTAAACTGGATAAAAAATTTTATTAAGTTTTTGTTTTTTGAATCCATATCTTTTTATTGCTGTTTTCAGTCAGTAAGTTCACCAGTGTGTTAATGTTTATATACCCTGCCAAGGTAGGAAAGAATCAGGGTGTAGATTGTGTGTGTGTATTTGTGTGTGTGTTTATCATAATTACCAGTTCACCATTACATGAATCGGGGCACATCTAAGAGCTTTGGGAAGCTGTTCTCAGCTGGCATAAGTTATAGAGGTATAAAAGGCCTCACTCACCAAAATATTTCCTCTTGATTAGGCTGTCAGAAATTTCTAATTTTCCTGTCACTCCTAAAGACCTTCTAAAGGTGCTGTGCATTTTAAGTAGCCCCAAATTCACTTTTATCTGAGAAGACAAACATTATCAGAGATTAGTCTATCAAAATATTCCATTATCACCTATTATCGTTTAAAAGAATTCCTGGTCCTGAGGGAATGAGACTTGATAGACAAGGTTCGAGTGCCAGCAGAAGGGCTAATATCCATGATAGTGATGGTGAAATGTTAGGTGGAGATACATGCAGTGGAGTGGGGGTGGGATTTCAGCCTGCGCATCAGTGGGAAGCCTTGAAGACAAGCATCAAAGTATTTGAGCCCACCCAGGAATGCCAAAAAAAACCAACAAAAACAAACAAACTTCAAAGAAGTCTCATCACATCCATGGTCACATAAAAGGCTATGTCCAAAGGCCTTGTGCCTTATGTGTCTGCAGCTGTGCAGACATATTCTGGCCAGGAAAGGAACTGGGATGGTTAGGACCAAGGGTTCTGCCTTTGTGCTTTTCAATTTTTAGTGCATGTATCCTGGCACTAAAAATCAAACTGCTTAAACTTTTCTCAGTAGCCAAAGAGCCTATCAATTCTCAAGTGGTGCCAGAACATACCAGAAAATACAAGAGTGAATATGAAGGACAAATTTTTATCTTAAATTCAGAGAAGGAAGAGACAATCATTGTTTGTGTATTACAACATGAACTTTATTGTTATATAATCAAAAATAATAAAAATTAGTGAAACAATCTCTTAGAGCAACTTTCTCTCATAAGTGATTATCAAATATTTGTATAATCCTGAATGCACGTTGAGATGGCTCAATACATTAATAGTTTCTTTTTCATATAGAGAAGAGATGCTAATGAATGAAGCAGGGGTCAAACTGATAAACCCACAGTCACAAAATCCTGAGACTGTTTCCCTGTTCATCCCTTCAGTAATTAATTCACAGCAGCCAATTGCAGAAAGAGTAATTTCCTCACCACCGAGGACTTTCCCTTTTCCTTATAAGTTCCTCTCGCAAAACTTTTCAATATTTCCTTCTCCATTGTTAAACTGCCAGTTGCACACACAAAATTATCAGAATGGTGAATTTAAATGATAGAACATTTAATTTTGAACAGATTTTGAACAAATTACCTGGCTATTTTGACATCTATAGGCATGATTATGTTACGTTACTTGTACTGTTCATATTTC
Organism: Cynocephalus volans; assembly: GCF_027409185.1. NCBI lineage: Eukaryota > Metazoa > Chordata > Mammalia > Dermoptera > Cynocephalidae > Cynocephalus > Cynocephalus volans. The sequence continues at coordinate 103,796,225 of NC_084461.1, forward strand.
TTACCGGGATTCAAAAATGGACAAACAATAAGAAGGGACTAGGAATAGGAATAAAACACACTGGTGTTTCAGCCTGCTGTCCTATGACTTATTAACAACTGTAGTAAACATTTCGGTACAAGATGTTTGAAACTCTTGGTTAGAATCAATTATGTTGAATCAATTAATATTTCTTAGTGGCTAAGAAAACATGGCTATAGAATTAGCCTGGTCAGATTTACTGGCTCCGCTGTTCAGCAGCTGTGTGACTTTGGCCAGTCACTAACCTTCTCTGTGCCTCAGTTTTCTTATTGGCAAAATGGGGAAATTGTAGTAATGCCCTCACAGGATTGCCGTGAGGATTAAGAATGTACATAAAAGCTATTAGAAATGTGTTTGACTCATGAAAGTAGCCTTATTGATGTTCGCTGCTACTATTATTATTATCATCATCATTATTATTTAGTGAGTAGTCATACAGTCAATGTGAAGAGAATGAAAGCACCAAGTGCAAGGTCTCTGTACCCAAGGACCTTCAGTCTCATGAGAAATAAAAGCCTCATTGAAGAAACAATGAGAGAGCAAAGGCACTATAGTTTGTGATTCTGATTACTAACTCAATAAAAGCTCCGAGAGGGTCAGGATCAGTGTGCACTGCCTTTGCTACAACAGGATTCTTGGAAAGGTACAATGCAGTCCTTGAAGAATAAGTAGGATTTCAAAATTGCTTTAGGGTCACCCTTGGACATGTGGTCCACAGATGTGTTTTGTTTGGCTTATACAGTATTTTTAAAACAGTTTAATTAGTCACCAACATTTAAAATTAGATCACCAATTTAATTATCTGCCTAGTTCCTGCCATTTGAGTTTGCAACCCCTAATCTATGAACTTAAATCCCATTCTCATTGCCACTGGTAACTATAAGCTTTGGTAGACATATTAGAATGATTGATTTTCTTCATGTAGCGTCACAGACTTCTATTCCACTGCATAACAAGGGGTCATAAAAATTATTTTTTTAAAGTAATCTTTCTTCTTAAGAAACTGTTTTCTAACCAGTTCAATTTAGAGTGGATTCAAGGAAAAATTATAAAAAACATTATAATTTCTTCAACTGTTCTGTCTCTGTTTTTTTTTTTTTTTTAATTGCACTGTTGGATTAGAACTTAAGGAACTATCTTTTACAGGTAGAGAAAGAATAGTATGGTGAAATTCATAGGAAGGATCTACACAAATCATTGTGAAAACTGGAAACAAAACAAAAACTTCCTAAGGGACGAACTCCTTATTTGGCCTTGGCTAAAGCTGAAAGCAGCCAGTACGCACTGGGAACACTGGGAAGAGATAAGAGAATCACCAAAGTTTATGCCTGCAAGCTATAGTGATTAACTCCTATTCACCCCATTGGTGAAGGAGGGATCCCAGGCCCTGCAAGTTTCAAGGGACCGAACACCCAACACCCAACTCTGGGTAGATGAAATTGATAGCAGTTTATTAGTCACATAAACTGCCACTGCAATTGGTTTCTTTGAATAATTTTACTGGCTGGCAGGACATACTTGGCAGGAGCTAGGCCTCTGAGGCCCTGTGGGACTCAAAGGTGTTGAGGCACTGCATAGAATTTCAGGTCTTACAACAGACCTGTGTACATTTTTTTCTGTTTTTCCTGATATTTTGAAATCAGGTATGGAACAGGCTAAGTTTCTAACTAGTGGTTTTCATGTCCTGAATATATCTCTTTTAACAGCGAGGTGTTGGATTTTCAAATACACATGTTTGATGAACTACTATCATATATAGCTTTTCCCATATCAGTATGAGGTTACTTCAAAAAATTCGTGGAAAAATAAAATTAAAAGATAATACAAATCTTTCCATGAACTTTTTGAAGACCTCTCGCATATCCTTTCTATATTTCTGTATCAAGTCAACTCATACCATGCCTCTCATGCTGTCTCTTTGGTTTCTTAATAAATTCCCACAGACCATACTTGGGATACAGGATCTGTGGCCTAAACCTCAATTCTCTCTCTTTATTATTTTATGATTCCTTATGGCATTTCTTTCAACATCACCTTGGTTTTACTATTTTATTGCCTTTTATTTACTACAGATGATTCACACTCGGTGTGGCTATCTGAGAGTTTGACACCCTGCACAGGGAGATAACCAGATGTTTATAATGTCTGGCAAAGGGAAAGTATGAAAGAATACAACACTAAGAGGGTGGATGATAAAAATGATCTTCTCTTCCTTATAAACTATTTCCCTGAAGCCCTGGGAACTTGAGAATGCTTCCTAGATTGTTTTGTTTATTGGCCCTTTCTAAGCCGCATTGGGTGACTGGGATTTCTTAAAAATTAAGAACGTAAATTTTTTTGACGGATACTTCAGAAAAGCAAAGATAATATTGTTCAAAAGAACAACTTTGATTCCAGGAAGATTCCGTGTGATTAAAAATTGAATAATTAAAAATTGTGGATATATATTTTCTGAATTTTTCTGTTGGTATAAGAGTTTCTTCTGTCCTGTGTGTCTCAGTCTTAATTACTTCAAATATAAAAACTCTTGGTGCAGCATATATTTTCTCAAAATGGGTACTTACCCTAAATATAAAAATTAAAACATTGATTTCTTAAGAACTTTTTTCCAAATTTCTATAGAACGTACTTTAAAAATATTACTTGTTTTCAAACTTTATAAGATATGATCAGTGACATCTATCTGTGGAATGTTTTAAGTGACACAAATAGCATTAAGCTTCACAAGAATAATAATAAATATGCCTTCTGATCTACAAGAAAACAGTTCGTATATCTTATTTTCTTATACATAATCTTTGCCTAAATGTTATCTGTTGGAACACATTTTCTTAGAAGTTCTGATTGTCACAGTAATAAGTATGGTGATCCTTGAAGAAAAATTCTTCCTCAGATCACCATCTGATTTCTCCACGGAAATCACAGTACTTTCACTGCAGAGTCAATGCAGAAAGCCTTTCTTTAAATGCATCTCTTACAAACTCTGAATATAAATTCAACATCAAGAAGAGAAATTCTGACTTTCCTAATAGAGCTCTTAAATTGATTGAAAATCTGAGACTAAAGGCAGACGAATAATCTAATGGAACATTTTTTAAATGATGATGTAATCGTGACTATATATCCATCATAATTTTTACTAGAATGCTTTTCTGATCAGAGAACATCTAAAGCAACCTGAAACACATTGCTCTTGCATTAAATTAAAGAGCAGGTTCTGTGCTATGTTTTAATATATCTTAAAAAGATGATATATTACTGTGTCAGAATTGTCAGCCTGAATAAAAAGAATGTATCTTCTTTAATCATATAAACATTAATAGATTTCTTCATTAACTTTTTGTCAAAAACCAATCAATGGATTTTTTAAATTATCTATATAGACTTTCTTCCATCCATACTCTTTATTGACCATTAAAAAATAAATGTGTTCTCTGAGTGGTACATCACACTTCCTGAAAATACCAAAGAATACAGGAAATGTATTCTATTGTTGAACTTAAAACTAGGTGACAGAATCTTTCCTTACTAGAATTTTCAATAGCATAACTAATTTATCTAAAATTAAGTTTGTGTGACCCATAATTTTTTTTATTTTCACACATTCAAACAGTGAGAAAGTTATGGATCTTATTTCTTCATGCTTTCAATTTAGGATGATCAGAACAAATGAATGAAGTATATGCATTTTATAAATGTGTGCACTTCGGTATGTGCCTCTATATTTACAGCAATAAACTAATAATAAACTCTAAATTATTGGCATTGAAAAGTGTAATTTTTAAGTACTCACTAATTTTTAAAAGAAGACTAATAAAAAATGGAGACTGACCTTACAGAGACTGAAATATGCTATGGAGTACAATTTAGTTAGTACACTGCTAATACAAGTACACATGACCACAGCAATGGAAGAAAATAGCACATAAGATTAAAGGAGATGTTACAAGTTAATGGAGTAGTAGAAGATAATTTCAACAGATTATTCTGGTAACTTTTTAGGCCACTTGGGAAAAAGAATGTTTGTTTGTTTTTAAAATTTTTCATGACACTCCTTATACCAAAAAATACAAATGGTTTAAAAATTTAGTACAAAAAAAATAAATAAACTGTAACAAATTAGAAGAAAATGTAAAAAAATATTTATTTAATCACAAGGTAGAATAATAACCTTTCAAAGTATATGTGGAAAAGCAGAATCCTCAAATCAAAAAAAAAAAAAAAAAGTTAAATAAAAATTCAAAAGTTGCCACAAATATAGCAGGAAAATGTTACTACCTTTAATATACAAGAAGAAATGTTAAACAAAGCTGTTTTTGCCCTGAGGGAATTTGCATAAATCTGCAAACCTGGACTAAAGTTAGACAGCATCATAAAGCTCTGAGGGCAGAAGTAATGGCCTGGAACCTACTCTAGGTGGTGAGTGTTAGAGGATACACATCCTGGATTAAATTGAGACCTCACAGGGCTAGACAGACATTTGGGGTAAAATGGTACTTGTATTATCCAAAAAGAGGTTAAGGATATATACTAAACATAGACTTTGACAAGTTAAGAGTATATGCTGTAAATTTATGATAACTGCTAAAATAATATAAACAGTGTAATACAAAATGCTTGAACTAGTGCAGAGAAAAAAAATGAAATGATACATTATCTACAAGCAGGAAAATAAGAAAAAAAATATAGAATGAGTACAATTGGAGAATACAAAATAAGATGCCAGATTAAATGCAAAATATAGAAGTAATCATGGTAAATGTAAATGGTCTAAATGTTCAGTTAAATAACAAAGACTAATAAACTGAAGAGAAAAAAATGGGTATGCTTGTATTAATAATTACAAAAGATTCAATTCACCAGGAGGATATAATGATTATAAATCTTGTTATTCTTAATGGCAGAACTTCAAAATACGTAGTCTTTCTGTCTACTAATTTTGGTTTTGGTTTGTTCTTACTTTTCTAGTTCCTACTTTTTTGACACAAGCATCTATTGCTATAAACTTCCCTCTTAGTTCTGCTTTTGCGGTATTTTATAGGTTTGGGTATGATGTGTTTCTATTTTCCTTTATTTTGTTTTTTGGGTGTTTTTTTTTTCTTTTATTGGTTATGAATATTCATGAGATACAGAGCTGATTGTCACCCCCTGTGCCCAAGATGTGAAGGCCAGATTCATACTGGCAGCATACCCATTACCACAAATTGCATTTGCACCCTGTATCCCCCACCCAATTATCCCCAATCTCCCTCCACCCAGTCCTTCCCCCTGTCCCTTACTCCACTTTGTATCCCAAGGTATGTTCTCTGGAAACTGTTGTATATATTACAGCTGGAATACTACTCTTCCATATTTCCCTTCAAGGGATTTTTTTTATTTTGATCTTCATTTCTTCATTGATACATTCATCATTCAGAAGTGTGGTATTTAATTACCATGTATGTATTTGTACAGCTTGTTGTTTATTTCTAGCTTTATTCTGTTGTGGTTTGAAGAGATGCTTGATATTATTTCAATTTTCTTATGTGAATTGGGACTTGTTTTGTGACCTAATGTGGACTATCCTGAAGAATGATCCATGATGATAAGAATGTGTATTCTGCAGCTGTTAGATGAAAAGTTCTGTAAATGTTTGTCAGATATATTTCGTCTATAGTGCATATTTCCTTGTTGATTTTCTCTCTAGATGATGTATGCAATGCTAAGAGTGGATGCTGAAGTCCTCAACTATTAATGTTTTGAGGTTTTCTCCCTCATTAGCTCTAACAATATTTGTTTAATATATCTTAGTGCTCCAATGTTGGGAGCATATATAATTATAATTATTATATTCTTTTGCTGAATTGATCCACTTATCATTATGTAATCATCTTCTCTATTTCTTTTTATTTTTTTCAAAATTTATTTTATCCAATGTAAGTGTAACCACTCCTATTCATTTTTGGTTTCTGTTTGCATGAAATATCTTTTCCATCCCTTCACTATTAGTCTATGTGTGTTTTTACAGGTGAACTGACTTTCCTGCGGGAAACATATAGTAATGTCCTATCTTTTTAGCCTTTCAGCCAGTCTATGTCTTTTAAATGAGGAATCTAATAAGTTTACATTCAAAGTTGTTATTGAAAGGTGTAGACATTTCTTTTATTTTGTGAATTGTTTTCTGGTTTTCTGTGTATTATTTGTTCCTTTCTTTTTCTTTTACTATTTATCTCTGCAATTTGGTAGTTTTCTGTAATGATAAGATATAATTCTTTTCTCTTTCTCATTTGTGTATCTGCTCTACTAGTGAGTTTTATTCTTTGACAAGTTTTGATGGTGGTAATTATCATCCTTTTACTTCTACATGTAGAACTCATTTAAGGATTTCTTATAGGACTAGTCCAGTGATTAAATTCTCTCAGTTTTTGCTTTTCTTTGGAAGGCTATTTCTCCTTCCTTCCCAATGGTTGCCTTGCTGGATAATAGTAATTTTGGCTGACAGGCTTTTTTCTTTTAGCATTTGAAATATATGATTTCATTCTCTCCTGGTTTGTAAGGTTTCTACTGAGAAATCTGCTGCTAGCCTAATGGAGATTCCCTTACGTATGACTTGATGCTTTTATCTTGCTATTTCTATAATATTCTCTGTCTTTGATTTTTGACAGTTTGAATATAGTGTGCCTCAAGGAGACATTTTGAGTTGAATCTATTTGCAGAACTTTGAGCTCCTTGGATTTTGATGTCCATATCTCTCACAAGACTTTGAAAGTCTTCAGCCATTATTTTGTTAAATAAGCTTTTAATGCCATTTTCCTCTTCTGTTCTCCTTCAGGAACCCCCATAATTTGATTGCTTAAAGTTGTCCCATAAATCTTACAGGCCTTCTTCATTCTTCTTTCTGTTGTTTTGTGTTTGTTTGTTTCTTTCTTTTCTTTTAACTTTCCCTCTTTTTTTTTTTTTTGGCCAGATGAGGCTGAGTTGTTTTAAATAACTTGTTTTCAAGTACAGAAATTTTTTCTTCTGCTTGTTCAAGTCTGTTATTGAAGCTCTTGGTTATGTTTTTTATTTCATTCAATTAATTCTTCAGTTCCAAGATTTCTGTTTGGTTCTATTTTATAATATCTATCTCTTTGTTAAATTTATCATTTAGATCATGAACTGTTTTTCTTATTTTGTTAAACTGTCTCTCTGTATCCTCTTTCATCTTACTGAGTTTCTTTAAGATCATTATTTACAATTTCTCTTCAGATATTTCATAGATTTGTGCAGGGGAGGAATCATTTTCTGGAAAATTATTGTGTTCCTTTGTAGATGTCATGTTTTCTTGCTTTTCCATTTTTCTTGTATACCTACATTGATGCCTGTGCAGCTGTGGGAAGACTTCTCTGAAGAAAAAAGCATAAAAATTATAAAACAAGAGTCTTTACAGTAAATTTTCTGACTTAATATTCTATATCTAGGTATTTATCTTGGCATTAATGATATAAACATAAAATATAAATAATGTAAGCAATAAAAAAGCAGGATAATAGTGAAGTAAATTTTTTACATTCATATTATACAATATAATGCATCATTTTAAATAATGTTTGCAAATAATTTATATGGAAAAATATGTAATATGGGATATAGAAAGAATGGGATATAAAATTATTTGCATAGTAGAATTTCAAGGAAAGAGCTAAAGTATGTATTGGAAAATAGAAGAATGAAATATACCAGAATGTTAATAGTAATTATATATGAATATGAGCGATTTAATTTTTAAATTATTTTCTGTATTTTCCTGGGGGAAAAAAAGATTTCAGTTGTCATATTAGTCTTACATGCGTTCTCTTGGTGCTATTATTTCCAGTCATAATTCTTCATCAGACCACCTGACACTCTTTAAGGAATTCATTATATCAAAGAAATTCTTTCCCTATCCTGTTTGCCTCAACATGCTTCAACCTAGCTATATTTTCTTTCTGTCTTACAGCTGTTATGTACTTTCTTCTCTGAAGCAATTGTGAGTCCCAGGATATTCCTCTAGCTGAGTCTTTCCCAGGCAAGTATGAACTCATTTCTTCTTCCCTGCCTCTTCATTCTACTTACCTCTTCATTCACCTGCATTGCTGGTCTTGCTTTCAGCTCCCCAACACCTCCATATGTTATAGCTTCTACTCTTCTTAGAGGCTGCCAACATCTTATCTATCTTCCTTGTAGCAGTGGTCTTTGACCATAGCACATTTGTGCAGCCATGCTGTGTAGAGAAGGGAAGAACAGGTGCTGGAACATATTTTAGGGAATCAAGACAGCATACTAATTCCCAGCCAGGCCTTCAGAAAGAGAATACAAAAGAAGAGTAAGTATATGCGTGTTTATTCCAACAACTCTAGAGTCCACCTCCAAAGATTCAGAGAAGCCTATGCACTATGAAAATTCTAGAACCACTTTTACATCACCATTTGACTTCCACTTACCTTATTGGTCTGCAGAAAAATCTCTTCCAACTCTGGGCTTGAGAGAGGAGAGAGATCTTACAGTTTGGACTCACCAACAACAGGAAAATAAATTTTGGTAAAGGAAAGAATAGCCCATTTTCCATTTCACAATTTAAGGTGGTCAGTTTTTCCCAGTGTGGCTTCATTTTGCAGAACATCATGATGTCCTTCATCTGTGCCACCTGATATGAGTCACTCTGGGAGCCTTAGCTGAAGCAGAGTAGCATAGCAATTTTATATTTTTATATCTTTGTCTAGGTTCCTGTTTTGAGGTGCCAGTTATATTTTCTTCTTGAGAAGTTGAGAGTGTAAGTAATCACCTCAACAAACTGTGCTGAAAGAGCACAAGATATGTGTCTACTACTTTTACTAATCTGTTGCCCTGTTATTAACACTCCATGAAAGATCTCTGCTTGCTGATAAGTTCTACACTGCGCACACAATCCAAGCAAGATATGAAATTGATTTCTTTATAATTGTATATCAGTGCCTTTGCTTTTCCTGTCACTAGTTTCTATGAAATATACTGTAGTTAGATACTTTAACCAAACCTTACATGCCTCCCTCCATGCCACATTCAATTACCAAATGTCTCTCAAGATTATCTACCCACAGTAGAGATTAATAAAGGCTCAATCTGATAGACTATATATCTGAAAATAGATTTTTCTGGCCAATATAATTACAACACAACCATACTATAAATATTTTCCTAGCCGAAAACACTTACATAACCCCTTCCTACACCAATACCCCAATGACCAAGACAGTCAACCAAAGTAAGTCAAATATATCTGGAATAGAAACTATTAGCCTTATCTTCAAATTTTGTCAAAAATTCTAATTACTGATGGCCTTTTTCTGTTTTAACTGGGCTAATTTACTTTGACTCATGTGGTAGTTTTCAAAGCACTGATAATCTGGTTATGGTTTCAGAAACAGATATTCTCCAAAGTAATCTTCAAAGGCTCATCTTATCCTTACATTGCTCCCTTCTCAACAGTCTTTCAAAAGAATCCCCATGTCCATAGTCCATAAGATCAAAAATAATTATTAGCAATCTCAGTTACTCGTGTTACATTTATATATTCACTGCCAAATAAATTTATTGTTTAATTTCAACTTCTTCTACTACAGTCATTACTGCTTGTCAGTAAGTGATAACATAAATGGCTTTCACAAGGTCATGAAAATTGCACAGATGTTAAATTTCAGAGCAAGAGTTTAACACTGGAAAAGAAAAATTATCTAGAGTAAGGGACAAGAATTTTATATGCTAAAAATGACCTTTGGTGATAATAGTACTAAGAATAGGACTCTTTAGTCACACTATGTACATTAGGTCTGAGGAGTAAGAGTAGATTAAAGGACCAAGGGTAATGATGTCATTCTTGCATGATTTGAAAGACCCAAAGACCAGGGCTAAGAGTCCACATATCAACTTCATGAGGACACAATTAGGAGAATAGAAGAATACAGTAGGTAAGGGAGGAATGATACAAATACCCAATACTCCACTTCCTCTCCTCAGCAGCCTGCTGGAATATTGAAGTCCACTGAAGAGTTAGACACAAATTCTTTCCTTTAAAGCATTGCAGATGTATATTGGATGCTACCACAGAGAGGCCTGGGACCTGAGAGGAAGAAATGAAGTAGTTTGGAGGTACTGGAGCCCTTTCCCATGCCCAGTAGGAGGCATAAGGAAAACAAGAAGGAACTTTCATGCAGCCCACTCTCGGCTCACTTCTATTTTCTGCATGAGAATGGCTGCTATTCAGCCTTTGATTTCTCTTGTGGCCTGCCACACTTGGCTTCTAAATGGAAAAAGCAATGTTTTCAACCCCTTCTCTCCATTCTTTAAAATCTTTACTCTTTCATGGAATCGCACCATTTCCATTTTATGCAAAGTCACTTCTAAACCAAACTGGACTAACTATACTTGACTTAAATATATGTTTTCCAAGCAGTTTTATTCCATTATCTGAGAATTTAGCACCACTCTGCAGTCCTAAGTGATATCAGAATACACTTTCACTATAAACTGTCAAAATATAATACGGCTTACAATAAAACCTAATAGGAAAACAAAGTAACAAAAACAACTTCCTTTTCAAAGGGGCAGTGAAATAATATTTTAACATGTCCTTCTGATTCAAGATACTAATATCTTACTAAATACATTTATTTGCAGTTTGTATGCCTCATTCCCAGGCCAATACCTTATTTGGGTTTAGTTGTGGCTGTTGTTAACCTTATAACCAAACTAATAAATAAATGGGAGAGATTTGGCCAGTTGGAAAAGAGCTAAAGTAGAATTGCATGCACAGCAGATCTCAATGATTTTCTCTGGAATACATCGAAATATTGCCAGAGAATTGAGGGCCACAGCAAGCAGACTGTCATCAACTGGGAGTGATTTTCAATATGGGGATTTTTCTGTTTGTTTTCTGTTATGAATGTATATCTTCTTTTTTCACTCACTCTTTCTTGACCCAGCCTATGAAACTACATAATCAACAAGATATCTTTCTTTGGGTTTCTTTCTGTTTGTGAATCTTTCAACACAGTGTATTTCTTGAAGTGACTGTGCTCATATATGCCTATTGCTTTGTTTGAAGCACATTACTGCATTCATTTTATATAAAAAGCATACAAACAAAACATGTGATAGAGTCTGATTTCTTCTGAAAGGTCACATGATGTCTCAGTTCAATAAAATGAAAATAATTCTGTTTTCAAAGAATAATTTCTCTTTGTGTATTAGATTTTAGACACGCATACAAATAAGAAAAAGAAAATGTAATGAAAATGTGCACTTCTAGAATATTGTAAAATGATGGAAGCCTTGTCTTTAAAAAATATATATGCCCATGTAAAAAATGTACTTAACTAACAGAGTTCTTCTTGTAAGCCACCAGTGGGACTTCTCTGGTCTCCATGTAAAGGGGTGCCTACTAAGATCGAGAGGAGTTTATATTCCACTTGCCATCTTCATGCTTGTTTCCATTGCAAAGATACTGTTCAAAATTTCTGGGTTGATAGCTATTGCTTAAACAACGTTTTGAATCATTTTGATAATCACAGTTTCTGTCATTAGTAGGGCAAACTGACAAATTAGCAATGGCATATTTACACCAGCAATGGCATCCCCTGGCAGCCAAGATGTTGGAAAACATACTTGAGTAGCAACATGTATAGAATGTACTAGTTCGCCATCTGGTTGTTTGGGTTGAATGCTGGAGAGAGTTCTTTTGTTTGAACTAGGCAGGACTGAGAATGGGACTGGTTCAGCAAAAATCTCACTAAATGAAAATTTCTACTGCATGTTAAAGCAATATTTCACCCCATGGAATGCTATGTTTCTTCCCAATAAGTAGCAAGTGAATTGTGGTTACATGGCAGTATCAGACTTCTTGAGGTGTAAGCCCAAGTCATTGGGAAAACTGTGTATTTTCTCAAATGACCATTCCCTGAAGGATATGAATATTTCTAAAAATGTCATCCAAGTAGATAAACCAAATCTTTTCACTCTTATGCATGTGTAATTTTTCCTTAAACTAAAGTCACTTGTCAGCAGCAGTAAATATATTAATATTCAGATAAGTTACACAGTGTCTTAGCTCAGATCGCTACAATAAACACTACACACTGATCTCTTAAACAACAAAACATATTTCTCACTGTTCTGGAGATTAGAAAATCTAAGATCACCTTGCTCATTTCCTCATATCATAGGGGGGAGCAAGTTCTTCCTGTTTCTTCTACATTTTTTTTTCTTTTTTTTTAATAATTGTGCTAGCTATGAGGGGTAATACAAAACACATCGATAATGTAGATATTTCTCTTTTTAAAATTTATTTTTATTGATCATACATGTTCATGGGGCACCAAGCTGACCATAGCATCTGTGCACAAGATGTGATGATCAGATCAACACTGTCATCATGCCCAACAGCTCAAATTGCAATTATTCCCCATGTCCCCAACCCTACCACTTTCCCACTCCCTTCCACTCCCCTTCCACCACCTCAGGCAACCTTAGTTCTGTCCCCTCCCTCTGCTAGTCAAATGCACCACTGTGGTCTTTCGTTCCCTCCTTATTTCTCTCTTAATGCCCATTTATTAGTGAGGACATGTGGTGTTTTTCCCTCTGTGCTTGTCTCATTTCACTTAACATAATTTTCTTCAAGCTCATCCATATTGCTGCAAATGGCAGAATTTCTTTCTTTTTTATGGCTGAGTAGTATTTAATTGTGTATATATACCACATTTTCTTTATCCAGTCATCCATCAATGGACAGTTAAGTTGGTTCCATATCTTCACTATTGTAAATAGAGCTGTGATAAACATGGGAGTGCATGTAACTATTCAACATAATGATTTCCATTCCTTTGGGTATATACCCAGAAGTGGGTTTGCTGGATTGTACGGTAGATCTACCTGTAGTTGTCTGAGAAATCTCCGTATAGTTTTCCATAGTGGCTGTACTAATCTATAGTTCTACTAACAGCATAGGAGTGTTCCTCTCCCTCTGCATCCACACCAACATTTGTTATTCTGTCTTTTTGATTATAGCAAGTCTAACTGGGGTGAGATGGTATCTCAATGTGGTTTTAATTTGTGTTTCCCTGATGTTTAGTGATATTGAGCATTTTTTCAAGGAACTTGTTGGCTATTTGTATGTCTTCCTTTGAAAAATGTCTATTCAGCTACTTGTCCATTTTTTAATTGGATTATTTATTGTTTTACTGTGTAGTTTTTTGAGTTCCTTGTATATTCTGGATATTAATCCCTTCTTAGCTGTATAGTTTGAAAATATTTTCTCCCATTCTGTAGGTTGTCATTTCACTCTGTTGATGTTTCCTTTACTGTGCAGAGGCTTTGTAGTTTGATATAATCCCATTTACTTATTTTTTCTTCTGTTGCTTGTGCTTTTGGGGTCTTATTCATGAAGTCTTTGCCCATTTCTGAAGTGTTTCCCCTATGTTTTCCTTTAGTAGTTTTATAGTTTCAAGTTGCATACTTAAGTATTTAATCCATTTTGAGTTGGTTTTTGTATATGGTGAGAGGGGCAGGTCAAGTTTCATTCTTCTGCATATGAATGTCCAATATTCCCAGCACCATTTATTGAGGAGGCAATCTTTTCCCCAATGTTTTTCATGTTACCTTTATCAAAGACCTGTTGGCTATAAATCTGTGGGTTGATTTGTGGGTTCTCTATTTTGTTCCATTGGTCTGAGTTTCCATTTTTATGCCAGTACCATACTGTTTTAGTTACTATAGATTTGTAATATAGTTTGAAGTCAGGTAGTGTTATGCCTCCAGTTTTATTTTTTTGCTCAGATTGCTTTGGGTATTTAGGGTCATTTGTTGTTCTATATAAATGTTAGGATTGTTTTTTACATTTCTGTGAAGAATGCCATTGGTATTTTGATGGGGATTGCACTGAATCCATAGATCATTTCAGGTAGTTTAGCCATTTTCATAATGTTGGTGCTTCCAGCCAAGAGCACAGAGTGTCTTTCCACCTTTTCGTGTCTTCTTTAATATCTTTCAGTAGTGATTTGTAGTTGTCATTTTAGAGATCTTTCACCTCCTTGGTAAAATTGATTTCTGGGTTTTTGTGTTTTGTTGTGTTCTTGTTGTTTTGTAACTATTGTAAATGGGCTTACTTTCTTGATTTCTTCTTCTGCTAGTTCATTATTGGAGAACATAAATGCAAATTGATTTGTGGGCATTGGTTTTTTTATCCTGCAACATTACTGAAATTGTTAATAACCTCTAAGAGTATTTTGGTAGAGTCTTTAGATTTTTCTATATATATATAGGATCATGTTATCTGCAAACAGTGAGAGTTTGACTTCATCTTTTCCAATCTGGATTCCCTTTATTTCATTCTCTTTCCTGATTCTCTGGCTAGTACTTCCAATACTATGTTAAATAGGAGCAGTGAGGGTGAGCATCCTTGTCTTGTTCCTGCACTTAAGAGAAAAGCCTTCAGCTTTTCCTCATTCAGAATGATATTGACGGTGGGCTTGTCATATATGGCATTCATTGTGCTGAAATACTTTCCATCTATACCTAATTTGCTGAGAGCTTTTATCATGAAGACATGCTGCATTTTGTCAAATGCTTTTCAGCATCTATTGAGATAATCATATGGTTTTTGTCTTTGATTTTGTTGATGTGGTACAGCACATTTATTGACTTGTATACATTGTACCATCTTTGCATACCTGGAATGAATCCCAGCTGATCATGGTGTATAATTTTTTGTATGATTGCTAGCATTCTGATTGCTAGCATTTTCCTGAGGATTTTTGCATGTGTGTTCATCAGTGATATTGGCCTGCAGCTTTTCTGTTTCAATTTTTTGGAATAGTTTGAAGAGAATTGGTATTAATTCCTTTTTAAAAGTTTGGTAAAATTCAGCATTAAAGCCATCCAATCCTGGGCTTTTCTTTGCTGGGAGATTGCTGATTACTGCTTCAATCCCTTTGCTTGTTATTGGTCTGTTTACATTTTATATTTCTTCTTGGTTCAGTCTTGGTAGTTTGTAACTGTCTGGAAATTTATCCATTTTCTCCAAGTTTTCAAATCTGTTGACATATTTGTTCATAATACTCTCTAATGACTCCTTGTATTTTTGTGGTATCAGTTGTAATGTCCCTTTTTTCATTTCCAATTTTTTTATTTGTGTCTTCTCTCCTTTTTTCCTTTCTTTTCTTTTTTTCTTTCTTTTTTTTTTTTTTTTTTTTTTTTTTTTTTTTTTTTTTTTTGGTTAACCTATATAATGGCTTGTCTATTTTCTCTTCTAAAAAAACCAACTTTTTGTTTCATTGATCTTTTCTATCTTTTGGGGGGTCTCTATATAACTTAGTTCTGCTCTGGTCTTAATTATTTCTTTCTGTCTACTAATTTTGGGATTGGATTGTTCTTGTTTTTCTACTTCTTCAAGGTGTAACATTAGGTTGTTTATTTGAAATCTTTCTGTTCTTTTGATGTAAGCATTTATTGCAATAAACATCTATCTTAGAAGTGCTTTTGCAGCATCCCGTGGGTTTTTGTATGATGTGTCTTTATTTTCATTGGTTTCAAGAAAATTTTTGATTCCTGTTTAATTTCTTCTTGGGCCCATAGGCCATTCAGGAGCCTGTTGTTTAATTTTAATGTATTTGTATAGTGTCCTGAGTTCCACTTGTTATTAACTTCTAGTTTTAATACACTGTGGTCTGAAAAGATACTTGAGATGATTTCAATTTTTTTTAAAGTTGTTGAGACTTGATATGTGACCTATCATGTGGTCTATCCTGGAGAATGTTCCATGTGCTGATGAGAAGAATGTATATTTTGTAGTTGTCAGATGAAGTGTTCTATAGATATCTGCCAGGTCCAATTGGTCAAAAGCATAGTTTAAATCCTGTGTTTCTCTGTTGATTTGTTGCCTGGATGATCTGTCCAACACTGACAGAGTGGTGTTCAGGTCCCCCACTACTATTATGTTGGGTCTATCTCTTTCTTTGGGTCTAAGAGTTTGCTTTACATGTCTGGGTTCTCCAGGTTTTGGTGCATATATATTTACAATTATTTTGTCTTTCTGATAGATAGCTTCTTTTATTATTATATAGTGGCCTTTTTATGGTTTTTGTGTAACGTTTATTTGATCCACTATAAGAATAGCTACTCCTGCTTGTTTTTGGTTTCCATTCACATGGTATATATTTTTCCATCCCTTCACTATTAGCCTGTGTACATCTTTACAGGTGAGGTAAGCCTATTGAAGACAACATACAGTTGGGTCTGGATTTTTAATCCAATCCATCAGTCTGTGTCTTTTGAGTGGGTAGTTTAATCCATTTACATTTAGGGTTGTTAGTGAGAGGTACTGTCTTACTCCCAGCATTTTATTGCTTTTTGTTTACATGTCTTAAATATCTTTTGTTCCTTTTTTCCCCTTTCATCTTCAATGTTTGTTGGTTTTTTGAAGTGATAAGATTTAGTTTCTTCTTTCTTTCTCATTTGCATTTGTGTTTTACTAGTAGGTTTTTGTTCTCTATTGTGTATTTGTGGTATTGATTATTGTTTTTTGGATTCCAGATGCAAGACTCCCTTGAACATTTCTTACAGGGCTGGTTTTATGGTGATGAACTCATGTGTTTTTGTTTTTCTGTGAAATACATTATTTCTCCCTTATAGCCTTGCTGTGTACAGTATTCTTGGCTAGCAGTTTTTTCTTTTAGTATTTTGAATATGGCATCTCATTTTCTTCTCACCTATAGAGTTTCAGTTGAGAAGTCTGCTGTTAATCTGACAGGGGCTCCCATATATGTGACTTGACACTTTTCTCTTGTTGCTTTTAGGATTCTCTCTTTGTCTTTGAGCTTTGTCAGTTTGACTATGATGTGTCTCAAAGAGGATCTTTTTGATTGAATCTGTTTGGGGATCTTTGAGCTTTCTGGATCTGAAGGTCCATGTCTCTCCCTATACCTGGGAAGTTTCCATTATGACCTCATTGAATAGATTTTCAATGCCTTTACCTTTCTCCTCCCCTTCTGCACTACCCATGATTCAGATGTTTGTATGCTTAAGGTTGTTTGCTAACTCTCTGAAACTTTCTTCAATTTTAAAATTATTTTTTCCTTCTTCTTGTCTGCCTGGGTTATTTTGTAAACACCATCTTTGAGATCAGAAATTCTTTCCTCTGTTTACTCTAATCTGTTGCTTAAGATTTTGGTTGTGTTTTTTGATTCATTGAATGAATCTTCAGTTCCAGGAGTTCTGCCTCATTCTTTTTCAAGGTATTAATCTCTTAGTATATTTCTTCCTTCATATCCTGGATATTTCTTCTCATTTCTTTTTATTGTCTAACTGAGTCTTTTCTTATTTCACTGAGTGTCCTTAAGATAGTTACTCAGAATCCTTTACAGTTATTTTAAGAGTTTCCTGTTCTGTAGGGTCTGGTAGTTGATAATTACTATATTTCTTTGGTGGTGCCATATTTTCTTGTTTTTTCATATTTCTAGTTTCTCTATGTTGATTTTTGGTCATCTGATGGATCAGTTGCTTCTTCTATTACTTGTGAAGGAAGACTTCCTTCTCTTTTTCCAGACTCCTCTAGTGACACTCCTTATGTCAATGCAGTTGAAGATGTGGCAGGCCGCCTGCTCAGTGGATGTGGCTGCTACTATGGTGGCAAGCCATTCTTGCAGCAGTAGATGCTATGGTGGTGGCCGTTGTAAACCTCCTTCATAGAAGTAGTCCAGGGCCTCCCCAGTGAAGGTGGCACTAGCTCCTTCCTTCTGTGCAAGTGGAGTGGGGTGATCTGCCTTGGGTTTTTGCCTGCCTGGGCCTCCCAGCAGCCTGTTTCTTCTTATAAGAGCACTAATCCCATCATGGGACCTCCACTTTCATGACCTAATTACTTCCCAAAGGCCCAAATCTCCAAATATCACCACATTCAGAATTAAGATTTCAATACATGAATTTTGTGGAGACACAAACATTCATTCCATAAAACATAGCAAATAAAATGATTTGCATGTATTATCGCACCCCTTAAGGTACAGGCCTTTAACTATTTTTCATATAAAGTCTGATTGCACATCATAATAATATGGAATGTATTGTCCACCAAAGTATACTATAGTGGTTATCAGCATCGACAATTATCAGATTTCCTGGGTTTCAATCTCTGCTCTGTCACTATCTGTGTGGTCAAGTTAACTAACCTCTCTGTGCTTCAGTTGTATCATATATAAAATGATTTTGACAATAAAGCCCTTCTAACAGATATATTTTGAGGATTAAATGATAATATATATGTAAAGTACTTGGGAAAATTTTCTGGCATTTAATAAGTAATATGTACATGTCAGATATTATTCTTACTATTGTTATTATCATTACAAATAAAGAAATCTTATCCATATATCACTTTGCTGTTTGCATAGAGCTTTCTCACATGAATCATGTTGTTCATATGAACCATTTCCCCTCTTCCAGATTGTGAGCTCCTTGGAGGTGAAGGTCCATGTCTTTTCTCCTTCTTAAACTCAATACCAACCACACACATTAATCATGGGCCCTGCCATACCCACAGCCTCTTTTGAGGGAAACTGCCACCCTGTCCCTGCCTGAGTACCATAAGCTTTGCTCTAACAGATTGTGAAACCAAACCCATTTCCTCTTCTAGGATTACAAATGGTGTAACATGGAGAGAATCAGGGAGAACCAGCTGCAGTATTGTATCAAGAGAGGACACAGATAGAACAGGGACCACGAAGGTCAGAGCACAGACCTATATGGAAATTATGAGGATAAAGAAACACGAGTTAGAAAAAGCTACAAAGAAGAGCAAATCAAGAGTAGAAGGCAAGGCAGCCCATTCAAAGTGGGAAGAAAAGAGTCAGCCTAAGAAGGAAGAGAGCATGAAGAGCAAAAGAATGAGGATCTGAGAATGTCTTGCAACATCTTCCAATCCAGCCTCCTCAGCCCTCCCCTTGCCAAGACCTGACATTTTGGTTTTACTTAAGGTTTCATATGCCGAGAATGTCCATTCCTAATCTTCCCAGTAAATGCCCCCTGTAAATGGGTTATTCATGAGGGGTTTCTAACAAAGGAAGTTGTATTAACTATGTTTTTCTATTTTCTGCATTTTTGTTGCTCTGACTTCTGAGGCCTTGCTGACCAGGAAAGACTGTCTTCCAAGGGCTGGCTAATTCCTACAGGTATTAAAGGACTCACTTGACAGCACACCTTTGATATGCAGACCAACCAATCCAGAGCCCATACCACCAACCACCAAGCTTTTCATTTCTCGCACTCTGAGTCATTATCCCCCTGCCCTAGTCACCCCAGGTCAAGGTAACAGAAAACAAGCACAGCCCCTACAGCATAGAGCCCACTGAAATTATTCAAGTGATGCAATCTTAAGCCTAATTACCTTGTTTTACCTCTTTCTTACCTCAAAAACTACAATAAAGGTTTTACCCCACTAGTCTCCTCTCTCTCTCTGCTTGCTCATCTTTCCTAGGGGCTTCCCCACAGGGCCCTGTGGGGCAGGCTATCCCTCCTGTTCCTAGGGCACTGCAAGTATAATAATTTCTTCCTTCACATCAATCATTTCTGTGTCTTTGTGTCTTAACATACCTGATTAAGTTAAATCCCAGGTACTATTAAAACAGAAGGCAAGACTCATGCAGGAACACGAATACATATTCTATAGTGGTAGGTGCCTTAAGGGTACATATCAAAGAGGCCAGAGACACTAGAATGTGAATAAATGATTTCTGGTTATGAGAATCAGAAAATACTTCTCAGGATGTGTGGCATTTGAGGTGTATGTTGAATGACAGGCAGAATTTGGACATATGCTGCATGGTGAGTTGCAGGGGAGGTCTGCTAAGGGAGTAGCCTGAGCACAGGTAGAGGCAAGTGGGATTATAGGATGGAAGTCTGATTAATTGAAAAGTTCTGAGGAGGCCAGGCCTGGAGGAAAGGTCAGAACTGAGTTCACATTCATGTTTCTTTGAAATATTAGCCCTATATGTTGGCTTTAACAGAGTAGAGAGAAGGGTTCAAATAAAAATGCCAACTTCCAAATGAACCTTTGCAAAGCCTAATGTTGTCACTGACTTGTCATGGACTAGCTAATCTGATGAAAGCTGGTAGCTGGCAGGAGAGGATGTACACACACATAAGGTAACCATAAGGGCTCAGCTTCTGAGGTGGCCTGCTTTGATGGCCTTAACACCATTTCCAGGAGTAAATGTTTCCATTGTGGTGTGACAAATGTAATAGGTTTTTGAGGTCACATTTTCACAAATTAATAATACACATGCTGTGTGAATACATTATGCTCAGAGGCATGTTTTCAAAAG
The DNA here is from genome assembly GCF_027409185.1 of Cynocephalus volans. NCBI lineage: Eukaryota > Metazoa > Chordata > Mammalia > Dermoptera > Cynocephalidae > Cynocephalus > Cynocephalus volans. Next base: position 103,816,588 of record NC_084461.1, read on the forward strand.
TTTCTAATAGAATATCTCAAAGAAATAATCCTAAAACGAAGTCATAAAATTTTACAATGTTTGATTCTAGTAATAGTGCATGGGAAATAGATTTATCACTGAAGGGTATGAGAAGGTAACAAAAACTAGGAGATAGCCAGTGCTTCTGTTCCATTAATTTTTAAAATTACTTCAATTATATACTCTTACCAGGATACAATGAAGAATCAGTAGGTGTTTATGGAAGATTGAGAGGGAAAAAATACACAAACAACATTAGTAATAAACTGAGAAGGAAAAGCTACCTTCTATCCCACCAAGTCTCATTCAAAAAGCCCTGTGAAAAACAATCTATTTCTATAGGCTGAATTTAGCAGGATAATTTTAAAACAGCAGGACAAAAATTCAAGGTAGACATTTCACTGAATTCATTAACTGAACAGAAAAATAATTTGATTATTTAATTAGAATTATTGTAATATTTAATAACACTCACTTGACTTTGATTTGGCTTCTAGCACAATCTTCAAACAGCCTTGCCTGATTTCTTCATCTTGACAGGGGGAAGGTGGGAAAACCAGATCACTTGCTTCTTAAATAAGCTATGTTTTTACTTCTGCTTATGTACATACAAACAATAAAGAACTGAGAGGATTAGATACACATTAAACATGGATTTTGAGACTATCATACTCCCAAATACATGTAAACAAATGTACATTGCTTAATCTCTAAGAGACTTAACATGTGAGACACGTATAGAAAGGAATATATATTGGGACAAAGAAGACAGAAGGAGCTTAGTGGTTTGAGAAGTTCTAATCATCAAACCTGTCTTTTTTATCTTTTTATTCAATTTTCATCAGCCTCCTCGATGAGAAAAAAGTATCTTGTAGTTTACTGAGCTACAAGTAGGAACAACTTCTGCAGTTTCAGTTACTCATGTAATGATGCTATGAAATAGTTTAAAATTTACCATAAACATCAAATTTGTTTTTCTGTGTCAAATTAACACATAGGCATACATCAATTGATGAGCTTTCAGAACTCCCAAAATCTCCCCATTGGGTATCAAGTGGACTGATGTAATCTGTATATATTGAGCATTTCCTATACCAACCATTACCCAATGTGTTTGAAATACAAAAGGAACGTGGCGTGGCCTTTGTCTTCAAAGGGTTCACAGGACACAGTGTACAAACAGACATGGTTAGCTAGCAATATCCTTCCTTGAACGTTAATTGCTAAATTCATGGTTCAGAAAATCGATACCATAGATATTCCTACTTGAGGGTCACCATTTTGGTCAGAAAATTAGGTAAGGAAATTTACTTAGTCTTTAAGCAGGCACCACAGGATCCAAAGACATAGCCAAGGAGTTCCCCAATCTATGAGGGGTGTCCAAGAGTGGGGATTAAGAAAGGTATGCATCCCTGAAGAAGTAAATAATATTCCAACAGTAGCAAGAAAAATATTACAGGTTTGAGGCATTTGTTCTCCTTACAGAGGTTTCTTATAATTTACTAAGGTTAGCAGTTGTTTGTTCATTTGTTTCTTTTTAACCTCTAGGAAGGTCAAGAAAGAGATCTAGGCACAAATGCATGGAGGCAAATGGGAATGTACTGTCTTTCACATATAAAGATGGAGCCATAAGTTGACCAGATACTTATGTGGTGATAAGTGCTTCTTATGCACTTGGTTCTATTCTTGCCTATGGCTCCTTGGGACCGGGTAAATATTTGAGAAGTAATTGCTGGTTAAGAGCACAAGCTTTGCAGTTAAATATCTCTGATCTTACTTTCTAGCTTGGTCACTTACTAGCAATAAGCTCTTGGCCAAATTATTTGTCCTCCATGTGCCTAGATCTCCTGATTAGTTAAATATGAGGTGTAAACACTCAATTCAAAGGAGAATTGTGAGGATCTAATACTGCATGTGAAGCACCTGAGATTTAGTAAGTACTTTTTTACAAAAAGCTACTATTCTTGCAATTAAGATAACAATAAAAAATACACTACCAAATTACCCTCCAGGTTCTGGCCAATGATCTCATTACCACCAGCTGGTTTAACTGGCCACAATAAGGAAAATATAAAATATCCAAGCCAAAATGCTAGACAAATAAAGAAACATCAAAAAAGTAGAGTAAATGGGAAAACTGTCAGAATGGGGTCAGATCAGCCAAGGGGAAAACAGAGCCTCCACTCTACAAGGCCATGTGGAGACTGAACTGTAAATGACTTTTGCTAGAAATGTTCATTTGTAAGCAAATGCCTACATGCTATGACATTTCTCCATGTTTTAATCCCTTATCCACCCATAGCCTCACTCCCATATTCCAGTTGCAATACTGCCAATATCCTCCTTCCTCCTTCATTAAAGAGGATACATTGAACAAGCCACATGGAGAGATTTATACTGCAATGGCTGTCAGTGGGAATTCCAGCACACTGATCTACTTTAGTATCAAATCAAAAACTAGGGCCAGAAATCCTTCATTATCATTTAATATGAACCTATTTCACTAATTTAAAATCATGCATAATTTATCACACGCATTGTTCATTTATAGTTTAGCATGATTTCCCTAGATGTGGTCTCTACATTAGTTTTGCCCTACTATTTTTCTTTCATAAAATGATTGCAATATACAATTCTTTATAATGGAAATAGGATGGCTCTTTTTTCTTTGTTAAATTGGGTCACTAATTTTTCTATGTAACATGATAATACTTTCCATCTCTTATTTTCAAAACCCTTTGCTAAATATTGTCATTTTATTCTTCTCATAATCATGTTTTTATCAACATAGTTGGATTTTATTTATTTTAAAAGGAAGAAATCCATGACACCAAAAGGAAGAAATTTGCTCAAATAAAATACAGTGACAGATTTAAATCCAGAAATCAAATCTCCTGGATTCTAAGTCCTCCAATTTCTAAAGCAAAGATCCAAAGCTTGGGGTTTTTTTCCTCTCTTTAGAAATTACCTGTATGAAAACATTAGTATATAAGCTTTAAGCTATAGGGTTAATGAGTCAGTTTTAAGTCCTCTCTATTAAATAATAATAATATAATAATAATACTGTCATAAAATGTAGGTTTTTATTACTATTCAGGTATGATGAAGCAAAAAAATCTGGAGACAATTGCCACTGAAAAGATAGTATGTTACTCACAGTTCCCAAGAAGAGAAGCCCGGAAAGCATCTGAGTCAGGAGGCAAATGGAGCAAGGAAAAATGTGGGCAAGAGCCATTGTAATTTCCATGGGAAGAAAAGGGCAAGGTAGAGTAAACAGGCTTAAGACTGGCTTTAGTTTGAGTAATTCAGCAGGCTGTGGCTCATAGCAGTTGTCCTTAGTTGTCTGGAACCTGGCCAAGGGGAGATTAAAGCAGAGGTATAAGGACCCTAAATATCAGAGCCCAATAGAGGAGGTAGTGGGGGTGTGGGCTCCAAATTGATTAGTTTGCATGTGAAATGTACATACATATTTACTATCTCTAGGAATTGGCTAGCCCTCAGAAGGACAGTCTCTCCAGAGTTAGCAAGGCCCCAGATGTCAAAACTTTAGAAACATTGTTAATACAAATACTTGGTCATTTCTATATGCCAGACACAGTGCTACATATTCAGCATGCATTATCTTACACTTCCTAACAACACTAAAAAATAAATATTATCATCAACACCATCATCATCATCATCCTATTTTATAGATGGAGGACCTGAGATTTAGAGACAATAGGAATATGGCATGCATCATACAGCCTGAAGTTGAGGGGGATAGGTATTTGACCCATTGAAGCCTGGCTACCACTGCTGCAAAGTTTGTTCAGAAAATTCAGGAAACATGATTGATGACTCTAATTTTTCCACAATGCTTCCATTAGCCCAAAATGGTATTCAAGTCGTCCTCTTCCTTAGCCACGTGGCTAGATCAGTTTTTGTTCAGGTGACATGGTTGAGAAACTGCTGTGTGATTTGGAGAAAGGGTGAGGAGCTAGGAAGAAAGCTTTGAAAAATCTGAGAAAAGTCTCTTGACTTAGGAGATTTTGCAGTCAAACTCTAAAGTAAGTCTTATACATCTTCTTTTTTTTCTTTTATTATAAATTTTCTCTCTTTTAAAATTTATCTTGAATGTTGCCTCTAACTCTGGCTGCGTAATAATTTTGCTGAATGGCCAAAAAAAAAAAAATGGCATAATCTCCAAATCTCAAAGATGAGGTCCTAGCTCATGAGGGCATTGAAAGGATACATGAGTTTAAAATGCTATCATACAGAGCTCAGATAAAATGGGCTGTGAATCCTGTTGTCTCTAAGGTAACGTATACCTTAGTTGGCAAGACCAATAAGAGGATTACCCTAAAAGAGAACACCCAGATACTCTTGCTGAAAACTCTACCACAATGATCAGTTCAAAGCATTGGTGGTTCAGTGGTAGAATTCTCACAATGATCAGTTCAGAAATTTCCCACTGTTACCAAAGCTAACCACCAAAGCCTTGTGATCCCTAGCTGCCACATTTGTTACTGTGCCACTGCCATCATGAAAGAGAATCAATGACTCTGTGTATTACCACTAATGGCATCCACCACACACACATTCCCATAGCCATGATGAAGTCATCAGGGATACCTTGCAAAGGTAAGGACATACTCTGCTTGCAGGATCTCTTATTAAACACTACTGAACTCAGAAAAAAAGAGGTTCCAGCTCTAAGGAGTAAGTCTCCTATTTATTACAATTTAGTTCCTGATACCCTTGCAATTCATAAGTCTTCAATACTGTCTTAACTTTCATTCCATAATAAATAAAGAGCTATTATGAGCAGAGAGACCATATAATTCATTATCGAAACTGGGACATTTCTCAGGGTGAAAGGGATCACTATTAATAGTTACACAGAGACAACAGGTATAGATGGGTTCAATCCCAGACAAACATGAATGTGTGAGCTCCTAAGTGGTGGGAAAGAGAAGATCCAGCTGACTATGACATGCATACTGGCTTTAGAGATGTTTTTCTTCATATATCATCTGTAAGTCCTCAGTGGATCCCAATTAGTCGGCATTTGAAAGTTTCTTTGTGATCGGGTTACTCCATAAGGGTCTTCCCAAACTAGCAAGTCTATAGGTGAAGTGAATATCAAGTTCTGAGGAAACTATGGCAATGTTAACAAATGATAACACAATCTAAATTTACCCCAATTTGTTTTACAATCTAAATTACCCCATCCCAAAAGTAATCTATGAAATATTCTAAGTTAACCAGGAGCTCAAGATATCGCTGAGAATATGGTATGTTCTAGAGCCAAGAAAAGGCACCACCTATAAGAACAAAATAGAAATGCATGTCAAACTGATGAGATTTTGATTTAAGCAAATCTTATACCATTTGAGTGTTTAGCTCAAATGTGACTGAAGGGAAATCTAGGAGATGATACTGCAACCACTGGCCATAGAAAGACTTTCTACCTGAGCATTAACAGGTACCAAGAGTCAATGGTCTAAGCCAAGATACAGGGATGTTTGTGACTTAAATACATGTGCAATGTTGCTTCACAAAATATGGATTATCTTCAAACCCTCATACAGCTGAGTAGGGAGTTATAGAAATTATGCAAATATGCGTAATAAGAACTTGGTGAGTACCTTCAAAGATACAAGAATAAACTGTTAAGAGGTCTCAAAGGAAGAAAATAGCAGGACTGTTTGTAATACTGAACAAAGTGATTGTAATGTTGAAGGAGCAAGAAAAGTTTCCTGGAGGAGGCAGGATTTGAAACCAATATCCAAAGATGGAAAAGATTCCGACAATGCAAGGGAGGTGAGAGGCATTCTGGGCAGAAGTAATAATGCAAGCAAAGTAAAAAAGTGACATACTCCCCATTGCTGGAGGGCAGGACTGGAAAGATAGGTCAGGGACCAGAATATGAGAGGATCATCAAGTTAAGCAGCTTCTAACACAGACGCTTTCTTTACAGCATTTGCAAAGAAATAATTCAGTTATAATCTCTAAAACTTGGCCATGACTGTGATTATTCATGAGAATTAGCATACCTTTGGGAAATAGAATATTGATAGATGTATTTGTACTCTCAGATCCAAAGGTAAAATCCCCCAAGTCAGCCCAGCTGTGGGTAACCTAGATAAGAAACGAAACTGTAAAACTTTTTTACAAACTAAAAGCAAAAATAGCAAACGTAAGATTGCAAACTAGCAAAGTCTCTGGTTCAATTTTTGCACATTAAAGTCTTCTATAAAGTACAGCTATTTCTGAATATCATAAAAACTTTAAAGATGCGTTAAAGTGCTTTTGAATTTTATGAAATTGAAGGATGGTCTTTCTTTGGAACAACATGATAAAATAATTAGGACATTAACTAGGACATTATTCCTGCAGAGAATGGCTTACAAACCCTTTCCTAATAGTAGCTAACACTTGAGTGTTTAAAATAAAACTATTTTAAACGTTTCACATATAATTACCAAAAAAGCCCTTAGTCCAAATCAAATCTTAGGCCCAGTTTTTTTTTAAAAAATGAAAATATACACAGAGAGCCCTGAAGAGCCAAGAAAGGTTTCCTGGGCTCTGAGCGATTTCAGTTTGAAAACCACTGTTGCAGGCTTCCCACAGAAATGGACACCACAAACACCATGTGTCTTAGTCCGTTTTGTGTTGCTATAACAGAATTACCTGAGACTGGGTAATTTATAAAGAAGAGAGGCTTATTTGGCTTATGTATCTGGGACAGCTGCATCTGGCACGGGCCTCAGGCTGCTTCTACTCATGGCAGAAAGTAGCAGCAGCCGGCGGGTACAAGCAGATGACATGGCGAGAGGAAGCAAGAAACAGGAAGCAAGAGAGAGAGAGAAGGTGCCAGGGTCTTTTTAAGCAACAAGCTCTCACCGGAACTAATAGAGCAAGAACTCACTCATTAATTAACCCTCCTTCCCCAGGGAGAGCACTAATCCATTCATGAGGGAACCGCCTCCATAACTCAATCAGTTTCGAACACTGCCACATTGGAGATCAAAATTCCACATGAGTTTTGGAGGGGACAACACATCCAAAGTCCATCACCATGTCAGTTAGTGATTGCATAGCTCCTACTTTGGAACCTAAAGGAGTATTAAAGAATGATGGCAGACATGTTTATTGGCCCTGTACAGAGTTTCAAAATATTTTTATTGGTTGCCAACATTTTAAAATTAGGAGATTTGATGATAAAATTGAATGTCTAGCTTCTCTTAGAAAATCAGAATATCCGATAATAATGGATCTCATCATCTTATACAACAGCCATATCGTATAAGGCAGAGTTGATCTATGGGCTCTTCTCTTCATTGCATAACCATCCCAACCAGCCTTCCCAGCCTACAGAATTTGAGACTAAAAAGCTTGGTTTAGGGTGTAAATTTCAAATGCTAAATATTGATTATCTAGAGGTATGGCTGCGATAGTTACTAGATCAGAAATAGTTTCACTTGAAATTTTCAACTCAGCTAGGAAAAGTGGAGGTCCATATAACGTGGCCAAGCAGCTGGGATTTGAACATATTATCTTAATTTTCCAATTTCTCTTTTCTCTTCTTTTTCTTTCTTTTTTTTTTTTTTTTTTTTAGCAGCCTTCTGGTCTCCTTTTCTTTTCTTTCTTTTTCTATCTTCCAAATTTTATTTTATTTTGTCAATATACAATGTGGTTGATTATTGTGGCCAATTACCGAAACCTCCCTCCCTCTTCGCTCTCCCCGCTCCCTCCGAACAATGTCCTTTCTGTATGCTTGTCTTATCAACTTCAAGGAATTGTAATTGCTGTCTCTTATTCCCTCCCCACCCCCCACCTTCTGGTCGTTTGTGTATTTATTTATTTATTTTTACCTCCCACTAATAAGTGAGAACATGTGGCATTTCTCTTTCTGTGCCTGACTCGTTTCACTTAATATAATTCTCTCTAGGTCCATCCATGTTGTTGCAAATGGCAGTATTTCATTCTTTCTTATAGCAGAGTAGTATTCCATTGTGTACATATACTACATTTTCCATATCCACTCATCTGATGATAGACATTTGGGCTGGTTCCAACTCTTAGCTATTGTAAAGAGTGCTGCAATGAACATTGGGGAACAGGTATACCTTCGACTTGATGATTTCCATTCTTCTGGGTATATTCCCAGCAGTGGGATAGCTGGCTCATATGGTAGATCTATCTGCAATTGTTTGAGGAACCTCCATACCATTTTCCATAGAGGCTGCACCATTTTGCAGTCCCACCAACAATGTATAAGAGTTCCTTTTTCTCCGCAACCTCACCAGCATTTATCATTCACAGTCTTTTAGATATTAGCCATCCTAACTGGGTTGAAATGGTAACTCACTGTGGTTTTGATTTGCATTTCTCGAATGCTGAATGATATAGAGCATTTTTTCATATGTCTGGTGGCCATTTGTATATCTTCCTTTGAGAAATGCCTATTTAGTGCTTTTGCCCATTTTTTAATTGGGTTGCTTGTTTCTTTCTTGTAAAGTTGTTTCAGTTCCTTGTATATTCTGGATATTAAACCTTTGTCAGATGTATATTTTGCAAATATTTTCTCCCACTCTGTTGGTGGTCTTTTAACTCTGTTAATTGTTTCTTTTATGGTGCAGAAGCTTTTTAGTTTGATATAGTACCATTTGTTCTTTTTTCCTTTGGTTGCCTGTGCTTTTGGGGTTATATTCATGAAGTCTATGTCCACTCCTACTTCCTGCAGTGATTCTCCTATGTTTTCTTTAAGAAGTTTTCTTGTTTCAGGGTGTATATTTAATTCATTAATCCATTTTGAGTTGATTTTGGTATATGGTGAGAGGTATGGGTCTCGTTTCATTCTCCTGCATATGGATATCCAGTTATCCCAGCACTGTTTGCTGAAGAAGCAGTTTCTTCTCCAGTGTATAGGCTTGGTGCCTTAGTCAAAGATCAGATGGCTATAGGTGTGTGGGTTGATTTCTGGATTCTCTATTCTATTCCATTGATCAGTGTGTCTGTTTTGATGCCAGTACCATGCTGTTTTGGTTATTATAGCTTTGTAGTATAGTTTAAAGTCAGGTAGTGTTATGCTTCCAACATTATTTTTTTTGCTCAGCATTGCTTTAGCTATGTGTGGTCTCTTGTTATTCCATATAAATGTCTGGATAGTTTTTTCCATTTCTGAGAAAAATGTCTTTGGAATTTTGATGGGGATTGCATTGAATTTGTATATCACTTTGGGTAGTATGGACATTTTCACAATGTTGATTGTTCCAATCAAAGAGCATGGAATATCTTTCCATCTTCTTGTATCCTGTCTAATTTCTCTCAGCAGTGGTTTGTAGTTCTCATTACAGAGATTTTTCACATCCTTGGTTAACTGAATTCCTAAGTATTTTATTTTTTTGGTAGCTATTGTAAATGGGAAAGCTTTCTTGATTTCCCTTTCTGCGTGTTCACTATTGGAGAATAGAAATGCCTCTGATTTGGGGGTGTTGATTTTGTATCCTGCTACTTTGCTGAAATCATTTATCAACTCCAAAAGTTTTTTTTTTTTTTTTTTTTTTTTTTTGTAGAGGCTTTAGGCTATTTGATATATAGGATCATGTCATCTGCAAACAGGGACAGTTTGACTTCATCTTTTCCAACCTGGATGCCCCTTCTTTCTTTCTCTTCTCTGATTGCTCTGTCTACTACTTCCAACAGTATGTTGAATAGGAGTGGTGAGAGTGCGCATCCTTGTCTAGTTCCTATTCTTAAAGGAAAAGCTTTCCGTTATTCCCCATTCAGGATGATATTGGCAGTGGGTTTATCATATGAGGCTTTAATTATTTTGAGATACTTTCTATCTATACCTAACTTATAGAGGGTCTTTGTCATGAATGAATGTTGAATTTTATCAAATTTTTCAGCATCTATGGAGATGATCATATGGTCCTTGTGTTTATTTTATTAATGTGGTGTATCACGTTTATTGGTTTGCGTATGTTGAACCAACCTTGCATCCCTGGGATGAAACCCACTTGATGGTGGTGTATAATTTTACATATGTGTTGCTGTATTCTGTTAGCTAGTACTTTATTGAGGATTTTTGCATCTATAGTCATTAAGGATATTGGCCTGTAGTTTTCTTTTTTAGTTGTATCTTTACCTGGTTTTGGTATCTGGGTGATGTTTGCTTCATAGAATGAGTTTGGGAGATTTTCCTGTTTCAATCTTTTGGAGTAGTTTGTAAAGAATTGGTATCAATTCCTCTTTGAATATTTAGTAAAATTCTGCTGTGAATCCATCTGGTCCTGGGCTTTTCTTTGTTGGGAGCCTTCTGATAACAGCTTCAATCTCCTTTATTGTTATTGGTCTGTTCAGATTTTCTACATCTTCTTGGCTCAGTTCTGGTAGCTTGTGTGTGTCCAGAAATTTAACAATTACTTCCAGATTTTCAACTTTGTTGGCATATAGTTGTGTATAGTAGTCTCGAATGATTCCTTGTATTTCAGATGAATCAGTTGTAATATCACCTTTTTCACTTCTAATTTTTGTTATTTGGATCTTTTCTCTTCTTTTTTTTTTTTTAGGTAGCTGTGCTAATGGTTTGTCAATTTTATTTATCTTTTCAAAAAACCAACTTTTTGATTCGTTGATCCTTTGTATTGTTTTTTGGGTTTCAATTTCATTAAGTTCTGCTCTGATCCTAATGATTTCTTTCTGTCTGCTAACTTTGGGTTTGGATTGTTCTTGTTTTTCTAGTTCCATAAGGTGACGTGTTAGGTTGTTCACTTGCCATCTTTCCATTCTTCTGAAGCAAGCATTTAATGCAATAAATTTCCACCTTAGTACTGCTTTTGCTGTATTCCACAGATTTTGGTATGAAGCATCATTATTTTCATTAGTTTCAATAAATTTTTTGATTTTCTATTTGATTTCTTCTTGGGCCCATATGTCATTAAGTAGAATTGCCATTTAATTTCCATGTGTATGTATAGTTACCAGAATTTCATTTGTTATTGATTTCTAATTTTAATCCATTGTGGTCTGAAAAAATACATGGGATAATTCCAATTTTTTTGAATTTGTTGAGACTTGATTTGTGACCTAACATGTGATCTATCCTGGAGAATGATCCATGTGCTGATGAGAAGAATAAATATTCTGAGGTTGTTGGATGGAATGTTCTATAGATATCTGCCAAGTCCAATTGGTCTAGAGGGTTGTTTAGATCTTGTGTTTCTCTACTGATTCTTTGCCTAGATGATCTGTCCAATATTGACAGTGGGGTGTTCAGGTCCCCTGCTATTATGGTATTAGTGTCTATTTCCTTCTTTAGGTCTAATAGAGTTTGTTTTATAAATCTGGCTGCTCCAACATTGGGTGCATACATATTTATGATTGTTATGCCTTCTTGATGGATCAATCCTTTTATCATTATGTACTGGCCCTCATTATCTCTTTTTATGGTTTTTAGTTTAATGAATATTTTATCAGATATAAGAATAGCTACTCCAGCTCATTTTTCATTTCTATTTTCATGGTAAGTCTTTTTCCATCCTTTCACTCTTAGTCTATGTGAGTCTTTATGGGTGAGGTGGGTCTCTTGAAGGCAGCATATAGTTGGGTCCTCCTTTTTAATCCAGTCAGCCAGTCTGTGTCTTTTGATTGGGGAATTTAAGCCTTTTACATTAAGAGTTGTTATTGAAAAGTGTTGATTTAATCCTAGCATTTTATTGATTTTTGTTTGGATGTCTTAGGTGTCTTTTGTTCCTTGCTTTCTGATTTACTGTTTGTTTTCTGTATTTGTTGGTTCTTTGGGTTGTAGATAGCCTTTTTGTTTGTTTTGTTTTCTCTTCATGGATGCCATTTTTATTATACTAGTGGGTTTTGATTTTTCTTGGGTTTATATGACAGTGGTAGTTGTTTTTCAGGTATCAAACCCAGTACTCCCTTGAGAATTTCTTGTAAGGGTGGTCATGTGGTAGTGAACTCCTGCAGTTTTTGTTTATCTGAAAAATATACTATTTGCCCTTCATTTCAGAAAAATAGCCTTGTGGGGTTGAGTATTCTTGGCTGGCAATCTCTGTCTTTTAGTATTTTTAATATATTCCTTTCTGGCTTTTAGGGTTTGTGATGAAAAGTCTGATGTTAGTCTCATTGGGGCTTCTTTATTGGTGATTTGACATTTCTCTCTTGCAGCTTTAAAGATTCTCTCTTTGTCTTGAGTTTTGCCAATTTGACTATAACATGTCTTGGAGAAGACCTTTTTGAGTTGAATACATTTGGGGATCATTGAGCTTCCTGAATCTGAAGATCTGTGTCTTTTCCAATAACTGGGATGTTTTCTGCCACTATTTTGTTGAATATGTTTTCAATGCAATCTCCTTTTTCCTCCCCTTCTGGAATGCCTATGACTCAGATATTTGAGTGTTTAAGGTTGTCTGATATCTCTCTTAGATTTTCTTCAATCCTTTTAATTCTTTATCTTTTTTCTTTTCTTTTCTTTTCTTTTCTTTTTTTTTTTTGGCTACCTGTGTTATTTCAAATAGCCCAGCTTCAAGGTCAGAAGTTCTCTGTTCTACTTCTGCAAGCCTGCTGGCTTAACTCTCTGTTGTGTTTTTTATTTTGTTGAATGAATTCTTCAGTTCAGCAACCTCTGCTACATTTTTATTCAGGGCATTGATTTCCGTGTACATTTCTTCTTTCAGGTCCTGTATACTTTTCCTCATTTCATCATGTTGTTTAGCTGAGTTTTCTTGTATCTCATTCAGTTTCCTTAGAATTATCACTCAAAATTCCTTGTCAGACATTTCAAGGGCTTCTTGTTCTATAGGATCTAGAGCTTGAGAGTTATTACCCTTTGGTTGTCTACTTTCTTGATTTTTCATATTTCTGGTATTTTTCCTTTGATGTTTAGTCATTGTGGCAGGGGTTTTACAGTCCACTGGTTTGACACTATTGTCTGGTTAGGATGTTGCTGGGGTTGCCAATTTGGTATGTCTACCTCAGTGTCTGCTCAGTGTCTGCCTTGGGTCTTGGGCCTCTCCGGGTAGCCGCCTCTCTGGTCAGCATGCACTTGGCCGGGTTGCTGGGTCACACACCAGCACCACAGAGCGTGTTGTCTCTGTGGAGCTTCCGCCTCCCCTGCTGGACGTCTCCCTGCTCCGTGTGCACTTGGCCACACTGCTTGGTCACGCACTGGCCCTGCCCAATTTTTCTTTATCTTTTGTTTCAGCCTTCCATGACAACTATAGATGATCTAGTTCAACACACTCCTTACATAGATATGGGTACTTGAGCCAGCTGGCAGTGGAATTAATCCCAGGACCCCAATAGCTAACCTTAGGGTTTTTTCATACATTACTGGCTCTCAACACCATGAAACTCCTGACCAATCATTAAAGGTTGTCTTCGTGCCCTAAAAAAAAATGTGCCCCATTGGTCCATTCTTAAACATTTTAATTTATTATAATTGGAGTTATGTATTGTACATGTTTAAGAGGGAAGAGAAGAGATGTGATTTAACCTTAAATTAAGTAAAAGAACTGGAAATACAAATAAGTGTTTCCAGTCATTAAGTGTACATTGTGGAAATTAGCCAGCTTTTTGTTTTTAAGAAAGGCATAGTCCATCATTCAAGAATGACATCAAGTTGGTTTTTTTCTACCATAGGTAATAACAGCAGGGACTGGGCATGGCCTCGAATGTCAAGAATGAGCCAATCTATTAAAACTTAAAATCCTATTCCTAGGGCAAAGAAAAGTCTCCATAGGTCTTTCTTGGCTTTGCCTCAATTTCTAATTATAACCCATAAAGGGAGTTCTTAGTCCAAAAATAGCTTCTTTGAAGTTGAAGAGTAAAGAATAAAATGATAACACAAACTAAGCCTTCATATGTGAATACCTAGAAAGGTCATGGTCAGGGCTAGGAAGGGAAGATTTTCACATACTGGGACTTTTCTGGAGTAACAATGGCCATAAGTCAACTATATTAGTTTTCTAGAGCTGCCATTCTAAAATATTACAGATTTGGTGGCTTAAACAACAGAAATCTATTTTCTCACAATTCTGGAGACTGAAAGTCCCAGACGAGGTGTTGGCAGGTTTGGCTTTCTTTGAGGCCTCTCTCCTTGGCTCGTGGACAGCTACCTTCTCTCCGTGTCCTCACATGGCTTTTCCTGTAGTGTGCACATCCCTGGTGTCTTTCTTTCTTCTTATAAAGAGGCCGGTAATATTGAATGAGGATCCACACATACGATCTCACCGAACTTTATCTCTTTAAATGTCCTGTCTCCAAATATAGTCACATTCTGAGGTACTGGTTATTAAGATTTCAACATATAAATTTTGGAGGAACTCAGTTCAGTTCATGACATGAGCACACATTGAAAGAGGAGGGAAAAAAAATCAGAGGGACCAGAATAGAGACCTTGATTTAGCCACAGAGAGCTGATGCACAATATCCCTATCTTTGATCCAGGGAATTTTTATACCACTGCTACATATGTCAAACTGCCTCAGGATTGCAGCAAAAATGTGATCCTCCCCTCCAACCACATTCAAATATGTCTGCATAGCTACTGCATACTTACTTCATGAAAAATCAGGAGGGCCCAGGCTAGGGAGCTCTCAGAGTCAGCACTTGTAGAACACTGAGAGTGAGGGTTTCCTTAAATGCTGCACCATGGACATCTCTCTTGAGTCGCTCTAGTCTTGACCCTCAGGACATCAAATTATTAGAACAGTAGCCCTAGAAAGAGCTGAAACTGAGAAGTCACATAACTTCTGATACAAATCCCAGGTCAGCATCATGTCAGAAGGGAAGTGTATTAGTCCATTTCTGTTGCTTATAACAAAATACAGGAACTGCATAATATACAAAGAAAATAAAATTTACCACTTACACTTTCAGAGGCTAGGAAGTCCAAAGTCCAGGGAACACATCTGGTGAAGGCTTTCTTTTGGTTGTGACTTCTGTGATGGCAGAGTATCACATTGTGAAAATGGCAGAGCAGAAAGAGACAAACTTTCCTCTCTTCTTTTAAAGCCCTCAGAACCACGTCTCTGACCACCATTTTTAGTCCATTCACTACTGCTTGGTCCTACAATCCAATCACGTCTTCAAGGCTCCACCTTTCGATTATAAAACTTGGCAGATATAATTCAAGCTTCAGTGACTTTGAGGGGACATAATTCAATACACTGTATTCCACCACAGCCCCAAAAACTCCTGTCCTTTTCACATACAAACACATTCATTTCATCTCCAAAGTATAAACTTGTTTCAAAAGTCCAAAGTTTGAATTCCCACCTGTGAAATCAAAACAAGTTATCTCCTTCCACGATACGATGGTGGGACAAGCATAGGGTACATATTCCTGTTCCAAAAGGGAGAAATAAGCCAAAAGAAAGGTGTAATAGTTCCCAAACAAGTCCAAAACCCAGTAGGGCAGACAGTAAATCCCAATGCTGGTGAATCATGTACCTTGAGTCCATGTTCCACGTCCTCTACATGCTGATGTGGGGGTTGGGTCCCCAAGTCCTCAAGCAGCTCTGCTCCTATGGCTTTCCTGGTCTTAGTTGATGCTTTAGCTCTCCCAGGCTGGTATTCCACTCTGGTAGCTCCACAAGTCTGAGGTCTCCATGGTGGTCCCACTCTCATGGCTTCACTAGACATGGCACTGTTGGGGATTCTCTGCTGCAACTCCAACCCCACCTTTCCATTTGGCATTGCTCTAGTGAAGGCTGTCTGTGGTGATTCTGTCCCTGTGACAGATCTCTTCCTGGGTCCCCAGGCTTTTCCATACATCCTTTGAAATCAGCAGGGGCTCCCAAGCCTTCAAATCTCTGGCATTCTGTGAGGTTGCAGACCTAACACCACGTGGATGCTGCCAAGGCTTCTGGCTTGTATCTTTCAAATCTGCAGGTCCAGCCACACCTAGGGCCAATTCAGCCATGACTTGAGCAGCCAGAGCAGTTGGGGTGCTGGTGCTGAAAGCAGCTTTCCAAGGTGGCCTTGAGCAGTGAGCCCATGGAGGGTGCCTCAGGCCTGTTCCCAAAGATCATTATGTCTCCCTAGGCCTTTGGGCCTGAAATGGAAGTGTTGGCCCCAGAGGATTCTGCAATGCCTTCAGGGCCTTTTTTTCCTTCTCTTGATATTCCTTTTCTTTTGCACTAATCTTCTTAGTTAATGGTCACTGGGCTGCACCATTGCATTCTCTCTGCTTCTCTACCACATGGCCAGACTGCAAATTTTCTAAATTTTTACACTTTGCTTCTCTTTTAAATTCTGGCTTTACATTATGCCTTTGCCACCATAACTTGGTGTAGGCTATTGCAAGTAGCCATGCAGATTCCTGAATGTTTTGCTGCTTAGAAATTTCTTCTGCCAAATGCTCTGTTTCACAACTCTTAAGTTCCAACTTCCAAAAAGTCCTAGGGCATGGACACAATTCAGCCAAGTTCCTTGCCAGTTCATAGCATGGGTGATCTTTGCCCCAATTTCCAATGAACTCCTTCTTATTTCTGAGACCTCTTTAGAATGATCTTTACAGTCCGTATTTCTATCAGCATTCTGCTCACCACCACGTAACCAGTCTCTAAGACATTCCAAACTTTCCCTCATCTTTTTGTCTTCTTCTGAGTCCTCCAAACTCCTCCAACCTCTCTTTCACACCTGGTTCCAAAGCCACTTCCACGTTTTCAATATTTGTTATAAGCAACACCCCACTTCTCTGGTACCAGTTTTCTGTATTAGTCCATTTCTGTTGCTTATAACAAAATATGCAGAACTGGATAATTTATAAAGAAAAATGAAACATTGCTTACAGTTTCTGAGGCTGGGAAGTCCAAAGTCTATCTAGTGGTGGTGACAGTGACTCAGGAGTCTCACATTGCAAGATGGTGGAAGCAAAGAGAGAGACAGAGACAGAGACAGACTCTCCTCTCTCTTCTTTAACACGCTTGGAACCATGCCACTGACACCATTTTTAATCCATTCACTATGGCATGGTCCTATGATCCAATCACCTCTTCAAGGCCCCACCTTTCAATTACCATAAAGGGATTTCCCACCTTCTTAATAGTCACAGTGGGGGCCAAGTTTCTAATACATAAAACTTGGGGGACACAATTGAAGCTTCAGTGAGTTTGGGGGACATAATTCAATCCACTACAGGAAGGAAGGATGGAACTACTAGAATAATTTCCTTCTTGCCTATTTTAACGTTTAGATAGCAGTCAAGACAGGAAGTAGATGGCTGATGAACAGGAAGTTATTTGGAATATATATTTTGTCTAAGTTATTTAGAGAATATGTTAAATTCTAGCTGTTATTTTTAAAGAATTATATAGATTTAAAAATCATAGAAGAAAAATTATGGCCAAAAAGATGCTGATGGAAAACATATATCTTGGTAAGGTAATACAGCAATTGGACCACCACTCTACACTCCCCCCACCCAGCAGAGGTCAGAGGACATGAGAAAGTGAGGTGCATATGAGATCATTAAGCCTAGCAATTCTAAGGTTGTTCTACACTTCCACTGGGCAGGCATCACATTCAAACCTATATGATTTGGAAGTTGATTTTCTAGAATATTATAGCAGAAACACTGAGTGTCTTGTGCTCAGGATTTTTTTTTTTAAATCAATAAGGCATGCTTCATACCTGCTTTGGGTAATCCATTCAAGTGGTAAGCCCTACTAAGAGCCAATAGTTCTGATAATGTTATTTTAGTTTGTTTGCTTCCTTGAGATCTCTTCCAGATGGAAGTTTACAGCACAGAATATGAAACCTCTTTATCTTTTACAAAGCCACTAATCACAGTCCTTGACAGGCACCTGGTTTGATTGGTTTGATTTCAGTAATGTGATTAAACTCTTCTAAAGCAATCTTTAGTTTAATTATAGTATGAAGTTAACATAATTGGATTACTTAGCCTGGAGAAGAAAAAAGCTGAAAAGTGACTTAGTAACTGCTTCAACAATATACAAGATTTTTTCATTAACACTATTAACTATATATATAAAGGATTATTGCAAGGAATCAGCTATTCCTTAGATATGATGGGAGAGAAGGCGTAAATGGATTTTAGGAGAAGAAAGAAGGTTAGTTAGTAAGAGAATCTTTTCAAGTCTTATATAGATAAATACTAGACTGTATTTAGGAACTATTAACAAGGGCAGTTGTTTTACAGAACCACGTCTCTTAAAAATCTTTAAAAACTTCATGGATCCTTAATGGCTTTTATACTTAAGTCCCTTAAGTTTCCATCTAGCAAAGCTGATCATCTTAGTCATGTAAAAATGTGCTCGAAAGAAGCTCCATCAGCCCCTAGTACTGTATTTTATACATAATATATACTCTGTAAATATTTATTGTATAACAATGAGTGAATAGAGAAAGGAGTAACACAGTAGCCAAAATCCACAAGCTTATTTCACTGAATTCATTCTACTATACAGCAACAGTAACCAGATCTAATTTTTCAGTGAAAAATATGCTAAGAAGTATTTGCTTCAGTGATAGGTTATGTATTAATTAGGATAAAATTGCCATTGCCAGAAGAGACATTACAAGGACCCTTAAAAATATATCTGTTTAGATACATCTCCACCAGCCTACAAACGTTTCCCAAGCCACACCTCATTTAATGGGTGGCTCTTCCTGGCAATGAAAGATTAACACTCTTCAACCTTGAGGCTCCAGCTCTGTCTGTATTTGGTATCTCATAGATTCAAAGAAATGACTTTACCTCAGAGAAGAAAAAGAATTATGGCATTTCTGGAGATACAGCTAAGCAGAATTTACTGGCTGTCTCTTCAGAGCTTGGCAGTTCCTGGCTATTTCTACTCGATTAAAGTTCTCTAGTGCAAATCTGGTTGGACCAGCAAGTGTCACAAAGCAAGCTGTGGCCAGGGAAGGATAGATCCTCAATGCACCCTGGGTGTTTAAGAAGAAGAAAAGTGGTTGTACTAATTTACAGTCCTACCAACGGTGTAGGAGCATTCCCTTCTCTCCACATCCTCATCAGCATTTGTTATTCTCTGGCTTTTTGATTATAGACAGTCTAACTGGGGTGAGATGATATCTCAGTGTGGTTTTAATTTGCATTTCCCTGATGACTAGTGACGTGGAACATTTTTTCATGTACCTGTTGGCCATTTGTATGTCTTCCTTTGAAAAAATGTCTATTCAGTTCCTTTGTCCATTTTTTAATTGGGTTATTTGTTTTTTTACTATCTAATTTCTTGATTTCCTTGTATATTATGGATATTAATCCCTTGTCAGATGCATAGTTAGCAAAAATTTTCTCCCACTCTGTAGGTTGTCATTTCACTTTGTTGATTGTTTCCTTTGCTGTGCAGAAGCTTTTCAGTTTGACATAGTCCCATTTGTTTACTTTTTCTTATGGAGGTTTCTCAAACAACTACAGAAGATCTTCCATATGATCCAGCAATTTCACTTCTGAGTATACACTCAAAAATTTGGAAATCATCATGTCGAAGGGATACCTGCACTCCCTTGTTCATTGCAGCTCTGTTCACAATAGCCAGGATACAGAACCAAACTAAATGGCCATTGATGGATGATCAAATAAGGAAAATGTGGTATGTATACACCATGGAATACTACTCTGCCATAAAAAAAGAATTAAATTCTCCCATTTGCAACAGCATGGATGAGCTTGGAGAAACTTATGTTGAGTGGAATAAGCAAAGCACAGAGGGATAAATACCCCATGTACTCACTCATAAGGGGGAGCAAAGAGAGAAAGAAGGAAGGAAAGACCACAGTGGTGTGTTGGACTTGCAGAGGGAGAGAACATACCTAGGGATACAAAGTGGAGTGAGAAAGGGAGGATGGGGAAGTAGTTCAGGGATAATTGGGGGGATAATTTGGTAGGGGACACGGGTTATAATCACAATTTGTGGTAATGGGCCTGCTGCCAGTATGGATCTGACCATCACATCTTAGGCACGAGTAGTGACAATTTGCTTTGTACCCAATGAATATTCATAACCAATTAAAATAAAGAAAGAAAAAAATAAGAAGAAAAGGAACGTAGAGCAGGCAAGTTTAAAAAAAAACAAACAGGACCCCTTTAGTACCCTCCACCTTTACAGACTGAGAATGGGCCTGTCAACCTATGCAACAAAGTATGTTGGACTTAGAATGAGAGATGAGTGATATTAACATTTCAGGATGTATCTTCAAAAGTCAGGTCTAAAATCTTTGAAAATGAGTGCTCACTTTCAGTTACCAGTCTCATATCATGACTAGTTTCTGATAACCCCCAAATTTCTTTCCTCTACTTCCTCCCACATCAGTTTCCATCAGCTGCAAACAGTGTCTCAGAACCAGGAAGAATAACTTCAAGTTGCTCATATCACACAGATAAATTCAAGGACATATAGAAAAGCGTGGCCACTTCTTCACTGTTTCTACTGCAGATATTTTTCTTAACACCCAAATTAATTATGTATCACCCCTGTTCTTCCTATTTATAAGTCAAGCTATTGTCTATTCCACTTCTTATCTTTGGAGATTCCAGTCCTGGTTTACTAATTCTTTGCAATTTAAAATGTGGGTCAAGAGCAAGTTACAGAGTCCTTTAATTAATTATGCTCTTCACAGCTTTAGAATTCTCCTTCCAGTGACAGCTCATTACCTACTGCCTCACTTTGTTTTCTTAAGCCAACCTGAAGAATTCTGCTTGTGTTGTTTTTGCCTCTTCCTTATATCCCATCAGTCACTCCAAAACCCTCTATATCTAACTTAAAGATTGTTGTACTAATTTTATACAAATATGACAAAAAATTAACTCAGAAAACATAGTTATTAGAATTATCACAAATCTGTAATGCCAGCTGAAATCTTATGACTTTGTAGTTGCAATAATATGTGATTATTCAGGTAGCAAGTTAAATTATAATATTAATAGGCTGAAATCAAATTGAAAGACAATGCTATCAATCTTATTTAAAGTTCCTCAGAGCTATTTATTTTTTGATAAATACTATATATTTAATTTTTAATAGAATTTATTTTGTAACAGAAGTTTAGATTCACAGCAACATTGAGCAAAAGGTACCTCCTTCCCTCACACATGCCCAGCCTCCCCCATTATCAGCATCACTCACCAGAGTGGCACATTTGTAACAACTGATGAACTTACATTGACATGTAATCACTCAAAGTCCATAGTTTACATTAGGGTTCACTTGTGGTGTTGTGCTTTCTATGGATTTTGACAAATGTATTGTGGCATGTATCCACCATTATAGCATCATACAAAGTAGTTTCACTGCTCTAAAACATCTCCCTGCTCTGCCTATTCATCTCTCCCTCCTGACCTCTTGCAACTCCTAATCTTTTTACTGTCTCTATAGCTTTGCCTTTTCCAGAGTATCACTTAGTTGGAATCATACAGTAATCAGTCTTTCAGATTGGCTTCTTTCACGTAGTAATATGTATTTAAATTTCTTCCATGTCTTTTTATGGTACATTTAATTTTCAATTCCCCAAACTTTTTTTGAATGCCTGTTGTGCCATATGGTGGGTACTGGGAAACAAAATAATGCACTGCCTAATTTCCACTAGAATGTGTGAATGTCAAAAAAAAAAAAATAGACCGAAGTAAATAGGCAATTATATATAAAGACAAATGGAAATAATTTTTGAAGGAAACAAATAAGATACTATGCGTATCAGGATTCCCTAAGATCACTCTCAGCCTCGGTGATTCATGAGAATGACTCACAGGACTCAGAAAAGCAGTCATACTTACAGGTATGGTTTATTACAGGGAAAAAAGTACAGATTAAAATCAACAAAAGGAGTGATATACAAATTCAATGCAATCCCCATCAAAATTCCAAAGACATTTTTCTCAGAAATGGAAAAAACTATTCAGACATTTATATGGAACAATAAAAGACCACGAATAGCCAAAGCAATGCTCAGCAAAAAAAATAAAGCTGGAGGCATAACACTACCTGACTTTAAGCTATACTACAAAGCTATAATAACCAAAACAGTATGGTACTGGCATAAAAACAGACACACTGACCAATGGAATAGAATAGAGAATCCAGAAATCAACCCACACACTTACTGCCATCTGATCTTTGACAAAGGCACCAAGCCTATTCACTGGGGAAGGGACTGCCTCTTCAGCAAGTGGTGCTGGGATAACTGGATATCGTTATGCAGGAGAATGAAACTAGATCCATACCTCTCACCATATACTAAAATCAACTCAAAATGGATTAAGGATTTAAATATACACCCTGAGACAATAAAACTTCTTAAAGAAAACATAGGGGAAACACTTCAGGAAATAGGACTGGGCACAGACTTCATGAATACGACCCCAAAAGCACGGGCAACCAAAGGAAAAATAAACAAATGGGATTATATCAAACTAAAAAGCTTCTGCACAGCAAAAGAAACAATTAAAAGAGTTAAAAGACAACCAACAGAGTGGGAGAAAATATTTGCAAAATATACATCTGACAAAGGATTAATATCCAGAATATATAAGGAACTCAAACAACTTTACAAGAAGAAAACAAGCAACCCAATTAAAAAATGGGCAAAAGAGCTAAGTAGGCATTTCTCTAAGGAAGATATCCAAATGGCCAACAGACATATGAAAAAATGCTCAACATCACTCAGCATCCGGGAAATGCAAATCAAAACCACATTGAGATACCATCTAACCCCAGTTAGGATGGCTAAAATCCAAAAGACTATGAACGATAAATGCTGGCGAGGCTGCGGAGAAAAAGGAACTCTCATACATTGTTGGTGGGACTGCAAAATGGTGCAGCCTCTATGGAAAATGGTATGGAGGTTCCTTAAACAATTGCAAATAGATCTACCATACGACCCAGCCATCCCACTGTTGGGAATATACCCAGAGGAATGGAAATCATCAAGTCGAAGGTATACCTGTTCCCCAATGTTCATCGCAGCACTCTTTACAATAGCCAAGAGTTGGAACCAGCCCAAATGCCCATCATCAGATGAGTGGATACGGAAAATGTGGTACATCTACACAATGGAATACTACTCAGCTATAAAAACGAATGAAATACTGCCATTTGCAACAACATGGATGGACCTCGAGAGAATTATATTAAGTGAAACAAGTCAGGCACAGAAAGAGAAATACCACATGTTCTCACTTATTGGTGGGAGCTAAAAATTAATATATAAATTCACACACACACATACACACATACACACACAAACCGGGGGGGGGGGGGAAGAAGATATAACAACCACAATTATTTGAAGTTGATAGAACAAACAAACAGAAAGGACATGGTTGGGGGGGAGGGGGGGAGGGAGAAGGGAGGGAGGTTTTGGTGATGGGGAGCATTAATCAGCTACAATGTATATCGACAAAATAAAATTAAAAAAAAAATAAAAAATAAAAAATAAAAAAATAAAATAAATAAATAAAAAAAAAAAAAAAAAAAAAAAAAAAAAAAAAAATCAACAAAAGGAAAAGATGCATGGGATGAAGTCCAGAAGGAACCAGGCACAAGCTTCCAGGTGTCCCCTTTCAGTGGAGACACGTGGGGATGTGCTTAATTCTCCCAGCAATGACGTGAAACAACACGTGTCAAATGTTGTCAACCAGGGAGTCTCAGCTGAGCCTGTTGTCCAGGGTTTCAGTTTGGGGGCCTGATACCTAGGTATGCAGCTCCCACATGACTGCCCACAATTACTCAGACTTTATCCCTCTTAGTAAAAGGAGGCATTCATCATAAATGACATTCTTAGCATGAGCTATCTAATCAAAATGGAACTGTGTGGTCCAAGGTGTCAGGTATACAAAAATCTCACATCAGGCAGAATATTCCAAGGGCTCAAAAGTTATCTTCCAGGAGATAGCTCTAAAAACAGCGCTTTCTTTGGAACATGGAGGATTTGAGCATGCCTAGCCTGCTGCATTAACCCTTTACTGCACACTGTAAAACAGCATAACAGGGTAAATGTGGTTTAAATTGGTCCTTAAGGGATCCCCTTAATGAGGAAGTAACATTTAATCTGAGATTTGAAGGATGCGTAGACAAAAAGTAAGGGAAGAGTGTTTCAATCAGAGGAAGAAAATGTTAAAGTTCTTAGATGGGAAAGAGCTTTGCCTCTTTAGGGAACTAAATTAAGGGCCAGTGTATTTGAAAGAGAGCAATTGATCAAAGGGGAGAATGGCTCATAATAAGCACAGAAAAGTACATAGGGACCAGACTGCACAGAGCCTGAAAAGCCCTGTTAAGTATATTCTATTTTATGTTTATCCCAAATACAACAGAAAATTATTGGGTGCATTTTAAGCTTTCTTATGGTTTAAAAAAAAAAAAAAAAAAAAAAAAAAACCTGGCTGCTTCATAACAAATGGATTGGAAGGAATTAAAAGCAATATAGGGAGACCAGTTACAAAGCTACTGAAATAGTCCTGATAAAAGTGATTATGGCTCGGACCAGGGCATACAGTGAGAATGAAGAGAAATAGATGGATTCAAAATATATTTGGGGGCAGGGGAATTCCAGGATCACTTCCATGTTTCTGGCTTGGGCCACTGAGTCAGTGAAGGTTATATTTACTCTCGTGAAGAAGCCTAGAGAAAGATCAGATTCATAGAGGACACATCAGGAATTGAATACACACTGAATAATTTTGTGACACATCCCCCCACAAATACCAAAATTATCAGGGTGAAAGCAATTTCATCCAAGATAATTACTGTTTCTTTAGCTACTTGTTAAGAAACCTAATTTTTTTCCCATTCAAGTCACACAACACTCTTGATAGAGAGAAATCATCACCTGCCTTCTATAACAACGTTGAAAGGGTAAAGCTAGCATCCTCTCCCCGTGTGCTTTCTTTCTTCCCCAACTGAGGAAGGTTGATGATATGAAAAAAGTCAAAGCAGAAAATGCACTTACTTTAAGAATTCAAAGTAAATTCACAGTGAGTCCAAGATTCTTGAAGTGTAGAGATTATGGACTATAGTCTGCCACCTGAATAAATATACAACTCTGAGGGTCAGGCTAATTCAGTACATGTTAAACTGCTTTCAATAAAGCAGTTACAAAGATCTTTAAGTTTAAAACCCTAAGCCATAAAGGAAAAACTGGCAGACGGATAAATAAAGGGTTCTCTGAGATTTTAAGTCTTTTGTTGTGTATCATTTCTAACATCTTTATTTTTATGCTTTTTTTGCCTATTTTTAACTTTTATGTATTTGTGAGATAGCATAAATCAAAGTATATTTTCCTTAAATTCTAACCAAGATGGTTAGAATAACCTAGATAAGTTTTGCAAAAATATGCATAACTCTAGAAAGAAAAGGCCTCTAGCAGTGAGTATGTGTTCTACTATGAAAGTTCTCAATACATGGCTAATGCCTGAGAAATGCATATAATACATCTTTTAATTACCTTGGCAATAAAATTTATTTTCAAATAAGAAATTCTGGGCCGGCTCCGTGGCGCACTCAGGAGAGTGCAGCGCTTGGGAGCACAGCGGCACTCCCGCGGTGGGTTTGGATCCTATATAGGACTGGCCGATGCGCTCACTGGCTGAGCGCGGTGCGGGCGACACCAAGCCAAGGGTTGCGATCCCCTTACCAGTCACAAAAAAATAAAAAAATTAAAAAAAAAGAAATTCTAAGATCAAGTGATACAGATGATGTTGTCATACATGAAACTAGTGGGTAAAATCTATGCTACCTGTGTTGTACTACTTTATAAATTTAGGTAACCCGATCAGAGGGTAACATTATCATCTACAACTCATCATGATTATCATGCCCCAACATGTTGTCCCTTAAATCTATGATTTAGAAATAGCATTTGCCTTATTACCTTATTATTACGGGCCCTATATAGTTGGACACTGTAATGAGGTTTTGTTTTATATTGCTTTTTTCAAAATAAAACTAATGTTCAAAATACATAATTTACAAGCTCAATAAATATGGAACATTTTGAAGTTATACTGAAAGTCATATCAGTAAATCATCTTAAGAAAACTATAAAGTATACATCAATAAAGCACATTGAAGTCATAGAAAGTAACTTTGCTTTGTGATTAGACTCTGTTGCCCCTTTTGTTTAAATAGAAGATGCTTTAACGTTCTCTTCAAGCACAGCTGACATCACTGAGTGCTTGTCTTCAGGCGAAAGAGACATTATTCCATTCCAGTGCATTTCTACCAAAGGGCAAGTCTGTTCCAATAAGGTTTTAGATGGCCGATACAGAGCTTTTCCTTTGGAGCTCCGGTTCACTTGTCTGATCTACACTGATGTGTGTCGACATGTAAATAGTAGCCAGCCACTTAGAAAAGTGAATCTTCATGAACTTTAATATCGATTGAAATGAACTATAGATTAGTTAGTTGTTGAACTATTTGGGCAGTTGCAAATTTCAATTTTGAAAAGGAATTTAAAAATAAACATACAAGGGAAGAAAGGTTGCTTCTGGGCCCTGAGGCTGCAGTCAGTGACCCAGAGTCACATTTGCTTTTTTAGCATCACAGATGGCTTCACTCTGTGTTCCCAGCAAGTGTAGCGCTGGGTTATGCTACAGAAGCCAAAACAGTTCACAAGCCCAGGAACAATGAAAGTTACCATTGGAAGATTATTGACAGGCAAGAAATTTGGAAAACAAAATGAGTATTTAGTGATTAATATTCTGGACCAACACATTTCAAAGCCCTTTTTGCTCTTAATTTTTAAATAAAGTCTTCTTAAAGCAATTAATCATACTTGAACACGTGAATGGATTTTGACTGAAGCATGTATATTGTATAATGTGTATTGTGGGTGTATTTTTAAATTGTATGTGGGTGTATTTTATTGTGGTGTATTGTATTGTGAGTGCATTTTAAAATTCAACGTATTACAAGCCTAAATAGAGTTGAGGTTGCCAAGAGTCTGACCTTTAATAAACAGTGTTGCAGCAATTCAATTATTATTTTGATAACTAGCATGATGCATGATGCTATATACATTAGATATCTAAACAAATACAGATTAATCAGTGGTGTCAAGTTCAAAAACTTTAGAACATTAAACTGTTATAACAAAAACTCCAAAAATGATTAAATACCTTTGTAATTGTGTAGCTAACAAAAAATAAGTAACTAGTCTTTTCATACTGTTCAAATTGCTCTGTAGTGAGGCCATTAAAAATGTTTACCAAACTGTTTTCCTAAGAAAATAAAATTAATGTTCAAAATACATAATTTACAAACTCAGTTAATAAGTATGAAACATTTTGAAGTTATACTGAAAGTTGTATCAGTAAATAATGTTCAGGAAAGAAAGCTATGGAGCTTACATCAACAAAGTACATTGGAGTCCTAGAAAGTAACTTCAGTATTCAAAAAATGTTTATTGAATTAACGAGTCATTCATTAACTTGGCCTTTTAAAGCTTTCACCAAATATTCATTTCAACATAGTTACCTTAACAAAAATCAGTCATCTTATATTGAGCAAACTGTACTCTAAAACTAATACAGGATCCTTTTAAATTCTAAATTTTATCCCTTCCTTGGCTTTATCAGGTTCATTTCTAAACATCTAGAAATCTCCTTTATGCTCTAACTTCTTCTAATAAATATTACTTGGGACTTTCTTTCCTATGATTATATGAAATTCTCAATTAAATTTTATGTATTTAGTTTGTATATTGTGTATATAATCCCACAGATGGCACAGGTTTCCTGGCCCTAAAGCAATATATGTTTTAAATAAGCCAAATGGGTAACTTCAAAGTAAAAGGTCAAAAAAGGTGTTGTGATGGAAGTCATCAAGAAAATATGTGCAATCATAGGCCATGCAAAAAGAAAATGAAACGTTGGACTCAAAAGTTTAGGGGTCAAGGATCCACCAATAACCTACAACCACATTTTACAATATTAATTCCTTCTTCATGTAGTTAATCAATTTAATTCTCATGATTTTACAAAAATGTCTGTGTGCCTTATTTGTCACAGCCTGAACTATCCGTCTCCAATGATAAATCTCATTAGAGCAAGAATATGTGTCTTTTAAATTTTCTCTAAACAACTCCCAGAACAGTACAATGCCAGAGATAGGCTGGCCTCTTGTTAATGACAGTGATTCTTTTATTATATATCTTCCTTCCTCAGAAAGTCCTTTCATTTCAAAAATAGTTCTACAACCTTTGCAATATTGGGATAAGACCCTGCAGGGACCTAATTGTAGCTCCTCTCCAAAGTCCCCTAGCTTTTGTTTCAAGGAAACACATTGGAGACCTAAAGACAAAGAGTCTGTTTGAATCGACTTGAAGGCAGCTTCTCACGTGTGGAGCTCACATATGGTTACTGAAAGGAGGGAGGAACATGCCCTGCTTGTTTTTGAAGCATTTGCGTAATTTTGTTTGTGCTGCCATATGGCACCACACCCCTCTGTCCATATTTCAAATCTTTTTTTTTTTTTTCCTCTCTCTCTCTCTCTTTAGACTTTGGGCCAGGCATAGTTATAAAAAGAAAAAAGAAATTAGAGTTTGGATATTTAATTATCTTCATATGTTGAGGACCCAAGACATCCACACCCCCTTTTCCCATGTTTTATCACACGGACTCACTTGGGGTGCCTCTTTTCATTGCTGCATCTAATCATTGCTGTTGCTGCTCATAATGAGAATGCTACCTCCTACAGACAGGAAGTGTATAATCTTGGGACGATTCCCAGATGTGGGGATTCAAATTGGCAGCTAAACACATGCTATGATTCATTTAAAATAGCATATCACATTTGAAAAGAAGGAAGAAACCTGTGCAATTATTAGAGATATAACTTTTAAGCCTTTAAGATATTGCCTGGTAATTTTGATAATGGAACTTAATCGGGTGGAAACCAAAGTCTTGAGAATTTAATGAAATGTATTGGGTTAGAATGCAGATTGATATGAAACATTTTAAACCACACATAGAAACATTATCTTCCAAACATGAGGACAGTCACATTATTTTAAAAAAAAAGAAAAAAAAAAAAACCTTCAAGATGTTTTCTTTCTCATTAAATGTCAATTGCTTCAAGAAGAAAACACCAATGTGCACAATTAAAAGACAACCCTATCCCTGATAAGATAGTTTTTTTAGATAAAAAAAAAAGTCTGTATCTCCAACCTCACTCATCTCTAAATAAAGAAAAATTTAGTATAAGGAATCACCGATAAAACAAGCCACCCCCTCTATTCCAGCTAGTTAGAAACAGTCTGTTAGTATCTGGCTATCTCATTGCTGTCAAGTGCCCTACTACAGGGCTTGACAGAACTCCCTTTCTTGCCTTCCCAAGGGATTTACGCAGATATGTGAGGCATAAACCAGTATCTGAGACCAGCCAGCTTCAGCCCTTCAAAAACTAGCTGAAGGACAAACACAGGATACCAATGGAAAGCAACACTTGGTAGTAAATTCTTCACTTCCAGAGTTTTTTGCCAAACATAGACTTTTCATTTCAACTTTAGATCAGTTAGAATTTTATAAACTAGGAATCGCAGGCAACCTGTATGCATAAAAGCAAGTTTGACAACTTCTATTTACACTTTAGTAATCCTGCCATTAAGACATAGACTGGCAATTTTTCATTTGGAGAGCTGTGAATGATAACGGTATAATTAATATTAATAGAGGCATTGCATCTCTACAAATCATTCACATATTTAAATGAACTCCCCATCTCTTCCTCTCTCTGGGCTATTTTTGCATTGATATTATTATAACCTTTAGATTTCTTTTTAATTTCTGAAAGCAATTTACCTCATCAGTGTAATATCAAAGACAAAACTGGAAAACTTCATTTAAATATAATTTTCATTTCTTATTTCTTTTGAGATTTCAATTTTTTTCTTACAACAGTCACCCTACTGCTGTATCACTTGCCTTTTGAAAATTACTCACATACTACCCCCATCTACATATAACCCCCACTAGGCAGGACTCAAAATCTACAGAGGTTGCTTCATAAAAAGTAAGGCAGAATAAGAAAATCAGATGGTGGACCACATAGTAAGGAGGTCAACATCAGCTAAAGATTGTGCATTCATTTCACATACCTCACTTGGAATCTACTAAGCAAAGAAAGGTTGTGTATGCATTTGTCAGATGCAGTACTAAACAGCATCTCAGAATGAAACTACAGTGAAGAAACAGGAGGGATGCCTATTACTGAAATAAAGCTGAGTCTGGGCTGACTCTCTTCAGACCACATGAGATGCCTTCAATGGGCTGAAACCCTCCCATATAATTTGTGATCCCTAATGAAAGAGACACAGAATCAAGACAGAGGACTATTTGATCTGTAAAATTTGAGAGTTCATTGAAGAGTACACTTGATCTTTAACCGTTAAATGAGGAACAAATAACGTAAGAAAAATATTAAGTTTGTATGATATATAAAATAACACGGTTCTTTAGATTTCTTACTCATTTGCACCAACTGTCAATCTTCTTTTATATCTAATTTAAATGTGTACCATTTTCACTAAAGACCCCAGAACATTTGTAATATAGAAAGAAATCACCCCAGCCCTGAATAAAATCTCTTTCAAAACGTGACTAAGAATTTTACAATTTAAATAGATTGCTTTAACGATTAAATTTAGAGTTATTTCCAGATTTCTTTTGAGACTTTTAATATGGCATGTTACCAGCAAACACAACATTGAATTCTTCTCTGACAGAGAAGGGAAGAGAATCAGAACAAATTGATGGCACTTTCTTGTTTAGGATTTGCATTTGGCTCTTTAAGTCTATTTTAAATTTAAACATCTAAATACCCATTCAGATCCTTTCACAGAATCACCTTTGTGCTAGATAACTTGCATTTGTCAGACAAGTTACAGGGTTTGTAATTTCAGTATGAGATCATAGAGTCAGGGGACTATAGCACAAAAAATATGGCCTTTTGAAAACTAGTAACATCCAGATTTGAACTTAGGCCTTGCTGCTTATTATCTGTTTGACATAATAGAGGTTACTTCACCTTCCTGAGCTTCAGATTCTTACCTTGCAAGATAGTCATGAGGTTCACCTGAGATAACAAACAAAAGTAAAATACCTTAGGCGATGGCTGGTACATAATAGATGACTGACTGATAAATTTTAATTATGCCCTCATGGGTGATCAGTCCAAAGAGAAACTAAATCTTTAACCTTGGCTCCTTTAATACTTTACTCCTACCAAATAAGCTGATAGTCCAGGTTATTGCCTGTGACCTCAGTAACGGGATCTGGGATTAAATAAGATAATGTATCTAAACAGCTTTGAAATCTCTTTTAATGTACCAGTATGAGTTCAATAAAATAGTCACTTAGGGGCCCGAAAATGATAGAAAGCACTTCCCTAAATTGACGGTTGAGACCACAGAAACAAGACCAACCACTTGTATTTACTTCAAACCTACACTCTGCTGGCACTTTATTAAATTTAACTCTTTAAATCCTCTCAACAACCCTATCAGCTAAGTGCTATTAGTATCCTCATTTTCCAGATAAGAAAACAGAAATGTAGACCAAATGAATGATCTTCTCCAGATAATAGTTATTCCAGTACAATATAACTACTGTATATATGAGGGTACTTCAAAACAGTTCATGAAAAGATTCATATTATCCTTTCATTCTGTTTTTCTATGAACTTTTTGAAGTACCCTCGTACAACTACATAACAGTTCTTGAAGTACAATAGTGGTTACTTGCTTCTATGTGGACCCTGAGTTTGTAGAATTTTAGAGCCTAATAAAATTAATTTTCCTAAACTTAAAAGAAATAAATACCCTCAGTTTCCATGGAAAAGAGATCCTCAATATCACAAGATTTTCAAAAATAGTATCATCTTAATTCAAACAATTCCATTTCTGATAATGGAGGGGGAGGGTGTGTGTGTGTGTGTGTGTGTGTGTGTGTGTGTGTGTGTGTGTGTGTGTGTGTGTGTGTGTGTGTGTGTGATATTTTATTTCTGTGGCTTGTAGGGCTTCTAGTCATTCACATCATTTAATCTGTGTTGAAAATGTGAAGGCGGCAGTAAAAATTTCCTGCCAGAAATTCAGAGATTCCATTTGTCTTCAAACCGTCTTAGACCTACTAAATATAATTTTTAAATCCAAACCACATACTCTTTGACTATCATGATGTTTGTTTGGAATAATTTAGAAATTACTGAGATAACACAACACATAAGCAAACGTACATCTGAACCTTGTTATTTTCTATTACCTGCGTCATTGAAATGTGCCTCTTGTTTTGATTTCATACTATGATAGCATGTGATTACACTTGACAGAAATTGAAGTATCACTGGCCAGCCCTCAAGAAGAGATCTCCTTAGTTCAAAAATATACCACACCTTATATCTTTATTTTCAGATTTTTAACTTTGAAAAGCATCTTCATTAAATCCAGAAGACCATATTACCATGTGATTAAACTGAATCAGTATATCAGCTTCAAAAACTTGAAATCAGATTATGCACTATGTTGATCAAAAAACAGGAGGTGATTTTAGTTTCTCTAGAAAGATTGATTGCTCAGCAGCGTTTGGAGTAGAAACGACAATAATCACAATTACAGCTGCATAAATATACTTCACATGCTGCCTTGTATGTTCAGCAGTTCAAGAAAAATGGTAAAACATGGCCTGAGAGAAATACTCTATTTTGATAATATCTAGTGAAGATCTGCACCCTCATGCTCTTATGAATATGCCATCTCCACTGCTGTGTCTCTGAACATCTGAAGAAAAGAAATACATGTACATAGTGACTCCAATCTGCTTTAGGAACCCAGTGATTTATCACTTTAAGTACACAATGGACAAGAGTTAGGATCAGAGTCAAAGTTTAATGGAAAGCCCATGACTAACACGGATGACCATGTGAATATATACTCAAAATGATATAATATTTAAAAGTCAATTGTACAATCAGCTTGACTATTCTGACTGAATTCACATATTATCAATCAAAAATTTGTTACTAGCAGATTAACTAAACTGACTGTTAACTGAACTGTTAATACAGATTGGTTAATGTAGAACCAGTCAGTTATAAGAGGCCACATCTCCTGAGATGAGACTCAGAGAAATGTCAAGAGGGAACTGGAATACTGGAAATGGGGATAGGCATTACTTTAATCATTTTTAATAGCCCCAAGAAACTGAAACTAGATATCTCCCAGGTCTGCTCTCCTATTTGATTTTCAGAGCCTGCGAAGGCTAGTCAGAGAGATTTATTAGATTTCTTGTGATAAAATGAGCACAGATGAAGTGTAAAAAATGAACAGAGATTACTCAAAACTTGCATTGGACCTTCTAAGTTATCTTCAGTCCCCAGTCTGTCAATCAAGTGGGTATTGAACATCCACGTGTTACATTAAATTGTGATCAGATTTATGTTAGAGTGACCCACTGCACTGACGAATCCACGGTCTAGTCAACTTCAGTGATTACCTTCACAACTGCACCCATCCTTTTAGTGTAATCCTGCACAGGATTAAATGAGATTACATATATAAACTTGTTACACACTGCATGGTTTATAGTAAGCTCCAAACAAGTATTAGTTATTATAACAAAGATGGGAGAGACACTTTTAAAAGATAGGATAGTTAGAAAAGGGCTAAAAAGTGAGGCATCAAGATAAAACAAAACTTGGAGAGACTGATACATAAAAAATCATAATATCCATTCGGTATAGTGTTAAATATTTATGAAGCTTTTCTTGATAGGCTCAATCAGGAAATTTTGGGTTTTTCTTCCACAAAAAGACGTCAAAAGGGTGCAAACACTTTAGACAGATATTGGATTCTGATATAGAGTAAGGAATTTCCTACAAACTGAAGCAAAAATTACCCTCAACATAGTGAAGTTGGAGTATTTGCTGTTTGCTGAACTCATTTCTTTGTTTTATGTTATTAGTAACCTCATTATTATCGCATTTTGCCTATGTTTATTTTTCACCCCCTCTCTGTAGAACATAAACTCATTAAGGCACAGGTACATTTTCTTATGCTTCTGTTTTTTTAATTCTACACAGGACCTCGCTGAAAGGACACACCTAATAAATATTTGTGAGAATATTACCAATTTTCTTTTCCAATATTCCAATATTTCTTGGTTTATTTTTCTGTAAATGTCAATGAGTATAAACTCCTTTCATATATTAATTATCTGGCAGAATTTCTTTATAAGTTTTCTTTTTTTATTATTTTTTATTAGCATATTCATTATTACAAACATAATTATTTTTTATGCCCCTTACCAGACCAATAATTCCCCAATCACCCTCCCTCCCTCCCCCCATCTCTAGTATCCTTAGGTTTGTTCTCTCCTTTTGAAAGTTCAAGTATTATTGTGGTTCATTCTTTCTTTCTTTCAAATACACAATTAAAAGATAATAAAAAATAAAAGAAGATTATGTAGAAAAGCACATATCTTAAAAGTACATACTCATCCTGGTACGATATTTTCTAACTCTGGAAAACAAAGGAAAGAAAACAAATCAAAATAAAACTTTCAAAAACCACATGATTTTTTAAAAACAAATTCTAAAGTGACGAATTGATCATTTTACTGCCAATATTACAATATTTTTTTTTTCAGAAACACAGGAATAAATAGTTCATTGTTCATCTATCACTTCCTGTATTCTGATATATAGCAAAGAAAAGAATTTGAATATTCCAAACCAACAGTCTTCTAGCATAGTGTTTCTATAACTCTATTTATCTACTGTTACCTGAAATATATTAAAGAATTAGATTATAGAAAAATATAGAATTTATTACAGATAAATCTAAAATGCCAGTTACCACTGGATACAATGAGGGATTTCCCAGGACATGGAATATTCAGTCCTGGGCAAACTGGGTCTGTTGGTAAGGACCAAAAATAATAAATAGGATTTTAAATAGGATGAATTCTGCCTTCACGCAATAGCCTAGGTTTATTGTACTAAGGACTCTTTTGATTTGAAGACTATTAAAACATTCTTAACAAAACAAGACACCATACTGTTTGACTCCAATTGCTAATCTAGAACATGCATTTCTGTTGACCCAAAATGGAAATGGCATCTATATTTCTGTGGCTGTTTACCTGATGACATGCCAATTTAGCCTCGTGTGTACTCAAAGAAATTCAGGAAATGGAGATATGAACAGAATGCAAGTGACTCAGAAGACAAATGGCCATCTGGTCCCTCTTTCAGTTCTATTTCTTTATTGGACTTCCTTTTCCTTGGAGGAGCACCACTAATGTGGATAATTCTTCTTCCAATCAGTCTTGAGAATGGTGCCAAAATATATGCAAAATAAAATAAGACAACAAATGTGTATGTAGGAGTTCTTAGACATTATTACAGATATAAACATATTTCATCAAAAGATGATTTCCATCAAGCAAAACAAAATTCACCTTATCTGCAAGATAGGAGTAAAATAATGGGCTGAGCACACCCACATGTTGTCCAAGTCCCTACAAATGACATTAAATTGTACATAAGTTAAATCTATAACTGCCCCCAAATCAAGAAATGTCAAAAGGGATGGAGAAAGGATGAGGAATTCCTGAAAACTAGAAGACAGATAATATATGAAATAGGAAAACACAACTCAAAGTACATACAAATCATTCCATTGAAAAGACAGAGTGTCTTTGAGGAGTCACATATGCTTGCAGTGGGACATATAGAGAGCAGGGGACAGCCCATGGCATCCATCAGGCTGATTGGTTAGATGCATATGGTTCTGCTATTATCTACCCCACTCTCAATTTTTGGTAAACCTAGATACTAGACTACAAGAGTGACTGTGGGGTTTACATTTGAAAAGCTGAGCAGTGTGTCAGGGAGCTGGTGATGCTCAATATGAATAGGGAATTCCATGGCCAGAAAACGAAAAACTCCTTCATATCACCCCACAGTATATGCCTCCCTTTCCTCACAGAAATAGATTGCTTTTAGAAAAACTAATTTATATCACATCAGGAGCTCCAACAGATAATTTATTTTCAAAAATAATTTATCATTTCATTTTGGTTTACTCATTATAACAGGAGATAAGGTAAAAATTAGAAAAACACTGAGATTATATGTAGTTAGAGAACATTCATTGAGAATCTATGTGCATAAAAAAATTGATTCGACAAACACGTCAGCCAGATTTTATGGAAGAATGTGCATCAACTTCAGTGTTAAAAAGACAGAAGTATAATAAAGTCTTTTAAACAAATGAGGGTATCTTATGATCTAAGTTAAAATGCTGTGTCTAAATGAAACCTACCAACTCTGCTCATTCGGTTTCAGTGTAGGTCCAAAAAGCTCATCACCTATGAGAATAAAAGAACTGAGCTATCGCAGAGTCCCGTATCTGTTCCACATCCTGCAGTTACTTCCCTCTGAAGCACCTCCCTAGTCCCTAGTACATGGCAGCCGTCAACTGTGATACCTGCACTCCCCCATGAGGCAACACTGAGTCAGCAGTCACAGCCTAAAGCAAACACAGGCACATTTTCATCATTCCACTGGTTCTGTAGGGAGTGTTTTTGGAAGCTTCTGATGTGGGTAAGAACTTACCTCACTTTCCCGGTTTGTCCATGTCCTCCACACCCCCAAGCTCCACCCGCTGCTCCTGCTAAGCCTCGGGAGAGTCAAGTTTCTTCCTTCCTTCCAATGTTTCCAAATTTCTTTCTTCTTTTCCTTCTTTCTTTTTTCTCACCCATTGGCTCTGTCTCACAGATCTGTTTCTTTATCACAGTTCTATCTATCTCAAGAACAAGAATTCTTGAACATCTCTATTTATTCCAATCTAGTTACTAACCATGAGGCTGTTGTCTATAGTTCTCACCAGCCTCTTCGAATCTCTGCATCTTCTGAAATTGGAACCATCCCGAACAGGTGGCGTTCATCTTTGCTACCAGATGTTCCTCATGGATATTCTGTCCTCTAATTTCCCACAGTAAATGGCGTTTGGATGATTTGGCTAGCTTCCCCATCTGACAACTGAGCTGACGTCTCTGAATTAGAAGATATTGAGAGAACTGTGTGAGTGCATGGGGGAGGTGGGAGCTTCCCCCTAGATTTATAGAATAGCATTCAATAAAAGATGGGCCCACAGACAGCAGCCATGCTTTAGCATGTGTCAGCTATTCCTGGAGACTTAATTTAGGAAATTAAATGACTGAAGGCATGAAAACTGAGGTTCAGAGTGACAAAGGGGCTATCTTGATTGAAGAATGTTATAGATTCTTTTCACAGTGCAAAGCTTCCACACACAAATCTCTTTCTGTAAACCCAAATCACACAACCTCGATCTCTCTAGCATTTGAATGAGACATATATTATGTTCTTCCTGAAAACAGGCAGGTATTTATCAAAAGATAAACATTTAAGCTTTTTCCCTCTTTCTCAATTTTATTTTCATCAGTCTACCATTACACACCACACACACACACACACACACACACACACACACACACACACACACACACACACACACACAGCGTGTTTCTC
Source organism: Cynocephalus volans (assembly GCF_027409185.1). Taxonomy (NCBI): domain Eukaryota; kingdom Metazoa; phylum Chordata; class Mammalia; order Dermoptera; family Cynocephalidae; genus Cynocephalus; species Cynocephalus volans. Next base: position 103,854,120 of record NC_084461.1, read on the forward strand.
CAGATAGTCATTTCGATGTTGACATAGGTATTTTCATATGAAGCAAATGAGGCAAATAGGAAGGATGTTCAATACCTTGAGTCCCACTTCATATGGCAAGTGGTTCCTCCAGAATTCACCCCTCCCTTAGACTGTCTGAATGGAAAAACAGTTCTGCAATTTGTGATAGGTTTTACCGCCAGCCCATCTCTGCATTTTATGGCATCGATCGCTAGACATTTTGACCAAGAGATTACATTTGAACTGAGTTTAAAAATTATGGCTTACCAATAAAGCATCCACAGAGAAGATAGAAAAGGTTTGAGGCTCAGAAAGTCAAGGTTGAGTTAACTCCCAGCAGAAGACGCAGAAGTTCGGCACAGGTTCATAGCATTGTTGAGACGGCTTTGCCTCTTCAGTGCTCTGACTTTCCCGAGTGGAGCTCTATTCGTTTGTTTTGTTTTGTTTCTCTTTTCCATAGCCTCCCCAGAAACTGTGCAAAGGAGAGATGCCAATCTCAATTTCATTCCTCTCATAAAATTTTCCACTATATCAAATTCTATAAATTGTATTTTCCATTTTACTCATGCAGAGAAAAACCCATTTTTTTGTTCCACTACTAAAGTTAGATGCACACAATAGGTTCATTTTTTTGAGGAAAAATTAAACTTTTATCCACAGGTTACTTTGGAACCTCGTGACCTTAGCCATCAACTCTTGACAGGTTTTGGTTCAACTATATCTGTTTACATGTATTCTTTAGGACCTCATTTCAGTTAATAAATCATTCTTTTCACCCAGTCAGTCATGGACAGCCTGTGACAGTACCACCAAATCTGATGCTCTGTCAAAGTTTCTTCCTTAACAGTTGAGACCTTGATTTCAGATAAAATAAATTTGCTCTATGCCAAAGGTGTTCATATATATTTTTAACCTAACTAAAAACAGATATTATAACAGAAATATCATGTAATGGTCACAGGTCAGTTTAATGTCCTTGTGTTTTAGCACACCCATTTTTTCAAGTGATAAAGTTAGGCAACACAAATATGACACTGTTGAGGTAAAAAAATTGAAAGAAAGATTGGACTCAAAAAATATTGAAATGATAACAGAATGTTCCTAAGAATCCTTTTCACGATAGTTCTCAAAGCCTTAGTTAATGTGAATTTTTTCAGTTAATATTTATTTCTATATTCTAATTCTAGCCAGGATATTTATATAGCAAGTTGGACTGCAACTGGCCTACAAACAAGAGCCTAGCCATACTAAACATCTTATATATTTAATTTTGGAAATTAATGTATGGGAATGAATAAACTGTAAATTATGGACCATATATAAAAGTGTCCCATTTGTAAATGCTTAAGTCAGGAGACTAGCACACCCAGAGCTCACTACACAGAACACTCTATCAGCTTATACAAAATTCAAAGACAAAAATAAATTACAAAGAACAAAGTAATTTAAAATAAATTAAAATTATAGTACTGTTTGAAAGAGATTAATTGTGAATTATGTTAAAATTACTAGCATTTCTGAAATAATAAAGAAAACAATAAACTTCATAATGTGTATCTGTACTTAAGATCTATAGTAATGTGCCCCTCTCCAAAAAAAATAAACTTGGAAAATTGAAATGACAATACCCTCTTGAGAGCCATTTGTGCTTTCATACTAACTCAAAGCAAAATACCAAAACAAATTCAGACGCAAATTTATCTAATGAAGCAGAATGGCTCCAAAGCCAATAAGACTTATTGCCAGGTTTGATATCTAAAGAAAATGTTTCTTCATTTGAGGGAGTTGATAATAACCATTCTCACGTGATTGTTAAAAAAAAATGAATAAAAACAGCATTATAGTACAATCCCTATTGCATTCCATATTCATTGGCCTAAAGCTATTATATAGACAAAGTCCTTTTTCTGAATCCATGGACACCAACTACCTCCTTATTTTGCCAATGTACCCACCAGGAGGGAAAATATGACGATCTTGCAAACTTCAAAATTCTCATTCCTGTGTAGCAAATTTTCATAATTAAGTAACAAACTGTCTTAATTTTTTAAAATATAAACTCTGTTCTCTAAGTTTATGTAATTTAAAGAGGAAAGAATAATGGAATTTTACTATTATGTCCTCCATTTCCTGGGCAAAATGTAACATATCATGCGCTCAATAAATATTTTCTGACTGAAGGAATTTTAAGAAAGTACAATCCAAACAAACAGCTTTATGGTAACATAGTCTAAGACATAACATTTCCTTAATAAACAGACTTTAATAGACTCTCTGGTTAAAAAAAATCATTCCAGAGAAAACTATCTTAAAGGATAGACAAAACAGATTTCAGGATCCACAGGATCGAGTGAAAAATGGAAAATTCATCAAAGTAAAGGATGCCAATACCTAAATATTGCTGTGAAGTTGAAAAAGCCCATGGCAATACCTACTAAATATGTTACAGAACTGTGGACAACTCTAACCGGAGAAGTGTATGTGCATCTAAACTACACCAATGGTTTTAAGTAGCTGGAAATATTTCTCCAAATGGAAGTAAAAAAGCCAGTTTAGAGATAGTTAATTCCTATCTCTTCAACATTTTAAATAAAGATAACTTATAAAAAAAATTCTGAACTTCATCGAAGGAAATTAACTTTAACCTAAAAAAATAAAAGTTTACATTACACTTTAACCACCCCCCAAAATAAGAAGAAAAAATTAGACCACTTATACTCTTCATCCAAAGTGTCTCATGCAAAGCAAAAAATACTGATTGTATTTCCAAATCGACTTAACTGTGGCATAAGTAATCTCAGGAAATCAGCTATACAAAAGTACACAAACTGTAGTTGACAATAGCAATCGAATAAATACCAACTCTAAAATTAGGACTTCAGTTCTGATGAGATGTAAATATAGTAAAACTGTTGGATCCCTTGGCCAAGATCAACCCTGAAGAAACTAGAAAATAAAAACGCAGAAAAGTGTGAAATCCCCAGAATAATAAGGAACTATCTTGAACTAGTGTTTGTGTATGTATATAGAAGGTTTGCGGGGAGGGGGTTTAGGAGAGGTAGATGGCTTTCCTCTGGGTTTAGGGGTGGAAAGCTCATTGATAAAGTGCTAAGTTCTTGTGTTATTAGGAGAGGGTATAAGTATCAACTCAAATCTTAAAAGTAATGAAGAATTTGATAGAAATATACACAATCTTGATAAATTGGTAAAGTTAATAAAAATAACTCCGAGTACATCAAAATTTAAAACAATGGACTAAATTGGAAAATTAAAAGATAAGGATTGACAGATAGATACATGTTGATTATAAGTGACAAACCAAAAACATAATGACATGCAAATATTGGAGGAAAATGGTAAAAAAAATACTAACTAAAATAAAACTGGTATTGCTATATTAATATCAAATAAAGTGGACTTTAAGAGAAACATCATTCTTTAGAATGAAGAGGATCATTACATACTGCTAAAATCCTCTGGTAAATTTACCAAAAGAATATAACAACATAAAACACATATGTAAGTACTTAATATTTTAGCTTCAAAATATAAACATTGAAATAACTTCACAAGCAAGTTGATAAATCCACTGTTCTAGAGATAGGTTTCAACATATTCCTCTCCATTGTTGCTAGATTAAGTATACCAAAAAACTTACCATAGATATAGAAAACCTGCAAACCACAATAAGCAAGTTTGACCTAATGGAATTGGAAGACACATGTTTTTTCAAGTACACATGGAACATTTACAAAATTTGATCAAGTATTAACTAGGCCATAAATAGCCTTAAACTCTTCCAAATAAATATCATACAGATCATACTCTCTATGATCTCTATGATCATACTTTCTCATTGTGGAAATAAAAACCAAAAAATTTTAAATCCCCATATAAATTTGAAAACACACTGCCAAATACCTCATAAATTTAAAAAGTCATAATGGAATTTTTAAAATACTTTTGACTGACTGATAATGAAAATACTTCAGATGAATCTAGTGTGATGAAGTAAAAGCTATAGTTGTAGTGTTGATAGTAATAAATCCTTGTTAGAGAAAGAAAAAAACCTTAAAATAAATAATTGAGTTAAATGTAAATTTTTATAATTTAATGTAAAACTAGTAAAATTGTTGGATCCCTTAGCCAAGATCAATGCTGAAGGAACTAGAGTATGAAAATACAGAATACCATGAAATCTCCAGAACAATGTTCATCTTAAAAAGTATAAAACCAAAACAGTGAAAAATAAAAATAAGCAATAAAAAACAAGAGTGAAAAAAATAGAAAACAAAGATACAGTAGGAAAGATTAACAAAGACAAAAGTTTGGTTTTTTAAAAAAAAAATAACAAAGTAGAGAAGCCCCTGACAAGACTGATCAAGAGAAAATACAAGACATAATAAAACCACATCATTAATAACAATGGAAACATATTTAGTGTATATTAGAAAAATAATAAAACATACTATCAAGAGCTATTTTCCAAAAATTTGAAATATTTAGACAAAATGACAAATCTTAGAAAAATATGACTTACTAGTGCTTACTCAATAAGAAATAAAAAGCTTAATTAATTCAATAACTATTTTAAAATTTCATTGGCACATAATCTTACTATAATGTAAATATCAGGCCCAGATGATTTTACAAGAAATTTCCACCAAATATTCAGTGAACACAAATTGCCCCAATTTTATGCAATAGAAACAAAACATAACACCTTATACTCATTCTATGAAGCCAATTTAACCCTGATACCAAAACCAGAAAAAAAAAAATTACAAGAAGAGAATATTACAGGCTCACTTTACTCATGGCAATAGATGTAAAAAATATAAACATATTAGCAAATCCTAGCCAACAGTACATTCCAAGTATGCAAGGATAATTTAGTATGTTTATCATTTAGGAAATCCACACATTAATTTATTTCAATAACAGAGTAAAAGAGAAAAATCACATGACTGTCTCAATGGAGGCATAAAAAGCATTTGATAAAATTCAGCTGCCATTAATGATTTCAAGGCAAACTGGTAGACCTCATCACACTGTAACTGAAGAGTCACAGAAATAGAGAACAGGAGTCCGCTTTCAGTGTTTTGTATTGCAACTCTATTGACCAACAATTAAGCTGCAGTGATTGAGGATTGCATCAGAGTTATCATTATAAGTCTAACTTTTTTCCTTCATACCTGACCTCATCCTACTTCTAAATTAGCCTAATGAAGTGAAATTGGCATACTTTCTGTTTTTTTTTTTTAAAGTTATATCTTACACAAAAATTAACTCAAAAGGGATTAAAGACTAAAGTGTAAGACCTGAAACCATAATACTCTTAGGAGAAAACATGGATAAAAAAGCTCCTTGATACTGGCTTTGCAATGATTTTTAATGTGACACCAAAAGCACAGGCAAGAAAAGCAAAAATAGGCAAGTGGGACTACATCAAACTAAAAAGCTTCTGCACATCAAAAAAAAAAATGGAATGAAAAGGCAACCTACAGTTTGAGAGAAAATGTTTGCAAACTATCTGATAAAGGGTTAATATTCAAAATACATAAGGAATTTATACAGCTCAATAGCAAGAAAGAAAATAATCCACGTTTAAAAAAATAGGAAAAACGCCTGAATAGGCATTTTTCCAAAGAAGGTATATAAATGACCAACAAATATGAAAAGATGTTCAACATCACTAATCATCAGGGAAATGGAAATAAAAACCACAAAGAGATACCACTTCACACCTATTAGGATGGCTATTATTGTGCTGATGAGGGTGCAGAGAAAAGGGAATGCTTGTACATGGCTGGTGGCAATGTAAATTGATACAGCAATTAGAGAAAATAATATGAAGTTTCCTCAAAAAATTAAAAATGCAATTGTCATTTGATCCAATAATCCCATTTCTGGGTATATATCAAACAAACATGCATACTTTTTTTTTTTTTTTTAAGTGACTGGTAAGGAGATCGCAACCCTTGGCTTGGTATCGCCCGCACTGCGCTCAGCCAGTGAGCGCAGCCGCCATCCAAACATGGCCCCAAACAAGCATACTTTTAATAACTATGTGACTTAAGGTAACTTTTCTGGGGAGCCTCAAAATGCTTTAACAACACATAAAACCAAGACCAAGTTCATGAATAGCAGCTCTGTAACTAAAGCAAGCTTTCAAAACTCAGCTCTGATTAAAAAGCCTTTAAAGGACCCCTGTTTGTTCCACTTCGGAAAACACTTCACAACTTTACTCCAGGCTTCTTTTCCAGACCTGTGTCCAAACTCTTCTCACACACATAACTCCTTTGTGCAAACCACACCAAATTCATGACAGTTGTTTTATGACTCCGTGCCTTGCTACGTGTTGCTCTTTTCACTGGTGAGGTACTTCCTTCTTCTTTTTTTTTTTTTTTTTCTTACTTGGCAAACTCCTACTCACTTTGAGTCCCAGCTAAAAACTCATCCCCACTCTGCAGCTTTCAAAAATCTCCACCCAATGCCTAGCCAGAAAAAAAAAATTTTTTTTCTCATATATTCTCCCACAGATCTTTATACACACTCCTATTATAGCACTGAGTACGCTAGGTGATGATACTGCCTTATGTGTTGATCTTGCTTTAATATTCACGTTTAACTGATTTTAAGGGACATTTGTCATTTTGGGCTGCTCAGCAACTAAACAACTTTCCTGTTTGGGGTAGGGTTGTCAGATTTAGAAAGAATAAATACAAGGACAGCCAGTTAAATTTGAACATACTTATACTAAAAAATTATGTTATTTATCTAAAATTCACATGTAACTGCTTGCCCTGTATTTTATCTGGCAACCCCAATTTGAGGAAAACACAAGACTGGTTGATAACAGAGCCATGTTTCCCTAGAAATGGCAAAGAGGAGCAGATAATCTTTCTGCAAAGCTCAAGTATAAGCACAAGACCAGCACTCAGCCATCAGAAGTCCTTTCCAAGCTCTGACTCTGGAATGAGCTCTTCAAGCAGGGTCATGGTGGCAAAAGCCAATGTCCATGGTCCCAGTGCTCACAGTTTCCAGGATAGAGTTAGCAGCATACTTCCCTGACTATTTTGAATATGGCTACTACTGCATAGCATCTCATGATTTCTGTTTTTCTAGCCTAATGCATGCACTTCTCATCAGTTCCAACTTCCTAATTCTACTTTATTTTTCTTTATATCAATTTTCACCATTGGACATATTAATTTGTTTAGTATCTGTCTTCCCTACTAGAAGTATAAGCTTCCTAAGAGTAGACTTTTGCTTTGTTCCTCTCTCTCTTCCCAGAGAGTAAATGAGGCATAGCACATACACTCAATGCATTTGTTAAATAAGGGAATGAATAAATGAATTATTTCAAACAAATACTTTTTCTATTTAAACTTGACCAGAATTAGTTTCTGTTTTAAAAACAAAATGCTTTTTTCATGCAATTTTTTTTGTTTGTTTAGTAAATAGATACACAGATCACTTAAGCAGCATCATGTCCACCAAATCAAGAATAAAATTGTAGAAACTGATGGATTTGGGACATGATCAGTGCCATTGTGCACACAATAAGCACAAAAGAGCTGCCGGCCTTGTCTTCCACTCCAGCCCTCCCCATCCCCTTTACGAGAAGCCTCCTGACTTAAACAGAAAACCTTTTGCTTCTGCGAGGGTGCAGTTCTCCACCCTAGTTGCATAGTTTCCACATTAGCATAATGTCCCTCTTTGATGGTATCAGCCAGCCCTTGGCACACTATATAAGCTCTCCTACCCCGACACCTGGTTCTGCCTTCCATTTTGAGGGCAACCCCAGGCTGCCCATTACTGCAGCCAGGCAGATTCTTTTCCTTTAATAAAGCTCACACAGTACCCAGTGTCTCAGCTCACTTTCTTTCACAAACCCTGAATAAAATAACAAAGCACACCTGGCAAAGTCTATAAATTTTGGTTACATATAGACAAGGATCAGTAATTATGAATTAGATCAAATAAGCAATCTTTGTATCATTAATAACTAGATAACACCACTTCTATGGTTGTAAAATTTGTGCTTTAGAAAAAGCTAATGAGGGGGCCAAGTTTTTTAATAAAAAACAGAAAAACTTTGTAATGAATTAGAGCAGTCTTTTTCCTCACTCATTTTTTTCTTTTGTAATGTTAATTTCATTTTATAGAACACAGAACAATTGCTGTGGTTTGAATGTATGTATCCCTCCAAAGTTAATGTTGAATTCTATGAAATGTTTAAAAAGGAATTCCAAATAATAATCTTAAGGAAACTCAAAGAGATACAAGAAAATACAGACAAAAAAAATAGAAAAACAATTCAAGATCTGAAGAAAAATTTAACAAAGAGATAGATATAATAAAAAAGAATTAAGCAGAAATTCTGGAACTGAAGAATTCATTAAATGAAATAAAACACAACTGAGAGCTTAAGCAACAGGCCAGATTAAGCAGAAGAAAGAATTTCTGAACTCAAAGACAGGCTTTTTGAAATAACCAAGTCAGACAAAAAAAAAAAAAAAAAAAGAGTTAAAAAAATGAAGAAGGCCTACATGATATATGGGACAACACTAAGCAAACAAAAATGTATATTATCCATGTCCCAAAAGGGAAGAGAAAGGAAAAGTCATCAAAAACATCTTTAACAAAATAATAGCTGAAATCTTCGCAAATATTGGGAGAGAAAAAGACTTCCAGATCTAAGAGACTCAAAGATCCCCAAACAGATATAACCCAAAAGGCCCTCTCCAAGACACACTCTAGTCAAATTGTCAAAAGTCAAAGACAAAGAGTGAATTCTAGAAACATCAGAAGAAAAATGTCAAGTCACCAAGGGAATCCTCACCAGACTAACAGCATATTTCTCAGCAGAAAACATACAGACCAAGAGAGAGTGGAATAAAGTACTGAAGTAAAAAACAAAATTTCCAGCCAAGAATACTATACCCAGCTAAGCTATCCTTCAGAAATGAAGGAGAAATGGTGTCTTTCCCAAACAAACCAAAACTGTGGGAATTCATAGATCAGCCCTATAAGAAATCCTTAAGGGAATCCTACAACTGGAAGCAAAAGAACAATAACTACTATCATGATAACATGCAAAAGAATAAAACCCACTGGTAGAGCAGATACACAAATGAGAGAGAAATAAATTATATATTATCAACACACACACACAAAAAAACCTACCAAATAGCAATGAGAAACAATAAAAGAAAAATAAAGAAACAAAGAATATATGAAACATCCATACAATAGTAAACAAAATGTCAGGAGTAAGGCAATACCTTTCAACATCAACTTTGAATGTAAATTAATGAAATTCCCCATTTAGAAAATAGAGACTGGCTGAATCAATTAAAAAAATAGACCCAAGTATATGCTGCCTACAAAACATTCACTTCACCTGTAGAGACACACATAGACTAATAGGGAAGGGATAGAAAAAAAGATGTTCCATGACAATGCAAACCAAAACTGAGCAGGAGTAGCTATACTTATATTGAACAAAATAGACTTTAACCCAAAAACTATAAAAAGACAGAATAAAGGGCATTATATATGATAAAAGAATTAATTCAGATATAACAACTTTAAATATATATGTCCAATATCATGGTACCCAGCTAAATAAAACAAATATTATTGGATCTAAAAGGAGAGATAAACTCTCATATAATAATAGCTTGAGACTTCAATATCCCTCTCTCAGCATTGGACATATCATCTAGACAAAAAACAACAAAGAAACATTGGATTTCTACTGCACTATAGACCAAGTGGATCTGACAGACATTTATAAAACATCTGAACAAAACTGCTTAATATTTAGTAAGCATATGAAAATAATTGCTTTTCTAAATAATACATTCTTGATATTAGGTAACATCTAATAGTGTTATTTTATTTTTAAATCATAATTTAAAAATAAATTTTTGTTTCTCTTTAGCATTCATTATTTAGTTTATAATTTTTTGGCAATATCAAAACTTGTACTTTATTTTTAGAAATGTAATGTCAAAAAATTTCACAATAATTCTTATATCTTTTTGGATTTAAAAACAAGCTTCAATAATTCCTTATGCCTGTAGAAAGAATAACTTTATTTTCATTCTTGTTATGGAAAAATTTGGATTGATTGATCTACTGGTACTTTGAAAATAGCATCATAATAAAGTGTTTTTGGTCTATATTTGACAAAGTTTTAGAAATAATTAGATTGAATATCCTAAAAAAATAAATTTTCACATACTCATCTGAACACTCCATTGTATTTCTTACCTGAAGTTTTCTTTTTTGGCTGCTTGTGTGAACTTATTACACATGATCAATTAACTTTCTGAGATTATACAGATTTATGTTCTATGTTTGCATGATTATTTTTAGATGATGAATTTACCTTACAATTTTTACCACTGATTTCGTGGTTTTATAAAACATTTTAATTCATTAATTTATTTTTCAGGAATTGGTACTAAAATGCAAAATAAGCACAAAAATTTGAACTTAGAAAGCTTAAGCAACAAGGAAATGATGTGCAAATACTTTAGCCAAAATGAAGTATTCCCTGATAACTGGATGTAAGCCAAGATAAACTGAACAATTTAGTACTCATAACACATATAAGAAAGTAATTTTTATTTTAAAAGGATAATGAAATTCCTGAAAATCTAATAATCTTCTGTTTCAAATTTATAAAATACAAGTACATAAAAATATTTCTTTCCTTGTGTTTTTGTAAATATCAAATCACTTGATAGGCAAATTGGTATCATCAGGTATTCAAGACCAACACATTGAAATACTTTATTCACATTAATATGCAAGTCACTGAAAGAATATTCCATGGTCAAATATCTTTGAAAATTCTGGACTGAACAAAATCTGTAAGGTTTTATTTCTGAGACTCTCTAAGAGCAAAGATGTAGCATGTAATTGTGCCTGAGCTTATTTCAGAAGTCTTTTCTTGCCTTCTTATGGAAGTTTCCTCTGGAACATGATTGGAAAACAAATTTTTTTTTTTGTTCCTTCAGTCCCAGCCAGAATTAATTGATTCATGCATTTAATGAGTCTAAGCAGGTCTCCTTTATGGCTTAGATTTATATCCCCAGAAAACAGCTCAGTTCCTGGACAGGCATGTCAATTTACTTGCATGTCAATTTACTTGCTTCTGGAGTCCTCAGTTGAAAGACATTAACCACCATTAATTATCAAGAGTTGTAGTTGTACTTATCCTATCCCTTTTTTGCATCATTAGGATTTCATGTAGTTTTTTGCATCTTCTGTTAAAGGTACAGCTTCATTTTCTAGGACCTCAGACCTTTACGCAGCTCCAAATGTAGTGAATTTACTTTCCTTCTCTCTCTCTCTGCTTTGTCATATTCATCTACTTACCAATTTTCTCATCCTGGCATGGACTTTCCTTCATCTTCATAGAATCTTTTTCTTCCTAACTTTCTTCTTGGATTATTTCTTCTACCTTATCTAAACATATTCAGTACTTTAGGAAGTAGCAAATTATAGTACATAAGAAAAAAGAAACCACTGTTCTAAAAGCAAGATGAATTTTCTTTGTTATGATTAGTTACAGTTCTGAGGGGAGAGGGTGTCATAGTGGAAAGGTGACATCATTCTGGGCTTGAATACTGGAAATTAACTAGCGAGTGAATTTTCAAATTTTATTAAAGTTTCTTATTCTTATTAAACCCAATTTTCTTATCAGTGAAATAGATATAATAATACCTAAATGTAGATTTATGCTATACAATGTACATCCTCCTGGAAAATAACGAATATTCAAAAACTGTTAATTACCTTCACCCTGTTGTTACCTTGGGGCAATAAATATTTGTGGGACTCAAACTACTTTGATCTACTTACCTCATCCAGCAAGTACAAGAGAATTAAACTAGATGATGTTAAGGTCCTTCAATTTCTAGCACTCTGTGATTGTGAGCTTAAGGAATGTTTCTTTTACTACCTCCTACAGAAATCCAGCCACATGCCGTTGCACATAATTGGTAGTTACTCAGCAGAAAGGTAAACACAATATGCACCTTGGAGGTCACCGGAGCAATTCCCTGGGTGCTCTTATCTGGTGTCTTATAATGAATTATAGCCTTTCATGTGCTCCTCTAAAAACTCTTTTTATAAATGGCCACAGAAATAGTTTATTTGTATTCCTTCTTATTTCTCCTAGGTTACATACACCGCCCAGAAGCCCAGGGATTTCCAGAAGTTTTATTTAAAATCCAGATATTTCAGCAACAAATTTTGGTCACGAGCTTCTGTATTATCGGTCAAAGATATTCTGGGCACCTCCCTTATAAATGGTGAATGGCTCTTCTGTTTCCAACCAACGGGGGGGTTACACCATTTTAATACTCTTCTTTAGCAGGGTGACAGTCTACAATTCTCTCTTCGTTAAAGTATTAAGAATGAAAGTTATGTGTATAAATCATTGAAACAAAATTGACTTTTTTAGGATGTTGATATTTCCTTGATTTTCCTTTCAATCTCTTTCAATGGAATGAAAAAATATACATGTAAGAATGCATTTGCTGATACACTTTTCTTTAAAACCATTGCCCCAAACAATAACTCTTCACCATAACATAACTGTGATATTCTCTAATATCCCATATAATAGCTATGGACTGTTTAATACTGCCTTGAAAATTACATGGAAAATTAAACCACTCCAACTAGTTAAGATATATTAATGTAACGTTATATGTCTGACAAACTCACTCAAGCTAAAAATAATTAGCGTTAAGTCAATAAATTCAAGCTATTTATATAATTGTTCCAATCTTTTAGAAGTATGCTTTGCTGCTCTCTGTTCACTCTTTTTTCCAACACACATATCATAGTTAATAGGTTTGTAATTTAGCTGCAAGCAATATTTTTTAAAAAGGTTGAAAACTACTTATTACTGATAATACCTAACGTTTGAACACACCATCCACATTTATATAGACTTGCACTTGCACTGTCTTATTAGGATTCTTTGATAACTGCTATGGTTTGGATGTAATTTGTCCCCACCAAAACTCATGGTGAAATTTGATCTTCAATGTGTCAGTGTTGGGAGGTGGGGCATAATGGGAGGTGTTTGGGTCATGGGGGAAGATCCTTCATGAATAGATCAGTGTCCTCCCTTGGGAGGAGGTGAGTGAGTTTTTGTTCTCTAGAGAATGAATTAGTTCACTCAAAAGTGGGTTGTTAAAAAGAGTCTGGCTTCCTCGGTCTCTCTACTGCTTCCTTTCCGGCCTTGTGATCTCTTTGCACCCACTCACTTCCTGTTCTGCTTTCTGCCATGAGTTGAAGTAGCATGAGACCCTGTAGTATTACTCCGTTTGTGTTGCTTATAATAGAACACATGGAACTTGGTGATTTATGAGAAAATGAAATTTATTGCTTATAGTTTCTGAGGCTGGGAAGTCCAAAGTCCATCTGGTGGTGGTGACAGTGACCCAGGGGTCTCACATTGCAAGATGTTGGAAGCAGAGAGAGAGAGAAAGACAGACTCTCCTCTTCTTTCAAAGCCCTCAGAACCATACCCTTGACCACCATTTTTAATCCATTCACTACTGCACGGTGCTACAATCCAATCACCTATTTAAGGCTTCACCTTTTAATTACCATAATAGGATTTCCCACCCTCTTAACAGTCACACTGGGGGCTAAGATTCTAATACATAAAACTTGGGGGACACAATTCAAGCTTCAGTGAGTTTTAGGGGGACATAATTTAATCCACTACAGACCCTCATCACATGGGCTGCTCAATCTCAGACTTTCAGCCACCAGAACCATGAGCCAAATAAACCTCTTTTCTTTATAAATTACCCAGTCTCTGATATTTTGTTACAGCAGCAGAAAATGAACTAAGACAGTAACTATTTCTGTTCTGTCATCGAAGAAGGTAGCATTCAGAGAAGCCAGGTAACTTGCTCAAGATCACCCAGCAAATAAAAGGTGGAAATGAGAGAAATGCCTAGGCCATCTCATTCTTATTATAGTACTTCACTGCCCCTCAATTTATTATATCATAGCCATAAAAATTAACATTTAAAATATTTTCAATTTATTTCTAATCATTCAGGTCTCTCTAAGTTGCTCAACTTTTTTTTAAGTTCTAAAGAAAACATAACTCAAAAAAGAACCTTAAGAAATATAATCCTACATTTTATTAAGAAATGAGAAGTTGTGTTTTATTTATCCTGCTTTTTTTTCATCTCCATCAATCTTTTTTTTTTTTAACTTTTATTTTGTTGATATATATTGTGGTTGATTATTGTTGCCCCTTACCAAAACCTCCCTCCCTCCTCCCTCTCCTCCCTCCCCCCAAACAATGTCATTTCTGTTTGCTTGGTGTATCAACTTCAAGTAATTGTGGTTGTTATATCTTCTTCCCCCCCCCCCGGTTTTGTGTGTGTGTGTGTGTGTGTGTGTGTGTGTGAATTTATATATTAATTTTTAGCTCCCTCCAATAAGTGAGAACATGTGATATTTCTCTTTCTGTGCCTGACTCGTTTCACTTAATATAATTCTCTCAAGGTCCATCCATGTTGTTGCAAATGGCAGTATTTCATTCGTTTTTATAGCTGAGTAGTATTCCATTGTGTAGATGTACCACATTTTCCGTATCCACTCATCCGATGATGGACATTTGGGCTGGTTCCAACTCTTGGCTATTGTAAAGAGTGCTGCAATGAACATTGGGGAACAGGTATACCTTTGACTTGATGATTTCCATTCCTCTGGGTATATTCCCAGCAGTGGGATAGCTGGCTCATATGGTAGATCTATCTGCAATTGTTTGAGGAACCTCCATACCATTTTCCATAGAGGCTGCACCATTTTGCATTCCCACCAACAATGTATGAGAGTTCCTTTTTCTCCGCAACCTCGCCAGCATTTATCGTTCAGAGTCTTTTGGATTTTAGCCATCCTAACTGGGGTTAGATGGTATCGCAGTGTGGTTTTGATTTGCATTTCCCGGATGCTGAATGATGTTGAGCATTTTTTCATATGTCTGTTGGCCATTTGTATATCTTCCTTAGAGAAATGCCTACTTAGCTCTTTTGCCCATTTTTTAATTGGGTTGCTTGTTTTTTTCTTGTAAAGTTGTTTGAGTTCCTTATATATTCTGGATATTAATCCTTTGTCAGATGTATATTTTGCAAATATTTTCTCCCACTCTGTTGGTTGTCTTTTAACTCTGTTAATTGTTTCTTTTGCTGTGCAGATGCTTTTTAGTTTGATATAATCCCATTTGTTTATTTTTTCTTTGGTTGCCCGTGCTTTTGGGGTCTTATTCATGAAGTCTGTGTCCAGTCCTATTTCCTGAAGTGTTTCTCCTATGTTTTCTTTAAGAAGTTTTATTGTTTCAGGGTGTATATTTAAATCCTTAATCCATTTTGAGTTGATTTTAGTATATGGTGAGAGGTATGGGTCTAGTTTCATTCTCCTGCATATGGATATCCAGTTCTCCCAGCACCATTTGCTGAAGAGGCAGTCCCTTCCCCAGTGAATGGGCTTGGTGCCTTTGTACTTGACATATAATCTTGAGTAATGCAATCCACCCTGAGAAATGGGCCACAAATCTAACCAATATCAGGTAATACTTTAGAAAAGGAAGGTAATAGTCAGCTAGCAAATCAAGTGAGATCTCAAGTCCAAACAGAAATAGGAGTTGGGGTCTGTCTCACTTGGTTTTTGAGAGTTTATGGATGTCAGGCAAAGGGGCAAAGTATTATTTGGAGATAGAAGGAAGAAAAAAGGTAACCTTGAGGCACTGAAATGGAATGCTCATTATAAAGGCCCCCTACTTCATCATTTGCCTGATGTCTAGCTGTTCTAAATTGAGTTCATTTTACAGAGCATTAACATTATTAGGTGACTGTGAGAAATCTTGAGGCCACTCGCCCTCTGACCTTCACACCACCAAAAGCACTAATTCAATATCCTTAGTGCTCTTTTTGACCCCTTCCTGTGCAAAGCCTGAGTGCTCATATGGCCAGAAAAAGAAAAACCTTTGTAACAGGTCAATGTATCTTTGATAAAAGAAAGCGCGCAGAATACTCGACTTTTCTACCCTGTGCTTAGAAAAAGAGAAGAGCCTAGGTCTTTGCCTATGTTCTTTGAATGGCCTAACAATACATAGAAATTTCAGCTGTATTTGGAGTATTGAGCAAATTTAAGGTTTTTCTCCTCATTTTTTACAGCTAATATGTGACAAATGATGAAATTTTCAGCCAAGAAATTTGCCAATGGGGCTTTCATATTTCTTTATGATATGTTATCAGGCCCTGCTATCCTCCAAGCCATAAATAAAAATGCAAATTTCATCTGTATTTCAAACTAAGGTGGAAGTATAAAAATTAAACATTTTCATTTCATTCTGGGTATCGTTCACTCTCTGTTTGCTCCAAAAACAGCAAGACATATTTCCCGCTGCCTCTCTTTCAGAATGATTTCTTGGAAAGGCCACAAGAAATGAATAACTTGTTATTAGCACATCTACAACACATATAATTTACAGCTCTACCCACCTATTCAGCATTGAAATGGAGTTTCCATGCTGCTTGAAAAAACAGGACAAAAGAGTTTTCTAACTGTGTCAGCTACAATCAGACAAGTAAAATAACATACAACCACCACTCCAACATATAAAGAAAACAACCTTTTAATTTCCACTAGAATCCACTAGAAGGTTTGATTATTAAAAAATAAGGATTCCATAAGAACATGGTGTTACAAATACCTATTTAATATGTCTCATCCACTGGGAAAAGGAACCAAAGTAAAAGTATTTTAAAATATTTTATTAAAACCCAATCTATTTATATGTAAGAAAGCACTTCTTGCCTGGTCTGGAAATCTCTGCCACACCATTCGCATGTATTTGTGTGTTGTATAGTG
This sequence comes from Cynocephalus volans, assembly GCF_027409185.1. Lineage (NCBI taxonomy): Eukaryota > Metazoa > Chordata > Mammalia > Dermoptera > Cynocephalidae > Cynocephalus > Cynocephalus volans. The sequence goes on from NC_084461.1 coordinate 103,871,052, forward strand.
GTGCTTGTATATGTGAATGAGGTGTGCATTCAATTTTCTTCTTTGGAAATTAACTTTAGAAAAAATACTCAGATCCTACTGGGTAGCTAAATGAACCAACCTGTCTAAACTATTTTTTTTTTCAAGAACTGTATCTACATTCCAGCATCTTGAAACTATTGTAAAAACACAGACCAAAAAAATTAAATAAATCCTCAGTGGACTGTAAAGGTTGTTAATAATGCCTATCTGAACTCAGGGCTTTAAGTGTTGCACATCTGTCCAGAAGAGGAAACAAACAGTGAAGAGGGGAACAAGGATGCACTGGAAACCTTGTTCCAGTGCACTCCTTAGTGCACTTTCAGCTTCGGCAGGTACAAACTGCAGATGAGAAATGGATTGTTAGCAAAATAAATTATTTCCTGCCCTCCTATAATTTTTCACAATCTGTGTGGTGAAGATTTTACTGCTGACACCATCAACATATTCTTAGCATCTGTAGTCATTTACTGTGACCTAGTGGGTAAAGCAGCTCTCTTCTCCAAATAACCAAACACCAGATTCCGCACAACACAAAACGCCTTCTGCTTTCCCAAGTGTACAATGGAATTAGAAAAACAGAATTGGGCCAAATGTTGCATTTATTTAACAAGGTGGTTATACAGAGAGCCAGCATTTCTGAAGTCTCTTCCTATTTTCAAACTTCTGGCTCAATTTACACCAAAACAAATTCTAAACTGCTCCTCCAGGAAAGCATTTTGCAAATGATATTCCTCCCCAAACCTCCCCAAGTGCACACAAACATGCCAAGCACATTCTTATCTTTCTCTCTACCCTCCTTCTTTCCTCCGAAAAAGGAGCATTCCAATTTGTTATTGTTGCTTTTATTCAAAGTAGAAACAAGGAAAGAAAGGCCATTTTCTGGGGGAAAAAAAAGAGTCAATGTACAAAAGCTTGGGAGCAGCCAGAAACTGCACAGAGGCATATTCTACAAAATATATATATATATATATATATATATATATTTTAACCTTACCTATTTACAAGTACACCATTCTGAGTAATGTTACAGTTTGGAGCTTGAGAGACAGCCACAAATATCATGCTTGGATGATAGTGTCTCTAGACTGAAACTGAAAAATGGCCTTTATGTCTTTTGAAAAAGAACCATGTGTGCAGACACAGCATGATCTCTAAAGATCAAGGAAGGAAAAAATTAAATATGAAGAATAACACAACACAAGGGACTGAAGTGAAGGTCAGCTTAAGTCTCATGATCATGAGAAGCCCTTTGACTAAGCAGTCACCTAACATCACTGAATCGTAGAGTTGGAAGAGCCGTTAAGGAGCATTCAGGTGACCCCCCCCCGCCCCTTGTTCATTAATGATGAGAAGATTTAGAGCCAGAGCTAAGTAACTCCTCCAGTATTAAATATGACACATGTGACAGAACTAGAACAAGAACCTCAGTGCCCTGTTGGGAGGCCGGCGTGTGGTTGTGAAGGTTCTGTGCCTTACTAGGCTGTCTCAACTTAGAATGACAAGGCAGCTCAGCTGGTCGGCTTTAATCTGGGCTCCCTCAGGATGGTGCAAGGACAAATGGGAGAATTCACAACAGAACCCACACTGTGTTTTGCACAAAATAATGACACAAGTAAATACACTGATAGGGATAATGGTTCCAGGCAATGAGGTTCATATATCATCCTTAAGAAGAAAAGGATCCAAAAACATTTGAATGGTGGTACATTTCTATACAAAAATGAAATCAGTAGAACACTGGCCATGATCCCTGATCTTCCTCTTAGCTACTCATACTCACCTCCCTCACCCTTGTTGGATTAAGAGGACCTGCCAGAGCTTTGATATGTGAGGGAGTAAGATGGAAATGCCACTGACTCAGGAGTCCAGAACAAAGTGACTTCGTGAGGAGGAATTTGAGAATAACCAAAAGTAAAAAATACTCTGCTTGCCATTACCTCAGCTGATTAGAACAAAAGTGTGTTGTTTTGCACCATCTAGTCCATGGGGAATAGTGAGGTGCACGTTACTCTCACTATTAACTAGTCACATATGAAAGCCTTAGAAAAACAGTGATGTCCCCTCTGATACACTACGTCAAGCACCCACATGTTGTTCCACTGTAAACAGACTGTCACTTCCACTGCAGAGGCTGTCATGGGATGGAAAAAGTTAGATATCCGAGTGCTTAACAGCCAGACAGCCCGTTTGGGGAGAACACAGAGGTCAAAGTCTTTGCCTAGAGTTCAAATATTTTTCTGCTAGAATAACAATCCTGACCGAACTGTCAGTGTTCTGAATATATTTTCCTTAATTCAGGTTTTTCCAGTAAATGGTTAGTCATTTCTGGGGCTCAAAAAGAGACTCAGTTGTCTAAGTTTCTTCTTTCATCAACAATCATTCTGTTTTCAACAATGGGTTACAGATAATTCAAATAGTTAGATCAATGATATTCTTGAAGATGTTAAGTGTATAAGGCAGGAGACAAAAGGCTGCCTGGTAACCATCTCTCTAGATGTCATTAAAAATGTCAGGGTTTGAATGAGCATGTCTCCAAATCAGACAAACAACACTATTTAGCCACAGAAAGATGGACACATTATGAAATACAAAAAGACATGAGTAAAATAAGATCCACCGAATAAAATTGTACTTTTTTATATCAAGACTAATCTCAGTTTATTTCTTTAACAAGAAGTTGTTATGTCAACCACTAGAGAAATTGAAAGACAAAGGCTGGAAAACTTCTAGGAAAAGTGTGCTATGCAAATAAAAAAGACGTAGAGAAAGTGAGTCAGATTAAACAGCCTTCACCTTATTTATTAATACTGATGAAGACATTCATTCTCATTCATGTGTGTTTAACAAGGGAAATGAGAATTTAGCATAATTTTAATAATATTGTTTACACATGTTAACATGGGGTTGGCTTGGTAATCTAAGGCTCATAGAAAAGACCCATTCCCACAGCAGAGGTCAATCCTATCACAGTTAATATCACTACAATCCCAGTAAACAACATTTTTCAAATAGGATTTTCTCAAATAATTTTTTAAATACAACATTCTAAATATAATCCGAGCAGTATTTTCTTTGTTTGCCTTCACTCTGATTAGATTAGAACATTTTGATCTGTGTAATAATTTTTTCATATTTACAAGTTCCAAAATATTGTGCTAAGCAGTGGAGGTGAGTTTGGAGAGTGGATTATAAACAGTGTGTGATAGCTGAGGCAAAATGTGCTTGCATAGAGCAAGGACAAAAGGCACGACAGGACGAAAGTAGGAGAACAAGGCGAAGGAAGTGCACAGCATGAACTGAATGTGGAACTTGCCTATAGCATCAAGGTGTTTCTGAGCTGTTTTCATGTCCTGTGAGGTATTGCTGCCCACCTTAACGAAGCCTTACCTATCTGGGAGCTGTAGAAGAAAATGGACAGGGGGCAGCCATGCTGCTGAGATAAGGTTTAAAAGGTTCTCTCCTGGCCTGCTGGCCTGTCTCCAGACCAGATGCCGGACGATGGGGGTAGAACAGGAGAAGGGGGTGTGATTTCATTGTTTTTTCTTGTGAACGTTAAGTGGGCAGAAATGGTTAATCACAATCCTCACATGGCCCTCTTTTATGTAATGATCTGTCTGATTACTTTCATTATGGCTTTAAATTCCACTTCCGAGCTGATATAACTTTTGGAAATAATAAATTCCTTAGCTATGATTAGAAGGCCTAAGACTGAAATCAATGCCCAGTAAGTGGCAATGGTAGTAGTAACCAGACCTAGGATAGGGTCACCAAATTTAGCAAATAAAAGTGAAGGATACCCTATTATGTGGTAAGCAATATTTTTTTTTTTTAGTATAAATATGTTCCATGCAGTATTTGGTATATACTTAAATTAAAAATATTATTCGCTATTTATCTGAAATTCAAATTTAACTATCTGTCCTATATTTATCTGGCATCCCTAGTTTAAAGCTTCAGAAAGTCTAAAACAGCAACACATTATCATTCAGTGTTTCCTATTGATTTTATCTATAAGACATAAAAGAATTGTCTTCCATTACATTCACCAACCTAATTGTGTCAAACATAGAATAATCTAAGAGCATCCGAAGCACAAAAGGGAACTAGAAAATTAAACATTTCCCATTTCTAAGTATTTTTTTCTACATAAATAAAAATGTAGCTCTTAACAACAATTCAAAACTAACACTGCAAAAAATAGCTTATTTTTCTCTTACTTATAACTGTAGGATTCTGCTTTGAGATTCAAAATCCTCTCACATTTCAGTTGAGAGATTTTTAAAACTGTTTACTAAATTTGAAATAGACACAGTCACACACAGACATAAAACAAATAACTATGGTGTCTACTCGGCAAAGTTTAATCCAAAGGTAACAATCTCATTACCCTAAAAGTCAGATCAAGTCATTAGTTCTAAGACTTATACCCTGAAAGTCACCTTGGAGAAATAATGGAGATTAACAAATGTAGATAATCTCAGCATTATGTCAGCAGAGGTAAGGCCTCAATATCCACCACTAATACCAAAAAACAAAAACGCCAAACTGTATTCCTTTCTATTTGCAAGAAGAAGAAACAAGGCTTAAAAAAATAAAAAAGAAAAGAAAAGAAAAAGAAAAAGAAAAGCCTATGAAAAGAAAAAGAACATTTCTGCACAAGGTAAAAATGTTCTGAAAAAAAAGAGATCCCAAATCTTGTATCCACAACATGCTGACACTGAGAGACTTTTATTATGGATACCATCTCTTCTCCAAGCAAGACACCCCCAACACCTTGCCTGATTTACTACCTAAAACAAGGCTAGGAGGGGACAAATGGCACAGTCTAGATCTCCAAATGTCAGGATGACAAATGTTATTTCTCTATTTCAAAGGACAAATCATCGATGCAGAGAATAACAAAATTTCAAAAGCACTCTGGCATGGTGTCCTGAAAGGAAATTAAAGTAAAACAGTAAATCCTGCCTTGAAGTAGAGCCTGTATCACAGTACTGACGTGAGATACATAGCAAAGCCAATGGGACACACACAGAGAAAGTGGAGAAAAGAACTTTCCTTCGTAGCAGCTAAGAGTTGACATGGAGTACACACCCTGTGGGTGAAAAGTGAGTTAGAGAGGTGGACTTTGAACCAAGAGTGGAACTTTTCTAGAATAAAGACATTATTTTCCTAGTCACGTGATTTAAGGTCTGGCAAGCTACTTAACCTAGCTTCGCCTTAGGTTCTTGATCTGCAAGTGAGGGTAATAATAGTGCAGTCATGTGTCGCTTACTGACGAGGATACGTTCCAATAAATACATCATTAGGCAATTGTGAGAACAGCTCTAAACACTGTCTTGTATGCAGTCCATTGTTACGCAGCACATGGCACATGACTATTTATTTTGTAATAAAGTTGTTACAGGGATTAAGTGAATTAATACTTGTAAGGTGCTCAGAGTAGTATCTGGCACATAGAACACACTAAAAAAAGTGTTGGCTATCTCAAGAAGTCTTGGACATAAGGAATCCCAAGGAGCCTGGAGGCCTGGTTATTAACAACAAAACTATAATCACCACATGAGTTAACCGTGTGGGATGGCACTTCACAGTGTATTCATGTGTATTACCTCATTTAATCCTTCTGTTAGATACACGGTATCGATCCCAGTTTATCAAGACTTAAAGAGGTCTTCCCAGGATCATGTGTCCAATACATGTCACCTGAGAATAATAGCCAGCAGCTGCTGAGTGTTTTGGGTTTTTTTTTTTTTTTAATATTTATTAATCTTTCAATGCACTTTTAATTTGGTGGCTTACCAGGCTTTACACTCTTGCTTGACCCACTTTTTTCTCCTCTTTACCCTTCACTGACTGCAGGAAACAGGCAGGATTAGGTAAAGGAGACAAAATATGAATTCAACATGCCAAGTTTTAGCATCTGACTTTGGCAGAGTCACAAGACCATAACCTAACTATTTGGGCACTTTTCTAAATTACTTCAAGCAACAGAAATAGTTTCATCTTCTTCCCTGTCAGTCATCTTTCCACTCCAGCATAATTACAGGGTTTTATCCTACGAATATCAGTTTTTAAAATCATTTATGTAACTGTGTACAGCTCAACTATGAGTTTAAATGAAAATTTTGATAAATGCGAGTAATTGATGTTAATTTACATATTCCCCAATGATTGTCATTGGCTTAGGGTAAACAGTCTGGGGTTCTCTGCTGCATCTTAAGTAATCAGAGACGACACTGCCTACATGGAACTGGTTGAAAGGTCACTTTATAGTTTAGAGACAAATACTTTAGGTAGAACCTAAGAAAAGTGTCAGCAAAGGCCCACACAATCCAAAGAACTCCATTATAATGATCAAAGGAGCAAAAGGCCTGAGCAATTCATTTTTTGTAAAAATGAGGTAAAAAACTATTATTTGCTGATTCATAAATGTTAACCCCTAATATGTGACAGGCACTGCACTAAGCATTGCAAATTCTATAGGGAGAAAATAAAGGCCTGACTCTTCTCCATGGGAGTGTATAGTAATAGGATTAATAGGATTAGAACTAGTCTCAGGAGGTAGGGAAAGTATCTCTGTACAGGAGAGGATTGTGCAGAACTATGAAGTGACATTAACTTTGAAAAAAATGGAAGAAATAATATTCAAGGAACTTGTAGCAAAAGGGATGGAAAGTAGTTGGGATAGGAGGAGCACGTGAAAGCACAATGATAGATTAGGTTGGAGAGACAGCAAGGATAAGAGCATCATGGCTCATGAAGTCACACTAATGACTTTTTTTTATTCTAAGAGTACTGGAGGATTTTAAGCAAGAGCAGGGGGGAGGGATGGGCTGGGTGGCATCATCGGCCTTTAGAAAGTTTTTACCAGCAACTGTGTGAATATACTAGATAGAAGCTTATTGCAATGGAGTTAGTGAGACATGATGATAGCTTGGAGTAGAATGGATGAAATGAAGGGAGCAGATTATATATAGGACATAAAATTCACAGGACTGAGAGATGAATTGGATATGAACTTATTTGATGATGTATATCTGGCACTAAGAACAGTGTCTTGTACATAATAGCACTTAATAAATATTTTGGGGGAAAAACGCTGAATGAGCAAATAAAAGGATGATGGAAATGAGGTGTCAGGAATGACTTCTGAGATTCTAGATGATGTATCTTAAATAAATGGCTATGCCATACAGAGATACAACACCCAAGAAAAAGGCCAGGTTTGAAGTAAGAGTTCATTAGTTTAATTTTAATCTTATTGATCTTGAGACGTCTTTATGTCATCTAAGAGAACAGGCAAGAAAGTACAGAGGGTGGGTAATCTGGAGCCGGGAAGAGAGATCTCACCTAAAGATTTAAATTTGTGAGTTACTTATTTATAGATAGTGATTAAAGCCGTAAGCATAAATGCTTCTGCCTAAAGAAAGACTACAGATGAGCAGATCCTGGAACAAGCTTAGAGGAGCTCTACAACCCCGAAAAGTAGTGGAGAAGTAGTCTGCAGAGAGAAGGACACACAGGGCAGTATGGGTGCAAATAGAAAAAGTATATACCATGGAAAGCAAGCTAAGAGACTGGTTCAAGAAGACAGTGACCAACAGTGTTGAATGCAATTCAAAAGTCATATATAACGAGACAAAAAAATAATTCTTTGGGTTTAGCAATATAAAAATCAATAGTTTGTTAAGAAAGAGCTCTTTCAGTGGAGTCATGGAACTAGAAGCCAGATTAAATTGAGTAATTGGATGATTGTTAAATGAGAAAATGAAGACATTGTATAAAGGCAAGTAGAAAAGAAAAATAGTACGGTAGCTTGATGGGAGTGAGGGAGGGGGTCAAATGACCAGGATATGGGCAAAAGGGAAACATTCTTCTGACAAGAAGAGGTTGACTATACATTAGAGAGAAGAGATAATTAAATGTGAAAGTTTCCTAAGAAACTCAACAACTGAGTAACATCAGTGTTAGAAATACTCTCAGCAGGAGTGTTGAACATATTTTAGATAACAAATGTGGTGGCGGACAGAATGACCAAGAAAGAATCTCAAAAATGGCCTAATGCAACCTGTGGGAAAAACTTGCAATAAATTAGATATTTCATACTATCTAAGGAGAAACATCCTTTGAAGTTCTTGAAAAGTGATCCATTAAGAAAAAAAAATCTTTAAACCTATAGACCATTTCCATATACTTTTCATATGAGTAAAGAGTAAGAGTAATATATTAGTCAGCTTATGCTGCCACAACAAATTGTCATAGACTATGTGGCTTAAGCACCACAAATTTATTTCTCACAGTTCTGGAGGCTGAGAAGTCCAAGATCAAGGTGCCAGCAAGGCAGGTGTCATTATGAGGCCTTTTCTCTAGGCTTGTTAAATGAAGTCATAAGAGTGGGGCTTCGATCTAATAGGATTAGTGTACTTATAAGAAAAGAGTACACATCTCACTCTGTGCTCATATTACCTCCTCTTTGTACGTGCATAGGAATAAAAATCAAGCTCTCTGGTATCTTTTTTTATAAGTACACTAATCCTATTAGAACAAGGCCCCACTTTTATGACCTCATTTAACTTTAATTACTTCCATAAAGGCCCTATCTGTAAATACAGTCACATTGGGTGTTAGGACTTCAACATTTGAATTTTGGGGGGACATATTTAATTCATAACAAGTGACAATAATTCCTTAAAAAGTACATCCATGAATAATATGGCCAGTACTTCAAATATAGGGAAAAATAAGTGATTTGAAGTTGGAGGGTGCAAGATCTTTGGATAAATTTATTTGACCCAGTGCTCTTTGCATCATATCATCCAACCTGCCTCCCATTAAAATGTGTTTTAAAAATATATTTGTAATTGCTAAAGCAATTGCTATATATATATGATTGCTCTTTGTGGGGACAGTGAAAAAGACACCAGAACAGAGACTGTAGTCAGAAGAGGAGAAACAGACACCATCACTTCCCACCTTTTTACTTTTAATACATTAGATGGATTGGTGAATGAATTGATCAATAGAAGAGATGAATCCGTGGATAGAGTTAGATGTGTGCTGTGGGTCAAATGTGTCCCCCAAAGTACTGGAAACTTACTCTCCACTTAACAGTGTTGGAAGGGTGGGATAGGATCATGAGAACTGTGTCCTCATGAATGGATCAATCCATTCATGAAGTAATGAATTATGGACGTGGAGTGGTGGCTTTCTAAGGAGCACATGAGAGAGTTCTCACAATTCTCTCCATGTGATATCCTGCATTGCTGTTCAGTCACCATTAAGAAGGCCCTCACCAGATGTGTTCCCTGGACCTTGGACTTCTCAACCTCTAAAACTGTAAGAAATAAATTTCACTTTCTTCATACGTTACCCAGTTTCAGGTTTTCTGTTATAAGCAGCAGAAAGCTAACTAATGCAATGTGTCTTTGTTTATACTTAGCAAATGGTAAAAAAGGTATTTCTGGATGTTTTGACTGAGAGCTCTGAAACTATAGCTATGCAGCTGCAAGTACTCCTGGCTTCGCCCACCCTATAATCCCATGAGTTACTTCAGCTACCTACATCTTTGTTCTTTCCCCCTCAGTGACCCTTACCAAATGCTCTCAAGATCCTACTCAATCTTTGGGCATATCTACCACCTCAGCATTCACTCCACAGACTTCAAGAGGCATGCATGTAGTGGGTCCCATACTGCAAGTACCCCTGGCTCTATGACTCAGGCTCAAAACTATTTTGTCAATTAAATTTTCCATGGCCCTAAACCCCTTTCTCTGCCCTGTAGATTCCTAGGCCTTAGAGAACTCTAGGATTTAGGGCTGCTATTTCCCCCATCTCTCCTGGGGTATGGGAACAACTCCCCTCTATGCACCATTTCCATCGGTAAGGAGCACTGCATCACAAAGAAAGTACTTCAACCTCCCAAGGTGCCTAAACCCATGGGAAACCTCCCCTCTCCTTGGAGGGAGTTTAAGTGTACCAGAGCCTTTACTGTTGGGCGGTTCTTGACACATCATTTACTTGATTTGCTTACACATCACTGAACGTTCTGATTTGTTTGGCTGCTCCTACAATGCCTGTTTATTGATGATAAAATTAGGGTTTAGCCCTAATTTTAATGGGATTAGGAGAAATGTCCTCAAGCCTGCAGCCTAAGCATCCTGTTACAGCCTGATTTAATAAAGTATTCCACATTGGAAAATTGAACATGAGGACTCAAGGGGCCCTTCCCTTGCCTTTGTCATTGCCCATTGTGCTTCCACCTCCATCAGGACCTCCTGAAGAGGAGTGGCTTTGCCAAAACAGGATTCAGGCACTAGTTGATCCCTTGGGCTAATACCAATGAGTTTCAGTTCATCATTTAAAATCCAAGCATTTGCTAAGATTTTAAATTAGATTTTTAAACATTTTAATGATAAAGAGAAGTGAAATACACCCAAGTCCCAGAAACTGAGTGTCAGCATAATAAGGAAACAGACCTAGAATTATTGTCTCCTTCAATGAAGTAGTTCAAAGGAAAAAAGCTGTAAACTAAAAGTTCCTTCATCATGAAAAATGTAACTACTATGTAATATACCACAAAACGTACTGCTCTGTCTCCTGCCCTTTGAACTAATTACAAGAAAATCAAGGGCAGCAGGCCTGAAGTTGATTTTGAAGTCATTTTGTGGTAATTTAAAGTAATTGGGATTTTTTTTACGACAGTTGCAATAAAGAATATATAGCTTTGCTATTCCTTGTGACAGTTCTTTGAATTACACCTGCAGAATAAGAAGTATGAGGCATGGCTGTTAATTTATAGCAATACACCCATTCTGCCATCATGGGCTGGCATTACAAATGAGCAAAGGAAAAAACAGCCTCTGAGTAAGATGAAAAGTGCCTGTGAGTGCTCTTACCCAATTCAGCCTTATTTCTACCCAAATGCACATCCACACAGATTCTAATGCAGCCCTCTGAAGCCAATCTGCATCCTGGAGCCAGATAGCAACTCATCTGGAATCCTGAGTGCTGAGTGAAATGCTTAAATCATGCAAGAATCTTAATTAGTAAAGGATCAGAGAAAAAATAAGTGTTCTATTAATAATTAGACAAAATTGAAGCATGACGACAAATGCTCTGCCTGCCTGTCCTGAGATGCTTGCTGGGGGCAAAGCTTGTCAGTTGCTGCCGCCTTAGCACAAATTGCATTTGATCTCAGGCAGGGCTCTTAAGAGCAAAAGAATATAAAGATGTTTTCAGTATCTTCTCTTCCCTTCAGTGTCCCTGCTGTGTGGGCCCCACCATAATTAGACACTGGCTTTTGGTGGGATTCTTTGAGTGCTCGTTCAATTAGGTTTCTTTTCTTCCTAGCAGTCCTGTTTTAATATGTATGAACACAAAGCCAATCATCTTTTAGAAGTATGCTTTGAGTTGCACTGACAGTCTTCCTGCATGTTTGACAACTATCACCCTGAGACACTGCCCTTAATTCAGATGTAGGGTAAGAAAAAAAAAAAAGAATGGCCTAAATTTCTGTTTGAATCCAACTAAAATCAACATGCTTCTCATTCTCTAAATAGAGTGATAGACCAAACCCTTGCTATTCAAAGTATGCTCCGCAGGACAGCAGCATCAGCATCACCATCACCTGGGAATTCTTTTAAAAAATGCAGAAACTGGGCCCCACCTCAGAGCTACTGAACCAGAATCTGCACTTTAACAAGATCCTGGGTGATTTGTATGTGCGTTAAAGCTGAGAAACATTGATCTAAAGCCATCAAAATACCTGTGGCAATGTAAAATGTTTGGGGGGAGAAAACTGTTTCTGGTTAAGGAGTAAAGAAAGAAAAAGGAAGACAAAAAGGTGGTTTCTTTTTATGTCTTCTCTCCAAAATGGTGAATATGAAGTGTAGAGTTTTAGCCTTATTCAAAGAAGTCGGATATAACTGTTGTGATAGACATCAACACGGCCCACTGGGACTTCCAATTCTCCTCTCGCTTGGGGTACATAGAAAGATTGCATTTCCTCGCTTCCTTGACCTTGAATATGGCTGGGTGGCTTGCTTCGGCTAATGAGATGTGAGAAGAAGGGACACATGCCACTTTCATGTGGAAGCATTTAGGAATTGGAACACCATTCTTCATGCTCTTGCTTCTACTGCCAAAGTACTCATGAAAGTCCACACTAATGTGGAGGTGCTATAAAGTAAAAGAAAGAAACAAAAGGAAAAAATAATGTCGTTTTTGTTTCTTTACTAAAATAATGAACATAGAGTTCTAGCAACATTCAAAAACATAAATCATAAAATAACTCCACCAGCACATGGAAGACAGCCACCCCAAGACAGATGCCTTGACCCTCAGCAGGTTTTATGTGAATGAGAAATAAGCCTCTGAGATGTGGGGGTTTATTACTGCAGCATAACCTCACCTCTTCTGACTGATATATCTGGCAACATATAAATGAAATGAGGTGGAGAAAGCTATCATTGCCCTTGGACAATGGAGGGCTAAGGAGTTTATAGGCACAGTCCAGAATCCACTCAAAAGCCTCCATGTCACCACAATATCCAGTATAATTTGAAAATTCCCTATGACCTTCAAATTTGGCACAGCATAGCTCCATAATGTGATATAATATCTTGAGTCACAGCCTGTAGAAATAGGACAATTAGTACTTTCTTGGTTTAGGGGAGGATGAACAGCTCTAATATAATTCTGTACCTCTTCTTTTTCTTAAAAATATCCAAATATTGCTTTGTATTCATTGCAAGCTTTACCCGTCTGTTTCTGATATGCTTAAAAGCTTCTAAAGGTTTTCTATGAAGCAAGGATGTCACTGGAGATGATTCTTTTCCTATAGAACATGAATATTCCTCAATAGCAAGAGTACAATTATACTGGTTTTCATTGATTACTTCTTAATCACCACTCATTGACTTTTAGCAGAGACAAAAGCAAAGCTGCTGCTTACCCTCATTTTTCAAAGTTCTAAATGACACTGTATCACAGTTATTGATACCAAAATACCTCTGATTGTGTCACTGGCATATCTCTGGCCTCGGAAAATCTGATAATCTAGGCTCCAAGACATTTATTTCAAGCACAGGAACACCATTCTAGATACCCTTCTCAGAGAACTACTGACATTATATGAGAAGGAACTTCAAAATTCTAAACAAAGTGCTAGATTTGCATACTTTTCTAATTATTTGTAACTAGGGGATGCTGTCCTCTATTTAAGACACTTACACAATAATAGAAAAGGACCCATCCAGATACCTGTTCCATCACGCAAAGCCATTTGTTGGTGAAATGTTGATATTAGTAAGAGAAATATTAATATAATAAAATGACAAAGTAAGTAGTTATTGAACAACAGCAACAAAAAAATCCTGTCATGAACTTGAGTAATTTTGAACATGAAATGTACCATGCTCATATGTAATGAAATATAATGGAAACTTTAAGTCAAAAGACGTAGTTATTTAATTTAGGTCTTGTGTTCAAATTTTCCTTGATCAATGTAGCAGAAAAGTATTAAGCAAAAAACATGTAAAAAAGCAGAAAAGTATTAACAAAAAAACTTGTTTGGGGTATGATAATGATATTACAATTATATTTTTACAGAAAAGACTTTATCTTTTAGAGATATGCTAAAACATTTTAAAATGAAATAATTATGGTGTCTGGGCTTTGCTTCCCCATAATCTGAGTGGAGGAGGGGTAAAGTGAATGTCTGTAAAGATCAAATAAGATTAGCCTATTACAATTGTTGCTGAGTCTGGATGATGGATAGATCACATTCATTACACTATTCTCTCTACTTCTGTGAGTGCTTGAAAATCTCAACAATAAAGGATTTTTAAGAGATTAAAAACAAACAAACAAAAACTCATGAATTAATGGCTTGCCACGCATTAATTGTGATTTGCATATCCCAGGGGTCAGGAGAGGTAAGAGTATACAACTCTCCTTACTTCACCTGCCCACCCTGCACACACGGCTGTTATTCATTAAATTCAATCAACTACATTAATTGACATTTGACAGTTGGACATTTCTGGGACATGTCAAAGGGATATCCATCTATGGAGAAAAAGGGAGAGTTTTTCCAGTGAGCATTTTAAGCTTGTTGCTGAGTTGCCTTACCCAATCTGCCCTTCTTGTGAGCCCCAAGAGTAAAACTGGCCACAATTGGGCGTGCTTTTTATTTATTTTTGTAAAAAATTCCAAATGAGTCGTCATCTCTTTCTTCAATTTAATTGGCATGTATTACAAGTCTAATTTTTTAAACTTTCTCATACTTATCCAAATTGGGCTTCCAATGTGAGTTACGTACTTGTATACTTCAAATTCCGCCGTAATCATGCTTCTCCTTGAAAATTAAAATGTAATTGCTCTTTGGAAGTTTCTTTATTTTTTTCTCTCTCACAAGAATTTATAGAATAGTTAGTGGGGTGGGGGTGGTTGTTCTTTAAAAACATGATAAACCTGCAATAAACAAGAGATTCCAGAATAACTTACAGACTAAGATTTGACCAATTTTCATCTCAGAAATCCATGACAAGGGACAGTTGTGAGATGATGCTCTGATTTCTTCTAGTAATGAACAGAATGGGAAAATAATTTGGACACAAAAATCATTAATAATAATAATAAGATTAAGTTAAGAAAAATAAATAAGCCATAGGAATCATTTAGACAAGAACCAACCAAGCTGGTGTCTTCTATTAGATAAAACCTATTGTTAAGTACCATTTAAAATAATTAGTCAATGTATATATAGAGAGAGAGAGGCATCAAGAAAGATATTTCCTCATTTACTAAGGAAGTCTGGAACATTTTCTAACTATCTAAAGATCATCTGCATGGAAGTATAAATTGGTGCAACCACTTCAGAAAACTCTGGTCATATCTAATAGCTGAAAACATGCCTATCTTATTACCACGCACTTCTACTCCTAAATGTATACACAAAATAAATGAATACATTTATTCACCAAAATATTTGTGGTAGAATGTTCAGAGTGGCACTTTCACAATAGCCCCAAGCTGGAAACTACCCAAATGGATATAACCACTACAATACATAAATGATAGAATATACATACAGCCTCATATATCTCACTGTTATAAATTCCATTGTTTTCTATAAAAAAAATGTTTTTTTTTTTTTTTTTTTTTTGCTGTACATAACAATGATTTTATTGTGACATTGTCTAATCAACACACAAAAAGTAGGTTTGTTATTCCTACAGATGAGTGAAATCTTTATTCTGAATTCTTAATTATTTTTGCTA
Organism: Cynocephalus volans; assembly: GCF_027409185.1. NCBI lineage: Eukaryota > Metazoa > Chordata > Mammalia > Dermoptera > Cynocephalidae > Cynocephalus > Cynocephalus volans. The sequence goes on from NC_084461.1 coordinate 103,886,354, forward strand.
TACACAGTACTTTCTCAAGATTCCAAATTTCTTACTTTGTTGATATCATTGAAAGTTTTCTTGAAGTCAGTATTTCCAACCTGGGTTAGTTTGCAAGCCACATTTCAAAATTATTATAACTCTTCTTCAAAAAATTACTCTTTGCAATTATTATCTTTATTTTCTAGAGACAATCTATGCACAGTGAGATTGTAAACTGCTACGATAAAAATATCTATTTATGACACTAAAGCTTACTGTTAGCATTAGGATTAGGGAAATTAGCCAGAAATCTACAGTAATAAAGATAAGCTGCATAAGTTGTTCAACAGAATTATGCAATTTATTGGAGGGAAATATAGCATAATGCTGGAAATATTGAATTTTGAGATTTTTGTTTTAAATGTGTTAAGTTTCTCTAAAGCTACTCTGAACCAAATTGGTAGTTTGTTTTTTTTTTTTTTTTTTTTTTTTATTTATGATTAGGCTGGTTTAATTAAGAGAAGTACTGAAAAACAGAACATAGTTACAGATTTAACAATGTTGATGAGCTGGTACAAACCTCCCTGGATTCTGAGCCACGATTAACTGAAGCACACAAGTGGCAATGAGCCAAGGGGTACATGGGCACACCTGCGCACTAACTCTACTCTTATGTAACTTGTTTACAACAGATGTGCTGAATCATACACAGCTTGATATGCGGCGAGAGGGCCCGACTAAACTAACTCCATTTTCCTCACACTCCTCCCCTTTAGGGTCTCTTGCCATACAATCTACGCATCTGTGATCTTCCTCAGTGTTCTCTTAGCAAGGATGGCTGATGCTTGCATCCATATAACCTCCGTACTTATTGTGCATTCAATACACCTTGAGGTTTGTGCCTGTAGCTCTATCCTTTCAACTGTTAGCCACAAAAACCCCACCCATATGCATGACTATTTAGTAGTCATCATTAGGGTGATTTATCACAGGAATCCTGTAGCCACACTGGTAGGAAACTTGGTGCATATTCAGCAAGTTGACACATTGGCCACACAAAAATATGTATGTGTCCAGTCGACTTTGGGCTTGCAGCCACAATGTTATGGGTGGAAAAACAAAAAGGTTACTGGCAGCAATAGAGGGAATTCTCATCCCTCTGGCAGAATACATGCCAGTTTACCATCCTGGAAAGAACAGTTGCAGGAACAGGTGCTGCGGCTCTACTCAACAGAGCCTCCACTGGAGATGGCCTACCCTAGCGGGGTCTCATTTAAGATTCTGACTGTCGGCCATAACCACTGTGTCCACCCCTTCAGGGATGGAGATTTGGTGGAAAGCCTTAGTCCCTTTTTCAGAAGGCCATTGTAGGAGCTCCAGTGGCGCAATCGGTTAGCGCGCGGTACTTATACAGAAGGCCATTGTACTGTTGAATCATTCCCACTGCCTGGGGATGATATGGCACATGTAACTGCCACTGAACGGACAACTGGGAAACCCACTTCTGTACTTCATGTCCAGTAAAGTGAGTTCCATTGTCACTTTCTGTGACCAGGGGCCATCCGTACATGGCCATAAGGCTATTCAACACCTTAATAGTGCTTACCTGGTCTGGGGCCTTACTGGACCATAGAAACAGAAGACCAGTAGCCGTATCAATGGCTGTGAAGATATACCTGTAGTTCTCTGACTTTGGCAGTGATCCCACAAGATCCACCTGCCCCATGTTAGGAGCATCTTCCTCTCGGGCTTTCTGCCTATCTCCATGTGTCACCCAGTGAGCCACTGACCTGAGTTGGTCTTGCAGCCAGCATGCTGCATTCTCCAGTGTAGCCACCCAGCTACATCAACAGCTGGGGCTCTCTCCAGCCATCGTACGTTAGCCAGTGTGTCAGCTTCATCACTTCCCGGACTGACTAGAGGGAAGTGTCCTGTGACATGGAAAAGACTTACTTCCTTTCCATGTCCTAATTCCCATAACTCTTGCCCCATGCCTTGTCCCCACAGGGGTTGGTGACCTATTAGCCACCGCTGATATTTCAAAGCACACATTCAAAGGATAAGACCCTTATATACAGCCCACTCATATTGTTCCGAATCACCTAGAAGCATTGGAGCCACCTTGGTTAAATCTACAAGAGAATCAGAGGTTAGTAAGACATCATCTATATAACGAAACATTATAACTGTGCTGGGCTTAGTCCACTTGGCCAGGTCCCCAGCCACTAAACCATGACCGATGTTTGGGCTATGTAGGTAGCCTTGGAACAAAACTTGAAAAGTCCAGTGCCTTCCCTCCCAGGTGAAGGCAAATTGATCTTGGCTATCAGCTGAGATCGGAATAGAGGAAAAAGCATTTGCAAGGTCCAGTACATAATGGTAAGTTCCTAGCTGAGTCATCAGGTGATCCATCAAGTCATAAACCAAAGGCACAGTCACATGCAAAGGAGGCACTACTTTGTTCAGATGCCAGTAATTCACAGTCACCCTCCAGGAGCCATCAGGTTTTTTCACTGGCCATACCAGGGTGTAATGGGACTGTGTGGGATGAATGATGCCAACATTTTCTAGCTCCAATATAGTGGCACCTATTTCCTCACATCCTCCTGGTAAGCAATACTGCTTCACATTGACCACATGCTTGGATTGGGTAATACCTGTGGATCATGCTTGACATGTCCCTGCAGCACAGGTTTTAATGTCTGTATTCACAGTTGGAATTCGTCAGACGTTGTTTGCAGGTGTAGCCTATAAAGTACATCTATACCCAAGATGTATTCAGCTACAGGAGATACATACGGAGTATATACACAAGGGGGCAATCGTTCAATGCCCAGTGGCAAAGACACAGCTTTGACTGTAACAGAATGTCCTCCATAGCCATCAACATTCACTGTGGCCCCCAGAAACTTATTTGGGTTGCCATGTATCGGGCTACATTCTGCACTGGTGTCCACCAATGCCTACAGACTGCACATTTATCTCTGACCAATATATTGCCAGATCAGCGTGAGACCTCTGGTCCTCATCTGCCTCCAAAAGACAAGCACCTCAGCTTGGTTCCTAGGTAAGAGAGAACAGTCCATCTGCCTCCACAGAAATAGCTATAAAATCCCTCATATACACTGGGTGTACCTTGCCACCCATTTCTGGATGTTTAATGAAATGCTGTTCAGTATGGAATTGTTTCCACAAGACAAACAGGACTGCATTTGGTTGCTGGTCAATTTTTTTCCCCAGAAATTCCTGCCATAAGCAAGTCAAACCACATCTGCATATGGCTGGTCTTGCTCGGTCTCTTCAGGGTAAAATCCCAAGCATATCTTGGGAGTTTAGTCTTCACCACCTTTTGGACCCCTTTTATTTGTCTACTCCCCTCTGCCTTGCCCAGACTGGCCATCATGGTCATCACTTCATGTATGGGGCACCCAACATATGGGTCCAACATAGCCATCAGTGACCCAAAGGACTTCGACAGAGCATTTTGCAGCAATACGTCCCTCATGCTGCGTGTGAAGTGTTCATCATCTGGGCCATGGGTGTTCACATTAAACATGGACTGTTGCATCCCCAGCTCCCAAATTTATTTGAACCAACTCAGCATACTTTTGCCACCTACTCACAGTTTCAGACAGTTCTCTAGCATTTGTCCACATGGTCCAGAAGGCTGCATTCACCCATTCCATCAAGGAGTGGTTATCCTGTCCCAGTGCTTATCTGTGGCTGTTCCTTAACTGCTGCTGCAGGGACAGATGTGTGGTGATTGACACCAACTTTTCCATCTCCTTACCAGAGCACATTACTCCATCCATCCCTAGGTCCCACAGCCACAAAAGCCAAGCAGCTAGAGATTTGCCCTGTTTCTGCCGGAACTGTTTGCCTAAGTCCACCAACTCAGCTTGAGTGTAGGGGACATAAGTAATGAATTGGGTCACTTGTGGATTGCCTACCAGTTGCCCACCTTGTCCTATGGGCTGTTTGTGCTTCAGTTTCTGATGCACAACAGGTTGTGCCAGAGGACACACAGTCTCCCCCAGTTCACCATCAAGTTCATCATTGTCCCCAGTGTTGGAAGCTGGAGTGACCTGTTGCTGCATTTCAGCCTCCAGGGCAATACCTGTGCTTCCAACAAGTCTGCTTTCTCCTGTAAATCTCGAAGTAATGCCACTTCATGGAGTGCCTGGTCCATGTTGACTCATAGTACAGTGAGCAATAGCCAGACCCCAGTCAAAAGGAAAACAGCTGCCAGATACCACATGCTCAAGGGTGGCCACATTTCCTCCCATTCCCAAGGGGCTAGTGGCTCCCTTATCTGCTCAGAATCCTGCTGACTACACCAATTGACGGGCTGCATCACAGACCTTTCTGCCCCGTCCCGTGCAGGTCCTGAGCCAAATAATCAAAAGAAAAACCAAGCAGCTGCCAGCAAAGTGGACATGCTTTATTTTTAAACATGAGCTCCACTGACCAGCAGTTCAAAGCCGCTGCCTTCCGTACCAAAGCACACAAGTGGCAACAATCCAAGGGGTACGCATGTGCACATGCACACGACTCTACTCTTATGTAATTTGTTTACAAAGGATGTGCTGAGTCATACCCAGCCGGATATGAGGCGAGAGGGCTTGACTAAACTAACTCCACTTTCCTCACACACCTATTCCCTTAAATACATGTACACACACACACACACACACACACACACACACACACACACACACTTAATTATATGCACATTATAAGCACATGTGTCTTATGTAGTCAGCACAGCATTCACTTTCCAGGCCTCTTACAACTATACCAATCTTCTGATGGACAAATTTAACTAGTCCACTAGGAATTTGGAGAAGTTTCTACTTTTCTGAACCACTTGCGAAGATATTGGAAAGACACACAAAAATATATGAATCCTGTTTTCTTATTATCATATCATAACACTTATTTTGATGTTTTTGTCAAAATGAACATGGCTTTAGTAGTTTCAGATTATTAAGGTAACGTATATTAATTGTTAAACACACACATAAGCTATAAAAAAAACTTTTTAAAATAAATCATTCTGGTTTAAGACGGCCAAATTTATTCATTGAAATTTGCTTTTTCCTAAAACTCGACTAAAACCAGAATAACAGGAATTTTTTAAAGACATAGACCTGTAAGGACAAGATAAAGAGGAGAGGACAGCAATAAAACATTGGATGCTTTAAAGGAGGTGGTTGTGTAGTAATTGACTTAATAGATGGGAAAATGCTAAATCCCAAGCCAATAAAGGAGAAACTTGTGAAACAACCTTATTTACACCACAGAATTCCTGTAAGCTCAGAATTGGTATCACTGAATACCCCTGGAACCAGGGGAGAATTAGGGAAATGGAGCTATAGTCAAAAGGACTGTAGGAAAATAAAGAAATGGATCAGTAATTAGATATTCTAATCTATGTTGCTGGGCAACTTCCCTTCCCCCCATATCAGCAAGAATTTTTGGATTTAATCTCTGAGACTCTCTGGCTGGAGTGATGCTATGTACAGTTAAGAGCCTTTTAAATTTAATAATAAACGCTGTATTAGTCCATTTCTGTTGCTTATAACAAAATACCTGGAACTGGGTGATTTACAAAGAAAACAAAATTTGTTGCTTACAGTGTCTGAGGCTGAAAAGTCCAAAGTTCAGGGAACAAAGCTGGTGAAGCTGTTGGTGGTGGGTACAGTGACCCTGGGGTCTCAACATGGCAGAAAATGTTGGAGCACAGAGTTTTTCGTGTGCTCTCCTTTTAAAGCCCTCAGAACCATGTCCCTGGCCACCATTATTAATCCATTCACTACGTCATGGTCCTACAGTCTAATCACCTCTTCAAGGCCCCACCTTTCAATTACCATAATAGGATTTCCCACCCTCAACAGTTACTGTGGGAATTAAGCTCCTAATATAAGAACTTTGGGGACACAATTCAATCAATCCACAGTAGATACCAATAAAATCATTCAGCCTGAATTGCCAGATTAAAATGGCACACTGAATGTCCAGTATGGTGTAGCAATAGATACTTATACTAAGGTATATCTTGGTTTTTTGGAACATTCATTACAAAGAAAAAGTTATACGTTTTTCCAGCAGAGTGAGGGAGAATGGGGAAGAATGCATCATGTGGATAGTGTAAGGAATCAGAAAGGCTCTGTTCTTCTTAACTCATAATAATCTAAAACTACTAAAGCCATGTTCATTTTGACAAAAACATCATGAGGGAGAGACTTCCCATCGAGATGGCCAAATAGATGGTACCCAGCATCACCCTCCCCCACAGTCAACCAATTTACAACTACTAAAAAGCAATGACAGCCAAGCTGGGGCCACTAGAGCTCAGAGGAGGAGGAGGAGAGACCTACAGAGTTCACAAAGGCAGGAAAAGCCATGATGAGAGAAAGAAAGGACCACTCCCACCATTTCAAGACCCAGCAACTTCAAGGCTGGCCCTGGAGAGTACACAGAGCAAAAGCTGGCAAAAGCCACTCCTGTGCCCTTTATATGAAGTTTCCTGGAGGTGGCAGGGGAGAAGAGGGCCTTGGTGGCCCCCAGGCCAACAAGACCACGAACAGGGTTCCCATGCACCCACATAGGAGCAAGGGCCACAGACAACTGAAAAAAAAGAGCCACTCAGAGGCCCATGAGTCATTGCAAGGAACTGGTGCATGGTCTGTCCCATGGGAAGTGTCTGAAGTGTGGAGGTGTGGGGGAGATGGGCCTACTAGAGGAACACTGGTGCACAGCATGGCCAACTGATCTACCCCCCAATCAGCAAAGGGCCACTCAGTAGAAACTCATCAGGAATACAGAACTGCAGGGGGTACAGTTTGCTGAAAAGACTCAGGCCCAGACCAGAGTTTCCACACAACCCAGGTATATTGGACCTCACATGACCCAGAAGTGTTTACAAGGTCAACAATTAAGACCTGAGCTACACAAAAAGTCTTCCCCAGGGAATCAGCAACAAAGCAGCAATTTAGCTCAACCACAGGGCTCAAGGGCTGGTTCCTATAGAAAGCTCCACCATTTCAGAAGTAACAAAGGACAACAAATTAGTTCCAGTGCAGAGTTTAATTGGTGGAAATAGCGAATAATCCAACACAGAACTGAAAGAAAAACCATAAAACTCACAGATCAGAGACAAAGTTCTGATATTAACCAGTAAAGGTCTAACACCACCAAAGAACATCTGTAAAACCTAGAAGGTCTGGAAGCACCCCAGACTCCCAAGACAGGGTAGGGAGGCCTCAGCCAATTCCCCCTGCTTAACATCTGCATCCAGCCCAGTGATTATGCCCAAGCCATATCTGGAAGCACCCTGGGCTCCCAAGATGTGGTGGTAGGGGGCTAAGGGCCTCAGCCATGACCCCTTGACATCTGCATCCTGTACAGCGTCAACCACCAAGTCATGGCTGGAAGGTCCCCAGGCTCCCAAGTTGGTGTGAGAGGAACAAAAGGCCACAGCCACACCCCTTAATGTCCACATCCAGCCCAGTGATGATGACCAAACCACTGCCAGAAGCACCCTGAGGCTCCTGGGGTAGGGGAGGTTGAGGGCCTCAGTCACACCCTCCCAAAGTCTGCATCCAGCCCCTGGGCTCCACTGCCAGAATGAGGGGGGGACCATGAGTCTCAGCCCCCTGGGCTCCACTGTCAGAATGAGGGGGGGACCATGAGCCTCAGCAACATACCCCTCACTTCCTCCTCATCCCACCTTATCCCCCACTTTATTCCCCTCCCCCCCAGCTGCTCCACAACATCTTAGAATGTATAAAAATAATAATAATAAATAAGGGGCTTCCAGTCAAGATGGCAGAATAGACTGCCCCTGGCATCACTCTCTCCCACAAATCAACCAATTTACATCCATTAAAAAGCAACAACAGCAAAGTTCGAGCCCACGAGCACAGGAGAAGAGGAGAGACCTAAGGACTGCATGAAAACAGGAGAAGCCATGATGAGAGAAAGAAAGAATGGCTCACAACCTTTACAGTCCCAGCCACTTCGAGGCTAGAGCTGAAGCGAGGAGCCAAAGACAACTGAATAAGCTCAGAGGCTGGTGAGTCATCGCAAGGGACAGGTGCACAGCCCATCCCATGGGAAGTGTTTGGAGTGTGGGGAGTGAGGGAGACAGGCCCACTGGGGGAACACTGAGGCACAGCAAGGACAGCTGATCTGCCCTCCAATCAACAAAGGCCCACTCAATGGAGACTGGTCAGGAATACAGAACTGCAAGGAGTGCAGTTTGCTAAAAAGACTCAGGCCCAGACCATAGTTTCCACACAACCCAGGTGTACCAAACCTCACAAAACCCAGAAGTACATAGAAGGTCAACAATTAAATCCTGAGCTGTATAAAAAGCCCTCCCCAGACAATCAGCAGCAAAGCAGCAATTGAGGGCAACTACAAGGCTCAACTGCTGGTCCCCACAGGAAGTTTCCCTGTTTTAGAAGTAACCAAAGGACCACAAATTAGTTCCAGTGCAGAGTTTAAGTGGTGGGAATAGCAAATAATCTAACACAGACCTGAAAGGAAAAACAAAATACTCACAGATCAGAGACAAAGTATGATATTAGCTAGTAAAAGTCTAACACCACCAAAGAACACCTACAGAACTACAAGGACCAGAAGACCCCTGGGCTCCCAAGCCAAGGGGCAGGGAGGGCCATGGGCCTCAGCCACATTCCCACAATGACTACTCCCAGCCCTGCAATGACCACCAGGCTGCTGTAGGAAGCACCCTGAGCTCCCAAGATGGGTTAGTAGGGAGCTGATGGCCTCAGCCATGCCCCCCAACATCTGCAACCAGCCCAGTGATGACCACTGAGCTGCCGCTGGAACCCTCCTAGTCTCCCCTGCTGGAATGAGGGGGGTGCCGCGGGCCTCATAAAAGCCCCCCCTCCTTCCTACTACTCCCACCCTATTTCTTTCCCCCATCCCCTCTCCTCCTCCCCGCCAAATGCTTCGCAACAAAATCTTAAAATGTAAAAAAATAATATTAATAAATAAATGAATGTAAAATAAATACATACATACATACATACATACATACATATGTACATGCACACATACATTTTAAAAAATCATGAGGGTGTTTGCCATGGGATGATGCAGCAAGAAGGCCTTCACCAGATGCGGCCCCTTGATCTGGGCCTTCCCAGCCTCCAGAACATAAGCCAAATAAATTTATTTTCATTATAAATTACCCAGTCTGTGTTATTCTGTTATAGCAACATAAAATGGACTAAGACATATGCTAATAAAACAATAAAGAGTAAACAAGCAAACAAACAAAAAGAGACTTGAGCATCAGAAAACAGGAGACCTAGCCCAGGAAAGATGCAAAAAGGCAAAAGGAATCCTCAAGGTAGTGAAGAGAGATCCCAGGTGCCAGCTGTGCACAGACATACATGGCAACAAGTGCGGGTTGGAGAAATGTCACTCAAGAGACAGATGTTCAAGAGTCTTAATCAAATAGTTCCGTTTACCTGAAGAAAGATGCCTGGATAAGGCTGGCACAGATTTTCATCCATTTGCCTTGTTTGCCTTGATTATGTGCTGATGAAGCTCCTGTTCTCCTCTAAATGCCTTGCATGCTGAAGCAGCCAACTTCACTCATTTCATCTCCACAGAATTGTTCTGTCTTTGGATAAACGTGATACCTGCAAATTAGGCCACGATGACCTTAAAAGAAAACAGAAAGCAGTCTACTCCTTCTAACAGCATTTCTATTGGGTATTCAATACCAGTCCTGCTAGATACCCTGATTGGTGTGTAGGCCACATTTTCTCGGGTCTCAATCAGAACTTTGTAGACTGACTTCTCTGAGAAAGGGCTCCTTGGAAACTATAAAGATGCCTGAAGCCAATGAATCAGAAGCTATTCACTTTATCTTCTCCTGGGAGTTTTCATCTAAAGGTAATAGATTTGTGCTCGCTACTCAGTTTTTCCAAACCAAGCAATATATTGTTTATAGGAATTACATTGAAAGTAAATCATCTTTTAAAGCACAGAAATTAGTCAGGCAAAAGATGTAGTGGTTATGAACAGATGCATTTGGAGAAGGACATAATGGAAAGCTTTGAAGGTACTGGTAACGTGCATGGATACACAATTCTTTCTGTAATTTAAACATTTACATGCTGTGTGTGTATGTATATATATATGAGTAGGTATATTATATTATTTTGTGTTAAATTTCACAATAAAAATTAAAACAGTGTAAATCAATATTGGTTCATAATTGTAGCAAATGTTAACATGGCGGAATAGACAGTCCCCAGCATCACTCTCTTCCACAATCAACAAATTTACTACTGTTAAAAAGCAATGACAGCCAAGCTGGGGCCATTAGAGCTCAGAGGAAGAGGAGGAGAGACCTACAGAGTTTATGAAGGCAGAAGAAGTCAGGATGAGAGAAAGAAAGGATCACTCCCACCGTTTATAGTCCCAGCTGCTCAAGGCTGGAGCTGGTGAGCGCACGGAGCAAGAGCTGGCAAAAGCCACAGCTGTGCCCTTCCTAAAAGTTGCTTGGAGGCAGCAGGGGAGAAGAGGGCCTTGTTGGCCCCCAGGCCAGCAAGACCACTAACAGAGTTCCTGTGGACCCACATAGGAGTGAGGAGCCATAGACAACTGAAAAAAAGGAGCCACTCAGAGGCCAATGAGTCATCTCAAGGGACTAGCACATGGCCCATCCCATGGGAAATGTTTGGAGTGCATGTGGTATGGGAGACAGGCCCAGAGGGGGAACACTGGGGCACAGCGTGGACAGCTGATCTGCCCTCCAATCAGCACAGGACCACTCAGTAGAGATTGGTCAGGAATACAGAACAGTAGGGGGTGCAGTTTGCTGAAAAGACTCAGGCCCAAACCAGTTTCCACACAACCCAGGTGTACTAGAACTCACAAGACCTGGAAGTACATACAAAGTCAACAATTAAAACCTGAGCTGCACAAAAAGCCTTCCCCAGAGAATCAGCAGCAAAGCAGCAATTTAGCTCAACTACATGGCTCAAGTGCTGGTTCCCACAGGAAGTTTCTCCATTCTAGAAGTAAGCAAAGGACAACAAATTAGTTCCAGTGCAGAGTTTAAGTGGTGGGAATAGTGAATAATTCAACACAGAATTGAGAGTAAAACAAAAAAACCCACAGATCAGAGACAGAGTTTGATATAAACTAGTAAAGTTCTAACACAACCAAAGAACACCTATAAAACCTAGAAAGACTGGAAGCCCTCTGGGCTCCCAAGCCAGGGAGGGGGAGGGCTGTGGGCCTCAGCCATGCCCCCCGACATCCACAACAAGCCCAGTGACGATCACCAGGCCCCTGCCAGAAGCACCCCGGGCTCTCAAGCCAGGGCAGTGTTGGGCCAAGGGCTTCAGCCACACCCCCCTGACATCTGTATCCAGCCCAGCAATGACTGAGCCACCACTGGAAGTCCCCTGGTCTCTACTGAAGGAATGATGGGGGTGCAACAGGCCTTGAGTATGTCCCACTTTCCTCCTTCTCCCACCATATTTCCTTCCCCCTTTGTCTCTCCCCCTTACCACCAACTGCTCTGCAACAACATCTTAGAATGTAAAAAATATATATTAATAAATTAATTAATTTTAAAAAATAATTGCAGCAAATCCATCACACTAATGTAACATGTTAATGATAACAGAAATTGTGCGTGCATATGCGGGTGGGGGAGTATGGGAATTCTCTATACTTTCTGCTCAATTTTTCTCTACATCTAAAAGTGCAATAAAAATAGCCTATTACCAAAAAAAAAATTAAAACAAGTGAAAATCATTTATAGTCCCATCACATAGATATAATCCCTTTTGTCACAACAGTGTTTTGAGGTGTATTTTTGGATGTATGACACTTTTAATCTGCTCATTTTTGTTTATTTTATTTTTTGATTTAGCAGCATATTGAGGACATCTTTCCGAAACATATTCATCTCTTTTAAAGCATCACGTAAGTGTGCCAAAATTTCTTCAGTGATTCTCAGTGGGCGACTTTCCATCTTGAAATTTCCCTCCTTCTGAAATGGAAACAAGTATATCTGTCCTTTCCCTGTGCTCAGCAATGCAGTAACAACCCAAAAGACAAGACTATAAAGCACTAAGAACTCACTGGAAAACAGGCACTCTAGAGATGGCTCTGTTCCACTCACTGAGAGGATGACAGTACTAGTTTCTTTTAAATTATGAATTTATGTCCATACATTTTGGTATTTCACTGGTTTTTTTGGGGGGGGGCGTTAATAGTGTTGAGGTTGTATAATCCCAATAATAAACTAATAATTAATCTTCTTGGAAGAATATAAAAACCTGCTATTATATTTACTTCATTTTTAACTAACATTTTTTGTGTTCAAATAATAAAAAATATGTAAATAAAAAACTTAAGATCTTCCTGTCACCATCACCGCCACAATTCCTTTATATTCCCACTCCCATCCTACTAGCAAGGTAATTAGTGACAAAAGTTTATATATCCTTCCATGTATTTCTCTATAAAAATCTTCTCTTTTGAAGGAGAGAAACTGTTTGCAAGTGCAGATTATTCCACATAGCCTCTCTGGAGGCTTCTTAGCATCGGAGATAATAAGAAACCCGATGTTAGCTGACACTACTGCAGAAACAAAGGAACTGCATGATAATCGTGTTCTCAGAAGTGCCCGTGATTCTTTTCGCTTTCCTTTATATATCAATCTACCCAAATCACTATGCAACTTGTGCAGTTTTCTGTTAACAGATCCACAGGGTCCAATTTCTTTGACAGAGACCATTTGAATTCGTTCAGGAAATCTTTTGCAAGAAACCCCCTTGAACTAATTCAGACTCCAGAATCCTGGGAACCAAGTGACTTCCAAGCCTATACAGAAGCACTGGCGACTCCAATTGACTCCCATGCCTCTTCTGGCTCCAAATCAAACAGTCTCTTCAGAAACCCAGATACCTTTAACTGACCATTGGGACCTATTACAAAGCACAGCATTCATAGGAAGACATCAATCTGCGTTTTTTGCCAAAGAAGCACAATGTCCTTTTTGAGTGCTTGTTGAACAGGGACTGAGAAAACACTTGGACCTCAGAATCATGTCCATAACCCCAGTTCAAACCGCTTCCCACCCCATGCCCTCTCTTGTTCCCACTGCTCTCCTCCACCCCCCATCCTTCCTGTAGTTTAATAAAAGAGGTTAATAGCTTACAAGAAGTAGAAAATCAAAACCAGAGCTAAAACTCTTGCCCGGTGAGGTTTAGCTGGGTCCAAGATTCCCAAACATCAATCAGGATAACATACGTGGTAATCAGAATGAATTCGTATACACTTCTCTTTATAAATCAAGTGAAAAGAATATATCACAAACTGATGTGGAAGCTAGACTTTAAGGTTGCTTCCTAAATCCTAATTCATTCAACGTTTGGAAATTTTGCATTGCGAGCAGAATAAGTCACAAAGCATCCTTACTCTGGAATTTGGTGAATGAAAACCTAAACTCTTTAGCCAAGAAAATAAAATTTTATAAAATATTTTTCTAAAACTAAAATGCAGCTAGCCATTTTAAAGAGATTCAAACATTTAAAAATAAAAATTGAAACTACAAGGGCACATATCATTCTTTATTCATTCGTCACTGTTTTCATACCATGCCATTTTATTTTCTATTACTAACATATTCAGATTGTGTTTTCCTAGTATTTTATCACGATTTCTATGAATAGATTATTAATTATTCCTATTACTGTTTCAGATTTATTGAATGTCACCAACATAATATCCTCTGGTACTATGTGAAATATGAAGCTATTACCAAATAATCAAGTGAGAAAGGAGCTTAAATTTCTTCTTTTCTATAGAAGCTCCTCTATTTCAGGGAATATTTTCATTGATCATTAGGACACAGCTTTTACCATAATGCTATGAAAATGAATATTCTATATTGCTTATTGGTGGCTGGTTATCCTTAATTTTGTCTTCAAGTTGAAATGTTTACATTTCCATTTCATTTATTCAACAAATTTTTTCAAAATAGGCCTTCTGTAGAAAAAAAATACAAAACACTTCTCAAAATCATTATTATCAGATCTATTTTAATTGCATTCCAGTCCTCTGAAGGAAGATGAAGGATGCTTCTCTCTTCTACAACTGCAAGCTCGGAGAGCAGGGATCACACCCCCAGTACCTAGCACAGTTCGTGGTGTATAGTAAGCAGCTAATAATTGTGTGATAAATGGACAAAATTAAATGAATGAATGAACATTATAGACATTATGAGAACTAACAATTTAAGTTTTATTTATTCAAGCCAGAACTAAATAGGTTTCTGATAGGATGTGGGCATTCAAGTCAATGTAACGCTTCACAGATCCTTAATGCATTTATTAATTCATCTATTTATTAATTTCTTTGTTAGGAAGAGAATTTGTTTTCTCTAACCAAACAGACTGTAGCTGTCATCACCTTCTATATAGGACATAATAATTTATAACCAAAGGAAAATAATCTTTGCATTTTCCTTTTGCACTGACCAAAAGAACAAATCCAGAAAAGATTGATAACCCTCTATGTATTAGTCCGTTTCTGTTGCTTATAACAAAATACCTGGTTGGCATATTTTATAAAGAAAATGAAATTTATTGCTTATAGTTTCTGAGGCTGGGACGTCCAAAGTCCACAGAGCACATCTGGTGAGGGTCTTGATGGTGACGGCAGAGAATCACATTGTGAAAATGGTAGAGCAGAGAGAGCAGAGAACGAGAGAGAGACAGATGCTCCTCTTCTTTTAAATCCCTCAGAACCGTACCCCTGACCACCATTTTCAATCCATTCACTACTGCACCACCCTACAATCCAATCACCTCTTCAAGGCTCCGCCTTTCACTTACCAAAATAGGATTTCCCATCCTCTTAACAGTCACTGTCAGGGCTAAGTTTCTAATAAATAAAACTTGGGAGACACAATTCAAGCTTCAATGAGTTTTGGGGGGACATTATTAAATCCACTACACTCTATAATACCAGAGAGGTGTAGTAAGGTGAAAGACAGCTCCTACCTGCCAGATGTCTCAGACTAGGAAGAATGGAGAGCTCCCTATGTATCTGCTAGAAGAAGCCAATTTCACTGGAATCTCAAAGCCATTTTGGTTGAAAATCATGATATACGTTTAGTCAGCCAGTCAGTCTTGGAGCTGGGCCCAGAATCACAGGAGCAAGGTGAAATTCAGTGACAAGGTTTGACACGGAAGAAGAGACATGTTAAAGGCTCAGAGCGATGGAAAGCCTGGAACATCCACACAATTGTGAGGTGCTCAGTAGACTGGACCAGAGACGGCAAGCCAGCGGGGGTGCAAATGATGATGCTATTAACCAGGGCCAGACATGGAGGCCCTTGAACACCACACCAAGGAGCAGATGATCCTATATGTGAAAAGGGATCAATGAGAGATTCCATATAAGACCATGTCATGATCAATTTGCATCAGAGGGCAAAATTGATGTGAAGAATGTATTGGAGAAGGCTAGAGTGTGGGAAGAGAAGCTAGTTTAGTTATACACACAATAAATTCTGAGGACCTTAAAAAATGCCCACTACTAACATATAGTTAATACTAAAAACCTTGCCTCCTTTTATTTGCAGCATTTCCCTCAGTTCCTTCTTTCCCTTGCTTAAGAGAGTTTACTCAAATACTTGACCAAGATATTAGCTCCCCTGTGGGACTGTCACTTTCTGGGACAGCCATGCACTTAAAAATACTAAAAAGCAATTAACTTGGATATACATACACATAGAATCATCAAATCTAACTAAGTCTCACCTTCAAAAAACAGCATAGTCACTACTCTCATGTTCATTTTTTATAGTAGTCTCATTATCATCCTTTCCAAATTTTATTTCATAGCAGACACACTACATGATTAGAAAGCATTGTGCACTATTTGATGTAAGAATATAAAATGGTAATTTTGCTTAGCTCTTTCTAGCATTAGTAGATGTTACTGATTTTACAAATGCTCCAAACCGCCATTTGGAATAAAATAATTCGGTTTATACATGGCCAAAAAAATAAATTTATTATCTGTAATAACTATTCAGTCCTTTACTATACTTAATTCCTGAACAAATCTGGGTACTAAATTGTATCATAAGCAATAAAATAAGGTTATCTACATAACATTGCCAGAGGTATTGCTTCCTAATATCGGAAGATGTTTTGCGTGTCAAATGAAACAACTAATAAAAAGCCAAATAAGTGAACATTACAAGGCGCTGATTTTATTTAGTATATAAATTTTTCAGTATACATAAAACAAAATACTGTAATTCTATTAAATAACCAGTAAGAATTACTACCACACGGACCCGACTGTAAACCAGTTCTTCATAACCACTGTGATGATTACTATACAATCCTGAGAAAACCTGTGGCAAAGCCAAGATGAAAAACTACTTCCCACACTGACCATCAACCTGATGTAAAAAAAAAAAAGAAAGAAAGGAAAAGAAAACTATTTTCAGGAATATTTGAGTTATATCTTTTATTCAGGCACTTATTTATTATTTCACTCTTTGAAAATAATTTTACTTTTTAAAAAAATGTGCCTGTCTCATTCTGTTCAGAGAAAGAAAGAAAGATCCTACATTTTGCCATTTGGTATAATCTCAATGAAAAATGGAGGTTTATTTTCAAATACCACACAGGTTAATTACATTTTGAGTCAAGAAATTTTTTTTAAAAAACATAACTTTTCAATAGAATTATTCAGCAAACTAATGGAAGTCAGAGGGAACAATGGTCGCTATGCCTGGAAGTGGAAACAGTAACTGTTGTTATAAAATAGAAGGCTCTGGTTGTTGTTTTTCTTCTCTTGCAAAGAAGTTTATAATGGTGTTTGATATAAGTCTGTTTATAATATGTATAACAAAGAGAAGAGAGTAATAGAGAATGAGAAAGAGAAAGAGCTAGAAAGTCACTGACTTTCCAGGTATGCTACCTGAGTTAAAACTCAAACTCTTCAGATTTCCTAAGTATAGGAAATCACAAAGTGATCACTGTCTGGGATGATCAATATCAGAAGAGAAAAGTAATTTAGAATTTTCCTAAGCTCTACATGAAGAAAGAAAAAGTGAGAGAAATAAAAGTAAGAGGGTTAGTAGAAAAAAATCATAAAATTTTTAAAAATTAAGGGAGAAAATTAAAGGAGAGACTAGAAAGAAAACAATGTCTTATGAGATGAAAAAAGGAAGACAAAGTGAAAGGCAGAAAGTCCACTTTAAAGTATCATTTTCTTCCCTACAAGGCTCAACATGTTCTAAGTGGAAATGTTTATTACTGTTTGCTTTTTCTAAGAAATAAAAGAGAGACCAAATAAATTGAATAAAACAAAAAACATTTTGCCTTACCTGTATTCTCACAAAGTATTTTAAAAATAGAAATAAATGTGAAAAGCTGTTTAGAAACAAATTACACAAATGTTTCAAATAAGTTGGGAAAATACTTTAAAAACATCCTTCTGCAGATAAATTACATGTAACACAGATGTGTCACCTGAAAAAAATTCCACACCGAAAGATTGTCACAATTTATCCTTCATATGTCCAGTATTTTGAAGAATATACAATTAGATATCTTACAAACACAAAGAAACATTGCCAATTTTTTCAAGCATAAAATGATTTTTTATGAATCAATTATTTGAGAAGCACTTAATCAACACAAAATAAAATATTTCAAAAATTATATTGAAGTGCTCTGTACTAGAATACATTCCAAGTTGGCAATAGCATGCTTTTGCAATCTGCTCTTCATCTCTTTAAAAACTAAATTGCTCCTGCATAAACAATATTTCAGTAACTGACAGAGTTGGCAGCTATGCTGAAGACAGCAGGGATATTAACATCCATGACTGATAGCAAAATTGGGGGTTGCAGAAAGAAGAAAAAGTATACATTCAAATTTAAGGAATAGCTGTTGTGCTTCAGGTTTCTTTCAAATATATGGGATGACATATTGAGGTCACCATGGATTAAAAAGATGTATCTGCAAGGGAGCCTTTCACCTCCGCTGAAATCTTCAGAGAAATCACTTGGAGACACACGAGTCTACACCTTCCTTCTGTGGGTGCACCATGGATGCCTGTGGCTAAATTCCCCTAAACTGCATTTGCCCACTGGGTGGTGTGGCTAATTAGTGAAGGAAGCTGAAGACTTAGTCCGCCTTGATGTAATGCCAGTATGAAAGGCAGGGAAATAAGCTTTCTTACCTCAAATCTACCAGAGCAGAGCTGGAAGAGAAAGTTAGCAATACTTTGATATAGAACCCTCAGTTTAATAGTAAGTTTTCCTCCCCAATTTTCTCTAAACTATATTTACTGGGACAGCCTATTGAATATTGTCTTTCAGTTAACTGTGTAATGAAACTATTTTAAAATAAAAATGACAAATGTATTACATTTCTTGAGCTGCTTTCCCAAAACATTTTTCTCAGAAATTTTTATGATGTGTCTTGCTTGAAAAAAAGACAGTCTACTTATTATTAGAGTGAAAAACAATATATTTCCCTGGTATCCCAAAAGAAAGCTGTCCTTTCTATAAGTCTGAAACAATTTTACTTGTGTACTATTGACTTAAAAAGGAAATGTTCAAATTTATTTTGTCTATCAGAGAGTACAGGTTGTCCCTCAATACCCAGCCTCCCCTCCTTCCTCTTGCTAATAACCCCTAAGGTTCAACTGGGAATATAACACCTAGCCCTAAATTCCCAGATTCCTTTGCAGTTCAGTGTGTCCCTGTGACTACATTCTGTCTTTTGGGATGTAATGGAATTGATGACTACAACTTTCAGGTCACATCCTTCTAAAAGAAGGAGCACGCCTTCCTCTTCTTTCCTCCTCTTTCTACTTTTCATCACTATA
Organism: Cynocephalus volans; assembly: GCF_027409185.1. Taxonomy (NCBI): domain Eukaryota; kingdom Metazoa; phylum Chordata; class Mammalia; order Dermoptera; family Cynocephalidae; genus Cynocephalus; species Cynocephalus volans. Next base: position 103,905,245 of record NC_084461.1, read on the forward strand.
AAAAGAGCAGTCAACTCATAAAGGTAACTGTGTGGCCTGGTTTGCCCAATGACACTCACATTTGCTCCTGTTATTCCAGGGACTTGTAGTCACCCCAATCTCAGACATTAGATGGAAACTGTATTGAGGTTCCTGTATCTATTAAGATATAAAATAAATGGAGCAACTGCTATTTTGGCCTTTCTTCAAGCAGCTGAAAGGGCAGATAATATAAAATTAATAGGAAAACAAATTAGAAATCTTTGTTAAATTTTAGAATAATACACAATTATTTCCTTCAAGGTGTTTAAAATCTAGTGAGATGTTCAACTTTAAAACAAATAACTTTAATCAAGGCAGGACCAAAAAACAAAAACAAACAACAACAAAAAACAACCTTGGAAACAAACAAACAAAAAAAACCCAGTTGGTTTTTTAGTCATTTTGTTTGTTTTTGTTTTTTCCTGGGGAAACCCAAGAAAGCTTCTTGAACACGGTAGAATTTGGCCTGGGCCTTGCATAATAAATATTGAGTAGTCTTTCAAAGTCAACAAAGAGTTCTAGCATGAGCAAGGATAAAGGTATGAATGACATTTTCCATAAATGGTGAGAGTATAGTACATCAGGTAGATGTGATGTAGGAAAAGCTGAAACAAATGTTCAAATTTGGGATCCAATTTTTGAGAAATGTGAATGCTATTCTAAGAAGTTTGGAGTTAATTCGGCAGGAAAAGCGAAGCCACTGAAGTGAACCTGCCCTGTACAAAACAGAATGAATTCAAGGGAGATAATATGTCTTCCTTAGAAAAAATGTCTATTCAGCTCCTTTGCCCATTTTTTGATTAGGTAATTTGGTTTTTTTTTTTTTTTTTTTTTTTACTGTGTAATTGCTTGAGTTCCTCATATATTCTGGATATTAATCCCTTTTCAGATGTATAATTTGCAAATATTTTCTGCCACCGTGTACATTGTCATTTCACTCTGTTGATTGTTTCCTTCTCTGTACAGGAGCTTTTTAGTTTGATATAGTCCCATTTGCTTATTTTTTCTTTTGTTGCTTGTGCTTTGGGGCTTTTGTTCATAAAGTCTGTGCCCAGTCCTAGTTCCTGAAGTGTTTCCCCTATATTTTCCCATAGTATTTTTACAGTTTCAAGTCTTATACTTAACTCTTTAGTCAACATTTTGAGCTGATTTTGGTATATGGTGAGAGGTGCATGTCTACTTTCATTCTTCTGCATATGGATATCCAATTTTCCCAGAACCACTTATTGAAGAGGCAGTCTCTTCCCCAATGTATGTTTTTGTTGCCTTTGTCAAATATCAGTTGGCTGTAAATCTGTGGGTTGATTTCTGGGTTTTCTATTCTGTTCCTCTGGTCCAGGTGTTTATTTTTATGCAAGTATTATGCTGTTTTGATTACTATAGCATTGCAGTATAGTTTGAAGTCAGGTAGTGTTATGCCTCCAGCTTTACTTTTTTTACTCAGGATTGCTTTGGCTATTCAGGGTCTTTTGTTGTTCCATATGAATGTTAGGGTTGTTTTTTCTATTACTCTGAAGAATGTCATTGTTATTTTGATGAAGATTGCATTGAATCTGCAGATCACTTTGGGTAGTACGGACATTTTCACAATGTTAATTCTTCCCATTCAAGAGCATGGAATTTCTTTCCATCTTTTTCTGTCTTCTTTAATTTCTTTCAGTAGTGGTTTGTAGTTCTCAATGTGGAGATCTTTTACCTCCTTGGTTAAATTGATTCCTAGGTATTTTATTTTTTGGTGACTATAGTAAATGGACTTACTTTCTTCATTTCCTTTTCTGTTAGCCCATCATTTAAGAATATAAATGCAACTGATTTGGGGGCATTGGTTTTGTATCCTGCAACATTGCCAAAATTATTAACAACCTCTAGGAGTTTTTTGATAGTATTTAGGTTTTTTATATACATATAGGCTCAACATCACTGATCATCAGGGAAATACAAATTAAAACCACATTGAGATATCACCTCACTCCATTTAGACCAGCTATAATCAGAAAGATGGAGAATAACAAATGCTGGTGAGGATATGGAGAGAAGGGAACACTTCTACACTGTTGGTGGGACTGTAAATTAGTACAACCATTATGGAAAACAGTATGAAGGTTTCTTGAACAACTACAGGTAGATCTACCATACAATCCAGCAATCTAGGTCAAAAGAATGGAAATCATTATGTCAAAGTGACACCTACACTCCCATGTTCATTGCAGCTCTATTTACAATAGCCAAGATATGGAACCAACATAAATGTCTATTGATGGATGACTGGATAAGGAAAATGTGGTATATATACACAGTGGAATACTACTCAGCCATAAAAAAGAATGAAATTCTGCCATTTGCAGCAACATGGATGAGCATGGAGAAAATTATGTTCGGTGAAATAAGCCAGGCACAGAGGGAAAAATACCACGTCCTCACTCATAAGTGGGAGCTAAGAGAGACAGAAGGAAGGAAAGACCACAGTGGTGTGTTGGACTTGCAGAGGGAGAGAGCATACCTAGGGTTGCAGAGTGGGGTGGGGGAGGTGCAGAGGGGGAGGGAGGTGGGGGATTAATTGGGTGGGAGACATGGGAAATAATCACAATTTGCGGTAATGGGCATGCTGATAGTATCGATCTGGCCATCACATCTCATGCACAAGTGGTGATGGTCAGCTTTGTACCCCATGAGTATGCATAACCAATAACATAAAAAAAAAGAGAGAGAGAGAGATAATAGTGTTCATATCCACAGGACACATGACTAAATAAATACAGTTAATGAGGGCAAGAAATTAATGATACATGGTAGTACATTTTTTAAATAGCTAACACTCATCTTCACTCCCATTCTCTGTTATCTCTTTGTCCTTTCTTACCCCCCCCCCCTTCCTTTAGCCAGCTAGTTTATTCTTTGCTTCTGAGTTTCAAAAACCAGGGCCTTGGGAAACTCAAACTTTGGGGAAGAAAAATTAATAGAATTGGAAGAAATCAAGAAGAGAAAAATTCAGGCTACAGTGCTCCCATTTTACATCACACAAATACAGTTAAGATTCCCCTGGCCTGGGAGAAGAGACCCTAGACACTGATTGATCCCTGAGAAATGGTCCCCAGAGCTTCCAGGAAATTGTGTGGGATCTGGAAGTAGAAGAGTGTAGGAAATCCCCTGATGAGAAATACAGGCATGGTCTTAAGGACCAACAAAATCTTAGCCAACTATAAGAGTATACAATGACTCAGCATCAGTAGGAGCAGCTGAACAATTCCCACATGCCCAAGAGTACAGAAAACCAGAAGACAGAAGGGGTGGACTGGCAAGGGCCTTCCCAAGAAGAATTTGGGACTATGTCATGTAACTTCTTATGCTGGTGACCACGGACCTGACAGGAGGATGGAAATGACCAGAGATGCCAGGATTGTCAGATGGCACAGTGAGTCAGATAAATGCACCCCACCACCACCAACACCATGGTGTTTATGGAAGTCTTCTAGAACTTAGATTTAACTCAGCAAAAAAATGCGAAGGAAACCCTACTCAGAGAAAAATGTTCTGCCACTCCAAAGAAATAGTTACTCAGAACAGAAGTTAAAGTCAGTTGTAGAAAAAGTTATGAATTTTTGCCCACCTGTGTTTTGGGAATGATAGGAAAAATCGGATCACCATATAATGTCTCTAAAATTTCAAGGCCAGACATGAAAAGATGCTAATACTGTGAGAGGTAACATAGGTGGAGGAGAAAATTACTAACAAAATGCAATTTTTAAAAATTCTATCTCATTTAATATATGATGTGAATAATTTACTTAAGAAATTACTCTTCTTAATTTCTTTCTCAATTTCTTCAATGAAAGACTATTGATTAGATTTTCTGCATGGATATTTTCTCTAAATCAAGCTAGAAGGGAAAAAATTGTACTAAATGATTTAATAAATTAAAACATCAGAATTGAATTAGAAGTTATAGTAAACCCTAAAATTAAGTTAAAATGAGAATAAATACAATGAAAGAAATATAAAATATGATAAAAATTTTAAAAATCCTTAAAAACTAAATGCCTATTCTTAATTAAACGTTTTCTGTTTTGTTTAATTACTAGTACGGCAATATGTTTTATACTCTTAATATAATATTTCAGCAGCACTAATAATCAAAGCTTAAAAACTAGCAGGGAATCTAGCAACCATTTATAGTAACTTTATATTGTAAAACATACTTCATGTGCCAAACCAGCTCACCAAGTAATTTCGAGGAAATTGAAGAGGAAAAGTGGAATTGGGGGAAGGCGGAGGGGAGAAGTGAAAGGAAGGAAGAGGAAAAGGAAGAAGAGGAAAAAGAGGAGGAATAAAAAGAAAAAGGGAGAAAGGAAAAAGAGGAAGAAGATTCTTGCCATCTGAATGTGACTTTAGCAATAGGAAAGTGTGACTTTAGCACAATAGGGAAAATAAATCTCGAAATTGTGTCCAAATTTTCTATGCCCCCAGTAATTTATGCTGCCGCAACCAGTGAGCACACATGCCCAGTTTAGCATTGTCCTGCACCTCCATGTGAAGTGGCGAGGGAGAGGGACGAGCCAGCAGAGAGGAAGATGGAAGATCATCCCTTCACAGAAGCATCACCAGTGTTGAGTCCCTCAGGCCCTCAGGGAGGTGGGGGTGGAAGCACAGACTTCTGAGAGATCAATAAGAGAGAGTGCATTCTAGGGGAATTTCCAAAGGTCTGCAACCTTCGAGAGCAGGTGTTCCTTGTTATTGCCTCATTTTCAGTAACCTAGGAAACACTCTACCCATTTCCACTAAAACAATCAATATCAAGGTGATTGTGAGGCCTGTTTTTATTATTGCAGATAGCAATGTTTTAAACCCTAAGCACTTAAAAAATAAATGACGTTAAAAGTAAAATTCATTGATTTCAAGTATTTTACATTTGCAGACCCTCAATAAAAACCAGCATGCAATTAAGTAAATTATTGGTTTATTTTTTCCCAGAGAGCAGAAAATTTTTAAGTACCTACTGTTGGTATAAAGGAAGCATATTTATATTGGAATTAAAATCTGGTTCATGGTTATTTTATGTTGTTTTTATTTTGAAAGCATACTACTTGTTCCTCTACTAGACAATATGATTTACTATTAGTTAAGTCAATGAACATAATTCAGATAAAGTAAGAGGTTCTGATACAAGCAGGCAATAAGATATTTACTTCATATTAATTAGGGCTACTTCTCAGTGCATTCAAATTTGATTTTACTAATGCTCCGTACAGAAACATCAAGGAGAAATATTTTATCCTTATTTTAGTTCATCATGCAATTGCACCATGAATTCACTGAAAGATAATAACATATTAAGAAGATTGCTTTATATTTTGGGGAAAAAATCATGGAAACACAGCAGACAATTCGTTTGCAAAGTAATATTCTTAAAATGCATTTCTCAGAGATCCCTCTTGTGGTTACTTGATGTTTTGAACCTTAGTTAAAGGGCAAGATGACATTATTTACATAAATGTAAAGTTGTTTTCCATTTAGCCAGAAGCTGCAAACTTATCGTGAGACACGTACTATCCTGAGAAACCAAGGAAGACATCAATAAAGCTATGCTGATTCCATCCAGAAGCAGGACTCTGAAATAACATCAAGGATGAAAACAGAAGCCAGAAGGAGAATTGGCAAGAATTTGCACCAGGCCCCTTACGCATCCCTCCCATCTGCTTTTCATTTCCCACATTCCATTCCGTCAACCCCCTCTTTAAAAACTCCCTCTATAAATCTAAGCCTTTGAGATGATTTTACTCTGGCCATCTCTCTCATGTTTACCAGAGAGATGGGTTAGCCTAACATCTCTCCACAGGTCACTGGTATTCCTGAACAAAACTGACTTCCTATTCTACCAGTTTTGACTTATTTGAATTTGGGGCCATTTGATTTTGGTTTGGGAGCAGGCAGCCAGACTTGGGTTCGGTAACAAGATTTTGGTGATTCAGGAGTTGCGTGGGGGAAACAGGATTTTGGCAAGCTTCAGACAGGAGCTGAATGACCTGTGTTCTGTTAACAGATTTTGGTGAGCCAAGCCAGGGTTTTTGTACAGGGCAGGCAGCCAGGCTTGGGCTAGGTAAAGTAGGACACTTTGGCATGCCTTGTGCTTTGAACTAAAGGAGAACCAAGGGTTCTCTGATCTTCTCCTGCCCTCCTAATTCTTGCCCCTCTTTCTCCCTTAAGCACAGGGAAGGGCTTTCTCTGAAATTCCCTTATCTACTTAAAGATAGATCCTCCAAAAAGAAACTCAGTTGTCAGGACCCTCCTCCCCAGGAATTGTGTCAATGAGGGAAGATTGACCATATTACAGAAGAGACTGAAGTTTGGCCCATGCTCAGACAGACTTTGTCACAGTCTGTCACCTATTCATCCTCCCCCAAAATCATTTGCTTTCCCGTAAGTTTCCTATATACCTCTCCCCTCTCTCCTATGAAGAAGGTATATAAGCTTCTAAATTTCACTGGGTTATTGGGTAGTTTTCTTCCCTGTGTGTCCCCAGGGACATAATAAATCTGTATGCCTTTTCTTCTTTTCATCTGTCTACTGCCAGTTTTTTTTCATAGATTCTATTACCAAAACTTCAGAAGGTAGAAAGTTTTCTGTCCTCTACAATGTCAATGATTAAGTCCCCGGAAACTTAAATAAATTTGTTTTCAGTTGCTTTTAGTCAGACAATTTATGGGAAAAAGAAGAAAGTATTCGTGAGAGAACAACGTCATTCAAAACCTGTGATCACTTGTGATGCCAAAATATAAAGATTAGGTTCAACCATAGAAAATTGCTGTACTTAACCATTTTTTGACTTACATAAATGATGATTTCGTATGGTTCAACCTAACAATCACCTTATCAAATACAAAAACAAGAAGAGCATTTAATAAAATGTAATTCCATTTATTTTGAATTTCCTTAATAATAACACTTATTTCAAAGATCTATTCCTGATTATCAAGGCAAATCTAATGATTAAGAAAAGTGGTTCTATGTCAGGTCTTCCTACAACCATCTAGATTTTTAAGATAAGCTACTCAGGGGAAGAAACTGAATACTTAAGATGTAGATAAAAAAGATATCTTTTATGTAATCCCATATCTTAGGAATTCAACATTTTCCTTACAGAAAAGATGTCAGAATTTTTCTAAATCTCAGTGTAGAATTCCCTTGAAGAATGTGGCTCCAGCCTTTCAGGTTGAGCTGAGAGATGGGAAAGAAATAAGTTCATTGGATATCATCTTGATAAAAGGACAAAACTTCCTGAGAGGAAAAAAAAATGATCTTGAATAAGAAAAAAAATGTGATAGAAAATACAAACCATACCATCCTGATTCTCCTTCCCAAGAACCCTATAGAATCGATCTTTTCTCATTCATCTTTAAAAGCAAAGCCTTGAAAGAGAGAGGGATATTGGCAAGGAGGATACATGATAATGTTACATAAATTATAATCTTTAAATTCTCCAGCTTCATCTATTTTCTCTATTATTCCAGCAAAACTTGGAGAAACACTTCAAGCACCAGAGCTCAATGGGGCCTCTTCTGCCTGGCTTTATGGTGTTGGGCAGGCAAGCATACCTCCCTGAGTTACAGTGTTGATCTTTCAGGTAACAGTTGTTTTTCAGTCCTGCGATAAGTACTGAAGAGCTCTGAGTGTTCTGCTATGACTACATTGAAACAATTACCACAAATACGCTAAAATCTTAAGGAGTGATTTATTCTGAATCTACTCAGAATTAGCAAATGCTTCTTAAAAGCTGGAAGATTACAAGGCTTCCTCTTCACATTATCACCTTCGATGGACAAAATATATTCTATACTTTCTGCCTTCTTAAATTATTAAATCATGCTGTATATAGTGAGAACTTAGAGGCACAGGCGATGGTAGATAAGTTTGAAATGGAATCAGATCATACTAGCTAGCTGTGTAATCATGGGAACATTACTTAATATCTCAGAGTCTCAGATTTCTATCTTTTTAGACATCTACTTTTTAAGTGTCATTGAGAAGCAAATATGTGGTAATGTATCTGAAATGGAAATGGTGCCAAGAACCTAAATTCTCAATAAATAGTTATTTTCATTCCTTCTCCTCCCCTTTACCCAAACGCTACATGTGCCCACCCTTTCTCCATCCCGTCCCACCTGTGAAACTGTACTCGCCAACTGTGGCTAAAGTACTTGAGACACAATGGGCTTTTTTTCACCCATCTCCACCCAACTATCCGCTATCACCTCCGGCTTTCCAATTCATTGTCAGATTCTCTAGTAAGTATATCAATTACCTAGCCCCAACTTACTCCTCTCTCCAACCCATTTATACCAGATAAAGAATTTGGGCTGGGAAAAAGCCAAACAAGCAAACAGAAATCTTGCCTCAAATTGGCTTAAGCTATGGGGAAATATATCGTCTCACATAGCTTTAAATTCAAAAGTAGAAGAGACTTCAGAGGTGCTTGGTTTTTTTTGTTTGTTTGTTTGTTTGTTGTTTTTTTTAAAAAGATGACCGGTAAGGGGATCTTAACCCTTGACTTGGTGTTGTCAGCACCACCCTCAGCCAGTGAGCAAACCGGCCATCCCTATATGGGATCCGAACCCGGGGCCTTGGTGTTATCAGCATCACACTCTCCCGAGTGAGCCACAGGCCGGCCCCCAGAGGTGCTTGGTTTACCCAGGCTCATTCTCTCTCCCTTTCCACCATATTAGTCACAGGAAGGCATTCAGAAGCAACTGGGGTGGCAATGTCCCTTGTCATATCCCAAAGGAGAGAAGGGGGGAGTTTTTCCCAGTCATGAAATAAAAGAACATCAACTGAGTTTGATTGGGTTAGGTTTGGCCACATGGACACTCTTTATTAATGAAAGTCACCTGGCAAATGCACTAACTGGCTTAAATTTACACTGTTGTAAAGATACAATAACTGGAATGTAATTACCATAATTGGATTAAACTAATTAATATCTATTCCTGGAGTGGGAGACTCCTGGAGTGGGGGCATCTCAGTTTCCTCTGGAGTTACTAGAGCTAACAAGGAGAGGGCAGACACCTGAGCAAATTGGGTTCTACCAGAGGAGTGCTCAAGTTAAAGAAGCACCAGAACCCATTGCACCTCTGCTGTGCCAGTGACTCCTTGTGCTGATCAGGCCCAGCATTCAGCCAGGTAGACTGACTCAGCACCTCTCCTCACAGTAAAATAGGAATATTTCGAAGACACTAAACTGATAAATGTTTTATTCCATGTAAAGCCTTTTGCCCTACTCCCTGTAGCTACTCATCTATTCAATCAAGCCCACAAGAAAGGCTGAACCCCACTTAAAACTTAGATGCTGTCACACAGTTTTGGGTTTCTACTTAGGTTAATGTTGATAACCTGTCCAACTTTTGTTGAGAAAGAACAGGGTCTTTTAAGTCTCCAAAGCTTCACTTCATGCACCGAAAGCAAAGAGGTTGGTGCATAAAGCTTTACTGGAAGCCATAGTGTAGACAGGCAGCAGGTAAAAAAAAAATGGAAAATACTTTCCAGGGACAGTAAAAAGTCACTTTCCAGAATGAGTAAAAAGGGAGTGGGGGTAGGGGAGGTATAAGGGTCAGATAGTTTGCCTGGCTTCAAACATCCACCCCCACATCCCAGGTTAAAAATCCATGACAATGATGTCTGAACTATCAGAAAATTCTGAAAAACATTCCCCAAACATGGGGGCTTGTATCTTACTTCCCCAGAAATAATTTAGAAAAACTTCAAGTGCCTTAGAAGAGGCTCACAACAAAATAGAATAGCAACAGAGAAGTACAAATTGCAGCAGGGCATAATTAAGCAGAGAGGCACTGAGTAATGATGCTTTGCATTGAACATTGGAATCCAGATGTTCCCGCACACTCCAAAATGCAGAAAATAGCCAGAGTACTGGCTGTGAGCTCACCGGGACAGGCAGGGAGGGCACCCAGTCAGTGAAGGGCAAAGCGACCTGTAGCAGAAGGTCACAGGGCAGACTGTCCAAGACAATAATAAGATGGGAGCCAAAGCCAGGCCTCAGGGAAACAGCAGCACTCCTCTCCTTGACTCCCCACTGCCTTATAGAGCCTGGGCTGATCCGGTCCATCAGAGGTACAAGCAACAGGCAGTGGAGGTGTCAGAGCTGAGAGCTAGAAGCAGGAGTGACTGTGCAGTTCAAACACATCATGAAAGCCATGCTATTAACCAGAAATGGTAAGTAATTGTCACTTGTGTTTACCCTGCTCCAGCATTCTAGAAATCACTACATGCTCCAGCATTCTAGAAATCATCTAGAATTGCCTACCTCTGCAACCTCATCCCATCCACTCTTCACCACGTCCACCCAGCCCCACCACACTGGCCTCCCTTCTGCTTCTTCTACTGAATGGAGACTCCTCCTCTGCCTCTTTGGGTGGCTGCATTCTCCCATCCCCCAGGTCTGTCTGCTGTTGCTCTGTTTTGTGCTTTTGTAAGATGTATTTAAAACCACACCATCATGTTTGTGATAAAACCTTTGAAGCATTCTCATTAGCATTCAGAAAGAACACATCAAAGATGCCCACGATACTGTTTTTATTTCACTTTCTCTCTAGAAGCACTAGCCAATGCAGTTGCCTAGAAAAATAAAACACAAATATTGGCAAGATATAGGCACCATTGTGATATTCATTTGATATAATTATATACTTAGAAAACCCAAGAAAATCGATTAAAAAAAAGTATTAGAAATGATAAAATAAATGGTGGTTGGCATACAGAAAAATAATATTTATATGTACAAGCAGGAACTATGTAGAAAATACAGTGGGAGTTCTTATTTGAAATTACAGGTAGAATAAACACATTTAATTTTATTCTGTCCTAAACTCCACCAAAACTACAGCAAAGGGAATTATTTTAAAGGCATAACTCACAAGGATGGGGAACAACAAAAGAGAAAACACCAGTACAAGGGTACTTCAAAAAGTTTGCAGAAAAATAAAATTGAAAGGTAATATGAACCTTTCCATGAACTTTTTGAAGTACCTTCAAATAAGAGTGAAAGCCGTAATGTAGATGGACAAATGATAACCCACCAAGAAAGCCAAATCTGCAATCAATGGGGAAAAGTGAGAATTTACTCAATTCATGGAAGAGAATCCTCAAAAGACACAAAAGCAGAAAATACTGAGCAAGCTACTTTTATTTAATTTAATTAATTAATTTATTTATTTGGTGACAGCTAGCCAGTATGGGGATCCAAACTCTTGACCTTGGTGTGATAACAACACTCTCTAACCAATGGAGCTAACCAGCAAGCCCCCTATTTCTGGTCGTTGATATATATATATCAGTAAATTATAATTCATATACCATAATGTTCACCTGATTAAAGTGTATGACTCAATGTTTTTTAGCATATTCAGAGTTCTGCAACCATCCCCATAATCTAATTTTAGAACATTTTTATAATTGTAGGTCTCAATTTACATGACACCTCCTTACAGGTGTCCTCCCTGACTATCCTTAATAGACCCACACTCCTTATTTCCCACTTCTTTCCTTCCATTGCTAATAACAATCTGTAGATATTTTTCTTAGTTATTGGCTTCCTTGTTTCTTGTCTGCCTTTCCCATTAGAACATAGGCTCCAAAAAGAGGAGTTCTTCGTGTGACTTTCTTTGTAGTCCAGCTGGTAGCACAGCACAGGGCCTGGCAGTAGTACGAGTATGTGGTCACTAAATTCATTTGCTGAATAAATGAACCAACAAGACATAATTACCACAGAAGACCAGCTCTGTGGGGTGATGGAGACCAGTCATCAAGAGCAACGTCATGTGGCACTGAGGACGCATGGCAAGCAGGAGGGCACTGAGCAGATAACCCAGCTGTCTATCTGGTGTTTGAACCAGCCCCACAGGGCTGAGGAAACCCCTTAGGTTCTTGGACAGTTAGAGACAGTGGGAAGGAAGGCATCGAGAAGGAGACAGCACCACTTTTAGTCTAATGTCACTAATGAGTAGGTGGATCTCGTGTCACTAATGGAAAAAATAAATAGATATGATTTTATGTGCAGATCTTGCTGGAAAAGGCATTCATATTTTCTTACATTAACACGTTAAAATACACAAAGTAAATGTTCCTTTATTCATCAACCCCTTATCTGGTGTTGTTAATTAAATGTAGAGTGGTTAGACAGGTTAGTGCACAGTTTTCGGGCTAGAAAGCCTCAGTTTATATCCCCATTCTGCCACTTACGAGCTGTGTGACTTTGGGAAAATTCCTTAACTGCTTTGTGTTTTGATCTGCACGTTTATAAAATAGACATATGAATAGTTCCTATATCATAAGAGCTGTTGTAAGCATTAAATGAAAATAATCAGAAGAAAGCCTTTCACATACCAAGTGCCTTATGTTACCTAGCAGTTTGGAGGTAGCAGCAGTGGTTGTTATGGTGGTGATAGTGCTGGTGGTGGGAGAAATAGTGACAGCTAGTAATAAAATGATGGAAATGCAGCTCATCATGACTGTTTTATAGGGCAAGAAAGTCAGACGTAGCTAAGTGTCAAGCAGTGTCAAATACGAAGTACTAAATTAATATTGAATTGACTTGCACTCACAGTGTTTCCTATCATACTTCAAGATGATTTGACACAATTGATTTTTCTTCAAGAACTGGGTGAATCAGCAGTTTTGTAGTCCCTATTGTTGGCAAACTGATTCTGAGTAATTCATGCTCAACTTTGGCCCACAGAGAGTGTCAGAGGACAGTGATATTCTTGAGTGTGTGAATGTACATGCGGAGATGATACGCACAGACTGTGACTCTTTATGTTGCAAGAAAAGCATGAGAATTTCATTCTTTTAGGGAAAAAAGTGGAAAAATAGTGGACAGTCCTGAAAAATAAGCTGTGGTATTCATGAGTCAAGAAAGTTGTATCTTTAGAAGAGGAAGTGATTGGTTTACATTTATTAACAATATTTTCTATATTTCCACTGCAAAGATGAATAAAACCCTTTACTTAATGTTTTAGTTGACTTCACAGTTGATCCATCCAGTGGGATCCATTGGTACTTCACATGTATCTCAGGAAACTGGAAAGAAGAGTGGAAAAGTGCTTTTATCTCTTGATCTGCACCAAAAGCAGCTCTAGAATCAGGGTTAGCCTCCAGTTCTAAAAGCAGAGAATGAGATCAGTTATTTAATTATCTGAGGGGAATCAGAAGAGAATGCTGTAAAAGAAGAGGTTTTTAGCATAAACAAGGGTGAGCTTTTCAAGGTAAAAAAAAAAAAGAATGTTTTGTTTTTTAAAATAGCCTAAAGAATTATTTTCCATTTTTGAAATAAAACACACATCTAGTGAACATTCTGCAGAATAAGTGGAATAAAACTGAATACCTAGGACCAGCATAGAGTGATATACACAGCCTATACTGTTGTACATAATAAGCTGTCTGATTCTTCTACTTCTAGCTCTTTCTAAAAAATAAAATTTCAGACACACATAGGAGAGAAAAATAGCCTCCAAGTCGCTCCTGTGCCTACTTCTGAGTGAGACCTACAATTGGAAATTAAAACATATAAGTTCTATTAAGCATTGATATTGTTATTCTAGAAGCAACAACTAATTATATTAAATTCATTTTTAAAAGTGAAATATGGGCATATTTATGTTTCTGGTAGTCTTTTACTAATTAATCAAATAGTGGGTTGAACCTTCAATTGTATTGTGCCCAGATCTTAATTCATAAAGGTGACTGAGTGATGACCTGGAGAAGCTAATACTATTAAAAGAAGGTTTTTAATATTCACAGTTTCCCCAGAAATAAGATGCACAACATGCCACACAGGGCCAGATGGGAAAGGCACCAGGGTGGTGAGGAAGGAGAAGACAGGAGTGAGGTGAAGGTCTAGGCCACGGCCTTTATTGGAATTTCCTCAGGAAAGGTAAGGCAGGGCTGGGTGGACAGTGTAAGGACTGGCTGGTTTGAATAATTTTGGCCAGCTATGGGCTGCAGGGGTGTTTCCGAGTTCCTTGGCACTTGGCTTTGGGGCAACTAAGGCAAAGGAATATTGCTTCCTGGGGTGTCTAGGCCAGAGAGAGGAGATGTATCTTTGGATTGGTTAGTTCGTATATCAAAGACATGCTCCTGGCTGGGTACTTTGTTCTTTAAGAATTAACCAGCTCCAGGAGGAACAGTCTCTTTGCAGCCAGAAAGGTTTAAGATTTCAAAATATACAGATAACTTAGAAGTATTTACAGTATGCCAATTCAGGGCTAATGTCCTATTGGTTATATACAATGTACGGTAACTCATTTTCTTTACTCTAAATCTAACCACATATACATAAAATATGCACTTATATCTTTGTGGCAATAAAGATAGTGTGAGTGGGAAAATGAGAATCAGTCTTTGACCTGACAATCCTGAGGAGATAAAAGCACAAAAATTCCCAAAAGAGTTAATAGGCATGTCAGGGACAGCTAGGAGCAAATGTAAAAGACAAAGGAGAAACGTCTTCTAGAAGCTATACAACAAGAAGGGCCTGGAAAGTGAGTTTGGGATATGAAGACAATGCTGAGAATACACAGGTACACTTGCATGATTAACCTCTACTTCCTTCCAAATTGGCTCAAAGAGTTTGTAGTAGGGTTTGAAATTAGGATGGGCAGTATGGTATAGGAAGAGGCAGAACAGTCAAGAGCAAGGCTCTGAAAACCAATAGCTAGAGTTTTAGTCTCCACCATTTAGTAGCTGTGTGACATTGTGTCAGTCTCAGTTACCTAATCCATTCAATGGGAATAATGACAGAATTCATTTCATAGAGCTGTTATTATTACTAAATGAAATAATCCATGTGGAGCACTAATGATAGTACTTGGTCTATATAAAATGCTTAAGTATGAGCTGTTGGTAATATCATTGCTCTTATTCAACCCATGTTTATTGAGCACCCTCAACTTGCCAGGCACTTACAGGTGGTGAGGATACAGCAGTGAACAGCTAAATACATGATGCAATGTTCAGGAAGTAAGTGCCATGAGGGAGAAAAAAAGAAGGTTAGGGTGGTAGAGGGAGCCAGAATAGTGCTAGGTGAAATGGGAGAAGCGATCGGGAAGGAGAACAGGAGCCAGATGAGGTGAGGTCATGTGGGTCGTGATAAGAACTTTGGACAATATTCTATTCATTGGAAGATTGAAAGTCGGGGAATAATATGATCCAATTAACAACCTAAAGTGTAATTTTGGCTGCTGCTAGGTAGGGAACAAATTATAAGAAGGAAAGAAAGGAAGCAGGGAAACCAAATTGGTAAGTATTAAAACTACTCAGAAGAGAGATCATGGTAGATTGGACTAGGGTCAACTAACAGTGGATATGGTAAGAGTGATTGGGTTTAGGATATATCCTGATGCCAGATCTGGCAAGTTTTGTTGGTGGATTGAATGTGAAGTGTAGCAGAATAAGAGTAATCAAGGATGACTCCTAACAAATGGGTGAGTGCTGCTGCCAGATAATGAGAAGGGGCTGACGGAGAAAGGGGAAGGATTCTGAAGAGAAATCAGGAGTTCTTTTTGGGACATAATAATTTGTGATGTTTTAGTAGACATCTAAGGAGAGATGTAAGTAGGCAGTTAGATATATGAGTTTGGAGTTCAGGGTAGAGGTAAAGGCCAGAGACACAAACTTGGGGGTCATCAGCATTTGGAGGATATATAAAGCCATGGAATGAATGAGCTCATCTAAGTAGTGAGTATAGCTGGAGAGATAGGAGTGCTGAGGACTGTGCTCTGGGACACATCAACATTTAGGTGGAAGAGCAAAGGCAGGGAGAGGAATGGCCAGTGAGGTGGTGTTCTTCTGGGACATGTGGATTAACTTCAAGTGTGTGGTTCCCAAAAGCCAAGTGGAGAAAGTGTTTCCAAAAGAAGGAAGCAAACAAATGTATCGAATGCTTAGAGGATAGGTAATATAAGAAGTGAGACTAGCTGGTGGAATTGGCAAGGCAGAGGTTGCTGGGGACCTTATAAGAGCTGTTTAAGTGGGAGTCTTGGAGATGAAAGTCCAGTAAGAATAGGAGGTGGAGACTAGTGATCAAAGACAACTCTGGCCAAGTTTTGCTATAAAGGAAAGGAGAAAAATGAGCAAATAGCTTCATAATGATGGGAAGACAACTTCTAAAATACTGGAGATGTTATAGCATATTGCATCCTTATGAAAATGATCCCATGGAAATGCAAATTAAAACCACATTGAGATATCATCTCATCCCAATTAGACTGGCTATAATCAAAAAGAATGAGAATAACAAATGCTGGCAAGGATGTGGAGAGAAGGGAACGCTCCTGCACTGTTGATGGAACTGCAAATTAGCACAGCCATTATGGAAAACAGTATGGAGGTTTCTCAAACAACTACAGATAGATCTTCCATATGATCCAGCAATCCCACTTCTGGGTATATACCCAAAGGAATGGAAATCATCATGTCGAAGAGATACCTGCATTCCCATGTTCACTGCAGCTCTGTTCACAATAGCCAAGATATGGAACCAACCTAAATGGTCATTGATGGATGATTGGATAAGAAAAATGTGGAATATATACACCATGGAATACTACTCTGCCATAAGAAAAAATGAAATTCTCCAATTTGCCACAACATGGGTGAACTTGGAGAAACTTACGTTGAATGAAATAAGGAAAGCACAGAGGGATAAATACCGTATGTACTGTCTCATAAGTGGGAGCTAAGAGATAAAGAAGAAAGGAGAGAGAGACCACAGAGGTGCATTGGACTTGCAGAGGGAGAGAACATACCTCGGGATACAAAGTGGAGTGAGGGGGAGGAGGGTGGAGAGGGAAGTCAGGGATAATTGAGGGGATAACTGGGTGGGGGACACAGGGTATAATCACAATTTGTGGTAATGGACATGCTGCCAGTATGGATCTGACTATCACATCTTAGACACAAGTGGTAACAATTTGCTTTGTACTTCATGAATATTCATAACCAATTAAAACAAAACAAAACATTTTAAAAAAATAAAATACAATAAAATTTATAAAAAAGAAAAATAATCCCATGGATGGGGGAAAGTGGTATAGGGAAGCAGGAAATGACAGAAGCAAAGGTCACAACTAGACAGGTTTGCCTTCAACAGGAGCATAGACAGTTACACTGTTACTGAGTATAGACTGTTACACTGTTACAGTTACACTGTTACAGGAAAGAAGGCAGAATGTATGAGTACAGTGAAAGGCAGGTTGGTAGATTTCCTGATGGACAGATAAAAATGTTCTATTCTGTTTCCTTCTATTTCATCAGAGAAATAAAAAAATAAAAAATAAAACCAAGGGCATCAGGTGGGCATTAGGAATGTGAGGAGAGTGTTGGAGGTTTGAAGAGAGGAGAAGATGTGAAATAGGCTTGTGAGAGACTAGGAGAATTAATCAATAAGAGAAATATGATAGAATGGCAGAGCAGTGTTAAGCTACTTGAGATCTGTGGTCACAAATTTTAAGTGACAGTGGTCAACTTTTCAGTGATTTTTTTTTTCCCCAGCCATGTTCAGAAGCTCAGATTCAGGAGCACAAATAACCAAGAGTTATATTTAGCCAGGATCATAGTTTTGTATAATGAGTTGCAACAAGGAAAGGAGGAAAAGCAAGGGTATGTGTGAGAGAGGGGTTATAACGAGACCCCTGCAATCTAAGCCAAATAGGAGGGAAGTAAGGTGTGGAGTCAGTGGATGGGAAGTCCTATGAGAACTGCAGAATTACTGGAAATTTTAGAGAAAGAGAGCTCCTGAGATATGATATGGGAATCGGAAAGCAGGATGCCTAAAATTACGATTATTTCTAACAATGTATGGATATTTTTCAATTGCCTCTGAAGCATCCATTCTTTCCTATAACGACAAAAGAAGTCTTATTAAGGATATTTACCCTGTTATTTGTTGAACACAAAAAGACAGGTTGAAATCCTAATCCCTAAAACCTGTGAATATTGCCTTATTTGGAAATAGCGTCTTTGCAGATATAATCAAGTAAGATAAAGTCATTAGGGTAGGCCATAATCCAATATTACTCATGTCATTATAAGAAGAGGGAAATATGGACACAGACACATGAGGAAGAATGCCACGTGGTGATGGAGGCAGAGATGGACTTATGCAACTACAAGCCAAGGAACACCAAGGATTGTCGAAGCTACCAGGACGGCACCAGAAGCCAAAATAAAGGCATGCGGTAGAGTCTATGCTAGAGCCCTCAACAGAGCCTGCTGATACCTTGAGTTTGGACTTCTAGCCTCCAGAACTGTGACAGAATAAATTTTTCTTGTTTTAAGCTATCCAGTTTGTGGTACTTTGTTACAGCATCCTCAGTAAACTAATATACACTCCTTCCTTATTTTCAGCCAAATCCTCTGGGTAGGCTAAAACTCACTCATAACTCAAAGAGTAGGCTTCAGTCAGCACAGGCCATCTCCTTGGTCACGTGATTGCTTCAGGGATAAACATGTGACTCAACAAAAGCCAATAAAATTTGAAGAGATATTTGTTTGGATTTCTAGAATAGAAAAGCTTCCTTCTTTTCCTGAGTTGCTATCAAAACTCTCTTTTCTTGTTGGATGTGAAGAAGGATATTTTAGCCCTGGAAACTGCTGGCAGCCATCCTGCAATGCTAAGAGGAGAACCTCCCTTAGATTGGTGTCTGGATCAAGGAAACAAAGTGGAGATATTGAGAAAAAGAAACCTCTTTTGCCCCGATCAAATCATTCCTAAAACTTTACCTGAAAGTTTTGTGAACCAGTTATATGAACCAATACATTCCCTTTATTATTTGTCAGTTATTTATTAATATCATTTATCATTTATTATTTCATTATATTTTATATTACATGTTACATATCACATTATGAACACTAAGACTTTTCTGTTACTAATAGAGCAGCAGTCATTTAGATCTTTATCTGATCTCGCTGGCCACTTAAACGCACCAACCAGACCTCACCTATATTGACCAAGATGGCCTTAACATTTTGTTCAGCTTCCCTAAAATTAGACAGGCTTCTTCCTGATAATAGGTCTCTGACCTCCCTTTTCTAAGGCATTTATTTTAGAAAACTTTCAATTGTAAATTTTTTCTCATTCCCTTTAAGACATAAATCTTTTTTAAAAGCCTGTTTTACAACCTAGGAATGTCTTTCTCAAGGACCTGGGAGCTATGCCTTCACAGTGTTACCACTGAAGGAGAGAGAGCCCCTAACTCTTTGTCTCTTTGGAAGGGTAGGGGCCTAATTTCAATAATCTACAATTAGTAAACACAGATGGCCTAATCACATTGACCACCTTCCTACTCAGTGTCCTCCAGTACTTTCTACTAGCTCACCCCAGGACTTAAAAAACCTTCGTGCTCCTTTTGTTCCAGGGGAGTTGAGTTCCATCTTTCTAATCTATTGCAATAGCCATGAATAAAGTCTTCCTTGTCTGTTTAACTTCAACCATTGCAGTTTTTTAAAATCATATTTCATGATCTCTTCTCTACATTTTGATTTAGAAAACCAGGCGCTACAGAAAATATTCAAAACTTTCATAATAGTGTTTTTTTAGTATATACTCTTAGACTGATATTTTCCTAAGAAGCATACAATCCCAGCTTGCTTTGATGAGGACAGTAGCTTCAGTCCTTTACCCGGAGAAGGTGCCAGCATTCCTAGAATGAGTAATGCCAGCAGTACTTTCCCACCATACCTCATCCGGATTTTTTCCAGTTCATTTTATGCTCTACATTTCCTTCTTCTGGCTTTATCCCTTGCTTTGTTTCTTTTAGCCCCAAAGCTTTTTCTCTCTCCAAGAGACAGGCTTTTCTTCCAGGTCAGACTACCTGAAGATCTTTTCCTTGCTATAGGAATGTAATCAACTACATTCTCTCATGGTTAGTGACAGACTGTTTCAAACAGGAAATGTCTTTGAAATGACTTGCTAAGCCAGCCAATTTAATTGTTAGAATCATGCCTGTGGACAAACACTTTGGTCTATTTCATTCCAAAGTATTTCTCTTGAGTGGACTCAAGGCTCTAGGTGAATTTCTCAGCTGAAGATTTTTTTTTTTTTTGCTTTGTTTTTGTTCTATAATGTTAACACATAGCCAAAACAAAGTAAAAATTAAAAATCAGTCTTTCAAGTTTTGCTACGGTGACACTGGCAAGCCTTACTGTTCACTGGGCAAGATTCTTGAAGAGATAATATAATTAACCTTTAACTTTCTTGTTTCCCCAGGGCACATCCTCCTATGTGGTTATCTGAGTGCTCTGTTTCTTTTTAGACACCCTATAATTATTCTAAGCTCTCATCCAGTTTCTGAACTTCCTTGAAGAAATCGTCAGGAAAAATAATATAAGACAGATTCTCCTCCTCAGATCTAAGAAACTTCATGCTGGGACTGTGGGTAGAGTCAAATGCTTTCTCTACTTCTCAGGGGATACTGCAACAGTGTAGCATTGTCCCCACACGGGGAGAGCTCAGTCCCACCAATAGCAAAAATGAGGGAGCTACCAATGGGTTTTATGAATGACGGTGATGTGATCAGATTGTTGCTAATAAATAGCATTGGCTGTGCTGTGGAGACAGGCCGTCAGGGGACAGGAGCAGACTAGAAAAATCAGTTACTGGGGTGATTTTCAGTTCAGATATGAGATAAAGTTTGTAATAATGGCAATTGTCATACACAGGAAGATTTTAGAAATTTTTAGTTAGAAAAATCACTAGAAGTTGGTGATTGATTAGATGTAAATGGGATTGGGGGGGTTAGGGAGTTGAAGATTTCAGGAATGACACCCAGGTTTCTTATTGGAGCAACAGGGTAGAAAATAGAAAATAAGAGTTGACATTTATTGATACTTTCTATTGTCTAACACTGTTCTCAGCTCTCTACATATACAGTCTCAATACAATAAAATTTTGAGGTAGGTACGACTGCGATTATTCACATTATAGAAGATAGGACACTGAAGCATAAGAGATCAATAATTTGCTGCAAATCACACATCTGGTAAGTTCTGGAGCCAGGATCCACAGCCACACTGTTTCAGAGCCCATGCTCCTGACCTCTGTAACATGCACTGAGGAAAGTGTTCCAAGGATAAGACAGCTTAGTTCTGAACAGTCTGTTTTAAGTACTTTGGAGACATCCAAGGAGAGATATTGCATAAATCATTGAATATACAGGACTCAAATTCAAGAGTGAGGACTAGGTAGAATGCAGATATTTCAGTCATTACCTGTAAATGGGAATTGAAACTAAGGGGTGGATTGTCCAGAGACAGTGTAGTAACAGAAGAGTAACAGAAACAGAAGAGTAAATTGCAGGACTGAGCCCTAAGGAGTACCAATATTTAAAGGGTGGGTGGGGGAGGAAGAGTGGACAAATTGGGCAGAAGGAGCTTTCCGAGAGGTAGGAAGAGGCAAAAGAGTTTGATGTCGTGAAAAGCAAGAAGAAAGTGATCCACAATGACAAATGCTACTGGAAGAAAGGTGAGAATTTAAAAGTATCCATTGCTTTCAATGTGAGAGAACTAAACCCATGTAAAGGCTGATAAGGATATAGTCAGTAAAGAAGGATAGAGGAAGATAAAGGAGAGAGACGATCAATAAACCAGGCCTGTGACAGTGTGTGCTGAAGAGGCTGGTTTCAGAGCACAGGTGAAGAAAGATCCTAGGTAGGAAGCAGGACACCTCATCCCTTATAAAAGAAGGGAAGGAGGGTTGAATGGGACAGTTGAAGGGAGATATCTGGATTTGGTGGTGAACATTATGGTCTAATGATTTCCATTTCTTCTATAAAGGAGGAAAGGTAATCCATCTCGTGCCAATGCCCTCTTAATTTTCCACAAAATTATTTGAATTGTTCTCAAACTTTCTAGTTATTTCTGATCCTGAACAGCTTTTATTGATAGGGGTTATATCTATCTATATTTACCATATAAAAGATTAAAACTGAGACATTTAACAATATTTATTAGTTGAATTTATAGAAATAGAAAATAGAATTGTGATTACTAGAAGCCAAGAGGGGAATGGGGAATGTTGAGAGGTTGGTTAATGGACACAAAATTACAACTAGATAGGAAAAATAAGTTTTAGTGATCTACAATAATGATAGTCATCTGCAATTAACAATAATTTATTGTATGTTTTCAAGTGGCTCGAAGAGAGTAGCTCAAATGCTTCCATCACAAAGAAATGATAAAGTTTTGTGACGATGAATATGCTAACTACCCTGATTTGATCATCACACATTCTATACTTGTATTGAAATATAACTCTGTACCCCATAAATATGTACAATTAATAGTATCAATTAAAACTAAATAAATTCTTAAATAATACAATACAAAAAATAAAAATATTTATTACCTTATTTAAAATAATAGTAAACCTGCTACATGTTAACATAAAAACATGTTTTATGAAAAATACATATAGTTTCCAAACAAAAAATAACTTAGTGACAAGAGGGATGTTGTTTTACATTTTTTTTTTCAAATTTTTTTAATACTGGACTTAATACAAGATACTTAAATTCTCAGCTCTTGCAATATATTGTTTTGGTTGAAGTGTATTTTAAAAAAACCAGCATTATACAGATGTATAGTTGGAAAAAGAAGCATTTTACTAGCCTTGCCAGACAATTGTGGGCATTGTTGTTTGAAATAACCAAAGCTGGACAAGTGGTAGTTTCTCAAAGATTAATGGCAATGAGGAATTTGAAATCATATATCAATGTACTTTTCATACTTGATTACGTTAAAATCCATTGGTCTATCTTACATCCAGTCTTATTAGCTTATGTAGGAACAAGAATAAATTTAACTAAATGGTTATGTTTGTATCAGCACTGTCCAATTAGATTATGAAACTGGAGATATTGGAAGAGATGCAAACAAGACACCAATCAATAACAGTGCAGGAGTTATAGATAGCAGGACAAAGCATGTGTTTTGGAATAAGGGTGAGCTGTAGATCCTGGATATATTACAAGAGATGAGAAATAAGCTGGGATAGTGTTATGGATTGAATAGTGTCCCTCCCAAAAGATATGTTAAGGTCCTAAACCTGGTACCTATGAATACGACCTTATTTTTAAATAGGTTCTGTGAAGATGGAATCAAGTTAAGATGAGGTCATACTGCAATAAGATGGGCTTCTACTTCACTATGACTGGTGTCCTTATAAGAAGAGGAAAATGTCACATGAAGAGTGACACACAGAAAGAAAGCTATGTAACAACAGGCAGAGGTTAGAGTGATGCATCTTCAGGCCAAGGAATGCCAAGGAGTGACAGCCACCACCAAAAGCTAGAAAAGAGGTAAGGAAGAATTCTACCAAGAGTCTCAGAGCAAATGTGATTCTGTTAACACTTTGATTTCTGTCTTCTGGCCTCCAGAACTGGGAGAAAACAAAGTTCTGTTGTTCTAAGCCACCCAATTTGTGGTATTTTGTTATGGCAACCCTAGAAAACTAATACAGATGGAGTGGTAGAAGGTACTATGTTTCTAATCACTCACTCCTCTTTTCCATCAGAGGAATCTTACATCACCACCTATTGCCATGTGGCCTTCAGTACCCATGGGAAGGAATATATCTCACAGCTCCATGGGAGTTAAGCCTGATTGTGTGATTTGCTTTGTCTAATAGAATGTGAATAGAAGTGACATAGGCCATTCCTCAGCAGAAGCTTTAAGAGACATTGCATGTTTCTGTTGCTTCTCTTTCCTTCTCCCAGGAGAACGGCAGGTCCCAGATAGGGACTGTTCCTTTAGCCTATGTGTAGCAGAGATACAACCAACCCACATGCCACATTAGTATTATTGAAACCTATAGAGATTTGTGGCCATTTGTTACTGCAACAAAACCTAGCAAAAGCTAGGCTCTCAAATTAATTCAAAGAAATGAATTTTTCTCCATCACAGCTAGTGTTTTTGATACCAGATTGACATCATAATAATTACAATAATTCTATCTATGAAGGCTACCATAGACGTTGGCGTTTAAATTCCTTTTCAAGATGCTCTACAGCTCACTGCAAATTACCTCAGTTTCTTCACTGTATAAAATTTCAATAATAAAAACCTAGCTTATGGTTGCATTAAACTTATCAGTTACCTATGTATTAGTGTAACGTTCTGATCTTGTTTCTTACACAGATGGAGCCAGGACAGTGTCACCTACCTTAACTGTGGGTGGGGGAGGTTGGGCATGGAGGTGAGAGCTGAAAAGCATGACAGGACACAGGACAGCTATGTTATTTCACAGCCAAATTTCCTGCTTCTTAGAACCTAAGTTTTTAAATTGTAACAGGCCAGTAATATGACTTAATGTCTAAAAAGCTCTCAGATCATAAATGGATAGAGGTAGACTTTTAATATTATATTTTAAGTCCATTTCTAATAAACTAGGATGGTAAATAGTTTAGAAATAAACTGTAAGTACTACTGAGAAGACACATCATAGGATACTGTATATGACTTCCATTCATTCAACAAATATTTATTGAGAAATTTTTATGTGCCAGGCATTCTTCTAGGTGCCGGAGATACAGCTGTGAACAAAGTAAATGAACCATTCTTGTGTAGCTTACATTCTTCAATGACATGTTATTTCTTTCTAGGTCTATTTTGTCATGAGGTTTTGAGTGCAGATTGTAGTTGTTAATTGGTACTGCTACTTTTTAAAAGTATGTGTACACTATCTTTTCTAATGTAATTCTAAGGCTCCCATATTGCCTAATTTTTTCAACAGTATAACTGTAATTGGTATCAATACCAATTCAGAATTACATTAGCAGCACTAATTTTACCATCCTGAAGTGGATATACTCACCAAAGAAAAAATGTTTACTAAACATTAGTTAGTCTGGAGACATAGATGATACTTTACCATTCATATAGTGACAGACTTTACTTACAATTTGAAAGACATGTCACTCTCTTTATTCCAATACTACAATAGAGCAATTAAAACAAGACACTTGTCTTTGAATGTGTCTTTCCTATCACTACTAATGCAATGTATTGGGTCATTAGCTCCAGTACTATGAATAGGTTCTCACTACCCCATTCAATTTAATTAGTGTACCAGATAATATATAAGAGCATAATTTGCACTGCAGCTAATAGTAGATAATGGCTTTTAAAAAGAGAGGGCAATTGTCTTACTCTGTGATGACTACAGGACAAATATACACACACACACACACACACACACACACACACACACACACACACACACACCTGGCATCTTGAAAGATATCAAGACACAACTCTCTCACAAAGAGCAAACGTCATCATCTTCTCTCTAGAAATTAAGTATAATCTCAAAACGGGATAAGACATTGCCACACATAGAGAGCAAATATGTTAAAAGGAGTCTTATCCTCTTTTTTTTATTTTTTTATTTTTTGGTTCAATTACAGTAAACAGGCAGACAGAGCATGACATTAGCTAGCCTGTTGATCATTTCATACTTTTGACATAGTGACCAAATCCAAATACTTAAGCAATATACTCTAATATTTTTTCTTGTTATGTGGGCTAATATACTATCAGTTTACTTTCAGATATGAAATTGAATCAATATTGAAATCATATCCATAACAGAAAAGGGAAGGTATGTTTCTCACAGTGATGGTGTTAGTTCTACGCATTAAGGATTTAAGCTAACTTCTTTGTTGAATTCACTAACTTATTACATTTATCTGCAATCTGTATCTACATGTAGCTACAGAAAATAACCTCGATGCACTGGCAAAAGAGAACTTTCACATTCAATAAACCTCAATTAAGTACCAGTCATGTCTCAGGCAACATGCTAAGTCCTGGCACTTAACGTCACCCAGGTCTCAAGTTGCTGAATATTTAGTAAGGGAGACAGATAATGGGATGTTGTAAACAACTAGGAAACAGTTTGGCTATCCAAGAATTAGGTTCTGAAATCAACACAGAGCCTCATATTTGAGCAATTTCCTGTAGCACCATGTGAATATGGAATCAACAGATGATGTGTCAAATCAGAAATATATAAAACCATTTTTAAATGCCCAAAAGGCTTGTAGATGAAAAACGCATGATTGATTTAAGGTATTGTGATTTAAGGTATTGTGAGAGAATAAAAATCTTAAATTAATGTCTGGGATTAGACAAACATTAAATCAAAGGTGGTATTAGTGTCTCAAGCATTTCAGGAAGAGGTTGATTTTGAACATGCTGCTACCCACGATTCTAGAATAGACTTTTAGGCAGTCTCATTTAATTTGGATTAAGGTATGAACATATGTAAAGCCAGCGTGCCTAGGACAGAAGAAGGGTGAAAGACAGCTCTGCTCCAGGATAAGAGACAGTAAAGGGACAGAAGAAAATGGTTACCATCACATACCTTAAGAGACCAGGAGGTCTCAGAGTTTGGGGCTCTATCTGCAAGTCCACAATGCAACATAGGTGTTTATTTTGGAAAAGAACTTGAAAGAGATAGATTGGTGATGGCAAGGATTGATTTTTATTTCCACCAAAATGTTCAGTAGAGAGAGAACTTTCACATTCAATAAATCTCCACTAAGTACCAGCCTATTGAATTAGAAGTGGAGCCAATTTCCATTTGGCCAGTTATATGAGGAGTCATGTGCAGAAAGCCGAGTTAACTGGGACCATACTCCCAATTTATTCCAAAGCTGTTTAGGCTGCCTCATAGCTTGGTACTCTAGCCAGTTGTCTAACTAATCTGCCTGTATTCCAAGTCTGAGAGGAAAAAAAGTGAATTAGCTAGGCAGTCACGAATATCTGATTTGCATGATGGCTAAATTTCTCATTTTAAGTTACTAACTTGATATTCTGGCTTTTAGATCAGCCTTATGAGTTTCTCAGCAAGAAGTTGCAGCATCTCCACATCTATCCACTCTGGGACCCTAGTAAGACAAGTTCCCAACCCTGCAAAGCCAATGGGATAAGCCCCAGCCTAGGATAAATTTACCAATAAAATGCAACCTGGTGAGGGCCTGCTTTGAACACCATAACCTCTACCACCTCTGGCGATAGCTAATTGGACCAAAGATTGGTGCCCAAGCCATAGTGAGCTACAAAGGGCCTAATCACAAGAACTGGGTGATAAATTATAGAGTTAGATCTTTCTTAGGGAATTTCAATATAACTTCAAAAAGAGTCAACAAACAACAGGAGAGATGTATGAAGAATGCAGTAGACAGAAGCCAACAGGCAACAGAGATGAAACATCAGTGGAAGTCATCAGTAAGTAGAATCCATAAGGTAGAGAGGGGGATTGAGAGGTATTGTTCAGTACTGACTGATGGACATAAAGTGGCAGAGGCACCATAACATCCTAAAGGATGACTATAGTTGTCATAGACTGCGCAATATCCCTATTCTCCTTTGGGTCTATATTCAGTTGTGGAAACAATTCTTTGTCTCCTTTACATCTGTATCTGTGGTTCCTTCCCAGAGACCTCCACTAAGTGAGATAACTCAAAATGTTTTCTTTCTTACAACATTGCAGAGCCTACGTATTTTAGACACATTAAAATACAGATGTTGTCATTTGAACAATTTTTTTTATTTTCGCAAGGTTGTTTTTTCAAAATTGATAAAATGGTTTTGTATGTTTATGTGCTAAAGTTTTATCAAGAAGAAACCTTTTTTGAATAAAAAAAACATCTTTAATATTTTTTCAACTAAACCAATAAACATATTTTTCTAAATGTATGACAAAATAAATCAAAAAGTTCAGAATTGAGTATCTCTCATAAATAGAAAATTATTACTTGTCATGTATTCTGAAAACAAAGCAAAATAATCCAGTTGATTCATTTTCTAATCCATGATATAGATGATACACAATGTATTTTGTCACTGTTGATTTATACTTTATATTTTTTTTTCTGAGGTTCAGTAATCTGATCCAAGTGTAATCATTTAGCTCAATTTACTTCTGTACTTACATAAAACTGTTCTATTCTCATTTCTGTCACCAATTGAATCCCTTATCTCCAGCTGAAGAATTCATTGTCCCTGAAATATTAAATAAAAACCTAATCTGTGGTTAGTCCTGCACTAACCACTCATCTTAACCCAAAAATGTAGAAAGAGAAGTCTCTACAATTAAGATAAAATTGATAAATTAAAAAAAAAAGAACTTGAGCATTACCTGTAGAAATAAGACAAATAGAAGCTTACTCAAGAGAGAAATTGAAGGCAGTATACTAAATAATAACATAGACTACATATGAAAATGTTTTTTCGAATTGGAGAAGCTCTGAGATAATGCTTGTTATTTATGGTAAAATAGAAAATTGGTGTAAGGTGAAAATCACGGCAGGCTACAGTTTGACTTCTTGGTGAATATGAGCATGGGATTAGAATAGCACAGCAGAGGGGAGACCGTCTCAGGCCATGGCCATGAAGTCAGGAAGTGGTTTTA
Organism: Cynocephalus volans; assembly: GCF_027409185.1. Classification (NCBI taxonomy): domain Eukaryota; kingdom Metazoa; phylum Chordata; class Mammalia; order Dermoptera; family Cynocephalidae; genus Cynocephalus; species Cynocephalus volans. Next base: position 103,933,740 of record NC_084461.1, read on the forward strand.
TCCAGTGCAGGCATCAGGATGAAGGAGGCATGGAAACAAAACACACTAAGCAGTGGGTTTCACTGGTGAGAGATCTAGAATATAAGGCCCAATTTCTTTAATCCATAAGCACTATGAACCTTAAGCAGGAAACTGTCCTAATAAAAGTGGTTTCAGGAAGGGAGATACTGCCAGCAGCAAGACCTGCTAGGAGACCACTGTAATAATCTAAGTGCAATAAGACAAGTTACCAGAATAGAGTCAGTTAGAACATGGCAAAGGACAACTTAAAGAGACATAAACGAATGATTGGGAATTAATGGATTACGGGATAGATGCAAAAGAATTGAAAATAAAAATTATCCAACCCCTTAAGCTTATGGCATCAGAGTTTGAAATATGACGCAGCTGGGGGGGCAGTGAGGTGGATGCTGCTTGGGTAGGGAAATTGTAATTTTGAAATCATCAGAGAGTTAGTCTGGTGGAACTGGACATGAGAGAGGAGAACAGTAGTTCATGTATGTTTTATTCTGCCTGAAGATCCTGCTGGCTCCAAAGAGGATCAGTGAGCTCGGGTACTGTAAATGTGTGAAGGGAAACAGGACATAGCTTGATTGTGGTTGACTCTCCACTAATAAAGTGAGAGAATACACAAATGGACAATGGACAGACCATCTATAAAAACAGAACTCTGAACTACACAATCTACAGCAATCAGCCCAAGAAACAAACCCATTATCTACGGTAACCAGCCAGGAAGCCAAACAATAACCTCAGTCACGTTTGGCCCAAACTGGCCAGAACTTGATTAAAAGCTGACAGCTTCCCAATTTTCATTCCTGCTTCCAATTTAAGACCAAACAGAGAAAGCCAAATATGCACCCTAACCAACCACATAAGATGCCCGCTTCCGGTTAGCCACCTACAGCCGTGCCAACAGCCTCCAGTCAGGGCATACCTGGAGCCTTCCCTTTTTTCCACTATAAAACTTTCCCACTCCTCTGCCTACCTTTTGAGTCTCTTCCAAAACACAAGCGATGGTAGCTGACTCCCTTGTTACAGCAAGCTCTGAATAAACAGACTTCGCCTGTTCTCAATTTGATTGGTCTGTGTTTATTTCCTCAGGAGGTTAGTGCTAAGTTTCTCTCTAAGGGCAAGCATATCTCATCCCTGTGGGAATTAATTAATTATCAGTTAATTAATTAAAAATAATTACCTAGAGAGTCTCCATCTACTATTCTCACACGAGGAAAACTCATTCCTTATATTCAGATGATTTTAAAGCAACTTCTTGAGAACCTTGAGAAACAAATGGTATTTTGCTGAAGGAACGTTTGACTCCTACTTCTTCCTGCTTTTATTACCCAGAGCCCACACATTAGCTGAGAATGTCTCTGAGTCAACCAGGATAGATGGCAAAATCTCCCAATAGATTATTTATGATCCTAATTGGCCCGGGGTGGGGGGAGTGGGAAAGGAGGTAGTTTCAATCTCTATCACTACATTTAATTTACTTTTCCCTACATTGCATACAACACAGTGTCAAAAAGGCAATGCAGTATAAGAAACCACCTTTGGAAAGAGCAGGAGAAGGAGGAGAAAAACCTGAAAGGCAAGTCTTTGCCTAAAAGAGATGCTCACACAAAGTAGGTTACTTATAATCAACCACTTTCATTATTATGAAACAGGGAAAGTAGGGACAGGGTTCACCCATTTCAAGGGTTCCCATAATTTGATGAAACCATTTAGCAACCCAAGAAACAAGAGACCAGAAGATTTACAACAGATTGCTTGGTATATTTACAGAATTAAACAGAAAACTATAAATCTGTAAATTATTTAAATTATATGTAGAGGTAGCAGCCTCAGATTAAGCATAAATTTTACCACCACTGTAATAGTATCTTGAAAACTAGTTGGAAGAGCCCACAAGTTAATGAATTTGTGTAAGAAATAAAGAGGCCTCCCAACGATCAAACACAAAGTATCCTGGAGGAGAAAACCCGGATCACAGGCTTGACCCAATAGCAACACTCCAGCCACTGAAAGAAGAGCAACAAGGTTAGATTTTCAGTGTGACAAGGTTAGATCTGTTGTCTATCACAGCCTGTAAAGGAACTGTAAGAGTGACAAATTAATACTGAATAAGCTTTTTACACTCAAAAATCCCTGGGAGGCTTTATAAGAAGTATGTCTAGCACACCAGGTAGAAAGACCTTCTTGCCACTTCCTAATGGCCCAGTGTGGGCAGGGCTCTGCACATCATGAGTGCAGCTAGAACAGGACAAAAAGCAGCCCCAGAGGAGCTGTGGCTTCCCCACTGGCAGCAGCAGTAGGACCATTGCAGTCACAGTCAGTCAGATTCCCCAAGGACCCTGCACCAGGCATCTTCAGAGCAGCACAGCTCAGTCCACTCTCACATAACTGGAGGCAGTGCCCTTGACATGAACATCATCACCCTCATCTCCACACCTTCAATAATGGACACCCATGAAGGGATGTGCAGGGCTTCCCAGGCAGCAGAGGTTAGAGAGGTTAGAGAAATATATGAAGAATCATAGAAGTAAATGCAGAAAACTTTAAGTGGGACTAGAGTCGCCAAATAAAAGGTAAAGATGAGACCCAGAATAAGAACACTTATTCCTATCTGTATGATCCTCATTTCTCTTCAAGGAAGATAGGTGGTTTTGGGAAAACACTAGTTATAGGTATGTAATTTTGTTTTCGGGGATGCTATTTTGAACATTTTTAAACGATGGGGTTTTTCTTTCTCTCCCTCCATCCTCTACCACCTTGAATCATAATGTCTGGCAGCCTCTATGCCATTCCCATCCCAGAGAAAGTTCCTTCCAGACTGGGAAAGGAAAGAAAAAGAAGCATTTTTCTATGGCAGAAAGAAAGCAGAGGAAGAGGCAGACGCATGTGTCCTACTTCCCACTTCCAGATGGAAACCCTCGAAGACCGTGGTGATAGTGAAGTGGGGGGAGCACAATGCCACCCAGGCAGTCTCTGGCCTCCTTCGGGGTAGCCCAGGAAAACCTGCAGGTCTTTAGGAGTAGGCTGGCATGTGACTCGGTGCCATACCCAGCGTGGCACAGGTGAGGTTACCCTGGCAGAGGGAGGCGGCCAAGCAGATGAGCCTGAGGTTTGCTCCTGGTTTTCCTCCGCCTCCACATGGATCGTGGAGTTCCACATGCCTGGCACAGAACATGCAGAGGCGCTAAGAGAGAGGTGGGGTCAGGACATGCTGCAGTAAGTGGAGATTTCTTATCAAAAGAAAATGGCCACAGTCACAGACTTCAGCAGTCTGTGCCAGCACACAATTCTAGAAGTCCAGGTGGTGTGAGCTGCACCTTCGGGTATACCAGGCCAATAAGAACAGGGACGACCCAGAGGATGCCTAGCAGACAACAAGGTCCCCTGCCCTGATGCCACAAGATGGCATAAGGTCCCCTCCTACATATAGCCACATGACATCTTACAAAGTATCTGGGAGGAGGGGGGGAGAACCTGAAAAACAAGCACTTAACTGAAAGAGAGTGCCATACAAAAGAGATCATTAAGAAGACACAATTCTTTTGCAACTTCAGAATGCCCCTCTTCTGCCAGCCCTGACCCCAACCCTATACATACACCCAAGGGGACAAGCTTCATGAGAAAATTATATCCACTGCAAGAAAGACATAGTTCCATTTTATTTTAACATCCAAGTGGACATTATATATTTGTATTCTAAAACTACCTCAAAATATTATACATAAAAAAGCCTTAAACAATATTGTGTCTATTTATGAGAGAAATATAGTTGACACGGAGGGGAAGAAGAGGCAAAGAGAAAGAAAGTTCATGAGACAAAGGGACTGTTTGGTCTGAAGATTAGCCAGAGGACTAGGTAGAATGTCAAAAGTGAGAGCACAGAGAGCACTGGAGAGAGACACGCCAGCGGGAGCTGCGCACAGTCCACCGCGCCACAGAGAGGACTAACAGTGTGACGATATAATGGTACAGCAGGGGCCGTCAGCATTAGTTATGACAAATCTATAACCAATGCAGATATTGGCGTTTTCAAAATGCATCTCCGGTGTTGTGATGAATCTGCTGCCATGCCTCAAATGACAGCAAGAAAAACGGTGAGGCATTTTTTCCATACACTGCATACTAAGCTTTAAAATTCAGTATTATTTCAGAATCATATTTTATTGACTCCTGTGGAGTTAGAGGTACATGAGTTGTATAAAAAGTGGAATCATGACAGAAGGATCATTCTGATTCTAACTTATTACAGGTGCTGTGTGGAGTTATTTACAATAAAGAAGGTGCGTATTTCCAGTAAGAGCCTGGAGTTTTGTTAAAGTCATTTTTCACAGTGTTGCACTGGTGTGGATGTAGGACAGAGTAGAATTAAAAGTTTGTCTTCAGAGAGATGCCACAGAGATCTGAAAGAGCTCTCCAAAAGCTCCTCTAAAAATATGATGCCTAAGCTCCAAATGTCACACTGTTGTCTAATTATTCTTAAATATTGATGCTTCTGAATTTCCTAGTATTAACCTATGCTGAGTCCGTTCCTTGCTGAGCAGCAATTCTGAGTGTCCTAATAAAGTGGTGTGCAGATCTCTGGAACACCATTTGCATGGGGAGCTCCCAAAGGGAGTATGAGTCAGGCAAACGTCACTGGACCAGAGACAAACTTCAATCATGGGAGAGGACTGAGAATTCTGAGTACAATCTAGGGTAACTTGGGTTTTCCCTACAGCCCAGCAGCATGGGGCTCATGACAAGGACAGACGAATTGGAAATAGAAGTCTAAAAATCTATCTTGCTAAGGAACCGCAAATCAGAACTCATTAGTAATCACCCAATTGTGATAACATTTACACAGAGGGGAGAAGAGCATTCTCCCAAAAACTATGCCTGGAATCACTGAAATTCTGGGAAGAGCAGCCTTGGCCCCTCCAGAGCTCCAGTGCGTCAGCAGAAGGAGAACACCATGGGCCCCAGCAGAAGTGGAAATGACATGTAGACTGGACATCAGCTCCCAAAAGAAGTGGCACAGTGCACAGGGGTATTAGAGTTACCAACAGAGAAGGCTTATTCACAAACACAACTGAAACATCTTGAGGACTTCAGGTATAATTATTTTGGAGAGAAAAGGACTTTTCAGGAGATGGAACTCCTGAAGCGGCAGGTTGATACAAACGCCACATAGCACAGGTTGTTACTGTTAACATCTCCCGGTGTATAAGATTAAATAGGTATAGCTGGGGAACACAAGTCACATAGATATCCAAGGCAAGTTTCCATAATTATCCTCAGAGTTCCAGGATTCTTAACCTGGGGTCAAAGATCCCTAAATGATCTTGGGAAGTTTTTAAAAAATAAATACTCAACGTTTTATAAGTAAAACCACAAGTTTACAAAATTCTATCTAGGGGTCTTCGTGGGCATTTCTTCTGAGAAAAATGTTCATAATTTTATCAGATTATTAAAGGGGTCGGTGACCCCTCAAAAGTTAAAAATCTAAAATACTTTTTGCTATATCTCAAATATACACCTCATTTCTTAAGACCCAGTGGAAATGGAGAAGATCTCTTTGTGTTCATTCTGAGAGCTTTGGAGTTGATTTCATAGATCTATGATCCAGGATATCTTTGATCATCAGAATCTTGCAACATGAGAAATTCCCATTCAAGTGGTGTTATCATGCTTTCTCTGCTCTGTCCCCTAGACTTGCAGCACAGAACTGTGTTCAGTCTACCCAGAAGAATCTCAAAAGATCCCGAAGACAACCAACACAAGCTGCAAGAATACGGACCATTTGCACATCTTTATGAGCTTTTCATAAGAATTCTGCACCCACTGAAAATGGTAGAAACCAGGGTTGAGTGAAAACTATAAAATTAAGCTCCATGTATTTACCAAGAAGCACTGTTTGGATAGAGAAATAAGGCACCTGACCTGCTCTGGTGGGCATTCTTTGTTGGCAAGGAGACAGAGTGGGATTTTTTTAGTATTATGGTCATAACAGCTTCAGCTGATAGCAGAGAAGCATCTGTTTCCTTACTGAGATGCGTAGGTATTTTACATATGCTTTGGAACTAAAAAGAAAAGAAAAAATCATAAGGGCATTATTAAACATCGGATGACTTTTTTTCTCTCTTTTTTTTTTTAGTTACCACATTCCATCTCTTTTCAGCACTGCTAAATTAGATTATTACAGTGATAAATCCAATCAAATATGCAAGTGTTACCAGTATGTGACTGTAACCCAGCACCATTGACCTTGTAGGTATTTCAGTTCTGTTGAGATAATTACCAGGAGAACAAATTATAAATATAGGTCACTACTACAGTAAGCACAATCCACTCCAAAAGCAGTTAGCTCTGAGATAAATTACCTAAGAAATCCACCAGATCCCCAAGGTCTTTCCATTGTGTTCGCTAGTCAAAATTCTAACATGAGCACTAAATCAGAAATTCTAGTTTCCAGGGACTTTTCTCCTTAGACTTTAAACAGTATCTTAAAAATGCATTTCACTGTGTGCATTAAAACCTATATCAGAGAAAGTAAGAAAATTCTAATCTCTTTTGGAAAGAAAAAATAGAATTGGTCACTTCAAAATTATTGCCCTGTTATCTATGGTATTGGGAAAATCCAGTAAATTTTGTGACACAATGATGCATGCATACCCAAGAAAAGATTTCTAAAGGATGTTTCCTCTGGTTAAACTATCTTTTAATAACAATAATTACTTATTCTGGAGACACTTAATGATAATCTCAATATACAACTGCACATTTTTAGAAATTTAAGCAAAAATTAATCAATCTAATTTCTGCTAAAGAAAGAAGAAAAATTCTCTGAAGACCACACTTTCTTAAGAGTCTATAAGTTTAAGGCAGCAAAGTAATTTGAAAGAAATTTATTAAAGTATCCTCAAATTAAAACATTTACATCCTAAAGCTGTAATTAGGGCAAAGGTAAAGGCAGAAGATTCACAAGCAATCCTGGCTACTTCTGACTGCTCTTTGGATGCTGCCTTTGCTAATTCATTGTCCTGCTTCCATTGTTAGTTATGGGGGCTCCCCAAGGTTTCGTAATGACTCTTGCTTCTTTTCCTCTCCCTCTATTTTATTCATTAACTTATACAATTTTAACAATTTGAGTAGAGATTGAGCTAACATGGACTGATGCCTTCTGAACACTAAGCACTGTGCTAGGCACTTTTGGAGTTAACTGAAAACATTATGTGACTAATTTCTTGATTATTCCTTTCCACCAAACAGTTCCATGTGATTTGCTCAGCTCTATCAAAAAGCAATTTAGAATGTGCTGCATTCTAAAGACAGCTAAGAGTCAAGGGGCAGGGTTCTTGCCCCAGCTCTGATGATTTATGTGACCCCAGGCAAGTCACTAGATCTCCCCCAGTCTCAGTAAACTAAAGATATTGAAATAGATCAAGAGTTACAACCTGGTAGACCACTGGAAAAATCCAACCTGCAGACATATTTGCTTGGCCTGCATGATGATTTAAAAATCTGAAAGGTTGTATAAAAATCTGGCAAAAAGTAGAAGATCTAAACCTAGTTTCTTTGATGGCAATAATTGGCTACATCCAAACAGCAGTTGGCCTTTTAGGAAAGGCCTGTATTCTCTTGTTACCTACAATCCCCAATGTCCCCTGTTGCATTATTAGTGTTCCCCTTTGTCATTTACTTTATATGACTTACTTCTCAATCAGATGGCCAACCCCAGCACTAAAATGCACTGGTTTTACTTATAAATGCAGCTTTTAATTCACTTTATTTCAGTCTTTCTCCCCTCTTTAGTTTGAGGGGACTTCAAAAAGTTCACGGAAAATAGAATTAAAAGATAACAAGTCTTTACATGAACTTTTTGAAGTACCCTTGTACACTACCATAAGCATGCATTTAAAGTCTATATCAAACTTTTCAGTATTAAGTAAATTCATCTCTTTCATTGTGGACTACTCATCCCTTTTTAAATTCTGTTTGACAAATGTTGTCATATGTAAACCCCCAAGACTTCAAAATCTTGCTTCTTACTTCTCTCCACACTTTACTCATAAGCAAATGCTATAAGCTCCTTCTCAGAAATTACAGTTCTCATCCTCTTATACCCAGGCCAATATTCTTTCTATAACTCTCCCTAACCAATTCATCCATTGAAAATAAGAACAACCGTGTTCCTTATAAGTCTATAAAGCTCCCAGCAAGTTAGGGCATCTCCTAAAAGAGGAAATCATAGGTTTCAAGGGTGTTTGTAACAGAGACTACAAGTTACTATCCAAGAGCCATTGCCTCCTTATTCTGTACTTAAAAAACCAGATTTCATTTGAAGTGTCAGTGCAACCAGGTTACATTTCCCAGGTGCTCCTGGAGCTAGGTGTAAGCATGTAATCAAGCTCTGACCAATTAAATTAGCAGAAGTTTTACATTAGAATTCTGAGCAAACTGCTTAAAGGAAACCAACTCAACTGGGAGAAAGCCTCTTTTTCTTCTTCCTAACTACAAAACAGATGTGGTGACTGGAACTTCAGCAGTCATTTTAAATGAAGAGGTAATATCTTAGAGAATGAAAGCCCGTGCACTAAGATGATGGAGAAAAAGGCTAGGAGCCTGGTCCCTGATGACCACAGAGCATCACTCTAGTGTTTAATGTGAAATAGACATAAACTTCTTTTATAAAAACCATTACTAAGTTTGGTCATTCCTCTTATCACCTGAATCTAATTCTAACTAGCAATGGTAGACTTTCGTCTTCAGCTAGCCCACCCTCGTAGTAATCTCTTCCATTTTTTCTACTCAAATCACTATGATGTTCCTTTTCCCAAAACTGTTTGTATCTCACCATTTTATGAACACTTTCCAAATTAAGAGTGCCATGTCCTTGTGCCGCCCCTGCCCCCAAATACACTCTTACCCCAGGAACCTCTCTATCCCTCATATTATAAGTTTTTTCCTAGCTACTTTCTTAGCCCTGAGGCCAAAATAATTGAAAAATGGATGGGAATCAGCAAATGGGAAGGACCTCAGTAAAGAGGAAGAAAAGGACAGTTGAAAGCCATCAATTTGTTGTGAGGAGTTTTTGTTTTCTTTTGTTTTAACCCATGAAGCATCTGTATCTCTTCAGCATAGAACGAACCATAAAAAAGAAGAGTTTGGGAAAAAATTATTCCAATTAAGAGAGTCCAATTACGGTTAGAAGAGGCACTGTCTACCACAAGGAGTAGAATGGTAATTTTTTCTACAGAGAATTTTTTCAGTTTTCCTAGAAGGTTTAAGGCTGTCCTTGAGTTTGGAACAGACATTGAACCTTAGCACAATGCCCAGAACCAACCCCCATTCTCACACAGTCCAGAGGAGATCCCTAGGCCTGTCTTTGTTCATTTTACAACTACAGTCTTAAGACTTCACTGATCTCAATATGCTTTGTTTAAATCCCACTTCTCAGGTCATCTTTAGTTTCTCAGAAAACCATGAGTTGCTTACCTACAGGCAGTGAGAACCATGGGGCTGCCTTGCCTCTAACTCTTTCTCTGCCCTCCCTGCCATGCTGATCTCATTAGAGTAAAATCTATTACATAAATCTCTTTCATCATCTCTTCCCCTTAAGAGAAATTACTCTGTTGCCTGCCAGCCTAGTCAAATGTCATAAAGGTCACTGTTGAAGAAAGTAAAATGATACAACAATGTCCACAATAGAAGAGAAAAACTAATGAGCCACTGACCTTAATATATTTATGTATCTCAGGATCAGTTATGTGAAATTCCTTGAAACATCCCCACTTTGAGTTATAGAAGAGAAAATTTATTTGAGTCATTAAGCCTTCCTAAAATACTCATGGGGGAAAAAATCATAGTTACTATATCTTGGGTTTTCATCCAAATTACATAAGAGCATCAGAGTTGAATATGAAATATCAGGATGTCCCACAAGGATAAACCCAGCATACAAAATATGAAAGTGGGTGGAAATGGTCAGAGACCCAGGACACAGGTGGTATTCAGAAGGCTGTCAGCAAGTAACCAAGCCCAACCATTAGACTGAAACTCTCAGCCAAGACTCTAATCACTGACAGGGTGCATTAGTTCAGCTTTTTTTAAGATACAGAAAATTCAATACAAACTTATTTAAGTAGAGAATAAATTGGCTCAGAGTTGGCTTAAGATATGGTTGCTTGAGAGGACTCAAATGATGTCAGCAGATGTTCTCCATCTGTCCATGTCTACTTGGCTCAGCTCCTCTCTGCACATATTTAGCTTCATTTTTTAACACAGTCACCTTCAATGTCTCATAAGTGGTTGCTGAAGCTCTAGACAATACAGCTTCTTAGACCCTATCCTTCAAAAACTAAAGCATGTGTTTCCTGGTAGATTCTACAAAAGTGCTCTCCTTCTTACTCTGACAGAACCTGCTTGGGTCACATCCTAGCCTTGAACCAATGACAACAGCTTGTGAAACATGAATGGAACTGAGTCATTTGTTCCATCCCTGCAAGTGGGGAAGACATGGCATATGGTTAACAAAGAAAGCAAAATAGATATGGGATAGCTGTAAATGAACACTCTATACACACATTTTGGACCATGATTCTGGAAGAGTGAGTATACAGACAAGAAACAAAGATATGGGCACCTATCTTTGGAGACAGAAATTGACTTACCAAAATTGTCAGAAACGTTGAAGCCTAGTTACACAATGGGGACATAGAGTCAGCAGCAGAGTAATAGCAAGAAGAGGTTTGGGTAAAACTCCATAACTCCCTCATGCTAAGGTCTGATCTGTCTTAGTTTCCGGTAAGAGTATTGTCATGCTACCCTATCCATGGCAAGAGGAACACCTCATAGGCAGAGCCTGATATTCTTCTGAATGCTGAAGAGTGGAGTGAGCTGCAGCTGAGTCGTGGGTGAGAAAGATAAGCTTCATCTAGTCTACTTCAATCTTTGACCTATTCATTTTCTTGACAATAATGAGTATGAGGAGAAGGTGCCCAGTTGCTCAGCTTTCCTGACCCATGGAACAGTCCTTCAGAAGAAATCAATGCTTCCATCCAAGTTTTTCATAGTTCTGAAAATATCAAAACTATGTAAATTTTGCCCAAACTGCAAAATAATGAGTAAATGAGTTCGGCCACATAGATAGGAGAGCAACTCAATGCCTCAATTTGGATTCTGAATGTTTCTTGTCTCAAGTCCTACCTAGAGATGCAATTTAAAAGCTTGAAAGAAAAGGGCACTCAGTGACTGGCCTTGTGTGTCAGCTGGTGGCTGCCTTATAGATGAATGGATGACAACAGCCTGACCCCTTTCCTGGAGAGCATCATGACAGGTTTGGATATTTGAAATCATCTGCTGCCAGAGGCGAAGCTCCAAGCAGCTATTGCCAGGCATGAACAAAACAGAGACTCATGTGAGCAAGTCATACTACACCCCAAGAGCAGCAACTGAACGGGGCAGAGAAGGAGTGAGTTGTCTTCTGGTTCTGATCCCCACACAAAGCTCAAATCTAGCATAAGAAGTACATGCCAAACTATCAGTGGAGCCTTGAAGAGAACCGTCAGAGTCTTGTTTGCTAAGGCCCTTCCCAAGTGGACCTCCTGTCCTTGCTGGAACAGATTCTCCAGTTGTCCCTGGGATAAGGCGGGATTTTGCTCCAAGTGGTCACTGCTGACTGTACTTCATCCCACAGTTCTACATGAAAGATCTGGAACCTATTTTTAATTTAATATTCTTGTGTTAACTAGATTTGGTTTTATACCCCTAGAATGGTTTGAAAAATAGAATAGTCTTACTCTAAATCTGAATATATGTCATAGTAAAATGCACTAGATTTCTTTGTTGAAAAATTAATTTCCTTCCATGCTTAAAGTTGAATCTGTTTCCAAAATCCCTTCCAAATTCAAATTATTTAATATGCACATTGATTAAAACATGTATTGACACAATTTGAATGGGCTTATGTTTTATGCCACAAATAGGTGACATATTCATTCAAGATAGAAACAGAAAATTAAATTATTTTTCCACCTGCAAAGCACTTGGAGAATGCCAGTAACTTTCCTTACTCCTTACCTGAGGCCATATGACCACCGTCTGCATTCTTTGTCCTATCCTGAGCCTGGCATCAGTCCCCTTCTTAGGGTAAATGTCATGAGCCACTCAAGTCAGTACTGAGGAATAAGCATTGAGTTACATTTGCTGCCACTCCCACCCAACTCAATCAATTAAGCAGCCTTCTGGGAACCATACCCAGGCTAATCACACATCCCTGTAGGTTCTCCTAGACTGATTCATTTGGTTAATGATATGCCCTACTCCTCAATTCCTTTAGACTAGAAGTCCTTCCCTCTTCTTGCCAGTCACTTCCTCAGCTCCCAGGGACTCAGTTCTTCTACCAGCATCCAGACTTCCTTGATGGTCTCCAAATGGAACCTCATTGCTTTGCTCCTGTCAGTATATTCCTTTTACCTCTTCTAGACAGCCTGAGGCCTCTGACTTGCTAAGAAACAACTTGTATGCATTTGCCAGTTACAGTGTTATAGGATTTCATGTCCCATCCATCTGGCTAGACATTCTTGCTCCCCAGAAGCTTGGCCAGGGCCTGCATTATCTATGGCTGAACTCTGCCTTTCCTGGCCACTTCGCCACATATAGTTCTGACTTGTATATAGCAAGTAGTCAATTTGGTATTTATTTGTTTTGTTTTTATATCCTCAAGTAATTGAAAACAGGATAATGGTCATCTTACTGTAAGCCTACATGTACAGTATTTCTAAATACCTGAAGCCAAGCATTATTTACCTTTTCAGACAATAAAAGAACGTATTGTTTTATTTCTTGTCCAAACACTGATTTCCCATCATGCAGATCAGCATTCTCAAGCTTCGCCACTGAAAAAGTCCTTGTTTCAGAGGACAATAAATACATACTTACTGGCTCAGACTTCCTTCCCTATGAAATGGAAATGTCTTTGAATTCTAATATTTTATCTTGAAAATAAATAAAAATTTAGCTTCTATTTCATTTTATATATGTATATGTATATATGTATATATGTATGAGGGTACTTCAAAAAGTTCATAGAAAAATAAAATTAAAAGATAATGCGAAGTGAAATTAGAAGGGGGCAGAGCAAGATCGATGACTAGAAGACTACCATTTGTCTCTCCCACAAAGACAGACAAAACAATGAACGCACAACTACACTTGTACAAAAATAACTAAAGGACAGCATGGGAGCACATCAAAGGAGCAACAGAAACCACAGTGAGCATAACTCAGAAGAGTCACATAGAGAACGGAAGGAAATACCCGGCCTCCAACACCCCGTCCCCCAGACAGGAGCAACAGGGAACCAGGAGGAACTTTTGCCTGCAGAGAAAAGGTAAGTGAGAGCTGCACCATGGATGCCTGCAATCTAATCTACAGTAAGCTGCGTGGCTTTTGTAGGCTGTAAGCCCAATGTGGGGAGCTGCTGGGAGCCCAGGTGACTGCATTAACCCAAGCCCATGTGGCACCCTGCACCCTAGGAGTAGGCAGTCCAGCACAGTGCAGAGGCCACCTTCAGGACAGAGAGAGCCAGTGCATACACTTTCTGGAGCCAGAGAGTCAACTAAGTGGGGTCTTATGCCACTGTCAGCAGCCCTGCTCTCTTCAGTGGTGTGCCTGTGCACCACTCCCAGGGGCACAGAGTCCCACCATGGCTCCAACAAGCCTACCCAGAGCCACACACTCTAGCTAGGAAACTGTAGCGTGCCCACATGCCTCTCTCCAGATCACAAAGACATCTACAGCTCCAGTGACCCCGCCCAGAGTTGCCAACTATAGCTGAAGAGGTGCTGAACACCCCAATGTCTCCCACAAAATCCAAGGTGCTGTCCACAGCCCCAGCAATCCTGCTCAGGGTCAACATTTAAGCTGGGGAACTGAGGAACAGCCCAGTGTCTCTATCAGAGGTAAAGGATCCTGGCCTGGGCAACAGCAAGTCCACCAAGGGTCACCCACTCCAGCAGAGCACACAAACACTTCTCCCAAGAGCTTGAGCCTCATCCATGACCCCTGTGATCCAGCCCGGTGTCACCCACTCCAGCAAGGGGCTGCTGAGCATCCCAGCACCTAAGCCACAGAGGCACTCACAGACAACTCCTATATTGAATACAATCAAAGAAATTACATAGAGACTACACTACTGGTTTGACCCAGAAACAAACTTAAAACACCCTATCTGACTGACACTATAGATCACATCTACAAGAAAGAGTCTCTATCTTAAAAAGCTACTCCTGAGTATTAGAGGAAATGACTATTCCACCAGATTTCCAGACATCAACATAGGGATACAAGAAGAGTGGCAAAATAAGGAAACATGATACCCTGAAGTGATATTATAATCCTCCAGTACCCATACCCCAAAGAAAAGGAAATCTATGAAAAAGGTGAAAAGACATTCCAAATAATAATCTTAAGGAAATTCAATTAGTACAAGAAAATACACATAAACAACACAATGAACTGAGAAAAACAATTCAGGATCTGAAGGGGAATTTTAACAAAGACATAGGTATCATAAAAGAGAACCAAGCAGAAGTCTTGGAATGGAAGAATTTATTAAATGAAATAAAATATATAACCTGGAGTTTAAATAACAAGATAAATCAAACAGAAGAAAGAATTTCTGAACTTGAAGACAGGTGTTTTGAAACAATCCAGCTGGAAAAAAAGAAAGAAAAAGAATTTAAAAATAGGAAGAAGGACTACATGACCTGTAAGACAACTTTAAACATGCAAAAATGTGTATTATTCATGTTCCAGAAGGGAAGAGAAAGGAAAAGTCATCAAAACCCTTCTTAACAAAATACTAGCTGAAAACTTCCCAAGTATATTGGGGGAGATAAGGACTTCCAAATCTAAGAGATTCAAAGATCTCCAAACAGATTTCACCCAAAAAGGTCCTCTCTGAGATACACTGTAATCAAATTGTCAAAAGTCAAAGACAAAGAATGAATTCTTAAAAAAAAAAGAGAGAGAGAAAAGCATCAAGTTACCTATGAGAAAATCTCCATCATACTAAGAGCAGATTTCTCGGTAGAAATCTTACAGCCCAAAAGAGAGTTGGATAATATATTCAAAGTGCTGAAAGAAAAAACTGCCAGCCAAGAACACTAGACCCAGCAAAGCTATCCTTCAGAAATGAAGGAGAAACAGGGTCTTTCCCAGACAAACAAAAACTGTGAGAACTTATAACCACTAGATTGGCCCTACAAGAAATCCTTAAGGAAGTTCTACAATTGGAAGCAAAAGAACAATAACTACCATCATGATAACACATGAAAGAATAAAACTCAGGGATAGAGCAGGTACACAAATGAGAAAGGGAAAGAAATTATATAACTACAAAAAAAAAAAAAACACTAAACAGCAAAGACAAACAAAGGGTAAAGAAAAAAATAAAAGATATAAAAAAACCATAAAAAATTAATAAAATTCCATTAGTAAGCCAATACTTTTCAGTAATAATCCTAAATATAAATGGATTAAATTCCCCAGTTAAAAGATATAGATGGGCTAAAATGGTGCCCACAAGAAACTCATTTCACCTGTAAAGTTACACAGAGACTAATAGTAAAAGATGGAAAAACATATGGCACACAAAGGGAAGCCAAAAACGAGCAGGAGTAGCTATTCTTTTATCAGATAAAATAGACTTTACACCAAAAACTATAAAAAGAGACAAAAAAAGATACTATATCATGATAAAGGGATCAAGTCAACAAGAGGATGTAACAATTGTAAAATATATACACACCCAACCTTGGAACACCCATACATCAAAAGCAAATATTACTGGATCTAAAGGGATAGACCTCAATACGATAATAGTTGGGGACTTTGATGCCCATCTCTCAGCACTGGACAAACAAACAAACATTGGATTTAAATTACAATAGAGACTGAATGGATTTGACAGATATTTACAGAATATTTCATCCAACAACTGCAGAATATACTTTCTTCTCATCAGTACATGTATCATTCTCCAGATTAGACTACATGGTAGGCCCCAAATCAAGCCTCAACAAATTTTACAAAACTGAAATCATTTCAAGTATCTTTTGGTACTGCAATGGAATAAATGTGGAAATCAATAACAAGTGAAACTCTGGAAACTGTACATATACATGGAAGTTAAACAGCAAGCTCCTAAACAACCAATGGGACAAAAAAGAAATTAAGCAGGCAATCAAAACATTTCTTGAAACAAATGAAAATAGAAGCACATTGGGCTGGCTGGTTAGCTCAGTTGGTTACAGCACCATGTTACAAAACCAAGTTAAAAAGTTCAGATCACCCTACTGGCCAGTCACCAAAACAAAAACAAAAAAAAAAGAAGAAGCACATCATGTCAAAATCTATGCGATTCTGCAAAAGTGGCACTAAGAGGGAAGTTTATTCGCTAAGTACTTGCATCAAAAAAGTAGAAAGATTTCAAATAAACAACCTAATGTTGTACTTCAGCAAACTAGAAAAGTAAGAACAACTCAATCCCAAAATTATTAGACAAAGAGAAATAATAAAGATCAGAGTAGAACTAAATGAAAGAGTCCTAAAAAATAATAGAAAAGATCAACAAAATAAAAAGTTGCTTTTTTGAGAAGATAAATAAAATTGACAAACCATTAGCTAGACTAAGAGAGAAGACCCAAACAATGAAAATCAGAAATGAAAAAGGAAACATTAAAACTGATACCACAGAAATACGAAGAATCATTAGAAACTATTATAAACAACTTTATGACAAGAAATTGGAAAATCTGAAGGAAATGAACAGATTTCTGGACACATACAAGACTCAACCAAGAAGAAATAGAAAACGTAAACAGACCAAGAATGAGTAATGAGATTGAAGCAGTAATCAGCAGTCTCCCAACAAAGAAAATCCCGGGACTGAATGACTTCACTGCTGAACTCTACCAAACTTTTGAAGAATTAGTACTCATTCTTCTCAAACTATTTAAATAAATAAATAGTTGAACTTTTAGAAGGGGAGAGTAGAACTGTGGTTACTAGAGGCAGGAAAGATTGGTTAATTGACACAAAATTACAGCTATTTAGGAAAAATAAGTTCTAGTTTTGTACTGCACTGCTAGGCATTTATAATTAACAATAATTTATTGTATGTTTTCAAATGGCTAGAAAAGAAGAGCTTAAATTTTTTCATCACAATGAAACAATAAATATTTGCAATGATAAATTTGGTAACTACCCTGATTTATCACTACACATTGTATACATGTATTGAAATATAAGCTTGCACCCATAAATATATACAATCAATATGTTTCAATTAAATAATACATTTTTTTAAAAAAAGAAACACTCTCTCCTTCGTAGTTTTATTTGCTCCTCATATGTCACATCTCATTTCAAACATTACTATGTCAGAAAGTAGTAGTAATTTTCTAATTTTCTAATTTTCTAATGCTGCACTTTCTATTATTCCTTTCCTTCATAAAACCAATTAAATAAACTGTTAAAAGACAACACAAACATTTCCATAAACTTTTTGAGGTACCCTCATACATACATATACACATATATATTTATATTATAAAACATTTAATTACTTACCATCAAACAGAACTGTAGCCACTTCAAGAATGTGGATTCAGTTTATTCTGTGGTTTCATATACCCTTTCACATACATCCTTGTTGCCCCAGCATATTCTCATGCGCCAGTTTAATAATGCATGCACCCTCGGCTTCGGCGCTCCTGTCGCGGGGCCCAGGTTGCTCAGCACACCCAGCTCCAGCCGCCCCCAGAGCTTGTCCCCAGCCCTTCGACAGCCCCGGCACCAGCCCGGGCCATTGGCGGGGAGGATGACGGAGCTGCAGTCGGCGCTGCTACTGCGAAGACAGCTGGCAGAACACTCCTTTTTAAAACTTAACTAGGATTTTCGTTTTCAAGATGGCGGTGGCTGCGGCAGTTGGTGCTGAGTAGCTGAGGTGGAAAAGGCGGCCACTGGGCCTCAGGCAGCCGGGAAACTTGTGGACCTTCCTCTTGCCATCTCTTAAGGGAGGACCGCTGCTGGTGGCCGGTCGTGGGGGCTGAACGCCACTTTGCCCTCGGCAGGAGAGGCTGCCTCATTTACAGGCAACAGCTTTGAAGTATGGAACAGGAAAAGAACTGTTTCGTAGCTGCAAAAGCGAGTCTCTAAACAGGGAACACGGCACCAGGGCTGCTGTGGATGCAGACAGGATCCCGGAGGCTGGGGCCGCACTGAAGGCAGCCAGCTGCCCTATTCATGATTCGAAGTTTCAGGCCAGCATAAAAGAAGATTCCTGGGAGCGACCAAGCTGCGCCGTGGGACTGAGCGAGCAGCCCAAGGTGGGGGGAACCCAGAACGGGGAAGGTGACAAACCAGAGGCAGAGAGTGAGTGCCCGACCTGGCACAGCCCTGTGAATGACCCCTGGCCCGGCCCTGCTCGGGGGGCTGACACCCACCCGGCTTCCACCTGCATCACCGGGCCACTCACCGCCCCGGGGCTGCCTCCATTTTCTCAGGTGGTGGCAGCTCCAGCCTGGCTCGGCTCCTCACTGAGCCTTCCCACTTGCTTGCTCCGGCATGGGGCTTCCCGGGGCCTGCGGGCTGGCCTCCCCTCCCACTCCCTCTGTGGTTCTCTGGCGGGGATGGTGGCGTGGGGCGTCCACGGCCAGTGTCGGGAGGGCAACGAAGTACGGGCGGGGCGACTGTCACTCCACCACACCCTGGACTCCGCCCCCGGAAAACTTCCTGTTACTGGGAGGCAGATACCATCTCTGCGGCCACCAGTTCAGAAAAACGCCTAACCAATTTCTGGTTGGGAATAGTGTGGTAGGAGAGTTCCCAAGTCCGCTTGAACCTGCCAGAGAGCTGACTGCAGGCGGGCACTGGACTCAGTTCATGCCGGGGGGATACAAAGGTGAACCGTGTGCTGCGGGCTCCTCCCCCGAGGATCTCACACTCTGGTGTGGGAGATAAGACAAATACACAAATAACCGCGATACCAGGAGGAAGGTGATAAGTCCCGAGAAAGATCTACACAGTGCTACAAAGGCACCCAGAGCGACTGGTTGTCTGTGCCTAGCAGAAACCTGGTAGACTTCCTGGGCGAGGCGGTGCTGAGCAGGGTCTTGAAGGCCCAGCTGATAGACAAGGGTTGCAGAAGACACGTCCCAGCCCAACCCAGTGCCACAGAGTGGGGAGACGTGCGGCCAGGGAGGCGGAGACTCGACAGAAACCACAAACCCTGTGGGGTCACCACTGCATGATCCAACAGCGTGGGCCAGAGCACACAGAACAGGGAGAAGTCCTGCACGGGAAGTGAAAACTCAACAGAGATCACACACCCTGTGGTACGTGATCCACCAGCCCAGCAGAGTCCAAGCTGACCAGAAAGGTGGCTCCCCAGAGAGGCCCAAGACCCGAGGCAACCATACACACAAGGCACTAGAGGCCAACTGAGCAGTCACGGAGGTAGCCATACCAAATTGGCAACCACAGCAACATCTTAGTTAGTCAATAGTCTCAAACCGGTGGACTGTGAAACCCCCTGCCACAATGAATAAACATCAAAAAAAAGACACCAGAAATACAAAAAATCAAGAAAGTACACCACCAAAAGTTAATAAATCTCAAACTCTAGATCCTATAGAACAAGAAGCCCTTGAAATGACTGACAAGGAATTTCGAGTGATAATTCTAAGGAAACTGAATGAGATACAAGAAAACTCAGCTAGACATCATGATAAAATGAGGAAAAGTATACAGGACCTGAAAGAGGAAATGTACAAGGAAATCAATGTCCTGAAAAAAAATGTAGCAGAACTTGCCGAACTGAAGAAGTTATTCAGCGAAATAAAAAACACAATGGAGAGTATATCTAGCAGGCTTGTCAAAGTTAAAGAGAGAACCTCTGAACTTGAAGATGGGCTGTTTGAAATAACACAAGCAGACAAAAAGAAAGAAAAAAGAATGAAAGACATTGAAGAAAATCTGAGAGAGATATCAGACAACCTCAAGCGCTCAAATATCCGAGTCATGGGTATTCCAGAAGGGGAGGAAAATGGAGATTCCATTGAAAACATATTCAACAAAATAGTGGCAGAAAACTTCCCAGGTATAGGAAAAATCACAGATCTTCAGATCCAGGAAGCTCAACGATCTCCAAACGTATTCAACCCAAAAAGGCCTTCTCCAAGACATGTTATAGTCAAATCGGCAAAGTTCAGAGACAAAGAGAGAATCTTAAAAGCTGCAAGATAGAAGAGTCAAATCACCTATAAGGGAGCCCCAATCAGGCTAACATCAGACTTATCATCACAAACCCTAAAAGCTAGAAAGGAATGCGATGATATTTTCAAAATACTAAAAGACAAAGATTGCCAGCCAAGAATACTCTACCCTGCAAGGCTATCCTTCCGAAATGAAGGGCAAATAGTATATTTCTCAGACAAACAAAAACTGCGGGAGTTCACTACCACATGACCACCCGTACAAGAAATCCTCAAGGGAGTACTGGGTTTGGTTCCTGAAAAATAACTACCACTGCCATAAAAACCCAAGAAAAATCAAAACCCACTAGTATAATAAAAATGGCATTCATGAAGAGAAAACAATCAAACAAAAAGACTATCTACAACCTAAGGAACCAACAAACACAGAAAACAAACAGTAAATCAGAAGGCAAGGAACAAAAGACACCTAAGACAACCAAACAACCAATAAAATGCTAGGAATAAATCAACACCTTTCAATAACAACTCCTAGTGGAAAAGGCTTAAATTCCCCAATCAAAAGACACAGACTGGCTGACTGGATCAAAATGGAGGACCCAACTATATGCTGCCTACAAGAGACCCACCTCACCCATAAAGATTCACATAGACTAAGAGTGAAAGGATGGAAAAAGATTTGCCATGCAAACAGAAAAAAAAACGAGCTGGAGTAGCTATTCTTATATCCGACAAAATAGACTTTAAACTAAAAACCATAAAAAGAGACAATGAGGGACACTACTTAATGATAAAAGGACTGATCCATCAAGAAGATATAACAATCATAAATATGTACGCACCCAATGTTGGAGCAGCCAGATTTATAAAACAAACTCTATTAGACCTAAAGAAGGAAATAGACACTAATACCATAATAGCAGGGGACCTGAACACCCCACTGTCAATATTAGACAGATCATCTAGGCAAAGAATCAGTAGAGAAACACAAGATCTAAACAATACTCTAGACCAATTAGAATTGGCAGAAATCTACAAAACATTCCATCCAAGAACCTCAGAATATTCATTCTTCTCATCAGCACATGGATCATTCTCCAGGATAGATCACATATTAGGTCACAAATCAAGTCTCAATAAATCCAAAAAAATTGGAATTATCCCATGCATTTTCTCAGACCACAATGGATTAAAACTAGAAATTAATAACAAACGAAACTCTGGAAACTATACAAACACATGGAAATTAAACAGCATTCTACTTAATGACATATGGGTCCAAGAAGAAATCAAGCAGGAAATCAAAAAATTTATTGAAACTAATGAAAATAATGATACATCATACCAAAACCTGTGGGATACTACAAAAGCAGTATTAAGGGGGAAATTTATTGCATTAAATGCTCACCTCAGAAGAATGGAAAGATGGCAAGTGAACAACCTAACACTTCACCTTAAAGAACTAGAAAAACAAGAACAATCCAAAAATAAAGTTAGCAGACAGAAAGAAATCATTAAGATCAGAGCAGAACTGAATGAAATTGAAACCCAAAAAACAATTCAAAAGATCAATGAATCAAAAATTTGGGTTTTTGAAAAGATAAATAAAATTGACAAACCATTAGCATGGCTAACAAAAAAAAGATGAGAGAAGACTCAAATAACAAAAAATAGAAATGAAAAAGGCGATATTACAACTGATTCATCTGAAATACAAGGAATCATTCGAGACTACTATAAACAACTATACACCAACAAATTTGAAAATCTGGAGGAAATGGATAAATTTCTGGACACACATAAGCTCCCAAAACTGAACCACGAAGACGTAGAAAATCTGAACAGACCAATAACAATAAAGGAGATGGAAGCTGTTATCAGAAGGCTCCCAACAAAGAAAAGCCCAGGACCACATGGATTCGCAGCAGAATTTTACCAAACTTTCAAAGAGGAATTGACACCGATTCTTTACAAACTATTCCAAAAGATTGAAACAGACGCAAATCTCCCAATCTCATTCTATGAAGCAAACATCATCCTGATACCAAAACCAGGTAAAGATATAACCAAAAAAGGAAACTACAGGCCGATATCCTTGCTGAATATACATGCAAAACTCCTCACTAAAATACTAGCCAACAGAATACAGCAACACATACATAAAATTATTCATCACGATCAAGTGGGATTCATCCCAGGGATGCAAGGTTGGTTCAACATACACAAATCAATAAATGTGATACACCATATTAATAAAGTCAAACACAAGGACCATATGATCATCTCTATAGATGCTGAAAAAGCATTTGATAAAGTTCAGCACTCATTCATGACAAAGACCCTCTATAAGTTAGGTATAGAGGGAAAGTATCTCAACATAATTAAAGCCATATATGACAAACCCACTGCCAATATCATCCAGGAACTAGACAAGGAAGCCCACTCTCACCACTCCTATTCAACATAGTGTTGGAAGTATTAGCCAGAGCAATCAGAGAAGAGAAGGAAATAAAGGGCATTCAGATTGGAAAAGATGAAGTCAAACTGTCCCTGTTTGCAGATGACATGATCCTATATATCGAACAGCCTAAAACCTCTACAAAAAAACTCTTGAAATTTATAAATGATTTCAGCACAGTCGTAGGATACAAAATCAACACACAAAAATCAGTAACATTTCTTTTCTCCAATACTGAACATGCAGAACGAGAAATTAAGATAGCCTGCCCATTTACAATGGCCACCAAAAAAATAAAATACTTACGAATTGAGTTAACCAAGGAGGTGAAAAATCTCTATAATGAGAACTGCAAACCACTGCTGAGAGAAATTAGAGAGGATACAAGAAGATGGAAAGATATCCCATGCTCTTGGATTGGAAGAATCAACATAGTGAAAATGTCCATACTACCCAAAGTGATATACAAATTCAATGCAATCTCCATCAAAATTCCAATGACATTTTTCTCAGAAATGGAAAAAACTATCCAGACATTTATATGGAATAATAGAAGACCACGCATAGCCAAAGCAATGCTGAGCAAAAAAATAATGCTGGAGGCATAACACTATCTGACTTTAAGCTATGCTACAAACCTATAATAACCAAAACAGTATGGTACTGGCATAAAAACAGACACACTGACCAATGGAATAGAATAGAGAATCCAGAAATCAACCCACACACTTACTGCCATCTGATCTTTGACAAAGGCACCAAGCCTATTTACTGGGGAAGGGACTGCCTCTTTAGCAAATGGTGCTGGGATAACTGGATATCCATATGCAGGAGAATGAAACTAGACCATACCTCTCACCATGTACTAAAATCAACTCAAAATGGATTAAGGATTTAAATATACACCCTGAAACAATAAAACTTCTTAAAGAAAACATAGGAGAAACACTTCAGGAAATAGGACTGGACACAGACTTCATGAATATGACCCCAAAAGCACGGGCAACCAAAGGAAAAATAAACAAATGGGATTATATCAAACTAAAAAGCTTCTGCACAGCAAAAGAAACAATTAACAGAGTTAAAAGACAACCAACAGAGTGGGAGAAAATATTTGCAAAATATACATCTGACAAAGGATTAATATCCAGGTTTATAAGGAACTCAAACAACTTTACAAGAAGAAAACAAGCAACCCAATTAAAAAATGGGCAAAAGAGCTAAGTAGGCAATTCTCCAAGGAAGATATACAAATGGCCAACAGACATATGAAAAAATGCTCAACATCACTCAGCATCCGGGAAATGCAAATCAAAACCACACTGAGATACCATCTCACCCCAGTTAGGATGGCTAAAATCCAAAAGACTCTGAACGATAAATGCTGGCGAGGTTGCGGAGAAAAAGGAACTCTCATACATTGTTGGTGGGACTGAAAAATGGTGCAGCCTCTATGGAAAATGGTATGGAGGTTCCTCAAACAATTGCAGATAGATCTACCATACGACCCAGCTATCCCACTGCTGGGAATATACCCAGAGGAATGGAAATCATCAAGTCGAAGGTATACCTGTTCCCCAATGTTCATCGCAGCACTCTTTACAATAGCCAAGAGTTGGAACCAGCCCAAATGTCCATCATCAGATGAGTGGATACGGAAAATGTGGTACATCTACACAATGGAATACTACTCAGCTATAAAAACGAATGAAATACTGCCATTTGCAACAACATGGATGGACCTTGAGAGAATTATATTAAGTGACACAAGTCAGGCACAGAAAGAGAAATACCACATGTTCTCACTTATTGGTGGGAGCTAAAATTAATATATAACTCTCACACACACACACACACACAAAAAAAAAAAAAAAAACGGGGGGGGAAGAAGATATAACAACCACAATTACTTGAAGTTGATACGACAAGCAAACAGAAAGGACATTGTTGGGGGGGTGGGGGGGAGGGAGGAGGGAGGGAGGTTTTGGTGATGGGCAACAATAATCAGCCACAATGTATATCGACAAAATAAAATTTAAAAAAATAAAAAATAAAAAAATAATGCATGCAGACCAAGATTAATATTCTTTTCAGAAGAAAATCATATCATCTATTGGATTGAACATAAATATGACTGACAAAGTCCACCTTCTTCAGCCTCCTTTTAAAAACTACTTTATTTTCTCTTTCTCCATGTCCTCTAGAAAATAGGACAGTTCTATTTCCCTAAGAATGTTGTGAAGTTAAAGAGCTTCCTTTTTTGTAGTTTCTAAAGAAAAATGGCAATTCCCAGATACGTCAAATAAAATAAAATGAAATATGTGGCATTATTCTTATTCTTAATTTTACTGAAAACATATTAAACCCAGGTACTAACTTGGGATCTACATTTGTATCTGAAATTAATAATAGTAATATTAATACAAACTTTTTAAAAAATATTTCATCTCTGGCTGCTACTTTTCAGAAGTGAAAAAATTTAAGGATAAGATACTCGAAGTAAAAGGCAACTTTACTGACTGAGGTTAAGACACATTTTGGTGCCCATTAATTGGGAAATTTTATGTCAATTTAGATCATCAAATAGTTAATGCAGCCCAAAAATGTTACTATAATGAGAATTTGACGGACCTTTATACAGAAGACTTAAAGCAAAGAAAATGCCAATTGTCCTTTAGAAATGAAAACACAGTTTTTATTATACAGTAAAGTTTTACAGAACAGTAGCATGAAAAGAAGTATTACAATGTGGTGGAGTGGGAAGAAAGCAAGATAGCGATCAGAAGGCGATATCATAATTTCTCAATTCAGGAGATCATAGTCCTAGAGGAGTCTTCAGGTCCTTGTTGGCCTCACCATGTCCTCAAGTATTAGACACAATCCCCTATGCAGGAAACAGCAGAAGAGAGGAATAAAGGCATCTTTGAAAAGTGGCGATAAAGGGGTCCCTGTAGGATTTCTGAACTCTTGAAACAAGCTTCATGGCAACAGTTTGACTCTGCTTCTTGCTTCAAAATAAGAAGGTTACTGGAATATGAATTAGGAGTGAAGCATTTGGGGCTATTTGCAAGTTTGTGTTAAAATCTGGTTTCCCAGTTCAAGAATACAATTGATTCAGAATTAAATCAAAATAGCACTTTTAAAGTGTCCTACAAAAGAGCTCAGTGCATTAAATAAGCACTAACCACTTTTGCTCTCACAGGTGGTCTCGTGGGGGAAGACATAGAGCAGATTCCATCATCCCCAGTGTTAGAGACAGAAATATGTCTGCAGAATATGATATCCCACCAATGGTCATAACATCAGATAATATCATTAAAAGTCCTATATGGAAATTGCTTCTGAGGTCAGTATTCAATCAATACATGTCAGTATAATTCAACTATTATACCCCTTATTATTTATTTTTGAATTTTAACAAATCAAGTTAATGACTTATTTACTGTTATAAAATCCCTTTTGCATCCCAAATCATTGCATATTTTTCTTCCATGAAAATTACATACCCTCAAAATAAACAAGCCTGAAAACAGACAATGGGGGAAAATATATAAAATAGTATAAAATTACTTTGTATAAAATACAGATACTTACCACATGTATGTATTATGGTATTTCTGATGTGTGGCTCCATGTTCTCTTATTTCCTCAATTCTCAGTTTCCATCAGTTGTAAGACATACCAATTTAGCAATCCCTATTGGGGGAATGAATATACAATTACATTAAGAACTAATTGACAAATACTAGACAATTAGTAACCCCTTTATTCTTCAATATGAAAATCAGTTTGAGTATAAGTGCTCTTCTAATTCAGAACTCTAAAGATTCTTCAGCATCTCTTCTTACCATAGTTTTCATACCATCATAATGGCACACTCTTTATAAGCCATACTTTCAAATCTTTTCCTATTTAGCATCTTTATATTGATAGTATAATTTCAAGTGTTTAATCTATACTTCCCATTTAATTCAATTTGTTGGGATTTTTAATTCCTTATTATATTCATTACTAAAAATTAAACTTCTCCTATATGTCACCTGCATTCTGGTAATAGTGGTGGATATTCATTAACAGTCCTTCATGACACCTGCATTGTTCCTGCAAACCTGTCTTAGCTTTAAAAAAAAAAAAGAAAGAAAAAGGAAAGCTCTATTGAAGAGTGGTAATTTCCACTACATAATTCTACTTGCCTGGGATTTGACAGTCATCTGCACTCATGGTCTTATTCAATGCTCTACCATGGTATGATATTTTCAAAGGCCTTTACATCACATATAGTGCCACCAGTACCACTATCATTGCTGAACTGATACCTTCTGTGCATGGACAAGGTTATATGTGCACAGGAAACATGTCCTATTTTAGTCCTCTTATTGTTGGCTAGGTAGTTTCTTTGCTATTAATCAAATAGAATGTCTCAATTTCAGAAACTGCTCTCTAACTTAGAACTAAAAGGAACTCATTGGGACATTATGCAAAGTGATGATGTTTTGTTAATGGACTGCTAGCTATAGGTACCTCTACAAAAGACTGGCCAGCTTCTGTCTGAAAAAGTTTTCCTTTTTCAGAAGGTATAGTGCACAAGATTTATAAGACAGCCTCATTTTAAAAAAATGCCCTGCGCTAGTCCCCAGAAACAACGAATATAAGATATCACACACATAAATGTTTGGGTTATATGGGACTTTGCATGTAATTAAGATTACTAGTCAGTTGACTTTAATATGGGGAGATTATCCTGGACTACGTGGCTAGGTCCAATGTAATCACATGAGCCCTTAAAAAGCAGAAAACTTTTTCTGGCTGTTTGCAGAAAACAAAGGCAAATGGGAAGTCCAAGAGATTCAAAGCAGGAGAAGTATTCAACGTACCATTGCTGGCTTATAGATGAAGGGGACCACATGAGAAAGAATTCAGGGGGTCCTTGGAGCAGAAAGCAGACCCCACCTGACATCCAGTAAGAAATAGGGATCTCAGTACTACATTGCAAAACACTGGATTCTGCTGACAATCTGAATGAATTTGGAAACAGATTCTTCCCCAGAGCCTCCCAATTAGCGCTCAGCCTAGCAAGCACCTTGATTTTCACCTTGTGAGACCCTGAGCAGAGAGCTCAGTTAAACTTACAAAGACTTCTGACCTACAGACCACATGTTTGTGATAATTTGTTATGGCAGTAATAAGAAATTAACACAGGGAGACTGCACATGGAGAAACAGGAGAGGATGGAGACTCTCATCCAGTCACCATGAGGAGGCAGAGCAGCCCAGGTGAGCAAGGGGATGACTGGTGTTCTGGCTAGTTCACCTCCACCTGCTAGACATAGAGATAATACAACCAGCGAGGTGTGCATGTGGGTCATCAGGGTATAGCTATCTGTGCATTTGATTGAGGTTTTATAGGGTTTCTCTTTTTAGCAAAAAAGTATACAAAAACTTGTTCTTCCAAATCTGAATTTTTAAATGAATATTATTTTTAAAAAAGAATTATTCCTGGTTCAGAACATAAGAAGTCAAAAATCCTTAAGATCCACACCAAAATGGTTTGTTTAATAGTGTTTATGGCTAACAGAATATGTAAAATTCAACATATCATATGTCATGCTAGGCATTGCCCCACTTTCTCAATGATTTATGTCAATTTAGTTTACTAATATCTTCTTTCACCTATTCTCACCCCAAAACAACTACTTACTCTCCCAAAGAGCAGACATTTTTCCTTATTCATTCAACGTAGATTAAATGACCCCTATTAAGTGTCAAAACATTTGACTAGGAGCTGAAGGTGATCAAAGAGCAACAAGATATTTTCCGTTTTTTCAAGGACAGTTTAGAGATGCAGTACGGAGGACCCAAAACAAGAAAATATTCACTTACTGAACTGTCACAGGTCTTGACAAGAAACCTAGAAACTGGAAACTAGGAGATAAATAGCTTACTGAGATTCAAAGTGGCACAGCACAGAGAGAATGGAAAACCCTGCAATAGCCCTCCTGAGAGATGCTGTGTACTGTTTAATTTTTTAGTTCACCTTTAAAACAGACCTCTAGACATAGAAGTGATAGAGAGGTGTGATGAATAAATTTAATAAGTGAAAAGCACAGGTGAGGAAAATATCAAGTGTTACAATTTCATCTGCACACAGCTTAGTCTAATCAAGAGGAAAAACCAATCAGAAGGCATTTGATCTGTGTTTTCTTGACACTGTTAGTTCTATAGCTAATCCTGCAGCTAGGAGCTGGGGTTTGTTTTTCTTACTGGTGTTATTAATTTATTAGTGTTAATTTACACCTGTCAACACAGATTTACAGCAGTGGAACTATGTACCTCAAATATTATAGGCTTCAAGGACACATAGTTAAGAACTTGAAATGCTTAAATTGCTTCGACACTTGCTAATATATTTGTTTCACTTATACAAAAGCATAAATAGCCAGAGTATTTCTAGAAAAAATTATTTTGGTAATACTTCTGATTTTTCCTCCTGACTTTCTTGTGAATTTTAAAGTTATTTCCGTCTGTGAATCACTGCTTCCAATACCAACTAATGATGATAGTAATTCTGTATACATGCGGACACTGAAGGAAACAGCTAAATTTCACTCCCTATCTTGATGAAGCTCAAGTGCAAAAAGACTCACATGATTTGCAGTCATATCCATCCAAAATCTTTCCAGTATTTTTACTGTAAATGTGCCTCTTAGCATTGCAGGCATAAGAAAAAGGGATTCACGTGCTTCAAACTAAGCTGAGACACCAATAGAAAGTATGATATGACTCCTACCCACAAGTGTTCAAGATTGTCAACAAGAGAACAATGTATTGGGTTTAACTCCATGAACTTTTTCATTCCCACTTAACCCTCCTCACCTAATCCAGGCCCTCATCATCTCTTGCCTGGATAATTGCAATAGTTTCCCAATTGCCCTCTTATCTACTATTCAAATACTGTTAAAATAATTTCCCTGCCATATGTAGCCTAAAACAAAATGCTTTGTTTTGAATTACATTGCACCCCTGCTTAAAAGTATTTGATGGCATAGGAAACAACAAATAAAATTCAAACTCAGTAAAGCATTGAAGAATCCCATGCCCTGCCCTCTGCCAACGTCTTTCTCTAGCCTCTTCTCTGGTTATCCCCCTTGCCCTGCCATTGTAATGCATGACCCAACCATACTGAGCTGTTTACCATTATGCAGAACACCTGGCTATGTTTCATATCTCAGTGCCTTCTTGTTGCCTGGAAAGTTTTCATTTTTGAGGATTCCTCCCCTGAATCCCCCTTCGCCTGACCCAAGACTTCCTGGTTCCTGACAAATACAGGCTCATCTTTCAGAACTCAAGTAACATCTCTCCACAAAATCTTGGCTGCTCCCACCCACCCTTATCCCCGACCTCCACAGGTAGAAGAGACCATCTCCTCCTTTGTGCTGCCTCAATATCCTCTGTAGACTTCCATCAGAGCCCCTATAATGGGTTAGGAAATATCTTTCTTTTCATGTCTGTAATTCTGTATCAAGCTACGATAAGGCAGAGGGCACATCTTTGCATTCCACAGAACTATCTTCAAAGGCATTAAAATATTCTTAGAAATAGAAAACCTATACATGAAACAATTGCAAATACTGAAGGACAGTAAACAAGGAAATGCTAAGGTATGTGTATCTTGCTCTGAGCAAATGCTGAAAGTTCTATGAAATCATATGGTGGATGGAAAGAATTTAATGTCACACAGACCTGAACTTACGTCCCAATTCTTCCTCCTCCTAGCTATGTGAGTTTACACACCTCAGTGCATTTCACTATAGTACCTACCTCAGAGAATATCCGAGTAAAGATCAGATGAGATGTGTGATCCATCTCAGCAGTCACTAAGAAAATATCCATTCTCATCCCTTCTCCCTGAGAAGTGATTTACATGTGCTAAACTACACAAGTACTACTTCTTAAAGGAGGCGAGATTTGAGCTTAATTTTGAGTAGCAAGAAGGATGTGGACAGAAATATTTTGATAGAAAGTGTCATCCACATGGAGAAATAGCTTAAGTGAAGGCAGTTAACTTGCCTAAAACTCTTCCCAGATGGACCTAAGATCCAGCCTTCAGATGCTGTACCACTCCCACAACTCGCCCCTCATAGCAATGTGATATTAATTATACATGAACATAATCCAGCTTCAAGACCCCAAAATATTGCAAATTAGAGAGAAGACATAAAATAGTAGTAACGGTATTTAGGAAAGACTTGCTCTTTAGTGGAAGAATGTTTCCAAAAATGATGTTGAAGAGTATTGGGCTGTTCACTTGTTTGCACAGAAGTACGAATTATACTAACAGACAGCAGAGCTGGCACGACAACATCTACCAGCATTTAAACAAACACAGGGTAGGTAATAATTTCCATGTGTGGATGGTTTGAGTGTTAACAGAGCAGTCTAAAGCAATCTCATTTACTTTTATGGTTAAGTATTCAAGAAGCATCTTCTTTTTTTACATCTGAATGTTTTCATGGCTGAAGGGAGGCCAGTATAGCCTGGAAAACAATTTACAATGATGTGTAAAGTAGTTACATTTTCCAACAAGTCTGGTTGCTCAATTATTCCACCTATATTAATAGCTCTTAGTGGCATTTGAGGTATAATAGTCACAATCCAATCACCCACTTCAGCTGGAAGAGAGCAAGTGCTCTCCGCATGGAAAAGCATCCAAGTTTGGAGCTGATCACAAACTCGGGCTTCATGATGCCCATTGCCAGCATCAACATGTCACTGAGAAGGGTGCTGTCGGCAGGTTGGCCTGCTATCACTCTCATGCCAGTTCATTTTGTTTCAGATCTGCAGCTAGGTTTGTGCTATCAGAAAACCAAAGCAATTGATTCCTTTCTACTTCTGTTGAGATAAGTGGCACAATGTGTAATTTGGTTTAGGTTTAAAGAAAAAAGAAAAGTCTGGACTGTAGGAAAAGGCTTAAAGAAGGGGATAAAGATACAAATGGCAATTTTCACAGTACCATGAACACAGTAGGAATTCAATAAATTTAAAGAGAATAATAAAGAATTGAAATTAAAAGTCCAAAGATAAGAACAGAAAGGGAAAGAATGAGATGTTTTTGGAATACGCATTTTCAATACCATTCATGCTGGTTTTTCATCATACGTGGACGACAGCAACTGACTGAACTGGGCTCCCAGCTTAGGCTTCAGCCCCCTATCATCTAATCTACACACACGATCCACCATTATTCTTTTTAAATGTTATGTTAAATCCTATCACCTCTCTGATCAAAATTTTCTATTGGTTTCCAACCTCATTCACAATAAAATCTGAGGTCCTTGAGTCTTCACCAAGGCTCACGGATCTATCCCAAACTTTCCAGCCTCACCCCATCATTCACCTTATACTTACTACAACTGAGGTACACTCTGAACTTCTCACAAAATGCTAAGGCAGCTCCCACCCTGGAGTTTGCATGTGCTGTCTCCCACCTCCCACAGGCTTTCTCTCCCTCCAGGTCTCTGCTCAAATGCTACATCTAATGTGGAAGCTCCACCACTGTTGATCCCCTTGCCCTGCTTCACTGCCCCTCTCAGCAGTCATCACTACCTCACAGTGGATTATTTGTCTAGCTGTTGATTGATTTATCTGTCTTGCCATTAGAATATTAGCTGCAAGATGGGGAATGTTGTATCTCAGTGCCTGGAACCCTAGGTCCTGCATAGTGGATACTCAAAAAATGTTGTGGGAGGGAGGGGGGGAAGGAGAGAGAGAGGAAGGTTCCCTTGTCTTACTACTTAAATGTTTTCTGTCTTTGCTCCCCAAATAATAGGACATGTGGACCATTTAGATAGCACATATTTATCTCCCTTCATCCATCTGCTAGAGACAGTAACATCAGGGAAAGAGCCTGGACCTCAGAACCAAAGAGACCAGGATTTAAATCCCATCTCCATCACTAAGTAGCTTTTTGACTTTTCACAAATTATTTAACCTCTCTATTGAACTTTAAAGTTGCTAAAACTTTAAACACTCATAAGTATTAGACTAGTCACTGAGGATACCTTAGAAAAATTGAGAAAATTAAATTAGCTAACTTCTATTCAAAATAAGTGGGAAAATGCATAATTAATAAACATTAGCTCTCTGCCCCTTACCCGCTCCATCCCATCTTCCCAGCAATGTGATTTGCCCAGTGAATGCAACAGAATACACAAAAGGGTGAATGGCTGCTGTGCAACTGTGATGACCAATAATGAGCAAACAGAAGAACTCCATCGAGAGCACTTCAAAACATAGCACAGTACACAAATAAATGGAAGGGATTATCATTCCATTTGTAAAACTTATTATAGAACCAGGTTTCTGTGACTTGAACTTCTAACCAAATAAATTAGCTTGAGGAAAGAGGATTGAATAAGCCAAGTAAAGATGAAACAGGGAAAAGAAGATGAGAGTTCCAGGAGGAATGACTACAAATGAGAAAGTATTCATATACCAGGTGCCTGAATGCCAGGGTTTTGACTGGGCAGAGGCTCCAAGAAGTGCTCCATCAGACTCACAATGACTAGTTACCACCATTGTAAGAAAAGAAATGGAAGCAGACAACACCTGAAACAGGCCCACAGCTCCTCCTGCTGCTCTGGGGTCATGATCAAGCCCTGGGCAGAACAGGTCAAATGATACAGTAAAAATCATCTCACCAACCAACACGACTGCGTAAAATATAAGCAACAGGAGAACTCCATTCATATTTATCATCAGTCTACATGGACTCTCCCTGAACTGCTTCCCTCAAGAACACAGTGTTGCAGGAAGGGGAGCTAACATTTCTCTGAGTTTCTGCAGTATATTGGGTCTTACGGTAGACACCATGACATACATGACCTCATTTTTATCCTCAAAGAAATCCACGCAAGCTCTATGAGGGTACTTCAAAAAGATCGTGGAAAAAGAGAATTGATAGATAATACAAATCTTTCCATGAGCTTTTTGAAGTTCCTCTGTATTATCCCCATATTCTAAAGGGAAAAACTGAGATTCCAGAAGCTGATAAAAGTATTGAAGCTAGAGATAGCGTTTAGCTCCAATACTGCAAAAAAAAAAAAAAAAAAGAAAGAAAGAAACAGGTTGTCTCTTACATTTGTACGATAGAACTTTATAAAGTGTTTTCGTAAGCATTCCCCTAAATGGATCTTCACACACATCTTCAGAGACAAATAATACAGTGTAATTATTCTCACTAGATAACAGAAGCTGAGGTTCAGAGCAACTGAGTGATTCGTCTACAATTGCACAGCCAGTAAGTGACAGAGCTGGGGCTCAGACCCACTTCCCTAATTCTGAGAATGATTCTCTTTCCACTAAAAGATGACTAGTTTTGTTTGTGTAATCCACATGTATTTTTAAATTTGAGCTGGGAAAGGATACGGTTCCCACCTAGAACCTCCAAAGTCATAGCCTAAGCCCCATGAGTTACGTAGGGTAACAAAAGCCAATGATACCTCAAAATCTTAACACCATTAATGCTAAATTCTCAGTCAGGTAAAAGTTCAAAGCAGATACTCCAAGTGCATGGTAATGCAGGGACTCAGGCTCCATTCATCTCATATTTGATCCTCAGAATCCTCTGAACTCAGGCCAAAGAGGAAAGAAATGAATACATATCACCTCAGTTCCTTCCTACTGGGACAACTAGTCACAGGCCATTTCTGGATGCAGTGGGCCAGGGAGTCCAGTCCACATTAATAGTTCCACACTGTGAAAAGAAGAGCAGGAATGTTAAGTGAATAGCTAGTCATCTCTGCCACACCTCGCTAACATAACCCATGATGAAATTAAAAATGGCTATGAGATAATGTCCTTAAAGTCAGAAGCCAGCTTAGACTTGTACATAGTCACAAGAAACAATAACTTTTTTTTTTTTTTACTGTAACATAGTTGATTGTATATATCTGTGGAGTGCAGCATTGAATATCATTACATGTGTGCAATATGTGATGCTCAAGTCAGGACAATTAGTATATTCAACATTATACAATATGACCGGTTTTTATGGCCCTTTACCAATTCCTCCCTTACCCCCCTTCACCCTTTCCCATCTCTGGTAACCTCAGTTCTGTTCTCTCCTTCTGAAAGTTCAACTTATTATTGTGATTGTTGTATCTTTTTCTTTCCTTCTTCTTACGTATTTGTTTATTTTTTTAGCTCCCACTTATGAGTGAGGACATGTGGTATTTCTTTTTCTGTTCCTGGCTTATTTCCCTTAACATGATTTTCTTTAAATCCATCCATGTTGCTGCAAATAACAGCATTTCATTCTTTTTTATGGCAGAGTAGTATTCCATTGTATAAATATACCACATTTTCGTTATTATGATGGACATATAGATTGGTTCCAACTCTTGGCTGTTGTAAATAGAGTTGTAATAAACATGGGAGTGCAGGTATCCCTTTGACATGATGATTTCCATTCCTTTGTGTATATACCCAGTAGTGGAATTGCTGGATCATATGGCAGTTCTATCTGTAGTTGTCTGAGGAAACTCCATACTGTTTTCTGTAATAGCTACACCAATTTACAGTCCCACAAACAGTGTAGAAGAGTTCTGCTTCCTCCACATCCTCACCAGCATTTGTTATTCCATCTTTTTGATAATAGCCAGTCTAACTGCAGGTGAGATGATATCTTAGTGTGGTTTTGATTTGCATTTCCCTGATGCTGAGTGATGTTGACATTTTTTCATGTTATCTGTTGGTCATTTGTATATCTTTAATAAATGCATATTCAGCTCCTTTGCCCATTTTTTTATTGGGTTCTTTGTTTTTTTACTGTTAAGTTGTTTGAGTTCCTTGTATATTCTGGATATTAATCCTCTGTAGAATGCATAGTGTGCAAATGTTTTCTCCCACTCTGTAGGTTGCCTTTTTGCTTTATTAATTGTTCCTTTTGCTGTGCAGAAGCATTCTAAGTTTAATATAATCCCATGTGTTTATTTTTCCTTTTGCCTGTGCTTTGGTGGACATGGTCTTAAAGTCTTTTTCCAGTCCTACTTCCTGAAGTGTTTCCCTTATATTTTCTTTTAGGAGTTTTATAATTTCAGTTCTCATATTTAAGTCTTTAATTCATTTTGAATTGATTTTGCTATACGGTGAGAGTACAGGTCTAGTTTCATTCTTCTACAAATTGATGTCCATTTTTCCCAGCACCACTTATTAAAGAGGCAGTCTTTTCCCCCAATGTAAGTTCTTAGTGCCTTTGTCAAAAATAGTTGGCTGTAAGTTTGTGGATTGATTTCTGGGTTGTCTATTTTTCTCAGGGTTGCTTTGGCTATTTGGGATCTTTTGTTCCATATGAATGTTAGGATTGTTTTTTCTATTTCCATGAAGAATATCATTGGTATTTTGATGGGGATTGTATTGAATCTGTAGATCACTTTGGGTAGTATGGACATTTTCACAATGTTAATTCTTCCAGTCTAATAGCACAGACTGTCTTTGCATCTTTTTGTGTCCTCTTTAAATTCTTTAAACAGTGGTTTGTAGTCCTCATTGTGGAGATCTTTCACCTCCTTGGTTAAATTGATTCCCAGGTGGAGTTTTTTGGTGGGAGAGGGGGTTGGTTCGGGGTTACTTTGGTGACTATTGTAAATAAGCTAGCTTTCTTGAATTCTTTTTCTGCTAGTTTGTTGTTGTAATATAAAAATGCTATTTAATTTTGCATGTTGATTTTCTGTTCTGCAACTTTACTGAATTCATGTATCAACTCTAAGACTTTTTTTGCAGAGTCATTAGGTTTTTCTATACATAGGATCATGGTATCAGCAAACAGGGATAATTTGACTTCATCTTTTCCAATCTGGATGCCTTTTATTTCTTTCTCTTGCCTGATTGCTTTAACTAGTATTTCCAATACTATGTGATATAGGAGTGGTAAGAGTGGGCATCCTTGTCTTGCTCCTGTTCATTCAGGATGATATTGTTGGTGGGTTTGTTCTATATGGCTTTTATTGTGTTGAGATACTTTTCTTCTTTACCTAATTTGCTGAAAGTCTTTATAATGAACAGATGCTGAATTTTGTCAAATGCTTTCTCTGTGTCTATTGAGATAATCATATGGTTCTTGTCCTTGATTTTGTTGATATGGTTTATCACATTTAATGACATATATGCTGAATCATCCTTGCATCCCTGGGATGAATGCCACTTGATCACAGTGTATAATTTTTTGATGTATTGCTGTATTGCATTTGCTTATATTTTTCAGGAATTTTGTATCTATGTTTATCAAAGATGTTGGCCTATAGTTTTCTTTTTTGCTGTATATTTGTCTGGTTTTGTTATCAGGATGATGCCGGCCTCATAGAATGAATTTGGTAGAATAGCCTCTGTTTCAATTTTTTGGAATAGTTTGAAGAGAATTAGTATTAATTCCTCTTTAAATGTTTGGTAGAATTCAGTAGTAAAGTCATCCAATCGTGGGCTTTTCTTTGCTGGGAGGCTGCTGATTACTACTTCAAAATTGTTGCTTGTTATTGGTGTGTTCAGGTTTTCTATATCTTCTTTGTTCAATCTTATTGGTTTGTATGTATACAGAAATGTATCCTTTTCCACAGATTTTTCAAATTTGTCAGAGTATAGTTGTTTATAATAGTCTGTAATGATTCTTTGTATTTTGTGTTATCATTTGTAATGTCTCCTTTTTTGTTTCTAATTTTTGTTATTTCAATCTTCTCTCTTCTTTTCTTGTTAACCTAGCTAATGGCTTGCCTTTTTTATCTTCTCAAAAAGACAACTTTTTGTTTCATTGATCTTTTGTATCATTTTTGGGGTTCCTACTTCATTTAATTTTACTCTGATCTTATTTCTTTTCATCTAGTAATTTTGGGATTGAATTGTTCTTGTTTTTCTAGTTCTTTGAGGTGTAGCATTAGGTTGTTTATTTGAGATCTCCCTATTTTGGGATGTGTTTATTGCAATAAACTTCCCTCTTAGTACTGTTTCTGCAGTATCCCACAGGTTTGGGTATGATGTGTCTTAATTTTCACTAGTTTTGAGAAATTTTTTGGTTTCCTATGTAATTTCTTCTTGGACCCATGTGTCATTCAGGAGAAGTGTTGTTTAATTTCCATGTGTTTTTATAGGTTTCAGGCTTTCACTTGCTGTTGATTTCTAGTTTTAATCCTTTGTGGTCTGAGATGATAATTAAAGTGATTTCAGTTTTATTTTTAATTTATTGAGACTTGATTTGAAACTAACATTTGCTCTATCCAAGAGAATATTTCATGTGCTGATGAGAAGAATGTATATTCTGTAGTCATTGGATGAAATGTTCTGTAGATATCTGCCAAGTCCAAATGTGGTTTAAATCCCATGTTTCTCTGTTAATTTGTTGCCTAGATGATCTGTCCAATGTTGAGAGAG
Organism: Cynocephalus volans; assembly: GCF_027409185.1. NCBI lineage: Eukaryota > Metazoa > Chordata > Mammalia > Dermoptera > Cynocephalidae > Cynocephalus > Cynocephalus volans. Next base: position 103,971,887 of record NC_084461.1, read on the forward strand.
GGGTGTTCAGGTCCCCAACTATTATCATATTTGGGTCTAACTCTTTTCTTAAGTCTAATGGTGTTTGATGTTGGGTGCATATATATTAATGATAGTTATGTCTTCTTGCTGGATAGATCCCTTTATCATTATATAGTGGCCTTCTTTATCTCTTTTCATAGTTTTTAGTTTAAAGTCTGTTTTATCTGATATAAGAATAGCCACTCCTGCTTGTTTTTCATTTCCATTTGCATGGTATAACTTTTTTCAACCCTTCACTCCAAGTCTGTGTGTTTTTACAGGTGAGGTGAGTCTCTCGTAGACAGCATATAGTTGGATCTATCTTTTTAATCCAATCAGCTGGTCTGTGTCTTTTGAGTGGGGAATTTAGTCTATTTGCATTTAGGGTTGTTGCTGAAAGGTATTGTCTTACTTCTGGTATTTTATTGATTGATTTTCATTTGGACGTTTTAAATAACTTTTGTCTTTCTTTCCCTTTACTGCTTATCTTCTGTGTTTGTTGGTTTCTGGAGGTGGTAAGATACAGTTTCTTTCTCCTTCTTATTTGCATTTTTGTTCTACCAGTGGGTTTTGTTCTTTCTTGTGTATTCGTGATAGTCATTATCATTTCTTGGATTCCAGGTTCCAGACTCCTTTGAGGATTTCTTGTAGGGCTTGTCATGTGTGGTAAACTCTCATAGTTTTATTTGTCTTGGAAATACACTATTTCTTCATTTCTGAAGGACAGCCTTGCTGGGTATAGTATTCTTGGCTGGCAGTTTTTTCTTTCAATATTTTGAATGTATCATCTCATTCTTTTCTGGCCTGTGGAATTTCTGTTGAGAAGTCTGCTATCAGTCTGATAGGGACTCCCTTATAGGTGACTTGATACTTTTTCCTTACTGTTTTTAGAATTCTCTCTTTGTCTTTGGGTTTTGCCAGTTTGACTATAATGTGTCTTGGGAGGACCTTTTTGGATTGAATGTGTTTGGGGATCTTTTAGCCTCCTGAATCTGAAGGTCCTTATCTCTCCCTATACCTGGGAAGTTTTCCACTATTATTTCATTGAATGTGCTCTCAATGCCTTTCTCTTCCCCTTCCAGAACACCCATGATTCTGATGTTTGTGTGCTTAAGGTTATCTGCTATGCTATCACTCTTAGAGTTTCTTCATTTTTTGAAGAGACTGTCTTCAAGATCAGAAATTCTTTCTTCTGCTTGCTCTAGCCTGTTGCTTAAGCTCTCAGTTGTGTTTTTTTGTTGTTGTCGTTGAATGACTCCTTCAGTTCCATGGGTTCTGCTACATTATTTTTTGTAGCATTAATTAATTTCTTTATAAATTTCCTCCTTCATATCCTGGATATATTTGCTCAGTTTATTGTGTCACCTAACTGTATCTTCTTGTATTTCCTTTAGTTTCCTCAAGATTTTTACTCAGAATTCCTTTTTAGTCATTTCAAAGGTTTCCTGTTCTATGCGGTCTGGTACTTGAGAGTTATTATATTCCTTTGGTGGACTCATATTTTCTTGTTTTTTCATATTTCTAGTATCTCTACATCAATGTCTGATCATCTGGTAGAGCTGCTGCTTCTTCTATTACTCTCCTTCCCTGGACTCCATCAGTGACCCTCCTCTTGTCAATGAAGTTAAGTAGTTTGCGATTTGCCTGCACAGTGGCAGTGGTTGCTGCAGCTGCTGCCATGTTAGCAGGCCTCCTTAGCAGGCAGTGGTTGTGGAGGTGACTTTGCAGGCTGCCTGAGTGGCAGTGGTGGCTCCAGCAATGGCTTTCTGGCAGCAACTGTGCTGATGGTGACTGCAGCAGTTGTGGTTGCAGAAGCTGCCCACTTTGCTGCAGTGTCCACAGTGGTGACTCATGTAGATACCACGTCCATAGTGTCAGCACTATGGACACAGTGCTACCTTGTGGGGACAGCAGCAGCACCAGAGGCTACAAGTGCCTCCCTGGCATCTGTGGTGTTCTTGGCGGTGTCCTTAGTGAAAGTGGGGTTCCTTTGTGGTGGCTGCAGCTGTGCCAGCAGCTACAGCTGTCTCCCTCATGTCTGCAGTATCCTTGGTTGTAGCAGGGTTATCTCATGGGGCCAGGAGCAGCACTGGTGGCTACAGCTGCCTCTTTTGCATCCACAGTGTCCTTGATGGCAGCAGGGTTACCTTGTGACAGCAGCAGTGGAACTGGCAACTACAGCCATCTCCTCTGCATCTACAGTATCCTTGGCAGCAGCAATGTTATCGCGTGGGATGACAGTGGCACCTGTGGCTGCAACTGCATCTCTCACATCTGCAGTGTTCTTGGTGGCAGCAGAATTACATCATGGCAGCAGCAGTGGCACTGGAAACTACAGCCATCTCCCTTATACCTGCAGTGTCCTTGGCAGCAGCAGAGTTAACTCACAGCAGAAGCAATGGCAGCAAAGTTGCAGCTACCTCCCTCATACCTGCAGAGTCCACAGCTGCAGGGATGGCCAACCCACAGAACCACTGCTCTGCAGAGAGCTGCAACAGTTCTAGATGGGACAATGGCTCCGGCATTTGCAATGGTGATGGCAGTGGGCCCATTTCAATCTCCTTCTGTGGGAGGGAATGTTCCTTGGGCACCTCTAGTCCTCTATCTCCCTGGAAGTCCCCTGCAATGATTATATTTTTAAATAGTATTTGCTGCTGCCTCTATGTGTTCTCCTGAAGCATAAAAATAATGAAGATAAATGTACATTTGCCCCCAAAGATAGTATATTCTTATTCATCAGGGAGTGTGAGATCACCTGGGATGCATATTTTTTAAAAAATTTTTGTTTCAAAGGACCAGACCCAGTGATTTTTATATAAGTGCTTCTGACACCTCAGGCCCTCAGCCCACACTTTTTGAAATATTAGTGTAGAACCACAGTTATTTCATGACTGTTGATTATGCAATGGCTGCTTAATGCTACATTGGAAAGAATAAAAATGCATCAGCCATCCAACGGCCTCCTCACAAAGCCAGAAAGGAGCAGGAAATCTATGTGGTTTCAGACTTTCCACATTCAAGCATACACTCACTCCCACACAGGGTTTGTTTTGCTATCCAGGTTCTATTTTTTTTTTTTTTGGTCTCCTTGACACTGTAAAAATAACTTGGCCCTTCACAGAGACTCAGCTAACTTCAAAAAGCGGGAGTTGCCTCAGAAGGACAAAGGAGACAAAGATGGATTGGGAGGATCTAAGACCTAGAAAAAATAATATCTGTATTTAATGACTTCTATTTTACATACAACACTGTGGCTCTCTCTGGAGCAGAGAGAAACTAGGGTATGTGGTATCGGCCATGCTCAAGCTATAAAACAGTTGCTGCTCATTAACCCTGTATAACATGACATCCGATTCTTTCTTAACACAGGTAACAAATCACTTTTCATATTAGGTAGTTGCCCCAGAAGCCTTCAAACTATTTTAAGCCTAGTGCTGTGTCCCAAAAATCATTCTGAATGCTGTCAATGGTGATCCTGAGGAATTCAAGAAGAGCCCATCAAAGACAGTAATTCAAAATATTTTCCACTTTGAGAGTCTTTAAAAGATCTCGTTATTGGAAAAACAGAAAAATAAGATTTAGAATGCTTGGCAGGTTTTGCAATTGTTTATTGAACCAGATACTATAAAAGAAAAACAGTCAGAGAGCACCTGAATGTGAACTATGACAGGAGGCTGGGAACAAAAGTGAAACCAACATAATTGGTTAGACCTACAGTAGGGCCTGGCAATTGTGGGGAGGCAGGGAGTCGTGGTCTGGGCAGACCATAATGCACCCACCTTCCCAGGTGTCTCCACAAACATGATGTTTACTTAAGGGTCCAGTCTTGAAAGCACTGGATGGGTAGCTGTAAGACATACATAGCCTCCTCAAAGCCCTGGGAAACTCTCAGTTCTCCAATATGGTAGATCGAAATTACTGTCCATGAGCTTCAAGCTCCCCAAGCTCACGGCCTCACCACACCCCCAGCACTCATAGCCATTATCTTCTCACCTGCCTTGAAGCTCTAATCAGACAACGACCTACTGCATAAGAGGCATATGAAGAGCTGAGTGGCCCAAATAACTCTGGCAGGATAAATCTTAGGCCCGCCAAAAGCCCAACACCAGACATAGGAGTGAGCCCAGCTGAGACCAGAACAACTCAGTTAAGTGCAGCCTAAATCACTAACCCACAAACTAAATAAATGCTTATTGTTTTAAGCCAGTGATTTGTGGGGTGGTTTGTTATGAGGCATTATTATGGCAAGAGACAACCAATACAACAATACCCAATGCAAGTGATTTCAAAGGATATCCAGCCCCTTCTTGGTCAAAATTGAAGCTTCCCCTTCATGTCACCATCTCTCAAGGTCCTGAGTCTTCCACCCTCCTGTCTGTGGAGTTTACATGTCCCCGGGACAGCAGACAGAATAGGTCAGATCTGGACAGACCTTCTCTACTGACAAGCATGATGCTAGATAAGGAAAAATACTGACGACTGGCCACATTCAGCATCCAGCAATGAGAGCTGTAAGTCAGCAGTGACTCAGTTTCTAGCTGGCTAGAACTGGTGACAGAGGGTGTTTACTTCAGTGACAGTTCAGGTTTTGCAGTCTAGAATCTTAGTTCGGGAAAATGAATGCTAAATGTGCATATATGAATCTTTCTCTCACACTGACCAGCAGCTTCCCAACAGAATGCTGTTGAAGGCTTGTTTCTGATTGGTCTTATGCCTGCATCTGGAGGCTCCAGGGGAGAGAATGGGGCCATTGGAGAAGGCCTTGAGATACATCTGAAGGGATTTGATAAGACTTGTGGAGAAGGAAAATAAACCAATTAGTACTTTGAAATATTATCCCACGACATGGTTGTGTTTTCTCTCCCCAACTTGAATACAAATTCTTTGAGAACAAGTTCCCAATCCAATCCCCTTTTGGAGTGGCAATAGAGGCAACAAAAAGAAAACTGGATTTAACATCACAAAATCTTTGATCAGGGAAAGTGAGTTACAGCCTTCTGAGAATAAACAGGAATCATCATGTTTTCTTATGTAATCAGAGAGGAAAGAAAAGATAGGCAATAGATGGAGAGAATAAATAGATCAACTAAATGTTACCTTCTCACCCTGAGAAATCATACTCTGTCACCCCAGCCCATTATTCTTTCATCTCACATTACTACTTTTTATTTTCTTCATATCACTTTATCATTATCTATTTATTTATATGTCTATTTTTTATTCTCCCCAGCTCAAATGTAAGCATAAGGTCAGAGTGTCCATGAAATGAGGATCCCACAAGGGCATATTATTTTACTGTTATATCTCCAGCTTTTAGAAATTGTTAGGCACATGGTAGGTACTCAGTAAATAACAATTGGAAGGAAGGAAGGAAGGAATGGATGAGTGAATATACTCATAGATACTTGGTTATCTATCTTGGTTAACTTCCTGCTAATAACATCCAGTCCATCAAAGAAATTGTATGTCTTTGGGCACACTTGGGTTTATAGAAAGAATTTCAGTTCTTAAAAAGAAAGATAAAAATATTTTCTTTGCCTTATAACATTACTTACTATTCATAAAAATATTTCAGTCTGAAGAATTCTATGTTGTCTATCTGATAATGAATTCATCCTCTAAATTTCTAAGTTTGGTAATTCTGCACACAGATACATATACAGACCCAATCAAGGACCACAGAATTAGCCATCTAACCCTTCTGAGCATATATCCTTGTCTATATAATTAAAGAGTTGGATAACAATTTTTATGGTTGCTCTTAAAATTCTATGAATTAATGATATTTAGGAAAACTACCCTTTCTGGTTTCAAGTTCTCCAAGAAATCATAATCTCCACCAGGCATATTTTCAAAATTAAATAATTACAGAAAAGCACTAAGGCTGGGGTTTCCAGGTGCTAAGTTTTCATGTTTAAGCTTGCTGCAGAAAGGTCACCTGGAATTGCAAAATTCTGATTTAAAAATAACCCTCTGCAAACATTAATTTTGAATGTGAGAATTAGATGTCTTTGGCCAGAACCTAAAGAAGCATGCTGTGGTCAGGGGCCTCAACCCCCACAAAGGCAGTCCCTGCCATGAGCTCCCAGTACAGTCAAAGAAGCACAAAATGTTTCCTGACCTACTGAGTGATCAGATTACTCTGAATTTCTAAAGGCCTCCTTGGAAGGAGGCATGAATAAGGACCCAAGATGATATTAGTATACTCTCCTTCCCATCTTTTTGATTCATCTCCATCACAGCAGGTGTCTTAGTCAAGGCTCTTTTGTTTGCAAGTAACATAAACCCTTTTAGCAAAATTAAGGGGATAAAAGGACATTTTTTATAGTGGTACAATGTTATCTTGTGGAATATGGGGCAGGGACGTGCCTGGGCCCTAGCAGGGGTAAAAATGTTGACTAAAAGCCAGCAGGTACAAGGCCACCACCCTCCTGGTCTTTCTCTCTGACTCCTTTTCTGCTCTGTCCATCTGCCTCAGGAATAGTCACATTCTTCATGTTTATGCCTACCACCCAGTCCCCAGTTAACACCATTCAGTACAAGTCACATGCAGAAGCTGAAATTAACCCCTCCCTCAACCCAATCCAAACTCCTTGGAAAGTGATTCCAATTGGCCTAGATTGGGCCAATTAACCTTCTCTGTTCAAATCGACTTGACCTAGTTGACAATCTTACAGTGCAAACATGACTCTGAGGGGTTCAGCTATTATTCAAGAAGGGGTGGCCAAGGGAAAACAACATCATTGTGAAGACACTCCAAAGGCAGCCAATCATAGCATATCTTCAGAAGGACTCCATTAAGAGGGAGCCTCTTACGATAAGAGCTAAGAAATTGCCAGAGTTAAGACTTATCCCAACAGGTATCTTGAGAGCAAAGGCAAATATACTATTAACAGTTCAGCCATTATTCAGATTTTAGAAGCCAACAAAGTCAATCAGGGTTTGATTAGTCCCCTTCAAGATTAGTGTACCTGCTAAATCAGAACCATGCTGAGCATCCGTCTTTCAAGGGGGAAGGGGGAAGAGAGAACAATAGTGTTCTACATACCTATAGCTACTATAACAAGTTGCCACAAACTTAGTGGCTTAAAGGAATACAAATTTATTACTTTACAATTATGCAGATTAGAAATTCAACATGGGCTAAAATCAAGGTGCTGGCAGGGTTGTGGTCCTTTTTTGGAGGCTCTAGGGGAGAACAGATTTCCTCTTGCCTTTTCCAGCTTCTACAGGCTACACACAGTCCTTGGCTCATAATTCCTTTCCCCATCTTTAAAGCCAACAATGTTGCATCTCTCTGATCATTTTTCCATCATTATATCTCTTTCTCTGGCCAAAATCTGAAAAGTTCTCCAATTTTAAGAACCCATGTGATTAGATAGGGACCATTCAGATAATCCAGAATAATATCCTCATTTCAAGAACCTTAACTTAGTCACATCTTTTGCCATGTAAGGTAACATTCACAGATTGTGGGGATTAGGATGTGCGTATCTTTGAGTCATTATTTTGTCTATCCCAGAAGTGTTCCTAAAATTAAAAAATTTTTTTACAGTTTTCGTTTTTAGATATTTTTTTCTCATTTGCCTAAATCTCATTATTTTCCAACTATTCATCCAGTGATTATTTCATAATGGAGATATATAGTCTATGTGCACATGAAAATGTGAAATTTTCAGCCTCATCTACAAAGGCCTTATCAATATTTGATTTGATTAATATCAAATATCTGCAGTCACCAATTGTCAGTTCTAGAAAAAAGCAGAAGTAACAAGTATTGAACCTCTACTAATTCTCAAGCACTCTCCCAGGTACTTTGCATCTCTCATTTTACTTAATCTTCATAATGACCCTGCAAAAGAGATGGTATTATCCCCATTTTACAAATGAATAAAACAATAATGATAAGTTGTCCAAAGTCAAACAGACAGTAAGAAGTGGAGCCAAGATTCAATTCAAGCCTTCTCCAACTTCAAAGTTCCCGTTGCTTTCTTTATATTAGACAGCCACTAAAAAATAAAACGCCATTCTTAGTTGCACTTCAAATGTTCTTCTCTCTCACAATCACGAATAACAACCATTCCACTAATGAGAAAACACACTAGGAAGGTGGAACATGGAGATGGTCACGTGATTCACTCCTGAGCAGAGCCTAGGTGAGTGGGGCTGACAGGTACCGAGGATGACCAGGACCTTGAAGATGGCTGCTTTTTATTACTGTTCATAATATAGGTTTTCTTTCTTATCCTTCCCAATTACTTATACAGTTATGGATAGAAGGAAGAGAAAGAGGGAGAACTGTGCCTCAGTATCCTCATCCATAAAATGGGCATAATTAAAGATACTTAACTAATCCCAAATGATTACTGGGGAATTAAATTAGTTAATATGTATAAAGCACTTAGAACAGTGTTTGGCATAAATGAAACATCATCATCCTGACCCCCACCACCACCATCACTATTACTGGCACCACCATCATCATCATCATCAAGATTTCAGACTCAAGGCACCAACAAATTAAAATAGAAAGACAAGAAGCTCTCTACACATGGGCAGGAGCTCCAGGGTATGAATAGGCTAGTTACACCTAGTGTTTTTCGTCTTCTTTAGTCTGACATACAGGCATTGGTGAGACAGTGAACATTCTTCTATTGAAATTTCATTTCTTCCTTACAATTATAGACTTTTACTCCTTAACGCTATTTATTTCTCCTGGGAGTCCAAGAAAATCCATTTCTCACCCCATCCATTTTTTAAGTTTATATATGCATAATTTCTCTTATGATAAAAAAAAAAATCATACTCCACTTTTAGGAGCATCTTAGAAATACAATAAGGCCTTATTAAGCAGCTAAATCAAAATATTTCATGCCATTTAAACTCTCATTTAAACTCTTTACCTTTTGTCAAAAATTGAATCAATTCACCATTTTCACCTGAAATATGTCTTAATCCCCATTTTTTCCATCTCTTCCAGACATTCTTTACTGCTTTAACTTGCATCCCAAATGTTTTTCTTGAACATTTTGTTTTTGCTTTTATTTTATTTCCCTCATTGTCTCCCACTGTCTCCAAGTTTTCCTAATCCTTTTGGACACTCAGGGCCAAATGTTCCCTGCTTCTGTGCTTGGCTCCCCATCTCTCTCCTCAAGCTTCCTCTCTCCTGTCATGCTGACTCCCTCTGCTCCTTCCTGCTCCATATGCCGCCTCCCGCTCACTTCCCCCTCTGCTGTAGACATTAAGAGTTTGGCTAAAGCTGCTCATCAACCTTCTTCTCGTCAGCACACAGTTGTTTGCCTGAATAGAGCTGGAGCAATTTCGACTCTTCTTTCTCCACTAGTGTCTCATGATTTTTATCACCCTCCTGTGCTGCTTCCCACTTCCTCCCCGGCAAGGCTCCAGTCTCAGCAGAACTGTTTCTCTGCTTCCATTTCTTGGTCTTTGTCCCTTCTCTAGGAGCTCTCAGTATCTCCCACTACCTAAAGTCTGCAACAGAATCCTCTATGCTAGGCTTACAACACAATTAATTTCCTCATAGCTTACTATATGAGAAGAATACTTTTTAGAATGTGTACACCTTGGGTAAAGAGGCCTGAAATTAAGTCTTAATTACACAAACATGTAGGTCTGATGTCAAGAGCTAGGAAGGTACATGATGTAGTGAATAGTGCATGGAGCTTCAAGCCAGAAAGCCAATGCTTAAGAATGTCTCTGCCACTAAGTCCTTGTTTGAATAAAATGATTTATTTAACCTCTCTGGGTCTATGTAATCTCCAAAATATGGTAGACAAATTGTGATTCCTTGTTCCAGATATTTTTGCTGCATTATAAACTACCTTAAATTTAGTGGCATGAAACAACAATGATTTTATTATGCTCATGGGTTCTAGGGATCAGGCATTTGGAAATGACACAGCTCTTCCCTATTGCATGACATTTAGGTCTTCATGAGGAGACTCAAACAGTTGGAGCTAGAACAACAAGGTATGGAAGACCCACTTGCAATATGGCTTCTTCATTCACATGCCTGGTGAACATAAATGAACCATGTGGCCTGGACTTCCTCACAGCATGGCGACCTCAGGGTAGTTGAACTTCTCACATGGTGGCTGGGAATTCTAAACTGTGATGATCCAAGGCAGAAGCTGCATGGCATTTTATGACCTAACCTTAGAAGTCACATAGCATCCCCTACACTCTACTCTAATGATCAAAGTAGTTAAAAGCTTGATCAGATTCAGGGACGAAGAATTAGACTTTACCTCTTGATGAGCGAGTATCAAGGTCACAGTATAGAAGAGCAAGAAGGATGGGAGTTATTGTGAAGGCCATCCTGGAAAATAAAACATGCCACATCCCTACATTCCCTTCTAGCTTAAAAAATCTGATTCTGTGCTTTACTTAGATTCTCAGTAGATGTTCAATTAAAATTTAGTCCCTTGAGAAACATGGGATGTGGGCTTTTAACACAGCAAGAGAACAATGCAAAACCATTTTTGGTCAAGCATTGAGCTGTGGGTCACAGATTGAAATCTTGTAAAAGAAACAAACAAAGGAGCTGTCATTAAAGGTCAGAGTAGTTAAAGAGAGCATCATGGAGTAGGACTAAATTTACTGACCCCTAATTGCTCACATTATCTCAATTAATCTTATAATAATTCTGAGTAGTAAATACCGCATTTCTTATTTTGCAGAACATGAAGCTGAGCCTCAGAAAGATTAAAGAAATTGACCCAAGGTCCCGTGACTAGTCATATCAGTCTTGGTGCCACCCTGGAGGGTGTAACACAAGACTGAACTGAGCTTGAAGGTGGGCTCTCTGTGTAGAATTTTCCATAACTGAGAACAACAGAGAGACTATTCTTAGCTTGGGAAACAATATAAATAAAGGCAATAAGTGGCAGCAGTAACAGGAGTTGGACAGCCAAGGAGGAGAGTTACTATCGAGTTGCAGCAAATCGTAAGTTCTGTCAAGTGCAGCAACATCCACATGTAACAACCTGCAGCCCAAGGTTACTCTACTACATAGAGAAAAAGGACATTTGCAACCTTGGCATTTTCCAGTCTGTATGATGGCACTGAAACGCAGACTGTCTTGCCTAATCTTCCTGTTAATCACTTGCAGCAATGGAGTACAAAGATCTGGTTCCTGGCCATTACCATGCAAATTATTATTGTGGTTTAGCATTTCATATTTACAAAATATTTGACAATGATTAAGCAGCAATTGCTCTTCATACACAAAGAGGTAGTAGATAATAATCAGCATTTCTCATGTCTGTGTCTGTGGGCAGAGGACAGTTTTAAAATTCAATAGCAAAGCCTGGATGCAATTTAAACATCATACATGCCCTGATACAGCCCACCCTCCCCCAATCACCTTGATTTTATACTCCTTAGGTTTTTTGCCATGATTTTCATTTGCCAATTGAAGACATTGTGCACTAAAGCAAAGAGAGGTATTAAAATTAGAATTTCAAGCTCTTCATTAAAGCCCTGGAACCACACACAATCCCCAACCACTACATTTTTTTAATAATTTTTAAATGTTAAACATTCATGTGATTCCCTAAAATTTTATAACACCATGCATTTCTCCCTTCAGTTTTAATTCTCAGTTATATTTTTTTATATTGCTGCTGTTATAATAAAGACTCCAAAGAATGTTGCAGTACAAAAGAGGAAAACTGAGCCAAAAACACAGGCCCATTCTTTTATGGTTTGACTTCATTCAGCACATTTTTTTGACTGTCCTCTGTGATAAGGACTCTAAGTCTTTAGAGGGCAAACAATGTAAAGAGAAAAAAGGTGGGAGGCGTGGCCAAGGGGAGAAGAGGGGAGGCTGTGCCAGAGCATGTAGGATGTTTAAATTGCATCCAGGCTCCGCTATTGAATTTTTAAAGTTTCCTCCGCTCACAGAAACAGACACAGAAGCTTGAGTTGAAAATACAGAGGGCTCTTTAACAGAGCAGAAGTCCCTGGCAGAAGTCAGAGCATCATCTCAGATTTCTCTGTAGCCATCAAAGGCTCCATAAATCTCCGCTCCATCAACATTTCAACCCCAGTCCTGAATGTGGCTTTACATCAGCTCTGGGTGTGATTTCCAATGCTGGTACTAAGGTTGTGGGACTCTCTGATTGTGACAGCTGCCATGTCTCTGGGCTGACCTGTCTGGCAAGCTGGTATTTTCTCTTTCCCCTCTCTACAATATGCATGTACCTTCCTAGGTGTAAGAGGAACACATTTTAGACCATAATGTATAAGTAACTGCTTGAGTCAGCTACAGCCACTTAACACATGGACTAAGGGCAGCCTCTGATCTATGGAGAATGATCCAGCCCAGCTAAAGAGATCCAAGCCTCAACCATAGTCTTAATTTTTCAAGACCTATACCTGTGGCTTTAACAGTGATAAAGAGAGGAACAACTAACTTTTACCAAGCAGATGCTAAGTCCTAGTCACTGTGCTAAGAGTTTTATACAATTATCTCACTGAATCCTCATCATAACCCTAATAAATACCCACCATTATTACTCCTGTTTTACTGATGAAGAAAAGTGAGGCTCCAAGAGGTGTAGAATGTCAGACAGAACGGCATTTCAAACCCAGGCATCTTAAAACAATGCTCTTAACCCTATGCCAGTCTGTCTTGTAGACTGTGAGACTATAAGCCTCGGCTCAGACAAGTGCTGGCTGATTCAGAAAAACAGCACTGCGTGAGGTCCTATGAGGAAGTCAGGGAAATAGTACAAATGGTCTGTTCTCTAGGCCAAAATATTGTTAAGATAAGATACCTATATAAACTGAAATAAGTAAATAACAGCATAACAGCATAACTGTTTGCCACCAAACAGTCCATCAGACCCTCAACATCCCAGAGAAATACAAGATTTCCAAGAATACACAAATCCGTGAATTCTCTTTCACCATGCAATTTTCCTCATAAATTGTGGCTATGCATAGCTTCCCAAATGGATTTGCTTCATACCTGTTCCGAGTACAGACAAACTGAGCAGCAGATGGGGCTTACTCAATCACTCTGCCAATAGTTTCATAAAGAATGAAATACCTACCTCAGCACAGTTAACAATCCCCAAAGGAGCATGGGACAATCTCAGATTTTAAATAGACCTGTGGAAGAGAATCCAGGGATTCCCAAGATTTAGTGAGTATGTTTATGGCTACAATGAGAGAGGCAAAGAATCTATGACAGAAGCTCACAGATGAGACTTGACAGGAGCTCACAGTTGAGCTCTCACATCTCCCCTTCTGAATGACTTGCCCACTCTCTCACCTGACCGCGAGATTATGGTATTTACACCTACCTCAGAGGATGGCTATGTTCCTAGAGACTTTTTTGCCTCCCTTTTAGGTTTCAGGGTTCTTCATCAAAGGGGCTTTGGACTCCATCAAGCCACACACACAGCATTTTATACCTTTCACTAAGGCTGGGCAGAGGGAGATCAGTTACTGTTAATTACGGATGCTTTCTGTCATAATGGGCCAGATTTTCAAGAATCTCAACTGCAAAGCTCCCAAATGCCATGCACAAACCTGGCAATGGTCCATGCAAATTGAATACTTAGTGGGTCCGTGTGCATTCCATTCCAAGAACAGCCTTTGGAAATTTAGCCCCATAACTCCAAAGCATTTGTAGCATCGTAATCTGTCATCATTAGCAACAATGCTTGACTTGGTGCTCAACATTCTTATTAACCATGCAATTATGAATGCAGACAATGTTTAATCACTTTTACAAAAATACAGCTGTGTTGTTGGGGAGCTGTCATCTACTGCTCATTAATGATTGATTTCTTTAAATCTAGACTGTTAATTATAAAGAATTCATTATTGGTCATTAAGGGATATTAAAATAGTAAACCCTTACAAGATGCGTCTTGTCTTGCTGCATTCAGATGACTGAATCACTCCCGCCAATATGGGGGAGGAAACAAAAATATTCACTCTTCCAGACCTCTGACAAGGAGATGGGGTTGAAGAGAGGCAAGGTGAAGAAAGGAATTAAGAAAAAACATCTTTTTACTGCAATAAAACATGGATTATATTTTACAATGGCAATAATTTACCCCAAATAATTAGTTCAACTATTGTCTAGCTTGTTCAAGCACTGACTGAGCTGTAGATACCAATCAATTCCATTCAGATTGTTAATGATGGACTATTTTGAAAACTTATACCTGTTTCTCCATACCTCCCATACACTGGAAGACACTAATTCCTTTCCCACATTGCATACCTAATTAAGGATGAGTCAGGGCATTATTTTGTGGCCAAACTTCCCCTACACCTTGGATGCAGAGAGCTGCCCCATCAAATGTCTCCTGAACATACTGTGATAAAATGCACTTCTACTTCTCCACTGCCAACCTTACAAAGATAAGAAGTTTCAAAACCTGTTAAGACACTAGACAGATCAATGTCATGCCCTTCGTGGATTTCCAGTTCGGCTGCTCACTGTGCCCACACCTGGGGCTCTTTATTTCCTCACTTGCTCAACAGCTTCCAGGATCCAGACCCGAGGGAGAAGGTTTTAAAATTATAACTCCTCATTCTTTTGTTCTGGGGCACCATTACTCCAGATCTTCTCTAAAACATCTTCCTTAATTCTTTTCAATAACATTCTGCATTTTTTTTTCTGATAACAAGTATAATATGTATTTGTTTTAAAAAACTTTAAAAAGCACATAGAAGAAATTCAAAGCCATCTGTAGACCTACACCCAGAAATAAACACTGCTAACATTTTATATTCGCTTCCAATATTTCTCCTATGAGCATTTTTTATATTTGCAGGACCCTGGGTGAGTTACCTATCTTCCCTATGTTCAATTTCCTTCTCCATAAAATAGAGAAATAATAGTATCTACTTCATAAGGTGATTGTAAAGATTAAATAAGTTAATATTTGGAAAAAAGTTAGAAGAGTGTTCAACACAAATTAAGATTTATGTGCATTTTAGCTATCATAATTTTATAAATTGTTGAGTGAGAAACAATATTAGGAAAATTCAAAAGGAAACAAAGACATCATAATTAACTAGTAAAAATTTGTAAATGTTAAAATTCTCAGGTGATGCGATGCTGCAGGTCCAGGGAGCAACACTTTGAGAACCACTGCCTTGTGTTATATAATTAAGATAAAAACTTAATAAGAAATGGGAGTTTATATGGTCTAGTGAGCATCCCCCAGGGAAAAGGTTTCAGAGGGATTTGAGAGGGGTGTTGTGCCACCAGCAATGACGTGGTACACAGAAACGATGACTCATACTAAGTAAAGGAGCCACGAGGTACTGCTCACCTATCTCTTCTCCTTCTCTTGTCTGAGTCATTACTAGGTAGTAAATCTTTTAGTTACACATCCATATTATCTTGCCCAGGAAATTCCAGAATCATGCTTGAAAGAAGTCACTAGTAATAGAAAATGCAGGACTGAGAAAAGCAAATACTGAAACTCCCTGTGCCTAAGTAAGCATTCAGGACAACTGAGAAAATCTGCTGTTCTGTCTGATTTTGCCATCACCCCAAAGTGCCCAGAAGATAGAGAAAAACAGGGTCAACATGAATATTTACGCATTTTAAAAAGCTTCATACTATTGCTATTGTTTTATATTCAGCTTTTACTCTAAATAATATATTATTAGCATTTTCCAATTTTCTTTTAAAAAATTTAACCTTTAATCTGTTTTATAACATTCCGTCATATGAATGTACCATAACTTTTAAGTAACCCCTTTTGTTGTACTAGTCCATTTCTGTTGCTTGTAACAAAATCGATGAAACTAGGTAATTTATAAAGAAAACAAAATTTATTGCTTGGAGTTTTGGAAGCCGGGAAGTCCAAAGTCCATGGAATACATATGGCAAGGGTCTTGGTGGTGGTAACAGTGACCCAGGTTTCTCACATGGCAGAAAATGGCAGAGCAGAAACAGACTAACCTCTTCGTGTGCTATCCTTTTAAAGCCCTCAGAACCATGCCCATGGCCACCATTTTTAACCCATTCCTACAAACTAATCGCTTCTTCAAGGCCCCACCTTTCAATTTCCATAATAGGATTTCCCACCTTCAGTAGTTATGGTGGGGATTTAAGCTTCAATGAGGTTGGGGGGGTTATCCAATCTACAGCATTCTGCCCCAACCTCCCAAAACTCATGCCCTTTTCCTATACAAATACATTCATTTTGTCTCCAAAGTCTTAACTTGTTTCAACTAAAAAATTTAAAGTTCAAAGTCCCATCAGTGAAGTCAATACAAGTTATCTACTGCCAAGATACAATAGTGAGAGAATCATAGAGTACATATTCCCATTCAAAAATGGAGAAATAGGCCAAAAGAAAGGGGTAACAGATCTTAAACAAGTTCAAAACCCAGCAGGGCAGGCATTAAATCTCAAAGCTGGCAAATCATCTACCTTGACTCCGTGTTAGGCATCCTCTGCATGCTGGTATGTGGGTTGGGTCCCCTAGTCACTGGGCAGCTCCTCTTCTGTGAGTTTCCTAGTCTTAGATCATGCTTTAGCTCTCACAGGCTGGCAATGTACACTGGAAGCTTCACAATTCCAGGGTCTCCACGGCAGTTCCACTCTCACAGCTCCACTAGGCCTGGCGCTGTTGGGGTTTCTCTGCTGCAACTCCAAACCCACATTTCCTCTCAGCGTTGCTCTAATGAAGACTGTCTGCAGTGAATCCACCCCTGGGAATGATCTCTTTCTGGGCCCCCAGGCTTTTCCACACATCCTTTGAAATCAGGGTGGAGGCTTGCAAGCCTCCACTGCTCTGACATTCTGCAAGCCTGCAGACTTAACACCATATGGACACTGCCAAAGCTTCTAGCTTGTGTTCTCCAAAGCTACAGGTCCAACCACACTTGGGGCCAATTTAGCCATAGCTTGAACAGCCAGAGAAGCCAGGGTGCTGGTGCTAGAAGCAACTTCCCTAAGTGGCCTTGGACAGTGAACCCGTGGAGGACACCTCGGGCCTGTTCTTCAAGACCATTCTGTTCCCCTAGGCCTCTGTGCCTATAATGGAAGACATAGTCTCCAATATCTCTGAAATGCCTTCAGGGCCTTTCATTCTCTACCATATGGCCAGTCTGCTGTAAACTTCGCAAATCTTTACACTCTGCTTCCCTATCCTCTGTAGCAGTCTCCTTAAAAAAATGGTTGCTGGGCTACACCCTTACACTTTTCCTGAAAATGCTCTCTGCTTCTCTACCACATGGCCAGGCTGCAAATTTCCTAATCTTTATGTTCTGCCTTTGCTACCATAACTCAGCATAGGCTGTTACAAGTAGCCACGCAGCTTTCTGAATGTTTTGCTGCTTAGAAATTTCTTCTGCCAAATACCTTGGGTCAGCACCTTATGGCTCCACATTCCATAAAACTTTTGAGCATGAATAGAATGCAGCCAAGTTCCTTGCCAGTTCATTGCAAGGATGATCTTTTCCCCAGTATCCAATAAACTCCTTCTTATTTCTCTCTGAGACCTCCTAAGGAAATATGGTCTTTATAGTCCATATTTCCACGAGCATTCTGGTCACCACCATTTAACCAGTCTCTAAAACACTCCTAACTTTCTCTCATTTTCTTGTCTTCTATACTTTCACCAGCAAATAGGCTTTTTCTAGCCCATTCTGCCAAATTCTTCCAGTCTCTCCTTAACACACAGTTCCAAAGCTGCTTCTACGTTTTCAAGTATTCGTTATAAGGAACACCCCACTTTTCTGGTACCAATTTTCTGTATTAGTCCATTTCTGTTGCTTAAAAAAGGTACACAGAACTGGGTATTTTATAAAGATAACAAAATTGATTGCTTACAGTTTCTGAGGCTGGGAAGTCCAAAGTCCAGGGAACACAATCGAGTGAGGGTCTTACTGGTGGCAACAGTGGCCCAGGAGTCTCACATAGCAGAAAATGGTGGAACAGAAAGAAACTAACTTCCTCACTCACTCTCCTTTTAAAGCCCTCATAACCATGCCCTGACCATCATTTTTAATCCATTCACTACAGCATGGCCTACAATCTAATCCCCTCTTCAAGGCCCCACCTTTCAATTATCATAATGGGATTTCCCACCCTCAGTAGTTACAGTGGGGATTTAAGTTTCAATGAGGTTGGGGGTCATCCAATCTATAGCAGCATCATACTATTGCTATTGTTTTATATTCAGCTTTTTCTCTAAATAATATATTATTAGCATTTTCCTATTTTCTTTTAAAAACTTTTAATCTGTTTTATAATATTCCATCATATAGATGTACTGTCATAACTTTTAAGTAACCCCTTTTGTTGGGTGTTTTTACTTCTTTAGTTTTCTCTATTATAAATAACTCTGTACTTATTTTTTATCCATTGTTTATCTTTTATTCCTTTCATGGACACAATCAAAAATTCTGATTTGGAAGTTGAGTGTCATAAGTACAAAAAGTTTAGAATCAGTGCACTAGAGTTTGGTAATTATATTAAAAACTCTAGAGTCATTACAGTAGGTATTCTAATAACTTTTGTCCAACCAAAGTAAAAACCGGCAGACTTCCTTTGTTGGAAAAGCCATCCAATTGCCTATCACATAACATTGTAAAGCATTTGTCTCAAAGAGGTTGAGGTAACAACAGTAGTTCTACAAAATGATTTGTCTATTTCCACAGTAAATTTTGGTTGTGAAGATGTTGATATATTATTTTGTAAGACTATTCTGGTGCCTGATACATAAAAGGATAAATAAATACTTCGAATCAATGAATGATTAAATGCATACACTTATTAAAATAAGCAGAAGTCATGCTTAATATTGGTTAAATCTCACAGTAATGGAAGGAAATAAGTAAAAAACTTACCTCTCTGTGTAATGTGTGCATTGCTGGGACCTATTTGGTTTTCATATTTTCCCGTTGTCAGGTTACACATAAACTAAGTTAGAGTTAGTCTCCAGAGGTGAAAACAGAACATCTGAGTGATAGCACACATAGCTATCATATTGAGACCATCTGCAGTAAAACTGTCAGCTCAACTCTGTCCTCACTATGGCTCCTGGACTGCTCGATCATGGGTGATTTCTGATGAAAGGATCTCCTCTCATTAAACAAGGCTATAAAGGGGGCATCTCTTCTGATGAGTGATTCTCAATCCTTGCTGAATTACCTGGGGAGCTTTTAAAATGGGGAGCTTGCTAGAATTACATAAATTGCTATTAAAAATCATCAACGCCCAGGTTTCATCCCAGGATAATCAGGGCCACCAGTGTGCCAAGGGGTGGGCATTAGTCCTTCCTACAAGGTCCTCCTGTGATTCCAGGGTACTACCACAGTTAAGGAACACTGCTTTAGAAGATGTAGACAATCATCCTAACAGAATCTCAGGCACCCGATGACTTCAAGACAACTGTGACCTCAAAAAGTCCTCCAGGCATCACTTTGCTGCGTAGAGACAGATTCATTGTTCTTTCAAGCATTGATTACCTCTGTCAGAACTAGAAGTAATATACCTCTCTAGAGGCCATAAATAAAGCCTGTCAAGTTGCAAACCTGTGGAATAATCTGGCAAAGAGTGACGAAATGCCAAACAAGGGTAATTGGTGGTCATTCCTGGCACTAACGTATCATTGAGATAAATTAGAAATATAGTACCAGTTATTTTGGATTTTCAACATCTTTTTATAGTAACTACTAAATTGGAATGGAGACACTTGCAGTCAAATTGATAGTGCCCTTAAGTGGCAAGAAAATCTCTTCCCAGCTCCTTTGGACCCATTATCTGTGAAATTTCTGTGATGTAAATTGTACCTTATCCTGCAGAAAGCCACCATCCCTGAAGCCTGCCAGTTCATTCCACTGAGAGTCAAGTAAACTGGACATCACAACTGCTTTAATTCCGTAACTGAATAATGAAGGTGTGTAATTTTGATCTAGAAGTGAGTGAATTAATTATTTTATTTAATTTATTATATGCATATATAAGTAAATGTATATAATATTATATATGTTTATTTTTATATATGTAAATATATATGTTTTCTGATATATACATGTCATACATGTGTCTTCTAATAAGCTATGTGCTTTGGAAATTGTATATAGTAAGGCCCATATTTTGAACATAAATAGGTATGCATTTTTAAGAGTAAACAATTTTCATCACCTGGACTAATTAATTATTGAACAAATATCTAAAGAAAATTAATTTGAAGGGACACCACACAATTAACCTGCCTGGGATGTCCATGTGAATCATTCTACCCCAAGCCCTTGCCAAACAGTGTCATATGAATGAATACAGATTTGTGCACACTCATGGCAAAGTTACCCAATTCCCTGGCCTCTAAAACTAGTCTTTTGCTATCATGTGTCTTGAGTGTTAATTGTGAGTAAGGTATGGTGGCAGAGGAAATTGACTCTGCCATATTGTGCTTCCCCTTCCAAAATACATAGTTGTTACTGAGAAGCAGCGCCCCAGCCAAGAATGACATTCCTGCGTCTAGGGGGGGCGCCACATGACTCATTCTCACCAATGGCATGTGATGGAATTTGGATGTGTTGTCCCTTCCAAAACTCATGTGGAAATTTGATCTCCAATGTGGCAATGTTGGAAACTGATTGAGTCATGGGGGCAGATCCCTCATGAATGGATTAATGCTCTCCCTGGGGGAGGGGGGAGTAATGAGTGAGTTCTCGCTCTAGTAGTTCCTACGAGAGCTGATTGTTTAAAGGACCCTGGCACTTTCTCTCTCTCTCTCTCTTGCTTCCTCTCTCGCCATGTGATCTGCTTGTACCCCCTGGCTCCCTGCCACTTTTCCACCATGAGCAGAAGCAGCCTGAGGCCTGTGCCAGATGCAGCTGTCCCAGAATCATAAGCCAAATAAACCTCTCTTCTTTATAAATTACCCAGTTTCAGGTATTCTGTTATAGCCACACAAAACAGACTAAAACAACATCTGTGTGAGGATGATGGGGGATGTGGTTGGGACAGTGTGCCTTTCCCACCCACTCCCACAGTGTGAAAACAGAGGAACTGGAAACCACATGATGAGGATGACAGGGCCACAAGATGGAAAGAGACTGGGTTCCTGAATCACCACTTGGAAGAAAGCTACTCATAAACCAAGAATAGCTGTTTTGGAGATGCTGAGTAAATTTCTGTAACATCGGACCACTATATACTTAAGAGTTTGCTTCTACAGCAGCTAGCATCATGCTGATATGAATGCTGTATCTGGCCCTATCACACCTACTACCTAAAACCTTTTAGTAATGCTTTTTTTAAAAAGTTTGTTGTGACTGATATGAAACATTTGTAACTTCTATAAACTATAAATAAGTACTTAATGAGAAGGCATATTTTGTAATAGCTGAAGTTCATAAAGATAACTATGTTTAAAAAGAATAAAAGGTTTTTTTTGCTCAGCTTTTTAAATCTCCCATGAAAATAAATTTTGAGCTTAGTAATTAGAGTTAATTTGTTTCAAAAATGAAAATTTAGCTTCAGAACTTCTGTTAACTGGAGCTCAGCTCACCACTATAGTTCTAAATATGATGTGTGCCTCCCCTCACACATGTTCTCATGGGTTTTTTCACAGTATTGGTCTTATACAACATTTTTTTATATATATAAAACACAAGTAATTCATGTTCTATCTCCTCTTACCATGTGAAAAAAAATCTTTTTATGCAAAAATTTACAGATTAGAATTTAACATACCACCAGTGAGATTCCTTTTCTGGGAGACGGTTCTACCCTAGAACCAGAAAAAAAAAAAAAAAAAAAAAAAACCCAGGAAGTTTCATGGTAACACTACTATGCCAGAATTAAGGAAAGTCAGTAGCAGGGCAAAAGTATCTCTGATGGCCCTCAGATCTCTAAAAGCCACTAGAAAGGTCCCCAACCACTCAATAACAATGCAAACCACGCAGTTAGCAAAAAGAAACACTGCTAGGCCAGGCTAGATTCTTGTTCAGGGCATTTTGACTAACTAGATACAGGACTCTAGACAAGAACTCAACATTTTTTGATCTCATTTTTCCTGTTTGTAAGCCATAAATAAGCATAGGTAATTCATATGGTCCTTTCAAGTTCAAAACAAAACTTCTGTGAAAATTGATCACTTCCCTGGAAAGTGAGGTATAGGAAACCAATAGATCTATCTCTCAAGAATGATGCTGTTGTCCAGTCTTCTCGGACACGGCTATGGCAGCCACAGTTCTTCAGTTGTACCTGGGAAATGATGTAATGGTGTAAAAGCAGGGACCAGGGAATGTGATTAACCTACAGAACTGTTATTTGGCAAACAGATTTTTCAGGAATATAGTTGTAATGTGAGCTATAACCCTTAGAAGAACATTTTTCTTCAAAAGTATTTCCATTTACACTCATTCAGGAATTGACCAATATGGAAATTTCTCTCAGGACCACCTCATATTATAAATTAGGTACTTCTGGAATCTTTATTAATGTTTGAAGCATTAATATTAGAACAAACCTAATAATTAAATGGGAGGATGTATATCATATCAGATCTGCTCAGGCAGATTTCTAGGGTAACCAAGTCTCGCTTTCAAATATAAACAACAAATGAATAAAGGAGAGAAGTCATTTCCTCCAATAAAATTAGGCTTACATCTTTGTATGGGACTGAAGCTAGGCATTGTCATATGAACAAATGAGATCAATAATGGTGCAAACGAACAGTAACTTCTAGGGTTTTAGGGTCTTAAAAAAAATTTTTAAATACACACACACATACACACACATGTGCGCACACATACACAACTTTGAAAGAATTATGTAAGCCATGTCTACAAAGCCTTCAACAACAGAGTTTATAATGGAAACTCTGATAGACCTTTAATGATAGAAACGTTAGCACATCCTGTAACAATATTATAAATCATTTCTAAATAACAATATCGATAAGATGAGCATTTCAAAACCACCCAGGACACCTCTTTAGCTAATTAAAACTACAGAGTGGATGCGGCTCTTTTATCATTAACAATATTGTTGCTCTGATCATCCCACAGTGAATGGTTTTACTTTAGTAATAACCCCAATCCGATATTCAGTTAGCAATTACCACATCAGACTTTATCTACTGGTAACAACTGGTTCGGAAGATATTGCCCTGCATGCATTAACTTCATCGTGCTAATAAAGTTCCCTGTTATAAAATGCAAAAATATATTAACCTGTCTAATGCAATATAAAAACCATATACATCTTTCTTGCAAAATGACGATACACCAGCATTTCATTTCTATTTTAAAACTTAAGTGGGTAAAGTATATTAGAAGAACAGAAAGTAACAAGCTATAATCTGCAGTGAACACAATAACATAACTAAGTGCCAACAAATTTTCCTGCGAGTAATTGTGGCTATTGTAATTTATACACATCCCATTACCTAGGTGTCTGCATAACAATGAGAGACTGCTCATTTCCAAACACTGAACACTGTGATAGAAGCAGCAAACACACATTTCTTTTGCATAGAATTCAGAGAGGCCACTGATGACTCCAGTTAACTCTCCTAGAGCACCTCACACGCATGGATTGATGAAAACATTTAATAAAGATGTAGATGTGACTAATGATGACAAGCCAGTATCCCCAGGGCACAATCCCTGGCACAGAGTAAGCAATTCATAAAAATTTGTTTAATGAAAGAGAAAAGGAACTGTGTTAGTCTATTTCTGTTGCTTATAACAAAATACTCAGAACTAGATAATTTATAAAGAAACAATATTTATTGCTTACAGTTTCAAAGGCTGGGAAGTCCAAAGTCCAGGGAACATATCTGATGAGGGTCTTGTTGGTAATGACAGTGAGCCAGGGGTCTCACATGGCAAAAAAATGGCAAAGCAGAGAACAAGAGAAATATGTCCTCATGCATTCTCCTTTTGACATCCTCAGAACCATGCCCATGACCACCATTAAACCATCAATATAATCACCTCTTCAAGGCCCCATCTTTTAATTACTATAATAGGATTTCCCACTGTCAACTGTTACAGGGGGAATTAAGCTTATAATATATGGACTCTGGGGGACACAATTCAATCAATCCACAGCAGGAACTCTATTGTCTTGCTCAGGAGTAATAAGCATTCTGGTAATGGGTGCAGGATCTGTCCTGGAAATCCTTTTTCCCTTCCACCTTCCTCTTCCCCTCCTGAGCTTGCCCAACTACCATCTCCATTCCTAAGTGAGGAATCCAAAGCAGTAATGCCTCACTTTCCCTTTGTCAGTACCTATCACCCCACCATCACTAACTTCCCTGTCCTAAAATTTCCAACGTGACACATCATCCTTGCCTGAACTGGACTCGGCGCCTGGCTTGCTATATTTCTTCACCTTCTGACCTCAAGTTCCCTAGTGGCTTGTTCCTCTTCCGGCATTTTATTTTATTTATTTATTTATTTTTTTATGAATGATAAAGTGTGTATACATAGAGGCTGTGTGGTTTATCCAAGTCAGAGAAAATCAGAGCTAAAGCTAGAATGAAAGCTGACAACTTTCAGATCAGCTGGTTCATTCACACAACCATAACAACTCCATGAAGCCATTTCTAGGCTTTTAACAGAGTGGTTCTGAACTTTAAATGTGAAGATGTTACATTGTTAAAATCTCAGTGGAAAAATGAATCGTGTGATTAAAACTAATATACGTAACATTTTTCTCTCCTTTCTCCAAGGATTCATCCACAATAATCAACTCTTTATTAATGCAATGCTTTGACTGTCTACAGGAGATGACTTTGCTGCTGGTATAGTCAAGTTTGGGAAGCCCAAAAATCCTAGTGAAATGAAAAAGAAAAAAAATCGTCTACAACTTAATTAAACCTAAAGCAAAATAAACATGTTGTCAATTCCGTAGTTAAAGCAGAGCAGTCACACACCCACTGCCAGGGGCAGACGAGTGTATATGTACACAAAGCGCCTGGGCCCTGCCCTGGGATGTTGGTCAAAGGAGAGCATTGTGTGAGCTAGAGCCCATTCCTGTTCAGCAAATGGAGGTCTGTCCACACCGTCCAGGCAGGAGTGCTCAGCTCTCTCTCGGGAAAAGCAGCATTCACACATACCATAAGTACTGGCTGGAGGCCTAACCAACAGTCACGGGAATGTGGAGGATTTATAGACTGAAAATGTGCACACTGACAGCAGCACAGAGTTCTCTCAGGAAACATGTGTGCTGCGACTGCACTGTGGGAAGCCTCGGTGGGGCCCCTGGAGCTTGGCAGAAACCCTTGTGGAGACCCAGTGTGGACATGCACAGATCAGAGCTGTAAATCTGGTAACAAACACTCCTCTGTGACCTTACAAAGATTGTGAAAACATAGGGACTTTCAAGGCTGCTATGTGAGGAAAGAGGAAGGCCATTTGGAAGCTGACTCTGATATAGAATTGTTTCTAGGCTTCCAGATGTACCCAGGAAAAGCCAGAGCTGGGCTTCCCCTTCAGTCCCAAGAGCCAACTGTGTCCACAAGAGGTAACCTGGAGAGAGCAGTGCCTCTGAAAGTGAACACACTACTTTAATGACAATTTCTTGTCAGTCCAAAATGCTAGCCAAGGACATCTCTTTAAAATTTATAATGAAACTTTCTTTAAAAAAATTTATCCAGCCAAAATATTACTCCATTTCATTAAATTTTATATTCTCCATTAATTGCAGGGTCACATTCAGGAAGCAACAAGTGGGCTAAAAGAAGAAGGCAGAGGTTTCCTAGAAGAACGTCTAGTAAACAACTCACAACTGTACTTTGCAATTCAAGACAAAAAACTTTATTTACTCGGCCCCACACGTGCTTAGCCTGTGCTCTGGGCTTTCATAGTGCTTTCATTTTGGAATCCAATTCCAGAGTTTATGGCCTCCACAGTTTTACGGTCCTTCCCAAGGAAGCTTTCTTCACCTATTAGTATGCATTATGGTTCCTCCTCTTGGAACAGTTCTTGTGAAAGCCAAGCAATTTTTATGTAATACACACATAGCTTGAATGGAAACTTTTCAATGGATTTGGATACGACTTTTCTTTTGTTTTTTGATGTGTGTGTGAGAGAGACAAACCACACACAGTTCTAACAGTTCTACCTCCTCATTCTACCTGGTTTAAATAAGAAGTGGGAAGAAAGAGGTAAAAATACTCAAAATGTCATTTTTATTCCAAATAGAGTCCTGTATTGCTTGTCTTGTGATTTTTGAATAAACTATTAGTTTGAAATTACAGCCCATTAACAGTTCATTTGCCTCAACTTAATCCTACAGTGACACCAGAGAGAACGGCAAAAATACCAAAAAATCTCTCAGGCCAATGTTCTGTAATTAAAATGGCCAGTCACTTTATTTCCCAATATATCTCTTCTCAAGTCCATTTCTCCAATTTACTATCTAACAACTCACCCACCATCATCACAGAGAAATCTGATAACCCAAGAAAGCAAATGTTGTCATCCTGACTTTACCGCTCTGAAATGCTTATCAATTAATATTACCTCTAGGTCTCAGCTAGGAAGAATGACCAAATTCCATAAATCCGCCCTGCCTTTCCCAGAATGGAGTTGGAGCTCATTTTCTAGTTGTGTTTTTTGTTTACATTTCGCCACACTGCAACTTGTAGGCACAAGAGTTACTATCCACATATTAGAACCTGCCTATTTCCAGGTAAACCTCCCTAACTTTAAATGCTGAGATGGCCACTATATCGATTAAACTAACTCTAAGATATAAGATATATCTTGTACCTTGTATAAGGTATATCTGTATGTAAGTTGGGGATAACATTTCCTTCCTACCTCTTTATAAAAGAACTTGGCAATATGTGTTTTCTATGGACTACTGTTTCTAATAATAATAGGAGGTGGTGGAGGAATAATAGTAATAATGACAAATATTCCTCAAGTCCTCATAATGTACCAGGCATCACACTAAGCATTTCTCACTGTGTGCAATCTCATTTAATCCTTAAAACACCCCTATAGGAGATAGGTACTATTATTATTACCACTTTACAGAGGAGTAAACTGAGGCATATGCCTATGTCACAGGGGTAGTCAGGGATTCAGACTCACATCTTTCTTTCTGGTTTCAGCATCCAAGCTCTTAACAACTTAGCTTTGACTCAAACAAAAATGTGTTTATCATAAGTGTGACACACTTATTTAGACTATATAAATATAAATATTTTAAACTGCAAAAGTTTTTCCACTTCTCCAGTATAATATACACATAATTTGTGAATTATAGCTTAATTGAGCACACCATTATAGGAAAATTACAAAATACTCAAAACTTACATCAGCTCAGCCTCCGTTCCATTATCAAGAGAGAAGCTGCTTAAGCATTCTTATTCTGACAATTAAGGACAAGTATGTTTTCTAAAGTGAAGGTTATTTTGACTTTGATAAGTGTATTGCTCACTGTCTGATCATAAAGGGCCAGAGCTGGGGATTAATAACAGAATACTTTGTCCTTCACTTCAGGCCTGATGGCTGGACCTCCCTGGCTGTAAATTTCCCAATATTTGATGGCCCCAGTGTCAGCAGCAAAATGATGCATAATAAACACAACAATACATTGTTTGCCATTTCTTGATTTGGTGCCAAGTCAGAGAAGGAAACAGTACACTTTTATATGGATTTTCTGAAGTAATACACAGACAGAGCGTATTGGCACGATCTGAAGGGGAAAATTAAAGCTTGTTTTTCATCCCACAGTCTCCAAACTGTCCTTTGAAACTGACAATCGGGAGCGACATGAACCCCTGAACCACCATCGTTGGGTTGACATCAGGAACAGCAGAGTACACGGGCTTTCATCTAGTCAGGAAAAAGGAAACAGAGCTTATTTTGAACAGGAAGGAAAAAAAGATATTTGATGAAAGCCAAAGAAACAAGCTGCCTAAACTCTTTGACAAAGAAACAAAGGGAATGCGTTTGTGAAATAATGTGCAGACCTAAAAATAATGTTTCGATAATGTTTTTAATTGTACTATTTTATCAGAACATTTTTGCAAAGTCCAAAGCCTTGCTTTAGAATGAAAAGAGAAGGAGTTTCAAGATGGCGGCGGCTGCCGCGGCTGGCGCGGAGTAGCTGAGGTGGAAAAGGTGGCCACTGGGCCTCAGGCAGCCGGGAAACTTGTGGACCTTCCTCTGGCCATCTCTTAAGGGAGGACTGCTGCGGCTGGCCGGTCGTGGGGGCTCAACGCCACTTTGCCCCCGGCAGGAGAGGCTGCCTCATTTACAGGCAACAGCTTTGAAGTGTGGAGCAGGAAAAGAACTGATTCTTAGCTGCAAAAGTGAGTCTTGAAACAGGGAACACGGCGCCAGGGCTGCTGTGGATGCAGCCAGGATCCCGGAGGCTGGGGCCGCACTGAAGGCGGCCAGCTGCCCTATTCAGGATTCGAGGTTTCAGGCCGGCATTAAAGAAGATTCCTGGGAGCGCCCGAGCGGCGCCGCGACTGAACAGCCCGAGGCGGCAGCGCCGAGAACACGGAAGGCAACAAACCAGAGACAGAGCGAGCGCCCGACCTGGCACAGCACTGTGAGTGATCCCTGGCACAGCTCTGTTCGGGGGGGTGAATGCCCACGCGGCTTCCGCCTGCACCACCAGGCCACTCACTGCCCCGGTGCTGCCTCCATTTTCTCAGGTGCGGGCAGCTCCGCCCTGCTCGGCCATCACTGAGCCCATTTGCTTGGCCTGGCGCGGGGCTTTCCGGACCCTGCGGGCCGACCTCCTCTCCCACTCCCTCCGCGGTTCTCTGGCAGGACTGGGGGTGTGGGGCGTCCCGACCAGTTTTGGGAGGGCTAGGAAGTACGGGCGGGCCGACTGTCACTCCACCACACCCTGGACTCCGGCCCCGGTAAACTTCCTGTTACTGGGAGGCAGGTACCATCTCTGCGACCACCAGTTTGGAAAAAAGCCTAACGAATTTCTGGTTGGGAATAGTGCGGTAGGAGAGTTCCCAGGTCTGCTTGAACCTGCCGGAGAGCAGGCTGCAGGTGGGCACTAGACTCGGTTTATACCGGGGGGATACAAAGGTGAACAAGACCCGAGAAAGATCTACACAGTGCTACAAAGGCACCCAGAGAGACCGGTCGTCTGTGCCTAGCAGAAACCTGGTAGACTTCCTGGGCGAGGCGGTGCTGAGCAGGGTCTTGAAGGCCCAGCTGATAGACGAGGGGTGCAGAAGACACGCCCCAGCCCAGCACAGTGTGCACAGAGGGGGGAGACGTGCGGCCAGGGAGGCGGAGTCTCGACAGAAACCACACACCCGGTGGGGTCGCCACTGCACGATCTAACAGCCTGGGCCAGAGCACACGGAACGGGGAGAAGTCCTGTACAGAAAGTGAAAGCTCAACAGAGATCACACACCCTGTGGTACGTGATCCACCAGCCCAGCAGAGTACAAGCTGACCAGAAAGGTGGATCCCCGGAGAAGCCCAAGACCCGAGGCAACCACACACACAAGACACTAGAGGCCAACTGAGCAGTCACGGCGGGAGCCATACCAAATTGGCAACCACAGCAACATCCTAGTTAGTCATTAGTCTTAAACCGGTGGACTGTGAAACCCCCTGCAACAATGAATAAACACCAAAAAAAAGACACCAGAAATACAAAAAATCAAGAAAGTACGCCACCAAAAGTTAATAAATCTCATACTCTAGATCCTATAGAACAAGAAGCCCTTGAAATAACTGACAAGGAATTTCGAGTGATAATTCTAAGGAAACTGAATGAGATACAAGAAAACTCAGCTAGACATCATGATGAAATGAGGAAAAGTATACAGGATCTGAAAGAGGAAATATACAAGGAAATCAATGTCCTGAAAAAAAAAGTAGCAGAACTTGCTGAACTGAAGAAGTTATTCAGCGAAATAAAAAACACAACGGAGAGTTTAACCAGCAGGCTTGTCGAAGTTGAAGAGAGAACCTCTGAACTTGAAGATGGGCTGTTTGAAATAACACAAGCAGACAAAAAGAAAGAAAAAAGAATCAAGGACATGGAAGAAAATCTGAGAGAGATATCAGACAACCTCAAGCGCTCAAATATCCGAGTCATGGGTATTCCAGAAGGGGAGGAAAACGGAGATTCCATTGAAAACATATTCAAAAAAATAGTGGCAGAAAACTTCCCAGGTATAGGAAAAATCACAGATCTTCAGATCCAGGAAGCTCAACGATCTCCAAACGTATTCAACCCAAAAAGGCCTTCTCCAAGACATGTCATAGTCAAATTGGCAAAACTCAGAGACAAAGAGAGAATCTTAAAAGCTGCAAGAGAGAAGCGTCAAATCACCTATAAGGGAGCCCCAATCAGGTTAACATCAGACTTTTCATCACAAACCCTAAAAGCTAGAAAGGAATGGGATGATATTTTCAAAATACTAAAAGACAAAGATTGCCAGCCAAGAATACTCTACCCTGCAAGGCTATCCTTCCGAAATGAGGGGCAAATAGTATATTTCTCAGACAAACAAAAACTGCAGGAGTTCACTACCACAAGACCACCCTTACAAGAAATCCTCAAGGGAGTACTGGGTTTGGTTCCTGAAAAATAACTACCACTGCCATAAAAACCTAAGAAAAATCTAAACCCACTAGTACAATAAAAATGGCATTCATGAAGAGAAAACAAGCTAACAAAAACACTATCTACAACCTAAGGAACCAACAAACAAAGAAACCAAACAGTAAATCAGAAAGCAAGGAACAAAAGACACCTAAGACAACCAAACAACCAATAAAATGCTAGGAATAAATCAACACCTTTCAATAACAACTCTTAATGTTAAAGGCTTAAATTCCCCAATTAAAAGACACAGACTGGCTGACTGGATCAAAAAGCAGGACCCAACTATATGCTGCCTACAAGAGACCCACCTCACCCATAAAGATTCACACAGACTAAGAGTGAAAGGATGGAAAAAGATTTACCATGCAAACAGAAAAGAAAAACGAGCTGGAGTGGCTATTCTTATATCTGACAAAATAGACTTTAAACTAAAAACCATAAAAAGAGACAATGAGGGACACTACTTAATGATAAAAGGACTGATCCATCAAGAAGACATAACAATCATAAATATGTACGCACCCAATGTTGGAGCAGCCAGATTTATAAAACAAACTCTATTAGACCTAAAGAAGGAAATAGACACTAATACCATAATAGCAGGGGACCTGAACACCCCACTGTCAATATTAGACAGATCATCTAGGCAAAGAATCAGTAGAGAAACACAAGATCTAAACAAGACTCTAGACCAATTGGAATTGGCAGATATCTACAGAACATTCCACCCAACAACCTCAGAATATTCATTCTTCTCATCAGCACATGGATCATTCTCCAGGATAGATCACATATTAGGTCACAAATCAAGTCTCAGTAAATTCAAAAAAATTGGAATTATCCCATGTATCTTCTCAGACCACAATGGATTAAAACTAGAAATTAATAACAAACAAAACTCTGGAAACTATACAAACACATGGAAATTAAACAGCATTCTACTTAATGACATATGGGTCCAAGAAGAAATCAAGCAGGAAATCAAAAAGTTTATTGAAACTAATGAAAACAATGATACATCATACCAAAACCTGTGGGATACTGCAAAAGCAGTATTGAGGGGAAAATTTATTGCATTAAATGCTCACTTCAGAAGAATGGAAAGATGGCAAGTGAACAACCTAACACTTCACCTTAAAGAACTAGAAAAACAAGAACAATCCAATCCTAAAGTTAGCAGACGGAAAGAAATCATTAAGATCAGAGCAGAACTGAATGAAATTGAAAACCAAAAAACAATTCAAAAGATCAACGAATCAAAAAGTTGGTTTTTTGAAAAGATAAATAAAATTGACAAACCATTAGCATGGCTAACAAAAAAAAGAAGAGAGAAGACTCAAATAACAAAAATTAGAAATGAAAAAGGCGATATTACAACTGATTCATCTGAAATACAAGGAATCATTCGAGACTACTATAAACAACTGTACGCCAACAAATTTGAAAATCTGGAGGAAATGGATAAATTTCTGGACACACACAAGCTCCCAAAACTGAACCATGAAGACGTAGATAATCTGAACAGACCAATAACAATAAAGGAGATTGAAGCTGTTATCAGAAGGCTCCCAACAAAGAAAAGCCCAGGACCAGATGGATTCACAGCAGAATTTTACCAAACATTCAAAGAGGAATTGACACCGATTCTTTACAAACTATTCCAAAAGATTGAAACGGACGCAAATCTCCCAAACTCATTCTATGAAGCAAACATCATCCTGATACCAAAACCAGGTAAAGATATAACCAAAAAAGAAAACTACAGGCCGATATCCTTGATGAATATAGATGCAAAAATCCTCACTAAAATACTAGCAAACAGAATACAGCAACACATACGAAAAATTATTCATCACGATCAAGTGGGATTCATCCCAGGGATGCAAGGTTGGTTCAACATACGCAAATCAATAAATGTGATACACCATATTAATAAACTCAAACACAAGGACCATATGATCATCTCTATAGATGCTGAAAAAGCATTTGATAAAGTTCAGCACTCATTCATGACAAAGACCCTCTATAAGTTAGGTATAGAGGGAAAGTATCTCAACATAATTAAAGCCATATATGACAAACCCACTGCCAATATCATCCTGAATGGGGAAAAGCTGAAAGCTTTTCCTTTAAGAACAGGCACTAGACAAGGATGCCCACTCTCACCACTCCTATTCAACATAGTGTTGGAAGTACTAGCCAGAGCAATCAGAGAAGAGAAGGAAATAAAGGGCATCCAGATTGGAAAAGATGAAGTCAAACTGTCCCTGTTTGCAGATGACATGATCCTATATATCGAACAGCCTAAAACCTCTACAAAAAAACTCTTGGAATTGATAAATGATTTCAGCACAGTAGCAGGATACAAAATCAACACACAAAAATCAGTAGCATTTCTTTTCTCCAATAGTGAACATGCAGAAGGAGAAATCAAGAAAGCCTGCCCATTTACAATAGCCACCAAAAAAATAAAATACTTAGGAATTGAGTTAACCAAGGAGGTGAAAAATCTCTATAATGAGAACTACAAACCACTGCTGAGAGAAATTAGAGAGGATACAAGAAGATGGAAAGATATTCCATGCTCTTGGATTGGAAGAATCAACATAGTGAAAATGTCCATACTACCCAAAGTGATATACAAATTCAATGCAATCCCCATCAAAATTCCAAAGACATTTTTCTCAGAAATGGAAAAAACTATTCAGACATTTATATGGAACAATAAAAGACCACGAATAGCCAAAGCAATGCTCAGCAAAAAAAATAAAGCTGGAGGCATAACACTACCTGACTTTAAGCTATACTACAAAGCTATAATAACCAAAACAGTATGGTACTGGCATAAAAACAGACACACTGACCAATGGAATAGAATAGAGAATCCAGAAATCAACCCACACACTTACTGCCATCTGATCTTTGACAAAGGCACCAAACCTATTCACTGGGGAAGGGACTGCCTCTTCAGCAAGTGGTGCTGGGATAACTGGATATCGATATGCAGGAGAATGAAACTAGATCCATACCTCTCACCGTATACTAAAATCAACTCAAAATGGATTAAGGATTTAAATATACACCCTGAGACAATAAAACTTCTTAAAGAAAACATAGGGGAAACACTTCAGGAAATAGGACTGGGCACAGACTTCATGAATACGACCCCAAAAGCACGGGCAACCAAAGGAAAAATAAACAAATGGGATTATATCAAACTAAAAAGCTTCTGCACAGCAAAAGAAACAATTAAAAGAGTTAAAAGACAACCAACAGAGTGGGAGAAAATATTTGCAAAATATACATCTGACAAAGGATTAATATCCAGAATATATAAGGAACTCAAACAACTTTACAAGAAGAAAACAAGCAACCCAATTAAAAAATGGGCAAAAGAGCTAAGTAGGCATTTCTCTAAGGAAGATATCCAAATGGCCAACAGACATATGAAAAAATGCTCCACATCACTCAGCATCCGGGAAATGCAAATCAAAACCACATTGAGATACCATCTAACCCCAGTTAGGATGGCTAAAATCCAAAAGACTATGAACGATAAATGCTGGCGAGGCTGCGGAGAAAAAGGAACTCTCATACATTGTTGGTGGGACTGCAAAATGGTTCAGCCTCTATGGAAAATGGTATGGAGGTTCCTTAAACAATTGCAAATAGATCTACCATACGACCCAGCCATCCCACTGTTGGGAATATACCCAGAGGAATGGAAATCATCAAGTCGAAGGTATACCTGTTCCCCAATGTTCATCGCAGCACTCTTTACAATAGCCAAGAGTTGGAACCAGCCCAAATGCCCATCATCAGATGAGTGGATAAGGAAAATGTGGTACATCTACACAATGGAATACTACTCAGCTATAAAAACGAATGAAATACTGCCATTTGCAACAACATGGATGGACCTTGTGAGAATTATATTAAGTGAAACAAGTCAGGCACAGAAAGAGAAATACCACATGTTCTCACTTATTGGAGGGAGCTAAAAATTAATATATAAATTCACACACACACATACACACATACACACACAAACCGGGGGGCGGGGAGGAAGAAGATATAACAACCACAATTATTTGAAGTTGATACAACAAACAAACAGAAAGGACATTGTTGGGGGGGAGGGGGGGGAGGGAGAAGGGAGGGAGGTTTTGGTGATGGGGAGCATTAATCAGCTACAATGTATATCGACAAAATAAAATTTAAAAAAATAAAAAATAAAATAAAATAAAAAAATAATTAAAAAAAAAAAAAAAAAAAAGAATGAAAAGAGAAAACGCTATTCTAATGCATGCAAAAGAAATCATATTCTAAATTACCCAAAGACTTCCTATAAGGAAAATGGTGGTAATTATGGTTCCTAAATCCACTTATCTACCAAAGCATATTATCAGAAATCCAAGAAACACAGATACACAATGTTTCCTAAGGCAAGAATTACTTTTTAAAAAAATATGTTCTGCCCGATACACTTGCTTTATTCAGTATCAGGTTAAGTTTGCCCATTCAATTGTTCTTTCCAGAAAGGATAATGAAAAAATCCAGGAGTTCTTCTCAGGGAGCAGAAACAAAGCCAAACATTTGAGTCATAAAATACTTTTTTATATGAATCTCATGTCAGAAGCACTTACACATCAGTCAACTAAATTCTTACTGGCAAACTCAGATGTACAGAGCTTGCAGTAGAGAAATTTGGATACTTTCCAGTTTCTCTGAACTCTACATCTCACCCAATGAGCTCAAAAATGACCCTACACATTTCTGGGGGGAAAAAAAAAACAGAAATGAAAATCCTTCTGCCGTTTAGCTTTTCATATTCCCAGAACATGGGCAACACCTGAAAGTACCTGATAACATCTGCCCAGCCCTGGAGACCTGCTCCAGTTCCCAGGACAGTCAGCCCAAGACAACTCTCCATCTGCAAGGTCCCTTGGAAGAGGGGATGGACTCCAAACTCCAAAGGCTGCACATGCTCCCTTCAATCTTAGACCTTCACCCAGGAAACATTAAGGGGTGCATTCGAAATGGTAAAAAGACTTCTCTGGCCCAAACTTCACCTTACCTCCCGCCATCATAACTTAACCATAAGACCATCAGAATTCAAGGGATAATTTTTTCCCTCGGAATTTGCTGTGATTACCAACAATTGCAGGCCAATCCCAACCATGATCTTTATAAATGTTGTATTCATTCACATTTTCCAGAACTGAAGTCTGAGTCGCAGCCAACATTCAAACTGCTCTCCAGACCCTTCTCTCCCTTCTTACCTCCTACAGAATACTACTTGCAACCAGGACTCTCACCTAGGAATATAGTCCCTAAGACAAATCAAAATTACTCTTCTCTTTTTCCCCATCATCCTTTATCTTCATTTCATGCAGATAACAGATGTGGAAAGAGCATGAAAGGAGTGATAGTCATTGAAGAACAAACCAGGGCATGCATGTGGACTCAGGGCAAGGCATCCCTCCCAATTTCCCTTGCTGGGTGTGGGTGGTGTGTCATGTATGTATAAGCCTTGGATCTTTGTTGGCACCAGTAGCTGGAACACATCTCTCTCTCCAAATAGCAGCCTCCTGGAGTTTCTCAGTATCAACAGCAGGAAGACCCTTCAAAGCAGTGGGCCAGAGCCATCACCCTGATACTGATACGCAAGGCTGGTAAAAAAGAAAAGAAAATGCCTTTTCACTGCTAACCTGGTTTGAGTGATCCAGCACACACACTGGGGCTCAGTTATGTGTACAGGACTACCACACTGGCCAGACCCTATGGACACCTAACAGTGAATGAGGCCCAGCCCTTCCTCATGGATCTTACAATCTAGAGAGAAGGATTTAGACGAACGTATACATGATTAGACACAAATTCATAAGCCAACACTCAAATTAATGTACAAAGGGCAATAATAAAATGGAATGATTTTTTCTTTTTCCTTTAAATAAATATTCCAAATGAATGTTATCTCTTTCAAAACATTCACAGTAGTGGGGAGAACACATTCCAATTCACATTTCTATTGTTCAGGTTTTAAAAACTCTCTCTGTTTTCTGAAGAGTTGCATAAAGGGTTGGGGGAGTGGAAGCAGGGCAGGGAAGAGTATTTTTGTCCTTAACATTGTTTTGAATTGCAGATTTGTGGTGATAATAAAAATGACTGTATCTTAGTTCAATTATTTTAAATTTTTCTATAGATAATGCACCTTGTTATTGTCTGCCTCTGGGCAAACTACCTCCATATCCCCCACACCCACCCCAGCCTTTTTTTCCACTGCTTCTGAAGGGCACATTCATTCCAATAGGCTCAATGATGTTTCATCTGTTCTCTGCAGCAGATGCAGCCAGAGTCAAGTGTAATGAATACAGTGGGAGATCAAGCCTGGCAATACTGCTATAGGGAAGAAAACAAGTATGGCTTTACACCGACACTGTGGTTGTCATATGCTGCCTTTGAAAGCAATTCCACCAGAAGAATCACTGAAATGTTTTGAGCAAAATCAGAATTGATGGAATATGTGTGCAATCTCCTATATTAGTCTAGGCAGAACATGAACAAACAACTTCAAAACCTCAGTAGCATGATGCAGCAAAGCCAAGTTCTTACCCATGATGTATCTTTAACATATATTATCAGAGGGATCCCGCTCCTTGTAAATTCTCCTGGGTCTAGGCTGACACTAGCCTCATCTCAACATTTGCTTCCACAATAGAGGTGGCAGTGAGAGTGGATTCTTTTAAAGCTTCCACCTCAAGATGAAACAAATTACTTCTGCTCACATTTCATTAGCCAAAGAAAGTCTCATGGCATGTCTAACTTCCAATGGTATGAAGAAGTATAAACCTGCTCTGTTCCTGGAAGGAGAAAGGCCAGAATATTGGTGAACAGCCTATGACTACCACACCTGTCATACATGATCATTCTGTAAAGAAGACAAGAATCATTTGGACTTACAAATTATGAAAAGTTAGTTTCTAAAAACACATCTTCATTATTATATGGTCACTCCCCATGTATTAGATTTCTTTATACACAGAGCTGCAACACAGATGAAGAAGACATCTGAATGCTAGTGGCCACTTGTGCAGCACAGGCAGATTTATGAGAGGCATCTGTATGCCTGACAGGGGATGCAGCGTGGCATAAGAGAGGTGGGAGACTCACATGTGCCAGGCACTGTGCTAGACACTGTACATGTGGTATCTCATCTACTCAACCCAATAACCTACAAGGTAGTTGCCACTATTCTCATCTAGCAAATGAGAGAAATGGAGACTTGGGGAGCGTAAAATTCACCGTGCCAACCAATGTCAGGCAGGTAGATGTCAAAGCCAGTGTTCAAACTCAGATCTGCCTAAATCCAGAACCCATGGAGTGAACCATGTAAGGAAGTTCAGCCCATACAAACTCCCTTCTTACTTTATCTGTACCCCTTCTATAGTCCTTCCAATTAGGCGATTTACTTTTATTTGAGAATGCACTTAGCTACTTAAAGGCAGGAACTTAGCTTCATTCTTCTTTGTATGACTGGGAATGACTAGCAAATGCTCCCGCCTGGGGTAGGTGCTCAAGAAAACATTGGCTGTTAAATGCACGTTGAAAGTCAAGGCTGTTCTCTAAATAATATCCCCTTTCCTTTATCCTAACAGCACATGAAAGGAGATTGACAAGAAGAAATGTTTCCTTAGTGATTCTCAAAAAGGCAAAGCAGTCAACCTTTTCTCTTATCAAGAGTGTTCTCTAAGTGAAAAAATAGAGAGCAGCTTCCACAAGGCAGACCTGAATGTGAAGATAACAGTCAGCTGGCCTCCACGAGCCGTTCCCACTCCCAACAAGCTCTTGACAGGAACATGCCTGCCAGGGAAACAGAGAGAACCTCATTTTGCTAGGGAACAACACACAGCTGCACAGTTCCCTGCTCCACTTAATCCCAGAGACAAATTCACAAGTTGTCCTAAATATATCACTCTACTGGGGAATTTTTTTTTTATTTCCACCCAGTGTCTGCTGTTTGATGTATCACAAATAATTCATGTCTCTCTCTCCTCTCTCTCTCTCTCTCTCTCACACACACACAAACACAGACACACACGCGCGCACACACACACACGCACGCACACACACACACACACACACACTTTCTATCTTAAACAAGTTCCGTTCATTTTGAGTCTCCTTTAAAATGGCCATGCGGGACACTGGAGGTCACAACATGGTACTGTTTCTTCACAATGGCACCATGATTCTCTCCTGTATTGATGGATGGCTGCTGTCACTGCTCCTTCCCAGAATCCTTTCCCAGCCTTTCTTTAAAACACATGAGCTATGTTTTTAATTGGGCATTTCATTAGAGAAGAATGAGGCATAAAGGAAAACAAGGTGGCCTGTGGTCATTTGTTTTGCAGAGATCACTCCAGCCATCAGCGTCTGTACCCTGCTGAAGTAGTTTCAGTTTTCCTTCTCAACCGCAGGTGAAGTGATGCTGACAACACGTTTCTCTCTGTCACAACATTTCACTTACTCGGCAATCTGTAGACAGTCCAAGAGTCGTATCGCCAATGAGCGGTGCTGAAGCACTCTTCCCATTACTTTAAAATCAAAATGGCACATGTCTTATGAGAGGGGCTTAATGCAGGCCAAGATCCAAACTGAAAAGAAAAACGCTAGAAAAACGGAGTCAGGGAGAAAAGAAGGCACTGTAAATCACAGTCCTTGTTATTGGGCCACAGAGAAAGACAGGCTAGTCCATATCCCATTTCATCCTGAGGGCTCGGTCCCATTGCCCTTGGGTTTCAGTCTCCTGGAAGGTCACGCAGGGAATTCTGTGGGCTCTGTGAGCAGTCGAAGTATCGAGTTTTGGCTCAGATTACAGAAACATATTTCATACCATTGGACCTAATTAAATGATTATTTTGGCTGCAAGTGGGGAGAGGAGAAATTAAAGTGATCACTGATTAAAGAATTGTATCCAAGTACCAGGCAAAGATTGGCCCAATGTATGTGCCTCACATAGGAGAGTAAAAGAACAAAAGAATGAAACTAGACACATACTCATGAAAATGCTTATGGCTCCCACAGAAAGATGTTGACTATGGTATAATCATCACAAAATGGCCCATTTTCAGTGAAAGAAGTATTTAAAAGAAATTATACTCAAGGAAATGGAAATGCACTGCCCGATAATGGCCTCAGGCTGCAAGACAGATACTTCAGGGCATCCAGGCCGTGGCATTGGCAGAAAACAAACACTGAAGCAAAGCTGAAACACTTATTGTCAAGGCCAGGGAACATTTACAGTCACGAGGTTCAGATTCATGGGCAATACTGTGAAAGCTCGTGGGAAAAATACACCTCAAAACGGCAAATGTAGCCCATAAAGTGCCCTCCAAGCAATCACCAGTTCACCAATGGGCAGACACGCATCTCCCCAGGCTCTCAGGGGAGTCGGCAGTTTACCAATTACTGTTGATTGGCTGGTTAATAAAACTGCTCAAGCCGCCTACCATTCACCTCCAGCCTATATTTCAGTATATGTTGCAGGGTTTTGCTAAATTTATTTTCAACCCTTTAGAAAAGGTCAACTAGGCTGAGTATGGACTTGACAGCAGTAAGCGCTTTTGCTATACTCCCTGATGATATTAGTCTGGCTGGGTTTCACAGGAAGTGTACGGTTTATCTTTCTTATAAAATTCCTTGATTTGTCAAGTTGGTACCAGCTGTTACCACTTTCATAGAGATCACTGTATAATTTCAAAATATCTTATTCTCTCTACGATTATCCTGATGCTCAAAACTGTCTGGAGCTCTGAAATGTGCTTCTTGCTTCTGTCTCTTATCTGGATGGGTTAATTAACTTCACCCACGATGCTATTAAGCTGTGCTACAACCCGGGCGTCAAGCTTTGCCACAGCACTTGCTATCCACCACGTTTCTACAGACACAAACAGGTATGGCCAAGAGCGAATCTTCATGTTTTGCCTTGTTTTGTTTTTCTTTCTCTTATGAAGAGGAACAATTGTGCAGTAACTAACTGATGGGCCAGAAGGTGGTAACCACCCAAAATCCATTCCTATGATTTGGGGTAAGTCCTGTATTTAATGGCAAAGGCAAAGTTAGTTAAGGAAAGACAGTAAAAATGGAAAAGATTGTGCATATATAAAAAGTAATCGATAAACATTTCATAAAAGAATGTATAAAGAACCTCTTTCCTCATCCTTCACAAAATGCAAATATCTGCCTCTGTTACAACTTGAAGATGCATTTTAATTTTTAATTCCTAATATGCAAGTAATCCTGGTTGTCATCCCACCTTTAATATTGTCCAAGTTGTCCAGTCACAGCTGCTTTATCCTAGGATAGTGTCAAGGTCAAAATTCATAGCCACAACCTTTACCTCCTTTGCTTCTCAGATCTGGAGATCCAAGTTTTAGGAGGAGACTAAGTGAACCTGGTAATAAACAGAGCTAAATTCTCCAGTGAAAATCCCATTCACACTAGAGCAGGGTATCCTAGGTGTCCAGGAAAGGCAGGTGTGACAGTCACAGAGAAGTAGGCAAGGAGGGATTCCTGTGATGCAGCACCATTGGGGTGGGGCTCCAGGGGCTGAGGTCATTTTTGTTTCCGCGTGTCCTAGACTGTTGTCTAGAACAAAGCACATTGCCTCTAGAACAAGGTCCTATTATCCTCTGGTTTACTCTGCTTCTACTCTTCTTTCATGTTTAAATGAAATTGTGGGAGCAGATTTGCAAGTGACAACAACATATGGACAGACCATATATAGGTCTGGAGCTTTAAAAGTAGGGATGGTTTATTTTAAATGCTCAAATTTCTGTAATATTAAATGTGGACCTCTACATATAACAATGAACTTACTAAAAATCAGTTAATTTTTTGTTGCAGACATAAAATTTCAGATATGTAAATAGGCTTGGGATAACCTCTACTGGACTCCCAGCTTTAGGGTCACCGATTGGCAGTTATTAGGTATTTCTTTTTTTTTTTTTTAAGTTTTTTTTATTGAAACACAGTTGACTGTAGATATCTGTAGGGTCAGAGTTGAATATCAATAACTGTGTGCAATATGTGATGCTTAAGTCAGCATAATTAGGGGTCAACCCCGTGGCTCACTCGGGAGAGTGCGGCGCTGGGAGCACAGAGGCCGCGGGTTCAGATCCTATATAAGGATGGCCGGTGCAGGAGACACCAAGCCAAGGGTTATGATCCCCTTACTGGTCACAAAAAAAAATAAGTAAATAAATAAATCAGGATAATTAGTATATTCAATATTATACAATGTAATCATTGGTGGCCCTTTACCAATTCCTCCCTTACTCTTCCCCATTCCCCTTTCCCAACTCTGGTAACCTCAGTTCTGTTCTCTCCTTGTGAGAATTCAATGTATTATTGTGATTATTGTATTTTTCTTCTTTTTTTCTTTCTTTTGTTTATTTTTTTGCTCCCACTTATGAGTGAGGACATGGTTTTTCTCCTTTCGTGACTGGCTTATTTCACTTAACATAATTTTCTCTAAGTTCATCTATGTTGCTGCAAATGTCAGTATTTCATCCTTTTTATGGCAGAGTAGTATTCTACTATGCAAATACTTTCCTTATCTCACCTAACAATGGACATTTAGTTGGTTCCAACTTATTGCTATTGTAAATAGAGCTGCAATAAACATGGGGGGTGCAGGTGTCCCTTCCACGGGATGCTCTCCATTCCTTTGTGTGTATACCCAGCAGTGGATTGCTGGGTCATATGGCAGTTCTATCTGTAGTTGTTTGAGGAAACTCCACATCACTTTCCATAATGGCTACACCAGTTTACAGTCCCACCAACAATATTGGTGGGACTTTCTCCACATGCTCGCCAGTATTTGTTATCTCAATCTTTTTGATAATAGCCAGCCTAAATGGGGTAGGATGATATCTCAATGTGGTTTTAATTTGCATTTCCCTGATGCTGAGTGATGTTGAGCATTTTTTTCATGTGTCAGTTAGTCATTTGTATTTCTTCCTTTGAAAAATGCCTACTCAGATCCTTTGCCCACTTTTTAATTGGATTATTTGGTTTTTTACTGTTAAGTTGTTTGAGTTCCTTGTATATTCTAGATATTAATCCTTTGTGGCATGCGTAGCTTGCAAATATTTTCTCCCATTCCGTAGGTTGTCTTTTCTCTCTGTTGTTTCTTTTGATATGCAGAAGCTTTTTATTTTGATATAATCTCATTTGTTTATTTTTCCTTTTGTTGCCTATGCTTTGGGGGTCTTATACATAAAGTCTTTGCCCAGTCCTACTTCCTGAAGTGTTTCCCTTATGTTTTCTTTTAGGAGTTCTATAGTTTCAGGTCGTATATTTAAGTCTTTACTCTATTTTGGGTTGATATTGGTATATGGCAAGAGGGACAGTTCTAGTTTCATTCTTCTACATATGGATGTCCAGTTTTCTCAGAACAATTTGTTGAAGAGGCAGTCTTTTCCCCAATGTCTGTTCCTGTTGCCTTTGTCAAAGATTAGGTGGCTGTAAGTATGTGGATTGATTTCTGGCTTCTCTGTTCTGTTGCATTCATCCAAGTGTCTGTTTTTATGACAGTATCATGCTGTTTTGGTTACTATAGCTTTGTAGTATAATTTGAGGTCAAGTAGTGTTGTGCTTCTGACTTTGTTTTTTACCCAGGATTTCTTTGGCTATTTGGGATCTTTTGTTGTTCCATGTGATTGTCAGGATTGTTTTTTTTCTATTTCTATGAAGAATGTCATTGGTCTTTTGAAGGGGATTGCATTGAATCTGGAGATCACTTTGGTAGTATGTTTCCACCTTTTTGTGTCCTATTTAAATTCTTTCAATGGTGATTTGTAGTTCTCATTGTAGAGATCTTTCACCTTCTTGGTTAAATTTATTCCTAACTATTTTATTTTTTTGGTGATTTTCTTAAATGGGCTAACTTTATTTTTCTCTGCTAGTTCATTGTTAGAATACAAAAACACAACTGATTTTTGCATGTTGATTTTGTATTCTGAAACTTTACTGAAATCATTTATCAACTCTAAGAGATTTTTTGTAGAACCTTTAGGCTTTTCCATATATAGGACCATGTCATCTGCAAACAGGGACAATTTGACATCTTTTCCAGTCTGGATGCTCTTTATTTCTTTCTCTTGACTGATTGCTCTGGCTAGTACTTCCAATACTATGTTAAATAGGAGTGGTGAGCGTG
Organism: Cynocephalus volans; assembly: GCF_027409185.1. Classification (NCBI taxonomy): domain Eukaryota; kingdom Metazoa; phylum Chordata; class Mammalia; order Dermoptera; family Cynocephalidae; genus Cynocephalus; species Cynocephalus volans. The sequence continues at coordinate 104,015,692 of NC_084461.1, forward strand.
GGCATCCTTGTCTTCTTACCATTCTTAAAGGAAAAGCTGAAAGATTTTCAGGATAATATTGATGGTGGATTTGTCATATATGACTTTTATTGTGTTGAGATACTTTCCTTCTCTACCTAATTTGCTGAGAGCCTTTATTATGAAGGGATGTTAAATTTTGTCAACCCAAAAAGGTCCTCTCTAAGGTACATTATAGTCAACCTGGCAAAACTCAAAGATGAAGAGAATCCTAAAATCAGAAAGAAAAGAATGTCAAGTCACCTATAAGGGAGTCCCTGCCATATTAACAGCAGATGTCTTAACAGAAACTCTACAGGCCAGTAGAGAATGGGGTGATATATTCATAAAATACTAAAAGAAAAAACTGCCAGCCTAGAATACTATATCCAGCAAGGCTATCCCTCAGAGATGAAGAGGAAATAGTGTATTTTCCTTCCAGAATACCCATGATTTGGATATTTGCATACTTAAGGTTGTCTGATATCTGTCTTAGATTTTCCTCATTTTTTAAATTCTTTTTTCTTTTTTTTTTTTTTTTTTTTTTGTCCACCTAGTTATTTCAAAGAGACTATCTTCAACATCAGAAATTCTTCTGCTTCCTCTAGCCTGCTGCTTAAGCTCTCAATTGTGTTTTTTATTTTGTTGAATGACTCCTCCAGTTCCATGTGTTCTGCTATGTTATTTTTTAAAGTATTAATCACATTGTAAATTTCCTCCTTCATATCCTGGTTAGTTTTGTTTGGTTCATTGTGTTGTCAAACTGCATCTTCTTGTATTTCATTGAATTTCCTTAAGATTTTTACTTGGAATTCCTTTTCAGTCTTTTCAATGCTTTTCTTTTCTTTTCTATGCGATCTGGCACTTGAGAGTTACTATGTTCCTTTGATGGACTCCTATTTTCTTGGGAGTTTTTTGTTTTGTTTTGTTTTGTTTTGTTTTGTATTTCTACTGTCTATACATTGATGTCTGGTCATCCAGTCGACCAGTTGCTTTTTCTATTATTCTCCTTCCCTGGATTCCACTGTGACCTTCTTTGTGTCAATGCAGTTGATTGGTCAGCAGTCTGCCTGTACAGCAGCAGTGACTGCTACAGCTGCTTCTGTGGTAGAAGGCTGCCCTTGCAGCAGTGGTGGCTGTGGCAGTGGCTTTAGCAGACTGCCCACATTGCAGCAGTGGCTTTAGCAGTGCCAGCCTGCTTGCACAACAATGGTGGCTGACTGGCAGTACTGTGGTAGCAGTGACTGCATCAATGGCAGTTGCAGCAGCCACCTGTTTGGATGTAGTGTCTGCGGTGGCAGCCCAGGCATCTATCATGTCCTCAGTGGCAGCAGGGTTACTTTGTGGCAGCAGCAGTAGTGGTGGTGACTGAAACTGCCTCTCTGACATTTGCAGTGTCCTTGGCAGCAGCAACGTTATCTCATGGGGGTGGCAGCAGCACTGGTGGCTGCCTCCCTCACATCTGCTGTTTCCACATTGACAGTGGGGTAACCTTGTGAAGGCAGCAGCAGCAGATGCAACTGCCTCCGTCATATCTATGATGTGTGCAGCGGCAGCAGGGTTACCTCGTGGGGGTGGCTGCAACTACCTCCATCACATCTGCAGTGTCCTTGGCAGCAGTGGGGTTAACTCACAATGGTGGCAATGGTGGAGATGGTTGCAGCCGCCTTCCTCGCATCTGCGGAGTCCACAGCTGCAGCGACTGGCTACCCATAGGACTGCTGCTCTGCAGGGAGCTTCTCTGTGATGGGCAATGGTTCTGGGACCAGAAAAGGGTTCTGGCGAATGAGGCAGCAGTAGCAGTGGACCTATTTCTATCTTCTTCTGTGGGAGGAACATGCCCTGAGTACCTCTAGTCCTCCATCTTCCCAGAAGTCCCCTATTGAGTATTTCAGACTTGCCCCAGCATGACTTGCTTTTCTCCTTTCAATTTACCTGGAAAATGCTCGATGACACTTGCATTTCTTTTCCTCTCAGAATATTTTACAGTCCTCTCCCAGTTAGTGGGCCACAACTGGCATTTCTTCACCATATTGATTCACCAAGTGGATCCTATTTGGCTGTTTGCCTCAATAATGATGAGGACACCTGTAGTTCTGAGCAGTATCCCAGATGCCTCCTGATCTATACCAGTGCATATTAACGGACCAAGAAATCAACAGATAACTCTCTCAGAGCAAACATTTCCCAAATGGGGTAACAGGTCATATTTTAGGCCTGCTTTTTCTCCCTGCACTGACAGTCATCTATGGATTGTCCTACTAACCAGGAGGGAAACTAGGTCAAGCGCTCTGCACGTCAAAGGCATGCTTTACTGGGTAGTAACTGTCAGGCCTAATAATATCCTTCCTCTTAGGATTTCGGATGTGTGATGCCAAAAGGAATGTAAGAGACCCACAGAGAATGAGCAGAAGCAATGAGACAATGGAAGCTACCAGTAGATAGAAGCCACCCCCTTGGATGTTTGTGAAGTAAAATAAAATCTTTGATCTATAAGAAAAGTTTGATTTTTGAAAATTAGAAAAAAGCAATTCAGTCAGAGTCAGTTCTGTAGAAGAAAGTAGGGATTTAATTGAATAATCCTTAAAAAAAAAAGGACATGATCCTAAGAACATGATTCTGTAAAGGGTGAGATAGTAAATATTTTAGGTTTTCAGGGCCATATGGTCTCTGTCAAAACTACTCAACTCTACTATTGTAGCATGAAAGCAGCCTCAGACAGTTCATAAGTGAATAAACATTGCTGTGTTCCAATAGATGTCATTTTTTTCTTTTTTATTGTTTTTCTTCCAAATTTTATTTAATTTTGTCAATATACAATGTGGCTGATTATTGTGGCCAATTACCGAAACCTCCCTTCCTCCTCCCACTCCCCACTCCTTCCCAACAATGTCCTTTCTGTTTGTTTGTCGTATCAACTTCAAGGAATTGTGATCGTTGTGTCTTCTTCCCTCCCCCCCCCCCGTTTTTTTTTGGGTTTTTTTGGGTTTTTTTAGCCCCACAACTAAGTGAGAACATGTGATATTTCTCTTTCTGTGCCTGACTCGTTTCACTTAATATAATTCTCTCTAGGTCCATCCATGTTGTTGCAAATGGCAGTATTTCATTTGTTTTTATAGCAGAGTAGTATTCCATTGTGTAGATGTACCACAATTTCCATATCCTCTCATCTGATGATGGACATTTGGGCTGGTTCCAACTCTTGGCTATTGTAAAGAGTGCTGCGATGAACATTGGGGAACAGGTATACCTTCGACTTGATGATTTCCATTCCTCTGGGTATATTCCCAGCAGTGGGATAGCTGGGTCGTATGGTAGATCTATCTGCAATTGTTTGAGGAAACTCCATACCATTTTCCATAGAGGTTGCACCATTTTGCAGTCCCACCAACAGTGTATGGGAGTTAGTTTTTCTCCACAACCTCACCAGCGTTTATCATTCACAGTCTTTTGGATATTAGCCATCCTAACTGAGGTGAGATGGTATCTCAGTGTGGTTTTGATTTGCATTTCCCAGATGCTGAGTGATGTTGAGCATTTTTTCATGTGTCTGTTGGCCATTCGTATGTCTTCCTTTGAGAAATGCCTATTTAGCTCTTTTGCTCATTTTTTAATTGGGTTGCTTGTTTTTTTCTTGTAAAGTTGTTTCAGTTCCTTGTATATTCTGGTTATTAATCCTTTGTCAGATGTATATTTTCCAAATATTTTCTCCCACTCTGTTGGTGTTCTTTTAACTCTGTTAATTGTTTCTTTTACTGTGCAGAAGCTTTTTAGTCTGATATAATCCCATTTGTTTATTTTTCCTTTGGTTGCCCGTGCTTTCGGGGTCATATTCATGAAGTCTTTGTCCAGTCTTACTTCCTGAAGTGTTTCTCCTATGTTTTCTTTAAGAAGTTTAATTGTTTTAGGGTGTATATTTAATTCTTTAAACCATTTTGAGTTGATTTTAGTATACGATGAGAGGTATGGGTCTAGTTTCATTCTCCTGCATATTGATATCCAGTTTTCCCAGCACCATTTGCTGAAGAGGCAGTCTCTTCCCCAGTGTATAGGCTTGGTGCCTTTGTCAAAGATCAGATGGCTATAGGTGTGTGGGTTGATTTCTAGATTCTCTATTCTATTCCATTGATCAGTGTGTCTGTCTTGATGCCACTACCATGCTGTTTTGGTTATTATAGCTTTGTAGTATAGTTTAAAGTCAGGTAGTGTTATGCCTCCAGCTTTATTTTTTTTTTGCTCAGCATTGCTTTGGCTATGCATGGTCTTTTGTTATTCCATATAAATGTCTGGATAGTTTTTTCCGTTTCTGAGAAAAATGTCATTGGAATTTTGATGGGGATTGCATTGAATTTGTATATCACTTTGGGTCGTATGGACATTTTCACAATGTTGATTCTTCCAATCCAAGAGCATGGGATATCTTTCCATCTTCTTGTATCCTCTCTAATTTCTCTCAGCAGTGGTTTGTAGTTCTCATTATAGAGATTTTTCACATCTTTGGTTAACTCAATTCCTAAGTATTTTATCTTTTTGGTGGCTATTGTAAATGGGCAAGCTTTCTTGATTTCTCTTTCTGCATGTTCACTATTGGAGAATAGAAATGCTACTGATTTTTGTGTGTTGATTTTGAATCCTGCTACTGTGCTGAAATCATTTATCAACTCCAAGAGTTTTTTTGTAGAGGCTTTAGGCTGTTCGATATATAGGATCATGTCATCTGCAAACAGGGACAGTTTGACTTCATCTTTTCCAATCTGGATGCCCTTTATTTCCTTCTCTTCTCTGATTGCTCTGGCTAGTACTTCCAACACTATGTTGAATAGGAGTGGTGAGAGTGGGCATCCTTGTCTAGTTCCTGTTTTTAAGGGAAAAGCTTTCAGCTTTTCCCCATTCAGGATGATATTGGCAGTGGGTTTATCATATGTGGCTTTAATTATGTTGAGATACTTTCCCTCTATACCTAACTTATAGAGGGTCTTTGTCATGAATGAATGTTGAATTTTATCAAATGCTTTTTCAGCATCTATAGAGATGACCATATGGTCCTTGTGTTTGATTTTATTAATATGGTGTATCACATTTATTGATTTTCATATGTTGAACCAAACTTGCATCTCTGGGATGAATCCCACTTGATCATGGTGAATCCCAATAAATGTTATTTATGAACACTGAAATTTCAATTACATATAATTTTCATCTCTCACAATATATTGTTCTTCTTTTGATTTCTTCCAACCATTAAAAAAAAATTATTCTTAGCTCTGGGACCACACCACACAGGTAGCAGGTGGGATTTCACCCACACATCTTATTTTGCTGATTCCTGTTTTAAAGAAATCAGAGTGGCAATGATTGTACATGTGTGCACATGTGCATGCACAAATGTGTTAAACTGACTCTGAAGACAGTTCCAAAAAAGAAGTTCCTAAATGTTTAGCAGAAGTGACCTCATTGCAAAAAGATGATAGCTTCCCAATGTGATTATATTGAAGTGCAAAAATTATTACAATCCATAAGCTCCTTGGGGGCAGAGACTGTCATGCATTTTAGCTTTCCTCACTTGCCTTACAAATAGTCCACATTCAATTTATTTTTTGTCAATTGAGTGCGTTTTAATGAGTTTGTTAAAAGCCATCTCATTACACGATAGTCATCCCTTGAATACTAACTAATGATTCAAAGATTCCTGAGCAATTTAGATCAATATACTTTTTACAGTATTACAATATTACCCATTGTTAACATTTGATATATTCCTTAGCAATTTCAATCTCGAAAACTGCAGCCTGTTTTTAAAAATATCTTCTTAAAATTACTGGAAAACTAAAACCATTCATTCCTTTCCCTACCATGTTATCAAAATTCTAGTTGACAATAGAAATACGCTCTTCAAACTTTGAGCATTTAATCACATTATATAGCCCTATACTTAAGATGGTGTCAAAAGTTAAACTGGTTTTTGACTCAACATCCACACTCTTTCTACAGATTTTTAGTGTGACTCTGCTCAGAGTCAGAACTATAGATAGTACCAGAAACTATATACAGCATCACAGTGTCTCAGACTGATACTCTCAGCACCAGCAACTCAAAAAGAAAGGAAATCCTTGGGTTTTTTCTCAGTTTCACAAACTTTACCTTTGTCCTCAACATGGACAGGGCACACCTTAGAGCATTTTCTAGAAGACGTTTTAGAAGATAAGCTAGGATCATCCAAATGTTGTCAAAACCTCTCACTTTCTCTCTCTTCCTCGGTCCCTCTCCCTCTCTCCCTTACCGTAGTCACTATACACATGTGCACATACACGTAAGTACATTCTTTCTTTCCAGGATGACTAACCTATTATGAACCTTTCTCAGAAAATTTCTTTCAGATCCAATTTTCCTTGACCAAAGCACAATGTAGAGAGACCAGACCCCAGGAATGGTCCAGATTATGATGATGGTATAAAACAGAAATGAGAGCCAAAAGGCTTAGCAAATATGCCATGTTGCACAAGACACACTCACAAAAGCTAAGCTTCTCCTCAAGGACACTGCCAAACATCCCCACAGAACCCTCTTCACAAGTGACACAAGCATTTGGGGTAGTTTTACATGACTGGACCTTAGCCAGTTAACCCAGCATTAAGTTTCAGATGAAACTGAGAACTAGAAGTAGTGCTGTGGTCAATCTCCTGCATACCTGTGAGATTAACATCCACCCTGCCATATCACACTAGGAACCTCCAACACCACCTCAACATGGAACACCTGTGTGTGCTCCTGAGGTAATAGTCAACAAGTTCACCACATCAGGGAGGACCAGGAGCCAGTCCACAGTGACTGATGCTACTCTGCAGACCACCACATAGGTCTCCTAACACAGCAGCTGGGGTACTCTCTTTAAAACATACATCAGACCACATCACTCCCCTTACCAAAATACCCCAGTGGCTTTCCATTATTCTCAGGATTAAACTCCAGACTCGGTCAGCAGAATGAGCGGGATTCTTCACACCCGGGTAGGCTCACCCATAGGCCTGCACCAATGGGCTCCCCTGCCTTCTTGCTTCTGGTTGGTTTGGCCAATGGGGGCACCTGTGGGGGCTCCAGAATGTGGAAGGGAAGGAAGGTATGGTCTCCCTCAACTTCCTCCCTGCTGGCTCACTCGATTGGCTGCATCCCTCCACAGTCAGGAGCTGACCCCTCCCCTTGCCTACCTCCCTTCGTCAGCCCTGAGGTACTGCACTAACCTTTGTTGCTCTTCCTAAAACCTGCCCACATCAAAACTCTCTCCAAATTACCCAATTTGATTGTGTTTTTGGTTTCCCGCCAGAACTCCGGGCAATACACGTGGCCTATGAGGCCCTCTAATCTGATCTCTGCCTCCCACTTCAGCTTTGTCTTGCTAAACCCACTCTCACTCACTCCCCCAGCCACCTCAGCCTTTTCTGTGGTCTTCAAACACCTCAAGCCTGTCCCTGTCTCTTGACTTTTGTCTTTGCCCAGATTGTCTCCTTCCCCATCCCCCTATCCATGACTGGATCCTTTTAATCATTCAGGGAGAAGCTCAATCTATCCCTCCTTAAGCCTTCCCTCACCACACATCTCAGTCTCTAGAACACCATGCTGCTTTTTTTTTTAATAGTATACAATATTATTTAAAATGTTCTTGTTTATTTCTTTGCTTATTTAGTTTCTGTGTCTATAGTATGTATATCCCTGACAGCAAAAATTCTGTCTTGTTGACCCTTCTAAATTCAGAACCCAGAGCCACTCCTGACACAAAGAAATGATAATGCAAAATCATTTTCTGAATCATAATTCTGTTGAATTAATAAATAGTATCTAATGTATTCCATCCACCATGATAGAAGTGGAATATAACTATGGAGAGGCCAAGAAAAAGAAAATCATTAAACTATACTGGAAACTTTAGTCTTTCAAGAGTAGCAGGTTATATTATTTTAATCATCAATGATTGTTTTCAATCAGTAAGTGCCAGTCATTGAGAAAACAGTAGCAAACAAAATGAACAGGACCCCTGCCTTCATAGGGCTTCCAGAAACTTAGGAAGAGAGATAATTAAATAAGGAATCGGGGATATAACTCCCTTCAGGAAGAAGAGGGCAATATGTAGAAAAAGCACCACGTCTTATCCAGAAAAGGTCACAAAAGATCAAAATGCAGAGACTTCTAGACTGAACTGAGTGACAGAGCACAGGTACTCTCAGTGGGCAGAATGCCAGAGTAATCCAAAGCTTTGCAGACAAATCCTAAATTGTAAGTGGTGAGACAGGCTATAAAGAATATTTCCTTCAACTCGTACACCATTCAGGCCCTCCAAGCCTGGGAGCCTCATATTTATTGATGATGAATGTCCTGAGTTTATTATCTAACTCCTTCTTGTTCATGTGTCTTATCTCCAACTCTCTTGTAACTTAGAACAGGAGTCATATCTTATATCTCTCCCCACATTCCATAAAACCCCACAGTAAAGGAAGCAAATAGTTCGCCTTTGTCTGTCTCCACTGAAAATAATCAAGTGATTGGGAAAAACCAAAGGGGAATTAAACAGAGCCAATTATACACATAGCCTTGATATCTTATATAAGAATAATGGGTTGAGTTTGATTACATAATTCTTTTTAAGAATTAATAAAAAATATTACACTATTGCATTGAAATGTTTAATATTAAAAACAAGAATTTATGATCTATTTTTAACTTCAAAATGAAGTGTTCTTATCTCTGTGTCTTTCAATAGGGAAACTGCATGCAGCTGTGGTCCGCGATCAGCTGTGAGAGGCGAGGGTGCTGAGGCCTGGTTTGTCTTCAGACGCCAAGGCCAGAACCTGGTGTCACACTGCCTTGGCCAGCAGATACAAAGCCAGACCATTAAGGTCATAATCAGTCACAAATCCACACTGACTGTCCCTCAACAGAAAAGAAGTCATGAAACTACAGAATCGTAGCTCACATTCAGCTTTCAACCTGCCTTCCACCATTCTATATGCAGAATGAACGAGGCAGCCAAAGGTCTGTCAGGTTAAATGACATGCCATGGTCCCAAGGCCTGTGAGTGATAGAAGAGGAACTAGAGTCACCAGGTTAACCACGTGACTCTTTTGAAAGCATAGCTCAGTTGTTTGGTCACTGGAAACCTCTGTTGAGCTGGGAAAACAATCTCACACCTGTCGTAGCTTTCCTCTAAAATCTGCACCCGCATGCCTGAGGTAAATTGGCTTAGCAGAGCTTCTTCAGGCATGATTGTCACCTTGTCTGAATAGCATGAGGTGATTCTCAGAAAAGGAAAACAAATGAGGAGTTTCTGGCTCAGTGCTGAGGAAAGTTGAAACCCATTCAGCCCTCAGCTTTTCAGCATTGCTAGTGCAGCCTTTAACGGTGATTGCTTCAACAAGCATTGTTGAACTGCATTAAGTCGGGATCAATCCCTTGCACATTCTGAGCCTACAAATGCATGTTTCAGTGGGTTTCAGAAATGACTCACTAAATCAATCTCTTTTCCTTCAAAAAGTATAGCTTGAAAACAGGGGAGTCCGTCTTTTCCTGAGATGTACCCACAATTTGAGCAAAAAATTGATCCTCCTTTTATAGGAATCACCCCCTCAATTTCCCCCCATACTGTTCCTTCTTGATTTCAGCAAGAGCCCCCATAACAGCAGAGAGGGGATTCACCTTCCTCCCAGGCTGTGGCTTTGAATATGACCTCTGACCTGGCTGCCAATCGTCTTCTTCCTGTTGTATCCAAAGAATGCTTTAGGTAATGACTGGAAGGAAAATGGGATTAAAGTGGAAGGCAGAACAGAAGTAATGTTTACAGAATTTAGTCTTGAGAGCGCTAATGGAATCAGAGTCAATCCACCCCCTGGCCTTGAGCCTGCATTCCAGTAAACTAGGAAGACAGAGGCCACAAGTGGGTCAGGGGCTTGGTGAGGGAGTCACATCAGAAAGTCCCTGCTCCGATCTGCTCTAAGATGGAGTTATGGCGAGGGGTGCAGCTAAGGCAGCCCCAGCATGCATGAAAGTGTCACCTGCACTAAGACTGGCTGAGAATATTTTAAAAGTTACCTGGAACTCTTCCTCTCTAAAGAAACCCAGCTACTCTGCACTGGTATACCTGGAGGTAGACAGTAACAGGAGTAGTGTTTAATGGAACAAGCCACACAGCAGAAGGTACAAACAGAAAACAACTTCTTTCGTTTACTACCCATTCAGACTTCATCTGCAAATTCTTTCTTCCCTGCCTCTTGGATAAAATCTCTGGCAGATCCCTTAATTCTTTCAGTCTGTTTTAGGCACAAGAACTGTTTCATTTTAGAAATAATTGCCCAGTCAAACATGAAAATCAAAACCTCAAAGTCTTAAATAATTTAGAGCCCCTTTCCTCCTCCAGCATGTTACTGTTTTAGGCTAGAAACATAATGGTGGGAGGAGGCACGTTGGGCTGCTTCTCTTTTTTCCCAGCTTTCCTCTTCTATCCCTCTTCCTTTGGTCCATAGCCACGGTCTCATTCCTCCAGGACTGAGCCTAAATGAGGCAGGTACTGGGAAAGGACACAGTCTTATCATAGCTGGTCCTTTCATGATCTGACATTTGGCACATGCTAACCCAGCTCTTTGTTTCACGACCCTTTGAAGGGTGACTTGGAGACCCCTCTAGTGACCTCCAGCTGAGGCTCCCTGGATTGGATGTGGATGTGGGTGACACCTATTCCAGCTCCTGGGCCCCCAGCAGCCTCCCCAGATAGACTCTCCTGAGTGTTCACATCAGTGTGGGCTTCTTGGACCAAGTCCTGGTCAACTCCCCTTTACCACCATCACTATAGATCCGCATGCCCCCACAGGGCAATTCACACATTTTAGACCTGCAATTAATGGAAGGCAGTCTTTGTCTGCAGTCTTTGTCATTACAGCCAGGCATACAGCTCTAGCTGCTTCCTCAGGAATGTACCAGACATCTATCCCTATGCCCTGACAAATTCCACAGGAGACTTGTCAATTTTGCAAGCGGCCTTTTTTTAATTGAAAAATAATTGATTAAACATATTTGTAAGGCACAGAGTTGAATATCGACACCTGTGTATAATTGTGATAATCAAATCAGGATAATTAGCATGTTAAGCACTACAAAACGTAATCATTCTTTGTGTCCATTAACCAATTTCTCGCTAGCCCACTTCCAGCTCCCCCTTTCTCACCTCTAATAACCACAGCTCTGTCCTCTCCTTCTGAAAGTTCAATGCATTATTGTGATCTTTCTTTTCTTTCTGACTTTTGCTCCCACTTATGAGGGAAGACATGTGGTATTTCTCTTTCTGGCCTGATTTGTTTCACTTAACATGCAAGTGGACTTCTTAAAGCCCCTCTCTCTCAGCTTGAGCTGAGGGCAGCATGACATGGAACAGGGGAGGAGAAAGCGCAGCTCTCTAACAATCTTCTTGCTAAGGCATTCTCTTCTTTTGGGCCCCAACCTCTTATGCACCCTCTAGGCGAAGTTACAAAACTGATTGTCAGTCACTGCCTTTGCCAGTTCTGCATGAGTGGTCTGGCCTGGCACTCACTTCGAAATGTGGGGGCTCTGTTGTTTTGTTCTCAGCCTCGGCACAACTGAGAGAGAAAGAATCACATTTGGACAGCTGGTTGCCCAATCATGGCATAGCCTGGTATCAAATAGATCTCTGACTTGAGCCAGCGGGGCATGGAAAAGAGAAAGTCTTCCTTACATAGAACATTTCTACTTACACATGAAAGTTCTTGCCCATGAAAGGGTCTCAGGCACTATTATTTTAGACCTCACTATTACAGATGTCACAGGACAATGTCAGGTGCTTAATGGGATCTTCATGGGATTTTTTTTCCTGTTTTCCCAGCTATGATAACTAAGGACCAGAGCTGGGAACAAAGGCCCTAAGCAGCCCACATTCTCAGTGCAGAGAATGTCCATTACTGTGGCCAGCCCCAGGTTACTTCACTGTCTCTATCTCTGTCTCTCTCTGTGTCTCTCTTTCAGCAAAACTGGGAAAGAAAGCATGGTTGGGGGAATATACTAGTTTCCTAGAACTGCTGTAACAAATTGCCACAAACTTGGTGGCTTCAAACAACACATTTGTTCTGCTACAGTTCTGGAGGTCAGAAATGCAACACCAGTCTCATTGGGCCGAAATCCAGGTGTCGGCAGGGCTGTGCTCCCTCCAGAGGCTCTAAGAGAGAGTGTGCCTCCCTGCCTTTTCCAGCCTCTAGAGCTGCATTCCTAGGCTTACAGCCCCTTCTTCTATCTTCAAAGCCAGGAGTGTATTCTCTAGCTTCAGCCTCCACATTGTTTCTGTCTCTCCAGTCAAATCTTCCTCTGCTCCCTCTTACATGGACACTTGTGAGTACATTTAGGGCCCAAGTGGAATCCAAATAATCTCCCCATCTCAGGTCCTTAACTTACTTAATCAAATCTGCAAAGTCCCTTTTGTCAGATAAGAGATACAAGGATTCAAGAACAGGCTCCTGGGATTCGGACCTGGATACCTTTGGGGGCCATTATTCAGAAGGAAAAATAATGTTCATGGAAAGAGCTCAGTGGGTAAGAGCAAGGGCCTGAGGTCAGGTCAATGGGGGCAGATCCCAGCTCCAGTTTTCCATGGCTAAGTGACCTTGGGCAGATCACTTGCCCTCTCTGTGCTCAGAAGATGAGATGAGGTAATGCCAACAAGTGCCAGCACACCGTTAAGTGCTCAACACATGTTAGCTTGGTACTCTTTCAACCCCACCTATCAGAAGTTTTTGCCAATTTCTTATTCAGAACAGAATCCATAATTAATATAATCCTCTGCCAGAACACTTGATGCAGAAACTTGAGTCCTACAGGCCTGTCCATGGAAAAAAACAAGCCAAGGAGTAAATGGAATTATAGAAGTCCTGCCAGGAGCAGCTGAAGGGGGGACATGGAGGTTTTCCACCTGCGGCATGGTGACTATGCTTGTTCTGCTGCCCAGCGAGCCCCGTGCTGAGCACAACACCAGGACCTTCACATGACCCCCCAGACCACAGTCAGGGGCCCTGAAGGCTTTCCCATCTCACCCCACCCACAAATCTCATACTCACAGGAATGGGATGAGAGAATTCCTAGGAGACAAAATCTGTGCTTAATTTTCTTGTATTACTGAGCATCTTGCTCAGCTCAGGACATGAGTATTCTTGCTAAATATTATTCAAAAATTAGAACCAGAAAAACACAGGCAAATTGACTGCCCTAGGTATTACAGGTCATTAGAAGGAATGTGTCATTCAGACCCTCTTTCTATTTATGGATTGCCGAAGCAGGGCTGTAGGACTCAAGGACATGATTTCAAAAACAGAATGGGCACCCAAGGAGGATAAGTGAAAAATCTAATTTGGGCCATTACCATGACGTCTTATCACTGTCCCCTTTTGGTAAAATTCAACTGAAATTCTCTAGGAGTATTTTCTTCCCTGACATTTTGAACTGACTCACGCTAGAGAAGACAGTGAGTAATACAGAGACTTAGGAGGTTGGAAGGAAAGGACCAACCCTGGGCACTCACCTGCAGTGGGCAGAAAAGAGTGGGGGCATTAAGTTTAGATGGCTGAGGAGATCAAACAGGCAAAAAGGGAAAGATGAACAGAAGCTCAGAGTGAGGAAGATCATGACACATGAGCCACCTGGAAAAGAGGACAGCCTGGCAAGGAATAGATTTGATGTCAGGAAAAATAAGATTAGGCAGATAGGAAGGGCCTAATGAAAACAAGAAATAAATTAGAATTAACTTCTTTTTTTAAAGAAGGAAGACATATCTGACCTTTTGGCCATTTCTCATGTAGTCAGTGAGATTGCCAGCATTTTCCTGAGTCTAAAAAGATGGTCAGAATTGTTGACTTCGTGAGTGCATAGCACTGGGGAAGTGCCGATGACTGCAAACCAACAGTCAGAATTTCCAGGAACAGCAAAGCACCTTTACTTTGCAATTAGTTCAAAGACGTTCTAACATATCTAACAACCATTCTCTGGAATAGCATGACCCAAACTCTTCTTGTTTTTAATATTGCGAAACATTCCTTTTCTTATCACAGGGAGCTAACTCAGCATACTCACCTTATCTGACTCCTGTCGTTGGGAAGAACAAGAGTGCTTCAGGTAAGAAAATAAAGATGCTGCTAATAGGAACTGCCTGTGAAGGAGCGGGATGTACTGAGCTTCACCTGATTTATCCTCAGTGATAGTTTCTAAGAGAAGAGAGACAACAGTGAGAACAAATTGCATCATATGTAATGTTTTGCTTCAAAGAACTCTTTGGCTCATTTTCCTGCTGCTGTACATGCTGCAAATGAGAAAGTACCTGGCTGACAACTTTGCTTCTGATTTATAGGAAAGGTCATTTAATTCCAAGTAAGCATTTTGCTAAATATTAAGCTCTCCCATTCTCCCCACCCCTTCCCTAGTCCCTTTATGTTTTCTCAGCATAATTCGAGATTATGGTCTGTACCTATAGCAAGAGCAACTGCAATGTTCTAATGTCTATTGCTCAAGGTGATTTTTAGGTGTAACATACAAAATATTGAGTGGAATAATTTAGGTTATATATCTTTAACTTTTATAATTAGTTTGAATATAAATATGATGACACTATATATCTATCATGCATGTAGCTAGAATATGCATTGAGCTAATTAGTAAATACTATTTGTATCAATGATATTTTCATCCAATAGTTATGGCATTGCTAAAAAAAAGAAGCTATATTCTGCAAAATACAATCATACTAGGGAATTTTTTAAACTTCTAAATTTTGAGCTATTTTTATATAATATTGGTCCAAGTTTTTAAAAACCTGACTAGAATCATTATATAGAAATATTGTATTTTTCAAAATATATCCCTTTAAATGTAAATAATGACCTAATTCTCCTTCCAAGTACTTAAGACATCATTTGCAATTACTGGAGTCCCCAAGGATTGAATGTAACAGTCTCAAAAATAATTATCTTCTTTAGAAGTAAACAAGAGAAAAATTCACCACCACCAGAGATATCAGAAAATAAATGAACAGAAACAGAGATATTTACATCTCTTCAATAAAAGTACACCATCAAGAAGCCAGAGCATAAATAAAAGCAGAGGAAAACCCTTGCACTTGTCCTCAAAAAATTTTGCTGAAGTGTCCAGAACCTCATAATCTATAACACTTTCTATATTAAAATAGTATATCACACCTGCCAAAGACCAAGGTGAAAGCAGAAGGGCATGGGAGATCTTTGCTGTTGTGTAATCATTTACCAAGTAGCTAAGGTACCTAACTGAAGAGGTCTGGCATGGTGGTCTGGCATGTGCACCTGTCACAATCGCAACTAGAGACACCAGCCCTGCCCAGGAAATTATAAAAAGGCAGGTAAAACCTCAATAAAGCCCTGGACTGTCTGCAGCTCAACCCAGTAATTATTATTCCTCTTCAGGTTCTAAAGGCTTACTTTCGATTAATATCACTATTCTCAAAATTAAATTGAGCCCATTTTGCAAGCCAGATTTCATGAGACACTGTATCCCAAGATAATACTTCACCCTGTACAAATGTGTTCCTTCTCCTGCTTTCCCTTGATCCAATTCTATCAACGCAGTTCAGTTCTGCAATTCTATTAAGACCATTATTTTTCTTACATTTGACATATCCACTTGGCTTCTATATTACCTAACCTAGGGGTAAAAAATCTTCCCCGGAGGTATTCCTGCCCTCTATAATAAACCATTTCAGATTTCTCTTTGATATCTGCTCTGATACTTTGTTAATTTGGACCTCAGATGATTTCTGGGGTCATTTTACCCTTCATAATAATGCAGTTGCTTTGTATCAAAACAAATCTCAACAGATTTCTAAAAATAAGTTCAATTTTATTATTTACTGAATTATGCTAATTTCCTAGCATCTGCCAATATTGGTTGTTCTCTAAAGAATGGTCATCCATTATGTTAAACATGTTTTTCAGTTATTTTCCATGTTTTAAAAAAAAATGAGCTTACTCTTTCGGCCATGGCAGAATCATCATTTTACTTAAGATATCTGACTGCCATAATAAGCAACCCCAGACAGCAGAGTAGACTACAGCTTAGTCTAACATCGCCCTTTCCCGAGGTTTAGCCTGAAAGTGGGGTGATAGTTTGGTGAAATGCATCTCTGTAACATTCCTTATACTGAATGATGTGGTCTTCAAAGTAGGGTGTGGTCATCCCTGAGAGTAACACAGAGACATCTAAGGAGTGTGAGACCAATGTTTAGATCTTCAACTTCTCTATGTACATATTCCTGAAATGGATTATCTTGACACATGCCTGAGGTCATATGGGTTCTCATCTCTTGCAGTGGATTGAATTGTGTCCCCAAAAGTTTAATGTGTTAGAGGCTTCAGCCCCATTGTGACAGTGTTAAGAGCATGGGAAATCGTATTATGATAATTGAAATATGGAGCCTTGAAGAGGTGATTAAGTTGATGGTTTAATGGTGGCTGTGGGCATGTTTCTGAGGGCTTTAAAAGGAGAGGGCATGAGGAGCTATCTCTCTCTCTCTGCTCTGCCATTTCCCAATGGGACACCCTGTGTCACTGAAGTCACCACCAAAGAAAGCTCTCACCAGAAGTATTCCCTGGACTTTGGACTTCACAGCCTCTGAAACTTTAAGCAATAAATTTTGTTTTCTTACAAATCACCCAGTTCCAAGTATTTTTATTATAAGAAATAGAAATGGACTAATACACCTCTTTCTCAATACACCTTTTCTTACTTAACAAATGAAAAATATCCATGGCAAATCTTATTCTGATGCATTTTCCCAAGTGGTCAAACTGGATGGCTAAACAAAGGGACAAGGTAAATGGTCTTGTAAGCAAGACATCTTAACAACCTCCCCCAGTCCAATTCATTATGGGATGTATTCCCAATAAAATTTTACTTTTATGAGTAATCATTGATCATAATCTATAATAAATATATGTTTGACTCATTTTTTATGAAAAATAACCATAATGACAACTCAACGTAAAAAAAAAATGTTCACACTTTAAAGACTTAAGGTCATAAAAAATTTTAAAAATTAAAATGACAATATTGTGTAAATTGAATATACTAATTATCCTGATTCATGCATCACATATTGCAAACAGGTATTGATATTCAATGCTGTACCCCACAGACATGTACAATCAATTATGTTTCAATAAATAAAAAATTTTAAAATTAAATTTATATACTTATTTTTGTTCTAGAGAAACATGAGATGAAAAACTTTCAACATAACAATATACTACATAAGAATGCATTTCTGTGTAGAAAATGAAATAGAAATATGATTGATAAGACAAGAAGAAATAATGCAACATTTCCTACTGCTATAAAAAGAGCTTCTTTGGGCCGACCCCATGGTGCACTTGGGAGAGTGCGGCGCTGGGAGCGCAGCAGCGCTCCCTCTGCAGGTTTGGATCCTATATAAGGATGGCTGGTGCGCTCACTGGCTGAGCGCAGTGCGGCCGGTCACAAAAAGACAAAAAAAAAAAAAAAAGAGCTTCTTCATACATTTTTATTTATTTATTTTAAATTTTTATTTAATCGAAATTGATTATACATATTTTGGGGGTTCAACATTGAGATATGTTGATCAAATCAATATTACTAGCATATATATTGTTACAAATCGTAATTATTCTTTATGCCCCTTGTCCAATTTCTCCCTATCCCCTATCCCTCCCTCTCCCACCACTGATAACCCTAGATTTCTTCTCTCCTTCTGAAAGAATAAAGGTTACTTTGTTGATTTGTTGCCTAGATGAATGTCCATTGCTGAGAAATATGATCAGGTCCTCCAATATTATCATAGAGCAGATGCTTCTTCTGTCACTCTGGAATGGGCTTTGTGGAGAGAGACATCCTCTTCTTTTCTTTATCTCTGCTGGTGACTCTCCTTGTTTCAATGCACTCCAGTAGCTGGTGGACCATCTGCATGGTGGTTGTGGCATCTAGCCACTTTTGCAGCAGCCATGGTTATTGTGGTGACTGTGGTGGGCCATCCACATGGAAGTGATAATTTTGGCATGCTCCTTGGCACTGGCAGTGTGCCTGGTTGTGAGGGGTGTCTGGTCCCTGGCTCCATGCCTCAGGTCCCTGGGCAGGCCCTGAGGTGCTGGTGTGGTGTGCCTGGCTGTGGGAGGAGGGTCCGGTCCCCTTCTCCATGCTTCAGGTCCAATGTGGACCCAAGGCACTCGTAGTGTGTCTGAGCCAGAACTAAGTTTTTGAGCTTTGCTTACTTCTAAAGTGAGAGAACTTCCTGTTGGGACCAGTACTTGAGCTGTGTGGTTTAGCTAAATTGCTGCTTTGCTGCTGCTTCCCTGGGGAATGCTTTTTGTGCAGCACAGGTTATAATGGTTGACTTTATAGGTACTTTCGGCTCTCCAGAAACTCAGTGCACCTGGGTTATGCAGTAACTCTGATCCAGGCCTGTATCTTTTCATCAGACTGCACCCCATGCAATTCTATATTCCTGACCAGTCTCCTCTAAGTGGGTCTATGATGATTGGGATGCAGGTCAGCTGTCCTTGCTGTGCCCCAGTGTTCCCCAGTGAGCCTGTCTTCCCCACCACCCATGCTGCAAACACTTCCCATGGACGGGCCACGTGCCAGTCCCTTGTGATGACTCACCAGCCTTTGAGTGGCTCCATTTTTTTTAGTTGTTATGGCTCCTCGCTCCTGTGTGGGTCTGTGGGAACCCTATTACTGGTCTTGCTGGCCTGGGGGCCACCAAGGCTCTCTTCTCCCCTGCTGCCTAGAAGCAACGCCATCCAAAGGGCACAACTGCAGTTTTTTGCCAGCTCCTGCTCCAAGCGCTTAGCAGTTCCAGCCTTAAAGTAGCCGTGGCATGAAATGGTCAGAGCAGTTTTTTATTTCTCTCATCATGGCTCCTCCCACCTTCATGCACTCCATAGGTCTCTCCTCCTCTTCCCCTGAGCTCTAGAGGCCCCAACTTGGCTGTTGTTGCTTTTTTATATAGTTGTAAATTGGTTGATTTGTGAGAGAGAGTGACGCCGGGGACTGTGTATTCCGCCTTCTTGACCAGAAACCTTATTCTTCATATATTTTTAAAACAGATGATAGTGGGAGCCAAATAACTATGGAATTCATATTTGTTTGATAAGTTTTAAAAGGTGATCTATAAGTTTTACTTTAAGATGTTAATACTTACCAAATACTAAAAATTATATTCTTTGGAACATTTAAATATATAATGAAAACTTTTAAGTGACAACTTAAAAATGTGGAAGAGTACTTAATCTGAAGACTATTGTTACACAATGTATAGGCTTATGTCAGAGAGAGAGAGAAAGAGAGAGAGAGAGAGAGAGACTGCAGGCCTCCATACCACCAAGGTGATTGGCAGATCATTTTTGACACACATCTAGAGGTTAAAGTATCTTTTTAGAAAGATTAAATAATTTTACATTGGATATCTCTATTGTGTCTATTATATCCAAAATAAATATAATTTTAAAAGGCCATCATTAGTCAATTTCCAGTTAATACAGCAAGTCAGTAGATCCAATGTAATTCAATTCACTGTTGGCTTCGACCCCTGTAGTTCTGACAGAGACCCATGAAGGCAACCATATTAAAAGAACAGTGAACAGACCAAAGTATACCTAAAACCAATTGAAACACTGAACTTACAAAGGAGAAATGTAGCTATGAACATCTGCATAAAAGGATATTTAAACATGTCAGGATACTTTGGGGGCCCTGAGGCCTGGAGCCAGGTGAAGCCAAACCCAGCCACAACTAAGCAAGCTGTCACCACTGCCCTGGGCCTCTCCAGGGTCCTGAGAAATGGAGCTGGAGGAAGCTGAACCCAGCCACAACCAGGAAAAGAGCACACCAAAAACACCATTTTCACACGGGTAGCCCTCCATAGCCACCACAATTGCCATGGCTGCCACAAAAGCAGCTAGTCTCTGTAGTAGCAGTCACAGACACCATGCAGATGGCATGCCAGACTCTCAACTAACTTCTTTGACACAAAGAGAGGTATCAGCAGAGACCCCAAAAAAAGAAAAGGAGGCCCTCTCTCTCCACAAATCACACTCCAGAGTAATCAAAGAAGCATCTGATTTATGATAATAGGGGAAGACCTGATCACACCTGTCTCAGTACTGGACAGATCATCTGGGCAACAAACCAACAGAGGAACAGTTAATCTATCAGATGGAAAGAACAAATCTACGAAAGGGAAAAGGGGGGCGGGGAAGGGGGAATGGAGAAGGGGAGGGGAAAGGGAGACAGGGGGAGAGATTGAATAAGGGGCATAAAGAATAAGTATAATTTGTAACAATGAATATGCTAATAAAAAAAATAACAAAAAAAAAAGAAAGAGCAAAATAAATAAACAAACAAACATGTCAAGATATAGTATTTGCTACAGAGCAGGGTTGATAGTCTAACTTCCTTTATTTCTAAACATCTCAGCTTAGCTCCTTCTCATGAAAACCTGAGCATTTCAATTCAAGTAAACTGGGCCATTCCCAGAGGCTTATTTCCTCTTCCTTCACACAAACTCATATTTATTTCAGTAAATATGCAGTCCTGTCCTCTCTTGCCTCTCCTCCTCCTTTTCTCTCTGGGAGTGATCTATGGTCTGTATAGAAGCTGACTTTCATAGAACTCTGACATCAGGAGGAATAAGGTATGTTAGCCACAGAAAATTCTCTGCTCACACTGGTGTCCATTAGGATGTAATTTGCCCCAGCTGGGTCTCAATATTCTGCAGGGGCACCCAGTGTTGAAATCTGCAATCCTGCTATAGCCTCAGATGGCCAGGTTGTGCTCTCTGAGCACTTTTCAGCCTAACTATGGGACCTATCAAGCCCAACTATCTTCTCTCAGCTCTTCTGTGCCCAACATGGGGGCACTGGTATGGTCTGAGTTATGTCCCTTCAAAAGTCATATGTTGAAGTTCTAACTTCACCAGTACCTCAGAATGGGACTGTATTTAGAGATAGGGCCTTTAAGCAGATAATTAGGGTAAAATGAGGTCATATGAGTGTGCCCTATTCCAATGACTGGTGTCCTTATAAGAAGAGGAGATTAGGACACAAAAAAACACAGAAGGAAGACCATGTGAAGACAAAGGCAGAAGACAGATATCTATAAGTCAAGGAGATAGGCCTCAGAAGAAACCGACCCCAATGACACCTTGATCTTGGACTTCTAGCCTTCAGAACAGTGAGGAAATAAACTTCTGTTGTTTAAGCCACCCAATCTGTGGTACTTTTTTATAGCTGTCCTAGCAAACCAATACAGGCACTCTCATCTGCTCCCCTTGTGCTAAAGTGGGGTGTGGGGGACTCAGGTGGCTGCCTTCAAAGCCATCAGCCTAAACACCTCCCTCAGTCATCACCAGTCCACTTCTCAGCACCTTGTGAAGATGCGACTGCTCTCAGAGGCTTGCATTATCCTTGCATATGCCTGAGAAAATAAAGTACAGTCTTACTATTCTTAGAAAACCTCCAACAAATTTGATCTTCAATTTCTGTTACTCCCATTCCCACCTTCTAACTGTCTTGACAGTTTTAGCCCAGGAAAGAGCAGGTCGAGGTCTCCCCTTGCAGAGTCTGTGGCCAATGACTCACTCCATTGTCTTCTTTTCCAATAGACTTCCTCCTCCAATTGGTCAAATTCCCCTTCTTTCTGAATTGCAGGAAAAATTGGCTAGAGACAGTCTTCTAATACTATTGATTTTTAATTCTCAATAAGCCTCTTATCTCAATGTTGTCCTCCCCATCCCAAATTTACAAAAATATACTTTAGAAGTTCAAAAGCCGAAAATCAGACTCTTGGGACTTTTTATTCTCTTTGCATTATGGCTTCCACAAGAGCAATGCGAAGAGTAAGCTATTGTCACATACAAAGAACAGAAGTAGTTCAGTTCTTCCATTCATTCATTTATCCATCTTTTTCAACAAGTATTTATTGAGGCCCTACTTCATGCCAGGTGCTGTTCCAGACATGAGTGTAAACAAAGTCCTTACCTATATGGACTTAGTATCTTAGGAAGGATGATGATGACAATAAACATGTAAATAAAAAGATATGTGAGGGTAGTAAGTGAAGAAACATAAAGTAGGGTAAGTAGCCAGAGAGTGAAGGGGGTCACTGGTGGTCAGGAAAACAATTCCATCCTCTTGGCCAGTGCTTTCCCTGGAAGAGAAAACTGCAAGTGCAAAGCCTTGAGGCTGAAGGGGTACCCGTGGTGTTCAAAGAACACCAAGGAGGCCAGTGTGGCCGAAATAAGTAATAAGAGGACTGTGGTAGAAGAGAGATCTGGGTGATGGGTGGGTCACCTAGACCCTGAGGAACTGAAAGCATAAGTTTGAAAACTCAGGTAATTTCATTAAATATTAACCTGCTGAGTTTACATGCTATTGAAGGATGACAGATGCTACAAGACTGCTTTGAGGGAAAAAAAAAAAAAAAGTAATGCAGCTACCAGTGACAAGAAAAGAGAGATTAAGTTATAAATTCAGAAAAGCAACACAGTAAACCAGAATTTTGTTGAAACAATCACAACACAAAAATACTCCATCCAAACAAGGATCAGGCAAGATTGGGGCTGTCATGACTGCTGTGAAGGCTGTGTCTTAGACAAAGGTGCCTGGGCAAGAAGGTGAGTGGGGCTGAAATCCAGTCTGCCCACTCTTTGCCACACCATAGCTGAGTATACAAGGCTGCATTCAACTGCAGGAAGCATGCCTTTTCTAGTTCACACCAAGGTGCCATACAGGCTAGTGTAGACCTAGATGAGTTGTGCATTGCTAGTGAAGCAGCATATTTCTACAACCTTTCTAGAAACCTATTTAGTGATATGTATCAGAATCTTTAAATGTATGCTTTTTTACCCAATAATGCCCATATTAGGTAGTTTTTTCTTAATTCTTTTATATGAGTGTCATACAAAAGACACTCTATTCCCTACATTTTACATAGTTTCTGGCTATCTAGTTTTGGGTTTTCTCTTTGCCCTCCCCTCTACCAATTCTTTCCTAGTCTGAAATGCACGTGGTCTTCAAAAGGTTCATGAGAAATGCATATTATGAAATAACTATGGATGGATTTCAGAACCTTTTACACCAAAATAAACTCGCACTAGCTTGTTACAACACATCTGAATAGGATCCAGTTTGAGACACTAAGAAGGATAAGAAGTCAGTTTGAAAAAAGCCCCTATCAGAGCAACATAAATTCTGCTAAAATTGAAGCAAGAACAAACATCAAATTTATGGTGAAGTTGGGTGGAAGAATGGTGAAATAACTGATGCTTTATGAAAAGCTTATAAGGATGATGCCCCCAAAGAAATCAGCAGTTTACAAATGGATAACTGGTTTTAAGAAGGGCAATGTTGAAGATCAAGAAGACAGTGTTGAAGATGAAGCCCACAGAGGCAGACCATTCACATCAATTTGCAAGGAAAAAATCTTGTGCCCTAATTGAAGAGGACCAGTCATTAACAGCAGAAACAATAGCCAACAACATAGATATCTCAGTTGGTTCAGCTTACACAATTCTAACTGAAAAACTACACTTGAGTAAATTTTTCCCTCAATGGGTACCAAAACCTTTGCATCCAGATGAGCTGCAGACAAGAGCAGAGTTTTCAATGACAATTTTAGGCAAGTGAGATCAAGATCCTGAAGCATTTCTTTGAAGAATTGTAACAGAAAATGAAACATGGCTCTACCAGGATAATCTTGAAGTCAAAGCACAATCAAAGCAATGGGCGCCAAGAGTGAAAGTGGCCCAGTCAAAGCAAAGGCAGACAGGTCAAGAGCAAAGGTCAACAGTTCTTTGGGATGCTCAAGGCATTTTGCTTGTTGACTTTCTGGAAGGCCAAAGAACAATAACATCTGCTTGATGAGAGTGTTTTCAGAAAGAGAGCCAAAGTATTAGCAGAAAAACACCCAGGAAAATTTCACCAGAGGGTCCTCCACCACGACACTGCTCCTGCTCATTCCCGTCATCAAACAAGGGCAATTTTGCAAGAGTTTCAATGGGAACTCATTAGGCATCCACTTTTCAGTCTTGATTTGGCTCCTTCCTACTTCTTTTTGTTTCTTAATCTTAAAAAATCTTTAAAGGGCACCCATTTTTCCTCAGTTAATGTAAAAAAGATTCCACTGACACAGCTAAATTCCCAGGACCCTCAGTTCTTCAAGGATGGGCTAAATGGCTGGTATCATCACTTACAAAAGTGTCTTGAACTTGATGGAGCTTATGTTGAGAAATAACGTTTATATTTTTTATTTTTATCTTTTAATTACACTGTCTCACAAACTTTTTGAAATCCCCTCATAGTGTAGTATATGTGGGTCTTGGCATTATGCTACCTAAAGAGGCTGACTAGGCATCTAAGTTTAGTCAAGAACCATATCTACATGCAGAAACCAAAAGCTTAAATGGCCATACCAAAATTAATAAATCCAAAGACTGTATACAGTCATAAAAGATGCAGCAGCTGAGATGGACAAGTAGGCAGAAAGTCCAAAACTCCAGACCAGAAATTCCAAAAGAAACAGCAGGCAACAGTGCTTGCAAGGACCCAGATGAAGTTCTATTGGGTGCCTGGTTCTGTTCTACTATCTTAATCTGTGGTGGATCCTCACGTTGGTATCCCACACTTTAAGAGCATCATGGCTCATTCTCTTACACTTTCCCAAGTACAAAAGAAGAGAAGAGTAGTGGAAAAACCAGAGAGATGGTATCACAATGTAACTCGAGTCACTGGGAATGATTCTCTGCAGCTCTGTGTTGAGTTGGATTATAAAGCTGTCCACCAGGAGCGAAAGTACAGAGAACAGCAGCATTACTCCTCGGAACAACCATCTCAGTAATATACATACCACATGCCCGGCTGCTTAGGAAAAGAGAGGCTTGTTTCCAGGGATGATTTAGGATGGAATAAGAGCTGTAGGTAGGTAGACCTAGTTTGGACAGAGCCTCAAGATTTTCTTAAGAATTTTCTCCACTGGGGGAGGAGAGCGTGAAGACGGCAGGCAGGATTAGACAAACTCGTGTCATACATCACAAGGGGAATGCCATGGATGGCTTAGACTCTCCAGGACCTACACTGGAAGTGGGGATTATAATAGTACTGTACTTTCAATTTCTGTAAATTGGTCCTTTCACATTTACAAAATGGTTACTAGTCATTACCAAACCCTGGTTTAGCCAAAATCATCTGGATACTTTAGATTGCCACAAACCATATACTCTAACCATCCCAAACAACAGGAATTTCTCAGAGAAGCCACTTTCAAACACAATTAGCCAATCTTAAATCCAAGTAATATGATTAAAACAGAGATGGGGTCAGTTTTCCTGGCATCCCATGCCTGTGAGGGAAGGATGGATACCTAAAAAAAAATGGAGGTTTTAATAAGGAAAGATGTGGTCTTGCAGAGGTGGGGGTCAGGGTGGGGTTATGGGTGCCAAATGTGTCCGGTTCCAGTAGCAGGGAACTGAGGTGGAAACCTATGTAACATTCCTTACAATACTTTTATGAATACAAAATAAAAGTCCAGTTGACTAAAATTAGTGAAAAGAAACAGGTAAATTAAGCAAATTGGCCATTCAGTGAATTGTCTTTCAGCAAATTAACCCAGAACAGAAATAATTGGTAACAAAGAAGAAATGGAATTTAACAGAGATTTAGTAATTGTCCCTGGGGAATGACCTAACAATTGCAAATGTTGGATGTCATTGTAAACAAGCCTTTTAAATTTTAAAGATCACTTTTAAAGCAATACAGTAAGAGATTAGAGTGTGGAGATCATAAATACATACCCACAGGACAAATGAAAGAAAAAAAATAAAAAGCTGTCCTAATGTTACACAAATGGGTTCTAGTGGCTTGGGATAAATTTCCAGTGACAGCATCATGCATGATTCAGAAAGTGCTGTATCTCAAACATTTTAGATGGAAGTGAAGGTGACATGCCTCGCAAAACTGCATTAGAGAATTCAAAAAGTGGCTTTAGTGATAATGAAGATATGAATGTCAAAGATGAGTGTGAAGAGCATGGAAAAAATTAAAGTGGAAAAAAAGCATGTCTCTAAATTTATATTGTTTTATCTAACGTGATTTTAAACATGTGGTACACCTAAATTAAATGTAACAACTAGATTCTTGACTATTTCATCTATGAAGTTTACTTATTTTTTACTTAGAGTTTTTCGGTCTTCTCATTGGGAAAATAGAAGATGGAGGTCACTTTATAGGTGGGTGTTTACAGCAAGCAGTTAGTAGGAAAGATCAAGGGTGGGAAAGCGGGGAAGGGAAGGATGGTCCAGACAAACTAAAAAGCAGATATAGAGTCCTGGAGCAGGAAGAGGCCCCCCACTGAAAACTGAGAGCAGGTTGTGGCTAGAGCAGAGGGAGGGAAGAAAAGCGAAGCGCAGTGTGAGGCTGGAGACACTGCAGGGCCATGGAGAAGGGCTAATCATTTTGTCTTCATCTAAGAGTGAAAGGAAGCTAATAAAGAGGTGGTTATTGCAATAGCCCAAATAAAAGACAGATGTTAGGCATCTCAGTAGACAATGGCCAGATCACAGAGCACAGAAGGCCCTACAGGCCATGACAAGGATTTAATGGAATTTGGTTTTGTTTTGCTAAAGTATAATGAGAGCCACTGAAAGGTTTTAAGTGTTGCAGTGAAATTTTCTGACTTACATTTTTTAAGCAGCAATCTGGTAGCTGGAATGAATGGCAAAAGGGCAAGATTATAAAGCAGAGGATATTTGAGAGGTCCTGCGTTACAGGTGGGGGCTTGGTCCATGGTGGTAGCTGTGGAAATGAAGACAAGTAAATGCATTGAAGAGAGGGAAGGAGGTTTTGAGGATGCCTCCTGGATTTCTGCATTACTGGATGCTGGTGTATTTCACTGAGATAAGGGCCACTGGGAGGAAACCAGCTTTGAGGGAGAGAAAATCACAAGAGAGGACAGAGCAAAACTGAGGTAGAGGGAAACTTTCTTCCTTTGTGCCTTTCTTTCAACTCAATTGAACAATAGCTTGTTAATCTCCTGTGTATTACAGGCATGGAAACTTTTGTGTTCCATATGCTGCATAAACAAAGGAATGTTTCAGGACATATGGTATAATCACCCAAATTGCTCTGTGAGAAGTGGAATTCAGAATAATTTTCACCTCCCGTTTTGCAAGAAAGGAGATACTCACCAGTGTATTGAAGGAAGCCTTGTGCTCATTACCATGCAATGGTGCTTTGTTGGACATCTGTGGATGGAGAAACTGACCGTGGAATACAGAATCCAGGGAAAGGCATTGAAAGATTAAAACCACTGGGACTCAACAGAGAGGACTATTCATACTCCTGATGACCCTAAAAACAGTATCTTTTTTCAGAAGAGAAAACTGGTTTTGATATAGAAATCTAGTGCACAAGAAGGACATTTTCATGTTTGTTACCTGCTCTGCTGGCTTCTCATATGGTTCAATATCATTTCTTTCATTAAGAAATTGTAAGATGGAGCCTTGAGAACAGATGGAGAACATCTTTGTCTACAACACTGAAGACACAAGGCAGTGAGCCAGTGCTATCACTGGGATGAGCACCCACTGAACTCCAAGCTGTGTCACTCCCACAGATGCTGAGAAGACAACTCCCAGTATGGGAGAACACACAGACTTGGGTAAATGCCCTTTATTGTCAAAAAAATACACCTCTGACTCATTCAGCAAACAGGGAGTTAAGCATTCTGGGCCATCTTCTCTAATGTGTGTGTCGTGAGACAGTCAAGGAGGTCACCATGGATACATCTGGCTGCATCTGCCTGAGTTATTTGTATTGAACAGATTGCTACAGGGTGTTTTTTCTGGTCTCATTATGTGTGTGTAATGCCAATTAAATAACAGGAATGAAAATTAAAAAAGAAAATATCTGCCCCTGCTGGGTTTAATCTCATTAGTGCAAAGTCAAATGATTAGTCCTAAAAAGGGCTCCAACAGGCAGCAAAGACAGCAGTAAAGTTGCAAGTGTCTTTTGCATCACACGAAGAAAATGAATCAGAATTTCTCACTCAGTTGAAGACAGCAGAGCCATTCCTTTAATAAGACCATGTTATGGCTAGAGTAGCATCAAGTCTTTACCTAAATGAATAGCAGGGAGACTACTGTGTCACATCTCAAACTTCAAATACATAACATAAAATACCATGTCAGGGATCTTAAGGACAGGTGTCATGTTTCCCTGGATTGATTGTGAAACCTGATAGATGCTTTATAGTGCTTGATGGCTTATATAATCTTCGAGCATCAGACTCATTTTCAAATTAATCAAACCAGCCAGCAATAAAATTGCTACTAGCATTGGGCAGCTCTCAGAGAAAATGTAAAATGGAAGGGTTTGTCCAATTTAGCCTCACAGTCCATTTTAAATGAGGGGCTTGAGCAGTTTAGAAGTACAGCAGCAGGTGACTAGTCCTTAGCTAAGCCTAAAGTGGAATACCAAATTTTCCCTTCCTTCAGAAAGTTTGAGGAATGTCAGCTACAGGTACAAGTCGTTCCAAGAATACTTGGCATGGTCAGCTATGCAAAAATGACCAAGCCCACAAGGTTTTCCTCAGTGACACACTGACATGTATGCTTTCACCTTCAAAGTGCTTTAACACTCATCCCATTTTACGTTCACCCTGAGAAGCAGAATAAACAAGAATTATGCCAATATTTCAGGTGAAGAAAGCAAGGTAAAGATAAGGAACAGAACTCTCTTGACCATCTTTAATTAATTGCACACAGAGCCCTTCAGGGGCCAGTCCAAGGAAAACAGGCAGAAACACACAAACATCTATCAAGAGAAAACTTCACCTGTGATGAGACATGGACACCATGCTTTTACATGGTGCTGTGAAATGAATTACTTTGCTTACCCAGGATAGAGACAATTGGACATTTTCCCAGCCCCTGATCAGTGAAAAGTAACCTTCCAAATCAAGCAATCTAACAGGGGTTCAGAGTGAGGCCTGAGAGGCCCTCAAATCTCCTGAAACATGTGCCAAAGTGTGTGTGTGTGTGTGTGTGTGTGTGTGTGTGTGTGTGTGTGTACACATGCATGCGTGTACACATGAATTCTTAAGAGGGCATGTGCAACTTTCATCAGATTTACTACCACTGTGATCTATAAAAGGTTTAGAACCCTGATGTCTACAGATGAAGGGACCCCACAGTCATTTTGGAGAGACTGGAGAGAGAGCCAGAGCTATCTACCTGAGTGTGGACAGTGAATTCTTTAAAGCAATGGAGACCCAGGAGGCAGCACGCTCTCAAGGGGAGGCAGTGCTCTGGAATGGAAAGATCAGAGATTCTGGGCTCAGAGGGATGTAGGTTTGCCAATATTAACCATGCGATCCTGGCCAAATTATTTAACGTGTCTTATGCTCAGTTTCCTCCTACATGAAATAAAATAATAAAAATATGAAAAATAATGGAAATAATCAATCCCAACTCAGGGTTGTTGCAAGGGATTCAGTGATATGATTTAGATCAAGTTCCTGGCAAATAAAAGACTCTGAATAAGTGTTGATTTATTTCCCCTATTTGGCAGCCTTGAAAAAGGATAAGATTTAGTTAATTAATTAATTAATTAATTAATTAAACAAACAAACAAACAAACAAACAAACAAAATTGACTCTGACTGGTCTGGAAAAATTAGAAGAAATCAAGAGAAGATAGTCAACCTGTGGCCTGACCAGACAATAGAAAAGAGACATGCAGGAACTTCATGGAATGAACCAAGCAGAGGAAAAGGCCTCAGATATCCCTGGACTAGCCCCAGCAGATAGGAGCCTAGACAGCAGGACTCAAACCCAAACCTTGGGACTCCTAGTCCAGCTCTCTTCCCGTTATTTCTCCCTAAATCTTGCTCCCATGCACCTCTGCTGTTTCATGTTTGCATTCTGTCCTTCTCCAGTTAATTATAAAGCTAAATATAGTCAGATCTATTAGTTCTAAACAACAAAAGGTAATGTACCTGTATAAAATAATATCCATATCACAAGCCAACTGTCATAGCAAAATGAATGAGCCAGAAAAGAGGCTATTGGCACATAATGCCACATGGAATCGTCAATGCACAGTGACTGAAGCACTATCAGGGAAAAACTTTATGCTGAAAAGACACATGACAGGTACATTTCCTCCCCAACTTTGGTGGCTGGAGGTAATCTAGAATAGCACTTCCCAACCTTTTCTGCTGTCTGTGCCCTGGATTTCCTAGGACAGTTCTGATTTTAAATTACATGGTGTGACAGTCCCTTTGAATTCCTTGCCACAGCAGAAGGTCCTTGATACTAGATCTCTTGGTAATTGAAAGCCTTAAGGCTGTGCCTGGGTGGGTCTGACAACGAGAAAGTCTCCCCTTGGCCAGAGAAGGAAAGGTGTTGCAGGGCATGACCCAGAGCCCTGGCTTCATGGCTTCCGAAGAGAATACTCTAGGGTAAACACTGACATACAGACCAAGGCGTGTCTTCACACTCACTCGCATGCCCTCCACACTGTTGGGAAGATATTTACTTTTCTCTGTCAAGATAACTAACACTTACACAATGCTATAATTTATAAAGTGTTTTTTAAGGAAATCAGATAAAGATACAAGGGTACTTCAAAAAGTTCATGGAAAGATTCATGTTATCTTCCAATTTTATTTTTCCACGAACTTTTCGAAGTACCTCATACAGTTCTCCCCTTCCTTCCTTTTTCTATATCCTGATGGTGAAATGTTTTAACCCATGCATGCTTGTATACTTTTATTTCATCTATACATCTCTTTAATACTTCTCACTAGAAACAACCAAATTGGCCCATTAGTAGAATAATAGATAAACTGTATTTCATCATTTCATATATATGTATATATATATATCATATGTTTATATACGATATAGAAATAAGATGGTTTTATATTTATATTTGTTATATATAATAAATATACATAAAATAAATACATAAATATATTTTTTAAATCCGGTCAATGTTTAATGTCCTGGCTTATTTAGAGGAACAACAAAAACAACAATAAAACCTAAGAGCTAAGGTGCCTAGATTTTGTTAGAAGCAGCATCAGAGTCACTCGTCTTGTCCCCTAACTAAATATCTATCCTTTCCTCTTCCAGTGCATACAAACACCTGGACACATGCCTCACCTGAAACTGAAGTGACTATAAGGTAGCCAGTGTGAGCGACACTGTTCTTTTCTCTCGTGACTGTCAGAGAATGAAGACAACAGAGTGACAGGCCTAATGAGGTTTGGAATGACTGGAGAAGAACAAGTCTGAAAGCACTGGATTCCCCAGGAACTGGGGTGGAGACAGAGGACAGACTGGAGGGCACGGCTTAGCCCTCAGTCTCTTCCTGGCAGGTGTAAAGCTGACAGAAGCCACAGAGCAAGGGGCAAAGGCTGGAAGGCAGCCGTATTCCCTGCCTCCACACGGCCTCGTGATAGCATGGCCAGGCACCACATTTTCCTTCCCGTTTCTCAGACTGCCCTATTCTTGGTGCTCTGATACACTTGAATAATTTGTACCAGGAGACTGAGAGAAATTCACCTTCTTCTTAAATTTTTGTTTTGTTTTGTTTTCTCAGAAAGTTTTTGTTGGATCTATTCTGGTGTCTGACAATGAGAAAATTTGACATGCCATGCCTTTTTTTGGAAATAGATATTCTGAAGGTAAACTACAGTGGTAATCTAATATTTTTTACCTTGCACATAGCAGCTGCTAAGAAAATATTTACAGGCCTGATGGGATGGGAGGTAGTTCTGGTATCGGAACACTCTGACATCAGTTCAGCTACAACCTGTGTGAGGCGAAGGAAGATCCTTTAGACCTTGTATTAGATTTTTCAACAAAAATTCCTCACTCAGTAAACCCGCCACAGATTTGCCTCCAACAAGAAAATGACTGTGTCACATGTGTTCAGCTATGAGGTAGCAGAGAACAATGAAGTCTCTGTATACAACAGTGAAAAGATCCCCCAGGAAATGCCAGTGCAGCTGGAGGACTCAGTCCTCATATCAACACTTTGAATCCTTTTTGGAAATAGGGAATAAATTACATGCAAAGTAAACAAAGAGAAATGTATCCAATGTGCAGCATTTGGGAAAGAGATAGGTCTTGGGAATTAGCCTAGGCCTTCATGTAAGGGACGATAATCACTCCATGGCCACTAAAAATGTTTCTGGAATCACAAAATAAAGCAGTCACTGGCAGACATGAAGCTTGATGGCCCTCAGTATGATGCAATAGTAAATGGCTAAAGTTTGAGATAATGACAATCACAACCACAAGCACTTTTGAGCACTTGCTCTAAGTCAGGAATACTCAGGACTATTTCTAACACATTTTAAACATGTACTGGATATAGAACTTCAATTATTATACTTTTATTTAATCCTCACACTTCCTCATAAAGTTAAGATAAGGCACAGAGAGCATATTAGTCTGTTTTTGTGTTGCTATAACAGAACACCAGAGACTGGGTAATTTATAAGGAAAAGAGGTTTATTTGGCTCATGATTCTGAGACAGATGCATCTGGCATGGGCCTGAGGCTGCTTCTACTCATGGCTAAAAGCAGCAGGATGGCCAGCAGGTGCAAGATCACATGGTGAGAAGAAGCAAGGGGTGGGGAGGTGCCAGGGTCCTTTGAAACAACCAACTCTAGTGGGAACTAATAGAGCAAGAACTCACTCACTACCCCCTATCCCAAGGGAGGGTATTTATTAATCTATTCATAATGGATCCACCCCCTATGACCCAAACAGCTCTCAACACTGCCACATTGGGGATCAGATGAGCTTTGGAGGCACAATTTATCCTAACTCTATCATTTCACTCCTGGCTCCCCCAAAACTCATGTTCCTCTCACAAAGTACAATCAATCCATCCCAATAGTCCCAAAAGTCTTACCTTGTTCCAGCATCAATTTAAAAGTCCAAAGTCCAAAGTCTCATCTGAGACTAAAGGTAAGACTTCTAGCTGTGCACCTGTAAACATCAAAAACAAATTTATCTAATTCCAAGATACAATAGTGGAACAGACATTGGGTACACATTTCTATTCCAAAAGGGAGGAATAGGCCATAAAGAAGGAGGAATGGGCCCCAAACAAGTCTGAAACCCAGCAGGGCAGACATTAAATCTTAAAACTCCAAAATAATCTCCTTGTACTCCAAGTCCTGCATCCTGGGCACAGTGGGGAATTTGGACCCCCAAAGCCTTGGGCAGCCCTGCTCCCTTGGCTCTACTAGACATTGCCCTGGTGGGGGCTCTCTGTGGGGGCTCCAACCCCACATTTCTGCTCTGCATTGCTCTAGCAGATGCCCTCTGTGGTGGCTCCTCCCCCATGGCAGGTCTCTGCCTGGGCTTCCAGGCTTTTCCATATATCCTCTGATATCTGAGTGGAGGCTGCCACACCCACTACTCTCATGTTCTGGTTCTTCTAGCCTGCAGACTTAACACCATGTGGATGCTGCCAGGGTTTCCAGCTTGCAGTCTCCAGGGCTTCAATTTGAACTGCACTTGGGGCAGCTTGAGGCAAGGCTACTGCAGCCAGAGTGGCCCAGATGCAGAGAACAGTGCCCCAAGGCAGCATAAGACAGCAGCACCCCGGGTCTGTGTCCAGAAACAATTCAGTCTTCCTAGGCCTCTGGGTCTGTGATGGGAGGGGTGCCCTTTGAGACTTTTTAAATGCCTCGGGGCCTTTCTCTCATTGTCACTTGGCTGCCTCATAGCCATGCTAATGTCTTTAGCAACCTGTCTATCTGCTGCACCTTTGGATTTGTCTCCTGAAAATGCTCTCTCATTCTCTACCACATGGCTGGGCTACAAATTTTCCAAATCTTTATGATCTGCTTTCCTTTTAATTAGAAATTTTACCTTTGCCTTATGCCTTTGCTGCCACAACTTAGTGTATGCTTTTGCAAGTAGCTGTACAGCTGTCTGAATGCTTTGCTGCTTAGAAATTTCTTCCACCAAGTATTCTCGTTCACAATTCTTAAGTTCTACCTTCCTCAAAGTCCTAGGGCATGGACACAATGCCGCCAATTTCCTTGCTATGGTGTAGCAAGGGTGATCTTTTGTCCAATTCCCAGCAAGTTCCTCCTTCTATCTGAGACCTCATCATCATGGCCTTTACTTACTATCCACATTTCTGTCAGTATTCTGGTCCCAATCACTTAACCAGTCTCTAAGATATTCCAAACTTTCCCTCATCTTTTTGTCTTCTTCAGAGTCCTCCAAATTCCTCCAACCTTTGCCCGTTACCCAGTTTCAAAGCTGCTTCCACATTTTCATGTATCTGTGTAGCAACACCCAACTCCCCAGTACCAATTTTCTATGTTAGTACATTTCTGTTGCTTATAACAGAATACCTGAAACTGGGTAATTTATAAAGAAAAGAGGTCTATTTGGCTCAGGATTCTGGGATAGCCGCCTCTGGCATGGGCCTCAGGCTACTTCTATTCATGGCAGAAAGCCATAGGGCAGCCCACAGGTACAAGCAGATCACATAGAAAGCAGAAGCAAGCAGGGGTGGAGGTGCCGGAGTCCTTTTAAACAACCAGCTCTGTGGGAACTAATAGAGCAGGAACTCACTTACTACCTCCCACCCCCCAGGAGAGTATTAATCTATTCATGAGGAATCCACCCCTATGACCCAAACAGCTCTCTAAGCTGCCACATTGGGGATCAGATTTGACCTGAGCTTTGCAGGGATGATACACCCAAACTCTATCAGAGAGGCAAAATAACAAGATCACACAGCTAATAAGTGTCAGAACCAGGATTTAAAACCAATCTGGTGGTCTGATTTTAGAAGCAAACTTGTTAATAGCAAACGTGTTAATAGCAAACTTGCATTTAGATCCAATTTAGCATACATAATCCTGTTGATTCTTCTAAAGCAATCTTTCAGAGCATAAACTGTGAGTGACTTTAAAGAAACTGCTTTTTTTAAAAAAAATCTTATTTCCTAGTCCTTTTTATTCTTCCCAAGAGCACCATCTTCCAGAAGAGGAACATTGGAAATAACTGTACATCAGACACCTGAAGCAATGGCCTCAGAATATAACACTATTAAACAATCTCAAGGTGTGTTAGTACTCAAACATTTAATGTTTCATCACCAGCAACTTTAGCCTCTAAATAACCTTCTTTGGAAGAAATATGAACATTTTTTCCCCTGCAAGTATAAAGCCTTATGTTAAACATGTATTGAATATAGCCCCGTTTCATTCTACATTTCTTTCATCTGCAACAATAATCTTGAAGTATAAAATGCATGTGCTCACTGGGGAACTGCAGAAAATTAATTCCCAGAAAATTGTGTCAATGACTGTCACTCACTTTCTCGCTTAAAGGATTGTTCTGTTGTTGCACAGACACATCATTAAGTATTGCTGTGAAAGGAAATAGATAACACATTCTGATTTTGCAGGACTCAAGTCTAAAGGGAAATCAGATCTTGCTTAGTATTGTCATAGTTGCATAATTGCCCTTAAAATCCAGCTGTGAGCCGTGTTCCTACACGTTGTCAAGTAGTTAGTTGTGACCCAAGTCCTTTCTGAGATGAGTACATGAATATCCTTTCCTCTGGCTCAATTATGTGACAGCTGCTCACAGCCTCTGTCATTGTTCCCACTTCAGTTCATTTGTTTTACAGACAACACAATATCTTTGATCAGACTAATTCACTCTTAAATATATTCTCCTTGGGGGCAGGAAACCTATAGTTTACTTTTTGTATCTCATGGTGTTATACAAGCACTATGCACTCAATAAATAATGATTGAATTAATAGTTTAACTATGCCATCAATGGGTCAATAATCCATCATTTCTTCCTAAAAGTCTACAGCACTGCTGCAAATCTTTGTTATGTTTCAGTGCATCCTTATATTTTTCCTGCCCACTGATCCTTTGCTAAACACAAGGGGCACAAAGTGCCTCGTTTCAGTCTGCCATGTGACAGTTGCTTAAAAACATTATCCAGAAGAAGATGAGAGAAAACAGTCATCTGACTCTATCACTGGTTTTATAATGACAACTCTGAGTTCTCTGATCCAGTCATTCTGGCTGTAGCCCTCAAGATGTGAATTCAACTTCCACTCAAGTCAAACTCTCCCAGATGGAGGCAAGAACAACAACAACAACAAAATCACAAGGGTACCAAATCCTCAGTTTTGACGGAAAGTCTTGGCTACCAACCTCAGGAAATAAATTCTGGCTGCAAAGGTTTCAAGGTACCCCAGAGAGAGTCTGTGGAGGCAGACAGGGCACCATAGGAGAGAAGAGCAGTCATAAAGGAAGGGTGCTTGGCACATGAGGAGCAGATGGACCTGGACACTTTCCACCTTCAATCTCTGTTCGGAATTTTGTAGTCTCATCCTAATCACAGAAAATCCAGAGCTTTTGAACATCACATTAAATTGCTTAGCTGTTTCATAAAAAAATAATAGCTTGCACTCAATAATAGGCCCCAGAAAATGGCAGGGATTTTGATTTAATCTCAAAAGATTGTTGTATTGCTCCCACCCAATTAATTTACTATCTACAAACAAATTTCAGAATTACCTACATTATCCCAAACATCTACTGTATTGTAACTACGAACCTAAACACAAATTTGATCACTAAAATCTGCAAAAAATACAGAATAGGCACATTAGGAGTTAAATCTCAGAAATTTTATTCTAAAAGTCTGAACATCACATACATTTTCTGGAGATTAGATTTCATATATCCAATAAATTACTGAGAGGCAATATTTACCATTCTCGGAATTTAGAATTAAGTGAAAGCATAAGGAAACACTAACTATAAACTTTTGTTTCAGGCCCTACTGCACGCAACAAGGAGGTGTCATGCTCCTTTAGGAAATACAAGGGGACACAGTTTGATATTATCCCATCACCAGTTTTTGATATCAGGCAAGCTTCTGGACATCACCACATTACTTGCCAACAACACATATACCATTTGGAGGTTTTGATTCAAGGGTATTTGCCATAATAAACAGGGAAAACGTCATACCATCTGAAGAGCCTCCTTTCCCTATGCCCATGACTGTTAACAAAATAGGGAAAAACACCTAAGACAGGAACTCCATTTGAGTCTGGACCCTTAAGGGTGGATCCATAGAGGAACATTGATCCTAGTATTTGACCAGAGATAGCAGTAACTCACCTAACAATCCTGCCAGCAAGAGGAAAGCTGAACAGTTAATTACCAGACTGGCTTCTGAACCTAAGGGGAATCTTAATAGACAGAACTAATTAAAATCAATACTCATATGGTAATCATGAGAAGAAAAAAAAAAGGCTCAAGAGAAATTTTAAAAAGGAGAAAAATGAGCAATCTCAATTCTTCATGCCAACTTTGCTAATCTGGCTCTCTAGCAAATGGTTACCAACACGCCCTCTGTCTGGGAAGGTCTAAGCACTTGGCGGGAAAGAAAGTATACACAAGAAGCCCACCTAAGGCATTTCCTGAGCCTCTGGGTAATGTGGTCAGAGACACTGCATTTGTGAAGCTGGGGCCTTGCTCACATTAAGTGTTCTGATGCCAGAAAGTGGGAAAGTTTGGTTTTTCTTCTGGCTGTGTGACCTTGGGAAAAATATGTAATCTCTCTGAACCTTAGTTTTTTCAACTGCAAAATAAAGGGGAAAAAAAAAAGATGATCTCTAAGATCCCTTCAGTTGTGTGATTCTGAAATACCATATATCAGAGATGCAGATGAGATCCCAGAATATAGGCTTAAAAATATACAAATAGTGTACTGTATATGTACTAAACATATACAAAATAATGTTTCTTGTTCTGATTTTCCTTTAAAACAGTGGGAGTTGTATCATAGTGTGGTCTTCATTAATAGCTTGCCTGATTTCATACCGATGAGTGACCTCCAAGAAAAATATGGAGTTTGGTTTTGTTTCAAAATATCTTTTACCAAGTGATAAATGAAAGTTTAAAATCATGCTCTAAAACTTGATTGTCACACTGTATTCTGATTTCTCTATTATAGCACTGTACCTTAGAGGCCAGATTCTAGTAGAAGGCAAATCTTCCTGATATGGGAAAAATTGTCCCAGTACAAGATTTTCATGTGGCTGAAATAATATTTAAGTTTTTTTCTTTTTTAACTTAATAATAGGTACTGATGCCAGCCAAGGACAGCTCTCCATGGCTGTCTAACAGGATGATAAGAAATGAATTTGACATATGGTAGTTGTGTGTGGCAGAAGGGGAAGAAACTTTTTTTATCGTATTAATTTTTAATTGTTAATTTTTTTCTTTGGTAGTACATATTCATGGTAAAACACTCAAATCGTACTGAAAGAAATGCCTTTAGAAATGTTGTCTCCTTCCCACTCCTGTCCCCTAAAATCCCCTTTCAGGTGTAGCACTTATGTGACCTTTCAGAGGGACACTAGGGATATACAAGTGACACGTGTATATAGGACTCCCTCACATTTTAAAACACAAATGTTAGCATACTTTACACATTGTTCTACATCTTCTTTTTTAACTTAAACATATATCTCAGATAGTGTGTCTTATCATTACATGCCTCATTATTTTAAAGGCACATATTTGCTTTTACAGACAACATATAACCAGTTTCTTACTGATGGGCATTTACATTGTCTCCAATCTTCTGTTATTACAAGCACTGTACAAACAATGTCTTAGGATATACTTCTCTGTGCATGTCTGAAAGTATCTATGGAATGCATTAGAAAAATAGACTTGCTCAGCTAGAGGTATATGTATTTGTGATTTTGAGAGATAGAGCAAAATGTCTTCTGGAAAAGTTATACCAATTTACATTCTCCTAACTGAAGAATGAATGCTGTTTCCCACATCTCTGTCAACAGAGTGTAGTATCTTTTTTTTTTTTTTTCATATTTACCTACATTGAGGGATGAAAAAAGAATGGCCTTGTCATAGTTTTATTTTGAAATCCATTTATTATGAAAATGGTTTTCTATCACTTCATGTGTTTCATATCTTTGTCGAAGCTGACAGTGATGACCATTAGATTGTGTCCGGCAGACCTCCAGCTAGAGAGAGTGTAATTGACCAAGGGTCCCAGCTGCTGTCCTCTGCTCCCAGCCAATGACTGAGCATGGCAGGGATATTAGGTAAGCTCATTCCTGGGAGACACAAGACTCCTCAGAGGGTGACATTGGCCCACAGATTCCCCGACAACCTTGCAGAAGTTTCCTGAAACTCAACCTTTCTTTCTCTCTTCTTCACTAGGGTCAGACTTGCATCTGGTGGTTTCGCAACCTTCCCAGCCTCTACCCGCTTCCTCTCCATGTCCTCCCAAAGGCACTTCCCCTTGTATGCATAATCCCATCTTGGCATCTACTTCTCACTAGACCCAAACTAACACGTTAGCTGTTCATATCCTTTGCTCATCATTTTATTGTTCTTTTGGGCTTTTCTTTATTGATTTATATGTGTTCCTAATATAATAACAGCTTAGCCCTCTTCTGTCACATGAATTGGGATTATTTTTTCTTAATGGGTCTTAAATCTTTGGCTCAGTTTACATTTTCTCCGTGTAGAAGCATGTCTAAGATTTCTGGGTGGTGTATGGGAGTCTCTATATAAGGTGTAGATGTAAATCCTCTTGATCTGGAGACCTAGGAACTAAAAAGATGATAAGTTGTAGGCCCAATTCACATCAATATACAGAAGTGAAATAAGAGGAAGAATGGGAGACCACAGTAGTCACTGGTCTGCAGCAATTCTAAAATCCTTCTGGGCAGGCATAGCAAGGGTCTGCCACCCTAGGGGGTGGAGAACACTCCTTGAATAGGTCCCAATTACACTCCATGAGAGGAGCTCTCCAGCCATTGCTCACTGTGGCCCTTGGCTCTCACCCACTAAAAGGTTTTTCCTTTTGTGCTATCTTGCTTGGAGATCTCTAACATGTTGAAGAACATGCATCAATGAGGGCTGAGCAACTTTCTCTGTTCACTTCCACCCAAAAGTTGTTTCAGGTCTTCAACAGTTTTAGTTTCCCTCAGTTCAGGCTAGCGGTTCTTACAATGATATGATTCTCCTAAAAACTTAACTTTGTTACCATTTGAGGTCTGTAGGCTCCTTGTGCCAACAGCTATGCCCATAGTTCTCTTCCAGACACTTCTCAGATTTGCTGTATGTCTTTGCTTTCTCACTCCCATACCTCCATCTTCCTCTTTCTCTCTGTCTCCCTCTGACTCTGGCTGCCTAGCACATGGGTGTGTGTGTGTGTTTGTGTGTGTGTGTGTGTGTGTGTGTGTGTGTGTGTGTGTGTGTCTCCCCCACCCCATATTAATTACAGATACCTTAAGTCTATCATACTACAGAACAAGATCCAAGCCTTTATTCTCTTTTCCCAATGACATCTTACCCAAGTGAAAGGACTTTTTGGGTACTGCCCCATCAGTTGGACCCTTATCCCAAGACATCTTAATCCAGCCAAAGATTTTAACAAGACAACCACACTCTGATTCACTATTTACCATGAGGGTGAGTGTAATCAGCCCTTGTTACCCACTTTTCTCTTTCACCAGTTCGGTTTTAAAAGCAGCTGTCTCTTCCAAGTCTCCAAATTTCTGGACTCCCTCCCTTCCCTTTTATTCCTGCTTGCCCTGGTCAGTTCCTTCCTTAGCTGGCCAGGGACAATCAATAGCAACTAACACATGCTGTGAAGATTCTGTTTTTCAGTCTCTTTTTCTAAGGTTACAAATGTATTAGGTAAATGACTTGCCTTCAAAGTTAATGCTCCTGATACTTTCGCAGAGTGTTTTGCCACCATACAATATGAATCACCGTCCTTCTAGCCTCTAGCAAGATTCTTTGCCATCCTCTCCCCAGCAACTAGGCTGATGCAACCTATTTCATAGTTTTGTTATGCCAGCTCCCTCTTTCCAGGTCCTAATTTCTCTATTAGATGGAATAATTCAGGTTATGGGATCAAAATCTCAAAAAGTTCATTTCCTAGCTCACACAACATGTCTAGTGCAGGTCAGCACGGGGACTACTGCTCATCATTGTCACTCAGGGATCAAGCTAACGGGCCTTCACCTCAGCAGACTCTTCTATGATTACAGCTGAAAGAAGGAAATGGGGAGAGCCACTACCTGGCACTGGTTCTTTGCATCCTGCCTGGAAGTGGTGCACTTCATGTCCACTCATATATTAGCTAAGGAAGCCACAAGGCCATGCCTAACACCACAAAGGGAGGGTGTACCATCATCCATTTCTACCATACTTAGTGATCTATGCACTGATACTGCCACAGTTATTGTGTCTTTCCACTCATCCCCCGCCTCTCATTTCCTTCTCCCATTTCCCCCTCCACTTCCTCTTCTTTATCCTCCTCTTTTCCTCAGCTTACTATCTCCTCAGGCTCCATCACGGAAAGTCCTGAGTTGACTTTGATATCACCTTCCATGACAGCCCCAAGTTCCCTCTTACACTAATTGCCAATTATGAACAGCCTTGCAATTCACAAGCACTAAAACCAAAACCCTTAGAGTTGAGTAAAAAGTAACAGAAGTAAATATGAATAGGTTGGAATTTCACTTAAAGAAAACCTGCAATTTGGCAATTTGTTCTGATGCCTGGAGGGAAAGGATTCATTAGTATGCACTGGGTCCATTGCATGAGCCAAACATGAGAGTGCTTCTTGTTCGCACAAAATTCATATACCAACTCCACGTGAAAGTCAGGGTCCTTGGTGCTATCCTGCCAAATCCAAAGCCATGATTTAAGACACATTTACTAGAAGATCCAGAGATCCACGCAAATGAATACCCCTATGATTTAACCACAAGCCTACAGAGTGCTTTTAGTTTTCACTTTCAGCCAAAGACAGTTAGAGCTCAATGCAAACTGATTGGGTGTGGCAGAAATGCTATCTTGTTCGATAAGATACCACTATTCCAGATGACCTGTTGGACCCACTGATAAAGAATTTTCTATTTAACTTTAGTGAAAGTGGTTTAAGTGTTTCTTAAACTTTTTCCTAAAAAATTACCCAAAGAAGTCCTCTTAAAGTATTACCTCTAAATCCGTAGGAACTTGGGAACTTTGCAATCAAATTTATTCTTATTCAGCAAAAGGTCAACTTCTGTGGCCTCTGTTGTAGATTCCAT
Source organism: Cynocephalus volans (assembly GCF_027409185.1). Taxonomy (NCBI): domain Eukaryota; kingdom Metazoa; phylum Chordata; class Mammalia; order Dermoptera; family Cynocephalidae; genus Cynocephalus; species Cynocephalus volans. The sequence continues at coordinate 104,057,944 of NC_084461.1, forward strand.
GTATTAGCCTGTAATGCAGTGTTATCGTACTATTGTTTTAGGCCTTTTAGAACCAGGACTACACCAATTGCAAAGACAAGTAACTCGGGTGCTAGTCTTGGTTGTTCTATAAATTCATGGCAAAGTTTTTGGAAAGAGAACTTCTCTAAGATAGGAGTTCCATAACTGCAAAGTGTACTAGTTGAACTGGGTGGGGGGTAATGTGCATCCCAAGTTAATTTTCTGTGACTCACTTATTATCTTGAGCACCAAACACCCACAGATTTAACATTTCCATCAATTTTATCCCAAGTCATGCCACTAATATATCAAAGTTGGAGCATTTTAAAAGTTCCTTTCAGTTGGTCTAAACAAACTCTTAAAGGCTCTTTAAGCATAACTTTTTTTTAAAAAGACACATCACCATTATGACAACTGTCCTTTGCACCCCTCCCCATCACTTCCACCCCACGCCACCACTGAACCAATTTAGTACTGAACTTGCAAATGAATGCGGCCTTCCTTAAGCAAGTTCTGAATTTTATAATCATCTTCCTTGATCCCCCACTTCTGGGCTGCCATCCAGAATGTGACCAAGAAATGTGAAGGGTCATTTCCTGAGGTGAATGCTGACAGTTTTTCAAAGAGATCGTGGGTGGCTTGGACTGCCTCAGCTTCAAAACCACTTTTTCCTGTTTTCATGCTTGATTTTGTGTGTCACTGACCAGTGTGTATAAGAATTGAGGTTCCCTCAGCTGTTCTGGGTGCAGGCTCTGTTCCTCCCAGCTCTCTTCCAGTTCCCTGTGTCAAGCTCTGCTTCAGATAATACCCTTCACTTTCCAAAATTAACCACTGCCACATTCACGTCTAGGCAGCAAAAGAATCACTTTTCTTCCTTCCTGAAGCAACCTTGCACCCTCAGATTTCACTCCTTCAGATATGGACTTTCTCAAGTCCTAAATTGCTATCCCTTCCCTGTATTACTTTAAATAAAACTTTTTAAATAAAATATTTTACCTAAAGAAATCCCTTTGAAAATTTTTTACATTTCTTTAATAAAATCTATCAATTTTCTCCAGATTTTCCAGGAAAAATAATTATGGCTACATGTCTGGTATTTCAATTTCTATAAACCTTTACTCCTACTATATAGTCATATATCTTCTCTGTATATGTTTGAGACAGAAAACTCAGCACTCAAGATCATATCTATTTTCTCTTAAATATTTAGCCTATTATTTGGATATGCAACTGTCAGAAAGAAGAGGATTGCGTGGTTATCAAAATTTGGATATTTTGTTCTCCCTTAAATGTGGCGAACTGAACAAAAGGAAAAAGGGAGGAGAGAAGAATGGATACTTTTGCTCCTTAATAATTCTTTTCACTTAAAAAAATTAAAGCCTCAATATAAAGCCCACTAACATTTGTTTTTAACAGTCTTTTTGATCTCTCTGTATTTTAAAGATGTGTAATTAAAACAAGGTTTAAAGAAATACAAATATCTGGATTACTACTAGTTTTATTTGTTATTAAGTGTTAACAACTTAAATGCAGCTTCTAAGCCTGGTTTCCTACTCCAGGTTTGCACAGGCTCATATTTTAACTTGCCCTGAATTCCTAACTTGGAGACCAAACTTTGCAAGGTTTTCTTCGTGGTTGTAGTTACTCCAGAGATGTTTTACATCAGAAGTCCTTGCAAATTCGCCATTGTACTGTCAAATCATCCTCTCCAGCTTCGTTCTTTTCATTTAAAAGAGAGGCGTGGCTAATTTAAAACTAGTCCTAAATAGTTTAACTCCTCCGTATGGAGTGAAAGCCTAGAGAAGAGTATCCCTGTCCCCTCGCAGGTGTGGCCCGAGCTGGGATGAGCCCCGGAGCGCTGGACTCCAAGCGCCAGAGCGCACGCTGTTCGCGTGGTGTCGTGTTGTTCTGAGCTTTCTCAGCAACTCCAGGCCGGGCATCCTTTCTGTGGGAAAGAGAAGCATGGAGCCAAATAGAGTGAAATTTCATGATCGTCATTTTATAAGCACAAGGCGGTAACTTCCATTTCTTTTCATTTTAGTTATTTGTGGTTAGAGCTTGTTCTTTTCCTGTCGTAGATTGAATAGGTCCTTATCCACCACTGTAAACAAAAGATTAGATACACAACTGCTTTCTGAAAGAGTTTGGAATTATAAAAGCAAGCTTTCCAAAACGTAACATTTACAAATACATTTAGTCATAAATTAGAAATCTCTGAACAGTGTCAGGGTGATCTCACCACCAAGCAGGGACTCCCTGAGCCTTCTCCACTAACTCTCAGATGTTACTGGGAAATACTTCTTCCTTCCTCTTGACATTTCCCTCCCGTGAGGGGTGCTAGTCAGTGTAATCCTGGATCTCTTGCTGCCCCAGACTCATGCTACTCCAAGAGATCAGTAAATTTGGGGAGTATAAGAAGTATGCAAAGCTCAGCCCCACCCTTCTTTTGCAGAACTGGCTTTATTTAGGAAAGCACGTGTTTGGCATAAATGGTGTAGGGGGAGGCCTGCCTCACTCTAACGCTAACTGGAACTGAATGGTGAAATCTCTCTAATGCTGGTGTTCAGCTAAACCTGACCATTTAGCTAACAGACTTTAAACTGTATATATTACATTTTGTGATATTTTGGTCTCCACATGTTCTGTTTTTTCCCCCAACTTATCCAAAACCTAGAAAGGGAAGAGAGGTTTTCTTTAATGGGGGGGCCCAAATTTATATGACATACATATAATTAGGAATTTAAAGGGAAAAAATATACATGTATTAATAGGTTGGAGACTTACAGATGCCTAGAAATAAATATGCATTGTTATACTCTGGTAACTAGAAGAGTTCACCTGCAAGGATATTGTAAATAAATTATGAATTATGCTACAGACATAACTCAGCATTAATATGTTGGAAACCCAATAACAATACACAAATGATCCATACTTTAACCATACTGCATTACTGAAAACTAGTAAGCAACAGAACTGATGTAAAATACATTGTACTTTCCCATAGATATAATGTTAGTGTTCAAATTGTAATCCTGACCTAGAGGACAATATCAGATCAATCAGAGACCTGATCAACAAATTCGAATATTAATTCAAAAGAAATGCAAGTTAATAAGATTTTATGGATATATGCTCTCCAAGAGTATTCTTTGAAACGTGAGTCCATAAGATGTTTCTTTCAATATAAAAAGTTTCCTGGTTAATGAAGCTTGGTGAACACCTGATGCTATTATGTCTTCTCTTGAAGCTTCACGATGTATATAACATATGAAAGACTCTGCGAAGGCCTATTTAATTTGTTTTAGCCCAATATTCATCAAACATACCTAACCATAGAACATTATTTTCAAATAGCATCAGTTAATTCCCATGGAATACACTTTGGGAAATGCTATTTTATAACAGCAAATATCATAAAGACGTAACATTTAAATTCCATAAAGAACTCTGACGGATAGCATATTGCCCTTATTCCTGCATTCCTGGGGTTATATGAAATGCAGGTGTGAGACTCACACTCCACAGAGGTTCCTCAATGAGTTTAAGTAGCAGAAAAACTTATACAATGCATATATCAAACATTACATTGTGAAACTGTGTAGACACTAAGACTACCTGGGGACTTTACGTGTGTAAAATCAATTCACCTCACCAGCAAGCACTGAGGTGGGGCTCTTGGAATGAACTTGACTCTGTCTTCCTAAGACCTTCAGTGTATTACTAGAATTAGAATTAGCAGAGGATTTTTTCTCAGATCCTTCCCAAGAGAGACATCATCTTTCCGCCCTGCTAGTACCACACCTGCCTTCCCGGTTGCTCTGACTGTAATTTCTCAACTTTCACCATCTGGATAATGACAGTCCATGGGAAAGTTGTTAGCTGTCTAACTCTACTGCAGTGGGAATTTCTTTAAATTTCATTTCTGATTATCTAACCTTAGAGTCATGGTTCCCAAACTGTGAACCAAGGCACTCTGGGAGGGTGCAGTAACTTTAACAGGTAATTTAAATTTTTGAGGGAAATATTATTTTATTTGACATTTTTTAGACATAGCACCAACTCTTAGCTCAAAATAGTTTATACTTTCAACATTAGACCACGCTATATTCCTTTTGTTGATGGTCACATCTTTGCAAAGTTAGGTTTTGGGCAGTTGCTGTGATAAAAAAAGCAAGTACAGCTATTGTGAAAATCAATATGCAACAGGAAGTGAGGGTGATTCAGTCTTATTTCAAGGTTTGAGAAGGTAGGCTGTGTCAATCATATCCCATTAGTAAGTAATTGTGGTTAAGAATAAAATATATTTTAATTCATGTTTATTATTTTTTATATAGCTATTGAGTTGTTGGATATAAATACTTAAATTGTTTGGCCCTAACTACTTAATAAACAGAACTGTTAGGTTTTTCTTTCAGCCTAAGTATGCTGTGAAAATGTATTGAAAAACTGAGGACACCATGATCTGAGAAAGTTTGGGAACCTCTGCCTCACAGGTTTAGAGTAAAGAAAATATAAAAGAGATTTTAGCATAGGTAAGGAAATATTCTTTAGATTTTTTATCTCCCCCTTTTGTTAAAAACAAAAGTACCATAACAATGTTAAGAATCTAAAAAGTTAGTATTATATATCAAAAGATAACTTTCTACTGATATACTGAAACCAAAAAAACTAGAAAGAAGGAAATGAAGACGGACGGAAGGAAGGAAGGAAGGAAGGAAGGAAGGAAGGAAGGAAGGAAGGAAGGAAGAAAGGAAGCGTCTTTAAGCTTATAAAAATTTTATCCCTGTGTAAGAGAGAGTAATTAGATGCATTCTCCATTTTTAGTTTAAGGAAGAAACCAATGAGAGATAAATGCCCTCTTCTGATGCTCTAAAGAAGAGAAACTAGTCAGAGGATGGTTTGGCTCTGACGCACAGAAGTTGGGAGAGTCACAATTCCTATGGCTGGCATGATATCTATCACCTGCGATCCATTCCTACATCTTGGTTCTTCAAAGGTCACAGTTATGTGCTTCTCAAACAGTTACAATCACGTCCCCAAGAAATGAGTAGCTTCTCTGCATTCCAAGCCACATTCCTCCCTAAAGAAGGTATGCCTAGACTTGTGGAAGTCTCCATCCTTGAGCCAAGAACAGGGGACCAGGAAGCTAAGAAATTATTCCTGCTCCTATTTCTATCTTTTTCTTGTTGTCCCGTTGTCTAATGCATAGCTTCCTATTCTTCTTTAAGTTCTTAGGGTTAAGGAGTTCAAACAACTCGAGGATAACAGAAATGAGCTGTAAATTGTTGAGTTTAGTCCAGAAAAACAATCATTCTGAAAATCTCCCCAAGGCACAGAGTTCAAAAACCCTGGCTGATGTCACCAGAGGGTAAGGACCTTAATTACTTTCTCTAGCAGTCACCATCTTATTTCTATTCTCCAGCCTTTTTTTCCTCCCTTAACCGACTAGTCACCCTCATCCCCAAAGGCTGCTCCAAGAGCTCCTCTCCTTTATTGGCCCCCATCCCCATCAATCTGTGAAGCACAGTGCTATGTTACAATTTTGCTTCAAAGATTTAAGCATGATCTTCTATAAAAATTCAGAATCATCAAATTAAGTTCTAAGTCATAGTCAGAAAAACTGTTACAAATTTTCTACATCATTTTATAAGCCAACCCCTTGATTCTTTAGATGATGAAAATGGGTAACAGGTTAAATGACTTGCCTAGGTTTACATAGGTTCACACAGATTTAGGGAAATCTAGGCATAGAATCTACCTCTTCTGTCTTGCTATAGGACATAGGATACTTCTTTAAAGTCTCTAAAATAAGCACAAAAGCAAACTGAATACTAATGCCATGTGGGGATCATTCATTGCTGTCAAAGCTCAGGGATTTTTAAGATGGTTCAACTCAGCTCGACAATAACATCATCCCACTCCTCTGAGTAATCAGGGCCCACCAGCCTTTTCTGGTCTTTCACATATGTTTGAGTGTTGTGAGGAGGGGATAGATGTCCACATGGACTGGGTCAGCCTCTGTACTGGACGGGAACCTTATCTGGTGGAAGGAGACTGCTCTAGATGCCAGCTGCTACTACAAAGTGAAATCTTCCCTGGATGTTAATATGGAGAGCTAGCCTAGTCTTATGCGCAGACGTGGGTGGTGCGCCCTCTACTGACAGATGCCCTATATGCAGGTCATGACTCAAGGACCACAAAGATCCTGTGTGACACAACAGTGACTCTACTCTTGATGGGCCTTGCATGTTTCCATAATGAAACTCTTTCCATCAGGAACTTCTTACAAAAGTGTTTATGATCCCACTGTCCCAGAAGCAGCAATACCCCAGTTCTCCCAGGGCTGTGCTACTAGCCAGTAGAAACCAAGGCCATTCTTCTTCTAGGACCTCAAGGTCTCTCATGCCATCTTAGGGAAGCTTTTAGATATAGGGAATATTCTTCCCCATCATGTTTATCTAACACTTTTTCTATGCCTATCAATTCCCTTTTCTTTAGTATATGCAAAATGACTGGAAAAATGTATGATACACATAAGCACTCAACAAGTGTGAGTTATTCTTCTTTCTCTTTAGTCTTTGAAAATCGGCCTTGATAGCACATTACACCGAACCTTGAGCCAACCAGAACCTAACAATAATATCTGATGATGTTGAACATTTACTATATACACATATATTAGTCCATTTCTGTTGCTTATAACAAAAATACCTGGAACTGAGTAATTTATAAAGAAAAAATTTTTTTGCTTACAGTTCCTGAGGCTGGGAAATCCAAAGTCCAGGGAACATATCAGGTCAGAGCCTTGGTGGTGGCAACAGTGACGGCAGAGTATCACATTATGAAAATGGTGGAGCACGGAGAGACACTAACCTCATTCAGTCTCCTTTTAAAGCCTCCTACAAACCACACTTATGACCACCATTTTTAATCCATTCACTACAGCATGGTCCTACGATCTAATCACCTCTTCAAGGCCCCACCTTTCAATTATCATAAGAGGATTTCCCACCCTCAACAGTTACAGTGGGGATTAAATTTGGGGGGGACATTCAACCCAAGGAAGCACGCATTGTCCTAATTGTTTTATATGTAGTAACTAATTTAATTCCTACACGTATCAGAGGAGGTACAACCATTTTCCCCCTCTTATAGATTAGCAAATTGTCACACACAAAAATTAAATAATTTGCCCAGAGCCACATAGCTAATAAGTGCTGGAGCTGGGATTTGAAACTGTGTAGTCTGTCTCAAGAGTTTACACCCTTAATTATCACACTAAACAAACTTTCCGAATTCCCTTTTCCTTGAAGGCAGAAAGAACTTTATTTTAGACCCTCTTAGTGAAGCAAAAGATGAGAGAACACTAAAATAGTTAAACTCCATATTGTTAAAAGGATGTTTCTATCAATGGTAACACATTAATTACAAGGGGCCCCAAAGTACCATAGCACATAAAATACATAATTCTACTTTATCATAATTTTGGAAATTCTAAATATAAGTTACTAGTTATAATAAGCATTAATCCAACAGTTGATTAGCAATCATTTCTCTTGCCTTCTTAGAATTCATACAGTATTATAGAATTCATATTTTCACAATGTTTTCAATGCACATTTATTACTGAAGAAACTTTTATTTCCACATAAAATAATAAATTGTTGTATATGGTTTTGTCCAAACCGTTTAACTTCTCCACTTTTCCTAAAATAAAATTAGATGTGAAATCACTTCCCAATGCCTATTTATCAGAAAGTTTTATGCTTAAGTGATATAATCCAGCATCTAGAGTCATTACTTTGAGAAAAATATTGATTTTAACTGTAAATGCTTAGCATTAGAAACATTAATAGAAGTATACACTTTATTCATTTAACTCTGTTATGATCTGATTAACCACAACTTTAAAAAATGCTTAGTCATATGTATTTTAATTCGTGACCCCTAATTCTCCTGTTAGACTTACAGACAAGTGTATGATGCAAAAATGTCAGCTTGGATAGGTGTGAACTACCTTCTACTGACATGTCCTACAGGCAAGTTGCCAAAATAAGGCCCATCCAAGGGTCCAGATTCCCAGCAAGTATATGTGCATTAGGCAGCAATGCTGCATCAGGCATTAGGACCATGCCTCTCACTTCTCCTGGTATTGCATATGCTCAACAGGGAGCACAGATGCAACATGTCCTAAACTTCATGTGCCCCTTCTTCCCAAATCTCCTCAGCCTCCATCTGCTCTGTCATCACTAGCACTCATGGCCTATGGTAGAAACCTGCCAGGTTCACCTCCCTTCTAATCAGCTGGCATGTAGCCCAACACGATAGAACTCACAGGTCACCAACTCCTTACAGCCCCCAAACCCAAACACCCCTGTCCCCATCTACCCTTTGCTCAGATACTTACAATTTCCACATGAATTACTGCAAAGACCACCTAGTCTCTCTGACTCCAGTCTTACCTCAATTTGTACATATACAGAGTGGCATTCCTTTTAGTTGAAAATATTATGAAACTAACATTTGCACAGTATTGAAAAGAAAGGGGGGAAAAGCTGTGCAGCACAGAAGATACATAAGGAAAAGTGAGCACCAACTCACAACACCTCGGCTCACTTCCTAGGGGCCATTCATTTCTTCTGTATCCATCCAGAAATTTCCCATATATGTTTTCTTTCCCTTTTCATACAGATGCAAACAAACATTTGACTTGGCCTTTCTGGTCTGAACCACTCTTACCATGGATGACAGGGCTGTTCAGATAAGTGCATGTCTGATGACCAAATAGCTATTCCTTCAGAATGTACCTATAGTGCCACTTGTCACTGTTCAACAGTCTCGCAAATGCCATTTTCCTCTCAGATATGGAATATCTTTAGTTGAAGTGTCAAGAGTGGCCTCTTTCTTTAGGAAGCAAACCCTGGGGTTTAAGAAAAAAAGCACATGAATCTGGGAGGTGGTTCCATACAGAAAGTAATGTAGTATAGAGATTAAGTGCACAGGCTCTGGAACCAGACAACCAAGGTTTGAGTCCTGACTGTATCACTAACACACTGTGTGATCTTCAACAAGTTACTTAACCTCTCCGTGCCTTGGTTCCTTGTCTGTCAAATAGGGACGATGACAATAGTATCTATTCGTAGAGTTAACATGATGATTTAATGAGTTAATATTTGTAAGATGATTATAACAGAGCCTGGTATATACTATTATTAAATTATGTGTTAAATAAAATTAAAAATAGCCCATGACACTCGTTATATAAACACATACTCTGACTCAGTGTGTTCCCACTTAGTTTTACTTACAACTCCTCTTCCACATCCTATCTTTATAGGTATTGGAACTACGCAGAGATCACAACTTACCAATTTAATCATTTCATTTTGTGGATAAAATTTCATTTTAAATCTTCAGTATTTGGATTTCAAATTAAGTGTATGATCAAGCATTAATGGTGTGATGATAGTTAACCTTAAAATGGTAAATATTCTTACAAAGAAATCTTTATTCCTTCTGGGTCAGTGAAAAATTATTTACTATGTATTAAATTTTTGCTGCTGCAAAGCAATAGCAGATTGATGAGCTGTTGGGGGCTGAATTATTCTCCAGGTTGAATGATGCCTTTTGGTTGTATTAATCACCTAGCCCAAAACTAAAGTAGACACAGGAGAGCCTTGCTTCTGATGATCCCACACACAGTGCAGCCCAGCCTAGCCCCACCCACGCTTTATGAAAGCAGATTCTTTTCCTGCAGTGTTAAATAAATCAAAGTTTCCCTTCCCAGGTTGTCTTCATCCATCCTGCACTATTCATCAAGATTCCTCATTTACATTGATTTTAAGAGTTTGAATCACAATTTGGAATTCAGTTTAAAATGTCATTTTAAAGCAAATAAAAGCCCACTTATCCTGAGAAACCCTGTGTGAAGAATGCTCCTCCCAGGAGCACAGTTCCACACTGCTGACTTGGCTCTTTCTCTTCCTCCTCATCTCCTCCTCCACCTGACTGTCTTACGTGGCCACCCATCAGTAGAAATTGCCATCACCTCTTGTACCTTAAGTAAATTACTATTTCAATAAATGTGTTATATGTTGCCTATAAGAACTGAAGAACAAATACTTTCTAGTTGATAATGAACTGTTTTCAAAAAGGGATGATACTTACTCATTTCCATTTATCCAACACTATGCTAGATTCTGAGGATACAGAAGTGAATAAGATAGACATGGTTTGTGCCTTGACACAGCCTATGTTCATCTGGGAGGGATAAATGAAATGAGTTATCAGACAATAAATAAAATGTTCACAAATTATAATTACATTAAGTGATGAAATAAAATGAAAGTCTAAAGAAAAAAAAAAGTACTTCTGATTGTCAGCCTTGACTACCACATTATAATCTCCTGAAGAGATTTTAAAAATCCAAAATCACACCCCAGATCAATTAAAGAATGTCAAAAGGTGGGATCAGGCACCAGTTTTTAAAGCTCCCCAAGTGATTCTAAAATATAGCCAAGATTGAGAATCACTGCTTTACTCTTACAGAAAAAAATTACAGTATTACAAACACCTAAGAACAATTTGTTTTTTTTTTTTTTCTTGATAAAGTTTAACTTATTAATACTAATTGGGTGACATTAAGCAAGCTATTTAACCTCTGTCCACATTAATTTTCTCATTTGTGTAATGGGCATGATAATACTATCGTCTTTGTGTGACTACTGTATTAAATAAGATTATGCATATCAAATGTTTATCACAGTAACCTAGAAATTTCTCCATAACTGTCAGCTATCACTACTACCACTGTTGATGTTGCTATCTCTCTTTTTATTTTTTTTGTTGTTACTGTGATTGTTACTTGCTCTGTTGCAGAGGATTGAAGTTTCTTACGGCCTCAAAATATCCACGGCATAGACTTGGCACCAGCACTTCAGCAGGCTTTTCTTGGGCCTTTAACAACCTGCAAAGATTTACCTTCAGATTTTTCCTTGTTGCTTGTAGCTCCCTGACACCATTTTCCTGTTCCACACATTTCCTTCTCACCCTGAAGAAAAAGAATTGCCAACCTCTGCACAAAAGAGATAGGAGGGTACGTGATTTCCCTGAGGCTGTGAGACACTGTGAGGATAGCTCTCTCCCTGCCTTTACCCCATCCAAATCTCTGGCTGCTAACTTCCCAACCCAACCTAGAATTCCTGTCCCCTAATTAGTGCCCAGTTACCATTAAACCTATTTATTTGCTAATAAGCTGCGCAAGTTTCTACTTTTCTTTCCTTACCTCTGAATAAAGTCTCAGAAAAAAAAGCTTACACTTTTTTTCCCAACCATGTAATTTATATATAAAATGATGACATGCACTATTTCCACATAGCATCCAACTTACTCATCTACAAAATGAGAATACTGACAACAATTATCAGGTCTTTGCTTAAAATATACTGCCACACATAGTAGAGGTATAATACCTCCACACACGCAAAATATATATCTCTGTGACAGAACTATGATCCAGTCCCAATTGATGGCATGCTTGTTTTAGCAATATCAGATACCAGAAAATTATGTTCCTATAAAAGAGTGTAGACAGACACACATTGAAGCTCGCTGGGGTGTAGTTTTGCATAGATGCTTTTGTGTGATAAAATCAATTGTATATCTGAAAACTCCCAGACATGTTCAGAGTCCTCACCAGCATTATGCAGAATGAATTAAAGCCTATGGCCATCCATGTGATAGATTATTAATAGTAGTTTTCACTTCAAATCACTTCTCAGTTTTACATATAAGAACTGAGATCCACTGTGGTTAGCAAGGTAGAGGAAGCAAATAACCAATTTATCAAATCAGTGTACTGGAAGTAGGAAGCACACAGCCTCTACCACAGCTGTGGGAGGCCAAAATGGGATGCCTAACAGACAATTATGAAATGTTTATTACTAAGCCATGAGAGAGCAAAGCATTGCCCTTGCTTTCAAATTTTGTTATACAGATGAAAAGAAAAAATATTATGTAATTTTTCTGGTGGATGTCAACTTACAGATCCACAACATGGCACTGACCACCTAAAAACAGTTGGTGCAGTATTATGGGCCACTGGATTCAGAAAATTCAGATTCACAGAAATTTTTTCTCTTTGTCCTTCTCTCGCATCTTGTCTCACTGGGCCCAGGCCTTCTCCCCTCCTAATTATAAGAATAGGCTCAATGCTCTCTGATCCAGCAATCAGTCTCCAAAGGTATTGCACCTCGTTCAAGTGCCTGATATAGACTGGGCTGGAAACATCAAAGGTACTGTTAGCCCTGTATATCAAGACCTTTACTTCAGTTGATAGATACAAGATGGGCAAAAGGAAAACAAATAACAAACAAATAAACAAATACAATGAAAGCATCAGGACATTTTCCAAATGTCAAAATAGTATCGACTGCAGTTTAGGTTTAAAATTTAGTTCCTGCATTAGCCATTTAAGTATTTGTCTCAAATCATAAACAAAATATATCATTTAATGTATATATATATATACTTTTTTTTTTTTTTTTTTTTTTTACCAGTAAGGGGATCGCAACTCTTGGCTTGGTGTCGTCTGCACCACGCTCAGCCAGTGAGCGCACCAGCCGTCCCTATATAGGATCCAAACCCGCGGACTTGGTGCTAACAGCACTGCACTCACCCAAGTGAGCCACGGGGCCGGCCCTATCATTCTATATTTTAACAATTTTAATTTTCAGGACATCCTTTAACTTTATCGATTTCTGTTTGGAGGATACACTCTGACAAAGAACACTTGCCTCTGGGCACATATTACACAGTGAAATAGAAAGAGACAGTACCTACCAAAAGAATTTATAATCCTTGGGAAGAAAATAAATATTCCACACTCACACTTGTTAGTATGCATAAGCACATAACCTAATTGTGTAAAAAGGATTTAATATTCTGGATGCTGATGCTCCATCAATTTAAGCATCAATGATCACATAAAAGGGGGCTCAGTTATTCAAGAAACTCTTTCGGTAACTTTCTACTTAAGTCTGCTGTTTATAAATTATCAGCAGGAAATGCACTACATGCCAGGGATTTCAGTAAGTATCCTAGTTCATCTTGACCCCAGGCATCAGTGTACATCGAAGGACAAGCAATAATCCTTGAGAAATGTGCTGATAGCTGGATCATGTTGCTTAAAAATGAAATGTCTTTTATCACAATGAATGCCTCAAGGAAATTTTGTGCATATCCCAGGTCCAAACACTTGGTGCTTCAGAATCCCCTGAGAACATGCTTCTCTCCTCCTGTTTTCAGAGAGAATGTGTGGTGCAGAATTCTGATATTTATAGTCTTTGTCAATTCAGTATATGATGCCATTAAAATATCTCACATAAATCAATAACTTGATGGGGAGAGTATTTCTAATAAGCCACCAATGGCACAGAGTTGGTATAGCCCACGGAGAAGCCAGGGAATACACATCGGTACACAACCCATGGGATCACTACTTACATGGAATTGGGGGTGCTGGTCACACAGGACACAACGTGAATACAGCCTGAAGAGCTGGTCACACAGGACACAACGTGAATGCAGCTTGAAGAAGTGAAGAGTGGATGCCCCAGACCCCTAACCAAACTCCACTTTTACCTATTCTATGTTGAGCTTTCAGGTAAGATTTAAGGAAAGTCTGAAAACACCAATCTAGGTTACTTTGAGAGAAATCACAGTGCCTTAAAAAGCTATGTTTCCTCTACTTGTGCTTTTCCTACTTGTTCAGGAAAAGTAAAGAGGGAAAACATATACGGTGCACGTGTATGTGCCACACACTATGGTAAGGGCTGAGTGTTTTAACATGCATAATTGCAACTAATCATTAAAACAATCCCATGCTTTCCTTGTTATTATCTCAATTTGCAGAATCTTGGTGAAAAATGAGATCCAGAGAGGTGAGGGGGCTTCCTGAGGATGAGCGAGGCAGTAAGCAAAGAGCAAGAGTATAAAACCTGAGCTCTAACTTCACCATTTGTGGTTGGTGATTATATCTTACTTTCCAAGATGGCAGGACTTGGGGTGGCAGGGAGCTCTCTCAGAGCACCATGCAATGGCAATCTGTTGAAATTAAAATGCTGTCATTTGAGGTTAAATTATACAACATCTTGTTCCAGATTACTAGATTGTCTAACATAGACAAGCAGCAGCAGAAGCCAAAGATTTAAGAAAACTTAGATTTCTATACATTAACTAAATTTCTGACAGAAATTAGGGGAACCATGGTTGTTTTTATTTTAGCTGGAAATTCTCTCACTTATTCTCTTTATTAGGAGAATAAGTGAGAGAATTTTAGACGAATCCCAGGGAACCTGTAGGCAGTCCCCATGCAGTCCCTTCCCCATAGCAGCACTGAGCTGTCATTTCTTCCTTCCACCAGCCCGGCCTTCCCTCCTCTCAGGAACCCTTTAATTCTAAAACCCTGCTTACTGTAGAGGGGCAGGTAAAAGTTGAGAGAATTCAAGGGGTTTTTTCCATTTTAAATGAGGGTTCCATAGCAGCATGCTAGAGTTTCTTGCTTGGTGGAGTACGTGATACTGTTGTGAAGTCACAGTTTTCATGCTTTGTGTTTGATTTTTCTACTCTCCTTCACCCTGCAATCATGATTGTATCCCCAAATGTCATCAAAAGTAGGGCAGCATACAACTACCATTGATCTAAATTCAAGAGGTACCTTTGAAATGTAAAAATCCTTTATCTCCACCAAGTTTTAAAGCCTTGATCTTGCTGTCGTCTCGCTTCCTCCTTTCTCAATGCCCATCACTGGGACCAAGCCCTCTACTCCATGACATGAAGTAACAAGTGAAAATACATTGGGCAAAAGGGGAAGAGAAGAGGACAGAAGGGTCATGGTTAGGGTTGTAGGAGTGTCCCCTCTGTGCATAGACCCTAAAGTACGGAGACTGCATGTGTGTGTGTGTGAGAGAGAGAGAGCGAGAGAGAACATCTGGCGGCATCTGGGTATAGAGGATGCAGGTGCTGTCAACGTGAGTGAACACATTCAGAATACACACAGAAAGGCAGGAACCACTAAGGGTGAAAGGAATTAGAATTTGTTGAACACCTACCTGTGTCAAGTCCTACCTGTGTCAAATCAGTCTAAAGAACTCAGTAAACATTTATAAATCAAACACTTTCTCCCACTCCCCAAGCATCTCGATATCCTGAGTATCTAGTGTGTGCACTCTCTGACCTACTTTCTTTTTCTCCTTTCTTCTAGCAGACAAAGAGCAGGTTGAACTAATCCAAATGAGATTTGAAATCGCAAGTGGACTTTGATTATCATTGTCACTCCTTTCTCCCATTTTCATAAATAATCCAGTTGGCCATACAGAGCCATTTAAAAAATAAATTGGTGTTCTTAATGACACAGCTGGCATAGATTGTTACTCACCCTTGGTTACTCTCACTTGTGAAACTGATCTATATGTAGATGTAAAAATCTCCATATATTACTGCGACATTCTTAAATGGTCACAAACTGAGCTATGAAAGCACATCTAGCAATAAGGGCTGTCTTCAGCTAAAAGGTTAATTCTCTTAGCAGTTGAAAAGTCTGCCCTCTCGGGCATATCTCAAAGCCGAGAACTTATTACATAAGGCACAGTCTCATTGGGCATGCAGAGTAAATAACCTCGTTAAGAATGTACTGTGAAGAACTGCCGTTCAAATGGGGTCGAAGGGGGTGAACAAGGTGAGGGGAGGAGGCAGTCAAGCATAGGCTGCTATGGGGTGTAATTTACGCTGCTTTAGGCATATAAATTTGGGCATGTCGAGTGTTAAGGGAGCTGTTTGCTTGGCACCAGGCAGGGGCTAATGAAAGCACCCAATGAGGAGACCTTAGTCTAAGGATGCTGAAACCCATTCCAGTGAAGTAAGGGGATGGTGGCAAGGGCTATGCAGGTCGGCCCGCCTGCTGACCAAGGCGGTCACAGAGGCCAGGCTTGAGACAGCTGTGAAAGAGCTGAATTATTTAGCCTTTTTCATTAGGATTGGAGCTAAACAGCAGGAGGAGTGTGCTGGACCACCAATTAGGTTAGTTAGGAGGTTATTCCATTTCAGATCTGAAGTAGAGGTGAGGCAGAGCCTGGAGGGGGCAAAACACCAAAGGTCATTTTGGGCATCGGGGGTTCCCCTGCCTACTGTGGACCAGGCCATTCCCATGACCTAGCACTTCTGTAGGTCTTAATTTCTGGCGCCATTGAAATTCTGGCCTTCTCTCTCAGAGAGGAATGTCATAACCCATGATGCCCACTGAATTTAGTCAATGCAATTTCACGATTTTACTGCATGTTGAGTTTTATTGACAAATGCTATTATTATCATAATACTCTTTTTAAGTAAACCATACTATTAACAAAAGCATATTTTTTCTAATAGCTGCCCTCCTTAGAGTTCACAGAATGAACTTCAGTGGCAGGATCACTCACAAAGACATCTTGGGCAGGAAATTTTCATCCTGGCTCCTACATCAGTTATGCTCCCAGAGAAACCCTTCTCCACACTGAAAATATCCTAAATCCTTGATAGTAAAAGTCCAAATAATTAAGCATGCTAGCACTATGCTATGCCTCAAGTCAATAAATCACTACGAAGAATTTAGTATATGACAGAATTTAAGAGAATTTTAGCTACCCAACTGTTAGTATGACCTTATGTTTTACTGTATTATAACTACAGACACTCATTGGTGAATGCTCTAAACCTAAAATACATAAACTGCACTTAAAATACACAAGCTCTACTTGAAGTATACTAATGCCATTGAAATATGCAAAGAATCCTAGTAAGTACAACTCCAGAACCTTATACCCTCAATTTTGCTTCTGTTTGGAGGCTATATTCATATTCTCCTATGAGATTTTCTAAGATTTTTTGGATCTCTTTTTTCAGGCCATAAATAAGTGGGCAGGAAAAAATTTATTATTTGGCATTAAATTTCTTTTTAATAACTTTGAGAATTTATACTGTATTCTTTTGATTTTTATTAGCAAACATTTAGTTTTGCAATAGCACTTAATTACAAAAATATGTATTTTAATAAGTTTATTAGCATTAAAATAAATGTTTTTCTTTTAATTTTTGTACGTCAGAGTTAGTACTTCATACTTTAAAACCGAGGTCACAGGTCTATGTGTCTTACTGTAGTAGTAATATAATCTGTTTTAAAACATGCTCTCTATATTTTTTTCCCTTTCTTTGTTCTGAGTCATTTTTTCTTTCAGCTTAAAATACATTTTGATTTCCGTGTTGGTGTAAGAGAAGAGTTAAATCCATGTTGTTTCACTGAAGCTCACTGGTGGAATAGGATATGGATAAGAATAATTTTACTCCTTCATTAAAATTGATCATTTTGGTATTTGTTGGGGTTAGGGGTGGGGAGAGGATGGCTCTGTCCTCTGCCTCATGGCAGCTTTCTTTCCAAATGGAGAATGAGCAGACATGAATTGCAGCCTGACCCAGGACAACAGCTCACAATAGGTAATACATGGCACTTGGTGGATTAATAATTTATAGGATATTTTTCCATGTTTTCTTGGAATACAAATGAACATATTCTTGTTTCATTTAAAGTGATTTCTCACTCTAGAGTGAAGAAACGCTCAACACAAACAAATTCTATGCAATTTGTTTTCCGATTATATTACTCAGAAAATCAGCTAAACAACTGGAGTACTCAGCAAAGACAGTCACATTCCACATACCAACCACTTATAAATAATCTCCCTTTACACAAAAGTCCCAGTAGGTTGGTAGGTACAGCTCCACCATTACACAAACACACACATACAAGTATGCACACATACACACCCACCTGCACCATGTCAATATAACATTTTTCAGTAAAGACTTCCATTCTGCATTAAATGTGTGTGTGTTTGTGTATGTGCACATATAGTTTGCATAACAACAATTTTATGGATACAAATACCATATTCATGTTTTCTGCCAGCCAATGTAACAGCACCCTGATGGAATTCTGGCGTGGAGAGAAGGGAGGTGGAATATGACCACATGAACCCAACAAAAGTCTGAAGCCTGTCTTTTGCCATGTAAGTTCACCTAGAAAGAAAACATTTTGTTGGGGACAATCAATTAGCTTTGTTTAAATACATCATTAGAGAGAATTCTTTTTCCCTCTCAAGGCAATAGATGAGGTTAATCTACAAATATGTGTTACCTCTTGAAAGATTTCTATTAATTTGGTTTAATCTCTGATGGTGTTGATTAATGATGCTCGTTCTAACAAGACAGTATCCCTCCCCCTTTCCCTTTCTTACCTTGCCTTGTACTACTGAAACCACTATTAGAGAATGCAGGGACATAACTTCTGCAATTAGGAATAATTCTGTATAAAATAGATTCAGAGATGACTAAAATCATTGTAATACCTGGATGATTTTGTGCTCAAAGATTTTTGTTAAAAATTAACTGCTGGTTTTTAAGGAAATAAAATAAAAAATATTATTCATGCTGTCTGAAAAGAAAGAAGGCTTTGTAAAGGCATTAGTAAAAGGATATGGGCAGAAAGCGAAAGGGAAAATATGTTAGACAAAATAAAAAATTGAATTTCTATAATATGAAGCAAGAATGAAACTTAAGCCCCGGGCTCTCAGAGATCCAAGAAAAAGGCTGAGGGTTTCAGGGTGAAATACCAATTGAGAAGATATTCAGCTAACCATTATAACTATCTGGGGTAATGAATGCAACTTCAAACGTCCATCAAAAGGCAACTAGCAGAAGTCAACAAATTTTTCTTAGAACTAGTCTTACAAACACTTGTTCTCACACACACACAATGTCCCAAGCATTTAATAGCTGTGCTTGATGAATCATGTACCATTTTCCCTAGTCCTTGGATCTAAAGAAACACGAAAAAAACACAAGAAAACATTGTAAATTCTTCAGTTTCCGGTAGTACAGACAAGTTCTTAGAAAATTCTATTTAAATAAACAATAGGACTTTATACCTAATCATTCTCTTTTTTTCAAAAATTAGTTTTTTTAAAGCTAACGTTTTGAAGAGGACTATAGAAGCTCATTTGGAGCTTAGTGCAGAACGGCATTTTAATTTGAAAAGAAGAATAACTCAAGAGAATCAGCTGAAAACCTATTAGAATTAATTTTTTTAAAAGCTCAGTAAACATGTCTTGTTACACTGTACATTTTTAAAAATCACCGTTCCTAAAACAACAAAAACTGTTAGAAAATGTATTGGAATGATAACTCAAATTTACAATAGCAATAAAAACATGATACCTAGCAATAACATAAAGAACAAATGTACATAATCTAATGAAAAAAACACAAAGTTTGCTAAGAAATGTAGAAAAGACAAAATGAAAAGGGATGTCATGTTCATGGGGAAAAAACTTAGTCTTGTAAAGATGTCAATTCTCTCTAAGTTGATTTACAAATTTTGTGTTTTAATTAAAGCCCAGAGGGATTTAATTTTCTTGGAACTTGG
Source organism: Cynocephalus volans (assembly GCF_027409185.1). Classification (NCBI taxonomy): domain Eukaryota; kingdom Metazoa; phylum Chordata; class Mammalia; order Dermoptera; family Cynocephalidae; genus Cynocephalus; species Cynocephalus volans. The sequence continues at coordinate 104,077,457 of NC_084461.1, forward strand.
GAAAATGTTTAAATTATCTGGAAGAAAAAACAGGTAGAAATAAATAAGAAAAAACTGATAAAGAATAAAAATGAATAAGAAAAAAACTGATAAAGAATAAAATGAAAGAAACTAGTTCAACCAGATCTGAAAATATAAAGCTACAATCATTAAATTTGCAAACAGCATTGACAATCAATAGTGCAGAAACAATGGATAGTGTATAGAGTGGAGTTGTTCAATAGAAATGTAATATGAGCCATATATAATTTAGAATTTTCTAACCAACATTTTAAAAAGTAAAAAGGAAAGGTGAAATTAATTAATTTTAATGTTACTTACATATCATTAATATAGCATATATCATATTATATATTTTTATTATTGTTCAAAATATTATTTCGATGTCATAAATATCAAAAAATTATTAATAAGATGATATACATTCTTTTGTTGTTGTTGTTCTAAGCATTTAAAATCAAGTATGTATTTTATACTCACAGCACATCTCAGTTTGGCCTAGCTGTAATTCAGGTGCTCACTAGCCATGTACAGCTAGTGGCTACTGTATTGAACAGTGCAGGTATAGAGAAAATTAATGTGATAAAAGTACCATGAATTCAATAAATGGCATTACAAAAAAATTATGCTTAGATTAAAAAAGAGAGAGAGAAATAAAAATTTAGCTAATACACATTATCACAAATGATGAGCAGTATAAGCTCCAAGGAGAGAAAAGAGTTAAGTGCTTTAAAAAATCAAAACTTAAAAACATAAGAACAATATAAGTGACTCTTTGACCTCCACAGAAATAAAAATTCTCCAATCTTAAAAGCAACTTAAGAACTCTCAAAACACGTGGTCAATAGATTGGGTTATGTAAAATTTCAAAACTTTTTCACGTCTGAAATCAAAAGCCAACTGATATAAAACAAATATTTGCAGCAAATATGACAAACAGGGTTTTAATAATTTTGAGGAGCTCATGCAAATCAAAGTTTAAATCAGTAAGGACCTTAACAGATAAATGGACAAAGAACAGGAACAGACAATTTAGAAAAGAAAATAATCACCTGGTGAACAAACAAATGAGGAAAGGGGGCCTATCTCAAGAATAATCCCAGAAATGTAAATTTTAAAATGATTGTTTAATGTTCCTTCCTTCCTCCACCATAGCTAATGCAATGTATGGCATTGCTAAGGTCAGCATCTCCTTCTAGTCTCTTATAACTTCATCTTTGCTACAACCATTATGTGTGTGATTATGATTACTGAATGCTATGACATTGTATCTTCTGCCATTTAGAAGGATTCTGTATAAAAATAGATTCAAAAATGACTATATTCATTTTAAAACCCAAATAATTTATTTTTTATATTTTATTTTATTTTATCATTATTTAATGATAAAATCATTTTGTGATTTTGGAACGATTTTTTGTGGCCTTTTACCAATTTCTCCCTAACCACCCTTCCCTCTTTCCCACCTCTGGTGTCCTCACTTTCGTTCTCTCCTTTTGAGACTTCAAGTAATTATTGTGATTGTTGTGTCTTTTCTTTTTCTTTCTTTTGTTTCTTTTTTTTTTTTTTCTTTGTTTTTCAGCTCCCACTTATGTGAGAGGATGTGTGGTATTTTTCTGTATCTGGTTTATGTCACTTAATGTAGTTTTCTCTGTGTTCATCCATGTTGCTGCAAATGGCAGAATTTCATTCCTTTTTGTGGCAGAGTAGTATTCCATTGTGTATATATACCACATTTTCCCTATCCAGTCATCCATTCGTGGACACCTAGGCTGGTTCCAACTCTTAGCTATTGTAAATAGAGCTGTAGTGAACATGGGAGTACAGGTATCCCTTCTACATATTGATTTCCATTCCTTTAGAAATATACCCAAAAGTGGGATTGCTGGATCATATGGTAGTTCTCTGTAGTTGTCTGAGGAACCTCCATACTGTTTTCCATTATGGCTGCACTAACTTACAGTCCCACCAACAGTGTAGGAGTGTTCTCCTTTCTCCACATCCTCGTCAGCATTTGTTATTCTCTGTCCTTTTGCTACTGGCCAGTCTAACTGGGGTGAGATGGTATCACAATATGGTTTTGATCTACGTTTCCTTGATGCTTAGTGATTTTGAGCATTTTTCCATGGGTCTGTTTACCATTTGTATATCTTCCTTTGAAAAATGCCTCAGCTCCTTTCCCCACTTTTTAATCAGGTTACTGTTTTTTACTATTAAGTAGGTTTGAGTTCTTTGAATATTCTGGATATTAATCCCTTGTCAGATGCAAAGTTTGCAAATATTATCTCCCATTTTGTAGGTTGTCTTTTCATTCTGTTAACTGTTTCTTTTGCTATGCAGAAGCTTTTTAGCTTGATATAATCCCATTTGTTTATTTTTCCTGTTGCCTGTGATTTTAAGAGTTTCAATAATTATTGTGATTGTTGTATCTTTTTTTGTTTCTTTGTTTTCCCAGCTTCCATTTTTGAATGAGGATGTGTGGTATTTCTCTTTCTGTACTCTTGTTCATAAAGTCTTCACCCAGGCCAACTTGTAGGGTAGATCTCTTTTTTGTCTCTTTTATGGTTTTTAGTTTACAGTCTATTTTATCTGACATAAGAAGAGATACTCTCACTCACTTTTGGGTTCCATTTGCATCGTACACATTTTTTTCCATCCCTCCACTGTTAGTCAGTGTGTGTCATTATAGGCAAGTGAGTCTCCTGAAGACAGCATATAGTCGGGTCCATTCTGTGTCTTTGTGGGGGGAGTTTATTCCATTTACATTTAGGTTTAGTATTGAAAGGTATTGTCTTACTCCTGGCATTTTATCAATTTTCATTTGGATGTTTTAAATACCTTTGTTTCTTTCTTTCCCTTTATTTGTTTATTTATTTATTTGATGTTTGTTGTTTTTTTGTGGTGGTAAAATTTAGTTTCTTTCACTTTTTCCTTTGCATTTTTGTTCTACTAGTGGGTTTTGTTCTTTCTTGTATATTCCTGTTGGTGATTATTGTTTTTCAGATTCCAGATGCAAGAATCACTTGAGAATACCTTTCAGGGCTGGCTGTGTAGTGGTGAACTCCTGTAGTTTTTGTTTGTCTGGAAAATACACTATTGCTCACTAATTTCAAGAAGAATAACCTTGTTGGGTATAGTATTCTTGCCTTGCACTTTGAATATGTCATCCCATTTTCTTCTGGCCCATAGAGTTTCTGTTGTGAAGTCTGCTGTTAGTATGATAGGGTCTCCCTTACAGGTGACTTGACACTTTTCTCTTGCTGCTTTTAGGATTCCCCCTTTGGGCTTTTCCAGTTTGACTAAAATGTGTCTCAGAAAGGATCTTTTAGTGTTGAATCTGTTTGGGGATCTTTGAGCCTCTTGGATCTGAAGGTCTGAGTTCTCCTTATGTCTTGGAAGTCTTCCATTATAATTTTGTTGAATAGGTTTTCAATGGCTTTTCCTTTGTCCTCCCCTCCTGGAACACCCATAATTTGAATGTTTGTGCACTTAAAGTTGCCAGCTAGCTCTCAGATTTTCTTCATTTTTTTCAATTCTTTTTTCTTTTTTTTTTTTTTTCTTTTCTTTTTTTTTTTTTTTTTTTTTTTGTCTGCCTGGATTATTTCAAAAAGACTATCTTTAAGATCAGAAATTCTTTCTTTTGCTTGTTCTAGACTGCTGCTTAAGTTCTCAGTTGTGTTTTTTATTTCATTGAATGAATCTTTCAGTTCTATGAGTTCTGCTACATTCTTTTTTAAGGTATTAATCTCTTTGTAAATGTCCTTCTTCATATCCTGGATTTTTTTTTTCTTGTTTCATTGTGTTGTCTGAGCCTTCTCATATCTCATTGATTTTTCTTAAGATTGTTGCTCAGAATTCTTTTTCAGTCTTGATCAAGGATTTTCTGCTCTATAGGGTCTGGTATTTGAGAATTCCTGTATTCTTTTGGTGGTGTCATATTTTCTTGGATTTTCATATTAATGGTATTTCTACATTGATGTCTGGTCATCTAGTAGAGGAGTTGCTTCTTCTACTACTTTGGAGTGGGTTTTGAGAAAAGAGACTTCCTCTTCCTTTTCTGTTTTTTCCTGGTGACTCTCTTTGTGTCAATGCAGTTAAGTGTCTGGCAGGCCACCTGCACAGTGGCTGTGGCTACTGCTGTGGTGGCAAGCTGCTTTTGCAACAGTCATGTCTGTGGCAGTGGCTGTCTTGGGCCACCCATTTAGAAGTGGTGTTTTCAGCATGCTCCTGTCTCCTGCCAGGTGGGGAGTGCTGCCCTCAGCTCCTGCCTAGGACCCTCTGTGTGCTCCTGCCTGCTGCCAAACAGGAGGTGCTGCCCTCAGCTCCTGCCTAGGATCCTCTGTGTGCTCCTGCCTGCTGCCAAACAGGAGGTGCTGCTCTTGGGTCCTGCCTAGGACCCTAGACATGCTTCTGCCTGCTGCTGGGTGTTGGAAGCTGCCTTTGGCCCCAAATTATTTAGTGCTCAAGAATTTTGAAAGGTAGAAAAAAAGCAGCAGGAAGGATTGTAGCATACCAAAATGGAAAGGACCTTAGAAATCTAAAAAACAGTAAAGGAATGAAAATGATCTGCCACATAAAGACAAGGTACTTTTATTTTCCGAAACCTCACAACTACAGATATCAAAGGTGACCTCAAATGTTCAGCTTCTGCAATAACATACAACAAAAAACAGTACAAAGAATAATGATCAAAGAGATAATATTAATAGCCATGTTTGCAGCAGTGAAAGAAAAGCATCAGTTAAGATATTAAGACTAAGCCCACCCAAATCATAATAATTATAGCAAAGTCTAATACAGTACCTACTGTGTGCTTGGAGCACATAATCTTCTAATCTTGGTACACATAATCTAATCTAATCTTCACAATAACTCTATGATGTAGGTATTATTAGTATTCTCAGGAATTAATTCTCCCATTTTTCAAACAGGGCATTTGGAGTACAGAGGGTTAAGTAACATTTTTAGGAACACAATGTTAGTAAGTGTCTGGATTAATTAATATCCTGCCCATAGGACACCTAGCCACATTCTAAAAAGCAGTCTAAATTTTAGCTAATTAAATATTTAATGAATTCTTACTATTGTTAGCATATTGGTTCTAAGGAGGTGCAATTTATGATACAATTAAGCTTTATTTTATACGCTGAAGTAACATTTGTGATACTGTGGAATTCTTACATATGCCAAGGTAGAAAACAAATAAAAATGATTTTGTAAGATGTAGAACAAGCTTTATTATATAAGTTTTTGTAGAGGTTTATCTTCTTTTCAAGTGTTGTGGTGACTTACATAAATGGCTGAGTCTTTGATCTGAAACACAAGCTTGGAGCATTAGTATCACTGGAATAAGAAATGTATTTTCATTTACTCCTTTGCTGCAGGGAAAAGGGAACAGGGAAGATTATCTCATCAAAGAAGAGAGTATGATGTGAAGAATATCTCACAACATAAGAAGGGGTGGTGAAAAACCTGTTCTTTCCAGCCCCTGAGGATTTGGAGAGGAGGGAGAAAGAGGAAAGGAAAAGAGACAGTAAACAATACCTTCCTGACCATATTCTCCAGACTCAAGTCATGGAGAAGAAATTGTGATAATTAGGTTGAACAGAAAACTCAGAGCAGAGAAGAGCTGTGGCCACATTCCTCCTTGTGACTAAGAGAGCAGATTGCTTTGCAGAGTCCATCAGCATGCACCTTTCCACATCTACCCCAACCTGCTGCTTCAGATGGGGAGTAACAGATCAGTGTATTAAGGAAGCGAAAGTATCTGAATTAGGGCTCTTCAGCCACACTGGACTCCCACGTAGAAGGATAGTCTCACATATAGTAGAGTAGGAGACTGGAGTCAAGGATGGTCTACCTCCAGGGCTTATCTGAGGGTTAGTCATGATGGGCTCAGGGTTATAGAGAAGGTTACCCAGCTTGTACACTGAAAGGAGACACAATCGGATCTCAGGCAGTGGGCAAGAGCCAGCAGTAACCAAGCTTGGTTACCAAGTGGGTTGATAACTCCAACAGACCCATTATGAATCCACCAGCCATAGATGTGATGATCAAATGGCAACAACTGGCAGAAAAGGACAACCTAAGAAACCAGAAGCCCAGAGGAAAGGATAAAGCCCTACAAGTATGGGTCTCAGCTAACCCTCTTCCCTGTCACTTCAAAAGCATCCAATTTTCACTCCAAATACCATAAACCCAGACTCCATCTTGGAGACAACTCTGGAAGGGGAAGAAAAACTGAAAGATGTAAATATTTATTTGAAAGACACAGTTGCCATGTTTTAAATTTCTGAGGAAGACTAAAATTTTTATGTTGGAATAAATTTTCCTTGTCTTTATATATATATTCAGAAGGGCAGGGCTCAGGAGGAAGAAGAAACTTACAGAAAAAAAAAAACATTTTTGTGAGTGAGTATATGAATATAGTATGTTCCTGTTATTACCTCACCTCAATAACATTTCACATGGAAAAAATAGAATCTGCCTTATAGAGAAACCAACTTTATGAAGGTGTTTCCTCACACAGATTATCATATTGTGGCAGAGAAAAGGAGAGAGAGAGATACAGAGATAGAAAAAGACAGAGACAGGGATAGAGAAACTCTGCTTTGGAATTAAAGTTTCTTTGTTGAAAAACCTGACAAAATTAAAGGCATTAACTATTCCTTATTATGTACCAAGCACTATTTTAAATACTTTCAAGACTGAGCTCATTAAATAATAACTCATAATCACTCCATGAAAGAGAGTCTCTTAATCATTTCCATTTTACAGATTCGAAAAGTGAGTCCTGGAAAGGTTAACCAACTCACTATGGTTGTACAGTGTGCAAATGGTAAAGCTCCACAATTTACCCTCTTATTGTCTACTCTATCCTGCCTTTTTGGTAAATGAGTCATTTCTAGGCTAAGTATGTCCACTTTTCCACTAGACCTCTGTTAGCTAGAGGATGCTCATCAAAGATGAGAAGTCTTTCCCTTTCAAAGGGTGCTACTCTTCTAACTGACCTCTTTCCTGAGCTCCAAAACCTGCCTGCTGGATGTCCCCAGTGAATGTGCCATTGTCACATCAACTCAGCATGCTGCAAGCTGAACAAAGCCTCTTGCTCCCAGAATCACTCCTCTTTTGTATTCTCCATTTCTAATTGACACCAGCATCTTCTTAAGCCATACCCAGGATTAATCCTAAAACCATCCTTAGTTTCTCATGCTTCACATTAATCTGTCATTAGGTCCTGTAGTTTCAACCTTTCTGTGATCTTTCAAATTCTGCCTCACCTCTCCTTTCAGCTCACCGTAGTGGTTAAGAACATGGGCTGTAGAGTCAGAACTAGTTAAAATCCTGACTCCACCATTTCTTAGTAATATGACCTTGTGTGGTCTAATTAACCTTTCTTTGCCTAAGCTTTTCTCAGTCTGTAAAATAGGGATAAATAATAGTACCTATTGCTCAGGGATTAAATCTTGTCTGTAAAGCACTTGAACAGTGCCCCTTATATAATAAATTTAAGTTTTTATTATTCTTGTTTATGCTCTTTTTTCATTACCCCACAATGGTATGACTTAGGTTCAGCCTCTCTTTACCTTTAACCTGGGCAGATTATAGTACATCCATAGCTACTTCCAGAAACCTACTTCCAACTCCACACTTCCCCAATCCAACCTGCATATTGCTCTACTAAAACAGAGATTTGACATTGTCACTCTATAATTCCCCAGCACCCATCAAGATAAAGGGCAAATCTCTCCAATCTAAGAGAGCAACTGAAAAGCATGTGTGAAGTTCACAGTTCAAGGGCACAGACTCACTAAAAGACTGAGACCTAATCATAGCATTATAGAACACTTCTCCTTCCCACACCTTACTACCACATTACTAAAGGCCTATTTGCAACAGTTCCTTTCACCAAACACATTGTATCTGATTATCAAGAAAAAACTAGAAGACATACCTAAAAGCAAAAAACACAGTTTGAAGAGATAGAGCAAGCATCACAACCAGATTCAGATATAACAGGGATGTTGATATTATCAGACCAGGAATTTAAAAGAACTCTGATTAATATGCTAAAGGCTCTAATGAATAAAGTAAAAAGCACACAAGAACAGATAAGAAACATAAGCAGAGAGATGGAAATTCTAAGAAAGAATCAAAAATAAATGCTAGAGGTCAAAAATACTGTAACAGAAATGAAGGATGCCTTTGATGGGCTTATTGATAGACTAGACTTAGCTGAGGAAAGAAGATCAGGCTATGTCAATAGAAATCTCCCCACATGAAAAGCAAAGAGAAAAAAACTGAAGAAAAGAAAAAAAGAACAGAATACCCAAGAACTGTGGGACAACTATAAAAGGTGTAAATACACATAAAGGGAATACCAGAAGAAGAAAGAGAGAAAAGAACAGAAGAAATATTTGAAACAATGATGATTGAGAATTTCCCCCAAATTAACATCAGACACCAAATCACAGATGCAGAAGCCTCAGAGAACATCAAGCAGGACATATGCCAAGAAAACTACACCTAGGCATATCATTTTCCAATAAAAGAAAGGTAAAGATAAAGAAAAAGTCCCAAGAAAAGCCAGGGGGGGAGGGGGGAATACCTTATCAATAGAGGAGCAAAGATAAGAATTACATCCAACTTTTCAGACCATGCAAGCAAGAAGAGAGTAGAATGAAATATTTAGAATGTTGACAGAAAAAAAGCCACCATCCTAGAATTTCATATCTGCAAAATAATTCTTCAGAAGAGGAGAAACAAAGACTTCCTCAGGTAAACAAAAACTGGGGGAATTTGTTGCCCAGGAGACCTATCTTGCAAGAAATGCTAAAAGAAGTCAGAAATTTGGGCCTACATAAAGAAAAGATGAGCATCAAAGAATTAACAAGTAAATGTAAATCGAAACTTTTATTTTTCTTGTTGTTAATTGATCTAACAGATAATAGTTTATTCAAAAAGTAATAGCAACAATGGTTCAACATTTGGACATCAATTAATATAATCACATCAACAGGCTAAAGAAGAAAAATCACATGGTCATATCAATAGATGTAGAAAAAGCATTTGTCAAAACATGGACCATTCATGATAAAAATTTTAAAACTCTCAGCAAACTAGAAATAAAATAGAACTTCCTTAACTTGGTAAAGAGCATCTACTGAACATCTGTAGCTAACATTAAACTTAACAGTGAGAAACTCGAAGCTTTCCCACTAAGATAAGGAACAAGGCAAAGATGTCCTCTCTTATCTCTGCTTTTCAACATCACAGTGAAAATCCTAGCTAATGTAATAAAACAAGAAAAGGAAATAAAAGGTATACAAATTGGAAAGAAAGGAAGAAAACTGTCTTTGTTTGCAGATGACATGATCATCTATGTAGAAAATCTGAAAGAATCAATGCAAATCCTCCTGGAACTAACAAGTAATTATAGCAAGACTGCAGGATATGGGTTAATATACTAAAGTCAATTGCTTTCCTATATAACAGCAATGAAGAAGTGCAATTTGAAATTAAAAACACAATACCATGTATATTAGCACCCCAAAAGATTAATACTTAGGTATAAATCAATGAAAATATGTACAAGATCTATAGAAAACTCTAAAATCTAATGAATAATATTTAAAAAGAACTAAAAAAATGGAAATGATTCCACATTTATAAATAGGAAGACTCAATATTGTCAAGATGTCTGTTCTTCCAAAACTGTTGTATAGATTTAATACAATCTTAATCAAAATTCCATCAAGTTTTTGTGAATATTGACAAAATAATTTTAAACTTTATATGGAAAGGGAGTGAAATAGATGGTCCCAGCATCACTGTCCCCTACAACCAATCAATTTACAACTATTAAAAAGTAAAGAATGCCAACCTGGCACTATTTGAGCTCAGGGGAAGAGAAGGACCTGTGGAGTTTGGGAAAGAGAAGATGCAGCAAGCAGGAGAAGGGACCTCTCTAACCATTTCAAACCCCAACACTTCAGGTCTGGACTGGTAAGGAGTGGGAAGAAGTTGAAACACATGAGGCAGGAGCCTTTTCATGAAGTTGCTTGGAGGCTACAGAGGAAAAGAGGGCCTCAGAGTGTATTATGCCAGCCCAGCCCCCAGGCCAGCAACACCATTGACAGGGTTCCCACGGATCCACATAGGAGTGAGGGGCTGCAGCCAAATGAAGAAAGCAGCCACCCAGAGGGCAGTGAGTCATCACAAGGGATCCATGCATGGCCTGCCCCACAGGAAATATTTGGAGTGTGGAGAGTGGGGGAGGCTGGCCAGCCAGGAGAACACTGGGGTGCAGCCTGGGCAGTTGATCTGCCTTCTCATTTGATTTTCAGTAGGGCCCAACTTACTGAAGACTGGTCAGGACCATAGAACTACATGGGGCCTGGTGTGATGGAAAGGCAGAACTAAACCAGAGTTTCCACACAGCCCAGGTTTATATGACTTCACAAGATCCAGAAGTAATTAAAAGGCCAACAATTAAAATCTGATCCATGTAAAAAGCCTTCCCCAGAGAATCATCAGCAAAGCAGCAATTTAGCTCAACCACAGGGCTCAAGTGCTGGACACCGCAGAGAGTTCCCCCAGTTCTGGAGCTAACCAAAGGACAACAGATTAATTTTAGTGCAGAGTTTAAGTGGTGGTTTTAACAAAACTCCAAGATGGAACTGATGGGAAAAAAAAAAACACAGACCAGAGACAAAATTCTTATATTAACCAATAAAGGTCTAACACAAACGAAGAATAACTATAAAACCTAGAAGAGGTAGAAGTTTCCACAAATGCCCAGGCATCAATGTAAAGACACAAAGATCAAGAAGGAACAGAGAAATATGCTATTATCAAAGGAAATAAATGAAGCACCAGCAATGGATCCAGAGGAATGGTGGATTTATGAAATGTCAGGAAGAGAATTCAGGCATAATCTTCTAAAGGATGCTCAGGGAGTAACTGGAAAATACAGATAGAAAATTAAATATCTGGATAATTAGATATCTGAAAAACAATCCAGGAGCAGAATGAGTAAAAATTGAAAATGGAATTGGATCAATTAAAGAAAAAAACAAATAGAAATAAAGAATACATTATCTAAACTAAAAACTCCATTAAAAGCTCCAACAGCAGACATAATCAAACAGGAAAGACTCAGTGAGCTCAAAGATAAAACATATGAAATTGTCAAGTCAGATGAACAAAAGGAAAAAAGAATAAGAAAAATATGAAACAGAAATACAGCACATATGGGACTCCCTCAAGTGAAATAACCTCTGCATAACTAGCATACCCAAAGGAGAGGAAAAGGAAGAGACGTAGAAAGCATATTCAAGAAAATAGTGTCTGAAATTTCCCAAGTATGGAGAAAGATGACAGCATCTAGGTACAGAAAGCATAGAGGTCACCAACTAAATTCAATCCAAGAAGGAACCACACAACACACTTCACAATCAAATTACCAAAGACAAAGAAAAAAATACTGAAAGAAGCAAGAGAAAGGAAACAGACAACATTCGAAGGAGCCCCAATACATCTCTCAGTGGATTTCTCAGTAGAAATGCTACAGGCCAGGAGAGAATGGGATGATATATTCAGCGTGCTGAAGGAAAGAGACTGTCAGCCAAGAATTCTCTATCGAGTAAGACTAACCTCCAAACATGAAGGAGCAATAAAGCATTTCCCAGACAAACCAAAGCTAAATGGATTCATCAACATTAAGCCCACCTTACAGGAAATGTTAAAGGGAGTTCATCAACCTGGAAGAAGATAGCACTAAGGAACAGCAAGAAAACATTTGAAGATACATACATAACTCACTAGTAAGCTAAGTTCACAGACACCCTCAGAATACCCCAAATGTTGTAAAAGTGGTGAATAAACCACTTACATACATCCTTAGTATGAAGACTAACGGACAGATCTAACGAGACAATAACGTATACAACAACCATGTAAGTAAGAGATAGGCAATATTAAAAGATGTAATTCAAAACAACAAAATGTCAACAAATGGAGGGGAATGACACAAAAGCATAGAGTTGGCTTTGGTTTTCTTTTTTCTTAGATATCAAAGTTAAGTTGTAATTCGTCTAAAATAATCTGTTATAACTATAACAATTTTTTTGTAAGCCTCATGGTAACCATAACATAAAAACTCATGAGACATACTAAAAACAGTAAGAAATCAAAATACGCTGCCAGAGAAAACCACTCAATCACAAAGTAAGACAGTAAGGCCAGAAAAAAAAGAAGAAAAGGATCAACAAAACAACTAGAAAATAAGTTTTAAAATGACAGTAATAAGTCCCTATATATCAATAATAATTCTAAATGTAAATGGATTAAACACTCCCAATTAAAAGACAGAGTGAATCAATGGATTATAAAACAAGAACCAACAATATGCTGCCTACAGGAAGCACACTTCACCTATAAAGACATGCACTGACTGAACGTGAAGGGATGGCAAATGAAATCTCATGCAAATGAAAACCAAAACTAGAGCAGGAGTGCCTACACTCATATCAGATAAAATATACCTCAAGCCAAGGAAGCAAAAGCAGATAAGGAAGGTCATTATATAATGATAAAGGGATCAATTCAGTAAGAGGATATAACAATTCTAAATATATGCATACCCTATTCCAGAGCACCAGTTAGATAAAGCAATTACTATTGGACCTGATGGGAGAGACAGACTCCAGCACAGTAATGGGACTTTAACACACCATTTTCAGCAAAAAACAGAACATCCAGACAGAAAATTAACCATAAAACATTAGAATTTATCTCTAGACCAATTGTACCTAAGAGACATATATAGAACATTTCACTGAACAGCTTCAGAATACACATTCTTTCTCAACAGCACATGGAAAATTCTCTAGAGCAGACCATATGTTAGGTCACAAAATAAGTCCCAACAAATTTTTTAAAATTGAGTCATGTCAACTACCTTATCCAACCACAATGAAATAAATCTAAAAATCGACAACAAGAGGGACACTAGAAATTTTACAAATACATGGAAATTAAACAACATGCTCCTAAACAATAAATGGGTCAAAGAAGAAATCAAAAAGGAAATTAAAAATTTCTGGAGAAAAATGAAAATAAAAACACAACATACCAGCACCTATGGGAGACAGCAAAGGGAGTTCTAAGGGGAAGTTTATAGCAATAAATGCCCACATTGAAAAAGAAGAAAGTCTTCAAATAAACTACCTAACATTACACCTCAAGGAAGTAAAAAAGCAAAAACAAGCCAAAACCAAAATCAGTACAAGAAGAGAAATAATAAAGATAAGAGTAGAAATGAATGAATTAGAAACTAAAAACAATACAGAAGATTGATGAAACAAAGAGTTGGTTTTTTGAAAAGATAAACAAATCAATAAAACTTTAGCTAGACTAACAAAGAAAAAAGAGAGAAGACTAAACTAAATAAAACCAGAAATGAAAAAGGAGATACTACAACTGATACTGCAGAAATAAAAAGGATGAGAAGCAACTTCTGTGAACAACTATGTTCTAACAAACTGGAAAGCCTGGAAGAAATAGATAAATTCCTGGACACATACAGCTTAGCAAGGTTGAATCATGAAGAACTAAAAAACCTAAACAGACCAATAACAAATAATTACAATGAAGCAGTAGTTAAAAGTCTCCCAACAAAGAAAACTCCAGAACCAGATGGCTTTACTGCTGAATTTTACCAAACACTTAAAGAACTCATACCAATTCTTCTGAAAATCTTCCAAAAAATTAAAGAGGATGGAGTACTTCCAAATTCATTCTATGTGGCAAACATTAACCTTATACCAAAATCAGAGAAAGATACAACAAAAACAGAAAACTACAGACCAATATCCCTAATAAGCACAGGTGCAAATATACTCAACAGAATTCTAGCAAACAGAATTCAACAGCACAATAAAAAGATCATTCACCATGATCAAGTGGGATTCATTCCAGGGTTGCAAGGATGGTTCAACATAAGCAAATCAATGAATGTGATACATCACATCAACAGAATGAAGGGAAAAAAAGCAAATGATCATTTCAACAGATGCAGAACAAGCATTTGATAAAATCCAACACTGATTCATGACAAAAACATTCAACAAACTAGGTATAAAAGAAATGTACCTAACACAATAAAGACTATATCCACAAATCCACAGCTAATATCATACTGAATGGATAAAAACTAGAAGCTTTTCCTCTAAGATCAGCAACAAGACAAGAATGCCCACTTTCCCCATTCTTCTTCAACATAATATTGGAAGTTCTAGCCAGAGCAATAAGGCAAGAAAAAGCAAGAAAGGACATCCAAATCAGAAAGGAGGAAGTCAAACAATGCCTATTTGCAGATGATATGACCCTATACAGAGAAAACCCTAAAGACTCCACCAAAAAATTAGTAGAACCAGTAAATGAATTCAGTATAGTGGCAGGATGCAAAACCATCACACAAAAATCAACAGCCTTCCTGTATGACAACAATGAAATAGGTGAAGAAGAAATCAAGAAAATAATCCCATTCACAATAGCTACCAAAAAAAATGAAATACCTAGGAGTAAATTTAACCAAGAAAGTGAAAAATCTCTTCAATGAAAACTATAACACATTGGTGGAAGAAACTGAAGAGGACACAAATAAATGGAAAAACATTCCATGTACATGGGTCAGAAGAGTTAACATCATCAGAAGGTCCACATTACCCAAAGCAATCTATACACTCAACACAATCCCTATCAATATACCAATGACATTCTTCACAGAAATAGAAAACACGATCTTAGAATTTGTATGGAACCACAAAAGACATATAGCTAAAGCAGTCTTGAACAAAAAGAACAAAGTTGGAGGCATCACACCTCCAGACTTCAAAATAAACTGTAAATCTATAGTAACCAACACAGCACAATACTAGCCTAAAAAGAGACAAATAGACCAATGAAACAGAATTGAGAGCCTAGAAACAAACCCACGCACTTACAAGCCAACTGATTTTCAGCAAAGTTGCCAACAATATACAGTGGGGAAAGGACAGCCTCTTCAATAAATGGTGCTGGGAAAATTGGACATCCACATGCAGAAGATGGAAACTAGACCCCTATCTCTCACAATACACAAAAATCAACTCAAAATGGATTAAAGACTTAAATTTAAGAACCAAAACTATGAAAATACTGGAAGAAAACATGGGGAATATGATACACAAAATGGGAGTGGCCAGTGCTTTTTTGAATGAGACTACAAAGGTACAGACAACTAAAGCAAAAGTACACAAGTGGGACTACTTCAAACAAAAAGCTTCTGCACAGCAAGGGACACTATAAACAAAGTGAAGAGACAACCTGCAGAATGGGAGAAAGTGTTTGCTAACTACACATCAGACAAGTGGCTTATGTGCAGAATATATACGGAACTAAAACAATTCAACAGCAAAAAAACAAATAACCCAATTAAAAAATGGGCAAAGGACCTGAATAGACATTTATCAAAAGTAGACACACAAATGGCCAACAAGCACATGAAAAAATGTTCAATATCTCTAATCATAAGAAAAGTGCTCGTTAAAACCACAATGAGATATTTCACCACTGTTAGAATGGTATTACCAATAAAGAAGAAAATAACAAATGCCAGTGAGGATGTGGAGAAAAGGAAACCCTCCTACATTAATGGTGGCAATGTAAATTGGTACAACCATTGTGGAAAACAGTATGGTGGTTCCTCAGAGAGTTAAAAATAGATCTATCCTATGACCAAGCTATCCCACTGCTGGTTATATACCCAGAAGAAATGAAATCAACATATCAAAAAGACTCCTGCACTCTCATGCTCATCACAACACTATTCA
Organism: Cynocephalus volans; assembly: GCF_027409185.1. Lineage (NCBI taxonomy): Eukaryota > Metazoa > Chordata > Mammalia > Dermoptera > Cynocephalidae > Cynocephalus > Cynocephalus volans. Next base: position 104,093,332 of record NC_084461.1, read on the forward strand.
CAATAGCCAAGAGATGGAATCAACTTAAATCCCTACCAATGGATAAACGGATTAAAAAAAATCCAAAAACTGTGGTATATATACACAATGGAATACTTTTCAGCTCTAAAAAATAAAATGAGGAGTTCCAGTCAATATAGTGGAATAGACAGTCCCCAGTGTCACTCTCTCCCACAATCAACCAATTTACAACTATTAAAAAGCAACAACATCCAAGCTGGGGCCACTACAGCTCAGGGGAAGATGAGGAGAGACCTATGGAGTTCATGAAGGCAGGAGAAACCACAATGAGAGAAAGAAAAGATCACTCCCACCATTTCAAGCCTTGGCCACTTCAAGGCTGGAACTGGTGAACACACAGAGCAAGAACTGGTGAAATCTGCAGCTGTGCCCTTTGTATGAAGTTGCTTAGAGGTGGCAGGAGAGCGGAGGGACTTGGTGGCCACCAGGCCAGCAAGACCACCGACAGGGTTCCCGTGGACCCATAGACAACTGAAAAGGAGCCTCTCAGAAGCCAATGAGTAGTCACGAAGGACTGGCACACAGCCTGCACAGTGGGTGGTGTTTGGAGTGTGGGCAGTGGGGGAAACGGGCCCACCAGGGGAATGCTGGGGCACAGCATGTACAGTTGATGTGCACCCCAGTAGCTGGCGGAAGCTACTCACCAGCATCTAGGCTTTTCCTAGCCTGATCCTCCAAATTCCTGCAGCCTCTCCTCAACACCTAGTTCTGAAGCTGCTTCCACATTTTCAAGTATTTGTTATAAGCAGCACTCCACTTCTCTAGTACCAATTTTCTGTATTAGTCTGTTTCTGTTGCTTAGAATAAAATACATAGAACTGGGTAATTTATAAGAAAATGGAATTTATTCCTTATAGTTTCTGAGGCTAGGAAGTCCAAAGTGCAGAGAACACATCTGGTGAGAGCCTCAGAGGTGGTGACAGTCACGGCAGAGTATCACATTGTGAAAATGGTGGAGCAGAGAGAGCGAGAGTCTCGCCACTCTCCTTTTAAACTCTCAGAACCAAGCCCATTACAACCATTATTAATCCATTCACTAGTTATGGTCCTCAGAATCTCATCACCTCTTCAAGGCCCCACCTTTCAATTACCATAATAGGATTTCCCACCCTCAACAGTTACAGTGGGAATTAAGTTTTGGGTGACACTCAACCCAAGGCACAGTCCTTATTGACTATAGAAAACATACTGTGCTTTAGATTCCCAGAGCTTGCTCATTTTATAACAGCAAGTTTATACCCTTTGACCAACAGCTCCCCTTTCTCCCCCTCTCAGACCCTGGCAACCACCCTTCTATTCTGTTTCTATGAGTTAGACTTTTTAGATTCTACATATTTTTTTAGATTCTACATATAAGTGAGATCATGCAGTACTTGGTCTTCTGTGTCTGGCTTATTTCACTTAGCATTATGCCCTCCAGGTTCATCCATATTGTCACAAATGGCAGGATTTCCTTCTTTCTATGGCTGAGTAATATTCCAGTGTGCATGCACGTGTGTGTGTGTGACATTTTCTTTATCCCTTCATATATCAATGGACACTTAGGTTGTTTCCATATCTTGGCTATTGTGAATAATGCTGCAATGAATATGGGAATGCAGATATCTCATTGAGATACTGATCTCATTTCTTTTGGATACATTCCCAGATGTGGGATTACTGGATCATGTGGTAGTTCTATTTTAATTTTTTGAGGAACCTCCATACTGTTTTCCATAATGGCTATACCAATTTATATTCCCACCAATCAACAACTACTTTTTTAAGTATATTGGAATTACCTAGACACAGGTGCTTATTGTGAGATTTTAAAGGCATATGATTCTACTTTGAATGGGAGATGCTGAGTCACCAGCAAATGGAAAATGGTAGGTGATTTTCAAGAGAAATCAGTGAATTCCTGATTTTCTCCTCACTACACTGCTCTGGCCATGCTGACCAATTTCCAGGCAAGGCCATACATCCTTCTACCTGAGAGTCTTTGGTTGAGTTGGCTGTTTTTTTCCTCTTGAATGCCCTTCCCCAGATGTCTGCTTAGCTAACTCCCTCACCACGTTCAAGTCTCCCTCCATGAGGTTACTCGCACTGTAATCTGTTCTCTTATACTGCTTTACTTTTTCTTTTTTTCTAGGGTATTAACCACAATCTAGTAATACTTAGGTAGGATGCTCTTTTTATATTTTTGTCTCCACCTGCTAGCATGTAAGCCCTGGAAGTGTAGGGATCTTTGTCTGTTTTATTGACTGATATACCTTAAACCCCGAGAACAGTTACTGGCATGTAGTTGGTGCGTAATATTTTTTAAGTAAATGAATGGGGGGGGATATTCCAACTGAAATTAGAAAAATACAGAGATTGGGGTCTGGAGGAAGAAACTTTGGAACCAAGCAGAAAGAGCACGGTATCGAGTAAATAGAATGTAACAGCCAGGATACATGGAGAGAGAAAAAAACGTATGTGTATGCTGGTGAGAGAGGGGATATGAAGTCAGCTATGAGGAAGGAGGTTGGAATGCAATGCAGTTTTGATTAAAGCTAAAAGAGAAGAATTATGGCCCAGTAGAAGAGACTTATTACTCCTGAGGAATCCAGAAAAAGGCTAAAGACAGTAATTTAACTTGGGAATCAAAGGTAGAAGTGTATAGGTACTAATCATTTATAAGTTAAAAGTTCAGGGCTTTGGAAAGAGGCTAGAGAAAAAAGGGCATTTAAGGAGAGTGCTGACAAGCAGGGCCTGGAAAAGATTATGCTTAATATATTTATACCTGAGCTGTCACCAAAAATGGTAATGGTGCGATTGAGTGCTTTAATTAAATCTGAGCTGTGCTGACCATACAATGTGAAAGTGTAAGTATTATGGTACTTCAGTGGAATATGATTTGTGTCTGAAATTCCCTCACTCTCTGGCTGTTCATCTGGATTTTGTGAGTTGGACTACTCTGAACAATCAGTGTTTGTGGCTGGATGATGGTAGAGGAGGCAATCTGGAAGGAATATCTCCAGGGATATTAGAAACAGGAGTATATATAGGGCAGGTCAAAATCAAGGATATGAGGTAGGACAACTTCACTGCGCATGCACACACACACACGCATACACCCCTATAACTGCTGTCTACCCAATGAGGACCAGAAGGGGACATATTTTATACTTATTCTGTTTGCCCCCTGGAACATAGCAGAGTGGTAAGTAAGCACTTGAAATTGATAACACTGATATTGGAGGATGGCTGGTGGTATAGGGAGTATCTTTTGCAAAGGGTCCAAGCGGGTGGGATTTGAAAGGTAATAGTTTCCCATCCCACCCCACCACACTCAATGCTGAAAAAGAACTGCAGACTGAGCCAGGACTATTAGGAAATATCACCTGATTGATCATGTAAACCTACTTAGACATCAGTGTTTTGTGTCTTACCAAGGGAAGGAGTTCTCTAAAAGCTGCCTTCCATAATTGGGTCCTCAGCAAAAATGAGGAGCAGTCTGGACAAATGAAGGCATTTGTGGTAAGTCAAACAATACCACCTGTCTTCATACTCAGTGACTTGGAAGAGGTGGAGAGTGCATGGATTGAAGGATCAAGGTGAAGTGGCACTGGCATATAACTCCTTCATTTTATTCTTCAGATGATTCCTTTTGGAATGACTCTTAATTATAAGCAAGTGACTGTGAACACTATCATGCATAGTCTTTTAAAGTCAGAGCACCCTTTTCTCCTTGTCCCTGAGTCTTACTAATGAGCTTTGATCACAGACATCACCCCAATCTTGTTTGGCTTTGATTGCTGACATAATGGATACTTCGTTATTTTCTGTAAACTCTATGACTATGTCTCCAATAACCTAATTAGCATTGAGGTTAATTTATAGGGAGAAAATTGGCCTCATGAAAGAAGGACAGACATGTACACAATGTCATTATGCACTAAAGGCTGGACACCAAAAGAGGAAAATATAAAATATGAGAAGATTATTGCGTTACTGATTTTTTTAGGATTAATAAGACCAAGCTGTGTTTAAGTGCTTAATGAGCAATAACATACTTACCCTGATGTGTCTCATTGTGAAGAACATTCTGGAAACAGCCAAAATCTTCTTCATTAGTAAGACACTGGGGTAAGCTTTTCTCTTCTTCTACGTTATTTATTCTTTGGTGCTTTGGAAAAATAGAACTTTAAAAGCTAGAAGACAGAACTTCATGCTCTCCCTGACCCAAAGACATGTACAAAAGGATAAAAGAGACCAATTTAGATGATATCAGTGGATTAAACACCAAGCACATTAGCCCATTGAGTATGTACTGTGCCAGAAAAACAAGAGAAATATTTGCTTTGCTGAAACAAAAATACATAGAATGTATAACATTAATCATTTCATATCAGTTGCAAGATGAATATCACTGATTATATTTTTTAGCTCTCTAAATAAAAATTGTGAAGAAAAAAATGACTCAATATTCTGGCTGTCATAGCAATAATTCTAAACAAAGACTATGAACCATAATGCAAAAGGACTGGTTCGTAAGTTTGTGATTTGAATCTCAACCTGAAAGGGAACCAAAAAGACAAGCATTCTTCAACCCTCTGCACAGCCAAGCCTCTGGTATGAATGCTTTTGATGTAAACAGTGAACGATTCTACCAGTTTTGCTAAGCCCCATGAGTGCTTCCCATTAGTGAGCACCTCGGTCAGTCTGTCTTTTTTTTTTTTTAAATGATGATGATGGAAGAAAATAAAGAGCAAAGACTAAAAGATGTCCCCAAGTCTGAGGAATTAGTTGTAGATTTTGAGTGTGAGAGGTTTAGAAAAATGGAAGTAGGAAATACAGCAAAGAAAGGGTGTTGTGGGAATTTTAGAGAAATTTTCTCATGTGTTGGGCAGTTTTATTTTCAGCACACTCAAAAAGGTATAATGAAAATGGTAGCTATGGATCTGGTCCCAGAATATCTCAGGGGAAGACTGGCCAGGAAGATGGCTGGAGGAAAGATATGGAAACTGTGGGAAGACTCCAGGAGCTAAAAATAGATTTGATTTTTCTGCTTTGTCCAGTTTCTAGGTAAAGCTTCCTTTTGAGACTGAAAGAATTTAACATATATTTCTTATTTCCAGGCTGAATGATGAAGCAGAATACAACTCACCCCTGGGGTGCTAACAATCTACACACCTTTGGCAAACCCAGGGCTTGGCAGTACAGCGTGTTGGGGACAGCTAGATGCCTAATGCCTCATAGTGATGCTTGGAAGAGTGAAGTTAAAACAACTGACCTCTGAAAGAACAGTTTGGGGAAGGAAGGCAAGAAATGGTATCTTCTTGTTAACAACATGCTTAGTTTTCAGTTGCTCTCAAGGGCAGCTTTTAAAGCTTCCTTCCATCTCTGATGGCAATTATAAAGACACTTGAAGTTTTATTTAATTTTCATACTTTTTTCTCTTTTTCCTTTTGGCTATTTCCTTCAGTTCAAGGCATTTATCAGGGCCCATTACCTGTGATTTATATTAGCTTGTTATTTAAACCTCCTTGGGCCTCAAAAATGTAAAGCCTTGTAAAGAAATGAGTCATAGATTTCTAGCATTGGAAAGAGACAATGAAGGTCAACACTTATTATTTTTATTTACTCTAAAGTTCTTAAGACACTTTACAAAGACCATTGCTCTTGAACTGGAGAACAAACGAAGTCTAAAAATAAAGAATCTAGCAAGTGTGAGAACTGAATTTGCTCTAAATTCTGTATCCCTGACTTTAGGTTCCTAATATTTAGAATTATTAACTAAATCTGATGATCTGGGATTACAGGAAGTGACAGCCTTCACGGGGTCAGGGGGCCTTTCAGTGGCAGACTTGAAGACTTGAAGCTGCCATTTGAGGGGTTGCTCTCCTGCAGGCAGTAACTGGGCTGTGCAAAGAGATGGGAAAGCAATACTTAGTACTAGCTCTTTGATGCTGAAACAGGGAGTCCCCATAGCTCTGGCCAGTCCCATGATAGATAACTGGTTTTGCCTACACACTTAAAATGGACATGCATAATTTCCTAGAGAAATTGGGAGGCAGTTAATTATCCCTGAAAAAGGAAGATATTTCTTTACATTTCCGCAAGAAGCAAAAAAGAATGTTGGGATATGCTTGTGCTATGCCAAGATCTAATATTAAAATTTAGCATGTGATAGCTTTATAAATCTGTGAAGGGAGGCTGGATTTTACTGGGTCATTTAAAGTCCTTGCTCAGAAACTATATTCTATTGTAGATTACCCTGATAAAGGACCCCAGAGTCCTTCTAATCAAAGGATCCTCCATAGCTGGGAGGCAGGATAGTCCATGAGTGAGGTCTCGTGCACACATGCATGCACTATCAATTGAATGGAACAAGAGTTTATTTGGACCTGTTATGTGGCAGACCTTGCGCTAGATCCTGGGGATGTAAAGACAAAGTAGATTTGGTCCCTGCCTAGACAGGGGAAGAAGAAACAGGTGTTGATGGATATTCTGCTGAGTGTGACTTGTGTTTTCCTTTCACTGCTCCAGTTGTAGGAGAGCTGAAATATGACTTTTTTCATCCTTGGTAGGGTAAGTCATTTTTTCTCATTAAACATTATAAATATTTTTTATTTTTTAGGAAAGTTTTAGGTTCACAGCAACGTTTAGAGGAAGGTACAGAGAATTTCCATATACCTCTGCCCCACACATGCCTAGCCTCCTCCATTATTAGCATCCCCCATCAGAGTAGTATATTTGTTACAATTGATGAACCTACATTGACACATTATCACCCAAACTCCATAGTTTACATGAGGGTTCACTCTTAGTGTTGTACATTCTATGGGTTTGGACAAAAGTACAATGACGTGTATCCATATCATAGCATCATCCAGAGTAGCTTCACTGCCCTAAAAATCTATTCTCAGTCTATTCATCCCTCTCCCCCAAACCCTGGCAACCATTGATCTTTTTAGTGTCTCCATAGTTTTGCTTTTTGCAGAATGTCATATAGTTAGAATCATGCAGTGTGTAGTCTTTTTAGATTAGTTTCTATCAATTAGTAACATGGATTTAAGGTTCTTCTACATCATTTCATAAATCGATGGCTCATTTCTTTTTAGTGCTGAACAGTATGCCATTGTCTGTAGGTACCACAGTTTATGTATCTACTCACCTACTGAAGAACATATTGATTGCTTTCAGGTTTTGGCAATTATGAAAAAAACCTGCTATAAATGTATGTGTGCAGGTTTTTGTGTGGACATAAGATTTCAACTCCTTTAGGTTTTCAACTCCTTTAGGAGCACTATTGTTCAGTCATATGGTAAGAGTATGTTTAGCTTTATAAGAAACTGCCAACATGTCTTCCAAAGTGGCTATACCATTTTTCATTCCCACCAGCAACGAATGACAGTTTCTCTTGCTACATATCCTTGCCAGCATTTGATGTAGTCAGTGTTCTGGATGTTGGCCATTCTAGTACATGTGCAGTGATACTCCTATTAATATTTTTTAATTTGCATGTTCCTGATGACATATGCTGTGCAGCATCTTTCTATATGCTTATTTGCCATCGGTATAACTTCGTTAGTGAGGTGTCTGCTCATGTATTTGGTCCTTTTTAAAATTAGATTGTTTATTTTCTTATTTTTGAGCTTTAATATTTCTTTGAACATTTTGGATAGTAGTCCTTTATCAGAGGTGTCTTTTGCAAATACTTTCTCCCATTCTGTGGTCTGTCTTCTCACTCTTTTGACATTGTCTTTTGCAGAGCGGAAGTTTTTAATTTTAATGAAGTCCATTTTATTAATTATTTCTTTCCTCGATTGTGCCTTTGGAATTGTATCAAATATGTCATTGCCATAACCAAGTACATCTAGGTTTTTTTCCTATGCTACTTCCTATGCTATATTTTCTTCTATGCTTACAGTTTTCATTTTTCATTTAGGTCTGAGACCCATTTTGAGATAATTTTTGTGAAAGGTGTAAGGCCTGTGTCTAGACTGATATTTTTGAACATGGATATCCAATTGTTCTACTATGATTTGTTTTATTTTATTGTAAACTGACAATTTATAGTTATGTATATTTGAAGCAGGAGCTGAAAGCAGCCCCTTCCACACAGAAACAATCGTGAGAGCAATGCCAGGGGTCCTAAGCAGGAGCCTAGAGCAGCCCCACTCTCTACCCAGAAGCAGGCAAGAGAGAAACACCCTGGGTCCTAGGTAGGAGCTGAGGGAAGCCCTCCCACCCCACACCCAGAAGAGAACACACTGAAAATACCATTTCCGCACAGGTGGCCCAAAACAGCCACCACCACAGCCATGGCCACCACAAAAGTGGCTTGATGCCATAGCGGTAACCACAGTCACAGGGCAGGCAGCCTAGCAGACACTCAACTGCGTTGACACAAGGAGAGTCACCAGTGGAGGCTGGAAAAAAGAGGATGACTCTCCCCTCAAATCCCCCTACAGAGTACTAGAAGAAGCAACTGCTCTACAAAAAGACCAGACATCAATGTAGAGATACTAGTAATATGAAAACCCAAGAAATAATGGCACCACCAAAAGAATACAGTGATTCTGAAATACCAGACGCTATAGAGCAGAAAACCCTTGAAATGACTGGAAAGGAATTCTATCCAACAATCTTAAGGAAACTCACTGAGATTAAAGAAGACTAGACAACATAATAATATGAGAAAAAAATCCAGGATATGAAAGAAGAAATTTACAAAGAGATTAATACCTTAAAAAAGAATGTTGCAGAATTCATGGAACTGAAAGATTCACTCAAAGAAATAAAAATACAACTGACAGCTTAAGCAGCAAGTTAGACCAAAAAGAAGAAAGAATTTCTGATCGTGAAGATAGTATTTTTGAAATAACCCAGGTGGAGAAAAAAAAAAGGAAAAAAGAATTTTAAAAATGAATAAAAACTAAGAGAATTAGCAAACACCCTTAAGCACACAAACATTCAAATCAAGAGCGTTGCAGAAAGGGAGGAGAAAGGAAAGTGTATTGAAAACTTATTCAGTGAAATAATAATGGAAAACTTCCCATGTATAGGGAGGGACATGGGCCTTCAGATCCAGGAGTCTCAAAGATCCCCAAACATTCAACACAAAATGATCTTCTCCAAGACGTATTATATTCAAACTGGCAAAGCCCAAAGACAAAGAGAGAATCTTCAAAGAAGCAAAAGTGTGAAGTCACCTATAAGGGAGTCACTATCAGACTAACAGCAGACTTCTCTACAGAAACTCCACAGGCCAGAAGAAAGTGGGATTATATATTCAAACTACTAAAAGAAAAAAACTGCCAGCCAAAAGTACTATACCCAGCAAGGCTCTTTCAGAATGAAGGGAAATGGTGTATTCTCCAGACAAACATAAACTGTGGTTCACCACCACACGACCAGCCCTACAAGAAATCCTCGAAGAAGTCCTGCATCTGGAACCTGAAGAACAATAATCACTACCACGAATACACAAGAACAAAACCCACTGGTAGAACAAAAATGCAAATAAGAAAGAGAAAGAAACTAAACCTTACCACCACAAAAAAACCATAAAGACAATATAATAATGCCCCCACTTTATGTCTGATTTTAGTAATTTCTGTCTTCTCTCTTTGTTTCTTGGTCAATCTAGATAAAGGTTTGCATATTTTGTTGATCTTTTTAAAGAATCAACTTTTGATTCTGTTGATTTTCTCTACTGTTTTTAATTCCCTATTTCATATATTTCTGTTGTGATCTTTGTTATTTACTACTTATATTTGCTTTGGGTTTAGTTTGCCCTTCTTTATCTATTTTCTTAAGGTAGAAGTTTGCGTTACTCATTTGAGATTTTTCTTATTTTTAACATAGGCATTTATAAATACAAATTTTCCTCTAAGAACTGCATGAGGCCTGCATCCTGTAAATTTTGATATGTTGCACTTTCATTTTTATCTCAAAGTACTCTGTGATTTTTCTCTTTAGCCATTGTTTATTTAGGAGAATGTTGTTTAATTTCCATATTTTTGTGATTTTTATGAATTTCCTTCTGTTATTGTGGTCAGAGAACCTATATGCTATGATCTTAGCCCTCTTAGACCTTTTAAATGTATTAAACTTGTTTTTGGCCAAAAATTCTTTTCAAACTAACTAAAACCATTTTTTAAATTTTTATTGAATCAAAATTGATTATACATATTTTGGGGGTTCGACATTGACATATGGTGATCAAATCAATATTACTTGCATATATATTGGTACAAATCATATTTATTCTTTATGCCTCTTGTCCAATCTCTCCCCGCTCTCCTCTCCCTCCCCCCTCCCACTTCTGATAACCCTAGATTTCTTCTCTCCTTCTGAAAGAGTAATGATTACTCTGTTGATTTGTTGCCTGGATGATCTGTCCAATGCTGGGAAGTGTGTTCAGATCCCCCAGTATTATCATAAAGCAGATGCTTCTTCTGTCACTCTGGAAGGGGCTTTATGGAGAAAGACATCCTCTTCTTTTCTTGGTCTCTGCTGGTGATTCTCCTTGTGTCAATGTACTCTGGTGGACCATCTGCATGGTGGTTGTGGTATCCATCCACTTTCGCAGCAGCTGTGGTTATTGTGGTGGCTGTGGTGGGCCACCCACATGGAGGTGATGTTTTTGGCATGCTCCTCACCTAGTTACTGATGGCTCCCAGCTCCATACCTCAGGACCCTGGGGGGGGCCCATAGCATTGGTGTGCCTGTTTGTGGGAGGGGTCCAGTCCCCAGTTCCATGTTTCAGGACCCCAGGTGAGCACCGTGGTGCTGGCAGTGTGCCTGGTTGTGGGAGGAGGGTCCAGTCCCCAGCTCTAAGCCTCAGGGCCCCAGGCAGGACCCATAGTGCTGTCAGTGTGCCTGGTTGTGGGAGGGGGGTGTCCAGTCCCAGGATGCATGCCTCAGGACGCTGGTGGGCCCCAATGGGTACTCTTTTTTCTTTCAGTTCTGTGTTGGATTATTTGCTGTTCCCGCCACTTAAACTCTGCACTGGAACTAATTTGTTGTCCTTTGCTTACTTCTAGAGTGGAGGAGCTTCCTGTGGGGACCAGTACTTGAGCTCTGTGGTTGAGCTAAGTTGCTGCTTTGCTGCTGATTCTCTGGGGGAGGCTTTTTGTGCAGCACAGGTTTTAATGGCTGACTTTGTAGGTACTTATGGGTTTAGTGAAATCAACTGCACCTGGGTTGTACAGAAACACTGGTCTGGGCCTGAGTCTTTTCATCAAACTGCATGCCATGCAATTCTATATTCCTGATCAGTTTCCTCTAAGTGGTCCTACACTGACTGGGAGGCAGATCAGCTGTCCTTGTTGTGCCTCAGTGTTCTCCCAGTAGGCCCATCTACCCCACCACCCATGCTCCAAACACCTGCCATGAGATGGGCTGTGCTCTGATCTCTTGCAATGACTCACCAGCCTCCGAGTGGCTCCTTTTTTTCATTTGTTGTGGCTCCTTGGTCCTATGTGAGTCCACGGGAACGTTATTAGTGGTAGTCCTGGCCTGGGGGCCACCAAGGCCCTCTTCTCCCCTACCACCTCCAAGCAGCTTCATCCAAAGGACACAGCTGTGGCTCTTGCCTGCTGTGGCTCCACAAGCTCAGCAGCTCCAGCCTGGAAATGGCCAAGATTCAAAATGGTCAGAGCAGATTTTTCTTTCTCTCATGGTTGTTTCTCCCACCTTCTTGTACTCCTTAGGACTCTCCTCCTCTTCCCCTGTGCTCTAGCGGCCCCAGCTTGGCTGCTGTTGCTTTTTAATAGTTGTAAATTAGTTGATTTGTGGGATAGAGTGGCCCTGGGGACCATCTATTCCACGATCTTCCAAAAATTTTTTTATTTGTAATTATATATTATTATGTATCACAAAGTTATGTTATAATTGATGAGTACAATGTGGAATAATTAGATTGAGCTAATATGTATCCATCACTTCAAATACCTATTTTTTGAGAGAATTTATTTGGTGAGAATACTCTCAGCAATTTCAAAATGTAGAATGCACAATTATTAACTATATTCAGAGTGTTGTATAATAGATCTAAAAAAAAATTTATTCTTTCTGTCTAACCAGATTTTAACCCTTTGAGCATTATCTCTTCATTCCTCCCACCCCCAAGCCTCTGTAACAATTATTCTACTCTCTATTCAGAGTTCAAGTGCATGAAATTCCACAAAAAAAGTATGATCATGCAGCATTTGTCTTTCTGTGCCTGGCTTATTTTACTTAGCATAATGTTCTGCAGCTCCATCAATGTTGTCATAAATGATTGAATTCCTTTCTTTTTAAATGTGTAATAATATTCTATTGTATTTCTATACCATCTTTTAAAAAATCCATTCATTTATTGATAAGTACTTAGGTTGTTTCCATATCTTGACTATTGTGAACAGTATTGCAATAAATGTGGGAGTACAGACATCTCTTTGACAAAGTAATTTCTATTTTTATACCATTGTAGCCAGAAATAATACTTGATATGATTTCAACCTTTTAAAATTTGTTAGGACTCCTTTTGTGGTCTAACATTTGATATTTCCTGGAGAATGTTCCATGCGCGCTTGAAAAGAATGAGTATTCTGCTGCTGTTGGATGGCATGTTCTGTACATAGCTGTTATGTCCATTTGATTTAGAGTATAGTTTATGTCCAATGGTTCCTTATTAATTTTCTGCCTAGATGATCTATTTATTGCTGAAACTGGGGAATTAAAATTCCCCTACTAATATTGTATTGCAATCTATTTCTTTCACCAGATGTATTAATGTTTGCTTTTTACATTTAGGTGCTCTGAGGTTGGGTGCATATATACTTACAATTGTTATAGCCTCTTGTTGAATTGATTTCTTTATCTTTTTATAATAACCTTCTTTGTCTTGTTTTACAGTTTTTGAATTAAAGTTTATTTTGTCTGACATAAGCATAGCTACACCTCTTTCTTTGAGTTTCCATTTGCATGGAATTTTTTTTCCATTGTGTTTAATGTTTTGAGTTTTTGTAGATCCTTTGCTTCTTTCTTTCTCTTTTCCTGTCTTTCTTTATGACCAAGTCGTTTTCTTTGGTTGTATACTTTGATTCCTTTTTATTTTTGTGTATTTACTACAGGTTTTTTCTTTGTGATTACCATGAGGCTTACAAAAAACATTTTGTGGTTATGACAGGCTATTTTAAGCTGATAAGAACTTAACTTGGATTGCAAAAAACAAACAAAAGAACTCTACATTTTTACTCCATTCTGCCTTCCACCACATTTTTAATTATATCATAATTTACATCTTTCTGTACTGCATATACCTTAACAAATTATTTAGTTCTTATTATTTTCAATAGTTTTGCCTATTAACTTTCATAATAAAGATATGTGATTTACACACCTCTTTATAGTATTACAGTATTCCGAATTTGACTACATACTTTTATCACTGATTTTTATACTATTAGATGTTTTCTTGTTACTCATTAGCATCCCTTTCTTTCAGCTTGAAAACTCACTTTAGTAATTATTATAAAACAGTTCTGGTGGCGAAAAACTCCCTCTGCTTTTTGTTTCGCTTTGTTTTGTTTTTTGTCTGAGAAAGTCTTTATCTCTCTCTCTCTCTCTCTCATTTGTTTGTTTGTTTGTTTGTTTGTTTGTTTGTTTATTGGTTATGAAGAGATTCAAAGCTGATTGTCATTCCTCATGCCCATGATGTGAGGGACACATTCATACTGGCAGCATACCCATGACCACAAATTGCATTTGTACCCCATGTCCCCCACCCAGTTATCCCCAACCTCCCTCTCCCTCCCCCTTTCTGCCCCACTCCACTTTGTAGCCCAAGGAATGTTCTCTCCCTCTGCAAGTCCAACGCACTACTGTGGTCTTTCTTTCCTTCTTTCTTTCTCTCTTAGCTCCCACATATGAGTGAGTATATTCGGTATTACACTTCTGTGCTTTGCTTATTTCACTCAACATAAGTTTCCCCAGGCTCATCCATGTTGTTGCAAATGGAAGAGTTTCATTCTTTTTTATGGTAGAGTAGTATTCCATGGTGTATATATACCAGTTTCCTTATCCAATTATCCATCAATGGAATTTAGGTTGGTTCCATGTCTTGGCTACTGTAAAGAGAGCTGTGATGAACATGGGAGTGCAGGTTTCCCTTCAACATGATGATTTCCATTCCTCTGGGTATGTACCCAGAAGTGGGATTGCTGGATCTTATGGAAGATCTATCTGTAGTTGTTTGAGAAAACTCCATACTGTTTTCCAAAGTGGTTGTACTAATTTACAGTCCCACCAACACTGCAGGAGTGTTCCCTTCTCTCCAAACCCTCGATAGCATTTGCTATTCACTGTCTTTTTGATTATAGTCTAACTGGGGTGAGATGGTATCTCAACGTAATTTTAATTTGCTTTTCTCTGATGACTAGTGATGTTGATCATTTTTTCATGTACCTGTTGGCCATTTGTATGTTTTCCTTTGAAAAATGTCTATTCAGCTCCTTTGCCCATTTTTTATTTGGGTTATTTGTTTTTTTTACTGTATAATTGCTTGAGTTCCTGGTATATTATGGATATTAATCCCTTGTTGGATGCATAGTTAGTAAAAATTTTCTCCCACTCTGTAGGTCTTTGTTTAACTTTGTCGATTGTTTCCTTTGCTGTGCAGAAGCTTTTTAGTTTGATATACTCGCATTTGTTTATTTTTTCTTTTACTGCTTGTGCTTTCAGGCTCATGTTCATAAAGTCTATACCCAGACCTACTTGCTAAAGTGTTTCACCTATATTTTCCCTTAGTAATGTTACAATCTCAGGTCTTATACGTAAGTCTTTGATTCATTTTGAGTTGATTTTAGTGTATGGGTAGAGATGCATATCTATTTTCATTCTTCTGCATATGTATATCCAGTTTTCCCAGCACCATTTGTTGAAGAGACAGTCTTTTCCCCAATGTAGATTTTTATTGCTTTTGTCCAATATCAGATGGCAGTAGGCCTGAGGGGTGATTTCTGGGTTCTCAATTCTACTCTACTGGTCTGAATGTTTATTTTTATACCAGTACCATGCTATTTTGGTTACAATAGCTTTGTAGTATAATTTGAAGTCAGGTAGTGTTATGTCTCCGGCTTTGTTCTTTTTTGCTCAGGCTAAAAATAGCTTTGACTATTCAAGGTCTTTTTTTGTTCCATGTGAAGGGTAAGATTGATTTTTCCATTTCTGTGAAGAATGTCATTGGTATTTTGATGGGGATTGCATTGAATCTGTAGATCACTTTGGTTAGTATAGACATTTTCACAATATTAATTCTTCCAATTCAAGAGCATGGAATATCTTTCCATCTTTTCGTGTCTTCTTTAATTTCTTTCAGAATTGGTTTGTAGTTCTCATTGTAGAGGTCTTTCACCTCCTTTGTTAAATTGATCTAGGTATTTCATTTTTTTGTGACAATTGTAAATGGGCTTACTTTCTATATTTCTCTTTCTGTTAATTCATTATTTTGGTATATAAATGTAACTGATTTGGGGGCATTTATTTTTTTATCCTGCAACATTACTGAAGTGATTAACCAGCTCTAGGAGTTTTTTGATAGAATCTTTAGGTTTTTCTGTATATAGTATCATGTCATCTGCAAATAGGGAAAATTTGACTTCATCTTTTCCAATCTGGATTTCCTTTATTTCTTTCTCTTGCCTGATTACTCTGGCTCATATCTCCAGTACTGTGTTAAATAGAAGTGGTGAGAGTGGACATCCTTGACTTGTTCCTTTTCTTAAGGGAAAGGCCCTCAGTTTTTCCCCATTTGGAATGATACTGGCAGTGGGCTTGTCATAAATGGCTTTTATTGTGTTGAGATGTTTTCCTTCTATACCTAATTTGTTGAGAGTCTTTATCATGAAGGAATGTCAAATTTTGTCAAATGCCTTTTCAGCATCTATTGAGATAATCATGTGGTCTTTGTCCTTCAGTTTGTTGATGTATTGACTTTCATGTGTTGAACTATCCTTGCATCCCTGGGATGAATCCCACTTGATCATAGTGTATAATTTTTTTTAATGTGTTCCTGTATTCTGATTGCTAATATTTTGTTGAGGATTTTTGCATCTAGGTTCATCAAGGATATTGGCCTATAATTTTCTTTTTTTGTTGTGTCTTTATCTGGTTTTGGTGTCAGAGTTATGTTGGCCTCATAGAATGAGTTTGTGAGAGTAGCTTCTGTTTCAATTGTTTGGAATAGTTTGAGGAGAATTGGTATTAACTCCTCTTTAAAAGTTTGATAAAATTCAGCTGTAAAGCCATCTGGACTCAGACTTTCCTTTGTTGGAAGATTGCTAATTACTGTTCAAACTCCTTGCTTGTTATTGGTCTGTTCAGGTTTTCTATCTCTTCTTGGTTCAGTCTTGGTAGTTCATATGTGTCTAGAAACTTAACCATATCTTCCAGATTTTCATATTTGTTGTCAAACGGTTGTTTGTAATAATCTCTAATAATTCTTTGTATTTCTGTGGTATTGGTTCTAATGTCTCCCTTTTCATTTCTGATTTTTGTTATTTGGGTCTTCTCTTTAATTGTTGTTGTTGTTGTTGTTGTTGTTGTTGTTGTTGTTGTTGTTGTTGTTAACCTAGCTAACAGTTTGTCTATTTTATTTATCTTCTCAAAAAACCAACTTCTTGTTTTGTTGATCTTTTCTATTGTTTTTTGGGTCTCTATTTCATTTAGTTTTGTTCTAATCTTAATTATTTATTTTTATCTACTAAATTTAGGTTTGGATTGCTTTTGTTTTTCAAGTTCTTTGAGGTATAGTGTTAGGTCATTTATTTGAAGTCTTTCTGTTCTTTTGACATAAGCATTTATTGCAATAAATCTGCCTCTTAGTACTGCTTTTGCAGTATCCCACAGGTTTTGGTATGACGTATCTTTATTTTCATTAGTTTCTAGAAGTTTTTTGATTTCCTGTTTAATTTCTTCTTGGAGCCATAGGTCATTCAGGAGCCTATTATTTAGTTTCCATGTATTTGTATAATTTCCATATTTTTGCTTATTATTAATTTCCAGTTTTAGTCCATTGTGGTCTGAAAAGATACTCAGAATGATTTCAATTTTTTAAAATTTGCTGAGGCTAGATTTGTGACCTAATTTGTGGTCTATCCTGGAGAATGTTCCATGAGCTGATGAGAAGAAAGTATATTCTTTAGCTGTTTGGTGAAATGTTCTGTATATATCTGCCAGGTCCAGTTGGTCTAATATATAGACTCTTTGTTGATTTGTTGCCTGGAAGCTCTGTCCCATACTGAGAGAGTGGTGTTCAGGTCACCCACTATTAACGTATTAGGGGCTATTTCTTTCTTTGGATCTAACAGAGTTTGCTTAATATATCTGGGTGCCCCAGCATTGGGTGCATATGTTTACTATTGTTATGTCTTCTAGCTGGACTGATCCTTTTATTATTATATAGTGGCCTTCTTTGTCACTTTTTATGTTTTTTGGTTTAAAGTCTATTTTACCCAATATAAGAATAGCTACTCCTTCTTGTTTTGGGTTTTCATTTGCATAGTATATCTTATTCCATCCCTTCACTTTTAGTCTGTGTGTGTCTCTATATGTGAGATGGGTCTCTTGAAGACAGCATATACTTGGGTCTAGCTTTTTAATCCAGTCAGTCAGTCTGTGCCTTTCGAATGGGGAGTTTAATCCGTTCACATTTATGGTGGTTATTGACAGATATTGTTTAATTCCTGTTATTTAATTGCTTTTTGTTTAGATGTTTTAAATATCTTTTGATCCTTACTTCCCCTTTTATTTCTCTTCTTAAGTGTTCATTAGATATTTGAGGTGGCATGATTTAGCTTCTTGCACTTTCTCACTGTCATTTTTGATTTAACAGCAGGTTTTGCTCTTTCTTGCATATCCATGGTAGTGACATTCATTATTCTGATTCCAGATGAAGGACTCCCTTGATAATTTCTTGTAGGGCTGGTTGTGTGGTGGTGAGCTACCACAATTTCTGTTTGTCTGGGAAATACACTATTTCTGCCTCATTTCTGAAGGAGAATCTTGCTGGTAAGGAATTCTTGGCTGGCAATTTTTTTCTTTTACTATTTTGAATATATCATTCCACTTTCTTCTGGCCTGTATGGTTTCTGTTGAGAATTCTGCTGTTAGTCTGATAGGGGTTCCCTTATAGGGGACTTGACACTTTTCTCTTGCTGCTTTTAGAACTCTCTCTTTGTCTTTGAGCTTTGCAAATTTGACTATAATGTGTCTTGGAGAGAGTCTTTGGGGATTGAATCTGTTTGGGGACCTTCAAGCTTCCTGGATCTGAAGATCTGCCTCTCTCCCTACCCCCTGGGAAGTTTTCTGTTATTATTTCCTTGAATAGGTTTTCAATTCCTTTTTCTTTCTCATCCCCTTCTGAAATACCCACAATTCAGATGTCAGAGTGCTTGAGGTTGTCTGCTGTCTCTCTTAGATTTTCCTCATTATTTTTAATGCTTTTTCCTTTTTTTTTTTTTTTTTTTTTTTTTTTTTGTCTGCTTGGGTTATTTAGAAAAGACTATCTTTGCAGTCTGAAATTCTTTCTTCTGCTTGCTCTAGCCTGCTGCTTAAGCTCTCTGTGGTGTTTTTTATTTCAATAAGTGAATCTTTCATTTCTAGGAGTTCTGCTACATTCTTTTTTAAGGTATTAATCTCTCTGTAAATTTCCTCCTTCATATTCTGGATATTTTTTCTTGTTTCCTTGTGTTCTCTAATTGAGTCTTCTTTTATTTCTTCAAGCTTTCTTAATATCTTTGCTTGATATTCTTTTTCAGATATTTCAAGGATTCCCTGTTCTATGGGGACTGGAATTTGTACATTAGTGTATTCCTTTGGTGGTGTCATATCCTCTTGTTTGTTTGTAGTTCTAGTACCTTTTCATCGATGTTTGGTTATCTGGCAGAGGACTTGCTTCTTCTATTACTCTGGGGTTGGCTATGAGGATAAAGACTTCCTTCTCTATTTGTAGGCTCTACTGGTGACTTTATTATATCAATGTAGTCAAGTGAGTGGCAGGTTGCCTGTAGAGTGGCCCTGGCTATTGCTGTAGTGGTGAGCTGTCCTTGTGGTGACAGAAGGTGTGGCAATATCTACATTACACCACCTTGACTCCTGTTCTACCTTTCCATGGCTGTAGACTGAGCCCCTGGTGCTGTGCAGATCTCAGCTCACCTCACTGCCTGCTGGGCTATGTTTGCTTCCCTCGACCCCCAGGGACTTAGACAGGACCCTGGTGCCACAAGGGTCTGATCTTGGCTCACCTCAGCAGCTGCTGGGCTGTGTGTGCTTCCCACCAGTCCTTAGACTGACTCTTTTTTTTTTTTTTTTTCCTGAAGGACAGCTTTCTCAGGTACAGTATTGCTGGTTGACTTTTTTTTTTTCCTTCAGCACTTTGAATATATCATCCCACTCTCTCCTGGACTGTAAGATTTCTGCTGAGAAATATGCTGCTAGACATTATGGAACTGCCTTATATTTTATTTGCTCCTTTTCTCTGGCTGCCTTTTTTCAGGATCCTCTCTTTGTCTTTGATTTTTGACAATTTGATTATAATATATCTTAGGATAGTCTTGTTTGGATTGAATTTGATTGGAAACATTTGACCTCATACTTAGATATTTCTGTCTTTCTCCAGGTTTAGAAAATTTTATGCTATTGTTTCTTTAAAAATGCTTTCTACACTTTTGTCTGTCTCTTTCCCTTCTCTAATTCCTATGACTTGAAAATTTGACCTTTGATGCTGTCACATAAATCTCATACACTTTTTCCTCTTTTTTAATTCTTTTTTCTCCTCTGACTATATATTTTAAATAACCTGTCTTCAATTTCACAGATTCTTCTGCTTGATCAATTCTGCTCTTGGTGCTCTCTTTCATTCTTCATTTCATTAATTTCACTGAATGTTCCAGAATTTCTGTCATTTTTTATATGATTTCAATCTCTCTGTCAAATTTTTCATTTTGGCCATTTATTGTTTTCCTCATTTTGTTGAGTTGTTTCTCTGTATTTTCTTGAAGTTTGCTGAGCTTCCTTTAAAGTTATTTTGAATTATTTGTCAGGCAGTTCATTTATTTTTATTTCTTTACGGTCAATCACTGGCACTTTATTTGTCCCTTCAAAATAAATGCCAGTAATGACCCTTTGGTGATGTTATGTTTCACTGATACTTCTTTATCCTTGTGGCCAGACATTGGACAAGTAGGTACTTATTCCAGTCCTTGTAGACTAACATAGCCTGGGAAACTCTTCACTGTCATTCCACCCAGAGATTCTGGGAAGGCCATCTGGTATGATCCATGAGCAGGCTTGCTGCTGGAGTCCTTGGCTGGTTGGATTGGAGCCTGGATCCACTAGGGTGGGCCTGTTGATTGTATCTTCTGGGGTGAGCATGGAGCCCATGTCCCTTGGGGCTGGCCTGAAGCCCATGTCTACAGGGGATGACTTGGAACTGGGATAGGCCTTAAGCCTGAGTCTGCAGAGACCAGCCAGGCTTGGAATGGGCCTGGATTTTAAGTTCATGGGGGCAAGACTGTGTTCTTGATCCACAGTGGATATTACTCTGCAGAGGTGTTTGGGAAACCTCAGTTCTTGGGGGCCAACCTGACACTGGGCCTAATGAGGTGAGTCTGGGCCTTGGGTCCACTGAAACCTGGGGCCACTGGGACCAGCCAAGGATCTGGTGCCAGCCTGGAGCTGGAGAATGCTTGAAGACTGGGTCTGCAGGGACCAGTCTGGAGCCTGCGATCACAGATGCTGGCCTGGTACCTGGAGCCACAGGGGCTGGCCTGGAGCCTATGGCCATGGGGACCAGCATGAAGCATGAGCCCACTGGATGCCACCATGGTACCTAAAGCCAGTTCTGCTGACCTGGTGCTGGGCAGGCCTGAAGCCTGGGGCTATATGGGCCAATCTGGCTCTAGGCTGGTCCAGAACCTGGAGAAAGCCTAGAGCCTGGGGCCACACTGCCTGGCCTGGTGTTGGACAAGCCTAGAGCCTATATCTTCAGGGGCTGGTCTGAAGGTTGGGTCCACAGGTGCCAGCCTGATGATTAGGTCTGTGGGGGCAGCCCTAGTGCTGGGGTGGTCCTAAAGTCTTGGGACATAGGAGTCAGCCTAGTGTTAGAGGTGTTCTGGAGCCCAGTGCCAGTGGACTGGACTGGCACTGGGGTGAGCCCAAAGGCTGAGGTCACTGGGGCTGACCTGGCACTGGGGAGAGTCCAAGGACCAAGTTTCTGGCCTGAAGCCTAGGGCTACAGAATCTGGTCTGGGGCCAGAGTGGGCTTGAAAGCTAAGACCATGAGTACTGTCCTGGAGTCTGGGGTCACGAGAGCCTGCCTGGTGCTGGGTTTTATTGGGGTGATCCCAGTGCTGGAGTCTAAGGCAAAGTTTCATGCTCACTTCCCTCTCCTTTCCCTAAGCAGAGGGTATCTCTCTTTGTGCTGTTCTACCTGAAGTTGGCAGAGGGGTAACTTGGGTAATACCCTTTCTACTCTCTTCAATCTGTCTTTTCTTATTTCTTTGCTACACCGAAGTGCTGCGATATTTCACCTGGTTTTCTTTGCTATTGTGAAAGTACTTTTGTGTGTGGTAGTTGTTCAAATTGATGTTTCTGTGGTAGGACAAGTGCTGAAAAATCCTATTCTGTCATCTAAATCCATCCCTCTCATTCCCTATGTTTTCTTCTAGGAGTTTTACAGCTTCAAATCTTACATGTAAGTCTTTAATCCATTTTTTGTTGATTTTTTTTATGTGTAGTGCAATGTAAGGGTTCAATTTCATTCTTTTGCATGTGGATATCCAGTTTTCTCAACACCATTTGTTAAAGAGACTATCCATTCCCCATCATGCATTTTTGGCATACTTGTTGAAAGACAATTGATCATATATACCTGGATTTATTTCTGGGCTCTGTATTCTATTACAATGGTCTATATGACAGTACTACACTTTTTTTGTGGGGGGAAGGCTGGATGGTATGGGGATCCAAACCTATGACCTTAGTGTAATAAGGCTGTGCTCTAACCAACTGAGCTAATTGGCCAGCCTATACCGTACTGTTTTCATTGATGTAATTTTGTAATATATTTTGAAATCAGGAAGTGTTTTTCTTTCTCAAAATTGATTTAGCTATTCATGATCTTTCATATTTCTACATAAATTTTAGAATGTCTTTTTTCAATTTCTATAAAATATGTTATTGGGATTTTGATAGGGGTTGCATTGAATCTGTAGATCATTTTGGATAGTATGTGTATTTTAACAATATTAAGTCTCCCAGTCCATAAACATGAATCATCTTTCCATTTATTTCTGTCTTGTTTAAGTTCTTTTATCAATTTTTCTTCTTGTTGTTTTTAGTGTACAAGTCTTTCACTTCCCTAGCTAAGTTTATTCCTAAATATTTTACCCTTTTTGGTGCTATTGTAAATAGGATTTGTTTTTCTAATTTCTTTTTTAGAGGTTTTGTTTTTATTATATAGAACTACAACCAATTTTTGCATGTTGATTTTGTATCCTGCAACTTCACTTAATTTGTTTATTAGTTCTAATGGCTTTTATGGAGTCTTTAGGGTTTTCTATATATAGGATCATGCCATCTCCAAACAGGGACAATTTTACTTCTTCCTCTCTGATTAGGATGCCTTTTATTGGTTTTTCTTGCCTAATTGCTCTGGCTAGGACTTCCAGTACTAAGTCCTAGCCAGAGCAATTAGGCAATGCTCTGATGAATAAAAGGGGTGATAGTGGGCATCTTCACATCATGACACATACATTCTTGTATGTTGTCTACTATTTATTAGATCCTGTAACGTAACAATCATAGTTAATTTCAACATCTTGTCATGTCTGAGTCTCATTCTGATTATTGCTCTCTCTCTCTTCAGACTGTTTTTTCTTACCTTTTGGCATACCTTGTTACCAAATTTCACATATATCAGGTAATAGGAAGTGAGGTAAATAGGTCTTTAGTGTGAGGATTTATGTAATCTGTCTAGTAGACGGGTCATGTTTATTGTTTGTTGTAACTATAGGTGCCAGAGGCATCAAATTCTTGTAGTGTCCTTGTTTTGGTTTCCTCTCTTGACTTCAGCTTCACCAAGTACTCTCTCCTCCTCAGAAAAAGTCTGTGTCTTCTGGTTCTTTCAAATATAATCCACTGTTATTATATTGATCCCTACTGGGGTGGTGGGTAAAGTGTGGGAGAGAGGGGCATTCCATAATTTTTCAATTAAATCTCATCAGTCTTCTTGTTCGTCTGTCTCTGAAGCGCGAGCTTCACAGTGTTTTACCACAGATATGGCTTTTTTTCCTTTCTCCTCCCTACGCCTTTCCCTTCCAATCTATTTCTGTGAAGCCCTAATTCCTATCAACTATGTCTCCCTTAGCCCACCCATAGGTGAGACAGGAAGGCTAGAGGAAACAAGTGAGAGAAATGTCCTTACTGCAGCTGGGATAGGGTGAGCCTTTTCCCTTAGAGAGTGGGCCTTGGTTATGGAGAAGGGTCTGGGTATATTTCTCAATGATTACTTTTCCCCTCCCTACATCAGAGTCATAGAGATCATTCTCAGATCTTTGCCATAAAAACCTGGTAGAATCTTGGAGGTATTTCATTCCCATGAAAGTGTGAACCCCCCTTAAGACTATGGTCCCCCCAGGTGTTTCTCACTCTCAAATTAGTCCACACTCAGCCTCTAGCAATTCATCAAAATTACCGTTTAAGTGTTCCTACAAGTTTATGGCTCCAGAGGCTTCTGCTTGAGATAAACAGATTTTGTATATCACGTTCTGGATGTGCTTCTCTCTCCAGATTTTATGGTGGCAGTTTGTCCTGAGACCTGACCTCAGTTCTCTGATGGGTACAAGAAAAGTCATTGATTTTCAGTGTGTCCAGCTTGTTCTTGTGGTAAGGATAAGAGCGATGACTTGCAAGCTTTTTATATATCAGAGTGAAAATGGAAGTCCATCAAAAGGTTTTAAGCACAGGAATGATGTTATGTTGTATGCCTTATTGTTTTAAAACACCACTGTGTGCATTATATCTCTCTTTGGGACCTCAAAAGAAAATAGACTCAGATATTTAGGTAGGTTCCCTTGACAAACACTGTCTTAATTGCAACCCAGCACTTGCAAAATAAATGGAAGAAGAGCATGCAGTGGACACTTTAATTCTACCCAGCAGTATCTGAAATGCTCCATACAGGAGGTAATCTTGGAGTGTGAGGATTTGTTCTGCACAGGATCCATGGTAATTTTGTCAAAAGAACTTGTCCATGTTAGCCATGCCTCTAGTCTAATCACTTTTACATTGGTATGCCATAACAATGTGGTTCATCTGTGTCAGTAAACCCCTTTCACTCACTTCCTTGCTCAGGATATGATTGATATCATCTCCATTCATTGCTTATGTTAATTTCACCCATCCTTCTGTTGGAATGCCCTTACCTTGCCCAACCTCCAGAGTCCAACTTGTGTCACATACCAAATGAAGCTTTCTCTAACTAGAATCTCTTTCTATTTTCCCCTCCTTCTTCGATCCCTATTATGCACACAATTAATATCAAAGAATGTAGAACTGCTTTTTTTCTTAATTGAACTAAGTTTTAAATTTCTTCAGTTACCCTGGAGTTCCTAGAACAGTGTGAACACATATTGGATGCATAATAACTGTTTGCTAATTGAGTAAGAGACTCATAGTCATTGGCTTTGGTGGGCTACTTGTTTTGCAGACTGGTGAAATTTATAACAGGGTCACAGACAATTAATTGGGCTAACAGAATGAAAATTTACCTGCAATGCTGACTTCAATTACTAATAAAAGTAACTTTCTTTTAATGTGTGCATATATGTGTATTTATGTATCTGTGTGTGTATAGCATAAAAAGTTTTTATTAAGAAAAATAAAGTTAAGCCTAATGTTCCTGTTCCGTATGCTTTACTTATTTTACATTTTAATTGATGTCATTAGAGTTAAATTGTAGCTTTCCTACAGTCCTGTGTTAATTCCTTTGAAGAAACATCTTTAGTAGAAAAGGAGTTACACTAAACTAAATTGTTCGTTAATGTTATAAGAGGTCACCCAATTTAATAACTATAAATACACATTCCAAAGAGCACCTTACAAGGGAAGGATTTTGTTTTTTATTTTTTGACGAGACACTAATTAACATCAATATCTGCATGTACCCACTGATTAGCATGCAGAAAAGCCAGCACCAACTAATGAAACAATATGCCAGCAAACACACAGCAAAGATAAGCCACATTAGAAAAGCATACAGCAAGGTGCTCTGGCTCTGCAGGACTTCTGTTTTAGACTCCCCCAGCATCATTTTTTGTTTTTTAATTAAGCTCTTCAAATACATGCTTGTACCAAATAAAGACGAGGGTGGAAGAGCAAAAACTCCAATAATCCCAAACCCTTTGTCTTAAACCATAAGTTTAAATAAGGCTTCCAAATCAGGTTTCTGATTGATTATGCTATTGGGTTGTTTCTTTGACACCCACCTGGGTGCTATTTAAATCCAATTCATTGATAGGGACTTTAAGCCATTTTCTTCCTTCGGAGCTTCCTTTTTCTCCTTCATCAATCACTGAAGTAGTAAATGGCAGCTGATCCAATGAGGAAGACAATAAGGAAGAACAGAAAACAAGTAACTGCCCCGAAGTTTAGACTTTGGCTGTCTTAACTTCTCTGCCTTCCTTCTGGTCATTTCACTTTCATGTGCCAAACAAAGACTTTTTAAAGAATTTTAAAATGTATTCCCTTAAGGGATTTCTTTCAAAATGAAACCTTGCTTTGAACATGTCTTTTGTGCATGCTCTGCAGGATGGCTGGACAATTTCCAGTGCTGCCTTGGCCTGTAGATGCTCTATTTTCTTTTTAACAATTTCCATCCCAAACACAGTATAGAGGCAGCTGACACACAAAAATCTTCAGTAAGGTGTAGTTTTAAGGAGCAGCCATGGGCAGAGCTTTGATTCTTTATCTCTTAACAACAGACAAACAAGTCCACAGAAAGTCACCACCAACGCATGAACCAGGAAGAAAAAAACATCAGATTCAAAGCCTTCTTGCACTTCAGAAAAGGGTCTTTTCCTCTCTGTTTGTTTTTCTCTCCTTTTCAGTTGCAAGTCTGTGCACTACCTGCTTTTGCCATTACTGGAATTACTTAACTATCACATTTCCTACAAAATTTGTTCCTTCGTCTCAAAAGCAGAACACATTGAAGGAATTCTTCTGTGCCATATCACCCAACTCAGGAGTGTATCTGTGCTTGTTCAAATCAGAAGTTTGAACTTTGTGGGTTTCACATATAACCATTGTATTTTTCTTTCTTCAAGATTTCCAACTGATTTTTTTCATAAGTTTAAGACATACCCCTTTTTGTTTCTGAGAGTTAAGTACAATGCAGAGGAGATAAGAAAGGATAGGAGATATACCAAAGATATATTCTTTTTCTTAACAGCTTTATTTAGATATCATTCACATACCATACAATTCACCCATCTATTCCTATATTTTATGTAAATAGAATTATACAATATGTGGTCCTTGGTGATTAGCTTCTTTCACTTAGCATAATAGTTTCAAAGTTCATCTATTTTGTAGCATGTATTAATATGTCATTTCTTTTCATGACTAAATAATACTCCACTGTATGGGATATCACATTTTATTTATCCATTCATCAGTTGATGAACACATGAGTTGTTTCCACTTTTTGGCTATTATAAAAAAATGTTTCTATGAACATTTGTGTTCAAGTTTTTTGATGGATATGTTTTAATTTTATTAAGTATACAGCTAGGAGTGGAATTGCTGGATCATATGGTAATCTCTATGTCTAACAATGGCCAGACTGTTTTCCAAAGCAATGTTGTATCATTTTACATTCCCACCAGCAAAGTACAAGAGTTCTGATTTCTAAAACCTTCTCACCAACACTTCCTGTTATCTTTTTATTGCAGCCATCCTAGTGGGTGTCAGGTAGTATCTCATTGTAGTTTTAATGGGCATTTCCTTAACAGCTAATGATGTTGAACATTTTTTCATGTACTTATTGACTATTTGTATATCTCCTTTAGAGAAATGTCTGTTTAAATTCTTTGCCCATTTTTAATTGAGTTGTATTTTTATTGCATTATAATAATTCTTTATATATTCTGTATAAAAGTCCCTAATTATTAGATATGTCATTTGCAAAACTTTTCTCTCGTTTTATGGGTTGTTCTTTCACTTTCTTGAGGCTGACTTTGAAGCACAAAAATTTTTAATTTTGAGGATGTCATGGGTGCATTTTTGCTGCCAGGCTCTCACTGAACTTGCAGCAATATAAAGCCAGAAGTTCACACTCATACCATTCCTGTGTATCCACATCTAAGCTAAGAATCATTTTAAAGATTACAAAAGAATGGCTAAAAAGCACTCCATAGTGATCTTTGAACGAAACTTTATTTCAAGATATTTCACATCTCAGGAGCATAACTTTCTCCCACCGAAACCTATATCTGAAGTTTGCTGATCACTGGACTCTACAGAAAAGGAGGACAAACTGAGGATTTCAGAGCCAGGCCACAGATGGACATTTGCCCATAAGAGTTGATCCAAATAAGCCCTGGTTACTGTAACTACTGCCATTCAAAACCATGAGTTTTGTTCAGTCCGAAAGGGATTTCAAAATGAGAGATGCCATTTGGAAGAATGTAACCAAAATTCAATCAAAAAGTTTATTTCAAATTTATTTGATTGTAAAGTTAAGTTTTGTGCAATTTTCTTTAACTTAAATCAGTTAAATGAGTTGTGCAGATACTGACCAAATAATACAGATCCTCAAAAGCCAAGTTACTAATTTGAGTTGTTTCAGTCAGTAGTGCTATTGAGAGTTGTTTCAACAAAGGAGAGAGAAGACAGAAATGGATTTAATGAGTCTAGGGTACATGGTGAGCCAGCAATGGGTTATTATGCTCTAAAGTTGCCTCTCTGTAAATAGATCAATTTTCACAGTACTTGTTTTGTAAAGGGGAATAGTAGGGAAGTCAGGTAGGGCTATAACCATTTGTTCTGCTACGTGGCCACAATTTATCTTTTTGTTTTCTCGCTGTTACTACAGCCTTGATCATTTAAGGGCCATACCTAAAAGTAACCACTCACAGCCTCACTAGATGAATTAAACCTGCTGGGGTGACGGGGATTACTGTGTGCTCACTATGCAGGTAGAAACAGACAATTCAATGCTGTTGGTAAATTGCCAACACCCCCCCCCCAAAAAAATTCTAACCATTTCTTCTGCCAACAACAAAGATTTCTAAGACACTATGTCTAACATCACCAGGAAAATGCCTTTAATTAGATTGGGGTTTTGTTTTCCAGATCCTTTTTAAACAAAAACTCCTCCTGTTTCCCACCAAGAAAAAATAATTGAAACCAATAAATCAAATCTACATGCTCAATTCTATAATTCTACTCTCATCTTCCAAAACATAATCCATGGGAAATTTCTCAGGGGGAGGAAGAGGAATTTTCATTAGAAATATGAATGTGACATTGAAGAGCATCTTCTAATCTTCCAACAAAAACTTCAGGATCTTTGGAAAATTATGTCTTAACTTTTTGACTGTGTTCCCAAGAAAATATCCGGGTTATTGGCAGAGCAAATATTGCTATATGATGTAATAACACCTTGGGTTCATACAACTCTGTCAAACTTCAAATGCACTTGAGAATATTGTCTTTTGCATGTGCCTAAGACCCCAAGAAGAAAGAATGGTTCGACTTATTGTAATGACTCAGAAGTTGAAACACAGAGTATCTCAACAACAAAAGTAATTTTTGACTCTATGATTGCTTTATCCCTGTTGTTTCTAGACTTTCTAACTCCTAGACCTTCTCCTTTCCTGTTGCTTCTCCCCTCCCACCCCACAAACTGGGGAATATCCAGGGAACAGCCTCTCTGCTCATAGACTATAGTTGCTGACCCCCAAGTGAGCTATTTCTCGAGGCAGTAGCTCAGGTGTGACTATTTGGTAGGGACTAGGGACCACCAACTCAGGTCATCTTGCTCAGCATCCAATCAAACTCATCAAGCTCTCAAGGTTGCTGTTTACATCTCTACAGCCATCTGCCAGAGGCCCCAGAGATATTCAGTCAATAACTGCTCTGCTCCAACACACACACATACTCTACTGCTTTTTATTGTCCTCCCCAGAAATGGCCCTTCTTCCAGAATCACATCTCTCTTCCTTTTCTTTCCGGATCATACCTGGACATACCTGGAAGTTCTGGCAAGCATGTGTCCTTATCCCTGGGCCAGGAGGAGGGAGTTCAGGGTTTTATGGGAGCCCTCCACTTGCTGTGGCATCTCCCAGCAAGCAGATCCCTTCACACAAATGCCTATTCTCAATCTCTCAGGCTCAGTGAAGCTTCCAAAGACACTGGAGCACCTGCCCAGGACCCAACCCCTCTGGCACAACCAGTGAAACTGCATAATGAATGGGGCAAGAGCTACAGAATCAGACAGATCCAGGTCTAAGTCCTATCTCTAACATGACTAGCTATTTAACCTTGAGCAAATGCCATAACCTCCAGATGCCTAGATGAGCTAATATGAAAAATATGAAAAATAACAATACTTTCACAGGTTGCAGTGAGGATTAACAGAGGTAATGTATGTGAAGCACTGAGCACAGAGCCCGGTACTGAGGCCTGGCATGTAAGGAGCACCCAGTGAATTGTTGTGATATGATTATTAATAAACAGTGAATGATCTTCAAGGCCATTGCAAATACATGAAACTGTGCTTTCCATAGACCCACCCATGGCTGTGGAGCAGTCCAAAAATGGTTCTGCATCTGGAATCTCCTCTGTCTCAGGAAACTGCAGACGGTTAGAATCCAATTATATAAACTACATGAATGGTGACAGCATACCCTGACTAGGACCTCCCTACTAAACTCTAAAAAGTTGAGTTAGCAACTCTAAGCACATACTCTGTTTTATTCAAAGAAGAACTTATTGGGCACCAACTGGGTATAAGGCACTCTGCTTTAGTTCTTCTGGGAAAACCAGGATGGATAAGTGCATTTGCTTTTCTCAAGGAGTTACCACTTACTGAGAGAGTTATACATATGGTTATATGTAGTGATGAAAGACAAAATGCAGTTCAATAGAACACATTCACAGAGCCCTTACAAAAGCACAGGCCTTCCATGGGCCTCACATGCACAAAATCTTCAAGACTGACACCTGGTGGGTATGCCTCAGGCCCAGAAAGCACTGCAAAGAAGAGGTACAAACATTGATTCCTCTGAGCAGAGAGATTGGCAAACCTCATCCCCCAACCCCAGCCTATCACTACTGGACTTTCTGCCCTCCACGTGTGAATGGAATGTGGTACAGCTGTCAAATGTTTGTGTTCTTACACACAGGTGTTTCTTCTGTCTACCTGGGCTAAGAGGGGCCCTGAGACAAACAGCCAATGCTGTTTCCCTTTGAAAGCCTGCCACTTTCTAGGTATTTAGGAGGCCCCTCATCCAGGGCCTTACAGCCCTTTTCAAGAATGGCCAAGATGTCCTCTCCCAACAAAGACGGAGTTTTCACATTTTTTGGCAAGTCCAAGTATCTTAGGAGGCAACAAAGCAAAAGCTGAGAGTGAGAAGGTCATCCAAAGACATGGACAGGAACTGTAGGGCATATGGTTCCATCTGGACAACTCAGCCAAGCAATGAGCAAATCCTGACTGATGGGGTCCCATGGAGTCTCAGCTCCTTCCTATCAGCCTGCAAGGGAGTTGGCTGTTCTTTCTCCACTCCTGGTGAGGCTGCAAATGCCAGCCCCAATCTGGACAGGAGACACACCTCAGTTAGCACCCGGGTTAGAAGGGGTGGTAAGCAGCTCCTCTCCAGCCTGCTGAGGTATTCACAGAGGGGGCCCAAGTTTAGAGAGCAGCAACTGCTATCCTATCATTACTCACTCCTAGCTCGACAGCCTCAGGACTCTCATCCACCAGCCTGGAAACTCCTCCAATTACACAGCTGGTGGCCCTGTCAAGAACTGGAAGCATCTTCACTGGTTTCACCCTCCAGCCTGGCATTCCCCAGCCAAGCCCCCTCCCCTACCCCCACAACACCTTTCACATTGTAGCCAAAGATCTTTCTAAAACAAAGCACTGATTGCCTCACTCCCCTGCTTCAAAAGCTCCCATTTCTCCACCAATCTTCA
The DNA here is from genome assembly GCF_027409185.1 of Cynocephalus volans. Classification (NCBI taxonomy): domain Eukaryota; kingdom Metazoa; phylum Chordata; class Mammalia; order Dermoptera; family Cynocephalidae; genus Cynocephalus; species Cynocephalus volans. Next base: position 104,124,571 of record NC_084461.1, read on the forward strand.
AAACAAGATCTAAACTGTCTGTTTCAAAGTCTAATGCACTTCATGACCTGCCCTCACTTCACTCCAGCTGTCTCCTGCTGTGCCCCCCTTCTTCTCTATGCTGTGGTTTTCATGCTGAATTCCCTCCAGTCCCACGAGCATGTGATTTATATTCTCACTCTCTCCCCCTCTCTTCTAAAGCCCTTGTGCAAATGCTTTCCTCTGAATATTACCCACTCTTCAGCTCTAACCCCTCATACTCTTGCTCAGCAGAGCTCTTGCAAGGCTCAATTTAAATGATATTTCCTTCTGGGAGGCATCTTTGCCCTCACACCCAAAGACTAAGTGAGGAATCCCTTGTTTGAGTTTACAAAGCACCTTATACTTCCCATGGATTTTCATGCATTACACTGTATTATGCTTTGGGTTGAATATGTCTCCTAAAGGTCCATGCATTAGAAACTTAATCCCCACTGTGAGTGTTAAGAGGATGGGAAATACCATTATGGTAATTGAAAGGTGGGACCTTTCAGAGGTGACTAGATTATGAGGATTGTGAATAGATTCATCCGTTCATGGAGTAATGGGCATGGTTCTGATGGCTTTTAAAGGAGAGCAAGTGAGAAGGTCTCTCCTGCTCAGCACATTCACCCTGTGAGGCCCTGTGCTCCTGCACAGAGTCACCACCCACAAGAATGAGGCCCTCACCAGATGTGTTCCCTAGACTTTGGATTTCCCAACCCAGAAAACTGTAAGAAATAAATTCTATTTCTTTATAAATTACCCAATTTCATGTATTATAAGCAACAGAAACAGACTAATCCATTATTTTTATCTGTATTGATTATCACTCCCCACACCTCACATGCACACTCTATGTTGAGCTCCTTGGGAACAAGACTCTGCTATTCACCACTACAGGCATCTCTCTTAACCTAGCACAGTGTTTGACACATAAGTATACGGCCTCTAAATACCTACTGGGTGAGTGAATGATAGCAAAGTGAATAAGCATCACACATGAAGAAAGAACTTTATTATAGGAAATGTAAACTTAGGATCAAGAAGAGACCTAATAAAGCATCTAATTCAACCCTCTTTCTTTTACAGATAAGGGAATTAGAGCCCAGACTAATTAAGTGATTGCTAGGTTGGCAATTAGAATCCTAGTGTGAGTGAAACTCAGATCCCTAAATTCCCCAGCAAAAGCTCTTGCAAACACCAAAAAATTCAAGAATCCACCATGAATGGGAAAATTCCTTCTTTTCAGATAACGTTCTTAAGCTCCATCTTTAATCAGGCTAAAACTCAGTAGTATAATGGTAGTATTTTCTCCAGAAGAAACCCCATCTTGAACCTATTCTGCTATTATAGAGACACTCACTCTAAGGATTTCATGCTTTTCTTTTAAGTTCTTCTTGCTCCATGTTGAAAGGATGGACATTGACATCAGACTATTATGCCATCATAGTTCCCTAAAACCTCTTCACAGTTTAGCATAATAAACAGCAGCAAGAGAGATCATGTGCTCTCCCTGTAAGTCCTATTCCTGATTTATTGAGTAATTTGTGACAAGTTGATATATAATAATACTATTATCTGTAGGACAATAACTAACAAATTTATAACACCACATTTGCTTCCTGTGGAGGTTTATTTTAACAGTATATTATAATCAAAATTCCTGCAAATTGATGAAATTGAGCAGATTGGATTGAGCTGAACTAAACTCCCAGATCTTTTCAAGCTGCAGTGCCTGAGAGCAGAGAGAAGGTAGTGCCCTTGATCCTTGGCAGACGGTGAACAATCAGAGATCAGAGGCCCCTGACTGTTAAGCACCAGCTGGCTGAGGGAGACCCCCCACCCAAGAATGAGTGAGATTATGCTGCCCTTTGGATTCAGTAGGAAATCATAAAGTGATTGCTTTTAATAAAGTTACCCAGGATCCCACTGAGCCAAATTCCTGGCCACTGGTATTGACAAAAATGATAGTTAAAATTCATAATCACTTTTTAAGAAACAAAAGTTCCCCTTTCCAAAATAATCTTTCTTTGAGACTTTTCCTGAGTTCAAAAGAACCTGACTTCCACTTCCTGATGGAGGCTCCCTTGGCTCCACGGCAAGGGGCAGCAGCACAGTCTGTTCCTCTGGGCCCAGCTGCAGACAAGCAAAAGTTCTTTGCCTTCCATCCTCTGATCACCCCCGGTCCCTTGGAAGACAGCTTCTCCCAGGAGAGAACAACGCTAGAACAATGCTGGAAACCTTCAGACATGTCCTGCTTCTCAGCGTAGGAAGAAACAGAACAACTTTGCCTCCAGAAATATCCTGAGACACCAGATGTTTGAATGGGTAATGTCATATTCAAGGAACACTCTATTCAGAGACTCTGCAGCCAACTCATCAGCTACATTAATCTGTTATATGGAGAAAACAACAGAATTATTGCTCTCTGGGGAAAAACAAATCATAAATAAACAAATAAATTTGATATGAGGACTGAGAAACATAACCAATTGTTCTACTGTCTTCTCCTTTATTCAAATTAACCATTCCACATTCTTTCATGGAGTAGCCTAAACAAACTTCTTTTGCAAAATGGTTTTTAAACTAAGGGAATGATATACTTTTAAAATCTAAAATAGGACACAATTACAGATGATGAAATTCTCTATTAACCAAAGATATCCCCTAGTAGATCCCACTTCCCACCTCACTTGATCACAGAGTTCTGCAGGGGCTGCCCTCAGAAGAATACTGACCCCACTCCCCAGCCTCCGCCAAGTCTAGTTCTGCATTGCAGCAGCTCCTCCCACACTGCCCTTTGTCCAAAGGCCTTGACTGAACAGAAGCCACACTATCTTTCCAGTTCTGTGAACGTGGCTTTTACAAGGGGCATCTTTATTGTATCCAAGCAAACATATCTGCCCTTGGAAATGCTCTTTTTCAAAAAAGCTAGAATAAGGTATGCTCAGAGCACTGATACATTAACAGTGCTTTAATGTATTTAAACATTACAGATGTCACCTTTTTTAAGGGAAATTTTATTGTGCAACAGGAAACAGAGTTTCTTTTATACTGACTCCCAGCCCAGCTCTGTTATTCTTTTGATGCATAGGAAGATTTTCAGAAATTGCCAGCAAGAGACTTCTGAAGGCTAGGTTGTGTGTTTACATGCTGGTCTCTTTGGTGACACAGACAGTGTCTTGTTCATCTTTACAATTATGGACTCTTCATAATTGCTCAATAAATTCCTGGTGAATGATGACTAAATGACCTCACTTAATAAGAAACAGGATAGCCAAAGAGATGTTTACAGCAATATGTTGGTCATTTACCCCCAGACTCCCACCCAAAGGAGGAATCACTTTTATAATAACCTGACTTCTGTGTGAGTTCTGGTGACAGGAAGTTTGTTTACTACTTGGAGCCCACCGTCTTGCTCTAGAAATTCCAACTGCTTATATTGAATTGAAAGCAGCTTCCCTAACATTTCCATTTGATTTGGTACAAATCAGGCTTGAAATCCACATCTTAAAATCATCCTGGAGGTTCTGCTTGTCTTTTTATTTTAGCAGTGGAACATCAGCTACCTCTGCTGACCTGAAGAACTTGGACTTGCTAAAAGAATGATGGGAGTAACAAGGTAAGAAGCGGACCTTCACATAGACTTTCCCATCCTGGGAGGAACAACACGAAACTTATGAAAACCTTCCATTGCTTAGGCAAGAAAGCCACCTATGCTGCAAGGACCATGATAGAAGAACATTCCTTTGCATTCTGAATCTTAATGTGGCTAAGGTCTTGCCATGTCATTTAAAAACATTTGGCCATTTATTCTCAAACATCTTTTGAATGCCTACTAAATTTCACTCACTGCATTAGGCATTGGACATATAGAGATTGAAGATGTAGTCAAGGCCTTCAAGGCACTCACATTCTAGTTAATAAATGTAATACTATGTGATAAATGCTCTGATGTTCATAGAGTTCTACAGAGAAATCTTCAACTCCATCAGCAAAGGTCATTGAATTCTTCCCCAAAGTGGAAATTCTTGACCTGATTCACTGGATGAGAGTTAAACCTTGCCAGCCAAGAAAAGGAAGAGTAAGTGAAGCAAAAGGATCAGCCTGTGCAACAGCATGCAGGGTACAGAGACTAAATATGTTCAGGCTTATGAGTGGTTTGATGTGCTTGGAATATGGGTTGAAATAAAGGATTGACAAAGAGGTGAAGCTGCATATGCTGAGGCTTGCTCATGAGAGATCTAATATGCCATACTATGAAGAATAGCCTTTGTCCTTTAAAATGGAATCATCTAAAACTTTGAGAAGTGAAGTAGCTATATGATATCTACACTTAGAAAGATCACTCTGGTGGCTTAGTAGAAAGTAAATTGGACAGGGCAAGAGTAGGCCAAGGAAGAAGAAATAGTTGGTTGGGATGACCTAGGACAGAAAGAAGAAAGAAGAAGTGGAAATAGAGAGTAAGGAACTGATTCATGACACAAAAAATAAGTATTATCAATAGGACACAGTAGCCCTTTGGACATGGATTGAGCAGAAGGGAGGAGTCTAGGGCGATTCCAAGATTCCTAGCTCATGTGAACAGGAAGAGACAAGCATATTCACTAAGTCGTTTTTCTTAGTGTTATATTCCACACTGAAGCAGGAAGAGAAGCAGGTGAGATAGTAAGAAAGGTAAAGAGCTTAGTTTAAAGCCTGTTGTTTTTGAGAAGCTAAAGGAACATCCAAAGGGATGGGTTCTACAGGTAGTGAGTGATATAGGACTCCAGCTCAGAGAACGTATAAGATCTGTAGTTGTCTTCTTTAGGAGTCAACAGCTTGCGAGTGGTAGCTAAAGATATAGGTAGTTTTCAAACAAAATCATCCTGAGTGAGAAAAAAGAGAAGAAAAAAGAAAAGGATTAATCCTGGAAACATTGAGATGTAGGATATTGTCAAAGGAAAAGCAGCCCACAAGGAAACATGGCAGATAATAGTACAAAAAGGATGGAGTTCAGCACTGGCTTTCTCTAACTAGCTGAGATGGGACCTACAGCAAGTGCAGCTATTCTGAAGATAGGATTTAGTGCAAGCATAGCTTTTCTGCTGGTTCTAATCCATTATGACCCAGAGAAGGAAAGAAAAGTATGTCAGATGGCTACCACTCAAATTCTTACTATCTCACCTGCTCCTCTTCCTGCTTTAGAGCAGTGGGTATCAAAATTCAGCAGGCGTAAATTCTGACTCATTAAATCTAGTATGGTGCAAGGAATTGACATTGTTTGCAGACATCTCTAGTGATTCTGATGTTTGTGGTCCACATATAGCACCAAGAAAAGCAACTTAGTGAGTGTGCTTGTCTCTATCTGTTCACATGGGCTAGAAATCTTGTAATCACCTGGGACTCTTCCTTTCCTCCACTCAAAACTCCTCCTAGTGAGAGGTTTCATAAGCCTTAACTATGAGTTGCTCAGGTTTTCTACCTAATTACCCCCAAAACAAGAATATTTTGGTCACTACAAAGGAATGCACAGTAGCCAATATTGTGGCTGCATGCACACAAGATTTATATATACCTCTCAGATCCCAATTTAGCCCAGGAACGTGGGGAGGAGTTACAGAAGTAGCAGGAGGACATAAGAATACCTCACATGTCCTCTGTGGCAGCAAAGGGTCAGAGCATCAGTGGGCCATGGTCTCCAAAAGATATAGACCAGCCTCCAGCTGTTAAGAGAAAATGGTGACAAGGAATTCTTTTTCAAAGAAAGGCATCAGGAACTAGCCCTTCCATTCTATTTGAGGTGACTTCTCCACTTTAGGCTGGGCAATGCAGCCCCTTACAATCGCTCAGTGGCAGAGATAAAGAAGGTGTAATCACTTTCTCATACTTCCAATGCATTCCATTCATATACTTCAAATATTTAAACTATCCCAATCTATGCAGTTTTCAAACAGCAAACCTAGCATGGTGAAGGTGAAGTCATATTATACAAGATATTTTGTTCTTATAAGCAATAAAACTCATTATATTTGAAAATCCAGAAAATTTTCATAACACATAATTCAACCATTACTTCAAAATAATTTATTTACAGGTATTAGAACTGCTAATGACCTTTTTGAACTGTCATCTAAGTAAGCACTCTTAAGACTTCTATTTGGGTAAACAAGTCCTCAAAGGGTTTTTCCAGTATTATCCCTGGAGAACAGGAGAAAGCTAATTGGCACAACTAGATATAGACTGTAGAAAGACAGTGGTTAGAGCATGTCCACTGCGTGGCTAATATTAATTGAGGGTCAGAAAGTGAGAAGGCTAAGCTGCCTTGAAAATTCTGATCCCAACCTACCTAATGGTTTGTTTGTCAAGCAGTTTATTCAAGTGTCTCAGCACTATCTCTTTGTGCCTCAGTTTCCTCATCTATAAGATAGGGATAATAACTGCATCTACCTCATATGGTTGTTGAGATTGTTAAATGAGATAATATAGATAAACACATAGTACATGCTCAATTAAAGTTTGCTCTTATTTTTATTGCTGAAATCAATAATGTACCATTTTTATGGGGAAATTATGTGGATTAAAAAATTAAGAAAAAATCCTCATCATAAATCTTTTCTTCTTTTTCTTTTTTTATCTGTAAAAGATGCTTAAACATGATTCTAAAGTTCAAGTGCAGCCTGTTTAATGAGGCTGATACATTTTGTCCCTCCAGCAACACCTGAATTTTAGCCTAAATAGATGCCACAGAATTTCATTGTGTGAGGCAGTTTGTTGTAGAGGACAGCAAGGACTTTGGCATAAATATGAGTGCTAATTTCCTTCATTTCAAACTTTAAAAAATTGAGAAAAGTTCTTTGTTCTAAGCCCCATTTCCTCATTAATAGAAAGGAGACCCTATCACTAACTCAGAAGGATTTTTTCAAGGATTTCAAGTGAGATAATATAATAGATCTCAACTACTGTATTTCTCTTTCCCTCTTAGTAGCAACACCAAAACTTGTCACAAAGTTTATCATCTATGGAATATTTGTCCAAGACCAAGAGCTAAGGGCTAAAATTGGTTAACTACAGTCCTCACATATCAGTAAATCCACCATTTTTCTTCTTTCCTATTACTCGCTGTATTTAAATTATAGAAGTTCAAGCAATACCCTTTCACATATTATCCCAGAGGGGTGTGGGAGACATACTGATAGAGTTTATCCAAGATTGAGTACAGAAATGAAGCCCAGTGTTTGTTCCAGAGATCACCAACTCAGCTGTCTACAGGAATCATCCTGTGATAGGAATAAGAGAAGCAGGTTGGGTATAATGATAGGGAGAGGTGAGGACTGTGGCAGACTAGAGCGTGTGTGCCTTTTCTGCAGTGAGCAGTGGTAACAATTTGCTTTACTCCAATTGTCTCCATGCAAGAATGCAAGCCTAGTGTTGCTAGAGCTTTTAGGGTTTTTTGTTTGTTTTAGGGTTTTTAAATTTTTTTTTTTTTTTAGGCTTTAGGTTTTAAAGAGAAGCCAGAAATCATTTGTAAAATTTTTCAAATTCTAAATATTAATATCAAGGTTCATTAAAAGAAAATACACACTACAGATCAAATAAAAATCCTTTGTGCCAAATTCAGTCCATGGGCCATCAGGTTGCAACTTCTGGTTTATAAATCATCATTATGGTCAGCACATGGCCAACCCTGGCAGAAATCTCAAAAGCGGCCACAAATGTGAACCATTGCTTTCTTACCACCCGTCAACTGGTTTTGTTCTCCTTTACTTCATATTCAACCAAGACCAACAAGATAATGTTAAAGAGAACTTGGAAAGGACGTTTCAGAGAAATAAATTTGCCTGGACTGATTATCTTTGAGGAGAAATTTTACCCAAGATTTCCTCAAATGCTTCCTTTGGCAAGTCTTAGGCCCCTTAGTATTGAAAGGTCTGTCTTCTGATGCAGAGAAAAGGATAAAAGGCGCAGGTCTGGCTCAACTCAAGAGCTCCACTCCACCCACACAAGCCCCACATCATGGCCAGCTGACCTTGACAAGAAGGGTAGTAGAAAGCGCTGGCTCTCAAGACTGCTGACATTTGGAAGCACAGGTGCAGCCGAGAGCCCTGGCAGGATTCAGCCAGGCATTTCTGTGACAAGCCCAGGCCTGAGAGAGAGACTCCTCTGACCGTCTGAGCAGGAGGCTGAATCTGTCACTGTCTGGCTGACATGGCAGAAATGGCTGTCTGCAGCAAGTGCTGACACCAGATGCCTGAATAGGGGCTCAGTCAAGCAGGCATTTGTCACTGAAAACTCCCCCAACTCATATTTCACAGGGTGATCAGAGGCAGTGAGGCAGGACCCGAAGTGGCTGGCTCATCACCAGAATATTAGCAATGGTGGTTATCACACAAGGACAGCTGGACTGAAGCCTGAGAAGCCTCTTTGGAGACAAGAAATGTTCGACATCCCCCAGGGGTGGTGGGAGTGGAGCAGCCAGGCCTCGCCCCAGCCCCCCATACATCCATGCGTGGCACTCCAACACCCCCGTGAGGCTCCACAAGAAAGGAGCACAGGAGGTTGTGCCAGGCTGGGAGAAAGGTGTAGGTAACTGGAGCTAACTGGAGCCTGCAGCTGAGCCCTTCCGAGGTCCATTACACACCCAGGCCATGTGACCTTTTGTTTCCATAGCCTCTCCTGAACTGAAGCGATGCAAGCCCTTTGGGACCTATCCTTCTACCAAAAAAAAGTGGTGGGGGAGGGGGGCTTTTTCTTCCACCATTGCTACTCTACAGTGCACTCTATGCCACTCAAGTCTGTGCTCAATCTGACTAAATGGAAAGACAAAGGAAAGAGGGGAAAGAAGCAGAGAAAAGCCAATCAAATTTAGTTTTGTCTCAGTACTTTCACAAAGAAAAAAGTTCTTTCCCCACTCTTTCTAATCATATTGGCATGACAACCCCGGATGGTGATTATGGCCAAGTGTCTCATCCATTAATTAAGTGGCCCCCACAACCCTGTTCCAAAGCCTACCCTGCACTGGAAGTAATTTACCTCCTTTGGGAAACTTGAGAGCCAAATTTAAAATAATAAGCAAGATTTCTACAACCATTTTGCTGTCTCCACATTTTTTGTGGGGGGAAGGGAGGGTCAGCTGTATGGTACAAGGATTGAATGCTGGACCTTGTTCGTATTGGCACATGCTCTAACCAATTGAACTGACTAGCCAGCCTTTTACATAAAAAAAGAAAAAAAAAGCCTATTTCTAATCATGTCAATTTGTTGCACAATAGAAATCACTGCAATTTGTATATAAACACTAGGAAAATTTAACTGCTCTCTGCTTTATGTAATAATACTATTGATTCCAGGTTTGTTTAATAAAACTTTGTATCTTTTAAGGAAAAAAAATAATAATAAGCAAAAGAGGAAATCTTTCTCAGAGCATCCATGACTTAGATGATTTTGACATAACTAGCAGATTTATCGTTATGCATTTACAAATTGGGCACTATAAAGAATTAGGTGATTGCTAAACTATTCACAAATATTCAGGTATGCTGACAGTAATAATATTAAGAATAACTGCTAACATTTATTGGACACTTTGCATGTAATAAGCCTTCTTCTAAGCATTGACATGAACATTGCCGAATCCTCACAATAACTAACAGATGAGAATATTATGATGCAATATTACAGGGGAGGAAACCAAGGTCCAGAAGGCTTAATTGAATTGCCCAAGTCACATAGTTTGGAAGAGGCAGAGTCGGGATTACCAATCGGTACACATAGTATTAAAAATGTTTATTGACTAGAGCTGCTAAGGAACGGTGATGAAATAATGCAATTTAGAGTCAGAACACCTTGATTTAGTCTTAGTATGTAAATAACACCTACCAATTAATGAGAAAAAGATGACTGTTCTAACAGAAAAATAAGCAAAAAATTAAAAATTTACATAAAATTTTAACAAGTGATCAAAAATGCACATAAAATCTCACTGGTACTCAAGTAATTAAAAATAGGAATGACACAATATGCTATCTTTTGCCTACCAAATTGATGAATACCTCTCAAAGTTATAATATCCAATGTGGGTAAGAGTGTGCTATCATCAGCCACCACAGGAAAAAGTGTTGATTTATACAACATTTCTGGGAGGCAACTTGATAATACATGTCAAAATCCTGTAAGTGGTAGTTTTAAAACATGCTACAAATTCTTTGATGTTCCTTCCATAGATTGGTAGGGATCTGTATCCTTTCTTTTTTTTTTTTAAATCAGGTGAGACTGTGACACTCGATGAATAGATTATGGCAGAAGTGAAACCACGTGACCTCCAAGGCCAGTTTATAAATCCACGTACCTCTGCCTTGTGCCATGGGACTACTCCCTCTGTGAGCCCTGAACCACTGCATACGAAGTACAATTCCACAAGACCACCAGGCTGGAGAGGCCACACATAGGAACAGCAGTCAACAGTGCTAGCTAATCCCAGCCTTTGAGTCATCCCAGCTTAGATCCCACAGCATGCAGCAGAGACCAACCATCCCTGCTGTGTCCTTTCTGAATTCTTAACTCACAACATCCTTGAGCGTAATAAAACGGTGGCTGTTTCATGCCACTAAGTTTTGGATTGGTTTGTTATACAGCAATACATAACTGGAACAACCTTTTATGTAGTAATTATTCTTCTAGCAATCTATTCTAAAGGTAATTAGAGATATGCACAATAATATGTACAAAGATGTATGGGGAATCATTGATTAAAATAGAGGAAAATGGGAAAAATAAATTTGAAGAATAAAGACTTTCTTAATTCATGTGATGAATGCAGCAATTCTAATTCAGGTTTCTGAAGACTATTTAATAATATAAACAGCTCTCATAACATATTATTAAAAGGGGTATTTTAAAATAACATAGAGTTGAAAAAGTTCACTTTTGTAGGAAAAAAATGGACATAAATGTATGCAGGAAAATACTTCATAATTTAAATAGTGACTATTTCTGGGTTGTGATATTATAGATGATTTTTATTTTCTTATGATTTTCTGTATTTCTAAAATTTGCTAAAATTTATAGAAATAGTAGACAATGTGCTAATGATATATAGTAGAACCTCATTAAATCTACGTGACTTTTAAGAAGTTTTATTTAAAACCTGAGTTTCTAGCAAGTTCTATCTTAGTGTCTTTGGAAAGACACATCACTTTTCTAAACTTTAACTTCCTCATCTACAAAACCAAAATAACATCTACCTCAACTGATTTTTATAAGGTTAAAATAGATTATTTATACAAATGTATACAATAAGTTTATGAGCTATAAAATAACCGTGCAAGTTCCTGGTACAGATCTGTGTACCTAGTAGCATTGCACAATGGTTGTGGCATCTAGCTGCTTTTGTGGCAGCCGTGGCTATTGTGGTGGCTGTGGTGGGTCACCCACATGGAAGCGGTGTTTTTGGCGTGCTCCTTGCCTGGTGGCAGGAGGAAGTGTCAGTCCCTGGCTCCGTACCCCAGGACCCCAGACAGGTCCCATGGCAGTGGTGAAATGCCTTTTAAATTTAATGATAAGCACTTTGTCCAACTTTTGTAAAAGTCAGAATGAGCATTTGAAATAAATATCTATAGCTCTCAAGTAAACAGAAGACATTAAGGTTTGGCCTCCTGTCTCATCACTCATCCAAAACGAGTGGGATCTGGTAAAACTGCAAACCACTCTACCTCCCTCTGCACATGTTGACCACTAATGACAGGCAAGCATCAAGCTATGACAAGTAGAGAGCAAACAAATACTTGAGATAAAATGAACTAGTTGGCCAGTGATTGATTTTGTTCTCTGGATGGATGTGAAAGCCATTTCTGCTATTAATTTTATTTGTTCCCACCATGACTGTGAAGAAAGGCATGACCTAATGCCTTCCAATGAGCTGCGAAGAACCACCCCTCCCATCTTCCTGGTTTATCTTCTCCTTTTCATTGCCACGCCAAATGCACATTTTTGATAATAGCTAAATACAACAGGAGCTAACATATGTTGAGAATCCCTCTGTGCCAGGCTCTGTTCTCAGCACTCTACTTGTATTAACTCACTTAATCTTCACCATAATTCTATAAGTGCAGGTATATTATCATCCCTGTTTCTCATGAGAGGAATCTGAAACACAGAAGAGTTAAGTAACTTACTCAAGGATACACAGCTGGAAAGCAAGGAGATGAACCTAGACAGTCAAGCTCCAGGGGACATATTCTTTATCTTTCATCTACACTGCTCTATGTAATTAATATAACTACTATATTCATTATACAAAACGTGGCACAAGATGAAGAGCATCAGATCACCTTTTACTAGTTTTATCAGCAGGGTGATGCTCAACCCTACAGCCTAACCTAAGTGCTGCTCATTCAGTAACAGTGTTCTAAATAGAGAAAAAGAATAACCACTCTTCTACCCTGACCCCTGGTTTACCCTCCCTCCACTCCCCAATGACACTACCTTTAGTAGGATCCAAAGCCCTAGGGCATGTGCTATTAATGTCTGTGTCCTCTGTCTCTGGTGCACCATTTAGCCCATCTTAGAGCTTAACAAGGATTTGTTCAGCTGAGCTGAAGATCTTCTACTTAAATTGGCAGTTCCTACCTAATTCCTGACTTCCAGGAGTTTCTCTTCGGAAGACACACACACACGCGCACACACACACACACACACACAGTGTTGATCCATTAGCTTGGAGTGGTCTGAGTCTAAAGTTAATGCCTTATAAAACTCTAACACCTGAGCTTTAGGAATAAGTGAAGATTGATAAATGATATCTCTTATCCCCACCTGGGCTTTGAGCCAATTAAGAAATAAGACTAAAAAAAAAAAAAAAAAAAAAAAAGACAGATGGAACCCAAAATACAGTATCACCATTTTCCTGATTAAGTTGATACTGGAGAATGTGATTTATATTTGTGGGTCAACAGGCTTCACAAACCTGGACTCCACAATTAGACAAATACATACACTCAGTTTTAGGAAGTGCTTTCCTTGGGTAGAAGAGCTCAGGCTGTTTGTAGGCAAGTCTGCCCCTAAAGCAAAAAGACAGAATAAAATGCCCATGCCCATTATCTCCTTCCAAACTCACCAGTAAAATCAAGTCACTGTTCCTCCCCTGGGGAATAAGTGAGAGGCTGGAAAAAGCCATACAATTTTGGCCCCCTACTTGCTATGATTCTTGGGTGGATAAAGCTGTGGTAGAATTGATAACAGCTGGTAGATTTCATCACTGGGTTGAGCACTTGGTTATTATAAATTATTTACATTCCTATTGCTCACTTATCTATATAATGTATATATATTGCATTTAATATCAACAATCTTAAATTTTCAATTTTAAGTTTGTGCTGCAAACCCAGAACTAAGTATTACATAAACAGGATCTTCTGAAAGTTCAACTCTACTTCTCACTGTGTGATACAGCCCTGACCTAGTCTATAAGCTCCTTGAAAATACAGATTCTTTTACTTCATTGCATTCCTTGGAACACAAAGCATAAAGTAATCTTTTTACAAATGCTTTTCCATCAGTGCATGCGTAAAGGAAGAAACAGTAAAGAAAAAAATAAATATCACTGGCTCTTCAACTCTTAGCTTAGGGAGGAAGAAAATATAGACAGCCCTAACTTGCAAATAGACTGTGCTCTAATCATTCATATACGTGTCAGTTGGGGAAGATAGAAAAAGATTTTTCCCACAGATGGTCAATAGGTGGATCTTTGGATACAAAAAAAAAAAAAAAAAGCTAGAGTATAATTTATCTACATTTCAGATGAAAGTGTTAACATTTTCACCCATGAAGAATACTCTGGGCATTTCATTTCTGGACCTGGGATGAGACACTAAATGTAAAGAATAGAGCCTAGGGGAGTGAGTATGGGGACTGCAAAGTGGGAGACAGGAGAGTGCTGTGAGCCTGGAGACTGGCAGGGCCGTCCAGGGCCTTCACTTTTTCCTTCCACCCTTGCTACTTAAGTCAACTCTTCTGCTCCAAATCACAGCTAAGCCCATCACTAGAAACAAGTAGGAAGCCAAGGAAGGGGCTACGGGTGAGAGGAGAAAGCTGTGGGGGAAAGGGAAGGGAAGGAGAAGCAGTACTATTGCCCAGCAGGTGGGAGGGGTCCCTACAGCCAGCCCTGGTGGGCGGGGGGAGGGCCTTTCTTACCATGAGATGCATTCACTGAGCAGACATGGTTAAAGTGAACCTATTCAAGCCAATCAGGATTCTAACATGTTAGATATTGGACACAGTGACTAAGAACAGACTAGGAGTCAGGCCTCAGTTCCAATGCCATCTACACCACTTACCACCTGGGAGGCCCTAGGCAAATTATTTAACCACTGCTTGGTACACAGTGATCAGTAAATATTTACTCCATGCTGGGCACAGCTCTGAACCCTTTACATGTGTCATCTCATTTAATTCTCAACAAAATACTGTTCAGAAACAGAGGCCCAGAGATACTAAGAGTCGTGGACATTGATGCCACCCAGCTCCCCTTTTCTGAAGCACCTGTTGCCCTGGCAGTGGCAGCCAGGGCTGCTGGCAGACAGCTTTTGCATTTCTACCCCTTGAAGATGTCTCAGCTGCAGAGCTACCTCATTCGAGATCACTCTCCTTTCCAGGGCAACCCACTTCCAGTGACTGATCAGTGTGAGAGTATCTCCACCCAACTTGGGATAATTCTGAAGGGTCATCCTGGCTCCAGAGTCCCCAGCCTGGCCACTTGACTTGTCTTCTGCCCAATCCTGCATCTGCCTCCCCCTTTCCTCAGTTATTGGGTGAAGGACCCTCCCAAATAAACGACCTAAACTCTTCTCAGAATGTTTCTTGGAAAACCCAGCCTGGGACACTAAGTAACTTACCCAAGGACCCCTAGCGAGGATACAAACCCAAGCAGAAAGATACCAGAGCCTCAGTTCCTTACTGCCCCACCACCACCTCCCACCTTTAGCTATTACTGCCCTTGTACCCCAAAACTTGTGCCACAACTGTATACCCCCTTTTCTCTGGGCCTGATTTTTTATTAGTAAGATGGTTCTAGTAGTAAAAATTTTGCCTCCAAACTGCCCAGAGTATTTTAAGTAAACAAGGAAAAGGCATGTTTCCCTCTGCTTCTGGGAAATAGATGTCATATTAATAAGATGTCTCTTAAGTCTCTCTCTCCTTTTTCAAAGTGTTTCGGTGACATGCCAAGACAGTGACGCAGTGAGAGGGTAAGACTTCCTGAGGCCCAGAACTGAAAATTATAATGAGAGAAACTAAAGAAGCCCATGCAGCAAGCTCTCTGGCTCTTGCAGCTGAAAACTATGACCATTTTTAATTGGTGAGAGGTTTTCCACCCAACCTCTTCTTTAGAAAGGGAGCTACTTTTCTAAAAGGTCACTTTCTATAATACATAAACTAAAACATTTTCCAAAGTAGTATTTTTTTCCACTCTATTGGTATCCTCGTTTTACCTAATGAGCCTTGTTTCTACAATATAAAAGACCAAAATTGCCTGATGTTGACTTAAACAATTATGAGTTCCAAATATAATACTTTGTTTTGACTTTGTTTCCTTTCTGGTTCTGCTGTAGGATTACCACCTATCCTACGGTAACAGTATGTCATTTACAAACATGTCACACTGCCTAAATTTAACCTAATTAGCAAGCTAGAACTCCTGACTCCCTAAGCATTTATCGACTCCAGCCCCCAGCCCCCAGCCCCACTGTTCTCATTTTTAACGTAAGCCGTTCCCAAAACCAGGAGAGGATAAATGCAAACTGGTCTTGACCACAGAGAAAACAATTGTGTTCCCTCCATTTTCTGGCATCTGACTTTTTTTTTTTTTCCCGAGGGTTCCACCTCTTATTAAAGAGTATTCCAAGTTCCATGGCTTCCAAGAAGCCCCTGGATAATCCAGCATGTCACCTTTCATTCCACCTCCTGGTGTGTTGTGAAACAGGATGGGGGCACTGCTGCAAACCCCTTCCTAGATCTGCTGCTGTTCTGTGAAGTAACAGTGTTCAATCATCATGCATTGCATTTTCACCTTGCCTCTGATTGTTCTGGTCATGTCAGAGATGTGGCTTTGATGCAGACATTGCATTGGAGAAAAGAGGGGAAAGTAGCAGAATGAGGGAGAGAGATTAGCAGTTCAAAAGCTTTGAAAATCCTGATTTCATTGAAATGAAAACATGCCTTATCTACCTTCTTTAGACATTAGTGATCACATTAATTCCAGATGAAAAGTAAGTCAGTAGGTGCTTTTTTTTTTTTTTTTTTTTTTTTTTTAATGCTGGTAAAGTTTTTCTACAGGGAGCCCGTAAAGGAAAACTGTCTCTCTCCTAATGCTTCTAGGCAAAGGATTGAAGTACAATCCCACTGAAATCAAAGTGACAGCTAGAAGGCAATCCTAATCACCAGCTCTCTGAATTCTTTCAGAACTTGAATACAACTGTCAATTATCAAGGTCTCTTTGTAGGCCAGGCAAGTAACAATGGATTCAAGGTCTAAATCAAACTTGCCAAAAATACATAGCTACCTTTTCACATCTGCTAGCAGTATCCAATGGCAAACCCAAGAACCAATGGTAAACTAAGATACCAGGAAAAAATCACAAAATCAACTATAAAAGAAATTATTAAAATGTGTTAATAATCAATGGCATTCAATGCAAAGTTACATTGCCACAGTTACCATATTTTCCAGACCAAAACTGAACACATATGCAATACATGGTCTGACCATAAAAATGATATTCCACAATCACAAGTGCTATAATGAAAATAATCACTATTGTTACATCTCTTCCAACCTGTTCACATCTAAATCACATCTAAATGATTGAAAACAATGGAAAGGGCTGAGAATTTCACCAAAAAATACTTAGAATTAAGAAATTCTACCATTCTCTTGGGAGAAGGAGGTGGGGGAAGCCGAAGGGGCTCATTCTGTCTATCTACTGTCATCTCATATCAGTGATTCAATGTCAGAGCTGACTGTACACCCAGTGCAGTCTCCTTTAATGCCGAATCACATCTAAATCACTCTGAACTGGAGAGAATCCATCCCACTTTTAGTGTCTTACATGGCATCATAAGGAGATTGGACCCTACTGGACAAGAAAAAAAGGCCTTAATGAAATCATCTGGGCCTGTCAATTGAACCAGAAACCAGAGAGAATAATGAGAAAATGATGAGACAGGGAGGAATGGAGCTAAGTCTTGTCCTCTTCAAACTTTCAAAGCCAACAGTTATTTCTGTCACAGAGAAACAGAAGAGAGTCACATGACTTACAAGCTGTTGGAGGGAGACCTTACTGGATAAAACACCATTGCTAAATACAGTCCTAAGGCAGCTAGAAGAAGGCAGTAAGCAGGTATTCATATGGCTATCCTGACATGTGGTACTGTTTGTCTGAATTCTCTCTTTAATGTTCTTTTTCCTTTTTTCCTATTGGCTGCCATGGCTTGCACTCAAAGTAGAAGTAGGGTTAGCAGGTTGGGACATTGTCTCACTCAGATGCCTACTTATTGGGAAGAATGGAGATGAAAGGAGAACTGATTTTTTTCCCACTCTGTGTATATGCCCTCCCTAAGCCTCTTCACCCATTCTTTGGGTTTTATCAGTCAGTTCTAGGTCCAAATCTCTGCATCCAAGTACATTTTGTAGATGCCACACAAGTATCTAAAACTCCACAGGGCCAGCACTGGGTTCATGATTTTGCCTATGCCCTGCAGGCTGCTTCTCTTCATTTATCCTCTGTCTCAATGCAGGGTACCATCACAACATCCAAAGTCACCTACCACCCAAGAAAAACTATAAACAAAAACAGGTGGTCATTCATAACAGCACTTGAAAACCATAAAAACACACTGCTGAAAAAATTAAAGAAGACAAAAATAAATGGAAAGACATTCTGTGTTCATGGGTTGGAAGATTTAATATTGTTAGAATGTCCATACCATTTGAAGCAGTCTACAGAACCAATACAATCCCTGTCAAGCATGGTAGCCATAAAAAGTGAGAAAGGGAAAGAATGGGAGGCCACATTATTAGAAAAAACTTTAAAAAAAAAAAAACTTAAAAGATTTGGAGACTTGATTAGATGAGAAGAAATGAACAGGAGTAAAAAATGGCCACTGGACTTGACGTGTGAGCCTCTCTAGTCTTTCCTTCTGAGTTTGGGGAGGGTTAAAGTGTGGGAAGGGATTAAGGGAGTTGATCTCCACAACTACTTCTTTACAATTGTCCCTACTTAATTCCATCCTCTTCAGCCATGCTGTTTTTCTCTGTCCTTTAAAATGGCTTTGATTTCTGATGTTATCTTACCAGCTGTCATCAGCTTAGCCCAGTTGAAAATGTAATAACCAACTTCCTGTTCTAAATTATTTATAAATAAATTGACAAATGCCATCCTCAGAATTGATGTGTTAACACGCACTTTCATTCTCCCCACTCCTTAAACTGAAACCAATGCCCATCAGTAAGCACCCAAAGAACTGTTTGATATTCAAGGCTGCCCCTTCTCCACATAATTGGAAGGACACTATAAAGTGGAATGTGGTCTTAAGAGGGAATATACACTTCAGAATAATATGGAACATACAGAGAGAACAAACTCCTCCTACCCTATGGGGGGAAAACATACATGACTTCATCATGCTTCCAGTAGACAAACTAGCAGGACTTGTGCAAGTGATTTTGCATAAACAACAAAGAGCTTCACAAGCATTTCCCTCAGTATGTTGAGCAGCATGCCCAAAGCAGCCCTGACCAGGAAGAAAGACTGGGAGGCTATCAACCAGGGGACACTCGAGTCTCGGCTTTCATGTAATTTATTTCTTGTAAGTGACCTCTGCCACTTTGGCTTTGTGTGTGGGCACTCATCCTTTAGAAGCAAATACAATTGTGAGGCATTTTCCTCTGTGTTTAGTTAGATAATGAATTCTTCCTGTTGCAAAGTGACCTCAAGAGCTCAAGACCTCATTTCATTTCAATTTGTGCCAGTGAAACGCTTGACAAATTGCTCTTTTTAGAGTCATGTATAACTTTGGATTTTAGTCCTAAGCATTGTTACTCTTTTGACAAGGACAAATAGGGCTGTAGGGTTTGGTTCCTACCCTTTGCAGTTGCAGTGATTACAGGACCGCCTGGGTGGGATCAGCACTGAGTATTTCTCCGTGATTCATTCACTCTGAGGACATTTACTCCAAAATCATAAAGTACTGAATGGTCTAAAACCACCAAATGGAAAGTAATGCTTACTTTGAAATCTATAAGCACACAAAGACACATGCACATGAAGAGCACTGTCTCAAGAGTATTCTCGGAATGTTAGCCATTCCTTATTCTCCTACACAAATAAATTCACATTTCTAGTCAGAGTTTCTGTTCTATGAGAGATCTAAATAGAACAATATTTCTGCTTATGCTCTTGGCAAATGCTGAAGCTCTCCTGCTGGAATTCTGTCATCTCTTTTCTGAACTCAGATGATAAACCAAATTTGCACATTGTTGATCTAAAGCCCAAGTCTTTAACCTGAGCATAATAAAATCACATTAGGAGTCATGCCTGTCCAAACACCAGAGTCACTGTGCCAGGGCTGCTTGGAATAGCTGTGAGTTGCTCATCTCTTCTTAGTTCAAAATTATTTGAGCTTCACCTGTTCCCATCTCAAATTATCCTATAATTGCCTTTTGTATTATACAGTTATATTAGCAGTATCAACTGTACCAAATGGCACCCAGACATCAGGGACATGAATGGCTGTCCCTTTTTCCTCACCTCATATGCTCTGGACAAAGTTCATAGAATTATTTAAGGGAAGAAAAGTTTGCCTTAAACCCAGAAATTTACTCAAGGGGTCAGCTAATCCATTCTTCCATATGAAGTGCTCCTCAAGGTCACAAAACTTTACTTTTAAAATTGCCGAGTTATTTCTTATTCATAAAATATATGTTCATAATTTTGTTATCAATTTTCAATGGGGAATACCAAAAATCACATCATGGTTATCATGTATTATATTGGAGATTTTCATCTAAGATGTTTGAAAATTAAAAGCTGCTTTCAAACTTCCCAAAATTGACTTGGCGAAATCTCCTGCATCATCCTTAGCTGCTTGTGAATGCCTGCTGTGTTAATTTCTAAATCAAAAGCCATTAGTGCCTGCTCTGCTTTTTAATAAGAGATTGTTTAAAAATCAATTTGTAAATACCTTTCCATATAGAAGAAAACGCTTTAATGTCTTGTAGAAAATGATCACTCTGATTGTATGTTTATTGTGCGCACTCCTTTTAGATTATGGCTGAAGTCTTCAGAGAGCCATGAAATGGCAAGAAGAGTGGTCATGGGGTCAGCAACCCTCCACCCTGGCATCTTCAAGTCCCATGAACTGGGCAGACATTTGGCCTCTCTGAACTTGGATTTTCTCATATTTAAAAACAGGAATACCTGGACATCATTTCCAACACTGTGGTAGAATAGCTATTGTGAACATCCCCTGACAATAACCAAAAATGCTGAATAATCTATAAAAAGCATATTTTAAAATTCATCACTGAGCTGTCAAGGAAAAAAGGACTTTTTAGAGTGGGGAGGAAAAAGAAGCAAAAGCTAGAATCTGGAAAAGTGAGCAGAAAGCTCTGAGGGAGATACTCATCTGGAGGTCTTGAGCTTCACTTGACAGATAAACAGTGTCTAGGGAAAAGGAAACAAGCCTAGAGCTGACTACAGTCAAATAGGAGAGGCCTGCATTGAGTAGGACTCCAAAAGCTTATATAGACATGCAAGAATAAAATAGAAACAAACATTTCTTTCAGAAGGGGACTGGAAAAAAAAAATTGGTATTTTTCAACCCAGGTATTGGTCTCCTCTGATATTTCATAATCACAACCAGCCACTGCAAATACTTCTAGCCTGAGTTCTCACACTACCTTTGTGAGCCAAAAACCACCAACCTGAAAATTTAATTTTCCAGGTCAGTAGTGTCACCAAACATCCATCTAAAGCAAACACAAGTCCTATTTGGAGGAATGCATCTTTTTCCCAGACTACAAAAATTCCATCAAATAACTTTCTGAGAAATACAAACTCACAGTTCATAGAATAATATCATAAAACACACAAAATAACAAGAACCAGAAGAAACAACAGACTACAGAATCAGACCTATAAAAATTTTATGCACTGAAATTATTAAGCCCAGATTATAAAATAAGTATATTTAATGTTAAAGATATAAAAGAGAATACTTAAAAATATGAGAAGAAAGTTATTTTAAAAACCATGAGGAAAATAAAAAATGAGAAATAAAAAATATAATAATTAAAATTTTAAAATCCAGGCATGAGATCAATCACAGATTAGACATAGCTGAAGAGAATCTGCAACTAGGAGATAGATTTGAAGATATTATCCAAATTTTGATAGGGATTACATTGAATCTATAAATTGCTTTGGATAGTACGGACTTTTTAACAACATTAATTCTTTCAATCCATGAACATGGGATGTCTTTTTATTTATTTGTTGTCTTCTTCAATAGTACAAATAGACAAAACAATCAAATAATAAATAAATCAAAGGTTTAAAAGCATAGAGGATAGAGTAAGTCTAACATACTCTATTATCATATCTAGCAAGAAAAAGAGAAATAATGGGGGAGATAAAATATACAAGGAGAGGATAGTGAGAATGTCCCACAGTTGAAGTAAGACAATAAATCTGAAGTTCAAGAAGCCTACTGAATGCCCCAAAATATAGAGATTTTTTAAACCCACATCTAAACATGTATGGAAATTTGAGGACAACAAAGAGAAAGGATATATTAAAACAAGCCAGAGGAAAAAAATACAGATTACTTAAAAAGGACCTATTATCATACTTATGACAGATCCTTTGATACCAACAATGGAAGCCAGAAGATGTTGGGATAGTAACTTTAAAATTCTAAGAGAAAAGAACTACAAACTAAGATTGTGTACACTAATGAAATTCCTTTGAAACAATCACAGATGAAATATAAATATTTCATACAAACAAAAACTGAGTTTGCCAAGATAAATGCTCTCTAAAGTAAATTCTAAAGTGTGCTTGAGGCAGAAAGAAAAAGCAAGGCCAATAAGAAGGTCTGAAATGTAAAACAAAATAGTGCCAAAAGAACATGGCATATACAAGGGGTCTTCAAAAAGTTCACAGAAGGATTTACATTAAATTTTAATTCTATTTTTCCACAAACTTTTTGAAGTACTTTCGTATGTGGGCATATCTAAACAAACTATATAAAACAACAATAATATTGTCTAAATTGAAAGTTTAAAATAAGAAGAAACGAAAACACAATCCAGCAATGGAGTATAAGTTATATGGGAGATAACTAAAATTAAAGTATCCTCAGGTTCACATATTGTTCTGGAGGAGGGTAGATATTCGTTTTAGTCCATGCTAAGCATGCATATTAAGGCTACTTACTAAAAAAATAGAATGTTAATAACAGAGTGATGAATAGAAAAAGTGCACAGGTTCGAAAATTTTAAAACATACTTTTAAATAACATTGTTTAAAATAAATCACAAAATGTTTAAATTTCTACTTATTGAAATATTACATATCAAAGTATTTATGATGTAGCTGAATGGTACTTAAAATAAATCGTATAGCCTTAAAAACATTTTTTAGAAAAGAAGAAAAGTTGCAAATTGATTAACTAAGCTTCTGACTTCAGAATGTGGTAGAAAGAACACCAACCACACCCAAAAAGAATAAATGAAAGGAAATAAAATAGATCAGAAATTAACAAAAGAGAAAACATAAAGTCAAATTAGCCAAATGTGGTTCTCAGAAAAGATACAATGAATAAACATCTAACAAGGTTCATTGTGAAAAAGAAAGAGAAGGCAGAAAAACTAGTAATCTGAACAAAAAGGAAAACATAACACGTAGAGAAATGATACGCACAATAAAAGAATACTATGCAATTCCTATCAAAATTCCAATGATATTTTTCACAGAAAGAGACAGAACAATCCTAAAATTCACATGGAACCACAAAAGACCCCAATAGCAAAAGCAATCTGGAGCAAAAAGAACAAAGCTAGAGGCATCACACTACCTGACTTCAAAATATACTCAAAGCTTTAATAACCAAAATAGCATGGTACTGGCATAAAAACTGACACACAGACTAATAGAACAGAATAGAGAGCCCTGAAATAAATCCATGCACTTACAGCCAACTGATTTTCAACAAGGGCACCAAGAACACACAATGGGGAAAGAACGGTGTTAAGAAAACTGAATATCCGCGTGCCAAAAAATGAACTTTGACCTTTATCTCATACCATTTACAAAAATCAACTCAAAATAAAGACTTAAATGTAAAAACCAAAACTATGAAACTACTAGAATAAAACATGGGAAAGCTCCATGACATTGGCTTAGGCAATAATTTTTTAGATAAGAGCCCAAAAGCACAGGCAACAAAAACAAAAATATGTAAATGGAATTACATCAAAATAAAAAGCTTCTGTACAGCAAAGGACACAACAGAGTAAAGAGACAACCTATAGTTCTAAAAGTATAACTACCATATAATCCAGCAATTCCACTACTTGGTATACAACTAAAGAAAATGAAATCCATATGTCAGGGAGATATCTGCACTCCCACATTTATTGCAGAATTATTCAGCAGAACAATGGATTAAAAAGAGAGAGATAGACTCCAGCATCAGAGGATTGAAGAAATGTTAGCACAAGAGACGACCAGAGAGAAGTATGTTGAGTTCTGGAACAGGCAGAGGCTCTATGTTCCAGGGAGGAGTGAGAAGCTAACTCAGATTAAAAACTCCAGCTACTCCAGGAACTGCAGGTAAGCAGTTCAGCTGGCAGCCGGGTCTGAGGCCTGTAAAGTTTCTAGGAATAAGAGGGATCGGGGTGGACCGAGGGTGAAATAGGAAAGAGCTAAAAGGCAAAACTAGGTTATGTGCAGACTCAGGCAAGAGAAGAACATAGGCTAGCAAGGGCCAGAATGCTGTCCAAAGCACCTGTACATTAGTTGTCTATTGCACTTTAAATTGCTGACTACTGTGCAGCCATGTGAAAAGGGAAAATAGCAATGTGTTAAAGGGAATTTATACGTGCCTTGATATGTAAACATACAGTCTGAGGAAAAGCAAAATCTAGAGGTCACACACCAGCAATCTTGGCCCACAGATATGTTCTAGTTGGTCTGCTTTAAAACAAATACATAAATAAATAAACATTTGTTTTTAATTTGGATTAATCACCACATTAAAACCCAGAGTTCTGATATGAGTTGAAATCAGAAGACAAGACAACACAGGGCCTGCATCACTAAGGGCCAATCGTCTGCTGGCACTTTGGGTGTGGCAGCCCTCTGTGGTTCAGCACAGTCCCCCTGCCCTTTGTGATCCCACTCACGCTTGTTACCTGCTGTACCCTGTCGATGTTTGACTTTGGTAACCTAGTCGGTACCTTTTAGAGTACAAGAGAGATGACCATAAGTATAAATCTCCACAGGGGATGTTTGAGAGGGTGTGGAGGGTTGCCTTACACCCTAAAAATGGGAGAAGTACGAACAGGCTATTTCCAATTCTCCCAGCTTGTCTGACTGTTTTAATTTTATATGTATACATTTATCATTTCCAGCCCAATGAGAGCAATAAAAGAGACTCTGTGATTACATAACAGTTTCATTTAGAGAAGTTCAATGACCTTTTTAAACGTTTCATTTTCCTTGTTATTATTTTTATCGACCTTACTAACATCTGACCTGAGCAGCTGCTCTCTGGGGAGCTGTCATGGGTGACCACAAGCTGGTGACCAGACGTAGGGAAACATAAGAAGCAACAATTCAGTGCAGCTGTGGTCTACTTGGAAACAAAAGTCACTGCCAGTCCAGTCTGGCAGGCAGACACAAAGAACAAGGGAGTTCTGGAGTTAAGACTTAGGACAGATCAGGGATCTGGGAAGTGTGGCAAAACTGACTACAGCTGCAAATCACAGCAGAGCTGCAGGAGGGAACATGCAGTAACATTTGGTCTTTCAGGACACACAAACACACCCAGCAGCCACTGCCCCCAGAACCAGAGATAAGCTAGCCCCTAAAGAATGCCAAATTATAAAAACCCACCAAACAAAATATCAGGGCCAAGAGAGGAAAGGGGAACGGGGAGAAGCAGGTACAAATTATCAGGCCTTAATGATGAAACTTGCTTGTTGATGTTGTCAATAAATACAAAACTTACACTTTCAGGGTGATACCATAAGAAACCCAATAAGGTGGTATTGGTGGATTGTTTGCATTTCAGCACAAGTCTCCCTCTAGTTGGGAGGGTCTCAATTTTTTCCACTTTAAGTGGCCCTGCAGAATAATACCATAAAACCAAGGACAAGTAGACTGACTTCTCCCATAAACTAAAATCCTCTGTGGTTCTACATTAGGCATTTGTAGAAATTCCAAAACTTTTATATTGTCACTTATACTGATGTAAGAAAGTATGTGGAGCATCTTAGTCTAGGGAAGCATCAAGTACATGTGGCACTTCTGCCTTTCCCTGCTCTCCTTTAGGAGTTGAAAACAGAATGTGGAGTTACAGAGCACGTGGTCCGAGTGGTCAGTTCAGCAACAGCATGTTTTTATGGTTATTTTCAGGGAGAAAGGACAATATTAAAAATCAGAAGATTTGTAATCCAGATCCAGCTCTACCATTTAATAGCCGAGTGATCTTGGGTGAGTCACTTCACCACTCTGAATCTCAGCTTAGTCATCCATAAAATGAGAATAAGAAAAAGTAAGCCATGTATCTCCCAGGGTTGATGGAGAATCCAATAAAACAAAGCATGAAAACATGTTTGTGCAGGCTGTAAAATGCTTCAGACACACAGAAGAGTAATGTCAGTGGGCAGTTTCATATGATGCTTTGCACTGAATGCCAGGCTCACCTCAGTTACTTATCAGGAAATCAGGCAATAGGTACAGAGAAATCCAACGATGACATCAACTGTCCCAGGGAATGTTGTAGTCATAACATGTATGACACGCAGACTCTGGGTGATCTGTTCAAAACAGCTGAAAGAGGAGACCTGGATGTCATTCCTCCTGAGGCGGCTGGACTGAGCTGGCATTGCATAGCCACAGCATCAGCAACTCAGAGCAAGAAAGGCCTCTCCCAGTTCCCCATTTCCTACCACATCAAAACCCAGAATTACACATTACACAATATCATGTTAAGTGTTTCCAAAATAAATTATTAGTTCTAATCCCCTGAATTAGATCTCTCATGTTTTGAAAATTCTGCAATTTCAAGTTTGTGTGTGGAGCCAATAGCAGTCACATATCCAGTCTGAAATCTGTCATGGAACAGTTTGGAAGTCCTATGAACCATTGCAACTCTTGTCACTAAGTCATACAATGCAGCCTCTATATGGGCTACACCCTAATAGAAATCATTAGTTGAAAAACAGAAGGGATTTTTAAAAGACACTTCCTTGAATCCCCATACCTGCCAGCCTCCACCCCCCCCCCAAAAAAGAAAAAATATATATACTTTCCGTTCAGACACTGGCTTTCAAGGTATGATGTGCTTTTGGCTAAGATATTTTAAGTGCTTTGTTTAAAATACTACACACATGAAAATTTTAAATAATCCCTATTCTCAAGTCTCTGTTGCATCCAGCAACTTAATTTTTAAATGTTCTATTAATTAATATTTGATATATGCAGAAGAATACATGTGAAACATATATGTTATAGAGCACAATAATAAAATGAAACCCACTAACTTAAGAACTAGAATCTGCTTTAGCAATTGCAGTAGTGGAAGTGAGGAGAACAAAACTAATAATTCAGGATTTTGCAAAGCCTGAAGGTCATCATTCCAAATATCAGGATGCATGGCAGATTGTAAAGCAGGTGAAAATTTTCTCACACCCGTTTTTTTCTTTCTTTATCCCTTCCAGGGGTATGTGAATTTTAAAATAAAACAGCCAGACCAAAAGAAAAAAATCTTAAATCAAAGAAATGGCTCTCTATATTGGTGGCATTTAGACACTAGTAATAGACCAGTTGGTAGATATCTTTGGAGAGGAAGTCATATTGTACATAAGCAGCTGCCTTCTTGGTATATTAGGAAAACAAACAAAAATCTTGTAGGGAACACAATTCCAAAATTCAGGTTTTTTCTTTTTTAATTTTTATTATTTATTATTAGCATACTCATTACTATAAATCATGATTTTTCTTTATGTCCTTCACCCCACCTATCACTCCCCAAACCCCTTCCTTCCCTTCCCCCACCAAAGGAAGAAAGAAAAAAAGAAAGACAAGACCACAAGAGTATGTTGAACTTACAGAAGGAGAGAATGAAATTCGGGTTTTTAAAGTTTAAACATGACAAACTGAGAACCAAGCTAAAAATAGACAACTCAGTCGAGCATTGTCTTTTAAATTTTTGATTTATAAACTACGCTCTATAGAAGATAAACCAACACAGGGCTGGTTACACACTTCGGTAAGTTGCATAGAGATAATATTGAGGCACAGCCCTAACTCTGGTTCTACTCATTGTCAGCCTCTGCTCTCAATCTCAGGGAGCAAACGTACAGGTTTTTTTTTAAATGAAGTCTTCTAGATCATATGCCTTGCTCTCAGTGGCTCTATTGCTTTTAACTGCAGTACTAGTTCTTGCTTTCACAGAAAGGAAAGGCCACAAACTCCATTCTGGCCTCCTCAGTACATAGATCCTAGTGGAGCAGCAGACCTAATGCACGAAATACAAGCTGTGTGACCTTTAGGAAATTTATCACCCTTCTGACTTTTTGACTTGCACATCAGAAATATGAAGGAACTAGACTAGATAAGTTCTAAATCCATTCTAATTCTAAAATTCTTTGATTCTAATATTCAATTTATATTTGTTCAGAGAAATGCATGACTCTATAGTGCTATTCCTAAAATCTTAGAAAAAAGGAAGCCCCCCACCTCTGCCTTCCACTCTTTTCTAATTTAATCCTTCTCTTCCCTAAATTCCGAGGTGATTGTGGACTTTCCTGGAAAGTCAGGCACAGAAAGAGAAATACCACATGTTCTCACTTATTGGTGGGAGCTACAAATAAATAAATAAATTCACACACACACAAAATAAATAAACCGGGGGGGAAGAAGACACAACAATTACAATTCCTTGAAGTTGATACGACAAGCAAACAGAAAGGACAGTGTTGGGTGGGAGCGGGAGAGGGAGGAGGGAGGGAGGTTTTGGTGATGGGCCACAATAATCAACCACATTGTATATTGACCAAATAAAGTTTTTTTTTTAATTTTGCTATAGAGAAAAAAAAAAAAAGAAATGAATGTTTCTCCAAGCTGAACCAATACCTAAAACAAAAAGGGAAACTAGGGCAAAAAAAACCTAGCATCCTTATGATTCATTTTTCCCCAGAAGAGAATCAAAGTATACCTTTGCTCCACTTGACAAACGTCCAATCAGGCACTGCCTTTTCTGAAGCTCGTCTGTGTGGTGAGGACGTTTTATACTAAGTGTTGTATTAAAAAGTAACTAATTAACTCTACTCTCAAGACCCTTCAGTTTTAAGTATTTTTATTCTACTAAGAGAAGCTGTTTCTCATGAGTATATTCTTAAAACTGTCAAACTTTTTTCACAATGAATACTTTTAAGCATATTTTGAGTATAACAAAACAGACTTTAAACACAATTTACAGAATGGCTACTTACAAAAAGGTTCTCTGTCATTAGGTTTGGAAAAATTTATGATATTCCAATGAAAGTCAAATGTCCCTTTTTCCCTTATCTATCTCCTTCTCTGTCTCAAATAATAAGCTCAGACATATTATGGGGTGAGGGGTGGTCCCAGGGAACCTCTGTTATAGGTGTTTAAGAGAAATCCAGCTAACTATGAACATCTCTTATTCAAAGTTCTGATATTTTTATGTCTGAATGGCTTCTTCCCTAACCAAGAAAATGTCAGTTTAGTTCACACAAATGTTGAGCCACTCTTGTTAATAACAATTAGAAAAAGAGGATGAATCCAGAAAAAAAGTGGGTTCCTTTTATGACCAAGCCTACCGTGGTGTCACAGTCAGGGGTAAAAAAAACATTAAAGCTCAGCTTTTCCTCACGACAGCTTGGCTTTTGCCCCCTCCCTCTCTCATTCTTCCTCACTTTCTTGCCTGTACTCTTTGTCCCTCCTCTAAGTAATTCCCCAGGATTCAGTACAAACCAGATCTCTCCCCATTGCTCAGGATTTTTCTGAGCTAAACCTTTCTTCCAATACTAGCTCTCTACCCTTTCCAATGTGCACCCAATATAAATTTAGCCTTTCTTGGCTTTTTTTAATCAGCAGCTCTGTCCATTATACTTTCAACCAAAGCCCGGGCCCATCACTACCACTGATAGCAAAAGATCCTTTCTATTCAGGAGATTGGGTTTGGTGGGGCGGGGGGAGCTGTGAATATTTATAAATCAATATTTTCAACCTGGTCATAAGGGAACTAACAGCAGTGGGTTATGGCTCATGACCACCTGGCATTAATTCTCACCACTTTCTGTGTACTTTCCTGTATGGCAGGGCTTGGATGCAAATTGAGTTATTCCACAGAGATGCATTTGCAGCAGCTTTGGGAGTAAGGAGGAATCCATCTTCCTGCTGCTGTTGCTGCTGACTAAAAAGGTCCAAGGGTTTGGGGACAGATTCAGCATTTCAGATAATGTGGCAGCAGCAGAAACAATAGTCAGAACAGTTCCCTGATCTTTAGACTTCTAGTTACAGCCTAAACCCTTGAAATCAACAGACAAGAGGCAGTGCCCTGATTTCTGCTCCTCCAGTCAAGTGTCTAAATCCCTGTATGGAATCCTTCCTGACTGAAATACCTTAGAGGGGCTTCTGTGTCCTGCCTTGAACTGACTGCTATGTTAAGAGCTGTGAAAAAAGAATATAAAGCAAAAGCCAAGTAAAAAAGAGTAGAGATTTTTCTGCTGGTACTTTTGGGATAGACAGACAAAATTGTAACATAGTTGGCATTGACCATCAGGAAAATGCAAAATAAAACCACAATGAAATTCACACTCACTATGGTGGCTATAATGTTTTTAAAAATAGATAACAGGTATTGATGATGATGTGGGGAAATTAAAACCCTCATACATGAGGAGTGGAAATGTAAAATGGTGCGACCACTTTGGAAAACAGTTTGGCAGTTCCTCAAGATGTTAAAATGAGAGTTATCTCATGACCCAGCAATTCCACTCCTAGGTATATACTCAAGAGAAGAGGAAACATACATTTACATAAAAATTTGGACACAAATGTTCATAGCAGCACTATTAATAATAGTGAAAAAGTAGAAATAATCCAAATGTCCATCAAATGATAATTAGAAAAATAAAATGTGCTATAGCTATACAATGGAATTTTATTCAGCAATAAAAATAAATGCAGAGCTGATACATGCTATGACATAGATGAATTTGAAAACATTATGCAAAATGAAAGAAGCCAGTCATGAAGGACCACGTATTGTGATTCTATTTATAGGAAATGTCCATATTAGGCAAATCTATAGTGACAGAGAGTAGATCAGTGGTTGCTTAGGGAAGGGGGAGATGAGGACTCAGAGAAGGAAGAATAAGGGGTGCAGGATTTCTTTCCAGGTAATGATAATATTCTAACATGGATTGCTGTGATGGATGCACAACTCTGTGAATCTACTAAAGCCATGGAATTGTATATTTTAAGTGAGTGAATTTTATGGTATGTAAATTATATCTCAATAAAGCTGATTTTTAAAAGATGCAGGGCAAATCAAAACCACATTGAGATATCATATCACTCCATCCAGTTACACTGGCCATTATTAAAAAGACTGACATTAACAAATGCTGGTGAGGATGTGGGGAAAAGGGAAATCTTCTACACTGTTGGTGGGACTGTCAATTAGTACAACCACTATGGAAAACAGTATGGAGGTTTCTCAAACAACCATAGATAGATCTTCCATATGATCCAGCAATCCCTCTTCTGGGTATATATCCGAAGGAATGAAAATCATCATGTCAAAGAGATACCTGCACTCCCATGTTCACTGCAGCTCTATTTACCATAGCCAGGTGCCGGAGACCAGCTCCAGTCGAGTTGGGGTCTTTGAAAGAGGGATGGAGAGGTGGCGAAAATAACAAACACAGGCAGAGACCTTGGTTCCTTTGAAGCACATTCTCACCCTGCGGACTGTCAGCGCTGTCGCAGCCAGAGCAGCTAAAGCAGCTGAAGCAGCCTTCAGACTGAAAACAGCATTTTTATTTGTTACACAACACGGGGGGGGTTAATGTGGGCATTTTAACTACATAAACCTTTAGAATTATTAAACCAATAGTTAAAAGGAAACTTTTCTTAAAATTACATCAGTTCTCATAAAATTAATAATCCACAAGGTTAAATAAAATTCGGTGGTCAACCAATTCTTTCTGGTGATTATATCTGTTGTGGTTGATTAGTCCATGACTCGCTGTTCTTGACGTTTTTCACCATTGTGTTTCTTTTTTTTTCTTGCCCTCGTATTAACCTTAAACTTATTACTACCAGCACGCATAAATTATATGTCTGACTCAAAATTGAGATGGCAGCGATTGCGGTTTCAAAGTGTTAAACAAACCTTATATATATTTTTAACTTTGATTTAATGATTCTCATATTTCTATAGGCAAGAACCTATTGTTTATTTGGAAAAGGAATAAAAGATGTTTGAACAGCTTTATCATGAATGTACTTAATATAGCAGCTGTGTGGCCCAATGTAAAGTGTCAAAGTGCACAGCACCATCCCTCACAAAACCAGGTGCATTCTAAATTCCATCTATAATCTTTATTTTTAGGAGGGAAAGTTGTGCATCATATGTTTTTGTCCCAATATCTTACTAAGATGTTTTTATTTAACTTAGGACACCAATGAGTAACAGGGTTTCTACACATTCTTTCTCATAAACTTAATTCTTCCTATAGTATCTTTTTCCATTAATTCCAGCCATTCTCTTACCATTAATATAATCCCCTGTAAATGACGTTTGCCAACTTAAGTCATATTTAGGATGTCCCCTGAGAGGATACTAAATTTTTCCTTTTCTCATTTTATAACCCACATAATCATTTACCCAAATGGTGGGAAGAGGATGGGGACTTCTTTTATTTATAAGTTTATACTATAAAATCAATTGCTTATGGTTAATCATATCTATTGTTTTTGAAACATCCGTTGGTGTAATTAATTGACTCAAAAGGGACAATTTGGAATTATTCAATCTTCCCGGATCCTTAGTGGGGCTATCTAATTTCATGACAACAACTGTTTGTGTGTCATTTTCTGCATCTTTCGGGAACTCAGGAAACTGCCATGCCGACCAAAACATCAAAAGAGAAAGCAAAAGCAGCACCACTATACCGAGGCAAAGATCTCTACAGCGAAAGCTAGTGCTCGTAGCCACGGCCTTGCCAGCTCGGAGAGGGCAGCCCAAGTTATTCTTTACAAGATCCTGCCATGGCGTGGGCCGCGCCAGCCAGGCAATGGAACCAACCTCAGCATCCATCAATGGATGACTGGATAATGAAAATGTGATATATATACACAATGGAATACTTCTGAGCCATAAAAAAGAATGAACTTCTGCCACTTGCAGCAACATGGATGAGTCTGGAGAAAATTATGTTACATGAACTAACCCAGACAAAGAAAAAGAAATACCGCATGTTCTCACTCATGACTGGCTGCTAGGAAGGAAGGGAGGGAGGAAGGAAGGAAGGAAGGAATGAAGGAAAGAAAGAAAAGACCACAACAATACGTTGAACTTTCAGAAGGGAAGAACAAACCTAAGGATACTAGAGATGGGGGGAGGGAGCAAGGGGGTTTGGGAAGTGATAGGTCTGGTACAGGGCAAAAAGAAGTATCATGATTTGTAAGAATGAATATGCTAATAATAAATAGTAAAAAAAAAATTTTAAAGATGCAGGGCAAAACAAGGACAATGTTTTTTTAAAAAGTAAAGTTGGGCTATGTGTAAAGGAGAAAAACATTAAGGCACAGACAGAAGAAGCTAAAGGAAATAATTCACAGCACTCTAAAAAATTCTCATGTTCCTGCGTACAAAGTTTTCAGAAAGAGTTAAAACTAAGGAATCCTGCATATTAGGAAATAGCTATACACTTGGAGTGATATCTAATGTATTTTGTATATCAATCATCCAAGTTATTTTGCATCTCAAGAGCTATGATGAAAGTCATTTGTCAAGACCGACATTAAATGATAAAGACATTGAACATTTGAATAGATATCTAACATACAGGGGCAGATTTACTATGAAGCTAATGAAGCTTAAGCTTCAATACCCCTCATTTGCTTGGGAATCTTCCAAAGCCCCGGGAAGAGCCTCAGCAATGAATTCACAAGGTCACGTGTTTTTGTAAAATTTGCACAAATAAAATTTTTTCACAGCAATTGATTAAGACTGGTGTTCTTTCCATTTACACTGCCCCTGTATGAATCCTCTCATATGGGATGGCGTTGAAGTTCCTGCAGGCATTTTACAGATCTGGGTATGGGAAGGTTGAATGGGGATATGTTTAGTTTGAGATTGATGGGATATATTTTTGTGGTCACAGTCGCCTCCCTGTGTGTCTTCTATTATCCACATACTTAAACTGCCAGATACCTTAGGCCACATCCATACTGGCACACCACCTCCAGCCTTCCCAGTTGTGTTGCCTTCCCCCTCAAACATCTCCTTAAACAAAGAACGCCAGACAAAGGGCTGATGTGTCTTATTTTCTCTGTAGAGAGTTAGTTATAAAATTGGCATAAAAATGTAAGCAAGAGTATTCAGCCAAAATGTGCCATGGAGTTTATTAATGAAAGTTTTATGCTATTTTTCAGAATTCTATAAAGTTTATGGTATTAGCCAGGTTTTCTTAATGTGTTATTTGTTTTGATTTCTTCTCTCATTAAAAAAAAGTACTTATATCTAATCTGTATCTAATGTGTATTTTTCTTTTCCTTAAAGAGGACCCCCCAAATTGTGTAAGCTTTAGGCCACACAGAACCTGGATCCATACCTAGGGAGAAATATTTCTTTCCTCTTTGCATTCATATTGTGTAAACAGAGCAAAACAAACATAAGTGAATCTCAGAGAAGATGGAGGATGAGGACATCCTTCCAAGGTTGAAGGGGTATGAATGACCATAATCTGCACTGAGCACATTGATACTAAGTGGATACAAAATACCATTGGTCTTGTCATTATTTTGAGTAGAAACTTACTCGTTTTCATTTAGTGAAAGCAAAAAGCATTTGATTTTTATTGAAATGTAATTGATTACACGTATTTGTGGGGTAAAGAGTTAAATACCAATACCATGTACAATACATAATGATCAGATCAGGATAATTAGCGTATTAATCATTGCAAAAAGTAATCATTTCTTTGTGTTAAGGACATTCAATCTCCTCTCTTCTAGTCTTGTGATAATATGCAGTAAATTAATGTTACTTATAGATACCTGTACATCAATAGAACTTATATTTTTTAACTAGCTGTTTCATGTCCATTAACCAATTTCTCAGTATAGCCCCACCCTTCCCCCTTTCTCTCCTCTAGTAAGCACAGTTCTATTCTCTCCTTCTGCAAGTTCAGCTTATTATGATGATTGTTGCTTCATTCATTCTTTCTTTCTTTCTTATTTCTTTATTTTTTAGCTCCCACTTATGAGTGAGAAAATGTGGTATTTCTCTTTACGTGCCTGGCTTATCTCACTTAACATAATTTTCACCAAGCTTATCCATACTGCTGCAAATGGCAGAATTTCATTTTTTATGGTTGTGTAATATTCCGTTGTGTATATATACCACATTTTACTTATCCAGTCATCTGTCGATGAACATTTGGATTGGTTCAATACCTCAGCTCTTGTAAATAGAGCTGCAATAAATATGGGAGTGCAGGTATCTCTTCAACATGATGATTTCCATTCCCTTGGGTATACACCCAGCAGTGGGATTGCTGGATTGTATGATAGGTCTATCTGTAGTTGTTTGAGAAACCTCCATACTGTTTTCCATAATGGTTGTACTAATTTACAGTCCCATCAACAGTATAGGGACATTCCCTTCTCTCCACATCCTTGCCAGCATTTGTTATTCTCTCTCTTTTTAATACTAGCCAGTCTAACTGGGGTGAAATGATATCTCAATGTAGTTTTGTTTTGTATGTCCCTAATAATTAGTGATCTTGAGCATTTTTTCATATGCCTGTTGACCATTTGTGTGTCTTCTTTTGAGAAATGTCTATTCAGTGCCTTTGCACATTTGTTAATCAGCTTATTTGTTTTTTTTACTTCTAAGTTGTTTGAGTTCTTTGTATATTCTGGATATTAATCCCTTGTCAGATGCACAGTTTGAAAATATTTTCTCCAATTCTGTAGGTTGTCTTTTTTACTCTGTTGATTGTTTTCTTTGCTGTGCAGAAGATTTTTAGTTTGATATAATCCCATTTGTTTGTTCTTTCTTTTCTTGCCTCTGCTTTTGAGGTCTTACCCATAAAGTCTTTGCCTAGTCCTACATCCTGAAGTGTTTCCCCTATGTCTTCTTCTATGAGTTTTATAGTTTCAGCTTTATATTTACGTCTTTAATCCATTTTGATTTGATTTTGTTGTATGGTGAGATATATAGGTCTAGTTTCATTATTTTACATTTGGATGTCAAGTTTTTCCAGCACCATTTATTTATTTATTTATTTTTTGACCGGTAAGGAAATCGTAACCCTTGTCTTGGTGCTGTCAGCACCACACTCAGCCAGTGAGTGTACTGGCCATCCCTATATAGGATCCAAACCCACGGCCTCGGCGCTACCAGTGCCACACTCTCCCGAGTGAGCCACAGGGCTGGCCCAGCAGCACCATTTCTTGAAGAGGCTGTCCTTTACCCAATGTATCTTCTTGTTGCCTTTATCAATGATCAGTTGGCTATAAGTGTGTGGATTGATTTCTGGGTTCTCTATTCTGTTCCATTAGTCTATGTGTCTGTTTTTATGCCAGTACCATGCTGTTTTGGTTACTATAGCTTTGTGGTATAGTTTGAAGTCAGGTAATGTAATACCTCTCATTTATTTTTTAGCTCAGGATTGCTTTGGCTATGGGATCTTTTGTTGTTTCATATGAATGTTAGGATTGTTTTTCTATTTCTATAAAGAATGACGTTGGCACTTTGACTGGGATTTCATTGAATCTATAGATCACTTTGGGTAGTACGGACATTTTCACAATGTTAATTCTTCCAATCCATGAATATGGAATGTCTTTCCATCTTTTTGTGTCCTCTTTAATTTCTTTCATCAGTGCTAGGTAGTTCTCATTATAGAGATCTTTCACCTTCTTGGCTAAATTTATCCCTAAGTATTTTATTTTTTTGTAGCTATTGTAAATGGGCTTGCTTTCTTGATTTCTTTTTTGGCTAGTTCATTATTGGAGTATACAAACACTACTAATTTTTGCATGTTGATTTTGCATCTTGCAACTACTGAAATTGCTTTCCAGCTCTATGAGTTTTTTGGTGCAGTCTTTAGGCTTTTCTATATATAGGATCCTGTCATCTGCAAAAAGGGACAATTTGAATTCATCTTTTCCAATCTGGATGCCTTTTATTTCTTTCTCTTCCCTGATTGCTCTGGCTAGTACTTCCAATACTATGTTAAATAGGAGTGGTGAGAGTGGGCATCCTTGTCTTGTTCCTGGTCTTAAAGGAAAAGCTTTCAGCTTTTCCCCATTTGGGATGATGTTGACAGTGGGTTTGTTATATATAGCTTTTATTGTGTTGAGACACTTTCTTTCTATACCTAATTTACTGAGAGTCTTTATCATGAAGGGATGTTAAATTTATTGATCTGATATGTTCACACATCTTTGCATCCCTGGAATGAATCCTACTTGATCATGGTACATAATCTTTTCAATGTGCTGTTGTAAACTGTTTGCTAATATTTTGTTGAAGGTTTTTACATCTATTTTCATCAAGAATATTGGCCTGTAGTTTTCTTTTTTGATGCTGTATTTTTGTCTGATTTTGGTATCACAGTGATGCTAGCCTCATAGAATGATTTTGGGAGAATGGCCTCTGTTTTGATTTTTTGGAATAGTTTGAAAAGGATTGGTATTAATTCTTCTTTAAAGGTTTGGTATAATTCAGCAGTAAAGCCATCTTGTCCTGGGCTTTTCTCCTTGGGAGACTGCTGATTACTGCTTCAAACTAGTTGCTCATTATTGTTCTGTTAAAGTTTCTGTTTCTTCTTGGTTCAGTCTTGGTAGTTCGTATGTGTCCAGAAATTAAGCCATTTTCTCCAGATTTTCAAATTTGTTGGCACATGGGTGTTCTTAATAGTCTCTAATGATTAGTTGTATTTCTGTGGTATTGGTTTTAATGTCTCCTTTTTCATTTCCAATTTTTGTATTTGGGTCTTCTCTTTTCTTTAGTTAGTCCAGCTGTTGGATTGTCGATTTTGTTTATCTTCTCAAAAAACCAACTTTTTGTTTCACTGATTTTTTTGTATCATTTCTTTGGTCTATTTCATTTAGTTCTACTCTAACTTTACTATTTCTTTCCATTTACTAATTGAGATTTGGATTGTTCTTGTTTTTCTATTCTTTGAGGTAACATTAGGTTGTTGATTTGAAGTCTATCTAGTCTTTTATGTAAGCAGATGTTATTGCAGTAAACTTCCCTTTTAGTACTGTTTTTGCAGTATCCCACAGGCTTTGGCATGATGTGCTTTTATTTTCATTAACTTCAAGAAACGTTTTCATTTCCTGCTTAGTTTCTTCTTTGAACCATAGGTAGTTCAGAAGCATGTGGTTTAATTTATATGTTTTTGTAAAGTTTCCAAAGTTTTACTTGTTATTCATTTCTAGTATTATTCCATTGTAGTCTGAAAAGATACTTGAAATGATTTCAATTTTTTAAAAATTTGTTGAGACTTGATTTGTGACCTGACATGTGGTCTACATTCCATGTGCTGATGAGATAAATGTATATTCTGTAGTTGTTGTTTGACGTGTTCTGTAGATCATGTCTGTCAAGTCAGATTGGCCTAAAGTATAGTTTAAGTCCTGTTTTTTCTGCTGATGTGATGCCTGAATGTTCTGTCCAATATTGAGAGAGGAGTGTTGAGGTACCCAGCTTCAACTGTATCATCTCTCTCTCTCTAAGTCTAATACTATTTGCTTTATCTATCTGGGTGCTCTGATGTTGGGTGCATAATTTTTATGATTCTTATATCCTTTTGCTGGATATATCCCTTTATCATTATAAAATGACCTTCTTTCTCTCTTTTTATAGTTTTTGGTTTAAAGTCCATTTTATCTGATATAAGAATAGCTATTCCTGCTCATTTTTGGTTTCCTTTTGCATGGTATATCTTTTTCCATCCCTTCATTATTAGTCTGTGTGAGTCTTTATAGGTGAAGTGAGTTTCTTGTAGGCAGCATATACATGGGTCTAGTTTTTTAATCCATTCCACCAATCTATGTCTTTTGAGTGGTAAATTCAATCCATTTACATTTAGGATTGCTATTGAAAGGTATTTTCTTACTCCTGGCATTTTACTGATTTTTGTAGGGTAGTTTTATGTCTTTTATTACCTTCTTTTCCTTTCATTGTGCCTTCAGTGTTTATTGGTTTTTTGTAGTGTTAAGATTATTTTCCTTCACTTTCTCATTTACATATCTACATTACCAGTGGGTTTTATTCTTTCTCATGTATTCATGATGGTGATTATTGTTTTCAGATTCCAGATGTAAGACTCCCTTGAGCATTTCTTGTAGGGCTGGTCATATGGTGGTGAACTCCTTTAGTTCTGCCTGAGAAATACACTATTACTCCGTCATTTCTAAAGGTTGCTTTGCTCAGTTATAGAGTTTGGATATGTTGTACCCCCAAAGCTCATGTCAAAATCTCTTCCCCAATGTGGCAGTGTTGGGAGCTGTTTGGGTCATGGAGTAGATCCCTCATGAATAAATTAATGGCTTCCCTGGGGTTGGGGAGTAGTGAGTGAATTCTTGCTCTATTAGTTCCTATGAGAGCTGTTTAAAGAACCCTGGCACCTCCTCTCTATTTCCCTTGCTTCCTCTCACCATGTTATCTGCCTACACCTGCTGGGTGACCTGTCATTTTCTGCCACAAGTAGAAGCAGACTGAGGCCTGCCCCAGATGCAGCTTTCCCAGGATCAGGAACCAAATAAACCTCTTTTGTTTGTAAATTACCCAGTTTCAGGTATTCTGTTACAGCAACACAAAAATAAACTAGTACACTGGGAATAATATTCTTGGCTGGCAGTTTTTTTTCTTTTCATACTTTGAATATATCATCCCACTCTCTCCTGGCCTGTAAGGTTTCTGCTGAGAAATCTGCTATTAGTCTGATGGAGACTCCCTAATAGGTGACATCATGCTTTCCTCTTGCTGTTTTTAGGATTCTCTCTTTGTCTTTCACTTTTGACATTTTGACTACAATGTGTCTTGAAGAGGACCTTTTGGATTGAATCTGATTGGGGAATCTTTGAACCTCTTGGTTCTGGAAATCCATATCTCTCCCAATACCTGGGAATTTTCCTGCTCTTATTTCATTGAATGGGTTTTCAATGACCCTTTCTCCTCCTCTTCTGGAACACTCATAATTCAGATGCTTGTATGCCTAAGATTGTCTGACAGCTCTCATAAGTTTTCTTCATATTTTAAAGTTATATTTTTCTTTTTCTTGTCTGCCTGGGTTAT
Organism: Cynocephalus volans; assembly: GCF_027409185.1. Taxonomy (NCBI): domain Eukaryota; kingdom Metazoa; phylum Chordata; class Mammalia; order Dermoptera; family Cynocephalidae; genus Cynocephalus; species Cynocephalus volans. The sequence goes on from NC_084461.1 coordinate 104,164,410, forward strand.
TTCAAAAAGCCTGTCTTCAAAGTTAGAAATTCTTTCTTCTGCTTGCACTAGCCTGTTGCTTAAGCTCACTGTAGCATTTTTTGTTTTTGAATGAATCCTTCCATTCTAAGAGTTCTGCTAAGTTTTTTTTCAAGGTATCTGTATATTTGTAAAATTCCTTCTTCAGATTCTGGATTGTTTTTCTCATTTTATTTTGTTGTCTTTCTGAGTTTTCTTGTATCTTATTGAGTTTCCATAAGATTGTTGCTTGGAATTCCTTTTGAGTCATTTCTAAGGTTTCCAGCTTCTTGGGGTCTGGTACTTTTCAAGAATTATTGTATTCCTTTGTGAGTGCCATATTTTCTTGTTTTTTCATATTTCTAGTATCCCTACATTGTTGTCTGGGCATCTGATGGAGCAGTTGCTTTTTTTAATACTATGGAGTGGCTTCTGGGGAGAGAGACTCCCTCCTGTAGATGTGTTTTCTTTGTGTTTTTTAAAAATTATTTATTTATTAAAATTATTATTTTTTTACATTCTTAGATGTTGTTGCAGAGCAGTTGGGAGAAGGGGGAGAGGGGAAAGGGGAAGGAAATAGGGTGGGAGGAGTAGGAACGGGGAGTTTAGTCGAGGCCTGTGGCACCCACCTCACCCCAGCTTGGGAGCCCAGGGTGCTTCCTGCAGTGGCCTGGTGGTCATCGCTGGGCAAGGTCTGGTCATCAGGGGTCTGTGGCTGAGGCCCACAGCCCTCCTCCTTCCCTGGCTTTGGAGCCTATGAGTCTTCAGTCCTTCAAGGTTTTATAGGTGTTCTATGGTCGTGTCAGACCGTTACTAGTTAATATCAGACTTTTTCTCTGATCTGTGGATATTTTGTTTTTCTTTCAGTTCTGCATTACATTATTTACTGTTCCCACAAGTTAAACTCTGCACTGAACTAATTTGTTGTCCTTTGCTTATGTCTAAAATGGGGGAACTTCCTATGGGGACCAGCACTTGAATCCTGTAGTTGAGCTAAATTGCTGCTTTGCTGCTGATTCCCTGGAGAAGTCTTTTTGTGCAGCTCAGGTTTTAATTTTTAATCTTAATTTTAAATCTTTAATTTAATCTTGTATGTACTTCTGGTCTCATGAGGTCCAGTACACCTGGGTTGCATGGAAACTCTGGTCTGGGCCTAAGTCTTCTCAGCAAACTGCACCCTCTGCAGTTCTACATTCCCGACCAGTCTCCACTGAGTGAGCCTGTGCTAATTGGAGAGCAGATCAGCTGTCCATGCTATGCCCCAGTGTTCTCCTTCTAGGCCTGTCTCCCCTGCCCTCCACAACCCAAACACTTCCCATGGGGCAGGCCATGAGTTGATCCCTTATGATGACTCACCAGCCTTTTTGTGGCTCCTTTTTTCAGTTGTCTGTGGCTCCTTTTTCCTATGTGGGTCCATGGGAACCCTGCTAGTGGTCTTGCTGGCCTGGTGGCCACCAAGACTCTCTTCTCCCCTGCTGCCTCCAAGCAACTTCATACGAAGGGCACAGCTGCAGCTTTTGCCAGCTCTTGCTCTGTGTGCTCACCAGCTCAAGCCTTAAAGTGGCCAGGGCTCAAAATGGTGGGAGTGATCCTTTCTTTCTCTCGTCATGGCTTCTCTTACCTTCCTGAACTCTGTAGTTCTCTCTTCCTCTTCCAATGAGCTCTAGTCACCCCAGCTCGACTATTGTTGCTTTTTAATAGTTGTAAATTGATTGATTTGTGGGATAGAGTTTACACTGAGGACCATCTATTCTACCATCTTGACCAGAAGCTGTAGATGTGTTTTATATTGACCATTGGGTAGGGTGTTTTGGTTTGGGTTCTGGGTAAATTCAGTAGTGTAGTCTCTGTGTGGTTATTTCAGCTGTATTCAACATCAGAGTTGTTTGTGAGTGCCTCCATGACGTAGGCACTGGGGCACTCAACGGTTCCTTGCTGAACTGAGTGACACTGGGTTGGGTTATTGAGGTCATGGGCAAGATCTCAAGCCCTTGGAAGAAGAACCTGAGTGCCTTATCACTCCTTGGCTGATAGGTGCACTGGGATGTTCTAAAGGTTCTCAGCTTACATGAATAACCTTGGGTGTGGCTTCTGGGTGTCAAGACTAAGATCTTAGGCTTTGAGAGAGACAATGAGGTGTAGAGCAGCCCCTCAGCTAAAGTGGGTGACTCAGTGGTGTCACTGGGGTTCTGGGTAGAGCCCTGTACCCCCATGGGAAGCATTGGGGTACTCCGTAGCTTTGCTGTTGAAGTAGGCGACACTAAGTGAGGTCACTGGATTCATGTGTGGGGCCCTGTACCCTCAGAAGAGGCACTGGATTCCTCTGCAGCACCACTGTTGACCTAAGAGAGGTACTGGGACACTCTGGACCTCCTCAGCTGGGGTGGGCTGCCCTGCGCAGTCACTGGGGCTGTGGGCAAGCTGCTGTGTCCCCATAAGAGACGTTGGATCCCTCTGTAACCCTTCTGCTGGGGTGGGCAGCCCTGGGTAGGCTCACTGGTGCTGCAGGTGTGGACCTGAACCCAAGAGAGGCATACAAGTCCTGCACCACTTCATCACGGCTGAAAGAATTGCAAGGGAATTTCACCAAAGAAGGTGGGGTTGCTGGCAGTGGCAAGTGTCCCTGATGAGGTGGCTCTTTGGCTCCATAACATGTGCACACTGAATGCCTCTGTCCTGCGGGTGGCACCCTCACTTCCCTGGACTGCCTGTTCACAAGGCTCAGGACACCATGTAGACTTGGTTATAGGCAACCTGATGCAATGATGTGGCCTCAGGGATGTGGAACCACTGCCTGGCTGAAGCAAAATGTCCTCAGGTGTTGGGACCGATCCCAAATCTGGGATCGCTGCAGCAGCCAGGGATCCAGCGTGTGGGGGTGCTTCCACATGTGTCCCTCCCTGGGTCAATGCAGTCGCATGTGCTTGCAGCAGTTCCCAAGACCAGGCACACAGCCACACAGGAAGCCTCTCGGAGAGGCATGTGGGTCCTCCGCCACCTCCTCACAGGTGTGAGAATTGTACAGGCATTTTACCAAAGAAGGCAGGGTCACCACCAACACTGGGTAATGACCCCTATTAGGCAGTTTTCTGGCTCTAGAGGGTGTATGCGCTGAACCTCTCTGTCCTGACGGTGGCACCTCGCGGCACTGGACTGACCGTTCCCAGGGCAAAGTGCACCATGAGGGCTCAGGTGTAAGTGACCTGGTGCAATGATGTGGCCTCGGGGGTGTGGAGTCACTACCACTGAAGCAAAACGCACTCCAGTGCTGGGATCAATCCCAAACTGTGATCACTGCAGCAGCCTTGGGACCCAAGGGGTGGAGGGAGCTCTGCACGTGTCTCTCCCCAGGTCAATGCAGTTGCATGGGCTCCAAGTAGTACCCACCACCAGGTGCACAAATTCCCCTGTGGGTTGGGCCAATGGCTGTCAGTTTTGAGCTCACTCACCTCTTTCCTGCAGGCAAGAAACTTTTCCTGGGTCCTTGCTGCTCCTGATTGGGGTACAGGGTATGTGTAGCCAGGAATTTTCTTCCCTTCTCTATTTGGTTATCCTGAGTTTCTGCACTCACCAGCATCTCTGCTATTCCTTTGATGTGTTCCAGCTCTCTCCCTTCACCTTTTTCTTCCAAGTGCAGTTGCATGTTCGATGTACTCTCTGTGGGAGAAACGAGAGATGTATCCTCCTAGGCAGCCATCTTGCTCCACCCTCTCCCCAAAAACCATTTTAAGGAGTTTTCATCGATTAGAATCTGGAACCCACTTCTATTTTTGTCATAACATTTTCTCTTCCTTCACTAAAAATTCTCCTGCCGTGGAGTTTTAAAGAACATGATTTTCACAGTTGGTAGCAGATGCTCTACACATTTGTGATACAATCAATCATGTGTCTGAACAGCATATATAAAAATATTCTCAAATTTTTAACCTGAAACCCCAATGAATTATCTGGAAAAAATTAGTTGAAAAGAGTAAATGAGTTTAATGAGGTTGTCAAGCATAGAATAAACATAAGAAAATACAGTATAATGAAAAAGATTGAGAGAGAGAGATTTGAATTATTTGCCTCACTATACACACAAAAGAAAGTTCAAAATGACTTCAAAGATTAAAATGCCAAAAACGAAAACCTAAATATGATACCAGAAAACACATGTAAAGACTTCGTAAACTCTCTAAATTTGACCCCAAAGCTAGAAATCATAAACAAAAATGAGTAATGTGATTATGTAAAACTCTTCAAAATTCAACATTACCAAAAACAAACAAAAAAATAAATAAAACAAGATTAAAAGCAAACCAAACTGAGAGAAATATTTGCAGTGTATGTGGCAAAAAGCCTCTTTAAGTTTTAAAAAATACCAACAATTAAAAACATAAGAGACAAATGCCCCAAAAAATACATGAACAGAGGATATGAATACAAAATTGACAGAAGAGAAAATACAAGGATACAAAGGAAAAAATTAATACAAATTAAAGTAAACATGAGAGGGGAGAGCGGGAGGGGGAAAGAGCAATGGGTAAAGGGACATGAAAATAAACTACAATGTATATTGAGAAGTTAAAATAAAAGTAAAGAAAAAAATAAAGTAAACATGGCATACCACTTTTTGTCTACTAAGTTCTTAAGTTTTTGTTTTTGTTTTTCTATGAACTAATAATGTCTAGTGTTGGGGAAAAAGGAGAGAAAGGGACATGCTCGCACCTTTATAGAGGGCAATTCACTGTACACATCAAAATGCTTAAATGTTCATACACTTTGACCATCAATTTCATTCTAAGAATGAGTTATAAGGAACCATTATTTATAATTCAAATAATTGTATAGACCGAAAAACCCAACAATTAAGGATGAGTTACGATAAACAATGATGTGTCCTTATGATGGAATACAATGTATCCATTAGAAAAAAATTGTAGAAGAACATCTACTGATATAAAAGATAGACACAAGATAGTGCTAAGTGAAAAAAAGTATATTTTACAAAATATGCAGAATATTTGTAAAATTCTTGTAATTCTAGAGCAATTTTGGTAATAGTAGCAATAGCTAACATTTATAAGCACTCATTATGTGTCTGTAATTGTCTGATTTAATTTTCACAACAATGCTATGAAGTAGTTACTATTATCTTCATTTTATAGGTGGGTAAAATAAGACAGCAAGAAAATAAGTTACTTGCCCAAAGTGAAGTCAGGACTTGGACCAGGCATTCTGACTCCAGTTCCTGCACTCCTAACCACAGTACTAATTACTGAGTTAAGCGATTATTAGAAGACTAGATTAAGCATCAGTTATTAGTAAGAAATTCTCCAAAATATTACGTATATTTATTTCTGGGAAATAAAATTATGGGTGATATATATTTTCTTATTTTTTCTTATCTGTATTTTCTAAATTTTCCATAAGAAATGTGTAAACTTTCATAAAGAGAAAGCAGGAATATTAGTTTTTATAATCCATTCTTTCCATTCCTTTCCTATCTCTAAGTAAGGAAATAATTGTTCTAAAAAATAAAATACTCCTACTACCACCTGCATGTCCTACAAAAAAACTAAGATATTTTAAGTATTTGCTACCTAATCTTAAAAGCTCCATCCTGACTTTCAGGGCTTTCTTTCATGACAGTGTGGTAAGGGTAAGCATGGGGGTAGGGAATGGGCAGGGGGCACAGTTTTAATCTGTCATAAACTAGTAAAAACTCTGTCTCCTACAGAAGTTGTTTTATTTATTCATTCATTCCAAAACTTAAATTCAGAAGTTTATAAATTACAATAAAATCAAAATGGATCAAAGGGCCAGATGTTGCAGGCAGGATGACTAATCAAACAGAGCCTGGGTAATGTGCTCCACGCCCTGTGCAATGGGAAGTAATTACTCCAACATTAGCTTAACAGTGTTTAAACAACCATTTCATTATATTTTTTCTAAACTGGTTAAATTTTCTTGGCATTTCTAATGCATCATTACATCTGCCTTGCATTTAGATAATGCACGGCATTGCTACCCATTAAAAAATTCCCTATTCTCTTTCATCACCTTAATAAATCTAATTTGGCTTTATTTGCAGAAAGTTTAATAAAGAAGGATGAGTTTCTCTTATGACTGGCATACCTTGAGTGGAAACATCCCCTCTATCAATTGGCTAGAAACAGTTGTTCACAGAGGTATAAGTGGACCCCCAAGTGTAGCCACTTAAGTGTATGGGGTAAGAGAAAATTTGTAGCACAAATGCCACCGTAGAATTACTATCTACGCTTTCCAAGACTGCTGAGGGGTGAATATGATGACCATGGGACCATCTAAGGCACTGTTTCTTGTTCCTAAATATATATGCTAAGGAATTATAACAGAGAACAACAACATTAAGAATAATAAATTCACATTTTAGCCTTCTGCTTCAATATTATATTTGCCCTCAACACATAGAGACTCAGGACACTGTAGCCCTTGCCCAAGTAAATGGACTGTAAAGTAATCTCAGGAAGAGATTAGTTGAGTTGAAAAGCTCTGCTAGGGTATCAAATATGCCAGGCAATCGCTTACAGAAACTCAAACTGTGCTAAGTTCTCTGGGGAAATTTTTTAAGCATTGCAAATAAATGGATCATGTTGGTGAATATTATGCGGTAACACTGATTCCGCCTTTTGAACTTAAGGTTTTGATAAGTGAAACTCAAAACCATAAAACAAGTGCCCTTGGAAATCAGAAGAGGAGAGCATGCAGTCCTAAAGGGAAAGAGAATATCAGCTGATGTCAGCATGCCATGCTCTACACTTTCAAGAAAGATGCAGATGTTTGGGGACAGAGTGGAGAGAGCAACGCCTCATTTATTCTTGTGACAGAATGAAACATTGCAAAAACAGATTCCACCAGTGTTGGGACTCTCACTTATAAGTCAGTGACTCAATGTCCAATTCTATGTCACTATTTATTCCCCCAAACATAGCCCTCAGTTTTTACTTCCACAGTGGGAAATACAACCATGTATAGTAAAATCTACTAAATCCAAATTTGAAGTCTTGTGTTTCAAAGCTCTGAACCTTCCCCTTCTGTACATTTCTCCCTCTCCCCTACTTGCCTTTATTTTTGAGCACCGTCATGGGGCCTCTGTTGACAAGTCACTTCAGAGTCCCACTCTGCGTGCTCCACTTCATCCCTTCCTCACTGAATAATTCATAAATCCTAACATAATGGTAGGAATTTCAGTCTTGGCCTCTGCTAGGCTGATGGCTAGTGATGGGCAATGAAGTCAAAGACAAGTTGCATATTCTTAAAAAACAAAACCTGTTGTATAGAGAGGAGCTTGGCTCCAAAACCATCTAAATAACTAATTGTGGAATATTCAAGGTATGTTAAGCCTAAGAATGGTTAGGGGGATGTGATAATTTCTCCTTTATTCCAGGTGAGACGAGCTCAGAATGCTACTTGCTCACTATAATTACCCTCCAGCCCCAAGACACCCATGTCTCTGGGATACGTGATTATGAGCTCTGATTTCAGATGTGTTATTTCTTTAGCTCTCTTCTCACTTTTAGAGTTGTCATCTTTTGTTGAAAAAATGCAACTTTTCTTTGCTCCAATCTACTAGAGTAGTAAGTGCTTTTATTTGTTCTCACTCAAGTTATCTGGTGGTCAAAACCTTCATTTCAACACAATCGATCTCATCTACCTGTGAAGAGGAAAGAAATAGAATTGATCAATACACCCAGAGGTGGGACTGACTGATGGTCAGATGAATGTTAACTCCCTTCAAGAAAGGCTGACCGTTCCTCAACTCCTAGGCTCTGAAGCCACACACTGTTTGAAGCTCTTTTGCCTGGACATAGCCATACATTCAGGCATACTTCCAGATACGCCATGAGACCACCATATCCCCTCAATTGTAGCTTTACTTTGCTCCTTTGATTCCGAATTCTACCATGGAGTACACACAGAAGAAAAAAGAAATGGTGACTACTTTCAAGAAAATTACAATTAAAAATATATATTCAATTTTTATTTAACTTATGAACTATATGAATATTTTGGCTAAATCATGGATAAAACTCTGCTGGGCTGTCACTGGCTTTGAGCAATATAATTTCATAGAAGTTTTCAAAATGTGCCAGTCTGTCATTTCTCAAAATGTGACTTAAGAACTTGTTAAATTCTCTAGCTCCGTGCCGGGCCCACAGTAGAAAAAGTCGTGGGGATGGGGCCCAGCAATCTGATGTAGCAGCTCTCCAGGTGATTCTGATATAGGTTGAAATTTGAGAACCACTGTTTTAGACTAACCAGTCTCCCAACTTTCATTGACTATTCAGGAGTTTCTTACCAGATTACTGATTATTGGGGGACCCTAAAATAGATAGCTAGACCACGTGCATTGATTAGCACAGGGTCCAGGGCTCATAGAAGAGAACAAGAACGCAGTTCCCAACTGGGTGTCAGGCCAGACAAATGGTATGACAACAGGATCTTTAAAGAATAGCACCAGAGAGAAGAAGGCTAGTAGCGTGGGCCAGACTGAGCAGCAGGCCTGAACATTAGTGGAATTCATGGCTCCTGCTGTAGTCTATCAATCTATAATGTCACTTGGGACCCTGTAGTTCTATGCAGACAGAAACATAAGGGGCTGGTTGGTTGGTGAGAGTGAGAACACCAGGGGTCAGTGGGTCTGGAGGGGAAGCAGTGTCACAGGCAGCAGCGAGGGCAGCTGCTGTGAGCTGCAGAATGACTGACCGCAGACCAAAGAGCAGAGACAAGCAGAGACAGCTTACAGGCCTGAAGCTCTACTTTCCAAGGTGCAGGGGGAAAAAAAGGAAATACCTGTTAGCCACATCACTGGAAGCTCAGCATATTGATTTCTACAGTTTTGTTGCATATGAGGTGCCCTTCCAACTGACAGGTGAGAAGGGGTATATATTAGTATGCATATGTCTAGTATATACAGGAACAGAAAAAATTCCAGTGTTTCCCATTGCCCATTCTCTGACAAGAACCTATGTTATCTCCCCTGTGCAGACTTTGAAAGGCATAGAATGGACCACACAGAGGTCCTCATATCACATCTTATTACAGGCTTCTCAATGCCACCACAGCCACAGGGGCTGCCTAGAAAACTTGTCCCATGGGGAAGGCTCTCATCCCCTCTAAGCCACCATACCACCTGAGCTACGGAATGATCATCGCCCAGTGTTCCAATACTTTCTAACACAATCAACTTCTAGGTTATCCATCTTCCCCCCATATTTATTCTCATACTGTGTGTATTCTCCAATATGTTCTCATTTTCTTTCTCCAAACCCGTAAACCCATTGACTCTACCCTATGAAATTCAAGGTTAGTTATCTGCAAACTCCTCTTTATCTTCAACCTCTTTTTGCTCCAGCTGCAACTTGGCTATACCTCAAGGATACTGCTTCCCCGACTCCTTCTCAGGTGGTGGTGATTTTTTCTCCTGCAGCTCTTTAACCCCAGCGTTGATGATTTTTGAACCCTATCAACCTGCTACTTCCAAGAACTGTGTGTTTTCCTCCTCTCCTCTGTTCCTCTGAACCCCTGACTCACAGCTCTATCACCACACTTGCTGCTGTCGTCTACTGACCTGGCAGACATCTCCCTTCATTTGGAAGGACCTCAACATCTGATTGATGTCTTTCTCTGTAATATACTCTTTCAACATTCTTGGTGATCTCAGTATCCATCTGTACCAGGTTCCCAATACACTGGACTCTCATTCCATGGGCTTCCTAACTTCCAAAAATCTCTTCCACACCTTATCTACTCACTACAGACCTGGCCATCACACTACCTCCAACATCTTGATTTAAAATACCCGCTTTCTGACTATCGTCTCTTATCCTTCCAAATCACTTAGTTACATGCCCAATTCCAATGATCTGCCACCCTGCAGGGACTTCAAGTCCATGGACATGACCACATAGCTCAGTGTTCATCACCCCTTCATGTTCCCACTTCCTTCCCATCCAGCTTAGATTCCATGGTCTAGAACTTTAATAATTCTCTTGAAAATATTATTAGCTCCTTTGTTCCCTCTCCTGGCATTGTACAGATCTGGCAAAACTCCTAACCTTGGAAAAAATCCAGTTTTTTACAGACTGTGTGACTATATCCACACAGCTAAACATTTCAGTAGAAAATCACTCATGACACTACTCCCTTTAAATGTATGGCCTCAATTCTCAAATGGACCCTCAGTATTAACAATTCTACCACACTTCCCCAAAAGATCTGCCTTCCTTTATGAGTTTCACACCTACTCTCTTCAATAACTTTACATCCTTTAGAGAGACAATAACATAAATGCGATCAGATGAGAACCACCTGTCTTCCCCCACCAGATCTACTAATAGGCTTGCACCTGTACTCACCCTCTTATCATCCTTTTATAATGAGCACAGTGGCTCTGACCCTGTCTAAGGCCAACCCCTCCATGTGTATACTGGATTCCACTTCACACTCCACCTCAAGGACTTTAATACCTCTCATACCTTAATAAAAAGTATGTTGTTGCTCCTACCTGTATTATTTCCATCAGCACATAAATTAATTTTTAAAAATAATCCCCTTTGACCCACATCTCACTCCAGATTCTGTCCATTTCTCTCCTCCCCTCATAGAAAAGCTTTATGTATCTCTCATCTATCTATTGCAATCAGGTTTTTGTCTACCACTTCATAGAAAAGGCTTCTGTCAAGGTCACCATCAACCTCTAACTTAACAAACCCCATTTCTACCCTCATTTTAGTCAATCTCTGAGAAGTTTCTTCCATGATTGAATGCTAGATGTGGGGACACAACGTTTAGTCATAAGCCCTCCTCTCTTCTCTGTCCCCTCTCTCCCTAGGTGATCCCATCTAAGGATGTCTCCTGCTATACCCTTTTGTTGTATATATAGACATAATGAGTCACTCCTGAGAGGACACTAGGGAAATATGACAATGTATTAACTTATAAATTTATTGCAAAGCTTTCCTTCTCATCAGTCACGTTATATCAGGATATCAACTGAGTCCCACAGTAGGTTGAGCATGATGTGGCCAACAAAATCTCCTAAAAGTCATCCAGCCAAGATTTCCCTAGTCTTCCCCATATTTTATGTTATTTCAGAATGCTGATGGATGGGCCATGACTACTTAAAAAGTCAGACAGAATTATCAGTCTCTAGAATCAGTCTTCATGTTTTTAAAATAGCAACACCTCTCATACAAGGTTCTAAAGAAGATTAAACAATGAAAGCTCAAAACAAATATTTTGTACATATAGGTGCTTTATAAACATTCGTTTCTAAAGGAAAGTGAAACTCAAAGAGAAAAAAATATCTGTGGCCAAGGGGATCAGGAAGAGCTTAAAGAAAGAGATAGCACTAAATTGGATCTTAAAAACTGGACAGAATTTCGAAAAGAAATATAAACAAAGACATGAAGAAGGAGAAGAACAAAGTAAGTATGGAGAGAGGGGAGTGCAGTAGATTATCTGGGGCACACAGGTGGAGATTAGCCTAATTTGTGAAGGATAAATAATGCCATGGTTTGCTTTCATCAGTCTTCATTGGACCCGAAGTCCTGATGCTGGACTTCAGACCCATGATATCTGCTGGCAGGACCCTTTGACACCAGCTCCTCTCTGACATGATCCTCTGGCTACTCTTCAACTTATCAGTCCTAACTTCCTCTTCTTGCCTGCTTCCAGGTCTTTCCAGATAGCTTTCACCGTTTCAGTGCTCTACCATACTCTAATCCAAGCACTTGGGGCTCCCTGGCCCATCAACAAAGCTCCAAGTCCAAGAGCACAGACACCAGTAGGGAAGCTAGAACAGTGTCCCATGTTTGAGGAAGAAACTGTCTGATCTAAAATGAAAGGACAGGGTTAGTGAAATTCATATATGTAGAAAAAGAGTAAGAATTCAAAATTAATAAAACTGATTGGGTGTAGCTCCATTAAGTGAGAGTGAGCCTCCAGGAATTAAAAAAGGGCAACAGAAGTAGGAAAATAAAGAGAAGCCAGGCAAAAACGATGAGTTCAGCTCTATGACACTCTGCTCATCTCCCAATACAACAAATATTTAATAAATATTTGTTGATTGATTGGTTAAATAAAACAGGTTTGGGCTCTTACTAGATGTTTTAGACATTTGCATATGTCATAATCTCCTGACCAAATGTTTACATTTTTAATTTGTATTTTTAAAATGCAGCTGTAATTTTAGTAGACCAAATAAGGCAAACAACAACTATTTGCTACCTGACCTTTGTTCTGACCTCAATTTTCTTAGAAATGTATGAGACAATCCCATTCATTGTAGTGGCAATGTCAATGGATGTAATTGATTGCACCTGGAAGACAGAAATGCTACTGCAAAGCTAGAGATATAAACCACTAAGCCTAGAAAAACATTCATTTTTCAATATTGAAGAAAGGGATTTCTCAATTCCAGTGCTTTGCATCTCAGAATAAAAGCATTTGGTCCCTCAGGATCAATAGCTAAGCTTAAGCTGGAATCCAGAAACATTACGAAAAAAGAACCCTTAGGTTTTACCAACTATGGTTTAAAGGAAGTTTCATGGTTGCTGCAATGGTTTTTTGTTTGTATAGCTTTTTAAAATCCTAGCTAAAGTAGTGGACCTTATATGAATTGATAAGGAGCCCAAAATAACCTTATTACGGATTTTCTTTCAAGCTAGGTGTATTCTATGAGAAAAATAGAAAGATAGAGGAAAGAGAGGAAAGATAGAGGAAAGGGAGGGAGGGAGGGAGGGAGGGAGGGAGGGAGGGAGGAAGGAAGGAAGGAAGGAAGGAAGGAAGGAAGGAAGGAAGGAAGGAAGGAAGGAAGGAAGGAAGGAAGGAAGGAAGGAAGGAAGGAAGGAGAAATGGAAGGGAGGGAGGGAGGGAGAAAGCAAAACCTCATAAAGTGTTGACTCTAAGTGTTTTCTGTCCATGTTTATTTCCATGATCGTTTTACTCCCTTTCCTGCTTGGCTCACACATTCCTAAAATATTGTAACAATCTTCTCAAAAACAGGGAGCCCTGCATCTCAGGATTTTTTATTTGAAGGGTGCTTAGCCTTGCCTACCATCTCTGTGAGACATGAGATCCAAGAAGAGAGTGAGTATATGCCTAAAACTAAACAAATTAATGAAAGAATAAACAGATGAAAATGGCTGCATTCTGAAGCAAATGAACTCACCATCAATACAACACGCACACTCTAGGTTTCTCAAACTTCAGATATCTACATTCTACAATAATTTTTTTTTTGTAACGCCTCCTGGTTTTATTAAATAAGATTCCTTTGAAAGGAAATTTCCTATGACTATCGTAAATGCAAAAGCAGTATCAGTTGACATAAATAGCCAGCAACTATGAAAACAAATACAATAATCTTTAGATTCTTTGACTTGGTGAATGGTTACATGAGAGTTTTCATTGTAAATTTTTTATAGCAGCTTTATAAGTCACACACCATATAACTGACTCATTTAAAATATAGCAAGACAATGGATTTTAGTATATTTACAGTTGTGCAATCATCATCACAACCACTTTGGAACGTTTTCATCACACCAGAAAGAAACCCAGTGCTCATTAGCAGTCACTCCCTTTGTAATTATTTTTAAACTATACAGATATATTATATATACTCTCTCTCACTCATTCACGCTCTACACACACACACACACACACACACACACACACACACACAAATATACATGAGGTTACATCAAAAAGTTCTGGGATAATGGAATTAAAATACAATACAAATCTATCCATGAACCTTTTAAAGATCTCTCATATGTAAAAGTGTAAACTAACAAAGATTATGTTAGTTAAATAAATAAGTACAATAAAAATAAATCAATACATATTGACCTGCTGAAGGCTCTGGGCTGAAGCCTCCACTCTCTTTATGAAGAGGTTGTTAGAGATAAAAGTTTTCAGACCAACCCCCACTGAGGCTTCCTCCTCAAAGTAATCAAAATAATTTTAAAAGAATTGAAGTAGAAATGACTTTCTCACCAGGTGGTTCAAAGTTATTTAATGTCTGCCCATGTGCCCCAGAGTCATCTCTCATACCCTGGTGCTAAGTATTATACTCTCAGAAGCACTATGCTAGTTGTAGTCACACCAGAGCTGATCTAAAAAAAGGCCCTAATTGCTAATTATGCAATAAAAATTTGCAACATTTCACTGAAAATATTTTACTCCATTGGTTTATAATCCCACTTGGCAAATGTGCCTCATTGAACCACACTGAGCTTCTCCACCCTTCTGCACCCAAAAGGCTCCTCAATCTAGAACAGGGATTGGTTTGCTATTTATGTCCAGCAATCTTGTCCATGGCTCTTTCCTTAATGATGATGATATTCAGATTATAGTGACTGCTATAAATCAAGTCTTCCATAGTGTGACTATGCATCTTGATCAATCAGTCAACAGGTTTTATTTGGTCCTTGCAGTACTGGGTGGAATAAAGGAAAGCCTGGAAAATTAATATATTTACAAATGTTGTATATATACACAATGGAATAGTATAAAGTTTTAAAAAGAAGGAAATTCTGTCATTTGTGACAACATGGATAGAACCAGAGGACATTATGCTAAGTGAAATAAGCCAGGCACAGGGCCGAGCCCATGGCGCACTTGGTAGAGTGCTGCGCTGGCAGCGTGGTGACGCTCCCGCCGCGGTTCGGATCCTATATAGGACTGACCGGTGCACTCACTGGCTGAGTGTGCCGGTCACGAAAAAAACGACAAAAAAAAAAAAAAAGAAAAAAATAAGAAATAAGCCAGGCACAGAAAGACAAACACTGTATGCACTTACTCATGTGGAATCTTAAAAAAAAGTTGATATCATAGAAACAGAAAATAGAAAGGCAATTATCAGAGGCAGGGAGAAGAGTAATGGAGAAAAGGAATATGTTGATCAAAGGGTACAAAGTTTCAGTTAGACTGGAGGAATAACTTTTAGTGACCAATTGCACTGCATGGAGACCACAGTTAAATAACATATTGTATATTTCAGATTTGCCCTCATAGCTTTTAAGTTTATGCTGTATGCCTTTCCTTTTCCCTATGCAGAATCACAGGTGAATGACAGTTCCACAACACCAGTCCCCACTGAGACTCTGATGAGAGCATTTTTTCACCTTTTGTGGATAAAATCCATTTTTAGTTCAGGTATATGTGTCAAACGCTAAACTGCTTGAGTCCACCTGTCAAGGATCACAAGTTCCCTAATTAAAAAATAAAGTCCATTCATGGAAATGGTGGTTGCCTGCCAATAGGCTCTTTGCCATAGCTATTATGAAAACTGGCAAAAAAGTAGATAAAAAATCATTTTTCACCCCAACAGATGAGTCTTTCCTTACGAATTGACAAACTTAGAATACCTTCTAAATTCTGAATTTAGTCAGATTCATAAAGGCAAATGTTCAGGGAATTATACGTATAATAACTTTCTAAGAACTAGTTTTTAAATTGAATTTTCCATTCTTGATATATTTAATAAACCCCCTGTCTCTCACACTAAAGCTCATGTCAGAAATAACATATATAACACAATATTCACAGTGATTATCTACCTGAGCCACAGTTTACTTATGGCAAGTTTATATCCAAAGTTTAATCTAACATTAAAATGTTTATTTACGATTAAATGACTTGCAAATTATCACCTTCTAACTTAACACAAATTCTAATTTGAATTTTTCTTTGAAATTTCTAGGAGAATATACTCTAACAAAAATCAAAAATTAAAAATTTGAGTGTTGGGAGGGCAGAGGATTTTAGCAGCCATTCAGGAGGGTTGGACATGGGACCTAGGTTCTCCTCCTGCTGCAAATCTTTTCTTAGTCTTCAAGTCACTCTCCAGTTTCTATGAATTAGAATTTATTCCCCTGAATGAGAAAAGAGTAATTGCTAATAAGCAATTTAGCCTGAGATAGGCAATGGAATTGACACCAAAGTTGGGTCCTTTCTACTAAGAGTATTAACTAGTTTTGACAATATAATGCATATTTGAGGTATATTTATATTTGTTTATAAATTACTATACAGAAATTTACAACTGTGGTGTCACATTTGACATTCAAGCAACACTAGTGAATCAGAAGTGTGATAATTGAAATATATTCCTGAGATGCAAAAACAATACGAACATGAATTTAGTGTGATATAAATATGTACAAGTATACCATAGAGCTGAACTTGTCTTAATAAATGTGTTTTAGCAACCAATGCTATTTCTGTACTTTATGATGGGAAACTATTGACATAACTTCAGGGAAAAAAATATAGTGAGATTTTCAACATCAGTTCAGGTGCATTTTAAGAAGCAAAGTGGCAGTCGTTCATGGGCATGTCCAGGTTCCTGAATGTCTCCTTTGTGCTATTTGCTATCCACATAGCCTGGACTCCAAATTTACTGTAATTTGTGGTTCGGTTTTAACTTCATATTTCCAATATTTTTATAACTCAGTATTACTTTCTGTTCTCTAATATGAATTTATAATTTATTCATACAAATCAAGTGTCAGACAAAATTCTCTAGCTTTTTAATCTAAATTCCCTTCTTAAAAACTAGTTTGTGAGGAGCCAAGGGCAGCCCTCTTCACCCAGAAGAAGGCAAGAGAGCAATGCCCAGGGTCCTAGGCAGGAGCTGAGGGTAGCACCCAACCCCCTGCCCAGAAGAAGGCAACAGAGCATGCCAAAAACACCACTACTGTGCAGTTGGCCGAGCACAGCCACTGCCACAGCAACGGCTGCCACAAAAGTGACTCAACACCACAGCAGCAGCCACAGCCACTGTGCAGGTGGACCACCAGACACTCAACTGCACTGAACCAAGGAGAGCCACCAGTGGAGACCAGAAAAAGAATAGTATGTCTCTTTCCTCAAAGAGTACTACAGAGTAACAGAAGAAGCAGCTGCTCTACAAGGTGACCAGACAGCAACACAGAGATTCTAGAAATATGAAAAGCCAAGAAAATAGGACACCACCAAAATACAGGAATTCTCAAATACCAGACCCTATAGAGCAGGAAACCCTTGAAATGACTGGAAAGGAATTCTGAGCAACAATCCTAAGGAAACTCACTGAGATTAAAGAAGACTCAGTTAGACAACATAATAAAATGAGAAAAAAATCCAGGATATGAAGGAAGAAATTTACAAAGAGATTAATACCTTTAAAAGAATGTCACAGAACTCATGAAACTGAAAGATTCACTCAATGAAATAAAAAACACAACCAATAGCTTAAACAGCAGGTTAAAACAAGCAGAAGAAATAATTTCAATTTCTGATCTTGAAGATAGTCTTTTCAAAATAACCCAGACAGATTAAAAAAGGAAAAAATAATTTTTAAAAAATGAAGAAAATGTAAGAGATCTAGCACACAACCTTAAGCACACAAACATTCAAGTCATGGGTGTTCCAGAAGGGGAGGAGAAAGGCAAAGCCATGGAAAACCTATTCGGTGAAATAACAATGGAAAACTTCCCAGATATAGGGTGAGACATGGATCTTCAGATCCAGGAGGATCTGAAGATCCCCAACAGATTCAACCCCAAAATATCCTCTCCAAGACATATTATTGTCAAACTGGCAAAGCTCAAAACGAGAGAATCTTAAAAGAAGCAAGAGAAAAGCATCAAGTCACCTATAAGGGAGCCCCTATCAGATTAACAGCAGACTTCTCAACAGAAACTCTACACGCCAGAAGATATGAGATGATATATTCAAAATACTAAAAGAAAAAAACTGCCAGACAAAAATACTATACCAAGAAAGGCTATCCTTCGGAAATGAAGGGAAAATAGTGCATTTTCCAGATAAACAAAAACTGCAGTAGTTCATGACCAGCCTTCCAAGAAATCCTCAAGGAAGTCCTGCATCTGAAATCTGAAGAATGATCACTGCTGTGAATGCACAAGAAAGAACAAAACCCACTGGTAGAACAAAAATGTAAATGAGAAAGATAAAGAAACTAAATCTTCTCATCACAAAAAGCCATAATGACAATATAATAATGCCCCTGCTTTATTTCTGATTCTAGTAATTTCAATCTTCTCTCTTTTTTTCTTGGTCATTCTAGATAAAGGTTTGAAAATTTTGTTGATCTTTTTAAAGAATCAACTCTTGGTTCGTTGATTTTCTCTTTTGTTTTTAATACCCTATTTCACATATTTCTTTTGTAATTTTTGTTATTTCCTACTTACATTTGCTTTTAGTTTAGTTTGCTCTTCCTTTTCTATTTTATTAAGGTAAAAGTTTACATTACCGATTTGAGATTTTTCTTTTTAATATAGGTGTTTACAAGTATAAATTTTCCTCAAGCACTGCATGAGCCCTGCATCCTATAAATTTCGGTATGTTCTGCTTTGATTTTTATCTCAAAGTACTCTGATTTTTCTCTTTACCCATTGTTTATTTGGGAGAGTGTTGTTTCATTTCCACACATTTGTGAATTTCCTAAATTTCCTTTTGTTATTGTGGTCAGAGAACATATTTTCTATGATTTTAGTCTTTTTAAATGGATTAAGACTTGTGGCTAAAAATTAAAAATATATAAATAAATAAATAAGAAAAAAAGACTAGTTTGTGCCACTCAACAGTAATGTCAACTAATGTCACAATATGGAACTTAGTAGGTTTGATCATTGTGCTTACATTCTTTAAAATTCTATCTTTTTGCATGTATGCTAGCTGATGTCTTAGAATGCAGATAATAGCAAACCAAATCTTAAAAGAGCCTGGAGGGAGCATTCCAGCTGGTACATTTTCATAATATGAGCCTCACAAGTAACACAAGTAATCTCAACAACCTCAAACTCTAAGGGTGACTGTAACTCATATTTCATTTTCAATGGTATGAAACGTTGGGTATACTCTTATCTGTTAACTACTTGGGTAACTTTTCCAAGTATGAGAGATTTGATTTTCCTGCCAACACAGTCGTAATTTTTACTCCCACTAAGAAACAAGAGTCATAAATTACATACTGAATTTCTAGTCCTTGATCCCATCCCGGCTTTTTGCCTTTTAAAAAATTTACCTAACACAACGCATCCATCTGGCCTGCCCAGTCCAGTCTTTGCTAACTAGATAAAATGGATACTTGAGCCATTATGGTTCAACATCCACAACAATCTTTTGGGCAGGAGTCCAATCAGGGTTCCTTGGGAATCTCGGTTTCTGAAAGGAGTAGCCCTCTGTCTTCACCATGTCAGTGTGGGGATGGTGTCTCCAGCCATTTTAATGTATTTATACAAGAAGACTCTTTCAAGAGAAAAGTGTTGGCCCAGGATCAAAGCGAAGTCATAACTAAAGACCCACAGTCTTGAAGTTTCACAACAAGCCATGCTTAGGAAATCAAAAAGACTACCGTGAGAGAGAGGTATTCATGAGAGAACACAGTATGTTAGAAAGTGTCAGGGGGCAGACAGCCAGAGGAAGCAAAAACAAACTGCATGGAGAGGGCCAGAAAGAAGCAGGAGGAACCACTGGGTGACTCTTTACGTGGGCCAGTTATGCAGTCCTGGAGAAGCATCATCTGCCTTTGCTGGCCTTGCTAGATTTTTCTCACTCAGCTGAGAGTGTTCAAGGATAAATGTTCAGCAACTCTGCTCAGACGATCTTACCTTACCTCAGCTTCTTTCAGCCAGTCTGAAAATACTAGGCAGGCAACTTTTGTCTACAGAAGAATGAGGATGAAAGAAAGTACTTACCAGAGAACGGAAATCAGTTGCAAGTGTATGGTTGTCCCACTGGCCAAGGCATGGGAAAAAGCACATTTGTCAAGCCTGCCACTGGAATTGTGTCTTGAAGTTCTACCTACAATCTCAGCAGTTCTGCCCAAGAGGAAGTGCTTCTATGCCAGTGTACTGTATGATCATGACCTTCTCAAGCAGTTAGTTCACATCAGATACTACAGCCAAAAGCCTAAGATTTTTAATTAGCTAGAGCAATCTGTGGTTTTGTTAAAAAAAAAAAAAAAAAAAAAAAACCTTGAAAATCGAATAAGCAGTGCTAATTATCAGTGAATTTTATATCAGCCATTTGAACAGATATCCCTTTCTCTTCACTAGCTACTTCTCCCTCTTGCATGATTAAGTCCGCCCTGATGGGCGCCAATCACTTAGAAGGAACAGAATTCCTTGCTCATTCCACAGTTACTGCCACCTTTCAGGGTAGCACCCATCCAGGGTGGTGGGATGGCATAACTTAAGGAAAATTAGGCTCTCAGGGATAAAGCCAGGTTGTTTTCTATTCTTCATGAGGCTGATTGTAGTTGTAGCCAGGGTTGTAAGAGGAAGAGGTAGAGTGTTAATACAAAGCAATCTGGAGAGAAAGAACTAAAGGCCTGGTTTTCGGCCATAGAAAGCCAAAGCTGTCTGTTAACCTAGAGGTCAGGGAGGCCTTTGCTCCAAGGAATCTGTAAGGCATCAGAGAAAGCCCCTCAAAAGACTAACACCAGAACAAAGTGCAAGCTACACAAGCCTAAAGACAGCAATTTGAGACAAATTTCAAAATGTGGCAACAAAACAAGAAAATCAGCTTCCCTGTGAAGACCAGCTGCAAACCAGGGCTGGGCAAGGCCTGGAGTCTGTACAGGGGAAAGGCTTGCCAGCTTAGCCAGGGAGGGGAATAGCTAGGGGAGACCACAATCTTGACATAGAAGAGGCCCAAGGCCCAAAGAATTAAGAAAGGGATGCCAACCAAGAATGCCAAGAGAGGAGGACACAATGCAGGATACTGGGAACAGAGAATAGGACTGAGTGTCCCTGGGTCCAAGAAACAGAGATTGTAGGTTGATAAGTGTATTCATCTATTTTTCTGTTGCATATAACAGAATAAGCAAAACTGATTAATTTACAAAGAAATGAAATTTTTCTTACAGTTTTGGAGGCTGGGAAGTCTACGGTCCAGGGGGCGCATCTGGTGAGGGCCTTCTTCTGTGTGGGAACTCTATAGGGTCCTGTGGTGACCAGGGTATCACATAGCGAGAGAATGGACTGAGCAAGAGAGAGCTTAACTTCTCATTTGCTATCCTTATGAAGCCATGAGAATCACGCCTATTACTCCATGAATGGATCGGACCATTCCCAAGGGCACAATCCTCACAATCTAATCACCTCTTAAAGGCCCTAACTTTTAAACCATAATTATATTTCTCACCCTCTTAACACTGTTATAAGGGAAGTAAAAAAAGTTTCCAATACATGCACTTTGCAGGGACACATTTAACCCATAGCAGTGAGCAATCTGGCTTCTAGCCATAGGACTGTTCCTTGGTGTCAAGGACTGAGAGGAAGGATCTAGTTCCATCCCACCCACTCCATTACCCTTCCTCTCTCCTGTTCTTTTATCCTCTAGTCTGCTTTTCTAACCTCATTGGCATAGAGGGTATCTCCCCCTTCTCCTTCCTGTCGACGTCTTCTCGTCTTCTCTCCTTTCCTCTACTTTTGTGCCTCCTCTCCTCTATCTCTTTTCTCTCCTTCCACTCTCACTTTTCATTTCTACAATTTTATAAATTTTGAATTGTGATAAATCATCCTAATGGAGAGAGTAGGAGAAATGTAGACGTGACAAATTAAGGGTACTGAAATGAGTCTAATTTGTGCTATTCCTGTATGATTTCAAAAAACTAAAAAATTAATATACACTCACAAGGCTGTTTACACGACTTTTTTGCAGCTCATCTCTCAGGGAAGACACATTTTCTGCATGTAGTTTATGAACAATGGCTTGGGGAACCACACCCTTGAAAGTTACAACAGCAGCTCACCCACATCCCAGAAACTAAGTATAATGTACACTTGTTAGAGACCATCTCCCATGGGTTCCAAATCCCGGGTTTCAACTTTTAATGTCCAATAAAACAACTTTTTTTGCATCATTTCTTCTATTGGCTTTCATGCTTAGAAATCTCTCTTTAGTTTAAGAGCCACCTATATTTTCTTCTGTTTGTTTCTGTGTTTATATTTCACACATAACTGTTTAACGTTTCTGGGATTTATTTTGATATATAAGATGGTGCTGGGAGGGAAACTAACTTTAATTGATTTCCCCAATACTGTTAGTGAATTAATTATTACTTTCCCATTGGTTCATAATATTTCATTATAATCTTTTAGCTTTTGATATACTGGGGTCATACTAATATCTAAAAAGATTACTATAAAAAAAAATCCCCTTTCACTATGCTTATTTAACAACTATGAGAATTTCAGGGAGCATGTGGTCTCTCTCTGTGGCACCATCACATGATTAACATACTTTATATTTTATGCTTAGCAAAACGCATAAAGGACAGTGTCACCATGAGAAGTTTTGGTTGTTCACAGCTCCACCAGAAGCTCTGGGTTGTCAGAATCAGTGGAATTTGGAACAAATATAAACTTTTTTTTTAAAATTTTTATTGAATCATAATTGGTTATACATATTTTGCGGGTTCAACATTGACATATGTTGATCAAATCAATATTATTAGCATATATATTGTTACAAATCATACTTATTCTTTATGCCCTTGTCCAATCTCTCCTCCTCCCCCTTTTTTTCCACCTCCCCCCTCTAATTACCCTAGATTTTTTCTCTCCTGAAAGAGTAATGGTTACTCTGTTGATTTGTTACCTAGATGATTTGTCCAATGCTGAGAGGTGTGTTCAGGTCCCCCAATATTATCGTAGAGCAGATGCTTCTTCTGTCACTCTGGAAAGGGCTTTGTGCAAATATAAACATTATAAACATTATCATTAGTTCTTGGGTTTTATATCCATATGAAAAATTCAAATCCAGGTGTCTAAGATGATATAAAGCAATCTCAAAGAGAATCCTTCTCACTCCACAGTAGTCGTGTTCTTTGCAGGAAACATACAACTAATATTCTTTGTTTAGGTTTTATTTGCATTGTTCAATGTCTCTGCAATCTGTGAGTGTTAAAGGAGACAAATTAAATTTTAGGCTGGGGAAAGCTGGGCTCAGCCACAACATGGCACTAATTTTATTTAGACGGTCAATTGTCGTCTGTCAAGATCCTTCCACCTAGACCCTTGGGTGTCTGGCACCAGGAAAATGCAGCAGAATGTCTAAGGACCTGGAATATAAAACCACCCTCCCTGTTCCAGTTTCTTTAACAGTCTGAGCAATTAGGTCCTTAAAGACAACAACAAAATGAATATCAAAAAGAAAAGAGAACGTCAGAATATAGAGAGATTAAATGAGCTTGCTCATATACTTTTTTGTTTTTAATAGAAACATCACTACGCTCTGGCAGAAAGATCAGTTAGAAAAACTTGGCTTTGACTTCCTGACAAATTCCTCTGGGTAGATGAAACACAGGCTACTGAGCACAAAGTGATGGCACCAACTGTGCTAAGAGAATCTTAAATCACTGTGGTTTAAAATTTAAATTGACATTTCATAATAAAAAAAAAAATTCAAACTAGCTATTAGCAATAACTAGAGTCCCCAGAGAAAATTCCTATCAAGATGTGCAAATCATTTTGTCAATTACGACTTTCACTCTTTAAATTCTTCAAGTTGCTCAGTCCCCTTCAGTACTCAGAATTTATTAAATCATCGCTCCCTTCCTTCCACACTTCACATAGCTGTGCAATTTATAAGTATATTTATGTCACAGATATGTTTGTGTGTGAGTGAGAGAGATTTATTGATTGAGTTTGAGAGGTTTTCTTTTTTTCTTATTGAAACATAACTGATTATACATATTTGTGGGGTACAAAGTTGAATGTCAATACCTGTGGACAATACGTGATTATCAAGTCAAGATAATTAGTATACTCATCTTTACAAAACCTAATCATTCTTTGTGACCCTTAACCAATATCTCACTAACTCCACCCCCTTTCCCTTTCCCACCTATAATAACCGCAGTTCTCTTTTCTCCTTCTGAAATTTAGCGTATTATTTATTCAGCTCCATGCTGTGAACTATTGCCTCATAATATGAAAATAATCCCCAATAGCTTAATGAGAACACAATGTCAAACTTGTAAAAATTTAAAAAGACTTTCTAAACTCTAAAGTCACAGAATAGATCAATTTGTGCTTATCTGTATCTAAAAGGGGAATTCTTTACTTTCTAGAAGTCTCCCTGCTGGAAATTTTTTTAAATAAAAATTTCCCTTGAAACATTTAAAATAGACTTACATTTCCAAAAATTCAATCGACAAATAACTTTTCAAATAAACAGCTATTGCATAAGGTAAACCAAACTTTCATGTATGTTTACCTTCAAACAATAGCATTTCAATTTGAACGTGCTAAAAATCTGAAACATGATTTTCTCAGAAGGATGGTTTGTCTTGGAGGGAGGGTTAGTGAGAGGGCCCTGGTCAGCTAAAGACTTATGGCATGGTAGAAAGGGGTGGCATGAAGAATAAGACTCTCAATGAGTTTCACATGGCTAATAAAAAGCAAAGTTTTCCTCCCTAGCTATGGTCTGACTATGCACAGCTGACAGGCCAGGGGGCAGGACTAGCAGAGCAACAACCCACAACCATCTAAGTCACAGGTAGCTGGAAACCACAGATCATCACAGCTAGTAGAAGCAGGCACAATGAAACCAGCATGTTCTATCTTAGGCAAATGTGTTATTATTCAAGGAGGTCACACATGTAGCATGATAACACAAGGCAATGCTTCAACCCAACACAGTACATCCTCAATGGTGGCAGACCCTAGTGATCCAGCAGAGAATCTAGTAACCTAATTCGTGTTCATCAAATTATGCCAGGTGGGTAACCAGCAAATCTGGCCAATGCATAAGGCCAGAGCTGAATGAAAGACTGGGGGCCGGGGGTGCAGAAAAATGATATTAGGAGAAATCTATGTTCCTGGACTTAGCCTAGAAGTTGGCGTGGAGAAAGTATGAGTTGGGGCAGCAGTACATGAGGATAAGGCTACTAGTAACAAATCATAATACTGTACTGAAACATGACATCTGTGGCTCTCAGAGCAAAGCACAAAGATGTAATGGTTAAAGTGTTCAGTTCACAATCAAAGAAAATAGCACCTGCTGTTAAGAAATTGCCGACATTGGGGAACAAAAAGAAGTGAGAAACTAGAACACAATGAAAAAGCACCTGGTGCTGGGAGTACCCAGAGGAAGATCCTATATCCTTGCATCTAACTTTTGGAAGCCTTAAATGTAATCAGCTAGAATTCATTTTTCAAATACAGTGGCATTTTTTTCAATTTTATTTATATTTATTTTTGTGGGGTACTGTGTGTTGTTTCAATACATGCAAATACTGCACAACAATTCACTTAGGGTAGATAGCATAGTTTTGCACCATTTTTAAAAATTAAATCCACTGTTCATGAAGTGCGCCGTTAGCATGATCTTTGGTTTCAAGCCCTTCCCGAGAGGCCTGTATCCTCTGGGCATCTGAGTTCTGCACATTTTCATCAGACTTGGGAGACTGGGGATTTATGTACTTAAAGATAAAAAAAACTTATACAGACAGGTATAAGGTGTGATTTTTTAAGTCAATATTCAGTTTCACAGCCAGGAATCCATGAAGAGAGAACAAACCATGGAAAAACAAACAATTTTACAGTAATTGAGATAAGACAAGTTGCTGGATAAGAAAAAAATTGAAGTTTTTAACAACAAACTAAAGCTAGTTCAAGCATTGAAAGAGTATAAATATATATATATGTATATATATATACATATATATATAGCACATGTGCTATATATATATGTATATATATATACATATATATATATACATGTGCTATATATATATGTATATATGGTAGCATACACAAATTGCTCCTTGGGTCTTGAATAACTAAAGTAAGTGTTTCTAGTAATGGAGGAAGGTGTGACTACCTCACCCTGCAGAGCAGCATTAGCACTGATGATGTAAGCTTCCTGAGAGCAGGTATGGCGGGTCTTTCATGTTTACATCCTAGGAAGCACCTACCAACTGCATTTTGTATTGAAATTGTCAAATAAATGGCTGTGAGTGGAACAATGTTGGTTCATTCTGTACCATTCCTACACAAATTGGAAAGAATTAAAACAAAGCAAACTAATTTTCTATCAATATCAATATATATCACAGAACTTTTAAAGCAATATCTGATAGTACAGTAAACTTAAATTCAAGTACCTTGTAGAAGACCTGAATTGGGGGAATATATTATCATATAGCATTTCTGTGAAAAAAATAACCAAGAAAGTGAGATTACATATTAGGTTTATAAAAGAATAATCTAGACTAGTGAACACTTAGTATTCCTATATTTTTAGTTCACAATAACACATACTTTTACTAGATGTGTGGTAGCCATTTCAACTAATAGCAGCCTGAGAGGAGAAAAACAATCTAAACAGATCAGTCAGCAGAAGTTCGCTGAACCAGCAGGCTTCATTCAAGAAATATTACATGTCCTGGAGGGCTAGATCAACTTTCTGCAAAAGGAATTCAAATTTTACATGATATTACTGTGTCTTCTCCTTGGTGAAAATGTCTCAGCTGGCTCAAGGCCTTGATCTGAACTCTTTTTTTTAATCTGAATAAGCAATGATAACTATTTTACATCGTGAGCATGTGGTCTTATCATTCATTAAGAAGAAAATTCCCATTTGTAGCAGTCACTGTTAATTTGCCAGTAGTTATTTCTCCCATACTCCCTGCTAACAGAACTCCAGCATTGTTCAGGCAGCCTTGTGCACAGTCCCAAGGGATGAGCCAATGATCCATCCAAAATCACTGAAGGCAAACCCATGGCTCCTGGCTGGTAATCGGCCTACAAGTGAGCATGTGCCTTACTTCTGACCAAACAGACATAAAGGAAGTATGATGGTACTTCAAAATGCTCATGGAAAAATAGTGTTAGAAGATAATATGAATCTTTCCATGAATTTTTTGAAGGGTTCTTTCTTCTATGATACAGAGAGAAATGCAAGGACAAAGAGCTCTTGCTGCCTACTCTCCCTTCCTGTTTGTGTGTGGGATGCGCTGCATAGAGCAGTGGCAGCCACCTGGCAATCATGAGGTGACCAGCCTGTGAAAGAATCCGATACACTGAGGATGACAAGGTGGATGGATGGAAAGGGCCTAGGTCCTTGATGACATCACTGAGTCACTAAACCTATCCTCAGATGGTCTATCTTCACACTTCATATTAAGTAAATAAATAAAAATCCTCATGGTTTACAGTCACGTAAGTAGAGATGTCTCATCAATGCCCCCCAAAGCATCCTGACTCGCCATCTTCAATAACCCTTGGATGCTTAGGCAAGGGTATTTTTATAGCACGCAGCTCCTCCTCCTTTTCTCTATCCAACCATCCCTTCTTCTTTTCATCAACTCCCCTATTAGCTTAGGTCTCATGACAGATCATTCAGCCACACACTCACTTATATTCTCAACTCCCTTGCAACACACTTGTCCTTCTGCTGCTCAGCAACACCCCATTCTATCAACCAATCATCCACATTTCCCATCCATAGCTGGGTTCCTGGATACTCCCAGACAAAATCATAGAAAGAGTAGATTAGTGTCACCACAAATTCACAGTCTGCATCCTTGGTTAGGTCTTCAGGAACAACCTACAATCCTTCTCAGCATCTCTAATTAGTTTCTCTTCCAAGAACTATTTCAAGTTTTCACCAACTCATGCTGCCTCAATCACCCTCTCTTTCTCTCTCCCTCTTTCTCTTTCTGTATCTTCAACCTTTCCTTCATTTCATTCAGCATAAACATTTGTTAAAATTGCTCCTATACTCTCTCTTTCTGCTCTCTCTGCTTCCACCATCTTACAATGTGAGATCCCTGGATCACTGTCACCACCACCAAATGGACGTTGGACTTCCTGGCCTCAGAAATTTACCTCAGGAGGAGTTTGGCTGTAAAAATAACTAAGGAAGCTAGATCAAAGCTATGGACTTTGCAGAGAAGAGCTTAAGACATACTTTTGCTTTGTTGTAGAGCTTAAGAAATGGTCACCTTAAAGAAGAACCTGAGCAAGGAGGAGTGGGAAGACTGGTTTCCTGGAGTGCATGCACCTAACTAAAGAGATAAGCAGAGCTGAGTAGGAACGTGAGATTCAGCACCTCTGATATTGTAGTATGGCAATCATGGATTGCATCTTTAAAAATTAATTGTGGGAGATCCTAAGATGGCGGTGGCTGCGGCGGTTGGCGCTGAGTAGCTGAGGTGGAAAAGGCAGCCACTGGGCCTTAGGCAGCCGGGAAACTTGTGGACCTTCCTCTTGCCGTCTCTTAAGAGAGGACCGCTGCTGGTGGCCGGTCGTGGCGGCTGACCTCCACTTTGCCCTTGGCAGGAGAGGCTGCCTTGTTTACAGGCAACAGCTTTGAAGTGTGGAGCAGGAAAAGAACTGTTTCTTAGCTGCAAAAGCAAGTCTCTAAACAGGGAACATGGCGCTGGGGCCACTGTCATTGCTGCCAGGATCCTGGAGGCCAGGGCTGCACTGAAGGCAGCCAGCTGCCCTATTCAGGATTCGAGGTTTCAGGCCGGCATAAAAGAAGATTCCTGGGAGCGCCCGAGCCACGCCGCGGGACCAACTGAGCAGCCCGAGGCAGCGGTGGCCAAGGATGGGGACAGTGATGATACAGAGGCAGAGAGGGAACCGCCTGGCCTGGCCCAGCCCCGTGAGTGATCCCCGGCCCGGCCCTGCTCAGGGGGGCGGATGCCTGCCCAGCTTCTGCCTGCCCCACCCGGCCACTCACCAGCCCTGGGGCTGCCTCCATGTTCTCAGGTGGTCGCAACTCCGACCCAGCTCGGCCAAGCCTGTCCTCTTTGCCCTGCTCGGCTCCTCACTGAGCCTTCCTGCTTGCTTGCCCCAACACGGGGCTTCCCGGGGCCTGCAGGCCGGCCTCCCCTCCCACTCCCTCCATGGTTCTCTGGCGGGGCTGGTGGCGTGGGGCGTCCCCAGCCAGCGTCGGGAGGGCAAAGAAGTATGGGCGGGGCTGACTGTCACTCCACTGCACCCTGGGCTCCAGCCTCTGGTAAACTTCCTGTTACCGGGAGGCAGATACGATCTATGCGGCCACCAGTTCGGAAAAACGCCTAGCCGATTTCTGGCTAGGAATAGTGTGGTCAGAGAGTTCCCAAGTCCGCTTGAACCTGCTGGAGAGCTGACTGAGGGTGGGCACCAGAGTCAGTCCATGCCGGGGGGATTCAAAGGTGAACTGTGTGCTGCGGGCTCCTCACCCGAGGAGCTCACCCTCTGGTGTGGGAGATAAGACAAGTACACAAATAACCGCGATACCAGGAGGAAGGTGATAAGTCCCGAGAAAGATCTACACAGTGCTACAAAGGCACCCAGAGCGACCAGTCGTCTGCGCCTAGCAGAAACCTGGTAGACTTCCTGGGCAAGGCGGTACTGAGCAGAGTCTTGAAGGCCCGGCTGATAGACGAGGGTTGGAGAAGACACGTCCAAGCCCAGCTCAGTGCACACAGAACGGGGAGACGTCCGACTAGGGAGGCGGAGACTGCGCAGAAAACACACGCCCTGCGGGGCTGCCACTGCGAGATCCAGCAGCCCAGCCTAGTGCGCACAGAGTGGGGAGACGTCCGGCTAGGGAGGCGGAGACTCGACAGAAACCACACAACCCGTGGTACCACCCCATGATCCAGCAGCCCAGCAGAGTCCAAGCTGACCAGAGAGGTGGCTCCCAGAGAGGCCCAAGACCCGAGGTAAACACACACACAAGGCACTAGAGGCCAACTGAGCAGTCACGGAGGTAGCCATACCAAATTGGCAACCACAGCAACATCTTAGTTAGTCAATAGTCTCAAACGGGTGGACTGTGAAACCCCCTGCCACAATGAATACACATCAAATAAAGATAACAGAAATACAAATAATCAAGAAAGTACACCACCAAAAGTTAATAAATATCAAACTCTAGATCCTTTAGAAAAAGAAGCCCTTGAAATGACTGACAAGGAATTTCGAATGATAATTCTAAGGAAACTGAATGAGATACAAGAAAACTCAGCTAGACATCATGATGAAATGAGGAAAAGTATACAGGACCTGAAAGAGGAAATGTACAAGGAAATCAATGTCCTGAAAAAAAATGTAGCAGAACTTGCTGAACTGAAGAAGTTATTCAGCGAAATAAAAAACACAACGGAGAGTTTAACCAGCAGGCTTGTCGAAGTTGAAGAGAGAACCTCTGAACTTGAAGATGGGCTGTTTGAAATAACACAAGCAGACAAAAAGAAAGAAAAAAGAATCAAGGACATGGAAGAAAATCTGAGAGAGATATCAGACAACCTCAAGCGCACAAATATCCGAGTCATGGGTATTCCAGAAGGGGAGGCAAACAGAGATTGCATTGAAAACATATTCAACAAAATAGTGGCAGAAAACTTACCAGGTATAGGAAAAATCACAGATCTTCAGATCCAGGAAGCTCAACGATCTCCAAACGTATTCAACCCAAAAAGGCCTTCTCCAAGACATGTCATAATCAAACTGGCAAAACTCAGAGACAAAGAGAGAATCTTAAAAGCTGCAAGAGAGAAGCGTCAAATCACCTATAAAGGAGCCCCAATCAGGCTAACATCAGACTTTTCATCACAAACCCTAAAAGCTAGAAAGAAATGGGATGATATTTTCAAAATACTAAAAGACAAAGATTGCCAGCCACGAATACTCTACCCTGCAAGGCTATCCTTCCAAAATGAAGGGCAAATAGTATATTTCTCAGACAAACAAAAACTGCGAGAGTTCACTACCACACGACCACCCTTACAAGAAATCCTCAAGGGAGTACTGGGTTTGGTTCCTGAAAAATAACTACCACTGCCATAAAAACCCAAGAAAAATCAAAACCCACTAGTATAATAAAAATGGCATTCATGAAGAGAAAACAAGCAAACAAAAATGCTATCTACAACCTAAGGAACCAACAAACACAGAAACCAAACAGTAAATCAGAAAGCAAGGAACAAAAGACACCTAAGACAACCAAACAACCAATAAAATGCTAGGAATAAATCAACACCTTTCAATAACAACTCTTAATGGAAAAGGCTTAAATTCCCCAATCAAAAGACACAGACTGGCTGACTGGATCAAAAAGGAGGACCCAACTATATGCTGCCTACAAGAGACCCACCTCACCCATAAAGATTCACATAGACTAAGAGTGAAAGGATGGAAAAAGATTTACCATGCAAACAGAAAAGAAAAACGAGCTGGAGTAGCTATTCTTATATTTGACAAAATAGACTTTAAACTAAAAACCATAAAAAGAGACAATGAGGGACACTATTTAATGATAAAAGGACTATTGCATCAAGGAGACATAACAATCATAAATATGTAGCACCCAATGTTGGAGCAGCCAGATTTATAAAACAAACTCTATTAGACCTAAAGAAGGAAATAGACACTAATACCATAATAGCAGGGGACCTGAACACCACACTGTCAATATTAGACAGATCATCTAGGCAAAGAATCAGCAGAGAAACACAAGATCTAAACAAGACTCTAGACCAATTGGATTTGGCAGATATCTACAGAACATTCCATCCAACAACCTCAGAATATTCATTCTTCTCATCAGCACATGGATCATTCTCCAGGATAGATCACATATTAGGTCACAAATCAAGTCTCAATAAATCCAAAAAAATTGGAATAATCCCATGCATTTTCCCAGACCACAATAGATTAAAACTAGAAATTAATAACAAACGAAACTCTGGAAACTATACAAACACATGGAAATTAAACAGCATTCTACTTAATGACATATGGGTCCAAGAAGAAATCAAGCAGGAAATCAAAAAATGTATTGAAAATAATGATACATCATACCAAAACCTGTGGGATACTGCAAAAGCAGTATTAAGGGGGAAATTTATTGCATTAAATGCTCACCTCAGAAGAATGGAAAGATGGCAAGTGAACAACCTAACACTTCACCTTAAAGAACTAGAAAAACAAGAACAATCCAAACCTAAAGTTGGCAGACAGAAAGAAATCACTAAGGTCAGAGCAGAACTTAATGAAATAGAAACCCAAAAAACAATTCAAAAGATCAATAAATCAAAAAGTTGGTTTATTGAAAAGATAAATAAAATTGACAAACCGTTAGCATGGCTAATAAAAAAAAGAAGAGAGAAGACTCAAATAACCAAAATTAGAAATGAAAAAGGCGATATTACAACTGATTCACCTGAAATACAAGGAATCACTCTAGACTACTATAAACAACTATACACCAACAAATTTGAAAATCTGGAGGAAATGGATAAATTTCTGGACACACACAAGCTCCCAAAACTGAACCATGAAGATGTAGAAAATACCAATAACAATAAAGGAGATTGAAGCTGTTATCAGAAGGCTCCCAACAAAGAAAAGCCCAGGACCAGATGGATTCACAGCAGAATTTTACCAAGCATTCAAAGAGAAATTGACAACGATTCTTTACAAACTATTCCAAAAGATTGAAACATACGCAAATCTCCAAAACTCATTCTATGAAGCAAACATCATCCTGATACCAAAACCAGGTAATGATATAACCAAAAAAGAAAACTACAGGCCAATATCCTTGATGAATATAGATGCAAAAATCCTCACTAAAATACTAGCAAACAAAATACAGCAACACATACGTAAAATTATTCACCACGATCAAGTGGGATTCATCCCAGGGATGCAAGGTTGGTTCAACATACGCAAATCAATATATGTCATACACCATATTAATAAACTCAAACACAAGGACCATATGATCATCTCTATAGATGCTGAAAAAGCATTTGATAAAATTCAGCACTCATTCATGACAAAGACCCTCTATCAGTTAGGTATAGAGGGAAAGTATCTCAACATAATTAAAGCCATATATGACAAACCCACAGCCAATATCATCCTGAATGGGGAAAAGCTGAAAGCTTTTCCTTTAAGAACAGGAACTAGACAAGGATGCCCACTCTCACCACTCCTATTCAACATAGTGTTGGAAGTACTAGCCAGAGCAATCAGAGAAGAGAAGGAAATAAAGGGCATCCAGATTGGAAAAGATGAAGTCAAACTGTCCCTGTTTGAAAATGACATGATCCTATATATCAAACAGCCTAAAGCCTCTACAAAAAAACTGCTGGAGTTGATAAATGATTTCAGCACAGTAGCAGGATACAAAATCAACACACAAAAATCAGTAGCATTTCTTTTCTCCAATAGTGAACATGCAGAAAGAGAAATCAAGAAAGCCAGCCCATTTACAATAGCCACCAAAAAAATAAAATACTTAGGAATTGAGTTAACCAAGGATGTGAAAAATCTCTATAATGAGAACTACAAACCACTGCTGAGAGAAATTAGGGAGGATACAAGAAGATGGAAAGATATCCCATGCTCTTGGATTGGAAGAATCAACATAGTGAAAATGTCCATACTACCCAAAGTGATATACAAATTCAATGCAATCCCCATCAAACTTCCAAAGACATTTTTCTCAGAAATGGAAAGAACTATCCAGACATTTATATGGAATAATAATAGACCACACATAGCCAAAGCAATGCTGAGCAAAAAAAATAAAGCTAGAGGCATAACACTACCTGACTTTAAGCTATACTACAAAGCTATAATAACCAAAACAGTATGGCACTGGCATAAAAACAGACACACTGATCAATGGAATAGAATAGAGAATCCAGAAATCAACCCACACACTTCCTGCCATCTGATCTTTGACAAAGGCACCAAGCCTATTCACTGGGGAAGGGACTGCCTCTTCAGCAAATGGTGCTGGGATAACTGGATATCCATATGCAGGAGAATGAAACTAGACCCATACCTCTCACCATATACTAAAATCAACTCAAAATGGATTAAGGATTTAAATATACACCCTGAAACAATAAAACTTCTTAAAGAAAACATAGGAGAAAGACTTCAGGAAATAGGACTGGACACAGACTTCATGAATACGACCCCAAAAGCACAGGCAACCAAAGGAAAAATAAACAATTGGGATTATATCAAACTAAAAAGCTCTGCACAGCAAAAGAAACAATTAACAGAGCTAAAAGACAACCAATGGAGTGGGAGAAAATATTTGCAAAATATACATCTGACAAAGGATTAATATCCAGAATATATAAGGAACTCAAACAACTTTACAAGAAAAAAACAAGCAACCCAATTAAAAAATGGGCAAAAGAGCTAAGTAGGCATTTCTCTAAGGAAGATATACAAATGGCCAACAGACATATGAAAAAATGCTCCACATCACTCAGCATCTGGGAAATGCAAATCAAAACCACACTGAGATACCATCTCACCCCAGTTAGGATGGCTAAAATCCAAAAGACTCTGAACGATAAATGCTGGTGAGGTTGCGGAGAAAAACGAACTCTCATACACTGTTGGTGGGACTGCAAAATGGTGCAGCCTCTATGGAAAATGGTATGGAGGTTCCTCAAACAATTGCAGATAGATCTACCATACGACCCAGCTATCCCACTGTTGGGAATATACCCAGAGGAATGGAAATCATCAAGTCGAAGGTATACCTGTTCCCCAATGTTCATTGCAGCACTCTTTACAATAGCCAAGAGTTGGAACCAGCCCAAATGTCCATCATCGGATGAGTGGATACGGAAAATGTGATATACCTACACAATGGAATACTACTCAGCTATAAAAACGAATGAAATACTGCCATTTGCAACAACACGGATGGACCTTGAGAGAATTATATTAAGTGAAACAAGTCAGGCACAGAAAGAGAAATACCACATGTTCTCACTTATTGGTGGGAGCTAAAAATTAATATATAAATTCACACACACAAAAAAAAAATCCGGGGGGGGGCGGGGGAAGAAGATGTAACAGCTACAATTACTTGAAGTTCATACGACAAGCAAACAGAAAGGACATTGTTGGGGGGAGGGAGGAGAGGGAGGAGGGAGGGAGGTTTTGGTTAGGGGCAACAATAATCACAATGTATATCGACAAAATAAAATTAAAAATAAAAAATAAATAAAATTAATTAATTAATTAATTAATTAATTAAAATTAAAATTAATTGTGTATTATAAAAAAAAATTGCTCCTATATTTTCAGTGTTTTTGAAATGTCTTTTATTGACCCTATATACAACCATAGCTTCCACCTTTCCCTTGTTGTTCTATGCCAAGTCCCACTGCCTCACCTTAAAAATGGAGTCTATTCATACTGCGTTCACTTGCACACCCCCCATTCATGGCCCATCCCATTATAATCTGATTCCCCCCCACACACACACACGCACACCATTCTACTGAAAGCATTCTTCCCAAAATTATAAGTTTGCTTCAGGCGCTAAATTGAATGGGCCCTGTCCTGGACATGCTGGTCTATTTTCTAGCTGTACACATCTCTCCTTCTTTCTTAAAGCAGCCAGTCCTCACCCCTTCTGAATGAATCTGCTGTGCCATGGCCTACAGGCTCCATTAAGTAGACTTCGATGTCCTCTCTGCCATGAGACTCCCCCAAGAACTCCCCAACACAGTCACAACTGATTAATGGAAAACACCTGATCTAAAAGCAACCAGAGAGTGGGCCAGAAATGTGTGATTTGTGTACAGTCTCAAAAAAAGAGCTTGGTTAGGTTCCCTCTCCTTTATGAATTAGAACTAAGATAAAGGGAAAATTGGCAGTTGGTGAGGAGGCAATGGACCTAAGAGGCCATGAAAAGTGGAAACTAGGTCAGCTGCCATAGTTACATACAAGAAACGGCAGAGAAAGGTGTTGGCCGAGAACAGATGGCTGAGGAGTTTCTCAGAGATGGCCCCTAGGGAAAGGCTGGAGGGAATAGCTGTGGTTCCTGCTGGCTTTCCAGGTTCCAGTGGCCAGTCTTTTGTGATCCAGTTGTGTTTGCTTCTTGTTCTCAGATTTAGATGAAATTCCATAAACTACACTTAAAATAAACTTCAATTAGAGAAGTTCCCGTCAAGATGGCAGAATAGACTGTCCCCAGCATCACTCTCTCCCACAAATCAACCAATTTACAACTATAAAAATGTAACAACAGCCATGGTGGGGCTGCTGGAGCTCAGGGGAAGAAGAGGAGAGACCTACAGAGTTCACGAAGGCAGGAGAAACCACAGAGAAAGAAAAAACTGCTCAGAGCATTTCAGGCCATGGCCGCTTTAATGCTGGAGCTGCTGAGTACATGGAGCAAAAGCTGGCAGAAGCCGCACCTGTGCCCTTCAGAAGGAATTGCTTGGAGGCAGCAGAGGAAAAGAGGGCCTTGGCAGCCTCCAGGACAGCAAGACCACTAAAAGGGTTCCCGTGGACCCCCGCAAGAGCAAGGAGAAAAGGGGAGCCACTCAGAGGCTGGCAAGTCATCACGAGGGACCGGCTCATGGCCCATCCCATGAGAAGAGTTTGGAGCAAGGGCAGTGGCGGAGACGGGCCCACCAGGAGAACACTGGGACACAGCAAGGACAGCCAACCCACCCCCCAAATCAGCACAGAATCACTCAGAGGAGACTGGTCAGGAATTCAGAATTGCATGGGGTGCAGTTTGATGAAAAAACTCAGGCCCAGATCATCGTTTCTACACAATCCAGGTGCAGTGGGTCTCTGGAGAGCCAGAAGTACCCATACAGTCAACCATTAAACCCTGAGCTGCACAAAAAGTCTTCCCTAAGGAAACAGTAGCAAAGCAGCAATTTAGCTCAACCACACAGCTCAAGTACTGGTTCCCACAGGAAGTTCTCCCATTTTAGAAGTAAGCAAAGGACAAAAATTTAGTTCCAGCCGAGGAACACCACCTCGGGGCTACCAGGGGAGCTGAGGCTTAAGGCCAGGGACTGGACCTCACTCCCACATCCAGGCACACTGCCAGCACCTCGAGGTCCATCCAGGGGCACAGGGCATGGAGTCGGGGACTGGACCCCCAGCCCACAACCACGCACACTGCCAGTGCCTTGGGACCAGCCTGGGAACCTGAGGTTTGAAGCCGGGGACCAGACCCCACTCCCACATCCAAGCACACTGCCAGCACCTTGGGGCCCCTCCTGGGGTCCTGGACCAATGAGCTGGGGACTGGACCCCCCCACCCACACCCAGGCACACCACCAGCTCCTCAGGGCCCCAATATACATATTAATAATATTGATTTGATCAACGTATGTCAACATTGAATCCCAAAAATATGTATAATCAATTATGATTCAATAAAAAAATTAAAAACAAAGAAAGAAAAGAAAAAACAAAATAAAATAAACTTTAATTACTACAGCTTGAGTGGATTTCTTCTAGCAAAAGATTCTTTAAGGTTCTTATCTTATTTTGCCTTCTTTCAACATTTTGTGCAACTGACCAATCCCTCTCTTTCGAAAGTTTCTCCCTCTTTGCTTCTCAGACAGGAGGCCCCTCTGCTTCATCTTCTACTTCTCATTTCTTCTCAGTCTCCTTCGAGGGCTCCTCTTCCTCTGCCAATCCTTTAAATGTTAGGGTTGCTTGGGGATTCTCTGCTGGCCTTGGTCCACTCTCCCCAGGAGATCTCACCCAGTCCTATGTCCTCAACTCCACTCTAGATGGAAACTCTCAGGACTTTTTTTATTCTGTCCAACTAACATGTCTTTTTGTAAAACCACATTTGTCTTTATTAAAATAATCAGTCTGTTATTGGTCACATGACTTTTCATTTTTCATTTCTTTTTTCAATTTTATTTATATTTATTCTTGTGGGGTACAGTGTGTTGTTTCAATATATGCATATACTGCACAATGATTCTCTTAGGGTAGATGGCACAGTTTTGTACCCGTTAGTCCACCACATCTCCTTCTCCCTACTCTCCAGGCAGTTTGTAACATTTTAGTTAATGTCCGTGACCAAGTTCTCAACACTATTCGACATTAATGCATAATAACAACTTTTCAACAAACATCTGATAAAGACACCACAGTAGAAGAACCTAGAGCAAAAATATATAAAATACAACAAAAGTGAACTCAATGTTTCGTTGAAATTCGGTTATGTGCAGGAATCTTGTAATTCTAACATTTATAAAGAAAAGTGTGTAATCAAAGTCATTATTAGGACTTAAGTCAGCTATGAGGTGGGAAAAAATCACTTAGTGATGATCCATATGGTAAGAAAGGGGTCAGAAATTGATTATATCATAGAACTGTAAAGAAATTTAAGATCATAACTTCCCATTGTCTCACTTTACAGTTGAAGCGGAGGAATAGAGAACCCACAATTTACCCAAAGTGACACAGCTCACTCATGGCAGAGGTGGACAGACCACCTGACTCTTTGCTCAGCACTCTTCCCAGTATACCATGATTTATCACCGGCTCTCAAATATATCAAGAGCAAAATGGCAAGATCTTCGAGGATTGAAGAAGACCCAGTCAGAAGGGCACTTACCTTCTCAGCAGACTCTCCCTCTATTATGGCATTTCTTTCCCATTAGGATCCTGCATGTGGCAGATGGGAAGGAGATGGTCTGAGAACAGGGGTGTGAGAAAGGCAAACTCACACCTTCCCTCTGATGGGCTTGGAAGGACTCAAACTGCTCACTCTAGGCAGCTGCTGAAATGAACCAAAGCTTTGATCCAAGAGCTTAAAGTCCCAGGGTCATAAAACCACCGCAGGAAGAGAAATTGGGTGAGCTCTAAATCATATTTGGTAATCCATGTCAGTGTGTGAAATACATTAAAATTAGAAAAGGTGGTGACAGATAAAAGGTTAATAGAAAATGTGCCAAATTATTTCATGAGAAAATTGCTCTAACACACTGTATTTAAACATAGTGAGGCTATTTTTTTTCCAATGATTCCAATGTTCAACTGGTTTTCTTAAAGGTTGTGTATGTGAATATGTATGTATGTGTATGTATGAGTGCATATATATCTCTGTGTCCATATATGTGTGTATATTTACATATACATGTATTCACTGAGAGAGAAAGAGAAGAACTGCTGGAGCTTGAACAGAGAACATCATCTGAATCGGGAATTATAAAAATCCTGTAGTTCAATCACAGACATTTTCCACTTGGTGACAGCCTTTCCAAATTGCAGGTCTAGCTACATAGTTTTACGTATATATAGTTATATATGTATTTATAGTTATACATAGTTATATATAATATATAGTTATATACAGTTATATAATTATAAATATACATATACTACGTCTATAAAATATAACTATACATAACTATATATACACATATACAAAGTGACAAGAAAACATCTGTGGGTTCTAATTAAACTTTTTATATATCATGCCAAGAAAAAACATATTCTGATTTTTTCAGTGAAGGACAAAATAACCAAAAGATGAATGAGCCACTGAACTGCAGCTTTGATTGAATGGCTACATTAAATGCAAAATTTCACAAATATTTTGACTGCCTACTCTGTGGAGTCAGCCTATGTCAAATCATTTATATCCTGAAATACTCACAGGCAGGGTAAAGTCAACATCTCTCTTGAGAACAGCAGTGTCCACAGCGAAAGCATGGCATATGCTTCAGCAGCTAATTTTTTAACACTTCAGGCATGGATTAAAATGCCCTTTCATGGGAGTGTTCAGAGTCAGCCTATAAACTTCAGAATCCCCTACATATTCTTTGGTAGCCCTCAGATTCAACTCTCAGTTCCAAGTCAAATCAACTTCACCCAGAGTCACCTCCTCCCAACTCCAGGCAAGAGATCCTCATTCCTAGCCTTCCTTTCCCCACAAATCCCCTGAACACTCTCCCTGGCCTGGCCTTGCTCAGCACCAGATGTAGTAAATAATGGCATCTCAGTTCTCCCCTTTTCCAGGCCTTCTATTCTACCCTCCATTTTCCAAGATGGTCAGGGACCCTTAATCCTTGCCCTTTACCCTCGTACTTTTTCATGATTCTACCTTTTCTTATAAAATCTAGCTCGCTACTCTTCAGGCCCCTATCCTCAGAGCCACCTACTGAGACCAACCCTCCAAATCCAGCAGGTCCGTCTCAGTAGAAGCTGCCAAGTGATCCTCATTCTGTGCAGACATTGACGTATATTAAAAGCAATATACAATACCATCATTTTAGCCTACCAGATGAAAGTACACATTTCAGGAAGTTTGCCATAATAAGAAAAATTTCAAAGTCCAACAGAAATGAATCTCTGCACTTGAAGACTGTTGCTAACGCCCCAAGTTCACCATAGTCCTTAGCCTCAGGAAAGCAAGTAACTCATTCATCTGTTGTATTTTTAATGTCTTTACCTCTTGTCAATGTGCTGCTCTGTTTATAAGCTGCAAAATGTTTGGGATCAGATGTCTGCTCCTCAAATCTGCTACTTTTTGCAGGGTTTTCAGTAATACCTCATGGTAATATTTTCGACAATTTCAGAAATTCTCTATGCAAGTTTACAAAGAGCCATTCTCTTAAAATGCATTGGATTGCACTCTCTCATTTGGTACATTTTTCTCTAACAGACAAATTTCTTCTATAAGGTTTAGTGCAGCCAGGAAAAATAGTATGTTGTATCTCTTCACTCTGAATCTCCTACTAAATCACTCCCTAGCATACTGTATTTAGTAACTGATTGTGTTTATTGTCTGTCCATTAACTAGAAAGTAAGCTCTAAGGAGGGCAGGGATTTGTCTTTGGTCTCTGGTTAATCCCATTGGCCTATAACATAATGGTGCCTGGCACAAAGTATAAGTTTAATAAATATTTGTTGAATTTATTAAGTGATTAATATCCTGCTATAGAAGCTTAACCTGAATGCTTTGGCAGTTATGTTGAAACAAGATGTACATTTTGAACTGAGAAATACCTCATGGGTTTTGAGTGAAAAGTAAAAGAAGACCAGGAACCCATCCTACAAATGGTATGATGGGATGTCCCATGAGGGACAAGAAGTGTAAGATTTCTTAGTGTTCCAAATTGAATTAAATCTGACTCAATACTCCCACAAAAAAACTTTTTTGAGAAATCCAATAACAGTCACCTCTTTGGATTACTGCCTCTTCCATTCTTTCAAAGAAGAAATCTACTTCTTCTCCCTCCATCCTGTGCTCAGCCATGGGGACCCTCACTGAAGCCTCCAAGATGAGTGTGTCTATTGCCCAGGCTACATGGGCACCCACATGGCCATCTCCTTGTGAGATTCCTGCATCCACAAAGGCATTGCTTTCCAGTGGGATCAGATTTCTACCACTACCTGAAATTATAAACCCTGATTCCTTTCCCAGCCCACAAGTATCATGCAATATCCCAGAATTTCTTTCATTTTCTTCTTAAGTCCTTTCCCTTTCCATCTCTCTGACAAACACCAAAAAAAAATGTTATTCATGTCTGCTTTACTATCTCTCATAATGGTGTATGAGTCTATTCTTATAGATGAGCAGACCCCAGGCCGTAGAAACATAAAAAGATCTGATTTGTCTTTCTCAGGGCACATATAAAAGCTAAGCTTTAGGATATTCTTGCTGGCAGTGGAGTGTGGGGATTTCAGCCAAGATTGGGTTCAGCTGCTTGTGACATAAACCCCAAAACAACAGTGGCATAAGAAAAAGACAAACTTTTATTTTATCTCCATTAAATTGCCCCCAAACCTAGTACGGAGGCTCTATTCTAATGTTCCACCAACCTTAGCATGCCATCTCATGATCTGAGGTGACTGCTTATGCACTGGCCAAATGCTAATAAGCAGAAAGGAAAGGGCTATCTTCACTCCTGGTCAGTAATTATGGGGATACTAAATTGCTTCTCTTAGCTTTGAGAATATATAACAGGGGAAATTGATCAAGTTTGGGAACCTAGGGAAGGTTCCTCAGAAGAAGAGGCATTTGATCTGAATCTGAAGAATTAAAATTATCAAGTGAAGAGGGGGAAAAAGAGACATTCAGACAAAAGAAATAGCATGTGCCAAGGCCCTGCGGTTGGAGAGAACAAAGCCTATTCACAGAACTGAAAGATGGCCGTGTGGGTGGAGAGTGAAGAGAAAAGAGGAGAGCAGGACAAGGTTAGAGAGTGAGCATGTTGGTCAGGGTTCTTTGGTTGTAAGCCACAGAAGTCAACTCTGCCTTACTCATCAAGATAGGGAGACTTGTTTAAATACACACACACACACACACACACACACACACACACACACTAAAGGACTCACAAGTTGAAGGATGTTCACAGTATTTAATGCCACTATGGTCACTGATCATTTTACAAGTGCAGATTTGGTGGACCCAGCGTGAAATGGGTTGAGGTGTTATTGGGAAGCGGGTGAAGGAGGCAGCAGGCAGGACTGCCTCTGAGAAGCTTGGATGTAAATGGGGATGTCAGAGAGAAACAGCAGGTCCAGGATATGGCTGTAGGATCAAGGAAGGCTCTTTTTAAGATTAAGAAGTCTAAAGGATACTTCAATGCCAATGAAAGAGAGTTTGAGTATATAAGAGAGAAGGTATGTTTAGCATAGGTTTTCAAGAAGGCAAGGGATCTGCAGTACAAGTGGAAGAATTGTTCTTAGCAAGAGGAAGGAGCAGCTCCTCTCTTGCTTGCCAAGAGACAGAGAGTAGGTGCAGAGGTAGGAAGATTCACTGTGATGGTGGCAAACAGACTCAGTTCCCAGCTGCCGGCCTCCACTTTGTCTTTGAAACAGGGGGAGGAGGTGGGAAGTGAGTAAAGGTTACTTTATAAGACAGGGGAGGAGGTGGGAAGTGAGTAAAAAAGGTTAGGAAACTTGAAGATAGTAGAGAAGTTTTTAAAAAGTCACTGTAGAGCATGGGAGAATGAGGAACAAGAAACACAGCAGAGCTGCCGGGTGGAGTCGAGGGCCCAATTGCGAGGCATATTGTATATTGCCAAGCGTTGGATGTGAGTGTGCCATCCTCAGTGACAGTGAATGAAGGTCCTTCAGTTCAGGAACCATCTTTATACTCTCTGTAAATATACAGTAAGTGCTTGACATACTCTCATGGCTTGTTTATTTTCAGGCCTCAGTACCAAGCATAGCTGTGCCTCTCTTAACTTACTACTTGTTTTCTACCTTAGCGATTCAGCAGGTTCTATAACATCTAAAAGCACTGTTAAAAAATGTAGAGCTAAAATTGCAGCCCACTTATGACAAAGTATACAGGTCTTGGTGGCACATAATCGGGTATGAGCATAACCCTGAATTCATCTTATTGATTTATTTGTATTTTTTCTTTTCCCCAATTTTATCCCTTATTATCATATTTTATTGGGTAAATACATTTTAGTCACCCGACGTTCTTTTTGTGGAATGAGGGAAGTTACAACTACTTGTAATTAATGTCTATAACAGAACCAGAAGTATCACTTGGAAGTTACTTTAATTTAAAAATATTATCATTACAGGTAAATATATGTAAGTGTATAAATAGAAATGGACACAGACATGACAATGCTCACTGACAATTCTTATGGAAACAAGAAATGTAAAACCTAGCTGAGTTTCTACTTTGAGAGATAGGTAGTAACCATCTAACACTTTGTAGAAAAGGAAGGCATATTTACCTACTTATTGGTTTAATGTTGCTCATAGAATCAAAATATTTTTATCAATTTCTTTTGAACTATGAGCAAGAAAAATTATAATCCAAGACAATTTTGCAAAATGATGAATTTGGGGGAAAGAGAAAGGATTTTCATTTCTTACAAATAGTACATTGCTACTATTTTTTAAACTGAGAGAAATAGTTTAAATAATAGTCTCAACTTAAAACAACTAATTTTAGGAAAACAACCGCTTTAAACTTAAGCCTCTTATATGACAAAAGTTAATATTTTCAATGTACTTCATGGCAAATAGTATCAGTGCTTTTTTCACTTTGATTTAAAAATGTCTAAATGAGAACGAAGATGGCATGATGATTGAGCCTACAGACTCAGGTCTCCATTCCATCTCTCTCTGTCCGGGTGACCTCATGAAAGCCCCTAGTCACAGGCTGCCTCTAGGTTATTATAGGAATTCAATGAGTTAATATACGGGAAGTGCTTAGAATAGAACCTGGAATATAGTCAGCATTAATCAAATGTTAGTTTTTGCTGCTGCTGCTATTGTTTTTCATAATCTTCATCGTCTAAAAGACATAGAAACTGTCTTTGCTGTGGCTTCTCTCAAGTACCACCAGAAACTTAACATGTGGCAAGTAACTAATTTAGTTCTAGTGACAGTGACTGAGGTTGGTGATACTGGTCCTTTGGCTTTAAGAACATACTGTGGTATTATCATGAGGCAAAGCATACCTTTCTTTATATTCAAAGGTGGAATCAAGGAACTAATGATCCCACGTTCATGTGAAGGAGAGTCAGAGTGACCTCTGAGGCAGGGCGTCCTTGGAAGCCTCCAAGAAGGGGATGAGGAAACCCCCATTCTATTCCCCAGCTGTTTCACACTCTCACCACCAGTAACACAGAAAGGTTAAGCTCAATTAGGTCTTCTCTGCCTGGCAGCTCAGGTCTCTTTTCAGAGCCCTGAGGTGGTTTTCAGGAACTTGCAAACCAACTTCTAGATGCCAAACCATTCCCCTCAGCAAGCCCCTTTCCAGTCCCTCAAGAGTCATCCAGAAGTCTTTGCTTCTTCTGGGCATCTCAGCAACACGTGTAATTAAGAGGCAAACAATAAACAAAAGCTGTCATCAGACAAACCAAAGTCCCCTACTCCTCGGTTCTGCCACTGAGTAACGAATGACTTTTGCAGGTTCATTATACTTTCTGAGCCCAGTCTCCTTAGCGATAAAGTGGAGATAGTAATTAGAGAAGATTCATTAAGCCTGTCCACTGACATAGCATTTAGTTATCTTTTTCTGATGGTCTCAGGCAGAAGCCATACACTTCATGTTGCCTTCTGCTATGGGACCCAAATCATCCTGGAATTCCTAACTCTGTTACAGGTACTCACAGATGTACTCCTTGTACATTACATGGAACATATATATCACAGCA
This sequence comes from Cynocephalus volans, assembly GCF_027409185.1. Taxonomy (NCBI): domain Eukaryota; kingdom Metazoa; phylum Chordata; class Mammalia; order Dermoptera; family Cynocephalidae; genus Cynocephalus; species Cynocephalus volans. Next base: position 104,209,351 of record NC_084461.1, read on the forward strand.
GTACCCATTAATATACTCCCTGCATTATCAATAGTTAGAAGTTTCTGATACTAGTTCTCTGGCTGTTCCTTCCAGGGGTCTGAATTCCTGAGATTTAGTTTATAGAAGAGGGTTTTAGGAAAATATGAGGAAGAAGCGCCTGTGCATGATAAGATTAATGGTTCTGGTCAATTATTATATGAATTAACAATAAAAGTATGGAGAAAGTGGAATTCTTTATTGAGCTATAATACAAAATTAATTTTTAAGGATTTGATCAATGATTACTCTGGGAATAAGAGCATATCATGAATAGTGAGGACAGTGACAAACTCCAGGACCTTTTCATTTACATAATAAAGTGTATTATGATTGTTTCTGGTAGAAAAAGTTTTTGGAACTACAAACAAAATCAATTTGCAGACAGTTAATTCTGCAGTCTTTGATCTTGAATATGAGTACTTTTTTCATTTGAATGGTACACCTGCATGGAAATATATGTTAACACAATTTACTTATATATACTTAACTCAGGGAGGCTAAACTTCTCTTTAAATTTGTCAGGATTTGTGTGTGTATGTGTCCCAAGTTTGGTAAACAAAAGAACTAATCATAATAATTTGTGGTTAATTACAATTTATAGAATGACAAACAAACCTAAGTATTTCCATTATCCTTCATTTTATAAGGTGAAAGATCAAATCTTTGTGTTCTTGTAAGGGAGGAAAGATTTCTTTTCTCATCCATCACTAGATTCATGGCTGGAGCCCTATAACAAAAGAGAGATTGACAAGAGAAAAGACTAACAAATTTCATGTAAGTTTTACATGACAAGGCAGATTTCAGAAATGAAGATCCTCGAAAACAGAAAAACCTGTGTATTTATATGCTTACGTTTGATAAAAAAGTGGGTAGCTGTGGAGAAGTATGATTGAACAAAGGGCGTAGGATCTAATGGCAATAAACTGGGGAGAACTTAGCAAGGTCTATTTGTTCAGATTCCTTTCTGTGTCCTGTGTCTTCAGTGATAAGGACATTCCTTTCCTCCAGATATAGGATGGGTACCTCTCACATGAGGGTCTTATGACCCACTTCAGGGAAGGTCAGCTAGGTTTTATGGCCTGCTTCAGGGAAAAAGTGCAGGAGAAGGTCAAGGAGTCAGTCTACTTCTGAAGTTTTTTCAAATGCCAAGGAGCCATATTTTAGGGTTGCATGTCCTAAAACCCATCATTATCTAATGATCATTTAGAAAACCCAAAGATATCTTAGTAGTTTGATTATTCTGAGATTGAGAAAGGAAAAATCTAGAAGAGTTGCTAGAGGATTATATATACAACTCTATTATTCTATAATTCTATATTATAATTATATATTAAAATTGTATATATAACTGTAGAATTCTTATGACTTTTTTCATAAGAAATTTATGAGTAAACTTTTTTTGTTGTTGTTGTTGTTGTTTTTGTGACCGGCCGCCCAGTGAGCGCACCGGCCATCCCTATATAGGATCCAAACCCATGGTGGGAGCGCTGCTGCGCTCCCAGCGCCGCACTCTCCCGAGTGCACCACGGGGTAGGCCCTATGAGTAAACTTTTTAAAAAATTATTTTCATTGGAATTCGATTTAAACAATTCTATATTTTACATTAGTACACAATTTATGAAAACAATGATTATGTATTAGGCTTTTAACATTAGTGTAGGAAATTTAGAAAGTTTATCTCATGAGAATTTAAGCCTTCATCTTATAAAATTTTAATATTTTTACATTGTGATAAGATTGAGGAGAAGACATAGTTGTTTTTAAATCAAATTCTTATCTTAGTCTTATCTTGTAGCTTGGTAACCAAGGCCATTAGCTTAACTATAATTAAAATGTTTTCTTTGGCAGAGCTTCAGTTATAGAAAGAAAAAAGTTTTTCTTAAAAGAGCTAAAATATTTAAAGCATGAGGAGTTAAATATTTCCTGTCTGGAATTTCTTGAATTCTCTCATTTTAAATTTATCTATGTGCTTTTATATAAATCAATTAGCAAAAGAGCTCCCATAGATTTTGAACAATCTTATAATCTAATTCATTCCTCTCTCATTTTAAAGTGCCTCTTAAATAAATAATCCTGTTCAAGTCAAAAGTTTCCCCAAAGTGGCCACTGTAATTTCAAGTGTTCGTTGGTAAAGTTATGCCTTTTGGAAAGATAAACACAAGAATGTGGATACACAAGTCAAGGTTCTTCCAGGAAGGAGCACAAGTGTATCAGCAGAGAAACCAAAGAGAAACTGGCTACCTGTGGGCAAATGCAAAAGTATCACTTGTCTCAGATCTCACAGACATAATGTATGAGGAGAAAATCTCTCCACAGGCAATTTCTTTACATAGCCAAGAGTAAGGTGTTCTCAATAGCCAAGATATGGAATCAACTTAAGTATCCATCAACAGATGAATAGAAAAAGAAAATGTGGTATATATACATAATATAATACTACTCAGCCATGAAAAAAAGAAATTCTGTCATTTGCAGCAATGTGGATGATCCTGAAAGACATTATTTAAGTAAAATAAGTCAGGCACAGGAACATAAATACCACGTTCTTTCTCACATATGGAAGCTAAAAAAAAAAGCTAATAAGTATAACATTTAGAAGTAGAGAGTAAAATTGTGGTTACTGAGAAGGGGAAAGGAGAGAAAGGGATAGGAGAAGTTGGTTAATGGACACAAAATTACAGCTAGATAGAAAAAATAAGTTCCAGTGATATACAGTAGCACTAGGCATCGACAATCAACAACAATTTATGTATGTAGTCAAATGGCTAGAAGAGAGGAGCTCAAAGGTTCTCATCACAAAGAAATGATAAAGTTTCACCATGATGAATATAATAATTGCCTGATTTGATCGTCACATATTGTACACATGTATTGAAATATAACTCTGTACTCCATAAATATGTACAATCAATATTTGTCAATTAAAAATAAAATTTTTTTTTAAAAGAAGGCATGAAGAAAATGTACACCAAGGCAAATTTGTCTCAATGATGTCAATCCAATGAGAATTTCTAAACAAATTTATCAGATCTATATCTGTCTTCTGCTCCATGATCTTCTTCTTAGAGACATAAGTAATATAAAGACATTCAGGAAGAATAGATGGTAGTAGCTAATCAATGCTTTGGGAGACCTTAACCAAGAAAAATGAGTACAAATCTGATCAGATAACCAAAGTCCTAGGAACCAAAGTTAAGATAAATGTAACATTGCTAAACGGCTCAACTAAATAATCAAAGCTCAATTCAGAGCCAAATTTACCTCCTAGCCATGGGTGGGCTAACCTTTAGTAGATGGAGACTGACTCAGGGGGTCTTAAATGTGCACACTGTTACTGAATTGAGGTCCCAATCAGTTGCAAAGAGAAGTTGACCAATCTCAATAGAAACTCCAGCTGGTAAAGGTCAGTATCTAAAGACCACTAGGAACACAAAACTTAGGTTTATTAACTTGCAATAGTGGGTTGATCTATAAAGTACCTCAAAAGATGAGAGCTAAGGAAGGTCACTTATAGTGGTGGGTGTGGGTATAGTTAATCATAGAATGGTCTTGGCCGAGATTTCTCAGAATTTCTAAACTAGGGAGCTGCTGGAAGTGTCAGTGATCATATCTTTAGAACACATGAGTCCATACATAGTTACTATTAGATCAGTTTGTCTGTGGTCTTATCAAGAGCATATAAGTTTGAAAAAATTCTTGTTAAAAATTTTTGAATTTAGATCATCTGTGAGGTTCATTATAGCTGGGAGGTCTGGTACATTTAATCTGTTTTGCAAGTCGGGTACATTTTCAAGTTATGGCTTCCTTTTCAGTTTTCACTCCTGCTTTGGATACAGCATTTTTTAATCCTGAAGACACTCTTGATAGCTAGTTATTACTATCAACCTTTTTCAGATGAGAAGACTGAGACCCAAAGAGGTTGCATACCAGGTACTGGGCCAGAGCCAGGATTTACATAAGGGTCTGTCTGTCACCAGAGCTTATACTTTTTTCATTAAACTGGGCATTCCCCTGGATGTTGAACTCTTTCTCAGCTATTTATTAACCTTATCAGTGACAAGGTTTGGATTTTTCAGTGGAGACGTACTCTTCCTTCATTGTGTGTGATCTTGGTGTGTTGGTCAGTCAGAGTGTCCTGGCATCCCTGGCAAGGAAAACTGAAGTAGTTCCTTCCCAATTTTCCCTTAGTTCCTTTCACTTGGATCCCTGGGGATTCCCTAATTCCTAACTGAAACCTGTCTAGTTTTTTCCTTTGATTTGAGCCATCTCACATATTTCTAGTAAATTCTTTTCTTAGTTAAGTTATCCAGAGTCTATGTCTATTGCTTGTGAAGTTCCTGATTACAACAGTGATAGTATGCACCTCATGGAATCTGTAGGAAGATTTTTTTAAAATTTGTTTATAAAGCAGTTAATGCTTAGTACATGGTAAGTGCTCCATAAATAGTAGCTGCTCTTATGACTACTATTGCTACTACTACCAATAATAATAACAACAACTATGTATACCCGGAATGTGACAGATTTAGGAGCTTCCACTACAGAAAAGTGGTATTCTGTTTTCTGATCATCAAGTACCCTGGCCTAATTACAGCACTGTGTGAATTAAAAATCTGATATAAGGATTATCTCCTGGTTGTATTGCTCTTCTATGAGAGAGTGATGATCTCATCTATTTATAGGTTTGTATGGGATTATAATTCCAAAGAAGTTGTTTCTGTTTTCCCAAGTTCCATTAATGCAATTGGGTGGGAGACACTAGGTACATGCTTGGCTTACTTAACAGTTAGCTGGGCAACTGACTGATAGAAAATAATCAGGTTACCTTTCTACAATAACACGACAGAGAAGGAAAAATGACCATTAAAAATTCTTCCACAAGATAGAGCTGTCACTGAAAGTGGTTCTGGCAAAAAACTGTATTTACCAGCCTTTCTTGCATTCAGAGGTTGCAATTTGACTAGATCTTGCTGATGCAATGTGAGTACAAGTAACGCGTATCACTTCCAGGGGCACCTTCTCCTCACAGTCTTCCTCCTTCCACTGATGCATGCAAAGGACTCTGAGACCTTAGGATACGGTAGAGCCACAAGATGGAAGGAACCTGGGTCTCCGAACTACCACATGAAGGAGAGCCATCTGCCTATTGACCAGGAAAACCCGCTGTGTCATACAACTACAATTTTGTGGCTAAATTATTGCAGCAGCTGTTACCCTCACCAACACAAAAGTTAAATTCCTAATTTAATTATTCACACGTAATTACAAATCTTTCCCTAACATAGCTACAATTTAGAACAAGACATAAAGTACTCAAGGTACTTAGGGAAAATGTTAAGACATTCCTAAGTAAGCTTCATATATGACTATTATTTTCTGCTGGCTCCAACAATGTGCCTCTTAATTTTTTCCCCCACACACCTGAAAACTAGGATAAATTCCCAGTTATAATAGTGGGTATCTGAAAAAATGACCAAAAGGAATACTGACTCCTCTTGTGAGGAAGAGGGAAGTTATAGCTTGCTCTCCACAGGCGTTCATTTGAGAATCCTTTCCTATGCCCAACTATATTTTCCCTCAATCTTTTCTATCAGTCAGAAATTGCATCCAGAAAATATATATCACAGCAGTACATCAGAGCAGCCTCACTTCAAAAAGCCTGTAGTCTGCTCTATTTTGTCCTGTACCTATTTGCTTAAATGTATCTGAAAGTGGTGATTGTTTGGGACATGCCTCCATTTAACAATCATGGCATCCCTTCCTAGGGATTTGTCTGCTTTGCATCTTTTCACTTTTCATTTCAAGCTATTTACATTAGGCCAGGACTAGGAGAAACTTCTGACCAGCTTCCTCCAGTCAGAAAACTTCCTCAACATCTGGCCTTACAATTTGCTAGACTTCTCTCCAGCCTCTGAACTTCAAAGAATCATATAAAAATATTTACTGAACTCCTTGAGATGATCCTTTAAGAAGTGAACATTGACTGGACTGAGCCCTTCATTTCCTAAACCTACATTTTAGACACATTTGACTAAACAGTTTTCAAACAGATGCAAAATCGTTTTCTCACACAGAGCAATAAAAGCTTTAGATAATGTAGAACTTTTGTTCTTTTGAAAAAAGGATTGGACCCACAGAAGAATTCAAGATGAGATGCAAGTACAAGACTGGCAGTTAATTATTTGTTTTTGTTTTCTAGAGTTTTTTTCTTTTTATAAAAGGATTTAAGGCACAAGCTTTATATGTTTAAGAGCATATTACTTGATTCACAGGAAACTCCTGGATGTTTAATAAATTAGAAGTCAGCAGGACATCATAAAGGATATAAAAAACTATAGATGAAAAAAATCTATTCACATCATTTCCCAGGAAAAGAAAGGGGGGCATGGATAACAGAGGCAAACAGTGCTCACTAAGCCTTAGGCTTCCTCTCATTTCCACAGGTAATACTGTGACAGCTTTCTTCTGTTGTCCTCTGCTGGATGCAACGGTAGCATAACGAGCATTTTGAGTGTCCACTATATAAAAGGCCGTAGAACTTAAAAGATGAGTAAGTCATGTCCCCAGCCTTCAAGGGGCTTCTAGTCCAGGGAAATAGAGGCAATAAAAGAAATTAGATTTCGAATGATGAAAAAGTTCTAGAGACGGACAGCAGTAATGGCTGCACAACATTATGAAAGTACTTAATGCCACTGAACTATGCACTTAAAAATGGTTGAGAAGGTATATTTCATGTTATGTATATTTTACCACACACACAAGAAAATAGGAATTAGAAACCCTCCACTCTCTTTCTTCTGTCAGAGGAAGAATGAATTAAAATAAATCAACCAGCACCAGCACCTTCCTTGAGCAAGAGAAAATTAGAAGCCAATGTGTGTGTTTTTCTATTTGGGACGCTGTCAGGCCCAGGCAGATGGTAAAGACACAAGCACACCTCAGCACCATCGTGGGCTGCGTGTTGTTCCTGGAGAGCAAAGTCAGTCATGCCAGCGAGTAAATGTTCCTTCCTAGAGATGACGTGACTACGGTATCTCTGAGAAAAATTAACGATTTTGAAAAGTCAATTCCTTTTATGAATGACCCAGTAGAGGCAGCAGTGGGGCTACAGCTGTCACAGAAAAGCAGGGCCAGGTTCTTGGGCATGAGACCAGAGCACTCACACAGGGCCCCATGCTCGAAGGCCCCGGGTTAGCTCAGTGCTGTGTTGTCACTATCTCTAGATTCTTTATTTTTTTAACAAGAGGCCGCACATTATCATTTGACACCAGACCCAGAGAATTAGAGAAGTAGCCAGTGCTGCAGAGGTAGGAGAACACAGCCCCTTTTGCTCCAAAGCCTTTGTAAAGAGCAGAGAAGAAGTGAAAAGCTCGGGAGGACACAGTCAGAGACATGTCTCCACTAGTGAGAAGCCAAAAGGAACCCAGGGAGAGAAGCCTCCTAGGAAAAGGAGTAGAGTTGTCTTGTCAGACCTAGAAACACAAAAATGGGTTTGCATGGGGTGGGGGGAGGCAGTAGGTGGCCTGGGGCCCAATCAGGGGTCCAGGCATAGGTACATGAATAGGTCATAATTGAAATGCCTTCCTTTAGAGAGTACAAGGCAACTTCTGAGTTAACTAAAATTTTGACCTCCATAAAACCTTTCTTAAAATACTCAGCTCTTCAAAAAATGTGTCATGTGGGTTTACTGGCAGCTGATAGGACAAGGGCTGGAATGAGCAAATCCCTTTCCTTCCAAGCTCTGACCCCACAAGGCAGGAGGTGCCCAAGAGGCTCCAAGCCTCATGACTCACCCAACCCATAGTGAAGACAGCCCACAAGAAGGAAGGACCCAAGGGCTCCCAGTGCTGTGTTGACAAATAGATTACAGCACATATCATTGTTCTCTCTTTTTGTACTGTTTCAATTTCTTAGCATAGATATATGTAACCGGTTTATTGAAGCCTGTCAACTTACTGGATGTAAATCTGATTTTTTTGCCGGTCGCTATTCCTAGATGTCTTATATAAGTAATGCCTTCCTTAATATCGTCTGGACCCAGTTCCATAAGTTTTCAGACACTCTGACTTGTACAAACAGTATCTTTTTTGTTTCGAAGGCTCAGTCCTATTTATTTAACAAAACTTCAATCTTGCTTCTGATTCAAGTCTCTTATCTCTGCTCCCACCCTAACCCCAAGCACAAGCCAGAGCTTTTACTTGACTGACCTGAAGTGGAGGGGCAGGTTGCAAGGCCTGATTTCCACACCTCTCCTCCCCACTTCCTCTGCCCACTGCTGCTTCCTTTGCTGTCAAGGTGGAGGTGAGGGAGCAAGAAAAGAACAAAAAAATACCCTCCCGACTGAGCCAGGTTGCAGTCTTGCTCGAGTCTGGTTGTCATTGCTGTTCTCACTCATTGTATATGCACTCAGCATGGCTGGCATGGACAGATGGTGGCTCCAGCATGGTCCATTTATAAAAAAAAAACTCCTTCCCCCATATGACTGTCCCCAATTCCTTTGTAAAGCAGACATCCCAAAGAGGCATAAAAATGATAGCCACCCTTTTGGAAGGTTGCCCTTTTTTTTAAACAGAAATTCTTTTGAGACCTCCACTTGGCTTTGGGAAGAGAAAGCATCTCCTCCACAGAAATGTGAGTTGGAGGACAGCTCTCTTCTTGGGTTGCTGTGTGGAGGGAGGGTGGTTGGCAGCAGAGCTGTTTTATGAATTTGTTTCCATTTCAAGCCTGAGTGGAGATAGCTGAACCACCTATTGGCTTTGCTCTGAACTTAGAATTTAGAATTTAGCCATTATTCTGAGATAATCTGACAACTTATTTGTTAGACTTGTATTACCATTATTAAAAATTAAATAATAATTATAATAAATATGCCCTGTGCAATGATGGTAGAGATATACATAGAAAACACTTTCATAGCACAGCAGAGGGACAGTTCATCACGCCTACAAGAGGAAGGATCAAAGATAATTTGCTAAAGGAGAAAATGTCTTACCTAAGTAATTATTGGGAAGTAGAAATTATCCTACTGGAAATGTAGAGGTGCAGCAAGGTTTCTCAACCTTGACATTATTGACATTTGGGCCAGATAATTCTTTGCTGTGGGAAGCTGTCCATGTATCCCCAGCCTCTACACACTAGAGGCCAGTAGCACCCCTACCCAAGTTATGGAAAAGAAAACCATCTCCAGACATTTCCAACTGTCTCTTGCTCCTGTTTGAAAACGACTGGAGTAGAATCTCATAGGCAGAAGGAAAATTATAACCAAAGGTACCAGGTGTGATGTTTCTGAAAACTCCATGAAGTCCCATATTACTGGAGTATGAAGTGCAGTGTGGGGAGTGTTGGGAGGTAGGAATGAGAAACACGGTATCCTGATAGTGGAGAGTCTGGTAAGGCATGCAGATGTGACAGAAGGTCGTCCCTATAGGGATGGTAAGTGTTAGAAAGAGAGGGGCGTAATAGGACTTGAATTTCAGACAGATGGTAAGAGGGCATGTGAAGAGTAAGACACTAGGCAGTTGGACTACTCAAGGAGCTATGATGGAAGTCAAGACACAAGACAGTGAAAAGCACCTGAACTGGAGTTGAAGGAGAGATAGGAGCATGTTGAAATGTACATAGAAAGCCTGGGTGGATGGTCCTGCTGATGATGAAAAGAGAATGCAGAAGGATGGGCTTTCATGTTCCTTGGCTCAGAATAGAAAAAAAGTTTGGATGTGTTGAGTTATGGGTCCTTTCTTGTTGCTTAATTTCGTAGCTTAGCCTGTGGAAATCTATCTCATCTTGATAGTTTTCTGAAATTTCCAAGGATAAAGAGTTCTGAGAATTCAAGTGACAAGGATGCTTATACTTTGATCCTTACCACCTTAGGTAACTTGTTCATACATTGAACACTTCAAACAGCACAGCTGTGTTTTGTCAATAGTTTAGAATCCCTCATTTCAAATGCCATTGTGACATTACACCAATATTAGTCAAACCATTAGTGAAAAGTCATCATGGTTTTGATATTATCTCTGGAAAATAATTAAAACGCTATTACTAATTACGAGAGGGGCCAAGGCTCTGTACGGAGAAGAAAGGGGCTCCTTACGAAGAACTTAATACAAAAGACTTTGCCCCAGGTTGGTACTTTATCTTAGAAAAGAACATGGCTACAACTTTGCTTTAATATGTTACAAATTAATTCCAGTGGAAACTAATTTCTGAAAAGGAAGACTATCGAGCAACAGTATAGATACAAAAGCAAAGCAATGCCATTGTAGAATTGACTAGCAAACATCATCAGCATTTTTAATGCACTGTACGAGGTGAATCTTTTAAAAGGAGATTTGTCTCCTAAATAAACCTTTCATGGTAAGCAATCCAGGAAGGTAAGCTCTCCTTATTAGGCTCTTTTCCTATACTTCTCAGTGGCCCAGATCGTTTAAACTGATAAGCAGCAGCTGAACTACACATAAAGCTCCTGATAAACAGCAGCTCAGGGAGGACAGGAAACAGGCAGAATTCAGCTCTAGCGGCATAAATCTCTTAAATGCAAATCCAAAAGCCTGGCAGATGTGGCTACAACAGTGCCCCCAAATGACATAGAAAGGTGTTTGCCTGAGTTCTTGAAGTATATTTTTTGTGTGTTAACATCACAGAACATAAAAAAGGATTCCATTTTCTGCTTGACATATTCATTCCCGATGACTTACATATCCAAAGGAAGATTTGGAGACTTTCCAAACAACACATAATAACACGGGAGGCAGAAGGAAATGAAGGAGGTCGGGTGAGGATGGGAGGAGGGAAGTTAAGAGCAATTTGCATTTCTCCTCATATTCCACACTTGTTGTAACAGGTTATAATCAATATCACTGCTGGTTGGGTTTCAGCTAAGTTGCAAGCAAGGCTGATGTCAGCACTAGGAAAGCTGACTTCTAGGTTAAAATATTATTATGGGGCAGGATAAGGATGTCTACGGTTTTAGGCATCCCTTGGTTAATGACATCTGTGTTTCACTCTTGGTTGCCCACTGCAGATTGCTTCACCCCTCCACATGACATAGTCCTAATCAGTAAAATGGGAGTAATGTAGTCAGCATCATTCTTTGAGTACAAACTATATTTCATGTCTAATTTGACTGCTTTAGAAATACCTCTAGAGAAGTGCCACTCAAAGTATAGTCCACGGACCAGTAACATCAACATAATCTATACATTTATTAGACGTTCTGAATGACAAGCCTACCCTGCATTTATGGAATGAATCAGAAGTTGCATTTTAACAAGATACTCAAGTGATGTTGATGGTTCAAGGACCACACTTTGAGTAGCAGTGCCCTACGACCATGCTGCTGATCTGCAGATGGTCTGCTCCTAGTCCATTACTAGCAAAGTACAGAATTCAGGTGTAAGCATTTAAAACTTTTATAGTCATTTGATCTAGTAGCCACGTCCAAGCACATAAGCAGTGGAGACTCATCTCCTTCAACAGGAGTGGACCAGTGGGGGTTTCAGGCCTTATGTGGTGAGTTAAATGAGGTACAAGCAGCTACCAATCATGGACAAGAGAACCACACATCATCATGATGGATTTCGAAAAAGAAAAGGGAAAGGAAAGCTAGTCCTTCTGAAAAGCACTACTCTAGAGCCGGGGTCAGCAAACGTTTTCTGTAAAGAGCCAGACAGTAAACATCATAAGCCCCACAGGTCATAAGGCCTCTGTCACAACTACTTAACTCTGCCACTATAAAATAGAGATAGACTACATGTAAACAAATGGTGTGCGGCTGCATTTCAATAAAACTTTATTTACCTAAACAGGTGGAGGGCCAGATTTGGTCCACAGGTGGTCCTGTGCCAACACCTATTTTAAACGATGGTGTTAGCCAAATACAATGCCACCAAAAGATTGTGCTGAATCCACTTGGTCCAATACAAACCCTTATTTTTGAGAACGAAGGGAGCAATAGAACACACAGCCACCATCCCCTCCTTTTGTCAGTGACTTTCCCTCTTTGCAGTGGCCATAACAGAAATAGCACCTGGCTCTTCCCCTTGTGTTCCTATAACAGTGGGAAATCCATTAGGACAAGGCCAGCCACATCTGGAGAACTCTCAGCTACCACCCTAGCAAGAAAGAAGAGCAAAAAGGAAATGTCCTTATCAGAGAAGGAAAAAGTTAAGTCCCCTCTAGTTCAGGAGTCTGCAAACTACGGCCCATGGGCCAAATCTAGCCTGCTGCCTGTTTTTGTAAATAAAATTTTATTGGAACAAAGCTAGTCCCATTTATTTCCATATCATCTATGGCTTCTCTTGAGCTACATGTCAGAGTAGATGAAACTGAGACCTTATGGCCTAAAAGGCCTAAAATATATTCTATTGGATCACTAACAGAGAAATTTGCCACCTCTGCTATAGTTCCTCCTGCCATGACTGGCAGCCCCTTGTTTCAGAAAGCTACGAGAAAACAGATCAGATGACAGGATGTTACCGTTAACAGGACCGTTGCCAACTATTTCCTCTGGAAAATCTTCCTCTGCTAAATAAAATGGCAGACAGGGAGGCTTCTTGCTGAGTTTCCCCAAGTTTCTTGGTGGCTTTCAAGTTCCATTTAAGTAAGTTCTTTAGCTATTAAAACTATAGACAGAGTTACTTATTCATGAGGCAGCCTATGAGTCATACAAAGGTAACAATAACTTGATGCCTTTGTACACTAAACTCATACAAAGAATGCTAAAAGCCTTGACAAGCAAAAAGCTTGACAGAGCAGAAAATATCAACCTTGCATCTAGACCTCTGGAACAGTCCCAAAGTAGGCAAAGGAAGCAGGGAGAACAGTTGCTAAACAGCTGGGGTCCCTTATTTCCCCAAGCTGTTTTTGTCAAAGCTTAAAAGAATAGAAAGCATCATAAATACATGGAGCAAACTTCAACAAACAAAACCTTCCGGCCTTTGAACGCATTGTAAGTAACACCCCTAACAGGCAGGAAAATAGGCTGTGATGGTTTGGCTAAAAGCAGAAATCTACGGAAAAAAAAAAAAAAAAAAAAAGGTCTATGTAACAGGGTGTTAACAAAACACAGTTGTTTTACTTTTAGACAGTTGGAAGGAAGCAAGTGCTGCATCATTTACCTAAAGTGCTGCAGCGGCACTTTATAAATACTACTAGTGCCACCTTCTGGCCAACTGATTCTATTGCATGTCCCTTGTCACAAGGCCTCCTTTTCTCCAAGCCAGTGAATGTGAATTGGAGAATCCCAGAGTCCTAGAAAAGAGATCCTCAGCAGTCTCCAGAGGTATTTATAGATTACAGAGATCCCAGTCTAAGTTGCCTTTGAACTGATTTTTAAGACTGCATATGCACCTATGAGACCACGGCTTAATCACATTGGAAAGACCAGGAGCACTTCCAACCCTACTTCTTGGCTCCAAAAACTTGAGAACTCTCCATCAGCAAGAGAGATATGACTGTGCTACTGAGATTTCACCCCCTCCCAGCTCTCACATGCCTCAAAGAGAGCCAGACCAAGTGTAAGTCTTTGGAGAAGAAGTCACTTTTTGGAGCCACTTTCCCCAGACAAAGAAGAAAAGAAGCCCTAAACAACTTTGGACCAGGTTTCTTTAGCCAGGCTGCCATGCCCCTCCCCCCCGCCGGGAGTATTTTAGGAGCCAAAGAGTGGTAGGAAAGCTACTTGCTCTTCTGTTTTCTAACTCTTGCTGTAGAAATTATATTAGTAAATAGAGGAAGCACCCACAACCTGCTGGGCAAAGCCCACCTACACAGCCTCAAGTATAGAACCAGTCTTGTTTTTCCCAGAACAGGAGCTCTCTGCCTTCTCTGCCTTCAAGCCCAGTCGCACACTGGATAGAGAGCAGAGCAGGGCCCTGCTGAGAGGTTCCAAGGAGGAAGATCAGGAAGAGAAGGCTTAAAGCATGACAGGAAGGTAAGGCCCAGTGGGAAATACAAGAGGGCCTGGGGGAAAGTAAGAGCTTAGCTGTCTCTCCCTGGACAGAAATGTGGGCTTGGCCTCCCTGTGCTAAGTCCTTTTGCTTCTGATTTGAAAAACGTTTGGCTTCCTGAAGACTATCAAAGGCCTTTTCTCAATCCATCTTGCACATCCTCAGAGTTGACGTCAACAGGTCACAAAGGGAGTTCCTACCAGTCCTCCCTGGGCTGAGAAATGATGGCAATGACACAGGTCCAGGATGGTCCAGGCTCCCCGAGGGGAGGGAGTGGAAGGATGTTCACAGAGATCCTCTGGGTTCTGTCAGGAAGAGGGAGAAACACTTCCTTCTGAGGAGAAAAGGCATTTGTCTCAAAGAAAAATGATTGTACTGGGGGGAAATGTCATACTTAATGAAGACAACCAATGGTAAAGGAAGCAAGCTATCTCTTTGGAATCTCAGAAAAACAGTGTTTGTGCTGACAAGACATGGTTATGATTTATAATTACAGTTGTGAATTATTGATGGACACTGTTTTCTTTAATCAGATAGGCATTTGTTACCCCTGTTTTACTGATGGTGAAACTGAGATTCAGAAAAGTTGAGTGACTTTTCCAAACTCAAAAGGGAAGAGGTAGAAATAAACCCAGTTCTATTTCCAAAGCCTGTGCTCTGTCCACTCTGCCCCATGTTCTTTGATTACAGCAGTTGGTTTGCTCTCACAAAATAAAGTCTGCAAAATGAGCACCTGTATTGAGATGTCTGCATTTCTGAAACTGAGCATCAGAAACACAGATTTCCACACTGGGATCACAGATTTGCAGAAGTGTTCTTATGGACAACTCATTCTTCTGACCTCCAAACTCACAAGTGAAATGTTCCAGGGACTTTGGAGCTAGCGCTAGTAATAGCTCTTTTTGCAGCCAGAGCCACAGTAGTAGCTGTTCCAACTCTTGTCAAGCGTCTTAGTTCAGGATGCCATTACAAAGTGCCATCAACTGGGTGGCTTATAAACATCTGAAATTTATTTCTTACAGCCCTGAAGGCTGAAATTCCAAGGTTAGTGTGCCCCCATGGTCGGATTTTGGTAAAGGCCCTCTTCCAGGCTGCAGACAGCTAAGTTCTTGCTATATCCTCACATGGCAGGAAAAGGGAAAGAGTTCTGTGAGTTTCCCTTTATAAGGGTACTAATCCCACTTATAAGTGCTCCACCCTCATGACCTAATTACCTCCCGAAGTCCCACCTCCTAATACATTGGGGGTTAGGATTTCAACAGAGAAATTTTAGGAGGACATATATATTCAGTCCATTGCACCAAGTCAACAGCTAGAAATGCCCTGCCCATTCTCAGCCCCACACAGTTATCATTTCATTGTCATCTTCCTGTCTCCTTCACTTTGCACCTGGACCCCGCTAGGGTGAGAGAAGGGCTTATGATTTATAGCAGGTAGATGTTTTACTTTAATCCCTGATATGGTTTCACCAGCCACGGACTTCCTGCAGCAGATGCCAGCTGCTCCATGATGGAGACAGATAAAGAACATCTCCACAATGACCAGAGAAGACCCTAAAAATAGCACAAAGACCCAGACAAGGACTAGCTGCCTTATACTAATTAGTACAGCTACCCTATGCCAGTCTCCTTGAGGCTACCCTCACTGATACGCACATGGCACACCGAGGGAGCAGAAAGTTGAGGGCAAATCTTTGAAAGGAAAAAAATACCATTTTCTGGTAAGAAGTTTGAACATAGAATTTGAATGAATATTTATCCAAAATACACTTGAGCTAACCTAACAGAGACTATATAAAAACAGAAGAAGCCAAGTTACAAAATACCAAGAACTGGTGAGTTTTTGATTTACGGTATTTTTTCCTGCTACCAAAAGAATATGGATTGAGGACATGATGTGATCATTTACGGGAAATAAAGAATACTACTCTTTTTTTTTGAACATCTAAGTTGTAACGTGTAAATGTTGTCCCATGTGTTCTTGTATGTTGTGTATGTGCTTTATGTCAAGCCTTATTTCCTTTTTGATATGTAAATCCAGATTCCAGCAAGGCATTTTTTTACCGTCTGCTATGGTATCTTTGTGCCAAGATGGGGAAATAATTGGATGACTTATGTGAACTCTCATGCTGCCTATATTTTGTTCTTTTCCAGACACCAAATTTTCAGAGAGACATTAACGGAGTGACTTTTGCTACAAGAGAATAACCAGAATAATAAGGAATCTGGTAATCCTATTCTAGGAGGGATGGATGTTTTATCTTAGGAAAATGAAGACTCTGGGTGGAGGGAAAAAGGAGTATGTATCTGTGATAAAGTGGAGTATCTCTTGGAGGCAACCAAGGTTCAAATCACAAATCTTCCTTTACTACAAAATGCTTTGTGTCATCTGCATGCTCTTACCATGCTCTGTATTGTACCTCCATTGTTTTCCACAATATCTGTAGATCGGGGTGGGAAGTTCAGTATGCTGGGAGATTGAGAGCCAGAGCTAAAGAGAAGGAGGTAGCAAAAGTAGGAAATCGGAGAGAAGAAATGGAAGCCCCAGGGGAGGAGTTACTATTCACAAAGTAAGTCCATATTCTAGATATGGCATCTCTGGGGCAAGTCCAAATGGAAGGCAACAGGATTCTACCACAAAGAAGCACAGAAAAAGTGGCTTCAGAATGTTCAGTTGGGGTGGGGATGGTAGGAGGGCCAGATCCAGAGCAGGGCTCTACCATGGGAAATTGTTCCAGGAATTGATGGTAATGGTTGTAAATAGAGTCAAGCCCTGGAGGTGGACCCAGCAGAAACACAGCTGGAATAGAGAGATTTCCCCAAAAACTCTACTGAAGGAGCAAGACATAGAGAAAGCCCAGAAGGAAAGGCACTAGTCTGACCTGGAAGTGATATAGAAAGCTGTCCCCTTTCTTGACCTATCCCCGACCATAATAGACTTGCCTGAAATTTCACCCTAGGCTGATCATTCCTTTGACTTAAATGCAAATGTTCCTCAAGTGTTTCTTATCAATATGCCTTTATCCTTGGGAAAAAGTATACATTAAGCAACTCTGATGTATTAGTACCTGAATGAGGCTTAGTTCCAACAGTGGCACTCATTTCCATTAGTGGCAGCTAGCTAAGATCGAGGCTGCAAGATTAGGAATCTACAGAGATTAGTTGAGATGCCTGGTTGGGAGAGACACATGAGGGTATGATGCACTGCCTGGGCTGGAGGCCATTGCAGGCAGAGCAGAGAGGAGCCTAGAATGCAGGGTAGCCTCAGAGCCCTGGGTATTTAGTGGCAAGGACAGGTGGAGGATGAAGCCCAGGAAACAGAAGGGCAACAGAAGGGAATAGGCGAGGACTCCAAAGGCAAACCTTATCCATCCACATCACAGCTCAGCTAAGAGCCAGGCCTACCCACTGCTGCTTTATTTCACATCTCTTTGACAACAGCCAAATGCACATGCATTTACTCATTGAAAAAAAATTGTTCTTAATGGAATAGCTGAAAGAAAACCACTTGTTCATTCATAAAACATACAAAACATTAAATCTTCAAGATTAGATTGTTTTACCTGAGGTCCTTAAAACTGGAAATTAGACATTTTATTTTTGCAAAATTCAAGGACCCAATCTTCCTGTGCCTATTTTTCATACCCAGAACCCAGAAGATAACTAATAAATAAAGGAGTGGGGGAAGACACCCAGGAAGCCAAACTAAATGCTTCAGAGCCAGTGCATTAAACACATGTACTCGAATTATATATAAGCCATTCAAGTCCTCCTAATCTTAAAAACAGAAAATAGGAAGGAAGCCCAGAAATCTTCTAAAAGCAGGTACATTGATAGTTGTAAGTGATATCCAACAAACACAGATTAATATGAAGAAAGGCATAACAAATTTTATTATATCATAGCCTTTACATGACATGGGAGCCTTCAGAATGAAGACCCAAAGATACAGGGGAAATTTCCGTATTTACGCTTAGATTCTATGAAGCAGGCACAGCTATGTAGAAATGTGATAGGACAAGAAAACTATGATCTATTGCTAATAGATTGAGTGGGGAAACCCAGCAAGGCCTATCTGTTCAGGTTCTTCTTGGCCTCTCAGTGCAGCATTCACTCCTCCAGGGCTATGCGGCAGGGCCCTTTCTGGAATGGGGTCTTATGATCTACAAGCAGACAAGGTAGGTCAGAGAATTCGTTTATGGCCAGCTCCAAGACAGAAAAGCAGGGGGAAAGATTAGAGTATATCTATGACCCACCTTGGGGGAAGAAGGATTCTAGTTTCTATGGCTAGCCTCAGGGAGAATGAAGCTGAGAGACAGGAGGGCAGGAGAAGGTCAGAACAAAACTTTACCTTTGAGGCTGCTTCTGAGGACTTCACTTTGGTGTATTGCTTTCTGGGCCTCAACACTACAATGAGTAAAAACATTGGGTTTAAATTATAATTTATAAATTATTCTTAGGGATTATTCTCAGGGATAATTATTACATTTGATCTACATAACACTACATTGTGTATAAAATATATAGAAGTAGTTCAAAAAGTGATTAGGGGCCCAAGCTAGAAGGGAAAAAATATATATATATCTGTGAGTAAAATTGTCAAACATATCTCAGACACATCCTGCATCCACCAATGTGAGTCTAGCACAAAGGATTACTGTAAATTGACAGTGTATTTGATCGTCATCTTCAAACCCAGGTCACCCAACATCAACCTCAGAGCCAGCACTGGGAGAGTGCACAAGGTCAGCCAAATTCCCCTTGGCCCAGCCAAGCCTGGCTCTTTCTCTCCGCACAGCACTTCTCACGTGCCCCTAGATGAAGAAAGCCTTCAAAGTGTTACTTTTGAATGGGCATAAAGTGCCTATTGAAACCAAGAAAGCCTTCTCATCCTGGAGCTGACCTCACCACTCTGCTCGCATTCCCCAGAAGTATGGACAGTAGCTGGAGCTGAGGAAATGTCATTCAGCAGTTCTGTGCAAATGAAATTTGAGAAATTTGCCCAATACATGTGGAGCCCATTTTTCGTATATAAGCTTAGCTGTTTTCCTCCTGAGAGCACAAAAGAGTTACTGAGAGTGAAAGGAAATCCTCTAGGATGAGGGAAAAGCTGACGGTCCTCCCTGAGGACTCTTCGCTGCAGGCCTCATTTCATTCCCAACGTCTTCAACAGAGGCCTATTTAAAGAGGGTCACAGGTATTTACCTTTCTTCCCCATCTATTTCAATCTGTTTTATGGAAAAGGAGAGAAAATGCCAATGCTAATGCTCACTCTTGAGCCCTCAATGCTTTCATTCTGCAGATTTTTTAATGGAATGGTAGCCTTTTAAAACAACAAAAGAAAATGTCATTGGAATAGACTTAAGCTTTACTTAGACTTAAGACAGACAGTTTTCTTAACCACACTGGATTACTTCCACCTGGTCCTGTCATTTCTTACAAATAATGCTTTTCAGAATGGAATAGTGGTGAGCATTTATGGCCTAATGCATCCTTAAATATTATCCACCTCTAATAACACTGCAACACTGCTCACAAAAACAACTGTGCAGGGGATAAGAAGACAACAGAATTGTAGTTTACAAATGCAGTTATTTCATTATTAGGCTAAGGTCCATAAAGAAAAGTATAAATAATCCAAAAGAGGGGATGTTCCAAAATCTATCTATATTTGCCCTTTTTTATATGTTTAAATATGTCTGGTAACTAACCTCAATTAATGAACATGTTTTCATTCAATAATTATTAATGAAATGCATACTTTATGCCAGGTGCTAGGTGCTAAATACATACAAAAATGAAGAAGGAATAACTGCCTTTAAAGGTTTCACCATCTGGCAAAGCAAACAAAATAGACAAGATTCTACATATTAAGTAAATACTGTAGGATCTTGAGGAAAATGTACATATATTCAAGTGCAAGTTTTATCAGAATGGGTCATACAGCTAACTGCCAAGAAGCTTCTCAGGGAGCCTTATCTTGGTAAATTTCCATGTACATGTCCTGGTCTGCTCCCTGGAAAACTCAGAAATCTGTGTCAAGTACATTGAGCATAAAGCTGTCTCTAGGACATTAATTTATATTAACTGAGCTTACCAACACTGATGCATAGCCCAGAACTCTAATTAGTTTACAATGAGACAGCATTGTCATGCAGATCATGTACAGAGGGCTTGAGATGACACAACCAGCTTATTCTGCAGCTGAAGGCAGATCTACCTATACATTTGCTATCTCAGTTATACTTGGAAGAGTGTTTAGATGAGTATAGAATCAAAACTAGGGGAATTATTTGAATGCAACACATGTTTGATGACTTCAGGCTATGACAACATGAGGCATCCATCTCCACACTAGAGACACCTGCTGAGGATACCTGAATAGTTAAGACAAGTCACCCTACCCCTGATCATGCAACAGCATGCTTTCCCTGCTGACCAAACTACTTCCTCACTAATTTTTTAAGTTTTATTATATCACATTTTAAAGTATGTACATATTTTTATGATTGCAAACAAATTAAGAATAAAATAAAAATTACCCATAATCACCTCCTAGATTTTATAATGTATTTTCCTCTCAATCTTTATTACATTTGTAAAGATAGATAGATAGATAGATAGATAGATAGATAGATAGATAGATAGATAGATAGATAGATAGATAGACAGACAGACAGACAGACATAAATAGATGATAGGTGTGTGTATGTGTATATTATTAAAATAAATAATCAAGAAGCCATTAGCCTGAGTCTGTTCCTGTACTTTGAGTTCCTTCCTACATAACAAATCATAATTTGAGAGTATATTTTTGTAACAAATAGCCAAGTTTCAGTCAATCACAAACAGTGAAGATTGAGCAATCGCAGGCAGCCAACAGATAAGACCATGCCCAAACAAGGCAAACACCTAGTTGTTGCCCATCAGATGATTTCTCTACTTTGCTTCCATGTTTGACCTATAAAAGCTCATTGCTCACGATGCTGGGTAGAGCTCTCTGAACCTCTTCTGGTACTGAGTGATGCTCAAATCATGAACTGTTCTTTGCTCAGATAAACTCTGTTAAATTTAATTTGTCTAGTCTTTCTCATATAGACATATTCCACAGGAAGCTAGGAATTCTTCAACAGCCCTATCTGTGGTGTCATACCAAAAGATATTTCAGTTCAGCATCTAAAATAATTGAAAAGTAACTCTTTTAAATATTTACAATGGTCTCTCGCAAACAAAGAAAAAGATAATGCAGGAATATATTTGAAAGAAATTCTTAAAAGTCCTTTTATCTCATTTGACTTATTCTCTCAATCTCTCACATTTACAATTGTCCCTCTCGCCCCAAAAAACACTTACCTCCTTATTAGGTCTCTTCAAATTAACAACCTCTCTTGCTCACTCCATTTTCTTCTTGGTCCTTTTGCAGTGTAAATCTGACTATTACCTCAATCAGCAACAGCTCTGTTTAGCATGTATTTTCCCCACTAATCTGTAATCAGAGTGAGAGAAGCAATCATGTCTTTCCTCTTTCCCACTGGATCCCACTCCCAAGCAGAGTGTGCTCAATACAATTGCTGATCACTGAAAAAACACACACACACAGCTATATACACAATGTTGTACAGAACTAAATTAATCCTCTGTACACCTTTGCATCACTTATATTTTATATTGTGAGCAATTTTCAAACTCATTACAATTTCATCCTATATACCACTTCTTATTGGTTGCATAATATTCCATTATAGAACTGTTTCATAATTTCATCATTTCCCTATTTGGATTTTTTTTTTCACTTTTTTCTGCACAAATAATGGAGCAATAGACATTACTGCACATAATCATCTCTGATTATTTCCTCAGAATGATTTTCTAGAAGTGTAATTGATGGACTTGACTCAATGTGAACTCTTTAAGGTCTCAATACAGACTGCCAAATTGCTTTACAGAATGGTTGAAACAATTTCATTCCCACTGCACTTAAGAGTGCCCTTCTGCCTGAACCCTTATCAGCACAGAGTACTGGGGTTTTTTTGTTTATCTTTTCAAAACTGAAATTTAAGAAACAACATATTTCTTTTGGATATATTAGTACATTCAATAAGCACTAACTTGACCTGGCAAGCAACATGAATTAAATCCTATATTATAACTTATACAGTTAAAGTTTCCAAAGTGATCCCATGTACCCTATTTCCAAGTTGATGCCTTAATTATTTTTTAAACAAAGTGAACTATAAATGAATAATTCTCCAAGTTCTTGATGAGCACCTCACTGCTGCTCCCAGGAGAGATAAGAGAAAACTGCGCAAGTGCATTAGAAACATGCAAGAAAAAATCTGGAGAGAATGTGAAAAGCTTTTTGGAGAAGAAAAATAATCAGAAAGAGTTTTGAATGAAAGTTCTTTAACAGTTAGGCAATGGAGGTAAGTGCATGTGCTAGACTGTTACATCAGTGGCCTTCAACAAGCTATGTGTCCCAGCATCCAGACCCTTGCATAGTCCTCTCTCCCACCGACTCTGACTTTGGCCACATGACGTGCTTTGGCCAAGGGAACAACAGCAAACATGACACAGCAGAGCCTTTATCAGCACCTGTCCACTGGACTTTGCCCCTCATCATGTGAAGAAGCCAAGGTGAAAAACCACAAGGAGAGACTCAGTCATTCCAACTACACCAATTGAGTCATATGCTAGACCACCTAGCCCAGCCAAGCTGCTAGCTGACTACAGCCATATGAGTGAGTGCAAACAAGACTAACAGAAATATCATCCAGACAGGTTAGTGTTGTTTTCATCCATAAATCAAGGCGGTTTTTTATGCAGCAAGTGATAACTGATCCAACACATTCTAGGCGTAAGAAATGGCATTCATTCAACATTTATTGAGTACTTAAAGTGCACATCCTGAGGGACAGACTTGCATGTTAATAAAAATAACCGTATAGTGTGAAAAGAGCTGTAATATTTCATAAGTAGTGGCACAAAGGAAGAAGTTCTCTACTCTGCATTGGTTTGTTAGAAGCTTCATAGGAAGGAAAATACATAAATTTTGTCTTGAAAGATAATCCACCATGCTAAGAAGAAAAGAATTTTAATAGGTAGCAAAAACATGAAGGTGTAGAGGTGAAAAATCAAATAGGATGTTCAGGAACCTGCACATGATTTTATCCAGTAAAAGTACAGATAGGTGTGTAGGACAGAAGCAGAAGACAAAGTCTTTAGACTCAGATAAGAATTAAATTCTTAGTACCCCATTTTACATATTTTTTTCATCTAAAAAGATTTTTTTAATTCCTGACTTCAAACTATATTACAAATCTAGAGTGACAAAAACAGCCCGGTACTGGCATAAAAACAGTCATATAGAACCAATGGAACAGAATAGAGAACCCAGAAATCAAACCACAAACTTAAAGCGAACTGATCTTTGACAAGGGCACCAAGAATTGGGGAAAAGACTGCCTCTTAATAAATGGTGCTGGGAAAACTGGATACCCATATGTAAAAGAATGAAAGTTGATCTATATCTCTCACCATATACCTAAATCAAGTCAAAATGGATTAAAGACTTAAATATAAAATGGGAAACTTTAAAACTCCTAGAAGAAAACATAGGTGAAACACCCCAGGATTTAGGACTGAGCAAACACTTTATGAACAGCACACCAAAAGCACAGACAACAAAAGAAAAAAAATAAACAAATGGCATTACATCAAAAAATTTCTGCACAGCAAAGGAAACAATCAACAGAGTGAAAAGACAATCTACAGAATAGGAGAAAATATTTGCAAACAATGCATCTGACAAGGGATTAATATTCAGAATCTACAAAGAGCTCAAAAAACTTTACAGCAAAAAACAATCTAATTTAAAAATGGGCAAAAGGGGAGGTGGAAATGGGGAGAGGAGCTAATGAGGAATTGGCAAACGGACACAAAGAATAATTGCATATTGTAGTGATGAATAAGCTAACTATCCTGATCTAACCATCACACATTGTACACAACTATTGAAAATCAACATTGCACCCCACATGTATGTGTAATAAATTATCTTAAAAATAAATAAATAAATAAATAAATTTTTATGTTTGATTTCAGTTTTGAGTTTTACATTCTTATCTTTTTTAATTGAAACAGTTGATTATACATATTTGTGGGGTACAGAGTTGACAATCAGTATTTGTGTACAATATGTGATGATCAAATCAGGATAGTTGGCATATTTGTCATTACAAAATGTAATCATTCTTTGTGTCCATTAACCAATTTCTTGCTTCCTCCTCTTCCCCCCTTCTGATAACCAAAGTTTTGTTCTCTCCTCAAAGTTCAACGTATTATCATGTTTGTTGTTTCTTTCTTTCATTTTACAGATTTGATCTGGAAGAGTCAGAAAAGAAGTCAGTCTGTGCTCTTAAGCCTACACTATTTTGCCTCTCCAGAATGTCCAATATATTTCTGTAGTATTTAAATGCATCATTGGTGTATAAATGTCACATTTCCATTTGATCATAGGTCACAAGGTATTGAGTTGAGGAGAAGTATTCAGCATTGTTAGATTATCTCTCACTTTGGATAGCTCATTTAGCAATAAGTTCATTCCAGTAAATTCCTCATTCTGTGACTAGTTTCTAACTCATCACATAGTACAACAAAATTTTAGAAAACTATTCTTAAGATTATTACAGCAGTCTGATTCACTTAACTCAACAAACAAATTTAACCAGATTTGGGGAGTGGATATAGAAATCTGAATGATATCCAACAAATAACATGAAACCAGCAGGAATAGCCTATAAGAGGTTATACTAATTGCTTATACCAATTAAAAGATTAGCTCCAAGGTGTTATTTTAAACAAGCCATTAAATTTTTTGATATGCAGATACTGAGAGTAAAATGAAGGAGCAGCAGCATCTAATCCTTAGCTGGCAAGAGAAATTTAATTATTGTCTCTAAACTCCATTTCCACATAAATAGGCAGAATTTTACATTAGTAAGAATATAATGTAAAAAATAAAAGAATAATGTGAAGACAAAATCAAAATTTAGTCTGTAAATATCCATGCTGGTATTGGCCCTCCAACCACTTGTGGTGTGTGTGAAAGAGAAAGCCATAACTTGTAATTTGGTCTTGGAAAATGTGCAAAACTGCAAGCCCCAGACCCAGCCCTCCACACAGATACACACCATGAACATTAACTGACCCTTTGGGTAGATTAAGCCCTCATTAACCTCATCGGCTCTTGCTATTTATGGAGGAGTCTCCCTCTTGCTCCAGATAAGGAATGACAGACCATGCAACAAAATTAGTGAGGGTCAATAGAACAAGAGTCAGCAGTTAATCAATTGCAGTAGGAAAGCGTCAGTAAAAGGAGACAGACCCCCGTTTTCTCAGGATAATCAAATGCCTGACTCGTAGACTCATAAAATTGACTTTTTTTTTTTTTTTCTTGGTTTAATAGACTAATGCCTGGGTATTATATAAACCTTAAGTGTCCTCAAGATAAGACTTAATACTGTACAACTAAAGCCAGATGTCTAATTACTTACATTCCACATGAAAGAGCCAGTGAAACGGATGGATGTCTTTCCCACCAAGGCAACCTCTTGCTTCAAAAGCATTAAGTAGCGCTATACAAGCCCAATTGAGGAACACCTTCTCTACACCATGCCAGTGAGATAAAACTTCAGCTATGAATAGTAAAAATGAAGTTATAACTACAAAATACATAATACACATAACTATTACTCTGAATCGCTTTGTGTATTCAAAACCAACTATGCGATGGTATTTTATAACTTTAGAAACAATTTTAAATCTTAATATATTAAACTTAGGAGGGACTTTAAAACTTTTCTAGCCCAGTAAATCACCCAAAAGAGAAACCTCATCTACAGTATCTCTGTAGATAAGACATAAATGTATATGATGAAAGGAAAACAAAAAAACAGATTATTAAAGTAAAAAAATATATATCTCAAATCAGCATATTTTATTTTGAAATAGTTCTAGTTACAAGAAAATTCTCCCATTAATTAGGGCTAAATATGATTCTTGAAATTTCTGCTCAATGACACCTTCTGGAAATTCATTTGATTAATCTAGCACATTTGGTTTTATATGCATACAAATATGTATAGCTGAACTTGTTATGTTTTGCTCTTGCAAAACTTTTAGTATTTCTTATTTAAAGAAGCCTGAATTCAAATGCTACCTTTACATACAAATATTTTTCAAAAATTTAATCATATATCCTTAAACTAAGTAGTTTCTAAATGTTTTGATCCAGTACCTCCATCAGTAAATATTTCGAAGCACACCCTCAAATATATATATCTGTATACATATTTATAAATTATGTATGTCATTTACTATTATATTGTATAAGACATATCAATATGAAGTTTTGATAATATCAATTAGAAAAATAAAGAGTTTTATACCACCCATTAAACATAGTAGATTATACATACATATTTATCACTACCCTCTTCCCAACCCTGTAAAAGTGATAGTAAAAGATTTAGAGATAACAAAACTGAAATCTTGCAAGTCACCTGGAGTGACAGTTGGGGGAGTTGAGAGAAGTGACTGGAAAGGTAGTAAGTCAATTCATGTTGGCAGAAAGACTTAGAAACTGGAGGCACCATGTAAACGTTTTGGTGGTACCTAAAAATATGAGGATTTGTTGAGTGATCCCTTCTCTACACGATGTAGTTACATGACTCCCTTCACACAGCATCCTAACTTATATATCCTAGCAGAAGACAGTAAGTTAACTTTCTAGAAACCTTGGCATGGTTGAGTGAGTCACTGTAGTGAAAGGAGAGTAATTAAATTAAATTCTACATACAGAAAAGTGAGACCTCCAGCCCCCTTTCTTTACAGCTACCAGAATAACAGCAGTCAAGTTTATTCCATCCCTGAATAAGACTGGAGATTCCTCTCTGAGGAAAGAGAACTGCTCAAAGGAATAGCTACACTATTAGGATATTCCAGCTGAAAAAACCTGCTCATTGCCTTATCATGAAGCTCTCCAACAGAAAAGCCTCAACTTTACACAGAGAAATTTCATTAAGCTTTTTGGTGTCTCATTCTTTAATACAGACAAAAGGCCAAAGGCCATCAGAAATTTGAGAAAGACCTCTAATATAAAAAACAGAGACAAAAACTAATAGGGAAAATTAAAAGACAACCAAAAGAAATACAGCACAGGTTTAAAAAAAAAAAAAACTACAAACCGAGCTCTAAAAGAAGACATTGCATTCATGATACAATAATAGTGCACTATAATTTTTAAAATTTATGGAAAAAGAAAGATTTTTTGGAAATAAAAATATGTTAGCTAAAATAATTCAATATAAGGATTGGAAAAACAAGGTTGACAAAACATTCTAGCATAAAGCTTACACAACTATGCCAATGGTATGGTTAAGGCTAATTCATAACTAAAGCCAAATGTTTCATTATTTTGCTTACACTAAGTTTCTACTTGTATTGTCAGGAATAGGGCTCAGACCCTTCAAACCCATTATACAGACTGGGTCACCAGACCCCTCACACGCCAGGCTGGGTCACCAGATCCCTCACACACAGGTCCACGCTAGGTAATTGCAAAAGATCCCAGGAGCCATTGGCAGATGACACTAGCTCAGTCCTCAGCAGTAGCAGCAGCAGCTTACAGCAGCTTGCAGCAGCAGTAGCAGCAGAAGCAGCAGCAAAAGTGGCCTTCTTGGGACATCCCAGAGGAACTAGCAGCAGCAGCTTGCAGCAAAAGCCTCCAGCAGCAGTAGCAGCCTCCCTGTGGTCCCCCTGGGGGCATCCTGGGGGTGGAGACCCTGAGGATCAGAGCCACTCATCCTGTATACTTAAGTCATAACACAGTTCACCTGGGTGCACGTACACAATTACATTAGACAATAACCAAGGATTACCTGGACACACGTGCCTATTTACATCAAATGCTCAGCAAGATTCTGAACATCTGAGGGGCCCTGACCATTTTCCTTCACCCTCCCTACAACTAAAAAGTAGAACTAAAAATGAAAAGATGGATCAAGATAGTAACATAAGCAAGATGGTGGAACAGGGGTTTCCAGTGTTCATTCCCTCACAGAAACATCAATTTGAACAATCAGTGCAGGAAAATACTTCCACAAGAGCTAAGGAATACAAGTGAAAGATTATAGCACCTGGGTGGAGCACAGAAATAAGAAGAGATGCATTGAATAGGGCAGGAAGGACAGTTTCACATTATCCAGTCACTCCTCCTACAGGCCCACACAGCACAGTGTGACAGGAGATACCCTCCATGTGGGGGAGGGAAAGTGAAGAAAGCACCTGACTTCACCCTGGACCTCATCACCAATGCCACTCCAGTGAACCCCAGTAACCAGCTGATTGCTGTGGTTTGAATGTAACTTTTCCAAAACTCAGGTGTTGAAACTGATTTTAGAGGATTCTTAAAGCAAATGTACTTCACAGGGCCTAGTTTTCCAATGCCTTGCAGTTTCAAATATTGACCTTGTGAAGGACTAGAAGTTTTCCTCAGGCTATAAAGTCTCTGGTGTAAGATAAAGATTTGTAACACAGCAAGGTTGCTGGCTCAAGGACAGACTAGTTACTGATCGCTATGTAAAGATACTGAGAAATTGATGTAAGAATGAATGTTTGCTAAGATCAACCTTTTGTTGATAGGAAGACTTAATTGCTTTGCTGGAATGTCATCTGGCTTGTTTCACTGAAAGTTACCAGCCTATATTGTTAAACTATAACCCCACCTATGTTCTCTTTCTATAACTTCCTGGTCTGGAAAATAAATGCAGGAAGAGAACCCCAATTTGGGGTTAATTTCCCAAAGAAGGGATGCCTCTTGCTTGAGGGTTCTGGGGGAGATTAACCACTTCAGGGCTTCTCACTGCTCAGAAGAGATGGGCTTTGAGTAATCTTTGTGGCTCTGTCACCTAGGGGAAGTGGGGTGACAAATCTGTGGGGGGCAAAGCAACAACTGATGGCCAATTTGATAGTATTAAGAGGGGGGGCCTTTAAGAGGTGGTTAGGCCATGAGGGCTTCTCCTCAAGAATAAGATTAAGGCCCTTAAAAAAGAGGCTTCAAAAAGCGTGCAGCTCTCTTGCCCTCCTGCCTTTCACAATGTGAGGACACAGCATTCTTCCTCTCTGAAGGATGCAGCAACTAGGTGACATCTTAGAAATAGAGACCTTGCTCCTGATCAGACACCAAACTGCCTTGATCTTGAACTCCCAATCTCCAGAACCATGAGGAAATACATTTCTATTGTTTATAAATTACCCAGTCTGTGGTATTTTGCTATGACAATACAAATGGACAAAAGCACTAACCCTGTGGAATCAAACTCTAGACTAAGCTCCACAGACCCAGGCTACAGGCTTGCTCCAGCAGGATAGGCCAGCCCTCATGGACCCAGACTTCAGGACAGCTCCTGTGGACCCAAGCTACAGGACCATCCCCATGGACCCAGTCATCCCCTATGGGACCCAATAGTCCCAGGCACCAATCAGGCACCCACAAACCCAGGCTCAAGTCCTGCCCATGCTGACCCAGCTCCAGGCTCATCCCAGTGGATCCAAAACCAAGCCAACCCCAGGAGACCTAAGCACCAAGCTGGCCGCTATGGACCAGGTGTCAGAGAAACCCACCCACTAACCCAGGCACCATGCTAGCCCACTAAAGGACTTCAGCAGCAACCCAGCACATAAACCCCACTGGTCACTCCACACACAATCTCTGGATGGGCTGACTGGGAAAGAACTTTGCCTGCCAAACCCAGTCTGTAAAGACTGAAATAGGTGCCTGTTTCTTCAAGGGAGAAAGAACAAATATAAGTCCATAAGGATCACAAATAACCAGGGAAACATGTCACTGATGAAACAAAATGAAGCACCAGTAACCAATCCCAAAGAAATGGAGATCTATGAACTGCCTGACAAAGAATTCAAAACACTTGTCTTAAAGAAGTTCAGTAGCTACAAAGGGAGAGAAACCATAAAAAAGAATGAAACAAAAATTCTGGAGATGAAGAACATAATGACTGCACTGAAAAATTCCTCATGTAGTCAATGGTAGACTAGATCAAAAAGAAGAAAGAACCAGCAGGGTCAAGCATAGGTCACTTGAAGTTACACACCCAGTCAGAGGAACAAAATGAAAAATAAAATAAAAGAGTAAAGAAAAGTACTTAAGGGCAACATCAAATTAACCAACATATGCATTCTGGAAGCTCCAGATGGAGCAGAGAAAGGGGAAGAAATCTTATTTAAAGAAATGATGACAAAGTTTCCCAAATATAGAGAGAGAAATAAAAATCCAGATCTGTGGAGTCCAAAGAATACCAAATAGATAAACATAAAAAGATCTTCACCAAGACACATTATAATCACATTCTCAAAAGTCAAAGAAAAAGAAAATTTTTAAAGCAGCAACAGAAAGGCAACTTGTCACATACAAAAGAAGTCCCATTAGATAGCCAGCAGTATTCTCTGCAGAAGTATTGCAAACCAGAAGAGAGTGGAATAATATATTCAAAGTGCTAGAAGAAAAAAGGCTGACAACCAAGAACACTATACCTGGCAAAACTGATCTTTGTAATTAAAGGGAAATAAACAGTTTCCCAGGCAAAGAAAAGCTGAGGGAGATCATCACCACGAGACCTCCTTACAAAAAATGCTAACAAGAGTTCTTCAAGCTGAAATGAAAGGACTCTAAGAAAATGAAACAGATGAAAGTATAAAATTCACTGTGAATGTAAGAATACAGTCAAAATGCAAAACAATATTGTAATGGTGATGCATAAATCATTTTTAACTTTGGCATAAAAGTTAAAATACAAAAGTATTAAAAATAACTATAGTTACATTAATGTATTAATGTGTACACAATATGCAAAAGTGTACGCTATGATATTAATAACATAAAATGTGGGGGAGGAGAAGTTAAAATGTAGAGTTTTTGTATGCTGTAGAAGTTAAGTTGTTATCAGCTTAAAATAAACTGTTCTAATTATAAGACATTTTATGTAAGCCTGTGGTAAACACAAAGAAAAACCTGTTCTAGATTTTTTAAAAAATAGAAATAAATCAAAGCAAACCACTACAAAAACTCATCATATCAGAAAGGAAGACAGAAAAAGAAGAAAGGAACAAAGAATTACAAAACAGTCAGAAAACAACAAACTAGTTAGTAATAAGCAATAAGGAATAAGGAATAGCAAGTCCTTACCTAAGAATAATGGCTTTAAATGTAAATAGATTAAACTCTCCAATCAAAAGACATACATTGGCTGAATGGATTAAAAAAGCAAGACCAAACTTTATGCTGCCTACAAGAGACTCACTTTACCTTTAAGGACACACTAGGGCTGAAAGTGAAAAGATGGAAAAAGATATTCCATGTAAATGGTAACCAAAGGAGAATAGGGGTAGCTGTATTCATACCAGAGAAAACAGACTTAAAGTCAAAAACTGTAAAATGAGACAAAGAAGGTCATTATATAATGATAAAGGGGTCAATTCATGAAGAGAATATAACAATTATAAATATGTATGCACCCAATACCAGACACCTAAATATATAAAGCACATATTAACAGAACTGAAGGGATTAAGTGTAAGACCTAAAACTATAAAATTTCTGGAAGAAAACACAGAGAAAATGCTTCATGACATAGCACTGGGCAAAGATGTTATGACTAAAACCTCAAAAGTACAGGCAACAAATGCAAAAATAAGACAAATGGGATTATATGTCCTTTGCTGTGCAGAAGCTAAAAAGCTTCTGCACAGCAAAGGAAACAATCAACAGAGTGAAAAGACAACCTACAGAATGAAATAAAATATTTTCAAACTGTACATCTGACAAGGGATTAATATACAGAATATACTCAAACTATGCAATAGTTAATCATCATCATCATCATCCAATTAAAAAATAGGCAAAGAAGCTGAATAGACATTTCTCAAAAGAAGATATACAAATGGCCAATGAGAACATTAAGAAATACTCAAATCACTAATCATCTGGGAAATACAAATAAAAACCACATTGAGACAACTCACCCCAGTCAGAGTGGCTATTACCAAAAAGACAAAATGGTAAGGATGTGGATTAAGAGGAACTCATACATTGTGGGCAGGATTGTAAATTAGTAAGCCTTTATAGAAAACAATATGAAGGTTTCTCAAACAACCACAGACAGAACTACCATACAATACAGCAATCCCAAAATTAGGTATATACCCAAAGGAAAGGAAATCGATATGTCTAAGGGATACCTTCACCCCATGTTTATTGCAGCTCTATTCACAATAGCCAAGATTTGGAACCAATCTAAATGTCCACTGATGGATGATTAGATAAAGAAAATGTGGTATATATACACAATGTAATACTACTCAGCCATAAAAAAAGAATGAAATTCTACCATTTGCAGCAGCATGGATGAGCTTGGAGAAAATTACGTTAAGTGAAATAAACCAGGCACAGAAAGATGTTCTCACTCATACATGGGAGCTAATGATTATAATAAGTTGAACTTTTAGAAGTAGAGAGTAGAACTGTGATTACTAGAGGTGGGAAAGGAGCGGGGAATAGTGAGAGGTTGATTGATGGACAAATAATTAGAGCTAGATAGGAAAAATAAGTTCTATTGGTGTACAGTAATACTAGGCATCCATAATTAACAATAATTTATTGTATGTTGTCAAATGGCTAAAAGAGAGCTTAAATGTTCTTATCACAAAGAAACAATAAATTTTTGCAATGATGAATTTGCTAACTACTCTGATCTGATCACTACATGTTGTATACATGTACTGAAATATAACTCTGTACCCAATAATAGGTACAATTAATATGCTTCAATTAAATTAAAAAAAAGATGAACACAACTGACAAACTTTTAGCTAGAATAAGAAAAAAAAAGAAGACTCAAATAATTAAAACTATAAGTGAAAAAAGAGACATCTCAACTAACACCACAGAAACACAAAGGATCATAAGAGACTACTTGGAACAATTATACACCTACAAATTAGATAACCTAGAAGAAACTGGTAAATTCCTAGAAACATTCAACCCACCCATACTGAATCATGAAGAAAAAGAAAATCTCAACAGACCAATCACAAGTAAGGAAATTGAGTAAGTAATCAAAAAATCCCAAAGAAAGAAAAACTCAGGACCTGATGGCTTCACCCTGCGAATTCTAACAAACATTTAAAAAAGAAAAAAAAAAAAACTTATACTGACCTTTCTCACACTCTTCCAAAAAACTGAAGAGGATGGGGCACTTCCAAACTCATTTTTAGCACCAGCATTATGTTCCAATAGAAAACAAACAAACAAAAATACTTCAAAGTGATATTAATCAAATCATCATGGTACCTACATAAAAACAAATATATAGATCAATGGAACAGAATAAAGAGCTCAAAAATAAATCTACACATTTATGATAAATTGTTCTTAGGCAAAGTTGCAAGAACACACAATGGGGAAAAAACAATGTCTTTAATAAATGGTAATGGGAAAGCTGTATATCTACAAATAGAAAAATGAGATTGGACTCATCTCATACCATATACAAAAATCAACTTGAAATGGATTAAATAGTTAAATGTAATACCTGAAGCTATAAAACCACTAGAAGAAAATATACATAAATAACTACTTGACATTGGTCTGGGTGATGTTTCTTTGGATATGACCCCAAAAGCACAGGCAACAAAAACAAAAGTAGACAAATGGGAAAAATGGCATCAGACTAAAAATGTTCTGCACAGCAAAAGAAACAATTAACAGAGTGAAGAGACAACCTATGGAGTAGAAGAAAATATTTACAAATCATGCACTTGATAAGAGGTTAATATCCAATATATATAAAGACCTCATACAACTCAATAGCAAGAAAACAAATAACCAATTATAAAATAGGCAAAGGACCTGAATAGACATTTCTCAAAAGAAGGCATACAAATGGCCAATAGGTATACGAAAAAGTGTTCCACAACACTAACCATCAGAGAAATGCATATGAAAACCACAGTGATATATTACCTCATTCCAGTTAGAATGGCTATTATCAAAAAGATGAAAGATAACAAGTGTTGGTGAGGATATGGAAAAAGAGAACACTTGTACATTGTTGGTGGGAATGTGAATTTGTATCACCATTATGGAAAATAGAACATTGAAGAGATATCTGCAGTCCCATTTTCACTGCAGCACTATTCACAACAGCCAAGATATGGAAACAATCTAAGTGTCCATCGCAAAATGAATGGAAAAAGAAAACAGGGTATATATATACAATGGAATACTATTTAGGCTTAAAAAAAAAAGAGCCAATCTTGTCGTTTGCAACATGGATGAACCTGGAGGACATCATGCTAAGTGAAATACGCTAGGCACAGAAAGACAAACACTGTATGATTCCACTTACATGTGGAATCTAAAAATGTCAAACTCATAGAAGCACGTAGTAGAATGGGGATCACCAGAGGCTGGGGTGGGGGTGGCAAGTGGGAGGGGGGAATAGGGAAAGGGGAGATATTGGTCAAAAGGAACAAAGTTTCGGTTACACAGGAGGAATAAGTTTTAGTACAGTAGGATGGCCATAGTTAATGTGTTGTATATTTCAAAATAGCTAAAAATAGATTTTAAATTGTCTCACTTGTATGAAAAAATGATGAGATGATGGATATTATGGATATGTTAATCAGCTTGATTTAATTATTCCACAATGTTTACATATATTAAAACATTGCATTCTACCCTATAAATACATATATCATTTGTCAATAAAAATTAAAACAAATAAAAGTAGATAAAACAAAGTCTTATGAAACAAAAATTATTTCTAAACTACAATGCCATCCTCATCAAAACTATCAAACAAGGCATTTTCAGACAAGCCAGTTCTTGAAAAACTGTCCTACATGCCTTTTATCAAGAAGCCATTGAAGAATGGGATCCAGCAAAATGAGAGTAAACCAAAAAAATGGAAGACTGAGGACAGCAAAGTAGGAAACCAACAAAGAAAAGAGGCAAAGATAATTCCAAGAAAAATGGTGAAGAAAAGTCAAAGGATGACAGCTACGCAACAGGTCTAGAATGCAACCAATCCATTGTCATAATTATGTATACACTAAATATTAAGTTAAACAAAATTTTTATATGTTCATACTGAGACAATAGCAGTAAGGCAAGAGTATGAGTAAGCAGAATACAGGAAAACAAAACCTTTACCTTTCATAGCAGGAAGTCAACAGGTAATGTCTAAAATTAAAAAAAAATGGGAAACAGTAGTATGGGTGTACTATTTAGAAATACAGGGGTAAATGGCAAAAGAAACAGCCTCTGAGGAAAAGGAATCAGGGGGGCATTGGGTGTAATTGGTAAACACTATTTTTCCACTGTAAACTTCCATTATAAACCTTTTTTTTAAAAAAATTTTTTAAGCTCTGTACATGTATTTCATTCACACACACAAAATAAGGTACAGGAAAAATTAATAATTCTAATATCTTCTTCTCAGGACTAGGAGGATTACGGACCAGGCTGTGTGTGTACTCCACTTTGGAGACCACAATGTTAACACAATAAGGCAAATAAGGTACTTATTTGCAGGGCTCTCTAGGAGCTCTTCAAGTGAGAAGGAGTCACAGAAAGAATGCTCCAGATGTATCAGATAATTCATAAAAGATATTTCACGTAGAAGCAGGTAGTCTGCCCAGACTAAGTCACATCTAGGCATCCAGGAGCCCAGTGTCCTTTCCCTAAACAAAGCAGAAATTCTCATTCCATGATGTTCAGAAAAACCACCTGAAACACTCATTAAAAATGCAGCCTCGTTGGTTTTTTGAAAAGATAAATAAAATAGACAAACCATTAGCATGGCTAACAAAAAAAAGAAGAGAGAAGACTCAAATAACAAAAATTAGAAATGAAAAAGGCGATATTACAACTGATTCATCTGAAATACAAGGAATCATTCGAGACTACTATAAACAACTATACGCCAACAAATTTGAAAATCTGGAGGAAATGGATAAATTTCTGGACACACACAAGCTCCCAAAACTGAACCGTGAAGACGTAGAAAATTTGAACAGACCAATAACAATAAAGGAGATTGAAGCTGTTATCAGAAGGCTCCCAACAAAGAAAAGCCCAGGACCAGATGGATTCACAGCAGAATTTTACCAAACATTCAAAGAGGAATTGACACCGATTCTTTACAAACTATTCCAAAAGATTGAAACGGACGCAAATCTCCCAAACTCATTCTATGAAGCAAACATCATCCTGATACCAAAACCAGGTAAAGATATAACCAAAAAAGAAAACTACAGGCCAATATCCCTGATGAATATAGATGCAAAAATCCTCACTAAATTACTAGCAAACAGAATACAGCAACACATACAAAAAATTATTCATCACGATCAAGTGGGATTCATCCCAGGGATGCAAGGTTGGTTCAACATACGCAAATCAATAAATGTGATACACCATATTAATAAACTCAAACACAAGGACCATATGATCATCTCTATAGATGCTGAAAAAGCATTTGATAAAGTTCAGCACTCATTCATGACAAAGACCCTCTATAAGTTAGGTATAGAGGGAAAGTATCTCAACATAATTAAAGCCATATATGCCAAACCCACAGCCAATATCATCCTGAATGGGGAAAAGCTGAAAGCTTTTCCTTTAAGAACAGGAACTAGACAAGGATGCCCACTCTCACCACTCCTATTCAACATAGTGTTGGAAGTACTAGCCAGAGCAATCAGAGAAGAGAAGGAAATAAAGGGCATCCAGATTGGAAAAGATGAAGTCAAACTGTCCCTGTTTGCAGATGACATGATCCTATATATCGAACAGCCTAAAACCTCTACAAAAAAACTGCTAGAATTGATAAATGATTTCAGCACAGTAGCAGGATACAAAATCAACACTCAAAAATCAGTAGCATTTCTTTTCTCCAATAGTGAACATGCAGAACGAGAAATCAAGAAAGCCTGCCCATTTACAATAGCCACCAAAAAAATAAAATACTTAGGAATTGAGTTAACCAAGGAGGTGAAAAATCTCTATAATGAGAACTACAAACCACTGCTGAGAGAAATTAGAGAGGATACAAGAAGATGGAAAGATATCCCATGCTCTTGGATTGGAAGAATCAACATAGTGAAAATGTCCATACTACCCAAAGTGATATACAAATTCAATGCAATCCCCATCAAAATTCCAAAGACATTTTTCTCAGAAATGGAAAAAACTATTCAGACATTTATATGGAACAATAAAAGACCACGCATAGCCAAAGCAATGCTGAGCAAAAAAAATAAAGCTGGAGGCATAACACTACCTGACTTTAAGCTATACTACAAAGCTATAATAACCAAAACAGTATGGTACTGGCATAAAAACAGACACACTGACCAATGGAATAGAATAGAGAATCCAGAAATCAACCCACACACTTACTGTCAGCTGATCTTTGACAAAGGCATCAAGCCTATTCAGTGGCGAAGGGACTGCCTCTTCAGCAAATGGTGCTGGGACAACTGGATATCCATATGCAGGAGAATGAAACTTGATCCATACCTCTCGCCATATACTAAAATCAACTCAAAATGGATTAAGGATTTAAATATACACCCTGAAACAATAAAACTTCTTAAAGAAAACATAGGAGAAACACTTCAGGAAATAGGACTGGGCACAGACTTCATGAATACGACCCCAAAAGCACGGGCAACCAAAGGAAAAATAAACAAATGGGATTATATCAAACTAAAAAGCTTCTGCACAGCAAAAGAAACAATTAAAAGAGTTAAAAGACAACCAACAGAGTGGGAGAAAATATTTGCAAAATATACATCTGACAAAGGATTAATATCCAGAATATATAAGGAACTCAAACAACTGTACAAGAAGAAAACAAGCAACCCAATTAAAAAATGGGCAAAAGAGCTAAGTAGGCATTTCTCTAAGGAAGATATACAAATGGCCAACAGACATATGAAAAAATGCTCAACATCACTCAGCATCCGGGAAATGCAAATCAAAACCACACTGAGATACCATCTAACCCCAGTTAGGATGGCTAAAATCCAAAAGACTATGAACGATAAATGCTGGCGAGGCTGCGGAGAAAAAGGAACTCTCATACATTGTTGGTGGGACTGCAAAATGGTGCAGCCTCTATGGAAAATGGTATGGAGGTTCCTCAAACAATTGCAGATAGATCTACCATACGACCCAGCTATCCCACTGTTGGGAATATACCCAGAAGAATGGAAATCATCAAGTCGAAGGTATACCTGTTTCCCAATGTTCATCGCAGCCCTCTTTACAATAGCCAAGAGTTGGAACCAGCCCAAAGGTCCATCATCGGATGAGTGGATACGGAAAATGTGGTACATCTACACAATGGAATACTACTCAGCTATAAAAACGAATGAAATACTGCCATTTGCAACAACATGGATGGACCTTGAGAGAATTATATTAAGTGAAACAAGTCAGGCACAGAAAGAGAAATACCACATGTTCTCACTTATTGGTGGGAGCTAAAAATTAATATATAAATTCACACACACACACACACACACACACACACACACACGCACACAAACCGGGGGGGGGGGGGAAGAAGATATAACAACCACAATTATTTGAAGTTGATATGACAAGCAAACAGAAAGGACATTGTTGGGGGGGGGAGGGAGAAGGGAGGGAGGTTTTGGTGATGGGGAGCAATAATCAGCCACAATGTATATCGACAAAATAAAATTAAAAAAAAATAAAAAAAATAAATAAATAAATAAATTAAATAAAAAAAATAAAAATGCAGCCTCCATATTCTGCATGGCTCCATGGATTTCTACTCAACAGGATGCTCAGCACTGGGAACTGGGAATCTTCAGTTTTACAGTTACCATGGATGATTTTATGTCACTGATACCCAGACCTTAAGAAAGAAAGTCAGGGAGCTCCTCCTAAGTTTCATGCTTTAATAAGAGCAGGTGTTAGCAAACTTTTTCTGCAAAGGGCCAGAGAGTTAATATTCTGGGCTTCACCAGCCACACAGTCTCTATCACAACTGCTCATCTTCACGGACGTAGTGTGAAAGCAGCCACAGATAATATGCAAATGAATGAATGCCGCTATGTGCCAATAACAATGTAGTTACGGCACGGAAGTGTGGGTTTTATATAATTTTGACATGTTACTGCATATTATTCTTTTGATTTTTTTCAACAAACAAAAAATTTAAATACATTCTTAGTGTGGCTCACTCGGGAGAGTGTGGTGCTGATAAATACATTCTTAGCTTCAGAGCCTTTTGAAAACAAATGTGGGCCTAATTTGCCATCAGGCAGTATTTGCTGACCCCTGCTTTAGGGCACTCTACAAGCATTCAGTGAACAGTGACCCCCAAACATTGCATGGGAAGACGGGAGCTGCAGAAACCAGAGTTAGAAAAGATCAGCAGCTCGACATACATCAACCATAAAACTCCTACTACAAACAAAGCAAACTGTGCAAAATTGGTACTTCCTCCCTTCCGCGCACGTTCTATTAGGGAGAATGATTTATGACTTCCTCTCATTCCCTGTAGTGTTGCCCCATTCTTTCAGAATTTTCTTTGATCATTATATTCATCTTATTTCACCCACATAAAAATACTGGGTAGGAAAGGCGAAACACACTGAGTGAGTTCCTCCACGTCTTCTTTCTTTCTAAGATTGACTCCCTTCAAGAATTAGGCTTTTACAGGGATCTAAAATTGCCTTCTTAACGTATCCATATGAATTTTTAGGTTGTTTAAGTAACTCAGAGTTTTGGACATCCAATAACAAAAGTTTATATTTGTCTGGGGGCTAGCCAAAAAAAAAAAAAAAAGACACTAGGAAATAAATTGTTCTAAATTACTAGATACCATCACACTGAACCAGAGTCATAGCATCCAAATAAATCATTCTTCTTGTCATTCATTTGATCATATTTATGGGTGACAACACAGGATGAAACAATTAATTAGATTGTTATCATTACACTTCAAGCTGGTTTAGGGAATTTGGTCCCTGTAATTGAATTTGGTTTCACAAACATGATTTCTACATTGGTTTTTAGGGTTTCAGAAGTATTTCTTTGACCAGAACATGGGATGAGTCTTCTCAGGTTTCAAGCTTCCATAAAGATGGTCCAGTGTCTATGAGGTGCTTTTAGCAACTATTTTAATTAAAGATTAGTTTCTAAACCTCCCAATTAAGCTTTTTTCCCCTTTAATATTCAATATAAAAATACATAGACCATACAACCAAATACACACATGAAAA
This sequence comes from Cynocephalus volans, assembly GCF_027409185.1. NCBI lineage: Eukaryota > Metazoa > Chordata > Mammalia > Dermoptera > Cynocephalidae > Cynocephalus > Cynocephalus volans. The sequence continues at coordinate 104,249,714 of NC_084461.1, forward strand.
AAAAAAATACATAGACCAGGCTGACATACATTACACTGTTCACCATCAATGTATTGCTATTTAGATTATTTTGCAACTAAACAAAAAAACTAATCAGTATATTTTTATATCTTTAAGTTATAAATGGGTGTATTTTTCAGGAATATAATCATTTGAGATGATTTCAAAACTAAAATTTGCATATTAAGAGCTCAAATTATGTATCTTTGATTTTATAATGAAAGGTAATTGATGTTTCCAAAGTGTAGTGCAACTTAATGGTCTGCTAGAAATTAAAAATAAAAAGAAAGCAGGTCTGTGCAGTGTTTGCAGACACGGAAATAATCACATGGCCTTGAAAATGAACTGCCTACAATCTGTTAGCAGCTCTGCTCATTTGCATCTTATGTGCCTCTTCACATTCAGATAAACAGCTCTCAAAAGTCAATGAAACTGATTTGCCCCTCCTTTGAGTGATTCTTACTGATTTAATCAATTACCCAAACTTGAAATTCCTTGAAAGACACTCAAAAAAAATGCAAATGTCAGTAGCAGCCTGGAGAGCAATGTGTAGATATGGTGACAAGAAAAGGCGGTTTTGGCATTTCAACTCTATACTCAGTTTACCTCACAGGTACCCTGTGTTATCGTCAATTCAGTTTGAATTTTTCCCTATAATCACACACAGGTGCACATGCACACACATTTTTCTCCCTTCCTCTCTCTGCCCCTCACCCAAGCTCTCTCTCCCATTTTCTCCATCTCATTCACTGCTCCACATCCACCCTATTCTTGATGCTCTCCAGAAAAGCTAGCTTCTTTAACACTTTTACAGTCATCTTCTAAAATTAGAACACTTCCTCAGATGCTTACTCTATAATGTTTGCTTTTAACATGTTATCTCAACTTAGGAGTAAAAATAAAAATAAAACAAAGCATCAAGATCTCACATAAAAACTCTTCCAATTTACAGGAAAGCAACAGAAACATCACTTTCACTTTAGTCTCTGGCAGGAATCTTCAGTATCTAGGTACAATTCCAGAAAGACTACTAAAATAAGACCACTGGAATACAAGGGTACTTCAAAAAGTTCATGGGAAGATCCATATTATCTTTTAATTCTATTTTTTCCATGAACATTCTGAAGTACCCTCATATATGTATAACTTTCCAATGTGATTACCCTGATGGGGACAAATATGTAAGCAGGTGTATTTGTTAAGAAATCACCTAAATAATTTTATAAACAAATTTTCTGCCGTGAGTATTTCATAAAGGAATCTGAACAACAACTCAGGGAGGGACTGCATATTCTCCACACTGATGACTGTAGATGCAGCATTTTAGAAGGCTGGAATTCTTCCTCATCTGAACGACCTTTATACCCCTCTTTGCTCCTGCTAACTCCTGCTTATGAGGGTCTTTGTAGATCAGTAAACACTTTTTTCTGTTTTTGTGTTTGGCCCTTTTGAAAGGGCACATCTATTTTTCATCAGGAGCTCCAGAGATACAATGAGGAAATCCCCAGAAAGACAAGCCTGATATAGATCACAGGATATTAGGATCCTGGGCAGCATACACATGATCCAGAGCACCCTTTCTGCACAGGAGAATCAACATCAGCTGCTCCTAGAGGCTCTGTAGCGTCCTTTGTGTGATATAACTGCTAATGTAACTGTCAAGTGCCCTTCAGGGCTCCTTTTCTGCTAGTCTTGAAAGTTTCATCCTCTAATAGTTCTCCTCGGGTTGGGTTGACCCCTTGCACTCTAATGCAATGACAAACCATTAGCTGGTCCATCTTCAGCTCTCAGCTGGAGACAGTCATAATACAAAGTCAAGGGGGAGTAATTGAAGAGTGCACAGTAATGCTTTAAGTGTAAAACCCTTAAGCAATGAATTTGGCCTTTTCCTCAAAAGGCAACATACACATTTTAGAATTCAGCATATTGCAGAGACCAATGTTTCTCTTTGCTCCTCTTAACTTTTGAGCAAGTCAGACAGTTTGAGAGTACAATATTTGATATTATAAGATAGATTTTGTCATTTATTTCCTACTTAAAGGGATTACAAAGATCCACCATTGGCATTATGTTTGAGGCATTATGTTTGAGGTGCTGTCACAGAACCTATTGCAGAATATCTATCAGAATTTTTAAATCTGATGATCAAGAGCCTGGCTTATAATAAAATCGGGCTAAGTTACTAAGAATTAAAAGAAAGAAAGAGAGAGAGAACTTTTCAGGATTATTTTTCAAATATATTGGCAAACAAGTTGAGAGAGGAAAAATAAGTTCTTCTGATACAAGAACCATAGCTTGTAAAATACTGCAACTTTGCATGGTTGATTGGTGGCATCCTAGCAATGTGTAATGGAAATTTTATTTATGAGTTAGGAAACTCAGATTTCAGATTTTGATCATTTGAGAAAATGATTTGCAGTAAAAAGCAATTAGAGATCTTTGAGCCATTTCTTACCTTATATCACTTACATAAACTATAAAGTTTAAGATAAAAAATTAAAAGCAGTTCTATCAGATGTATAATGCTCATTAATGAACGATTATTTTAGGATTCTTCATATATCACCCAATTTTCTTTTCCATCTTATAACAATATATTTGAGGACTCTTTATTCCCTAATTTTAGAAATATTTTTCTATATGTACTTTATGGATTTGTTGGCTATGCCTGCTTATTCATAAATATCTAAACAATCAAAGAAAGACCTCACCACCAGCCTTGTAAAATACGTTGCTTCCTTTGAGAAAGGTGTGTATGTGTGTGCTCATGTACCTGTGTTTGCTATGCATAGTGCTGGACTTAAAATCAGAAAGTATTTTTTTAGTGTCACCTTTGGAGAAACTCTGTATTCACATCCAGCACTCACACTCCTTCTGGTTCTATTTTAAAAGAGACTGTTTTGACATCTCTAATTATGGCATACAGAAATGCTTGTCAGGTAGCTAAACTTGTGTCTCAAAGACTAACCTTCAGGACCGGATTTATTAAATATTAAATATGAGCACTAAGACTATCATACATTTTACATGGAATATTTTGGTTCCAACATGATTGCCTCACTGGCATCACTGGGCAGTCCAATCCCTTGCTACTACCACACCTAAATTATGCACCAGGCAAGGCATTTTCCTGTAGAGATCAGCAAGGTAACTGCAACAACCTCTCTGCAGGAAGGTCCTGCCAACATATATTACCCTCCTTCATCTGAATTATATGCTGATGATAATAAAGTGAAGTAGGTTAAGAAAAGAAAATTAATTTTCTCTATAAAAAAAACATCTAATGAAGCTTTTATTCACTTCTGACAAGGATTTACCACATGTTGAGAGCAACATCCTGGGCTCAAAGGAAAAATCAGATGCCATTCCCCACTCAGAAAGGAAGTGGATGTGACATGGTTTCTAAAGTGATAAATTAAGGAATTAATAACGAGGTCACAAGAACTGAGACAAACATTTTAATCTAAAAAGTATATATAAAATATTACTGCTGTTATATCCTTCGTTATGAAGACCCAGACAGGATTAAAGGATTTGCTAAAGACTACTGATGCCTACCACCATGATTTAGAGTAAAAGAAAAGTAACAGATCATTTGCCTGGGATTAACATTCTGGTTTTTTTCTAGCTGATATTTATTACTACAAAAAGAGTATTAACCAGATGGTCAGGTTGTACACATTGGCTTTTTTCTTTTAAGAACAAGACTTATGTTCAGAATAAGCATCTATGTGAAAATATCCTAGCACTATCAATTTTTCCTATCTAAAATCCATGATTTCGGTAATTGACCACAATAATCAATCACACTGTATACTGAAAAAATAAATAAATAAATAAATAAATAAATAAATAATAAAATAAAATCTGTGAGTAGTTCAGCTTAGAACTCTGTCTTCCTTTTGGGAGTGGGCTTGCCTCAGAAGAAGCCATAAAGTAAGTCTTACTTTGGCAGACTTCCCATGTAGGAAGGCTGCCTGGTCTAGTACTGCCCAGGGATGGGTGGGCAAGTCTGCCTGATTCTGAAGTGCAGTTAAACAGTCCATTTAGTTCTCAAATAAATTACATCCTCTGAGCATCCTCAGCAATAAGGATAGTATTTTGGTTCTTCCATTGGCTCTATTCCTTTCTTTCTTTTTTTTAAATCATATTGTGTATAATCCAGGCAAGAGAAGGCAGGCTGTTTATTAGAGGACCCCTCAGAAACTCAACAAAAGTTTTAATGAGGGAGGGGGCATGATAAAAGAATAAATGGGTGGAAACAGCCATTGAGAACAGCAAAAGAGTGGCTTAAGAATAAGATAGGATAATTACTGATTAGACAAGTGTGGCAGCCTCTTTTATGTTGATTATGGATTCATAATATTATCAGTGTCCTCTTTTTAAACTTTTTTCAGCAGACTTGGCTCTTTGGAGGAGATATAAAGAAAGTGAATACGTGGTCTCAACCAGGGTTATAGTTTTGCTAGATGGTGTGACTCAAAGAAAGAGGGGCATGGAATTTCAGTATATTGGCAAGAGTTTTTCCTGTTTGTTTACAGCTATATCGCCAATGCTTAGAACAGGGTCTGACATCTATTGGGTGCTAAACACATATTCGTTGAATGAATGATAAGATGGATTCGAAAATGGAGAAGAGTCAAGATCTGGTGGAGTAAGAGAAAGTACAGGAATCAATGAACTGGAACCCCTGTTGAGGGCAAAGAATGAGTATTCTGAAACTACCTGAACAAGGTGGAAGGAGGGAGGTGGTGGTATATTAAAAAGTGACTTTCAACCACAACTACTTGAAGTTGATACGACAAGCAAACAGAAAGGACATTGTTGGGGGGGAGGGGGGAGGGAGAAGGGAGGGAGGTTTTGGTGATGGGGAGCAATAATCAGCCACAATGTATATCAAGAAAATAAAATTTTTTTAAAAAAGTGACTTTCAAGTTACACCATTTACAAGTGATACATTGGAATATGGGACCCTGGACTGAGAGATTGAAGAGAAGTGGAAAGGGCCATTGTGGATGTGGGGACCATGGTATCAAGATATCAGGCAGGCTGATGACAAAGACTGGAAGGGGCAAAAAGACTGTACACCAGCTACCACTTCATTGAGAAATGATGAGATTGATATTTAATTAAGATTTGGTACCAAGAGAAAAAAATGATAACCCTTGCCCTAACACATATCAGTATTTCTTGTAACTTTTCACAAATCCTACTATCTTGATTCAATTCCTTCCTATTCTTAGGCTTATGGTACATTTATGATGTTTAGCCAGGATCCATATTCTTGAACTCAGATAAATATTTGAGTATACAGAAGATGAGTTTGATAAAGTTCTAACAGATTTGTACTTGGAGGATTACCAGTGCCATAAAACTAGGATGTGATGCATGGTGATAACATAGGACAGCTTATCATGTAGCATGGGAAACAGAGTATGATGGTTAATAGGAAGAGCTCAGGAGTCAAAAAAAATCCCAAGTTCAAATCCTGGTTATACCAATTTGCTGTGCTTCACCATTTTCTTTAAAAGCTAATTTTTAAAAAAGCCTCTGCCTTATCATTAGTAAAATATATATAGTAACAGAACACACTTCATAGGGCTCGTTATGAAGATTAAATAAAATAATACACTTAAAAAACACTGTAGAATCCAAGTACATAACAAACATTGGGTTTTGAGGAAAAAAAATGAAAGTATTTTTAGAAGGAAGTAATACAAAAGTACTATCTGACTATATATAGTAGTATATCTATATCTGTTATACGTATGTGTGTGTATGTGTGTATATCAAAGAGTACAAAAGAGCTGGTAATAAAAAGCAAGTCTCCTTCCTATTTCTCTGGGTACAAGTTCTTTATCAAATATTTGACATGCAAATCTTTCCTTCCAGTTTGTCCCTTGTCTTTTCACTCTTTGCCAGTGACTTCCAAAGAGAAAAAAAAAATTAATTTTGATACAAATACTGTATGTTAATTTTTTATTTTATGGATCATGCTTTTGAGTCACATCTTAGACTAATGCAAGGTTACAAAGATTTTCTCCTATGTTTTCTTCTAGAAGTTTTACAGTTTGGGTTCTTACATTTAGGTCTAGACTCTATTTTTTAGTTAACTTTTGTATAAAGTATAATGTTTAGGTAGAAGTTCACTTCATTGCATATGGGTATTCTATTGTTTCGCCATGATTTTTTTTTTTTTGTCTTTTTCATGACCGGCACTCAGCCAGTGAGTGCACCGGCCATTTATATAGGATCCGAACCCGCGGCGGGAGCATCGCTGCACTCCCAGCGCCACACTCTCCCGAGTGTGCCACGGGCTCGGCCCTCGCCATGATTTTTTGAAAAGACTAATCTTTCTTCATTGAATTGCACTTGTACCTTTGTGGAATCATCTTTCTTTTCTTAAAGCACTTTACCTTCTCATACAACAAGATATTCAGGTTCACTCATGTACTTTCTCTATGCCACTCTTAGAATTAGCTATTTCTCCAGGAGTGCTAGTTCCTTTCATATCTCATTGTCCACACCCAGCTGCAACAGATGTTAGGAAATGTAATCTTTTGTTGTGGCAGACTTCCCAGAGTACTGTTGCAATGGAAGAAAGAGAGACTAGATATTAGGAGGCAATTTACATTTGTTTATACACTGAATAATGTGGTAGGGACTAATTTCTTAAGACCAAAAGGCACAACTCATATTGATACAGTTGACCACATTACAACTAAATTTACTGTAAAACAAATATCATTCTCAAAATGTAGTCACAACAGGAAAAGGTTTAGGACATTCACAAGAGAACTGTTGTCTAGATCAAGAGGAGCCATGCCTGATAAACCTCATTCACTTCCAGATTTAATATAGATCCAGAGATCCTGTACTTTAAGCTGATAACATAATTACATTAGTCTTCTGGAATCATGGGAAGGATGTAAATTGTTGCATGACAACGTCTTCATCAAGAGTTGGAGTTTACCCACTACTGTTTGAAACTCAGCTGACCTCATAACTTGCACTAACGGATAGAATATGGTAGGAATTACGTAGTGTGAATTTCAAGGGGCCCGGAAGCTTTGCTTCCACTCTTTTGGGGGCCCGAGGCACCATGTCATGTAGTCTGGCCACCCTGCTGCATAGGCCACATGGAGAGAGGCCCTTGAAGCCATCTTGGATCATCTAGCCCTAGTGAAGACTCCAATGACTACAGCTGCATGAGCAATCCCATGAGACTAGCAAAGGAACTGACTAGTTGAGACCAGTCAGCTGAGCCCAATACACCTATAGAAATAATGAGCAAATAAATGGTAGTTGCTTTAAAGCACTACAGTTGAAGTGGCTGGTTATGAAGCAGTACATAACTAAGTGTGAAGATATTTGTGACTCACGTGAATCACCCAAAAGCAACTTCAATAGAGGATTTTGATAACCAGGTGAACAAGATGACACAATCTGTGGATGTTAGTCTTTTTCCCCAGCCACCCTGCCCTTGTCTGATTGACTCATGAACAAAGTGACCATGAGGACAGGGATGGAGGTTATATATGGGCTCAGAAACATGGATTTCCATTTACCAAGGCTGATCTGACCACATTCACTGCTGAGTGCTCAAAATGCCAATTGCAAAGACCAACACTGAATACAGCTCAATTCCATTGATGGATCAGCCAGCCACTCAGTGCCAGGTTGATTACATTGGACTATTTCCATTACAAAAAGAGCAGTGCTCTGTTCTCAATGGAACAGATATTTATCCTGGACATGGATATGTCTTCTCTGCCCACAGTGCTTCTGTAAAACCACCACCTATGGACTTAGAGAAATCTTTATTTAATGCCATGGTTTTCCACACAGCATTGTTTCTGATGAGGGAATTCATTTTATAGCAAATGAACCCTGGCAATGGGCTTCTTGATTATGGAATTCACTGGTATTACCACATTTCTCATCACCATAAAGCAGCTGGCCTGATAAAAATAATGGAATGGACATTTGAAGACTCAATTACGGCATAATGTGGGAAATCTGTAGGGCTGTGATAATGTCCTCCAGGAGGTGGCACATGTTCTGAATCAGCAACTAATATATGGTGCCATTTCTCCAATAGTCAGGATTCATGGCTCTGGGAATCAAGGGGTTAAAATGGGATTGACTCCTCCTTCAATCCTAATGATCTACTAGCAAAATTTTTGCTTCCTGTCCCTGTAATTCTAGGATCAGCTAGTTTAGATGTATTAGTTTCCAAGGGAGAAATGATTCCACCAGGGGACACAACAGTGGTTCCATTAAACTGGAAGCTGTGACTTCCACCTAGCCATTTTGGTTTCCTCATGCCAGAGAACCAACAGGTAAATACAAAAAGGCCACAGTACTGACTGAGGTGATTGATCCTGACTATCAAGGGAAACTGGGTTGCCAAATACAAAATGAGGGTGAGGAGGAGTATGTCTAGAATAAAGATCTTCTAGTTGGTCTCTTAGCTCTTTCTTTGTTTTTCTTTCAGTGGCTGGCTGGTGTGGGGATCTGAACCCTTGACCTTGGTGTTATAAGGTAGCGCTCTAACTCTCTTAGTTCTAATGTGTCCTGTGATAAAAGGTTTGGAAGACTATAAGAACCCAATAGAAGCAGGTCTGCTAATGTCACAAACCTTTCAAGAATTAAGGTTAAGGTCACCCCACCATGTAAGAAACATGACTAGGTGAGTGCTTGCTGAGGGTAAAGAAAATATCAAATGGATAGTGGAAGAAAAAAGTAAATAAAACTACACTACCAGTTATAGAAATAAGGACTGTAATAGTTACAAACATTTGTCACTTTGATATAATTGTGTTTGTGTGTGTGTGTGCAAATTCTTTTTCTCCCTCCCATTCACCTTCTACAACAAAAGATATCTTAATAGTGATTGACTATACAAGTGTACTCCAAAAGGTTGTGGAAAAATAGAATTAAAAGAATATGAACCTTTCCATGAACTTTTTGACCTACCCTCATATACCTTAGTATTTAAGTTACAGGATATCAAATGTGGAGTGAGACCCAGCTAGAGGAGAAATAAACATCACACAAAGACAGATGAAAGCAACTTCGAATGTCCTCTTCCAGGAAGAAATCAGCATGTTTTCAATTGTTGCACAGGATAGCTGCATCATGGTAGGTGGAAGCATGATTTTGATACTGTCCTTATTTGGAAGTTAAACATAGTTAAGAGAGGTTATATATGAACACCAAGGAAGAGAGACTATGTGTAGTCACTGTATTGTCAAATTGGTTAAACTGGTAACTCCGTTTCCCAGAATTCTATTCCCTGTATCCATCCAAGTTAGTGTTGCCCTGAAGAGAAGTTGCTTGAGACTTGGGAGGTGGAAGTAAAGCAGCAGCCATTACTCTCTGAAGGTCAGATAAGGTGCCAGACAAATGAAGAGTAGCCTGGTAGTTTCCAGCTTGTACTGACTCTCTTCTTCTTTCTGCCTACTATCCCACCTGACAGCCCTAAGCCCACATTCCCACTTTGGTGGACAAAAGTACATGGCTTCTAAGATATTCCCTTCAAGATCTCACTGACCCATCTGTGCCAGTGCTTCTGAAGGACTTGGTAGTGACTCCTTTTCTGATCCTTTAGCTCTTCCTTTTGGACCTTCACTTTCTCAGTTCCACTCATAATTGTGTAAGGTCTAACTCCTATAATAAATACCTTCTCTATAACACTCATATTGGTTCTGTTTCCCAGACTAAACCCTAATACAAGGTTGAAGCACAGATCATGTCTCAGTCCATTTTGTAATGCTGTAACAGAATACCACAGATCTTTATAAAGAACAGAAATTTATTTCCTCACAGTTCTGGAGTCTGGGAAGTACAAGATGGAAGGGCTGGCATCTGGCAAGGGCCTTCTTGCTGAATAATCTCATGGTGGAAAGTGAAAGGAAAAAAGAGCAAGAAGTGGACAAACTCACCCTTTTATAATGGCACCACTCCCACCCATGAGGGTGGAGCCTTCGTGGTCTAATCACCTCTTAAACGTCCCACCTCTTAATATTGTTACAATGGCAATTACATTTCAACATGAGCTTTGGAGGGGATATTCAAACCATAGATCATTTATTCTAAACCAATCTTCTTTTCTAACATAAAAATTTTAAGCTACAAATTTCCCTTTAAGAACTGTTTTAACTACATCCCACAAATTTTCACTATCATTCATTTCAAAATATTTACTAATTTCCATTGTGATTTTTTTTAACCCAGAGGTTATATAGAAGTATACTGTTTAATTATCAGTTATTGATTTCTAACTAAATTCAATTATTGTCAGAGAACACACCTAGTAGGCTTTCAGTCTTTGTAGTTTATCAAGACTTGTTTTAAGGCCCAGAATATGATCTGTCTTGAATGTTCTATGTGCTCTTAATAACACTACGCATTCTGAGTTTTGTGGTAAAATGCTCTAAAAATGTCAATTAGGTCAAGTTGGTTGATAGTGTTATTTCAATCTTCTATATCCTTACTATTTGCTTTACCAAGTACTGAGAGAAGGATGTTAAAAACTCCACCATATATTTTACTTCTATATAAACTCCACAATACATTTTTACTATTTTTGCTTTAAACAATTGCTTTTAAAGAATTTTTAAAAGAAAAAGTCTTTTATTTCAATATTAACTATATTAGAAGTCTTTTATATTATTTTAAAGTTATTTAATGATATCATTTTACCATTTCCAGTGCTTTTCTATAGTAAAGTGTAGTTCCATTTCCTGTTGTAGATCCAAATTTTCATCTGGCATCATTTCCCTTCATTCTTAAGAATGTCCCTTAGAATTTCTTGTGCAGGTCTGCTGGACATGAATTCTCTGAGCTCTTGTTTTATTAGCTATGTTTTATTTTGTCTTCATTTCTGAAAGATATTTCTACTGAACAGAATTCCAGGTTATCTGCAAGCAGAGAAAATTTGATTTCATCTTTTCCTCTTTGGATGCCTTTACTTCTTTCTCTTGTCTAATTGCTCTGGCAGAGTACTTCCAATACTATGTTGAATAGGAGTGATGAGAGCAGGCATCCTTGTCTTATTCCTGTTTGCAAAGGAAAAGCTGAAAGCTTTTTCCCATTTAGGATGATATTGGCAGTGGGCTTCTCATATATGTTTGCAGATAACATGATTCTATACATAGGAAGCCTGAGAGACTCTACCAAAAAAACTCTTAGAGCCAATAAAGTCAGTACGGTTGCAGGATACAAAATCAATATAAGAAAATCAGTAGTGTTTTTATACTCCAACAACAAACTAGAAGAAAAAGAAATAAAGAAAGCAAGTCCATTTACAAGAGTCACCAAAAAAATAAAATACCTAGGAATAAATCTAACCAAGGAGGTTAAAGACCTCTACAATGAGAACTACAAATCACTGCTGAAAGAAATTAAAGAGGACACCTAAAGATGGAAAGACATTCCTTGTTCATGGATTGGAAGAATCAACCTAGTGATCCACCTACAGATTCAATGTAATCCCTATCAGAATACCAATGACATTCTCCACAGAAATAGAAAAACAATCCTAACATTCACATGGAACAACAAAAAAACCCAAATAGCCAAAACAATCCCGAGCAAAAAAAGTAAAGCCAGAGGCATTCCACTTCCTGACTTCAAACTGTATTACGAATCTACAGTAACCAAAACAGCATGGTACTGACATAAAAACAGACACGCAGACCAATAAAACAGAATAGAGGACCCAGAAATCAACCCACGTATTTACAGCCAACTGATCTTCGACCAGGCACCAAGAACATACAATGGGGAAAGGAGAGCCTTTTCAATAAATGGTGCTGGGAAACTGGATATCCATATGTAGAAGAATGAAACTTGATCTGTCCTTCTCACTATATACCAAAATCAACTCAAAATGGATTAAAGACTTAAATATTAGACCTGAAACTTTAAAACTCTTAGAAGAAAACATAGGGAAACACTCCAGGATGAAGGACTGGGCAAAGATGAATAAGACCCCAAAGTCACTAACAACAAAATAAAAAATAAATGGGATGTCAAACGAAAAAGCTTCTGCACAGCAAAGCAACAATCAACAGAGTGAAAAGACAACCTACAGAATGGGAGAAAATACTTGCAAACTATGCATCCGTAAGGGATTAAAATGTCCAGAATATATAAAAAGCTCAAACAACTTTACAGTATAAAAAATAATAATAATCCAATTAAAAATGGGCAAAGGAGCTGAATAGACATTTCTCAAAGGAAGACGTACAAATGTCCAACAGTTATATGAAAGAATGCTCAACATCACTAGTCATCAGGGAAACGCAAATCAAAACCACTGTGAGATGTGATCTCACCCCAGTTACACTGGCTATTATCAAAAAGACAGAGAATAACAAAGCTGGTGAAGACGTGGAGAGAGGGGAACCCTCCTGCACTGTTGGTGGGACTGTGAATTAGTACAGCCAATATGGAGAACAGTATGGAGGCTCCTCAAGCAACTACAGACAGAACTACCATATGATCCAGCAATCCCACTACGGGGTATATATCCAAAGGACTGGAAATCATCACGTTGAAAGCATACCTGCTCTCCGATGTTTATCACATCTCTATTTACAAAAGCTAGGCTATGGTTCCAACCTAAATGTCCATCAATGGATGACTGGATAAGGAAAATGTGGTATATAATCACAGTGGAATTCTACTCAGCCATAACACAGAGTAAAATTTTGTCATTTGCAGCAACATGGATGAGCTTGGAAAAAAATTATGCTAAGTGAAATAAACCAGGCACAGAAATAGAAATACCACGTCCTCACTCATAAGTGGGAGCTGAATCCATAAACAAATAAACAGAGAAACAAACAACAAACAACAATCACAATAATATGTTGAACTTGTAGAAGTGAGAAAAGAACTGTGGTTACTAGAGGTGGAAAAGGGGAAGGGTGGCAGAGGGGGCTTAACGAGAAATTGGTTAAAAGACACAAAGAATGATTAGTTATTGTAATGATGAATAAGCTAACTATCCTGATCTGGCCATCACATATTGTACACAACTATTGAAAGTCAACTTTCTACCCCACATATATGGATAATAAATTATCTTTAAAAAAAAAAAAAAGGTTGATAGTTTTTTTCGTTCAGCTTATTAAAATGCCTTCTGTTGTCTTCTGTCCTCTATTACTTCTGATGAGGTTAGAAACCATTCTTATGCTTATCTGTATACTTTTGAGATTTATTTCTTCATCCTTGGTTGTTCTCAGTTTAATGCCTAAGTATGATTTTCTTTGTACTTATCCTGCTTGGGGTTTGCAAAGTTTCCTAGACCTGTGGGTTGCTTTTTTGACCAAATTTAAATAATTTTGTTCACTGTTTCTTCAAATGTTTTTTTCACATATATCCTCTCCCTGCAATTAAATGTTAGTCACTGTAGTGGATTGAATCATGTCCCCCCAAAACTCATTGAAGCTTGAATTATATCCCCCACATTTTATGTATTAGAAACTTAGCCCCCATTGTGACTGTTAAGAGAGTGGGAAATCCTATTATGGTAATTAAAAGGTGGAGCCTTAAGGAGGTGATTGGATTGTAAAACCATGCAGTCATGAATGGATTAAAAATGGTGGCCAGGGGTGTGGTTCTGAGGGCTTTAAAAGAAGAGGAGAGTCTGTTTCTGCTCTCTCTGCTCTCTCTGTCTGCTCTCTCTGCTTCCACAATCTTGCAATGTGAGACCCCTGGGTCACTGTTGCCACCACCAGATGAACTTTGGACTTTCCAGCCTCAGAAACTGTAAGCAATAAATTTTGTTTTCTTATAAATTACCCAGTTCCACCTATTTTGTTATAAGCAACACAAAACAGACTAATACAGTCACTTAATACTATTTAACAAATCACTGGTGTGCTGCTTTTTTTATTCTCAATTGTATTCTCTGTGCTTAAGTTTGGATGATTTTTATAAACAAGTCTTCAGATTCACTATTCCTTTTTTTTCTGTTCTGTACAATCTGCTCTTAATCCCATCCAATATATTTCCCATTTCAGATATTGTACTTTTCAGTTCTAGAATTTCTATTATACACACACGCAAACGAGGGGTCTTCAAAAAGTTCATGGATTTGTATTATCATCTAATTCCATTTTTCCACAAACTTTTTGAAGTCCCTTTGTGTATATATATCAATGTACATGAGTGTAATATGTTTTTACCAAATCTCCCTTGAAATTCCTCCATCTTTTTTCCTGTTATATTCATCCTTTCCAATAAACTCTGTAATATATTTATCATAGCTATTTAAAACCCTTGTCTACTAATTCCAACATCTGAGTAATCTGTATGTCTCTATTGACTTTTTTCTCTTGATTATTGTTCAAGTTTTCCTATTTCTTCACATAGTTAGTATTTTTTCAATTGTATGCTGAACACTGAATGACACATTGACAGGACTCTGGATCTATTATCTTCCTCTGAAGAGTGCTGAGTTTTGTTCTAGTAGTCAGATCAACTTGAACTTGTGGAGGCTTGGGTTTTACACTGTTAGGGTAGATCTATTTCTGTTTTACCATCAGTCCTACAGTTAATCACTTAGTCCTGGAATTTAGCATTTTTTCCAAAAAAAAGTGGCCCTTCTAAGGTTTCAATAGAAAACCTGTGGTTTATACCAAATCCCTTTAACTTGGCAGGACTTAAAACTATCAACTCTATCTCCCCTGTAATTGGCAATAGTTGAAATCTCTGCCCAGCTCATTCATTCATTCAGCGCAGCTGTTTTAGCCTTTCAGCTGTTATCTTCCTTTTGGGTTTCTTGAAATCTCACTTTCTCACGTAGAATTCACAGGTCAGCCAAGAATTTGAGGGCAATTTATATGAAAATTGTATGGCTCTCCCTATTCCAAGATTCCCCACCCTGGAACACACACATCTCAATTTCTAGTCACTCTACAATCCCAAACTCTGTCCTCAGTTCTACCCATCCCATACTGTGTGGATTGTGGAGTGCCCTCAGGAGAAAAGTCATATAAACATGAATGCCATTTAATGTCAGGTCCCTTTTTCCAAGGGTAAAATCTCAAATTTCTGCCTAATTCTGTTCACTCTCCAATGCCCTAACACAGTTTTTAAAAATATTTTGCCCAAAACTTATCACTGTTATATTTGTATAACTAATACAAGTTATACTGCCAACCTAAAATTTTATTTTTTATATTTATAACTCACCTCCAGTCTTCCATTTCTTATCTCCAATTCTTTCACTTCTTCCTGGTATCACTGCTACCACCTTAGTTCAAGCCATCATTATCTCCCAGTTGTCCTACAATAAAATCCTAACACATCTTCCTGTTTGCACACTACCATCTATTTTCCACATAGCAGAGTGATCATTTTGAAATCTAAAATAGATCAAGTTGCTTTTCAGCTCCTGTACCTACAGCTAACCAGAAAAGAACTTTCATATGATAACACCCAGATCATATTCAACTTTGCCATGCCCCCTTGAACCTCCTAACTTGTACTACAACCTGACAGATAAGCTTTTGCAGTTGAAGCCCATGTGATTTGGCCTAATTTCCTCTCCCTAGTTCTCTACAGAATTCCCAGCATGTGTTCTGTTTTGAGCCTTTAGCAGATCATATGATTAAAGATACTTTGCCATGGATCTGGTAGAGACATTTCTAAAACTTCAAGTAGCATAAAAGTACAATTAAATGAGGCAGGTATATAAAAGCACTTTGAAAAGTTCAATTCCTTAAACTATTAATATTAATAATAATAAAACTATCAAAGCCTTTAAAAATAATTATAAATAAATATGATATTTAAAATCAAACTATACTCTCAAATGAAAATTGGCTTCAGATATCCCTAAGGACTTATGTATACCTCCAGTCTGTTACATAACTCTCATCACTGTATTTCAGTGTTGGCCCCTTTCCCACAAACAATCACCCTTAGGATTTAAACACTGCATGTTCAGACCTCAAGTCAGTAAAAAATAAAAAAAGTAAAAAAAATAAAAAATAAATAAGAGGTCAATAAAATAATCTGAAAAACTATACTCATATATACTTTCTCAAAGAAAATTTTATATATTTCCAAAACACTAAATTTTAAGCTTTTTAAGTGTTCAAAAAGTACTCCAAAATTTTGTATTTAAAAGATAAAAGTAAAAACTATTCTGAAATATCAACACAAATAAAATTTTGAGATACAAATGATGTCTTAAATAGAAATTTTATTTTTTAAAAAAGCAATAATAACTGAAGGAAATTTGTAAAATTTAATTTCAACATAAAAAAATTACTGCAAGATGATTTTAACTCATTTGTTAAGAAACTATCATACATGATAACATATACTTGTTCTCTATTAAACCAAATAATCATTAAATATTAGGTGTTTTAGATTATAAATGAGCTAACTTGTTTTTAAATCCAAAAATAAGTCAACAATAGAAGGTAGAAATCTAACTTTTGTTTAATATTTTAAAACATTTTCTGTATCATTTCCCCAAACATTCATTAGCATTCTAATTGTGACCAGCATTACAGTTTTTAATAAAGACTAATTCAGGTCAACAATAAACAAACAAGTGAGCATGAAAACTGTCAGAAACAACCATTGGTGTATGTTCATGTTCCACACACACAAATATTTACCAAGCTTACCTTTAAACTGCATGTTTAATTTTTCCTTACAACTTAACACTGAGTACAGGAAACTCTAGAAGTCATAAACAAAGACCAAAACAAACTCCTCTCTTCTTGCCAAAATGTGTACAAAACTGTAGTACATTTAAGTTGGATATAAATACATATTAGATACATGTCTCTTATTCTATACAAAATCTTAGTAAATATTTTCCCAACAGGGCAAGGGGTATTTTATTTTTGTTCTCTTAAATTGAAAGATTTTGCCCATTTAAAAAAAAAAAAAAAAAAAAGGATTTAAATAGCCCTAATAGTTACAGTTCTCAAAATAACAGTTGTGTTATATTCTACTTCAGTAATTTCCATATGAGCACTTCAATAAAATCACTTTACCACAGTCAATAAACTTCTTCAATGAATGAAAAATAAAAATTCATCCAGAAAATCAAAACTTATCCAGAGTAACTGCAAATGAAAATGTGTGCTATTTCAAGTTACAGGCTATTTAACTTTTTATTTAAAAATAAGGGCAATTAATAAAACACTTAAATTACATTAGCTGAGTTCAAGTTTAGCCTCTAAAGAATAAGTTTCCTCATTCCTTTATATTATTTTATGAAATGAATAAGATCAATCTAAACTACTTGATTATCATTATTTTCTTTTGTTACTTATTTCAAACTATAAAATTTATGTACAAGATAGCAGATCGATACAGGTATCCTCTGTTATTGGTCTATACCTAATTATCCATAAAGATTAATGGAAACAATACCGTTCCAATCAGGCACAACAATTTCCTTCCATTTTATAAACAAGAATTTCTAACCCAGCTCAATAACTAATCATTTTAAATTATAGATTTTAAAAAATATATTACAGGCACATTTTTTAAAACAAATACAGTATGAAATATTGCTTTTTGCTGAGTCAGTGAAATTTTTTCATTGCTTTTATGGCTATTTGGTTTACTTTCTTCTTCTTCTGGCAAGATTAATATACAACTCTCATTCTACTTTAAAGAGTCGAAAACCCACAGACCTAAGCTGTATGAAAACTTAACTTGGTACTGTCAGCTGAAGACAGGTAAACTAGAACCATAAGAATAACTGTACTAAATTTTAACACTATTCATTAACAGTTCCATTTTCCTGAGTTTGCGTTTGTTCTTTGGCATTGGCTTAGGATATAATCCATTTTTCAGAAGGTGTTCCTTGCTGAGGCGAACTCGAGCACCATGCTGGAGCTGGAAAGAGCATAAAGCTTGAAGAGGGCGAAGCAAAGTCTATTAAGAGAAAAAAAAGATACTAAAAAAGTATCTGTGACAAATCATGACTACCTACATTTTTCCTTCAGAAACAGAGATGATTATGTTTCCTTTTTTTCTTATTATTAACTTTTAACTATGAAAGGCAATAGACATTCTAATAAATATATAATTATTTCTATATGATACCTTTATATTCATACCTCGCATACCACTAAGGAATTCTAAAAAAAAAAAAAAACCACAAACACTGATTTTCCATATAGGTAATAAAGTCTAACCTTAGTTTTACATATTAATTTATACAAATACAATAAAAAAATTGTTGCCATTATAATAATTTAATCTAACAAATAATTTAATGTAACAGAAAGACTAAAAGAGACCTTTAGATACAAAAATAAGCACATAAAATTAGTTAATTCGGTTTCATTTTTGTTTGGTTTGGTTTGGTTTGGTTTGGCGGCTCAAACACAAGACCTTGGTGTTATCAGCACCACGCTCTAACCAATTGAGCTAACTGGCCAGCCCAGTTAATGCAGTTTCAGTCATAAACTGATGCAAGCTTACTGACACATGATAATAATTAGATGATGGTAGCAACAAGTAAGTGGTTTACTAACTTCTCTCACACCTAGTTCATGGACCACATACAATTTAGATACCCATGTTTTGGTGCATCTCAAATCATTCTAACTACATATGTATCTGCCTAAATTCAAATACCTATAGGGCCAGGCATGTAACATAAACATGTTAACTGGATGTACCTATAAACTAACACAGAATAATGGAGGCTGTAATACAACTGAAGTACGTGCCCTACCTAAAGTTTTTCAAATTTAAAAATTATTAACCCCCCCCCCCCCAAAAAAAAACATTATGCCAGTGCTTTAAACACACTTTGGGTCAAATTCTTTCCTTGGGCCTGAGACCCCTGATCTAACCCTTTTAAAAAATATTAGCAGAGGGTAACATCATCAAGACAGCAGAATAGACAGTACCCACAGTCACTCTCCCCCACAGCTGACCAAATTACAACTATTAGAAAGCAAAGACTGCCAATCTGGGATCACTGGAACTCCGGCGCAGAGGAGGAGAGACCCACAGAGTTTGTGAAGGTAGGAGAAGCCACTGCAAGAGGAAAAAGAAACCACTCCAACTGTTTCAAGTCCCCACTGCTTTAGGGCCAGCCCTGTGAGAGGCAGGAAGAAGCAGCAGCACACGGAGCAGGAGCCAGCAAAAGCCATAGCTGAGCCTTTTGGCTGAAATGTCCTGGAGTCCGCAGGGGAGAAAATGGCCTCAGAATTTACCCTACCAGTCCCCAGGCCAGCAAGAACACTGACAGGGTCCCATGGACCCATATAGGAGTGAGTGTGGCAGCCAACCAAAGGAACCACCCTGAAGCCAGTGAGTCATCATGAGGGACCTACGCACAGCACACCACAAGGGAAGCATTTGGAGTGTAGGAGGGAGGCTGGCCAGCTGGAAGAACACTGGGATGCAGTGTGGGCAGCTGATTTGCCTTCCAATTGGCACAGGCCCTCTCAGTGGACACTGGACAGGGTGACAGAGCTAAGGGGATGCAACTGCAGGGGAAGACTTAGTCCCAGGGAAAAATCTCCAGACAGCCCAGGTGTATCTGATCACACAAGACCCAGAAATGACCAAAAGGCCAACAATTAAAATCCAGTCTGCACAAAAAGCATTCCCTACAGAATCAGCAACAAAACAGCAATTTAGCTCAACCGCAGGGCTCAAGTGTTGGTCCCCACAGGAAGTCCCCACAGTTCTGGAATTAACCAAAACCACAGATCAGATACAAAGCTCTGATCATAACCAGTAAAGATCTAACACCACCGAAGAACACTTATAAAACCTAGAAGAGTGAGCAGTCTCCTCAAATGCCCCGGTATCAATGTAAAGACAAAAACATCAAGAAAGAACAAAGACATATGACACCAACAATGGACCCAGAGGAACAGCAGACTTATTAAACATCTGACAGAGAATTCAGAATAATCCTCTTAAGGATATTCAGGGAGTCACAAAAAAATACAGATAGAAAATTAAATGATATCTGGAAAACAATCCAGGAGTAGAATGGGAAACTTGACAAAAGAATTGAATCAATATATGAAACCAAACAGAAATTCTAGAAGTAAAGAATAATATTAACTAAACTAAAAAACTCCATAGAAAGCTCCAACAGCAGACTTAATCAAACAGAGAGAATTAGTGAGCTCAAAGATAAAACATATGAAATGATCAAATGAGAGGAGCAAAAAGAAAAAATGAAACAGAAATACTGCAAATATGGGACTCCCTCAACTGAAATAACCTCTGCATAACTGACATACCCAAAGGAGAGGAAAAAGGAAGAGATGTAGAAAGTACATTCAAGGTCATAATGGCTGAAAATTTCCCAAGTATGGAGAAAGATGACAATATCCAGCTACAGGAAGCTCAGAGGTCATTAATCAAATTCAATCCAAGGAGGAATGCTCCAAGGCACATCACAATCAAATTATCAAAAATCAAAGGCAAAGGAATAATACTGAAAGCAGCAAGAGAAAAGAGACACACAACATACAATGGATTCTCAATATGTCTCTCAGGAGATTTCTCAGTAGAAACCCCACAGGCCAAAAGAGAATGGGATGATATATTCAGGGTTTGAAGGAAAAAGACTGTCAGCCAAGAATTCTCTATCCAACAAAACTAACCTTCAAATATGAAGAAGAAATAAAGTCTTTCCCAGACAAACAAAAGCTAAGGGAATTCATCAACACTAGACCTGCCTTAAAAGAAATGCTGAAAGGAGTTCTTCGATCTGAAAGATGACAACGCTAAGGAGCAATAACAACACATTTGAAGGTACATAACTAGTAAAGTAAATTCACAGATAACTTCAGAATACTCCAATGTCATAAGGGTGGTCAATAAACCACTTACACCCTCAGTATAAAGACTAAAGGATAAATCTAACAAGACACTAACATATACAACAACCATATAAGAGATAGGCAATATTTAAAAATGTAACTTCAAACAACAAATTGCCAAAAAGCAGTGGGGGGAGAATAATACCAAAGTACAGAGTTGGCTTTGTTTTTTTTCTTTTTCTTAGATACCAATGTTAGGTTGTTATTAGTTTAAAATAATCTGTTATGCATATAAAAAATTTTTTAAGCCTCATGGTAACTAGAACACAAAAATGTACAAGAGACATACCAAAAATAAACATGAGAAATCAAAATACACTGCTAGAAAAAAAAACTTGCTCACAAAAAAAGACAGTAAGATTAGAATAAAGGAAAAAGGGGTCAACAAAATAACCAGAAAAAAGGGAACAAGATGGCAGTAACAAGTGCCTACATATCAATAATAACTCTAAATATAAATGGATTAAATGCCCCAATTAAAAGACACAGAATGGTTTAATGGATTATAAAGTAAGATCCAACAATATGCTGCCTACAAGAAATTTACTCCTCATATAAAGACACACACTGACTGAAAGTGAAGGTATGGAAAAAGATATTTCATACAAATGGAAACCAAAAAAGAGCAGAAGTAGCTAAACTATATCAGATATAATAGACTTTAAGCCAAGACAAGTAAAAAAAAAAAAAATAGGTAAGAAAGGTCATTATATAATGATAAAAGAACAAATTCAACAAGAGGATATAACAGTTTGAAATATATACGAACCCAACTACAGAGCACCCAGTTACAAAAAGCAATTACTATTAGACCTAATGGGAGAAATGGACTCCAATACAATATACTTGGGAACTTTAATACCCCATTTCAGCAAAGAACAGATCATCCAGAAGGGAAATTAACCAGGAAACATCAGAATTAATCTCTAGTCAAGGCCAACTGGACCTAACAAACATTTACAGAACATTTCATCCAACAGCTGCAGGAAACACATTCATCTCAGCAACACATGGAACATTCCCTAGAATAGACCATAGGTTAGGTCACACAACAAGTCTCAACAAATTTTTAAAAACAGAAATCATATCAACTGCCTTGCCCAACCACAATGGAATAAAACTACAAATCAAAAATGAAAGGAACACTAAAAACCAAGCAAATACCCAGAAATTAAACAACGTACTCCTAAACAATGAATAGGTCAAAGAAGAAATCAAAAAGGAAATTTAAAAATTCCAGGTGACAAATGAAAATGAAAACACATTCCAGAACCTATGGGATACAGTAAAAGCAGTTCTGAGAGGGACGTTTATAGTAAAAAATGCTTACATCAAAAAAGAAGAAAGACTTAAAATAAATAATCTAGTGTTACACCTCAAGAAGCTGGAAAAACAAGAAAAAAACAAACAGTACAAGGAGAAAAATAATATAGATTAGAGCAGAAATAAATAAATTAGAGATTTTAAAAATATACAAAAGATGATGAAATAAACAGCTGGTTTTTTGAAATGATAAACAAAATTGATAAACCTTTAGCTAAACTAACAAAAATAAAGAGAGATGATTCAAATAAATACAATCAGAAATGAAAAAGGAGACATTATAACCAATACCACAGAAATATAAAGGATCATAAGAGACTACTACAAAGAACTACATGCAAACAAACTGGAAAACCTAAAAGAAATAGATAAATTCCTGGACACATACAACTTACCAAGGTTGAACCATTAAGAACTAGAAAACCTAAACAGACAGACAACATGTAATGAGATTGAAGCAATAATAAAAAAATCTCACAACAAAGAAAACCCCAGAAACAGTTGACTTAGGTGCCAAATTCTACCAAACATTTAAAGAACTAATAACAATTCTTCTCAACTTCTTCCAAAAAAATTGAAGAGGAAGGGATACTTCCAGCCTCATTCTATAAGGCCAACATTAACCACATACCAAAACAGTAAAAAGACACAACAAACAAAGAAAACTATAACCAATATCCCAAATGGACACAGATGTGAAGATCCTCAATAAAATACTAGCAAACATTATCCAACAACAAATTAAAAAGATCATCCACCATGATCAAGGGGGATTCATCCCAGGGATGCAAGGATGGTTCAACAAACACAAATCAATAAACAAGATACATCACATCAACAGAATGAAGGAAAAAAACTATATGATCATTTCAATAGATGCAGAAAAGGAATCTGATAAACTCCAATACCCTTCATAATGAAAACACTGGGGCCGAGCCCGTGGCGTACTCGGGAGAGTGCGGCACTGGGAGTGCAGCGACGCTCCCGCCACGGGTTCGGATCCTATATAGGAATGGCCGGTGCACTCACTGGCTGAGTGCTGGTCACGAAAAAGACAAAAAAAAAAAAAAAAACACTCAACAAATTAGGTTCCGAGCAAATGTACCTGAACACAATAAAGGCCACCTACAACAAATCCACAGATGATATCATACTGAATGGACAAAAACTGGAAGCTTTCTCTCTGAGAGCTAGAACAAGACAAGGATGCCCACTTTCCCCATTCTTACTCAACAAAGTACTGGAAATTTTAGCCAGCACAATAAGGCAAGAGAAAGCAATAAAAGACATCAAAATTAGAAAGGAGGAAGTAAAACTATCCCTACTGCAGAGGATATGATCAGATACATAGAAATCCTAAAGACTCCACCAAGAAATTACTAGATCTAATAATGTAAATTACTAGATCTAATTCAGTAAAGTACCAGGATACAAAATCAACACACAAAAATCAACAGCTTTCCTATATACCAATAATGAAATAGGTGAAGAAGAAATCAAGAAAGTAATCCCATTCACAATAGCTACCCAAAAAATGAAATACCTAGGAATAAATTTAACCAAGGAGATGAAATACCTCTACAATAAAAACTATAAAACATTGGTGAAAAAAATTGAAGAGGACACAAGTAAGTGGAAAGATATTCCATGTTCTTGGGTGGAAGAATTATCATCAAAATGTCTATATTACCCAAAGCAATCTACTCATTCAATCCAATCCCTATCAAAATACCAAAGACATTCTTCACAGAAAAAAAATCTTAAAATTTGTATGGTACAGTTTCTGGTCAAGATGGCGAAATAGACAGTTGCCAGCATCACTCACTCCCACAAATCAACCAATTTATAACTTTTAAAAAGCAACTACAGTCAAGCTGGAGCCACTGGAGCTCTGGGGAAGAGGAGGAGATGCCTGCAGAGTTCATGAAAGTGGGAGAAGCCACGATGAGAGAAAGAAAGGATCATTTCTACCATTTCGAATCCCGGCCACTTCAAGCCTGGAGCTGGTGAGCACATGGAGCAAGATCTAGCAAAATTCACTGCTGAATTTTGAAGTTGCTTGGAAGCGGCACTAACCGGGTTCCCATGGACCCAAATAGGAGCAAGGAGCCACAACAACTGACAAAAAAGGAGCCACTCAGAGACCAGTGAGTCATTGCAAGGGACTGGCACATGGCCTGTCCCATGGGAAGTGTTTGGAGCATGGGTGGTGGGGGAGACAGGCCCACCGGGGAAACACTGGGGCATAGCATGGACAGCTGATCTGCACTCCAATCGGTGTAGGACCACTCAGTGGAGACTGGTCAGGAATATAGAACATACCTAAGAGGCTTTCTACAATAATATTGTTCAGAGCTATTTGATACTCAACAAATGATAATGTTTCTATAGAAATAAAGAACATTATATTTGAGGCTATGTGAAGCTATGTGAGAGAAAGACTGATTCAGAGAAACAAAGAAAATCCTCTACTTATAAAACAAATTAGTTTTTAAATGTTTACAAAGGGTCTTCAAAAAGTTCATGGAAAGATTCATATTATTTTTTAATCCTATTTTTCCTCCTAGTTGGCAGAAAATCAGTGTTTTGTAAATCCTTTTGTTTGTATATACAAAGTAACAGTTTTCAAGGGACCATTATTACCAGCCACTGGTGTTGCATAGAGCTAAGCCACTTCGGCTATGACACAAAGCTTTGTCACTTCTACCTTATAGTAGCTGAGTAACAGCTACCAACTTTTAGTTCAAAATTCCCTTTGTCAACCTATAGGCAAAAATCAGAAAGGCAAGGAAGGGCAAAAAGATGAAGTCTTCTTGAGTGCCTGTGTTGACAGTTGTGGCAATTAGCCCATATTATCTCACTCAATTCTCACAATAGTATGAGGTAACCATTTTTTTGTATATCACAGATAAGGAAACAAGCACAAAGAGATTATGTGAACTGCACACTGGCAAAAAGTGATGATAATAAGTGATGAAACTGTAATTCAAACCTACTTCAAAGCCCGTATCATACCACTTCCAGGTAGCTATGCTTTCATATCATATCTCCAAGTGCTTGAAAAACTGCTCTAGAATAAAAGATGTGGATGAACCAACAGACTAACAAAGCTATTCTATGCCAAGTTCTTTATTTTGAAGAGCCCGATCTCTATAGAATGAAGCCAACTGAAAATTTACTACTCTCCTCCATCAATTTTAAATTTTTACTACAATTGCCCCTCATAAAATGTTACTAGGGGCCGGCTGGTTTGCTCAGTTGGTTAGAGCACAGCCTTATAACACCAAGGTCACAAGTTTGGATACCTATAGTGGCTCACCGCCCAAAAAAAAAAAAAAAAAAGGTTACTGGGGAAAAAATATATGTCAAGAAAACACCTATGTCTAGAACAGACTGTAACTGTGTTTCACATAGAAACACAATACGTTTTTATTGCAACTAGATTTGAACAGGCTGGACATAAGGTTCCCCCACTAAGAAAGCAGCTTTACTGTAAGTTGGGGGGCCAATTTTTGCTATCTGTAATAATAAGCAACTTGAGAGCTTTCATTATGCATTTCTTCTGTTCATGCTCCCACCAACCATCTTATCAGCACCTCCCAAATCACAGGCCAATTGATTGTCAAACATCCTTTTGCTACTCCTGGCCACTAGAGTATGATTACTCCTGGTGACCAAAGCAAGCGGAATGAGGACTCTAGAACCTCACTGTTATTTGGAGATTTTATATCCAATGTGATTTATAGACAATAATAACAAAATCTAAAGAGATGCTAGGTTCTGTCACCATTCTGTACCTTCAACTTTGCCTGTTGTTAGGTACTACTCACAACAAAAGATTTTGTGCAAGTCTCGTATTGTCACAATAGGGATTCCTTTTTTTTGTTTTTTTTTTTAAAGATACCATACCACAAAGCACATCTAATTTAGCAAGAATCAATGATGTCAGCTTTTAGCTTTATATGTCATCAACGAATGCTTTTGGTTATATAAAGCAATAAAAGTAGTGAAAGGATGAAAATAAAAATATGCCGATGGAGAAGAAACCCTAAAAAATATCAAGAAAATTGTCCTAAATATTTAATGTTATATTATTTTTTTGAATAAGTTCCTTCTCAGTCAACTTTGAAAGAATTCATTCTAGATACCTGTATTATATAGAGTATTTGTAAAATAGAACATGAAATATTCTTGGCTAGTAGGTTTCCTGCTATGATGGTAAATTAATGAATACCAGAATAATGTGTATTATAAAACCGGAGAGAAGGGGAACAGTAACAGCATTAATAGCAGGAGGACAAACCCTGTCCCTAGCCCTAACAGTAACATGCTACAATTACTGTTACTGTAACCACCACTGTTACCAACATTAAGGCTTCCATTTAGGATTGCAATAAAGATCCAGTTTTAACTGTGGGAATAAGAGACAAAAATCCACAGAGGATTCTCTGCAAAACCCAAAATAAGGAGAGAGAAGCAAGTTTTAAATCCATAGCCAAAGAACATTATATTTTTCCCTCAAGATCTGAACTTTTAATGGGTCCTTAGTCTGATGTTGTCAGATCCTAGAATCTTACATCAGCAAAAAGGAAAATACAGAAACTGTACAAAAGCAAGTTTAAACAACAGCATTGGGTTTCATCTTTTTTTAAAGATACCCATAAAGAGCATATATCTGCTCTCAAACATACAGGGATGATGGTGAACAAACAAAACAGAAAGACAACTATAGGGGTACATAAAGTGCTATGTTGATGGCTGAGTACATGGAAGTAAGCTATAAGGCTAGAGGAGAGGTAGAAGAGGCTGAGAACGTGCTGACATACGGTAAGGATCTAGGGTCCCTCATGAACTTTTTTCTCAAAGGAGAGAGAACAGAGAAAGTGAAATTGCCTAGACCCAAAACAAAGTCTACTCACACACATATATACCACCAAAAAGCCTACTTATGAAATCTACTTCTTCCAAAAGAAGAAAAGTCTCCAGCTCTGAGATTTTACACAGTTTAGCATGGGGGAGAGGAAAAAGGCAATTCAGTGCTTGCCTCTGGCATTCTTTAGCAATCCTTACTATTGAGATCTTCTTGCTCTCTTTTGGATTAATATCTTGGTAACTAATCCAGTTACTCTGAACCAAGCTTTTACCCATTATTGAAAGTTCCTTCATGGCAAAGGCACACTCTTATAATGGTAACCACAGTGCATAATGAAAGAGTGAGAAAGAAGGCAGGGGGGAAAGAGTACTGTGTGTGCGTGTGCGTGTGAGTTTGTGTGTTGGAAAGGGAGTTATAAACTTCATTTAGTATGCTTGTTATCCTCTGACTTTTCTTCTTGAGTTGTTATTTATCAGAATTTTTCAATGATTAAAAAACTTTAATAATTTAAGTTCTATCTAGCTATTTTTTCTTTTGCTATGAATGCAAAGTTTGTTACATGCTCCAAAAGATGAGATGTTAGTAAGTTCTTTGGAACATTATTCTTTGCTGATTACTAATACATATGAAATCATCAGTCTTTCATGGAAATTAAATAAAACGATTGTAAGTTATAACCTTTTCACATTCTGTGGGCAGTTCTCTAAAACAAAAATGTATCTTTTTTACACTCTAAGCAAGGTTAATAAGATAAACAGGAAGTTAGTATAACTTCTCAAATAAAGGCACTAATGCAAAAAAAAGTTTCTGTAGAATGCTCTTTTAATTAAAAAGAAAAATGTTGAGCATAGGAGAACACAAGATACTAAAAAGAGAAATAGAAAATACTAAGAGAAAAATCTAGCCAAAAAACTCTATTTAATGTTGTGTTACTTAAATGCAATTTAGCATATTACAAATGCTGTTTGCACAGCTTAGTATGAATATTTAAATAATACAATCTGTAATGCTAAACTAACACAGAAAAACACGACAGGAGGGAGAAGGTTATAAAAGTACATAAATTTCTATAACAAATACATTCTACTTATCAATTGAGTTACAAATTTAACAAGTTAAGCATGTCTAAATTTTCTAGATAAAATCTAACCAACTCTTATTTTCTAAAACTTTAGACCTTCCAAAGACATACCTCTTGTATGTAATTATTTTTTTCCAAGATGGAAAGCGCAACAGCTGCACACTCCAGTGTAGAAAGGCACCTATTAGTTGGTTGCATCCGAATTACATACTGACTAGAAACGCTAGTTTTCAACTGCACCTGAAACCAAAAACAAAGCAATTAAGTGTAATCTTTGTTTTAAATTTAAAATTATAAAGTCTGTTTTAAATACTTATTAGTTTCTTTCCAAAATTGCCAGCAGTTTAGAAATATTAAATGTGTAGATATCTTTTATACATAATATCCTTTATTTGTTATTGTTAAATAGTAGAAGAGGACAGTTACACATATATATGACAAAAAGTTATATCCAGAATATATGCAAACTCCTATATATCCAAAAGAAAAAGACTAATAACCCTATCCCAAAAGGGGAAAGATCGAATACACACTTCACAAAAGAAGATACAAGAATGCCAAATAGGTACTTGAAAGAGTGCTCAACAGATCTAATGCATAGATTTGTTGTCTCCTAGAGGTAGGAGAGGGAGAGAGAAGTTGGGAAGAGACCGAACAAGGGAAAAACAAATTAATAAATTTTTTTAAAAGATCTAATGCAAATTAAAACCACAATGGGATAACATTTCACACTCATTATAGTAGTGACAATCAAAAAGACTAACACCACAAAATGGCAAATGCGGAGCAAATGAAACTCCAATACACTGCAGTGGATGTTAAAATGGTATAATCACACTGGAGAATTATTTGACAACTTATTTTATTCTATGGTTTATCTTTCCATTATGTTTCATTTTAAACTAATAGGTAAATGTCTGTGTAGATGTATTTAAATATACAGACACACACATACACAAATTACAGATATACTCTCTTTTTAGACAAGAAGCAGCATACTATACAAGGACATTTATAAAAAAATTCATGGAAAAATGGAATAATAAAAAAATATAAACCTTATTTCTCAGCATAAGCTCCATCAAGTTCAAGACACTTTTGTAAGTGATGATACCAGCCAATTCGTCCTTTCCTAAAGAACTGAGGGTCCTGAGAATTTAACCATGTCAAGGTACTCTTTTTATACATTATTAAATGAGGGGGGGGAAGGGGGTGCCCTTTAAAGACGTTTTTTTAAGATTAGGAAATAAAAAGAAGTCAGGAAAAGCCAAATCAGGACTGTAAGGTGGATGCCTAATGATTTCCCATCAAAACTCTTGCAAAAGTACCCTTGTTGGATGAGAGGAATGAGCAAGAGCATTGTTGTGGTCGTGAAGCTTTCCTGGACATTTTTCTGCTGAAGCTTTGACTAACTTTCTGAGAACACTCCTATAATAAGCAGATATTACTGTTCTTTAGCCCTTCAGAAAGTCAACAAGCAAAATGCCTTGAGAATCCTAAAAAAAATGTTGCCATGACCTTTGCTCTTGACAGGTCCACTTTCACTTTGACTGGGTCACTTCCTCCTCTTAGTAGCCATGGCTTTGACTGTGCTTTGTCTTCAGGATTGTACTGGTAAAGACATGTTTCATCTCCTGTTACAATTCTTCAAAGAAATGCTTCATGGTCTTGATCCCAATTGTTTAAAATTTCCATTGAAATCTCTGTTGTCTGCAGCTGATCTGGGTGCAACAGTTCTGGCACCCATGAAGCAGAAAGTTTGCTCGACTTTAATTTTTCAGTCAGAATTCCTAAGCTGAACCATTTGAGATGTCTATGTCATTGGCTACTGTTTCTGCTGTTAATTGTTGATCCTCTTCGATTAGGGGACAAAAAGATTAATTTTTTCCTCACAAACTGATGTAGATGGTCTGCCTCTGCAGGCTTCATCCTCAACACCACCTCGTCCCTTCTTAAAAGGAGTCATCCATCTGTAAGCTGTTCATTTCTCTGGAGCACTGTGCCCATAAACTTTTCATACAGCATCCATGATTTCTCCATTCTTCCAACCAAGCTTCATCATAAATTTGATGTTTGTTCGTGCTTCAATTTTAACAGAATTCATGTTGCTCTAATAGGGGCTCCTTTCAAACTGATGTTTTATACTTCTCAGCAACTCAAACTAGATCCTATTCAGACATGTTATAACAAATTAGTATGAGCTTATTTTGGTGCAAAAATATTTTGAAATCATCACATAGTTTTTTTATAATAAACATTGACCATGAACTTTTTTTTTTTAATTTTATTTTATCGATACACATTGTAGCTGACTGTTGCTCCCCATCACCAAAACCTCCCTCCCTTCTCCCTCCCCCTCTCCACCCCAACAATGTCCTTTCTGTTTTCTTGTCGTATCAACTTCAAGTAGTTGTGGTTGTTATATCTTCTTCCACACCTCCGTTTTTTTGTGTGTGTGAGTGTGTGTGAATTTATATATTAATTTTTAGCTCCCACCAATAAGTGAGAACATGTGGTATTTCTCTTTCTGTGCCTGACTCGTTGCACTTCATATAATTCAATCGAGGTCCATCCATGTTGTTGCAAATGGCAGTATTTCATTCGTTTTTATAGCTGAGTAGTATTCCATTGTGTAGATGTACCACATTTTCCGTATCCACTCATGTGATGATGGACATTTGGGCTGGTTCCAACTCTTGGCTATTGTAAAGAGAGCTGCGATGAACATTGGGGAACAGGTATACCTTCGACTTGATGATTTCCATTCCTCTGGGTATATTCCCAACAGTGGGATAGCTGGGTCGTATGGCAGATCTATCTGCAGTTGTTTGAGGAACCTCCATACCATTTTCCATAGAGGCTGCACCATTTTGCGGTCCCACCAACAATGTATGAGAGTTCCTTTTTCTCCACAACCTCGCCAGCATTTATAGTTCAGAGTCTTTTGGATTTTAGCCATCCTAACTGGGGTTAGATGGTATCTCAATGTGGTTTTGATTTGCATTTCCCAGATGCTGAGTGATGTTGAGCATTTTTTCATATGTCTGTTGGCCATTTGTATATCTTCCTTACAGAGATGCCTACTTAGCTCTTTTGCCCATTTTTTAATTAGGTTGCTTGTTTTCTTCTTGTAAAGTTGTTTGAGTTCCTTAAATATTCTGGATATTAATCCTTTGTCAGATGTATATTTTGCAAATATCTTCTCCCATTCTGTTGGTTCTCTTTTAACTCTGTAAATTGTTTCTTTTGCTGTGCAGAAGCTTTTTAGTTTGATATAATCCCATTTGTTTATTTTTCCTTTGGTTGCTCGTGCTTTTGGGGTCATATTCATGAAGTCTGTGCCCAGGGCTATTTCCTGAAGTGTTTCTCCTATATTTTCTTTAAGAAGTTTAATTGCTTCAGGGTGTATATTTAAATCCTTAATCCATTTTGAGTTGATTTCAGTATACGGTGAGAGGTATGGATCTAGTTTCATTGTCCTGCATATGGATATCCAGTTATCCCAGCACCATTTGCTGAAGAGGCAGTCCCTTCCCCAGTGAATAGGCTTGGTGCCCTTCTCAAAGATCAGATGGCACTAAGTGTGTGGGTTGATTTCTGGATTCTCTATTCTATTCCATTGATCAGTGTGTCTGTTTTTATGCCAGTACCATACTGTTTTGGTTATTATAGCTTTGTAGTATAGCTTAAAGTCAGGTAGTGTTATGCCTCCAGCTTTATTTTTTTTGCTCAGCATTGCTTTGGCTATGCTTTGGTCTTTTATTGTTCCATATAAATGTCTGGATAGTTCTTTCCATATCTGAGAAAAATGTCTTTGGAATTTTGATGGGGATTGCATTGAATTTGTATATCACTTTGGGTAGTATGGACATTTTCACTATGTTGATTCTTCCAATCCAAGAGCATGGGATATCTTTCCATCTTCTTGTATCCTCTCTAATTTCTCTCAGCAGTGGTTTGTAGTTCTCATTATAGAGATTTTTCACCTCCTTGGTTAACTCAATTCCTAAGTATTTTATTTTTCTGGTGGCTATTGTAAATGGGCAGGCTTTCTTGATTTCTCGTTCTGCATGTTCACTATTGGAGAAAAGAAATGCTACTGATTTTTGTGTGTTGATTTTGTATCCTGCTACTGTGCTGAAATCATTTATCAATTCCAACAGTTTTTTTGTAGAGGTTTTAGGCTGTTCGATATAAAGGATCATGTCATCTGCAAACACGGACAGTCTGACTTCATCTTTTCCAATCTGAATGCCCTTTATTTCCTTCTCTTCTCTGATTGCTCTGGCTAGTACTTCCAACACTATGATGAATAGGAGTGGTGAGAGTGGGCATCCTTGTCGAGTTCCTGTTCTTAAAGGAAAAGCTTTCAGCTTTTCCCCATTCAGGATGATATTGGCTGTGGGTTTGGCATATATGGCTTTAATTATGTTGAGATACTTTCCCTCTATACCTAACTTATAGAGGGTCTTTGTCATGAATGAGTGCTGACCTTCATCAAATGCTTTTTCAGCATCTATAGAGACGATCATATGGTCCTTGTGTTTGAGTTTATTAATA
Source organism: Cynocephalus volans (assembly GCF_027409185.1). Taxonomy (NCBI): domain Eukaryota; kingdom Metazoa; phylum Chordata; class Mammalia; order Dermoptera; family Cynocephalidae; genus Cynocephalus; species Cynocephalus volans. Next base: position 104,282,403 of record NC_084461.1, read on the forward strand.
TGGTGTATCACATTTATTGATTTGCGTATGTTGAACCAACCTTGCATCCCTGGGATGAATCCCACTTGATCGTGATGAATAATTTTACGTATGTGTTCCTGTATTCTATTTGCTAGTATTTTAATGAGGATTTTTGTTGTTTTTTTTTTTTTTTGTGGGGGGGGATGTAATTTTTTTTATTTTATTTTATTTTTTATTTATTTATTTATTTTTTAAATTTTATTTTGTCGATACACATTGTGACTGATTATTGCTCCCCATCACCAAAACCTCCCTCCCTTCTCCTTCACCCCCTCCCCCCCAACAATGTCCTTTCTGTTTGCTTGTCGTATCAACTTCAAATAATTGTGGTTGTTATATCTTCGTCACCCCCCCCCGGTTTGTGTGTGTGTGTGTGTGTCTGTGTGTGTGTGTGTGTGTGTGTGTGTGTGTGAATTTATATATTAATTTTTCGCTCCCACCAATAAGTGAGAACATGTGGTATTTCTCTTTCTGTGCCTGACTTGTTTCACTTAATATAATTCTCTCAAGGTCCTTCTGATAACAGCTTCAATCTCCTTTATTGTTATTGGTCTGTTCAACTTTTCTACGTCTTCATGGTTCAGTTTTGGGAGCTTGTGTGTTTCCAGAAATTTATCTATTTCCTCCAGATTTTCAAATTTGTTGGCGTATAGTTGTTTATAGTAGTCTCGAATGATTCCTTGTATTTCAGATGAATCAGTTGTAATATCGCCTTCTTCATTTCTAATTTTTGTTATTTGAGTCTTCTCTCTTCTTTTTTTGGTCAGCCATGCTAATGGATTGTCAATTTTATTTATCTTTTCAAAAAACCAACTTTTTGATTCATTGATCTTTTGTATTGTTTTCTGGGTTTCTATTTCATTCAGTTCTGCTCTGATCTTAATGATTTCTTTCATCTGCCAACTTTAGGTTTGGATTGTTCTTGTTTTTCTAGTTCTTTAAGGTGAAGTGTTAGGTTGTTCACTTGCCATCTTTCCATTCTTCTGAAGTGAGCGTTTAATGCAATAAATTTCCCCCTCAATACTGCTTTTGCAGTATCCCACAGGTTTTGGTATGATGTATCATTGTATTCATTAGTTTCAATAAATTTTTTGATTTCCTGCTTGATTTCTTCTTGGACCCATATGTCATTAAGTAGAATGCTGTTTAAATTCCATGTGTTTGTATAGTTTCCAGTGTTTCGTTTGTTATTAATTTCTAGTTTTAATCCATTGTGGTCTGAGAAGATACATGGGATAATTCCAATTTTTTTGAATTTATTGAGACTTGATTTGTGACCTAATATGTGATCTATCCTGGAGAATGATCCATGTGCTGATGAGAAGAATGAATATTCTGAAGTTGTTGGGTGGAATGTTCTGTAGATATCTGCCAATTCCAATTGGTCTAGAGTCTTGTTTAGATATTGTGTTTCTCTACTGATTCTTTGCCTAGATATCTGTCTAATATTGACAGTGGGGTGTTCAGGTCCCCTGCTATTATGGTATTAGTGTCTATTTCCTTCTTTTGATCTAACTGAGTTTGTTTTATAAATCTGGCTGCTCCAACATTGGGTGCATATATATTTATGACTGTTATGTCTTCTTGATGGATCAGTCCTTTTATCATTAAGTAGTGTCCCTCATTGTCTCTTTTTATGGTTTTTAGTTTAATGTCTATTTTGTCAGATATAAGAATAGCTACTCCAGCTCGTTTTTCTTTTCTGTTTGCATGGTAAATCTTTTTCCATCCTTTCACTCTTAGTCTGTGTGAATCTTTATGGGTGAGGTGGGTCTCTTGTAGGCAGCATATAGTTGGGTCCTCCTTTTTGATCCAGTCAGCCAGTCTGTGTCTTTTGATTGGGGAATTTAAGCCTTTTCCATTAAGAGTTGTTATTGAAAGGTGTTGATTTATTCCTAGCATTTTATTGGTTGTTTGGTTGTCTTAGGTGTCTTTTGTTCCTTGCTTTCTGATTTACTGTTTGGTTTCTGTGTTTGTTGGTTCCTTAGGTTGTAGATAGCATTTTTGTTTGCCTGTTTTCTCTTCATGAATGCCATTTTTATTATACTCGTCGGTATTGATTTTTCTTGGGTTTTTATGGCAGTGGTAGTTATTTTTCAGGAACCAAACCCAGTACTCCCTTGAGGATTTCTTGTAAGGGTGGTCTTGTGGTAGTGAACTCCCGCAGTTATTGTTTGTCAGAGAAATATACTATTTGCCCTTCATTTCGGAAGGATAGCCTTGCAGGGTACAGTATTCTTGGCTGGCAATCTTTGTCTTTCAGTTTTTTGAAAATATCATTCCATTCCTTTCTAGCTTTCAGGGTTTGTGATGAGAAGTCTGATGTTAGCCTGATTGGGGCTCCCTTATAGGTGATTTGACGCCTCTCTCTTGCAGCTTTTAAGATTCTCTCTTTGTCTCTGAGTTTTGCCAATTTGACTATGACATATCTTGGAGAAGGCCTTTTTGGGTTGAATACGTTTGGAGATCATTGAGCTTCCTGCATCTGAAGATCTGTGATTTTTCCTATACCTGGGAAGTTTTCTGCCACTATTTTGTTGAATATATTTTCAATGGAATCTCCATTTTCCTCCCCTTCTGGAATACCCATGACTCGGATATTTGATCGCTTAAGGTTGTCTGATATCTCTCTCAGATTTTCTTCAATGTCTTTGATTCTTTTTTCTTTCTTCTTGTCTGCTTGTGTTATTTCAAACAGCCCATCTTCAAGTTCAGAGGTTCTCTCTTCAACTTCGACAAGCCTGCTGGTTAAACTCTCCGTTGTGTTTTTTATTTCGCTGAATAACTTCTTCAGTTCAGCCAGTTCTGCTACATTTTTTTTCAGGACATTGATTTCTTTGTACATTTCCTCTTTCAGATCCTGTATACTTTTCCTCATTTCATCATGACGTCTAGCTGAGTTTTCTTGTATCTCATTCAGTTTCCTTAGAATTATCACTCAAAATTCCTTGTCAGTCATGTCAAGGGCTTCTTGTTCTATAGGATCTAGAGTTTGAGATTTATTAACTTTTGGTGGTATACTTTCTTGATTTTTTGTATTTCTGGTATCTATTTTTTGGTGTTTATTCATTGTGGCAGGGGGTTTCACAGTCCACCGGTTTGAGACTAATGACTAACTAGGATGTTGCTGTGGTTGCCAATTTCGTATGGCTCCCTCCGTGACTGCTCGGTTGGCCTCTAGTGCCTTGTGTGTTTGGTTGCCTCGGGTCTTGGGCTTCTCCAGGGAGCCACCTTTCTGGTCAGCTTGGACTCTGCTGGGCTGGTGGGTCACGTACCACAGGGTGTTTGATCTCTGTTCAGCTTTCACATCCTGTGCAGGACTTTTCCCTGTTCCGTGTGCTCTGGCCAGGCTGTTGGATCGTGCAGTGGCGACCCGACAGGGTGTCTGTTTTCTGTCGAGTCTACGCCTCCTTGGCCGCACATCTCCCCACTCTGTTCGCACTGTGCTGGGCTGGGGCGTGTCTTCTGCACCCCTCGTCTATCAGCTGGGCCTTCAAGACCCTGCCCGGCACCACCTCACCGAGGAAGTCTTCCAGGTTTCTGGTAGGCACAGACGACCAGTCACTCTGGGTGCCTTTGTAGCACTGTGTAGATCTTTCTCGGGGCTTGTTCACCTTTGTATCCCCCCGGCATATACCGAATCTAGCGCCCACCTGCAGCCAGCTCTCCGGCAGGTTCAAGCGGACCTGGGAACTCTCCTACTACACTATTCCCAACCAGAAATTGGTTAGGCTTTTTTCCGAACTGGTGGCCACAGAGATGGTATCTGCCTCCCAGTAACAGGAAGTTTACCGGGGGCCGGAGTCCCGGGTGTGGTGGAGTGACAGTCGGCTCGTCCATACTTCCTTGCCCTCCCGACACCGGCCGTGGACGCCCCACTCCACCAGCCCCACCAGAGAACCGCAGAGGGAGTGGGAGGGGAGGCCAGCCTGCAGGCTCTGGAAAGCCCCGCGCCGGGCCAAGCAAGTGGGAGGGCTCAGTGACGGCCAAGCCAGGTGGAGCTGTCAGCACCTGGGAAAATGGAGGCAGCTCCGGAGCACTGAGTGAACCGGTGATGCAGGCCGGAGCTGGGTGGGCGTCACCCCCCCAACAGAGCTGGGTCAGGGGTCACTCACAGTGCTGTGCCAGGTCGGGTGCTCACTCTCTGCCTCTGGTTTGTCGCCTTTCCCATTCTCGGCCGCTGCCGCCTCGGGCTGTTCAGTTGCGGCGCGGCTCAGGCGCTCCCAGGAATCTTCTTTAATGCCAGCATGAAACCTCAAATCCTGAATAGGGCAGCTGGCCGCCTTCAGCGCAGCCCCGGCCTCCGGGATCCTGTCTGCATCCACAGCAGCCCTGGCGCTGTGTTCCCTGTTTCGAGACTCACTTTTGCAGCTAAGAAACAGTTCTTTTCCTGCTCCACTCTTCAAAGCTGTTGCCTGTAAATGAGGCAGTCTCTCCTGCCGGGGGCAAAGTGGCGGTCACCCCCACGACTGGCCAGCAGCTGCACCCCTCCCTTAAGAGATGGCAAGAGGAAGGTCCACGAGTTTCCCGGCTGCCTGAGGCCCAGTGGCTGCCTTTTCCACCTCGGCTACTCCGCGCCAACCGCCGCAGCCACCGCCATCTTGTAAAAACTCTGTCCATGAACTTTTTGTAGACCTCACATACCTACTTTTCTCCATGGAGATAATAGTTTAGCTGATGACTGAGACAGAGTCAGACATGAGAAAGGCAACAGAAAATCAAATGTCAACATTTTGGCCTTCTCACTCCTATTTTAATTAAATAAAACTATTAAAGGGAGAGGAAGAAGGAAAGGGAGGTAAGAGGGGAAGGAGAAGGAAGGAGGAGAGGACGTACAAACTGCTGGCGCTGCTAAGTGGGCATTATAAAACAATGTATTTGATTTTGGAATACATTATTTAAAGCAGACTTGACTAAAAGTGTTTTAGATATGATTATTAAAATTACTCTGCATTTTTACCAATGGAACAGATGGGAAAGAGATGCAGGAAGGGGAAAAAGATAAAGAAAAATGGTTAACAAATTTGTAGTGATAAAAGAAAGTCAACCGATGATAAAATAACCATAAGAATAATTCACAATGTTAACAGTAATTACTAATAGCTTTGATATTTCATCAAGGCAACTAGTAGAACAGAGTATGGCTAATTACTGCTTTAAATACTTAAATCCAAGTCTTCATTGGAGAAATTTATAATAGACATCCAATTACAACAAAATCTTTGGGAAACATGCAAAAATTCACAGTGAACTTTGTTTAATGGAATAACTACGTTTTTTTTTTTTAATTGTTGTTCTTTGGAGGCTGGTTGGTACAGGGATAAAAACCTGGACCAAGGAGAAGACCCGGAGTTGCTGCGTGAGTGTGGTGCGCCTGAGAACACAGGCAGGGCGGCCCGCGGAGCCGGGAGCGGGGCAGAGGCACAGAGACACGATGGAGCGGCTGCCGGCTGGATGGGAAGTAAATGTTTACCACGAAGTCCACCCAACGTTTCCAAGATTTTAAAAATATCTCTTGCGAGCCCAGGGTTAGGATCCTAAGACAGCAGTGGCTGCGGCGGTTGGCGCTGAGTAGCTGAGGTGGAAAAGGCGGCCACTGGGCCTTAGGCAGCCGGGAAACTTGTGGACGTTCCTCTTGCCGTCTCTTAAGGGAGGACCGCTTCTGGTGGCCGGTCGTGGGGGCAGACCGCCACTTTGCCCTTGGCAGGAGAGGCTGCCTCCATTTACAGGCAACAGCTTTAAAGTATGGAGCAGGAAAAGAACTGTTTCTTAGCTACAAAAGCGAGTCTCTAAACAGGGAACACGGCGCCCGGGCTACTGTTGACGCTGCAAAGATCCTGAAGGCCGGGGCTGCAATGAAGGCAGCCAGCTGCCCTATTTAGGATTTGAGGTTTCAGGCCAGCATAAAAGAAGATTCCTGGGAGCGCCCGAGTAGTGCCGCGGACCAAGTGAGCAGACCGAGGAGGCGGCGGCCAAGAACGGGGACGGTGACGACGCAGAGGCAGAGAGGGAGCTCCCTGACCCGGCACATCCCTGTGAGTGACCCCCAACCCGGCACAGCCCTGTGAGTGACCCCTGGCCCGGCTCTCCTCAGGGGGGCAGACGCCCGCCCGGCTTCCACCTGCCCCACTGGGACACTCACCGGCCCCGGGGCTGCCTCCATTTTCTCAGGTGGTGGCGGATTCGGCCCGGCTCGGCCAAGCCTGTCCTCCTCGCCCGGCTCGGCTCCTCACTGAGCCTTCCCACTTGCTTGCCCCGGCACAGGGCTTCCCGGGGCCTGCGGGCTGGCCTCCCCTCCTACTCCCTCCGCGGTTCTCTGGCGGGGCTGGTGGCGTGGGGCGTCCCCGGCCAGCGTCGGGAGGGCAAGGAAGTACAGGCTGTGCTGACTGAAACTCCACCACACCCTGCACTCCGGCCCCCGGTAAACTTCCTGTTACCGGGAGGCAGATACCATCTCTGCGGCCACCAGTTGGAAAAAATGCCTAACCGATTTTTGGTTAGGAATAGTGTGGTCAGAGAGTTCCCAAGTTCGCTTGAACCTGCCAGAGAGCTGACTGCGGGCGGGCACCAGACTTGGTCTGCACTGGGGGATTCAAAGGTGAACCGTGTGCTGCAGGCTCCTACCCGGAGGAACTTACACTCTGGTGTCGGAGATAAGACAAGTACACAAATAACCGCGATACCAGGAGGAAGGTGATAAGTCCCGAGAAAGATCTACACAGTGCTACAAAGGCACCCAGAGCGACCGGTCATCTGTGACTAGCAGAAACCTGGTAGACTTCCCAGGCGAGGCGGTGTCGAGCAGGGTCTTGAAGGCCCAGCTGATAGACGAGGGTTGCAGAAGACACGTCCCAGCCGAGCCCAGTGCGCACAGAGCGGGAAGTCGTCCAGTTAGGGATGCGGAGACTCGAAAGAAACCACACACCCTGTGGGGTCGCCACTGCTCAATCCAACAGCCTGGGCCACAGCGCACGGAACAGGGAGAAGTCCTGCACGGGAAGTGAAAGCTCAACAGAGATCACACACCCTGCAGTACTGCCCCATGATCCAGCAGCCCACCAGAGTCCAAGCTGACCAGAGAGGTGGCTCCCCGGAGAGGCCCAAGACCCGAAGCAACCATACACACAAGGCACTAGAGGCAAACTAAGCAGTCACGGAGGTAGCCATACCAAATTGGAAACCACAGCAACATCTTAGTTAGTCAATAGTCTCAAACCGGTGGACTGTGAAACCCCCTGCAACAATGAATAAACATCAAAAAAAAAAGATACCAGAATTTTAAAAAATCAAAAAATTTATTGAAACTAATGAATATAATGATACATCATACCAAAACCCGTGGGATACTGCAAAAGCAGTATTAAGGGGGAAATTTATTGCATTAAATGCTCACCTCAGAAGAATGGAAAGATGGCAAGTGAACAACCTAACACTTTACCTTAAAGAACTAGAAAAACAAGAACAATCCAAACGTAAAGTTGGCAGATGAAAAGAAATCATTAAGATCAGAGCAGAACTGAAGGAAATAGAAACCCAAAAAACAATACAAAAGATCAATGAATCAAAAAGTTGGTTTTTTGAAAAGATAAATAAAATTGACAAACTATTAGCATGGCTAACAAAAGAAAGAAGAGAGAAGACTCAAATAACAAAAATTAGAAATGAAGAGGCGATATTACAACTGATTCATCTGAAATACAAGGAATCATTCGAGACTACTATAAACAACTATACGCCAACAAATTTGAAAATCTGGAGGAAATGGATAAATTTCTGGACACACACAAGCTCCCAAAACTGAACCATGAAGACGTAGAACAGTTGAACAGACCAATAACAATAAAGGAGATTGAAGCTGTTATCAGAAGGCTCCCAATAAAGAAAAGCCCAGGACCAGATGGATTCACAGCAGAATTTTACCAAACATTCAAAGAGGAATTGACACCGATTCTTTACAAACTATTCCAAAAGATTGAAACATACGCAAATCTCCCAAACTCATTCTATGAACCAAACATCATCCTGACACCAAAACCAGGTAAAGATATAACCAAAAAGAAAACTACAGGCCCATATCCTCGATGAATATAGATGCAAAAATCCTCACTAAAATACTAGCAATCAGAATACAGCAACACATACGAAAAATTATTCATCACGATCAAGTGGGATTCATCCTAGTGATGCAAGGTTGGTTCAACATACGCAAATCAATAAATGTGATACACCATATTAATAAACTCAAACACAAGGACCATATGATCATCTCTATAGATGCTGAAAAAGCATTTGATAAAGTTCAGCACTCATTCTTGACAAAGACCCTCTATAAGTTAGGTATAGAGGGAAAGTATCTCAACATAATTAAAGCCATATATGACAAACCCACTGCCAATATCATCCTGAATGGGGAAAAGCTGAAAGCTTTTCCTTTAAGAACAGGAACTAGACAAGGATGCCCACTCCCACCACTCCTATTCAACATAGTGTTGGAAGTACTAGCCAGAGCAATCAGAGAAGAGAAGGAAATAAAGGGCATCCAGATTGGAAAAGATGAAGTCAAACTGTCCCTGTTTGCAGATGACATGATCCTATATATCGAACAGCCTAAAACCTCTACAAAAAAACTGTTGGAATTGATAAATGATTTTAGCACAGTAGCAGGATACAAAATCAACACACAAAAATCAGTAGCATTTCTTTTCTCCAATAGTGAACATGCAGAACGAGAAATCAAGAAAGCCTGCCCATTTACAATAGCCACCAGAAAAATAAAATACTTAGGAATTGAGTTAACCAAGGAGGTGAAAAATCTCTATAATGAGAACTACAAACCACTGCTGAGAGAAATTAGAGAGGATACAAGAAGATGGAAAGATATCCCATGCTCTTGGATTGGAAGAATCAACATAGTGAAAATGTCCATACTACCCAAAGTGATATACAAATTCAATGCAATCCCCATCAAAGTTCCAAAGACATTTTTCTCAGAAATGGAAAGAACTATCCAGACATTTATATGGAATAATAAAAGACCACGCATAGCCAAAGCAATGCTGAGCAAAAAAAATAAAGCTGGAGGCATAACACTACCTGACTTTAAGCTATACTACAAAGCTATAATAACCAAAACAGTATGGTACTGGCATAAAAACAGACACACAGACCAATGGAATAGAATAGAGAATCCAGAAATCAACCCACACACTTACTGCCATCTGATCTTTGACAAAGGCACCAAACCTATTCACTGGGGAAGGGACTGCCTCTTCAGCAAGTGGTGCTGGGATAACTGGATATCGATATGCAGGAGAATGAAACTAGATCCATACCTCTCACCGTATACTAAAATCAACTCAAAATGGATTAAGGATTTAAATATACACCCTGAGACAATAAAACTTCTTAAAGAAAACATAGGGGAAACACTTCAGGAAATAGGACTGGGCACAGACTTCATGAATACGACCCCAAAAGCATGGGCAACCAAAGGAAAAATAAACAAATGGGATTATATCAAACTAAAAAGCTTCTGCACAGCAAAAGAAACAATTAAAAGAGTTAAAAGACAACCAACAGAGTGGGAGAAAATATTTGCAAAATATACATCTGACAAAGGATTAATATCCAGAATATATAAGGAACTCAAACAACTTTACAAGAAGAAAACAAGCAACCCAATTAAAAAATGGGCAAAAGAGCTAAGTAGGCATTTCTCTAAGGAAGATATACAAATGGCCAACAGACATATGAAAAAATGCTCAACATCACTCAGCATCCGGGAAATGCAAATCAAAACCACATTGAGATACCATCTAACCCCAGTTAGGATGGCTAAAATCCAAAAGACTATGAACGATAAATGCTGGCGAGGCTGCGGAGAAAAAGGAACTCTCATACATTGTTGGTGGGACTGCAAAATGGTGCAGCCTCTATGGAAAATGGTATGGAGGTTCCTTAAACAATTGCAAATAGATCTACCATACGACCCAGCCATCCCACTGTTGGGAATATACCCAGAGGAATGGAAATCATCAAGTCGAAGGTATACCTGTTCCCCAATGTTCATCGCAGCACTCTTTACAATAGCCAAGAGTTGGAACCAGCCCAAATGCCCATCATCAGATGAGTGGATACGGAAAATGTGGTACATCTACACAATGGAATACTACTCAGCTATAAAAACGAATGAAATACTGCCATTTGCAACAACATGGATGGACCTTGAGAGAATTATATTAAGTGAAACAAGTCAGGCACAGAAAGAGAAATACCACATGTTCTCACTTATTGGAGGGAGCTAAAAATTAATATATAAATTCACACACACACATACACACATACACACACAAACCGCGGGGCGGGGAGGAAGAAGATATAACAACCACAATTATTTGAAGTTGATACAACAAACAAACAGAAAGGACATTGTTGGGGGGGGGAGGGAGAAGGGAGGGAGGTTTTGGTGATGGGGAGCATTAATCAGCTACAATGTATATCGACAAAATAAAATTTAAAAAATAAAAAAAGAAAAAAAGAAAAAAAAAAAAAAAAAGAAAAAAACAAGCAACCCAATTAAAAAATGGGCAAAAGAGCTAAGTAGGCATTTCTCTAAGGAAGATATACAAATGGCCAACAGACATATGAAGAAATGCTCAAGATCACTCAGCATCCGGGAAATGCAAATCAAAACCACACTGAGATACTATCTCACCCCAGTTAGGATGGCTAAAATCCAAAAGACTCTGAACTATAAATGCTGGCGAGGTTACGGAGAAAAAGGAACTCTCATACATTGTTGGTGGGACTGCAACATGGTGCAGCCTCTATGGAAAATGGTATGGAGGTTCCTCAAACAATTGCAGATAGATCTGCCATACGACCCAGCTATCCCACTGCTGGGAATATACCCAGAGGAATGGAAATCATCAAGTCGAAGGTATACCTGTTCCCCAATGTTCATCGCAGCACTCTTTACTATAGCCAAGAGTTGGAACCAGCCCAAATGTCCATCATTGGATGAGTGGATACGGAAAATGTGGTACATCTACACAATGGAATACTACTCAGCTATAAAAACGAATGAAATACTGCCATTTGCAACAACATGGATGGACCTTGAGAGAATTATATTATGTGAAACTAGTTAGGCACAGAAAGAGAAATACCACATGTTCTCACTTATTGGTGGGAGCTAAAAATTAATATATAAATTGACACACACACACACACACACACACACACACACACACAAAATAAAAAACCGGTTGGGGGGAGAAGAAGATATAACAACCACAATTACTTGAAGTTCATACGACAAGCAAACAGAGGGGACATTGGTGGCGGGGAGGGGGGGAGGGAGGAGGGAGGGAGGTTTTGGTTAGGGGCAACAATAATCACCCACAATGTAGATCGACAAAATAAAATTTTAAAAAATAAAAATACAAATAAAATGGAAATTAAAAAAAGAAAAAAGCAAAGAAAACCTGGACCAAGGTGTTACCAGCACCATGCTCTAATCAACTGAGCTAACTGTCCAGCCTGACTTTGATTTTCTGAAAGAAGTTTATTATTTCAGAGAGAAGTTTTATTTCTTACTGTAAGAAAACTCAATTTGAAATTTACGTTAAAAGATTTCAGAATATCCTTCATATATCATCTCTCTAGGAGTTATAAGGTAAATGGATATAGTAAAAGACTATACAGTCAAGCTATGCCATACTATTAACACATATGTTATTAGATATTAGCATGTTCCTATGATCATCTCAGTTTCTCCTTTTATGCATATGTGCTATTCCACCTTCATCACACACTTTGATTCAATGAGCAAATGAGCAAGAGCAGAAAGAAATCCTGTTGATCCATCTTGAGAAGTCACAAGTGTTGTAGCAAATAATCTGTAAAAAACAGCCTTTTTAAATAAAAATTAAGGAAAATCCAAGGCAAAATTACTCTAAGAATGAAACAAAATTTACATATGATAAAAGTGTGGTATATAGAAAGAGTATCTGTTGAAAAACTATGATTATTATATGAAACCCAACAATAACTAATCAATTAATATCAGCCAAGTCGCAGAGTTTTTTAGTTTCCCTCAGTTCATCTATAAAATCAGACAGCTGAATATGATGGCGACAAAACCTATCTTTTAGCTATCAATCCTAAGATTTTAGAGACATCTATAATCTTAATTTGCATATTTTGGAAGCCATCCTGACTCAAAGAACGCTTCAGTAATTTTTATCTTTTTAGAAGTTGATTCTCTATGGGTATAGGTTGTTAAAGTGCTCTCAATGTGACTTCTATGTCAGCAACAGGAAAATCACTGCTTGTTTCAGAATTTTACTGGTATAGTTTGTATGCTTATAATATCACCTCCATTTTAGAAATAGTCAGCTACTCCAGACATTATTTCTAGATTTTGCTTCAGGTCTTTTCCACTGGTTCTCTGAAATGGCTAAAATTTGAATTTCCAGTAATTATTTTGTTATTATAATGCTTTCATTTCTTCTCTTTCATTGTCTTAAATATATTTTTAATGTGTAAGAATACGAAATAATGGTCTGATGACTATGATCACTCTTCAGACACCTTTTAAAAAGGCCTTTTACAATTTTTACTCCTTACATTTAGCTATTTTGCAACCACAAGTGACTTGTGTCATTAAAGGTTGAGGTGACATAGCATGTTCAGTGGTTTAGTAATAACCTTAGGGCTAAAAAAAATATCCAAGGAAATCACATGCCATGGCTTATGTCTGCATAAGCAATTTTACAGAAAACCTAAATGGAGGGAGACATATACCATGTTCACATAATTAAAGACTCAATATTGTACAGATATCAATTCTCAGTAATTGATTTATCAAGTAACAATCTCAAAAATATAAAGAGATATTTTTGTGGAATTTCAAAAAGCTGATTCTGAAGTTATATGTTAATACAAAGGGCAAAAAGAACAAGATACTCTTCAAAAAGAACACAATAGAAGGATCTGGCCTATGAAACAACATTAATTAAGACTGTGGAATTGGTACAGAGATAAATAAACCAGCAGAACAGAATTTAAAGCATACAAATATACTTTCACATATAAGAGCAGTCTTCCAAAAATTTATGGTAAGATTTATATTATCTTTTAATCCTATTTTTCCACAAAGTACTCTCATATGCACAAATGATGAAGGACAAAGGTAACACTGCAAAGCAGTAAGTTTAAAAGGTCTTTTCCATAGATGGTGCTGGAACAACTGCGCAGCCACATGAAGGGAAAAAGTGAAACTGGACCCACGGCTCACACCAAACACAAAAATCGATTATAGGTAGATTAAAGACAAATGTAAAACGAAACCTCTAAAGCTTTTAGAAGATAATACAAGAGAATATGAGCTAGAGATAAGAATAAATTTCTTAAAACACAGAAAACACTAACCATGAAGAAAGAGACTAAAAATTTCAAACCACATTAAAATCCAAAATTCCATTTATCAAAACATAACCAGAGGAAAGATATTTGCAATTTATATAACTGTGAAATGCTTCAGACCCAGAATACGTAAAAAATTCATAAGAATCAATAAGAAAAGCCAAAAAGCTAAAAGTGTTAGAAAAATGTGAATAAGCTCATCAAAAAAGAGAAAATCTAAATGACTAATAAACACCTAAAAAGATGTTAAATCTCATCAGTAAGTAGGGAAATGAAAATTAAAACCAAATGAGAAATTACTATATACTCAGAAGATTGGCAAAAATTTAAAAGGCCTGACATTACCAAGTGTTAGAGTGGATAACTCCCATATGTTGTTCGTGGGAGTGTAAATAGTTAAAATCACTTTACAACACATTGGTTAAATCTAGTAAAACTGAAATGATGCTTAACCCATGACTCATCTATTTCATTTCTAGGTATACACCTGAGAGAAACTCTTGCACATGTGCATCAGGATATATCACAAGAGTATTCATAGGAGCACTTATCATAACAGCCCAAATGTCCATCAACAATAGAATGAATAAATTGTGATATATTCACATAGTACAATATTACACAGCAATGAAAATTAACAAATTACAACTATAGAACAATAACATGGATGAATCTTAAAGATATAATATTGAAAAAAACAAAATACAAAGAGTACACATAGTATGGTCTAATTTACATAAAGTTTAAAAGTAGGTAGGGCTAGCCAGTTAGCTCGGTTGGTTAGAGCACGGTGCTAATAACACTAAGGTCTGGGGATCGATCCCTGAACTGGCCAGCCACCAAAAAAAAAAAAAAAAAAAAAAAGGAAAAATTGTACTATTTAGGGACACACATATCCATTAAAAAACAACAAAGAAATAATTACAGTAAAGATCAGGATATGGTTAATTGGGAAGTAAAATAAGTGGTGAAGGGGATTTTGAGGGGTGGAACATTTTGGCAATGTCCTATTTATTGACCTGAATGGTGGCTACAAAAATATTAACTTTTTAAGTATTTCTTACTCTACACATGTTTTATGTGTAGAGCACATCTCAAAATAAAACACCCTATTAGAAATTCTCATAAGTATTAGCTTAATAAATGTACCTTCCTATTATGACTTTTTTTGGCTGGTCAGCCCCACTGGAAGTCCCCGGGTCTCCCCTGCTGGAATGAGGGGGGCGCCAAGGGCCTCAACCATGCCTCCCCTTCCTCCTCCTCCCACCCTATTTCCCTCCCCCTTCTCTTCTCTCCCTCCCAGCCAACTGCTCCATGACTTCTTAGATTGTAAAAAATAATAATAATATTAATTAATAAATAAATAAACAAATAAAAAACAATGCTAGGCTGGCCAGTTAGCTCACTTGATTAGAGCACAGTGCCAATAACATTAAGGCATCAAGGTCAACAATTCAGATCCCCATACTGGTCAGCTGCCCAAAAAAAAAAAAAAAAGAAAGAAAGAAAACACTAAAATCAAATTGAAAAACAGGATAGTTGTCAGTAATTAGCTGTGTGACCTTGGATAGTTACTTTTAGGTGTCTCATTTTCCTAATATATGAAATAATGGGTTTAAAACTATCCCTAAGATTCCTTCAGATTCTAAAATTCTTGTATTCTCTTTAGCTCCCATCACTCAGGTGAACATTATCAGGGTCCAAATTAAATCTCATGTATACTTCCTATGTTCTTTCCACTCTCCATTGTACAGTAAAATGGAAAAAAAAAATTGCACATGCAATGTCAAATAGATATACAAGCTGACATAATATTTTACTGTTATTTAAAGAATAATCAGCCAAACTGTGAGCATGAATTACTATCTTCTTGTCAGCTTAACAGAGTATCAAGAATATAAGTAGAGGCTGACTGATTAATGAGTTTTAAGAACTCAAACATATAATAACCATTCTGAGAGCTGAAAAGGTGTGAAAGAGAAATATAACACGCATTATATCTTGCAGTGTTGTGGAATTTAATTTTATTAACACTATTGTTTACTCAAGTGTAGTCAACATATTGAGATGTTAGAGAATGCACACACTCATTCTGTCAATTATCTTCTTAAACTATTTAAGAGAAAGAATGAAATCCAAAAAGTGAATGGGATTTTTTAGGTGAATTCATGCAAACAGTTTGGACAACATGAAGTTCCACATAAAACTATTAATGACATACAATATACTCCCCTCAGAGAGATGGCATAATTCTGTCAACTTTCTAGTATGAAAAATATGTACATAAATGTCAGATATTGCGTTTGACAAATGAATGAGTTTTAATAAGCTGAAGAATTGCCACCCAAAACAGTGATGAAACACTGATAACTGCAATGAAGAGTGAAAAGAATAAGGTAAAATAATATGAGGTGGAAAATTATCAAATTACAGGAATTTCTTTTCTGTTCAATAGGGAAAGAAATTCTGATTTCAAATTAAAACTGAATTTTCCTACAGCTCATCATTCATCTTTCAAATTATTTAAATGAAAATTCTATTAGGTGGTTAGTCAAAACAGTGGCATGTTAATTCCACACTTCTTTGTAGAAAGCATTAATTACAATAAAAGTATCACTATGATGATACAATGTTTAACAAATTGTGTTTTATTGTTATAGTTTTTCACCATCTGCTTAATGAATGCTTCTCCTGTAGTTTCTCCCACTATTATCTTATTAAGATTCTCATCACTTCCATAAACCGTATAAATGCTGTTTGTGTATATTTAATTTATTGGCAATATCTAGAACCTAATTTCACCTGTATTAATCAACTCTCTTTCTATTAAACAAGGTGAACATTCTAATCCAGGGATACAAACACAAAATCTTTGTAACTATTAGCATGGTTTTTATTTTTAAATAGCTCTCTCTCTCCGGTTACAGTGCTCAGTTTCAAGTCACCATCATCTCTAGCCTGAATCTCTGCAAATGCCCAAATGTCTTGCTTCCACTTCAGTACTCTTATAAATCATTTTTTATGCATGAACAAACTGTTCATGTTTTTATTCAAACTATTATTATTACTGGCAATGTCTTTACCCCACTCTTTGCCTGGCTAACTACTACTTATTCTTCAGTTCTCAGTTGTTAGAGAGGTCTTCCTGAATCCTCAACCTCTGTAAAATTTCCACCTTAAAGCACCCTTTATTTAAAGCATTCACAGAACTTACCTCAATCTGTAATTATATGCTAATCTAAGTGGCAATTTATTTCCACACTAGATGTAAGTTCCATTATGACAGGGACTATTTTACTTACCATTTTATTCTAGTGTCTAGAACAGTGTCCAACACAGTGGCTGGTGCTCATTAAATATTGGTAAAATTAATGAACACTGACCACAGTCATTAACAAATAAACAACTAGAGCTATGAATTACCAATGCCAAGTCCAGTCATTAATACTTGAATTTAGGGGCTTCTGTGACTTTACTGGGGATGGAGGTGTGGGGATGAGGAGTGGAGAAAGGAACTGTTTATAGAGGTTAGAAATTTGTCTGAATTTAAACTTATAAAGTTGATAAACAATTGCTTTAATCAATTATTAATTTTTATATAGAAAATTTGGAATTGGGAAACAAATGTTATTAGTAATAATTTATATATTTTGAGGAACTTTGATAAGTTCATAAAGTAGGGCTAGCTCAATGATAGTATACAATCCTGTAAGAATTAGAAATTTAGCCATTTGTTCATATTATGAAAAAAGGAATACATCTCCATTTGAGCTGAGAAATCTATAAAAAGTGATTAGACTTTATGATCCAAATATGAACTGTTTTTAATTATAAAATATGTCATGCTTATGTGATCTTTTCCTAAGAATATTAAAAGGATTACTTTCTTTTATTCTATGCAATTCAATGTTTTTTATATAGCAAAATCTGAAAATCTTACACTCAAATATTTTCATCAATTTCTTTTAGGATATAGGAAAAATTCAACCAGAGCCAAACTCAGCATGTTATTGAAATCTACATCAAGAACATAAATAAGTTATCTTTTCCAAACATTATGCTTTCATTCAAAGTGACATTTTTAGAGCACTCATTTGGAGAACAAATTCTAAAGGGAATAAACATCATAAAATTTTTTAAATTATATAGTCATATAAGAAAAGTAAATTTCACAAAAAACCTTTTCTACAACCGTTATATTTGTCTAATGACATATACACTCTTCCATAAAAATGGAGATACCAAAATCATCTAAATTGTCAAGAACTAGCTACGGGACACTAGTGTATCATGGTCATTATCATTCGTATGTTTCTAAGACATTTCACATTCTATATTGTTACAGTATTTTAAAGATTTTACATTAATCAAAGAAATCTGGTTTCAATAACCATAGTGTTTATATTTTTGTTCCTTTAAAATTAAAATGTTTATAACCTTTTACCCAAACTTCTTATAATAATGTATTTACATTTAGTTATAGGTCCTAAAAGAAATTCTAAAATGACAAAGTGTCTTGCAGGCAAAGGATATTTACTGTACAACTTTTAAAATTAACTTTTACTTAAAGTGAGTGGTTATAGAATTGTATAATAATACTGCATACAAGTGGATACTTAAAATATACCAATGCAGTAAACACTAACCCAAATTTGGACTTATTAAAATACTGATGAAAGATAAAGATGCTTACCTGAAAGTCTGAAACGAGAGCAAATATTGGACCTGGTGATTTTCCAAAACAAATCTCCTTAGTATTAAGTCTGACATGACAGCCTAATAGGTTAGTATATAACTCAAGATTACCACCCTCATTAGCAGAATATTCGAAAAATTTTGCATTTGGGCTTTTACTTTCTATTAATCATCATCTTTTCCAAAGATAAAAAAATTGCTTATTAATTATAAAAGTCCTACAAGATTTAGAAATGTATAATGTAAAATGTAAAGTGCCCTGTAAGGTCACCACCCAGATACAACTACTTACTATATGGTATTCACTCTTCTAACACCTTAATTTTTACAATATAATTATGAAATTTTAAATATCTACAAGGGAATAGGTAATATTTTAGTTAAGAAGCATAAGACTAAAACTAACATCCCAGAACCTTCTAATAACTATTTAAGAAATAAAATTTAACCAAAATGATGACACTCTCACAATGCTCCTTCCAGTATGCTCCACACACTGAAAGAGAGAGGAAAAAATAGAGAGAGGGGTTCTGAAGAATGTGCTTAATAAAACAGTAAAAGTTTCCTAACAAACTTTACCTCATCTGAGATAACCACTACTCCAAATTTTTTAGGTATCCTAAATAAAACATTGTTCAATTTTGCCTACTTTTGAACTTTACAAAAAAGGTATGTATTAAGGGATTCACCCACATTGATTCCTATAGTTGCAGTACATTCATTTTCATTGTCTTACAATATCCCTGTATGTGAATTTGCCACAATTCATTAAAACACTTGGGATGTTTCAAGTTATTTGCTACCACAAAGTTAATAAAAATTCATGTATCCTGATCTAGATGTACAGGAGCTTCACAAGAAAACACACCTAGAGTGGAACTGATAAGTACTGGGTTATGCACATCTGCAACTTCATGAAACAATGACAAATTGTTTTCTAAAGTAGTTATATTTTATGCTCCCTTCAGTAGTGAATAAGAGTCCCATTTGCTCCATATTATTTCCTACATTCAGTATTATCAGACTTTTTTAAATGTTTGCTGATCTAATGGGTATAAAACAGTTTCTCATTGTGGATATTTTCTATTTTTCTTTTCTTCTACATTATTCATCAGTTTATAAAGCTCTCCTATATAATTTACCTTTATTCCAATGAGGCTGAGGAGTTATTTTTATTGTCCATTTTGCCAACAAAGAAATGTGGCACATGCATTTTTTCCACTAAAAAAAGTTTTAAAAATTTAAGAGACCTCAATAGTAATCTCTACTCTGCTATGAACAAGGTGAGTGAACTTTCCTACTTGTGTGTGTGGATCTTTTCTTTTTTTACTTAAGCATAACCTGTGTGTATGTATATATTTTAAAAGTGTACAAGTCTTAATATGTGTAAGGTTTGATATATTTTTTACAAAGCAAAGATTTTTACTTTGGTCACATGCTGTTTTATTTTGCACTTTCCTAATGACAGATGCTGTGGAGAATCTTTTCATATGCTCATTGGCCATATCTTTATTTGTGAAGTGCTCGTTCAAGTCTTTTGCCCATTTTACAATATTGGGTTTACCACCTTTTTCACATTAATTTGTAGGATTCTTTAAGTTATGTATTACAAATATCCTCACTGTAAATTGCATTTTCACTCTAATGTCTTTTGATGACTAGAAGTTCTTAATTTTAATAAAGTATATTTTATAAATTTTTATGTTACTCCTTTTCATACTGTGCTTAAGGAATCTTTAACACCAAAGTCTCCTAAAAGGATGGGTGATAACAGCAACTGACAGACACACAAGGCTAGGGCATGTGCCTGTTCCCACCAGCCAGCCTGGAAAATACCATGATTCACAGTCTACTGAGTAGACTACACAGAAGGGTCTTTTCTCCATAGTGGAAAATAAGTAGGCCTAGACTGAGCACTTGAAAAGTGTTTGTGCAACTGGACTTGCTTGCTTCCTCTTATACCTCTGCCCTCATCATGAGAATAAGCCTTGGATAGCCTACAGGAGGAGGAGAAGCAAGTGCAACACAGCTGAATCATATGGATGACCTAGCCAGCATAAGCTAATAAAACCTAGCCCAGCATAAGCACAGTTAATAAGAGTAATCCCAACCAAAATCAGCCAAGCTACCTAGAAAATACTCAGCTGACCCCAATGTGTGAGCAATAAACCTGTTGATATACTAAGATTTTGTGGTTGTTTGTTACACAGCATTATTGTGGCAAAAGATAACTGATACACTTTGTAAACATTCATATAACAAAAGAGATTTCTGGCCTTACAGTGATTGTGGAACTTTGCAATATTTCAAAATAAGATCTTTTTCTGCCATCTATAATAAAATTGATGATTTAGGGGAAATGTACTTTAAGTAATTTAAGGTTTCAGAAAAGACAACTGCATTCAAATAAACTACATAATTTCAATAATAGATTTCCTCACAGAGGTTGACACAGACCTATGCTTTAACATCACTAAGAATGTTATAGCTGGTGATAACAGTTTCTCAGAAGAAAAGTGTGACTCCCTTAGCAGTAACTGTTTTTTATTTTTATTTATTTATTTATTTTGTCTTTTTTGTGACCGGTAAGGGGATTGCAACCCTTGGCTTGGTGTCGACCGCACCGCACTCAGCCAGTGAGCGCTCTGGCCATCCCATATAGGATCCGAACCCGCAGCGGGAGTGCCGCCGCGCTCCCAGCGCTGCACTCTCCAGAGTGAGCCACGGGGTCGGCCCGGAACTGCTTTTTAAAATTATGTACGTTAGAGCCTCCTCACCTACTTTTTAAAACTTTGTATTACTGAACTTTTCAAACATACCCAATAGGAAAATAACAATAATGAACCACCTATGTATGCAATATCCAGATTCCACAATTATCAACATTTTACCAATCCTGTCTGCTCTAAGCCCCTATTTCTTTATCATCCTTTTTTTTTTTCTTAACTATGCTAAAGCAAATTACAAACTTCATGCTATTTTATTCCTAAAAGCTTCTGTATGCAAGTATAGGTGTTGGGAAAATACAGCAAAATGGTCAGGGCCCCTCATATGTTCAGAATCTTGCCGAACATTTGATGTAAATACGCACATACGCTCAGGTGTTCCTTGGTTATCGTCTAGTGTAATTGCGCATGTGCGCCCAGGCGTCCTGGGTCATGGGCTTAAGTATAAAGGATAAGAGGCTCTGCTCCACTGCACCTCCCATCCCTAGGATGCCCTTGGCGTGGGGAGGTCACTACTGCTGCTAGAGGCTGCTATTAGTGCCCCCAGGACCCTCCGCAAGGCCACCACCACTGCCTGATCTGTAAGCTACCAGACCTGTAAGCTGCTGCCACTGAGGAAGCTGGACTGAGCTCCTGTCATCTGCCAACAGCTCCTGGGATCTTTCCCAATCACCTAGCATGGACCTGCGTGTGAGGGGTCTGGTGAACCAGTCTGTACAATGGGCTTGAAGGGTCTGAGTCGTATCTCTGACAATGTAAATGGAAACTTAGTATAACTAAAATAATAACTAAATAATGAAACATTTTGGCTTTGGTTGTGATTTGCCTAGCTTTACAATAGGTGATTAGTATTTAAAATCACTACATAACTTTATTACACCTAACAGAATTAACAACTGTACCTTAGTATCATCGAATACTGGGAGACAAATTTAATTTGCTAATAAACTCTGTGTGTGTGTGTGTGTGTGTGTGTGTGTGTGTGTGTGTGTGTGTGTGTGTGTAAGTGTACACTGTAGAAATACAGTAAACTTGGACAATACATACATTTTAGTTCTTTGGCAAAAGATGAAAATCTTATACCAGCATAAAAAAATGTAAAAGAAATATTTAACTGAATCTGTCCATGCTTGGGCTTTTAAACAAAGAAAAAGGTTCTATTTGTCCTAATTACATTTTAATTACACAGCTCTCTTCAGAAGTTTGTAAAAAAGGCAAGATGCTATTCATTAAGATTTCCATTTGTATAACAGAGAACCTCTTTCATGAAAAGAGATATAGCAATATTTACATTCATATCTTTATGAAGACTGTATTTGAGGACTAGAATTCCATATATATGTTTTAACACCTGTGTTTCAGGGAAAACATCCTGCCTTCTGGGCTCACGCATGTGTTTAGTGTTTATATTTACATGTCCAAAAAAATCAAGTTTCAAATAAGGGTTCAATGCTTTAATTGCTCAGGACTTTGAATTTTGTTATAGACCTTTTAGGCAAAAGATTTAATTTTCCTATTGTTGCTTTATAGTTAAATAAAAACGGACAATAAATTCAAAAATAATGAAGAATATTCTCAAATTATTACAAAATGAAGAGCTACAGTTTCAAATTTTCAATCAACAAGCATTTTAAATATTTTATGTTTACTGGGCAATCAGTCCAAAAGTACAAGTCAATTGCTTATGTTACTTAATATGTTCCACACTATTGGAGAACATAAGAAAAGTATATTACAAGGAGCTTAAAATCATGTTGAGGAAAAATGAAAACATGTAGGGGGAAAAAATGGGAATGACCAAGTATCAACTGGTACTATACTCGTATACGCTTTAAGTACGAGAGGAACTGGAAATGGAGAGAGATCAGAAGACTACAAGGAAGAAATAAGGATATAAACAATGGTTATTAAAGGAATACCTCTAAGAACCAGGGAAATAAACAAAAGAGGTAGCTCAAGTCTTAAGCATATTTCTTAAATATAATTGGAATTTTTGATCAACCAACTTGTCACTAGGAAGACTGAAGAGATTATCAGTGTCATTATTCCTTGATTATATTTTCTGTTCTTTAGGCTGTGCAACAGTTTCAACCAGTATCTGCAAGGACTCATAGCCTTACCTCTTATACCATGATCGACTTTAAATCCAAGAACCAAAGATAACATTTAACACTTAGAAGAAACTATAGTTTAAAAAAAAATCCTTATGGCCTATTTACTTCCAATTGAATACAATTAGCAAATATTGGTGATGTTTTAACTAAACAAACTTTTCAAAATGCAAACTATAATTTAAGAAGAACCACTTAAAATACTACTGGCAAAACATAATAAACATATGCTATTAAAAAAAATCAAAGATAAAGCTATGTTTTTCACCTATTCCTAACTCTAAAATTCTAGCAAATTTGTGATGTTTAAAAATTGCACAGTGTGTGTTCCCAGTTGTCATAATGCTCACTTATAAAAACTCCCTTCTTAATTGCTGAGTTGCCAAAACCATGTTGTTTCGATATATTTTCTCATAAACAGGAGCATCCCTCCTGCTGGATGCCAAATAATATCCTTTTTTGCCTCCAGAAACTGTTACTGAAAGTAAAAGAAGGTACTTCAAAAAGTTTGCAGAAAAATAAAATTGAAAGATAACACAAATCTTTCCGTGAACTTTTTAAAATACTCACATATATTGTCTGAAAAGTCATTCAGTAACAATAACTTATTACAATGCTGATGCTAATTTAAACATACATAGTATAAAATGTACATGTCTTTCCATCTTCATGACCAATCATTCATGTCATAACCTTAAGATACATCCACACTCCAGTACTTACAATTTCTGAAATACATTTAAATTTGAAAACAAAAATTTCTTCACACCAGCAGCCTTTAACCTAGGCTGATTCTAGCTTCACTAATAATAATCACTTTAAAATCAGACACGAAGGCAATATAAAGCATGTTAAATCACAATAAGACTATTTTACACTATATGCAAATACAGCAGGAAAGAATAAAGCACTTACTGACTCATGAACCACTGCTTTAGAATCATGACTATAAATATGTACTTCCATATCTTTACTTTCCCCTTCAGTTTGTTTATAAGTGCATTATGTAGGAAAAATATTATTTAAATATAAAACAAAAATATTAGGCAAACAGTATTACACTTATAAATAAATACATACTTAAAGAGTGAGAGAAAATAGAGCTTAAAATTCAATCCTTCACATTTTGACATGGCCGTGTTTTTTCAAACTTCCTTTGAAGTTAATGAAAAATATCTAAGTATATAGAAGTGAAAAATTTAAGAAACACAACAGTAGCTGAAGAGCTGTTACATGTCAAGGAAAAAATATACTCCCTATTATGCCTTATTTGGCCTCATTTTTTAAAAGATAGGTCACTAATAAATAAGAGCTAAAATGTCCTCATTTTATCTCATTGATTCAGATTAAACAGTTCTAAAGTAGAAATACTGAGTTTTTTAAGGATTTTTGCATAAATTATACAATATAATCTACCTGTTTAGGGTTCAATAAATCTGAAAAACAAGAACTACTTTTAAATTGATTGGCAACACATATGCAAGAACCTTACCTTCCCTGTAGACCTTAATATCCTCAGAGCCTTCCTCAAAGTAGTTAACAAACAGTAAAAATGCATGAAATGTAGCCAAGGTCTAAAAATTGTAGTAGGTATGTTTGTTAAATAAGTAGATTTTAGCTGTCCTGGTCACAAAAAAAAGTAGCTCTGTGAGATGATAGATATGTAAATCTGCTTCACTATAGTAACTACTGTACCATCTATATGCATCTATATATCTTCACATATCCCATAACATCATGGTGTAAACATTAAGTTTATTTATAAAAAATAAAATAATAAAAATAAAAACAAAAAGGCTGGGGGGAGGGTAAGGGGATTCTGGGAAGGAGAGTAAAGAATGGATGGGCTGTGGAAGCAAAATGCCTTAATATGTTCCATTTTAGAACAACCAGTCATGAAAGTTATAAATCTAACATATGCTAAATTGTTACTTGCCTTCAAAAAAAATCTCTCACTTAAAATTAATTAGTTGTTTAACACCAGAAAAGTCACTTACATTTCACTAGATTCAGGTTCCTTTTATGAAAATATGGGACACTTCCAGAGACCTTACAGTTTATAAAATGTAATGATTCTTTAAAAAAAAATTATCAAAAGCATCCAAACCAAACTGTTTCTACAAAGACAGCATAACAGTGATAATAGAATCAAACACACACTATTTCCCATGAGAAAGTCATATGTCAATTACATTTTTTAATAATACTGATGCAAAAATTCTAGAGTGTTCATTAACAAATTGAATGCAGTGGTGTGTCAAAAATGAGGTTCAAGAGATTGTAAGACAAATTTAAACAGTAAAATTCTACAAGGGAACATTTTTTTAAAAAAGACATAAAATAAATTGAAATGTAACACCTGCAAGGGAAAGAAAGGTACAATTTGATGTTGTGAAGATATAAATTCTTCTTCAATTAATCTATGAATTCAAAGGGATTTCAAAGAAACACCATCAAATATGTTGGTGTTGTTTTAGAGTGGAAAAAATATTTTTAGTGAGTAAAAAAACAGTAAAATTCTGAAGAATGTAATAAGAAATAACTCTACTAGATGCTAAAATATATTAAAAACTTATGCATAAAAAAAGCCTAAATTTATGTTGGCCCAAAATAGATTAACAAAACAGAATAAAGTGCATGAGGTAATGACTTATACACTTTATACACAGAATGTGTAATATTTTAGTTTGAAATTGAGAAACGTCTCTGGTCATCTATTTTGTTATGTAAATATCATGAAAGCATAACAGAGAAATATATATGATTAAGTCAGTACAGCATATTAAGCCCAAGAATCTATTTCCTTCCACCTAAAATTCCTTAAATTGACAGGAAATAAAAAATACAACCATGCAGTCATCTACAACAACACTTAAAAAACATTAAAAAATAATTTTTTTTAAAAAACACTGCTGAAAGAAATTAAAGACCAATAAATGCAAAAACATACCATACTATGGATTAGAGGACTTAATATTGTTAAAATGTCAATACTACCCCAAAGCAATCTACAGACTCAATGCAATCCCTATCAAAATCCCAAAGGTGTTTTTCGGAGAAATAGAAATCCATCCTAACATTTATACAAAGTCTCAAGAGACCCTGAATAGACCAATCAATCCTGAAAGAGGATGGAATTTGAGTTTGGGGTCTTATACTTCCTGATTTCAAAACTTACTGAGGATCTGAGGGCAGCCCCCTCTGCCTGGAAACAGGCAAGAGAGGAATGCCAGGGATCCTAAGGCAGGAGCCAAGGGCAGCCCCTCTGCCCAGAAGCAGGCAAGAGAGCACATCAAAAATACCCCTTCCACGTGGGTGGCACACAGACACAGCCACACTGCCACAAAAGTGGTGTACACCACAGAAGTAGCCACAGCTACCATGCAGGCAGCCTGCCAGACACTTGACTGCACTGACACAAGGAAAGTCACCAATGGAAATCAGAAAGAGAAGTGGACATCTCTCTCCTCAAAGCCCATTCCAGAGCAATAAAGAAGCAATTGCTCTACCAGATGACCAGATATCAATGTAGAGATACAAGAAATATGAAAACCCAAGAAAATATAACACCACCAAAAGAATACGATAATTCTCAAGTACCAGAACCTATAGAGCAGGAAACCCTTGAAATGACTGAAAAGGAATTCCAAGCAACAATCTTAAGGAAACTCACTGAGATACAAGAAGACTCAGAAAATATAATGAAACAAGAAAAAAAAATCCAGGATATAAAGGAAGAAATTTACAAAGACATTATTAGTACCTTAAAAATTAATGTAACAGAACTCATGGAACTGAAAGACTCACTCAAAAAAATAAAAAACATAATCGATAGCTTAAACAGCAAGACAGAACAGAAGAATTTCTGGCCCGGAGTACTGTCTTTTCGAAATAAACCAGGCAGACAAAAAAAAGGAAAAAAAGAATTTTTAAAAAGTGGAGAAAAGCTAAGAGAGCTAGCAGACAACCTTAAGTACACAAACATTCAAATCATAGGTGTTCCAGAAGGGGCGGAGAAAGAAAAGGTCATTGAAAATCTACGCAATGAAATAATAGTGGAAAACTTCCCAGGTATAGGGAGAGATGAGGACCTTCAGATCCAGGAGGTTCAAAGACAGCCAAACAGATTCAACCCAAAAAGATCCTGTCCAAGACACATTACAGTCAAACTGGCCAAGCTCAAAGACAAACAGAGAATATTAAAGGAACAAGAGAAAAGTGTAAAGTCACCTATAAGGGAGCCCATATCAGACTAACAGCAGACTTCTCAATAGAAACTCTACAGGCTAGAAGAAAATGAAATGATATATTCAAAATACTAAAAGGAAAAAAAAAAAATGCCAGCCAGAAATACTACACCCACCAAGGCTATCCATCAGAAATGAGAAAAAAATAGTGTACTTTCCAGACAAACAAAAACTGTGGGAGTTTGTCACCTCATGACCAGCCCTGCAAGAAATCCTTAAGGAAACCCTGCATCTGAAATCTGAAAAATGAGGATCACTACCACAAATATATGAGAAAGAACAAAACTCACTGGTAGAACAAAAATCCAAACAAGAACAAGAAAGAAACTAAATCTTACCACCACAAAAAAACCATGACAATGTAATAATGTCCCTGCTTCTTTCTGATTTTAGTAATTTCAGTCTTCTGTCTTTTTTCTTCATCAGTCTAGATAAAGGTTTGCAAATTTTGTTGATCTTTTTAAATAATCAACTTTTGGTTTTGTTGTTTTTCCCATTTTTTTAAATATCCTATTTTATATATTTCTGTTGTAATCTTTGTTATTTCCTACTTATATCTTGCATTTGGTTTAGTTTGCTCTTCTCTTTCTATTTTCTCAAGGTAGACATTTACATTACAGATTGAAGATTTTTCTTATTTTTAATACAGTTGTTTACAAGTATAAATTTTCCTCTAAGCACTGCATGAGCCCAGCATCCTATAAATTTTGGTATGTTGTACTTTGTTTTTTCTCTCAAAGTACTCTGTAATTTCCTTGTGATATTTTTTTACCCACTGTTTATTTGGAAGAGTGTTGTTTAATTTCCACACATTTGTGAATTTTCTAAGTTTTCTTCTGTTCTTGTGGTCAGAGAACGTTTTTATGATCTTAAAAAAAAAAAAAAGAAGGTGCCAGCATATATTCTTGATGAAACTTAAAAAAAAAAAAACAAATGCTTACTACAAAGCTATGGTAATCAAACACTGTGGCACTGGCATAAAGACTGACACATAAATCAATGGAACAGAATAGAGAGCCCAGAAATAAACTCTAGCACATATGGTTAAATGATTTTCAAAAAGGGTTCCAAGATCATTCAATCAGGAAAGGCCAATCTTTACAACAAATAGTGCTGGAAATACTAGACAACCACATGCAAAAGAATGAAGTTGGGCCCTTACCTTACAATATATAAAAAAATTCACTCCAAATGGATCAAAGACCTACACATAAGTACCAAAACTATAAAATTCTTAGGAAAAACATAGGGTTTAACAGCTTCATGACATTGGATTTGGCAATGATTTATATTGGCTATGACACCAAAAGCACAGGTAACAAAAGAAAAAATAGGAAAATCAGACTACATCGATATTAAAAACTGTTCATCAAAGGACACAATCAACAAAGTGGAAAGGCAACACAAAGAATGGAAGAAAATTTGCAAATCATACATCCAGCAAGAAGTTAATATCCAGAATATATAAAGAAATTGTACAACTCAACAACAACTTGATTTAAAAATGGACAGAGGACTTGAATAGACAATTCTCTAAAGAAAATAAACCAATGGGCAATTAGTACATGAAAAGATGCATAACATCATTAATCATCAGAAAAAATGCAAATCAAAACCACAATAAGTTACCGCCTCACACCCATTATGATGGCTACTATCAGAAAATAACAAGTGTTGGCAAGGATGTAGATATATTGGAACACTTGCACACTGACGGTGGCAGTATAAAATGGTGCAGCTATGGAAAAGCTGATATAATGGTTCCTCGGAAAATTAAAAATAGAATTACCGTATGGTCCTGCAATCCTACATCTAGGTAAACATCCAAAAGAACTGAAAGCAGGTCTTGAAGAGATTTTTGAGCACCCATGTTCACAGCAGTATTATTCACAATAGCCAAAAGGTAGGAGCAACTCAAGTGATAAAATGTGGTATACTATATGCATACAATGGAACATTACTTAGCTTTAAAAAGGAAAGAAATTTTGGTATATGCTACAACATGGAAAATCTTAGAGGACATTATGCTAAGGGAAATAAGCTAGTCACGAAATGGCAAATACTATATAATTCCACTTATGACATACCTAGAGTAGTCAAAGTCATAGAAACAGAAAGTAGAACAGTGGTTACTGGCAGTCAGAGACAGAGGAAAAGTGA
Source organism: Cynocephalus volans (assembly GCF_027409185.1). NCBI lineage: Eukaryota > Metazoa > Chordata > Mammalia > Dermoptera > Cynocephalidae > Cynocephalus > Cynocephalus volans. Next base: position 104,311,791 of record NC_084461.1, read on the forward strand.
GAGTCACTGTTTAATGGGTACAGTTTCAGTTCTGCATGGAGAAACGAATTCTTGAGTGAAGGGGATATGACTGGTAGAAATGAAGTCAACCACAACCCAGAACTGCTGAGAAAACTACAGCAGATCCACAAAAATTCCAAACTCAAAAGTAACAATACAAAGATTGTGGAGGAGTTCCTACAATGATCTCTAGGATAATTAACCAACACTGAAGAGCCTGGACCACTCATACCCATGCTGAAAACCTCTACCATATCTTGAGCTTCAGGCGGCAGAGAAATTTTTGTCTCCAACCGAAAAATCAAGAGGGAGGAAAGAAGGGAAGGAGAAAGGGGACAGAAGAAAGAACAAAACACTACATAACATAACAGGATGTTCAGTTTGGTCAGATTTTAAACATCAGTTCAGTGGGTGCAAAAAAACAGATCCTCCAACATATGGGCACAGCCTTTGATATGACAATACTATAGTTTCTATCAAATTTTAAAACATGAATACTCTTCAACTCAGCCATTTTACTTTTAGCTATCTATCATAGAAAAATACTCAGGTATACACTTGCAAAATGATGTTTACTGTAGTGCTGCTTATATAATAGCAATGAGCTAGACATTAACTAAATACACACCAGCACAGAATGGTTAAATAAACTACAGTACATCTATTCAGTGTAATAACATGAAGCGTTTGTTTATTTTAACTTTTATATCTTATATACTGATGTGGAAAAATATCTATAGATGAGGAACCTTATTTTACTGATTAAAAGAGTTCTAAAGCTGGACTATAGCTTGATCACATTGAACTGCAGTGTTTCACGTTTTTCTGTTTATGAAGAATAATCTTGTATTTCACTGACTTTTAGACACACATTTTCTCCCCACATTTTAACATCTCTAAATTAGGATATGTCTTATAATAAACAGAATTTTAGATTAGCAAACATCAAATATGACTTGTTTTAAAAATTAATGAGCTCAAAATCACTTATCATAATCAAATGGTAAATAGTAGGGATTCTCTTTAGAATTTTTAAAAATCTCTTTAAAGCATGCTGCCTAATTTTTAAGTAGAATGGGTTTTTTCATTAGATTCTGGACACAACTGAACCTTTATTGTTTTTCCTTATTTCCTTCTTAAAAACACAGGTCAATTTTCTTTCATTAACATAATATCTCAATTCTAATGTTGGCTGGGTTTGGCATCTCTGCAAACTCACACTACTGGAAAATTTCATATAGTAAAGTGTATTCAAATGGTGCACGTAAAGAGTACTCATCATTTTGAAAACAAAATGCTAACTATCTAACTAGTTATTTCTTTGTACACAAAAACAGTACTACCTTGCTCATATGATCTTTTCTAACGAGCCACTCTAATACTGTTAAACACTGACATAATCATCAAAAAGTCACATCTAAACTTACCTATTAACTAAGACCTTAAACTCCCTAGTTTGAATAAGTATTTTGTTTGGGGCTTTACTTCAACAATTAAAACAAGTATGCTTTTCAGTAATTTTACATGGTTTGCTAGAACACACTAAAAATCATTTCAATCACCTTAAAGCTCTAATGCTATCAGCAAAACATTGCATATAAATGATTTGATCATCTTCACTGATTAGTAACTTTGCACAACAGAATTAATCTTATAGTTTCAGTTTAATATTATATATTAGATTTCAATGCATTCTAATACACATCTATTTTTGAAAAAAATTATTTCTACAACAAAACACTTAACCTGTTAACTACCTTGTGTTTCTCATATGTTTAAATCAATATAGAAAAAGCAAATACTGAAGGTCTCAATACCATTTTAAAATATCTATGAAGTCACATGGATTTTACAAGACTATGATCAAATGCTATCTTTGCTTTCTCTTTTACTATAAACTTAAATGCCTCTAAATACCGCATAAAAATGATCTCAGGTATCATTTTTAAAAATCTTCATTGCGTATTTGAAAGAGACTTGAAAATTCAAAAAGTTCATACACCTAAGAAATAACACGGTTTATAAGAGTATTAATAACTTGAAAATATTTTCTTTCTAATGACCACAGCATCATTTGAAACTCATATTTTTCTAAAACCTCAGTATTTCTTTTTAAAAAGGAAGAAAAATCAAAAACTACTGGTCTTAGAGAATAAAACTACTTCAAAATCTTTTTATAGGTGAGAGATAGAAAATAAATAAAACTGACAAAAATGACACTTGAAAATGACGGTGCTATAAACTTTACAAATATTTACAGTTCTGCAAGTAATGGGTAGAAGAGACAGAATAGCATAGTTCAGAGTTAGATAAAAAATATTTTGTAAATTTATTAGGGCTCTTTTTCTGTAGATACAATTCTGCTGTTATCAGATAAGAAAGGAACAGGCAAAGAGAAACATGGAGACTAAGATGAACATTTCCCATCTCTTTAATCAAATCTAGAATGTTCTTAAAATTTTCTAGAAGCAATAACATTTGAGAGAAATGTACATTTCTCACTTCATTAACAGATTTGTGCATTTATATACATATACTACATGTAGTTCCTATCGTATGCACTTCAAGAACTCACCAACAGAACCAAAACAATACCAAATTCTTCATTCTTGTTGACTATTTCAGGAAATACTATGCTGTTTTACTTAATACGAGGTATAGAAATGTTAACTATGCAATGTAGTATTAATCTTCTAACCTTCTTCAGAAATCACTGTCTAGGAACCACATCAATAACGCTAGAAAATAGTCCATGTTACATAAATTTTGTGTAACTAAAGTTGAACTAAATTATCAGCATATTCATATACAAAGTTCATCAAATACATACTTAAACTTATTTTAGTATAGCCAATCCGCTAATTTACCCAAACCCAAAGAATTTGTTTCCTGGAAATATTTCACCACTAATCTCTATTCTAGCCAATTAAAACTTTTTAAAAAATAATATGTATAGATTTTTCCTTTCACAAAAATTATTTCTTCAAATATCCTCTAACACTTCCTTACCATTTCTCTAGGCAATTAAAATAAGTTTTCGCAAAGTTTCCTAATAAGCCAGATCCACACAGAAACTACTATCCACTCTAGTCTGGTTATTGTTTTACTTTATCACAGACTGTGTTTATTCAATGGAATTACTATTCAATTAAAATATTGTTGGATGTTCATCTCTGCTCCATAATTTTTCATCCATCCATCCATCCTCTAATATTTACTGAGCTACTATATGTAATAGGCACTGTTCAGGGGTACTGGAGAAAATAAGTGAAATATCTCCCTTCAAGGAATTTATAGTGATTTGGGGATTCAGGATAAAGCTTGATTATGTTTTGTAAACATAAGTATACTAATTATCCTGATTTGATCACCACATATTGTATACATATATTGATATTCAATTCTGTACCACACAAACATATACAATTAATTTTTTTTAAAAAGCAAAAAATAAAATAAAATAAAGCAAAAAAAGAAGAGAAAATCCCTCTCTCAATTATCTTGCAGTCTAAAAAGAAATACTGGCAAATAAATGGACAATTATTATAGCATATAGTAAGTCCCTGTGACAAATTACAAATTTTGAGTCCTATGGGAATAACTGGAAGAAAAGCATAACTTTGTAGATGCATATGAAGGAAGGTAATTAGAGGAAATGCAGGTAAAAGCTGGACCTATAGGACGAATATACGTTAATCAGAGGAATATGTGTGAGGCTTCTAGACACAGGGAATAACATATAAAACCAAAAGGTAAGAGAATTCATGCAGAAGTGAGGAAACCAGAAAGAATCTACTAGTAGTGGACATAGAGTTTAGATCGCATAAATCTTTCGCCTTTTACTAAAGATTTCCGTGTAGAGTTTAGACAGCTAGTGGAAAGAGATGATGCTGTGTATTGTATTACAAGTTCTATATCTATCCAATATTATTTCATCTATATTCAGTCTACATTAAAGTTATACAGTTTAAAAACTGAATGTTTTTCTGAAGTACTTCTTACAACTGCATGTGAATCTACAATCATCTCAAAATAAAATGTTAAAAATTTTAAAATTTTAAAATTTTAAAAATCTACATTGGGATTTTTAAAAAACAGATTAGAAGTAAATATTTGAGCATAATTTCAGTAAGAAAATATAATTCTTTGATTACCTGACTCCAATAATTTTACAAGGATAGAAAATTTAGCTAAGAAATTATTATATTAATAATTTAAGTTAACAATAGAAATCCAAGTTAACAATAGAAAAAATACAGTGTTTACCAATATTTTAAAAGTACTGATCTATTCTGGATGTTCTCCCAAAAGAAAGATGTTAGGAAAAAAGAACTAAAAATTGCTATTATTAGCAAAAAAAATTTTCTCACCAGTTTCATTGGCTGGTTGATGGTCAAAAGAATGAGAGCTTTAGGTCAGTTTTTAAATCCTGAATCTGTCACTTCCTTCCTTCCTAGGAGGTCTTTTAACTTAAAATTTGTGATAATATTCTATACTCTCAAAGTTTACGTAAGACACTGATGTGACATAATAATAACAGGAGAAATGGTGTACAGGGAGAGGGGCAGTATGGAAACTATCTGGACTTTCTACTCAATTTCTCTGTAAACCTAAAAAAGTTTATGTGAGAATATGAGATAGGGCGATGGACCCTAATAAAGTTGATCCAAGGGCCTATATAGTGATTCATAGAGATTTCAAGTTAATTTGACTTGTTTCTGGATAATTAGCACTAAGTTCAGACATATGCTTGGACCAGGTTTTGATTGTTTAGTAAGGGTAATCAATGAACACTGTGTTCATGTGCAAGGGTAGAGATCCACACTATCACAACACATACTGCCTTAACTCAGACAGATGGAGTACACAAGGCCACACGAGATGGTTCCCTCTACATATCCACATTAATATACTGCTTTAGCATTTTGTATGTAAAAGATTGAGCCTGAAGGGGAATGGTTGAGTATCTAGATATTTTAATGTGACCCTTACTCATTGGACTATACCATCAACAACTGTGTACACACTAGCATGAATTTTGAGGTCTGGGACTGTATTGCTGGTCTCTCTAGCTATGGCACACTTTCATCAGTTTCATTTATATTTTTTGCAGAACCTTACTGAGCTAAAACTGACATAGAATAAGTTTCACATATTTAAAATATACAATTTGACAAGCTTTGACATGTATACAACTGTAAAACCATCACCACAATCAAGATAATGAACATAACCAGGACTCTTAACCCTTTGTAAGGATTCTTCTTGCCCCTCCCTCCTTCCTCCTCCTTTGCTGCATCCAGGCAAACAATGACCTCCTTTCTGACACTGCTTTGAATTCACTAGAATTTTATGTAAAAGGAATCATATAGTATATACCCACACTTATCTGACTTCTTTCACTCAGCATAATTATTTTCAGATTCATCACATTGTAGTATGCATCCATAGCTCATTGCTTTTTACTGCTCAGTAGCTTTTTATTACATGAATATGCCACACTTTGTTTATCCATGCACCTGTTGATGGACATTTGGCTTGTTCCTAGTTTGGGGGTTATTACAATTAAAGCAGCTATGAACATGTATATGCAAGTCTTTCTATGGACATATACTTTCATTTCTCTTGGGTAAATAACTGAGAGTGGAATGGCTAGATCACATCTTACATGTATATTTAACCTTTTAACAAACTGCCAAACTAGTTTCCAGTGTGGTAGTACCATTTTACATTACCACCAGCAGTGCATGAGAGTGCTCTAAATATAGTTGCTCTACAGCTTCGCAAACACATGGTATGGACAGTCTTTTTAATTTTTGCCATTCTAACATGCATGTAATGGTATCTCATTGTGGTTTTAGTTGCATTTCTCTAATGATTATTGATGTTAAGCGTCTTTGCATGTGCTTATTTACCACTCATATATCTTTGATAAAGTATATGTTCTAAACTTTAACCCATTTTTTTTTAATCTGAGGTACTTGTTTTCTTATTACTAAGTATTGAAAGTTTTTTATATATTCTGAATACATGCTCTTTCTCAGGTCATTCTTTGCAAATATTTTCTCTCAGCCTGTGTCTTGTCTTTTCATTCTCTTAATATATATACCTTTCGTATCTTCTTAAGAACAGAACTTTTTAATTTTGATGAAAGTACAGGTCAATTTTTTTTTTTAATGGACCATGCTTCTGTTGGACTCTTACACAAACCCCCAAGATCACAAAGAAAAATCCTCCTGAGGCTCTGGCCCTTCACTCAGGCACCTCTTGCAAGTAACAAGCCAAGAAAAAAAAATCAATAAACTAGCACAGGATCCATACAAAGCTATTACCAAAAAGTAAGGAGAAAAGTGAACAAGGAAAACAAACGGCAAAGAAAGAATCATTTAACATCAAGCAATAAATTACAGTATATTCATATATGAAATTCAAGGCAGCTATAAAAATGAATGAAGAAGGTCTTCACATACATATACAGAACAGGTCCTAGAATACATTGCCAAATAAAAAAAGCAAGGAGCAAAACAGCAGGTATCTACCACATATCTAAGAAAGGGCAAATACATGTATATATTTAGTTGTATATAAATAAAACAACTTTGGAAAAATACACAAAAGTTTTGACTTACTGGTTGCCTCTAGAAAGGCAAACTGAGTAGATGAGGCATATAAGTGGGAAGAAAACTATTCACTGTATACACTTTCATATCTTTTGAATTTTCAGCCATGTGAGTATATTACTTTTACAAAAAATTAAATCCCAAAAAACTGAACAACTACAGTCTTTTCAATAATTATTTAATTACTGCGATGTAAGAAAGTGATTAAGCCATTGCTTTGTAGGACTGAAATGCATTCTTTAAAAAATACAAGTTTTCAAGAAAGAATGAAAAACTTTACTCAGCTCTTCACTGAAACTCAAGATCCTCTAGCTTCAGAAATACACATATACACTTTATCCTCACTATTTAGTAACAATATGATGCAAAGTACAATCTATTAATTAAGAAAAAAATAACTGAAATGTGGAAGTCCCAGTTGTCCAGCAATACCAACTAAATGCACATATTATCAGTATAAAATATTTGGTGAATACTTACTATAAGCCAGAAGCTATCCTAAGTGTTTTGAATGTATTATTTAACTCTCACGATGACCCAATAAGTAAACACTATTATTGTTACCATTTTACAAATGAGGAAACTAAAGGCAAAGAGGAAATTTCCCATGTCACACCATAAATAAGTTATGGAGCTGCAGAGACCAGCAGCCATGGGCAGCCCCCACCCAACAAACAGCAGGAGCACAGAGACCTCAAAAGTTGAGAGCAGCCACAGCCATTTTCACAAATACTGCTACTTCGAAGCTGGTCCACCACAACTACTGCCACAGCTGCCACCACAGCAATAGCCACAGCTGCCACAGCAGCCACAACCATCGTGCAGGTGGCCTGCCTACCACTTGGCTACACTGACAGAGGGTGAGTCATCAGCAGGGCTCAGGGAAACAGGTGAGCAAGCACAGACTCACAATGCAATGTCCAAACCCACAAGGGGAATTATGTTGCCACACGCAGTAGCACAAATGGAGGGGAAGGATATGTGAGCATCCCACATGACTGCCTTGATCCTGGGAGAGAAACACATTGAACCAACCAAGAGTGCAGAAACCCAAGATACCCAAAGAGAATAAGGAAGAAAATTCCCAATCAGCACCAACCTATTCCCCAGTTGAGGAAAGTAAGGACCCAGGAGGAGCCTCTGACTGTAGGGAAGAGGAAAGAGAAACCCTGCCCAAAGCCACCTATTCAAACTAAGGAGCTCCATTATAAGCCAGTGCACCCATCAGGGTCACAGGACACTAGCTGGGGTACCAACAAGTACACCCTGGGTCACCCACTCCAGCCAAAGAGCAACAGGGCACTCAGGTACTTCTCTCAAAAACTCAAGGGCTCACCCACATCCTCAACGAACTAACAGGAATCACTAAGTGCCTCAGTGCATAGGCCATGAAGGCACTCACACGCAACTCAAACACTGAATACAGATGAAGTACCCACACAGAGACTACACAACTGCATCTACCGAGACACAATACTAATACATCCTACTCAACAATCAATATAAAACACAGAAGAAAATCTCTCTTCAAAGCCCACTCCAGAGTAACAGAAGAAGCAACTGCTCTACAAGATGACCAGACATCAACATGTAGACTAGAAATAAAATTTTTTTAAAAAAAGAAAGAAAATAGGATACCGCCAAGGGAATACAATAATTCTCAAATACCACATCCCATAGATCAGGAAACCCCTGACATGACTGAAAAGGAATTCCAAACAACAATCTTAAAGGAAACTCAATGATATACAAGAAGACCAGTTAGAAAACACAATAAAATGGGGAAAAGCACCTAAGATAAGAAGGAAGAAATTTACAAAGACATTAATGCCTTAAAAAAGAATGTAGCATAACTACTGGTACTGAAGGATTCATTCAACACAACTGAGAGCTTAAACAGCAGGCTAGAACAATCAGAAGAAAGAATTTGGGATACTGAAGATGATCTTTTTAAAATAACCCAGGTGAACACAAAAAAGGGAAAAAGAATTTTTTTAAAATGAAAATCTAAGAGAGCTAGCAGACAGTCTTAAGCGCACAAACATCCAAATCATGAGTGTTCTGGAAGGGGCAGAGAAAGGAAAAGTCACTGAAAACCTATGCAAAGAAATAATAGCAGAAAATATCCCAGGCATAGAGAGAGACACAGACTTCAGATCCAGGAAGCTCAAAGATCCCCAAACAGGTTAGATCCAAAAATGTCCTTTCTAAGATACATTATAGTCAAACTGGCAAAGCTCAAAGACAAAGAGAGAATTTCAAAAACAGGAAAAGCATCTAGTAACCTATAAGGAACTCTCTACCAGACTAGCAACAGAATTCTCAACAAAAACACTACAAGCCAGAAGAGAATGGGATGATATATTCAAAATAATAAAAGAAACAAACCAAAAAAAAAAAAAAAATGCCAGGCAAGAATAGTATACCCCAAACAACTATCCTTCAGGAATAAGGGAGAAATAGTGTATTACCCAAATCATGAAAACCTGCAGGAGTTTACTACCACACAACCAGCCCTAAGAGAAATACTCAAGGAAGTCATGCATCTAGAACCCAAAAAACAAGAATCACTACCACGAATACACAAGAAAGAACAAAACCCACTGGTAGAATAAAAATGCAAATGAGAAAGAGAAACTAAATCTTACCACCTTAAAAAACCAACAAATACCAAAGACAAACAATAAAAGGGGAATAAATAAACAAAAGATATTTATAATATCCAAATAAAAACTGATAAAATGTCAGGAGTAAGAAAATACCTTTCAATAACAACTCTAAAAGTAAATGGATTAAATTCCCCACTCAAAAGACAAAGACTGACTAATTGAATTAAAAAGCTAGACCCAACTATATGTTATCTTAAAGAGATTCACCTCACCTATAAAGACACATACAGAATAATAATGAAGGGATTAAAAAAAGATATACCATGCAAATAGAAACCAAAAATGAGCAGGAGAACCTATTCTTATTTCAGATAAAACAGACCTTAAACTAAAAACTATAAAAAGAGATAAAGAAGACCACTATATAATAATAAATAGATCTATACAGCAAGAAAACATATCATAAATATATATGCACTCAACACCAGAGCACCCAGATATATAAAGCAAACACTGTTAGACCTAAAGAAACAGACCCCAATATAATAATAGTTGGGGACCTCAACAACCCAATTTCAGAATTAGATAGATCATCTAAGCAACAAATAAAAAGAGAAACACAGGATTTAAATTATACTTAACAAAAACTGGACCTGGCAGACATTTACAGAACATTTCATCAAACAACTATAGAATACACATTCTTCTCATAAGCACAGGGAACAATCTCCAGGATAGACCACATGTTAGGTCACAAATCAAGTCTAAACAAATACTAAAAAACTGAAAGCACTTCAAGTATGTTTTTAGACCACAGTGGATTAAAACTAGAAATCAATAACAAGCGAAACCTGAAAACTATACAAATACATGGAAATTAAACAGCATGCTGCTGAACAACCTATGGGTCCAAGGAAATCAAAAAAATTCTTGAAAATGATGAAAATAAAGACACATCATACCAAAACCTGTGGAATACTGCAAAAGCAGTACTAAGAGGGAATTTTATTGCAATGAACACATCACAAGAATAGAAATACTTCAAATAAACAATACTACACCTCAAAGATATCGGAAAACAAGAACAATCCCATCCCAAAATTAGTAGACAAAAAGAAATAAATAAGATCAGAGCACAACTAAATGAAATAGAGACCCCCAAAATGATACAAAATATCAATTAAACAAAAAGTTTGTTTATTGAGAAGATAAACAAAATAGACAAGCCATCAGCTAGGCTAATTAAAAAAAGGAGAAGGCCCAAAAAAACAAAACTCAGAAAAGAAAAAGGAGACATTACAACCAATACTACAGAAATACAAAAAATTGTTAGAAACTATTATAAACAACTACATGACAACAAATTTGAAAACCTGGAGGACATAGATAAACTTCTGAACACATACAATCTACCAAATCTGAACAAAGAAGAAACAGAAAACATGAACAGACCAATAAAAAGCAAAGAGACAGAAACAGTAAACAGCAGTCTCCCAACAAAGAAAAGCCCAGAAAAGGATGGCTTTAATGCTGAATTCTACCAAACCTTAAAGAGGAACTAATACCAATTCTCTTCAAACTATCCCCCAAAATTAAAATAGAGGCCATTCTCCCAAACTCATTCTATGAGGCCACTATTATTCTGATTCTAAAACCAGATAAAGATACAATGAAAAATGAAAACTACAGGCCAATATCTCTGATTAACATAGACACAAAAAACCTCCAACAAAATATTAGGAAACAGAATAAAACAACACATCAAAAAATTATACAACACAATCAAGTGGGATTCATCCAAGGGATGCAACGATGTTTCAACATATGCAAGTCAATAAATGTGGTACACCACATCAACAAAATCAAGGAAAAAAACTATATTAATATCGCAACAGATGCAGAAAAAACATTTAGTAAAATTCAATATCCATTAATGATAAAGACTCTCAGCAAACTAGGTACAGAAGAAAAGTATCACAATAAAAGCCATACATGACAAACCCACTGCCAATATCATACTGATTTAAAAAAAAAAAAAAAAAGCTTTCAGTTTTTCCCTTAAGAACAAGAACAAGACAAAGATGACCACTCTCATCACTCCTATTTAACAAAATGTTGGCAGTATTAGAGCATTCACACAAGAGAAAGAAATGAAGGGCATCCAAATTGGAAAAGACAAAGTTGAATTGTCCAAATGACAAAATCCTATATATAGAAAACCTATAAAGACAGCACCAAAAAACTGATAGAGGTGATAAGCAATTTCAGTAAAGTTGCAGATACAAAATCAACACACACAAATCAGTAGCATTTTTATATGCCAACAACTAGCACAAAAAGAAATCAAGAAAGCAGGCCCATCTACAATAGACACCAAAAAAATTAAATACCTAGGAATCAATTTAACTAAGAAGGTGAAAGATCTCCACATTGAGAACTACAAATCACTGCTGAAAGAAAGCAAAGAGGACACAAAAAGATGGAAAGACATTCCATGCTCTTGAATTGGAAGATTTAAGTTGTAAAAATGTCCATACTACCCAAAACAATCTACAGATGCAATACAATCCCCTTCAAAATGCCTATGATTTTCTTCACAGAAATAGAAAAAACAATCCTAATGTTCATCTGGAGCAAAAGACCCTGAATAGCCAAAGCAATCCTAAGCAAAACAATATAGCTGAAGGCATAACACTACCTGACTTCAAATTATACTGCAAAGTTATACTAACCAAAACAGCATGGTACTGGTATAAAAACATACACTCAGAACAATATAAAAGAATAGACAAATGAGAAATCAACCCCTAAACTTATAGCCAAGTAATCTTTGACAAAGGCACCAAGATACATTGGGGAATAGACTGCCTCTTCATAAAATGATGCTGGGAAAACTATAAATCCATATGCAGATGAAGGTAGACCTGTACCATATACCAAAATCAACACAAAATGGATTAAAGACTTAAATATAAGACATGAAACTATAAAATGCCTAAAAGAAAATATAGGGGAAACACTTTAGGAAGCAGGACTAAAAAAAGACTTTATGAATAAGACTCCAAAAGCACAAGCAACAAAAGAAAAAAATAAATGGGATTAGATCAAACTAAAAATCTTTTACACAGCAATGAAACAATTAACAGAGTGAAAAGAATAGGAGAAAATATCTGCAAACTTCGCATCCCTCAAAAAATTAATATCCAGAATATACAAGGAACTCAAACAACCTTAACAGTAAAACAAGTAACCCAATTTTAAAAATGGGCAAGGGAGCTGAATAGGCATTTCTCAAAGAAAGATATACAAATGGCCAACAGACACATGAAAAAATGCTCAACATCACTCAGCATCAGGGAGATGCAAATCAAAACCACACTGAAATATTCTCTCACCCCAGTGAGACTGGCCATTATCAAAAAGACAGAGAATAACAAATAGTGGTGAGGATGTGGAGAAAAGGGAATCTTCCTACCCTGCTGGTGGGACTGTTAATTAGTACAGCCATTATAAAAACAGTATGGAGGTTCTTCAAACAACTACAGATAGAACTGCCATACAATCTAGCAATCCCACTGCTTGGTATATACACGAAGGAATGGAAAGCATCATGTCAAAGGGATACCTGCACTCCCATGTTTATCACAGCTCTATTTACAATAGCTGAGATATTGAAACAACCTAAATGTCCATCGACAGATGACTAGATAAGTAAAATGTGGTATATATACACAATGTAATACTACTCTAACATAAAATGAAAATCTGCCACTCACAGCAACATGGATGAACTTAGAGAAAATTAAGTGAAATAAGCCAGGCACAGAAAGAGAAATACCACATGTCCTCACTCATAAATGGGAGCTAAAAAAAAAATAAACAATAAAAAAAGAAAGAAAGATATACTAATCACAATTATTCATCGAACTTTCAAATGGAGAGAACAAAACTGAGGCCACAAGAGGTGGGAAAGAAGGAGAGGTAGGGAGTGTTAGAAGAAATTGGTAAAGGGTCACAAAAAATGATTACAGTGTAATGTTGAATATACTAATTATCCTGATTTGAGCATCACATACTGTGCACAGGTACAGAAACTCAATGCTGTACCCCACAGACATGTACAATCAATTATATTTTGATAAATAAAAAAATAAAAACAAAAAGTTATGGAGCCAGGTATAAAGGCAGGCAGTCTGACATCAGGTCCCGGGCCTGGGCTCCTAGGCATGATGTCTGTCCTACACATTGCACTACACTAAGTACAATAAAGTTCTAAACAGATAGTTTTATATACTCTTTAGTAATTAACATTTTACAAACTCTAATTCCTTAGATTTAAAATAAATTAAATTTCTATGTATCTTTGAAAACAGGTGGACCTTACTTTTAGACAGCATGCGATGTAAATTAAAGCAATCAACAGAACACAAAATCCTGATTTCATCAGTTTTGTATCCTAATTACATGAATTACTCTCTTTAATTCAGAAGTCAAATAAACGTATAGGTAAAAAGCATTTTTTAGGTATGTATAGTTCATTATTAAGCAGGTATAAGAATAGAGCAGAATATGTGGAGGGTTAAATGTGAAATTCTGCAAGGTGTAAAATACCTACATATTTATATAACAACTATACCTATAATGAGATTTCATTAGTAACCTCTAGATGTGATGAAAGAGAATTTTTTATGTCTTCTTTCCTCTTTTTAAATTTGGCTAATTTTTTTTTTTTTTCCATTTGTATTCAGGTTGTTTTCCAAATCTATAAAAAATTCTGATTTTTTAAAAAAATTATTTCAGTATTAGTATGGCAAGGTATTAGAAGGTCAAGTATTTTTTTAGTCATCTGTTCCCACTATGCAATCCACATCACTTATAAAGAGAGGCAGTTTTACCCACCATGCCCTGTAATTGAGGCACATATTCATACCAGCTGCCTAACTATGCCAAATATGCCTGCTATGCAAACTGCTCTTCTTTCTCTGGATTAATTATGTCCACTGGACCAATTTAATACAGCGCTTTTCCAGCATTACCTTTGCCAACTGAGACAGCTACTGCAAGAAAGTCTACGGTGCATATGCTGCTGCCCACAGCCTATTCTCACTTGTGGCTGAGAGTCCAAAACAACTCTGAAAAATGTACTCCTCTGAAAGAATGTAAGTATAGAGACTTAAACACCATCAGTATCATAAAATGGCTCACTACAAGTTATAGTAATGGATATATACAAACACAAAGTCATTTCATGTTATTAGATGCTTTCAGATATGATTGCAACCCAGTAAGATTCATTGGATCAAGGCACTAATATTTAATAAATAAAAAATATGTTTTATAAACCTTACTCACAGAACAGATTAAATGACCAGGATAATCAAGAAATTACTAATAATTGAATTAAGACCAACACACCTTTAGCTCAAACTTCTCTTAACTTCAAACATCCAGAAAACACCCACAAACTTTTACACAAGTAAGAAAATAAAATAATCTAGCTCAGTGCTAATAAAAATATCTTGCAAACTATGTATGTAATACCAAATTTTCTAAGGCCATATTTGAAGTAAAAAGAAAAAGGTGAAATTAATTTTGATAATATATTTTGTTTAGCCCAATACATCTAAAATATTATTTTACCATGAGAGATTTTATATTCTTTTTTTAAAGAATCTTTGAAATCCAGTGCGTGTTTCATATACACAGAACATCTTAATTAGGCTTCTGATCAAGACAGCAGAATAGATAGTCCCCAGCGTCATCCTCTCCCAAAGTCGACCAATATACAACTATTAAAAAGCAATGACTGCCAAGCTGGGGCTGCTAGAGCTCAGGAGAAAAGGAGAGACCTGAAGAGTTCACAAAAGTGGGAGAAGCCACGATGAGAGAAAGAAAAGACCGTTCTTACTGTTTCAAGCCCTGGCTCTGGTAAGCACACGAAGCAAGAGATGGCAAAAGCAACAGCTGTGCCCTTTGTGTGATGTTGCTTGGAATCTGAAGAGGAGAAGAGGGCTTTGGTGGCAACTAGGCCAGCAAGACCACTAACATGGTTCAGGTGGACCCACATAGGAGCAAGGAGCGACTCAAAGGCTGGTGAGTCATCGCAAAGAACAAAGCACATGTCCCACCCCATGGGAAGTGTTTGAAGTGCAGGGGGTGGAGGAGATGGGCACACTGTGGGAGTGGGGCACAGGAGGGACAACTGATCTGCCCTCCATTCAGCACGGGCCCACTCAGTGGAGACTGGTCAGAAATATAGAACTGCAGGGGGTGCAGTTAGCTGAAAAGACTCAGGCCCAGACCAGAGCTTCCACACAACCCAGGTGTATCGGATCTCACCAAACCAAGAAGTACTGAAAAGGTCAACAGTTAAAACCTGAGCTGCACAAAAAGCCTCTCCCAGGGAATCAGCAGCAAAGCAGCAATTTAGCTCAAACACAGGGCTCAAGTGCGGGTCCCCACAGGAAGTTCCCCCTCTTTAGAAGTAACTAAAGGGCTACAAATTAGTTCCAGTGCAGAGTTTAAGTGGTGGGAGTACCTAATAATCCAACACAGAACTGAAAGAAAAAAACAAAAACCCACAGATCAGAGACAAAGTTCTGCTATTAACCAGTAAAGGTATAACACCACCAAAATACCTATAAAACCTAGAAGAACCAGAAGCCCCCTGGGATCCTGAGGTGGGGAGGGAGCAAGGGCCTCAGCCATGCCCCTCTAACGTCCACATCCAGCCCAGCAATGACCGAGCTGCCACCAGAAGCTCCCTGGACTCACAAGCCCAAATTGAGGGTGGGGGGATGCTGCAGGCCTCAACCATGTCCCCCTGCCCTCTGCAACCAGGCCAGCAAAGGAGCCAGCTGTGGGTCAGCTCCTCTCCCATCTTCCTTCCCCCACCCCTCCCTCCCTTCCTCTCCCTGCCAATTGTTCCACAACATCTTAGAATGTAAAAAATAATAATTTTTTAAAAATATCTTAATTAGCTAACTTTTGAAAAATTTTATCTATATTTAGGTTTTATCAAATAGAGTTGTAAAAGTAGTACACATCTAGGTTTTTCCAAACATACCTCCAAGTTTTGCAATAACATATCATGAACCACATAAATATCTTCCTTTAATATTCACATCCACATTGACAAAATTGGCTCGTCTTTTAAAAATCATTATTTTAACTCAGAAGCAAAAGCATATCCATTTAAAAACTATGACTGTCCACAGTAAGTAAATTCACTAAAACCACAATGAGATATGATGGAAATTGTTCTACATCTTGACTGCTGTGGTGGTTATATAGGATATACATTTGTGAAAAAGCATCGACTAATTTATTTTAAATAAATTCATTTTATTTAAATTATGCTTCAGGCCATCCCATGGCTCACTTGGGAGAGTGTGGTGCTGATAACACCAAGGCCACGGGTTCGGTTCCCTATATAGGGATGGCCAGCTAGCTCACTTGGGAGAGCATGGTGCTGACAACACCAAGTCAAGGGTTAAGATCCCCTCACCAGTTATCCTTTTAAAAAACAAATAAATAAATAAATAAATAAATAAAGTATGCTTCAGAAAAGTTAATTTCTAAAAACTATAATGACATACCATTTCTCACCTATCCAACTGACAAAATATTCAAAAGCTTGACAACCTTGTTGGGAAGGCTACTGGGAAACAGGCACTCATACATTTTTGATGAGTATGTAAAATGGTAAAAAGTCAATGGAAGAGCATTTGTCAATATTTAACAAAACTATGTATGTATTTACCATCTAATCTACCAATCCCACTTCCAGAAATTCACCCTAAAAAACACCTCCACAAATATGAAACAACATACGTACAACATTATTCAATACATCATTACTATTTGTCAGAACAAATATTGGAAACAATCTAAATGCATTTCTATGAAAACTGGCTGAATAAAATATAGTTCATCCATTTAAAGGATATAAGAAAGCTATAAAAAAGAATGAGGAAGATCTCTGAATTGATATGGAGTGATTCCTAGGATAACACTGTTAAGTTTAAAGAAAAAAGCAACATGCTTTTTAAGGTATATATATATATACATGCTTTTTAAAGGTATATATATACTATGATACTTCTGTGTAAATAAGTATAAATGAAACTATGAATATATGTATTGTATCTGCTAGTTTTCTGCAAAATGCAGCAAAGAAAGAATAAACAAGAAGCTAATGAAATTGATTACCCACAGAGGATATGTGGAAATAAGACAGAAGGGATATGGAAAGGAGTGAAACTTCTCTGAATTTTTCTATAGTTTTTTTAAGGTTGATGTATGTGATTAAATTAAGGATGTTGTGATAGGGAGATTATCCTAGATTATGTGGGTGGAACCAACCTAATCACATGAGTCCTTAAAACCTTTCCCAGAACATTTACCATTTGGGTGAGACTGAAAAAGGAGGGGAAAGCATGAGAAGGAAGCAATCCACCATTACTGCCCTTGAAAATGAATGAAGATGACCACAAGCTAAGGAATGTGGGCAGTCTCTGGAAGCTAGGAACAGCCTTCAGCTGGCAGCCATCAAGGAAACAGTGACCCCAGATCTACAAGCACATGGAAATGAATTCTGCCAACAAACCAAATGATCAGGAGAAAGATTCTCCCCCAGAGCCTCCAAAAGGGAACACAATTGGCCGACAACTTGATTTTATTCCAGTGAGAAATACACCAGCTTTCTGATTTTCAGACCTGTAAAATAAAAAATATGTGTTGTTTTAAGCCACTCAGTTTGTGGCAATCTGTTATGACAGCAACAGAAAATTGATACAGACTTCCAAAGTATCTACTCCTCTACAGCCACAAGTGCCTTTCTTCTAGTCTTCATCTATGAACTGAACTACGGCAAACTGTTAGACTGCTCTCCTCTCTTCTTTTCATTCTTCCATTCTGTCCGAAGACTGAGCTTTCTAAAATGTAAATCTGATTAGAAAAGGCCACTTCACCCTCTCCCCACAATTCAATATAATCCTAATCCAACTCCAAGAAGGTTTTTTGTTAGAAAACAAAAAATGGATTCTAAAATTTACATAGAAATACAAAGGAAATCCAAAACATTTTTAACAAACAAAAAAAAGAAACAAACAAAAGAATAGAGATGGAAGGCTTACACTACCTGATTCCAAGTGTTACTACAAAGCTACAATAATCAAGGCAGCGCAGTATAGATGTAAAAGAAAAACACACAGATTAAAGAAACCGAACAGAGTCCAAAAATAGGCACGCGCACACACACACACACACACACACACACACACACACACGGTCAAAGCATTTTCAAAAAATGAATCAAGGTAATTTAATGGGGGAGTGACAAATCTTTTCCACAGATAGTACTGAAACAACTAGTCATATTTTTAAACAATAAAATTTTACTCTTTCTTTATACCATACACAAATTAACTCATCATAAATATCTGCTCAAAATATATCACTCAGCTAACAATGTAAAACTTCTAAAAGAAAAACGCAGGACAAAATCTTTGTTACCTTTGGGTAGACAAATTTCTTAGGATACAAACACCAGACCATGAAAAAAAGATTGACAAATTATAATTCATTAAAAGTAAAACTTTCTGCTCTTCAAAATCAACATGTAGAATAAAAAGGTAAGACACAGATTAGGACAAAATATTTGCAATTCATAAATCTGACTAAGAACTTTTCTGCAGAATATATTTAAAACTCTCGCAAATCAATAATAAAAATTTCCCTCAAAATAAGAAAGGACAGACACTTCCCTAAATAAGAAACATAGATGGCAAATACAAACATGAAAAGATGGTCAACATCACGAATCATAAGGGAAATGAAAATGCAAATTAAAACCACAATGAGATACCACTACACTGACATCAGAATGGCTAAAATTGAAAACACTGACAAGAGCTGGCAAAGATGTTGAACAATCAGAACATTCATACAATACTGATGGGAAAGTAAAATGGTATAACCACTTTAGATAACTGTTTGACAGATTCTTTAAAAGTTAAGCAAAAGACACAGAAATTCCACTGTTAGGTATTTATTCAAGATAAGTGAAACCATATGACACAAAAAGACTTATGAAAGAATGTTCTATGCAGCTCTATTCACCCTTTTCACTTTCTCAGAAACATTATATACTATCAAATATCCTTTCTCTCTGTGCCTCACCTGACCTCTCCCTCTCAACTAAATCATTCCTACTGGCTTTTAAACATGCTTAAGTCTCTCCTATTTGAAAAAATAAATAAATAAAACACCTTCTACTAACCTAACAATTCCATCCAGCTTCCACCTCATTTCTCTTCCCAAACTACTCAATAGTTTTCTACACCAACTGGATTCATTTCCTCGACTCCACTCGCCCCTTACACCACACTGCTTGGTTTCCATCCCATCACTCCATTAAAACAGCTCTTACTGAAATTAGCAATGCAAAAATAAGCATCATGTTACTAAAACTAATGGATACTTCTCAGTCCTCATTTTAACTGATTTCACAGCAGCATTCAACTCTAGTGACACTCTCTTCCCTTGTTCCCAACACACCAGACTCCCCTAGCTTCCTTCTGCCTCTCTGGCTACACATTCTCAGTGTCCTTTGTGGTTTCATCCTTTTCCCCTGGCATTAAATACTAGAGTTCCTCAAGGCCCAATCTTAAATGCTCATTTCTTTTCACTCTATATTCTCATTCTAAGAAGTATCATTCACAGCCTGGCTTCACTTACCATCTACCTGGAAATGATGTCCTGACAGGCTCTAACCACTCCTTTAAACTCCGGATTAAGAAGTATTACTTTAAAGAGATTCCAAATTCTCCATTTCATTTAAATGAAAATAGTTCAGGAGGCATAGATAAAACATGGTAAGTGCAAAGACTCTACATCTAATTAATACCTTAGGATTTTCCTAAGGAAGTAGCATACCCCAACAGAAAGCGCATGAGAATCCTTACTGTGGTCTCAATTTCAATACATACTCATGTTAGGGAAGTAAGAGGCATATGAGTGATTCCAGACTGTATGAATGCCCCAAAAGAGGGTGACCAACAGCGCAAATTACTGAATCTTCAGTGGCACCAAAATGGTTGTTAATAGCCAAAATCATTCCAACTAATGAATGAAACAAAGAAAGAAGAGTCAGATGGGTGGAACAAGATCTCAGTCAGTGGGTGGAGATTTAGTGGTCCAATTTGTAAGAGCAAGAACTAGAGAAAGTACTGAGTTTAAGACCCAATGAGGGAAATGGGATATAAAATCAGAAATTAAGGCCAAAATTCAGTCATTGAGACTGAACACTCCCAATGAGAGAGAGCAAAGGGGAGGCTCACTGTGAGTACAAGTGTTCAGGGTTCACTCCAAGTCTCCAAATACAAAGCTTAGGGCATCAAAGTATTCCAAACTAATGGAAGTGGAGTATCTAATATCCTGCCTGCCTTGATCAAGACTAACAAAAAAAAAAAATCCAAACACCAGAACTAAGGATGGAACCAACAATGCCTCTAAAACTGAACAGGCACTCACAGAGAGTAAAGACCAACAGTAGAATTTGGAGTCATTCCAGTTCTTTTTTCAAGCTTGGTGAACTGAACCTCGGTTCCTCATCTATGACACAGAACCAATACTTATTCAAACTACCTTACAATTTGTTTAAAGAATAAAATTATATAATGTATGCAAAATTATTTTCCAACATGCAATAACATGCCATAAAGATGTAACATTGTTAAAACTAAAAAATAAACATGATTATTGAATATAAATAACTTAGAATTGAATAAAATTCACTCAGGAATTCCAGACAAACTCAAATGTGAAAATACCAAACTATGAGCTAAGATGTGTAATCGCTACTGATAGGATTCAAGGATTTTTCATATTATTCATTAAGAAGGCTCCAAGGGCTCTTAGGAACTACAAACCAGTAAGTAAACAAGAAATATTTTTAATCACAGGTTGGAAAATTTTCGATATTAAGAAAGGATAATTTCTAGTCATAAAAAGCAATATTTTCTGCAAAGAGAATTCATGCCTCCAAAGCTCTTTTGGAAAACAATAATTATGGAGCATCTCAGCCTATAATACTACATGTAAGTCAGATTTTTCATTTTAAAATGAAAAAATGAATCTGGAAAAGGTTAAGACAAAACTAACTAGAATAGATACTCTCTAAGGATGATATAATAAAAACATTAATTTTCTTAGAAACATAAGAGCTAAGAGAGGATGATATGTGTTAATAAAATCACAGAAGGTATGGATAACATGAACACAGAATTATTCAAAGAATTTTTTTTTTAAATCTTTAATACTTGGAAAAGATGGTTTGGGGAAAAATAAATTAACAACTTTATAAAATATGTGGCAATATAGGGAATTCATTATTCCAATTACTCCAGCTAGGAATAAAAGTGTAAGCTATTTCAGAAGTATTAAGATAAATGAATGAATGATTTGTCTAGTCAGGGTAATCTGATTTCTTAATTGGTATTTCAGGACTCTAATACTGGAAAGGCCACATGAAGGCATTCCGGTCAGCAGTCCCAGCTGAGTGCAGCCTTCCACCCATCCCAGCCAAAGTTCCAGGTATGCGCATAAAGCTATCTTGGATTACACAGTCCAGCCCAACCATCAGATGAAAACCACCAAGTGACTTTTGTCAATATGAAATCAAACCATGACTGAATTCTTGACCAAAAAATTCATGAGATACAATAAAATGGTTGTTGCTTTAAGATACTAAGTTTGGTGGAAGTTTGTTCTGCAGTGTGTCAGGGAGTCCCTAAAACTTCCAGCAGTTTCAGTGATTCATTAGGACTCACTGAACTCAGTATACAGTGAAACTCATGTGTAAGATTTATTTACAGCAAAAGAAAACAAAATCAGCAAAGAGAAAAGACACATGGGACACAGTCCAGAGGAAACTAAGCACAAGTTTCCAAGACTCCTCTCCCAGTGGAATTACATAGGATGTACTTAAATCCTCTAGCATTAAATTGTGACAACAACTGTGAAGGTATTATCTACCAGAGAAGCTTACTACAGACACAGTGTCCAAGGATTTTACTGGAAGTTAGTCAAACAGGCACCCTCTGACTGGTACTAACAAAAATTTCAGACTTCCAGAGGAAAGCTGATGTTCATCATATACAACACTATTTGCACAAATAGTTTAGGCACAGTAGGCTACTCTTATCATTTAGGCAAAGTTTTTTATCAGTGCAGTAAACTTTACCATTCACATTCCAAGATGACAGCCAAGGGTCATTCTTGTAAGCATGTTTCTAAGGAAAGCAGTCTCAGACCTGCTATGTTAATTGTTTTCAACACATGCAGCAATAGACAACTAGAACAACAGCCAAACACCACTGTTAAAAATAATATAGTCTGTACAAACCACTGGCCTGACCTGACCTAAAATGGCATTACCTCCTGTTACTGTGAGAAAATTAAATTAAAAGTAATTCAAAAGAACGAGTGTATAAAACAAAATGTACTAAGTAATATTATTTTTGAAATACACATCACTGGGGGCTGGCCGGTTAGCTCAGCTGGTTAGAATGCAGCCTTATAACATCAAGGTCACATGTTCAGATTCCATACCAGCCAACTGCCCGCAAAAAAGCTACACATCATTGCAAAAAAAAAAAAAAAAAAAAAAAAAACAGAGTAAAAATAATATTTGAAAATTAACTCTTAATCCCAATCTCTTATGCTGATACATTTCAAGTCTCATATGATGAACCTTCATACAAATTTATTCTAAAGAAATTACCTTAAACCATTTGAAATACAATCATTAAAGGCCGGCTGGTTAGCTCACTTGGCTAGTGTGTGGTGCTGAAAACACCAAGGTCAAGGGTTCGAATCCACTTACCAGCCAGCTGCCAAACAAAGAAAAAACAGTTTTCTGAAATACAATCATTAATGCTCAGTTGCTACAAGGCAAGGAAAAAAAAAATCATGTACAATGTTACAGTGAATCCCTGATCAGCAAAGAATCAGAAAATAAACTTTGAAATCTAATAAGGCTTCACATCAAAAACTATGGTTATTATAAAAACCTGTAGTCTGGTACAAAACAAATTTACAAAATTAGTAACCTAAAACTGCTCTAATTTTAATCACAAAAATTATCATTAAAAACCTTTAATTTAAGAGGAAAAAAGTTATCCTTAGCCCCTTGCATACTTGATTTAGAAATAAATATTTACTCAGGCAGGTATATATGAGGGTATATCAAAATGTTCATAGAAAAATTGAATTAAAAGATAAGTATCCTTTTATGAAATTTCTGAAGAACCCATATCATTATTTGCAGATTCCATATTTGCAAAATCACCTACCCACTAAAATCTATTTGTAAACCCAAGATGTGTGTGCGCAGAACAGCAAAAAATTCTAGTCACCCAATGCACACATTCCCAGCAGAGGTAGAACTCAGAAATGCTGTATTTTTGTTTCAACTCTTATACTGTAAATATGTGTCCTTTTCACAGTCTATTTAGTGCCACATTTTTGCATTTTTGAGCTTTTTGTTGGTGATTTCACTTTTTGGCCCCTAAATGTAGTGCTGAAGTGTTGTCTAGTGTTCCTAAATTCAAGAAGGCTGTGATGGATTTCAGGAAAAAATATGTGCATTAGATAAGCTTCATTCAGGTATGAGTTACAGTGCTGTTAGCCGTGAGTTCAAAGTTAAAGAATCAATGATACATATAAAATAAGTTGTTTGTAAACAGAAACACACATAAAACAAGATTATGTATTGATTGGCTGAAAAAATTATTGTGATTAAAAACTCACGGGAACCTAATCCTGTATCTTCCCTAGGGGCAATGGTTCAATAATCACTAACTCGATGTACACAGCAACTTTATAGGACCTAACTATCACAAATATCAAAAATCTACTGTATATATAAACTTTTTCTTGAAGTTTAACAAATATATAGAAGTGCCTAGGTCATAACATACATATAAAAGTGCCTAGGTCATTCAGCTCCATGAATCTTCATAAAGTTAAAATACTCTGTAACCAGTATCCAAATCAAGAAACAAAATATAACCAGAATCCAGAAACATCCTCATGCCCCTTTCCTGTCATTCCTCCCTCCCACCCTGCAAAAGATACTCCTACTCTGACATGTTTATGTGATTCATTCATGTTATTACGTGCACTTTAGTTTATAACACTGTACAGGATTCCACTAAATACATCACAATTTATCCATTCTATTGTTGATGGGAGTTGGAACTATTACAAATACTATTAATATGAGCATTCTTGTTCTTGTTTGTCTAGTATTTTCAAAAACGTTTCCAACTAAATTACATTAAATGCAAATATAAGTTACTTATTATCATAACTTAGGTTTATAGTTATTGTCATCTCTAAATAAATAACTATAAACAATAATGCTAAAAAACTACATGCAAGTTAGCACAGATGGTATTTGTATGTACAAATTTACAGTCCCACCAACAGTGTAGAAGAGTTACCTTTTCTCCACATCCTTGTCAGCATGTTATTCTCAGTCTTTTTGATAACAGCCAGTCTACCTAAGATCAGATGATATCTCAATGTGGTTTTGATTTGCACTTCCCTGATGACTAGTAACACTGAGCATTTTTTCATGTACCTGTTGGCCATTTGGATTATTTGTTTTTTCACTACTGTGTTGTTTGAGTTCCTCGTATATTCTGGATATTAATCCCTTGCCTGATGTATAGTTTGCAAATATTTTCTCCCAGTCCCTAGTTTGTCTTTTCACTCTGTTAATTGTTCCCTTTGCTGTGCAGAAGCTTTTTAGTTTGATATAATCCCATCTGTTTTTCTTTTGTTGCTTGTGTTTTGGGGGTCTTATTCATAAAATCTTTGCCCAGTCATACAGCCTGAAGTGTTTCCCCTATGTTTTCCCCTAGGAGTTTTATAGTTTCAGACCCTATGCTTAAGTCTTTAATCCATTTTGAGTTGATTTTGGTATATGGCAAGAGGTATGAGTCTAGTTTCATTCTTCTACACATGGATATCCAGTTTTCCCAGCACCATTTACTGAAGAAGCTATCCTTTCCCCATTGTATGTTCTTGGTGCCTTTGTCAAAGATCAGTTGGATATAAGATTGGAGGTTGATTTATGGGTTCTCCATTCTGTTCCACTGGTCCATGTGTCTGTTTATATGCCAATACTATGTCGTTTTGCTTACTATAGCTTCGTAATATAGATTGAAGTCAGGTAGTGTAATGCCTCCAGGTTTGGGGTTTTTTTTGTTTGTTTGTTTGTTTGTTTGGCTCAGGATTGTTTTGGCTATTTGGCTTTCAGCTTTTCTTCATTCAGAATGATACTGGCAGTGGGTCTGTATATGGCTTTTACCATGCTGAGATACTCTCCTTCTATACGTAATTTGTTGAGTGTCTTTATCATGAAGGGATGCTGAATTTTGTCAAATGCTTTTTCTGCATCTACTGAGATAATATATGGGTTTTGTCCTTGTTTTTGTTGATGTGGTACATCACACTTATTGACTTGCATGTGTTGAACCATCTTTGCATCCCTGGAATGAATCCCACTTGATCATGGTATATAATTTTTTGATGTACTGCTATGTTCTGCTTGCTAATATCTTGTTGAGGATTTTTGCAAATATGTTCATGAAGGATATTGGCCTGTAGCTTTCTTTTTTTGTTGGGTCTTTGTCTGATTTTGGTATCAGGGTGATGCTGAACTCACTGAATGAATTTGGGAGAATGGCTTCTGTTTCAATTTTTTGGAATAATTTGAAAAGGACTGGTATTAATTCTTCTTTAAACTTTTCGTAGAATTCAGCAGTGCAGCCATCTGGTCCTGGCTTTTCTTCGTTGGGAGACTGCTGATTACTGCATCAATCTCATTTCTTGTTATTGGTCTATTCAGGTTTTGTATTTGGTTCAGTCTTGGTAATTTGTATGTGTCCAGAAATGTATGCATTTCCTGCAGATTTTCAAATTTGTTGGCATATACTTATTCATAATAGTCTCTAGTGATTCTTCATATTTCTGTGGTATCAGTTGCAATGTCTCCTTTTTCATTTCTGATTTTTATTGAGTCTTCTCTCTTCTTTTTTTTAGTCTGACCAATGGCTTGTCTATTTTGTTTATCCTCTCAAAAAAACAACTTTTTTAAAAATTCTTTTTAATGACTCATAGTTAATTACCTTATATTTTTTATGTATTTAGGGCAATTTACCATTAAACATATTTTAATAATATGTCTATATAACACATAAAAACTTTTCTTACCTATAATACCATACCTAGTGATCCTCTGAGAAACAAAATAATTTATGAAAATATAATTATTTAACTAGATGAAGTACTGAACAGTGAAGTTGTGAATGTGCTACTTGAAATATCTATTATTAAATGTTCAAAGGCAAAAAGAAAAAAGTCCTTTGTGTTAAATAGTACTTGAAACATAGTTGAAACTCAATAAATATTTATAGGATGAATGAAATGTAAGTAGGTACATCTATGGGAATATATAGCTAAAGTTAAAAGGCACATGAATATATGATAACTATAATCCACTTATACCTTAAAATAGATCAAATAATAATAAAAACTGGTAAGAGTACTCAGATTCCAATAACCAAAGAATTATATTTTCAAGTACAACTGAATCTTTACAGATAAATTTACAGTTATATCCATACATTTATCATAATTCTTCTTCAATATTATTATCTCAGTGGGTTTTATTTACACTTAGAGAATATATATATTTTAAAAATTCCTACTCAATGCCAGACAGTAAAAACAAGAAATGTATTTTTTCAATCACAATCACCCCTGCAAATATCCATTAGGAAAAAGTACTTTCTATGGTGATCAACATATTATTCACAGTAGACTTAATACCTACTGGAACTCATAAGTCAATAGCAATTTTTGAGATCTCTTCTACCATGTATAACAAATGACTGCCATACAGATCTTGAGATTGGGACTGCATGCAAACTTGTTAATGATAGCAAAGAACCAGATGCTCTAGGCTTATAAATCATTAAAATGCTGTCAATATCCTTTTATACCATATAAATAGGTTTTGCATTACTGCATAATCTTTTTATATATCTGGCATTTCATTATATCCTGTACCTTGTATCACTTCATAATCAAAATCAGGATTTAGTTAATTAATCTCTAGGTTTTTAACTTAATCATTTAAAAATATTTAAAATTATAGTGAAAAGCAATATATTCTAAAACTCCACATTTTTCACCAAAAATTTTGTTACAAAACTTCAATCAGTACTCCTCCAACGGTGACAATAGTGCCTAAAAGGTTTTTCTGTAAAACAAACGAAATAAACATTAAACAGCTTTGAAAACTCTAAATTGCTACATAAATGTTAAGGATTACCAATGTGTTTTCACAAGCACATTGTGAATGTTGATAATATTTCTTCTTCTAAAAGACAAGGACAGAAATTATGAGAGAAATGAACAATGCATACCATATTAACTAAAGAACAATAAACAGTTTCCCTTATATAGTTCTGTATGTTTTGCTTTGTTTTTCTTAAAATGTCAGTTATAAAGTATAATCTAGTGGCAATACTAATCAGTGTTAAGAGGTTAAAAGGACTCCAACTGCACATAATAAAAATTCAATTATACTTGAGGATAACTTCAAAATACATTGAGAATACAACTATGATCTAGTCCTCAGAAGCCTATTAGAATTTTCAAGATTATTAGGATCTCCAAATCTCTAGCTAACTATGTAAAGCAGATTTTCACCACCTACATGTATTCTTTAAAAGCTCATTGAGTAATGTAAACATTATGTACTATCATCATGAAAATGAAATCCCATTAAAATAAAATTGAATTCCCTGGAAATGCAAAAAAATATTATAATGTACAACAAAAGGGAATAAAATCTCTACCATCTTTAAGTAATCTTATCTATTGACGAATATGTGAAATCCAATCAAATGAAATCAGAGTTAAAGAGAGGTATAAAAATATAACATTCCTACTAGAGAATTTTACACATGTATTAGTATTAAATTATGTCATAAAGAATAGAAGATGAAAAGCTCTGTATCTCCTTATTTAGGATTATAATCAACATCTTTTAATGCACACCACAGTGTTTGTATTAAATTTAGGGTTATACTAAGAATAGGCAATTCAATTAAAAAGACATTTAAAACAATCATCAAATACCATTCTACACCATCACATTAGCAAAAATTAAAACACAGACATTCTCATAGAATGTTAGTGGAGACTGATCTGTCCTTTAAGACATTGCGGTGCTACGGGCTAATGTCAGAATCCTGCCAACGTCGCCAATTGTAGAGCTCTTAATCCTGTTCATGACACCAATTGTAAAGCTACATGACCACGCCAGTTGTCAGGCTCTTCTACCTGCCCATACTCCTGCACCGACTGGGCCAATTGTCGAGCTAGGGCTGGGTCTGGAGCTCACAGACCCCTCAAGCCTGTTCCAGACTGGGTCACAAACCCTTCATATGCCAGGCTGGGTCACCAGACCCCTCACATGCCAGGCTGGGTCACCAGACCCTTTACACGCAGGTCTATGAGCTAGGTAACCGGCAAACAGATCCTTGGAAGCCCTAGGTTGGAAAGCATGGCTGCTCAGGCGGCAATGGCCCGAGACAGTAAACGCCAGCCAAAGTCATGGTGCCACCCATGTGCACTGACTCTATCCACACACAACCTACGCACAGCAAATGCTCGGCAAGATTATGAACATCTGAGGGGCCCTGACCATTTTCCTATATTTTCCAAACACATACACATACCTTTTAGCCCCAAATTCACTTCCTGGAATCTAATAAAAATACTCATGTTCAAAAAGCTAATGTGTTCAAGGATGTTCACTAAAATATAGCAGTAATATCCTAAGTGTCTAATAAAAGGAATAGTTAAATGAGGGGGTGGCCAGTTAGCTCAGTTGGTTAGAGCATGGTGCTGCTAATATCAAGGTTCAGGGTTTGACCTTTATAAAAGCTAGTCACCAAAAAAAAATTAAAGAAAAAAGGAATAGTTAAGTGAATTATCATACTTATGTACTATTCTAATATAGAAAAAAAATCCATGATATAGTTTCATGAACAAAAAAAAAAAAAAAAGGAAGATCCTGAGTAATATGTATAAATGTGGCACCATATTTTATGTAACACAAACATGCACACAGACACATTTATGTAGCAAGAATGAAACATTTTTTATTTGTTTTTTAACTGGTTGACATTATGTTTCTGCCTGTCTGTAGGGAAATCCCTTAAATAAGAAAACTATATGAAGGGAGAATGAATCAAAGAGATAACTAAATCTCTTCTGAATTTGAAAATATTGGCACGATGAGGAGCAAAAGAGAAGAAAATAGGAGATAATAGAAGAAACAGACATGCAGAGAGAGAGAAAAATATGGCAAGAAACAAGAATCTGGGAGCATGTGGAGAAAGGAGGTTATTAAACATTCTATTTTGAATAGCTCACTTTGTTTCAACCCTCCCCTCACCACTTCATCTATCCAAACATTCACTAGAGTCTATGTATACACACAAGTGCTTTGTGAGAGTGATGTAGGGTAAATTTTAGAAAAGGAGCTACATTCCACTTCTGAATAGGCAGGATGCAGAGAACAGAGAACATTCATGAGAGATAAGAGTTTAGCAGAGTGGGAACTCTGAGTGAGAGGTGACCATACATTTTTGCAGGACACTTCCACAACATATTTGATAAGGAACTTGAGACAATTTTATTTACATCTAAAAAGACAGAGCAACCTCTGCTAACAACTGCTTTAGGTACAGTTGGCCCTCTGTACCAGTGGATTCTGCACCTGTACCTTCAACCAACTGCAGATCAAAAATATTTGGAAAAACAAAACAAACAAACAAAAAAACCCAATAAAAAGTAGTAATACAACAATAAAACTAATAAAAATAATACAGTATAGGGCCGGCTCACTTGGGAGAGTGTGGTGCTGATAACACCAAGGCCACGAGTTCGGATCCCTATGTACGGATGGCCAGTTAGCTCACTTGGGTGAGCGTGGTGCTGACAACACCAAGTCAAGATCCCCTTAGTTGTTATCTTTTAAAAAAATTAAAATAATAACGCAATATAACAACTATTTACATAGCATTTACATTGTATTAGGTATTATAAGTAATGCAGAGATGATTTAAAATATATAGAAGGATGTGTGTACTTATGCCATTTTATATAAGGGACTTGAGCATCCACACATTTTGGTATCTGAGAGGGGTCCTGAAAGCAATCCCCAACAGATACCAAGGGGTGACTGTATATGTATGTGTTTATGCATATTTATGTGTATATAAGTTTACATACATGTGTGTTATATATTTATGTATATGAGGGTATTTCAAAAAATTCATGGATTCGTATTATCTTTTAATTCTATTTTTCCATGAACTTTTCAAACCACCTTCATATGTGTAAAACCACGTTTTAAAATAAAATATTACATACCCATATTTAATTTGTTAAAAAAATTTTTTCACTTTTATTTCACATTGTAAACATTTAAAGTGCTCTTTTCTCCAAGGAACTTGCAAGTAGTGGAATTCTGGTTTATCTTGGAGAACACAGGCTTCCTAATTAGCAAATGGAGGAATTGTTAATTAGGAAATTCAGAAAGGAATCTCAGAAAGATGAGAAGAGATGCCCTGCTCTCTCTCCTGCAGCTGCAGAGAACAGAACATTCTGAGTCAGAGGGCCTGTCCTGATAAGATATAGAAATGAAAGCGTTCACAAGAATACCATAAGTGTAGTATAGAGGCTGTGCAGAAATTCATAACTATAATCATCCTGTTGCATTTTCTATGATAAAATCATCCTTACAAATGCTATTTCTAACAAATGAGTCTCTCGAAGTTTCTATGACCTGTGACTCTAACCATTAATATCCAAAAAAAACTCTAGCTTTTTAATTGGTTGTCTTGCTTGATAAGTGATTGCTTTGGTAAGAATATTTTAACTGACATTTCTATTTCTGAAGATAAAAATACTTGCAATTTGGCTTTGTCAACCAGAAAAGCTTTAAAATTTTATCTCTTCTCATCCTTTACGCATATAGGTGAAATAAGCTAATTTGGTAGATTCCTTATCTTAAAAAATCATGTATATGAACTTAAAAATGGATTAATTGGATTTCATCAAAATTAAGAAATTCTACACTTCCAAAGACATTGCTAAGAGGATCAAAAGACAGACTGTGAGAAAAAATTTGCATATTACCTATGTGATAAAGGACTTGTATCCAGAATATGAGGGTACTTCAACAAGCTCATGAAAAATGAAATTAAAAGATGTCTTTCCACGAACTTTTTGAAGATGTATGTAAAGAACTCTCAGACACATGAATAAGAAAACAAAGCCAATATAAAAGTGAACAAAAGATTTGAATGTATACTTCCCCAAAGAATATGTATGGATGACAAACAAGCGCATCAAAAGATGCTCAGCATCATTAGTCACCAGGTAAATGCAAATTCAAACCACAATCAGATATTCTTACACAATTATTAGAATGGTTAAAATTTAAAACACAACCCACACCAAGTGTTGTTGAGGATGAGAAGAAACGAGCTCTCATAAACAGCTAGTAGGGAAGTAACATGGTACAGCCATTTTGGAAAATAATACGTAGTTTCTTAAAGAGTTACCTACCACAGTAATCTGGGTGTTCCATTCCTAGGTAATTATCCAAGAAAAAGAAAGCATAAGTCCATGCAAAAACTTGTATACGAATGTTCATAGCCGCTTCATTTGTAACAACCAAAAACTAAAAACAACCCCATTGTCATTAACAGGTGATCAGATATAAACAAAGGGTAGTATCTCCACACAAGGGAATATTATTAAACAATAAAAAGGAATAAAATGATACACGCAACAAAAATGAACTGCAAAATAATTATGCTGAATAAAAAGAAGTCATACAAAAAGAGTACATAACGCATGATTATATTCATATAAAATTCTATAAAATTTGAACTACTTGACAGTGACACAAAGTTGCCATTGGTTGCCTAAAGATATGGGAAGTATAGGAAGAAAGAATTACAAAGGAGCTCAAGAAAATTTAGGGAGTAATAGATATGTTCATTATCTTCATTAAGGCAATGGTTTCACAGGTACATACATATGTTAAAACTTAGCAAACTATATACTTTAAACATGCAGTTTATTGCATGCCAATTAAAAAAATAAAATGAGGAAAAGAATTATAGATTTCCAAAATAAATGCAAAGCAATATTTCATCAAATTTTTAATAGGCTTTATGGTAAGAAAAAGCAAGCATGTAAAAGAGCATTAGGCATCGAAAGGGAGGGACAAATTATAATGATTGGCTTTTTTAAAAAGGCAAAAAAAGAGAGAGAGACTGGAAATAATGACAAATTATGATAACATCATAGGTTTATCTGGAAATTTTCCTGTTTACATTTAGGGATATCCCACAGAACTATGTTCCAACAGAAACTGCTCAGAGGTATTTTCATCCAGTGAACCATGCAATGTATTACAATACCCCTTCCTATGAATTAGAAAGTTTTTTCTCCCTGTCTTTTCAGATATAATTGGTTTTGCCATTAACGAGTTGACCCTAACCAGGAAAGTTACTTAACCACACTGAGATGAATTTTTCCCAACTTTTTAAATGGTGAGTTTGGACCTGTATTAGTCAGAGTTCTCCAGAGAAAAAGAACCATTAGGATACGTATATAGAGAAAGATTTCTTATAAGAAATGTTTGTGGAAGCTGGCAAGTCCAAATCTGCAGTATGAGCTGAAAGGATCAAGACCTAGGAGAGACAGTGGTGAAGTCCCAGTCCAAAGGCCAGCAGAAAGAGACCCAGGAGAGCCAATGGTGCAGAGAAAGTTCAAAGGCAACCTGTTGAAGAATTTTTCTCTTGCTCAGGGGACCGCCAGTCTTTGTATTCTATTCAGGCCTTCAACTGATTGGCTAGAGCTCACCCACATTATGGAGAGCAATCTGTTTTACTCTACCAATTAAAATGTTAATCTCCTTCAAAAACACCTTGCAGATGGGCTGGCCAGTTAGCTCAGTTCATTACAGAGTGGTGCTGATAACACCAAGGTCAAAGGTTCAGATCCCTGTACTGGCCAGCAAGCAAAAAAAAAAAAAAAAACAACCCTTGCAGAAACACTTATAATAATGTTTAACCAAATATCTGGGCACCCAGTGGCTGAGTCACATTAACACATAAAATTGACCATCACAGGACAATATAAATTTGAAGATGCCTCCCAGATCTAAAATTCAATAATTCCATGGTTTTTAAAAGTAAGCTAAAACCTGTGTCCAGAAAGATGTAGCAGATGTACTTTTCCCTATTTCTCCTGCTAATTACAACTAAAAGCTCAACTAAAAAACATTACATCTAAAATAAATAACATGAAAACACTAAGAAGTGAAGAGAAAAAATCGGATGGAATAGGGACCTCAGATCCTCAGAACCAAGGAATGACATGGGACAAATTCCCTGGGATTTTATTTTGCCTTATATATGCCTGGATCAGGGGTAAAGGAGTCAGCAACTTAGATACACCAATAGGTGCAAAAAATAATACCAACCTTCATTGCATCTCTAGGGAAACTAGGCTCAGAAAAAGTAAGGAACCATCTAGTCAAAGAGCTAATAATTAAGAAGAAAGAATTCAAACCTAAATCTTCTGATGTCAAGACTACTAAATTATACCATGTCTTATACAGCTTAGGACAAATAAATGAGTAGAGTCTAACTTGAAGAGATTGAATTGTTAATGAAAGGTAAATGAAATTCTAGGGAACGTGGCAGAAAAGTGGTGTGAGAGCCCACACCACCAAAAACAGCAACAACAACAAAAAAATGTTCTCAATGATATCTATCAAAATGAACAAAAGTAATAGAGATGAAAATGTTATGTATAGACCACATCACTACCCTGCTGATTAAGACCTTTCAATTGCAGGTGATGAAAAATTGAACTCAAATCACTACACAAAAACAGGATTGATCAGGAGGTACATTAGCAGGATGGCAGAACAGGAGATCCCAGCCATCTTCTCCAAACCACCACCCACAAAAAACAACATTTAGACAGCTATCTATGAATGAAATAGCTCTGGGAGAACTCAGGAGTTTAGTTAAAAAGCTGCAGAAAATCAGTGGTGCAAAAACCCAAGAACACCTGCTCAAAAAGGTAGAAAGAACAGTCACATTTTGTCCATATCATCTGATCCCTAAGGCCAGCACTGCTCAGTAATAAGAGGTAACTGCCTGGCCCATGAGTTCCTCTTGTAGAGAAAAGGCAAACAGGGTGAACAACCAGCTAACCCGACCTTTTGAGGTGCTTTCCCAAAGACCTTCCTTCAGTTTCACCCCAACCAGATCACTAGGGAGACCAACATAGCTGACACATCTGGAGACAGCCAGGAAAAAAGAAGTGGTGTGTGAGCTATCAGCATGAACCAGATGGTAGGTGCTTCCAGAGTCCCCTGTGGCCTGCTGTGCAGAGGACCCCATAACTCTTTATTGCTGAGAAACTCAACAGCAATCAGTACAATCCAATACAGTAATAGTAGGGAACCTAAACAGCCCTCGCTCAGCACTGGACAAATCATCTAGGCAACAAACCAACAAAGAAACAGAGGATTTAAACTATACTTTAGACCAACTGGACCTGGCAGATATCTACAGAACACATCATTGAACAACTGTAGAATATACATTCTTCTCATCAGCACAGGGAACATTCTCCAGAATGGACCATATGTTAGGTCAAAAATCAAGTGTCAACAAATTTATAAAAGATGAAATCATTACAAGTATCTTTTCAGATGACAATGGATTAAAACTAGAAATCAATAACATGTGAAAGTCAAGAACCTATACAAGTACATGGAAATTAAACAACATGTTCCTGAACTACCTATAGGGCCAAGAAGAAATTAAACAGGAAATCAAAAAATTTCTTGAAACTAATGGAAATAAAAACACATCATAGAAAAACCTGTAGAATACTGCAAAAGTAGTAAGAGGGAAGTTCACTGCAATAAAAGCTTACATCAAAAGAGAAAGATTTCAAATAAACAACCTAATGTTGCACCTCAAAGAACTAGAAAAACAAGAATGAGCCAATCCCAAAACTAGTAGACAGAAAGAAATAGTTAAGATTAGAGCAAAACTAAATGAGATAGAGACCCCAAAAAAATGAAACAAAAGATCAATGAAACAAAAAATTGGTTTATTGACAAGAGACAATAGACAAGCCACTAGCTATGCTAAATAAAAAAAGAAGATCCAGGTAACAAAAATCAGAAATGAAAAGGGAGACATTACAGTCAATACCCTAAAAATACAAAATATCACTAGAAACTACTACAAACTATACACCAGCGAATTTGAAAATCTAGAGGAAATGGATAAATTTTTGGACACATACAAACTACTGAGAATGAACAAACAAGAAACAGAAAATCTGAACAGACCAACATCAAGCAACGAGACTGAAGCAGCAATCAGCAGTCTCCCAACAAAGAAAATCCCAGGACCCAATCACTTTACTGCTGAATTCTACCACATATTTAAGGAGGAATTAACACAATTCTTTTCAAACAATTACAAAATAATTGAAACACAGGTTATTCTCCCAAAATCATTCAATGAAGCCAGCATCACCAATTCCAACACCAGACAAAGATACAACAACAACAAAAAAGGAAACTACTAGCCAGTATCTCTGATGAACACTGACACAAAAATCCTCAATAAAACATTAATTAGCAATCAGAATACAGCAACACATCAAAAAAATTATACACCAAGAGCAAGTGGGATTCATCCTAGGGACGCAAGGATGGTTCAACATATACAAGTCCATGAATGTTATACACCACATCAACAAAAGCAAGGACAAAAACCATATAATTATCTCAATAGATGCAGAAAGAACATTTAACAAAATTCAACACCCCTTCATGATAAAGACTCTCAACAAATTAGGTATAGAAGGAAAGTATCTCAACAAAATAAAATCCAAACATGAGAGCCCATCACCAATATGATCCTGAATGAGAACAGGAAGAAGACAAGGATGTCCACTCTCACGACTGCTCCTTAACATAGTATTGGAAGTACTAGTGAGGGCAATCAGGCAAGAGAAAAAAATAAAGAATTCCAGATTGGAAAAGAAGAAGTCAAAGTGTCTGTGTTTGCAGATGACATGATCCCATATATAGAAAAACATAAAGACTTTACCAAAAAACTCTTTACTGATAAACAATTTTACTAAAGTTGCAGGATACAAAATCAACATGTAAAAGTCAGTAGCATTTTTATATATTCCAATAACAAATAAGCAAATAAATCAAGAAAGCAAACCCATTTACAATAGTTGCCAAAAAAATAAAATATCTAGGAATCAATTTAACCAACAAGGTAAAAGTTCTCTACAATGATAACTACAAATCACTGCTGAAAGAAATTAAAGAGGACACAAAAAGAAAGACATTCCATGCTCTTGGATTAGAAGAATTAACATTGTCAAAGTGTGCATACTATCCAAAGCGATCTACAGATTCAATGCAATTCCCATCAAAATACCAATGACAGTCTTCACAGAAATAGAAAAAACATTTCTAACACATATGGAACAACAGAAGATCTTGAATAGCCAAGCAACCCTGAGCAAAAAAAATAAAATAAAGCAGGAGGCATTACACTACCAGACTTCAAATTATACTACAAATCTATAGTAACCAAAACAGCATGGTACGGGCATAGAAACAGACACTCAGACCAAAGGAACAGAATACAGAACCCAGAAATCAACCCCCAAACTTATAGCCAACTGATCTTTGACAAGGACAACAGGAGCATACACTGGGGAAAGGACTACTTCTTCAATAAGTAGTGCTAAAAAACAGCACATATGTAGAAGAATAAAACTAGAACCATACTTCTCCCCATATACCAAAATCCACTCAAAATGGATTAAAGACATGAAACTGTAAAACTACTAAAAGAAAACATAGGGGAAACACTTCAGGACATAGGACTGAGAAAAGGCTTTATGAACAAGACCCCAAAAGCACAGGCAACAA
The DNA here is from genome assembly GCF_027409185.1 of Cynocephalus volans. Classification (NCBI taxonomy): domain Eukaryota; kingdom Metazoa; phylum Chordata; class Mammalia; order Dermoptera; family Cynocephalidae; genus Cynocephalus; species Cynocephalus volans. The sequence goes on from NC_084461.1 coordinate 104,349,185, forward strand.
AAGAAAAAATAAATGGGATTATACCAAACTAAAAAGTTTCTGCACAGAAAAAGACACAGTTAACATAGTGAAAAGACAACCTACAGAGTAGGAGAAAATATCTGCAAACTATGCATCTGACAAGGGATTAATATACAGAATATACAGGAAACTCAAACAACTTCACAGTAAAAAAAATCAAATTTAAAATAGGCAAAAGAGCTGAATAAACATTTTTCAAAGGAAGACATACAAAAGGCCACCAACAGGTACAATAAAAAAATGTTCAATATCACTCAGCAACAAGGAAATGCAAATCAAAACCGCACTGGGATATCATCTCACCCCAGCTAGACTGGATATTACCAAAAAGAAAATAGCAAATGCTTACAACGACAAGGAGAAAAGGGAACTCTTCTTCACTACTGGTGGAACTGTAAATTTGTACAATCATTATGGAAAACAGTATGAAGGTTTCTCAAACAACTACAGATAGTATTATCATATGATCTAGCAATCCCACTTTTGGGTATATACCCAAAGAAATGGAAATCATCATGTCAAAGGGATTCCTGCATTCCCATGATCATTGCAGCTCTATTTACAATAGCCAAGAAATGGAACCAACCTAAACGTCCATCAACAGATGTCTGGATAAGGAAAATGTGGTACCAACACAATGGAAAACTACTATGCCATCAAAAGGAATGAAACTCTGCCATTTGCAGCAACATGGATGAGCTTGGAGAAAATTATGTTAAGTGAAATAACCCAAGCACGCAGAAATACCACATGTTCTCATTCATATTTGGAAGCTTAAACAGTTGATGTCATAGAAGTACAAATTAGAATAGTGGTTACTAGAGAAAGGTGGGGGTAAGGGGGAAGTGGAGAGAGGTTGGTCAGTGGATACAAAATACTAGAGAGATAGGAGGAATGGGATCTATTGTTCTATAATAATATATTGAGACTACAGTTAACAACAAAGTACTGTGTATCTTTGAATAGCTAGTCAAGATGATGTTGAATATTCCTAACACAAAGTGACAAATGTTTGAGGTGATGGATATACTAAGTACCCTGTCATGATCATTGCATATGGTATGAATATACCCAATTATCCTATTGTACTCCATAAATATACATATATAATTATCATGGGTCAATTAAGGAAAATAAAAAGAGAGAAAAAATGAAATAGAGAGTAGAATAGTGATAACCAGAGGCAGGGAAAGTGGGGGGTGGGGAGGTGTGAGGGGGATGCAGAAAGGTTGGTAGACAGATACAAAGTTACAATTAGATAGAATAAGTTCTGGTGCCCTAGGGGGACAATAGCTAATAATATTGTATTGTATATTCCAAGATAGCCAGAAATGAGGATCTTGAATGATATAACTATAAAGAAATGATAAATGTGTAGGTGGTAGACACACTAACTATTCTGATTGGATTATTATATAACATATGCATATATTGAAACAACAAACTGTACCCTAGTAAGTCTTAACATAAGGACAGATGTTGAATACGTTTATTCTATCATTATCTGCACTGTAAGAGAACACACACACACACACACACACACACACACACACACACACACACACACACACACACACCCTTATTCAAGAAATCATTCATCACTAAATCCACTATGGTTGATTCATACTACAGAACATTATTTAAAAAATAAGTTAGATCTTGCCATATACTGAATTGTATTCCCCCAAATTTCATTGTTGCTATACTTGGAGATTGGGCCTGTGCTGAGGTGATAAAGTTTAGATGGGGCCCTAATTCCATAGGGTTGGTGCCATTACAAGAAAAGAAAAAAACACCAGAGCTCTCTCTCCCAGTCATGTGAGACACAGCAAGAAGGCAGCCATCTGCAAGCCAGGAAAAACGCCCTCACCAGGAACCAAATCAACCAGCACCTTGATCTGGATTTCCCAGCTTCTATAACTGTGAGAAATAAATTTTAAGCCACCCAACCTTTGTTTTTTTGTTACAGCAGCCCAAAAGGACTAAGACACAGCACAAGCTGGCTAAGACAGATCTACGAAGGTACTTCAAAAAGTTCATGGAAGGATTCTTATTATCTTTTAATTCTATTTTTCCATAAACTTTTTGATGTACCCTTGCATATGCATTAATTTGGAGTAATGCCTCCATGAAAAGGAAAATGGGGGTATAATGTGCAATTACATTGTTATCTTTTTTTTAAAAAAGATCAAGAAATGATCCTATATCTGTGAATATATGTTGTTGTAGTGTATATAAACACAGAAAAAAAATGAGGGAGCAAACACAACATACTTTTATTTCTAAATACCTGAAGGTACAATGAGGGAAGTGTAGTTGTAAAGTTACCTAGAAAAAGGGCAGAGGAGATTGTTAACTTTTGCTTTAAACATTACTTACTTCATTTCATCAAACCAGTTAAGGAAATGCACATCCTCCTAATTCTTACTTTTAGCATTTTTAAATTAAAAATGTATTTTAAATTGTATCTAATTATTTTTCAGAACTGATCGATGAAATCATGATTTCATCAATTACTGAACAATGTATTTCTATAAACGATCATACTAAATCATGAAACGTTAAGTTTTTACACAATGATAGGCTTTGTTGGCCACAATATTATTTAGAAATGCTATCCTTATATTCATAAGAAAGACTGGTCGTTTTCTGTTTATATTTATAAGTTACTGTCAATTTTTGGTATGATTATGCTACATTCATAAAATGATGCGAGAGCTTTTTTTTTCCCCCCCCATGCCCCGGGTTAGTAAACCTGGATTCAGGTCTCATATTTGCCACTTTATCTACATGACCACAGATAAATTTTCACTGAACCTTTCTAGGTAGATCAATGGATACTGCAAATAATTTACACTGTTTTTATCTACTGCTGAGAGTCAATCCAATGTGATTTTTTTTTCTTTGGACATAAAGAATAAATATTATATTACTCTTTCAACTACATTTCTAAGTGCTTATATATACAATACTATACTTGCTACATATACGATCCTTTGCAGAAGAAAAAGCAGAAAATTATATAAGGGAATTTTTCAAGATGATAGAAATGTTCTGTACTTCTTGATTATGACAGCAGTTACAATTGTATACATTTATCAGAACTCATCAAACTATACATTTTAAAATAGAGAATTTATCGTATGTAAATTATACCTCAGTAAAGCTAATGTTATTATTAAAAAAACAAAAATGCAGAATTTACCTCAAACTATTTGCAATGCAGAAAAAATGAACTCCTATTTTATGGTTATTCTACATGTTGGCTTTCACATTTTCAAAAGTGATTAGGCCAAAGAAGACTACTTAATACAATACTAAATAAAAAGTATTTTTCCCACATATTAAAAGCATCAAATCTCTCTTTACTTTAAAATGGCTGATGGTTTCTTTTTACACTTCATATGATATCACAATACAAAATGAGACTTTTCTGCCCTGGAATTAAAGTTCCTTTTGTGGAAATGCAAAACAGTTGAAACTGAGCTTTTAGCACCCAAACACTAGGAACTTCCTGTGACCTACATTTTTATTGAGAGCAAAAAGGGAAATACACACACTGGTTTTCTAATCCACAGTTAAGGGTTGAATTTTAGAAAAATAGCAATAATAAAAGTCACCAATTCAAAAGATGACAAGTGAAAAGAAAAAAAAATTTTTTTTTTAAACCCTAAGTATTTAAGCAGTTTAGTAGAAGTGGAGCATTCAGTGCCGGACATAAATCACTCCTGAAAATATGAACTAAATTTAAAAGAATCTTCACATTCTGATATATAATAAAGACCCAAATTGCATACAATATTTATTTCCCTATAGGTCAGGACATGCACATCTAGGTAGGCTAGACATTAAATGTTCAAGCATTAGGTATTTCTATATAGTTAATAGACCCTATATTATAACACATATCAGAAATCATCAGTTTCTCTCCCCTCCTTCAAAGCCTCACCTGGGGATCTAGTTAAAATGAAGATTCTGAGTAGTTCTAAGATGGGACCTGAGATTCTGCATTTCCAGGTTCCCAAGAGATGCCAATGCTGCTGGTCCATGGACCACACAGTTTGAGAAAGAAGGCACAGCACATCCTTTTGCATGCGACTACTATATACCACTATCTAAATTACTACACTTCAGAATGAAAATTCCTTAAATTTAAGGCACACTAAGTTAGAACAAATGATTTTTGACACAAAATTACAAATTTACATTAATTTTAAAATAAAGTGCAATCCAGATTTTCTTTTAATTAGAATATTCTAGAGATAGCATGAAATACTGGATTAGAATGCAGCTAAACTGACTGCAACCTTAGAAGGATAATTTATTGCTGACCTGTAGCTTCCTCATTTTTGAAATGCTGAGAGTTTATTAGTTAATCTTACTAGTTCAAAAATTAGCTCTCTCTCTGCTCCACCATTTTCTGCCATGTGACATCCCCGCATTGATGTAAAGCCACCACAGAAGACCCTCTCCAGATGTTCCCTGAACTTTGGACTTCCCAGCCTCCAAAACTGTAATCAACAGTTTTTTTTTCTTATATATCAAAAAAAGCAAAACAAAACAAAAATTATATTACTAACTGCCAAGGGATTTGAGAATTTTCTCCCAGTAAGAGAAGTGAGTTCTCACTTAAGAACTCAATAAAGAACATAAATGGAAGTAGGGAGGTAGGAAATTCCATGTTGAGATCTCTGATAACCCTTTTAAAATCACCCTTTTACATACAGCAAGATCATAGTTGCTATTATGTCCTGTTCTATCACCTAGAATCATATACCCGACTGAAGCAAATGTTCTTTCAAGTTAACTCAAGTTCTATATGTAAATACTATCTACATCCTCAGAGATCAGCCTCATAGCCTGTGAGGAGTACACAACATCCCAATACATGAGCCAGGAAGATCCAGAAGGTGTGGATATATTCTGAAAACAAAATTATGAATGATATGCAAAGGTCAAAAAGTAAATCACTGAATCAGTAGACATTTGGCATTCCGGATTTAACATTCAACTATTCTAGCTGTGAAGGACACTGAAGTTTCATGACATGAAATAATTAGTTATTTTGCTGTGGCACTAATTTAAAGTATACTGACTGAAAGGAGTCACTTAAATAATCAGTAGAACAGGCTATTCAGAATCCACATCTCAATGAGACTGTGTTGTTCCCTACTTCTCCAGAATCTTTCACATATCAACTCTTGAGGTTATTAATTAATTAATTAATTAATAAGCAAGCTTCTTTTAAGGGATTAGGGAGCATTAAAAAGTAAACCAACTCCCAATGCTGATGATAGAAATAATACCAAAGTTTTGGATAAAATTAAAAGGACAATGATGAATTGGACAATATGTCAGATATGTAACATAAACTGTAATAGCTCTATGTGCACACAAGAAAGTTTCTATGAAATGTCTTGCTAATGAGTGCTCCCAACAGTGCTCTGATTATTAAGTGAGAAATTAAGCTTTAGTAGACATTTTCAAGGCAGTAAAGCAAAGACTCCATGGAAATACGTTTATGAAGAAAGCCAGGAGCCTCTACAAATATTCCCATATTCACCTTGGATTTATTCCTAGCAAACGTTAAAGGACTCATGTAAAATTCCTCTGAGAGAAGAGATTCACTGCCAAATGGTCTGTGTATATTAGAATTCCAGATTAAAAGGAGGCCAATTTAGTGGGCCTACATTAGAATTTTTTCATTTCTCAATTACATAAGTATGAAGTTCACATATGGTGGGAACATATGGTGGGATTATTAGGAGGGAAAAAAACTATATTTTTCTATAAAGAAAGCAACACTCTGGACTTTAATTCTGATTTTTGTTTCCTGTCTGACATTTTCCTTTCATGTATATGGAGCAAAATTCTTATACTATTACAAAAAATGAGTGGATTCAGAAATATAACTAAGACAAATCTATGCAAAAAATAAGTGTGTGGGTGTGTGCATACTGAGTGTGGTAAGAAAAAATAACAAATTACATTTAAGAATAAAATCTAATTCAAACTATATTATTTGTAGATTTGGGAAACTAAGACAAAAACTGATTTAAATATTCTTTTTATATTTCTACTTTTCGTTTTATAAATAAGACTATAAGAGAGAATTATTAAAATATTTATATAGATCACTAACCTTGAATGAGCCAAGAAATGTATAAGCAAATATACATTTACTTTAATAAATCAATACGTTTTCCAACTCAATTTACCTATTTATGTGTTTATACATATATCATGTATAATTTTTTTTTTTTAAAGAGTAAATGTGCAGATTTCATTGGCTTCTTGCAACAACTTCCAGAAACATATTCTGCCTGACCAAGCCATACTCATATATTTAGACTGGACATATGAGACTCTAAAACACCACACAGAATATTATTTCTAAGACAATCCTTATTTCCCAAGTATATTAAGTTAAAACTGTCCCAAGATATGTAACATGAGTTTTTATGAACTAGGTCTGCTTTTTAATTCCTATTTTTCTGTTTTCTAAAAATATTTAGGCAAAAGACTCTTGCTGGTTTAAAGCTAGCAAAATGTCCATTTCAAAAGTAAAATTTAGATATCTGTTTCTTATTCTCAAATAGTTCAGAAAAACAATCACGCATGCACACAGAGAGAGAGAGAACAAGCAAATATGGCATAATGTTAACACTGGAGGTATGTTGGGTAAGGATACTCAGGGTACTCTGTATTCTTAAAACTTTCTATAAGGTTGAAGTCATTTCAACATAAAAGTTTACAACTTAGTATCTTACTGTCACATGATTACTAGGGCAAATGATGATTTTTATAAATACGTTTAATTTCTATTTTGTGAACTTTGTTTTCATATCTTCAGCATATTTTTATTGAAATTTTCACCTTTAGCTTATTCATTTCTAAGAACTAGTCTAAGCTCATGAAGACTTTATCTGATTCATCGTTTTCCAGAGAGCTATTTGCCTCTTCACTTTAGGTTATGTGGTATTTTCCATCATATAGTCAAATCTATCTGATGTTTCCTTTAAGGATTTTGCTTTTATCTTATGGTTGTAAAGCATTACCCATCTGAAGGTTAAATAAATACTTTATATTTGCTTCTGGTTTAAAAAAACAAAAAGAGGAAAAGGTGATAGAAATGCATGGTATAGTAGCACTGGGGAAATTGATTTATATATTTCCCTATCTGCTGCTCAATTAAAAGGAGAAAAATAATTTTGGTGAATTATATTTTTTAAAATAGATTTTTGTCTTTTTAATTTGACTATGTGGTTCATCTCTGTGGTGATAGAATAGTTACTACAAAATAAAAGATTAGAGATGTAGGTACCACATATCCATGAAAAATATTTTCAAATATTTGGACTAAAATATTTTACAGATGTAACACTTTTGTTAAACTTTCTCTGTACATTGGGTAATATTTAAATGTAATGGAAACATCAAATTTTACCCAAAATGTGCCACAATCTAACAGTATCCATGTCCTTTATGAATTGGTTCCTGTGGAACACAACAAATACCAAAGAATAATTAAGGAGTCAGAGAAACCTAAAGAAGCTCTTCTATGTAAATATCCTAGATTGAAGTTTTCCATTTAGAAGCAGTATACCAATATGGCTAAGACCACAGGCTTTGGCTCTAAATTAGATGGGTTCAAAATGCATATATGCTGTGAAAAAGTTATGTGATCTAAAGCAAATTATTTCACACCTCTGTGCCTCAGTTTCCTCATCTGTTACCTAAGATAACAATACTTATTACCTCATCGAATTCTGGGGAAAATTAAAGGAGTTAATACATGAAAAGCACCTGTAAGAAAACTGGCCCATTCAGTGCATTTAGCTCTTTTTTAGAATTTTTTCCACATACTTGAATCTCATCTAAAAACCATGTCTAGGCCTGGCCAGTCAGCTCAGTTGGTTATAGCACTGCCTCGTAACATCAAGGTCAAGGGTTCAGATCCCTGTTAACAGCCAGCCACCAAAAAATAAAATAATAAAATAAAAATAAAAACTATGTCTGCATTTTGGGCAAATGGAATGAAATGTAGAAATAATCTGAGATTAAAACTTCAGAAGTCAGGGTTTCACTAGTGTTATTCTTCACTAACTACACGGCTTATATCCGTGTAACAACAGATCAGATAAATATATAACACAAAAACTACTGGAAATGCAGGGATAATGTCATTAAAAATACATAAGGACTGAAGCTTTTCATACACCTTTCTCAGTATCAAACAGCCCACATATACTAGAAATAAACATATAAAAAATACAGTTAACAAACTTAATAATGTAAATGCTTACATCCCTAAATAGAGAATGTACATTTTTATATCCATAGAACATGAACAAAAATCTACCAGGCACTTACCCACACAGAAATTATAAAAACCAACTTATTCAAAATGTTGCAGAAAATGTTCTTTTATAACAATCCAACAAAATCAGAAATAGAAATAAAACAGTGACCAAAAATGTTGTAACACTTAGGAATTAAGAACTCATTGATAATCCAAGGTGAGAAAGGTGATGGAGGAGGAGAGGGGAAAGGAGGAATTGGTTAAGGGCCATGAAAAACTACTACATTGTATAATGTTGAGCATACTAATTATCTTGATTTGAACATCACATAGTGCACACAGGTATTGATATCCAACTCTGTACCCCACCAGTATGTACAATCAACTAAGTCTGCATGAAAAAAAAAAAAAAACTCACTGATAACCATGGATAGAAAGAAATCAAAACACATTACAAATTATATCAATAGTACAGACAGAAGAAGACTTAACCCCAAACCATTGTATACAATAAAAGTTATACTAAGAGGAAATATTACAGCTTTCTCTTCCTTTATTATTAAATAAGGAACTCAGTTATCTTCGTAAAGGAATTTAGTACCTGTCTTAGTCAGCTCAGGCTGTTATAACAAAACATGCTAGACTGGGTGGCTCAAACAACAGACATTATTTCTACAGTCCTGGAGGCTCGGAAATCTGTAATCAGAGGTCCAGCATGGTCAAGGTCTTGGTGACAAGGCTCTCTTCTTGGCTTGCAAATGGAAGTCTTCTTGCTATGTCCTCACATGGCAGACAAACAGAGAGTGAGAAAGTATCTCAAGACTCTTCTTCTAAGGGTGAAAGGGGCCTTAGCCAGAAAAATAACCATCTTTGGGGTAACTAAGACCAAGCAGAATGTTTCAGTCAGCCCTAAACTTGGGAACTGATAATTATCAATTCCTTGAGGTTAGGAGAAGAATTGAGAGACTGCCTGGAGATGAAATCACCGCCTCTTATGTTGATTTACTTCAGGGGGGTACACCTACAATTAAGGATGGAAACTAAATTTTTTGTTTTTCTTACCTCTCTAATTATCTGCAAACAAGAGGAGATATAAGAGAGAGTCAACCAGTTATAAACTCCCCCTCTTACTTAAAGGAAAACTGCACCCATGTTAATTAGAAATCCAAGTCAGGTATTTTTATGATGTTTGACTAAGTTTATTATCCTTGAGTTCTCCCTAGGAGATAAGGACTCCAACCTCGAGGTAACATCAAGGACTTGAAGCTGACCACACACTCTGTGACACTGAAGTTTCCAATCCATCATGGGACCCGGACATTTGACTCAGACCATCTGCTGCTCCCAGACTTCCCCCCACCACCCTTTCTTCAGGACAAAGACCCTTACCTTATCTTCCTGCTTCTTCCCCTTTATAAACCCCAAAACAGGCATCAGAAGGCAGGATGATTTTAGCCTGGTCATCCCCTAGATGCTGGTTATCTGAATAAACTTTCTAATCCTTGCACTAACTTCTGGACTTTTGAGTCATTTACTTAATGCACGAGGGCAAGCAGAGCCTGGTCTGGCAGTAACAAGGGCACTAATCCCATCATGAGGGCTCCACCCTCATGATCTAATTACCTCCTAAAGGCCCCATGTTCAAATTCCAAAACATTGGGGGTTAGGGCTCCAACATATGAATTGGAGGAGAAAGGGAGAACATGCAATTCAGTCCACAGAAGTACTTTTAGTACAAATCTTACAAAATTGGAAAAGCAACATGAAAAAATAACCAGAAAAAGTAAAACTGATCAAGATAAAAGCTCAAGTTAACGAAATAAAAATAACACATAATAACCATTATAAACAATCTAAAAGCTTATACTTTTAAAGGCTCAATGAAAGAGAAATCTCCTTTGAATCTATCCATGGAAAAAAGTGTTTGGGTGTGGGTGTGGATGTGTACATCTGTGTGTGTATAATTAGAAATGAGAAAGAACACATTCGGAAAAAATTAAAATAATTGTTTAAGAATGTGTGTAAATATAGGGCAGCCAATCTGCTAACTTAGAAGAAAGAGCTAATTCCCCAGAAAATTATAAAAGTTATTAAGAACTGATCCAAACAATAGAAAGCTTGAATAATTTCCACAGAAGAATCTGAAAGAAGGATTTAAAAGTTACCAGTTTTAAAGAGACCAAGACAATGGTTTTACCAATAAGTTCCTCCTAACTTTTAAGGAGCAAGGAATTTCAGTATTATTTAAACTATTCCAGGCCATGGAAACATACTAAAATCTCTCCAATTTATTTTTTGAAGTTAACTTTACCTGAGTTCCCAAAACTGATAATAAAAGTACAAAAAATATGTGCATTATAATTTAATGCCATTAAATAAAAATATAAGCTTCAGTAATATATCAAAATTTTTTGACAGTCTACTCAGTACAGTTCATTTTAGGAACAAGAACGGTTCACTATTAGGAAATATATCATCACAATTAATTACATCAAAAAATTGAAGGATAAACTATATGTGTATAATAAATGATTAAAAAAAGGTTTATTTCATAAAAATTTAGTCATTCCTGATAAGAACTGGTTACAATAATTTAGTAACCAAATAAAAGTATAAATATAACACTTCTTAATATAAAACATTAATACACACAGAAATAATTAATCATTAGACTTCTCTGATTAAATGTCTGAGAGACAATACAGCAAAATGCTTAACATACATTGAAGTCTGGCAGTAGGAATTGAGAAAGGATGACAAATTTGCAATTTTCTGCATACATACACAAATATATGTATATTCAAACACTCATACACATATATATATATGTACATACATTCACACACATAAATACCACCAAATTCATATACAAAAATGTATGTGGATCCCTTCACAGAAAACATATAAAATATACATAAACATACATTTGTACTTATTTTCTGTCAAAATACTAGTTTACCTGTTTGGGTAGTCGGAACAAGGAATTCTTATGGAAAATGTCCTTAGCCTGGCTCCATGTACCATCAATGATGATGATTGTGGAAGGATAAACAGGAGAATCTAATATAAATTCTTCCAAATTAGCAGCTTCAGCCCCTGGATATAATATTAATGTTCCAGACTTCCGGCAAACAGTTGAAAGTTCAGGATCTCTAAAGAAATTTTTTAAAAATATATCTTTATTAGCTTGTTGGAAGAAAAAAAGTTTCATTATTCTTATTGAATTTCCTAATAAAAGTTCCCCTCTATCTAGTCATTTGTCTAATCAAATAGAGGTACTAATTTGTTTATAAAATATTAATTGAAAGACTCAAAATGTTGCGCAATCCTTACTGATTCATTAGCTACAATTCTGCCCCTCTCCTCTAGTCTTCACATCTTCACTGTTCTTCCCCACTGAGCCTTTTCTATCCAACTGCTAGTGACATAATGTTAACTCTTCCGAAGAAGTCTTCTTTTTCTCACTATTTCACCTGTAATTTGAATTGTATCAAAGCCAACAACTGGTACTGCCTAGCAATCTGAGCACAATCCCAACAATCCTATCATAAACCTGGAAGCAATGGAAGAACCACAAGGAGAAGTTAGGTAAGTTAGGTTGCATAGGTTATGCACAAGCCAGATTCCTAAATTCACCATGTATTATCTATCCAGTCCAGTTATAAGGTTAACTGATTCAATATTCATTCATGTGTCAAAGCATTTTGGCACTGGAGATGTAACAATGAATGAGATAGCCTCTGCCCACAAGAATAAAACACTCTTAAGGAAGAAGGAGAAAAGTTAAAGAGTCTATTAAAGACAATGTCATCATTTGGACTTCCAATTTCAGCTCAGACATATAAAAAACTTTGAAAACCATCACTCCCATTCTGACAAGAAAAACGCTAACTAACTAAATACCAACAACTTTTCTTAGACCCATGAGAAAATTGAGGCCACTGGAAAAACACTAAAAATTAAAGAGGCAAGGCAAATACAGAGAATTACAGCCAAAACAGTTTACTGGAGAGCAGAAACCACAAAGCCAGTAACTGGTAGGAATATTTTTAACATTGACAAATTACTGCAGGCTGAATGCAGACTAACCTTAGTTAAAACTCTCAGGGGCCCAGTCTTGGGGAGGCCCATGGTTCTGTGGGTTTTACATCCAAAAGCCCCACCAGATTCTCACAGTGAAACTTTGAGAAAAATCCTGTTGTGTCTAGGGCACGGAAAGGTGACAAATAACCATCTTGAAATATGCCCACAGCATTCTCAATAGCAAAGGCCTTCCTTCCCTCAAGGGTAACTACTTTATCCTGGCTTTTCCAACCTATTATGTGGTCATGGAAAGGAATTAAGTACTAATACACATTACAACATGCATGAACCTTGAAAACAAAGTGCTAAGTGAAAGAAGCCAGTCACAAAAGTCCACACATAAAATCCAATTTATATGAAATATCAGATATCAAATATGAATATCAAATAGTCAGATCCATAGAGAGAAAGTAGACTAGTATTGCTTAGAGCTGAAAGGGACAGGGATATGGAGAGGACGGACGGATAGGAATAGGTGTGTACAGGGTTTCTGAGGTGATGAAACTCTCAGTTCTAAAACTGACTTGGTGATTATTGCAAATATCTTTGATTTAAATAAAAATCACTGAATTTGTACATTTTAAATTGATAAATGGTGTGCAAATTATATCTCAATAAAGCTGTTTTAAAAAAAGAAAGGGATAGGCAAAGCTATCCCATGATAACACTAATCAAAAGATAACTGCAGTAGCTATGTTAATTACATACAAGGCAGACCTAAGAACAAAGAAAATTATCAGGGATGAAAATGGTGTTACATAATGAAAAAGGGGTCAATTCTCCAAGAAGACATAACAACCTTAAAGTATACACTTAACAACTCAGTGTCAAAATATGAGGGTAATTTTAAGTTTGTGGGAAAATGGAATTAAAAGATAATATGAATCTTTCCATGAACTTTTCGAAGACCCCTGATATTTTAGGCAAAAATTAATAGAACCAAAAGGAGAAATAGATAAATCCAATAGAATAGATGGAGACTTCAATACCTTGACAATTTTAAAAGAAAAGAAATTATACAAAGTATGCTCTTGGACTATAATGGAATTAAATTAAAACTCAATAAACAGAAAGATAGCTGGAAAACCCCAAAATATTTGGAGATCAAACAACACACTTCTAAAGAAACCAGGGGTCAAAAAAGATGTATTAAAGAAAATTTAAACTATTTTGAACTAAATGAAAATGAAAATACAACTTACCAAAATTTGCACGATATAGCAAAAGCAATGATTAGAAGGATATATTAGAAAAGAAGATCTAAAATCAGTAGCCTAAGCTTCTTCCTTTAAAAAAAAAAAAAAATCTAGAGAAAGAAGAGCAATGTAAGCCTAAAGCAAACAGGAAAAAAAGAAATAATAAAACTAAAAATGGAGATCAATGAAGCTGAAAACAAGAAAACAACAGAGGAAATGAATGAAACCAAAAGCTGGTTGGTATAGACTCAATTGTATCCCCTCAAAATTCGTATGTTGAATTCCTAACTCCTAGTACCTCAGAATATGATTGTATTTAGAGAAAAGTAAATCATCTTTAAAGAGGTGATTAAGCCAAAATGAGGCCACTAAGATGGGCCCTAATCTAATCAGACTGGTGTAATTATAAGAGGAAATTTGGAGACACACAAGAGACCAAGGCAAACCTGCTCAGAGGGACAACCATGTGAACAGACAGGGAGAAGGTAGTCATCTGCAAGGCAAAAAGAGAGGGATCAGGAGAAACCAAGCCTGCCAACATTTGCTCTTGGACTTCTAGCCTCCAGAACTGTGGGAAAATAAATTCCTTTTCGGCCATCAGTCTGTAGTAATTTGTTGTGACAGCCCTAGCAAATTAACACATTGTTTCTTTGAAAAGGTCAATTAAAATGATAAAAACTAGTCAGGATAATCAAGAAAAAAAGAGAAAAGACACAATTATCAATATCAGAAATGAAAGGGAGGTGATCACTACTAATCCTACAGACATTAAAAGAATGATAAAGAAATACTATTAAAAACTCATTGCCCACAAATGTCATTATTTAGACAAAATTAACAAATTCCTTGAAAAACACAATCTACCAAAACACACAAAGAAAAATTTTAAAAACTGTAAAGCTCTGTAACTATTTTTAAAATTGATCAGTAATTAATTATTTTCCAAAAAAAGAAAACACCAGCCTACACAGTTTCACCAGTCAATTCTCTCAACATTTAAGGAAGAAATGATATCAATTACCTACAACCTCTTCCAGATAGTAAAAGCAGAGAAAATGCTTCCTAATTCATTCTATATGGTCAGGATTATCCTAATACCAAAACCAAATCAAGAAATAACAAGAAAGGAAAACTACAGACTGATATATCTCACGAACATAGATATAAAAATCCTCAACAGAACATTAGCAAATTAAACCCAACAATGTATAAAGAGAATTATCTACCATGACCAAACAAGATTTATTCCAGGTATGGAAGGCTGCTTTTAACATCCAAAATTAGTAAATGTAATCAACCACATCAATGGACTAAAGAAGAAAAATCATAGAACTACATCATCTGACACAGAAATCACATTTGTCAAAATCCAACACCCACTCACGTTAAAAACTCTCAGCAAACTAGAAGTTCCTCAATTTGATAAAGAACATACAAAATACCTGTAGCTAGCATTATGCATATATAACAGTTCCCTACAATCAAGAACAAGGCAAGGATGTCCTCTCTCACCACTGTTATTCAGCCCCTAGTTACTGCAATATAAGGCAAGAAAAGAGAACAAATGACATGCAAACTGAAAAGAAAGAAATAAAACTGTCTCCATTCTCAGATAACCTAATCATTTGTGTAGAAAATCCCATGAATTGACCAAAAAAACTCCAAGAACTAATAAGTGAATATAGCAAGGACATAAGATACAAGGTTAATATACAAAAGTCAACTGCTTTCCCACATACCAGCAATAAACAAATGGTATTTGAAACTTTTTAAATACCATTTACAATAATACGACCCCAAAATTGAAATACTTACATGTAAATCTAATAAACTATATAGAATACCTATATGTGAAAAATTACAAAACACTGATTTAAAAAACCAAAGAATACTCCTTAATTCTACAAAACTTGATAAATGGCAGAAAATATTTCCAGATAGTTTCATGGTAACCAAAAAAAACCCAAAATCCTCTACTAGCAATTAACATAACAAAATAAAACAAAATAATCCTTATGTTCATCTAATAAGATCTAACTAATTTAAAATGTTAAAAGTAGATAAATAACCAACCAAAGAAGATCTAACTAACCGCTTTAGATTTACAGAATTATTGCAAAGATAGTACAGAGTTGCGTATACACTACATCCATGTTCTCCTATTATTTATAAATAAAATATATGAAAACAATAGCACAAAATATTGAAGGGGGTTGCATGCATTTATATTTTTGTAAGGTTCTTATGTTATATATTTAGTATGCAACACCAACTCAAGGTAAATAAATTAAGAATGCATAATGTACCATGAAGGAAAAAAATGATTTAAAAAAAAAATAAGACAAGTATAGTATAATCCATAAAATAACCACAAAAGGCATACCTAAAAAGCCAAGAAAGAGAAAGAATGAAACAAACTGAAAAAAACTCAATAACCTATAAGACATCTAAATATAAAAGAAGAACAAAGGATCAAAGAACTG
This sequence comes from Cynocephalus volans, assembly GCF_027409185.1. NCBI lineage: Eukaryota > Metazoa > Chordata > Mammalia > Dermoptera > Cynocephalidae > Cynocephalus > Cynocephalus volans. Next base: position 104,365,270 of record NC_084461.1, read on the forward strand.
ATAGGACTAATAGAAAACAAATACCAAGTTCAGTAACTTAAAAGCAAACAAATCAATAAATGGAACTGGAATAATCTCTATCCAATTAAACAACAAAAATTGTCAGATTGGATTTAAAAACCAAGACTCATACTATACAGATACTAACATCACACACAACAGACTTTAAGACAAGAAGTATTACCACGGACATTTAATAATGATAAGAGACAATTCATCAACAAGACACAACAATACTAAATACATATTCACCTAATAAGAGTTTTAAAATACACAAAACAAAAACAAACAAACAAAAAAAACACAATGTAAAAATAAATCCGTAATTTATAGCTGGAGATTTTAACAAATTTTTCTTGTTAATTGAGAGAAAAGGTACACATAAAATCAGTCAGAATACAGAAGATATGAACAACACTATTAATCATCTTGACCTAAATGATATTTGTGTAACACTACAAAATTCTAACAACTGAAGAATACACAGTCTTTTCTTGTGCATTAAGAAGTCACCAAAAAATAGTCCATACACTGGAATATAAAACAAGTCTTAGTAATATTTTAAAACTTGAAATCACAGAGTATGAATAAATTAGAATAGAAATAAAAATAATGTTATACATCTAAAATTTCCTCAATTATTTGCAAAGTAAGCAACGCACTTCTAAATAATCTATGTGCTGAAGAAGAAATCACAAAAGTAACTTGAAAATACTTTGATCTGAACAAAAACAAAAATACAACATAACAAAAGTAGTGGGGTGCAGCTAGAGCAATAATTAAGAGAAGAAATTTACAGACTGAATGTTCATATGAACAAAAAAGAAAGGTCTAAAACCAGTTACCTAATTTTCTTCTGAGAGTTATGAAAAGAAGAGGCAATTAAATCCAAAGCAAGCAGAAAAAGAAAACAAAGAGTAGAAATCAATTAAACAGAAAACCAGAGAACAGAAAAAAATAGCAAAGCCAAATCGTTGTTCTTTAAAAAGACTGATTGAGACAGATGAAGAAACAAGAAAGATAACACAAATTACCTAAATCAGGAATGAAAAAGAGGCTATCACTACAGATTCTACAGACATAAAAAAATAATAAAGAAATTCTACAAACAACTTTATGACAATAAATTCAAAAATTTAGGTAACATGTACGATTTCCCTGAAAGGTACAAATTACCAAAACTAACAGAAAAAGAAAAAGAAAATGTGAATTTCCTTACATTTAATAAATACATTATATTTGTAAGAATGAACCTTCCCACACATAAGAACGCAAGAATCAGACTGTTTATCTGGTGAATTCTATCAAACATTCGAGGAAAAAATAGTAAAATTATACATAAATTATTTTTGTTATTTCTGCTGTTTGTTGTTGTTGGTTTTTTTGTTGGTGGCTGGCCGATACAGGGATCCAAACCCTTGACCTTGGTGTTACCAACACCATGCTCGAAACTAAGTGAGCATAAATTCTTTTTGAAAACAGATGAGTAGAAAATGACCAAATCATTGTATAAGGCCAGCATGAACCTGATACAAAAAGCTTACAACAAAGTTATCAACCCAAATCCCTAATAAGCCAAAAAACCAAAATTTTCCCTCAATAAATCAAACCCAGCAATATACAAAAAAAAAATACTATATTATGACCAAGAAGGGTTTATCCCAGGAATGCAAGTTTCTTTAACATTGAAAAATCAATTTCATAATATACCATATTAATAGAATTAAGGAAAGAATCTACATAATCATTTCAATAGATGAAGACAAAGAATTTCATGAAATTCAATAAATAACTATTCATGATAAAAATCCTCAGCACTTTGGGAACTGATAAATGGCATCTACAAAAATGTACAGTCTTCTGGAGATCTACTGTACAGCATGGTGACTACAGTTAATAATAATGTATTTGTACACTTGAAAATTGCCATGGGGTTAGATCTTTTTTTTTCTGACTGGTAAGGGGCTCGCAACCCTCAGCATGGTGTTGTCTGCACCGCGCTTAGCCAGTGAGCGCACCAGCCATCCCCATATAGGATCCGAACCCATGGCCTCAGCACTACCAGCGCCGCACTCTCCTGAGTGAGCCACAGGGCTGGCCCGAGGGTCGATCTTAAATGTTCTCACTGCAAAAAAACAACAACAAAAAGGACAACTATTGTTATAAACTTGTTTAATATAGTTGCTGCCTTGGCATCCATTTTAGGCCTCACATAAGTTGTTTGCAAACCAGTCAGGCCCTGTCACCTTCGGCCTAGTTAAAACCTCCCTTTCCCATGTGGGTGTTTACCATACAGCCCACTTGTTCCTCATTAACCCCAAACCCAACACACCACAGGCTGCAGACCACAATAAAACTTAATGGTCAACACCAGAGTCATGTGAGTAAGTTCTCCCTTCACATTGTTTTCTTTAAACTAGCCAATCTACAACCTATGAAGAAAAGCCTAAGGGATAATGCCCATGGACTTTAATAAAGGCATACTCCCAAAGGTCTCCCCTCAACCCCCACCTTCCCCACCCAATGACTGAGTGCCCTGCCACCTCCAGAGTTCCAGTTGCCTCCCACTGGCACCCTAATCAATCCGGGAGTAATAAATTTCTTTCACTTCATGCATTTTGGCTTTACTTCCTCTTTGTTTCTCACCTGACACATCCACACTACAATATTCTTCTCAATATTATTTAAGGTCTTTAACAAATTATAACAACTATGTGAGGTGATGGATATGTCAAATATAAGCTTGATTGTGGTAATAATTTCAATATATACATACATCAAAACATCACATTGTATACTGCAAATATATGAAATTTTCATCTGTCAATTATACCTCAACAAAGCTGAGGGGGTAGGGAGACGTACAATCAATATCAATGATTAAATATCAATATTTAACCATGTTCCCTGAGATTGGGATCAAGGTAAAGATGTTGGCTTACACCACTTCTAATAAACATTGTACTGTGCCCAATACTGGCCCCAGTTATTGCAATAGGCAAAAAAAAGAAATAAAAAGCATAAATATCAGAAGGGAAGAAGTATTAATAACCCTACTTGCAAATGATAAAAGATAGTTCCAGGAATGTACAAAACAATTTCTACAACTAATAAATAAATTTAGAAAGTCACTGGAGAGCTGGCCTGTTAGTTCAGCTGGTTAGAGCATGGTGTTACAACACCAAGGTCAAGGGTTCAGATCCTCATACCAGCCAGCCACTAAAAAAACAAAAATGAAAATCCAGGATCTCCCTCTAATTAGCTATGACCTGGGCAAGTTAAAAAGTCACTGGATACAGAGTTAATACACAAAAAGCAACTGTTTTCTTATATACTAGAGGCAAAAAAAAAAAATAGAAAATGATTATTTTTTAAATTCCATTACAAAGGACACCAAAAGCAGTATGTCTCTTAATCATTCTTCTTTGATTACATCACATACTTTAACAAAAGCTTAAATTAGTCATTCAGTTACCAGATCAACATTAAATAGTCTTAATCTGCTTTAATATAAAATTCATCAGAATACAATAATTTACTAAGTAAGCAATATATTAGGCACCATAGAAAAAACTGGATTAAGGGGCTGGCCCGTGACTCACTTGGGAGAGTGTGGTGCTGATAACACCAAGGCCATGGGTTCGGATCCCTATATAGGTATGGCCAGTTAGCTCACTTGGGAGAACGTGGTGCTGACAACACCAAGTCAAGGGTTAAGATCACCTTACCGGTCACCTTTCGAAAAAAAAATTTTTTTTAAAAAAAAAGAAAAGAAAAAACTGGATTAAACCTAATACCCTACCAACTTAAAGGCTCCTTTAACAAAAATGAAATAAAATATATTTCCTCTTTAGATTCAGCATATATTACTATGAAATTCAGATAATTCAATATTCCCCTTTTTAGACCATTTCAGTGTGTGGGTTTCTTTTTTGTTTCTGTTTTTGTTTTGTTTTGACTTATATTATTTTGTTTGGAAGGAAGGCTGAACTTAAATTTTTTGACCACTTCCAATGTACCATGTTCTGGGTCTCATGAATAAGTTGAAGGAAACCATTTTTAAAGATCTACGTAGAAATGAATTATTTTAAATTGCCCTAAGAGTTAATTTACCTTTCTTCACTGAAGCGACGACCAATCTTTACTTTACACTTGTCCTGGGGGAGGCATGCTGCTAGTAGAGGAACTGTCCGCAACACTTTGTTTTCCTTTAATTAAAAAATTAATTAAAACACAGAATTTTACTTAGATAAACACACTTTTATAACTTTTATGATGAATATCTGACTCATAACTTTACATATAAGTTTTCTGTTGGTTTTTTTTTTGGCTTTTTTTTTTTTTTTTTTTTTTTTGGTGGCTGGCTGGTACAGAGCCAACATATAATTTTCACAAGTCTTTTACTACAGTTGAATAAAAAAAGGTAAATTTTTTCCAATTTGCCAGTACTATTTTGGGGGGCTTTTTGTTTGTATTTTGGGTTTTTTGGCAGCTGGCCAGTACAGAGATCTAACCCTGGACCTTGGTGTCATCAGCAACTCACTCTTAGCTAATTGGGCAGCCTCTGATTTATCACTATTAAGGATAATTAAAGCACACCTGTTTATCACATTTGTGTATGTTTACAGGTTTTCTAATCAAATAACATTAATATGTATAATAGTTAGGATTATGAAAAAGTAAATTTGTGTTTAACAAAAATTAATCATTTATTCTGACAAACTTTTTATTTTGATAGTAATTACATTTTGTACTATGTTAGCTTGAAGATAATTGCCTAGATCTTTATGCCCAAAAAGCAAAGGAGTACTCAAAAAACAATGAGGCATATCAAAGTGACACAGAAGCCACTCTTAAAGAGCTCCTAATGGCAAAATAGAATAATTTGAACAACAAAACAGATGACATTATTGGATTATAACCCATGTTAAGACAGAGTCCAGAATGATATAAACGATTGGATAAATAAACAAGGGAGAAGGAAAAAATCTTCCTTACAGAAGAATTCTAAATAACAAACATAAATACTCCTTAATCCAGTAAATGGAGCATAATCTCTCCCTCCCACTTGAGTGTGGGCTGGAATTATGGCCTTGCTTCCAAAGAATATACAGTATGGAAAGTGAACCAAATAGTAACTTTAGAGAAATCTGGTGACCATTTTGGAAAATTCCATTAACTTGACTAACATCAGTGATTTTTTTTCAATGTCCTAGCTTTCAATACTAGAAACCACCTTTCTTGTTGCCATAAGAATTCTATCCTTAATCCTGTAGCGCCAGGTGACTAGCTACTAGCTACTTAGGTGGGTATTAGGACATTTTCCAATGTTTCATGTATTGTTCTCCCCTCCTTACCATCACTATGAGTCTCTGACACAGACTTAATCACTTTCCAAACTTTTATCAAAGTAATACATGTATATATGTCAAATTAAATAGTGCCAAAAGATTTAAAATGCCACAGCTATTCCCACATGTACTCCCCAGTACCACTTCCCAGAGGCAATCACTTTAACTCTTTTAGCTATTTCTTCAGGTAGTTATCTCCATGTTTCCACATATGTCTTATTTCTTGATTTATCGGTTTTAGATATTACCTACAGACTACCAATATCATCATAATAACTCACATTAATTTACACAAATTTAAGTGTAAATATGTGTGTGTGTGTGTGTGTGTGTGCGTGCGTATGTTCATTTACTTTTCACAATGAACCTGTAAAGAAATGTCTTGTGTCATGTCCATTTTACTTACAAGGAAACTGAAGCACAAGAGGTTAATTAACTTGCACAGGGTTACAAAGTTTCCAGGGCCATCAAGGATTTGAACTCAGGCAATCTGGCTCCTTACTCTTAACTACTGTACTTTATAATTACAGCCTCTCATAACAAATGAGGATTTTTGTTGTTGTTTTGTTTTGTTTTTTTGGTGGCTGACCAGTACAGGGATCAAACCCTGTATCTTGGTGTTATCAGTATCACGCTCTAACCAACTGAGTTAAGCAGCCAGCCCAAGGATTTAGCTCACTTAGACCACTCCTTACTTTCACATCTTCTAAAATTTTTAGTTAAATCAATTAAGCAGTGTTTACAGCATAATGGCTAAATATACATTGTTCACAAAGGCCAAGTAGTTTAACATAACATTTCTTTTTCGTGAAGATTTTTGTTATTTTTGATAACTGTTTTGTTTTTATCCTTAAATAACTTTCTACATACATAAACTAATCTTTCAAATGCTCCATCATACCACCTCTACATCATCTACTCCATCAAGTCTTCTTTTCCCAAACTCCCTTCCTAGAGCCTATCCAAATGGTTTTTGATCACTTATTTATGGGGAAGTCATCAAATTGACATTATCGGAAACAGTGCTGAGGTTAAGCACAGGCAGCCCTGTATTACTGAGTTAGATGAAGACTGGAAAGTTCCCTTGTTGATAAGAAAAAACAGCATGGATGTACTTGTGTATGCATAAAAAACATTTGTAGCACACACATTATGGACTGATCATCTAAGCCATGGATTGATCATGGTAAAAAGTAAATTAAAAAAAATAAGGAAGGTGAAAACATTAAAACTGCCACAAATCAATGAAAACACCCACATTTTGAAAACCATCTTATGTCCAGAATCACACGATAATAAAAAGGCACCATGCTATTCGTACTGCAAAATTAAAAGAGCATTCACCACAAAAAGTCAGATTTTAATCAAAACTGCTATGGCCAGCAAGCTATTATTTTATGTAAATTTGAGCAAGGCAGTGTTGTAAGTTCAAATACAGTAAACAATGCTAGTGACTAAGCTGTCAAAATCCTGACAAAAGCACATTGTTGTTAAGATGAAAAAATGAGGTCGTGGAACAAATGGAATAGTTACAATTTGCAATAAAAGAATAAGTGTTTCATCATTTGAAAAAATGTAAAAGATTAATTTTTTTATATCTTTATTAAAGTCTTCAAATGATATAGGCTTCAGAAATTTAAAAAATAATTATTCCTTCTTCAAAAGTATGACTGGATCTACGATGTCCTGAATTCCTAAATACGAGAGGAGTTTTAACTTTAGTTTACACTAAATCCATTTTATACCATGCATTAACTAGTTTTGTATTAACTGTAATTTACGGTTTTCTATATTCTCCTTCCCTCCCCTCTTCATTACTGCAGTTAAGAATTAAATACTCATACACACTGGCATGTGCATAATTCTAACCAGTATAGAAAATTATTAATTAAAAAGTATATTACAAAATATACATGCTTGTTCTATTCATCTACAAGAAACAAAAAATGTATTTATATATTCATTTTGTAAGACTAAAATGCCAAGTTACCTCTACTTTAGCTAGAAAAGACATCAAGGAACATAAGCTATGACCAAAATTTAAAAAGCAATTTTCTTTAGCTCTTTACTCACAAAAATATCATCTTTTCTTCATCCAAAATTGTTGAAGTTCTAAATTTCTATACTATTCAATATCACTGTTTATCTGTCTCTAAAGCATATGACCCTACACTATCACATAATTTATAAAAAAAAAACTATTTTTTCCCAAAGAGAAAGAATTTATTATCCATTTATTTTCAGAAATGCTAAAGAGTTAGGCGGATGAGTATGTTTATCAGTCTGTTTTCTCTTGTGCATTCACAATCCACCTGAAATTGTAATATTTTACAAAATCTTACCTCTGCTGGATGCTGAATTATGTACAAGTAGGTAGAGATATGCAGAGGGTGCACTGGTAGAAATGGACACAAACACACTTTCTGAGGCCGGCTAAAGGGTTAAAAAAAAAAAAAAACTTGTAAGTTTTGAAAATAATGATATAACAATATCCTAAAACTTGAATATAATCTCAATTTGTTATACAAAGAGGTTTGCTAAACCTACATTATTTTCAAAATCAAACACCAAGAACGAATTTAATAGATCAGACTTTAGACATGAGAATCTGGCAAAAAATTCAAATAAATTCTATACCATCTAATATAGAGGTTACTTCGAAAAATTCTTTTTTCTTTTAATTTTGATATTTTGTTCATCATGAATTTCTTTGTATGTATTTTTATTTAGTTAGTTTTGTTTTGTTTTTGGTGGCTGGCTGGTGCAGGGATCTGAACCCTTGACCTTGGCGTTATCATCACCAAGCTCCAACCAAATGATCTTTCTGGCCAGCCCCCAAAATTCTCAATCTTAGTTATCTTTAGTGGAAGAATACTCATAAGTCATCATGGTCCTTGTATTCGTGAAGCAACACTTCTCCCAACTTGCATTCCAAACAAGAACAGATCTGATGTCAAAGAGAAACCTGGCAACTCTTCTATATCATTTGAAGTTGGAGGGAACAATAACATGATAAAATATTAGAATATAATTACCACCTAGAGGAGAATTCTAATCAAACTTAGCCACCAGTCAATACAGAGAGCTTACCAATTGTGAGAGGAAACCTAAGGGGCCACCAAATTATATTTGTCTCGAATTATATACATGAAGTATCTACCTTATCTATTGATTTTGCCTTTTGTTACTGTTTACTTTGTTTTTGTTTACTTACTTTTTAGTGCTTTACTATTTGTTTAGGAAGGAATGCATAGTGCAACACGACCCCACCTCCTCTTTCCCCAACCCAACCTGGAGTGGATGATTAACCCAAGAAAAACCAATACAACAGCTCTGAGATGATATAGTATGATTGTTCTTCCCCACACTGGATCTCCTCTCAGGAATTTGAACAGACTTACAGGGATGGAAAGAGTTGTTCTGTGGTCACAAGAATAAACACAACAGAGGAGCACTGTTGATGGAACTGGGTATAGTGACAAACAGATTGAAGATTTCTATAAGAAAGGATTCCTCTTTCAGTAAAAGGATGAGCAGGATGAGGTATATCCAAATTCTAAAATACTTAAGATTCTGAATTTTTTAATATTAAGTTTATCAAAAGCATAAGCTAGGATGATCCAAAACATAAACACACAATGCAAGAGAATCAAGTAAAAATTGATGTTTCTTCAACATAACCAGGCAATTTAAACAGCGCAGATATACCCTAGCAGCACTCCAATGTGTAGGGTGGAGTTCAACTTTGATTTTTTTTTTAATAATTCTATTTAAATTTTGGCTGAAGAAAAGCTGTGAGTCCACAAACATTAGCTTAATCTTTTACAAATTAAAATCCTAATATAGTAATACCCTGGGCTGCCACAGAACCTTTTTATCTTAAACAAACGTTTTCTAACCTTTAATAGATGAACCACCTATGATGCTATGTTTTTATAATACATATTATCATTCATTAAATGTGTTGTGCAGCATCTGTTATTAAATTGAGTTTAACTTCAACTCATTTAGAGGATTTTTAGAATTATAAAAACCTCAATATAAATGAAGTTCCTCAGCGGTATCACAAAATCAACTTATACAAACTGCCCTTTTTAAACTCTCTACAACAATAATTTATCCTCAGTGGACTCTGAATAAACTCAGTGAAAATGTCAAATGAGACATTTTTTAAATAAAAAAATCCAACTGAAACATTTTGCCTCTTAATACAGAGCTCTGAAAATCTAAATAACTAAATACAACTCTCTACAGAAATCAAGTTATCTTCATATCTAGGAACCATTAAGAATATTTACCAACTGTGCTCCAAAAGTCTATTAAAAGTTGGTCATCTGGAACTGGTTAGATTCTGAGGCCACACCACCAAAGTCAATTTAACCCGTAAATCTATGCTATAATTACATTATTTTAAGTACACTATCTAACCAGGACCATACTGTTTATGCTCCAGGACACTCCTCTGTCCCCTTGTTTGCAAGTTTCTCTTACTCTGAGAGCTGAATTCTCTGCCTTTTATTTTAGTCATATATATTTCCTTTATATTCCTACTTGTATTTCGACAAGCGTACTTCAAAAAGCTCATGGTAAAATAGAACTGAAAGATACTCAAATCTTTCCACGAACTTTTTGAAGTACCCTCACATTTTAACACTTGACCACAGTACATGACAATGTTTTATCTTCACATTTGCCTCTCCCTTCTAGACAGTCAACCCTCTTAGAGCAGGCTTTTCATTTAACTTTGTGTCCTCTAACACAGTGGTTCTCAATCATTAGCTTTCATTAGCATTTCCTAGAGGGCTCATTATAGACTGCTAATCCCTACCCTGACCTCCCAATGCCCAGAGGTTCTGATTCAGTAAGCCTGAGAACCTGCACTTCTAACAAGTTCTTCAGTGGTGCTGATGTTGAGTGGGTAAGAAATGAGGGGGTGGAGGATGGTAAGACCACGGTTTGAGATGCAAGGCACTAAGGCTCTCCACCTCACTGTTGTTTTTTTTCCAAGTGAAGTTGAATTCATTCATATCTAAATCCTGATCATATATCCATTCCCATCAGCACCTGAGGATTGGCAATGCTTGATGAACTTTTTCAAGAAGTAGAAATCAAAGAACAATAAACAACAAAGCTGTGGACAAAAGTGCTACCGCCCAAACCCTTCCCTCTGCGTGAAAATCTGACCTTCACTTAACTGACTAGCTTTGTTATCCTGACAACCTGACAACTATATTGCTAAGCAGCACTGTATGTAATTAAAATGACCCCTGACTAGTAGACTGCATATGGACTGGAGAACTATAAAGACCTTATGGGGACATCACACTTTGGGTTTCCCTAAACTGGAACCCTAGAAACTCACTAGAGAGTTGTTATAAGAGATATTGGCTCCTGTGGGCATGAAGATATGAGACAGGATCCATACCTGCCCAGTGTGGAACATCACTTTCTCCCTGATCTGGACTGCTATGCTAGACTGCCACAAGGATTCCAGCAGAAAAGAAACATCTAAGACTGCTCTAATGCAAGCTGTGGCTCCTGTCCTATATCTTTCTGGTATCATGTGTGGCCTACAGTAGTCTTCTACACCTGAATGTCTAGTTACTGGCGCTCTGCCTGGTATCTTGCTCCAGGTATCTTTGGGACTTGATTCTTCACTTAGTCCAGGTCTTTGCTCCAATGCCCCTTTCTAAAACAAACCATCTCTTCTCTCACTATCATTCTCTATCTCTATTCCCTTATCCTGGTTGATTTTTCTTCATAGCATTTTATCTCTATTTGACATTATATTGTCTGAATAGACAGTGTAAGCTACATGAGGGCAAGGACTTGGCCTACGTTTTTTCAGTGCTATATTCCCAGCATATACCATAGTGGGCTCTCAATAAATATTGTTGAATACGTAACACCTTTACATTCTCTCTTACCTCCACCTTGGGATGCTTTTCTCCTCCTACACAATTTCCTATACCATCCATTCATTTTCTTACATATCAAATTTTGATCTCTCCTCCATGCCCTCTCTAGTTCTTAAGCAATTATTAGTATTATTAGTAGTATTTTGTATTATAAATGAAATTCAGAGTGTCAGGTCTTCCTTTGTTATACTTTGTGATGCTTTTAGTAAATGATAGCACATAAGAGGCAAAAAATACTTACTGAAGAAGATATTTACTAAAGAAAAAACAGCTACATACTTTATGTGTAAACGCTGTAACCTTGATTTAAGCTAAAACTAATTGCTTTGGCTCATGCTTTGATATGCTCATAAAACATCATTATCTATTTATTTTAAAATATGTCCCCTTTATTAACCTAATTCTAACTATAATTACTTCAACTAATAAAATTATAGTTCTTTAAAACATTTTTGCAATTCCAATTGACCAACTTCATATTTAGCAAGTTACTTTATAATATGAATTCGTGCTTATTTGTTACCTTAATACCATCCTTTCTCATACTTTCCTCCCCTATAATGTTCTGCACGCACTATGTTAGTGACTAGCTGTCCAACAGTTAAACCATCTCTTACTAAACTAGTGCAGAGTGATTGCTCTCCTCGTTCTAAAATCTTTTTCCAAAGAACAGAACAATCTCCCTACATCTAAACTTAACTATTAAAGATTTAAATAATTCAGATAGGAAATGGCTAAATAATTTATGAACTCAACAAATTTTTATACAAATATTTACAGCACACCTATGTGCCAGACATTAGACATTTGGAACTATAAAACAAAGATTCCTGCCCTCATGGAGTTTATTTGTTCTCACCATGCCAGAAGAATTTTTTAAAAGCTCCTTGATTCCTATAAGCTATTATACTTGACAGGAAGGAAAAAATACCATATAATTACACATCAAAATTGATTATTTATAAATAATGAACTTTCATTTTTTCAAAAAATCAAGGGCTGGCCAGTTAGCTCAGCTGATTAGAACATGGTACTATAACACCAAGGTCAAGGGTTATGATCCCTGTACCAGCCAGTTGCCAAAAAAAAAGAATTAACATAAAAATTAAGCTATTTGTATAACTTATATAGATTTGAGGAATAAAAGTTAATATCCAAAGAAACATAAACTGGTCAATTCGGTATAGGTTTGGGGAATAACATTAAGTGACTGACAGTGTCACTATCTTGCTATGTGACCTTGGGCATGTCACAGGTTTTCAATTTCCTCCATCATAAAACCGGTAACAATGAGGTACCAAAAAAGTAGTTGGAAAAACTACTAAATGGCAGGCAAACATTATACAAATGTAATCATTAATGGTTATTATTTTGAGCTAATTTAAATAGAATGACCAAAGTAGGAGCTGAGATTTTTCCCTTCTCTACATTTAAATGTATTATAAAAAACACTATAAATACGGTTTTTCCACTCATTAGAGTTTATCACCTTTAAAATCTATACAACCCAATATTAGTTATATTCTTAAAAAATAAATGAAACCTTCAAGTAGTTTCCCTAGGGGAATTTCATGAAATAAGCTTTTTCTTTTTTTCTCATTAAGGATGTAGTAATAAATATGTAGGCTTCCTGTCAGACTAAGATTGACTTGCTTCCTAAGTGAATGCTGTAATACAAAAGTAATCTGTCACTCTAGGTATGCTATCTCTGACAACCTGTGGGCTAACAAAAATTATATCTGACATACAACTAGAAATGCTAGGACCTACAAAAACATCTTGCAAAAGTTTAATTAAATTTCTTACATAATATTCACTGAAAGCTTTTTTCTCATGGTACTGATTTTAATCAAAATAATCTTACTTAAGTAAACTTTAAAGATTAGTGAAAAGATTTACAATAATTACTATTTTTAAAGGATTTCTTCTATCCAATAAACAAAAGCAAATGTAAAACCCAGAAAAATAGTGCACCTCAAATTTTCCAGTACTCAACTAACTTTTTCATAGTCCCAACAAAGTGAAAAAGCAAAAAACAAAATGTTTTGTAGGTTTTAACTGGATTACACTTGAACACACTGCATTACACACAAAAAAACTGCAACCTTCTAATTTTAAAACAGGCTTTGGAAAACTAAATACCACAGTGCCCTCTGCTGTCATTTTAAAGAAACTAAAATTATCTGCAAGATAAACTACAGTTTTTAAATTTCTGAAACTATATATTCAACATAACCAATGAAAGGAGAAATAGCATTATATTATTATTATAAAATTACAATAAATTTTCATCATAAAAGAAAAGTAGATAACATCTTCCACGCCTGACTACTTTAAGTATAAATAATAACATTCTCATAACCCCTAAAATTGATTTTCTTACTAGATTCTTTTATCTTATAACTGGCTTCAGGAACAAAGGAAGGATAGATTTGGGTGGGGGAAAAAATCACTGTTGTAGGAGAGAAAGTAACTCTAAAAAGAAAATAAATATCTTCAGATGAGAGTTTCAGAGGCCTGTGCCCCAGAGGGCATGCCTAGAACAGTAGAAAAATTATCAAGATTATCTGAACTGTGGATTCATATCTTACTAACAATGAATCTCACCCTAAGGATATACCGTTCTTTGAAATACTGAATTACGATAGTTAGACTTCATGATACTATCATTATTTAGCAAGACATTTTAAAATAATTTCACCATTATTTCTTCCTTTTTAATATCTATCTTTGTATATGTTTTCAGGCACATTATATATTAGTATATAGTAAGTGTGTGTAATTATAAATAAGTATACCTATTAAAAATACAACCTAAGTTTTTTTAATCAACTGTGGTATGTGATTAAAATCATTTACATCACTGGCCTAGAGATAAGTTTGTTTCTACTATAGGATCTATAATTTTAAAAGTTTAATGAGTATTTTTATAATTAAAGGAGCCTTCAGAGACAGTTGCCTGGAGAACAAAAGCCTATGTCCAGAGAGAGAACTATACACAGCAGCTATATAAAGCCCCTACTAAAACTGGAATGACAAAGTGACAGATCAACTAAGACTGAGAATCTTATAATCCTTTTGTATTCAGTTATCCTATTATTATCTTCCTTTCCTTTTACAGAAATATAAACAAATATTTAAAAAAGGAAACAGCCTTCTTAGTAGCAAATTAATCACTCTTTCCTCTGCAAATGCTTATTTTATACTTCCATAATGTGTCTTAAATATTACTTAGAACTTCTGCCAAGCATAGAGATTCTCTCAGATTTTCTCACTCCTCCAATTCCTTAAAATTTGCCCTGAACCCTAGATCAGCGAGACAGATTAGAGCCATGCCTCCTGTCTCCTTGCAGGTCACCCACAATAAACTTTTTTTTTCCTCAAAAACTGGTGCCATAGTATCGGCTTCTATGCCTATCGGGCAGCTAGCCCCTTGCTCAATAATAATGCCAACATATAGGCACAACACACTGAACAGTGCTTGTTGAAGGTTTATAGTAAGCTGGCTCTTTCGTAGCCATCTTTTCGGAGCAAGTTTCTTTGCCTCTCTGACACTCATTTTATCCACTGTAAACTGTAAATGTAGTGATTGAAAGCTTACGTTCCTTCACATTTGTCTATATCTTATCTTTTCCATTGAATCCTGAAGACTGAATAAATAAATGGCCGGAAAGAAGGGAGGAAGGGATATGAGGAAAGGGGGACTGAGAAAATGGAAGAAAAAAAGACAGTTTTGTGGCTGCTATGTCTCTGGGAATGAGTCAATTCATGCTATCAAAGGACAATAATCTCAGAAATTAAAACTTTTAGGGATGTGTTGACACCTAAAACTCTTTTAGAGATGTCTTGACACCACTGAGTGCAAGTTGTTTGGAACTGTGGATCTTTACTGGGTATTGCCAAAGGCTCTTCAAAGAAGCTGTGCTCTTTGAAAAAAAGCCTTGAAAAAGAGCACAAGGATATTGATTTGAGCAATGTCAGTAACAGAAAAAAAAAAAATCAAGGAATGGATATAAAAAATATATATTACTTAGACATGTTTCCTCTCACACTTAATTCACTATAAATTCTAAAGGAAATAATTTCTTGATCATTTTTGTATGACTCCAGCTGTGTATTTATTGGGTATTGGATATTGAATAATGAGTAAATAGATAAAGAATATCCACATGACCTATCAAACTGAACCTCCAGGTCTGTGTGTAGCAGAATTCTATGCTCCTTATCCACTACACTACTAAAGGGAACAGCATGAACATCCATCCTTTTAAGCAAGGAGTCAAAGGCTAAAGTAGATATACTTTACAAAGACTAGCACAGAATGAGGGGACCACGTTACTAGGAAACATTTTCTTTTTGTTTATTCGTTCATCTCTTCCCTTATCTAAAAACTGTCTATATTTGAAAGTACAGATTTTGTATAGCTGATTTATTGAGGGGGGGTCATCTTCTAATTTTATAAAAATGTCCATTTTTTCAAAAGAGCACAAAGAGAATTGAGAATTTTCTTTGATATAGAGAAAATATATGAAGGGTTAGGTTAGTGTTACTTTACTACATCAAGGAGTACAATATTGCTATCAATAAGGCACTGATTTCGATGACCCCCTTTCCAAAAAATAAGTGGTTTTCATTAAGCCAACATTTCTGTATAGCTGATAAGTGAGTACTGATGAAAGCCCAGGATGACAAAAATCTCCATCATGATGCAATTATTTATGGTGACCTGTAGCATTAACACATGCAAAATTATTAACTTGCCCATAATCTCTGAATCTAGAAAAACTACCCTAATAGCAAAGATGCTGGATAACAACAAAACAGATTAATTTCCTAAATAATAATGATATTTCATGGAGGAGGAAAAGAAAGAGCGAAGAGGGAGTAAAAAGAGAAGAAGGGAGGAAAAGGAGAAGGGAGAAGAAGAGTGGAAAAGGTAAAGAGAAAGAATTTAACATTTACTGCACACTTTTATGTTACAAGCACTATGCTAAATACTTTATTTTCTTTTGTTGTTTTGTTTTGTTTTTCTATGATATTATCTTTTATTTTTACTTTTTAAAAATTTTTTTAATTTTTATTGACTCATAATTGATTATACATATTTTGGGGGTTCAATGTTGACATATGTTCATCAAATCAATATTACTAGTATATATATTGTTACAAATTGTACTTATTCTTTATGCCCCTTGTCCAATCTCTCCCTATCCCCCTCTCCATCCCCCCTCCCACCACTGATAACCCTAGATTTCTTCTCTCCCTCTGAAAGAGTAATGGTTACTCTGTTGATTTGTTGCCTAGATAATCTGTCTGATGCTGAGAGGTGTGTTCAGATCCCCCCAGTATGACTGTAGAGCAGATGCTTCTTCTGTCACTCTGGAATGGGATTTGTGGAAAAAGACATCCTCTTCTTTTCTTTGGTCTCTGCTGGTGACTCTCCTTGTGTCAGCACTCCAGTGGCTGGTGGACCATCTGCGCGGTGGTTGTGACATCTAGCCACTCGTGGCAGCATGGTTATTGTGGTGGCTGTGGTGGACTACCCACATGGAGATGATGTTTTTAGCATGCTCCTTGGCACTGGCCATGTGCCTGGTTGTGGGGGGGGTCCAGTCCCCGGCTCTATGCCTCAGAATCCTGGGCGGGCCCCAAGGAGCTGGCAGTGTGCCTGGTTATGGGAGAGGATCCAGTCCCTAGCTCGATGCCTCAGATCCCTGGGCAAGCCCCAAGGCACTGGCAGTGTGCCTAGTTGTGGGAGTGGGTTCCGGTCCCCAGCTTCATGCCTCAGGTCCCCTGGCAGGCCCCGTGGTGCTGGTGGTGTGCCTGAGCCAGAACTAATTTTTTGTTCTTTGCTTACTTCTAAAATGGGGGAACTTCCTGTGGGGACCAGTACTTGAGCTGTGTGGTTGAGCTAAATTTTTGCTTTGCTGCTGTTTGCCTAGGGAAGGCTTTTTGTGCAGCTCAAGGTTTAATGGTTCACCTTATAGTTACTTCCAGATCTCCAGAGACCTGGTGCATCTGGGTTGTGCAGAAACTCTGATCTGGACCTGAGTCTTTTCATTAAACTGCACCCCATGCAACTCTATAGTCCTGACCAGTTTCTTCTGAGTAGTCCTGCACTGACTAGGGGCAGACTGGCTGTCCTTGCTGTGCCTCAGTGTTCTTCCAGTGGGCCCGTCTCCCCCACCAACCATTCTCCAAACACTTCCCACGGGACGGGCTGTGCACCGGTCCCTTGTGATGACTCACCAGCTTATGAATGGCTCCTCTTTTTTCAGTTGTTGTGGCTCCTTGCTCCTGTGTGGGTCCATGGGAACTCTATCAGTGGTCTTGCTGGCCTAGGGGCCACCAAGGCCCTCTTCTCCCCTGCCACCTCCAAGCAACTCCATCCAAAGGGCACAGCTGCAGCTTTTATCAGCTCCTGCTTCATGTGCTCAGCATCTCCAGCCTTAAAGTGGCCATGGCCCAAAACAGTCCAAGCAGTTTTTTCTTTCTCTCATCATGGCTTCTCCCACCTTCATGCACTCCATAAGTCTCTCCTCCTCTTCCCCTGAGCTCTAGGGGCCCCAGCTTAGCTGTTGTTGCTTTTTTATAGTTGTAAATTGATTGATTTGTGGGAGAGAATGAAGCTGGGACTATCTATTCCGCCATCTTGACCAGAACAGAGGAAGAGGTTTTATCTAAATACTATATTTTCATTTAATACTCACAAAACCTGTCAAAATGAGGTAGTATTATTGTCCTAATTTACAGATGAAGAAACTAAGGCTTAGAGAGGTTAAGTAACTTTCCCGAGAGAAAACAGAGCTGATTCCAAAATGTATGCTTTTAATAAATACATTTTACTGATTCCATGTAAGCATATAAAGTTCGATGAAAATTTTTAACATATAACTATCAGCTGCTTTAGACTCCAGAAGGCAATGGTCTAGAATTAAAACATCTAGAGATAAAGAAACAAACCTCAGAGTCTGAAAGAGGTTCCATAAGCAAAAGGTCAAAGCTGAAACATTCATACAATACTCCAGTATAAAATGGCTGAAAGTAATTAAGGATATGTGGTTTAAAATGCCAGAAGAAATATAAGAAGGTCAACCCACACGAAGCTAACCATATAGTGGAGAAAACAGACAAAGTCAGGAGTCAGAAGAAGGAATTCAAACTTGGAAGACAGCAAGAAGGAAATGTTCCATACAAACATGGCATTTGAGCTGGACCTTGAAATAGAGTAAGATTTCAGACAGCAGAGATGAGGGAGGAGTTTTTAACAGAGAGAGAATAACAGAACAAAAAGCACAGAGGCGAACATAAAAAAAATCTGTTTTTAGGGAGCAATTCATTATATGTGGAGAAGGAGATATGTGAAGGGCATAGTGAAGGAAGAGACAAATGGGCAGGCTGAGGACTCACCTAAGGACTGCAGATATCACACAAAAGAGTATGAACTCCTTTCTCTACCTAAAATATAAACATGGAAGATCTCCAGAAAAAGAATAAAATGAGCAGATCCAGATGTTAAGAATATAATGAACTTCATTGAAAGGGAATTGGATAGATGACAAAATGGTGGTTGGAAAACTACTTCATTTACTATAGGACTGTAAAAATTCACAACAGATCAATGGCACTGAGAAAAGCCAGGTATCAAAGAAGAGTTTAAATACCACCTCTCCTAGGAATCACCAGGGTCCCTCCCACCTCTGTGCTCCTAAACCACACTATTCATGTTATATTACAATTATTGGCTTATGTGTGTTTCTCCCCTTAAAGTTCCTTATGGTAATGGCCAAGTCTCATTCATTTTAATACCCCTAGTACCTAGCTTGGTGAAAGGAGACATATAATAAACATTTGCAGAATAAAATATCTGAGATATCTTTACTCAGTAATGAGATGTGACTGCAGAAGGAGACTGCTTCCAAACCATACTTTATGTAAGGCTAGAGTGATAAATTACACTATTCAGACTAAAAGTTGTACTGCCTACTTCCTCGCCAAGAAGAGGCACAATTGATCTGATTGAATCAGACTAGATTCCAAGACAAGGACTGAGCCATACTTCGTAGAAGCTGAGGTCACTAAGTGGTAACAGGTCCAATACTCAGAGAGGCCTTCTCTGTTTTCTATTTGATCCCTCCAGATGGCTAAATGTTCCTAGAAACAAATCTGATCATTACTATCACCCTGTTTTACTCTGTGTTCAGGTCCTATCTCTTTGATCTTCAATGGTAATATTTGGGCTTGACAAAAGGGAAAAATTGGATCGTAAGCCATTTAGGCTAGGTCACATGCTCTGGCCTAACTCTCCAGAAAGCTCTGCATGAGGGATTTACAGGCTCAAGCAAAGCTGGCAACAACATAGTATGTTGTCTCAGAGTCTGACATTTTATTTTTGCCACACTTAAAAGCTAATAAGTTGGTCTATTTCATGGATGCTAGCAGAAGATATGAGATTTCTGAATTAGAGACAAAGTATTTTATTATTCATGGTATCACAAGCAGCCCAAATGTTTATGTCAGTTCCTCATATCCCTTAGGAGCAAAGTGGAAGATCAGTGGGTTGTGTTACAAGAGAGAAACATTGAGCTTGGGAAATCACTGCATTTACCGTAAGGAGCAAACAAGCCTGCTCTTTGCAAGGAGAAAGATCTTGTCTCTCAAGGTTGCTTAGTACAAACACAACCCTGAGAATTCAGGACCCTGAATTCTTAGCATAGCCAAAAAGATATATAGAAGCGTTAGACACTGTAATGGATTGAACAGTGTCACCTAAAAAGATATTTCCAAGTCCTAACCTCCAGTACCTGTGAATGTGACCTTACTTGGAAATCAGCCCTTGGAAAGTAATACAGAGACCCAGGGAGGAGGATCTCCTAATACCTTCTCACTCACCACTGTGCCCTATGCACATATCAGTATTTCTCTTGGTAAACTCAGAGATATCAGCTATAGTTTGGGGGCAGTCACTGGCATTTCTCGATACCCTCACCAGCAAGCTATCTTAATACTACCAAAATCCCACAATGTCTCCTAACATCTTTATTAGTTACCTAGACATATAGAAGTATTTGGCTATTTCTTTACCATTCTGGCAAATTTATAAGAGTAAATTTCAAAAGAAGGCTGTAAGATGTTCAAGTTTAAAAAGCATTGGACAACTTGGTAGAGCACTATGTTGGATCACCAAGGTCAAGGGTTCAGATCCCCATACCAGCCAGCCACCAAAAAAAAAAAAAGTTCATGGAAAGATTCACATTACCTTTTTATTATTATTATTAACATATTCATTATTACAAATCATAATTTTTCTTTATGCCTTTTACCTGACCTATCACTCCCCAACCCCACTCCCTCCCTGCCCCTCATCTCTAGTATCCTTGGGTTTTTCTCCTTCTGAAAGTTCAAAGCATTGTTGTGGTTCATTCATTAGTTCATTCATTCTTTCTTTTTCTTACTATCTATCTTTTTTCCTTCCTTCTTTCCTTCCTTCTCGCATCATCTTTTAATTTTATTTTTCCACAAACTTTTTCAAGTACCCCCATACACAAAAATATCCTAGCAAAACTGTCTAAAACTAGCTGAAACTGGTTTTATTTCCCTATCTCAAGTTGTTTTACAAGTTATCTTGCAGGGTGTAAGCTGAGCATACACACAGAGAAGGACCTTGCCCTCCAGATGATCTCGGGCACCACAGGAACCTGAAAATCCTCCACCAAAGGACTGGATTCAGGCCCAACCCATCAGCCCTGGCCTGCATAACATGGCCTGACTCAGGCCCGACCAATTAGCTCTTGACTCATCAACCAATTAGCAATTGCTTGCATCATATAGCCTGACTCAGGCCCAGCCAATCACCCTTTGCCTAGTCATATGGTCTGAACAGGAGCCAGCCAATCCCCAGTCCCTGATCCTTACCAATCCTTTAAAAACCCATTCAGGAAGACAGATTTGAGAGTATTGCTTCCTGTTTCCTTGCTGGTTAACCTCACAATAAAGTCTGTTTTCCTCACAAAAACCCAGTGCCATGGTATTGGTTTCTGTGCACATCAGGCAGCAAGCCCTTGCTTGGTAACATAGCTCTGTCCACTGGTTAGATGGACATCCCAGTAGCAATGAGCATACCTAGCACCCAGGTCTTGGTTTCTAATACCATTCTACAATAAACCAGGGCTTCCTGAAAAAGGTGTTGATTCCAGAGCCACAGCAGGTGAGCCCAGACCATCTTATGTTGCCAGGAAGTAAGAAAATTCTCAAAAAAAGATAAGCATGTCAAAAGGATCCAGGAACCAACTTTAAAGAGCTCCCAATGGCCCAAGAAGGAACACTGTGAGCAACAAAATAAATAACAATGATATTGGACTATAACCCAAAAATAAAATAAATATCCATAATTTCATAGAGATATAGCAAATAATTGAATAAATACATAAATGGGGAGAAAAGACAGCTCTTCTATATAGAAAAATTCTAATCAATAGATCAATAGATGTATAAAGAATAGGGGAAGGAGAGAAAAATCACTATTAGAACAACACAGCAATAATTGTAGGCAAGATCCACAGATAGATGCTAAAATCAGTGGGCAAAAACTTGAGGAGAAACAGGATATTTGCAAAGTCTCGAAGTAACCACCTCACCCCCCAAAATTTTATTAATTGCAAAGGAAAAAAGAGTAACTTTACAGTAGAAAAACCTAGCACCTTCTCCAAGTGAACGGGGTTAATCTCACCAGAAATAAAGTACATTGATATTATGTACCTCTGGCGTGATATGCTAAGAAGTGCATATTGCTCTGTAGTTATTCTTGCCAAAATGCATAACCTCATTTTAATCATGAGAAAACATAAATCAAACCCAAACTGAGACACATTCTACAAAATAACTGACCAGTACTCTTCAAAAGTGTAAAGTTCATAAAAAACAAGAAAAGCCTGAGGAACATCATTAACTATAGAAGACTAAGGAGACATAACGATTAATGCACTGTAGAATCAGATCCGGAACCAAAGAAAAAGCACTTTAAGGGAGGGGGGAGGGAGGATTTGGTAAAGGGACACAAAAATCAACTACATTGTATATTGATAAAATAAAATTTAAAAAAAATAAATAAAAGAACTTTAGTGGGGAAAGTGGCAAATTCTGAACATAGTTAAAAGTGCTGTACCAATGTTCATTTCTTAGTTTTGGTAACTGGATTTGGGAGGTAATCCTCCATGGCTCTCTTGCATTTCTGCAATGTTTTCTGAGGAAGGCACTAATCTTTCATTCTCGATTATATTTTCAAAGGCATCTCTACGGTGACAGCCTTGGAAGAGACAGATAAGTCTCTGGAGCAAAGGGCAGGTTTCCTTACAACCCATTATAAAAGATTCAGGAACTAACCCTAAACTCGAGGTCCTTCAGCTGTGATGCAAACCCACTGTGTGCACAGCATCCACCTAGTCTTTTCTGTGAAACCTATTCAGGACTTGGAGTGTCAGTGGAGAGCAAGGGGAACCAATGCAAACATGAAGCTCATGCTAGTTTCTGTGCCATGAGTAATAAAGTCCTTTGACCCAAGAATTTCATGTCTTTTGCCAGCATCCATAAAACTGTGGCAGGCTAACTTGTGTGACTGAAAATAAGATAAAATCTCAGACTCCTTATAGTCCTTGATAGTGCTATGATTATGAACAATAACCATATTGAGTTATTGAGTGAAGGATATACAGGAACTGTCAGTACTATTTTTGCAACTTTTCAGTAAATCTAAAATTATTTCAAAATTAAAAGTTAAAAATAGAATAAATCGGTAGCCAAATACCAACTCCTCCATGTCAAGAGAAAATAATAATAATATAATATATATATATATATAGAGAGAGAGAGAGAGAGAGAGAATGGTATCATCATTGCCACCATACGAGTATAACTGGTATATATTACATTAGGTTCTCTTCTCAAAGAATTCGTGGTTTCCTATAGCAAAGTAATCCCCACATTTTTTTCAGTTATTTCCTCTATTTGGGGGTTTGCATTAAAGATTCAATTTCAAGTACATTGTTATATATATGCTTTGTTTTTTAACTACTTAAGTAAGTATGTATCTTCAATTTCAACAGCAATTATGCTTTCAAGAATTCACCTACTGGGGGTGAGAGTATTTCAGGAAGAAATTACTCTCCTATGTCAGGGGAAGACTATACTTAAATACCACAAGGAGCTCATTACAAGGCAACTTTGTTTTCAGGATAGTGCCATGACATTTGCCCCAAGAACGATTATAATGAGGTGAGTTTACCTATAAGACCAAACAAAAGCTTCTAATGATAAATATTAATAGTTACATTACCTTAAAAAAGTTAATTATACTTCCCATATTAACTGCTTTCATGTACGTGAACCTATCTGATCCTGTAAAGTAGGTTATATTCCAGTTACAGATAAACAAAAGCACAAAGAATTCAAGTGCCTTGCCCAAAGTCATACAGTTGATTACTGGCAGAGTTGGTAAAGAAAAAATAATTCAATACAGTGCTCTTACAGTATAGAATAATATCTTAACATATTTTCTAATGGTTAAAATGGTAAATTTTTGTTATGTATATTTTAACACAATAAAAAAATGTTCTGGTGCTCAAATATATATATATTTTAAATGGTAACTAGAATTCACTTTTTTTGTAAGCTAAGGCAAAGCATCCTGAGATTCCTAAAAATAAATACAGCTAACATTTATTGAGGGTTTATTATACAAAAAGCACTGTTCTAATAAGCACTCGGTCTATATTTAAGTCACTTGATCATCCTAAGAACACTACAAAGTAGATAACAATTATAAACTCAGTTTTACAGTTGGTGAAGCTGAGGTACAAAGGTGTTCTGTAACTTGCTCAAAGTCACAGAACCAGGATTCAAACCTAGGCAATCTGGAGGCTGGCCCGTTAGCTCGGCTGGTTAGAGCATGGTGTTATAACACCAGGGTCAAGGGTGCAGATCCCCACACAGGCCAGCTGCCAAATAAATAAATAATTAACTATCGGGCCTTAAAAACTAACACCACCTTAAGTGACATTACAAGCAGATTAACGTGGCAGCCTAAGATGGCGCTGGGAGGAAGTAGGGTGGGAGTGTCTGCAGGAACCTTGCCTTAGCCCTTATTTGCCAAATACGCGCTTCCGCACTCATGAACACTGCATGATTGCAATAGCTAGGCATTGAGACAGGATGCACGCTCTCGTAACCTTTAAGCTGATTGGAGGATGTAAAAAACCTCCCTTCCCCATTTGCCTTTAAAAGCAAGTGCTTGTGTGATAATAAATGGAACTGCTTGACAGAACCCCCACCGTATCTGAGTGTCCTTTAACGGGCTGGTTGGGACCGGCGGCTGTGCTCACCTCTCTTCACGGCTCTCTTCCCCCGTCTCCTTCCAAGGGGACCAGAAGGAAAGAGGAATCCGGGCAATTCGCTCGCCCACCTAGGGAGAGACTGATAACGAGGTGTTTTTTCTAGGGCTGTTCGGGGCGGAGGACCCGACAATTAACAAACTCAAGCAGTCTAACTTTAGAGACCAATCATTACAACTAGCCTGCCAAAAGGACTTAAATAGACATTTCTCCAAAGAAGATATGCAAATGACCAAACAAGCACATGAAAAGATGCTCAACATCATTAGTCATTAGGGACATGCAAATCAAACCTACAGTGAGATATACCACCTCACACCTATTAGAATGGCTATAACTTTAAAAAAGGAGGGCCGACCTCGTGGCTCACTCGGGAGAGTGCGGCGCTGGGAGCGCAGCAGCGCTCCTGCCACGCGTTCGGATCCTATATAGAGATGACCAGTGCACTCACTGGCTGAGCGCAGTCACAAAAAAGGACAAAAAAAAAAGGAGAATAAGAAGTGTTGACAAGGATGTGGAGAAATCAGAAACTTCATACCCTGCAGGTAGGAATGTAAAATAGTGCAGCTACAGCATGGTGAACATAGTTACTAATAGACAACTGTACATTTCAAAATTGCTGAGAGTAAATTTCAAATATTCTCACCACAAAAAATGTTAAGTATTTGAGTGATGAATATGTTAACCAGCTTGATTTAATTATCCCACATTATATTGATAAATCATAACATCACTTTATACCCCATAAATGGATACAATTATAAGTTGCAAATAAAAATAAAAAAGAGGAAAAAAAAATGGTGCAGCTACTTCAGAAAACAGTTTGGTAATTTCTCCAAAAGTTCAACACAGAACTACTGTATTGAGATAGGAGTGTCTCAGCTTCCCTGAGGTTGGGTCTCAGGCCACTCCCCTGAGTCTCAAACCACTCCCTTAAGTCTCAGGCCCCTCCTCTGTGCCCTGAGTTACTGTTGCATGTTGCACCTATTTTCAGCACCACCACAGAGAGATTGAGAGAGCAGTAGGCAAACATGATCAATGTCAGGGGTCAAGCATGAGCATGCTCAGACTAGGAGTTACACAAGAGTTACATAACTGAGAACCACAGCCTTAGTTAAATATTCACAGATAACATGAAAACGTTAGGTAGCCAACTATAAAAGTTAGAAGCCAGGGTAAAACAAGGCTGCAGCTCACTCTTGAGCCTGTCTGCACTCTGCCTGTGAAGTGTGTATTCTCTGCTCTATTAAACTTTCTTTCATCTTCTGCTCTAACTCTGCTCTTACGTTCTTTCCTGCAGCACAGTCAAGAACATGGCAGGGAACAGGCTCAAAAGGTCAGCGACCCTACCTATCCCAGACCCTCTCCTCCAGTAACAGTATGACCCAACAATTTCTCTCCTAGGTATTTTCAATCCAAAAGGATTGAAAGCAGGACCTAGAACATATTTGTAAACCAGATGTACAGCAACATTATTCACAATAGCCAAATGGTAGAAACAACCCAAGCATCCATCAACAGATGAACAGATAATGAAAACACAATGTGGTATATACATACAATCTAGTCATAAAAAGGAATGAAATTTTGATATATGCTATAACATGGATGGACCTTAAAAACATTATGCTAAGTGAAATAAGCCAGACACAGATGAACAAATATATAATTCCACTTATACAGGGTACCTATAATAGGTAAATTCATAGAAATAAAAAGTAGAACAGAGGTTACCAGAGGCTGAGGGAAGGGGGAAATGAGAATTTATTGTTTAATGGGACAGAGTTTATGTTGGGATGATGGAAAATTCAGGGGTATAATGGTGGTGATGGTTATACCACTATGCATGGTTACACCACATTATGAATTTAATGCCACTGAACTGTACACTTATGAATAGTTAAAATGATAAATACCATGTTATGTATACATTATCACAATTTTTAAAAAAAGAAATTAGCCTGCCTAGTAATTTATCTATATAAGCAAACAGATCAGAGACATTTCTACCAGGTCGTTCCCTCTAACCCTTTGTAAGGTCAACAAGCTTATCGCATCCCTTTTCATTTTTTCTCCTTGAGTAGTGCTGGCACACTTCTTCCACTTACTTCACTTCACTGCTTCCTCTTTCCCCACAACTTTTCACTAGGCTTCCAGTAGAAAAAAACAAAAAGCAAGCAAACGAATGAAAAACTCATCAGAAAAAAAATTTCCTATCAATATCATCTTCGAATCTGCCTTTCTAACAGAAAAGTGAGGAGCCATTAATAGAAATGAGAATATAATCATACATAGGTAAAGAATTTAGGAGATACAGGCTTGACTTAAAAAAAAGACAATAACTAAAAATTGCTCATCTCAAAGTAACTGAAAATAGCCATTGCCAAAGGAAAAGGAAAGAATCTATGGATCTGAAGAAAACAAAGAAACATCTCACTGCAAACACTTATTATATGCAACAAAAAAACAAAGGCAGTCACACTGTTCATTTAATCACAACTCATTTTTATGTTGTTTGGCAATAAAAATATGAAAGCTAAAGTACCTCTGCCTCTTACTAGTCACACGATACTGAGAGTCTAAAAAAGGGAATAACACTATTTAAATCACAAGGCTGTCTCATGTATTAAATAAAAATGTACATATAAAAGCACTTTGTAACTTTTGAATTCCTTCTAAATGATACCAAATTTTATACTACATTATTTCTAAATATATCCTCTAAATATATAAGCACTAATAGAACTATGAATTATTAATTTGGGGCAAATGTACTTAAGGAATTAATGTGCTTTGATGGTCTTTGAAGAAAACTTTTATTTATCAGAGGGAAATAATATAATTCCTATTTTTCTTGGGGAAAATAAATCAAACATTTAGAAAGCTCTAATTGGTTTTTAAAACTGGTCGTTCCTCCTCAGAGACTTAAGATTAAGAAAAGAATTCCCTCTTGACATATATCATCTTTGCTCAACTTGGAACATACAATTAGCTTGCACAGTAATTTGTAAATCATTTAGCTATCCACATATATTATGAATGAACTTCTTTAAAGAATAAACATTTTCCATACTAACAGGAAAGAACAAATCAACTTACTTTTCTCTTGGGAATACAACACTTTTGATAAGAACAAAAATTAAATTTTCAGAATACCTCAGTTTTACCCTAAAAATTATCAATAATCTAGTTAATTTTAAATTTACCAAAAGAGTTTGTTTTCTAATTCTAAGTGTTTATACAAATTCAAAAGTCTAAATTATTCTAAACTAACCTATCCTGGGAATTACCATGTTTTACTTTTTCCTACCAAGCTTGCAGATTGATTTACCGTGCTGCTCAGTCAGATCAGCCACAGTAATGTATATGAGACCCAGAATCAAAACTCAAATGTCTACTCATGGTATTGTTTTTTAAAATACACACACACAAATGTCTAGGGGGTCTTGGCAGTTAACCCCAAATGAGTTAAGTAGGAATGATCGGGAGCTACGGCAACCTACACAGATAATGCCCGACCTAAGGGCACAGTCAATACTCAGCTCAACCAACTACTGCTCAGGAAGGTGGTCCCTGAGCTGCCAGATTCTTCCATTCTCACAGAAGCCAAAAATATGTATTTTTAAATAAAACATCTTGATTTATAACTGTTAGCAACTAATTTAAAAGCTGACAAGAGTTCAAAACAAAACATCCATGGGCTGTTTTACAGTTTGTAGCTCCAAAAATATGCTTAAACATCTGCAGTCTTCCCTCCTTTCTTTTTCCCCCTCCTCTTTCTCCTCTTCTCTTTCTCTCTCTCTCTCTCTGATTTTATCCCCCATCACTTTTTTCTCCACAATGTCCAACCCTAAAGAATTAGGAAAAGGTTAAGATACGTGGAATGAAAAAGCTAGAGAAAATAGTAAAGCTCAGGTATCTTGCTACTTACTTAAAAAGTATGAAAATCAGAGCTACTCTTGCAGCCTTAGTGACTCCACTTAGTTGAAACAAAATCCTAAGGCTTCTTTAGCAAGGAGTATAGACTGTAGCTGCATGAACTCGGGAGCCAAGTGCCCTGGAGCTGGAGACCCAACTCTGCTATTTGCCTGTTACCTCTACCTCCTCATCATTTAAAAGCGAGCACTATCATCAACTCTAGAAGACCGTTACAAGAAATAAATAAAATATTGTATATAAAATACCTAGGCCTGGTGTGTACCTTGCAGATGGCTGGTGTTTAATAATGGGTGCCAAATATATAAGTGTGGTTTATTATAATACTTGCAACTTTTTACTTTTGGGGGAAGAAAGCCTTGGAGAAAAACTTCTGTCTCAGGGTCTATCTGAGTCAGTTTGTGTACATGCTCTCCCTGGTGTTTCTTCCCTTAAACATATTTTAAAACACACTGTTTTGAGACATTCACTATTCCATTATTCTTATAACCAATGATTTTCACGTGGTTTCTGACTCTTACCCTCAAGCTGATAGCAATATCCATAGATACCACATATATAAAAGTGCAAGTAAGATGCTTAAAATCTTTCTGGAATGTGGCCCTAACTCTTCCCACTCAAGCCTTTTACCGTTATATCAACAACTGGCTTGATTTTTTAATATAAAGTATAAATTCTACAGCTAAAAGCCACCTATAGAAATGAAAAGTGTCACCGCCATTCAAATATAAAAATATTTCAGTGGCTAACTTAATGGGTTCTAGAGCATGAGGCCCAAACTCCCTGACATAGCTTATTTGGCCCTTCTTGATACAAGCACCACTGATCTCAGCAGTCTCCTCTCTCACCACTCCCTCCCTTCTGCCAAACTCTCCAAATACGCTATATTCTATATATTTATATCCCTGTAAATGCTGTTCCCTCTACCAGGAACACACTTTTCCCTCCCTCAAACCCTCTCCACAGTCTGTTCCCTAATTACTCTTAAATATTAGAACCTATATTAAATATTTTTATTATGTCCTTCAGTCTCAGCTTAGATGTTTTGTCACTTCCAAGCCTTCCCTGACCTTTTCCCCTCTCCCACCCCAACATAATTGGGGTTGGTTAGGTGTACTTTCTTATGTGTTCCTATAACACCCATCCAAGAATAAAGCTAATAGTGGGGGATCCAACAGGAAAAAGACAACATATTTATATGCACAACATACACACATTTGACTTCCTAACAAAATTAAAGACGCTAGTAAAATCTCTGAAACACTAATAACTTGATGAACATGCATCTTCCTATCTTCCAACTCTTACTCCCACAACGTCCTAATTTCAAAAACTGCCAAACGACATCAAATATATGTTCTTTTAAAAAACTAAACCTTCCCATCTGATGTCATATAGTTTAAATAAGAACTTACACATTGGCAAAATGAATTTAACCTGAACAAAGTTTATTTACAAGTATTTTTACTTTGAAAAAATCAGAAGACCCTTTTTCCTGCTTTTTTTCAGAGCCTCAAAAATTCAATGTTTTTCAAACTCTTTTCGAATACACTGTATTACACGTGTGCGTGTAACAAAAGTCTCACTGTGGTTCATTATGTATAATTGAAAAAACTGCCCTAAATCATCAGACTTTTAATCAGATGTACATGCATTTCCACTAGATCCTGAGCTATTGGAGAGATGAGGCCATCCCTTATTCACCTTTGTATTTCCTATCTATCTGTTTATCACAATGTCTGGAAGTAGATTCTCCAAAAATATTTGTTGAACAACTGAAATTTACCAAGTAATTCAACAAGTATTTTGTGCACCTACCATGTCCCATGATCCTCAGCCTTCTTATTTCATCTCAAATAATGCTAATAACACATACTTTGGGGACATCAACCAAGATTTTGAATTTATCTGAAAAAAAAAAATTAATGTGATATGTTTGGGAGTGGGAGTAGTAAAGGGAACTAAGAGGGGAAAAGGAACATAACCAGGTTTTGCAAACAAAATACACATAAAGGAAAGAATAAATTTACAGAATCTATATCTTGCAATAATAAATTACAACTTTGGGATCTTTCAAAGAATATTCCATTCATGCTTAAGATATGTTGTATTTCCAACAAGCAAGGATTCTGCTCAGAAGTTAAATGAAGTTTCCACTTCTTGAACAAACCCAATTTCTGAAACTCCCCAGGCTATGACAATTATAGTAATGTATTTACAGAAATGAATACTATTTAAGTAAATGGTCAAATTATTGTTACTTACTGTTCACTCAAATATAAGAATGCATTTTAAAAACTATTATAAGTATATATGTAAAAAAGTTCACCCAGGGAACTAGTAGAACTCTAACAGCCAAATGAAATAAAAATATAAAGAGCTATCAATTAGTTGATATTTTATTAATAACATCTAAATATCCTCCATAACTCTAGAACTGTATTCTACCCAATTAAAACAAATGAATACAGAGCATGCCAGGAGGATAAGAGCTTTAAAAAGGCAGTAAATTTCACTAGAAATAAGCAAAGTGCAGAAAAGTTTAAATGAATCATAACCCTAGGATTTAACCAAATCTAACTGAAAACAAGCTAAAATCCAGTAAGTCATTTTTATCTTTAAAACAGAAGATCAGAAAAATTATAAATTTCTGCTAAACATAGCAGATTAATTAAATTTTTAAAATATATACAACATTTATAATTAGCAGTTCGGAACAGAGCAAAACCTACACAACAAAGTTAGTACAATAATTTAGCCTTAGATTTATATTTGAAACACTGCTCTTTCAGCAACTATAGAGACCCCTCAAAAATTTTTAAATGTTATTCCCTAATCCCTTCAGACAACTTGTTTAAATAAAGTGTATTCATATACCCCTTTGTTTGAATACACGGTCTCTTCTAGTCACAAATTGTCCGTCCTCCTCAAAGGTTTACTGTGTATCGACTACACATAGCACATCTAAGACAATATAAAAATATCGTTATATTCAAGATCCCTTCCTCTGAGGTCTTACAATCCAGCCCTGGGATAAGATCAAAATGTCTAAGGTAAGACACTTCAAGTACTCAAGTGGTAAGGACATTCAATCACATTCTATCCTTCTGTTCCCCTTGAAATGCTTTTCTGCTGGCTGGATCCTTCCCATCTTTCAAATCTCAATATAAATGCTATCTCCTCAGAGATAATTCCTTGACATCATCCAGTTATCTTCTACCACACCATCCCATTCCTTTCCTTCCCTGCTTTTTTTCCCAGCCTGTAATTACAGATTTGGTTGGTTGGTTGCTAGCCTATTACCTGTATCCAATAAGAGAAAGAACACTCCACATAAACATGGACCCCACTGTACTGTCAGTGATTAGCAAAGCACTCAGTAAACACTTGCTAAATGAATGCAAAAGCCTGGTGCTCAGGAGAAAGGTTTGGGGTGTAGAGGGAAACTTGCCATGAAAACTGGTAAGATCCCAGTGGGAAGTGTGTAGGGTTAAGAGAGAGGAGGTCTAGACCCAAGACCAGAAGAAGCCCAACATTTAGAGTTTGGGTACAGTGGGCAAAGGAAACTAGAACGGAGAAGTCAGAAAAATCAAAGGAAATTAAAGAAAGAGAGTTTCACGTAGTGAGTATTCAAGTACAGAATGCTGCCAAGAGATTAGTAAAAAGTGAACAGAAAAGGATCCACTGAACTTCGTTTCGTGGATTTTACAGGTGACTTCAGTGACAGCCATATCAGGGCAGTGTAGGATCTGATAGCAAAATACAGAGTGATTTCAAGGTTAGGAAGCAGAGGCACTATCTAATAATTAAATTGTGAAGGGCAACAGAGAGATAGGCGATAGCTGGAACTCTTCAGTAACCAGGGAATATGATCCTGTACACCCAGGAGGTAAAGACATTGCTATGTCTGAATAGCATGAGATTAAACAAGCAGGGGAAGCAAAGCTCACAAACCTGAAGTACATCAGCACACTGAGGTAATCCCAAAAAGTACTTAAATAGTCAGGCATATTGTGAGCAATCAATTATAGTAGTTTTTGTTGTCACTGCTTGTTTAATAAATGTTCAGGAGTCACTCTTAACCTATTCTGGTTCTGGTGGCTACCCAATTCGTGAATCATTCTTTCCTCGATTAAGTTCTGTTAAAGTTTTTTAAAAATAAGTAAACAAACAAATTTACTCTTCATTAGACCGTCAGTGCCCTTTTAGGGCAGGGACTATGTCTGCTTTATTTATTACTGCATTCCCAAGACCTAGCACAGCGTCTGGCACACAGCAAGTGCTCAATAAATATTTCTAAACGAATTCTGAATACATTCTTAACTATTGTGGTAGCTGCCTTGCTTGTCTCTCTCCTCCAATCCATTCTACGTTTGTTTGTTTGTTTGTTTGTTTTAATTGTGAAATGACTATACCACTTAAGCATATAAGTGATAACTATTACAAGTATTACTGTCATTATGCCTTACTTCTCCCGTCAGACTCAAGTTTCTTGGAAATAAAACTTATACGTCTGCCCATTTCATGATACGCTCAATGTCTTGCAGCAAGTAAGATTAAATAACCATGAACCTGGACAAATGACTGATTCCAAGATCCACCAGCCAACCCCGCCGCCCCAGGCACAGAGCTGCCCAAGGAGACGCTCCCAGGAGCCGGAGTCGGGGTCGCCGCCTCCCCGGCAGGGGGCGCCGCAGCCTCCTCCGAAGGCCGCCGCCCGCCGCAGTCCCCGCCCCCGACCCCGCGGTCACCTGCAGCGGCTGCACTCGGGCCTCCGCTCAGCCGGCTCCACTGGCAACTCCCACAGCCCGTCTGCACTAGCGTCGTCTAACTCTGCGCCTAAGGCAACTGCCTCCGGCGCTGCGCCGCCTTCCCGCCGCTCTTCGTTCGGTGTCCGAAACCTTGAGGCCCCGGGCGGCCGCGCGACAGGGTCGCGGAGTGCTCGCTCCTCCTTCCGCGGCTCCATGGCAGACGCTTAAGTCAGGCCGTTGCATGGGGCCCCGCTGCCGCCGGAGGGCGCCACGCGCTGGGGGAACCTGCCCGGGTCGCACGGCGCCATGCACGCACGCCACGTACAGGGGGAGGATCTCCGAAGTCTAGGCCTGAGGTCCCGCCCCGCTATGGGAAAGGAACGAGCCTATTGGTCAGTGCCCAGTGGGACGTTTCACCTAGAACCAGGAAGGGACGTATGGGCTATGCTGGGAGGCAGGTAAGATTAGGTAGCGACGCGGGACAGGTAAGGGAATCTGAACGCACCTCAGATACCAAACCCGAATATAACTCCCTTAATTAAACCCCCTTAAACGTGGAAATAAGATGGAATTCTGCACTTTCCGCCTTAGGAAGGCAGTTTAAGAATTTAGTGGATTCCCACAGTGAGTGCACCAGCTGATGTACAGCAGATGCAGCAGCTGATGTACTTGATAGTTAAAGGAGAACAAAGGAGAGGTATTCACTGAAAACTGGTCTCGTGGCTGGTTTGTTTCATTATGTGAATTTCTTGCTCTAGAAGGGCAGCAACCTGTGTCCTGTGTCTTGTACTTCTTTAGTATTTCTTCTCGCCATCGGGATGTTTTACACTAGACTCCAATTATTTGTTAAATTAGGTTTTTAAATTGTCCGAGGCCTCTGGGATCAGAAGGCGTAGGAGGGATGGCCTAGGGTACAAATAGGTTTTATGGTTGAGAAAAAAGCCATAGAAAGGTTAACTACCTTGCCCAAGTTTTTACAGCTACTGGATAACAGCAGTATAGCCTGGTAGCTGAGTTTTTCAAAAGCCAAAACGAAGTCTACATTAGAATGAAGGCGGAAATGCCACTTACCCAAAATGGGTACTGATTTCTTTCCATCTATTAATGTTTTATGTTACTTGTACCACTATACAATATTTAAACAAAGAATTAAGTTTGGTTTTCTTGAGTCATGAGTCGTTTTGCAATGAGAATTATTTTAATTCCAGAGTTGTGAAGGATTAAAAATAAAACAAAGTAGACACCATTAACAAAGTAATAGAGCAGTATTGTATTTCTTAAAGTATTTATTTCACTACTGGATTTTTTAATCATCTTATAATCAAGTTTGTGAATAGAATTCAGGGCTATTGTTTTCAACTTCCCTGCATTCTTTTCCCTCAAACGTTACTAGTTACTACTTTAATAAGTTAATATTGTAGACTTAAGTTGTAGAACCAACTCTTTAGCTGTCAAAATTAAATTCTCGTGTAACTCTCTTTAAAACAAAGGGAGCTGCTCATCTCTAGTTTCAAGAGGCAGATGTGCTCTTACGTCATTTAAGGTCCCTCTGGAGTTTGAACCTGTATGGTGTGAGAGGGCAGATGAGTCTGAACAAGCCCACTTATCTTTGGCTTTTTCTTTAACACCCCATATCAAATAATTAGCTCTATCCTTCAACGTAATATTGAAAATCCAACCATTCGTCTACTACTTCTGCCCTAGTTCAAGCCCCCATCATCTTTTGCATAGAATATTGCTATAGCCACATAAGTGGTATCGTGCTCCATCTTTGCTTCCCTATGAAGAAAAACCCCTACGTTGAAAAACCCAGACATTGACCAAAATCAAAGAAAACTCCCATCCAGGAGGATATAATCAAATTTGGGAGAAAGGAGAGTCATCTTCCCCTCTGAGAAGCAGAAAATTCACCCAATATCCAGGTTTTTGAACTCTTAACTTAAGAAGCCTGAGGAAACATACAAAGGTACTTATATTAGTCCCTTTCTGTTGCTTATAACAAAATACCTGAAACTGGGTAATTTAAAAAGAAAACAAAATTTATTGCTTACAGTTTCAGAGGCTGGAAAGTCCAAAGTCAAGGGATCACATCTGGTATTGGGAACAGTGACCCAGGGGTCTCACATGGCAGAAAATGGAAGAGCAGAGAGGGAGGAAAGAGACTCTCACGCCCCGACCACCATCAGTAATCTAATCACCTCTTCAAGGCCCCACTTTTTAATTACCATAATAGGATTTCTCACTCTCAACAGTTACAGTGGGAATTAAGCTTCTAATATATGAACTTCCGAGGATACAATTCAATCAATCCACAGCATTCCACCTTTGTCCCCCAAAGATCATGTCCTTCTCACAGGTAAATACATTCATTCCATTCCCAAAGTCTTAACTTGTTTCAACTCAAAAGTTTCAAAATCCCATCTGTGCAATTATAATAAGTTACCTACTGCCAAGATACTATGGTGGAACTATCATACGGTACATATTCCCATTCAAAAAGGGAGAAATAGGCAAAAGAAAGGGGTAACAGGTCCTAAGCAAGTCCAAAGTCCAGCAGGGCAGGCATCAAATCTTAAAGCTGGTGACTCAGGTACCTTGACTCCATGTTTGAGGTCCTCTGTACACTGGTGTGGAGGTTGGGTCCCTAAGTCCTTGGGCAACTCCACTTTTATGGCATTCCTGGTCTGAGGTGACGCTTCAGCTCTCACAGGCTGGCAATGCATGCTGGTATCTCCACAATTCTGTGGTCTCCATGTGGGTCCCACACTCACAGCGCCACTATATATGATACTGATGGGGTTTCTCTGCTGCAATTCTGACCCCACATTTCTGCTCAGCATTGCTCTAGCAAAGGCTGTCTGTGGTGACTCCACCCCTGTGACAGATCTCTTCCTGGGCCCCCAGGATTTCCCATATATCCTTTGAAGTCTGTGTGGAGGCTCCCAAGCCTCCACAGCTCTGCCATTCTGTGAGCCTGCAGACCTACCACCACACAGATGCCGCCAACGCTTTTGCTTTCATTTTCCAAAGTTGCGAGTTCAGCCAAACTTGGGACCAATTTAGCCATGGCTGAAATAGTCAAAGCAGCTAGGGTGCTGGTGTGGGGAGCAGCATCCCAAGGTGGCCCTGAGCAGTGAGCCTGTGGAGGGCACCTTTGGCCTGTTCCCCAAGACTATTCTGTCACCCTGGGCCTCTGGGCCTGTAATGGAAGGGTTGACCTCAGAGGCTTCTGCAATGTCTTCAGGGCCTTTTCCCACTTTTCTTGATAAGCTCTTTCTTTTGTACAAATCTTAGCACCATTGCATTTTTCTCCTGAAAATGGTCTCTGCTTCTCTATAACATGACCAGGCTGCAAATTTTCCAAATCTTTACACTCTGCTTTCCTTTTAATTATAAATTCTGGCTTTATGTCATGCCTTTTCTGCCATAACTCAGCGCTGGCTGTTCCAAGTAGCCATGTAGTGTTTTGTTGCTTAGAAATTTCTTCCACCAAATACCCTGGGTCAGCACTTTGAATTTCCACATTCCATAAAATTTGGGAGCATGAATAGAATGCAGCCATGTTCCTTGCCGGATCATAGCAAGGGTAATTTTTGCTCCAGTTTCCAATAAGTCCCTTCTCATTTACATCTGAGATCTTCTCAGATGGCCTTTACTGTCCATATTCCTATGAGCATTCTGCTTACCACAATTTAACCAGTTTCTAAGAAGTTCCAAACTTTCCGTGGTTTTCTTGTCTTCTAACTTCCACCAGCAGCTAGACTTTTTAGCCCACTGCTCCAAATTCTTCCAGCATCTCCTCAACACCCAGTTCCAAAGTTGCTTCCACATTTTCAACTACTTGTTATAAGCAACACCCCACTTCTCTGGTACCAGTGTTCTATATTAGTTTCTATTGCTTATTTAAAAATACACAGAACTGGGTACTTTTTAAGAAAATGAAATGTATTGCTTAGAGTTTCAGAGGCTAGGAAGTCCAAAGTCCAGGGCACACATCTTGGAAGGGTCTTATTTGGTGGTGGCTTTACAGCAATGCAGGGTCTCACATGGCAGAAAATGGTGAAACAGAGAGAGAAACTCTCATGTGCTCCCCTTTGAAGCCCTCAGAACCATGCCCCTAACCACCATTAGTTATCCATTCACTAGGGCGTAGTCCTACAATGTATCACTTCTTCAAGTCTCTTCCTTTCAATTACTATAATAGCATTTCCGACCCTCAACAGTTACAGTGGGAAATAAGCTTCTAATATATGAACTTTGGGGGACACAATGCCATCAGTTCACAGCAGTACTTCAAAAAGCTCATGGGGACCAGCCCATGGCTCACTTGGGAGAGTGTGGTGCTGATAACACCAAGGCCATGGGTTCGGATCCCTATGTAGGCATGGCCAGTTAGCTCACTTGGGAGAGCGTGGTGCTTACAACATCAAGTCAAGGGTTAAGATCCCCTTACTGGTCATCTTTTTCAAAAAAAAAAATCTCATGGAAAGGCTGACCAGTTAGCTCAGTTGGTTAGAGCAGGGTGATCTGATAACACCAAGGTCCAGGGTTCAATCCCTGTACTGGCCAGCTGAAAAAAAAAAATTCATAGAAAGATTCATGTTATCTTTTAATTCTATTTTTCCATGAACTTTTTGAAGTACCCTTGTACTTGATAAGGTTATCAGCTTGGGGGCAGACCCATGTATCAGAATAAACACTATCAATGACCCAACTTCTGGGAAATGCAAGGCACTAGGAAGAGGAGTAAAATACCCTTTAAGGGATACCACCAATTTACCAATGGCCAGACAATTTATTGAGGAGTTAACATATGTTTTATCTCCCAACTTCAAGTAGGTAACCAGACCTTTATGCTTCTTTGCCTCAGGGAAGTTTGGATGATAAAAACTGATTGAAGAGAAACTCAGTATTATGCCTGGTGTTATCGGAGGAGGGGGAAACCATATCACTGGTAGGTGAAAGGGCCTCAGTAATGTCAGGGATTGAATATCCTGCTGGTCCAGCATAATGAGGATTCAGCATTGGATAAACTTTGATTTAAATAAAATAAAGACATGACATTTCTTGCTATATTTATTTTCTATTGCTATTTTAACAAATACCACAAATTTAGTGGCATAAAACAAAACATACTGAGCTGGCCCGTGGCTCACTCAGGAGAGTGTGGTGCTGATAACACCAAGTCAAGGGTTAAGATCCCCTTACCAGTCATCTTTATTTAAAAAAAAAAAAAAACTCATACTTATTAGCTTATACTTCTGTATGTCAAAAATCGATATAGATCTTACAGGACTAAAACCTAGGTGTTGGCAGGCTTCATTCTTCTGGAGGTTCTAAGGAAGGATCCGGTTCCATGCTCATTTAGGTTGTTGGCAGACTTCAGTGTTTTGTGGTTATTGCTACCTGTCAGCTGAGAGCTGCTTCCAGCTTCTAGGGGTCACCCATGTTCTTTGGCTCATGGCCCCCTCCTCCATCCTCAAAGCCAACAACGCTGGGTTGAGTCCCTCTCATGATTCAAATATCTCCTACCTCTTCCATCACATCTCTCTACCCAACCCTGTGCCTTTCATTTCCACCCAGATAATCCAGGATAATCTCCCTATTTTAAAGTCAAATGATTAGCAACCTTAATTCCCTTTTGCTGTGTAAAGTAACATACTCACAGGCATTACATCAGGGGTGAAGATCATGGGGGTCAAAATTCTGACCTTGGTGTTATCAGCACCACGCTCAAACCAACTGTGCTAACCGGCCAGCCTCTGAATAGGAAAACCATGATGCAAAATGATTAAAACAAGAATGTCTAAATAGCTACAAAGACCTCGACAGATATAATACTTTAATTAGTCTAGAAGAAAACATATAATGTAAATAATAGCCCATTGTGTTAGTCCATTTCTGTTGCTTATAACAAAATACCTGGAGATGGGTAATTTAGAAAGAAAATAAAATTTATTGCTTGCAGTTTCTGAGGCTAGGAATTCCAAAGTCCATCTGGTTGTGGCAACAGTAAACCAGGGGTCTCACATTGCAAGATGGTGGGAGCAGAGAGAGCAGAGGCAGAGGCTAACCTCCTCATCTTCAATCCACTACACTCATTAATAGTTTAATTAGTCTTAGGGAAAAGCTTATTTATTGAAAACTTTCCTTTTGTCAGGCACTATATTAAGCACTTTACATGCACTAGCTCATATAATCTCAGCAACAACCCTACAAGGTAAACATGATTATCTCCACTTTACAAAGAAAACTAAGACATTGTACTGGCTTGAATTATGTCCCCCCAAACTCACTGAAGCTTGAATTGTGTACCCCAAGTTTTATGTATTAGAAACTTAGGCCACACTGTGACTGTTAAGAGGGTGGAAAATCCTATTATGGTAATTGAAAGGTGGAGGCTTGAGGAGGCCATTGCATTGTAGGACCATGCAGTAGTGAATGGATTAAAAATGGTAATCAGGGGTGTGATTCTGAGGGCTTTAAAAGAAGAGGAGAGTCTGTCTTTCTCTCTCTGCTCTCTCTGCTTCCACCATCTTGCAGTGTGAGACCCCTGGGTCACTGTTGCCACCACCAGATGGACTTTGGACTTCTCAGCCTCAGAAACTGTAAGTAATAAATTTCATTTTCTTTATAAATCACTCAGTTCTGTGTATTTTGTTATAAGCAACACAAAACAGACTAATACAGGCATAGATTAAGTAACTTGGTCAAGGTCACAGTTAGTAACCATTTGAGAATTTATAAATTGGAATCGTTAA
This sequence comes from Cynocephalus volans, assembly GCF_027409185.1. Classification (NCBI taxonomy): domain Eukaryota; kingdom Metazoa; phylum Chordata; class Mammalia; order Dermoptera; family Cynocephalidae; genus Cynocephalus; species Cynocephalus volans. Next base: position 104,405,372 of record NC_084461.1, read on the forward strand.
CAAAGATGTCCAATGCTGAGATACTTGTCTGTTTTCTTATACAAAGCACTGAATAGACATAAATAGTTCTAGAAATCACCAGTATTGGGTACAAAGTAAACCAGCTGAGAAGACACTATAGTTTACATTAACTCAGTCTGTCAAGACTGCTGGCTCTCCTGGTGATTTTCTGGAAATTTTAATTTCAAAATTGGACACAAGAACAAAATAGAAGACATGAATAGACAATATTATGAAAAAGTTACCAAGGAATTGCCCTCTATATACTCCAGGCTCAAACGATTCTACAAATATATAATTTCAAACATTCAGAGAATGGATTGTTTTCATGATTAAAACTGTCACGGAAGGGCCGGCACATGGCTCACTTGAGTGAGTGCGGTGCTGATAACACCAAGGCCACGGGTTCGGATCCCTATATAGGGATGATCGGTTAGCTCACTTGGGAGAGTGTGGTGCTGACAACACCAAGTCAAGAGCTAAGATCCCCTTACCAGTCATCTTTTAAATAAATAAATAAATAAATAAACTGTCATGGAAAACATGGAAAGCTATTCAGTCATTTTATGAAGCTAGCAAAATTCTGATGCCAAAAACTTGACAAAGACAGTACACACACACACACACAAAATTTGTTTATGAATACAACAAAAATATAAGAAAATATTAGCAAACTGCCTTTAGAAGAAATTAATTGAGTGATAAACTGTGATGGAGTAGTTTATCAAGGAAATGGGAGAATTGTTTCATATTAGGAAATCTGTACATCAAATGCATTGTATAATAAATCCAATAAGAAAATTCATATGATAAGAAAAGCTAGAAATGCATTACAGAAACTAAACAGACATTACTGTTTTAACCAGACCAGTTCTCTTTTAAAAAAGAAAAAGAAAAACTGGGGAACTACAGATAGGATACAATTAGTATCTACCTATCTTGGACTTAAAAGATGATTAATGAAGCATTACCAATAGACAATGTGAAACTTAAAAGTGAAACATCCCCCATTTAAATCAAACTAAAGTCAGATTCCAACTGTCACCATTATTTTTTAGCATTATTATTTAATACTACCTAATTTTCTAGCAAATGCAATTAAGAATTGTATTAGTCCATTTCTTTTGCTTATAACAGAAATACCTGAAACTGGGTAATTTGTAGAGAAACAACATTTATTGCTTACAGTTTCAGAGGATGGGAAGTCTAAAGCCCAGGGAACACATCTGGTGAGGTGACTCTACAGCAATTCTTGGAGAACTAGTGTCATATGGCAAGAGTGGTGGAGCAGAGAGAGAGTGAATTCCCTACTCCTACTTTTAAAGCCCTGAGAACCACATCCATGACTGCCATTAAACCACCAATTTATTAATCCATCAACTAGGGCATAGTCCTCACAATCTAATCACTTCCTCCAGGCCCCACCTTTCAATTACCATAATAGCATTTCCCACCCTCAACAGTTACAGTGGGGATTAAGCTTCCATACATGGACTTTGGGGAACACAGTTCAACCCATGGCAAGAACCAAACCAAGCATAGCATTTCTTTTATGTTTTGGTGCCTGGCTGGTAATGGAATTCAAACCCTTGACCTTAGTGTTACAAGGCTCTGCCCTAACCAACGGAGCCAACCAGCCAGCCGTCTAAGCCTAGCATTTCTAACAAGAGAAACTACACCTTTTAAATGATTTGGATTAATTCACAGGAGACTGGTAAATTTACTTACAGTTTAGGTGAGCAATTTCCATTAACAAATATTTTACAAGTGAAAAAGATATAATTTTCTATAACATGCATGTTTCACAAGCTTTGAAGTCACCCAAGCTTCACAGCTAAATGTTATATTGCTAGGAGCTTAACTAAAAAACTTTGTAGTTGAACAATGATAACTGAAATACTCTTCCTTAATTTAAATAAACAATAAAGAGAAAAGAATTATGATAACAAGAAAAATAATATATGCACAAACATAAATAAGAGAAATTCTTTCAGCTAGTCTCCAACAAAGCCATTTGTTTTTTGTGCCTCCATGGTAAATAGAAAGTAAATATTCTCTATCTTCTCCTTCTTATATTATGAAGACAATTTAACAGTGTTTACAATCTCTCAATATTTACTGGCCAGAAGTTCAATAGTAATTTCTGCATTCCTATAACCAGGGTTAGTCACAGGCATTACATTACCGATTTCTATATAAACACACTACAATAAGAGATGTTACTACTGAGAAGGAGAGAGGAAAATCTTGGTTTTCTCCAATAATTTTATATATGTATATATATCCCAAGATAATAAACAGAAAAACTAAGGATTAATTCGGATGAATGTGAAGATTCAATAAAATGACCAGAAACAAGACAGGCAAAAATCAAGATGTCCTATATGTCAAAAGACAATTATAGGAAATTAGTTTAGTCTATAAAACCAAAGTCAAAACTGCACATAAGCTCTATACGCTTGCTGATAAAGTTGTTTCCTATGAGAATACAGGTTAAGAATTGTGACATCCTTATGCATGTGCACTGGAATTGAACAATTAAGTAATGGATGGTAGGAGCCAGGTTTCTCACAGTTGGAGTGGGAGTTTACAAGAGGAAGAGGTTTGAATGATACTCGTACATGTGATAATGGATCAGAATCTGAGATATCTGTATAAATTCATGTTTAGCTTAATACGTTATATATATTATATGTTTATATATAATATATGTTATATATATTATATATATATGTTATACAGAGAACGTGTTTATAGACTATGTGTATAAGTATATACACAAGTTAATACACACGTGTATTTCCTTGCTCTGTCAGCTGAGAGGGCCCAGAAGCAATAAATCTCTGTAGCAACAAGCACATCTAGCACCCAGATGTTGGTTTCTAATAGTATTTTATAAAAGGAACCAGGGCTCCTTGAAGAGAAGACTGATTCCAGGAATGGAGCAGAAAATATACAAGATGAGCTGTGAGCATGTAGTAGTGCCAGAAAGTAATGAAGTGCAAAAATAAAAATAATTTTAAATAATTTTAAAACACAAACAATGAGGGAGGTATATCAAAGAGAAACAGGAATCAACGGAAAGAGCTCCAGTGGTCAAAACTAGAACAATTTGAGCCATAAAATAAGTAAAAATATTGAATTATAACCTCTTAACCTAAAACACACACACACACACAATATCTCCAAATATGTTGAGTTTATTTGCAAATAGAAAATAAGATTATAATCCAGAATGCATACCATGACAAGTCATGAATGCATTAGGTGAGGAAAGGGTAAGAGAAAGCTATTATTGGCCAAAAAAAAAAAAAAAAGCTATTATTATCATGTAAGCTGTTTGGAAACAGACTTCATTGGTTTCAGAGGCTCAAAGTCAGATTTGTTGTCAGTTTTTTGGTTGAAATGACATTACTGGGCAGTTTCTTCTTGGAGCATCTCATCTGAATTACTGCAGTTCTAAAGAATGTCAAGTGATAAACCTTGTCACAGAAACCTGTGTACATGCAAAGCAGGAGATGAAGGAAATGAAGGACATGAAAGGATTTCTGTTGGGTTTTAGAAAATCCTTATCTCAGATATGATTTGTCCCCACCCAAACTCATGTTGAGGCTTGGTTCCCAATGTAACAGTGTTGAGAGTTGATGGGACCTTTAAGAGGCACTTGGGTCATGAGGGATGTGCCCTCATGATGAGATTAATGCAGTTTCCTGGGAGTGAGTCATGGCCAAGAGCGGTTGTTATGAACATGAGTTTGGCTTCCTCATCTCTTTCTTGCTCTTGACTTCTCACCATGTGATGCCCTCTACCATGTTAAAAAGGCCCTTACCAGATTTGGCCCCCTGACCTTGAACTTCCCAGCCTAACAACTTTAAGAAACAAATGTCTTCTCTTTATGAATTACCCAGTATCAGGTATTCAGTTATAACAACAGAAAATGCACTAAGACAGTACCCAATGAAATAATTCTGCTTTATTCACACTTATCAATGGGTGTGGGAAGGGGGGAGAGAGTGGGAGAAAAGCAAAGTTCAAAGCCAATGGGTGGGGGAGGGTCCCCAAGAGATGATTGAGGATAGATTCCCATCTGTCTGTGGGAACCCCTACTACCACTCTTCAGGTATTCCAAAGCTGGTATCATTGGTCTAGGCTCATAGATATCGTTCCATATGTTAAACTGTCTATCTAAGGGTATCTATAAATAGATACCTTATATCTGTCTATCTCAATCTTGAAATTTCTTTAGAAGCACTCCCTCCTGACAGCTTTGAGCCCCAGTGAGCATCTTAGTCTAACATGTCATCTGTTGGCATCTCCTCATTTGAGCCAATAACTAAAAGTCACAAGCCCCAACCTGATCTCTCCTTTTGAATTATTCTGTGTTTTGAATTGAAGTGTAGAGGAAAGTGTGAACTTAGCTTAAAAGCATTCTGGCAGCTGCATTTTGTTCCTCATTCTTAAATATCCTTGAGGGACAATGTTGTAAAAGTAATTATCAGTGATTTTTGCTTCTTAAAGTTTAAGTTCTGTAAGCAATATATACAGAGTCAAATCCTTGAGCAGCGAGAGGCCTGGTTTTGCTCATCTTCTTCCTCCAAAGTAACTACCATATACGTGAACTCCTATAGTAGCCTTCGAAGACCTTGAGGTTAAGAACTGTTTGTCATCACCCTACCCTTCATGTACTGAGCTGTGCCATTAACAAGGAGCCTCAGAATGGTGCCATGCTAAAATTCAGCCTGAGACTGAAATGTGAGAGCACAAACTATCCTCATAGAATTATGGAATTCTAGAACCACTGGGCTCCTCAGAGATAATCTCTTATAACCATATAGCTAAGGAAACTAAGGGCCAAACATTTTAAATTATTGCTGAAAGGTCTGACAGCAAGGGAGTACTAGCTAGATAGAGCCAAGTCTCCACTTCCTTTAATTCATTTTCATAAAAGCATCACATAATTAGGAGAAGACTGTGTAGCAGTGCTATCTATGGACCAAGCATTTTGTGCTAGGTAGAACACAGTACTTTTGCACCTTCTGTAGATTTAGGGTAGTTGAAAGTGAATATCTATTATTTAGATAATTCGAGAAATCTGAATGAGGTCTGTAGATTAGATAACAGTATTATATTAATGTTAATTTCCTTGTTTTAAAAACTGTGATTGGTCAAGGGTTCGGATCCCCTTACTGGCCAGCCATTGAAGAAAAAAAAAATTGGGGTTATACAAGAGTACTTCAAAAAGCTCAAGGAAAGACATATCATCTTTTAATTCTACTTTTCCATGAACTTTTTGAAGCACCCTTGTGTAAAAGAATGTCCTTGTATTTGGGAATTAAACACTGAAGTATTTAGGGGTAATAAAGTAGTGTGTCTGCAACTTACTCTTAAATGTTTTAAGGAAATATGTGTGGAGAGAGACTAAGAAAGAGAGACATGGTTATAAGGTGATAACAGAGAGATGGAAAGAAATGCACAGATTAAAGATGTATTTCAGTGGTAAAGTCAAAAGATTGATGATTTAAATATGTAGGATAAAGAAAAAAAGAATGATGGGAAGCTCACAGATATTTGGCTGGGTGATAATGGTGTCATTAATTGAGATAGGAAAGACTGGGGTAGTGCATGTTTGGGGGAGAGTGGTGGCAAAATAAGGTGCTAAGAATTCTGTTTTGTCCATACTATGCTTAAAGTGCCAGTGTTGAAATTAAGTGGAGATATCAAGTAAGCAGTTGGATATAAAAGTCTAGGATATTAGGAAAAGGTCAGCAGTGGAATTACAGATTTGAAATTAATGCTGATATTATTAAACATGCTTTTGATTTTTAAAAAACAGGAATTCAACTGTACAATAGAAATACCTGGTGTTTTCCTGATTTCAAAAGGGGCAGCAAATAAAATGAACTATCACTGTGCTATACGTAGCTTTTACTATAGCTAGAACAGCTCCATGAGATCTTTTCAAATCCCTTTAATTGTATTGTGGACTTCCATGAGATCTGGAAGATGAAGATGACCACTGGTTCTTCTATAATCTGTTTTTAGTATACTGTTCGTGGGAGTCATTGGTAAAAGAATGGAGAACAGATGAATAGGGAGAAATCTGATAATTCTCAAAACAGGTGTAAATCATTGAAATAGCATATACATGATTTAACAGAAATAGAATCAGAATTCCAAAATACATACCCTCTGAATTTCATCATAATACAAATCTAGAAATTCCTGCAAAGAGGAACGTGATATAGCCTTGCCATTGACATACCCCTTTGAACAATCTGAAATAGAGCAGCATTATATTGAATTCCATGCTGTAGCAGATGGTACTATAGCAAAGCCCTGGTGTTATTACTGAAATTATAACTTACATTTACGTATAGCACTTTGCAATTTATAAAGTCCTTTTACCAATATTATTTCATTTTCTTCTTCCCTCAGCCTTACAAGGTAAATAAGATACATATTATCATCTATATTTGACAGATGAGGAAAAATGACGGCCTCTGAAAAATGAAGTGGCTTATCTAAATTAACATGGCTATTTTAAGTGACAAGACTATGCTTAGAAGCCAGGTTTTTGACTGCTGGCCTGGTTCTCTTTCAGTGATACCATAAAGCCTCTTTCATTCTTCCCACACTGTTAAGTAGTTACTAATAGTTTCCCCAATTTTGTAAGGTACATGTGAGATAACTTAGAGTGAAATGAATGGCTTGACATCGTGAAATTACATCAGAAAGAACTAACATTAGAATTTATGTTTCCTGAGTTGCTATTTTTAACTAATCCATTAAACATTCGCTGATGATTCAGCTAGAGATATTTACCATTGTTTCTTCTAGTATAGTAATTATGTAAATACCTTGAGCTAAAACCTATGGGGAAAAAAATGCCTGGTATAAATTCTCTTAAGAATGCTTATAATTCAATTCGTCACTACTTTTACAATATAAGTTTTCAAAGAGATAACGGTTATATTAGCAACATACATGTTTCCTTTTTCAGAAGGAAGTTTAAAAATTACAAAATTGCTGCAGCAGATGTGGTTATTACCACCCCCACCTCCCAGAAAGAGGAAGTTTAAAGAAAAACTAAATATACAAATAATGTTAAAATAGATGTTAGAACTCATGAGTAGACTCATTGTGGCAGTCACACATGGGAAATCTTAGATTTTACATTTTGGAGACATGTTATGTACAAAGCCCCTATTCATTGAATTGGCATTATATGGGCATATGATAAATGATTTATTTTGTTTATTTTAAAAGAGGTGTAAGTGTAGTTTAAGAATACCCTAGAGAACAGCAAGTTGAAGTGTTTCTCCTCTAGGTATCATGTTTCTCTTCTAACATCTTTTTTTTTTTTTTGTAAAATAAAAGAGATTATCCATTCTTGCATTCAAATAGTAGCTTTTGAACACAAGCTCCAGAATTAGAATTCAATATGGAAATATATCAGCTAATAGCAATTAATTTTGGCCCAAGGCATATAGTTATGGTTTCAATTGACTTGTTACTTGCCCTTAGAAAGTCACTGCTATACTAAAAACATACACAGTGGCTCACAACTATTACATATAGTTGAAGACTGAAAAGATTCATACTCTTCTATACCTGCATTCAACCAAACCAGAATTATTCTAAAACAATATAATCCATGATGTGGAAGATCAGTAGTGTATATAATCCAAAATAGTACATAATCTCCAAAGAGGAATTTAGGTCATGCATTTTAGTAAGACATGAATATTTCACATCCTGAGATTTTATAACTCCTAAAATAGATTAAGCTTTATTATGAATACTGAAGATCTAACCAGACAAGAGCTAGGTTTTATATTCTAGTTCCTAACTACAATATTTTCAAACCAAAAATTATAAAAAATAATCTGAAATAGTCTGAAATCAGTCCTGCTCTAGATAATACATGAAGCCTGGACAACCCATTTCTAGCTTCTACCCCAGTTACTGCCCCTATACCCCCGATCCTCTTCCAAAGACAGAAGCTCTTGATTTTCTACCTGGCCCCAATCTTTGGAAACCGTACTGCCTTCTCTGAGGTAGGACAGTCGAAAAGTTTTTGTTATGCTTTTCTGTATTTTCTAAATTTCCTATAATAAACAATTTAAAAATCAGTTTTTAAGAAGCAATAAAAATATTAAGAGATTTAAGGATCACTAGTTCACATGCAGGTGATTCAGTAATAAGTGATACCTGATAATACTAATGTCATGCCATTTGTATCCTTGTTCTGATTCCCAGTAATGATTACTGGCCTCATAACTGAGGCCTTCCTGATTAGGAATTCTGTCTTGTTTCTTCTACTGCCACGGACGACTTGGAGCCCTTCACTAAGCCCTGCCTCCTGCCACTCTCATCCATGGAAGTGGGACCCTGTTAAATGCTGCCTTACTTCCCTCATAATGTACACGATAGCAACACTCACTCTCAGGTCACCCTTGGGACCCCGGATCTAAGCTTTCTGATGATTTACCACTTACCTAGCTCACCACTATTACCTGTTGCTATATTCCCTAGAGACCAAGTTCTGTAAGTCTGGGGGATATCATAAGCTCATGTCTATATGGCAGATTTAGCCCATTAACATATTTGCTTTGGCATACTCAATGTTTGAAATGTTTAAATTTGAATGTCTTTGGGCCAGACATACATTCACTGGTTTGCCACAATCTCCAGCACTCCCTACTGTATTATAAGTCCCACTTTATTAATTTGCTTATCTACCTGGGATTTGAAGTCTTTTGAGTTAGACTCTTTGGGAGAGAGCTCCTCCATACTGTGCCAACAGAGCTCATCATCTCAGCTGAGTTCTACTTACCCAGGACCTCAGCAGAATGTCTAATTCTGAGTCTCAATTTCTCCTGATCTTTCTGGCTCCATTGACATCAGCAAGCCCATTGTGTGAAATGACACCACCATCTCAGATGCTCAGAAAGAGAAGTGGGAGCAGAGGCAAATGGTGGATATTTGGATGCTCCTTCAGAATTACTGACTTGTTTACTACGTCCCTCCAAATTATAGCTGCATTTTCTTCTCTGAAGAAATCTGAAAAGAAGGAACTCACCAGAAGAGGGAAGCAAAGAACAGTCCATATTTACATGAAGATGCAAATCTAATGATTACCAATGTGAGCGTTAACTGCGCTTTTTGACTGAGTTTGAAACAACTATCACAAGGATGAATATTCATTGTCCAGCCTCCCCACATGTAGTAGGTCAGTTGGCCCTCCAGAAAGTGCACCCATCTTAATGTCCACATCCGCTAAGCATTCATTCCTATATGCCCTACAACATGTTAAGAATTTTTGGAGTTTGGGAAAGCATGTCATATCAGCTTGGAGAAGATTTGGAAGGGAAAAGAGTCCAGTTAGGTGGAGCAAAGAAGGAAGAGTCAGAATATGATAAGAAGCAAACAAGTATGAAAGCAAGTAAGGAGGAAGGGAGAAAGGGCGGAGGGGAGGCAGGGAAGCAGAAGGGCAAATCAACAATTTATTGAGCATGTACTAGGTACCAAGTGTGTACTTGATCCTTTAATAGACATTATCTCATGTAATACTCACAACCTCTCTTAAGTTCAGAGAGGTTAAGGACTTACTCAAGGTCAAAGGGACACAAAGCAACAAAGTTGGAATATAAAGCCAAATCTATGACTGAAAAGTCCATGCCCTTTTCATGACACCATGACTCTCTCCAAGGTGATTCATTTTTATCTATGCAGCAAACGTTTACATAAGAGCTACCTAAATAGTTATTTGAATAGATAAATTTGACTTTCAAAACAATCCTGTGAGGTAAGTGTTGTGTTTTCCTTTTTCACAAATGAGGAAACCAAGGGTCAAAGAAGTGAAATATTACACTGCAAGCCAAGGGCTCCTGCAAACATCTGCAATATTACTTGCTGTAGGCCACAAGCAGAAGGGTCCCCCATTCTCTGGGCATCTTGCAAACAGGTAAGCTAGATAGGGCCAGGATGCAGCTGGATACATAACAGGACTGTGCTTCAAGAGACAGAACCACCCCGTTCTTCTCCCCTTTGTAGGACAAGATGAGAGTAGACTTAAAAGTAAGGGACAAAATCTTGGCTGGGGCACTAAATGGTCTGAGTTTAAGTACCATTCATCTGGAGACACTATTTGTTAGCTCCTGTGGGAAGTTGGTTTGGGACACAGCTCTTCCCACTAGAGAGAAAGGTAACCACTGGTGCAATGAGAAGTTGTTTCAGACACAGCCCCTTCCACTGGTGAGGGGAGAGGAGTCCCCAGCCCCAGCTAGTTCATCCAGATAACCTAGAGAGAACCTCCAGGATCATTTATTGGACAATCCATCTTTAATCATTCACCAAAAATAGTGACAGAGCCAGGACTTGAATCCAAGTTGGTTTGTTTTTTTCAATCTCAGAACCCAGGTAGAAGTTGGAAAGCTAGTTCTTGATGAATGAAGACAACAGCTGAGTCTAATAAATATAGCAAATTTGGGGTTGTTTCACATAACTTAGTTGGGATTTCAGTTCTTTAAATGGCAGGTAACAGTCAAACAGGTAAATGGTTCCATTAAAGGATCCATTCACAATACCCCAAATACAGCAAGGGGCTTGAGAAGGAAAATATCCCCAACTTGAAGGGAAAAAAATACCTCAAAACCTCAAAGACTGACAAAGGAATCATAGTCCCATTAATTACTGGCCAGCTGCAAAAAGAAAAAAAAGGAGGGGCTAGCCATTACCTCGGTTAGGATGTAGCCCTATAGCACCAAGGTCATGAGTTCGGATCCCCATACCAGCCAGCCACCAAAAAATAAATAAATAAATAATAAACAATTTTTTAAAATATGGGAATTATCAAAACCTTTTTAATTAAATTCATTGTTTGAACTAAAGTACAACTTTATAAATAACTGTACTTGCTGTTCTTCACCAAAAAAGACTTTTTATGTAGAAAACTTCTTTATAAACTAATGCAAAAGATCAAGGAGCATTTCTACTCTAAGAGGCTTGTATCTCTCTCACTAATTAGTGATGCTATTTTTGTTTGTAAAATGAAGTCAACTATATGTAGGGAGTCGTAGTGTGAATACTTTTGTGAATAAGTACCTTATAATTTTTTTAAAGCTCCAATTAATTTTTAAACCATAATTCTTTTGGGGGGGTGGAGGGGCTAGCCAATATGAGGATCCAAACCCTTGACCTTGGTGTTACAACACCGTACTCTAACCAACTAAGCTAACTGGCCACCCCAGAATTCATTTTTTTAATATAGATATTTATTCTTGGTTTGCCGATTTTTCTATTATATTTGCATTTTGTCTGTGTAGTAGATTTAGAGCAAAGATTTACAATTTCCTTTATTCTTTAAAAGTCTCGTTGAGAGATGTTTTGTTTTATCATGTGAAGAACTATTTTTTGTTAAACTGTTACTAATATGAGATCACTCCTGTTCTTATTCCTTTCTAGCCTAAAAGTGAATCAAAGATGACAGACAAAAAATAAGAGTTTTTAATCAAAAATTGTTTTCACAAACACTTTGTTTGGTGAAATTATATTACCTCCTTTTTACCTGAGGTCAAAATCGGGCTTCAGTATTCATTTATTCCTACATTAGATCCTTGGAGGCATGGATCTGTGGATCAAATGACACATTGCTAATTCTTATGACTCACAAAGGCCATTTAAAGACAGAACATTCACCCTATAAATAGATTTATTTTTTTCTCTCCCTTCTGCTTTTATTTCGTTCCTGTTTCCTTCCCTTTTTTCTTTCTTCCTTTAGCTATGCACTCTATAATTTAATTCATAAATAAAACTAATATTGGAAAGTTCTATTTCATGATAAAATGGAAGAATTGAGTGTTAAAATATGAGAAAGTAAAATTTTTCTTGCTGAGTTTGTACTATATTTTACTTTCTACATATAGCCTACATATAGTTTCCATGTACAGGTTTGAGGCATAATATTACATTAACAATAGAAAATTGGTACTGAGGCTGATGAGGGGAGGGAGAAAAAAATTAGTACTGAGAAGTGGGCTATTGCTGTAACAAATAGCTGAAAATGTGAAAGTGGTTTGGAACTAGTTAATGGGTAGAAGCTTGGAAAATTTGGAGTAGGAGGCTAGAAAAAGCCTAGATTGCCATAAATGGAGTGATAAGGGCAATTCTGGTGAGGGCTCAGAAGAAGAAAATAGCTATAGAAAAAGAACGGGCTTTCTTAGAGATTAATTAAATGGTCATGATCAGAATGTTGGTAGACATATGGACACTAGTGGCCATTCTGATGAGGTCTCAGATGGAACTAAGAAACAAGGTATTGAAAACTAGAGTAAAGGCCATCCTTGCTAAGAACTTGGTGGAATTGTGTCCATGCCCTAAGACTTTGTGAAAGGCAGAACTTAAGAACTATGAACTAGGATATCTGCCAAAAGAAATAGTGAAGCAGCAAAGTGTTCAAGGCACTGCATGGTTTCTTTTGGTCATTTACAGTAAAATGAAAGAAGAGAGAAATGATTTAAAGTTAGAACTTATAGTTAAAATTAAAGCAGAACAGAAAGATTTGGAAAACTCTCAGCCCAGCCTTGTATAAAATAAAATAAATACATTTTTCAAAAAGCATGTCAGGAGAGAATAGGAAAGGTGTAGCCAAGTAAATGTTTGCTAAAGAGATTAACATGAATAGAAGGAAGCCAGGTACTATTTATCAAAAAAATGGGAAAATAACCCCAAAGGTATTTCAGAGGTTTTCAGTGCAAGCTAGGACCTTGAAGGCAAGGTTTCCAGATAGGTGCCCATGAGACCACAGCATTAGTGAATTAGCCCTGCACCTCAGGACTCTGCTCCCAAAATTCTGGCACAGTGCCCCTTAGATGCCCCAGCCATGGCTCAATGGGCCCAAGTGTGGTTCATCCTATTGCTCTGGAAAGTACAAGCAATAAGCCTTGGCAGCATTCATGTGGTACTAATTCTGCAGGTGCACAGAATGCAAGAACTATGGGCCCATGAAGCCTCCAACTAGATTTCAAAGGATGTATCAGACAGCCTGGAGGACCCAGGCAGAAACCTGCTGCATGGATGGAGCTGACACAGGGAGTCCCCACTAGGGACTAGTGGAGCCACAGGGATGGGGCTACTACCAAGACTACAAAAGTATAGAGCTACCGGCATGCATGTCTAGCCTGGCAAAGATGCAGTCACAATACTCTAACCTGTGATAGCTGCAGCATGGACTGAATTCAGCAAAGCCATAGGGGCAAGGCTGCCTGAGGCCTTGGGGGCCCAACCCTTGCCCCATTGTACTCAGGATGTGGGACATGGAGTCAAAGGAGATTATTCTCCAGATTTAAGACCTTATGATTTTCCCATTGGCTTTTGGATCTGCTTGGGTGAAGTTACCCCTTTCTTCTTGACTATTTCTCCTTTTTGAAATGGGAATGTTGGGCCAGCCTATGGCTCACTTGGGAGAGTGTGGTGCTGACAACACCAAGTCAAAGGTTAAGATCCTCTTACCGGTCATCTTTTTTTAAAAAAAGAAATGGGAATGTCTATCCTATGCCTGTTCCACTGTTTAATTTTGGAAGTACATAACTTTTTAATTTCACAATCTCACAGCTGGACAGGAATTTGCCTCATGATGTGAAGTAATTTTGGCCAATGAGCTATGACAGTAAGCCTAATGGGGGCATCCAACAGAAGTTTCTCTTAGCTGATAAAAAATAGATCCATAGGGGCTGGCCAGTTAGCTCACTTGGTTAGAGCATGGTGCTAACAACAACAAGGTCAAGGTTTTGGACCCTCGTACTGGCCAGCTACCTCCGACCACCCAAAAAATAGATCCATAGAAGAAAATGGCTTCTCTTCTTCATCTTGATGATGTATTATCTTATTTAATCTTGAATTCATAAGGGGACAAGCCTCAGAGCAAGAACCAATGTGTCAAAGATGAAAGAGTGAAAAATAGAAAAAGCCTAACCCCTTAATGATACCACTGAAATGAATATGTTTTACATTCCCACAAGTTATAGGCTGGGTCACACAGTTAGGGGTTTTGTTTTGGTTTGGTTTCCCATATTCCATGTAATGTGGTGAACACTATGTAATGCCCTACATGCCTTCTTTCTAACATGTGAAAAACATTTGAAAAATAAATTCAAAGTTAAACAGTTTACAAAATGACTGAGAGAACCCTGTGCCCTTTTCTTTGTTTTTGCACTGTGTAGTTATTTAGGACATAGTCCTATCTCAAGATTATTCAACTCCTCAAACAAAAAAATGTTAAGGCTGACTGCTTCTTTACTAAAGGAAAAACAGCAAAGAATGAGATAAGATGCTAGCTTAAAATGTTACATTATTTGAACTACATGCTTAAATATTTCATTTAATGTCCATCCAATGAAGAATTATTATAGCAGCAGAAATTTTTTTTTTCCAACTAGAATAAAGGCCTCTATTCAAAATCCAAGCAGAGTTCTTTGAGGAATAAAAGGTACAAAAATAACAGCAAGACAACAGGAATAAAACCCACATGAATCACTGTGGCATCCAGTTTCTATTACAAAAAAAAAAAAAAGCTACAGTCCATCTTTCAATTTTTAAAAAATTCCTGACATTACAGAACTAAACTGAAATGTGTTACTATTAATATTCCTCTTATATTTTTTGTATTAGTATTAATATCCCACCTTTTCATTTCCATGACAAACAGAAAAACTCATGAGCCAAAAATAAAATAAAATAAAAACAGGGAGAAGCTTATAAAACTAAATATGTATCTCAGTATTACCGGCTGAACAGAGAAAGGAATTAAAATGCTTTATTTCAAAAATCATGAGTGGATGATAAAGTGTGTAGAAAGTGAAAATTTACAAACTATTTAAACCTGGAATTGCTGACTGTTCAGAAACTACATAGATGGATCATGGGTGGTGGGGAACAGCAGAAAGCAATTATGGATGAATAGGCATTGTTCTATCTGCTCCTCATGCCACCCATCTCTGAAGACAGCCTGACATTGACTAGATATTGAGCCGGGCTAGCGCTGGCAGCAGATCCAGTGATGGTAACCTGCGTATCATCAGATCCTTATACTGCGTTTGCAATTTTGATCTGCGCTCTGGACATCTGACGGATCTCATTGCTTTTGGCATCTTGGTGCCCGATTATGCAGTCAATCAAATCATTTGGAATGGTGAGTTCATGAGAAATAGTCTGAGCAGATGCATCCAAACCTACCCAATAGCCTTTCACCTTTGGAGAGAGCTGGATTCAATGCCTTGTGTCACAGAAAAAATGAGACTTTTTCATTGCCAACTTTTGCCGCTTGGTCAACTCTAGAGGTGGTCCCTCCAGGTCAGGGTTGAGGCACATGGACTGGGTGGTGAAAGCGCGCACTGTCACTGCCTGTGCTGTACCTGTCCTGACCACCTACAAAGATAACCAGAGAACTGAACAGCTTGGGCCAGGTGGAATGGTCACGCGGTTTGGGCGGGACTCCAACATGACCACGCAGATCTGTTTGACACACTCGATGACGGATTGCAGAATGTCAGCAGTAGTGATGGCCCACTCAGTTGAATTGAGAAGCATATCTCATGTCACCTGCACCTGAGCCCCAGTACTCTCTCGTATTTCCTTATCTTGCAACCACCTTTTCCAGTGAGAGACCCACAGGAACCACCAGCCTCAGGGTGACCAAGGGTCTCCTGGCAGCTGTGCTATGGGTCATAGAGCTGTTAATGTCCTCTTCCAGTTTGTCAAAGATCATAGCAAAGGCTTTGAATATGGTATTAGTGGCTCCAGCTAAAGTGGTAATTCTCTCAGGATAATTACCTTCTGAGATGTTGATAGTGCACCACTCTCCTCAGGCGCCTTCTTAACTGATTCTTTTTTTCTGATGATACTGCCAACTTCCTTTCCACATATAAGTAGCTGGATGGTAACAGTGACATTTAATCCACCTTCAATCACACCGGTGTCCATGCTGAGCAGTGTTCTGGGGAGCTGAACTTTGAGTGGTCAAGGCTTTGGTCACCAGCGGGGGTGAAAGTTAAAAACTGTAGGCACAAGAAGACTGAGGGGAAAAGGAAAGTGGGCAGGAAGGTGAGGGGGGGCCCTTCACGGGCAGGCAGAGGAGGTAGGGGAGGTGGAGGAGGAGGAGGAAGGGGAAAAGATACCCCAGGGCAGGTGGAGGGTGGCAGAGGACAGGTGGGCGGAAAAGGGCACAGACTGGGGCTGCTCCGGCTGCTGCCTGTCACAGCAGCAGAATTTGACTTAGTATAAAATAAAATCAGTGTTGTGAACACTGTGGGTAAAGAGTCAAGAGAAAAGCATTGCTAGTCCCTTGAGGAGATGATATAATTCACACTACTACTTGTATAGAAGAATCGTATTTTTCCCTATTCAAAATTGAATCATAGACAGAGATAAAAAGATACAGCTTCAGAAACTGTAGAATGCCTAAGATATGCATGAATCTTCTCATTTACTTACTCATTTTTTCCCCCACGGGTACATGGGGAGTTTTTATTTTGTAATGAGGAGAGTGAAGGGTGTATTTCATGTGGGAGGGAGCAGGGGAGAATAAAGGTGACTGATGGTGTCTCTTCCCCAGTTGGCCCAGTTTCTTTTTTTAAGTTCCTTTATTTATTAACATTATGTTTTTACATTCTCAAATGTTGTTGCAGAGCAGTTGGGGAGGGGGAGAGGAGAAGCAGAAAGGAAATAGGGTGGGAGAAGGAGGAAGGAGGGTGGCAGGGTTGAGGAACTGCACCCCCCTCATTCCTGCAGGGGAACCTGGGCCACTTCCTCTTGCAGTCTAATGGTCATTGCTGTGCTGGTTGTGGATGTTGGGGGGCGTGGCTGAGGCCCCCAGCTCTCGCTGCTCCCTGGCTTGGGAGCCCAGCTGGCTTCCTGTCCTTCTAGGTTTTTAAGTGTTCTTTGGTGGTGTTAGACCTTTACTAGTTAATATCAAACTTTGATCTGTGGCTATTTTGGTTTTTTCATTCAGTACTGTGTTGGATTATTTGCTGCTCTCACCACTTAAACTCTGCACTGAAACTAATCTGTTGTCTGTTGCTCACATCTAAAATGGAGGAACTTCCTGTGGGGACCAGCACTTGAGCCCTGTAGTTGAGCTAAATTGCTGCTTTGCTGCTGATTTTCTGGGAAGGTTTTTTCATGCAGTTCAGGTTTTGGTTGTTGACCTTTTATGTACTTCCAGGCATTGTGAGATCTGCTACACCTGGGTTGTATAGGAACTTTTGTCTGGGCCTGAGACTTTTCAGAAAACTGCACCCCCTGCAGATCTGTATTCCTGACCAGACTCCACTGAGTAGTTCTGCACTGATTGGGGAGCAGATCAGTTGCCCTTGCTGTACCCCAGCGTTCTCCCAGTGGGCCCATTTCCCCCACCACCCCCACTCCAAACACTTCCCATGGGGCGGGCTATGTACCGGTCCCTTGCAATGACTCACTGGCCTCTCAGTGGCTCCTTTTTTTAGTTGTTGTGGCTCCTCAGTCCTATGTGGGTCCACAGGAAACTTGTTAGTGGTCTTGCTGGCCTGAGGGCCACCAAGGCTCTCTTCTCCCCTGCCACATCCAAGCAATTCCATCCAAAGGGCACAGCAGAGGCCTTTGCCAGCTCCTTTTCCGTGTGCTCACCAGCTCCAGCTTGGAAGGGGCCAGGGCCTGAAATGGCAGGAGCAGTCCTTTCTTTCTCTCATCGTGGCTTCTCCTGCCTTCGTGCATTCTGTAGGTCTCTCCTCCTCTTTGCCTGAGCTCTAGCGGACACAATTTGGCTATTGTTGCCTTTTAATAGTTATAAATTGGTTGATTTGGGGCTGGCCTGCCAAGGGTTGCGATCCCCTTACCGGTCAAACCCAGTGACGCTGGGAACTGTCTTCCACCATCTTGACCAGAAGCTCTCACTCATTTAAATAAAAGAAACTAAATATGAATTTTAAATTCATTGACTTTTCCTCTTATATGATATGGGAAGCTTTAAGTTTAAAAGATATGATACAGGAATCTTTTAAGCTTAAAAGATTTAAACTTTTTTTATAAATGACTACCATAGCCTATTTTTCAATAGGACAAATGTTATAGGAAATGAGTATACAAAATAAGAAACAGAAAGTGGGAGTGCTTAACAATGGCTTTAATTTTGCTCCTTCCTTTCACACAAACAAAAACGCCTGCAAAGAGCTTCAAATACTATGCATGTGCTGCTGATTCCCAAATTTATAGCTCCTGAAAAAGTCTTTTGCCTGCCTCCCCACCTGCTCCTATTTATTCTTCAGATCTCAGACTAAATGTCAATTCCCAGAGAATCTTTTTCCTGAGATGCAACACTAAGTCAGTTCTAAGAAAGGGGTTTTAAGGATTGGCAGTCAGCTCAGTTGGTTAGAGCATAGCCTGATAACTCCAAGGTCACAGGCGCAGATCCCAGTGACTAGCTGCCAAAAAAAAAAAAGAGGGGGAGTTTCAACCTTTTTGATCTTGACACGGAGTAAGAAACATATTTCATCTCATGATCTGGTGCACATACATGCAAATATTCATTCTTAAACAAATAATTGCCCCATGTGCCAGTGACGATTATAAAGCACAAAGTGAATAAAACAGATAAAACTCTTGCCCTGATGGAGCTTACATTCTGATGATCCTGTTTCTGCCTTTGCCTCCCTTAAAACTATTCTCAATCCTGCAACCAGAGTGATCCCATTAAACATAAGTCAGATCATGTCACTCTTCCACTCAATACTGTCCAATGGCTTCCCATACCACTCAGAGTCAAACCAAAGGCACTACAACAAGCTACAGGGCCTTACATGATCTGGCCCCCCAAGTGGCCCTCTTTTCTCATCACCAGCTATTCCTCCCATTTACTCCTCTGTAGTCATTGGCCTTGCTTTTCTTCAAGCAGGCCAGGCACACGCAGGGCCTTTGTACTGGCTATTTTTTCTGCCTGGAATATTCCTCCTACAGATATCCATATAGCTCACTTTCTCAATTTTTTGAGGTCTTTAATGAAAAGGTACCTTCCCACAGAGGTTGTTCTTGGTTACTCTTTGTAAATTTTTAACCCCTGCTCCTGACATTTTATATGCTCCTCCTTGCCGTTTCTCTTTTAGTTTCTTGTCACCTTCTAATATAGTCTATATTTTCCTATTTTATGTTATTTATTATCTATCTTTCCTCTAGAAAGCACACTCCGTAAGGATTTTTACTTACTGATAATATTAACTGAAATAGAAGTTTACTTACTGTTTACTTACTGATAATATTAACTGAAATAGAAGTTTCACAATAGAATACTTTTCCTTACTATTTGTGACTTACTCTATTTTCTATTATTTCTTTTGTTAAAAATACTGGTCTAGAGAGCTGGCTGGTTAGCTCAGTTGGTTAGAGCGTGGTGTTATAACACCAAGGTCAAGGTTTCGGGTCCCCATAACAGCCAGCTGCAAAAACAAAAATCAAACAAACAAAAAAATGCTGGTCTAAGCTACTATTTTGATTTCATGACCCACTCATTGATCATGATCCACAGTTTAAATGATAATGCCTTAACGGATACTTTCATTGTCCTCTAGACATTTGTTTTATAGCATATCATGAGAGAGAGTGTATGTGTCTTTTTGTTTATTCCCTGTCACACGGTGAGTCCCATGAGGGGATGAGAAGTCAGGGCTCTCTTACTCTATGTTTCCAGCATTCTGTAATAGCATAGCACTGTAACAAGTTCAAGTCACATGCAAGCAGAAGTTAAACGGGAGCAGAAACTGGACTCGCACACTAGCCACCAGGGAGATAATGAACACAGAGGGAAGTAGAAACTATGACCCATGAGACAGAGACAGAGCTGTTGCTCCAGCTGTAAGTCCATAAGTTACTTTACCCCTTTTCTTTTAGGGTGAGTTTTTGTTTTTTGAAAGTAATGCTACATAAATAGCAGATGAATCGAACATCTTGATCAATCAGAGCAAACAATCCAAATATGTCAGTAAATACATATCAATAGTTTCTAAATTTTAGGAAGGTGTTATTGGATAAATGGCAACTAACTTTATAGTATGGAGATGGTGAAGACGGAGGGACTGTTTGCTTCTCTCAGCCCCCCATGTCCTTTACCACCTAGCCAACTTCCTTTGCTCTGCTGCATAGCCCTGCTACACAGAAAGGGCTTCTGCCTGAACCCTTGCCCCATAGGAGAAAGGATGATCTAGAATGCATTAGGAAGATGCTTTCAAAGGTAAATAGGACTCAGAGGAGTAATCTCTGTCTGGGCATCCTCTCTTCTAGGAGGTTTAGGTGAAAAAGGCCTGATCCCCATTCAGGGAAGTGTCTAGGTCAGTAATTCAAGCCAACTCAAGTTTAGATTCTTTCTTTCTTTCTTTCTTTTCTTTCTGTCTTTCTTTCTTTCTTTCTTCTCTCTCTCTCTCTCTCTCCTTCTTTCTCTCTTTAATTGTGGGGAGGATAGGGCATCAAGAGGACCATTTTTACCAGGTTGGTCTAAAAATGCAACAGGATATACACATGGTCCCTACACTGACAGTTACAGTAAATTTCAAAATCCAAGCAGCAATTTGAAAAACTTTACTGAAAAACAAACACAGACTGTCTTGCTCTTTTTCATTGTAGCACATTTCATTGCTGCAAAACTCATTTTATATAAGAATTATAAAACCTGAGGTTCAAGTGTGGTCCAGTCTAACTCACTAGATTCTACATCGGAGATGGGAGGCAAAAATCCCAGACAGAAACAAAGCATTATTATGGCTGTGTTGTTTATGAAACCATATACACACACACACATATTAGTATTATATTTTGGGGGTATTTTTCATATATATATATAAATTATTTTAACATATGTTTCTATACAACTAACAGACTTAACCATGAAGCCAACAAACCTTAAGCTTCAGTGCTTCTCCTTTGCTTGGGCCACTTCTAAGTATTGAACCTAATTTTGTCTATTATTTTTAAAAGAGTCTCCAAATATATATAATCTTCAAGCCCCATAAAATCTGGATCTGCTCATTCCTTCAGGAATGTTATTGGTTGTATTGGCTGATTAAGGGTACAGGTAGCTGGCTAGTTAGTTCAGGTGCTTAAAGCACAGTGTTATAACACCAAGGTCAAGGTCAAAGGTTTGGATCCCCTTACTGGCCAGCCAGCCAAAAAAAAGGAGGGGTATGCCTAGAGGTTTCAGAAACTCAGGTCTGACTAGCAGTCCTGGTTCTCATGAGCCTCAACAGTTGTGTCACAAGTTGAGGAGTTGCAGCTGTGATGCTAGAAAAAAAGAAAGAAAAAAAAAGATGAAGAAACTTTTGCTTTCCTCTTCTCAGCCATTAAACAGGGTAAATCAGGGCTCATAGAAAAATATAAAAGGAGACTGAAAAAAACAAATTAACATGGCTTAGCAAATGAGTATAGTTCAGTGTTTCCAAACTTTAGTCATTCACACCCATGATTTCTTCCATATTCACATATCATCCATTTCAATATTAAATTAATATTTTTATTTATATTGACTCACTTTTATATTGAATACCTAGTTTACTCTCATCCAAAAATAACATCTATGAAATCACAGGCTTCAAGTGTTAATTATATTTTTATATTTTTTCCATATTCAACTATTAAATATTAATCTGCTAATTACCTAAATTCACCCCACTTTGGGAAACAGTGGTATAGTTAAAGGAAAGAGCACAGAATTTGGACCAAAAAAACAAGACTTCAAAATCCAGTTTTGGGCCGGCCCGTGGCTCACTCGGTAGAGTGCGGTGCTGATAACACCAAGGCCACGGGTTCGGATCCTATATAGGGATGGCCGGTTTGCTCACTGGCTGAGCGTGGTGCTGACAACACCAAGCCAAGGGTTGAGATCCCCTTACTGGTCATCTTTTAAAAAAAAAAAAAAAAAAATCCAGTTTTGATGTTTTCCTCTGTGAAAATTTCTTTACTACTCTGAGCCTCTGTCTCAATCTATAAAATAAAGGAAAATGCCTCTTGCACTTCCTTTTTGAGTTAATGTGATATTTAAATTGCATAATAGCCATAAATATTTTTAATGCAAAAAACATGTGAGGGAGGAAAAAAGTATTATATAGGGCTATATAATAATGATAATAATAATACATAATACCATAATAAAGAAGTCAACTTATTTTATGCTTACTATATTTAAATACCTTTTAATCTGTAAGACTATATTTTTCTTTTTGAAAGCAAAAGTAGGGGTATAACATAGCGTTATTTATCCCATCAATAGGAAACTTAGAGGGGGGAAATCCCTCACCCTTCTCAGGAACGGAGCTGTTCTGTTCATTAGTTTGATTCCAGCCACTGCAATTCCAGAGCCTCTGTTGGCCATCATTGGGAGCAGCCCAGAAGGCTGAGCACAGTGTATGAGACTCCATCCATGCATGTAAATTGACTTGCATGATAATCCCAGAGCCATTATAAGCCTCATTTTTTTCCCACCCCGTAAAACTTAAACAGTGAGTTCTTACACTGTCTTACTACCAGGAGAGAGCAGCAGAACTGCTCTCAGGCTTAATCCAGGGTCATCAGAGACTCATAAGCCTCTTGGAATCATCCACATCTGAACATCCAAAGGACTTTCTCATACCCACTCAGACTTCTAAAGTAGCATTAAGTACCTCAAAAAAAAACATCTAGGCCCAGCATATGCCACAGGGTTTCATATTTATCTCTGATCATCTTCACCAAATGAACATCTTGGTGTGCATTTGTTTTGAACACCAAGGTTCAAACAAATGTCAGGGACTGTGCTACATACCTTTGCTTATATTAACATATTTAATATCATTCTTGCCATTTGTGAGAATCCTAATGTTATTTGGTTCTAAGTTAATGACTGTTCAGATTTCCCACATTCCTACAAACAAATTATTTAGGTTTCTCTGGTGAAATTTCAGTTATCTGTGATGGCTGGGCATTTGAGTGTTTGATATACAACATTTGAGTTGTTGAATTGTTTTAAAAAGCAGAGTCCAGAGATCAAGATAGTAGAATAGACAGTCCCCAGAGTCACTCTCTCCCACAATCAACCAATTTACAACTATTAAAAAACAAAGACTGCCAAGTTGGGGATGCTAGAGCTCAGGGGAAGAGGAGGAGAGACTTACAGAGTTCATGAAGGCAGGAGAAGCCACAATGAGAAAAAGAAAGGTCAGTTTCAAGCCCTCACCACTTCAAAGCTGGCCCTAGTGAGAACAGCGAGCAAGAACTGGCAAAAGCCACTGCTGTGCCCTTTGTATGAAGTTGCCTGGAGGTAGCAGGGGAGAGGAGGGCCTTGGTGGCACCCAGGCCAGCAAGAGCACTAACAGAGTTCCCATGGACCCACATAGGATCTAGAGGCCACAGACAACTGAAAAAAGGAGCCACTCAGAAGCTAGTGAGTCATCACTAGGGACCAGCACATAGCCCGCCCCTTGGGAACTGTTTGGAGTGCAGGCAGTGAGGGAGACGGGCCATCAGGAGAACATTGGGGCACAACATGGACAGCTGATCTGCCTCCCAGTCAGCACAGGTTCACTCAGTGTAGACTGGTTAGGAATACAGAACTGCAGAGGTGCATTTTGCTAAAAAGTCTCAGGCCTAGACAGTTTCCACACAACCAGGTGTACCAAACCTCACAAGACCTGGAAGTGCATACAAGGTCAACAATTAAAACCTGAGCTGCACAGAAAGTCTTCCCTAGAGAATTAGCAGCAAAGCAGCAATTTAGCTCAACCACAGGGCTCAAGTGCTGGTTCCCACAGGAACTTCCTCCATTTTAGAAGTAAGCAAAGGACAACAAATTAGTTCCAGTGCAGAGTTTAAGTGGTGTGGGCAACCAACAATCCAACACAGAAATGAAAGAAAACACAAAATACCTACAGATCAGAGACAAAGTTCTGATTTTAACTAGTAAAGGTCTAACACCAAATAACATCTATAAAACCTAGAAGAGCCAGAAGTCCCCCAGCTCACATGCTGGGGTGGGGGTTGGGCCATGGGCTTCAGCCATGTCCCCCCAATGTCCACATCCAGCCCCACAACAACCACCAGGCCCCCACTGGAATTGCCCTGTGCTCCTGAGCTGGGGCAGTGGGGGGCTGAGGGCCTGTTGGGAAAAAATAGGAAAATGGTCAGGGCCCCTTAGATGTTCAGAATCTTGCCAAGCAGTTGCTGTAAATATCCTCAGGTGTTCCTTGTTACTACTTAATGTAATTGCTATGGGCACCCAGGTGTCCAGGGTTGTGGACTTAAGTATAAAAGACTAACAGCTCTGATCCACAGTGCTTCTCAGAACTCTGAGAGAAGCTGCTAGTACAGTTGCTCCTAGATCTGAATAAAACCCATTCATTTTTCTACACCCACAGCTCCCAGGATCTTTTATTTCTATTACCTAGCTCACAGACCTGTGTGTGGAGGGTTTGTTACCCAGTCTGTGCAACAGACTCCAGGGGTCCTAGCTTTACAGGTCCTCATCCGTGCTACCCCAACATCTGCATCCATCCAGTAACAACCACCAGGCTGCTGCCAGAAGTGCCCCAAGCTCCTGATCTGAGGTTGGGGGCACTGTGGGCCTCAGCCACACCACCCCAATGTCCTCATCTAGGCCAGTGATAACCACCAAGCCATTGCTGGAAGCTCTCAGGGCTTCCCTGCTGGAAAGGGGGGTGCCTCAGGCCTCTACCATGCCCCCCTTCTTCCTCCTCCCACTGTGTTCCCCTCCCCTTCTCCCTCTCCCCAAGTGCACTACAACATCTTAGAATGTAAAAATAAAAATCATTATAAAAAATAAGTAAATTTTTTAAAAAATTGTTTAAGAAAGAATATAGTATATAGGATTAAAATTATACTTTATATGTATATATTACCTGATTCAGAAAATTGTTTCTTGCACTATCTTAGTCATTATTATAAATTCTTTTATAATTGTAATATATTACAGCTACAGAAATTATAGAAAACCTGGGCCAGCCCATGGCTCACTTGAGAGAGTGTGGTGCTGATAACACCAAGGCACGGGTTCGGATCTCTATATAGGGATGGACGGTTAGCTCACTTGGGAGAGACTGGTGCTGACAACACCAAGTCAAGGGTTAAGATCCCCTTACCAGTCATCTTTAAAAAAAAAAAAAAAAGAAATTATAGAAAACTTACTTGAACTTATACTAATCTCATGAATATCTCTTGTAATATTTAATGCAGAGGAAAAAAGTTATTTGTATTATTTGATAGTATGGATGGTACATAAATAAAAGTTTATTATAATTATCTGTGAGGAAAAGGGAGTCACTATAGTCAGGCCCTCTCGCCTCATATCCAGCTGGGTATGATTCAGCACATACCTTGCAAATACGTTACGTAAGAGTAGTATAAGTGCGCATGCACGCCCATGTACCCCTTGGCTCCTTGCCACTATTTTGTACTTCTGTACAAAAGGCAGCAGCTCTGAACCACTCGCTAGCCAGCGGAGCTCGCATCTGAAATAAAGCATGGCTACTGTGCTGGTGGCTATTCGGTTTTTCTTTCACTTACCTGGCTCAGGACCTGTATAGGATGGGGCAGAGGGATCTGTTGTGATCCAGCCCGACATTACCAATTCCCCTAATTGCAAGAAATTAGAATATATATTTATATATTTTTAAAAGTTGTCAGCTATGCCCAGATGAGCCTGGAGCATCTTGTAGTGTCATAAATAAAAGGAAATGTTAAAACAGACCAACAAAAAAATGATGCAGGTGTGTCAAAACAGAATTGCAGCCAAATAAAAGAATTCTCAATGGCCAAAGCTGGGACAATTTGAGCCACAAAATGTAGTATTAGATTATAAACCAATGTATAAAATAAAAATCCATGAATCCATACTGATGTTAACAAATGATGGAATAAATAATAAATGGGAGAGAAGAGACAAATCTCACGTACAAAAGAATTCCAAATAATTTGTGTAGATACCCACCCTCTAGGAGGGGAATTTAATTAATTTCCAACTCCCTAAGTGTGGTCTGGGCATAGTGACTTCTTTCCAAAGAGTACAGTATAGGAGGAAAGGAAAAAGAATAACTTTTCAGGAGAAAAACCTAACAAACTTTGTCAGCCAGAAGATAAAAGTCAACACGAACAATGATAAATCTGTTGATAAATGTAGCTTTGATATCATATGATAAAAATGGCAGTTTACTTCTGTGGTCTTCTCCCAAAATCCCATAGCTTCAGTCTAATTATGAGAAAAAACTTAGACAAATCTCTGTAGAGATGCTACAAACTGCCTGACCAGTAATCCTCAGAACTGTCAAAGTCATTAAAAACAAGAAAATATTTTAGAAAGTGTCATAGCTAAGAAGAACCTAAGGACACATAATAACTGATTGTAATGTGGTATATTTAATGGGATCTTGGGACAGAAAAAGGGCATTAGGTAAAACTAAGAAATCTGAACAAATCGTGGACTTTAATAATAATGTAACAATATTGGTTCATAAATTTTAACAAATACAACATACTAATGTAAGATATTATTAATCGAAGAAACAGTATGGGGTATATGAAACTGCACTATCTTCTCAATTTTTCTATAAATCTAAAACTGTTCTGAAAAATAAAGTTTATTATTTAAAACTGTTCTAAAAAATAAAGTATTATTTTTTTAAAATTTTAGTTATTCTAATAAAAGCATATAATTTACACATTACACCATACTTTCTGTTTAGTTAAAATAGTTTTAGGAGGCTAACATCTGTTAATCTTAAAAAATTTATACTGCCGACAGGTTTAATTCAACTTAACCAAAGTGGAATAAGCAATTGACTTAATTTAATTTATGCTAGGCTCTGAATAGCGTGTGGATTTTTAAACTTAACCAGGAAAAATTTTACTTTAAATTCAATACTGTATATTTCTTTCATTTGTTTTATTTAACCTCATGACCAGTAGCATACAGAAGCTATATAACTTTTTAATGAGATATTTTATATGGAAGGAAGGTGGAATTTTTATCCCCTGCATAAATAGTTTATTCCAAAATTAATCTATAATAAAATTAAAACATCTGAAGTTCTATAAAGCTATACATTAAAATAAGACTCTCCAACCTTGTAATTTTCTAGCACCTTTTATCTGTGCATCAAGCATTTCACAACCACCTTATGGTGCATTTATATTGACATTGCCTAAACGAGAGAAGCAGATGAGTCAAATGACTTACACCAGATTCCCCATGAGTCAGAGGTAAAACTGTTCCATTGAGTCATTTCCTGCCAGTCCTAAAGTAATTGTCAGGATAATTATTTAAATATAAACCTATGAAATTATAGTAAGAAAGTAAAATAGCCGTTTTCCTACTAGTTTTCAACAGTAGGTTGTTTGAGACCAAATTTGGGGGGATTCAAATACCTAAAGACACTGCTAATGGGCTAGCCAGTTAACCCAGTTGGTTAGAGCGCAGCCTTACACCACCAGGGTCACGGGTTTGGATCCCCATACCAGCCAGCCACTCAAAAATAAAAATAAAAATAAAGACTGCTAAAATGCAATGCAAAAATATAGTTCTTGCATTAAGGAAAAAATACCATCTGTTGTATCTATTGCAATCTTAGGGACAAATATTAATAACCTAAGCCACTTACAGTTTAAGTCATATCAAGATCCTTTCTGTTTTTGTGCCTAAACAGGAAATATATTAGACAAATAAGTAGCTTTCAATTAATTCTCTCATTACTATCTCCTAGAAGTAGAAGGAATAGCTTCTGAGATAACCACCTTATAAGTAATTTAACAAATAATATTGTGGCAGAAAACATAATTATGAAATTATTAAATGCCATAAGCCAAGAATATCTGACCACAGTTTTTAACTGCTCTTTCCTTTAGTGATGAAGTTTTTTTATGAGAAACACATACCAGAAATAAAGCATCAATATTTTGTATACAATTCTAAATTTTTATAAAAATTAATTCTCACATATATCCAAAAATAGGTTGGGCCTAGATAAGCTTGTTTTCAATTTATAAAGTACAAGATTGTACCAGTAAGAGACTGTTTTTCAGGCAACCCATTTAAAGGAGCGTGGTTTTTAAAATGAACAGTAAGTAGAAAAATACGTAATCTAAAGCACACCGGGAAAATATACATTAGCACAGTGATTCAATAATTCTGGAAATGCTTGACATTGTCACAGGAATCTCTAATCTTGTTGGTGGAGGCCTTGAGGGCAATAAGAATTGTGTCAAGCAAGCAAACATCAGATTCTAATCAACTTCCTATTTGCCTGGCTTCAGTACTTGTTAATAAAAAATGAAAACACTATTTCTATTAATTTGTACATGTTCTGTTAGTATAAATTTATAGTGACAGAATTAATAAAACCTTGGGGACCTTGCCCTAAGGGTTCATGTAGTTTAGTATAAGGTAAGACCTTGTTGAACCCAGCAAAGTAGGATTAACTACAAGAAATATCCAAAAGCCCTCATTAGAAAGGTGTCATACTGTGAACCCATAGCATGTACCCTGAGGAGAATAACTTATCTTATTTTTTCACTATAACACCCTTCACAGGAAGGATCCTAATAGGGGACTTATGGGTTGCACCATGTACCTTCCTTCATGATTGCCTTATAAATAATTTCCTTTAGTGGAGTCTAAAGCAGACCTGCATCATCAAGTAAAGTTCAATTTCAGTAAATACCTGTTTAACTTAAGCTTCTGTTTCATGAACCAATTCCCATAACCAAACGAATGACCCATTAGTAGTAAGGCAGGTGATACGTTTCAACGAATTGTACTGAATGGAACAGTCCATATACAAATTTTGTTCCCAAACACCATTATATCCAACATGATTATTCTACAATTAATTCTTTATGCTGGAACTGTGTTTATATGCTGGGACCTTGATTGGCTGCAGAACAGGGGATTATGACAGAGAAATGAGACAATGATGGATAGACCCACTGGCAACTCTAAAAAGGTGTAAAACTCAAATGTAGGTAGGAAAAGGAGCTAGGCTAAGGAATATGTTATTGCTAAAAAGGTGCAAGAAGATGCAGAGATAAAAGGAGGGCTGGCCAGTTAGTTCAGTCGGTTAGCGCGTGGTGCCGATAATAGCAAAGTACAGATTTCAATCCCAGTGGCCAGCCACTTAAAAAAAATAGTAATAATCCAACATTTGTAAGAATAGCTGGCCAGTTGGCTCAGTTAGAGCACAGTGTTATAACACCAAGGTCAAAGGGTTCGGAACCCCATACAGGCCGGCTACCAAAAAAAAAAAAAAAGAAGAAGAAGAAGGGGTATTATGGGTGGGACTGGACTTAAATCCTAATTTGACATTCTCCCACATGACAAGATTAAAACAATAACAAAGAATTCCCTAACATAAAAGTCATTCTCCTCACTGACGGACAACTCCAAGAACACACTTGCTTTATTATTTTAAGTTGCCATCTACACTTTATAACAATCAGTTTTCTTTTACACATTATTTAAAATAAACCAAGCAATTTTAACATTGTATTAAGGTTGTTCAAATGGGAGTTTAATTATACTGAATTTTTCCATTTTGTGAATCAATTTATAGCAAACGGCCAGTGAGGAGAAATGACTCCTTTATAAATAACTAAATTTGACTTTTAGGGGCTTAGTCAAATGTCTGCTTAGATTAAATGAAATGTATCAAAAATCAGTATGAGAATATGTCTGGAAAAGTACCCGAAACACAGTGGTTACCTCCAGGAACTGGTTGTCTAGGAGATACGGGCAGGAGAGAGACATTTCACTACATACCATTTTGTATCTTTTGGTAAACTATATGATTTATCTATTCAAAGAAGGAAATACAACTTTTAAAAATTAAATTAACAAATTTCACATGAAATATGAAGACTAACAACAAAATGATCTATTGAGAAAACCCTATTCTTAAAATGGTGTAATGCACAGCAAATGCCATCCTATCCGTCAGGTTAATGAGCTGTGCTGTCCTGCAATCAGAAAGAATGTACCCCATCAAGTATCTTTTGGAGTCAAAGAACAGTACTCCAAAAACCCATATCAACAATTCTACTTCATTGTGTGTCATAATTCATTACTTAACATACTCTTTGGGGCAAAAAATAGGCATGGTTCCAAAATTAAAACTTTCAGCTCTTATGGATTAAAAGGGTAAGTTAGAAAACCCAGGGAAAATAATGTTGAGTTTCTTTTCCTTAGTCTTAGAAGATTTACTGATCCCAGGGCTGACAGAGACACAAAATCAAACTTTGTAAAAAGATGTATAGATAATAGACCTATAAATTATTCAGCATAGCCTTTTTTTTTTTTTCTTTTTGGAAGCTGGCTGATATGGAGATGTGAACCTTTGACCTTGGGTTAGTGACACCACATCAATGTAGCCTATTTTAAATCCTACATTAAAAATATTTCCAACTGACTGTATTGTTGCTACCGATGGAGATTAAAATGACTGAATCCACTCGTGACAACAAAGAAAATATCTTGGAACTACTTCTCTTTAAGGCTGGGATCATCATGAAAATTTGAGAAAGACATAAAACTGCAGGCAACAGGGGAGGTATATAAGAGGTCGGAGAGTATAATGACAATAGTATTTTCCTAGACCCACTTCTCTGACCCTACCTCTAGCTCCATACTAATACAGCTGTCTTTCCTTCCTTCCTTCCTTCCAACAAGACATTATCCCAGGCAGTGGGAGTTCTAGGAGCTATCTCCTGGATAGGTATACATATAACCAAACAAATAGCATAAAGCTAATAAATGGTAAATGACATAGACAAAGAGCTAAGGACATATAAATAGGTGTAGATGATTGTATTCTGACCTCGCCACATTCTAGTGCCATGAGTTCCGTTGTCGCTACAGCAACATCCTGATCTACTGCAAATCTACAAAAAGTCTGGATTAAGGGCTGTGGTAGGGGAAAGGGAATTTAATAAATAATCTAGTATATAAATGGGAAAACACAACTCTGCTTCACCTTGGGATTTAATGACAAATTTTCTTTCTGCTAAAATCGTTTGTTAATTTATTATTACAATTTTTAAAAGCATTTAACTCTTTAAATGATGGATGGCGGGGTTGGCCAGTTAGCTCAGTTGGTTAGAGCACAGCCTTGTAACACCAAGGTCACAGGTTTGGATCCCCATACAGGCCAGCCACCACAAAAAAAAGATGGATGGCAGTGCTTTAAATACATTATATACATTGGCGGGGGGCGGGGACTGGCCCGTAAGGGGATCAGAACACTTGACCTTGGTGTTACCAGTACCATGCTCTCTCAAGTGAGCTAACAGGCCAGCCCCTAAATATTTGAAAGCAATTCATAATATAAAACTTCTATTTTTCTTTGGAATGCATTTGAGGATGAGTGGAGATAAAGGTTTACCTTCCTTATTACATTTTGCTTCAGCTAATATTAAAATTAATTTTAATCTATTATGATAATAACGAGCTTTCAGCAGAGTAAATTGGATGAGGGAAAATGCTAACTAAAATTTTGCCAGTTAGTCCATAGGGAAAGTAATCCAAATTCCAACGTACATGCAAGGCATTTAAATCCAAGAAAATAATATCCTATTATTTTCGTACTAAAGTACTCTTTAAATTGTTTTCCCAAACCTTTAATACTTTCCCTCCATCTACTCTAATGCCAGCTGGCTATGGCTTCTTTCAGCTGCTTCCAACAGATTTAGATCAAGATTAGATTAGATACAACAAGACCTAGTGATGGCATAAACAACCTCCCTCAGCTAAACTGACCTGAAACAGTAAGGCAAAACAAAGTAAAAAATCTTAGAAACTGAGCTTGTGAGATTCACAGAGGAAAGTTAAACAGTGTACCCATAGAGGCATTCACTTACCAGTATTTATATGAGCATCTACTGTGGACCAGGCATAGGGTTTTTCTAGGATTGTTTATGTATGTTTAAATGTACAGCGAGTAGTCCCAAATCTGACCACATTTAAATTTGTGATAATGATAGTTAAAACTAGGAATATCAGAAGGGGCTTATAAGCCTTATTATTTTACTTAAAATAACAATGACAACCATTAACATTTATTATTAATAATATAATGTTAAGTATTTACTGTTTGTCAGAAACTGAGCTAATCTCTGAGCTGATCACTAATAAGACTGGCATTATATTATCTAAACCTCTCTCATCTAAACAACTTCATGAAGAAAGTACTATTTTCAACCATTTTCATATGGGGAAACCAAGAAAAGAACACAAGGTAAGTGTCGTGGCTGACTTAAAAGCCCGTGCACTTATCCTCTGTGCTATACTAACTTTGGGGATTTTAGTGATGAGGTGGAAACGATTAGTGTTATTTATGTGACTATGAAGTGATACACATTGGTATCTTACTGGCAACTACTCATATAAATTATTTCAATTTAAGCCAATTTCATTCGCCAACTTCTACCTTTCAGGTGAACCACATTCCAGTTAGGTATACAGTTTTGGCTGTAGAACTAATAGCTAATATTAACTGAGTCTTTAGTGTGTTCCACGTGCTAGTCTAATTCATGAGGTAGATGCTATTTTTGTAATTCCTGCTATATAGCCCTGAGTGCTAAAGTTATACTGCTAGTGAGCTCCAGAGCCAGGATTTAAACACAGCAGGTTGGCTCAGGGGACTGACCACTTCTCTGTACAGCCCTTCAACTAAAAAAGAATAATGAGGCAGTAACAATGATGAATCTCATGGCTTGAGAAGTGAGGGTCAAAGCAAAGTGCCTTAGAGGATCCAAGAGTTCCGTTACTTTTACAGCATTACCTTTCCCCCTTTGCTGCTAACCCTATGGAGGAGCTAAATTTTATGTCACAATTAGGCATTAAAAGTAAGAGGAATGGCCCTGAAGTTATTCAAGTGGCCTAGAGACCCGCAATATCAGCTCACACTTCAGATTTGGTCATTAGTGCCACCTACTCCCTAATGGAACAGCTGGTAAGGTTCACGGAGAACTTGCTATTTACTGTTTTGTTTTGTTTTGTTTTCTTCAGAGGAAATGAATTTCTTCTCTAATTGTCCATTAGTGACAGAATGCCCGCTCCTCCTGTCACTGTCTTACTGACTCCATAACCTTGAACTGGTTTGATATGTTATGCTTATTCAACTTTGAAATGTCATATTAATGCTTGAGTGAAAGGTGAAAGGAACACTATAAATACAAAATAATAATTATACTTACATTCAGAACTATAAACATAACTAGGAATTTTAATGAGGTGACATAAATTAACATTTATTTAGTGCTTTCAATTTTCACAATCTTATTTACAAACAATTGCAATATCATTTCCATTCTTGATTTGCAGAAAAAGAGTTTGGCAAGGTGGCTTGCTTAAAGTTACATAGCATATTAGTAGTAGGGATTCCTATCCTGGACTACTGTTTATCTAAATTCAAAGTTCTTACACCATTGACAGACTAATAACAATAGCAAAAGAATAAAGAATATTGAGCACTTACCATGTACCAGACACTGCTAATCACCTAGGAATACTCCAATTCACACAACAATGCTGTGAGGTAGTTATTATTACTCTCATTTTACAGATGGGAAAATGGACTCTCAGAGAGGTTAAATCATTTGCCCAAGATTGCATTAAGTGGCACAGAATCAGGATCCAAACCCTGATCCCTCTGACTTCATAGCATTTCTACTAGGACTTCATTTCCATCTAAACCCTGGAGATTGGGAGTACACATGTAAAATATTTCTCTTACCTAAAACATAAAACAAATGATGGCAATGTGCCATGTACAAAGAAAACAAGGGTACTACAAGTTTTTGTTTCTATCATTAGTTCTCAATTACTTATGTTCTGAAAGTAATATATTTATACTATTTATATTAATACATTTATATCATTTAGATTAATATAATATTTTACTCAGTAATAATACTGAGTAAGGGCATTAAATTGTGGTTCACCTGGTTTACTGTAATACTTCTCTCCATGAACAGTGTTTACTAACAACAATGCTACATAACAATAATTAAAAAACCAGGTAATTGCATGGAATGTTGGTTTTAGGTTATAAAAAGATACTACAAAAATAGAAATGATACTTGCATGTACACAAACACAGATATACACACATAGACACACATACAAAAATGCATGTTTGTTATTCAGATATAAGAATATAGGCCATGCCTGCAAATATTCTGCATATCAGAACATGACTGCTTTTCCAATTGAGTAACATCTGGTTAAAAGTAGATGCATTTATATGAATTTATACTTATCCAGAATGAGGTTTTTAAAAATTTGCAGCACCTAGAATTATGGTGGGAGAAAGTACAATAGAATTGAACATGTGACATAATTCTTTTCTTAAAGCTGACTTAGGGCAGTTAAGAAATAAATGAGACTATTAGGATCAAGACATTTTTAAGAGTAAAAACAAGCTTTTTACATAAAACATTCTATTCACTAATAAAGATTTATGCTTTTATCATATCGCATCCTTTCTTCCAAATTTTTTTATTTGAGGCAAAGATCAAGGTACAGACATTTTCCACAAAACTGTGTAATCTCTTCTTTGTCACCCAACTGCTCTAGCCACACAAAATGTTTGCAGCGCCCTGGACTGCCCAAGCTGTTTCCTAACCTTTGCTTAAGCTGCCTTTGTTTATGCGGCTTGCTTGGCCTGGAAAGCTCTCCCTTTTCCTTTCTCGCCCTCATTTTCCAAAGGCTTACCTCAAGGTTACCCTTCCCTAAGAAACTGTCCCACATCCATTACTACTCCCTTCCCCTGCTTAAGGACTGAGCTTTTCCTCTATTCTGTGATTCCCGTTTGCCCAACAGATTACTGCTGTCGGGATACTTGTATCCCTTATTGCATTTTCTTGCTTCTATGTTCCTCCCACTCAGCTAGATTGTAAACTCTGTTGAATACTGACATTCTAAAATAGACTTTGAACCTCTCCAAATACATGGTTTTTTGAGGCATCATGAGGGCTGGGATCTTAGTTGAATGCCAGAGCCTTTCCTTTAATGTTTTGTATGCACTCCAACTTGTAAAATAGCTACCTCTTTAGGAGACATCAGAACACTCAAAATTCCTTAAGTAGCTGACCGTTATTAATTGGCTTCTTCCTGAGGTCGAGAACCCTCTTTGTCTCCAGAACGCTTCAACTTCATGGACTAACCCCCAAAATATATCCACACCTCTGTAAATGTTAACGCTATCTAGTTAAAAAGCTGTAGTGAGCACAGTGAGTTCTGCCATTTGAGCCAAATTTTCCTTTTCACCAAGGGCTATGTTCTAGGGAAAGTGAGATTTTTTTTTTCAGTGTATTCTACTTATGTTTTTCTGTTTTAGTTTTAAAATATGACCTTTCAACAAACAAAGTGATATTTGTATTTTCTAAAGGAATTTTTAATAAACCTATTTAGGGCCTAGGTATTTCACAAACAGAGGTTAGACAATCATGAATTTCCTCTTCTTTAGGTAATGGAAGGAAAGTACCATACCTGTCGCAGGATTTAAAGTATTATAGCAATGATTAGAAATATGTAATGAAGAAGGTAATAGTATTTTACAAGAGGTAAGTTCATTTACTAAGAAATGTGGCATATAGTCAGTGAGAACCAAAGACCTTACAACAGGAAGGGCCATCAAATTTAAAAGAGACCCCAAAAACAAGTTGCTGAAGTCTCTACTAGTGTAGCTGCTGTGACTATGTTGTTAGACAAACCACAGTGGGAGGCTGCTGAAAGGCTCATTTTAACTCACAAAAGTCCTGTTCGTGTTTAGGTTTTTGAAGAAGAGATTTGTTACCAAAGATGTGGTTAAGTCATATAGTCCAATAATGACTTGGTTAAGTCACTATTTCAGAAGAGTTGGGAACCCACTACCTGAAAAAGCCAGTGCCACCTAGGAGTCCTCTTAACTTGTCTTAGTCACTTGGTCACTGGTCTGGTAAAAATTTTTTTTCTTTTTTTGGTTCTCGTGGCTGGCTGGCAAGGGGATCTGAACCCTTGGTGTGATCAGCACCATGTTCTTACCCAGTGTATTAGTCCGTTTTGTATTGCTATAACAGAATTACCTGAGAGTGGGTAATTTACAAAGAACAAAGGTTTATTTGGCTTACAATTCTGGGACAGTTGCATCTGGCATGGGCCTCAGGCTGCTTCTACTCATGGCAGAGGGTGGCAGGCAGCTGACAGGTACAAGCAGATCACATGGCGAGAGAAAGCAAGAGAGAGAGAGAGAGAGAGTAGGTGCCAGGGTCCTATAAACAACCCGCTCTCATGGGAACTAATAAAGCGAAAACTCACTCATCAAGCCCCCCCCCCCCCCAGGGAGAGCATTAATCCATTCATGAGGGATCCACCCCCATGACTCAATCAATTTCCAACACCGCCACATTGGGGATCAAATTTCCGCATGAGTTTTGGAGGGGACAACACATCCAAACTCCATCACCAAGAGAGCTAACTAGCCAGCTTGTAAAAAGTTTTGAACAGGCTATAGGCTGTCAGAAGTAAAGGATTTATCTCCTTGGGATACACTATGGTCTGGAAGTTTGTGTACCTCCATCCTTTTAAATTTATATGTCAAAATACTTGAGCCCCAAGGTGATGGTGTTAGGAGGTGGGGGCTTTGGAAGACGATTAGGTCACGAAGGTGGAGCCCTCAAGATTAGTGCTTTTATAAAAGATGCAAGAGAGACCCCTCACCCCTTCCACCTGTGAAGATATAGCAAGAAGGCACCATCTGTGAACCCGAACGTGGGCTCTGACCAGATACTGAGTCTGCCTTGATCTTGTACCTCCCAGCCTCCAGACAGAACTGTGAAAAACAGATTTCTGTTTTTTATTAGCTATTTAGCTATCTAGCTATCTAGTCTATGATATGTTGTTATAGCAGCCCAAATAGATTAAGACACAATAAATCATGTCCCAGCTAATGAACCCTATTTTGATAAAATTATAATTTCTCTTTGGAAATGTTATGGTCTTTCTGAGCTAGAACAGTAAGTAGAGAGATGGATTTAGTCTTAGGATTTACCTCATCTTTAGAACACAACAAAAGGTTATCCACATTTTTTTTTTTTTTTTTTTGGCACCTGGCCAGTATGGGGATCTGAACCCTCGACCTTGGTGTTATAACACCATGCTCTAAGCAATTGAGCTAACTGGACAGCCTCACATTTTAGATATAAGTAGAATCACCGAGAAATTTATGTTCTTTAGGATCTTAGTTGAGAGACTGTGAAAAGTAGGAGTGTGCCTCCGTAAAATCCTGGGCATAATTGTCTGGAATATTGGTGATTTTCCTAGGAAAAGGCAAAGCAGAATTAACTCTCTTGATCTAAAATGTCAAACAATGGAATTTTCTGGAAGAACCATCAACTGTAATAGAAGTTATCAGACAACAGTTTACGTCCCAAGACTTAACTACAAAATCCTCACCTTGCTGTTTCTGCAATTCTAAACTATAATATGCATGTAATCCATATAACAATGTATATCCAGTCCTAATCAACACCTCCCACACACTGGAATTAAAAGACCTGCCTTAAATCAAACTTCAAAATCTCAACAAATATCCTAGCTTTGCCCTTCTCTCTCTGAGACACTATTAAGACTGTTGAAGTAGTGTTCTCTCTTGCTGCAATAAGCAATAACCAGCCTTTTCTTATCAACACGTTATTTAGGTGATTTGAGGGAGCCCACATTTGACAGTCTCTGGAGATCAGGAGTTATGTCTTATTTTCATGTTTCATAGCATTTAGTGAAGCACAGGATACCTAGCAAACATCTTAAAATGTTGCAAATCAATGTCCGCTGAACCAATGAATGATTGCAATACTTTGAACTCTAGAATGTCCAGTAAATTGGCAAAGCTCTTTCTGAGGAAGATGGTTCTCATGAGGAATGGTACCACTCTAGGGAGCCTTTGAGTTAGGGTTGCCAGAGTTAGCACATAAAAATACAGGAAGCTGGAACAAGGAATTTTTAGGGCAGTGAAACTACTCTGTATGACACTGTAATGGTCAATACATGTCATTGTACATTTGTCCAAACCCATAAAATATGCAACAGTAAGAGTGAAGCCTAACGGTAAACTATGCTCTTTGGGTGATGATAATGTATCATTGTAGGTGCATCAGTTGTAACAATACACCATTCTGGTGGGGGATATAATGGGGGAGGCTATCTACACCTGTGTGAGGAAAGGGGTATATGGGAAATAGCTGTACCTTCCTCTCAATTTTGCTGTACCTAAAACTGCTCAAAATAAAATAAAGCCTTTTAAAAAAATTCTGGAAGCCCAATTAAATTTGAATTTCAAACAACAAAGGTGTGTGTGTGTGTGTGTGTGTGTGTGTGTGTGTGTGGCCAGTAAAGGGAACCCACAACTTTTGTGTTGGAGACGATTTTAATAAGGTCAGGCAAAGGAGGGCGGGGGAAGACTTTTATGGAAGAAGAGGTTTTCCTAGGAAAGACATCTTAGGGTTTTAGGAGAACAAAGGGGAGATTAAAAAAATCTGTGATAAAGTTTATCTATTCAGGTAAAAGTGATCTTTCCATATTTTTCTGGCCAAAAAACTCCCCAGAGAGGGAATTTATGGTGGGTTTTTTACTGGACTCTTTTTCCAGCAGTAAAAGCCACTCAAAGAGGGAATTTATAGCAGCCTCATTTCCCAAAAGTTTCTGTTTTTAGTAAAGGAAGCTCCATGGAGGCTTCTTTTGGCATCTGTTGAATCTCAAATGTCTTCAATTTAAAATGCTCTTCATAACAACTCTGGGTTTCTGAGTAGATCCCTACTTTTTTTTTTTTTTTTTTAAAGATGACCGGTAAGGGGATCTTAACTCTTGACTTAGTGTTGTCAGGACCACGCTCTCCCAAGTGAACTAACCGGCCATCCCTATGTAAACATCCGAACTCGTGGTCTTGGTGTTTTCAGCACCACAGTCTTCGCGAGTGAGCCACGGGCCAGCCCTCTGCTTTCTTCTTTAATGTCTTTTGTATACAGTCTTTGGAAAAGGTATCTTTTTTTTTTTTTTTTTTTTTGGTGGTTGGCCGGAACAGGGATACGAAACCTTGACGTTGGTGTTACAAGGTGGCACTATAACCAGCAGAGCTAACCAGCCAGTCCTAAGGTATTCTTAATTATAAGCAGAATTTGGCAATAATTTTTCCTATTTATCTTTAGGGGGAGTCAGCCATGATATTGTGAAAAGAACACAGAAATTGGAGCCTAAAATTTAGATGTGTCTAAATAACTTCTTTTTCCTATATTACAGACTCTCACAATAGGGAAAAAATTACTATGTGTAAGTGCTCTTCATTAATAAAGTGAAGAACACTAGCTCTTTTTGATCATTTCTATATTTCCTTTTAAAAAAATAAAAACCCAACTGTCAATATGCTTAAAAAGTTGCTAAAGCCAGAATCTGTAAATAATATCTCCAGTTATTGGTAAAGTTCAAAAGCAAACCAGTGTGGGGTTTTTTTCCCCCTCATTTTGAATAATAAAAAATGTGCAAAAGGCATTCTTTGAGTTTACAAGTTACTAAGCAGGAGCACACCTTCACAACATATGACTTGGTCACAGTTTAAATGAAAAACAGCTGTTTGTTTTCTAAGTTTTTGACTTTTGCAGGGATCCAAGGTCTGAGAATTAGGTTATACTCCTCTAAATATTTGTGCCTTTCTTAATCCTCTAGTAGTACATTTAGGACATGAAGTGTTTGACTTAAAACCTCTTTGAGAAGTTTAGAGATGCTAAATGTGACCCAATCAAAAATTAAATAGGAAGAAAAATAAATACTATTGTTAGGAGTAGCTGTTAGAAACACTCCCCGCTAACTTGTTTGAGATGCAAAACACCCAGGCTTTCGGTCCCCTAGGAATCTACCCTGGAGGTGATACAGGAGAATTCCAGAAAGAGTTAACCACTGCTACAAGAAATCCGCAGTCCTACGAACTCAGTAGTATCCAAAACACAACGCCATCTTGATCAGGTTTATTTTCATAACTATGCTCATGTTTTGGTTTTTGAAGTTTTGTTTGTTATTCAAGTGTGCTATTCATATCTCAAATCTTAGTCCTCAGTTTTTGAGCTTTACCTGAGTTTAAATGAAATCTGTTCATATCTGAGGTTCCTCAAGCAAATATTTCTTGGCTTTATTATTCATTTTCCCAGTAAATAATGGAGCAGTTTGGTTCCCCTCCCAACAGCCATTATCTGTCCCCTCCTTTCTTGTACTTCTTTCTCTAAGGCTGAAAAAGCTAGTTATCCACTTCCCCAGCCTCCCTTGATGCTGGGAGTTGGCAACGTGGCCCACTTCTCACCATTGAGCTATAACACGAAGTTTGCTTGGTGGCTTCCTAGAAAGATTTTCCTCCCCACTAAAAGAAAAGTAGAAAGTGAGGAGAATGCCTTTTCCTTCCCAACCCTTCCTGTTTCTCTGTATATTGTCTGGTGAGGACAAAACGTTTGGTGTTTCTACAGCCAATGTGCATCCACCAGGAGAAAGCCTATACTTTGCTACTGAATAGTCCTGGAGTGATCTTTGCCATGTGACACAATTACGTGTCTTTATTTAAGCCACTGCTGGTTGCATAGTCTATTATGTATAGCTTTACACATACTATACCAATATTATTTATTCACTGGAATACTTAGTATACTCATCATGTTTGCATTTGTTGATTAGTAAACATATGGTTATGCTCCATTTGTTCCTTCCCTGTAAAGAAAGACCCTGTGGAAACTTTTGGAGCAATCTAATATTTCAATAAGAAAGAGAGGAGCATACTATATAGACTAATGCAATCACTGTATATAGAAACATCATTAAAGGAATCCAAAAATAGGAATTGCCATGCTAATATGTGACTTTTAAACTTCATACTTTTCTATTTCTATTCCATCTCTTAATATTCACTGTTTTTTGAAACAGCTTTGAGACATAATTCACATACTATACAACTCACATTTCCTATGTGAAAAAGACTTACATCTTACTTTGTAGAAAAGATGAAGACTGCCAAGTTTAACCTTTCTTAACCTGCCTCCAACCCTCTCTAGCCCAAAGTCTATCTGTTCATTTACCGTTTCCAAGTCCAACCCCTCTACCCTTGATTCCTTAACTCCTCAACGTTTACTCCACCAAGAATCTTCAATGTCTTTTCATTTGCATAAGAAGCTAGTTCTTAGATGTGCCTTTCCAAAGGAGGCATAGGCAGTAGGGTGTGACACAGATGGGGTTAGCTAAGCAGTGTGGTCAGACAGCAAGAGGTCTGGGCAGGGCAAGATTGCTGACTAGACCCAGTCAACAAGGCTCGACAAGTTTAGGAGACCCAGCAGGCTTTAAAGGTAGCAATTAAGGTCAGAGAAGCAAACTAATTAGACTCTTCAGAATCAGAATAGTGGTCCAGGGTCAGTTCTAGAAAGGACTTGTTCTCTGACAGAAGCCTGAGAAATCATTGCCTTTTAATCTATTGTAGTCTAGCTATTTTCTGGTCAG
Source organism: Cynocephalus volans (assembly GCF_027409185.1). Taxonomy (NCBI): domain Eukaryota; kingdom Metazoa; phylum Chordata; class Mammalia; order Dermoptera; family Cynocephalidae; genus Cynocephalus; species Cynocephalus volans. The sequence continues at coordinate 104,446,920 of NC_084461.1, forward strand.
TACCTCTCCCTGTCAGAACCTTCTAAATATTGGGGCAATTAAAAAACTTCTTAATCCCTAAAATTCAAAACAAAAAGATCTAAAAAAGAAAGATAGAAGATGGAAAGAAAGAAAGAAGAAAGATATTCTGCCTTCCATCTCTTCAAGAGCTCTCAGTGTCCAGGTCAGATTCAAGGCTTGGACTGAGGATTGAATCCTTCATGGTGGGCTAATTCTTCAGAGTCTTGTAATTTTCTTCATAGTTTTCCTCATTCAGGACCTGGCTTGGGAAAAGGACAATGAGTAAGTATGAGGGCAAAGACAACTTACTGCTGCCAACCAATGCTTCCTTCTGTCCTTATAAAATCTAACATTGATATATAGGGGCTAAAGGAAAACTTTCTCTCCACCCATGAAGGTTCATTAATAGAAACCACTGACAAATTTAAATTAATATGAAGAAATGCACAACAAATTTTATTATTTAATGTGCTGGGAGGGGGCAAAGCATGGGGGAATCACAAGAGAGTAATGTCCCTTTTTTCCATTGGGGTACAGAGTTTATATACCCATCTCTCTAGGGAAAGGGAATGTAGAAGAAAATAATTCTTAGGAGGTGTGATGGGCCCGGAGAACATACAATGGCCTGGAACAAAGTCTATTTGGCCCCTAGTGTAGACAAAGGCTGGTAAATGATTTTTTAAAAAATATTGAGTGGGACCAAGACAGAAAACAAAGGTCCATGACAAAAGCTAGTCCAGGTGTGTTGACAGACTCCAGTCTTCCTTCCCATGATATGAGCTAAGTTAATGAAAACTCAGGGAAAGGACCAGAGTTAATTGCCTTCTTTGGTGGGTTTGGGCTTTAGGCAGATAAGGGAACAGCTTTATCCTGTGCTTTGGAGAGTGACAGAGAAATGAGACAAGGGGTGGTGGGGAGGTCAGAGAGACCTTGAGGCTGCATGTCAAAGCACCATATTTTGGGTAACAGATTTCTACACTCCAACAATACCCTCCACTTTACCAAAAAAACATTCCTGAAGGTCAACAATGACTTCCTAATGATGTCTTCTTGAACTTTAATTCTTTTTAGGGCTGGCTGGTTAGTTCAGTTTGTTAAAGTGCAGCCTTATAACACCAAGGCCATGAGTTTGGATCCCCATTCCAACAAAGGGGGTGGGGAGATAATTCTTTTTTCTCTCTGAGCATCATCCTTTTTTTCCTCCCCCAAGCATCTGAGCAACGTGATCCTTAAAAACCCTCTTGTGGTTCTTCAGTGCCCCTCCCATCAACCTTACTACATTAGAGGAGTTGACCCCTGACTACTACTATTGGGCAGTCACTAAGCTTTTGTTCTTGGTTCTCCACTCTTAGTTATCTTCACCCTCTCTCCCTTGGAAATTACCTCCCTTCCTGAGGTTATCTCTCAGTTTTGTGTTACCTGCTCTAACCATAATCTCTATATTATTTCTTCTCCTCCCATCCTCTTCCTATGATTTTTGAGCTTCAATTCCATCTCTCCAACTATCTTCTACAATGAATGCCCTATAATTACTCCAAATTCAAACACTAAAATTAGTCTTAGCCTTACCTACCCTAAATGGTTTATCATGCTGTTTTCTCTCTATTTTTACTATATTATTAAAATATCATTTCCTTCATCACCCAACTCTGCTAATCAGTGGCTTGTTTCCATTCTTGCTGTTCTAAGAAAGCTGCTTACTGAATTTCCTTCTTAAAAAGGTTCTCTTTTTCTTTCCTCTGCTATACAGAGAATGAAAACTGAGCAGGTGAAAGATTAAGCCATTCATCCATTTCTCAACTCTGCTTTCTTCTATTTGTTCAAAGCACAGCTAAACGCTTTTTTGTGGAATTAATTTTTACCTTCTGTCTATACTTTTATTTTTAAAAATCCTACTGGAAGGAGTTGAACCTAGTTATGTCAAGTTATGCATGAAGCACTTTTCAGGAATGGTATTCTTGCCTTTCTCCCATATCTAAGGCTCTTCTCTCTCTGAATTCACATGCTGATATTATCCAAAGATGCAAAAAAATTGGAGCTCTCATGCTTAGTAGATCTGCAACATAACCAGCGTTATTTTAGACAAGCCCAAGTACAAAATGGCGCCGTCCACTTCCTCCCCTCCCCTGTTATCTTTTAGAAGAAGCCTCATGGTTTCAGAGAAAATGAAACTTTCGGCTTTTCTGCATGCACAGAACTCTCCATTCCCATCACATAACTCACCCCACCCCAGAATTACATCCCCCAGCTCTTGGTGCCAAAATACCAATATAAGCTCTATCACCCCAACACCTGGTGCTGTCCCCTTTTCAGGGCAGCCCCAGGCTGCCTGCTACTTTGAGCACAGCCCGGCAGATTTTCTTCCTTTAATAAAACTTGAACGGTACCCGGCATCTCAGCTCACTTTCTTTCAGTGCTGATTGGAGTGTAAGTTACCATGTATTAATCTTGTAAGCCAAAGCAACAGAAACAGACTGAAATCAATTTAAGCCAAAAAAAAAAAAAAAAAAAAAAAGAAAAGGTAAATGAGGAGGATTTGACACTCACCTAACTGGTTAGGATGGATATTAAACTGGACTAGATCAGGGTTGGAGATGTTTATATCACTTTTCAATAAAGGCTGGCCTTATGATAGTTTGGGGTGGGGTAGGGAAAGATGAACTTTCCTTTTATCCTGACAAAGGGAAGTAGAAAACTGTTTGGGGAAGATGATTCTTTCTACCAGAGAATCACCGAAGACCCAAATCAGAGAAGTCAACTCACCTCCCCTTTCTCTTCTCACCTTTCCAGCTGGGGGAAATTGGTAGGGCTCTGATTGTATTCCCATGGGATTCAGAGGTCTTTAGAAAACATTTAAAGAGTCTTTGCATCCTGGGAGATTTGAGTTCAAATCCTTAGTGGTAACATGACCCAGATCTAATGTGACCTTGAACAAGTTATTTAATCTCTTTGAATTTAGGTTTAATTATTTATAACAGAGATATTACCCTTACAAGGTTATTGAGGCTTAAATGAGATAAACAAAATACCTATTACAGTATACAGCAGGTATTTAATAAACAATAGATTTTATACATAATAGTCCTTTAAGTGTTTATAGAAGGAGAACCCTCCAGGTGTGAGCCAAACTTATATATGGCAATCTCCAAATTTTAGAGGTGTTAGAATTAATTTATCTATAGCAATAACATTATAAATGATAACTAGGGTCCTAACTCATTGCTCAAATATCTGTTTAAACTATACTATTCCTGATGAATTTTGCTATAGACAAGGTTGCTGTTGTCAGCATAAGCAAGTTTGTGGAATAACCAATGTCATAGTTCCACAGAGACCATCATATTATTTTTATGAGACAATGATTTCAGGATGCAGATGTGAAGTTCCAGCAATACACTCCTCCTGATTCAGCCTTACTTATGGCATTAGGGACTCCCCTTACTCCTAACTTCCCTCATCTATTGCATGTTGGCAGTGGGCAGAGCCCCTGCTAGTGTCTCCTGGGGCAGAAGCCCTGGAAGGATAAGGACTTAAGATTGGTGAGTTTGGGATGGTAAGGAGGGTAATGACAAAGATATCAGAAAATTAGAAAGTGAGGAAGAGGCATGATTACTTCTCAGTCAGAGCTGGCTTCCTATTTGTTCTCTTTATTTCCTTGGATCTCAGAGTTTGGCCCATTTGTATGTTTTTTTGTTTGTTTGTTTGTTTGTTTTGTGGCTGGCCAGTATGGAGATCCAAACCCTTGACCCTGGTGTTACCAGTACCACTCTCCAACCAACAGAGCTAACTGGCCAGCCCCCGTTTGTATTTCTTTATACTATCACCACCCCTTGACTCTTGTAAAAGCCCCCATCCTCTTGAAGGCTAGCACTGAAGACAGCATAACTTCTTTTTGGTCTGCCAATGCCAGAACCACTTAGCACTTTGGTTTTCTAAGAGATCTTGCTGCTTGTAATACACAAAATATACAGAATTTTATTTTTTAAGAAGGATTTCCTTTTTTTTAGAGTCATCTTTCCCCTTTTATTTTTATTTCTTAGAAATTAAAGAAAAACAACACAAAAGCACATGGTCTTTGAGCACTCAAAGGATAGAATGATACAATTCAATGTCAGTTCTGGGAATAATCAGATTTAATAATTCTCCTGGACTTTTTGTGTTAGCAGGTAAATTTGTTACCTTTGGGCAGAAGGGGAGGTAGAGACTGTGAGGAAGTGGGATGAAGGCAGGCAGTGCTGCCTTCTAGACTCGTAAGTGGACACGGAGGGGAGGGTGAGGACTAGACATTTACAACTTACCTTCACCTCCTCCATATTCTTACCTCACTAATCTTCCCACAAGGTCAGAGTTACACTAAGGTTGCCTAAGAAGTCAGGAATGGATTAGGATTGGACAGAGCCTTATTAAGGGAAGTTGTGTCACATTAGGTTGTGATCTACAAAGAATAGTAGAGGAATGGTAGTTTGGAGGCAAAGCAATATCCTATGGCCTCTCTGGGATAGTTCTTTCAGGGAACCTTTCGTATGTATGTAAGTCAGTTCTTATTTATATCCATCCTTGCATTCAACTATTAGTGCGTATCTACTCTGTGCTATCACACATTTTGGGGAATTAGGGATACGATAGATGTATTCAAAGATGCTTGTGTAATCATTAACACTAAATGTTTTGTTCATTAAGCTGAGTTGTCATGTAGTACAACGACAATTTGGCATAGCAAGAACTATTTCATAAATCATAGATCAGTAAAGGATATTTTCTATAGGTCAGGGGTCAGAAAACTTTTCTAGAGGACCAGATAAATAATTTTGGCTTTGCAGGTCACATGGTCTCTGCTGAAACAACTGGACTCTGCAGTTGTAGTATGAAAGCAGCCATAGACAATACATAAACAACTACATGTGGCTGTATTCCAATCATATTTTATTTACGGACATGTGAATTTCATAAATGTTCATGTGTCATGAAATATTGTCTTCTATTGATATTTTTCAACTATTTAAAAATATATATAACACCAAGGCCAAGAGTTTGGATCCCTGCACTGGCCAGCTGCAAGAAAAAAAAAAAAGTAAAAACCATTCTTAGCTCAAGGACTGTATAAAACTGGATAGCAGGTCAGATTTCACCCACAGGCTGCAGTTTGCCAACCCCTGCTACAGGTCATCTTAGCCCAATCTCCTCACTATAAAGAAAGGAAAACTAAAAACAACAACAAACAATAGCAACCAAAAAACCCAAACACAGACAAGTATAATTGAATAACTGGGGCTGGCTGCTTACTCAGGTTAGAGCATGGCGCGATAGTGGATAGCACCAAGGTCCAGAGTTCAATACCTGTACCAGCCAGCTGACAAAAAAAAAAGGAAAACTGAGTGCCTAAAACAGTTAAAACGTCTTTTCCAAGGTCACTCAGCGATAGTGGCAGTGATAGAATTAGCCTTTAAATTGTCCTGATTCCCCAACTAATGCTCCAGCCGCTTTACCATATAGCCTCTCAGCTTAGAATTGTAAGTGTAGTTTGGTTAGGACACTGTGACTCTGATCACATAAGACTAGTCTACTTAGTTTATTATTTATATATCAAAGTTTTTTGTTTGGATCTTTTTGCAGTAGACTTGAGAGGTCGTAGTTGAAGGATTTTTCATTGCTGTGGAAGAAATAAATTACAATCATTTAGCTGTTTCTTTAAAACAGTTCACCTGCTGTTATTAATATAGGTTGTTTAATGGGCAATTTATTAAGTGTGAAAAGAAAAACTTTACATGAACTAAATTTAACAGAGTGTAATTGAACAAAGAATGATTTGACGATCAGGCAGCCCTTGGAACCAGAAGTTTAGAAAGCTCCACTCCACAAATTGGGCAGGTAGCATTTATGGACAGAAAAACAGAAGTGAGGTGCAGAAACAGCTTGATTGGTTACAGCTCAGTGGTTTCCTTATTTGAATATAGTCTGATCAGTTGGCAGTCCATGATTGGCTGAAGCTCAGCTGCTGTGATTGGCTAAGACTCAGCTAGTTGTCACAAAAAATATACTCCTGAATTAGGCTTTCAGTTTGTTTGCATACTAAGTTAGGTTGCAGTTTGTTAAGTAGGCACTCAAAGTATAGAGGCATCCTCAGGCCAAATTTAGTTTAATTTAATATAAGGTAGTATTAGTATTTCCGATGAGTAAGAGGCAAAAGAATGCCCTTGCTTTATATTAGCTATTCTAGTCCTATCGTTTTGGACACAGACTAAGAAGGCCTCACAACTTTTTTGGCAATCTCAAACATTGCTGAGAAGTTTGATTTGGACTGAGGTGTGACAGTATGTGGAAAGCCTTAGAAAGAATAAGCTTATGTTAAAAGGTTAGGTTTATTTAGGGATAATAATAACATTTATTGAATGCTTACTATGTGCCAAATATTGTTCTCATTTAATTCTCATGATAACTATATGAGGAAAGTCTACTATTATCCCCACTTTATAGAGAAGGAAAGTGAACACAAAGAGATGAAGTAACCTATCCCAGTAAGTGGTTTGGCCAAGAGTTCAAAGCCAGGCACTCTACCTCAAGAGCTCATACAAACAGGCTGAAGGAATTTAAAAAGTAATAGATGCACAGAGTTGTAGAAATGGAGTGCCAAGCAAACTGTTGTTGATAATCAAGTAAAACTTCCAAATTTTACATATAAAGAAAATTAAAGTCAACAGACAGGGAAGATTGATTAGCTCAGTTGGTTAGAGCATGATGCCGATAACACCAAGGTCCTGTGTTCGATCCCTATACAAGGCAAGCAAAAAAAAAAAAAAAAAAAAATTAACAGACCATTCCAAGGTCACACAACTAGCTAATGTGAGAATCTGGAATTGATCTCAGATTTCCTAACTACTAGGTCGCTTACTTTCTTTTACTCTGCTACACTGAATGTCCTTCAAAACCAAAACCTGGGCAGAACAGAATGAGTAAACACGTTAAACTATGGGCCAGCTACAGAATTTATGTGGCACCCACACAAGTACAAGAAAGAATCCTAATTTAGGGTGTAAACTATAAAATTTACTTAAAGCCACTTTACGTAAAATTTGAAATAATCATTAAAAGGCAAATTAAACTGTAGGTAAGTTAGGACTCGATAATACAGGGATCTGAACCGGCCAGCGACCAATAAATAAATAAATAAATAAATAAATAAAATAAAAATAAAATAGGCTTTTAAAAAAAGGCAAATTAACTTTTATCCTACATCTTTATGAAGAGACTGGGATAAATAATGGAATTCATTTTCATCTTTCAAGTAAAAAAAGGGAGATGACTAATATTGTTGGAGCGAGCAGACTGAAGCCATGTTGGGACCTAAAGCTGCCTGGGCTGCGGAGGTAGGGAGGATTTTAAAAAGGACAGTTTTTGTCCCTGTTTGCAGATGACATGATCCTATATATCGAACAGCCTAATACCTCTACAAAAAAACTGCTGGAATTGATAAATGATTTCAGCACAGTAGCAGGATACAAAATCAACACACAAAAATCAGTAGCATTTCTTTTCTCCAATAGTGAACATGCAGAAGGAGAAATCAAGAAAGTCTGCCCATTTACAATAGCCACCAAAAAAATAAAATACTTAGGAACTGAGTTAACCAAGGAGGTGAAAAATCTCTATAATGAGAACTACAAACCACTGCTGAGAGAAATTAGAGAGGATACAAGAAGATGGAAAGATATCCCATGCTCTTGGATTGGAAGAATCAACATAGTGAAAATGTCCATACTACCCAAAGTGATATACAAATTCAATGCAATCCCCATCAAAATTCCAAAGACATTTTTCTCAGAAATGGAAAAAACTATTCAGACATTTATATGGAACAATAAAAGACCACGCATAGCTAAAGCAATGCTGAGCAAAAAAAATAAAGCTGGAGGCATAACACTACCTGACTTTAAGCTATACTACAAAGCTATAACAACCAAAACAGTATGGTACTGGCATAAAAACAGACACACTGATCAATGGAATAGAATAGAGAATCCAGAAATCAACCCACACACTTACTGCCATCTGATCTTTGACAAAGGCACCAAGCCTATTCACTGGGGAAGGGACTGCCTCTTCAGCAAATGGTGCTGGGATAACTGGATATCCATATGCAGGAGAATGAAACTAGATCCATACCTCTCACCGTATACTAAAATCAACTCAAAATGGATTAAGGATTTAAATATACACCCTGAAACAATAAAACTTCTTAAAGAAAACATAGGAGAAACACTTCAGGAAATAGGACTGGGCACAGACTTCATGAATACGACCCCAAAAGCATGGGCAACCAAAGGAAAAATAAACAAATGGGATTATATCAAACTAAAAAGCTTCTGCACAGCAAAAGAAACAATTAAAAGAGTTAAAAGACAACCAACAGAGTGGGAGAAAATATTTGCAAAATATACATCTGACAAAGGATTAATATCCAGAATATATAAGGAACTCAAACAACTTTACAAGAAGAAAACAAGCAACCCAATTAAAAAATGGGCAAAAGAGCTAAGTAGGCATTTCTCTAAGGAAGATATACGAATGGCCAACAGACATATGAAAAAATGCTCAACATCACTCAGCATCCGGGAAATGCAAATCAAAACCACACTGAGATACCATCTAACCCCAGTTAGGATGGCTAAAATCCATAAGACTCTGAACGATAAATGCTGGCGAGGCTGCAGAGAAAAAGGAACTCTCATACATTGTTGGTGGGACTGCAAAATGGTGCAGCCTCTATGGAAAATGGTATGGAGGTTCCTCAAACAATTGCAGATAGATCTACCATACGACCCAGGTATCCCACTGTTGGGAATATACCCAGAGGAATGGAAATCATCAAGTCGAAGGTATACCTGTTCCCCAATGTTTATCGCAGCACTCTTTACAATAGCCAAGAGTTGGAACCAGCCCAAATGCCCATCATCAGATGAGTGGATACGGAAAATGTGGTACATCTACACAATGGAATACTACTCAGCTATAAAAAGGAATGAAATACTGCCATTTGCAACAACATGGATGGACCTTGAGAGAATTATATTAAGTGAAACAAGTCAGGCACAGAAAGAGAAATACCACATGTTCTCACTTATTGGTGGGAGCTAAAAATTAATATATAAATTCACACACACACACACACACACACACACACACACAAAACCGGGGGGGGGGGGAAGAAGATATAACAACCACAATTATTTGAAGTTGATACACAAGCAAACAGAAAGGACATTGTTGTGGGGGAGGGGGGAGGGAGAAGGGAGGGAGGTCTTGGTGATGGGGAGCAATAATCAGCTACAATGTATATCGACAAAATAAAATAAAAAATATATATATATATATAAAATAATAATAAAATAAAATAAAATTTTATTTATTATTAGCATATTCAAAAAAAAATAAATAAAATAAAAAAAATAAAAAGGACAGTTTTTTTCTCTCCACTTTTTCTTCCCATCTCCTGACTTTCTTATCTCACTCACTAAGTAAGAAAACAAGGCTGAGAAACTAATTAGTACTTTGCAAAGCTAACAGTTCTTTCTTTGAGACTTGTAGAGTTTTGAGAAATGATTAAGGCCAAACGACTGAAGCTGACTTTGGGCACAAGGCAAGTACACCCGTGCAAATCAAAATCTTGCAGGGTCCTGAGATAACAGCGAAGATGAGAACAGAAACCAGATGAGGCCTTGGCGAGACCCTGTACCTGACCCACAGAAACCGACCCCTTATAACTCACATCTCCTTCTCTCCTGTTTTTCACCTCCCACATTCCATTTCCTCAAACTTACCTTTAAAAACCCCTCAGTAAATGTAAATCTTTGAGATGGGACAGCCTTCCATCTCCTTCAGCTGAGTACAGCTGCTTCTCTAACATCAACCACTTGACTTCTGAGGTTTTTTTTCTTTCCTTCTCAAGGTAGCGGGCAGCCAGACCTGAGTCCGGTAACAATATGATCTTTTATTGCAAGACAAAGTAAATGTACATTGCAAAAAATCTAAGAAAAGCAAAAGGAAACAAAGTTATTAGTACTCCTTCCACCCAAGTATTAGTTTAAAGTCTTTTTACTGCAACAAAAATATATTTTAAGAAATCAACTTAGTAACTTTATGCTGTGGCTGGCAGGTAAGAGGAACCAAACCCATGACCTTGTTTTTTTTAAGGCTGTGTTCTAACCAACTTAGCTAACCGGCCAGCCCAATTTAGCAATCTAAAAACAAAGTACTCTTTTAAGTGGAGAGTTCCTATTTACATTTATTCATTTAACATTTCCTGAACATCTAAATTGAGACTGGCACTGTGCTAAGACATTTGGGATACTGAGAGGAACAGGACACAATCTGTCCCTAAAAGCTTACAGTATGTGAGAATCACATATAAGCAGATGTTTGTCAATTATAATACAAAACTTGTGTCAAAATACAAGAGTTCAATCTCAGTTGGTAGCTAACACTGTTCATTTCGGAAATTCTTAGGTTATCTTCCAAAACAAACGTTCTACGCAGGTCTGGTGTAGTATTATTATCAGCACTATGGTATTTCAAAACATATGTTAAGGTAAATTTAGGTGTAAAAAATATCACTCTAGTATTTGTCAAGTGTTTATGCCTTTCAAAGTCATCCTGGTAAGCGAGCTGGAAATGTGCTGTAGTATCCATTCTGCTAACACACACGTTTCAAGGGTCACGCTCACTTAGATATTCTTTGGCCGCCTAGGGGAGCAGTGAATGTTGGGACTTGTAGTCCTACCAGGACCGAGGAAACTGCAATTCCATTTATATGCACTTCTTCCCTTTAAACTTTCTGGCCCAACAATTAGATGAAACACTAACCTAGATAATAAACCGCATCTCATTTTAGGTTCATTATGCTTCTGCTAAGTTCACGATGTTTAACCTCAAACGGACTGCGTTCTGCTTCACAAACCTCAAAGAGATTGGTCTGTCCTCAGTTGTGGGCGGAGTCCTAGGTGGACCGAAGCTCGGGATTGGCCAGTTTCTCACTAGAACTGGCGTTTTTATATCCACTTGCTGATATGTATACTGTGGTGAAAAAGTGAGTCCTTTAACATAGTACTCGTCTGCGCCGAAAGAAATCTCGCGATATTTCGGTCGTAGGGGCCCGGAGACGCGTAGCGAGCCGCGGAGCATAGTGGGGGTGGCGGGCACGGAGTCTGGAAGGGTCAGGTCAGGCGGGGAGGGCGAGCGAGTGGTGCGTGAGCCACTTGGGCTCGGTCAGGGCGGGCTGCCTGGGGCCCCGAGGAAGTGTTTAGACAGCACGGCCCTTCTGGCTGGTGTGTCGGCCCAGGGTCGTTGCGGGTCAGGGGACCCAGAGCTTCATCTGGGCTCGCGCGAGCAGTGACAGGTGCGCGGAGGAGCGCGGCGCTCCTTCTGCTCGCCGGCCCGCCCCCTCCGGGCCTCGCCCGCCCGGGATCGGGATGAGCCGCGGGCCCCTGCTGAGTAGCTCCGGCTCCTGGCGCCTATCGCTGCCGCGGTCGCGGCCGAAGAGCGGCCTCCGCCCTTAAGGGAAGGAGAGAGGAAAGCGGCCTCTGACCCCTGGCATGAGCTGGATGCGGCGTCCGTTGCAGGACTGAGGCTCCGACATGAACTTGCACCAGGTGCTGACTGGGGCTGTGAACCCCGGCGACAACTGCTTCTCCGTGGGCAGCGTCGGCGACCAGCGCTTCACGGTGAGTGAGGGAAGGTCTTGGCGTCGCCCATGGCACGTCCGCTTCCCTGAGCCAGCCAGGCTCGGCCTAGAATGAAGGGCCCAGGCCGGGAGCGCCTCGGCGCCCCCACGGGGTCCGGGTCACCTAGGGCCGGGCGGACCTGGCCTTCGAGAACGAAGGAGGCAAAACATTTCAGCCATTGAGGTACTGTATGGAACCTGAACTCGTAAGGGAGAATGTTTTGTAGGATTTTTAAAGTTTTTAGTCTGACTTCTTTGGGCTTGAGCGGTTTGCCAAAGTCGTTTATCCAAAAATCTTTGTTGAGTAACGAGGGGTGGGGAGGGGGCTTTTTATTAACCCACTTCATAGGCTCAAATTGTCAACTTTAGAAATAGCTGGGATTGGTTTTATTTTTTATCCCAATTACTAAGGCCAAATATCTTTGTAGTTAAAAAGAGTGGGTGTCATAAAACAATTACTGATTGATTGCTGTCATCAACTGAGTAAAAATTTAGTGAAAACATTGCTTTTCATTTACTTTTCTTCAAATTCACTGAAGAATAACTTTGGAAAGAAAAAAGTGCTCGTCGTAAATAACTCACTCCTACCACCCTTTGAATTCTGTATGTAGCAGTCTAGGAATCCTTTAAAATTTATTACTTTAGATTGTTCTAATTAATTACTAGAAGTTGCATTCCTGTTTTTCAGTATAACTCCTTTTTGCTATGGAGTGGCAATTCCAGGTTAAGGTTTACTGAAAGTGACTTCTTTTTATTGGTCTTCCCCAGATATTGGAAGAAAGAGGGCCCCCAACTCTGGCTATTTATCAGTATAGTGGCATTTTCTGCTTTCACTATAGTTTTTATAATTATTTCAAACTATAAGTCAGTATTGCACACGATACACTTTATCTAAACATATTTATAAGCACTATTGTTTAACCAACTGAGCTAACTAACCATCTAGCCTAAACATGTTTATAATGCTGATAATTTTTGCTACCACTACTGTAAATGTCTTTTTAGTTGTGATTAAAAGTAAAACTTAATTTTGTATAAGTAAAACAAAGCATGCAGCTTGACACAAGCCCCTTATTTAGGAGTCTTAAATGTCTAATCTTATTGTCTATATTTGACTTTTTTGTGGTTTGCGTAGGTCAGAATAAATACTACTCAACATTTAACATGGTGTAGGCATTTAATGCCTGAATTGTACTTTTACAGTTTTGCCAACTAAGCTCTTTGCTTTCATATGGAGACTTTTCCTCCCCTGTAGAATGACTCATACACACCTTAGTTTGCACTTGACACTAGTAGTTGTTGAGATTCTAATTCTAACTGTTTACCTAGTCTGAATACTCAGTAGAACGGTAAGCTCTGTGGGTCTCAGTGAGCAGCTGTAGTCTCTCTTCAGGTGGGCATTGCTGTCTGCTCTTGCTACTTAAAGGAGGGGAAAAAAAAACCCCAGCATCCATAGTAGGTTTTTCTAGTGGGAGATTGTAGGACAGTAATGTTGTGTTCTCTGCCACCTCCTAAAGTTACACGAGTGCTTTCTCCAATGTAAATTCTAAGAACATTTTCTAAGAAGGCATTCTGAATCTGTGTAAGCAGTGGTATGAACTTCAAAGCAAATACAATATGATGGCCTATTTATACACCTGGGTGCTTCTCTTTGTAAAACCTTGATGAATACCTCCATGTTATTTTTAAGGAGAGGTCAGTTAATGTGCCAAATATTATAGGGTCATCCTATACTATCATGTAGCTTGTTGGAGTTCTGCTGAATTTTAAAGTCCCATTTCCATAGAGCAGATTTTAATCATCTCCCCCCGCAAGCTTACTGAAAGTTTCTCCCAGATCTTTGGAAGCATTCCACTAAATAAGCTGAAAGTATGTATTTTTTGGTTTAATATGAAGAGATTGCAGCTCTCATTAATTTTGGTGATACTTTAAGGATTGAGAGTCATGCTTTTCCTTTGCAGCCAATCCATTCCTGACTCTTATCATGAAGTTGGTAGTTCTGTTACAAACTAAGTTTCTTGCCCTCAGTTTCCTGGATATTTACATATACCTTAAATTTACCTCTCTTGAATTTGCCCTTTTTTCTTCTTTCATGTTAAAAAGCAGAACCTATTGTTTACTCCTTGAGTTTTGTTTTTAACCTCTTTTAACTTTTCTTTGATAGGAAGATAGAGGTGGTATGTGAAGACTAAAAAATTTCCTCTCAGTTGCAATTTTACTTGAGGTAGGGACATGAGCTCTTCCTTTTCAGTCCCTCTTGAAGACTTCTTTTATTCCTGCGGTTACTTTATGCCTTCTCTTAAGGTAGTTCTGTGTTTGTAATTCCCCCCTTTGCATGTTTGCAGGTAACTCACCATTCTTGCTTTGAAAGATTAAAAGATATGCGATCCTGTTTTCTGCATAAAGTATGACAGGTTTTAAATTGAAATGAAATTGAATGTCAGTTCTCATGTTTTCTAGATTTTAAAATATGCAATTACTGATACAGGTTAGTATGTCTAAGTATTATTATTTTTTACTGCTTAATTGGCATCAAACTATTTTGACTGTGCTCTTAGCAAGAAGGCTTCTAGTAGGCAGCGACCATGTCTCTTATACTTTCAAAGCACTTTATTTGCACTTATATTATTAACTGGACTTGCCTTATATGTGTGTGTCTTTCACGGCTTCATTGTGAACACCTAGAATAGTGATTGAGAGAGTAGTGACACCTTAAAGTAGAGTCATTCCTGGATTCGATTCCCAGGATAGTCCCTTATAATTAGTTGTTTATCTATGGGCAAATTCTTTTACACTTCTTTGAATTTCTTTTCCATAAAATGAGACTAAAATAGTACCTACTTACAGGGTTGTTACTCAGAAAAGTGCTAAGCTTTTAAGTTCATGGATTAGTTAATGTAAAACCCTTAAAAATGTCAGCTATTATAAAATTATGTTCATTCTAAAAAGTGCTTGATAAATACTGGTTGAATTGATTAATAATGGATAAAGAAGGCTTACTGCAATATAATTAGTAATTGCTGTATTTTAAAATAGCCTTAATAATTTAGATTTGAGTCCAAATAAAATATTTCTCTTAAAGTTTCTTTAAGTTTTTTCAGTCAGTAGTTATACATTTTATTATCAACATCAGGTGAGCAATTAGGGGAGACTTCAGGTATGAAAGCAAAAATTATTTACTGGACTTCCTTATTTACTGGAATGCTTCCTTCACTTCTAACTTTTTCCTTGTTAATTTACTATTGATTTTAGAGTGAAAGTATGTGAGCAATCTGGTCTTGATCTGTTGATGATTTTTGTTTTTGGAATACAAAATATTTTGTTTTAAAAGATGATAAGTTAAAAAGAGGCACGGTTAATTAGAATTTAAATTTCCTGGTACTTTTGTGCATTCTGATGGCATAATGTATGATAGATTTTCTTTTTTCATTTTGTAGTTTATGCATACGTAGTGCTGTAAGTGTGCTTTGAACAAAATTAAAAAGGGAGGTAATTTCCAAGAGACAGAAAGATTGTGCTAGGCTGGTTAGTTAAGTTGGTTAGAGCGCAGCCTTATAACACCAAGGTCATGGGTTCAGATTCCCTGACCAGCCAGCTGCCAAAAAAGAAAGGGAATAGAAAGATTGTGCTAATATCTCCTGTTTTTGGTTTGAAATTTAAATACCTTAGCTGTAGGAAGGAAAGCAAATATGTTATAGCTCCAGGCTCCCTTTAGTATTTGGCAACTCAGTATTCCTTGCTAAGGAGACCCAGATTAGAAGTCAGAAAACTGTTGCTGTGTGGGTGTTGGTAGAGAAATGGGGGCTTCCTCAACTTTCTGTGATAATAAGCATCCTTTAGTTTAACTGTGTGTGTGATTTTTTTTTTAAACTCTATTTTATTTTTTTGGCCGCCTGCACAGTGATTTAAGTCCTTTTCCTTGGTGTTATCAGCACATTGCACTACCAATTGAGCTAACCAGCCAGCCCTTAACTCTGTTTTGTTCACTTTAGTGAAGACTTTATTAGTGGCAGTGTGGTTACTATATTGAGAGGATGGGAAGGGGTTTTTTTTTTGAAGAGGGGGCATATGAGTCTTTGTGGGTGGGGAGAGTACAGAAGAGGAAAGTTTCTGCTGTTCACATCTGGAGAGAGAGAAAGATGATTGCAGTGCTTGCTTATAATGCCATTACAAGCATTAAATTGAACTTTAAAAATTTGGGGCTATTTTAAAATATAATGTTTTATAATATTAAAGTACCTCTATGGTCATTGAAATAATACTAGTTCTCAGTATTATGTTTTTTAAAAGAAAATAAGCATTAGTTACAACATAACAAACCTAAGTCACTTAACCAGGACATATACCAGAAAGAAATTCTTAGGGATAGTTACTTGGTATGATTGGTTAAAACAAAAAGTTTGGTGAAAAGGGTATCTAAGTGTCTTACAGAAATCACAGATTTTCCAAATTAGAATACCGACATCTACATACTTAGATATTTTTTGAAATTTAGAATATTCAAGAAGATTCTCTGTCAAAATTTAAAGTTAAATATTATGTTTTGATTATATGCTTGATAGAATACTTGTGTCTTCCTTTGCATCCCATTTAGTCTCAAAGTTAGCAAACTTAGTGTTATATGTGCCTAATAGAAGGATTTTTTTCATTTATTGATTTAATTTTTATTGTTTAGTAGTAGATTGTTTTCTCTCTCTCTCTTTTTTTTTTTTAAAGATGACCCTTGACTTGGTGTTGTCAGCACCACGCTCTCCCAAGTGAGCTAACCAGCCATCCCTATATAGGGATCTGAACCGATGTACTTGGTGTTATCAGCCCCAAGTGAGCCATGGGCCAGACCTAGATTGTTCTGATCACAGATTTTTGACAGAAGCAGCTGGTTTACCAATTGTATTATGCATATTACATGACAGTTGATTTGATAAGCCAGTGCTATTTTATTATTTTGATAACCTTTCACATTATAGTCAGGGCACCTTAACTTTTTGTGAATAATTTATTTTAGAAAAATCTGTAAAACAGGAACTAGACAAGGATGCCCACTCTCACCACTCCTATTCAACATAGTGTTGGAAGTACTAGCCAGAGCAATCAGCGAAGAGAAGGAAATAAATGGCATACAAATTGGAAAGGATGAAGTCAAGCTGTCCCTGTTTGCAGATGATATAATCCTATATATTGAACAGCCTAAAGCCTCCATAAAAAAACTCCTAGAGTTGATAAATGATTTCAGCAAAGTTGCAGGATACAAAATCAACACACAAAAATCAGTAGCATTTCTATACTCCAATAGTGAACATGCAGAAAAAGAAATGAAAGCTAGCCCATTTACAATAGCAAACAAACAAACAAAAAAAATACTTAGGAATAAAGCTGACAAAGGATGTGAAAAATCTCTATGAAGAGAACTATAAACCAGTGTGGAGAGAAATTAAACAGGACACAAGAAGATGGAAAGATATCCCTTGCTCTTGGATTGGAAGAATTAATATTGTGAAAATGTCCATAATTACCCAAAGTGATCTACAGATTCAATGCAATCCCCATCAAAATTTCAATGACAGTTTTCTCTGAGATGGAAAAAGCTATCCAGACATTTATATGGAACAACAAAAGATCATGCATAGCCAAAGCAATCCTGAGCAAAAAAAATAAAGCTGGAGGCCTAACACTACCTGACTTTAAACTGTATTACAAAGCTATAATAACCAAAATAGCATGGTGCTGGCATAAAAATAGACATACAGATCAACGGAATAGAACAGAGAACCCAGAAATCAGTCCATATGCCTACAGCCATTTGATCTTTGACAAAGGCAGCAAGTCTACATACTGGGGAAGAGACTGCCTTTTCAATAAGTGGTACTGGGAAAATTGGATACTCCTGTAGAAGAATGAAACTAGACCTGTACCTTTCACCATATACCAAAATCAACTCAAAATGGGTTAAAGAATTAAATATACATCCTGAAACAGTAAAACTCCTTAAAGAAAACAGGAGAAACACTCCCGGAAGTAGGAGTGGGTACAGACTTCATGAATAGGACCCAAAAAACACAGGCAACTATAGGAAAAATAAACAAATGGGATTATATCAAACTAAAAAGCTTCTGCACAGCAAAAGAAAGAAACAACAGAGTAAAAAGACCACCAATGGAGTGGGAAAAAATACTTGCAAAATATACATCTGACAAAGGATTAATATCCGGAATATATAAGGAACTCAAACAACTTTACAGCAAAAAAAAAAAAAAACCAAATAACCCAATTAAAAAATGGGCAAAGGAGCTGAATAGGCATTTCTCAAAGGAAGATGTATGAATGGCCAACAGACACATGAAAAAATGCTCAACCTCACTCAGCATCCAGGAAATGCAAATCAAGACCACTTTGATATACCATCTTACCCCTGTTAGGATGGCTAACACCCAACAGACTGAGAAGGATAAGTGCTGGAGAGGTTGTGCAGAAAAAGGAACTCTCATTCACTGTTGGTGGGACTGCAAAATGGTGCAGCCTTTATAGAAAATGGTATGGAGGTTCCTCAAACAATTATAGATAGATCTACCATATGACCCAGCTATTCCACTGTTGGGAATATACCCAGAGGAATGGAAATCATCATGCCAAAGGGATACCTGTACTCCCATGTTTATCACAGTTCTATTTACAATAGCCAAGAGTTGGAACCAGCCCTAATGTCCATCATCCTATGAGTGGATAAGGAAGCTGTAGTATATCTACCCAATGGAATACTACTCTGCTATAAAAAAGAATGAAATACTACTATTCACAACAACATGGATGGACTTAGAGAAAATTATATTAAGTGAAAAAGTCAGGCACAGAAAGAGAAATACCACATGTTCTCACTTATTTGTGGGAGCTAAAAATAAATAAACATAAAAACAAATAAAGGGTTGGGGGGCGAGAAGACAGAATAACCACAAAAATTCCTTGAACTATTTAAGTCAAGTGAACAGATATGCCTTGTGTGGGGGTGGGGGTGGAGAGGAACAGGTAAAGGGGCATGAAAATCAAGTACAATGTATATTGAAAAGTAAAATTAAAAAAACAAATTAGTTTTATATTTTCATTTGGAAGTATTATAGATTGTATTATATTATAGGTTTTTATTTAAAATCAGGTAGGTGGATTATTTTTACTTAAGAATTTTTTGGTAGGTGAATTATTTTAAAATAATAACCAGCCCATTTTAAATTAAAGGCTATTTTCTCTGTTTTATTAGCGTACGTCCATGCTTATCACCTGATCAGGTGGTATAAGCTTGAGGTTAAACTAATTTTAATAACCTATGAGTACTATCTAAATTATTTCTATTTCATGCCCTTTTTGGATGATATACAGTTTGTATTATCTGTATTGATCTGTTCCTTTATTAGCATAGACTTAATATAAATTTATAGACTCCAAAATGCAAAAGAAAAAAAGGCTAAAGAAAAGCATGGCACTGTTTTTACTCTTTGTTTTTATTTTAACAAACTTTCTAGAAGTAGGGAGAACATAGAAACTGGAGATTTGATATGTCCTTTTCTTTTGGAAATACTATCCACTTTGTGGACCTGGAACTTGAATTACTTTTCCAGCAATTGACTCCTCTGTTCTTAGCACAGATTTGTGAGGTATTTAGAACAAGGAGTTCATATCATGTTGCATATGAAGATAGCTATATGGAAATCAGATCTTGAGCCTCTGAGCCTTATTAGCTGTTGTTCAGCATAGTTATTGTTACACATTTTAATTTTATAATTTGGATAATTTGGCATAAGTTAATTTTAGCAACACTTTGTTGCCAATGTCCTTTTAACTCTCTTGACCCTTTTTTTTTGCACCATTCTGACCAAATCCCACACACTTGATCAGTCCTATGTTCTTGTTTCTACATTCCTGGCTCTTGAACAGTACTAGACAGTGTAAATAAAACAGTGTGGAAAATAAAGTCATGCTTGCTAACTTCGGATGGGACCTCAAAGCTTCCCAGGAATCCTCCCACCCATTTGCTCATTTTTCCTTTCTCTCATCTTTTGAAACCTTGTGCCCCTGATATTCTCTTATTTATATAAACTTGCCACCTGGAATCCATCAGATAGTAACTTCCTTATTTTCAACTACAAGCTGAAAAATCCAGTTATATCAGCGTCCATTCTTCTCTCTTCCTGATATCATAAAAATGGTGTTCCCCTGCCCATCCAGGTTAATCCCTCTTCTTGTGCTCTGGATCTTATCAGGCTGTCTCTGGGTCCTCAGTCCTTCAGTTATCTCCACTCTTTTCTCTCCAGAAGTTCTAATACATAGAACTCGCATCTTAAAAAACAACCTGCCAGAAAACCCTTCTCTGACCCAGCATCACTCTTTATCTCTGACTTCACAGCTATAGTCCTTGAGTTGTCTATAATTGTCACTAATTTTATGTTCCGTTCACTTCTTAACTCTCTTACATTCTGGCAGCTTTTTCGTCCTCTTAGTTACAAGCAACCACAGTGATGCTAACTTGAATCAACAGGTCTCCATAACTTGCTTTCTCTTGACATTTGTCATGTTGATCATTCTCTCCTCTTTCTTTGGCTTAGTTATACCATACTCTTTTTTTTTTTTTTTTGCTTCTCTCATTACTCATTCTTAGTATTCTTTGCAAGGTATCTTTCTTGTCTGCCACTTAAATGTTGGTGATCGTTAGGCCTTGGTCCTCTTGTTTCATTCTTTATGCACTTCCCTGATATATTGTCTGTCATGGTGAGATCCCTGTCTTGACTTTCAAACTGATGAATCTGAATACCTCATGTATTGTTCCACTTGAAGGTGCCACAAATAATGAAATTCAACATTTTCTAGACTCAATCAGTTTCTCTACTTTGGTGCCCCCTCCACCTCCACCCCCCATTTGTCCTTTGAGTCCACCTGTGTTAATTATCTCTGTGAATGTTCACACCATGTAGCTATTTTTCTAAGCCAGAGGCTTGGAGGTATCCTTAACTCAACTTCCTCTCTCATTTTTCTTATACAGTCAGTCAAGCCCAGTAGATTCTATCTCCAAAATAATTTTCAGACATCTCCACTTGTCTTTATCTCTACTGCCCTTACACTGTTGAAATGGCCTTTTAACCTGTGTCCCTGTACTTAATCATGCTTATCTCCAACGTAAGCAATACTGCCAAAGGGATTATTTTAAAAGGCAAATTAGGATAAAGTATGAATGCTTTCAAGGCATTTTAGTGTACTTTTCTAGTCTCTTGTCACTTTTCCTCCTCCCTGCAGTAGCTGCCTTCCTAAACTTCAGCTATCCCTGACTTCTTTCCACTTATACAGTAGAAAATGCTTTCTCTTACTTCCAAGCCTTTACACATCCTCTCAAGCAACTTTTCAACTCTGCCTCCCTATGCTAAAATGATCTAAACCTGGCTCTTTCCTCTTCTTTAAAGCCTTGAGTTAGACTCAATCAGATGAGGTGCTCCTCCTATTTGTTGACATAGCCTATCTTGTAACTTCTTGTTTACTTGTCACCCACTAGACTATTGTCTCTGGGGCAGTGACATCTTTTCTGTCACTGCATTTCAAGCAGCTGGCAAGGTAGAACCTAGTAAATACATGAAGACAAAAGGGACAAAGAAAACCTGTGCTGGAGGCAGAAGAGCTGCTCTAAGGACTAAGCAAGGCCTGAACAGCTTCTTTGGGCTGCCCACCCCCCTTTCCCACACTCCCAGTTTAGGATCCTCAAAAAGTCAAATCTAGGTGATTTCTTGGAAGTTCCTAGGGTAGGGAAGTGTGATTTTAGCTTTCCATTTACTTCCCACAGAAATGGCACTCTTCAAATTATTAATTATTTCATTCACCTAACATTTACTGATTCTGTACATGTGGGAGTCATCGTTTATTGGTAGCTATAATTTCTTTTACCTGAGTCAGAACCTTTTTAAAATTGAAAAATAATGTTTGGTTCAAAAACTGGTTGAGAACATAACTTTGACTCAAGCATCTTCACACTTTAGTCTCTACTACTAATTGACAGGTGTATATAATTGGCTTCTGGTTGAGCTCTATTTTTTATAGGAGGAATAAGAACCCAAAGTATTGGATGCATGAAGCATAGATGAGTACATAGTTAATTTGAAGAAGATAAAGAACTACAGAAATGAAGATTTGAGGACCATCTTAGACCTTAATCAATTTTATCCGGAGATGTCCTTGTTTATTTTTAACTTTTAACTAAATGGGGATAAATTGAGTCTGTGCGTGAAGTTTTTGTTCTTATGTATATTCAAAGGTAGTTATTGCCCATAAATTATGAAAGATTTAACAAAAATATTTCTTTAGAAATAAACATTGAGTTTTTACTACATTTGGGGTCCTACTGTATACAGTGTGGGAAAGTCATGAATAAGCAGGATTTTTGATCTTTGGGAGTTTACAGTTTACCAGTTGTTTGTATTGGTTGCTGACTGTTACAAACATTTATTTCCCACAGGAAACTTTCTTGAAATATCATTTTTTTAATAACAATTTTATTGGGATATACTTGTAATTCACATACCATAAGGTTCACCCTTTTAAAGTGTACATCTCAGTGGTTTTAGTGTATTCACAGTCATGCATTCATTACCACAATCTAATTCCAGAATATTTTCCTTATCCAGAAAGGAAATCCCATATTCATTAGCAGTCACTCTCTATTCGCCCCTCCCCCCAGCCACTGACAACTACTATCTTTCTTACAACCACTTATCTTGCTTACTTATCTTATTTACAACCCACTGTCCTATTGTCTCTGTGGATTTGTCTGTTCTGGACATTTCATATAAATGAAACGATGTAATAGTGGTCTTTTGTATCTGACTTACTTCACTTGCATAATGTTTTTATGGTTCATCCATGTTGTAGCGTATATCAGTACTTCATTACTTTTTATGGCTGAATAATATTCCGTTGTACGGATATACCATATTTTGTTTGTTCACTTTCAGTTGATGGACATTCGAGTTGTTTCTCTTTTGTGGCCATTATGAATAATGCTGATATGAGCATTTGTGTACTAGTTTTTGTGTGGACATGTTTATAATTCTCTTGGCTATATACCTAAGAGTGGAATTGCTGTGACATATAACTCCATTTTTAACTTTTTGAGGAACTACCAAACTGTTTTCCACAGCAGTTGCACAATTTTACATTCTCACCAGCAATATACGAGGGTTTTAATTACTCCATGTGTTTGATAACACTTATTTTCCTTTTTTTAAAAAAATTATCCTCGGAGATGTGAAGTGGTGTCATTGTGGTTTTGATTTGCATTTCCTTAATGAATAACGGTGTTGAGGAACAGTGTACTGTTAATCATAGGTTTAAATAAAATAGTAAAGAAAGGGTCATCTGATTTTTTTCTTCAAAGTTTGGCAAGTTATTTTCTAAATGCATTTCATTTTGTAGTACCTATTAAAAATCTGTGTAATTGGTTCCAACCTGTTTGTTTAATAAATTAATGAAAGTTTATTTAACATGGCAAGTAATATCTACTTACTTGTGATAATGAACAATAATGATTATGTCAGAAAACATCCCAGGACTCAGTAATTAGAGGTAAACTACGAAGAATAAGCACATAAGGAATCTTAAGGATTTTCTGTTAGTTTTTGATACAAAATATAATAAGTCAACTGAAAAGAATATGTTAATACTCTCTGTTATACTGTCAGCTGTTTTTTTAATCTGTTTTGTGGCTTCTTAATAGTTACAAAGGCCCCTCTGTCTGTACTATCCTATTTCTCCTGTAAGGTGAAGCCAAAGGGGGACTAGAGCTAGGAACTTAATGACATGGAGTTTTTGTGTTTAGCTGTGTAACAAAGCAAATATTTATTTTGCCTTATCTGTTTTATGTTGTTCAATCTGTTAAATAGTTGAAAATTGCCTTTTTAAGTATGATTCACATTTAATGCCTTGCTTTTAGCATTAAGTACAGAGGTATAGCTGGAAAGAAATTTAATGATGTTTCGGTAGCCCCTTATGAAACCTTTATACTGTTACATTTTAAGTAAGGTGGCTTTTTTTTTTCCCCTAACTTATTTGGATGATATTTTAAAACTTGATGCACAACTGTACTTTCCACTTTAGGAAAAGGAGAGCTATGAACATTAAGATAATAAAAATAATAAGTATGACTTTGATTTTGAGAGACTTCTCTTAAGTTTTTACTGAAGAAGAGCATACTTCCATTAAAGGGTGCAAATCATAAGGTATATCTTCACTGAATTTTCACAATGTGAACCTCCTGTGAAGTGATCACCAGATAAATAGAATATTACAGCACCCGAAGAGCACCCTTTTATGTACCCTCCCAAGCAGTATCTCTGGGTGTAACCACTATCCTGATTTCTGTCACCCAAGACTAATTTTGTTGTTTTTTGATACTGATTAAATGGAATCAAAATATGTATAGTTTTGTGTCTTGATTTTGTTAGTTTAGCATTGTGAGATTCATCCATGTTCTGCACATTTTTAATTGATATGTAGTAGTGATTCTCAAAGAGTAGTCTAGGGGCAAGACACTTTTGGGGGTCTGGAACCAATCCCCTGAGGATACGGGAGGATGACTATATTTAATTACATAATCAAATAAACCATAAAATTAAAAATTCTATGGTCAAAGAAACCAGGGTCTTTTTTATAAGCCCTCCGCATAATGTCAGCTCGTGAGGTGTGGATTACAGTTGGTTTTATATATATATATAATATATATATATATGTTATATATATATATAATATATATATATATGTTATATATATATATATAACATATATATATATGTTATATATATATATATATATTTTTTTTTTTTTTGCTATCTAGTAGTTTGTTGCCATTAATTGGAAGAAAGTGAGGACTGAATGAGGGGGAAAAATATGTATATCCTCAATATTACCTCAGTTTTTTACATTCCGTGTGAAGATCAATAATTTCATTTGATTTAAAGCTTACCAGAACAAGAGAGAGACAGCTTTGCAACTTCTAGTACTGTTGCTGAGAAAAAGTCAAATGACGGGCAGTGATAGTATAATTCAGCAGCAGCAAAAGGACAGGGTAATTCAGAACTGGATAAGTCTTTGAATGATGAAGCATTAATTGTGTTGAGCTGGTGTCTTCCCCTCAATAAAACTGTTTATTTGAGGATAACTTTGCATTTCTCAACTCTACAAATGTAATACTTATATTAAACAGTTATTTGTGAGATACTTCAGGATTAATATGGAATTGATGTGGAAAAATTTTAAATCATGTTTGACAAAAATATTTGCATTATTAGGTAGGTAATTTCAGGTATAATGAAAGAAAGGTGAAGTTATGAAGACATGGGTTTTAATTCCAGTTAATGGAAACCAATATGATATTTTGGGAAATAGTGACAATCACTATTTCATAAAAATTTAATAATATTGAGGAGAAAATCAGTTCCTAAGATATTTAAGTATTAGGAAAGAAAACTTCTCTTAAGATAAATTTGTTTTTAGAATTTATTCTTGCTAATAGACTTGTGACAAGCCTTATGATCCTATTGTGGATATATATATAAGAGAGCAGACCGTCATGAGATTTGTTATATTTTGTTTTGTTTAACTGAGCCAATTTTTTCCAATATGTGATACTAGTGGAACCATACTTGATTATTCCTAACTCCTTTTAGGAATAATTTCAGGCAAGTATGAACATGTTTTTAACGTGTTTGATAGCTTATAGAGAGCCATTTTGGCTTTGGTGGGAATTTAGATAAAGTATATGTGAAGTATGATTTTTTTATATTAGATTATATATGCATGTGCAAAAGTGATGAGAAAGTAAAGAATT
This sequence comes from Cynocephalus volans, assembly GCF_027409185.1. Lineage (NCBI taxonomy): Eukaryota > Metazoa > Chordata > Mammalia > Dermoptera > Cynocephalidae > Cynocephalus > Cynocephalus volans. The sequence goes on from NC_084461.1 coordinate 104,472,482, forward strand.
ACTAAAACTGTAAGAACTCAGGATGGAAAATAGTTTGTGGTAGATGTTTTATTATTAACGTGTTATAACATGTGAATCTTAGGACAACCATGTGCCCTCTTATGGAAGAAACTCCTGTGATCAAAGTGGCAGAGAAAAGGACACAGAAAGAGAATTCTGGTTGGAAGAGTTCTGCTAATTTTTGTAAAATTTAAAAAGAGGTATAAAATGCTTGCCAATAAGCCTTGAACTCTGTACCTTTTTATTTGTTTGACTATGGTGGCTGTTTTTTGTGAAATTATATACTTCATTTATTCCATAGGTATTTATAAAGCACTAGCTATGTTCTAAACCCTTCTTTTAGAGTTGGTTGGAGGCTAAAGCAGAGAATGAGATAAACTGCCTTCTTGGAATTTAACATATAGATATGGAAATGGACAATAAACAAGACATTTACAAATCGTGATATATGCTATGAAAAAACAGTAATATGATGGAAAGTAATGGGAGAGAGAATGGTTGGAAACTGAGACCAGAATGTTGAAAAGAAGATAGCTAGACAAAAACCAGAGAGGGAAAAGGCAAATAAACCACCATGAGATGGAAAAGGGGCCAGAGAGAAGGGCAGTATAGGGACAGGAGCCAATTAGGGAAGGAAAGAAGGAAAGAGTAGAGTAGATGGGTTTGTAGAAGGACAATCATTTAGAGTATTGACTATGGTAAGGAGTTGAGATTTTATTCTAAGTGCAGTGGGAAACTATTGACGTGATTTAGGCAGGGAAAATTACTTGGTACAATGAACATTTTTAAAAGGTCACCCTTTGGCTGGCCAGTTAAGTTAGTTGGTTAGAGTGTGGTGCTTATAACACCAAGGTCCAAAGTTTGATCACTGTCTGGGCCAGCTGTCAAAAAAACAGAAGTGAAATAAAAGGTCACTCTTGTCTTTGTGTGGAAGTGAATTAGAGGGAGGCAAGAATGGAAGCAGTTCGACTATTAACACTAGTACAGAAGAGAAATGACGGGGGCTTAGACAAGGGCAGTAGCATTTAGTGGAGATGCAAGAAATGGACAGAGTTGGTATATGTTTTGCAGATAGGACTGACAGAATTTGCTGATGGGCTGTATATGGAAAGCAAGGGAAATAATTCCGGGTATAGGTTTTTAAAGAAAATGTTTAAAATTGGTCTGTTAGCCACCAAAAAAAAAAAAAAATTAATGCAATGCTAGTTTTCTATATGATGTTTTCTTGACACCTTGTCATTTTATTTTATTTTTTTAGGCTTATGCATCTGGATGCGACATTGTAATACTAGGAAGTGATTTTGAAAGATTACAGATAATCCCAGGAGCTAAACATGGAAATATTCAAGTGGGATGTGTAGACTGTTCAATGCAACAAGGCAAGGTTTGTAATCTTGTGGGAAAATGCAAAAAATTTTTAATACGGTTTTTGTCAGGATAATCTTTGAAGTATATATTTCCTTTTGAAATAGAGACTTGCTTTGTTTCAAGGACAATGTAGCTACAAATTTCTCTGGCTCTTTAAATGCATTTTAGGGAGTGTCGAAAGTTATGTTCTTATTCAATTTTGAAATATGGCATAATCCTCTATATCAGTTGAGAAAGATATTTGTCTATGAGAAAAATGAAAAATGTTATCTGGACTTCTATTTGCATATGAAAAACCTCGAAAGTAAAATAGCAGCAACAAAAACAAAAGAAACAAGGTATACAATTCTAGATGAGGTTAAATATAGTTCTATGTAGTACCAGAATGGGAGAGTCATACTTAGTAGGTAGCATAGTATGTAGCTTAAATTAGCACTATATAGGCATAGATGGTCGGGCCTATGAAAAATTGTAGTCAGACTAGGCTGAACTTTGCAAATTGATTTTTTTTTTTGCTAGATATTTAAATATTTACTATGTGATTACATTAGAATATTTTGTGTGAGGCATCAAAATGGTCATATAAGAGTCCATGGACACAATCTTTTTCTTTTTTAAAAATTCTACATCTCTTTTCTGATAAGCCTGCCAGCATGAAAAATTACTGCTTGGGACTTTAGTTTAAAGACACTCTGGGGGTTGGAGTTGGCTGGTTAGCTTCCTTGGGAGAGCATGGTGCTGTTAACACCAGGGTCAAGGGTTTGGATCCCCTTACCAGCTTGCTGCCAAGACAAACAAACAAAAGATACTCATTGTAAAAGGAGTTTTGATTGTTGCAGTCGTTATCTTTTAGTTGGACTACTATTTTGTTACTTCTATGTCCTGTCCCTTTAACAGAGTTACTCTCTTTCTCTCAGTTCTCTCTCAATCTCTCTCTCTCCCTCTCTTCCTCTCTCTTCCTCCTTCCCTCCCTCCCTCCCTCCCTCTCTCCCTGTCATTTAGGCTTTTTTTTTTACTTCTCACTATACTACAAAAATGATCTTTATAATGGAATGCTAAAAATCCTTGAGACTGTTTTTTTCATTCATGCTTGTTTGATCTCCTAGCTCTGTAGTTCTGTAATTTTCATTTTAGTATAAAACTTTCTTATACCATTCAGACTCACATGTAACTGGTTAATGTTGGAAATCTAATTTAATAATTTCTAATGAGAGCTATATTTTTGTGATAGACTTTGTGACAGTCCATGTTAGAATAAAGAAGTCATTTAGTTTCATAATCATTCTAATAAAAGGCACATTTCCTTTGTTTATGGATATCAGTATTATCAAAAGTTTCCTTAAATTATCAGGAAGAAAATCTGCAAGTTCTGGTACCTGGGGATTTCTGACTGTTTGCCTTTAAGAATGAAATGCTACTGGACACCATAGGCACCAGTATTTTATCATTATCATTTTTTCTTTATACTACTGTCACATTAATTTTCCTGAGAAAATTCATCTGCATTTATATTGTTATTTATTATTTTTTCTTTTTTTTTATCTTGTTATTTGTCAGCTTCAGAATATTGTTTGCTTCCCATTTCCTTGGAAAAGTTCAAATTGTTCACTTTGGATTGAGGCCTTGTACAACCTGGCTCAAACCTGCCTTTTTAGTCTCATGTCCATTATTCTGCTATAAGGAATACTTTCTTCTAGCCAGGATGGTGATCAGTCACCTCGAAACACATACATTGCCTCTTTTAATCTTTACACTTGTGTTTATACTATGCTCGATTTCTAAAATTGAAAACTTAAGCCTTTTGAAATCCCACACATATCTAAAAGTTCAGAATTAAACACTTCCTCCAAAATCAACTCAGTGCAGGTGATTTCTACATCCTAAATACTCAGAATACTTAAACTAGCCATTGGAAGTTATCCCCCCATATATGTTTATATCCTCATTTCTTACCCCCATGTTACTAGATAATATGTTCTTTGTTTTTAATCCCTGATTTGTTCATTTTATCTATCTGTGTATCTGATTTCTGATATTTTGATGTTTTTCAGATAGGACTTCCTCAAACTATAGAAGTAGCTACTTTATAAGACAGAGCCAGGAAATGTTGATTTAAAGAGTAAATTTAAAGATAATTATATTAATTCCTTTTCCATTGTTTATAATAGAATACCTGAAATTGGGTCATTTATGAAAAAACAAAATTTATTTCTTACAGTTTGGAGGCTAGGAAGTCCATGGTCCAGGGAATGCATCTGTTGAGGGTGCACCTTTTCTTGGTGGAGCCTCTCTGCAGAGTCCTGTGGCAATGCAGGATGTCAGACAGCGAGGGTGGATCAAGAGTGAATTTCCACATGCCTTCTTCCTCTTCTTAAGCCCCCAGTCTACTTCCTGATAACCCATTAACTCATAAGTCCATGAATGTATTAATCCATTTATGAGTACATACTTCTCATGATCTAATTACCCCTTAAAGGCCCCACTTTTCAAATGCCATGTTGAGGATTAAGCTCCAACATGAGCTTGGGGGGACATTCGAACCATTGCAGTAAATAAATTAGAATATTTAAAAAAGTATATTTGGGGAGTTCACAAAGGAATAGATCTAAGTTTTGCTTTTAAAACGTTAAATATATGCTGATAGAATTGTAAATGTTGAGGATCGATAAACCCAAAACCGATTTTTAAATCATGTAAAATTCTGTACTTGACAAGGAATACATTGATATGTTTTCTTCTGTAAGAAAAAGAATTAACATTTACTATTCATGTAATATATCATTTATTATATGCTAGGTGTTTTACAATATTATTTCAGTCCTCAAAATAATAATAGGAAGATGGTATTATAATACATACATATACATATATATACATATTATAAACACAGATGGGGAAACTAAGGTTTGAAGAGATTAACTTGCTAGTTATAGCGGAAGTGGCAGTGTTAAGATTCTAATCCAGATGTGATGGTCTTCAAAACTGACATTCTCAAGTATTGGTGAATGAAACTGTGTGTGAGCATATTTAAAATTATACTCTTCGTTTCTTTTGATCCATAACTAAGTTAACCTATCCATAATGAGTTTTCTTTCTTTTTTCTTTTTAAAAGATTGCAGCATCCTATGGAAACGTTATCTCTGTTTTTGAACCAGTTAATCTACCCAAACAAAAGAAAAATCTGGTCAGTAATTTATCACTTTTTCTTTTGGGAATTGAAATGTCTTAATAGTAAAAGTATGAAATCAGAGTGATTATCAAATAAATCTGTATAAATTATACACTGTGATTGAAGATACATGTTAAATCCTACTTCCATTTAAAATTTATTTAAATCTTTCATTGGAATAGATTAAACTAAATTGTGCCAGAGTTGTCTTGAAATGCTTTACTTTTTTTCCTTCTGACACTTTTTATTTTGTAATTAATATTTAAAAAGTCAGTAACCTAAACATTGATGGTTACTTTATTGTTAGTATCAAACACCATCATCCAGTCATATATGGCACTTTATTCTTTGTTTTTATGATCTACCTTTATGCAGTTTTTCTGTCTTGTCATATATGTATATTGTTCTTAAAGTTACATGTTTTACTTGCAAAGTCTTAACATACTTCCAGGACTTAATTTCTTGCATTTATTATATCATGTAATGTAATTGTTAACAGGTTGATGAATGTTTTTCTGTATATTCAGAAAAAAATATGTATATATATATATTCTGTATGTTCAGGAAGGTATATTCATAAATAATTCTGAAAGCTGGTTAACCAATAGTTTATAAATATTGGATTCATATAGTAGATTTCATGGGTGCTTTAATGCTCTTAAATATTTTTAAGATACTCTCATTCACATCTACTGAAGATTAAACTAGTGATTAAAACCATATGAAAGAGGATCAGCGTAGTGTAGTTGAAAGAGCAGTATATTAGGAATCACATACAGCTCGTTTCTATTTTTGCTGCTTTCTAGTTATTTGATCCAAAGAAAGTCAGCCTTATATTCTTTGCTAACTGTGAAATTGGTCAATATGTATTCATTCTTGGTGGGGATATTGTAAGGATGACATGATGTCAAAGACTGTAGAAATGTATTCATTATAAATAATTGAACAGTATTTTAATAGTAGACATACCTTTAAATATCTTCTGATAGTTTTCATGTCATCTTCACCTATCTCATTAGTATCTTGCAAAATGACCTCTGACCTAGTATGGGCAGCTATTATTTCTTTTTTTTATAAATAAGGCAACAGAGGCCCAAAGAAAATAAGTGACTTGACTAAGAAAAAGCTATTGATCCACAGAGCTAAGAGTAAAACCCTTTAATTGATAACTACGTGTGAGCCTTCTTTCCTTAACTTGTCCTAATGGAAAATATTTTCTCTGGATTAGTTGATATCCATCTTTACATTTCATGGAAGGAATCTCCATAATTCTCCCTGATTTCTATTTGTTTTCATAGGTAACCCTAGTGAATCCAATATTAGAGGCATTTATAGCCTTATGAATTAGTAATTGGCAGAACTAAAAATAAATTTTAGAGGTTCTTATCTCACCCAGAGCAATACATTTTAATACTCAGTAAATACTTGTTGAATGAAATAATTGACTTTAAAGAAATCAGTATGTTGTGTTAAAATACTTTAATTAGTAAGGGTAAAATAGAGAATTTCACTTTCTACCCATTTTCTCTTTTACTAATTATAATTGGTGAATATAATATAAAAAACTCAACAAGAGGCTGGTTCATTGGTAGGCAGCACTGACTTTGATAAAGGGGAAAAATGGAAACATAGACTTAGATGTGTAAAATCTGTAATTCCAGAATATAGTCTCAGAGAATCTTTAGATCCTAATTAAAAAAAGATAGTATTCCATTTTTTCTGCACATACACTCTGGAATACTCTTATAAGATGGTAGTTCTTCATGAGAGGTTCACTTCAGAATTACTGGTGTATCTAGATCCTGCCCTGAGAATTTCTAAATCTGTAGGTGTGGGGTTATGCCTATGCACTTGTATGTCTAGTTCTAGACAGGGTTCTGATGTGCACTGTGACTGAGAGCCATTCCTGCAAGGCAGTGTTTCATAAAGTGTATTCTGAAGGCCACCTATATCAAATCTCCTGGGATTTTGGCTTAAAGTACAGGTTTCTGTGCCCCGTCTTGGCCCTTTTGAACACGAATTTTGGGGCGTGGGTCTTGGAAATTTGAATTTTTAATAAACATCTCATACTATTTTTTCTTATTCTCAAGCTTGAGAACCACTGCATTAGGAGAGTGTTTATAGATCTCAATCTATTAGTGGGAGTGAAATCAACTTAGTAAATCCAAGTATTAGTCCATTTCTGTTGCTTATAACAAAATACCTGAACCTGGGTATTTTATAAAAAGAACGAAATTTATTTCTTACAGTTTCAGAGGCTGGTAAGTCCAAAGTCCAGGGAAGAAATTTGGTGAAGTCCTTAGTGGTGGTGACAGTGATGAGGCACAGTATCACATTGCAAAATGGCAGAGGAGAGAGAGAAACAACCTCCTCATTCACTCTCCTTTTAAAGCCTTCCAAACCACAGCTATGACTACCATTTTTAATCCATTTACTATGACATGGTCCTACAATCTGATCACCTCTTCAAGCCCCACCTTTCAATTACCCTAATAGGATTTCTCACCCTCAACAGTTACAGTGGGGATTAAGTTTAGGAGGGTCATTCAACCCAAGGCAGGCCACAGCCTGAATTTAAAAACAAAATGAAATGGAATAGAAAATGTCAGAGTAGATCACATGTATAGTAAGGGTAAACCTAAGTTGCATTTATGTGTAGGTATGTGAGTTCTAAGTCACAGTGCGATATATCTTTCTTACTGGTCTGCAGGCAAAAAAGTTTCTCTGCTTTAAGAAATGGAAAGTCCTTAAATTATATAAATAAAGGAAGTATTACATGTCTTATTCTGAATTTTCCCAGATAATATTATGATCTCAGGTGGGGATGAAACACGAAAAAAAGAAGGAAGCTGCAAATAGCAGTCACAGATACACATTTAAAATTAAACTTTTGACTAATAATAAAAATAAGTAATAATAATAAAACTTATAATTAGGGCCGAGCCCGTGGCGCACTTGGTAGAGTGCTGCGCTGGGAGCGCGGCAACGCTCCCGCCGCGGGTTCAAGAATGACTGGTGCACTCACTGGCTGAGTGCCGGTCACGGAAAAAAAAAAAAAAAAAAAACTTATAATTAAATCTGAGTTTAATAAGGCTGTTATCAAAGCTGGCCTATGCTTATTGGTTATTTATACTAGGTAGACTTTTGAACCTCCAGGAATGGGTATTCTCTTCCTGATCTCCTCCACCATATATTTCCTATTTTTCTTGACTGAATCAAACACTTGTTCTCCTTTGTTGGGAAAATATAGAAAAATGGTCAGGGAGCCTCAGATGTTCAGAATCTTGCCGAGCATTTGCTGTGAATAGGTTGTGTGTGGGTGGCGCAGCGCTACCACCTTGGCTGACTCCTACCTCTGTCGGCCGCCGAGGGTACAGACATGATTTCCAACCTATGGCTTCCAAGGACCTGTTTGCTGGTTACCTAGCTCATAGACCTGCACGTAAGGGGTCTGGTGACCCAGCTTGGCGTGTGAGGGGTCTGGGGACCCAGCCTGCCGCGTGAAGAGTCTGTGACCCAGTCCAGAACGGGCTTGAGGGGTCTTTGAGCTCCAGACCCAGCCCTAGCTCGACAATTGGCACATTCGGCAGGATTACCAGCAGGTAAAAGAGCCTGATAGCTGGCGTAGTTGTGTAGACTTACATCCTTAAAAATAGCTGCCTGTATTATCAGCATGAATGAATACATTTGATAGGGAAAAGATGTCAATCATAGTTGGATAAATGACTTTTTTTTTTTAATTTTAGGAATCATATAGTCAGTGGCAGAAAAGTGGTCAATTTTTTCTGGAATCAATAGCGCACAATATAACTTGGGATCCCACAGGTAAGAAAATTAGCAGGATTAACTGAAATGAAACATCACTTGCCTGGGCTTTTATTACTCTCATGTATTTCTGTTCTACTCTATGTGAGATTGTAGGGAATACAAAAGTAAGTAAAATAGATTTTGCCTTTTTAGAGTTTATACTGAAATGAAGGCAAATATGCACTGAATGTGGTAAATATGACAGAATATGGTAAATGCCATGATAAAAATACCTACTGTTTTTGGAAAGAGACATCCTGTCTGGGGAATCAAGGTTTCATTGAAGAGGAGCCTGTGATTTGAGAGTAGATAGCTTTTAACATTGAGGGTGGGGTAGGTGGAGGAGGGAAAAGAAGTGAGTTCTAAGAGATGAGTATATGTATCAGTTATCTATTTCTGCATTAAAACCATCCCCAAACTTAGTGGCTTAAAACTTCAATCATCTTATTGTTTGTGATTTTGTGGGGTGGAATTATTACAGGACTCTGTGGGAATGGCTCATCTCTTTTTCCATGTAGTATTGGTTGAAGCAGCTTGTCTGCAGCTAGAGGATACAAGAAAAGCTTTGTTCACATATCTGGGCCTTGGTGCTTGCTACTGGGGTGCCTTTGTTCTCTATGTGGCCTCTCTCTTTTGTGTGGCATCTGTAGTAGGGAAGCTTGGATTGTACATGGTGGCTAGATTCTGAGAGTGAAAGAAGAAGCTGCAAGGACTCATAGAGCCTGGGCTTGGAAATCCCAGAATGTTATTCCTGTCACATGTGGCCAACACAAGTCACAAGCCCAGCCCATATTCAAGGGATGGGAGAAATAGACTCCACCTCTTGATGAAAGGTGTGGCAAAGTCATATCACGCCCTACTCAAGAAGAAGAAATGGGGTACCAGACCTGGGAAGCAGAATAGGAATCTCTGTTGAGCCTGAGCATCCCCAGAAGCATGTCTCTGGATCCTGAGAGACTGAAAGAGCTACCAGAGCCTTGGGGGAGCAGAGAGGGAATTAGGGAAGAGTATAATATAACTAATGGGAGGCATTATTTATTGGGAGCCATTTTTACCATTCTATCACAGTGAGCAAAGGTAGAGAGAAAGAAAGTATTAAAATATATTCTAATAAGGATTAGTACTTCATTGGGGCTTGAGTGAATCCCAGTGAATGGTGGTAAGGTACTGCAGCATACAATGGGAGGTCTTTAAAGTCAAGCTAAGGAATTTGAATTTAATTCTTTTTAATTGTCTACAAACTATTAGAGGTTTTTGAAAGAGGCTAGTGATGTGTTAAGATTTATGGTTTTGCTAGATTGGTCTGCTAGCTGTGAATTAGAAGGGTTAAATGCAGGAGAAACAGAAGGCAGAGTGACATTTGGGGAGGATGCATTCACAGTAGTCTGAATGAGAAATAAGAATTTGGTTCAGTGCCTTTACCATAGTAGGTATTCAGTATTTAATGGATTAATGAATAATGAAAGGAGTTCATAGAAGTGAAATGCATTTAAGCAATAGAATTGACATTACTTAACTGGATTTGAGTTTCCTTTGCGAATACCTATGATCACAAGAAAAAGAGTGATATGTAGGAGTTAGAGGTAGTGGAACATAGGTGTTTAGACATGTGGAGTTTGACATGCTTGCATATCATAAAGTAATAGATAGAAGCTTGAACCATGATCTTTGGAACATAGAAATAAAAGTCAGCAGTTTTATTTAAGGCTTTTTATTTTATTTTATTTATTTTTTGGCAGCTGGCTGCTATGGGAATCTGAACCCTTGACCTTGGTGTTATCAGCACTACAGTCTAACCAAGTGAGCTAACTGGCCAGCCCTAAAGGCATCAGTTTAGGTGGAAGAGGTAGTTTTAGTTTTCATAATATAGCAGATGAAATGGCTGAGAAATATGTTGGTTGAGAACAGAAACCTCAGAATCTTTGGAAATTATTTTAGAAGATAAAAGATATAAGTATACTTTGAGAAATTTTTTAATCACACAATGTTTTAAAATGTATCTTGTGAGATTTTAAGATTGATGCTTATTAACTGGTAACCTACCTGTATATTATATGCATAAGTGAAAAAATGTCGGATCTGGGTTCAAACTTAGCATTTAGTACAGCACTTTGTGTATAACTCTACTATGGATAGGATGACCTATGTCCCACTTTATGCCTATTTTCCTCATATGAGTATTAATAGTGTAGTCTTTTACTCTCCTAAGTGTTAACTACTTGGTTGATAAATTATATGGTTACTCTATTATAACATTACAATCTGTTGTCATTATTTGGTTGTGTGGTTTATTTTTTCTTAATTAGACAAGGACAGAGATTCTATTTTATTCAGTACTTTATTATGTTTAAGTTCCCAGCATTTATTAGGCTCTAAATAAATGTTCACATATTTGACTACTAGTTCTGTGATTATGGACAGGTTACTTTACAGATTAAGAATGGTTAACTGATTTGTAATTTAAGGTAATATCTATTTCACAAGATTATTTTTTAATGATCAGATATGACAATGTATGGGAACATACTTGGTAAACGATAGAGTTCTATAAAAATATTGTTAGCCAGCAAACTGTTTGTCTACCTGAAGGGTCATATTAATAACTGCAATAAAAACATTTAATATTTGAGTTGGGTGATATTTCTTTAAACTTGGAATTTTTGTACTTGTGGTCTGTCAGTGCTAATGCTTCAGAGGATAGTATTAATGTTGAATTTTTCTAAAATCATTACTTATTTTCTTAACATACCTAGTAGTAGCTTGAAAACAGCTCATGACTATTGATTATCTTTTTAATCGTGACTGGTTTAAAATTCACTTGTAATAGTTTATTTTTCTATTTAGTGGTTTGGTCAAGAAATGGGCTATTACTGTGATAAATATTTGGGAGCTAATAGTTTATTATTATTTTACAAATGAACATTGTAATTATTTATAATCAGATTTTAAATCTTTTAACTGAAATTTTATTATTTTGGTTCTGATTAATATTTAGTTACTATAATATGCCAGAAATTAGGATATAAAAATTTTTTTCAGATAGTGTCAGTAAACTAATTGTAATGCTTTTGTGTTGTCTCCAAATCCACTGTTGCATCGTGCCTAAATCATAAGATTTTCTGTTTTAGACTTTTTTTTTTTTTCCTGCTTCATATGCATACCTCTGTTCTTTGTGGTCTAAATAAATATGCCATATGTTACCTTACCTACTTTTGTTCCATTCCATACCTGGGATTAATTATTTTGTATTCTGTATTAAATTCTTAATCCTTCATGGGATATACTTTAAATTCATCTTTAGATTATGATAAAGATAAGAAATCTTGTGTTGGTAAGCTCAACAGTGGAATAATATATTTAAATGGACTGTCTCATTAATACTTTCTGTGCTTTTTTTTTTTCTGTCTGTTAAACTTTCCACATAGTTGCTATACTATTTATTGAGCTTCCGCTAAGTATCTGGACTGTGCTGGAGACTTTTTACATATTATAGCTAACCCTTGCAACAGCTCTATACAAACTTCTAATTTTATAGATAAAAAAAGTGAGGCTCAGAGGTTGCCCAGGTAGTTCAAATTCACATGGCTAATTAAGTAGTTTATGTGGGATTTAGACAGGATTTTCTGATCTCAAGTCTATGTTTTTGGCACAAACTTAACTTTCCTTTTGAAACAAGAAAATGATCATTCCAGAAAGACGCAAATTCATATTCCATTGCCAGTGTGAGTGCCTTATGTAGGGTCAGCTATTTTACCAAAATTGCTTGACCTCCTTTATATTCTTTGTGTGGATGCTACCACAACCTTTTATACTCAATTTCCACGTCATAAAGTTGGAATCTGTCCTTGAAACACCTTGTTTTTCCCTATGTCTTAGTTGGTATCAGGCCTTGACAATACTACTTAGTGAAATAGATTTCAAATCCTTCTTTAATATTTTGTTCAGATACTCATGACTTTATAATCTGAATTATTATAGTTAATTAACCAGGTTTCCCTGGCTCTTATGTTTTCCCTATCTTGTCTATCTCTAGAGTTATTTTCAAAAAGGATTTTTAACCTTTTTGTGCTAGGGTCTTTGGAAGTATGATGAAAGTTATGGATTATCTCTCTAGAAAAATGCACCTATTATGTATGTTATCTCAATGGAGGGACGTTCATGGGTGTCTTCAAGTCCATCTGTTGACTGCTCCTCCCCAAGTTAAGACCACTTGTTCTAAAATACAGATACAGTTATGTAACCATCTGCACCTTAAAAAACCTTTTACTCCCAACTACCTTGTAACAAAGTCCAGACTCCTTATGTACCTGAAAAAAGCTTCACGATCTCACCGGGGCAGTTTTTTCAACCTTTTCTACCCCCTACCCCCACCTTACTATGTACTTTATCCCTTAACCACAGCAGATTAATAGGCATTCTTGAGAAAATATATGAACTCACGTGCCTTCATGCCTTTGTTCATGTTAGGTCTTCTTTCTGAAATGCCTGTCTCCTCTATTGCAATAACTAGGTTGCATTTTATCACTTGCCCTGACACTTTTACTGCAGGTACATATAACTTCTTCTTCCTGTGGGCTTCTGTAAAACTTTGTGCACATTTCTATCATGTTTATAATACTTTTACATTGGATCATAATATTTTCATGTCTTTCTCTCTACTGGAATGTGACTTATCATTAAAAAGGACAGTGTTTTTTTGTTTTTGTTTTCTTTTGGTGGCTTTATAGTATGGGGATCTCAACCCTCAATGTTGTTGTTATAAACAGAACCCTCAAAGTTGGTGTTATAAACAGCCTGCTCTAACCAAATGAGCTAACCAGACAGCCCAAGGGCAGTGCTTTATTTGTCGTTGTATCCCTGGTGTCTAGCACAGTACCTAGTACAAAGAAATGCTCATTAAATGTTTGTTGAATGAGATATTATATGCCTTCTTTCCCAAGCTGTTTCAACAAAGTTAAAGTACAGCCACCTTCTCCCTCCCCCCAAATATCTTTTTGTTTGACTTTTTAAAAAAAGTTGTATTATCTTTATAGTATAATATGAAACTCTTGAGCATGCAATTTAACTCACTATTTAATACCTAAAAAATGGTGAATAATTTTTTTTTCAGGTAGTCGTCTTTTAATTGGTTCTAGCTGTTTGCAACTCTGGACCAATACTAACTTGGAAAGGTCAACTGAAGATGAAAATCCAGAGAAAACAGATTTTAACTTTGGGGATTGGAGATGCATTTGGCATTGCAAGTAAGCAATTAATTATGGGATTAAATGATAAACCTGTTCTTTGTGGGTTTTATTATGTAGTTGGCCCTACATATCTACAGATGTGGAACCCACGGATACAAAGGTCCAACTGTGGGACTTGGGCATCAGCAGATTTTGGTAACTGGAAGTCCTGGAACCAATCCCCCACAGATACTGAGGGATGACTGTATTATAAATGCACATTAGTTTGTGTAAAACCACACTAATATAAAAAGTATTGATTTTTAGTCTGTGACATGCCTTGTACACAGAGAATTGAGCATTTCCCATGTTCTACATGTCCATTTTTTTTAAGTGTCAAATAATTAGGAACAAAAAATGTGTAATATAAGGCCCATATGAAGATCATTTAGAAAATTAATAAGTTGTACAAAAGGAGACAGAGACACCTTTCATACTTTTGAATGAAAGGCTTCCTGTTGTGAAAAAGTCTATTTTTCTAGATTTATAATTTGAATATAATCCTTGTCAAAATCTCATTGGAATTTGTTTTTGAGCATAGTTCTAAACTTCATTTAAAAGGACAAATGTGGGAAAATCTGGGAAATTCTGAAAGAGGGGAATGAATATACACAGTATAGTAAAATGAATTCTAAAGCTACAGTTGATCAAACATTTTGTTGTTGCTATAGGAACAGGCATATTAGAGTCCAGAATTAGACTCAACTATGCATGGAGCCTGGCTGGTTAGCTCAGTTCGTAGAGCACGGTGCTGATGGCACCATGGTCTAGGGTTTGGATCCCCATATACTGGCCAGCCAGCAAAAAAAAAAAAAAAATGCATGGAGATTGAATATATATGGTAGCATTTAACAGTGGGGCAAACTAGCTAGCTCTGTGGAAGATGAACTTACAGTCTGTTTTATACTTGGCAACAAATGTTGTCAGATGGAGGAAAAAACTGATTACATGTTGATGTGATAGTATTTCTTATATATTAGGTTAAATATAGTTAATTTTACCTGTTTAATTCTACTTTTTAAAAAATGTGGCTAGTAGGGAATTTCAAATTATATATTTGGCTCTCATTTGTTGTTTATGTTATATTGCTATTAAACAGAATGTGCTGCCTTTTTTTGTTTTTGACAGTTGGCGGGTATGGAGATCCAAACCCTTGACTTACGTGTTGTAAGGCCATGCTCTAACCAGCTGAGCTAACTGGCCAGCTGAAAGGGCTGCTTTAGAGTTAGGGAATGACTTTTCAAGTATGATACCAAAAGGAAAGGAAAAATTAATAGCATTGATTATATCAGTAAAACATTTCTGTAAAGCAAAAAGACCACAAGGAAAGAAACAAAAGCTTGAGGGGAAGAATGTGCGATTTTGGGTTAATGCCTTTTTTAAAAAGAGATCTTAAAAATTAATTGGAAATTAACCCAATAGTAAACAACAGTAAGCAATGAAGAGAGAATTTTTAAAAGGTGTATATCATACTTATGAATATGAATATGATAATATCATACTTATGAATTATATTCATAAGTATGATATATACCTTTTAAAAATTCTCTTAAGAGTTGATTACCCTCACTTGAAATCAAGAAATGTGGAAATTTCCAGAAAGAAGATGTATTAGTTTGTTTCTTTTTTTTTTTTTTTTTTTTTTGGTGGCTGGCTGGTATAGGGATCTGAACCCTTGACCTTGGTGTTTTCGGCACCAAACTTCCCAACCAGCTAGCCCCATTTCTGTTGCTTATAACAGAATACCCGAAACTGGGTAATTTATAAAGAAATGAAATTTATTTATTATAGTTTTGGAGGCTGGGAAGTCCAAGGTCCAGGGAATACATCTGGGGAGGACCATCTTTTTGATGGTGACTCTCTACAGAGATGCAGGGTATCACATGATGAGAATGGGCTGAGCAAGAGTGAGTTAACCTTATCACTTGCTCTCCTGATAATGCCATCAGAACCGTGCTGATTTCTCCATGAATGGATCACTTTATTCAATGAGAGCTATTCTCACAGTCTAATCACCTCTTAAATGCCCCACCTTTTATGTACCATTATTCGATTTCTTACCCTCTTAGTGCTGTTACAGTACGGATCAAGCTTTAATAAGTTTTGGGGGGGACATTCAATCTACAGCAGAAGAGAATGAATAATATCTATTAATAGTAAGAGTTTGGATAAACAGGTACTCTTGGACCTTTGTCATAAGGGACTGCAACTGACCTTATCTTTCTAGAGAGCAATTTTGAAGTATGAATCAACAGGCTTAATTTTTTTAATACCCTTTAGATAGCAATTCCAGGTTTCATTTATTCATTCAACAAATATTTGTTGACTGACTGTGTTCCTGTCAGCTATAAAAGTGCTTAGAATAGTGCAGTGAACAGATGGGGGAAATAGACAGTAAATCAGCATAACAGGATGTTAAATGGAATTCTTCTAGACTCAGTTTTGTATGAAACTGTAATAAGATACATATGAGGTATCAAAGTAAGAGTAAGGCAGACATCCTGTATATATAGAATTTACAGAGGAGATTTCAAAGGAGCTGGTTCCATGTATTTTGCACCCCTCAGCTAGGTTGTGGGTATAAAAATGGGTTAATATGTGGAGAAGAAACAGAATTTTGCATAAATAATTCTTTAGAACTGTGGTTTTGCTTTGGAGTCTTCCATCTTAGGGTGAGGAGGGAGGAACAGCAAATTGTTATATTGCCTTTACTACAGGTTTATTGAGGTGCTTCCATGGTATGAACTGAAAAATTGAAATGTGTTTTGTGAGAGGGGAGGAAACTGCTAAATTAAGTTCAGAGTATGTAGTAGTAACTTGGAATAGACATACTAATTATTTATTTGAGATTTTGTTATTTAAGCAAGCAGAAAAGCCATGGGACTAGAAACTGCAAATTTCTATTTAGGACCAGCTGAAGATAACACTCACTGCAAGACATATAAAAGTTATTTTGGCCACATTCCACTTGTCGTGCATTAAGACACCAGTTACACATGTTAGATGAAAATAATACTGTAGAGAAAAAGTAAGTAGGATAAGGAGAAGAAAAATAGAAGTGACATTTGATCGATTACCTTGAAAGAAATGAGGGAGTAGACCTTGGGTGCATGCCTTTGGGAGAAAACTTTGTAGGCAGAGGGAATGTCAAGTGCGAAGACTCTGAGATAAGTATGTGCTTAACTTTTGTGAATGGAAAGAAGTGAGCAAGGTGAAGAGTGATGAAGATATGATCAGTGTCAGGAGACAGTTTATAGGTCATTGTGAGGCCTTTACCTTTTATTGTGAATGGTTTGGGAAGCTGTTGGGGGTTTTGAGTATAGGGAGTACTGAGATACAATTTCCTTTTAGAAGGACTTCTTTTTCTAGCTACTGATTTAAGAAAAGACTATGGTGGGGAACAAGGTCACAATAATGGAGACCAGACACTTTTAATAATTTGTCTTAAGGACGTGCTTGGGATCAACTAGATGCATAAAAATGTGTGGGCAGGAATGTTTGTTGCACTACTTTTTGTTGTTGCAGCAAGAATTAGGAAACAGCAGTGAACTATTAAATAAATAATTTTAAATTATTGTATATATATTCAGTGGAATACCATAAGGCAAAAAAATAATGATGTAGATCTGTACACCTGTACACATATATACATCTTTTGCATCTATATGCAAAAATGTTCATGACATATTTTTAAATGAGTAAATGAGATTATAAAGCGAACTGTAAATATGACCTCAGTTTCTAACCCTTCTTCTCCCATACCCTCCTGTAGAAAGTAGATAGAGAAGGAGAGCAGAGAAAAGGATCTGGAAGTCTATTTATTGAAATGTTATGGGTGGTTTTGCCTGGAAAAGGATGTGGTGGTATTGGTAAAACTATAGGTCATTTCATTTTCTTCTTTTCATCCATCTGTGTCCATTTTTTCATTATGTATTTATTACACTTAAAATGAAAAAGTTGTATTGAAATGAAATGTTACAAAATTCCTTTTCGGCCTGCTTTGCAAATAAGTTTAGTATTGGCCCATGTAAATATGAATCTGGGCAAAGAAAAGGAAAGCAATGATAGTGATGGGTGTCCTGAGATCAGTGGATACAGGTAGCCAGAAGATAAATGAATGAAAGTTTCTTTGAGAAGAAAAGGCAAGTATGTACCAAGTGTGTAGGTGAAGATGGCAGTCTGAATCCATGACTGCTGCAAGTCTACTACTATTAGACCACACATAATCTTTAATTAGCTAAATGCTACGCTAAGGCAAAATTCATTTCAAAATATTGGTTTATTGTTCATGAAAATGTATGTTGGAATATAGGGATCCGTGGCTCTGCTAATTAGATTTCCAGATTAAAAAATGAAAACATTCTCTTTCACATTCTAAGGGAACAAGCACTATGACTGTTTTGTTCTAGACTTTAAAGATTTTGACAGGTCATTTTTTTGCATGATTTGTATGCATAGATATTTTTATATTTAAAATTTATCTTAAGCATCAAGGTTAAAGGTTCAGATCACTGTTCTGGCCAGCCACCAAAAATAAAATTTATCATAGTAATTTGTTCATTTTTGAAGTGCACTTAAAAGTAAGTGTGAAACTATGTTAATCACAAAATTTTCTATTATTTGAAGCAATTGCTGAAGTGTAATTTTGAGAATATTGAATTTTTTCATATTTTTTCCTTGCAAACTATACCTTATCTGTTTAATTTACAGAACTGCTTCCCAAGTTCGTTTAATGAAATTTTCACCAGATGGAGAATTTTTTGCCACTGCTGGGAAGGTAAATTGTGAAAATGCTATTGCCAAATTGTATGTTTATAGTTTACTTCGAAACTTTAAAAACATTAATCAGCTTTATTTTATTTATTAACTTGGAGGTATTATTTTCCATTAATAATATTTAATATTAAAAATAAGCTAAATATTATGGCATTAAAAGGCAGTATGGTGTCATTGAAACAGCATAGACTTGGTGGCAGCTTTATCATTTTGAGCAGGTTAGTTAATTTCTTTGAGCCTTTCTTTTCTCATGTATAAAATGGGGATAATACCACCCTCTTCATAAGTCATTAATCATAGAATTAATTTAGACAATATATATATAGAGCTTCTAGCACAGTTTCTTGCAGCTAGTATACAATGAATAAAATATAGCTTCTACTTACGTTACCTTTTAGCTCACATGTGAATTAGGCTGTATTTAAAATATAAGACATCGAAGGTCCAGGGTTGTTCAATCCCTGTCACCAGCCAGCCACCAAAAAAAAAAAAAAAAAAGAATAAATAAGTAAAATATAAGACTCTATAGGCTTTCTAGAAAGACATTTATAACTATTTCTTTAGTTATACTTTATTACTTTATTACTGTGCATACTTTATTACTTGTTGATTTCAGAACAATGTATTTGCTTGACATTATTTTATTTTTAATTATTGGTTCACAGAGCAGTTCATGAACCACTAATAGTCTGAAATTATTGTTTTCATGGCTCAAAGCCTTCTGCAAGCTGAGAATGTGAGATGCTCTAAAACCTCAGTGAGGTGTTTTTTTTTTTTTAGTAGGGAAGTGGAGCTGTTTATTCTGATTGACTTTACAGGTGGGAATTCAATTATAGCTTAAAAAGCAGCATGTAGTCTCCCTTGATTTTTCCCTTGTATCCCAAATTAGGAGGTACAAATCTGTATGTAGAATATCTCATATTGTATTAGTTATTAACTGGTTATTCTCATCATCAACATTTTCTTTGAAAAGTCATATGATAATTCTTGAAAAAAATTGTCCTTTTTTTCAATAATCAGCAGTCTTTCTAAGTCTTCTCTTGGTATTGCTTTCTTATTTGATATTTGGCTTAAGGGAAAAGAAGCCCTTAATCTCGTCTTTCACTCTTTCCTGAATAACTCCATTTCCCATGGTATATGATAATTAGCAAGCATTTTCCTTGAATACAGAGTATACAGAATTTCTCACAGAAATTCTCAAAGCATAATTAAGGAATGCTAATAGAAAATTATCAGAATCAGAGATTTTCTTCTGGGTTCCTCTGTGCCCAACCCCTCCTCTCATCCCTAAGTTCTGCCATTGGGAAGAAAAATCTTATTCTTGCTATTTGACTTGATGTTTAATTTAATTCTGATCTGGATGTTTTTCTGTTTTTTTCCCTTAGGATGACTGTCTTATAAAGGTATGGTATAATGTAGAAAACTGGCGGACAGCTGTTACCTCTCCAGATAGAAGTTCAGAAAAACAATCCCAAGGAGAAATTGACTTTTCTTTTGTATATCTGGCCCATCCTCGAGCTGTAAATGGATTTTCCTGGCGTAAAACGAGCAAATATATGCCTAGGTCAGTGGATTGGTCATTTTTTTCCATACGTTAAGGTAGTTTCATCATTGTGACTGATTGCTTTTCTCACTTTAAAGTGTGTAGGTGTAGGACTTCTAAGCCTTTGAAGATTAGAGTAATATTAAATAGTCCCTAGCCTGCATCCCTCTGGCTATGGGTCAACTATGATTGACACTTAGGATGAGAGCCATGTGAAAGGAGCTTAAGCTAATTTACCTCCATATCAAATATCTTTAAGTCACAGAGTTGTACGTATTTTCTTTTTCTTACCTGTTTTGTGTCCAATTCTTTCATCTCTTATCATTCTCCAGATTGCTGTTTGCATGGACTTTTTTCACATTTCACTCCATATTGTACGTGTCTCCTCTGGTTTCGTTTTTTAAAAAATAGTTTTAGTGAAAGGATATACCATGAGTCCTCAAAGATTTATCTAACTGCACCTAACATCTTTGAGGGAAAGAGAGTGGGTTAGTACCATACATTATCCTGCCCTGAACTAGTTTAACACACACAAGCACACACAAAATGCTCACATTCATACCTTTTAGCACTTCCTTTTTCTCCAGTAGTTCTTGAAAGACTTATCACACTGAATTTCTGATTATACTTAACTAAGTTACAGAGATATATTAACTTAAGTGTAGGTAGAAATCCCTTTTTGTACAGTTTGAGTATCTCTAATCCGAAAATCCAAAATCGCAAGCATTTTGGATAAAGGATACTCAACCTGTACTAGATGGCGATTTTCAATTTGGCCACACCATGTGAGGAGTGCAATTTTTCCTCTTACCTTTTCACTGTTTTATGAATTTTGTCACCTGTGACATCCTAAGCTGATCTCTGGCAGTGTACCTGGATCACTTGTTGACTTTATTTTTACTCTTCTGAGACAGCAGAGTGTATCTACACTTTGTGAATATAGTGTAGTAGTTACTGTTCTTCCTACCCAGACTTTCAGTCTAATGAAGTATAGGTATAGGAGGGACACTCTTGGAAAAGTATTGGTTCTCTTCTTAGGAGGATGTGTCAGAGTCTTTGGGCTAAGGGAGTGTGGTCTGGACAATCTGTATTGTTAGCAAAAGCACCCTCACCCCAGCTTCACTTTGAAAACTATTGCTTTAGTACCTCTGAGGCCATTGCCTACATGTATAAAAATGTGTTTAGAATAGAATGAGCTCGTGGCATATGTTAACTCTCATTTTAAAACTTGTGAATGACTCCATCTGTCATCACAAACTGTGAACCTCTTAGACCTATCTGAAGATTTCAGAGACTGGTTTCTTCTGATGCATCCAAGTGTTTTTATTTGCAGATGCTCTAACCACCAGAATACTGCAAGGAGCCTTATGAAGTATTGCATCTTTTGGGAAAGGACAGTCACCTTTGATTCTGAACTAGTTCACTCAGTGTCAGCAGAACTGATAATGGCGGAGCAGAGGCAGATGCCTTAAACTAGGCCATTATGGGTATCTGATAGTAGCACAGTAAAGCATACCAGTTGGTTTTTCTTCTGCCCATGTTCATTTTATGTCTGTCAACTAAATTCTGTAGCATAGGGAACTACAATGTATAGAACTAGATTTTCTGTTAGTTATGGCATCTTTTAAGAGGTCTCAAGAATTTCATTTTTGGATCCAAGTCATTTAAAAACCAGCTAATCTCCCTGAGCTCTCTTAGTTTTCATTTTTGTTTCACCAACTGCCTGTAGGTATATAGTGGGAAGGCTGAACGTTTCTCATGAGAATGAGAAAGATCCCATCAAAGGTCTCTTTGCTCTTTTTGATCTGTCCTTTTCACCGGGCAGTCCAGGTGCTTTGTTTTTTCATGTAAAATTAAGGTGCTCTCTCAAGTGGATGATACTCCATGTAAAGGTACTGCTGGATTGAAAGAGGAGAATGGGGAAATTTTTGTAATGAGAGTATACTTTACTAATTAAAAATTGGTGAATGTAGGACAGATTGAGAAGTTTGGTGTCATCTTCCAAGAACCTCCAATAGTTGATTGCAGATAACTAATTTCACAACCTTCTTAGCCTGTTGTTACATCAAGATAGGACAACTATTGGGAACACTTACCCATCATATAGTTGCTTTCTATAAGGCTGATCCTGTTCCTTTTTTTTTTTTTTCTCCTTTTTTGTGGGGGTTTGCTTTATATCAATATGATATGCCATTGAAGGGAAGAAAAGATACCCTGATTAAAAAAAAAATGAGGTATTACCAGAGAAATGCCTCAAACAGATCAGGGTGTTTCCTCCATACCCTTCTTATATTACTGACCAGTTGTTTACATTGACTGTCTGTAAGGTATCCTGAGAAAAGGTACCTGGGACTACCTGCATTTCAGGGTCCTAGCCCTCTCCATGCCCCTGAGTTGTGATCTTTCTCACTTGCTTTGTTGCTCCTGCCTAGGTTGTTATGACTTTTCTGATTTCTGTCTATTTAGCCCTTTAGTCTCTACCTTCTTCTGTTCCTTCATAAGCGTTTTCATTCTACCAGTTACTAATTGGCAGTGTGAACTTTGAGCTTTCCATATTGCTTTTTGATGTGCAGTTGACCCTTGAACAGTATGGGTTTGAACTGCACGGGTTTGCTTATATGTGGATTTTTTTTCAATACATATACAGTTGCCCCTTGAGCAACACAGAAGTTAGGGGTGCTGACACCCCCACCTCCTCACAGTGGAAAATTCACACGTAACTTTTGACACCCCCCAAAACTTATCTACAATAGCGTACTGTTGACCAGAAGCCTTACTGATAATATAGTCGATTAACACATATTTTTGTGTGTATGTATTATATACTATATTCTTATAATAACGAAAGCTAGAGAAAAGAAAATGTTATTAAGACATGATTCATCTGCAAGTTTTTTCAAGTTGTTGCAAATCTCCAAAATATTTTCCAATATATTTATTGAAAAAATCCACATATAAAATATGTGTTAGTCAACTGTTTATGTTGTCAGTAAGGCTTCTGGGCAACAGTAGGCTATTAGTAGTTAAGTTTTTGGGGAGTCTGAAGTTATATGCAGATTTTCCCCTGCAGGAGGGGGGTGTTGGTGACCCTAACCTACTTTATTCGACGGTCAACTTTATTTTCTTCTTTTTCTGTTTGCTTACTTTTAATCTCATTGCCACAGTCTGTGTATATGTGAATATATTAGAAACTGCGAGAGGAAAGAAGGCTAGGAGAAGGATAGAGAAAAGAAAGGGAGAAAAAAATGGAGGGGGAGGAATGGGCATGAGGATGGGAGAAGGAGAGAGAAGCAATGGATTTGGAAAGGAAAAAAAAGAGGGTATTAGGAAGGGAGTAGTGAGAGTCAGAAGGAAAAGACAGGTGGAAAGGTTGGCCTGAAGAGGCTGAGAGCAGAGAGTGGGTAGAAAGGGAGAGGAAGGTGGGGGAATAGACAGAGAAAGAGGGGAGGGGGGGCTCCAAGGGAGAGAAAATGAAGGAGGGAACTTGAAAGAGAGCACAACCGAGATGAAACATGCTGTTCTCCCTTCTCTTCTGCTACTTGCTCTCTTTTTCTTTTTCTTTTTTTTTGGTTCCTGACAGGAATGGAGATCAGAATACTTGCTCTTTTTTAATCAGATAGATATGTTTAATGAGGTAGCTACTGCAGAATATTTTGATTTCTTTTTTCTTTAACTCATTGAGTTACCTGATAGAGCCTTCTACTGATTGTTCATTTTTAATCAGATAGGTATATTGGGACAAATTCCTTTTGTTGATATTATGAGTTTTTCTTCTTTCTAAACTTGCTGAGTTAACTGATAGAAGATAGTCTTTGGTAAGGTTTTAGCATTTGAGCTCTTGATGCTTGTGGAGTTTACTAATATATATGTAATTGCTTTTGCTTTTATTTTGAGGAGGTAGCAAGAAGAAAATTAACTGAAAGTCAGAAATAACTAAGAGGGAGAGGTGGTTAGGGCTTATTTTATCATGAAATTTTTATTCTTGCATTTTATTGCGTTGGGCATATGTTAGGCAAAGAGAGAATAAGTATATTAAATAGTTACTGCAGTTTGTTAGTGACCAGTGTACAGATGCCTTACAGGAAGAAAAAGGAACCATTTAAAATTATTTAAATAATAACCATCCACTGAATAAATCAGGAAATTTTATTAGAAGATGTAGGGTTTTTTCTTGCTTAAATTCTAGGCAGAAAAAGAAAGCAGTTTCAAGCATTTGCTGTGTTGAAATTTCTATATATTAACATTTTCTTCATTGGTACCTTAGTTGTGTGCTTTCAAATAGTTATAGAAACATTGTATAATGTATGTGATACTATGTGAAATTTGTATTTTTGCCTCTAAAATCTTTTTATTCCTTAGGGCTTCTGTTTGTAATGTGCTGTTGACTTGCTGCAAAGATAATGTATGTCGTCTTTGGGT
Source organism: Cynocephalus volans (assembly GCF_027409185.1). Taxonomy (NCBI): domain Eukaryota; kingdom Metazoa; phylum Chordata; class Mammalia; order Dermoptera; family Cynocephalidae; genus Cynocephalus; species Cynocephalus volans. The sequence continues at coordinate 104,496,789 of NC_084461.1, forward strand.
AGAGACATTTTTACCAAATGATAGTTTGCTATATGGAGGTGACCTCAACCATTGGACTGAACCAATTAATTTAACAAATAACTTCAAGAGAAATGCTTCCAGTAAAGAAAAATTTCAAAATGCTTTGGAAGTGAGTGTTTTTGTTAGATGTTATTTCCTACAAGTTTTAAAACCTTTTGTATATTGCCTTTTTCTGTAGCAAAATAATGTTATGAAAAATCTATATCTTAGGAAAGCAATTCTCAGAAACTTTTCAGTTTTATCTGGTTCAGAAAATATACTTAAGGATTTGTGTAGAGCACAAAACTACTGTATAATTATGAAATTAATCTTAGGTTAACTGATAACAAAAGGATGATTACACTTAGCCAAAGTAATATTAATTAAAATCTGATATTGCAAAGATCTAACTAAAAATAATTTGTTTTTTCTTTTTTAGAGTTTGGGTTAGAGTAGTTTATCATATTTTGCTCTACCATTTGTTATCTATAGAATCCCCCCCAGAACTTGGAATTTTTATTTTACTAATCAGTGTTGAAAGTAAAAGTCAATTTCTGATATTTGTACTAAAGATAGAATAGTAATACATATTCTTATTATTTTCTTAACATTGAAAACAGGAAATGATTTAAAAATGATTTATCTTATGAATACTTTGCATGATTATGGGGCAACAATTTTTCAAAATTGGTTAGTAGTCTAATGGCTCAGATATAATTAAATATATATTGTATGGCTACTCAACAACAGGTAGAATGGTTATGTATAATAATAGCTGTAAGAAGTTCTTGACTAGGAATCTGAAGACTTGTTCTACTTTTAACTCTGCCTCTTATTAGCTAGGTGATCTTGGATTCTGTACGAACTACTTTGTCATATGAAAGAGGAGGATATCAATATTTGCACTTGTCTGCCTCATGGGATCAAATAAGATGATCTCTGTGAAAATGCTTTGTAAATTATGAAATACCCTAATGTACGATGGTAATATTATTCAGTGCTTGTTGGTCACAGAGGGTAAGCTGTGGACAGAGAGAGGGTATACATAGAGACATCATTGTTCACAGATGCATCACTGGAAATTTTTTTTTTAACTTTTAAGCTTAAGAAATTAATTTTAAGAAAGTAAACCAAGTAAACATTGCATAGTATTGTGTGAAGGTTAAGAGAAGAGCCATGCACTTTCAGTTCTAACCTTATTCTTCAAATATACAAAAATATTGAAAAATATTGAAAGGTATTTTTATTATATAGAAAATTATCTAAAACTTCGTATATGTACTTCAAACAATCATTATGTAACCTACACATATGTGACTTATAACAGTAGAGGCATCAGTTTTACTTTGTTTTTATTCACACAGGTAAATCTGAGACATTTTCGTCGAGGTCGGAGGAGATCACTTGCACTTGTGGCACATACTGGATATCTGCCTCATCAGCAGGATCCTCATCTTGTCCACAGGAACACTCCACTGCATGCCAATGCACTTTGCCACTTTCATATTGCAGCCAGCATCAACCCAGCCACAGGTAATAAAGCATTGTCTAGGACATGTTTTTGAAATTGAGTAGATTGTTTTTATAACAAATAAGTTATACTTTTAGTTTTTTAATAAGTAAAATATTGGAGGTGACTCTCTTAGCCAACTTTTCATTGTAACCTACTCAATGTTTCTGTTTGTTTGCTTTTTTAGGCCATGATTTGGTTTGTGATTTAAGATCTTAGTAAGTTAATGAAATTCATTATTTATTTGAAAGTTGAGATTTGTGCTATTACTTAATAGAGGTTAATGCCACAGAAGTAGTATTTTATACTTATTGTATAGTTGTTAAAACCATTCTGTTTGGGACTGCAAAATGGTGCAGCCTCTATGAAAAATGGTATGGAGGTTCCTCAAACAATTGCAGATAGATCTACCATACGACCCAGCTATCCCACTGTTGGGAATATACCCAGAGGAATGGAAATCATCAAGTCGAAGGTATACCTGTTCTCCAGTGTTCATCGCAGCACTCTTTACAATAGCCAAGAGTTGGAACCAGCCCAAATGCCCATCATCAGATGAGTGGATACAGAAAATGTGGTACATCTACACAATGGAATACTACTCAGCTATAAAAACGAATGAAATACTGCCATTTGCAACAACATGGATGGACCTTGAGAGAATTATATTAAGTGAAACAAGTCAGGCACAGAAAGAGAAATACCACATGTTCTCACTTATTGGTGGGAGCTAAAAATTAATATATAAATTCACACACACACACACACAAAAAAAAAAACAAAACCGGGGGTGGGGGGAAGAAGATATAACAACCACAATTACTTGAAGTTGATACGACAAGCAAACAGAAAGGACATTGTTGGGGGGGAGGGGGGAGGGAGGAGGGAGGGAGGTTTTGGTGATGGGGAGCAATAATAAGCCACAATGTATATCGACAAAATAAAATTTAAAAAAAGAAAAAAAATTTAAAAAATAAAAAATAAAATAAAACCATTCTGTTTGGTACTTGATCTTTGGAGCCATTCCAAAAAGACAGAAATATGTAAAAGTTATGACCGGAAGAAATAAGAAACTTACCTCTGTAGTCAAATATGTACTATCAGACAGACTGAAAGATCTAGAATATATGGTTCTACGTATGAATTTGAATATTTAGTAAAGTATTTTCTGTGAGTATAAAAACCAGTGATCACAATTGGGACACTTAAAGTGGAACCTTGGAATATTACTTGAAAAAAAGTTTAAGGCAATATTTGCACATGATAAAAGCAATTTGTATAGAAAGTGAAAAGTAAAAGCCTCCTGTCACCTCTACCCTATCTTTGTCTCTTTCCCTGAAAGATAATCATTATTGATGTATTTTTGTATATGGTAGAATATTCTTAAGAATAAATTAAGCATAATCTACTTCCATGCTGGATTTACAGTGTTGCATTCTTCAAGGAACCATAGTCATAAGTATAGTCCATTACTTGGATAGAATTTTATCAAAGCAAGAAGTGCTCTGATAAAATAAAGTGTAGAGATACTTGTGGTAGGAATAAAAGTATTTGCTGATCTTCTTAGTTCTTCTGTTTGGTTGACAACAGTACTAGTTCTGAAAGAATACATGAGCCAAGAAATGTAAATGGTGAAACATTGAATTATCTTATTAAAAAATTAAATATGCTTTCGAAAAACCATCACCTTTATCAAAAACATAACATGTATGTCATACTGACAGTGATTATAACATCCAGAGTCACCTCTAAGATGAGTGGAATAATTTTGAAGGTCTCTTTTGAGTAAAGGACAATATTATGAGAACAAAGAAAGCTTGCATTCTCTCATTAATGGAAAAGGCTGAGGGATTACTGAAAAAGGAACCCTAAGTTTCAGTGTGGCATCTCCTTGACTAGAAACAATAAGGAAAATTCTAATACCTTTCTTTAGATAGTAGGTCCCTAAGCAAAATGTAAAGTAAATCAAAACAAAATAATATTATTGACAGCTAGATTGGACTCTATGGAAAGTTCCTTTCCCTGAATTGAATCTGTTGGAGTAAACTTTCTTACTGAAAGCACAATTCTCAGATTTGGCTTCACTTATTTGCCCATCAATAAAAATAGCCATAGGAGAGGAGCATATAAGAGCATGTTTTTGTTTGTTCTAGTTCTTATACCCTTTCCATGAAGATTTATCATAAAAATGACTTTAATCAAATTTTTTGAGTGAGGTCAGGACACAGAGGAGATATGAGTTTTCTTTTAGAATGTGTCTGCTAAAAGCCATCATTACGCCTCCTTCTTATGTAGTTAACAGAAGGTACTGCAGATATCTTTTGTGTTGATTTTAAGTTGAATATCAGAAAATCTTACCCATGGCTCCTTGGGGGCACTCTTTCAATCCCTGGCACTACTGTGTATTCACCTAGGAACAATGGGATTGACAGTTCAGCCTCTTAAGACATTTATTGAGTGCCTGGTCTGTTCCAGTGTAGGAACTAGAGATAGTGCAGGGACTGGAGATGCAGTGGCGATCAAAACAAATGTGGTCCTTGATCTCATGAAACATATAATCAGACCGGGTATAGATAGATATTAATCAAATAACACTAGTGTATAGTTATAAACAGAAGCTCTTGGATTGGATGTATGTGTAAAGGAAAGGAGAAAGGTTCTTTTATCCTTTACCATTCATGTTCTATAATATTCTTTCTATTGGTGTCTAACAGTTGTTTGAACAGATTATTAACTCAAGTTACTTATCTTTCCTTTAAAACATGGATTTATTTTGGAGAAAATTGTTTACCTTCCCTGAATTCATTTCAGGCTTTGTAGTTCAGCAAATACCAGCGTGATCTAGATTTGATTTAATATGATAGACTTAAGTTTTTCTTTACATCTGTTAAATTAGGGATTATCGTTTATCACAGTAAACTGGATTTGTACTTCAATATACTTAATTTAGCAATTATACCAAAAGTAATACCAAGGAACAATTATTTTTAGCTAAGGTGGTCTGTCTTGAATGCTTTTTGTGAGCATGTGACGGGAACCTCAGTTTTATTTCTTCTAATCAATTTGATGCTAATAAATAAGCAGTATCATCTTAGAATTAGATGGTTAGGTTATTAAAGAAATTAATATGTCACTTATTGAGTAAAAAAACTTGTTACTATTGAGATACATATATCACTTATTCCTTTGACATCATCATGCTGGCATTTTTCATTGTAGATTAGGTTAAAATATGCTTGTTACCAAAATTTGTGATAAATTAAGAAGACATTCCTATTAATATGTCTATAAATTAAAGACATGTTTCTTCGTGAGAATTTTTTTAGGATTAAAGAAAACATGTATGTTAAATAAATTATGCTGTATGGCCTAGAATATATAATTTTATCTCCTTTATAATAGGTATGTTAAATTTACCTTTCAAATCTGTTATCAGTAATAATTGTGGCAAATATTATTATGTTGGAAGGCTTATTTATAGGTTAAATCAAATGTGTTTCAAAGGTTTAAAGATAAATGTAATATCATTATAAATTTGCCCAAACCCTTTGACTGTGCAAAACCAAGAATAAACCCTAAGGTGAACTATGGTCTCTGGGTGATAGAGATGTGTTGATGTAGATTCATCAGTTGTAACACATGTACCACTCTCGTGGCAGGTGTTGTTAATGAGGGAGGCTATGCATGTGTGGGACATGGTACAGAGTATGGCTATCTCTGTACCTTTCTCTCAATTCTGCTATGAACTGAAACTGTTCTAAAAATAGTCTTTAAAAAAACTTTAAGTTAAATTAAAAAGGGAAGAGGTAAAGACTTTCTCAGACAAACAAAAGATAAATGTATTTGTCAGTAAAAATATAAGGTGTAGATGTTTTGTGTGCTAGAATAATAAAAATCTTAACTTTGTGATTTTTTTTTTAAATAGACATTCCACTTCTTCCATCTATTACATCTCTGAGTCTAAGTGAAAATGAAGAGAAGAGTGGTCCTTTTGTAGTACACTGGCTAAACAATAAAGAGCTGCATTTTACTTTGTCCATGGAAGTCTTTCTACAGCAACTTAGAAAAAGTTTTGAGCAACCATCTTCTGAGGCCAGTGTAGAAGACTCTAATCAGGCAGATGTAAAATCTGATGAAGGTAAAGCTATAAGAATGAAAAATTTAAAGTTTTGTTCAAAATAACAGGGCTGGCTGGTTAGCTCTGGGGGTTAGAATGCAGCATTGTAACACCAAGGTCAAGGGTTCAGTTTTTTGTACTAGCCAGCTGCAAAACAAGGTTTTGTTCAAAGTAACAAAAGCTTTTGTGTTAGGGTGAAAGTAGCTATTGTCAGACATAAACTCCAAAATTGCAGTGTCATAATACAATTATGGACTAGCTCATTTAATAATCCAGTGGCTTTCTTGTACATGGTGCTGTAAGGACTCAAGGTTCTCCATTCTTGTGATTTTGTCCGCCCCTAGAACCTTGCTACTTAAAGAACTATCTGTGGACTAGCAGCATTGGCATTACCTGAGAGCTTGTTAGAAATGCATGATCTCAGGATCCACACAGACCTACTAAACCAGAATCTGCATTTTAATGAAATCTCTAGGTATTTATGTGTACATTAAAGTATAAGAAGCATTGTACCTTCAGCCTTAAATCTCTGCATTCTGCTTGCAGTTGGTGTAGAGAGAGAAAGGGAGTGGAGAAGGTATAGTCAACTACCTTGACTCAGAACTGACACATGCCACTTCCACTCTCATTCCATTGGCAAGAATTAGTCACAGCGTCCCATGGAGTCCATGACTAGATAGCCATTATATACTAAGAACTGGGAAGTATGAAACTGTGTTGGGCAGCTAGCTATCTCTGATACAGTCTGTGATTCATAAGTTTGTTTTTTAAAAGTTTTGTTTTAATTATAAAATTGTACATGATCATTAGGGAAAAAAAATCAAACAGTACAGATAGGTATAAAGTTTTCACATTGTTAACATCATGTTAAAGTTTTCACATTGTTCTTCCAGATTGATTCTTTCTATGCTAATACAAACATGTATACAGATAATTTTTTTTTTAAAAAAAGTTCTGTGGGTTTTCAATTTTAAACAAAAATAATGTTCTGAAACTTGTTTTAATTCAGTAATGGGCTGTTTTCAATCTCATTTTTAACAGCTGCTGATTATTCTATGTCAGAGAGAAAACTAACAATTCCTCTTTTGATAGACATTTAAATTGATTTAAATTGTTTTTCACTATACTAATAATGGCATAATTACACATCTCTTCATACTTGTGTGAATTTTTCTATAACATAGATTCCTATATGTAGAATTAACAGCGTATACAAATTGTAAATATCAACAACTTCTGACAAATCACTCTCTAGAAATGTTTTACCGGTTTATACTTCGTCTGAGTGTATCCAAATATCCTTTTTTCCATATCTTTGGCAACACTGATCTTTTTGTTTGATTATTGTTTTTGCCAATTGATAGAGGAAAATGTCATCTTGTTTTAGTTTGCATTGTCTTGATGCAAGTTGAATGGAATGAGTATCTTTTATATTTTAGCCCATTTGTGGCTTGCTTTTTCATGCCCTTTGCCTAATTTTATGTTGAGTTATTTTTTGTTTTCTTGTTGACTTGTACACCTTATATTTTTAATCTGGTACACAGTCAAACATATCTTTAAGTGTCTCTTTTAAGAAAAGTTCTATATTCCTAACCAGGACTGGGGAGAGGGTGTGGTCTGTGATATTTGAAAGAGGTGAGAATATACATATTTACCTGTATTAATAAGTTGATACGTAAATTTATTTTTAATTACTAATGTATTGAAGGGAACCTGGAAATTGAGCACTGTAAATGTAGTCATTTGAAATGATTTTATTAAGATGTTATATCAGTTGCAAGTGCATACACCTAGGGCATAACTAGTGTAGAATACTCAGGTTTGGATAAATTTTGTATTGTAGAGAACGTACAAATTAGGTTCACATAATATATTTTAAAAATTTAGTCCCAGAATTATAGCCCCAATTTCAGCTCCCTCATATTATCATGAGCAAAATTGAGGTCCAGAGAAATAGTGTGTCTTATTGATGGTTAGCTGAGGGATTAGTTGTAGGATGTCTGGGTTCAGAAATCAGCTTACCTATTTTACAGTTCAATATTAATCCTTCTACCAATAAACTATTGACTCAGTCCTATAGGCCTTCTGATTACCAAGTAAACTCCAGTAGCTTCATATTCCTGGAGCAATGTTATTTTTAAAAGGGAACCTATTTCTTATTAATATGAAAACTGTTATGTTTTTCATCTTAAATGCATTTCTAAAGGTCTTTATTTATACTAGCAATCTGATTGTATTTACTTGGTTCATGAACTCTTTTGCTTATAGAAATGGATAATGGTGTTGATGATCTAAAAATAAATCATGAAAAGAAGGAATTTGGTGGTGATAAAATGGTACCAAACTCGTGTTTTGCACCATTACCATCAGCTGCCATTGATCATCAGATTGAAGTACTTCTGTCTGAATGGAGTAAAAATGCAGACATGTTGTTCAGTATTCATCCCATGGATGGTTCTTTGCTGGTTTGGCATGTGGATTGGCTGGATGAGTACCAGCCTGGTATGTTTCGTCAAGTACAGGTACTATTGTTATGATCTGTGGAGAACTGTTTGTTTATGGGTGGATACTATTTTGTAATATCTCTTTATATAATTTCATATATTCTAATGCTTGCTTTCTTAATTCTAGGTGTCCTTTGTTTCCAGAATTCCTGTAGCTTTCCCCACAGGTGATGCAAACTCTCTCTGTACAAGCATAGTGATGTATGCCTGTACGAAGAATGTTGACTTGGCTATTCAGCAAGGGAAACAAAAACCTTCTGGCCTCACCCGTTCCACATCAATGCTTATCTCTTCTGGTCACAATAAATCATCTAATAGTTTAAAATTAAGTATTTTTACTCCTAATGTTATGATGATTTCAAAGCATGCTGATGGTTCTCTGAATCAGTGGTTGGTCAGTTTTGCCGAGGAATCTGCATTTTCTACAGTTCTCAGTATTTCCCACAAATCCAGATATTGTGGTCATCGCTTTCATCTTAATGATTTAGCTTGCCACTCAGTATTGCCATTATTGCTGACAACATCACACCATAATGCATTAAGGACACCAGATGTTGATAACCAAAAGCAACCTTATGATGCTATAAATGTTGAAGAATGTTCTTTGACAGAACAAAATAAAAGCACTGTTGACATGGCATTTCAGGATCCCAATGCAGTTTATAGTGAGCTTATTCTTTGGCGGGTTGATCCAGTCGGGCCATTGTCTTTTTCTGGAGGAGTTTCTGAGCTTGCCCGGATTAATTCTCTTCATGTTTCTGCCTTTTCCAATGTGGCGTGGCTGCCCACTCTTATACCCAGTTATTGTCTAGGTAAGAATTCTGATTTTATTTCAGTAATTAAGATTTTTTTGACATTATCACTAGAGTTAAATTTAAAATGTCTGTAAATACTTTCTAGGTGCATACTGCAACTCTCCTAGTGCATGCTTTGTAGCAAGTGATGGACAATATCTGAGATTATATGAAGCAGTTATCGATGCCAAGAAGCTTTTATGTGAGCTTTCCAACCCTGAAATTTCTGTAAGTAATGGCTTTTAAAATGGTTTAAGTAGATAATATATTTTTAGATAATAATAATATATTGTGACATATACTTTATAATAAATGTGTATCTTTGTTGGTTTATTTTTTTCACAATTGTTTTGTACCCTTATAGTGATTCTAATCTCTTTTAAAAAGAAACTTTTTTTTTTTTTTTTTTGGCTGGCCAGTTGGCTCAGTTGGTTAGAGTATGATGTTATAATACCAAGGCCAAAGGATTCAGATCCCCTTACTGGCCAGCCACCAAAAAAAAAAAAGAAACTATTTTTTTCATTCGTTGAAAAAGTAGAGCCTAGTCTACAATGCATGTTTATGTAACACTTTTTTGCTTATAGATCAATGGAGACTACTGGCAGTATAATGTGGAAGTTATGGTGGTTCAACTGCGTTTTTTTTCTAGGCAAGGAGAACTGGAATAACAGGAGTAGAATTTTAACCTTAAGCGTGAAAGGAAAGAGCCCTCAGCTTGAATGCAATTCAGGCAGTAGTCCTTTAATACCGTTGCAAAGCTTTTGCTTTATGACAGGCCACACTTCTTCCTATGCCCAGCTAATAGCAACCTACAAACTGCATTGTCTCAGCACCTCCAGTAAGCAAGCATTTCCACTTTTTTGGTTTGGGTGTTTTTTAATGTCCCATAGGGTCGTCTTCAGATGTACTGAGCCTTCTGTTTAAGGGATTCAAGCCTTCTCCCCAGCTACCAGTTAATGCATTTGTTAATGCTCTGGTTAGAAAGTTGCATACATGTCTGTGTTCTTCTCCAATCCTTTTTTTTCATAAGTTTATTTTTAATGTGTGATTTTGTAGAACACAAAGGTTTTCCAAAACATATATATAGTGTTATAGTAGAAATGCACATATCTATTGAGGTTCTTCTATTTACCAGGCATTCTTTTAAGTGCTGGGAATTTAGATGTGAACAAAACAGAAAATTTGTACCATAGAGCCTATATTCTAGTAAAGGGAGATGGGGAAAAAACAGGTAAAAATATATTAACAAATACTATGGAGAGAAACAGTGTCGCAAAAGAGATAGGGGGTGTCAGGTAAGGTGCTGGTCAGGGAAAGCTTCACAGAAAAGGTACCATTTGAGTAAAGACTTGAAGGAGATGAAGGAGCTAGATATGTGGATATTTAAAGGAAGGGTGATACAGGAAGAAGGTCAGCCAATTAATTCAAAGACCTGTAAGCCAGAGCATGCTTGGTATGTAAAGGAACAGTAAGGAGGCCATTGTGGCTGGAGCAGAGTATGTGAAGTGAAGAGTATTTAGGGATGAAGTCAGAAAGTTAGCCTGGTCACATCATATAAAGCCTCATAGGCCATTGTGATAATTTTAGCTTTTACTCTGAATGACATGGAAACCATTGAAAAGAATGATAGTGTGTTATGATTTGACAGATTTTAAATGGGTTAGTTTGGTGCCTTTATAGATTAAATATGGGAATCAGAAGTGGAATCAGAGAGACCAATATGGATGCCAATACAGTAGTCCAGGAGAGGGGCAGGGTGGCTCAGAATGGTAGCAAGTGGTAACAATAGAGATGCTAAGATCTGGTCAAATTTTGTATGTATTTTGAACTTTGAATAAAGAGAATGATTACTGAGATTTGTGCTGAGCGTTAGGAAGAATAGAATTGTCCCACGTTGAGATGATGAAAAATGTACGAGAAATAGTAGGTTTTGAAGGGCAGAGGGATTTAAGAGACTGGCTTTGGACGTGCTAATTTTCAGATGTCTGTTTGACATCCAAGAGAGCTAGTAGATTAGTTTCTGGAGTTCAGAGAGAGTTCTGGCCTAAAGATATAAAATAGATAGTTGTCAGCATATAAATTTAGAGTTGTGGAGTTAGATGAGATAGTCGAAGGAGGGAGTATAGTTAGAAAAGAGAAATGATAGAAAGATAGAACACTGGAGCATTCCATTATTAAAAGTAGGGTGAATGTGGTATATAATGGGAGATAAATGAAGAAAGTATTTCAAGGAGGAAGTGATCACCGGGACCAACTGCTGCCAATCAGGTATGGTGAAGATTGAGAATTGACCACTGAATTTAGTAATGTGATCTTGACTAAAGCAGTCAGGACATAAGTGGCTCAGTAAATCAGCATATGTAAACATTACATCAGCTTGTTTCTTTGGCTCTATCTTTCCCACCTCAAAATTAATGCTCAAAAAGCACTGACTGTTAAAACATTGCCAGGAGATTGAAGTCAGTCTTTCACATTTATGGATGTAAAATATTTTTTTGGTCTAATAAGTACCAAGCATTGCCTTTGGTTTTCTCTGTACCTACTGAGCTGTAACTCTTATTCATTACTATGTAATTCCTATTTAGATAAAGTCCTAGAGTGTTTATAGTTGAATGGGACTATATTTAGCCCTACTTGAACTGAATTATTATTTATCTCTTATGCCTGGAATTCCATGTTATTTGCTGTTAATTACTTTTGAATTTAATTATTCAGTAAAGGATATATCAATTTTTTTAAAACAGAAATATGTTGGTGAAGTGTTTAACATCGTCAGTCAACAATCAACAGCCAGGCCAGGATGCATTGTTGCATTAGATCCCATTACCAAACTTGTAAGTATTATTTTTCTGGCTACATAGCATTAGGTAAATAATACATATGTCAACTTATGTTGGTATTTATTTACTTTCAGCATGGCAGAAAAACCCAGCTGCTTCATGTTTTTCAAGAAGACTTCATATTAAATAACCTTGAGAAGAAAAGTCTGGGGAAAGAAAGCATTCTATCTAATGCAGGTAAAGAAGAAATTTTTATGTAATGAGAAATGCTATGTAGAGTACGCTAGGCAGTTAATAAAGGTGAATATAAAGTTATATTATTAACATTGGTATAATATTTCATATTGTCTATTTGAAGTTCAAATTGTTCTGTGTAGGTTTGTAGAATTATTTATCATAAATATTGGTATCTTTTTTTATTCTTAACCAGGTAATAAACATGAAAAAGTTAAAGGGGTTCTTAGTTATATGTTTTTTTAAAAGCATAAGAGAAATGTTTTATCATTAACATGTGAGTGCTGTTTGCATGGTTGGGGTCCTGTCATATCAATTTGGATAATACAGACACCTGGACTTTTAGAAACCTATAATTTAAAGAAGTAGCTTAAAACTTCAAGTTAAGGCCTGAATAGTTGTTCAGTTGGTTAGAACATGGTGCTGATAACACCAAAGTCAAGGATTTGGATCCCTGTGTTGGCCAGCTGCCAAGAAAAAAAACAAAAACACCTTCAAGTTATAAGGTCCTTAAAGACTAAGTGTCTTAATTAATACTTGTATAATAAAACAGTTTTGAAAGTTTTATTAAAGTCCTCCACCCGACACTGACTTTTACATAAAGGAAAACTGAGGAAAATAGAACTAAAATATTTTGATCAGCAGTCCCCATTACAGAGCCAAACCAAACTCAAAATGGCTTTCCTGAAGACCAAAATCTTATAAAGCATCCTTATAGTATATGCCTGTTGCTTAAAGTCAGTTATCAAGCCTCAAATAATATTAACTATTGTTCTCTGTTTGTTCCAGTTTTTTTTCTTACTTCTCTTGTACATTATTTCTTTTCTACCTTTTCAGTTTTTCTTGTCATTTGAGCAGTACTCCTTAGAGTTCTGCACGTTTATGCTGAACATTTCTTACCATTGCTTTCATTAGGCTTTTCTCAGTTTCTCTGAGAATGCATGGACTATGCCAATACACTTTATTCATGTGCTTTTGTAATTCTGAATGTGGAAATATACTAAAAATGGAGAATAAAGATGTTGGTATAGGATAAAGGATTATTTATGTAAACAAAAATATTCTTTATCTTTTTTCATGTACATATGTATTATATTTTATATAAATATATTTTTTGGTGGCTGGACCTGTATGCGGATTCCAACCGTTGAACTTGGTGTTGTTATACTGCGCTCTAACCAACTGAGCTAACCGGCCAGCCCTCTTTAAGGCTTTTGAAAGAAATTACTCACCTGTGCTTACAGTTGAGTTTTGCTACAATCTTCATCTGTTCTAGTGTTTTCTTTTCTAGGATTCTTCAATTTTTATCTTTTTTTCTCTTATTTTTTTCTAGTTTTTCTGAAAATATTCAGGGAATTCTTATTTTTTTTTACTCAAAAACTATTATCTTCATTATTAGTTTCCCAGACAATACCCAAAGAATTATGTTTTCATCTTCTTTTGTTCTGTTGTCCAGAAGAAAAGTGTTTTACAGATGTTTACACTTTTGGAACATTCTTTCTCGTTATTGAAATAATCAGAAACAGGATTGATTTCTCTTCTCTTTTGTTTTAATCCCTTATTTTTTCTTTCCTCTTAATTTTTTTTTATTGAGATTGCTCCTTCTGAATCTTAATTCTTATAATTTAAATGCTTAACTCACTCAGAACATGTTACCGAAGTTACCTTTTCATTTAGTATTAACACAAGATGATTTAAGATACGTGTGGTTATTCTTCTTTCATTTTGTTCTTTTGAAAATTTTTTCCTATGTAAATTTAAAAGGGCAATCCTTTGTTCCCTAACAACAGTTGCTTTCTGGTTTTTTACATGTTCTATGATTTATATCATTTTTTGTGTTTTTGTTTTGTTTTGTTTTGGGGCAGCTAGCAGGTAGAGGGACCAAACCCTGGACCTTGGTGTTTTTAGCGCCACATTCTATCCAATTGAGCTAACTTACCAGCCCTGTATCATTTTTATAATGTAATTCTTATTTACATAATTTTGTACATAATGAAGAATAGCTTACAATGAAGAAACTTGGATTAAAATCTTTTGTGAAAAAGTTTTTTTTTTTCAGGCAATAATGAGCCATTGGTTTTATGATACATTTTAGAAAGATGAACGTAGCTATTTTGAGCAGTTTGTGTGCTGTTTATGCTTTTTGGGCCAAGAAAATTTTTCTCGAATGATATGTTGTATAATGAATACATTGGTCATTAGGTAAATATCATGAATAGGTCATTTTGTTATAGAACTTACATTAAAAAAAATTTGGCAATACAATTTTCATCATGTTATGTTGACTTAAAGTACATATCATGTAGTTCCTCTCTGTTTAGAAATTTCCCACTTAATGTGGTCTAATCTGTGTGAACAATTTAATAGTCACGACTGGAATATATGACTTTTTAGGCCTATGAATTCAAAAATGAAATTTAAACATAGCATACATGTAATTGTTAAAACTTTAAATTAATACAAATTCATGTAGTAAAGAAGCTGAGTACATTCTATAATGCCACTTTGTATTTGGAACCCTGGGTAAAATTTTTTAATGTTGCCTTTCTATAATGTGTGTAACTATATATTATTTTACTAGTCACTAATCAAAAATACTAGCTTTTTCCATAAATCCAAGTGGCTTAAAATGTTTATATTTGCTTTTGTTTATTTTTATGTTTGGCATTGTGTATTTGATTTCATTATAAAGATCTGAGAATACAGTTCTACAATATGATTATCCAGTTCTGGTAGATAGTTTTGTGTGATTGGTTGAATTTGTTTATGATCTGATTGGTTTAAACATTTGTCAGTTATGAATATTCAGAAGTATGCAGAGTGGTAATCAATGTCAGAGAAAAGAATCATACTTGTGTTGTTTATAAGAAATGAGTCTGTTAGTGCTACCTGATTGATTACAAACATCTGTCAGGAGAAAGCCAAAACAGCAGTCATATTACTTTCTGACTAAGTAATGATGTCAAGTCACCGATACACTAGTAATGTTATAAAATAAAGTCAGTGATGGTGTAACGTTGAGTTAATGATTACAGTGCTGGGGATTATATGTAATATAATGAATAATGAATAAATTATATTGCTTTAGATGAATAAGTAATTTTCTACAGCAAACACATTCTAGTAAATATAATTTTCTGAAACAAAAAAAAATTTTTTTTATTTCTTTTTTAATCCAGTTATTTTAACTTGGTATATTTGGTAAGTTGTCCCATTTATCCATGTTAATGGTGAAAAATATCATTAATATCAATAGGCAGCTCACCTAATGGATTTTCTGAAAAGTTCTACCTAATTGTAATAGAGTGCACTCAAGACAACCGTTCACTGTTACGCATGTGGAATTTACATTTAAAGTCAATCCCTGTCTCATTGGGTGAGTCTTTTTTTTCCATTTTGTAACTTTAAGTAGACTTAAATTAACAAATTATACATGATTAGACAGTTCAGGGCATATTTATTAAAGCCATTCTAATCTAGTGGTGAAAATTGTAGTTTATTCAGTTCATTCAAAAAACAAAATGATTTTCTCATTTTCTTGCTGTAAAGAATCATACTAATGTGTTTACTATATATTTTTTATAAAGGCAGTTTTGTATTGTAAAATGTAGCAGTTGTAATATTTAAAGAGTTATACCCCCAGTTTTTGGTTCTTTTCTTATGTTTTGTAGATGAAAAAGTCGATACAAGTATATCTGAAGCAGTTTGGCAGTCAGAAGAATATTATTCTTCTTCTCCAGAGAAGATCCTATCTCCTTTTTCACAGAAATATCAGACTTGCAAAGCAAATCTTCAGAGTACCAGCAAGTTGACTCTGTTTTCAGAAATGGTTTATAGCCAAGAGTTGCATTTGCCAGAAGGAGTTGAAATAATAAGTGTTAAGCCATCAGCAGGTTTGTAATTTTTATGAAAAGAGACTAATTTAACTTTATAATCCATGAGTGTTTACCAGATATTTAAAAAAAGCTGCTGCAACTACCACTTAAATCTACACAGAAGCAGAAATGGGAATAATATATTTAAGTACCCTAAATTGAAGACTTAAATTTCTCATTATGTTTTCAGATTATTCTGATATTTGTCAACAAGTTCTAGTCTTAAACATTGATTTCTAAAAGAAAATTTTTCGTTGTCCTTTTGAGAAGACAAAGTGAAAGTTTCTAGAGCAGAGATGGTAACTAAGTTGTACCTTATTTGCCAGTTTTGATAGTATTGGCAGTGGTTGCCTGGAGCCACGTGCTAAGGATTCTGAGTGTGTGGTTCCCATTACATATTTATTATCATTTTTCTAAGACAGTGATTTTCAAAATGTGGTCCCCAGACCAGCAGCATCAGCATTCTGAGAACTTGTAAGAAATGAAAATTCTTAGGCCACACCCCAGAGTTACTGAATCACAAATTCTGGAGTGGTGCCCAGTGATCTGGTCTAACAAATCTTCCAGGTGATTCTTACGTACACCAAAGATCAAGAACCACTGTTCTATAGTATCAAGAATACCAAGACAAAAATCTATTTTCTTATTATCTAATTCTTTCATTTTCTTTCTTTTTTTAAGGTTTTAAAATTTTTTTAAAATCTTAATTCTTTCATTTTTCATAGTCAAAGTGTGGTCTTTGTTCCTTTCGACTACTTTGTCATTTTTTTAAAAATTCTTTTTTTTTTTTAAAGCTAGTCAAGTATATAGCCCTCTGTCCTTTTTTTTTGACTGATTACTTTGAATGCTTTTCAGTTTCCCATTTTGTTATCAAGTACTTAATCTTTTCTGAATGGTGAAGTTCACAGGAGTTGGGGGAGTTAACAGTGTTCTAATTTTTGCATTCTACTTCTTTATATCTTTTAATAAAAAAGGCATTGACATAAGGTAAGTTAAAGTTCGAAAAAGAATGATTTTTGCATTGACGGAATTTGAAGTGCTGCTATCATTTGCCAAAAATTATGATCTTCACTACTGAACTCCAATTAAAATACTATGGAAACTATAGAGGAACTGAAGATATTTATGAAGACAACCCTCGTATTTAACTTTGACCCCAGTTGTTTAAAAGAAGAAAAATCCTATGGAAAAAGAAGGGATTTGTTTTGTTAGGCAAAAAGAGTAGCATATGACGAAAGCCTTTTTTCTAGTCCTATAAATTTTTAAAAATCAGTACTATTGGAAAGGATAAGATCTTTATTCTTTGTTCAGCTCAGGGAAACCAATGGAGAATGCTAATTGTGTCCTTTTGTAGTATTGCTATATTCCTTCAGGACTTTTTAAAAAAAACCTTACTATAATTATGGTAAAAAGTATTTTAAAATATAGTAAATGTCCTGTATAACATTATTATATTACAATTAGTACTTTATGTTTAATAGTTTAGGACAGGAGTTAGCAAACTGTAGGTCACCCTCCTGTTTTGTAAGTAAGTTTGGTTGGAACACAGCCATTTCTATTTTTCTATTGTATATAGCTGCTTTTGCGCTACAAAAGCAGAGTGGCAGAGTTGAGTAGTTGCAACAGGGGCCTTGTGGCTGGCAAAGCCTAAAATAGCTTTTTTTAATCTGGTCCTTTAAGAAAAAATTTGCCAGCCTTTTGTTGTAGGAAACCTAAGTAAATATTAAGTTCCACTTAGGAATCTTCTCAGCCTCGGTTATATTAAATATACCTCAATTGTGAAGGGCCCTGTAAAATGACCACTTAGTACTTTGGTAAGCATATTTCATTCATAATTATATTGAAAAATATGGAGAAGGATCCAGTGAACGTTGACAGATTTAAAAAGATGTATTGATACCTTTAAAATTAGATTTTTTTTTCCAATGGAAGGAATTACTTTGTTTTATATATATACATATATATTTTTTAAATTTTTAAAATTTTTATTGAATCCAAATTGATTATACATATTTGTGGGGTTCAACATTGAGATATGTTGATCAAATCAATATTACTAGCATATATATTGCTACAAATTGTAATTATTCTTTATGCCCCTTGTCCAATCCCTCTCTATCCCCTTTTCCCTCCTCCCTCACCCATCTAATTACCCTAGATTTCTTCTCTCCCTCTGAAAGAATAATGGTTACTCTGTTGATTTGCTGCCCAAATTATCTGTCCAGTGCTGAGAGGCATGATCAGGTCCGCCAATACAATCATAGAGCAGATGCCTCTTCTGTCACTCTGAAATGGGCTTTGTGGAGAGAGACATCCTCCTCCTTTCTTTGTCTCTGCTGGTGACTCTTCTTGTGTCAATGCACTCCAGTGGCTGGCAGACCATCTGCATGGTGGTTGTGGCATCTAGCCACCTTCGCAGCAGCCATGGTTATTGTGGTGGCTGTGGTGGGCCACCCACATGGAGGAGATGATTTTGGCATGTTCCTTGGTGTTGGTGGTGTGCCTGGTTGTGGAGAGTGTCCAGTCCCCGGCTCCATACCCCGAGTCCCGAGGCAGGACCCAAGGCACTGGCAAGGTAGTGGGGTCCAGTCCCGGCTTCAGTTCTCAGGTTCCTGGGTGATGCCCCGAGGTGCTGGTCATGTCAATGGTTGTTGGCAGGGGTCCTGCCCCTGGCTCCATGCCTTATGTCCCCTGATGGGCCTCAAGGCATTGCTGGTTTGCCTGGGCCAGAACTAATTTTTTGTCCTTTGCTTACTTCTAACACGGGGGATAAAATGAG
Organism: Cynocephalus volans; assembly: GCF_027409185.1. Taxonomy (NCBI): domain Eukaryota; kingdom Metazoa; phylum Chordata; class Mammalia; order Dermoptera; family Cynocephalidae; genus Cynocephalus; species Cynocephalus volans. Next base: position 104,515,382 of record NC_084461.1, read on the forward strand.
ATTTATAATATATAAAACTAGCAAAGAGTTGTGAAGTGAAAGCAGGATTGAGAATCAGGACTAGAATTCAGGTTTTTAAATTCTACCGTAGAGTAATTTGATTTAAGCACAAGGTACTTAACATGTTTGATCAAGGGTCCTTACTTATAAAATGCAGGAATTGAAGTAGCTTATCTCAGAGTTCTTTTTCAGCTGTAGGTTTTGGTGATATTTTCTTTTTATATACCTTTTTGATGTCATTGAAAGCTTCTTACTGATCTCATTGATCTTTAAACTAGATACAGACTGTCATGTTCTTAACATACAAAAGGACTAAATGTATAAATAGGACTAAACCGTTAGTACATAAAAATAGAAGAATTTACCCAATTTGACGTTTTGTTAATGAATTGTTTTTATTTTAGGACATCTGAGTTCTTCTTCCATATATCCTGTATGTAGTGCTCCTTATTTATTGGCCACTTCATGCTCAGATGAGAAAGTAAGATTCTGGAGATGCAGAGTAATAGATGGAGAATCTGCCGCATCAAAGAATGGAGAAATGGATCTTGCATACATTTGGGAAGAATGGCCATTACTTATTGAAGATGGACTTCAGAGCAATAGTAGTATATCTGTACCTGGTAGGCCTATAGAAGTTAGCTGTGCACACACAAATCGTTTGGCAGTAGCTTATAAGCAACCTGCATCTAATATTAGATCTTCTCAGGACTTTGTAATGCATGTAAGTATTTTTGAATGTGAATCTACAGGCGGTTCATGTTGGGTCCTCGAACAAACAATTCATTTGGATGAGTTAAGCACAGTGTTGGATTCTGGCATTAGTATTGATAGCAATTTAGTGGCCTACAATAAACAAGAGACATATTTATCCAGTAAAGAGAATATCACATCAAACACAAAGCATTTAGTTCACTTAGATTGGATGTCTAGAGAAGATGGTTCTCATATCCTGACTGTAGGAATTGGATCAAAACTTTTTATGTATGGACCCCTCTCTGGCAAGGTACAAGAACAGACTGGTAGGGAAAGCCTGTCATTTCCTCTCTGGGAGAGTACTAAAGTTGTACCTCTTTCTAAATTTGTACTATTACGAAGTGTGGACTTGGTTTCTTCTGTAGAAGGCTCCCCACCTTTTCCTGTTTCTTTATCATGGGTCCGGGATGGTATCCTTGTGGTAGGAATGGATTGTGAAATGCATGTATATTCCCAATGGCAGCCATCTTCTAAACAAGAACCTGTTACAACAGATTCATACAATGGGAGCACTCCATCCATAATAAGTTTAGTAAAACAGAGTAACTCGTCAAGTTCTGGGTTACATCCTCCAAAGAAAACTCTGACTCGATCCATGACCAGTCTTGCACAGAAAATATGTGGAAAGAGAACTGCATTCGATCCTTCAGTGGATATGGAAGATTCAGGTCTTTTTGAAGCAGCTCATGTACTTTCCCCAACTTTACCTCAGTACCATCCCTTGCAGCTTTTGGAACTCATGGATCTAGGCAAAGTTCGGAGAGCAAAGGCCATCTTGTCACATCTCGTCAAGTGCATTGCTGGGGAAGTTGTGGCTCTGAATGAAGCTGAATCCAATCACGAACGCCGCTTTCGGTCTCTCACCATCAGTGCTAGTGGAAGCACAACCAGAGACCCCCAGGCATTCAACAAGGCTGAAAACACAGATTACACAGAAATAGATTCTGTCCCTCCACTTCCTTTGTATGCCTTACTTGCAGCAGATGATGATAGCTGTTACTCATCTTTGGAGAAATCTAGTAATGAGAGTACCTTAAATAAATCAAACAAATTGTCAAAAGAAAGTTATGATGAGCTTTTTCAGATCTCAACTCTAATGACTGATATTCATGTGTTAGAGACAGATGTGGAAAATACAAAGCCCAAAGTTATTGACCTTTCACAGTACAATCCAACTTACTTTGGTCCCGAGCATGCTCGGGTTCTTTCTGGCCACTTACTTCATTCTAGTTTACCAGGACTCAGCCGGATGGAACAGATGTCTTTGATGGCCTTAGCAGATACAATTGCAACTACAAGCACTGATATTGGAGAAAGCAGAGACAGAAGCCAAGGTAAAACTGAATGCTGTACAGCATTGGAGGAAAAACATGATAATATTTTTAGTTATTTTCACAGAAAATAATTTAAAATAATAAAAATGATGCCATGAAGGATTTTTTTGAAACACCGTTATTGCCTTCAACACTTTTTAACTTTAATCTATACTGTTTATACAATAAATCATAGTACTATGAGGAAATGCACAAAGACTAATGCCAGTCATTTTTACTAATTTTTTAGTAATATAAAAAGTTCAACCAAGTTTTTTTGAGTTTAGCAAAAGTTAACAGATTTTTATTGGACAATTATTTTAGGTACCTGAAAATAAATGGTGGTTTCTGTTCTTTTCCTCATGTTTTAATAATCTACCATTAAAAATTATGTTTGGTTTTTAAAATACTGAGTTTTAATAAAAATTAACATTTGTATATACTCTTGAACAACAAATATAAGCATAATAAATTAGGTCTTTTTCTCACCCAGAGAGTATTTAAAAAAAACATCCTGAGTTAAAAACAAATTTGAAGAGAATTCCCATCAAATCTCAAATAAGGTCTGGAGTTAGCAAGTCCAGCCCTGTGTACCAGATATAGGTCCATAGGACATACCCTTCAAAATAACTTGAAAATATGAGGTAAATTTAAGGTAAGATAATTTTAAACTCCAAGCAAAAAAAAAAATAATAATAATTTAAAAATTTTAAATTTAAGGAAAAAGTAAGTTGGTCATGAATCTTGACATTTTAGGAAGTATTACTAATAGATTCTATTTTTTGATGAGAATATGTTATAGGTATTTTATGTTTTTAATCATATAACGTAAAAATCAGGCCCTTCCACTAGATAACTGTTTCTTCCAGTGTTAGCAGTAGATTATTGGGATGGGTGTATGATTTGAATCAATGCAGAAAATATTACTGCAACATATGCCACAGAGAAGTTAAACTATTTAAAAATTCAGTCACATTTTAAATGATTTAAATCAGAGGAGGTCACATTATAAAGAATGTAATAGACCTTGGAGCAATTAATTTTCTTCTTTATTATTTTTCCAACTATGTAACTATACTGCTTTTTCTGTAATATAAAATTGTGTGGAATAAAAAAATACTAGAAAATGTTTTATTTATCTTTTTGGCATCTGGCTGGTCCAGGCATCTGAACCCATAACCTTGGTGTTATAAGGCTGCTCACTAACCAAATGAGCTAACCTCAGATAACTTTTTTTTCTTTTTTTTTTTGCTAGTTTAGGAATGTTTTACCCCCCATACTTGGTGCTGTAACATATGCTGATTGTCAGAAGTATTAGTATTACTTGTGTTTTGCTTACAAAATGGTTTTTACAAATAAAAATAAGTAAATACTTTGTCTTTTTCTTTTTTAGGTGGAGAAACTCTTGATGAATGTGGGTTAAAATTTCTTTTGGCTGTTCGACTCCATACCTTTCTTACAACTTCCCTTCCTGCCTACCGAGCTCAACTCCTGCACCAAGGTAATTTTGATAGTAATCTATTAAAGGGAAGTAAGGCAAGTAGAAAAAGAGAGGCTTGTGAACTTTTAAACTTGTTTTTGCCCAGACACAAATATGATGACAAATTTGACACATATTAGGTTTCCTTTATTTTATTATTATTATTATTTTTTTTAATAATTTATGTATTGAATCAAAATCGATTATACATAGTTTTGGGGTTGAACATTGAGATATGTTGATTAAATCAGTATTACTAGCATATATATTGTTACAAATCGTAATTATTCTTTATGCCCCTTGTCCAACTTCTCCCCCTCCCCCCTCTAATTGCCCTAGATTTCTCTCCTTCTGAAAGAATAATGCTTACTCTGTTAACTTGTTGCCTAGATGATCTGTCCAATGCTGAGAGATGTGATCAGGTCCCCCAATATTATCATAGAGCAGATGCTTCTTCTGTCACTCTGAAATGGGTTTTGTGGAAAGAGACATCCTCTTCTTTTCTTTGTCTCTGCTGGTGACTCTTCTTGTGTGAATGCACTCCAGTGGTTAATGGACCATCTGCATGGTGGCTGTGGTGTCTAGCCGCTTTTGTAGCAGCCATGGTTATTGTGGTGGCTGTGGTGGCCACCCACGTGGGGGTGCTGTTTTTGGCGTGCTCCTTGGCACTGGCGGTATGCCTAGTTGTGGGGTGTATTTGGTCCCCTTCTCCATACCTCTGGTCCCTGGGCAGAGCCCAAGGCTCTGGCACCATGTGCCTGGTTGTGGGAGAGGGGTCCAATCCCCTTCTCCATGCCCTGGATCCCTGGGCGGGGCCCAAGGTGCTGGTGTGGTGTGCCTGGTTGTGGGAGAGAGGACCATTCCCCTTCTCCTTGCCCCGGTTCCCTAGGTGGGCTCTGAGTTGCTGGCATGTTGTGCCTGGTTGTGGGAGAGAGGTCCAGTCCCCAACTCCATACCCCAGGTCCCTGGGTGGGCCCCAAGGCGCTGGTTCAATGTGCCTGATTGTGGGAGAGAGGTCCAGTCCCCTTCTCCATGTCCTGGGTCCCTGGGTTGGCCCCAAAGTGCTGGCGTGGTGTGCTTGGTTGTGGGAGAGAGGTCTGTTCCCCTTCTCCTTGCCTTAGGTCCCTGGGCAGGCCCCAAGGTGCTGGCGTGGTGTGCCTGGTTGTGGGAGGGGGGTCCAGTCCTCTTCTCCATGCTTCAGGTCCCCAGGCTGGCCCCGATGCACTGGTGCAGTTTGCCTGGAAGTGGGAGTGGGGTTCGGTCCCCAGATCCAAACCTCCAGTTCCCAGGCAGGCCCCAAGGTGCTGGTAGTGTGCCTGGCCCAGAACTAATTTTTTGTCCTTTGCTTCTAACACGGGGGAACTTCCTGTGGGAACCAGTACTTGAGCCCTGTGGTTGTTTAAATTGCTACTTTGCTGCTGTTTCCCTAGGGAAGGCTTTTTGTGCAGCTCAGGGTTTAATGGTTGACCTTATAGGTACTTCCGGTTCTCCAGAGACCCGGTGGATCTGTGTTCTGTAGAATCTCTGATCTGGGCCTGGGTTTTTACATCAAACTGCACCCCCATGCAATTCTGTGTTCCCGACCAGTCTCCTCTGAGTGGTCCTATGCTGATTGGGGGGCAGATCAGCTGTCCTTGCTGTGCTCCAGTGTTTCCCTGGTGGGCATGTCTCCCCCACCGCCCGTGCTGCAAACACTTCCCATTGGACAGGCTATCTGCGGTCCCTTGCGATGACTCACCAGCTTCTGAATGGCTCCCGAATGGCTCCCTTTTTTCAGTTGTTCTGGCTCTTCTCTCCTGTGCGGGTCCACATGAACCCTATTGGTGGTCTTGCTGTCCTAGGGGCCGCCAAGGCCCTCTTCTCCCCTGTCGCCTCCAAGTAACTCCATGTGAAGGGCACTGCTGGGGCTTCTGCCACCTCCTGCTCCATGCGCTCAGCAGCTCAAGCCTTAAAGCAGCCACAGCCCGAAATGCTCAAAGCAGCTTTTTCTTTCTCTCATCGTAGTTTCTCCTGCCTTCATGAACTCCATAGGTCTCTTCTCTTCCGCTGAGCTCCAGCAGCCCCAGCTTGGCTGATGTTACGTTTTTATAGCTGTAAATTAGTTGATTTGTGGGAGAGAGTGACACTGTGGACCGTCTATTCCGCCATCTTGATTGGATCTCTTTCCCTTATTTTTTAAAATGTTTATTTTCTCTTAATCTTCTTTGCATAAAACATTGGCATTTTTGATGATAGATGAAAAGAGATAATGTAGAAACGGACTTTGGGCAGTTGGTATTCTGTGTTACGTTTTTAAATGCATGATATATTGAAGGCAAATTAGTATTATTTTATTATCTTTAAATTCTTCTTCAGATTGTCTTTTTTCATTTCGACATTTATCTAAATTCAGCTTTTTCTCCCCAAATTGAATAACATGTTTGTTATAAAAATAATACATTCAAATTTTAAATTTTTACAAAAAAAGAGTACAAAACATAGAAAGTAAAAATTCCACCCTTCCTCAAAACTACTGATAAAATTAATACGTATTTTAGATATTCATTTAATATTAGTGTATTTCAGATATTGTTGTATACTGTTAGTCAGGACTCACACAGTTACAAGTAAAGAAAATCTCACTTATCTTAAACAAAGCAGAATATGTACTGGCTCAGTGCCCAGGAAGTTCAAGAGCTAGAACTGGCTCCCAGCATTATTGGATCTACAGGTTTAAACAGTGTCATTGGGACTCAGCAGATTAGCCTCTGCTCATTGGTCTCTGTCTCTTTTCTTCTCTGTTCCTTTGTTTCCTCTCTCTGCTTCCTTGTGCCCCTCATTCTGCATTTAGCTATGGAAAAGTCCAGCTTAAAATTCTAAATCAAATTCTTTTTTTAAATTTTATTGTCAATTGACAACTTATAATTTTATATATTTATGCGGTATAAAGTGATATTATGGTATATGTATATAAAATTGAATGATTATGTCAAGCTAATTAGCACATTTATCACCTCAAATACTTACCATTTTGTGACAGGAACATTTGAAATTTTAGCAATTTCAAAATATACAGTACACTATTTTAACTGTAGTCCCCATGCTGTGCAATAGTTCTCAAAAACTTACTTCTCCTGTCTAACTGAAACATTGTACACTTTGTACCAACATCTTCCCATTCCGCCCACCGCCCAGCCTCTGGTAATCACCATTCCACTCTTTGCTTCTATGAGTTTGGTTGTTTTAGATTCCACATATAAGTGAGATCATGGTGGTGTTTGTCTTGTTGTGCATGGCTTATTTCATTTAATATAATGTCCTCCAGGTTCATTCATGTTGTTGCAAATGGCAGAATTTCCATTTTTTTTTTAAGGCTGAATAGTATTCCATGGTGTAGGTATACCACATTTTCTTTATCTGTTCATCCATTGATGGACACTTAGGTTGATTCCATGACTGGGATATTGTGAATAATGCTGCAGTGAACATGGGAGTGCAGATATCTCTTCAACATACTTCAGATTCTTTGGATATATACACAGAATTGGTATATCATATGATAATTCTATTCATTCAGATCATATGGTAATTCTATTTTTCATTTTTTGAGGAACCTCCGTACCATTTTCCATTTGGCTGTACGATTTACATTCCCACTAATAGTGTGCAAGACATTTCTTTTCTCTGCATCTTTGCCATCATTGTGGTTTTTTTAATTTGCATTTTTTTTCACGATTAGAAATGTTGAGCCTTTTTTCATATGTCTGTTGGTCATTTGTATGTCTTTTGAGAAATGTCTGTTCAGGTCATTTGCCCATTTTTTAATCGGATTGTTTTCTTGCTATTGAGTTACTTTAATTGCTATTGAGTTGTTTTTTCTTATTATTTTTCTAGTTTATATTCAGTTACTTATGTATTTTGGATATTAACCTCTTATCATAAATATGTTTAGCTTGCAAATATTCTCTCCCTATCCGTAGGTTGTTTTTTCACTCCGTTAATTGTATCCTTTGCTATGCACAAACTCTTTAGTTTGATGTACTCCCATTTATCTATTCTTGCTTTTGTTGCCTCTGCTTTTAGCATCATATCCAAAAAATCATTGCCCAGACCAATGTCATGTTGTTTTTCTCCTATGTTTTCTTCTAGTAGTTTTATAGTTTTAGGTCTTATGTTTAAGCCTTTTAACCATTTCAAGCTGATTTTTTTATATGCTATGAGATAAGGGTCGAATTTCATTCCTCTGCATATTGATATCCATTTATTGAAAAGACTGTTCTTTCACCATTTTGTGTTCTTGGTACCTTTGATGAAAATCGGTTGACTGTAAATGCATGTGTGCATTTCTGTGCTCTTTTCTGTTCCATTGATCTATGTGTATCTGTTTTTATGCCAGTACCATGCTGTTTTGATTACTGTAGCTTACTATTATTACTGTAGTAATATAACCTAAAATCAGGTAGGTGATACCCTCAATTTTATTCTTTTAGCTCAAGATTGCCTTGGCTGTTTGGGTTTTCTTGTGGTTTGTAATGAATTTAAGGATTGTTTTTTCTATTTCTGTGAAAAATGACAATTGGAATTTTGGTAGGTATTGCATTGAATCCATAGATTGCTTTGGGTAGCATGGATAATTTAACAATATTAATTTTTCCAACCCCCAAACACAGGATATCTTTCCGTTATTTGTGCCTCCTCAATTTCTTTCATCAGTGTTTTATAGGTTTCAGTGTACAGATCTTTTGCCTCCTTGGTGACATTTATTCCTATGTATTTTATTTTTTTGGTAGACCATGTAAATAGAATTTATTTATTTATTTATTTATTTATTTGGGGGGTAGTTGTTAGTGTGTAGAAATGTCACTGGTTTTTGTGTGTTGATTTTGTATCCTGCAAAGTTATTGTATTCATTTATTAGTTCTAACAGCCCTTTAGTATTCTCTATGTATAAGGTCATGTCATCAGCAAATAACCACTTTTTTAGTACTTTCTTTCCTATTTGGATGCCTTTCATTTTTTTCTTTTGCTTAATTTCTCTGGCAAGGACTTCCAGTACTATGTTGAATAGAAGTGGTGAGAGTGGGCATCCATGTTTCTGATCTTAAAGGAAAAGGTTTCAACTTTTCACTGTTGAGTTTGATGTTAGCTCTGGGCTTTGCATGTATGGACTTCATTGTGTTGAGGTACATTCCTTCTATACCTAATTGTTGAGAGCTTTTTATCATGAAAGGATGTTGGATTTTGTGAAATGTTTTTTCTATATCTATTAAGATGATCATATGGTTTTGTCCTTCATTCTGTTAATGTGACCAGAATGACATATATTGATTTGCATATGTTGAACCATCTTGAACCCCTGTGATGAATCTCACTTGTTCATTGGTGGGTGAGATTTTTAATGTATTGTTGAATTTGGTTTGCTAGTATTTTGTGGATGATTTTTGCGTCTACATTCACCAGGGATATTGGCCGGTATTATCTTTTTTTGTAGTGTTCTTGTCTGGCTTTGGTATCAAGGTAATGCTGGCTTCATGAAAAGAGTTTGGGAGTATTTCTACCTATTTTTTGAAAGTGCTTAAGAAAGGTTAGTATTAGTTTTTCTTTAAATATTTGGTAGAATTCACCAGTGAAGTTATCAGATGCTAGACTTTTCTTTGGGAGAATTTTTAATTCTCATTTATCTCCTTATTGAATCTTGGTCTGTTCACATTTTCTGTTTCTTCATGATTCAGTTTTGGTAGGTGTTATGTCATTAGGCATTTATCCATTTCTTCTAGGTTAGCCAATTTTTGGCACTTATTTGTTCATAGTAATCTCTTATGATCTGTTGTATGTCTGTAGTATCAGTTGTCATGTCTCCTCTTTAATTTCTGATTTTATTTTAGTCTTCTATTTCTTTTTTATAAAGATAGTTTGGCTAAGGGTTTGTCAATTTTGTTTATCATTTCAAAAAATCAACTCTTACTTTTGTCATTTTTTCCTATTTTTTTCTAGTCTCTATCTAATTTATTCCTGCTCTTATCATTATTATTTCCTTTCTTCTAAGTTTGGGCTTAGTTTGTTTTTCTTTTTCTAGTTCCTTGAGGCATAATGTTAGGTTGTTTGAAATTTTTTGTTTTTATGTATATAGACATTTATTGCTATAAATTATTGTCTTAGAATTGCTTTTTCTGTATTCCATAAGTTTTGGTATGTTGTATTTTCATTTTTGTTTGTCCCCAGATCATTTTTGATTACCCTTTTTATTTCTTTTGATTCTTTGATTGGTCAGGGGCATGTTGTTTAATTTCCATATATTTGTGACTTTTTCAAGATTTTTCCTCTTATATTTCTAGTTTCATGCTATTGTAATCAGAAAAGATACTTGATATGATTTCTATCCTATTACATTTTTCAGACATGCTTTGTAGCCTAACATATTATCTATCCTGGAGAATGTTCCTTGTGCACTTGAGAAGAATGTGTATTCTGTTGCTGTTTTATGGAATGTTCTGTATACATCTCTTAGGTCCATTTGGTCTAAAGTGTAGTTCAGGTCTAATGTTTTCTTATTAATTTTCTTTCTGGATGATCTGTCCATTGTTGAAAATGGGGTTTTGAAGTCCCCTACTATTGTTGTGTTGCAATCTTTTTTTTTTTTCCTTCAGATCCTTTAATGTTTGCTTTATATATTTCGTTGCTTTGATATTGGGTGCTTGTATACAAGGGAGTGCCAAAAGGTTTGTGGAAAAATGGAATTAAAAGATAATACAAATCTTTCCATGAACATTGGAAGGAACTCTGGAAGATTTCGTATTTACAATTATTCTCTTGATTAATTGACTCCTTTGTCGTTATGTAATATTTTTATCTCCTTTTACAATTTTTGACTTAGTGGTTATAATCAGAGCAACTTCTGTTCTATTTTGGTTTCTGTTTCTGTGTTAGATCTTCTTCCATTCTTTTACTTTTAGTCTTATGTGTATCCTTAAAAACGAAGTGAGTTTCTTATAGGTAGCTTATAGTAGGATCTTGTTTTTTTATTTTGTTCAGCCACTGTGTGTCTTTTTATTAGAGAGGTTAAACCATTTATATTCAAAATAATTACTGATAAGTAAAGACTTACTATTGCCATTTTGTAATTTGTTTTCTGGTTGTTTTGTAAATAATTTTTTTCTTCCTTTCTTGCTTGTTTCCTTTATAGTTTGATGGTTTTCTTTAGTAGTATGCTTTAAATACTTTCCAGTTTTGTTCTGTGCATTTACTATAGGTTTCTGCTTTGTGGTTACCATTAGGCTTACATAAAACTTCTTGTATTTATAATAGGCTATTTCAAGCTAATAGTAAGTTAACATTGATCACATACAACTGTACACATTTACCCACCTCTTGTATTCCCATGTTTTATTTTTTAATGTCAAAATTTACATCATTTTATAATTTGTATCCCTTGAAAATATATCTTAGCTATAATTGTTTTTAATACTTTTGTCTTGGAGTTTTCATACTAGAGATAAATGTGCTTTACAAACCACTGTTATGGTCCTAGAGTATTCTGATTTTGACTCTATTATCTATACCATTAAGTTTTGTAATTTCATATGTTTTATGTTATTAATTACTGACCTTTCATTTGAACTTAAACAACTCTCTAGCAATTTTTGTAAGGCAGGCCCAGTGGTGATGAACTCCCTTAGTTTTTTGTTTGTCTTGGAAGGTTTTTATTTATTTCTCTTTCCGAAGGACAGTTTTGCCAGCTGAAGTATTCTTGGTTGGCAGGTTTTTGTTTTTTCTTCTTTCAGCACTTTGAATATATCATTCCACTCTCTCCTGGCCTTCAGGGTTTCTGCTGAGAAATCACTGATAGCTAAATTGGGACTTTCTCATATGTGATATGTCTCATCTCTTGCTGCTCTCAAAATGTTTTCTTTATCTTTGATTTAAGATGGTTTGATTATTGTGTGTCTTAGTGGACTCCTCTTTGGGTTGAACCTAATTGGAAACCTCTGCTTCCTGTACCTGGATGTTAGCATCTTACTCCAGATTTGAGAAGTTTTCAGCCATTATTTCTTCAAATATGTTTTCTGGCTGTTTTTGTCTCACTTCTCCTTCTGCAGCCTCTAGTATATGAAAGTTAGTTCTCTTTATGGTGTTCCGTAATTCCTGTAGGCTTTCTTTTTTTCTTTTTTCTTTTTTTTTTCTTTTTTTTCTTTTTTTTTTTTTGCTCCTCTGACTGGATAATTTCACATGTTTTGTCTTCAAACTCACTGTTTCTTCTGCTTGATGAAATCTGCTATTGAAGGCTATTGAATTTTTCAGTTCAGTCATTGTATTCTTCATCTCTAGGATTTCAACTGATTTTTATTGTTTTTAATTCTCTGGCAACTTCTTGTTTTCTTCCTGTATGTTTTCCACAGGCTATACTCCACAGAAATACATTACTGAAGCTTGCCTCCCTACCTGGGTGGAGCCTTGAGTTGGGCTCTGAGACTGAGCCAAACTGCTGTTTGGAGTCCTAGGCTGGGCAAATGTAGCCCCTAAGCTTTGCAGAAATTCATGATGACAGGTGTCTTTCTGCCTCGGCTGGGCCTTGGGGTGGTGTCTGAGGCTAAGTTGAGCCATTGTTTGGACTGCCAGGTTGGGCAAGTCTAGCCCCTGAACTTTACCATAATGGCCTGAGGCAGGCATCTCCCTGTCTGGGCAGGCAAGGGTGGGCTCATAGGTTGGGTGTAGAGGGCTGGCTGTCCAAGGACTCAAGCCAGGTTGAACTTCCCACTGTTCTTCTGGAAGGAACTAGCTCGGCTCTGCAGGTAGGGTATATGGTTGGCTGGCACCTCTAATTGCATGCCATTGCTGTCAGAAACAAAGAGCTACCACCAAGATCTACATACTGGTTGCTGTGAACTTCGCCTCTTTTTTATTTTTGTTTCTACCTGACCCTATGCAGTCTAGACCATAGTTGTCCCAGGTCGTCTGCATGATGTGAGACTGGCATCAGCTTCCTGGGAAGCATATGGGAATTCTAGGGAAGCTGGATGTCTGCCTTTGGGTCTCTTTTCCTACTGTAGAAATTGTGGATCCACGGGAGTCCTCTGTGTGCAGTGCTGTGCTGACTTGAGAGGGGAAGGGTTAACACAGTCAAAAAGAAACCATTCCTCTTATCCATCTAAGGCAATTTTTATTTGGTTCTGTGGTCCACAGTGGTGTTTCATGCTCATTTTCAAGTTTTTAGGTTTCATAAAGGTGTTCTTGTCCCTGGATAGTTGCTAGTTGAACTTTCAGGGGATGGGGAAGGAGCATCTCAGTCTGTTCAGGCTGCTATAACAAAATAACTTAGACTGTGTAATTTATGAATGATAGAAATTTATTTCTCACAATTCTAGAGGCTGGGAAGTCCAAGCTTAGGTGCCAGTAGAATTGGTATCTTGTAAGGACTCGCTCTCTGCTCTGTAGATGGCAACTTACTGGTACATTCTCACATGTCAAAAGGGGTGAAAAGGTATAGCTAGTTCCCTTGAGCCCATGTATGAGGGCACTAATCCCATTGATGAGAGCAGAGCCTTCATGGACTTATCATCTTTTAAAGTCTCTGCCTATTAATACTATTGCATTGGAGATTGATTTCCAACATGAAATCTGGAGGGACACAAACGTGTGAACCATAGCAGGGAGTGAAGCCTGGAACCTCCCATTCTGCTATCTGCCATCTTGCTGACGTCCAAATCGAACTCTAATTATTTATGAAAATGTGTTGAAGTTGGTTGAGATATTATAAAAATCTAAAAATATTTATAATAATCCATTCACAGCATAGGTGTGTTTTTAAAATTTCTTTTTCTTTATTTCCAAAGTCTTCCGTATATTGAGAATTTCAGATTCCTTGGCATAGGATGTTATTTCATGGCATAGGTTAAAAATTTGAGACCCTTTATGTCAAAGTGGCATCTTGTAATTAACTGTTTACTCTACACAGTAATACTAAAAAAAGTATTGATTATGAAGAGATAAAATAGAAGCTGAGTAATAAACAGTACTCATGCAGACCAATAGGTTGAGAGAATTGCTGACATAAATACTGCTATATAAGTATGAAAATATCTTATTAATATGGTGGTATAGGGTAATAATAATTATTATGTACCAAGTTGTATTCTAAATTCTTTATATTATTTAATCTTCACAACTTTGTAATAAGGCAGCACCATGACTATTCACATTTTATAAATGAATAAATTGAGAAATTAAGAGACTAAGTAACTTGCCCAAGGTTATGTAATTAGTTAGTCGTAGAGCTGGAATTTAATGTATGTATTCCGATTCTGGAGTTTTTGCAATGCTGTGCCTAGTTCACTGAGCTAGACTGTTTAGTTGATGGTTTTTTTGTTTGTTTGTTTGTTTTTTAATTTTGTGGAATTAAATCCATAAAACAAATGTTGACCAAAGAAAGGTGAGAAGTAGCTTTGAAGAGAGAAGCATACCAGCATGGAATAATGCTTTGTTTCTCATTTTTTAAAAAGCATTGTGCATAATAGCTAGAGAACAAAAATACTACAGCACAATGGAATTTGCCATAAGCATTTTTTCTTATCTTTTTAAAAAAATATATGTTAATTATACAAAATATATGTGATAGGGCCGAGCCCGTGGCGCACTCGGTAGAGTGCTGCGCTGGGAGCGCAGCGACGCTCCCGCCGCGGGTTCGGATCCTATATAGGAATGACCGGTGCACTCACTGGCTGAGTGCCGGTCACGAAAAAAAAAAAAAAAAAAAAAAAAAAAAAAAAAAAAAACAAAATATATGTGATAGAGTTGTTTGGAGAAGAATAAAAAATAACCCATACTTCTACCAGTCTTAAACAATTAAGTATAACTCTGTGAATCTCATAAAAGTTTATACATTTTCAATTGGAACCCACATTTCTGATAATGATTATGTAATTATCTTTATATTTCTTATTAACATTATTCTTGACATTTTTTTAGGCCTGTCAACTAGTCATTTTGCTTGGGCATTTCACTCAGTAGCAGAAGAAGAACTGCTAAACATGTTGCCAGCAATGCAGAAAGATGATCCCACTTGGTCTGAACTGAGAGCAATGGGTGTGGGGTGGTGGGTCCGGAATACCCGTGTCTTACGCAAATGCATAGAAAAAGTAAGTCTTTTTATTTTGGTGTAAAAAAGTGAATTAATATATATTTTGGCTCTTTGTTTAAATGGTATTTCGTATCTCCTCTGCTGTTACTCCCTTTTGTTTTTGAAGCAGCAAAATGCTTTTCAATAGTCTTTATATTTCAAAATTTGTTAATATGATTTCTAAAAATGTATATTCTAATTCATAAATTTCTAGCTGACACGTTTGTTAAGTAGTAGGTGTCTGATTTTTATAAAATAATTTATGTATATGTTTAAAAAAGTACAGAAGAACTTGTAATGAAAGATGGTAGTCCTCTCTGTATCCTCTGAGGCCACCAACATAAATTACTTTTGTTATTATTGTATATATATACATATATTCATATACATATTTAGAAACATTTATAGAACATTTAAACAGATCATGTGTCTACCTTGTATATGAGGGAAATTATTTGCTCACTTATAAACAGTTTCTGTGAAATTTTGACCAATGTTTTCTAATTATAGGTAGCCAAAGCAGCTTTTTATAGAAAGAATGATCCTTTAGATGCTTCCCTTTTTTACCTTGCAATGAAAAAGAAAGCTGTGATTTGGGGATTATATAGGTAGGTAAGAAAACTGCTTCACAGTGAAAAACTTTTCATAAGGCATAATTGTATAAAGTAAGATTTGTTCTTATTGATGTCAATTCATGTACATTCTTAGTTATTTTTGTATTCAAGGAAAGATTTCATGGAGAAAAAGCCCAGATGTTTTCCAGAGTGGAAGAAACTTGATTAGTTCACTTTAGTTTTTTTATAAATTTATCAGTCCAGGAACACATTTTTTTCTTATCTTAAGAACTTCTCATGATGTTCCTGTAGAACAAAATTAACCAAACCACAGACTTGCAGTTGGGGTAGGGAAGAAGATGACATTAGTGGAGTCTGGAATGGGCATCTATTCTCTGCTCTATTAAGAGCTCATGGGCCAGGCTATCTTCGAAAGTGCCTCATTCCTATGGGCTCTGACCTTATTTCTGAGCTGAATTCACTTAGAATTTTTCTCTCTCACTTCTCCTAAGTGAAAGTTGGTGAACATGATTACCATAAATAGTTTATCATTTCTTTTGAGTTCAGTTCCAGGTGATACATACGAATAGACGTTTGGGGGAAAGTTATAGTACCAAATCAGTTAAGAGACTAAATCGTTTAGGATTGTTTTGAATCAGAAAATTCCTTAAATTTTGATCACCTAAGTCATCCTCAGATGGGCAGGGGGGTAATATTATTAATGAGGTTTAGGTGGTGAAGTAGCACAGAAGTTAATATAAATTATATATTTTAAAAGTAAATTTGGGGGCCGGCCGGTTAGCTCAGTTGGTTAAAGTGCAGTGGTACAACACCAAGATAGTTTGGATCTTTTTAATAGCCAACTGCCAAAAAAATAAATAAATGTAATTTTTTACTGTGCTGCTAATGTAGTTTTCTTTGCAGTTTGAAAGGAAATTTTTCGTTAATATGAGATTTATATGAAAAATTAAATGTTTGACTAATATTCTTTTTTGCTGGGAAAAGAAGTAGATGTACTTGAGTAGTAACTTTTGAACTGGCAAATGTTTCTGTTGAGCCTTAACTTTTCAGTCCTAATTTTAGAAGATTGGTTTTGATGTAGAAACATTATATTCCAAAATTATCATACTTTTCTTTCCTTTGTAGATCTCAAAAAGACACAAGGATGACACAGTTTTTTGGACACAATTTTGAGGATGAGAGGTGGCGTAAAGCAGCTTTAAAGAATGCTTTTTCTTTGCTAGGCAAACAAAGATTTGAACATTCTGCAGCTTTTTTTCTCTTAGCTGGTTGCCTCAGAGATGCAATTGAGGTAATGAATAAAACTTTAAAAAAAAAAAAAACACTGTCATCCTTTCAAACTATTTATCTAGGGCTTAAATTTTATTTTTTTATTTCAACTTTAGTGAAAATAATACAAGGCTAAATACCTAAAGTAACTGATAATATTTAATAGTGATTTTTAAAAATTTGTCATTTAGCTTTAATGGTATTTATATAAAATTTAAGATTTACTGGGTTGTGTTGGTTGCTTGGTAGAGTTAGGTAGTTGATCTGACTCTTAAGAATATTCATGAACAGGGGAAAAAATTAAAAGGTTTGTTGTATCAGTTTAAGCATAATTGAATCCACAGCTAGCTCTCTCTTAGCCAATGAACCTTAGAAAATTCTGGTGGTATGTGGATCTGAACCCTTGATCTCGAAGAAAATTTTTAACTGATTATTTTCTTAGTAAGCCTTAAAAAAATTATGAACATTTAAGATATTGTAACATTTTTAATTTCAAATTTTCCTTTTACTCAGAGTTTCATACAAGTAATTCTAAACAGCTTTTTAATTTGGAAACACGATAGTCTGCTTGAGTGGGTGGGGAAGAGAAGATGGTTTAAGAGTAAAATAAAATACATAGCTTGTATTGATGCAGTTTAGAATTATTCGATATTTCATTAAGCTAATTCTTTTTGCAAATGTATTTGAGTAGGTAGATTTGCAGGTATTAACATACGTGTAAATGTAGTCAAGTAGATTTGCTAAGGCAAGCAATATGGTTTTTTTTTACTTATACTTGTTTGCTAGTTTTGAATATAAATATATTAATAAAGCCTTATGTTTTGCTAATTATTAGAGAATTAATTGAGTTTATCCTGAAATGAAAGCTACCCCTGCTTATTTATAAACAATATTTCTCTTTTTTATTAAAGGTATGTCTTGAGAAACTGAATGACATTCAGCTGGCTCTTGTAATAGCAAGACTCTATGAGTCTGAATTTGATACATCTGCAACATATAAATCTATTTTATGTAAAAAAGTTTTGGGAATCGGTTCTCCTGGCAATGAACTCAGTTCATTGAACATAAATATACATTATGATCCTTTTCTTCGGAGTATGGCTTATTGGATTTTGGAAGATTATAGTGGTGCTCTGGAAACTTTAATAAAGCAGCCCACTAGAGAGGATAATGGTAAGCTGCAGCTATATGACATTAATGATTAAGAGTCCTGTTAATACTTGCTGGACATGCAGTCAACTGTGGGTGCTAAGTATAATACAAAACAAATTAAATTCATGGTCTTTATGACTTTATGGTTTAGTTGGGACATAGGGTTATGTATATAGTTTTTGTTTTGTTTTGAGAAAGGTAAATCCTTTGAAAACCAAGTACTATTGATTTTCTGTTTTTATGAAATAGATTTGTGAACATAAGTATCATTGAATATAAACATTTTGAAGAAATATTGATATAAAGCCAGTTTTTTATCCTAGGTTCAATTTAGTGTGTTTGTTAATCAGTTTTATATTTCTTATAGTAAAAATGTATTCAGTGTAAAGAAAGTTGACTTAAGTAATGTGATTAGAAAATCTTAAGCTAAATAACTCTTGACTGTCTTGTTCATGAGATAGGCGAGGAGGGTAGAGTTTTTTTTATCGTACCACTTTGAGCTCTACTTCTGCCTTTTCTTTTAGAGATCCTCTTTGTTAAAGCTTTCCTATAGGCTGGAATGGAACAAAATTGAATTCTTTATATAAATTCATATAAAAATAATGGTATTTTCACTTCAAATATTTTTCCATAGATTGAATCTATTTTCTTTAGATTGAACACATCTGGTAGCAGGTACAGTAGGTGTCGTATCATTTCGAGTACTAATTAGAAAAGCTTCTAGTTCGTAGCTTTTTAAGTAGCATCATTCAATCAGGAAGTATGTGCCCTATCTTCTAAACTTATGCAAAAACCATGTGACTAAATTGTTCAGGTCTTGTAAACATCCGAACTAGGATTTTCAGACTGGCTGGCTTCTGTAATGAAGGGGAAAAACAAAACGCTTTTTTCAGCCGCTTTCTTATACCTACACTTACTCTTGTAAAAATACATTTTGATTTGGGATTGATACATGATCACATACTTTTAGAGCCAATTAAACTTGTGTTGTTCTAGAAGAAAGTTGCAAAAGATAATAGTGGCTTGGAACAGGATGGTAGGAGTGGAGGCAGAGAGAAGTAGTTAGATTTGGGATATAATTTTAAGGTTGACTAGTCAGGTCTGGATTGGATATAGAGTGTGAAGGAATTAGGAGTCAAGGATTAACTCCTTGGTTTTTAGCTTGAATAATAGGTAAATGATATGGGGAAGTGTTGTTTTAGATCAAGAAGCCTTTTCTGATAAAGTGACCTTTGAGCAGAGAACTGATTGAAATGAGTGAGTTAAACAATGTAGTTGTGTGAGTAAAGAGTGGTTTTGGCTAAGGGCACACTTAAAAAAAAAGGCCCAGAGGCAAGAGTATATACTTGTAAGTGGAAATGAAATATAAGCCTCTGGGTATAGGCGTTTAAATTTTCAGGGTGAAGTTGGGACTGGAGGTAGATATATGCATGTTATTAGCATATAGATGATATTTAAAGCCATGGTACTATTTAGTTTAATTTAGGGAGTATAGATGGAAAACAAGTCAAGTACTGAACCGGAGGATGCTCTCAGCATTCAAAGGTAGAGAAGATGAAGAGGACTAGCAAAACAGATTGAGGAGGAGTGTCCAGGGAAGTAGAGAGAAAAAGAACTAAGAATGTATAGTGGATATTTTAAATTATCTTAGAATATTACTTGAAGAGATTTGTTTCAGTGGGTAAGTAGCATAACCTTTCTTTTCCTACTGTGTTAGAACACTTTTGTTACAAATGTGCTCTTACCTTTTCAATGCCATGAAGTAGTGTCGTCTGTTAATATAATTTTGTCAAAAGACCAGGTAAAGGTGCTATAGTAGAGATAAGGGACTAAAATACAAATACTCAAATCAGCTCTTGAAGACCTTTTCTTGGCTTATAGAATGAATTTACTTTCAGATGAAGTCATGATGCCAGCCTGTAATCCTGCAGTTTTTAATTTCTACAATTATCTAAGAACACATCCTCTTTTGCTGAGACGTCATTTTGGATCATCTGATACATTTTCCACACACATGAGTTTAACAGGAAAAAGTGGACTGGCAGGAACAATTACTTTAAGTGAAAGAAGATTATTTTTTACTACTGCCAGTGCTCATTTAAAAGCTGGCTGCCCCATGTTGGCTTTGGAAGTATTATCAAAGATGCCCAAAGTCATCAAGAAAACAAAAACTTTTTGTAGAGCATCTGGTTTTCTGGATACTAGTAAAGACTGTTCTCCTTCTTCTCCATTAAAATTGGATGCCAGAGAAGATAAATCTTCTGCTGTTAATTGGTCACAGTCACTGATGAATGGTTTTGGATCTTCATCAGAAGGTTCCTCAGAGAAGCAGTCAAACTCCACTCTTTCTTTTGACTGGAGTCAACCAAGTGTTATATTTCAGGATGACTCGTTAGAGTTGAAATGGGACAGTGATAATGATGACAACGAGGATCTTCCTATTTCAATGAAAGAACTAAAATCTTTACAGACAAAAATAGATAAAAAATTAGATGAAGTAAGTTCTAATTACACGGAATCTTTCAGTACACTAGATGAAAATGACATTTTAAATCCATCAGAAGATATAATTGCAGTTCAATTGAAATTTAGAGCCTGTTTAAAGATTCTCACGGTAGAGCTTCGTACTTTATCTACTGGCTATGAAATAGATGGTGGGAAATTGCGTTACCAACTATACCACTGGCTTGAAAAAGAGGTGATAGCTCTTCAGAGGACTTGTGACTTTGGCTCAGATGCTGAAGAACTGCAGTCTGCATTTGGCAAAAATGGAGATGAATTTGGATTAAATGAGGATGCTGAAGATTTGTTTCACCAAACAAAAGGAAAACAACAGAGAGAAAATTTTGAAGAAAAAAGACAGTGGCTTTTGAAATATCAGTCACTCTTGAGGATGTTTCTTAGTTACTGCATACTTCATGGATCCCATGGTGGGGGTCTTGCATCTGTGAGGATGGAATTGATTTTGCTTTTGCAAGAATCTCAGCAGGTATGTAACTTATATGATAAGCAAAAATAGTACGTGTCTGAAACAGTTTATGATGTTGCTTTTGAATATTACAACTGTTGATTTTCTTTAATATCATTGCTTTAGGGAATGCTCCCTTTTGCATGGTCTTTCATAATGTAAATTTGTAGAGTTGTATATGTATTGCAGTTTGAGGACAATTCAATATCAGGCTTTGTGACCTGCTTAATTCATACTCCACTATCATATATGAATGCCCTGTAAAGTGACAAGCTTCTCCTTATTACAAGAGGTTATTGTCCCATCATTTAAAATCATGATTGTTGAAATGTTGACCTCCTTAGGTCCCTTCTAACTCTGTAAGTTTCTGTTATGCTTTTAGTTTTTAATTGTTGTGAAATTTTTCAGAGTCCCCTGAATTGCTTCAGTAATGAATTGTAACTATAAATTGTTGATTAACCTTTTTTTCCTTTTTTTTTTAAGGAAACATCAGAACCCCTATTTCCTAACCCTTTGTCAGAGCAAACCTCAGTGCCTCTCCTCTTTGCTTGTACAGCCAGCGCCAAAACAGTAGTTGCCAATCCATTATTGCACCTTAGTAATCTAACACATGATATTCTACACGCCATAATAAATTTCGATTCACCACCCCATCCTGATAGCCAAAGCAATAAAGTAAGTATGTTTGGTTTCAAGCTTTTAATTTAACTATATATGATGATAAAACTAAATGATAAATGTTATGGTGTTTTAAAAACAATGTTAAACTCCAGACTAGAAGTAGCAATTGTTATATTACCAAGATTATATTGATTTTGGCTCAAGAAAGCTTCTGGTTATAGACCAGGCTTATCTTACTTGTGTTACTTAGACCTAATAGGATACTTCAATTTTTATCAAAATACTAGTTATTTAGTCTTAGACACTTTATTAAAATGAGAATAATAGGTGCATATGCAGATACATGAGTGATTCCTTTAGTAGTACATTTAGCCAAAAAGCTGATTGAGTGTTTTTTAAAAATAGAAACTTAATATTTTGGTGTAAAAGTATAATAAGCACTATGGGCATTTATATTACCAATATATAAGTAATATTTTTCTTTGTTAATATTAAAGCATTATGTATTTTAAGGGTAATGTTGTGAAGTATTTTGCACCTGTCACTTCTCTAGCTTAGGCAGTGCTTTATGAGCCAGTTATAGCAGAATCACCTGCAATGCTTATTAAAAGTCTGGATTCCTAAGTTCATTCCAAATTATTGAATCGGTCTGTGAGAGTGAGTTCCAGAAGTAAATATTTTTTAAGAAGTTTTTCAGGTGATTCTAATGCATAATTAGTCATATTGTTATAGTTAGTTATCTAATCAACCATAGCATCTTTCTGGCCATCATCATTCCATCTTATCTACTGTTAATATCACATTTCATATTTCATCTTTACTCTCCATATATATAGAAATCTTTTGAAGTATGGCTGAGTTTGACTATTTTCTTTATATCCCTTGGAGTTTTTTCCTTCATAGTCTATCATTTGACTCTCACCCATCTCATACGAGTTATGCTCTCGTACCAGTTCGATTTTCTGCATGCCTGATGATGGACTCTCCTTCCATACTTTTACCTTCTTGGATAACTTTAATAGTTTTAATTTAATTTTCCTACTTCTTTTCCTGTATTTCTCTCTAGTGTAAATGTTTATAGTGCTTACTATACAGTCTGAAATTTAATTTCCTTCAGATTGTGCTTATTTCAGCCAAACTTTATTCAATATTTAACTTTAATTATAGCACAACCATGGTGTATCAGTTAGCTTTTGCTTCTTAAGAACTACCCTGAAACATTAGTGACTTTAAAAAATGCCATCATTTATTTTGCTTGTGATTCTGTGGGTTGGCTCATCAGTTTTTCTGGTTTTGGCTAGCTGGGCTGATCTCTGGACTCCCTCATTCATCTTTGGCCCACTGGTGGGTTCACTGGATTCTGGATCATCTAGGATTGCCGCATTTATATTTCTGGCAGTTAGCAGACTGTTGGCTGGGCTGACAGGAGAATCTGGGTCATATGTGTCTCATTCTCCAGCAGGCAAGCCTAGTGTATTGTATGGATTCTCCAGAGAAACAGAGCCAATAGGATGTACATATATATAGAGAGAGAGAGAGGAAGAGAGAGATTTATTATAAGGAATTGGCTCATATGACTGTGGAGGCTGAGAAGTCCCACAATCTGCAGTTGGCAAGCTGGAGATCCAGGAGAGCTGATGTTATATCTCCAGCCTGAGTTTGAAGGCCTGAAAACCAGAAGAGCCTGTGGTATAAGTTCTGGTCTAAAAGTCAATAGTGTCAAGAACCAGGAAGAGCTGATGTTTCCGTTTGAGTCTGAAACGTCCCAGCTCAGTGAAGTTAGGCAGGAGGAGTTCCCCCTTACTTAGCCTTTTTATTCTTTTCGGGTCTTCCAATTGATTGGATGATGACCACCCACATTACAGAGGGAAATCTGCTTTAATCAGTATACCGATTTAAATGTTTGTTTCATCTGGAAACACCCTCACAGACACACTCCAAATAATGTTTGACCAAATGTCTGTGTATGCCATGGCCGGCTCACACCTAGGTTTTTTTTACATGGTGTTTTCAGGGGTTTAAAAGCTGCAAGAGTAGAATTTGCAAGACCTTTGAGGCAAAGGTTCAGAACTCTCACTTCACTTCTGTTGTGTCCTATTTGTCAAAGCATCACAAGGCCAGCCAGATTCAGTGAGTGAAGAAATAGACTCTGTCTTCATATTGGAGTACCTGCAAAATGTTGTCATCATTTTTGCAATCTCCCATATGTGGTTTTTGCCATCTTCAATAATATAATGATATCTTTGATTTTAATTCAGTGCTGTCTGTCTTGACAGTTGAAGGAGAAAAATAACAATTAGTTTGTAATCTGTCGCTCCCCATTTTTATCTACATAAAAGACTGTCATACTTCATAATGAGATCAAGAACCTGGTTAATATTCTAGTCTAGTCTACTTTCCTGCCTGGCATAAGCTTCTTCTTCATCCTTAGTTCTGCTTCCTTTATGGCTCATGCTGTGCCATGTTTAGAGCCTTCTCTTCCTCAAAACAAATATTTGACTATACTGCCTTTCAATTACTGTGTTTCAAACTTTATCCTTTCTCTAAAGTTTCACTCTCTTCAAGTCTTTTTTTATCGTTATTAGAATATGTGGTAGCATAGTCTTCAATAACCTGTCCATAGGTGAACTGTCATTAATCACTCTCTGCCTCTTCATATTTTGGTTGAAAAAAAGGCAGATTGAGTGTTGGAAGGCTTGCTTTTAATACATGGTTCATACTCTACTGGATAGCTGACATTTGTTTCCCTTGCTCTTGAAAAATAAATTAGGTAACAGATGTGTATTTTATAATTTCTGCCAAAGGCCTCATTGTTTTTTCTTTAAATTTTCTGTAGTAATACTTCTCTAGGTAGAAATGAGTGTTACAGAAAAAAAAAAAAGGAAATAGTTTATGGAGTCAGAAATGTTTTCATCTTTTTTAAAATGCTGATTATACTAGGTCTTTAAAAAAGCTATACCTAAAAAAAGTTACACTTAATTTTGTTTTTTTTGTTTTTTGTTTTTTCCAGGTCTATGTAATGCATACTTTAGCAGCCTCCCTTTCTGCTTGTATTTATCAGTGCCTTTGTGGTAGTCATAACTACAGGTAAATATCTTTTTGTGAAATTTAAGAATACTTGCAGTAACCAATGAGGTTTCATATTTTATATGTTATTACTTTAGAACTATATATAGCAGTCTAATTTAAATATTGCTAAAAGCACATGGCTGAGTTGTTAAATACTTTTTCTTCATCTATGGAACTTTAGCTTACGCCTTTATGGCAAAGGAATTTCAAGTAAACCCTTGTCAATATAACTTATTTAGCAGCCTATTGTTGATTACTACCTTATGCCAGACATTGTGATAGGCACTGAGAATTTTGACATGAATGAGATAAGGTCTCATTCCTTAAGGTTAGTCTAGTTAGAGACAAACATATGAACTCATAAATCTTATATAACAGGGTGTAGTTCTTAAATGGTAAGTACTAAATATGGTAGATAGTAAAAGGCTCAGAGAGCACAGAGGAGAGAGTGATTGACTTGGAATTGAGAAAAAATTTTACAGAAGAATTAAGGTTGAGGATTTTTGTCTTTATGTTTTTTCTAGGCTTTAAAAAAATATTGTTTGGTAGTGTAATGGGATCTTTCTAAATCTGTCTTCAGTTCTTTGAATTTCTTCAAATATTGTCTCATCTGTCTTCTGTTTCTTTTTCTGTTAGATAGGTATTGGAACTTGTGGGTTCATCTTATTTTTCATTTAACTTTCCTGTCTTCCCTTTTTAAATCTTATTTTGTTTTATTTTAGGGGAAATCCTAGCTTTATTTTCCAGACACTGACTATTCTTCACCACTGTCCTGTCTTTAATGTAGCCAAAGTTTGTGTTTTAGAAATTCTGTTTTTCATTTTTAAATCTCTTACTAATTTTAATAGTTGCTGCTTCAGTTTTTATAACTTATTTTCATTTCTTGATTTTTTTAAAGTCCTTTGAGTATAATACTTTCTTTAATGTTCTGATAAGTCTGCCTTCTCAGGTGAAGATCTTCTGATGAGTTTTTTATCTCTTGATGTTGATTTTTGGTTGTCTGTTCATCTTGTGTGTTTGAATTCTCCCTGGTAACCCCATTTACTCAGATTATATTTTCCTAAGGTAACTTCAACCTGATTTTTTTGAACTTGTCCTCCAGGAGTTCACTTTCTTGTTATTTATTGTGGCTTTATTTTTATCTTTCTTATTATTTCCTTAGGCTTACTATCCATTATTCCCATAGGCTTTCCTATCATTTCCATAGGCATAGCAAGGAAGAGATATTTTTGTTGTTACTCTGCCATCTTAAAACTGGAAAGTAAAGCAAGAGAAACTATTTACAAATGCATCAAAATGTTATGATCAATGAGATTTGCCAGTCAGAACAGATTTAAACCAAGAAATGTGCTATGTTTAAATCTTATATTCATTTCTTTAGTGTATGACATAGGAATTTCTGAAGTATTTAACAAAATTCTTTGTACCATTTTCTGTTAGAATTATTTCATAGTTTATGTCAAGCTGCAAGTTATTTTGTTCATTTATCTGTTATTCCCAAATTGTGTAAAATAGTCCTCTCTTTTGCCTTGGTAAAACTGTATGCGTAGGTTTCATCTTTAAGAACAATATGATAAAATTTTTATGTCTGATTCCTTCACCAGAATATAAATTTCATGGGAACAGAAACTATCTTTTTCTTTATATGCCTAGTAACTGGTATGGTGCCTGATGTAGGGTAGGCCAGACGTTAAATATAAAATTGAACCTAAAGTGACTTTATTTACAACCAGATAACCTGTTTTTTTCGGTTTTTTGTTTGTTTGTTTGTTTGTTTTGCTGGCCAGTACAGGGATCCAGATAACCTTGTTTTAAAGTCCTGTATATAAGTTTTCTACTTGTGGTCCATAGTGATTTAATTTTCTCCTTTCTATTTATTCTATGTCTTTGACTAAATAAATATACTTAAAACCTCCCCCATGTCTTTTAGAAAATGTGTATATTTACACTTGAATATTTTGTTTTAATACAGTACTAGACTATAGAGTACACTACTTAGATGTAATAACTGTATAATAAATAAACCAAAATTTGTATTAAGGTACTCTAGAAATTATATCTAAAACATGGAAACATTACATGTGAAATTATCACAGATTTAGATATTGTTTTCTTCTCTTAGTTCATTTCAAACAAATCAGTTTACCGGAATGGTGTATCAGACAGTACTCCTTCCTCATCGACATTCTTTGAAAGCAGGAAGCTTAGTTGAAGCAATAACTCCTAATACATCACCAGCTCAATGGCCAGGTATAAATATTTTACATATGTCTGAATTTTTTCTTAGCCTTATTAAAAGTCTCAGTCAGATGAGTAATAAGATTTGGTTTGGTTTGCCACATGATAATTATTGTAAAATATTGCTAGGATTGATACCAGTTCAGTACCAGATACTCATAACAAATTATGCAGTTACTTAATATTAATATATCCTTGTCCTTATACTAAAATAAGTCATTTTCATAGGGATAGCAGGGGAGAGATTTTTTGTTTTGTTATATCACTTTTTAATAATTTTGCTCTTATTGTAATAGAAAAATAAATTTATGTCAATGAAATTTTATCTAGGAGATTTGAGTCATATTGCAGATTTTTAGTGTTTCTCTGAATTGAACAAATAGTTCAATTTTTGTGCATTAACTGTAATAACTGGTCTATAAATCTAGGGAAGAAAAAAAATTAATCCTGATACAATATGTTTTTTCAAAAATTAGAAAAAATATAGTTAATTAAAAAAAACTTATTGTCAGTGGCAGCTGTGTTTGTGATTTGTCCTAGGAATAACTAGTCTAATTCGACTTTTGAATTCTTCTGGTGAAGAAGCCCAGTCAGGGCTTACAATTTTGCTCTGTGAGATTCTCACAGCAGTGTATCTTAGTCTGTTCATCCATGGCCTGGCAACACATTCTAGTAATGAACTATTTCGGATTGTGGCCCATCCTTTAAATGAAAAAATGTGGTCTGCTGTATTTGGTGGAGGTGCACATGTTCCCAGCAAAGAACAGACACACTCAAAAGCTTTACCAGGTAAGTTTTTAATCTTTAAAAAAAATTTTTAAGGCTGAAGCTTTATTCATCTGAATGTTAGCTTTCTTAAATGTAATTACATTTTAATTTAGACACAAAAAAGTCTTGTTACAGACCATTTTCTTAAGGTGTAAACAAATAGTTTTATGGTGAAAAATGCAATATTAAAGTTTCTGGTGCAGTTTTCAGTCTTTAAGATACTCCTGCACCAGTGATTAGAACTATCTAATGTAATTTTATTAAATCTTTTACTATTGAAGTTTTCATTTGTTTTGAAATACACTGTAATATTGGTTTTTGTTTTATCCCAAATACAGATTCTCTCTTCTTTCTTTGGCAGGAAGGCACTTTGCTATGCCTAGTCCCCACCAGGTAGTGGTATTCTCCATGGAATGTGTGGGCTTTTCCAAAGCTCTTTCAGCCATCAGTTCTCATAGCCCTCCCAGTCTTGCAGGCAAGATATTAGCTTTAGAAATAGGCTTTTTACAATTCAGCTTGCTTTGTGTTGTTTCACAGGGGTTTGGGTACAGTGGGCCAGTTTTATTTTGTTTGGCACTTTTAGAAAATTGAGAAATTTCCTTTAATCAAGCCATATTTTTGATTTAAAACAATGATTAGCAGTTTAGAAAACTATCTCTGCTGTTTTATCCTGCTTTTAAATTCTCTGTTTTTGACATTTTCTGTTCCTTAGACTTTAATATTTTTAAGTGTGTAAAAATAAAACAATGTCAGTGCTAATCATAGAAAGTCAGACTATGGCTTGAAATGACTGGAAAAATATTTCAAATGAGTCTGCTTTATGATTTGCATATTATGATTCTGGCCATTAGAGTTTTTGGATTTCTAAGTGTTTATAATACCCTGAAAAGTAAATATTTTAAATAATTGTGTTCCGTCTTCAAAACTCTAATGTTAAAACTGTGTATACTCTATTTATTTAAAGATTGAAATAGCGAACTTTTTTGAAAAGAATCTTTATGATGCTTTTTGCTTTTCTGTTTTTGTGATTTATTAACCCAGATATAATGATCTTGGTTTTCCAGTTTTAGAGGTTATGGTGAATAGATATAGGGATTAATATATAGTACCTGAAAACTTGTTTCGATCTATACTGACATTGAATAAATAAAAAAATTTAAGTGCTTTTCAAAAAATGAGCCATATGTATACATTTAAGAGAGAAGCCCAGCAAGATTATTTATTTCTTTATGAATTTTAATCTGCTTGCTCCCTACCATCTATACTGAACATATACATGTACATATATGTGTGCATGTGGGCTTGAATATATATGTATTAGGAGGTCAGGCACTATGTGGTGGGGGATGTGAGAAGATAAGAAAAACTAATTTGGCTTCATTATTTAGGAGAAAATTATTGTCAAAATCTACACTATTATTAATGAATATTCTTTGAATGAAGCTATATTAAAAGAAAGCTAGAGAAGTGATTATCTTGTTAAAATATTTTTTAAAATATTAATAGCAGTGTTGGCATGCATTATGCTTCCCAAAAGCAGTTTCTGTTAAGCTGTGGCCCTGCATGATTGTACAACAAAAAATCGTGGTGGCCTAGCTTCCTGTTAATTGAAACTGTTTCTTAATTGAAACTCTTTTACTTGCTAATCCAGGTCCCTTCCCCTCTCCCACCAAGAAAAAACAGGCAAGGATTCAGTCCTTTATGTTCAATACTTATAATAAGGCAAATTCAATTTATAACTTTGAGTAAAGGTCAATCAGCTTTTTCCATAAATGGCCAAATACAGTATAATGTAGGCTTTGAAGACCCTTTGGTATTTTACTTCTATTAAGTTCTGCTCTTGTAGCATAAAAGCAGCCATCAACAATATGTAAATAAATGAGTGTGGCCGTGTTCCAATAAAACATTATTTATAAAAATAGATCATAATTTGCCAATCCCTGCTTTAGAGATAGAAGCAGTTATTGCTCCACTTGGAACAGAATATTCCCTGTTAGAGGAATTTCATGTTTTATTTTTATTTTTTTATTATTTTGGTAGCTGGCCGGTGCAGGGATCTGAATCCTTGACCTTTGTGTTATAACACTACTCTCTAAATAGCTGAGCTAACCAACCAGCCCAAATTTTGTGTTTTAATAACAACTAAAGTTATTGTTTTGGGGCATGGACATCACATTGAGTCTCTTATAAGTATTTGGCCTACCCATAAAATAGTATTTGTGAAATAGGACAAGTGGCGTCAGACGGATAATTTATAATCTTCCCTGCCATGGCTCCTAACTTCCTTGAACAAGTAAGTCCAGGGACTGATTTAGTTTTGGCTACTATAAGTTCCTGAAAATGTACAAGGACAACATGGCTTCTCCTGAAACTTAATACTATCTACCTGATACTCATCTGCCTACCACACTTGGCTTACTACTCTAATCACTGTTTTATCTCTCTGATCCTTGCCTTTCACCATAAATTAAACTTATTTCTTTCTACCTTTCCTCTTTATGAACTTCAAATTTCAAATTAAAATTTATCTTATTAACCAAATTTACCTTTGATGATTAAAATACTAGATATTTAAATTTTCCAGACATCACTTTTCTGGTTTTCCCTGTGCTTTATTTTTTTGTATGGATTAAAAAAAAGGAACACACTAATTTAATATGAAATTTGCCTTGGACTATGTATTCAACTTGAGACATCTGAGCTCAATTAAAGATGAACTCTCACAGACTAAAGGGAATAAGATTTATAGCTCTGAGTTTAATATTAAATAAATAATTGGTGAATTAATTCTGGCCCTGTTTTAATATGTTCTGAGAAAAAATTATTTGTTAAGACTCTGATCTTATTACTGTGAAATCTTTAAAAGGGTTAAATTCTTGCTAAGGAAAGTCCGCATATCTGTAAAAAAATGAAAAGTAATTCTTAACAGCCATCAGTTCTCTGTTCCAACTGTTTCTGCTAAGTACAAATATGTAAAGAACCTTAATCAAAGTCCATGTTTATCCTTGTTTTTTCACTCAGATTTAGTTGTTGTTTGTAGGCAAAAATACCATTACATAAATTATTCTTTTAAGTACCGTCATAAACTGTATCCCACTACTTACTATATCCCAAATAATCAAAAATAAACATAGTAACCCCAAATCATTTGTATCTATATGTTTAACCTCTTGGATTGAGACATGGTAGCCAAGTAATATAGAATACTTAAAATGTGTTGCTCACTTAGTGGTAGGGCTGGATGTAGTTACATTCAGGTAATACGGTGCTCATCTGTCTTTGAGAACCCAGCAACTATTATGAATACAAACAATTATGGAAGTAACTGAAGGAGTACTTAGAGAAAACGTGAATGATGTGATTTGTCACAGAAGAGTATATCCCTGAATCATGAAGCCAAAGGCCTGCTGTTTCCAAAGCTGATCTAGTTTGAAAAGGAACAGGTGGAAAGAGAGAGAAGGGAAAGAAGTGAAGACAGTAGACATTGAAGGCAGTAGTGGTAATTAGAAGAAACAATCCTGTGAAGCAGATCCACTGAAGACTAGAGAGAGAAAATCTGAGAACAGAATATCAACCAAGACAATGGACTAAGCAGTGGTGGCTTTCAATATGAAGTAAAGTTCTGAAATCTCAGTTTTTGAAGGTATTATTATGTTGTTCTGAAAGCATACCAACTATAGCAGCATAGCAGCCTCCTAAATTTTAGGTGTTGAAGGTAAGCAGCCCTGCATGTCTGGATTACTGCTAAACATAATCATTATGTCCCAAGAGTCTAACTGCATTAATATTCAATACACATTGTTGACCAAGGGAATAAAATAATGTGTTTTTGAAAAGTTGGTCAAAATTAATATATATATATATTTAAATTTTTAGCTTTTAAATTTGGCCAAATGAAAACTGACAAGTCTAGAATATTTCATTTTCCTGACAAACTAATCAATGTCAAACTATTGTATATTGAAGATAAAATACATGTTTAGAACTCTTACATATCTGTTTGCTAAAAAGTTTTTATAAGCTTAGTACTATGAGAGGAATTTGAAAATCACTTGTTTTCCTTGTTCTGGTATAAATTCTAATTTTAATTTTCTTTGCAATAATGGTCTCATGAATTAAATTATACTTCTGTATGTCTGTTATATACTTAATATACTAATTCTTTTAGTGACATAATATTTAAACATAACTTAAGCTTTGTAATTTAAGAAAATGATAGGTGATTTTATTAGACTCTAGCTTGTCAGGTCAGAATTCTTTAAAAAAATGTTAATGTAAATGGAATACTACTCAGCTATAAAAATGAATGAAATACTGCCATTCGCAACAGCATGGATGAACCTTGAGAGAATTATATTAAGTGAAACAAGTCAGGCACAGAAAGAGAAATACCACATGTTCTCACTTATTGGTGGGAGCTAAAAATTAATATATAAATTCACACACACACACACACAAAGAAAACCAGGGCAGGGGGAGAAGATATAACAACTACAATTACTTGAAGTTGATACGACAAGCAAACAGAAAGGACATTGTTGAGGGGGAGGGAGGAGAGGGAGGAGGGAGGGAGGTTTTGGTAAGGGGCAACAATAATCAACCACAATGTATATCAACAAAATAAAATTTTTTAAAAAAATGTTAGTGTACATAAATTAGTAATTTAATTTTTAATCAAACTTAATTTTCTTTGTGAAGTCCACATCATATATTATTGAAGAATTAGATTTTTATAATAAACTAAAACTAGTGAAGGTATATGTTCATGAGTTCTGAATTATTTCATTGTTATGGTTAATTTTTAGAATATTAGCTAAGCAATAGCAATTGTCCAAAAATTACTCTTTTTTTGCCAACAGTTAGAAATCCATACTTTTGCTTTTTATTGTGTATTATAAACCAAAAAAAATTTTCTTTTAAGAATTTCTATTTTGTTTTTTGATAGTATTTGCAATTATAAGAATTATGAATCTTCTATCTTTGTCTTAATAAATTTATAGTAATAATTTTTTTGATTGAGGAATGAATTAAAAATGAATATTTTTGTGATAAGCATGTCATATGTCTTTTAGTATGAGGCTACTAATGATGTTCCAGACATTTTGAAGTGTATTTTGGGCATTTTATTATTTGTGCTAAATACCAAATAGATAATCCAGATATGTTGCTTTTTCCTATAAAGTTTGTATTAAAAAAGTTCTGTATTCAGTATTGAGTGATTATCACATGTCATTCGAATTGTTCCTTTAGCAAGATAGCAAAATTTCTTGATCAGAAAAGGTAAGACTTGAGCATATTTAAAATATAAAATGAAATCAGCTTTTTAAAGTAGAATTGAATATGCCAAACACTTTTATCTAGTGATTTATTATAAAGAACTTTTTAAAGGCTGGTGAACCTCGAAATAATTAATTTTCCTGAGGAAGGGAATACATTTTTTGTTAGAGTCATAGACTTTATGTTGCCGACCATATAACATAATTTTAATTTAAAGTTTAAAAAGTTCTGTTCACTCATTTTACAAATTACTGGGGAAGGCAAATTCTTATATAATAAGGGGAGAGAAAGCATAGAAGATAAAAGAAACCCTCTGAGAAATGCACGTGTATAAATTTTTACAGATAATTATTCTTTTATTTCACTGCTAAGACCTAATGACTGAAAGGACAAGTCGACACCAGTTGACGATCCACCGGAGAGAGCTTGTTTATTAGGCGGCACACACACATATATATATAGGGCTTTTAGGGAAGGCTGATTGGCTTAAAATACAATCCCTACTTAGCATACCGCATGGGGCTTGGGGTGAACTGATTGGTGTGCGATTCGCGCCGGCGGGAAGGAGAGTACGGAAGAGAAGGGCAACCAGCGCCATGATGGGGTGTGGCCGAGAAGGACTTATGTGATCAGGGTGTGATCGCTTGGGGCATTTGGGTTCTTACATTCCTCCCTTTTTCTTGTTTTAGGAAAGGGGACGTTGAAGTCATCGAGCTACTTCCTGCTGAACTAGGGCATTGTGGGGGGGGGTCAAAGGGAGGAAGGTACATAAATACCGATTATGAAACCCCAAAGGAGGGTGGAGAAACAAGTAATTTCAAAAGGGGAGAAGTCCATAAATGTTCCTTGAAGCCACAAGTCAAATATGCACTGGTTCCATTCTTCGACTGGAGGGAGCAGCCAGACGTCGGTGGCGAGGGCGTGTAGGAATGCATTCCCTCTGTAAGGTGGTACCTCTTCAGCATCAGCTGAGGCGCTCACGAGATGAGGCGGGGGGTTCATCGGTACCTAGAAGCTGGTAGTTTCTAAGCAAAAGCTGGTTAACGGCCTGATTAGAGATTTTTTCCCACTTAGGTTTGAAGAAACCTAATGATGCAGGGCAAGAAAAGGCAGGTTACGAGGATAATGATTAGAGGTCCCAAAATGGGCCAAATCCAAGTTAGGATAGGGCTTAAGATAAAGGAGGAAAAGGGGTTAGAATTGGATGTGGTTCGTAGGCTGGAAGCTAAGTCGGTGAGTTTGATGATGTTTGTTTCTACTAGACCAGATTCATTGATATAATAACAGCATTCTTCCCTAAGGAAGATGCAAGTACCTCCTTTTTCTGCAGTGAGGAGGTCTAGTGCTCTGCGGTTTTGGAGGGTGACCTGAGCTAAAGAGGTGATCTGTCTCTGTAGAGAGGAAAGAGATTCGGCAGTGGAAGTCAGAGCCCCTTCAAGTTTAGCATTGATGTCTTTGACCGCCCATAAACTGTGTCCTAAGGCTCCTCCCGACAGGCCGGCTCCGACCGCTGATGTTGTTAGGGAAATACCAACCATGATCGGGAGGAAGGTAGACCTTTTGTTGCCTTGAGGGGGGATGAAGAAGATGGAACAGTTCTGAACTGGTGTACAGAGTGAGTTGAGGGACGATGGTGACAAGAAGGCGTGGGGCAGTAAGATTAGGCAGGATGGAGGTAGAGAGGGTTCCATTGCACCAGAAGAAAGAGCCTGGTGGGGCGACGGTGTGGGTATGAATGGTTGTGTTAAGATTACAATAAGACGGAGGAAAAGTTAGGGAGGAAGAGTTTCCGATGAAACAGTGATGGGGCAACAAAGTGTTATTGTGTTTGTTGTCGGGCTCCCAGAGAGGGACGTCCGGAAGGTTAAGGGGTTCTGATGGTGGGGAGGAGGTAACATTGAGAAGAAGGGAAGCGTTTAAGGGGACGGCCGCCAGGAGCGGTCGCATGAGAGAGGCGCAAAGAAAACAATTTCCGGGAGAGAGAGCCGGTGAGGTGTGGTTGAGGAAGGGGTCTGAAGGCTCCCTGGGTGAAGTGTAAGGAACAGGAGAAGGCCAAGGAGAAGGTTCCTGTCTCCGGAATTGGGGGTAGGGCTGAGGTCCGGGATAGGCGGAGTTTGAGAGGGTTGGTAAGATGAGGGATACACTTAAAGGAATGGTGTGTTAAGTTTCCTTGCAGCTTGTTACTGGAGTTCTCGATGGCCGAGGGCGGATCCTGAGTGTAAGGCTTCAGCCTGGCAATATCAATCCATGGAGTAACATGATTACCTGGCAGGGCAAGTTTAGCAGCAGTTGGAGTGCAAAGGATGACAGGACATGGGCCTTCCCACTTAGGGGTTAGGGGGGTTTTAGGTTCCGGGGAAGTGTAGAATACTAATTGGCCTGGGCTGAGTGAAAGGTTATTTTTGGAAAGTGATGGATCTGGAAGTAGCCAGTCCTGGTACTTCCATAGCTCAGTGCGAAGGTGGGAGAGCAAGGGTAAGGCCATGGTGGGTGGTATGGGTCCTTCAGTTGCTGTGATCCCCAGGGGTAGGAGGGGCCTACCATGCATGACTTCAAAAGGGGAAAGATTGGAGGGCTTTTTTGGGAGAGCTCTGGTCTTGAGTAGAGCGAGAGGTAGAAGACGGACCCAATCAAGGTGTAATTCCAGAGACACTTTAGTTAGTATGTCCTTTAAGGTTCTGTTGGTTCTCTCTACCTTTCCGGATGCCTGAGGTCGGTAAGGGCAATGTAAGTGCCAGGGGAGAGAGAGTGACTGGGAGAGTTTCTGTATTACCTGGGCGGTAAATTCAGGTCCATTGTCAGATTGAATGGAAGTGGGCATCCCAAATTGTGGGATGATTTGGGAAAGGAGAGTCTGGGCTACGGTGGAGGCCTTTTTATTGGATGTTGGGAATGCCTCTACCCATCCTGAAAAGGTATCAACAAACACCAAGAGGTATTTGAGGCGCCGGACGGAAGGCATGTGTGTAAAAT
The DNA here is from genome assembly GCF_027409185.1 of Cynocephalus volans. Lineage (NCBI taxonomy): Eukaryota > Metazoa > Chordata > Mammalia > Dermoptera > Cynocephalidae > Cynocephalus > Cynocephalus volans. The sequence goes on from NC_084461.1 coordinate 104,550,933, forward strand.
CGACTTGCCAGTCGGCCATGGGTGTGAGACATGTGGCCTGGTGGGAGGGGTATGGCCCAGGTTTGAGAGGGCTGTTAGGATTGGTACGCTGGCAGATTGTGCATGAGGAGGTAATTTTTTGTAAGAGGGCTTTGTCAGATGGGGTGACTGAGAAGAAGGCTTGTAAAAACTGGGATAAAGCTTGAGGGCTAGAGTGAAACAGGTCATGGAGCAAGCGAAAGAGAGGGGATTTATCATCATTAGGCGGTTGAGGCTGAGAGGGTGTCTGTGAACCTTGGGAGCCGTATGGAAGAATGGGAAGTTGGTTTTGTGTCTGTGGGTGCATTGCCGCAGTGCGTGCGGCGAGGTCAGCCTTACAATTCCTGCGAGTGATTGGGGAATCGTCCCTCTGGTGGGATCTGCAATGAATGACTCCTAATTTACAAGGTAAATGGGATGCCTCAATTAATGTGGAGATTAAAGCTGAGTTGGTGATTGTGTTACCCTTGGTGTTAAGCAGACCGCGTTCTTTTCATGTGGCGGCATGAGAGAGAAGTATATGAAAGACATATTTGGAGTCAGTGTATAAGTTAAGAGTTTTTCCTTCAGCTAGAACGCAGGCTCGCGTGGCAGCGATAAGTTCAGCCTGCTGGTTGGTAGTACCCTTGGGTAAAGGTTGGGCCTCTATAACCGAATCAAGGGAGACTATGGCATACCCTGCGTAATGAGTGTTTCCTTCCTTGAATGAGGACCCATCCATGAACCATGCGAGATCAGCGTGAGACAGGGGCCCCTCAGTGATGGAAGAGCGGTAAGGTATGAAATTTTGAAGGCTTTCTACGCAGCTGTGCAAAGGGGTGTTGGGGGAATCTGGTAAAGGCAGTAGGGTGGCCGGATTTAGGGGTGGGCAGGTAGTGAAGGATAGGGCAGGATTTTCCAGAAACGAGGATAGGAGGGTTAGGATTCTGGAAGGTGGGAGGGATTGGAGAGCCTTATAGGTAAGGAGGCCTTTAAGGTGATGTGGTGAGAGAATGGTGAGAGGTGCCCCAAATGTTAATTTGGATGCCTCCTTATGCAGTAACTGCCCCGCTGCCAGGGCTCTTAAACAGGGTGCCCAGCCTTGTACAGTGGGGTCCAATTGTTTTGATAGGTATGCTACGGGGGCAAAGGAGGGGCCATAATTCTGTCCTAGAACGCCCAGAGCTTGTCCTGTATTTTCATGAACATAGAGGAAAAGGGTTTAGTTACATCAGGGAGATGAAGTGCAAGGGCTGTTAGAAGGGCCTATCGAAGCTTGAGAAAAGGGCGCTGAGGTGAGGAGAGCAAAGGTTCTTCAGGAGGACCCTTACTCATATTATAGAGACGAGAGGCGCCATTAGGTTTTTTTACAGCGAGTATGGGAGTATTGAAAGGGGAGCGAGTGAGACGGAGATACCCCTTTTTTAATAGGTCCTGAATGATGGGGCTTAACCCGAGGAGGGCTGTTGTGGTTAATGGATACTGAGCCTGACAAATATATTTGGAGGGGTCTTTTAGTTTTATGTGTACAGGGGAACACTGGGCCAGAGCAGGGCTGGCAGTGTCCCAAACTGTGGGGTGAACAGGGTGCGTTAGCATGGGTAAGGACTTCTTTGGAGGGGTGGAATTAGTAGGATCTTGGGCTTGAACTAGCGCTAGGAGGAAGGAAACGGGAGAAGAGGAAGAGGACAGGGGCAAAGTAATGGAGACTTGAAGCCATGATAAAATGTCCCGACCCAATAAGGGGACGGGGCATTGTGGCATGACTAGAAAGGAATGGGAGAAAACGGATTGAGTGCCTTGAAGGTAGTAGGTTAAAAAAGGGGTTTTTGGGGGAAAGATTTGTTTACCTCCTACCCCGACTATAGGAGAGCTGCTGGAGGTGGTGGGGCCTTTATATTCCCTTAAGACCGAAAAGGTGGCTCCAGTGTCCAGGAGGAAAGATATTGGGTGGCCGTCCACAACCATGGATACCCTGGGCTCCTGCTTTGTTATAGAGATGGTCAGGAAGGGCCCAAGGCTCCGTCAGTCCTCCTCAGCGAGGCCCACCATAGGTGGTGTCCACGGTTCGGGGGACTGTGGGGCAGTTGGTCCCTCACCCCTTCGGGCGAGGGGGCAATCAGATCCCCAATGTCCCTTCTTTTTGCATTTTGGATGAGGAGTGGTGGGTGGCCTGGGGGTGGGACAAGCCTTTGCCCAATGCCCTTCCTTTCCACATTTAAAGCAGGCTCCAGGTGGAGGCTTAGAGGTGGAGGCTGTGGGAGGGCGCCCAGGGGGTTTGATAAGCCGGGCCAACATCTGGAAGTTGGCGTGGTCAGCCTTTTGTTTTCGACGTTCCTTTTCCTCCTCCCGATTATGAAAAACCTTGAAGACCACTGACAGGATTTCGGTCTGAGGGGTTGCAGGACCCTGCTCTAATTTTTTAAGTTTAATTTTAATGTCAGGGTAGGATTGGGCCAGGAAATAGGTCCGATTTTTTGAGGCCAATTACTAAGCAAGAGGCAAAACAGTCTCGAGCCTGGATTCCCTGAGCTGTGTTATAATCCCAATTAGGTTCCTGTTCTGGGACTGCTTGGGGGCCTGGCGGGTGATTCGGATTGGTACGATGGGTGTCAGTGGCATGGGTTTGGGCTGTATCCCAGACACTGCGGCGTTCCTCGGGGAGGAGGGTATTGGCTAGGAACTTGAAGATGTCATGTGTGACGCTGTAGGCCTGCAGGATCCATTGGAATTCTTTAATGTAGGTGGTAGGGTCGGTAGAGAAAGAGCCTAGTCTTTTTTCTAATTCTGTAAGGTCAGACCCTAACTACTCCTTCGGCCCCAGCTACCTCACGTAGTGGGGCGATTATTAAAGGGGCGGGGGGGTCCTTGGGAACAGGTGAAAGGGGGGCTTAGTGAGTCAGGAGTAGGGGAGGGTAAAGACGGAGGAATGGATGGCGCAGGAGGTGCAAAAGGTGAACGGGGGAGGAGGAGGTCGGTAGGGTGGGGGTTCATCAGCAGGGTCGAAGGTGGAAGAATCGAGGGGTGACTGTGAAGATGGTTTACAGGCTAAAAGGACTTGAGCGGGAGCACAGGAGGAGCAGAGGGTGGCGTTCTGAGCCAAGAGGCGAAAAGCCTTGATGTAGGGGATCTCCTTCCATTTTTTTAGGTGCTGACAGTAGTTAAAGAGGTCTCGTAGAATGTTAGGATCTAGTGTGCCCTCAGAGGGCCATGTGTTTTGATTATCTAAAGGATAATAAGGCCAATCTTGTGTACAGAATTTGGTGAGGAGTTTGGGATCCGGCCTGAGGGAAAGGTTGGTGAGGTTTTTTAGAAGGCATTGCTTACCTAATGATGAGCCGGTGGTGAGTGGAAGGAGCCAGCGCCAAAAAGAATGGATGAGGGTGGACCATCAGTGGTGAGTGGTGGAAGGGAGGCCAGTCCTGGCGGGACGGAGTTACCGAGGGGCGACTTGGAAAGTGCTGCCGCTGCGATTCGAAAAGTGTCGCCGCTGGAGAGAAGCTCCGTCCTGGGTTTCAGCACCAAATGAAAGGACGAGTTGACACCAATTGATGATCCACCGGAGAGAGCTCGTTTATTAGGTGGCACACACACACATATATATAGGGCTTTTAGGGAAGGCTGATTGGCTTAAAATACAATCCCTACTTAGCATACCGCATGGGGCTTGGGGTGAGCTGATTGGTGTGCGATTCCCGCCGGCGGGAAGGAGAGTACGGAAGAGAAGGGCAACCAGCGCCATGATGGGGTGTGGCCGAGAAGGACTTATGTGATCAGGGTGTGATCACTTGGGGCATTTGGGTTCTTACATTTCTCGGTGTGATCCCTTGGGGCATTTGGGTTCTTACAATGACAAAGGAAGAAACTAAGCTTATAAGAAGTGTTTATTAGTCCATTTTTGTTGCTTATAACAAAATACCTGGAACTGGGTAATTTGTAAAGAAAATGAAATTTATTGCTTACAGTTTTGGAGGCTGGGAAGTCTAAAGTCCAGGGAACACATTTGGTGAGGGCTTTGGTGATAGTGACTGTGACCCAGGGGTCTCACATGGCAGAAAATGGCAGAGCAGAGAGAGAGAGACTCTGGTGTGCTCTCCTTCTAAAACTCTCAGAACCACACCCATGACCACCATTTTTAATCCATTCACTATGACATGGTCCTAAAGTCTAATCATCTCTTCAAGGCCCCACCTTTCAATTGCCATAATAGGATTTCCCACCCTCGACAGTACCAGTGGGAATTAAGCTTCTAATATATGAACTTTGGCGGACACAATTCAGTCAGTCCACAGCAAAATGGAACATCTCATTTCTCTGACCTAGACTCCCTCATTCAGTATTTCTGTGTACCTCACTGAGACTAAGCCTGTGCTCTCTCTCTCTCTCTCCAAACCTATTTCCTAATATTTCTCGTAGTTTTATGTCCTTCAGCAAGTGGCTTTTAATGTATTTCCTCCATTCTGATTTTTTTATGATATAAAGCAACTAATATAAAACTTAACCATGTAAACCATGTTTAAGTGTACAATTCAATAGTGTTAAGTTTATTTACATTGTTGTGAAAAAGATCACCAGAACCTTTTCATCTTGTAGATGTGCAGCTGTACCTGTTAAACAACTCTCCCTTTTCCCCTTCCCACAACCTGTGGTAACCACCATTCTACTTTCCATTTTCAGAAATTTGACTACTTTAGATACCTCATATAAGTAGAATTATACAGTGTTTGTCTTTTTGTGACTGGTCTGTTTCACTTAGCCTAATGTCCTCAAAGTTCATCCTTGTTGTAGCATATGGCAGAATTTCCTTCCTTTTTAAGGCTGAAATACTCCATTATGCATATACTCTATTCAATTTTTCATTGTTTGATGAGTTTGAGCTGAACTATTATAGACAGAACCACATTGTGGCATTCAGGGTTCTACTTAATAGAACCTGAAAGCCCTTGAAAAGTAAGAACAAGCTCTCAAAAGAACCCCTGAAAACTAAGTAGTTCTCTAAAGCAGTGATCTCCAGACTTTTGATTACATAACCTATCCACAAAACATGCTTGAGCAAATCCCCAATATATGTATATTTATGTATACTATGCTGATCCAGATATTAAACATTGTTAAAGTTTATTTTCTTCTTCCCTTATCACTGCTCTCCTTCCCTGCCTCCACTTCCCTCCTTCCCTCTCCTTTCCTTTCCCCCTGCCCCTTTGTCTCTCCTTCTTACCCCTGTTCTGTTCCCCTTTCCTCCCACACCTTTTCCACTTATGTCTCTTCTTCCTCTACTTCACCCCCTTCCCTTCTCTTTCTCCCCTCTCCTCTTACTTTTTTAAAAATAAATCTAAACAGAAGTAGTAGTATTTTTCCTTCCATATTCCAGTGAATCATTTTGCATACCAACTACCTTGGAGACTGCCTTGCTCTGTGTTTTGGAAACAAATCACTACTTTCTATTAAGATATTCATCAATTTATTTTTATAGATATTTATGGAGCAGGTGCGAGGTATTGTGCAAGGTAATGATCTCAGGAAGACCCTGAGGATCAAATAATCTTTTCTAAAATCTGGGAAGTATTATCTGTCAGACTTCTTTTTTTTTTAATATCGTTAATTTTTTTCCTTGAGGGTTAAGAAGTACCTTCAATTAATTGTTTCTTTAATCTTTTCCTTTTCGGAATCTTTGAAGTTTACTTGTAAAATCATATTTTATGTTTTATTTTGAAGATTTTTTTCATACTTGTGTTCACATACATTTGTTTTTCTTATACTATTTCCCTCAAATACCCCTGATGATCAAAGAAAAGTGAATATGTATATATACCTCTTTGAGACTAAGGACTTAGGCTGAATTGGCTTGCTGAAAGCAAGAAATAGATTTGAAATTTCTTGTATCTTTAAATTATATGATTTTTATCTTTTGCATATCTGTATTTCTTTCAGCATAAAATGCTTTAAGCCATCAGTTAAATAATTTATTTTCTCCCCTCCCCCTAAATTTTGGGGCAGAATTTGAAGGTCCAGGATGATGTGCCTCCTGAAACTTCACGTACTATCTGGCACACTCACAAATAGCTCCATGGATAAGTGTGCCTTAGATTGAGAAATAGAGAATGAGATGGTTCTGTGGTTACTTTAAGTTAAGTTTTTAAAGAAATCACATTTAAATCTAGGTTCAAAATATTAATTTCATCGTGTCTGATTTAAAATCATAAACTGAAAAAATAAATGTTATCTTAATAGCCTTCCTCTTCTTATATTTTAATTTTAATCACAGTAATATATGTGAGTGGTAACAAACCCAGTAGTACAGAAGATCTTATCGTAAAAAGCAACATTGCTGGCTGGTTAGCTCAGTTTGTTAAACCATTGCTCATAACACCAGGATCTGGGATTCAGTCCCTGTACCACATAGCCTCTTAATCATTTCTTCTTTTTTTGTTTTGATTTCTTTTGGGAGTTAATTTTACAATTCTAAGAAAACCACAATGTAGAATTTCCTCCCATTGTGGTTAATTTCTTATTTTGTGTCATTGTCTGGATTCACAGACTATTTTCAAATGTTTTCTCTTTTTAAAGACCCTCATGTTTTGCTATTAAAACTATTTTTTTAATGACATAGCAGTCTTGGCAAAATATATTAATTCAGAATCGTTTGTAAATTTTATTTTTCTAGATTCCCTATGGTTCTGTGTTCACATGCCTTCTAATATCTTAAAAACAAAAAAGCAAAGCAGTACTGTTAAAGCCAAATGATAAATTTATCTGAAAAGTTAGTATTAATTTTTTGAGAAGTAGAAAATACCTTTATAGTCTAAATTTTTCACTTCATGAGAATTTGGCAAAATTGTTAAGTTTTAGAACGTGTGCTAATGTATGGAACAGATATATTGGAAACTTGGTTGCTGATTATCAAATGTTAAGAACAAAGAAAAAAAGTACACATTTAATCTGATAGCTCCTTTAAAAATCATTTGAAAGATTAATAATCATACCACTTTTTAGTAATCTGTCAGAACGGTAATTTTATTCATCTTTCCTTTTTTTTTTTGAAATAGCCAAATCACTTTGTTAAATTCAGCTTGTGTATAGCTTGTTATAATGCATGCGCATGCTGTGTCTGCTGAGTAGCTTCAAACAATAAAATTGTATTACAGCACAAATATTTACATTCCATTGAAAGGTAAGTAAAATCTCATAGGAACCACTGAAGGAGAATAATGGTGTGCTTTAATGCAAAATTATTTGCCTATTAGATCATGTCTATGTCTGCAAGATCTTTGATTCTCTACTGGTGATTTGCATCTAGTGACTTAGTGTTCTTTAAAGATTTATGTAACTTTTTTTACACTAATGTGTTTAGTATTCTTAGATAAAATACTAAGAGAATACTGACTTAACTGTAGAGTATTCAAAAAGTAAAACAATAAAGATTGCATTTTTTTCTTTCTTGTTTGTATTCCATTGACTAGAAAATTCCATCTCTGAGCAATTTCCAAAAGTTTGAAGCAGGTTAAGTAATATGGTACATAATTTTTAAAAAATTTTTAATGAAAAATGTAGTTTTATATGTAGATATAAGACCAAATGATTACTGAAGAATCTCACAAGTGAGTTGTTGCCTGTAGTTAACATTGATATTCCATGATACTATTAAAAATAGAAAGTAGAAGGATGTAGGAAATTTCCTGTCATGTTCCTAGCTAAATTGTGGATAGATTTACAAGCAGATATTACATCCTTTTATCCTACATATACAATAGATAATTCAGCATTCAGGGAGTAAGGGACAAGTTGAGGTAAAAGCAGAGGTTGTTTTACAAAGTGATTTTTGTCTCACTTCCCCTAGTTTCTTACCTGTTCTATTCTTTCATAATCTTAATCTTATGTGTACTTATTTGTAGTTAACCTTAGGTCTTATGTAAAGACAGGTGAAATAAGTAAAATGAAAGCAGTACTTACTTTGATAACATTTTATTTTCTTCTTGTTTTTTCACTAGTTGAAGAAGGAGAAAAACAGAACAAACGTTTTAGGCCATCAAAAATGTCTTGCAAAGAATCTGCCCCACTGACCTCTTCCTCACCACCAGTAAGCCAGGAGTCACTGACAGTCAAAGAGAAGTTCATCCCACCTGAGCTCAGTATCTGGGACTACTTCATAGCCAAGGTAATATAAATGCTATCCAGATCAATATTTCCTAGTCAAATAGAAATTAGGGTATTTAAAATAAATATAATTGTTTGTGCTTCTGAATATTTGCCTACAGTGGTTTAAAATTTTTTCGTTTGTATCAGACTATATTCCAAAAAAAATGTACCCTAAAATATTTGACCATATTTCCAAACAGTTTTTAAAGCAGTTTTTGATAAATTATAACTTCTGCATTTAAAAAAACAAAGTTCAGAAATAAGATAAAGAGAGAATTTGGTTAACACCTTAACATTAATGTATTTGGTAGTGGTTAAGGAATCAAGACTACCAAGAGTCAAAATGCTCTGGTCATCTGACATCCATACTTATTCCTTTTTATGCTACAGGCAGTCCTACATTGTTCTGATATGCACAAATTTCAATTAACAGAGTTTAGTTAAATAACATCATTCCCTCAACAACATGGTTCAAATTTAAGATACCACATTATATTAAATGTGAGTACTTGCTTCCCTGCTAGCTCTTTGTTCCACAAGTCACTTTGTAAATAACAGATGTACTTCATGATCAGTGACCAATCACGTCAGTTCTTTCAGTTTGTCAGTGATTGATCATTTAGCATCTGTTATTCAGTTCACACGAAGACAACAAAGCTCGTACTAGTTTTGCTTTCTTGTCTGCCATGATAAACCCATGTGATATTTTACAAAATTGGATAATCAAAAGAGGGAATTGACCAACTAAGATGAAAGTGAAGCAAAAAAATGAAAAGTGATAGGTACAGAGAATGAAATTCATATTGAACATAAATGCTAGTAGATGGTTATAGAAAAAATACCTAACTGTGGGAATGTTGACGTTGCTGACATTTGAAAAACTCTAGATGGGCAGCCAGAGGAATTTAGTGCAGGTGAACTTATGAACGTAAATGTAGAGAACAATTGTAAGGAAAGGATGAAGATTTTCTAGAGATAGTAACCTTGGCAAAAAACTTTAAAGCGACTCACAATATTGCAAGTACAAAGGATAAAATGCTGGAAGCTGATACAAACTTAGTAGTATGGCAATTTGTTAAGGCATAGAAAAGATGCTTACTTCATATCCTAAGTTATAGAGTTGGAAGAAGAAGGCAAGCACTATTCAAACTACTCTTGACAATTATTTTTTTACAAAGAAATAAAACACTTTAATTCTTAATATTTCTAATATTTTAATTACAGTATACTAAGTAAATGTTTTACTATTTTTAAAAAAAATTCTGTACATTTATTGCTGACAATAAGAATGTTTTTAGTGTTTTGACAAATATACTTTTTCAAGCCTATATGACTTTTTTTTTTTGATTGAAACATAATTGATTATACATATCTGTGGGGTAAAGCATTGAGTATCAATACCTGTGTGCAAGATGTGATACTCAAATCAGGGTAATTAGTATATTCAACATTACACAAAGTAATCATGTTTTGTGGCCCTTTTCAATTTCTCACTAACCACCTCCTCACCCCTCGCCTCTGGTGTCCTCAGATCTGTTCTCTCCTCTTGACAAATATTTTTAAAGGTCACAGAACATTTGAAATTTTTCCCATTGATTATTAAGATTGTTTTATATGGTTTCTGCTTGCATTGTCATTTTTACAGTCCTGCACTACTGTGCAAAGCAAGGACTGCCTATGAATATCTTCTGTTTTTCATATGATTAGACAAATCCCTCACATTCTTAACTTCTGGATGCTCTCTTTACTTCCTTGCATTAATTGACATCTAACTGCTGTATTCTCTGGTGATACAGACCTGTTAAGCTGTGGTTTTATACTATATGCTTCAAGGGTAATGAAGGGAGATTGTGTCTCTTTGTTCCTCACTGCCTTTTGCAAAGTCATTCGTTCATTCAACAAATGTTTATTAAGTACTTCATTTATCTGAGAATGTCTTTATTTTATTTTACCCTCATTTTTGAAGGATGGTTTTGCTGGACATAGGTTTGTTGGTTAGCCTGGCCTTTTTTAGTTGTTTTGTTCCTGGATCTCTTTGTTAAATTTTCTGGCTGATTTGCCCTTGACCCCCATCAGGTAGGCTGGTTGAGATGTTAGCCTTCCCCTAATTGTGTGCTACTGAAATCTGTATGGTTTTTGATAATGCCCACGGGAATTTTAAAGACAGCCCCTTCTGGCAGGACATGAGAACTGTTAGTCCTCACAGCCTGTCCTGCTGGCCCTGGTAGAACTTCTGCACCACAGAGTGTGGGGCCACATGGGTATAGCCTCTGGCCAAAATGCCAGATTCTCACTGTTTTACCCAGATTCGGTAGATTTTCTTAAATGAATACTTCTTTATGCATTATATGCATTTGGTCAATTTCCAGTGATTGTTTTTGACAACTTAGCTCAATTTTGTTGTTGTTTTTTTAGGGAGATAACCTACCAAGCTTCTAACTTAGCTGTTCCTGAAGTTCCACCCTTCCTGCTGTGTTTCTTTATTGAACTTCTCTAGAACCAAGATTTTACAGCTTTTTTTTTTTTAACTTTCCACATCTCCTCCTTCCATCTTATTCTCATTCTTACTCGATGCTCTCACTTCATAATTCACTTAGAAAAATAGAATCAGACAAAACTCTCTTATTATCCTGTCATAAAGCTATAACCCAATCTACATTTGCTCCCACCTTATTCTTCCCTCCTGTTGTAATGGAAGAAAAGTCCTTTCTATCAAAGACTATTTCTTCCAATTCTATTCCGAATCCCATCCTCATTTTTCTTCTCTAGTTTCTTTCTCTCTAGTGCTTTTCTCATTGGGATAGAAATGTGCTCTAGTGTCTCATTCCAAACCCCTGCTTTGACCCCAAAACCTTTTCCAGCTACTATCCCATTTCTCTGCTCCCTATTCTCATTTAACTTTTCAAGACTGTGATGCACATTTTCTTTCTACTGCCTTATTTCCTTTTCATACTTACTCATTGTATGAGGATACTTCTGACCCAGTTACCCCACTGAAATTGCTCTTGTTGAGATTCAGGTGACATCCACGTGAAATATGACTGAAACTTTTTTATCATTGTGTTATCTGACCTCTTAGCAATATTTAGCAGACTTGACCACTCCCTTCTTGGAATGCTTTTTTCTCTCCTTTTCTCTTCATTCCAATCTCACTTAGTTTTTTTGTTTGTTTGTTTGTTGCTTAGGCTTACTGTTTATTTCTTCATAGTCTCCTTTTTTCATCCTTCCTCTTCTAAGTTATTTATCAGCAAATCTGTCAGTGCTTTCTCCAAAACGTATCTTGAATCTTTTATCTCCAGCTTTATCACTAACACCTATGTCCAGGCTGCCATCTCTTGGCCTTAGTTACTGATGTCTTCATTTCTACTCTTATTATTTGACTTTTCTCTCATAAGAGAATAGTCATGGTGATATTCTTAAAATATAAATCTCAATACCTGTCCTCTACTTAAAACTCACTAGTGGCAATGTACTACACTCCTTTACCATGGCCTAAAAGATCCTCCCTGAGCTGTCATCTGCTTTTCTCTTCAACCTTTCTTCTAACACTTGTCCTTTTGCTTAGCAGGCTTTTGTCAAACTAGTCATGCATAGCTTGACTATGGGGCTGTGTTCTGAGAAATGTGCCATCAGGTGATTTAGTCATTCTGCAAACATCATAGAGTGTACTGACACAAACCTAGATGATTTAGCCTACTACACACCTCTAGCTTCATTATAATCTTATGGACCCACTGTTGTATATGCAGTCTGTTGTTGACCAAAACATCGTTATGCAGCACATGACTGTACTTTCTTTCATATCAAATTCTTTCCCATATTAGAACCTTTCTACAGGCTCTTTCCACAGCCTAAAATGCTTTTCTTCCTTCTTGTTATATGACTTTTTCCTTTGTCCTTTGGGTCTCACTTAAATGCCACTTTTCTAAGAGGTCTTCCGTGATCAGCTTATCTCATTTCTTATTGTTCTCCATCTCAAGTCTCTTTTTTTCTTTATAGTATTTAATGCAATTTATATTTAGTTTTCTGTCATTGGCCTTTTTACACTAAAATGTAAACTCTGAAGGCAGTGACTGTATCCACCTTAAAAATTCTTTTATCAAGTATGTTTTTTGGCACATAGTGGATACTTAAATTTTTGATTGCATGGGTGAACAAATAAGGGAATTGTGTAGTGATGTCAAAGGCATAGAATGGCAAATACTGGTTACTTTACTTTCTTATAATGAAGTGTCTGCAAATTGAATGAATTGTTGCTATTAGACTATATGTTTGAATGCATTAAATCAGATATTTGGATAATAAATTCTATAACTTTTTTATTTTAGCCTTTTCTACCCCCTTCCCAAAGTAGAGCAGAATATGATTCAGAGGAGAGTTTGGAAAGCGATGACGATGATGATGATGTTTTAACTTCAGATTTCCATCTGCAAGAGCATTCTAATTCAAATTCATATAGGTATGGAATATTTCATTTTAAGCTTCTTTTAAAAAAAACCTCATGGATATAAGTATGAAATGTTTCATTTTAAGCTTTTTTAAAAAAAAAAAACTTATGGCTTATATAAACAATATTTTTAAATATAATGTGAAATTAATAGCTTAGTCAGTTATAGCACATTATAACTCAGATTTCTTTCCTTGAAATTGTTAAATTCCTTTCCTTAATGAGAATTTCTCAGTTAACTTTTGATTATCCATGGTGGACCATCTTTAACTTGTATTGTTTCTCAAAAATCTTGCTCTCAGATTATACCTTGCCTTTTAGTGTCTTAAAATAAACAAGTCTCACTGTTTTAGCCTAAAAATTCTAATGTCTTAGATTTTTAGTAGAACACTATTATATAAGATATTAACTACTATCTTAAAAAAAGCTTCATATACTACAAAAATCATAAATGTTTAAAATACTCACCCCTAGCTCCAATGCTGCATTATTCTTACATTCATGAGTAATGGTGTATTATCTTGTCACTATTGATATCTTGTTTACATCTGGAAGATTTACAGATTTTATTAAGACACAATATGTTAGTAGTATAATAGAAAAATGTAAGTTTTCCAAAAGAAATACGTTAGTATATTAGGGAAAATTAAGTATTCTTTTATTGAAAAATTATTATGAGATTTTTACTTACTGGTTTTTTGGGTTTTTTAATTTTCCTTTGGAATTAATTTTACTTTTTGAATCTGTGAAACATTTACATGACTCTAAAGTCAAACTGTATAACTCAACAACAGAAAAACCCAATTAAAAAATGGTCGAAGTACTACAATAGACATTTCTCCAAAGAAGGTATACAAATGGAGAATAAGCACATGCAAAGATGCCCAGTATCACTAATCATTATTGAAATGCAAATCCAAACCACAGCGAGATACCATCACAGATCCTTTAGGATGGCTACTATCAAAAAAGCAAAGTAACAGTGTTAGCAAGGATAGGGAAAAATTGGAATCTTTATTCACTGCTGGTGGGAATATAAAACAGTGCCACCACTGTGGAAAACAGTATGAAGTTTTCTCAAAAAATTAAAAATAGAATTACCATATGATCCAACAATTTCATTTCTGATATATACCCAAAAGTGTTGAAAGCAGGGATTTGAACAGATATTTGTGCATCCATGTTCATAGCAGCATTATTTACAGTAACCAAGGGGTAGAAGCAATTCCACTGTCTGTCTATTCATCTGTTGATAGACAAAATATGGTATGTATGTGCAATGGAATATTATTCAGCTGTAAAAAGGAAGGAAGTCCTGACACATGCTACATCATGGTTGAAACTTGAGGACATTATGCTAAGTGAAATATGCTAGTCACAAAAAAAGGTAGATAGTATGTGATTCCACTTACATGAGGTATTTAGAATAGTTAAATCCATAGAGACTAAGAGTAGAATGGTGATTGCCAAGGGCTGGGGAAGGGGGAGATTGGAGAGTTATTGTATAGAGTTTCAGATTTGCAAATAAAGAGTTTTGGAGGTGGATGGTAGTGGCGGTTGCACCAACAATGTGAATGCACTTAATGCCATTAAACTGTACACTTATAAATAGTTAAGATGGTAAATTTTATGTTATGTGTATTTTATCACAATTAAAAAATAATTAAAAAGTCAATACTTTAAGAAATAAATGTTTCACTTGAAACAAAGAAGCTGAAATATCAGTTTTTTAAAAATGTGAAATGTCTCACATTTTTATCTCTTCCACCCAATTCCTTGTCTATACTCTCTACAGATGATTACTTTTATTAGTTTCTGGTTTATCTTGTTTGAATACTTATTTCCCCTGCTTTCTTGCATAGAAGGTAGCATACCAGACACAATATTCTTCAAATTGCTTTTTGTTTTTAATTCATACTGGAGTTGACTCTATAGTAACACTTAGAGATTCTTCTTCATTCTTTTTTATGATTATCCTAATATTTCATAGTTCAAAACTGTAATTATTCATTGAGTGCTCTCCTGATGGATAATTTGGTTATTTCTACTCTTCTGCTATTGTAGATAATGCTGACATGAGTAATTGCATGCGTATATTATTTTGTTTTTGTGGAGGTATATCTTCAGGATAGATTCCTATTAGTGGAATTGCTGGGTCAAAGGGTGGTGTACTCTTCTATATCTCTGTATAAATCTTTAGTAGATCCATTATTGTTTTATTTTTAGTTGGTCATTGATGCGATTGGCAATGGTGCAGTTGGTGCTCAACAATTTGAAGACTTTCTATCCCTTTGCAGGTCATGATCTTGCAGGTAATAAATATCTTGCCATGAAATAATGGTGCTATTGCTTTTGATTTATTATTCCATATTTTTTTTAATAGTGGAGAAAAAGTTTAGTGACTTCCTGATGTAGATAGAAGATAGGTTTCTTTTAACTAATCCAACCACCTATAAATGTGTCTTATATGAGGGTACTTCAAAAAGCTCATGGAAATATTCATATTACCTTTTTATTGTTTTTCCATGAATTTTTTGAAATACCTTCATACTGTTATGTGTTTGAGGAGGCAACATCCAAGAAATCAGGGGAATTGAACTTGACGTGATTGACTGTATTAAGATTCTATTTATATCTCTAGCTGAGTGTTGGGGGGTTTGAAAATGGTAGACATATAAAAACTAAGCAAATGCAAAAACTTACAGTTATTTAACTCCAGAGGAGGAAAAGGTTGTGCAGGAAAGAAAGGGTACATTTTTCATGTCAGAAGCAGTAGTGTTGAAATGCTTAAACAGATTTATGACATCCTTTTTTTAATCTACTGGATTTCCATGCCCACGTCTCCTTCCACATCTCTCCTGCTAAAGCGTGTGTTAATATCTCAGTCTTTCTTAAAATTGAATATAGCATTTTACTTCAGAAGATAAATGTGCTTTAATTATATTTTTCCTTTTTAGAACTTCCAGTTAGTTCACCTCTTTGTCATGCCGTTCTAAAAACCCTTCAGTGTTGGGAACAAGTTCTTCTCCGACGACTTGAAATCCATGGTGGGCCACCTCAAAACTATATTGCAAGTCATACCTCTGAGGAGAGTTTGTCTGTAGGTCCAGCAATTCTCCGCCACAAAGCTTTACTGGAACCTACAAACACTCCTTTCAAGTAGGTTTTCCTATGGATACTGTTTTTAGACAGGAGTTTTACTAAATCAGAATGTTATCAGGTAGTATTTAGAGAAAAAATATTTAAGGCCTATGTTTAATTTGCTGTTCTAGGTTTGTGTCTGTGTCTTTGTGTAATGCCTATGGCAGTCCAGAGTTTAACAAACTTTGCTTGCAAAGGTTCAAATAGTAAATATTTTAGGCTTTTCAGGCTATACATTCTTGTCACAACTATTCAACCCTGCCATTATATGGTAAAAACAACCATAGATGATACATAAATCACTAGGTTTGGCTTTGTTCAGTAAATTTTATTTTTGAAAATGGGAAGCAGGCTGGATTTGGCCTGTAGGCCATAGTTTATTGGCGCCTGCTCTAGAGCAATGCTGTTCAGAGTAGCCTGTCAGCAATTGTTTTACTGTCATTGAGGAGAGAAAGTTTGAACCAAAAGGTAAATCAGTGCAGTGCTTACTTCATCTAGAAAATCTTGCTACAAAAAATGTTAACTGAACTAAACAATGCACTTAGTGGTTTAGTGATGTAGCAGTAGTTGATTTAAGCTGATCAGTAACAGGGTCTATGGACTGGTCTGTGTCCATGAACAACACTTTGAGTAGCTCTGCTTCTAGATCTCTTCTAGGAAGCATACCTATTTATTTTTTGTTAGATCCTGTCTTTTTAGGTTAGGGGTCAGCAAACTATGGCCAGCCCCTGGGGCCAAATCCAGCCCTCCTACAGCTTTCATAAATAAAATTTTATTAGATCACAGCCATAAATATCATTTTATTATTACCTATGGCTGCTTTCCAACTTGAATAGTTGTGACAGAGAACATATGACCCACAAAGCCCTCGATCATATGGTCCAATTCTAGATAATTTATTGTAATAAATATTCATATAGCACCAAGGAATTGTGGTCAAGTTAATCAGAAATCTCTGAAGTATACAATTAAATTTACTATCTCTCTGTAGATCCAAGCACCATCTGGCACTGTCTGTGAAGAGGCTTTGGCAGTACTTGGTGAAGCAAGAAGAAATTCAGGAAACCTTTATTAGAAATATATTCACAAAAATACGGTGTCTAAATGAGGTCTGTATAAGTTAAAACATATTTACTATTTTATTATTGAAGTCAAATTATCTAACCATTAAAAATGAGTTACATCTTACAGATATTTTTTGAAAACTCATTTTTACATCATAAACATATGCAAGAAATGCTTAGGAAAGTGATGCAAAAGGAGAAGGGCAGTAATTTCCTAAATCAACTTAAAGTAATTAATTCAGATGTATTTGGGACTTTTTTTTTTTCCTCAGAAAAGATATTACTTAAAATTTTGTATCTTATTTCTTGTGTTTTAAGTTGTCATGGTCACCAGTTTAAGAAACAAGTTAGAAATTTTCTATGATTTTTATGTGATAGTGAAAAGAAGTCTTAGAAGTTTAATTGAAACTTCTAAGACTTCTTTATGTACAGAAAACTTTTTAAATATGTACATTTTCTTCTATGGGTTATGCTTAAATTAATGAAAGTTCGCAAACAAATTGATTTATAATTATACTGTAACTAGTTGTTTATACCTTGGTATTATCATAATGGTTATTTTTTTGTCATTTAGTTCAGTGCTACTTAAAAGTACCAGTTTGATGATATGGGGAACTTGCATCTGAATGTAATTTAACATCTTGCTTCCTTCACTGAAAAAATTTTGCAATTAAAAAATATAAGGTGAACTAAACAGTGGATGTAGTGATGTAGTTGATTCTTTATCTCCCTTGGACCAGTAATGAAGAATTCAAAACTGGCACCATGTTTTGAGTAGCACTGAACTAGTCTGGCAGCAAGCTTTGTACAGTTTTTGAAGCAGGAGGAAAAACAGAAGATATTTCATTTGGAGAAATAAGGAAATAGAATGGCTTCACAATAGACAAGTAAGCAAAAAGCAAGTTGACATCTAACCTTTTCGAATAAAAGGAAAATTACATAAACGAGAATACTTCAAAAAGTTTGTGGAGGAATAGAATTTTAAAATAATACGAACTTTTCCATGAACTTCTTGAAGTACTCTGGGGTATCTGATTGTCTCTCCATTTAATCACTAATTTTATAAGGGGCAACTGCATGTGCTATTGTTTACTCTTTGATATGTGCTATAATAACTATTTGCCTCATTTTGTAAATATATTCAAATTGACCAAGCCAGGAAACAGAATATGTAGTATTCTTACTTAGAAACTTTTGACATGAGTACCTTGATGTAACATTGAAATCTACGCAAATGTGAATGCATTTCATTTATTTGTTTAACCTTATGTAAAGTATGTCTTAAATATTTAGTGTATGAGTTACCATTAAGACAGTTCAAGGAAATCTTTGAATAAAATCAGCATTGCTAGAGGAGAATGTTAGACTAATTAGGATGTTGTTTATTGGTAAGATAATGTTTCCTATTTTATTTTAAATATCTTTGCCTAAAATAACTTCTTACGAGTTAAAGCATTCTGATGTAGTGTGTAAAGCATTGCTGTATTGTTATTTGATTATATATATTTGATTAATATAATTGCACAAAACTTTTTTCTCTACTACTGATATACCTAGTGATATTTAGGAAATGAAATAGTTTGCAAACAAAACAAAAAAAACTGTCGAACCATTAAATTATCTAATTGATTCAGGAATAGAACCATTAAGGGAATAGAGAAGTATAACCAAGCTAGAATGCATAAGAATGGCAGGTAAAGAATACAATACACATTTTTTAATTCCTGTATTATTTTATTCTTAGTTTTCTTCTGAGTTTCATGATATCTTAAGAAAATTTTAAAATTATTTTTATTTATAATTATTTTAATCAAAAGCATGACCATAAGTGTTCAATGAACAGCTTTGTAACTATCAGTAAATAAGCTAAATATTTTCTCTGAATTTTAGTTTCTTTATCTACAAAACGACTATAATATCCTTTACTTTACAATGTTTTGATTAATAGATTTAATGTATTTAAACCCTGGCCCAGTTAATGGTAGTTACTAGAAATTTGTTGTTATTGCTTTGTTGTTTTATTCATGATGGTGATACTTTTCAAAATAGTGACTTTTTGGTAAAGGGAATATGGAAAAAATTTTATATAGTAAAATACAGGTTGGATGAAATTAAATAGAGTTTTAACTTCATAGAGTTGGTATAAAATTATTTAATCTTTCCTAGACAATTGATTAGCCTATTTTTGGTATTAACAAAATTACTTTCATCTCTTATTTTTGTAAAATGATGATTATGCTTCAGTGTATGAGTCCAAGTCGCAGTGACTTTTCAGATGGTTAAAAGATATATGACAAGCCC
Source organism: Cynocephalus volans (assembly GCF_027409185.1). Taxonomy (NCBI): domain Eukaryota; kingdom Metazoa; phylum Chordata; class Mammalia; order Dermoptera; family Cynocephalidae; genus Cynocephalus; species Cynocephalus volans. The sequence goes on from NC_084461.1 coordinate 104,570,019, forward strand.
TATATTTTGGATGGAAGATAATGGAGAGTATCTTGAGACTGCTACTTTTTCTTTATTCTTTTATGTGCTTGAAAATGAAATTTTAGAATTTCTTCATTTGGCCTTAAAATCTTGGTGTATCCTCAGATCTTGTCTCTTCCTATGTAATGTAGTTTACTGGTGCGTGTGTTTTAAAAATAGAATGTCTTCTCTGTTTGTACTTATTTGGAAATTAAGTACAGGTGACTGCAAATAGACTGAGTCATTCCCAACAAAAAATTGGGACTTGATGGCTGCCATCTTTGTTCCCAATTCTTTTTTCAGTTTTCTTTCATTTTCTGAGAAGCATTAAAGGTCTTGAACCAACTCTTTAAGTGCTAGCATCCCTTTTTAAGAAGTATGTGTGCCTCCAACCAATTTATTGGCTATTTCTGGCTAAATGAGTAGGAGAGATTTAGAAATGTAAAAACTGGAATTTTCTAATCAGGAGGTTCTCCTGATGGGTCAGATATCATGGAGATAAGGCATACTAATGTAAGAGAACAGTTTGACTTTAATTTTCAGTTGATAGTAATCTGGTACCAGTAGCTCTGAATTTTTAATATAAAGTACTTTGGGCTCAAACTTGCTGTAAGGTCAACATTTAAAAATAAATTGGGTAAAAATTTCCTGGGAGGTGGGATAAAATTTATAGTGGTGGTTAATGAGTTCCAAGGGATTAAACTTTCTCCACTCCCTAACCACGAACCCTCACATTCTTGCTTCTTTGAGGTATATGATATTTAAGAATAATGACTCATTCTGAGGTTCTTTTCAAGTAAATTTGGTTAAATTATATTTGGTTAAAATATATCCCTGGTATTTTGCATGTTACATCTCGTCTTTACTCTTTGTCATGTGGTTATTCTTTCTTGATGAAGTCATTAGAGGACAACAGTGAAACCATCAAAAATTCTATGATGGAGGAGCCAAACATCAATAAGGTACAAAATATCATTCAACTGAAATTAGAAATTGCATTCTTTAACGAGACCAAGGTATTTGCATTTTAGTTTTAGACCAGACTTTATTTCCAATGGAATTAATGTATTATTCCCTCAAATTATTAATCTTTTATTTTAACAACTTAAATATTACAATTACAAAAATGGTTTCTGTTTTGTTAAATAAGAGAATGCAATTTTAAAGGAAGTTGAATGTATCTGTTTTGGCTACAGATTTTTCTGAGTAAATACAACTAAAAGTTCTTAATAAATGTAATTACTATAGCAATTGTGGAAATATAGTATTATTGTTCCATTTCTGCGAGCATTGATTTTGAAGTTAAAATTCTCTGTGATAGTAATTCTTAAAATTACAGCAAATGCTGTTGTATAGCATTTATTTTACCAGTAGGAATAGCCTATATAGTACAATGCCTTGTCCATAGCAATTACTCAGAGTACTTGAGAACCAGAGCACAAAGGATGAGAATTTATGCAGTCATGAAATAACTTGTAGATGTTCTGTGATCACATACTCAAACATGACTTTAATTCATGTTTTTCATATTCTGTATGATTCACTGATTTTAAGACAATCTCAGCAGAGTGATTTTTAGGGAGAAATTTTTTTTTGAAGGTCACTAATTTTCACCTCTTATTCTTTCCCAATGGAATCTTTTGGTAAAACAGGAGAAATAATTCTATGCAATTAATAAGAAAGACTGATTTAATAAAGTGTATATTATAACTAAAACTTTGGCAAAATAAATACATGTGGTCTATACTTACCTTTGAAAATTACTAATTGCCTTTGAGAGTTTTGAGAGAATATAATTCAATCAGTTAACAATTTACTTGCCTGGGTAATGATTACTTACTACCATCTACACATTTTGGGGAATTCTTATCCAGTGTTTTTTCTTTTGATACTGTTTATAAAATGTTTATAATCATAATGTTGTATTTCTGTAGTCATATCCATGCTGTATCAAAATGCAATTATTCTGGTTGGTAAACATTGTAACCATTTTGGCCAGCATTTTCCAAGCCTTCTGCTACACTTCCAAAAAAAAAAAAAATCTTTATTAGGCCTACCCGACCTGAAATAACTGTACATATTTAAAGTGTGCAGCTTGATCGATTTGGTATATGTATATACTTGTGAAGTGGTCATCACAGTCAAGATAGTGAGTATATTCATCACCCCCCCAAAATTTAATCCTTCCCTTGTTCCTTCCCTCCCACCTCTGTCCTCTTTCTCCCAAGCAAACTACCTGTTTCCTGACATTATAGATTAATTTGAATTTTCTGTCATTTTATGTGAAGAAATATTGTAATACATTGTTTTGGGGTTTTGCCTGTGTCTTTTCACTTAGCATAATTATTTTGAGATTCTTCCATGTTGTGTGTTTCAGTAGTACATTCCTTTTTGTTGTATGGATATACCACAGGTTGCTTATTTACTTGTTATGGACACTTGAACAGATTCCATTTTAGAGCTATTTCAAATAAGGCTGCTTTGAATATTCATGCACAAGTCTCTTTGTATGGACATGTACTTTCATTTATCTTGTGCTACAAGTGGAATGGCTGGATCATGTGGCAGGTGTATGTTTACCTTTTTAAGAAACTGTTCAAGTTTTTTCCAAGGTGGTTGTACCATTTTACATTCTCAGCAGCACTGTGTGAATTCCCAGTTACTTCTCATCCTCACCAACACTTGGTATACTCAACTTTTTTATTCTAGCCATTGTAGTAGGTATGTAGTGGTAGTTCATTGTGGTTTTAATTTGCATTGAGTATCTTATGTGCTTTTTTGCCATTTGTATGTCTTTTTGGGTGAAGTGTCTTTTCAAATCTTGTGTCTATTTTATATTAGGTTGCTTGTTTTCTTGACTGAATTTTAACAGTTCTTTATATGTGTTGCATAAAATTTCTTTATCAGAGAAGTAATTTGCAATATTTTCTCTTATTCTATGGCTTGTCTTTTAATTTTCTTTACAATGTCTTCTGAAGTTCAGAAGTTTTAGTTTTGATGAAGTCTGAGGTATCAGGTTATTCTAAAGTCTTTGCCTAACCTAAGATCACAAAGATTTTGTCCTGTTTTGTTTAGCGTTGTATTAGTGTTTTATAGTTTTAGTGTTACATTTTGGTCTGTTATCCGTTTTGTGTTAATTTTTTTATGTGGTGTGAAGTATGGATCTCAGTTCCTTTTGTGTTTTTGATTTTTGGTTTTTTGCATCTGTATGTCAGTTGTTTCAGCACTATTTGCTGAGAAGATTATCCTTTCTTCCACTAAACTGCCTTTTCCCCTTTTGCAAAAATCAATTCACACAGATGTATAGGTCTGTTTCTGGACTCTCTATTTTGGTCCTTTGATCTGTTTGTCTTTACACTAATAGCCCACTGTCTTGATTACTGTAGCTTTATAATAAATCTTGAAGTCAGGTAGTGAAAGTCCTTCAAATTTGTCCTTTTTTTTTTTTGACCGGTAAGGGTATTGAGACCCTCGGCACGATGTTGTCGGCACCACGCTCAGCCAGCGAGCGCACTGGCCATCCCTATATAGGATCCGAACCCATGGCCTCTGGGCTACCAGGGCCGTACTCTCCCGAGTGAGCCACGGGGCTGGCCCCAAATTTGTCCTTTTTTGTCAAAGTTTTTTTTTTTTTTTGCCTGATTAGAACTTCCAGTCCTATGTTGAACAGAAGTGAGAGCAGACATTTTATCTTGTTTCTAATCTTGGGAGAAAGCATACATTCTTTTATTAGGTATGATGTTACCTACAGGTTTGTTGTAGATGTTCTTTGTAAGTTGAGGATGTTTCTGTTTCTAGCTTGTTGAGAGTTTTTAATCAGGAATGGACGGAGGATTTAATCAAGTGCTTTTTTTTTTTTTAAGTCTGTTACTATGACTAAATAGGTTGATGGATTTTTTTGAATGTTAAGCCAACCTTGCATTCATAGCATAAGCCCCACTTAGTTATGATGTGTTATCTTTTTTATATATTGTTATATTTGATTTGTTAAAATTTTAAGAATTTTTGAATATATGTTCATGAGGGATATTAGTTTGTAGTTTTTTGAAATGTTTTTGTTTTGTTTTGGTATTAGATAGCTGGTCTCTCTTAGAATGAGTTGGCAAGGATTCTCACCTCTAATTTTAGGAATTTGTGTAGTTGTTATTATTTATTTCTTAAGGGTTTGGTAGAATCCTGGAGTTTTTAAACTACAAATTCAATTTCTTTAACAGATATAGGGTAATTCAGGTTATCTATTTTTTCTTGAGTAAACTTTCATAGTTTGTGTCTTTCAGGAAATTTGTGTGTTTCATTTCTGTTGTCAAATTTATTGGCCTAAGTTATTCATAATATTCCCTTATCCTTTTAATTCTTCTGCTACAATTTTGGGAACCAAATGATCTATTACTTAGTATTTATATCCTCAAGTATTTTGTGTATTAATGTCATTTCATATTCAGTTGATTACTTCCTATTTCCTTCCATGTATGCCTTTGATAGTATTTAGACCTCATTTTACTTCAGGTCTGTTTTATTATGTCATTAGAGTTCTGAAGTACTCTAAGTATACAGCTTTACACTGTACAAGGTGCTAGTGATTGAAAATCACTAATGAGACCAAGGGTCTCAGTTCAGCTTTTCATAGATATGCAGTGTGACCTTGGGCTTATTCACCCTTGGAGCCTCCTTTACTAACATGTAAATTTGGGATTGATAATTTTAAACCTGCCACTTCTCTAATTGAAATTGTAGTAGAATCCTGGAGTTGGCCTATTATAACTAACCTCCTTTCCTTCGGTTCCTAAGGGGAACTCTGTGGAATACAAACGCTATTCATATCTGTTTCTGCATAATTCCTTGTTTTTTTAATAATTGTGGTAAAATATAAATAACAAAGTTTATCAGTTCAGTCATTTTTAAGTGTACAGTTTAATGGCATTAAATACAAAAATTCACATTGTTGTGCAGCCACCACCACCATCCATCTCCAGAACTTTTTCATCCCCGCAAACTGAACCTCCATACTTGCTAAACAATAGCTCCCTGTTTTTTCAGCTCCCCAGCTCCAGGCAACGACCATTCTTCTGTATCTATGAATTACTGTATCTATGAATTATACTACCCCTAGGTACCTCATATTAAGTGGAATCATAGAATAGTCCTTTTGTGACTAGCTTATTTTATTAGCATAATGTCTTCAAGGTTTATTCACATTTTAGCATGTGTCCAAATTTTCTTCCTTTTTAAGGCTGAGTAATATTTCATTGTATGCATACACCATATTTTGTTTATTAGTTTGTCAGTCAGTGGACATTTGGGTTGTTACATCTTTTGGTTATTGTGAATAAGGCTGCTATGAACATGGGTGTACAAATATCCATTTGAGTCTCTGCTTTAAATTCTTTTGGGTATATACCCAGAAGTGGAATTACTGGATCATATGGAAATTCTGTGTTTATTTTTTTGATTTGCATAATCTCTTAATCTCTTTTAACACTAAAAGATTTGGATTCTTTTTTCCTCATATATCCAGCCCAATCAAAGCATGACATTTTTACAAAGTATGACTTGAAACTTTGTATTTAGGAGACCTTTACAACCATATTTATTGTGATTTTTTTTTACTGTGATGTTATGTCATATGGCCTTTAGCAAGTAAAACTGTTAGTAGCACATGCAAGTTGTGTTTCTGTTTTTAGCTGACCATATCGTGTCCCCACTTGCTTCCTTTCTGAGCTTAGATTCCATGATGCAAACATCCTCAACCCTTTTGCCCTGTTCTTCCTATACTGTACTTGCCTTGAATGTTCCCAAACCTCTTTAAACCCAGCTCTTTGTCTTACTCTATGTCTGCATCCAAGCAGATGAACATGAGTGGAGGAAAAACACAAACCATGGAGCTTGCCTCAATTAAAATTTATGAGCACAAATGTCAAGTTAATCTAAAACTACCCTGTAATCATAATAAATTACCCTGTAGTAAATTTGGTTTTTTATTCTCTTTTTCATTCTCCACACTTTTTCCCTTTTTTCTCAAACTTCCAATATTTCTTTCTCACTCCCCACAGATCACTGTTTTGCTGTCAAAATAAGTGCAGTCAGCAGAGATTTAGCCTAATCTTCCCACCACCCATTCTAACTTCTGCTCTATATGCAGCTATTTTGTTCTGCCTCCTTTAACAGTGGATGAACTGTCACTCCTTTATCAAAGGCCAGATGTTTCACTTATGCACTGATCATGTCATCTCTTACCTCCTCAAGGACTTTGCTTCAGTCCCTCCCTCTTATCCTTAATAAATTTTTACTTCTCATTCTTATTAGCATGAGCAAATATGTTTTAATGTAACATAGTTCATTTAAAGAGTTGTCTTTAAAGTCATTCAAGAAGAATAATGTTTCAAACACCATGAACAAACCACCCAGTGTAAGAAATAAAACATTATCAATTCAGTTGTGTGTCTCTATGATCCTTCCCCAGTGGACTTTCTTCCCTATTCACCAGATATCACCTTTTCTCTAATTTGGTTAGGTACTATTTCAAGCGCAGTCCACTGAGATTGTCCTAGTCAAGGTCACCATTGACTTTCAGTATGCAAATTCAGTAGTCAATTCTCTGCCCTCTTCTAATTCAACTTTTTAGTATCATTTGATACTGTTGGCCCCTCACATTTTCTTAAAATTGTTGTCTCACTTAGTTTCCATACCCTCAAACTGGTTTATTTCTTATGGAAGCTAATTGACAACTGCTGAATTTCCCTTTTTCTAATCCTTGAAATGTTGTGTGTCCCAGAACTCAGTTCTCTAACCTTTTTCTGTCCTATCTTTACTTTTCACTTTGGGTTATCCTATGGCTTAAATATCATCCTTATGCTGATAACTCAAAAATCTCTCAGATGCCAGCTCATTTCTTAAACTCCAGACATCTGCTACTCCTAACCTAAACCCACTCTTTTCTCCACTTCTCTCCATCTCAGTAAATGGTACCTTTACTCACCCATTTATCAGGCCTGAAAACAAGGAGTCATCCTTTCTTTCTCTCTTTTACTCATGCTAAAATTTCAGTCCATTAACTAAATTTATCCCAATTCCAATCACTTATCATAGCCACTATTTCTACTGCCCTAATTCAATCCACCATCACCTCTCACTTTAGCTACCGTAGTGTAGCCTCTTAACTGGTTTCCTGGCAGCCATTCTCACACCTTTTATGTTTTATCTCACAACAGCCAGAATTTTCAAAATTCTCCATTGGTTTCTCAGCCTTAGAATAACATCTGAACTCTTTATTATGGCTTTTAAGGCCTGCGTGACCTGAACTCTGCCTACTTCTCCAGTCTTAATCTCCTACTGCTTACAGTCATTCTCAAATTTAATGTACCTAAGACTCTTAAGATACCAACCAGCATTCCCCAACCTCCAGTGGGATTCTGATTATGTGTCTTACATAGAGTTCAGAATCTTCGTACTTAAAAAATCAACTCAGTTGATTCTCATGCAGGTCACCTTAACACAATGAGAAACAATGTTTTAGTAAGTCTAGATAATGAGAGGACAGAAATGTATTCCCATATTGAGGAAGTTTTTATGAAGTTCATGCCTGCAGGAGCTTTCCTGGTACATGTAAAGTTTGAAAAAGCTCTCCAAGTGAAGTTTGACATGTCCCCCGCCCCCACCCCATCCAACCATTACCAGCAAATAGCACATTCCTCTGTTGTAAGGAACTATCATCTGTTTCTGCCTGCAATTTCTTCAAAACCTAGTAGTGGATACTTAGTATACGTTAGGTACCAGGCAGATAGGTGAGTAAGGTGGGATTTTGCCATCAAGTTATAAAATTTGACTTGTACATTCTTATTGGATGATGCGCCTCTTGTAGCCAGAGCTAAAATTTTCCTTAGAAGACAAGTTGACCCTCAAATGAGCCAGAATGTTTAGCAAATACTGAAATTCTTTTACGTTTGCAAGCAAATTATATTTTAGATTAGAATGTTTGACATCTTTACATTTGGTGACTGTAATCTTTGTTTGCAAAGGGGTATTTTGGTATAGTTATCTTGTAAGTCTCTTTCAACTATGCAGTTGAACAGTCATCTTAGTTGCTATTTTTAAAAATACTGCCAACCCTGGTCAGTTTGGTGGTCAGTGGGTAGGCATTGGTGATATTTTTATCTAAATTTTGCAGGAGGTAAATTTGTCATATACTAATTTCAGATTAATAATCTCTGCATATCACAACGAGCTGTGAAACACTTTATAGTAATTTATTTTAAACGATTGAAGGTTAGGGAGGATAGAGAAAAATGAAATAATATCCTGCATTAAGTAACCTTTTCAACTCAATAATTGCCTCCTTTTTTCAACTTCTGTTTATTTTAGTAAATGGTGTCTTTATATGCTATTCTCTTCTGAGTTCAAAGATGTTGTATACATCTTCTCTGGGGTAAGCTGAAGGTCAAATATATGTCCCTCATCTAAAGTACATTGAATTACGATTTTATAGCTACTATGACTTTTTGGGTCTTAAGTTTCTCTTGTATAAATTGAAAGTTATTTTAGACCAGGAGTCCGTAAACTACAGCCAGCTGGCCAAATCCCACCTATTTTTGTATTTCCATGAGCTATAATGGTCTTTACATTTTAAAAGGGTTTTTAAAAAAGAAAAAAGGGAATTTACAACTGTGACCCTTTGTGGTCCGCAAAACCTAAAATATTTACCATCTGACCTTTTAATATTTACAAAATATTATTAATTACAATACTAAGAAACTCAGTAAATAAATCTTATTTAATAATTAGAATGTCTTGATCCTTTGAAATTAATTCAATATAGCTTGGAAAGACAACCAATTAATGAAGTTATGTGTTATTTCAGCTATCTTTTTATATTTTAAGAAGCAAGTTTAAAAATTTTTAAATTGCCCCTGTTATATGGGTAAATTAACATAAGTAGTACCTTTGGAATTGAAATATCTAAAACGTTTTTTAAAATAATTTATGCAAGTACTAAATGATATATTGGCATATATTATTTGTTATATTACTAAAATCACTATATTTTTATATTGTATTTCCTTCCATTTAGATAGAAGCAGATTTGGGATATCCTGGAGGTAAAGCAAGAATTATTCATAAGGAATCTGATATTATTACTGCCTTTGCTGTTAACAGAGTGAGTACATAGATGTTTTTCTTTGATTATTCATAGTTACAGAATGTCTTCTGTTTTATCAGTTTATTCAGTATCAGTATTTCTCTTTCACAGAGCTACTTCTCTCTCCTTAAATTGCAGTCTGAATAAGCTTTTTTATTTTATAAAATGATTATATTTATTTGATAATATGATTTTATTATATAATTTTGGACATATAGCTAATAAAATAATTTTTTATTACTACACAGAGAGAAGTAGGAAGTATTTATATGTGAAATAGGTTTAAAATGTATACAGCACATTATATATAGCAGTAAACCCCCCCCCCAAAAAAAGGTTTTCTTTATTCCTTATATGAGTATATTGAATGTGTTTCTTAATATTTGGTAAAATTTAAGCGTATATGTGACTCAGAAATTTTCTCTCTTTTACTTACATCTCCGGCAGCTTCCCAACTAGTATGTTCCACTTATTATCCTCCTTAAAGATGTCTGTAGTTCTTCACATAAAAAGTGGCCTTAGGTACAGTAGTCCAAAGTTGAAATTTGTCTTAATTATTTTTACCTTCTATCTCCCCTTACTGCATAGTTTCTAGTCACTTCTGCTTACTCTTTTGTTTCCTTTTCTTTCCTTACTTAAAGGGTATATATGTATATCTTTTTTCATGTATTCCTAAGGATATTTAAAGGATTTTTTTCATGTGTTCCTAATTTTAAAATAATTTTAAATGTTATTTTAATGTATGTCCTGTGACATTACCCATTCAGTAATTCTTTCACTAGTTGGTTCTCCATCTTCCTGTGCTATGCCTGTATTCTCTTTGATTTCTCCTAGATAGTTCCTTTGTCATTCTGTCCTCATATCTTCCTGTGTCCTTTGTCTCATTTTTCTCACAAACACCCTTGAACAATGATGAGTTCTGTTTGAGGAAGGGAAATCTGGAATCAGCCCCTTAGCCAGACAATTCTCATGTTGTGATATCTATATAACATGATATATACATGTCAAATACAAAATTATTGTCTACCCCTTACAATAATACGTGGCTTCCATGGAAGAAAATATGATTTTAAATATTCTGTGCTACAAAACAAACTAAATTTTTTCTTTATTGAGGAAGTATATAAGTAACTAATAATGAATAGACATCCACATATGTAAAGTCTCCCACTCACTGTATGTGAGTGCACCTGTTTAATTTTTATTTCCCCAAATTTGATATTTTTTATATCCCTGCTAAATTTGTAGCTTAGAAATAATACTTTTTGCCTTCAATTGCACTTTTGAAAAATACCATTGAGGTTCATTTTTTTCCCGTTTGTTTAGTTGAGAACTATTTGTATGAAGGACTATGGTGTGAGATTTTTACCTTGAACTCAAGCTAATAAGTTAGCTTTCACAGTTTAATGGATGCTTTCAGAAGATTTAAGATTCCTGCATCAGATTCAAAGGACAGTTTATTTCTAACAGCAACAGCAGTAGTCAGAATATCAACATTTTTCGACTGGTTACCTAAGCAACAATTCCCACAGAGTGACAAGAAGAGGGCCAGATAATACCTACGCAGAGAGTAGGTTACATTACAAGAGGTGATCACTGTGTTTAGGGAACGCAAATCTATTCTAATGGACGGTAAGCATACCTGCCCTTTGCTCTGGGTGGGGACACTATAGCTATACAAACATCCTGGAAATGAAACTGCACAACAAAGGGCAGTCAGTGACTCACTCATTTACAGGACATGCAGAATTGGAGCAACCCGTGGAGAATTGTTTCCCAACAGTCTGGTTATATGCTTTTCTTACAGAAAACTTTTTTCTTATTGGTTTGTATTAGCATTTTACATAATGGTAATATTAATCCTATTTTCTCTTGGCCGTCAATATCTTCCTGTTTTCTGTTTTAGAGATGTCCATTTTATTCATAGATGTTTAAAATTTTATGTTATTTAATCCAACCAACTTTACATCTATGATTTCTTCTGGCATATTTCCCCCACTATTTTTCTGCCTCTGCCCCTTTTCTCTGTGATCCTTTCCCACTTCGGTTTTTCTTGCCTTAGATTGAAAGTCTTTTTAGGAGAAAGTGATATTTCTTTGAATAAATCACCATTATGTCTTTAGTTTGGAGTTCCTTATCTCCCTTACCTTTCTCTACCCTCTAGGATTCCTATGTTCTTCAACATCTTCCTCCACATTTCTGAATTGTGCAAATCTTAGGGAGATTATAACCTTCTGGCAGATTAGAGAGACAGTGCTGGAAGAGGAAATAAAGTGGTACATGTATTGCCATTTAGTTAGCTTTCTATTGGATATACATGAATTCCTAGAACATAAACTTATCTTTACGCTTGAGCTTATGATTTAATAAAACTTTAATTGGTAAAATTAATTTAAAATATTAATTTGTAACTGCTATATTTTTGTACTCTAGTTATCATTTCTAGAGGTTATTTTGTAGTTGCTATCTTTAGAAGTAGCCCATAAACTTGTTATACTTTATTTTTAAATTACTGTATGATTTACTTTTCAGGCAAATCGAAACTGCATAGCGATTGCTTCCAGCCATGATGTTCAAGAACTGGATGTTTCTGGAATTCTGGCTACACAGATCTATACTTGGGTAGATGATGATATAGAAATGGAAACCAAAGGGTACTCTTACACATTTTTTTAAATCCATAACATTGCAGTACAAATGACTTTATGCACTGAACTATAACTTTCAGAAGATTCTTTAAAGAAATACTCCTAGGTTGTAAGCAGAGTGGAACCTAATGTGCTAAAGAGTAAACCAGGGGTAGCAGGAGCTTTAAAGAAGGGAATTGAGAGTTAGCAAAGAGTATGTGAAGGCAATGGAAATTGTGGTATGAAGTCATTGTCTGAGTTAGGAGTAAGAGCTGAGGAAAATTAATTTTAAAGTAAAATATAAAGTCAAATGTTAGAGCTTTCAAGTGTAAAGGAGAAACAGCTGATGGGTTGTTTTCATTCTGTTTGACATTCCTTTGTAGATCAGAAGATTTCTTGGTTATACATGCTCACGATGATTTAACAGCTGTTCAAGGTACAACCCCATATACACATAGCAATCCTGGCACTCCAATTAACATGCCATGGCTTGGTAGTACACAGACTGGCAGAGGAGCATCTGTGGTATGTAAAGTTAAAAACATTTAAGGTTGGGTGTAACTGTCCTATTTTTCTCTCTAGGTTAATGGATAAAGGATGATTTAAAACATTTTAATTCCTTAATTATTTTAAGTCTTACATGATAGAAATTGTAAATTTTGATAATGAGGAATAATATTTTCACTTGAAAGGGCAACAAAAAATTATTTTAAAAATATGCTTTGTTTAAAAACCAAAAAGCTATATTTTAATTAATAATTATTTGAAACCTAAGGTCCAGATCAAGCTTCAGCAAGCCGTGGCCCATATGTCAGATCTGCCCATCACCTGTTTTTTTTGTATACCCAATGTGCTAAGAATGGTGTGTACATTTTTCAATGATTGAAAAAAATCATAATATTTTGTGGCACATGAAAATTATACGAAATTCAATTTCACTGTCTATCTATATATAAAGTTTTATTTAGAACCCAGCCATGGTCATTTGTTTATATTTGTCTATTGATGGCTTCATGCTATAGTGGCAGAATTGAGTATGTGTAACAGAAGCCATATGCCCATAAAACCCAAAACATTTACTATTCAATTCTTTATAAGAAAGGTTTGCCAATCCCTGATCTAGATAATATCTTTTAATGGATATCAACAATGGATAACAACTGAGTCCATAATAAGTATGACTTTTTTTTAATGCTGAGACAAATGTATTATGCTTTTTTTTAAACAAAAAAATATAATTTTTTTTAGTTAAGCAAATTTAATATGCAGATGAACTGAAACACAGTTTTTCTGTAGTGATGGAGGATCTGTTGGAGCCCTGGTTACCTAAGATGTGATCCATATTTATACCGCCAAGAGTTTCCTTTATCGATTCTTAGGGTGTTGGAATTGATACACAAAATCAAAGAAACCCAGCATCATTAATTCTTTCAAAGGCTTTCAAGGTGGTAGGGTTTTAAAAAATTTCCTGAGTCCTGTAGAATGCTATCCTTTTCATTAATCAGTATGGGTGAGTTGTCAATGAAGGCTCAATCATCTTTAATAATATCTTATAATATTTTGTACTTAATGTAGTTTCTTTATAGCTTATATAACTTTATAATTCTTTGTGATATCTTTTGTAGCTGTTATTTACTCCTACTTAACAATTCTTCAGGTGAAGCTTGAGCTCCAGAAAGGTCAAGTGATTCAACTCAGGTCACTGTGTTGAATTTCTGATAGAGCTTGTTTTAAAGCCTTCTGTTCCCTTTAGTTCAGTGATTTCAAATAGCAGTGTTTTAAGTATTAAACACAAAATGATTTGGTTAATAGTAATTAGATGTTTTTCCTTTTGACACATATGTTAAAATTCATTTGTAAGACTTGTTGATCTTTTAAGGGGGAACTTAAAGAGAATGTACAAATGATATGAATGAATAGAAATAATATGCACTTTTTTCCAACTCCAACTTTAGAGAATACAATACAGTTTCTCCTGTAACAGCTTTCCTGCTGGTCTCTTACTTTCTCCATTCTGAACATAACAGTCAGTTACTCTTTTCTAAAATATCATTGAGATTGTCACTTCCCTCCTTAAAAATTTCAGATTTCTCAACACAGCTATAAAAAAAGTAGCAAGTCTTTAACATGGTTTCTAAAGTCCTATAAGTTTAGCCCCTGCCTGCCTCTGGAGCCTCATCTTCCTTCATTATTGATTCTCTTTGCTCTGGTTACTCAGGTTTCTTTCTGTCTCTTGAAAGCATCAAGCTTATTGTCCTATGAAAGCCTCTGCTTTGCCTGCTGTTTAAAATGCTCTTTCCCTCTGTTTTACCATTCAGATCTCAACGCAGATTACCAGAGATTTCCTTGGCTCCCCTAGTGAAGGCTTTTGCCCATACCCACTCTACCCCAATTACCTTATTATCTCATTTTATCATCTTTGTAGCACTTATCAGTTATTAAAATTATCTATTCATTATTTAGTTGTCTTGTTTACACCCTCTGGAATGTAAGCTTTTTGAGAGCTTGGGTTCTGCTTGCCTGTAGATTGATGATCCCTAACAAGAATGTCAATGGACATGTAGTAAGTGTTCAGAAAAATTTGTTTATACTCCAAAGTGTTATACTATAGAAATCTACCTTTGGTATCCTTTTTAGAATTGAATTTTCTTTTTATCTAAGTCTTAGATGGACATCTTTTTAGTTGGGATCATTGTGATTTGGGAAAAGTATTAGGATTGCCCTACTCTATCCTCAAGAATAAGACACCAATAGAATAGAATGTGTGGATCTTCTAAAATAGTTAATGATTTCTTTGTCTTATAATGTTCTACATATGCTTTCAGAAACTTTTTTAACCCTCTGTGTATTTTTTTACTCATGGTTTCCTTTGATACTTTAGTCAGAAAAAAAATAATAAAGATAAGAACAGGAAACGTTAGGCATTTCTTTATTATAAAACAATGTGGGATTTAAATGTGAAGTTTACTAAACAAAAGTAGTATTCAGCGGGTTTTTATTTTTTGTGGAGAGTTGATGAATCGTTTTCTTAATCCTGTCATTTTATCAAATGATGAATACTACTAATAAAAAGAATTTGTTATAGGGCCGAGCCCGTGGCGCACTCAGGAGAGTGCGGCGCTGGGAGCGCGGCGACGGTCCCGCCGCGGGTTCGGATCCTATATAGGAGTGGCCGGTGCGCTCACTGGCTGAGTGCCTGTCACGAAAAAGACAAAAAAAAAGGAATTTGTTATGACCAACCTCTGCTGTTTTGGAGTATAACTTCATCCATATGTGTCTTTCAGGTTTTTCATCCCGCACTAGTTCTGCTGGCCTAATCCCTTTCCTCTCTACCAACTTCCCACCTTCTCCACAACTTTAAACTTAGGACAACATTTAACTGTAGTTATGGTGCTGTATAAGTAGGAAATGTTCTTATTAAAATTTTTCTCTTTAATTACATGTATTTATTTTACTTTTATTTGGCAGGCTAGTTAAACCATTAAAAGCATGATTTGAAAATGAGTAAATAGTTCCAAACTATCAATTAAAAATTTATTTAATTTTTTGTTCACCTCTTTTATTTTTAAATGCTTCTGTCTGTCTTTTTAACCTTATAGTACTCAGGATTATTCTAATAAATTTAATGAGATTAGAAAAGAATTGGCAAGAAAGGAGGGAAGACTAAATTCTTGAAGGCAATTTGTTCTTAAATCCTAGTTAGTGATGCAGAAAACATATGCACATTTAAATATAAGACGTGTGCTATTAAATATTATGTATAGTATTTTTAGCACCCATAATGGTAGTTATGAAATCACATAAAAATAAATAAATAAATGCTATTTGAATTTTGTGTCACAATTCAATTTTTTAAT
The DNA here is from genome assembly GCF_027409185.1 of Cynocephalus volans. Taxonomy (NCBI): domain Eukaryota; kingdom Metazoa; phylum Chordata; class Mammalia; order Dermoptera; family Cynocephalidae; genus Cynocephalus; species Cynocephalus volans. The sequence continues at coordinate 104,585,636 of NC_084461.1, forward strand.
CCTGCTTTTTATTGTAACTATAAAATAATTTTTTTTACCAGATGATTAAGAAAGCCATTAATAATGTCAGAAGAATGACTTCTCATCCAACTCTTCCTTACTGTAAGTTGATGACAATTAGCAATTATTCTTTCTTATTTTTATATCTATTTTTAGTAATTTTTATTATAAGGAATTTATGGGAGCTTTTAGTTTCAGTTGAAAGACAGCGTTTATTCTACTTTTTTGTAGAGAATGTTTGCTAATAAATAAAATCTTCATTTTAAAATTGGATGACAATAGAAAAAGAAATTTCTCTGAATTAAGAGAAAGCTAACTTAATGAAATAAATTTTTGTCATTTTGACTGCATATATCTAAGTTAGCACATTTTACCTTTGAACATTTCTGAATTCCTTAGACAACATTAAATCGTAGTTGATTATTATTTTAATAGGATCATTGCCATCTTTTATTACATAGACCAGAACCATACCTTGATCATTTAAACCTCATCATAGTCAGTTTGTATTTTATTAATTTTTGTCAGTTTGTCTTTTATCGAACAGATAAACAGTAAGTACAGGAAATGGTCATTGGTAAGTTCTTATATTTGAAGGCAAGATATATATTTGCTTTCAGTTAGTCTTAGGAATTTTGGAAGTTTCTCTTTCTTTAACCAAGAACTTAATTAATAGGGAATTTTTTTAGCGGTATTGATTAATTGGTGGGTTGGAATCAATACTCATATTGGTATGTGAATATTCCAAGTTTTTTTAAATATGATTTTTAAGTTGTGCCCTTCATTAAGTTGTTTTACCACATAGTAACAAGAATAGTGCATGTTAATTAAGAGGTATTTATGTCCCTCCAATTTAATAGCCTCTAAAAAAAATTTTACCACTTTTTCTCATGGGAGATATTCTTATAAAACACAATTGGCAAAATCATTGTTCTTTTCTGCTTAATCATAAGTGCTATATCTGTTATCAAAGTTGCATACTTTGTCCAAAAAAGGGCTCAAGAGAATTATATATTTAAATTGAAGAGAATAACTTCTATTACTTATACTAGATGTATAAAATAATATAAACAATTAGTCTGTTTCAATCACATTAAATTTATATAACACTAGAAATACGTATTTTTTATTCACAAGTTTACTGTGAAGTGAGAACTAACAGTTATGAAGCCTGTACAGTAAGGAGTCAAAATCTATTTTATATACAAAGTTTAAATAATATTATTCCCACAGCAAGAAATATTTGGCATTGCTTTAAACTATCCTTAGCTCTATGCAGTAGGGTTTGGAGGTTTCTCGAGATAGTAAAGGGACCTCATTTTTTCTCAGTCCTATAGCATGTGTCCTGACAGGTGAGTAGTTTATAGTGAGTATCCTCTACTTCAAGCCCATAAATTTAAGTAAAGAGACCCCCAGCTTCAAAGGCAATTAATGGACTTACTTTCAGAGGCATTAGGTAACATCAAATCACTGCTGTCTTGAGAGATAAGTACTTTCTCTTTTAGTGAACTACTACAACTGGCAGATAAGAGACTTGAAAAATTAAAAGCTAATTAAAAGAATCACTGGATTTTTTTCAGCTTATCTTTTTGTGTCACAAATAATTCCCTCAGGTAGTAATTCAGTTCAATAATAAGTGCTTTTTATGTAGTGAAAATGTTATGAGATAGGAGTTTTTAAAATCTTGCTCTGAAGTTTAGATACCTCAGAATAGCTTTTTTCTTCCCTTGAAATAAATCTTTTAAAAAGTCAGTCATTATAAGCTACTACTTTTTGACTTCTCCTCTGAAGAACTTTTTAGAAATTAGCCTAAGGCATTTGTAATCTCTGGTGGAAAAACACGGAACACTTCTGATGTGTGGGTTTTTTCCAGTCCATGCAGTTCTCCGACTCTCTGAATACTGTTTGTCATGTAATTTAGTTCAATTAAGATACTGTTTCCAGGAGGTAGAATCAGATCCCACAGATTAAAGGCTCAGTCCCACAAGTATACCCCTCACTTCAGATGCCATTCAGTAGTAGTAGCTTGTCATCTATACTTCTGACCAACCAGCTAGAAATTTGGGTTTCCCACAACCACCTCCTTGAGTTTGATTAATTTGCTGGAATCATTCACAGAACTCAGGAAACACTTTACTTCCATTTACCAGTTTATTTTAAAGGATATTATAAAGGATACTGATGAAGAGATACATAAGAAAAAGGGCTATGAGATCTGGAAGGGGCCTGAGCACAGGTGCTTCTGTTCCCCTGGAGTTAGTATGCACCACCTTCCCAGGACATGGATGCACTCATCAACCAAGAAGCTCATCAAATCTACTTGTTCAAGAGTTTTTATAGAGTTTAATCCCTGGCCCTCTCCCCTACCCTTTTCTGGAGGTTGGTGGGGCTGAAAGTTCTCGCTTTGGCCCAATCATTTACATAAATGCAGCAAGAATAGTGATTATCATATAGGCTTTTTAGAAGTCTGCTTTGCTGGAACATTAATAAGGAATATCAGGTTAGACTTTTAAAAACCTCTTGAGGCTAGGAAGCCAAGCCAAGGACTTGTCATCTGACTCCAAGTGCAATCTGATAGATTTGGGGGAATTCCTTTCTTCTCGGGACTTCAAAACATCCTGGGGTTCCTGGGCCTGCCAGCAAGTGATAGTCAACCATGTAAGGAACTATGAGTATGTGTGTACAATACAAGGCCAGTTTTTTGTTTTATTTTCAAAGTGCTTTATTGGCTTCATAAAGTCAACCGTTAGTTCCTATCTGGTTATATATGATTTTATGCACATTCTCAAATATGATACTCCAGTCAAAGCTGTGGTAATATAACCAATGTTTCCAGTTATGTCCTGTTACAAGGATCACAGATTCTTATTGAATATATGCAAATAACTATATTGTCATGAAAATAAGAATACTCATTAATAGCTTCTGAATTCTGGTTAAATTAGGTAGGGAGAAAAAGTAATTCTTTCATCTCTGCTCACAAAGATATACTTTACAAAATTTCTGTAAGGTATAGGTTGCTTAAGAGAAAAGAAAAAGGCTTCCTTAAATATGGAAAATAAAACGTTAAAAAACTAGCAATGTTTTAAACAAACAAAAAAAATCATTAAAAAGTCATAATAATTCTTCATCAGGTCATTCAGTCCCATGTAATTAATTCTTGTTCTTGATCTTGGTTAGCAATTTCATTAATTCATAAGATATTTTCATTAGCGTTCTGAAATTTTTTACCCATTCACATGGTATTAAAGTTATCAGAAATCTGTCTCTTTCAGAGTCTTTCTGAATTTCCTTCAAGACAGAACACTTTAGGGTTTATAATTGCTTGCAAAAGCTTTCAGGAAAGCATCAGAGTAGAACAATTATCTGTCAATGATAAAAGAGTTAACATGGCCATGGTTAAAGATCTGATGAGAATTTATTACCATAATAACCCAATTGACAAGGAAATTTGATTATTTCTGTGGCATACAGTGTTTTACATAACTGAAAGTATGGTTGATAAAATTATACCAGGACATATCAGATTTCTAGAAATTTCTTACACTTCCTGGAACACATTCTGTTATTAAAATATATTTTAATAACATATACCAATACAAATATAATTTTAAAATATTATACACACCTTTATTTGACAGTGCTTCCTATGCAATTTAACATATCAAATACCCCTAATTAGTCTAACATCTCTTTTTATAGGGAAAGAGAACAAATTCTTTTGAGATATCCCAGGGACCCTCTGAAAACCCCCCAAATTAGTTCAAGTCCAAAAGAATTTAGGATTTTATTTTGGAAAGTTTGTCAAAGATATCAAACAATTTAAAATACTTGACTAAAATAAGATCATAGGTTATACTGTGAAATAATACTTATTTGTTTAACCAGACTGATAAAAACTTCAAAGGCAAATACAGTAAGTTATATAGTTGTCCCCAAAACCTTAGCTTTTTTAATATTGAGAAGACGCAGTTGTTTTAAGGTCGATGACCTGATAAAGACAGCATAAAGCATGGGAAATTATCTTGATATAGCACAAAATCTTGGTTTCCTAGTCAGATTACTTAAGAGGTAAAGAAAATCCTTTCACAATCTTTTATCAGCAGTAAATGAATGCTCCAAGAAAACTTTGTACCAATGTACTTTTGATCTTAAGACTCAGCATTCTTTTAATAACTTATGCAAGTGTACTTCAAAAAGTACATGGAAAAATAGAATTAAAGGATAATATGAATCTTTCCATGAACTTTTTAAAGACCCCTCATATATAAATCCATTCAAATCTTACCCAGCTTGACAATATGTAAAATTCCTTTTCCAAACTCCTCTTCCACAAACCTTCTACAACTTTCTTATATTCATTCAGATTTTGTCCTAGACCTTTCTCTTTCCCATTGTGGAACAACTCTTTAATTTTCCTGATGTGGGAAATTAATCTTTTTCCCTTAACAAAAACACATCCTTCATACCTCATAGCTTCACTTACTAAAAACATGTCTTATTTTCCTCACATGCATTATTGTTTTTATTATTTTTAGGAGTTTTAATTACATATATTAATTAGAATTCTCCACTCTTAATAATTTTAATTATTAGTGAAAACTAGGAAATAAACAATTGTGCACTGTCACAGCAGCACTATATAGACTGGCAAATCTATCAATATACACTTTCATAATTTGTAGAAGCATGTTCTTGCTCATAGTACAGTTATTTAATGTGGCACAAGCATGTTTACTAACAGACGTAAATATCTTTAGTTCTTCTGTAATAAGAAGCCAAAAGTAGATAAGCTTATGTTCAGCAATTAATGTTTCAATATTTTATCTTATTTGGAAATGGTCTAGATATTCAATTACTATACATTATTTAATTTAACAAACTGTAAGGGTATATATAAGTTGCTAAAGGGATTTGGAAAGCTATTTTTAAGTAGATATAACACCAAACAAGGCTAGCCATTATCAAGTTTTTTGTTTGTTTGTTTTTGTGGGTTTTTTTTTTTTTTTTTTTTTTTTGCTGCCAGATTATGTAACAGATAACATGAGCTTATTTGACTAGTAAACCCAGGTAAAATAAAATAAAAGTTGTGTGTTGCATTATATTTAATGCTGACAACCCATTAAATATGCCTGCTCTTATTAAACCAGCAAACCTAAATTAGCTTCTATTTACCAAAGATCATCTTGGGTCATGTATACTCAAAAAACATTTGGGTTAATACTTATCTTTGTAAGAGTTTAAAGAACACTTAATTTATATTTTTCTTTAAATCAATTATTAGAGCTCTTTTACAAATTAATTTTGGCAATACCATCTGGAGGTAGAAAAATGCCACACATATATAAAATACATACATACATAAACATACAGAAGCATATGCTATAGCTTTCATTCTAAAATTTTCGCCGTGTGCCAGGTACAATAATACCAAACTCACTAGTTATATAAAAAGTATCTGGATCTGAACTGTGTTTCTGGCTGAAGGAACAATGCTGTTCACCCAGATTGCCAAAACTTTTTACTAGAATTTGTGGGGGACGGGGGGGAAACTTAAGGTTTCTCACTTCTTTTGTAAGTAGTCTTCTAGAGAGGCAATATCTGATTCATTTAGTCTTTTAGTAGCCCCTGTATACCAGTTAAAAAATGCATTGTTTCTGAGGCATTGGAGATGCCTTTACTTCAAATGTACCCCATAGATGGGTGATTTTCTCTAAGTTTAAACTTCCTTATTATAGATTCCTAATTCTAATTGTCTCTGGTAAGATTTATCCACTTCTCTAGCAAAGCACAGGTTCTGAGTTCATAATGTTTATGCATGAAATTATCTGTGATTTTAGATGGAGAATTCTGGACTCCTTGAATTTATATGGACCCATAATTACCTGTCTTCCCCAAACCTTATCTGCCTGCGGCCTCCTACTGGACCCAGTCCAGTTTATGTCAGAGCCAGTCCGACTTCCAGACCTTGTCTGGAAGTCAGAGAGCTCAGGACACAAGTTGCAGAGTGCATATCTGAGAGGGACCTCCCAGAGGTGACCTCCAAATGTGCAGCAAGATGATGTGAGCACAAGGGGCTGAGCAGGGTACCTATGCCTGGTTACTTGCTGCTCCTGTGGGTCATCATCAGGGAGTCTCCTTCAGGTCCCTCTTCTGACATCAAAACTTTTAAAAGATAAACTTAGGCACATTAAAATTTTAATGAGTTTATTTCAGGTCTCAGCTCAAACTCATGAAATGGGCGGCAAGAGATCACAAGCAGTTTAGGACTTCACTGAAGTGGCGAGAGGGAATACTTTTATAAGGTGTTTGAGGAAGTAAGGCAAAGAGAATATCTGATTGGTTAAAGTGGAAAGTTTTTAGTTACAGGTTTGTTGGCAGTTTCTTAGAAATTAGATTGATTAAGCTTAAGTTTTTTCTGTTTACATTCAGTTGGGTTTTGATTTGCTCATATAGGAACCCAAGGCACTGGAGTCATCTTGGCCTAGTGGCCTCCTAATTAGTTTTTTTAAACACCATAAATATTATAAAAATTTGAGTGGTTTCTAAACATGGCTAGCCCAATTTATTTTTCTGATTAAGCTAAGCAAGGATATTGGGGGAAAAGAGGAAAGAGTTAACATTCCCTTTCTCAAAAAATTCTACCTAGCCTTCCACCTCTGCCCAATGGTAAAGCATTTCAAAACAATTGAAGTTCATTTACTTTAAATACTTGGTAAAGAATGAGGGAAACTTGACTAGCAATGTGCTAGATGTTTTGTATACATTAATATAATTTCTCATTACTATCATCCCACATAAATACTGATAATTGTACTTAATATAAATTGAGTGCTATATGTTCGGCATATTTCTGAGTGCTTTATATAAAAAAATGATCTCATTTACTTCTCACAACTGTCTAGTGATTTAGATATCATTATTCTTCTTTTACAGGAAGGAAATAGTCTGAGAGAGTAAGTTTCTTAGTATCACACAAACAGTAAATGGTAAAGTGAAAAATTAGTAATCATTTAGCTTGCTAATATTCCTCAGTGAAACAGATAACATACATTTGAGATGTCAGGCCAATCAGGATAACTTTTAGAAATAATTTTTTTCTTTAGCACAGCATTCAAAAATCTTCTGTAATGTCACTTTTTTTTTTCAGAGAAAAACGTATAGATTTAAGCATTAATAGTATAAGAATGGACTCTTTAACAATCCCCAGAATCTGTTATGTTATAGTAAGTGATTATCATAAAAATTATTTATTAAAGGTTCTTTAAACATTATTGAGATAATTTTAAAGGAAAATATCATTTATAGAGATCTGATTTAAATGCTTCTGTTGTTTGAGGATATGTTCTTAGTCAAATGAAAGTATGTCATATCTTTTTTTATGATGAAGAGTATTCAAGTGAAATTTCATACAAAGGTAAATTCATATAAATTGACTGTGATTCATTTCATAGAGGTTTCTTCCATAAAGATTTCCACATTGAATTAAGAAATAAATGTTCCCAAAGATTCTTGAAATAAATTTGCAGTGTTTGCCTCTTACTATGCAGATCTGACAGGAGCTCAAGATGGAAGTGTCAGAATGTTTGAATGGGGCCATTCTCAACAAATAACCTGTTTTCGATCTGGTGGCAATTCAAGAGTTACAAGAATGAGATTTAACTATCAGGGAAATAAGGTAGTGTATAAAAATGTAAATGGTAAGAAGGCTTGATTGTGTTGGTGGTTTATAAACATTACTAGTTTGGGTTTCTGGAGAGAACAACTCAGTGGGCTAGAAATAAAATATTAATCTATATGAATTTTTTTTTTAATTCCTCCCAAAGAATACTTAAATTCATTTGGTTCTTCTTGGAAGTATGTTCTATATATGTCTATTAAAATTTATTTAAATGATTCTTAAGGACCAAATGATTATAGATCCACCTTAAATTGTGCATTTTTGATTAGTAAATGCTCCCACTTTCTTTATCCTCTGGAACCTACTCTAAGTATGATCCAGCACTAAGCAGCAAGTAACATCTGGAAGCTTGTTAGAAATGCATAAATACGGTTTTATTGGACCACAGTTACTCCATTCACTATTTATTTTCTTTGGCTATTTCTCACTATAACAGCAAAGTTCAGGAGTACAAAGACCTTACGTCTGGCAAGACTAAAATATTTATTATATGGGCATTTAAGAAAAAGTTTGCCAATCCTTCTCTAGAACACCCTTTACTGTCTTCACTTCCCATAATCCTACTTTCCTCAAACTGCCTCTCTCTGCCCCTACTATCTGAATAGCACATTAAATAATAATTAAAGGGTAAATAAATCTGTTCTTTGTTTTCAGGGCCAGGTTTTGCTAGGTATGGTACATCTTGCCTTTCCTTTCCACTCAATCTCCAACCTTCAACCCTCCTCACATGTGACTCCTATCATTGTATGCTGCAACTTTTTTGTTTACCATGTTTGCCAGATGGCATTTCCATTTCACAAAAGTTAATGTAGTTTCATGTAGTCATGAATCGAAATTTTGATAACTTATTTCTTAATACCAATTAGCAACATTCCTTTCTCCTTAATGGGAAATTAAGGAGATTTAGTGCAAAAGCTTTTATAATTCTACTGTACTTACAGTTGTATTCCCTGTCAGTGTCCTTTATGTGTATATGTTTTTCTACTTTGGTTGTCAATATTATATTGCTAACTAATTTCTATACCTCAGCCCTTATCTCTCTAGTATATCATCTTGCCAACAAAGTTATATAATAAACAACATAGTTACATAACTACAATATCATGAGATCATATCGTTTTTTTCAAGAATCCTTCAAGACTCTTCATGCCAAATACCTTAGCATGGTATTCAGGACCTTCTGACTTATTTTTCAGCTTTCTCACTCACTCGCTACAGCCTTCCGCACAGGCTATTTTATGGCACAACAAATTATTCTTCATTGCCTGCCCAAATATCTTTGACAGGCAGCTGACTTTACTTTTCATTCACCTTAGCCATGATAGAGTCCAGTAGCACAACACCTAAACATGCTATCTCCCTTAGTAGGGAAGCATGCTGGGGTAAATGGAAGAGAAAACCCACACCATATCAAAATAATGCTGATCAATTTCATGGTCAAATATGAATAGAATTGGACTGCCAGAAGTCAGTGAATATTTCAGAAGAACTAAGAGCCTGAAAAGGGGCATTAAGCAGAATAAATGATGTGAAGAACAATTCCTCAGAGAGATTCAGGAAGATACTACATTCATAAAATAAGAGCAGGCTGGTATGAAGCAAGAACAGTAGGAGAACAGGAAAGAGTTCTTGGAAATTAAAAACATACACCCCAAAATTGGGGTCAGTGGGGAAACCACCCATTGGAAGGACTGAATAGCAGAATGGAAATAGTTGAAAATTAAATTTGTGCTTCGGAAGCACAAATTAAGAAATTATCCAGGCTGGCTGGTTAGTTCACTTGGGAGAGTATGGTGCTGATAACACCAAGGTCAAGGGTTAGGATCCCATACCAGCCAGCCACCCCCCAAAAAAGAAATTATCTCATGATGAAAATAACTCAGGAAATATTTCAGAAGAAGAACCAATGATGGATAAAAGCATTATTCAAAGGAATGATAAATATTTCCCCAAAGCAAAGAATAGAATTTTGTAAGAAGAAGGAACTACCAATTACTAGACAGGAATATTGAGAAACAACACATACCTACACACATCTTGATTATTTGTTTTTTGGGTTTTTTTAATTCAAGGGTAAAGAGAGACTCCTATAAGCTTTCAGGAAGGAATGGGGGTGAAAATGGTTAGTTACAGCTCCCTCCTCACCCAAATTAACGAGATTGGCCTAATCAGAAATAGTTTACAAGTAGAGAATACAGCAATATCCACAGAATTCTGATGGACAAGGAATGGGAGCAGAGTTGATGTCCATCCAAACCATCATTCAAATTTGATGGCAAAATAAACACATTTTTAGGTATGCAGAGGTTTAACACATTCCATATATATACCGTTTCTGAAGAACATAGTTAGATCCACTCCAGAAAACATAGGATAAACTAGAAAAAGGAATAAACCCTGGAAAAATGTCTGTAACAAATATAGAAACAATAGGTTAATATTCCTAATATTAGCCCTGTCAATTACATTTTAAAATTATTTATTTATTTGTTTGTTTTTGTGTTTTTTTTTTTTTTTTTTTTTTTTTTTTGGCAGCTGGCCAGTAAGGGGATCTGAACCCTTAAGCTTGGTGTTACAACACCGTGCTTTAACCAAATATGCTAACTGGCCAGCCCTAAAATTTTAATTTATTTTTATTTTATTTTATTTTATTTTTGGCAGCTGGTTGGTACTGAGATCCAAACCCTTCACTTTGGTATAACCAACACCCTACCCATACCAACCAAGCTAACCGGTCAGCCCTCAATCACATTTTTAAAAAGACAAATAATAGAGAAGTAGACAAAGGACATGAAATCAATTTACGGAAAAAACTATGCATAGCCAATAACCCTCACTAATAATTGAAGAAATACAAATTAAAATGAGACTTTTTCCCACTGTATAAAATATTAATACAGGTTGGATTTTTTTTTATTCAAATAAAAAATACCGGTTAAGCATCCCTAATCCAAAATCTGAAATGCTCGGGCTGGCTGGTTAGCTCACTTTGTTAGAGCACAGTGCTGATAACATCAAGGTCAAGGGTTTGAATCCCCTTACCAGCCAGCTGCCAAAACCAAAAAAAAAAAAAAAAAGAAAAACAAGACAAAATCTGAAATGCTCCAGCAAGCATTTCCTTTGAGTGTCATGTTAACACTCAGAAAGTTTCAGAATTTGGAGCACTTTGGGTTTCAGATTTTTGGATTAGGAATGCTCAACTTGTAGTATGCAGTGTTGATTATTGTGTAAGAAAAATGGGTATGTAAATTTATTTTACCGCTTTGAATTTAATTTTGGCTTATCTGTCAATTTTAAATGATGTTTTTTGACAAAGCTTTCCCCTTTCTAGATATCTATGCTATATTATGCAAGGGTGTATGTATAAGAATGTTCAAAGCAGGATTTTTTATAATAGGGAAAATTGAAACCTGTCTATAAAGGGAAAGTTTTAAAATATAATACTTCTAACTATACAGTGTGATTTCTACACAGCACAAAAATGAGCTAGACTTATATGTATTGATGTGGAAAGATGATTATAATAAATCAAAAATGTAATTGTCAAACTATATATTATGGTCCTAATTTTTTAAAAATGCTGTATGTGTGTTTGAATATTCATAGAAACAAATCTGGAAGGAAACACATCAAATTGTTAATAGTTGTTAGACCTGGAGGCAGGGGAGGGAAGGAGTCACTAGATATTTGTTTTATATACTTTATGTAAGCGTGCATCATTTTATAATTTAACGAAAAAATTTTTAACCATCTTTGTATCACGTACTCTCTTATTGGATTATCTTGCTGTCTTACCAATCAAAATTGCCCTGAGTTCCTACAGTGGGATTCTTTTATGATAATTCTTATTTCATTTTGCTTTCTACTCTTGTGTATATGTTTTTCTTATTTTATGTTTCTGGAAGTCCTTATTTTGTCTTTTTCAAAATGAACAAAGTTTTCTATCTTATACAAGGGTACTTCATGAAGATATTTGTATTATCTTTCAATTCTTTTTTCCCAAACTTTTTGAAGTATCCTCATATATGATAAAGCCTTGTCATATAGCTTAATGTGTTAATCCAGTATTCTGTAGGTTAGTGTAATAAAATGGATGTCTGATGTTAGTTTCCTTTATGTCAACTCTGGAATTTTTTTTAAACAATAGCTAGATGTTTTTCTGAACTGGATCTATATATAGGTTAAGTAAAAAGTCAAATTTTATATCAGTCAAATGTTTAAGAGTCAAAATATGGATGTTGTGGTGATGATAAGAATAAATATGTGCTTTTGTATTTATATTAAAACTTTTAATTATTCTTTTTCTCTAAGTTTGGAATAGCTGATGCTGATGGATATTTAAGTTTGTATCAAACAAACTGGAAATGTTGTCCAGTTACTGGAAGCATGCCTAAACCATACCTGGTAAGCCAAGAATTCCTACCTTTAAATAAAGTTTGGATTTTTAATTTAAATAAACCAAGAATATGTATTTGAGGTGAGAAATATTAAAGCCAATTAATAAGATCTATGTAGTCCTATCTACTCTATCACTTTACTGCAAGCTCCTGTTTTTGTATTAAGTGAAAACTACTCTGTGAAGCATCAAAATCCTTAATCTCTGGTAATCTGGAATTTAACCTATATTGAACCAACTTGGTACCTCCAGAGACCCATGCTTCCTGTAGATTACTGGAGCCCTTTTCTAACCTCACTAAGCTGCAGTGGGCATCACACTTAAATAGAATAATTGAGAAACCAATACGTCTGGTTATTTTTCTGCAATTATCCCTTATGAACTAACAAAATAGAAAGGACATCCTGTAGCTGGTAGTATTATATTCTTGTCCATGTCTTTTTTAACAAAATGTTGATACATCTCTATTCAGACTTAATACAAGCTTAATGAACCTTCTACTGCTTTATAGCACACTGAATTTATATTTAATATACTCTTCAATGAAGCCCTTTATAGGACTAAGCATTACTTATCAGGAAGAAGTAAAGAATATAGGTTAATATTCTGGTAATTTGCCCAAGGTTAAATGCTAGAATACAGTACTGATCTAAGTGAAAGCAAGTAAGCAAGGGAAGGTTAGTTAGGGTACTATGGACAAATGTTAATTTTCTATCATATTTTCATTAGACCAACAGATTTAGATGTGCAGGTTTATGTTCTCTAAGGGACTGCTTTTTCTTTTTTTTAAATCTTTGAAAAGGTAAATTGGATTAAAAGTGTACATAATTGACTTTTGGAGATGAATGTAGATTTTGTTTGTTTTAAGGACACATCATCTAACCTAGCTACAGTGGTGTTCCAGGAAATGGGAAGAAGGCTCAAATGAAAAACATTTTATGTGGTGATTTTGGCATACTTAAAAAATTTATTTTTTATTAAGGAGAAATATCTAAATAAAACATAACTTGGAAGCTTTTATAATTGACTAAACCTCTCATAATTTCTTAAGTTACTGTTTGGTGGAATATTGAGAAATAAATTTTCTATTTTGGGTGAATATTAGTAAATTTTTTCTTCATTTATTTAAAAGTTTAAATATTTCTGAAAGATACATGATGTCAATTAATTTAACAAAGATAATTAAGTCTAAGATAATCTAAAATCCTTGTTTCTGTCTTCTCCTAAGACAAAAATTTTTACTTACTATACTAAAGGAAACATTTGCAATTTAACCTGCTTGTTATCTTTTTGAACTTTTGGTTGAACAAAAGCAAAGCCTTCATAAAGGGTTGTAACATATGCAGCCTACTTAAACAGCTCGGGAAGTGTGTGTGCATGTGTGCGTGCGTGTGTGTGTGTGTGTGTGTGTGTGTGTGTGTGTGTGTCTGTCTGTCTGTCTGTCTATGGCTGTGAAAGAGAAGGAGAGGCAAAATAAATGTTGCGAAATATTAATTATTGTTCAATCTGAGAAAAGAGTGTATGAAAGTTCTCTGTATTACTATTGTAACTTTTCTAAAGTTCAGGGGAGAAAAGATTGAAAGGGTTTAAGAAAGTCATAAACTACATGATCTCTTTTTAAATAATACATTAGCTGGTTTTGAAATTTTTAGTGACAACAGTAACATTTATTGTTTATAACCATTCCAGACTTGGCAGTGTCATAACAAAACAGCCAATGATTTTGTCTTCGTTAGTTCCTCCTCTTTGATAGCTACAGCTGGTCTTTCAACTGACAATAGGTAAGAGATAATAGTGGAATTGAAGTATGTGTATGTATGGATAGCTGAACTTTTTTTTTTTTTTTGCTTTATGTCCTTGTGTCTCAAGAATGTTTTTATAATTTTGCCTTTAAATATTTTTATTATAAAGACTTGTTTCTTACTTGGAGCATTTTTAGTGTGCTAATTGTAAAGCTAGGGAAATTCTGGTACCATTAAAAATAAAATTTATTCCTTTTGTATTTTTAATATGATGTTATGACTTTAGTGTAGGAGTAAAGGATTTGGTTTTTAGTAGAATGAATGTTTCTCCATATTACTCCCTATGTATCAATAAAACTTGAGGCAAAAAAAGGAACTGTTATTTACTGGCCATGTTATTTAGTTAAACTAGTTAATCCTCATCGTGGCCCTATTAGGTAGATATAATCACTGTTTCACAAAAAGAAGAGACTCAGACTTGTTAGTTGCACAATAGCTGGTAAGTGGCAGCCACCCCCCTGCAAAAGCTAAGTTTACAAGAAAGTGTCTCCTCCTTCCCCCATCTCCCCACCCTACTTTTGGCTTCCCTCTTGCAACTGAGCTCTGAGATCAAGGCCCACTGAAGTTGCTGAGCTTTTATATTAATCTGTAAGGCCTCACTTTGCAGTAGAAACAGGATTGTGAGACTATGGAGTCTTAAGCCTATCTTCTATAGAAATTCCTTACATGTTCCTTACATATACTTCTATATAGCAGAAATAAGTTTTTTTTGTGCTCAAGAAAATTCAGTGTCTTCTGCTATTTGTGTATGTCAGTCCAATTATTAGAGAATCAGTGAATACAAAAAGTAGCTTCCATATTCAGCCTTCCTATAACATTATTTATAAATACATGTTAATCTAAAGTTACTCAGTTTTATAAGCTAGTTTTTAAATTTTGTATAGAAATTGTGTGTAAATTCACTTAGGATGAATAAGTTCTGATGTTTTATTGCAGAGTAGGTCGACAGTTACTGTGGTTAGCAGTTAAATTTTATATCTTACATAATAGCTAGAGGAGAGGTTTGGAGAAGCTTTTGAATGTTTTTACCACAAAGAAATGATAAATGCATGAGGTGATTGATACATTAATTACCCTAACCTGATTATTATACAACTAATGTATGTAGCAAAACCTCAGATTATACCCATAAGTATGTATAATTACAGTGTGTCGATTAAAATTTTTTAAAAAAAACAGAAAACCTACAAATTTATATGGGGTAAAGGAATGTTGAAACAACTTAAAAAAAAAAACTCGGGCCGAGCCCGTGGCGCACTCGGTAGAGTGCTGCGCTGGGAGCGCGGCGACGCTCCCGCCGCGGGTTCGGATCCTATATAAGAATGACCAGTGCACTCACTGGCTGAGTGCCGGTCACGAAAAAACGACAAAAAAAAAAAACAAAAAAACTGAACTAGCTGACCTCTAAGACTTTACAAATGTGTTGTCCTGTAATAATATTTTTTAGTGGTATAATGCAAAATTGTGTATTTGGTTCCTGTTATTCAGTCTACTTTATTAAGCCCAGTTAGAGCGTCAATAAAATTTCCAGAAATTATATTTTCAAAATTGATTTTATGTAAATTTGTTGATTGTACTTGGCACTTTTATAAATTTAAGAACCTTCTGTGAGAATAAGGTTCAAATGTCATATAATTATATGAGACATACTTATTTTTTATTCTGTTGTTAACATTTTGTGTCACTCAAGAAGTAATCCTTCTTTTTTCCAGAAACATATGTTTGTGGGATACTCTTGTAGCTCCTGCCAATAGTTTAGTCCATGGTAAGTTATGAAAGCATTTTATAAATTTTGGAAGTCAAGAAATTCATAAACTAAAAATGATTTTTAAAGACATTTGTTTTTAATGACACATATTTATTAACCTGCAAGGTTTATTTTGTTCCTGAGGGCAGTTTGAAAGCAAAAAGATGCAATATACATAATTAACTCTTAACTATACCTTGATGAGGAGCAGTGGGACACAGATAATATAAAAATCATTTGTCTTTTCTTTGAATCTGATAGCCACAGGTCATCATTGTGAACATCAGATATTACCTGTTATTATGTTCCTTCTCACCACTTCTATTCAGCATTGTATTGGAAGTCCTAGCTAATGCAATAACAGAGGAAAAGAAAACAAAGGGTATATAGATTGGAAGGGAGGAAATAAAACTCTTTATTCACAGATGACATGATTGTCTGTGTAGAAAATCCACAAAGAATCTACAAAAGAAACTCCTGGAACTAATGCATGAGTAAAGTCATGCACTACAGTGGACCACATACATGATGGTGGTCCCATAAGACTATTGTAACTGTACCATATAGCCTATGTGTGTAATAGGCTATAACATCTAAGTTTGTGTCAGTACACTCTGTGATGTTTGCACAATGACAAAATCACCTAACAACATACTTCTTAGAACATATCCCCATTGTTGAATGCATGACTGTATAGCAAGGTCACAGAATACGAAGTCAATGTACTAAAGTCATTTGCTTTCCTATGTACCAACAATGAACAACTGCAATTTGAAATTTAAGAAACATTACCGTTTACATTAGCACCTAAAATAATTAAATACTGAGGCATGAATCTAACAAAATATGAACAGGTCTGTATGCAGAAAACTACAGAAGTGATGAAAGAAGATGACCTAAATAGATGAAGAGATATTCCATGTTCACAGATTAGAAGACTTATGTTATTGAAATTTCAGTTCCTCCCAAGTTTATAGATTCAACACAGTCGTAACCAAAATCCCAGCAAGCTATTTTTTAGGTATCAATAAACTGATCCTAAAATTTATATGGAAAGGGAAAGGATTTAGAATAGCCAATGAAATACTGAGGAAAAACAAACTTGGAAGACCCACACTACCTGATATTAAGACTTAGTATTTTAAAGTTACAGTAATCAAGATTTTGTGGTATTGGCTTAAGAATAGACACATAGATCATGGAACAGAATAGCTCAGTTATAGACCCACGTCTATATATTAGACTGATCTTTGATAAAGGCACAGAGGCAATTCAGTGGAGAAAGGATAGTCTTTTCATCAAATACTGCTAGAACAATTGAATGTCAACATGTTTAAAAAAAAAAAGAACCTAGATACAGACCTCACCTTTCACAAAAATTAACTCGAATCAAGGATCTACACGTAAAATGCAAAATGATGAAACTTCTGGAAGGAAACATAGGAAAAAATCTAGGTGACTTGAATTTGGTTATGACCTTTTAGATACAACACCATGATCCATGAGTGAAATGATATATCCAAGACTTAAAAGTTACCCACTTCTCAATGTCTGAATGGCAAATAAGTGTATGAAAAGGTGCTCAACATATGTAGTCATCAGAGACATGCACACTAAATTTGCTGTAAGATACTGCTGTATAAACCAAAATGGCCAAATTAGACTCAAGAATTGTAGTGTTGAAACTGGAATGCCTCATGTATTGCTAATAGAAGTATAGAATGGTACAACCACTTTGGAAAATTGTTTGACAGTTTCTAATAAAGTCACACACACATGATCTAGCAGTACATACTGTTACATTTATACCCAAGAGAAATGAAAACACATGTCTACAAAGAAGACTTAAACGGGAATGTTCTTAGCAGCTTTATTTAAATAGCCAAAAGCTGTGAACAATATAGATGTCCAACAGGAAACTGGTATATTTATGTAATAGCAGTAAAAAAGCATGACCTGCTGATACATAGGACAATATGGATTAATATCACGTTGACAGAATGAAGACAGACACAAAAGAATATATACCATAAGATTTCATTTATATGAAGATCAAAAACAGGCAAAATTCGGTGGATTCAAATCAAAATAGTGATTACCTTTGTGGGGGAGAAGGATTGACTATGAAGGAGCATGAGGGAACCTTCTGGGATGATGAAAATATTGTAGATCTTGATCTGAGTGATGGTTACACAGATGTTTCAATTTGTCAAAGCGCAACAAAGTATACACTTAAAATTTGTGCATTTTACTATGGGAAAGTTATGTCTCAAAGTGCTGGAAAACTTTGAAAATCCCATCTCTGTAATTAGTTTTATTTAGTTTCTTAAAGTAATAATAACTAAATTTTGTATATGCCAGGTACTGTACATGCTTTGTGTATGTTAACTAATTTAATCCTCCCACAACCCTGTTAGGCTGTCACATATTAGGTAGGAGATATTATCTCCTCTTTTACTAATGATGAAACCGAGACTTACATAAATAATTCACCTAAAATACATATTTAAACTCAGAAGCAATTAGGAGTTAAACCCAGACAGCAACTGGGATTTAAACCCAGGCAGTCTAACTCCAGGATCCTCATTCATTATGCCATATTCTCTTTGAGCTGTATACAGATTTTTTTTTCCTAAAATTTATTGGGCTGACATTTTTAAAGAACAATATTAATTGTATTTCTATATTTCTGATATTTTGCTGTGTCTTTAATTTCACAGATCTTTTCTTTCACAACATTTAATCTATTAGTCCCATCTAGTCTATTTTTATCTTGAGCATTGTAGTTTTTAATCTCAATAATTTTGATTTGGATCTTTCATGTCTCTATTTAACTTGCTCAGTCTTTAATCCACTTCTGAATATATACTGTACAGTTATAATGACTTTTAATTTTCTTATCTACTAATTCTATCATCTATGTCATTTCTGGGTTAGTTTTGATTGATGGGTTTTCCTTCTCCTTATGGGTTTATATCTTCCTGCTTCTTTGCATTCCTGATAATTTTTTATTAGATGCTAGGCATTATGACTTTTAACTTATTAGGTGCTGGTTGTTTTTGTATTCTGTAATATTCTTGAGCTTTGTTCTGGGACAAGGCTAGGTTACTTGGAAACAGTTGGATTGGGGGGAGAGGAAGGGCAGTATTTGGTCTAGAGCTAATTTTGCCCCCCAACTAAGGCAGACCTTTCTGAGTACTCTACCCAATACTTTGTGAATTATGCGGTTTTCTGCTATGGCCAGATATGGAACCCAGCTGAACTTACTACCATGGCCAGAAAATTCTCTCTAAGCAATAAGCTAGGACTGTAGTATGGCTCATCCAGTTTGTTTCGCACTTCTGAGATATCACTCTTCTTCATTGCCTCATGTCCAGTGCCTCAAATCATTGTTTTCTATATTTCATTTGATTTTTTTAATTGTTTTTAATTTGCAAGAGAGCAAATCTGGTCCGTTATACAATGTTGGCCAAAAGCCAGAAGTCTGCTTCTTTAATTGTTAAATAGTTTTTCCTTTTTTTTCTTTTCACTTTCAGCTTTTACTTGCCATGACAGTGGAGCCACAGTTTTAGCATATGCTCCAAAACATCAGCTGCTAATATCAGGTGGCAGAAAAGGTTTTACGTGTGTATTTGACCTTCACCAAAGACAACAGAAGCAGCTTTTCCAGAGCCATGACTCTCCTGTTAAAGCTGTTGCTATAGATCCAACTGAAGAGTACTTTGTTACAGGATCTGCTGAAGGCAATATAAAGGTAAATACAGTTGATGCCACAGTATCTACAAAATGAATTATGATATCTTCAGAAACCTTAGATTTTTAATTATATTGATACATTTAAATACCTGTAATAGTAATATTAACTCTTTTAGAATCAGCAGTACTAATTGCTATTTAATACATCTTTTGATGAATGAGATGTTTAAATTTTCTTAAAAATTTTCTATTTTTCAATTGTTTTTAAAAAATTAATGCTAAAGCACTAAATTTCTCATTGATGCAAACCTTTTAGATATTAAAATTGGTCTTGACTTAATGTTGAGAGTTATAATTTACTGAATTCAGTTTTCAGGTGCTGAGAAATACACTGACATTTCCTTTTATCCCACATTGTTCCCCATTTTTAAATAAATAACATCAGTTTCCAGTTACTCAGTGCCTAAATAAAGAATTCTCAATGTACCTGGATAAGCCCTATAGGTGGCAGTCCTTTTCAAACTCCATTGTGTTTAAAACTTAGAGGTCGTTTAAAACATTAAGCAGCTGTTAAAAATACAAATTTCTGGGTCCCACCCTAGAAGTACTTCATAAATCTAAGGCTCAGGAATCTGCATTTTTATAACACATATCTAGTGATTTTGATGGAGGGTCGTCTGGCCCCATTTGGAAATGGGTAAGTCAGTTTAGACTGGTTTCTATGTTATTTTACTGGTCAGCAACCCTATGCTTGAGGAGTCTAGTTTCTTAGAATTCACTAATTTAAGCACTAAAGAGCATATTAGTGCAATAAGATGGACTTCTTTGATAGAACCAGCAAATTGTTTCCGTAATTCTCAGCCAGAAAAGCTAGAATTGTAGAATTTTGAAAAGGCTTTTCTTAAAATCAAGTACATATACCAACAGAATTTTTCCCTTCACTTTGAAGCTAGTTTCTTTTTTGGACTACCTTCAGTTTAGAATAGGTTGTGGGGTTTTTTTAGATTAGTTGTTTAGTTTGTACTCAGATTCTGAGGTTAATTGTTTAACTTAATCTGAGGTTAATTAAAAAAAGATTTGAAAATATAGACTGTATTCAGAAGCCACAATTTAACAAATTTATATCCAGGATAGTATATATTAATGAATTTCTTTCAGTAGAGAAAGAAAGGTTTTTTAACAAAAAAGTGATCTATAAAATCAGGGAATAAATTGGTTTTCCTAAACCTAAAATGGATGTCCTGAAAGCGTTTAGGTCCTTCACATAACTGAAGATGCTTATAATTTACTTTAGAAACACACATTTATTTTGATAAGTAAGGGCTGAAAATAGAAAATTTTAGTAAATTAAGTATCCTGAAGGCTTGATAATTGACTTTATCTTGTAGTTAAAAATACAGATAAAGGCTTTGCCTGGTCTGAGGGCCTCTCGATGTCAGGTACTTCCCTCTTTTCAAGTGTTCCAATCCCCTGGTGAGTATTTGATATTATAGGGAGGGGACACTCTCTATACAACTACACAGCAAAAGCTCTGCTGAGAGAAAGGAAACCTTACTTATAGTCCCTATTACAAGTTTTTATAGTGTTGTACACTTAACTTCTTTGTATCTAAGTTTTCTCAACTCCAATGTAGGGTTAATAATACCTTACCCTCTTACTCAATGGATTTTTAAGTATTTAATAATATAAAAGCAATTGAATTGCAGCCTCCTATGCAGAATCAAGGTGTTATGATCTCAGGCCTACACAGACTTTTCTCAGTCTTTGTTTTGGAAATTCCTTATCTGCACAGGAAAGCAGCCCTGAAATTTTCATTTGGATTCTGAAGGTAATCATCAACCCCAATTTTTATTTTGTTCTTAATGTCTTTCAGATTTGGAGTCTTTCTACCTTTAGTCTTCTCCACTCTTTTATCAATGAACATGCTCGGCAGTCCATTTTTAGGAATATTGGAACTGGAGTGATGCAAATTGAGACAGGGCCAGCAAATCACATTTTCTCTTGTGGAGCTGATGGAACAATGAAAATGAGAATATTGCCAGATCAGTTTAGCCCCTTAAATGAAGTGTTCAAAAATGATGTAAAATTTATGCTGTAACATTTTCACAATAAGACATATATCATTTATCACCTGTTTCATGGAAGTGACAAACAGATATAATGTATAGTGATCACTCTCTATGCCACAGATAAGCTAATGCTTTCTTGTTTTCATATTTATTTTATGGAGCTTTGCCCTTGATGCACTGATGCCTTAAAAATTATCAAGGTCATTCAGAATTAGATTATATTGCCTAATGTGGAACATATAAGTAATGCTGTAATAATACATATTTATCGTGTGTTATAATGAATATGTCATAGTGTTAAAGGAGTTTTGTTTTCTTGTTGATAAACTTTTCGGCAGATATCTCTGCATGAATTTCTTTCACAGTAAAAGTACTCTTTATGTAAAGATAATTGTACATAATTCTCGTCACTTAATTCACCACACGCTCACTTCCTTTATCAGACTTACACATCTCAGACTCTTCTATTAGTGATAGGGTGATGCTTGGGTAAGAATCAAATAGATAATATCTTTATTAAAACTGTCATTGGGACTTCAGTGATAAATAAGCCAAACGGCTCATTATGTAAAGTTTTCATCAGTTTTCCCTCCAAAGCTTAAATTGTATGTGTGCATATGTATGTGAATGTATATATATATGTGTGTATATATCTTACACATCTTACTTGAACTTAGTTTGTATATATATAAGCAAAAATAAGTCTTTTCATGTGTTTTTGTGCCATAACAACTATTGCCACCAGAATAATAGCTTTTCTTGCAACTTTTTTTCATTTTTAAAAAGATTTTGAATTCCCATCCTAATTTTGAAATAAATTTTAAGACTTCCAAGATTATTTTAAAGATTACACTGGGTCAAATAAGTCTTAGCAGGCAATAAAGATTCTGTGTTGGCATGTATAAGACAGTTAAAAGTAAGTTTGTAAATTTGGCAAAGAATTTTTGAGCATCAGACAAACATTTTACTTAAATTTTATTTTATCTTATTTTTTAGGTGCTTTTAGTCTGAAAATTCTGAAAACCTTATAACAGTGTTTTTAGAAACAAATATGAAAACGGTCAAATTAAATTGATAGTATTTAGAATATAAAATACTCTCCAGATCTACTATTAATAGAAAATAAACTAAACCTTATATTTTATTATTTTTGTCAAAACATATTATTTTATTATAAAATATGACCAAAATATTAAAAATGCACAATGCTTCTAAAATATGCTAATCCTATTTCTGTCTGTTTTGTGCTATAACTTTTCTGATTCAGAATTATGGAAAACTTGATAAATACTTAATTTTAACCAATGAGACTGGAGGCAGATGGGAGTGTTTATGGGACAACTATATACTATTTAGTTTAAATATATTTTGTTTAATAGGAACTATAAAATACAAGAATTTTTATGTAATAAAATATGAACAACTATTATCTTGGAAATTAAAGAGTCAAATAAAGCAAGGAAATGAAGGGCTGGTAAAATGAATTTTGTAATATCCTCAGGATGCTTTTACCTTAAAAGTATATTGTTAAAGATTTTGTAAATTGCATTTCATAATTTTAAATATGTTGAGCAAATTGCAGTGAAAATACCATTATTATGTAGAGAGTTTATATGCACATAATAACCCGTACCTGTAAATTGTGTAATAACAATATGTGACTATTTTGCCATGGAGAAATCTATGACAGCATTGCACGCAATGCTATTGTTTGATGTAGTTAACCTTAAGTTATTTTCCAGTAATTTCTTCATAAATCAAGGTTCAAAGGCTTTAAACACTTTCAGTGAGATGGAAAATTTACTATTGTGCTTATTAGAGCAAAAGGCATTACAGATGAACAATTAAGCATTTTACTTGAGGGTTTATATGAATAATGATAAATTATGTAAGCCGTATGTATTTACATCCAGAGTCATAATATTTTAAATAAACAATCATGCAGTGACATTTTTTTGGCATGCTATTGTTTTAAGTGATATTTGTGCCAATTTAGTTGACTTAATTATGTGATATTTTCAAATGGAGAGTTTCTCTATTTGTATTTGGTTAATGTAGGGAGGATTGAATAACTTTCCTAAATACCCTGTTCTTCCTTTTCTACAATCTTTTTAATAGGGAAGCATTATTCAAGAAAGTTGGGAATAAAAATAGTTGAAATGTGTGTCTAAGTATAAAATGATGTATACATATGTAAATTTTCATTGTCCACATTAGTGGAGTGGATACATCAAAATAACGTTTTTTAAATTGTATGTTTTCTGAGAATCTGGTTTTGTGATGATATAAGAATCACAATTTGCTGAAATGTAGGATTTTTCTTCACTAAAACCATGGGACAGTCATCTCCATCCTCCTTTCTTGCCCTCTCTTTGCCCCTTGCCTGCCCTTATTTATAAAACAAAAATTATCTAAAAAAAAAATGTTGCAGACTTCTGGTCAAGATGGCAGAATAGACGGTCCCCAGCATCACCATCTCCCACAATCAACCAATTTACAACTATTAAAAAGCAACGACTACCAAGCTGGGTCTGCTAGAGCTCACAGGATGAGGAGGAGAGATCTACGGAGTTTGTGAAGGTGAGAGAAGTTGCAATCAGAGAAAGAAAGGACTGTTCTGACCATTTTGAGCCCCAGCCACTTCAAGGCTGGCCCTGGTGAGCATGCGGAGCAAGAGCTGGCAAAAGCTGCAGCTGTGCCCTTTGTATGAAGTTCCTCAGTGTTCCTTGGTGTCCCCCAGGCCAGCTAGACCACTAACAGTGTTCCCAGGGGAGCGAGGGGCCACAGACAACTAAAAAAAAGGATCCACTCAGGCTGGTGCATCATCTCAAGGGACCAGCACACGGCCCATCCTATGGGAAGTGTTTAAGAGTGTGTGGGCACTGGGGAAGATGGGCCCACAAGGGGAACATTGGCACACAGCATGAACAGCTGATCTGCTCCCCAGCCAGCACAGGATCACTGAGTGGAGACTGGTCAGGAATATAGAAGTGCAGGGGGTGCAGTTTGCTGAAAATACTCAGGGGCAGACCAGAGTTTCCACACAACCCAGGTGTACCAGACCTCACAAGACCCAGAAGTGCTTACAAGATCAACAGTTAAAACTTGAGCTGCACAAAAAGCCTTCCCCAGAGAATCAGCAGCAAAGCAGCAATTTAGCTCAACCCAAGTGCTGGTTCCCACAGGAAGTTCCCCTATTTTAGAAGTAAACAAACAACAAATTAGTTCCAGGGCAGAGTTTAAGTGGTGGGGGTAGCTAATGCAACACAAACTGAAAATTAAAAAAAAAAACAAACCACAGATTAGAGAGAAAATTTTGATATTAACCAGTAAAGGTCTAACACCGCCAAAGAACATCTATAAAACCTAGAAAGACCAGAAGTTCCCTGGGCTCCCACCTGGGGTGGGGAGAGGGCCAAGGGCCTCAGCCATGCCCCCCGCAACATCCACATCCAGCCCAGCAATGACCAAGCCCCTGATGGAAGCCCCTGGGCTCCTGAGCTGGGGTGGCAGATGCTAAGGGCCTCAGCCACAGCCCCCCCATCTGCGTATAACCCAGCAAAAACCACACGGTTGCCACTAGAAGCACCCCAGGCTCCCAAGCCATGGTGGAGGGTCCAAGGCCCTCAGCCATGTGCCCCCAATGCCCTCATCCAGCACAGCAATAAGCACCGAGCCACCGCTGGAAGCACCCCAGGCTCCCAAGCCAGGATTGGGGGGACCAAAGGCCTCAGCTATGCCCCCCACCCATCCACATCCAGCCCAGTGATGCCCCAGGCTCCTGAACTGGGCGGCAGGTCGATGGCCTCAGCCACATCCACCTGACATCCACATCCAGCCCAGCCACCACTGGAAGCCCCTGGGCTCCTCTGCCAGAGTGAGTGGGGGTGCCATGGGCTTCAACCATGACTCCCCCTTTCCTTGTTCTCCAACTCTGTCCCCCTTTCCCTTCCTCTCTCCCCTTCGACCCCAACTGCTCTACGACAACATCTTAGAACAACAACAAAAAAAAACTTTTCAAGAACATTGTAAGAGCTAAATTTCTCTCAAGTGATAAAAATCTTAAAATAGGATTTTTTTCCGAAGGGTGGGGTATGCATAACAGTCACAATGATGGCAAGTATGAACCTATCAAGTCAGTAAACTGAAGGCATGGAAAACTTGATAAACAATTTTTACTCAAAACTTCCAAAATAAAATGATATTGTGATGATAAATATAAAAAATAAAAGTTGCAAAAATTTCTCACATTGGTCTCAATTGAAACACAGCACAAAGATACACATTTAACGTAAAGCCTTATACAAAGTTAGGATGAGAAATGAACTTTTTAAAAAGATCGGAAATGTAGACAGACATTTTTTTCTAAACAAAAAATTTAAATGTCACATGGCAGGAGACGACAGTCAAAGCTGAAAGAAAAGGTTGACTAGAAAAAATATTTGTATAGTGATAGGAAATATGTCAATGTCCCTGTACACAAAGAGAACTTTAAATGGTTAAACTGTGAATAACCCCTTTCACAGAACAGAACCTTGAAAAAGTCAACAAGCATAATGTATGTTCTATAACGTATGTTCATGCTCATTAATGGAATATTAAAAAGGTAGCAGTGTAATACCATTTTTCATTAGATTGGTATAAGGTCAAGACAGTGACAATATCCATTTTGGTGAGGAGGCAAGAAAATGGGCACACTCCAGTATTGGTAGAACTACGTGCTACAGAGTTACCTGGGTGTGTGTTAAAATTGAATACATATACCTTTCAGTGAACAAGCTTACTTTTGAGAAATTATTGTATGAAAATAAAAGCACCAATGCACGAAAATGTTTGTACACATATATTTATTGAAATATCTAATGGGGTAAAAAAAAAACCTGGAAATAATCTAAATGTTAATCAGTAGGTAAATGGTTGAATAAATTGTGGTACATTCATATAGTGGAATATTCTCTCACCACTAAAAAGAGTTTGATTTGTAACCATTGACCTCAAAGAAGTTTGGTGAGAAAAATTACAAAATAAAAGGTATAATATGCCATATTGTTTGAGGTCTTTTATAGTGCTGCACATATGTATGAGAAAGAAGTGTGTGTGGATAAATACAAACTTTTAACATAGGGGAAGGGAAGGGAGGGGTGGTAGTATTACAAATTCCTTAAAACCCTGCTCAGTAAAGTAATACCAAAGATAATTTTGTGAATGTGTGTTAGTGAAAAAAAAAAAACAACTTTATTTTTATTCCAAATATGACTTAATGACTGGGAGCTGCTCTGTTCAGTAACGTGATCTTGTGATATTTCCCTTTGAATTATTGAGATATATATATATATATATATGTATATATATATATTTTTTTTTTTTTTGAGAAGCAACCTGGTTTGATGTTGAGATATTTTTGATGCTTGATTTATGTAAGCCAACATGAAGAAAACTAGGCAAACGATAATACTTCCAATGTATTTTAAGAACTCATAGGGCCTCTCCTAATGAGAAGCTTTATGGAAAAAAATGCCCCATCTAGAGTTCACATTAGAGAAAGCTTCATGTATAGATGAGTAGAGCGCCACAATTGAGAATAATAGCAATCATCACCTAAATTTCAACTATTTCACTCATCCCTTTAAAAAAAAAAATAATTAAAAAAAAAAATCAGTGACCATGCCTAAGCATATTAGGTGGCAGAGAATGTAACAAACTTAAAATTGCACGTAAGTTGGGAAATAAACATCTAAGACCTCCAAACCCCACAGTGGAGCAGAAAATGATTGTTTGGAAGAGGAACATGTAGAAGAGTGCAAAAGGGTTCTGCTGGTAGTGATACAGTGTGAACTTGAGGTCAGAAGGAAAGAAGGGTCTCATTCTAAATGGTGAGCTAGACCAAGTCATAACTCTGGCTGCTGAGAAATAGAAAATAAGGGCTTGGAAATTGTACGTGAGCAGATGTAAAAATGTTGGGAAATTAGTTCTGGGAGACAAGGAGGCATCTGGGGAGGAAGTGATATTTTTTTGGAGGCTAATGGACGAAGGGAAAAAAGGAAATAAATGAAAGTAAGAGTCCTATTTAACAAGATATCAAAGAATCCAAAAAAGACAGACATCCCCCAAAGGTGCATTTTTTTAAAGAGAAAGTGCGCTTCACTTTACAAATAAAATACTGAGCACCTGAAATAAAGAGTAAATCCTCCATATTCTTCCCTGTGCTTGTAAATGGGATTGTTTGCTGTTGTAATTTCATGTGTAGAGTTTCTACTACACATGAAAAAAAAAATCTTCATACAAGTTTACTAAAAAAAAAAAAAAATTGAATGTATTGAACCATTCCAAAAATCACAGTAATCCAAAACATTCTAACTTGAATTAAATATTAATTGAACTAGCAGCTACATTCATGAGAGAACACAGGAATTGGGAACTTAAAAACATACAGGAATAAATAGTAGGAAGATGTGTAACAGGATGTGCATGAACTCAAGAACAACACTGAAGAAAAAGGCAAAATTATAAATTAAGTCTAAACTAGAAGAGGCCCAAGGAAGATTAGATAAGACTGAAAGCAGATAGTGAACCGAGAGGATAAAAATTAAAGGAGCCAAAAAAAAAGTATTGCAGGGAAAGTGATATAAGAAACACACAAAAGGACCCCCATACCAGCCAGGCACCAAAAAAAGAAGCACAGAAAAGAAAATTCAATTTTTATTGGTGGGCAGAGCTCTGGATGCAGAGGTAGGATTATTCTCAGGACTTAAAACTGAATGGAATTTTCCCTGCTGGATTTTGAAGTTGCTTGGAACAATATCTGGCACTCAATCAAAAATTACTGGACATAAGTAGATGCTGAAAAATGTGATCCATACTCAGAGAAATATCAGTCAATAGAAGCAGACTCGGAAATGACAGACATGATGGAGTTAGTAGAAATGGGCTTTAAAATAATAAATATGCACAGGAACTAAAGGAAAACATTAACATAATATAGGAGATGTTTAAAAGGACCTTATTGAACTTACAGAGCTCGAAAATATCTGAAGTGAAAAGTTCACTGGATATATTTAATTCTAAATTAGATATTTTGGAAGAAAAGACAAGAGAATTTAAAGACATGGTGATTGAAGCCATCCAAAATAAAGCAGAGAGAGTAAAAAATTAGAAAAAAATACAACACAGAAAGGCACATTGATCAATCAATGGTGCATAATATAAGTGGTATGGTACAAGTACTTTGAATCACAAAAGATTTAAAAAAGAAGGGTGAGAAAAAATATTTGAAAAAATATTTGAAATGTAACAGCTTAAAAATTTCAAATATGAGTTGAGCCAATTAGCTGAGTTGGTTAGAGCATGGCATTGTAACACCAGCAGCAAGGGTTTGGATTCCCATACCAGCCAGCCACAAAAAAATAAAATAAAAATTTCCAAATGTGATGAGAACTATAAACCTGGACACACAAGAAGCACAGAAAGCCCTAGCAGGATTAACACATACACACCAACCACCAATGTACATCATAATCAAATTGTTGAAAAACAGTGACAATGAGAAAATCTTAAACCCAACCAGAGGAAAATGAAAAATTACGTGAAGAAAAGTAAAAAACACATTTTAAAAAAAACACACTGTTTTCCTCAGAAACTATACTCAAGCCAAGAGACAATGAAACAATACCTTTAGAGTGCTTGGGGTGGGGGGTGGCAGGAAAAGAACTGTCGAACAAAAAATCTACATCTAGCAGAAATATCTTTCAAATGAGGGCAAACCAAAGCCCTTTTTATGGAAAAGAAGCTGAGAGAATTTATTGCCAGATTTGAACTACAAGAAATATTAATGGGAGTTCTTCAGTCTGAAGGATGTTAACCAAAGTAAAATAACCACCTGGTTGAGGATAAACAAAGAAAGTGTGAGAACTTGGTAAATGATTCTAGAATGGGGCAGCAACCTGGACCAAAATGGTTGGAATGCTTCACTCCACTACATGTGCAGGTCATATTTATAGCCAGAGAAAAAGAAGTGACAGAGGGAAGCAACCTGATTGGCTGCAGTCAGCATTGCCTAATTCAGTCACATTTTGACAGCTTTTAGCCTCTGACTGGCTAGAGGTTCAGTCACTATGATTGCCTGAGAGTCGCGTGGTTACAAGTGTATACTCATAGGTTAGATGACAGTCTGTTTATACAGCAACTTAGGATACATTTCACTATGTATGGAGAAACCCTTAGTTCAAACTCAAAACATGTACGGAGGCACCTTTCAGCCAAACATCTTTCAGAGTGTTTCAATTAAACTGTGCCTAAAGCTCAAGCTGAGGTGGTGTCTCTGCTCCATTTTAGGTGCGTTAACCAGACTGAGGCTATTTTCCTTGTCAAGGACAAAAAATACTTGATGGAGACTTGGGTCTACACTAAAAAATGAAGAGCTCCAAATACAGTAAATAAGTGGGTAAATAAAACTTTTTTCTCCTAATTTCTTCAAAAGATATTGTTTAAAACAAAAAGTAACTATAATTTGTGGGAATTATACATAAATAGAAGTAAACCATATGACAATCATAATACAAAGGGTATTATCTGTAATAAACTTTACAAAGGTGATTGTTATGGACTAAATTGTGTCTCCCCCCATTCCACCCCCTCCAAATTCATGTTGAAACCCTAACCCCCAATGTGACTGTATTTGGAGATAGGCCTTTAAAGAGGTAACTAAGGTTAAATAAGGTCTTAAGGGTGGGGTCCTAACTCAATATAACTGGTGTTCTTATAAGACAAGGGAGAGACACCTGGGTTGTACATGCACAGAGAAAAGATCATGTAAGAACACAGGAAGAAGGTGGCCATCTGCAAGCTAAGGAGAGACTGAATATGTTGACACCTTGATGTTGGAATTCCAGCCAAGGCCTGTGAGAAAATAAATTTCTGTTGTTTAAGCCACCCAATCTATGGTATTTTTTATGGCAGTCCTAGCAAACTAATACAGTGATTATGTAATATTTTGTATTGCCGGAACAAACCAAGAGCACTCCCACTGATCAGATTTGCAACAATTTGAGCAAGAAATGTATTGTCAATTGTATGTAAAACTTAATATACTGAGTAACCAACTACTCTCCTAAATTAGAGGCTTAAAATAATAACCATTTCATAATTTAATGTTTCATGATTTTGTTAGTCAGGAATTCAAAGATGACTCATCTGGGCAATTTTGCTCCATGTAGCATTGACTGGGATCACTTAGTGTATTCAGCTGGCAGTATAGCTAGTCTGAAGAACCCAAGACAGATTTACCCACAGTACCACATGCCTGAGTGGGCATGACCAGAAGTCTGAGCTCAAGTGTGGTTCTCTTTCTCTGCACGTAGTTCAGGGCTTTTCCACATGGTCTGTCCAACACAGTCCAGACTTCTTACGTGGGCTCTGTAGTGGATTGAATTATGTTCCCCTCAAACTCATTGAAGCTTGAATTGTACTCCCAAAGTTTTATGTATTAGAAATTTAGCCCCCACTGTGACTATTAAGAGGGTAGGAAATCCTATTATGGTAATTGAAAAGTAGAGCCCTGAAGAGGTGATTGGATTATAAGACCGCACAGTAGTGAATGGATTAAAAATGGTGGTCAAGGGCATGATTCTGAGAGTTTTATTTATTTTTATTTTTTATTTATTTATTTTTTAAATTTTATTTTGTCGATATACATTGTAGCTGATTATTGCTCCCCATCACCAAAACCTCCCTCCCTTCTCCCTCCCCCCCCCAACAATGTCCTTTCTGTTTGCTTGTCGTATCAACTTCAAATAATTGTGGTTGTTATATCTTCTTCCCCCCCCCCAGTTTTGTGTGTGTGTGTGTGTGTGTGTGTGTGAATTTATATATTAATTTTTAGCTCCCACCAATAAGTGAGAACATGTGGTATTTCTCTTTCTGTGCCTGACTTGTTTCACTTAATATAATTCTCTCAAGGTCCATCCATGTTGTTGCAAATGGCAGTATTTCATTCGTTTTTATAGCTGAGTAGTATTCCATTGTGTAGATGTACCACATTTTCTGTATCCACTCATCTGATGATGGGCATGTGGGCTGGTTCCAACTCTTGGCTATTGTAAAGAGTGCTGCGATAAATATTGGGGAACAGGTATACCTTCGACTTGATGATTTCCATTCCTCTGGGTATATTCCCAACAGTGGGATAGCTGGGTCGTATGGTAGATCTATCTGCAATTGTTTGAGGAACCTCCATACCATTTTCCATAGAGGCTGCACCATTTTGAAGTCCCACCAACAATGTATGAGAGTTCCTTTTTCTCCGCAGCCTTGCCAGCATTTATCGTTCAGAGTCTTTTGGATTTTAGCCATCCTAACTGGGGTTAGATGGTATCTCAGTGTGGTTTTGATTTGCATTTCCCGGATGCTGAGTGATGTTGAGTATTTTTTCATATGTCTGTTGGCCATTTGTATATCTTCCTTAGAGAAATGCCTACTTAGCTCTTTTGCCCATTTTTTAATTGGGTTGCTTGTTTTCTTCTTGTAAAGTTGTTTGAGTTCCTTATATATTCTGGATATTAATCCTTTGTCAGATGTATATTTTGCAAATATTTTCTCCCACTCTGTTGGTTGTCTTTTAACTCTGTTAATTGTTTCTTTTGCTGTGCAGAAGCTTTTTAGTTTGATATAATCCCATTTGTTTATTTTTCCTTTGGTTGCCCGTGCTTTTGCTGTCGTATTCATGAAGTCTGTGTCCAGTCCTATTTCCTGAAGTGTTTCTCCTATGTTTTCTTTAAGAAGTTTTATTGTTTCAGGGTGTATATTTAGATCCTTAATCCATTTTGAGTTGATTTTAGTATATGGTGAGAGGTATGGATCTAGTTTCATTCTCCTGCATATGGATATCCAGTTCTCCCAGCACCATTTGCTGAAGAGGCAGTCCCTTCCCCAGTGAATAGGCTTGGTGCCTTTGTCAAAGATCAGATGGCAGTAAGTGTGTGGGTTGATTTCTGGATTCTCTATTCTATTCCATTGGTCAGTGTGTCTGTTTTTATGCCAGTACCATACTGTTTTGGTTATTATAGCTTTGTAGTATAGCTTAAAGTCAGGTAGTGTTATGCCTCCAGCTTTATTTTTTTTGCTCAGCATTGCTTTGGCTATGCGTGGTCTTTTATTGTTCCATATAAATGTCTGAATAGTTTTTTCCATTTCTGAGAAAAATGTCATTGGAATTTTGATGGGGATTGCATTGAATTTGTATATCACTTTGGGTAGTATGGACATTTTCACTATGTTGATTCTTCCAATCCAAGAGCATGGAATATCTTTCCATCTTCTTGTATCCTCTCTAATTTCTCTCAGCAGTGGTTTGTAGTTCTCATTATAGAGATTTTTCACCTCCTTGGTTAACTCAATTCCTAAGTATTTAATTTTTTTGGTGGCTATAGTAAATGGGCAGGCTTTCTTGATTTCTCGTTCTGCATGTTCACTGTTGGAGAAAAGAAATGCTACTGATTTTTGTGTGTTGATTTTGTATCCTGCTACTGTGCTGAAATCATTTATCAATTCCAGCAGTTTTTTTGTAGAGGTTTTAGGCTGTTCGATATATAGGATCATGTCATCTGCAAACAGGGACAGTTTGACTTCATCTTTTCCAATCTGGATGCCCTTTATTTCCTTCTCTTCTCTGATTGCTCTGGCTAGTACTTCCAACACTATGTTGAATAGGAGTGGTGAGAGTGGGCATCCTTGTCTAGTTCTTGTTCTTAAAGGAAAAGCTTTCAGCTTTTCCCCATTCAGGATGATATTGGCAGTGGGTTTGGCATATATGGCTTTAATTATGTTGAGATACTTTCCCTCTATACCTAACTTATAGAGGGTCTTTGTCATGAATGAGTGCTGAACTTTATCAAATGCTTTTTCAGCATCTATAGAGATGATCATATGGTCCTTGTGTTTGACTTTATTAATATGGTGTATCACATTTATTGATTTGCGTATGTTGAACCAACCTTGCATCCCTGGGATGAATCCCACTTGATCGTGATGAATAATTTTTCGTATGTGTTGCTGTATTCTGTTTGCTAGTATTTTAGTGAGGATTTTTGCATCTATATTCATCAAGGATATCGGCCTGTAGTTTTCTTTTTTGGTTATATCATTACCTGGTTTTGGTATCAGGATGATGTTTGCTTCATAGAATGAGTTTGGGAGATTTGCGTCTGTTTCAGTCTTTTGGAATAGTTTGTAAAGAATCGGTGTCAATTCCTCTTTGAATGTTTGGTAAAATTCTGCTGTGAATCCATCTGGTCCTGGGCTTTTCTTTGTTGGGAGCCTTCTGATAACAGCTTCAATCTCCTTTATTGTTATTGGTCTGTTCAAATTTTCTACATCTTCATGGTTCAGTTTTAGGAGCTTGTGTGTGTCCAGAAATTTATCCATTTCCTCCAGATTTTCAAATTTGTTGGCGTATAGTTGTTTATAGTAGTCTCGAATGATTCCTTGTATTTCGGATGAATCAGTTGTAATATCGCCTTTTTCATTTCTAATTTTTGTTATTTGAGTCTTCTCTCTTCTTTTTTTTGTTAGCCATGCTAATGGTTTGTCAATTTTATTTATCTTTTCAAAAAACCAACTTTTTGATTCGTTGATCTTTTGAATTGTTTTTTGGTTTTCTATTTCATTCAGTTCTGCTCTGATCTTAATGATTTCTTTCCGTCTGCTAACTTTAGGTTTGGATTGTTCTTGTTTTTCTAGTTCTTTAAGGTGAAGTGTTAGGTTGTTCACTTGCCATCTTTCTATTCTTCTGAAGTGAGCATTTAATGCAATAAATTTTCCCCTCAATACTGCTTTTGCAGTATCCCACAGGTTTTGGTGTGATGTATCATTGTTTTCATTAAATTCAATAAATTTTTTGATTTCCTGCTTGATTTCTTCTTGGACCCATATGTCATTAAGTAGAATGCTGTTTAATTTCCATGTGTTTGTATAGTTTCCAGAGTTTCATTTGTTATTAATTTCTAGTTTTAATCCATTGTGGTCTGAGAAGATACATGGGATAATTCCAATTTTTTTGAATTTATTGAGACTTGATTTGTGACCTAATATGTGATCTATCCTGGAGAATGATCCATGTGCTGCTGAGAAGAATGAATATTCTGAGGTTGTTGGGTGGAATGTTCTGTAGATATCTGCCAATTCCAATTGGTCTAGAGTCTTGTTTAGATCTTGTGTTTCTCTGCTGATTCTTTGCCTAGATGATCTGTCTAATATTGACAGTGGGGTGTTCAGGTCCCCTGCTATTATAGTATTAGTGTCTATTTCCTTCTTTAGGTCTAATAGAGTTTGTTTTATAAATCTGGCTGCTCCAACATTGGGTGCATACATATTTATGATTGTTATGTCTTCTTGATGGATCAGACCTTTTATCATTAAGTAGTGTCCCTCATTGTCTCTTTTTATGGTTTTTAGTTTAAAGTCTATTTTGTCAGATATAAGAATAGCTACTCCAGCTCGTTTTTCTTTTCTGTTTGCATGGTAAATCTTTTTCCATCCTTTCACTCTTAGTCTGTGTGAATCTTTATGGGTGAGGTGGGTCTCTTGTAGGCAGCATATAGTTGGGTCCTGCTTTTTGATCCAGTCAGCCAATCTGTGTCTTTTAATTGGGGAATTTAAGCCTTTTCCATTAAGAGTTGTTATTGAAAGGTGTTGATTTATTCCTAGCATTTTATTGGTTGTTTGGTTGTCTTAGGTGTCTTTTGTTCCTTGCTTTCTGATTTACTGTTTGCTTTCTGTGTTTGGTGGTTCCTTAGGTTGTAGATAGTGTTTTTGTTTGATTTCCTTGTACATTTCCTCTTTCAGATCCTGTATACTTTTCCTCATTTCATCATGATGTCTAGCTGAGTTTTCTTGTATCTCATTCAGTTTCCTTAGAATTATCACTCGAAATTCCTTGTCAGTCATTTCAAGGGCTTCTTGTTCTATAGGATCTAGAGTTTGAGATTTATTAACTTTTGGTGGTGTACTTTCTTGATTTTTTGTATTTCTGGTATCTTTTTTTTGGTGTTTATTCATTGTGGCAGGGGGTTGCACAGACCACCGGTTTGAGACTAATGACTAACTAGGATGTTGCTGTGGTTGCCAATTTGGTATGGCTCCCTCCGTGACTGCTCAGTTGGCCTCTAGTGCGTTGTGTGTGTGGTTGCCTCTGGTCTTGGGCTTCTCTGGGGAGCCACCTTTCTGGTCAGCTTGGACTCTGCTGGGCTGGTGGATCACGTACCACAGGGTGTGTGATCTCTGTTGAGCTTTCACTTCCTGTGCAGGACTTCTCCCGGTTCCGTGTGCTCTGGCCCAGGCTGTTAGATCGTGCAGTGGCGACCCCACCGGGTGTGTGGTTTCTGTCGAGTCTCCGCCTCCCTGGCCGCACGTCTCCCCGCTCTGTGCGCACTGTGCTGGGCTGGGGCGTGTCTTCTGTACCCCTCGTCTATCAGCTGGGCCTTCAAGACCCTGCTCGGCACCGCCTCGCCCAGGAAGTCTACCAGGTTTCTGCTAGGCACAGACGACCGGTCGCTCTGGGTGCCTTTGTAGCACTGTGTAGATCTTTCTCGGGTCTTGTTCACCTTTGTATCCCCCCGGTATAAACCGAGCCTAGCGCCCGCCTGCAGCCTGCTCTCCGGCAGGTTCAAGTGGACCTGGGAACTCTCCTACCACACTATTCCCAACCAGAAATTCGTTAGGCTTTTTTCCAAACTGGTGGCTGCAGAGATGGTATCTGCCTCCCTGTAACAGGAAGCTTACCGGGGGCCGGAGTCCAGGGTGTGGTGGAGTGACAGTCGGCCCGCCCGTACTTCCTTGCCCTCCCAACACTGGCTGGGGATGCCCCACGCCACCAGCCCCACCAGAGATCTGGGGAGGGAGATTCTGAGAGTTTTAAAAGAAGAGAAGAGTTTGTCCTGCTCTCTCTGCTCTCTCTGCTTCCACCATCTTGCAGTGTGAGACCCCCTGGGTCACTGTTGCCACCACCAGATGGACTTTGGACTTAGCCTCAGAAACTGTAAGCAATAAATTTCATTTTCCTTATAAATCACCCAATTCCAAATATTTTGTTATAAGCAACACAAAACGGACTAATACAGGCTCCAAGAATGAATGTTCCAAGAGATAGCTGAAGTTGCCAGTCTCTTAAGGCTGGGCCTTGAACCTTGCATGGTGTCATTTCTATCATATTCTGATGGTCAAAAAATGCAGAATCCATCCATATTTAAGGGGGATCATAGACTCCACCTCTTAAGGGGAAAAATGTCAAAGAACTTGTGTCCATTTAAAATCTGCCACGATTCATCCTCTGTTCATAAATTATTTATGTTCCTTCCACATGCAAAATATACTCACTCCCAACCAAAAAATCCAATAGTTTCATCCTATTAATTCAACAGAGTCAGACCTGATCCCAAGATTTCATCATTTATTCAGGTCCAGCTGTAGATTAGGCTCCTTTAGGGGTTTTTTAAGTATGATACCTCTCAATCTGAAGAAGCTGTGAAATAAGGAGACAAGTTAAATACCTACCTTACATCAAACATATAGTGGTGAGACAATGATAGGATAGTTATCTCCTATTCAAAAGGGGAAAATAAGAATCATAGAAGTCCCTGGTCCATAGAGATTCTGAAATTTAGCAAAGCACATATCACCAGTTCCTTGAATAATCCTTTTCCCTGGAAGTAATTCTCCACAGCTCTTGCTCCACCCTCTGGGTTATTTTATTTATTTATTTATTTTATTTTTATATCCTCTGAGTCATTGAGTCATCCTTCTTTTTCTGTGAAAGTGGCTCATGTTTTCAATGGAATAGTCTTCTCAGCCTGTTTCCTGGCCAGAAAATTTGAAGGTTCAAAGACCTCTTTATATTTCGTACTTTTCTCATTCTTTATGGTTCAGTTTAATAAAATTGCTTTAAAGACTCTGGGGTTTCTTATATGTGAAATGCTAATCTATTTCACTAGACAAAAGCCATACCCATGTTTCTTTGAAATAGGTTATTCTCTACCTTGGGCCCTCTCTGAGATTGCCATGATATACCACCTTCAGATTCTTAGAAATCCTGATGTTTCACAAACAGGGTCTACATGGCTCTGTTAAATCTTCTTGTTAAATCTTTCTGACGTCTTAACAAAGGGACTTACAACCACAATCTTGGCAGTATATTTACTCTGAGATCATTTTAAATTCATAATAATATTGAATAAATTTTTTAAAAATCCATGAGGCCATTGCTATGGAGGTGGTGGGGACAGAGGGAGGGAGAAAAAAAATTGTGATCAGAAAATAAATAGTATGCCAACTCTTTGCTCTGAAGATTGGTAATTAGAGTGAAAGAAGTGAGGCTATTGAAGAAGAACGGTGGGAATCAGAGCCCACTAGGGAAGATGCTATGCTTGGAGCAATACAGGACTAAGATGGGAGCCTTGCTTGCTTAAAATCAGGTAAAGTGTTCCCAACTTGGACTAGCATTTTGTGGATGAAAGTACTCAAAAGAACTCTATCAACAGAGCCAGGAATTTAGGCCATATTTATAGAAAAAGACTTAAAAGGAGTCAAAAGAGTAGAATTGTATATTCAAAAACAAGATAAAACAAAACTGCCTTTTGTAGTGTTATTTGGGATAGCCTTATGTGAGATTTGAGATAGTCAAAAAGGAGAAAATAGTTCAGGTGGGTAAGAACCCATGTAGACAGAGAATCGAGGGGTTCAAACACAGAAAAAGAATGGTTCTAGCTAGCAACAATGCTATAAATTCTATAGAAGAATGGCTTACAAGGTGGCCATCTGGAAACACATAAACAACTTGGTTTCATAGGGAGGGTGGCTAACACAATTGGCGATGATTGTGGATAAAGTCACACTTTGACACAGCAAATAGTTCTAGGAAGCCTTCTTAGGCAGAGGGGTGTGTTTTAGTGCGTATGTTACAGAAGGATAAGTAATTCTGTATAAAGAGTAAAAAAGATGGAGGTATAGCCACTTGTAATGTGTTATAGTCAAGAGATGGAGTTGAGGTCTATTAAAGTAATAGGAAAAGACCATTGATCTTAAAACCTTGATTTTTATTCTATTCCAGAGTTTCTCATTGCCATGACATTGAACAATTCTCCTACCCTACCCAATCAGCACCTCCATTTCTATTAGGAAAAATATCTATTCTCCTTACCTCACTCATGGTTACTTTAAGGACAAGATTAGATGTTATGATAATGCTCCAAAAATAAATAGGACTGGAAAGAGAGAGTTGAAGCAGTGAACAATCAGATAATGGTTTTGGAGGATGGTAAAATTACAGCTGTGCTTTGAATCAGGCATGTTCATTGGTACACGCCCACAAAGATGTAGTTAAAGCACAAAAGCCACATAGACATTTCTGTGGGCTGTATTTAAGTTGCACATCCTTGCTTCAATACTTTGTAGCCTACTGGAAAATGTTAAACCTTTTTTGTCTGTCTTCCTTCTGTCCAGAGTGCCCTTCTCTCTGCTTGGTGAATTCCAGTTCATCCTTTCTGATTTAATTAGATGGAACCTCCTGTGTGAAATCTTCCCCATTCACCCAGAGAATGTGAGTCACTTCCTCCCTCCTCCTGGAGTATTTATGCATACAATTTTGTTGCACATATCACAGTGTCATGCAGTTATTTCCTTATATTCAAAACGAGGAGGTTGTCATTGAGTAAGCAGAGTAGAGGCTTGAAACAAGAGAGAAAAGTACACAAGAAAACAGGGGCAGGAGATTTTTTTAAATGTCAAGACTTTGTCTGGAGTTAGTTCCTTTACCTTCAGCTGGGCAGAAGCAAAAACAGAAGGCATGCACAGAGGTATTTTTGGCATGCAGCTATAGTAACAGTTATCTCTGCTTCATGTGATTTATGTGGTTTGTGGGTTTTTTGTTCTGAGAGGATTCATCAATCCAGACATAGCTACAATTATTTTAAAATATATTTAGTCATTAAATAGAAGACTAGTTAATTAGGAGCTTCCTAGAAACATGTAAGAGCTAGCTTGAAAAGGAAATGGCCCAAGTAAGATTAGGAAAGTGAATTATCTTGCTAATTTCTAAGCATTATCATACTATGAAATAAGATGGAGGGAGAGAAATCCTATGTTTTTACCAAAGTTAAAGGGAAGAAATGATGACAGTGATGCAAGTTGCCTGAGATTGCAGAGATGTCCCACCTGCTAACTGCAAAAGTAAACAGAGGCAATGGCGGTTCTGCATTGTTTCTGCCATTAGTGCTCGTGGTCTCTCAGGTCTATATGGTACTGAGAGAAGGGGGTTGTACTGAGAGAAGGTGGTAGGATCCATAGAGAATTTTAAATTTTGTATATATTTTTTTAATTTTAGCATTTTTATGCTTTGCAGGGAAAGTATAGAAATTGAAAGGTTGAGGATAAAAGAGAATAATTAATGGAGGACCGCCCCTGTAGATAGAAGGGAGGATTCAGGGACGACCCAGAGAACTGGATCTGGTGAG
Organism: Cynocephalus volans; assembly: GCF_027409185.1. NCBI lineage: Eukaryota > Metazoa > Chordata > Mammalia > Dermoptera > Cynocephalidae > Cynocephalus > Cynocephalus volans. The sequence goes on from NC_084461.1 coordinate 104,625,524, forward strand.
TGGGTTTGCTCAGATCCACTGAGATAAGAGGAAAAGGAAGGCAAGATGAGTGTGGATGTAGACTGCATTTGGATGCAAATGAATGCATATCTCTCTCTCTTTTTTTTTTTGTTTGTTTTTGTCTTTTTCATGACCGGTAAGGGGATCGCAATCCGCACCGCACTCAACCAGTGAGCGCACCGGCCATCCCTATATAGGATCCGAACCCGAGGTGGGATCGCCGCTGCGCTCCCAGCGTCTCACTCTCCCAAGTGAGCCACGGGGTCGGCCCGCAAATGAATGCATATCTCAATTGTTGCTGACAAATATCACTGTCCATGGGCATTCAGGGATAGTTTCTAATTATCTGGGGGAGGGAAAGGCTGGGAGTGTGCAAACCCTTTTAATTCTAATTTAGTTGTATCACTGAAGACTCCAGAGGTATGTTATTTAGGAAGTACCCACCTTTGTCCCTCCCTCTACTGGGCAGCACCACCAATGATTGACTGAGCCTTTTAATCCCAAAACCCCGTAAATCGACCTAGATGACTCTCCTTCCCACCCCTCACCCCCTCCCATCCCATCAGTAAAGCTGATGTCAGTAAAGATGAGGAACTTTCCAGAGGTGCTAGGGAGAATCCATTTTCTTGCTTATTCAGGTTATTCGCAGAATTCAGTTCCTGTGGTTGTAGGACTGAGATTCCCATTTTTTGTTGTTGTTGGCTGTCAGCTGAGATCCATTCTCAGCTTCTAAAGGCCACCCACAGTCCTTGTCTTATGGTTCAGGTTGGGTACCTCTTGCACTTTGAATTTCTCTGACCCATTTTTCTTCCATTTTAAGGGACTCATGTAATTAGATTGGGCTCACTTACATAGTTCAGTATAATTTCCCCAACTCTGTTTTTAACCTTAAGCACACCTGCAAAATTCCTTTTGCCATGTAAGGTTCTGGTCTTAGGGAGTGAACATCTTCCAGGGAATCATTATTCTGCATACCACAGTATCTCACCCTGACATATTTCAGTAATTTCTTAAAGGAGTTTACTGGCTGTGGGATCCTCTATGTTGTTTTCAGTTTAACCTTTCTAAAACAACATTTGACATGTCTTCTATTCTTAAAATCCTTCTGGCTTACTAACCCGGGTTCAAATTAATGCTCTTTTGCTCCGATAGGAAGAAAGCCCTCGGGTTTGGTTCTTTCTGTTGTTTTAGCACTATTTCAACCATCACTCCACTTCTCCTATCCTTTTCTTTTTTCCCTATATAAATTAACCCATTTATTATAGGCTAATGATGTCTCAAATGGTAGAGCCTCTACTGGTCTTCCAATTCCTTCAGTCTTCTGATGGTGGGCTTTATTGTGACAGCAGAAGCGGTGTTGTAGGTCCAGGCTCCTCCAGCTATTGTCTTCAGGCAGGAACCACAGTACCGGATCCCACTGCTCATCTCTTCATCTTGGTTTTGTCACAAAAGGAGCAAGTATACATGGCTGTTTTCAATTTCCTTCACCATTTTTCGAAGGGAGGCACCGTAGCATGTCTCGTATTTACCAATGATCCAGATCTTCTTGGTACTTTTAGCCATGTCGCCACGAACTAGGTAGGCCATCCTATCCTTTCTAATGCGTGAAAGTGTTTGCTAGGGATGGTCGGTTGGCTCAGCTGGTTAGAGCACAGCCTTATAACACCAAGGTCCAAGGGTTCGATCCTTGAGCTGGCCAGCTGCAAAAAAACCCAAAAAACAAAAAACAAAACAAAAAAAGAAAAAAGTTTACTGTGACACTTTTCTTCTTACAGCTGCTTGTATAGCTCCCATTCCTTCTTCCAAACCCAGCTCAACATCACCTCCTTCAGGAAGATCTTCCTGACGTCCCCTCCCCAAAGCTATAACTACAGGACAGTATCCTCTTTTAAACACCACTGGACCTTGTGTATACTCTTATCTCTTGCATTAAGCCCAAATATGTTGTGATTGTGTCTGTCTGTTTCACCTCTCCAGCGTTTGCTTTCCTGTCTCCCAGGCAGACTCTGCCACTTCCTAGCCGTGGGACTTCCTTTGGGCTCGCCATTTTACCTGTGTTTCCCTTTCCCTTTGTAAAATTGGGGTAGCTGTAGGATGTACTTCATAGATGGTTGTGAAGATTAGAACGGTGATCTATACATATTACGTACTGCTAGTACTATTACTTTTCCTAGCCCTGTTCACAGAGCTACCACGTAGTAGGTGTTTATTAGATGTTTATGGCACGGATGGCTTCACTGTACTCCCACGAAGGTCCCTTGCTCTTGACAACGGCTGCCCCGGGTCAGGGCTCCTCAACAAAAGGAAGACCCAGATTCTGCCCCATCCTGGTGATCTCCCTGGTGTCTCCTGAGGAGACTCAACTTTCGGCTCGCCGGCAAAGGCAGACACAAGGAAGCCCGCGGCGGTGGCTGAAACCGCTGGCTTCCCCGGAGACGACAGCCTTTAACTCCGAGAGGAAGCCCCGCACTCTCCACCAATGGGAGCCGGGGAGCGGGAGCGCGTCAGCTATCGCCGGGTGGATTTAAGGCCAGCAGAGGCTGAAAAGCCTAAAGTTAAGAGGGGACGGGATTAAGGGACTTCCACGGATCATCACATTGATAACCAATAGTCATGGCAGCAGACGTGTAGTTGTGAGGTGCCAGGCACAGTGCAAACGTGCACGCCCTCCTTTCACCATCTCAACATACTGCGAGGTTGGTGTCTCACTTTTACAACTGAAGAAATGGAAAGGCACGAGGGATAGATAGCATCTTCCCAGCGTCTCTCTCAAGCGGGTCCTGGCCCCTATTGCCCACAGGTCTGGGCCTCTGCCCCACCCCGCTCCCGGCTCTCGGGTGTCGGGGCCACTTCCGACCCCCGCCGGCCCCGCCTCCCCTGCCCGCTCCGCCCCGGGGCTCCCGGCTCCTCCCCTGCCCGCTCCGCCCCCGGCCCCCGGCTCCTCTTCTCCCGCCCTCTCTGGCCCGCGCTAGGCTGATCAAGTCCTCGGGCGCCCGCGAGCCGTCGAGCGACTACGGGACTCCGCGCCGCCAGACCGCCCAGTTCGCGTGTCCGCGTCCCGGCGCCGCCGCGCCCCCTTCTCCCAGTAAGTGCCTCTCGAGCGCGCCGGTCCCGCGCACACCTCGCGGGGCTCCCTGGCGACGGGGCTGCTGCTGCTCCCGGGCGCGCTTCCAGCTCACCGAGAGTTCCTGGAGCGAGTGAGTGTCAGTGGGCATGAGTGGGTGCGTGTGAGTGGGTGCAGGAGCGCACAGCCTCGGAAATTCCCCGGAGTTTTACCCGGTTACCGCGTCTCAGGAGGACCCGAGATCCCCGGCCAGCAACCCTTACCGACTAGGGCCGACCCCTTAACCTCCACCTCTTTCCCTGAGCCCCACTGGCCGTTTCTTCCTTCGTTCTGTAGACACGGCTCCCGCTATGTGTCACGTTTGTAACCGCACGTGCTGGCGAAAGGACTGCCCGGGTTATCAGGATGCCCCAGATTGCAGTCCAAGATGCTGGCCTGAGATTGTAATCTAACCGCAGGGACCAGAAAGAAGAAAGGGGTGTGTGTGTGTGTGTGTGTGTGTGTGTGTGTGTGTGTGTGTGTGTGTGTGTGTGTGTGTGTGTGTGTGTGTGTGTGTGTGTGTGTGTGTGTGTGTGTGCGCCAAGCCCTCAGCACCTGCTGCAAGGACACCTGATGAGCGCTCAGGTTCCTAGGACCCAAGGAGGCTGATAGATACGTTCCATACCAGGCTGACCAACCAATAGGCTCGGGCACCTATTTGGTGACACCATATTTTGAAACCAAACGATTCTCTAAAACACAGCACGAGGTAGAAAGCAGTACCCGGAGAGGAATCATGGAAGGAACGAAAACAGTAGTTGACAGCCCAGTGTTGAAACAACAAAACAACAAATTCCTTGGGTTGTTTAAGATTGCTGATTCCATCCCTCCATAAATTACTTTCATGTGGCGGGGGTAGTACTCTTTCAGTGCAGGGGTTATTTCTATATATTTTTTTAAAAGTTGATTGATAGCTTTGCTGTCATGACAGCAGTATTGAACTTTAGTAGATCTATAATGATTTCTTCATCTGTAAGATGATTGCCTGGTTACTCAGGTCCCATCTAGTTCTAATAGTCTCCGAGTTCTTTCTTCTACATCTGTTTACTCTTGCTATGTTCTTGCTATGAAAGTAGAATACCCATAAAATTTCTCCCACTTCCTTGATAAGAATCCATTTAAGAGATGCTGGTAGGGAAATGACATTTTGAGTAGAAATTATTCATTGGGGTGTAAGGATAACAAAATTATGTGGCTGAAGGATATAACCAGAACAGGGTAGGCTTTAGGGAACCATTGTGCATTGGCAAATTAAAGTTGAGTTGATAAATCACTCTAAGAGCTGCTTATCACAGCAGATATTTTTATCCTGCTTTGAATCCTATGTTACACAAAAGTGTTTCCACACTGTTTTAACTAAGGAAACATTATACTTTGCAATGTAAACATATGACTCCATCTCTCTTTAAGGAAAGAAATAATTATGGCACTTAATTAAACACCTGGAAACATTTATTGCCACCTTCTAATTAGACCTTTCATGGGAAGTTAAGTCAGCAAGTTATTGTTAATATGCTAGCTAGTGACACAATTAGCATTCTTGTAGATTTTTCAGATGGCTGTGCCCTTCCATATGCATTAATTGCCTCCCCCACTCACTGCCCACCTTTTGAATTTTTACCTGTAATTTTAGTAAATAAGATTTATGGAACTGAGCTATCACCTTCCTCCCTGTAAAATATGAACTCTTTAGGTTTTGAAAGTTTTGTTTTAAGCTCTTTGCATTGACAAATACAGACCTTACAAGCCATTATATTCATGTAGATTACCTGATGATTTAAGAATCATTAATAAATCACTGAATATAGAAAAGTTGTACCAAAAGTGCAGTGATCCTTCACCTTGGGCCTTTTAAACATTTTCTTTAAGGGAAACTTTTACTTGATTATGCCTTTTGTTCTGATGTTTTTAAACTTAGCGAGAAAAGGGTTGCGTCAGTTGGGAATTTACATCTTTGTTGTCTCTTAATTTTCTATTTCTAACTGTATTGCTAGACACTGAGCTGTTGTGAGGACTGGCTGTTCTGGGATCCTAAACAGAATGGCAGAAACTGGGGGGTAGACACATTGCATGGGCCAAGAATGGTATTTTAGGAGGCCTAGTCTTTGCAATTCTTCATTCTGTTGAAATTGGAGGAAAGGGTGTGTGGATAGAAATGATTGCGTCTAAGCGGTACTCATTAGGAAATGCCAAGGGCAGGAAGGAGCAGATTTCTCCGCATTTTATGGCTTGGGGAACTTCAAATAGTTGATCCTTGAAGTTGAGTCTACCACAGTGCTAGGCACTACAGACTTAATTGATCTCATAGTTAATTGATCCAATTAATCCTCTTCTGCTGGAGATAGCCTGATTTGGAAGTAACACACACACTTTCTTCTTGGAGATTTCATTTGTACTCAGAATCAAGCTTTGCTTTTACACCATGCAGAATAATCCATTCCCCACCTCCTTCATTTTTGCCTCGAAGTTGAAGGTGTTAAACATGGGATAACTTCCAGGAGGCAGGGGAGAAACAGTGATGACAAATAAGAGCTGCCTGTTTTCTCACAGAGGGGAAAGGGGGAGGATAAAGGGGGCATTAATGTAACTTCAGTACCAGGGGCACTAACTTGGACAATGGGGATGTGCACAAGGGCCAGACTGGGACAATCTACCCCACTGTGGCATTCCCAGGGATCTCTGGCTCTGAAGCAGAAGTGAAGGCACTGTGTGATGCCAGATTTTGTCACCTCATCTCCTCACACTGCCTACATACTGCATATAATGCCAAATGCATACAGTAGAAACTCAACAGACACAGAAAAGGCATTTTTAACACCCCAACCTTTATGTTTCCCAGTGCCTAAGAGTTCACTTCCGCTCTCCCATCACTGGCTTTGATGACTAGTGGCCCTGGAGTCTGAGCTGACAGCAGTTTCTAGACTTTTGTCCTCTAGTGGTACTGCCAGCAGCTGAAAATGAGTGATTCATGGAGGGTCAAAAAAAAAAAAAAATTAGCCTTGTTACAAAATGTAAATGAGGTCAAATCATATCCAGCAGAGGTCAGTTAGTTTTTATTCTACATTTTGGCTTGAAGAGGAGGAAATGAGCTACAAGTGAAGGGTGGATAATTCTAGAATATCAGGGGCAAGAAGCACCTTAGAAACCACCTGGCCTGTGGTCTTCAACCATAACGTTTGCTGTTATTCAATTTGGAGGTGTCCAGCTCCTCAGTGCAGCTTGCAGGAAGCGACCACCATTCATACACATAGTGTACATTTACTGAGCTCTTAACTATGTGCCTGGTACTGCACAACTCTCTCATGTTACGTGAAGACCTGGGATCTGAGAGGGTAGGTAATTTGCACAAAGATGTATGTTGATAAGAAGGGGTCCTTGAAGATAAGTTGCTAGTAGTGAAAATGAATTCAGAATTCTCTTGTGCTTCACCAAGGAAAGCAAAGGTGCTTCCTTAGTCAAGACAGTAAAACTGTTTTCAAAACATTTTTGTTTCTCAATAATAAGAAACTGAAATAAGCACATTTCTTCTGACATCTGTTTCAAATAACCAGTGATACAACTGCAATAAACCTGACTTTGTAGGATTTTGTTTTCTTGGACTTTTACGTTTAAGCATAGAAATTACCTGAGAAACTTGTTTAAAAATATCACAGGCTCAGAGATAATCAAATAATACCAACCCCGTCCTATTAGAGAGCAGTTGCTTTTATCTCTAGAAGCAAGTATTTATGGCACAGAACCAAGGTAGCTGAGGTTCAGAATCAGCTGCAAAGCTTGCTGGTCATCAGCAAGGTTATTTTCCTAGGGTTGTACTTTTTCATATAGAACAGGAGGGATTTTAGACCAACATGATAATATTTCTGTCATGGTGACAGGGGCAAGGCGTACGGCTCTTCCCCGGTGAAAAGAAAAAAAGGGGTGGGGTGTGGTCACAGGAATGGACCTCCGTTGGAGCACCCCAAGCTATCTTGTAAACAAATCTGGGTTAGTTTTTTTAATAACAGAGTACGGAATTAAGTTCAAAATTCCACTTGTAGTTTCCTTAAACATTGGGAATAAAGGTAACTTTAGTATAGCCAAGAAGTGGTTGGTTCCAGTTGTCCACTGATGGACACTTAGGTTGATTCCCTGTCTTGGCTACTGTGAATAGTGCTGCCATAAACATGGGAGCACAGACCTCTCTTCAATATACTGATTTCATTTCCTTTGGATAAATATCCAGTAGTGAAATTGATGTATCATGTGGTAGTTCTTTTTTAGGAACCTCCATACTTTTTTCCATAACGGCTGTACCAATTTATATTCCCACTAACAGTGTGTAAAAGTTTCTCTTTCTCCTAACAAGCATTTGTTATTTTATTTTATTTTGATGGCTGGCCTGCATTTGTTATTTTTTGTCTTTTTGATAATAGCCATTCTTACGGGGCTGAGATAATATCTCATCGTGACTTCGATTTGCATTTTCCTGATGATTAGTGATATTGATCATTTTTTCGTGTACCTGTTGGCCATTTGTATGTCTTCACTTGAGAAATGTCAATTTGTTATATATACACAATGGAATACTACTCAGCCATAAAAAAGAATTAAATCCTGTCATTTGAGGCAATGTGGATGAACCTGGAGGACATTAGGTTAGGTGAAATAAGCTAGGCACAGAAACAAGTACTTCTCAAAAGATCTTACTCATTTGGAAATCTAAAAAAGCTGATCTCATAGAAGTAGAGAGTAGAATAGTGGTTACTAGAGATTGTGGAGGGCAGAAGGGAGGGGACAACGGGGAAAGATTAGTCAATGGGTACAAAATTACTGTTAGGAGGAATAAGTTCTGGTCTTCTATAGCACAGTAGGGTGACTATAGTAAACAGCATTATAGTGTTAATTCTAGAAAAAGATTCTGAATGTTATTACAAAGAAAGGATGAATGTTTTAGGTGATGGATTTGCTAATTACCCTGGTTTGATCATTACACAGTGTTTACATGTATCAAAAACATCACACTGTACTCCATAAACATGTACAATTACTATGTGTCAATTAAAAACAGAGAAGTGGTTGATTCAGATGACTTTGCTGAAATCAGCCGCTTATGCCTCAGCCACCCCTGGCTGTGTGAACTTGGGTAATTTACTTCAGCTTTCTGAGCCTGTTGCTTCACCTAAAAACTGGGGACAGTATTACATTAGAGGATTGCTGTGTGGATTAAACCAGAATTTTTTTTTGCCTGTTGTCACTGTGTGGAAGGCACCCAGCAAACGGTAGACTTTGTTGGATTAGCTAAGTAGGTCTCCCTTGAAGTGGATGATGTTCGTCCCGGGCCACAGTGGAGTAGAGGGAGAGTGGTAACTTGTACCATATGTGCTTTTAGCATGAACCTTTTTTTTTTTTTTTTGTCTCTAACCATGCCAGAGGAGCCCAGAGAATGGGGTTAATGTAGCACAATTTCAATGATTCCCAGCTGCAGGGTCACATGACTATATAAGGGAAATGCTGCTGCTGCTAAAGATAAATGAGCCAGTGCAGAACGTTTGGGTTTTATGTATCTGAGCGTGAAGAAGAGCCATGGTCTCCGGTAAGCCTCCCTGTGCTTTTAAAAGAACTGTCACAATTAAGTTGTGAGTAGTGGGTTGGCCTTTCATAACTCCCATGTTTAAAATAGGTAATAGGTGAAACCAGATTATACAAGACAGACAGCTGCCATTGATGTCACAAAGGAACTCGGGCTGGCGTGTCCTCAGGGGAAGTCGTGTGAGTTGTGGGAAGCAGAGGACAGGCACCACATCTGTAAGGTGGTCCACGAGGGCAAGCTTTTCTAGAAACATGGTACTTGGCAAGGCACACAGTACACTCTTGAATATTTGAAAGGAGCCAAAAAGTAAGAAACAGCCCACCTGGCCAGTACCTTCTCTAAGTATGGCACTTACTCCTACAAACGAAATTCATTTAGCTCAAGCCTTCCCCACTTCTGACTCTTGTTTCTTTTAAAAAATGAGTTTCTTTGAGTTTCTTATAACATAGCTATTAACAAAAATGGGAGAGACAGAGGTTGTGGTGTGTGTTGTGGAGACCTAACTACACTCATCCTTTCGTGTCTTGGGCTCTTCATCTGGCTGTGTTCAGACTCTGACACAAACGCAGACACAGCAAGAACTGTCACGGTCTTCTGAGAAAAAATGCAGGCACAATGTTGGCAACAGATTGCGAAGTCTAGGACAAATGTTGATGACTCAGATCTTCAAGAAATAGGTCCAGTGCCTGTTTCCACTATTCAGCGATCAGGAAACAACTTCTTCATTTTTCCTTCAAGTTCTTTGAAGAAATGAGGTAGTTTTCTGGGAAAGGTTTGGTGTTTGATTAGATACTACTTTCACTGCCCTCAAGGGGCAGAGCAGTCCTGACTTAGCATGGAATTCCTTTTGCCTTGGTGCAGAGATAGGCCCCCAGTGACTCACCGAGTTTACCTGGGAGGGGTGAATGAGCTCAGGTCTCCCCAGCATCCGGTGCTGACCTCTGTTTGTACACACTTAGCCTTTGCTTTTATGGCCTGGAACAACTGATAGTGCCTGAAGGAATGGCTGCTATGACTTGCCAGGGTAAGAGACCCTGTGTAAACAGCCTCCTGAGGAGTCCAGGAGTCCCTGCTCTGTATACCTGTAGTGCTTATCGCCTCTCTAGAAGGGAGGTTCTGCCGAGGTAGGGCAGTTTGAGAAGGTGATTGTCGGGGCAGCCAGAAAGGTGTTAACACCAAATGAAACTTTGAATTTGTTCAGTGTGCTGTATTTTAGGGCTCATCCGGGGCTGTAGCTCCCAGCCTGTGAGTTAGAATCACCTTGGAAGCTTGATACAAAAAGTGCAGATTCCTGGGCTCCAACCTACTGCAGCATTACCAAAGGCTGAGCCCAGGAATCTGTATTTCTAACTAGGCCCCCAGGTGACCGGTGCACACCAGATTGAGAACCCCAAGCTTGGAGGCCCATTTTCACATTCTGAGATACTGAGATTCTTGTTCTATAAAGAAACTCAGGCAGCAGATGTCTGTAGGTTTTTGGTTTTTGGTTTTTGTTTTTTTCACAGCAGAAAGCAAATCTCTGAAAGTACAGGGTGCTTTAAAGAAGATTAAAATGAACGTGCATACACAAAATGAACACCTGTGTACCCATCTTAAGAAATAACAAAGTGGTTTTTCAGGCAGGTCCTCACTGGGTTGAAAAATATTGATGAGAACCTGGTCAAGAACAAAATAACAACCCAAACCAACAGTGGTGTCCCACAAATTGATCCAGGAATTAAAAGCCAAGAAAAGAGACATTGGAGAATCAGCTCAGTGTTCAAGAGTTGAACATCTAGATTTTGTGTCCCCAATAATACTGACATTATAAATCTAGTGCACCAGCTGATATGTGCACACCTCAGTTTGCGTGGTGTGTCACTGATCTAGGAGTGGCATCCTTTTTTCAAGAGTGGCCCACGTTTGGGAGAGCCCAAGCCCAGCCCAAGATTCTGAGTTGTCAAGTGGCCTATTTTCCTACTTTGGACCTATTCCTCTGTCTTGAGGTCCTGGTAACTCAAGGAATCTATCCTGTTCTCAGAGTGCCCCACTCATTTTGTAACAGGAGGCAATGGAAAAATGGAGAACAAACCATTTTTTCTTTGATGCCATCTAGCTATAACTTCCTCCTTCTTGTTACTTTTTTTTTTTTTTTTTTTTTTTCAATTTTGGGTTATGCCAGTACATGAGACTTTCTTCCCTATTTCTGAATTCTGGGCAGTTTTCAATTTATCATTCTAATAGGGGCCATGGAAATGATAAATAATGAAGGTCTGTTACTGGTGATACATAGTACTAATTTTAGTAGAACCATTGCTTTTTTCCTCTAGGTTTAAATATTTGATCAGGGACTAAGAAGTATGAAAATGGACTAATTTGAGTCTGGCCCCAGCCTTCCTCTCTAGTCAGCCGTCCTCCAGAGTCCAGCGCACCAGGATCTCCCAGACTCACCATCTGGAAAATGGGGCAGATGGAGAGGGTGGGTAGTGACTTGCGGAGACAGGTGGCAGGGGCAGAGAATTAAGAACCCCACTCTTTCTGGTGCATACCTTGACTCTGCATTCCTTCAAGCATATCCACCCCTAATTTTACCCTTTACTCAGTCTTTTGTAAGTTCTTTTCCCTTTTATGGTTGCATTAGTGTTTGTATAGTCATGATAATAAATGGTGTACTTTATCAGTGTATTTGCAAGGGCTGCCATAACAAAATACCACAGGCTGGGTGGCTTAAACAATAACACTTTTTCTCAGTTCCGGACACTAGACATCCAAGATGAAGTTTTCAGCAGGTCTGTTTTCGCCTGAGGCCTCTCTCTTTGGCTTGCAAATGGCCACCTTCCCGGGTGAGTCTTCAGATGGCCTTTTCTCTATGTGTGCACATCCCTGGTGTCTCTCTCTCTTCATAGGACACCAGTCATGTTAGATTAGGAGCCCACTTTTATGACCTCATTTAGCTTTAATTACCTCTTTATTAAAGGCCTATTTCCAAATACAGTCACATTGGGTGTTAGGGCTTCAAATATGAATTTGTGGGGGACACAATTCAGTCCATCACAATCACTTTTGTGAAGGGTATTACAAATAATACTCTTTGCATTATGATTGTCATGTGATTTATTGCTACACATGTATAACCCCCACAAATCATTTTTTTCTTTAAATAATTATCCTTTGAAGAAATTAGAACAGGAAAAAAAGGTTTTTTTTTATATTGACCCACTTATTTAGTATATTTGGGGCTCTTCAGTTTTTAGTGTAGACACAAATTTCCATCAGGTATTTTCTTGTCCTTCAGTCTGAAGAAAGAACTTTCTGTAATATTTCTTGTAGCTCAGATCTGCTGGCAGCAAATTCTCTCAGCTTCTCTGTGTGCATGCCCCTAGAGTCTCTCTGTGTGTCTAAATCTCCTCTTATAAGGACACCAGTCAGATTGGCTTAGGGCCCACCTTATTGGCCTCATTTTAACTGAATCACTTTTTTAAGGGTCCTATCTCCAAATACAGTCACATTCTGAGATACTGGGGCTTAGGACTTCAACATATGGATTTTGGGCAGTGTCTTAGTCCATTTGTGCTGCTATAACAAAATACCCGGGACTGGGTAATTTATAAAGAACAGAAGTTTATTTCTCACAGTTCTTGGCTGGGAAGTCCAAGATCAAGGTGCCAGCAGATTTGGTGTCTGGTGAGGGCTGTTTTCTGCTTCCCCGATGGTGCCTTCTTGGTGCATCCTTCATGGCGGAAAAGGACAAAAGTGATGGATGCTGTGTTCACACGACAGAAAAGATGAAAGGCAATAAGACAAAGGACAGTAGGACACCCCCTTCAACCTCTTTTATAAGAACATTCAATCCGTTCATGAGGACAGGGCCCTCATGACTTAGTCACTTTCCAGAAGGCCCCACCTGTGAATATCATCACCTTGGTGTTTAAGTTCCAACATATGAATTTTAAACCAAGCAGGGGAGACACAACTCAGTTCATAACAGTCAAGATGCTTTAGGCTGAAGGTAAGAGAATGCTCAACTAACCGTGGTTTGAAGAGTAAAGGCATTATATTATCTTATATAAAGGGCAGTCTGGGGGCGGGCAGACCCAGGGTTGGATCAGTGGCTCTAATAGTGTCATCAGGGACCAGGTTCTTTCTGTTCCTCGGCTCTCCCATCCTTAGCATGATGCCTCTTTTGTCTGCAGACTTGCTGTCCCATGGGCAGAAAATGGCTTCTTCAGCAATGGGTATCACTGGTTCCTGCCATCCTCATTCAAAGGCGGGAAGTGTGTGTGTATGTGTGTGGAGGGGTGGGACACAGGGAAGACAGGGATAAATCTGTTCTCTTGCAGTGTCTGTCTCTTTTCATCAGGGGTAAAATCTTTCCTGAAGCCTCCTTGGATCTCATTGGCCAGAAATGAGTCACAGCTTCAAGGGAAGCTGTGAAAGTGAGTGAGTGGCTTTGAGGGAGAACCTCTATTGTGGGAGGTTGGCTGTGCCAATAGGAAGAAGTGAGAGGGGCGTGGTTATTGGGTAGACAAATAGCATCCACAGAAGCCGCAGACTCCCTTGCCCTGGAGGTGGTCCAGCTAAGGCCACCACTACTCCTGATAATAATCATCCCAGGTTTTATTAAAATTAAAACTAACCACCCATAATGGTAGGTAGTTGGGAGAGAAAAAAACATTGGTATGAAGGTACTGAAAATCACCTATACTTAATTGCTACTAACTGTGGCTTTTTATTAAGATCATGGGTTTATAAAAATAGCATTACTTACTTTGGGAAAAGGATCCTGCATTTAAACCCAGATGTCTATCAAACAGAGTTCCTTATGTTTCTGGAAATGTTTCCCACCCCAATTACATGGCAAACATTTATTGAGTACTTCCGATGGACCAGGCACTGTACTGAGTGCCTTATATACATTATTTAATTTCGTCTTCAGAATGGACAAGTGAGAAAGACACTATTGTTAATCCTTATTTACAGACGAGGAATTGAAGCTTAGAGAGTTAAATGACCTGCTGCAGATTCCTGGCTGAGCTGGGATTCACACCCTGGCAGCTCAGCAGTATTACCCCCAATGAAACTGCCACAAATTCCCTCGTTTTTTGTGAACTCTCAAAGGCTGTTACTTCTCCAGCAAGTCCAGTCCTACTACTAGCTTGTATCCATGTTGTCTTCTTTACATTTTACTGTTTTCAGTAGGAGAAGGATGAACCGCAGGGCTGTGTGGTGCTGGTCACCCCCATCTCCTGGAGTGTGCTGTGCGTAAACTCGTGTCTGTGAGAACGCAGCGCCCAACAGCTTCTGCAATTCCAGCAGACATCCAGGAGGTCATTTTGAATTGAGATTGCCCTTGAGATATTTTGGAACATGTCATTTGTTGTAAGCTTTTAAAACAATTTAAAACGTCATGAGGCAAATTTTAATCAAAACAGTGTAGATGAAATCATTTACCTTAAATGAGAAATTCATTGAAACAGAAGTACGTGAGAGGCTGGTTCCAGCTGATTTACTCGTGTGTCCCCACACTCCTCTGCCGGGTACCAAGGGACATCTTGCAGCTCTTTACATTGGTTGGCTATTGTGCTGTCACTCCTAGATTTACTTAACACTTTTATTTATTTATTTTTTTTTACTTTTCATTGTGAAATGAAACACAAGTACTAAAAAGCCACACAAAACAAATACACAGCTTGGTAAATTATTATGAGGCAAATATCCAAATTACCAGCATTCAGATCAGGAAATAGAACTTTGCCAGCCACCCAAAACCTCATACCCCACCCCGATTGCATTTCTTTCTGTCCCTCCAAAAGTAAACGTCATCCCAACTTTTACAGTAATCACTTTCTTGCATCTTCCTATGGCTTTATCACTCGTGAGCAGTCTGACCCATTTTTAGTCTTACTCATTTTTAAAAAAAGTTCGATGTGTCCTTTAGGACTCTTTTAATCTACAGGTCCCCTTACCATTCTTCTCCCTTAAAAAAAAATAATTTGTTTGTTGAAGGATCTGGGCTGTTTGATCTGCAGAGTTTCCCACAGTCTTACTAATAGGAAAGATGCACCCTCATGGTACCAGTTCAACTATTCCTTTGTCCTCTATTTTTTGCATCTAGATTCAGAGGCTTGATCAGACTCAGATTTGATCCCTTTGGCAAAATTACAGATGGCATTGTATTCTTTTATTGGTAGGCTCCTGAGGTCTGGTTTTTCCACTCTTTTTTGATGTTACCAGCTGTTGATCCTCAGTGTCTAGATCTATTAATTTATTGGGGATTACGGAATGGTGATAGTCAAACTCTGTCTTTTTGACTTGATTTATTAGCTGGAATAATTTTATAAGCATAGACTTCCCTTCACTGTTACTTGATTGCCCAATGGTACAATTCACATAGGAAAAGCAGTATAAATGCTTGATTCTTTCCTTTGATTTACCCAGTTTTCAAGAATTGATTTCCTGGGCTGAGCCCGTGGCAGCACTCGGTAGAGTGCGGCGCTGGGAGCGCAGCGATGCTACCGCCGCGGGTTCGGATCCTATATAGGAATGATCGGTGCACTCACTGGCTGAGTGCCCGTCACGAAAGCGACAAAAAAAAAAAAAAAAAAAAAAAAAGAATTGATTTCCTGTCATTCTCAGCAGCTGACCAATTAGGTGTTTTTTTTTTTTTTTAAATCATTATCAGTTCATGGAATTAAATATATTTGATGGGTTTCAATCTATTGAAATTGTAATTTTTACTTAGACTCAGATTGTTCCATCTTTGACCAATGGGGCCCTGTCAGTAGGCTCCTGACCCCTTCTGACATGACCTTAGTAATCTTGATAGCTTCCTGCTGTCAGATATATTGAACTGATCGGGCTTACCTTGTACATTTCCTGCCTAGACCTAGAATCAGCCATTTCTCCAAGAATCCCTGGTTTCTTAGAAAAGATATTTCAGGACCATAATCCAGGCACTAAGGGTGCTCATCAACTGGATTGGTTATTATTTGTAGGCCTTTTCACTGGTCAGAGCTGGGAAAAATACACACACACACATATTTACATATAAACATATATACTCATATAAAGGTAAAATACTTTGTGAGTTCATAATGATTTTTCCAATTCAAGTTCAAGACTACAGGATTTTTGTTCAATCTCTTATATATTACATTTGTATTTCCTTTCTTCCACACTTAGAATCCTGTTTTTTTAGTCACAGAGGAGACGGAATATTGTACAATTACCTATCTGATTGCCACATATTACACATATACACATACAGTAGTCTGTAAATAGCAACATAAATACTACCATCACCAGCTATGATTACTGAAAACAGTATAATTTCTGTGACATATGCCATACTCATTCCTTTCCTTTTTTTATGGTTCACTACATATGTATCATCAGCTCTTATAACCATTATATACTAAAATATCTCCCTTTTAACACTCATTTAGTCTTATTTCCACAGGTAGCCATATACATCATGGTTATCACTAGTCCTCGCATCACTGTCTCTAGCCATTTTGATTAAAGCTCTTTCTCTAGCAGATTTAGTAGGAAGCGCTCAGGAGAACACTGTTCCCTACTTTCTTGATAACACTTTGTTTGTAACCTTTATAATTAAAGGTCAGTTTTATGGGAGATAAAATCCTTGGCTCACATTCTCTTGAGAATTTTAAATATGTTACTCTATTTTCTACTGACATAAAAAGTGTTTTCAAAAAGTTTGATAATGATCTAAATTTTCTTTTCCTCTATATGATTTACTCTTTTAGTACTTTTGAGAGCATCAACTATGTATCTATTTCATTCAATGTACACAATGTTAGCATTCCAAATATTGTGATTAGTGAGCTGTTATGTTGCCAAATCTGAGTTTATAGTCAACCCTGGTGCCAAATAATCTCTTCTTCCTGTTGACCCAGAATAAGCACTCACTCTCAGTAACTAACTTTTTTATCTTTGTAACCTCAGCTGACTTTATACAATATACAGATTAGCAGGAAATAAATGCTTGTTTATGAAATGAATGATGTGGAAGGATGTGGGCTTTTATTTTGCCTGTCAGAGCTGCCCCTTCCCTCTGACTCTCTTCCTCCCACACACGAGGCTTCACCTCAGACACGACCGTGCTCACCAGGGCAGCTCTTCCCTGACAGATGGTGTGTGGTGCAGCACCCACGGGTCCTGGTTGTCCCGTGGATTCCCAGTATCAGGCCATCAGACTGTGTTCTCTTTTCTGCATTATCAGTACTAGCACCCAGGGAACCCCTGGCTCATAGAGCATCTGATTCTGCAGTGAATGCCACTGTGGTCCCCATGCCTGCTTGCCCTCCCCTTTGTCCATTCATCGATGCTGTGGACTGGATGCCCCCCCAGCCTCACGAGGCATAATCCCCACTGTAACTGTTGAGGGTGTGAAATCCTATTATGGTAACTAAAAGGTGGGGCCTTGAAGAGGAGATTAGACTGTAAGACTGTGCAGTAGTTGTGAATGGATTAATGATGGTGTTCGGGGGTGTGGTTCGGAGGGTTTTAAAAGAAGAGCACATGAGAAGTTCTCTCTCTGTGCTTCCACCATCTTGCAGTGTGAGACCCCTGGGTCACTGTTGCCACTACCAGATGTGCTCCTGGGACTTTGGACTTCCCAGCCTCAGAAACTGTAAGCAATAAATTTCGTTTTCTTTGTAAATTACCCAGTTCCATATGTTTTGTTGTTAGCAACAGAAACAGACTAATACTCTTGACCTCTCATTTTCTGGATTTTACAGCCCAAGCCCCAGGCATATGGTGTTCACACAGACCCTATCTTCCTTCCTTTTCTTTCCTTTCCTTTTTGGCTGATCTCTTTGCTCCTTACCTCTTTGCCATCAGAACCTATGGCAGGGCATTAAAAAATGGGGACCCTCAGCCCAGATGTGACTTAGATGCATTTTGTTAACTTTCACATAGTTTGGCCAAAGACTCTGCTGCTCCCTGTTGTATTCCCCTAGTCAGCCACACACTTCATTTATCTGCCTGGCTCCTATAGACAGTTGAGTTGGTGACCTCTGAACTTTGGTATCTCATGCTTCTGAAAGCATTTACCATATGGACATGACCTTGAGCTGTCTGATTTTATGCCTGGCCTGTACTAGTTCAGTGAGATGTCTGTCCCCTTGTTCTCCCTGTTAGGTCCTTGCCTGTGGTCCATGCAGACTTTTTTCTTTCCTCCTCTTGGGTACCCCAGTTGCATGTAATAACAGGGAAACAAAAACAGTCTTAGGATATACATAGCTTTTAAAAACATTCACCCCACAAAAGCAGTGATGAGAATAATCAAGAGGTGATGGAATGGTGGCTCTTCCCTGATGGATGTGAATGCTGGGGTGATTTCTTATTTCAGATATGAAGAGAAAGAGAAACCCTTTAGTTATGACCACACCATGGAGATCTTGCTGGTTACAGAGAACCAGAGATATGGAAAAGCTGCCCAGGATATGAGATTTTGATCTGATTCTACACTTTCTGCTCCTGGTCAGTGCCCGGAGGTGAGGAGCCTGACTCACCCTAGTGAGTTTTTTCCCATATCTACTATTTCAGATCTTAATTGAGACAATCCTGGGAATGACTCTTTGCTACTGAGAATCTTCAGAGACAAATTTTGGACCTGTGTAAAAATGTAACGATGTTCTATCTTCTTTTATTAATTCAGCAGAGATCATACTGAAGGCTTTTTCCTCTTTTCCTGTTCTCAGCTGTCTATATTTTTGCGTTTTTCCTCAGATTGGCCCATATGTGAGCCAAGTGTGGCAGCAGAGGCTCAATACATATGGAGCACTTACTGTGTGTCAGGCACTCTACTAAGATCTCTACACACATTGGCAACAGCAGTTTGAAATAGGTTCTATCATTACTATCCCCATTTTAAATGATGAGAAACGTGAGACCGCAAGAGCTTAAGTCATTACCTAAGGTCAGAGGCAAATCCGATATTCAAACCCATTGGCTCTTAACCATATTGTTGCACTTCCTGTTGCAGAAACTACCTCTGACTTCAGCTGGCCGGCTTGCAGGTGCTTGGTAGGTTAGTAACAGAGCAGGGATGCAGGTGTTGGAGGGTGGAACTGGCTGCTCTGCGATGTTAAGATTTATTCATGTAATTTTTTTTGGCAGCTGGCCTGTAACAGGGATTGAACGAACCCTGGACCTTGGTATTTAACATCAAGCTCTAACCAACTGAGCTAACCAGCTAGCCACACTTTTCTTGGAGCTATTGAGATCTCTGATTTAGATTGCAGCATGAATGGGAGGGGGAGGGGAGAGTGTTCATCTATGGCTCCAGAATCGCCCAGCTCAGCCGCCCCACTCCATTGTCAGGGCTGCAGACACCTTGAGAGCTGCAGGTCTTGCGGATAACAAGTCAGCAGTGTTACCAACACTTGCTTGTTAACGCCTCAGCAACAGATGGGAGAAGGGAGGTGAAACTTAAATGTATCAATTGTGAAACT
Source organism: Cynocephalus volans (assembly GCF_027409185.1). NCBI lineage: Eukaryota > Metazoa > Chordata > Mammalia > Dermoptera > Cynocephalidae > Cynocephalus > Cynocephalus volans. The sequence goes on from NC_084461.1 coordinate 104,644,656, forward strand.
TGTTAGGTATTCTAGTAGTGAGTTTGGTGAAGACAGTTAAAACTATCCAAAAATAAAAGTTTTTGAATTTCTTACTATCTGTGCCATCTCTACATATGTTCTCAGAATCTTTCTTTTTAAGCATCATTTCTCCCCAAGGAAACATTATAGACAAACTTTGCTTACATGGTCATTTGAAATAATTAAGCAGGGGGCTGGCTTGTTAGCTCAGTTGGTTAGAGCATGGTGCTGAACACCAAGTCAATGGTTTAGATCCTCTTAGTGTCCAGCTGCCAAAAAACGAAATAGTTAAGCAAAGGGTGCAGCTGTTATTTGGTACTGTGTAATGGGCAAAGCCCTGGACAGGCGTATGGGAGATGGGCTGTCTGGTGACTGGCTGTGTGATCTTGCTGAGATGACAACCCCTCTGGGCACTAATTGCTACATCTAAGAAATGTGAGGGCTAGACTAGGTAATCTCTAATCTCTCCCAGCTCTGAAGTTCTGATTCTGATTATTATCACCTGTACTTCTCATTGTCATTTTGAGCATGGAAACCAGAGGAGGCCAAAGCCACTGGTAGAGCAAGAAGGGCAGTGTCTTGGGTCCCTCTGGGAAGAAATGCTATCTTGCCCTAGTGTGGAATGAGAAATTCTGCACAAGGAGTTTGGGGTGGGAAGCCAGAGCTCTGGCCCTGAGTCTTCCCAGGAGGCTCCAGGGCTGCAAAATGTTGTCCTGAGACACTCTTGTGGGTAAATTTATTTTTAGACTACCTTTGGGTTCCCTGTCATTGCTAAGATAAGTGACTGTTAACTACACTAACATGAGGAAATCTTGCTAAATTATGTCTTACACAAGAGAGCCCATCTATGACAATATCCAAGAACTGATACAAGTGACTACAAGTGAATTCATTTTGGTACAAAAAGGGCTTATTACAGTGTTGTTTTTAAGAATGAATGAAACAAAAACTCTATACAACTTAAATATGCATCAACTGCTTATAGACATAATATTACTTCCTCAGGATGAAACCACTGTGCAGCTTTAGAACAAGGTTGGTCTCTGTGCCCTGATATGGAAAGATCTCCAAGATAGACCAAATTAAAAAGCAAAGTAGTGATCTCATTATGTTTAAAAAAAGGCATATTATATGTTTATTAGTGCATAGCATTTTTTTAGAAGAATGAACTAGGACTGTGTTGGGAAAATATAGGAAAAATGGTCAGGGCCCCTCAGATGTTCAGAATCTTGCCGAGCATTTGATGTAAATAGGCATATGTGCTCAGGTGTTCCTTGGTTATTGTCTAGTGTAATTGTGGACTTAAGTATAAGGATGAGTGGCTCTGATCCACGGTGCTTCCCATCCCCGAGATACCCCGCCATGGTGGGGGGCATGGGGAGGCCACTACTGCTGCTGGAGGCTCCTGCTGCTAGTTCCCCCAGGACCCTCTGCAAGGCCACTGCCACTGCCGGACCTGTAAGCTGCTGCTGCTGAGGAAGCTGAGGACTGAGCTCATGTCATCTGCCAACAGCTCCTGGAATCTTTCCCAATTACTTAGTATGGACCTGCGTGTGAGGGCTCTGGGGATCCAGCCTGGCATGTGAGGGGTCTGGTGACCCAGACTGTACAATGAGTTTGGAGGATCTGAGCCCTAGCTCTGATAATATAAATGGAAACTTAGTATAACTAAAACAATGAAACATTTTGGCTTTAGTTATGATTTGCCTTACTTTACAAAGTGGAACTATGGTTTGAAAGAGGAAAGGAGTTTAACTTTTCATTTTATGCTGTCTATAGTACTTGCATTTCATAATAAATATATATTTGGCAAAGGAGAGGATCCAGATTTCAACTGAGGTTTTGAGGCATTCTAACTTTCCTTAGAACAGTCTGTATAAAAGTAGCATGCTGGAAAAAGCAAGGCATTGTATGTAAACACTTTAGGCTCCCAGCATTAGATAACTATCCCACTCCATCTCCCCAGCCTTTACTGTCCTCTTCTCAAAGCACAGCCTCCGATTACTGCGTTCCTCTCACCCAGAATAGTCAGTGGCTCCCCAGTGTCTAGTAAAAAAAAGTCCTGAAGAGCGGCGTGGCAGGGTAGTCAGGGCATGGGCCTGGCATGTAGGCTTGTTATCCCTGCATTCGGGCAGCATTAGTGGAGGCTCAGCTGGGCACCAGCACAGCGCTAGTGTGGGAATTGGGAGGTGAAGTGTATCACTTCCCGGAGCTTCAGTGAGAGTTTGGATGTGTTGTCCCCTCCAAAACTTATGTGGAAATTTGATCTCCAATGTGGCAGTGTTGGAGACTGATTGAGTCATGGGGGCGGATACCTCATGAATGGATTCATGCTCTCCCTGGGGGAGGGGGGATTAATGAGTGAGTTCTCGCTCTATTAGTTCCTGTGAGAGCTCGTTGCTTAAAAAGACCCTGGCACCTCCTCTCTCTCTCTCTCTTGCTTCCTCTCACCATGTGATCTGCTTGTACCCGCCGGCTGCCTGCCACTTTCCACCCCGAGTAGAAGCAGCCTGAAGACCGTGCCAGATGCAACCATCCCAGAATCGTAAGCCAAATAAACCTCTCTTCTTTATAAATTACCCAGTCTCAGGTGTTTCTGTTATAGCAACATAAAACGGACTAAAACACTCAGACTTCTCACTTGTAAAACAAGTTGTCAGGATTAAATAGAAGAGCAAATGAAGGCTCCTTTCACAGAGCCTGAAGGACAATATTTGCTCACTTGCTCTACCCTCTTTCCATGTCCAAGGCCGGCTCTGCTCCCCACCTCCTCTGCGTGTTTCCCCAGGTCCCCATTCCTAAACCCCGAGTTCCTCCAGAACACCCCCACTCTTCCCAGCCTCTGCCTGCTTCTATGCCCCTTTCCTGCAGTGCCTGTTATTCTCTTTCCTGGACAACACTGGCCTCCCCTCACGAGCCGGTTTAGATGCTGTCTCCTCTGTAAAACCTTTCCTGGTTTTGTTCTTCACCAGAAAAAAAAGTCCAGAAGTAGTCTCTCCCTCTTAAGATTTTCATGTGCTCCTGCCAGTCTCCCTATCTTTATATAGATTATATGACTATGGCATTCCACCTTACTTTGCAGCTATCTGTGTCCTACTAGAATAGCTTCCTGGGGGCAAAAACTAAGAAGTTTTGGGTTTTTTTTTTTTTCAGTTTTATTGAGGTATAATTGACAAATGAAAATTGTATGTATTCAAGGTATAGAACATGATGATTTGATATACATATACATTGTGCAGTGATTGCTACAGTCAAATTACCACACCCTTCACCATGCGTAGTACCATTGTGTATGTGTGTGTGTAGTGAGAGCACTTAGTATCTACTTTCTCAGTAAAACTCAAGTAAACAATATAGTATTATTAACTGTAGTCACTGTGCTGTATGTTAGATCCTCAGAACTTATTCATTTTATAACTGAAGGTTTATACCCTTTGACCAACATCTCCCGATTTCCTAACCCCAACCCAGCTCCTGGCAACCACCTTCTTCTACTCTCTGTTCTATGAAATAATTGGGTTTTGTTTATCTCTAAAACTCATCTTTGTACCTGTGTTCTCAGTAAATAGGTATTAATGAATGACTTCACTTTTATGATTTGCCTAAATATCATTTTTACTTTCATTTAAGGGATTATTTTAGTTTGACACTAAAAATAAGACCATTTCCTTGAAATTCACTCTGATTAGCCAGTAGGATAGTTTCTTTCCCCTTGCAGGGATTAAACTTGAAAATTTTGGAATTGCTAACCCTAAAGAATTTTTAAGAAGAGACCAGGCAGGCATCTATCTAGGGTGGTATAGATAGTCACCACTCTGTACCTGAGGCTCATAAGTTCTTGTCTGATGAGGTGAGATCTTATTCTGCTAATTTAAAAAAGCAAACATACTACACCCACTATTAAGACAACTCCAAGCAAAAGTAAAAGAAATTTAGAAAGAAAAACATAGTAAGCTTATAGACATGTGTGTGAAGATATCTTGTTTCATTTCTCATATTTCCATCTTTATCCATCATTATACATGAGGGTACTTCAAAAATTTCATGGAAAGATTTGTACTGTCTTTTAATTCTATTTTTTCCACGAACTTTTTGAAGTACTCTCATATATAGCTGTGACCACAGAATGTACACAATTTAATGTTCTGCTTGTTTTAAACATTGTTTCACACACAGTTTTCCATGTTTTTAATGGACATTTGATTCTGTTTCTCAATGAAATGATTGGAGTCCAGTGGATTTTTGCCTTTCTTGAGAAGAAATGAAGACTAAGACAAAGATATAGCCTGAGGAAATGTCAGTGTCATATATTTTAAAAGGACATGATCTTATTATGATATTGTGAGATGTACTAGAGCAAAAATATTAACAAATAATTTGAAGTTTGCAGCACAATCAGTGAGATGAAGATCTTGAGCCACTTTAAAAAGTTTTCTTTACTTAAATACACATCTTTAAGAGATTAGACAGAGTTCTGCTCAACCAATGGCTATTTACAAAGGCATGTTGGGAACAGCTGGAAGACAGCTTTTCTTTATCAGTGGGTTTGTATAACTAGCCTCAAGTTTTTGCTATTAAATTTCAGGTTTCTAACACTAATAGGGTGGAATAATTTTATATAGAAGAATCAGTCTCTAGCCTCCTTTTTCAGAAGAAACTAATCTGGTGCCTATAGGCAAGGAGGTATGTTTAACATATGGAAAGAATTAGACTGCATACCAGAATCTCTTTGAGGTCTGTGGATATAGTCTCCAAAGAGAGAGGGGGGCCTCTAAAATTGAACTGCACAGACTTATAACAAGCACTGAATACTCATTCTTGGAACTAATCTTGCTTTGGCCATAGGCTAAGTTGACTAGATTTGTGTACATTTGTTGATTGAAAGCCACATTCACTCCTTTTTACGAGAACCAACTGTTTTCTTATATGATTTTGTAGCTTTCCTTTCATGGAGGTTCTTAATTATTTTGCTATTTCTTTCATCATTCGGAGACATTAATACAAATACTGATTCAAGGTAAATTTACCTCCTGGGCTAGCTTACCTGTTAGGAATTAGTGTATTTTATAATTATCTCACCTTACTATACTCACTGGGTATAATCTCCTGTAATTTATCAAAGGGATTACTTTATATTTCCCAATGGGGTAACTATATCTTTGTATGGTGTCAATGGTTTTATCTATGAAAGGACCCACAAAAGATTGGTCCGGTTTTTGGGGTTTTATTTACGGTTTAAAGAGAGATAGTCAATCTTTCTGTTCATCCAGACCCATATCAGTGGGTCCCTAGAAGACCTATGAGAGGGACTCTGTTAGATGGTAATTTAGCCTGGAGCTCAAGAGAGGACCTGCATGGGCTGGAACCCTCTTAAAATCTTCTCAAATAGAAACTTATGAAATACCTTCAGTTTCTGGGACTGGGGCCAGAGTACCTTGAATGGGGATTCTGCCAAGTCAGGCTACTTAGACATGGCTGACTGACACTGAACCCTTTAAGTGGCTGCTGGTTATTGTTACCAGTCTCTTCCCCCCAGCCCCATCACTAACTCTTGCCCTGCCCCAATGCCCATTCACTACCTGCGACACTAAAGCTGCTCTTGCCTTGAGGTAAGTTAGGAATGTCAGGGTGGGAGACAAGTCCTGAGGTAGAGGTGAGGGGAGGTCTCTGTATTCCTGGTGGTATTTCCTGAAAGCCAGGGCTGGGATCAGAATCTAGACTGCCAGCTGTTACTACTTCCACACTACCGATCCCTAAAGTCAAAAAAAAAAAAAGTTGCAGAATCATCTAAAATCAACATGAAGTCAATTCAAGGCACAAATTCACGAACTATTTCATTTAAGTTTTCAATTCTTTCATCATTCAATCAACTAATGATTACTAAATGTCATACTACAGCATGCAGAGAGTTGAAAATTTTTAAAGAAAACCCCTGCCCTCTGGGAAATGTTAATCTAGTTCTAAGAAAAAGGTTAGGATGGAAATAATTGGAATGCAGTGCAGAATACATAGGAGAGGTGTTAGTTATCTATTGCTGCTTAACAAATTACCCTAAGACTTAGTAGCTAAAAACAATAATACGTCTATCATTACACATGGTTTCTGTGGGTCAGGAATTTGGGAGCAGCTTATAGCTGGGTGGTTCTGACTTGGAGTCTCTCATGAGATTGTAGTCAGTGAGTTGACCAGGTCTGCAGATACCTGAAGGTTTTTCTGGGGCTGGAAGATACAGTTCCAAGATAGTTGACTTATGTAGCTGGCAAATTGGCACCGGCTCTAGGTAGGAGGTCTTGGTTCTCACTAGGTAGATCTCTGCATAGGTTTATAGTAGCGTCCTCATGACATGGTAGATGGCTTTCCCCACAGTGTGTGATTTAAGAGAGCCCAAGGTAGAAGCCTCAAATGTTTTTTGTGATCAAACCTTGGAAGTCACACCCATTACTTCCATGATGCTTTATTGGTTACACAGGTTGTGTGGGAGGGGAGTACACAAGGGAGTGAATGACAGGAGGTAAGGATCACTGGGAGCATTTTGGAGACTGGCTGGCTCAAGAGACAAAGATCTTTGTAGTAATGAAGAAAAAACAAGACAAACAGTGTTGGGGTGCCTCAAAGGAAGGAGGTGGAATGTAAAGTTGATGGATTTTCAGTAGCTGAGGCTAAGGGACAGGACATTGGGTAGGATAGGGCATCAGGACATAGGGGGCTGGACAGCAGCAGCTGTCAGTAATGTCATGGGACATTAATGGAGCAGTTTTGCTGGAGCAAAACAAGTGGGAAGTGGCCAGAGCCTGTGAGGCTTTGAAGGCCAAGCGAGGGAGTCTGGACTTTCTTTGAGTGTTAGTGATGAGTCTGATGGTGTTTGAGCAGGCGAGTGACACCATCATCGGCATACTTTAGCTTCAGTTTGTGTGTGAGCTGTAGGGATTTGGTGCCCTTATTTCTCTTTTGTTCTCAGTATTATCCAGGTGGTCAGCTCTAATTTCTAAACTTCTATAGCACTTCCGCCCATGTTCCTCGATCACATACCTTGTACTGTTTAACTTTTCATTTATTTGTCTTATTATCAAGTAGATTGCAAGAGTCACAGGGCCATATCTTTATCTATTGCTATTTCCCCTGCCGTGCCTTGTACACTGGGTGCCTAATAAATACTTGCTAAGTGGTTGGACAATGGCAGCCAATTACTGCATGTGTGTTACAGCCACTGTTTCTGGCCTGTGGTGTGTAATTTACGGTTAAACATTTTTCAAAAGACAGAGCAACTGCAGTGGATTTGATTTATGTAAGTGGAAAAAGGGAGTGTTCACAAGCAGTTCTGTGTGCTTGCATTTGCCAAAATATTTATAGGAAACTTGGCATAATAATTCTATTTTTAAAAACCCATGGATTATTTTCAGCCTTAAAAGAGTTCTTATTTTGCCTAAGTTAGGTGAATGGGGTAACATCCAGCCCCAGTGTGAAGTGAGGGCTGCTTTCAGCTTCGAATAGTGAAGGGGTAGCCTCCTTCAAGCACACATGAGATATTTATGGAACAAAACTCCTGTACAGGATTTGGGGTAGGATTTTGCCCCCTTCCTGCCCCTTAGTTTGAACGAAATGATCATTGTCTGTGTATTTTCATTGACCGTGTAAGTATTTCACCTGAGACATAGTTTCAAGAAAGTTGGAGACTTCTGGTTTCAAGCTAGCAAAAACATTTTTGTTTTCTTCTCTTGAAAATCTCTCTCAAACTGAAGAAGTAAAAACCAGGAATTTAGACTGTATCCTCATAAACCTTGAAGGCATATGTGGCCCTGAACCACACAAGACTTAAAGATAGAAAGCAGGTGAAGTCATGGCGAAGAATTTGAGGTGAGAAGGGCGGAGGAGAGAACAGTGGGGTCAAGAATGCATTGCCTTTATTGGTGAGGAGAGAGGTCTGGAAGCAATTACTTACTCTCAGACTCCTAGGAAGGCTCAGAAATGAAAGTTGTTAGGGTCCTCAGAGGCCAACGTGAGGCAGAGAGCTTTAGGATGGGAGTAGGTGTGTGAAAGTCTGCAAGAGGTGAGGGGATTCCCAGGATGACTAAGGAAGGAAGTTCCCAGGGCAGCTCTGGTCCAAGGAGAGCAGCCAGTCCTGATGGAGCTGAGAGAAGTGGACTCTAGGAGGAGAGTTGGAGGGTGGGGGTGAAGCTTATTTAAAAGGAAGAACAGGAAGTCCTGGATTTGAATTTTGTCTCTGTCACCAATGAACTGTGAATATGAGCAAATCAGTTAATGTCTTTGGACTTTAGTTTCCTTATTTGTTAAATAAAAGGCTGGATCACATGATGTTTAAGTTCTGCTCATACTCTAATATTTTGTGATTCTGTTGGGTAAAGGGCAATCAAAAGCCGAACAATTCTGCCTCAAGGTATTTACTCGAAAAATGAAAGCATATGTCCACATAAGTACTTATAGGTAAATGTTCACAGAGACATTATACACAAGAGCCAAAAACTGGAAACAGTGCAAATATTCATCAGTTAGTGAATGGATGAAAAAATGTGTCATGTTTATACCATGGAATACTATTCAGCAATGAAAAAGAACAAAATACTGGACCTACCACAGTATGGATGAACCTCTAAAACATCATGCTAAGTGAAAGAAACTAGATGTGCAAGACTCCGTACTAGATGATTCTGTTTATATGAAATGTCCAGAAAAGGTGAACCTATAAGGAACGCAAGTAGATTAGTGGCTGCCTGAGGACGAGGTGAGAATGGGGATGAATTGCAAATGAGCACTTTGGGGATGAGGAAACGTTCTTTCTTTCTTTCTTTCTTTTTTTCAACAGTATTTGTCTTTCTCTGTCCAACATTTCACTTGGCATAATATCCTCCAGGTTCATCCATGTTGTCGCAAATGGCACAATTTCCTTCTTTTTAACTTAATTTTTAAAATTTATTTTAATTAATAGTAAAAATTGTAAACATTTATGGTGTACAACATGATGTTTTCACTGTGGAAGGGCTAAATCAAGCTATTTAACATATGTATTACCTCACACTTATTTTTTTTGGTGGTGAGTGAGAATACTTAAAATCTACTGTTTTAGCAATTTCCAAATATACAGTATATTGTTATTAACTCTTGTCACAATGATGTACAGTAGATCTCTTGAACTTACTCCTACGTCTAACTGAAATTTTGTGTCCTTTGACCAACAACTCCCCGCTTCCCCCACTCCAGCCTCTGGTAACCACCATTTTACTCTGTTTCTATGAGTGTAACTTTTTTACACTCCGTATGTAAGTGAGATCATGTGGTATTTTTTTTCTGTGTCTGGCTTATTTCACTTAACATATGTCCTCCAGGTTCATCCATGTTGTCGCAAATGACAGGATTTCTCTCTTTTTTAAGGCTGAATAGTATTCCACTGTGTATATATACCACATTTCCTTTATCCATTCTGAATGACGAAATATTCTAAAATTTGGATTGTGGTGATGGTTGCACAACTTCCCAAATTTACCAAAAATCATTGAATTGTACACTTATAAATTAGACCTCAATAAACCTGTGGGGGAAATAGGTAACAGACAAGGCGCAAGGGGCAGAGAGGAGTAAATGAAGCAGAAGTGGCAATATATTGATTACTGTTGAGGGTGGATGATGGATAATGAGTTTATTCTACTCTTCCTACTTTTGTGTGTGCTTGAAAATTTTCTTAATAGAGAGTTTTTAAAAGTCAATCACAAGCCTTTTATTTTGTGGATATCAGATAACACTTACAATATATGTTTTACATTTTATAGTGGTGGATGTTCAGGCACCCTTGGGACGTAATATAACCTCCACTGAAACCAAATTCATCGCATACCAAGTCACTTTTAAAGTATTAGCTCTTTTCCCTACCTCAGCAGGAACTTCTGATGATATGATCACAGTGATTGTATCATCATAGTGATCATATCATCAGAAAGGTTAAATTTTGTTTAGCATGTTCTTTTTAAGTGTGATACATTTTTAAAAGGATAAAATTTAAATGAGCTTTACTGCTTTACAGGGGAACCCTCAATCTTAGAAAAGTAGGCCATGTAAAACAATGTTATTTGTAATAGCTCTGAGTAACTGATTTTTTTAATACTTGAAACTTAGAAGCAATATTCCATTCCAGATTCTATTGTCAAAAGAGTGATAGTTATTTTTCCTTCCTTACTATGTATTTGTCCAAGGATCTGTTTTCAAGCTTCATACTCAACGTTCTGAAGAAGGTAGTATTTTGTCCCCATTTTACAGTGAAAAAATTTGAGGCACAAAAAGGTGGAATCACTAGCCTGAGGTCAAGTATCTAGTAAATGTTAGTGCTGGGCCACCTGACTACCGGCTGTGCTCTTATCCGTTTTACTCATCTGGTTGCATGGGAACATGTTTTCATTCAGGGCCTTTCTTTCACAAACTTCAGTCTAACCTATGTAATATGCTCTCTTTATAAAATCTATATCAGGTACATGGAAAGAGAAGGTGATATTTTCCTAGAGGGAGGAATTGTAGGTGTGGATGCCAGTGAAAGGCAATGACCACCTCCAAAGCACAGTTTTAGGCTGCCTCATGCTAAAAACATTTCAAGTGGGCCCCAAGCTTTGGTTCAAAGGTAGTAGAGACAGTTGTTTGGAATTCAGAATTCAGATCCTCATTTATTGGCAGGATTATTATAAGTGTTCTAATTGGTCTCCCAGCTTCCAGTCGCCTCTTGAACCTGCCACTCAGTTCCCTTACTTCCTTATGTAAAAACCATCAATGAATGGCCCCTCACTGCCTATAGATTAAAGTCTGAAGTCAATAGTTTGGTGTTCATAGCTTCTCATGTCTGGCTTCACCCTGTTTTTCTGTCCTCCCTTTTTCTATTCCCCACTGGGTACTCTATGCTCATGCCCCCTGGAATATTCCACAATTCTTACCGCTTTGTGGATTGGCTTGTTCCTACTGACTATAATTCCCTTGTCTCCCTTCTGTACTGGCCAGCTCCTGTTCAGCCTTTAAAACCCCAATGAGATGTCATCTCCTGGGGGAAGCCTTCCCCAATCCTCTTTCATCAGCTCCAGCTGTGTCTTTCTCTGGGTTTTCATGACACTTTCTACATCTTGATAAGGTGAGGTTTTGTTGGTTATGTATGTGCCCCAGATCCCTCAGGCTGGAAACTTTGGAGGCCCACCTTCATGCAGTTCTGTGTCTGGCACGTGGTGGGCCCTCAGGGAATATGGGTGGAATGAACTTTTTGGTAAAATCCTGATTTTTTGAAGTAAAAAGTCTTAAGGATATAAAATAAAAACATTTAATAAATCATCTTTATGGAAAAAAAAATTGGAACTTACCTGAAGTATTAAGGCACGTATTCATAATGTACAAGAAGTATAGTCCTATTTCTTTGGATAAAATATATTCTGGTGTCAACTCAGATGCTAAGAATATTCCCACTGCATCCCCTTCCCCACCCCAAGATCTCAACTAAATTATTTTTGCACTAGGGAAGGTGTGGGAGAAATGAGTCTAGGAACTGGAGAGGAGTGTTCCTGGGAATTTTCTAGTTTATCTTCAGGAAAGAAGGCATCACTTAGATTACATAATTCCTGAGGTTCCATCAAGCTCTAAAATGTTTTTGGTTGTTTCAGTCCCTATCTTTTAGCAAATAAGAGAAGCAGGGGGCAGGTGATTTAGTTATTCACTCACCAGATGTTTTGAATCATAGGACCAAATCTAATTGCCCTACTTGGGGTCAGGCTAGACAGTGCATTGAATTTGACCTTCAAACCACCTGTTGTATTCAGATTATTTGGTTCTAAGGTATAGCTTTCCTATCACTGTTCACTGGTATTTTATGAGCTGGAAGATCCCTGTGCTCTCAGAGGTGACAACCTCAGAATTATAACCCAGAAAGAAGACAGGAAGATAACTCAGATATATGGGCAGGCTTTTATTAGAGAAAATAATTTCTAGAGAACACTTAATAGTTTATTTTCTCCTCTCCATTATGTTTCCTGCAAGTCACTGGGTAAATATTAGAAGTAAAAATTCATCTTTCTTTGGGAAGGATAAGTTGAAAATGACTTATTTTTCTCTTGAGAATTAGTTCTGCTGAACTCTCAAGTTATTCATTCACCTGTATCGTGTGGGAGCATGTGATTTCCCGTAGTCTTCGCCGACTCCTCTTCCCCACAGTTTTTTCAGGGACATTTTATGAGCTCATCTAGAGGGTGGTGCTCACTTGACTGCTGTCTTTTCATCAGTGTTAGCTGGATCAGTGCATTAATTTCCATTCTTAATTAATGCTAAAGCTTATGATCTAAGATGGCTCACCTGCAAAAACAACAACAAAAAACAAACCCAAAACATCAAAGCAAAGCGGCTTATTATATGCTAAGGAGAAAAGGTGAAAGGTTTTAAAGCATTTCTGGACTTTCTCCCTGCCCTAATTGTGCATCAGCGTCAAAGGAGGGATACTTCCTAACTGGGATTTCCCACTCCTGGATGAAGATTTGATATTGTGAAATGTTATACTTTGAGCCATTAAAAATATAATTTCTGCCTTCATTCATTTGAATTTATTATATTTTAGAACTTTGTTTGGAAAGACCCACCTGTCACATCTGCTATACTCTCCTCAACTCTTCTTCCCTTTTAAAGAGACCCCAGTCCTGTGCCCTAGTGCCCTACAGAGCAAAAACCACACAGTAGAAATTAGGAAACTGGAGCCTGGTTTCCCCACCGATTCCTTTAGGGGAGCAGCTATGCAGCCAGTGTAAACATTCCAGTTCAGTTAGAGATAACTTCTTGGTTTTCCATTACCCACGCCAGTGAGGTCATGAAGAATACGCTCACTTTAATGAACTTGTGTTTTGTTTAAAGTGTGTGTCATCTGGTAGAAAATGCTGAGCATTTGGAAGCCAGAGGCTTAGATCCCAGTTAGCATTTTGCCACTGACATGTTATGCAGAAGACGCTTCACTTCCTTCCTCCTTCCTCTGCTGTCGCCTGCCTCCCACGGTGTGAACAATGCTGTGTGCTCTGGGATGGGCTCAGTTAGAGGGACCTGCACCCTAGGGGGTCATTAAAACTACACATCTTGACTTGCATCTCAGAGCACTCAAGTACTGGGGACAGGGCTTTCTCTTTCCCCATCATGTGGATGGAAGTGGGTGAGATGAATCCAAAAGATGTATTATGGCATAGAAACCAGAAGGCTTGAATGATTGCTTCAGGTGAATAGATCAGAAAGGAAACTCAAGTTGAGTTCAAATAGAAGTTTCACGCAGTGACCATGGGCAACAACAGGAAAGAATAGGGGAGAAAGCGCCTTTCCCCAGCAATGCCACCTGGATTCACGAGCTGGTTACCCTTCCCAGACTGCTTACCACTCACATTGCTTAAGTGAACCCAATAGTAAGAAGTAAGCATAAAACAGCCACATTTAATTTCTAAAACCTTGTGCAATAGTTTCCCACTATTGTTAGGGGTGAAATACTTCACTGAAGTAAATTTACCAGGAAAGTGGGTTCCAACTGTCAGCCTTTTAATCAGTTTGAATGGAAATGTTCTCAACCTTTTCCCCAGCTGTCTTCTGAGTATTAATGGAGAGACTGCACTCCCCCGCGTCTTCCTCCCCCGGGGCTGAGTGATCTTTCTAAGAGACAAATTCTGTCATTCCCCAGCTTGAAATCTCAAAAGCGCTCTCCCGGCTTTCAGGCTCAAGTTCAAACTCCTTCACCTAGCACACTAAAAGCCTCCTTATCTGGTTCCCATCCAACTTTCCACCCTCATTTCCTCCCCCTCTTCCAAAGGTGGTCCGTGCTTCAACCGTTCTGAACTGTATCTTACCTCTAAACTTTTACACATGTCGTTCCTACTGCTTGGAGCTCCTTGCCTGCCTCTTCTGGCTGATTTCTCTGGCATACTGTGAGATGCTCCCAAGCATGCCCTCCTCCCACATAAATCCCTGGTGCCCCATGTAGCATTTGTTGAGCATTTATGGAATGCTAATTACTTTTCTGAGGGTTTTGTTTGTCTTAACTTATATTTAATCCTTACAGCAACACTTTACGATAGATGCTATTATTTTCTCCATTTTAAAGATGAGTAAACTGAGTCACAAGACATTATACAGATCTTGCTGCTCTTAGTTGGTAGAAGTAGGATTTGATCCCAGGCATGTTGGCTCCACAGTGTTAATCTAATACACCTACTGCCTTGTTGGCAGGAACTGGACCCCTCGTTTGGGCACACACATGCTGGATTTAAGGGAAGGAAGGAGAGAACGGGTGAGCACAGTGATGTACCATGAGCTTATGAATGCTGGTCGGTCTGAAACAAGACATATACCACAAGTCTGTTTAACTTGACTGCCTCCTCATTGTTGTCAATTTTTGATGCAATCCTGACTAATCTCTCCTTGATTAGTAAGAAAAATTCTTATTGCCTTCTTGTTTAAATACAGACTATATTGCCCAGGGAAAAGAGCTTATGAGGGTGTGGGGAGGGCAGGTGGAGTGTTGACTGGTGTGCAAGGTGGTGATGGCCTTCTGGATCCACAGTGACCCGCCATGCGATCACCCACAGTGATCAATGACCCATAGAGAAGCCTGAACCCTTTCCCTGCTGCAGCTCACAGTGCAACCGTAGGCAGGTCCCTAAAACCCGCACCTCAGAATCCTTATCTGAATATGATGCTGTCTTGTTGGGAATGTTGTGCAGTCGAAGACGATGATACATGAACTCACTTCTACCAGATGAAAGTAGCATAATTATCCCTGTTTTCTTTTCGGGGAATAATTTCCTGTCAATTAAACTGACAATATCATTTTAGATATTATTTTTAATTGCTTTCTGTATGAACTTTGTAGCACAGGTTTCCCTTTTGGGTGCATCAGAAAGCAAATCAACACATCTCTGTTTAATATGAGTTGATTTAAGTAATAACATTTCCTAAATTCTAACCCTGTGTTTGAAGCTGCATTTATCAGAACAAAAAAGTCCTGAAGGAATAGTGAGGTGAAAATTATCTTTGAAAAATGTCATATAATTAAGTCATTTATAAGTGAGTCAGTGTAATCTAACGTCTGTCATGACATGAAGAGAAAAATAACAGCACATTGCTTAGAGGGAGAAGGAAGGTAAACGTAAACCTTAACTTCAAACTGAAACGAAAGAGGAAGAGCCATTTGAAGTGTTAGGTTCTAGTGACATAAACTCCGAGGTACAGGCTCACTCTATGGCTGAATCTAAATAAGCTGATTTACAAAAGAAAGTAGAAAGTTTCAGAAAATATAAGATTCTTCTCTTTCTTCTTTCAAAGACCCTCAGAACCACGCCCCTGACCACCATTTTTAATCCATTCACTACTGCACTGTCCTACAATCTAATCACCTCTTCAAGGCTCCACCTTTCAATTACCATAATAGGATTTCCCACCCTCTTAACAGTCACAGTGGGGGCTAAGTTTCTAATACATAAAACTTGGGGGACACAATTCAAGCTTCAGTGAGTTTGGGGGGACAGTTCAATCCACTACATTGTACCTTAAAAAATCTCTTTGATATTCATTTTAGGGGTTCCTCCCCTCAAAAAGGAACTGATTTTCCAAATGACCATTTTCTTAACTGAGTATGAGGGGGAGGTGTATACTTTGTAGTTCTCAAGAGGGAGATGAAATTTCCAAGTGTCTGTTTCAGTTTCTAACACCTATTAAAATATAAAGGTTTTAATCTCAGAAGATCTAGATCCTTCCTGTTTGAGTGGTAGTATCGATTCTAATTTTAAAAGTTATTCACAACAAAATTTGTTAAACTCTATTAACTCACATCTATTTTTTACATATTTTGAAGATTACCTAAATTTCTAGGCCTACCTTATAAAAGTGACAAATTACAAGTACCCAAGTCATGCTACCTCATGCCACTGTTGGAATGTTTGTGGAAGTTACTTTGCCTTTGGCCTGGGTAGGCCAGAGGAATCTGCATTTTAACAAGGGCCCTTGGTGGTTTCCAGATGGAGGGCCACAAGAGTGAGAAACACAGTCCTAAGGTCTCCACCCTCTGGGGGCTCAAGGGCTGCAGCTTACTTGTGCTTAGGCCCTGGATCCAGGTCCTTCTGGCGCTCTCCAGTGCATGGTGTGGTGGCCTTGGCAAGGATCGTCTCTCTCCTCCCTCACCCCTTCTCCTTCAGAGAAGGAGAATACTTTGCTGTTTTGCTGCTCTGTCCTCCCAGAGGACAGGACTTCTCTGAGTTCCTCTGAATTCCCAACTCTGTCTATCCCTGGCTTGGAGACCAAGCTCTAACTTTTGGCAAAATTTGTCTGAAAGACCAGAAACAGAAAGGAAGCAAAACTGTGCTAGTTGCTCAAGATTTCTTAGCCTATGTCCCTTTTCTTTGGTCCTTGCTTTTCATGTTTTATAAAATAAAGAATCTCTTGAGGGTGGTATTCTCAAAAGAGATAGCCTGTCCCAATGGTTGTCCAAGATGCTACCTTTTAGGTGCCTGGAATGACTTATACTTGGTTTGTTTGGGTTTTTTTTTTTTTTTTTGAAGTAATGTGTGTTCAAGGAAACACCTCAAACCTTAAGAAAGGATATACGGCAAATTAAAATAAAACAGGTAAAACATGTTTCTCTTTTTCTACTTTACAGTTAAAAGTAGCTTTCCAAAAAATTTTCATGCATATTCTGGCATATATATTTTATAAACACACACACACACACACACACACACACACATGATATCATACTACTGTGTTTCCTTTTTTTTTTTGGTGGCTGGCCGGTACGGGGATCCAAACCCTTGACTTTGGTGTTATAACACCACACTCTAACCAGCTTAGCTAACCTGCCAGCCTTAAAGTTTAAAGCTTTTTTTTTCCAACTTTTATAAAAATCTTACTAGCCTGTACATTTTTCAGTGTTAGAAAGAAAACAGACACACAGATGAGTAGCTTCTGCTAGGGCCCCTTGTAGAGAAAAATTCTGGAACTGTGGATAGACACATCTAGTTAAGTATGTATCCATTCATATCATAATCTTTCAATTCTAAGATGCATATTTTTCATTTTTTAACAACTTTCAATTAGGGATGTGTTGTAAAATGGGTATTATAGATAATATTGTAGCTCTTCCCTCCTCAGGCCTATTAAATTGTGTATCTTACAATTAATGGCATTTTGGAATCAAGGAAATATGGTGCATTTTAGTGAGAGTATATACATGCCTTTCAAGATTTGTTTGGAAATCATTCTTATTTTAATTTAATTATGAAAATGTAGTTTTAATTATTTTCCTATGGAAGCAATCTTGGAAACAAGCCAGAGGTTTACAGACATCCAGTGTTTATCAGCAGTTACTACTCTCCTTTGGAGTCTGTACATGTGATTTAAAAGCAAACCTTCATATTTACTAAAAAGCCCTGTTTCACAGAAAAATCAAGTCACAAAGAACACCTTGACAAATACTAATCCCATGTTACTTAGAGTTACAGAATTTAGAAGTTGATTCCAGCCTTCTTAATTTACAGATGAGGAAATATCTTATGACTCAACATGTGGTATTTCGTGCATTTTGCCCAACTGATGATTGATATTAAAATAATAATATTAGATGAATATTGCAGAGCAGGAAGTCACACTTGAGTCACAAAATGATAGCTGTGGTGCAAATGACAGCATTCACACCTTTTCTGATGACATTCCAGCACTCTTCTACCTGCCAGCTCTCTTGGGGTAATCTGAGTCATTTTCCAGAGACTTGGTGTTGTCATGTTTGGCCCCTCATATCTGTTTCTCCCTTTCTGTTGAATTAGGTTCGAAATCTGTATTTTTCTCCCCCCATATCTGCCCCCACCTTTCCTCTTCGGTTTCCCAGCTGTGTGTGCAGTACATCATGCAGGCTGTGCTTCCTGCCTCTGGGCACTGAAAGGCTTCCATGGCATCAGGGAGAAGGTCTTAAACAGTTGGCACTTAATAAATGTTCTTGGCTGTATAAGCTTTTTCGGTCTGTCTTAAGATGGCTCTGATATGCACTGGAAGGGCATCTGAGCCAGTGCGCTCCACAGTGTCCCGTTTGACTCATTGTCTCTCCAGTTATCTATCATGTGCCTAGTGCAAAGGCAAAACCAGTTGTGCATGTGTGTGCTAAAATTGTTAAACTGCTTCTTGTTAACTGTCAACTGGTATTAAAGGAGACAGTTATTTACATTTTCAGTTGCTTTTTGTGAAATACAAAGATCAAAGACCTTTTCTGCAGTTTCCTCCTCTTCTCAAACCACAACTTCCTTCCTCTGTCTTAAAAGCCTCTGCAACATGCATTAGCATTCTCCTTTCTCACTTTGAGTGGCAAATAATAATTTTATTGAATCAAGATGAAATGTGGTTATTTGAGGGCTTTTCTGTGGGTGCCTCTGGTATCTCTGAATGGACACCCTTGTTGGATACTTTGCGGGCTAATCAGAGATCTGTTTTTATTTCTTAAAGGAAAAAAGACTTTGTAGAGATGCTTCTCACTAGATTTCAGCCTTTTTGGTTATGGATCATTTGAGGATCTGATGAAAGCTTGATGGGGGTGAAGCTTAATAACCAGGGGCAACCGTGGCTCACTTTAGCACATTCTCCGGAAGACTCCCTTTCAACTGTTGTTTAAATAATATGTTAACAAGATGGCTCTGAAGACTGATGAAAGGATAACAGTAAGGAAATGGCATAAGAGCAAGGGTGGGCAGTTCTGGGCATGGCTGAAGCATCACTGGGGGGGGAGCAGAGGAGGCAACGTGGGAGCATTCTGACTGATCCTCCCCCCACCAAAGGCACAGCACCCCAGCTTCAGGACATTCGGACACCCCAAAGCCCATCCAGGGGCTGCTAGGGGTCTGTGGGCCTCAGGTTGGAAAATTCTGCTCTTGGACCTGATGGAATTATGTGTGGGCCCGAGAAGCCTAGGGCAGACCATTACCTGAATTTTATCTCTAATGCTTCCCAGGTGTGAGGCCTTGGCTAGTCACGTTACTCACTTCTTTGAAGTTGTTATTTTCCTGCTGAAAATGAGAAGAAATAAAACCAGACACACAGGGTTGTGGAGGTCTAACTGGGCCAACCTGAATAGAAACACCTGGCATATAGTGGGATATCAATAAGGGGCTGTTTTTTTCCTCCCTTCTGTCCATCTTTGATTTCTCTTGTGGGCAGAAGTTTTCTTCCCCAAGGAGATGGGTTTCAGAGCAACAGAAATCACTCACTGCACTAAGGCTAATTGTATCTCTAGTAACTCAGATGCATTTGCAGATGTCGATGTTCTGTAGGAAATATGAGTGGATGTCACTCTTTAGCCCCCCACTGAATGGGGCACTGCGGCTGCTGGGCACTCGCTGGTGGGCACTCGCTAAGGCTGGAAAGGCATTGGGGCAGTCCTGGGAGGGCCCAGAGGGGACATACTTGTTCCCAGAAATTGAACATCTTCTGAGTACAGTAACCCCAGCAGGGACATTACTTTGGGGAAGGCCCAAGGCTGCAGGCCAAGGCAGTGCCCACCCAGAGGACTACAGGGCAGCTCTCCACAGTGGAGGGAAGGAAGAAGGTCGCAGAAAATTTGGAAAGGGGAGAGAGCCAAATCTGGTCTGGGCCAGAACCTAGTGTTCAAGGCTGATTAAAGTGCTCTGAGAGCAGGGGGTGGCCCTTCCCTTCCCTGAACCTTTCCTTTCCCCATGCTCCAAGATCCACTAAAGAGTTTTTAAATGAAAACATTATATACTAAAGGCTAAAAGTTCCCAGCTTTGTTTTGGGGTTCATTTTAAAGGGAACAGAAGGGGGAAATGGCAACATGAATTTTGGAGGGCAAAATGAATATTAAGAACCTAATGAATGAACCTTTTTATACCAATGGGAGAGGGAAATAAGGTGATTAGCAAGAGCAGAGTAAAATTACTGTGAGGTGCTGATGGAGGCACCTTGTGGGTGTCACTCATGAAGGAGGGAGAAGGCTCTGGTTTATGCAGTTTGGGTGTTAAGTAAAGAAATGAAAGAATCCACAAACCTGAGGTCCTTTTGACATTCTGTGGCTCGTTACTTCTGTTGTTTCTTCAGGATGGCAGCATAGTACAGAACTGGTTTCCTTACGGTAAAGTGTTTCTTCACAGTTTTATCCATGTCCTTAAAGAACCACTTCTTCCCTCTTTGAATTTTCTTTTATTTCATTTTTTTTTTTAGCTCTTTTTGTTGTGCTTTTACAAAATAGATTTATCATCATGATAAAGACTATTAAACATAGCACTAGCTGATAACCTTGTAATTATAACTCAGGATCAGTGTAAATAGAGTTCTTATCTAGAACATTTTTCAATAGGAACCCAAGCATTATGTTTATCAGAGGAAAATGTTGGGTAACTACAGAGCAGTACTAGGTCTGTGTGCTTTGGGATATCATTTTTCACTTATCTGATAAGCAGAGTTTGATAAGGCCCAGGGTTGGAGAGAAAGTGGGCAAATGGGCATTCTCAATCTCAAACACTGTTGATAAGATTGTAAATTGGTACCATCTTTCTGAGGAACAGTTTGGCAATATGTATCAGAATTTAAAACATGTGTACTTTTGGGCCCAACCCGTTGACTTACAGGAATTCATTCTTAGGTAATAATTAGACACATGCACATATATATTATGCACAAATGTGTTCCTAGGATAGCCTCTGCAATATTGCATGTAATAGCAAAAAAAAAAAAAGAGAGGAAAAAAAAATTGGAGGCAGCCTAAATGCTCATCAAATTTAACCAAATCTGGTATAACTAAGGTTAACTTAGTTGTGGTACTGCCACATGATGGACTAGCATGGAACCATGACAGAAAGAAAGAAGAGCTATGTATATATTGATTTTGAAAGATGTTTACAATATATTTTTAAGTTCCAAACTAACGTAAACACCATGATCTTGTTTAAGTAAGAGAGAAGATGGTAGGGTAAGGGGCAGGCATGCTTATTTGGCGTTTAAAACTTTGGAAGAAAAATAACCAAATTATTATGGAGTCTGTGGCTTGACACAGTGGTTTGAGCCAGGGTTTGGAAACAGAGATCTGGATGCAAATCTTGACTCCGCTCTTTCCTACTGCTATGACTTGGCAATTTGCCTAACTTCTCTTCCTGAGGACTGAAATGAGGTAGAAAAATACAAAATATAACTACGTAGTTCAGTGCCTGGCACATTGTAAATAGTATGTGATCAGCATGTTTTAATTTTTATGTAGAGCATGTCTTACTTTTAATGTTAAAAAAAAAAAAACTATTTCAGTGAGAAGTTGTAGTTCAGGTTAAGAAGCTTAGTGACATTCTCAGGGACTAAAATGCCACCACCAAAGGGGGTAGATTTGTTTACAGGAAGAGTGTGAACTTGTAAAGTTTGGGAAATAAGAATGTGAAGATCTACAAGTGAAAGAATATCAAATGGCAGAGTTAACCTGTCACATCATGAAGAGAAGGCAAAGGTGCTAATTAAAAGTTCTGTAGATACTGAGTAGGGTGCAAATCTTTAACAGAGAAAATGAATTGGGATGATCTGTACTTGGAAAAAAGGCTGTCTGATAAGAACCAGGCCAAATATGGACGTGTTTTGATTGTTATTATAATCTTTATTTTGGCTTAATATTAAGAGGAGTTAAATTATATTAAGAGGACAAAATGGGCAAAAGATTGTATCGAAAGGATGTTATATATAGTGGAGATGGTTGACAGTGCTTCAAAGTTTTCCAGAACAATTGGATAAAAGTAGAGAGCTTTGTATTTGTTATTTCTGTTACAGATAATTAGTTCAAAGCCAAGAATTTTATTTGATTTCAAGACTACTTAAAGGCTCTAAAGAAAATTATTTTTCTGCTGATTTTAAAAGCCCACTGTTTGAAATCAGCCTCAAACCCAAAGGGTTTTCCAGAAATCTAAGAGCACTCAGCTTGTAAATGAAACTTGACTTGGAGTGACAGCTTTAGGGGCTGGGGTGAGGGTAAGGGAGAGAGGGAAAGGGGGGAGGTTTCGCCTCCACTGCCTTGACCACCATTGCCAGAGCTGCCAAAGCCCCAAAGCAAGAGTTTCGAGGCTGCTCCTAAGGGTCCCATAATAGGCACAGGTTTTGACATTTTCTTTTATCCTATAGGTGTCCTACAACCAGAGGAGTATACAACATTTGCTAAAGTTTAGTACTCTCTAGAATATGATAGCTGCCTTATTAACACATGATTTTTTAAATAGAATTCTCAGCACCTGTAATAACTTCATTAAAGTTGAGGCAATGAATGTTTCTTTTAAATTCCGAGATTGGTATATAGCGAAGCAGCCTTAAGATGGAGTGGTTTTAGTTGGTACATGTAAACATAACGTGATCCTTGTGCTTAAGAAGCTTCTACTCTTGCTGAAGAGACAAGGCCCAAGCACATAAAACATTTTTCACGCATCTAGCTTAGCTTGTAAATCAAGTGGTAAAGTGTAGGGTGTTGATTGATTCATTTATTCAGCAAATATTAAAGTGCTTACTATGCACTAGGCATTCATAGGTTAGGTTTGAGGATTAAAGGAACAAACAAAATTGAATTAATTTTCAATACTGTAGACAGAGTAATTTGTTTAAAATCCAACTAGCATAAAATGTAGTGGAGGCCATGTAATGTAGTAGTTAAGAATGACCTGCGTCTCTTTTGTTTATTCATGAATCTCCAGCACATGGGACAGGGTCTGGCCAATAGAAACCACTCAGTAATAGTTGCTGATGGAATAAATGCTGATAGAAATGTCCATGCCCTCTAGGAACTTACAAACTACTGGTAAGACCAGTTTTTCCCAGATATGTTCTGTGGGATATTTCTTTCCTTCTCTCTCTTTCTCTCATTATCTCTCTCTCTGTATCTATCATCTCTATCTCTATCTTTCTCACATACACATGCACACAGGAAACAGTCAGGTTTGCACATACACAGTGCCCTGTGGTCTAATTGATGGAGTCTGGAACAAAATGTGCATATCATGCCACTTCTTCATATCCAGGAAATTTTCTCCCAACCTAGGCCAACTCAAATCAATGAGAACTTGAAACATTCACAGGTGGCAGAGTTCACATCACTGATTTGGGGTTTTTTTAGAGAGACGGTATTGCATGGTGGTTAAAAGCATGGGCTTTGGTGCCAGAGAAAAATGGGTCCAAGTACTGGCTTTGCCTTGGATAAGTTTCTTAAACTGCCTAAGCCTCAACTACTTTGTCTATAAAATGGGCACATTGATAGTACCTATTTTACAGTGCTGTCAGGAGTCAGTGAGATAACGCATGTATGGCACTTAGCAAAATACTGTACACATTGTGAACACTTACTATAAGTTACTAATTATTCTTGGTCCTGAGATGGAAGAAGAATCTCGATTGTGTCTGTACACATGTGTGTGTCTGCTTGCTTTTTCCTTAATTAAAGAAACAGACAGTCTGTTCAAGCATAACCAGTAGGCTGGCACACAGCTGATGAGAAAACCATAGCCAGAGACTAGCTCTGAGGAGAACAGTGTCTTCAGAGGCAGTGCCATACCATTCTCTGCGAACGTTGGAACCAGGCCCGGTGTTGTTGAACACACTGAGGAAGCTGGCAGAGGACGTCAGGGTGTAACGGGCGGAGGGAAGCATGCAGCTGTTCATGGCCATGGAGCTTTTGTACAGGATCCAAGCTGTGCTGTCACCTCCAGACAGGTCCCTGGGAATGTCACCTACCCAAGGATGACACCCCCAGAGAGGGCTTGATTGCAGTCCTATGTGGGTCCTCTGGGTGTCTTCCCAGCCCACTGATTATTTATTATTTTTAATAAACTCAGCACTCCTCTAAGGCCAGTTTAGTGGTGCCCATTAAAGCTCAGGCAGCTGTAAAGTTGTCTTCATTGTAGAGCTGGCAGTTTCACCCTGTGAGGAAATAGTTCTGGGTTTTCTACCTGTGAGACTTGGTTTCTGAATCTCCCAAACCGTGGAGTGTTTTTAGATACAATGTTATGATTCAAATAAAACCACAGAGTGTTTTTAGATACAATGTTATGATTCAAAAAAAATCTTTATGCACTAGTTCCTGTCCAGCCAAAAGGGAAAAAAAGTTTGCAGATCAAAGCTATAGTTGAGATTTTTCTATTTTCTTTACTTTTTAATTTTTATTATTATTATTTTTTTTGCCAATGACTAAAAGAACTTTATTTTCATATTTATTTTTATTTATTTTTTATTATTTTAATTTTATTTTGTCGATATAAAATGTGGTTGATCATTGTGGCCCATTACCGAAACCTCACTCCCGCCTCCCTCTCCCCCCTCCCCCCACACAACAATGTCCTTTCTGTTCGCTTGTCATGTCAACTTCAAGGAAATGTAATTGTTATGTCTTCTCCCCACCCCATTTTTTTCTGTGTGTGTGTGTATGAATTTATTTATTTATTTTTAGCTCCCACCAATAAGTGAGAACATGTGGTATTTCTCTTTCTGTGCCTGACTTGTTTCACTTAATATAATTTTCTCTAGGTCCACCCATGTCATTGCAAATGGCAGTATTTCATTCCTTTTTATAGCTGAGTAGTATTCCATTGTGTAAATATACCACATTTTCCGTATCCAGTCATCTGATGATGGACATTTGGGCTGGTTCCAACTCTTGGCTATTGTAAAGAGTGCTGCGATGAACATTGGGGAACACGTATACCTTCGACTTGATGATTTCCATTCCTCTGGGTATATTCCCCGCAGTGGGATAGCTGGGTCATATGGTAGATCTATCTGCAATTGTTTGAGGAACTTCCATACCATCTTCCATAGAGGCTGCACCATTTTGCAGTCCCACCAACAATGTATGAGAGTTCCTTTTTCTCCACAACCTCGCCAGCATTTATCGTTCAGAGTCTTTTGGATTTTAGCCATCCTCACTGGGGTGAGATGGTATCTCAGTGTAGTTTTGATTTGCATTTCCCAAATGCTGAGTGATGTTGAGCATTTTTTCATATGTCTGTTGGCCATTTATATATCTTCCTTAGAGAAATGCCTAGTTAGCTCTTTTGCCCATGTTTTAATTGGGTTGCTTGTTTTTTTCTTGTAAAGTTGTTTGAGTTCCTTATATATTCTGGATATTAATCCTTTGTCAGATGTATATTTTGCAAATATTTTCTCCTACTCTGTTGGTTGTCTTTTAACTCTGTTGGTTGTCTTTTGCTGTGCAGAAGCTCTTTAGTTTGATCTAATCCCATTTGTTTATTTTTCCTTTGGTTGCCTGTGCTTTTGGGGTCATATTCATGAAGTCTGTGTCCAGCCCTACTTCCTGAAGTGTTTCTCCTATGTTTTCTGTAAGAAGTTTTATTGTTTCAGGGTGTATATTTAAATCCTTAATCCATTTTGAGTTGATTTTAGTATACAGTGAGAGGTATGGATCTAGTTTCATTCTCCTACATATTGATAACCAGTTCTCCCAGCACCATTTGCTAAAGAGGCAGTCTCTACCCCAGTGAATAGGCTTGGTGCCTTTGTCAAAGATCAGATGGCTGTAGGTGTCTGGGGTCATTTCTGGATTCTCTATTCTATTCCATTGATCAGTGTGTCTGTTATTATGCCAGTGCCATACTGTTTTGGTTATTATACCTTTGTAACATAAAGTCAGGTCGTGTTATGCCTCCAGCTTTATTTTTTTTGCTCAGCATTGCTTTGGCTATGCGTGGTCTTTTGTTATTCCATATAAATGTCTGGATAGTTCTTTCCATTTCTGAGAAAAATGTCATTGGAATTTTGATGGGGATTGCATTGAATTTGTATATCACTTTGGGTAGTATGGACATTTTCACTATGTTGATTCTTCCAATCCAAGAGCATGGGATATCTTTCCATCTTCTTGTATCCTCTCTAATTTCTCTCAGCAGTGCTTTGTAGTTCTCATTATAGAGATTTTTCAACTCCTTGGTTAACTCAATTCCTAAGTATTTTATTTTTTTGGTGGCTATTGTAAATGGGCAGGCTTTCTTGATTTCTCGTTCTGCATGTTCACTACTGGAGAAAAGAAATGCTACTGATTTTTGTGTGTTGATTTTGTATCCTGCTACTGTGCTGAAATCATTTATCAATTCCAAGAGTTTTTTTGTAGAGGCTTTAGGCTGTTCGATATATAGGATCATGTCATCTGCAAACAGGGACAGTTTGACTTCATCTTTTCCAATCTGGATGCCCTTTATTTCCTTCTCTTCTCTGATTGCTCTGGCTAGTACTTCCAACACTATGTTGAATAGGAGTGGTGAGAGTGGGCATCCTTGTCTAGTTCCTGTTTTTAAAGGAAAAGCTTTCAGCTTTTCCCCATTCAGGATGATATTGGCAGTGGGTTTGTCATATATGGCTTTAATTATGTTGAGATACTTTCCCTCTATACCTAACTTATAGAGGGTCTTTGTCATGAATGAATGTTGAATTTTACCAAATGCTTTTTCAGCATCTATAGAGATGATCATATGGTCCTTGTGTTTGACTTTATTGATATGGTGTATCACATTTATTGATTTGCATATGTTGAACCAACCTTGCATCCCTGGGATGAATCCCACTTGATCGTGGTGAATAATTTTATGTATGTGTTGCTGTATTTTGTTTGCTAGTATTTTAGTGAGGATTTTTGCCTCTATATTCATTAAGGATATCAGCCTGTAGTTTTCTTTTTTGGTTATATCTTTACCTGGTTTTGGTATCAGGATGATATTTGCTTCATAGAATGAGTCTGGGAGATTTGCATCTGTTTCAATCTTTTGGAATAGTTTGTAGAGAATCGGTGTCAATTCCTCTTTGAATGTTTGGTAAAATTCTGCTGTGAATCCAACTGGTCCTGGGATTTTCTTTGTTGGGAGCCTTCTGATAACAGCTTCAGTCTCCTTTATTGTTATTGGTCTGTTCAAATTTTCTACGTCTTCATGGTTCAGTTTTGGGAGCTTGTGTGTGTCCAGAAATTTATCCATTTCCTCCAGATTTTCAAATTTGTTGGCGTATAGTTGTTTATAGTAGTCTCGAATGATTCCTTGTATTTCAGATGAATCAGTTGTAATATCGCCTTTTTCATTTCTAATTTTTGTTATTTGAGTCTTCTCTCTTCTTTTTTTGTTAGCCATGCTAATGGTTTGTCAATTTTATTTATCTTTTCAAAAAACCAACTTTTCAATTCATTGATCTTTTGTATTGTTTTTTGGGTTTCAATTTCATTCAGTTCTGCTCTGATCTTAATGATTTCTTTCCGTCTGCTAACTTTAGGTTTGGATTGTTCTTGTTTTTCTAGTTCTTTAAGGTGAAGTGTTAGGTTGTTCACTTGCCATCTTTCCATTCTTCTGAGGTGAGCATTTAATGCGATAAATTTCCCTCTAATACTGCTTTTGCAGTATCCCACAGGTTTTGGTATGATGTATCATTATTTTCATTAGTTTCAATAAATTTTTTGATTTCCTGCTTGATTTCTTCTTGGACCCATATGTCATTAAGTAGAATGCTGTTTAATTTCCATGTGTTTGTATAGTTTCCAGAATTTCATTTGTTATTGATTTCTAATTTTAATCCATTGTGGTCTGAGAAAATACATGGGATAATTCCCATTTTTTTAAATTTGTTGAGACTTGATTTGTGACCTAATATGTGATCTATCCTGGAGAATGATCCATGTGCTGATGAGAAGAATGAATATTCTGAGGTTGTTGGATGGCATGTTCTGTAGATATCTGTCATGTCCAATTGGTCTAGAGTATTGTTTAGATCTTGTGTTTCTCTGCTGATTCTTTGCCTAGATGATCTGTCCAATATTGACAGTGGGGTGTTCAGGTCCCCTGCTGTTATGGTATTAGTGTCTATTTCCTTCTTTAGGTCTAATAGAGTTTGTTTTATAAATCTGGCTACTCCAACATTGGGTGCGTACATATTTATGATTGTTATATCTTCTTGATGGATCAGTCCTTTTATCATTATGTAGTGTCCTTCATTGTCTCTTTTTATGGTTTTTAGTTTAAAGTCTATTTTGTCAGATATAAGAATAGCTACTCCAGCTCATTTTTCTTTTCTGTTTGCATGGTAAATCTTTTTCCATCCTTTCACTCTTAGTCTGTGTGAATCTTTATGGGTGAGGTGGGTCTGTTATAGGCAGCATATAGTTGGGTCCTCCTTTTTGATCCAGTCAGCCAGTCTGTGTCTTTTGATTGGGGAATTTAAGCCTTTTCCATTAAGAGTTGTTATTGAAAGGTGTTGATTTATTCCTAGCATTTTATTGATTGTTTGGTTGCCTTAGGTGTCTTTTGTTCCTTGCTTTCTGATTTACTGTTTGGTTTCTGTGTTTGTGGGTTCCTTAGGTTGTAGATAGCATTTTTGTTTGCTTGTTTTCTCTTCATGAATGCCATTTTTATTATACTAGTGGGTTTTGATTTTTCTTGGGTTTTTATGGCAGTGGTAGTTATTTTTCAGGAACCAAACCCAGTACTCCCTTGAGGATTTCTTGTAAGGGTGGTCGTGTGGTAGTGAACTCCCGCAGTTTTTGTTTGTCTGAGAAATATACTATTTGCCCTTCATTTCGGAAGGATAGCCTTGCAGGGTCGAGTACTCTTGGCCGGCAATCTTTGTCTTTTAGTATTTTGAAAATATCATCCCATTTCTTTCTAGCTTTTAGGGTTTGTGATGAATAGTCTGATGCTAGCCTGATTGGGGCTCCCTTATAGGTGATTTGATGCTTCTCTCTTGCAGCTTTTAAGATTCTCTCTTTGTCTTTGAGTTTTGCCAATTTGACTATAACATGTCTTGGAGAAGACCTTTTCGGGTTGAATATGTTTGGAGATCTTTGAGCTTCCTGGATCTGAAGATTTTTGATTTTTCCTATACCTGGGAAGTTTTCTGCCACTATTTTGTTGAATTTGTTTTCAATCCATCTCCTTTTTCCTCCCCTTCTGGAATACCCATGACGCGGATATTTGAGCACTTAAGGTTGTCTGATATCTCTCTCAGATTGTCTTCAGTGCCTTTGATTCTTTTGTCTTTTTTTTCTCTGCGTGTGTTATTTCAAACAGCCCATCTTCAAGTTCAGAGGTTCTCTCTTCAACTTCCGCAAGCCTGCTGGTTAAACTCTCTGTTGTGTTTTTTATTTCACTGAATAAATTCTTCAGTTCAGCAAGTTCTGCTACATTTTTTTTCAGGGCATTTATTTTCTTGTACATTTCTTCTTTCAGGTCCTGTATACTTTTCCTCATTTCATCATGATGTCTAGCTGAGTTTTCTTGTATCTCATTCAGTTTCCTTAGAATTATCACTCGAAATTCCTTGTCAGTCATTTCAAGGGCTTCTTGTTCTATAGGATCTAGAGCTTCAGAGTTATTACCCTTTGGTGGAGTACTTTCTTGATTTTTCATATTTCTGGTATCTTTTTTTTGATGTTTATTCATTGTGGCAGGGGTTTCACAGTCCACAGTTTTGACACTATTGTCTGACTAAGATGTTGCTGGGGTTGCCAGTTTGGTATGGCTACCTCAGTGACTGCTCAGTTGGCCAGTAGTGCCTTGTGTGTGTGGTTGCCTCGGGTCTTGGGCCTCTCCGGGAAGCCACCTCTCTGGTCAGCTTGGAGTTGGCCGGGCTGCTGGGTCACAGGGTGGTACTGCAGGGTGTGTGGTCTCTGCTGAGCTTCCACCTCCCGTGCTGGATGTCTCCCTGTTCCGCGTGCACTGTGCCAGGCTGCTGGATCATGCAGTGGTGGCCCCACAGGGTGTGTGGTTTCTGTGGAGCCTCTGCCTCGCCTGCCAGATATCTTCCCACTCTGTGTGCACTGGGCCAGGTATTCTCCTTTTAATGAGTTGCTAGTTGCATACAAAAGCCATTCAGTGGGTGTATAAAAATAATATTGAATGTGTATATATTGTGGCCTGGTGAAGGCTTTCCTCGTGGGGTGACTCTCTACAGCAACTCAAGATATCACATGGCTATAATGGGCTTTCCCTTTTTTCGCTGCTCATATTCATGCGCATTCAGCTTTACCAGGTCTTCTCTCACCTGGAAACGCCCTTGCAGATTCCAATTTTCTTTACTTTTTAAAAAAAAAAATTTCTTCTAATCATGCTGATTCTAATACCATCATAAGGAAGACCCTAATTTGGGGGTATATAATGCATTTCTATGTTGTGTTAAATTGACTCAATGACTGACTTGATATCATTGATATAGTCTAGGGCAGAGATTTTCACACTTGGCTGCACATTAGAATCTGTGGCTTTTGAAAATTCAGCCTACCTCAAACAAAGTCAAAATATCTGAGGGTGAGACTTGGGCATCAGTATTTTTGAAATGCATAGCCAAGTTTAAAAAACAGTGCTCTAGAGCATGGCTCTTAAGTGGGGGCTAATTTGCCCCCCTAGGGACATTTGGCAATATCTGGAGACATTTTTGGCATCAAAACTGGAGGAGGGTATGCAACTGGTATCTAGTGGGTAAAAGAGATCCTTCGAAGCATCCTACAATGCACAAGACAGCATAACAAACAATTATCTGGCCCAAATTATCAATAGAACCAAGGCTGAGAAACAATATTGTAGAAAAATCATGATGATGAAATGCCAGATCAATGTATATGCCCATTGCGAGGAAATCTTAGCATGTAGAAGCTTATATTTTTGGCCTCCTGGCAAGACGATAAAAAGGTATTGGCTCAGACTCTACCCTTTGAGTCTCTTCTGTGTCTGCCATCACGGTGACCCGTCCTTGCAGCTGGTACACCTCCTGCTTATGATTTTTTGGGAAGGATCTCTCTCTGTAGTTCCATAAGTTTAATGTACTTGAATGGCTTGGAAGAAGACCAAAGTTAAGAAAATTAAACCCATAGAAATTAGCCAAGAATATCTCATTTTTATTTTTAAAAAAATTTATTAAAAATTTAAAAATAATTTTTTTACATTCTATGATATTGTTGCAGAGCAGCTGGGAGGGAGGGAAGGGGAGATGGGAAAGGAGAAGGAAATGTGATGGAAGAAGGAAGAGGGAGAAGGGGTGGACTGAGGCCTGTGGCACCCCCACATTCCCCCAGGGGAGACTTGGGGGATTCAAGTAGTGGCTTGGTCATTGCTGGGCTGGGTGCAGATGTCAAGGGGTGTTGCAAGACCCTTACCCCCCACCACTCCAGCTTGGGAACCCAGAGCCCTTCTTGCTGTGGCTCGGTGGTCATCGCTGGGCTGGTTGCCTGTGCTGGGGGGCTTCGCCAAGGCCCTCAGCCCCCCACAGCCCTGACTTGGGAGAGCCCAGGGTGCTTCTTGCAGTGGCTTGGTGGTCGTTGCTGGGCTGATTGCGTGTGTTGGGGGGGACGTGGCCATGGCCCTTGGCCCCCCCACTGCCCTGGCTTGGGAGAACCTAGGGTACTTCCTCCGGTGACTCTGGGCTGGGCTGGTTTCATGTGTTGGGGACATGGCTGAGGCCTGAGGCCCTCCACTGCCCAGGCTCGGGAGAGTCCAGAGCACTTCCTGCAGGGGCTCAGTGGTCACAGCTGGGCTGGTTGCACTTGTCAGGGGGGTGTGGCCGAGTCCCCCACCCTTGCCACTTTCTGGCTTGGTAGCCCAGGGGACTTCCTGTCCTTCTAGGTGTTATAGGTGTTCTTTGGTGAAATGAGAACTTTAACTAGTTAATATCAAACTTTGTCTCTAGTTGTGGGTACTTTGTTTTTTCTTTCAGTTCTGTGTTGAATTATTTGCTGTTCTCACCACTTAAACTCTGTGTTGGAACTAATTTGCTTACTTCTAAAATGGGGGAACTTCTTGTGGGGACCAGTACTTGAGCTCTGTGGTTGAGCTAAATTGCTGCTTTGCTGCTGATTCCTTAGGGAAGGCTTTTTGTGCAGCTCAGGTTTTAATGGTTGACTTTATAGGAACTTCCAGGTCTAGAGAAATCCAGTGCACCTGGGTTGTATAGAAACTTTGGTCTTGTCCTGAGTCTTTTCATCAATCCTCACCCTATGTAATTCTATATTCCTGACTAGTCTCCTCTGAGTGGTCCTATGCTGATTGGGGGGCAGATCAGCTGTCCTTGCTGTGCCCCAGTGTTCCCCAGCTGGGCCCGTCTCCCCAACCCATGCTCCAAATACTTACCATGGGATGGGCCATGCTCCGGTCCCCTGCGATGGTTCACTGGCCTCTGAGTGGCTCCTTTTTTTCAGTTGTTGTGGCACCTCACTTCTGTGTGGCTTCACAGGAAACCTGTTAGTGGTCCTGATGGCCTGGGGGCCACCAAGGCCCTCTTCTCCCCTGCCGTCTCCAAGCAACTTTATTTGAAGGGCACAGCTGTGGCTCTTGCTGGCTCCTGCTCCACGTGCTCAGCAGCTCCAGCCTGGAAGCAGCTGGGATTCAAAATGGTTGGAGTGGTTTTTTCTTTCTCTCATCATGGCTTCTCCCTCCTTCATGAACTCTGTAAGTCTTTTCTCCTCTTCTCCTGAGCTCTAACGGCCCCAGCTTGGCTGTCGTTGCTTTTTTATAGTTGTAATTTGGTTGATTTGTGGGAGAGAGTGACGCTGGGGACCGTCTATTCCACCATCTTGACCAGAAGTTCCAGAATAAATCATTTTTAAATAAGTGTTTGAATTGCTTGGCCTGATACAAAGTTTTATAAAATTAGAGAGTGAACTATTCGAAAGTGATTATATATGACCTATAAATCTGATTTTATGTGCTGTAGAGAGTTTTTTCTCTTCTTCCTTCCTTTTGAGTGGATAAGCAGAGGCTAGGAAAGGCATTTTAAATTTTATCACAATCAGTTTTCTTTAATTTAGAGACATTCAGGAGTGCTTTTATAGCAGGTTAATTTTAACCTGTATTTATCTTATTGTATAATTAATATCATGATGTTTATTTCCTCTGGACACACTCAGTTTTCCAGAGTGTGACACACATAAAGGATCATTGCCATAGATTAGTTGTCCTTTTTTCTGGTGTATAGTTGCAAGGTTTACAGTGTTTAATTAAGGTGGTGAATTTATTTAAAAACATGCATTGAATATACTCAAAACTGTTTGTTTCCCAAAACTGATAGTCGTAGCTCTTGAAATTGCTCTGAATTCATTGATCTTATGCAGGTGGTTGATTGCCAATTCTATTTTTCTCAATTTGTCCCTTTAAAAAAAAGATTTCAAGTGGTATCTTTACTGCTCTATCTTAGCCTTTTGTTCTAGAACTAAATCACGTATACGAATCTGGGGTTATATCTGTAATAGTTACTAAGTTTTTTCTCTCTTCTTCCTCTTCTCCTTCTTGCCATCTCATGACCTCTTTGACTCCGGTTTAATGCAGTTTATTCATTCAGTATTCATTTCAGAGACTACTATGTGCATTTTGCATTACTTTAATGCCTTTAAAAGTTCTTTTAGCCCAGTGTGGGATTTGAGGCACTAAGCCAATACTCTTGTGTTCTGGGTCCTTTTCACACCCAGTGTTTGGAATATTTTAAATTAAGACTAGAAGAATAACAGCTCATATATTATTTGGCATGAACACTCCTTCAGTGTTGGAATAATTTACCTGTTTCTTCATTGAGTGTTAGCAATGACTTCATGATTCAAGAACTACTTTAATTTTAGTCTAGTCCTAGTTTTTGTAGCTGTGCTTTTAACTTAGTTTATAATTGCATTAAAAATATTCCCTTTGGATATGTAAACATTCAGATTTTTCTTCAGGCTTTGGAATTTTGTATTTCAACATCAAGTTCCTCCAAGATTATCCAAGTTTATAGTGTAGAGACCCTTTCTTAAAAAAGTGATTGTCGTGAGAAGCATTACAAGGTATGCTTACTTAGTAGGGAAACGTGATGGTCAAATGTTCTCCTACCTGAGAGTCTGAGTGAGTGTGCATATGTGGACTGTGTGTGCATATGCACGCGTGTGCGCCTGCTTGGGGGTGGACGGGAGTTGTTGTCTGCTTTGATTGGGGGACAGGATAAAGAGTAAGAGAGTTAAATGAATGCTTAAGGATTGAGTGGATCAAGCCCTGACTTTGAAGCAGAAATAGCCTGGAACCATTCTGGTTTCTTGGAAACAACAGTTATTGTGGGTTATTTGTATATGTACTAATATATCTTATAATCCAAAATATTTGTTTATACGTTTATCATATTAAAGAACATCTAGATGGTTCATAGCCTCTGTCTAGATATTTTCTAGAATAGGGCCCTGTTTGTCCATACCTGTAAAAAACAAAACAAAAAAAAATTGGTTGGTTTAGGAAGTATGGGATTAATAAGGTAAGGCAGGAGTTAGTTTTTAAATGTTTGAAAGACGTGGAAGAAGGATTAGACACATTTTGTGTATCCTAAAGGTACAGAACCAGACCAGTGGATCGAACTACAGGAAGACAGATTTCTGACTCAGTTCAAGGAGTGTTCAAAGAGATCACAAGCCCTGGGTTGGTGGTGGTGGATGGGATGGAGAGGTGTAGGAATTGCCTTTCAATGACGTTGTCAAGACGCCTGCTGGGAGAGGGCACAGGAGATTCAGGCAATGAACTGGGGGTGGACATTGGACTAGCTAATTGATCTTTAAAGATCAATTCCAGTGTAGCTACTCTGATTTTTTGGACATATTACATCCCTTGAAAAATAAAAAAATGAAGATCCACCTGACATCTGAAGGGGAATTTCAGATTCATTTGTTCAGGGTTCCTAATAGCTTTTTCTCTCCAACTTCTGCAAGTCCTCCTGCAATTGTTCCCTTTCTCTTCTGCATCAGTTTCTTTCACTGCATGGGAACATCCATATCAACATCAGAACATGCCTTTTCATTACCTTTCATAAAAAGCAAAAAAAAAAGAAATCTCTCAGTTCAATGTAGACTTCCAGCTCTCCCATTCTGGTGGAACTCTCAAATGACTTGTCTCTTGGGCCTTACAGTCTTTCTTTCTTGCTGCCCCCCCCCGCCCAACACTTTTCCAAAACCTTTGCTGTTACAGATACTGGAGACCTCCATTTGAACAAATCCCATGGCCAGTTTTCAGTCCTCATCTTTCTCAGCCTCTCGGCAGTATTTGGCTTCGTCCACCCCTCCCTCTTCTTGAAACTCTTTCCTGACTTGACTTGCAGGCCATCACGCCCACTTTTTCCTCCTACCTCCCTAACTGCTCTCTCCTGGGGCCTCTACAGATTGAAGTGCCCCAGGGCTCAGTCCTGAACTTCCTTCTCCATGGAGCGGTTCTTAATTTGGGTTGGGCTGCTTAAAAAAAGAAAGAAAAGAAAAGAAAAGAAAAAAGACTAGGTCTTATCCAAGTCTAATTAATTCAGAATCTTTGGGCATCAGTTTTTGTTTTATTTTTGGTTTGTTCATTTGTTTTTGTTACTTGGGTATACCAGTATGCAGCCCAGATGGAGAATCTAGGTGACTTTTAGTCCCCTGTTAAGATGCCTTATTAGAGTTTTGATAAAGTTCAAACTTTTCTAATAGGGCTTATAAGATCCCAATAACCTGTTCCAAAACTGTACCTCTTGGGTTTTCTTGGGACTATCTGCCTCCCTCAAACCACCTCCCAATACATACACATACCTCCTCCAACCCCTTTGTCTATTACTTATCCTAGAGTCTAGCATCGGACACAGTAAGTCCTCAATAAATATTTATTGAACGAATGTGGGAAGGCAGTGGCCTTGGATTGTCTGTGTCCTCAAGTTCTAATTTAATTTCCCTTAAAAGTTTAAAACCTTCCAGAGACAAAAATTTCTGTTTTGTTTCATAGTTCTGGGTATATGTTTCCTCCTGCTCTGTAGTTTCCAGGGTGTTATTTAAAACGGAACTAAAAGAAGTATGTAAGCAAATCATTTTCAGTCTGTGCTCTTTGAATGGCCTTTGACTGTTGATTTTAAGGAGGCTGCCCAATGGGGCCATAGGAACCAAATCACCTTTGTTTCCCAGTGGAGAGCACGGGGATGGATTGGCTGAATGGGCTTCTGCAATAAACGTTTTCATATTGGACTTGTGTAAGCCACAATCAGGATACCTGAGACTTGTTGTGACTTGTCTGGACTATTTATTAAACTTTCAAACCTGTTTGGGAAGAAGGCTTGGAACAAACAACAGTGGGTTTGGGTCTTGTGTAGTAAATCTTATTTAAAAGAAACAGACAGGAACTTAATCATATTTAACCTATGACAATATAAGTGAGGCTGTTGGTCTTAAGTGTAATGAATCTAAAAAGGAACAGGGAAGTTTTTCCCTTAGAAGACTCATGTATGTCATTTCTAACTTCCCCCTAGGGGCTGGGAGCTCCTGGGTGAGGTTTCTACATCTGCCCTCTCAGAACTCCTATCTCTACTTCTTCATACAAGGATCAGAGGGGCTGAGTCAGAGGGATAAGCCAGAAAGGAATGACACACTTCCTGCCCTAAGTTCTAGGGAGTTTTTATGGTTTGTTTTCTGTTTTGCTTTGAAGATTCTCTGAAAAGATAGACGATTGCCCTGGCCATCTCCGGATCCGCAGCCTCTGTTTATTTTTATGACATCATATCATATCCTCCCTGCTATATCTTCTTGTAACTCAGAGGTTTTTTGAAACCTTTTTTTCCTTATTACAGAGGTATTACTGTTTGTGTAGTACATTTATCAAGTACAATTAGACAAAAAAATCCTTTTTTTCACTACCCAGAAAAAAATATTGTGAATATCATCATTTCAGGCTTTTTCTATAGGCCTACAGTTTTTCTCTACAAAAATGATATATTGCATAATATAATTTACCATATATCACTCTGTACCCTTTGTGAAGAGTTCCCATGTTATTAATTATTCTACAAGATCATTTTTAAAGGCTGCATTACACGCCATTATATGGATGTGCCAAAATTCACTTATTCAGCCCCCATTTGGAGAGTTGGGCTCTTTTTAGTTTTCATGATTGTCATGACCCCACACAGCTTTCTTGCACTACAGTTGTCCACACTTGTCTCTGTTTCATTGGATGTATTCCTGGAAGTGGTTCAAAGGACCTGTGGAATTTTAAGGTTTTTGATCTTTATTGCTACTTTGCCTTCTATACATTTGTCCTGTTTTATATTCCCACCATATAATATAAACTTCTTACCATGTCCTATGGCCATCATATTCCTGCCTTTGCCAAACTCCCATCTGCTTCTCACACCCTCCTTCCCCATACTTCCAACACCGCAGCCAGGCTGGCCCCTCTCCCCTTCCCCTGAAGCTGCCAGGCTTGTTCTGTCTTGGGCTGTTGCACCTGATCTTTCTGCTGTCCAGACTGCTGTTCCTCTGGCTCTTGGCATATGCTTCTGATGCCACTGCCACCAGAGTGGTCTCCATCAGAACCCCCCATCCATTTCCTTCCTAGCACCTCTCACAGTCTGTCCTTTATTTATGTTTACTTATCTGCGTCCTCTTTCTCCCATTGAATGTCAGTTTTGTAGGATAGGTGACCTCATGTGTTTCATTCCCCACCATGTCCCCAGCATCTAAATTAGTGCCTAGCATGCACTGGGTAAATGCAGGTGGATTCTGGGTAAATGCGGGTGGATTTTGTTGACTGAATGAAGAAACCTCCCTGTTGTCTAGGAATGTGCAGTGTGATAGGGCCAATGAAATATCCATAGCAATGGTTGTCCGTTGGAGCTAAATGTGGTAAATGCTGTAAGAAAGTTTCCAAATGACACAGAAATGGAGGAGAGGGACCTGGTGGCTGGCTACAGTTGACATGAAAGGCTTGTCTGAGCTGAGCCTTGGGAGACCAGCAGTGTTTGGCAACTAATGATGATGGAAAGGGACTGACAGGCTGAGGAAAGTGGGTGAGCAGAGGACCAGAAGCAGAGCAGTGCCAGACATGGTGGTGGCAGGATTGGGGACCGCCCTAAACCCTGTGCTGACATTCAGACTCAGTTCTGTGAGCAGCAGAGAAGCATTGCACATTCTCATCAGAAAGTGGCATGATTAAGTGAAGATGGGGAAGCACTTTTTAAACTCAGTTCTAGGCCCACCTCATGAAGTTATGGTGATAGAGCTATGCTTGAGAAGATGTACCATGAGGGCAACCACGGAAAAGGAGCAGGAAGTTCAGGCTGAGGGATGAGCCTGGAGGAGGACAGGGGATGGGGCTGGTGACAGGGGAATGCAGAAGTGGGGAGGCACTGGAACTTGCTGGCTGGCAGGGGTCAGTGGGGCCCACGATGACACTGAGGCTTCAGGTCTGCATGATGAATGGGAGGGTGAGATGCAGAGGCCCAGAAGAGTAGCTGTTTTGGGGCAAGGAAATGTATGAACTTAGTTTCAGCCCGCACCTTTACTGTATTAGTGAACATTTTCCATATTAAACTAGTTTGTGTGCCTTCCTTTGTCCTGAAGGGCCTTGGGCAACAAGAAGATAGAGGAGGAGAGACAGAAATGTATGCCACAAGGAAGGGGACTCGGGCTCTGTGGCCACTTTCTCATCTGTAGGAGTAGGACTGCATTAGTGGAAGGGGAAAACAGGGCTCTGACTCCTTTCTGGGACATGAGATGTCGTCTGCTCCCAGGTCTCCATGGTGAAGGAGCTTGTTTGCTGTCAGCCTTGGCATTAGGTAAATTTGTTCACATTGTCAGGCTGAGGAAGATGGGGTCTAGGATGTGTGGTGACTGCAGGGTGCATGAGCATGTGAGCTCTGGGTACAGAGGTGATAAGGCCCAGAACTGGATGACACATCATCCTTCCTCTGTAAATGTTCAAAATCAATATGTGTTTTTCTTGGGGTGAGATTCAAAGGGAAACTTTACTCAGGATACACTGGGATTTCTGATTGCTTTCTGAATTGAAAAGTTTCTGAAAAAAATTTTTTTTAATTTATGTTTGAAAATAGCCACATGGGTAAAACTACATAATAACAAAGCTCTCTGTCCTCTAGAGAGAGAACAAAGATTGGACCTGCTTTGCTGGCTTTCTCTGGAATGTTGTCTTTTCAGGAAGCTACCTCTGACACCTTAAAAGCAAAAGATTTAACAGAATCCAAGTGGCAGTGAGAGTGGAGAAGCACAGAGGAGAAGACAGCAGGACTTGGTGGATGAGTGACCACCCAAACCAAAAGAGGACTCAGTGATGACTGACTGACAAGGTGGTGATGGTAGCCAGAGAGCTTAAAGCAGGGAGAAGAAAATAGCAGGTTGGAGATGGAGGGTGGATGAGGAATTCAGCTTGGGAACTGTCATATGTTGCCTTATTAACTAGAAATTCTGGAAATTTATAGAGAAATTTACTCAACAATTGGATCGTTTTTCTTGGCAAATTGAGAGTTTAATTGGTTTAGTATTTTATTACTAGGGATCATGTTCAGTTTTATATGAAGTTTTGCAATGGAAGAAAACTATAAAAAGTCAGGACTCTGTTTATATTCAGTTCAGTAGAGAATAAACCACATTCAAGTGCCAGCATATTTATTGCAGCAGGCACTCAGTGTTTCTTTGCTTTCTAAATGCTGATTTAGTGCTTTCATTTGCGGCACAAGTGTGAAGGGAGATTTAAGCATGAATCATAGGAAGACAGACACAAATATTCACTCTGGAGTCTGAGGACCCACTCTCGTCGTGGCTGTGCTGCTCACGGGCTGGCAGTGTGATTTGGGGGCAAGCCTTCCGGCCTCCTTGGGCTGCTTATTTTCCTGGCTCGTGAAAAGTAGTTAGGTGATATCAGGTCTCGCCAACACTGAAGTTATGGGATTCTAAGAAAGAAACTAGAAGACATTCTTTTTTTTTCTTTGCTTTTATGAGTAACATTGGTGTAAAACTTATATTAAACATAGACACACATGCTGTGCGATAGAAAGGCCTACCTTCCCACACATTTTCTGCACAGCCCGTTTGGGTGGGTGGCCCTGAGTGGTAGCTGCCGTGAGGACAGACTTGAGAAGTCTCCACCCCAGCCCGGTCTCGGAGGCCAGCGCTGGCCCCAGCAGCACCTGTGTGCACTGTTTAACTTACTGCTTTACCTGGCCTTAGAAGGTGGGTTGCCAGGTGCACTCTTTATTTTCCAGACAGTCCCCTCTTTGTGCGTTCTGTCTGATGAATCAAGGACACTTTTGTGATATGATATGAAGAGAAAAAAAGCCAACAGACTTAGAATGAGACGTACCTAGGTTTCTACCCTGGCATTCCCCTGAACAGATACGTTAACCATATGGAGCTCATTTTTCTCCCCTGTATACTGGGAATAATGGTGCCCACCTCCCAGGGTTTTGGTGAGGACTGAGGGAACCGTAGAGAAAGCATCATGCATGCTGTGGGCATCAAGTGGGTGCTCAGCAGCAGGATTTCTCCATCCTTGTCTAGGCCCGGCCCATGTACTCCTGTGCCAAGGCAAGGCCTCCCTCAGGGAGGGGGTGAGTTTGACCATCTGCTGTCTCTGTTAGGACATCCAGAAAATGCTTCTAAGCATGTTGCACTGAGTCTTCTGGAGTAATTTCCTCTCAGTCTGCCATTCTCCCTGCTTCACCAATGACTCCTTCCTCCTTGAAGAGGAGAGGGACAGAGGAGCGAATTGAACAAAAGAAGAAGCTGTGGCTGGGGCCATGGTTTTAGGGAGGGCATTGGAAGAGCTGGCGTGAGTGGGACCAAGGCAGAAGAGCAGGGTCCAGAGAGGACTGATGGGAAGAGAGGAGGGTTGAACCGAAAGAAAACGAAATTAATCTTGGTGGTCAAGGTATTGTGCACTAGGGATTAGGGAGCGTCTTGAGAATGCCAAAGCGTAAAGGTCAAGGTGTTTTGTAGAAGTTTCCAGTTCTGAGGCCATAGAATCAGATGAAATAAACAAGCAAAGATATCTTTTTCACACAGGCACAGATTTCCTCACTCTTGGGTGATTTTGTTGAATGTGCTTCTGATAAGGATGTGGGCGGCTGCAAAGGAAATATTTTTCTTGGGGTATATAATAAGCAGCCGATGAAACTAGGCCAGCGAGAGTGTGTTTGCAGGTTGTTTTGGAAGGGTAGAGGTTAGGCCTCATGGCTGCTCCTCTCAGCCTGCCCCATCTTACAGGGTCCTGTGGAATATGCTGCTTAACCTTCTTTGCTTTGCCATCTTTGGAAATGGGGATTGCCCCTCACTCTTCCTGGGTGTGGGAAGAGTGAAATGACTTAAGTGATAGCGCCATGCTTTGAGATGCCTAGATAATATGAGAGCACACACACAGAAGAGGAAGATCCGGTTTTCCAATGGCCTCTGTCCTGTGGTTGCCAAGAGATGAAGGAGAAATGCCAGATAAGATGGCCCCAGACTTCCCTAATGATGGTTTATTCAGTATTGCTGTGACACTCCAGAGCACCTCCATGACTGGCAGTGCCAGTTGCCCTCCCAGGGCCTGGGGTACTGAGCAGCCCCTGCTTCCCCTGCAGAGCTGTGCTCATCAAGAAAAAGGCCAAGAGCCACCTGCTCTCCTGAGTACAAACTGCCCTGACAAAGCTGGGTCTGAACAGATGCCTCAGCCACTGGGCCATCAGGCAGGACTTTCTGGGCCCAGAATTCTCATCTGCCCACCCTCTCCTCCCTGCCTCAGAGCATGGGGGATGCATCTGTGTCGGGTGACCATCACAATCATTAGTCCTTGAATCTATCATGAGGGTTTTAATTTGCAAGTCCAAGGGAAACACAGAAGAGCTATATTCATATCTGCAAAGGCGACTAAAGAGAGTTTGATATTTTTTACATAAGGCTATTCTGTGAGGTTTGGCTGCTTCACAAATAGTTACTTGAGAATCTTCCCACTCTTTAACCTCTATCTGTGACTCTTCTTTCTTCCCAAATGAAGTAGCAGAATATAATTCCAACTGCTAGACTGCTTTAAACACAGACTTTGAATAGATCTGAGCACGTACAACTGGATATTCTGGTCTCAAGTGAGAGAAGTAGGATGTCTTAAGGAAATGCCCATCCAGATGCTTTGCTTTTTATTCTCCCCTTGTTGGAGAACTCTCTTCAAAATCAGGAATGCCCTGCTGGGTGTGGAGGTGCCTGATTGATACCAGAGGCTCTAAATGCTTGCGGCTGTCTCTTCCCTCACCTGCGTCAGGACCTTACTGGTGGCTCCCTGACTGGGCATGGAGTGTGTATGAGGGCTCTGCCACCACATTGGCAGTTGTTTTATGTAGGGCTATAGGAGACTTCCTCCAGCCTTCCCTTCCAACAGTTTCGTTGTGCTGCCCCATCCGCCCCCAGCAGTAGTGGACAGAGTGGTTCCTGGTAACCGACAACCATACAGCTACCATCGAGGGCACAGTTTAGGGAGATGTGAGAGACTTGTTCCTCTGTTTAGACATAATATTTCTGCTCTTTGTAACTTACTCTTGGAATTGCAAATGAATCAAAGTTTAGGAAGTCCTTGTGATTTAGAATCCTGCACTTCCAGGAATTTTCTCTTGGTAACTTCTTTGACCCTTAGTCCCTGATGAAGTTTTCCTAGCATTAAGGACCAATCAGAATTTGAGGAGCTAACACAAAAGAACACAAAAAGTGATTTCTAAGGTATAAACGTCACATCTTTATGAGATAGTCACATGATAATATAGGCTAAAGAAAATGAGAAATGCATAGATAGATTTGTGAATTGATGCTGATCTGGTATCTTTTTCAGCCTCCTCCCCAAATTAGTAGCAGGCATTTGATTTTGATTCAAGTCAATAATAAGGCTTGTTACTGCTTGAGAACCTGCTGTGCATCAGGCAAATATGTTATTTGCTTCACATGGTTCTCTTTAAATCTTGATAGCAATTCAACGACATAGATGATATTTTCATTTTACGGAAGTGCAAAATTGCTCAGGGAGGCTAAACAACTTGCAAGTCTGCAAAACCAGAAAGAGGCATAAATGGAATCTGAACCAGGTTGAGCATGATATTCCACTTGCTATCTTTTTTGATGGGGGCCTGGTAGGCTCAAGGCACAATGTTATTGCTACAGAGGATAAAAATAAAGTCAAAGAAGTTTACAATGTAGTGGGGAATAAAACAGATACACGACCAAAGATAATATAAGAACGACTGTGATAGGTACCAGAAAATATTCCCAAGAAAGTTCAAATGAGGTGCCGGAGGGGTTAAAGGAAGAGGCGAGGTCATGCATACCCAATTGGGGTCATCGGGGAAAGCCTTCCTACAGGTGGTGCCCTTGAAGTGGGCCTCATAGGATTGGCAGAATCTTACCTGGTGGGGGGTGGATAAGGGAAAGATTTGTGGGTAGCGATGACTGCCAAATGCCCAGGTAAAAAAATAAGCTCCTGAAGAGACTATTTGGTTGTATATATCCGTATATGCATGTTGTGTACCTGTGTGTAATGTGTGACTGGATACACTCACATTCTTTATAAAAACCTATATTCTCTTCCAAAGCAAAAGGCTAATGATTTTAAGTAGCAACATTGTCCAAACTATGTTCTCTATTTCTTCTGAGAATAAGAACACCTCTAAGTAATACTTACTATTAATAGACATGCTTATACTGGTCAGGTAGGAATGAGGTGTTTTTTTGATTTTTTTTTTTTTTTGCAGGCATCTGTGAATGGGGCCACTCCCTTTTTTTTTTTTTTTAAAGTATCTGCTCCTTTTTTTCTAGCATGTTGAAACGTTAGACTTCCTGTTTCTGCTTGATTTTGAAAATATCTCCTGTTCGCGTATCATAGGTAATCCTGTGTTTCTGTGTAGTTGTAGTTTACTGGCAGCAAGTGAAGGCAGCAACCAGTGCCTCCCTATTGTGAGTCTGGAGACCTCTCTGGACTCAAAAATTAAAGGCTGCATAATGCATTCCACTACAAGTGACGAAACCCAGTTCCCAGAATAACAAGCAAGACGACTTTTAAAGTGACTGTTGTTAATCAGTATATTCTGTGCATTTGTCTGGTAAGCTTGTGGAAGATTTTTCAAAGGGATGGTATAAATTATTTTGAATTATTCTCAAGGAGGACTGACTCTTCCTGAAGGTGATTCAGATGCCATAGTATCAACAGGGTGGCTGCGTATGTTCCTCAAGTCTGTATGACTCTGCCGAGACACTGTGAAGTTGTACTTCTGATTAAGTACAGGGAGAAAATGCTGAAACTAGGTGAGTTAATACTGCCCTTAGACTGTCTTGGATGTAGTATATTTGTTAGAATTTGATGGAATGTTCAGATGACTAAGTAACATGGCGTTGCTGCCTAAAAGGGAATAATATGTGGTCATGGCTTTAGCGTGGTTGTGTTCAACAAATCAGTGCTTTTCTTTTGCTATGGTTCTGGGCGTGGGTGAACCTGTGTTAAGCCAAGGGAGGTATGAGTATTGTGGGTGGAAAAATGGCATCTGAAGTTTGCATGTACACAGTTTCACTTGTAAACAAATGAAGGATTGAAATGTTTCAGAAATGGGACTCTGAAAAGAGTAGAGAGCTTTTTTATTCAAAATTTCTTTTTTGCATTTTACACGTTTATTAATTGTAGGACTCCTCTGGTTACCAGTGGTCTGGTAGCAGTGGTAACACCGCTGGATGACTTGTAAACACAAGGGTGTTTATTTCTGTTCTCCTACTGGGTAACCGTCTGTCAGAATATTGCTGTTGCCGTTTTCTGTAACAGCCAAAAAGCAATTTTACCTTATATATAAAGCTTTTTGTGCTTTTAAAATAACATCGTGTTATTGTATATATTATCATTGTAATTATAAGTAACAGCATGTTTTAAGCCATACCTAATGCTTT
This sequence comes from Cynocephalus volans, assembly GCF_027409185.1. Taxonomy (NCBI): domain Eukaryota; kingdom Metazoa; phylum Chordata; class Mammalia; order Dermoptera; family Cynocephalidae; genus Cynocephalus; species Cynocephalus volans. The sequence goes on from NC_084461.1 coordinate 104,689,324, forward strand.
TACAAGTAGACTTAATTTTATTTTTAAGGTAAATTGAAAAAGTTATCAAGGATTGAAATAAAGAGAGCATTTTAAATAGCGCTTACAGTTATATGGGTATTTACACCCTTTTGTTCAAGTCTGTGCATAATATTTGCTTAAGTTTATCTAAAGTTTTTCTGCTCACAAGACTTTCTGTAGCTTAAATTGAATACCAGGAAAAAACTAGAAATTGGAACACGTAGGTGGATGTTGGTATATCTCATCTCCTGGCCCATTAATTGAATCCTTGGCAGCCGATAAATACTATTTCATTGAGTCATGACTTCTTATCTTGTATGGAATATGGTCACCTGCACATCATTTATATTGAATGTACAGTTGTCTACCAGATGCCCAGAGCTGTGCATGTGATTCTCTGTCTACTTTATATATACATATAATATATATATGTTATACACACACACACACACACACACACGTACAAACACACACACAGATGGTCGTGCGCCGCATCACATTTTGGTCAGTGACGGGCCACGTATATGATGGTGGTCCCATAAGAATATAATGGAACTGAAAAATTTCTATCACCTACTGATGTCATAGCCATCGTAAAGTTGTAGTGCAATTACTTAATTTTTAAAATAAATTTAGTGTAGGCTGAGTGTACAGTGTTTATAAAGTCTACAGTAGTGCATAGTAATGTCCTAAGCCTTCACACTCAACATTCAGTCACTGACTCACCCAGAGCAACTTCCAATCCTGCAAGCTCCATTCATGGCAGGTGCCCTATACAAATGTACCATTTTTTGTCTTTTATATCGTATTTTTACCATACCTTTTCTATGTTCAGATATGTTTAGACATACAAATACTTATCATTGTGTTATAATATTCTGCGGTGTTCAGTACAATAACATGCCATACAGGTTCATAGCCTAGGAGCAATAGGCTACAACATATAGCCTAGGTATTTGGTAGGCTATATACCATCTAGGTTTGTGTAAGTGTACTTTGCAATGTTTGCATAATGACAAAATCACCTAATGATGCATTTCTCAGAATGTATCCACATAGTTAAGCAATGCATGACTGTGTGATGACTGTGTGGTTGTGTACGTATTTGTGATTCTATCCAATATATAAAAATGGTTGTGTCTGTGACTGTATATCATGGCATACATACAGTTGGGATCAGAGGCAGATTTGCTTGGGAAGGTTTTATGGAAGAAGTAAGTTTTGGGTAGAGTTCCAGAGGGAGGGTAAGTAACATACTTTGGCAGAAAGAAGTATATATCAAGCTTCCGATGCTGGAGTGATCAAGTCATGTGCATTCATAGGTAAGCATGAACCATTTGAGAGCAGATTGTAAATTAGTGTTTAAAAATAGCCAGACTAAAAGTGAAGAGGAGGCAAGGGCGCGAGTGCCAGGCAGAGCAGCGGAGTGCGAAGTGGCGTGTAGGAGCTTCTCTACTCTGAGTTGCTGGTGAAGTTCGCCCTGGGATACCAGCACGTCTGACCGTGTTGCCATCTAGTGGAACTGGCTGAAATGCATGGGGAGAGCGCCACCACCGTTTCTCACTTCAGGGTAAGTTATAGCGTGATAATCATGGCAGTGGGAAACTCACTCCTCTTTTCCCTAGGGCTTTTAAATGAAAAATTAGGGAGAGGAGATGGATGTAACTGTGCTCAACCCAAATGATATTAATTTAGCCTTTAGAAATATGGAGCTGAATGCCGATATAAAGAACTTCTCCTAGACATTTGGAGGTCATGATAGAGCACTGGGTGTACATGACCCATCAGCTCAGGGCACGGAGCTTGCAGGAAGCAGCACTTGAGAAGTTCTGCAGCAGAGGGAAAGCATACCACGGCTGGCCCTGAGCCGTCTATGTTTTCATGTGCGTCGGCTTGCTTTTTCATGTGGTTCAGAGTCCATCCTGGTGGCAGAAAGCTCTCTGACCATAGGCACCACAGTCCACAGACCTGAGAGCCTAAGACACTGTAGAGGTCCGTATACCTTCTGCCCTCCCTTCCGCACATCCATGCCTGTATCTATTTAGTGAATACTTACTGAATTCCTGTTATGTACCAGGCACTTCTAGGTAGCAGAGACACAGCAGTGAGCAAAGCAGAAGGAAATCCCTGTTCTTGGACAGCTGACATTCTGGCTGGGGGAGACATACAATCAATAAAATTAATAAGTAAAATGTATGTAAGTGGAATATTATGTGCTAAGAAGGATATAAATAAATAAATAAATAAAGCCAAAGAAGGAAATAGGGATTGTTGCGGGTGGGGGGGGGGTTGCAACTGTGAGTAAATCCTCACTGAGAGTGTGATATTAACTCACCTGAGAGGTATGAGGAAGCCATATGTGGATATCCTGAGGAAGAACATTCCAGGTAGAGGGCAAGAAGCTGCAAAGGCCCTGAGGTGAGAATGGCTTGGTGTGTTCCAGAAACAGCAAAGAGGCTGGGGAGAGGTGGAGAGATAAGTCAGAGATGGGGAGGAGCAAGATTAGGTGGGGCCTGTGGGCAGTTGTAATGAATTTGGCTTGTACTGGGCACGAGATGAGAAGCATTGATCTAGTCTAATCTTCTAATTTTACAAATAGAACTTAGGCCAAAAAAATCAAGCCAGGGGTCCGTGGTCATCTAGCTTCGTAGTGCCAGAGCTGGGATGATAACCAGCCTCCTAATGCCAGCTTTTCCCACCACCCTGCTTGTCCGGGTGGGGATGCAGGACCACACACAGGCTCAGACTTCCAAGTGCAATGGTCTCAAAGGAAGCAAAGTGCCATGGGCTCCTCCAGCAGCTCTGTCTCAACACGCTTCATCTTGGTCATTCCCCTAGTGTGTCCCTACCTGCCTATAGAGTCCCCCCAGCAAACACAAGAAAGGATCAGACCTCTTATTTTAAAGGAATACCTGCCCAATATTGCCTTCCTTTGGTTTGGTATGAAGATAAATCCTTTGGGTTTTCCAGATGGTACTCTGCCCATCAGCTGTTAAGCCCAAGAACCTAGTCTCATAAAGCCCTCCCCTATTCCTTATCTGTGTTCATTTTAAAGTTATTTGTATATAGTTAACATAAGATAAAATTTCTGCAGTCCGAAGGTGTTTGATTCCAGTTCCTAGTATCACCATGAAAGTTAGTAAGATTGAGTATTAAAAGTTATTTTAAATTAGTTTGAAAACAGAATTATCAGGTGAGGAGAGCGTACAAACTCATTTTCACCAAATATAGCTTAACCTGGACAATTTTTGCCCAATACTGTTTGTCTTACTTTACTTTGAACCATCTCTTTTTTCCTCTTTCATCTCCTTTAGATCTTATGACCACTGTCCTCTGGACACAGACCAAATCCTCTAATAACACTTTCTGATGAAGGTCAGGCCCGTGCTAAGTATAGAAGAAAATGACTTTGTGCTGTCACCTGCATTGTCTCCTCTTATTTAATCATCCCATGGCCTGTGTCGATTTGTCAAAGTGACAGGAAGTATTTGAATCTTGTGGAGGGAACACACCCCAAACTCTTTTGCCTCCTTCTTTCCCTTCCTCTTAAAGCAGAGCCCCATTATAGGTAACCTGAGATTCATATCATCATCATGTCTTGCATTTATATTTGTTTGTATAGCACTTTTTTTGCCAGCTGTGGTGGCTTCATATGTTCATTTGTATATGCTGTCAATAAATGAGCTCTTAAATTTTACCAACTTGAACCATTTAGGGTTAGTGTTGATTTGTATTGTTTGGAATCAATTCTCCTTTCGGTAAGGTTCTTTGCCTACCACTGGAGCCTGAGGGCACAGACCCTTGTGGTCTTTTGGTTTGTGTTTTTAGGAGAGTGGTGGTCCTGGGAGAGCTCTCTGAACTGGATTTGGTAAGAACCTAAGAACGAGCACTTGCTGGAGGAAATTCCATTATGAAAATGCAGGCCTGTTGGACAACAAACACATGCAGAAATGTAGGTATTTAGGTGGGGACTGCTACTAGCAGTGGGCCTCATGGACAAGTAACATGTCTGCAATTTCTGCTCACCACCTAAGCAGGAGCATCACAGTGTTTGCATGTGGGAGATGTAGAATAAGAGTGTTCAGTTGAAGGTGCCACCAAAAAGGGTCTAATTAAAACCCTAACTGATTTCCCCAGCTTCCAGAAAGTCATTCTGTTGGGATTCAGTGTTTCAGCTGTAAGACTACAAAGTGGAGGTACAGAAACATAATTAGCCATGTGCTGCATGCCTTGTAGAAAGCAGCCCCCAGTGGACTTTGAGCACATTCTAAGGCAAAAATCTGGCCTGACCTTAATAGATCAATGCTTTCCATGGTTGATTTTCCCCTCTCCCGCTAACTACTTAGTAGTGTTTCATCCCCTCACCACGTGTGCCCCTGAGCTCCTCACCACACCTTCAGCTCTGGGGAGAAATTTCAGGGCAGACCTGACCTCGCTCACTCCTGGCTCCTTACTACACGTTGGAATCTGGAGCTTTGACACAGACACACCTTCCCAGCATCTTGTCCTACCCTACAAGTCTTGCCCTTTCTATCCCCCGTCAGGCAGCCACCCCCAATGTGGCAGGATATTCCCACCTAGGGCCCATCAGGAAACCCCATCAGGGATGGTGGGGCAGCATAAAGCTGGGAGTGGAGGAGGAAGGTCAGGGACTAGGTCCTACCTCTCAGACTCTCCACCCACATGTGCCACTGAGGTTCTCAGCATGTACCACTGCCCCCGGCCTCAGGACACTGCTCGGCTATCACTGCCATCACACAGGCCAGACTTGGCCCTGCTGGATAGGGGCTTCCAGGCTATCCTCTGGCCTTTGTTAGACAGCAAGCTTGAGGAAGTGGGGGTGGAAGGCTGGTCAGCTGTGCATCCTTGAGCTCCTTCACTCACTGTCCATCAGATGCTGGGAATGTGGTAAAGCCAGCAGCAAGATAAGAAATTTCCAGGCACTGCTTCTCCTTAGCTGCTAGGATATTATAACAGTTATGGACCTTACTATATAAGAAAAAGAAACCCGAATTTAGACTGGTTTATGCAAAAAGGAATTTTTTATTGGCTCACGTAACTAGAATGAAGTTTGATTTAGCCATTCAGTGATATCAAGAACCCATTTTTCCAATCTGCCTCCTCTAGTTGAGCTTTGTTCTACACCGGCTTCTCTCACAGTGGTAACATTCTGCAGTGATTCCAGACTTCATATCCAGAACACACTGTCCAGAAGGAGAAGGAGAAAAAGAACTGGCTCTGTCAGAGGAGCAGATGAGTTTTTCCAGAAGCCTCCAGCAAATTTCTGATGTCTCAGTGACCAGTTGATTGGACGTGGCATCTACTGTGGTGATTGGCTTAGGCTTGGGTTGCCTAAACCAGTCACTCAATGGCAAGGGGATATGGGATTACTACAAGTGAGTTAGGGGATGGAATTACTACGATTGACTTAAAATGTCGGGGCTGCTACCCAAGGAGGGAGAGATGGAAGTGATGCTGAATCTGCCATGATGTCTACTACACAGGCCTCCCCTTGTGGTGTTTTTTTCACTGAACTTCTTATTTGGTGACTGGCTACGTCACCTATAGCAAATAGGGCCCTACATATGGGATTTCCAACCTCCGATGACAAATGACAGATGCTATCAGGGAGAGCAAGGACACAGATTCATGAACCATAGTAGCATTGCAGATCACAAAGGGAAATTCTCAAAGGTTGATAAAGCTTCTCCAAGGTACCATATATCTGGTCTGGTAGGCATTGAACAATGAGAATAAGAAGTAGAGAAAATTAGTTACAGACAGCTCTTTAACTTATGGTAATTATATGTCCCCATAAAACACTAACGTCCAATATAATTTTTCTTTAAAAAGTATAATAAGGCCATATGTTCCTGCAAAGCATGGCCTTGCATTTTATAGATATGACCTTGCATTCTATAGATATAGAAATAAATGGTCTCTGGATAATGTAAAGCTTTTGAAGCTGCACACAAATAAATGAAATAGGGCAATCAGTCATATAGAGTTTTTTTTTAATCTGCTCTAGATGTGTCCTCCAGGTGAAATGCTGTGTGCCCAGGAGGCTGGTTATAGCGAGGAGCCCTGAGCTCCTGAGGCCACCAGGGAGGTCTCAGAAATATAGTTCTAGTTCCTGTTAAGACACTTGTATGATGAGCTTTTGTATGTGTTGTATACACTTGCTGGGCCTATTTTCTCATTTGTAAACAAGTTTGAGGAATGAGGAGACTGAGATGACCTCAAGACCTCCCTTTGAGCATTAGCTTTCCGATTCTTAGGTTCTACGCTGGATGTGGTAGAAAGTGTCGTGTGGAACTGAGATGGGGGTAGGTTGGGGACTTAAGTCCTCTGTGTCAGGACATATGGGCAGACAGGTGATGGCACAGTTTCCGTATTGCATGCTACAAATGGCTTAAGTAGCCATGAAGTGGCTTGACTGGCTGAGCGCCAGGTATGAATTGCTGCAAGTTGAGTGTTGTTAGTTGGATACCACAGATAGTGCATTTATGGCCACAGCTCACTGAATAGAGGGGTTGTTTCCTTTGCCAAGACAGAATTGGATATTGACAGCCAGGCTTGTGTTCTGAGACAGCCAGATATGTCAGGGATGTTACGGGAGCAGTATACATGAGGCAAGATCAGACAGTGAGTTGCGGCAGCTACTTCTTTTAAGTGGTTTCAAGTCCATGGTCGCATTTTATTCGGGGTCTGGCGAGATTCTCCTGTTTTGCTCAGAATCTGATTACAGTGTTGTTGTACACTGTTGTGGTTTCTTGTTTTTAGTGATCCTATTGGTCAGTCACCCACCTGTGCTCCCCTCTGCAGTGGTTAACACTGAAGCCCACCTCAGTAGGAGAGAGGTTTCTTGTTTGTTTTTAATGTTAGTCTATATAAGCTCATGGTCCCAAACTCAAAAACTTGCAGGAACCAGGCAAGTAATATGAATGTGTAAATAGTGCTCTATGTGAACAACTGGGAGTCGTGAGGCTTGTGGCAAACTTAGAGAGAACCAGTCACGTCTAAAAGCATTGAAATTCAGATAAAAAACAGAACTTATCTGGCCAAAGAAAACTCCCCCATGACCTGGATTGAGTCCTGAGGCTACCAGTTTGTGACTTTTGGGCTGTAGCCAACTGACTTCCACTATAATTGCTATGTTTGCTCAGTGTCAGAGATACTAGATTTTATGGATATGAGCCTTTTATAGTTTCATTTTTATAATTGATTTCAGCTCTCACTCTAGATTAGAAGACTGGCTCTCTCTGGAATAAGAAGGCCACCATAATTTTCACCCACAAATGGGAAATACCTCAAAATAAATCATATCCTCATGAAAGTCATTTTTGGTTCAGGGCCTTTGGAGGTTGAATCAGTATAGAGAATCAGAGATGGAAATCTTAATCAAAACAGTTCTGAGTATTTTACATCATTTAAAAAATTTGCATTACTGAAGATAAGGAACCCCAAGCATTTGAAACTCACCCTACTGCTTTGCAAATTGTTAACTGGATATATTCCCTCCTCTGTCTTTTCTTGGTCTTCCAGCAGGCGTGGAGTTAGTGGCCAGGGAAGAATTGGGAATGTGCCAAACTTGTGTTCATTCTCTCCCCAACCCTCCTCATTCTTAATTTCTGCTTCTGTTCTTCACACCTGGGGTACCCTTAAGTCCTAGCCTCTGCTGGGAAGGCACAAAGAAACCAGTGAATTCATTCACTCTTAGATGTTGGTCATCCACAGGCCTTTCTTCCAAGGGATGGTTGTGTTTTTTTTAAAAAAAAACTTGACGGTAGAACAGAAAATAGTGCGAAGTTTAATCCAAAGTGCTGCCTCTCTTATGAGAGTGTTTCCTGTACTCCTAAGAGGGTAATCTGGGGCTTGGAAGCCTCCCAGGGACCTCAGAGATAATACTGTGTGTCACCTGCTTCAGGTCAGACCTGCTGGACCAGCACCAACCGCCGAGCATGAAGGGGGTTTTGAGTTTATCCTTTTAATCACATTATTCAAAATCATGTCAGAGTCCATGCAAATTCTTGCAAGTGTGTTTTTATAAGAGATCAATGGCACCCAGCTTCCCTGTGTCTGGTATTGGCCGTCTGGAGAGTTTTGGGAATTTAAATATTCCTTCCTTAAAGCCACTCAATTGAAGCTGTGCTAAATTTGTGTTCTTTTCATAATGGTTTTTCCTCAGAATTCTCTCTCCTTTCAGGGAAACTTCTTCAATGAATAGTCCACCAATGCCTTCCCGACTTCCTTAACACCTGTTTATTCTGCAACCGCTTGCAATTTGGCTTCTATCACCAGGCATGTTACTAAATTCCCTTTCTCGAAGGATCACCAGTGGCCACCTGACCATCATATTCATTGGCCTTTTCTTCAGCCTTCCTTTCTGATCTGCGATTCTTTTTGTAAAGGGCCTGTGGACCTTTATACTTGCTGCTAAGTCTACCTGGGGCCATGCTGCTTTCTTTTCTCCCTTCTCTCTCCTTCTTTTGCTGGCGTTACTTCTTTTGGGAAGCCTTCTTAGATGCCTTTTTCCCACAGGTCTGATTTAGGTACTTCCCCTGTGAGCTTTCATAGCATCTCATGCTTTTGTGCTATCACACTCATCCTACTCTATTTTGATTAGTGTGGTATATGAGTATGTGTCCCTCTGCAACCCCTTCTCATGCCCCATCCCTGACTGGCTCTGCAAAGGCAGACACTATTTGCCTTGTACCTGTACGTGATAGGTGCTCAATAAATATTTGCAGAATGAAGAAATATGTAAATGAAGAGGACATCTGAACAGCGCCATCTCCAGCTTCCTCTTGAACAACGAGTCCCTGATTTTCTTCACACCCTTTGGTTCTCCCTAGGTCCTTTGGACCTTAATTAGAAGCTGTAGAGGGGAGTTAGATGCTGTCAATAAAAAGTGACACTTGGCCCTGAGAAAAAAGACAGTTGTCAGGAAGTCCTGGCCACTGACATTCAGTAACTTCATTACCAGGCAGTAACTCTCTGCATTGCTTATGTTGAACAAGTAACGGCTGCCTGTTGATGAAATGTATGGAGCAGGTGAGTTTTAAGGATTCTGACCACCAACATGATGGGAAACACATTGTTCAGGAGAACAGGCAAGTGGGCTATCATGAATTGTTCATCATTATGGAGGAAGAACTTGAATATCTGATTGACAATTATAGAGAAACATGACTAAGAAAGGAACTGACACGGTTTTGTATATATACAGTACTGTACTTTCTGGGCCATTTAAGGAATTTTCAAGGTAATTTTAACTATATACAATTTCCCTTTATGGATTTTAGAACCCAATATCCCTCCCCTCACCTCTGAAAACATGACTCTACTATGTTAGGGGAATCACTTCTGTTCTATAGATCTGCGTACTATTGGGACAGTGCTGTGGACTGAATGTCCTCCCAAACTCATTGAAGCTTAGTCCCCACTGTAACTGCTGAGGGTGGGAAATCCTATTACGATAGTTGAAAAGTGGAACCTTGAGTAGGTGATTAGGTTGTAGGACCATGCTGTAGAGAATGGATTAATCCATTTGATGGTTTAATGGTGGTTGTGGGCGTGGTTCTGATGGTTTTAAAAGGAGAGCACGTGAGAAGCTCTTTCTCTGTCTGCCATCACCATATGACACCCTGCTTTGCTGTGAAGAGTCACTACCCACCAGCAAGGCTCTCACCAGATATGTTCCCTGGACTTTGGACTTCCCAGCCTCTGAAAATGTAAGCAATAAATATTGTCTCTTTACAAATTTACCCAGTTTCAGGTATTTCAGTTATAAGCAACAGAAATGGACTAATACAGACAGGCTTCCTAGAGCCATTGAAAAGTGTGAAATCTTGATCACATGCATTTTCTTGTCTCAGAACAAGAAGAAATTGGGCAGAAATTGTTGACAGCATAAGGACAGTGAAAAAGAATAACTTCATCAGGCAGGTTTAGTGAACAAAAGTAGGCTCATATCTGTGCCATAGAACAGTGTGATTGGCAATAGTCTACTTCATCAAAAAATAAATAAAAAGTATGTTCTATAGCCTTTGTTTAGTAAAGAGTAGATATTCTATATAGTCTGTTTCAGGAATGTTTTCATCAAAGACTGTGAGCTTTACAGGAGCCTAGCACTCCCTGGGAGAGCTCTGGTTATATGGGAAATTGGTCGGATTGAAGAGGCTTAAGCTCATCACATATCAGTTGCTCCACTCAGAGATCAGACTCGGATGTGTGAAGTGGAACTCCTCCCCTCCTCCTTGGCCACAGCTGTTCCTCCTCCTGGACTTCCCCTTTTTTCTTAATGTCCGGCTCCCTCTTCCCCCAGGTTGGCCAGGCTCAGAGCCTCTGAGTCTCGGTGGCCATAGCCCAGCCAATTAATTTATGTGAGGATCTGTATTCTCATCAGAAGCAAATGGAGTCAATAATACCCAAGATTCCTTCCTTGCAGGATTGTTACGAGGATCAGTGATGTGTGCAGAAGCACTGCATGAGCTAGAAAGTATGGCCTTGCTGAGATGTAGTAAGAGAAGAGGTATGTTCTGTAATGTGCCTAGCATAATACCCAGCACATTATAAGTTATACTTATTATTGCTGATGATATTAAGACATAGCTTAATACAAGCACATAAATCATTTGAGTCGAAACTGGGTTGCTGATTCCAAATTTGGGGCTCTGGACAAGTTGGATACTTTTTCCTTCTTCTGATCTAGATAAGATATTTGGAGCAACCAAGGTGCTACCTTTTTACATTCACAGATTTATTTCATCCATTAAGAAAACAGATGACAAAATTAATTACACATTGTGCAATGATGGATCCCAAATTGGCTTTAGAAAACAGCATATCGTAAACACTAACAGTCTCTGAAGGGAAGCTTGCTCCTAGGAGACTTGCTTAATAGAATGTTTATCGCCTGAGACCAATTCATGCCTTGAGTAAAGAGGTGTCTGGAATTCCCATCTGGGATTTATTAGTATATATATTCAGGTGGTCCAGTGCCGGATGTTAGTTCTGAACCTAAAGGAAATAAAATTTCCAATCTGAGGATGGTGAGGTTGCTGCACTTTTAAAGTGGGCAGCTGCTGCTGCTATCCTGCTGGCTGTGGAAGTTTCATCAACTGAAATGGACTTTTGTTCAATCCGTCTTATTAATGGTCTCCAGGACAACTGTGGGGGTGGATAGGTGGCTAGTAAGGTTGCCTCTGTAAAGATAAACACAATCCATTAGTTGAAGTCCAGGGTCTAGTGGACTTCTCCTGAGGATGTTTGCATTCGCTCAGCACTCTCTGTTTATGAGGATGTTAAAGGAAGTGCGTCCATTCTGTGGAAGTTGTAAAACAGAAGGTTTGCAGCTGTCAGAATTATTTTCTTCTTGGCAACTTTTCTGGCAGAATTTTTGTAAACTTGATAGATTTATGGATTGTTGCAGATTACTAACCTCAGTTCTCCAGATGCAATGCAAATTTTCTTTTGTTTTTTTTTTCTTTGAAGATAGATATTTGTGGACATAGTTCCTTGTAATGTACTTTTCAGGTAAGGGGATATTAAGTTTATCCTTGTATGTTATCATAATTCAAAATTATAAAATGATTAAATGATTATTTATTAGTTATATCATGCCTTTGAAATGTCTAACGTGTTGTACTCTCTAGAAAGAAGAAAAAAACACAGACACAAGGTATAATCTTGTGTTTTATATGGCTTACATTTCTGCTGCAGAAGACAACTCACATCAAGATTATCAACTTTAAATATAGTAGATGTTCACTGTAGAAGTAAAAGTTCATTGTGGACTTCAGTAGGTTTTATAGAGGAGTTGAGACCTGAGTAGAGTAGTGGGAGGGATAAAAAGAGGATGTAACAGCAGAAAAGCAGACATCAGCTGCCCCCGCAGTGTGGCTGCACAGGGTGTCATGATTCACTATGATGTTTGTTTCAAGTCATTTCCAGTTAATGAAAACAAATGTCAAAAGTTTCTGAATGATTACTTAGGTTTCAGACCACTCATATCTACATGGGTGGGGTGCACAATTGTGTTTCTCACAGTGTCATTGACACTCCCTTGCAGTGCTGTTGATTTCCTTATGAGAGAGGCTGGTATTTTAGCGGCATCTGTGACTGGTGTCTCCCCAGCAGCCTGTCCTATCTGTGCTGCCCTCACAGGGACAGGGACTGAAGCTGCCAATAGTTATTGCGGCTGTGAATGATCATATTTCTAGCCTTGGTGGCCATTTGAATTTCCAACCCAGGATCTTATTTAAAGGAAACCGGGTGAAAATCTGTTAATGTCAACTAGAGATGATAGCTTGGCTGACAGCTGCAGGAATGTAGGGAAAAAAAGGCCTCTCCTGGAAACATTTTGATTGTGGGACTTAGGTTAGAAATAAGGGGAGAGAGAGCAACATAAGTCAATGATAATCATAAGGTTTTTAGCCACCATTGCCTAAGAAAAAAATTAATATTATAAAGAAAATCAAGGTGCTGTGTCTGTGCTTTCAGGGGTACCCCTAAAGAGGTCAAGCCTAAGGAACCATCTAAGCAGACAGGTCCTAATGGCAGCTGGAAATACGTAGGCTGGAGCAGAGCTTCCCAAATGTTCTTGGCCATGGTGTCCTTAGTGTCTTAAGTAATTTTTTTCATGTCATTTTTAGGACAAAAGAAATAACTAATGGTTCCATTTATTAAGTGCTTAGGTCAAGACAACTTAGTATTTATGTACTAGTAACTTAGTAATCATGTGAAAAAATAATACACATAAATTGAAATATAAAAAATGTTTTTATTTCATTCTACATTTACTAATGGGATGTGTGCAACTGCTCAGCCTTGTATGTATCAGTTAGGGTCCAGCTGGGAGATAAACTACACAGTAGTTTGAATAGGAAAATTTAAAATAAATAAATAGTAACTAGGAAAACAATATGACAGTTACTGAAAAAATTAAAAATAGAATTACATATGCTCTAGCAGTTCCACTTCTGGATATATATACCCCCCAAATTGAAAAAGGGTCTAAAAGATATTTGCACATCTGTGTTCAGCGCAGTATTATTCACAATAGCCAAAAGGTGGAAGCAACCCAAGTGCCCATCTAGAGATGAAGGGATAAACAAAATATTATATATACATACAATGGAATATCACTCAGCTTTAAAAAAGTATGGAAATTCTGACACATGCTACAACATAGATGAACCTTCAGGATATGATGTTAAGTGAAATAAGCTAGTCATAAAAGGACATATACTATATAGTTCCACTTATATGAGTTACCTAGAGTCATAAAATTTATAGAGACAAAAACTAGAATGGTGGTTGCTAGGGGCTGAGGGGAAAGGGGATTGGGAAGTTAGTATTTCATGGGTATAGTCTTTCAGGTTTTCAAGATGAAAACAATTTCTGGGGATGGTTGGTGATGATGGTAGCACAACAGTGTGTATGTACTTAATGTCACTGAACTATATGCCTAAAAATGATTAAGATGGTAAATTTTATGATATGTGCGTTTTACACAATTAAAAATAATAATGAAAAGAAAGTCTATTTTTTAAAAAAGGAATGTTAATTCTCTAATGGGGACTGGCTACTAGGAAGTGAAGAGAATGTTAAATAGAGGAATGGCAGATCTAAGGAGCAGCTACTAGCCCTGGTCTGATGTAGAACACCCAAGCACAAGCTTCCCTCCCCTCCCCTCCATCCATATCTTGTTGGAGAAGGGATGACTGGCCATGGCTCCCTGGGTGGCAGAGAAGTCACTGTGGTGCTATGATGGCAGAACTTGCTGGAAACCCATTCTATAGGAGGCTGAGGAATGCTGTTCATGGGAAGTTTCTCACTGAAGCACTCTGCCACAAAATCACCTGAGAGCGGCCAGATGCCGCTACCCTAATTTCCTGTTCTACATCACTTTTCACATAATACTTGCTTTTTATCACAGCAACTGCCAACAACCTAACTTTGCAAAGAAATGATGTCACCAAAAGGAAAATAGCACAATCAAATGTTAAACTGCGGACTAGCTTGAGCTAGTAGCTCATGCATTATCTGAGAGATGCTGAATATTGACATGTTTCCCTCAAAAATTTGAAATATACTGCAATACTCCTGTGTGTTTGCTATAGTGACGTGAAGCACACTGGCACACAATTGGGAGATCTCAGACCTAAAATCACCAATCTTTTCCAGCAACTCTTAGCCACTGTAACATGTGAGATTCTATGGTGCCAATTTGGTTAAGAGTACAGAAGAACCATGTGTAAAGTAAAAATTGTGTGGAGTCAACATCAGTTTTGAAAACCTCTTAGGAAGTTACCTGATTGGAGACTTCCAGTAAATATAAGATTTAATGTATAAGGGTTTCCTCTAGTACTGAAACAGGTTGCTGTTTCTTTGGGACCAGATGATAGAGCTGGCTTGTTTTTAGAGGCATTTTGCTGTGAAACAATATACAGCCATAAATACAACATTCACCGTCAGTGTGTGAGATGCTCACAGTGTGAGAGGTCATGCAGAGACCAGTGAGGGAGGCCACAGCAACCTCCCAGCTCCATCTCATGCTTACCCTACAGCATAAAATCATCAGTTGCAATGGTGGCTGGTGCACCATTTAGATTATTTCTCTCTTTCTGTTTTGGCGCACCATTTAGATTATTTTTCTCTTTCTGTTTTGGGCTGACTGCATATAGCTGAAATTGAGAAAATTAAATGGCATATGATGGGACTTAGCAGGATTCAGTAGTAAAAAAATCTGTTGAAATAAATTTCAGATTGAGAAGTTAGTGAATTTTAACTCTTTTCTCTTTCTACTTGGAAATTTATGGACTTAATATGACCTTTTTAATGGTAGACAGGTGTAGTTCAGATTAGCAGTTTCTTAGAAAATGCATTCATTTTGGTCATGTCTACAACTTTGTGAATCATAACTAGTACATGTTTCCATAGTTCCTCTTTAAGTAGAGGCTGAATAACTTAAGTTTTGTAACCTGACCTAATCAAGTGGAAAAACTTCTGACTGTGCATTTCAGCACTACCTGCAAAAAGAGCCTCCCCTATCCCCTGAAACGCTGTTTGAGTAA
This sequence comes from Cynocephalus volans, assembly GCF_027409185.1. Lineage (NCBI taxonomy): Eukaryota > Metazoa > Chordata > Mammalia > Dermoptera > Cynocephalidae > Cynocephalus > Cynocephalus volans. The sequence continues at coordinate 104,704,404 of NC_084461.1, forward strand.
GTTCTGCTTCCGTTTGTATTTTCACCACCTGCTGAGTTTGTCTGTTGAATGTCAGGCCTGGCCATGCTCACCTGGCAAGACTGTTCCACCCCTGTTGCTTCCCTTGACAGACTTTTCTGTCTCTTAAACAGTGACCATTTGGCACAACTGTTAACTTGATAGATTCTACCCATGTCAGAAACTCAGTGTAAAAATCAAATTAGGACAACTGTAGGTGGGTTAGACTTTCAAACAGATCTCAGACCAGGAGTCTGTGGTTCCAGTTCCACATATGGAGCACTACTCTCTTTTCTTTGTGCATTTCAAATTTCAAATTTTGTTCAGAAACCTGAATAAAGCTCTTAACTGCTCAGCAATCAAGTAGGGCCCATTACTCAACCTGTCCTGGCATCGTTTTCTACCCCATTGGAGTGAGCACACTAGAGAGCAAGATTATCACTGGCCATCTTGCACAGAGACGCTTGCTTCTGGATGCTTCACAAGATCAATAACAGATGTGCGGCTGGCACTGGAAAGTTGCATAACTGTCTCACATTGCATTCAACTGCAATCAGCCAGCCAGTGTGAGCGGCTCTCCACTGGGTTGTTGAAGAAGAAAATTTAGATAAAAACCTGTGTTCATCTCATCACAAAATTATTTCCTTGCTATAAAGGTAAGGCAGCAGTTAGAGTGGAACCAATTTTACAATTAGAATTGCCCTTAGATTTGCCTTTCAGTTCAATATAAAGAGAAACTTTCTAATGATTAGAAAGGAAATGGAGCTGTCTCTTAAGGGAAAGCATCTCTGCTAATAGAGGTTAATCAGGGAGATTTTGGATGAATGTGTGTTGCCGCTGATGTGTCTAGGAGATTGCTTCACCAGCCAGGTTGAGGATTAGAGAAGATGACCTCTAAGGTTATTTTTGAGCCTCAGATTCTGTGAGTATGATTGCTGATCATGTTTCTTCCTGCTACCTTTGTATTTTTCTTTTTTTTGGTGGCTGTCCAGCATGGGGATCTGAACCCTTGACCTTGGAGTAACAACACTGCACTCTAACCAACTGAGCTAACTGGCCAGCCGCCTCTTGCTACTTTTCTGAAGGAAAGCCAGAGATGCATTGGTTGGATGTGTCACTGTGCCACCCTGGCCCAGTCTCAGCCCCACTTCTCTTCTTCCTGGTGAATCCCTTCTGTGGCTCCTCTCTCACTATCCCTATGTTGACCCCCTTAACCTGGGCACAGTAAGGAATTTTAGCCCTTTTATTTTTACGTTCTACAGCTGGACCACACACATTAAATTGCCACACCTTTCTGGAATATCTGTTGGGCCAGCATTTAGGGCCTCCAAACAGATACTTCTAAACAACCTAAAACAATCTGGCCTTATTTGCAAAAATATTTGGAAAAGTGATGAGTGGATGTAGGGAAAGTGAAGGTAAATGGTCAGGCTCCCTTGGGGGCTTCAGAATCTTGGCAAGCATTTGATGTAAATGTAACTGTGCACATGTGTCCAGGTTTTCCTTGGCTATTGTCTGATGTAGAGGCATGTGAGTACCCAGGTGTTCCTGGGTTTCTGACTCACATCTAGGTGTTCCTGGGTTGTCAGACTTAAGTATAAAGGACAAATGGCTCTGATCTACAGTGGCCCCTGCTACTGCTGCTGGAGGCTGTTGCTGTAAGCTTTTGCTGCCAGGGCCCCTGGGAGGCCACTGCTACTGCCACTGCCACTGCTTGATCTGCTGAAGGCTGCTATGAGCTGCTGCTGCTTTTGCTGCAGAGGAGGCTGGGGACTGAGATTGTGTCTGAATGAAGCATGTTGACCTCTGCCAGCAGCTCCTGGGATCTTTTCCCAATTACCTAGCTTGCATCCTGTGTGTGAGGGGTCTGATGCCCCAGTCTGTACAATGGGCTTGAAGGGTCTAAGCCCTAGCCTGACAGGGGAACTTCATAATTTTCAGTGCTTTGTCCTGTTCTTGATTCATTTCATTGTTGTAACTATAGTACCCTATTAAATAAGTGGCATCATCTCCATCATACAGATGTGCAAACAGAAGCACAGAGAGGTTAAGTGACTTGCCCATTTTTGGAGGAAAAATGAGAGAATAGGAAAAAACCCATCCCAATGCAAAGGAGGCACAGCCAGAGCTTTCTCTGCTTAAGGTGGTGTCAGTAATGAGGCCCAGGCCTCCCAAATTGAGTATGGTGTTCTTTTCCCTGTTCCTGGCAACCTCATATCTGAAGAGGCTTAGTTAGGGTCCTGACTGCACTTTTAATTAAAAAAAAAAATTATAGTTTTATGTAGCTGAATAAATAGAAACTATTGAATTTATAGCTTACTTAATGCATTGAATATCTGGAATGGAATGACTTTAGTTTGAGACTGTGATCTAAGTATTTGAACAGAAAGATTGGAGCTATCTGTGCTATACCGTGGCCAGCTTAAAATCTTTGGGAACCTCTTAAGATAGCAGCCTTTGAATTATTCCTCTGCAAAATAAAGGACTTGAATTTTATGCAGTTAGTTTAATAGAGTGAGAAAGTGTAGATATAGGAGACAGGAGGCCTAGTCTGAATTCATTGTGGTCTAAAGAACATTATTACTTAGTTTTGTGACCTTGAGCAAATCATGTAACCTTCCTTTCTTTAATTACTTCTTTGTAAAATGGGTATGATTACCCAAGCGGGCTAATTTGGGAGTCTAAGTAAAACCTGTGTAAATGCAAGGCATTATTGTTAAGTATTAAAAAATAAGGCCATAATTCTTCAGATTCTTTATAATTCCTCGGTGGGTCATAAATTCTTCAGATAATATTTTCAGACCTGATTTTGAGAGTGTGTGTTTAATCCTCTGCTAAAAGCTTTTTAACAAGAAAGGTTTCTTAGGAGAGAAATAAAAACATACAGTGAAAGCCTAGGAAACAAGTGTATCCCAGACGCAGCGTTGTCTCCCTGTGCGCTCACCTCAGGGGTCAGCACTTCTTCCCATCTCTCAGTTACTCACATCCAGAGCATTCGAGAGTATGTAGAATTTACTAGAGATGTCATCAGGGAGACTGAGGAGAGGCTTTACCCAGACTGTCACCAGTAGCTTTCTCCCTCTAGCTCCACACTCATCCTTAGCTGTCTGCTTTGATTTACGCAGTTCTGCCCCACCCCTTCCCTAACTCCCCAACCTCATCCCAGTACTCAGCAGAGCATCAGCTTAAAGCCACTTGAGGCACAGAGCTTGATCTCTTGAGAACATCCATAGGTGCCCTCCATTGTCATCTGAGCATCCCCATCTCCATTGCTGGTAAATAAAGTTTTCTTAAGGCAAAGCAAGCCAGATCTCCTAGGTCAGGGAGGGCCGTGGAGAGACACCCATTTAGGCCTCCCTCTGTCCTGGAAGGTTAAATGTACAAGTGTCTCTAGATGGTAGGAAGGATGCAAAACCCGCAGCCCTGACCAGATGAGACCTAGAACACAGATCCTTCTCATGTGTGAGGACACAGAGCAAAAACCAACTTTATATATCCACCGCGGAAGTCTTGGAAGACTTTCAAGGGTGTAGACATAAAAATACAAGAAAAATTGAGGAAAGCCTCAAAGTCAAATAGAAGAAAGCCACTAAGTACACAACTCTTTTTTTTTCTCACCTAAAATTTTGTATGTGCAGATTCAGCCTCATGTCAGCAGGGTAGAAATAAAAATATTGATGAAATAACCATTTTTTGTGACCTGAGGTTCTCATGAACTAGAAGCTATAGGAATATAACGAATTTAGTGATGCTTAGTGTTTTCAATTTAAGAATTTATAACATTCTTAAATGTGAACAGAGTATATGATACCTCCTGAATAAACCGCACCTTCTGTTCCCAATTCTTCTGGTTTTCTCATTTGCGTGAGTCTGAAAACTTGTTGAGCTCCCCTGTTCTTAATGGACATCTGAGCAGCTATGAGCAAAAGGCCCTAAAGCCCAGGCCCTTTTTTTTTTTTTTAAGTAGCTTTATTAAAGTATGATTTAGGAGGAGATTCTTCTACTGCTCTGTGATAGGGCTTAGTTGGGAGTTGGTGTTAATAAACCTTCCTTAGAACCAAGGTGACTTGGAAAGTCGAGTTCTTTAGGTCTGTGGTTAAAATTACCAAAATTGTACAAGTATGCTCCATGTGAGCATGGCCTATTTACGTGTGATACATGTAAATATTTGATAATGCCTGAATAAATAAATAAACCATCAGAATCTTAGCTAGCATTTAAATTTGTCTATCTTGACACAGAAGGTGGGAGATCCATTACACACGTGTAGGAGTTCAACATAGTATTTAAATGCAATTATTGATTAAATGAGAAATGTTGCTAACTTAGTTGTTATTTTGTATTAGGTAGTCTGTAATAGGTTGTTAGTGTGACTTCCATGCATATTGCCAGGCTTAGGATGTTGGAGTGATTCTTAAACATACAAGAATAAACAGGTATTCACCCTTGTGAGATAACACACACACGAGAGATAACATAATTACGACGTACTGCAGCGGTTATTCACTGGGACTAAAAAAGTATCTTATCCCCTTTTGAATAAAAGCACAGCAAAATGAACACAGCCTAGTATATATCGGGAAGCAGCAGCAGACCAGGAGAGCTCTAGAGAATCAGCTGCCCTTTGTCACCAAGTTGCAGGGTGGGACCTGGGGCAGTGTAGTTTGTCCATGGCAGATGGCTTTGAGGTTTTATAGGCTGCTGAGGAATGTCCTTATTCACATACAGCCTTTTAAAATAAGCTGAGTATTCCTTGCTCTTGAGCTAGATCAGGACATTCCTTTCTAAGGTGACTGCTGAATTGCATTTGAATACAAAAGAAGTTTCTCTTCAGGTTTCCTGAGGATGGTGATGAATGTTCAAAGATCAATAGAGCCGCTACTATGACTCTAAAGTGAATTAAAAGTCTGACCTGGCGGCATTTGAATTGTTCATTCAGCAGTTGTTCTCCTTGGCTAATCTGAGCAGGGCTGAAGGCCTTTTTGTGAACTCATGTAAAAACAAGCAGGACATTAAGGACATGTATTTTAACTCACCTTATGTGGTCTGTGCACACGTGGACTTGCAAAAGGACATTTAATAAATATTTCCTATGGGGATACTTTCTGAAAGAAGAGGCCGAAAGTAATTCTGCCCAGGGCAGATTGGGCCTGGAATTTGGGTTGTCTAGATCTGCATAATCATCACCTTAAAAGGTGTTGCTCTACCCCAATTATATAGATCAGTGGAAGCAATCTTGTCTGTGTAGCACACAGCCCTAGTAAGATCCCTCAGGGCCCCTGTGGACGTCTGTGGACATCTGGGCTGCGGTGGGTGTGGGCAAGGACAGATGGTGTAGGAGGGAGGGAGGGGGCAGAAGGATTCCTTGGGCAGCACAGGAAGGGCCGCTTGCGACTGGTGAGGGAGCATTTCTTTGGGTTCAGAACTATCCTCATCTCAGTTGTCTCCCCCATAAGCCTGAGTTACTGAGTGCAGGGTGTACATCTTAGCAGCTCCTGACCTAGGATGTGAGGCAGAGTAGACCAGAAGTTAACTGACTTTGGGAAGGGTGCAGCCTGTTACCCTTTTGGTGGCGAGTTCAGTTTCTGGGAGGCTCCACAATACTGATGTTTTCCAGATGTTTCTCTTTTTCTCCCCTCTGGCTGGCTGTGTCTTCCTCTCTTCATCCTGCTCTTTCAGTGAAATTGAGATAAAATTCTGTTAAGGTCTAAGGCATGGTAGAATCACTCAGCAATAGGAAATGATTTAATATCTAGGCCTTATATTAATATTTATGATATAGCCTTCACTGCTTATTAATAGCACAAACACTCTTTTCTATTCAAACCCAATACTGAAATAAAATCCAAGAGTATCTTTTACAAAAATTTACTTTTAGTGGTGCACTAGTTAGTAATAATCTCTTTTGTACTTATGGTTTTCAAGTCAGTTTTTGTTTATATTACCTTATTTAATACCAGACATAAATCTGTGAAGTAAATAATATTATTTATATCCTCATTTTACAGATGAGGAAAGGGAGGCTCGGAGAGGTTAAATAATTTGCTTAAGGTATAGGGCAGAACTAAATTTAAATTCAGATTCTTTAAAACCACGTCTTTTGTATATTCTTTTCAACAAATTTACCATAGTGCCTCTACTCCTGTTTCTTGCCCATATAACATGGGAAAGGAGGGCTGGTCAGCTGGCTCAGTTGGTTAGAACGAGGTGTTATAACACCAATATCAAGGGTTCAGATCCCGGAACCGGCCAACCGCCAAATAAATAAATAAAAGGTGAAAGCGGCTGGAAAATAATTTCCAAATAGATTTTTCAGATATGTCATTTGAGGATTTTTGCCTAAGATTAGTGCTAAAACAAGTGCTCTGCAAAACACCTCCCTGAGACAGGTGAATGTGTGGCACCTTTGTCCCCACTTCTCCGAAGAGAAAACCAAGGTTCCCCCGAGTTTAGGCGACTTCCTTTCAGCCAGTGGTAGCAGCCCGTGGGCCAGACCCACCCGGGGGCAGAATGGAGATCCTTTGTGAAGGCTCCCCGGCCTCATAATTCTATCAGCATTTCACAAGCCTGCAAACCTCCCCCTGTGGCATTGTATAGGAATTTGTCTCCCCAGTTGTTGCGAGTAGCGCGGGCAGGGAACGGCGCTCTGCGTCTGAGGACGGTGCTTTGGGGTAGTGGCTGGTGCGCCCGGGCTGGGTTTCAGGGGCGTGATGGCCAGGGGCTCTGCTGAGTAATGAGCCGCCTGGTCCGCTTTTCCAGTGCAAAGGTACGGGATGGAGGCCGCCCTACTTTTTTCAGAAGGCCCGGGTCTGGGACTTAGAAAGTCGTGCCTTGCGAAGCTGGTCTTTCCAAACACATGGACAATGTCCACATTGTTTCCCTGCAAATATAATGCGCAAGACGGAGCAAATTTAAAATCCGTCATTTTTTGCATGTGAGACCCCAAGACAAGGAAAGTCTAATGAGCGTCTAAAAATGTAACCCAAAGATACAGAAGTATTTCTTCTACCCTATATGCACTTAAATTTATGTAAAATGCAGAGCGCGCTGGGGAGAGACTTGTTGCTTTATTGCACGTTTATTTCCTGGCGCGGCCCATTGCAGTGCGTTTGCCGGCGGCACCACCGGCCCTGCTCTCCGGAGAGTCGGCTGCCGTCTGGGCCTCCTCCCCACCTGCCTGCGCCGGGGCCCGGCCAGCCACTCCAGGTCGCCTCCGCCCTGCGGCCGGCCGGGCGCGCGGCTCCGCTCTGGGGGCGGACTCCGCCGTGCAGCTGAAACGCGATTCGTCGCTCTTGCAGAACTTTCCCCCTGAAAATCCCGGCACCACAACCAGCCCTCCCGCCCCGGAGAGATTTTGATTTTAGTGGCTTTCCTTCCTTCTGTTTGCCGTCGTGTGCGGATACTGGCTGCCGGGCGAACTTGCGGCTCGTCCCAGTGCATGTCAGCGGTTACTCGTCCCTGCAGCCGGTTACCCTGACACGATGCACTCCGAAGCAGAAGAATCCAAAGAAGGTATGAGTTTGAGTTCTCGCGGGGGCTGGCCAAGCTCTGCGGAGGAATGTGAGCAAGGCAGTCGTAGGCAGAGATGGGAGCTTTAAAGTGAGCGGGGTGCTCTGTCCGCTTCCCCCGCGCCCTCGCCGCCCAGCTGGAGCTGGTGTGCGGAGCCCAGCCCCCGGCGTGGCTGCCCCTCTCACCAGGCAGCCGATCCGGAAAGGAGGGAGCAAGAGTCGGACCTAGCTCAGCCAGCCCACTAAAGCCTGCTTTGTAAATTTCTCTGGAAACGAACGAGCCTCAATTCGACTCCAAGCGTGCAAAATGTGCTTGGTTGGGAGAGGGCTGCCTGCCTGCAACAGGACAGAGGAAAGCCGGGTCCCCTGATAGAACCCTGAGTGAGGGTCCCTTGAAAAGGCGTCTCAGAAATTAGAAACGCAGTACGTTTCCGGCTAAAAGGGGAAGCTGGGTGAGGGGGAGAAGTGAAAGATCTTTATTTGGGGAATAGGATTCCCCCCCCCCCGCCCCCTTGCTGGCTTTTCGGCAGTGAGTTCGTTTTGCTGGGGCTTAAGGGGGCTGAAAGATGAGGGCGGCCTTGTGCAGCTTGAAACTGAGGAGAGTTTGTCTGTTTTTAACTTTGCAAAAGCAAAGGGTTTCATTTACTCCTAACAGAGAACGGGTGACAGGGCTGGAAAAGCTCCAACCAAAACACAATTATACGCTGGTGTTAGTTTGGGGAGTTTATCTGTGTGTGAGTGTTTGTATGCTTTGTTCCCTAGAACTTTATGTATACAAAAGTCCTCTTTGTAAGTGGGGGGTGGGAGTGGGGGTGGTTGGGGAACATTAGAGAGTAAGAGGAAAGACTGTTCAAGGTTGTGAAATTCCCTTTCTTTTCAAGTAGCCTCTTGGGCAACTGGTACATTTCAAATCAATCACAGCAACTCTGGCTGCCAGAGGAGCAGGAAGGAACCCCATCATTTCTCCATTTGGGAGACATCGGTTAGGCAGAGCCCTTGAAACTTGTCCTCTTCTGTGTTTCACTGATTCTGCTCCTAAAGTACAGCTCTGTGTTCCATAATGTAGTCTCTGTGGGCTGACGTTTACCTTATGCTGTGTGAGGGAAACAGTCAGTAAAAAGGCGGCTTGTATAATAGAAACATGGGGCTGGCCTGAATGAGAAATGACAGCCAGGAGCATTGTTTTTGAGCTTCATGTGGAGCTTGGGGGAATTAATGTTTTCTTGCGGTGGCCTCTGTTCTGATGGAGTTGTGTGCTGATGGCTGTTTTTCTTTTCTATGTCTTTATAACAGCAGTTTATCGAAAGTCAAAAGTAGTCCAAGGCCAATAGGAACCAGGCCGAGAGAATCCAACGAGGAAATTTGTATGAGTTACAAGTAGCACTTAAGTTGGCATTTTCTCCCAGGCATGCTTTTCTTCTTTTGGGAAAGAGGGAACAGAGAGAAAGCGGAAAAACAGTATCCTGAAGTATGTATTATACATTCCTCTAGCAACTTCCACAATCTTCCCTCCTTGCCCAACTCTGCGGTTGTTCGTTTGGAAGCAGCCTGCAAACGAGTGAGGGGGTTCATGCCCCTCTGCTTGTAACTCATCCTCCCTTCCCTTGCCATCATTTACACTGTGCAGATCTGCTGCAAATGATCTGGACTCTCTGCTTTTTAAAGAAAGCCCAGAATGTTTCTTTTAAAATAATCTGAGGTGCTAAAGTTTTAAATTGATAGCAATTAGGGTAGGATAGTGAATTATTCTTGAGGAAGATTGATCAAATATACTTTATTTTCCAGATAGAATCGTTGTAGCTTCTGCCAGGAAATAAAGGATGAGTATCTCCATGGGGGTGTGTGTGTGTGTGTGTGTGTGTGTGTGTGTGTGTTTGTGTGTGTGTGTGTGTGTTGTGTGTGTGTGTGTGTGTGTTGTGTGTGTGTTGTGTGTGTGTGTGTCCTGAGCCGTTCCTGCAAGGCTGGTCATTGGCTGTGAACTAGAACCCTTCATTTAGCTACCACCACTTGGATGTCTATGAAAGGAGCTATACTATGTAAATATTCAGTTGTCTTACTTCTCTATCCTTACTAGTATTTCCCCCTCCTCTTAAAGTTAGCTTCCCCCCCCCCTCCTGGCAGACTTATGTATCCCATTTATGTGAGATCACCATGAGCTCTTCCCAATGTATACATTGCAAGAAAATTGCCTTTGGATGCTTCCTGCCTGATTTGCTATAAAGGGATGTAAAGATACTTTTAAGTCATTATTCTGAACCGCAGTGAGAGACTAGTATACTTTGTTTGGGATTGAATCTGAAAAAAATATCAAGTCAGATTCAGAAGTCCTTGGAGGCCAGCATATTTGTGTATGTGCATGAATGTAGAAGCAAATGACTGGGGATATTGTTAAGCCATCATAGCTTGGAACGTACTTGACTCTGTGCCAGGGGTGCTGAACCTTCGTCCTCAGCCTATAGCCACCTCCTAAAGAATTAGCTTAATTTTGCCTGCTTACAGATGAATAGGTGATTGTGCTTGAGTATTAAACAGAGAAAAATAATCCAGGCCTTGGTTTATTAAAAGCTGAATGAGCTTAAGATATCCAGACATAAAATGAATAGGAAAGCAAGGGAAATGAAGGGAGAAACCTACTTTATTAAAAAAGGGGAAAGCCATTGGAAAGAGGATATCAACAGTTAACAGTGGATGGGGGCTTTCTGAGGAGACAGGCTGATGGCCACATATTTGGCCTTTAGCTGCTTCCTGTTGAGTAAATTACTTAATTATAAAGTAGTAAAAATGAATGGCAGTTGAGATCTCTGAGGATCTTTATAGTACTAAGCATCAAGGGATCCAAGGACTCCTTTGCCCTGGTTATTGCAGCTTTGGAACCAGAAATCAAGAAAGCCATTGTTGAGGGGTGTCACTTGGTAAAGGCCTGGAAAAGAGTAAAGGCTGAGTGTTCAGTAAGCTCAGCTTTCTCCTCCATTGCCCACAGTTGCATTTCCCACCACCACCTTGCCCAGTTCTCTCGTGCCTCACCAGGCCTGATATTTCACAGAAAACAGTAGCCATTAGACAAATCCCCCAGCTTCCTGCTCCCAGACTGACAGACTCAGCTTCATCCTCACCCGCCCTCCCGGTGTCTGTGGAGCAGGTGTCACTTCTACTGCAGAGTGCCACGCTTTCCATCTTGGAATCCTTCTGTACCAGTTGCCCAATGTCTTTCCTGGCTCCTTCCCTTCTGTATGTAGATGAGCTCAAGCTCCCCCTTCTAGGCCATTGGCACTTGCTGGTCTTTCTGACCAAAATATCCTTCTCTCCACCTGACCCCCTTTTCTTGGTCAGCTCCTCAGAGGGGCTTTTTCTGAACTACCAACCTGAACTCAGATCCCCTGTTGTCCTCTCTCAGAGCACTTATTCCTTTACTTGCTGGCACTCACCACACGGTTTCACATCTCTTCTTTTCTACACCACAGGCTCTTGAGGGAAAGACCATGTCTGTTTTATTCCCTACTTTATCTCCAGGATCTACACAGTAAGGAGTGCTCATTAAATATTGTAGAATGAGTGAATGAATGAATGATCTCCATTCTTTAAAGTTAGTCATCAGCACTTTGTCCAATTTTAGGCATTGCTTATCTCTTTTTATACAAACCTTTTTTAAAAACAAAAACAAACTTTAGCATGGTTCCAATTTTCTCACTTTTTCTCATCTCTCAGCCCACTGAAGTCCGTCTTTCTCTCCACTATTACACAAAAATTGCATTTGCCAAAATCAGTGATTTCCCAGGTGGCAAAATCACCAGTGACCCTGCATTCATATTTTTGGTCCTGATTTTTACTTGCCTGATTTTTACTTTTTTTTTTTTTTTAACTTCATTTGACACTAGGAGACCAGAGTCCCTGCAATCTTAAAGTCCTTCCTTGGTTCCTATGACACTACACTCTCCTGGTTTTTTCTAGTTTGTTTCATTCTAATTTCCTAGATCTCTAACCTGGGCTTTTCTAAGAACCACCTGTGCAACCAGCTTCCTGGTAGACATCATGTTTTGAATGTCATACAAGTATCTTAAATTCAATAGGTCTGAACTGAGCCCAACCTTTTCTGCTATCCACAAATCTGATCCTCCTGTATTTTCACTGAATATCATTGCCTTCTCTTTGGCTCCCAAACTACAAACTAGAAGTTGTCCTTAACTCTGCCGTATCCTTTATCTTCTGCTTCCAGCTGGTCGCCAAGACCTGGCACATCCTCCTCTCCATTGTCTACTGAATGCATCTCCTTTTCTCTCTCTCTCTCTCTCTCTCTCGCTCGCTCTTTTTTTTTTTTTTTTTTTTTGGTGTTTGTCTGGTACTGGGAGCTGAACCCATGACCTTGGGGTTATCAGGCTGCACTCTAACCAACTGAGCTAATTGGCCAGCCCGGTCTCCTTCTCTTTATCTCCCCTATCCCTGCCCTGGTTCAGGCCTGCAGCATTTGTACCCTAATTATTACAGTAAACATCTCTGTCATCAGGGTTTTTGGTTGTAAGAAATGGAACTTGATCCCTGCTATCATAAGCAGAAAAATTTACTGGAAGGATATTGGGTACTTCACACATCCACTGAAAGGCTGGTAATTAGCCTCTAGAAATGCATCAGGAAATGCAGTCAAAGACATACCCAAGGATCATCTAGTTAGGACCTCATCACTGCCTTCACTGCCTCTGTGTTTTTAGTTTTGCCAGTGCTGGGGCTCCAGATGTGGCTGAATATTTGGTCATCCTCAACATTCAAAATCCCAGACATGAGCCATCTGATTGGTCAAGGCTAGGTCATGTACCTGCCCCTTGCTGCTAGAGGGGAGGGAACTTTTTTGTCTAGCTTTGATGGTGGGAGATAGGGGTCGACAGACCACTTGCAACCACTTGCAAAATGCAGGCTTCTCCAAAACAGGAAAGGAGTTCTTATGTGAATCTCCAAAACAATAACAAATATCTATCACACCACTCGACTGATCCATCCAACCCTAGTGTTGCCCTGTTTATTTACCTCCTCATTCCCTCAGCAAGTGTTGTTTCCTTTGTTGGGATCACTCTCTTGCTCTTCCTTAAGTGGATAATATGCTCCCCCAGGGCATTCCCACAATCCTCTATACTTCCCTCAGTGGTACTGCGTTTTCATCCTATACTATAGTTATTAGTTTTCTTTCACCTCCACTTCATTATAAGCTCTTTGACAGCAAGGTTTGTGCTTCTTTTTTTTTTCTCCTGAATCTCAAGTGCAAGACCTAGGGCCTCTCATATAGGAGGGTCAAATAAAGCCTTATTAAATTAATTAATTTATAATGAGGTTACATGATATGGTGAAACCTTTTAGAGCACTATTTAGGAGTTGTCCAGCCTCACTTTATAGGAATAGTGCCTTCCAAACCTAGAGGACAAACCTATTTAGGGTTTCTTAAGTTTTCCACTAAAGTACTTTTAATAGCAGAGGCAAAAACAAGCATGTGTCTTTGATCACTGGGGTCAGGGCCCATAGTGGCTTGCCAGCATCTCAAATTTCCTTGAAGCCTGAAGAAACAATATTGGAACTAAAATGTATTGAGCTCTTCCGTATGGCAGACATGGTGCTGAGCATCTTACTATGTATATTACCTCCTTCAGTACTTGTGTAATAACCCTTTATGTTCATGCTACTTAACAACTAAGAAAACAGGTTCAGAGAGATTAAAAGCTATACCTAAAGCCACTGAGCTAGTGTATTAGTCTTTCTTTTGCTTAGAATATCTGAAACTGGGTAATTTATACAGAAGTAAAATTTGTTTCTTAGAGTTTCAGAGACTGGGCAGTCCACAGTCTGGGGGAACATCTGGTGAGGGCCTTCTTTTTGGTGGTGACTCTAAAGCGACACACATGGAGAGAATGGGCTGAGCAAGAGAGAGCTAAACTTCTCACTCCCTCTTCTTATAAAGTCATCAGAATCACGTCCATTACTTCTTGAATGGATCAGTCCATTCATAAGGGCACAGTCCTCACAGTCTAATCACCTCTTAAAGGCTCCACCATTCAAATACCGTAATTGGTTTTCCCATCCTCTTAGCACTGTTATAATGGGGGTCAATCTTCCAATATGTGAGCTTTTGGGAGACACATTTAACCTGTAGCAGCTAGAAAAGGTGGAATCAGGATTTGAACTGAAGTGGACTCACCATAGAGCCTGTGCTTTCAATGCTTACATGGTATTTCCAGTAATGTCCAAAAGATGCCTTCCCTCATCCTCAAGTAAGCTTGGCACTCAGGAAGATACTCTCAGGGTCTGCATGTACCCCAATTTTAGAAGTGAGTAGAGGGACCAGGTGTCTTGGAGGAGTAGGAAGAGAAGAGTCCTGGCCCTGATTCTTTCTATGTCCTCCTGCCTCTTGGCAGCTGCCCAAGAACACAGGGGTTCTCAAGTGCATCTTTCTAACCCCTAATTCATTACATCTAGGAGCCCAGCAGGGCTGGGTAGGAGGTGCCTGGAGCCTACGACAGTGAGAGGGACCCAAAGACCTGTGGGACAAGGGAGGGTCCTCACTTCCTGCAGCAGTGGCCAGTTTGAAAATGAAGGATATGGGCCCCTGGTCACTGAAGTGAGAAAAGATTCAGTTACGTGTGTGTTATTTTGTAACAACTGGGCTATTCTGTAGCACCCACTAAGTTTCAAGTTGCTTTAAAATCTGCAAGATGTGTATTCATAGTGAGTGATTCTTAGCACAGTTGTATTGCACTTGGCCAATTCTTCATATCTCCTGGGGATATATTAATTCGTTGGGGATTATGCACAAGTTTTGTACTCTCAATGGTGGCTGTCCTTGGTTTGAATATCATTTAACAGGTGTCAACACTGTTCTTCAGTACTTCTGCAGTGCATCCTCTGAGCTCCAGGTTACCTTGAGTCTATCTTACCTTGAGTCTGCCATAGCTGGGGTCCCCAATTTTCTGGTGGATTGATCAAGAAGCTTGTTTTGATCAATCAGCTTGCCAGTCAAGTGACAGGTCAGTCTAGTGCCAAGACAGCAGTATGCCGGAAGGCTGCCTCCAAGCACACTGTGCTAGCAGGCAACCTTGCAGAACCTTCTGGGGCCTCAGAATCAGCGTTGTCCCACCTCCTGGTAATTATAACTCTTCATGGAAAGGAAAAGTAGAGACTTCCACAAGAAAAAAAGGGACCAATACCTGGCCAAGTATTTATCATAGAGGAGAAAAGTTCAGTTGTTTCGTGGTGGTGACTTATTAATTTCCTCTTCTGTAATAAAGAATCCCAATGATATTGTATAAACTGCCACACCGGGTAGTGTCCTCACTGTTTTAACCTCACATGGTGTGGCAGTTTATATGATGTTCATTGCTAAGCATCACTTTCCCAGTTTTCTCCCCTATTCACTCCTTCCCCAGCCCTTGCTTTGCAGAGGGAAAGAAGCAGAAGGGAGGTTAAGGAGTGGTTTGGGTGTGATGAAGTGCATGGCTCTTGGTGTGGCTGACCTTGATGTCATACATAACGTAAAAGGTACAGCACATGCTCTCAAACACTGGACTTTGACGTGGTTTTCCATTTTATGTAGTCATTAGCTTTGGAGTGTGGTGTGTGCTGCCGAGGACTAAAAGTGGAAAATCCATTTAGAGATCTGTCACAGTCTCTCCTCCACAGTGGACATCACTTGATAACTTGGCATTACCTGATTCCTCCAGCTCTGTAAACTTAAGTACATTTGGGGCTTTTTCTTCCTCACTTCTGAAATTTTCATCAGACTGAATATGTATCATACCTTTCTTGCCCTGGAATTATGATGCCATTGAACAGTCAGGATAATATAGATTATTAAATTTGCTGCTCCTGGTTGTTGGAAGTAGCCAGAAAGTGAGTGGGTGAGAGAGAATGTGGTAGGGCCAGAAAATCTCAGGACCCAGTGATTTCATTTCAGAATAATGCAGAGGCATTGGATTCGCCATAACTGTTTATTGTCAACATTTCTGTCTTTATAAAAAAGATGCTAACATCTTGGAAATCAGTGAGATGAGCATGGTTGTATACTTCTTTTCATTTAGGGGATTGTTCTTAAAAAGATAGTGTAAGCCAAATTAAAACAAAACAAATCATGTGTATATCTGGAATGTTTAAGGAAGGTCTACAGTGAGAAGTCTTTTGTAATTAAAAACATTCCCCCACAAATAAGTGTAGAATTACCACGATTTGGAGTTAAAAACAGCTTTGCAAATCCTTCTTCTAACCTCTTCATTTTAGAGATGAGGCACTGAGGCTCAGTGAGGTGACCACCAGGATTTTTGCAAACATAGGTTTTAGCATTCTGGATTTTTGCATGAAGTCTTCTTGAAGCAGGACAGACCTAATCTGTTTGTATAGGTGTCATTCATTACCTTTTGGGGAAATTTATAAAACCTAAATGGAATGTTTGAGCAAATAGAGATTTTCTATTTCACCTTCTCCTATGTGTAACTCAAGAAAATAAAAGGTGGGGCATTGTGAAATAAAAGTCAGCTCTGCAAATAGATCCTATTAGATCCCTGGTTTTGAAAGTAGTAGACCAAGTGAGTGGCAATTAAACAGTGAGCTCACTTGTTTTCATTTCCTTGAGAATATCATTCAGGAAAAATGAACTGTTGAGGGTGCTGGTTGGGTAGGGATGCTGGTCCTCAGGGAGGAGGTATGTGTGTTGCAGGTGAGAAGGGAGTCAGCATTCTGACACAGACATGCACTTGCAGGAGCAGATGGGCATCCCACAGCCTCGCTTTCCCTGGAGCACACTGTGGCAGGCGTGGTGCATTCTGAGAGTCACAGCACCTTCTTCAGGAAGTGACAGTGGAGCTGCAGCCACTGCTCTCCCAGCTACTGACCAAGATATCTGGAGAGCAGTTGCTTAAGTCTTGTTCTAAGGACTTACAAACCTTGAAGAAGAGTTAGACATAGGGCTGCAGTGCATCCAGAGTGACTAACTGCTGAGTTGGGAGTAAATTGCTGGGGGAGTGCTACTCTGGGAATCTGTAAGGCTGTACAAAGTCTGCGTTATTAGGCTGGTACCTTATGGTATTTATGGTTTTAAAGATATGAGGGGAAGGGGTTGTGTTTGTGTTTGTAATGTCATCTGTGGACTTAAGTGGTAATACATTCTCCAGCTTTGTAGTGAAAAACAAGATTTAATTTTATAAATAACTAGGAGCAAAGTTTCTTTCAAGGAGATTGGTAAAGCAAAGAGACTACTAAGCAGAACTCCTTAAGTGACTATGACAGCTTTAGGCTCCTAAAGCCTTAAGAACTTATTTGTTCAAGTCAGGGTTGGCTGTTAAGAAGAGAATCAGTAATTCATGAGCTTTCCCTCCAGTTTGACATGCTATTTATGCTTGATGCCAGCTCACCTGGCTCAGGTACGTTTTCATGTGGCCCACTCAGCTAAGCTGAGGAGCTGGGGACCAGACATGTCCATGGACAGTCCAGTAGACTCCTCCTCCCTGCGTGCAGCCTCCCTTCCTTATCCACTGCTGCCTTCCCTGGGCTTCAGATACTTGAGCAACAAATGTGGACTGAGCCAGTACCTCTTCTGCAGGGTTTGGGGAAGCAGGGATATGTGTGTGGATGATCCTGCCTCAAAGAACTGGTTTGGGGCATTGCATATAGCATATGTGCATTCACAGGACAAAAATACATGACAGGGAACTTAGAATCTGAGTACAGCTCAGAGGATCAGACAGTGGACCCTTGGAGGATCCAGAAGAGGGAGTATGCACCAAGTCATGATGGACGGCAGTGACTTTACAGAGGGGTAACTTGGACTTCAGCTAGGTCCTTTAAAGCAAGTGGAGAGAAGAACATGTGACAGACAGGGGACCTGCACATGCTATATGCCAGGATCAGGAAGGAAGTTTACAGAAGTGTGGGTTCATGGAGGCATTGGTGGGTGATGTTGTAGCAGTACCTGGGGTCAGATTAGAAGCCAGGCTTCCCAGAGGAACACTATAGGTAATAGACAAGGCAGTAGAAGTCAGGAGACTGGTTCTACTCCTGGCTTTTCCTCTGGTTGTTTTTGCAACCTTCAACACTTAATCTCTCTGAACTTCAGTTTCCTCATCAGAAAAATGGGAGCCTTGATATTAGACTAAAGCATGCTCGAGATACCTTCTACGAAGGAGACACAGTTATTTTAAGTAATTGGAGGAGTTTGAACTGGATGGAAGAGGGCAGACACACAGAAGTGTTTTTAGGGCTACCAATCTGATGAGAGCCATGAGTTGGTCTAGAGAATGAGACTGAGCCTGGGTATAAGGAGCCTGGGCACAAATGTGTATGAATATCCAGTCACAAGGGGAGAGTTGACTGCCCTAATAAGTGATCCCTGAGGGAAAGGCTGTAGAGAGAGGAGAGGATTGAGCCTCTAAGAACACCCACTTTTGTAGGGGGAAAAGGTAAATGGAACTAATAAAGGAAATAGAAATGGAGTAGCTCAAGAGGTAGGAAGAAATGAGGAGAGAAGACGGTTTTAGAAGCTGGGAGGATGAGATCCTGTGGAGGCAGTGGTCAGCCATGTCTAAAAAGAGGTACAGTGGAAGAGTGCTTTGCCTTTTCGGGGGGCCTCTGCTGAAGTCAGTCTCAGCTAAAGCCAGGAGCCTGGATTTGAGGAGTTCATCTACTAAAGGATGGGAACACATCAACAGTATTCATTCAGTATTTTGTGGGTGACTAAGGGAATAAGAGAAGGCAGTGGGGGCCCAGGAGATGACTGTCCTTGTTGTGAACAAGTGCCCCAGTCCCCTGAGAAATTGGTCCATTGTCTCCATTTCCACATGCTTTCCAAGTCCTAGAGCAGATCCCTTTCCTGATCTACACCCCATCGCATTCGAGGGTGATGGAAGAGCGTGCCTGCAGGCCTGTCTGTGGCATCACACAAAATAAACACTGGTGTGTGAGGGCAACCAGTAAATATAGGTGGGAAGTTTCACCCGGCTTAAAAAGGAAAAAAACTTTTCCTGTGCTCACAACACGTCTGACACCAAACATGGGAGTGTTTTCCCCGCACCAGCCAGTTTTCCAGTTCTTGGCAGGTACTGACTGGATGCCCTACAATTTAACTTAGTTCTGACATTAACTTCCCAGAGTTAGAGCAGACCTTGCAGGTTAAGGGCTCAGTCCCACAAGACTGCCCCCCATTTCAGACACAAATCACAAGTCTGAAGGCCTCCTTTAGAGGCCTCCTTTATAGACCAACTGGCTATAAATTGGGGGTTCCCATGACCCTCTTTGCAGGTTCAATAATTTGTGAGAACAGCTCACAAAACTCAGGGAAATATTTACTGGTTTATTATAAAGGTACAACTCAGAAAGAGCCAAATGGAAGAGATGCATAGGACAAGGTGTGGTGGAAGGGCATGAGCTTCCAGGCCCTCTCCAGGCAGGCCACCCTCCCAGCACCTCCATATGGGATCAAATCATTGGCCAGTGGTGTTTGGACTCAATCTCCAGCACCTCTGAAAGTTCCAACCCTATAATCTTTACCTGGTTGGTTTCTCTGGTAACCAGTTTCCATTCTGGTTTATGAGTCACCTTATTAGCATAAACTCAGGTAAGGTTGACTTTCAACCTTAATAAGTACAAAAGACACCCCTCTTATACCTATCACCCAAGAAATTCCAAGAGTTTTAGCAGCTCTGGCAAGGAGCCAGGGACAAGGAACAAATACATATTTTTAATTGTATCACAGTATCACACTGCTCTTCATACTGTGGAAAAGCTCTGGTCACTCTGAGAAGTCAGAGAACTTTTCTCTCTTCCCTTTCACCTTCACTTTCTCTCTCCCGGTGTTTTTCCTTCCTGTGACATGAGTGCATGTCTTGGAAAACCACTGATGCTTCTGATGGCGTATAATCTGTAACTCTTAGGACTTGAGTCTTATACATACTAAGTAGGATTTGGGCCACACTAGTAAGCTGAGGTATTCTGAGAAATTTTAAATTTCTCCTGAGGTGTGTTAAGTGGTTGTCACACCAGTGGAAATATGCTAGATGGCTTGTCCTTGAGATAATGTTTGTGGAAAGCACAGTGCTCGCATGGCTTCACTCAGGAGGTGCTGTATAAATAAGGAGGCTTATAATCACACACAAAGAAGAACCCTGCCTGGGCCTGCCTAGTCACTCAATTAAGTCCTCGTTTCACATTCTCTAAAAAGCAGGGAAGGGTGGGCTTGCCCCAAGAAACTTTTTCCTCCTGTAAAGTTATTTCATAAAAGTAAAATATTAATGCACTCTTCTCCTATATTGTTAAACACTTATAAAACCATTTTCACCTTTTAAGGGTTAAAATTAGAACTGAGTCAGTTGGTTATGAAATATCTAGAATGAAAATGCACCTCTCCTTAATATCACAAGTCTAAACATCGGACTTAAATTCCTCAGAAAAAAGGAGATCATTAAAGGAGTCGCTCAGGATAGTTTTCAAGGAGGTAGAATTGAGGGACAAAGTAGCACCTTCTGAAAGAGAAGAGAAAGCACTATTGGGAAATCAGAATGGTGAAGGGAGTCAAGGGAGCAGCCATTTGGTAGATTTCAATTTCAAGGGAACAATGAAGGAGAAATAGTGAGTGGAAGGGATGGGGAGTGGGAGCGGGCGGGAGCCGCAGGGTGGGATCCAGGCCAGATGCAGAGCTTCGGGGAAGAAGTAGGATAGAAAGGAAGGGAGGAGTAAAACGAAAAGAAAAAAGAAAAAAAGTAACTTGTGCAGCACTGGAGAGGTGAGCAGCAGTGCTATTAGGCAAGAGGCAGAAGTTTGAGCAGTTTGCTTATTTTGTTTCATTTTGTAGTTAACAGGAGGTAGAATGGGGTGCCGGTCTCCAAAGTCTGTGCAGACTTGCAGCCAATGGAATGGTGGCATTTGGAGGACACAGAAGCACGCCAGTTCTTCTCAGGCGGGATTAATGCGGGAGCCCATAAACAAGGACATGACATTGAGGAATGCTCCTGCTGTTCCAACTGCTAAATCGGGGCCAGTCAGAAGCCAGGGCAGTGTTGTGTTGGCTTGGATTTCTAGTAACTTTCTTATGATTTATAAAAATGGATTTCCTCTAAAAGCTCGCAAACGGCAGCAGATGACGAATTAGGAAAGCAGTCGTGCCAGCTGGTGGGAAACGTTTTAAAGCTGTCTGCTGCATTGTGCCACCCATTTTCTGGAGGGCTGGTGGGAGGGATAGTGTCATCACCCCCTCCTGGTGAAGCTATACCTGCCTTGTGGGGATTTGCCTCATGAACAAGTCTGGTGGTAAGCAGGCTCACTGAAGAATTCCCGGCTCAGGGTTTTTTATGTGTAGAAGTGGTTTAAATTATTTGGCTCCCTTGACCAGATAACCCTAGAAGTACAGGGGTGCTTACTTGGCGGTCCACCTATCCCACAGCACGCTTTGGGGTCACCCCTCTGGGCGTCTGGTTAAGGGTATGGGGGAGTGTTCCTTGTGTTTCTCAGCAATGGAACTTTAGCTGGCTTGTTTCAACTTGCATGAGGGTTGATTAGGTAAATTATCATTGCTGCTGGGAGAGGCAGTCTAGCTGAAGCCTGACAGCCCTCAAGGTGGCTATAAATCCTTAATTGTTTTCCTCTCTTTCCCAAAGATGGGTTCTTAATGTAACACTGTGATCCATAGACTATTTGATAAATTGTACGTTCTTGATCTGTTTTACTACTCTGCAGTCCTGTTTCTTTAAAATTCTCAGACGACCCTTCCTTTAAAATGTAATTGGACCAAATTAAAAGGGAATACATTGGGTTTTTTTGTTGTTGTTAGTTAGTTCCTTGAATCATTCTGCAGTCTTGGACATGTTTGTAGTGAAGATATGGAATGTCAACTGGACTATTTAATTGTAGAAGATGGGAGTGGGAGAACTGTTATATTTGGTAGTCGTGGTAGAATATTACAGAGCATATCAGCAAATAGTCTCTTAAAGTAGTACTGCCTGTTTTCTTTCTATTTTTTTCATGACACCATCTATCCCTGTTTTGTGAAATAGTCAAACCTGTTTTTATTGTATATCTTTCAGAGCTTCAGTTTGGCAGATTTTTTTTTTTTTTTTTTTTAATGCTTGATGCTGTTTTTTATTTCATGAATGACTCAATTGACTAAATGTAGGCAGCTACTAAACTTGGCAGTTGTTGCCATCAGCATGCCCTTGGACAGGAAGTGTTCAGTATAGATATGACCAACCAGTTTCCAGGCTTAAAAATAAAGTGGGGGATTACTGGACAGAATAGGTCTTTGTCACTTATTGTAACATGTCTGATGAGTATCGAAGTTCAAAGCCAACGACTCTGCTTTCTCATTTTTTTCCAGGCCATCATTTCACCTGACCTTTTCTGTTATACAGATTGAAACTTATTTCAGGGTATTGGTGTTCTGTTGGTTTTTACACCTCTTTTATTTTCAGCTCCTTTAAAATCATCACACTCCTGAGGTAGGTAATAGGGAAATAATCTTCACCTGCCTATGAAGCAGCTTAAACTGAAAGCAGCAAGCATGTGGCTGGTCAGCTATATACATTACATTACTTGTCTTCTTGAATCTCAGGTGCACTCGAAGCAGCATTTTTTTCCCCAAAGGTATTTCCAATCAATTCAGTGATTCTTAGATTTCTTTGGTCAGTGATTCTTAGATCTCTTTGTGGTCCCCTTAGCAACTCAGGAAAAATCATACATATTATTCTGACAGATACCAAAAGGTTTTTTGGCATCTTGTTGCCTACAGACGTTGTTTCAGGACTTTAAAAGTAACTCATATTTTATTTTAGTTTTTGCTTTCTTCCTAAATAATGTAATTTCCCCTCCCTTAACTCAAAAAACAACAAAACTTTCCTTTCTTTCATAGGCCTATTCTAAGCAGCATTTTTTTTTTTTTTGGTCTTAAGGATTTAAGAAGTCTTATTGCCACATTTTGTGGAAATGCTGAATTAGACACAGCATTTACTAGATGAGAGTGTCTAACAAAAAAAAAGTTTTTCTTTCTGAATTCTAAACTGTACAAGGGCTAGTCTCTGAGCTTCTATTTGTTTTTCAAATAAGAAACTGCCAGGGAAAGATTATTTGCAAAATGCATGCAAATATTTTTACTTTGGGTTAGGGTAAAGTCAATAATGCTTTTTGGGGACATCTTTAGGTTCCCAACTAGGCTTCATTTGCCCAATTTAGAAGTAAATCATAAGTTTATAAAGAGTGAGGTTACGGTTATTGTACTTGGGCAGGACGTGGCTGTGACTCTGAAATACTTGTATCCTGAGCTTCTCATTGTTGTTTCTTCCTCTTTTTTCATGACCAAGGCAGGACAGAATAGCCCCTGCTATGCTTTGCATTGGAGCTTGATAAAAATCTGCCCTTTTGAAAATACAGGAATCCTGTGCCCCAAATACCTTATATCTGTTCTAGTAGGATGCTTTCAGGGAAATAAGTTTACAGGAGCCAAATTTCATTGTGTAAAATGATTCCCTGCTCTGAGATGTTAATTTCCTTCAGCTTTGTAGTGATGCAGACTGTTAGACCTGGAAGTGGCTGGTAAAGACTCTTCTAGTTTTTAATGATAATGGGTAGATTGTAGGCAAACAGCAATACTTGATAACCAGTGAAGCGTAAGGATAGGCATATGGTCCAGAGAGTAAACTATTTCACACAATTAAAACCTCTGCGGTTTTCATGAGATTCATGGATTATCCAGACATTGATACTTATTGTGCCTCTGGCCTCATCGGCTGGTTTTTAGGTACAGGAGGAGGCTGTTGTGCATAGCAGGTATTTGCACCATCCATAGTGCCAGTAGTCAGCTAAAACCACACTGGACTTGCATAATGTACTGTACATATGGGGCAACATTTAGGAAGGCCTGGGAGGACCTTCTTCTTGCTGGTTCCCTTTGAGCCTGTGTGGGTGATATTCAGTCTCCTACTCTGTGCTTTGAATGACAGTGTTGAGGTCTAAATTCTCAGGGAAGGTCCTTACCCAGACCAGGTCTGTCTAAGCTGATGGAGGGCTGTCATGGGGTAACTTCTTCCTCTTTTGAAAAGTGACAGGAACTGAAGAGAGTTGTCTTTCAGATTTGGGTCAGACACATTTGTTACCCTAAAACTTGTGGCACATCTGTGGCAGCAACGGAAGAGGGAGTGTTTTCAGCAACACTTGTGTTAGAAATGCCTGCTTTTTTTTTCCTTTTTCTTTTCTTTTTTTTTAATAGCTTTCTGTTTATTTTGCCACAAAAGCATCCCTCCATTTCAATTCATTGCAATTGTACATTTGTGGAGTTTTTCCTGGGTTCTAGTCACTGGAACGCAAATCAGCCTAGAGAAGTTTATTACTAGTTAAGTCTAATTTAAAATGAAAAGCAATTTTTAGAAGAAAGATTGGAGAAAAGAAAGATGTTACTTGACTGGGGGATAGAGAATCAATGTGTGAATCCAGACATAAAACTCTTTGAGCTGAGTAAAGGAGGCCTTTAAACCCTATTTAATGCTTTTAACAACTAAAATCCCTGCTTTCCTTTGTTAAGTCTGTACATAGAAGAGGAAAAACGGGCTTTATCAGAGACTTTGACAGTAAATTAAAGGCCTCAACCCTCTTTAACCATGTGCATACTTGCCTTGAAGTTCTATCACATAATGGGTGGTAAAGGCTAGCTGCTGGTCAAAATGGTCTGAATTGAAAACCTTGCTTCTAAGACCAGAAGGGCCCAAAGGGCAGACTCTTCCTAGGCTTGGGCCCAGAGACAGAGGAGTAGCTGTTACTAAGACCTCTACTGACCCAACACCAGGCTGCAGCCTGAGTTCCAAGCATTAACTCAGCAACCCCTAATGATTTAAAAAAATATAAAAGTGTTTCAGATTCTTTACCCTCCATCAGAATGCAGTGAGGCTTAAATCAGCTCAAGAAAAGATGACCCAATATCTGATCAGATAATACTTTAGTAGGTGCCATTAAAACCTTGGAGAGGTGGGAGATTATTAAGGCCTATATTTGCAACCTGGAATCTTAATCCAAGGATTCTGCAGCTTCCTTTTTTGCCATATGTGAGATTGCTCTATTTTGCGGTAATATATATTTAATGGAAGAAAAGTACTTTACGTCATAGATGCTAGACACTTGCTGTTAAATTCCCTTTTGATGTTAGCTAGAGTCTCTAAACATTTGTTTGAACATGGTTTCTAAATTTCGGTGAGGCAGTATGATATATGGTTTTATTTCATTCTGCAGGATGCAGTGAAAAAAGATTTTATTTTGATTCATTAACAAGGAGTATTTGGCAGAATTCATTTTGTATATGTGCTATAGAATGTGCCCTGCATTGGAATGTGGGTGGAGTTCTGGCATTTGTGTATTGTATGGTTCAGGGAAATAAAGGTACAGAGAAGCATTTGTTCATTGCTTATGTAAAGACTAACTGTACAGCTGACAGCTTAAAAATACTGTATAACATCACATTTCATGTCTAACAGTAGCATCTGTTTCCTTCATTCCAAGATCAACAAAAGGAGTTAAAGATGGATGCTGAAAATATGAGAGAAAAGACCCTTTTTGGCGAATCCATTAATT
Source organism: Cynocephalus volans (assembly GCF_027409185.1). Taxonomy (NCBI): domain Eukaryota; kingdom Metazoa; phylum Chordata; class Mammalia; order Dermoptera; family Cynocephalidae; genus Cynocephalus; species Cynocephalus volans. Next base: position 104,729,471 of record NC_084461.1, read on the forward strand.
CCCTTCACCATCCTTTTCAAACCAAGGGTAGACTGGATGGCATAAATTGAAAAATGAACAGGACACTAGTTCAAGGGGAAACTGTTCACTTAGGGTAGATTTAATTTTCAGATTTAGAAACTGATTCAAATCACACATTCAAAAGACTTTATCTTCCCTAAGCATGTACTCTTTATAATATACATTGTCTCACATCATGGAGATAAATTCAGTATTCTTTTTCTAAGATAGTTTCTGCCTTTTGCAGCCATGAGAATATTAAAAATCGTATTAGGAAGAAAATTTCAATAAAGTAGGTTGTCTTTCTCCATAGAAATGATATTTTAATTGGGGGGTCTGTTATTTATCAAGAACTTAATATAAGATAATGGCTAGATATGATCAATAATATTTCCCAGGAACAAAGATAGGGCTATTAAGCTTGCTAATAATTTGAATCAGTAAAATTATATTCCTAGGCTTGTAAAATGGGCACCTGTACATCATGTATGCAAATTTTATAAGGGGCTCCAGCCTTTAAGAAAATTAATCCAGATATCATAAAAATATAAGTTGACCATCATAAATTGTATATTTAGTATTTTTTTAAAAAATTATGTTACCATGGCTTTTACCAGTTTATAGAGCTCTTTGTCCTGTGCCTTTACCTTGTTGACCCTGGTAGTGTGAACAGATTCTTCTTGGGCATGCACGACATCTGGAGCTGTTACAGAAGGCATTCAGCTCCTTCCTCCACCCCAGAAATAACGCCTGGAAACTGCACCCACCCCCACTTCCTGGACTGCTAGCTACACTTGTGTCCTTTTAGAACAAAAACTGCCCTAAATAGGATAGCTCTTACTTAGCACACTAGGAATAACTTCCTGATGATAATTGTATTCGATGCTCTACAATATCCCAAAATGTAAGAAAGAGCAAAGAGATACCTTTCACTGTATTGGGAACTTCATCTACTAAGACATTTTTTGGTTCATGTAGATGCTGCTTTGGGATTTTTAAAAGTCATTTTGAAACTCTTCTCACCAAGGATGTCAAGACAGGCATGTGACAGGAAAGTGACTAAGTGCCCGTAGCCATCAGCAAAGAAGGCATATGTAATGTGGAAGACCTGTTGCTGTCCTTGAGGAGTTTTCAGTGTAGAGGAGTTATCAGACATGCACATAAATAAGTACTTACAAGGAGAATGCTGCATTGGGGTTAGAGAGGTTTAAGAAGGGCTATCGTGGCTGAGATATCTGAGGCAAAACTATTGAGATGGATGGAATTGAGATGAGGCTTTGGAAGGGTGGGCATGTGGTTGTTTCCCAAAGTACATTGCTTGTGCCACTGGTTGTACAGTAAATGATTGTAGGAGGACCCAGGCATGGTGTATTCACCTTCAGTCACATCACCAGATTAGTCCCTTTTCAGTTTCCTTGGAATCCTTTGCATCATTTATGGGGAATGCTTGTGTCTGGGGCTACGTGACCTTCACCACCTTACTCACACCTACTCACCTCCTTTTGCACCACACAGGTAGATATGGGGCTGGCTCATGGCCTTTGGCAGGCAACAATATCTGGCTAGAAACTAATAGTGTTCATGTTTTCTTTTTCTTATTGTCTGGCTACGACAAGGGCTACTGCGAGGCAAATGTCTGGAATCAGTCCTGTCACAGGCTGTGCCAAATGTGGCATAATCCTGCCAACCACACCAATTTGTCTAGCTACAACAAGGGCTACTGCGAGGCTGAGGCTGATGTCTCGAATCGTGCTCACAGCGCCAATTGTCTAGCTCTTAATCCTGTTTGTGATGCCAATTGTAAAGCTAGACGACTATGCTAGTTGTCGCAGCTCTTTTACCTGCCGTTAATCCTGCACTGACTGGGCCAATGGTTGAGCTAGGGTTGAGTCTGGAGCTCCCAGACCCCTCAAGCCCATTCACAGACTGGGTCACAAACCCTTCACACGCCAGGCTGGGTCACCAGACCCCTTCACGCAGGTCTATAAGCTAGGTAACAGCCACACTGGCCTTCGAAACTTCAGGTCTGGAAAAAATATGGCCGTGCAGGGCGGGCACCCGAGGCAGTAAAAACCAGCCAAAGTGGCACCGCCTTGCAGGCACACGTACTCCACCCACACACACAATGTTTACAGAGCCACCCCTATCCAGCCCTGAGGCGAGAGGAGCCTGACCAAATTATTCATTTTCCTAACTCTTATGAATTAATTTTTACGATTAAAAACATTGTAATGATTTTTATGATTATGATACATTTAGGGGTAGTGCCAGTTTCCATTCCTATAGTGAATATGGTTTTCTTTTTAAGTAAATTTATTTTTTAATAAAAATATATCTTATAACCATAGGGAACTAAAATACAGATAGTAAGAAGAAAACAAGGCAAGTCATGATTGTGGCTCTCAGTGGACAGGGGTTTAGGATGTTGGTCGGGTAGATGTAGGACGGCTTTTCAGGGGAAGAGAGCAATTTCAGCAAAGATCCTGGGGTAGCAAACGCAAAACATTTTGAGAGAAAGGTGAATAAAGAAGTTGGCAGAAGCCCAGGGATCCTGTTGGAGAGTCAGAGGTAAGAAGCCTCCTCGCCCAGCTCAATTCCAGCCCAGAAAACAGAGGGCTGTGAGTTCTTTGAACCCCCCTTGAAGTCTCTCGCCCCAGGCCCTTGGTAAAGTGATTCCAAATCAATCAGGGGTGGCTCACTCCTATGCCCACAGGGGCCAGGAAATCACTCAAGTGCTGCAGTTGCCAGGGGGTAAAGTGGAGAGGACCTGTGTTTTCCCTCCTCCCACCTCAGTATTGCCAAAAGGTCAGATTTTTTCTGAGAAGCCAGAAATGTGAAAGCTGCCAACTTTTACATGCGTTTTTGGTTTTGTTTGTTTGTTTTCTAATTACAAAAACAAAAATTAAAACATTATGGGGTCATTTGGGGGGTGATGGAAACATTTTGGGATTAGATAGCAGTAATGGTTGCACAACATGGTGAATATAATAAAAACCACTGAATGGTAGACTTTAAAATTTTTACAATATTAATTTTATGTTATATGAATTTTATCTCAATTAAAAAAAGAAAAAAACACTATGGAGGCCCAGCCTAAAAATGCTACCAGCTAAAAGTTTGTAAGCTTTGTTTTAAATGGAGAAGTGGCTGTTTGCTACTTTTGATAATCCCAACCTAAAGCACCTTTCCACAGGGTCACACCGTGACCCTACGTTAACCTCTGGACTTCTGTTTGTTCTCCTGTGGTCTCCATGGCTTCTTCTATCTCTAAAAATAGGACTGATGATGGAAATGGTGAGAGTTGAATGGTGGCCTGACTTCTAAACAGTTAATGAGCAGGTGAAAAGCAAAGCCACAGAAGTGGGGGCTGCCAAAGTATTTTAGAGAAGAGGCTTATTGTGTTATTTGGTGATCAGTCGTAAAATTGATCGGTTGTGTAATGTTATTTGCCAAAGTTTATTTTACCAAGATATCTACCATTAAGGAAGTAATCCATCTTCAAGACAGCAAGTTAATATATTTAGGGAAACGTTTTTCAATTCTTACAACATAACGACTATAATGATATTTTTAGTTATTTTCTTTAACTGAAAAATTAGTTTAATATACCAAGCAAGTGTCATCAACATCAAAGGATTATAATTATTTTAACAAAACTATTTGTCTTTATGGGTTATTGGGGCTTTAGTGTTTTAAATTCTAAATATAATTTTAAGTTAGCCAATTTTAATAAGGAAAAATATAAAATTTACGATTTTGAATTATATCTTAATCTTCAACTTTTTCTTCCTTTCTTTTTATTGTAACAGTTGATTGTATGTATCTGTGGAGTACAGAGTTGAATATTATTAAACTTTTTCTTTCTTAAATTAGCAAAGAAAGGTAGAGTTTGTGCCTTTTAAAATTTCCAGTTTCTAATTAATCCCAAAGAATATGACTTTTTTATTTTAAAAAAGCAACATCTATACTAAAAACAGTATTATTTTATCATCTCTCCAGAATGTGGGTTATTCAGTAATTCTTACCACTTCTAAAGTTATCAACAGATGAATTTTGGATTTCTACCTTTGGTTATGAAGTTATCTATTTAGAATAAACTTTTCCCAAAGGATTATGTTGGAATATTCATTTCTTATTTAAGAGTGTTTGAAATATGCTACATAATTAATAACAACATAATTTATTTATAGCCTCTTATTTTGGTTGTGATTTATATAAAACCGTATTCACTTTCTACTCCTCCTGTCTTCCTGCCCCCCCCAACAACTTGGGGACTTAAAAAAAAAATCCAGCAGGTACATATTAAAGATTAATTGAGCATTTATTATAACAAGGAATAAGTTAATTTTACTTTCAGGGAAAATGGAAGCAAATAAATATGATATAAAGTCATTTCCAATAAGATTTAGAGACAGAACATTTCTGAATGGGATAGTCAATAAAGGCTTAATGGAAGTGTTATTTGGGAAGGACTAGGGGATTTCACTAGCTCAAGATGGCTCCTCCTTCACATCTCTGCTCAAATGTTGCCTTTTCAGAAAGGGCTCATGTTGGGAAAATAGAATAGTTTGGTCAGGGTCCCTCGCCTCAGGGCAGGTTGACGGTGGTGCAGCATTTGCTGTGAATAGGTTGTGTGTGGGTGGAGTTAGTGCGCCTGGCAGCGCCACCACCTTGGTTGGAGTTTACTGCCTAAGGTGCGTGTGCGGCTGTGCTTTCCAACCTAGGCTTCCAAGGACTTGTTTGCCGGTTACCTAGCTCATAGACCTGCATGTAAAGGGTCTGGTGACCCAGCCTGGCATGTGAGGGGTCTGGTGACCCAGCCTGGTGTGTGAAGGGTTTGTGACCCAGTCTGGAACGGGTCTGTGAGCTCCAGACCCAGCTCTAGCTCGGCAATTGGCCCAGTCGATGCAGGATTACCAGCAGGTAAAGGAGCCCGACTACTGGCGTGGTCATGTAGCTAGACAATTGGCATCACGAACAGGATTAGTAGCTCTGCAATTGGCGACGTGGACAGGATTCCGACATGTGCCGTAGCACCACACCTCACCTGACTACCCAGGATAAAATAACATAACGTGGGCATGTGCATGATGTGCACCCCCCACCTATTTTTCTTCTAGCCTCTACTTGACATTTTTATACATGTTTGTTTGTTTGTGCCTTGGTCTCCTTCTACTAGAATCTGTGCTTCTTGAGAGCAGGCACTTTGCCTGGCATACATTAGAAAGGTGCTTGATAAAAAATTGTTGAATGAAAGAGTGAGTGAGTGAATGAATGAATGACTGGAGAGAGGCTCTTTCTGCCATAAGTCTATTTGCTGTGTAGGGTTCCAAACTGGTATGGAGAATCCAAGCTCAACATCCTCCTAGGATCTTTATAAATTTGGCACATTTACCACCTCCCTGTGACCCAGTTGACACGTTCTATAGAAGTAAGGGGGAGATTTTGGTGCCCAAATTTATCTTCTTGAAGTCTGTGACTAAACAAGTGTTATGAAAACAAATCATTATCACTCTTCACCTTGCCGCCACTTCACCCTGCAGATCCTCCTTAGAAACTCACTGGCTGTATGTTTTTTGTGCTGAAACTATTTCTGAAATCCACAGGACCCACACGTGTCCTCTGGTTTCTGACATACAGGTAATTTAACTCCTGACTACCCGATAGGCGTTCCATAGGTTGGCTCAGAATTTATTTCTGTAGGGCAGGGGTCACCCACACAAATGCCTGCAGAACCCAGCAAGTGCACATAAATGCGTGAAGATGGCCAGGAGGGCCTGTGGAAATCTAGAAAAGGCAGTGTTCTTCTAAAGGAGGCAGCCACAATGTAGCTGAAGATCATTCTTATCATGTGGGAGTGTGAGCCCATTTTGATCAGATCTTATTATGGTTGTTCAATGAAAATCAGAAACACAGATTTTGAAGTTAAATTTCTTATATGGACTACTAATCCTAAGAACAATACAACATTGTACAGACCAAACAATGGGGTGTCTAGGCTACAACCTCTGCAAGGCATCCTGACCCAAATAAAACAGAGAGGGATGCCTGAGCATTAAACGGGGAGAGAAAAGGTTAGAAAGGGGTAAAAAACCACTTCACAGAGAACTTACGTGCCACACTGGTAGTACCCAGTGGTGCTGCTGCTGTAAACCTCTGGGTTTTTTTCAGTGTTTTATCCTAGAACTTCCGAACTTCATGGTGGCTCGATGTATGCAATGAGGTAGTTTACTTTAAGGCCCAGCAAATCCCATCTTGCCATTTGCTTAGGTTTAAGTGGCTCTGACCTCAGGACATTAACATGGCTATAAATGCTTGACTAACTCAACATTTTAATAGTTATTGGGGAAAGGCCGTGACAAGAATGTTGGGAGGTTGTGCCAAGATGCATATTTGAGAGATGCCCAAGCTGAGGCCAAGAGGTTACTGCTCCTAAAATACTCAAACAGATGGGTTTGGGATATTTGCATGGAAGATTCCAGAACATTTGCTGTAGGGATTGAGTTAACTAAATATGGTCACTTCTTCAAACAAAAGTAGCTAGTTATTCTGTATGTTTTGGCAAAGGACAGGGGAGAAAAGCAGCAGATAAAAGGAAGAAAATGTATTTCTTTCATATGGATTTCTCTTCTTTAAAACAAAGTATTTTACATCTCATATACAGGGTTATGTTTTTATCCATGGGGTACAAGTAAATTCATTTGTTAGTCTCTAGTAAGAGGGTACTTCTAAAAGTTCATGGAAAGATTTGTATTATCTTTTAATTCCATTCTTCCACCAACTTTTGGAAGGTACCCTCTTATAAGAAATTGAATTGATTTCCTGACACATCTTCATGAATTGCCGGAAGAGATGTTGATGGGTTCCCTGGAGGCAAATGAGAGCATTGGGGTGTAGTTCACTCCATGCTAGCTGGAGGGCATGTGGAGATGGTACCTTACTTGTAGAGGATCGTAAGCAATTAATATAATATAGGAACTTAACTCTCTCACACAGCAGAAAAGCAGGTTAGAAGATTTATTCTGGCCATTGGATTTGGAAAGGCTTCTTGGAAGAGGTGGCACTTTTCTAGGCAGGAATGGAGGGACAGGGTGCCAGTAGATACAAAACTTGTCTTTAGTTTTTTTAGATCTCTGTTGTTTAAGACCTGTGCTCCTTTTTGTATCAAGGAGTCACTTTATCAAGGGAACAGACAAGCTCTGAGAAGTGGGATTCTATAGCTGGCTGAGCAGCATTGTGGCATTTGATAGAAAATTCATAAGCAATGAATATTATCTTAATTTCATTTTTCCTGTAGAGTCTCAGCTTTGCCGCTAATTACACACCCTTAGATAAGCCACTTGACTTCTGAGCCTCAGTTCTCTTCTCTTAACCTGGCTCCCTCCACACTAGGCAATAACAGGACTAAACTAGAAATGCACAGGAAAGTGCTATATTGAAAATATTTTGCAAACTGTAGAGTGCTGCACAAATGTCAACTGTGATTTTACTGTCTGGTTATCTTTGTTATGTGGCCAGGAGCTGCCTGATGAGACCAGAAAAGAGGTATTGACCATTGATGCCAGTTTTGGGGCTGGTTCAGTACCTAAACTTCACTCTAGTGTGCTTGATTTTAAAATCTGTTACTGGTTTTCTAAGCACTGCATGAATATAAATATTCATCAGGATCCTGGGCCTCTGGCAGGATGGGAGAATTAGGGGGTGAGAAAGTGCAGAAAATCATGGAGCTGTTTAGAAGATTTTCCTTTACATTCTTGTGGAAGATTGGGTTATATCAACAGCAGAAAGTCTTTATATCCTTAAGAAAATATGTAAAGAAATCCAACTTAATTGAAAAGTCTTTAAGAATAAACTAGTGTGTCCTACCTAATTCAACATAATAAATAAGGAAGTGTTTGTTTAATTTAAAAAGAAAATGGATAGTTCACTAAAGTCAGTTTTGTGTAAATGATTGTATTTTTATTTAATTTTAAACTCATATGTAGCCTAGTGATAAGAGTTAGGCTCTTTTCAAATTTTGGATTAAAATATCATCTGGAACAGACTAACTTTTCTATTATCTTGGATACATTATCACAATTCTTTGAGGCTCTATTCTGAAAACATTTTCTCTGGATTCCATGCACAAGATGACATGTATATTTTTGTGAAAAAAATTTGAGAGGGAATTAAATCTGTTCATAGTCTACTCACGGCATGCCTTTGTGGCCAAAGTCTATGTCTTTGAAAATTTCAAGTACAGTGTTCTAGGAGTGCACCTCAGAGCAGGGGTCCTTGAACTGTACCATATATCAAAATTACATAGGGTGCTTCTTACAAATGCAGACTTGTAGACTGCAGTCCTGTAGATTCTGATTCAGTAGGTCTGGCAATTTCCTGGTCCTTGACAACAAGTTAGACGTAGTTTATGTTTAAATTTTTTCCTGAAACTTTGAACGATTCATGTCTTTGGGTTGATCTCCTCTCCCCTTACTCTTATTTCACAAGACTTGATTGCAAGACCTGTGGCATCCTATCTCAGCAGAACTTCAACAATATCTACCTTAAAAATAAGGATGGTAATATAATGACAATAATTGCTTACATAAATTGACTTAATTATTTTATATCTGGTGCTGTTCTAAGCACTTCATATGGATTGTTTTCATTTCATCCTTGTAAAAACCTTAGGTATCCCCATTTGCAGATGAGGAATAGAGAGGATGAGGAACTGAGGAATAGAGAGGTTAGGTAATTTGCTCCGGGGACATGGGCACTAGGTGGCAGAGCCAGGCTTCTGACCCAGACAGTCTGACTCTAGAGCCTGTGCTCGGAATCATATTGTCTGGCGTTGCATGGCTGCCTGTCTTGCCCTCCCCTATTTGCACGAGATAATCGTAAACATATTCCAGAGGAATACCAGGAACACTAGTCAATTTGTTAGCCAATTATTTTCAGTGACCTTATCCTACAAATTTGTTAATGGATCCTCTGTGAAATGAGTTGGAAGACGGGTAAACAAATTTAAAATGTTTCCTTACTTCATTAATCCTCAAAATCTTTAATATTATTAATGCATTTTTTGCAACTCCAAAGGCGTCCCCAGTATATACTGTTTTACAGACTTATTTAACTAGAAAGAATTGTTCTCCCCAGAAGACTCCTCTTAACTTCTTGAAGAACATGTTTTTAACATAGTTTGGACAAAAAGTTGGCTAATGCTCTTGTGGAGTTCCCAAGAAATTGCTCAGGTCCTAACTATGAGGATAAATCCTTACTTTTGTCCCTTTCTTATTTAGTCTTAAGTAGGATGACTAATTACATTTACCTGTGACAGTCACAGATCTCTTGTCATTGTGTAATTACCATTTAAAGGTATCCCATTTGGATGATAAACTGTACGATCCCTCTAATCATGATATTTACTTGCCTCCGTTGTTAAAGACCTGTCTTCCATTCTCACTACCTTCTCACCACTCACTGAAGGACACATTGTTAAATTTTGTGTGGGGGAACAAAGGTAATAGCCCATGCTCCTCCAGCATGTCGTCATTTTATGTCACAGTTATGCATGGAATTGTGGACATATATGTAGTTTATAGTCTCTCATCACTCAAAAGTTGTATTTCTTGAGAATTGCAAGCCTTAAAGACTTATTCACATTGCTCTGTATCTGTTCATGTATTTGCTTATCTATGCAGAGGAGAAAAAAACCCTGAAAGGATATAAAAAATGTAAGAACAGTTGTTGCCTCTTGGAAGCAAGGGTTGGGGTGGGAATTGTGCATGAGTGGCAGAGCTGAGAAAGACTTTCTGCTTTGTGCTCTAACTTTTGAACAATATATTATTTATTTTTTAGATTAAATTTTTTAATGTTTTAAAAACAGCTCAGGTTCTTCCCTGGAAACACAGCCTGTTTCAAGCCCAGCTGTGTTATCTCCCTTATAGTCTATTTCCTTCCCGCAGGGAGACCTGGTTTCCTTCTTTTCTTCTATCTCACTTTACTTAGCCAGCCATTACTAGGTCTTCCCATACTTTGAAGAGGAAACCACTTTTCTAAAGCTCATGTATTGTAATCTAATTGTTCAGAGAATAGCTTGGAGTTGGACATATCTGAGTACAAGTTCATCTTTGCCACTAAATGACTGTATGGCCTCTAAAAAGTAACTTAATTTCTCTGGGCCTCAGTTAATTTGTCTGTAAAATTGGCATAAAAATAATCTCCCTCTTAGAGTTGTTGTGAAACTTCAATAAGATAATGCAAGTTCTAACAGTTCAGTAGTAATGATTCAAAAATTGGTGGCTGGTATTAGTAGTAGTAGTATTGGTAGTATCATCATCATTATTGCTTAGGATGACTAATGGGTTTTTGTGGCTGTACATCTCTTGCTTTGATTTGGGGTAGCCACAAAATTCATTTCTAGTCTGTAACCTCTGTCTTAATATTTACAAAACTGACATTCTTTGGGGTCCTGCCATACCACTTCATATAAGAGAGTTCACCAAACTCTCTTCCAATCCTGGTATTAAACCAACCCAGAAGCAACAGGGATATTGTGTCAAGATTATGCCCTAAAGAAGGCAATCAAGGCATCACATGATTTCTGGGGCAAATTGATGGAAAAAGAGCAAAGATAGGTCTAATACGAAGTTAGAGGAGTTGAAACTCAGGAAATGACATTTTCAAAATCATCACAAAACTAAGCCACAGGAATAAAGGGCACACAATTGAACCCAATATCATGATGAAGAGATTCTAGAATTAAAGCAACGAAAACAGCCTGAGATCACACAGGGAAAGGCTTCACAGTATTTTCTTCAGTGCATAATTTTTCTTTTCCATAAATTTGGCAAATAGGGGGTATAAGGAGAAGTAAGAAAGAGCACAGATACTGGGTTTGAATCTCTGCTCCTCTATTTTAAGTATTAATTATGGTAGAAAAATCTCATTTCAAGATATTAAATAAAGTAGCAAAACTTGGTGTTCATTTGTGGTCTGTCATGAGCCTAGCACACTGATTGCTGGGTGTTTTCAAATTTGTAACTCATTAAATCTCATTTAAGCCACACCAAATTGAAATGACAGCCCACTTAGCAGATGAGAAAACTGAGTTTCAGAGAAATTAAATTGCACCTAAGTTTACAACCCAGGACTTTTTACTTTGAGCCTTTTGTTTCCATCCATGCTGTTCTTCTAGGGCTTCTTGCCCTACCTTTGAGTCTCTGGTTCTCTGGGAGGCTTCAGAAACTCTGCGTGAGAATACTTTAACTCTCCAGAGTGATTTTGTCAGCCCCTGTGGCTTTCACTGTGGGTTTTCACTTTGGCTTTATTTTTGGCCCATTTCCTTTGCATCTTGCCCCTGTTGCACAGCTTTGCATGGGTGTTGACGCTGTTTCTCTTCCTGTCTTTTCGTGGTCGTCTTCAGTTCTGTTCTCGATGGGCCAGTTTTCTCTAGGCAGAATACCCTTTCATTACCTCTCAGAGTCCTTGTAGTACTGAATCTATTGCCAACAAGAGATCCAACACCTTAAAAAAAGAGAAATTCCCTTCTAAAGAAAATTTTAATGATATATTTTTTAATGTCATCATGGAAAAGGAAATATATCTCCTCATTAACTAAACTATGTGAAGTCTCTATTTTCACACAGCCATCTGGCATTTTGCATTTCTCAGTTCCACAATACTTCCAGAAGGATTTGATTAATTTTGACCAAAAGTGATCCAGCAGTAAAGTTTATCAGAATATATTTGAAGTTTAATTTGTTGTGTTCTTTAAACCTATGGAGAAGGCTGTTCTGTGGCAGGCGTTATGTGAGACACTTCTACATGTTCCATGTCCATTTATCTCTGGAAAAACTCCCAGAGGTGGGGATCATTATACTCACCTTATAGATGAGGAAACTGAGTCTCAGTGATATGCCTGAGCAGTATGGCAGTTTGTGAACCATTAGCTACAGAGTATTTGGACTTTTATTATTACACTCTGCTTTTCCAGGACCCTGGTAGAATAAGTTGCTTCAGTAAAAGAACAGTAATGCACTGAAGGTTCACACTGCAGTCTTTTCACTTTAAATGTTTTGATGAAAAAAATTCTAATATGTGTTAAAGGGTATGTTTTTCAAGAAGATAAACTCATGACTCTCATATAAATACAAATTGGAAGAATCAAAGATTTTACCTAATTCACTAATTAACAAGGGAAGGCAGTAAGGTCTTAGAATGGAATCCAAGGAGAATCCTAAGAGCAACACATAGGCAAACAAGAAAATTAGGAATCAATTGTAGCTCCACTGGACAAATTTTATTTGTATCTCCATGGACAAGAGCCATGTGTAATACTATCGGTTTTCTATAATTTACAGAGTTGTAAAATAGCTAAGTGAAGGACTATAAAAGGACCTGGAAGGGTATGTTAGACAATTCCTAGAACTCCATTGAAAAGGCACCCAGTGTTTGGGAATGGGAGGCATTTCAAAGTCACCAATTTCTCTGATGTATGTCTTCTTTACTATGTTGCCTTTTTAAATGAGCATGTGTTTTTCTGGAGTTGGTATAAAACACACAGAGTGAATGCCTTAGCTTGTCACTGTGATGGTGCGTATCACTGGTTATTAACCACTTGGTGTCAGGAAAATGCGTACACACCGAAATGTGCATTCAGTGTCAGGTTAAGGACCCTAGATGTATTGATTCTCCCAAGACTGTGTTCTCCTGTGTGACAGCCTCCATCTGCGTGACATAGGCCAATTTTGGGGTTAAGGTGCCCTGTACTTGTCTTCTCTCTAGATGATAAGATTGCCTCCAGCTTTCTGTCTCTTCCAGGGGCAGCCCCCTTACAGTCCATATCTCTGCTGCTTCTGCTAGCTGCAGCCCTCTCTCCTCCATTGCACTTTCCCTTTCTTTTTTCCTTTTTGTTTGTTTCTTCTCTATCCTATTGAATTTTCTACTTTGGGATTATGAATATGGAGGCTGGTGTCACAGATGCATTACCAGCCATTCAAAATGTTCCTTGCTTTTCCCCTGGAGTACTGCCAAATCTGAATGTAGGGAGGTCAATTCTTAGCCTGCTGACTTCTTGTGACAATGTCTGTGGTTGGTTCTGGCCACTTTCTTATCACCAAAGCTGAGTTTTTACTAAGCCCCATTTAGATTTGGAATTATTCAGACGCAAGAAAGCTAATGTTTTGTATATTTGTTTAAAGAATTTTTATTAACAGGCAACAGCCAGACATGCTCTCCAAATCATTTTCTTTTCCACCTTTCCTAATATTGGGCACCCTGGATCAAATTTTAACTAGGCAAGAATTTGAAATGGTATGTGCATCTGTAGTCACTGTTTAAAAGTACCAAGAGCAACAAATTTGGTGGGTGAAAAAATTATGTATTTGCTGGTGAGGTTGTAAAGAAAGTGACTTGAGTACTTTATTCTTAGTGGGAGAAATTATGTTACAGGGCTTTTTTAATTTTCAGAAAACTTTTCCGTTAATTTATATTATTGAAAGGTTTTTTGTTTTTTGTTTTCTCTTAGCATATTTCTTCCTGCATACAGGGTCAGTAAATTTTTACCATCAATATTTATTTCCAACTTTGTAATTGTTGATGCTAAAATCAGGATTCCCTAAATATCAGTTTACTTTTCAGCAAACATTGCTGAAATGGGCTATTTGAGTCAAGAAATGAAATATAGACAGAGAGGGAGGGAAGTCAGATAAGTGGGTATAAAATAACATTTATACTTTATTTCCATAAAAATATCTCTAATTGCTTTAACAGTGTTAATTCTTTGTATGTTTTTGAAATACAGCATTGTTTTTCATCAGTCAACAATTCACATGTTTATTTCAAAACACAGGTGAATTCACCTTAATGGATAAAACATTGAATCAATACTTTCAGCACTTTCTCCTTGTGGAACATCTCCTGTGCACATCTTAGTAGCTTCCCAGGGCATGCATTTGATCCATCCCTCTGTCACATGTTTAAATATAGAGCCTGAAGTAGAGATGGGCCTGTGGTTTAGTCTTCCACAGCAGCTCAAGTCAGAACCATTGCACCTTGCTTTTGCTCTAAATATTTATATTATTGTCCTCAGATGTTTTCCCACTGTGCATAACAAATCTTTCCTCTTTAAAAGAACTGATTGATGACAGTAAGGGAAACTACACTCTGGAGTGCACTTAAAGGCAAGGAAACCACATATTTATCTAGATAAAACAAATACCTCTTTCTCTAGCTTTTAAAACAAACAAACAAAAACAGCCACATATATATTTAAAACTTTCATGTTGCATGCCAACATGTTTTCATAGAAAAGCATTTAAGCATACTGAAAAGGTGGGGAAATTGACTTCTGCTTCTTTACCAGACATCTTTCTAGGCCCAGGGGATGACACAATGAATGAGACCTATGGAGTCGCTGTTCTCAGAGACCTTAGATCCTAGTAGAGAGAAGCAGACAATAAAAATTTTCTTTCAGGAACAAGGAGTTGCGATAGTTAGCAGACAACTTAAGTGGAGCATCACTTTCTAATTACATTTTTTAGAACTCTGGCTGCTATGTGAAAAGAGATTGGAAAGTGGCTTGGACTAAGCTGAACGATTCCCCTGTCTCTAACTTGAGCAAATGGCTGGAAGGGATGCTATTAATTGATGTAATAAAGAGTGGAGGAGGAGCACTTAGCGGGGGCAGGAGAGAATCAAGGGTTCAGTTTTGGACATGGCACATCTGAAATGCCTGCAAAATAGCCAAGGAAAAGAAAAATCTTGAATACATTTGCAAAATGAGTCTGGAAAAGAGGTCCGGGCTGAATTTTAACTGTGGAAGTCATTGGCACGTGGGTGGTATCTGAAGCCATGGGAGTGGATGAGTTCACACAGGGGTGAGGATAGACTGAAGGAGAAAATCTTGGTCCAGGACTAGCTCTGAGATACACCAGACCTTTAAGAGATCTGGTAGAGGATGTGGAACTGACAAATGAGCCTGAACAGGAATGGCTAAGGGCAGTTAATTTGCAAGGGGAAAAAAATGTATTTCATGATCACAGACCACACATCCCTGGCCAGCAACTCTCAGCCACAACCCCCAGTTGGCTCTGAAAGAAGCCCTCTCTGATGCTGAAAAAATAAATCTATTGCATGCATGTCTTCCCAGTAGGGGAGGCGAAAAGAGCTTCTTCCTCATTTAAAAAGATAACTGCACTGGAATAATCCAAAGAATGAGGTGAAGTGTGACGCAGCTGCTGTGTTTCAAGATCAGGATTCAAAATTCCTCTAGGACGCATGTGAGAGCCTCAGAGATCAACTTCTCTGTCCTGGTTCAGATTTGGTTACCACTAAATGGTGAATAATCTTGCTTAGTCGGCAGGAGATTTGCCTTTTACACTCTCTCTTGAGAGGAGGTAAAGTGCTGCACCGTAGTGTTTGTTTTCTCTTTATGTTTGAAATTAAATAGGACATTGAGATTTAATAAGAAGAGGCATAAACTTGCAAGTCCAGCCTCGCATAAAAGAGCACAGAGGAATCTTATGAACACCTCTCCCTCCTGTTTCAGGATTTCACAACATAAAGTATGTCCATCTTACAGACATTTCATAAATCGCAGGTGAGATGTTTGTAGCTTGTGCCATATTCTAAAAGATTAAAGACAGAATAATCTTTCAACTTTATATAAAATAAATTGCTGAAATCCTAGTTATTTGCTGTGTATCTGAAAATGGTGGGGTATCCTTTCCTGTATAAATCAAGTTTATTTTATTTGTTCAGGTTTGTATCAGGAGTTCTGAGATGAAAGATGGTCCCTGGTCTTAATATGGTAATATTAACTACATGTGTGCCGTTTCTTTTGCTATAAATTCTTTAGTGTGAATTCATCTTCACACTCTTTTGCAAATCATTGAAGAATAACAATAGAAATGGACTACTGCTTAAATGATGAAAACATTAGGAAAAAACTTGAAAACCTTCGACATACAGTTGGCTATTTCTTACATTTTCACTTTCCTTTTCTTTCTCAAAATGTATTTCAGTTCATGTTTCAGAAGTTTAAATATCGACATTTGCGAAGGCACCATTTCTAGTTCTTTTGAGACATTCTTTCAGTGGATTTATGGCACTGTATATTTATGAATGACAGTCTAGTCGCTAGGAACCAGTCTGCAACTGTTTGTGCTATATACTGTGAGCTACTTTGGTCCAAATTTCAAATCTAATTTGGCATCTCTTTGCATCAATTTCAAATCTAACATGGCAGTTCCTCACTGAGTGAGGTAGTGACTCTTCTTTTTTTGTGTGTGTGTGGCTGGCTGGTTCAGGAGGGATCTGAACCCATGACCTTGGTATTGTAAGGCTGTACCCTAATCAACTGAGGTAACTGGCCAACCCAAAGGAGGGACTCTTCTTATATGTTCTCCCAGCATGTATTTGGGAATAGCTGCCTTTTTGCTTCCTAGTGATGTCAGTCTGTCCAAATTAGAAATAATTTTATATTGTGGATGCCCTGACTCCTTCCTATGTATCTATATTTTTAAGCTTTTTATCTTTCATTACCAGATGGCTGCTTTCCAACACCCAGGCCTAGGCATATACATTGGCATATAAAGTGAAAACAGCTGCTCCTGGACCCAAAGGTAGAGCGGACACCCAGAGAACTGCAGTTCTGAGGCTGAGGGAGAAGAGGGAGACAGAACAGTCATAGAGGCACAGCTTTCCGATTGTGACATGCACAGAGTGGGAGAAGTTGTATAGAGAAAAACTAAACTGCGTTTAGGGAATGAATATTTACAGAGCACTTTCACTAACTGGCTCTAAGCTAGGAGCATTGCATATAGTGTCATTAATATTTAATACATATAACCATTTTGTGTATCTTAAACATCTGTCAAATTAAAAGTTAATGGTAATTCTAAAAGTAAACTCTAAGCAACAGTTTTTTCAAAGTATGTTTTTCATGTCGCATGTTTCATTAGCTCATGAAGTATGGTCGTTTCTGCAAAATGTATAAAAATTTAAAGGGAAAAATGGCCATTCATCAGAAATAACAAGTGTCAGTGAGCTCTCCAGGGAGTATTTCTTTCTAACACTCAATTTCTGGGAGTGGAAAGTCAAGGTGATCAGGACAGCCAAATTGGTGCGTGCTGTCCAATATCTTGGGAAATTTGACTTTTGGCTTCCATGAATTTGCCATTATACTCAATATTATGGCTTTGCCATTTGTCCCTTTTGCATTTAAATAGGTTTCTTTAAATTGCTACTGGTTGCTGTTGCCCAGAGGACAAATGTAGAGATGATTTTATATTTTCAGTGTATTTTGTATAAAGTTAAACTATGGAAAAATTGCATAAAAACTGAAAATGAGGGGGAGAAAACCCTAATATCTGGGGGGTTTTTTGTTTGTTTGTTTTGCTTCTTGCTGGTATTTACTGATCTTTTATTCTTTTTCCCCTTCCTTTTTTTTAGTGGCCACAGATGTCTTTAATTCCAAAAACCTGGCCGTTCAGGCACAAAAGAAAATCTTGGGTAAAATGGCATCCAAATCCATTGCTACCACCTTAATTGATGACACGAGCAGCGAGGTGCTGGATGAGCTCTACAGAGTGACCAAGGAGTACACCCAAAACAAGAAGGAGGCAGAGAAAATCATCAAAAACCTCATCAAAACGGTCATCAAGCTTGCCATTCTTTACCGGAATAATCAGTTTAACCAAGATGAGCTAGCCCTGATGGAGAAATTTAAGAAGAAAGTTCATCAACTTGCTATGACGGTGGTCAGTTTCCATCAGGTGGATTACACCTTTGACCGGAATGTGTTATCCAGGCTGTTAAATGAATGCAGAGAGATGCTTCACCAAATCATTCAGCGTCACCTCACCGCCAAGTCACATGGACGGGTTAATAATGTCTTTGATCATTTTTCAGATTGTGAATTTTTGGCTGCCTTGTATAATCCCTTTGGAAATTTTAAACCCCACTTACAAAAACTTTGTGATGGTATCAACAAAATGCTGGATGAAGGGAACATATGAGCATGTGAATTAAGATTGTGACTGATCATGATTTATTTGAAGACAGAGCACTGCTGATTTATGAAGGAAAAATGATTTTTTAAAAAATAATTACACATATTTCAGAAAGACTTTGCCTGATTCATTTGTCAGACATTTATGATAGTGCTTTTATGAGGCTTGTTTTATTTGAAGAAAAACATGTTGCCAAAAATTCTGGTTAAAGGTTTCCTATAGGGGTGACAGATCATGGGAAAGATATATGGTTGAGTAATTCCAGTGGAGAGTCATACAAAGGAAAATACACACGGCCCCAAATCTTTAGACCTTTTTTTTAGGGCAGTCGTGTTGGCAGCACATTGGATATTTCTAACGTGTACAAAGCTATGTTTTTTGGTTCACTTTTATTCCTTACTTGTGTATATGTAGCTCTTTTAAAAAGCCAGGAACTTTCTCTTGCTGTCACTGCTCCTTTTGAGACAATTCCATTTTTAAGTCTACCTTGATTTCTTTTGTTAAAGATTGTGTCATTGACATTCAAGAATTAAGCCTGAGGCAGTCAAATTGAACCCTCAGAAAAATAGAAAACTGCTTATCTGAAATCAGTACTGTGGAAATGAACCATATTAGACATTACAAATAATGTCAATATAAGATTATGCTTCTGGAATTGAGTCCTGCTTTTTAGTATCAGTGGTGATACTTAAATTTCCAAAAATGTAATGACATGTCATTGCCTCCTTGATTAGGGCTTCACTTTCATGTTATCTTGAAAATGTGCTTTTGAAATCCCTATTTCACATGTAAGAGTCAAAGAGAACATCTAGATTGGTTTTGATATCTGGACAATGAAAAGTAAGCAGCATTAAGAAAGATAAAACTGGGCCGGCCCCCATGGCGCACGCGGGAGAGTGCGGCGCTGGGAGCGCAGCGATGCTCCCGCCGCGGGTTCAGATCCTATATAGGAATGGCCGGTGCACTCACTGGCTGAGTGCCGGTCATGAAAAACACACAAAAAAAAAAAAAAGAAAGATAAAACAATCTTCATTTTAGGGATGAACCTATCAGAATAATTTAGGGGGATGACGGGCAAAAGTTAACATGAGCATGAAAATAAATGCATTTCAATGTTTAAGAAGGTTTGATAAATAAAGAATGTCACTTTTTTATTTAACTGATAAGGTTTTTGTTATTTGCTGTTTTGAGTAAACCAAAGAATATTTGCATTACAAGTAGTTTGTGTGTTGTTTCTAAATAATTTTATGGAATAATTTTATGTATGAATGATAAAGTAGGCATTTGCTTATTTTGTAAAAAAGAGAAATGGAAACCTGCTTGCCAACTCTGTCATCTAGGAAATAATAGACCCAGCTACTAGCACTAAATATTTGCATTGTCACTATGTCTATGATTTAGTGTACACTCTTGCCTTGAATTTGCCTGCCTCTCTGAATATCGACATTAAAATAATGGTTCACCAGGCGCAAGGTCTAACAACTACAAACTCCAGAGTTGAGATCTCCTTTAACCTGTTACAGCCTAGAGGAGGTGGTCAGTTTCTTTTGGACCCTCACTTCCTTGGCTGAAACAAGCAGCAAAGGCAAAGCGTACTGTTTGATACTAAATCCTGACACTAAGATTTGAACTGAAAGTACGATTCTCACGTCCTAGAGCCAGTCGGTGATCATTGCATGTTACAACAGTAGCACAGTGACTGCAGAAATGACCCTTCTAGCTTCATAATTTGCTAAGTGGATTATAAATGGAGTTCAGCTTTCCTTGACGAGCTGTGTCTTTCTCCCATGGGAAAGCTGAGTGTAACAGGTGTGAGCTACTGATGTGATGCCCTATGTTCTCTACCAGACCTCTGGGCAGAGGTGGGGAAAATGGAGGGCCTAGCCAGCTGGTGGGTGCTTATTGCTCATCTCTAGCTATGGACAGGACTTAACAAAGAGAAGACCTAGGGAGAAATTTAGATCCATCTGGGCACATTTGGATCACAGAGTTGTGCCTGCAGGCTAGCAATCAAATGTGCATGGGGGGAGGTGAGGGGAGACAACCCTTAATCTCACACAGAGGGAAAGCAGTGAGGAGTATATGCTGAAGGAGGGAATCCTGTTTTCTACCATTTCTCAGAATCTCCTGGAGGGGACCCATCTCCTTACCTGCCCTGTGCCTGGAAAGCATGCCTTAGAAGGATCAGTTACAAAGTCACGCTTAGCAAGTTCATTGCTGAGGCAACAGAACTCCCCTTGTGCGTGAATTTAATGTGGTGGGGAGGGGAGGGATGGAGTGGAGAGCTGGAAAGAATTTAAACATGCTTAGGGTAGATAATTGTGTGCCAAGTTAATGGTAATTAAGGAGTCTTATGAACCTTTTTTAAAAATTGTATCTTTTTACATTTTGAAGAAAAAAAGAATGGTGTAATTGATTTTTATTATTTTGTGCTGACGGCTTCTCTGCAAAAATTATGAGTTAATATAAAAAGTGCGTGATAATATTCATGTCGACAACTAATGGCTAAAAAATGGTTATCATGTGTCAGGTACACTAATTTAATCCTTGTCACAACCTTCACCATTTTACAGGTGAGGAAACTAAGGCAAGAGAAATTAAATTTGCCCAAGGTCATATAGCTATTAAGTGTCACAGCCAGAATATCGATAAAACCTTATTATCTGTCATTTAAAGATGCTATGGCTAAAGGCAATTCTAGAAACATCATTGGTTCAGAGAAGAGTGGGCAGTATGCTTCCGAAATAGTTTTTCACGTAATGGCATTTTAGACAGTATTGAATTCATTAGAGTTCTATCTCCTTATTTAAGATCTGGGTATGCTTTACACAAAGATATTTTTCAAAGTTTTCAACATGAGTCCTAGTTTGGGGGCATCTTGTGGTTCTGATTTCTGTCTCTTGTGGAACTTCAATTCAAAGTGCTCAAAATTAACGATGACTTTGAGGTACAATGTGCTCCTGCCTCATGGCAGCTTTCCCCAGAGCACAAGGCGCTCTATGCGCACACACCAAGACAGAAACAGCAGTTCACGGTTGTGTTCCCCAGAGCAGGTATGGCATCAATTTGAAACTTCAACATTATTTTCCAGGTTTGGAAGCTGAAAATATTTGATTGAGTTAGATAAAAAGTAGCCTTGTTTTTCTGATTATTAGAACTTTCATATACATCTCAAAATTAGTTTAAAAGTAAAGCATGTGTTAGGAACTTTAATGGAACAGAAATATTGCTTTTTTTGTCTTATATAACAGTATCTTCTTAACCATTATCTGGAAACTTCTTTTTCTCCCACCATGTAAATACATTTAAAACACACACACACTCACAAAAGCTTAAACTTTCTGATGGATTCCAGCCCCACCCCCCACTTAAAATAGTACTTTTTTGTGGTCTGTACCTATCAAATCAGTTGGATTTTTACTGAGAATTTTAATTTATCCTTGAGATACTTGATGTGAGAATATAAGCTAAGTTTTAATTTAGTATGCCAACTTGACAAACATGATAAATGAAAGATGAATGTGTGTATCCATATGATGAAACGTTTGCAGTAAAAAGTTGTGTTATTTAATAGCTAGGAAATTAAGCTGTTTTAATAAAATGAACTTAATTAGTATGTTAATAGGAATTATAATATTTTTAAAAATTTTAATCTTGCATTTCCGTATGGGCATTATCTAAATTAGCTGAACTTTGCAGTGTTTTACTTGATATATTGCATTCCTGGGTGTAAAGCTTCTATGTAATTCATTAAACTCATAGCAGGTTTTAGTACTCAGTGCTGTTTATGACAGATAAAGTTTAATCTTACCTCAAATAATTTTACTTTCTATGATTCAGATAAATACTTCATAGAAACCCCCTAATGAAAACACTGAGGCATCAAACAGAAAAATGAGTCAACATTTTGTTTCTAAAATAATACAACAGGAAAATTTTTAGGTGCTTATGATCACATACTACCATTATCACAAAGTATAAAGAAACTCATTTTCTCTTTTACTAAGATGTCCTCGTGCCCACTTATGTATGCCCAGAGCCAGAAAGACATTTTTATCTCAGGGAAATTCCAGAAATGGAAACATCATTGTGTCATATTGATTCGTTTCCGTCTAGCCAAAGATGTGTTTTCCACCCAGCAATGACCATCAGCCCCAAGTTATAGCGGGCAAACCACTCCACAAACGCAGTGTCTGCTGAGCACTGAAAGAGGATATGCACAAGTCTGCTGGCATTCACAGTTAAGAGAAAAACATCTGTGCTTTGCAAAATGTTCTTCGATTATAAAGAATTGTGCTCTGTGTCCACCAAATCTCCATGAGATCTTTATAAGATTGGCCAACCAATGGGTAAGGCCACTTTATCCTCTTTCATGGGTGGCTGAGGAAATTTTCTGTCGTCCTCACTAACAGCTACATACCTATATTTCTGCTTCATCGAAATAAAATGACTGATCAGACACCTGAGGCTTGTTCTAACACAGGAAAGAATATTTGATTTTAAAAAGTATGTATTTTGATTTGTAGAATGAGATGATATGTTTCTCTGTACTTTGGTTTTTCCATTTAAAAGCTTGCAGATGGATTAAGTCATTTAAAACTGCCTAATGTGAGGTATAAATACAAGACATGGAAGCAAAAAATCAGAGGATAAATATCTATCTTGTCACCATTATCTGGGATGATTAGTGTTTTACAAGAAGCCCAGGTTCCGTTTTCCTAGAAATGGACTTTTTATCAGCTCAGCAGGAGCTTACCCATTTTAAATGACTTGTTAGCATCTTTTGCTGCTCTCTTCTAAGACCACTTGTTTCCACTAAAGGATAAATACTTCCTACACAAATTATATATACTTTTATAAGACATTTAATGTCCTGAAAGAGGATTTGCTGATAATTAGATAAGTTACATCATTATTGCTATTTCCTAATCATATGGACTTTGTGTTCTCATGACTGAGTCGTCACATTTTTAGCTTGCTAAAATACTCAGTGGAGAACATGCAGTGAAATCCACCAGTGGAAACATTCCATGGTATTTTCAAATACCACGTGTCAGGAGTTTGGCATCTATTCCTCGTGGGGACTCACTGGAGGGTGGCCAGGTAGAACCCAGCAGGGTACAGACAGCATGTGCTGGAACAGTCAGGAAACGGGTTTCCAGCTCTTTGCCTGCCAGGGAGCTCTCACCTTGTCTCTAAAATCTGCATAAAATCAACTACCTCATAACTTATTTTTAAGGATAAAATGAAGGAAAACATGGAGGGCATTGAAACCTTCCAAAGGTTATTCCTATGTGAGATGTTGTTAACTGGTAGACTTTCACTATTTTCAAATAAGCAATGAGAATAAGTCTGAGCCTAAAATAAATTAAGCAACAGACTTCAACAGCCTGAGAGAATTCTATTTAATCCCAGTCCCCATGAAAATTGTGTTTTGTTTTCAATTTAGGAAAATTGTTTTGGGTTGAGTTGTTGAAAGTAATGATTCTGGCAATTACTCATGTATGATATCTTAACCAATGAAATCCTGAATGTCTTAAATTATTTGACTATTCCTGCTGGTTTTAGTTATCTGTTGTTGCATAACAAGCCACCACAAAATTTAATGGTTTAAAACAATAACCATTTTGTTCTCTCTCATGATTCTGTGAGTTGAATGGGCTCAACTGAGCAATTCTCTTTATTGGGGTCTCTCATGTGGTTTCAGTCAGATGGTGGCTGAGATGGAGTCTTCCAAAGATTTGTCTGGGACATAGGGATGAGGAGAGGATGGGCCTCTCCTTGCTCTTTGGTCCCTACTTACTACTTACTAAGGGCATCCAAGGTGCAACAGCAGAAGTTTCCATTCATTCTTAAGGATTATTGCCAGAATAGGCACAGTATAATTTCTGCCTTATTCTACTGGGTAAAGCAAATCATAAGCTGTGTCAGAGTCCCTCAGCTTTGATGGTTCTCTGGAAGGACTTACAGAACTCAGAAAAGCTACTATAGTTATGGTTTATTATAGCAAAAGGAGGTATATTAAAATTAGCAAAGGAAAAGGTACATAGGGCAAAGTCCAGGAGACATCAGGTGCAGGCTTCCAGCTGTCCTCTTCCAAAAGAATTTTGCAGACATCACTTAATTTTTCTGGCAATGTGTGATAAGTACAAAACAGAGAAGCTCACTTGAGCCTTGGTGTCCAGAGTATTTATTGAGGAATGGAGCACCCAGTTTGGAATATGCAGGGTTTGAACATCCCAAGCGTGCTCAGTTAACCCTTTATTGCACACAGGCACAACCTGGATTTAGTATAGGAGGAACTACAAGAGGGTGTGAATTCTGGGATGTGTGGCTCTTTGAGGCCAAATTTGTAAACTAGGTAACATATCATTGTTTTAACCCCATGGCTCCAGCAAAGACAACAGAATACTCAGGGAGTCTGGAGTTCTTCATGGACTAATTTGTTTTTAACTGGAAACAAATATAAGAAATAACAGTGGACTACAACCTGTTCATAACCACATACTTGTCCATGTGAACATGTGAGTTCCATCTGTGCCTGACAAGTTAATATATGCAATTCAAGCAATGATGATTGAATACCTACTATGTGCCCAATACCAGGTTAGGCCCTGGAACTGCACAAGAACACCTAATTCCTATACATGAAGAGTTTACTGACTGGTGGGGACATTGACAATACATAGGTAGTTTAGCACTAACCTGGACTTCCCAGGATGCAGAGGAGCCCAAGAAAGGTTTTTGTTAGCTCAACACAGGCTGTGCAATGTTAAAATTTCCAAGCAGTGTTTTGAGTTTAAATTGATGTTTAAACTCATGATGTTAAAAGCAATAAGGTCAAAGAAGTGGCAGATTTCTTTTTCACAACCAATGGTAAGTGGGTGTGTGTGAGGGGGGAGGGACAGTATGAGTAAAAGAAAAATGGTTACAAGTTATTATTTTTTTCATTTGAAATAAAAATGGTTGTAAATGAGCCCATGGCAAAATGTAGATTGCAAATTCTGCTGAGTGAAAGAATGTAAGTGAAAACTAAGGTAACATTTTAACAAACATTTAACATTTTAATTAACATTTTAATTCTTGGGAATATCTGAGTAATAGCAACATGGAAGAAGCTTTTTAAAAAATAATTTTCCTAGAAATTAGATCACAGCCCAACTTGTGAAGCTTGGTAAACTCTGGCTTCCTATCCCTGTCTGTGCTCAGTGAAGTGTATGTGTGTCCCCTGAGCCCTCCCTCAGGCCAGCACACAGGAATATAGGGTTGAACTGGTCCAGGCCAGCCACGCCACAGATCTCAGCAGGTACTGCCCATCATTTGGTTCTGTCTGCTCACTTGTCACTATCACTGCACTGAGCTCCCTGAATCTTGGAAAAATGTTAACAAAGTAGACTTTCTGGCAAAGGATTGGAGATCTAGCCCCAGGAATACAGCCCTGAAGACAAAACCCAAAGTGGGGTTTAGACCCTGACTGTGATTCATCTCCAGTGGTTTTCCCTGTGGTTCTAGACAAGACGGGTCTTTTCCTTTTCTTGGATTACATTCAGAGAGTTGGTGTCCAAGATCCTTTTCAACAATTCCCAACACTTCCTGATGCATACTAACTCATGAAATGATCTCTTATTTCTGATTTTAAAAAAGATGGGCTTTTGGAGTTTAAGTTTTAGTTTAACTTAAAAAAAATTCATCTCTTGACTAACCATGTAATTTCAACGGGCGATAATAATGTAAACATGGCTGATTGCTTGAAAACCTACCCTATATGCTGAATTAGTTTGGCTTTTATTAGCAGGCCAAGAAAGATGTCGTCTGTAATCCACCTTTGCCACACTTCCATCTCCCAGACTTTAGAAGAAACAATCCCACTGACAGAACATTGGCTCCCCCACTCCTTTTAGCTTAAGGAAAGGGAAAACTGCTGTCTTGGTAAAAGGCCGTGACTTTATCGTTTGTTCTCAGTGTAAGAACCCAAATGCCCCAAGGGATCACACTGAGGAATGTAAGAACCCAAATGCCCCAAGGGATCACACCCTGATCACATAAGTCCTTCTCGGCCACACCCCATCATGGCGCTGGTTGACCTTCTACTCTCCTTCCCGCCGGCGCGAATCGCACCCCAACAGCTCACCCCAAGCCCCATGCGGTATGCTAAGTAGGGATTGTATTTTAAGACAATCAGCCTTCCCTAAAAGCCCTATATATATGTGTGTGTGCCGCCTAATAAACGAGCTCTCTCCGGTGGATCATCAACTGGTGTCGACTCGTCCTTTCATTTGGTGCCGAAACCGGGACGGAGTTTCTCTCAAGCAGCGACACTTTTCGGATCGCAGCGGCAACACTTTCCAATCCGCCCCTCGGGGCTCCCTCGAACTGTAACACTTTTCAAATCGCAGCGGCAACACTTTTCGAGTCTCCCCTCGGGAACTCCGTCCTGCCAGGACCGACCTCCCTTCAACCGCTCACCACTGACGGTCCACCCTCGTCCATTCTTTTCGGCGCTGGCTCCTTCCGCTCACCACCGGCTCATCATTAGGTAAGCCCCCTTTCCTAAAGGGCACCAGCCCTTTTTCAGGCTACCACAGGGAGTCTAGATCGTCCGGTAGCCCCTAACACCCATACCCCACCCCACCACGGTCTTCACGACCACCATAAATTCCCAAACTATAACAGGTTCCAAAGCCCCAGTAAACTTTTACTTTCATTTTTGGAGGTTAAAAGCCCCATTCTGTTCTCTCCTTCTCTCTTTCACCCTGCTGTCCACCACTCTCTTCTGTCCACTTCCCGGTCCGGGACAGACCAGAAATTCCTAGCACTAGGTTCCTTCAGGCACCGGGCTTTTGCCCTAGAGAAGTGGAGGTCTGAGTGACGACCCACACCTCCCTTCTCTCCTCCTGGTTCATACCTGAACCTGCCGGGAGTGACGTGACCTACTGGAGACGCCCTCTAGGATCCCGCCTTTCCCAACTGGCGGAAGGATCTATCCTATCACTAAATCTCTGTCCGATTTCTGTCTAAATTCCCATTAAGAGACCAGAATGGGCGCTTCCTCCTCCTCCCTAGGGGACTCTCCACTTCAATGCCTTCTGAAAAACCTCAGCAACCTTTCCCTCAGGCCGGATATTGAGCCTAAACTCCAAATTCTGTACACAAGATTGGCCTTATTATCCTTTAGATAATCAAAACACATGGCCCCCTGAAGGCACACTAGATCCTAACATTCTATGAGACCTCTTTAACTACTGCCAGCACCTAAAAAAATGGAAGGAGATCCCCTACATTGAGGCTTTTTGCCTCTTGGCTCAGAACCCCACCCTCTGCTCCTCCTGTGCTCCCTCTCAAGTCCTTTTAGCCTGTAAACCCTCTTCACAGTCACCCCTCGATTCTTCCACCTTCGACCCTGCTGATGAACCCCCACCCTACCGACCTCCTCCTCCCCCAGTGCCTCCGGCACCTGCTCCTCCTCCCCCGTCATCCGCATCACCTTCTGCACCTCCTGCGCCATCCACTCCTCTGTCTTTACCCTCACCTACTCCTGACCCACTAATCCCCCCTTTCACCTGTTCCCAAGGACCTCCCCCCACCCCTTTAACAATCGCCCCACTACGTGAGGTAGCTGGGGCTGAAGGAGTAGTTAGGGTCCATGTTCCCTTTTCCCTAGCTGACCTTACAG
Source organism: Cynocephalus volans (assembly GCF_027409185.1). NCBI lineage: Eukaryota > Metazoa > Chordata > Mammalia > Dermoptera > Cynocephalidae > Cynocephalus > Cynocephalus volans. The sequence goes on from NC_084461.1 coordinate 104,757,137, forward strand.
AGTTAGAAAAAAGACTAGGCTCTTTCTCTACCGACCCTACAACCTACATTAAAGAATTCCAATGGATCCTGCAGGCCTACAGCCTCACACATCGTGACATCTTCCTGCTCCTAGCCAATACCCTCCTCCCCGAGGAACGCCGCAGGGTCTGGGATACAGCCCAAACCCATGCCACTGACACCCATCGTACCAATCCGGATCACCCGCCAGGCCCCCAAGCAGTCCCAGAACAGGAACCTAATTGGGATTATAACACAGCCCAGGGAATCCAGGCTCGAGACCGCTTTGCCTCTTGCTTAGTAATTGGCCTCAAAAAATCAGCTCGCAAGGTCATCAATTTCCAAAAAATTCAAGAAATTGTCCAAAAAAAGGAGGAAACTCCCTCCAAGTTCCTCAATAGATTAACTCAGGCCTTTCAACAATAGACTAACTTAGACTCCAACTCAGAAGACGGCCGGCATGTCCTTTTGACCTATTTCCTGGCCCAATCCTACCCCAACATTAAAACTAAACTTAAAAAATTAGAGCAGGGTCCTGCAACCCCTCAGACCGAAATCCTGTCAATGGCCTTCAAGGTTTTTCATAATCGGGAGGAGGAAAAGGAACGTCAAAAACAAAAGGCGGACCACGCCAACTTCCAGATGTTGGCCCGGCTTATCAAACCCCCTGGGCGCCCTCCCACAGCCTCCACTTCTAAGCCTCCACCTGGAGCCTGCTTTAAATGTGGAAAGGAAGGGCATTGGGCCAAGGCTTGCCACACCCCCAGGCCACCCACCACTCCTTGTCCAAAATGCAAAAAGAAGGGACATTGGGGATCTGATTGCCCCCTCGCCCGAAGGGGTGAGGGACCAACTGCCCCACAGTCCCCCGAACCGTGGACACCACCTATGGTGGGCCTCGATGAGGAGGACTGACGGAGCCTTGGGCCCTTCCCGACCATCTCTATAACAAAGCAAGAGCCCAGGGTATCCATGGTTGTGGATGGCCACCCAATATCTTTCCTCCTGGACACTGGAGCCACCTTTTCAGTCTTAAGGGAATATAAAGGCCCCACCACCTCCAGCAGCTCTCCTATAGTCGGGGTGGGAGGTAAACAAATCTTTCCCCAAAAAACCCCTCTTTTAACCTGCTGCCTTCAAGGCACTCAATCCGTTTTCTCCCATTCCTTTCTAGTCATGCCACAATGCCCTGTCCCCTTGTTGGGTCGGGACATTCTATCACAGCTTCAAGTCTCCATTACTTTGCCCCTGTCCTCTTCCTCTTCCCCCGTTTCCTTCCTCCTAGCGCTAGTTCAAGCCCAAGATCCTACTAATTCCACCCCTCCAAAGAAGTCCTTACCCATGCTAACGCACCCTGTTCACCCCACAGTTTGGGACACTGCCAGCCCCGCTCTGGCCCAGTGTTCCCCTGTACACATAAAGCTAAAAGACCCCTCCAAATATATTTGTCAGGCTCAGTATCCATTAACCACAACAGCCCTCCTCGGGTTAAGCCCCATCATTCAGGACCTATTAAAAAAGGGGTATCTTCGTCCCACTCGCTCCCCTTTCAATACTCCCATACTCGCTGTAAAAAAACCTAATGGCACCTTTCGTCTCGTCCAAGATCTCTGCCTTGTTAATGCCGCTGTCATTCCCATTCACCCCCTTGTACCTATCAAAACAGTTGGACCCCACTGTACGAGGCTGGGCACCCTGTCTAAGAGCCCTAGCAGCGGGGCAGTTACTGCATAAGGAGGCATCCAAATTAACATTTGGGGCACCTCTCACCATTCTCTCACCACATCACCTCAAAGACCTCCTTACCTATATGGCTCTCCAATCCCTCCCACCTTCCAGAATCCTAACCCTCCTATCCTCGTTTCTGGAAAATCCTGCCCTATCCTTCACTACCTGCCCACCCCTAAATCCGGCCACCCTACTGCCTTTACCAGATTCCCCCAACACCCCTTTGCACAGCTGCGTAGAAAGCCTTCAAAATTTCATACCTTACCGCTCTTCCATCACTGAGGGGCCCCTGTCTCACGCTGATCTCGCACGGTTCACGGATGGGTCCTCATTCAAGGAAGGAAACACTCATTACGTAGGGTATGCCATAGTCTCCCTTGATTCGGTTATAGAGGCCCAACCTTTACCCAAGGGTACTACCAACCAGCAGGCCAAACTTATCACCGCCACGCGAGCCTGCGTTCTAGCTGAAGGAAGAACTCTTAACTTATACACTGACTCCAAATCATATACTTCTCTCTCTTGCTGCCATATAAAGAACGCGGTCTGCTTAACACCAAGGGTAACACGATCACCAACTCAGCTTTAATCTCCGCATTAATTGAGGCATCCCATTTACCTTGTAAATTAGGAGTCATTCATTGCAGATCCCACCAGAGGGACGATTCCCCAATCACTCGCGGGAATTGTAAGGCTGACCTCGCCACCACCCACAGACACAAAACCAACTTCCCATTCTTCCATACGGCTCCCAAGGTTCACAGACACCCTCTCAGCCTCAACCGCCTAATGATAAGTCCTCTCTCTTTTGCTTTCTCCATGACCTGTTTCACACTAGCCCCCAAGCTTTATCCCAGTTTTTACAAGCCTTCTTCTCAGTCACCCCATCTGACAAAGCCCTCTTACAAAAAATTTCCTCCTCATGCACAATCTGCCAGCGTACCAACCCTAACACCCCTCTCAAACCTGGGCCATACCCCTCCCACCAGGCCACAGGTCTCACACCTGTGGCCGACTGGCAAGTCGATTTTACACACATGCCTTCCGTCCGGCGCCTCAAATACCTCTTGGTGTTTGTTGATACCTTTTCAGGATGGGTAGAGGCATTCCCAACATCCAATAAAAAGGCCTCCACCATAGCCCAGACTCTCCTTTCCCAAATCATCCCATGATTTGGGATGCCCACTTCCATTCAATCTGACAATGGACCTGAATTTACCACCCAGGTAATACAGAAACTCTCCCAGTCACTCTCTCTCCCCTGGCACTTACATTGCCCTTACCGACCTCAGGCATCCGGAAAGGTAGAGAGAACCAACAGAACCTTAAAGGACATACTAACTAAATTGTCTCTGGAATTACACCTTGATTGGGTCCGTCTTCTACCTCTCGCTCTACTCAAGACCAGGGCTATCCCAAAAAAGCCCTCCAATCTTTCCCCTTTTGAAGTCATGTACGGTAGGCCCCTCCTACCCCCGGGGATCACAGCAACTGAAGGACCCATACCACCCACCATGGCCTTACCCTTGCTCTCCCACCTTCGCACCGAATTATGGAAGTACCAGGACTGGCTACTTCCAGATCCGTCACTTTCCAAAAATAACCTTTCACTCAGCCCAGGCCCTTCCTCAACCATTCATACCCACACCATCGCCCCACAAGGCTCTTTCTTCTGGTGCAATGGAACCCTCTCTACCTCCATCCTGCCTAATCTTACTGCCCCATGCCTTGTTGTCACCATCGTCCCTCAACTCACTCTGTACACCAGTTCAGAACTGTTCCATCTTCTTCATCCCCCCTCAAGGCAAAAAAGGGCCACCTTCTTCCGGATCATGGCCGGTATTTCCCTAACAAGATCAGCGGTCGGAGCCGGCCTGTCGGGAGGAGCCTTAGGATGGGCGGTCGAAGACATAAATGCTAAACTTGAAGAGGCTCTGACCTCCACTGCCGAATCTCTTTCCTCTCTACAGAGACAAATTACCTCTTTAGCTCAGGTCACCCTCCAAAACCGCAGAGCACTAGACCTCCTCACCTCAGAAAAAGGAGGTACTTGCATCTTCCTTGGGGAAGAATGCTGTTATTATATCAATGAATCTGGTCTAGTAGAAACAAACATCATCAAACCCACCGACTTAGCTTCCAGCCTACGAACCACATCCAGTTCTAACCCCTTTTCTTCTTTTATCTTAAACCCTATCCTAACTTGGGTTTGGCCCATTTTGGGACCTCTAATCATTATCCTCATAACCTGCCTTTTCTTGCCCTGCATCATTAGGTTTCTTCAAACCCAAGTGGGAAAAATCTCTAATCAGGCCTTTAACCAGCTTTTGCTTAGAAACTACCAGCTTCTAGGTACCGATGAACCCCCTGCCTCATCTCGTGAGCGCCTCAGCCGATGCTGAAGAGGTACCACCTTACAGAGGGAACGCATTCCTACATGCCCTTGCCACCGACGCCTGGCTGCTCCCTCCAGTCTCCAACTACTAACAATGGAACCGGTGCATATTCGACTTGTGGCTTCAAGGAACGTTTATGGACTTTTCCCCTTTTGAAATTACTTGTTTCTCCACCCTCCTTTGGGGTTTCATAATGGGTATTTATGTACCTTCCTCCCTTTGCCCCCCCCCAATGCCCCAGTTCAGCAGGAAGTAGCTCGATGACTTCAACGTCCCCTTTCCTAAAACAAGAAAAAGGGAGGAATGTAAGAACCCAAATGCCCCAAGGGATAACACCCTGATCACATAAGTCCTTCACGGCCACACCCCATCATGGCGCTGGTTGCCCTTCTACTCTCCTTCCCGCCGGAATCGCACCCCAACAGCTCACCCCGAGCCCCATGCGGTATGCTAAGTAGGGATTGTATTTTAAGCCAATCAACCTTCCCTAAAAGCCCTATATATATATGTGTGTGTGCCACCTAATAAACGAGCTCTCTCCAGTGGATCGTCAACTGGTGTCGACTTGTCCTTTCACTCAGCAAGAATTAAGTTTGGAATTTAAGACAAACTAAACTTTTCATTATTTTTCCAATGCTAACTTCAATACAGATGTTTTCTCTAAATAGCTTACCTTTAATCCCTCTGATTAGTTGTTATTGTTACATTTCTCACTGTGTAACAGAGATGAAGAAAGGATTACGCAAAGCAGCATGAATGGGATGAGAAGTCTGAAGGGACTTCACTTCAGCAACTCCTCTGTTAGGAAGAGAAAACTGGATACAGCCCCGATTCAAAGTTAGCTTCTATTTTTTATTGTAAAGACAAGGAAGTTTCGCAAGAAAAATCCGTTGATTCAATCATTACAGAAGGACACAGAGACATGGGCAGTGTTACAAAAGTTATCTATGGCTAAGTATAGCTTAAACAATGGAAACTAGCAACATCAGTAAAAGTAACAATGTGCATTCCAAAGTACAATTTGTGAAAAGCTAAAGTTGGTCAAACTGTGATCATTATCTAAAGTATAACCTCTCCTTAAATGATATAAGTAAAAGTTGCATTCTTATGATAAAAATCTAAGTATAATTATCTCTAAAGTTCCCCCCAACAGACAGCTTGCCCCTAGCAAATATCTTTTCCACATCTTTCCCTTCAGCAATTCTTAAAATCTCTTAACAGGATCAGTATGACAACTACCTGTTAGCTCTAAAATCATTAAAGCATACAATCCCATACCTACGCAGTGATTAGAGTTGATTAGATGGGCTGTTGCCCAGCGAGCTATAGGCCGCTGCCTCCTACCCGAGGACTTTTGCCCTATACATGCATTTACCTAAAAACCCTATTCTAAAAATCAAACGAGAATCAAGATTTCTAACCCTCTACACTCATGATATACAAGAAAATCTTCCCACACATATATGAAGATTCTAATTTTAGTAAAAAAGGAAAAGCTGAAATTCTAAGTTGATGTGATACCCATTATGCAAATCATCACAAGCCCAAGGAGAGATGAACTAGTGAGTCTAAGAAGCATGGTCTGGTTTGTCCTTCCCTTACCATGTGTAAGTTTTTTACGTAGATGCATTTCTGAGTAAGGATTGTGTTTTCAGCTGACAGTCTTTACACTAAAATATTGGAATTCTGGGGCTACAGCCCTGCCTGAGGGGACCCAGCGTTTACAAATATGCATGGGGCTAATTCAGACTGGACAGGGTCAAAGATTCTTCTTTTTTCCTTTAAACATTTTATTTTTAAATCATTGTAGACTCATAAGAAGTTATAAAAATCGTACAAAGAGTCCTGTGTTCTCTTCATCCGGCTTTCTGCAATGGCTACTTGTTACGTAGGTGCAGCACAACAGTAAAGCCAGGAGTAGACATTAGTATGTTAGCACTAGACTACAAACCTTGTTTAGTTTTCACTGTTCTATAAATGGAATCACACAGTTTGTAACCTTTTGAGATTGGTTTTTTTCACGAAGCATAACACCCTTGTGATGCATTTAGTTTGTTGCATGTGTCAGTAATTCATTCGTTTTCCCTGGTGAGTAGTACTCCATTGTAGGGATGGACTAGACCTTGCTCAGCCATTCACCCACTGAAGGACATTTGGGTTGTGTCCAGTATTTTTCTACTATGAATAAAGCTGCTGTGAATATTCATGTATAGATTTTTGTGTGAACATAAGGTTTCATTTCTCTGGTACAAATGCCCAAGAGTGTGACTGCTGAATCATGTGGTCAATACTGCAAAAACTATTTTCCAGCATGGTTGTGCCATTTTACATTCACACTGGAAATGTATGAGACCCAGTTTCACCACATTCTCACCAGTATTCGGTATTTTCATCATTTTTTATTTTAGCCATTCTAATAGGTGTGTTGTGATATCCCATTGTGACTTAATTAATGATATTGAACATCTTTTCAAGTGCCTATTATTTTGCTTGCTTTTTTTGTTTTAAATTTCATTTCCTTTTGTTCTTTCTTTTATTTATTTCTTCTCTTTTCCTCCTCTTCTTCTCTTCTTCCTTCTTCTTCTTCTGCTTCCTCCTCCTCCTCTCAGTAAACTTACACAAGTATAACATACTTGTACATAGAGAAAACTATAAGCATACAGTTCTAGAAATTTCTCAAAAAGTGAACACATCTGTCAACCAGCATTCCAGCAGAATGTTTCTATCACCAAGAAGTCTCCCACCCAAGGTAACCACTATTCTGACTTCTAGCACTAGAGGTTAGTTTAGCCTGTTTTTGAACTTCATCTGAATGGAATCATTCAGTATATACTCTTTCGTGTCTGGCTTCTTTTATGCATAAGATTCATCAAATATTTTTGAATCATCTCTAAGAGTGACTGACTTCCAACTTGAGGCAGCAAATACCATGAGGATACTCTCCAAGATACGTTGTGGAGTTAGATGTAAGAATACAAAACCACTCTAGGCAGAGGCTTCCGGTCAAGATGGCAGAATAGGTGGTCCCCAGCATCACTCTCTCCCACAAATCAACCAATTTCCAACTATAAAAAAGTAACAACAGCCACGCTGGGACCACTAGAGCTCAGGGGAAGAGGAGGAGAGACCTACGGAGTGCATGAAGGTGGGAGAAGCCACGATGAGAGAAAGAAAAAACCCCTCTGACCATTTCAAGCCCTGGCCGTGTCCAGGCTGAGGCTGAGCACACAGAGCAGGAGCTGGCAAAAGCCTCAGCTGTGCCTTTTGGGTGAAGTTGCTTGGAGACTGCGGAGGAGAAGAGGGCTTTGGTGGCCCCCAGGACAGCAATACCACTAACAGGGTTCCCATGGACTCACATAGTACTGAGGAGCCACAACAACTGAGAAAAAGGAGCCACTCAGAGGCCAGTGGATCATTGCAAGGAACTGGAGCATGATCCATCCTATGGGAAGTGTTTGGAGCACAGGCAGTAGGGGAGATGGGCCTACTGGGAAAACACTGGGGCACAGCAAGGACAGCTGATCTGCACCCCTATGAGCATAGGATCCCTCAGAGGAGACTAGTCAGGAATAAAGAATTGCATGGGGTTCAGTTTGATGAAAAGACTCAGGCCCACACCAGAGTTTCTACACAACCCAGGTGCACTGAATCTCTTGAGAACCGGAAGTACCTATAAAGTCAACAATTAAAACCTGAGCTGCACAAAAAGCCTTCCCCAGGGAATCAGTAGCAAAGCTGCAATTTAGCTCAATCACAGAGTTCAAGTACTGATCCCCACAGGAAGTTCCCTCATTTTAGAAGTAAGCAAAGGACAACAAATTAGTTACAGTGCAGAGTTTAAGTGGTGGGAACAGCAAGTAATTCAACACAGAACTAAAAGAAAAAACGAAGTACCCACAACCAGAGACAAAGTTTCATATTAACTAGTAAAGGTCTTATTTCACCAAAGAACAACTATAACACCTAGAAGGACTGGAAGTTCCCTGGGCTACCAAGCCAGCAAGGAGGGAGGGCTGGGGGCCTCAGCAATGGCCCCTGACATCCTCAACCAATCCTGAGGGTGGGGTCTTGGGCCTCAGCCACACCCCCTGACATGTAGCCAGCCCAGTGATGACCACTGAGCTGCCACAGGAAGCACCCAGGGCTCTCCCGACTTGGGGTGATGGGGGGCCGAGGGCCTCAACCACACCCCCTAACACTGCAACCAGCCCAGCAACAACCACCAAGCTGCAGCAAGAAGGGCCCTGGATTCCCAAGCTGGGGTGGTGAGGGAGTGAGGGCTTTTGCCACAGCCCCCTGACAACTTCACCCAGCCTGGCAATGACCAAGCCATTTCTGGAAGCCCGTGCTCTCCCCTGTGGGAATGAGGGGGGGTTGCCACAGGCCTCGATCCTGCCCCTCCTCCTTCCTCCTCCTTCCATCCCATTTCCTCCTCCTTTCCCTTCTCCCCCTCCCTCCCAACTGCTCCACAACAACATCCTAGCATGTAAAAAATAATATTAATATAATTACATTTTCTTTAAAAAAACAAAAAACCCCAGTCTTGGCTCCCTAATCACCTGGGCCTGATATCAGCAATCAAGCCAGTGATGATTCTGAGGCCTGATAAACACTAATGACAAATACTATTGTGGGATGATGATGATAATGGCATGGCCTAGGCATATACTTAAATATAAACTACTGAACCTCCTTGGTCCATCTTTTCAAGGGAGTAACAGCTGTTTTTAAAGATAGCTTTTGTGGGAGGAAGCAGATACTACCAAGAATACTAATGAGTTGCATCAGGGATAGTTCCCTGAGGTGTGATGAACTCCACCATCAGCTTCTTGGTATCTGAAGAGGTGGCATTTCTAAGATCATTTGGGTAAAGGTGGAGGCAAATTGGCTGACCTGTCCCACCCCACCTTTCCTCACTAATAGCACGGCTGCTACCAGTGATAGTCTGAAAACTCTGCACACAAGTGAGAGTCAATCAAGGGAAACTGTGATGTAAGTTCTCACGGATGATAAAGTTACTCTCTGTTCCCGAAAAGAGGAAGTGGCACATTTAGGGTAGTCAAGATTAGTTCTTGCAGAGATAAAACGGGTATCTCTGAATTTAATCCTTCCTGTCATCTGTGAATTCTGTCCCTTCTGCAAATATCTTGTATTGGTCATCTTGGGACTCAGACTTTTCCACCCTGAATATGATGTTATCATCATGGAGGATTTGCTGTGTGCTAACAAAGGTCTACTGTATGTTTTATATCGTATTCTCTCACCAGGAGGTGTGTGGTGTCATTCCCTTTTACAGAAGAGAAACTGACACTAAGAAGATAATTTTTATCAGTCGTGCAGCTGGTATGGAGCAGAGTCAGGGCTTGAACTCAGGACTGATGTTGAAAGCTCTGCTCTCTGGGCAGTGCCCTAGTCCTCCCTGAAGGGTGGGTGGCTGACGTGAATGCTTACTATTCTCCTTCTCCGGTTCCAGATGTTCAATTGCAGAATGTTTGTGGTGGGTCAAAGTTGCTATCAAAAATTATCTAAATCACCTTAGTCCTGTCTTTACCCATGTGCGGCTTGCTCATGCAAATTCAATTAGAATGCTGACAATTATTAGATGTAACAACTAGCTTGCTGCTGAAGGTGAAAAAAATTGAGATCCTTACTTCCATGTCCACAGATCAGATGATTGTTAAACATTGTATGAGGGAACCACTTACTGGCTGTGACCTTGTGCAGGTTACTTATTTTCTTTGTCCCTTGTTATTTTCATCTAAGTAGAGGTAATTGTAGTGCTTATATATAATCCATGTAAAGCACTTGTGTAAAGAAGAATGCCTTGCATATGGTAAGTGCTCAATTACTGTTAGCCATTGCCACTACCACCATCATCGTCACTATCATTGCCTGGAGGAAATGGACAGGGATGTGGAGGTGATGGGGGTAGTGCCATGTGTGGGCTGAAGCCAGCTCCCTGGGCTGAGATACCTCTGTAGTTAGCAGCTGCCTTTTCTAAGAAAATTCTAGTTGTTGAGTTTTAGATTTGAAATGTACTTTAATCATCATCCAGGCTGTTCTATGAAGAAGGAATCTGATGCAAAGAGAACTTATTTAGGAGAATTGCTTAGTCCTTGGAACATTTTCAATGAGCAGTTTATATGTGAGGAAGATGCAGATTTAGAGTGAAGTGTTAATCTTCATTTTGAAAATAGTCACTAGCTATCATTTTGCATCTCTTTACTTTTGGAATATAATAACATATTCAACCAAGGGTGCCAAGCCTGTGCGAATAGTTTCATCCAAAACCAAATTCCGTCTTACCAGTCTGCTCTCTCTCTCCAACAATGACCATTCTTCTTCCCCAGTGCCTGCTGAGATCATGTTCTCCGGTGAATTCCAGCTATATGAAAGGTGACTGATTGGTTCCTTCTGCATCACCCTTGTCCCTGGCTGTAGATTTGACCTAAATTCCATGTACACAATATGTAAACCATATGGGGACCATCTGAGAAGAGCCTTCTCCTCTGTTAGCTCTGTAGGATAAGCTAAAACTCAACTCAGGCCTGCTTGCCTCTGCCTCCTTTTAGTTTCCATTACGGCTCCTCTGTTTTAAATCCTGGAATTTCCAAGGTTGTGACTAAGTGAGTGTGGGGAGAGAGGGATGATTAACCCCTGTTACGTTATTCTGAATTCACAGGTATTGATCCTGGCCTAACAACTGTCGAGTGAAAGGGGCTTTGTAATAATTGATGAAATCCATATTTGCTAAAATATAGGACCTCTGCCCATATGTTGGCAGTGGTTTGGGTTTTAGGGATTGTCCTGATTTCTAACATTATGTTTTATTGTTATTCCATGGGCCTGGAGTTTAGTCAAGAATATATATGGTTGAGTCCCTAGATTTATAGGACCTATAATCATGCACGTTTGTGGTCTTTTACATTTGTTGCTTAGCATTCATTCCTCATTCCACTGTTAATAATATCCTTGTTTTTCTTTAGGGGTACCTCTCATCCCCAACTCTATCCATGTGCTGATGTCACTTCTGGTAACTGTGGAGCACATGAGCTAGGTCTGGCCAATCAGAGCACTTTATCCCCTTTGCCACAGTGATTGATTCAGGGTTGAATACCTAATACAGGCATGCAATCAGACTTGGCTATAGGTCATCTTAGGACTTTTGTGTGAGATACAGGCAAAGAACCATTCTTTCTTCCCAGTGGACTTAAAACTATGAGGCTATGAGCCTGGAGCTTCTGGCAGCAAGTGTGCTTCCATGAGGAGAGAGCCAGCTTGGGAAAGAAGTGAATCTGGAAAGTGGAGCCAAGAGATGGGGAGAAAGTGACCTGATGCTGTTGTCTGAGGTGTGCTCTCAGCTGTGCCTGCAGCCAGCCTTGCCCTTGACTTCTTCAGTTTCCAGAGCCAATACATTGTGCTTTTTTCCTTAAGCCAGTTTGAATAAAATTTCTTATAACTTAAAGAGTTCTGATTGATACAAGATGATTGCTAGGTTGGTCTTTCATTCTTAAGGGAACTTAAGAAAACTCTAGTTTCTGGACACTGGCTGGAAACAGACTAATGAGCACCTGGCATGGTCAGTAGAGACAGATCAGTCAAAACTCAGAATTAAAGTCTGTCCTTAAGTATTAGGAGAATTATTGATTCAAGTAAAGGTTTATTATTTTTAAGCATTTGTGATCACTTATTTAAAGTATTTTGGAAGGTTGTAAATCATCCTCAGTTAAGAAAACAATCTTTGTAGTTGGAAATTGGGAAAGTGACTTTATTTCTTTTAGCCTCAGTTTCCTCATCTGTAAAAGAGCATATCCAGAGTACCTATATCAAAGAATCATTAAAAGAGATAATTTATATAAAACACTCAGAACAAGGTGTCTAGTACATCCTCAACAAATAGAAACTATCAGTATTAATAATGGTTTGAATTTTTACTTTTTTGGATTGTGTGATAATGAATCATATTGCATCCTTGAGACAGAATTTGAGTGGAAATAATCTAAACCAGAAGCACAAACTCTCTAGAAAGAGGAACTGGGTTTAGTAAACATTCTTCAGGCTGCCTCAGATTTGTGTGCTAGCTCTTCCAAGTTGGTAGACAAAAGGAAACTTGAGTACTGTTCCTCTTGCTCAGTTTAAGACTGCTGTAAGTTGTCAATGGCAGTCCTTTTACTGATGGAAGTAAGAGTCTTGGCAAAGCTTTACCTCCTTTGCACCTGAAAACACACACACACACACACACACACACACACACACACACACACACACACACGAAGAAAACACAATACAACACAAATAAAAAGCCTAATCCAGATTAACCTTTATTTAGTACTATGTGCCTGGCAGTATGCTAATCAGGTGGACTATCTTGTCTCTATTACAATTCCAGAAGGTAAGAACTCTTATCATCACTTTACCGATGAGAAAACTCAGGCTCAAAAGTAAAGGACTTGTTCAAGGACACCCACAGCTGGTAAATTGTGGAGCTGGAATTGTAGGCTAGGCTGCCTGAATCTGGAATCCTGTTCTTTTAGCCACTGCATACACTGCCCCATTGTCTGTGCCCTCTCGCGTCTAGCAGGGTTTGAGTCCTTATCCTCTTCCCTCCAGCTGTACCCCCATTTGTCCCTGTAGGTCTGAGCTCATCAGGAGACCTCGTTCCCAGGAGTCAGTACTCCCAGGATCACCCACAAGGCTGACAGTGGGATTTTCCAGTGGCAAGCTACAGACGATGGGGGCAGAACTGAATCACTTTGAGGAAAAAAGATGTCTTTCCTGGGAAGAATGGTTGTATTCTCCTTATATCTGCTTGTTGCTCTGTAAATTTGAAGACGTCTTACTGTGGAGGGATAATCACTCCTGCCTAATGAACCACTAATAATCTATTTGATTACAGGTAGTTAATATGTGAACCAGATGGGAGGGAGGGGTAATTGCTCTTATTTATTTCTTTATTACAATGCTCAAGGGAGGGGCAGAGAATGGAGCTGTTTACTTGAAAAAAAATGACTTATTTTATGTGAATCTTGTATTGATAACATGCCTTCTTCTACAATGAATTAAAAACAGTGATAACAAACATTTTCTACCACCCTGGGATTCTCAATGTTTCCCCCATCACCTTGACAGTTAAATCCAAGATATGTGTTGTTGCTGTCAGATGTCTTTGTCTTCCTTTGTCTCCTTGAGTTTCTTTTATGTGTGCGTGACTTGTTGACGATAGAAATTAATGAAGGATAGGAACAGAGACTGAAACGGTACTGAGCAAACGTGTCCTCATCACACAGCATGTGGTTGCTGATAGTCAGGGCCACCACGTTGCACACAGCACCAAGGGCCTTGTTTGCATTATATTCAGACATCCAAGGTTCCAAATGGGCTGTGCTAGGTAATGACGGAGAGGGAAGAGCTAAAAATGGCTGAGCTGGATTTGTGTTGCTTCTTGGCTGCCCAGCATTCATTTACTGTATTTATAACAGCCTCCAACATTCACTGGGAATCTTCTCTTCTACTCTCAATGTGGGCTGTTCCAGTAGCGCTGATTTCCAGCTCTAAGGGTGGCCTGTGACCTGGGTCTGACCAATTGAAGCTTCATATTCCCCTGACTGCAGTGATTGGTTCAGAGATGGATAATGACAAGCCATTGGGACTCAGTCCTCTTTTGCTGAGACTTCTGAGATAGACTTTGACATAATGACTTCTCAGCTTGGGTATAAGGGTGACCTGTTTCTCAGAAGTCTCTGAGCTTTGGGACCCAAGTGTAAACTCATATTGACTTGAGCAGGTCTAAAGCTGGGAAAGAACACTGATACCATGGCAGGAATACAAGTTTGTGGTGAGTTGGAGGTATATATTTCTCCATAATAAATAAGCATTGTGTAAGAGGGACCAGTGTTTATGGAAGAGGGTATTAAGGGAGGAATTTGCGGAATTGCATCACAAGACATTCTGGATCTGAAGTCTCTGCTGGAGGACTCCAAAACTCACGATGTGATGGGTCTCCCAAGTTGTAATGAGCTCCTCCAGCTTTTGAGATCACCGAGATACAGGGCCTTGGCTGTATCCTCCTTCCTCTAGCCAGCTGAATGTTTTCACACCCAAAGATTTAGCCACTGCTCTTTCTCCAGTCCTCTTCCCTGTAAGGCATTATGGTTATTGCTTTTCCTTCTCACACCTTTTCTTCCACCACCAGAGCTGGACTATGCTTTGACTCTGGGAGCATTTAAAAGAACTTTACATTTCCATTCAGCACAACACTTTGAACTCCTTGGAGAAAAGTTATCATAGAAATCTAGTACAAGAATGACATTTGGTAATTTGTTTTCAAATTTTTTCCATCGTAATTTGGAAACCCGTTCTGGTGAATCTGTGTGTATTAGTAAGCACAAGGCAGGATTCAAGGAATCATATTTCTGTTGTCACAGTCATAACTTTTCTTCCATTGTATTTACTCCTCCCTGTATTTTTTGCCTGACATTCTGCCGGCAGCATCTGACTAACTCTGCTGAGGGAAAACTATCTTACTCAGCTCTATTAATCATTCCTTTTTCCAGGCCATATTAACAATGACAAAATAAACCCCAATACACCCTGTATGGTAATTACATATAACGTGCCACCATTTATGGGTCTGAGTTTTAGAACTTCCGCAGGCACAAAGGATTTAGGAATGATTGGGGATTATAATTGGGGATTTCTATTTATGTCATTCCAAGAAAGGTGTGTTTCCCAGGCTCGAAAGCTGACCTTTCTTTGCTTACTGAGTGTTTATGGTAGGCCTTTGAAAGTTACTCATTGCTATCTATATCATCTAGTTGCTTTAATGTCATGATAAATTAATTAAAAAAGGACTTGAATAGTTGAACATAGCAACTATTTCCATAAACAAGATATTTGGGCTCTGGTGGCAAATCAGAACAGAGACAGGCACTGGACAGTGCCTTCAGCACTGGGACAGGAACCCACTGCTGTGTAAATCTGTGTCAGGAAGTGTTTCTTCGGGAAGCCAGCCTGGAACAGCAGCAGGAGATATACGATGCTCCCAGCTATCTTTGCTTCATCTTTTTAAAAATAATTTTCAAAATTGCACTTATTTTGGGGTACAGTGTATTGTCTCAATACATGCATATATTGTACAATGATTTACTTAGGGTAGATAGCATGTCTGTCACTTAAACATTTATTCTTTGCCTCATCTTTACAGTGAGATCTGCAGATATTGGCTCTGCCTTTAGCCAGAAGAAAGTCTCTGGGTTATTAGAAGGAGAAAGAGAGTAGGGGAGATGGAAATAACAAAAGTCCTCTGTTTTCTCCAGAATGGTAGATAGAGCTTAGCCTTAGAAACACTGAATATGTTTCAGTGGCTCTTTACTCCCTCTTGTGGTGATGTGTTGACACTGTGTTCTAACTGTCAACCTTTGTGTTTGCACAAATCACCTAGTTGAATGTGAGAGTATAATTAGATTGCATATAATAATACAATGAGGCAAAGAGAAGAGGATCTATGGTGCATTGGGATATACCTCTCAGAAAGTTAAGGAATTCAGCTTTAAAACCTTGTAAATAAGCATGTAGATCCACTGTTCCCACCAACAAATAGCTTTGCAAACACTTTTTCTACCAAATGTTGGACTAGTATGAGGATTTTCGGATTTGGAGAGGAAAGAAAGTGCCAGATTTTCACTTTCCCATTTCAGCTCAGGGTAAATAATATAATTAATTATACTATAATTACATAATTATTTAAATAATTATATTTGTCCCTACAAAATATAAAAATGTAGGATCTGAATTCATACATACATTTCAATGATATAATATATATCTAATATTACTGGAATTATTTTATTTATTGGATGTTACATCCTCTATAATATCCTTCACTCTGAAGCACAGAGAGAAGTGGAACAAATGACACAGTTTAATTGGGAGGTCCCTTTTTTGAAAACTTATACGGGATGGGCAGCTCTCCAAGAAAATGTGCCAGAAATAGATTCTGTTTTTCAAGGAAAATGAGCTGGCTGCAAATTTTAAAGTACTATGCATTGCTTTAGGGTCATTCTCAATAGAGCCAAGTGCATCTATTGTGTTGCTCAGTAGTTTTCAGTACTTCGAGAAATTATGTGACATCAAAATAAAAGTAAACTCTTCTCAGGTACAGACTCTCTAAAGGGTATTCTTTAACTGGCCTGACTGCTCGGGCACAGTCAGGGTGGCTGTCAATATTTGTCTCTCCTGATGTGGTACGCAACCTCTAAAATTGTCCCCATTGTCCTTCCCTCTTGTGTTCATGCCCTTGTGTAATCTCTCCCCTTTGAGCATGGGCTGGACGTACTGATTTGCTTCCAATGAATACAATGTTGCAAAAGTAGTGGTCCATCACTTCCAAGATTAGGTTACAAAAGGTCTATAGCTTGCCAAAACTTGAAAGCAACGAAGATGTCCTTCTACTGATGTGGTGCATCAATCAAGACAACGGAATATTACTCAATACTAAAAAAAAAAAAAAAAAAGAAGAGAGAAAGAGCGAGCTATCAAGCTATGAAAAGACATGGAGGAAACTTGAATGCATACTACGAAGTAAAAGAATCCAATCTGAAAAGGTTACATACTGTATGATTTTAGCTATATGACATTCTGGAAAAGGAAAAACTGTGTGGACAGTATAAAAAGATCAGTGGTTGCCAGAAGTTGGGGTGAGGTGAGGTGGGGTGGGGAAGGGATGAACAGGCCCAGCAAAGAAGAATTTTAGGGCAGTGAAAAACTCTGTATGGCACTATAATGATGGATATATGTCACTACACATTTGTCAAAACCCATAGAATGTGCAACACCAAGAGTGAACCCTAATGTAAACTATGGACTTTGGGTAATAATGATTTGTCAGTGTAGGTTCATTGATTGTAAATAAATGTTCCACTCTGGTGGTGGATGTTGATAGTGGGGAAGGTAGTGTGTGTGTCGGGGGCAGGGAGTACATAAGAACTCTCTGTACTTCTGCTCAGTTTTGCTGTGAACCTAAAACTGCTCTAAAATACAAAGTCTATTTAAAAAAAAGACCGTGGCTTCAGTTTTGGGTGTTTTCTCTTGCTCTCTCATTTGCTCACTCTGAGGAAAACCAGCTGCCATGCTGTGAGTGGTCTTACAGAGCAGTCTACATGTCAGAAAACTGATATCTCCAGCCAATAGCCAGCAAAGACCTGAGGTCTGCCTATGGCCACCAGAGTGAGCTCAGAGTAGATCCTCCCTGCAAATGAGCCTTGAAATGATTCCAGCTGAAGTGGACACCTTGATTGCCTTGTGAAAGACATTTTGAGAGATGCTAAGCTTTTGGTACCCAGCCAAGCCTTGCCCAGATTTCCAACTCCAGAAAGAGATAATAAATAGATATTTGTGATTTTAAGCTGTCCAGGTTTTGGAGTAATTTGTGAAGCAGCAATAGATAAAGAGGCTGTCTTTATCTATTAAATAGATAAACTAATAGATAAAGGTGGCTGTTAAGCCACCTCTTATATCTAAATATTGAAGAGAATCTTTAAAAGTGAGAATTAGATGAGAAATACTAGAGCCACAGTTCATATTATGAACTCTATGCACAATTAAGCATAAATACATCCAGCTATCTATGAGTATAAACTTACAATCACTGTATTGTTCTAGAGTAAATTATCGATCCCTCTTCATGAGGAAAATTAACTTTTTATTTTTATAAAATTAACTTTCATTACTATTTACTGAGCACTTAAATTATATCTTTTAGGAGGAGATTAGAGTAGTTAAATAATTTATCTAAGTCTATACAGATGAAAAAGGAAGGAGATGGGATTCAAACAGACATAACTTTTAAGTAAAACTAATTCTAGAACTTTTCCTTGCATTTTCTGATTCTATATTTTCTACTAATCTGTGTTAAATGGTTAGGCCTCCCCCATAGTCCATGTTGGACTGGCCACTTCCTTGAATCTGAGTCATTACACTAATTTCAGAGAGTTCTCATGCTCTGTATCAACAATCATAAAAAGCTTGGTTGCAGTGAAAATTTATTGTACTGTCTGTGCAGAATAGTAGCCCACCTTTTTTGAGGATTTCTCATACGGTTTTTGTTGTAAGCTGCCAGTCCTAGGTTTTACCTTAAGAAAGTATATCATGATCCAGGATAGACTGTCAAAGCACCCTTGGCCACAGTGATTGTTTTCCAGTGAAACACCAATCAGAGAATTTCTCTAGAATTTTATTTTATTTATTTATTTGTTTTTTGACATCTGGCCAGTAAGGGGATCTGAAGCCTTCACCTTGGTGTTATAACACCATGCTCTAACCAGCTGAGTTAACTGGCCAGCCTCCTTCCAGAATTTTCAAAATTAAACCTTGCCGGGGTTCTCATGTTCTTCAAGAGGGTCTGGGTAATTTTCCGGGTCTTAGTCTTCTATATTATACAGTGGATCACAGGAAGATAGCATAACTTCGAAATATATAAAGCAAAAAATGAAAAGAACAATAGGAGATTTAGAAAAATCTACAATCATAGTGGGATATTTCAAACATATTTCTCTTAGTAACTGATAGTTTAGGCAGGCAAAATATCAGTAGGGCTATAGATGACTTGAATAATATGATCTGAAAACTTGACTAACAGCCATAAATAGAATACTTAGCCCCAAAATGCAAATTACACATTCTTTTCAAGTACACATGGAATCTTTATTAAAATTGACAATATGGTGGGTCATAAAGTCAGTCTCAATATATTTAGAAGGATTGAAATGAGAGCATTTTTTTTATAATAATGCATTAAGCTCAAAATAATTACTAGGAAATTCCTCTGTTTGACATTAAGAAACAAATCTGTAAATACCTCATGCATTAAGAAAGAAATGATAGAAGTTAGAAAACATTTTAAACTGGAAAACCTCAAAGCTTTTTAGGAGAGTGTGATAGGAAAAGAGAAGCAATGTTGTGGATTATAGTGATGAGTCATGGAGTCTAAGCAGGACAAGAAAGGAAGACAGAAAAGGGCTTTGGGTATTAAGAGAACTGTGGGAGTCAACACACCGGAGGCCATGGTGATAATGAAGAATTCTGCTATGTGAGTGGTTGTGCAAGAAAGGTAGGGCACTTGGACATGAGATTTCAGAAGTGGTAAGGTTTTTGGTAATGAACGTGTCCAGGGTGTGACCATGGGAGAAAATGCCAACAGTTCATGGATTAAAAAAAGTCACTGAAAGTGAGAACGCTAACTAGGAGGCAGGACTTTGGATGGGTCCAATGCATATAGATTATGAAGACTGAACGTAGAATAAAAGGAGTTGAGGTGGAGAGCAAAACAGCAGGAAATAAACTGTGTGATGAATGAGTTTGTGAACAGGAAGTTGAAAGATTGAAGCCAAGGAGATGTGAAGGTGGGTGGTAAATCACAAGTAGCTCAAGGATCAAAGACGTAGATGAATGAGGTGAACCAGGTTTACTCCTGAGGCACATATTATCAAGTACATTCTGTAAAGAGAGCTAAAACCTGGCTGTAGCTCAGCTTTACACTGAAAGTGGTTTTCATAGTCTACACAGTGCACAGGATTATCAATTGCCTCCCTTTGAGAGAGACCAGCCAAGTGTTTTCTCCTGAATTGCATTTTCTCAGCCTCACAATGCAGCTTTACTTAGCATGCTCCTCTGCATTCCCAACTTCTCTGCTCCCCAAGCTGATTTGCTTACTCTGCAATACACACGGCTGCTTGTGGTCTCTCTGAGGGAGACACACATTCTATAACTCAGGCTTCACGAGCTGCATAGTACTCTTCTCTTTAGCATGATGCATCTGCTAGCAACTGAATGGGCTTTAAGCTACACAGCACATGGGATCTCAAGAAACTTAAACTGTTTTAAAAAGTTATTCATTTGTATAATTACACGAGTACATTTTCATGTTAAAAAAAAAAAGATAAAGATAAAGTCCCCTTGATCACCATCATGGTCTCCAAATCCATCTCCAGAACTAACTACTGTTATCAGTTGGATGCTTCCCCTGGACTTTTCTCTGTGTATTTACATTCTGATAAATGTACATAGGGAAATATGTAGTTATATGTATGAGATCATTTAACTCCCTGGCTTTTCAAGGGCTTCCCTTTATAATTAGAATAAAATCCACACTCCTGACTGTGTCTACAAGATTCTATGCAATCTGATCCTTGCCCACCTTTCTGACCTCCTCACATACCGGGAAGTGCCAAGGACAGCCTTTCTATGTGCTGTTCATTCTATGTAGAAAGATCTGTCCCAATCCTTGTTTGACTGATTCCTTCTCAACATTCGGGTCTCAGCTCAAAATTCACCTCCTCATAAGCCTTTCCTAGATTCCCTCTTTAGATTAGTACCTCCTTCCCCTGTCTCTGCTTCCAATTTCCTTAGATTCCCATTAACTTGTTTTGGGCAACAGAGCTACACCACTGAGGTTTGAATCCTTACTTTACTATGTGGTAGCTAAGTTTCTTAACCTGTTTGTCCTCATCTGAAAATGAGGATAATTATAGTACCACTTTATAGGCTGTTAGGAAATCAGTTGAATTAATATTTGAAAAGCACTAAGAAAGTGCCTGGAACATAATGAAATCTGTGTTAAATCAATAAATATTTTCCCTTAGCACTTGCAATTATCTGGAATTACTGATCTATTTGTATGTTTATCATCTCTTTTCTTCCTCCAGCATGTAAGATCTATAAGTGCAGGGACTTTGTTTTTTTCTTAGCACCAAGAATAGTGCCTGACTCATGGCAGCCCTTAATAAACAAAGGTTGAATGTATGAATGTTCAAATCTTACCACCAGCGTAGGGGTCTGTGTAGCCAATAGATAAGTTTAAAATGGAAAACATAGTCCTGCTTTTATAAAATGCTTTTCACTTTTATACACAGGCCACTGGTTGCTATCACCATATCTTTCACTACTGTACTAGAATCGATGTGGCTCCTCTAGTACCTCTGAAGTAGTATTAACCCAACTATAATTCACTCATGTGTCTTACTTTTCCAAAGAGCACAGGATCTATAAGACAGTGTAGCGGCAGCCACACACTCACAATATTTAGAAAACACTAGCAGCAGTTATCACAAGCAAAAATGACATTCCCACATCCCAGCACAACCCAGACAATATATATATATTGCAGTTGCCAGCCAAGTGATTCAGGATTATCTGGAGGATGGAGAAAAGAGAAAAGCTTCTTGTTTGAGTTTGTCAGATTGCCAGTCATACTGTGCCAGTTGGCCAGGGTCTGTGAACCTAAACCCAGTTGGGAAATATCTTGTTTAAAGAGGTTAGTTATGCTTCTATGTGCTCTTCCTGATACCTTGCAGAAACCCACGGCATTCCCAAGCAGTAGTAGCTACTGTCACCACCATGACAGGGCTTCAGAGGCCCAGTGAGGGCACACTGACATAAACTTTGCTACTCCAAAAAATGCATAAGAAGTTTCTTTCTTGCAAACATTTTCTTGCTGCAGCAAGCCTAATGTGGATCATCAATACAAGGCTAAAAAACAAGACGAAGGAGAAGAAAACTAGAAAAAAAAAAAAAAAAAATTCCGGGCTGGCCTGTTAGCTCAGTTGGTTAGAGCACAGTTTATAAAACCAAGGTCATGGATTCAGACCCCCATACTGGCCAGCTGCCAAATAAATAAATTAAAAAAAAATCCATTTGATTTTCGCTGTAGTGGTTTAGAAATCTTGATTCTCCTTTGATCTTAGAATAGGGTTTTTAGGTAATGCATGAATGAACCAAGAGGCTCTTGAAGGGGGACAAGAGTCCACAGATAAGTTTGGCAAAAGCCATCTAATCAATTCTAATCACTGTTTAGGGATGGGATTGTGTACTTTGACTGTTTTAGGTTGCTGGTTTGATTCCGGCTTGAATGGCTATTGACTATTTAACCTACTGATTGTTCTGAAGATAATGTAAAGGAAACTGCTTAAATGCTATTTAAATATGCTAAGGAAATTGCTGTAGGAAGCATGTGGAAAAGAAAATGTTTACTAAGGACAAGCTGGTTGTTGGTGAATTAACCTAGCTTTTTACAAATTACATTCTGGAATGTCACATTGTTAATTTACTGCTGTTACAAGTTTTACACTGCCTGTTTTTATGTCCTTCTTTGATGATTGAATCAACTGATTTTTCTTGTGAAACTTCCTTGTCTTGTCAATAAAAAGAAAGGCTGATTTTGGATCGCGGCTGCTGCTTCCCTGATGGGTGGCAGTCCCTCCAGGCCTCACTGATGGTACTTTGAGTGAATTCTTTCTTTCTCTTTTTTTCCGTCTGGGTTACACAGAGGAAAGTATAACATTTCACCTACTAAGATGAGCTTAAGAAAAACCGGGTCTGAAGTGCTGCATTCCTGGCTCTAGCAATGGTTCTGAAATTTATGCAAAGCACAGCTACCTTTGCAGTAGATGGTCCCTCAGAGAGCTTCTGGTGACCCCCAGGAAAAAAATTTTTCTATCTCTATCCAAGACTTGATCCTGACTAATGCAATATGAGTTCCTGGAAATCCTGTGTTGATCCCCAGATAAATCCATTTTCTTATTAAATTTGGCTACTGTGGTCTAAAAGTACAGCTCATATAGCCACAATCTAAAACCAGCTGCAACTCAGTGACAGCTCAAACCAGCCATAGTAAGTATAAAAGTTTTCTCCTCTCCTTGTCATACTTTGCCCCAAGATGGTAGGTCTCATCTGTTGCCACATCGGTGAGCACCTATATGTTCAGGGTTCAGCATGGGCCTCTCTCTATTTCACACCCTAAGGTCTGCAACTGCAGAGATAGGAAAGCTATGCCCACAGGAACCAAAAGAAAACAAAATAAATTATAAAAAAGAGTATGCTTTTCCCAATGCCCATTGTCAGGCAGGTCTAGGCTGGCCAGTCCATGGCTGAAGTGATGATCTGGACCAAGCTGCCGTACTGGAAATAAAAGGACAGAAAGGTGATGGCTGTGCCTCTTACCAGCTGAGAAACAGTCTTGACCCACTTGTTGATCCATGTGATAGAAGAAAGGAAGTGGAGAAATCTTGCTGTATGGGTGTAGGAAGTGAAAGAGACGTGGTGGGCCTGACGACTGCCTTAGAGCAGTAAGTGTGGTTCAGTGAATGTCTCTGGTGCTCTTCAGTCAGACTGGCCATTCCTCCTACTTTGGGGGAGAGATATTAAGTGGGGCCAAATGAAAGAGGAACAAGATATGTCCTCTGTTCACTGTGAGCCAAGGCTGAAACATGGCTTAAGGTGCAGAAAATTCCCCCTTCTTCCTAATCAGTGATTGTTTCTGGAGAAGTCTGTCGAAATGACACTCTTTCAATGATATTCTCTGCCACTGCCAAACAATTGGCGTCTCCATTTTCTCCTCTCTTGGGTGGATTGCTGTATTTTTCTGGTTCTTGTCACAGCTGTCACTTCTCCTCATTCTTCACTGTTGCCTTTTCTCTACATGGGTCTTGAGCATGCGAATTCCCTCCTCTCTCTCTTTTTGTTCCTTTTGTTCTCTGCATATTCTGGCTGCATAATTTCATTCACTTTCAAAACTTCAGCTCTTCTTTCACGTTGGTCTCTTCTATATCTTATACTCTTACTTCTCTCTTAATTTCCAAACCTAATTTTTCAACTGCTTTCTGGGTTGTCCACAAAAAGGCCTCACATACATCTTAAAACTTATATGTCAAACCAAATTTATCAACTCCACCTCTGTTTCCCCAATTTTTTCTATCCGTTGCGCTCAACAAACTCACTCCTCCTCTGAGGTTCCCTATTCCAATTACTGGCATGCCTACGTAAATCTTTCAAGCTTAGATCAAATTCCTCCTTTTTGAAGTCTTCCACAACACTTTGGTTAGAATAATGAACTCTTATCTCTGCATAATATGTTGCTTACTTTTCTTTTTAACATGGATTTGTCAAGCACTGTGAAGATTGTACCTTACTTGCAAGCTTAGTAGTTAGCCTGGCATAGTTCAATGGGTGCAGTGATCAGATATAAGACTCCGGGGTCAGAGACAAAGGATTTCACTTCTCAAAGCACAGCAAGCTACATGAACTTTATGTTTGCATTAGTTCTGTTGTCCTCACCATGTCCCATGAGTGAGAGTTAGAGGGACTTAGCAGGCTGCTGAGCATGCAGTGGTTTTGTGCCACAGCTGAAGAACTCCGAGCATAGGAAAACTAGATCTTTTTAAATGGTTGCAAGCAAACCTGCCTGACCCTTGCTCTAGAAGGAGATCTTATATTTATTATAGTAGACAGTAAACAAACCTCTCCTTTGTACATTGGAAAATGCCGTCTCTATCTTCCAATTCATTATATTGTTCATTACACGAACATTCTTTGTCCCTGGGACAAAAGGGAGTTAGTGCCTCTTGTCATAAGTTGAGAAGAAACATGAGGGATTCATCCTGCCTTGTACTGTATTAACTACTTAACATGTTTTTCCTGTATGTCTCAAATGTAAACTCTTTGATATCAGAACTGTAGTTAATTTAGGTATATTTTCAATAAAGATAAACAAGTTTCTCTCATGTCCTCGTGAAAACTGTTAATAGAACAAGGTACCCTTGACTATTGCTAGACTACTGAGATCCTGAAAGGAATGGGGGAAGGATTCGGCATAGCATCTGTTTAAAATCATTACCCCAACAGTGGCCTCAAATATTACAGTGTGATGAGGATAATACTTTGGAAATAACTGTATCACTCAGGGTTTTTATTTACCAGCAAGAAAAACTGATTCTGGCTGACTTAAGTAGGGAAGAATTATTAGAAGGACATGGGATAGCTGATAGAATCTCTAGGCGTGCCAGAGAGTGAGGTTCCGAGGCTCTGCAGCCATGACCTGTGCCCAGATCACGCCACAGAATTGGTCTGATGAAGATACCATTATCCTTACAACTGGAAACCCAGTGCTGCCACTTGTACTTCTGAGGCTACTGCCATTGAATCCTGCCCATTACTGCTAGAACTGGTGTCATTGCTGCGTCCACCACCTGTCACCAGAATGGATTCTGTAGGGCCGAGCCCGTGGCGCACTCGGTAGCGTGCTGCGCTGGCAGCGCGGGGACGCTCCCGCCACGGGTTCGGATCCTATATAGGAATGGCCGGTGCACTCACTGGCTGAGTGCCGGTCACGAAAAAGACAAAAAAAAAAAAAAAAAAAAGAATGGATTCTGTATAGTTTGTCATCACCCCATCAACCATTAATTCCCAATTCACCACCTTGGGAGGAAGTATCTGATTGGCAGAACTTAGGTCATGTACTATGCCCAGCTGCAAGAGAGGCTGGGAAGATTAGTATCTGGTATTTTCAACCTCTAGGGCAGGAAACAGGTGAGGTATTCTTCAACAGTAGGAAGTTGGCTTAGAAACTGGACAGCACAAAAAGGAAAAGAATGCAGTTTCACTGTAATATCCCTTCATGCTCTCTCACCTTTCCATATTCCATCAGGACTAAACCATAAAGCTTAGAGTTTCCCTTGGAAGAATGACCCCTTAGAGGACCCAAGGGCAGCCCCATCCACCTGGAAGCAGGACAGTGTTGTTTAATTTCTACACATTTGTGAATTTTTAAAATTTCCTTTTGTTATTTTGACCAGATAACATATTTTCCATGATCTTAGTCTTTTTAAATGTATTAAGACTTGTTTTGTGGCCAAAAAATAAAAACAACAAACCCCCCCCCAAACAAAAGTTTATGATAGATCACCAGTAAGATTATGAATTCATATTTCCCCATTAGTTCACAGTACAGCAGAATGACGTTTTAAAGCTTGTGTGGAACGAAACAAACACCTTGTCTACATTACCTTAAAAAAAAAAGAAGAGTGACCTCTTAGAAGAAAAACATTCATAAGGCTGAAGCAAAGAGAACAAACTTAGGAGGTTCTAACCAGCAGAAAAGATGAGTAGAATTCTTCCTAGGAAAAAGATGGAGAAAGATGAGGAGGGTGGATAATAGGAGGTGTGGTCTGTCTGGGTTCTTCAGGGACTCAACACCCCTTTTCCCCTTCCCAGGTCAGCCTGAAGAGATGGTGCCGTGGAAGGGATAGAAACAGCAGATAGATTTCGACCCTGAGAAGACACTACCTTGCAGGTGATCTTGAACCATCGCAGGTTGACTATATATAGCACAATGGCAATGGCCTGGTTGCTTACTTATGTGATGAGTGTGCTGAAGATCCTACTCCAGTTTTCCTTGACTCCTTGCTGGAGTGGATGGGATATATTTTTGTTTGTTTAAATATTTTATTTTAGTCTTTCTCCATATTAGAATAAATTAAAAACTATTTAAGCAACACAATAGGACAACCATAATTAATAGACCTAATGCTATTAACCACAGAAGCTCAAGCGATTGAAAAAACTGGAAGTGGTTACGCTTATTTAGAATTTTGCCAATGTCAAATTACAAAGAGGAGTGTTTTCATTTTATTTAAAATTTTAAAATGTGCTTGTAAAGGCAAAGCATTGTCTTTATACTTTGTCAACTTTTTTCTTTAAAGTTTTAAGTTTCCATCTTTCTTTATATAGTGCTTTGGTTTATCAAAATGGATTCCATTTTATTAATAAAATTATATAGTGATGGAGTTTGGATGTATTGTCCTCTCAGAACTCATGTGGAAATCTGACCCCCAATGTGGCAGTGTTGGAAGCTGTTTGAGTCATGGGGCAGATCCCTCATGAATGGATTAATGTTCTCCCTGGGGGAGAAGGGGTAATGAGTGAATTCTCACTCTATTAGTTCCCATGAGAGCTGGTTGTTTAAAAGACCCTAGCACCTCCTCTCTCTCTCTCTTGCTCTCTCTGCTTCCATCACCTTGCAGTGTGAGACCTCTGGGTCACTGTTACCACCACCAGATGGACTTTGGATTTCCCAGCCTCAGAAACTGTAAGCAAAAAATTTCATTTTCTCTATAAATTATCCAGTTCCAAGTATTTTGTTATAGCAACACAAAACAGACTAATACACATCTATGAGTAAAAAATATTTTATTTTAATAATTTTTTATTTAGAATAATTTTAGACTCATGGAAGTTGCTAAAATAATACAGAGAGTAACAGATAAGACATAGCAGATTCTAGGAATACCTAAGCCCACATACTGATGTGAATGTGATTCAGAGGCTAGACGGATTTGAATTGGGGCCAAG
Source organism: Cynocephalus volans (assembly GCF_027409185.1). Classification (NCBI taxonomy): domain Eukaryota; kingdom Metazoa; phylum Chordata; class Mammalia; order Dermoptera; family Cynocephalidae; genus Cynocephalus; species Cynocephalus volans. Next base: position 104,784,438 of record NC_084461.1, read on the forward strand.
AGCAGGTGGGTTGAGGACTACTTAGACCTCTCAGTTATGCCGAGAAACAAACCACAAGTTTCATCTACCACAGACGTTATCAGTAGCTGGAGGGAGAAGCAGAGGATAATATGGCCTTAAGGAGCATCCCCACCCCTGCCAAACCTTTCCTCTATGTTAAAGTGACACTTAGGCTAGGAGAAGAGAGAGCAGGAAGAAATCCCCAGAGACAACATTTACCCCCAACAGACTGAGTTACTTTTAACTGGCAAGTTTACATTTCTTTTTCTGCCTCCCCTCTGACAAAAATGGGACTTTAGAGCAAGATGAGACCATTACATAAAGTAATCTACACTTACATGGCAACACTTTCACAGTGTGTTAAATTATACACCTCACTGTACTTTGATGACTGTAATTCCTAAATCTGTATCACCTTTACTTCATAGTCAAGTCATATTTATTTGGGCACTTATTGTACTAGGCACTTGCATTTACCTATCCCTGTTGGCTGTGGTCCCGGATTGGCCAGCATCAAGTTTTGCTTCTGGGAAGTGGGATCTTGGCTCCCCAGCAATGGCTGAGAGAAATTTAATTCTTGCTCATGTTGTGGCCTGGTGGCTGAATGCACCTCCTCGTAGGTTTCTCACTTACATTTCTGAACATAGAAATAATGTGCCCTGCTTTTTCTTTTTTGAAGATATTTTTTCCCTTTTTAAACAGAAGAACAGGGTTATTGGATGAAACAAGAAAGATTACCACACAAGATTGAGACTGTTACGCTGCTGTGCTGATCTGGGAACTTGCTCCATGCCGGAATTAGGCAAAGGGGCCAGTGCACAGCTTGGTAGACTTCCTCACTGGATATAACATGAGGAAGACTAGTGTCAGGCTAGATCACAGACCCTTCTACCCCGTCCTGTGCAGGTCCTGAGTCAGGTAAGCAGAAGAAAAACCAAGTAGCCGCTGGCGATGTGGACATGCTTTATTTTTAGACGTGAGCTCTGCCAACCTGCAGTTCAGAGCTGCTGCCTTCCATACTGAAGGTACACAAAAGTGGCAACAAGCTAAGAAGTACCTGGGCACACATGCACACTAACTCTACTCCCATGCAACTTGTTTACAACGGATGTGCTGAATCATACCCAGCCGGATATGAGGCGAAAGGGCCTGACTGGGCTAACTCCATTTTCCTCACACTCCACCCCTCCAGGGTCTCTCACTGTACAATCTACGCATCTGTGATCTTCCACAGTGTTCCCTTAGCAAGGATGGCTCACCCTTGCATCCCTATACCCTCCGTACTTATTGTGCATTCAATACACCTTGAGGCTTGTCCCCGTAGCTCTATCCTTTCAACTATTAGCCACAAAAAACCCCACCCATACACATGTTCAGTTAGTCGTTACTATTGGGGTGATTGTCCACAGGAATCCTGCAGCCACACTGGTTGGAAACTTGGTGCATATTCAGCAAGCCGGCACATTGGCCACATGAATGTATGTATGTATCCAGTCAACTCTGGTGCCTGCAGCCACAATACTATGGGCAAAAAGACAAAAAAGTTATTGGCACCAATAGAGGTAATTCTCGTCCCTCTGGCAGAATACCTGCCAGTTTACCATCCTGGAAAGAACGGTTGCAGGAACAGGTGCTGCGGCTCTACTCAACAGAGCCTCCACTGGAGAGGGCCCACCCTAGCGGGGTCTCTCATTTAAGATCCTGACTGTCGGCCATAACCACTGTGTCCACCCCTTCAGGGATGGGGATTGGGTGGATAGCCTTAGTCCCTTTTTTCAGAAGGCCACTGCCTGGGGATGATATGGCACATGTAACTGCCACTGAATGGACAACTGGGAAACCCACTTCTGTACTTCTTGTCCAGTAAAGTGGGTTCCATTATCACTTTCTGTGACCAGAGGCCATCCGTACATGGCCGTAAGGCTATTCAACACCTTAATAGTGCTTACCTGGTCTGGGGCCTTACTGGACCATAGAAACAGAAGACCAGTAGCCATATCAATGGCTGTGGAGATATGCCTGTAGTTCTCTGGCTTTGGCAGTGATCCCACAAGATCCACCTGCCCCATGTTAGGAGCATCCTCCTCTCGGGCTTTCTGCCTATCTCCATGTGTCACCCAGCAAGTCATCAAGGGTACATCTGCCCATCGGGGGCATTCTTTCTCGGGTTTAGGCAGCACCTGGCAGGCCATTGACCGCACGGTCTTGCAGCCAGCATGTTGCATTCTCCAATTTAGCCACCCAGCTACATCAGTGTCTGGGGCTCTCTCCAGCCCTCTTACCTTAGCCAGTGTGTCAGCTTCATCATTGCCTGGACTGGCTAAGGGGAAATGTCCTGTGACATGGAAGAGACTTATTTCCTTTCCATGTCCTAATTCCCATAACTCTTGCCACATGACTTGTGCCCGCAGGGGTCAGTGGACTACCATCCACCATTGATATTTCCAAGTACATATCCAAAGGGTATTTGGATTATTAATTTATTATTAATTGTACTGGCAGGGAGCAGGGTCGAATAGCTCCAGAGGACCTTCTCTCATCTGTAAATTTGTGCCCAAAGCCAGGAGATGCTCAATAAATACTGAATGCATGAATGACACCCTATGACTCTTCTCAACATACAAATGCAAAATTCATTTCGGAGCACTTGTTAAAGTTTTTTTGTCCCCTGAGTTCCTATTTCGGGAAGTCAGTGGTGGGAGGCCCAGGACTCTGCATTTTGACAGCTCCCGGATGATTTTTATACAGGAGGTCCAGGAATTACATTCTGATAAATCTTCACCATCGCTAAGAGTGATTTTCCTTCTTAGGGGCTATATCCGAAAGCCACAATAGGGGCCGCGTGCTATCACTCTAAGCCAGCGCCTGAATCCAGAAAACGTTTGTTGTGTGAATGACGAAACGATAAGTGAACAGATGAACAAAGGATACCAAGTCAGCCACTTTGCCACACACGTCTCAGCAGCTCCCATTGCTTCTTTGCGGGAATGACCCTTTCAAGCCAAGCGTCTTTGGCAGGTTCTCCCAGAGCGGAGTCACGCTGGACTACATTTCCCAGTGTACTTAGGAAGCCCCGCGCAGGCGCACTTGAAAAACTACGGCGCTCGTCCTACCAGAAACTGGTAGGTCACTCACTCGCGTCCCGCCCCCGCCAGTCCCCTGTTGTTCTCTGTCCCCCAGTCTGAGCCCAGAGGCTCTGATTGTGTGCGTGTCGCTTCCGGCCGGACTCATGGACTTGCCGCTGAGGTTTGATGGGCGGGTGGTACTGGTCACCGGCGCAGGGGGAGGTGAGCACGCAAAGGTTGGAGGGTCGGCGCGCCGTCTCGTTCTCGCACCGCGGGCCCCCCCCCACTTTCGGGCCCGGCATACGCACGCAGCCGCAGCTGTAGGGGCTAAAGACAGTGGTGGAGGGGCGGCTTGAAGAGTGAGCAGCGGGACGGGTGGTGGTGTAGGGCAACAATTGTTCTCGGGGCGCCTGATCTGCTGGGCGTGGGTTGGGGAGGGCTGGTTAGCCTTAAGTGGAGCCAGAAACTCCTGGTTATTCAGGCAGGTGCAGCCCGCTTCTCCCCTGCACCCCAGTGGAAGCACCCCAGGGTCGCAGGTCTTGCCTGAGAGGAGAGGCCAGGCTGGGCTGCGGTTGCAGAACTGGGTAAAAGTTCTTTCTGACGCTCGTCTGTGGCGTCGTTTGCGGCCCTTGTCTAGTCTTTTAAAGGCCTGGAAAGCCGCTGGGGAGCTGGAATTCGGTCCCCCCCTCCCTCAAGAGGTGTAGAGATGTCAGCCCCTTGCCTTTGAAAACTCAGTTATTCAGAGTTTGTTTCCTTCTGTCGGATGATATTTATTTATTTATTTATTAATTGTTTTGGCGAGCTGGCCGGTACAGGGATTGAACCTTAGTCTTTGGTGTTATCAGCCCCATGCTCTAACTACTTGGAAGCCCGACAGTCCATTAAGTTTTTTTAAAGAGGGCGTCCAATAAGAGCCCTCCTTGTTGGCCTTTGTATGCTTAGCAAGCCACACACTATACTCAAAGTCCACTGGAGTCTTGGCAAAGGTTGTAAACTCAAATGTGTACAGAGGTCAGGCAGATGATAAAAGTGATGATAGAATAAAATGGGAGTGGGATGGGAACAGTGAGGTACTGGAGAGCAGAAATGTTTCTGAAGTAGGCCAGTCGGTGGGAAAGTTGCCAGATCTTCCTATCTCAGGAGAGGCAAAATGGAGAATTGTTATCTGAAATAACTCTATTTTTAAAGGACAGAAAATTAAAACAAACCACTTATACCCACAGAGATGCTCTACAGTGAGATTTTACATTAGTTTCCCACCAGTGGGTGACCTCTGTAATCTCCAAGTGCAGGAATCTTGACCTTATGCACCTTTGATTCCCCGCTGATAGTACCTTATATCAAGAAAGGCCTTCATGCATGAATTATTTGAATTGTATATTAAAAGTCAAGAGCAATGGAATTCTGTCAGTTAATTCATGTGTACTTTTACATCTCCATTGATAAAATGGATTCTTATGCTGTGTCTCAGAAAATGCTTTTGGTATTAATTGATAGCTAAGTATTTTATACCCACAGCTATTTTCATCCTACAATGATGTTTTTGGAAAACATTTTGTTTACTCTTTGCTTTTAGTAGAAATAATGTCATGTACTCAGTGTTTTAAACCTCTTTTGACAGTGACTTGCAGTATGCTGTACCTTTTACATCAGGACTCCAGTATACATACACACAACGCACACACACACCCCATCTATATTGGAAACAAGCTCATGATATGGTAACATAATAAATGCAATGCACTTTGAAATTTTCTGTTCTATTTTATTTAATAAGTTCTGATTGCAACCCACCAAACTGATTTTGTGAAATGTTGATGAGTTTAGACGATTATGAGCTTAGCACTTCCTGTTCATAAACTGGTCGAGTTCTCTCTCATCCATTCAGGGTAGATTAAATTCTAAGATAAATTATTTGGTGATATCTTATAGTTTTGGAAAACTTTATATTTTGGGTTCTTTTTGGAAGAGCCTGATAATTTATCCATCTATTTGTTATTTGTATACTTATTAATCAATTAATTTATACTAAGTATGTTACCAATTAAATTTATCCATTTATCAGTGAAATTTATCAATTAAATTAAATTTTTAAAAATGTGAGCACATTAAAAAAATTAAGCAATGCAAAAGTAAGCCTTGTACCCCTGGTTGCCAGCCACACAGTTCTGTTCCCCAGAGGTAACAACTAATTGCCAGAGTTTCTTATGTATACTTCCTGAGATATTCTATGCCTATAAAACTTCTGTAGACATATATATTCCTTTTGGGATATATAAATTTATACCTCATAGCTCTGAGTCAGAGTTAAATACTTTTTTCTGTGTTTGGTGATTGTATAGTCAAAATTCAGTTCAGGATACAGAAATCACTAGATATTTTAAGCAGGAAAGGATTTAATATTGGCAAATGGGTTTTAGGCAGGTCCTCTTGGAATGATTTCTGGAATAATGTGGAACTGGTCCATTAGAGGAGCCAATACCTCTGAGGCTGTCATTGGAGCTCTGCCACAGCTCAAGTAGCCACTGGACACCAGGGACCTGAAGTGTGGAAACTGCCACCAGGGATTGGGGAGCTGGATCAAGAAGTTGCCTCTGTAGCCACTGTTTCTTAATATGTAGGACGTCTTAACCAACAGTGACAGCCAGAACTCACAGTAAGGTGGCCTCTGCCCCACTTCCACCTTCTGAATTCCATGTAAATATGTCTAATGGTGGAACCCATATCTAGCATCCCAGCAGCTAGGTAGAATAGTAGGAAACGGTAGGTAGAATAGGTGGAAAAATGTAGTTAAGCTTTCCAACCTCTGTAAGCAGAAGAAGATGGAATAGAGACTGAGGGTACCAATGAAGCCTACCATTGTAATATAATTAATTGCTCATCAGTTACTTTAAAATGGAGGAGTTGAGTGGACCAACAAAACTATGCTGACATTTCTTCAACTTCCTGATTATTTTATTTTCAATTAGGATTGGGCCGAGCCTATGCCCTGGCTTTTGCAGAAAGAGGAGCATTCGTTGTTGGTAAGTTGGTGGATTTTCTTTTTTAATCAGTAGCTGATAACTAAAGTACAGTTTTCATAAGCTATCTTTGTCTTTCTATCAAATAGTTTGTCAAGGTTGAATTTCATCATTAATTTTTACTTCTGCCAGAAAAATTTTGCCCCCCTCAAGGCTAACTTTTTAATTTACTTTTTAAAGTAAATTGGTTTCACAGAATTTCCAGCTTAACAGAATTGATAAAGAGGGGCAAGCATTCATTATATAAAAGGAAATTCTTGACTTCAGTAAATTGTGGGCTGTAAGTTTTTGAGATAGAAGGCTTATCTACTGGCACAAGATCAAAGGAGAGTCCCTGTAAGCATGCTGAAAAAAGTAAGAACTGAATTTCGAGAACTGGAATTTAAGAGTCAGGGGATCCAAAGTATGGATTTCTGATTTCTTTCATCAAAACTTTTCAGTTGGAAGCTTTTTTTATTAAAAAAATGAAAAACAGGATTTAATTGGGGGGGGTAATTACTTGAGTTTTAGTTTTATTTCGGGGAGGGGAGTCAATTGGAAGATACTGTATTGAAGAATCCAAAAGGTGGGAGGTTTTAGTAATCCAAATGGTTTGGACTGGACTTAATGTACTTGGCAGTTGGTATGGGAACAGGAGTGAAGTTCACAACCAAGTCTCTGTGGGGAATAACTGAATGGACATTAAGTGCAGGGGGTGTGTAGGGCAGATGTTATGAGTCAATATTTATTAGTATCTTTACTGGGATAAAATTGTTGATCCACAATGACCTCCTAATCCCAGCTTTTCTACATCTTACTATGGAATACAGAGATACAAATTTCCCTCAATTTGATTATAGAGACATGTATAAGCATACCTGGGAGATATTACAGGTTTGATTCCAGACCTATAATCACAGTAAAGCAAATCATACAAATTTTTTGGTTTCCTATTGCATATAAAAGTTATGTTTATACTATGCATATAAAAGTTATATAGTCCATTAAATGTGCAGTAGCATTATGTCTAAAAAATGTACATATCTTAATTAAAAAATACGTCATTGCTAAAAAATACTAATGATCATCTGAGCCTTCACTGAGTCTTAATCTTTTCGCTGGTGAAGGGTCTTGCCTCAGTGTTGGTGGCTGCTGACTGATCAGGGTGGTGGTTGCTGAAGGTTGGGGTGGCTGTGGCACTTTCTTAAAATAAGACATCAGTGAAGTTTGCTGCATCCATCGACTCTTCCTTTCACAGAAGATTTCTCTGTACCATGGGATGCTGTTTGATAGCATTTTACCCACAGAACTCTGTCAAAATGGAAGTTAATCATCGTAAACCCTGCCACTGCTTTATCAGCTAAGTTTATGTCATATTCTAAATCCTTTGTTGTCATTTCAACAATGTTCACAGTATCTTCACCAGGAGTAGATTCCATCTCAGAAACCACTCTTTGCTCATCCATAAGAAGCAACTCCTCATCCGTTAAAGTTTTGTCATGAGATTGCAGCAATTGAGTCACATCTTCAGGCTCCACTTCTAATTCTAGTTCTTTTGTTATTTCTGCCACATCTGCACTTATGTCCTGCACTGATGTCTTGAACTTCTCAAAATCATCTATGAGGATTGGAATCTATGTCTTCCAAAATCCTGTTAATGTTGATATTTTGACCTCCTCTCATAAATCACTGATGTTCTTAATGGCATCTAGAATGATGAATCTTTTTCAGAAGGTTTTCAATTTATTTTGCCTAGATGCATCACAGAAAACACTATGTGTGGCAACCATAGCCTTATGAAATGTATTTCTTAAATAATAAGACATGAAAGTCAAAATTATACATCATCCATGGGCTGCAGAAAGGATATTGTGTTAGCAGGCATGAACAACATTAATCTTCTTATACATGTTCATCAGAGCTCTTGGGTGACCAGGTGCATTGTCAATAAGCAGTGATATTTTGAAAGGAATCTTTTTTTCTGAGTAGGTGGTCTCAACAGTGGGCTTAGAATATTCAGTAAACCATGGCGCAAACAGATGTGCTGTTATCCAGGCTTTGTTATTTCATTTCTAGAGCACAAGAAGAGTAGATTTAGCATAATTCTTAAGGATTGTAGGATCTTTGGAATGGTAAATGAGTAATGTCCTCACTTAAAGTCATCAACTGCATTAGCCCCTAACAAGAGTCAGGCTGTCCTTTGAAGCTCTAGTTTTGACAGTCCTAGATGGCATCTTCTTCCAGTATGAGGCTGTTTTGTCTCCATTGAAAATCTGTTGTGTCCTGCAACCACCTTCATCATTTACCTTAGCTAGATATTCTGGATAACTCAATTCAGCTTCTACATTAGCACTTGCTACTTCATATGTAGCATTTACTACACTTTTATGTTATGGAGATGGATTTGTCCCTTAAACCTCATAAGCAAACTTCTGCTAGCTTCCAACTTTTTTTCTTCAGCTTCATCACCTCTCAGGCTTCATAGAATTGAAGAGAGTTAGTGCCTTGCTCTGGATTAGGCTTTGGCTTAAAAGGATGTTGTGGCTGGTCTGATGTTCTACCTGGACCACTAAAACTTTCTCCATATCAGCAATAAGGCTGTTTTGCTTTTTTGTCATTCATGTGTTCACTGGAATAGCACTTTTAATTTCCTTCAAGAACTTTTCCTTTGCATTCACAACTTGGTTCACTGTTTGACACAAGAGGCCTAGCCTTCAGCCTATCTTGGCTTTTGACATGCCTTTCTCAGTAAGTTCAATCATTTCTAGCTTTTGGTTTAAAGTGAGACTTGTGACTTTTCCTTTCACTTGAACACTTAGAAGCCATCGTACTGAAATTGGCCTAATTTCAGTATTGTTGAATCTCAGGGAATAGAGAGGCCAAGGAGAGGGAGAGAGATTGGAATGGCTTGTCGGTAGAGGAGTCAGAATACACACAATGTTTGTTGATTAAATTTACCGTCTTATATGGGTGTGGTTCGTGGCACCCCAAAACAATTACAAAGATCACTGATCACAGATCACCATAATGGATATGATAATAAAGAAGAAGTTCGAAATATTGTGAGAATTACCAAAATATGATGCAGAGAAATGAAGTGAGTACATGTTGTTGTCAATAGACTTGCTCAGTGCAGGGTTGCCACAAATCTTCAGTTTGTGAAAAATGCAGTGTCTGTGAAGCACAATAAGGTAAAGTGCTATAAAACTAGATATGTCCGTGTAACAGAAGATAAGCAAGCAACCAGGTTTTCTAAACAAGCGGACATTTAATATACAGTTGTCGCTTGGTATCCATTGGGGATTGATTCCAGGACCACTACGAATACCAAATCCGCAGGTGCTCAAGTCCCTTGATGTAAAATGGTGTAGTATTTGCACATAATCTGTGCACATCCTCCCATATACTTTAAATTATTTCTAAATTATTTATAATAAATAATACAATGTAAATGCTACATAAATAGTTGTTATATTGTGTTTTTAAATTTGCATTTATTAGTATTATTATTTATTATTATTACTTTTAAAAAATATTGTCCATTTGTTATTGGTTGAGTCTGTGGATGTGGAACCCACAGATGCCGAAGGCCAACTGTACTCTTCTTCCTCAGTGTGGATGTGTAGCTTATTTTCTGGAAGGGACACAGAGACTTTGGATGTTCCTTGTTCAAGATCATAGCCAGTGCCTCCTAATTCAATCTGCTTCTTACTTCAAGGACAAATTTTGACATTGTAGTATTTGGATAGGGGGTGCGTATTTCAGGTTCTGTTTGCCTGATTTTTCCAAGAATATTTCATGTTGGGCCTAAAGACATGTGCTGTTACTGTTTCTTTCTTATTTTTTTTTGGGTTGCTGGCTGGTACAGGGATCCAAAACCTTGACCTTGGTGTTCTTTTTTTATTTTTTTTTAATGTTGCTATTTAGTTCTTAATATTTTTACCTTATAACTTTTTATTTATTTATATCTTTTCTACTCAATTCTGTTAAGTGTAGAGATTTTGTTTTATCTTTCATATCTCTTAAAAGGACCTAGAATATTGCCTTGTGCAAAGAAAGGTACTTTGTTCATTGGTTCTTTTATTGTTGATATAGTCTCTTTTTGTGGGGAGAGGCTGATGTGTCTGATATTGGTTGAATAAAATTTTTTTTTTCTTTGACTAAGATATTTTTTAATATATATTTTTATTATTTATGTATTTATAAATATATATATTTATATATTTTTAAATTTAATATATATTTTTATTAACTTGTTTTATAAAAAATTTATAGTAATGCATATTTCCCTATTACCTTTGAATTTATTAAATTCAGATTAGGAGTGTGTGAGTTCTAAGAAAAATATAAAATAAACAGGAACAATATTTCTACTTTTTCTCTTATTACCTTATGATAGTAGAGATGATATTGCAGCAAGTCCTGGTGAAAGTCAAAGAAGGCAGAAGAAAAATATTTGCTAAACTTGGCTGGAAGCCAGGTTTAGTTTACTGTTAAAGGGGAGATTTCAGTCTGCATGACACTGCTGAACTTTTGACTGATGTTTTCTATACCTTTTTTGGCTGTGTCCTACCCGTGAACTTTCTAGGCCACCAACATCTTGTGTTCTTCCTTACCATGACTACCCTTTACTTTAGCTTTTTTACATGCTCACATAGACACCCTACTTCCAGGTTGCACCACATGCACTAACATTTCTCCTCTGTTAATTTGTTTCTGCTTAGCATAATTTTTACCTGAGTAAGCAAAAGATAGTAAAGAGGAATAAGCAAACCTATGATGTTATGGTGATATCAGGGTTTTTTTTTTTTTTTTTTGGAAAAGTGATTAATCAGATTATTTTTTGACCAGCTCAGAGGCCAATAAAAAGACCTTAAGATATACAGTAGGTTGTTTCTCATATAAGTCATCTTTTGCTAGGTTATTCTAGATTAAACAACCTCTAAATCTCAGTGGCTTACAATAATAAAGGATTATTTCATGCTTATGTGACCTTTTAGCTCTGGTCATCCGTGGCTGTGCTTTATGTGTCTTCCTCATTTTGGGATCCCAGCTGAAGGAGCAGCTCCTGTCTGGGACATTGTTGTTTTTGGTGCAGAGGGGAAATAGTGGATCTGTTTGATGGCTCTTAAAGCTTCTGTTCAGAAGTGGCGTGCCACTTTCATTCATGTTTCATTGGCTGAAGGAAATCACTTGGCCAAGTCCACAGTTAAGTGAATCTTTTAAGATATTCTCTAATTTCATGTTACTATAATGGCTGTGTTTTGTATTCCATCACATAAGGCATTATGGAATACTTAAATTTGGGTATAAGAACTACTAAGCCTTATGCTGTTACTGTAACAAGGGACATTTGATTTTGTATAAATTACATCTTTCAGGAAACATTGGCACATACTGAAGTAGGTGCTGGGAATTGAATAGTTTTGAGGTTTCCTTAGTAGATGAGCCATATCCAGTTCCTTGAATAGTAAGTTTTATCTTGAGGACATGAATAAAAGAAAGACTGAAGTGTTCCAGCAAGAAGAACCTCTTCTTAGTAAGGAAGGCAGAAAGTTTTCTTCTCTTGAATCAAAGAAGTAACACCTTTGGGTAAATTCAATTACAGTCCTTTAAAGTAAAATTACTTGACTTCTTTTCCATGCTGCAGTTGCATAATAACTGGTGAAACTGAGTCTTAAATTCTCATGGGTTGATGCCAGAGCCTGTGTTTTTAAATCATCGTGTGATGCTGACAGCTGGGAAGTGAACGTTAGTGTGGAAAATGTATTGCCCTTGAAGTCAGGTCAGGCTTCAAATCCTGGCTCTGCTGCCTAATTACATGATCTCTCTGTAGTTGTCTTACTTACCTTCCAGGATTATGATGAGATTAAATGACATAAAAAATTAAAGCCCTTTGTAGAAGGAAGAGAAAGGAACCAATATTAGTGCCATGTACTAGGCACTGTGCTCAAGAACTGGATGTATCAAGTGAACCTGAGGTCTTGTTCACTCAGGGGGCATCCCAGCCCCCTTATATAAAACATGTTTCTCCTATAGGCACTTGAAGTAAAAGGGCTGCTTTAGGCACTGATATGTTCTCTGCAAGTGTAAGCATAGTGCTTTGCTTAGTGATCAATATAAGCTGATTGAGTAAATAACTTAAACTTATATAACACAAGAAGCACATGTGGATTCCAGCTTATAATGAATGAACCCTATACATAATACCCTTATCTCCCCTAAATGTCTCCATAACTGTCACCAACCCAGATTATAGGGGAAAACCTTTGAATAGCTTTAGAATAGCTCTTATTTATCATTTTGAAAGCCCTATTGAAAAAAAAAATAAAGCTAATTGACTTAGCATCGAATGGATTCATTTATTCAACCAATAAGTATTTATTGAGTGCCTATTATGTAGCAAGCACTATTCTGGATGCTGGGGGAATATAGTGGGAATAAAAACAGAGTGCCTTCTTCATGGAGCTTACATTCTAATGGGGGGTAGCAGAGGGACAGATAATAAATACATATGTAAAAAATACAGTAGATAGTGGTAGGTGCTATGGAGAAAAAATAAGAGTGAATGGGATAGAAAGAGGACTTTTGAGGAGAGATCTGCAGGAAGTGAAAGAGTGTGCTTTGCAAGATTTGGGTCCCAAGAGTTTCTGGGGGAGCAGCTGGTGCTGAGACAGGAGCAGGCTTGGAGTGTTTCATGGTTAGCAAGGTGGCCAGTGTGGCTGAGTGAGCAAGGTTAGCAAGGGGAACAAAAGTGAGAGATGAAAACAGGGAGGTTGCAGGAGGCTAGATCACAAGGGTTGTTTAGTTCAGAGTAAGGACTGGCTCTTACCAAGATTGAGATGGGGAGCCATTGGAGGGTGTGAATAGCAAGATGACCTGATTTAAGTATTAAATGGATCATTCTTGTTGCTACTAGGTTGTAGTGGAGCAAGAGTGGAAGTGGAGAAGAATAATGGACATATTGGATTTATTATACTATTCTTTTGGTATATGCTTTGTAATTTTCCATTAAAAAAAAAAAGTGGAAGCATAGAGACCAGAGACTATTGCAATAATCCACAGACGAGATAGTGGTGGTTTAGATTGGGTGGTGGGGATGGAGGTGGTGCAAAGAGGTTAAATTCTGGACATATTTTAAAGGAAGGTATGGCAGGATTTGTTGATAGTTTGTGGATTGTCAGGGATGATTCCAAGGTTTTTGAGTTGGACATATGAAAGGATAGAGTGGCTATTTACTGACATAGGAAAGACTGAAGGAGCAACAGATTGGAAGAGAAGAGACATTCCTATTAGACTTTCAGATGGAGATACTAAGTAGGTGTTGCTTTGCTCCCCACGGATTTGTCACCCCACTTCCCGTGGGTGACAGAGATGCAAAGAATTACTCAAAGCCCATCTCTTCTGAGCAGTGAGAAGCCCCAAAGTGGTTAGCTTTCCCTCCAGCAAGAGGGATCCCTTCCTTGGGAAAATTAACACCGAATTGGGGTTCTCTTCCTGCATTTGTCTTCCAGACCAGGAAGTTACAGGAAGAGAACAAAGGTGGGGTTTTAGTTTAACAATATAGGCTGGTAACTTTCAGTGAAACAAGCCAGATGACATTCCAGTAAGGCTATCAATAAAAGCTTTGATCTTAACAAACATTCCTTTTCCCTCCGGCAGTTTCTCAGTGTCTTTACAGAACAATCAGTAACTAGTCTGTCTTTGAGCCAGCAACCTGCTGTGCCACAAATCTTTATCTTACACCAGAGACTTATAGCCCGAGGAAAATTTCCTGTCCTTGCAAGGTCAATATTTGAAACTGCAAGACTTTGGAAAACCAGGCCCTGTGAGGTTCATTTGCTTTATAGTATAATCTACAGGTAGGCAGTGGGATGTAGCTCTTTGTAGTTGGGGGGACATGTGGAGGCTAGATATATGATACATAAATCTGAGTATTCTCAAGTTATAAATGGTATTTAAAGCTAAGAGACTGGATCAGATTACCTAGGTAGTGAGTACAGATAAACAGAAGAGGTCAGAGGACTGAACTCTGGATGACAGTCTCTCATTTTCACTTTTCGTCTTCCTTTAAGGATACCTTTGATGCCTTCTTGTTGAGGCAAAGAAAATGAGTTAAAGGGATCTAACTCAAGATACTGCTCTTTGAACTACCACCACATTTTGGAGTCTTTCAGATATTTAGATACATACATGGCCATTCTGGAAAAGATTCCTGATGAACTAAGGTGATTGTATCTTTCTACCAAACACTGAAAGCGGTGTAACTATATGTTTTCTCCTGTTTCCTTGGCTGTCAAGAAGCTTGAGAGTAAACCTGACACTTTCCCCAGAGTAACTGCCATTAGCCTTTGCTTCCAGTATGCTTGTCTTTCCCTGACATAACTTCTTGTTAATTTTCCCCTTCTTTAATAGTCCTATCACACTTGCATTTCATATTTAAGTCACTTCAAATACTTTTTGGTAGCAGTAAAGGCATAAACAAAATACAGGAAAAAAAAATCCCCATCGGGTCCACCGCTCTAAAATCAATGAAATGATTCTTAATGCTATTGTTTGCTATAGGAAACTTTATATCAAAATGGGAGAAAAGGCATCAAGTATAAGAAACAGGAATGTATGGAAAGACATCCAAGAAATAGTTAATAGCAGGTACCTCTGGGAGAGATTAGGGTAGGGGCAAGAATAAAAAAGGAATTTTTGGTTCTGCACAGTATGAATTTCTTTAAAGCATAAAAAAGTAAATAATCCCTCCAAAAAATAAATATATTTATAATATGATATTGCCCTTCTTCTTATATACACTTGGATTACTCAGGACAAAGGATGTCACATAATCAGTACATTTAAAAGTTATTCTGATTTTGCAGAATTGGGAAGCACCATTTTACTTTGGAAATAAAAATAGTTTATAGATTTGTCATTGCTAATAGATGTGCTGTAGTGACAAGTCCTTGGACTGAGTATGTATATGAACATGAATATGTGTAAGTGTAATTATAAATCACTCTATAAGTGTAAAGCATTATAACATTATTACTCTTGGTAGGTAAGTGGAGAGTCAGAAATTTCTATATAAATAATTTTCCACACTGGTCTACAGCAAAAAGAAGGAAGTGCCTGTGGTACATTGAAGCTTTAACGTGAGGCCAGACTACAGGGTATATTCAGTGTTAGGCAGTGAATAATAGGGAAATCCTCTGCAGTTTTTGAGCAAGGGACTGACATAGTGTAAAGGCCACATTAGGAACATTACCCAGCAACAGTCTGATGATAGGTTAAGACTGGAGGCAAAAGACTACCTGGGAAGCAACTCTAGTAAATCTAGGCATGAAACGATAGAACAGTAAAGAAGTGGAGATAGTTCCTAAAAAGAACTGGCAACTTCTCAGTACATAAATTGTCTACTTTGAGTCCAAAGCACCCAGGACAGTGCTGGATACAGAGTAGGAACACAATAAACATTTAAAGAATTCTAATGAAATCGTTGACAAGACCTAATGACCCAGTGGCCTGAGCTGTCCAGAAATGGAAGAAGGGATAGAGTGCCTGGGGGAAGTCTTACACAGCAGTGAAGTGACACTGAGAAGAGGGGGACAGTTTGAAGAAGATAATGCTCAGTTTGATTTGCATTTTTTTTGTGTAAACTAAAAGTGAGACATGGCCCCTCAGCTGGTTTAGCAGCCCTGATAACAGGAGACCCTAGCACATTTTTTCCTGTAGTCTTTGGAGCCAGTAGTCAGAGAAGGCTGGGAAGGACAGAGAGAAAGAACAAGAAAACCAGTTTCTAAGAATAAAGACATATAGAGCAATATATAAGACAAATCCAGATTTCTCAATCTGGTTTATATAACAATACACTGAAAAACAGTGTACAGAACACTCATCAAGTAATATTGATGCTCAGACGTGACCTTTATTTGTCAGGATTTTAGTAAAGGAATTTATGATTTGCAACATGTATAACAAAAGAATTAAAATCTTTTAAAAATAAAGGACACAAAGTTTATAACAAAGATGAATACCCCAAATAAAATGTGGACTAAACAGGCAAAACAATAAGAAATATAAAGAAAGAGCCAGTAAGCCCATGAAAATAAAATATTGCTTTACTAATGCTCAAAGAAATGTAAATTAAAATAATAAGCTACAATTTATAGTTATTTTTCAGACCGAAAAGAATGATAATAGACAATGTGAAGATTTGGGGGAACAGGCATTCTTACAAACCTGTGGTCTTATTTTTCAGGCTGTCTTTTTTGTACTTTATATTTATTTATCCATTTACCTACTTATGAATACCTTTTATAAGATCTTAGTGTGTTTTAGAATTCCCTGGATGCTTATATTCCCAATATAGCAGATATTTAATAGAATTTTGAGTTTGGATTTTTAGGGAAAACTTCTGTAATCTTTAATAGGCTATTCAAGTCACTGTGTTACTTAAAATGACAGAAATAGGGAAAATATTTTGTGTCTTAAAAGAACCTTCAGTTCAAACCAAACTGGATTTTGTATGGAGAAATTACAAATCTATGACACTTTGGAATATTTTGATGGTTTCAACTGAAAAGATTCTATCCTTACGTATCATAATCTTACCATTTTTACTACCTTTTTAAAAGCTATTTGTTTAGTGGGGTGGCTCGTCTAACTTTTCCTCTATATCTTTGCCAGCAAATTTGATTTTTTTTTCCTGGTGGAAATAATAATAATAATAATAATAATATATGTGTGTGTGTGTGTGTGTATATATATATATAATATATATATATATATATTTTTTTTTTTTAGGAGAAAAGAAACTTGCTTACAGCATTAGGGGAGCAGAGTGGTATTGTAGTAGGTCCAGGTTCTAGTCTAAATTTTGCCATTTTTATATAGCCTAGGCGCCTGAGGTTAGATACCTAACCTTTTCCAAACTGTTTTCTCTCATCTGTGAAAATAGGAACACTTGTTACTGCCAATCACTTAAAAAGCTATAGGGAGATTAAATGCATCATTTTACATAGTGGTTCTTTGAAAATGTGAAGTACACACATACCAGTATAAGTTGTTGGTATTATTATAATTATTATTACTAGAATTTCAGTTATACATTTAAGCGGTGTCACATAGTGTGGATACATTTCTCTTCATATATCATTGCAAAAACTCTTTTTAACATCGTTGCTGTCCAAGCACTTCAGCATATAACCACCACTTCCTGTGATTGAGCTCTGGTGATAGAGGGATGACTGACTGGGTTAGTGTTAATTTCGTGCTAACCAATGTAGAGACTTGTTTTTAATAAATCTGTTGTAATATTGTTTAACTGCACATCATTAGTCTTAATAAATTACTTTTCCAGGCTTCAATGCTTACCTGTTTGGAAGCACTTTGTAAAATTTCCACTTGGGGGTAGTGTTTCACTGCACAATTGAACAATTCTTTCTTAACATATATATCAAATTTGCTAATTTTCTTTTGAACTTTCCTGTGCTTATTTTAAAACAGCCATAAAAGACTGTTTGAACATCTTGATTTTTTAAGAATTAGTTTTAACGTTTACTAGTACATATTTGTGGGGTACAGTATGTTGTTTCAATACATGCATATGCTGCACAATGATTCAGTTAGGTCAGACAGCATAGTTTTGTACCTGTTAATCCAGCACTTCTGCTCCCTGCTCCCTTCCTCCCCTCTCAGCCTCTGGTAACCATTATTCTACTCTCTACTTCTATGAAAACCACTTTTGTTTTTAAAGATTCCACATGTGAGTGAGATCATGTGTTCCTTTTTTTATGGTTATTTTGTTGATTCTATTTGCCAATCTTCCTTCTTCCTTTGTGATTGGTTTTCTCTAGCACTGTATATTGATTTCTCACCATTTATTTTTAGTATGTCTCTGATAAATTTTTGGTTATGTTTACAAAAGTTATGGTTATGGTTACAAAAAATATATTGTACTTACAACAGATTATTTTAGATTAATAACAACTTAAGTTTGATATCTAAGAAAAAAGAAAAAACCAAAGCCAACTCTCTGCTTTAGTGTCATTTCCCCTGACTTTTGGCAATTTGTTGTTTCAAGTTACATCTTTTTATATTGCCCATCTCTTGTATGGTTGTTGTATATGTTAGTGTCTTGTTAGATTTGTCTTTTAGTTTTTATACTAAGGATGTAAGTGGTTTATTCACCACCCTTATGACATTGGAATATTCTGAGGTTGTCTGTGAACTTAGTTTTATTAATGAGTTATATACTTTCAGATGTTTTCTTGCTGCTGCTTAACATTGTCTTCTTTCAGGTTGAAGAACTCCCTTTAGTGTTTCTTGTAGTACACATCTAGTGTTGATGAATTCCCTTGGCTTTTGTTTGTCTGGGAAAGACTTTATTTCTCCTTCATGTTTGAAGGTTAGTTTAGCTGGATAGAGAATTCTTGGCTGATAGTCTTTTTCCTTCAGCATCCTGAACATATCATCCCATTCTCTTCTGGTCTGTAGCGTTTCTGCTGAGAAATCCATTGAGACATGTATTGGGGCTCTGTTGAATGTTATGTGTTTCTTTTCTTTTTTTTTCATTTGTCTTTTTCGTGACTGGCACTCAGCCAGTGAGTGCACTGGCCATTCCTATATAGGATCCGAACCTGTGGTGGGAGCGTCACCGCGCTCCCAGCGCTGCCCTCTCCCAAGTGCGCCTCGGGCTTGGCCCTGTGTTTCTTTTCTCTTGCTGCTTTTAGTATTCTTTCTTGTCTTTTTTCTTTTTTTTTCCTTTGGTTTTTGATAATTTGATTACAATGTGTCTTGGGGTATTCTTCCTTGCAATTAATTTGATTGACGACCTTTGAGCTTCCTGTACCTGAATGCTGTCATCTTTCTCCATACTTGGGAAATTTTCAGCCATTATTTCCTTGAATATGCTTTCTACATCTCTTCCTTTTTCTTCTCCTTTCGGTATGCCAATTATGTAGAGGTTGTATTGCTTGATGGAGTCCTATATTTGCTGTATTTCTGTTTTCTTTTTTCTTTTTGCTCCTCTGATTTGGTAATTTCATATGTTCTGTCTTTGAGCTCACTGAATATTTCCTCTGTTTAAGTCTGCTGTTGGAGCCTTCTGTCTAGTTTTTCAGTTCAGATAATGTGTTCTTTATTTCTAGAATTTCTTTTTTTAAAAAAATTGATTCTATTCCTTTGTCAAGTTTCTCATTCTGCTCTTGAATTGTTTTCCAGATATCGTTTAATTTTCTTTCTGGATTTTCTCGTGACTTCCTGAACATCCTAAGAGGGTTATTCTGAATTGTCTGTCAGATGTTTCATGAATCTGCTGTTCCTCTGGGTCCATTGTTGGTGGTTCATTTGCTTTGTTGGTTTCATATTTCTCTATACTTTCTTGATCTTTGAATCTTTCCGTTGATTCCTAGGCATTTAAGGAGACTGCTACCTTTTCTAGGTTTTATAGGTGTTCTTTGGTGGTGTTAGACATTTACTGTTTATTATCAGAGCTTTGTTTCTGGTCCGTGGTTTTGGTTAATTCCAAAATTGGGGGAACTTCCTATGGGGACCAGCACTTGAGCTCTGTAGTGATGCTAAATTGTCGCTTTGCTGCTGATTCTCTGGGGAAGGCTTTTTGTGTGGACCGGATTTTAATTGTTGGCCTTGTAATCACTTCCAGGTCTTGTGAGGTCAGATACACCTGGGCTGTGTGGAAATTTGGGTCCAGGTTTGAGTCTTTCCAGTAAACTGCACCCCCTGCAGTTCTGTCACCCTGACGAGTCTCCATGGAGTGGGCCTGTGCTGATTTGAAGGCAGATCAGCTGTTCATGCTGCACTCCAGTGTTCTCCTGGCAAGCCAGACTGCCTTCTATACTCCAGACAATTCCTGTGGGGTGGGCTGTGTGCAGGTCCCTTGTGATGACTCACCAGCCTCTGGGTGGTTCCTTTCTTTGGTCAGCTGTGTCCCCTCCTGTGTGGTTCTGGGAACCCTGTCAGTGTTCTTGCTGGCCTGGTAGCTGGTATGGTGTACTCTGAGGCCCTCTTCTCTCCTGCATACTCCAGGCAACTTCATGCAAATGGCTCAGCTGTGGCTTTTGCTGGCTACTGTTCTGTGTGCTGTAGCTTCTTCCTACCTCTCACAGGGTGGGCCCTGAAGCTGCTGGCGCCTGAAACAGTTGAAGCAGTTTCTTCTTCCTCTCAATGCTGCTTCTCCCTCATAAACTCTGAGGGTTTCTCCTTTCTTCTCCCGAGCTCTAGAATTCCCAGGTTGGCAATCTTTTGCTTTTTAATAGTTGTAAATTGGTCAATTGCAGAGGAGAGTGACACTGGGGACCATCTATTCTGCCATCTTGATGACATCACAGTCTTGGTATTTTTTTAGCCAGTAGTTTTCTGTTATTTGAATAATTGTATGAACATGAACAATTAATACAAATTCGGTCTTTTGAGAATGTTATCACTTTTTTCATCTCTTGACGGTTGATGTAAGCCTTTTTTTTTCACATTATTTTGTGTCTTTGCAGCATTTTTTAATTTTAGTAAGACTGATACTATTTCATTGTTGGAAAAAAATATATCACAGTCCACATTTTGAAAAACTCATTTCCTTTTAAAAAAGAAAAAAAGTTAAGTGAAAACACATTTGCTCTACCTTATTTTAAGAGTGGCCAGGCATTGTGTTTTTCCTCTGTATCTTCCCTTTACTTCCTTAACCACCCAATTCCACTTTCAACCCTCACCCTAGTCCAACAAAAGAGTCATTCTGTTTTTTTTAAATGCTATTTGTAATCATCATCTTTTAAATAATGCTTCTTGTTCATTAATTATTTTGTTTAGAATACTGTTGCTACTACTTTTATTTTTAACATTTTAACTCATATACAAATCTCACTTACCAAATTTTAATATGGATTATGAAAAAAATAATACATTGCATTTTATTCTTTAGGGATTTAAGATTAATGATTAATCCATGCCTTAAACATTGTATGTTTAATCTTTCTGTTCTTTATTTTTTAATTTTATTGTGGTAAGAACACTTAACGTGAGATCTACCCTCTTAAATTATTATTATTTTTTTTAAAGATGACTGGTAAGGGGATCTCAACCCTTGGCTTGGTGTTGTCAGCACCACGCTCAGCCAGTGAGCTAACCAGCCATCCCTATATAGGATCCGAACCCATGGCCTTGGTGTTATCAGCACCGCACTCTCCCGAGTGAGCCATGGGCTGGCCCTACCCTCTTAAACTTTTAAGTACACGATACAGTAATGTTACAAGCCCTGTGTTGTACAGCAGAATTCTAGAACTTACTGATCTTGCATAATTGAAAACTTTATTCCCATTGGTTAGCAACTCCCCATTTCCAGCCTCTCCCCAGTCCCTGGCAGCCACCATTCTTTTCTCTGATTCTATGAGTTTGACTCTTTTAGATACCTCATATAAGTAGAATCATGCAGTATTTCTCCTGTGACTGACTTATTTCACTTAGCATAATGTCTTCAAGGTTCATCCATGTTTATCACATATTGCAGGATTTTCTTTTTTAAAAAAAATGCTAAATAATAATCCATTACATGTATATACCACATTTTCTTTCTTTATTCATTCATCAGTGGACATTTGGGTTGTTTTCACATGTTAGCTATTGTGAATAGTGTTGCAGTAAACATTGGAATGAAGATATCTTTGATATTTGAAGACAATTTCAATTCTTTTTTGTTTTGATTTCAATTGTTTTTGATAAATACCCAGAAGTGGAATTGCTGGGTCATGGGATAGTTTTAATTTTAGTTTTTTCAAGAATCTTCATACTGTTTTCCTGTGTACTTAAAGTGATTTTTACATTTTTTTCTTTTCTTTCTTTTTTGCTAAAAAATGGGTTGAATCATGTTCTTTTCAAAGGATAAAAAGCATTGCAAAGTTAAAAATTCTTGATATGAACATGTGTTTAAGTATTTTTGCTGTTTTAAAAATATCTGCATGGACAAACAAAGAGGCATGTTTTGAAAATACATATTTTATGGTGTGTTTAATAAGATGGGAGTAGGGTAGAAGGGAATTGGGCAGATGACTGAAGAAATACACTACTAATTAGAATTTTATTTCCAACTTATATTTTGGAGGTCTAGAAATTAATTATTCTTTGCTTGTTTTTGCATTGCAGTGAATGATTTAGGAGGGGACTTCAGGGGATATGGTAAAGGCTCCTTAGCTGCTGATAAAGTTGTTGAAGAAATAAGAAGGAAAGGTGGAAAAGCAGTGGCCAGCTATGGTATGGTATTTGAGACAACTATACTGTTTCTTTTATTTTCCTTCAACTTATGCTATTGCCCATGTTAATAATCTGTTAGTAAATATCTCAGCATTCTAGTGTAATTATGAAATTAGATTTTATCTGAGTTGGCCAAAGCTCTTTGGCTACCTATTTTATATAATATGTAAGATTTTTAAAAACTTTTGATGTAGATTATTTCACATGATTCTAACCTTTGTTCTGATGTTTATCTAATATTTTTATTAATGAGTACATGATATAACGAGTAAATTATTACAGATATGGATATGTTCTTATTTTTAAAGACCTGTTTTAGTTAGAAGGTAATATATTTCCACAGAATGATATTAAATTCTTTTAAAAATTGTTATAAAAAAATTCTTAAAATAACATAGTGTAAGAAGTGAAATGCCCCTTTTCTGTATCCAGCCTTCATATTCTGTTTTGTGGAAGTAGTCACGGCTATATGTAACTTTTTTATCTTTGTAAAAACTTTAGTCAAAGTTAGGCATTAAATAAAGCCATGAGAAAAAAACAGCAAATACAACTTTTGCATCTGATGAGTTGATCGTCATAGTATTTGTAAGGAGCCTCGTTACTTTATGATGCTAGTTGCTTACTGATTTTTCTGCAAACTAGATTGTTTTTATGGGCTGGGGATAAAATTTGAGTGACTTTATTTTGAAATTTTAGGGGAAAGGAAATAGGATATGGTTTGTTTTAAGTTTTTGAGGGAATAATGAGACAGACATTTTAGTATCTTTTTTCTACATTGGACATCTAGCAAAAATATTTTCAACTTTTTTTTTTTTTTAAAACTCTAGAGCTTTAAAAACCTATCTTATAAAGATAAAAATTCCAAACTCTTCTCCCCCCCCCTGAGTTCTGATAGGCAATCTGTATCAATCAGGCTTCAGTCAGGAAAACATAAGCCCCTCAAGGTTTTCCAAGTGTGAAGGGTAGGGAATTAGAGGCTCACACAACTGTTGGGAGGTCTGGGCAAGTGAAGGTCAGGGAAACTTTTGGTGACCAGCTCAGCCTGCAGCAGGTGATTCTCAAAAGCTCACTTACATGCGCTGTTAATCTTACATCTGTAGTCTGCTCACAATATTGCCTGCATCTGCAGCCTTCTCCTACTTTTTTACCTTCTAGGTGAGAATCTTTTATTGGCAGATCTAACTCAGGGCTACATGGGTCCCAGGGAAGGGACTGACTGTATCTATTGGCTTCTGACCTGTGATTAAAGAGAATACAGAAGAGGCAGCAATGTTGAGTTGACAACAGTCTGTTTGACACACAACTGTGCAGATGTGAGCTCTTCTCTGGGCTGGTTAGCAGAAAATAATAAAAGCATAAGATTTTATTGAGCTTTCTTTTTGTAGTTAGTATTGCAAAAACAGGTTTGTTTTCCATATATAATTATATAGCATTAACCGTGCTTTTTCAAATTAAACATGTACCTTCCTGTCTCTCAAATTCTCATTTGCATCCTGAAGGGGAAGTGCCTATGTAGCTATTTAAAATTAAATATAAATTAAAAAAAATAAAAATTTTAATTTTTCTGTGACACTAGCCACATTTTGAGCATTCCATAGCCATGTGCAGATATGTGGCTACCATATTGGATAATGCAGAAATAGAAGATTTCCATCTTCACAAGATGTTGCATTGGACAGTGCTGTTTTAGATAGTATTTGCCAAATATTTCTCATTCATCTTCTCCCCTCTCCCTTTTTTTTTTGTATGTTAAAGAATTGTCTATGGGCTAAATTTTTTTGTAATATTAGACCATCCATATTTTGTTGTGTGTCTGTGATATAAATGTATTGTTTTGGAAATATTCTGTTGGGTAAATAGTATCCATCCACCATGTGCTCTGATCCACAGAATTTAGAAGTCATTTGTGAGAGAGATTGCAGAAGTTTTGTACTAATTTCCCTTTCCCTTAGATTCAGTGGAAGCAGGAGAGAAGATTGTGAAGACAGCATTGGATGCTTTTGGAAAAATAGGTGATATTTCTTTGCCTTTATGGTTCTAACAGAGCAGCTTCTACCTTCCTCATAAAATATTTTTGAATTTACTTTTGTTTATTAGACACATCTCACTTTCTTGATAATCAAATTTTAGATTTGTTTTCTAAGTTAATTATTTTACATACCCTGCCTTATTCCATAAACAGCTTGATGTGAGTTTTATTCATATATGATTAGAGTTTATTGTTTTTTGTACCTTAAGTGCTTTAAAAACCTTATACACATTTGCTCAGTTCCCTTTTTATAATAATTCAATTAAACCCCAAATATGTTTGTAAGAAAAAATGTCAGTATTTTGGCAATAGAGGACTCAGTGGATTCTTTTGTATAATTATAATGATTTGGATAGAAATGATTCAGTGTCTTTCAGTTAATTAAGGTATCATAAGTATCTTCATTTTTAAGAAGCCCTTTACATATATCGTTTAGTCCATGTTTCTCTAGATAATCTTCCCAGTTAAAACTCATGCACTCTTAATAAAAGATTACTGAATTACTACAGGGAAGCATTACTGCAGATAAGCCCAACATGTTTACAATCTGAAAAACTTTACTTTTTGTAAATCGAATGTGCTCCCCCCTTTTTTATTTGGTCTAGTGTATTTATTTTTCTAGTTATGTTAGGTTGAACTCATAAGAGCCATATTCACATATCATCTGACAGAGGAATAGAGACCACAAAGGAGTGAAGTCATAGGGTGAAGCAACAAGATGATGGTTTAGCCTTAAAAAATAATTACTTTCTTTGTATCTTCATGCATAGAGAATGCAATTATGTGTCAAATTTCTAACTTTTTGGGGGAGGGCTTTTGACTTTTGAATGGCAAGGAACAAATCTACTAACCTTTTAACCTTCCAAGAGGATTTTGAGGTTAAAGTGAAGGATGGCTTATATTATGAATCCTCAGAATTTAAGTGTCGTGCCACAGCTAGTTCTATAGATAAGCTGATAGTATTTAAGTTGAAGGTAGAGGTGGGAAAATGTAAATATCCTCATATAAGTTTAAGAGGAAGATGCTGATATAATGTGATACTTGTGTTTTTGTGAATGAGTTTTTTTTGCCATAGGTGTAAAATTTTGTTTTGACAGCCAATTTTGAAAGAAATATGAGTTGTAAGCAAATGCACGTTAATATGCTTGCTTTTATATTTGTGACTTGGATTTTTTTATATTGTAGATGTTGTGGTCAACAATGCTGGGTGAGTATTTCTTTTTTCATTTTTAGTGAATGAGCATACAGTTATTTTTTAAGTGTATACTATCCCCCCTGCTTCTTACCCTATGTAATATCAATTTTTTAGAATTCTGAGGGACCGCTCCTTTGCTAGGATAAGTGACGAAGACTGGGGTAAGTTGTTTTTAATATGTATGTCTGTGGAATATACCTACCCACTTAACTTTTTTAATATTTGATAAATTTATACATTTAAGGAAAATCCTGCTTCTACCTACTTTTGCTTCTGCTAATATAAATGATGAATAAGCGCTGTACTGCAAATGATCAATAATTGGAAGTAGCCTATTTTTTTTTTCAACATTTGATGAATTAAGAAAATGTTAAATCTTTCAGCAGAAGTTATCTAAAAGGGTTTTGTTTCTTTCAATTTGTTTCCCCCTTTTTCTCAAGTGGTTGTCAGCATTTTCTAGCAGTATAAACTCTTTCTTTCTTTCTTTTTTTTTTGTGACTGGTAAGGGGATCGCAACCCTTGGCTTGGTGTCGTCCGCACCGCGCTCAGCCAGTGAGTGCACTGGCCATGCCTATATAAGATCTGAACCCGTGGCCTCGGCGCTCCCAGCGCTGCACTCTCCCGAATGAGCCATGGGGTCGGCCCAGTATAAACTCTTTCTAACAGCCTTTAACATTCTTACCTAGCTGTGTGATTCTTTTTTCAACAGCAGGAGTAGGATATGGAAGGGAGTGTAGGGCACTAAAAATGATGGAAATATGTAAGTAGGATAGGACAAAACCTGGATGTAATTTTGAAGCTTCTAATAAATAGGAAAGATTTCCATGTTTCTTTGCCACACTGGAAAGATCTAGTTTAGATAATGAACAAATCACAGTTATGAATTATTTTTTTTCTTTTGCTCTTTTTTGCCCTTACTTTCATTGGCCATCAGAACTAAAACAACCAACCAACCAACCAGTGGTGGCTGTGACAGCGGCAGGCATAGCAACTCAGGTGCAACAATTGTATCATAGTTTATAAAGTGTGCTTCTGGAGAATATTGCCAGAAGTTCTTTTGAAAGAAGAAAAATATCTTTGTGATTTAGAATTAAGCAAAGAAGAGCTTTTAGTTTCCACTGCACTTGTCACAACTGGGGTAAAATCTTTTTTCTCCCGAAAAAGATCAGATTTGCTGGCAGAGGGGGCTTATGTTGGTGCTTTTCTCAGAGCTGTGATGGGACTGGGGTATTTTCTTTTCTGATTCCATCCTACTAAGTCTACCATCCTGACTACACTTTCCTTTTTAAGTTCGTCTTCTCACTCTTGCATTCTTCTCAAATACACATGAAAACATTTGTTGAAGCCACAGACTGAAGCAAAAATAAGTAAGAATGATTAAAAAACTCTACAGGAGAATCAAATTAAATCTAGATTTGTATATCTAAACAACATTCCCTAAATGGTCTATTCATTAGATTGAAACCTCTGAAAACAGGCTTCTCTCTCTCTCTCTAACTCATTTGCAAACATGGTAAAAGTGGGGATATAGTGAGTATTTTTAAAATATTTCTTGATGATGAACTGTGTGGTTTATGATTATGCTTTAACTAATATTAGTGTTGAGTGCCAATTATACATGTAAAATTTTTGAATATTTATATTAGCAAATTTTTATATAAAGTAGGCATAAATTAAAGATGGCATTGTATTTAGATGTGTACAGAGATCATAATAATTTTGTAAATTATAGGGAAGACTGTTGTAAATCTGGGTGTGAACTATTGATTGATAGCATAATTGGAACAAAAGCAAAATACTCAGAAGAGGGTGTGACAATAGGTGATTTTGAATGCTAGGTATAAAATAAACATCTTTGTATAAGTAAACCATTGCTTATGTTTGTTCTGAGACATGCCTATGTAATTTTTGACAAAATATTTAATAAAAATAATTTCTTGTTTTAGATATAATCCATAGAGTTCACTTGCGGGGCTCATTCCAAGTGACCCGAGCAGCATGGGATCACATGAAGAAACAGAATTATGGAAGGTACAGAGACATGTGGCTGTCACGGGAGATTGACAATGTGTGTGGTTTCTTGTATACAGGGAAGGATTATACAAAGTGTTAATGAAATGATAGCTTGATGTCGAGGAAAATATCTTAAGATATGTGCAGCCTTTTAAAATGTAGTTTTGGCACATACCCTCTCATTAAACTGGTATCATTTTGTCACAGAGTTGCTGGCAGGACAGTTTATGTATTTCTCACTTCCTACGTTTCACTAATGAATTTCCTGTTGTTCGCTGGCATTTTAGAAGGTAGTACAAACATTGAGGATACAGCTGTACCTTATTCTCTAGCCAAAATGTCATTTTGTGTGTCCAGTCACCAAATAGGGAGAGATGAGTGGCTATTTTGTGCTAGCTGGTACTGGTCAGACATGAGTTAGTTTTTACTGTTTAGGGACTGTAGGACTTCTCATGATTGCTGCTATGTGAGGAGCTCAGAATGTGGCAGTGCGAGTACACTTACTCATGTACTCCGTTGCACTCTAGTCTCAAGGTCATTCCTGTTAACTTAGGGTTCATACATAGGTACTAGAAGCAAATTGTCTCTGATGCCTGTTGTTTTTGGAGATTTCTAGTTTATCATGATCCTGGTGGTTTCTGAAAATAAATGATATGTTTTGTTTTACTTGGTCTAAGTAGGTGAGTGAGGTTGGGTCAGATTATGAGATAACATTGTTTTAATGAGACATTTAATATCCAGAAACGGAGAGGGGCAAAGTGATGAAGATTGAAGAATTAGAACTGCTTTATCTAGTATTTCTTGCTATAATTTTGACATATACATTGCCAGTTTATTTTATGTTTGTAAATATTTATTGTTGTTTTTGATAGCTAATGAATGTACATTCTTACACTTAAATTCATTTGGTTTTGACTAGGGGTTCTTTTTAAAAGTTGAATTTTGAGAGATTACTTTTATTATATTAGTGTTATTTTAGATAAATGAATCATGACTGTAAGAAGCCAATGACAGTGTACAGAGTTGCTTTTGACAGGCACAGTAGTACCAGAATAGGATTAGAGTGGAACATTATCAAAACATAGAAACAATGACACTGAGAGATTGATTTTCCTTTTAGGATCATTATGACTTCATCAGCTTCAGGAATATATGGCAACTTTGGCCAGGCAAATTATTGTGCTGCAAAGCTGGGTCTTCTGGGCCTTGCAAATACTCTTGCAATTGAAGGAAGGAAAAGCAACATTCATTGTAACACTATTGCCCCTACTGCTGGGTCACGGCTGACTAAGACTGTTATGCCTGAAGGTAAGTAAGCTTAGATGTTTCAGTTCTGTTACCCACAAATCTGTGTGGAGTGAGCTTTGCAAAAGCATTTACTTTTTTGAATACTTAAAAAAATTATTTTCTTTCCTATTTCAAAACCATTTTGTGTAATTTATGTTCATTGTGGAAGGTTTAGAAAAGGACAAAGGAAAAAATAAAAAGTGACTCAATTTTACCACACCACAGTGCACTTTTTTTTTCTTTGCATAGACATAATGTTTTTATAGAATGGGGTAATAACATTATTACTGTTTTATAGTAATTATTATTAAAAAAATAATAGATTTGTTTTTCAGGGCAGTTTTAGGTTTATAGGAAAATTAGGCAGTTAGTACATAATTCCCATATACTCCCCTTCCCACTCAGTTTCTCCTGTTACTAACATCTTGCATTAGTGTGGTATATTTATTACAACTGATGAACTAGTATTGATCCATTATTATTAACTAAAGTTCATAGTTTACACCAGGATTCACTTTATTTTTTTTGCTGCTGGCTGGTGCATGGATCCGAATCCCATTCTTTGTGTTGTGCAGTTAATTGGGTTTTCACAAGTGCATGATGTTATGTATCCACTGTTACAGTATCATTCCAAAATAGTTTCACTGCCCTAAAAGTCCCCTTTACTTCGCCTATTCAATCCTGGGGGGATTGAAGTTCATTTCTTTTTATCATTCAGTAATATTCTGTTGTATGGATATACCTAATTCTTTTATTCATTTACTTATTGAGGGAAATTGTGGTTGCTTCCAGTTTTTAGCAATTATGAATAAAGCTGCTATAAACATTCATGTGCAGGTTTTTGTTTGAACATAAGTTTTCAGCTAATTTGGGTAAATACCAAGGAGTGTGATTGCTGAATAGTATAGTAAGACTAGGCTTAGCTTTGTAAGAAATTGTCAAACTTTATCATTTTGCATTCCCAATGAGTGAGAGTGAAAGACTCCCGCAGTGGGTAGTCAGTCAGTTCAGGGAGACCCTCCCAAGGAACAGCGAGACCACGGCTTCGGATGCAAAAACAAGAGGTTTATTGAACACACAGGTACCCGGGCGACTCAGTCTTTCGAAAGACTGGCGCGCCGAGTAGAGCTCCTGGGTCCTTTTTATAGCAAAAAGCGCGGGTACAGAAGCGAGAAGCAAGGTAATTGGTTAGTTTAAATCAAGCCAGGGGTGAACTTCGGTCAAGTGGGAGTCCTTGAAACAGCTGAGGGGCACTCTTGAAACTTTAACTGACTTGTCTATTTCTGGGAACTATCCGCCCTTTGCCTCGGGCCGGGGCCCAGGTGCATAACCACAGATATCCTGTTTGACTCTGTTCCCCTTGTTTCTTAACTTGACTTTTTGGCTGTATTTTCCCTATACCCTTGTAAAAAGCACTTCCTTCATTCCCCCATTTCTCTTGTGGATCGCTCTAATCTTAGAGCGGAATTAAAAGTTATCTTCGCCATTTAAGGTTTGGTATTTTTGCCTAAGGACCAGAATCTTAACTGCACTTACCCTATCATTGATGAATTGGACTAGTCTATTGATGACGTAGGGCCCAAGGGTGAACAACAGAAGGAGGAGTAATAGGGGCCCGGCGATGGTTGACAGTAGGGTGGTCAACCAAGGGGAGTTATTTGATCTGGTTATAAGCATTTTCATAGTTTGAGTCAGGAGGCCTGACTCTTTTAGAGGCCGGTGCATCAATTTCTGGAATATCCCAAGCCTCGAGACCCGCCGCCAGGGCACATATATCAGGGGTAAGGGAGGGCCACCAAGTCCAAAGGGGGTGGACTTCTGTCTTGAACCAGACAACCTTTCCAGTTTGGGACAGTACCTGCCAGGTGAGGGTGTTGGGCTGGTTAGGGTTATTACTTGGTAGGCTTGCTCCGCCGCCGCCGAATGCGCAACTTAAGAGGATTATCAGTCCTCTCCAGCTCCCAGGATTCATCTGGTACGGAGGGTGGCGCAGGCTTGAGGTGAGAAGCATGTACCCAGGCTGCAATGCCGTCTACTTTTACCGCTGTTGGTGTGGTCAGTAGCACCAGGTACGGGCCTTTCCACCGAGGCTCAAGGCTGCCGGTCCGATGGCGCCTAACAAGCACTTGGTCTCCGACCTGGAACGGATGAGGGATGGCCACGGCACCTGGCTCGTATACCTCCTTGATCTGGTCCCAGATCTGGGTTTTTACAACTTCTAAAGCCTTTAAGTGAGTAAATAAGACAGGAAGAAAGTTATCATCGGGACCCAGTGTTCCTCCCAACTCAAGTATGGGGGGGGGTCCCCCGTGGAGGATTTCATAAGGGGTCAGACCAAGCTGGCCAGGGGTATTCCTGGCTCTGAACAGCGCTAAGGGAAGGAGGGCCACCCAGTCTTTTCCACCGGTCTCTAAGGCCAATTTAGTTAAGGTCTCTTTGATGGTTCTATTCATTCTCTCTACTTGACCTGAGCTCTGGGGCCTATACGCACAATGTAATTTCCAATTTATTCCCAGTTGTGTGGCCAGTCCCTGGCTTACCTGAGCAACAAAGGCTGGGCCATTATCTGACCCGATCACCTTAGGGATCCCGAAACGGGGCAGGATTTCTTCTAGTATCTTTTTACATACAGTCAGGGCCGTTTCAGTTTTGGTAGGGAAAGCTTCTACCCATCCAGAGAAAGTATCTACAAATACTAGCAGATACTTGTTTCTATACCGGCCAGGCTTTACCTCTGTAAAGTCTACTTCCCAGTATACGCCGGGTCGATCTCCCCGTTGTCTTTTTCCGGTCTCTCGGTAGGTGGTAGCCGCATTAGTCATGGCGCAAGCCGGACACCGATTGGCGACTTCTTGAACAGTGGACCGGAGGTTCGGGATGGAGAGGCTGGTGCGGCTTGCCAGTTGAAGGAGCTTTTCTGGTCCTAAGTGTGTTAGCTGGTGTAACCGCTGAATGAATTCCTTTCCCTGGTCAGGAGTGAGCTCTCCTGGCCTGGTCTTAGCTTGAGCAGGCTCGATTGGCTCTTGAAGCTTTATAGTTTCTGCTAGCACCCTGACCGACAGGGCGGCTTGTTTTGCAGCCTCGTCGGCCCTCCGGTTCCCGGCCGCCACAGGGTTATTTCCTCTCTGGTGGCCCGGGCAGTGGATAATGGCGACCTGCTGTCCGTGTAGATGTTGATGTTTTTTCCTTCGGCTAGGCGTAATGCCTGCGTCAAGGCGATTAGCTCGGCCTTCTGGGCTGATGTCCCTTCTGGCAGGCTGCTTGCCCATACCGTCCGTTTGCCATCTACGATGGCGGCCCCTGCTCTCCGCTTACCTTCCACAATGAAGCTGCTACCGTCTGTATACCAGGCAGGCACTCCGGGCAATGGCTGGTCCTTCAGGTCCCGTCGAGTCCCAGCTTCTTCAGCAAGGATTTCTGAGCATTGGTGTACTGGGGTGGATTCTGACTCGACTGGTAGTAGGGTAGCTGGGTTCAGGACAGCAGGGGGCGCGAAAGATATCCTTTCGTTTAGCAGCAAACTCTGGTAATGAGTCATTCTGGCATTGGTCATCCACCGATTGGGGGGCTGCCGCACAATACTTTCGAGGCTGTGGGAAGCAATCACAGTCACATTTTGCCCCAAGGTTAACTTATCAGCGTCTTTGAGGAGGAGTGCCACTGCAGCAACCGCTTTTAGGCAGGTTGGCCACCCACTGGCCACTGGATCCAGTTTTTTTGATAGATAAGCTACTGGCCGTCGCCATGGTCCTAGGGTCTGAGTAAGCACTCCTCGGGCCACACCGGCTCTTTCATCTACGTATAGAGTAAACGGTTTGGTGAGGTCTGGGAGAGCCAAGGCGGGGGCAGACAGCAAGGCTTTTTTTATGTGGTCAAAAGCCTTTTGATGCTCCTCAGTCCAGGTAAAAGGAATGTTTTCCCTTGTCAGGGGGTACAAGGGTGCAGCCAGGGAAGCAAACCCAGGAATCCAGAGCCTGCAGAATCCGGCAGTACCCAGAAATTCGCGGACCTGCCTGGGGGTTGTGGGAGTGGGGATCTTCATAACTGTAGCTTTCCGGGCCGCGGTCAGCCATCTTTTTCCCTCTTTGAGCAGGTACCCCAAATAGGTGACCTCCTTCTGGCATAACTGGGCCTTTTTAGCTGATACCCGGTACCCCAACTTACTCAGTTCCTGCAAGAGCTTCTGTGTCCCTTTTTTGCAGCCTTCATATGTGGGAGCCGCCACCAGGAGGTCGTCCACATATTGGAGTAATGTGACCTGGGGGTTGAGAGCCCTAAAAGGAGCTAAATCTCGGTGGAGGGCCTCGTCGAAGAGAGTGGGAGAGTTTTTGAACCCCTGTGGCAGCCGTGTCCAGGTCAGCTGACCTGTGTTACCTTTTTCTGGGTCTCTCCACTCGAACGCGAACAGTGGCTGGCTGTTGGGGTGTAGTCTGAGGCAAAAAAAAGGCATCCTTGAGATCCAAGACTGAGTACCAAGTGTGACTAGGCGGAAGGGAACTCAGGAGGCTGTATGGGTTTGGGACTGAGGGATGAATGTCTTGCACCCTTTTGTTAATTTCTCTCAAGTCTTGGACTGGCCGATAGTCATTGGTCCCTGGCTTTTTTACTGGTAGCAGAGGGGTGTTCCAGGGCGACTGGCAGGGCACTAAGACCCCTAGGTCTAAGAACCTTTGGATGTGGGGTCTGATGCCTTCCCGGGCTTCTTTAGTCATTGGATACTGTCGGACGGCCACCGGTGAGGCACCCGATTTCAGCTCTACTACTACTGGTGGGACGTTATTGGCCAGTCCCATACCTGTCTTTTCTGCCCATACGGTGGGAAAAAGTTGGAGCCAGGATGGGTCGATGGAGGGAGAGGCCGGCTTTTCATACAGCCGGTATTCTTCTTCTAGGTTTAGGACCAGGCACATGGTAGAGTGATCTCCCCATGTTACTTGTGGGCCCTCTGTAGAAAACTGGATTTGAGCTTTTAGTTTGGTTAGGAGGTCCCTGCCCAACAGAGGAGCGGGGCACTCGGGTATGACCAGAAAGGAGTGGGTTACTTGTTTATATCCAACTTTTAAAAGTCTCTTTGTGGTCCAGGGGTAGACGTTGCTTCCTGTCGCTCCTTCTACAACTGTCCGTCTAGGCTCTATTTCTCCCATGGGTTGGGTCAATACCGAATGTTCAGCCCCGGTATCGACCAGGAACTCAATGGGGGTCCCCTCCACAGTCAGTGTTACCCTAGGTTCGGGGAGGGGGTCCGAACCCCGACTCCCCTAGTCATCTAGGGATAGAACCTTGGCTTCTCTGATGTTCTTTTTCCGGGGACATTCTCTTGCCCAGTGACCCTTCTCTTTACAGTACGCGCATTGGTCTTTGTCTAGAGGGGGTCTTCCATCCCTAGGTGTTTTCTTTGCCCGGTTGCTCAGGTTCCCTGTCTGCCTATCTCTAGACCCTCTTTCACCTACCACTGCGGCCAAAATCCTAGTCAAGTTTTTTTCTTGGCGCCTATCGCGCCGTCTCTCTCTCTCTTCTGTCTCTCTTTTTTCTCTTTCTTGTTTTTCCTCTTCTGTCTCTCTCTTGTGGTACACCTTTTCTGCCTCTCTCACTAAATCTTGTAAGGAATAATCTTGGAGCCCCTCTAGCCTCTGCAACTTTTTCTTGATATCTGGGGCTGCCTGTCCGATGAAGGCCATTGCAACCGCAGCCTGCTGCCCCTCAGAAGAGGGTTCAAACGGAGTGTACCTTCTATAGGCCTCCATTAGGCGTTCCAAGAAAACCGAGGGGGGTTCTACTGGTCCCTGCAAGACCTCTCTTACCTTAGCCAAATTGGTGGGGCGCCGGGCTGCCCCTTTGAGACCTGCCACTAGAGTCCGGCGGTAGACCAGAAGACGCTCCCTACCTTCGGCCGTGTTGTAATCCCATTGAGGTCGATTGAGGGGGAAGGCCTCATTAATGAGGTTCTCGAGTTGTGTAGGGGCCCCGTTGTCCCCGAGAACGTTCTTGCGGGCCTCCAGAAGAATCCTTTCTCGCTCTTCAGTGGTGAAGAGGATCTGGAGTAGCTGTTGGCAATCGTCCCAAGTGGGCTGGTGAGAGAACATAAGGGACTCAAGAAGTCCCGTGAGTCCTGCTGGTTTTTCAGAAAAAGACGGGTGGTTAGACTTCCAATTGTAAAGATCTGCTGAGGAAAAAGGCCAATACTGTAGAGGGACCAAGCCATTAGGCTCAGCTGGGGGCCCTATGGCTCGGAGGGGCAAAGCTACGGTGGAGTCAGGACCGGAGCCGTCTCTCGGACTGCGAGGTTGGCGGCTCCTAGTCCCCGCAGCCGGTCCCTCAGGGCTAGGATCACCGGGCGCTCGGCCTGGTGCCGATCTGTTTCCCTGAGGGGCCAGAGGGGGCAGCGGAGCCGCCGGGTAAGGTGGGGTTTCAGAGAGAGAAAATAGGTCATCTGGTGTCGGGAGGACGGGGGGTTGGGGAGGGGCGGAAGGCTTCCTTGTAGGTGGCCTTTGAGTATTTTCTGATCCCGAAACAACAGCGACTTTGCTGGAGGGTGGCACCCAGGGAGGGGGATTCTGGGCGAGGTCTTGCCATACCACGACACAGGCAACCTGGTCCGGGTGTCCTCCGGTCTCCTGAAAAACAATCTTTTTAACTGCAAAAATGACAGTAAGATCAAAGGTTCCCTCTGGCGGCCAACCTACGCCGAATGTGGGCCACTCAGACGAACAGAAAGTCTGCCATTTTCCTTTTTTGATCTCCATGGACAGATTGTGAGCCCTGGCTTTGACATCTTTCCAATGATCTAGAGTAAGGGAGAGGGGCGTAAGGGCACTTTGCCCCATCTCGAAAATTTCCAATAGGGGAACGACGACGCAAAGACCTATCACAACTAAGACAAAAAGAAACCAGAAACGGCGACGAGACCGAGTGCCGTAGAAATAGAAGAAAGAGTCCGATGGCAGAGCGCGCCTCCCGAGACGCGGTGAGACCAAAACACAATAATCCTCTGCCAAGGGGTCCACCAGGCGTCCCTGGTCCTCCCCTGATCCTGGGACGTCTCCCAGGATTGCCGGGTGGCGAGCCCCCGAACACGTCTGTTCGCTACCCGCACTTCGCTCCCAGAGCGACTAACCCGGAACAAACTGAAACCAAAATGCGCGCGCTCAGAAAAGACAGTCGAAATCACTGAGTCAGACACAGAGACGAGACACAGAAACGAGACACAGAACGACTGCTGGCCAGCTTACCTCCCGTTGGTGGGTCGGTGGTCCCTGGGTGGGGGTCTCCGATCCCGGACGAGCCCCCAAATGAAAGACTCCCGCAGTGGGTAGTCAGTCAGTTCAGGGAGACCCTCCCAAGGAACAGCGAGACCACGGCTTCGGATGCAAAAACAAGAGGTTTATTGAACACACAGGTACCCGGGCGACTCAGTCTTTCGAAAGACTGGCGCGCCGAGTAGAGCTCCTGGGTCCTTTTTATAGCAAAAAGCGCGGGTACAGAAGCGAGAAGCAAGGTAATTGGTTAGTTTAAATCAAGCCAGGGGTGAACTTCGGTCAAGTGGGAGTCCTTGAAACAGCTGAGGGGCACTCTTGAAACTTTAACTGACTTGTCTATTTCTGGGAACTATCCGCCCTTTGCCTCGGGCCGGGGCCCAGGTGCATAACCACAGATATCCTGTTTGACTCTGTTCCCCTTGTTTCTTAACTTGACTTTTTGGCTGTATTTTCCCTATACCCTTGTAAAAAGCACTTCCTTCAAGAGTTCTTGTTGCTCCACTCCTTGTCAGCATTTGTTGTTGTCAGCCTTTTGGATTTGTAGTGTATAGTGGTATCTCATTGTTGCTTTAATTCACAATTCCCAAATGACATACGGTGTTGAGCATTTCTTCCTATGCTTATTTGCCATTTATTTATATTCTCTGGTGAGGTATCTATTCAGATCTTTTCCCCATTTTTTAATTGGGTTTGTTTTCTTGAGTTTTAGGGCTTCTTCGTATTTTTTGGAAACAAGCCCTTTATCAGATACGTGTTTTTCAAATATTTTTTCCTGGTTTGCGGCCTTTTTATTCTCTTAATTTCCTTTACTTTTGAAGTACAGTTTCACTGGGTACAGAATTCTAGGTTAGCTTCAACACTTCAAATGTTTCACTTCTTGATTACGTAGTTTCTGAGGTGAAGTATGACATAATGCTTATCCTGTGCCTATGTAAGTAAGATGTTTTCTTTCTCTGGTTTCTTCCAAGATTTTCTCCGTGTCTTTGCTTTTCTGCAGTTTGAATATGTTATGCTTAGGTGGAGATTTTTAGTATTTATACTGCTTGGTGTTCTCTGAGCTTCCTAGATCTATGGTTTGCTGTTACTACTTTTGGAAAATTCTCGGCTATCATTACTTCAAATACTTCTCTTGCTTCTTTGTCCTTTTCTTCTCCTGGGATTTCCATTGCACGTACGTTATATCTTTTTTTTTTTTTTTTAATATATATATTTTTTATATCTTTTGTTAATTGTCCCACAGTTCTTATATCTTCCATTTTTTTCATTCTTTTTTTCTCTTTTCATTTCAGTTTGAAAAGTTTCTATTAGCATATCTTCAAGCTCACTGATTCTTTCTTATATTCTTACAGTGGTTTTAATTTCTAGCATTTTCTTTTGGTTCACTCTTAGAGTTTCCCTCTCTCTCCTTACAGTACCCATCTATTCTTGTGTGTGGTCTACTTTTAACACCAGAACCCTTCGAGCATATAAATCATAGTTATTTTAAATTCCCAGTCTGATAATTCCCAAATCTCTGCCATATTTGAATATTTTCTTATAATATTAGTGATAATATATGAAATAAGGTACAAAGCAGAAATATTTTTCCTATGTGGCTTTTTTTTTTCTTTTTTCTTAACAGATGTTTGGTTGGGTTTTATAGATATGTTTATTTTGTATTAAGTATGAAGTTAGTCAAGTCAAAATATAAATACCTTTAACATTCAGTTTTGCCAGTTGATTTATGGGAAATTAGAGGAATGAATGTTATGTATTGGGATGAATGGTATATAGATTAAGAATTTGTTGTATTGTGTAATTTGAGGTGGTTAGAGTCTACCTTTTGTTTTTGCCTCATGGATATAATGGAGAATTGAGAACAGTGTGCCATTGGATTGCTTGCATACTTGAGAGCATTTAGGGGGTATAAAGTGAAAATTTTTGGAGCTTCTCTTTAATTTACAGGGACTATAAATACCACCTTTGTTTCTTTAGCATATTAATATAAAATTATATTTTGTCATTTCATAATTAAATTTTTGCATTTATTTGATCCTTTAGATAAGACTATAAGGTATTTAAGGTATTATAAGATATATAAGGTATTATAAAATAGAAACTATCTCATTTGAGCCTTAGAATGACTTGGTGGAATAGGCAGGGAAAATATTTTAATTACCAGATTAGTGATGAAGACACAGATCCAGGGGAGTTGAGTGCTGTGTTCAGTTCCCAAGTTGCCTACGTGGCAGGACCAACACTAAAATCCATGTGTTCATACTCCTGGTATGATACCTTTCTGCTCTACAAAGCTGCTCAAAGTATGCAATGGAAAAATGGTGCTTAGATTTTGTTACTCATCAGTGATAGTTACAAGTTCTATTTTAATCATTATCTGCCATTACAATTATCAAGGCTGTTTTATAGTTTTCTAGATTCTTGTTAAATAGCTGGGAAGTAAAATAATTTTGGGAATGAATGGTACCTAAATATCTTATCTTATATACAGTTTTGCTCACCAGTCTTTACCTAGGCAGCTCTAATTTTTCTCCTCTAGAATAGTATGTTACCCATCTTAGAAAGTTATGTTTGATGCCTACAATTTTAGAAGCTTGAGAGTACTTCAGGAATGTCTTCATTGTGATGAAAAGTTCTTCTAAAAGCCACGAATGTTATACTAGTTATATGTATATAATTTTGTTCTTATAAGAAAGGCATTTTCAGAAAGTAAGGTTATCGATTAAGTAAGTATATATTCTTGTTTATAAACTTTCTCTCTTTCTTTTTTAAAAAATTTATTGCAGATATTCTGGAAGCCCTGAAGCCAGAATACGTGGCACCCCTGGTCCTTTGGCTTTGCCATGAGAGTTGTGAGGAAAATGGCAGCTTGTTTGAGGTATTCTCCACCTTCCTGTTTTCTCCTGAAGTGATGTTTGTGTAATTAAATATAAAGAATGATTTGAAAATTAGTATTTTCCAATTGCTTACATTTGTAAAAAATCTGTACTAGTTGACATCACTTGTATATTTTTTAATATTATGTATGTGCTACAGTTGAGGGACAAGTGTTGATGACTAATGTTCTTTTTGAAAAAGTAACACAACTTCATAAATTCTGTTTTTCCTTAATTCTTGATTTCTAATATACTTACAAATGAAAATATGGCTGGTTTTATATGTTTAGTCAAATATAGAAAGCCTCCTTGATTTAAGAAGCTGAATGATGAAGTGGAAGGATGGAGTTTAGGGTTTAGGGCCAACCAGATCAGGCTTTAAGTTCTTGTCTGGTAATCGCTGGCTTGCTGGGGTATTGTATAAATCAACCTTCCTGAGCTCTAGTTTTCTTGGGGTTTGTTGTGATAACTGCAAATCATGTTTCAAACTCTTAGCATTTGGCCTAGTACATAGCAGTCACCACCCCACCCACCCCTAATTTTAAGTATCTGTATAGCAGGAATTTACTCTGGGGTTAGATCAATAAACACAACTTATTTATCTTAACTTTAAAAATAAACTTCCTATTTTTCCTTTAAAGAAAAGCTTTTAATGTTTACTGTAAAAGTGAAAATCACCCATATTCCCATCATTTAGTGAGATCCATTGTTCATTCCAGGGTAAAAGTCCTTTTAGACCTTTCTAAGCCAATTTATATATTTTTGATTACGCATTTGAATTTGATCTCTTTTTTCTTTTCTAGCCTGAACTGCAATCTATTAACCACCCCCCACCCCCCGCCCCCCTGTTTTTTATTCTCTGTGGGAATAATGAACCTGTTGTATGTGGAATACTGTTTTTGGTAGCAAAAGAACCTGGCTCAGTCTGAAGTGAATGATATATTGGCCTGTTTCATCTGAATAACAAGATGATAAGTAAATTAACAAACAAACAAAAAAAAAGTCCACACATGTCTAAGCAGAGATATGTGCCTCCACCTTTCTTATCATAGCCATTGAGTGTGAATTGTGGAATATCAGAGGTGGAAAGAATTTTACAACCCTGGTTTTACAGAAAAGGAAAACTTAATAATATCAGGTCATTTGGAGTTTAAAATTTGGCCTGCCTCTCTTTTACGTCACTAAGGAATTTTAAAAATTTATTTATCTTTTACAGTTGTATTTATCATTAATTTTGTGAACAAAAATAATATATGCTCTTTGTGAAAATTTCAGATATACAGAAAAGGATGCAGAAGAAAAATAAAAATCATCCACATTATCACTATGCAGAGAGAATTACTATTAATATTTTTATTATCCAGTTAGCTCAGTTGGTTAGAGTGTAGTGTTATAACACCAATGTCAAGGGTTCGGATCCCTGTACTGGCCAACTACCAAAAAAAACCTCCCAAAACATTTGAAGAACGGTGTCAAACCTTGGTCTCTGATGTCAGTCATTCTTTTCTATTACATGCATTTCTATTACATTGTGCTGCTTTATGTTTCTGGTTTGATAACATGAACAATGCACAGTCATGGGGGCCAATGGACTTTTGTAGAACTGTATTATTTTTATTGATTGTCATCTAGCATTCTAATAATCCTAGTAAGATAGCTGCCTTTTTCTTTTTAATTTAAAGAATTCTATGAGTGATTTCACATTAAATGGTATAATGTTTTTCCCTTCTTTTTGGTAGGTTGGAGCAGGATGGATTGGAAAATGTGAGTCTCTCTTGGTTTTTGGTTTTTCCATAGACTGGTTACGTATCTTTAAACCTGCATATCTAATTTAAGCTGGGTAAGGATCTTGTCAGGTGCCTAATCACTGGATCTAGTGCACACATATATTTGAACTTAAACATTGTTATAGCAACAGGTATTCTAAAACATGGCAGTTGTCCTGCAGGCCTATGGCACTTTCAGAAACCCACCTATTCTTCCTGTGTGCAGTCCTTATTCAGAACATATCCTGTCTTATTCAGAATTGACTAGTCCTTTAGACAGCATAGTCTCTCTTTATATTGATATTTATCCTCCCACGTCTCTAGCATCCTACATGCTTGTTCTTGCTGTTTCAGCAAAGAAGTTAGTGGGTGGGAGGGCTGTTTTTGAAAAGATGGAAGAGCCTATTCTAGATGGTACATCAGGCAAATTCTCCAATTCTTTCATGTAATTCTTTTCTTCCTTGGAGCATGAGCTATCAGGAGGAGAGAGTGAGGAATCACACTGGACAACTTTCTGGGAAGAAATTGCAACTGATCTATGGGAATTATTTTCCTTCAGCCCAACAGTGAATTTTTTTCGGCATCAACCCTCTCCTACTCCATCTCTTAAACCTTGTGCACTGTAAATTTGATAATTGCTGTATGGCATTTTAAAATATTGTGAAAATTCTGCTGTCTCAACTTATTTTCAGTTGGCTGCTGATATCAAAATTAATCACACAATTAATTGAATTATTTAAAAGGTTGCTATTACTGGAGGGCACTGTTACAACATATTGTAGAGTATCAATATTTTTAGCATTAGTGACTGTTCTCTCCAGTCGTTAAAGTGATTTATATTCCTCAAGCATTTCTGAGTGTCACATGACATCCATTTAAGAAAGGAAGACCAACTGTTGCAATAAAAACTGCATCTGGCACTTTATCAGTAGGGAAGCTCTAGAAGCAGGCATTTCTGTCATTCCCTTGGACAGATCTTTAATTCAGCAATCATCAAAGTCTGACCGTTGTGTTTAAATAAGGTTCACTAGTAGTTATCTATTACTTTGGGTTTTTAAAAAGAAAACAATATTAAAATTCTCCTCGTGGAGCTTATGCAGAGGTAATGATTTCTGTGAATCTGTATATTCTAGTTGAGTACTTGTGGAAATGGAGGAAGAGCAAAGGGAGAATAAGGGAGAATTATTCGGAGCTGCCTAATATACTAATATTTTGTTAACTGGAGTCTTTGACCTATTATCACCACTAGTCCTCAATTTGCTACTTATCTCTACTCTGTTATCTTCATTTTATAAACGTGGAGAGTAAAGTATTGAGTGATCTGTGGTCTTGAGATCAGTCTTTTTGTGTGATTAGTATATAATTTAGATTTTTC
Organism: Cynocephalus volans; assembly: GCF_027409185.1. Lineage (NCBI taxonomy): Eukaryota > Metazoa > Chordata > Mammalia > Dermoptera > Cynocephalidae > Cynocephalus > Cynocephalus volans. The sequence goes on from NC_084461.1 coordinate 104,826,544, forward strand.
AGATGCAGCATAACGTTCTACCTTTAATAGTGTCTGGCATAGTCAGAGAAGAAGTTTTTCCCTTCAGCTTCAAATAGTTTTAAAAAATACTTGACATTATCCTGATAGGTTTGTTGGGAAAAATGCATTTTAAGGATTGTACAGTAAATCTCTTTAGAAGTTAGAATTTTTTTTCTGAATTTTCTTTTTCTTGAAGTTAAAAAAAAACTTTAAGGGGCTCCTATGCATCTTACTTTCTGTCTCCCTCTTAAACTGTGTACTCAGTATCTTAGTTTTATTTCTATAACCAGTACGCTGGGAGAGGACCCTTGGAGCTATTGTAAGACAGAGGGATCAGCCAATGACTCCGGAGGCAGTGAAGGCTAACTGGAAGAAGATCTGTGACTTTGAGAATGCCAGCAAGCCTCAGAGTATCCAAGGTAAGGAGAGTCCCCAGTCAGTTTACCGTGCTTGGGGAACCAGAAGCCACAAGCATTCTTTTGTCCTGTGAATTTGTCTTCTGTCTTAACTGTGGTGACTTAGATATTGGAAACATCTGTTCCAATATCTAAGTCACCACAGGATTGATTGATTCCAAACAATCCTTGACAACGCTTGAAGTCGTGAGAACACTTTCTTGGGATGGTCCCAGGAGACACAATATAGATAACCAAGTGCTTCAGAAGGGAGGTAACGGCCTTCTGCTCTTGAGAATAGTATAACAGAATTTATGCATTAGTGCTTATCTTGCATGCACTAGCTTGCTAAAGGTAATAAAAGCTGTAACAGCGGCTGGGTTGGTGCTATTTGCCTGAGAGAGCAGTAGCCCCCCTCTCTTCACCTGCATCTCGTCTGCTGCGTCTTCCTTCGCGTCTCTGATCATTTTAATCAACAAGTTTATTTAAGCCTATTTCATTTAGGCTTACCTCTCTCCTGTCCAGTGAATAGATGTGGCTTTGTTTTAGCATTTTGTCTTTGCTGCTGTTTCTCTGCCTTTCTACCATGCCCCTTCCTCCTTTTATTACCTCTGCTAACCTTAGTGCTTCTTTAGAAAAACTCAAGCCTCAGATGTTCTACAAACCCTCCCCAGATATTCTGGGTTATGTTGATATTCCTGTTAGCGTCAGTCCTACCACTTAAAGCATTTAATCATAACTGCTGTTCACTGCTTTTTCATGAATGTATGGTTTCTTAAATGATGGTACGTTTTTTGGGGGCAGAGACTGTATCTTGTAGGTACTTTTTTTATATTTGGTGCTAGCATAGTGCTGAACTCATAGAAGGGATTTAATGAATACTTGTTAACTTGAATTATTTAATCACCTATTACCTGACATGGAGATAAGTAACCAAGTATAAGTCACATTTTTTTTCCAGTATAACTCACATGTGCATGCAGTACATGAAATTTAAAAGATTTTTCTCAGAAAGATCATGTATCAGGGTCATTTTATAGAAAAACTTTTTTTTTCTCATAGTAATTTTATATTCAAAGTTTGATAGAAGAATATATCTGAAAAATGACTATTCTGTTTTTTTTTTTTTCTTCTCTTTAATGATACTTTCCTGCCTGCTGGTACACTCATTGAAATTTTCATTGTGCTTTTTCTCAGTCAAATGATAGCATGATTTTTATGTCATAAATGGTAGCATTTTTGCATTCTGTATTTTAGTATTTGAGATGTTTGTTCTATGAATAACAGTCACCTCTCAATGAAAACTGATGAAAGAAAAAAGGAAGAAATATATTAAAAACTTTTCTCTGAAATCTGCCTCAAAAAGTATTTCTGCCTCAAAAGTATCAGATTATTATTAAGAAAGCTAACTAATTGAATAATGTAAAAATATAACTTTATTATTCAGAGTGCAGTAAAAAAATTATCTTTTCTATAAGAGTTGACTTTCCAGAATACCTATTCTAGCCTTTCCATTTTACAGATGAGAGAACTAAAGTCCAGAAAAACTAAACTAGATAGTGTTTGAGCCAAGCATGAATTCATGTTGTCTGTCTCTTAGTGCAGCACTGTTAGTCTGTACCAAGGTGCCTTTCAATGAAATAGTCTCCCCTCTAGGCAGCATTCTGAAAGGGGTTGTAGGGAGAGGATTAGTAGGCAAAAAGCCTCTCCGCTGGTGTCACCAGGAATGGCAGGTATCCCTGGTCATCTCAGACTCTGTAGTTTGGTTATGGTTTTTGTCTGAGTTCAGAAGGAAGCCCATAAGATTTGTTAGAAATGTCTCAGAGCCTTCAGAATATCTTATGGCATATAGGGATGCCCCATGAGCCTCTTTTATTAACTGTTTAGGCCCCAGAACAGTAGCTTCCAAACCCTGTTTGTAGTTACCGGTCATGATGATGGTTTTCTCTGGAAGATTTTTGAGTACTGTCCTCAGAGCTATTACATGTACAGAGACCTGGGGGGTAATTTTGGCTTTCTTTCCTCTGGAGAAGGGATGATGGTAGGGAGAGAAGGGAAATCAATTCTGTCTCCGTAAGACAGAAATTGCCTGTCTATAGACAAGCATTCCACTTTACAGAGTTATAAAGTAGCACAAAGACATTGAAAAGCCCAGAGCCCCTTAGAATCAGATAACCTGGGAAAGGTATGTTAGATAATGTCCTGTTTTTCATTGAAGACATCCAGTTATCTTTGGTCTTCTTTATAGTCTTTCACAGTTTTCCCCTGCATTAGCCTGACATCATACATTCAGTTCATGAGTGACAATGGAGGTTCTGTAGCAGGTTTGCTGAATGCTATAGGAATAATTATCTATCATATTGTAGCCTTTCTTAGTCACATCTTTAAAAGAGCTTTTTAAAAATTTTTAATTATTTTTTTAAATTTTAGAATCAACTGGCAGTCTAATGGAAATTCTAAGTAAAATAAATTCAGAAGGAGGAGTTTCAGCAAATCATACCAGTCACACAGCATCTGCAGCCACATCAGGATTTGTAAGTGGGGAAAAAAGCCTAAAGCTTTTACCTTCTCAGGAGACTCGTCCTTCCTTCCTTCCCTCCTTTCTTTCTCTCTTTCTTTCTCTCTCTTTCTCTCTCTCTTTCTCTCTCTCTCTTACTTTCTTTCTTTTGTATGCAATCTCTAAAAATGGAGAGAAGCAGTGGCACAGATAATTTAAAATAGAGGATTTATTCAGAAATTATTTATGATTGACTTTAGAACAAGGCAGATTCTGACCTGCAGGGAATTCACAACAGTTGAATCACATGAGGAGGTGGCTTAGATGAATTCTGAAGCTGTCCAGACTACTTTATTCTTCTTTACCCTTTTTCCCTCTCCCTCTCTAGATTTCTCTGCATGGTACCACGCTTTTCTTTCCCCTAGTGGAGGACTGTGTCTTGAAATACCAGGCCAATTGAGTGTCAGTTTTCAAATTTTTTCCTAGAGTCTGAGTGGGGGTAGGAGAATAGAAGGTAACCCATTCAGCATCTTCCCTTGGCTTTTCTGGATGATTGGAAACAGTGGTGCTGAAAGCTTATCATGAACTTTTCAGAGGAATACTCTTTACTTGAATTTAATTTTTAGTAGTCTCCCTTTGGGGGTGTAATGAATCAAGTTATTTGCCTGACTGACGCTTCAGCCACCTCTTTTTTTCCACTCTCCATTGCTGTTTGGAAATTAACTCAGGGGGGTACTGTTGATAAAAAATATTTGAGGCCAAGGGTTGGCTGGTTACTCAGTTGGTTAGAGTGCAGCCTTATAACACTAAGGTAATAGGTTCAGATTCCCATACTGGCCAGCTACCAAAAAAATAAGTAAAGTACACAGTTCAGTGGTTTAAAAAAAAAAATACTTGAGGCTAAACTAATATCTGATCTGGATAGCTATGTCTTTCCAGCCTATCTACCTTCTGTATACAGTTCTCATTGTTCCCATTAATAGCTCTTTCTCTTTCCAAGGCTAGCTTTAAACTGATTTTAAATAGATTTGAATTGTGTGGAATTTTTGGAGTGGGGGACAAAGCAATAAGACTCGTGGAGGTTATATGCTGCAGGTTTTCTGCTGTGTTTTCTCCCCTTTACCTACCACACACAAGGCTTTATGCCTCTATATTGAAAATGCCTGTAATCAGCAAAATTTTGTTTGAAATATAAACAATTCCAAAACATTTTCTTTATCATACAAAAAATTACTTTCTAGGCTATCAATTTGTTGTTAAATAAGTGACCACAAAACTTTTCATAAAATATGTATGAAATATTGATTGAACATAAGCTAAAATATTGCATGTAACTTTTGCTTTCTCTTCTTCACTACGGTTTGACAAGTGTCATTTTTTTCCTTGACTATCATTGATCGTTTTACTCTAGTCATTATTTTTCTAACATTTTAGAAAAGGATATTTATTTTAGTAGTCATTTCTTTTAAGAGAAAGCTTTGATAGGATGTGTTTTGGAAAATTTCAATGTGGCTGCAAGTGAAAAGCTTCCCACTGTGTCAGAAATTTGAGTGTAATTGCGGTTATAGCCCATGTGAAATCTGCCCATTCCCTGACTCTTGTACATATCCCACTTCTTAAAAAAGAGTTTTTAGTGGATAAATAGTAAGAAATAAATAATTTGCCACATTAGATTCTGGTGTTTTGTGACCCCAGGCAGGCTTAGTGATAAAATTAGGACCCTAATTTTAAGCCTGACAATATGGTCAGGCTATAAATGTGATTTTATTTTAGAATAGGGGTCAGCACACTTTTTTGGTAACGGGCCATATAGTAAATATTTTGGGCTTTGTGGGCTACATACTATTTTTGTCACATATTCTTCCCATTTTTCTTTTTTTAAACACCTTTTAAAAATTTGAAAACTGTTCTTAGTTCTCAGCCCTTGTTTGCCAACTCTTGCTGTAGGATAAAAGTAATCAAAAAATTGGACATTGTTCTTTTATAACCTAATATTTGCTTCATACATTAACTAGTCACATCATCACTAAATAAAAAAATACATCTTATTAGACAAAGGACATTCCTGGGAAGAAATTTTAGGGTAAAGCTCATTTTAATTAAAACCATTGAGGCAGTCTCATTTACAAGCATTAGGCAGTGTTTGGCTCATCTGTTCACAGTGAATTTTATACATTAGATCATATAAAACAATTCACTATACCTAATTATAACAAATTCCTTATTTTTTTGATTTAAGGGTAGCTATTAGTTGCTGAGTTAATAGGGCTTCACACCATCAGAGACAGGAAAGTTGAAAATGATACTATCTGTTAGCAAGAAGCAAGCAATAAAAAAGTACTTATCTGTAAATGAAGCCCTTTTCTACACATTATCTAATTGTTTTCTATTTTAAAAAATCAATTGTAAAGAAACAATTATGCTCCATCAAATTCAATGACATTCAAATCACATCTTTTCAAAAACAAAACTAGGTATGTAGGCAACTAACAGTTTTGAAAAAGTTAAAATTTCGAAGATATGACAAAAATATCCATGAAAAAATCATTTTTTTGCAACCATCCTGTAGGCTGAAGCTATTGGCTATAAACTTCCTCCATTTTCTTCTGCTTATACGGAACTGGAAGCTATTATGTATGCCCTTGGAGTGGGAGCATCAGTCAAGGAGCCAAAAGATATGAAATTTATTTATGAAGGAAGTTCTGATTTCTCCTGTTTGCCTACCTTTGGAGTTATCATCGGTCAGAAATCTCTAATGGATGGAGGATTAACACAGATTCCTGGGCTTTCAGTCAACCTTGCAAAGGTTTGCCTAATAAACCTTTGTTTTGCTTTTCTTCTGCTCCTTTAAATATTATTGATAAATGTCACATCCTATATGTGTATGTTTGTCTACTCTTTGTAGGTAATTCCCAACATATTATAGGAATGGAATATTGACGTTGACAGTGCTTTGACTTTGAACATGGTTGTAAGGTTTTTCTTTATATTTTAGTTGAGTCGTTTGTATTTGCATGTGTGACCTGGAATTACTTTACAAGCACTGACCCATTTGTTCATTTTTATTAAACATTATTGGATGCCCAATATGTTCCAGGCACTGTTATAAGCACTGGGAATACAGCCTAGTTTAGTGTCTTTATTGGCAAATAATCTGTAATTATCAGTCAACAAGGATTTGTGAGTGCCAAGGAAGAATACAAATATATCTTCTCTGTTCCAAAAGAGCTGACTGTTTTTAGAACGGAAGACAGATTATTTCTGAATCATATGATTAAGAAGTAGAAGCCAAACTGAGATAGATAATTTAGGGACAGTAGTGATGTGAACATGTGGGCCGTAAAATGTCACTTGTGATTAGCAGTATCCATAGGCGTAACCTGTGGAACAAAAAAGTTTGCTCATAAAATTTTGGTTACCCTAACATAGGTTCTTCATGGGGAGCAGTACTTGGAATTATATAAACCATTTCCCAGAGCAGGTGAGTTTTTGATACACTAATTTCATAATGCCATAATTTTATTTTCTGATTAAGCTTCCAAACTATGTCAATGTGATAAGCTGGCATAGAGTGACCTAATAAAACATATAAGTTATTATGTGCACGTAAACCACTAGAGTAGGTTGATGTTAACTAGTACCTGTTTGGTTACCTTAAACTTTGTCCTTTGATAGTCTTAAAATAAATTATTTCCTAATACTACCAATTTATCTCTATTGATGTGTGTGTTATTAACAATTGAGAGGAACATTGTGTGTGTGTTCTAAACTTAGTGATTGCTTACAATCAGTTATGATTCCTGTGATTATAGTTCATTTTTTTCTCAGGTATTTGATCTTGATACTGATTTTCATGAACTGAAAAAATATTAAAAGATAGAGAATTTCTTGTAATTGATTAATTTTTTTTTCCTACTTTCTTTTGGAGAAAATGAAGCCAAATCTGCTTAATAGTAATTTTTTCTTTTCTCGATAATATATTGTTTAGTAAAGCTTCTCTTTTTATTCTTTCATTGTAATTTGATATATTTCTTTTGTTTCTCTCCTTTCTTATCATGTCTAATTATTTACTGGCCATATAAGGTGGAAAAATACAAAAAGGAGTGTTTATCATTTCATATTATATAATGTAGAGGTCAGCAAGTAGCTAGAATCCTATTTTAATTTTTTTTTTAAACCTTTTTATTTTACTAAAATGTTTATGAGATTTTTTTATTGCTTAAGGCTGGATAGTGTTTTTTCCAGTGTAAGTACTACAGCATAAGTTTTCAAACAGCTCTTTTTATCTGAGACAGTGCACAGTTTGTGGTGATTATGTACTCATCAGATACCTGTTGGAAACCTACCTTTTGCAAGGCATAGTATTAGGTTTTATTAGACAATTTTCTAACCTGGCTGCATATCAAAATCACATGAGTTATTATATTATATTACCTGTCACTTTTAATAGAATATGGATTCTGGACCTGAGCCCTGGAGATCTTGTGTGTGTTTGTACGTGTGTGCGTGTATGTAGTGGTAGTGGGTGGTGGTGGCTAAGGAAGCTCCCTCCTTACATGTTTTATATTCAACCAGCCTAACGGGTTCATTTGGAACAGCTGTTATAAAGGAAGCAGAAATGTGTAAGATAGGTTTCTGCCTGCAGGGTTTTTAAAATATGAAGAGAGAGATTAGACTTGTACTCTAAAATGATTACAACTTAACAATGATAGGAATAGGAAGGTGTGGATAATACCTTAATTTCTTTTACCTCCTTGGCCTCAAGTTATGTTTCTCATGAATTATTTTTCTTCAGTAGCACTGGTGCCTTTTCTTTTTGCAATTTTAAAGTTTACTGTCTAGTAAATGTGAATATTGAAAATTTGAGATACTTGAGGTTTATAAGCTTCTTAAACTACAGAAAACCAAGAGCATAACTACTATTTATAATCTTTCCGTAAAATATAACAGTGGATGAGACATAGAGCCTCAAGTTTCAGGAGGTTGATATCAGCATCTCTTCATGGCTCATTTGTTAGCTATAGTGGTAGTACCATAGGCTGGCTAACCCCTCATCATGGTAAAAAATAACCATTAGATGGAGTGAAAGAAACCTAATAGCAGCACTTTATTTTCCTTCATGAACCAGAACATATTCTAGTACAGGACATATACTGGTCTCTAGATTTTCTGGGTTCAAGAGTTTGATCTTTATTATGTTTCTGTTTGATATCTGTCTTTATTAGACTCATTTCTTTCAAGGTAATTTCTATTATTAGTACAAAACAGTACTTTATTTCATCTGGAAAGTAAGACTGATAATGTTACCAACTTTGATCTTCTAACAGGGAAAATGTGATGATCAAATATTAGTATATGTAAAAGTGTTTTTGAATAATTAAGCATTATGCAAATGTAATTGTGATGCCAGATTTTCAAAATAGAATCTCATGGAGCTGTGGTTTTGGTTGTTAGGGTAGATTTAACTTTTTTCTCCTAAGTACTCATTTAAGTAGATTTTAACAAAGTTGTAAAATAATATGTGCTTGTTGTAGAAAATTTGGAAACTACAGGAAAGTATGGCAAGAAAACAATTGTCTGTAATTATTTATTCACTCATAGAATATTTATTAAATACTTATTGTGTGCCAGGCATTCTGCTAACAATTGGGAGTATAACCATGAAAAAGACATTATCCTTGCTTATACGGAGCTTAGAGTCTGTCTAAGAGACAGTGGGCAATGATAAACATTGTATAATGTGTTATAATGGGAGAAGTATGAGGCTACTTCAGAAAGTTCATGGAAAGATTTGTATTATCATTTAAAAAATTTTTTTGTGGCCAGCCTATCTTTTAATTCTGTTTTTTCATGAACTTTTCAAAGTACCATCATATAAGTGTGGCATAGGTGCCACAAGAAGTTCTCTAACTTAGAATTGAACTTGAAGTTGGGGAAAGCTTCTTGGTGGAAATGAACTCTAAACTGCACTCTGAAGGATGAATTAGGAGTTAATCATGTAAAGGGGAGATTGAATAATGTTTCAGACAAAGGAAGCACTATGTGCAAAGGGGTAGAAGTGAGAAAGAGCATTGGTCGTTAGGGGAACTGAGAATAGTTCATGTTTTCTTAAGGGCAAGTTGGGGAAGATAGCAAGATATGAGAGTAGAGAAGTGAGAGGGGTCTTGAAAGGCCTAGAAAGTCAGGTTAAGCAGCTTGGATTTCATTCAAAAGGCAGTAGCAGGAGAGCATTATAAGAACAGATTTGGATTTTGGAAAGCATCACTCTGGCTCATCTTTGCAATGCCTGGATTCTCTTTGACCATCTCATATCCAGACAGTTACCAGGTTGATTCTTTCCTTTAAATCCACCGATAATCCTTCTATTTCTGTCTATCTCCACTCCCACTTCTTTGTTTCTTTGTTCATCTCTCACCTTCTAAGTGTTCTCTCTGCCTTTATTCTTGTTCCCCTCAGGTTCATTCAACTCACTGCAGCCAGAATGTTATTTCCAAAGTGCAAAGGGACTGGCCGGTTGGCTTAGTTGGTTAGAATGCAGCCTTGTAACACCAGGATCAAGGGTTCAGATCCCTGTACTGGGCAGCACCAAAAAAACCCAGCAAACAAACGAAAAAATGAATATATGTTTGCCACTTTTCTGTTAAAAATCCCAAATGGCTGTCCAGAGACTTCAGGGTGAAGTAGAAAGTTTTTAGTATAATTTAGCTTCTACCAATCTCCGCATACTCAAGTCCTGCCATGTGCTTACTCTCTATTTTGAGTCAGGGATGATGCGCAAGTTTTTGGCTTGGCTGCTGGGTGTTTAGTACCATTCATTCATATAGAGAATGAAAGAGAAGAGTTAGGTTTTGAGAGAAAGATGATGAGTTCACCTCCAGAAAGTGATAATCTTAAGACATCACCAGTTAAATGATGGGGAAAAAAGTCCGGAAAAGAACAGAGTTATTTGAAAGAAATAATGTCTCATTAAACCAGTAGAGATTTGAGAAGAAATGGGGTTAATGGTATTGGTTGTATGCTTGACAAATGTTTGTTGAATGACAGAGTTAAAAGAGACCAAGAAGAGTCATTGATATTGAAAATGATTATTTTTAAAAAATCTAATTTATCAGAAATACTGATGTTTCATATTTAGGTAATCAGGTGTTCTGATTGCTTTTAATATTGAATTGCTTTTTCTATTGAGTTCAGGAAAATTATTTCAAACCATAATTTTTTAATTTGCTGAACTTGCAGGTGGAAATTAAATTTTCTCATGTCTTAATGTAATAATTTATGCCCTTTAAAATGGTGTATTTACTTATTTATTTCACTTTTCATTTTAGGAAAATTAAAATGTGAAGCGATTATTGCTGATGTCCTAGATAAAGGATCTGGTGTAGTAATTCTTTTGGATGGTAACTCATTTATAGTTCTTATAATAATATTGTTAGATTGATAGGCTTTGTGTGTAACTTAATATTTCACATAGCAGTTGAGTAGCAAGTTTTTATCTTCCAATTTGTAGGAAAGTGAGTAAGCATTTAAAAACTTCTTAAGGTCTTTAAGAAAAATAAGGGGAGGGGAAGGAAGCAGATTGGGGCAAGGGCTGTGGGGTGGAGGGGGCGGCATTTCAGTGGATTTAAAACAATCTTCCCAAAGCACAGAGATGAGAAATTTGGCTTGTATAGAGAATGTAGAGGAGAATTATGCTTGCTGGAGTATGTTTTTGGCAGGAAGGAATATTAAATAGACCTCAATTGATAATTAGGCTGTGTTGTAGGTATTTTTTGTGTAAGCTGTTTGGAACTTGCAACATGTTTGATCACTGAATCATCCTTATAAATGGTAGTTAGTGTCCTAGAATTGTGAATTTAAGCCTATTGAACTCATAATGTGGTTTAAACACCATAGTCACATTTTATTTGCAGTGAGAAAAAAAGATAATAGTTTAATAAATGTCGAAATAGTGGTAATTAACATCAGCCAAAGATACATTGCTTAAAATTTGTTTATTTTAAAGTCAAGAACAAAAGAAATAGGTATTTGTTGTCAAATTTTAGAAATAAAGAACAGTGGAAAATTTAATGTTGTTTTATATTTGGAATACAAGCCTTATTTTTTGTTGTAAATACGTAGGAAGTTATACTGTATTTGCTGTTTTGGAACTTGACTTGTTTTTCCTTAATGATATATTGAGAACATTTTTGATGCTCTTGAATATTATATATGTTCTCTCTCCTTTTTCTCCTCTTTTCTTCCTCTTCCTTTCTCTCCTTTTTTTTAGGTTTTTATACTTTTCATTCCAGATGTTGGCCAACATGTGGCTACAATCCTCTCAGTTCTCTTTTAGTCGTCCTACCATTGTACCACAAAAGTTCTGTAGTAATCTTGCTATAGTTTTTACTGTTCTCTCTTGATCTACTCCATTTCTTTGACTATGACTTGGTAATGGGTCATAGTGTATTAGATTTTGTAGATAAAATATAGATGAAATTAGGTGTCAAGTTTCCTGTGTAATAAAGATAAAAATCTTATTTAGAATACCAATTGCCATGACTTTTAAATATTTTTGTTATAATTAGATTTTTCTGTAGTATGCAGTTCAAAATCACATTCCTAGTATTCTAGACCTAGATATACTCAAACTCTCACTAGTAAATTAGTAAGTAGAGGGTCAGCTGTCTTATTCATTAATTACCTATTTGCTAACTTGCTCACACATTTATTCATTGATTTATTAATTAATTTAATAAACATTTATTTGGTGCCTTCTTTGTACCAGGCATTATTGTAATCACTGGAAATATAGTGGTGAGCAGAACAGCTATGATCTTGCCTTCATGTAGCTTATACCTCCATTCTTACTTATTTTCTCTTTTATATTCCATGCTCTTCTTGAGTGCTTTGGAAGAATGTTTGAAAGTTTGAATATAGTTACCTGCACTTTTCTAGTGTGATTGTTTGAAATGTTTGGTATGGAAAGAATTGAAATATGAATGGCAGTTGGGGAGGTTTAAGAAGAAGTGAGAGAAATAGCTATTTCAAAGTTAAGAAAGGATTTGTGAAGCTCCTGTTCTCTCTCCCTTTCAGAGACTGGTGGTAAATGCATTAAAACAAATGCTTTGTAGTCCAAACTTGGGCATCTGTAAATTACAGAACGCTTTTTGTTTTTGAAACTTTTTAAGGAATTGTTGAACGTGTCTTGGTTAGCTAGTTATGTCTTTTAATAACTCCTTTTTTTTTTAATTTACTTTTTAGTCTATTCTTATTCTGGGGAGGAACTTATATGCTATAATCAGTTCTCTGTCTTCCTCGTTGGCTCTGGAGGCTTTGGTGGGAAGCGGACATCAGATAAAGTCAAGGTAGGCCATGGCTTTATAAGCAAAATATGTGTGCAGTTAAGGATTCTTATGTATATTTTGATTTTCTCATATTACCATATAAGTAATTTCATAGAGTAGAGACTCAGTAACCCACATTTCTTTGAATTAGAATGTTTCTTGGATTTGACATGCTTTTTGTGTTTATATATTTTATATATAACAATTTATATATGCTTGCTGAGGTAAGTTTAAAGTACCTGAGATAATTGTGGGACTTTTTGTTATTCTCTTGTGTAATATTTAGAGCACCCAAAAGTTTTTAGAAAAACCTAGCACAAGTGGTCCTTATGTAGATTAAAATCTTCATTCATTAAATGACCTAAGTATTTCTCTTGGGTGAGACAATTCTATTTACTCTTCATTTCTCAAATTCTCAAAACGTGTTTTTCCTAAAAATATTTTATAATTTGGGTTTTACATTAATTTAACCTGGCCTTTATCTCTAAATTATTTGAGATAATAAGATTATACTGTAGTTAATATTCTTCTGTAGTAAATGAAATATTATTTAAAGTGATATTGAGAGACAGCTTCTGGAATGGTGGCATAAGGAGTTCCTTGGACTCTCTTGCCAACGAATTTTTTAACTTATAAAAAATATTAAAAAACAACCATTTAAAGTCTCTGGAAATTGTCCTAAGGGCATATAGCAAATGAAGCAATATTTATTCAAGACAACCTACTATATTTCGGTAAGAACAGTGAGAATCTGTGGCATTTGAGCCACAAGCTGCTCCCTTCCTTCCTCTTCCACTGGCTCAGCATGACCAAAGCTGTACCCCAAGAACACAGGATCTCTCTGCCTTCAGCTCCCAGAATAGGGCCCTGCTGTCTTTCTGGGAGGAGCAGGCCACTAACTTTTTTTATTGCACCAGCTCCTTATTGAAGAAGCTGTATTTGGGGTAAAAATGGCTGACTTGTGGGGCTCTATTCCTCCACCCAGCCCCCACTTATAGGGTGGAAACTCTATCCCACACATGGCAGGCTGAGAATACTGGGGCCCTGATTGCCCCTGCCCCATCTTTCCTATAGGGTGGAGGGTCCATGATTGGAGGGGCAAACTGAGAAGACCAGAAGCTACTACCCTGCCTAGCACTCTTCTTGTAAAGCAAGGGTGTCACTTGGAGACAAGTGGGCCACTGTCTGTGTCCCCATCTTTGCAACAGTGAGAATTTTTGCCCAGTGGGATAGGCAGACTGTAATAAGAGAGCTATGATGCTGTTCTCAAGGAAACTGACTCTTTTTGGAACTGAGTATTTGGAAGTTCAAGTATAAGGGTGCCCTTGAAAACAAGGTGACTTTAGTGATAAGCAATTAAGAGAAGGCTGTTAATTCCATGAGAGCAGGAAGCTAACCTGTAGTCCAGATAGATGTTTACTAGAGAGAACCAGGTAAAGACACAGCTAAGAAGAGCCTTCTTGGTATCATAAGAAACCTCAAAGACTGGCCTCAAAGATTACCTCTGCAAAGAGAACTGGATTTAATTGGATCAGATTGTGGAACAATTTATGCCCCAGGACATTGTTGAAAATAATGTAATAGTCATCTGGCAACTAGTGGAGCTTAACAGCTGAGTATGATACCGAAAGAGGCAGATGACTTTACAGAGAGATCAGGGAGAGAGAGTCAAGGAGAGCCCTGCTAAAACTACTGTCATCCGGGGTGACTGTGTGCATACTTCTCTGACGAGTAATATCAGAGGCTGCACATTGTGGGAAAATAGACTTAAATAACTAAAATAGTCTAACCAAGTCACTAAACAAATAAACAATAACAACAAGCCCTGGAAGGGAAGGGGGATCAGTACCCAGATAATATATTATCTGAAATGTCCAATTATCAACAAAGAAATTAAAAGACATGAAAGAAAAACAAGAGTAATCCACAGACGGGATAAAAGACAAAGAAAACCTAAAACAGGCAACAGAACTGCCTTTGAAAGGACTTAGTAGAAAATGACTTCAAATCTGCTATTATAAATATGTTCAAAGAACTAAAGAATACCATACTTAAAGAAGTAAAGTATGGTGATAATGACTCATAGGTAGAGAATATCAAAAATAGATATAAAATTATAAAAAAGAACTAAATATTAATTCTGGAGCTGAAAGTATAATACTTGAAATGAAAAATTTACTGTTGAGGGACTCAACGTAGATTTGAACTGACAGAAGAAAGAATCAAAAAGCTTGAAGATAGACTGATTAATGATTATACAATCTGAAGAACAGAGAGAAAAAAATGAAGACAAGAAAAAAGAATGAAGAGCTTGAGAGAAATGTGGGATACCGTTAAGTACACTAACATTCATATAATGGGTGTACCAGAAAGAGAAAGAGCAAAAAAAAAAAAAAAAAAAATGAGGAAATAATGCTTTGATGAAAAACATTAATCTATACATCCAGGAAGCTCAACCAGTTCCAAATAGGTTATAAATCTGAAGAGATCCACACTCCATGCATCATAGTAAGACTGTTGAAAGCCAAAAACAAAGACAAAATCTTGAAAATAGCAAGAGAAAAATGACTCATTACTTATAAAGGAAACCCAATAAGATTAACAGCTGACTTCTCATCAGATACAGTGAGGCCCACAGGCAGTAGAGTAATGTATTAAGAGTGTTGAAAGAAAAAAAACAAAAAAAGCATCAATCAAGAATATAACCAGCAAAACTATCTCTCTAAAATACATTTCTAAATAAACAAAAATTGAGAGAATTTGTTGCTAGCAGAACTACCTTACAAGAAGTACTAAAGGAAGTTCTTCAGGTTGATAGCAACTACCACATACCGTATAATCTCATTTATATGAAATGTTTAGAGTAAGCAAATCTGTAGAGATAGAAAGACTAGAGGTTGCCAAAGGATAGAAGAGGAAGGGACAAAGGGGATTGGCTCCTGATTGGTATAGGGTTTCTTTTTGGGAAGATGAAAATGTGCCAGAGTGGATTCTCGTGATGGTTGCATTTTGTGAGTATTCTAAAAAACATTGGATTGTGCATTTTAAATGGGTGAATTAGATGTGAATTATGTGTCAGTGAAGCTATTAAAAAAGTAATATTGATCAGTACTATATGAAAAGCATGTCTTGGGCCCACATTTTTAAAAAAAATTGTGACCATGTATTGCTTGTATGTGGCAAAATTACTTGATAACTATTAGATGATTATTGTATATATGAGATTATATCTGTCTATAGATAGTGACTTATGTGTTAAGAACCCTATTGCAGGTTGTGTACTGCACAAGCATATGTAACAGCCTTGTCCAGATGAAAAGCTTGGAAATGTTATAATTACTCTTAAATTTTTATTCATTTTTAGTATTGGACAACAATGAAGTATCATGGACCAACAAAGAATCTAATCTAGGTCCATTTCTCTAGGTATTCCTTAGATATTGTTGTAATAATTAAACAGAAGTTTCTCACTAGTATTATTTGTTGCTTTGAGAGACAATAAGAGATGCTAAGTCATGGTGAAGCTGTATGTCATAAACTGGTTGCTATTCTGTTAAGAAAAAAACTACTGTGGCAGTACTGTGAATCTTATGTGCTCTTTGCACATATCTTTATGGTCATGACTTACAACTGAGTTTGTGGAGAAAGTGTACACAAAATTTTAAACGGCTCCTTAGGACTACTTACCTATAAGATTGGGAATGACGTCAAGTCCCCAAATATCACTCTTTCAAAACCTAGTAGAATGAACTGAAAATAAATATAGAGGGAAAACCTGCAAAACACACTGGATGCAACTAAAATAATGAAGGGATGCAATTCATGAAGTAATTTTTGAAAATCAGCAGCCTTTTGTTTGTTTTTAGAAGCAGTGACTTTCCCCATCTTTTATTATGTTTTTTGGGGGTTTATGAGGATAAATTTGGGAATATATCTAAGCTCGGCATTTTAGGAATGAAAAATCACCATCTAATTCCTTAAATCTTTGAAAGAATAAAAGCTGACTTTATTGTAGAAAATTTACCTAATGGAGAAAAAATGAATAATATAATTTTGCCTCTAAGTTATTGAAAAGTAGATATTAGCTATTAGTATACAATTCAACTGATGAGAATGTTTTTATCTTTTCTTTGATTTAAATCAACCATAATTTGGTGCTCAGAAACTTGCTTTGTAGGTGTTACAAAGTTTTCATCAAATAGTTATTTTAAGTGTTAGCATTAAGGGATGCTAATAATTCAAATTTTGAGGGGTAACTGAGCTTAAAATTATTTTGTTAAGATGGTAAACTAAAATAGGTGGGGATTTTATAAGACAATTTTAAAGACTGAATCAATTTAGATATGAATTGTGTGTCTAATTCTTATAGTTGTCATCATCTTTTGCATAGGGAAAAACTGTCCTTAATTTTTTCTCCTTCATGGCCTGTAGGTAGAATGGATCTTATTATATAATTCCTTACAGTGGAAAGGGTCTTTTCAGGGAAATCATAATGTATATGAAGGTAGGAGTTATGGAATTTTAAATATTATTATTTCCCAAATATATATTTTAAAAAAACTCTTTATCCAATTTACAGTTTATTATATTGAAACTTGGTTGTTTATCAAATGCCAGTTTGGGTAAAAAGAATAATAATACTTTATATTTAAGATTTGATATATAATGTCTTTTGGTTTCAGGTAGCTGTAGCCATACCTAATAGACCTCCTGATGCTGTACGTACAGATACCACCTCACTTAATCAGGTAAGATTATATTTTTGGAAAGCGATAAGTCCACCTAGCTGATGACACTTTTATTTATAACTCTGATACTAAACTTTTGTGCGTCCAAAATTGTGGTGCTTTTGTCTTCCCTGTAGTAAAAATAAAGACATGTAGTAAAAATAAATACAAATCAAGTAGAAGATCTACTGTCAAGGAGTAGAAAGGACACTTGGATACTCAAGATGTAGATGTCTGAAATAATTGGAGCACCTATTCCAAGCAATGAATGATTAAATACAAGACTTTTATTTGTAGAGTAAGTGCTGTAGACATTCAGAGAATGGGTACTCATAGGGAATGATATATGGAAGGGTTTGGTAGTAAAGATGGGACTTAGTTGAACTGAGATGATATATGGATGTTCCCTTCCCAGATGGGGCTTGCAGTGTGTCAGGGAAGGGGAGAACTAGGGGTAGCAGAGTGTCAGAGAGGAGGAGGAGGGCATGATATGTATAAGGAATAAGAATTAGAGTGTTCACGTTGGAGAATGGTGGAAGGTAATTGTGGTTGGACAGATCTTTAGGGAGAAGTAGAAATAAGGAAAAAATTGTGCCAGTATAGCATAAACTTTGTGCTAGGTATTTATATTAAGTAAGTTTTTAATCATTAAGGAAACTGTCAGCCATATATTTTTTGCTCTACCAATATCATTCTGGAATATCCTATTTACAATATCTTTGGGAGAGTTCCTTTATTTTCAAACTTGTATGACAATACAAGTATACTGTATTTTTCGTATATTAATAAAGAGAAAATTCTACCGCAATAATCTAGAAAGACCAAACAATAAATAGGTACCAGATGTCAAGCTTTTTATTTGGGGAGAATGAGAACAAATACCTGTAGTTTCTCCAGATACATAACCTTATACTATTTATTCTAACAATTAGGCTTTTAGTTATCATTATTAAGTAAAGTTAATCTTTGGGATATTGGTTCTACTATCCCTTAAAATATAATTCTTTATTAAAATTACTACTGTGATGAACTCAAAGCAGACATAGGCTCAAAAACAGGTCTTCTACTCAGGGACTCTTGCAGATTTAGGACACCACATTGCGGGGCCATAAAGTGTGAAAAGATCATGGATGCTAGTTGGATCATCTGGGTCACTTCCAGATACCTACCAGAAAGTGCTTATTCTCTAATGGGATCATCAAAATTAACTGCCGTTCAGCTCAGCTCTGTATTTATAGATGCAGAGACTGTGTTCCTAACGTTGCAATATGCAAGATTCACAGTGTTTATTTTATGTCCCGAAATGCTTGAGTGTTGTGTTATAGTTTTTTTATGTTTGGTAGCTGTTTCATTTGGGAAGATTTTTTAAAAAATTAAATGTTTTTATTTTCTGTTTTAGTCTTATAGTAGCTTTGTGTAGATGAATATTATTTACCTCTTTGCATTTTGTGGATAAGTTGATGGTTTGGGATGATTCCCAGATTGCTAATTCAAAATTGTCCTCTTCTTGTAACAAAGTGCGATTTTATAAATGGATAATGATCAGAAGTGGGGCACTGTGGGGAGGTGTTTTATTTAAAAAAAAATTTTTTTTAGTTCTCTTTAATTCGTGGGATTATAAATTCTCCCTCTTGCTTCTTTTTTTCTTCATGATACAGTCTCCAAAGGGGATATATTTGTTTTATCTTCTTCTTCCCTAAAGGTGATGCTTTCTTGAACTGCCATTTGGAGGACTGTGCACTTTTCTTTTCTCTGTAGTCGGTGCTCTGATCTTTCAGGATTCTTTTCAGTATTTTTGACTCGAAGGTGGAGTTCATCTGGGAGTGATCTTCCTTTGTTTTCCTCTTTTTTCTTTCATGCCCTGTTTCTACCCCACCACCTGACCCTCCAACCCTGCCATTCTCTGCAGTAGCTTTCAGAGGGTGCTCAAAAGAGAGTGTTGCTAGAAATTGGTTTTTATTTTTCTATTTATGGGAATTTGGAGTTTGCAGTGTTGTCTGTCTTCTGGTTTTACGTAGGCTTGTGATTTGTGTAGTTTTATTTGTTCTTGTTGATCTGTATAGTTTTTTTTCATAATATGAGGATATAGAAAGCACCAGTTTCTGAGCCTTTATATTCAGCAATTAGTTTAACTTAATGGTATAAATTTAAAAATTAAATTAAATAATTAACTCTTATACAGATGATCCTCCTACCCACTTTAAATGCACAAATAATATATAGGTACTTTTCTTTCTTTTTTTTTGGTTGTTACTTTTAATATCTTTTGTATCTAGGTAGAAATGAAACAAACAAAAAAACCAAGAAACTTTAACTTTCCTTCTAAAATATGCCAGTCCTTCAAAATATTTAGAAAATAAACAATGGCAGTGTTACCTTATTAATTGAAGAACACTTATTTTGTATTATGATTGAATGGCTCAAACATCCAGTCAGTCAGCTTTTGTCATTTATTGTGGTGAACCTTTTTTGTCTTTGCTAGCTATGCAATCTGTAGGGAGCAGTGCCATCATTGGAATAATGACGTTTTTCATATTACTTAAAATGATTTATTTAGAAGATTATTTCTTTTCATTTATAAGAATGATATCTGTGAGATAAGAATCCTAGCACTAATCTTAAAAGCTTGGTTGTCTTATATTGTTGATAAAAGTCTTTTTTTTTTTTTGACCGGTAAGGGGATCGTAAACCTTGGCTTGGTGTCGTCCGCACCACGCTCAGCCAGTGAGCACACTGGCCATCCCTATATAGGATCCGAACCCGTGGCCCGGGCGCTACCAGCGCCGCACTGCACTCTCCTGAGTGAGCCACGGGGCCAGCCCAAAAATCTTTTAAAAATAATAAAAGTTAACATTGATTAATATTTATCAAGGATTATCCCTTGTAAGCTTTATCTCATTTAATTTTCCAACAACTCTGTGAAAGTAAGTCTTGTTAGCCTCTCAATTTTTAAAAATGATACGATAGAGGCTTAGAGTGGTAAGAAATATGTCCATCAATGGTTTAACTGTACTTGAATCAGAGTCTGTCTGGTGCCAAAGCCCATGGTCTATCATGTGTTTGATAATTTCCCTTTGAGGCCCTGATATGTGTTTTTTCTTTCATTTGTATACAACATGATGATGTCTGTTTGCCTAGTGTTTTATTGCTTGTAAAGTGCTTGAAGAATTATCATTTAATCCTCTAACATCTTATACAGAATCTTGCAAGTCATTAATATTCAATAATTGATTTGATTTAGTTATGTTTAGAAGATGTATAAAGGAAAGAATATTTTCATTGGAAGAATGAATAATTTATAGAACTATCATATGGGGTCATGGGGAAGGGAAAGAGCTTATTAAAATTATACAAAGCATATTAAAAAGGAAATGAAGTTTTCTTAAGAATAATAGAAAATGTTATGTTCTATAAATCAAACTTGTTTAAAAAAATCAATAATTTAAAAATAATAAAAAATCAGTAATTTAAAAAAGTCAAATATGCTGACATGGCTAGTCTTTACATAACAATTTAATAGTCTTGGAAAACTTAACACAGCAATTGACAAGAAAAGGAAGACATTTTGAGGCAGACCCAAAAAGGTCGAGTTAATATACTGATACATTTAGTACTTACTGTTAGCTGTTTTGTGAAATTTTCTCCTTCAGTCCTGAAAAGTACTCTCTAGCTTGAACAATGCACAATTTAAAGTGTGCCAGGAAGTATGGTGAATTTACCCTATTGTTATCCATGTCTGTCTGCTAATTCTATCTTATTTAAGTAAACTAGCAATGTGAAAATCTGGACTAAGCAGAAATTTAATCATAAGGGCAAGCTATCAGTTCATTTTCTTGCAGTGTGAGCTAATGTTCAGGATTTAGTATAACAGGACTATGAAAGTTTATGAGAAGCCTTTGATGTTTAAATGTCGATTATTGTGTATGGGCTGCAATTTAAAACACCCCATTGAGAAAAATGACATAAATTTTACTTGGTTGAAAGGCTATAAACATTTACCTTATCTTCATTGTGTTTTGTTGAGAGTAGATTGATGGAATCCTTTTTGTGAAATTTTCCTTAGTGGGAGCAGTATTATAACCAGATGTACTTCTTGGCTTTTCTTCCTATTATTTGACAACTTTTTCCCCCATCATCGATGTCAGTGTCAGGTGTTACAAAAAACATTTAATTTATATGTAATCATTTTGTTAGAAATAGTTATTTTTTTAATCAGAGCCTCAATTAGGTACATTATGATGCATTTTTCATACAATAAGCAGCCACCATATTACCTGTTTTTCATTTAATATTTTCTAAGAAAGCATTAAGTACTAGTTACATTTATAATTCTTTCTCTATAGGCTGCTTTGTACCGCCTCAGCGGGGACTTGAATCCCTTACACGTCGATCCTAGCTTTGCTAGCCTAGCAGGTGAGTTGCTAATAATATGTATCAATGAAAAATATTAGCTCAGTTATATAAATAATATACTTAAAGACACTGATATTTATGACTGTAGCTTGAGTAACTTTTTATTTTATTTATTTATTTGTAATTTATTTTTATTAGCATATTCATTATTATACATCATATTATTCTTTATGCCCCTTGTCCCCTCCCCCTCCCCCCTCTGATAACCATAGATTTGTTCTCTCCATCTGATAAATGAACCGTTCCTCTGTTGGTTTGTTGCCTAGATGATCTGTCCAGTACTGAGACAGGTATGATCAAGTGCCCCCGTTATTGTAAAGCAGATGCTTCTTCTATTACTCTAGTACTCTAGAGTGTGTTTTGTGGAGAGAGAGGACCTCTTGTTTTTTTTTTTTTTTTTTTTTTTGGTCTCTGCTGGTGCCTCTCCTTGTGTCAGTGCAGTTGAGAGTCTGGTGTGCCATCTGCACAGTGGCTGTGACTGCTGCTATACAGACTAGCTGCTTTTGTGGTAGCCATGGCAATTGCGGTGGCTGTGTTGGGCTACCTGCGTGGAAATGGTGTCTTTGGTGTGCTGTTTACCTGGTTGTGGCTGGGTTTGGCTTCCCTCAGCTCCATGCCTCAGGACCCCAGTGGGGCCTGGGGGTGGTGGCAGCAGTTTGCATAGTTGTGGCAGGGTTCAGCTTCCCCCGGGTAACATTTTAAAAATAGCCCTGTCCACATTACGTTATGGAAAGGTAAGAAGTAGTGTTCAGAAAATGGTGTACTTGAAATTTGGATTATGGTAGAGGGAAGCTCCTGCTGGTTCAACAGGACCTTGGGGGTGGGTGTTTGAGTTATCATGAAGGACAAGGTCATTGGAGGAGAGGAGAGAGCAAAGAACTGAAAGGTTAGGGAAGAATCATCTATCTACCTAGATATTGACATCACCATGGATGATTTCATCGTCAACAACCAAAGCTAAACAAAACAATTCTTTGTGTTCCCATATCTCTCACAGTCTTTTCCTGTTCTTTTCTTTCTTTATTTATTTCATAATTTTCTTCTGGGAATTATTATCTATAAAATATTTTCCGTGTTTCTTAAAATAAATAGTGTAATTCATTCTAATGCAGTTTAAAGATATATTTTTAAAATCCTGAATTAACTATACTTTATTTATAAACATGAAAGGTGCCTATCTCTAACTAAATTCCCTCTCTTTTTTTAGGTTTTGATAAGCCAATATTACATGGATTATGTACTTTTGGATTTTCTGCCAGGCATGTTCTACAGCAGTTTGCAGATAATGATGTGTCAAAATTCAAGGCAATTAAGGTATTATATATGTATATTATTACATAATTTGGATATTAGTTCCTTTTTTATCTTTAGAGAAGAAAAGGAATTTAGTGACTTAATTTAAAATAGGTATTGTACTGCAGCAATATATATTTTAATTATTTCATTGATTTGGCAATCAGCACGTTTTCTTTTTGTAGTTCTGAACAGCTCCATTACATGTGCACCAGGAAGGATATCATCTACAGTTACAATTTAACAGATTAATTAGATTGTTTTATAAATTAATTAGGCACAGATATATCAGCATATATGCCCTAAAAACTCAAGATTTACTTTTTTTCCCCCAACTACTTTGTAATTTACCTTGATTTAATTGAAAATGTTAAGTGGCTTGGGCCGAGCCCGTGGCGCACTTGGTAGAGTGCTGCGCTGGGAGCGCGGCGACTCTCCCGCCGCGGGTTCGGATCCCATATAGGAATGACCAGTGCGCTCACTGGCTGAGTGCTGGTCACGAAAAAGACAAAAAAAAAAAAAAAGAAAATGTTAAGTGGCTGTATTTGACTCTAATAACCATACACCTACAGCAGTATGATAGCTGCATGTTTTTAGTTTTTCTACTTTTAAATTGATTTCAAATTTTTATTCATTATAAATTACAAGGGAAAATATGTGTTCACAATATTTTTGCATAATTGTAAGTCAAAAGATGTACAGTTAAAAAAAAAATTTAAGGCCGTTTCCGATAGCTCCAAAAACTTTTTTTAGTTTATGCTCCATGTGGCATAAAAATGCATTTTCTGATGCCTTGCCCTTGATAACTGATTATTCTCATGCTTTTCTTTTTATTACAACAATTTTTATTATCCAATGATATGTGCACAATGATATAGAAAATTATGAAATAAAAAGTTGAGTTGTTTTGCCGTATATATCCCCTCCAGGCCTCATTCTCCCAACTTAATTAGTACCACTTTTAACTATTTCTTTAAGTTGTTCTGGTGGTTACCTATTTTTATATATCTCCACCTACTATGATTGTGGTTTTGTTTCTTGATAAAACACTATTTATTGATTCTGTACTTTGAAAGACAAATAAATAGCTTACTTATACTAGTGATATCCTTTCTTTGCTAATTTTATCATATTATTTTTAGGTCTTTTATGAATTAAAAATATATAAACCCCTATTTTATTGCTTTTATGCTCTCCAACCTTACTTTTAATTTTTTCCCCCACAAGTAGAAAAGTTTCATTTTAAAACATTTTTAAGCCCAAACTCTTTTTTTAAAGGCTCGTTTTGCGAAACCAGTATATCCAGGACAAACTCTACAAACCGAGATGTGGAAGGAAGGAAACAGAATTCATTTTCAAACCAAGGTATGAATGATAGAGTTAGAGGTACTTTGCTTCATCACCCTCTTTACCACACCGTGTAATCCTATAATTTTGTTGTGTTTTAGTATTTTGTTTTTTGGTTAGTACTACGGATGTGAAACAAAATCCAGAAAGCTTTTTTTTTAACCAATGATAACTTTTAATTGAAAATAATATGCCTTATACACCTTGTTTTCTGTTTCTCTTTTATTTTCAACTAAATTGGCGCCTGTCTACGTAACAGTGGCCCAGCTGTTCTGAGAATCCAACCAACCATATCTTTTTGGTTCAACCAGTCAACCAAGTCATTGTCAGAATATAATCTTCAAAAAATAAAAGACATGACTTAGATAAACAATCAAAGTACCAAAAAGGTTAAAATTCATTAATGATGGCTCTTGCAACATGATAAAACTGGTTCAAAAGAGAATTAGAACAACAATTTATACAGGCCAATAGGAGAGGCATTCTAAAATAATTTTACTGAGTTAGAGACAAAACTTGTTAAAGTCCTACAGAACAATAAAATCATATCCTTTTTGGTTATCTTTTCTCTGGACAAAAATCTGTTTTGATCACACAAAAATCCACTAACATCTTACATCACAGAGTGTAGGTCTAATTAATAGTAAGTGACAAGCCAAATAAAGGCATTTCTCTCTATAGAGTTAAGTAATTTTGGGGTGAGGCTATTAGCAATGCTCCAGTAAAATACTAAAAGGACGTGCAATCATTACTTGATTTTTAAAGATAATTTTTGTTAACACAGTTGACCAATTTAATATTTTTTGGCTTGATCATTTTATTCTTGTGGAATAAATAAGAGCAGGTTAAACAACTCCAGTGGTAATAGCAACAGTTTCCATTTATTGAGAACCTATAAGCAGGTTATACTATTATCTTTAATATGCATAACAACTCTGCATTTAAAAATAAGAAAATCTAGGGGCCGGCCCGGTGGCGCACTCAGGAGAGTGCGGCGCTTGGGAGTGTAGCGGCACTCCCACTGCAGGTTCAGATCCTATATAGGGATGGCTGGTGCGCTCACTGGCTGAGGGCGGTGCAGACAACACCAAGCCAAGGGTTGCGATCCCCTTACCGGTCACAAAAAAAAAAAAAAGAAAAAAGAAAATCTAGGGTGTTTGTTCTAAGTAACTTGTGTAGGTCACATAGCAAGTAGATGAGCTGGGATAGAACCCTAGGTCAGCCTGGCTCCCAAGCTTACTTAGATCCTAGGTTCCCAGCTCTTTTTTTTTTTTTTTTGTGACCGGTAAGGGGATCGCAACCCTTGGCTTGGTGTCGCTCGCACCGCGCTCAGCCAGGGAGCGCACCGGCCATCCCTATATAGGATCTGAACCTGCGACCTCGGCGCTCCCAGCGCTGCTGCGCTCCCAGCACCGCACTCTCCCGAGTGAGCCACGGGTTCAGCCCCCCAGCTCTTTTTATGGTATCATGTTTTCTTTCACAGATTCCCTCCTGCTGTTTACAATATCATTTTCCTGCTTTATTTACACATACTGTTTATTTTACTTCTCAAATTTCTTCTTTTAGGCTTTAGTTCAGGCTCTACCTTGCTTTTAGAGGCAGTTTCTTACTACTCCCCTCTTTCCCACTTGCACATACACACACATTAGCTCTCTCTGAAACTCTCTTACAATTAATATCTGTGACACATGTTCTGGATCCCTCTTTTATTTTATTTTTGAGTAAGATTATGAACACTGAAAGTGTTGAGGACCATGTTAGTATTATAATAGGTTTTTATTTTCCTGCAATTCTAGTAATGAACAGTATGTAAATAATTTCTATGAATATGAACTTAAAGGGCTGAGAAATTATTTAATGTCTAAATATAATACATTCTTACCATTCTGATAATTTCTAAGCATGCTTTCTTATCTTTTCAGTATATTTGCTATTTCCCCCCAAATTAGAGGTAACCTTTTTCTATTAGTTATGTATAGGACCAACTCTTTCCCACCCTTCCTCCCTTGCTTTCTTTCTGTTGTATTTTAAGAAACATTTTATTATTATTTATTTATTTATTTATTTATTTTTTGTCTTTTTCGTGACCGGCACTCAGCCAGTGAGTGCACCGGCCATTCCTATATAGGATCCGAACCCGCGGCGGGAGCGTCGCCGCGTTCCAGCGCTGCACTCTCCCGAGTGCGCCACGGGCTCGGCCCTTAAGAAACATTTTAAACCAATGTTTCAAAATGATATGCTTGACTTGGTTACAAGAAAGTAATTTACAAAATGCATTTTGTTCATTAATTGTCTCTTTCCATGTTTTTCACTATATATAATTTGAAGTAAAATGAACAAATTGTTTGAAAAATCTTTTTTTTCCTCCAAAGTATGATAGTAAGTAGTCAAGGCAGAAAGATCTTACTAATTGCTTAAAGTTAAAGTTTTAATAAATGCTACCTTAATTTTTAGAAACTTATTTTATACATTTGTGGCAATACCATAATTTTAATGAAAGAATAGCCATTGGAATAATTTGAGATGAAGGATTAGGAATTAGAATTTGAGTTCCTTTAATGACTATTTTGATAAAAGCCTGTTAGGCATTTAGTTTATGCTATGTACACTGCCCATTTGAAGTAAGAACTACAATTACTACTTTAAAACACTATTATGGTCTTTTTCTAGCCACTTTTTTTCTATATTAACGGAACAAGTACTGCTGCCTCTTGTGGATATTGTGTCATGCCTTTTATTATTTATAGGAATTCAGCACTTCTCACCCTGGCTTCCAATTAGACTGACTTCTGTTTGGAAAAAAAAAAAAAATCCTCAAAATACCAATGCCCGGCCTTCATCTCAGACCATTTAAACAGAATTTTGGGGGATGAGACCTGTTCATAAGTATTTTTTAAAATGGCTCCAGTTGATTCTACAGCTAGGGTTAGTAACAGTAGTATTAAGCCACAAAGGCTGTGTGTTCATTCATCTTGACATTTGTTTATTTAATAATCTTTTTATCTTATTTAGATTATTATTTTCTTTTTCACATAAAGCAAAATATAAATTTCTTTTAAATGACTTTATCCTGTTTTACAATGAAATTGTGTTTCTTAGAATTATTAGAATGAACTGTTTTTTTCTTCTTCTACTAAAAAGGTCCGAGAAACTGGAGACATCGTCATTTCAAATGCGCATGTGGATCTTGTGCCAACATCTAATATTCCAAAAAAGCCATCCTCTGAGGTAGGTTATAAAAACTGGTATCCGAGTCACTCCCTTATTTATGAATTTCAGTTAAGATCACTTGAGGAATGTTGAGGCTACTTTAGAAAATTGAGAGCTATAAAAAGCTTCTTAATTCTTGAAGTGAAGGACATTAATTCAAAACTGCTTAGAATAAGAGGAATACTTTGGCAGCTTATGAATTTTTTAAAAACCTTTTTGCAAGATACTGTAATGTTTTGAGAGGAAATAATTTTCTAATTTTAGAGTAACTAAATCAGTTGTTTAATGAGAAATCTTAAGCAAAGAGCATTTTGGAGAAAAATAGGTTAAAAATTTAAATATCAAATGATTTGTATAAAGATTTGTATGGAGCTTTGTATGCAAATATAAAAACAATTGCATGTATTGGTTATTAAAACGTTTGTATTGTTCTCTATTAACATGCTGAAACTTTTGAAAAATATGTTTATATTCTGTCTCCAATAAGATACTAACTTTGTAATGTTGAGGTTTTTATTCCCACGATCTGTAATTGTCTTTCACAAACCATATTATTATGTAAAACTGACTGAAAGTTAAAATTCCTTAAAAATTATCTAAGATTTAAAAAAAAACTTATGAAGTTTTAAAGCTAGAATTCAGGCTTCATGTAATTTAGTCTCATTTTACAAGTAAAAAAATGAGACCTCAGAAGTTGATGGATTTTTCTAGTATCTTCCTGACAACATAGGTTGTCCAGTTCCTAGTTTACTTTTAAAACAATATTTCTGAATTCTGATAAAAGTAAAGTCCTCTTAGTAAGAGGACTGAGGTTCTGTATGACATAAATAAATATAAGGAAAGTGCGAAAGAAGCCCAGTGTGAAAAAAAACAACGAATTTAACTGCCCTACGTGCAGACTTTCTTAAAAATTAATTTTATTGTAGATATATTTTGTAATTATTTTTTTCCCTTGAGTAATTTTACAGCCCTTTTAAAATTAAATTTTCTCTTTTTTTTTTAGGATGGGGAACTTCAGAGTACCCTTGTATTTGAGGAAATAGGTCGCCGCCTTAAGGATGTCGGGCATGAGGTGGTAAAGAAAGTAAATGCTGTATTTGAGTGGCATATCACTAAAGGTGGAAATATTGCAGCCAAGTGGAGTAAGTCCTATACCTGATTTTATAATATAAGGTACTCTTAGTAAGTAGAGATAAAGTATCTTTGTTATAATTGAAAACTATCTCTTTGAAGGTAGGTAAGTCTTACTTTTTTAGGTAAGTTTTTTTTTTTCATGGAAAATAACATGTATTTTTTTTAGAGATATAAGAAATCAATTAACATGAAAATATTTATTTAAAAAATTTCATTGTAATACCTGAAATGAATACTTTTAAACAATAATCTTAGCTGTATGCTTCTTTAACAAACATTCAACTTCCTTTTAAACATAAAGCAAGTTCATCAATTCAAATGAAATATAGATATGCACCACATAGTGGTGTTTTGGCCAACCATGGACCGCATATATGATGGTGATTGGAACAGTAGGCTATACCATATAGCTTAGGTGTGTAGTAGGCTATACCATCTAGGTTTGTGTAAGTATACTCTATGTTTGCACAACGCAATCACCTAATGATGCATTTCTCAGAACATATCCTCATCGTTTAGTGACACATGACTGTATTTCTAAGTCATTATATTTGACAATTTTAAAATTGTTTTATTCATCCCGAAACAATAATTTGGATTATCATCTTAACTGTTAGTATAAAATCATAATTATTTTCTTGAAGTATACAGATTGCAATCAAAGGTGCTTATTTATCTAGCGTAGGAAATTACCTGTTAGAGCGCCATGTTAGCAAGCTGGCTAGGCACCCAATATAAACCAACTTGCTGCAGAAAGGAAGCAGTTACAATTCCTTTCACTAATGTGGAGGTCCAAAAGGACCCTGGTACCATTTGATGAAGAAAGAGAATTTAAAGGATAAAGAAAAAATAATTGTACTGGATCTTTTATATCTGCTTTGTAACTCACATTCTTAATTATGTCTTAATGTAAAAGACCCTTTTATTTATAAAGTATTCTAACCTTACCTTTATGTTTTAGAATATTCTAACCTCTAGAATTGTTGGAGAAATATGGTGTGCCAGTGAATTTTTACTGAAACTTTTTGATTTTTCATGCTTTTCTACCTGGAAATCCCAAAGCATAGGGTCCTTTTGCTTTTAGTCAAGGGGCCTGTGATCCTCTGAATCTACATACTAATATGGGACAAGAAGCATCCAGGATAGTTTTTTGCTCAAAGCATTTTTCCTTTCCTTCGTAATTGTGAGACACAATGGAATCCTATGTACTTTAGTTTGGGTAAGACCCCTGGAATGCTGTTGGGGGAGGTTTTATACTATAGGACCATCTAAACTTTTAAGTTCAGCTCAAGTCTGGTTCTAATCCTTCGCTGGGGACATTGGGCCAGCATATTAGATTTTTACTATGGTGGTACCTGAAAGCAAGGGCTGCAGGCTGTGCTTCTGAAAGCCCTACAACTGATGGAAATAACCATCTTTCCACTTAGTGTTTGTGCACCGTATACTGTACAGATAATGTGTCTGTGTAAATTTTTTTTTAAGAAAAACAATGTATAGGTTTGGGTTTTTACTTGCACAGCAGAAGCTGATATTTTGCAGGTTTACATTCTTTTTATTCTAAGATTATTATTTAAGAGTACCTATTTAAGTGTCTTGAAAATCAGATTGTTTTATTACTCATTACAACTAAAGAATCACTGTATATGCTCACATAGACCAAAAAATGAAAATTTATGTAAATCAGCTGAAACTTTTTGAAATAATCTATTACATGTGCTTAGAAAACATTTTGAAGTTTTCTTCAATTGGTTTAGGTTCAATAGAAACAATTTTCTTTTTAATATGACATTTGCTATTCCTTTTAGGCAGTTATGTTCATTATATAAAATTTGGTCAATAAAGATATAAAGAAAATAATGATGTATAATCCCACTACTCCCAGTTAATCTTTTGGTGTTTGTTCTTCTGGAAAACATTTGTAATTTTAGAAACTTATTTCATAAGAGGGATAAAGGAAGGCAAAAATGTAGTATGTACTAGTATTTATTCCTCCAAATTTCAAAGTGCCTAAATTTTTCCTAAATAACTTTATAGATTACCAGTGTATATGTAGGTGAGTCATCACTCTCCTTTCTTTCGTCTTTTCTTCCTTCCTTCCTTCCTTCTTTCTGTCCATCCATGATGGAATTCAAGTTTTTCCCTATGGTTGAAAGTATATTAGAAGTTGAGTTATAACTCACAGGATTTTTGGAAACATTGGTGAATGAGAGGAGTGAGATCTGCAAGAATCAGGAAAGGTGCTAGAACTATGATTCTTTAAGTTGGCAGAATAAAGTCTGTGGGGATTTATAAAGTGTACAGTGATTCGCTCTAGGCAAATAGTGTAATTTCAGTTAATATGGTTCAGTAACCAACCAAGATTTCCCCCTCATTTTGATGATACTTTCCTTGCAGACAATATTAGAAAATATGATTACATTTAAAAATTACCTTTAGTTAACCTAGGAAAAGTTTTTTTTCCTCCTTATGTTTCCACTGGAAAAATGGGAATATTAGAATCCTGTTAATTGTCATTATTGATGCCTTGTGGCTTTTGTTTGTTTTCTCACCTCTTTTTTTTAGGTCCTTATTTGTCAAACATAACAGTCAAATTAGATCTTAAGGCTTTCTCTGAAAGGATTCACCATTTCCTTTGGTCTTCTGCCTGGCTCTGTTACTTGATTTGAGTCTCAGCTGTGTAACTTTTCTGTTCTGGTTCTTGTTTTCTCTTGCTCTTTGTGTAATTGATCTAAGTCACAGTAGCTGGCAGCAGTAGAAGCTATCTAAGTTTTTTGGCTTATGGTATCTTAGAAGATGATTCCATGTTGGGATCTCTATTTTGCATCTTGGTGCTTAATGACATGAAATAGATGACTGAAAACTTTGGCTTAGGTAATACCTAACATTTTCTTTTTTATAAGCAGTTTTAAAAATGTTTTGCTAAACACTTAATTACCAAATATTTTGTATTTTAAATTGCTGTTAAGTTGTCCCAGCCTTGTTCACATCATGGCAGACCAGAATCTAGATGCAGAGAATGGGCCTAGCACCTCAGTTCACTTCAGCTGGACTCAGGACACTGAGGTTGCTCTGGTGATTGACTGAACCAAGGGGTTTGGGCTCAATGGCTTGAAAGGTGCGTTCCAATCTAAAGATCCTGGACCATGCCCATCTTCCCCATTACCTCTCCTATCCTGCCATCCACACAACAACAACCGCAATGACAACAACACATCTCTGGGAAGAATGTGTGTGTTTATATGTGTGTGTTGGGGACAGTCTTTTCAAACCAAGTTAGTCTGGGTTTAGAGAGAATTAGTGGAGCTCTGCTGTCATTGCTGGGTCAATGTTGGTTTTAACTGTGGAGGAAGAGGAGTCATAACTGTGTCTTTGAATTTAGTCTTCTTTGAGGTTTGAGGTCCTGCATGGTTGTCTAGGAGCTGGAGGGCTGCCTGGGAAAGGCCAGTGTGGCCTTTACCTTGTCAGACTGAGATGATCTGAGAGAGGCTGAAGAGCATGCCTTCTCTCTGTGGGCCAAGAGTGTGGACCTGAGAGGGCAAGCCCCTGGTCTGCATAGGAAGTCAGAGGGAGGGCCTCAGTGAGGTGCTTTGGGAAAGGAAGCCACATCTTGGGATGCTCATCTGCACCTTCTTATTTCTACCTCTGGGGACAATGTTTTGATTGTGAAGGATAGTTTTGGGATTGATTAATAAAAGTGTTATGATTCATAGATAGTGCCTTCTTAAGTAGCTAGTAGTCAAGATTAAGCCTATCTTTCTTATTATACTATTAATATCTTTTATAATAGTGTCATCCTGCAATAACAGGCAGAGAAGCTCTCTAAAAGAAAATGATATTTATTCAGGAATGAGCATTGCAATGGGAATATATGTGGGTGTATTCAGGGAGGTAAAAGAAGATAATAGTTTTTTTTTTTTAAAAGAAAATGATAAGGATTACATAAGTTGTTTTGAAACAATTATCCTCGGCTGCAGGGATCAGTAACAAGGGTGGCATCAGTCCAAGGTTGAACAAGGAGTTGCTGGGCAGACATCCTCACAGAAGTATTTTTGGTGTAAGCTTATGGTGGCATTAGTGCAGGGTTGTGATTTTTGCAGTCTCTTGTGATAGTTATTATTATCAGGCATATGTACATGAGAATCCTGCTTTCATGGCCTTCCCTGTCTTCATTTTGTCAGGGTTTGACACAAGTGACTCCATTTTGATTCTGACAACTTTCACATTTCTCCTTTTTCATCAAGGTCTTTCTCTGAAAGCATTATTGATCAGTCATCTTATGGTCAGATTTTGATTGTTCCTCGGTGCTGGGATGGACCTGTCCCAGGTTGTTGGTCTGTTCTTATGTTGGCAGGAAGTGATTGGCGACTAGGAGTCAGTGTCAAAACCCCTTTTAGCCACATTTGAGCAACAAAGGAGGTTTAAAGGGAGTGGCTCCCAGGCTAAGTCTACCTGGTGTTAATTGTTAAGTTTAATTCTGTCTGTTCCATAGGCATTGGCCAGCATTATTCTCAAAGCACTGGGCCAGCATTATTCTTTTTGGAGGTGTACTTCTGCAGAAATTTGACAGGCAACAGGTACAGAGTTTAAATAAGAAAATACAAAGTAATATTAACAGTAATGTGATAATCCCAGTTTGCTTAATAGTTTTGAGCATGAACCTAGGCTTAAAGGTAACCAGTTAAATAACTATGGTGGATTAGGTGAGGCCTGTTATATGTGTGTGGCTGGATCTCCTATTTTGGATAATTGGGTCTCAATTTTCCCCAAGGAGTTTATCCAGGTACAACATTTAGTAGTGTTAGCAGTGGCTTAGACATCTATTTGTTTAGCTAGTAGGTAGCAGTCTTAATTATTTAGCATTCCAAGTGGGTTGAATTAAAGCAGAGAAAGCTAGCTTTATTTAAAAAAAAAAAATAAAAGAGCTGTTGGTACAATTTGAACAAAAAGTTGTATTAGGGATGTTACCAAAATTTCTGAGTAGGTGGACTAAAAGATTTCTCAGGTCAGGTTCTGTCAAGTTACCCGCAGTAGTTACTGATTGTGAAATTTCCAATTACACCATTATCCTCTCGAGAGAAAAAGGTAGGCATTAAGGGGTGTAATAATCTCATTATGATATGGAGTCTTGTTCCGAATTCTTGGGAAAAGTTGTCCACAGTATGAATGCATCCATTTCTCCATCTGATTTGTAGTTTTAATGTCTCTGGTTATGGTGTTAGGTGGTTTGGTGAACTTTCTCTATGGCCCATACTACTCAGACACAAGGTTTGTCCCTTGAGATTTATACCAAGTTGTCTATCTTCAGCTTATAGGGCTTTAGGAAAGAGCAGTTCCCATTTTCAGTAATTTCATGGGAGAAAATGGATTTGGAGGTACCTAGAAGAATTTAGGATCCAGTTTATTCTACAGTAGATAAAAAAAAAAAAAATCTCAAAAACAATGCACAGGGCTACAATCTAACAACAGGTGTATTATAGTTTTTCTTTAGAAACATTATTTTTCTCTCTCCAGTCACCCTGATTTCTGCCAAAGATAATCAGAGTAAGATTAATTTGTTTATAAAATAAGTTTAGTTTTATCACATTTGGCCTGATCATTTATGTAAGTGCAGTAAGAATAGTAAATTATGACATAGGAATCTCAGATCGGACTTTTAAAAACTTCTTGAGGCTAGAAAGCCAAACCAAGGCAGATTTCAGACTCTGTCTATAGTGCCTGTAAACAATTCAAATTTGGTCAAAACCTTAGTAATATAACCAATTTTTCCAATTGTATCCTGTTATGTAGAAAGCAAATTCTTATTGAATTTATGCAAACAACTATATTGCCACAAAAAATTTAGAGCACTTATGAATAATGTCCAAATTTTGAGGGATCAAGTAGGCAGAAAAAGTAAATGTTTCCACTTTTGTTCACAAAAGTATACCTTATCAAGTTACTGTAAACTATAGATAGCTTAAGAGAGAAAGTTTCCTTAAGTCTGGAAAACAAAGTATTTAAGTGAAGAACCAACATCGTTTCAAATAAAAGTCATAAAAACATTATCTTCCTAAGATATTCAATCTCATGTAATCCATTTCTGTTTTATTTGATTTTTATTAGCAGTTTCATGAATTCATCAGTTTTTTTTTTTCATTAGAGTTCTGGAAATTTTTACTTAGTACATCGATCTTAAAGTTTTTAGAAACCTGTATTCAGGAGTACTCGTTAGAGTCTTTTCTGGGACTCTGATTGCAGATGCCTATAGAGAAAGATCAAAACTGTGGGTGACAGAATAGCCGTGGTTAAAACCTGATGAGAGTTCATAATTGACAAAGAAGTTCAGTTATTTTTATTGCATATAGCATTTTAATGTAATACCAAAATCATGACTGATAGCACCACATCAGGACCATCAGACTTTTATAAATATCACGTAATCTTTAGAACATGCACTTCAAAAACATATCCATATAAATATAACTTAAAGAAGATTTAGCATTACTTTATTATTTGACAATGTTTCCTGTACAATTTAATACATTAAATAAGCCTAATCAGTTTAACATCTCTGAATATGAAAGATACATCCTTTGAGGTTCTCTAGGGGCCCAACTGGAAAATTCTGAAGTTATTTAACGTCAAAAAGACTTAATTTTTGATTTTGGGGAAGTTCATTAAAAAAGTCAAAGGCTTAAAACACTTAATCAAAATAGGATCACAAATCACTGTGAAATAAGTCATTCACTTAACCGAGTGAAAATTTAAAATTTTAAAAGGAAAATACCGAACTTACAAAATTAAAGAGAAAACAAAAAAAACCTTATACACCTTTAACAGAGATGACTCAATTTCCCCATACAATTAAAAGACCTTAATAAAGACAATATGAAGAACAAGAAATTATTCTGATAAAACACAAAAATCTCTGTTTTCTAGGCAAATTATTTAAAGGTATAGAAAAACCTCTTGCTGTGTGATTGCTTCTCCTTATGGGCAGCCAATTTAGATAACCTGGAAGTTGAACCTGATGAAAAAGTACTTGAATTCAGTCAGACACTGGAAGAGTACGTGTTCAAGGTTGAGTGTACAACATGTTGTAGAAGTAAACGAGAAAACTAGTACCTTGAGCAGGGAAATATATGGCTCTCAGAAAAAGTAAAAGCATGTGAAATTGCCTGGTTACCTGCAACAATTTAGACACATCAAGAAAAGCCAAGAGTACAGAATCAAGTCATACTAGAGGAAGACATTGCTCTCCTAGGCCTTCAAGATAAACATTTTTAGTGTCAGGCCACAACAGCAAAGTCAGAACTGAGAGGGGAAAAAAAGGATATAGTAGCTGACAAAAAAGTTGAGGAAGAGAGTTATCACCCCAGTCAAGCAGAAAGATGTACCTCCTCAAGAAAAGGAGGAACAGCTGAAGGCAATGATGCTTGACTTGCAAACCATGTGCAGCGAGGTGCAGCAAGAGTTGAGCTTCTGAGATACGAATCAGAAAAGCTTCCAAAGGAAAATCCTATTTTGAGAAATGACATTACTGCTTTAAATTGAAGAAGATAGCATTTTAAATGTGGAAATAGGGAAATTAAATGGAAATTGTAAAACTGGAAAAAGCTGAAGTTCAGAAGATGGTTGAAAACTTTAAGAAACAGATTTCAGAATTAAAAACCAAAAACGTCTTGCAATTTTAAAAAATTTTACCAAGAGCACATCAGCATTCCAAGCAAACCTGTTCTTCTAAACATAGAGGACCAGATTCTGGTACAGCATCAGTGCACCCCTGACACCAATGCTTAATTATTAGAAAAACTTTTAAATAATTCCTTTCTAATTTTAGCCAACTTGATTATACATAAAATTCCTTTATTAAGATTTATTTTTCACCAACCTTTTATAGCTTGCTAATACTTTCTATGGCTTTCTTAAACCTTTAGTTTTGTCTTATGCATTTTTCTTTTTTATTCTGCCTTAGGACAAAAATTTACTTTCCTTTTTCCTTTTGATCACACAAATTTTTTTCTCGTACAAAATTATTTTATTTTCTTTTTAACCTTTCTTACCAAAAATACATTCTTATAACTTTCTTTGTATCTCTCTCTTACCTCTGATCCCTTTTTGCCTTGTTTTAATTTTTTTCCCTAAATCCTAATTTGAAAACAATTTTTAAATAACCTCTGGACTAGACAAAGCTATTTTCCCTTTCAATAAAATAATGCATTTTTATGTCCTCTTTATAATAAATAAATTTTTTTCAAAAATATTTCTTATATATACTTCTTATGTATCCTATTTGCACAGCCATATACATTAATTGGAATTTCAACTTTTAGCAACCTTAATTTGCAGAGAAAATACAGGAAACAAGCAAACTCTGAACTTTCATATATCAATATTTTATGAATACATATTTTATAATTTCTAGAAATGCATTTTCTCATAGAACACTTTTTTCCCCCCAGGACATATCTTTTGTTTTTCTATAAAAGCCAAAAGGAACTTATATTTAATTATTAATGTTTCAGTATTTTGCCTTACTTGGAAATGATTTCAGACATTTTTGAATATCTGTTACTTAATATAACTAAGATTTTAAGTTACATGAAAATTTCAGTTATAAACATTTATTCCATTTACATTTATCTAATTTATTATTTTTAACAATTATACCTAGATTACTTATGACAACTAAGATACTAGACAAAGCTAGTCATTATTTTACGTTATTTCCTTGTCAAAGAAAAACCCTAAAAGTTAAGTTGCTGTGCATGACATACAGGAAGCCATGGACAACACATTGCACTCTCATATGTACATTTATTCTCAAGTTAAAGTCATTCCTTTATGATCTTAAAGATCTAACAAATAAAAGTTGTATGTCTGTCATATTTAATGCTGAAAACTTTGGAGACATAATTGCTTTAATTAAAATATTATATTAGTGTTATTTATCAAAGAGTTACAGAAACAAATATCATTTTGCTTTTAAGGCCAGATTTATAATTTTATGACTTTATATCAAACCCTCACACCTGGCAGAGACAGATGTAAAACTGCCTGACCAATAAACTCAGGTAAAAATGTATGCTGACAATTCTGAAGACATTTCTATTTTTATTTTATCAACAATTTTAAAATTAGTTTATTTACCAAATATTTACCTAAGTCACATGGATTTAGAAAGTATTTGGGTTAATTAGTGTATTTCTGATAAATTTATTAGAAATTTATCAGATTTAAGTGTTTAATATTTTTCTTTTAAGCCAATTAAATAGAGCTCTTTGTAAATTAAATATCATATACACATGTTATATAGACACAAAGCCATAAAAACATACAGATGAATAAAAGCAAAAGTCTTAGAGTTTTCATCTTCGCTGTGAACAAAATTTTTGGATAAAGTGATTTTTGTTGCAGTTTGGTTTTTTCAAAAAAAAAAAAAACTTCTTTTTACCTTTTTTTTAAAAAACTTTTTTCTGGGCCGGCCCCGTGGCGCACTCAGGAGAGTGCGGTGCTTGGGAGTGCAGCAGCGCTCCCGCCGCGGGTTCGGATCCTATATAGGAATGGCCGGTGCGCTCACTGGCTGAGCGCGGTGCGGGCGACACCAAGCCAAGGGTTGCGATCCCCTTACTGGTCACAAAAAGACAAAAAAAAAAAAACAAAAAAACTTTTTTCTAATGAATTTAAGGGTTAATCCCTGAGATAATTACATTTTAGGTAGAACTGGCTAGAAAAACAAACCGCCAAGGGTCCTTGAATGTAGCAATAGGTTTATCTTTCGTTTGCTGATCTGGTTGCTTGACTAGTCTGTGCAGGCAGGGAAAACACTTTAGGAATGGATTTTAAAAGATTATTTGCAGTTGTTGAGTTTTTTTTCTGGCCTATGTGTGGCAGACAAAGCAATTTCTATGCTGGGCAGAGATATCTTTTATTATTTCTCTGAGCTTAAGATTTTTGCCAAGGCATGAGGGTGGTTAATGAGTAGACCTGTTGGATCTGAGAGCCCAAATTTTATAAACACTTGCCTGGTTCTCTTCTTTTAGACTATCAGTCTTCCAATTTGTATTACAAGGACAAATGCAGCAGTAAGTTTTATCTTAATACAAGCAGAAAAGTCAGCAGATTCAATTTAGGAAGAGGAAAAAAAGAAATAGGTTAGAAGCCTCTATGGGCATACCACATTCAGACTGTTTAACTCTATACAGTTGTAGTTTTCTATGAAAAACAAGCTTGGAGAGTTTGAATAATTCCCATGATGGCCATAAATTATCTTTGGTTTAATTTGTCCATCAGTTTAAAAATGTGCATGAGAGTGGACCATA
The DNA here is from genome assembly GCF_027409185.1 of Cynocephalus volans. Classification (NCBI taxonomy): domain Eukaryota; kingdom Metazoa; phylum Chordata; class Mammalia; order Dermoptera; family Cynocephalidae; genus Cynocephalus; species Cynocephalus volans. The sequence continues at coordinate 104,865,184 of NC_084461.1, forward strand.
AATTTTGAATGTATAGTTGGCTGGAGTCCCAGAGGGTTTGGCATGCCTTAGAATTTTAGAATTTCATTCTGTTTTTTGTAAATCTCTCGAGAGTAAAATAAAATTCCATAAGCTTTGTCAAGGAATTTTAAGAGTTTGGGCAAAGTGTTTTGCTTTGACAAATGTACCTGGCACAATTTTAAAAAAAAATATTTTGCACAGCAAAATATAATATTTGAATTGTACACTTGTGATCAAGTTTTCCCTAGTTGCATGGAATTTTTCTTGAGACTGGCAGGCTCCTCAGTGGTAATCTTGCCTGTCTGTGACCAGTTTATCTTAACATAGGAGAATTTTTCGAAGATCCTTATATGAGAATCCCTCATAGATGGTGCCGACCACCCTAGTGGCTTTTAATTGGCCATCCTGTGCCTCCCATTTAGAATGTTTACTTTTGCTCTCAGAAGATGTTCAGAAACAAGCAGGGGAAGAAAAGTAAAAGAGCCAAATCATTTGCAGATGCACCAAACCAAAATGAAACCCAAATAAGAGTGCTCACAAAATTTTAACCCAGGCATGCAGATCAAACAAAATATTAAACCAGGTGTACAAAAACCAGGTGTGAAAAAAACAAAAAGTGAATTCAATAGAAAAGACAGGCTTCACAGACAGAACGTAAATTCTCTGTAAACTGGATGGGGATACTCGCCAGAAAGACGAAATGTCTTTGTACCAGAGAGGACTTGCAGGAAAGGAAAAAGTCTTTTATTTTCCCAAGCGGGATGCAAGGTCCTTTACTTAAGGCAGCCTTATAACCAAATGAGATCCTGAATAAAGTTGAAAGACCTCACCAAAGGGAGGGAGTCTGTGGATCTGAGAAGATATTCACCAGGGCAGAAAAGGCAACTCTCAGAAGTGGGGAGCACAAAGTGCTCAGTGGGCACTGCACTTGATGCCAGGGACTGCCAATTCGTCTGAGGTGAGCTTGCTTTGGTTCTGCTTCTTGACATCAGATTATATCTTCTTAAGATAAAAGACAGAGAGAGAGCCTCTCTAATAGAAATGATATTTATTTGGGAAACAAGCATTGCAGTGGGAATATGTGTGGGCATGTTCAGGGAGGTAAAGGAAGACAAATTTTTAAAAGAAAAGGAGGAGGATGTGATACCATTGAAACATTTTATAAGTTGTTTTGAAACAATTGGCCTTAGATCAATAAGAAGGATCACTAACAAGGGGGGCGCCAGTGTGAGGTAAGACAGGCAGTTGCTGGGCCGATGTCCTTTGCAGAAGTATTTTTTGTGTGTGAGGTTGTGGTGGCCTTTGTGCAGGGTTGTGGTTTTTGCAGAGTCTTTTGTTATAGCTCTTGTTACTAGGCCTATCTGTATTAGAACCCTTCCTTCATGGACTTCCCTGGCTCCATTTTGTCGGGTTTGACACAAGTGACTCCAATTTGATTCTGACAACTTTTGTAATAGCAAGAACACAATGATTTTGTTGTCCGTGTCTTTTTATTACTCCAAAATGGAAATGAATGGACATGTTTGAACACTTTTTTCCAATATCCTATGCCTTCAGATGTTTTACCCTTTTGAGTAAAGATTGTCCTTTGGCATTTTATTTTTCTAAGGATTCTTTGATTAGGTTAAAAAGGTGGAAATAGACAGCAGGTGGAGAAATAGTTCTTTGAATTCCCTTTAACAAGGTCTGTTGCTTGTCACAATTATCTTGCTATATTATGATCATTTATAATTATATGTTTCCTCTCACCTAACTTGGCCTTAATCTTGAGAAAAGGCTGCAGTTTAATTTGTCCGTTTCCATATTCTAGTGTGGTCTATAACACATATTATTAGTCTGACTCTGAATGTACTGAATAAGAGCTAAAAGTCACGTAGAAAGCATAGTTTTAGATGGAATAGGATGGTTGCCATTTTTAAAAAAGTACTGAAATGGATGCCTTACTTTCTATTAATAGATTTGTCGTTTGGATAGTGACATTTATTTTCTATTTAGATGTGTGAAATATGTAGGAAAAATATGTTACCATTGAAACATTTTTTAAGTAAACAGCATTTTACATTTATTACTATTAATTTCTAAAACTAGCTAAAAGTTGTTCTAACAAACACCTTGGATCCTATTCTATTGTTCAACAGTAAAAATTCAGAGGAAATGAAAGGTGATAGAAAGGTAAAGAAGATAAAGAATCAGAGGCTGTATTAGTCTGTTTTTTGTATTGCGTAACAGAATACCTGAAACTGGGTGATTTATAAAGAAAATGAAATTTATTGCTTACAGTTTCTGAGGCTGGGAAATCAAAAGTCCATCTGGTGGTGGCAACAGTGACCCAGGGATCTCACATTGCAAGATTTTGGAAGCAGAGAGAGCAGAGAGAAAGCAAGACAGACTTCTCTTCTTTTAAAGTGCTCTGAACCACACCCCGACCACCATTTTTAATCCATTCACTACTGCATGGGCCTACAATCCAATCACCTCTTCAAGGCTCCACTTTTCAATTACCATAATAGGATTTCTCATCCTCTTAACAATCATTGTGGGAGCTAAGTTTCTAATACATAAAACTTGGGGAACACAATTCAAGTTTCAGGGAGTTTTGGGGGGACATAATTCAATCCCCTACAGAGGCTTTATGTGGCCTACAGAATAGTCTGCTCCTAAAAATTAAAACATACTTATTCTTATCTGAAACTCCAGAGACCAAAAACCTCTCAAGATGGAAGATTTTTTTTCCATAACTCACTGGTAGCAAGGCCTGACCTGAACTTACATGATGCTATTGATTGTCTTTATTTAATTCACCTAGTGTGAATTAATCAAGTATAGAAATATTGTATTTGTTTATAGAATGTGGCACCATTTGGGGTATTTTCTAATATATAATATGTGTTTTATGTATAGTATTTCCTTCCTAAAATCTAAAAAATTCTGAAACACACCCAGGCTGAAGCAATTTAGAAAAGGAATTGTTACCTATTCTTACAGGTGCAAGTGATAAGAGGCATGCAAATGGTGCTCTTGGCTTTCAGAGAATGGGAGGATTGGTTAATTCAACAAATATTTGAATATTTAACTATCTGCCAAGTTCTCTACTAGGTTGGGTACTACAAATATGAAAAGACAGCTTGTCTTTTCTTTGTCCATGGGAATAACTATTAGTGGCAATGTGTCAGGAAAATTGAAATACTAGGGTTGAGGAAACAAAGTAGAAGAAAGGAAGAATAGAAGAGTAGAAGGAAGACCTAAATTAAGATAATGGTATTAATGGAGAGGAGAGAACCTGTGTGGAACTACTGCTTAGATGCAATCAACTGACTTGACTGCTAATTATGTCTGAAAAACAAGAGGAATGAGAAAGAGTCAAAACTAATGCTGAGGTTTTGAGCAGGTAAGCTTTAGGATGTTGACTTCATTACTGGAAGTGTGAAACAGGGGAGAGGAGGGAGGTTTGGGAGAGAAGATGATGAGCTATGGTGCCAGAACTGTAGGTGACCACGATCTGGGCTAAATTATGCGGACTGTGGGCCTAGCATTTAGGGGTAAATTTATAGCTGGAGGCAGAGGGTTGAAAACCATATTCCATAGATTAGTAGTTCCAACTACTAACTACTAATGTAAGAACATTAGCTTCGACAACTTACTTTCAAATCTTTTTACCAACAAAGATTTTTCTTCCATTTTTTTCCATTTCATGGAGGAAGAAAAAGGAAGGAAAATCTTTGTTGGTTCTGGAGGATTATCTGCTTTTCCTCTTTACTTCATAGAACAGTGATTCTCATAAACAAGGTGAACATGTTAGAATTTGACCCACAAGTTTAAATATGCAATTTATAATAACTCTAAACAGAAATAAAATCCCATGCTTCTAAATAGGGATCTATTTGTTGTTTAAATGTATCCGCTGTAAAATAGTCATAGATAGTACTGATACTTTTTGCAAAGATTTATTTTCATGTGCTAAAGATACAATGTTTCTTTTTAGAAAATTTATTTATCTTTTTTTTTTTTTTTGCATTCAAAAATGTTGTGGAGCAGTGGGAGGGGCAGGTGAGAGGGGTTAGGGAAACAGAAGCGGAGGTGGGGGGACAGGGCTGGCCCACAGCCAGCTCCTTCTCTGGCCTGGTCATGGAGGGTGGGAGGTGTGTGGCTGAGGCCTCTGGGCTCTCCCGACTCCAGCTCGGGAGCTGGGGGTTTTCCAGTGGTGGCTTGGTTGTAGCTGGGCTGGACGTGAACACTGAGAGGTGTGGCTGAGGCCCTCAGCCCCCTATGCTAGCTCTAGAGCCCAGGCACCTTCAGCAGGTTGGTTGTCACTGGGCTGGATGCCGCTGTCCAGGGGCGGTGGTGGCTGAAACCCTTGTATGCCCCCAATCCTGGCCCAGCAGCCTGGGTGCCTCCCTCGTCACTGGGCTGGATGTGGACTGATACAATGTTTCTAAGCAAAACCCTTTTGTTTTCCTTAGGAAAACAGGTTTAAGCTGGTTTGCATGGAGCAATTTGATTGTTTTCCTCCTAAATTTAAATTTGGTTTCCTTTCACATATGTGTAATTTTTTTCCATTTTAGGAACAAGTGGAATTTACATTTAGATAGAAAAATTAGACGCATAGTATGTGCTTTTGTTTAAGTATTGTTTAAGTAATAAAGTGAGTTGAGTTTTAAAAAATATGTATTCTAATTGTATAGAGCTAAGTCCACAGATCTGGACTAAATGCAGGCATCCATTATGCTCTGCATGCCACAACTGGATGAAGATGTTCTTTGAATGTTAGCAGTCATCTATTTTGGAGCTTGGCAATTTGCCACAATATGGAAGAATGTGCAGAGATTTGGGAACTGGCATTCTTTGAGCTCAGAATACATTCATTCTTGAAGATACCATTTGATCATTAGAACCTAGGAGTTCTTGGATTGGTGCTCATCTAGCAGTCAAACCAGATCACCCTTTAGGGTTTCTCAGCTTGGATGTAAATGAAATCTTAAGGTTGTTGGTTCCAAATTTTGGACTGGGATCCAAATGAGCATCTTATACATTTATAGAAAAGTCTTGAAAGGTGATCTTTGAAAAGAAATATGCAGTCTGATCAGAGATAGGGGCCTGTTGTTGGAGAGACACCTGCTTCAGGGTCACTCTCTGCTCCTTTCGCAACAATGACTGCTTTTCCTCTTACCAGCAGTGACTCCTGACTGCTTGGCCATGTGCATTTACTACTCCAAAGTACACACGAAAGCACCTTTTACAAATCACTTAAAAGAGTTGTGGCTTTCCATCTTCTATGTGTGTTATTCATCTTAATAACATCCATTTATGATTTGTTGTTTGAGATAATTTCAGACTTACAGAAAAGTTGCAAAAAATAGTATAGAGATTTATGTCTATGATTTACCCAGTTTACCCAAATCTTTCAAATGTTTGTCCCATTTTCTTTACTATTTTCTTTTCATCATACATTTTTTTCCCCCTGAAGTATTCGGGAGTAGCTTGCAGACATGATGTCCCTCTATCCCTAAAGAAAAAGGCTATTCTAGTAGCATTTCTTGAGAACAAAGACATTCTCATATGTATTCACAGAACAGTTATAAATATCAGGGAATTTACATTGATACAGTACTGTAATATACAGACCTTATTAATATTACACTGATTGTCCCAGTAAGGTTCTTTATGGCAAAAGAATAATACTAATGATGACAATAATAGAAATGAAGAAAGAAAAGGAAAGAACTGATCAGGGTCCTATCTAGGATCATACATTGCATTTGGTTGTTAGGTATCTTTAGTCTGCTTTAATCTGGATGAGTTCCTCAGTCTTTGTTTTTCAAAACCTTAACATATTTGAAGAGTGCAGACCATTTATTTTGTAGAAAGTTCCTTAGTTTGTGTTTATTTGGTGTTTTTTTCATGATTAAATTTAGTTCATGAATTAGTGACAGGAATAGCACAACAAAAGTCTTGTGTTTTGGTGTGATTTAAAAAAAAATCTTAAATCTAAGTTTTTCTTTTGCTATTGTTATTATTATTACTTTTATTATTATTTTGGTAGAGATCCTTCTTCCCTGTGCTTTCCTAATTAATCATTCATTTTACATTTCTTTTTTTTTTTTTTTTTTTTGTCTTTTTCGTGACCGGCACTCAGCCAGTGAGTGCACCGGCCATTCCTATATAGGATCTGAACCCGCGGCGGGAGCGTCGCTGCACTCCGAGCGCCGCACTCTCCCAAGTGCACCACGGGCTAGGCCTCTTTCCTAATCATTCATTTAACAAATAGTTCCTAAGTCCTTTAGCCTTGAAGGAGTTATAGGGGAAACAAAGACAAGACATATCTGTGCCAGCAAACATGTCTGTGCCTCCTTCCCTTGTAATCTTAAGGGAAGGAGGCATAAACAAAAATAGCTCCTTTTTTTCTCCTTGTAGCCCTTTGTGACTTATCACTTTACAAGAGTCATGGCTGTGAAGCAGCATGTAAAAAAGCCTGGGTGAGTGAGAAGGCAGGGGGACAGCTACGAACCTTTATTAACTATGAGACTTACTCTCATACTCTAGCATTAAGGTGTGTGGGGTCTAGTTTTATTCCTGAGCAAAATTTGGCCTTAGCTTTACTTGTGAAGAATGAAAACCTTGAATGTTAAGTCTGTTGAATACCAGAGGGTTGCTTTTCTTTGAAGTCTTTCTTTCTATCCCTCCTTCTTCCTCCCCTCGCTTTCATTCCCTTTCTTTTTAACTATACAAATAATACATGAAAACACCTTCATAATACTTAAGTGCCAATAAGAACACGGCCTTTGCACTTTATGCTACACTTCTAGTGCCTCGCATATTGTCTGACACCCATACTGGAAACTTAACAAAGTGTATAAAGCTTACAAAGCAAAAAGGTCCCTTTCTCCTGGCCCTTTCTTCTCCCCAAGGCAACCATTATTAAGATTATTTTTTGTTTTCCTTTAGTTTAGTTAGCAAAATTCTCATCTGTGTAGAACTGGAAAGATTTAATTTTCTCTTTGGAGCAGGGTTTGGCTAAGCAGAGTGTCAGTAAGCGCTCTGGATCTTCTTATTTATGTGTAGCTTTTCCTTGACCCTAAATTGGGGGTTCCTTACACGCACTTAGGACAAGTGATCCAGTTGCTGCTCCTTCACTGTAGCAGGAGAAAGCCGCTCATGAGGCTGAAGCTGAACGGGGTGGATTGGGTTTCCTGGATGCATGGTCTCAGTCACATATGAGACGGTTCAGACTTTCTAAAATGTATTTTTGGTATAAAGCTCTATAAATGTATAGAAAGCAATAAAGTTACATTTTTAATAGTTTTCCCACCTACTAAGCCTGTTTCTGGGACATTTAATCCTTCTGTCAAAAAGTTTGTTAAAGGAAAAAAATCTATTTGAATGCGTAATTGTGAATAACAATTATGGCAGTAAATATTTTATAAACAAATCATAATGTGTAACAAATAATTAGAATATTTTTCAAATGTACTTTGATTATCTTGTTATCCATATGACAGAATCTTTGATGAATTCATGTATTTGAAAGGTAACTAGATTGTATAATCATCTCCTCCAACCTACTGAACCTGTGCTGTTTTAAAATTGAACTTTCCTCCTTTTATGACTGCAGTCTTTATCTGAACCAAAAGGTCTTAACTATTTAACCTCTAACAACTTCCTTATCTTATTCTACATTAATTAACATTTAAAATATCTCTGTCAAATAAACTTCTTCGTTCAGGAAAAACCATTATTGATTTGACTAATTTGAAGAACATTATAAAAAGGGCTTCTTGAAAAGATTTTCTAAATTTTTCTAAATGACAGATAATGTATAATCTACAGATAGAATAATTATAGAATAAATACCACATTTACTTGGAAACTATAAAAATGTCTTTATTTAGGATGGTTTATTTTACTTTCATATTGTGAAGAGAAAATAATATACATTGGTTTCTTCCTATTTTTCTCAGCTATTGACCTGAAAAATGGTTCTGGAAAAGTGCACCAAGGCCCTGCAAAAGGCTCTGCTGATACCACTATCATACTGTCAGATGAAGATTTCATGCAGGTAGTCCTGGGCAAGCTTGACCCTCAGAAGGTAGTATTCTCAGAATATTCATTTATTTATCATTATTTGTTTCATATTTGACAATTGTAATTTTTGAGCTGATTTCTGGATTCTCATTTATAAGACAGATTCCTTAGGACTCTGAAGAAGACACAGTTGGTACCAATATTCTCACATTTTTAAAATAGAGTTTTAGCTGACACTTTTAAAACTGAATTTTTAGGTAAAATTCCTCTTCAGCATATATTAAAATAATGTCAAACCCAAATAATATAAAACCCATATCTTTTTGATATATTGTCAGTAGTTCAAAGGTGAAAAACCATGTGATATTAGTAGATATTGCATAAAATTAGACCTTCACCCCTGATATAAGGTTAAGAACTCACTGAAAACTGGAAATAGAAGTGTGTTTAATATAACATCCAGTTAAGTAGAATTGTCCAAAAGGCCTGATGGAGATTTGAACAAAGTAAGGGAGTGAGCTGTGGGGTTAAGGCAAAGGCCTGAGGCAGGAGTATCTTGGCTCACTGGAGTAAACAACTGAGAGGAGAAGAATAAGACTAGTAAGATAGCAGTGGGGAGAGTGGTAAGAGGTGAGATGGGAGAGGAACGGGCTAAATCACATAGGACCTTGTAGATCTTGGCAAGGAGTTTAGTTATTATTCTTAATGATAATTCTTAGAAAAATTCTAATTAATATCAGGGTTTTCCTAAAGTCATTTGGCTGTATTACCTTATCCCTTGCCTTAATGTTACCTATCATTGCTATTCTTTAGTTGTCAAAGACCTTATCTAGTGTATCATGTTTCTCTCTCTGCCACCAACTCTTGTCAATCTTCCTTCAAGATTTGTAAAAATGACTTTTCCAAAAAAATAGACTCTTACTTCTTGATCTCCATTCTAGTTATTTTTCACTCCACTTTGCATGAGTTTCAGTCCTTATTAGCAGCATAAAATGTATAGCTCCCAATGTCTATTTCAAAACATCACTGTTTTCTAACACCGTCACCTGCAGTTTCATTAACTTCTTATCCCTACTACTACAATGAAACTTCACTAAGGCCTCCAATTTGTTGACGTCACTACTTTTATCCATCAACTCCTTCTTGCTTTTTCTTCTCTCCATGTTCAGCTTAGATTCCACGTTCTGTGCTCATATTGCCCTTGAAAACACCCTCAACTCCCTTGTGTCTCTCTCATCTTACTTGCCTGGAGAATTCCCTGTTTTAAACCCATTCTCTGCCATCTTTGCATCTGTATCTGAATAGATAAACATGTCAGGAGGAGAGTCATGCAACTAGACAAACTGGTTTTCCTTTAAATTTTGATCACAAGCCTCAAATAGTCTCTAACCACTATCTAGCAATCTTACCATGGTTTTTCAGTAAGTTCCATTCCTGTTGTCTGAGGTGACTATTTCAAACTTGTCTCCTCACAATTTGTATACCCCTGCTTCTCCTTCATTTTTAGCTGATGACTTTTCTTCATGCTTCACTGAAAAAAAAAGCTTTCAGATGAAAATTTTACCTTCCCATTACCAGATCTATTTCATCAGCATCTGCACCCATATTTTTCCTTTCCGTATATTACATTGAAGGAAGCCTCCCTCTTCCTGTCAAAGACTAGTCCCTTCTCTTCTGTGCCAGATGCCTATTCAAGGTCACTGCAGCTTCTCTTCTCTTCTCTTTCCAACACCAGTATCTCCCATTCCACTGCATAATTTCCCTACACGTAAGGTAAGCTAACATCTTGATTTTAAAGCAAACACCCTCTCTTGATATCAGATCCCCATCCAGCATGCTCTACTATTTCTCTGCTTCTTTTCGCAAAAAGAATTGTGTAAACCAGCACTATCCAATAGACATATAATGTGAGCCACATATGTAATTAAAGTTTTTTTAATAGCCATATTTTAAAAAGTTAAAGAAACAGGTGAAATTAATATTAAGAATATATGTTATTAACCATAATACATCCAAATACCATTTCGATATGCAATCAGTATGAAAATATTAATGAGATATTTTATATCCTTTTAAAAAATTCTATGACTTTAAAATCCAGTATATATTTTACATTTACAGCACATCTCAGCCGAGACTAACCACATTTCAAGTGCTCAAAGGGCTACGTGTGCTAGTGGTTACTTTATTGCGCAGCACCAATCTAAACGTTCTGTCTTGACTTTGCTTTACACTCTCTTAATCTGGCTTCCACAACTGTCACTCCACTGATACCATTCTTGTGAGGGTTACTGATGACTTCTGTTTTGCCAAATCCAATGAACATTTCTCTATCTATGCCTTATTCAACCTTTCAGTAGCATTCAATTCAGTTAACTGCCAACTTCTTGAGATATTTTCATCCCTTTGCTTTCATGACACCATATTCCCCTGTTGTGCCGTCTCTATTTCTGGCGACCCCTAGTCTCCTTTGGTGTTGTCTTCTACCCCTAACCATTAAATTTTGGTGTTCCTCAATGCTCAATTCAGGGCTCTTTTATATGTCACATCCTTTCCTAAATGAGTTCATCCATCCTATGGTATTTAAAGCCATCTATATGTTGACCTATCACAGATTTAAATGTTTCACCTCGTCTTCTCTGAGCTCCATGGTGATATAATCAATTCTCTACTTGACTTCTCTGATGGGAAATGTTACTGGCATCTCAGCTTACTATGTGCAATATAGAACTTGTGATTTAGTTTTCTCCTAGTCTTTTCCTTCTCAGTAAGTGGCACCGTCATGTATTTATCCAAATAAACCCAAAGGTGTAAGAATTGTCTTTGATGTATCCTTTTTAACCTTACTCTTGCCTGATCTTTCTCCAAAATATATCTTAAATTCATCTTCTTCTCTTCACCTCTAGGGATATCACCATGTTCCAAGCATCCATCATCTCTCACCTGGCTTGTTGTAACAGCTGCTTGACTGGTCTTACTTCTTCCAGACTTGTCTCTCTATGTTCTTGGAGAACATACAATTTGTTCTCCACACAGGAGCCAGAGTAATCCTTTAAAAGTGTAAATGAGATTATAGGTTATTTCACCTCTAAGATTTCCTTCTGTACTTGAATAAAATGTAAACTACCTCTCAGTTCCTTCCCATCAGCTTTTACTTCAATATCTATGCGTATGTCTTTTCTGGAATTTCTCCCCTAGCTCTCTGCATGACGGGGAGCTGTTTCCTGTTTTACTGTAATAGCATCTTGTTTTCTTTTTATAACATTTGTAACAGGTTTTAATTGTTTACATTTTGGTTTTTGACTCCCCTACTTTAATGTTAGCTCCATTTAGAACAGGGACTGATGTGTATTCCCAAGCCTAAAATATTACCTAATGTACTGTAGGCACTCAATTAATACTTGAGTAGACTAAAGCAAATAGACATAGAAATATAAGCTCAATAGCAATAATTTAGGTTATGTAGAAATTTCTGTGTATTGGACTCTGTAAAATATTTTCATAAACCTGGGGAAATCAAGAAAATGATGATACACAGTATGTTGGTATTACTAATAAATAGAAAATTCTGGAAAGCTCTACAACCTCAATAGAAAAAGTGGACAAATGATATGAACCAGTAATTAATGAAAGACATAGAAATGACTAACATACATAAGAAAAACTATTTTTTCCAGTATCCAAAAAATGCAAATTAAAGCATGTCATTTTTGCCTAAACTTTGAAAGATTAAGAAAATAGTATTGTTAAGGTTAGGATAAGAGAATTCACATGCAGCTGGAGAGAATATAAAGTTGTATAGTCTTTCTAGAAACCGTGGTGGCAAAGGTTCCCAGACTTTCTTCCTTTATGTCAACTTATAGTCTCATTGCTTTTTTGCATGGCACTCCTACGCCAAAAAAAATACCTAACGGTTCCATTTATTAAGTAGTTAGGTCCAAACAAGAGTGGTTTTTTTCGTGTTGTGTTCAGTCAATGTGACTGTATTTCTCTGGAAAAATTTTAATATCCCACAGTGCCCCCGTGAGTTTGCTGTGATGCCCTGGTACATTGTGGTGCACATTTGGAAACCATGGCACCATGGAAGTATGATCAGGAGCCTTACTTATGAAATGTTATGATTCAGTAATTCTTCTTCTAGGAATCTAGACTAAGAAAATAATCAGATAGGAAGAAAGATTTATGTACAAAATTCTGCTCAGTGATAATTGCCAAATGTTGGTATATTTACTTTAGGTGATTAGGTGTTCTCATTTCAGGCTGTGAGTCCTTCTCAGACTTTAGTACCTGGTGGGCTGGTCTAAGCACTGATTCCTTCCCTGCTGAAGTTGTAGTCATCATTTCTATAACTGCATAGTGAAAGCAGTCGTAGTTTTGAAATTCCAGTCTTCTGTTTGAATGCCTAGCACTTGATCTTGACTGAATGAGTTTTTGCTTATTATTTCTGGGATAAAAACTTTTTGCTTTTCCTCCAGTTGATGAGGATTTGTTTCTGAGATTAAGTTGCTGCTAGTTGACAAACAGGAGGCACTGTTGAGCAAGGAACACCTGAGTTCAAGTCCTGACCCTACTTTTTTGCTGGCTCTGTGACCTTGAGCAGGTTACTTAAGCTCTCTGAACTTCAGTTTTCTCATCTGTCAACTGGGGTGAGACTATTGATGTGCCCACGTCAAGTTGTTGGCTGTGATTCTTAAGTGAGATAATATTTGTAGAGCTGCTTTGTCATGCTAAGTATACATGGATGTTACTACTTTTTTTCCATCTAGCTAAAAATTTAGGGGCATTTTTTTCACTTTGTATTTCATATAAGGTATAAAAAGTATGATTTAGTATTTTTATTTTAGTGATGGGAAATTTGCACTGAGGGAGAACTTAAGCAACTTGCAGAAATTTCTGTTGCCATGTCAGATGCAGAGGTGGTACAGGAACTCTTAGTCTTTTAACATGCCAGCCTTTTGCTGGGTAATAATGATGCACTTACTGTGTTCTTACCACATGTCAAACACTAAGCTAAGCATTTTACACATTATTTCATTTAACTCACACAACATAGTTGTATTATTTAGGTACTGTTGCCATGTCTTTCTATAAATGAGACTGGAGCTCAGAGAGGTTAAGTAATTTGTCCAAGTTCACTTTGCTAATAAGTGGCAGAGCCTGGATTTTAACCCAGCCCTTCTGATGGTACAACCAAGATCTGTTCACCACTGTGTTACACTATCTTATTTTGTCATTATATCGCTTTCTGTTTTATATTTTGAATCTGCTTTTAAAAGTTCTGAATTGAGTATTCTTACTATTAGGAATACAGTGTAGCCTTTTTTCCATATGGTCTCAAAATCATGTGTGAAAACACAGAGTAAAGCCCGAAGCATAGGTTGAAACAGAACTCCCAGATCTATCAGTTCAGATAAATTATTCTATGATTTTCTAAAATACACAGTCTTCTTTTCTCTTTTCTTAGGTGTCTAAAAATATGGATGCTGTTTATAATCATTAAACTATCATTGCTAGAAAAAAATTGCCTTTTTTGTCCAAAGTTATTAATTTTATTCAGTTTGAGCAATGGTTTTTTAGAAAAAATAAATAAATGTAACATGATAAAGGTTGTTACTCATTTTCTGTCTCTCCTTTCCAGGCATTCTTTAGTGGCAGACTGAAGGCCAGAGGGAACATCATGTTGAGCCAGAAGCTTCAGATGATTCTTAAAGACTATGCCAAGCTCTGAAGGGCACGCTACACTATTAATAAAAACAGAATAATTAAATACTCTCTTCACCTAAATAAGCTTGATTATTCTGTAAAAGTAATCAAAACCAAGATACAGGGAAAATTGCTTAACATTTTCGGATATCAGATAACCTCTCAGATTTTTATTTTCTACTAATTTTTATGTATCATTATTTTTACAAGGAACTATAAGCTAGCACATAATTATCCTTCTGTTCTTAGGTCTATATCTTCATAATAAAAAATTTCCATCTAAGTACATTTTCTTTAGAATTTGTGCTGGCATTTATAAGTTGAAAGGAAAATTAAATGAATAAAAACCACTTTGATGCCTTTTACACTTTGTTTCTTTGTTGATTTCTATTCTCTAACTTATTGGCATCCTAGTTTTAACGTGAATTTTCATGTGTGTACTCACTTTTCACACTTTACTGTAATAGTGTTCTGCTTTAAGGCAAGAGAAAGGTCTTTGTGTTCCCACAGTTTTCTTTCTTCTCTTCTACTCTGCTGGAAATTCTTTACTTTTATATAGTGTCTGTAAATCTATCAAGTATATAGCTTTCTTGGTCAGTCAGTAGACTTAAGTTATAATAATGGTCACTAGCAAGCACTGTCATATCAGTACTTTCCCCAACATTTAGCTCAGGTGAAGTGTGCTGAGGAAATGCTCTTTTGATGGATTGGCTGCAGAGGTGACCAGCAACAAGAGGGATGCTAAGGTCAGGGGTGGAGTCGGTTTCAGTCATGTAGCACACCTGAGGAGGATATGTGTCGGTGGCTCTTGTAGGCAAGTTCCCTGGGAAGCAGATTTTGAGATGGAGATTCATGGGCAGGAATTGATGTGGGAATGCTCTTAAGATCAATGCCTGTCAGGGGAAACAAAGGAAGCAGGGCCGGGCAGAGAGAGAAGTTAGGCTGTGGTGCAGGTACCCCAAGGCCTCAATTGATCCTTTGGGGAGCTCTGAAGCTGGGATGGTTCTTCTGAAATGTCCTAAGGCAACTAGTCATTGGTTATGGCCTGCCCTGCAAAGGACTCATGACATTGGGTAAAACAGCAGAGCAGTTCCTGGAATAGGCTATAGTCAGTTGATAATCTTCCCAGCAGCTGGGGGTTATGTCCTTCAGTCCTGCATGGGGCTTTGGGGAGTTCAGCACAGCACTTTGCTTCAGGGAACAAGAATGTAGATTGAGGGAACTAGAGTTTAGGGAGCAGAGGAGAGGTCTCAAAATTTGGAATCGGAATATTTAGAGCAGTGATGGACCATAGTAGAGGACCTCAACGTATTGTTAATTTAATGAATGAGGAGGATAAGTAGAAGGCATAGAAGAAAAGTTACATATTTGGCAATTATGCCATAGTCTGATGAACTCTATGTATCATAAAATTAACTTTAATTCAGAGTGATCCATTGTTCTGCCAATTGAATTAAAAAAAAACAATAGCAGTCTTATGTTGGTTTTATATTCTACGAAATAGCTGTTGTTTCTTTTGAGCCTGGAAAAGCTTAGTTTACAAATAGAAATAGCATATTAAAGTAAACCAAATGCTACCATACATTAATGAAAGTGTTGATTATATACCCTAAATGCTTAAAAGTTATGCTGAGGAAGTTATGGTTTAATTATCTCACCCATCTCCGTCAATCTTAAAGGGCAGAGAGCTACTCACATTCATATTTGGCAGCTTCTTCTTAGTCCTCATAGGCCTTAACCTTCCTTTAATATTTAATATTGTTGAATGCACCGTCCTCCTTAATTCTTTACTTCCCTCTTAACCTCCAATGAGAAATATATTAACTTCTCAATGAACCTACCTGTTAATCTCTTTGACTTCTACTTTTCTTTTTTGCGATTTCCTTTGTCTACCAATTAAGTTCATTAGAGACTCTGTGCCCAAGGGTTTTTGGGGGGTGGGGGGGGGAGGAACTTGTTCACATAGGCTTCCTCTCCCTGAACACAGACCAAAATTCCAGATTCCTAGAAGGAAAGCAGGTGTTTAGCATGAAGAACGTTTGTACAGTGAGGGAATCGTGGGACCCTTCCCGAAATCTAAGTCCAAGGGCTGCCTTGGAAGCACACTTTTCTAAGCCCCACCCAAAATACATGGCCGAAGAGTGAATCGGGTGTGATATCAGAGGACATTTGGAGTACAGTTGTCCCTCGGTATCTGGGGGGATTGGTTCTAGGACCCCTGTGGATACCAAAATCCGCAGATGCTCAGGTCTCTGATACAGAATGGCGTAGTATTTGCATATAACCTATGTACATACACCCATATACTTTAAATCATCTTTAGATTTCTTGTAATATCTAATACAATGTAAACACTATGTAAATAGTTGTTATACTGTATTGTTTAGGGACTATCGACAAAAATGTCTACATGTTTAGTACAGATGTAATTTTTTCCCCCCCTGAATATTTTCTATCCATGGATGCAGAACCCATGGATACGGAGGGCTGACTGTACTGGTACACCAGGTCACAAATGTCAACCCCAAAGGCTCTTTAGCTCTCCTAAATTGCTTTTTTACCTTATCATCTGGTAAACTCCTGTATATCCTTAAGTCTTCCAAGTGTATCATCTATGTGCAGCTGTTCTCAACCAACACTGGTAGAACAATCTCTGACTTCTCACAGAATTTAGTATATATATTTTAAAGCCAACAATCTGAGAAAACTGATTTTTATATAGGAGAGAAATAGCGTTGAATAATACTACCCCAACATATTTCAACTTTGTCCTTTAGGTCAACAAATAAAGCAGTAAAAATTTAAATGATAATCCAATCCCACTGAGAAATTCTGAAGTTGAGAAACCTCAAAAGCTGACAGTTATGGAAAATGATTTTCTGAAGAGAAGAGTATTTTAGGTCAAGGTGGACTAAGCTATTTCAGAGGGGAGAGGAGAGAAAATAAACCTTTAAAACAGATAAGTAGGTAAAATGGAAAAATTGCAAGTCTTAGCTAAAAATGAATCTAGATTTATACTGCTTGTATATGTAGTATATTGGCTGAAGTTATCCAGTTAAGTGATATCTAGACATCAGGGTTAAGACACCTTAAAAAAATAAAAAGATAACCTGAGCTGGTAAAATGAGGCACTAAAATTCAAAATTTAACTTGTATAAGAGCTGTTTAAAGCCTCATCCAGAGCCCATCTTTTAAGAAGCTTGGATATATAACTTTTGAGTCCACGGCTCACAAGAACTGAAAAATGCAGAAGTGAAAAGAACCGTGTGTTGTGAGGAGCATTGGCTGGGGGAAGTTTTGAAGGAAACATGGAAAAAGACATAAAATTAAACAGAAAACAGACTAAAAAATATCGCTGGTGTCATTTGAAGTGAGGTTGACTAGCTCTATACACCTTCATCTCCTTTGAAGTTGCAAATGTGTCAGTAAAGCACATGGCAGGTTAAATCGGAGGGTCAGCAAACATTTTCTATAAAGGGCCAGATAGTAAATATTTTAGGTTTTGTGCACCACATATGGTCTCTAGCAGATTCTTTTTTAACAAACAACTCTGTAAAATTGTAAAAACCCTTCTTAGTTTGTTAGCTGAACAGAAACAGTCTGGGGGCTGAATTTACCCTGTAGGGTGGGACAGGTGCTGAGAACTGGTTTAGAAAAGAAATTTAAACTGTCATCTTTATTTGCTTTCAACAGTTATAAAAGTATGAATGCCTTTCAGGAACATATGTATCAGTAATGAATGGCAAGGGACAAAACTAGGGTCAAGAAACAAGAAGTGAAAGTTGCTTATTCATATTTTGCTTTTTAATGGACCTTTTCCATTTAATGGCTTTTTTGCCATTATTTAAATATGTACACAAATTTTTTACTATCATAGAATAGCTGTTTTAAGTCATTTACTCATCATTTAACTTGTCATATACTTTCTGCACCTTTAAGATTCTATCTCATAATCTTTAGCCAAATAAACTATCAGTCTGTAAACCAAATAAAGTATATTAATGAAAGAGAATGATCGGCATAAACCTTTTGAGATTCCTGTCAAGATGTTGGAATTACCAAGCACACAATTCATCCCATCCCTTCCCCGAACACATTTGTTCTTTAAATATTAAAAACAAGAAGTTAGTTTATTAACGAGACAACCAGTCCAGTTTTTTAAATGGGCAAAAGATTAGAAGAGGCACTTCACAAATGAAGATATACAAATGGACAATAAGGAGATAGAAAAGTACTCAACATCATTAGTGGTCAGGGAAATGAAAATTAAGACCGCAATAAGATACCATTACATACCAACCAGAATGACTAAAGTTAAAAAGACTGATAATACCAAACCTTGGTAAGCACGTGGATCAACTGGAACTCCTACAGTGGTAGGAGTGTAAAATGGCACAACCACTTTTGAAAAACTTATAGCAGTTTCTTACGAAACTAGTGTACACCTACCCTGTGAGTCTTCAACTTCTAGCTTTTTACTCAAGAGCAATGAAAACATTTAAGAAAAGGCTTGTACAAGAATTTTCATAGATTTATTTATAACAGACAAATGTAAGTCAATAAGGAAAAGGATAAACATTGTGGTTTGTACTACAATGGGATTCCACTCAGCAATTTAAAAAGTGAACTATTTTGTACTAAACAACATGAATAAGTCTCAAAATATGCTGAGTGAAAGAAGAGTATATGATATTCTAGAAGAGGAAAATTAACATATGGTGGAAAAATTTAGAACAGTCATTGCTCTGAGGGGGAAAAGGTTGGATTGACTGGAAAGGAGCATGAGGCCAGATCTTGGGGTTCTGGATCTTGGTAGGGGTTTGTGTTACCCACATAGATGCTTTTGTCAAAACTCATTGAATTCTACACCGAAGTTTTGTACATTTGATTGTATGTAAATTGTTTCTTAAGAGAAAGAACTATAAACAATTATTAAAACTCAAATTCACGATATGCATGGCAAAGTGTTAAAGGGTAAAGTGTACTGGTGTCTGCAATTTACTTTGGAATTCTTAAAAAATAAGAGAGATGTATAGAGGGACGGGTAGATGAACAGATATATGAAGCACAAGTACAGTACAAAGTTAATTACCCAGCAGGTGGGTATATGGGTGCTTAGTAAAGATTCTTTCAAGTTTACTGTGTTTAAAAACATTTCTGCAATTTAAATGTTGGGGAAAATGTAATAGTTATTTTAAAAAAGAAAATCCATCTATATGCCATAAAATAATAAACACCTAAAGCACAAGGACAGAGAAAGAGTGTAAAGAGATGAAAAAAGATATACCAGGCAAATATACTAATTAAAAAAAAAGAAAAAGGCTGTAGTCAATTTTAATGGATGGTCTTAGAGAAGATAGAATTTAAGGCAAAAAAGTATTAATATAGATGTAACGGTAAAAGGAACCATTCATCAACAAGATATTATAATCATGAGCAAGTAAGCATCTAAAAACATGACCTCTAGATATGAAACAAAACTACCAGAATTAAAAGGAGATAATTGGAACTCCAAAATCATAGCTGAAAAATAAGATAAATAAAATAAAAATGTATCAAAGACTTGAACAACATCATTTATAAATGTGATCTAATAGCTGGATATGTAAATCTCACCCACCACAGGATAGATATTCTTCCTTGTTCACACATAGAATATCGAGTGAGGCCACAAAAACATCTCAATAAGTGCACGTGTCTTTTTTTTTTTTTTGCACTATTCACACTAGCCAAGAGATGGGATCAACCTAAATGTCCATCAGTGGAAGAAGGGATTAAAAAACTGTTGTATATAAACACAACGGAATGCTATTCGGCTATAAAAAAAATGATAACCTATCATTCACAGCAACATGGATGAAACTGGAAACTATCATGTTAGTGAAGTAAGTCTGGCAGAGAGAGACAAATACCAGATGATCTCACTCATGTGGAATATAAAAAAAATGTGGTTATCATTCAAAGAGTAGAATAGTGGCTACTAGAGGCTGGGGGATGGGGTGGAGGGAGGAGGAGAAGTGGTGGACTCACAGGTACAGAACTATGGGGTCTAAGTGCATCACTGTGCAGCATATGCATGCATTAAAACAACACACTGTACCCCACAAATATGCACAATTGTTAAAATATGTAAAAGCAATTGTTAAAGGGAAAGCAAGAAAGTACGCTATGAAAAAGAACTCTCAATATCTTTCAAAGAATTAATATGAAACAAATGATATCTAATCAAAAATGCAATAAAATTATAACTCACCTACAAAAAATTTGTATTCTAAATCTCAAACATTTGAAAAACAAGCATCTCATCTCTCAGCTAAACAGAGTTTCAACAGAAAATCACAAGGATATATATAATTACATACATTCCATGTGCACATACAAGTATATATTCTGCCATGGATTGAATTATGTCTCCCCAAATCTCACTGAAGCTTGAATTGTGTCCCCCAAGTTTTATGTATTGGAAACTTGGCCCCCACTGCAACTGTTAAGAGGGTGGGAAATCCTATTTTGGTAATTGAAAGGTGGAGCCTTGAAGAGGTGATTGGATTGTAGGACTGTGCAGTAGTGAATGGATTAAAAATGGTGGTCAGGGGTGTGGTTCTGAGGGCTTTAAAAGAAGAGGAGAGTCTGTCTCCGTGCTCTGCTCTCTCTGCTTCCGCCATCTTGCAACCTGAGAACCCTGGGTCACTGTTGCCACCAGATGGACTTTGGACTTCCCAGCTTCAGGAACTGTAAGAAATAAATTTTGTTTTCTTTACAAAATATGCGGTTTTATGTATTTTGTTATAAGCAATGGAAATGGACTAGTACGTATACCTATATGTATGTATGTATATATTTATGTATATGTGTATATACATAGAAGTATGTGTATATATATATATAAAGTTGTAGTATTGTTTTTAGTGATAAAATAAAACTAGAAATAAAATGATGTTCAATAATGGAACACACAATAAATTATGGTACATCCATACTGTGTTAGTCCATTTTCTGTTGTTTATAACAGAATACCTAAAACTGGATAATTTATAAAGAAACAAAATTTATTTCTTACAGTTTTGGAGGCTGGGAAGTCCATAGTTCAGGGGGTGCATCTAGTGAGGGCTTTCTTTTGGGTGGGAACACTTTAGAGGGTCCCATGGAGACACAGAGTATTACGAGAATTGCACGAGCAAGAGAGACTCTCCTCGCTTGCTCATTTTAGAAAGCCATCAGAACCACACCCATGACAACCATTATACCATCAACCCATTATTCCACGAATGGATCAGTACATTCACAAGGGTGCAGTCCTTGTGATCCAATCACCTCTTAAAGTCTCCCCACCTTTCAACACTGTTACAATGGGAATCAAGCTTCAATGAGTTTTGGGGGGACATTCAATCTACAGCACATACCATGAAGTGTTATGGAGACATTGAACAGAATCAAATACTGAAGGTGTATTAAGAGATATTGTTGGATGAGAAAAGCAAGATGCAGTTAAGTATTCATGCTTTCATTCAGTTTTGAATAAAATAATAATATATGTTTAAGTATGTATATAAATTTTTCACTATAAGAAAAATGTATCCCGACACATTGCATTGTTAGCAAAGATTACTGTGGCACCTGGGGTGGTGGTGGTGGTGGTGATTGTAGTGGAGGGGAGAGGAGAGAAAGAGGATAAGACCAAACAAAAAAAAAAGAAAGAAAAAGGTACATTTTAACAAAGTTTGTATATTACACATTTATTTTATAAAATTATATCTGCTTATGGGAATATATGAAAATCATATAACCCTGCAGTATACAGTTAAAGCAGTAATCAGAGGAAAATTTCATATTTTAAAATTCTTATCACTAACTATAAGAAACAATATAAATAAATGAATTAAGCATTCAACTCAAGAAATTAGAAAAAATAACAACAAATAACCCAAGGAAGACAGAAGAAAGGAATTAGTAATGATAAAAGCAAAAAAAAAAAAAAAAAAAAGAAAACAGTCATTTGTAAATATAAAAAATCTAGCATAAATAAATAACTAAATGAACAAAATAGACTGATTTTTTTACAAAGTCTAATAAATAGCTAAGTCACAATCTTATCTAATCAGTCAATCAAAAAAAGGAGACTACTTTTCTCAACTCTATGCCAATGAATTTGAAAAGCTGGATGAAATAAATAATTTTTTAAATATATAATTGACCCTAAATAGAAAGAAAATCTAAACAGATGGTTTGACATAGGAGAATATGAAAAAGTTTTGAGAAAGTACTATTCTCCTCAAATCACCAGGCCCCAGGATTACATGTGAATTCGGCCAAACTGTTAATGAACAGATAATGCCAATTTTCCTTGTACTGTTCCAGAGTGCAGTGAATGAGAACTGCCATGTTTGTTCATGAAGTTGGTACAATACCAATACCCAGACTTCACAAATGTGGTAAAAAAAAAACAAAACAAAAAACCCAAAACTATGAACGAATGGCTTTTATATCTATTGAAACATCTGAAATTAAAAACAGTCTCTAGTAGTACATTAAAAGATTAGTACTTATGGTTCAATGTTAGAAACTCAATTAATATGATTGATCACATTAGTAGATCAAAGGAGAAAAGTATCTCCATATTATTACTCTCTCTGCGTTGTTATTATCTCCATAGATCCTGAAAAAGCACTGATGAAATTCAGCAACATTTCCTGATAAATACATTTAACGTGACAGTCATAAATGGATACTTCTTTAACCTAAAGTGAGGGAGTGTTCTTTCTCTTGTTGCTTAATGGGGAAACACAAGGAGCATTCCCATTATAGACAGGAAGATAGTAAGTCCACTGTCACCACTACCATTTAACATGGAACTGGTGGCACTAGGGGGTGCAAGTGGAAAAGAGAAAGAAACAAGATAAGTAGAATTGTACTAAAACCAGAGTCAGGGGCTGCACTGAGTGAAACAAACAGGCTGAAAAGCCAGAGGCGGGCACAGTGTGCAGGGGCCCTAATGTACGGACTCAGATTTCTCCACCTCCATGAGGTTGTGTCCTTACTCATAAGAGTTTTGTGTTTGTAGACATGCTCTTATACGATGTTATGAGGAGGCGTATAAAAGGGCAGCAGGACGGCAAGATTGCAGTTGTTTTCTCAGATGCTTCGGGTTCCTTCCTGTGTGGACAGTGTCCCTGGACATGGTGCCTACTTTCGGGATCTAGAGGCTGGGAAGCAGCCCAGGCAGTCACCGGCATCTGCTCCTGTTGTGGACACTCTGATCCTGATCATTATTTCTATGATTATTTATTTTCTAATTAAATGATAAATATTCCAATTTTATAGTGGATCTGTTTGTGGTCTCTTCCTTATGAATATGTAAACTGCCTAAAATGCTACTGTTGGCAAAAATGAGAAAAAAAATGCTCCAGAAATGTGTAGCGTGGTGCAATTCATTTAGAATTTTAAAAACACACACAAAACCACTATTTTTTATGGCTATATCTACATGTAATAAACAGACAAAGCATGGCCTGGAGAGGATCCCCACCTACTTCATGAGAGTGATTGCTTCTGGTGCATGAGACCGCAGAAGGTGTCATAGGTGACCTACTTTATCTGTAAAGTTTTATCTTCTTCGCCTAAAATATGTTCATTGGTTTAACTTTGATTTCATTTCATTTCTTACTTTCTTCTTCTGAGCCTTTATTCCTGTTATATCTAGAATCTTCATCCCTCTGTGTCATGTAGATATACAGTGTCCTCTATGTTCTAATAATTTGAGTATTTTCACTTCATTATGTATCAATTTAAAAGTGGTCAGCAGGGAACATGCCCAAAAGGCTGCACCTCCAAGGACAGTTGAAGGCTTCTTTCTTTCTATTCTGGCTGCTCCTTCTGTTTCTCTAAATAGTCCTTCCATATCTTTTCTATTTGGCTTTTGAATAAAACACAGGGCCTGGAGGGACAATAGCAGTTCTTCCCATTTACCAAATATATTAATTCTAACATGTCCATTTTTTCACATTCTAACATCTCTCTGGAATTAGTTTGCATCTTACAACTGACACTTTTTGGATGCAATAAACTATAAAAGAAGGTAGCCCTGTGCATCAGGATAGACACTGATTCTCCTGCACACCGATGACCACAAGTTTATAACTCCAGCCAGACTTGTCTCCTGATCACCTCTCTATCCTACAGTTTTCTCAGAGGCCCCAGGAGCTTCAAAAACAGAAGACATGCACAACTGAATGCACACTTTTGCTCTCCCAACCGGAGCTGCTGTAGGCCACAGGGCACTCTTTTGTGTTAGGAAGAACTTCCTCCCTGGGCAGGTGGATAGCACTTCGTGAAGATCAGAAAATGTTCTCCCACTCCCTCAGCAGGGCAGTTAAAACTGCACAGCACATGCCGTGGCCTGGCTCCTACCTGCCCACCCTTATGCATTCCCTATGTCAATGAGT
Source organism: Cynocephalus volans (assembly GCF_027409185.1). Lineage (NCBI taxonomy): Eukaryota > Metazoa > Chordata > Mammalia > Dermoptera > Cynocephalidae > Cynocephalus > Cynocephalus volans. The sequence goes on from NC_084461.1 coordinate 104,889,348, forward strand.
GACATCAACATCTACTCAGTTTCCCAACCAGCAGCCACCATCCTGGATCGTCTCTTTTTATTCCCATCGACATTCATGAACCACCGTACTCTATTGTAAGCAACACTGCTGTAAACATTTCACTTCCTCTGAATTGTTTTCTTACATTAAAACCTTTAGGAGTGTGATGATTGGGACTGGAGGTCTGAGCCTTCCATTGTAGCCCCAAGGTCTCATTAGGGCTTACCCCACTTTGGAAGGTGAGGAAAGGAGAGCAAGTGTCAGAATGTTTATAAATGGCAAATTCTGTCATAAAAAAAGCAAAAATGACAGGCTTATAGGAGCCAATGCCCACTGAGTGCAGCTGTGCTTTAATTCCTACTGTTACTAAACTTTGTATCATCAAGCACGAAAAAGTAACTGAGGCAATAAGATTTAGACCTTTGATTCATATGAAGTGCCTATGGGAGTAAATTGGACGAGAAATATGCACCCTACTTCTATATGCAGACGATAGACCAGGAGCAGGAGGTGGCCCCCTCTTCTGAGTGGGGATGGATACGTTATCAAAATATCCAGTCTTGCTCACAGAATATATCATAAGGAGATGGGTAGTACCGTGTGTTTAAATGATTTGAATCTTTGGTCTGTCTGAATAATCAACTGAAGTTGAGGCTCAGTGTCAACCAAACCTCAGTCCAAAGTGAATCATCCACTTTGCTCATGTCCCAAGGTAGGACACCTGAACAGTGGGAGTATTTGGCCTTGGAGCTCATATTGGGAGATTAGAGAGAGGGGTAATAGGTACCACCACTTTCTGGCCCACTGTACACTGTAAAATAGATATCTCTTCTTTTTCCAGTGCCTGGTTAAAAAAAACACAATTTGATTGGCCTGTGGGAAGGGGTTCAGACAGACTGGAACAAGTCATTTCCTCTCATGTTTCATCTTTCAGCTTAATTTAGGGTCTATTCCAGTCATATGACTTTTGCTCCATGTGACCATACTGATTCCCAAAGAGCAGTTTTTAAGACCACCAATGCATAGCATGTATTGAACAAGTATTTAAGGAACTCATGTGTACTGGGCACTGGAGGTTTAGATGTGAATAAGAGAAAGTCTTAGTCTATTTTCTGTTGCTGTAACAATATCACAGACTGATTTATAAAGAAAACTTTACTTAGCTCACGGTTGTGGAGGCTGGGACGTGCAAGAGCATGGCACTGTTATCTCGTGAGGGCCTTTGTGCTGTCATAATATGGTGGAGAGTATCATATGGTAAGAGAGCAAGAGGGTACAAATGAGTTCAGGTCTCTCTTCTTCTTACAAAGCCACCACTCCCATCGTGGGGGCCCTACGTTGATAATCTTATCTAATCTCAATTACCTCCTGAAGGCCCCACCTCCAATCGACATATGAATTTGGAGATTAAGTTTCCCACACATGAAATTTGGGGGACACATTCAAACTGTAACAGAGAATATCTCACTTTAAGCAGCTAATTGCACTGAATGAGTATAATTTTATTGTTACTTCTTAGAAATTATCATATAAAGAAATTTTTCCTGTAACAGCCAGCTGCCCCACCTCCCCCCAAAAACAACAAAAAAGAAATTCTTATTCTTTAGCAGATGTTCAGTGGTTTCTCAGGTTTACGTTGCATTTTTTAACTAATTAGAGAACAAACACTTTCCCATGAGTTGTTTAAAAATATGTGCAAGGGTACTTCAACAGGATCATGGGAAAAATAATTAAAATATAATACAAATCTTTACATGAACTTCTTGAAGTACCCTCGTATTTCTACACATGTGAATGATCAGTTTCTCAGAGTTGATAATTAAAAAAAGAAAAAATTCAATTTGACAAATGGCAAGGCAACTCCTAGAAGTTAAATGAATTGTTTCAGGTTACACTGGGAGAGGTATCAGAGTCAGACCGAGAAACCAGGTCACCTGACTCCTAGTTTATGTTTATTCTACTGGGCATTCCAAGTGGTACCTCTAAAATATCTTTCTTTCCTTACCTCTTAAGGATAATATGATTTGCCTTAAAGTTAGCTCTTTAATTAAGGTGAATGGGGCCCTGAGGAGTGTTATTTCTGCAATGCCAGCAGTACTTTTCCTCTATAACTTTGGAATCATAGAAAAGAAGTGAAATAGGAGAGGGCTGGGTATCATAGAACTACTTGAACCAGAGAAGCCCCTTTATCTTTGGCATTTTTAATTTCCACCTTTCCTAGCAGAGTCAAAAATGTGTCCCTGGCTTATACCTTTATAGCTCCTTTCTTCATGTGTTAAAGTTCCATTTCCTAAGTGCCTTTTTACAGCACCTCAGGGGCTCATCTCTTCCAGACCTCTACCCTTCCTCCCTCACACTATATATGCAAACCAACATACTCTGTATTTTTACTGACAAAATCTTGTAGATGACAAAGACAAATTCTCTCTTGAATTTAATTAGGCTTATAACTATAACTATTACAAAGAATGATACTTAATACATGGTCTATTAACTCCAATTTCCACAAAATAGCTCCTCTTTTATTTTCTTTGTATATCTTACAAGTGAAATTATTAGTATTATAAGCATACTGATTGTCATAGAATTATGAGTTTATCATTCAGCCATTTAAAAAAATCAAAGGTTTTAAATCTTTAAATTTTAAATAAAATGTTTAGTTGACTGTCATCTCATAAATTCAATGAGAATTGGTTTAATTACTTATTGAATAGACTACAATAAAAATAAATTGTATGAAGTCTCATATTCTTTGTAAAGTCACTTCAATTCAACTTAAAATTCATTTCAACGCACCTGAAAATCAGCTCAAGTCACAGGAAGGCAAAAGAAAACTTCAGAAGTTCTGATAATCAAATGCGGCCTGTTTTCATGCTTAATTTCACTTTTGTATGTCAAAGAATGAGTTTCATCATGATATTTTATTCTAAGAAGAGCATTAATTTGTCATTATAAAGGTATTTAATATAATAATGTATTGACATAGTTGATTGGTGTAGCTGAAATAAAGAAATTGGCCATTGCTGAAATGGGTTAGCAAATGTCATAACTCAAGAACACGTGCAGGCAACTAACAGCTTCCTAGATTGGTGAGCCACCTTGCCCACGCAGGCTCATGTTTATTCCCTTTCTCACTTGAAACAGCTAGCCCAGTGAGAGGAGAAGAATGGTTTCCCTTGGCTGAAAACTTAAGCCCATTTGCTGCTAATCATCTGCCATGAGAACTGGCCAAATCACTCTCTAGGCTTGTCTCAGCTGTTAATTCAAGAGCTTGGACTAGGTCATCTCCAGAAGGTCTTCTATTTCAAGATTTTAGGTATCTGTGAGCATTAATGTCCCACCTTGCTTTGAAACCAAGTATGTACTTCACTTTATTTACTATTATACTGTATGGGTATGTCTGCCCATTGAAAAGCAAGTGAAGAAAAGGGAGAAAATGGCACCATTAAGATGTTAGCAGTAGTCGTGGTGTGAGAGTGGTGGGACTCCCAGTTTTTCAGCCCTGTTGGTCACTTCTCATTTAATACTCAAATCTAAAGAGCTTGAGTCCCCATCCTGCTTGCAGTGAGAAATCCAATGCTCCACTCATGTGTCCACATATTCCTGGGGCAGGAGGGTGTTTAAGACTTTTCCTAATCACTTTTTCATATGATTATTTTTTATTTCATTGAATTATCAGCCTCTCATCTCATCTCATTCAGCTACTCCCTTCTTTCATCATTGCATTGAATCTAAATGAGGAACAGCATTCTTTTTCATTGATATTTCCACCTGAACCTCACACACCTTCAAGATAATTATGTGTACTAGACCATTGCTGACGTGTTAGGATTAACATAGAAGCTAGCCCAGCAGGCTCCTTGCGGAATATACTAGACACTCTGGTTCTTTAGAAGTTCCTTGGCCACTCTCACTGCTGACAAGTTCCAAACAGGCTAATTCCTCTCACATCCACCCTCCTCCCTTCTTCCCAGGACTCCAGAAGCCCCGAACTCCTACCCTACTATGCAGCACAGTTTAGCTCTGCTTCTCAACCAGGCCAATGGGGTGTTTCTTTTCACAGATGACAAGGGTTTTATTGTATATGCATAACCAAAGGCAGTTCTCTCCCTCAGAGGAATTCTGCCTCTAGGTTACATGTATTTTTTCCTTCTGGGCTAAGTAGGATGATAAGGAGAGGAGGGAGACTTGGAGGTGGCTCAGGAAGAAGGATGCCAGGAAAGGGAAAGACTGTCCCTGAGTTGCCTCTCACTGGCAGTACCCTGTATAGAGGTATTATCCCAGTTAATTATCACCACAAACCTATGAGGTAGATAATATTGTTACCCTCATTTTAAAGATGAGGACACAGGCTTGTGGAGGTTACATAACTTGCTCCAGATCACATTGCTAGTAAGTGACAGACCTGGGATCTGAATACAGGCAATCTTCTTGCTTAATCTCTGTAAAGTGCTGCTTTGTCTGTTATGCTGGTGCTCCACATACATTACTGCATTTTATTCCTGTGAGTTATCTGCAATTTTCACCATTGTTTTCTGAAGAGGAAAATTACCAGAGTCTCAGAGTTAGGATGTAGCTCACCCAGCTCCAAAGTCTATGTGGCATGTTACCTTGATAGTCTTTCCATTTACAATATTAATGTATCAGTACTTTTATTTGAGTTTAACAAGCAGAATTTATAATGATTCCATTAAAAATTTGCAAGGTTTTATAATAAACATCACAGAGTTGATGCCCAAGGACATTTATTTTGGAAGTTGATAGTGTGAGCAATAGAAAGAAAAGAAAGAGCACTTCAAAGAAGGTTAGAGAAAACATTTCACAGGGATTGTAAGGCTAATATTGTTCTAATATCAGGATTTTACACCAATGGATTCTGGTAAGAAACGTCTTACTGTGTGCTTCAACTTGTTGCAAATTAACTGATAAGTATGAAAAAAATGCATTGTTTATGTCAAATATCGCCATTAAAATATTGAGTTTTCATTGTCATTTGAATTTACAGTATCCACAGAAACATTTTCACATAAGAATTACAGAAAAGGGTGATAGGGAATTTGATTTTAATGAGTAGCCTACCAGAGAAATCAAGAAAATTTAGAATCAGTAGAATCAAATGCAGAAGATCCATTCCAATGAATGCTCAAATCCCTTTTTTAATGTACCTGGCAAATGGTTTTGCAGTGTTTGCTTGATTACCTCTAGGGATGGAGAACCCTGTTTTTCCTACGGCAGGGGAAGGATTGCCTTTGGAAAGTGGGATGTTGTGTTAGAAAATTCAGTGCAGTGATGACATACGTTTCCTCATATCATATGTTGAATTTTGGTTTTTACTTAATGGAGGAGGAGAGAACAGATTTCGCCTGTTCTGTAGAGTTGATTCAAATCCTTTTTAAAAGGGAGGGAATGTGGTCTACTGGCAACAATGTTAGACTTGGGTCACAGGGCCAGTTGTGTGATGCCTGAGGATCCACTCTCTGGGCCCATCTTGTGGGACTGGGTCAAATGAGAATGAATATGGAAGAGTCTTAATAACACCACTTTGTACTGGTGCCAACAATGCTCTAAATGTAGGCAGGTAAGCGTCAAGTTTCATGATTCAGATATTTTGCTTAATTATACAAGAATTGTCAAGACCCAGAGCACTGTGGGCGTGAGTTTGTGTGGGGGTGAGGGTGGGTCTGGCCATCGGAGATCTGCTGCCAGGAGAGGGAAACACGTGTTGCATTCTACCTGCAGATGGGTCAGATCCTTTTCGTGGGTAGAAGATGCTCCCAAGTTTCCTGCCCTGAGGCTCTGTCCCAGGGGAATTGCTTAGTCTCTGGGAACCTTCTGCAACACATTGCCTGGCTCCCCTAAGGGTCGTAGTCCTGATCTGACTCCAGCAGGTGGAACTCAGCTATAGGACCCTGCCTAGCTATGTTCACCTTTCCCGGGGTGAGGCTTTACTCCTCACCTAATGGAAAAGAGCCTGCCTTTTTGGGGGCAGATTTCTGGGACTCAGCCATTACCTGCCCACTTCCTGTCATTGGTGGCTTAGTTTTCTTAACATTATGTTCTGCTTTTTGGATTGGATTCACCTAATACCAAACCATTTCCTAAATAATGCCTCAGTTTTCTTAACTTCTGAGATATTATGTCTTAGACAAGTGGTTCTCAAAATACGGTCTTTGAACGACTCGTATCAACATCCCCTGGGAACTTCAGACTTACTGAATCAGAAACTCATGGGGTAAGGTCCAGCAATCTGTGTTAACAAATCCGCCGAGGGATTCTGATGATGTACATTAATGTTTGAGAGCCCTGTCCTGGACTATCTGGTTGCCCTCTATGAAGGCAGGTTAGACCATTTTCACCTCTTCCTTCTCCCTGTCCTTGTCAGAGAAGGGTTTCTTCCTGTTGTCAAAATCCATCAGAAAGGATCATTATTGTATATAAATAGTCTAGGTTAAGATTACCATTGGAGTATGATAAGCCAAATATTTTGATACCAGGATTTACAGATGTCCATCCTGATCCGAATTAACCAGGCACTTATACTGCAAGGGCAAAAAAACATGCAATTCTTTCAAAAATGAAAAAAATGCCATTGGGGGTGGTGTTTGTGGGGCTCAGGGGATGGGAAATCAGGATAATACTCTATTTCACACTCAGGATAACTTCCCTGTACTTCCTTCCTCTCTTCTCTTCTTTTTCCTTGTAGTTGTATTCTTTCTCCCTGCAGGAACAGATGAGTAGTTTGACAACGTTAATGAAAAGAAGAGAGCATTACCTTATTCACAGACTTTGGGTGTTAATATCCTGGGGTTTAAAAGTGAAAGCTAAGGTGGGTCTTCATGATTGCTCCTTAATTTCCTCAGGAATAACTAAGTGGGAGCTACAATACATCTTTGTTCAGCAGCTATGGTTTTCATTAAATTTAATTAAGTCTCCCAGAAGCTTTAAATTTAGGGCAACTTCAAAATGCAGGTGGTTTCTGTTAAGTATAATTATATTCCCTTTACAGCTGCCATGGCTTCAAATCTTAAAGGAGCTTACCAGTGCTTTGGTTTCAGAGAGTCCATTTCCAAGTACAGCCCTCCCTCCCTCCCTCCCTCCCTCCCTCCCTCCCTCCCTCCCTCTCTTCCTTTCTTTCTTCCTTCTTTCCCTTTGGCAGAAAGCTGAGGCTAATGTGAACCGCTAGCTGTGCGGTTATGCTTACAAATTCACTAATGAGTTAGGTCAACATTTCAGAGGTTATTTTTCTCAGAGGGATTCTAAGCCAGTCTGGTTGCCCACTGGGCAGGTTTATGGGGCAGGCAGGTGTCCTTGAGTTTAGTGGATTCCGTGTCCAAAGAAACAAGGGGATGCAAGGCCTGGACTGGATGAAAACAAAGGTCCGGGGCTTCTTTAAGTGCAAACACCGACTGCCAGAGTGGAAGGGGACTGAAGTGCATGGAGCCCCCCTTGCCTTCTGTTTAATCCTTTTCCTTTGAATGAAGTACATTCTTTTTATTTCTAGACTTAGAAGGGAGTTTGTGCAAAATTTGTTGTGAAGTTAGTGCAGTAACATTGTAGAATGCCTTCTTATGTAACCGTCAGTATTTCCCAAATGACTGAGTCACAAAAAGTAATTTGCTCAGGGTCACACAGAAAAGAAGCTGTTTTCTGAACCCCCACCTATGTGCAGTCCTGCAAATTGAGGTGGGCTTAGGGAGGAGGAGGAAGAGGATGAGGAGTCATTAAACAGCTATGTTGTGCAAAACTGGTCCTTTGGGCTCCAACATTTTCATATGAGAAGAGTTCCTCCTCAGAGGTCCCAGAATAATTGCATTTTCTGTAATTGGGCTGAAGTTTTATATCAGCATTTTTCTCACCTTGCTAAAAACATATCATTACAAAAATAATGAGAGAAGGTTGTCAGGAGATTGATGATATCTAAATATTTTTGTACTCTTGATATCAACTATACTTCCCTGAGTCGGAGCACAGATTATCTAGGTCAATTCAATTTCTTTGGAAGTAAACAATTTTCTTTTAAAGTTGAGAGTGGATTTCTGTACTTTCTGTGTCTGTTTTATTTGATTACCATTCTAACCTGGTGCATGTTTGATGACACGTATAATTGTTATTAAGATCTGTGGTCATTGGGGATAAATGTCAAGCAGTTGAGTAAATTGTTTTAATTGGTGTATTTTTACACAACTAAATTAATCCAATGTTTGAGTTTTGTTTTTCTTTGATAGTTGTTATGGTATTTATAGTCAGCATTACTATAATAGATTTTTCAATAGTATCAATTTTCCTACTATTCATACAAAATAAAAACATTTCTCTCCAATTCAGGTTTGAATATGGACTGGGTGTTAGATGATATCAAAGAATTTTATTAACTGTAGTAATAGCATTCTGGTTATGTAAAAAAAAGTCCTTATGTTCTAGAAATGCACACAGATTTATGTACAGTTGAAGTAGTGTGATAGTTGATTATCATATTTTCTCTACTTTTGTGCATATTTGAACATTTTAATAATAAAAAGTTAGCCCCCTCCTACCTGAGCATACTATATACAAAGCTACTGGATCTGATTTATGCAAATATCAGGTTCTAGTTGCAGCCCCTCTCTTAAAGGTGGCAGTCATCGCTGGTTGACCCACAGCCCTTTTTTGGGAATTTGCTCTGTCCATAGCTCTTGATACCCTTCATTTAGTGCTGTATTCTCTTCCACAACACCCTGACTTCTCGGACACAACAGATTTAGATAAGATGCTCTATTAGGGCCTCAGACCTAAGCTGTGTTTTCTAGTTCTGTTTATCAGAAGCCCCTCATTTAGAAAAATCACTGGATATTTGTGTGACCCAACAATGGCCATTGATAGAGTGACCTACTACCCTCTACCTAGCTTGAAAAGGTGAGCAGGGATGCCTGGGAAATGCCAGGGCTACTTCCTGGTTCTTGTGACAAACAGAAGCAGCTCACATTTCTAAATGTGCCCAGGGCCCTGGCGTCTGGATAGTTGGTTCCAGGGCTGAGAAGGTGGGAAAGGAGAGGAAGGGCTCTCTGCATTTAGGCTGAGGCTGCAAGACAGCTGGTGTTCATGCTGGGGAAGGAAGGGCTGCAGCCGGTAAGGCTGTATCTGTGAGATGATGCTTTCCTCCGGCTCCTTCCTCCCACCCACCGTATTCCCTCCATTTCCAGAAAATTGTTCTGAAGTGCTCCTTCCAAATTTTCCCTTCATCTGCTTGCTGATGGCTAAAATGCCTGTAAGGGGGAAGACATTTCAATCTGTAATCAGCAAGAAAATGTATAAAAGTAAACACCAGGTTGAGATGAAGCATCAGAATTCATTTACCCTGAAGGTAATCAGTCAACAAGTGTTAAGTGGTGATATCAGAGCTTTTCCTAATGAAAGGGAAAGTAAGTGGTTGGGCTGATGTGGGAATTTTCCTCTGAAGGCAGAAGAGGTCGTACCCAGGCATCCTGACCTGGTGAGCAGTTTTCATGTGCCTTCAGAAAATAGGCCTACTTTTTTTTTTCACTGGGCGTTTATCTGATTCAAGATAAAGAACAATAATGCTGCAATACTGAGACAAGGGCAGCTATAGGCGGATAGTAAAGCAGTAGGAGTCTGGAAAATTCTGAAAATTAGGCAGGGGAGCAGGGTCCAGAATCTGGATGGCCAGAGAATCAGCAGGAATGATTTTAACAGTAATTATAGAACCCATGACCTTTGGATTTGGAACAGCTTGCAAATGAATTCTTGAAGGTTTTAGCAGTTTAGAAGGCCTTTTCAGTCTTTGAAGTTGATACATGTTGAGAAGAGTTAGTATTGCCCCAAGTTGGAGGTTGTTGGGAAAATAGAATAATTTAATCAGGCCCCCTGGCCTGCCTATCTGGTTGGGGGTGGTGCAGCACATTCTTTGTAAGCAAATTGTGTGTTTGTGGGTGGAGTTAGTGTACCTGTGCGGTGCCGCGACTTGGCTGGCGTCTGCCTCAGGGGTCCACTGCGCATGGCCCTGCTGTCTGACCTACAGCTTCCAAGGACCTATTTGCTGGTTACCTAGCTCTTAGACCTGCGTGTGAGGGGTCTGGTGATCCAGCCTGGTGTGTGAAGGGTTTATGACCCAGTCTGTGAATGGGCTTGAGGTATCTGGGAGCTCCAGACCTAGTCCCAGCACGGCAATTGGCCCAGTTGGCAAGATTATGGGCAGGTAAAAGAGCCCGACAATTGTCTACATCAGCAGGATTGTGACATTAGCCTAGCTCAACAATTGGTATAGTCTGTGACAGGATTCTGAGCAGGTACAGGAGCCAAAACCCCTTGGAAGAAGGAGGAAATGTGGCTACTTTTGAATATGCTCTGCCCTATGGCCACCTTCCTATTGACTGGGATCTGGTTGCTGCTCACTGTACTGCAAGGCAGCGTAGACCAGGCATTACAATGGAAAACCCCTTGGGAAGGGGAGGAAATGTGGCTGTCCTTGAGCATGTGGTACCCGGTGGCCACTTTTCTGCTGACTGGAGCCTGGCTATTGCTAACTATGCTGCAAACTGATTGAGATTTGTGGCAGAAAGCTGAGTTGTTGGAAGCAAGGATGATTATCCTGGAGGATGACATGCAGCAACTGGCCACTCCTGCCCCTCACACCAGGGAAGACGACCAACCCAGTGGTGAGTTGGGGGAAACCATGTGTCTCTAGGCACGACCTGCTGTGCACAAGAAATTGAAACATGAGCAGCCTATGGGACCAGATGGACAACTGGTGGGTGATCCACATGTGACCCAGTTCACCACCTATGTCCCGTATACCCAGGTCGAACTGGTTGACTTGGGGAGACAATTCAGGCAGAAACAGGGGGAGCCTCTGGCTACTTGGCTATTGCGGTTATGAGACCTGGGGGTGGATAGTGTGATGTGCTCTGGTGAGGAGGTGGAGAAATTGGCCTCCATTACCATGTACCCATCCCTGAGGCAGCAGCTACAGAATAGACACAGATATACACAAGGGCCAGGTAATCACTCCTTGATGGACTGGGTGAGTGCAGCTGCCTGAACCATGTGGGCAAATGCTGGAGAACTGCCCAAGATTGTTAGTAAATGCAAACGATGCTGAGCTGGTCCAAATCATTGGAGAGCTGGGGATGCAGTAGTCCATGTTTAATGTAAACACGTGTGGCCCGGGCGATGAGAACTTTACAGGCAGCATGAGACACATAGTGCTGCAAAATGCCCTGTCAATGTCCTTCGGGTCACTGATGGCCATACTGGCCCCATACATTGGTCGTTCTATACATGAGGTAACTACCATGATAGCCAGCCTGGGTGAAGTAGAGGATAGGAGACAAGCAAAAGGGGTCCGAAAGGTGGCTAAGACCAAACCCCCAAGAAATGCTCAAGATTTTATCCCAAAGGGACCAAGCAAGACTAGCCGTAAGCAGATGTGGCTTGACTTGCTTGCAGCTGGGGTTGATAGGAAGAAAATTGACAGGCAGCCAAATGCAGTCCTGTTTGCCTTGTGGCAGCTGTTGCTCCCTGAACAGCATTTCATTAAACATCTGGAAACAGGTAGCAAAGTATGCTCGGTGGATTTAAAGGACTTTTTGGTTGCTCCTGAGGAGGCAGATGAATTGTTCCATTTCGATTAGGCAGCAGGCCAAGGTACTTGTCTTTTGGGGGCAGGCGAAGGTCGGAGGCCTCATGTTGAATTGGCAATATATTGGTCAAGGACAAATGTGCAGCGTGTTGTGGCATTGGTGGATACAGGCGCAGAATGTATCCTGATATATGGCAATCCAGATAAGTTTCCAGGGGCCACAGTTCATATAGATGGCTATGGAGGACATATGACTGAGGCCAAAGCTCTGTCCTTGCCATTGGGCATAGGAAGATTACCTCCTTCTGTATATACTGTATATATATCTCCCATAGCTGAATACATCTTGGGTATAGATGTACTTTATGGTTTGCACCTGCAAACAACAGTTGGAGAGTTTCGGCTGTGAATACGGACAGTAAAGCCTGTGTTATAAGGATATGCTAAACATGACCCACAAGTGTTACCCAAGCCAAGACGTGTAGTTAATGTAAAGCAGTATCGCCTACCAGGAGGACATGCAGCAATAAGTGTCACTATATTGGAATTAGAGAAAGTTGGCATTATCCATCTGGCTCAGAGCCCATTTAATGCTCCGGTATGGCCCGTGAAAAAGCCTGATGGTACCTGGAGAATGACTGTAGACTACTGAGAACTGAACAAAGTAGTGCCTCCTTTGCATGCAGCTATGCCTTTAGTTCAAGACTTGATGGATCAGCTGACGACTCAGCTGGGGACTTATCATTATGCATTGGACCTTGCAAATGCTTTTTTCTCTATTCCAATCTTGGCTGATAGCCAAGATCAGTTTGCCTTCACGTGGGAAGGAAGACAGTAGACCTTTCAAGTATTGCCCCAAGGTTACTTGCATAGCCCAACCATCTGTCATAGTTTGGTGGCTGGGGACCTAGCCAAGTGGACTAGGCCCAGCATAGTTACAATGTTTCACTACATTGATGACATGTTACTAACCTCTGATTCTCTTGCAGATTTAACCCAGCAGCTCCACTGCTGTTAAGTCATTTGGAACAATGTGGGTGGGCTGTGAACACAGCCAAAGTGCAAAGACCTGGGCTGTCAGTCAATTCCTGGGAGTGGTCTGGTTGGGTAAGACAAGAGTCATCCCAGAAGTTATTCAGATAATGTATTGGTACCAATAACCCTTCTGTCTTTTCTCCCATAGTGTACTGGCTGCAGGCACTGCACCAGAGTTGTGTGATTGGTGTGTTGGCCTACTGAATGTCCGTTGAACTTCTCATCAGTATGACTGCAGGATTCGCATGGAGGATCACACCAATGGTGACTACTAACCGGACATATGCGGCTAATAGTTAAAAGGACAGAACTACAAGCCTTAAGGCATATTGAATGGACAACAGCTTATGCAAATGTAAGGGTCATTTGTCCTCGCTAAGGGAACATTGCAGAAGATTCTAAATGTGTACATTGTACAGCAAGGGACCCTGAAGGGGTGGATTGTTGGGAAAATAGAATAATTAAATCAAGCCCCCTCGCCTGCCTATCTGGTTGGGGATGGTGCAGTGCATTCTTTGTAAGCAAATTATGTGTGGGGGGGTGGAGTTAATGCTCCTGTACGGGGCCCATGACTTGGCTGGCATCTGCCGTCCACGGCCATGCTCTCTAACCTATGGCTTCCAAGGACCTATTTGCTGGTTACCTAGCTCATAGACCTGTGTGTGAGGGGTCTGGTGACCCAGCCTGGTGTGTGAAGGGTTTATGACCCAGTCTGTGAACGGGCTTGAGGGGTCTGGGAGCTCCAGGCCTACCCCCAGCACAGCAATTGGTCCAGTCAGCAAGATTATGGGCAGGTAAAAGAGCTCGACAATTGGATACATTGGCAGGATTCTGACATTAGCCTAGCTCGACAGAGGTTAACACACAGGAATTTGTGCAATGGTTTTCAAATCGTGGTCATTGAACCTGCAGCACCAGCATCACCCAGGCACTCATTAGAAATGCAAATTCTTGGGCCAAGACCAGACCTTCTGAATCAGCAGTCTGTTGTAAGTGTCCAGGTGATTCTGATGCATGCCCAAGTTTAAGAGCCACAGGTATACATACTTTCCCAGCAAGGGAAACATAACCGTGGGATTTCCAGAACTCTTGGTGAGGTGGTAAAAATCAGAGCTTGGTTTCTAAACTTTTGGGTAGTGAATGAGTGAATAGGAAGTTGAGTTTTGGGGGCTAAAGGTGGCTAGGAATTCAACAAAATTTATTTTTTAAGAAATAATGGAGATATCTTTCCTCATCAGTGTAAAATACTTTAGAACCTAAGAAGGGACATACTAGCTTAAAAAGAAAAAGGAAAAGGAAAAACTGTGATTCTAGGAAACACCAAGACACAGACCTGGCAAATGGTTATCAAGTTGACAATATGACAATTTCTGTCCTCAAAAGGGAACTTATTTGATGATATTAAATGAAATTTTATCCAACTGAAAGCATATAAAAATTGAATATGGAAGAATAATTACCATGAAATTGTTGAATTTCAGTAGAGGTGATTTTCATTTGCAGAAATCACATTTTTAACTCTGTAACTCTGTATTTTAACTCTGTTGCTCAGAGGCAACATCCATAGTGGAAAAGAGTCACAAGATTTTTAGCTCATTGAGCCTTGGATCAATTATGTTACAGGTCCATGGTTGACGATAAAATAGCATTAGTATTAAATATGAACCCCCTCTTGCAAATCATTGTACCAGTAAAGTTGTTCCCTACATTGAAGTTAATTCATTTGGTAATGTAAGGAATTCGAACTAGAACATGGAATTTTATGAGCTTTTACTTTATCTATGTAAATGGCATTTATTAAGTGGCTATGTGGGCAGCAGGGTAAAAGTGATTTCTCTCTTTCTCCAAGTAGCAATAGGAAGAATCAGCCACATGCATGTGAAAGGTAAGTAAGCTATTTGGCTATAGAGTTATGCCAGAATGAGAAGGACACAAAAGTAAAAACAAACAAACAAGCAAATCTGACCTCAAACCAAACTCAACACTTTTGAAAAAAAGATCCTTGGGCTGGCTGTTAGCTCAGTTGGTTAGAGCACAGCCTCGTAACCTCTAGGTCGAGGGTTTGGTTCCCAGTACCGGCCAGCAGCCAAAAAAGAAAAGAGATCCTTTATGTTTATAAAGGAGAAACTGTATACAATATTGTCACCTTGGAGATGCCTTAGCTTTGGGATATGAGGCTCTTAATTTTCTAAAATTTTCTAAACCTTTCCCCTTATATGTATATTATATGCTGAACTAATTATTCCTTATTGAGAATCATATTTGGCTGAATAGCCTCCCTATCCTGGCTGTACAGAAATGGCAAACACTCAAGGTGTTTTTCAGAAGGCCGGATATAATATCAGATACAGAATAAAAAAGAATTCCTCAATTTCTCCTATGTCCATTCTATCACTGATTCTTCTTACATGTTTTAGAAATAAATCATGAATTAGATTTCCATATGTCATTCTATAAACAATAATCTTTTGAATCTTTTTAATAAAATATGTGCTTTCTGCTACTAGATCTCTAGAAAAAAAGGAGTAATATATCTTCCTTGAAGATCTAGTGGGGATTCTTTTATGTTAATATTTCTTTTAACAAATGGAGCTTCAGAGTAAAAGGCCATTCAGCAACACCTTTGGGAAATAAATGATAAACAACAAACCAGAATCAGAAATGCAGTCAGAAAACAATGCTAAGTCTTAACTAAACTGGAAGCTGGTTAACTTTGCAGGGCAAAAACCGTTATATATAGTTATCTGTATAATTACCTAACAATATAGTAATATATATATATAAAAACTATATTTAGATACTTTATATGTATACCTATATCTATGTTATCTAATTAGGTAACATAGCAGGCTAGCCAAAATCTTTATAATTTACAGTATGGGAAAAAAACATTCATTATACTTACACAGTGAGAATACAAGAGATTAAGACATTGGAAGGCAGGATGTGGAAAAGATAAAAATGAGAAGAAGGTCTAATATTTCAATTCTAAGCCAATTGTTTCTATACATTATGTCATATAATCCTCAGGATAGTGCTTCAAAAATAATGGCTCCATTTTACAGGTGAAGTACAAAGAGATCAAGCATATCCTCAAGATCATGAATTAAAAATAGGGATTTATTGTAGAATTCTGTAGCAAAGGCATGTTTTGGATGTTGGGATGGTAAAAATCCAGGGAATGCCAGAGCCATGATGGGGTGAATAGTTGATAAACATGTGGAAGCTGACCTTGGTCATTTACTGCTCTGATTCCTGCCCCTCTGTGGGGAAAATAGAATAGTTTGGTCAGGCCTGCTCCTTGGGTCCAGTTGGGGGTGGTGCAGCACATTCCTTGTAAAGAAGTTGTATGTGAGTGGAATTAGTGTGCATTCACGTCAATGTATCTTTTTAGTTTTGTTGCTATTCTTTTGTTCTTCAGGGTTTGGTAGAGCAATGGCTGCCCAGCAGAGCTCGTGTCTAAAACAGAGCATGTTTACTCTGCTGGCAGCTGCTCAGTTTTTCTTTGGACTTTGCCAGCAGCAGTTGAGTTTCTGAATTTCTCCTTGGACTGCTTAGGTCTTAGATGTGTGTGTGCTGACTAAAGACTACTCTTTCTTTAACAAAGGCTCCAAGGACCTTTTCTGTGGTTACCTAGCTCATGGACCTGCATGTGAAGTGTTTGTGAATGGGCTTGAGGGTCTGTGAGCTCCAGACCCAGCCCTAGCTCTACACGCTCCATATTCCCAGGGCTGATGGGTTACAATCTCAGGAGACTCCCTTCTCAATGCTGCTGCTCCCTAAGAGTTGATGGGTAGAATCTTGTCTGGAGGTATTGCTCAACAGTGGTTTTGTGGGGTCTGGGGCTCTTTTCTCTGGACCTCATCATCTTCCCTCTCCTTAAACTTACTGTCATTCCAGCTAAATTTAAGTATGCAACTGTGGTAAAAACATTTTCGGGCATACATACAAGGCCTTAGATGGTTTGCCATTATGAACACATACACTGAAAACAGTTTTGGGAAGATGTACTCAAGTAAGAAGAAAAACATTTTCAGGTTTCTTGTTCACTCCTAAATTGTTTTACAGATACCATTTAATTTTCTACCTGTATTTTCTTGTGACTCCCTGAATATCCTTAAGAGGGTTATTCTGAATTCTCTGTCGGACATTTCATAAATCCACCATTCTTCTGGGTCCACTTCTGGTGTTTTGTTTGTTTACTTTGGTTGTGTCATATTTCTGTTCTTTCTTGATCTTTGTGTCTTTACATTGATGGATGGGCATTTGAGGAGACAGCTACCTCTTCCAGGTTTTATAGGTGTTCTTTGGTGGTATTAGATCTTTACTGGTTAATATCAGAGCTTTGTCTCTGATCTGTGTTTTTTTCTTTTCTTTTTCTTTTTTTCTTCATTTCTGTGTTGGATTTTAACTACTACCACCCCTTAAACTCTGTACTGGCATTCATTTGTTGTCCTTTGGTTAATTCCAAAATGGGGAAAACTTCCTGTGGGGACTAGAACTTGAGCTCTGTGCTTGAGTTAAATTGCTGCTTTACTGCTGATTCTCAAACTAGAGAAGGTTTTTTTGTGTGGATCAGATTTTAACTGTTGGCCTTTTAGTCACTTCTGAGTCCTGTGAAGTCACCACAGACACAACTGGGATATGTGAAAATTCTGGCCTGGGACTGAGTCTTTCCTGCAGACTATGCCCCCTGCAGTTCCACCACTCTCCACTGTGTGGCACCCTTGCAGATCAGAAGGCAGATCAGCTGCCTGTGCTGCACCCCACTGCTCCCCTCGTGGGTTAGCCTCCCCAACACTTTTGATGTTTCCCATTGGCGCAGGCCATTCATGGATCCCCAGAGAAGATTTATCAACTTTTGGGTGGTTCCTTTGGCGGCTGAGATCACTCACTCCAATGAGGGTCCAGAGGAAGCTTGCCAGTGGTTTTGCTAGTCTGGGAGATAGTATGGTGTACTTCAAAGCACGCTTCTCCCCTGCTGACTCCAAGTAGCTTCATGCAAAGGGTGCCCTTGTGGCTTTGCCATCTCCTGGTAGCCTCTCTGTGTGCTGGTGGCTGCTCTCCTCCTTGTACCATGCTGGCCCAGAAGTGGCCAGGTCTTGGATGGTCGGAGTGGTCCCTCTTCCCTCTCACTGCTGCCTGTCATGCCTTCATGAACTCTGTGGGTCTCTCCTCTTCTTCTCCCTGAGCTCCAGTGATCCCAAGATGGCAGTTTTTGCTTTTTAATAGTTGTAAATTGATTGGTTGTTGTGGGGGAGTGATCCTGGGTATTGTCCCTTCCACCATCTTGGTGATGTCACCTCTGCTCAAGAAACACATTCAGAAGATGCTGCAAGAGATTAGGAAAGAAATAAAATAAACACCATGGTAAAATGTATACAGTCTTACAAAAGATATGGAAGAGAGAGAAGAAGAAAAAATATATTCATAACAACCCAGACTGAAATTCTAGACAGTGTCAACATGATAAATTATGAGCATTGAAAAACAAAAGGAGATGAGCATTTGTCTTGTGAATGAGAAGGTAGAATTGCTGATAAGTCTAAGATACTAATAGGTTTAAATAATGTGAGAATGATGATCCTTAGGTTTAGGGCATTAACTTTAGGAAGAAATATAGATGTCAAGCTTTAAATCAGCAGAAAAAAATTATGTCCAAAGGATAGCAGGAAAAGAGAGAAATAAAGGAAGTTGTGGTAAATAATAAATATTAGATTAAATGTAAGAAATAAGCCCTAATATAAAAGTATTTAGAATAAATGTAAATGGTTTAAGCTAACCATCTAAAAGATAAAACCCTCAGATTTGATTTTTTTAAAAAAAATCACAAAACCTTGTTGCTTAAAAAAATACAAAGTTTGAAAATAAAAGGTTGGAAAAGGGTATACAATCAAAGAGAGATTCACAATGTTCATATCTGACAAAATAAAAAAATAAAGGCAAAGAGAGTTGTTATATTCTGGCAAAACACAGCAATATGACCAGAAACTATAACTACTACAGACATATGCACCCAATAATATAGTTATAAAAGCAAAAAGTAACAAAACCACAGGCAGAAGTAATGAATTGAGACTTGAAGCTGTAGATTTTAATAGACTTCTCAGCAACAGGTAGACCAAAAAGACAAAAAATACCCCAAAAGCAAACAAAAAACAAGGATATTAATGATCTGAAATATATAATTAATATTGAGCTCAAACATTTAGATGTATATTGAAATCCATACCCAATGGACAGAGAATGCTCATTCTGTTCAAAAGCTCATGCACATTTATAAAAATAGACTATGTGTTAGGTCATAAACAAAACCTTGATAAAGTTGTGAATATCAATAACATATAGACTGTGTTCTCTGATCATAATGCAATAAAATAAAAAAATTAAGAGCAAAAGAATAGCTAAAATAATACTATATGTGTGGAAATTTAATAACATAGTGTTAAATGACCTTTGGGTGAAAAAGAAAATCATAAAAGAAATTAAGAAACACTTAGGATTGAGAAATCCTGAAAACTGTACATATAAAATGTAGGGGATATGAGGCAATATAATAGAAAGAATTTTGTAGCTTTAAAGATGTTTGACAGGAGGCAAGAAAGCTTAAAGAAAAAAAAAAAAAAAAAAAAAAAGCTAAGCATTCAAGAGGTTGACAAAAGACCAACAGAGAAATCTCCTAAGAATAAGCAGAAAGGAAATAATAAAGAAAGTGAATTAAATAGAGAACAAACACACAAACAAAAACAATAGAAACTCTAAGAGCTTCCAGGAGATGACATCAGTGAAAATGGCAGATAAGTGCCTCTGAAATTCTCTCCTCTACAAAACAAGGACAGTACTGGAAGACATCATAAAGATCAACTTTTTTCAGAACTATAGAAATAAACCAATGGCTTGTGGCAATCGAAGGAACATTATCTCAAGAAAAATGTATGAATCTTGGTAACAACAGTGAGCTTTGTAACGTTTTCTTTTTCCTTTTTGGTGGCCGGCTGGTACAGGGATCAAAACCTACAACCTTGTTGTTATAAGGTTGCACACTAACCGACTGAGCTAACTGGCCAGCCCAGCTTTGTGAAGTTTTAACTTGCTGTTTTCATCCCATTCTCACCAGCTCCAAAGTAGGCTGGAAAACAACAGCCACAGTCAAGGTGAAAACGAGCAGCCAGGCAGCCACTCGAGGGAACAAAATGGGGCTGGAGCTCCTTCAAAGCCTCATACCCAGAAAAATGGCAATTTTGACCTGCGTCTTGCTTCTTTGGAATACCCCTCTTGCAAGGTTGTCTTTATTTGACCTGACTTAGAGATAACTCAGTTAAAATGGTTTTTCCTTGGGGGTGTTTGTGGAAAATAATTACAAGCAATGGTTTAATCTTGTGGTTGCCTGAAGCAGTGATAACAGTTGGAACAAACAATAGTCTAGCCAAAAACTTAAGAAGAAAAGTTGGGGTATGATATGTCCATATTGGTTTTAAAAAGCTCTGACATATTTCTGGGAATCTAGAAAGCCATATGAATATTAAGGGCTGTGTACATGCCTGAAGCTCTCATCTCTGGTTGACGTTGAGGCTCTGAGGAGGTGAAGGCTAATGCAGAATTGTCAACTGCCTGGTTAGGTGCTGAAGGAGTGCCCCAACATGTACACAGAACCCCTCAAAAAAGACTGGCAAAGTTATTGGTTACCAGTGTTTAAGGAGATCTTGGTCCAATCACTAGCTGACCACTAGGCTAACCAAGAAGAGACTTCAGTGGCCATACATGACAAAGCATGCAGATTTTAAAGATTGAATTCAGCTTTCAAAAGGAGAGAACAGAACTGAGGCCGTCAGAGGTGGGAAAGGTGGAGGGGAGAGGGGTTAGCAAGAAATTGGTAAAGGGCTGCAAAAAATGAATACATTGTGTAATGTTGAGTATAATAATTATCCTGATTTGAGCATCACATATTGCACACAGGTATTGATATCTGACACTGTACCCCCCATATATATATATATATATATATATATATATATATATAAAATCAATTATATTTCAATTTTAAAAAACTAAAATTAAAAAAAGATTGAGTTCAGAAAAGCCACTAAACAAGAAATAATGACACCAACAAATAGCAACAACAACAAACCCTGGAGAGGGAAGAGAATCTTGTTTGTAGAGTTGCCACATCACATATTTAAAATGGCAAGTTTTTAACAAAAAATTGAGACACACAAAGAAACAAGCAAGTATGGTCTAAACACAGGGAAAAAGCAGCAATAGAAACTGTCCCTGAAGAAGCCCAGATATCTGACTTACCAGACAAAGACTTTTGTGATGGTTAATTTTATGTAACTGGGCCATGTGGTACCCCAATATTTAGTTAAACATTATTTCTTGATGTGTCTGTTGAGGTGTTTTGGATGAGATTAACATACGAATCAGTAGACTGCTGGTGTGACTAGGCCTCATCCAATCTGTTGAAGGCCTGAATATAATAAAAGGCTGAGTAAGAAAAAATTTTCTCCATTTGCCTGACATTGGTCTTTTCCTGCCTTTGGACTTGGACTGGAACTCTATCTATCATTGGTTCTCCCAGATCTCTAGCTTTCTGACTGCAGATCTTGGTTGGACTTCTCAGCCTCTAAAATCACATGAGCCAATTCTTTATAGTAAATCCCTTTATCTCTCTTTCTGTATCTATATTTATATCTATATCTATGTCTGTATCTCTCCTATTGGTTCTGTTTCTCTGGAGAACCCAGACTAATACAACTTTTAATCAGTTAATTTAAATATGTTCCAACAACTAAAAAAAAAATGTATATAAAAAAAAGGAAAGTATGAGAATGATGTCTCAACAGATAAAAATATCAACCAAAACAAATTTAGAAATAGAGTCAAAGAGAAATTATGGCACTGAAAATTACAATGATGGAAATGAAAAATTAACCAGAGGGACTCAACATCAGATATGAATAGGGGGAACAATTGGGAATTTGAAAATAGGTCATTTGAGGTTATCCAATTGGAGGAACAAAAAAAAAAAAAAAAAAAAAGAAAGACGAAAAATAAACAGAACCTCTAAAATCTGTGGGAAAACATCAGGAGTATAACATATGCAGAAAAAAAAAAAAAAAAAGAAAAAGAGTCAGAAAGAGGATTTAAAAAAATAATGGCCAACTACTTCCAAAATTAAAAAAACAAAATTAGTCAAAGAAGCTCAATGAACTCCAAGTAGGATAAATTAAAAGAATTCCATACTGAGACACATCATAAGCAAATCGTTGTAAACCAAAGACAGAGAATCTTAAAAGCAGCAAGAGAGAAGTGACTTATCACATGCAATGGATCCATGATAAGAGTAACAGCTGACTTATTAGAAACCATAGAGAGCAGAGGCAGTTGGATGACATATTCAATATGCTAAAAAAAAAGGTCAAACAAGAAATCTATATCCAGTAAAACTATCTTTCAAAAATGAAAGAGAAATTAAGACAGTCCAAGATAAACAAATTTTAAGTATACAGTACAGTATTATTAACTATAAACACAATGTTGTACAGCAGAGCTCTATAATTTTTCATAGTAACCAATCTTGAAAAAGAAGAGTAAATAGGATAACTTGCTCTGGCAGATATCAAGACATACTACAAAGCCATAGTAATAAAAACAGTGTGATATTGGTACAAAGCTATAGTAATAAAAGGTGTGATGTTGGTGCACAGATAGCCACATAGATTAGTGAAACAGAATAGAGAGCTCAGCAACAGACTCCTATATTAACTGGAAATTAATATAATAGGAAGTGGCACTATAAGTCAACAAAGAAGGAAGAATTGTATGTAAGATGCTATTCAAAAAACAATCTCATTATATGGAGAAAAATAAGGTTGATCTAATTAAAACTATATGGTTAATTAGAATAAAATGTAGGAGAATATCTTTATGATCTCAAGGTGGAGAAGGATTTATTCAATAAAAATTCAATGTGAAATTCATAAGAAAAAAAAATCAAAATCCATGATTTTGATTACATCTGGACAATGTTATTACAAAGATTAGAATGTTAATAAGCTATAAATAAAGTTTCTCATGCCAACAAGGGATTAATATCTAGAACACACAGAGAACTAAATTAACAAGAAAAAGACACCCAGGTCAAGGGGTTGGATCCTGCACAGGCCAGCCACAAAAAACAAAAACAAAAACAAAAACAAAAAAACCAAACAAACATAAAAAACCTAGAAAAAGGTACAAACCCGAGTGGAAAATAGCAAAGTATTAGAAGAGAAAATTTAAAAATTTACAGAACACATAGAAAGTTTTACAAGAACACTTGCAAATAAAAGAATATACACAGTTACCTACAAAGAAGAAGGGAAATACTAGCGCAGCATGGAGATTTGAAAAATATACATTTGAAAAAAACAAAGGAATTAGTGAATAAATAAGAGAGAGGTCCTGTGTGGACCAATGACCCGAGTCCCACGAACTGAGGACTATAATTACTTTAGCCTTCTCCAGCGGAGACCCAGAAAGAAAAGCTTCAAGCCCATCTCCCTCTTCCTAGTTTTATCCCTTGAGGCTGTGTAAACATCTTCTCTTTAGATAATTAGGTAACCTCAGAGGTTGTCTTGCTGATTCCCTGAATTAATGTATGTGGGACACCTGGCACAGAGTATATACTCAAATGCTGGTTTCCCCTTCCCCATTTTAATGCTTCCTTTTTCATTTGCTTTTCCCCTAACAGTTCTCTATGTGAAACATTGAAAAATCCTTCGCCACTGTGTTCTCCTCTCTTTCTCTCTTTCTCTTGTGAAGTGTAGTCAACTCAGTCCCCTATTCCAGCTATGTCTCTGGTGTACCCCTCTTTCTGGAGATGGCAAGTCAGTGAATGCAGCCTAGGAGAGAGCATGAGCTGCTTTGGCAGCCACATCTCCCTGACTCACGTGGAATTACTGCCCTCAAAGCCTCCATCTCTATGCAGGAAAATCTATCATGTAACTCATGCTGCTAAAGCCCATTCCCTCCCATCTACTGGTGTTTCTTAGCTCTGAGTAAAAGACAGGATGTGGATACCTATTGGATTTCATTAAATTTGGCCTCAAATTTGCCTTCAGCCTGTCAACTGTGCTATCAAAAATGTTCCTCCAGATTTGTATCATTCCCAATTTGATAAATGTATTGTATAGATTTCTCGGGCAGAGCTGGAAAAAAAACGCTATAGAAAGACAGGTTTAGCCTCAACATAAGGAAAACCTTTAAAAGTCAGAATGGTCTCAAAATGAAATGGATTTCCATGGAAGGTAGTGAATTCCTTGTCATTGGAGCTGTTCCAAACGTGGCTGCTTCACCGAGATGGGGATGTTGGGGTCCAGTGGACCCCAACCCTCCTGTCGCACTAGAGTCATCTGGACAGTTTGTTTAAAACTCCCAGTGCTTGCTTCTTTCCCTCAGGTATTTTTATTTAATTGATCTGCGTGGAACCAGACATCAGATTTTTTTAAAAAGCTGCTCAGGTGAATCCAGTATGGCCCCATAGATGAGAACATCTATAGTAAAAAACAAAAACTTAAGCCCACATTGGGAAAGTTGGGTCTGACAAGCTAAAGTTTTTCCTTCAATCTCTGAAATGATGTATTTTAACTTATTCAGTATTAAGATGGGTACATGGGTGATTTTTGGTGCTGACCTCCTTTCTCTCCCCACATTTTCTTTCAACTAGGCTTTCTCCCATGTCCACATCAGAGCCATGTTTGTGAAAGGCGGCTCCAGTCGCTGCCGCCACTTTTACTCTTGGGTGCCGTGTTATTTTGCTCTTTTTGAGATCGATTGCCTTAAAGTGCTCTCTTACACCCTCAAACTGGAAATCATGGCACTTTCTCCAAAGGGACACTTTTCTGTAGAATTGGCTGTTTAAATAGCCGCACAAGATTGAAGACAACACATTTAACTGTGGGAAGGCTATCGACAGTAGTTTTAAGTGTAATTTTTTTTTTTTTCTCTTTTTGGGCCCATATGTTGAACTAGTTTAGAAAACCCCAGATTCTTGTTAACATCAACAATTGGAAAAGACATTAAGGGATGATTACAAGAGCCTCCATCTCCAGGCGCTTGTTAATTATCTGCATCCTGCAGGGAAGAGGATGAGGTTGGGAGGAGAAGGGGAATAAGGAATAAGAGAAAAGTCAGCTGCAGAACCCCAGCCTGTGGTGGAAAGTAACTACCTGCCGCCTCCACAGCAGACAGTCTACTTCCTGTTTTTCTACAGAGTGAACTTTTCATGAAATTTGAGTCCTCAGATGCCTTTGTCCTTTTCAGACTCGCTGGGCACTCTTTCTGTCGTTTTAGCTCCCTTGAGGGTAGATGGGTAGGCCAGCTCTCCTGTGACACAGTGCCATTTTAGAGAGCTAATTTTTATGTCTCTTGTCTCCTTTCAGAAAAAAAGGTCAGGGCTTGACATGATAACAGGCTTCCTTAAATACCTGTGAGAGGCTAAGTTTCACTAAAACATAGTCAGTTGCTTCTAGATGAATAGCTACAATTCTTTCTCCTAAACCTTGACCTTCTAACCATTAAAATGTTAAATGTAAACAAGGTAGACTCTGATGTTGCCTTAAATAAATACCTTCCTTTATTTATTTATTTATTTTGATGGCTGGCCTGTGGGGGGATCCAAACTCTTGACCTTGGTAACCAACTGAGATAACCAGCTATCCTCAAATGCCTTCCTTTAAAAAAAAAAAAAAATCCCTCTCAGATAAATTTTCCCAGCTAGTTTCATGGATTTTTCTCCTTAACCTGACAATCGGCCATATTTCCTCCTTCCTAAACTCTTGTGTTGGGAGCAGTGGGATGGATGCGAGTATATTTTTTAAGGTGTAAAGAAAATTCTGTTTATCTATTACTTCACTTTTGAAGTTCATTGTCCTGCTGGAGCCATAGTGACTGGCACCCTGAGGCTGGAGCTCAGGATGAAGAGGAGGAGTTTTGGTCGCAAAATGTGAAGGATTGGAACAGGAGCTTTTTATTAATGGGATTATACTGTTTCCTTGGGCTATTAGAGAAAAACATGTGTTCATGTTTATGTGGATCATTTTCAATGCATATACTTTTTCTGGGACACGAAGAGGCAATGCACACAAAGCAGAAGAGGTGCTATGCTTCGATGGCATGCTTTTCTGCACAGCTGGCTGACATGCAGTGCCCAGTCAGCTTCTACAGGAAAAAACACAATAATGGTACCAGAGTTGGTGAGGAATTTCAGTTTTGGCCTAGCCCTAACTGACACCTCAAAACTTCACTTTAGAAGTCCTGTCCCCAGAAGAAGTAGGGATGGATAAGTGTTTATCCCTCTAGAAAGTTCTTCTCAACAGTCCTGGGATCCTTATGAATCATTTGCATAATTGTAGGAACAGGGCTTAAGGAACTTCCTAAGAATCGGTGCCCTGTGATCTGGTGTAGGTTGACAAGGTTGACATGACCAGTACGACAGGCACCTCTGTTGAACGTTCTGGAAACCTTTCCTTAGTGTATGGTCCAGGCACCGTTACTTAACCTGGAGAAATGGAAACTATTACAACTGAAGGAATCATGGTGTCTTGGCCGCATCCAGTGAGAGGCTCTCACACCAACAACCTTTAGGTCCTGGCTGCCTGAAACTTTTGGTTAAACTAAAAAAGTACCAAATAACAGCATATGTATAAAGTAGCTCCTGTTGTATAGGTGGCTGCTGCCAGGAGTTGTGTTGGCAGATATGATGAAAATGAGCTTTACTAATTCTATAATTCTGAACTATGTAATTCATCTAAAATTAAGCCAGACCTATTTGATGAATAAAAAGATTGTGAGTATGAATAATGCCTTGTTATGTGTTTGCCTTACATCTGAGTAAAATTCTACATTTATGTGCCAATCATCAATCTTCTCTAGCTATGATTATTATCAGTTCAAGCAGTCCTTCCATTTACGTCTTTATTTTCATATGACCAGTGCAGGACTCCTCTAATGGGAAATCTTTGCTCTGGAGTTTCCCATTGGGTTTGCTGAAATTTTGTCAGATATGCATCATGGTTTAAGATTCCTCCTGTCCAATATTGCCTTCTTCCCCTTTTCTTTTCATAGGTGTCAAAACAGAATCATAGTCTGAAGGCTTTTCTGGCCCAATCCTCTACGCAACCCCGATTCCCACTTTGGCTTTTTATCTTTACCCTCCCAGTAGATCTCTCCTACCCCTTACTCTGCCTCAGTGTCTTCTTCCTGGAGGTTCCAACTGGCAGCTTATCTCCTGGCCTTTCCTTACAGGGTCTATCTGAAGCCGTGAAATGGCTGTCCCACCTGCAGCATCTACCCACATTGCCAGCAGGATATGGCACTATCAGCTGATTATGCAATTGCCTACAGCCTATGCAGGTTTCGGTCACAACATGGCTTCAGTCCTGCTCACTCCAACAGTTTGATGCCTCCCAAAATAAAGAGTTATACCTTTTCCAAGTAGACACTTGTAGTGTCTGTGACATTACTCCAACAATCCTGCCATTAATCAAAATATTTTTGAACACCTCTTTTAAAATCTCTTTCATTTCTTAGGCCAGAGTAGTGTTGCATCCACAAATGAGGCTGGAAAATGTTTTTTGTTTGTTTGTTTTAGCTGAACATATTTTGGCCCAATAAAATTGAGCTCTGTTAATAAGAGAGAAGTGGTTTGTCTGCTTTAGGAAGCATTGAGAGATTCTGAAACAACCTTTGTCTTGAGAACAACTCCAGGTCAAATGACAGTTTGATAACATCTGCTGGCTTTTTCCCTCCACCCTTCTCTTTTCCTCAGTCTCCTTAGGTTTTTTTCTACTGTGTAAATAGGAGGGAACCAGAGCAGACAAGTCCTCATTTCTCCTTCCAGATAGTACTTGAAAAGGAAATGAACCATTTGCATGAAAACCGGTGTTTAGCCAGTTCTCTAGGGATTTGCCCTAAATTGACAAGTTATCAAGTTAATTTTGAACAAAATGTAAAAAAAAAAAAAAAAAAAAAGGTAATGCGAACTCTTTCGAACAACCATGTCTAAGTGTTTATAACAAGTAATTTTATTCCTTTCATTTATTTTGGAAAAGGATGTACTTTTTCTAATGATGTTGCCATTAATCAAAACACTTTGGAATTCCTCCTATCATACTTATTTCAAACCAGTTTATAAGTTACACACAAAAATTTGGTGCCTTACTTTATAGGGAGACCCCAGTTGATCAAAATACCATGTTTTGGAAGGATCATTTACCTTATTTGCCAGATCTGGCTCTAAATGTCTTTGGATATTCTCCAAACCAAATCTACCCATAAATGATGAAGATTTCTCACTACTGAGGAGATTTAAAAGTACAGAACTATTGGAGATTTTAAAAGAGGTGTTCAAAAATATTTTGATTAATGGCAGGATTGTTGGGGTAATGTCACAGACTCTCCAAATGTCTACTTGGAAAAGGTATAACCCTTTATTTTGGGAGGCATCAGACTGTTGGAGTGAGCAGGACTGACACCATGTTGAGACCTAAAACTGCATGGGCTGTAGGCAAATTTTAAAAGAACACAGTTTTTTTCTTGGCATGCATTTCTCTGAATTCCCTCTTTTCCAATGGTTATTTGATATTTTGAACCTTGGTTATGGGGCAAGATGACATTACTCACATGAATGTAAAGTTGTTTTCCAGCCAGCCTGAAGCTGCAGACTTGCACATACTATCCAGACTCTGAGATAACAGGAAGGACGGGAGCAGAAACCAGAGGGAGAGTTGGCGAGAATTTGCACCTGGCCCCTTGCATGTCCTCCTTCCTCCTGCTTTTCATTTTCTGTGTCTATTTCCTCAAGCTCCTCTTTAAAAACCCCTCTGTAAGTCTCAGTTTCTGAGATGGCTTTAGTCTAGCCATTTTCCTTCAGGCTTACCAGAGAGATGGGTCAGCCAACATCTCTCCTCAGGTCACTGATATTCCTGCATGAAAGCTGACTTCCATTTTCACCAACATTTGACTTTCGAACAGTTTGTTTTTGTCTGAGGGCAGGCAGCTTGACCTGTGTGCTCTTATAATAAAACCATCTTTTCCGTGTATAGTCCAAATACATATTCAGGCATCCTTCTTTATCCAAATCTAAGCAAATATTTTGGATGCCAAAGTTTTGAATAGTGGTAGCCTATATCCCGTTATTTTAAATGGGTAAAATTGTAAAGCATTTCCAGCCCACCCAAAAAACACAAAATGATTTTCCCCAAATCACTAAATCACTCTTACGTATCTAAAAAAACACGGTCAAGCTTTCTGTAACCAACCACAATTTCAAAGCTCTTTTAAAATTTTTTGTGCTTAGAAAAATATTATAGACTTGGCATGTGGGAACAAATGCATGGCCAAGCTTGTATCGTTCACAAGTTCACTCTTCATGTGCCTCGTCAGTTTCTCCCTTTTTCCTGATATACGGGCTTTTCTACATCTCTTACTCTTACCTGCTTTCTTCATGGACTTTTCTACCTTTCTACTCTTGCAGTGGACCTTTTCTCTTAGTGATGTGGGGGAGGTAACAGTGATAATGTGCTACACTCTACACTTTTGATCAAAAAGTGCACGAACCCCCCGACCTGTCTAGAGAACAGCTAAGAGTAAGGCTTTTCGTTTTTCACTGAGACTTTTTTGAGTTGCCTGAATGTTTTCTCTGGCATGCATATGCAAGTTCATTGACTTGAGTTTTGATTTAGATAGTGAATTTTAAGTAAACACTTTTGTAGGTTGTTACAGTAGATATTCTGATGGCAATTACTCAATAAATAAGACCTGTATAAAGTGGTTGTGTTTCTTTGAAATGAATGATTAAGGTTTCTGTTTCGGCATTTTGAAAAAATTACTTAGAGTGATGTTTGCCACCTAATTCATATAATTCTTTTTCTTTTTTGGGTTGATAGTCTGTTTTTTTTTGGCTAACCATGCTCTTTGTTGAAGGGAAAAATTTCTGTGGAGGTTGCCTAAACTTGCAAAGCTGACTTGTGGAATTATCTTGAAGTTGGAGTAATTTATTAGATAAGCATTTCTCAGAATGGTATTTTCTGAAACAACATTCTGGGAATTAATAGGTATGGCTAAAAAATGTTTCATTATAAAATAAATATAGAGACGTGTTCTTTGGTGATTCATAACTTACAAGAACATTTAAAGATTTTGAGAAGTCTTATAGACAACACACAAAAAAACTTGTTTATTAGCTTTGGTCTATTAACATTTCCCATTTTTTCATAAAACACCTATTAATATTCTGCTGAATGTTAGTTTGGGAGACATTCCATGAAACCAATTCTTTATTTGTATCACAGATTGAAGAGACTGCTCTAGAATTGATGGAGTTAAGAAATATTACACAGTAATACATATTCATTTCCCAGCTCAAAAATATTCCAGAGAAGGTAATTCTAATATCAACATCAGAATTTGGCCAAGTGAAATGATGTAGAAGTTGGCAAGATGTAATGCTATAAAAATAAGAGATTTTTCTATTATTATAGGAGAGGAGAAAATAATTTCCCCCCATCATTCTAAGTTCTTGACTGGGACTCCTGGAACAAAAAGGCAAATAACCAAGAGAAAAACAAACAGAAACTTATTAGCATGTATATTTCATATGTTTATGTCCTGCTTTTAGGCAAATGGGGAAGGGCAAAGAGCTTTTCCTGTATCTGCTTCTTCTCAATTGCCTTCAGTTTAAAATAACCCTTATGCCAAAGTGGTATATTTTGGGGTTGCAGATTCTGCTGCTCTTTACCACATTAGGCACAGATTTTTTTTTTTTTTTAAGAAAAGACTGAGAAGTATTTATTTTGAATTCTAGTAAAAACTGAAGAAAATATATTCACAGTTCATTCAAAATGTATTTTGATTTTTGAATAATTTCTCAGGGACATTGTATAAATGTAATATTTGATCCATTATTTAAAAATATTTGTTGCTGTTGTTAAAAGAGAGAGAGTTTTACAATAATAATATCAATGTTATCTTACATTAAATGCAAGTAATCTCAAATTGGTTATTACCAGAGTCAAGCTAGTATACCAGGAGCACACAGAATGGAAACTTCTGGAAATGAAGACCAAAAACAGCCATAGGAGCTGGTCCTCTCTTGTGGACTTTCTGTATGGCATCATGCCTACATAGAAACCCCTCTCCTTCACCCCAACTGTGCTGTGTGGATTAAAATATTGCCCAAAGCTTACCTTTCATTACCACCTCTCCCATGAAGTCTTTTCTGATCTCCTCCTACTGCTGGTTATTTCACTGTGCCTAGGCTCAAAGCACTGGGGCGCTATGTGCTGTATTTGTTTGACGGCATTTATATTCTGCCTCAGTTATGGTATTTGTGTTCTTGTCAATACTCCCTCTTGCAATCCACACCCTACCTTGAAATCCATATTTGCCTTTAGCCAACATGGAGCTGGTGTTTAATATTTGTGGTATTAAATTGAATAACAGGGAAAAAACCCAAAACCCAACTACTTTAAGTATTCTCATACAGAGAGCAATTGGTAAAAACAAAATGGGCATCTGAGGAGAGTCCCCTGAGTGTTTCGTGTTGGTGTTAGTATTAATGGTCTCACCAGGGTACAATTTTGAACCAAGGAACAACTTAAAGTATGTTATTTCATCATTGTATCTTTTAAGAGGCAATATTAATTCAATTAGCAAAATATTCTTTAATATTTTTATTGCATGAACTGCTTTTTTAGTGTTATTTTAGGGTGTGTAAATTCTTGGCAGATCTCTGGATTAAACAAACAAACAAAAACTAACCATGCTGTAAAAGAAGACCATTTATAAGGTCCATTACTGTTTGACTTTGACCAATTGCCTAATTACCTTCAGTTCAAAGCTAATTCATGGAATTCCATGTAATAATGCCTTACATTTGTCTAGTGCTTGGAGGTTTACAAAGTGCTTTCATCTGCAGCATTCATTCAATCAATCAAGTAGTCAATTAAATTAATCCTTTAACAGAAATGTCTTTAAAACTGTTATATAACAAACATTGGCAAGATTGATTTGGAGATTGTTAGAATAATAAGGGAAAGATCTTGCTCTCCAAAGGCTTTCAGTTCTGGTGAGGGGAGACAAATGTAAATATGTAAGTGGACTAAAATGCTGTCATTGAAGTCTGTACACACCACAGTAGAGACACGAGGTGGGGAGTGGGGCTGTTCTCACAAAGAGAGGGGAAAGTGGACAGGAAAGCATTCATAGAGGAAGGGCCACTGAGTGAAGACTTATTTGCTTCTTTCAAGTGTTACTATTGTCCATGGTTGACAGTTGAGGAACCAACTCAGAGGGGTGAAACATCTTCTCTGAGGTGACCCCGCTCTTAATATTTCAAAAGCAAATTGTCCCAACCCACAACATCTCCCTCTGCCCCACACAGTTTCTGGAATATGTCCTGGCTGAGATGAGAAAGAGAAGGTAAGTCCAGAGAGCCCGAAATGGAGATTATGTTTATTCAGAATGAGCCCGGTTCCCAGAGTAACAAGAAAAACAACTTGACTGAAAATGCTATTCATCCATAAAAGAAGAGAGAAAGCCAAACCCAAAGGCAGCGTTTTGATTTGGAAACAACAGCTTTGCTAAGATTTACAGGCCCGTGGGATTTCTCCATTGCATAGGGTACTAAGGAAAGTTATTTGAAAAATATTCAAATTACTTTGACATCATTTCTCCCTAGGCAATATGAAAACTCACATCTTGGAGGGTGGGCTTCTATTAACATGAACTTTTGGAAAAAATGGGATTTAAAAGGATGACTCACTTCTCCTGCCATCACTACCCATAGACTCCAATTTAATTTCTTTCTTATTCTGTTCAGTAAAGCTTTTTTTCATGGGAAGGACGTTTCCCTTTAGTCATACAAGGGTACTTCAAAAAGTTCATGGAAAGATTTGTATTAACTTTTATTTTTATTTTTTTTTTGGTGGCTGGCTGGTACAGGAATCAAACCCTGGACATTGGTGTTAGGACCGTGCTCTACCCAGCTGAGCTAACCGGCCAGCCCTGTGTTATCTTTTAATTCTATTTTTTCACAAACTGTTTGAAGCACACTCATACTTTTAGTGTTTGTGGCCACATTTCACTAGGTTGGTAGCATATTGATTTACAAAATGCCTTAAGAAGACAACCATGTGCATTTAAGATAACAGCACAAGCAATTTAATATTGTTTCATGTTTTCTTTGTTTTCTGAAAGAAAGTTTAATGATCGATGTTAGAATGCA
Organism: Cynocephalus volans; assembly: GCF_027409185.1. Classification (NCBI taxonomy): domain Eukaryota; kingdom Metazoa; phylum Chordata; class Mammalia; order Dermoptera; family Cynocephalidae; genus Cynocephalus; species Cynocephalus volans. The sequence goes on from NC_084461.1 coordinate 104,922,224, forward strand.
GCAACGTTCAAAGATTTCTAATATAAGCTAAAATTGCCCCCAAACTGTGATGGGAGGCGATTTGGTCTTTATTTTCTTTCCCTCTGTATTTCATGTAATCACATGAAAATTATGAGCTGAAGTGGTACATTTTATAAAGTATTAAATTTTAATACCAACAGTTAGGGAAGCAAGTATCTTAACTCACCTAAAAAAAAATTTCCATTATTCAAGTGGACTAGGCAGCCTCTTGTTTTTAAAGATCCCTTATTGGTTAAAAAAAGCTTTCAAGTGATCTCTTTTGAACCTCATAAGAATGCTGAGGTAGACATAGGAGATATTATCTGCCAGATTTTTTTTTTTTTTTAACTCATGAAGAAACTGAGGCCCAAATAGGTTAAGGCTAGGATATAGCTAATAATGAGTACTTTTGTTATCTCCCAATGCTCCTCAGTTCTTTATATTATATTACTTCTTTACAGAGAAATTTTCTCATGGACACAGACTGTGCCCCTAACCCTGCCCTGCTATTTCTCAAATGTGTGTGATTTTGAAAGGCAACCTGAACGAGAAAATGGGTGAGTCAATGCCGGCCCATTGCACTAACAAGAAAAGCAACAGAAATCATATTCCCCAGTGGTACAATAGTTTGAATTACTTTAATATATGAAGAACAGCACATAATTAAATTCTAAACATCAAGAATCATATTTCTTTTATTGGGAGCACCTGCACCACAAGAGAGTTAGTTCGGATGAACATAGCCCACTAGGGATCCTCATTATAACACTGTGTGCAGTTTCAATTGTAGAGAAAGAAAGGAAGGAAATGATGTACTAATGTAAGCCCATTTTCTCAGGCCTCATGAACCTGGAGTTTTAAAAGAGGTCAGTCACATAAATGGTAATAACCCATATGATTAGCTTTTGATCCCTCTGGCTGTTACAAACCTTCATGTCCTCCTACCCACCCCCTGGTGGAGTCCCCAGGGGTTGTCTTCTATGTGCTTCCTAGTTCTATCAGCCACCTGTGGATTTATGACATATTATTTTCCTCCCTGCCTCAGCCCCTGTGTTGGCAAGGTGGCTGCTCTCGGAGGGGACTAGCCTTTGCTCTCAGTTGGTAGCCTACCCTCCTGCCATTCTTGCCTCTGATTTCTTTCTTGGAGTTCTTGATGTGAGCTGGGCAGAAGTGGGATAATGCCTTCTTCTCCCTCTGGGGATATGCATGGATCTCAAAGCAGGGCAAAGTTCTTAGTGTATTTTCCCTTTATTTTTAGATGTACAGTCTTCTCTCTTTTTAGTGCTGAGATCTGAGTTCACAAGGGTAGGAGTGGACAAAGCTCGAAAAAAGATTAAATGCTGTTTTAAGACCATCACCTTGTTCTGCCCTTGCTTCCTCCTGCAAATAGAATTTAGTGCTACTTATCCTATTCTGCCCGAGGGATCTAGAATCCCAGCACTCAGTAGGACCTAGACTCAAGCCTGGGAAATCAAAAATATCAATATTTTGTGCTCAACCCAGGGCCTATTTTTTTTCCCCTTCTATTTTCTGTTCTCTCTTTCTTGTATTCCTGACTTCTGTTTCTTTGGTTAATTGAGTTTCTTTTACCCTTAGCTTATGAAGTGAAAACTGCTTTGAAAGGCAAAACTCCTTAGGTCTGATCTGTCTCACTGATGGAAGGGAAGGAAATGAAGGGAAACCAACCCACCCACGTGGTTATACATTTCCGATCAGAAGAGGGAAATTCTCCTTCCTTTGGTGGTGGATGACGTCAAAGCAGCTGAAAAGGGCTCCTTGATTTCCTAGGGCTAAGAAATAAGGAATCTGGAACTTGGTGCTGGTATACATACACAGCAAAACAAATCTAAACTGGGATTTAAGAGGAGTGTTTAACATTAACCAAGGGAGGCAGAGCTTGTGGGATTTGCATTTGTGGGTGGCAGGTATGTAGGGGCATTCCTCCTGGTTTTCTTTCCAGAGAGAGGTGAATGTCCCCCGCTCTGAAATGGGGCTCTTAGGAAGATTGTTGGGGAGTCATTGCCTCCCTTTATATTTCCCCCTCCCCGAGCCCATGAAAACCACAGAGGATCAGATGCCAGCTGACGATTTGCAACCTATATGCAGGAAGGTGTTTCTCAATCAGGCAAAACTTTTAAAAGGCAGAATAATAACGGGGGTGGGGGGTGGGGAATGCAGTATTCTGGGTGTCAGGAAGCCTGGAATTTTTATTTTCTATTAACTATGCCTCCTTTTCAGGGTGTCTCCCTTCTCCACCTCCTTTGGTCTATTCATTTGTAAACAGGCTTGATCTACATGATCCCTTTTTCTCTAAAATTGAGTCTGTAATTGGAGATAGGTCCTCCCACTCAAAGAGTTTCTTCAGACCCCAATCTAAAGTTTCCGGTTGTGAGGGGAGAGGTTTTCCCTTACACTTATTGCACACCTCCTATGTACCAGGTATTGTGCAAGGCAATCTTTACCTGTGTCATTCAATCCTAAATAATGATATGATGACAAACACTTACATAGCACTTACTCTGTGCCAGACACTGTTCTAATCAGTTTACACATATTCACTCATTTAAATCCTCATCACAAACTATGAAGTTGGTACTATTATAATCTTCATTTTACAGATGACCATCTGAGCCTTGAGGAAACAAACAAACAAACAAAAGACTGCCCAAGGCCTAGAGCTGACTTCAATACTTATAAACCATGACAGGACAATTGTCCTTTCTTTATAGATAAGGAAATTGGGGTTCCAACAGACTGGAAAACTGCCTGTGGTCACAGAGAAAGGACATAGCACACCTGGAAATCAAACTCAGCTCCAACTCATTCCAGACAGAGCCCAGGTTCTTTCTATTCTGCGGCTTTGCCTTCCGGGAGGCATTTTTGCTTTGTTATAAACCACAGAGCATGGCACTTGTAATGAAAGATAAGTTTGCCAAACGAAAAGCAGATTAATGAGAAATTTGGGATGCTTTGCAATAAATAAATCTCTTTCAGAATTCTCATCCTCTCCCACTCTGACTGCTAAAGCCATAACAGAACAAGCATCTCAGCCTGGTTGAGGCAGTGTGGGAGTGAACCCTCTTAATTTTGTTGCTCAGGGTAGACACTGGAGACCAACAGCATTTTGCTTTAGCTTGCTCAGGCATAGGTCAGAGATTGAATATATCAGATGTTGGCTTTCCTCATCAGCCTCCTTTTGCCCCTCCCATTTCAGCTGTGTCTTGGAACACTATTACTTTAGGAGAGAAACAGAGCTTAAGATTGGGTCAACATTAAAACATAAGAAATGTCAATGATAACCTGTTTCTCAAATAGATTAGACCTATAGCATCAATTAAACATGACTGCCTGGGACTTAAGGAGGGCAATTTTTTTAAAAAAAATTTATTTTATAATAGGTAATCTTAGATACTCCCTGGGAATTTTCAAACATCCCTTGTGAAATTGAGAAGCCAGAACAGAACTGTGATTGTTTCTAGATAAAATGCAACTGAAGTTGAAGCCAGATGCTGACATTTATATTCAAGAGGAAAGTGGGTGTCACCTCATGTGAGGTGTTGGCAGTATGAGGGATGTGAAGACAAGCACATCTCAGTCCCTTTTCCTAAGAGCTAGTAGTATGTTAAGGTAAATGAAACGTAACCTGTAGTAATATGTGCTGTGCGGGAAACACGCCATTTACTGCCTGTGTACCCTCATTGTGTCAAGCACTTTACACAACGACAAGGCAAGGTTGAGGTATTATCCCCATTTCTAGGGGAGGAAACCGAGGCTCACAGCATGCTATTGTGGGCCAACAGCTGTTTATTAGTGTGGCTGAGATCCAAACCTAGGTGGTTCTAATGACAGACCCCTATATTTTACTGTTAACTAGACAGGATACCACATGACAATTAATGATTTAATATATTAGGTGTATCTTTATGGGAGTTTAAGGTTTATGTCATTAGCACACTAAGCTTCATAACATTTTGAGATGATCATTTTTGACCTGGGGATATTTTAAAGAATATTCAAAAAATCAAATACTTTTCTGCTTTTTAAAAAGAAATTTGCTTAGAGCATGGATCCATGTGATAGCCAGCCCAGCCACAAAAACAAACAAACAAACAAACAAACAAAATAAAAAGAATGTGCAAAACAGAAAACATCACCCCTTTCTTGTACCCTTATATTTGTGGAGTAAGGCTTATAGATGGTCTTCAGGGTCTGGATATAATTTGACTGCATTACTTGGTAATAAATAATGGTTTTTGAATTTTAACTTAACTACTCTAAAATGGCTATATCAGCTCAGCAAGAGTAAATGTTGTGATGTGTCTACCAAAAAAACAGACTTAGGTGAAGTATCTATGGTGGAGGAAGTAGGAACTCTATTTTTGCCTTGGTCAGGCCTTAGTTGGAATATTGTGTTCAGTTCTGGGGAATGTACATTAAGACAAAAATACAAAGCAACTACAATACATTTAGGAGAAAGTTGGATGTCAACAGGGAAAGGTAATCTGCATGTTTGGAGGACAGGGCTGTGTAGCTGATAAAAAGACTTGAAGGACTGAGATTACAGTCTGTTTTATGGAAGGGGAATGTAGATTTGGTCTCTGTGGTCCCAGAGGATGCTACTAGAAACAACAGGCTCTGGGGAAGTAGATTTGTCCTTACAAGGAGAAATTTTCTATTATATGTACTTAGAGATTTAGAGTTTTATTTAAATAGTGGTAGATTCCCAGACCCTGAAGTTATTAACACATGGGGCACATAACTACTTGGTGCAGCCCTCATAGAGGAAATTGAGGGGTAGCATGGGGATTATATTTCACAAGCATCATAGTGCTTCCCAACCATGAGCATCTCAGCAGCTGCTGGATTGACTTTCCAGGGTTTACCTTCACCTTGGTCACCAGGGTTAGGGTATGCTTTTGGGGAAAGAATGATGGATGACAGGAATGGGAAGAATCCACAATGGCAGAGCAGTTACTTCAGCCATTCCAATTTTGATTCACCATTTTTATTTTGCCTTTTCTATGTACTGCGCATGCCTGCCTTAAACTGTGGGCACTCAGAAGCCTGAGACTGCAACTGTATAATTTGTTATCTTCAACTTAGCACATCTCATGCGTTTGGGTTCTTATAAATGTTATTTGACAATGATATTATCAGGCTCCAGCAGTAAGGCAGTCTAACTTGGCTGCATGTACAAATTCTAATTTTAGGCTTGTTAAACTTGTGGCTGCCTCCTTTCTCTGGGGGAAGACATATCTTATTTTCCAAATATCAATGAGATGGAAATTTCTGGGCACCCAAAAGACAACCAGTCAAAGGTTCCATGAGCACTTAAAAGCAGTCTTAAAAATTCCCCATTTACTAGCTGCACGCTCCCAGCTCTACGTCAGGTAGGAATCTTCAACTGTTCAGATAGTCTTGAGCCTCTGACCCTTTGTACCCACTAAGGGACTGAATGTGAATGACAGAACATTTTTGCTCATAGCCTACAACTGAACACCTGTACTGACGATCAGTAAATGTTCCAGCAAAAGGAGTAGGAGGTTGATGATTTTATTGCTTTCCTCAGGGAAGATACTGCAGGCTCATGGCACCATCTGATCTTCAATGACCTCAGTTGTCACACCTAGAAGCAAGTTTCTCTGTAGTCCTTTATAGAACTATAAATATCAGGAAGGCATGATTTATAGGCCAACAGGCATTTTAAGCATGGAGTTTTCCAGCAGTTCATATCCCCTCCTTGTTGTGGATACACTGTCCATCTCTTGGAAGATATATGAGTCCATTTTCTGTTGCTTATAACAGAATACCTGAAACTGGGTATTTTATAAAGAAATAAAATTTATTTCTTACAGATTTGGATGCTGGTAGGTCCAAAGTCTAGGGAACACATCTGGTGAGGACCCTTTTCTTGGTGGTGACTCTCCACAGCAACTCAGGATCTCACATGGTGAGACTGGGCTGAGCAAGAGCGAGCTAACTCTCTCAGTTGCTCTCCTTATAGAGCCATCAAAACCACACCCATCACCACTAGTTAAACAATCAACCCATTACATCAATCCATTCACTAGGGCATGGTCTTCAGGTCCAATCACCTTTCAAAAGCCCACCTTTTGAGTACTATAATTGGATTTCCCACCCTCTTAACACTGTTACAGTGGTGATTAAGTTTCTTTTTTGGGGGCACATTTGATCCATAACAGAAGGGATACTAGTAATCCTGTGAGCCTACTTTGTAAGGCTTCCTGCTCTTGCTCAATAATGATTTCTACACAGCAAAGTCCCTGATGGAAAGGTTTCCTTTATAGTTGTGGGTTTTACCCCAAACTTTGAGCTCTTTTGATTACAATATAGTCATTTTAACTCCCATGAGTCTCAACTCAGTTTGCTAACATTATTAATTTGGCTGTGGCTATATATGTCTCATGTTCTTAATTGCTTCAGACAGGTCACTGTCTCAGGAAGATCTAGTCTGTTGCCAATTTATGAGGAAGTTGATTATTTATTTTTGGTACTTCCTCACTGCCATCCTCAACCACCACCTCCCTACCAGATACCATTCCCTCTTTGCCCTGTCTCCATATCTAATCCCATTCAAAAATGTCTCAATTCCCAGCCTGTTTCCCCCCAGTCCTTTCTAAAACTTTGGCTGATAATGGTTTAAGTCAAGGTATCACTTTTCACAAAGGTGCTTGCATTTTAGTAAAAATGAAAGATTGAATATTCAAAGTACTGAATCTTTATGGTTAAATTTTAGACAGTGAGAAAACTAGTTTTTGGTGGAGATGAAGAGAGTTGGGTTGATTACACAGGACAAGCATGGTTCTCACTTTGCTTCAGACACATGGGTACAGTGACAGGCTTGGGAAATCCCTCCTTTTCAAGATAAATGCAGAGATGGCATTTCTGTGCTGGAGTGCAAACAAATAAAAGAGGAACTGTTTGGGACATTGTTTGAGCTGGAGAGAAAGAAAATTCAGTACTCTGGCAATTTATTTAAGCTTTTGTGTTGTTTCATGGGCAGGTGAGTAGAAAGGCTTAAGCTAAATACAAAGAGCTATGGAGAATCCAGAGACAAGAAATTATGGTGTCTCCTTTCTAAGGATTCATACCCTGTGTTGTGGGGAAATCACATGTGTTCATTAACAGACTGACCTGGAGGCAGAATATGAGAAGAACTACCATAGAGGAACTACTAACATGCATGGAAATGTATGGTCCTTTCTTACTGGGGTATCTGGAAAGGCTTTTTATAGATGTTACAGGGCCTACTCAAATCCTGACTAAGGCTCCCCCAAAGTGATATCAAACTCACAGGTCTGGCTGCCTGCCCCCAGACAAAAAACAAACAACTGAAAAGTCAAATGTCAGTGAAAATGGAAGTCAGCTTTTATTCAGGAATACCAGTGACCTGAGGAGAGATGTTAGGCTGACCCATTTTCCACGGTAAACCTGAAGGAGAAGGTCCAGGCTAAAGCTATGTCAAAGACTCAGGTTTACTGAGGGGTTTTTAAAGAGGGGGATGAGGGAATAGAACATGGGAAATGAAAAGCAGGAGGGAGAGGCACGTGAGCAGCGAGGGCTTCATGCAAGGTCTCAGGTGCAAGGTTTCGCCAAGACTCCATCTGGTTTCTGCTCCCATCTTTATCTCAGGGTCTAGGTAGTATGTACAAGTCTGCAGCTTCAGGCTGGCTGGAAAACAACTTTAGGTTCATGTAAATAATGTCATCTTGCCCCGTAACCAAGATTCAAAATATCAAATAACCGGGCCGAGCCCGTGGCGCACTCGGTAGAGTGCTGCGCCGGGAGCGCGGCGACGCTCCCGCCGCGGGTTCGGATCCTATATAAGAATGACCAGTGCACTCACTGGCTGAGTGCCGGTCACGAAAAAACGACAAAAAAAAAAAAAAAAAAAAAAAAAATATCAAATAACCACGAGAAAAGAGGGAACTCAGAGAAATGCACGCCGAAAAACCCCACTGTGTTCTTTTAAAATCTTTTAGAGAGTTCCAGTCAAGATGGTGGAATAGACGTCCCCAGCATCACTTTCTCCCAGAAATCAACCAATTTACAACAATAAAAATGTAACATCAGCCAGTTGGGGCTGCTGGAGCAGGAAGAGGAGGAGAGACCTACAGAGTTCACGAAGTTGGGAGAAACCATAATGATAGAAAGAAAAAGCTGCTCTGACCATTTCATGCCATGGCTGTTTTAAGGCTGGAACTGCTGAGCACACAGAGCAGGAGCTGGCAAAAACTGCAGCTGTGCCCTTCGGATGGAGTTTCTTAGAGGCAGCAGGGGAGAAGAGGGCCTTGGTGGCCCCCAGGCCAGCAAGACCACTAATAGGGTTCCCGTGGACCCACGTAGGAGCAAGGAGCCCCAATAACTGAAAAAAATGGAGCCACTCAGAAGCTGGTGAGTCATCACAAGGGACTGGTGCATGGACCATCTCATGGGAAGTGTTCACAGCACGGGCTGTGGGAGAGACAGGCCCACTGGGGGAACACTGGGGCATAGCAAGGACAGCTCATCTGCACCCCAATCAGTGTAGGACCACTCAGAGGAGACTGGTCAGGAATATAGAATTGAATGGGGTGCAGTTTGATGAAAAGACTCAGGCCCAGATCAGAGATTCTACACAACCCAGGTGCACTGAGTCTCTGGGGGGCCGGAAGTACCTATAAAGTCAACCATTATAACCTGTATTGCACATAAAGCCTTCCCTAGGGAAACAGCAGCAAAGCAGCTATTTAGCTCAACCACAGAGCTCAAGTACTGATCCAACAGGAAGTTCCCCACTTTAGAAGTAAGCAAAGGACAAAAAAATTAGTTCCAGCTCAGACACACTGCCAGTGCCTCGGGTCCATTGGGAGACATGAGGCATAGAGCAGGGGACCAGACCCCACCCCCACAACCAGGCATGCCACCAGTGCCAAGGAGCATGCAAAAAACATCTCCTCCATGTGGGTGGCCCACCACAGCCACCATAATAGCCATGGTTGCCACGAAAGTGGCTAGATGCCACAACAACCATGCAGATGATCTGCCAGCCACTGGAGTGCATTGACACAAGGAGAGTCACCAGCAAAGATACAGAAAAGAAGAGGATGTCTCTCTCCACAAAGCCCATTTCAGAGTGACAGAAGAAGCATCTGCTCTACGATAATATTGGGGGACCTGATCACACCTCTCAACATTGGACAGGTCATCTAGGCAACAAATCAACAGAATAACCATTATTTCGGAAGGAGAGAAGAAATCTAGGGTAACTAGAGGGGGAAAGGTGGAGGGTGAGGGGGATGGGGAGAGATTGGACAAGGGGCATAAAGAATAATTACGATTTGTAACAATATATATGCTAGTAATATTGATTTGATCAACATATTTCAACATTGAACCCCCCAAATATGTATAGTCAATTTTGATTCAATAAAGATTAAAAAAAAATAAAAATAAAAAACCAAAAAAACCCAACAAAAACAAAACAAAACAAAAACAAAAAATCTTTCACAGCCCGTGTGGTTTTAGTTCTCAACATGGCTTCAGACTTGCTCACTCCAACACAGAAGGTGGGATTTTAGCTGAACTTAAAAACAAATTGTCCCTTGAAAACTTGCACTCTTGAAAGGACTGATGAGCAAGGGCCTGTGCTCTGTTTGAGGAAGGGAAGTCTGGCTGACTTGTGTGGAAGCTAAAGGGTGAATATCGTTCTGCAGGCTGGAAAACTCAACAGGGCATTGAATGTTTGGTTGAATATGTTAGAGTTTATTCTACTCATATTAGGGAGTCTTTTAAGATCTGAGCAGGAGAATAATGTTCTTTAAAAAAGTAACTCTGATCAGGCTAGATTCAAGGGAGGGAATGACATACTCATTTGTCCACAATTTGGGGAAGGATGGAAGATCACCTCTAATTTGTTGTGCATTGTATCTGCAGGGGCAAAACGAGCAGCATATCTTAATGCATAAATCTTCCTCCTGTATATGCATTCTTTTTTCATCGTGAGCAGCCCAAGTTACCTTTAAAGTAATAAGAGCAAATGCTATTTGGATTAAATGTTTCTGAACCATTTGTTACTTTGCACAGACCTATGAGCAAATAGGATTGGGTTTAGGCATTTACCATAGTATGTGGTTCTGCAGAGGCTGCCATGCTATTATATACACTTTTATCTCTGCTGAAACTCTGTGGCTGCTGCCACCACTATTACTCAAAGACCTGGAGTGTCACCAAGATAATCGAAATGGCAAAGTGGAAATCAAAAATTTTTTTGCTGTTTCTTACGTCTTAGGAAGATCATTTCTTTTGTATTTCCCAGATTCAGAATATAAAAGCAATACCACATATCTAATCTTTACTAGGTCAAACATTTCAAAAGGGAGTGCAATTATTTTTCAGCAGCTTTTCAGTTTAAGCAAGTGTTTTAGGAACTTTCAAACCTTTCCTCCTGAATCAATTTATAAAAAAGAAAAACAAAATAAAAAACAAAGTAAATGCCACGTAATCCCAATTACATTGTCCTTGTGTAAAAATCCTAACACAGCATGGTGGAGAAGGTTCTGAATTATGATCTAAATGAGCTGGGTTCTAGCCCTGGTTTTGTGAATGAGTAGCCTGACGGTTTTGTCAAGACTTGTGTGGATTTTCTATGTGGTCTATGTGCTATTCAGTAGTATGGTTCACAAGTATTTTTGACTTAGGACTCTAGAAAATGGGGAGACGCATGATAAGGTTGTATTTCCTGATCAGTGATTTCTGAGTGGAAGTGATGTGTGTGACTTCTGGGCCAGAACGTTTAATGCCAGTGTGATACTCTCTAGAGTTCTCTGTCCCTCTGCAATAATGCCGGACAATTTCCAGATAGTGGTGGCTTTGCCTGGGTCCAGGCATGAGGACAGTGAGGAGCAGAACTCCCCACCAACCCACAGTGGGCATGTACCAGGAGCAGGAAATCTTTGCTGTTTTAAGCCATTGAGATTTTGGGGGATTATTTGTTACAATAGAATAAATAAGCTGATTCTTGATTGATAAAGTCTCCAAAAGTATAATAGCGATGAATGGAGAAAAGCCACATGGATATAAAAAATCCTTATTTTTCTTAAATTAGAATTTTATGGAACATTTTGTAAATAAATGTCAAAGCTGCTTTGAGGGGAAGTAAGTTTTGTATAATTGGAAATACTGAAATATAGACTGGGCAACCTCTTGACAGAAATGCTGTAGAAATTGAAGAATAGAAGGTGGTTAGATTAGAGAACTTCAAGTTTCATTCTAGTCTAAAGGTATTCATATTTGCAATTCCTGAAGGTGACTGTTGTCACTTACATTTGTGCAGCAGGTATGGTTGATGAGGTGTTTTCTCCAGTGTTTTGTTTCTCTCCTGTAAGTAGCAAGAGATTTTATCTATTGTGCCTCCCATGGAGACATGCACGGGTCCTAAGAAAAATTTATTTTGGAGTAAAAGCAATATAATTCTTTACCTGAATCCCATTGCTACCTACCTTTATCTTTAAACAAGTATTTCTGGTTGTTGTTGATGTTGTTTTATTTTTTTAATTAATTAATTAATTAATTAATTAGTTAATTATTTAAAATTTTATTTTGTCGATATACATTGTGGCTAATTAATTGCTCCCCATCACCAAAACCTCCCTCCCTTCTCCCTCCCCCTCCCCCCCAACAATGTCCTTTCTGTTTGCTTGTCATATCAACTTCAAGTAATTGTGGTTGTTATATCTTCTCCCCCCCCCCGGGTTTTTGTGTGTGTGTGTGTGTGTGTGTGTGTGTGTGAATTTATATATTAATTTTTAGCTCCCACCAATAAGTGAGAACATGTGGTATTTCTCTTTCTGTGCCTGACTTGTTTCACTTAATATAATTCTCTCATGGTCCATCCATGTTGTTGCAAATGGCAGTATTTCATTCGTTTTTATAGCTGAGTAGTATTCCATTGTGTAGATGTACCACATTTTCCGTATCCACTCATCTGATGATGGGCATTTGGGCTGGTTCCAACTCTTGGCTATTGTAAAGAGTGCTGCGATAAACATTGGGAAACAGGTATACCTTCGACTTGATGATTTCCATTCCTCTGGGTATATTCCCAACAGTGGGATAGCTGGGTCGTATGGTAGATCTATCTGCAATTGTTTGAGGAACCTCCATACCATTTTCCATAGAGGCTGCACCATTTTGCAGTCCCACCAACAATGTATGAGAGTTCCTTTTTCTCCGCAGCCTCGTCAGCATTTATCGTTCATAGTCTTTTGGATTTTAGCCATCCTAACTGGGTTAGGTGGTATCTCAATGTGGTTTTGATTTGCATTTCCCGGATGCTGAGTGATGTTGAGCATTTTTTCATATGTCTGTTTGCCATTTGTATATCTTCCTTAGAGAAATGCCTATTTAGCTCTTTTGCCCATTTTTTAATTGGGTTGCTTGTTTTCTTCTTGTACAGTTGTTTGAGTTCCTTATATATTCTGGATATTAATCCTTTGTCAGATATATATTTTGCAAATATTTTCTCCCACTCTGTTGGTTGTCTTTTAACTCTTTTAATTGTTTCTTTTGCTGTGCAGAAGCTTTTTAGTTTGATATAATCCCATTTGTTTATTTTTCCTTTGGTTGCCCGTGCTTTTGGGGTCGTATTCATGAAGTCTGTGCCCAGTCCTATTTCCTGAAGTGTTTCTCCTATGTTTTCTTTAAGAAGTTTTATTGTTTCAGGGTGTATATTTAAATCCTTAATCCATTTTGAGTTGATTTTAGTATACGGTGAGAGGTATGGATCTAGTTTCATTCTCCTGCATATGGATATCCAGTTATCCCAGCACCATTTGCTGAATAGGCAGTCCCTTCACCAGTGAACAGGCTTGGTGCCTTTGTCAAAGATCAGCTGACAGTAAGTGTGTGGGTTGATTTCTGGATTCTCTATTCCATTCCATTGGTCAGTGTGTCTGTTTTTATGCCAGTACCATACTGTTTTGGTTATTATAGCTTTGTAGTATAGCTTAAAGTCAGGTAGTGTTATGCCTCCAGCTTTATTTTTTTTGCTCAGCATTGCTTTGGCTATGCGTGGTCTTTTATTGTTCCATATAAATGTCTGAATAGTTTTTTCCATTTCTGAGAAAAATGTCTTTGGAATTATGATGGGGATTGCATTGAATTTGTATATCACTTTGGGTAGTATGGACATTTTCACTATGTTGATTCTTCCAATCCAAGAGCATGGGATATCTTTCCATCTTCTTGTATCCTCTCTAATTTCTCTCAGCAGTGGTTTGTAGTTCTCATTATAGAGATTTTTCACCTCCTTGGTTAACTCAATTCCTAAGTATTTTATTTTTTTGGTGGCAGGCTTTCTTGATTTCTCTTTCTGCATGTTCACTATTGGAGAAAAGAAATGCTACTGATTTTTGTGTGTTGATTTTGTATCCTGCTACTGTGCTGAAATCATTTATCAATTCCAACAGTTTTTTTGTAGAGGTTTTAGGCTGTTCGATATATAGGATCATGTCATCTGCAAACAGGGACAGTTTGACTTCATCTTTTCCAATCTGGATGCCCTTTATTTCCTTCTCTTCTCTGATTGCTCTGGCTAGTACTTCCAACACTATGTTGAATAGGAGTGGTGAGAGTGGGCATCCTTGTCTAGTTCCTGTTCTTAAAGGAAAAGCTTTCAGCTTTTCCCCATTCAGGATGCTATTGGCTGTGGGTTTGGCATATATGGCTTTAATTATGTTGAGATACTTTCCCTCTATACCTAACTTATAGAGGGTCTTTTTCATGAATGAGTGCTGAACTTTATCAAATGCTTTTTCAGCATCTATAGATATGATCATATGGTCCTTGTGTTTGAGTTTATTAATATGGTGTATCACATTTATTGATTTGCGTATGTTGAACCAACCTTGCATCCCTGGGATGAATCCCACTTGATCGTGATGAATAATTTTATGTATGTGTTGCTGTATTCTGTTTGCTAGTATTTTAGTGAGGATTTTTGCATCTATATTCATCAAGGATATCAGCCTGTAGTTTTCTTTTTTGATTATATCTTTACCTGGTTTTGGTATCAGGATGACGTTTGCTTCATAGAATGAGTTTGGGAGATTTGCGTCCGTTTCAATCTTTTGGAATAGTTTGTAAAGAATCGGTGTCAATTCCTCTTTGAATGTTTGGTAAAATTCTGCTGTGAATCCATCTGGTCCTGGGCTTTTCTTTGTTGGGAGCCTTCTGATAACAGCTTCAATCTCCTTTATTGTTATTGGTCTGTTCAAATTTTCTACGTATACCCGGTTCAGTTTTAGGAGCTTGTGTGTGTCCAGAAATTTATCCATTTCCTCCAGATTTTCAAATTTGTTGGCGTATAGTTGTTTATAGTAGTCACGAATGATTCCTTGTATTTCAGATGAATCAGTTGTAATATCGCCTTTTTCATTTCTAATTTTTGTTATTTGAGTCTTCTCTCTTCTTTTTTTTGTTAGCCATGCTAATGGTTTGTCAATTTTATTTATCTTTTCAAAAAACCAACTTTTTGATTCGTTGATCCTTTGAATTGTTTTTTGGTTTTCAATTTCATTCACTTCTGCTCTGATCTTAATGATTTCTTTCCGTCTGCTAACTTTAGGTTTGGATTGTTCTTGTTTTTCTAGTTCTTTAAGGTGAAGTGTTAGGTTGTTCACTTGCCATCTTTCTATTCTTCTGAAGTGAGCGTTTAATGCAATAAATTTTCCCCTCAATACTGCTTTTGCAGTATCCCACAGGTTTTGGTATGATGTCTCATTGTTTTCATTAGTTTCAATAAACTTTTTGATTTCCTGCTTGATTTCTTCTTGGACCCATATGTCATTAAGTAGTATGCTGTTTAATTTCCATGTCTTTGTATAGTTTCCAGAGTTTCATTTGTTATTAATTTCTAGTTTTAATCCATTGTGGTCTGAGAAGATACATGGGATAATTCCAATTTTTTTGAATTTATTGAGACTTGATTTGTGACCTAATATGTGATCTATCCTGGAGAATGATCCATGTGCTGATGAGAAGAATGAATATTCTGAGGTTGTTGGGTGGAATGTTCTGTAGATATCTGCCAATTCCAATTGGTCTAGAGTCTTGTTTAGATCTTGTGTTTCTCTACTGATTCTTTGCCTAGATGATCTGTCTAATATTGACAGTGGGGTGTTCAGGTCCCCTGCTATTATGGTATTAGTGTCTATTTCCTTCTTTAGGTCTAATAGAGTTTGTTTTATAAATCTGGCTGCTCCAACATTGGGTGTGTACATATTTATGATTGTTATGTCTCCTTGATGGATCAGTCCTTTTATCATTAAGTAGTGTCCCTCATTGTCTCCTTTTATGGTTTTTAGTTTAAAGTCTATTTTGTCAGATATAAGAATAACTACTCCAGCTCGTTTTTCTTTTCTGTTTGCCTGGTAAATCTTTTTCCATCCTTTCACTCTTAGTCTGTGTGAATCTTTATGGGTGAGGTGGGTCTCTTGTAGGCAGCATATAGTTGGGTCCTGCTTTATGATCCAGTCAGCCAGTCTGTGTCTTTTAATTGGGGAATTTAAGCCTTTTACATTAAGAGTTGTTATTGAAAGGTGTTGATTTATTCCTAGCATTTTATTGGTTGTTTGGTTGTCTGAGGTGTCTTTTGTTCCTTGCTTTCTGATTTACTGTTTGGTTTCTGTGTTTGTTGGTTCCTTTGGTTGTAGATAGTGTGTTTGTTTGCTTGTTTTCTCTTCATGAATGCCATTTTTATTTTACTAGTGGGTTTAGATTTTTCTTAGGTTTTTATGGCAGTGGTAGTTATTTTTCAGGAACCAAACCCAGTACTCCCTTGAGGATTTCTTGTAAGGGTGGTCGTGTGGTAGTGAACTCCCGCAGTTTTTGTTTGTCTGAGAAATATACTATTTGCCCTTCATTTCGGAAGGATAGCCTTGCAGGGTAGAGTATTCTTGGCTGGCAATATTTGTCTTTTAGTATTTTGAAAATATCATCCCATTCCTTTCTAGCTTTTAGGGTTTGTGATGAAAAGTCTGATGTTAACCTGATTGGGGCTCCCTTATAGGTGATTTGACGCTTCTCTCTTGCAGCTTTTAAGATTCTCTCTTTGTCTCTGAGTTTTGCCAATTTGACTATGACATGTCTTGGAGAAGGTCTTTTTGGGTTGAATACATTTGGAGATCGTTGAGCTTCCTGGATCTGAAGATCTGTGATTTTTCCTATACCTGAGAAGTTTTCTGCCACTATTTTGTTGAATATGTTTTCAATGGAATCTCCATTTTCCTCCCCTTCTGGAATACCCATGACTCGGATATTTGGTCGCTTATGGTTGTCTGATATCTCTCTCAGATTTTCTTCAATGTCCTTGATTCTTTTTTCTTTCTTTTTGTCTGCTTGTGTTATTTCAAACAGCCCATCTTCAAGTTCAGAGGTTCTCTCTTCAACTTCGACAAGCCTGCTGGTTAAGCTCTCCGTTGTGTTTTTTATTTCGTTGAATAACTTCTTCAGTTCAGCAAGTTCTGCTACATTTTTTTTCAGGACATTGATTTCCTTGTACATTTCCTCTTTCAGATCCTGTATACTTTTCCTCATTTCATCATGATGTCTAGCTGAGTTTTCTTGTATCTCATTCAGTTTCCTTAGAATTATCACTTGAAATTCCTTGTCAGTCATTTCAAGGGCTTCTTGTTCTATAGGATCTAGAGTTTGAGATTTATTAACTTTTGGTGGTGTACTTTCTTGATTTTTTGTATTGCTGGTATCTGTTTTTTGGTGTTCATTCATTGTGGCAGGGGGTTTCACAGTCCACCGGTTTGAGACTAATGACTAACTAGGATGTTGCTGTGGTTGCCAATTTCGTATGGCTCCCTCCGTGACTGCTCAGTTGGCCTCTAGTGCCTTGTGTGTGTGGTTGCCTCGGGTCTTGGGCTTCTCCGGGGAGCCACCTTTCTGGTCAGCTTGGACTCTGCTGGGCTGGTGGATCACGTACCACAGGGTGTGTGATCTCTGTTGAGCTTTCACTTCCTGTGCAGGACTTCTCCCTGTTCCGTGTGCTCTGGCCCAGGCTGTTAGATCGTGCAGTGGCGACCCCACCGGGTGTGTGGTTTCTGTCGAGTCTCCGCCTCCCTGGCCACACGTCTCCCCACTCTGTGCGCACTGTGCTGGGCTGGGGCGTGTCTTCTGCACCCCTCGTCTATCAGCTGGGCCTTCAAGACCCTGCTCGGCACCGCCTCGCCCAGGAAGTCTTCCAGGTTTCTGCTAGGCACAGACGACCGGTCTCTCTGGGTGCCTTTGTAGCACTATGTAGATCTTTCTCGGGTCTTGTTCACCTTTGTATCCCCCCAGTATAAACCGAGTCTAGCGCCCACCTGCAGCCTGGTCTCCGGCAGGTTCAAGCGGACCTGGGAACTCTCCTACCACACTATTCCCAACCAGGAATTCATTAGGCTTTTTTCCAAACTGGTGGCCGCAGAGATGGTATCTGCCTCCCAGTAACAGGGAGTTTACCTGGGGCCGGAGTCCAGGGTGTGGTGGAGTGACAGTCGGCCCGCCCGTACTTCCTTGCCCTCCCGACACTGGCCGGGGACGCCCCCCGCCACCAGCCCTGCCAGAGAACCACGGAGGGAGTGGGAGCGGAGGCCAGTCTGCAGGCTCTGGAAAGCCGCGCGCCAGGCCAGCAAGTGGGAGGGCTCAGTGATGGCCGAGCAGGGCGGAGCTGCCCGCACCTGGGAAAATGGAGGCAGCACCGGGGCGGTGAGTGGCCTGGTGGTGCAGGCGGGAGCCGCGTGGGCATCCACCCCCCGAACAGAGCCGTGCCAGGGGTCACTAACAGTGCTGTGCCAGGTCGGGCGCTCGCTCTGTCTCTGGTTTGCCGCCTTTCCCAGTTCTCGGCCACTGCCGCCTCAGGCTGTTCAATCGCGTTGCGGCTTGGGTGCTCCCAGGAATCTTCTTTTATGCTGGCCTGAAACCTCGAATCCTGAATAGGGCAGCTGGCCACCTTCAGCGCGGCCTCGGCCTCCGGGGTCCTGTCTGCATCCACAGCAGCCCTGGCGCCGTGTTCCCTGTTTTGAGACTCACTTTTGCAGCTAAGAAACAGTTCTTTTCCTGCTCCACACTTCAAAGCTGTTGCCTGTAAATGAGGCAGCCTTTCCTGCCGGGGGTAAAGTGGCGGTCACCCCCCACGACCGGCCAGCAGCAGCAGTCCTCCCTTAAGAGATGGCGAGAGGAAGGTCCACAAGTTTCCCGGCTGCCTGAGGCCCAGTGGCCACCTTTTCCACCTCAGCTACTCCGCGCCAGCTGCCGCAGCCGCCGCCACCTTGAAAACCCCTGTTGATGTTGTTTTAAATTGAACTTTTAATTTTTGGATCATTGTAGAATCACATGCAGTGGTAAGAAACAATAGAGAGAGATCCTTTGTAATCTTTACGCATCTTGCCCAGTGGGAACATATTACAAAACTATAATACGCCATCAACAACAACATCCATACAGTCAAGATACAGAACGGATCTGCCATCACAAGGACCCCCTCATGTTGCCCTTTTATAGCCACATCCACTTTTCTCCCACCCTCACCCCCTCCTTAATCACTGGCAGCCATTAATCCATTTTCTATTTCTATAATTTTATCATTTCAAGAATGTTTTTTTAAGCAGTATAATACAGCATGTAACCTTTTGGCATTGGCTTTTTCCCCTCAGATAATTCTCTGGAGGTTCATTCAAGTTTGATCCTTTTTGTTGCTGAGTGGTATTCCATGCTATGAAAGCACCACAGTTTCTTCATTCACCCACTGAAGGACAACTGGGTTGTTTCTAGTTTTGGGCTATTATGAATAAGGTATTATAAACATTCCTGTACAGGTTTTGTGTACAGGTTTTTCATTTCTTTGGGATAAATGCTCAAGAATGCAATCACTGGATTGTGTGGTGGTTGCATGTTTAGTGTTTTGAACTGCTATACTCTTCTGGCTATACCATTTGACATTTCTACCAGCAATGTATGAGTGATCTCATACTTGGTGAGTTTTTCTACATCCTCATCATCATTTGGTATTGTCACTATTTTTTATTTTAGGCATTCTGGTGGGTGTATCACAGTAGTATCTTATTGTAGTTTTAATTTAAATTTTCTTAACGACTAATGATACTGATTATCATTTTATGTGCTTATTTGCCATCTGTATCTCCTCTTCAGTAAAATATCTCTTCATGTCTTTTGTCTGATTTCTAACTGGGTTATTTATTTATTTTATTGTTGAGTTTCGAGGGTTCTTTATATGTTACAGATATCAGTCCTTTGTTGGATATGTGGTTTGCAAATATTTTATCATGTTCTATAGCTTGTCTTTTCATACTCTTAAGAGGATCTTTCCCATAGCAAATGGTTTTAATTTGGATAAAGTCTTGTTTGCTCATTTATGGATTATACTTTTAGTTTAAGCATAAGGATTCTATGCCTAGCCTTAGATCCTGAAGATTTTTCTCCAATTTTTTTCTAAAAGTTTAATAGTTTTACATTTTAATTCCTGATCTATTTTGAATTAATTTTTGTACGAAGTGTGAGGTTTAGGTCAAGGTTCACTTTTTTGCCATGGATATCCAATTGCTCCAGCACCATTTGTTGAAAGGCTACCTTTCCTCCATTGAATTGCTTTTGCACCTTTGTGAAAAATCATTTGAGCATATTTGTGGGAGTCTATTTGTGTCTTTTTTATTCTGTTCAATTTATCTATGTGTCTGTTATATCTTGGTCAATACCACATAGTCATGATTACTGTAGTAAATAATGGCTTGAAACAAGATAGAGTAATTCGTCCCACTTTATTCCTCCTTTTCAAAATTGCTTTAGCTATTCTAGTTCCTTTTCCTTTCCATATAAATTTTAGGATAATCTTATCTATATTTACAAAAAAATCTTTCTGGGACTTTGATAGTAATTTCATTAAACCTATATATCAATTTGTGGAGAATTGCATCTTTACTATGTTGAGTCCTCTAATCCACGAACACGAAATGTCTCTTGGACATTATTTCTTTAATGTTTCATAATTTTCAGCATGCAAGTCCTGTACCTGATTTGTTAGATTTATACCTAAGTATTTCATTTTTTTGAACAATTGTGGCATTGTTTTAATTTTGGTGGTCATGGGTCCATTGCTAATATATAGAAATATAATTGATTGTTGTAAATTTATCTTACTCTGTCATGTTGCTAAATTCACTTATACATTATAGGAGCGAGCTTTCCTTTCTTCCTCTCTGTTTTCCTTTCTTCCTTTTGTCCTTCTATTCCCTCTCCTCTTCCTTCTTTTGTAGATTCCCTGGAATTTTCTATACAATCATGTCATCTGGAAATAAGAACAGTTTTATTTCTTCCTTTCTCTTTTGTATGACTTTTGTTTCCCTTTTGTGCCTTATTGCACTGGCTAGAACTTCCAGCTTTATGCCAAGAGCATTATCATTAAGAGCAGCAGCAAGAGCAGACAGCTTTACCATGTCCCCATTCCTAGGGGTAAAGCATTCAATCTTTTACCATTAAGCGTGATGCCAGCTGTAGATTTTATGTAGATTCTTTTGTGGAAGTTCCCCTCTATTTCTATTTTTATGGTAGTTTTTATCTCAATGAATATGTTGAAATGCATTTTTTTTGTGTGTCAGTTGATATGATCATGTGATTTTTCTTTTTTAGCCTGTTAACATAGTGGATCACATTTATATTAATTGACGTTTGAATATTGAATCAGCCTCATATCCTTGGAATAGACCCTACTTGGTCACGGTGTATAATTCTTTTGGCATATTGCTGAATTCTCTTTGCTAATATTTTGTTAATTTTTGTGTCTACATTCATGAGGGATATTGATATGTAGTTTTTTTTTCTTTCTTTTCTTGTACTATCTTTGACTGGTTTTGGTATTACTATATTACTGGCTTCATAAAATGAATTAAGAAATCTTCTCTCTTCTTTTATTTTCTGGAAGAGATTGTGTAGAATTGGTGTCAGTTCTTCTTTAAACATTTGGCAGAATTCTCCAGTGAAACTATGTGATCATGGAGATTTTTGGGGGGGCAATTTTAACAATTACATATCCAATTTCCTTTGTAGTTGTAGGACTATGCAATTTATCTATTTCATATTGGGTGAGTTGTGATAGCTTGCATTTTTTGAGGAACTGGTCCATTTTATCTGTCAAATTTATGTGTGTAGAGTGGTTTGTAAGATTTCCTTGTTGACTTTTTGATGTCTGCAGGGACAGTAGTGATATCTTATGTTTCATTCTTGATATTGCCAATTTACTGGAGTAGAAGACTCCCTGGTTTGTTTTTCATATGTGTGTGTTTTTAATTATACAAGTTATATATTACTACACTCTTGTTACAACATCCCAACAATTCAGAGCATGAAGTACAAAGAGTCAAGTCCTCTTTCAGTGTCCTTTCCACCTGTCCCTCTACTCTTGCTTCTTGACCTACAGGTAAGGAGTGTTAACAGTTTGGGGTGTGTCTTTCAGGACTGTGACTCCTATCCCTGAGCAGTACTTGACTGCCTGGTAGATGCTTTCTCCAGATTCTTCAAGGATCATAAGGAGTTTTGATGGTGAAATTGGTGGTGTTGGTGGTGGGGTCAGAGGGAGGAACAGGGGTGGGGGGCAGATGGGGAAGTCAGAGGAAAGAACAAGCAGCCATCTTTGTCTTAGATGTGGCAGGTGCTGTAGACTGGATGACCCCTCAACATCATTAAAGCTTAAGTCCCCAGTAACTGTTGAGGGTGGGCAATCCTATTACGGTAATTGATGGGTGAGTACTTAAAGACATGATTAGATTCTAAGACCATGCCATAATGAATGGATTAAAAATGGTGGTCATGGGTGTGATTCTGAGGGCTTTAAAAAGAGGGTGAATGAGGAGGTTAGTCTCTTGCTCTCTCTGCTCTACCATTTTCACAATGTGAGACCCTGCCACCACCAAGACCCTCACCAGATGTGTTCCCTGGACTTTGGACTTCCTAGCCTCTGAAACTATAAGCAATAAATTTTGTTTTCTTTATAAATTATCTAGTTCTGTGTATTTTTGTTATAAGCAATAGAAATGGACTAATACAAAAAATTGGTACCAGAGAAGTGGGGTGTTGATTGTAACAAATACTTGAAAATGTGGAAAAAGCTTTGGAACTGGGCATTGAGGAGACCCTGGAAGAATTTGGAGGAACAGGCTAGAAAAAGCCTAGATGCTGGTGAAAGTTTAGAGGACAAGAAAACCAGAGAAAGTTTGGAATGTTTTAGAGACTGGTTAGATGGTGATGACCAGAATGCTTATGGAAATATGGACTGTAAAGACCATTCTAAGGAGGTCTCAGATAGAAATAAGAAGGAGCTTTTTGGAAACTGGGGCAAAGATCAACCTGGCAAGGAACTTGGCTGCATTGTGTCCATGCCCTAGGACTTTGTGGAAGTTGGAACCTAAGAGTTGTGAACCAGAGTATTTGGTGGAAGAAATTTCTAAGCAGCAAAGCATTCAGGAAGCTCCATGGTTACTAGCAACAGCCTTTGCTGAGTTATGGTGGCAAAGGCGTGACATAAAGCCAGAACTTAAAGGTAAAGCAGAGTGTAAAGATTTGGAAAATTTGTAGCCTGGCTATGTGGTAGAGAAGCAGAGAGCATTTTCAGGAGAAAAAAATGCCATGGTGCTAAGAAGATTAGTACAAAAGAAAGGGATTATCAAGAGAAGGGGGAAAAGGCCCTGAAGGCATTGCAGAAGCCTCTGGGGCCAACCCTTCCATTTCAGGCCAAAAGGCCTAGGGAAACAGGATAGTCTTGGGGAACAGGTCTGAGGCACCCTCCGTGGGCTCGCTGCACAGGACCACCTCGGGAAGCTGCTTCCAGCACCAGCACCCCAGCTGCTTTGGTTGTTGCAAATTGGTCCCAGGTATGGCTGGACCCACAGCTTTGGAAAATATAAGACAGAAGCCTTGGCGGTGTCCACATGGTGTTAGGTCTGCAGGCTCACAGAACACCAGAGCTGTGAGCCTCCCCTCCGATTTCAATGGATGTATGGAAAAGCCCGGGGGCCTAGGAAGAGATTTGTCATAGGGGCGGATTTACCACATTGAGCCTTCACTAGAGCAAGGCCAAGTGGAAATGTTGGGTTGGATTTGTCACAGAGGAACCCCATCACCACCATTCCTAGTGGAACCATGAGAGCAGGACTACCATGGAGACCTCAGAATCATGGAGCTACCAGAGTGGAACACCAAGCTGGGAGATCTGAAGTGTGGCTCAAGACCAGGAAAGCCATAGGAGCAGAGCTGCCTAAGGACTTGGGGACCCAACCCCCACACCAGAGTGCAGAGGACACTGAACATGGAGACAAGGTACATTATTAGCCAGCTTTGAGATTTAATGCCTGCCCTGCTGAGTTTCAGACTTGTTTGGGACCTGTTACAACTTCCTTTTGGCCTATTTCTCCCCTTTGGAATGGGAATATGTACCCTATGTTTGTCCCACCATTGTATCATGGAGGTAGATAACTTGTTTTGACTTCACTGATGGGACTTTGAACTTTGGACTTTTGAATTGAAACAAGTTAAGACTTTGGGGAAGAAATGAATGTATTTGTATATGAAAAGGACATGAGTTTTGGGCAGACAGGGGTGGAATGTCTTGGGTTGAATGTCCCCCAAAACTTAATCCCCACTCTAACTGTTGAGGGAGGGAAATCCTATTATGGTAATTGAAAGGTGGGGCCTGGGAAAGGTGATTAGATTGTAGGACCATGCTGTAGTGAGTGGATTAAAAATGGTGGTCAGGGGTGTGGTGTGCAGGGCTCCAAAAGGGGAGTGCATGAGGATCTCTCACTCTCTCTGCTCTGCCATTTTGCAATGTGACACCCTGCTGTCACTGCAGTCACCACCAAAGAAAGCCTTCACCAGATGTGTTCCCTGGACTTTGGATTTCTAGCCTCTGAAACTGTAAGCAATAAATTTTGTTTTCTTTACAAAGTACCCAGTTCCAGGTATTTTGCTATAAGCAACAGAAATGGACTCTAACAGGAGTGTCAACCCCTGATCAAGAACTCTAGCCCTTCCTTTGCCTGGAAGATATGACCTTGGCTATCAAGTTTCTTATTGCCCTCAGGTTTTTTGCTGAAACAGGGCCTTTTTAGTAAAGACTTTCATGAGCTCCCGTTAAACATAGAAATGCACCCACTTCTAGTCTCAAACCCAATTTCTTGCTTTATTTTTCTGTATGGTACTTTTCAATATTTAACCCACTACATATTTTACTTATTTTTTAAAATTGTCTATCTTTTCCCTTTAGAATGAAGCACTTTGAAAGAAAGTATTTTTATCTATTTTGTCCATAAATTTTTGCCTACAGTATCTAGAGTGCCTGGCACATAGGAGGGACTCAATAAATATTTTTAGAATAAAGAATGAATAAAAAAATGAAGGAGCTACTTAAGTGTGTCCCAACCTAGCCTTGACTTGCTGTGACAAACCCCTTTGGTCCTAGATTGGAGAACCTGATCTGCTGCCATTGGAATCATCTTTTCTTTTCTGGAGAGAGGTTCAATTCATTCAGAAATTCAGGCCGTAATAAAGATGCCTTGAGAATCATCCTTTTAGGAACGATAGAATTGGAACTCCTAATGAAATTTCAACTTCCAGTGAAGTGGTAATCATTAATAGTTGCTAAAGCTACTTGTTCAAAGGCTGATGGGAATATCATTGTGGAGGAAACAGGCTGACAGCACTGGTTTCAACCCACTGATCAGTCTTCACATTAAAAATGGGACAACTTTCTGTGCTTGCTGTTATGATCTGATAGGAGGTACACAACACTACTTGTAAAATAATCTTGCAATAACAAGAAGTTGAATCTAAATCTAATAAGTCCATATATGTAATTACCTGTTTACAAGGCAATACAGCTAATAGGAGACATCTTAAATGACATCACAGGGATACAATCAACCAATTCCAAACTGTGGAAAATTTTACAGGATAAATTACTTAGATTTTTCAACAAATAAATGCCATAAAAAGGGAGGAAGAACTGTTGTGGACTAAAAGATACATCAATCAATTGCAATCTGTGGACTTTGAATCTTGATTTCAACAATCCAGTTATAAAAAAATATTTTAACATATTTGAAGGAAGTTGACTAAGGTTGGGTTATTAAATGATATGAAGGAATTATGGTTAAATTTGGTGAGATAATAATATTTCTGTTATGTTAAAAAAATTCTTATCTCTTGGAGATATATGCTGCTGCATTCAAGGAGCAGCAACATAATGTCTGGGATTTGCTTTAACGTACAGCAGATTCCCCACTCTCCTTCCCCACCCTCACCAAAAAACAAAGACAAAACAAACAAACAAACAAAAGCCCCAAATTACCTAAGCTAAATGAAATGAAAAAAACAAAAAAACAAAACAAACCAAAAACCAAAGCCAGCCTAAAAGTGTGTGTGGAGTAGATGGTAGAAGGACGGCAGAGTAGTGATCATTGCTGAAACCGGGTGGCGAGTGCATGGAGCCGCGTTCCCATTACAGAATTCTCTCTACTTTGTGTGTGTTTGAAAATTTTTATCACAAAAAGTTTTCTAAAAATGCTCTTTACTCTTTCTTTTATAGGGATTCTCTAGGAAACTGGAAGACTTCATTTCAACACCAAATTTTCACAAGGCTACACTTGTCCTTTCTTCATTTTCCTTCTGCCTGAGGACTTTAAGACATTCTGCAGTGCCCTTTCAAACTTGGACCCCCTTAGTTCACTGGGTATTTCTAAGGTCAGCAGTGACTTCTGGGAGTCACCTTCTGGGAGTCACCTGTACATCAATATTCCCACTGGATCATGTCCATTGCCTCAAAATGAGGTGCCTCTAATTTTAGATTGGAATCGGGGGCATCCGGATGGGCTGCCACTTGCCATTGTTATAAATTTCAGCCCACGAGCAGAGGTGTGCAAGAAATAGTCTGTAATTTTTTTTTATAACTCCACTTTATAATTTAAGCCCTAATCCTGCTGATGTCCTTTTTGAATTTCCATCCATCCCCATTTGGAAATCTTACAGGACCAAGACTTTGAGCCTGGGGATAAGAGCATGGTCACTGGTTACTGGAGCACACAGCTGTGGTTTAGATGTCCATCAGCTCGGTTGCCACGGTTCCTTTCGGTTCCATGGCTTCTGTGCCATGTGTGGGACAGGTTGCCATGACTCTGCTCATGTGCACAATGTAGCCACCTCCTCTTGGGGTTTTTGTCATATCTACCTCCCAGCCACACTTCAGAGGGCTCCTCTCCTCCATGGTCCATAAATCTTTCTCTCTGACTTAATCAGTACCTCTCAACACTGTAGAAGGGTGATAAGGGAGTATCTGATCTCAAAAATCCTGCTTCCATTATGTTTCTGCTCAAGTGTCCTCTTTTCTACGGTGTTTGGGATTTTAGAAATAAAAGTCAAGATAATCAGCATGCTATTGCTGCTTGCCTTGCCATACCCCTCCTCTGAGCAGCAAACACAGAGCCTCCTACCTGCTCGAGTGCAGAAGGGAAAGGGTGAAATAAAGGGAGAAAAGAAAAAAAAAATTAAACAGAAACATGTTAACATCTAAAAATATTCTGCCACATTTGAAAGACGAGAGAGTTGAATTCATTAGAGAGGTTCCATTGGGAAAAAGGAATTGTTCTTGAAAATGGGGTCTCGGCAGTTGCAGAGCCTGTGTTGGATGTAGGTCCATAGAATGCTCTGATGTCATCACTGAGGTCAGAGAATCCTGCTGTGGGCCTGGTGACCTCTGAACTTTAACAGCCCTTCAGTGTGGTGAGCACCGGGCAG
This sequence comes from Cynocephalus volans, assembly GCF_027409185.1. NCBI lineage: Eukaryota > Metazoa > Chordata > Mammalia > Dermoptera > Cynocephalidae > Cynocephalus > Cynocephalus volans. Next base: position 104,949,071 of record NC_084461.1, read on the forward strand.
TGCTGCTGGTTCAGCAAGTGGTCTGAGTTCTTCAGCCATTTGGGAGACTCAACTATTTTTATTTGTATTGAATCATTTTAACAGATTTCCCAAGAGCCAAAGAGGACCAACCCATAGGGAAAAGGGGGAGCTGGACAAAAAGCATCTTCTAGGGACTCTTCTAGCTGATAAATGAAACGGCGACAAAAGAGGAAACATCTGGAAAATGAAGAGTCCCAGGAAACTGCTGGGAAGGGAGGAGGTATGTGCTGGGCAACTTGTCTGGGGCATGAGGGTTGCGGGCCAGCCTGAGCCTTCTGTAGGAAGGAGGGGTTGAGGAGGAAGGAAGGGAGAGGCTGGCACCAGCTGATGCTGCCATGCCCATCCCAAGGTACCAGTGGTGTGAGACGGCTCAGAAAGTCCAGGTGCTCCTGGCAGATAGAGTCAGTCCTGCTGGTCTGAGAACTTCTCTCTGGGGCTGCTGGTACCTAGAGCTATGTCAGATGCCTGGCAGGCCAGGCTCCCACTTGCACAGATTCAGAGATGCAGCTTTTCTAAGTCTCTGCATTCTTTTATTCTCTTTATTTGCTCTTTCCCTGAGGTCTCTGAGTGGGGGGTGTGAAGGGTGCTGATAGAAACTATGAGTTGCACTGTCCCTTTTAGCACAGAGGAAAGAGTAGCCCAGTAAGTTAAAGGCTTCATTGAAAAAGATCTTGAGAAGTGAAATGCTTGTTAGAAAGTAGATTAAGAGTTTGTCTAGAGATGGTGTCATACTGAAACCATGGAGATTTTATTTCTTCAGCAGGAAGAATTTTATGAATTATCCATTGGAGTTTGAATCCGCAGGTGTGAGGCTTCCCAGAGGAAGTGCAGGGGAGGGGAAGGACCTTCCAGGGACTGAATCCCTGATAGATGGGGGTGAGAAATGTTGTCAGGACTGTGGGGAAGCAGAGAACACTGAGAGCTGACAATTTACTTCCCAGGCTGCATGATAACTGCATGTATTAAATGAGAACAAGTGTCTTTCCCTGAGAGGGGGGTGGTCCCATGCAGAAGGTGGGGCAGAATGGAGCCTACCCCAGAGATCCAGCTGGAGGCTTCTCCCCAGATGAGAGTCTCAGGGTCCTGGAGACGGTAGGATGAGCCCTGGGAATGGAGGCCTGAAGAGCAGACGGATTTCCAGGCAGGGGCTGGGGCAGGAAGGGGAAGGCAATGGTTTCCCGATCCCCCAGCCACTCTTACATTTTAGAATGTTGTGTTTGTGTGTGTGTCTTCAGCTCTCACACAAGCACAGCCACCTTAAACTATCTCTAAATACCTTTATGAGAACAAGTCACATGTCATACATGCCATATCTGTAACACATTGTATAGCAATGTGAGGCCCGCTTTCTACAAACCACAACAAAACACAGATTCACCAACACCTCCTTATTAGGGTTGCCAGATAAAATACAGGATGTCCAATTAAACGAATTCAGATAAACCACAAATAATATTTTGGTATGAGTAATGTCTCAAATATTGCATGGGACATACTTACACTAAAAAATTATTTAAAATTTATTTGAAATTCAAATTTAACTGGACATCAGGTATTTTTGTTTGCTAAATCTGGCGAACCTATATAGTCACCATGAGCTAACATATTATATACTTATGTATTTCTGGTTAGCATCTTTCTTCCCCTACTAGAATGGAAGGTCCAATTAGAAGAGGGACTTTGTTTTATTCAGTATTCCCTGAGCCTAGAATAGTGAAATAGTGAATGATGCACTAAACATGAATGAAACTACCATATTCAACACACTGATCCCACACTTGTCAAAGGCTACCTGACACATCACTCTTACACTTCAGACATATTCACAGTCACCACACAGGCCTACATTCCTAAAAAGACAGTAAGAAACTAACTGTTGGCTGTAATTAAATACTGGACTATCCACCAGGAGCCAGACTCTAAGCCGTGTGTATTCACCACACCTGAAATATATCAGGCACTCAGTAAATGTTTGTTGGATTAATGAATGATGCACAAACATGCCCAACCCACCATATCTCTGTGCCTTTCTTACCTTTCTCAGGAATCTCAAAGTCACAAGAGGATGTCCCTCAGCCTGGATCCACTGGACCGGCCAAAGCCTGGAACCTAGGGTTAGGGGAGGTCTCCTCTGCCTCTGAATATTTCTCCTGTGTTTCTTCTCCGCGAAAGCTCATCCATAGTGGTAAGGGTGCAGGGTTCCTTGGGTGTGAGACTCTGGGTATGGGGTTCCATAGACTCTGTAGGTGTGGGGCTCCTTGAGTGTGGGTTTTCTCGGGTTGGGTCTCCTTGGGTGTGAGATTTTTGGGGTATGAGATTTTGGGTATGGGCTCCTTGAATTGGGGCTCCTGGGTGTGGGGCTCCTTGGGTGTGTGGCTCCTTGGGTGCAGTGTGGAAGGCACATAGATCCAAGCATGAGGCTGAGAGGAAACCCAGGACAGTAGGAGGGGATCAAGGCTCTGCAAAGGAGCCTGGGCAGGATGACACAGCTGTTGGTGGAGCACGGATGTGTGCTCAGTGTGGGAGAGCAGGAGCTCTGGCATGATTATGGTGGGCAGTCAGGGAGCAGGGGCTAGAAAGCTTGGGGTGTGGAGCACAGGGACTAGATTAAGCACCTTCAGAGGAACTATGAGGGCTCTGTCTTTGTCTTCCAGAGAAGAACTGAGTTCCTTGGCACAGGCCTCCCGCACTGCAGTGGGACCACCCAGTTCAGGCCCACACACCTCACACACGCAGCCATCCTCCACACGGATGCATTCTTAGCACACACACCAAACCCACACGCATGACCGCAGTGCCGTTCTCCTACACCACTCCCACATTCCACAAAGAACACACCAGTGTTGTCACAAACTCACATCCTCACGGCACACGCACCCTGCCAACATTCCACATGTGCTACAGCCCTCGCCACCGTGCTCCCCACCCTTGTGTACAGAAACCCACAAATGACACCAGATACACTATCCCACAATCTGAACAACAAATGCCAAGCTCATGACACAACGGCCTCACACCACAGTCCCTCTCTCCTACACTACACCACGCTCTCTCTCCGTCCTACACACAGACTCGACCTCTGTTCCCTCAGCTTCCCGCAGGCCCCTGCATGATCTCATGTTTCTAATTTCCTTTCCCAGGAATCCAGACCTTACATCGAGACAGCCCCCAGCCTAGATCACCCCTGGCCCAGGCTGAGGAGCAGGGGAGGACTCCGGCCCCCTCACAACACGCCTCCTTCTCGTCCCGTTCATCCTACAAGACCTGTGTGTCCTCTCAGTATGTAAACAAAGAGAAAAGGGGCATGAAAATATACTACATGCAGGTACAGATGAAAAAAGGTGTGGCCGTCTCCTGGGAGACAGAGGAACCCTCAGAGTCCCTAGAAAAGCAGCCGAGGTTGGAAGAAGTGACGCTTCCCGAGGACGTGCGGGTAGGTACTGCCCCCTCTGATGTGTCCACCAGAAACCTCCTGACCGACAGTGAGCCCAGCGGGGAGGAGAAAGAGCATGAGGAAAAGGCAGAGTCAGACAGCCTGCCGGGGTCGCCCGCAGTCGAGGAGAGACCCAGGGCCAAGACGCCTGACTGGCTGGTGACCGTGGAGCGTGGCTTCAGGTGCATGGCCTGCTGCCGAGTCTTCCCCACCGTGGATGTCCTCCAGAAGCACGTGCAGCACGGGGTCAGGGAGGGCTTCAGCTGCCACGTCTTTCATCTCACCATGGCTCAGCTGACAGGCCGTGTGGAATCAGAGAGCACCCAGGAGGAGGATGAGGAGGAAGAGTCCGAGGAGGAGGAAGAGAAGCAAGAAGGAAAGGAGAGCCAGGAGGAGCCGCCCACAGGGGAAGACTCTGGCCCGAAGAGGCCCTGGAGCCAGTGTCCAGGATGTGTGTTTCACCCTGCAGAGGACAGGAAGTGAGCAGGGGCCGGGTCTGTGAGGGGGCTCTGCCTTCTCCGAGCCGGGACTGTCTCTCCAACCCAGGCTCAGGCCTCCATAAAGGGGAGTGGGGGCTTTATCAGCTCAGCGAAGAACAGAAGGGGGGATAGCTGGGCCTCCTGCTTCTTACCCAGACATCTGAGAAAGTCACGACTGTAAGTTGGGATTTATCCTCATCTTTCCAGCTCCTGCAGGAAGTTCTGAGAATTTCTAAGGGCTGACAGAGCTCCTTTCCTTGTGAACTAAGTGGTGTCTTTCTCTGTTTTGGTTTCTACACAGCAACTGAGATGCATGGGCCAGAAGATCCTGGAAGATGACGTGGCCTTCTCTTAGGAGAGGTAAGGCTTGGGACTGGCACTTTTCTGAGGCTACGTCCTGAGGGCCCAGAGGAATCTAAGGGGAGGGGCTGAAGGGATGCGCTGGGTTACCCAGTGGCTCTGTAGTGATATCAGCTTGTGGCTCAGTGCTCCCGGGGAACTGGCCTCCTTTTATTTACCCAAATGAGAAGCAGGAGAGTTTGTCTGGGAACCTACTCAGTATCTCCATGATAAGAGGAAATACTGCAGCCCTTCTAGGCAGAGAGAGCTCAGCATAACCTCCAGGGCCAGGACTGGCCTGAAGAGAGGACAGGGGGCTGAGCAAGATCAGAGGTTTGGGGCCTAAGAACTTTTGGCCTAAGCTGGGGTCTCACCTTGGCCATGGACATAGCCTCTGGCGGAAAAGGGAATGTGGAGAGGGAGCCACATGCAATTGAGGTCCCAAACAATCTGGAAATATCCCAGAATCTTCATTTTTCTGCAGCTGATCTGGAAACAAACCCAGTGTGGTGTGCCTGGCTCTGAGCTTTAAGGCAAAGGTGAAGGGTAACTCTGACTAGCAGAGCTCATGTCGCTTCTTGTCCCTTCTGTTCTGCCTCCTGTGTTCTCTCACTTCCAGGGAGAAGGAGGACTGTGGAGATACTAGCAGACAGAATGCCAATAGCATACAGGACAATGAGGGACCAGCACTTGGTCTAGCATGTAAACATCATATGCAATAAAGGCTGTTTCCCAAACCTTGCCTGGAGATACTACTTAATGAACAAGTTAAGTTCTGTACCCATCTCTCTGTCATCTACTTCTGTCTCTCTAGTGGTTTATGAATGATGTTTCACGTCAATACTAATGATGTCTACCAGCCTTTTCCAGAGGCAGCAATACCCAAGCTCCTGGAATTGGAATTGATTAGGCTTCCATGAGACAATTTTTCCAAGCCTGGACACCACATTTCACACGAGACTACAACGAACTCCACTGAGTTCAGATGAAGCAACTGGGAAATAGCAAATGCTGTGGAAACCATGTTCACCGCATCATGGTTAAAAACACTGAGCAGAATTTGGCTGGAGAAGGATGTTTCAGAGGCTGGGAGGGTAGTCTGCTTGCGTCTCGAGGTCTGGTCTGGAAGAGAGTCTGTTAGTTGCAGCTTCACAAGGAAACACCTGGACTGGGGGAACTTTCTCAGTCTTGGAGCAGGGTTCCTCCTAACATGGTGAGACTCTGCTGTAGTCTTCAAACAGAGGCCAGATGACCACAATCGGGAGTTTGGGGAAGAGATTGCTGTATTAGTTTGAGCCAATGAGTTCTATTATTTCCAGTTCTGACATTTTGAAATAAATTCTTATTCTGACCTCCCAAGGTTTTGACCCCATCATCTCTGACCTTCATCCTCAGCACCATTGCCACCACCCACAGGAAGTAAGGGCACCTAGGAGGCACTGGAGACTGATTTTGATGCATGAGGTTGTCTATGGTCTTTTAAAGGTGAGGTGAAAGTAATGTGTCTTTCTAATCTGAACAGGGGGCAAAACTAGGTCTTAGAGGACTGATGGAAGTGGGAGGAAATAATTTGAAGTTCAGAGATTTGTCAGTTTAAGCAAAATAATATTTAACTCCAAAGTCTTATGGATTTTTTTTGAGAGCCTGTGAGTGATCTGTCATGGGGATTCATTGGTCCCAGTGATCTGGTATTGTCATTATTATTTCAATAATAATATACCAGCTTCCTAACTGGTTCCAGCGTCTCCAGCTGGAATATAATTTGAAAATTCACATCCTTTGCCTCAGGATCCCTGGTGCCTCCTTTAACTGTCATTCCAAAGAATTCAGAATTTGAGGCTTATCTAACCCTTCCACACTCACACCACCCGCTGGGGGATTCCACCAGGAATGGAATGATCTCTTTTCCCCTTCTTCCCTAGTCTGCATCACTTCCTCTCCTTTCCTTGGAATGTTTTTGGACTTCTGTCTTCCAACAACTGCTTCAAACACCTAGGACTTATTCCACACGAATTGGTAGGATATTGTTTTTTAGGGAACAGCAAATAGATAGATAGGGTATGGAGACTTCCCCATAAAGCACAGAGGTGGGTGATAGTAGAACCTGTGGGTAGGATTAAGAGTGTTGCAGGCAACAGTTCTTGCTCAACGTTCTCACAAGGACTGCACTGACTAGCACCTGTCACCTTCCGTGAGGGAGGGAACTGAGGCCTGTGACTTGATTTTCAGAGACAAGTGCATACCAGATCCTTTCTGTGGCACCCCTGACATTTTTTAAAAAAACTTTTATTAAATTTAGTCTTCCTTAATAGACACATAATGATTGTATATATTTATGGGGTACATTGTGATATTTGGGTACATATGTACTACGTGCAATGATTGAATCGAGGTAATTAAGATATCAACCACTTTCAGCATTCGTCATTTCATTGTATTGGGAACATTCAAAATCCTCTCTCCTAGCTGTTTGAAATTATACCTAAATTGTTGTTAACCCTAGTTTCTCTACAATGCTATAGAATGCTAGAACTTATCTTTCTATCTAGCTGCAATTTTATATCCACTGACCACCCTCTCCCTAGTTTTCCTCTCCTTACCTGTCTCTAGCAACCACTATTCTACTCTGTATTTCTATGAGATCAGCTTTTTTAGCTTCCACATATGAATGCAAACATGCGGGATCTCTCTTTCTGTGCCTTGCTTATTTCGCTCAGAATAATTTTCTGAATAAGACTCTGAATCCCTGCTCAGGTAAGGTAACCTCAGAGCTATACTTGACCTCATCTTTTCATTAAAACTATTGGTAGGATTTCAATAGAGTAGATGTAACTAAACTCCTTCCCCCTCATCCCTGAACCCCCCCCCCCAACAAATCCACTGAAATGAATGAGAACAGTAAATGAAAACAGGGGATTTCTCACCAACAGGGAATGGCTGCAACCCATGCCACACAGACTTGTGGGAGGTACAATCTAATGCTGACTTAGACTTTTGGGGGGACAGGGGTCCTGTCATGGGTCATCTGTCCACAAGATCCCCTGAGGACCCCATTGCTTCTGTCCAACACGCTGCCTTTGGCTTCAGTGTCCCTCCTCTCTTCTCTTCACGCTGCCCTTGGGTCATGGGCAAGTTGGGTGAGCACACCGGGGTAAAAAGCCCAGGCTCTTGCTGCTCTACCTTCCCCTTCCTTCCTGGGTGAGTCCTTTCTAGTTTCTTGAAGCTGATATTTTCTAATTCCTAATTTTCCAAGTCACTCTAATTTACATCTCAAACACTACTTCCTTCCTACAGATGCAGAGACAAAAATTTTCCCATATTATCAGGATATTTGATTGAAACTTTCTTAGGAGGTAAAAGTATGAAAATTTTGTTCTCCAATAACATCAAAAATATATTTAAACATTTTTTAGATATAACAAGAGTCTTCTGTCACAGGTTTGGAGGAAAGGTGGAGAAATGTGAGCTAGTTCTCTTTATCTCCACCTTGGGACCGGTCATTTAGAACACTCCCTTCTCACCACTACTGCCCCTATGTGCAAGGTTCCCAGTTGTCAACTCGGAGGCTAACACCTGTTGTAGTACTTTGCTTGTTGTTTGAATATGTTTTTGCTGTGAAATATTTCAAATGCATGGGAGATTCTAATAATAACATAAATATCTATGTACCCATCATCAAGCTTTATCAAGCTTAGTATTTTGCCACATTTGCTTCAGGTGGCTTTAAAGTAAAAGTGATCACAAATACAATCATAGTCTTCCGTTCCATTGCCTTCTATGTCCTGATTTTGTGGTTTTTACTCCCATGCATATTTTATACTATTATATATATATTTACAAAAATGTATATAATGTTGTAGGTATTTTAAAACAGTTTACACCTAATATTGTTACTTCATGTATTACTTTGTAACTTGTTTTATTAAAAAACTTTTTTGTGATTATTCATTTTTATGCATGTATTTATAGTTCATTAATTTTTACTGCTGTATTATAGTTCAATCTATGAATATGTCAATTTTTTCATTTATTCTCTTTTTGATGGAATTTTGGTTGTGCCCAAATTTCCTCTATTATAAACAGGCATAGCCTGAGTCTCTCTCTAGGATGTATACCTAGGAATTCATTGCTGGATCAGAGCATATAGATTTTTGAGTTCACTAGTTATTGCCATGGTATATATCTTTCTAAATGTAAATCTTTTTCTCCCTTTCTTTGTTCTTCAGTAATGACTAATGCTTTTCTCCACAAATGTTGTATACAACTTACATTTAATTTAGCCCAAGGTATCTTTTCCTTTTGTTCCATTTGTGAATGGGATATATTTTTCTATCACATTTTGAATTATTATTTTATTGTTTAAAATTTGAATTATTATTTTATTGTTTAAATTTTGAGTTCACATCTAACAATCTTGCTGAAAATTTTCAGGTTTAAGATCTATAGTACTCTGCATTTTTAATGTTCTTTTTATTTCTATACTGCACTTTTATTTTTCTTCTCTTACTGAACAATATTAAGTAATAATGATCATAAAGAGAACATGGTTTTGCAAAGGAGATGAATAGACATTTCTCATATGAAGATATTCAAATGGCCAACAGACACATGAAAAAATGCTCAACATCACTCAGCAACAGGGGAAACCACACTGAGATATCATCTCACTCAAGTTAGGCTGGCTATTATTAAAAAGAGAATAACAAATGCTGGAGAGGATGTGGAGAAAGGGGAAACCTCCTACACTGTTGGTGGGACTGTAAACTAGTGCAGCTACTATGGAAAACAGTACGGAGATTCCTCAAACAACAATAGGTAGAAGTGCCATATGACCCAGGAATCCCATTGCTGGGTATGTACCCAAAGGAAGGGAAATCATCATGTCAAAAGAATACCTGCACTCCCATGTTTATTGAAGCTCTATTTACAATAGCCAAGAGTTGGAATCAACCTAAATGTCCATTGACAGATGATTGGATAAGGAAAATATGGTACATATATATACTCAATGGAATATTACTCTGTCATAAAAAAGAGTGAAATTCTGCCGTTCACAATAACATGGATGAACTTAGAGAAAATTATGTTAAGTGAAATAAGCCAGGCACAGAAAGAGAAAAACTATATGTCCTCACTTATAAGTGGGAGCTAAAATAAAGAAAGAAAAGAAAGAAAAGAGAAAAAGAAAAAGAAAGAAAGAAAGAAAGAAAGAAAGAATCACAATAATACATTACACTTTCAAGAAAAAAAGGGAGAGAGAACAGAACTGTGGTTATTAGACATGGGAAAAGAGGAGGGAGAAGGAGTTGGCGAGAAACTGGTTAAGGGTCACAAAGATGGATTATGTTTTGTAAACATGAGTATACTAATTATCCTGATTTGATCACCACATATTGTAAACATGTATTGATATTGGATTCTGTACCCCACAAATATATATAATCAATTATCTTTCAATAAAAAAACTGTCAAAAAAGAGAATATGGTTTTTAAAAAAGATAAGGAATGAGTGTTGAATTTTATGTGAGTTTTATGCATCTATTCAGATGATTTCATTCTTTTATCTGTTAATTTTGTGTAAGACATCATAGATTTTTGCATGAAAAACCATTTTTGCCTCCCTGAAATAAACCTCCTTTCACCATTATTGCTTTTTCTTACTAAATTGTTGAGTTCACTTTGTTATATTAAAAGATTTAGGATTTTTACAACTCTTCAGTAATAAAATCAAAGTATGATTTTCTTTCTTTGTATTTTCCTTGCCTGTTTTTCCTTTTTTTAAAATCAAGATTATATTTTCACTACCCCATGCTTTTTCTCTCTTTCCTGGAAGAGTTTCTATAAAATGAGGGTTCACTTAATCCTTAATGTTTTGATAAAGTTTTTCTTTAAAAACCTAATGGGTTGGGTGGGTTTTTTTCTCTCTCTCTTTTTTTTGGTGGTAATAATATTGCTTATTGTTTCAATTTCTTATTTAAGGTTTTTAATTTTTCTTAAAACAAATGTGCATTTTTCTACAAAATTATTTATTTGAAATTTAAATTTAATAACACAAAGTAGTTCATAGTTTCTTCCTAAAATTCTGTGATTTAAAAATATCTTTTATTATAATGAAATTATGTTTGAAATTTTTTTCCTAATATTGATTATTTGTGCATTTTATCATCCAGTCCACCTGGTTAGTCTTGCCAGAGATTTGCTATTTTAATAATTGAAAATAAAAGCTTTTGGTACTGTTGATATTTTGTATTGTTTTATTTCATTAGTTTCTGATCATACCTTTATTATTTCTTTCCTTCTGTATTAAGTTCACTCAATTCTTTTTCTATTTAATCCAGCATCTATTGAACACTTTACTTATTAATTTTTAATAAATTATATTTTTAAATAAATGCATCTAAGGCTATGCAATTTTTTTTCAAATTCCATTTTAGTAGTATTCCACAACTTTGGTATACTGTACATTCATTGTTATTTATTTGTAAATATTTTATAATTTCTATTATGATATTCTCTTTAATCTGTTAATCATTTAGAAATACATTTTGAAGTTGCTGAAATTTCATTGTAAGCTGGTTTATAGTCAATTTAAAAAATGTTTCATGTGTACTGGAAAAGAATGTGTTTTCTGTAGGCTTCTGGTCAAGATGGCAGAATAGACAGTCCCCAGTGTCACTCTCTCCCACAAATCAACCAATTTACAACTATTAAAAAGTAATGACAGCCAAGCTGGGGCCACTAGAGCTCAGGGGAAGAGAATGAGCGACTCAGAGTTCATGAAGGCAGGAGAAGCCGTGATGAGAGAAAGAAAGCATTGCTCCCACCATTTTGAGCCCCAGCTGCTTCAAGTCTTGAGCTGGTGAGCACATGGAGCAAAAGCTGGCAAAAGACGCAGCTGTGCCCTTGGTACGAAGTTTCTGGGAGGTGGTGGGGGAGAAGAGGGCCTCAGTGGCCCCCAGGCCAACAAAACCACTAGCAGGGTTCCCATGGACCCACATAGCAGTGAGTAGCCACAGATAACTGAAAAAAGGAGCCACTCAGAAGCTGGTGAGTCATTGCAAGGGACTGGCATGCATCCTGTCCCATGGGAAGTGTTTGGAGTGCAGGGGGTTGGGGAGACGGGCCACCAAGGGAACATTGGGGCACAGCAAGGACAGCTGATCTGCTCCCCAATCAGTGCAGGCCCTCTCAGTGGAGACTGGTCAGGAATATAGAATTGCAAGGGGTGCAGTTTGTGGAAAAGACTCAGGCCAGACCAGAGTTTCCATGCAACCCAGGTGTACTGGACCTCACAAGAACCAGAAGTACATACAAGGTCAACACTTAAAACCTGAGCTGCACAAAAAACTTTCCTCAGGGAATCAGCAGCAAAGCAGCAATTTACCTCAGTCACAGGACTCAAGTGCTGGTTCCCACAGGAAGTTCCTCCATTTTAGAAGTAAGCAAAGGACAACAAATTAGTTCCAGTGCAGAGTTTAAGTGGTGGGAACAGTGAATAATCCAACACAGACCTAAAAGAAAAACAAAATACCCACAGAAAAAAAGTCTGATATTAACTAGTATAGGTCTAATCCCACCAAAGAACACCTATAAAACCTGAAAAAGACCAGAAGAAGCCTGCTGAGCTCCCAAGACAGGGATGGGATAAGGGTGGGGGCCTAAGCCATGTCCCACTGATGACCACACCCAGCCCAGTGATGACCACCAGGCTGCTGCAGGAAGTGCCTCGGGCTCCTGAGCTGGGACAGTGGGGGGCCAAGGGCCTCAGCCGTGCACCTCCAACATCCACAACCAGCTCAGTGATGACCACTAAGCTGCCACCAGAACCCCCCCGGTCTCCTGTGCTGGAATGAGGGGGGTGCCCTGGGCATCATCCAAGCTCCACCTCCTTCCTACTCCTCCCACCCTATTTCCTTCCCCCTTTTTCTCTACCCCTCCCCCAACTGCTCCATAATGTCTTAGAATGTAAAAAATATATATATAAATAAATTTTAAAAAAAGAATGTGTTTTTTCTATTGGATTCAAGATTATATGTATATCTGTTAATCAAGCCTGTTTATTGTGTTCAAATATTTTTTATCCTTACTATTTTTAAGTCTGATCTGCCAGTGTCTTCTACATGCTAAAATATCCCATAGTGATTGTAAACTTGTCAATTCCTCTTTATAATTGTACAGGGCTAGCTCATATATTTTGCAAGTATGCTACAAGTCGCATGAAAATTAATAATTTGTACATTTTGGGGGGCAGATTTTCTTCTTATTAAATACTCTCCCACTTTATTAATGCCTTTCTTGCTTTAAATTCTATTTAGTCTGATGTTCATATGCCACATTTCTGTTTTTTGCTTGCTTGTGTTTTTTCTAAGAATCGTTCTGCTGTATTAAAAATATCTAATCTGTCTTTTATTAAGTGAATTTAGCTCATTACATTTTTTAGAAGACTGGTAAGTTTGGAATGATTTCTACCTCTCAGTCTGTGTTTTCCACTTATCGTCTCTGGCAGACCCTGTCAGTTTCTATCAGTTCCCTACCTAATATCACTCCTTGTTTCTTCTTACTAGCAGAACCCTGATTTTGTTTACATTTTGAACTTTACTGGGCACAGCCTCAGGAGATAAATCTTGATTTATTTAAGCCGGTCTTACTGTTTCATTCCTTTTTCCTAGTGATTGATTTTTCACCATATATGTAGTAAGGAGAAGTTTGCTGGGGAGTTTCTGACAGAGATTTTACTCTTTGATAAAGAGGGAGAGGTTCACTGTGTGAAACCCTGGTCCTTCCTCTCGTCTTTGTATTCAGATGTTGAAAGGTGTAAAGCTTACAGCTACGGCAACTCTTTCTTACATGAGAGGATAGCAAAAAGCACTACAGAAAATACCACTCAGGGACATGTCATTATTGAGTCTTCTACCTCTCAAGTCTGAACTTTATGAAACAAGAATGTCATTATTGTATCAGACAATTTTAGTTGGGTACATGGCAAAATAGCCTAAGTGATTTATTTTCAAGAATAGCTTACCAAGGGTTGCTTGACTAACCTGTGGTGTGACGACCCCTGAAAGTACACTTTCCCAAGGGTGACTTCTCAAGATGTTGGCTGGTCATGTTGCTTTTTTACTTCTTGGTCTTCTTCCTCCTCAGGACTTCTGGCATGTCTTTTTTGCAGGCTTGTCCTGAGTCTGCCTCTTTCTGCCAGAGGGAAGGGGACAATAAATGCCTTATAAGGAAGTAATAAAACTTAGGCAATGTCTGGGAAGATTGTACATCCCATAGTACTCAACCAATGAGGAACTTGGGGAGGGACTTGTGCACTAGGAAATAAATTGCTTGCTGTAACTGTTTCATGTGTGCCTGTCCAACTGTAAGAACCCAAATGCCCCAAGGGGTCACACCCTGATCACATAAGCCCTTCTCAGCCACACCCCATCATGGCACTGGTTGCCCTTCTCTTCCGCATTCTCCTTCCCGCTGGTGCGAATCGCAGGCCAATCAGCTCCCCCCCAAGCCCCATGAGGTATGCTAAATAGGGATTGTATTTAAAACCAATCAGCTTTCCCTTAAAGCCCTATATATATGTGTGTGTGTTGCCTAATAAATGAGCTTTCTCCGGTGGATCGTCAACTGGTGTTGACTCGTCCTTTCACCAACAGACATCTGGTCTTGCAGGACCACCATTAAAGTCTGGCTTCGCCGTACCTCATGTCTCCATGTCCTTCCCTTGGCATTGGACAGATGAAGGCTTTTCTCACAGTACAGCATACTGACATTCCATCTGTGTTGGTCACATTGCTGTATGCTTGTGAAATCCATATTTCTTTTCTTCCCAAGCATTCACCTAAACTATATTTCCCATCCTTTTTTACTATTATGTGGGGACATATGACAGAGTTCTCTGATAAAATGTGGTGGAAGTGATATATGCCATACTTCCAGGTGTGGCTTCTAGAATCTTCCATATTGTCATCCAAATCTTCTCTCCTCTCCTTTTCACTTTTTTGGCTGGAGTCCACAGTGAAGTAAAGTCTGCATAGTCTCTAAATACTCATTCTGTTCCTCGGCACGTAGTCCTCAAAGTAGTTTCCTTTGTTCTTGGCCACACTGCTCTCTCTCCCTCAAAACTTCCCTTCATCTCTCCCCTTCCTCCTGGTGCAGGGATTTCTTTTTACCATTAAGGCAAGATTTATTATTTGTTCACAGAAGTCTTTCTTGTTCTACTGTGGCTTCTGTTTTTGACATTCCAAAGCCAAGAATTTTCCTTTTTTCTTTTTTATTTCTGCTGGTTTTTACCTTTCTAATGCAATGAACTCAAAGTGACTAGCTGATTGGATGGGGAAAAATCCAATGGCAAAGAAATAATAAAATATATTTAAGTTAATTTCCCAAAGTAGTATCCAGCTATATATTTTTAAAATTTAGGAGAAATATGGGAATATTCTCATTATTAAAAAATCAAATGATATCAAATTATTCAATGTATAAAAGTAAAATAAAAATCCCCTTCGTAATGTATCCACCCAACTCCCAAGCCTGCCTCCTTTTGCAGAGATTTTGATTATTATTTTGGTTTTAAGACCTTTGGTACATGTATTTACATGCACAGGTGTTTTATATTATATGTAGTTTTATACAGATTTTTAATCCATAAGTTATATTATACTTTATCTACCTACATATTATACTTTATTCTAAAATTAACTTTTTTATTGGTGATATTTTAATGTCATATTTAATATATTCATATTTAATATGAATCTTTAATATACGTTCATCCCATTTTTTTAAGCAAGTGTAATTTATTTACTTCTGACAAATCATAGTATAATTAATTATTTCCTTATTGATGGACATTTTGAGAAAGATGCCCCTTTCTCTCACAATCACCTCATGACTTGTTAACCAGATTCCATTTCTTCTAAGTACTCAATGGGTGTTGTTAATATCCAGTAAAATATTTTAAATGGTCTCCAATTTCCTTCTGGGTTAGTGAAATTTTAAACTCTGTACTTCAATTTTCCCTCAATATCTGGAATTTTTTCATGGCTATTTCTTCACTTGAGGTTGGGTAATTTCATGATTGATTTCTTTGGTTTTCCTTTTTCCTTCAAGGTAGTAGTTTTGATTGTGTCTTATGAATTAGTGAAAAATGCCAGTCTTCGAGTCAGGACATTGGACCCCTGACCAAGTAACTTAACCTTTCTGGCCTCATCTTCTTTATATGTAATCAGGAGACTTGGACTAGCTGACCTTTAAAATGCTGCATGTCTTTGATTCACTCTCACTTATTGATCTGCTACTGGAGAAGAGGGTGTTTTCTCATGAAGCAAGAGTTCCATGGCAGTTAACATTCATTTTTTTTTTTAACCTCAAAATTGGGCAGAATTTAATTGATTATACTCAGTTTGTTAGTTACATGTGCTTAGCTTTATATACTTTATATAGCTCTCGGTACTATTTTAAATAGCATCTCATTTGCTCTTACATTTTCTGATTTGTCATTTCTAGTGCAGAGGAACTTGATTTGTTTTTTAATTTGTTGATATTGTGTCGATTTGCCTTGCTGAACTATTAGAACTTATTAGTTCTTAACTATTTTATCCACAGATTCATTTGGGTTTCCTAGATAAATGATGATATCAACTGTAAATAGTGTACTCCATGGATAACTTTAGTTCATTATAATGCATCTTATGTATACTTTTAAAACACATAATAACTTTTTTCATACCTTTTAAAGACTCCCCCCTTTCCAGAGGTAACCAACATCAGGGATTTGCATGTATCCAGTCCATGTTTTAATCCTTTTCTTGGAGATATAAATCCATAGGCACTATATAGAACTGATTTGAATATTTAGATATTTACATAATGGTTATCATAATCTAACATTCTGCAACTTATTTTCTTTCAGTCAGTATTAAGTTTTTGAGATTTATTGATGTCAATTCATACAACTCTAGATCTTTTTAACTATTTAATATTATTCCATCATAAGAATGTAGCACCACCTATTTTCTATTGAAGTGTCAATGGATAATTAAACTTTTTCCATCCCTTCTCTAGAACAAACAGTATTTTGTAGAATAACCTGTAGATGTGGACTTCTCTGTGGGAGATCTAAGGAACTGCCCAGATGGCAAGAGCTTAATTTTAGGCATCCTATTGCCCCAAGGGGTCTCTGGGCTGGGCGCCTCCTCCCCCCAACCCCTCCCCACAAAAAAGAAATGTGGAAAAAAGGGGAATTTGAAAACATGAGCAGACAAAAGGAGAGATCTTACCGAGGTCTCGGAGTGGGCTTTGAGGGCACAGAACATCCAGATGGCCAGGTTCTGCCTTCTGAGAACTTCTCTCCAAAGGATGCATGTAATTAAGGTGGTGCCAGGCATATACAACTGACCTGGGCTGCCTGGTCACAGAAAGCTGCTACTTTATCAGCATCTCTTTCTCTTTTTTTTCTTCTTTCTTTCTTTTCTTTTATTGGCAGCTGGCTGGTTCAGCTGGGATTGAACCCTGGACCTTTGTGTTATCAACACCGCACTCTAACAAATGTTCACACACACTGCTGTTTCCCATTATTTTGTCACTGCCTCTGGTTCTCCACTGGTATAAACCACAGTAAGTAGGGGACCAGGGATACTATAGAAACGTCTCGATCAGCAGTATTAGTCTATAGGTGAGAAATAAAAGAGGAGACCAAACTAAGCTCAAGAAGGAAAGATGGTATTGAAGAAAACATCTCAGATCTGAGGGTGCATTCTCAAATGTGGATGAAAGAAGTCTAGCTCCTGGGCCTCAAGTGTTTCCTGGAGGTTTGCTTGTTTCAAAGGCTGGCCATGGGACTGGGTTCACACAATAAAAGAACCAGGTACCCCCATTGTTTCATTTCTTGCTCATGCTTCTCTTCTGCCAGCTTCTCCATCTCTGGTACACACTCTGCAGGACTAATCTTCCCCTGAAACCTCTTTCTGCCTATTACTCTAGTCTTATGAGCATTTACTGCTCCTCCCCAGTGTCCCCCTAAAATGCCATTGCAGTAACTTTATAATTTGATGATCATGCTTCTCACCATATTCTCAGCAACTTCTAAAATAAATTTTATCTTCTTAATGTCATAGTCTTCACATATCTATAATCTTTCTTAACTCTGTAGCTGCACGTTAATTCATTAGGAATCTTTTCTTTTTCTTTCTGTTCTTTTGACAAACGCTTCCAAAATCTTTCAAGGTTCTTTGTTTGTCTCTCTCCCACCTTGACTCTTTTTATAACTTTACTTTTTTTATATTTCAGTAAACTTTCAATCACTTCTATAATTTCCTCATAAGCATCTAGAGTTTATTCCTTCCAAATTGGAGAATGTTTGATTATCAATAAAAGATAACTTCACTGGAGTTCTTGCAATTATGGAAGCTTCCCTGCCTGGCAACCTGGAAAGCAGGCCCCTTGGAGACTTGCTGTTGAATTCCGAACCTTCTAAGAACAAAGTTCATCCAAGAATACCTTTCAGCAAGTTAGTCCTTGAACAACTGCACAAGCCCAGCTTTTTAAAAATTTCATTTTTTTTCAATTTTATTTATATTTTTGTGGGGTAGACTGTGCTGTTTCAATACATGCATATATTGCACAATGATTCACTTAGGGTTGATAGTATAGTTTTATACCAATTAGTTAACCCTTTCTCCTCCCTTCCAGCACCATCCCCTCTCAGCCTCTGGTAGCCATTATTTTACTCTCTACTTCTATGAAAACCACTTTTATTTAGGTTTTACGTACGAGTGAGACCATGTATGTAGTATTTGTCTTTCTGTGCCTGACTTATTCACTTAACATGATGGTTTTCAGTTCCATCCACGTTGCTGCAAATGATAGGGTATAATTTCTTTTTATAGCTTAATAATATTCCATTGTGTATTTATAACACAGTTTTCTTTATCCATTCATCTGTTGATTTAGGTTGATTCCATCTCTTGGCTATTGTGAATAGTGTTGTGATGAGTATGGGTGGGCAGGTGTCTTTTTCATATATTGATTTCATTTCCTTTGGGTATATTCCCAGTAGTGGGGTAGTTGGGTCATAAGGTAGATCTATTTTTACATCTCTGAGGAACTTCTTTACTGTTTCCACAATGGTTGTACCAATTTACACTCCCACCAACAATGTAGAAAGGTTTTCTTTTCTTTCCATCTTTGCCAGCATTTATTTCCTGTCTTATTAATAATAGCCATTTTGACTGGGGTGAGATGATACCTCATTGTGGTTTTAATTTGTATTTCCTTGATAATTAATGGTTTTGAGCATTTTTTCATGTGATTGTTGGCCATTTGTATGTCTTCTTTTGAAAAGTGTCTGTTTAGGTCTTTTGCCCATTTTTCAATTAGGTTATTTATTTGTTTATTTTTTGCTGTTGAGTTTTTTTGAGTTCCTTATATATTCTGGATTTTAGTCCCTTGTCTGATGTGTACTTTGCAAACACTTTCTCCCATTCAGTAGGTTGTCTCTTCACTTTGTTGATAATGTTCCTTGCTGTGCAGATGTTTTTTAGTTTGATATAGTCTCATTAGTGTATTTTTGCTTTAGTTGTCTGTGCCTTTGCGGTCTCATTCAATAAAGTGCTGCCTACTCCCATTATTGGGTAGTGTTTTCTCTATGTTTTCTTCTGGTAGTTTCATAGTTTTGGGTCTTAATTTTAGGTCTTTAATCCATTTTGAGTTGATTTTTGTGTATAGTGAGAGATAAGAGTCTAATTTCAATCTTCTGAATGTGGATGTCCAGTTTTACCAGCACTATTTATTAAAGAGGCTGTCCTTTCTCTGCTGTATATTCTTGGCACCTCTGTTGAAAATCAGTCAGCTGTAAGTGCATGGATTTATTTTCAGGCTTTCTATTATATTCCATTGGTCTATTTGTCTATTTTTATGCCAGCGCCATGCTATTTTTGTTACTGTAGCTTTATAGGATATTTTGAAGCCGGGAAGTGTGATGCCTCCAAATTTTTTTTTGTTGTTGTTCAATATTGCTTTAGCTATACAGGGTCTTTTGTGGTACTACACAAATTTCAAGATTGTTTTTGTTATTTCTGTGAAGAATGTTATTGGTGTTTTGATAGGGATTGCATTGAATGTGTAGATTGCTTTGAGTAAAATGGACATTTTGATGATGTTAATTCTTCTGACCCATGAACATGGGATATCTTTGCATTTATTTACATCCTCTTCCATTTTTTTCAGTAATATTTTATAGTTTTCATTGTAGAGGTATTTCACCTCCTTGTTAAATTTATTCTTAGGTATTTCATTTTTCGGTAGCTATTATGAATGGGATTGCTTTCTTGATTTGTTCTTCAGGTTTCTTCTTCAGTATTTCATTATTGGCCTGTAGAAAAGCTACTGATTTTTGTGTGTTGATTTTGTATCCTGCCACTGTAATAAATTCATTTGTTAGTTCTAGTAATTTTTTTGGTGGAGTTTTTAAGGCTTTCTATGTATATGATCATGTCACCTGCAAATAGAGGTAGTTTGACTTCTTCCTTTCCTATTTGGATGCTCTTTATTGCTTTCTCTTGCTTTATTGCACAGGCTAGAACTTTCAGTACTTTGCTGACTAAGAGTGAGGACAATAGGCGTCTTTGTCTTGTTCCAGATCATAGAGGAAAAACCTCCAATTTTTGTCCGTTGAGTATGATATTAGCTGTGGTTTTGTTATATATGGCTTTTACTGTGTTGAGGTACATTCCTTCTTTACCTAGTTTGTTGAGTGTTTTTATCATCATGTGGTGTTGGATTTTATCAGATGTGTTTTCTGCATTTATGGAAATGATCATATGATTTTTTCCCTTCATTCTGTTGATGTCATATCTTGTGTTTATTGATTTGCATATGTTGAACCATCCTTGCATCCCTGGGATGAATCCTACTTGATCATAGTAAATGATCTTTTTGATGTGTTGTTGGATTCTGTTTGCTAGCATTTTGTTGAGGATCTTTGCTTCTGTGTTCATTAGGCATATTGGTCTATAGTTTTCTTTTTTTGTTG
Source organism: Cynocephalus volans (assembly GCF_027409185.1). NCBI lineage: Eukaryota > Metazoa > Chordata > Mammalia > Dermoptera > Cynocephalidae > Cynocephalus > Cynocephalus volans. The sequence goes on from NC_084461.1 coordinate 104,969,373, forward strand.
TGTCTTTTTCTGGTTTTAGTATGAGGAATGTTAGCCTCATAGAATTAGTTTGGAAGTATTCCCTCTTCTTCAATTTTTTGGAAGAGCTTGAGAAGAATTAGTATTAGTTCTTTAAATGTTTGGAAGAGTTCAGCAGTAAAGCCATCTGGTCCTGGGGTTTTCTTTGTTGGGAGACTTTTTATTACAGTTTCAACCTCATTAGTTGTTATTGGTCTGTTTAGATTTTCTAGTTCTTCATGATTCAACCTTGGTAACTTCCTGGAGCTTTGTTCTTTTTCTGTAGCCCTGAGTTCAGCTGGGACCAGACCATACTAGCCTGGGGCGTATGAGGGGGTAGATGAAGAATTTATTCATGCCTTAAGTTACTGCACACTGTAGTCATATCAGGTACTAAGAAATCCCAAGATCAATGAGGTGTGCCTGGCCCCAATAAAGCTCACTGATTCATACTGTTCTATGTGCAAAAAATCTCAGGCCTGGGGGAATTTTGAGCTGGTTTTGTTTGTTCCTACCAAGGGCAGGTTCAGGAGCTCCCCCTGCATACCCCCCTCTCCCAGGGGTTTATGAGTGTCCTGTCATAGCTGGCATAGTGGATGCATAATAAGTTGGATGGGGGCCGACCCCATGGCTCACTCGGGAGAGTGGGGCACTGGGAGTGTAGCAGTGCTCCTGCCGTGGGTTCGGATCCTGTATAGGGATGGCTGGTGCGCTCACTGGCTGAGCGCGGTGAGGGCGACACCAAGCCAAGGGTTGTGATCCCCTTACTGGTCACAAAAAAAAAAAAAAAAAAAAGAAAGAAAGAATAAGTTGGATGGGGCTCCCCTGTGTACCACTCTTGCTGGGGAGTCCCAGGGGAAGTGCTGGCTGCTGGAGCTGCATGCTTGCACAGAGACAAGCAGCATGGTCCCAGGATGCTCACTCTGCACTCGAATGTGTCTCCTTTCTGTCAGTTCGCTGGTGCAGCCACCTCTGATCCCCTCCATCCTTAGCCCAGGGAATCCTTCTTATCACAAGGGTAGGACATTTGCCTCATTCTCCCTCTTCATAGCCTCTCCCCCAAATATCATTGCTGTGAGTTGTTCCTTCCCATCCTTCAGATTTATTTTCTCTCACTTCATTTCTCTTCTATCATCTCTTCCCTACAGAACAGCCGGCTGACTCAGTGGGGGTAGATCTAAAGACAGAAATACCAGCAATTCCAAAATGACAACACAGACATATCAGGAAAACTTTGAAACATTTATCCTGCCACATTTAAAAAAATTACCCAATCAGTATATTGAAAATCTTACCATAAAATCTCAATTGATTTAGAAATTGAGTAAAACTTACTCAACTTTCCCTTACTCCTTCCCCAATTTATTCCAATCCACATAGTTAACATCATTAACCATTTGTTATGTGAACTTTCAGACATTTTTCTATACATACACACAATTTTCTTTTTCTACATAGAATATAAACTAGGTCACCTCCAAAATGCTGTAATTATATGATTCACTCTCTCCCAATCAGTCATCCACTGATAAAGTAGTCCTTTTCATAGAGAAACATTTCCAATAACTAGTAGTTAATATCTGCTGAGTGCTTACTGTGTGTCAGCACTCTTCTGTTTTATATATAATTATCGTAAGTGATTTTCATGACATCCTCATGGAATAGGTACAATTATTAACCCCATTTGACAGGTAAGTGTAGATAAGTACAGGTAAAAATACACAGAGGCCAAATGACTGTCTAAGACATCAGAGCAAGTCAAAGTCCATGCCTTTAATTCCTTTGCTCTATTGCCTCCATCTGGGTGACTTGATAATTTTGCCACTGAAACCTTTAAAAATCATGTTAGATTTTTACATCTCCTAAGACAATCATGGAGTTGTTATATGGAGGGGGTAATATGGAGAGGGTAGTTAAACTGATTTTATTTTTAAAAACCCTGTGCAGCTGGATGAAAGTGAGTCAGGGACTATAAGCTACTGATTCAAGGTTCCTATTCCCCCCCTTTTCAATAGTGTTTTGAATGCGATTTATGTAAGACCAAGTTATAGGATGTAGCTCAAATAGATAAAAATGAAGATAAGTAGAAAAGTACTTGAAGCTGGCAAGTACTGAGAGCGCAGCACTGTTGGGGCCATAGGAAATCTCGCCCTGCTTCTGCTCCAGGCTTTTGAAAGAGCTCCGCCAACTGCCACAGTCTCTAGGGCAGTTAACCCCGCTCACTTCCTGGTACAGTAGCATCCTCAATTTGACAGAATCATGAGGAAGCCTTAAATTTGTTTAGCAGTTCTCCATTCTTGATGCAGTAATATTTTCAGAGTGTGGGAGGGCATCAAGCTATGAAAATATTCTTGGAGAGATTTGCTTATTAAGTTTTTTTCCCCCCAACCTTCCTAGTGCTGTTTTGTGAAACACCAGGAAGTTCCCTTCATTTTTCAGATTTACAATGTTTTTCCTTTGTCTAATGAACTTTAAAATACTTTTTGATGAGCTATTAAGGTTGGGAAAAAAACCAAACAAATATCTCTTTAAAATAAGGAAGACAGTGATAATGATAAGCAGAAAAAGCCCTCAAATTAAGGATACACAACATTAGGATTGAAAGTTCATGCTTACTAACTGAGGGTGTATAAATAAAAACCAAGGATTCTTTGGGGCATCTTCAGGATGCTTATAGCTTATCCTGATGAGCTCTCACCATTCCTGATGAGTAGGGTCGGCACATAAAATAGAAGATGTTCAGTTAAATTTAAATGTCAGAGAAACAATGAGTACATTTTTAGTATAAGTATGCCCCAAATATTATGTAGGATATACTTATACTAAATATAATTAATTTATTTGAAATTCAAATTTAATTGGGTGTCTTATATTTTTATTGACCAAATCTAGCAAACTATTGATGGACGATGCACACTGGCTCTTGAACAATCATAAGTGGCTTGAGGAGTTCTGGTTATGGACATAGCTCAGAAGCTGTATTAGTCTGTTTCTGTTGCTTATAACAAGATACGTGGAACTGGGTGATTTATAAAGATTTACAAAGAAAGCAAAATTTATTGCTTATGGTTTCTGAGGCTGGGAAGTCCAAATCCAAGGAACACATCTGGTGAGGGTCTTGGTGGTGGTGACAGCAACCCAGGGGTCTCACATGGCAGAAAATGTCAGAGCAGAGACAGACTATCCTCTCATGTGCTCTTCTTTTAAGTCTTTCAGGACTACATCCTGGACCACCATTATTAACCCACTCACTATGGCATGGTCCTACAATCTAATCTAACCTCTTCAAGGTTCCACCTTTCAATTACCATAATACGATTTCTCACCCTCAACAATTACAGTAAGAATTAAGCGTCAATAAGGTTGGGGGTGGGGGGTGGAATCTGATCTACAGAAGAAGGCATTATCATTTCTTGACTGCAAGTATTTCATTAGGCTTCCCAGAGCTGGAGTGGCCTTCCCTGACCTTCCTCTTAAGGGCTTTTTAGTAAGTCTGGAAGCCCATATTAAAAGGGGATCCCCAGAGTCAGTCTCATCCTCATAACCATGTTTCCAATTCAAAATGGAATCTTCCTGGAAGTAGCTGCTTGTGACTGACAGGATATGAGGATGTTTGTAAAACCTGGGATTAACATAGCTTTTACCCTTTATGGGTAATGTTTTGCTGTCTTGAGATATTTAGCAGGAAAGATATGAAAGATTCCAGGTCCCTAGATAGACAAAAAATAGTTCTGTTATACTTCTGGATGCGTGATCAGGCTCTAGCGGCTAATAGAGCACAGGTCTTAGGAATGACAGACCCATGCTTGGATGGTTCTGAGGACCAGATAAAGTTCTGAGTTTCAAGATCATCTTTTATGGCTTTGAAAACAACAATGAACTACACATAGTTCCTGAAAGGGAAACCACAGAGGACACCTTGGCTTCATTTGCTGTGTAGGCATTTGCATTTGGTTCCATCTAGATGATGTTTCAGAGGTGGAACTTGTTTACAACTGTAGAAGTCCAGAAAATTTTCTGATGTGCTCTTTGAATCCCTATTCCTAAAGAGAATCAGGACTGATGCTATAGAAAAGGCAAGAATTTTCTGGGCTGACAAGGCATTGCTTGGTCCCCTAAGGCATGGTACTTCTCCCTGAAGAGAGCAAAGGGATTTTTATTTGTTTCACCCCCTTTCATGACATCATGAGAAGAAGCTACCACATCTGGCTCAGAAGATTTCAGATGTGGTAGAAGACGGGTATTTAGGTAACACTTGTATTACAAGAGACAACAAGAGCAAATTATCAAGGGTGGAATTGTCTGAAATTGGAAGGACGTTGCTGACTTTTTACAAATGCTTCAGGACCAGGGATGACAACCGGGAGTACTGGGCTGTGATTTGGGTTTCAGGTCAGGCAGTGAGAAATGGCATAGGTTATACCTTGTGTAATTGGCCAGTTTGTCACTCATTCATTCATCCATTCATTCATTTATTCAATAGGTATTTTTTAAGTTACTATCATGTGTTAGGTAGTGTTCTGGGTTTTGAGATAAAACAATGAAGAAACAAATTCTCAGTCTTTAAGGATCTTACTGTTTAGTCAGAGACACTGATAAATAAAGAGTTAATTACCATATAGGAGACGGAGGAAGAAGGGTCTCTGTGCGCACAAACAGGAAACTAAGGTACAACAGGAAGAAACTAAGCCTAGTGATGGGCTCTAGATGAGGGTTGTAGGGGATGGAGGACCTAGGAAAAATTCTCAGAGAAAGTGACACTGGAGATCTGCAAGGTGAGTAGGAATTTTCCAGGACTGTCCTAGGCAAAGATGGAGGGAAGGAAGAGGGAAGGAAGAAAGCTTTAGGCAGAGGGAACAGTCTGTACAGAATCCCTTAGATGAGGAGAATACCATGTATTCTTTGGTATGGCTGGCACATGAAATCTGAGGGAGGGAGTGGCAGGAGACATGGCTGGGAAGGGAGGCAGGGCTTTGTAGGCTATGCCAACACTTTTGGACTTTGTTCTGTGGGCAGTGGGGATGCACTGAAGCTGTTAAGCAGAGGAGTGACTCCATCAGATGTATGTCTTAGAGAAGTCTCTTAGGTCTCTTGGTATAGCATGGATTTAACTGTATATCAACATGAATAGTAAGCTCAAATTCTCCTGTGTATTGACTGGTGTCACACATGGGAGTATGTAGGTGACTGGGGCTAAGTAGGGTAGTGAATTTTTGTTTTTCTTTTTCTTGTAAGGGGGTAAGCCAGAGGCTGCCAATCATTGATTTCACTAAGAGTAGCATGAAATCAGTGAAACCTCCTAAGATTCTAAGAGACAGATCTTTGTATTATTTAAAATTACCTCAGGACCGGAAAGGGGCATTACTATAGTACAGGGGTCTGGCACATGCAACAGCTGAATGGAAATAACAGCTGAGGCAAAATAAAATAAAATAAAATAAAAATAATAAAATAAAAGGGAGGGGAGGGTAAGGAATTCTGGGGCAGAGTCCTAGAAGTATATAACAATAAGGGCCAAGACACTAACAGCATTTCTAGCTTTATGAGTCCTGGTCCTCCTCTTCTTCTTCTCCTCCTCCTCTCCCCAGTCTCATGAAGATTAAAGGATGTTCAAAGTCCTTTTTATGGAACTGCCTATACATTTAACAGCCTCTTTCTTTGTCTTGAGAAAGAGATTAAATTAATGCTGGGAATGTGCAGTGCTCATCAGCTTCTTCAAAGAAATCTTGCTGGTCCAAATCTGTGGCAGCTCAGTATGCAGTGCTGTCCCCTAGAACAGAGGGGACATGTCTTTAGGACTTGCTTCAAGGGAGGCAATGGAGTTATGATTGCATCTCCCCACAGGTAACCATTTTTGCTTCAGAAGAAGTTATTTTAAAAAAGCTAGAAAATCCCTCTCCCTTTAGAAGTCGTTGCTGAATACATCATTTATCCAAGACCTCTCCTCCACCAAAGTGTGTGTATGTGTGTGTGTGTGTGTGTGTGTGTGATTCAGATCTGCTCAGACATTTAAGAAATAATCTTAAAATAAGAAAGATAAATTCAATCTGCCTATATGAATTAATTTTAATACATTTTAATGTATAGACTGGTCTAAGTCTCTTGGTACCCTAAAATATTTACTCACTTGTTTATTTTAAAAGAAGAAAGTTTAGGCATAGCTCAGCGGAGTGAGCCACTCCTGTGAGCCTCTTCAGCTTTACTATTGAGGAAGATAAAATACTTCTGTGGAACTAATTCCAGGATATGAAGGAAGCATCTAGTTACATTTTTATTTATTTATTTATTTATTTATTTTTTGTGATAATCGTGCACATCTTCTTTTTTTTTTTTTTTTAAATTTTATTTTGTCGATATACATTGTGGCTGATTATTGCTCCCCATCACCAAAACCTCCCTCCCTTCTCCCTCCCCCCTCCCCCCAACAATGTCCTTTCTGTTTGCTTGTCGTATCAACTTCAAATAATTGTGGTTGTTATATCTTCTTCCCTCCCCCAGTTTGTGTGTGTGTGTGTGTGTGTGTGTGTGTATTTATGAAAGACCTTTGGTTCTTTCAAGCACAGACCCTCTTAAAGGTTTCTCTTTTTCAATATGTGTCTGTGTTTGTGTTTGTGTGTGTGTGAGCATGCCTATGTCTGCAATTAGATTAACACTTAATTGTGTGTCACAACCGAAGTGCAAACAGAAAGACTAGCCATGGCAGGCACCTCCCCACACCCCCCGTGTTTTCAAAATAACAAAATTCCCTGAGCAGTGATATGCTACTTATCTTCCGTATCAGTCATTCAGTACCATTTATAAGTTCCAAGTGGCTACTGTTAGTAGAGCCCTCTGGCTTTCTATTTCCGAGTGTGTTTTGTTGTTATCCATTTTGATCTTGTATACGTCATCTTTAACAAGGTATCAATTCCTCTGAAATGTCACTACAACAAAAGATATGAGTATTCTCCATGGGAATCTTATACTAGGATCTGACCTTTGTTGCTAACTCTTGGACTGTCTTCCTAGTTTATGGCTTATTTGAATTTACATTTTTTCTGTCTGTCATCTCTTCAAAGCTTTTGTCTAGAACTTGGACTGGTAAAATACCATAAACGGTTTCCCCCATGATAGCCTTTTCCTTTGAAATAATTGAAAATGGCTGTGATAGCATCAGAGGACTTAAAGTTTGAAGGTTTTAAGAAAGATTGGAGACTCAGGAGCAAAAAGGAAATAATGCAAGTGATTATGAGATATTATTTTGCCCAAAATCCTACTTAAAATGGATTAGAATTTAGGTTTATTTTAGAAAATGGTTACACTTCACCCCAGATGTTCTTTTAAAATTATTTTAAAGTTTTAACTGAGGATCTTTGAATGAAATCGCTACTCGGTGAAATGTAGAATGTGAAGAGGTGAAAGGAAAGTCAGACCGGAAGGATGCTACAAAAAATAAACTTCCCCATCCATGACCAGGCAGTATGAATGGAAGTTAGATGGCAAAGGTAACAGAGCAGAGATGGTTTTGTAATTAATGGAGCATGCAGCACTCTGATAGTGCTAACCAGAAAGGGGCAGGTGCAGCGTGCTACATAAGAGCTTCTTGTAAAAGTCCATACTGTAGGAATGACAGGGACATCCAAATGGGAAACCTCTCCATTTTTGCTGCACAGGCTGAAATTTCACAGGTATGAAGAGACAGATCTTTCTCTGAAGATTGTGGGCTGTAATGTTCTTTAGATAGACTTTCCAGAGCTGATGACATACTCATTCTAAGGAAAATATGTCCGTCAACCTGGGAAACTTTGAAAACAATGGAAGACAGAAAGAGACCTGACTCTGGTCTGTACTTCAGTAAATTACTTAATCCCTCTAAACCCCAACTTCCTCATGTGTAAATTGGGATGATAATAATAGGGCCATTGTGAACTTTAACTACGATCATGGATATTGGTCACTCAGTGCAATACCTTGCACATAGGAGATGCTTAATAAATGGTAGCCAGCAATCATTATTAAAATGGTGGAGAATAGTGCATCTCAGGCTTTTGATGAAAGAAACTTATTATTATCTTTGCTCAGTTGCTAGGATCACTTGTGAGCCCCTCTGAATTTGTTTCTGGCTCTTGTCTTCTATTGCCAATTTGTTTTGTTTTGTTTTGGCAACTGGGCCCTTGACCCTGGTGTTATAAGCTATTGGCAATTCTTTTAATATCTCTCCCATATCTCTTAGACTCTACCTCTTTGGTGCACTCTGGCAGACTTCCAGCTGAGGGTATCTGCCATCTTCCAGCCCAGGAGCTTCTTCTGAAGCTATCGAAGTCCGCTCTGCCTGTGCAGACAGCAGGGAGAAAGTGAGGAGAGAGAATAGCTCCCTAGGAACAGCCCTCAACCAATGACTGATGAGAGTGGGGACACAAATGCCCTGACTCCTTTGACTTCAAGTGGGATAATTCTGTTTCCCAGAGGGTTTCCATGGATTAGCTCCAGTGCCCTGCACTATTACCTGGTGAATAACACACCCTTCATGCCTTTCTTCTCTTCCCTTTCTTATAAACTTACTCCTTGATGGTTTTTTTTCTTCCACTTCTCACATTAACTACTTGAACTGGAATGTTTATCACTGGATTTGATTCTGGGAGAAACCATCTGAAGACATCTTCTTAAGAAAAAAAGTTGGCACATTGTCTTTTATCAAAAGATATTAAATAATAGAGAAATAAAGTTATTTTTATGGGTGACTTACATTTCCCTGTACACATTATTGGCCTACATTATTTGCTTAAATAATTATACAGCGTAAAAGTGATATAAAAAGCATAGTTACACTAGTGGTTTTATAATTAAATGCATTTGCTTTAAGCATCTGGGACTAGGTGTCAGTTATATGAAATGCTAAAGGGAAAATAGTCTAGATGAAACAGTTCAGATCATATTCTTTTACTTCTTAGTTACTAAAAACACATAGTAAAAGTGCTACTCTCTATCCTTCTCACTTTGTTCTCTAATATGAAAAAGAGTAAAATGTAAACAAAGTATAAGCTCATTCTTAGTGGAAGGCACATTATCTACTTAAAGACAACTTTGGTCAGGAAGTCCCAACCGCATCACTTAACAGGGGTAGCTTGATTTTGAATTTGGAGCCCATTTCTAGGAGGCAAATGAACAGAGGCCAAAAGAAGGGGGTTGAATAGGACGGGAGGTCCTGGAAACCATGTATAATCACAGCTCTAAATTTAACATCTGCTTCCTTATCATAAATATAAAAGCCAGGCCAGAAGCACCCCAAATTTATAATTAATGTTGATAACATGATATTGTGAAACCTGTTTTAAATTCTTTCCGAGGCAAAGCCCAAATTTCATGTCTTCCAAGCCTTACTTTCCTAGTTTCACACATTGACCGAACATTTGTTTTTTAAAAAATTATTTATTTATTATTATCAATTTTACATTCTAAGATGCTGTCGTGGAGCAGTTGGGAGTAAGAGGAAGAGGGAAAGGGGAAGGGGGATAGAGCAGGAGGAGGAGGAAGGGGGGCAAGATTGAGGCCTGTGGCAGCCCCCTCATCCTGGCAGGAGAGCCCAGTAGGTTTCTGGTAGTGGCTTGGTCGTGGCTGGGCTGGATGTGGACTTTGGGGGTGTGTGGCTGAGGCCCTTGGCTCCCTGCTACCCTGGGAGCCCTGCGTGCATCTGGCAGTAGCTCAGTCATTGCTGGGCTGGATGTATATGTCCGGGGGCTGTGGCTGAGGCCCTCAGCCCTCCAGGGCCCTGGCTTGGGAGCCCAGGGCACTTCTTGTGGTGGCTTGGTCGTTGCTGGACTGTACAAAGATGTCAGTGGGGAGAGACTGAGGCCCTTGGCCCACTCCACCCCAGCTTGGGAGCCTGGGGCACTTCTGGCGGGGGCTGGGTGTTCATCACTGGGCTGGATGCGGACTTTGGGGTTGTGTGGCTGAGGCCCTCAGCACTCCTTTGACCCCAGCTTGGGAGCTTGGGTGGCTTCCAGGCCTTCTGGGTTTTATAGGTGTTCTTTGGTGGTGTTAGACCTTTACTGGCTAATATCAGAGATATGTCTCTAATCTGTGGGTGTTTTGTGTTTTCTTTCAGTTCTGGGTTGGATTATTAGCTACCCCCACCACTTAAACTCTGCACTTGAACTAATTTGTTGTCCTTTGCTTACTTCTAAAATGGGGGAACCTCCTTGGGGACCAGCACTTGGACCCTGTGGTTGAGCTAAATTTCTGCTTTGCTGTGAGTTCTCTGGGGAAGACTTTTGTGCTGCTCAGGTTTTAATTGTTGACCTATAAGCACTTCTGGTTCTTGTGAGGTCCTGTACACCTGAGTTGTATGGAAACTCTGGTCTGGTCCTGAGTCTTTTCAGTAAACTGCACCCCCTGCTGTTCTATATTCCTGACCAGTCTACACTGAGTGGGCCTGTGTTGATTGGGGGGCAGATCAGCTGTCCATGCTGTGCATCAACATTCCCCTGGTGGGCCCATCTCCCCCACTGCCTGCACTCTAAACACTTCCCATGGGTTGGGCCATGTGCCAGTCTATTGCAGTGACTCATCAGCCTTTGAGTGGCTCCTTTTTCAGTTGTCTTCTTGCTCCTATGTGGGTCCACGGGAACACTGTTAGTGGTCTTGCTGGCCTGAGGGCCACCAAGGCCCTCTTCTCCCCTGCCGACTCCAAGCAACTTCACATGAAGGGCACAGCTGCAGCTTTTTCCAGCTCTTGCTCTGTGTGCTCACCAGAACTTGAAATGGCAGGGGCTCAAAATAATCTGAGTGGCCCCTTCTTTCTCTCATTGTGGCTTCACTCACCTTCATTAAATCCGTAGGTCTCCCCCCGTCTTCTCCTGAGCTCTAGCTGCTCCAGCTTGGCTATTGCTGCTTTTTAATACTTGTAAATTGGTTGACTGTGGGATAGGATGATGCTGGGTACTGTCTGTTTCACCATCTTCATCAGAAGTTCTCCACACACTTGATTTTGGAGAGCTGTTTCATCTGTGTGTCAGGCTGGCATGAGATATGAAGTCTGTCTCTCACACTGGTGATGCTTACTCACAGGATGGTTCTGCATTCAAAATATAGCTTGGACCATGCATCTAGTATTTTAGCTTTGCCTACCAGGATGGTTTGCAAATGATATCAGTGGTTGTATCTTCAAAATAGCAGTTGAATATTTTCTGAACTCTTGAATATTTTTTCAAATGGAGTATTCTGGAGAACTCCAAAATATAATATGTATTGTAAAAATACTGATTCAACAAACATGTAGTTGAAAATGGTAACAGCCTTCTGTAGGAGGGTACTTCAAAAAGTTCGTGGAAGATTCTTATTGACTTTTAATTCTATTTTTCTACGAACTTCTTGAAGTAATATCATATACTCTCAGGACAACACAAGCGTTATTTATCCAGAAACCTGAAGGAGATATAGTGAGAAAATTTTATATCAAAATGAGATCACCAACAGAATCTAACAACTGCCTGTACTTCTTATTACGAACATCAAAGTCAGACAGGTAGAACATGAAACTTGTAATAAATACTAAAAAAGATATAATTCAATAATGTTAAGACATTATCTCTTGGAAATTAATTTATTATTGAACCATTGACTATTATGTGATTAAGGCTATGTTCCATGCAGATGAGTCTGAATCTTACCTGGCTTAAAGATGGCTATTGTAGGATGGGGTTATTGCTATGGGAAAACTTATTTATCTTATCATATAAATCTTATTGAAGGTAATTTACAGCAGTAAGCTCAAAGGATATGTACGTAGCATACTAGAGGATGTCAGGCTGGGAGATGTTCCAGGATCACGGATTCTCCATTCTTCTCAGATCTCCCTGTCTGAGACCCAATTAGTTTGCATGAAACCCAGAGTCTCATCCAACACTTCACAATTCAAATATGCCACCCTGAAACTCCAGCATGATTCTCTAACATGATTACAAAATCTGCCGTTAACCGGCACTTGTAACTTGGCACTGATAGTTTACTTCACTGTGAGCATCTTCTTTCTACATTGCCCGCAGGGTACATAATAATGACCAGGTGTTACATATGCCAAATATGGATTGGCTTAGCATGGAGGCCTTGACAAAGTCTTTCCCATATGTGGTGACTTGCTTACATATCTTTAGAAATGAGAATAAGTCAGGCACTGGTGTTTGTTTGTTTGTTTGTTTTTTCAAGACCAGGGCTAATCTACATGCTTACTAATAAATAATGTATTTATTTATTTTTATATTTTATTTTATTTTACTTTTCAATATATATTGTAGTTGATTTTCATGCTCCTTTACCCATTCCTCTCCCCCCACCCGCCCACATCATATCTGTTCACTTGACTTAAACAGTTCAAGGAATTTTTGTGGTTATTCTGTCTTCTTCCCCCACTGTGATTTGTTTGTGTGTTTATTTATTTATTTATTTTTAGCTTCCACAAATAAGTGAGACATGTGGTATTTCTCTTTCTGTGCCTGACTTGTTTCACTTAATATAATTTTCTCTAAATCCATCCATGTTGTTGCGAATGGTAGTATTTTGTTCTTTTTTTATAGAAGAGTAGTATTCTGTTGTGTAGATATACTACAGTTTCCTTATCCACTCATCTGATGATGGACATTTGGGCTGGTTCCAACTATTGGCTATTGTAAATAGAGCTGCAATAAACATTGGAGTACAGGTATCCCTTCGGTATGATGATTTCCATTCCTCTGGGTATATTCCCAACAGTGGAATATCTGGGTCATATGGTAGATCTATCTGTAATTGTTTGAGGAACCTCCATATCATTTTCCATAAAGGCTGCACCATATTGCAGCCCCACCAACAGTGTATGAGAGTTCCTTTTTCACTGCAACCTCACCAGCACTTATCATTCTCAGTGTTTTGGATGTTAGTCATCCTAACAGGGGTGAGATGGTATTTCAAAGTGGTCTTGATTTGCATTTCGCAGATGCTGAGTGAGGTTGAGCATTTTTTCATGTGTCTGTCGGCCATTTGTATATCTTTCTTTGAGAATGCCTATTCATCTCCTTTGCCCATCTTTTAATTGGGCTATTTGTTTTTTTGCTGTAAAGTTGTTTGAGTTCCTCATATATTCTGTATATTAATCCTTTGTCAGATGTATATTTTGCAAATATTTTCTCCCACTCTGTTGGTTGCCTTTTTACTTTGTTGATTGCTTATTTTGCTGTGCAGAAGCTTTTTAGTTTGATATAATCCCATTTGTTTATTTTTCCTATAGTCGCCTGTGCTTTTTGCATCCTATTCATGAAGTCTGTACCCACTCCTACTTCCAGAAGTGTTTCCCCTATGTTTTCTTTAAGGAGTTTTATTGTTTCAGGATGTATATTTAATTCTTTAATCCATTTTGAGTTGATTTTGATATATGGTGAAAGGTACAGGTCTAGTTTCATTCTCCTACATATAAGTATCCAATTTTCCCAGCACCACTTGTTGAAAAGGCAGTCTCTTCCCCAGTATGTAGACTTGCTGCCTTTGTCAATGATCAGATGGCTGTAGGTATATGGGTTGATTTCTGAGTTCTCTTTTCTATTCCATTGATCTGTGTATCTATTTTTATGCCATTACCATGTTGTTTTGGTTATTATAGCTTTGTAATATAGTTTAAAGTCAGGTAGTGTTATGCCTCCAGCTTTATCTTTTTTGCTCAGGATTACTTTGGCTATGCATGGTCTTTTGTTGTTCCATATAAATGTCTGGATAGCTTTTTCCATCTCAGAGAAAAATGTCTTTGGAGTTTTGATGGGGATTGCATTGAATGTGTAGATTACTTTGGGTAATATGGACATTTTCACAATGTTAATTCTTCCAATCCAAGAGCAAGGGATATCTTTCCTTCTTCTTGTGTCCTCTTTAATTTCTCTCAACAGTGGTTTGTAGTTCTCTTCGTAGGGATTTTTCACATCCTTGGTCAGCTTTATTCATAAGTATTTTATTTTTTTGGTGGGTATTATAAATGGGCTAGCTTTCTTGATTTCTTTTTCTGCATGTTCACTGTTGGAGTATAGAAATGCTACTGATTTTTGTGTGTTGATTTTGTATCCTGCAACTTTGCTGAAATCTTTTATCAGCTCTAGGAATTTTTTTTTTATGGAGGCTTTAGGCTGCTCAATATATAGGATCATACCATCTGCAAACAGGGCCAGGTTGACTTCATCCTTTCCAATTTGTATGCCCTTTATTTCCTTCTCTTCTCTGATTGCTCTGGCTAGTACTTCCAACACTATTTTGAATAGGAGTGGTGAGAATGGGCATTCTTATCTAGTTCCTTATCATCCATTCAGGATGATATTGGCAGTGGGCTTATTGTATATGGCTTTAATTATGTTGAGATACTTTCCATCTATGCCTAACTTGTAGAGAGTCTTTATCATGATAGAATGTTGAACTTTGTTAAATGCTTTTTCAGTGTCTACAGAGATGATCATATGGTTTTTGTCTTTGCTTTTAGGTATTTCTGAGATGTCAGTTGTATTATCACCTTTTTCATTTCTAATTTTTGTTATTTGGGTCTTCTCTCTTCTTAATCTTGCTAAAGGTTTGTTGATTTTATTTATCTTTTCAAAAAACCAACTTTTTGTTTCATTGATCTTTTGTATTGTTTTTTGGGTTTCTGTCTCACTTAATTCTGCTCTGATCTTAATTATTTCTTTCCATCTACTAACTTATGCTTGGATTGTTCTTGTTTTTCTAGATCTTTAAGGTGAAGTGTTAGGTTTTTTTATTTGCCATCTTTCCATTCTTCTGAAGTAAGCATTTAATGTGTTAAATTTCCCCCTTAATACTGCTTTTGCAGTATCCCACAGGCTTTGGTATGATGTGTCAGTATTTTCATTAGTTTCAAGAAATTTTTTGATTTCCTGTTTAATTTCTTCTTGGACCCATATGTCATTAAGTAGAATGTTGTTTAATTTCTATGTGTTTGTATAGTTTCCAGAGTTTCATTTATTATTGATTTCTAATTTTAATCTATTGTGATTAGAAAAAATACATGGAATAATTCCAATTTTTTTGAATTTCTTGAGACTTGCTTTGTGACCTAATATGTGGTCTATCCTGGAGAATGTTCCATGTGCTGCTGAGAAGAATGAATATTCTAAGGTTGTTGGATGGAGTTTTCTATAGATATCTGCCAATTCCAATTGGTCTAAAGTATTGTTTAGATCTTGTGTTTCTCTATTGATTTTTTGCCTAGATGATCTGTCCAATGATGAGAGTGGGGTGTTCAGGTCCCCCAATATTATGGTGTTGGTGTCTATCTCTTTCTTTAGGTCTAATAGTGTTTGCTGTGTAAATCTGGCTGCTCTGATGTTGGGTGCATATATATTTATGATTGTTATGTCTTCTTGATGGATAGATCCTATTATCATTATATAGTGGCCTTCTTTATCTCTTTTTATGGTTTTTGCTTTAAAGTCTGTTTTATCTGATATAAGAATAGCTACTCCATTTTGTTTTTCATTTCTGTTTACATGATATATCTTTTTCCATCCTTTCACTCTTAGTCTATGTGTGTCTTTACAGGTCAAGTGAGTCTCTTGAAGACAGCATATTGTTGGGTCCATCTTTTTAATCCAGGCAGTTAATCTGTGTCTTCTGAATGGGGAATTTAATCCCTTTACATTTAGAGTTATTATTGAAAGGTGTTGACTTACATCTAGCCTTTTACTGATTTTTGTTTAGGTGTCTTAAGTATCTTTTGTTCTTTTCTTTCTAATTTTCTGTTTGTCTTCTGTATTTGTTGGTTTCTTGGGGTGATAAATAAACTATTTTTTTTATCTCTTGTTAGCATTTTTGTTTTGCTTGTAGGTATTGCTCATTCTTGAGTATTCATGGCAGTTATGGTTGTTTTTGTGGCATCAAATCCAGTACTTCCTTGAGAATTTCTTGTAGGGCTGGTCATGTGGTAGTGAACTCTCACAATTTTGTTTGTCTGAGAAATATACTATTTGTCCTTCATTTCAGAAGGATAGCTTTGCTGGGTAAAGTATTCTTGGCTGGCAATTTTTGTCTCTTAGTGTTTTCAAGATATCATCCCATTCTTTTCTGGCTTTTAGGGTTTTGGATGAAAAGTCTGATATTATCCTGATTGGGGCTCTGTTATAGGTGACTTGCCACTTCTCTCTTGCAGCTTTTAAGATTCTCTCTCTGTCTTTGAGATTTGCCAGTTTGATTATGACATGTCTTAGAGAATATCTTTTTGGGTTTGAATGTTTTTGGGGATCTTTGGGCTTCCTGAATCTGGAGATCTGTGACTTTCCCTATACCTGGGAAGTTTTCTGTTATTATTTCATTGAATATGTTTTCAATGCCATTTCCTTTTACCTCCCCTTCTGGAACACCCATGATTCAGATATTTGAGTGCTTAAGGTTGTCTGTAGTCTCTCTTAGATTTTCTTCAATTTTTGTTGATTCCTTTTTTGTTTTTTTCTGGACTGCCTGTGTTAATTCAAACAGCGTGTCTTCCAGGTCAGAAATTCTCTCTTTTGCTTGTTCAAGTCTGCCGGTTAAACTCTCTGTTGTGTTTTTTATTTTGTTGAATGAATCCTTCAGCTCCACAAGCACCGCTACATTCTTTTTCAAGGCATTGATTTCTTTGTACATTTCTTCTTTCAGATCCATTATATTTTTTCTCATTTCATTGTGTTGTCTAACTGAGTTTTCTTTTATCGAATTTAGTTTCTTTAGAATTGTTGCTCTAAATTCCTTGTCCATCATTTCAACAACTTCCTGTTCTATAGGATCTAGTGCTTGAGAATTATTATTTTCCTTTGGTGGCAATGTACTTTCTTGATTTTTCATATTTCTGGTGTCTTTCCTTTGGTGTTTTGTCATTGTGTCCAGGGGTATCACAGTCCACTTGTTTCACCCTGATGTCTGGCTTGGATCCTGAAGGGACTGCTGCTTCTGGTCAGCAGGAACTAGCTTCGGCTGGGTTTCCCATTGTGCCTGCCTGTTCTGGGACAGCTGGCTAGGGGTGTTGGGGCCCCGAGGCTCTTAAGTCTCTCCCAGGGGCAGGGATTGGCCTGGACTGGAGGTTCCACCCCCACTGCCTTCTCAGGCATGGCTGGCTCTGGGTGAGAGGGCCCTGAGCCTCTTAAGTCTCTCCCAGGGGCAGGGACCAGCCTGGGCCAGAAGTCCCACCCCACCTGCCTTCTCCAGCACAGCTGGCTTGGGGTATGGGGACCCTGAGCCTCTTAAGTCTCTCCTGGTGATGGGAGCGGCCTGAGCCAGAAGTCCAGCCCCACCTGCCTGTTCTGGGACAGCTGGCTTGGGGTGTGGGGGCCCCAAACCTCTTAAGTCTCTCCTGGCTTGCTTTCTCCAGCCTGGCAGGCTCGGGGCATGTGGGACTAGAAGCCCTAAAGTCTCTCTATGCAGAGGGGAGCAACCTGAACTAGCGTCCCACAATGCATATTTCTTGCCTTTTCTAGTGCAGATCTTGGGTCTTTTGTCATAGCTCCTTAACAGCTGCAAATTGGTCATTCTGTGGGAGAGAGTGACACCAGGAACTGACTACTCCACCATCTTGATTGTAATTCTAAATAATGTATTTAAAGGAAGGTCATTTATATACACAGATTTTATAGAAGAAACTTTATACTGAGGTTCCTACATAAGAATGGGTTAAGCAGGCAATATCTTGGAACATTGAAAGAATGTTCACCAAAATGTGTTAAAATCTTACATATAACACTTGTGAGTTAGTGATTCCTAGTATATTCCCAAAGTGTTAAAGTATATGTTAAAGATTAAAAATGTGAACAAAATTATTTGTATATAACATCTGAAACAACTATGCAGAATTTTAGAGTTTCTAGAAATAAGTCCTAAAAGGAGGTCCCTGAATTCAGGTGGCTATTTGCTGATTGAATTTGGATTATTGCCATTTAAAAATGAAGAAAAAGCAATCAAACCAAAAGAGAGAGAGAAAAAAAAAAAAAGGAAGTCAAAGAGATTTCAGCTGATTTAGTCATGGTTACATAGTAACTCAGTGGCAGAACTGGAAAGTGGAGCTCAGGTTTTCTGTGCTGAAGTCTAGGAATCCAATGAAGTAAACTTCCAGTAAGCAGAGCATAGCACTGAAGTTCCAGACTAGAACTCTATTATTGAATTTGGTATAAAAATAAAATTCATTTCACTCAAATGGGAACTATTAGTTGTTCAAAAATAATAGTGGGATATAATTTCCTATTATTTTGACTTTGCTCCTAATCTGTGTCTGATGGCTGGGTAATGATAAAAAATTGAAGTGTGAAGCTATGTGCAGGAATAATCATTAGGCTAAGAGGACAGAACCAGTACTGGGTAGGAACTGTAAGCTACTGTCTTAGGCTATAAAATATTCCCAGTAGTTTTTGGACCATCACATTGTGCTTAATATCAAGCATTAATTGACTCAGCTTGCAGATAATAACAGGTTCATAGGAAACCAAGTGTCATTTGCTTTTACCTAAAGTGATGCTAAAGTACATTACCAATAGATTATCATTTAAAATGACCATCATTTAAAGAAATCCTTTTACTCAAAAAGTGAAATTTAGAGCAATCTACTCTAAACTGAAGGTTTGGGTGGCTATTTGCATCCATTCTCATTCTCATGGGAAATTTTGAATTCCCTTCTACCCCCATCATGGGGAATTAGGGGAATTTCAGACAAGGTGCTCACCTTGGAAAAGAATGACAAGGTATGGGTAGTGGAGGAAGACATAGGGGTGAGTATTTACTAAAGCCATTTAGTTTGCTCACTGTATTAGTCTGTTTCTGTCGCTTAGGACAGAATACCTGAAACTGGGTAATGTACAAAGAGTGAAATTTATTTCTTACAGTTTTGGAGTCTGGGAAGTCTATGGTCCAGGGGTACATCTGGTGAGGGCCTTCTTCTTGGTGATGACTCTCTACAGCAATGCAGAATATCACCTGGCAAGAAAATGCCCTGAGCAAGAGTCAGCTAACCTTCTTACTTGCTCTACTTATAAAGACATCAGAACCATGCCTAATACTCCATGAACCATGAATGGATCAATGCATTCACAAGGGCACAGTCCTCACAATCTAATTGCCTTTTTCTTAATACTAAAACTTCAGTTTTATTACATATTTCATGTTTTTTTGCACCATATCATATACCTACCAATAGCTGAAGTTCTAAACAGTTTGTATTTTTTTAAATAATAAGGTTTTATATTGATGTTAATCTATATGTTTCTTAGGTACAATTACAATGTTAATTAACTTTTACCACAAGGTGGACATATTTTATCAAAAGTACAATTGTCATTACTAGATAATTAAAGCATATAGAAATAAATACTCATAATATTGTGTCCATATAATATACATATACATATGTAATATATTTTGCTTTTTAAATGTTATTATTATTTTTATTTACACATATTTATGGGGTACAGAGTTGACAATCCATATTTGTGTACAGTATGTGATGATCAAATCAATATTATTAGCATGTTCATCATTACAAATCATAATTACTTTTTGTGTTCCTTACCCAATTACTCCTTATCTCCCATCTCCCTCCCCCTTTCCCACCTGTAGTAACTAAAGGTCTATTCTTTCCTTCTGGAAGTTCAATGTTTTATTGTGATCTTTCTTTCTTTCCTTGTTTCTTAGCTCCCTATGAGTAAGGACAAGTGGTAACAATCTAACCACTTCTTAAAGGCCCCACCTTTCAAATATTTGAATTTACCACCCTCTTAGCATTGTTACAATGGGGATCAAGCTTCAATGAGTTTTGGGGGGACTTTCAATTCACAGTACTCATGATTAGTCCAAAGAATGAGAAAAGAAGACAAATCAGGAGTAGAAGTGAGACAGTGTGAAATCAAGTGGGCATGGAGCATGGAGGGGTCTTTTATTAATCTGTATTGATTTTCACATATGTGGTTTATTAGTTTTGGAGGGCATGTGTGAATATATGCTTTACATATGTGCTATGTCTTGTTTCCTTTTACTGAGAATCCCTGACATAGTGTAGGGATTAGAGTCAGCAATGGTGGGTCTAAATTAACAAAAAGCAGATCTCAAAAACAGTTCAATTAAAGATCATTAATAACTAATAATCACATGAGAAGATAGGGCATGTTTGGGCCAATGCATACAAACAAAGGAAACATTTTATATGAAAAATGTGTTCTCTCTACAATACATGTTTGCACCCACTGGGATAACTCTGGAAGTAAGAAAGTGCAATGTAGTTAGTTGGGTTGCTACAAGGTTACCAATGCTTTGCCCCTGAACATGATTTTCTTTTCTTTTCTTTCTTTTTTTTTTTTTTTTCATTCTTCTTCTTGACCAGAATACTTACAGACTTGGCAGAGTAGAGACAATGACCTTGAATACATATTCTCAATAGATAAGATAAACAGGTTGTTAAAGTACCTCTTGATGTGACAGGACCAAAATGCCTCATAAAAAACTGAGTGTTCATTTTATTCCAAGAAGAGTGTTGGGTAAATGACTCTGGTTCTGGGCCAGATGTTGTTTAACAACCTGAACTAGTGGCAACGGAGACTTGCTGTGCTACTTTAGAAAACGTGTTGATTACCATTGTCGCTCTTCCTGGTGGCAGTCTTTCTCATCATTTGCCACAGCTGAGAGGGCAGGCCTCTCCCACAAAGTTGTTTAGATGACAGATGATTCTTGCATGAAAGCTCTGGGTTAACTACCTTTCTAGAGATTCCTTTCCAGCTCAAGCTGGGATTACAGAAACCATTCAGCAAATGAACAATGACTGCACCAGCTGTTCTATCTATAACATATTGAGGCTCTTCAACTTGTATGAAGCCTGGTACAATTTATCTGTACAAGTGCTGCAGGTGGAAAGCTATTAAATTTTCATTTATGCTGGCACTTCACTAGAGGCATTCAAGCCTCCCAGAGCTGGAAAGGGTTGCATTCTTAAATGATAGGATTCACAAGAAGTTCAAATCTTATGGAGAGAAGTAGGAATATGTAGGCGATGACCCTGTTTGTTTATAATGTCTCCTTGGTTTGTGAACTCATTCAGTGTCTTGTCATCCCCTGCCTCTCCAGATGCTGCTGGGCCAGATTCATTAGCTGATTAACCCTTCTTTTTATTTTAATTTCAAACATTTCTAATGTCCAAATAACAAACATTTCTCTTGCTGGCCTATGGCTGACCTTGGCCACTGGGCTTCTTTTTAATATGCTAGTTGGCTCCAGCTTAGTCCTCAAAACTTGCCTGAAGTTATCATTCTGTGATGCTGTATGAAGAAAACTGATTAAAAATGATCCCCAAATCTAAACCAACACAAGAATGGATATATGTATATGAGTATGTCTTTGTGTGTGTGTGTGTGTGTGTGTATACAAATTTGTATATATACACACACACGTATCCACATATATACATTTATATATATATACACACACACATATATATACATATACATATACACACACACATATATATATGCACACACACACACACACACACACACACACATATATGTTTAACCCAAACACAGACAGAAGAGATTCAAATAGGATTAATACATCCTAGTTTGGGGCATGACACATCTACAGTGAGTAGGAAAGGGAGAAAAATATAGAAATCTATTAACCCTCAACTTAGAGACTGAGGGTAAAGTGACATCTTTAAATTCCTTCTAATTTGTTCAAGAAAGGATTTCATCCTTGAGTCTGAATGTTGTTTGAACACAAGTCCAACTTACGTGCAATGGAACCTGTTGGATTCCTGATGATTTGGTGGAATTCCTATATCTGCTTTATGAGACGGCTGCATAAGATGGGTCTTAATCACTGTGTTTTTGCATTTGAAAGGACATTAAAATAATAGCTACATATCTTAGGGGACCTATGATATGACAGCTCTGTGCTGTGATAGTTCTCCTCTTTTATTCTTTTTCCATTCTCCTTCTCCTCAAAACATATAGAAGCCAGCCAGAGATTTTCTAAACTCCTTTTGTCTTTGATTTTTAAAACATTTACCATGTTCCTGGCTTTCTGCTAAGCATGTGGCCTTCATTATTTCATTTAGCACCCCCAACAAGCAGCAGAGGTATGCATTATCAGCACCTTTTTATAGACAGGAAACTGAGGCTCAGAGAGGTAAAGAAACCCATGAAAGGTCCTATAATCAGTAAAAGATATAGCTGAGATTCAAATCCATGTCTCACTTCAAAAGCTTTCGCACCCCCACATGACAGACCTGCATCAACTCTAACTCCATGTTTTCTTTAAAAAGGTTTAGAGAGAGACCAGTCCTTAACTTGGGTTAAAAAGGAATTCTACAGATCTAAATCTCAAAATACTTTAAAATTAATGATATAAAAAACAATGTAAAGAAGCCCAGGTATTCTCAGGGATCAGAATAGTTGCTATTCCCATAGTCTTGTATCTATTTCATCAAATATGAGTTGATTATGTTTCAATAAAAAAGACAACTGAGACTTCAAGGTAGAAAATTTAAAGTCCTCTTTTGAGGCTATGACAGTCAGTGAATGTTTGATTCTCCTCTATTGTTATGTCACAAGGGCAAATATAGATCTAACTACAAAATGTGATTTTATTCCTCTCCATATTCTAGACAGAAAATGAATTAAGCTGTAGTGACCTCTACTCAAGAGAAACATGGCTGGAGAGTCACAGGCAGGACAAGCAGTTGCTCACCCCAGAGGCAGTGCTCCTGTGGATTGATAGGTGTCTTTTGAATTAAATGTGGCAGTTGTCTTGGAGGGTTTAGTAAAGTTGAATGCTGAGAAATGACGGTCCTGTGGATGCCTTTTGTGAAACAGATCATCAATATGCAGGTAGGGATTTGTCTAAAACCCCAAATACTGAAATAACTATCTTTACAAAATGGAACATGGCTTTTATGATGTAAATATTCAGCAACTCAAGGTCAAGAGGAGTTTCAATAAAAAAGAAAAAGCACATAGTTCAATTACATTTTGCCTGCTTTGACAGGATTTTGCCTCTGAAGATCGGCATGTCTTTGGACAGAGAACATCCTTCTGGTGTGGACTTCAGGCATTGTGGGCAGTTGTTTGGTTACCTTTGTGCTGCCAGTGGATTAGGGGGGCTGCTTGATTATGGAGCTGGTTGTCAGCTCCTTGTGTATCTTCCTGCTGTTCTCATCCTTTGGAGGGGTCACACCTCTACCTTCTTCCTTCACTGCTCACCTTAGGCACAGCAGGTGCTTGTACCCCCTGGCACCACCATGAACCTGGAAGCATTGCATCTGCACGCCAAGCTGATTGTGTCAACTGTTGAACATTTGTATACTTAAACCTTGCCAAAAGCTAAATTGGCACAATGTTTTCTAAAAATTTATTCTTTACATTTGCAAGTAAATATTTTTTTTTTTTTTTTTTGTCTTTTTCGTGACTGGTACTCAGCCAGTGAGTGCACCAACCATTCCTATATAGGATCCGAACCCGCGGTGGGAGCGTCGCTGCGCTCCCAGCGCCGCACTCTCCCGAGTGCGCCACGGGCTGGGCCCGTAAATATGTTTTTAAAAGCTTTTCTCTGCTTATTTTTTTTTTGTGGCATTTTCTCTTATTTGTCACGAATTTGCTCTTAATCCTCAATTCATTGTTAGTTTCAGGTTACTCAATATCTATTGATATTTAAACACCTTTAAGCATGTTTCATGGTGGCACTGGCCATGACATGCAATTTTGAGCTTCTCAGAGCATCCCAAAGCAGGGTAGATGGAAGAAAAAAATCTAGAATCCTCACTTTTTCAGAGGAAGTGAGGCCAGTTATTTCAGTATCCTAAAATGTATAAAATCATTGCTATTCGAAACCACAAGATTGTTTAAACATCCATGAGGCAGTTTTCTGTATCTCAGAATGAGATCCTTTAGCTTCTCTGTATATTACATTCAGTGTCTGATGAACAATCCCCAATGCCTGTACACTTGTCCTGTTAGTAGTCTGAAGACTTCATTCTCAAAAATTGTACAAGTTGACATTTATTTATCCTATTTATAAGTAGTTTAGTGCCTGTTACAAGTAGCCTTGCCAATATTGTTCTAGAATCATCAGGTTCAATAAAATCCTTTTGGCCTGGAATTTCATTGATCCTACTCATCTCACTGGGCTCAACCAGACCTTCTAAGCTTTTTTACTTTTTTTCCCCTAAGTCGGAGTCCCTGTGATCAGTCCTGCCTTAGCAGGTGCACTTAAAGTTCATTCACCTCGAGGGATCACAGATTCCCATGTGTGCCAAATGATGTAGGAAGATATTGTGAAAAGGAAATTTAGTAAGTCCATCTGACTGGTATCTCACGAGACTCACTCGGCATATGGGCCAATTATGCTTTTGTGATTCTCATAGCCTTTGTCTTTAAAAAAAAAAATCGTGGTAAAATATACATAACATAAAATTTACCATTTTAATCATTTTTTAAAAAAGTATATACAGCGGAAAATGTGGTACATCTACACAATGGAATACTACTCAGCTATAAAAACGAATGAAATACTGCCATTTGCAACAACATGGATGGACCTTGAGAGAATTATATTAAGTGAAACAAGTCAGGCACAGAAAGCGAAATACCACATGTTCTCACTTATTGGAGGGAGCTAAACATTAATATATAAATTCACACACACACATACACACACACACACACACAAATCGGGGGGGGGAGGGAAGAAGATATAACAACCACAATTACTTGAAGTTGATACAACAAGCAAACAGAAAGGACATTGTTGGGGGGGAGGGGGGGGAGGGAGAAGGGAGGGAGGTTTTGGTGATGGGGAGCATTAATCAGCTACAATGTATATCGACAAAATAAAATTAAAAAAAAAAAAAAAAAAAACTGTAAAAAAAAAAAAAAAAAAAAAAAAAAGTATATACAGTTTAGTGGCTTTAAAAATGTTTGCATTTTTGTGCAATCATAACTGCTATCCATCTCCAAAACTTTTTCATCTTGTAAAACTGAAACCCTGCATCCATTATTCGTTAAACAATATCTCCCTGTTTCTCCCTTCCCCCACCCCCTGGCACCCACCATTTTACTTTGTTTCTATGAATTTGACTACTCTAGGGACCTCATGTATGTGGGATCACATAGTATTTGTCTTTATGTGACTGGCTTATTTCACTTAGCATAATGTCTTTAGGGTTCATCTGTGTTGTAGCATGTTTCAGAATTACCTTCCTTTTTAAAGCTTACTAATATCCTATTTTATGTATGTACCACATTTTGTTCATTCATTCATCTGTTAATGGACACTTGGGTTGCTTCTATTTTTTGGCTATTGTGAATAATGCTGCTATGAACATGGGTATACAAATATCTACTTGAGTCCTTGCTTTCAATTCTTTTGGATATATACCCAGAAGTGGAATTGCTGGATCATATGGTAATTCTATCTCTAACTTTTTGAGAACAGCTATGCTGTTTTCCACTGTGGCTGCACCATTTTACGTTCTCACCAAAAGTGCACAAGGATTTCAATTTCTGTTCATTCTTACCAACACTTATTTTCTAGTTTTTTTTTTTTTTTTTTTGATAAAAGCCATTCTAATGGATGTGAAGTGGTATTTCACTGTGGTTTTGGTTTGCATTTCCCTAAAGATGAGTGATGTTGAGCATCTTTTCATGTGCTTATTTGCCATTTGTATATCTTCTTTGGAGAAATGCCAATTCATATTCTCTGCCCATTTTTAAATCAGGTTTTTTGTTTTTGTTGTTGAGTTGTAGGAGCTCTTTATATTTTCTGGATATTAGCCCCTTATCAGATATATATTTTGCAAATATTTTCTTTCTTTCTGTGGGTTGTCCTTTTACTCTGTTGGTAGTGTCCTTTGATGCATAAAAGTTTTAAATTTTGATATAGTCCAATTTATCTATTTTTTTCTTTTGCTGCCCATGTAGACTATATTTATTTATTTTTTATATTGAGTCTCTTCATAGTGTTTTTATCCCTATGAAGTAATTTGGCTACTTTAGCCTTTCCTCGAGCTTCATGTTATAGACCTTTAATTAGCCTCACTGTCAAATGTGTTTCTCACTGCTATAGGCTTTGCTATCTAGCCTGGAGTGTTGCTCCACATCGAGGGCTGGCAAGCAGGCTGTGGGGCTAATGGACTTACAGCCCCTGCTGACTTCTGTTTATGCTCTCTCTAAAACTGGAATTTTGTTCTAAATAATAACATTTCATTTGGTTTACTTGATAGCCTCAAGATTGCACCTTCTTTTTCCTGTCTTCATGCACTGTTCACTGGTGCTTATATTATGTTTGTGCAGTTTGTTTTATTTCTATTGGTGTCATCTGAGAAATTAATGAACATGATAGATACCCTCATGTATGTCAACATGTTTTGTTTCTTTTTTAACATCCTTCTTTTAATGCATCTGAACCCCCTTTCAAACAAAAGCTTAACTGGAAGCTTAGTACCGCTGAGCAGCAGTTGCTGTTTAGAGCAGGGGATGATGAAGTTCAGCCTCCTGCTTTCCTTTGTCCAGTTCCTGAAGTTTTTCCTCTGAACCCACATAGAGGCTTTGTAGAGTCTACTCAGGACAGAAAGGCCTGCTGAGGGGGTGGGAAATGGAACAGAATCATGTGCTCCTCCTTCTCCAACCCTACTTACATCAAAGCAATTCTGTATTCATACGTTAAATGTATTTAGAAGCCCATGTAACATTCGACTTAACCAATTCACTGTTCAAAGATCCCCAATCTAGTTCTCAGGCCAGAACCATAACCCACATGGGGCTGAGGACTTGACCACAATCCGCCTCTTGTGACACACCAGTGTGGATATTGACCCAGGTTATTGATGAGTATTTCACGTGCGGAAGATTCAAAAGCCAGAGTAGAGTCACCCGGTAAGGAGACCAGCTCTGAGACAGAGAACTTTTAATTTTGATCTATAGAAATTTTAAACTAGAAGGAAACTCAGAGATCATCTACCACAGAGACTGAAAATGGTGTGTTTGGTTTGCATCGTATTTTTAAATGAGTTGTCAGCATTAAAAAATCAGAAATGCTTATATAAAAATCCTGATTCCTAGCTTCTCTTGAAAAAAATGAGGTCTAACAACATTAGGTCTGTGATCCTGTTCGGCAGTTATGAATCACCAGGGAGCTTGAAACATCCCAATGTCCAGTCTGCATCCCAGGCAAATATAATGATATTCTTTGGGGGTAGTACCCTGACATCAGTATTTTTTAAATTGCGGTGAAAAAAATATTAAGTTTACCATCTTAATCATTTTAAGTGGACAGTTCAGAAGTGTTGCACATATTCCCATTGTAGTGCAACAGATCTGTAGAACTTTTCATCTTGCAAAACTGAAATGCTGGGTCCATTAAATACTAATTCTCAACCCTCCCCTTCAGTCCTTGGCAATAACCTTTTGACTTTCGGTTTCTATAATTTTGTCCACTTTAGATACTTTGTATGAGTGGACTCATACAGTATTTCTCCTTTTGTGACTGGTTTATTATTATTATTATTACCCTTGAGATTCATCCACCTTGTAGCATGTGATTAGATTTTCTTCTTTTTTAAAATGGCATAATATTCCAATATTCCTGTGTGTTTATGTACCACATTTTCTTTTTTTTCTTTGATTTTTATTTGCTGCTAAGCACAATATTGTAATAACTGTAAAAGAATTTTTTTGAGAAAAGAGGTTTATAATTCTCTTTAACATAATTGTTTCTTTTGTATTAGCTTTCATTGTTATTAATTCATTTGTTTATTTGATAAATATTTATTGAGGCTCCTATAGACCAGGCTCTATTCTAAACACTGGGGATACAGCAGGGAACAAATAATCCTGCCCTCATGGGGTTTTGATTTGAATGTGGGGAGAAAGAAAATAAACAAATACTATGCAAGACTGTACCATATTTTCTTTATATATTTATCTGTCAATGAATATTTGGGTTGCTTCCACCTCTTGGTATTATGAATAATGTTGCTTTAAATATGGATGTGCAGATATCCCTCTGAGATGCGGCTTTGAATTCTTTTGGATATATACCCAGAAGTGGGATAGCTGTATCATATGGTAATTCTATTTTTAATATTGTGAGGAATCTCCATACTGTTTTCCACAGTGGCTGCACAATTTTACATTCCCACCCAAAGTCTATGAAGATTCCAGTTTCTTCACGTCCTTACCAATACAATATGTCTTATTTTCTTTTCTTTTGATAACAGCCCACCTAACGGGTGTGAGGTGATATCTGATTATTGTTTTGAGATAGGAGGTGCTCAGTCCTGGGTTTGGGTTTCAGGACACACCTCTGAGATTCAAGCCACTCCTTGAGGTGTCAGGCCCCTTCTCTGGGCTCTCTGCTAGAGGAGAGTTACTGTTGCTGGTTGGACCTATTTTGGGCACCAATGGAGACCTCAGGGGGGCTGACTTATGCAAATCCAGTGGCTGGGCATGCTCAGTAGAAAGGGGTTATATAACTTTAATAGCCAAGCATGCTCAATAAAGTGGAATTTATATTCATTAGATAGTATGAATATGTATTAGATAGCAAGACTATAAAAGTTGAATCCCAGCAGAAGGTGGGGTTGTTGCTCTCTTTCCTGGGGCCAATGTGCACTTCGCTGGTTGAGGTGTGTATTTCCTTTTTTCGTACCAAACTTACTTTTGGCAAATGGCTGCTCATTCTCTTGAGTCAGCATGCACTTTAAGTGTGTATTTTTGTATTAAACCTAGTGTGGACCCTGTTTGGTCTCTGGAACTAGGCTGCACTCTCTCTGTGAAATCTGTACCCTTATTCGTTGCATTAAACTTGTTCCCACTTTCTACTGTGACTCTGCCTTTGAATTCTTTCCTGTGACACAGTCAAGAATCTGGTAAGAGGATGGGGTGGGTTGAGGCTGGCTGTCAGGCCTTCCTGGACCCCTTAACCTCTGGCATCAGTTTTGATTTGCGTTTCTCTTACGACTAGTGATGTTGTGCATCTTTTCATATGTTTGTTGGCCATTTGTATATCTTCTTTGGAAAATTGTCTATTCAAGTCCTTTTTAAATCAGGTTATTTGTCTTTTTTGTTCTTGAGTTGTAGACATTTCTTATATACAAGAGTGCTTCAGAAAGTTCATGTAAAAACAGAATTAAAAGATAACACAAACCTTTTCATAAACTTTTTGAAGACCCCTCATATTGTGAATATTAATCCCTCATCAGATATATAATTTGCAAATTTTCTCCCATTCCATAAGTTTCCTTTTCTCTGTTGATGATTGATGTGCTGAAGTTTTAAGTTTGATATAGTCTCATTATCTATTTTTTGTTCTTATTGTTTGTGTTTTTGGTGTTATATGCAAGAAATCATTGCCAAATCCAATATCCTGTTACAGTTCTCCTATCTTCTTTTCTAGGAGTTGTATAGTTTTATAGTTCTTACATTTAGGCCTTTAATCCATTTTGAGTTAATTTTTGTGTATAGTGTAAGGTGAGTCCAGTTACACTCAATGACATGTTGATATTCAGTTGTCTCAAAACCATTTGCTGAAGAGACTATTCTTTCCTCATTATGTATTTTTGGCACCCTGGACTGTGGACTTCCTAACCTCCAAAACCATAATGAATAAATATTGTTTCATTGTAAATCACCCAGTTTCAGATATTTTGTTATAAGCAACAGAAATGGACTAATACAGTGATGACAAAATTACCTGTTTTATATCAAGTATACAATAACATAGATTAATAATTACTTTAATGTTTCTTTTCTATACCAGATTAAAGTGATTTATGCACCTACATTACAATATTTTAGGATGGTAAGTTTGTCTATATACTTACCTTTACCAGAGAGCTTTATGGCTTTTTATGGTTTTGTGTTGCCATTTATTGTACATTTGCTTCAACTTGAAGTACTCTCTTTAGCATTTCTTATAGGGCAGTTCTAGTGGTGATGAATTCCATTGGCTTTTGTTTATATGAAAAAAATCCTAATTTCTTCTTCAGTTTTGAAAAACAGTTTTTCTAGATATAGTATTTTTGGTTGGCAGCTTTTCTCCCAACACTTTGAATATATCATTCTACTCCTTTGTAGACTACAGGGTTTCTGTTGTGAAATCCACTGATAATCTAATAAGAGCCCCCTTGTACTTAGTAAGTCACTTTCCTCTTGCTGTTTTCAAGATTCTTCCTTTGTGAATTTTGAGTTTAATTATGATGTGTCTCAGTGTAGGTGTATTTAGAATTATCATAATTGGAGGTCTTTGAGCTTCTTGAATTTGTATGTTTATTTCTTTTCTCAGGTTTCAAAAAATTTCTTCAAATAAGCTCTCTTCCCATTTCTCTTTTTCTTCTCCTTCTGGAACCACAATGCATATATTGTTCTGTTTGATGGTGTACTCTTTCCGTTTAATTTTTATTTGGGGGATGGCAGTGTATTAGTCCATTTTGTGTTGCTATAACAGAATACCCAAGACTGGGTAATTTATAAAGAAAGGAGGTTTATTTGGCTTAGGATTCTGTGACAGCTGCATCTGGTGCAGGCCTCAGGCTGCTTCTACTCATGGTGGAAAGTGGCAGGCAGCCGGTGGGTATGGACAGATCCCATGGTGAGAGGAAGCAAAAGAGAGAGAGAGAGAGAGAGGGGAGGTGCCAGGGTCTTTTAAACAAATAGCTCTTGCGGGAACTAATACAGTGAGAACTCACTCGCTACCCCCACTCCGAGGAGAGCACAAATCCGTTCATTAGGGATCCACCCCCATGACTCAAACTGTTCCCAGCACTGCCACATTGGGTATAAGATTTCCACATGAGTTCTGGGAGGACAATACCTCCAAACTCTGTCAGGTAGGTAAAGCTAACTGTCCTTATGAAGTTTGAGCTTCGTTCACCAAACATCTAGGGAGCCTTGGTTATATACCAGGCATATGCTAATCACTAGAGAGACAAAAGCAGACGAAGCATTTTTGGTTTCTGCTCTTGCAAGGTCTACTGGGAATGGAGTAGGACATTCCACAAACAGGTAATTTTTATATTTTTTTGAATCAGGAACTTTTTTCATTATGACATGTACAACCATTGAAATCATGTACATGTTACAGAAACATTAATTTTTAATTATTTTAATTTTAATTCTTAATTAATTATCTAAGGCTAGTTGAATGGTAAATCTTGCTATTTTTTTTTTAAAGTTTAAATATTGTTATTGAAGAATTTTCCTATGTTCCCAATAGACTATCATTAATTTCTTTCTTAGTAAATTTTGTGAGAGTTTTGCCCAAGCAATTGCATTCTGACCTACATTCTGACTTTTTCTTGGCAAATTTAAGCTATCTCATTACAATTTCAATATAAGAAATGACTGTCAAATATATTGATCAGAGTGAGGCTGTCTGCCAGAAAAGCTAAAAGCAGAGCATAATAAAAATATGAGAATTTCTAGACATTCTCAGATTCTTCCTTGTTTTTTCATTTCCTGGCTGCATTCAGCCTTCAAATATTATCCCAATTTATCTATTTCTCTATTCCTTCCCCATTCCTGACCCTAAATCTCTTATGTAAGTCCTTCCACTCTGGGGGGTACTGGTTTGTATATGTGCTCCTAAGCCCTGGAGTTCTGCAGAGCTGCCTGGGGTCATCACAATCATTTTCACCTTAATCCTTCTCTCTTTTCCTTCCTTCCTTCCTTCCTTCCTTTCCTCCCTCCCTCCCTCCCTCCCTCCCTCCCTCCCTCCCTCCCTCCCTCCCTCCCTCCCTCCTTCCTTCCTTCCTTCCTTCCTTCCTTCCTTCCTTCCTTCCTTCCTTCCTTCCTTCCTTCCTTCCTTGCTTCCTTCCTTCCTTTCTTCTTTCCTTCCAGGAGGAAGGGTGGAGCACTGTAAGAGCATTGATGTCTAGCCTTGGCATGGAACTGAAGCAATAAATGTCTTCTTAATTTAGATGATGCTTTGAAAGTGGACTCAGCCTCTTTGACTAGCTCCTCTGAACAGCAAATGGAAGATGGGATTCCTGCTGTGTTAGGTCAGGGTCCATTGTCACTAATTTTCTGGTTTTAAAGAGTATTCTTTGAGACAAGTTCATGTGAATTTATTAGGAGGAATCTGGGTAAGCCAATATATAATTCTAGCTTACTCAGAGACCTTCTGAAACAAAACATTAGAGATCCCCTTAGGTGAGCATAAGAAAGTGGAGTTTATTACAAGACGACACTTTATAAAAACTAGAAAAATATTTGATTTCTAAAGCATTTTTAAGGTCTAGAGGTCCAGCTACTCTTCCACAGCCATGTTGGCAGGGCTGATTTTCTCACAAAAAGGATAGAAGGAAGAGGTATTGTGGATAAGCTGTAGGGTGCTTTGAGAATTACTCAGTGCACATTTATGTGGAAACAAGCCAGATATCTTAAACACTTTTAACAAAATTGTATCAAACTGTTTCTTTTATATTTTGATGTTGTTGGGCTGGATGGTTTCTCATTTGGTTAGAGCACAGCCATATAACCTCAAGATCACAGGTTCATATCCCTGTACTGGCCAGGCCAAAACAAATAGTAATAATAATAATGATGTTAAAAGCTTGTTTCTGCATCTATTTTGCATTACTGAAACATCTATAATCCTCTTAATTTGCAACAAACTATGTCTTTTAAAGTCCTTTGATAGTTTTCTAACCTGATGAAATATAAGATTAACTGGGAGATTGGGAGATGACAGATACTTAATGATTAAGAAGAAGTGCCATTATCAGAATTTTTAAATGATTTTATTTAGTGTAATTACTTATTACAGGAAAATAAGTATTACCTTGGGATTTGGTGTTAAATACTCAAATTATGGTATGCACAGAGAATTAAACCTTATTCCAAATTCATCCAATTTAGTACATTTCATTAGCTATTAGAATAATTCCTTAGTCATTCTTGTAAAAAACAAAGTTGGGTGTTGTAACTAAAAATAGAAGCTATTTTTTATGGTATCCATCTGCATTTACCGGTAATGATGC
Organism: Cynocephalus volans; assembly: GCF_027409185.1. Classification (NCBI taxonomy): domain Eukaryota; kingdom Metazoa; phylum Chordata; class Mammalia; order Dermoptera; family Cynocephalidae; genus Cynocephalus; species Cynocephalus volans. Next base: position 105,002,347 of record NC_084461.1, read on the forward strand.
TATCTGTTGTGGAAATCCTAACAAAAAGGGCTGTATTTTGTGTAATTTTTAGTGACCTTTTAAAAGCAAATTCAAGTTTAAAAGTAAATACATTTGGATACGTATCTGTGAAAACCACAGTTCTTCACCTTGAGATTTCATGAGTAGGTTCTATATATTTTCTTCAATGGTCAAGAACTTCTATTTTGCATATGTATTTGCCTTCACCTTCCTATTTCATAATCTAATGAATCAAGGCTCCTCCAATGTGTTAAGTTTTAGTGTTCTGTGTAGTCATATGATTTGCTTTAAACTAGTTTTAGCAACAAGAAGAATATTTTCACTCTTCATTCAATGCCTTCATATCTGTATTAGTCTGTTTCCGTTGCTTGTAACAAAATATACAGAACTGGGTAATTTGTAAGAAAATGAAATTTATTGCTTACTGTTTTGGAGGCTAGTAAGTCCAAAGTCCAGGGAACACATCAGGTGAGGGTCTTGCTGTTGGTGACAGTGACCCAGGTGTTTCACATGTGGAAAATGGCAGAGCAGAGAGAGAGAGACTAACCTCTCACCTGCTCTTCTTTTAAAGCCCTCAGAACCACGACCCTGACCACCATTGTTAATCCATTCACAATGACATAGTCCTACAATCTAATCATCTTTTCAGGGCCCCACCTTTCAATTTCCATAATAGGATTTCCCACCCTCACCTACAGTGGGAATTAAGCTTCTAATAAATGAACATTGGGACCCAATTCAGTCAGTCCACACCAACACCCTCCTCATAATATATACATTTTTTTCTTTCTTCTACCTATTCTGAAGCTGGGCTGCTTTTTGCCCACTAAACAGTAAGGAAGAAGTTGAGAAAGCACTTGTTGTAAGTATTGTTTTCCTTCATCTGAGCTTTGGCCCACACTGTTCTCTCAACTCTGATTACTGTTGATAAATTCGTTTATGGGTGTGTTCTTACTTTTCAGTTTTCTCCAGCTTTCTTTTGCTATTCTTTTTGGTATGTGTCATTCACACATATATGTAAATACTTAAGTTCTTGAGAAACAATGAAATTGTTTCTTCTGTCTACCTTGTTTACACCGGTCTCTGTTCTGATAGCTGGAACATGCTTGTTATGGTGCTATAATACTTCCTTTGTTTGTGTCCAGCTCTGTGACACAGAACTGTCACAGCTGTGATAAAACTGTCCCCCTAGGAGTCTGTTTATACCTCACTTCATCTTCTGATGTTAGGTAGGGCATGCTTATAATGCAGGTGATGTTGCTTAAAAACTTATGTGACACAGTTATTGGTGGTCTGAGAGTTTTCCTAATATGCCATCTGATGCCCTTGAAACAGCTCAGTTGCAGGGAGAATTTTATCCAGATGGATAAACACCTGTTAAGATTACGGTGATAGTGACACTAAGTAACATGAAGTAGCAATGTAAAGTACCCTCCTCCTAGTCCTATTCCTTAGCCCAGTAGAGTTGGCTCACAGCATTGCTAAGCTAAAAAGAGCCTTTCACTTAGATCTATATTCTGGATACTAGAGCAGCTCTGAGTCCATAGTCACTCTTAACCCATCATTCTTAAACCTTTTGGGATTATAAATCCCATTTAGAATCTGCTAAAAGAGATGGACCCTCTCTAGGGAAAATAAACTTAAGTACAAAGAACACAGTAGAAATAATTTCAGTGTGTTCATGAATTCCCCTGAAGTTCATCTTGGGGTCCTATAAGAACAACTAACCTTGGCTGTTTGAAACCATGCTAAGCACTATGTGAGGCATGTTTTCCATGTCATCTCAATTAATCCATACAATGACCTGATGAGATAGGTTCTATGTTATGCTCATTCTGTAAGATGAGGAAATGGAGGTGTAGAGAGAGATTCAGTAGCTAGTTTACACAGGAAGTAAGCAGAGGAGCTGGGATTAGAAGCCATGCTGTCTAATGCCAGAGCCAGGGACCCATGGACTCCAGTTTGAGATATCTTGCTTTGGAGTATTTGATTTGGTCCTAGGCTGAATTCTAATCTGAAGGAGCATCAGAAGTATAGTAGTCTCCCCATATCCATGGTTTTGCTTTTGATGGTTTCAGTTACCTATGGTCAACTTTAGTCCAAAAATATTAAATAAAAAATTCTAGAAATAAACAATTCATAAGTTTAAAATTATGTGCCATTCTGAGTAGCATGATGAAATCTCGTACCTTCCCCCACTGTCCTGCCAGGGACAAGAATCGTCCCTTTGTCCAGCATATCCAAGTTGTGTATGCTACCTGCCCATTAGTCATTTAGTAGCTGTCTTGGTTATCAGATCGACTATCTTGGTACCAGAATGCTTGTGTTCAACTAATCTTTATTTTACTTAATAATGGTCCCAACGTGCAAGAGTAGTGATGCTGGCATATTGTTAGAATTGTTCTTTTTAATTATTATTAGTTATTGTTGTTAATCTCTTACTGTGTCTAATTTATAAATTAAGCTTTATCATGGGTATGTACGCATAAGAAAAAACATAGTATGTATAGGTGCTCCTCAGCTTATGACAGAGTTATGTCCCAATAAACTTGTCATAAATTCAAAATATTGTAAGTTGAAAATGCATTGAATACTTGATAAGCCCATTGTAAAGATGAAAAATTATAAGTCAGTCCATTTTAAGTCAGGATCATCTGTAGAGGGTTTTGCACTCTCTGTGGCTTCAAGCATCCACTGGGGGTCTTGGAATGTGTCTCCTGTGGATAAGAGGGAATTACCATATGGTCACTTATGGGCATTCTGAGTCACCAAGGGTGTGGGGATGAGTGTGGTCCACAGAACAGCAGCTTTGGCACCACCTGAGAGCTTGTCAGAAATGCAAAATCTCAGGCCTCATACCAGACCTGCAGTGTTTTAATAAGACCCCTCAGGAAATTTTTACGGACTTTAAAGTTTAAGAAGCACTGGCTTAGATCACTTAGCATCAGCAACTTTGACACTCTCTGAAACTATTCTGAGCTTAAAATTAAATTTTTGGGAACTTTTGGTAATATTGCAGATGGCCCCTCTGACATGACTGAGTGATGGTGGTGCTGGGGAAGGTGATGCAGAGAGAGGCAGAGACGGCACGGAATGAGTATATGTGAGCACAACATATGAAGGCACTTCAAAAGTTCACAGAAAGATTTGTATTATCTGTCAATTCTGTCTTTCCATGAATTTTTTGAAGTACCCTTGTGTTGACACCTAGAAGATCCTCCTGCTCTGCAATAACTGTAAGATCAATTTAGAATGTTTCTTTAAAATGATAGAATTGTAGAAGTGAGAAATAAATTTATAATGGCTCCATTCTCTCTTGTTAGCTGCATGCCTTCTAGAAGCAGGGGATAATTCTGGGTAGTATGGGGCTATGGATAGTCATCATAGGTTCAGAAAGGAAAGCTTTTATGTCTCTGAATACTCCCTGCCAGGCGCTGTGGCCATGGTAGTTCTTTAAGAACCAGCGGGGATGAGTCACACCTGGGGAGCAGGTGTCCTCTGAGCTGATTGTCTGCTGTGCCCATGCCTGATACCTATGCTTTATGACCTGGTTTCTAGCCCCAAATGTTGGCTACTCTCAGACCCCTGCTTAGCTTTGGTGCCAGTGCCTCCCTTGGTCTGACTTTCCTTTCGAATTGTTACCGTCTTGAATTGGGTTTTGTAAATAACACCTTTCTTGTTTTTAAACTCTAGTAAATCGAACTTCCCATGTCTAAATGATGATTTTTCTTAAGCTGGAGATTTACCGAGCAGTAGTTCTTTGCATTCAGATCTCTCCTCATCTAGGACTCTCTTTTGTCCCCAAGAGCAGACAGGATCACAGGAGATGACCTTTTAAAATTTTTAGGTACATTCTGGAATGTAAGAACATTCTGTGGAAGAGTGGGATAAAATTTGTAAAATGCCCTCAGAGATGTGTTTTATCCGCGAGAACTTGAGACCAGTAAAGTAATTTTGTAATTAATGTAATAGGTTCTGGGATGGGTATTGGACTTTGGTGGTGACAAGTGAAGAGATTTTTATTTGAATGTGAAGAGAGCTTTGTGTGCTTTTCACTGAGCAGGGAGTGTGAAATCTATTTAGAGATGTAACCATCAGCCAAAAGTGAAGAGTCTCTTAAAACAAGCAAAAAAAAGACACTACTAATGGTTTTGATTTCTATACCAAGAATGCTCTACGAAAGTGGTGTTAAAAACATCCCTCTTCAAAAAACTTTAGTATGTTTTAAAGCGTATTGCAACTTTTTCAGGGGATAAAGCTAGAGGACACTTTGTTCCAAAGTGTTTAATATGGGGATCTACATCTGAGTTAACTAAAAAAACCCCACAAGATTGAAATTATAGACAATTTATATGACTACCATTGCGAAATATTGATATTTAGCGTGAAAATAGTACTTTCTACTTCCTTACATGCATGGAAATGTACACTCTTGACATTAGATGAATCTGTATACTATTTAATATGTGTGTCCTACCAGCCCTGAGAGTTTTGCTTTTCCTTTAATTATTGCTTTGAAACAAGTAATGATTGAAGGAAAAAACAATGTATAAATTCTTTAGCTGGGGAAATATTTCAGTGTGAGATGTTTATACATTAAAGTCTCTTGTTGTATAGATTTTTTTTTTTTTATTAATTAACCACTGTTCACAAATCAGAGCAAAGAGCTGCTTGCCACAGAAATAGAACCACTGCCAACCCTGGAAATACCAATGTAGCAAACACCTTAGAAAGACTGTTCAATAGAAGATATTAAATTGAAGGTTTACCTACAACACTTGGGAATGTTTCTTTATTGGGAATACCTAGCTTAATTAAACTAAATTAAATTAATTAATACTCTGCTTAGCCTAAGAGAAGAGTAAAGGCACCATTGATATTGTTTTTCTAAGGCCTAGGACAATTCAAGGTTGCCTAAGATGACAAAGTACATTCATTGTGGAACCATCTATGTGTCTTCTGCTGACATTTACTAGTAATCCTTCCACACTGGGAAAGAAGTCCAGGCTGTAGTTAGACATTTCCTGGCAGTCACGAAAAATGTAGTAATCAGAGAAGTTGTCAGGCCCCTTAATTAAAGCTCTCTTCGTGACACTTTTGCATATGCAAATTATGGCCAGTTATTATCATTTGGGAAGAAAGGTTAAAGTGAATGAGTTAGCATTCAGACTATTAATTAAAAAGAAAAAGAATATCTTGCCAGTCAATCAAAGAAAGTGTTATTTAATTTACTTACTGTTTTTGCCTGTACTTCAGACTGCAGCAGCACCCACACCGCCAGAAAGGCATGGCAGGGAGGCCCTTTTTGCTGATCCCTTCAGATCACCGAGAAACCTCTGTTTACATAGTGAAGGGTCTGACAAATACTGATTGTCTGTGCAGATATTTTGGGGTGCTTTGTCCCAGATAGCACAAAAACATTTATTCTAGCAAAATTCTGAAGGGAATGTCATGAAAATAAACTATCTCTGATGTTTCTCATGCTGACCTGTCAATGGCCGTGAAATTGAGAAGAATGAGGTTTGAAAGGGAGAAATGGGAAATGTTGGAAAAGGCGACTGGGGACCAGAAACAGGGACGGATAAGACATCAACAAGTCAGAGTGATGGAAGGCAGTAATATTTTGATGGAAGAGAGTCCAAGAAAAAAAGAAATTAGAGAAACAAAGATAAATGGACAGAAAAGGAATATCTGTTGTCAACTTTTTTTTAAATATCAGGATTCAAAGTTTTTTTCTTTTGTTTGGTAATGTTTATAAGCACTTTCTGTGCACCAGGCACTGTACTAAATGCATCATCTTTTATTTTATTATTACAACCATATGAGGTAGCAGTGAGGCTAGTATTGTTTAAATGTGTAGCCTTGGAGCTTGACTGTCTGGTTTGGAATCCCTAAAATACCACTTATTGGTTCTGTGATCTTGGGCATGGTAAACTTTCTATACTAGTTTCTTCATCTGTAATATGATGATAATAATAATACTATATATCTCATAAGGTTATGGTGAGGATTAACAGGTAAATATATATAAAGCATTTACGGCAGTCTACACATGAAAGTACTCAATAAAGGCTGGCCAATGCTGTTATTATTTTTTCAAACTGATACTCCAGTTTAATAGTGGAGGCTCATAAAAGTCAAAGCACATTCTCAGGGTATCTCAGCTAGTGTCAAATCTAGATGAATTTGTCTTAAGAATTCATGCTTTTAAATCACATGCCATAAGGAGATAGAAGACTTAGTTTGTAATGCTACTGCCAACATTATCTGTGTCTTTTATAAGTTACTCAAACTCTCTTATTTGGCTTGAATTTCTTCTTTAAAGCAGATCCTATGTCAAGGGCTTGAGAAGTAGATATATATTTTCTTGATGTGTGTGTGTGTGTGTGTGTGTGTGTGTGTGTGTGTGTGTGTGTGTGTGTTACTTATTAACTGCTATAGCCAAGCCTAATAAAGCAGAATAAGCATGGCCAATTGGAAAGGAAATGGGAAGTTGGAAGCCCACCCAAGGGTGCATTGTTAAGAAGATGGCTGGGGGCAGAAGGGGCTCAGTGGTGCCAGGGTCGCACTGGAGCTGTCTAGAATGTGCCTCAGAATCATCCACCAGGGACGGGGAAGATGGTAGTATTTATCTCCCAGTTCCTATCCTATCCCCTGTTGATCAAGGGTTGCTCCAGGGATGTTAACACTCTTACACTTCCAGGTTTGCCCATGACCCAGCACAGACCAAACCTCAGTAGACAGAGAAGCCTGGGGCAGAAGACAAGTGAGAGGCAGCACAGCTTAGGTGTCAATTGTCAGGTCACACCTGAGGCACAGCTGGTTGTCAAAGAAATGGCTTGAGTACAGTGGTGGGCCAATGGGATGTAAAATGGGTTATAAAAGGCATTTGACATACTCCCTTACTTCAGAATACACATTGTTTGACTATATATTTACTCTACGTGTGTGTATATAAGTTTTCTGTCATTAGCACTGACTCAATGAGATGTATGTGAAAGTGTCCTGAAAAATGTAAATTGTGTAGAGTATAACACTATACATGTTATATTGGGATCTCTTAAGTCGAAGGTTAAATAGTGGTTGAACAATTTTTTAAAAAAACCCATTAATCTATGGTTATTTTTTAAATGAGTGCATCTGTTATTTCACTATAAACTATATCTGGATCTCAGAAGAAGAAAATTGCCTCAAGAACTCAAAAGGGCATACTGGACTGAATTCCAATTTGGTTATTGATGTTACCATTGGACTGGAAAAGTCCAAACAATTAATCTGCCCAATGTCTAGTCATTTGGCTACTTGCTTTCTTAAAGCTCTACCCACAATATTCTAAGGTAAAAATTAAATAGAACAGAGTAAAAGTTTATCCTGACTAGGTTAAAAGCAGAGCCAGTTTGGTACTTCCTGTTCTTTAGGGGAAATCAATCTGTGCTCTATATTCAGAACTAAAAAACAACTTTGAAATGTTCAGTTTTTAGTGTTGTCTTCCTGCTTTATGTCTGAATCCTAACTCCTTCTCTTACCCACTGTGGGATGTCGCTCACACTGTTTAACCTTTCTGGGCTTCATGTTCCCCACTGCAAAATTGGAATAATATTAATATTCAATCCAATGAACTGTTATGAGGATAACTGTAATGTGTTTGGAAGATTTTCTGGAACTTAAAGATACTCAATAAGTGTTAGCTGCTATTATTATTGTTATTATCATGATTTGTTTAACAAAGGTCTGCAGCTTTATTTTCTGAGGCTGTATATGTAATAGTTATTTCTATTAATTCAATTTAATGAGGAACTTTTCTAATCTAAAATTTTAGAGGAAATATAAAGGTGCTGAGAATAATCTTAATTTCCTGACTGGGAGAGAAGTTTGACATCTTTGTACCTTCTGGAGAGCCCTTGCACATCATGAAAGCACATAGCCTTTCGAAAGTTAATTTTCTGAACAGAAAAATGCTTTCCCTGCCCTTAACTGATTTAGAAACAATTTGAAAATGTCAAGTACCTTGGAAAGGAATAATGATTTTTGATGATAATGCTGTGTATTAAGAGGTTGTGTTTTCCTCAAAGAGCTTGAAGTGTCTTATGTTCTTGTTCCATGTACTTCACATGTTCCCTGTGAAGATGTGCGCACACATGGCGTCTGTGCAACTCATCTCTATCTCACAGCCTTATGTGGAAGAATGTTAAGTGTAGCCCAATGTAATAAAGAGTCTGACTCCATGTTTTGATGCTTGACTGCTGATCTCTTAAGCCTCACCCCTCCCTCTTGCCTTTCTGTCCCACTGCTGCACGAGCTGGTGCTTCCTCCTTTGGTACCTGTGAAAAGTTAAAATCACACAAACCTCTGCCTGTGCCCAGGAACACTAATGCCAACCTCGCCCCCGGCTGTCGATTGAACTGTGTCCCCCAGAGTCCGTGTATTAGAAACCGAACCCTCACTGGAACTGTTGAGGGTGGGAAATCCTGTGGTAATTAAAAGGTGGGGCCTGAAAGAGGTGATTAGATTGTGAGGACTGTGCCTTGGTGAATGAATGAATCCATTGATAGTTTAATGGTGGTGATGGGCGTGGTTCTGAGGGTCTTCAAAGGAGAGCAGATGAGAGTCTCTCTCTCTCTTGCTTCTGCCTTTCTTGCAATGTGATACCCTGTGTCATCAAAGTCACCACCAAAGAAGGCCCTCACCATAAGTGTTCCCTGGACTTTGGACTTCTCAGCTTCCAAAACTGTAAGCAATAAATTTCATTTTCTTACAAATTACCCAGTTCCAGGTAATTCTCTTATAAGCAACAGAAGCAGACTGATATACCCCCTAACCACCATAAAAGTTCCATGCAAGTCTCCTTTCCCTGCTTTCTCAAGCCATTTCCTCAGCTTGGGAAGCCTGCCCTGCTCTCCCCAGAAAGCCTGATGTAAATAATAAGCCTGCTCTTAGCCTCTTGGTGTATGTTGTCAGTCTGGACATTCCAACCAAATATTTGGGGGGGGGGTGTCCATTCTCTTTATTCTTAGTGGCTACAACACACAAATATTTGATTTTACCGAAAAGAACCAGGGTTCTTTGAAGAAATGGCTGACTCCAGGTCTGGGGCAAGGAAAGTACACGTAAGTCTGAAATATCTTGTTATGTCCTTAAGCAAAGATGTACTGAAAGACTAATGGCGTCATGTCAAAAGAATAACAGAAGCCAAGATGAATGGACTTTCACTTGCCAGAATGGGGCAATTAGAGCATTGAAAAGGATAATGATGATAATAAACTATATCACAATAGACATAAATCTATAATGATACAGGGAGAGAAGGGTGAAGAGAGAAAGAGAGAAATAATAAAAGAGAAAAAGCTCATTTTTATAGAAGATTATTCATTAATAAATATAAAGAAGAGAATTTTAAAAAATTGCCATTTTATAAAATGTAAAACGTAAAACCAAATGTAATTCAAGCAAATATTGTCAATGAATACTGAAACTTTTGAGTAAACTGTTGTTTGGGAAACAATATTCACATCGTCTCAAAGTGTTAGCCCACTGATTATGAATTTTATTTGCCAAGGAAAATGAGTATTTAGAATAGAAGTGTGATATAATAGGAGGTATACAATATCACCAATGTAGTAATTGTGCCGAAATATTTAACCTGAATCTAATAGTGAAGAACAATTAAATACAGAACATGGGGCATAATGTAAGACAACTGTCCTGGATTTTTCAATGCCATAAATGCAAAAACAAAAACAAAAGGCAGAGTGCTCTTCTAGATGAGATAAAAGGTATTAAAGATAATCATATATAATGTGTGAACCTTCATTCGATCTTAGACTGAAGAGTGAAATAATAAAAAAGACAAATTTGGGCAATTAGGGAATTTTAAATGTGGATATGTGAAAGTGATAATGTAGTTATGTTAGAGAACACACATTCTTTCTTAGCAAAAGTGTGATGAAGAATTTAGGAGCGAAGTTGTCATAATGCCCATAACTTACTTTCAAATGGTTCAGCAAAAAAAGTGTATACTTGTATATACATTATTTTATATAAGAATATGTATATGTACTCAAATAAAAGAATATAAGATTAGCCCTGATATAGGAAGAAAGAGAAGAAAGAAAGAAAACAGGTAGGAAAGGAAATTAAAATGTGATACTGTTCGTGAGACTGTAAATTGGTGCAGTTGTTATGGAAAACAGTATGGAGTTTCCTCAGACAACTACGGATAGAACTGCCATACGATCCAGCAATCTCACTGCTGGGTACATACCCAAAGGGATGGAAATTATCGTATTGAAGGGATATCTGCAGTCCCATGTTTATCTAAGCTCTATTTACGATAGCCAAGAGTTGGAACCAACCTAAATGTCCACTGACAGATGACTAGATAAGGAAGATGTGGTGTGTATGCACAATGAAATACTATATTTGCAGCAACATGGATGAACTTAGAGAAAATTATGTTAAGTGAAGTAAGCTAGGCATAGAAAGAGAAATACTACATGTCCTCACTCATAAGTGGGAGCTAAAAAAAAAAAAAAAGAAAGAGGAAGAAAGATACAACAATCACAATAATTCCTTGAACTCTCAAGAGGAGAGAATGGAACTGAGGACACCAGAGGTGGGAAAGGAGAAGAGGGAGGGGGTTTAGGAAGAAACTGGTAAAGGGCTACAAGAAATGTTTACATTGTGTAATGATAAAATAAAATGAAATAAAATAAAAAATTAAAGTGTGGTAAAATGTTAATATTTTTGTGAATCTAGATGAATGGTGTTTACTGTTCTCTTCTTTCAATTTTTTTTTTGTAGATTTTAAATAAAAAGTTAAGTTAAAAGCCCAAGGTAGGGCTGGCAGATTATCTCAGCTGGTTAGAGTGTAGTGTTATAACACGAAGGTCAAGGGTTCAGATCCCCATACGGCCAGCCACCAAAAAAAGAAAGCCAAGGATGAGCAGCAACAAAAACCATAAATGGACTGCAGAGGAGCACTGATACCATCAAAATTCCTGTGTTACTTCCTCTAAAAGCTTAATAGATATAAACAGACCACAATACTTGTATTTGTACCTGGAAATAATTCTCATAGTATAAAATAAATAGTAATTATTATTATGTCAAAAAACCTACTGCAGAGCAACATGTGTTCATGAATCAATGTCATCTTACTCTACCCCAGCATCTAGTTGAATTACTTTGCCCTGAAAGCATAGTAAATATGTTTTCTGCCTGTAAGGACAAATAGGTAACTGACATGGAAATCAAAAGATTTATGGTTTCTGCAAATCTCTTTATTGTGGAACCTCATTAATATCAGATTTGATTTGAGAGCATTCTGCCTGAACTGCAAATGAACCCTGACTTCTGTGATTGGAGAGCTATTGGCAAGACTCACCTGTGGTTAACATCTCTTTGCTCAAATAAGAGCGACTGCTTGAGGATGACATTTCTGAGTTGATCGGTGTGTCGTTATCACTGTCTGAAAACTGTAGTGGTTCTTCATCCTGCTCTAGTGCTCCTGAGAAAATAATTGGGATGCTCATTATCTTTTGGGAACATGGAGGAATTTATCCTGTTAAGACTGTGGGCAAATGAGTAGTTAGCCAGCTCTCCATGACTTTGTCATGGTTTTCCACGACTTGTTATTATGCTGCCCTTGGCCAAATCTTTTTCTTTTATAGTACTTTTTTTTTTTTTTTAAAGATGACAACTTATTTTTCTTTTCCTCTGCTGAGAGACTCTCTGTATGAGGAGGGAATGCCAGTCAGTGCAGTATTATAACTCAGAGTAAAACACATTTGTAAGAGAATTCCCCAGCATCATATATTCCATTGCTGGCCCATGTGGGTTGTGACTATTATCATCACATTCTGTGTTTGTTGACATTTATAACATGGCATTTTTTTGTTTTTTTTTAATGTTCTTTGGATTTCAGTCTTTATTTTACAACAAATCATTTCTCCATGGTAGAGAACACAGCTTGTTCTACATAAAAATGAAAACCCATAAGCCAGTTTAATGTCATCAGTGAATTTAAGCAATATGAGTTTTGGGATGAAAATTAGAAAATTTCTGTTGAATGCATACTTTAAAAATGAAACCAAATTGTTTTCTCAATATCATATGAGTGTTTCCAGATATTTAAAAGAGAGAAGCCTAAAATCAAGATTCACAGGACACAGGTTTGAATACTGAGTTTTCCACCAGCTATGTGTAGCCTTTGAACAAACTTCTGGGCTTCTTTGAATCACGGATTTGTAAAATGGGTACAGTAATCCCCACCACACGGGGATACTGTAAGGGTTAAATGAAATGAAGATGACACCTATCAGTGAGCCTAAAAGTATTAATCATCCAATATATATTGGTTGAATTTGAATTTATTGAGAATTACTAACATCCAAATAATTAGTATGGACAGAGAATTCACACCTTTACAGATTGTGCTAAACAAACAGTTTACCCTTTACCTAGCTGCAAGTCTGGGGGTAGGTACTGCTCTTCATGGTTCAGGGGCTCAACAGTACCAGGGTTGGGAAGCACCTCTGTAGATTGCCTGGCCTTTCCTTCACAGTCACAAGATAGGGGCAATGTTTCCCATCATCGAATCTGTGACCATGGGAGGAGGTGGTGGAGAAGAGCACTGACTCCTGTCTGTCCCTTGGGTCATGAATACAGAGACTTTTCCTAGGCCCCAGTAGCATTCTGCTGATAGACTTCTCTGGACAGAACTGTGTCACATGGCCTGCTCTTGCTGCCATGGAGGCTGGAAAGGGAGCAGAGGGTTAGAATTAGGATTGGGGTTAACTAAAAAGTGGTGCCTGCCACAAGGTGTTATTTGAGGAAGTAGGGAGGCAGTGTCAGAGCATGGGCTTTAGATGGCCTTGGTCAGTTTTGCCAGTTACCACTTGGTGACTTTGAAAGATCTACTTAATGTCTCTGAGCCTCAGCTTTTTTTATCTATATTAAGAGGTTGGTAACAATCATCTTTCAGGGTTTCTGCAAAAACCATGACTTATATTACAGATATACTATATGTAATGTTATAGTATACATACATACTAAGATATAGCTTCAGTACATTACTACTGTGTAATAAATTACAATTACTGACAAAAATACTTTTTAAAAATTACATTTCTGTTGTGATGAGCACTTGGCAGTGATATAACATGTTAACCTTCTATTAAATATTTAAATGTATACAATAAACAACAATGTTGGAAGGAGGAAATAAAAACTCCCTAAGTGAGACAGAAAATCCCAAAAGCCCAAGGAAAAGATGACAATTATTGAAAACTGTCATGAGGTAATATTGAAAGTTTCTAGTTGGGCTTATGTGCTCTTGACATAAAGCAAATCAAAAAGCAAATAATAGACTAGGAAAACATTTGCAACACACATGAGAAAAAAATGTTCTTAAGATGCAAGAGCTATCTTTGCTGACATCAGAGAAATGTAAAATAAACAATTCAGTGCTGTGCTTTTACTCACTCAGCTGGGAAAATACATAATGATGGCATCTAGTGCTGACAGGGATGTGGGAAAATGAACATTCATATAAAATTGCTGGTGAGAATTTAAGTTGTTAAAATCTTTTAAAAAAGAAGTACGAGTTCTACATTAGAATATAAAATATACACACCTTTGACCCCAAATTCCCATCTTCTGGCATCTATCTAACAGAAAATGCAGAAAAAATAATATAGAAATAAAAGCACCAGAAAATAAGGATATATGTCCAAGTAGCTTTATTGTGTCATGTGATAGTGGCAAAAGACTCTAAGCCAAAGTCAGCAAGCTTATTCTAAAAAGGATTAGATAGCAAATATTTTAAGCTTTACAGGTCATGTAGTCTCTGTGACCCCTTAACTCTGCTGTTGTGGTGTGAAACCAGCTTTTGATGATATGTAAATGAATGAATATAATTATATTCCAATAAAACTATTTACAAAAACAAGTAGCAGGCCAGCTCACTTCTGTAAGTGATTATAATTTGTATTGGGTTTCTCCAGAAAGGCAGAATCAATAGGATATATATATGTATATATATATTGAGAGGAGATTTATTAGGGGAATTGGCTCATGGTAGTATAGTGACTGAGAAATCCCATGACAGGCTGTCTGAAGGCTGGAGACCCTAGGATGCTGGTAGCATAGTGTGGCTGAGTCCAAATCTGAAGGCCTCAGAACCAGGGAAGCCTATGGTGTAATTCTCAGTCCAAAGCTGTGCAGCATGGGAGCCCCAGATCTGAGAGGGCACTCGCATAGTGTTTGCCTATTCCAAATAAATCACCCGGTGGCCAAATGGGTAGAGACATTGCTTTATTAGACTTATGAGAGGTACCTACCAAGGTGCCATTGGTAAGAATATCTGCACTGCCATGGGGTACATGAAACAGTTACATAGTGAGCAGATCAGAGTAGGGGTGTAAATCATGTTCAGGCTTATGTGCAGACCCTCACCCAGCTTACATAACTCAGAGCGTGTGGGAGATCTGGCTGAGCAGATAAGTTAATCTGCTCACTACTCTCCTGGCATCAGAGTGCTTGTTCATTTACTTAGGGTCCCTGCTCCCTCCAGCTTTCTGTCTTAAAGGGGACATGCCTTTCCTTGAGTAACTACCTTGGCCCGGGGTAGTCTCCCAGGGGTGAAGGCGAACTCTGGTATGTATGGGGGGCGGGGAATAGGGTTATGTCCAGCATTTACCCTACATACAAATTCCACCCTCACAGTGTTCACGTCACATTAATCTTCTGCATGTCCCCTAGGTGGAATAGTGAATTATGCATTGCATCCAGATACCACAAATGCAGTACAGCTCACTAGTACTGAACAACAGCACTCTTACCACTACTACTACTCCTATTATGATTTTTTTTCCCAGAGTGAGCTGAGTGATGAAAACCAGTCTGAGAAAGGGTCAGGGGCAATAGCATCAGTAGCCTTAATTTCAGTATACACAGCTTTCAGAGCAAGGGAGACATTGTAAGGGAAATCAGGAATATACATTCAACATTCTGTCTTAATAATGGCACAGGTGCCCCCTTGGGCAGCAGTAAGCATGTCTAGAACCATCCTGTTTTGCAACACTACTTTTCTAATTTGGGAGACTTTGTGTTATTCAGCAAATGGATGGCATGGGAACTTGCATTCAAGGCATTGGCAGTGTGGTTGGCTAGGGCTTCCACCTCCTTTCCAGTCACAATATTATCTAGTTGCAGAGAAAAAATTGCAAGGGCATGAAACCACTGGGGAGTGCATCTAACTTGATCCCTTGCAGAAAAGGCTTCCGAATTGCTAGGCGAATGGGGAAGGGTTGTGAGCACTCTCCCAGAATAACGGGCCACCCTGCTGTACATCTTCCTGCCCAATCATATGGGAGGTACGGCCATCCATATGCTCCACAAGCCCAGAGGGTACCCCAAGGCACGGGATGTGCTCCTGCTTGTACGGAGTGATTTTGCCATTCGCATTGCTCAGTATCTGTAGGGGTGGTAGTATTCACATGTAATTCTTTTGGGGGTCCATTTCACTTCTTGCATGGTTTCATTATCTGTCCCATTCAACCCTTCTATGCAGAATGGGACTGGTGCTTTGAATTTTACTTGCACTGAGTCAGTCAGCCCACCCCATCCCACACTGAATACCCAGGATAAGATGGTTTGGTTAAGCTGTTCTTTAATGCAAGTATTTCCTTCTTAGTCTCATCATACCCTAGCATGTGCTGGGTGAGATTAGTCAGTTTTTGTTTTTTCCATGTTTGTGACCACATCCATTCAGCCTGATTTGCTGATTGCACTGTCCATGACAGACCCAATGTGACAAATAGCGAGAACTCTGAGCAGACCCAGCAGGCTGATCTATTATGTATTTGGGCCAGGATTGCAGCCATTTGAAAAGAGGTGTTCCACGTGGTCATACTAGGGATGATAAACATGTTTAACTAAAAGTGGTAAGTCATGTTTATCAGGTAACACAAGTGACAGTTTTATCTTGTGACAATATAGTTACACTAAGGGGGGGCTTCCCTGGCTTAGCACACCAAGTTCTGTCAGCTCCAGGGGCTACTTTGAGAGAGAGAGTGGGGACCTGAAAACCCCATAGGGAAATAATAATAGTTTCTTTCTGTATAATCCAGCCTGTGGGGTTGTGACTCCTCATGGAATTTGACCATCGTCCTATCACTGATGGAAAGATCTCTAGCCCACGCTCTATTTCTTCACCCCAGGGAGACAACAGGGAGCACCAGTGTGGTCCAGTTTGAATTTCCCAGGCCAGTGGAGTGGGCTCACTCTAGGTACATTATCTTGAGGGGCTGGCAACAAGAAGTTATTTTCACTTCCCCACTGAAGTCTTAATGAAGTTTCTAAAGTGTTAATTTGCAGTTTTATAGCCGCTGTCCAAGGCTGCACCAATGTGTCCAGCCGGGAGGGGCGTCCGGACCTGGGCCTGTCATTCAATGTCTGTATGGCTTCTGCTAACCCCATTGTCCACGCCTTCAGGGTGTGCTGTTCTATCTTCAAGGCCTCCTTAAGCATTCCATTGTATCTTTCTATGAGGCCTGCTCCAGTTGGATTACAGGAAAGATGAAACTTCCAAGCAATGTTATGGGCATCAGCCCATTGTTGTAACTGCTGTCTGGTGAAATGGGTGCCTTGATCACTCTCAGTGATTTCAGGGGTCCCATAGGTGGCTATGAGCTGTGCCAGTCCTCTGATTGTTGTTCTCTGGGTGGCCCATTTACTGGGGTAAGCTTGTATAATACTGTACAGGTGTCTACACAGGTTAATGCATAACGAGACCCTTCTGATAAGAGGAGTGGCCTATATAGTCTATTTGTCACCAATTCAGGGGTGCATCTCCCCCATGCATCTGTCCCATCTCTTGGGGAAGCTTATGTGGAGGTCATTCTGCACAGACAGGACAGTTCTGACAGGCAATCACACTGTCAGCATACCAGATCGGTAGCCCCCAGGCTTTGGCTACTTCCCATAGTGTCTTTTGTCCAGGGTGCATCATTTTCTTGTGTAATCATGCAGTCACATCTTAAGCAGGGGATTCTTCCAGCCATCTCACACAGCATCATCATTGCCTGGGCTTCCCAGTGGGTTGTACCCAGACACATGGTACACACACAGTCATTCATTTATGTTGGCTGATTGTATATATATCTTGCTACATGTCCTGACCCCACAGGAGCTTATTCATGATCAATCAGTCCTGTTTTTTTCCATTGGGGCAACCACAACCTGAGATCCTTAAAAACTGTTCAACTGTCAGTACATATTATTACTGGCTTTTCTCTTTGGCTATCACCATTCATACTGCACACAGTTCAGCCCACTGGATGCTTTGCCTCGTGCTGTCATCCATCCAGATGGTATCTGTTGATGGTTGATATGAGAGGGCCTTCCATTGAGGGGGATACCCTTGGCAGGAGCCGTTGGTACACCAAGCATCTTCTGGCACTGGTGGCATACCTTCCTTATGGGTTCAGTGGGCACATTGTCTGGGTCTACAAATGTGACAGGTCTCAATAATTGCTCTAGTTCATGGCTCAGGTGACTTGTGGATAACTTATTGTGCTGTTGCAAGTAGGTGCACCAATTGGTCACCATAGTTGTCTGAGCACTGGAACTGTGGGGTCATGTGGAGATGTCATGAATCTGTTCAGCAATTGGCAGTGCAGTCTTCACTGTCACAGCTGCCTGTCTGGTGACTGGTTCTGTGACTAGCAATGCTTGATAAACAGCATTTATTTGTTGCTCTATGGGGCTATATTAAGCCTCTGCTCCTTTCCCTGTCTGGGACCAAAACCCTGTGGGGAGGTGAGCTTTCCCCTGTCATTGCCATAATCCCCCATGCATAGCCCTCCCAGGAAATATTTACATCCAGTTCATGGGGCAGTGCTGGATTTAGACACTTAATGTTTGCATGCCCCCTACTGCTGCTTTTGCAGAACTGAAAGTGGTTTGGCACTCAGAAGGCCAATCCCATTGTGCTCCCTTTTTTACTAGCTTGTGTAGGGGCCTCACTATTTGAGTTAAGTGGGGAATAAACACCCTCCAGCATCCTAATGCTCCCAGAAATTCCTGTAATTGTGTAACAGTAGTTGGCCTAGGGTATGCCTGAATCTTATCTATTGCCACGGAGGGCATTACTTTTGTCTTACCTGACTAAATAATACCCAAGAATTTGACAGATAGTCCAGGTCCCCAGACCTTGTTTTGGTTTTTATAGCCCATCCCTTCCTTTGTAGGTGAGTGATAAGGGATTCCCACATATCAATGTACATTCAGATCCTATACCTACCAAGGCAATCACCCTTTGTATGTTTTATGGAGACCAATTTATAGTGAGTTCAACATGGGACCTCTGGTTGACAGAGACAGCTCTCATTTCCTCCATTCCTTGGCCCCACCCCTAGGTTTGGGACTAAGGGAACATGAATCCTCTTCCTCTGGAGGAGCACTCAGCACCACTTGGGGTGAACTAAAGTGTTCCCCGTAGAGGGCGACCTCATGGATTCCTTCAGCTTTGGCTCTGCCTGCCCTCCCCCTAGAGGAGTGCATCCCTTTATCGGCCTAATCTCCAGCCGCTTGTCTAGCAAGGGCTGGAACCACTCCTCTTTGGGCAGCTGTTGCTGCAATTTAAGCAATGTTGCATTAGGCTGCTTATCTATTTTGGGGGGATCAACGCCTGCCTTAGTTAGGTCTACCCACAGCTGTTTTCTAGTTACTTTCACTGGTTCTTTCTGATTTCCCTTTCCCCCTCTTTTCTCTTTTGGTGTGGCTTCCTTTACTTTGTGAATCCCCCCCCCCCCTTTTTTTGTCTTATAATTTCAGTTTCCCCAAGATCAGATACGGCTTGTGCCACCCTTTGAACTGATTGCCCTACTAGGTGTGACAGAACAGATACCAATGTTCCGTAGCCACTCCTGGGAGCTGACTGTGTAACCCTGTCTTTCATTCCTTCAGTAAATTGCACCAAGTCTGGACCACAGAAGGGGTCTTTGTAAGCAGCATGTCTCATAGCCAGCTCCCTAGGGAATTTTTGCAACTCTCCCATCGTAAACCAGCTAGGGGGCGCTCTCAGGTCGCTCCCTTCATCAGACCATGTGGCACAGCAGTCTGCCACGATCCTGGTCAACAGGGAGGCATTTTCATCATATTGCCATGCTCCATAAATGTGCTGCCAGAATGAGCGTTGATTGGTGACCACTGTCATTTTTGCTAGCTCATCTTCTGACAATATTATGCCATGTATTCCACAAATGGAGCAGCCACCTGGGAATGCTTTCTCTCCTTTTCTGCCAAAATTTAGTAGCCAGTTCTACCAGCTCTGCTGACATGAAGGGCAGGTGCTTGTATGCATATAGTTTAGCAGAGGAGGCAAATCTTGGGCGTTTTGTACTTCTGGTTGCTGTTGCCTAGTCTTAAGCTTTTGTACTGGTCTAGGCTGCTTCATCATTGATTACCTCCACTTGGAAATTCTCATCTTCCTCATCTGAGGTATCAGTCTCAGAACTGGTTTCCCATTTTCTAGGATTACACTCTGTGTTTGTAACTACCATGTGGATCTTAGCCTGCAGTAGCCACTTACCTCTTCTTTCCTTGACTGCCTTCAATACCTCTAGCAGTCCTGCCTCCATTTTCAGGGTGTCTCTGCACTCATGCAGCAGTACCCAGCTATTTACCAAGCTGGTGATATTGGACCACATTGAACCAGGGGCCCAGCCAGGTATTTCCTCCTGTGATATTCCTCCCACCCCCTCCCTCTTTCCTGTAGCCACTTCAATGGGGAGTTTCTCTGAAATATCCTGCTGACTATGCCAATTGTAACACAGGAGCCCCACACCTGAGAGGGCAATCATGTAGTGTTTGCCTATTCCGAATAACTCACCTGGTGGCCCAATGAGAGACATTGGTTTATTAGACTTATGAGAGGTATCGAGGCAGTCATTGGTAAGAATATCCATTCCACCATGGGGTACATACAACAATTATATAGTGAGCAGATCAGAGTAGGAGTGTAAATCATGTTCAGGCTTATGTGCAGACCCTCACCCAGCTCACATAACTAAGAGCATGTGGGAGATCTGGCTGAGCAGATAAGTTAATCTGCTCACTACTCTCCTGGCATCAGAGTGCTTGTTCATTTACTTAGGGTCCCTGTTCCCTCAAGCTCTCTGTTTGTCTTACAGGGGATGTACCTTTCCTTGGGTAACTACCTTGGCCAGGGGTAGTCTCCTAGAGGGAAGGGAGAACTCTGGTTTGCATGGAAAGGGAGAAATGGGGCTATGTTCAGCATTTACCTTACAGGCTAAAAGCCTGAGAACCCAGGAGGATGCTGTTGTAAGTCAAAAGCCTGTGAGCCATGAGTTCTGAGGTCCAAGGCAGCAGAAGAAAGTCTATCCCAGCTCTCCAATTCACCATCTATGTTTGTTCTCTCTGTTCCTTGGCCAGTTGGATGGGGCCCAGTCACACTGAGAGCAAATCTTCCCCATCTAGCCACTCAGACTCATATGCTAATCTCCTCTGGAAACACTCTCACAGACATACCCAATATAATGTTTTACCCAGGTTTCTAGTCATTCCTTAATCCACTCAAGTTGACACCTAAAATTAACCATCACATAATTTATATTCATCAATAGGAAAATTGTTGAACATGTTGTGGAATGTTATATATTATTAAAAAGAATTAATTAGATCTACGTCTATCAATTTAGATAACCTGAACATTCATTATGAATTAAGTGAGAAAAACCAGTTGCAGAGTACATGATCAAATTTTTGTTACATCAAATAGCAATAGCAATGAAAACACAACTTTTATAGGTTTGTATGTGCTGTATGTGCTGGAGATATGTGTGAAAAGACACACTCAAGTTGCTAATATTCATTATCTTGGAGATGGGTGGGGATAAGAAGAGATTGTTAATTTTTTAAAATAAAGCTTTTTTATGGTTTTGCTGTATACAGTTAAAGAAACAAATAAATAAAAAATCTCACAAAACAACTGGTTTTTAAAAACCATCAGGAAGAGGTGCTACAGTTACTTCAAATTCAAATATTGTATTGCCTACTACAGTTTTTAAGATTTGATTTAGCTAGGAGAGTCCCCAAAGAAATTCAATTATCCACATTAAAGATGGTTATCCTACTCACCCAGTAGTTAATTCCCTTTCTGATATTTGCTTATGTGACTGCAAACCAGTAATAGCATTTAGTGAACAAAGAATATAAGAAGGGAGTTCAAATAATAGCAAAACATCAGGATTTAATGATTCTAGAATTCCACTCAGTACTCTTCACTCCTGGTCAAGTGACCTTTTCTTCTGAACTTTTCCTGCCTCTGATGTAAGTTAGGGTAATATAGGGAAAATTGCACAGGATTTTAAGGCACAAGAGGTGGATTTTTGACAAGGATCTACCATGACTATGGTTTTAACTTCACACAATGCTCTCATCCTTCATATATTTATGAGGAGGGGGTCTTCAAAAAGTTCATGGAACGATTTGTATTATCTTTTAATTCTACTTTTCCACAAACTTTTTAAAGTACCCTCATATTTTCTTTAATTTATAATGGATGTAATGCTTATCTCATGGGTTTTAGTTAATATCAAATGAGGTAATTTATGTAAAAGCACACCATAAATATGAGTTTTTACTAAAAGTCAGAAGCTGAAACTAGGATTGAGCTCAAGAGAAGTATTTGTAAAAGCAGGGCTAATTTTGACATTTAATAATTTTCTAGGAATTTGTCCATTTTATCAAGTGTTCCAAATTTATTAGTGTATAGTATATACATTAATTGCTAATATTATGACTTTGTATCTAAAAGAGCTAATATAGTTTAGAGGCAAGCTCTTACAACCAATTATGATCGTAAGAGTCTAGCAAAGTTTCTGGATGCAACACCAACCTACCAAAATATATAACAGTTCTCTATCAGCAGTAATCAATAGAAAACCCCAGAAAAGCAATATTCCATTGCTTTTGCAACAAATATAATAAAATATTCAGGAGTAAAGTAATGAACATGTAAGACCTTTATAGAGAAACTTGTTAAATTGTCATTTTGAAAAGGGTAAAATTATGACTTTTATGCAGATACGAAATGAACACATGCCAAAGATTTTAAACTCATTAATTAATGAGAGAATCAGTAAGATGTTATGATCACTTCAAAGAGCATTAAAGAAGCCAGGGATTTATTGGCAATTTAACAGAGGAATGTTAATGCTATTAGTTATAAAACTAAACATAAATCTGGTTAATCTTTGCATCAGACACAAAGTTATTCGCATCTACTGGACAAAACTCTAGAAGTTAACATGTAATTTTACTATGTCAGGGATCTTTTATTAATAGTAAACAATGAGATGAACTAAGTACATTCCATAGTAAACCTTGTGTGCCTTTTGTCCCCATGTGATATTTAAAGGACATGCCACTCATTTATGCCTCATTTCCAAGTTTCAAATGATTTTCCTGGTATACTTTGGAAATTCTAGTAAACATGAAAGATGATCTGAATAAATAGAGTGACATTTCATGCTTTTTAAGATGAGATGATTTCATATTACAAAGATGTAGATTTTCAATTCTTGATATAAATACAATTTTTATGAAAATTTCAGTTATTTTTGAGAAATTTACTTAACTTGCAGTAATAAAAGAGAGGAATATAAGTCCATAGCTATCTATGACTTAAGAGAAGTCATAAAGATGAAGTTTACCCTGTCAGATATTAAGACATTCTACAAGGCCATAGCAATAAAAACAGTATGCTATTGGTACAAGACCCGATACACAGAGAAGTATGCTCAGAAAGAGATTCATGAATATATTGGAATTTAATAAACCTTAAAGAAATTACCACAAATCAAAAGAAATTGTTTAGTTCTTTTTTAAAAAAAAAATTTGTTCATTATATAGAGAAAAATGAAATTGGATTTTTACCTAACCCCACATAAATGGTGACTTCCCCATAGACTAAAGGTCTAAGTGGGAAAGTATAAATTATACAGCCAATAGAAGAGAATCTACAACATAATCCTTATAATCTAGAAATGAAGAATACTTCAAAACACTTCAAAAGGAAAAACCATCAATCAAAAAATTGGGGCTGGCCAGTTAGCTCAGTTGGTTAGAACATGGTGTTGATAACACCAAATTCAAGGGTTCAGATCCCCTTACTGGCCAGCTGTCAAAAACCACCAACAACAAAAACTCTGAAATATTGATAAATATGATTGTATCAAAATCAAGACTTTTCGGGCCGAGCCCATGGCGCACTCGGGAGAGTGCGGCGCTGGGAGCGCGGTGATGCTCCCGCCGCGGGTTCAGATCCTATATAGGAATGGCCAGTGTACTCACTGGCTGAGTACCAGTCATGAAAAAGACAAAAAAAAAAAAAAAAAAAAAAAAAATTAAGACTTTTCACTCAGTTAAGAATATCACAGGCCATCCATATTAATAGATGACTGAATGGGAGAAGGTATTTGTAATGTGTAAAACTGGCAAGAGGTTAATAATTACCAAGGACCTCCTGTAAATCAAGTTAGTCACTGCAGAAGGAAAATAGGTAAAGAATATGAACAAGTAATAAACAGAAAAGAAAACTCTAAAAACCAACCTGCATGCATGATGATGATAATAGTTAGAGAAATGCAGGTTAAATTAACAATATTAAATTGGCAATGATTAGAAAGCTGGATAATGCTAAGTGTTGTACAGGAAGCAGGCATGCAGGAAGCTTCATAGGGGAGTAGTTTAGTGTAGCCTTTCTGAAGAACAATCTGGTATGATGTAGGCAAATAAAGCATACATATGTACTATGACCCAGAAACTCTGCTCCTGAGTATTTATCCCAAAGACACTTTCAGACATGTTTATAGCATGAAGTAGATAAATGGTATATATTGCAGTGATGTATACAGTTGGTGGCAGTTTGGGTAGAATATGTAGTCAAGACTTGAAGAATACATACCATGGGGCATTACAAAGCAGTTAGAAGGAACACATCTGATGTATACATAAAAATAAGATTGGCCCTTAAAAAGATAGTGTTTAGTCCTATAAAGTAAGAAACTGAGATTTATAAGGATTTTCAAAGTTTAAAATAAATGCTAATAAAATCACAAATCATATTTGTAAACACTTTAAAATAAAAAGGAATAAATACAACAGAATGGTCACCTTGGAAATGGAAATAAAATGGAATGAATGAATACTAAAACTAGAGAGCCTCACATGGATCAATGATGATAATGTGCCTCAAACTGAGAAATATTGTTAACTCATCCCTGTGTATGAACAAGTAAAAAAAATGAGATGAAACCTAACAGTGTACTAGAGGAACTTAAGCATTCTTTGCTATTGAAGGGTGTAAGTGATAGGTTGTGAACATAACAGGTGCCATTTCAGGCAAAGCCAAGCACAAAATGGCCCCAACTCCTCCCTCCTTCCCCTTATGAGAAACCTCATGATTTCTGAGAAACAGAAACCCTTTTGCTTCTGCAAGGGTGCAATTCTCCACCCTGGTCGCATAGCTTCTGCATTAGCATAATGCCCCTCCTCGATTGTATCAGCCAGCCCTTGGTGCCCCATATAAGCTCTCTCACCCCCATACCTGGTGCTATCCTCCATTTTGAGGGTAGCCCCGGCTGCCCTCCACTTTGAGCGCAGCCCGGCAGATTCTTTTCCTTTAATAAACATTGATTTGTACCTGGTGTTTCAGCTCACTTTCTTTCATTTTGGTGTCAAAACCTGGGAAGGGTTCTGGCCGACGTTGTTGGATGATCCCCATCTGGGTTGATTGGCTCTCAGCTGCCCTTCCTGAACCTGACGAACTGGGTACACTCGGGACTCTTTCCTTTTGTTGTTTCAGACCAATTCATCCAGCATTGGCTTCAATTCAGGGTGAGTCAGTGGGCCTGTCCTACCTACTTCTACAGGTTCCTCTGACTACTCTCTACAACTACTGTCTACTTCCCAAAGACCAGGTGACTGGCTGAGGGAACCCCTCTCATGCCCCCCAGCTATTGGAGGACACTCTTCCAGCTGGTTGGTGGCTTTTCTCTTGAAAAGAAGGTGCACAGCAAAGAGGATGCTCTTTTTTTGGCACTCTTCTTCTACTAGGACTACCCGTTTCCTTTCTCACCCTCCAAATGGAATCTTGACAATCCAAACCTCCATGCTCTACACCTCTGGGCTGTCTCCTGGCCAATTTCCTCCCTGTTTTATGCCTGTGGGTTGTCTACAATCTTTCAGCCTCCAGGGGTTAAACTCGAACACCTCATTACAATGGATACCAGTGGCCACAAGATGGCACTCTTGATTTAGATACTCTCCTACACAACTTTTGTCACCAGAACAGCAAACCGGAGAGATTCCTTATGTTCAAGCCTTTTTTCTATTTCCACCTACAATCCTTCTCTCTGTCAAAACTGTCCTATGTCTCAAATTCTCCTAGCTCATGCCCAACCTCCCCTTCTGGACTCAGATCAATCAGACCACTCTGGTTCCCAACTACCTCCTTATGCTCCAGATCCTTCATCAGCCCCTCCACCTTTTCTCTCTCTTTGCCACACCTGGTTTTGAGACACTTGCCCTCAGCCACCCAACCCCTCTCCTTCTCTTTCTTCATCAGGTAACAGCCCGGCCTCAGCTCCAGCTCCTTTATATCCCCCTCTGTGAAGTGGCTGTGATGGAGGGAATTGTATAAGTCCATGTCCCTTTTTCTCTTTTGGACCTTTCCCAAATCAAAAAGTGACTGGAACCCTTCCAATCCAACCCAGACACATATTCATCCCCTGAAGACAGGGAGCAGATCTGGATAATGGCACAACAACAGGCAGACTAGGTCCATGCTCAAAATAAAGGTGGCCTGTGGGAGCCATTGCTATTCCTCACATGGACCCAAATTGGGACTACCAGGCTGGCCATGGGGATCGGGATCTCTGGGATAACATGATCACACACTTGATTTTTGGCCTCCAAAATTCTACTAATTCCTAACCTGCTTCTCTGAGGCTTTATATGAATACACATGTATAGACCCAAATGCCCCCGCAGACATGGCCCTCTTACACTCTCATTTCATTACCCAATCAGCCCCTGATATTCGAAAAAACTAAAAAAACTTGAGGATTGTCCAAATATGACCCAACGAGACCTCCTCAATGCAGCTTTCAAGGTTTTTAACAATAGAGAGGAGGAGGAGAAGAAAGATCATTACAAAAGAGAACAGGCCAAATACCAACTCCTGGCTAATGCCATCCGAGGCTCACATACTCCAAAGCCAGCTGCCTCGAGGGGCAAGCCACCTGGGAACTGCTTCAAATGTGGTCAGTTGGGCCACTGGACACAGGCCTGTCATAACCCCAGGATCCCTCCCAGGTCCTGTCCTCACTGAAAACAGCCAAATCACTCAGAAGAACTAAGTACAGATAGCATCTCCTCCCTCCAGTGACAGGTCACCTCACTTATGACAGTCACTTTACAGAACCGTTAGGCCCTTCACCTCCTTACAGCTGAGAAGAGAGGCACCTGCCTCTTCTTGGGGGAGAAATGCTGTTATTATGTAAATGAGTCTGGGGTGATCCAAAACAACCTAAACCATTTAAAGGCAAGCATTTTTGATGCAAAGGGTTACAAAACACAAACACACCTTGGGGGTGGCCCCAGTAACTGAATCCTTGGATACTCTGGCTTATTCCCCTACCAGGACCCCTAACTGTGCTGGGACTAATCCTACCCTTTGGTCCCTGTCTCTTTTGGTGTTTCTCTAATTTCTTGCAGGAACATTTGCAAGCTTTCACCAACCAAAAGACTGCTGAATTGTTCCTGCGAGGAGGATATCAGCCCCTCAGAACCAGTGACCCTCCCCTGGAAGAATACAGCCTCCCCACATGAAGCCAATACCCCGCCACCTAATTGTTTTACCTGCCAACATAGATCTTTTATTTTTTCCATATCTTCGCCCATCTCCAGCAGGAAGTAGCTTCAGAAGAATGAGACCTTTGGGCCGAGCCCGTGGCGCACTTGGTAGAGTGCTGCGCTGGGAGCGCGGCAACGCTCCCACCGCGGGTTCGGATCCTATATAGGACTGACCAGTGCACTCACTGGCTGAGTGCCGGTCACGAAAAAACGACAAAAAAAAAAAAAAAAGAAGAATGAGACCTTTGTCTCTTTTCCCTTCTCCCTATAATTAAAAGGCAGGAATGATAGGTTCTGCATATAACTGGTGCCATTTTAGGCAAGGCTAAGCACAAAATGGCCCCAGCCCCTCCCCTCTTCCCTTTACAAGAAACCTCATGATTTCTGAGAAACAGAAACACTTTTGCTTCCATAAGGGTGAAATTCTCCACCCTGGTCACATAGATTCCGCATTAGCATAATGCCCCTCCTTGATTGTATCAGCCAGCCCTTGGTGCCCTATATAAGCTCTCTCACCCCCACACCTGGTGCTGTCCTCCATTTTGAGGGCAGCCCCAGCTGCCCTCCACTTTGAGCGCAGCCCAGCAGATTCTTTTCCTTTAATAAAGCGTGATCAGTACCTGGTGTTTCGGCTCACTTTCTTTCAGTAGGGAAATAGCTTAAGTTATTCATTTTCAGGAGTAGCTTAGCAAAGGGTGTTTAACTGGCTCAACCTGAAAGCTGTTTAACTGGCCCAACTGGTTTCTAGAGAATCCCTGAATGGGCAGAGCTCAGAAGCAGCACCTCACTCTTGAGAAATGACTCGTCAAGATGGTGGTTAGTTAATAGCCCTTTGTTCTCTTCATTTCCTGTTTCTTCTCCTATCTCAGGGCTTTGGTGGCTCCTTTTTGTGGGTTTGTCCTGAGCCATCAGACAAAGGAATTCCTTGCAAGGGGATGATAAATCTAAGGCAATGTCCAGGAAGACTGTGCACCCTACAGTACACAGCCGATGAGGAACTGGGGGGAGGGACTTGTGCACTAGGGAATAAATTGCTTGAGGTAACGATTTTGTGTGTGCCTGCCATCAGGCACATGATCTTGTAAGACCATTATTAAAGTCTTGCTTTGCTGTACCTCATGTCTCCATGTCCATTCTTTGCACTGGATGAGTGAGGTTATTTCTCACAAAGGGTGTGTGTTGCTTATTCTTTGCCTTTGTTTAAATTTATCACTGTGATACCATCCAGGATAAGGGTGATCTGGATTCAGAGTTTTCATGTGCTTAGAGGTCAGAGACTAGCAAGGGAAATCCGGGAAAGAAGGAAAATGGACACAATCAAAATTGTTCTGGCCTCTTCTTTTATGCATGTTATGGTACAAAAATTTTGGATATTGTCTTTGTTATCAAGCACCCCAATGTTTTTGCATTTCTTCCCTATTTAGTAAATCATTTTCATGTTTAGTAACAACTTATGCATCCGTAGTTTTCTAATTTGCAAACCACTTTGATGAAATATCCTTTTATTTAATCTTCATGATTCAGTTGGAGGTGTGAGAAAGCAAAATATTTTGGCTGCAAAATATATTTCTTTGATATATTTCAATATGGCTTATTTAGGGAGACTGGAAAAACAAGATTGGCCAGAAGCCTGTTTCTTTGTGGAAAGAAATTTACATCTGTAAATGCAAACAGCCAGTCTTCCTCCGAAGCACCTTTCCTTTGGCTACTATCTATTGTTTCTGAGGGCAGTTGTGCGATTATGTGAAGTATTTTTATTTGCATACAAAACATCTCTACTTAACTTTAACTTCTGACTTCCTTCTTTCATCTATGACAATACCTCCCCCCAGAACTTCAGAGAAACCTGGTCTCAGGATATTGTTCTGGGGCTTCTACCTCCCCACACCTCTTCTCTCTCTCTCATGAACACTGGTATATAAGCTTCGTTACTGCCATTGGAGTTTGGCACATTACTCTTCTGTGATTCCCCCATGCTTTGCCTTCTCCCAGCAAGTTAAATAATAAAATTTGCTATGCATTTTCTTCCTATTGGTCTAAATTTGTCAGTGATTTTTATTAATGAATGTTTAGGGGTGAAGTTTTCCTTTGGTCCCTACAGAGGCCTTACAATACCTCTTCTGCAGTTGAGAAAACAAATGCCTAGAGAGACAAACTTTCAAAATATCATATACATGAGAAGTGACAGAAGCAGAACTTAAAATCAGGTTTTCTGGCTCCAAATCCCACTTTTTAATCTAATACTTCAGTCTGCTTTAATGCAAAGAAATCTTCAGTCCTAACTGAATTTCAAGTAATTGTAAAAAATTAATGAAATTCTCATAGAGCTTTCTGTTGCTATTTATGTAGAAATTAACAAGAATTAATTGGTGAAGAATCAGTAGATGTGACAACCAGAAAAAGGCAATTTTCAGGTGGAAGTCTGAAAAGCAGTGATAAACAATATAATTGCCTGGTCATCTACTATTGTTTGGAAATCATGATGCATTTGTATAAAAACCCTGAATTTCAAGGAATTTTAGCTTGTCCAAATGCGTTAGGGCATGAATTGAGAATACTCTGCAGTGTCATTCCAGATGTACTTTCCCAAAAAAGGAACATTTATGGCATTAAACTTCTCAAAATCAGAAAAAATTTTAAGGCATGTACATAGTTCAATTTTGGAAAATAACAGATATGGGAAATCTAATTAAAATAGAATTTACATGTTGAAGAAAGAGTAACAAGAATGTACTGCAAAGTGGCCTGTGGACTTTCTCCACCATTACCTCTCACCTGAACCACATAGTGTCCACCGCCTTCCAGTGCTCATTTGTCACACAACAATTGGAGTGGTCTCACAAAAACCCAAGTACAGTAGGATACATTCCAAGACTCCCAGTGGATGCCTGAAACTATGAATAGTACCGAACCCCATACATACTATGTTTGTTTCCTATACCTACATACCAATGACAAAGTTCAATTTAAAAATTAGGCACAGTAAGAGATTAACAACAACTACTAATAAAATAGAACAATTATCACAGTATACTGTGATAAAAGTTATGTAAATGTAGTCTCTCTTGCTATCATAATATGTGTCTTTTTTTACTGTACTCACCCTTCTTCTTGTGATCTGTCCATCTGATAACCAAGACAGTTTAGGTGACTGGTGGGTGGGAATTGTCATGAACACACTGACAGATGATTCATGTCCTTGGTGGGACAGAGTGGGAGGATGAGAGACTTTATCACACTATTCAGAATGGTGCACACCTTTAAACTATGAATTGTTTATTTCTGGAATTTTCCATTTAATATTTTCAGACCATGGGTAACTGAGACTGTGGAAAGTCAAGCTGTGGATAAGAGGGGACTACTGTAGATTATTTTAGAGTTATGCCCCCACACTCCTTCCACATTTGCTTTCAGAATGAAGACATGAATAATGTTTGATCTAGCCCCATCTGGCTTTTAAATCTAATTTTACAAACTTCGCCCATCCCCAACTCTCTGACTTTAATGTAGAGTAGCTACTATTAGGCCTCATGGCCAGCATCAGGACAACCAGGTTAAGCAAATTTCCACCCTCTTCCCCCTTGCCCCTCCCTATCTCACGTTCATCAACTTTCCACCCCCTACCCCCTCGCCTTTTAAGAAAAACTGGAATTTGTGCAAAACAGATTCTTATGCAGAAACGACCACTCAATGCCCTTCCTCTAAGTCAAACCTTATAAAACCTTTTTAGTCTGTATGGGGGTGGGAGCTGATCTGATTCAGTCTCTCCTCCACATTGGTGGAATAAAGCTGTTTGGCTAAAATGGTGCCTGGCTTGGGTCTCTCTCTCTTCTCCATCTCGCTGAACCTAACAGCTATATCTAGGTTATTCTACCTCCTCAAACTTACTGTATTTCCTCTCATTACAGGCCCCATGCATATGTGTCTCCTTTGACTAGAATGCTCTTCTTCAACCCTATTCATTGGTTTAACTCCTATTCTTTCCTCAGATCTCAGTTCCAACATTTCCTCAAGATGTCCTCTGGACCTGGATCACACAGTTCATGCCAGTTCCTGGTGATATAAGCTGTCAGAGAGCCTTACCTCTCTCTTTGGATCACACATGCAGTTTGCAATTAAACATTTAATAATATGATTATTTGCTTGACTTCTGTCCTATTCTCCCCACCAAACTACAAATTCCACACAAATGTGTTCCTTAACATGTCATTTTTACTTTTCTTCAGCATTTCTTCATGTTGTACCTAGTATCTTACCGCACTAGTGGGACATTCATCATTTACTTTGACACCTTTATATACTTTTCCTGTGTTTGGGGAATTATTCACCTTATGAACACACCCATCACAGTGGCAAAACCCAGAAATTTCTTTCCCAGCCACTACACCTTGCAGAAGGCATAAACCTATGACCTGGGTTCAGCCAATCAGATGCACTGCCGCTGTGCAGGAGACTGGCTTTGTGAACTACTAAGGTGAGCAGGCAGGTGCTGTGCAGAATTCATTTCGCTGAAGGGCAGCAGGGACATCCAGCCTTCCAGAGGTACAGTCTGGGAGATTCCAGAAGTTGCCTCCAGTGCCTGGAGTCACCAGTACAAGCCGTGCTGTTGTGTCTCATGGTGGTGATGGTGCTGGCATGTGTCTTATTTTGGAGACTGTTTCTGGAAGAATGGGCTTCAAGCCTGCTTCTGGAGCTTTCCCAGAGATTCTGAGACTTAGACCCTGTAATAAAGTGTTTTTTCTGCTTTAACAAGCTAGGACAGTTTCTTTTGTTTGCAACTAAGAACTTCTAAATGACGAATGATGGAATGTCTTTGCTGCCAAAAAAGATTGGATGTTTTGGTGTCTGTGCTGTTCTCTGAAGTTATTGTAAATAGGGACTTAAATTACAGAACTGATCTGAGTGTTGTGTAGAGGGTTGTTGTGGGACAGTATATTTTAACCAAAGAACGCTATAAAATGTTCTCAGATCCATTTAAATATATGCATTGCCTGCCTAATCTATTGCTTAAAATCTTCTGAGAGGTAGTTTAGAATTCTGTGTGACCAATTTCAGAATAATTCAGCTCTTACTGTTTTCTTTTTTTTTTTTATTGCACATTGCTAAGCTGAAAAAAATATTAGATACTTTTGTGTCAGGATTTGTAAGTACTTCATCTGTTGTTCTATGCTGAAAGAAGATAATTTCAAATTAAGCAAATAAATTGGAAAACAGATGGATATGTGCTGTGTCTGTGAACCTCACAGAAAAGACTCTGTGAATGTTGGTATCTTATGAGAAGAAAGCAATCATGACCACACATTTTTTCAGTAATGAACAATGGAATCCTGGATGATAGGCCTGAAAGAGCATGAAATACAACACAGCTTGCTTTTTATTAAATGTGTTAACTGGGCATAGCAGTTAAATGTGTAGCAGGTGTGGTTACCTAATAGTTTCATTGGCCTTTTCTTGAACCATCTACCACTGAGCCTGCCTAGCACTCACTCACATGGCAGGACTTTCAAACCTGAATGCCACTGAGACACAAAAATGTGAAATGCAGCTTGCTAAAAGACAATTGAGAGTGGTGAAGACTGAGAAGAACTGGAGTGTGCATGCTTAACCCGAATATATTCCAAATCAAAATTTAAAATGCTGTCTTGCCAATGGAATTCATATTTGTGGCTAACTGGCCCAAGAGACTACCCATTTGTGACTACTGATGCTACATAGGATGTGGCATCATTCCAGTTTCTACTCAGTGGGAATTTAAGAAATGTAGGGAAGTGTCTCAGGTCACTTATTATCAAGCCAGCCTTGCTGCAGTTTCACTGGAGACTCTACATTACATTGGAGATACTGTCACACTCCTTCCAATTATGAGTACATGTCTCTTATTTAATATTGCATTGAGATGGCAGTGATTCAGCTGTGAATTGTAAATTAAAGCCATTCTTGTATGCAGAGGCATCTGTCTTGAGAAGGAGGATAAATGTTCCTGGAGTCAACCAAAGAGGAGACGTAGGCCCTCAGACAGGAAATGGGGCACTCAGGTAGGAAGGGGCCCCATCTCCCATCCCCGCTGGGCCTCTCCCTCTGGGATCTGGACTTTGAGGAGCTCAGACCTGAGGACCAGGGTTTTCTGCCAGTGAAGTTAAAGCCGAAGAATAATCTGTGAGTTTAGGAGCTGTTGCAACAGATTGTATTTATTATTGTTTTGCTGTTTTCACCCTTTTTATTTGGTTAGGATGCTTTTGGCAGCAAGTATCAGAAACCAAACTTAAAATGGCTTATGTGATGATTCAACAGCATCATCGAAGGACCATGTTCTTTCCATTTTCCTGCTTTACCATCCCTGGGTTGTTGGCCAACTTTCCTCATGCCTATAAGTTGACTGTAATCACCCCAGGCATCACATTCTCTCCTACAAAAATCTAGAGACATGAAACAAACTACCTCTTTCCCCAGAAGTCCTGCCTGATTCCCAGTGGACTTCTGCTCATGTTCCATTGCCAGAATTGGATCAGAAATGTCCCTTCCTGAGCCAGTCTTTGGTAAAGTGGATGGTATTTCCCTGTGATTGCTTACAGTAATCAAGCTGCCTGCCTCCCCACACCCAGGAGTTGAGATAAAGTGACTGTTGTAGTGTGGGTTCTTTGAGAAGATGACAGAGTTTAGGTTTCAGGATTTTCATCAGGCAGTATCCTAGGAATGGACGGGAGAGAAGCACAACTGGGAGGAAGGAGAAGGTGACCTGTAATGCAGGCCTGACAACTTCACCAGCCCCCACTAGAGCCCTGGAACTGAAATGGGTCATAAGAGTGGGCCCATCATGGGCCAAAATGGCCAGGCCTTTATAATCCCAAAGGGGCTGACAGCCGAAGGCTGTGTACTGGCAGCAGTCCAGCAGTTGGAGCAGTAAGTTCTTTCCTGAAGGATAATCTGGGAGGTCCACATCCACCCATCTTCTCCGGACCACATGGAGGAGGATGAATATTAGAACAAACCTTATGCTCTGCCACCAAGGAAGTGGGGTGGATAGATTTGGAGAGGCCAGTGAGGGTGACTTCAACTGGCATGCTAACTGAGCCAGGCCTCTAATGGACTCTAACTAGTCCCCAAAGATGCATTATTGACAACGATCACAGGACACTGCTTTTCTAATTCATTCCAGTAACCTGAGGTTGTGACAAGCTCCCCACACTACTCTCTTCCGAACACTTTTGTAATTATATTCCAAGGAAGCACTGATTTTTCTTATGCCCTTTATTCTCTATCATGGTTTTGAACATTTTTGTGACAGAGCTCACTATTTTATCATCTACCTTGTGTCCTTTTTTAGTCTTTTTTGGCTCTTCCAGCTCTTTCACCTTCATGACTGGTCATCAGTTGTCTCTGTTTACCAGAATGTCAAGTAATGGCAGAGGAAGAGATCATGGTGGGGTAAACCAACAGACTCAGGATGGCCATACACACAGACGAAAGCCTGACATGGCTTGCAGGTGTCTGAAGGCTGAGGGAAACAGTAGAGTCCTCACTCGCCTTTGGGGGTGAAAGCGTGAGGACCAACTTTATTACACCTGCTGAACCAATGTGGTAAAAAGAAATATTAATTGTAGTGTTCAATACCATAATAATTTATTTGTACAAAAAATAGGAGGAGATGTGAAGTGTTTGTTTTTGGTGGTAATTTGAGATGTGGAGAGAGAAGTTCAGCCATGCAACCAGTCCTGGTCCTGCAATGAGCAATTGCAGGTCCACTGGGCTGGAGCTGAGAGTAGAGATCTACACTCAACTTGCTAAGAGGATATGGAGGCCTGACTGCTTACAGGGCTGAGCAAGCATTGCAAATGTTTAGTGCCAGTATCTGGTGAGAAGATGGACCATGCCCTTCTGTTCCAAATCCTGTACAGACATTCCTATGGCAGACTCTCCTACCTTCCTGCCTACTTCTGCCTGGCAAGGGTGAGTGAATTTTTTGAGACTAGAGACAGGGCAAAAGAGAAGGAAAGGAAAGGCTCTGGGAATGGAAGAAGCTTGAACTGTGACTAGTTACTAAGAAAATAGTAGCTGGATTTGACTGATTTTTGACTAAAGGGACTAAGTTCCGTTAAATGAAAGTGACTTGAATACAGTCATGCATCGCTTACTATGGGGATTCATTCTGAGAAATGTGTTGTTAGGTGATTGCATCCTTGTGAGAACATTGCAGAGTGCACTTACACAAACCTAGATGGTATAGCTTACTACACAACTAGGCTATATGGTATAGCCATGATAATCTTACAGAACCACCTTTGTAATGGGATAGAGCTCCTTACACCCTCATGACGTACGCTATCTGGTTCTGTAGAATTACTTGCTTAACCTAAGTAACTCCATTTTGCCCCATCTGACCTGCAGACTACCCCCCCTTCTGCATGAGAAGTCATTGACCTTTTCATAGAAACAAAAAACCAATTGCCTAGAAACAGGAGCTGTACACAGTGAATTATTACATGGGAACAGGAACCATACACAATGAAAACTTGCATGCTTGATTGCTCGAACGGCTCATTCTTGGCCTCTGTGACCTAGCTCCCTAGCTTGCTTTGTGCACCTGGACAAAACCGTGTGCCAACGAGATGTAGTTTTTGCCTTTAAAAACCCCACAAGACCAAAGCCTGAGGTCGCTCTTCCTTGGTTGCTCCTTGGGAGATGGACGCTGGCCAGCTGGAGTGAATAAACTGCCCTTTTCTGCACGAGTGGTGTGTAAGTGCGTTTCTTGTGGGAGGGTGCCTCACAACAGTAAATGTGGTCTATTGTTGACCAAAACATCATTATGTGGCACGGGACTGTATTTAGGAGTGGGTAGTAAGTTCTTACAATTTTATGTTGTCTAGGTATGCATTTTGGGTACAGATTTAACTTTCTCATTCCAGAAGCAAGGCTCAGTCACACTTGACCCAGTTTCCAGGTCTACACTACACCCGAAAGGCTCAAGGCAGTGGTCAGAGATAAGGGAGGTCTCTCTCATGCCTAGCAGACTGGGCTATCCCACTTTCACACTGCTTCCTTTAAACGGACCATTCAGGCATTTGCCCACTTACAGTGACCCACGCACTATTCCCTTAAACACACTGCTGGTTGCCACGTGTGTTCTTTCTCTTCTTCACTCTTTATTCTTGCCTTGTGTGACCCGGGGGTGGAGGACTGCCCTTCCCAATGCCCTCCTGACTTATTGCACACTCCTTGCCCAGGACCTATAAATGAAAATCTTTGAACTTGTTTCCTGTTGTGGAGGTGTGCTGAATTTGCTCCTTTCAACTGAAGAACCAGGGGCTGCCCAGACCAGGTTTTCCCCGAATGCGGGTCAGGCTACCTGTGCCAGAGCAATGGTCAGGCAGGTGTAAACTGGACTCAGGTCAGGTAAGAGTTCCAGGGCAACTGCCAGTGAACATATTTCCCATATAAGAGACTCCCTGGTTACAGTTGGACCATTAGACATTAAGCCATCTTCTAGGTAAAAGAACTATCCTGTGACAGGCACACTGTAAATCCATGTCTAGCTCTCCTTCATTTCCTGTTAGGGCAGGGTTGCTAGCCACCCTGGTACTCGAACTCCAGTTTAGCTGGGACCTCTCAAAAAAGAGCATCAGAAATGTTTCCGATGGTCAAGTAACAACGTGGGCTCTAAATAGGGAAATTCTTTCAGAAGAAAAGAACTTCTTTTTTCTACACATATAATTTAAAGTTATCCAATTTACAAGTTTATATACAAAGGTACTTCAAAAAGCTCATGGAAAGATTCACATCTTTTAATTCTATTTTTTCACAAACTTTTTGAGGTATGCTTGTATATACTATACATGACAGATACACAATAGCAGACGTCTTCTGGATTTGCTGACAAGCTCATTAACTTTTTTTGTATTAACTTGACCCTAGTTTCTTTCTCCCATTCTCATCTGCAGACTTTTCACGAAGCTCAGAAATGGAATTGTTATGGAGATTTTGATATTTCCTCGGTCCTTTTCACCGAGGCAGTGAAGGATTACAGATCAGCTAGACAAAAACAAAGTGAAGTAAAGTTTACTGAAGTACATTCCAAGGGAGGACTGGGCCACGTCAAGGGAGACAATGGCCCCAGGTAATTTTAGGGTTGAAGATTGCATTTGAGTAGATTTTGGGTGGTCCTGAGGCATGTCATTGTGATGGGTATCTCTACGTCACTTGATTGGCACTTGCAGGGTATATGACTGTTTTCCTTCTGCGCATGTTCTTACCCATAATGCAGGCAGAAAAACCCAAGGGGGCAGGGCAAAAACTGCAATGTTGATTTTATTATAATGAAATTATAATGAGGAAAAGTCAGTGCAAGGGCAAACTGCCACAGGCTGCACAGGTACTAGAAACTGAATAAATATGGCTTGGCTCCAGTTCCTTGCTATCAAGATGTGCCAGTTGCAAACCCAGCCACAAAATGGGCAGGTTGGAAAGCTCCAGGGTTGTCCTTGGGTGGAGTTAGAACACCTGCAGAGCCATTGCCAAGCCCTATGTTGCTCACGTCTGACTTCTTGCCTAACAGAATATAGGTTTAAGTTGATCAGAGTATTGCTCTGGACAATTGTGATTGGCTTGGGGATGGGCATGTGGAGTTAAAGCAAAGAAGATGAATGAATCTTTTGCTGGAGAAACTCTTGCTCTTTCTCTCTGGCCTCTAAATTGAGAAAAGCAGGTCCAAGAGTTCTGTTGCCAACTGCATTGTATTGCCTGAGGTTGCAGGAGGTGTGGTAGAAGGCAAAGCGAGAAGACAGAGCTGGTGCCTCTAAATTAAGAAAAACAGGTCCAAGAATTCTGCTGCCAACTGCATTGTATTGCCTGAGGTTGCAGGAGGTGTGGTAGAAGGCAAAGCGAGAAGACAGAGCTGATGCTGTCAGCATTATTTGAGCCCGGAATCCAGCAGTGCCTGAATGCGTGCTTGTCCCTGGACTCACAGTTGGGTGGGCCAATGATCCTTTTTTGATTAAGCCAAAAGTAACTTCCTGTTACCTACAACCAAATGAATCTTAAAAGTGATAGAATCCTGTTAATGGTTTATTTTTAAGTCTGGTTGATCAATATTCTCTACCTGACAAATGTCAGGACCTTGGCCTTCTCTTTCCTGTCTTTCTAGGGGATCCCAAGTGGAGGATTATTTTATGTAAGATTTATGCCACTGTTTGTGCCTCTGCTTCTGTCTGCTTCAGCCTCTGCTCTCATCATCTCTCCAGGACGTTGTGTTAAACATGTCCCGGTACTGCGCTCTGCTCTGGCCTGCTGTGCCACTAGCACTCTGCCCTGCCCACCCATCTAGTGACATCGACTCACCCTTGGCCTCTAAAGCTCTTTGTGAATTTTTTTGTCTGCAACACCAGAACTATAAGCTCTTTGTCATCTTTCCCGTGAATGGGTCTTTCATGCTCATTCCTTTATCTGGAGAACAGGAAATGCTTTTCCTTCATTGTGTGCTGCTTTTTATTTTTAGTGGTGGTAGCAGAATCTACTGCAGGAGACTTAATTCCTAAGTAATATCAATCATTTCTATAGGCTTACTTGCCCTCCCAAACAGATGACTGGTTGGATTAATTTAGTTCAGCCTCCAGCTCTGTTAGAGTCTTCCTTCCCTTTGAACACACAGGCCTTGGCACTGAGTCTGGTCTTACTCACCAGTGGGCAGACATGGACCTCTAGGTAAGTGAACCAATTGACTACCCCCAAATCTGTCCATCTCAGCAGGTTTTTCTTGCTCTCTGCTTCTTTCAGTGTAGGCAGTATTTTTTATGAGGTATACACAGAGACAACCTGATGATAACAATCTGAGAACTTCGTGCTATCACTCCCAGGGCTTTATTCAGCACTGTCCACACCAAGGTGGAGAGTAAGCAATCTAATGTAAAAAGACATTTACATGGTGGTAGAAGCCATCTCAGATTTTTTCTCTGTATAATGAATTTCTTAGTGACTTTATCTTCCCGTTGAGAACGTTCAGTCTATAAAAATCATCCATACAAAAGGACTATTGACACATGTTCTTGTTCGTTTTGTTCTGGTAATAGAGAGCCATGTAAACTGCTATACAGCTTTCTTTCCTGATGTGAACTGTTTAAAAAAAGAAAAGAAGATAAACTGTGGCTTATAGAGAATGGTCACTGGAGTGAAGGGTCCCCAGCCACCCCGGGCTTGGGATAATAAAGGAAAAAGGTCATAGCATTGTCTTCATCTCCATCAGTGGAAGGATGTGTGCCATCAAACAACTAGGACCTGCCTTGCACACCATGATAAAATGCAGTCGCTCCCTAAATCAGGGGAAAAGAGCCTTTGCTTGTCCTATGGGGCGTCTCTTCCAAAGTGGTCATAAAACAACTGCTAATGTTTTTCTAACCTCTGTCCCCTTTGAGGCGTAGGACTGAGAGTTGTTTTGTTTTGCATCATGATAAAATATGACAATTTCTATTTTCTCAGCCACTGTGTCATTTCTGATGTCCAGTATTTTCCAATTTCTGGTTCTTTATCATGGGGAACCTGACTTATGAGCTATATTGAAGCTAATGCTTTCCTTCTGAAAGCAGAAACAATATATTGTAAATAGCTATGAGTTTGACTATTTTTTTTGATAACTTATTACTTTTGTTTCAAGAAAAATAACATTCATCATAAGTGTCTGTTTTGTGCTTACCAGAACATCTTTATTTTTCTACAAGAAACAAATCTGAGGTTTGTTGGATGTACCATTAAACATTGTCACAATGGCAGTGATATTGAATGAAAGGCTGTTGTTTCTGAATTTAAATAAATTTTTTAACCTTTTTGTTCACATACATGGGTTTTCATAATGTGATGGTTTCTTTTTTTCTTTTTGATGTGTCAGCCTGGCTAAACTTCACCCCCAGTTATTCATTCAAACACTAACCTAGGTGTTGCTGTGAAGAATTTACAGATGTAATTGATATCCTTAATCAGTTGGCTTTAAGAACAGGAGATGGGAGATTATCTTGGATACTCTAGGGCCTGATTCAGTTCATCGAATGGTCTTAAGAGCAGGGCTGAGGGGTGTTTGTGTGTGTGTTTGTGTGTGTGTGTGTGTGTGTGTGTGTGTGTGTGTGTGTGTGTGAGGGAGAGAGAGAGAGAGAGAGAGAGAGAGAGAGAGATTCTGCCTGTAGGCAGCAGCTTCAGCCTCCGCTTGTGAGTTGCAGCCTGCCTGTCATCTTTTCCTTACAGCCTTCTCTACAGATTTCTGACTTGTTTGTCCAGTGTCCACAATTGCATAAATCAATTCCTTGGAATATCTATCTACTTATCTATCTATCTGTCTATCTATCTATCTATCTGTCTGTCTGTCTGTCTGTCTGTCTGTCTGTCTGTCTGCTTGTCTATCTATCTATCTAACCATCCATCATCTATTTATTATCAGTATGGACTCATAGATTCTTTATAATGTGTCACAGTCCTTATTTATTTTCATGCTCAAATAGTCTCTGGTGTGGCCAATGGGAACCCCTTCAAGCTTGCGCCATGTGTCCTTTTGACATATCTCCATTATTATTATCCTTGTTTTGTTTTTAGTAGTTCCTTGTTTTCTGGTGCAAGATGTTTCAGATTCATCTTGTACCTTCACTGCTCCAGTCTAGAGATCTGAGTATCAGGTGTGCTCGTTGCTCCTGGGATATAATAGCTTCTGAACTTCTAGGCCCTTTCACTAGGCAGAGCTGGAGGAAAAAAATAAATGATTCCTCTTGAACTGAGATGTTAAGTCTCACTTTTGAACCTAACTACTCTTAGGCTTTTTCAGCTTGTTTTGGGATTACTGACATTTGTTTTCTTATCCTATCCCACAAATCCCCCAAATGGCTGATAGGCATTTCAATGAATATTTCTACTTGCAACATTTTATTGCCCAGGACTTTCTCAGCCTTCTGCAATCCAGTGAGAGTTTTACATTCTATCTTCAGGGTAGATACTCAAAACTCACATGGTTTCCCTGACGGGTAAAGTCTAGGCATACACTGCCTATTCCCAATGTGTTTGTTTATTCTCTCAGAGCACACACATTGGTGTGTTTCATCTGATAATTTCTAACTGTGAACCTAATAGAGAAGGGGAAGTAATAAGTCCTAATCTGTGAAATTTGACATACTCGAGGAAGAGAAATGAGGCTAGTGGAGCAGAATGAATCCGTGAACGCTCCTTCCCAATTAAGTGACCCAGAAATGCCATTATTCCCCAATTCCTTTCTGCCAGTGGAGAAGGGACAAAGACTGAAGAGGGAAAAATTGCACTGTGGCAAATGGATAAACTGGGAGACAATACACTTTGTAGCCTTTCCCCTAGTTATCTAGCTAAACTGCCTGGAATTAAGACCCGTGATCTCAGGGTGGGTTAATAACTTGGAGCTACAAACCAAACCACCCTCCTGTCCTCAGTTTTACAGGCACCTCTACTGGATCCATTGAAGTGAGAGCATCAAATACTGCATGGGAGAAACAGGGCCTGGAGGTCACTACAACCATTTGGGGCCAGAAATTAAGAGCATATCATTATGGATATAACAGGATAAAATGGGCTGCCTCAGGAGGTAGAGAATTCCAAACCTCTGGAGGTGTTTCAGTGTGGACTGAATGAGCACTTGGGGGTTATAAACATGAGTTGAGGATTGGTTGAATGGGGTAGAATTAGATGATTAGATGACTTTTAAGGTTCTTTTCAGCTCTGAGATTCCATGGGGCTACCTGTCTGTGTCATGGATATACATAGATAAATTGCACCCTCACTTGCCCGTACTTATCTTTTTCAAATGTAGGTAGATGGAAAAAAAATAGTTTGCTTTCTCTTCCCCTACTCCATCAAAGCAGTAGAAACTTTCAGAGCATGATTTTCTTCCTGGTAGGCTATGATCTTTTTTATCAGTAAAGAATTATGAGCACTTGATAATAGCATCTAAGGATATATAAAGAGTTATCAAATTGTTTATACTCAAAACAAGTTTAAAATTCAATTTTTACTTTTTAAATTTGTGAATTATTGTGATTTGATGAGACTAAAGAACAGAGGTTTATTCAACAGAGAAAAAAAGGTTTTAAATAATAAATACATACATATCTATATTTACATGCACACGTACACAAGCAAAGTTACTTCAAAAAGTTCATGGAATGATTTGTATTATCTTTTAAATCTGTTTTTCCATGAACTTTTTGATGTACCCTCATGTGTATGTATATATATATATATTTCTATCCCTTGGAATTCTTTGTCACAGTGTAGCCATGAAAAGATAAGCCAATAATATTTTTGGTGGTTATTTAATACCAAAGGCAAATTTTTATCTAGGAGATTAGATATGCAGATCAGAGGTGGTTTTTAAGATTTCTGAGTATGTTTGTAAATCATTGCATAGCACATCAGAATTTCTACGAAACCACAATCTCTTTAAGGACAGGGATCCCTTAATTTTAGTAGGTATTAAATAAATACATATGATAAATATTCACTTGGATAAGAAAATGTAAGGTTTGAAAATAGAACAGCAATGCTGGT
This sequence comes from Cynocephalus volans, assembly GCF_027409185.1. Classification (NCBI taxonomy): domain Eukaryota; kingdom Metazoa; phylum Chordata; class Mammalia; order Dermoptera; family Cynocephalidae; genus Cynocephalus; species Cynocephalus volans. The sequence goes on from NC_084461.1 coordinate 105,044,827, forward strand.
TTCTCTGAACTTCAGATGAGATGGCAGAGAATGGATTATTTCTGTAGAAACAAAGTCCTGAAAACCTCATCAAGTCTTCAGGGATGGCAGTGACAGGAATAACTACCTCTATCACCCCAGAGGCAGGTACATAGCTGACCATGATAAGAGTGGTTTATCTCAGACAAATGCAGGAATAGCAGAGCCTCTTGTCAATTTTTGAAAATTAATTTCTTTATTTGGAAAGAAAAAAACACATTATTTTAGACATTTACTGGAACATGTAAGAGGCTGGCATGGAGCGGCTCTCTTTGTCTCGTCTTGAGATACACCATGTTGCTCTCCAAAATCCCCAACTTCCCGCTGAGGCTGATTATGGCCAGCAGCCCAGGGGGCACTGATGTGAAGAAAAACCCTTATATTTCATCTTCAAAGCTGAGGGTGGAATGTGATGATATTCAAAGGAAAGCTACAGGTGAAAATGCATATCATCTGGGGAATGAAAATCATAAGTTATGATCTGTGCAATTTTAGTTAGCTTTGCTCATAACCATAAGGTATTCAAACATTGAGCAAGGACTCTCTAAAGACCCCACTTGATTATATGGAACTTGAAAATGTATGCTTGCATGTGTTTTGATCATAAGTTTAAAAGAAAATTATGCATTAATACTGGGCATTTTTTTTTTAACCAAGAGAAACATTAAGTTGGCCTGAGGGAAAGCCCTTTGTTCTATGGGAATTCTGCTCATTGGAGACAGTGGAACAATGGATTTTTGAATGTATTAAAAGGCTATAATGGATATATGCTATTTTTGCTTGCCAAGCTTCCATGCCCCCTCTACTGCAAAAAGTATCCTAATTTTTCTTTGGGGTCATAGATTCCCTATTCTCTGGCTACATGTCCAGATGGGGCTCTATACCATGAAGAATGCGACCCTGATTTCCCACGATATTGTGTTTGTTTCAGGAAAAGGCACTTGACCTAAATGGGCCAATCAGAGAGAATGTTTTGAGTCATAAGGGAGCTTTCTAAAAGAGGTACTCTATTTACTGCTGGAATTGAACATGGAAGACATGGACTAGCTATCTTGCCTCTTTCTGTAGTCTGATAAGCCATTATTATATCAGTGAATGGGGCAGAGGGAAGGAAAGAGCTTGGTTTTGCTAACATAGGATCAAATCATATATATATATGATTTGATCCTATGAGATTTTAATCCATGAGATCCAATAAATTCCTTTATTTGCCAAAACAGCATGAGTAAGGTATCTTCTATGCAACAAAAGGTATTTAAGTAATGTAGTGACTGAATTAAAAGCAGCTTCTATTTTTATGTTCCCTTGAAGACAATGTAGTGTTTCTATGAAAAACCTAAAAGGAAAAATTACTTTATGTCTCAGAAACTGAAAAGCTCACACAACTATATAAGTGTATTGAATGTTGGTATGAAATACACTTAATAAAAGATGTTAGCTTTTTTCTCAGTTGAACATGAGGAAGGCATTATTTCCTACATTTTTAAAGCTCCCCCCGCGTTCATTTGTAGTTCTTATTTCCAAGATCCTTTGTAAAATAATTGGCTATAGTTTAATTTCCTTAAAACAGTGGAAGGCTATATAATCTTCTGGAGGCAACAGGCTCTCATGCTGTCTTTTTCTGGGCTTACAGCTTACCTGAAGCACAACCTGTGTATGTTCCTGAAAAAAAGTATCTGGGAAATAATTTTTGGAGAATAATCTAAAAATGTTTTCAGTCTACCGTCCTACTTGAAGTTAGCTGGATATAGACTTCTAGACTGAAAATAATTTCCAGTCATAGTTTTGGAGACCTGACCCCATTATCTTCCAGCTTTTAGTCATACTGCTGAGGAGTACAGTGCCATTCTAATACCCAATCCTTGGCATTTACTCATACCTCATGGTCCCCATCTGTCACCATCCATAGACATTCTCTTAATCCCTTGTCTTCAACACAGCACATATTTTCACTCTGCTGAGCCTGCTGTTTCTGAGTCCCAAGTCTTTCTGGATTCAGTTTCTCTGGAGAGTATATTTTCTCTTCTCTCAAAGGGATGGGGAAAAGAACTCACCTGGCACAGGAAGGAGGAGGTATCTGGTACCTAACAAATCCATGCACAGTCCCAGCTTTGTCTCTGTCTCCCAAGGTGCCTGGTGCCTCCAATTCCTGAGAGCTTTCCAGGTTCTGAAGACTCTCCCTGTCTGCTTCTCATCAATGTCTTTCTGTCTAGGTTTCAGTTATTTTCAGGCATCGAGTCATTTACCACTTCATAATTTTCTTTCCATTTTCTAATGCTTTACAGAAATATATTTTTTGCCATTGTCTCCTCCCATTTTCTTTGTCCTTTGAGGTTTATAATTTTTTTTATTCCTTTATGTTATGCTAAAGTTATTTCAGGAAATAAATCCAAAGAGTCAAGTCACCATTTTATGTGGAACTTCCTATTTGCTATTAAAAAAAAATCACAACATGCATCTATTTATTCTTTGCAAAGTCCACTGAGGATTTAGACTGTGGATGACATCTACTGGATCTCTAGTCTCCAAACACTGACCTTGCATTGTATGGTCCACAGTGTTTATCACTGATAAGTTTAGTTTTACAAATCCTGAACCTCACGCTCTCACTCACCATAATCCCGTAAAATACCTAATCTGAGTAAAGCATAGGTGCTTGTGTGTGTGTGTGTGTGTGTTTGTATGTGTCTCAACTAGCAATACAGCATACTTACTCCTTGCCTATAAGTGGCTTATTATCTATTTGGGGAACCAGAACTTTTATTCTCAGAATGTTAAAAACAACATAATTAGATAGCAATAGGACAAAAATAAAGAGATGTCACAAGGTGGAGTTAATTGCCAAAAGAGAGATAACTGTTCACGCTCAGAAGCTGGGCAGATCTTCCCCTGACTGAGGTGGAATAGAAAACTTTCATAACAGGGTTGGATTTGAGTGAAGCCTTAAGGGGCAAAGAGACAAAGTTATTTAATTTCTAGTGATGGACCAAAGACTGCCATGTGTTCATGAAATCCAGTTTCCTAATCCACTTATTTCCTATTCTGGACACACAGATGAGATATATTTCTGAGCCTCCCTTGCAGTTAGGTGGGGCCATGAAATGTTGGTAGAAGTGATGCCCTCCCCACCCCTGTCCCCATCCTGTCCCTTAAAAAACCTCTCGGGTGATACTGTATGTTCTCTCTCTTCCTTATGCTAGGGTCAGTACTTGCACTCCTGTTCCTGTCCAAATCGGCATATGGTCATAAATCTCCATGTGCTAAATTTCTTCTTCTCTAAGTAGACTCATGGTTTTCTGCCACCTTCTGGCTTCCTCCTCTTCTCCCCTAGGACATGGCCTGACAAATTGAATTAGAAGTGATAGAAAAATATTCAGTTGTCCGGTAGGCACTAAGCATGTGGAGCTGAAGCTGGGGATGGAAAATGAGTTCCACTTTGAACATTTTTCTAGGTTTTGAATCCCTGACCTGATTGATGTGGTCCTAGAAAGAGTGGCTTGGTGTGCATGAGTCAGTTGAAGTGACATGTTTGTTTGCTGAGCCAATAGCTGTCCTCTGGGAGAAAATCTTATTTTTTCTGCCAATCTCATTTCTTTTCTTTTTAAAAAATATTTGTTTCTATGTTTTAAATATAAAATTTGCATATTAGATTTATGCACTGAAATGCAGTGCTCACCAAGTGCATGGACCAATGCAGAACTGTAGAAACATCCTTGCTGTGGGAGTTTATCTCCTTGGTATAACTGACCACACTGTGAATATCCAGGAACTGGAGGCAATGATGAGGCCCTTATGACTTCAGGCAGCTGTAAAGTAAACCTGACTTGTGCGAAGGGTATGAACTACTTGCTGGAATAAAGCTTAAAGCACAGGCAATCACAGGCCACACCTGCCATGTAGGCTATACCTGCTCAATGTGAGAGTTTGGTAATGAGGGCAAGAAGAAAATAATAGGACTGAATGTGTTCTTCCACATAACCTGCCCTAGTTTAGCAAGTCAGTTGCATATAGCTCTTAATTCAATTAGTTGTTTTTATATTAACTCCTGCATATTGTTTTCTTTCCACCAATCATAACTCACAGTTTAACCAGTCTTCTCAAATTGTGACATTAAGAAGAACCACATCATGGACTGCATTTTCAATCAACTATGAACAGATTGCCTTCAATGACAGAGGGAAATCCAAGGGCTGTATTTAGAGCTACAGAAAAAATCCAAAGACCTTTTGAATATTGCATAAGCACATATGGGATTCTGTGCTTTAGCATCCTATGAGAATGAAGCTGATCAGATTGTTCTGAAGGATACAAATTATAGGAAAGCTTTTGCCAGAATCCATTGAAATCATGTTCTGTTACCCAGGGACTGCTTTTTTATTCCAGATGCTTGTAATCAATTCCATACTCAAAGCCTGTTTTCTAGAGGAAGAAAAATAGGCTTCTTTCTAATTTTTTAAAGGGTTAAAGGTGGGAAAGTGTCTTAATTTATTTTCTTAGAGAAGAAAAAAAATAGAAAGGCAGCATTGTAATTCCTTTTGAGGATTTATTGAAATGTCAGACTCTGGGGGGATGGAAGCTCTATGAGGAAGATGAATAAACAGCAGATTAGCATTTAGACAATATTCTGTCATTGCTTGACTGTAGAAAATAATGCTGAATAGAATTAATTTGGAATTTGGCAGGAATTTGAATAGAAGAGGTAAAACATTCAAATAATTCAGTAAATTTGAATTTTGTAGTAACATTTATTGGAATAAATTCAGGAATAGCACGATGGCAAAGAATCTTTTGGAGGCTCTGCGTCTAAAGCAACAAGAAAGTAAGAAAGTCTATATTTATCCACTAGTTTTCTGGAATTAAAGAAAAGGAAGATGTCTTTTATTTTATTTTTTTTGAATCAGAATTTTTTTTAGCACCAATTGAGGACTAAAATCCACCCTTTGTAATGACCCATGAAACCATACTTTGTGGGCGAGTTGTCCAGGCTAGAAGTAAAATGATTTCAAACTCTCTCTGCCCAGTTTCTGTCAGTAATAGATAAGGAATGACCATCTCACTAGTTATTTGGAGTCACTGGTGCGCTTTAGATAAAGAAAGAGTACATCATTTTTAATAGAAAGTTTTCCTCTAGATCAGGACTTATATAGACAATTTAACTACTGTACTTTATTGAGCATAAAGTGTGGACATTTCAGCTATTTCTCCTATTCTCATTTTATAGCCAATTAACACTAGATGGCCTATTTAAGTGTATGTATGCAAAAATCCTTATATTTAAAGGAGAAAATAGTCTAAATTGGGAAGCCATTTATTTTACTGATGAAGACTTCAAACTGTGGCATGACTTGATCAGATCACGCAACTAAATGAAATTACTTTACTTCACTCATTCTTCTTACTGTATGAGATGACCTTTTGAGGTATTGTTGGATGAGCACCTTCTTTACGTGTCTTGAAATATTTGATTCTATTATCATTTTCAGTATAGAAGATAGTGGTTCTCTCTTTTCCCCCAGCACACTTTCTCTACTAAAAGAGTCCGGAAAGGAAGAAAGTAGAGCTCTGCTGAATATTGTTGGGAGCAACTGAAAGGCCAAAGAGTTGATGTGGGGACAGCTCCTCTGCAATAGGACGGTGGTAGGAGGAAAACCACAGCTGCCCAGAAGATTGTTTAGATGAGAAGTCATTGTGTTGGGAAGAGTACCCTACCTATGCATTTCTTTCTTTCCACTCTTATTAGTTTATTTGGGTGGTCATCTGTGATGAGGATACCAATTAAAATTTAGGCTCCAGATCACAGGAGCCGGAGCTACAACTGTGGGTATGGTTAACTGAGAGCCGTAGTGTTTTCTTCTTAACAGTGACCACAATTTCTTGAGAGAAAAATTGTTTAAAAGGACATGCTTGGCCTTCTGCTTACAAGTACTGCACAATCTCCTGGTCCTAAATAATGTGTGAATAACCCGGTAACTACTGTGTGCCCAAGAGTAGTGAGAGGTGAGGGACAGGTGCTTTCTCCTTCCCTTTCCTTCCTCCCTGCCGCCTCCTTTCCTAACTCTTCACCCTTGTCCCTTCCCTTTTCTAATTTTCCTTTCTGCTTCCTCTGCTTCTCTTTACTAACCAAATGGCTGTTTTGCAATACACATTTGATTTACTATAAACATTTAATAAAACTTCCTGTTTATTAAACCAGCTTTCTTTACTATATTTGTCATTGCTGTAATATCCAAAAGTGAATTAAGAAGAAAAAGATGTGATCCTTCAAATCCATTAATCTCATGACCTAATCTGGTAGTACAGCCTAAGTCCCTTGAGTGCAATTACATTATTTAAACATAGTAACAGTGATTGAATTTATGGATTTCCTAAAGCCATGAGTAGAATTGAAGACCTATCACATTAGTGTACATCTCTCAGCATGAAAAAAAGTCATTTGAGTTAGTACATTTCAAGACCCAATGTTTTTTCCTGAGTATGTCTGAACATGAGGTAACCATATATCTTTTGCATGCACATTAAATTATTTAAATGCTAAGTGTAAAATTGGGAACATACTTAATTTTCTTATGTCTATTCAGCAGCACAAAAGAATGAAAACAAGTTCATAATGCTGACAGATCTCTTTCCTCTACGATCCAAAAGAAACTGTTGTTCAAACGTGTATTGCTAGTAGATGCTGGCTGGGCCTCAGATGATTTATCATGAGTGATCAAAAGATTCACCCTCCTTTTATTGAGTAGAAGTACTTCTCTTTGTAAGAGGTGTTTCGATGTTATGATTGGAAGTTTTTTTTCATTCATGGAATCCCTATCACATTCCAGCTTAGTGCATCCATTTAACACTGTCTTTGTCTCTTTGGTGTCTAAGCCCCCTCATATACTGGGGAATCCCTAATTATGTGCATCTCAATGTGGACAGTCTCAGCCACCCACTATGGAAACACAAAGGACTAGATTCTCTCTTTCTCTTACCCTGATAATACTGCATAGACATGATCTAGTCTCAGTTGATTGGGTGCTCTTGCCAAGGATTTTAAATCCTGAGTGAATAAAAAAATAACAGCTGGATTTCCTTCACAGAAGTGGCAATGACACAGTGTCCAGTGGTGGCAGTGTCCTGGCAGATTATTACTGCTAAAAGTGATTGCTGTGCTTCCAGTTTCTCGGTTTTTCAGATATGTATTTTTTAAACATGATCCTTAAGTTTCTATCAATTTTGTGAATCCTCAATACTTTTCCAGTAATTTTATTTTTAGTGAACAGAGCCAGATTCATATTTATGGTGGATATAAATACTGGCCTCGAGAGTCTTAACCTCCACTTATACCCACACCTCTTGCCATGTGACCTTGCAGTCCTTCCCATTAGAAGTGGCATCATCTTTCTCATGCCTTGGTTTTGGGTTTAGCCATAAACTTGCTTTGTCCAGTGGAATGTGGGTAGAAGTGATAGTGTGTCAGTTCTGAGTTTCGACCTTAGAAGATACTACATTTCTGTCTTCCTTCTCGTGCTTCTGCTATTGCCATAAGAAAGCTTCCCTGGGATAACTTCTGCTCCCTTAGCCTGTACCTCAGAATGAATACATACATTCAGCTAACTGATCCGTATCTGTTATATAAAATTGAAAGTATTCCAACCGATGTTGGTAATATGAAGGAATTGTGTTTTTTTTGTGCGTGTATGTGATCATATCTTTAGCTCGGTGAGGTAAATCCTTTCTAGTTTTAGCAATCATATTTTCTTATTTTCTTTCCTGTTGATTGGTTGGAATGAGCACTAAGCTTAGTTCTTTCTCACCAATGAGATGTGTGACAAAGTTTCTGGATGTGTGTGTGCACATGTGTGAAAGGTTTTTTTTTTTTTTCTCTTTTCTGTCCTGATAAAAGGTGATACATTGGGAGAGAAGTTTTCCTTCTGCTCTTCCCTGTTTATGCCTGGAGTTGAGGCAGCTGTCTGGGTCCATTAAAGAAATTAGTCTGAGGCTCCAGATAATACCTGAGTATAGCAGAGGTGCAATGAACCTAGGTGCATAACGTCAATGAACCACTCAATTAACCAACTTTGGACTGCCCTACCTCTGAACTTTGTGTTACACGAGAGAGTACATTTTCTTATATCTAAGCTGCTGGGGTTTTCTTTACTTGTTACTGAAAGTGTCCTAACTGATATGGGTGTGGTGTGTATGCATATGGGAGTGCAAGGGGGATTGAACACAGTAGAAGTCTGGGTGAAAAGAAGAAAATAGTTAAGATCAGCCCTCATGAAACTGGAGGCATATAGCAGCATACGTTAAGTGATATGTAAGCTGAGGTCAGGTGGGAAGAAGCCTGTTTGGCTTTCCTCTGTACTTTCTGCCACGTCTTTATTTGCTCTGTATGGGTGGTTAAAAAGTAAACTGAGGCACAATAAAATTTTAAAGAGTTTATTTGAGCAAAAAGTGATTCACAAATCAGGCTTCCCCAGACCAGAAGTGGTCTGGGAGCTCTGTCGAGGGAACACAACAGAGAGGCTTTTATAGGATGAACATTGAAGTAATGCAAAGAAAATATTTGATGCAAGTACACAGATGCCTTATTTGGTCTATCCTGTTGGAAAGTCCCTAGTTATATAATTATAAGTTTGTCTGCTGCTTCTGATTGGTTGAGTTTAAGTTCTGTTTTCTTTAACATAGGCATTTACAAGAAATATTTCAGGTTAAGTTCTGCTTATGTTTGCAAATCAATGAAGGTGAAGGTCACTTATAAGGCCTGCCTGGCTTTGTCAGCTCAGGGATTCTTCAGACCTGGTCTCCATTTTAATTTACTTTAACAGGATCACCAGCAAATGATGGGAAATGTACCTTCATTGTTGACCCTTTTTGTGGAGAGTTCATACCTATAACACTCTGATCCATAAAAACTTCCCTTGCCTTTCACATTTGGAAAGAAGTAAATATTTGGTAGGTCAGATTGGCTCCATATCTCATTTGAAATTGAATGATATGTTGTTCGAACACCATAACTTTGATAATAGACTCAATCCTGATGTCCCGGCTGGATCCCAGACTAATTAAATCAGAATCTCTGGTAGTGGAAACCAAGCATAAATTTTTCTTTTTTTGGTAGATGGTCGGTATGGGGATCTGAACGTTCGACCTTGGTGTTATAACGCTGCACTCTAACCAACTGAGCTACCTGGCCAGCCCACCATGCGTGAATATTTTTAAAGCTTCCCAAGTAAATTTCAACATGCAGCCAAATTTGAGAATCACTGTTCTAATCTCTGTCCTCCTATGAGTGAAGTGAACCTGAAATCAAATGTATAGATAAGAAGGAAAAAAGGCATAGGATTCTAAGAACTATGGACGTATTCATTACCTATTGCTATATGGCAAATTACCCCACAATTTAGTAGCTCAGAACAACAACAAACTTTTATTATTCCAGATTCTGTGGATCAGAAATCTGGGAGCAACTTAGTGGGTGGTTTTGGCTAAGGGTCTTTCATGCAGCTGTAGTCAAGTTGTTGGCCAAGGCTGCAGTCATCTGAAGGCAAATGAGGCTGGGGATCTACTTTCAAGATAGCTCACTCACATGACTGTTGATAGTTTCTCACTGGCTGTTAGCAGGAGGCATCAGCTCCTTGCCAAGCAGCTTTCTCTCACGGGCTGCTTGATCTTGGAGCATGGCGGCTGGCTTTCCCCAAAAAAGTAATAAAAGAGAGAGCAAGGTGGATGCTCTGATGTCTCTCATGACCTAGTCCCTGATGTCACTATTTGTACAATATCCTATGGTTATACAGGTCAGCCCTATTCAGTGTGAGAGGGGACTACAAAGGTTTTACTACCAGGAGTTTGGGATCTGTCTTGGCTACTACAATGGGATAAAAACAAATAAATGATTTGTCTTGCTTTCAAGGGTGGATGCTTGGTAGGCTGAGTGATGGAAACACAGGCTTGTATCTTCCTTGAAGAGCCTTCATCAGAATCAGACTACTCTGTAGAGCAGCCCTATCAGTTTCTTAAACACTAGGTGGGTGGGCAGAAACTTTGGGTTATATTAAAGGACAATATTCAAAGGCACCCTTTAGGGAAGTACAACTCCACCTTTGCTTGAACTAATTTCATCTAGATTTATTTCATCTGGGACTAGCAGCTGATGCATAGAGAGCAAACAAGATATAAACTCCATTAAAGTACTGGTTCTTCTGAAAATGACAGAACTACAACAACCAATTGTGTATAGCTATAAAAGAACTCTCTAACATTGAGAAGCAAAACTGTCTGAATTGTATTGAAATTGAGTCTTCCCCTGCCCCACCTTCTGCCTTCTTTGGGTGTGGAAAAATGGGAGTTTTCAGTGCAGTCCTTAGCCCTCTCTCTTCTCTATAATCCCTTACTTCTAGAGTCGTTTACTCTATCCCGATCAAATACTATCTATATACCACTGATATTGCCAAATTTGTATTTCTAGTCCAGATCCCCTACCAAGTTCCAGACTTGCATAGACAACTGCCTATTTGCCATTTCCTCCTGAATGACTAGTAGGAATCTCAAAATTTGTTTGTCCAAAACCAAATTCTTAATTTTTTTCCTTATATGTTTTTGTCTATTTTCTTCTCTTCCTTAATATATGAAAATTCCATTTTTCCAGTTGATCAGGCAAAAAACTTGGAGTCATCCTTGAACCTCTCCTTCTCTCATTCCTCACATGTAGTAGTCCATCCATAACCTTTTTTAAAGTTCTCCCTTTACGGTATCTCGCTGTAGTGGATTGATTTATGTCCCCCCAAAACTCACTGAAGCTTGAATTGTGTCGCTCAAGTTTTATATACTAGAAACTTGGTCTTCGTATCACCTTATCCCAGTTAGACTGGCTATAATAAAAAAGATGGAGAATAACAAATGCTGGCCAGGGTGTGGCGAGAAGGGAACGCTCCTACACTGTTGGTGGGACTGTAAATTAGTACAACCACTGTGGAAAACAGTATGCGGGTTTCTCAAACAAGTATGGCTTGATCTTCCATATGATCCAGCAATCCCACTCCTTGGTATATACCCAGCGGAATGGAAATCATCATGTCGAAGGGATACCTGCACTCCCATGTTCATTGCAGCTCTGTTTACAATAGCCAAGATATGGAACCAACCTAAATGTCTGTTGATGGATGATTGGATAAGGAAACTGTGGTGTATATACACCATGGAATGCTACTGTGCCATAAAAAGGAATGAAATTTTTGCATTCACAGCAATGTGGATGAGTTTGGAGAAACTTAGGTTGAATGAGATAAGCAAAGCACAGAGGGATAAATACTGCATGTTCTCACTCATAAGTGGGAGCTAAGAGAGAAAGTAGGAAGGAAAGAAAGAGCACAGTGGTGTGTTGGACTTGCTGAGGGAGAGAGCATACCTAGGGATAGAAAGTGCAGTGGGCGAAAGGAGGATGGGGAAGGAGGTCAGGAATAATTGAGTGGGGGACATGGGGTATAATTGCAATTTGTAGAAATGGGCATGCTGGCAGTATGGATCTGGCCATCACATCTTGGGCACAAGTGGTGACAATCAGCTTTGTATCTCATGAATATTCATAACCAATACAAAATGTACTAAGAAAAAAAAGAAACTTGGTCTCCACTGTGACTGTTAAGAGGGTGGGAAATCCTATTACGGTAATTGAAAGGTGGAGTCTTGAAGAAGTGATTAGATTGTAGGACCATGCTGTTTTGAACGGATTAAAAATGGTGGTTGGGGTGTGGTTCCGAGGGCTTTAAAAGAAGGGAGAGGAGAGTCTGTCTTTCTCTCTCTGCTATCCCTGCTTCCACCATTTTGCAATGTGACACCCCTGGGTCACTGTCCCCACAACAAGATGAACTTTGGCCTTCTCAGCCTCAGCAACTGTAAGCAATAAATTTCATTTTCTTTATAAATCACTCAGTTTCAAGTATTTTGTTATAAGCAACAGAAACAGACTAATATACTCTCAAGTCAAACTATTTCTCACTACCTCCACCACTACCATGCTGGCATGCTCAAATTTTGCCTAGAACTGTGATAGCATCTCAACTCCTATCTTTGCTCTCACCCTGCCCTTAAACCTGTTTTCCACAGAGCATTTAAAAATGGGAGATTGATATCTGTTTTTTCTTCCAAATCTTCATATGGTTTCACATTTCTGTAACTCCTATTTTGGCCTATAATGTCTAACATGATCTGCTCCTCATTCCTCTTCTACTCCTATGACCACTCTGCCCTCATCTCCTACCATTTTCTCTTACTACACTCAAGCTCACTCTCACATTGACCGCCTTGCTATTCCTTGCACACCAAGCATACTTGTTAACACTTCATGGCCTTTGCACTGCTTCTTCCCACTTTCTCGAATTTTCTCCCCCCAAAATGTGCTTGGTTTGCATTCTTTCTTCTTTTATATCTTAGCTTAAATATCTTTCTTTTTTTCTTTTTCTTGCCACAAAACAAATCTTAATACATTTTAAAAGACTAAGATTGTAGAAAATATGTCCTCTGACCACAATAACAAAAGGAAATTTAGAAAACTCACAAATGTGTGGAAATTAAACAACATTCTCTTAAATAAGCAATGGATAGAAAGAAAAATCACAGAGAAATTAAAGAGTACTTTGAGATAAAAATCAGAGCTAAACATATTAAATTTATAGGATGCAGGGCTCACGCAGTACTTAGAAGGAAATTTGTACTTGTTAACGCCTATATAAAAAATAAGAAAAATCTCAAATTAGTAATGTAAACTTCTACATTAAGAAACAGGAAAAGAAGAGCAAACTAAACCAAAAGAAAATATATGTAAGAAATAACAAAAATTACAACAGAAATATATGAAATAGGGAATTAAAAAATAGAGAAAATCAACAAAACCAAAAGTTGACTCTTCAAAAAGATCAACAAAATTTGCAAACTTTTATTTAGAATGACCAAGAAAAAAAGAGAGAAGACCAAAATCACTAAAATCAGAAATGAAGCAGGGGCATTATTACATTGTCATGTTTTTTTGTGGTGGTAAGATTTAATATTTCTCTTTCTCATTTGCATTTTTGTAGTGGGTTTTGTTCTTTCTTTTGTATTCGTGGTAGTGATTATCATTTTTCAGATTCCAGAAAGTCATGTGATAATGAACTCCCACAGTTTTTGTTTGTCTGCAAAATACACTATTTTTCTCTCATTTCTGAAGGATAGCCTTCCTGGGTATAGTATTTTGGCTGGCAGTTTTTTTCTTTTAGTATTTTGAATATGTCATCCCATTTTCTTCTGGCCTGTAGAGTTTCTGTTGAGAAGTCTGCTGTTGATTGATAGGGGCTCCTTTATAGGTGATTTGATGTTTTTCTCTTACTTCTTTTAAGATTCTCTTTTTGTCTTTGAGCTTTTCCAGTTTGACTATAATGTGTCTTACAGAGGATCTTTTTGGATTGAATTTGTTTGGGGATCTTTGAGCCTCCTGGATCTGAAGGTCCATATCTCTACTTATACCTGGGAAGTTTTCCATTGTTATTTCATTGAACAGGTCTTCCATGCCTTTTCCTTTCTCCTCCCCTTCTGGAATAACCATGATTTGAACGTTTGTGCAGTCAAGGTTGTCTGCTAGCTCTCTTACATTTTCTTCATTTTTAAAAATTATTTTTTCCTTTTTTTTTTGAGCACCTGGGTTATTTTGAAAACACTATCTTCAAGAGCAGAATTTTTTTCTTCTACATGTTGTAGCTTGCTGCTTAAGCTATTGGTTTTGTTTTTTATTTCACGGAGTGAATCTTTCAGTTCCATGCATTCTTCTACATTCTTTTTTAAGGTATTAATCTCTTTGTAAATTTCCTCCCTCATTTCCTGGATTTTTTTTCTCATTTCACTATGTTGTCTGAGTCTTCTCTTATCTCTGAGAATTTCTTTAAGACTGTTGCTTGGAATTCCTTTTCAGTCATTTCAAGGGTTTCCTGCTCTATAGGATCTAGTATTTGAGAATTACTGTATTTTTTTTGGTGGTGTCATATTTTATTGGGTTTTCATATTTCTACTATTTCTACATTGATGTCTGGTTATCTGATAGAGAAGTTGCTTCTTCTATTACTCTGGAGTGGACTTGAGGACAGAGACATCCTTTTCTTTTTCCAGTCTCCACTGGTGACTTTCCTGTGTTAATGCAGTTGAGTGTCTGGTGGGCTGCCTAAACAGTGGCTGTATCTACTGTTGTGGTGTTGACCCACTTTTGCTGCAGCCATAGCTATGGTGGTGGCTCTGCTGTTTTCAGCATGCTCTCTTGCCTGCTTTTGGGTGGAGGGGTGTTTCAGTCCATTTTGTGTTGCTATAACATAAATACCTGAGACTGGGTAATTTATAAAGGAAAGAGGTTTATTTGGCTTATGATTTTGGGACAGTTGCATCTGGCATGGGCCTCAGGTTGCTTCTAGTCCTGGTGGAAAGTAGCAGGCTGCTGGTGGGTACAAGCAGATCATATGGCGAGAGGAAGCAAGAGAGCGAGAGAGAGGAGGTGCCAGAGTCCTTTAAACAATCAGGTCTCGTGGGAACTAATAGAGCGAGAACTCACTCACTACCCCTCCTCCCCCAGGGAGAGCATTAATGGATTCATGAGGGATCTGCCCCCATGACTCAACCAGTTTCCAACACTGCCACATTGGAGAGCAAATATCCACATGAGTTTTGGAGGGGACAACACATCCAAACTCCATCAAGGGGCTACCCTCAGCTCCTGCCTATGACTCCAGGTGCTGCTCTCTTGCCTCAAATATCTTTCTAATAAAGAGGACTTATATCCATATGTAAGGAGTATTTTCCTCAACCTCATCTATTCCTCTTACTCTGTTTTGCTCCTTCACAACACTTATTATCACTTGACATATACAAAGCGCCTTCAAAAAGTTCGTGGAAAGATTCGTATTATCTTTTAATTTCATTTTTCCATGAGCTTTTTGAAGTACTCTTGTATTCACTCAATTTGTGACAAATGTACTGGAATGTAAAGTGCCAACAGGACAAAAGCATTATCAGTTGTGTGTTCTGCTATGTTTGCAAAGATTAAAATCATTCCTGGAACATAGTAAGTGCTCAATAAATGTGTTTTGAACTGAAATAGATTAAATTTATTCATGAAATCTCTTGAAATTTCATGTTAATGTTTCAAAACTATCTTCTGTATAGCACAAACTGAAGTAAAATTCCACTGTGCCAAATATTTAAGAAGCAAGGTTATAGAAAATAAGAGGATCTTTAATCCTTTCACTAGTTTTAAAATTAACAAGTTGAATCCAATATACCTAGGATTGAAGAGCAAAATTATGAATTTAAATGATAATAAAATATAAGAGCATGTTTAATTTAAAGAGAATAATAAAAGAAAGTGGACTTTAAACAATCTAATGAAAAATAAACTTGTTCTGAAAAACAGATCCAAAAATACCAGCACAGTCATAAGTCAGGAAGGTTTATTAAGTAGCAGTGGTGTCTATAAGGTATGTCAGGAAATACTATTAATTCTTTCCAAAATTATTATAGTGGAAATATAATTTATTTTTCTATTCTTGAAAGAAAATCGTCTCGTCTAGGGTTACCAACCTGTAAGAACAAGTCAGTCACAAAACATGATAACCCAAGATAACAAACTACTTTCATCTATAAATGGCATGATAATACAAAAGGTGATGTGTAAAGTTAATTTGTTCATGGAATTAAGAGGGTAGTATAACCACCCTAAGAGGGATAGTGTCAGGGAACCAGAATAAAGTCAAAGAAGGAGTAAGGAAAGGAGGGGGTTTGGTTTTATATAAATAGTCATGTGTTGCTAATGACAGGGATATGTTCTAATAATGCATCATTACATGATTTTGTCATTGTGTGAACATTGTAGAGTATACTTACACACACCTAGATGGTATAGCCTACTACACTTCTAGGCTATATGGTGCAGCCATTATAATCTTTTTAAAAAATGATATATTTATATTTATTACTAATGCATAGTAATATCCAAAGGGCTTGTAAATAATAAAACATACATTTGCAGTCAAGAACTATTATAATGCAGCAGTAACCATTTTTAACTAATCTGATTTAATTTACATTAAGAGTTTTTAAATTCTTTTATTTCTTTTTTATTGAAGCATAATTGATTATACATATTTTTGGGGTACAGAGTTGATGAACATTATTTGTGTACGATATGTGCACAATATTGTTAGCATACTTATTATTACAAATCATAGTTATTCTTTGTGCTCCTTACCCAATTTCTCCCTAACTCCCCTCTCCCTCCATCTTTCCTGCTTCTAGTAACCATTGATTTGTTCTCTCCTTCTGAAAGTTCAACATACAATTATGGTCTTGTCTTTCCTCTCTCCCTCCCTCCCTCCCTCCCTCCCTCCCTCCCTTAGCACCCATTTATGAGTGAGAACATGCAGTATTTCTCTTTTGATGTTGGGCTTATTTCACTTAACATAATTTCCTCCAAGCTCATCCATGTTGCTGCAAATAGCAGAATTTCATTCTCTTTTATGGCTGAGTAGTATTCCACTGTGTACATATGCCACATTTTTTTTTTTTTTAATCCAGTCATCCATTGATGAACATTTAGGTTAGTTCCATAGTTTGGCTATTGAAAATAGAGCTGCAATGAACATAAGATTGAAGGTATTCCTTCAACATGATGATTTCCATTCCTGTATATATCCAGAGGTGGGATTGCTGGATCATATGGTGGTTCCATCTGTAGTTTGACAAACCTTCATACTGTTTTCCACAGTGGCTGCACTATTTTACAGGCCCACAAACAGCATAGAAAAAAAGTTCCCCTTTCTCCACATCCTCTCCAGCATTTGTTATTCTCAGTCTTTTAATCATGGCCAGGCTAACTGGGGTGAGTTGATATCTCAATGTGGTTTTGATTTGCATTTCCCTGATGATTAGTGATGTTAAGCATTTTTTCATGTACCTGTTGGACATTTGTATGTCTTGCTTTGAAAAATGTCTATTTAGCTTCTTTGCCCATTAGCCATTGTAATCTTATTGGACCACCATCGTATATGCTGTCCATTGTTGACTGAAATTTTATGTGGCTCATTACCATATATAAATTTAGGTGTGCCTTTTTGAGCACTTATTGGGCTATTTCATATGTATTTCCTTGTTAGGGTAACGAATAAATGTTAGCAATTTCTTGTTTTGCTCCCTTTAGCAGTTGGTATAGAACTGGTTCTTGGATTGGGAGATGGTAGAGCTTGCTCGCTTGTTGTGTTAGTGAGTTGAAATGGGCTGCTGTGATTACAATGTGCTGTCAACTTTTCACTTACTAGTTTCTAACTCAGTGGTGATATAGGTCATGTCTATACAAAAAAGCAAGTTTGAGAGGTTAATCACCAAAGTGATTAAGTAAAATAATTTAGAGCTAGAACTAGTTTGACATTTTTGGCCTGATATATTCAGAAATCCTACAAAGAGTTAATTGGTTTGTTTATGTGGATACAGTCTTAGGTGTAGGCACTACTTTTTTCTATGATCCTGCTCTATCAGTGACTTCAACAACCAAGTAAATGGGGCAAAAGAAGAATGAAAAACTGACTAAAAAATTTTTTTGGCAGACTGTACTGTGAGTAGAGACAACTTTTATTTTATCATGACACTTCAGATACTCTGTTCCTTTCTTTAATCATTTTAATAGAGAAGATACACCTACTGCAATCCATTGTTCATTCTTTAAAAAATTATGTCTTTCTTGGAAAAGATATTGACCTAAAATATGTGCATTAAATTATTTTATTTTTCTCCCATTATTTCTGTTAGTTTCATTGCATCAGCATTGCTCAAAGCACTAACATTTTTTTCTCATTCTCTCTCTTTTGCTTTAAAAAAGTTAGAAATGAATGAACCTATAAGCATATAAAAAAAAAAGAGAACATTTAAATGGAAAAATATGTAAAAGTTCAGCCTTAATTGTGTTTGTATTAGTCTGTTTATGTTGGTTATAACACAATACTTGGAAATGGGTAATTTATAAAGAAAATGAAATCTATTGTTTACAGTTTCTGAGGCTGGGAAGTCCAAAGTCCATCTGGTGGTGGTGACAATGACGACCCAGGGGTTTCACATTGCAAGATGGTGGAAGGAGAGAGAGAGAGAGAGAGAGAGAGAGAGAGAGAGAGAGAGAGAGAGAGAGAGAGAGAGAGAGAGAGAGAGAGAGAGAGAGAGGGAGAGAGAGAGAGAGAGAGACTCTCCTCTTTTTATAAAGCCCTCAGAACCACACCCTTGACCACCATTTTTAATCCATTCATTGCACAGTCCTCCAACCCCATCATCTCTTTAAGGCTCCACCTTACGATTACCATAATAGGATTTTCCACCCTCTTAACAGTCACAGTGGGAGCTAAGTTCCTAATACATAAAACTTGGGGGACACAATTTAAGCTTCAGTAAGTTTTGGGGGGACATAATTCAATCCACTACAGTGTTTTAACCCAATATTTCTAAAATGTACTTATCTATACTTAAGCCTGGAGATTAATCTTATTATAATAGAGGCTTATTATTGCTTCTATATTACCAAGCTGATAGAGGCATTTTAAAATTATAATTTTAGCATTAGAAATTTCTGTCTTTTTAAAATTAAGGATGAGCAAAAGAAAAAAATGTGAGTGATACTGGATTCATATCAAATATGCTCATACTCAGATTTTAAATGATATGAAATTCAAATTTCATGCCAGTTAAAATGATCATATTCAAAAAACAACATATCCTGAAAGTATATCCTTCATATTTTAATACTTGCACATGTAATATATTTTGAGTATATAATTATGATTGTCAGGTTTTTATGCATAAAAGGAAACCTTCTTTAATTATCTGAAATGATGAATACCCAGTAATTCCTGTGTTCTCCCCTAGCAAAAGCAATAACTGTTCCTTTTACTTGATTATGAGCATTTAATGATTTACTATTTCTTTGTGATTTTTGAGGCCTACGGCAAATTGCAAATCCCATAGTTTGAGGAGAAACAGCTGGAATAAATTATGAGGAGCAGGCTGCTATACAAAGCAACAAATGAGAAAACTAAGTTAGGGTTTTTAAAGGGCCTATGTTCAGTGTAGGAGTGGGTTTCCCTTCCGTCTCTAGGGGAGCCCCATTCTAATCTTTAAGCTGGAATTTTTCAGATTGTTTTCTCTTGGTATTTGAATGAGAGAGTCAAATGAGCCAGGCTTTAAATTAAATAACAGGGCATGTTCAGATTGGGGGCCTAGTGCTATTCATAGGAAGTTGTTTTTATTCTCTGCTTTGCCCCTTCTTGGATGAGTTAGGCTGGAATATGCCCCTCAGTTCTCCATTCTATAAACTGAAAGCAATCGCTCATTTACAGAGCTTTGCTAATGCCAATAAACACTTGCAAGAAAATATTGAAGTAATTACGTGAAACTTTTCAGTATTATCCTTTACCTTAAGGTCTGTATTGATGCTTAGATGGTCTCCCTCATCATCAGTAACCATCTATTTTGAAAAAGAACGATGTTTTAAAGACTAGTATTGTGGAAAGAATTGGCTCCAAAAATTAAGTTTCAGTTTTTCTTTTTCCAAAACATTGGGAATTCTTGGCAGACTGGGCCCATGAGTGAAAGTTGCCTATAGGAAGGGTAGTTAGAAACTGGAAGGAAGAACATTTTAACACCCCACCCAATAAGTCATACTAAAAAAAAAAAATCTGTTCTAACCAGTTTAGCTAAATTAATTAATTTGCCTTAGGAGATCCAGGTGGGATAAGTCAGTAGTCACATCTGCATGTCCTGAAAAATGTTATCATGAGACCATTTTTGTTTAGAAACAGACTGGCACCAAAAGTCATAAAATAACCCAGAATACTTCTTGTAACACTCACCCTAGATCCCTGCATGTAGGAGGTAACCTAGTAACAATCCCAAATCTACACGCCATGTACAACCAATAGAAAAACTGACGTAATGTTAAGAAGGGCTGTCTTCTCTCGCTCCTTTGATTCTTCCTCCTTCTTGTGATTACAAAATGCTAAGCTCTGCTGGCCCCCTTAGGAGCACATTTCTCAGGGTTACCTGACCTATGTATTTCCCTGGTTGCAATTATTATATTGGCTCATTAAATCCTATGCTTTGTAGGATTGGCCTCAGTTTCTTTTAGGTCAACATTATGAAATTAACACAGGCTGAAATTCCATACAAATAAAAAGTTGTGATTTTTTTGCACCATAAATTAGGGGAAAATAGATTTAAAAATCACTTATAACAATTCATGTTTACCTATTTTCTCCTGACTTTGAGAGGGCTATAGGCTGAGCCCTTGGATAACAGAGGGTTATGGTAACTTAGTTGAATTTCTCTTCAAGCAGTTAGGAGTCGAAAAATCTATTTGAAACCCAGTTCAGTCACTAGCTAGGTTATATCAGGCAAAGCCAATCATTATGAGCCTTATTTTTTCATCTTTATGTTGGTGCATTTTCTTTCACAGAATTATGATATTAAATGAGTTTAATATAGAGAGATCTTAGTTCTTTGATTTAAAATTTTTAAAAAATTAATAAACTATTTTTTAGAGATGTTTTAGGTTCACAACAAAATTGAGAGGAAAGTACAAAAAGTTCCCATATGCCCAGGCTCCAACTCTGTATCAATTAAATCAGATTCTCTGGGTCTGGGACCCATACAGTAGTATTTTTTTAAAAAAACTTCCCATGCCATCTCAATGTGCAACTCAGTTTTGGAACCACTGCTTAAAAATCATATTGAGTGGTTACATTGTGGAGATCACAAGCACATACCTATATTTAAATAGGAAAAAGTAATACCATTTTGCACATGTGTTTTTATGCCTTGAAATAAAATTTGTCATGCTTGCAGCACACACATTTTTTTTCTTTTTTTATTGAAACATAATTGATTGTACATATCTGTGGAGTAGAGTGTTGAATATAAATACTTGTGTGCAATATGTGATTTTCAAGTCAGAATAATTAGTATATTCAACATTATACATTGTAATCATTTTTTGTGGGCCTTTACCAATTTCTCACTAACCTTCCCTTCCCTTCCCCTTTTCCCACCTCAGTTGGCCTCAGTTTTGTTCTCTCCTTTTGAAAGTTCAACCTATCTTTGTGATTGTTGTATCTTTCTTTTTTATTTATTTGTTTATTTTTTTTAGCTCCCACTTATGAGTGAGGACATGTGGTATTTCTCTTTCTGTGCCTGCTTATTTCACTCAATGTAATTTTCTCAAAGTTCATCCATGTTGCTGGGAATGACAGTGTAAGAAAAATGAAATAAATGGTCAGCCTCCCTCAGATATTTGGAATCTTGCTGAGCAGGACCTAGCTTGTTTAATGTAAATATAACTGCACATGTGCACCCAGGTGTTCCTTGGTTACCTGACTTGCACCCAGGTGTTCCTGGGTTATCCAACTTAAGTATAAAGGACAAATGGCTATGACCCACAGGGCCCCTGGGACACCCCCAGGAGGCCACCTGGGGGCCACCATTGCTGCTGAATCTGCTGCAAGCTGCTGCTGCTGCTGAGGAGGCTGGGGGCTGAGCTTGAGTCTGAATGAAGCATGCCAACCTTGCAAATGGCTCTTGCAATCTTTTTACCTAGCCTGCGACCTGCATATGTGTAGTCTGTGACCCAGTCTGCAGAGAATGCGTTTGAAGGGTCTGTGAGTCCTAGCCCGATAGGCAGATTTTCATTTTTTTTTTTTATGACAGAGTAGTATTCCACCATGTGTGTGTGTGTGTGTGTGTGTGTGTGGATATCACATTTTCCTTATTTAGTCATCCATTGAAGGACGTTTGGGTTGATTCCATATCTTGGCTACTGTAAATAGAACTGCGATGAACATGGGAGTCTTTATCAGATATCCCTTTCACATGATGATTTTCATTCCTCTGAATATATACTCAGAAGTGGGATTGCTGGATCCTATGGTACTTCTATCTGTAGTGGTTTGAGAAACCTCTGTGATGCTTTCCATAATGACTGTCATAATTTACAGTACCACCGACAATGTATGAGGGTTCCCCTCTCTCAACATCCTTGACAGCATTTGTTATCCTCTGTCTTTTTGATAATGGCCAGTTTAACTAGGATGAGATGATATCTCAATGTGGTTTTGATTTGCATTTCCCTGATGATTAGTGAGTTAACCATTTTTTCATATACTTGGCCATTTGTATATCTTCTTTTGAGAAATGTGTATTAGGCTCCACCCATTTTTTAATGGGATTATTTGTTCTTTTACAGTTTAAGTTGTTTGAATTCCTTGTATATTCTGGATATTAAACCTTTGTCAGAAGCATAGTTTGCAAATATTTTCTCCCATTCTGTAGGTTGTCTTTTCACTCTTTTGGTTGTTTCCTTTGCTGTGCAGAAGCTTTTTAGTTAGATATAATTCCATTTGTTTATTTTTTCTTTTGTTACCTGTGCTTTTGAGTTCTTGCTCATCAAGTCTTTGCCCAGTCCAACATCCTGAAGTGTTTCCCCTGTTTTCTTCTAGAAGTTTTACAGTTTCAGGTCTAATATTTAAGTCTTTAATCCCTTTTGAGTGGATTTTGGTATATGGTGAGACATATTGGTCTGTTCTACACATGGATATTCAGTTTTCCTAGCACCATTTATTGAAGAGGCTGTCCTTTCCCCAGTATATGTTCTTGGTGCCTTTGTCAAAGATCAGTTGGCTGTAAGTGTGTGGGTTCTCTATTCTGGTCCATGTGTCTGTTTTTAGGCCACTACCATGCTGTTTGTTTGCTGTAGTTTTGTAGTATAATTCAAAGTCAGGTAGTGTAATGCCTCTGGCTTTATTTATTTATTTATTTTGCTCAGGATTACTTTTGGCTGTTCATGGCCTTTTGTTGTTCCACACTCTGGCTATTTATCTATATCAAGGACAAGCTTGAATGCCTTCTCCTCCATAAGTCCTTCCCACTTCTGACCATCCCAGCCTCTGCGATCCCCTCCTTCAGTTTCCTGTGCTCACCTACTCTATGATCCACAGTTGCTCTGGGCTGCTGTTTATACTTTTGTGTCTCCATCTTGTCTTCATAACTACCTTTAAACTATTTCAGGTTTATAAAAATCCTGTTTACTTTATGAATAAGGTCCTATATTACTCAATAAATGTTGGTGATGATGGTGAAGTAGTAATCACCTTTGACAAAGGAGGGATGATGTGGGCTGGAATTATCAGAGAAAACAACAGAGAAGGCAGATCTTGAACAGGGATGCAGAAGTGAGTAGAATTTGTACTGTTGGAGGAGAGATCCTTCTATAAAATGTCATTTTTGGTCAAGCTTGAATAATTTGTGTGTACATGTTTATGTGTGTATATGGTACATACGTATCAGTAGAACCATCTGAGTTCCTAGACCTTCTTAATACCTGACTTCAGAATCTTTCTCTCTATATATGAATTTATATATATGTCTGGTATATATGTCAATGCTTCAATTCCCAGTCTCCAAGATGAGGGCAAAACATATATATTTGAACCTTATTTCTAAATGCAAGTAAAGGAATGCATACATTTTTCTGATTCATAGAATCACAACTGGAGGGAATTCTAAAGTTTGTTCATTATCACTTTTCAATAACATGGATGGGGAAAAAGGAATACTTATGTTATTTTATAACTTTACCACTTGCTATTAAAACATCTGTAGCTTAACTTCCTTCTTCCATGTGCATTTTGAACTATCTCTCAGGAACATTGTATAGGAATAGAGTGCCAGTGATCTTATTCACTTAAAAGCCCTGTTTGGTATTGCACATAAAATTAAAAGCTTTTAAAATTAACTGTGTGCAACTGATACCCTTGCTGGCACTCCAGCTCTGACATCTACCTTGGCTGCTTGATTAGAATACAGTAATACAAGAGGAGGAATATTGAAATTAACCACTAAAGCTTTTTATTGTTATGACATTAGTGTCAGACAGTGACACAGTAACCAAACCATCTTCTTTTGCTTATGGGTTTGGAGTATTAGATTTTTCTGTCCAGTGAGACATTTATTTATACAAAATGTAAAGCGTAATTCCAGACTGAGCATCTTTAATTAGACTCAACTCTGTTTTTTTTTCTTTTCTTCCCTTTCTTCTTCTTCTGAGGACTACGCAGCTTTCTTTGCAACAACATGTACAAGTATGACCTTGCATCTGGACTTTCTCCTAAATTTCCCTGTGCTTTTGTATTCAACATTAGCTGACTCCCACAGTAAATTCAGTGTGGCCAATTACTTGTCATAGTAGAGCTCATGTAAACTGGAGTACAAAAGAGGTTTTATTAATGTGACTGATCAATTATTAAGGCTGCTTCAGTCATCCTATCTGCATAGTGAGATAAAAGTCAGAAATAATATAAAGTCCCTTGTCCACTGGCTTGATGAAGAAAATGAAGCTTGGAAAATTTACACCTCTCAATTTTTTTTTTTTTTTTTTTTTTTGGCAAGGCAAGAGTAATTTATTTCAAATCCTATTCTAGTTTTTTCATAACTTCTACTAGAAAAGTCAAGATCTTTTGAAGGTTTTTCAGTCATACACACAAAAATTTTATTCATGTGCAACATGGAGCTGAATCCATGTATAGTGGGTTTTCCCGGATACTCATGCCACAGGTCATACTCAGACCACAAGGACTGAAGGAGTGAGGGAGGGAGATTCTCAAAGAGAAAATTGGGAGCTGATAACAGAAGAATGGGCTATGGATAAGGTAGGCTAACAAAGCAAAACTGAAAAACAAATTAAGAGGGCCACTGTATATGGTTAAAAATAATATCAGGATGGAAATTGGTCCTTCAGGGAGTGAGGGCTTCAGGGAAAATATAAAACAGGCATTGGTGTCTTTATAGAAGAATCTAATGAAAAGTTATTCAGGAAATTATAATGCTAATACTCAGTTGATGTTTATAAAGAGAATGAATAGCTAAATCAAAGAACATATTTTCATGCAGATGTCCCAAATAATTAGAAAAATATGTAGGATGATTGATCAAACTAAAGTGTTCTCCAGGGGAAACTTTTAGGTCCAAATTACTCATTCTTAGCAAGAGTGGGTATATTTGTAAAAGCAGAAAACATCCTTGCATAGCAACATTTGTTTTTCAGTCTCTACCTCATTTATGTGCCAATCAGTAAAACTGTAATGCAGGCACAAGTGGCTTCATTTTGCGAACAAAATACTGCATGTTTGTTCAGAATAACTTAATTTGTCATGGAGAGAAAAATGTATTATTACCAAATCCCTTTCACTTAAACTACAGACATGAGCTTGTCATTCTTAAAGGGATTGACTTGTGTATTAGTTTATTTCTATTGCTTATAACAAAATACTTGAACTTGGGAGATTTATAAAGAAAATGAAATTTATTGCTTACAATTTATGAGGCTGGGAAGTCCGAAGTCCAGGGAACATATCTGGTGAGAGCCTTGGTGGTGGTGACAGTGATGGCAGAGTATCACATTGTAAAAATGGTGGAGCAGAGACACTCTGCTCATTTACTCTCCTTTTTAAAGCCCTCCAAACCATGCCCCTGACTACCATTATTAATCCATTCATTACAGCATGGTCTTACAATCTAATCACCTCTTCAAGGCCCCACTTTTCAATTACCATAATAGGATTTCCCACCTTCAACAGTTACAGTGGGGATTAAGCTTCTAATATATGGACTTTGGGGACACAATTGAATCAACCCACAGTAATTTGGTTAACATCTCAAAGTTAAACACTTTGTGAATTTGCTCTTGTTTTCTTTAATTATTTCCTAAATGGTAAAAATAGAATTTTGTACCAAGATATGGAAGGACATATAATGTACAACTTTTGGATTTTTAATAGTCTTTGTTTAGTTGTAGAAATTATTTTGTCTGAAAATTTGATATGAATATCAGAAAATTCAATGCACAGAATTCAATTCAGAAGTTATTGAAGACTTTCAATAAGTTATTGAAGACATGCTGTGGAGGATAAAACAAATAAAACCTTTCCTGCTTTCAAGCAATTTTCAATTTAGCATAGGAAAAGTTGCTGTATACTATAGTCACTTGTGTACATGTTATATATGAAAACCACATGTACACATGTCATTATAATATATCACAGAATATAAGTTCTATAACAGTAGTATAAGTCAAATATTAAAGAGGTTCAGAGGGAGAGGAGATCATTTGGTTGGGGAAAGGAAAGGGAAAAGACTTATTGAAGGAAGTGGCACTTGACGCGAATGCCTAAAAATGGGGATTTTTCTTCTTCTTTTTTCTTTTTACAAATTGAATTATTTGCCAGAGGTTTTTCTATTAGAGTAAATAATGTAGAGGCAAAGCATAGATTGCATTCTGAGAACAGGATGAAGACCATAGAGGGAGGGGTGGGGAATGAGGCTGAAGAGGAAGACTGAAACCCACATGAGAAGTTACACAATGATTCATAATCTAGATTTGAGAAGGTTTGGTGATAGAATTTGATGTGGGGGTTGTGGGAAAGGTAGTAAAAAATGCCTGAGATGTTGAGCATGGTGGAAGGGGAGATGGCTGATGCCATTAATAGAATAGGGAAGTCAAGAGGAGTTGCAGTTACTGTGAGAGGATGAAGACATGATAAGTTACAGATAAGTTAATTTTGAGAGGTTGGGGAATATCCAAATAGTTGGGTCTGTAACTGAAGAGAAATGCTCAGGGTAAAGAAAGGCTTTTGCATTATTTTGCTGGAAGGCAATGGCCAAAGCCTTGAGAAGAATGGATGAAATTATAGAAGGAGAGAAATTTTGAGGATAGAGACTGGAAGACTTGGAGGAAAAAGATGAGGTGGTGCCTGTAGTTTAGCAAGGTTCAGTTTTCCTGTACTTTGTCTTCAACCTTGTTACCAATCCCTTTCTACATGTCTTTTCTGTCATCATTTACTACTATTTTCTTTATTGGCTTCAGTTTGTCTTAAGAGATGCACAGAAGAGGTTCCTTGTTCTGTCAGAGCTAGTATCAGAATCAGGTTCATACCTTGGCATTCATATTGCTGTAACTTGATTAATTTTTTTGGCTTGCATTTCAGAATCTTACCCTCCCTGACCTTAGATACTTCCCTTCTTAACCTGTAACTTGAAGTGTTAGTCAAGGTTTCCTTAGGAAAGTGATGGCAAATTCAAAGGGGTGGATAAAGAAAAAAAAGAAAAAGCTAAGTAAAGTGACAATTTTCATTGGTGTCAGTAGGATAAAGGGAACCAACAGAGAATGGTAAAGCAGGTAGCCATTTCTACTTTTAGACCTAAAAAGGCAAAGGGTGGTAGTAATTACTGAAAGAAAGTGAACCGAAACACTGGGTACCGAGCAAGCTTTAGTAAAGGAAAAAAATGTGCTGGTCTGCGCTCAAAATGGAGAACAGCACCAGGCCTGGGGGTGGGACAGCTTATATAGACTGTAGGGAAGGCTGATGTAATCAGGGAGGGGATTTGTGCTGGTGTGGAAGATAAGGCTGGCCGATGCAGTCAGGTGGAAGGTTGCACCCATGCAGAAGTAGAGGGGTTTCTATGTCTCAGAAACCATGAGGTTTCTTGTAAGGAACAGGCTGGCAGCTATTTTGTGCTTATTGTGTGTAAAATGGCGCTGGTCACATCCAAGATCCATCAGTTATCAGAAGGTGAGGGGAGCTGTAGCCAGGGAAGAGAATCTGTGTGATAGTATTGTCACCTTGGGGATAAAAATATAGCCACTGCCAAGTGTCTGCCCATACAGGGAGGCAAGTTGCCTGACCTCTCCTTTTCCCCAGCCTCCATCTCCTGCCAGTGCGAACCATTTGCAAACCAATGTGAAAGCTGGAGGGCAAGGGAGCCCAGTGGCGCCATCAGTAGAGGTCAGCTTGCTGAGTAAAAAGGAAAGTGCAGAAAGGTGGAGAACATGTCTGGAGGGGCAGAAGGGTATACCCACCATGTTTGACTTCCTGGATTCTTGTTTTCCTTCCTACTTCTGTTTCTGATAACAACGTGTTACTTTACTCTTACGTGTACTACTTAGATACTAGCCACCTACTGTTTATGATCTCTAATAGATAAGAATAGGTGTTTCAAAGGCACTAAGGACATGTCAAAAGCTTCTTTCTTTTTAATTTTCCTTTTTCTTTTTCTCCTACCTCTTAAGTTGTGGAGTGTTAGAGGAATTTGAAGGGAAAAAAGGCAGAAGAAAGAAAAAAGACAGGAAGAGTTGCAAAGAATGGGAGATCTCTTTTAATGTCTGTGCACAGAATACTGGTACTACATATGAATAGCAATCTGGCGACTATGTTTAAGAATTTGGCTCAGGATTTCTGTATCTCTCAGTCAGACTAGTGTAAACTTTTCTTTTAAAGCCACCAGTAAACACCTTCACTGTGACTGACACTATTGGCTGCTTACCCAACATCATCCCCATACTTTTTTTTCTAATAGACTCTCATTTTGTTCCACTACCCATGGCCAAGGGCTTTAGGAAAGGCTGGCCCTTCCCAGCACCAGGGGTGAATTCTGATTAGTCTATTGAGGAGTTTGGATGTGTCGTCCCCTCCAAAACTCATGTGGAAATTTGATCTCCAATGTGGCAGTGTTGGAAACTGATTGAGTTATGGGGGCGGATCCCTCATGAATGGATTAATGCTCTACCTGGGGGAGGGGGAGTAATGAGTGAGTTCTCACTGAATTAGTTCCCGTGAGAGCTTGTTGCTTAAAAAGACCCTGGCACCTTCTCTCTTGCTTCCTCTTGCCATGTGATCTGCTCGTACCCACCGGCTGCCTGCCACTTTCCGCCACGAGTAGAAGCAGCCTGAAGCCCACGCCAGGTGCAGCTGTCCCAATTGTAAGCCAAATAAACCTCTTTCCTTTATAAATTACCCAGTCTCAGGTATTTCTGTTATAGCAACACAAAACGGACTAAAACAGTCTAAGAAGCTAATTGAGTAGTAATAGGATGCTAAATACTATTTTTTTCCCCATGAGTTTCATAATTGTAATTCAGGTTCCAAAGTGTTCAGGGACCATATATTCTAAAGAGATGTAGTAGATCATGTGTGAAGAAATTCAAATGACTGATACTAAAAACAAATCTGGTGACTCTTAGTTCATCACCCACATCTAAAGTATATAAGAAAAAGTAAGGAGACTCTTAGAGAGGAGATTTATTGGACAGAGTTACTGGAGTTCTGTGCTTCTGCTCACCTCAGGTGGGTGAGTAGACAACTTGAGCAAAGCACTCACGGGGTGTGGGTGTGTTTTCCAGGAGCAGAGATGATGCTACAGAAGTTTCTGAGGCCCTGGCACAGCCAAGCTATAACAGAGAGTACAGGGAGATAGCTCCTGGGAGAACCTAATACGGTCCCCCTCGATTTGGAAAGCCAGAGATTTAGCAAGGTGGAAGTCTCATTACAGCTACCCAGTAAAGTGAACAGAGAGAGTTTCCATGGATACAAGTTGTTTTCTGTTGATCTCTCTCTCTGTCATCTGTCTGTCTGTCTATATTTATATTACTTCGGTGACAGCATTGACTATTGATAGTGGGAGACCCTGGAACTTATCCATAACTATACTTAATTTAGTTCTGGGAAATACCTTTGTAAAAATAGAATCTAATGCAGAAAACATAAAGGAAACTTTCGATAGCTTTCTATTTTCAAAAATGTAAAATTCTGCAAGTCAATATCAATGATGAATCTGAAAAAAAAATGCAACATAAGAAAACCGAACAGTTAACATCTAATGAATCTACCCCCAAAATGTTCAAAAGACAGGCGAAATTGATTCATAAAAGAAGGAATATAAAATCCAATAAACATATGCAAATATGCTTAAACTTGGGAGTAATCACTCCTACACTGCTGGTAGGAGTACAAACTGGCAAAACAAGTTTAGTAATAGGTATCAAAATATGTACCCTTTAATAGGTAGCGTATACCCAGTAGTAGAATTTGTCTGGAACAAATGATCACAAACGTATGCAGAGACATCTGTGAAAGAATGTTTAAAATAGTGTTATTTATACTGGTAAAAAGTTGAAAATAACTTATATCTCCACACAAAAGTAATTCAGCAAATCAGTATATATTTATATGATGAAATAGTATGCAAATATTAACTATCATATTTTAATGATCTGGGAATATTCATGTAATATGAGGTTGTTAAATAATAAAAGGACACACACAGGGCACAAAAGCACTAGCTATAAGAGAAATAAGTAATAAATTAGGCCTTATCAAAGTTAAAACTTTATGCTCATTCTCATTAAAATAATGAATTGTTGAAGTCTGTGCCCAGGCCTATTTCCTGAAGTGTTTCTCCTATGTTTTCTTTAAGAAGTTTTATTGTTTTCAGGGTGTATATTTAAATCCTTAATCCATTTTGAGTTGATTTTAGTATACGGTGAGAGGTATGGATCTAGTTTCATTCTCCTGCATATGGATATCCAGTTATCCCAGCACCATTTGCTGAAGAGGCAGTCCCTTCCCCAGTGAATAGGCTTGGTGCCTTTGTCAAAGATCAGATGGCAGTAAGTGTGTGGGTTGATTTCTGGATTCTCTATTCTATTCCATTGGTCAGTGTGTCTGTTTTTATGCCAGTACCATACTGTTTTGGTTATTATAGCTTTGTAGTATAGCTTAAAGTCAGATAGTGTTATGCCTCCAGCTTTATTTTGTTTGCTCAGCATTGCTTTGTCTATGCGTGGTCTTTTATTGTTCCATATAAATGTCTGAATAGTTTTTTCCATTTCTGAGAAAAATGTCTTTGGAATTTTGATGGGGATTGCATTGAATTTGTATATCACTTTGGGTAGTATGGACATTTTCACTATGTTGATTCTTCCAATCCAAGAGCATGGAATATCTTTCCATCTTCTTGTATCCTCTCTAATTTCTCTCAGCAGTGCTTTGTAGTTCTCATTATAGAGATTTTTCAACTCCTTGGTTAACTCAATTCCTAAGTATTTTATTTTTTTGGTGGCTATTGTAAATGGGCAGGCTTTCTTGATTTCTCGTTCTGCATGTTCACTACTGGAGAAAAGAAATGCTACTGATTTTTGTGTGTTGATTTTGTATCCTGCTACTGTGCTGAAATCATTTATCAATTCCAACAGTTTTTTTGTAGAGGTTTTAGGCTGTTTGGTATATAGGATCATGTCATCTGCAAACAGGGACAGTTTGACTTCATCTTTTCCAATCTGGATGCCCTTTATTTCCTTCTCTTCTCTGATTGCTCTGGCTAGTACTTCTAACACTATGTTGAATAGGAGTGGTGAGAGTGGGCATCCTTGTCTAGTTCCTGTTCTTAAAGGAAAAGTTTTCAGCTTTTCCCCATTCAGGATGATATTGGCAGTGGGTTTGGCATATATGGCTTTAATTATGTTGAGATACTTTCCCTCTATACCTAACTTATAGAGGGTCTTTGTCATGAATGAGTGCTGAACTTTATCAAATGCTTTTTCGGCATCTATAGAGATGATCATATGGTCCTTGTGTTTGAGTTTATTAATATGGTGTATCACATTTATTGATTTGCGTATGTTGAACCAACCTTGCATCCCTGGCATGAATCCCACTTGATCGTGATGAATAATTTTTCGTATGTGTTGCTGTATTATGTTTGCTAGTATTTTAGTGAGGATTTTTGCATCTATATTCATCAAGGACATTGGCCTGTAGTTTTCTTTTTTGGTTATATCTTTACCTGGTTTTGGTATCAGGATGATGTTTGCTTCATAGAATGAGTTTGGGAGATTTGCGTCCGTTTCAATCTTTTGGAATAGTTTGTAAAGAATCGGTGTCAATTCCTCTTTGAATGTTTGGTAACATTCTGCTGTGAATCCATCTGGTCCTGGGCTTTTCTTTGTTGGGAGCCTTCTGATAACAGCTTCAATCTCCTTTATTGTTATTGGTCTGTTCAAATTTTCTACGTCTTCATGGTTCAGTTTTGGGAACTTGTGTGTGTCCAGAAATTTATCCATTTCCTCCAGATTTTCAAATTTGTTGGCATATAGTTGTTTATAGTAGTCTCGAATGATTCCTTGTATTTCAGATGAATCAGTTGTAATATCGCCTTTTTCATTTCTAATTTTTGTTATTTGAGTCTTCTCTCTTCTTTTTTTTTGTTAGCCATAATATGACACCAAAAGCACGGGCAACCAAAGGAAAAATAAACAAATGGGATTATATCAAACTAAAATGCTTCTGCACAGCAAAAGAAACAATTAAAAGAGTCAAAAGACAACCAACAGAGTGGGAGAAAATATTTGCAAAATATACATCTGAGAAAGGATTAATATCCAGAATATATAAGGAACTCAAACAACTTTACAAGAAGAAAACAAGCAACCCAATTAAAAAATGGGCAAAAGAGCTAAGTAGGCATTTCTCTAAGGAAGATATACAAATGGCCAACAGACATATGAAAAAATGCTCAACATCACTCAGCATCCGGGAAATTCAAATCAAAACCACATTGAGATACCATCTCACCCCAGTTAGGATGGCTAAAATCCAAAAGACTCTGAACGATAAATGCTGGCGAGGCTGCGGAGAAAAAGGAACTCTCATACATTGTTGGTGGGACTGCAAAATGGTGCAGCCTCTATGGAAAATGGTATGGAGGTTCCTCAAACAATTGCAGATAGATCTACCATACGACCCAGCTATCCCACTGTTGGGAATATACCCAGAGGAATGGAAATCATCAAGTCGAAGGTATACCTGTTCCCCAATGTTTATCGCAGCACTCTTTACAATAGCCAAGAGTTGGAACCAGCCCACATGCCCATCATCAGATGAGTGGATACGGAAAATGTGGTACATCTACACAATGGAATACTACTCAGCTATAAAAACAAATGAAATACTGCCATTTGCAACAACATGGATGGACCTTGAGAGAATTATATTAAGTGAAACAAGTCAGGCACAGAAAGAGAAATACCACATGTTCTCACTTATTGGTGGGAGCTAAAAATTAATATATAAATTCACACACACACACACACACACACACACACACACACACACACACACACACACACACACACACACACAAAAGCCGGGGTGGGGGGGAAGAAGATATAACAACCACAATTATTTGATGTTGATACGACAAGCAAACAGAAAGGACATTGTTGGGGGGGAGGGGGGAGGGAGAAGGGAGGGAGGTCTTGGTGATGGAGAGCAATAATCAGCTACAATGTATATCGACAAAATAAAATTAAAAAAAAAAAATGAATTGTTGGTAAAATAAAAAAGTCAAGCCATAGACTGGGAGAAAATATCCACAATACATATATAAGGGTCCTTTAAAAGTTCATGGAAAGATTTGTATTATCTTTTAGTTCTATTTTTCCACAAACTTATTGAATTACCCTTATATCTGACAATTTCTATAATCCAATAAAGAAAAGAAAATGAACCCAATAAAAATGTGCAAAAGGCTTGGATGTTTCTTAAAAGAAAATATAGGAATGGCTAATAAGCACCTGAAAGGGGCCTCTATATCAGCAGTCATCAGAAAATTGCAATTACAGCCATAATAAGATACCACTATGCACCCACTGGGATGGGTAAAAATTTTTTAAAAGACTAATTATACCAAATATTGGCAAAGATATGAAACTACTGGAACTTTTATGCACTGCTGGGGGGAGTTTAAATTTATACAACTCTTTTGGAAAACTATTTGATACGTATTTATCTACTCTATGACCCAGAAATTCCATTTCTAAGGATTACTCAAGAGAAGCAAAATCACATGTCTACAAAAAGACTTGTACAAGAATATTCTTAGCAGCTTTAGTCATACTAACCAAAAATTGGCAGCAAACCAGATGTTTATAAATAGGCAAATGGATAAATGAATTGTTGTATACATCCATAAAGTAGAATATTATTCATCAGTAAAAGGGAATGAACTGCTAATAAAAGCCACAAACTGGATGAATCTCAAAAAATATTATGTCGAGTAAAAGAAATCAGACACAAAGAAGACATAAATATGATTCCATAAATGTGAAGTTTGAAGACTGGCAAAACAAACCTACGGTGATAGAAATCAGAATAGTGGTTGCCTCTGAGTGGGAAGGGCAATAGACTGGAAGAGGGCATGAGAAAACGTTTTGGGGTAATGCAATCATTCTCTTGATTGAAGTGGAGATTACAGGTGCTTATAAAATTGCCAACACTCACTGAGCTGTACTCTTAATATAAATGAACTTTATTGTTTGTAAATTATTATTTAATTTTTAAAAAAGGACACAAATCTGCACAGTCTGGACAGGTGAGATCTGTGGGCAAGCAATACTCAAATTTTCCTTTAGCTGAGATACAGGAGAAAGATCACTCACTAGTTGATTTGGCAGGTGCTTCTCTGCAGTGGAGGTGGAATCATAGACTCATGATTCTTGTGCCCCAGTGCTCTATCCTAGTTCCCTTTACTCTGACTGCATGCCACCCAGAACATACTCACTGTAGTGATTTTTTTCCCTATGTAGATGTTTTTGATGGAGAGAGAAGGTATTGATTAGTAGACAGGTAATAGGATGTTAAGTTTCTAGCTGCAGGTTCATATATGGGTATTTTGCTTATGTTGGATAGCATTAATGGATCTTTCAATTGACCTTTTAAGATCCTGATCCTGCAGTATGGAAAAGATTATCCTGGCACAGGTGGCCACCTGCCAAGGTGAACCCCCAGGGGGGTGTCCACAGGCCTCTTTCAAAAAAATCCATTCTCTTCCTGCTCAACAGCTTTGTGAAATAGTGGTTTAATTGTGGTGCACACATGACTTCTTATATCTTCAATCTCTTTGAGAGGGTTTGGCTTGTTATGTGTTAGAATTAGGCCCATCCCAGTTGTGATGCTGATTTTAAATTCAAGCAGAATACAGAACAGGTAGGGGGCTATAGGTGTAGACAGGGCTGCCTTCCAATTTGAGCATTATCACATTTTAACATTAAGTGTCCTTTTCTATCCTAGTGGGTTAAAGACATCATATTTATGTTGTTCACTAATATCCTCACTATAACTGGTGCTTACTGCATTCATGAAAGTAAAGGAGTGCTGTAAAAATGATGATGGTTAGTGGAAAGGGGGGGACATTGTTTTCATTGGGAGGATGAGAAAAGGGGAAGTGATAACCTAAAAAACTATTTCAGAGAGGCAGTGGGACATTCTTTTCCATTAATTTTTCAAACTGTAATTTAAAAAAAAATTGCCTTAAGAAGAATCAACAGAGAAGTTATTTTATTATTGCTTTCAGTTAGCCTGGTAATTTGCCATTCAGTGAACAGAAAATAAGAACAGCATGAACATCAATTAATGCTCGGTTTGGGAAAAATTTCTTTGTGCAGAAAGAAAATTCTGTAATTTATCCCAAACTGCATTCATCAGATTCATAGCACAATGTAATCCTTGTCTATTACATACCATTCTGTGCAACTAAACTATTTATTTTCCCTTTAAGATGAATCATGCAGTTCAGACACTATTTTATTCTTAGAGCTACACAGTACATATAAAAAGGGTAAAATATTTACAAATATACAGTATGTAATTCCACCTGTAGTTATGGGGAAAAAGAGCATTTTAATAGTATTTTAAAGATGTTCTGTGGGAGACCTTTTAAAAGTGCTAGAAAGAGACAGAAGCCACTCTGAATTAAAGCGATATTTTAAAAGATAAAAGATGTTTTATTTATATATGTAATCTGAAATTTATATACAAAATATATATATAAAATTCATAAATAAATATCATAAATATGTATTTACCTATATATATAAATTCAGATTATAAAAAAGATCTTTCTACATTTCATGAAAAATTTGTAAGACATTGAATAACTATAAGAAAATAACACCTTAAACCCAATGTTCAGAGATGAGCACTGCCAACATTTTAGTAAGTTTTCCACATCTATTTTTATGCCTGAAATTTCATTAAAAAGTGTAAAATAATAATATAGCTTAAAATTTTTTTCCATTAATATTATATAGTGACATTTTCAAATGTCATAAAATGTAATTCAAGAACATTATTTTAAATGATTACCTATTAGTCTATTGTTTAACTATATCATGATTTATTTTACTTTCCTCCTTTTTCAGGAGATTTACATTTTTTCAGATTCTTCAATATTGCAAATAACTCTACAATAAATATCTGCATGTAAATCTTAGTGATTATCTCATTAAGGTAAATTCCTGCCTAAGTCAGAAGAAACCAATGTTTTTGAAGCTCTTGATACTAATTAAAAAATTGTTCTTTAGAAATGCTTTAACTTTTTATGTTTAATCTTTATGAATAGTTTTAAGTGTTACTCTGGTAAATAATATCATGCATTTAGATGCTATCAAAATACTTATTTTTTAAAAAATAACACATTTGTAGATATTTTTATAAAATCTTACCACATTTTGCTCTTATTTATTAAATTTTGATCCTTTCTGATTTTTATGTTTCTTGCTGTCTCTGTCCTTCCTCCTCTGTAGCTTTTTACATGTTATTTTCATTTACTCTGTAACTTTTCTAGTAATTTGAAATATTTATTCTATTTCCATATAATACTGGTTACCTTTCTGTTTTTGAGATAATACATATGAATTGACTTTTCTCTAATTACTACTACCAAGAATGTTTAATATTTATTAAATCATCCTTAACCACAGAAAAGACTATAAGCTGAGAAACTTTCTTTGCTCTTTTCTTCTTACCTAATATTCCAGTTTTTGATATTGTCAAGTAGATATTGTCAAGAACTGTGAAAAATCTGGGATATGTAAGCTAATTAGTGAGGCTGTTACTGGCAGAAGACACAAGTCTCCTGGGTCAGAAACAATGGTCTTTATTGTTCATGGCACAGTAAGCAGCATAAACATCATGTTGTTTGGGTTCCTCTAGCTCTCCCAGTCCCATGGGGATGACATGGAGGAGCCCAGGTGGTTGCTATGTACACAGTGGGTTTGCATCACAGTCAGGTAGCATGGAGCTTCAGGAATTAACCATTTTATAGTGGGTGGTAAGCAAGGCTGCTCTTTGCTTCCTGTACCTCAAGATTGCTCTATGACAACAACTCTGAGTAATTGCCTGGGTAAAAAGTGGTCTTGGATAATTACACTATATTATTTTCGACAGAAATTTTCCAAAATTGATGCATTTTCGTAAGAGAATTTTTTTCTCTTGTATTATGGCATCTTCATTCTTGAATAGTCTCTGAGTTACTTTTAACAAAGAGAAAGTGAGCATTTTCCACACACATTAGTGAAAAACATTACACTTCATGAGTGAAAATTTTGACACTTGGATATAAAATTTTTGAGTGACAATCTTTACCTTCAGTATGTTATAAATATTGCTTTATCATAGCCAGGTATCTAGTTTTTTTAGAAGAGAAATCCAAAATCATTCTGTTTTTTCTTTTTTTCATGTAGCATGTTGTTTTTAATATTTTCTTTTTGTATGCTTGATTTATTCTTAAAATTAAAAAATAATCACTTTTTCTATTCTTTTTTTTTTTTTTTTTCCATAAATTGTAAGCCCTTCATGTGTCCCAAATAATCTTCAACTCAGGGGCATTTTCTTATTTTTTATTTTTATAATTTCTATCACCCCATTTGCTTGCTTTTTTTCCCTCTTCTGGAATCCCAAACACATATTTGATCTTTCTTATTTCTGTAACTCTCTTCTTTTATCATTTTATTCTCATTTTTTAAACATCAAAGAAAATTTTGAATTTATTTCTTACTTCACTAATTTGCTTTTTAAAAGGGTAACTAATTTTATATTTTGACTTCATGCAATTTTAAATTTTCCACTAAATTTTTCCATTTATGTGCAGTTTTACATGACCTCAGATGTACGAGGGCACTTCAAGACGTTTGTAGAAAAATAGAATAAAAAGATAATACAAATCTTCTCATGAACATTTTGAAGTACGCTCGTATGCATATTTTGTTATTATGGCTATCTGGTCTAGTTTCATGGACACAATATTCTTCTGCAACTTTTCAAAAACAAATTAAAATATTTAAAAAATATATTATCTATACTAAGTTAGTAATTCTCTGAATTTATTAACCAGGAAATCATTATTTCTGATTCTGCAGAGTGATCTCTCATTTTGAACTGCATCATATACTTAGGGATTATTAAATTTCTCTACTTATCTTTATGGAAGAAAGTTTACATTTGTCCAAATTGGCAGATGAGGTGAGTTTGCTAAGAAATTCATGTCTATTTCTGAATACATCAAACCTATATGGAGAGTGAAGGTGAAATTTCATGTTAACTGTCAGCTAATTTCCTACATCTGAAATCCAGAAGTCGAGATGTGTGTGGGGTGGTGGAATGCAGGCAAATGAGACACTGGAGTCCAAGTAGTCAGGTATAGTTGCAGTAGAGAATCTTTTCTTTGTTTAGGAGAGTTTCTCCCCACATTTTGTGTGGCAACCACTACTTAGAAACATGTAGTCTAGTATACGCCAGGAGGTAGATGGCTTAGACACACTTCTCAGTTTAGCCCCAAAGCCAAGAAAGTGTCCACAGCTTCTGATAAGCTCTAGTTGCTTTGTCCATTTCAACTGCTTTACCTCTTGTTGTACGGCAGTAGTGGGTTCTCCTGTGATCTCATCCACCCACCCCTTGGCTTATTAGTCTTCTTTCACAAGGACATTAGAGAAGATATTTCTTCGTTTCATAGTCACATCTATGATATATCTCATAGACCTTCTAGTTGAAATTTCAGAACAGTTTAACATGTAGATGGCATCCTTTCTTAGTTTCTATTCCTGTGCTTGATTTTCCTATTTTTATGTTCTGTTGCTCACTTTATGGGTAATCAGGATTGAGGGGGTGAGGCAGTTCAATCATATCTTTTCTTATCTGGAAGTTCTAATGCATTATCTTTTCCTCTTTTAGTTAATTTTATTGTATTGTTACAGTACGATGAACCCACATAACCCAGGTGTTTTTTTTTTTTTTTTTTTTTTTTAAATTTTAGGAACTTAGATTCCACAGTGGTGAAGAAAGACACTTGGTCTGAGATATGTAATTATTATAATTTTTAAATTATTTACCTTTTCATGCTTCTTAGAATGACTCCATCTGCTTAAATGGGAAAATCTAAAACAAAACCCCCAAAATCCAATCAGTTCTGAGCTATGTTAGACTATATTTAGCTGTTAATTCCCCAAATGTCTAAAATAAAGGGGATTTAGAAATCGTTTGAAGTGAGAGCAATATTTTTTCTTTTTTTAATTGATATGTATTTACATGTATATATACATGTATATATACATGTTTGTGAAGTACAGATTTGGATATCAATATCTTTATACAATGTGTGATGGTCAAATCAGGGTAATTAGTATGTTCATCATTACAAAAGTTAATCAAGAAATATGTTGTTATATTTACCTCATATGTATGACTAATATTGATTCAGTTAGTTTTTTTGATTTGTGGATTTATTCCTTTGAAAAATCTCACAAAGTCATCAACATTAAATATTGTTGTAGTTTAGTTAAACTATAACTATTAAATAGTTATAGGTTTAACAAATTTACTTTATCAAAAAGAATACAATAATGTGAAGTTGAGAACATTTGGTCATGATGATTGAGGGGATGAATCCATTTTCTCTACTGAACAATATGATGGGAGTGTTTCTGACTTAAAGTGTTTTCCTTGTTCATAGCCAAGTGGTTGTGGAAAATTCACACATAGGGATCCTGGATTTGTTAGCTGAGAAATACAAAGTTACTCAGTCTTAAACCAATAAGGCAGCTATTTTTTAAAATAAGCTATTCCTTGAGCATGGGTAAAATGTCTGCCAGAGTTTGTGAGTGTGTGAGGTGTCACTGAACTAATTGCCCAGACCCCTGTCATAATCACAGTGGTGTCTAAAAAATCAGGTTGGGAGGACATAATGTTCTTGTTAACCAGCAGTTTCCCTTTGTTTGAGCTGAGGCCAAGATAATGTAACATATGTTTTTTCATTCTGTTGGGTTTTTTTTCTTTGATATCTCAGTTAGTGGCTGTTTTAAACATTTTAATGAAAACTGTGTGTGTGTGTGTGTGTGTGTGTGTGTGTGTGTGTTGCAAAGATTCAGAAATGGGCATGGTTATAGAAATTCAATGAATTAATAAATAACAAAAAATCATAAAGACGATCTGGGGCATTGCTGAATTTGTGTTGTGCTTTGCTAACAAGTATATCAGACCTCAAAAACAAAACCAAACAGAACTGAAAACGGGTGATTGAATATATGGGAGGCTTATCAAATTGCGTTTTATCTCTGTCTCAATGAATGAGCTGTTGCTGCATCTTGATTTTTTTCCCTGTGCATGTTGATATAAAATATTGAGCTTCAAGCTGGCAAATGTGGACAACATAAATGTCATTACCCTTGGAGAGCAACTCAAGTTTCTGTTGCTTTTTTAGGGAGCGTTGGTTTGTCCTCAGGTAACTACTTCTCAAAAAATCTGTATTTGTATTTCAAACAACCGCTAAAAAACAAAACAGATCAATCAAATAAATGTAAACATACACACTCTGGCACAGAATATGATTGTTTGGATATCATAGACATAGCTCTTCCGAGATGGTAAAAGACTTTGGCTTTCACAGTCAATGGTTCAGACATGATTCAGTTTGTGGGAAAATTTAGACTGTACTTAAAATATTTTTGAAAAAAGATGAACAAGGTTTTATATACTTTAGCTTTTAAAGTATATGATATAGTCACATTGAAAACAACAACAGCAACAACAAACCTCATCACATTTATTCTACAAAAGGCATCGTTGTATTCATTGATGTTCCTTTGTGTATTCTACCTACTATTCTATCTACTGACTTTTGCAACTGCATCTGTCTTCAGTGCTAACCGATTCTCAAGCTTTGCTCCTGTTCAGGGCCCTGGTTGTGTGATGCCTTCCAGGGGCAAGTCTGACGTCCCTCCCTCGTGTGCCTCAAGTTGCTCTTGCAGATTTAGTTTTTTCTACTCTCTTGTGCTCCCTCTTCTTACCCTTGCATTTGTGTCTGAACTTTGTAGAAATGTTTTTAAC
This sequence comes from Cynocephalus volans, assembly GCF_027409185.1. Lineage (NCBI taxonomy): Eukaryota > Metazoa > Chordata > Mammalia > Dermoptera > Cynocephalidae > Cynocephalus > Cynocephalus volans. Next base: position 105,085,911 of record NC_084461.1, read on the forward strand.
CGAAGGTCTTCTCCGCAAAAGAAAATGGGAAGCTGCTTATGCTAACACTTTTCAAAGAATATATAAAAAGAAAGATTATATTTACTGACATGCTATTTAATTGTTTTTTAGATATTTTTTTCTTGGGTTGGTTTGTTGGGTGGGAGTAGCTCCAGCTAGCTTTTCTCTGACTTGGCCTTTCTTGCTTTGTAAATACTGAAAGGGCCTTATTGTCAGTTGCTAATTTTAGTAGTACACCCTGCTAGCCAATGTAATGGACCTGACTCACTCCCTCTAGCTGGCATTTTATAGTTTATTATTATTTTTTTTAATATCCAGAGGGCAGCCAGGGGCCACCAGAGGTGTATAGCCATGGTCCACCGCACAGATTGCTGTCTCTCTTTGTCGGGCCTTACTGACCCCCTCAGGACTCCCAGTGTCTTCCCCAGGCCCTGCAGAGGAGCATGAGCTGCGATGGCGACTGAGCGCCTCTCACAGGAGCTTCTGTGGTTTCCTCATATTATGTCTCAACATCTGTGAGAACTTTCCTAGTGAAGAACTGTCTTGTCTCCTTAGTGCTATCCTCTACCTCCTTCTTGAAACTTAATACCCCAAGGAAGTTTCCTTCGATACCTCCTCCTGAATTAGTGTCATCAGTTCTTATTGATCCAATTTTACCTCCATTCTTTCAAAAATACAGTTTTCTCTTTTCTAAGCCAACTTCTTGTGACCTTGCCACTGTCCCCACAGCTGCCATCATCTTTATCTATTTACTGCTAAATTTCTCAAGTGAATGGTTTTTTTTAATCAGTTTTCTCTATTTCCTTATCACTTTTTTCTTGCTTGTAAATGCCTTAACTGTAGTTGTTTAATGAATACCTCCAATTATTTTTCCAATTACCCAATTCCATGGCCCTGGTCTCTCATTATTCTGACACTGTATTTTTTGCTTCCTTGAAACTCTCAATAGCTATGCTCATTTTCCTCTGACATATGACTCCTCTTCAGCTAAGATTTTTCCTACTGCTTCTTAACTTTAATCATTCTCTTATGCTTCAGGACTCTGCTTTCTCTGTTATATACTTACCCCTCAGAGAACTTACTGATAGACTTTGAGTGTTATTTCTATGCTGAATTTAATTCCTAATGACTATCTTCAGTCCTGCCTTCTACCCTGAGCAGCATGTAGCACAGACGAACACATGGTAAACATGCACTGAGCATGAATTAGGCTAATACAAAGGTAAATAGAGCATGAACTTTTATATAAATATTTGTAAGAATGGCAATTTTTAGTGCTTAAGCTGAGAAGATTTTAACAAAAAAATTATACATTTTAAAAAAGTTCTCTGCCAACTTAGAGAAAAGAACAAAGAGGATTTTCCTTGTCCTAACACTACAACTTTCCCTTTCATATTGTGCTGACCTAAGCCACAACTGAAATCAAACACCTGCTTTGATTAGAGCCAGACATTTCTAAGTTACAATGAAAAAGCTTCAAGTTCTACTTGAATTAATTTCAGGAATGGGTAAGGATAACAGAGGGAGGGGTGCTCCAATTTCATTATGTTTTTTCATGAAATATTCTTTCAATATCCATCAAGGAAATCAGATTTCAAAATAATTTTTTCTGTAACAATAGTCGCTAAAGATGTAATGTTTGTATTGTGTTAAAAGTGAAAAGTCACCAAGTAGTGGCAAGAAGGTACACAAAAAATATACTAGAGAGCTTTAAGCTTTAAGGTTTATCCTTGGTCTTATGTTGCTTTGCCTCCCACAGATTTGTCACCCCTTTTCCCCTGGGTGATGGAGCTGCCAAAGATTACTCAAAGCCCATCTCTTCTGAGCAGTGAGAAGCCCCAAAAGGGGTTAATCTCCTGGAACCCTCAAGAGGGAGGCATTCCTTCCATTTGGGAAATTAACCACGAATTGGGGTTCTCTTCCTGCATTTATTCTCCAGACCAGGAAGTTTCAGGAAGAGAACATAGGTGGAGTTTTTGCTAAGTATAGTTTTAACAAGTTTAACAATAGACATTCCATAATGTAATTTTCAAGAAGTTAAGTTGATCCACCAACAAAAGCTTGATCTTAGCAAAGATTCTCTTCTTATAGTAACTTCCCAGTGTCTTTACATATCAGTCAGTGACCTATCTGTCTCTGAGCCAGCAACCTTGCTGTGTTACAATTCTTTATCTTACAACAGAGACTATAGCCTGGGGAAAATTTCCTGTCCTTTGCAAGGTCAATATTTGAAACTGCAAGGCTTTGGAAAACCAGGCCCTGTGAAGTACATTTGCTTTATGCATTCTCCACAGTCTTAGGCATTCTGCATTTTACCACGATGTGTTTAGGTATAGATTTATCTCATTTATTCTGCTCATGTTTCTTTAGTTTGAGGATTCATGTGTTTGGGGGAATTGTTTCCCCATGAGCTTTATCATTTTTAAATGTGAGGTGATCTTTAGTGTGGCTTGTTTTTTTCTTGAAAACTCCTTGTGGCCAGGACTTTGGGAGCTTCTCTACAGAATGGTCCTACATTTGTTTCTGCCACACACCCCAGGGGTAGCAGCAGTTTTACATTAAGTTTTCTGCACCTCTAAGGAATTGTATGTTTGACCCCTACACACAGGGCTGGGTTGCTTTTTCTCTTTCAGAGAAATGCTCATTATCTCTTACCTGCTTTGTTAGAGTTTTTCTAGCGCCCCCTTTCATGGTGGTGATAGTTCTTGGTGCACCCTTACAGCTGTGGTATCAGAGGCAACATTCCTCTGCATGTCCTCATCTTCATTCTGTCCCTGCATGGATGTTATCACTCAGCCCCTGTTGCCATAGGGTTTAATCTCTAGCCCTCACCCTGGGAGTGGAGGATCTCTCTCAGTATTTTGTTAAAGGGATTATCAGGGAGAGGTACTACCACACAATGTAGATTTATTATTTTGCTCTTTGAAACACTACGAATAAAATAACATGTCTTTAACCACACTGAATAGGTGATCATTTTGTTGATCTAAACCAGGGTGGGACCTCAAAGGGTATATAAGAATTTGTACCTGGGCAGCATGACATCAAAGCACAAGACAGTTGTTCACAAGGTTCGCTGACTTCGTACTTCCTTCCTCACTATTGGTGCTGGAAGTGAGGAATTAATATTCCAAAGGTTCAAAGTCTGAAACTCCATTGAAAATTTCAGAAGCCAGAAACATACCAAAGCAGAACCCTGTGTCAGTTCCCTTGGTAGGACCAAAAATCTGCCTTAGATAAACCAGAAACAATTAGGAAAAGTGTGCATCCTGTTGGTGGGGTGATAAACTTAGGGATTTTGCTCATAGGCAGCAGTATGGTATTGTTGAAATCACTGGCTCAGATCACTGGCTTAAGTTTGAATTCTCACTCCATATTTCACAAGTCCTATGACCTTAGGTAATTAACTTCCCTGTGCCTCAGCAACTCATCTGTGAAATGGGGATTATAGTATGACCTACCCAAGGGTAATTATGAGAATTAAGTAAGTTAATGTGTGAGAAGCTCTAAGAGTAATTGATACAAAGTAGGTTTATGCAATATCAGCTAATATCTTGATGACAATAAGGTGGATGATGATTTTCTAAAGCAGGAGTTGTAAATCTAAAGGCATTCAAGTTCAAGTGTTTTTAAAACACAGTGGAAATAAACCAAACACATCTGTGGACTTGTATTAGTCAATGTTTATGACCTATCTAGTTTATGACCTTCATTAAGGATAGACATATAAAATTAGTGGAGAGTCATTAGAGAGGATGATTGTTCAATTAAAACAAAACAAAACAAAAGCCATCAAATTTAGGAATAGTGGTACCCTTAAAATAGCATGTTTATCAACCAATACCTATTTATTGAGTACTTAATATGTACCTAATATATACCTAGTACTTGTTTGGGTTAATTATTCAAATAGCCAAGATGGTTGATTCATTTGCTTATATGAGTTACTTCACTCCTTTTTGGGGACCCAAACTGGCCACAACCACATGTCCATGGCTCTTTCCATGTGTTGGGGAAATATAATTAAAAACAAAATCATTTTCAACCCAGAAATCCTCTCCATAAAGCTAGTAGAGAAAGAAAACACTTCCATTATTAAGCAAGCATTAAACCTGAATGTGATACACATCACAGGCAATCCACAAAATGACTCTGCAAAGACAGAAAGAAATCTCACCCTTTTATATGGCCAGGCAGATACAACCCATTACGTACATGTTTTCGAGATAAACAATAACTAGTTCTCAAGTAAGAGGACTTGACAGCACCATATGTCACACATAGTTCATCCTAACTTTACCTGGTAATTGGGGATGACCATCTGTGTTAGCTAATTGGCTTTATCCAGAGGAAAAACAAACTTCTTATATCTTTGTGACAGAAGGTAGTTTTGCAACTGGAGCAAGGCACCCACAGAAGTTAGGCACCTGCCCTTTCACAGAAACTGTAACAGAGGGGTGCTTTCTTTTGATGTTTACATTTCAAAGAGAAAGCTCCAAGACCCTTGAGATAAACATTTCTGGGTTGTAGAGCTAAAAAAAGGTCTACTTAGCTTTCAAAAGGATTTGTATACATTTCAAAGAAAAGAGAAAGTAATTATAATTTCAAATTTTCTAAATTAAATGATCACATTAAAAGAAATGAGGGAAGTAAAATCTCTTTCCTTGTTTGGAACAGGAAGAATTAAGCCTTTTGTTTTAAATTTTTATTTGTTTTTACACATACACCTGACATGCATCATGTGAACGTGGCTAATGCCCATTTTACAGATGAGTTGCTGAGGCACAGATGAGTTAATTACCTAATCAAGAGTTGATGGTTAAAATTAAGGTTTCATGTATTTTTAAGTTGCTAGTGGTAGGGGAGGTGCTTCATGTGATTGGATTTAATTTTTTTTTTTTTTTTCATTTTAAAAATATGGTACCTTTTTAATGGTGTAGCTTGGAAAAGAAATGGGGAAACTCCAGATAACCTTTCAGGTTAGTTAACACTCTTTCTTTATTACAAGAACCTTGGGGAGAAACTCTTGTCTGTTTTAATTTAAAGAGGATTTCTCATTAATTCTTCAATATGCAGATCATTTACTGAGTTAAATCAGCTTGGTGTTAGAGATGTTCAATTGTTAATCACAATGAGGTTGATAGTGTTTCACCCTGTTAGGAGTTTTTCAAATATTCTGATCAACTGTAAATTTTAGATCAACTAAATGATCTAGGAGGAAAAAAAAAAAAAAGAAAGAAGGAAAGCAGAGCAGGCAAATCCTATGAAGAACACACTTTATGTGCTTGATAGGAGCCTTAGGCTAAAGACGTGGAATAAAGGATCTCTACGTGGAGATGATGATAATGGTAGTGGTGGGTGGTGGGGAAGGATGGGGGTGAGAGGAAGGATACTGGGGCCTTAAGACTTGACATTCCTTTTGCCCTCATTTTAAATTTTCAGCTTTAGGAGATTATGTGCTTTTAGTTTCTGCTAAGATACAATGAGGTTGTTGAGTTCAGTGACTGATTTACGGAATTGAAGTTCAAATAAAGCTCCCTGATTACTCTCTTTTTTTAGTCTGACATTTTATTACGTTGCAGTAACCTTGGTCTGTGTGCTGTTTTAATTCAGAGTCTTATCTCACAGAAACCTTTGCTGTGGACAAAGTGAAAACATTTGTTTGGAATAAACAGTTTTCTCTTCTGATCCAGTTTTTTAAAAATAGCTTTTGTGACATTTTAAAGGCATTCTTTTTTACAGACATCAGACAGTTCAATTCAAAAGTGGCATTAGTGACTCACAGATATGTTTTGCCTCATTGCTGAGCTTAGGGTAGGGCAGCCTCCTAGCTTAGCAGATATTCTTGCATCTTAAATAAATTTGGTCAGAGAACTGGGAACTATTGGATCTACTTTAATAGCTTAAAACATTTTATGATGTTTTGAAGGGTGTCTTTCCAAAAAATATAATGATTAGTGAATCTAAAGTGTAAAACTAAAAACTTGAATTATACTTTATTTAATCTGGCTAGAAGTGTGTTGGAGAGCGTAATTACTTATCTCTTGGCCAAATGAGAGTGAAAGAACAGCAGCAGCAGGTTGATTAGTGTTGAAGCTGGAATGGCACATGTGGCGTGGACCCAAAGGCAAAATGGGACTCTTACTACTTTTTACCTAACCTCCAAATCTAGATCTTGTGACTTTGTGTGGAAAGCTGGGTTGATTCTATGCGGAGGAACAAATGAGGGGTTGGAGTAAAAAGTGGTTACTCTGACTGTTTTTTCTGGCGGTGGGGGCGGTCCCAACCACCTAATAGAAGTCGAAGTAGTGAAAAGTGTCTCCCTCCATGTGAAAACTATTGAAGGCACCACTTGTAAGGGAAACAGAACTTACAATCCTAAACTCTTGGGATCTGCAAGGTTTGTATGACACATTACCTTTCTTTTTGAAACATATTGCATTAAATTTAGGTTGAATAAAAATTGGATTCAGATCTGAGTTCATGAGCTTGGTTTTCTCCAGTCTTTTCTTATTTCTCAGTCACCCTCAACAAGTGCCCTTCAGTAGCTTCGGTGACAAAGGCACACTCTTGTTTCTTGCTGACCTCTGTGCAAGGGATAGCAAATTTATTTATATATCTCACTCCTCATGTACAGAACCCAAACTCTACTGTGGTATATCTGAATGGAATAGTGGTATATGTCAAAGAGAAAATGACACTAAATATGTATCTTGGTTTTAATGGTAGACTAATTTAAAAAATAATATTTATCCTTTGTTAAAAAATCAGCAGTGGTCAAGCTGTGAAGCAAGAATTATAAATTAGTTTTTTAGCATGATTACAGACATGGTGACTAATGCTCCTTGTTACTGTTTTAGTCTCATGTTTTAAAAAATGCCCAAATGTCACATTCCAGGTGATGGTGATAATTTGGGATTGGAGTTTGGAGACATGAGGGAAAGGAGCCAGACCAAAAAACAGGAAGCTAGCCAATCCAAGATGAACAGATAGTTATGTGCAAATTCATTTTTCCCTTTGAAAAGAATGTTATTCTTCCATTTAGTTATATTTTTATTTCCTAAATCTTAAACTACATATGGACAGTTGTAGAAATAACAGATGAGTTATTGTAACCAGTGTAAGCTTATTTTTCCTTCTGCCTAGAATACTTGACCAACTTGAGGTTAATATTTGATTTCTTTTCCCCCAAGGTTTTCCTCTTGTAAAAATGCAAATGCACTTTGGACAGGTAATTTGCTAAGAGTGTCACAAATTTACAGCTTGTTTTAAATGAATTTATCAGGTAAGGTCCTGAGAACTTATTTTGAGTGGTGGAGGTAGAAAGAATTTGAGTTCACTGGCTATCTAGAAAGGAGGCTGAAGTGATGGCTCAGTTTGTAGGACAGGAATGACTAAAGACATGGTTGGCCCTCTTCACTGTTTTATAAAAGACTAACTAGCCGTCACAACGTTAAAACATGCCAAACATTTAGCCATGCCAACATGAGTTTTAATGCTGGTAAATGTTATTTTGACATACCAAAGCAATGTGGTGTGATGTAGATGAGGAAGGAAAAGTTAACTTTAGGTTAGTCTTAGTAAAGGATGGCACAGGAAATATTGGAAACGGGGAGCTTTTGTGTACTATCTGTCCCATGATCCTGTGGAGCATTACATTGGAAAAAATATTCATTCATATTTTCTTCTACAAAATAATAGATATAAAGAGTCCTAGGTGAGAAGTGGATATATGCCTCCTATTTTATTTGGTACTTAAATAGCATTTTTTGATATGCTATTCAAACAAATTAATGAATAAATATCTTGAGTGAGTTCATAAAACAGTAGACAATTTTTAATGAGTATTTAAAACCAGTGAGTCCTGAACTTTTCATGTCGTGACACACATAGAAAATAACATCTGAAGTAATTAAAGTAAAGAGAATACGTGTTTGAGGAGTCAAACTGAGTGAATAAATGTCTCACCTCTCAAAACCCATTCTGGGTTGAGCTGCAGAAGCTCTGCTTCAACAACCGGTATAATAACATTACTGTATGTAAGCCACACAACTTGTAATGGTTTCAGACACTATATCAAGTAACGATTACGCTTAAGAATTAAGTGATAAACCTATTTCTACAATCAGAATTGTAAAACTAGAACAAACCTAGTATATTGTTTAGTTTGTTTAGTTTATAAACTTTACCTTCAAAATCTTATGATTAATTTTGCTTATTGCTTAAAAACTCATACTTTCATTAAATCTTCCTTAAGCAGATTTTTAGAATGAATGACTAGCTTCTTTACGTTCAAATAAATATCTTACATCCTTCTTATATATGGCTAGTGAGAAAAAAGATCTCTTTCAGACTATCACCTTACTACCTGGATATAGGTGCCTCAAACTTAATATGTCTAAAATTGAACTCCATTATCCCCACCAATCCTACTGCTCCTGTGTTTTCTGTGTTTATAAATAGCTCCACAGTCTTTCAATTCATCCTAGCCCCATCCATCTGGCAAGACTCTTTCATTTTTCATACCCCTACAATGAATTCGTAATTTAATAGGTTCTGTTGATTCTCTATACTTTTATAAATTACAAAAATGAATACTTAAAAAAATTAATAAATTTAAACCATACAGAGTATGTAAAGCATAAAATGGAAGCTTCTGGCTTGCCCTTTGCTCCCTGTAAGATTCTGAGGAGCCATACAAAAGTGTCTCAGAATTGCACGCCCCATGGCCGAAAGCTTAGGTGTACCCAGTGTGGGCTGAAGTGAGGCACACCCACCTTGCACCTGGATGAGGCTGGTCAAAGCCAGTGTGGAACTGTCCAAGGCAGCAGTGGCTGTAGGAAGAGGAGGGGCTGAGGTGAGTGAAATTGTGCACCAGAGGTGTCTGATACAATATGCTTATAGAATTTTATCTGCATTCTGTCCGTATACAATCATGCATTTCTCTGAAACAAAAAACTTGGTCACACACTTTGTTTTACATCTTAAAAAATAACAAAAATATGGCTCACAACTTTTTTCTGTCAATGCTTATAGAATTACCTCATTCTTTTTAACAGAGTTTTTTTTTTTTGGAGGGGATTCATTGTGTTGATATATCTTAATAAGTTGAAATAGTATTTCCTATTGATGGACATTTGTTTTCAATTTTGTTTTTTGTTTTTGTTTTTTGACTATTGTAAATATTCATGTAATAAACATACTTAAGCATATATTTTGCTTTTGTGTTATTTGTTCTGATAGTCCTCTTAATGTCTGTCAGTACATTTCTATAGTTTTTCATATAGGCTCTTTCATATAATCCCTCTTTTATGTTGGCTGTTTCAATCTTAACATATTTGTCAGTCTTGAAAATAAAAGATTCATTGTTTTAATCTGAGTTTCCCTTATTATTTGTAAGACTGAATATGTTTTATATATTTATTGGCCTATGTGCTTCTGTGAATTGCCTTTTCATATTCTTTTGGGTTGTTCATATTTTTAAATAAGATTTGTGCGAGCTCTTTATATGGAAATCTTTTTTTGCTATGCATACATTACAAATATTTTCTTTGAGGGTGTCAGTTTAGGGTTTCTGGGCAAACAAAACTAGCCATTATAGCTGGCTGGAGCTAAAAGGAAGGGAATTCACGTCCTAATCCATTTTCAGTTGCTGTAACTGAATACCTAAGACTGGGTAATTTATTAAGAAGAGAAACCTACCTCTTACAGTTTTGGAGGCTGGAAAGTCCAAGAGCATGGCACTGGCATCTGGTGAGGGCCTCATGCTATGTCGTAGCGTGGCAGAGAAGTGGAAGGGTTAAGTGAGCACCTGTGAGACAGTCACTCAGGAGAGGCTAAGCTTGTTTTATAACCACCAGTTCTTGTGGGAACTAATCCATTCCTGTGAAAGGAAGAACTCCCTCTCTCCTGCAAGGGGGACATTAATCTATTCATGATGACTGTTCCCCCATAATCCAAATATTTCCCACTAGGCCCCACCTGCCAACACTGCCATATCTGGAATCAAATTTCAACATAAATTTTGGAGGCTGGGGGGGAGGGTGTGTACACTCATACCACAGCAGTTAGCTTACATAGATTCTGGGAGTGCCAGCAAACCATCTTCAGTGAAGGCCATATAGTCAGAAGTGATACAGCCAAGAAAAATGCCCGCTTTCCTCTGACTCAGTCTTGTAGAAGTCCCACTACTGCCTCTGCCTGTTGCTCAATACCAACAAAACTAGGAACTGGTATCAGAACACTCATTATGGATGCTGTGGAATACCAAATGCCTCCACAGCTGTTCTTGCTAGAAGAGCCCAGCAGCCTCAAGAACTTCAAATTTGCCTTTTAAGTGTCCCACCAGTATATCTGTTTGGAGGAAGCTAGTGACAAATCTATGTACTAGAATAAAGGGATACTGGAAAAGAGAAATTTTGAGTTCAACCCAGAAAATGTGGGAGAACTATCAAAATGAAGAATGTCCAAAGATCTATGGGCAGGCAAATATGACAGATTTCTACCACACCTAGTCTGCCATTTTATGTGAAGCTTTATTTTTGTTTCTTTAATCATATACGCATTCAAACATTTCAAACATTTTGATATTTATTTGTTTATTCATTGATTCAATACACATTTACTGAGATCCTATTATGTGCCAATCACTGTGATTTTTAATGGAGATAAAAATGGTAATCTTGACTTCCTGGAGTTTTGAGAAAGTAGGGGAGACAAATATTAACTCAATTATCACAGAAACAAATTTAATGTTACAAATGTGATCATTACAACAAAGGGGAGGGAGCGGTGTGTTGAGACCATATAACAGAGGTAATTGACCCACACAGAAAGATCATCTGAGAGTTTGCTAATAAAGTGATATTTGATCTGAGATTTGGAAGATGATTAGGCATTGATTCAGTAAAAGAGGAGGGAAGAGTGTTCATGCAGAGCAGATAACATTTTCAAAAACCTGGGGGCAGGAGGGCCCTTGGCAATTATGAGGATTTGAAAGAACATTGTGATTGAAGAATAGAGAGGGAGGGAAAGTGTAGTTTTGAATGGTGCCAGAGAGGCTGGTAGAGGTCACACTGTGAAAGGCCCTATGGCTAAGACAGGCATTTTGGTGTTTGAAAAGTCTCAGCCTCAGGCTTCAGTGTAGAAAATAGTGATCAGATTCAAGGTTACTATAAATGGACAAGTTAGGAGGCAACTGCAGTTGTTCAGGGAAGAGATACTCAGTGCTTAGCCAAAGAAAGGCTTGACAAATGTTGGCTGAATGAATGAATGAAGTAACCAAATGCCAAAAATATTACTAGTGGGCCTTGCAATAATAAATGAAAGATTAAAAAGTATCTGGGGCATTCTGTGAAATTTGATGAGCAAATCCAATATAGAGAATAAAAAAGCAGTTTACTACTGAGTGAACTCGGCATAGCATAGGATCAAAAATGTTTCTATTAACTAAAAATACTAACTTGTAATAAAGAGAGCATCTAGGCAACATATAATTATTACATTTAGTTCAGGTTATTCATTTTGATAATTTAACATGTTCGTTGTCTGGCTAATGAGATTTACCAGTAATAACATGTAAACAGCTCAGTAGAAAACTATTAATTTACATCATCAGGTTATGTAGAAGCTTTCTTAAAGAAATACTCAGTACCTACCAAATATATTGTTAATTATGCTGGTTAATAAGGTCATTTGTATAAAGGAAATAATCTGTCAGGCCTTGAGTTTACTTGTTAATGGTCTCTGAAGAGTCAGAAGGGAATTTAGTGGTATAACCTGTAATCTTTTTTTGTATATTCCCATAGCTCAAAATGCTACAAATGTCAGTATGAATAAATGACCTTGAATCAAAAGCTACCAAAAAAGCCACCAGAACACAAATGCAACATTTACAAACATAGCACAGAAAATGCCCACACAAACCCCAAGTTCTCTTTACAGCCACTCAAACTGAGGTGAACTTCTGCCATAACTGCAAAAATAAGCAAGCACAAACCAAGTGTGATTACCTAAATCATTTGTGTTTCATCCTTGAAATGTCATCCAGGGAGCCTTATGGTGGAGCCTACAGGCAATTGGTAAGATATAGCAAGTATTAGAGCTGAAAAAAATTCTATAAACTCTTCTTCCTTTCCTTCCTTTCTTTCTTCTTTTTTCTTTTGCTGTTGTTACCTCCTTTTACACTCAAACTTTTCTTGTCAACAGTATTATCATCTGCCATTTCAACTACTGATTTTGTCTTTGTTTACTTTCTCTTTTTCTCACTCTTGGGTGATGGTTTCTAATTCCCTCTGTGGGGGCTAAATCCTCCTTGAGAGAAGTGAGGAGCTGAGTGAGCGCTCAAAGCAACAAGCTCCCTTGGTTGTCAGCAACTCACGGCAAAATGAATTTCTTCAGGGTACTAATAAAGAGGAGAAGCAGCATGGGTTTAGGAACATTTCATTTACCATTTTATTTATCTGCGTTGATCATACATTTGCATAACTTTTGACAAGTTTAAAGTACATATTCCACATTATCATTAGAATAAACATCTTACATAATTTGGAATCGTTATTTTGTTGTTACTATTTAAGAGGTGATTAGGTCATGAAGTCTCTGTTCTCGTGAATGGATTAACTTTGTTACTGTGGGAGTGGATTAATTATCTCAGGAGTTGGTTCCTGATAAAAGGATGAATTTAGCCTCTTTTCTTTCTCTTGCATGAATGCTCTCCTGCCCTTTCATCTTCTGTCATGGGATGATGCAGCAAGAAGACCTTCACCAGATGCAGCCTCTTGACCTTGGATTTCTCAGCCTCTAGAACTGTAAGAAATACATTTCTTTTCTTCCTAAATTACCCAGTCTCTCTGGTATTCTATTATAACAGCACAAAACATGCTAAGAGACATAGACAAAGAAGCTAAGTTTTAGAAAAGTTATATGACTTGGTCAATGTGCCATACATAGGGAATCGCAAAGTGTGGACTTGAATCTGGGTCTGTGAACTCTAATGCTTTTTTCTTTCTTTTTCTGTTGACAAACCTGAGTGCCCACTGAAAGCTTGGCATTAGAACTAGTCTCCTGACTACAACTAACTGATAATTATGACATCCTCCAGGTTTTAGTGGTTAAAGCATGATGGTTATAGTCACATTCTTCTTGATGCCTGAATATCAACTTCAATTGTAGCACAATCCACGATATGATTTAAACCACATATTTCCAGGTTTCTTTTTCCTTTCTTAGTTTTTATTCATCCTTTTGGGCAAAATCCAGTGTTAATCTTTCTCTCTTAGTGTCCTTTGTTGAGAAGTGTTTTCCCTGTAGGACATCTTCTCTCACTACTTTACAGTAGCTTCTTTTCTCTCAGTAGTGAACACACTCTGCTAAGGGGTATGTCAAGTTTATTTGATCTTCTTTGGGTATTTGAAGTTCTAAAAAGACCAACTACCCGGGGGCATTACCCTTTCTGGAAGGGTTCTGTGCTGCTAGTTTATGTGAATGAGACCCATTTAAAACCACCTTTATGGGGCTTCTCATGAAAAGACTTACAATATTAAAGGTTTAAAAATGTATTTTAAACGCTTCTTTTAAAAGTCATTAAAGTTTTATTTTTGTCAGAGAAATATAAGTCTATGTTAAAAGATAAAAAAGAATAGATTCTAAGGCATAACAAGTTTTGCCCTCACCCTACCCTATCCCCAGTCTTACTTACCAGAGGCAACCAATTATTTTAATTTTGTCTTTTTAGTTATTCTAGTCATTACCTTCATAACTCTAAATAATATGCTTATACCTTTATTTTTTGATTTCTGATCATTAGAGAAGAGCTACTGACATTACTTACATTTCTAAGGATGAGAATTTATCTCCTTTGTACAACTTCTATCTCTTTGCCCCCTTTCTCTTTATTTTTTTCTAACTCATGATATTTTAAAAGTTGTCTATAGGTTACTCTCCTAATTTCAATAATATCCATAAATATGTATCTTTTGCATCCACTTTCAACATTCTCCTTTGAATTTCTGCTCTGTAAGATGGATGTTTAAGAGCCATTAACTTTTTTTCACACATCTCTCTTTCCTTTGCTTGAAGTCTGGCAGATATAACTCTACATTTTTCAAACTGAAAACATTTATAACTACTTTTGTAACCATAATTAATCTTTTGCATTTTTATAAGTTAATTCTTAAATCTAAAAAAACTATAAAAAGTCTTTGCATCATTACAGCTACATAAATATAAGTTTTCATTTCCTTTTCCCTGAGTCTAATGCCATTACCCCATGCCACGTTGGGGAGAGCCAAATCGAGCATCTTTTCTTATGCTTAAGCAATTTCTGAAAATCATGCACATTTTAGCTTGTATATTTTGGGGTCATGACTCCTCTGTATAGTTTTTATTTTCTTAGGATTATTATTATTATTATTATTTTGCTTTTCCTCTCTTCAAGATTTTCTCTTTGCCTTTCATTTTTTGCAGTTGAATATGACATGCTTAGGTGTAGTTTTTTTGTATTTATCCTGGCTGGTGTTCTCCAGGCTTCTTGTATCTGTGATTTGGTGTCTTTTACCTTTGGAAAATTCTCAGCCATTACTACTTCAAATATTTCTCTCTTTCTTGTCCTTCTGGAATTCCCATTATGTGTATTTATGCCTTTTGTATTTGTACCACAGTCCTTGGATATTCTGTTCCATCTTTTCATTTTTTTTCTTTTTGCATTTACACTAGGAAGTTTCTACTGACACATCTTCAAGCTTCCTGATTCTTTGGCTGTGTCCAGTCTTCTGATGATCTCATAGAAGGTATTCTTCCTTTCTGTCACAGTGCTTTTTATTTCTAGCATTTCCTTTTGATTCTTTCATAGTTTCTGTCTCTTTGCTTCCATTACCCATTTGTTCTTCCATGTCCTTCACTTTTTTTCATTAGAGCTTTTAGGATATTAATCACAGTTATTTTAAATTTCCAGTCTGATAATTCCAAAATCTCTGCCTGAGTTTGGTTCTGACGCTTGCTCTATTTCTTCAATCTTTTTTTTTTCTTGCCTATTAGTATGCTTTATAATTTTTTGTTGAAAGCCAGATATGATGTATTAGGTAAAAAGAACTGAGATAGTTAGGCCTTAGTGTGCGGTTGTATGTTTATATGGCTAGAAGTTAGGCTTTGTTTACTGTTTGCTGTGGCTGGGTCAGAGGCTAATGTTTCTAGTGTCCTTATTTTATTTTCCAATGTTGTCTTTGGGTTTTTCCTGGAAACTTCTTAAATAGGGTCTGAGACTTTCAGTTGTTTTAGCATTTTGTATTCCCTTGTTATTATACAGGAGTCCTATCGGTGTGGTGGTATGATGTGGGGAGGAAGGGAAGTGTTCTACAGCCCAATAAATAGGTTTCAGTATTTTAGGAGACTGAGTTGGGTATTTTACTTTCCCCGTTGAAAGGCTATGGGAGATGGAATTGGACATTCCCCTTACTGGAAGGCAGGTAGGCTCTGGTAAAACCCCAGTTGGCTCTTGTAAAACTGTTTCCCTTGAGGGAAGGCCTTGCGAAGAACAGAGAGCTCTGAGCTATTTCAAAATGGTATCTCTTCCCTTTCCCCTATCAGAAGCATGAGAGAATTTCTCTCAGATCTTCACAGCAAAAACCTGGTAGGGTTTCTGGAGATAAAACTCAAGAAAGTGTGGGGTCCTCGTAAGACTGGCCCCTCTTAGAGTTTTTACCTGTCAAGCTAGTTCATGCTGAGACTCCAGAAATTTGTCAATTACAGTTTAAAGTGTTCCTAGAAATATTGGCTTCAGTTTGGTATTCCACTTCTGGGATTCTCCAATTAAGTTCTATGTTTCTTCAGTTTTGGGGCAGCAGTTTGCTCTGTGACCTCAATTCTCTGATGAATGTAAAAAGAATTGTTGATTTTCAGTTTGTTCAGCATTTTTCTTTTTCTTTTTAAAATTTATTTTATTTTTGGTCACAAAAAATGTTAAATGCATTTAAAAAGACTAAGATCATAGAAAATATGTTCTCTGACCAAAATAACAGAAGGGAATTTAGAAAATTCACGAGTGTGTGTAAATTAAACAGCACTCTTCTAAGTAAACAATGGGTAAAAAGAAAATTCACAGGGAAATTAGAGAGTACTTTGAGATAAAAATCAAAGAGCAACTTATCAAAATTTATAGGATGCAGGGCTCATGCAATGCTCAGAGGAAAATTTATACTCGTAAACACCTATATTAAAAATAAGAAAAACCTCAAATCAGTAACATAAACTTCTACCTTAGGAAAAGAGAAAAAGAAGAGCAAACTAAACCAAAAGCAAATATTAAGTAGGAAATAACACAGAATACAACATAAATATATGAAATAGGGGATTAAAAAACAATAGCGAAAATCAAAAAATCCAAAAGTTGATTCCTTAATAAAGATCAGCAGGGGCACGGTAAAACAGTTGCTACTTCTATTACCCTGGAGTGGGCTTTGAGGAGAGAGCCATCCTCTTCTTTTTCCAGTCTCTGCTGGTGACTCTCTTTGTGTCACGGCAATTGAGTGTCTGGCATGTGAGGAAAATGGAGTAATCAGGCCCCCTCGCCTGGATCCAGTTGGGGGTGGTGCAGCCCCTTCCTTGTAAACAAGTTGTGTGTGGGTGGAGTTAGTGGGCATGAGGGCCAATGTATCCTTTTCTTTTTGTTGCTATTCTTGTGTTCTTCAGAGTTTGGTGGAGCAGAGGCTGGATGGCAGAGCTGAAGTCTAACAATGGAGCATGTTTACTTTGCTGGCAGCTATTCAATTTTATTTTGGACTTTGCCAGTAGCAGTTGAGTTCTCAGTTTTTCTCCGGACTTTGCTGGTAGCAGTGGAGTTTCTGAGTTTCTTCTTGGACTGCTTAGTTCTTACATGTGTGTGTGCTGAATAAAGACTACTCTTTCTTCAACCCATGGCTCCAAGGACCTTTTTTCCGGTTACCTAGCTCGTAGACCTGCGTGTGAAGGGTTTGTGGCCCTGTCTGGACAAGGGCTTGAGGGGTCTGTGAGCTCCAGATCCAGCCCTAGCTCTTCAGGCGGGTCGTCTGCATGGCGGCTGTGGCTACTGCTCTGGTATCCAGCCGCTTTTGCAGCAGCTGTGGCTGTGGTGGGCCAACTGCAAGGAAGTGGTGTTTTTGGAATGCTCCATGCCTGCTTCTGGGTGGGGATGCTGCCCTCGGCTCCTGCCCAGGGCCCTGGGTGTGCTGTGTTTCTTGCCTGCTTGTGGGCAGAAGGGGCTGCCCTCTGTTTAGCGTTTTTATTGTTGTAAGGATGGGAGTGATGACTTCCAAACTCTTCATGTGTCAAGTGAGAAACTGGAAATTCCCGTCTTTTTTCTTTGCAAAAGAACAAGTGTCTTTGGCATATCTTCAAATCTAGTCACTCTCTATGTCTTACACTCTGCTGTATGTGACTCCCCTGGCTCTTGCAGCATCCGGCTTGAAGCCTGTGAACCTCCTGTTCCCATGTGGACCTACTGAATTCCCTCAGGGTCCCCTGCACACTCGCCTTTGAGGGACTTCCCTTTGCTGCATTTCTGGGATAGATCCACTGTTAACAAGTTTCATTTCCTCCTATTTTTCTTCTTTGTTTGCTTGAGTATATCTTTAAGTACTTTGCTTAGAGAGGGTGAGTGGCAAGAAAACTCAGATTTCTCATATGAATAAAAATGTCATTTTACCTTTCCCTTCCCTAATTGATAGCTTGATTGGGTATCTGGAGTTCGACATACTTTTCAGTGTGGCTAATGAGGTCTGGTGCCAATATGATTATAATTTCTTTAGAGAGGTCATTTTTTTTTTTAAATACTAGAAATTTTTAGAATCTTCTTTTTTACTATGGGTATTCTGAAATTTCGCAAATAGGTGTTTAGGTGCAGACTTCTTCTCATTCATTTGCTCAGCACCCGGGGAGCTCTTCCAATCTGAAATTCATTTCTCTTCAATGCTGGTAAATGTTTTATTCTTTCTTTGGAAATTTCCAACCCCTTATTTTTCTGAAGCTTGATTGTTTATTCATGACTAATAATAAAGGGCAAGGTTTGATTGAGCTAATAGTCAATGTGCGTTTTCTTCTACTGCTGTTTAAGTAGAACTGTTTTTTCTCTATGCTTCTCACCTAAATGAGAACTCTGCATTGTTGACTGGCCACTTTCTTTTCAGATTATGTAGGCAGCAGCCAGCAAAGGGATCCTTAATTGCCCAAATGAGTGCCTTAATCTGGGAGTACCAACTCCTACCCTGGAAGTTAATTGGATCAGTGAAGACCTCTGCTCGTGCGCTACATAAAGTATTTTGCCTGCGAATACATACCCAGCAGGGAGCTGGGTGGTTGAGATAGGGACTGGTGACAGTAACTGGCAGAGGTTTCCCCATAGTTAATCCCCTTGTGTTCTGACCCATTCTCACTTCCAGTCTCAGGACCTGCTGACTCCCAACTTTAAGTCTTTGAAGTTCAGCCATTAGGCTCAACTTTCAACTTCATTACATCCAGAATTTCCCCCAGTTTTACTTATCAAACTACTTCAATCCACTTTCTGTCTCCTAGAAATTTGTTGAAATCCTTTGCTGGGAACCATGCTCCGTTCTTTGAATTGAGATTGTTCTGTTCATGTTGTATGTTTATTACACTATTTGGACAGAGTCTTTGGTAAATGAGGAAAATGAATATAGATCTTTAGTCCGTCTCCTTGAACCCACAATCGTAGTTATTTAAAATTTGTTAGTTGTCTAAATGATATATGAAATAGTCTTATTGTAAAATTCAAGCAAAACACAATTACATAGAATAAAAAGTTAAAATCTGCCTTTATCTCTCACCCACTTTCCCTCTACCTTCTCCTCATCAGTTGACTTTACCATATGTAAACCCCTTCACCACCCACCAGCTGCCTCATATATAACCATGGTTAATAGTTTGGTTTATATCTTAGTAGAAATTTTTCAATACATTTTGAATCAAATGTAATTATAAAGGTTTGTTTCATTTTATAATAAGTGCACTTGTAATCCATGTATTATTTATGTAGCTTGCTTTTTCAGATGACTATTAAATAATATATATATTTTTATCTCTAGTTATAATGAAATAATTTTATTCCTCCAAATTAACTTGTTTAAATTTGGATTGAATTCTTTCCCTAAAGATAGCTATTTTGGATATCACATCTGATATCACTTCATAATTATCTGCTAATCATTTTGTAATTTAGAACCTACTTATTTTTAGTTAAATTATTATTCTTAAGCATTTTTCCCTTTCTCAGTGAATTGCATAAAAAATAAAAGGTCTAGTTTCCTTTAAATCAATGCATTTTAGCCTTTGTTATCTTTTTTGTAATATTTATTAGAACATAATTGATTGTATGTATCTGTGGGGTACAGAGTTGAATAGCAATAACTATGTGCAATATGTGATGCTCAAATCAGAATAATTAGTATACTCAGCATTGTATGATGTAATCATTTTTCGTGCCCCTTTACCAATTTCTTGCTAACCTCTCTTCACCTCCCCTTTTCCCATCTGTGGTGCCCTCAGTTCTGTTCTCTCCATTTGACAGTTCAATGAATTATTGTGATTGTTGTATCTTTCTTTCTTCCTTTTTTATTTTTTTATTGTTTTAGCTCTCACTTATGAGTGAGGATATGCAGTATTTCCTTTTCTGTGCTTAGCTTATTTCACTTAACATAATTTTCTCTAAGTTCATCCAGATTGTGAATGGCAGATTTTCATTCTTTTATAGCAGAGTAGTATTCCATTGTGCATATATACCACAGTTTCCTTATCCAGTTGTCCGTTGATGGACATTTAACGGTTCCATCTTGGCTATTGTAAATAGAGCTGCAATAAACATGGGAGTGCAGGTATCCCTTTGACATGATGATTTCCATTCCTTTGGGTATATACCCAGTATTTGTTATATTAATTTTTATAAAAGAGGAAATTGCAGCTCAGAAATATTGGGATTTTCCAAGGTCATGTGGATAATAAACAGCACAGGGGCTTCCTGACTCCTAGAACAGTGTTCGCTAGCCAGGTTGTGCTTCCTTGGTAATTGAAAACCCTACCACCCCCAGGAGAAAAATCTACCAACAAATATGAATGGTCCTTTAAACTGGAACAAAATATACCTCATGTAAGTAACAGGTAAGAAGGAGTTTATATGAGAAATATATCCAGTAGCTCTAGGCATATGCACAATTAAAAATTCTCATTCCATAAGCAAAAATAATCTGAACAGTGTGCATAAATCTTTTCCGGGAAGACTTTCCTGACAACCTGCACATCCCCTCCTCTTAGCCAGCCCGGAGAGTTAACCACTTCCTTTTGTAAACTTTAAAGTTGTGCATTTGATTCTGAATTATGATTTGTTTACACATCCCTCTCCTTTCTTGGTATTAAACTCCTTGATTATAGGGACTTTGTCTTGGTCATGCCTGAACCCAAGCACCTAGGGCAGTACATAGCATATGGAAGGTGCTTACTAAATGTTTCTTGAATGAATGGACACTTCGTATTACTAGGCTAAGTTTTTTAAATTTGACCCCTGAGGATAATTAACTATGGGCTGTGGCAAATATTAATTCTATGAATAACCTTACAGGGAGAAGATTCTGAGTAGTTCTCATAACAATTATGAGACAGGACAGTGCAATACCTTATTACTTAAAGGAAGCTTGGAAGGAAGATCCCATTTGTTTTTTCACATTTCTGAATTTGTTATCAGAAAACACCATGGTTTTAGACCTTGTGCAAGGAATAAGCACACTACCCAATGAAAACATGCAACTGTGTTTTGGGGTGACTATGTTTTTAACATCTCCCTTGCTAAACAGCACCCCTCACCTTTTGTCTATTTATTTTAAAGCGTATGTATATCCCAGAGTTTTCAATGAACTAAAAACTTAGCTTTAATTATATTTTGCTTTCACTGTTTTTAACGTGTTTATAGTAAACCTTGCATTTATGGTAAATGACAATTTTCCAGTTGTGATCTTAGCATAAATTTTCCTTTAATGTTAAAGTAGTTTATATTCTAAAGTGAGCCAATTCAAATAAATATAAATAAATGATGGTGCAGGAGGTACGTGTATATGATAATAATTGTGGTAGTTGTCTCTGAATGGCTGAAATTTGGGGTACACTGGTTACAGCATAAGGTTAGAGCTGGCATCTAATTCTAGCAACACATCAACCAAGGCTAAATGTGTGCAGCTGGAGAATGTAAATTGGTAGATTTGGTGTGACTCCTAAGTGGGATGTGGGTGGAGAACCAGAACCGCTAGCTTGAGATAAAGGGGGAGCCTTGTCGGAGTCCTTGTAGCTTTAGGAAGACCAGGGCTGTGAGGGGTCCAAGCTTGAGCCCAGAAAGACATTCATAGCAGACTGTTCACGAGTCTCAGTTTCTTCATCTCTCATTCACTGTTCCATGTACTCCAGTCTGGCTTTTACCCATCCCATATTACTCTGCCAATATAGCTCTCACGTATTCAATAATCGCCCTCCCAGGACATTTACCAATACTCATCTTACTTGACCTTTCACTTTTGCTGTGTATTTTCTCTCCACCCCTCCTCACACACTCCTTTTCTGTGGCTTCCATGGCACCCCTTTCTTCTGGCTGGCCTTTAAGCTGTATGGGTTCAGAAAGGCAGCCAAAGAGATATAAATCACCTATGCAAGCTGATTCTTCTCTGCCAAGTCACCTCTTTCCTAGAATCCAGACCCAGCTACCTGATTATCTTCTTGACAGCTTCATCTCAATGACCTCTGAAAGTTGTATCCAAATCAGCTCTTGAATTGTCCTCTTTCTACTCCCTGACGACCCTATCAAACCTAGTCTTTCCTTTCTATTTTCTTTCTTAGTAAATGTTGCCATATTTTGCACATCACCAAAGTCAGAAAACTAGAGTTACTCTAATACCTCCTGGACCCTTACATCCTATATCCCCAAGTTTTGTAAGTTTTATTGCTTAAGTGTCTCTCACAGTTCTCTCTCCCTCTGGATCATCATTATTGCCATTGCCCTATTCAAGCTACCATCTGCTCCCATGAACCACTGCAATGGCTTCAATGCCCCCACTCCCTATTTTTCTTCCCTCTGTTTCACCTTCTCCCATTATGTTGTTCACCCTGCAGTGAGGGTTCATTTTGAATATGACCACCCTGCTCCCTTGCTTGAAAATCTTGTTGGTTTCTCATTGCCCTTAGGATAAGATCCAAATCCTTAATGTAAACTGTAAGGCCCTGTGTAGTCAGACCCCAGCACTTCCCTTCAGGCTCCATCCCACTCCCCACTTCTATCTCCTTGCTCACTGAACTTCATCCTAATTAGTCTCGCTCTGTACATGCTGTTCCTTCTGTCTGAGATGCCTCTTCTGTTCTCCTCCCGTCCTTCCACACCCAACAACCTCAAATGTCCTCTCAAGGGGTCACTCCCTCAGAGAAAATTTACCTCTCCTCCCTGATTACAGCAAACCTTCCTGTGATGAGCTAATATATGCCTTCCCTTCATGGTACTTAATCACAGTAATAATTTTACCTCTATTTGTGAGTTTGTTAGTCTAGGTTTGTCTTTTCTGCTAGACCATACATTCCCTAAAGGGTGCCCAGACCATTTTTTTTTTTGTTCATGTGAGTCTTTACCTTTTAGATAAAACTCTGGCACATACCAGGTGCTTAATAAACAGGTCTGGAATAAACACAGAACAAAGGAAGGCAATGGAGTTGGTGCTGGAAGAATGTGAGGGTAGTGGGATATGAGTAAGCAAAGGGTAAATGATCTTTATCTTCATCGTTATTTAGCTGTGGTTCCTCCTGGTGAGGATGAGAAGCTTTTCTCTCTA
Source organism: Cynocephalus volans (assembly GCF_027409185.1). Classification (NCBI taxonomy): domain Eukaryota; kingdom Metazoa; phylum Chordata; class Mammalia; order Dermoptera; family Cynocephalidae; genus Cynocephalus; species Cynocephalus volans. The sequence goes on from NC_084461.1 coordinate 105,108,752, forward strand.
ATGTATTGAGACTGGAGATACTAGAGAAAGTTGAGATTAAGAATACCTGGTGGCATTGCTCCTTTGAACATTTCTATTCCCTATGTGGGGCTAGGGCTAATGTCTGGAATCCTGTCGACATCACCAATTGTCTAGCTCTTAATCCTGTTCATGATGCCAATTGTAAAGCTAGGCGACCACACCAGTTGTTGGGCTCTTTTCCCTGCTGGTTATCCTGCCGACTGGGCTGATTTTTGAGCTAGGGCTAGGTCTGGAGCTCCCAGACCCCTCAAGCCCATTCACAGACTAGGTCACAAACACTTCATATGCCAGGCTGGGTCACCAGACCCCTTCATGCAGGTCTGTGAGCTAGGTAACCGGCCAAAAGGTCCTTGGAAGCTGTAGGTTGGAAAGCATGGCTGCACCAGGCAGACACCCGAGGCTGACGCCCACCCGCCTGCTTCACCAAACTGTCTCTCTCTCTCTCTCTCTCTGAAGAACATAAGAATAGCAACAAAGCTAAAAAGATACATTGGCACGCATGCACACTAACTCCGCACACACACACAATTTGCTTACAAAGGATGTGCTAAAACCACACCCAACTGGACCTGAGGTGAGGGCCTTGACCAAACTATTCTATTTTCCCAACACCCTGTTTTGTACTTTTCTTTGTGGGCTAAGTTTTGGGGGTGAGAGTACAGTTATAGAAAATGGTTAATTATGGGAATTGAAATATAGAGGTTTTGCTTGATAAAAAATATTCTCATTGATTGGGAATACTTAAAAGCCATTTCTATATTCAAATGAATAGGTGGGCATAAATTAAATCTTTTGTAAGATACTCACAAAAAGTGAATCTCTGTTCACTTAAAAACCAACCATTTGTGTGCAAGTAAAATTGCCTGTCATGGTTTGAAAGGATTATTTATGGTTTCTAAACATTCATCTCTCCCAACTCAGCTCATATATTGTCTTCACAAAATGGAAATTTAATTCCATTAGAATGTTCTATTGTCCAATATATATGCTTTATTATAATCTATTGTAACAAGATTACATTCAATTGCCCCACTTACTGTATTAAAAAATGACAAAGTATATCAACCAGTTTTTAACTTTTTCCTATAATACATACTGGTGACTGTGACTAATACAATTGGTGATCACCTCAAAAAATAATCAGAAACAGTAATGTTTTGCATTGACCTGAGAAGAAAATAGTTCATGGTAATGTAGAATAGAATAATAACGAAAAATGATTATACAATACACTCTCCAAGGATAAAGCTTTGTAAGGTGGAAAACAGAAGGGTAGAGTTTCTGTATCATTTCTCTGTATTTGAATTTTAGGCATAGTTTCTTCAGTTTATATTGAATTGTATTAAGTTAGATGTTAAACATGGATCATTTAAGTAAAAGATTGAATGAATATTATTATTTTTTCTAACTGTAAACTTCTGGAATTCCTTAATTACTGAGGTATGTCTCTGTAACTATGAGATGATGCTGGCTGGGGGTGAGAGACAGACAGATCTGACAAAATGGTCTCAAAGATGCCATGTTCCCAGGAAATTAGGATACAAAGAAGCAACCAGACTGTAAGGTACCTGTCAGATTTCAGAAATTTGCTCTGTGATGCTGTTTGGCCAAATGCTTGCTTCATCGGAGGAAACACCATCTGCTTTAGGCATTACTCACACTGAGAGGTGCATGTGCGGTAATGAAGAGGAGATATTGCATAGGCTATTACCAACAAAAAAAAGGCTTCAAAGAATTTGACACTGTACATGAACATATAATTAGGAGGGACACCCAGAGTCAAAAATTTGAAGAAAAATGTACATATTAGGTATTAAAAAATGATTTTATTTTTAAAGACCAGTTCGTATTTTTTAGACAAGAGCTATCTGTAGAATTTTAAATGCTGGTGTCTTCCTCTCTCTTTGCCTTCTTCCACTACTGACTTTGAGAGTAATCCATTTAGTATGTGGGTATGTTCTTTCACCATGACCTTTGAATCAGAATGTGTGTGGTTCTCCACAGCTGTTCCTCTCTGCATAAGCGAGTGCATCAGGGAGGTTTTGTGCCCTCAGCCTATTGGCTTTACCAGGAATGAAGTCACTGATTAAAACTGCATGTTTGTATCTCATCTTTGCATTGTATTCTGAGAGACACACCATGGAACTAATGCACTGTCATCCTTCCCTCAGTTTTTGTTTGTAGCTTCAAGAAAAATAATCTTTGCTGTCAGGGAAGAAAGCTTTATTTTCAGGTAAAAGGCACAACCATGGCAAGTCTTGGGATTATTATAAAACTTGTCAAACAATGGCAAGCTTTATTAAGATGTCATGATAACCCATCTTAATTCTCAGGAGACTGGCAATTATTCCTCAATTTTAATGACAGTGGAGATAAATTGTGATCAAAAGATTTAAAAAGCGTTATTGCTTGGGCTCCTGAGGAACTCAACATGGTCTACGTAGGTGCTTAGGAGATTTATTTTTGTAATAAAATGTCAAAGTTTTATAATGTTTATTACTCCTTTTCTCCTAAACCATTAAGAACAATTGGTATTAATGATTTTGCAGTTTTGCTTTTGAAAAGAGCATATGTATATGGGAAAATAATTTATAATTTTAGCTGTTTGATGGACTAGACTAATTCAGGGAAATCAATCACAAATTTATTTCAGGTCACATTTCTTCCCGAAATGTAGTCTGCAAACTCGACGAGAGAAGGGACTGTGACTGTTTTGTTCATCTATGGTTTTCTACAGTCTGGGACATATTACGCATCCAATGAATATATATGCAAGTACATAAGAATAAACAAACTGTTTTTCTTCTCTCACATCACAACAATAAATACAGAAGACTTGTGTGATTGGATGTGTGGGGTTCTTTCCCCATATACCAAGCGAGCAATCAGTTAATTCTGCAGTGGACACCAGCCGGGTATTCTCTAATTCAATTAAATTCGGACACTATCTACCACCCCACCTCCAATTTTGATGCCAATCTCAAGCTCCAGATTGTTGTACCTGTGCTTCTCACAGACTGGCTGTAAACTGGGGCTCCCATGACTCTCTTGTTGGATTTGATTAATTTGCTAGAGTGGCTCACAGAACTTGGGGAAGCACTTATTATGTTACCCATTTCTTATAAAGGATATTCCAAAGGATACAATTAAAGAGATGCATAGGGTAAGGTATGGGGGAAGGTTCACAGAGCTTCCGTGCCCTCCTTGGGTGCGCCAGCCTCCAGGAACATCCACGTGTTCAGTTATCTGGAAGCTCTCCTAACCCAGTCCTTTTGGGTTTTTATGGAGGCTTTGTTACATAGGCATGATTGACTAATCACTGGCCATTGGTGATCAACTTAACCTACAGCTCTTCTCCCCTCCCTGGAGGTTGGAGGTGAGCTTAAAGTCCCAACTGTCTAATCCTGCTTTGGTCTTTCTGGGGACCAGCTCCAATCCTGAAGCTACCTAGGGGCTGTCAGCCACCAGTCACCTCATCAGCATACAAAAACCATCACTTTAAAGATTCGAAGGATTTTAGGAGTTGTATGTCAGGAAACCAAGAAATGAGGACAAGACCAAATATATATTTCATAATATCACAATATGTTGTTTGGATGGTTGAATGAATAATAAATAAAGGCAGACTGCTGACCAGTATTATTTAGTAGATGGCACATGCAATGAAGAATTATTGAGTCTATTTTCTTCATGCTCAGCATCATGTAGTATGTTATGAAGATATAAAATATAGGGTCCTGCTGACCTTATTAGACAGGGGAGGGTAAAAAAAAGCTGCAGCAGTATAATATAACTTCTCCATGATGACTGAACTGAGGAAAAGGCAGTTCTGTTCGATGTCAAGTAAAAACTGCTGAAAAGATTTTCAAAGATGGTTTGTGCTACAAGTACTTTGCTTTGTGAAATAGATGTACTTGTAAAAAGTTGTGTTAGTTCAAAATATATTTTAATGCTTAAGGGGAAATTTCTATGTAAAGCAATTCCTATTTAAGAATTCCTTGTAAAACTATGACAATAATGGAATCATTCTGTATGTAACTCAAGATTTTATCCTTTGGAGAAGCATAAAATACAGAACAGTAGTACAAAGAACACAATGTTATTTATGATAAAACTAAAGATTCCTTTTATTTTGCCATACATGCTTTCCATAATGAAATTCTTATAGAGTGCTATCAGAATCACATCTTTCTTTACAAGTGGAATGAAAATTTTGCAATATGAGGCAAAATAAGCCTAATTTTATCAGTCTTCTGTAAGGTGTCTTTTTACTTTGTTTTTTTTTCCATGAGCTTCTTGGTCTAAAGTCAGGATGGGTCTACCCATCTATGCATAAAAATCTATATATAAAATCTGAGTTTTGTTTTTATAACTATAGCTATATTTATGTAGATCTATCAATTCATTTATCTACAGTAGTCCCCCTTATAAATGCTTTTGCTTTCCACGGTTTCAGTTACCTGTGGTCAACTGTGATATGAAAATATTAAATGAAAAATTCCAGAAATAAACAACTGATAAGTTTCAAATTATGTGCCTTTTTGAATAGCATGATGAATTGAGCACTGTCTTGTTCCATCCTACCAGGCTGTGAATCATCCCTTTGTTCAGTGTATCCATGCTGTATATGCCACCTGCCCATTAGTCATCAATATCGTCTGCTCCTGACATCCAACCATTGGCACAGTCATGGCTTGATGATCCAGGATCACCCAAAGCAGAAAATCCTCCCTCTGATGCACTGTCAGAATGTAAACAGTAGCCTAGTGCCCCCTCACAATGTCTATGTCATTCACCTCACTTCATTTCATCATGTAAGCATTGTATCATAGTCACATCATTACAAGAAGAGATGAAAGGTGAGTACAGTACAATAATATATTTTAAGAGAGAGACCACATTCATGTAACTTTTATTACAGTATATTGTTATACTACTGCTTGCTTCAAGATTTATGGAACAGAAAATCTGCTTTGACTCTTATTTACCATTTGGCTTTCTTTCCATTTCAAGTTGGTAGAAATGTGTATCATGTATTTAAACCTATGTCTTTTTCTCTTTTTATGTTTTACACATTATCTCTGTCTTTGGAGTAGAAAGGGCAGAGTCACTGTGTTATCTTGACTGAGGTGATTTTAGAGCTATGATTTTAGGCCAGCATCACTTTCCCTTATTCTATTTTATATGCACATTGGCAGTTCTACTTCCTAATTTGTGGTGATGGTCTTTGCATATTGTATTTGTTGGATCAGCTAGTGGAAGGAAAGTGTGTTGAAGAGTAGTCATTTTAATGTTAACATCCAGCTGAGGTGGATTAAGCATGCATATACTTAAAAAAAACTAATTTAAAGAAAAGTATATTCTTAATATATTTCCTACCATGATTGGAAAGTTTGGCTGTCTTTTATTTTCCATGACTCAAAAATGAAACATCAACCACATACATTATTAAATATTAGGTTATAGTATTAGAACAATCCTTCTTGGGAAATTATCTAGAAAACAGATGGTTGTTAGTCCCATTCTGTGGCAGGAGGAGGGACTAAGCAATCTTTTGAAGTGTCTTGCTGTCTTAATCTGTTAAATGTAAAATGAAGACAGAATGTTGATTCTATTTACCACATAGAGTAGGCGCTGCTTTCTCTAATTACATTCCAAGGTGATGTTTACCAATGAAAGTTCAACATCTAGCACAGTTCACAGTTCAATAATGAGTGCATGCCTCAATGATTGATAAGTTCAGTTTAAGACAATGATGTCTCTATTTGGAAAAGGTTGTTGTCTACATTAATTATGCTTTAAGCGCCTGTGGCATTAGTACATCTTTTTATTCTGCAGATTACTCTATTATTTTATCTAGTTTCCAAAGCTTCATGTTTGGTGAATTTTATTTTTTTAAATAAACTAATATGTTGGTGGCCTACATTTGGTTGTGTGATTATAGTGACATGTTTAACTACATATGGCATGTTCACATTTTCTATTTTTAAAGTAGACATCAATCATTTACCACAGACTCTTTACTGCCTCAAGGAGACATTCTTAGCAACAATGTTGTCAAGGGAACATTCTGTAACTGTTACATAAAAGAAGGTTTCTTTGAGGAAAATCTTTCAAAATGATATTTCTATTTTTCTCAGATTATGAAAAATTATAATTTACAAGCAATTCAATTTAAATAATAATTTATAAGCAGTTTATATAATGTTATAGCTCTGAAAATCTGTCAGGTAAATATATCTTTAAATTTGAAGGTTAAATGATTAGATGCCACTAACATAATGAAAAGACCTAATCAGGAGGAGATTTAAAAAATGATATGATGTTTGATTCTCAGGTTAAGCATATTAAATTTCAGTGAAATTTTTAATATGTACATAACATGGATTCTTAGAAGAATTAATAGAGTAAAAATGTTCCTTTAGTTCCATATTGGCAGAGCGTCTGAGGGAGAGAGAAAAGGGCAATTATTATCATTCAAGGCATACATTTCCAAGTCCATAGGAATTTAACAGGAAGTACCATTAAACAGTAAATATATATTATTTATGTGTTCACCCAACCGTGTCAGAAAATAATAGTTGGAGACTAGGATGGTCACAGACTTCTATCTTCAGGGCTTGCTTGCTATCTATTTTAAATTTATCTTTTATTATTGAAGGATATAAGCTTGAATTAAAAGTTTGGAGAAAGCTGTCCCGGAATATGTATCACATATGTTTTGTTAAAAAAGTACATGTTGATCTACATTATACCAAAGAATATTTGAATTTGAGGGGCAAAGAGGTCATTCTACAGATGTGGAAATGCATAAGAATGGCTAAGAAACTTGCCTAATACTACGTAGAAACAAAGCTAGAAATGGAATGTGGTTACCTGATTCCTAGTTCCATGCTAGTTGCATGGTGTCGTTGGCTTAAAGAACTTTGGTTACCACTTCTCTCCTGTGATTCTTTCCCAACTGTTAGCAGCACCAATCCTCAACTGAAATGTCAACTCCAGGTAATATTTTGATTGTCACTTAAATCGCTCTTTGTGGGATGGAGAAAAAGAATGCAAGAAGTAAATATATATACAGAGAGAAACATATAAGGATTCTTAACAGGCCTCAACGATACATTAAGGAATAAAAGCTGTCAAGTATAAAGGAACTGTAATAATCCAAATAGATTTTAATAGTCAAAATTATGAAAATGGATAAGCTCTTGCTGGAGACAAAGTGAAATAAAATATCAGGAGAAAATTAAAGATTATGCTTTCTCTTGTACATTCGTATTATAAAATGTTGCACATACAAACCCTGTCTAAGATGGTATTCTTACCTGGCTTGTCTCTGGGAACACCAGCATCTTAATTGGCATTGTTGAGTAGAATCACCTGGTGGATGTCTACAACTGAAAGAAGGATATTTACACTCTTGACTTTTTCAAAGTAACAAAAAATTAATCGAGTGGTACTTATCAATGGTTAACTTTGGTTAACAATCCTATGCATTTGAAAAGAATGTGTGGCCATTTTTTTCTCTGGTTGTCTTTAAGATTTTCTCTATGCTTTTGGTTTTCAGAGATTTGCTAGTATATGTTCACATGTGATTTTCTCTGTAATTATCCCAGTGTTCATAGTGCTTCTTAAATCTGTGACTTAATTATATGTTTTATCAGTTTTGGATTCATCTCAGTCAATATGTCTTCAAATATTGTTTCTGCTTTATCTTTCTTTCTCCTACTGGGTCTCCAAATACATGCATATAATATCTTTTGACTATGTGCCATTTGCTATTTGCAAATTTGTTTTTGCGTCTTTCATCTTTTTTCTCTTGAATTTTAGACACACTATCTTGTCTCCTATGTTGACTGTTTTGTATTGAGTGCTTGATATTATACATCAACAATTATGGATATAATTTGAGATCATGATAAAGTTTTTTAAAAAATTAATTCATTTATTATTTTGTTTTACATTCTATGATGTTGTGGAGCAACTGGGGGTGAGGGGGAGAGGGAAAGGGTGAGAGGAGGAGGAGAGGGAAAGGGTGAGAGGAGGAGGAAGGTGAGGTGTGAGAGAGGCCCATGGCAACCCCTTTATTCCAGCTGAGGAGCCCAGGGGGCTTTCAGCAATGGCTCAGTCATTGCTTGGCTGGATGTGGACATTGTGGGGTGGTGACTGAGGCCTTCAGCTCCTCAGTGCCCTGGGTCGGGAGCCTGGGGTGCTTCCAGCAGTAGCTTGGTGGTTGTTGTTGGGCAGGGAGTGGATATTGAGGGGGCATGGCTCAGGCACTTGCAGCAGTGGCTCAGTGGTCATCACTGGGCTGCGTGCGGATGTTGGGGGTACATGGCTGAGGCCCTTGGCACCCCACTGCCCTGGCTCAGGAGCCTGGGGCACTCCCAGTGGTGGCCTGGTGGTCATCACTGGGCTGGATGTGGTCATCAGGGGCCATGGCTGAGGTTATTGGCCCCCCTTTGCCCTGGCTTGGAAGCCCAGGGGGCTTCCAGGCCCTCCAGGTTTTATAAGTGTTCTTTGGTGATGTTAGACCTTAACTGGTTAATATCAGAACATTGTGTCTGATCTGCAGGTTTTTTGTTTTTTCTTTTAGTTCTGTATTGGATTATTCGCTGTTCCGACCACTTAAACTCTGCACTGGAACTAATTTGTTGTCCTTTGCTTACTTCTAAAATGGGGGAACTTCCTGTGGGAACCAGCACTTGAGCCCTGTGGTTGAGCTAAATTGCTGCTTTGCTGCTGGTTTTCTGGGGAAGGCTTTTTGTGTAACTTGGGTTTTAATTGTTGACCTTGTAAGCACTTCCAGGTCTCGTGAGGGCCAGTACGCCTGGTTTGTGTGGAAGCTCTGGTCTGGGCCTGATTCTTTTCAGCAAACTGCACCCCCTGCAGTTCTGTATTCCTGACCAGTCTCCACCGAGTGATCCTATGTTGACTGGAGGGCAGATCAGCTGTCCATGCTGTGCCCCAGTGTTCCCTTTGTGGGCCTGTCTCCTACACTGCGTACACTCCAAACACTTCCCATGGGATGGGCCATGTGCAGGTCCCTTGCAATGACTCACCAGCCTCTGAGCAGTTCCTTTTTTCAGTTGTCTATGGCCCCTCACTCCCATGTGAGTCCACAGGAACCTGTTAATGGTCTTGCTGGCCTGGGGGACACCAAGGCCCTCTTCTCCCCTGCAGCCTCCAAGCAACTTCATCCGAAGGGCACAGCTTCAGTTTTTGCCTGCTCTTGCTCTGTGTGCTCACCAGGGCCAACCTTGAAGCAGCCAGGGCTTGAAAAGGTCAGAGCGGTCCTTTCTTTCTCTCATCATGGCTTCTCCTGCCTTCATGAACTCCACAGGTCTCTCCTCCTCTTCTCCTCTGCTCTAGCAGCCACGGCTTGGCAATCATTGCTTTTTAATAGTTGTAAATTTGTTGATTGTGGGAGAGGGTGACTCTGGGTGGTGTCTATTACACAATCTTGACTCGAAGTCAATCATGATAACGTTAACTTCTACAAGCAAGAATTTATATTTATTCCTGGAAAAGGAGGGAACACCAGCAATTCCAGGCCACTTTAATTCAATCAAGGGTTCAAATAATTCAAAATTGTGTTTCAGTCTATATGAAAATGGTATTATTTCTAATTCCTACTTTTCCCTAAAATTGTTAAACTTTGCAGTTCCAGCACAAAGTATTGATGATTTACCAGAGAACCTTCTGCCTCTCTGTCCTTAGCTGATCCTTGATTTACCCATGAGTTTTAGTTAGCATACTCATCATTGCAAACATTTATCATTTCTTTATGTTGAGAACATTTGAACTCCTCTCTTCTAGCCATTTGAATGTACAATAAATTATTGTTAATCATAGACTAGACACCTAGCACTACTGTAGAACCCTAGAACTTATCCTTTCCATCTAGCTGAAAGTTTGTATCTATTAACCAAATTCTCCCTATTCCCCCTCCTCCTTCCCCTTCCCAGCTGCTAATAACTATGATTCTGCTCTCTACATCTATGAGCTAAACATTTTTAGCTCCCACATATGAATGAAAACAGGTATTATCTTTCTGTGCCTGACTGATAATAATTTATCTTTATCTGATAACGTATTTATTTTTCTGTGCCTGACTTATTTCACTTAACATAATGTCTTTCAGTCTAATCCATGTTGCTGCAAATGACATGATTTCATTCTTTTTTATGGCTATGTAGTATTTCATTACATCTATCTATCTATCTATCTATCTATCTATCTATCTATCTATCTATCTATGCACACACACACACACCACATTTTCTTTGTCCATTCATCTGTTGATGGATGCTTAAGTTGATTCCATTCATTGGCTATTGAGAATAGTGCTGCAGTATACATGGGGTGCAGATATCTTTTTGGAATGCTAATTTTCTTTCTGTTTTTTTTTTTTTTGATAAATACCCAGTGGTGGGATTGCTGGACCATATGGTAGTTCTATATTTATTTTTTGAGGAACCACCAGGCTGTTTCTATTATGGCTGTTATAATCCACATTTCCACCAACAGTGTATAGGAGTTCTCTTTTCTCCATATCCACATCAGCATTTGTTATTTTTCGTCTTTTTCATATTAGCCATTCTAACTGTAATAAGATGATATCTCATCGTGGTTTTGATTTACATTTCATTGATCAGTGAATTTGGGCATTTTTTTTATATGTGGTTATCTGTATGACTTTTTTTGAGAACTGTCTATTCAAGTCATTTGCCCATTTTTTTTATTTTTTAAAATTTAATTTAATTTTATTTTACTTCTCAATATACATTGTACTTGATTTTCATGCCCTTTTACCTGTTCCTCTTCCCCCTCCACCCCCACCACCACATCATATCTATGCACTTGGCTTAAATAGTTCAAGGAATTTTTGTGGTTATTCTGTCTTCCTCCCCCACCCTTCATTTGTTAGTGTTTTTATTTAGTTATTAATTTTTAGCTCCCACAAATAAGTGAGAACATGTGGTATTTTTCTTTCTGTGCCTGACTTGTTTCACTTAATATAATTTTCTCTAGGTCCATCCATGTTCTTGCAAATGGTAGTATTTCGTTCTTTTTTATAGCAGAGTAGTATTCCATTGTGTAGATATACCACAGTTCCCTTATCCACTCATCAGATGATGGACATTAGGGCTGGTTCCAACTCTTGGCTATTGTAAATAGAGCTGCAATAAACATGGGAGTACAGGTATCCCTTCGGCATGATGATTTCCTTTCCTCTGGGTATATTCCCAGCAGTGGGATAGCTGGGTCATATGGTAGATCCATCTGTAATTGTTTGAGGAATCTCCATATCATTTTCCATAAAGGCTGCACCATTTTGCAGCCCCGCCAACAGTGTACGAGAGTTCCTTTTTCACCACAACCTCTCCAGCACTTATCATTCTCAGTCTTTTGGATGTTAACTATCCTAACTGGAGTGAGATGGTATCTCAGTGTGGTTTTGATTTGCGTTTCCTGGATGTTGAGTGATATTGAGCACTTTTTCATGTATCTGTTGGCCGTTCATATATCTTCCTTTGAGAAATGTCTGTTCAGCTCCTTTGCCCGTTTTTAAATTGGAGGTTTTTTTTTTTTTTTGCTGTTGAGTTGTTTCAATTTCTTGTATATTCTGAATATTAATCACTTGCTAGATAAATAGTTTGCAAATATTTTTCTTATTCTGCAGGTTAACTCTTCACTCTGTTAATTGTGTTCTTTGCTGTGCAGAAGCTTTTTAGTTGGATGTTATCCCACTTGTCAATTTTTGCTTTTTTTTTTTGTCTCTGCTTGTAAAATCTCCTCTATAAAATCTTTGCCCAGATCTGTGTCTTAAAGCATTTCTCCTAAGTTTTCTCTTAGTAATTTTACAGTTTCAGGTCTTCCACTAAAATCTTTAATTCATTTTGAATTGATTCTTGTACATGGGGAGAAATAGGGGTCTAATTTTTTCTTCTGCATAAAGATATCCAGTTTTCTCAGAACCGTTTATTGAGGCTGTCCTTTCTCCAATGTGTGCTCTTGGCACCTTTGTCAAATATCAGTTGGTTGTAGATATGTGGATTTATTTCTGGGTTCTCTATTCTGTTCCAATGTTTCTATTTTTTTTTAGTAAGAATATTGGTCCAAATTATCTAGTCTCATTCCTGGAAGCGAGCCTCCCAAGTTTTATCTTTGAAATTTGTCCCATTTTCATGTACTTGTGGAGTTTTCATTTTTCTATCATCGAGACTTTTTTAAGGGGGAGGGAGCTGCTGTGTAATTTTTCTTTTCTTTTCTTTTTTTAACTAGTGATACAAAGCTACAATGTAGTTAAAAAGAAATTTAATTTAATATTTTTACTATGATCCTTTCAAGGTTTGCAGGTACAAATTCAGTAGAATTGGTTGGAAATGAGGAAAACATAGAATGTTGTATATTCTCGGTGATTCATTTAATACCAGGATTGTTTCATATGTTTATTCCATAAATTCAATTAATATTATTTTTATTTCATTTTTAATATTTTTATTCTGAAATACAGCTAGGAGTTATAGAGTTTTTCTATTACAAACATAGTACTGATTATTGTTTAATAATTACAAAACAATAATTATTGTTCAAGTAAAAGCCTATTAAGAGTCAACTTTTATATATTTAAAACATCTCATTTCCAGTTTTCAGAATATTACAAATTAAGGCAAAAGTTATCTGATATTGTAAATAATTTATTATTGCCTATGAACATTATATATACACACACATGTATTTCTTTTACTGTACTTTAAGTACACAAAATTGAATTACTCAGAATTCTAGTTCCATAGTACACTTTTATTACTAATATATCATGTTCCTCTTTTATTTGTTTCATAATTAAGTTAGGTATTTATAGTAAGTTAGTATTCATAAAACCACTACCTGACCCGAAGACTAGAACATTAACAATAACTTTCATCTACCTATTTGATTTTTACATTCTTTCTTCCTTCTGTCTTAATGTAACCATTTCCATGGACTTGTGTTTAATATATACGCTAATCAATATATTGCTTAATTTTATTTTAAATTTTTTGTCTAGAGTCTTGACCTTTTGAAAGCCAAAAAATCTTCCCAAGTGTTTATTGCTAAGCTAGCTGAATAAAAGGCTATCACTCCAGGCATCTCAGGTCCATTGCTGATTCCTCTCCAAAAAAAAAAAAAGAGAAATTTTACTTCTTGTTAAGGCTCACATCAAAACAGTTAGAGCTTCAGCATACATGCTTAACAAGCATTGGTGGGTGGAATAATTGTGCTGCTTTTATGCATATTATATTTCTTAGGTCTATAGACGGTTTGTAAAGATGGCTAAGTCCATGTGAGCTACAAATAACAAGGATGAATTTTATGCCTGGCATACAAATGCAGCGCTTCATCAGCTACCCCCAATTCTGTTACTATGTATGTTATCCTCAATTGCATTCAGCACCAACGGAGGGAACTGTGGAGACACTAACTGCTTAGAACCACATGAATTGTGCACTGAGAGTTTCTCCTCCCATCCAACTTTATAGACTCATTTGGGCTCTGAAAACAATAATTATATCAACTCTGATGTGGTTTTTTACTCTAGAGACCCAGATTGTGGTTTTATCCATAGAAGTTTGGAGAAAGTTATTAAAGAACAAATAAAAAAAATAGATGCTCTTAGTATATAGTGGACAGTGCAAAAAGCTGACAAAATTATTGTGAATCTAAATCTTAAAATGGCAATTAAAAGAGATTGTGCCTCATACACTCTGTTTCTGGAATAGCTTTATTCAAAATTCAAAAAGAATGTCTTGATTTAAAATATGCTTTGGTGTTATTAGAATAGGAATTTCAGGGGAATAAAAGAAAGATGAATTTAATTGGAGGAAGAGAGAGACATTTTCTTAGGAGAAAGTTCAAAATTTTAGAGGTCTGACTAACTAGATAGTGATACATTAAAGAAAGGCCCCAATTTAACTGCTCTTGAAAGTGGGATTATAAAAAAGGGAATTGTTTTAGTTATTCTAGAATTGGGGAATGATTGGGACCTAAAGAAACATAGTTGTGGTATAGTAGCATGTTCATGGAAAGTGTATTGGAAATATTACATTAAGGGATCCTAGATCTAACAAACTCTTTTTTTAAAAAAAAAGAAAGAAAAAACCCAAAACTTTTGTGTAACTTTTGTTCTAAACCTAACAATGAAGTGTTTTAGGGACAGGCTTTGACAAAGTCAGGTTTTGTTATTTTGTTTTTCCCCTTCTACTGTGGGGATGTAGAAAACAAACATGGATACAACTGGCTCTACTTCATGCTGACCCACTTTTCAATTCCACTGTAAAAAGGGAGCATTTTAGAAACTTTACTTCATCTCTAAAATATACTTGTGTATAGATGCAGTTACTTGAAGGCAGATGCTCCATTTTGGGGGAGAATTTGTTATTTTTACAGCCATCTACAAAATTGTGATTTTTCTGACAAACTCTTGAAAGAGGTGCCTTTAAAAATTGTAGATAGGGAATCTTTAATGAAAACTAACTTCATGGATATAGAATGTTTGGACAGATTTGAAAGGAGACTATTTAAAATCCAAAGACTAAAATCCAAAAGACTCTGAACGATAAATGCTGGTGAGGTTGCGGAGATAAAGGAACTCTCATACATTGTTGGTGAGACTGCAAAATGGTGCAGCCTCTATGGAAAATGGTATGGAGGTTCCTCAAACAATTGCAGATAGATCTACCATACGACCCAGCTATCCCACTGCTGGGAATATACCCAGAGGAATGGAAATCATCAAGTCGAAGGTATACCTGTTCCCCAATGTTCATCACAGCACTCTTTACAATAGCCAAGAGTTGGAACCAGCCCAAATGTCCATCATCAGATGAGTGGATACGGAAAATCTGGAATATCTACACAATGGAATACTACTCAGCTATAAAAATGAATGAAATACTGCCATTTGCAACAACATGGATGGACCTTGAGAGAATTATATTAAGTGAAACAAGTCAGGCACAGAAAGAGAAATACCACATGTTCTCACTTATTGGTGGAGCTAAAAATTAATAAATAAATTCACACACACACACACACACACACACACACACACACACACAAACCAGGGTGGGGGAGGGGGGAAGAAGACATAACAAATACAGTTCCTTGAAGTTGATATGACAAGCAAACAGAAAGGACATTGTTGGGTGGGAGGGGGAGAGGGAGGAGGGAGGGAGGTTTCGGTAATGGGCCACAATAATCAACCACATTGTACATTGACAAAATAAAATTAAGAAAAAATAAATAAATAAATTAATTAATTAAAAAAAAAAGAAAGGAGACTGTTGAAAAATCAGCCTTGATTAAAAGAAGTACTGACTTTCAAGGTGGTATATTTATTGTAAGTGGGGATAAAGCTATTGCCTCTCCCTGAAGAAGAAACTTATGAAATAAGGGCTTGAAGGGAAGTAATGAGTTAATAGACATTGAAAGGGAAAGACAGCAATACATCTAATTCAGCCAGGGGTGGACATTTGTCTGACAGGACAATGATTGGTATGATTCAACCGAGGAACTGAAGGTGAACAAGATTTGTTTGAACAGTGGATATTTGGGGCAGCACCAGCACTCACTGACTATATTTACCACATGGTGGGGTGCCCTACCAGATGAGGAAATTGTGTCATGAAAGCAGATAACTGAGCTTAAAAACAAAGAAAAGGGAAAAGCAAAGCAGATAGTCAGGTCTTATGAATAGCTATGTATGTGGTAGAGAAGAAAAGGAATAATCTAAGAAGCGAGTTAAACTATTTTGAGCCTTTCTCGGAGAACAGCAGATAGAAATAAAGCATTAGAGACCTTCTCTCTTGCAGAAAAATATGCGGCAGAAAGAGATGTTGCTCAGAGTCCAGAAAATTCAAAAGCTGAGGAAAGATGGGGCCTGTAGAGGGTACTTCTCTAGCAGAAACAAAGATGAGGGAAAGAAGGAAACACTCCGCAGTAGGCAAGTCTCACAGCCTAAGCCATGCTGTATCAAGCAGTAACAGTCGCCATGGAATAGTCCATTCTGGACAGATCTCGCCTTCAGATTCTGTCCTCAGGTGGTGCTTGGGGCAAGAAATTGAGACTCAAAGGAGAAATAAAATGAAGTTTTGAATATGCTTGATGGGAAAGAAACTTCAGTATGACCTGGTGACTGGGCCATGATTTCTGCAAATTTCAAAACTTTGCCAGGAGTTTTTCCCACTCTTTGATCAAGGCCAGAAAATGCAACAGTGGAACCCTTCCCCTCCATATTTGTTAAAGATAATTGATCTCCTTATGGCAGATTTTATCATTCACTGACTTTGGACCATGGACGAGTGACACTGAGCAGGTAGGAGTCTGGTATAGCAGAAATTACATTTTTCTGCATTTACTCTTCTTTTCTTAGATACCATTGAACCTGTGCTATTGTCTTTGGGGACACTATGTGTTGGTTCCTGATTTTGGAGGGCACACTTTTTAAATTGGAGATAATCACTTTGGAGCTGGGATTAGCTTGTTTTGAAGCCAGGATTCTAATAATTTCACATGCTCTGTCAACTCTTTATATTCTCTAAATAGTGGGGCTCCTGAAGAAAAAAATTTAACTTCCAATGTCTTGAAGGGACAGTACCCATTCCCATGGAGCACAACCCAGACTACAACCAAACTAGTCAGCCTTTTTCTAGAAAACAGAAAGAACTTGAGGAAAATAGATTCTCATCTTTATTCATTTTTCGACTTTAATTTAAAAGCCAGGGTGATAACACTGGGGCTTTAATTTCTTCCTGAGAATTTCATAGGGGAGAGTATTTATATTTATATTTGGTAATTTTTATGTTATTGGTGCTGTATTATTGGAGAAGAGTTATGTTTGATTTCATCGTGTAGCCTCTAGTGAACTATGATGGTTAGTGTGGCTGGACATTAATTCATGGGAAACAAAATAGAGAGTACAGTTTTAGTCTAGGGTGTAATAGAACTTTGGGATAAGTTTACTTAAAGTACTATTCTTTCCAAATCTATATCTTTCACGGGAAAGGGCTAAATTGGCCACAGTGGATTGCTGGCTGGTATTTGTGGAAGAGCCTCATGAACAAGGCAGAGGACTGTTCTGAAGTTCATCTCCTTTCCTGAGGGATGAGATGAACCCTTCATTAATCATTTGCTTGAATGTCAAACCAAATAGAAGAGAATGGAAAACAGGGGAATATGTATATATGTATGGGAAACTGATTTCCTACTCCTCATATCTCCGTAAAGAGTAAATAATATGTATTCTACTCTCCAGGAGGGAAAATATGGGAAAAACATTTTCAGCCTCTCCCTTACCTCCTTTACTACTAACCAAGGGTCAAGTGAAGGCTTTTGCTCTGAGTTTCCATTCTTGGGAGGGGGGGGTCAGCGTTACTGAAGCACAGACTAGAGAGAAGTTTGACAGGGCAGATTCCTGCAGCAGAAGGGTTTGCAGCTTAGGATGGTGTTAAATTCAAATCAAGGTGAAATGTACTAGGAAACCCATTTGGCCGCTAATCCAAACCGTGCTTTCCAGTTCAATGCGATCACTAATAAAGTTGTATTTTTATATTCATCTCCCTGTCTCCCTAGTGTATGTTTCAACTCAGGGAAACTATGGTCACAAGAGTGTGATTATCATTGCTAAAATGCTAACAGATACAGAGAAATACCGATGGATGAGGGACGAACACTGAGTGCGGTGGCAGTTCACTGAGCTGGGAGAGCCCTTCACTGGGCTTCAGGCATTCAGAGACAGGTGAAGATGATTTGGGTCATCAAAAGCAGAATGAAAATGGTGACATGTGACGTATGACCACTTTTTTCTGAAGCAGGGGTTATGATCTCACAGGCCTACTAGGGCCAGGTAGGTGAAATGAAAGAATAACAAAAGGTTGCGTGTATGTGTTCATTGTGTGAACAGTGGTGAGGGCCGGCTGGCTGGGAACCGTGTGAGTTGGAGGGCACGTGCCCCTCAAGAGTGGAAGCTGTTATGCATACTAGCAAGTGTTAGCTGTGGGGGAATTATTAGATCCTCTTATTTTTTTTTAAAAAAAATGTAGAAGTAGCTATTTTTATAGAAAATTTCCTAATTTTTAAATGTTAGCTTAAATTTAGGGGAGAAAACTCTTGGCCAGTTAAGACAGGTCTGTAGGCTGGAAGTGGGTTTTGCACTATTGTAATGGAACTTCTATTTCTCTCAGAATGTTGGGAATCTGCCCCCCAATACACTTAAATTTGAATTTTGTTATTAGGAGTTTACTTTATTCCAACTGGCTAAGGCAGTTCAGATTCCTATCCGTTTGCTTTATTTAAACTTCTAAGAATTTATCATATACTGCCCTAGACCAAATGTAGAGTTTATGACTGCAGTGTTCATGTGACTCCATTGTATCCAAGGAAGCACATATGGTGAAATATGCCATCTCAACATTTTGTCAATTACACCAATGTACTTGTGCCAAGGAAAGTGATTTCTCCCTACTAAAGACATATGAGCCAGAAAGTTCTTTGATTTCTTGTTTTATGTGACATTCTGTCTGCAATTAGCAGGCTTCCAGATGTTCATGAATTTTATATTCAACTTATACAGTCATTTATGTTTCCCACCAGAAAGCAGAGTGGTTTATGTTCCAGAAACTCAATCGAAAAACATTTCTTACAACTTGAACTTGAAATGACTAAATATTTCACGGTGTAACTTCTAATTATAAATGTTCTGTGAGATTAGAGGAATTTTATTTTTATCTGGGTAAGTTAGAATTTTATCCACATTCATTGAAAAAACATTTGAAAATATTACCTTCAGTTTGGAGCTGTTTGCATCTTTCATTTTTTTTTCATTGATAGGATCTCTTCTGCTAATCTCCTAAAACTTCATTTGTAACTTTTAATCTCATTAAAAAAAAATCAAAGTTCTGTGTTATAAATGTACATTCTATTTTTCACTAGGCTGTGAGATTCTTCAGAGGCTCTTGCAATACTTATATTATTGTAGGTAGGATCTTATATTAGGTGCTCAAGAAATTTACTTCATTTATGCAAATCTATTCTTCCTTAAATTTCAGAGAAAAGGTATTTCCTTTTTGGAATATGTAGGCTATCAACATCACCATGATTTAACAATGGAGGAGTCTCTTTCCTTGCTAGTAAAACTGAAATATGGCTGGTGAAGCTTGTTCAAAGCAGGAATCAGTTTAGCATGTGGTCAGGTTGGATTAAGACAGGAAAACAGGCAAACTGACAACAATCCATTGAAGCATAGGAAGTTTCCTCTAAGATCAGTTTTATTTAAACATATAATAGTTTTAGTAAGTCAAAATCAGGAATTGTGTATAGTAACCTTCAACTTTATTAAGGTTTAGATGTATAAAATCTTAACTTTGGGAGTTATCTCAGTATAGTGTACTTCAATTTTCTTCCTAATGTGATTTTATAATATACTTTATAAATTGTACAAACTTTTTAGGGATAAGGAACAATATTATAAAGAAGGCCATTTCTTTTGAAGAGAGTGATGAGCATACTTTTTTAATAATAAATAAAATTTACTTTTTTTTGTTACTTTTGTTTACTAGTTTTAGTTCTTCCCTTTGGGACAGCACAAAATGAATTTAATTCTTCCTCCACATGAACTTCCAGTATGCCTTCTCTTGGTCTTCCCTCCATATGTTCCTCCTTTTTCTTCTCAAACAGCATCATTGAGGTACAATTTACATACCATAAAATTCATCCCCTGACAGAGTACTATATAATAATTTTTGGTATACCCATAAATTGTGTAACCAGCACCGCAATCCAGTTTTAGAGTGTTTCTACCACCCCCCCAAATTCCCTCATGCTTGTTTGTAGTCAGTCCCCAGTCCTAGGCAGCCACTGGTGTACTTTCTGTATAAATAGATTTGCTTTTTAAAAAATTTAATATAAATACTATCATACCATATGAAGTCCTTTGAGTCTGACTTCTTTCCATTAGCATAATGTTTCTGAGCCTCATTCATGTAGTATGTATCTATAGTTTGTTTTTTTTTGATGCTGAATAGTATTATGTTACATAGATACATCGTATTCATTTTATCCATTCATTCTATGATGAATATTTGGATTGTTTCCAGTTGTTATTCTGAATAATATTTCTATGAATGTTTACATGCAAGTCTTCATATGGACATCTGTTTTCATTTTTATTGGGTAGATATCTAGGAGTGGGATTACTGCATTGTATGATAAGTATGTGGTTAACTTAAAAAAAATAAAATAAAATAACTGCCAAATGTTACCATTTTACCATGCAGTATTATTTTACATCCCATCAAGTGTTACAAGTGTTGCAGTGTCTCTATATTTTTGTCAACACTTGAAATCATCAAACTTTTTAATAAGAGCATTCTTATTGTGGTTTCAGTTTGCATTTCCCTAACGACTAATGATGTTGAACATCTTTTCCTGTGTTTATCAGTCATTTATGTATCTTCTTTGGTGAAATGTGTTGCCATTTTGCAATTGTATTCCTTATTATTAAGTTGTAAGAGTTGTTTTGTGTACTGAATAGAAGTCTTTGTTTAGATGTGACTTGCAAATATTTTCTACCATTCTGTGGCTTGTAATTTCATTTTTGTAGTTGTGTCTTTTGAAGAGTAAATGCTTTTAATTTTGATGAAATTCAATTTTAAAATTTTTGTCTATTATGGATTATACTTTGGGGTCATATAAAAAATATTTGCCTATGCCACAGTCACAAAAATTTCCCTATGTTTTCCCCTAGAACTTTATAGTTTTAGCATTTACTTTTAGGTCTGTGATCAATTTTAACTTAATTTATTTGGTACAGGGATAGGTAAGGTTCAAACTTTTGCTTTTTGAAAACATATTCAATTGATCAAGAACCATTTTTGAAAAGGCCACTTCCCCTTTCCTTTAATTGTCTTGGTTTGTTTATCAGAAATCAATTGACCATAACATAAAGTTTTTTGAGTTCATTTTTATTTAAGGTGTGAGGTAAGGGCCTGTGTTTATTATTTGGCTTATGAATACCCAGCACGATTTGTCAAAAAGACTATCCTTTCTCCATTGGATTGCTTTGGCATCTTTGTTTAATATCAATTGACTATAAATGTAAGTCTAGAGAATGGTTTTTTAATAATAAGTTTTGAAATCAGGTAGTGCAAATCTTCCAATTTTGTTTTTCTCATTCAAAATTGTTTTGTCTATTCTAAGTCCTTTGCATTTTCATATAAATTTTAGGGTCAGCTTGCCAATTTCTACAAAGATGGCTGCTGGGTATTTGATAGGGATTACACCAAATCTTGAATCTATAGATCAATTTGGGGAGAACTGACTTGTTTTTATTGAAACATAATTGATTGTACATATCTCTTACAGCACTGAATGTCAATACCTGTGCGCAATATATGATGCTCAAATCAGGATAATTAGTATATTCAACATTACACAATATAACCAGTTTTTGTGGCCCTTTACCAATTTCTCGCTAACCTCTCTCTCCCCTTTTCCCACCTCTGGTGGCCTCAGTTCTGAAGAACTAACATATTAACAATAGTAAGTCTCAAATCTATAAATATGAAATCTCTCTCCATTAATTTAGATTATCTTTATCTTCTTGCAGTTAAAGATGTTGTTTCAGTGTACATGTTTTACATTTTCATTGTTAAATTTATTTCCAGTATTTTATTCTTTTTGAATCTATTATGAAGGGAATTATTTTCTTAGTTTCAATTCCCAGTTGTTTGTTACTTGTGTGTAGAAACACAGCTTGTCTTCATTTAAAATTAATTTGTGTGTTCCTAGATGTTTTTATTTGTCAAGGGAGAGTGAGGGAGAAGCCTGAGCTTGTGTTCTGGGCTTCTTCTCCTTGTTAAACTGCTTTATAAGGGCTATCATTTTCCCAGGATTAGGGAATATTGACAAGAATCTGAGTTACCTGTGTTCAGAATATTTAAGTTTTGTATTTGAAAATTACATTCTTATTAGCAGGACCAACAAGCAATCTGTTAAGCTTG
Source organism: Cynocephalus volans (assembly GCF_027409185.1). Classification (NCBI taxonomy): domain Eukaryota; kingdom Metazoa; phylum Chordata; class Mammalia; order Dermoptera; family Cynocephalidae; genus Cynocephalus; species Cynocephalus volans. Next base: position 105,130,816 of record NC_084461.1, read on the forward strand.
ATAAGCACTTCCTACTCTTGATCGGAGCATTCATCAATACACTGTGAACCTGAGGGCCCCGTATACAAGACCATCATCCAGCACTCCAGGGTGTGGTGGAAGTCTGCTGCCTCTGAGTGGCTAGTGACGAGTTACTCTGAGGCTGTGAGAATAATCTCTGCGTGAGACTCCCATGACCCGCCTCTCACTGGCCTGTCATTCTCCCAGGGAGCAGAGTGCTGTATGCGTTCCGGACCTCCTACTCCCTTCATCAGCTGCAGGAGACCTTGCCCCAGAATGACCATGTAGTTCCCTATCTCTAAATATTTGTGTTGTTAATTGCTTATTAAATTGGGATTACTTGTTTTCCCACTACAGTTATTAAGTTATTTAATTAAAAGGGAAAGCAGTGAGAATCTTTTATTTTCTTATCTTGAATCTAAAAGAATCTTTGTATATCATTTAAGATTGAGTTTGATAGTGCATGGCAAAAGCCTGGGTATAATGACTTAAAAAGACTAGAAATATAAATAGAAAGAATCAAGCATGAAGTCCCTCAATCTTACTCCACTATCCTTCCATGTCTGATAAGACATCCTGTTCTCTGCTTCAAGGTGCGGTGCCCTCATATGACCAATATTCATGAATTTCATTTCTATCAGCTGTTTGTGTCCATGGAATTACATTTTTTTACCCTTCTATTTTCTCAGTTTCCTTGTACACTAACATTTCTCTCCTCCTATTGCTATATTTTTATTTTGCTGCTTAAAATTAGTGTACAATCTTCTTTCTCAGATTTCCGTCTTGCTGTGGGTTAACAATTTTCTTTGAGTCAGCATGTTTATGAAAACCCTCAGGATAACAGTTGTCATGGCTAGATCCAGCCGATGAGTCTCTTTTCTGTACATTTTCACCATTTGCTCCTTCTAATACTTCCAGGAATAGGGCTTCTCGACCTCAGCCTAGATGTCATTTTGGGCCAAGTAATTCCTAGTTGAGGGAGGCTGTTCTGTGTATTGTAGGATATTTAGCAGCATCTGTGGCTCTTACCAGGATGCTGGTAAGATGCTTTCTTCCCCCACCTCCCAAGTTGTGAAAAAATGCCCTCAGACATTGCCAAATGTACCTTGGGGGGCAAAATTATCCCCAGGTAAGAACCACTGCTTAGAGCAATCTTCTCTGACCCAGAGAAAAAGTCTCTTTAGATTCATTTTCCTCAACTGTAAAATGAGGATAATGAAACCTATTAGCCAGGGCTATTTTGGGGACTCAGGATGATACATAAAAGTTTTTAGCAGTGTCTGTTCAGAAACTGCTTTGCTATTATAATATTATTATTAACCTTTCTAGCAATACACTGACCCCCCACTCTTTCATAAAATATTATTTGATCTATTCTGTATATCTATAGTGTATTTTACTGTAACATTAATTATCTTTATTACTTTATCTAATTTATTATCTGAATGCATCTTATTTTGTATTTATTACACTGATAATTTCTCTTTTTCTTAAGTCTCCTTTTCCTAAAAATTGTTGACCCTTGATTCTATAACCTCCTCAGACAATTGTCCTTTCTTCTTTTTACATTAACTTAAAAAAAAGTGAATCTACATCCATTGTTATAGATCCTGTGTATAGTCTAATATTTGGCCTCTGTCCCAATCACTTTACTGAAAGTGCCGAGGCAAAGATTAGCAATATCTTTTTATTTAAAATTTTTTTAATCAAAATTAAATATTCAGATAGTTTAAATAGATTTCTCAAGGCTTATAAGGAAACAATAAGAAACTGCCATCCTTTCCCCCTTCACTTCCCACTCCAACTCTCACTTTCTAGAGTCAAGCATTTTCTATTCTTTTAGATGAGTATTCAGGTATTTGCCTTCATATTTCTAAATAACATGCTATGATTGCTAATTTATGTGTAAATTGACTGGATCGTAGGGTGCCCAGATATTTGGTTAAACATTATTTCTAGGTGTGCCTGTGAAGATGTTTTGGGAACAGATTAGCATTTGAATTAGTAGACTGAGTAAAGAAGATTGTCCTCCACAATGTGGGTATACTTTATTTGATCCATGAAGGCCTGAATAGAACAAAAAGTTGGTAGAAGGAATAATTCTCATTTTTTGCCCACTGCTTGAGCTGGGGCATCAGTCTTCTGCCCTCAGACTGGGACTTACAACACCAGCTTTCCTGGGTCTTTGCCTCACAGACAGCAGATTGTTGGTCTTCTCAGCCCTCAGAATTGTGAGAGCCAATCCCTTATTATAAATCATTTAATATATAAAATATATAAACATAGACTAATATAAATGTATATAAAAAATATAAATACATTTATATAGAAGTATATATATCTGTATATCGGTTCTGTTCCTCTGGAGAATCCTTACTAACACACATGCTTGTACTGCATTATACTTTATTTTTCTTTATTGGCTTTACATATTATTTATTGACTTCCTACTCCAGGAAATGGGTGTTTACTTTTCTTGTTCTCCTGTGCTCTGGCACATGCATGCACGTTCCTTCTTTCTATCCTTCTGCATTAGTTACATTATTTTTGGTGTCTGCATTATGACCGTGAACTGATTGAGCTCTTTTACTGGAGGATCCTAAGCTATCAAGGCTTTTATTTCTTTACTGTTGTATTGGTCAACTTCCTCCTGGAGAAACCCTCCAGCCTCCTGTCAGAAATGACATAAGCTGTGCTGCAATGCCTTTTAGGGCTTAGTGAAGAAAAAGGAACAAGTGTTTGACCATTTGCTACTTAGAGTTTCACATCTTCTTGTTTTTAGTATGAGGCTTCCATTTTCAGATGAGCCTGTTTTCCTTGAGTCCACATTTCCTCTGGTTCGCTTCTCCAGGAAATAAACCTTTAGGCTTCTATTGTGTGGAGCAAGAGCAGTTGCCTTTCAGTGCACAGTGAGGGGTAGGAATCTGAGAATCTAAATGCTTTTTGTAGTGATGTTCAACTAATCCCCAGTTTCCATACCCTGGTGTGTTGTAGGCATCACTGCTTTTTAGGAATAGTTAATTCTTCTGATTCCTGAGACTATCTGGGATTCTGTGTCATGAATATGTTTGCTCCCTGGCTTTACCCACTGTTGGCTTAGGTTTTGGCTTTCTTTGTTTGACTGATAACCATCTACTTTCTAAGTTATTAATTTTGTTGCTGTCACCTTCTCTCATGTTATATTTGTCCTTGGATTTCTATGCATTTTATTTGTTTCTTTACTTTTTCCCTTAATTTCATTATATAATTTCATTAAAGTGACGTTTCAGAGAGGAGCAGTTGTAAACCAGAATGTTCAGTCCACCGTATTTAACCTGAAGCTCTCAGTGACTTTCTTATTGCCAAATCCAATGGCCCTTTATCCTCCTCTTTCCTCTTGTCACATGTGTAAAATTGATTAGTATTAACCCCTTTCTTTGTAAGCTTTCTACTCCTATGACTTCTTTGCTATCACTTTTATGCAACAACAAATGTCTCTTGGAAAACTACTATAGCTAGGCCTTCTATCAGATGATGGGGACACAAAAATAAACCAAACTCAGTCTTTGGAATGTGGGATTGATGTGAAAAGAACTAAATTAAAGTATTGGGTTGAAAGTGTTAAAACAGTGTTTTATTAGTCCATTTCTGTTGCTTATAACAGAAATACTTGAAATTGGGTAATTTGTAAAGAAACAATATTTATTGCTTACAGTTTCAGGGGCTGGGAAGTCCAAAGTCAAGGGAATATATCTGATAAGGGCCTTGTTCTTCATGCAGGCTCTACAGTGATGCAGGGCCATAGCAAAAATGCATATAGCAAAAATGCAGCAATTCACGTAGCAAAAGTCGCAGGAGTAGAGAGAGAGAGAGACTTAACTCCTCACCCACTTTCCTTATAAAGCCATCAGAACCACACTCATGACCATCATTAAACCATTAATGCATTAATCCATCCTCTAGGGCATGGTCTTCACAATCTAATCACCTCTTCAAGGCCCCTCCTTTCAATTACCATAATAGGATTTCCACCCTCTTAATACTGTCACAGTGGGGATTAGGTTTCTAATACATGGACTTTGAGGGACACAGTTCAATCCATAGCAAGTGTAAGAAGGGAAGATTAAATATTGAGTACTACTTGGGGGAGTTGGAGATAGGTACAGATTCACCAGGAAAAAAAAAAAAAAACCATCAAGGGAAGTAATTCAATAACAATAAAAAACAATAATTATGGTTATAATGATTTAAACTTACCTATGTCAGGCACTGGATGGAGCCAAAGCCTAGGTTCTGAACCACTTAACTATCTTGCCCCTGTAGAGGGACAGGCTTGTCAGGATAGTGGTAAACAGAGTGGAGACTTCATCTAACATTTCATTTTTCCAATATCTATTGAGAACCTGGTATTCTAGGTGCAAGGAAAACAACACTTAAATGAGACAGTTCCTGGCCTCAAGTAGTTTAATCTGGAAAGGAGTATTATAAGAATACTTGAAGAAGAGAATGCTTCAGATGACATGGAATATAGACTAGCACAGGTAAGGACAAGTGGCAGAGGGACCAGGTAGGAGGGTCAATATAAACTTACAAGTGGAAGATGCTGAATGGTTGAGTTGAGGCAATAAAAGTGAGTATGGAGAGATTAGATTCAAGAGATATTTTTAAGGTACAAGTGCAATAATTTAATGAGGAATAAAAGAATTCAAGAAAAACTGAAATTTTTAGTGAAAGACTAGGTCGACTGTGATGCCATTTACAGAGGCAAAGAGGCAGCTTCTGAGCGGATTTTAGAGGATATCTTACATTTGAGATGCTCATGGATAACAAGATATACTTGGAAATAGAGATCTGTAGCTCAGGAAATCATCCAGAGAGGACAAAAAGATTTGGGACTCAACAGATTAGAGGCAAGACTACTTAGAGACTGAGTTAGGACTGGTCTAGTAAAATGAATAAAAGGAAGACAGGATAAGGAAGTAGAGAGGAAGGAGAATGAGGAGCGTGAAGCACCCAGTAAGCTAAGAGAGGAATTTAGAGAAATGGAATGGCCACTTGATTGAGGACTGAAAATAAGCATTTTGATTTGGTGATTAGGAAGTCATTGGTAGAGTAGTTTTGGAAATGGGTATTGCCAGTGTTCTATCTCTGATAATAATTGTGTATTCTACTACTCTTCAAATGTTCTCTAAAACAATGCTATGGCAATGTCTCTAAATTCTTGCAGCATCTTGGACTACAGCTCTTTTAATTTAAATAAGAGCTCTTGCTTGTACACAGTTTTCAGTTTCACAGCACTGAGTTCCTGGAAGATCTATGTTACCCTTCTGGATGGGTTTGATCGCATTGCAGTAGCAGTGATCTGGGAACATACACAAGGCAAAGTTGCTGCAGGGGAAGCAAAGCAAGCCCATTATCGCAGCTTCCAGGAAAGCAAGTATGACAGTAGGACAGCAGGACATCATAGAGTCATAAACCAGGAAGTTTATGTGCATTAGTTGTGAGCCCATCTGCCAAGAAATGACAGGTGTGTGCTATGCCTAAGAAGATCTCAAACTCAAAGCAATCTATATTAACAACTCAGATTTTTATTTATCTGATCTCAGTCACTCCTCTGCATAAGCTACTCCCTGTTTATCCTCCTTTCTTATGGTAATAAGAATGTGAAAACTGTATAGTCTTCTCATTAACAGGAAGTAGTCTTCAATTATAAATGAGGCATTTTTGTTGATTCATTCATGCTATTCTTAGTTGTTTTTATTTTTGTTAGCATAAAACACCAAATATTTCCAAACATGCTGTTGACCTGAAAAGATACTGAGGCCAAATACATTTAACAAGGATTTAATGAGCCAATATGATGATTGCAGCTGGGGAGACACATAGATCACCTGAAAATAGCTCTGAAAATGTGCTTAGAAAAAGGCCAACAGAGCTTAGCATTTTGTAATCACAAGAAAGGGGAGAAAATTAAAGGGAAGAGGTAGAAGGACAGCCCTCCTAATCTTTACGGCTTTCCAGCACCATTATGACTGATACGAAGTGAAATGGTCTTACGCTAATATTTTTTCAGGACAGGTAAACATGACTGCTGGTGTATCCCAAATCTCCCAAGGCACTGTAATTTAGCTCATCTGGTCAGAGCATATTTTTTGTTATTAATACATTCCTAGTTTCTTCTTCAATGAATGATATATACTTAGGACTTGGTCTAATAACCTCCTCTACTACATTTCAATAGATCTGCTTTTTTGGTCACTAATGATTAGTACCTAACATTTTTCGTGCATTAACATACTGAATCACACATCCTGGCGTTCGGCTTCAATTACCTCATTGCCTTATTTGTTATTCCATTTTCAGTTTTAAGGATTGTTTGATCGGGAGGAGAAAAGAAAAACAGGACTTAAGAAGTTCTGTGTTTTCCCTGCCGTCTGCTAACATTGTACCGTCTGCTTCATATACTGATCTAACCCTTTTTTCCCGTGCTTTTGAAATGAATCTGTTTCTTTTTCTCCCTTGCATCATTAGTGATTGTATCATCAGAATCTCTCTCCTGCCAGCCTCCCTCCTTCCTTCTCTTTCTCTCTCCTTCTTTAATTCTTCCTTTTCTTTTTTCTCTTCTCCTTTCTTCCCTCCTTGAGAGGCTCATTCTCTTGGATTACTGTTTAGTGTCATACACCAAGTGATCAACCTACTTTTTTTTAAACAGGAAATGCTTGAAGATACTTATTTAAAGTCTACAATATCTGATTGATTGTGCTCAGGGTTCTTTTCCTGAACTCCCTGTATGCATGCACATGTGTGTTCTTGCGGAAATGGGTGGGGGTGGGAGGAGTGGGGAACTGGGCTGGCAGGAAGGCAGAGACCTGAACATCTCTAGTTTGTGTTCTAAGTTATCAGTCTTGACTAATGGCATCACCATCAGCCTCATTTCCCCAAATAGAAATTCTCATGCCATCCTGGGCTCTTCCTATTTCTTATTTCTTGCACTCAATTAGTCCCAAACACCTACTGAGTCTACCCAGGGATAGTGTTCCAGACAGACTGCTACTCTTTACTACACCGCCACTCCACTCCCCTAGTTCAGGATCTTCTAACCTGCACAATTACACGGACTCAGATTGTGTCTTCTCCAGTCCCTCACTCACATGCTGTCCAGCCACCTGTCTCATCCCACATCCTATTGACCCCATGACTGGTCTTGTCATCATTGTTACTAACTTCAACATCCACATATATAGTCTAGCCAGCACAGGTTCTCTCATCTCCTTAACTCCTTAATTCTAATTTTTTCTCTCCATATTTTTAAATCACTCATTCCCAATTATCACCAGTATCTCTCCTGCTTCCATAATCTTGATGTCAAACATTTCATTCTTTTGTGATAACGTCTTAGTCTTTTACCTTCCTTATTCCAATATCCCCATTAGAATAATTCACTAATGTTTATGAGGGCCTCAGTTCATTGCCCTTACTTTTTATTCACTAGCCTTAATTTCTCATCTTTCCCTTTTATTAACTGTATTATTATATCCAAAAATAATTTTCTAGTTTCGTGATTGGAGACAGTAGCCAATTTATTTCTTTAAATGAATGCATCTCATATTCCCAGATTGTAAGGGTTGGACAAGTTTTACTATTGCTGTTCATCCTTTTCAATCCTAGTAGGGATGAAAGAAAATGATTTTAAGTCAATGAAAGGATATAAAGATTGTAGTTCACTACATCTCCAGGCAGGATTTGAGCCATCCCAAGTATACAGAGGCTGAGTGGTTAGTCTAAAAACTTACAGGCAACAGGTGCAATAATAGCAGCATAAACCAAGTGTGTATGTTTTAGCCTTAAGCAGAAGGATTGTTCATATAAACCTTCCTCTCATGAGGTCAGCTGGTTTCTGACTCTTCTTGGTCCAGAGAGGTAGGGGTTGTAGACTCCCTTGGTAAAATTAATACACCAAACCTTTTGCAGCATATAGCTGAAAGCCAATCAAATACTTACATTTCAAATGTAGCAGTGGCTCTTAACTTCAAGCAAATTTAGTATTGTGGATTTGTATATACCAGTTTTCTTAAACAGGGTCTACAAGCTTTAACTCTATTAGTAGATAACCTGGTGGCCAAAGAAAGTTTCCCTGCATTGTAAAGCAGTTTGCTTGAGGTACCCCTTCTCGAGAGAGGCTGTCATTTTACTTGATTTACAAGTATCATTTGGCAGAAGTAACCCCTCTTGCCTCCTCAGAAAACTTGCTTCTCTGTGCTTCCATAACTCCACACCCATTTTTCCTCCTATTTCACTAGTCACCGTTTTAGTCCTGTTTTCTAACAGACCATGAAATACTGAAGCATCCATTGACTCTGCCCTTATCTTTCTTTTCTTTCTTTCTTTTTTTTTAACTATTGAATGGATTCCCTAAATGATCCATGGCTTTAAATATTATCTATAGGTTCAGGTCCATCAGATTTATACTGCCAATCTTTACCTCTCTCCCCAACTCGAGATTTTTATATCTGGCTGTTTTATTCACATCTCTGTTTCAATATCTTACAGAGAACTCAAATCCAATATTGCCAACTTAGAGCTGCTGATCTATCTCCCACCCTATCTGCCTCCTGTCAAACTTCCCCATCTCAGAATAGCACTACTGTCCACCCAGTTGTCAAGACCAAAACTCTAGGAATCATCCTTAATTGATCTTCTTTCCTCATATCTCAAATCTAGCCCCTAAATAAGTCCTGTTGCTTCTAATTTTAAAAATATATCTTAAATTTGAATACTTCTTCTTACCCCTACCAAAAATACACTAATTTCAAGCCTCCGTCATTTCTCAGCTGTAATATTTCAACACCCTCCTAATTAATCTCTTTGCCTTAATCTTTGCCTCCCCACAAACATCATAAAATACGTAACAGCCCAAATGATCTATCTGTAAATTGGATATGGCATTTTCCTTCTGAAAATTTGCTGGTGGCTTCTCATTGCAACCTGAACAAAATGCAAACAAGCTTTCTACCCTGACCTGTATTTTCTGGCTTTCTGCCTACCTTTCTGATTTGGTCAATCTCCACCCTTTCTCTTATTCACTACACTCTGGCCACAATGCCAGAGTGCCAAACTTCTCTATTTTGTTTGGAAATATTTCTCCCTACTTTTTTCTCTAGTGCTTCTATTTCATAACTTAGGTATTATTTAAAAGGTCATGTCCTCAGAGAGAACATCCCTGACTGCTCTAATTGAAGCAGGTCTCACCATTTTCTTGTTGGTGTAAGACTGAGGTCTCCATTTTCCTTCTAGCTATTGACTGGGGACTGCTTTCATCTCCTCGCTGTTGCCACATGTCTCTTACACTTTATAATACGGATGTTTGCTTTCTTCCAGACTAGTCACATCATGTCTGTTGGTATTCTTATTCTGTGACCAGCTAGAGAAAAATCTCTGGTTTTAAAAAGCTCATCAAATTAGGTTAGGTCAACTCAGGATAAACATCATTTTGTCATATAATGTCACATAATCACTCAAATGTTATCTCATCATCTGCACAGGTTCCACCTGTATTCAAGGGGAAAATACAGGGCATTTACAATAGAAGACGGAAATTTTGGGGACATCTTAGGATTTTACCTATCGTAGTTGTATTTCTCTTAAAGGAAACTAATTTGCTGTTAGGAAACTTTCAACAAAGAAAGCTGCAGGCCTAGTTGATTTCACTGGGAAATTCTACCCAACATTTAAGGAAAAATGAATACAAATTCTACATAAACTCTTTAGAAGTAGAAGAAGATGAATTGTTTACCAACTCATTTTGAGTCCCGCATTATATTGATATCAAAACCAAAGACATTACAAGAAAAATACAGACCAATATATCTCATAACCATATTTTTAAAAATCCTTAACAAATATTATCAAATCAAACCTAGCAATGTGTTAAAATGATAATACATCATGATCAAGTGGGGTTTATCACAGAAATGTAATGCTGCTTTAACTTAAAAAAAAATCAGTTTATGAAATGTATCATATCCATAGGTGAAAAATCATGCAATTATCCCAACGGATGCACAAAAGTTATTTTTAAAAATTCAGCATCCACTCAAATTCAAAAAAATAAAACAAAACTCCCGTTGTACTAGAAAGTAATGGAAACTTCTTCAAGCCAACAAAGGGAATCTACAAAAACAAACAAATAAACAAAAATGCTGACTGCCAACATCATACTTAATGGTAAAAGGCTGATTGTACTCTCTGTGGGATCAGGAGCAAGGCCAAAATGTCCACTGTTTCTACTCCTATTCAACATTATAATGTATATCTTAGAGAAGCACTAAGGCAAGAAAAAGAAATAAAAGGCACATATATTGGAAAGGAAAAAATAAAACCATTTCTCTTTGGAGATGACATGATTATCTACTTAGAAAATGCAAAAAAAAAATTATAAGAAAAGATTCTAAATCTATTAGAAGAGTTTATCAAAGTCGCATTATACAAGTTTAATATAAAAATCAATTCTATTTCTATACACCAGGAATGATGAACATTTGGAAATTTAGATATAAATACGGTATTCTCAGAAGCACTAAAAATATGAAAAAACAGGATAATTCTAACAAAATATGTAAAATATTTGTACTCTGAAAAACACAAAACATTGATTCCAACTACGTAAGTCAAAGGAGATATACAAATAAAATGATAAACCATGCTCATGGATTGGAAGACTTAAGGTTGTCAAAAATGTCAATTTCCCCAAATCTATCTATAGATTCAATGCAATTCTATTTAAAATCCCAATAAGGTTTTTTTTTTTTTTGGCGGGGGGGGGGAGGTGAGATTTATTACAATATTTACGAGAGAAGGAAAGAATTTTAAATAGCCAAAAAATTTTGAACAACAGCAAAGTTGGATGACTGATATTACCTGATTTCAATTCCTATTATGAAGCTATAATAATGAAGTCAGCGTGGTACTATTTCAAGAACAGATATACAGATGAGTGAATCAGAATAGAGAAAATAGAAATAGACCCACACAGGTATGGTTGATTGATTTTTCATAAAGATTCCAAGGTAATTTAATGGGGTAATGATTGTCTTTTAACAAATAATGCTCAACTAATTAGATATCCATATGCAAAGGAATGAATGCTGACAATTACTTCATTCCATACAAAAATTATATTGAAATGGGTGATAGACCTGCATATAAGAGCAAAACTATAAAACTTCTAGAAGAAAATGTAGGACAAAAATCTTTATGACATTGGATGAGACAAAGTTTTTAAAGCAGGACTCAAAAATCATAAACTACAAAAAAAAAAAATTGATAAATAGGTCTTTTTTTTTTTTTTTTGTCTTTTTTCGTGACCAACACTCAGCCAGTGAGTGCACCGGCCATTCCTATATAGGATCCGAACCCGCGGCGGGAGCGTTGCCGCACTCCCAGCGCCGCACTCTCCCAAGTGCGCCACGGGCTCGGCCCAATAAATAGGTCTTTTATAAAAATTAAAAACCCTTGTTTCTCTCTGTGCTATCAAAAGTTACAAAAATGAAAGATAAAACATAGAGGTGAAGAATATATTTACAAAACATATATGATAAAATCAGAAATATAAAAAACTCTCACAGATCAAAATAAAAACAAAAATATTAAAATGAGTAAAAGAATTGAACATAATGTATCACTTCACATACTTATTATTTTTTTTGTGGTTAGAACACTTAAAACCTACTCTTTTAGCAATTTTGAAAAATACAATACATTGTTATTAATTATAGTTACCACATTGTAAAATAGATGTCACAAACTTATTCCTCTGATCCAACTGAAATTTTGTATCATTTGACCAACATTTCCTGCCTCCCCCGCCCCAACCCCTGTTGACCACCATTCTACTCTCTATTTCCATGAGTTCAACATTTTTTGAAATTACACTCGTAAATGAAATCATGAAGTGTTTGTCTTTCTGTGTCTGGCTTATTTTATTTAACATGATGTTCTCCAGGTTCATCCATGTTGTTGCAAAGACATTTCCTTCCTTCTTTTTTAAGGCTGAATAAGTATTCCATTGCATATACACACCACATTTTCTTTATTAATTCATCCATTGATGGACACTTCGTTTGATTACATATTTTGGCTGTGTGAATAATGCTGCAGTAACCATGGGAGTGCAGATATCACTTTGGCATATTGATTTCATTTCTTTTGGATATGTACTTAGTAGTGGGATTGCTTGAACATATGATAGCTTTATTTTTTTATTTATTTAGGAACCTCTATACTGTTTTCCATAAAGACTACACCAATTTACATTCCCACACACAGTGTGCGATGGTTCTCTTTTCTTCACATCCTAGTTGACACTTATTATCTCTCATCTTTTTGATAATAGCCACTCTAACAGGTGTGAGGCAATATCTCATTGTGTTTTAACTTGCATTTTCATGATGATTAGTGATTTTGAGCATTTTTTTCATATAGGTCCTTTGTTCATTTTTAAATTGGGTTATCTGTTTTCTCACTATTGAGTTATTAGAGTTTCTTATATATTTTGGATATTAACCCCTTATTAGATGTGTGGCTTGCACGTGTTTTCTCTAATAATGTAGGTTGTCTTTTCACCCTGTTGATTTTTTCCTTGGCTGTGCAGAGGCTTGCAAGTTTGATGTAATCTCGTTTGTCTATTTTAGCTTTTATTGCCTGTGAATCTGGGGTCATGTCCAAAAAGTTTACCCAGACCAATATCATGGAGCTTTACCCCTGTGTGTTGTCTAGTAGTATAGTTTCAGGTATTATGTTTAAATCTTGAATCCATTTTAAGTTGATTTTTGCATGCGATATGAGATAAGGGTCTAATTTCATTCTTCTATATGTGGATATTCTATTGTCTCAACAGCATTTATTGAAGGCACTGTCATTTCCCCATTGTTCTTGTCACTTTTGTTGAAAATCAATTGATTGTAAATGTGTTAATTTATTTCTGGGCTCTGTATTCTGTTTCTTTGACTGATGTGGCTCTTTTTATACCAGTACCATGCTGGTTTGATTGCTATAGCTTTGCAGTAGATTTTAAAGTCAGAAAATGTGATACCTTCAGCTTTGTTCTTTTTGCTCAAGATTGTTTTGGCTATTCAGGGTCTTTTGTGGTCCCATACAAATTTTAAAAGTCTTTTTTCTATTTATATGAAAAATTTTATTGGAATTCTGTTAGGGACTGCATTAAATCTGTAGATCACTTTGGGTAGTATGAACATTTTAAATATTAACAGTATTAATTCTTCCAATCCATGTAGATGGGATATTTTTCCATTTATTTCTGTCTTCAATTATTTTCATCAATGTTTTATAGTTTTCAGTGTACAGGTATTTCACTTCCTTGGTTAAATTTATTCTGAAGTTATTTTTGTAGCTATTGTGAATGAGACTGCTTTCTTGATTTCTTGTTTGTATAGAGACATGCTACTGATTTTTGTTCATTGTCATTGTATAAAAATGCTACTAAACTTTGTATGTGTTGATTTTGTATTCTGAAACTTTTCTAAATTTATTCTACTAAATTTGAGCTTAGTTTGTTCTTCTTTTTCTAGTTCCTTGAGGTGTAATCTTAGGTTGTTTATTTTGGATCTTTTGATGCAGGCATTTATTACTATAAACTTCTCTCTTAGAACTGCGTTTGCTGTATCCCATAAGTTTTGGTATGTTGTGTTTCCATTTTTGTTTGTCTCAAGATATTTTAAATTTTACCTTTTTTTTTTTTATTGACCCATTTGTTGTTCAGGAGCACATTGTTTAATTTCTATGTATTTATGAATTTTTCAAAATTTCCCCTGTTATTTATTTCTAATTTTACAACATTGTGGTCAGAAAAGACACTTGACATGATTTGAATTTTCTTAAATTTGTGAAGACTTATTTTGTGGCCTAACATGTGATCTATCCTGGAGAATGTTTTATGTGTGCTTGAGAAGGAAATGCATTCTGTTGCTATTGGATGGAATGTTCTCCATATGTCTGATAGATCCATTTGATCAAAAGCATAGTTCAAGTACAATGTTTCCTTACTGATTTTTTTGTCTGGACAATGTGTCCATTGCTGAAAGTGGGGTATCAATGTCCCCTACTATTATTGTATTACAGTATCTCTTCCTTTAGATATATTAGTATTTGCATTTACATTTAGGTGCTCCACTGTTGGGTACATACAAGTATATATTTACAATTTTTATATCCTTTTGAATAATTAACAACTTTATTATATAATGGCCTTTTTTAAAAATAGCATTTGATGTAAAGTGTATTTTATCTGATATAAGTATAGCTCCCCCTGCTCTCTTTTGGTTTCTATTCATGTGGAATATCTTTTTTCATCTCTTTATTTTCAGTCCATGTGTGTCCTTTCTGTTTTTTAAAAATTAATTAATTTTGCTCTGGATTGATTGAATTGTATGCCCCAAAGTTCACATATTAGAAGCTTGATTCATACTGTAACTGCTGAGGGTGGAAAATCCTTTTATGGTAATTGAAATGTGGGGACTTGAGGAGATGATTAGATTGTATGACCACGTTACAATGAATGGATTAGTAACGGTGGTCAAGAGTGTCGTTCTGAAGGCTTTAAAAGGAGAGCACATGAGAATCTCCCTCTTTTTGCTCAACCATCTGTCATGTGAGACCCCTGTAGTGCTGTAAAGCCACCAACAAAGAAGACCCTCTCCAGATGTGTTCCTTGGACTTCCCTGCCTCTGAAACTGTAAGCAATAAATTTCATTTTCTTATAAATTACCCAGTTCCAGGTATTTTGTTATAAGCAACAGAGTAGACTAATACAAATTTATTTTTAATCGATACACAATAATTGTACATATTTATGGGGTTCATGTGACAATTTGATAAATGAATACAATGTGTAATGGTCAAATTAGGGTAATTGAGATATCCATCACATTAAACATTCATTTATCATTTTTTTGGTGTGTGTTTTGTAAACATTCCAAATCTTCTTTTCTAGCTATTTTGAAATACACAAAAACTATTGCTAACTATAGTGACCCTACTGTGTTACTGAACACTAAAGCTTATTTTTCCTATCTGGCTCTATTTGTGTACCCATTAACCAGCCTATCCTAACTTTCTCTCCCCCCACCACTCTTCTCAGCCTCTGGTAGCCACTATTCTACTCATTACTTCTATGAGATCAACTTTTTTAGCTCCCACATATGAGTGAGAACTTACACTATTTGTCTTTCTGAGCCTGGCTTATCTCACTTAATGTAATTTTCTCCAGGCTCATTCATATTTCCACAAATGATAGTATTTTATTCTTTTTTCATAGCCAAAAAATGTGATGATGTGTGTATATACCATGCTTTCTTTTTCTATTCATCTGTTGATGGACACTTAGGTTGTTGTTATATCTTGGCTATTGTGAATAGTGCTGCAATAAACATGACAGCACAGATATCTATTTGACATACTGATTTTTTTTTTTCTTTAGGATATATACCCAGTAGTGGGATTGATGGATCATATGGTAGTTCTAGTTTTAGTTTTTTGAGGAACCTCCTTATTGTTTTTCATAATGGCTGTACTAATTTACATTCCCACCAACAGTGTATAAGAGTTCCCTTTTCTTTTCATCCTTCACTTTCAATCTGTGTGTCCTTAGGTGTGAAGCGAGTCTCTCGTAGGCAGCATATAGTTGGGCCTTGTTCTTTTATTCATCAACTACTCTATGTCTGTTGACTGGAGAATTTAGTCCACTTACATTTAAGGTAGTTATCAATAGGTAAGAACTTACCACTGCTATTTTGTTAATTGTTTTCTGGTCATTTTGTAGATTTGTTGTTTCTTTCTTCCTTCTTACTATATTTCTTTTGATTAGGTGATTTTCTCTAGTGGTATGCTTCAATTCTTAATTTTTATCTTTTGTGTATTTATCATAGGTTTTGGCTTTAACCTTACATGAAACATTTTGTAGTTTTAACAGTCTTTTAAAATTTGAAAACAACTTAATTTGATTGCATGTAAAGTGCTCGCTTCGGCAGCACATATACTGATTGCATGTAAAAATTCTACAATTTTACTTGCCCCTTCCCAACATTTTAAGTTTTTGATGTCACAATTTACTTTTTTTATATTGTATATTTTTAAACAAATTGTAGTAGCTATTATTATTTTTAATAGCTTTGTTTTTTAACCTTTATACTAAGGATATAAGTGACTTACAGACCACCAGTATAATATTAGAGAATTCTGAATTTAACTGTGTACTTACTTGATCGGTGAGTTTTATACTTTCGTATACTTATGAGTTACTAATTAGCATCCTTTTCTTTCAGCCTGAAGAACTCCCTTTAGCATTTCCTGCAAGGCAGGTCTTGTGTTGGTGAATTCCCTTAGCTTTTGTGTTTGAGGATGTCTTTATCTGTCCTTTATTCTGAAGAACAGCTTCATTGGATACAGTATTCTTGGTTGGCAGTTGTTTTGTTTTTGTTTTTGTTTTTCCTTCAGCACCTCGAATATATCATTCCACTTTCTCTTGCCTGTAAGGTTTCTGCTGAGAAATCTGCTGCTAGCCCTACTGGAACTTCCTTATAAGTGATTTTGCTTCTTTTCTCTTGCTGCTTTCAGGATTGCTGTGGTTTCGGTGTGTCTCCCAAAAGCATATGCTGGAAACTTAATCCCCCTAGAACAGTGTTGAGAGGTGGGAGCTTCAAGAGGTGATTAGGTCTGAGGGCTCTGTCTCTTCTCAGAAGGGGGTGTGCACATGTCTCCTCTCTGAGGTTTCCTGGTGGGAATGGCTACTGGTTACCTCAGTGGCAAAAGGTATTAATGTCCTCTGTGGAGCAGACCTCTGGAGACCCTGGTGGTTCCTGCTGTGTGGCTGATACTGATAGCCTCTGCTTTTCTTCTTTGTTCCTTGTCCTGATGTCTCAGGTATGCCAGTTTCACCAGTGATCTTTTCCATGGGGATATTCTTTATTTTTTTGCTTCATTGTGTTGCTATAGATTCTCTAATGGGCCCTTGAGCCCTTCCAGGGATATTTTGGTTTGTGGACATCTGTCTATATTTTTTTTGGGGGGGGGGGCAGGTGGTGAAGACTGGTGTCTCCTACTCTTCTATGGTGACATGACCTCAAGAGATATACTTTTTAAACATCAGTTTGAACCTCTCACTTTCACAAAACACATTTTGATGGCACTTTAGGTAGGTGCTCCTGTAGGAAAATTTCACCCTGAATTTTTATTCCAAGGTTTCTTCTCCATTTACTCCCTTAACCTCACTTGTTTTGAGTACCACTTACACATATTTTAGAAACTGGGGATTTTCTTATCTTCATGAAAAGTGGTGTTTGCCTTATAAATTCTCCCAGTTGCTGTTGGATGATTTATACAAGGAGAAATTGAGATGTTCATTTATGAAATTTGTTTATCCTGGAAGTCCAGCATTTTTTAAAAACATTAAAAATTGGAAGCAAAAGTTGCTTAATATGAAGGGAATGCATACATTAAACTAATGGTGTAGAAATGCCTATATTGTGATAAAAGATATTTATGTAATATTAAGTCAAAATTTGTATTATATATAGGAAAAATAAGTTCTAATTTTATACAGTAGATCGAAGTATCTATAAATAATAATTTACTGTATATTCTCAAATGGCTAGAATATAGGAGCTCAAATATTCTCATCACAAAGAAATGATAAATGTTTGTGATGATGAATATGCTAATTATTGTGATTTGATCATCACATATTGTATACATGTATTGAAATATAATTGTGTATCCCATAAATATGTGCAATCAATACATGATGATTAAAAAGAAATTAATTTAAAAATTCGTGTTATAAAGTGGTTTTTATAGCAGATCTTATTTTAGGAAAAATAGTATATATGCAAAAGAAAATGAGGAAAGCAATACACCAAACTGTTAACTATGAATATGTTTGGAGGTTTAACTTACAGGTAATTTTAATTTTCTTCTTTTTGATAAGCTGTCTTTAGTAATTTTTAAACAAAAAAAGCATATATAATGTAAAATTACCATTTATATACCATTACTTCATATTGCCATATTCATCCAAGAAAATACTATTTCAAATACACATGTGGGCTTACACTACAGTGTTGGCATCATGACACAATTAAATTAAAAATAGCAATAATCCTCATTTCTACCTTATAACAGGAATCATGTCTTTTTAACAATAATATCACCAAGAGACAATCTCACAGTCAGAGCCAGACTTACGAGGGGTCAAACTTTAATGTAGATCACATTCAATCCTTCTTCACCACCTTGAAGGGGAAAAAGGTCACAGTGGAGCTTCAAGGATTGGTGGGAAGGTAGAGCGATGAAATAAGAGCTCAGGGGTAGAACAGAGCCTCGTTGTATGATGTGTATATGAGAGTTTCAACTATTGCAAAAAAATATGTATATGCTATAGCTTGTTTACATTGTTTCTCTCTCTCCCTCCCCCTCGACATTTTTTCATCAGCTGGATTGGCTGTCTGTTTAAGTTACACTAAACGGAGCATGGAGTTCCCTGTCATTATATTAATGGCTCTTCTTTAGGCAAATACAGTTATAGACAGTAAAAACTGCAAAAAAGATTACAATAGTTCATGCCTAGATTTCCAAGAGTACTGGGACAACCTGGGAATATCCATTTAGACAACACACACAAGACGGTGATGATTCTTTGATTTGTGGCAGCACCTGTCTTTGCAGAATCTGTACTATTCACGTATTTTTCATTCTAAGGTTTTATCTGAAGCCTTTGATTTACCATTCTTCATTACTGCTATTGATGGCCAGGTGCCCAGAACCATGATTTTTAAATTGTGTATCTCAATTCTGCCTACCACTGTTATACTATACTCATTAGACATCTGTGTGTCCTCCATTATTTTATAGACTGTAAATCTGAAAAGCACCAGTGTCAGCCACTAAGTACAGTCAGGATATTTGGAATTAACATGCATCTGTGGTTAATTTATTCATTCAAAAAATTCTTATGAAATGACTACGATATTTTAGGCACTGGGAGTATAGGATGGAATAATCTCTGTGTTAAAGCCCTCCAGCCAAAGACCGTCAGGAATGTAATGTAGTCAGATGAATTTGGATTTATTGGCTTATTGCAATGAGAGAGACCATACACTACAGAGAATCATAGGGGTGTTAAGAATGATTTATAGGATTTGTTCTTGTGTCAGGTGATTTTTGAGGAGGGTTCAAGAAAATGGTGTTCTTTAGATTGGTTGCTGTCAGGGAGCAGGCTGATTACATAGGTGGATATCTTAAGGAATCTTTTAGATAAGGTAAACTTATCATTGGGGAAAAAAAGCAGTTATTACTCATGTTAGCAGGGAGAGAAGTGTGCTGGGTAATTTTGTTGTTTGCACTATAATCTTGCTTTCATCTATGCTCTGACAAGACCATGAAATAATCTTTTTTTCCCTCACTTTATTGTAGTCATAGAGCCACTTTGTCTGATGTCAATGCTCTGTCAGGTTAATTTCCACAGAAGAATGCCACGGCTTAGCTGTGAGTGCCAGGCCAGTTTCTAACAACACCAAGACCTAACTGTTAGCATTAGGTGAGTTCTTATGTGTTAGAATCTGTTTTTCTTAAATGGTTCATTGTTAAGTGATGAAGACAGTCCCTTAATCTGATAATTGAAGTAATAGTAACAACAACAGTAGCAGCAATAAAAACAACAATAACGCTAACATATATTAAGTTTTTATATTCTAGGTACTGGTCTGAGCACTTTACATATATTATTTCATTTCATTCTCATGACAACTCTATGAAGTACGTATTATTATTATTGTTATTTGTAGATGAGGAAAGTTAGGTATAAAGAAGCTAAGTGATTTGCCCAAAGATGTGTAGCTCTATGTGAGATTCACACCTGTAGCCTAGGTGTGTAGTAGACTAGAACATCTAGGTTTATGTCAGTACAGTCTATGATGTTCATAGAATGACAGAATCACCTAATGATGCATTTCTCTGAACCTGTCCCTGTCTTTAAGCGATGCATGATGCATGACTGTATTTGTCTTACAGTTTTGTTTATCCTTAGATATACCACAAAGTTCTCCAAATGGAACTTGTATACCAATTTGAGAAACATAGTGGGTATTTTAAAGGATGTAGCAGAAATTTAACCAAAACAAAATAGCAACTTCTAATGATGGTCTCTTTTCCCCTTAAAATCTGCTGTGGGACCCTCATAGAGCTCTGAAGAGGCAGGGATGTGTGTGTATGTATGTAAGACAATAGGGTGCATAGATGCATAGAGACTGCACAGGGGGCATGGAACTTTTATTTATACTCGATATCTAAACATACATAATTCTGAAACAATATCTTGTACTTGATATTCTCATATACCAGTGATTGATTTTACATTTATGTAAGCAAAACATAAATGGGAATGCAGGAGTTAAAATTTCCATATTTTGTCAATTTTAATCTTTTTAAAAGACATTTTCTTATTTAAGAATATGAACAGAATGAAATTAGTACTTTTAAATATAAAAGTGTTTTGATAGATACTGGTTGTCTACACTGAAAATAAGTTGAACTAATGTGGAACAGTATATGGAAACTGAACTGGACTAATCTGAATTGTGTAAGAGGCAATGAGTTGTAGATTATTTTGACTGACCTGATGATATACTGAGTTGTTCTGAATAAATTACTACTATATTTTGTTTTTATCAACATTCAAAACACAAGCTTATGGTTCAAGGCAAATTCACTTTTACAGCACTTTAATTCTGGTTGTACCTTTTAGGTGTTTTACTGTATGCTGTTTTAATTTTTTCTACCATAAAATTTTTTTTACTACAAAATTAAAACATTGGATATCTCAAAAATAGTAATGGGTCACAAACTTAGGATATACTAGGACATTAAACTTTTACCTTGTTTTATCATTTAAAGCCTTTTTATAGTTGACAGTTATGAAATAAATGTTAAAGAAAATATGGTAAATTAAATTCTATTTATTCATACTTTATACATTTTTTCACTTTACTAGGTCAAGAGGTGTTTACTTATTGTTTTACTATCATAAGAGTAACAGATTTCTATTTTACAAATTATAAACATGTAAAATATAAAGAATTAGAGAAATTTTCTTATAAAAAGTAATAATCCTATTATTCAGAGGCATCCGTTGTTACTATTTTGACAAACATGATTTAATATATTTTTAAATAGTCAAATAATAAAATCACACTATTTTGTACATTATTTTTAAAGTGCTATTTTTACACCTTATAATTCTTTTTTTTTCATCTTATTGATTTAGTTATAATATTCAGTCCAATGTAGAATAGATGTGGTAAGAAAGGGCCTCCTTGACTTGTTCTCCATTTTAAGGGGGGCCATGTCCAGTTTTCATTAATAGGTAAAATGTAATCTGTGGGGTTTTTTTTGAAGATGTTCATCACTGAGTTGAGAAATTTTCCTTCTATTTCTAGTTAGCTGAGAATGTTTATCATAAATGGATGTTGGATTTTGTAAAATCCATTTTCTGCATTTATTTAGATGATCATGTGGTTTTTGTCTTTTATAAATGTGGTGTATAATAATTGATTTTTGGTTGCCAACCAATCTTGCATTCCTGTGATAATTCCCACTTGGTCATGCTGTATAATTCTTTTTATACACTATTGGAGTCAACTTACTAATATTTTGTTGAGGATTTTTTGCATCTACATTCATGAGAAGTATTGGTCTGCAATTTTTTTTTTTGTGATGTCTTTATTTTGTTTGAGTATTTGGGTAATTATGGCCTCAGAGAATGATTTGAAAGTGCTGTCTCTGCTTATATTTTCTGGAAGAGATTGTGATAAGTTGGTATATTTTCTTCCTTAGATGTTTGATAGAATTCACCAGTGAAACCATCTGGGCTTGGTGCTTTCTTTTTTCAAAAGTTATTAATTATTGATTTAATTTCTTTAGTAGAGATAGGATTATTGTGGTTATCTACTTCTAGTTGTGTAGGTTTTGATAGTTTATATCTTTCAAGGAACTGGTCCATTTCATCTAAGTCATCAAATTTAGAGCATAGAATTTTTCATGCTATTTCTTTATTACCTATTGAATATCCATGGGATCAGTATTATGACTCCTCTTTCACTTATGATATCGATAATTTGTGTCATCTCTTTTTACCCCCTTGGTTAGACTGGGTGGCAATGTTTATCAATTTTATTGATCTTTTTAAAAATTTCATTGATTTTTCTCTATTACTTTCCTGTTTCCAATTTCATTGCTTTCTGCTCTTTATTTTTATTATTTTTTCTTTTGCTTGCTTTAGGCTCAAATTCCTCTTCCTTCTAAGTTTCTAAGGTGGACTATTAGGTTACTGATGTTATATCTTTCCTATTTTCTAAAATGTGCATTACATTTTTATTTAGTTAAAAAGTGTTTTAAAAAATTGTTGAGACTTTTTGTCTTGTGGGTTATTTAGAGACTGGTTATTTTTTTTCTAAATATTCAGGGATTTTCCCAGATATCTTCCTGTTCTCTTTTCCCCCTTTTGGTATTCTGGTTATGCATAGGTTTTACCTGTTATTGTCTCACAGTTTTGAATGCTGTGTTCTGCGTTCTTTAAAAAAGATCGATTTTTTTTCTTTCATTTAAGTTTGGGAACTTTGTATTAATCCATCTTTAATCTTTCCTCAGTTGTACTGAGTCTTCTAATTATCCCCTCAAAGGCATTGTTTATTTCTGTCACAGTGTTTTTGATTTCTAACATTTCCATTTGATCCTTTCTTAGAGTGTTCATCTCACTGCTTGCTTTATCTATCTGTTCCTGCATGTTGTCTACATTTTCCACTAGAGTCCTTAATGTATCAATCATAGTTATTTTAAATTCTCTTTCTGATAATTTCAACAATCATGTTATATCTGACTGTGTTAGAGTATGATGATTGCTTTGTCTCTGCAGACTGTGTTTTCTCTTGATTTTTTTCTTCATAATCTTTTTTGAAAAACGCATTTGTTATAGAGGGTAATAGGAACTGAGGTAAATAGCCCTTTAATGAGAGGACATATGTTAATATGGCAAAATTTGGTCTGTATTTAATATCTTTTGTAGCTATAGGTGCCAGATAATTCAAGTTTCCCCAGTGTTCTTGTTTTTGTCTCCCTTCTTGACTCGGGGAGAGAGTCTGTGTCCTGCAGCTCCCTCAGTTGTAATTCACTATGTGTTACTGGAGACATGTATGGTAGTAGAATGTTGGAGAGGGAGAATGTTCTATAATCTTCTGATTAACTTCCTTTCGGGGGGTCCACGTATCCGGGCCATGATCTTACAGTTGTTCCTCCAGTGGTAAGGTTTTTTTCTCCTGCTCCTTACTGCCTTCCCTGGCCTTAGCATTTCCAATCTATTCTTTGATACCCTGACTCTTTTTTTATTAATTAAAAAATTTTTTTTTTATTGTAACAAAGTTGGTTGTACTTAGGTGAGAAGGAAGGTTAGAGGGAGGAATGGGAGTGGGAGGAATGCTCTTTTCCAAGCTGGGATAGGACTATTGGCAATGATCTTTTGTCCTGGCTAGCAGACCTCAGTTATGGAGTAAACATTGGGCATAATTCACAATGACTGTTCTCCTCCTTCTGACAAAGCCCCAAGAGGGTCTTTCTAGGATCTTCACTGTGAGAATTTGGTGGATTTTCTGAAGGTAATGCCCCCCAAATTGTGGGGACCCCTCCTAAGATTCTGGCCTCCCAGGAGTTTCTTACTCTGAAGGTAGTCCACACTCAGCTTCCACCAATTCTTCAAAATTACTAAGTGTTTCTACCAGAGGTTTCTTTTCTAGGTGAGCAGATTCTGCATGCGTCTCTTTAATGCACTTATCTTTCCAGATTTCCTGGCAGTTTTCCCTATGACTTTACTTTCTCTGAATCCAAGAAAAGTCATTGACTTCAGTTTGTTCAGCTTTTTCCTGTTGTAAGGATGGGAATGAAGACTTCCAGGGTCTTTATATGTCAGAAGTAAAACTGGAAGTCCTCTTTCAAGTTTTAAAATAAACCAAACATGCTCCTTAAAACAGAAATCACAAACAGGGTTATTTTAAATGCTGGTTGGAATAAATATTTTCTACACTCAGTAGTTATAGGTCATTGAATTTTTTAGTCACAAAATAATGTCCTTTTAGGATATATTATCTAAAGACCCTGATTTCCTGTATGTAATATTATATGTATTATTTTATACATTATATCAATAACTATTAAAATAATTTTCCTAGAAGGTAATACAACTTTTGTCACTTTTTAATTGAAATAAAATCTGAAGTGTAGTTATAAAAATAATCATATTGGAGTCCTCCAATAACTTTGATCTGTGGTTTTCAAAGTATTTATAGACATTTCTTCTTTAACTATCATGTTATTTTCATGTTGAAAATAGGATGGTGTTATGTATATTTAGCTATTTTAACCTAAAATATAAAGACACCAAAAGGTCAAGTAATTATTTAAACATTAAAGCAACATTAATGGACTTGATATCCATAATATTCTAGAACAATTTTGAGCCTGGCTATGCAAGTTAATGAAGTTATTGAAATCCAGTTAAAATGTGCAAACTTTGAGGTTAGAAGAAAGAACTAGTATCATTTTATATGTGGAAACAATCAGAAGAAATTCTCTGTAATGAAATATAAAGCTGGGATCAGAAAAGAAACTTTCCTAAGTCAAGCTTGTAAGTATTGGCCAATATAGTTTGCAGTGAAATGTATTTATCAGCCATCTTCAAAGAAAAGTTTTTATTAACCTCACTGCAAATATGCTGTAGCCCTTCTTCCAATAAGCAATAGAAGTGGAACATAAAAGCAAGGCTAGTTGGCAATGACAGTTAATGTTTTAAACTATTAAAATACTGATGGTTTTCATTTACTCAGTTGTTTCTGTGCAGTGTAGTGTGTACTTATCTTTCTTTGGCTCATCATCAACTATTCAACTGAGGTCTGCTTCTTGATTCTTTGCTTAAATCTCACATACAACTTAGGATGGATAGATGGGGTATCATCATATCTTATAAATAAAATTGTATTTCAAAGGTCAGAAGGCAGTGAACATGTGTGGGAGACTGATGCATTTCATTGTTAAATATTCAGTTTAATTCATGCTGATGCTATAGGAGTTAACCATAGTTGACTAAGGAAGAGGTCTCAGATACTGAAAAAACAGGGAACTCACTCTGCCTCTCCTGGGAAGTTCCTGTTAGCTGTTAATGAGAGCATAATAAAGAATTCCATGGCACATTGAAAGCAATAGAAAACTGAGATGAGGCTCATGATCCTGAGAAAATGGGGGTGGGGGGGCTAGAACACAGAGATGTACCAAGAAGCAAGGAATGGCTCTTGTACTCACTATTAATCATGTCTCTTCCACTGCTCAGAGTTTAGGCTAAGATTGCAGGCAGCCATTAGTGCTCTAGAGCTTATTCTAGATGCCTGGGTCCAGAGATAAGGGGAGAAAGAACCAATACCCAGTGAGAGTATTGAACACAAAGTGATCTGTGGATGAAATAATAAAGGAATCACAGTTGTAATACTGAAATCCCCTTGATACTGAATGATTGCAAACTCTCTGATACTCCTCTGATTTTCTTCACTTCTCTTTTCTTGTCTTCTCCTCCTCCCCAAAGCCACCTAATGTTGGATTCTCACGGGAGCAGCCTGGGAACAGTGGTGTTCATGGATTAGTGGGAGATGGGTATCAAGGAATTAGTCCCATTCTCTTTCCAAACTAAACTCTTAATGTACAATTTCTAATGCTTTCTAAGTAGATGTGGTGGATATAAAACTGTTACCTTACTCTAATGCTGTACATTTTGCCACACATTTCATTTTTTTTTTGTCGTTTTTTTTTTTTTTTTTTTTCGTGACCGGCACTCAGCCAGTGAGTGCACCGGTCATTCCTATATAGGATCCGAACCCGCGGCGGGAGCGTTGCCGTGCTCCCAGCGCAGCACTCTACCCAGTGCGCCACGGGCTCGGCCCTTTGCCACACATTTTAAAACACCACATGGATATTTAAAAAAAATATTGATGCCTAGCTCCCACCCCAGACATACTGATTTAGTTGGTATTAGCTGTTATCTGGGCATCGGGATTTTTCAAAACCTCCCCAGGTGATTCTAATGTGCAACAGTGTTTTGGAGCCAGTTCTTTACTCTCCAAAATTTTGGTATATAATTCATTCTGGCTCTGTAGGAATCAAAGATCTCTGTAGAGATCTTGTCAATATATTTCAGTTTTACAGTGTACAAATTACTTTGGTGTTTATTTAGTTGTCTTCTTTATATGGGTATGATATGACTTCTCAATAGTTATTTCCAATTAGCTGAGAGTTTACTACATATTTTTATGAGTGGGAAAAATTAGAACACATTATTGGCATCCCACAACTTCTGATATTGTGCAAATAATCTCAGAGGATGGCAGTTTTCCATTCTTTAAATTCTTCAGAGAAATCATTCGAACAGTCCTGGTAATAAATTAAAAGAGTTTAAAATTATAAAATTGTTTTAAATGTTACTTTCTGGCTTCTGGGTTGGTGCCAGTAGTTAGCACTTGTTATATCGCTGGCATTATGCTAACTATCATATTTAAATTAACTTTGATTTCCACAAAATTTTGTGTATGTTCATTTCAACTTGTCAATGGAAGATAAAAGCGATATGATAGAATAATCTCTTTCCTAAATATTTGAAACGAGAACATAACGTAGAAGAAAATTCTTAAGTATAGAATGAATTTCTAACAATGGAACTTCAGGCACCAGGCAGAAAAATATTCTTAGAGGTAGTGACTTCACATCCTGCCTCAGTGCCATTTTCTGTCCACTTCTTTTTCTTACTCTATCCACAGCCAACTGTAGTCCATTTTTCCACAGTTTCAAATTTGAATTAATGTCTTAGTGTCAACATATCAACGTGGGATACATGGAGGTAAAAACCAAAGCAAAGCAAAACTTCTTTGAGTACTACTTAGCCATTGCTAAAGCATTTGTAAGTCCTGTATATATAGCAGTCATTTTTATTTCAACTAAGGCAGAAATGCAACAAAATGGAATGTCTTCTTGAAAAAGGGCATTTTTGTCTTTATGTACATTTCTAGCTTAGTAGGTAAAATGATGACGAAAGGAGACCTGTCATCTCAGATTTTTTTTATCTGGTTAAAGTATCACCAGTCACATGGTCACTCAAGTGTGAAATCTTGGAGGAATATGAAAATTTTAACTTAACTTTTAATTTTAACTTTTTAAATTGGTCCCTAAGTCCTATTAGCGCAACCTTTGAAAAGTCTCCTGAATTTATCCTGTTTCACTATTCCCATCTCTTTGCCTCAGTTCTGTCCCTAATCATCTCTTATTTAGATTAAAACAATAGCTTTCTAACTGTTTCACCTGGGAAACAGACCATTTACCCCAAATATAACATGCAGAGTGGCCAACATTCATATTGAGTTTTGACACCAGAAAAGCATATGTACAAATATATTCAGGAGCAAAACTTCTAACCAGGTAAGAGGAAGGACATTTACACAACTTTTAAAAATATTAAAAAAAAATCTTTTATTATGAAGTATAATCCACATGTAAAAAAGGTGTACAAAACTAATTTGCAGGTCAATGAATCATCACAAAGAAAGCACTCACATAGTTACCACCCATGGGAAAGAATAGATTGTTGGCACACTGCAGAAACTCCCTGCCGGCCTCCTCTTCGTCACAGCCTCTTCTCTCCCCAAACATAGCCAGTTACCCTGACTACTACCACTAAAGTGTAGTTGTGCCTGTTTTTAAACTATATGTAAATGGAATCGTACAGTATGTTGTATTGAGAGTCTTTCACTCAACATTACGCTTATGCTTTTCAAGTTCTTCCCTTGTTATGATTAATTTGGGTATGAATCGGGTTAATAACTGTTGCCTTGCCTCAGGCCTGGGCATATCTTAATTATTTCATAATTCTCTGCATTTTTATTATTCTGTCTCCCACCAAGTTGCACAATAACACTGAAATTCATAGAGAAAGAGGCTCTTTTGCTTTCCTCTGGGGTACCAGCCGGGCAGGAGGCAGCTTGATGGAAGGTGCTGAAGAGGGTTGGATCTGTGACCTACTTCCCAGGGCAGAGCTCCTACCTCCTGAAAGCTTCCACAAAGGGGGCTCACTACCTGACCCCTCATTAATTGAGGTCTAGGTACCTTTACAATTATTTTGCTTTCATTTAAAAATAATGTGAAATGTTTTTGCCTCATTTTGAGAAAGCACCATAAAAGCAGCTTTTGTGTCCCTCTAGGTAGAAAGGAATCTTCTAGGCCATTTGGGACATTCATATAGTAGTTGTACTACATGCATGGTACATTCATTCTCATAATCAGAAAATTTTTCTAATGAGTTATGTAATAGAGACGTATAGAGATAATAGAGAAATGTAAACCCTTCAGTCGTGTTTGACATTTTAATTACTATTAAAAAGAACTAAGAAAATGCACACAGATCCTTTACTGTTATGATAGCCGACTCCTTTAAAAAAATTTCTTTTATTGGAACTTGTAATATAAAATAGTATGTTTGTAACCTCTGTTGCTTACATTTCATATACCTAGCTATTTCATGTTTCTGTACCTTTTCTCCTACTGTTTCCTTGGCCCAGAGTTCCTTTCCGACCTTCTCCTTTTCACGGCCATGTTCAGGTGACATGTCTTCCAAGAAGGCATTTTTGAATCCTAATTTGGGAAGATGACCCTCCTTTAAGCTTTCATAACACCACGTGTCTATTTCTATCTTACCATTTAATGCTTTATATTGAAATCCTCTATATATTTGTTTCTCTCATGAAACTTAAGCTCTTCAAGATCAGTTATCTTTTCCTATTATTTGTGTACCCAAGCACAATTTCAATTAGACAGTAGACACTGGATAACTATTTGTTGAATTGTGTTAGTGATTTCCTACCACTGAATGTGATCAAACAAACATTAAAATCATTATCTAGCACAAAGGTTCTCCAAGTGTGATCCCAGACCAACACCATCACTGTCATCTGGGAACTTGTTAGAAATGTAAGTTCTCTGGTTCTACTCCAGATCTGCAGAATCAGAAACTTTGGGTGAGGGGGTCTCAGCAATCTGTTTCAATAAACTCTCCAGGTAATTCTGATGTACATTAAAGTTTGAGAACCACTATGTCAGGGGTTTTGTTTGACCTTTGGATGAGGCACACATCTAAATGCCTTTTAAGTTGTCTTCTAATGCTGAAATTCCAAGATCGTAGGACAATTCCTGCAACTTCCACTTCCAAAATAACGTCTTTTATTCTTTCTATATTTAAATTTGAATCAAGTTTAGGAGGAAAATTGCTTCAAAAGTTGTTTTCTTATTTTTGATTAGTTTAGTGGTCTAATAGAATTATTAGGAAGCAGACTGTTCTTTGGACACCTTTATTCTAAATATGGGAATTAGATGTTAAATGAGTGTTTTAGAGGCAGATCCAAGGGCCTTCAGTGGCTTTGCCTCTCATCTACAGCTCTTTTTTTTTTTTTTTTTGTCTGCACATGGAGTTGTCAGTATTTTACTTTATTTTATTTTATTTTATTTTATTTTTTTTAAATTTTATTTTCTCGATATACATTGTGGCTGATTATTGCTCCCCATCACCAAAACCTCCCTCCCATCTCCCTCCCCCCCTCCCCCCCAACAATGTCCTTTCTGTTTGCTTGTCGTATCAACTTCAAGTAATTGTGGTTGTTATATCATCTACAGCTCTTGACTCCTCTATACAGTTACAGCTTTCAGACTCCATTTGAAATAACAGCAGTACACTTTTAAAGCCATAAGACTTGGGCTGAGACAGCTACTTTCTAATTCCCCCATAAGAACTTGACACTACCAGATTTTCAATATTTTACTTTATGCTGATTCCTTGAAAAAGCAACTCTCCTATGAATGTTAATGTGGTTGCTTGTCTGTCTTATGATTGTTTTCCAGTGTATGAAAAAAAGTCCAATTTAATGCCAACCATTAATCATATCTTAGGGCATTTGGATCTGAACATGAAAGGTATACATCTTAAGAAAATCTATCATGATTACAGTGAAATACAGACAAAAAGGAATGGTGTTAATATGATCAAGGACTTATTGGACATAAATTTTGAGATCAAAGTTATTATATATGACACTTCAGAAAGCTATGTAGTCTCCAAGCACTCTAGCTAATGAACAGTTCTACTGTGATATTGTGCCACATATCTTTAATGGCATCTGACCTCTTGCTACTGTGGCATACTATTCAAGGTGCCTAGGGACATAACAACAATGAAAATATCACTTTATTATTCTGTTCTTCTTCCTCCCTTTATCATTAAAAATAAGGGAAGAAATACATATATGGCTTTTATGAAGAAATACGTATATAACCTTAATGGCTATTATAGCCAACCCATCTTTTTAAAATTTATTTTATTGTAATTTATAATATCAAATTGTATGTTTACAACCTCTATTGCCTATAGTTGCTATTAAGAATAACTTAGATCAGGGGAAAAGCTGAAAGCTTTTCCTTTAAGAACAGGAACTAGACAAGGATGCCCACTCTCACCACTCCTATTCAACATAGTGTTGGAAGTACGAGCCAGAGCAATCAGAGAAGAGAAGGAAATAAAGGGCATCCAGATTGGAAAAGATGAAGTTAAACTGTCCCTGTTTGCCGATGACATGATCCTATATATCAAACAGCCTAAAACCTCTACAAAAAAACTGTTGGAATTGATAAATGATTTCAGCACAGTAGCAGGATACAAAATCAACACACAAAAATCAGTAGCATTTCTTTTCTCCAATAGTGAACATGCAGAAAGAGAAATCAAGAAAGCCTGCCCATTTACAATAGCCACCAAAAAAATAAAATACTTAGGAATTGAGTTAACCAAGGAGGTGAAAAATCTCTATCATGAGATATACAAACCACTGCTGAGAGAAATTAGAGAGGATACAAGAAGATGGAAAGATATTCCATGCTCTTGGATTGGAAGAATCAACATAGTGAAAATGTCCATACTACCCAAAGTGATATACAAATTCAATGCAATCCCCATCAAAATTCCAAAGACATTTTTCTCAGAAATGGAAAAAACTATCCAGACATTTATATGGAACAATAAAAGACCACGCATAGCCAAAGCAATGCTGAGCAAAAAAAAATAAAGCTGGAGGCATAACACTACCTGACTTTAAGCTATACTACAAAGCTATAATAACCAAAACAGTATGGTACTGGCATAAAAACAGACACACTGACCAATGGAATAGAATAGAGAATCCAGAAATCAACCCACACACTTACTGTCAGCTGATCTTTGACAAAGGCACCAAGCCTATTCACTGGGGAAGGGACTGCCTCTTCAGCAAATGGTGCTGGGATAACTGGATATCCATATGCAGGAGAATGAAACTAGATCCATACCTCTCGCCGTATACTAAAATCAACTCAAAATGGATTAAGGATTTAAATATACATCCTGAAACAATAAAACTTCTTAAAGAAAACATAGGAGAAACACTTCAGGAAATAGGACTGGGCACAGACTTCATGAATACGACCCCAAAAGCACAGGCAACCAAAGGAAAAATAAACAAATGGGATTATATCAAACTAAAAAGCTTCTGCACAGCAAAAGAAACAATTAAAAGAGTTAAAAGACAACCAACAGAATGGGAGAAAATATTTGCAAAATATATATCTGACAAAGGATTAATATCCAGAATATATAAGGAACTCAAACAACTGTACAAGAAGAAAACAAGCAACCCAATTAAAAAATGGGCAAAAGAGCTAAATAGGGATTTCACTAAGGAAGATATCGAAATGGCTAACAGACATATGAAAAAATGCTCAACATCACTCTGCATCCGGAAAATGCGAATCAAAACCACATTGAGATACCATCTAACTCCAGTTAGGATGGCTAAAATCCAAAAGACTCTGAACGATAAATGCTGGCGAGGCTGCGGAGAAAAAGGAACTCTCATACATTGTTGGTGGGACTGCAAAATGGTGCAGCCTCTATGGAAAATGATATGGAGGTTCCTCAAACAATTGCAGATAGATCTACCATACGACCCAGCTATCCCACTGTTGGGAATATACCCAGAGGAATGGAAATCATCAAGTCGAAGGTATACCTGTTTCCCAATATTTATCGCAGCACTCTTTACAATAGCCAAGAGTTGGAACCAGCCCAAATGCCCATCATCAGACGAGTGGATACGGAAAATGTGGTTCATCTACACAATGGAATACTACTCAGCTATAAAAACGAATGAAATACTGCCATTTGCAACAACATGGATGGACCTTGAGAGAATTATATTAAGTGAAACAAGTCAGGCACAGAAAGAGAAATACCACATGTTCTCACTTATTGGTGGGAGCTAAAAATTAATATATAAATTCACACACACACACACACACACACACACACACACACACAAAAAAAAAAAAAACCGGTGGGGGGGGAAGAAGTTATAACAACCACAATTATTTGAAGTTGATACAACAAGCAAACAGAAAGGACATTGTTGGGGGGGAGGGGGGGAGGGAGAAGGGAGGGAGGTTTTGGTGATGGGGAGCAATAATCAGCCACAATGTATATCGACAAAATAAAATTAAAAAAAAAAAAAAAGAATAACTTAGATCATAAACCATATAAATATAAGCACTTCAGCATATATTATTTCTGGGATTATATATTAAAATAAAGCATGCTGTCTTTTATATCCCAGGTAGTATATCTTTTACTTTAACTTAACTAACATTTGCAAATGTTAGTTTCCATGTGCAGGCACTATGAGGACCCCAGAAATACTAAACAAACAGTAAGGTTTAGTTCTTGCTTTCAAGGAGCTTGTAGCCTTTAACCAAGGAAGACATATAAATAAACAAAAAATGGTTATGCTAACACATTTAATTAGCACATATTTAGCCTACAACACATTTTTACTTCATTTAATTAATGATTAGAATATGTAGCTGATACACCCTGGTTATAACATCCCTGATTTTTTTTTCCTACTTTTTTTTTTTTTTTTCCTTCTGGCAGGTAGCTGGTACAGGGATCAAACCCTGAATGCTGATGTTGTCAGCACCACTCTCTAACCAACTGAGCTAATTAACCAGACCAATGTCCCTGCTTTTGTGAATGTCTCTAATCTTGCTATGGTGGCAGGTGATATGGAGGGTCTTTTTGGATAATTTCCTCATCATTGCCTCAGGAGTTTCTATGCTCATTGTATTAGTTTGCTAGGGCTGCCACAACAAGGTACCATGGACTGGGTGGCTTAAACAATGTGAGACTAGAAGTCTGACATCAAGGTGTTGTTAGGGTTGATTTCTTCTGCAGCCTCTCTCCTTGGCTTGTAAATGACCATTTTCTCCCAGTGTCTTTACTTGGTCTTCCTCTGTACATATTTGTGCTCGAATCTCTTAATAGGAGGGCAGTCACATTGGATTATGGCCCACTCTAATGACTTCATTTTAACTTAATTACCCCTTTAAATACCTTATCTCCGAATATGGTCACATTCTGATGTACTGGGGATAAGGACATCAACATGTGAATTTTTGAGGGGACACAATTCAGCATGTATAACACCATCATTCTATCACCTCTGAAGCATTCTATTCCAATACACCAAATTCCCACCATAAACTTCTATAGCTTCAGTTCTATCACTAAACCGTTATCAACATCTCCAGTGTTGGTCTTTTGTTCTCTGGAGCCATCATTTCTCCATGGCTTTACATAATTTCCATCCATCAAGTGTTCATAAGGACTTCAATCGTTGTAATTCAAATAGCCTTAACATTAAGTTTTAATGAATCACCTAAAAATGAAAGTTAGTGCTACTGTGAATTCATGGTTTACAACCTCAGTTGACTTGGTCCCCAGTGCTAGCCAGCAGTCTTTTTATTCATCAGGTCTCTTATCTGTTCCCTTTCACAACCCTCCTCAAACACCCAAACTCGTTTCTATCTCAGCCGACAACTTTGCCTGTTTTCAAAGTGGAAAATGAGTTGTTGAATTTAACTTATTTTTTCATTATGTTGCACAACATTTATTTCTGTAAATAAAATTTATTTATTTACCTTTACCCTTATCTCTTACCTCTAAATGCAAAAGAAGACTACACTCTTCTCTTTAAAACAAATTATTTAATCTCTTCCCATTCTTTTTTTATCCTTAGGAAACTTATCAATTAAAGACTTCTTTAACTTTTGTTTCTCTACTGACTTTTTTTCTTACCAGCATACAAAGATACCCAAGTAGTACACATCTTCAACAAACACAAAACTTCTCATTCTTTGCCTTCATTATCTATGTTTTTACATTCAAGCTTCTTACTAAAGCAATCATTATTTGTCTTCTCCTTTTCCTCACTTTCCAAACAATTTTTCACTCATGTAATTCTGATTTCTGCCTCTATCATACTATTGAACTTGATTTTGTTAATTACCACTGACAACCTTGAGGCTAAAAACAATGCACACTTTTATATATGTATAAATACAGATATATGCATTTCTGCCATTGAAGAAATATACAGGAGGAATCAAATGTATAAAATGCTCCAAAAAACAGAATCAGTTGGTCACTTTAGATTTCTTTGTAATTTAATTTTACATTGTAAATAAGTGACTATTAGTATTTTTTAGAACAGTTATATTTATCATTAATCTCATCATAGCTTTAAGTGAGAGTTCACAGAAGAAAAAATTGTGTAAAATGTGGCAAAGATAGCAGAAGATTGGCAATTTGGATAAGAAGCAGTTTTCCTGTTCTCCAACACATAGCATTATAAAAATGAGCATGACTAAGCAAGCATAAAGGAAGGACTGTGAATATTAGGTTATTTAT
This sequence comes from Cynocephalus volans, assembly GCF_027409185.1. Taxonomy (NCBI): domain Eukaryota; kingdom Metazoa; phylum Chordata; class Mammalia; order Dermoptera; family Cynocephalidae; genus Cynocephalus; species Cynocephalus volans. The sequence goes on from NC_084461.1 coordinate 105,165,758, forward strand.
TATAAGAGTCAATCCTTATGATTGCTTTTCTTCATAAAATGTTCTGTAATATAATGAAATATGCATAAATACAAAATGAATGCTCCATTTCAAAGAATATCTATAGAACTTGTGAGAATAATTTAACAGATAGACATAATTAATGTAATAGTTGTTCAATAACTTAAACTTGTATATAGCAGATAATTGTAGGGGAAAGGTATGAGCCCAATCATGGTTTATTTTTCAAATGAGGCTTGCAGAAATGAATACTTGACAGTGGAGGGTGAAAAAGAAACTCTGACCATGATTAAATAGATATAAAAGTGAATATATGCAACCAGCTATCTTTTCCATAAACCAGCTTTCTTTTCCTTTTACTATTGTAAAGAAAGAGCCAAGACATTTGAAGTTCAGTCATTCTTTATTATGTACATCTGTTAAGTATGGCTTATTTTTTCCTGCTACTTAGAAGTACTGTCTTTAATTTGCCATGACAAATGTTTTCTTTTGTTTTTTTTTCATTTTTTCTGACCAGGAAGGGGATCGCAACCCTTGGCATGGTGTCATCCGCACCATGCTCAGCCAGTGAGCGCACCGGCCTTCCTTATATAGGATCCGAACCTGCGGCCTCGGCGCTACCAGAGCAGCACTCTCCCGAGTGAGCCACGGGGCTGGCCCTGACAAATGTAATTTTTAATTTTATTACAATTAATTTGGGTCTCACCCAATATAACTTGAAAATATGAACATATTTTAAACACCAATGTAATTTTATGGCCTTTAAAGGGAAACCCAAAGTACAATCTGAACAATCTCAGTGTTACCCATAAGACATTAGTGAAACAAATGATTATAGGGAAACTGGAGAGCAGAACAGTTACATGATTTTCTTGAAGTCAAATAGAATCAGAATCACGAGCAGATGGAAAGGCATCATTTAAAAGTTCTCAGTAACAGTCACACCTCACAATGTTTCATGGTTTTGCATTGGTGGCACGAGCATATTTTAATCATTTGAATTAAATTTTGTTGCTTCCTTAGTGATATGTTAATCCTGCAGCAGGGTGGCTGCTTCTAATATCTCCTCTTATTTACTCTCCTAGGAGTTGGAGAAATTTGTGAGGAAACTGTATTTGTAGCTTAACCACTCTTTTCTGGACTACTTTATGTTTCAAACTGCTTATAGCAAATGCAGTTCTGAAAGTATGAACTTCTGGATAGGAATCTTCCTTAATATCAGAAAAGGACTAAACTCTATATGAAATGAAAGCTTAAAAAAATCATAAAACCAGTTCAAATAAATTCATCCACTGCTCTATCTCTTAGGGATGCATGTGGCTTATTGTTTAACCTTTTCTCACCAATCTTCATTTTAGTGCTGAGAGAAGTTTTTAGTTTGGTTTAAGAAGTGAGAAGGAGGTTATAGGGCAAGAATTGCTGAGAAAGGCATCCTGTTGTCTTTAACTTTATAAATACCAATTCTTTAAAATCCCTTATATTTAACATAAACAACAAATCACTCTTTAGGTCACGAAATTCTCATTTGCAGTTTTGTGAGAAGGAAACTTGGTATAATTTCAAGAGGATGGGCTTGACCTTATATTACTTGTGTTGTGTTAATAGTTTACAATCATCTCACCAGTATTTAACACCCTAGACAAAACCCCTACGAGGTTGGTGCCAATATTGTCCCTGTAGTACAACTGGAGCAGCTGATTTTGAGTGGAATGTACAAACTTGTCTATGGCTTCTTCGCTTTATAGTGGCAGAATTGGGACTCAAACCTGTTTGTTTGCTTTCAAAATCACACCTGATTTTAGGCTTCCTGGATCTGGATGTCTTATGTCATTCCCCGGGTTTTGGAAGTTTTCAGTCATTATTTTCTTGAATAAGCTTTCAAGTCATTTTTCTTTCCATTCTCCTAATGAAATTCTTGTAATGTGTATATCGGTCTGTTTAATGGTGTCCCTGACACAAGTCCCTTAAGCTATCTTCACGCTTTTTCATTCTTTTTGTCTTTTTGCAACTCTGACTAGATGATTTTCGATAACCTGTATTTGAGTTCATTGATCCTTTCTTCTCCATTCAGTTTGCTGTTGAATGCCTTTTTTGAACCTTATTTATTTGGAAAATATTTCCCTGTTTTGGTATTTTTTCGACTCTCTGTATTGGCGTCTGCATTAGACAATACATCTATCTTTCCCAGTCTTCACAGACTGGCCTTGTATAGGAGAAGACCCTGACCGATCAGCCTGGCCAGAGATCCTGGGTGCCTCTGAAAATATCGCGCCCGTTCAAACCACCAGCTTTGCTCTTGGAAGCCCCCATGTTCCATCAACTCTCAGAGACAGATGAATTAGAATCTAGACCTTTGGGTAGCAACCAGAAAAGTAGGGGTGGTACATGTGTAGTCTCAAGGCTTCATTTCTCAGCGAGAAGCTGGGAGCTGGGGATTCTCTCTTGATGGTATAAGATTGTGTCAGGAGTAGGGATTATGGTGGGAATATGTATCAGGTTTTCCTACCAGTTTCAATGTGGGTAGTTTTGTATTCACTCAGGATGCAGAAGCCTCTCAACCAGTTGCTGGGTTTACCACAAAGGGAACTGATTTCTGTGTTGTTCAGTCAAAAGTGTCTGTGGGGAGAAAATGTGTATAATGAAATCTAATACAGAGGGTTGTTTTTAGGGTTAATGTTAATAGATATGAAATAGCTCATTTCTTGGCACAAGGCTTGTGATCAAGAAATGTTGCTTCTCTTTTTCCTTTGCTACTTACCTGTCCAATCTATAACTTACATTGGCTCAAATTTTGTGCAACTCAAAGCAGATAAACCAGTGACTGTCATGACCAGTCTTTATTCCCCCCCATACCATTCAAAAAGATAAAAACATTTTTTATTGAGTTTTTTTGTGCAAAGAAATCCTTGGCATGTCTGAAGATAATCACCAACAAAGCACTATGGATTCATAGAGAAGGTAATGAGCTTTTATGCTGGGGACTAGGAGGCAAAGAAAGAAATTTGGGAAAGGCTCAGGGAAGAGATGGCACTTCGAATTGAGCCTTTAAGAATAGTTGCAGTAAGAAAAAAATGGAGCATTCTGGTCAAGATGGTGGAATAGACGGTCCCCAGCATCACTCTCTCCCACAAATCAACCAATTTACCACTATAAAATTTAACATCAGCCCAGCTGGGGCCACTGGAGCTCAGGGGAAGAGGAGGAGAGTCCTACGGAGTTCGTGAAGACAGGAGAAACCACAATGAGAGAAAAAAAATTGCTCTGAACATTTTGGGCTGCAGCTACTTTAAGGCTCCAGCTGCTGAGTGCATGGAGCAGGGGCCAGCAGAAGCTGCAGCTATGCCCTTCAGATGGAGTTACTTGGAGGGGCAGGGGAGAAGAGAGCCTTGCAGCCTGCAGGACAGCAAGACCCCTAATAGGGTTCCTGTGGACCCACACAGGAGCAAGAAGCCAGAACAATTGTAAAAGAGGAGCCATTCAGAGGCTGGTGAATCATCGCAAGGGACCAGCACAGGGCCCATCCCATGGGAAGTGTTTGGAGCTCAGGCGGTGGGGGAGACAGGCCTACCTGGAGAACACTGGGACACAGCAATGACAGCCAATCCATCCCCCAATCAGCACAGGACCACTCAGAGGAGACTAGTCAGGAATGCAGAATTGCATGGGGTGCAGTTTGATGAAAAAACTCAGGCCCAGATTAGAGTTTCTACACAACCTGAGTGCACTGGTCTCTGGAGAGCTGGAAGTACCTATAAGGTCAACCATTAAACCCTGAGCCACACAAAAAGCCTCTCCTAGGGAAACAGCAACAAAGCAGCAATTTAGCTCAACCACACAGCACAAGTCTGGTTCCCACAGGAAGTTCGTCCATTTTAGAAGTAAGCAAAGGACAAAAAATAAGTTCCGGCCCAGGCATACCACCAGCACCTTGGGGCCTGCCAGGGAATGTGAGGTATGGAGCTGGGGACCAGACCCCGCTCCCACATCCAGGCATACCACCAGCTCCTTGGGCTGCCCAGGGACCCAGGACATGGAGAAGGGGACTGGACCCCCCTCCCACAACCAGGCACACTGTGCCAGTGCCTCCAGGCCTGCCCCAGGACCTGAGATCTGGAGCCAGGGACCAGATACTTCCCACAACCAGGCATGCCACCAGCACCAAGGTACATGTCAAAAACATCACCTCCATGTGGGTGGCCCACCACAGCCACCACAAGAAACATGGCTGCCAAAAAAGCAGCTAAACAGGACAACAACCGTGCAGATGGTCCACCAGACACTGGAGTGCATTGACACAAGGAGAGTCACCAGCAGAGATAAAGAAAAGAAGAGGATGTCTTTGTCCACAAAGCCCTTTTCAGAGGGATAGAAGAAGCATCTGCTCTATGATAATATTGGGGGACCTGAACACACCTCTCAGCATTGGGCAGGTCATCTAGGCAACAAATCAACAGAGTAACCATTATACTTTCAGAAGGAGAGAAGAAATCTAAAGTAATTAGAGGGGGGCAGGGGGGAGGAAGAGGGAGATGTGGACAGATTGGAGAAGGGGCATAAAGAATAATTATGATTTGTAACAATATATATGCTAGTAATATTGATATGATCAACATATCTCAATGTTGAACCCCAGTAATATGCATAATCAATTTTGATTCAATAAAAATTAAAAAAAAAAAATGGAGAAGGAAGCAACTGCATTTCATGCAATGGAAACTGCTTGAGCAACAGCAAAGAGTACACAGTGGATTAGTGGATCAGAGAAACAGCCAGCACTAGGGGTGATTTCAAGATAAAAGTCAGGGAGAAATATAGAATAAAATGGAACTCTTACGGCAGGAGAGAACACTGTTTTTGAGCATCTTGAATGCTTTTAAAATTAGTGTTCCTTGTTTATTTAGATTATACTGCATAGTCAATAAATGTTTTTCACCTTGACTGCTTCTGGGTAGCAAAACAACTATTTTGAATTATTTTGGCCTTGATCTTACCAACAACTAAGAAATAATTTGTTTCATCAAATGTGGCAATGCCTAAACTTATGATATAATGGTCTGAAAGACAATAAATGTTGCAAAACAATTAATTTTCTTTTTTTTAAAAAACCTCGCTGCATAAGGCCTTTAATACTATTATTTGTGCTCATTCCACTGTCTTTTAAAGTTCAGACACATCAGCCTTATAAGTATAGCATAAAGAGAACTCTTTGAAGAGGTTTGGTAAAATTCTTTGTTTCATAACACTTGAAGACTACTTAGTTCAACCAATTTATCAAGCAACTCTAAAGAAGACTTGCTGACATTAAGAAATGCTTTTCAATCATTTGTTTTAACTGTCATGATTCATGAACTATATGTGAATCCAATCCTTCAAAGTGTTTATTAACTCTACAAAATTCTGGTGTGCCTTAAGATTTGTCTTCCTGAATTAAATGAAAATCATGTGGTTACAGGGTTTATAAGATCACACATTTGAACTAAAATCTTAAAGGCAGAGAATAAAAAGTAGATGTTCAGAAAGGGTGATTCTATTTGTCTAGAGCAAATACTGTGTTTGATAACTAATTAAAATAGCTCCTAAATATTACAATTCACTAAAAGCAAACATATATAGTTTACATATGTTTATGTGTATGCATTTAAAATAACTACCTTGAGCTTCAAATGTAATTTTTTTCCTTTGCTAAAATAAAGGCAAACTCTGAAGTCTGCTCTGTTTTTCACACGCTTGTAACTTGGGATATTTAAAGGGTATTCTTTGGATCTAGCCTCTTTTCCTGAAGAAATTTCAAATTAAATAAGTGATTGTCAATTCATGTCCTCAATATTCAGCTTGATTTCTTAAAGACAATGACTTTTCTAGGCCACACAATAATCTATTTTATGCAGCTTTGCATTTATGCAGCATATCTTCTTAATCATCAAGTTTATATTAGTAATCTTATTTCATGGGAGTGGGTACTTTTTAATGTTCTGCGTTTTTCCTGTTCATTGTCCTGATAGTGACAGAACAGCTGAGTGTTTATTAAATGTCTGATGTAGTGTATGAGAGTGACTATAGACTATATCCCTTTCATAAGCACATCATTTATTTATAAAAATTATGGTTTTTGTAGTTTGGCTCTCACTTTATAATCTAATTTTAGTTGTGTGCATATATATTATATATATACACACACATTACATATATGTAAAAATACTGTTTACCCAGGCTTTTTCCATTTCCATTCAAACTCTTCCCATGATTAATTAAACTATTTTATCTGTGTTACAGTGAAGAGATAAACAATATGATTAAAGACAGTCAAGCCATGAAAATATAATTCAAAAACACATTATCTAACATTACCTTAGTTGCCCCTTCTTTGTAAAACAAATCCTGGCCTAAGGAAAGGTATTTAAGTAAACAATAAAGAACATAGAAAAATATTTGAAAATATGTACACAAAAGTCTTATTATACTGGTGCATTAGTCTGTTTCTCGTGCTTATAACAAAATAATGGGAAATGCATAATTTATAAGAAAACAAAATTTATTGCTTACAGTTTTGGAAGCTGGGCAGTCCAATGTCCAGGGAACACGTCTTGTGAGGGTCTTCCTTGGTGGTGGCATCAGCAACAGTGTATCACATTGCAAGATGGCAAAAGCAGAGAGAGAGAGACTCTCATGTGCTCTCCTTTAAAGCCATCAGAGCCGTACCCATGACCACCATTATTAATCCATTCACTAGGCATGGTCCTCAGAATCTAATCACCTCTTCAAGGCCCCACCTTTCAAGTACCATAATAGGATTTCCCACCCTCAACATTTACAGTGGGGATTAAGCTTCAATGACTTAAAACTTTGAGGACACAATTCAATCCATATCAACGGGTTATATCTGAGGAATGAAAGTGGAGGCAGAAGGTGAAAAAATCCTTTTTAAATTTTTATTTCCCATGTTCATAAGCTACTTTTGGAATTAAAGAAAGTCATTATAATGTGTTATGAGTTAATATTTCCATAAGTATGAATTCTAAATATTGTATATACTGAAAACTATAAAACATTAATGAAAGAAATTGAAGACATAAATAAATGGAAAGATATCCTGTGTTCATGGATTGGAAGCCTTAATATTGTTAAAATGTCCACACTACCCAAAGTGATCTATACCTTCAATGCAATCCCTATCAAAATTCCAATATTATTTTCCATAAAAATAGAAAAAAACATCCTAAAATTCATACGGAATCACAAAAGATCTGGAATAGCCAAGGCAATCATGAGCTAAAAAACCAACCAAACAAACAGAAAAACAAAGCTGGAAGCATCACACTTCCTGACATCAAACTATACCACAATGTGATAATATTCAATATGGCACAGTACTAGTATAAAAATAGATTCATTGAACAATGGGACAGAATAGAGAGCGCAGAAATGAACCCACACATGTGTGTCAATTGATTTTCAGCAAAAGTGCCAGAGTACACAATGGGAAAAGGACAGTCTTTTCAATAAATGGTACTGTTTTCAATAAATGGAAAAGTGGACATTCATATGCAGAAGAATGAAATTGAAACTTTATCTCACACCATATACAGAAATCAACTTAAAATAGATTAAAGACTTAAACATAAGACTTGAAACTGTAAAACTACTGGAAGAAAATATAGGGGAAAAGTGACATGACATTGGTCTGGGCAATGATTTTATAGATTTGAACCAAAAAGCTCAGGCAACAAAATTAAAACTAGACAAATGAGATTACATCAAACTGAAAGTTTCTGTACACAAAGGAAACAGTTAACAGAGTGAGGAGACATCTTACAGATTGGGAGAAAATATTTGCAAGCCATACACTTGATAAGGGTTGATATCTAAAATAGATAATAAACTCAATTCTATAGGGAAAAAAACCCAACAAATAATCCAATTAAAAATGGGCAAAGGACCTTAGTAGACATTTCAACGCAAAATGGACAACAGATATATGAAAAAATGCTCAACATAACTAATCATTAGGGAAATGCAAATTACAATAACAGTGAGATATCACCTCACATTTGTTAGAATGACTATTATCAAAAAGACAAAAGACAAGTGGTGTTGAGGATATGGAGAAAAGAGAATCTTTCTACACTGTTGGTGGGAATGTAAATTAGTACAGCCATTATGGAAAACTTTATGAAGTTTCCTTAAAAAACTAAAGATAGAACTACAATATGATCTACTAATCCCACTTTTGGGTATTTATCCAAAAGATTTGAAATCAGTGTGTTAAAGAGATATGTCCACTCCCATGTTCATTGCAGTACTATTTACAGTAGCCAAGTTATGAAATCAAGCTAAGTGTCCATCAGCAGATGATTGGATACAGAAAATGTATTACATACATATACACAATGGAGTACTACTGTCCTTTAAAAAAGAAAGCAATTTTGTCATTTGCGACAACATGGATGAAATTGGAGAACATTATGGTAAATGAAATAAGCCATACACAGAAAGACAAATCCTGCACGTTCTCACTTGCATGTGGAATCTAAAACAATTCACATTCTCACTTGCATGTGGAATCTAAAACAATTCACCTCAAATGTCAAAGAAACAGAGAGTAGAATGGTGATTACCAGAGGCTAGGGCCATGAGGGGAATGGGGTTCAAAGGGTACAAAGTCTCAATTAGATAGCAGAAATAAGTTTTTTTTTCTTTGAGATATATTGCACAGCATGGTAAATATAACAATAATGTATTGTACATTTCAAAATTGCTGAGAGTAAATTTCGTGTTCTCACCACCAATATGATAAGCATTTGAGATGATGGATATGTTAACTAGCTTGATTTAATTATTCTAAGTCCAGATTTGTTAACCTAATCTCTTGCAAAGAGTCAGAGAATCTTATATATACATATGAGAAAAACATAGCAAGCTAACAATAGCCTGTGTTCCAGATGCATACATCTCTATTCCATACATGTCTGTAATGTTTTAAGTTTGTTGTTTGACTTTGAGCATTTTATAAACTCTTTAGGTCTTTTAAAATGGGGAAGTTTAAACAAGATAATTTCTAAGATGTTTTTAGGTGTAATATTTTATGAACATGAAATTAATGCTTTGGAAATTGATTAACATCTAAGAAGCTATTAAAAAATAGAATTGTGCATAGACCAACAAGTATCACACCCACATTAGACTGAAATAGTTAGAATACATGAAGAATAAGCTGTTTGAATAAAAAAAACACATTATTATAAATATCTTTTATTAAAAAATTACTATATGCTAGGATCTGTATCCTCACATCAATTATATGAAGTAGGGATAATTGTTATCTTATTTCACAGATGAGGAAATTGCTGTAGAGAGAAGTTTATCATCTTACTAAGTTTACACAGCCAGTAAGTGGTGGTTTAGACTTTTAACTCAGGTGGTCCATCTTCAGAACACATATTTTTAATTACTGCCCTATTTCCAGGTAGTGATTGGTTGGCCAGAAATATCATTTTTGTATTCAGTCCTGGTGGCTGAAAATTTCTATAAAGATTATTTCATTTCTGTACCTTAATTCTTTGAATACAACTCACTTTTGCCTCCACTGAAGATTTTTTCTTTTTCTTTTTCTTTTTTAATTTTATTTTGTCCATATACATTGTAGCTGATTATTGCTCCCCATCACCAAAACCTCCCTCCCTTCTCCCTCCCCCCCTCCCCCCCAACAATGTCCTTTCTGTTTGCTTGTCGTATCAACTTCAAATAATTGTGGTTGTTATATGTTCTTCCCCCCCCCCCCGGTTTGTGTGTGTGTGTGTGTGTGTGAATTTATATATTAATTTTTAGCTCCCTCCAATAAGTGAGAACATGTGGTATTTCTCTTTCTGTGCCTGACTTGTTTCACTTAATATAATTCTCTCAAGGTCCATCCATGTTGTTGCAAATGGCAGTATTTCATTCGTTTTTATAGCTGAGTAGTATTCCATTGTGTAGATGTACCACATTTTCCGTATCCACTCATCTGATGATGGACATTTGGGCTGGTTCCAACTCTTGGCTATTGTAAAGAGTGCTGTGATGAACATTGGGGAACAGGTATACCTTCGACTTGATGATTTCCATTCCGCTGGGTATATTCCCAACAGTGGGATGGCTGGGTCGTATGGTTGATCTATTTGCAATTGTTTGAGGAACCTCCATACAATTTTCCATAGAGGCTGCACCATTTTGCAGTCCCACCAACAATGTATGAGAGTTCCTTTTTCTCCGCAGCCTCGCCAGCATTTATCGTTCATAGTCTTTTGGATTTTAGCCATCCTAACTGGGGTTAGATGGTATCTCAATGTGGTTTTGATTTGCATTTCCTGGATGCTGAGTGATGTTGAGCATTTTTTCATATGTCTGTTGGCCATTTGTATATCTTCCTTAGAGAAATGTCTACTTAGCTCTTTTGCCCATTTTTTAATTGGGTTGCTTGTTTTCTTCTTGTAAAGTTGTTTGAGTTCCTTATATATTCTGGATATTAATCCTTTGTCAGATGTATATTTTGCAAATATTTTCTCCCACTCTGTTGGTTGTCTTTTAACTCTTTAATTGTTTCTTTTGCTGTGCAGAAGCTTTTTAGTTTGATATAATCCCATTTGTTTATTTTTCCTTTGGTTGCCCGTGCTTTTGGGGTCGTATTCATGAAGTCTGTGCCCAGTCCTATTTCCTGAAGTGTTTCTCCTATGTTTTCTTTAAGAAGTTTTATTGTCTCACGGTATATATTTAAATCCTTAATCTATTTTGAGTTGATTTTAGTATACGGTGAGAGGTATGGATCTAGTTTCATTCTCCTGCATATCGATATCCAGTTATCCCAGCACCACTTGCTGAAGAGGCAGTCCCTTCCCCAGTGAATAGGCTTGGTGCCTTTGTCAAAGATCAGATGGCAGTAAGTGTGTGGGTTGATTTCTGGATTCTCTATTCTATTCCATTGGTCAGTGTGTCTGTTTTTATGCCAGTACCATACTGTTTTGGTTATTATAGCTTTGTAGTATAGCTTAAAGTCAGGTAGTGTTATGCCTCCAGCTTTATTTTTTTTGCTCAGCATTGCTTTGGCTATTCGTGGTCTTTTATTGTTCCATATAAATGTCTGAATAGTTTTTTCCATTTCTGAGAAAAATGTCTTTGGAATTTTGATGGGGATTGCATTGAATTTGTATATCACTTTGGGTAGTATGGACATTTTCACTATGTTGATTCTTCCAATCCAAGAGCATGGAATATCTTTCCATCTTCTTGTATCCTCTCTAATTTCTCTCAGCAGTGGTTTGTAGTTCTCATTATAGAGATTTTTCACCTCCTTGGTTAACTCAATTCCTAAGTATTTTATCTTTTTGGTGGCTATTGTAAATGGGCAGGCTTTCTTGATTTCTCCTTCTGCATGTTCACTATTGGAGAAAAGAAATGCTACTGATTTTTGTGTGTTGATTTTGTATCCTGCTACTGTGCTGAAATCATTTATCAATTCCAACAGTTTTTTTGTAGAGGTTTTAGGCTGTTCGATATATAGGATCATGTCATCTGCAAACAGGGACAGTTTGACTTCATCTTTTCCAATCTGGATGCCCTTTATTTCCTTCTCTTCTCTGATTGCTCTGGCTAGTACTTCCAACACTATGTTGAATAGGAGTGGTGAGAGTGGGCATCCTTGTCTAGTTCCTGTTCTTAAAGGAAAAGCTTTCAGCTTTTCCCCATTCAGGATGATATTGGCAGTGGGTTTGGCATATATGGCTTTAATTATGTTGAGATACTTTCCCTCTATACCTAACTTATAGAGGGTCTTTGTCATGAATGAGTGCTGAACTTTATCAAATGCTTTTTCAGCATCTATAGAGATGATCATATGGTCCTTGTGTTTGAGTTTATTAATATGGTGTATCACATTTATTGATTTGCGTATGTTGAACCAACCTTGCATCCCTGGCATGAATCCCACTTGATCGTGATGAATAATTTTTCGTATGTGTTGCTGTATTCTGTTTGCTAGTATTTTAGTGAGGATTTTTGCATCTATATTCATCAAGGATATTGGCCTGTAGTTTTCTTTTTTGGTTATATCTTTACCTGGTTTTGGTATCAGGATGATGTTTGCTTCATAGAATGAGTTTGGGAGATTTGCGTCCGTTTCAATCTTTTGGAATAGTTTGTAAAGAATTGGTGTCAATTCCTCTTTGAATGTTTGGTAAAATTCTGCTGATAACAGCTTCAATCTCCTTTATTGTTATTGGTCTGTTCAAATTTTCTACGTCTTCATGGTTCAGTTTTGGGAGCTTGTGTGTGTCCAGAAATTTATCCATTTCCTCCAGATTTTCAAATTTGTTGGCGTATAGTTGTTTATAGTAGTCGTGAATGATTCCTTGTATTTCAGATGAATCAGTTGTAATATCGCCTTTTTCATTTCTAATTTTTGTTATTTGAGTCTTCTCTCTTCTTTTTTTTGTTAGCCATGCTAATGGTTTGTCAATTTTATTTATCTTTTCAAAAAACCAACTTTTTGATTCGTTGATCTTTTGAATTTGTTTTTGGTTTTCAATTTCATTCAGTTCTGCTCTGATCTTAATGATTTCTTTCCGTCTGCTAACTTTAGGTTTGGATTGTTCTTGTTTTTCTAGTTCTTTAAGGTGAAGTGTTAGGTTGTTCACTTGCCATCTTTCTATTCTTCTGAAGTGAGCGTTTAATGCAATACATTTTCCCCTCAATACTGCTTTTGCAGTATCCCACAGGTTTTGGTATGATGTATCATTGTTTTCATTAGTTTCAATAAACTTTTTGATTTCCTGCTTGATTTCTTCTTGGACCCATATGTCATTAAGTAGAATGCTGTTTAATTTCCATGTGTTTGTATAGTTTCCAGAGTTTTGTTTGTTATTAATTTCTAGTTTTAATCCATTGTGGTCTGAGAAGATACATGGGATAATTGCAATTTTTTTGAATTTATTGAGACTTGATTTGTGACCTAATATGTGATCTATCCTGGAGAATGATCCATGTGCTGATGAGAAGAATGAGTATTCTGAGGTTGTTGGGTGGAATGTTCTGTAGATATCTGCCAATTCCAATTGGTCTAGAGTCTTGTTTATATCTTGTGTTTCTCTACTGATTCTTTGCCTAGATGATCTGTCTAATATTGACAGTGGAGTGTTCAGGTCCCTGCTATTATGGTATTAGTGTCTATTTCCTTCTTTATGTCTAATAGAGTTTGTTTTATAAATCTGGCTGCTCCAACATTGGGTGCATACATATTTATGATTGTTATGTCTTCTTGATGGATCAGACCTTTTATCATTAAGTAGTGTCCCTCATTGTCTCTTTTTATGGTTTTTAGTTTAAAGTCTATTTTGTCAGATATAAGAATAGCTACTCCAGCTCGTTTTTCTTTTCTGTTTGCATGGTAAATCTTTTTCCATCCTTTGACTCTTAGTCTGTGTGAAACTTTATGGTGAGGTGGGTCTCTTGTAGGCAGCATATAGTTGGGTCCTGCTTTTTGATCCAGTCAGCCAGTCTGTGTCTTTTAATTGGGGAATTTAAGCCTTTAACATTAAGAGTTGTTATTGAAAGGTGTTGATTTATTCCTAGTATTTTATTGGTTGTTTGGTTGTCTTAGGTGTCTTTTGTTCCTTGCTTTCTGATTTACTGTTTGGTTTCTTTGTTTTTTGGTTCCTTAGGTTGTAGATAGTGTTTTTGTTAGCTTGTTTTCTCTTCATGAATGCCATTTTTATTGTACTAGCGGGTTTAGATTTTTCTTGGGTTTTTATGGCAGTGGTAGTTATTTTTCAGGAACCAAACCCAGTACTCCCTTGAGGATTTCTTGTAAGGGTGGTCGTGTGGTAGTGAACTCCCGCAGTTTTTGTTTGTCTGAGAAATATACTATTTGCCCCTCATTTTGGAAGGAGAGCCTTGCAGGGTAGAGTATTCTTGGCTGGCAATCTTTGTCTTTTAGTATTTTGAAAATATCATTCCATTCCTTTCTAGCTTTTAGGGTTTGTGATGAAAAGTCTGATGTTAACCTGATTGGGGCTCCCTTATAGGTGATTTGACGCTTCTCTCTTGCAGCTTTTAAGATTCTCTCTTTGTCTCTGAGTTTTGCCAATTTGACTATGACATGTGTTGGAGAAGGCCTTTTTGGGTTGAATACGTTTGGAGATCGTTGAGCTTCCTGGATCTGAAGATCTGTGCTTTTTCCTATACCTGGGAAGTTTTCTGCCATTATTTTGTTGATTATGTTTTCAATGGAATCTCCATTTTCCTCCCCTTCTGGAATACCCATGACTCGGATATTTGAGCGCTTGAGGTTGTCTGATATCTCTCTCAGATTTTCTTCCATGTCCTTGATTCTTTTTCTTTCTTTTTGTCTGCTTGTGGTATTTCAAACAGCCCATCTTCAAGTTCAGAGGCTCTCTCTTCAACTTCGACAAGCCTGCTGGTTAAACTCTCCGTTGTGTTTTTTATTTCGCTGAATAACTTCTTCAGTTCAGGACATTGATTTCCTTGTACATTTCCTCTTTCAGATCCTGTATACTTTTCCTCATTTCATCATGATGTCTAGCTGAGTTTTCTTGTATCTCATTCAGTTTCCTTAGAATTATCACTCGAAATTCCTTGTCAGTTATTCCAAGGGCTTCTTGTTCTATAGGATCTAGAGTTTGAGATTTATTAACTTTTGGTGGTGTACTTTCTTGATTTTTTGTATTTCTGGTGTCTTTTTTTTGGTGTTTATTCATTGTGGCAGGGGGTTTCACAGTCCACCAGTTTGAGACTAATGACTAACTAGGATGTTGCTGTGGTTGCCAATTTGTTATGGCTCCCGCCGTGACTGCTCAGTTGGCCTCTAGTTTCTTGTGTGTGTGGTTGCCTCGGGTCTTGGGCTTCTCCGGGGATCCACCTTTCTGGTCAGCTTGTACTCTGCTGGGCTGGTGGATCACGTACCACAGGGTGTGTGATCTCTGTTGAGCTTTCACTTTCTGTACAGGACTTCTCCCCGTTCCGTGTGCTCTGGCCCCGGCTGTTAGATCGTGCAGTGGCGACCCCACCGGGTGTGTGGTTTCTGTTGAGTCTCCGCCTCCCTGGCCGCACGTCTCCCCCCTCTGTGCACACTGTGCTGGGCTGGGGTGTGTCTTCTGTACGCCTTGTCTATCAGCTGGGCCTTCAAGACCCTGCTCAGCACCGCCTCACCCAGGAAGTCTACCAGGTTTCTGCTAGGCACAGACGACTGGTCTCTCTGGGTGCCTTTGTAGCACTGTGTAGATCTTTCTCAGGTCTTGTTCACCTTTGTATTCCCCCGGTATAAACCGAGTCTAGTGCCCGCCTGCAGCCTGCTCTCCGGCAGGTTCAAGCGGACCTGGGAACTCTCCTACCACACTATTCCCAACCAGAAATTCATTAGGCTTTTTTTCCAAACTGGTGGTCGCAGAGATGGTATCTGCCTCCTAGTAACAGGAAGTTTACTGGGCCGGAGTCCAGGGTGTGGTGGAGTGACAGTTGGCCCGCCCATACTTCCTTGCCCTCCCAACACTGGTCGGGACGCCCCACGCCCCCAGCCCCGCCAGAGAACCGCGGATGGAGTGGGAGAGGAGGCCGGCCCGCAGGCTCTGGAAAGCCCAGCGCCAGGCCAAGCTAATGGGCTCAGTGATGGCTGAGCAGGGCGGAGCTGCCCGGATCTGGGAAAATGGAGGCAGCACCGGGGCGGTGAGTGGCCTGGTGGTGTAGGCGGGAGCCGCGTGGGCATCCACCTCCCGAACAGAGCTGTGCCAGGGATCACTCACAGTGCTGTGCCAGGTCGGGTGCTCGCTCTCTGTCTCTGGTTTGTCGCCTTCCGTGTTCTCGGCGCTGCCGCCTCGGGCTGTTCAGTCGCGGCGCGGCTCGGGCACTCCCAGGAGTCTTCTTTAATGCCGGTCTGAAACCTCGAATCCTGAATAGGGCAGCTGGCCGCCTTCAGTGCGGCCCCAGCCTCCGGGATCCTGGCTGCATCCACAGCAGCCCTGGCGCCGTGTTCCCTGTTTCAAGACTCGCTTTTGCAGCTAAGAATCAGTTCTTTTCCTGCTCCACACTTCAAAGCTGTTGCCTGTAAATGAGGCAGCCTCTCCTGCCGGGGGCAAAGTGGCGTTGAGCCCCCACGACCGGCCAGCAGCTGTAGTCCTCCCTTAAGAGATGGTGAGAGGAAGGTCCACAAGTTTCCCGGCTGCTTGAGGCCCAGTGGCCGCCTTTTACACCTCAGCTACTCCACGCCAGCCGCCGCAGCTGCCGCCATCTTGAAACTCCCACTGAAGATTTTTTCACATGTAAATTAAATGTTTACTTATGTTTTTTTGTTCTGAAGACCACACATTTTGGAGATTAGGTTAAATTTGTACTTATAACCTGCAGCTATCTCAAAAATTGGCTTTAAAAATAAATTTCCAATATTTTCTCACTAAAAGTAGAGTTCTTGGAAAAAACTTAATATTTGAGGATAGTTTTATTTTAAGTTCTGGCAAATGCATTTTATTTAAAAAAAAACTTTTAAAATTATTTTCTTATTTATTAGAACATAATTGATTATACATATTAGTGGGGTATAGAGTTGAATATCAACACCCGTGTACGATATGTGATGATCAAATCAGGATAATTAGTACATTCATTATTATAAAACGTAATCATTCTTTGTGTCCATTAAACAATTACTCACTAACCTCCCCTCCACTCCCCGTTTTCCACTTCTAGTAACCACAGTTCTATTCTCTCCCTTTGAAAGTTAAACACATTATTGTGATCTTTCTTTCTTCCTCTCTGTCTGTCTTTCTTAATTTCTTTGTTTTTTAAACTACCACTTTGAGTGAGGGAATGTGGTATCACTCTTTTTGTGCCTGGCTTATTTCACTTAACATAATTTTCTCCAAGCTCATCTATGTTGCTGCAAATGGCAGAATTTCATTCTTTTTTACGGCTGAGTAGTATTCCATTGTGTATATATAACACCATTTCCTTATCCAGTCATCCAAAAATGGACATTTAGGTTGGTTCCATATCTTGGCTATTGTAAATACAGCTGAGATAAACATGGGAGTGCAAGTATCCTTTTAACATGATGATTTCCATTCCTTTGGGTATACACCCAGTAGTGGGATTGTTTGATTATATGACAGTTCTATGCTGTTTTCCATAATGGCTTCACCAATATACAGTCCCACCAGTACTGTAGAGGGTTCCTCTTTGTCTGCACGCTTGCCAGCATTTGTTATCCTGTCTTTGATAACAGCCAGTCTAACTGGCGAGAGATGATATCTCATGTGGTTTTGATTTGCATTTCTCTGAGGATTAGTGATGTTGAGCATTTTTTCAAGTGTCTGTTGGCTATTTGTATGTCATCCTTTGAGAGATGTTTATTCAGCTCTTTTGCCCATTTTTAATTGGATTATTTGTTTTTTTACTGTTGAGTTGTTTGAGTTCCTTGTATAATCTGGATATTAATTCCCTGTTGAATATATAGTTTGCAAAGAAACATCTGGATCTGGGCAAAGTGGAGCTGATGGCACCCAGGCTGGCCATTGGCAAGGAGCAAGAAGAAATGCTGTTTAGAGAGAGGGGATGGCTGCAGCTGCAGTGTTCTGGAGCTAGATGATGCTGGCTGTGGCTGGTGACAGAGATGGTGGGAGCTGTGTGGCAGGAGCAGCAGTGGCTGTGGTGAGCAGCAGGACAAACTGCTGTGTGGGGAGATGGGCAGCAGCTCTGGGACCGGATGATGGCCATGGTGGGCTGGGGCATGAGCAAGAAGAGGATTACTACTAGGAAGTGTTCACAGCTGAGCAGATTCTTTTCGCCACAGGGAAAATTTCTGCTGCACTGGCCCTGGTGTCAGAGATATGGTGGCTGAAGCTGAGTGCCTCTTTCTCCTCTCTATGCCACCTTCCTGGGTTTTCATACTCCACAGAGACCTCACCAGACTCCTGCTGCCCTCCCATGCTTTCCCATCGATGTTCTCTTTAGTACTTAGCTGTCCATTCCTTGTTCTGGTCTTTTTCTGTTGGAGACACATGCCCTGGGCACCTCTAGTCCACCATCTTGCCTTCTTCTTCTGGCAAATACATTTTAAATTCAATGTTATGTGCCCTCCAATCCTAAAAGGAGCTCAAATGACCACAGATAATATATATTTGGTAATCTGCTATGGTGTGAACATACTGGAATACATATTTGCTTTGGAAGCAATTGGGAAAATTGGTCAGCTGCATGCAACTCAATAAACATTAATTTTTAATTAAATATCGGAGACAATGTAATCTGGAAATCGCTACAAAAAAGAACTGTAGAAATGAGAGGGAACTTGCAAAATTAAGATAATTATAATTTTGAGGCTACATTCAACTCCCAATGAAATACACTTCTTGGCATATTTCTGGGCTAGATTGCAATGTTTCCTTTATTAATTTTAAGTTTACAGTTTAATACTTAAAAATTATGATTGTAAATTAAATGCTAGTTGGGAAATTTTACCTTTAAAATGACTAAACATATAAATTTAATATTTTTAATTTAAATTTAAATTAAGTCTCTGAAAAATGGTAGGTAAAATGGAAATCCTGAAATTAGAAAAATGTGTGGATTGCAGTGTGAATTAATGACTTAGATTAGTGAATACTGGAATCTTACACATTTTATGTATTTACTTGCAATAAAAATTAAAATAAAAAAGATTCTATCATAAGAAGGAGCCGATGGGTCCTTGAAAAAGCAAAAGGAAAAATAGTTATTGTTCTGGTTCATAGACGTCATAAGATCATGTCTTTCTCTTATAGCACATCACATTTTTGAGAGGATGGGTAGTTACATCAATTGCTACATGCCATTATTGTATTATGTTCTTAGTGATATGTTTTTCAGCTGTGTAAAAGCAGGATAATAATCGAAGACTTGTATTAAAGGGAAACTCCTTCAGTATCATGTTAACTACTTAATTAATGTAACAGATGCGAGTAATGATTAAGTGGATGTCTGAATCAAGAATGCTTATCATTAATAATTAAATTAGCCATGTTCTTCATCCTGACCATTCATGATTTAAAAGTCACTTTATGGTTCTCCAGAGCGGTTGCTGAGGAATGAAGTCTGGATCTTTTTGTTTTCACTGGGCATTTGCTTTTTAAATATCATAGCATTTACATCAGGGAGTGCTTCCTGGTGTAATACATGGAAAAAGTAATAGATGATTGCAGGATTAATGGCTAGAAATAATTAAAATGACACTACTAAGCTCTGTCTTTTCAGGGAGAAAACTCCAATTAATCCACATCTCTTTTCCATTATCACTCTACTGCCAATTAAAGTCTGATGTATTTTGTCAGTTTTATTCAAACGAAGCTTTTAGTCTTTAATATACTTATATTTTGGCAGGATTATAAAGGACTCTGTCATTTAACTTTTATATGCCTATAAAAGACTCTTCTCAGACCTTCCTTTTCCCACTTCACGACTTCTCTCATTGTCACCAAAGATATCAAAAAATGCCTTTTATTGTCACAACAATGTGATGCATATTAACAGTCTACATTTACATTTTCTCAAAATGCAATTATGTAAGAAAGAAAAATTTAGAATAGTTAAGCAGAGTGCACATAGCATACCAATAAGAATTCTAATTTATATACCCTTTAAGGCATCACAGTTTTGTATGGGTCAAGAGTAAGGTAGGGTTGCCTTAGTCTATACTCCTTAAGGCTATGGACACCCAGAAGGAGAGATGCTTACTATTAGGGGCTGGTATATTTGTTTAATATTTATCTACAATAATGGTACAATAGCATTTAGGAGAACATGGATAGTAGGAAAAAAAAACATAAAGAGAATACTCTTTTGGAATTATACATAGATTTAACCTACTTATTTGCAGAAAGTTGGTAGTAGAGAGGCATCATGGCACGTTGGAAAGAGGCGTGTGCTGGAACCAGCAGTCCTGTGTTTGAACCTCAGCTCTGTTTTCTTACTAAATTGGAGAAATTAGTCAAGTTGTTCATTCTTTCCACTTATTTTAGCACTTAAAAGATGCTTTCCTCATCTTTTATATGAGGATAATAATTTATAGCCGGGGTTTTTTTGTGTGTGTGAAAATTAGAGACAATGCTTGGAAAGCACTGATCATAGTGTGGGACAAATACCTGAGATTTGGTGAATGGTACTTGTGATCGTTGGGTTTACAGTTGTCATTTTCTTGTTTTGTTAGCTGAGTTATTCCCAGTGCTGATGACCCTTATTGTTTCCTACGCTTAGTTCTAGAACAGCAAAAATGTGAGTTCTCAGAAGATATGTCTACTATTTAATATCAAAATTTTAAGCTACTCATTAAGAAAGCTCTTGGAAAATATAAAGGATTATGAAATGAATATAGAGAGTGATGTCCTAAAAGATAAATGAAGACATAGTTCTAAGTAGGAGAACCTAATGCAACTTAGGGGATGTGGAAAGATTTTTTTAAAGTGACTTCTCAGCTGAGACCTAAAAGATGAGTAGGTTTTAACCAGCTGAAGAAGAAAGGAAAGAGGATTTCAGAAAGAGGAAAGATTGTGCTAGAAAGAATGGTGCATTTAAGGAATTAAAGCAGTTAATTCCAATTGATGTGTAATTCCTATTTGGGACAGAGCTTGGGGGTGGAAAGTGGCGATGGACATAAATACAGAGCAACTCGCCATGTAGGCTTTATATGCCATCCTAGTAACTTTTGAATTTTATCTGGAGGAAATGGCTGCCCCTCAACGGTTTTAAGGAGAAAATTGACATGTATTTTAGCAAGATCACACCAGCTGCTATACAGTATAAAATTTATATGAGAAAGAGAAGGGATGGAGGGAAGACTAGCTAGGAGGCCATTTTAAAAAACTCGGTGGCTGCCTGAATTGGGAAAAGTTAGGAAAATTGGAGAGGAGTGGGTGAAGTCTGAGATATTTAGGAGTGAGCACGATCAGATGATCAGTTGATCGGATGTGGGAGTGAAGAAAATGGAGGGATCAAGAATGTTTTGGAATATCTATACTGTGTGTTTCTATTTAATAGATAAAATTGTAGAATTTTCAACCTATCTTTGCAGGTCTGAATGTCTAGTAAATTTCTGAGATAACTGTAAAATATCTTCTTGCAGTAGCCTATGCATATTTTCCTCATATACATTTTATAAAATTATGGACATCTACTTCTTTACAGCATTGACGAATTACTATTTAATTGGAATAAAACCCACCAAAATTCACTAAGCCCTTAATTTGTGCAAAGTGCCCTGCTATTGGACTACAAAAATTATAAGGCCTAATATTTTTCCTTAGTGAGTTTATTTTTTCCTTAAGGTATAATTGACAAATAAAAATTATATATATTTGCTGTGTACAATGTGATGTTTTGATATATGTATACATTAAGAAATGATTAAATCAAGATAATTAACATATTCATCACCTCACATAGTTCTCATTTTTTGTGGCGAGAACATTTCAGATCTAATCTCTTATCAGTTTTCAAGTATACAATACATTCTTATTAACTACAGTCACCACGTTGTATAATAGATCTCTCCAGAACTTATTCATCCTATATAACTGAAACTGAATCTTTCTACCCTTTAGGTAACATTTTCCCATTCCTTCCCCATGTCTCTCAGCTCCCGGTTATAGCCATTCTACTTTCTGCTTCTGTGAGATAAACTTTTTTTTAGACCCCACACATAAGTGCAGTATTTGTTTATTGTGCCTTCCTTATTTCACTTAGAATAATGCCCTCCAGGTTGATTCCTGTTGTTGGAAATGACAGGATTTCCTTCTTTTTTAAGGCTGATGAATATTCCATTGTATGTGTATGTGTATATGTATACATATATACACATATATAAACACACACGCACAAAAATTCATGGAAAGATTTGAATTATCTTTCAATTATATTTTTCCATGGACTTCTTGAAGTATCCATATATAAATATATATATATATTTGAAGTACCCATATGTAAATATATATATTCCATGAACTTCTTGAAGTACCCATATATAAATATAAATATATATGGAATCTTTAATGAATTTAAATAACAAAAATAGTTGTACATTGGATTATTTGTGTCTTAAAGATTTCAGTACTGCAGAATATAAAATGGATCTAGAAAGTTGAATCATCTTTCTGATTTGGCTAACAGTATGTTTCTGCTATTTGAAAAAACTACAATGTAATCTCAATAACGGCAGGTGCCATTTATTGAGCTCTTTGTGTCAAGCATTGTGCTAAGTACTTCATATGCATATTATTTCATTTAGTCTTTATTACAATCCTATGGCGGTAAGTACTATTATTATTATTCCTATTTTTTATGAGTGAAGGAACTGAGACTCAGAGAGGCAAGGTAACTTGCTTAATGTCACATGATAAATAAATGGTAAATCCAGGGTAGACTTTCTCATTGTCTAAATTTATTAAGTGCTTCATTTTCCAAAAGAGATATTTTAAATGAATGAATAGATATAGAAGAATCTATGTGACTTCCAGGCTTTTTTGGAAGTCTTGAAGCAATATGGATCTGCTGACATCTTTTAAGAAAAGTATGGACTTTGCACGCATCTCTCAGATTTTGTAGTAACTTTCTTCTTAATGTTTCTAATTATATCTCACTTCATAATAGTACTCAATTTTTTTATTGAGTTTTGTGCCCTTCACAGATTTATGAGTTGATATCACGTTTCTGAATTGCTTCATAGCTAAGCAATACTAAAGTAATTTTATTTCTTTTATCTGACAAATGCATAATGTGGAAATAAGCAATGGTGTAGGGACACTTAACTTGCAATATTTCCTGTGTCCATTCTTTTAAGTTTCCAACTCTCACAGTTTCATTGCATTTAATATGCATCATAAAAGTTTCTCTTTGGCAAGTCCATTACAGATGCTTTTTTGATTGTAGTTAGAGCTGATACTCAACCTGTATTGTCATACATTTTATTTACACACATGTTGCAAAGCTCTCACTGCATTTTTATTATTTTTGTTTAGACAGTCAATTTTCTTTTAAAATTATTTACATAACAAGAAAAATACATGTTTACATAGATACCATATGTTGTGCTTTTTATTCCTTTGTGTAGTTATATGTTTACAGCTGATATGTTACTATGCTTAACATTTCTTACAGTGAAAGTCTGCTGCAGATGAATTATTTCAGTTTTTGTATATTGGAATAAAACAAATTTATTTTATCTCCTTTTTGAGGAACACTTTCTTTGGGCATTAAATTCTAGGTCGACAGTTTTATTTTTTATTTAAGTATTTTAAAGATGGAGCTTCACTGTCTTTTGGCTTGCACTGTCTCTGATGAGAAATCTGTTGTCGTTCTTATCTTCGTTCCTCACTATGTAATATGTTTTTTGTTTTTCTCCTGGTGCTTTTAAGATTTTCTCTTTATCACTGTATTGTAGCAATTAGATCATGACATCTTGATGGAGTTTTCTACACGTTTCTTGTGCTCAGAGTTTGTTGAGCTTTGGATCTGTGAGTTTTGTTTCATTTGGGATCATTTATATTGCTATATCTTTAAGCTCACTAATATTAAAATATTACTATCATATTAAAATATGATATTAATATGAATATAATATTAAAATATTAATATGAAATCAGGATAATTAGTATATTCAACATTATACAGTATAATTGTTTGTTTTGGAATGTGGTTAAATTACTTGGAAACAGTTTGCTCTTTTCACGTCCTGACCTTATATTTATTAAGCAGTACCAGAGCAGCAGTTAGTCTAGGAGTAATTATTGCCCACATATGAAGCAAGATTGTTCTGAATCGAAGGACTAGGTGGCACTATAAATCCAGTCCAAATAACCAAAGTAATTGGTAAATAATTTTTATACTTTCCAAAATTTATTTTTTAAATTTAGGTTTGACAATATAATCTAAGATTTTATATGTAATATATATTATTTTATGTGCTAAAACTATACTTTTAATGGTGTGCTAGAGTCGGTTTTTACTGTCTCTTGAGACTCAATTTTTAAATATTTGTGATTTTTTTTATTGTTGTGGTAAGAACACTGAACATGAAGTCTCCTTTCTTAACATGTTTTCAAGTGCACAATACAATATTGTTAACTATCAGAAAAATATTTTACTGCAGATCTCTAGAACTTACTCATCTTGTGTCCCTGAAACTTTACACCTCTTGAACAGTAACTTCTCATTTCTTCCTCTCTCATCTCATTCTACTTCAACTTCCCCTCTATTGTACTTGCTGTCCTTTCAGGTGATGTTGTGGCCATTGACATTGATGTGATCCTTCTAAGGGGAAGTTGGTTGGAAATATGTTATTTTAACTACAACTTGAAAAGGTGTTTTAGAATAATTTAATATAATAGCAATTGAACTTGATTATCAGTAATTTTTAAGATGATGTATTAGGCCAAAATTTTTGTTGAATTTTTTGCCCAAAGCTCTTTTCAACTATAAGACTAACACTTGACACATTTTAACAGGTATGTTAGTACATTTTTGCTCATTTATAACAGAAAACCTGAAACTGGATAATTTATAAAGAAACACAATTTATTTCTTACAGTTTCAGAGGCTGGGAAGTCCATGGTCTATGGGGGAATGTCTGGTGAGGGCCTTCTTCTGGATGGGAACTCTACAGGTCCTTGGCAATGCCAGCAATGACTTGGTGTGGATGGCCAGGACTAGAGGTCTTTCCTGTTCTCTTCTTAAAAAGCCACTGGGGCATGCCCATGAGAACCCATCGAACAATCAATGCATTACTCCATGGATCAATTAATCCATTCATGAGAGCACAGTCCTCATGATCCAGTCACTTCTCAAACACCCCCCCTCTCAAATATCAAAATTGAATTTCTTACTCTCTTAACACTGTTACAGTGGGGATCAGGTTTCCAACACAGGAACTTTTGGGAGACACATATGACCCATAGCAATAGGTAAAAGTTTGAAATTAAAGAATACGTCGAAAATTTTATTTAAGCAACAGAATAACTTCCAGGTAGATGCCTGAATTTCTTGGGCAAGTACTTCGATAAGACTGCTTAGGGACAGGGCTTCCCTAGTGAAATGGCTGATTATTTACAGAGAGATGAATTTCTCTGTATGAGATAGTCGAGATTGTAGGAATAAGATGCATTTGTAGAGACTGGTTTGTTCTGGCTAATTGAGGAAGTGAAGAGAAGAAATATATTGTAGTTAGCTATTTGGGGAGGCCTTGTACCAACACTGGCAACTTAGAAGCTACAAAGGAAAAAGATTTATATGTCTATATATTATATAATGATTATTTGCATGCCAAATATATTACAAACAACAAAAATGTGAGGAATAGATTGGGAAATATATATGCAAATGATGCACATGAACAATATCAATGCAGACCTAGAGATATGAGACCATCTTGCCATCCTGAAAGGAGAGGCTGTTGAGACTGATATTGACTGAGAAAAACAGAGCCAAGAGATAGACAGGTTTTATCACCTTACTGGAAGCTGATATCCCCTTGAAATTTTAAGTTACATGAGTCACTGAATCCGTTTTTAAACTAAAATTATTTAAACTAGTTTGAATTGGGTTCCTGTCATGTATGGCTGGGATGTCCTGACCAATATTTATGTCCTTAACTTGGATCCTAATAATGGAGTATCGAGATTTGAGGGAGTGCTGAAAGGAAAGAAGGAAAAGGGAAAATGTATAATAAACCTGTCTGAGAATGCATTATGTTAAGTAGTTCTACATACTCCAGACACAGGTGTCTGGGTTATAATTGCCTATTGGGTTCATTTAGGTCAGTTTTCAAACCATAACAGTATGTGAAGAGGTCTTTTGTTTTTTAAGTTAAAAAAGAAAAAAAAAAAAACTAAAATAACTATGTACGCATGTAAGTAACAAAAAGAAATTTTAGTTGTGAAAAGAGGAAAAAGTAGTATCTCTTGAGTGCTAAATGTGCCAAATACTATTCTAAATACTTTAAAATATTTTACTATTTAAGTGTCCCAATAAGATGGAGAGGAGCATGTTTTCTATATGTGGAGATTAAGGCTTTGAATGTTAAACTACCCAGAGTTGAGATGAAAGGGTTCTACTGTTAGCAGACAAAAAAATCTAACAACTCCATTGCAATTACCTCTCCCCTTTCCTCCTTCCATGCAAGAATCTTGTATAGTTTAATACCTTGTTTCCCAGTCTCCGTTGCAGCCAGGGGGTGGGGTTATGTGACATACCTTATGTTAATGAGGTATAAGCAGAACTCTTGTTGGGAGCTCTGGAAAATATTTACTTTCTTGATAAAAGGGACATATGCATCTGATGCTTCCTGCTTTCCCCTTAATTCTTGCAGTGAAAACAGGCATAATTCTTGGGGCTGCAGCATCTATTTTACAACTATTATGGGAGAAGCAAATTCTTGAAAGTATGGGAAATCATAAAAACAGAAGGAGCTTGGGTGTTTGATGACAACATCAAAGACTGCCTACCTCTAGATTTTTTTTTAGGTGAGATAATTAACAAGACAAGGATGCCCATTCTCACCACTCCTATTTAACATAGTATTGGAACTAGTAGCCAGAACAATCAGGCAAGAGAACGAAATAAAGGGCATTCAGTCTGGAAAAGACAAAGTGAAACTGTCCCTATTTGCAGACAACATGATACTATATATAGAAAAACCTAAGGAGCTGATAAGGGACTTCAGTAAAGTTGCAGGATACGAAATCAACACACAAAACTCAGTAGCATTTTTATATTCCAATAATGAACTAGTAGAGAAAGAAAGAAAGAAAGCTAGCCAATTTACAACAGTCACCAAAGAAATAAAATACCCAGGAATCAAATCAATGAAGTGAGAGATGGCTACAATGAGAACTACAAATCACTGCTGAAAGAAATGAAAGAGGACACAAAAAGATGGAAAGTTATTCCATGCTCTTGGACTGGAAGAATTAACATTGGGAAAATGTCCATACTACCCCAAATGATCTACAGATTCAATGCAATCCCTATCAAAATACCAATGACATTCTTCACAGAAATAGAAAAACAATCCTAACATTCACATGGAACAACAAAAGACACTGTATAGCCAAAGCAATACTAAGGAAAAAAAAAAAAAAAAAAAAGCCAGAGGCATAATACTACCTGACTTTGAATTATACTGCAAAGCTATAGTAACCAAAACATACAGTAACCAAAACTGCATGGTACTGGCATAAAACTAGACACTTGAGCCAATGGAATAGAATAGATAATCTAGAAATCAACTCACCTACTTAATAGCCAACTGATCTTTGACAAAGGCAACAAGAACATACATTGGGAAAAAGACTGCCTCTTCAATAAATGGTGCTGGGAAAACTGGACATCCATATGTAGAAGAATGAAACTAGACCTGTACCTCTCACTATATACCCAAATCAACTCAAAATGGATTAAAGACTTAATTATAAGATCTGAAACTATACTATAAAACTGCTAAAGAAAACATAGTGGAAACACTTCGGGAAGTAGGACAGGGTAAAGTCTTTATGAATAAGATCCCCAAAGCTCAGGCAACAAAAGGAAAAATAAACAAATAGGATTATATCAAACTAAAAAGCTTCTGCACATCTAAAGAAACAATTAACAGAGTGAAAAGACAGCCTATAGAATGGGGAGAAAATATTTGCAAACTATGTATCCAACGAGAGATTAATATCCAGAATGTACAACAAACTCCATTTAACATTAAAAAACATGTAACCTAATTAAATAATGGGCAAAGGAGCTGAATAGTCATTTCTCAAAGGAAGATATATAAATGGTCAACAGACACATAAAAAATGCTCAACATCACTAAGCATCAGGGAAATGCAAATCAAAACCAGCATTGAGATATCACCTTATGCCACTTAGAGTGGCCATTATCAGATAGAAAATAACAAAAGCTGGCTAGGATGTGGAGAAAGGGGAATCCCTCTGCACTGTTGGTGGGACTGTACATTAGGGCAGCCACTATGGAAAACAATATGTAGTTTCCTCTAACAACTACAGATAGAGCTGCCATACAATCCAGCATTCTCACTGATGGGCATATACCCAAAGGAATGGAAATCGTCGTGTCAAAGGGACACCTGCCCTCCCACGTTTATCACAGCTCTATTGTCTATAACCAAGGGTTGGAACCAACCTAAACGTCCATCGAAGGATGACTGAATACGGAAAATGTAGTATATGTACACAATGGAATACTACTACTCTGTCATAAAAAAGAATGAAATTCTGCCATTCACAGCAACATGGATGAACTTAGAGAAAATTATGTAAAGTAAAATAAGCCAGGGACAGAAAGAAAAATACTGCATGTCATCACTCATAAAAGTGAACAATAAAAATATACAAATAAATAAAGAAGCAAGGAAAGATACATCCATCACAACAGTTCATTGAATTTTTAAAAGGAGAGAACAGAACTGAGGTTACGAGGGGTTAAAAAGGGGAAGGGGGAGGTCTTGTTAGCAAGAAATTGGTCGAGGGGCATAAAAATGATTATACTGTATAATGTTGAATATGCTAATTATTCTGATTTGAGCATCATTATTGCACACAGGTATTGATATTCAACACTGTATCCTACAGATATGTACAATCAATTATATTTCAATTAAAAAAAAAAGATGGGATCTTAAGTCTTTTACTTCCAAGCTCTTTATCATTAGACTCAATTCAAACTTTGAAAAAACAGTTCTACTTATTCTTAAAACACCTTAAAGCTTTCAGCAATAAATGAAACAAAGTACAACAGATTTTTACTCAATGATTGCAGATACCTTGTGTATTTTTTTAGCCGTTCTTTTTTATTTCAATTTTAAAAAGGTCAACAGTAGCTTAAAATCATTTCTTTTGAAAATATCTATCATATGGTAGTTGGAAGAAGATGTTTGTCATTATTTAAATTTATTTCTTAGTTCTTTTACCCAAGACTTAAGCACTAACGTTCAATATTTTAAGCACTATCATCCAGGTTTAGCATTAGATACTAGGAATAGAGTCATGAACATGACAGGCATATAGTCTATTGAGCTAATGAACAAGTAATTATGAGTGCAGCGAGTATTATAAAGTCCTAATGGAAACACGGAGGGGAGGATCACATCCTGATCTGGCTTGTCAGGGAGAGCTTCTCTGAGAAATAGTGTTTTTGATACTTGTGTTAGTTTTCTATTGCTGCTGTAACAAATTCCCAGAAACGTGGTGTCTTAAAACAAAATACATTTATTATTTTACAGTTGTAGGGATCAGAAATGTCCAAAATAGGTCTTGGTGGGTTAAAATGAAAATATTAGCAGGGCTGCATTTCTCTCTGAAGGCTAGGGAGAATCTATTTACTTGCCTTTTCCAGTTTCTAGAGACCGCCTACATTCATCGACTTGTCCCCTTCTGCCTTCAAAGCCATATATGCCTGGTTGAGTCTGTCTCATGCTGTATCACTCTGACTCTGGCTCTTCTGCCTCTTTTTCACATTTAAAGGACCCTTGTTTTTACATTGGGCCTACCAGTATTATCCAGGATAAGCTCCTTATCTATGTCAGCCAACTGGCAAACAATTTCCCTTGCTGTGTAACATAACATATTTACAGGTTCCAGAGATAACGACATGGACATCTTTTTTGGGGGGGAGGTGGTATTATTCTTTTTGCTACATAATTGAAGAAGGAATAGGAATTTTCTAGGCAAAAGCGTATGAAGAGGACTTTAGCTTGTGGAAACAGTATGCATGAAGGACCTGAAGTAAGAAAGACCATGTCGCATACAATGAGAACCCTTGTGTGCAATGTCTGATAGAGGAAGAGGTGAGTTTTTAGTGAGTTTTGCCCATATCTTGCAACTTCTGTAATCTCCACTCAGCTCATAGTTTCTTTTTAAGTATTGTCTGTCACACCTTGCAAAGTCTTTTCCTAAACATGAGTAGCTTACTATTTAGTTAACCATTCAAGGGGAAATCTATGCAGTTTTTCGGTTTTCCTTCTCTGAATTTGTCCTTCCTTTCTGGTACCCAGCTCTTCAAATTCCAGCCACGTCAGCAGTTATGGCAATGTAAATGCCCCAAAGATGTACATGCCCTAATATCTGGAACCTGTGAACTTGTGATGTTACATGGCAAAGATAGTTTGCAGATGTAATTAAGGTGACAGACTTTAAATAGGGAGATACTCCTGGATTGTACAGGTGAAGTCAATCTACTCACACAAGCCCTTAAAAATAGAGAACTTTCTTCATTTAGAGTCAGATATATGAAACAGAAGGGGAAGTCAGATTCGAACGTGGAAGTACTTGACATGCAGGCTTTGAAGATAGAGGGGGCAATGTGATGAAGAAAGGAAGGTGGCCTTAAGGAAACGAGATGAAAGAGAAGCTCCTGGCTACAGTCAGCAAAAAAACAGGGATGATTGGCTCTTTAACCCCCAGGAACTAAATTTTGCCAATGATTCTTCCCAGAGTCTACAGAAAGGAATGCCGCCTTGCCTACACTTTGGTTTTGGCCTTGTGAGACCCTAAGTGGAAAATTGGTTGATTCACACGGTAGCCAGTTTTCTGATCCATGGAAACTGTGATGTAATAAATGCATATTGTTTTAAGCCACTAAGTTTGTGGTAATTTGTTAAAGCAGCTATGGAAAATTAATACAGCAGAGATGAACTCCAAGCTCTTTTCCCAGCAAGATGACTCGGTGTTTGGGTTCCACTTCTCTGTGCCACGGTTTGGAAAGCACCACTAGGAAGAATGTGGATTTCACCTCATGTTATTATCTTCTTTCAGGATTATAGCTTCATATTACTATTGCTCAATGACTGGAAATAGCTACTTTGTATATTCTGTTCAATTTTATAGTTGTTTACAGCAGCATAAGTCCAATATTGGTCACTACATCATGTCTAGAACCATGAATTCAAACAGATTTCTGATTAATGGTGTGGTATTTGTTTTGTTTGTTTTTTGTTTTCTCTGAGAGCTGTTGGACCTGGGTTTTGAAATTTCTTGATAATGTGACTTGGTATGGGTCCTTTTTTATTCATTGTGCTGGACAAATGGAAGGCCCTATCAATTTGAAAACTCAGGTCCTTAAATTCTGGATTACTTCTTTAAACTATTTCTTTGATAATATCCTTCTCTCTGCACACCATTCTATATTTCTTGAATACATGTTGCAGTTGATTGCTGGTGTACAATCCTTCTATATCTTTATTGATTTTTTTGTTCTATCAATTGCAAAGAGATAGATGTTAAAATATCCAACTATGATTGTGAATTCATTTACTTCATCTTTTATTTCTGGCAGAAGTTGCTTTGAGTATTTTGAAGCTCATTTAGGTGCATATGCATTTAGTAATGCTATACTATTAGGAATTAATATTGCTGAGAAATTTCCCTCTTTATCTCTGGTAATATTCCTCTTCTTAAAGTCTACTTTTCCTAATATTGAAGTAGTTGCATCAGCTTTTGATAAATTTCTTTTTTTAAAAAATTTATGAGTATTTTTTTAATTGACATATATTGATTGCACATATTTATTGATAAATTTCTTTATCATTTTTTGTATTGCGGGTCTGCTGGTAATGAGCTCTTTTAGCTTTAGTTTATTTACAAATGCCTTTATACTTTACCCTCTTTCTTGAAGAATAGAGTTCGGGGCTGACACTTTTTCTTTCTTTCAGCACTTTCAAGGTATTATTCCATTGTATTTGGTCCCTCATTATTTTGTCCTGAGAAGTCAGTCATCATTCACGTAATTGATTCCCTATTAATGGTTGTTTTTGTTGTTGTTCTTATCTCTGTTGATTTTCAAGGTTTCTCTTTATCTTTGATTTTCAGCATTTGGATATGATATGCTTAGTTATGTGTTTCTCTGTACTTTCCTTTTTTGCTAGGCTTCCTACATTTATATGTTTACATTTTTCACCAAATTGTGGAAATTATTAGTCCATTTTTCTTCAAATACTTTTTCTGCTCCATTCTGTCTCTCATGGCCTCCTGGCACTTGAATTACATGTATGATACTCTTTTAATATTGTTCTAGAGTTCACTGAGTTTCTGTTAATTTATTTCAATCTGTTTTTTCTCTTTCTTTCAAACTGGATCATTTCAATTGATTGAACTTCAAATTTGTGGATGTTTTCTACTGCCATACATAATTTTCTATTAAATTTCTCCTGTGACATTTTCATCCTTAATTATTGTGTTTTTAATTTCTGGAATTCCCATTTGGATTATTTTCATAATTTCCATTTCTTTGCTGAGATTTCTTATATGTTTAATCTTTATGGCCATACTTTTCCTTTAAGCCCTTGAACGTATATAGCTGTTTTGATGTTTTAAAATTTCTTTTCCTGCTAATTTCATTATCTGGGTCATCTCAGATACCCATGCTATTGGCTTCTTTTTTTCTGTGATGATGGGTCACACATTCATTTGTTTGGGTGGGTCTACAAAAAGCCTAAAGTGTTTACTAAGTCCCTCTAAATTCGGAAACTCACATTCTTAAACTCTGTCTCCCCTGTGGTGAGTAACAACTGGAATCTCTACTGAATTCTTTTAGGTAGCCAGTTGATGTTTTCCACCTGATTTTCTAAAAATTTCCTCTGCACGTGTGCAACTCCCAGATCACTTTAAGATCTCAATTGAGTTATATGCAGACTTTGAAGTTCCTTGCTGTGATAATCTACTTTCTGATAATCTACCACTCAATTGCCAGTATGGGATCCATCCTCTGGCACCGCAAGCTTGAGTTCTAATTTCTGCAGCGTGAGGACTGGTGAGTGTCTGTAGAATTAGAGCCATGTTATCATTCATCTCACTCAGGGTGCGTCACTTCCTTCAAAGGTCAAATCCCCTCTAGTGTCACTTAGCTTTTGGCTACTTTCCAGTGCCTTCAAATAGTTTTTTTTTGTTGTTCATTTTCTAGTAGAGTTTATAGTTGTGATCTGCCAGAGGATTAGTAGAATACCAAATGCTGACTCTCACAATGACATTTATTTTTAATTACGTTCTTCTAATTGAGTGTCATTAATTATTGAAAAGTCCTTTGTATATTAATTTGAATTCCAACAATGTTGTTATAGCTTCTTATCCTAGGAGTTTATTCATAGATTCTTTAAATTTCTACATAGAAAAATACTATCATACATAAATAATTTTATTTCTTTCTTTCTATTTTTCACATCTTTTAATGACATTATTTTTAAATGTTTGATCTTAATGCATTGCTAAGAACAGTAGAATAAAAGCAGTGATAGTAGTGCATAAATATTGTTTTTGATGTTAAAAGAAATAATTTTGACATTTCAAGTGTGTTGCTTGCTGTAGGTTTTTACAGATATTTTTTAAGCAAGCTTCTTTTTTATAATAATGAATAAATCTTCATTATTTTTGTTTCTTTTGTGCTAATTATTATGTTTCTCCTTTCGTCTTTTAATGTGACAAATCACATTAATTGCTTTAGTGTGAAACCAATTTTGTATGGCTGGGAAAATCCCAGTTAGGTCACAATATTATCTTGTTCACTTATTGCTAAATCAAGTTCATTACATTTTTAGGATTTTTGCATCAGTATGATATTATGAGTGACAATATTATGAGTGGTATTTCCCTGTAATTTTCTTTTTATAATCTCCTAAATAGGCTTTGTTATGGAGGTTATGCTAACTTCTTACAATGAGTTAGAAACTGCTTTATTTCTGTAGATAGTCATAGTGTATATAAAACTGCCATTACTTGGTTTTGGGTTGCGTTCACCAGTAAAATTGTCTGGGAAAATATTAAACTATTAGTTCATGTCCTTTAATGTTTATAGGATTTGGGGTTTTCCATTTATTTTTGAGTAAATTTTGGAAGCTTAACATCTTCTAGCAACTTGTTAATTCCATCCAAATTTTTATGTTTATGGACATAAAGTAGTCATAATATCTTCTTATCTATTTAATATCTACTGTGTTCATAATTATGTGAATTTTCCTTTTTCATTCCTAATGTTGTTCATATGTGCCTTGTCCCTTTTTGTTACTGTAAATTTTGGCAGAAGTTAATCAAATTTATAATGCTTTTCAAAGAACCAATTATTCACTTCGCTTATCTTTTCTATTATATATTGCACTTTGCTAAGGTTTCTTCTTATGTTCATCACTCTATTTCTTCTTTTTGGGGGCTATTTTTTGTTAGTTGTCAAACTGCTCATCTCTTAACTTGGATGCCTACTGCGTAATTACCAATCTCTCTTATTTCCTATTAGAAGTATTTGAAGCTATAAATAGTTGTGAGTATTCATGATAGCTGTATCCCATAAATTTCTATGTAGTATTTTCATTATAACTCACTTATAAAATATTTTATACTTTTAATTATAATTTTTCCACAAATCTTCTTTTAGAAGAGTGTTATCTTTGAATTTTTTGAGTTTCAAATTAATTTTCTTATGGACAGAAAAAAATCCAATTTGTCTTTACAATACAGATGTCTCTAATTTCTTGAGACTTGCTTCATGACCCAGGGATCAATTTTCATGACATTCTATGCATTGCTGATAAGAATGGGTAGTTTCCATTTATCACATGCTATTAGTTCAAATTTGTAGATTATATTGTTTGTTCTCTAAAGATTTTTTTTAATCGTTCTGCTTGATCTATATAAGTTAAAGAAAGATGTGTATAAAAATCTTAGCCTGATGGGTGATTTTCAATTCTTTTAAAAAATTTCTGTCAGTTTGCTTTGTATGTTTTGAAGCAAACTTGGATGCATTCAAATTCAGAAATGATAAATCTTCCTGACCTACATTATCTTTGCAAATGTTTTCTGTGTTAAAGTCTATATTTTATGATATTAATAAAGGCACACATGGTTTATTTCAATTAAATATCCTGATACATGACCTGTATTTTTCTTTCTTTGTCATTATGTCTTAAATGAATGGCAATAGTTTTTTTGTTTTTTTTTTTTAAAAAACTTCAGCCCAGCAAGATTGTCTTTAAATGAAATATTTTATTTATTTACATTTATTATTATCACTCTTATTTTGGATTTGTTTCTACTATCTTATTTCATACTTCCTATTCATTCTACCTTTTCTAAGTTTTTTTTTGTGTGTGTGTGTTTTATATTGGGGTTTTATATATGTGTGTTTTTAATATTTAAACCTCTGTTCATACCGAAGCTATATACTCAGTGTGTTTTTTATTTATAATTATCCTAGACATTTTAACATCCATACTTATTATTTGAAAATCAAAACTCAATTAACAATTTTGCACTCTTCCTGAATTATTTGGTCTTAAAACATGCTAACGGTCATAACACTCTTCCCATCTCGCATGTGACATTTATTTGTATTCCACTTGTTTTTAATGTCATGTACTTTTACAATTACATTTTATATGGTCAATGTTTGTTTAGATTCATCTTCATATTTATCTTGTTGTCAGTTCAATACTTCTTTATGAATTTCAGATGTTTCCTTTGGATTACTGTCCTTCTGCCTTGAAAATTTTCAAATTTCTTGGTTCTATTCATGGCAAAAGAAAGTTTTGGTGTGTTTGAAAAATGCCTATATTTTACCCGAATTCTTGGAAGTTATTTTCTTTGGGAATACAATTTAGGTTGACAGTTATGTTCTTTAAGCATATTGAAGAGGTCATTTATATGTTGTCTGGATTTCATTCTTGCTATTGAGAAATCAGCTTTCTAGCTCATTGTTATTCCTATGTAGGGAATTTGTCTTTTATACTTTTCTTGACTGTTCTTAAATTCTTCTCCTTTTCTTTGGTGCTATGGTTCGTTCGTTTGTTTGTTTTTTTACTATAGTAAGTCATACTGTGAATTTCTTTCTATTTATTGTACCCTGGATTCACTGGGTTTCACAAATCAGCAGAATGGTATCCTTCAGTTTTTGAAAAAAATCTCAGTAATTTTTTTTTGAAAATTACCTTTTTCCATTTTATCTTTTCTCCCATTCTGAAACTCTTATTTGAAACTTCTCAAGTCTCTTAAATTTCTTTTAGTATTTTTGTTTCTCTATCTTTCTTTGCATTGTACACACACACAAATACGTGCATTTATAATAGTGATATATCTATAGTATTGCATGTATCTAATGTAGAATCAACTATTTAATTCAGCCATCAATCAAAAAATTTTTATTTTTTATTTTTATGTTTCATTTGCTTATTTTTACAACTTATTTCTCCCTTATGTTATTAGTTTTGCCTTTTGTTATTTAATATTAATTCTATGTTATTTTTTATGTTTAAATATTTTAAACTTCATATTTTTAAGTATATTTTAAACCATTTTAGACATGTTTTTTAAAATAAAATTTGTGGGAGGCAGTTGTTTTGGACTGAGAATCTTTACTCGGCCCCAACAGACCAAATGAAAATGAAGTCATCTGTGTTAAGTGCCATGTAAACAAACTGAAACTTTATAAAAACAAGAACATCCCCAAACATGACAGTTTTTTCAAAGAACAGGAGATTCACTGCAGCCAATCAAAAAGGGCCTCGCTTACCTGAGCCAGCATGATAAGAAAGGCCCTTCTGTTTTAACCCCAGAAGGAAATCACCTTTAAAGCAACCAATCTGCTTTTCATTCCCTATTTTTGTTTTTTCAGTCCTTTTCTGCCTATGAAGCCCACCTCCTCTGTTTAGCTTGTCAGAGCACCTTTTCTCAAACTTTAGAAGGGATGATGCTTGGTTCATGAATCTCTAATAAAAGCCAATTCGATCTTAAAACTAAGTTTGTTGAAACTTTTTTTAATGTTATCGAACCAAGAGGGATCCGTTGTCCCTCACACCAAATGAATAAAGTTTCTCATGCCAAAGTTTGCAGTGATAAAGAACAGTGTTTACTGAGTGGCCAGTCAAGAAAATCAAGGCAGGTTAAGGAGCTTGAAACCTCGAACTCCCTGAGAACTTATGGGACAGGAATTTGGGTGAGGGTCTCAGGGATCGTGTGTGTCTGATTGGTCATGGTGAGGTCAGTGTAATTATTTCTGGCATCTTGAGAAATGTCTTCTATGGTTCATCCAAATCTGGGGATGTAAGTGCTTCAAAGCAGTCTGGTGGTCATGGGTGGTCTGGAAAACATCTGAGAACTAACATTATCTGCAGCCGTTGTCTTAAGAAACAAACATCTTGTAGTCACTAAATCGTGTTTAATCTAAGTATGTGTTTAACTAGCTCTATTCTTGTTTTATGTTAAGCAAGCTTTTTTGGCGCTCCTAAGAATTCAGCCCTGCATAATTGGTCAAGCAGATTTTTCCCAACTATCTCCCCCTTTCGCCAGATGAGGCCTGCTCTGACTGGGGTCAGGGGAACAGCCAGCGGGAAATCAAGGGCTCCATCCTCTGATTTCATTAACACTATCTTTATATTAGCTCCTTGATGGCAGGGGGTTTTCTTTGTTTTACTCACTGCTTTATTTTCAGGGCATAAAACAGTATCTGCTAAATAGACACTCTGTAATTATTGGTTGGATTAATTAATGGTAAAATATTCTCTGTCTAATATTTCCAATTCTGAAGTATTTGAGTGTCTGATTTCTTGCCTGCTTTTTCTCTTGGTTCTTGCAGGTGGTGTTTTGTCTTTAGGTATGTTTTGTTATTTTTGATTTAGGCTCATATTCCTTGGAACTTTATTTATGAAAGTTGTGTTTCTCTAAAGAGGGCTTGTGTTGATTTCTGCCAACTTTTTGGATGAACTACTACACTGGAACAACTTTGAATTATTGGCTTTATGTTTTTCAGACTACCTAGGTCATATAAATTCAGGTCACAAAATCTGCATTTGGGAGGTTTTTGTTTATTTTCTTTTTTCTTCCTTTTCTCATCACTAAGGTTCAAGGCAGACAATTTTTCCTGCTAGTGGTTTGGGCAGACACATTTTTAGTCTGTAAATTGAGAGTTGATTTGCTAGGTCAGCACTTTTCAATAGAAATGTTAACATGAACCATATATATGTAATGTAAAATATTCTAGTAAAAAATAGGTAAAATTAATTTTAGTCATATCTCTTATTTTAGTATGTAACCAATATAGATATTATTAGTGACATTTTTACATTATTTTTTCATACTGTCTTTAAAATATGGTTCTTTACACTTAGAACACATACCAGTTCAGACACAAAATTTTCACTGAAAAAACTTCATTTGTGTTTATGCCTTTATAAATTTATAGTTGAAAAAGTAGATTTGGAAACCCAACTTGTTTCTAACATAGTTAAAAGTTTTCAAATAACTGAATTGAGTATCAGTTTAAAAATTAATTAAAATAAATTATTTAATATTTATTATTATTTAATTATTTAAATTAATAATTAATAAAATTAAAATTAAGTTCCTCAGCCTCACTAGACAGCTTTTAAATACTCAATATCCATATGTGGCTGGTGGCACTATATTGGACAACACAGCTCTAGGGTGCTAGTATATGGGGCCTTCTTGGATTTGACATTCACATCTTGTGCGGGCCTTACTTTTTTTTTCTGGTGTCCTCTGAACATTATAAGACCATTGGTAACCATATTTCAAGGCCAACCATGTATGGCAGATGTCCTTGTTCAATGTTTGCATCTAGTGATCGTCTTTCACATTTATATTCAGTTTTTTCCTTTTTTTTTTTGAGTTTCCAAACTTCTATTTTTGCCATGTATTAATATATATTTTAAATAATGTTTTCAATGCATTATACTACATTTAAAAAAAATATTTCTGTGAGAGAGTCAGCTATGGTGCTTAGTCTTTAATTCTCCCCAGAAAGAAAGTCCATTTGAGTCATTTGGTCCTGGAGAGAAGATACAGAAAAGGTTATTCTTCCAAAAACTGTAACCTCTCAAATTCTTCTATAGCTTAGGGAAAAAAAATACAGCAGTGATTTAAATAACAAAAAATAAAAAAGGATATAGTATTTAAATGGGCTATTTTATTTTATTTTTATTTATTTATGTTTATTTTAATTTATCAATATACAATGCAGTTGATTTTCATGTCCCTTTACCAATTTCTCTTTCTCCCTTCCCTCCCCTCCCCTCATCAACATCATATTTGTTCACTTGTCTTAACAAGTTCAAGGAATTGTTGTGATAAGTGAAAAAAGCCAGGCACAGAAAGAGAAATACCACGTGTTCTCACTTATTTGTGGGAGCTAGAAATAAATAAATACATAAACATACAAATAAATGGGGGAAGGGGAAGAATAAATGAGCTATTTTATACCAAAGTTTATTGTTTGTAAAATATTATAGTTCTCTTTTTATTACTAAGGTTAATAATGGGTATCCTATTTCTTGCTCTTGAAATATTAAAACAAATAGGAAATCACAAATGTTTCAAAAATAAAAATAGCATCCATCATGAAAGGTTTGTGTACTCTATTTGAGAAATAGTACAGAGAGTGTCTTAAGGGTAAATTTGGTAGATTTTCTTACATGGAAGTAATGAATGTGATTGAGGATAACTTTCTTATAACCTTCTTGAAGCTCTTGAACTGATTGCTATTGCTCTTTATGTTTTAATGCTAACATTCTTTTGCTTCTCATACCCACAGCTCTTCTTTATCTGTGACACAAAGTGCACAAAGAGGCGTGGAAGTCTTAAAATGAGGTTAGTTGTCTATTTACCTGAACAGAACAAAAGTTGACAGTTTCATTATAAAACACTGTGCAGCATAAAATGTACAATGCCTGAGCTATTGAAAATCTAGTTTTCTTAGTAAACACATGGAGTTTTTATATGTTGAAGGAGGATTAGGAATATAGTATCATAAAGCATTTGACAACCAATTTATTTGCCTAACACACAAGTTGGTAGTATAAAGAAACTGATATCTACAATAGAAATGTGCAGTTTCTTGGTATATTTTGTGTCATTTATTTATACCAGTAAGTAAGTGCTATATGAAGTAGATTTACATTAGGTAGTTCATTAATTTAGGAATGACTTGTTAAGCACCTTCTGTAGTCAAGGTGCAGTTTTGTAAGAGATACATAAATGAAAAGACATGTTTTTTGTTCTTCTGGAGCAGAGTGAAATGGGCATGTCATGGTTTCCTAAACACAAGAAAGGCCATTTACACTTTCTAATAACTTGCATGTATCCCATGAAGTTTGTGTGTGTGTTTTAATGTTATTGTATCTATGAACTTAATGTCCAGATTCTTCCCAACAACTAAGGCTGTGTGCAAACTGATTTCTGCTGTAAATGTTCTTTGATTTCCCGTTACTTTCCCCCTATCCAGAAACCATATTTTTTTCTCTAAGTTTCTAGAGCATGTACCTATATCTCTCATGTGCCATATTTCTTATTCTTTAAGTGGAATGGTAAAGTTAGCTTTCCTAGTATTTCTCAGCCAGAAAATTATAGAAGCTGGAGACTCTGGTATCACCCAATACCAATTTGCAATCTGAGCATTAAGTAAGCTGTAGAAGTTAGTAGTAGGTATGTAAGTTATTGCTATCAGAAAACTGTTATTTACTGTTCCTGAAGTTCTTTAGTAAAATGATTAGGACAATGCCCCATAGAAAATTTAGAAATAATTATGGTATGTATTTCTATAACACTGCCCTTTTATTCACTGAATGATTTCTCAGAGGTATTACAAAGAGAATTGTTTAAACAAAGAAAGCCATTTGAGTCAACAAAAATTAAATCTTGGTAACAAGCTAACACCAACATTTTACTTTGATGAAGTAGCTCTTAAAAACATCTAACTTTTTTTCCTGATTGATTGGTGATTAATTAAAAATGCAGTTTTTGCTGGGATTTCTAAAAACAATGAAAATCAATAGTTATGTAACAATTCAATTTGTAAGTGCTATGGATAGATTACAGATAAAATAAAGATTAAATATCTCAAAAATTTGGAACATCATCAAAATATACAGTTATAAATTACTTTAATATAAATAACATTTATACTTTCAAAACTAGAATTTTAATAAAGCTTGTACTTAGATTCTCGTTAAATTGTATGCTTCATCCATACAATGTTATTATTTCACCTAAAACTTTCTGCTTCTAGCCATAATATATTATCTAAACTCAGAAGATGTACTTTGTATTTGCATATTAATTTTTTCTAGTATGTCAAGTTTAAAAAAGCATTGTACAAACACTTTAGTTTTGCTTTAAGCAATTTGTCATTGCAAAAGCCATTTTTGTCTGATTATTAGAAGGTATTTTCTGTTAGTATAATGACTGAGCTTTTCAAAACATTCATTGGGTGGAGAAAAAATTTACATGTTGCTGATAATAGACCTATTCTTCAAAATGCCAAAAGAAGTTGTATTATTTGATTAAAATTTTATTAAAAAGTGGAGTATCATGGTAATGTGAGTGAGGTTTTCTATCCATCCTAGATTCAAGTTTACTCAGTCGGCCCACTTAAAATCCCAGGAGGAAGTACATGCTCTGGGTAACCCTTATTTCCTTGTCCTCTTTACATTATTTTATCTTTGCACATAGAGACAAACATGTTTTGCCCAAGAGTTTTCAACTCTTAGGTATCACATTTTGTATCAAATTAAAGAATTTAGGCTGAATTTAGCAATTAGGGGACTACATATATACATTTTTTATTTTTATTTTTTAATGTATTTTTTATTGGCATATTCATTGTTACAAATCATAGTTATTCTTTATGCCCCTTATCCAGTCCTGCATCCCCCTTCTCATTCCCTTCCCCCTCTGCTTTCTTCCCCCCATCCCCCACTCTAATAACCCTAGATTTGTTCTCTCCATTTGACAGATTAACTGTTCCTCTGTTGGTTTGTTGCCCAGATGATCTGTCCTGTACTGAGACAGGTGTGATCAAGTCCTCCCCTGTTATTGTAAATCAGATGCTTCTTCTACTACCAAAGCACACTATGGAGTGTGCTTTGTGGAGAAACAGGACCTCTTCTTTTTTTTTTCCTTTGGTCTCTGCTGGTGCCTCTCCTTGTGTCAATGTAGTTGAGAGTTTGGTGCACCATCTGCACGGTGTCTGTGATGGCTGCTATAGAGACTAGCCACTTTTGTGGCAGCTATGGAAATTGTGGTGGATATGGTGTGTTACCTGCGTGGAAATGGTGATTTTGGTATGCTCTTTACCTGGTTGCAGCTGGGTTTGGCTTTTCCCGGCTCCATGACTCATTCTAAGATGTTGTTGTGGAGCAGTTGGTGGGGGAGGGGGTTAGGGGAAGGGGAAAGAAATAGGGTGGGAGGAGGAGGAAGGAGGGGGCATGATGGCAGCCCATTGCACCTCCTCGTTCTGACAGAGGAGACCAGGGGGCTTCCAGCAGCAGATCAGTTGGCACTGGGCTGGATGCAGATGTCAGGGGTCATGGCTGAAGCCCTTGGCCCCCCATGGCTCCAGCTTGGGAGCCTGGAGCACTTCCTGTAGTGGCTCAGTGGTCATTGCTGGGTGGGTTGTGGATGAAGGCGAGGAGGTGTGGCTGAGGCCCTTGGCCCCACCCCCTCCCTGGCTTGGGAGCCCAGGGGGTTTCCAGTCCTTTTAGGTTTTATAAGTGTTCTTTGGTGTTGTTAGACCTATAGTAGTTAATATCAAACTTATTCCCTGATCTGTTTTATATTTTCTTTCAGTTCTGTGTTGGATTATTTGCTGTTCCCATCACTTAAACTCTGCACTGGAACTAATTTGTTGTCCTTTGCTTACTCCTAAGATGGAGGAACTTCCTGTGGGGACCAGCACTTGAGCCCTATAGTTGAGCTAAACTAAATTGTTTCATTGCTGCTGATTCCCTGGGGAAGGCTTTTTGTGCAGCTTAGGTTTTAAATTGTTGACCTTGTGTGTACTTCTGGGTCTTTTGAGGTCTGGTACACCTGAGTTGTGTGCAAACACTGGTCTCGGTCTGAGTCTTTTCAGCAAAGTGCAACCCTGCAGTTCTGTATTCCTGACCAGTCTCCAGTGAGTGGTCCTGCACTGATTGGAGAGAGATCAGCTGTCTGTGCTATGCCACAATGTTCTCCTGGTGGGTCAATTTCCTCCACCACCCACACTCCAAACACTTCCCATGGGGCAGGTCATGTGTTGGTCCCTTACTCCTATATGGGACCATGGGGACACTGTTAGTGGTCTTTTTGCTGGGGGGCCACCAAGGCCCTCTTTTTCCCTGAAGCCTACAAGCAACTTCACACGAAGGTCACAGCTGTGGCTTTTGCCAGCTCTTGCTCTGTGTGCTCAGCAGCTCCAGACTTGAAGTGGCTGGGCTTGAAATGGTGAAAGTGATCCTTTTTCTCATCATGGTTTCTCATGCCTTCATGGACTCTGTAGGTCTCTCCTCCTCTTTCCCCAAGCTCCAGCAACCCCAGCTTGGCTGTCATTGCTTTTTAATAGTTGTAAATTGGTTGATTTGTGGGAGAGATTGGTGCTGGGGACCATCTGTTCCACCATCTTGCCTGGAACAGGGGAGTATATCATTTTTGGTTATGATGAAAGTTTTAAGGACTACATGCTGACTAAAATAAGGAGACAGTTTTCAAGTCATTGTGAAAGTATGTTGGAAAGAATGATTTTTGGTTTCAGTCAGATCTCTGCTAAAGTTTATCTAAATATTCCTAC
Organism: Cynocephalus volans; assembly: GCF_027409185.1. Taxonomy (NCBI): domain Eukaryota; kingdom Metazoa; phylum Chordata; class Mammalia; order Dermoptera; family Cynocephalidae; genus Cynocephalus; species Cynocephalus volans. The sequence goes on from NC_084461.1 coordinate 105,209,358, forward strand.
AGCATTCTATACTTATCATATTACATAGTTGTTAATTGGAAATGTTTGAAAAAAAATCAACCTGATATAAGACTTAAGTAATCAAATATTACAGTGTTGAATCTAAGCCACATAATGTTCATCATGAATTTGTACGTATTTTTATCTCTTATACACAGAGATGTACATGTTTTATGTGAGGTTGTGGGAGAAGTTATAAGCATATAAACACCAGTCTTCCAAAATGTTTTTTCATCAATACAAGCCATTAACTGCCATTTTTCAGTATCATAAAACATAAAACAGGGGGTTTTCAATGTAGCGCTCTTTGTAGCATTTTCAGTAATTATTGCATAAAACCTAGTACAAAATTTATTAAACTATTTTTGAATATAAATATTGCTTTATTTATGTTGAAATATTCATTGAATTCATGCATCAAAGATGCAAACACTTTCTAATAATTTGAAAGAAAACTAAGTGAATAATAAGATTTAAAAAAAATTATTGTAAGGTTTTTTAAGAATAGATAACTTATCATCAATATGAAACAAGAAACAGCTTATTTCTTTATCAAGTAAGACAGCTCTAATCTTGAAAACTGAATCAAAATTTGTTCTGTGCTGATACCATTCAACATTGAAACAATTTTGAAAATCTTATTTCCAAGTTCCCTATTTTTGACCCTGCCCTAGCAACATGTTTCACAGATGGTAATATGAAAATTGAGCTTATTGCTTAGACAAATGCACGTGTAGGACTCATTAAAAATAGCAGAAGATCTCCATTTGACTTTTCTTTGACTTTTTAAAAAATTTAATTTTATACATTAAAAAGAAAGTTGAGGGGTGGTAAATAAATTTATTAGCTGTAAAAAGTTCATTTTACCATTATGTATCATAATGATATTCTTCTGTGTTCCACAGGTTAATATATAATTTGACTTTTTGAAATGTTATCCGTATCGCTAATATATTGTGTTTCTGCATATAACCTATTATGAAATTAATTTTTAGTGTTATAATAATTGGCATTAAATATTCTGCTAATAAAGTATAAAGAGTTCTATAAACATGAAGGAGATTTCTTTGATATATTGCTTTAATATGTAATCAGAATAGTCTTGTGAAATGTTGGTACTTGATAATGATTCCTATAAATCAGGTGTATTTCAGAAAGACTAAAATATTTATTTGGTAACTAAAGATATATTTCAATGTGATAAGATGAAAACTTGTTGTGTGGAACACTATATTTTGGCATAATATCTCCTCAGATTAGCCTATATAGTAAACACATTGGCTATACCGGTGAGCAAACAGGGATTATTCTGTGTGGTTTTGCTGTCTTTTCATCTTTCTTCTTTTTAATCAGAGCTGAATCAGAGTATCAGACCTGAAAGGAACTACAGAAACCAAGTATGTCAAGCATGTTAAGCTTCATTCTGGCCTTTACTAGGGGATTCTTCTCCTGTTCTTTTAGTCCGTATAGAAGCAAGTATGTGTATTCCATTCAGAATGGTATCTGCAGGTGTAGATGCCACGTTTCTCCTTTGAGAATCGATTTCTCATTTTTTTCTAGATTAAAATTTCACAGAATCGAGCCTATGTGGCAAGTGAATGAGATTGAGAATGATGAAAAATAGACTTAGAAGGACATAATTCTGCATAAGAAGACCCCATCCTGCATCATTTCCATTTTATTGAGAAATTCTGAATTTAAAGATATAAAGCAAAACTCTGTATAGTGAAATCTGATAATTGGTTACTGATTTAGACTACAGACTATGTTTTACTTGTCTCCTTACCCTGGCTTTTCTTACTTCATACATTAAATAAATATTTGAGGTCTAACTAGTATAAAAGTTTATAGTAGATATTTCTTGTGTCTGCACAGGTAGATACTAGATAGTGAGCTTTCTCAATTTTTCTCAACTGGAGCGAAGACTGCACCTAGCGAGTGTTCTTTCGTCGGGTGAAGACAGAACGTTTGCTGAAGGATAAAGTGGTTTGCAGAAGTACCTGTGATAAATTTCTGGTAGTTAAGTTGAAGCATTTTATCGTTTCTGAGATTATTTTTTTTTCTCTGTAAGAGGCAAATCTCCTTTCTTTTGAACAAGTCTCAAACAAAAGGCTAATCTCTCCATTGTCTTTTAAAACTTATCATTTTATTATTTCCCAGAAAAGACCTTTCATGCATATTTAATGGATGAATCTATAATTTGAATAAAAGTCAATGGACTGGGTAACTGAATAATTATTGTATGAAAATAATTGTTAAAAGGGATGTGTAGGATTCAAAGATACAGAAGATATGTACATTATCCTCAGAATGCATTATGCTAAAAATGATATATTCAGGCTTCTGCTTCCAGCCATGATGGAGGAAGAGAAGCAGACTAAACTCCCAATTTCAACCTTTAGAAGCTGGACAAAATATGTAAAACATTGTTTTATATTGAGAGCAGGCAGTGAAGAAAATGTGATCCTCTGAATAAAACCAAAGAAGGAGCCAATCATTTGGCTTTCTGCCTGAAGGAAAATTTGCCACCATGGGCACAGAGAGGGGAAATTCAAACAGAGCCTGGCAGCTCTGGTGAGTTGAGGAGACAGATTGGAGTTCCAGGAAGCCAAAGCAGCTTGAAGTTGTGAGCTGTGCAGGGAGTTGTAAAGAAAAATAGCTTTACAAAACCCCTGGGTCTTTGCTGAATGCGTAACTGCATGCATTGATTGAAGCTCCATCACACAAAGCAAAGAACAGTGAGTTGTAAACAGGATAATTCTAATAATTCACATGAGGAGGAGTTTGAATTCTGACTAGCCAGGATGGAGACATCTCTGGGGTCACCAGTAGTAGAATCCAAATCTATAGAACCATCAGTAGAAAACTCATAAGAGTCATGTTTTAGCAATAAAGCAGACCTACCTCTGAAGTGAAAGTTACCCTTAAGCAGCCCAAAAGCTTGAAAACAAAGCTTGAAAACAGGCCTCAAAGGAATCAGATTGATTCATAAATAACTGTAGAGTCTGCCAAAGTAAATCCCAATGTTATTTGAGGAAGATAACAAAACCTGGATGCTTGAAAATGTAACATTCACATTATCTATAATTCAGAATATGCTAATAGATGACTTGCTAAAAAGTTTCAGGGTGGACTTTACCAGGGAATCCTCCCCTGTTTTCTTAGTTTACATAAAATGTGTCCCATCAGAGGAACCTGTGTGGTCAAATCAGAAAGAAAATCAGTCAGTAGAAATAAACTAATAAATGCAATAGAAATTTGGAAACAGCAGACAGATATGTTAAAAAGCCACAAAATTATACACAATTCTTTAAAGGAAACATAAATATAATGAGAACAGAGATTTTACAATGAAGCAAGTAAAATGTATAGACTGGAAAATATTTTAAATAGAATTTTCTATAGATAGTATTAACAGCAGATGAGTTACTGCAAAAGAAAAAAACTGAATTTGAAGATATAAAAGAAATGATCAAAACTGAAGTACACAATGGAATAGATTTTAAAAAATGAACAGAGCCTCAGTGACTTGTGGGATCAAATAAGCATATGAGTTACTGGGATATCAGAGGCAGAGGATGGGGCTGAAAAATATTTGAGATATAATGCCAGAAAAATTTCCATTTGATGAAAACTGAACCTAGAGATTCAGGAAAGTCGGTGAATGAAAGAATAAGAAAATGTTACAACGTATGCCAATAAATTTAACAATTTAGTTAGAATGAGCAAGTCCTGTGAAAGACACATATTTGTTAAACTGTCTCAAGAAGAAATAGGTACTCTAAATAGTTCTATATTTACTAAAGAAATCAAATTTAAAAAAACTTCACAAAAAGAAAACTTTAGGCCCAGATGCCTTCAATGGTGAATTCTATTAAATATTTAAAGAAGAAACAACAATTTCACACAAACACTTTCAAAAATTGAAGGGGAGAAAAAACTTCTCATTCATTTTATGAAGCCAGAATTATCCTGATAGTGAAATCAGAAAAAGACATTAAAAGAAAAAAAATGTTACAGATGAATATACTCACAGACACAGACAAAACAGTTCTTATTAAAATGTTAGCAAATTAAGTACAGAAATATAGAAAAAGAATAATAGATTGTGACTAAATGGGGTTTATTACAAGAATAGAAGATTGTTTTAACATTTGAAAATTAATAAATGTTAATCTACTATGTTAACCAAATAACAGAGAAAAACATAATTATCTCAATAGATTGAGGAAATTCATGTGGCAAAATTCAACAACCACTTACTATAAAAATGAACAGAACTTTCTCTACTTGATGAGAAAAACTATCAAAAACCTACAATTACACTTAAAGGTGAAATAACAGATGGTTACACTATAACATGGGGCATGCCATTTTGATTCATTATTATCCTGGGGTCCTAGCCAATATAACAAAGCAAGAAAATAATAAAAGGCATACAGTTTAGGAGAAAGAAATAAAATTGTCTTTATTCACTAAAGCTATTAGAATTATTAAGTGTAGAAAAACTGCAATCACAAGGCCTATGTACAAAAATCAACCGTATTTCTATATATCAGCAATACATAATTAGAAATTAAGTTAAAATATTTACAGTAATATCAAAAAGTATGAAAGACTTAAAGGCATATTAAATCAAATTTATAATTAAACACCTGTACAATGAAAGCTAGAAAATATTGCTGAGAGAAACCTTAAAAAGACATAAATAAATGGTGTAAATATTAAAATTGTAAAATTTCTAGAAGAAATCATAGAATAATTTAAGGATATTGTGGTAGGTAAAGATTACTTGGAAAAATATTTTAAAAATGAACTATATAAGAAAAAAGAGATAAATCAGACTTCAACAAATGTAAAATCTGCCCCTCAGAGAACACCATTAAGAAAATGAAAAGTCAAGCAACAGCCAGAAAGATAATACATCTATTTGACAAAAGTTTTTAATCCAGAGTATGTAAAGAACTCTTATACTCCAACAACACAATAAAAATGAATAAAATTTCTAAAATATACTTCACAAAAGAAGGCAGATGAATGGCCAATAAGCACACAAAACTATGCTCCACATCATTTGTCATTAGGAAGATGCAGATTAAAGTCACAATGAGGTACCACTACACACTTATTAGGATGACTAAAAAAATGCTAATAGCAAGAGTTGGCAAAGGATGTGGAGCAAATAGAATTTCATAGATCATTGGTGAGAATGGAAATGGTACAACCACTTTGAGCAACTGATTGGTAGTTTCTTGTAAAGTTAAATGCCCATTTACCATATGACCCAGCGATTCTACTCCTAGGTGTTTACCTTAGACAAATGAGAACATATGTCCATAAAATTCTGTACATCAGTGTTTATAGAAGCTTTATTTGTAATAGCCCCAAACTGGAACCAACCAAGGTGTCTATCAACAGCTGAATGGTTAAACAAGCTGGTGTGATCATGTAAAGGAATACTAACCAGTGATTAAAGAAATTAGCTATTCAACATACAAAGAAAAGATAAGTCTCACAAACATTAGGCTAAGTATGAGAATTTTGACATAAATGAGTGCTGTATGAAACTCCAAAAATTAAACATCTAATCTTTGATGACAAAACCCAGATTAATGGTTACCTGGGCTGTAGACTGGCTGGAATGTGGCAGGATAAAACTCTTAATTAATGGAAATGCAGTTCATTTTGCTTGTGGTAATGGTTATGCAAGTATAAAAATTTGTCTAAACTCATTGAAATTTATACTTAACATGGTGCATTTTATTATATGTAAATTATATTCAATAAAGTTGATTTAACATTTAAATAACAGGTGAAAATTTCTATTAATGTGTATTGAGCACTTATTATGGAAACCAGCACTATTATATAAGCTTTACTTGAATTAACTCACTTATAATTCTCAAAACAACCCTATAATTTAGATATTATTATTATTTTGTTTTCTATATAATGCAAGTGTAGTAGGGTTGTTACAACACAGTTTATTTTTAATCGCCAAATCCTTCAATGGCATATAAAACAACTTCATTGTGTGAGGGTAGTAGAAACATCAGTTGGCTGGCTAAAGGCAGTTCTTTCACTGATTTGCTCTGCAATCTTGGGCAAATCATTCAGATTTTTCTGTCTGTAATCATTAAGGTTCCATGATTATAAAACTCTCTGTTTTTTATGACTCTAACTTTGGGAATAGTTATAATTATTTAATAACATAATAACAAATGAATTTTATTTTTTTTTTAATTTTTATTTTATTATTATTATTATTATTATTATTATTTTTAATTTTATTTTGTCGATATACATTGTAGCTGATTATTGCTCCCCATCACCAAAACCTCCCTCCCTTCTCCCCCCCCCAACAATGTCCTTTCTGTTTGCTTGTTGTATCAACTTCAAATAATTGTGGTTGTTATATCTTCTCGCCCCCCCCCCCGGTTTGTGTGTGTGTGTGTGTATGTGTGTGTGTGAATTTATATATTAATTTTTAGCTCCCTCCAATAAGTGAGAACATGTGGTATTTCTCTTTCTGTGCCTGACTTGTTTCACTTAATATAATTCTCTCAAGGTCCATCCATGTTGTTGCAAATGGCAGTATTTCATTCGTTTTTATAGCTGAGTAGTATTCCATTGTGTAGATGTACCACATTTTCCGTATCCACTCATCTGATGATGGGCATTTGGGCTGGTTCCAACTCTTGGCTATTGTAAAGAGTGCTGCGATGAACATTGGGGAACAGGTATACCTTCGACTTGATGATTTCCATTCCTCTGGGTATATTCCCAACAGTGGGATGGCTGGGTCGTATGGTAGATCTATTTGCAATTGTTTAAGGAACCTCCATACCATTTTCCATAGAGGCTGCACCATTTTGCAGTCCCACCAACAATGTATGAGAGTTCCTTTTTCTCTGCAGCCTCGCCAGCATTTATCGTTCATAGTCTTTTGGATTTTAGCCATCCTAACTGGGGTTAGATGGTATCTCAATGTGGTTTTGATTTGCATTTCCCGGATGCTGAGTGATGTTGAGCATTTTTTCATATGTCTGTTGGCCCTTTGGATATCTTCCTTAGAGAAATGCCTACTTAGCTCTTTTGCCCATTTTTTAATTGGGTTGCTCGTTTTCTTCTTGTAAAGTTATTTGAGTTCCTTATATATTCTGGATATTAATCCTTTGTCAGATGTATATTTTGCAAATATTTTCTCCCACTCTGTTGGTTGTCTTTTAACTCTTTTAATTGTTTCTTTTGCTGTGCAGAAGCTTTTTAGTTTGATATAATCCCATTTGTTTATTTTTCCTTTGGTTGCGCGTGCTTTTGGGGTCGTATTCATGAAGTCTGTGCCCAGTCCTATTTCCTGAAGTGTTTCTCCTATGTTTTCTTTAAGAAGTTTTATTGTCTCAGGGTGTATATTTAAATCCTTAATCCATTTTGAGATGATTTTAGTATACGGTGAGAGGTATGGATCTAGTTTCATTCTCCTGCATATCGATATCCAGTTATCCCAGCACCACTTGCTGAAGAGGCAGTCCCTTCCCCAGTGAATAGGCTTGGTGCCTTTGTCAAAGATCAGATGGCAGTAAGTGTGTGGGTTGATTTCTGGATTCTCTATTCTATTCCATTGGTCAGTGTGTCTGTTTTTATGCCAGTACCATAGTGTTTTGGTTATTATAGCTTTGTAGTATAGCTTAAAGTCAGGTAGTGTTATGCCTCCAGCTTTATTTTTTTTGCTCAGCATTGCTTTGGCTATGCGTGGTCTTTTATTTTTCCATATAAATGTCTGGATAGTTTTTTCCATTTCTGAGAAAAATGTCTTTGGAATTTTGATGGGGATTGCGTTGAATTTGTATATCACTTTGGGTAGTATGGACATTTTCACTATGTTGATTCTTCCAATCCAAGAGCATGGAATATCCTTCCATCTTCTTGTATCCTCTCTAATTTCTCTCAGCAGTGGTTTGTAGTTCTCATTATAGAGATTTTTCACCTCCTTGGTTAACTCAATTCCTAAGTATTTTATTTTTTTGGTGGCTATTGTAAATGGGCAGGCTTTCTTGATTTCTCCTTCTGCATGTTCACTATTGGAGAAAAGAAATGCTACTGATTTTTGTGTGTTGATTTTGTATCCTGCTACTGTGCTGAAATCATTTATCAATTCCAACAGTTTTTTTGTAGAGGTTTTAGGCTGTTCGATATATAGGATCATGTCATCTGCAAACAGGGACAGTTTGACTTCATCTTTTCCAATCTGGATGCCCTTTATTTCCTTCTCTTCTCTGATTGCTCTGGCTAGTACTTCCAACACTATGTTGAATAGGAGTGGTGAGAGTGGGCATCCTTGTCTAGTGCCTGTTTTTAAAGGAAAAGCTTACAGCTTTTCCCCATTCAGGATGATATTGGCAGTGGGTTTGGCATATATGGCTTTAATTATGTTGAGATACTTTCCCTCTATACCTAACTTATAGAGGGTCTTTGTCATGAATGAGTGCTGAACTTTATCAAATGCTTTTTCAGCATCTATAGAGATGATCATATGGTCCTTGTGTTTGAGTTTATTAATATGGTGTATCACATTTATTGATTTGCGTATGTTGAACCAACCTTGCATCCCTGGGATGAATCCCACTTGATCGTGATGAATAATTTTTCGTATGTGTTGCTGTATTCTGTTTGCTAGTATTTTAGTGAGGATTTTTGCATCTATATTCATCAAGGATATCGGCCTGTAGTTTTCTTTTTTGGTTATATCTTTACCTGGTTTTGGTATCAGGGTGATGTTTGCTTCATAGAATGAGTTTGGGAGATTTGCGTCCGTTTCAATCTTTTGGAATAGTTTGTAAAGAATCGGTGTCAATTCCTCTTTGAATGTTTGGTAAAATTCTGCTGTGAATCCATCTGGTCCTGGGCTTTTCTTTGTTGGGAGCCTTCTGATAACAGCTTCAATCTCCTTTATTGTTATTGGTCTGTTCAAATTTTCTACGTCTTCATGGTTCAGTTTTGGGAGCTTGTGTGTGTCCAGAAATTTATCCATTTCCTCCAGATTTTCAAATTTGTTGGCGTATAGTTGTTTATAGTAGTCTCGAATGATTCCTTGTATTTCAGATGAATCAGTTGTAATATCGCCTTTTTCATTTCTAATTTTTGTTATTTGAGTCTTCTCTCTTCTTTTTTTTGTTAGCCATGCTAATGGTTTGTCAATTTTATTTATCTTTTCAAAAAACCAACTTTTTGATTCGTTGATCTTTTGAATTGTTTTTTGGTTTTCAATTTCATTCAGTTCTGCTCTGATCTTAATGATTTCTTTCCGTCTGCTAACTTTAGGATTGGATTGTTCTTGTTTTTCTAGTTCTTTAAGGTGAAGTGTTAGGTTGTTCACTTGCCATCTTTCTATTCTTCTAAAGTGAGCATTTAATGCAATAAATTTTCCCCTCAATACTGCTTTTGCAGTATCCCACAGGTTTTGGTATGATGTATCATTGTTTTCATTAGTTTCAATAAACTTTTTGATTTCCTGCTTGATTTCTTCTTGGACCCATATGTCATTAAGTAGAATGCTGTTTAATTTCCATGTGTTTGTATAGTTTCCAGAGTTTTGTTTGTTATTAATTTCTAGTTTTAATCCATTGTGGTCTGAGAAGATACATGGGATAATTGCAATTTTTTTGAATTTATTGAGACTTGATTTGTGACCTAATATGTGATCTATCCTGGAGAATGATCCATGTGCTGATGAGAAGAATGAATATTCTGAGGTTGTTGGGTGGAATGTTCTGTAGATATCTGCCAATTCCAATTGGTCTAGAGTCTTGTTTAGATCTTGTGTTTCTCTACTGATTCTTTGCCTAGATGATCTGTCTAATATTGACAGTGGAGTGTTCAGGTCCCCTGCTATTATGGTATTAGTGTCTATTTCCTTCTTTAGGTCTAATAGAGTTTGTTTTATAAATCTGGCTGCTCCAACATTGGGTGCGTACATATTTATGATTGTTATGTCTTCTTGATGGATCAGTCCTTTTATCATTAAGTAGTGTCCCTTATTGTCTCTTTTTATGGTTTTTAGTTTAAAGTCTATTTTGTCAGATATAAGAATAGCCACTCCAGCTCGTTTTTCTTTTCTGTTTGCATGGTAAATCTTTTTCCATCCTTTCACTCTTAGTCTGTGTGAATCTTTATGGGTGAGGTGGGTCTCTTGTAGGCAGCATATAGTTGGGTCCTGCTTTTTGATCCAGTCAGCCAGTCTGTGTCTTTTAATTGGGGAATTTAAGCCTTTAACATTAAGAGTTGTTATTGAAAGGTGTTGATTTATTCCTAGCATTTTATTGGTTGTTTGGTTGTCTTAGGTGTCTTTTGTTCCTTGCTTTCTGATTTACTGTTTGGTTTCTTTGTTTGTTGGTTCCTTAGGTTGTAGATAGTGTTTTTGTTAGCTTGTTTTCTCTTCATGAATGCCATTTTTATTGTACTAGCGGGTTTTATATTTTTCTTAGGTTTTTATGGCAGTGGTAGTTATTTTTCAGGAACCAAACCCAGTACTCCCTTGAGGATTTCTTGTAAGGGTGGTCGTGTGGTAGTGAACTCCCGCAGTTTTTGTTTGTCTGAGAAATATACTATTTGCCCCTCATTTCGGAAGGATAGCCTTGCAGGGTAGAGTATTCTTGGCTGGCAACCTTTGTCTTTTAGTATTTTGAAAATATCATCCCATTCCTTTCTAGCTTTTAGGGTTTTTGATGAAAAGTCTGATGTTAACCTAATTGGGGCTCCCTTATAGGTGATTTGACGCTTCTCTCTTGCAGCTTTTAAGATTCTCTCTTTGTCTCTGAGTTTTGCCAATTTGACTATGACATGTCTTGGAGAAGGCCTTTTTGGGTTGAATACGTTTGGAGATTGTTGAGCTTCCTGGATCTGAAGATCTGTGATTTTTCCTATACCTGGGAAGTTTTCTGCCACTATTTTGTTGAATATGTTTTCAATGGAATCTCCATTTTCCTCCCCTTCTGGAATACCCATGACTCGGATATTTGAGCGCTTGAGGTTGTCTGATATCTCTCTCAGATTTTCTTCCATGTCCTTGTTTCTTTTTTCTTTCTTTTTGTCTGCTTGTGTTATTTCAAACAGCCCATCTTCAAGTTCAGAGGTTCTCTCTTCAACTTCGACAAGCCTGCTGGTTAAACTCTCCGTTGTATTTTTTATTTCGCTGAATAACTTCTTCAGTTCAGCAAGTTCTGCTACATTTTTTTTCAGGACATTGATTTCCTTGTATATTTCCTCTTTCAGATCCTGTATACTTTTCCTCATTTCATCATGATGTCTAGCTGAGTTTTCTTGTATCTCATTCAGTTTCCTTAGAATTATCACTCGAAATTCCTTGTCAGTTATTTCAAGGGCTTCTTGTTCTATAGGATCTAGAGTATGAGATTTATTAACTTTTGGTGGTGTACTTTCTTGATTTTTTGTATTTCTGGTGTCTTTTTTTTGGTGTTTATTCATTGTGGCAGGGGGTTTCACAGTCCACCGGTTTGAGACTAATGACTAACTAGGATGTTGCTGTGGTTGCCAATTTGGTATGGCTCCCGCCGTGACTGCTCAGTTGGCCTCTAGTGTCTTGTGTGTGTGGTTGCCTCGGATCTTGGGCTTCTCCGGGGAGCCACCTTTCTGGTCAGCTTGTACTCTGCTGGGCTGGTGGATCATGTACCACAGGGTGTGTGATCTCTGTTGAGCTTTCACTTTCTGTACAGGACTTCTCCCCATTCTGTGTGTTCTGGCCCAGGCTGTTAGATCGTGCAGTGGCGACCCCACCGGGTGTGTGGTTTCTGTCGAGTCTCCGCCTCCCTGGCCGCACGTCTCCCCCCTCTGTGCACACTGTGCTGGGCTGGGGTGTGTCTTCTGCACCCCTTGTCTATCAGCTGGGCCTTCAAGACCCTGCTCAGCACCGCCTCGCCCAGGAAGTCTACCAGGTTTCTGCTAGGCACAGACGACCGGTCTCTCTGGGTGCCTTTGTAGCACTGTGTAGATCTTTCTCGGGTCTTGTTCACCTTTGTATCCCCCCGGTATAAACCGAGTCTAGTGCCCGCCTGCAGCCTGCTCTCCGGCAGGTTCAAGCGGACCTGGGAACTCTCCTACCACACTATTCCCAACCAGAAATTCGTTAGGCTTTTTTCCAAACTGGTGGTCGCAGAGATGGTATCTGCCTCCCAGTAACAGGAAGTTTACCAGGGCCGGAGTCCAGGGTGTGGTGGAGTGACAGTTGGCCCGCCCGTACTTCCTAGCCCTCCCAACCCTGGTCGGGACGCCCCACACCCCCAGCCCCGCCAGAGAACCGCGGAGGGAGTGGGAGAGGAGGCCGGCCCGCAGGGTCCGGAAAGCCCCGCGCCAGGCCAAGCAAATGGGCTCAGTGATGGCCGAGCAGGGCGGAGCTGCCCGCACCTGGGAAAATGGAGGCAGCACCGGGGCAGTGAGTGGCCTGGTGGTGCAGGCGGGAGCCGCATGGGCATCCACCCCCCAAACAGAGCTGTGCCAGGGATCACTCACAGTGCTGTGCCAGGTCGGGCGCTCGCTCTGTCTCTGGTTTGTTGCCTTCCGTGTTCTCGGCGCTGCCGCCTTGGGCTGTTCAGTCGCGGCGCCGCTCGGGCGCTCCCAGGAATCTTCTTTAATGCCAGCCTGAAACCTCGAATCCTGAATAGGGCAGCTGGCCGCCTTCAGTGCGGCCCCAGCCTCCGGGATCCTGGCTGCATCCACAGCAGCCCCGGCGCCGTGTTCCCTGTTTCAAGACTCGCTTTTGCAGCTAAGAATCAGTTCTTTTCCTGCTCCACACTTCAAAGCTGTTGCCTGTAAATGAGGCAGCCTCTCCTGCCGGGGGCAAAGTGGCGTTGAGCCCCCACGACCGGCCAGCAGCAGCAGTCCTCCCTTAAGAGATGGCCAGAGGAAGGTCCACAAGTTTCCCGGCTGCCTGAGGCCCAGTGGCCACCTTTTCCACCTCAGCTACTCCGCGCCATCCGCCGCAGCCGCTGCCATCTTGAAACTCCAACAAATGAATTTTATATCATGGTATCCAGGGTGAGAAAAATTCCATCCCTAAAAGGTATTAAAAATAAAAATTAAAAACTAGAAGTTTCTTTGTCTTTGCTTGTTTGTTAATGTCTGTGGAAATGCTTTGTACTAGAAAAATTTAAAAATGAAGTGAAGATTAAAGAAGCTGTGTGACACTACATAGTTTTGTAAAAGCTGTTTTGGTGTGAGGTAATATAAATCAATATAAGATGGGAATTGATTGGAATAGTTGGGGATTATGTCACAAAATCTAAGGAAATATTAATGGTCTGATCCTACAGAAGATGGAGCCCATACCAGGAATCTTAGCAAAGGATTTAATGTTCCCTTATTCTAGGTCTCAGTCATTAATATCAAATACTAGTCTCCAAATCACCCAATTCAAATTATTGAGTGATAATTTGATTTGCCCATCTTGCATTATGTGTCCACCGAGTTCTATTATTTCTGCTTACAGGGCCATGTTCTCTTAATAAAAGAAAAAAAGTCCTTGCTGTTGGTGGATACCTCTATGGTTAGGGTGGGCAGTTCTTAAATAAAAGTACCTGGATACAAACCCTTAAATGATCTCTGTTAATGTTATACGTGGGGAAGCCATCAGAATAAAGTTCTTTTCCCTTTCTTCCCTCATGGGATAAATGAATTACAAGCAGGGCAACAATACTTCAATTCTCCCTGAATCCACATGCTTCGCAATGTAATCTTGCAGCTCCTCTCATTAAGTGATAAGTGTCTTGGAATCTTGGCTGGCTCTGTGACTTGATTTGGCCAAAAGAAGTGATTGAAAGTGATGTGGTGTCAGTTTTGAGGCCTGGCCTGAAGAGGTCACCTTTTTGTTGTTTTTCTTCGATTTCTGTCCATGCCTTGTGAAAAAGCCCAAGCTATCCTTCTTGATGCTAAAAGATACATTACCCTACCAATTCTGTTGTCTAGCTGATAGCCAATAACCACAATGTGATCGAGGTGTTTCTAAACCAGCCAGTTCCCAGCCAATCCACTAGCTGCCTGCAGATGCATGAAGGAGTCTGGCTCACTTCATTCAGTAGAACCACCTCCCTGACCCATGGACTTATAAGCATAATGTTTATTATTCCAAATCATTGAGTTTTGGGGTTGTTTCTTTAGGAGCAACAGCTAACAGGCACACCTCATTCAACAAATAATTTATTTTCTCATAATTTAAAGATTTTTCTGGATAGTAATAATAGTTTTTCCATTTGGTGTCAGAACCAATCCTTAGTTAATTGTTAGAATGCAAAGTATCTCCGTTTTCCAAAGATCATTTTATATTCTGTTTGGAGATAAACAATGAAAATGTTTAATAGCATTTTGTTAAAATGTTATGACTACCCTGAAGTGTTTTGCAAAACTCTCTCTTTGAAATTGATTTGGAGTTATAATTTATTATTATGTAATCACTGAACTGCATATTAGAACATTTGTATTAGCTTTGTTTTTGCTAGTGAATTTCTATAGTATGTTATTAATTTATGTAGAACTAGATCATCTTCTTTCATTTATATATTTGGTTCTTTTCAAATTGCTCATAATATGTTAGTGGAAAAAGTAGAATTTAGAACAGAATTATATAGCTTGGTCCAACTGATAGATGGACAGATAGACAGATATATGGAAAAATGGATAAAATGCATGTAAACTGTTTAGCACAATGCCTGGCATGTAGTATTCCCTCCATAAATATTAGTTGAGTATCATCTTAGGGAGGTTTGTTGTTGAAATTATTGTATACACCACAGGGAGGTATTAATCTTAAAAATAAAACAATTATTGGGCAATTGCATCTTTAAGCAGAGTATTTTGAAAATGTCCTATGATGTCTTTTACTACAATTTATTTTATTTACCCGAACAATCAACATTATCCATAAAGGAGGACTCAGCCATAAAGCTTTTAAAGAGCTGCAATATAGTATATTTTAGTTAAAATATATTTTCTGTAAGATACTTTTCAATTTAGGATTTGGAAAGGTGGTGGCAAAATTATACTTGTCAAAATGGTGGTTTTCAATAAGTACTGTAATTAGCATGCATTGCTTTCAGAATTGGTGCTTTTCAGCAATGCGCAATGACTCACTTGTATTTGCATATAACCAGTGCATGTTAGAAATAAATGTCCATTTATCTTCAGAATACAAAGAGTGAAAATGTGCCTAAATAGTTCTATTAATTAAAGCACCTTATCAGATTCTACTTATATCCTAAATGAAATGTTGGTTTTGTTTTCTGCCGACCTCTGTTAATATTTCATTGTGTGCTGTTTCAAACCGAGCTTGCTCCAGGTTGTGAAGGCAATTAGAGACCCCTTTCTTTTCCCTGATTTCTGGACAAACAGACCAAGAATCTTCCTTAAGCATTTGGCAAATAAGTGAAACTCCTCTTGAAGCCACCTGCCACACCTATGCCTGTTGCAGAGAAAGCAACACACTTCATTGCAAATAAGTAGATTTCCAGAGTGAAATGAACCCTATGGAATAAGTCTAGCAATTGCTCAGGACTCCCAACACACATTTGTTTCTTTGCTCTCAGTGGCTTGGGCTCAGATCCTTATCACTGTGCCTGAGCTTTCACATCTGCCTTTGGTCCTCTGACTTGGGCACCCTGCAACTACCTTCCTGTCTTTTTGGATCACGTCTCTCTGGCACAATTTTGGATCTGTGCCTTTTTAAAATTTCAGCACACTAGATTTGCTACATGCAGAGAAGAGTTCCATCTCTAGATCCGGGAAACAAATTGCTTCCTAGGAGACCAACCCCCAGTCTTCCCATGACAAGTGGTATGAATACTGGGAATTCCTCAGTTATCAGGAATTTAATTTCAGCTTTGCTAACAAGTAACTCTCACCAATGCGTCATTCCCACAAAATATACTTATTCTAATCTTTGACAAAAGGCCTATAAAATGTTTTTTCCTTTCCTCTCAACATATATGTTTTTGAAGTTTTCAAGTCATTGTTTATTCTTTCATGTGCTTAAATACCCAACTTAATTTCAAATTTTTTTCTTAACCTCTCTCTGTTTCTGGGCAGTTTGAAGGTAGAGATGTTTTTAAATCCTGTCAATGTTATCAGGCTTCTTCCTGAATGTATAAGGACATAAGCAGATTGTCATTACTGAAAATATTGCTAATTAAAACCTGATTGGGTGAGCACAGTTGGCACTGATTTGATTTAAGGTTTCAGAAGTTCTACCATTTGTGAAACACAATATTTAGATTAGGCTTTTGATAGATGTGTCTCATTTGCAAGGAAAATATTTTGCCAGACTTTTAATTAAAAAATATATACAAATTATCTAGAGGTGATGACATTTAGTACAACTAGACAGGGTAATCCTTATCAATTTCTTTGAAGATGGGTGAAAATGTGTCCTGTTGCATCCTTTTGTAGCTGGTTCTCACAGAGTAATTTCTTTATCTGATATTTTAAGTACAGCTCCTCTGAGTGAGGCTGGGTACCAAAAGTATGTGCTACTGCATTCATTTTCAGTTTAATTCAGGATATCACATTGAATGAGATTATATAGTACTGATGACTAGTATAATATTTAAAGTAGCCCACTGGATAAATAGATTCCCATAGATATTTATCTAAGAACCTATACTTTTTCTCAGCGAGAAGTCGCTTTCGACTGCTGCTGGAATAGAGTCTTGTTCCGATGATATTTACTTTGCCTTCTCTATTTCTCATGCTGTGATTCTACATTCTCTGCTTTCTGTCACTGCTTTCCAATTAATAAAGGAGTTCTGGTCCTCAGTTGCCTCTTGTTCTGTATCTAATGTTTCTCTTAAGTACTATCATGATAAAGTTGATTTTTGCTCTTACAGTGCCAGGCTCTATTCTTCTGGCATCTACCTGATAGGTGTGCTGGATATATCTTAGCTTCTTGAGTATGGCTGAGCAAGTGTGTCCCTGGCTCTATTTATATATTTTAATATGAAATTACAATGCTTAAAAAAAGCAATTTTTTAAGTGGTGTTTCTTAACTACTGAAACCATGTGGGTTTACAAATTTCAGTATTTTCAATTTTAATTCATTATATTCAATTTATAATGATTTCTTTTCCAAATTAGTAAGGTATTATAAGTTATTTGTAAAAAAGTCAAATATGGCTGAAACCTATAAGGTAAAATAGTAAAATTTCAATTCCCTGGGAGAATTCCTTTTAACAGATATTTTTCTATGCACAAGTTATATATATATATATATGTTAAGTGGCATATTGTATCAAGCCTGCTGTTTGTATTCAAGCATAAAGCAAACTTTCTTTTCTTTTTTTTTTTTCTCATAGCCTTTTAATTTCCTAAGTGTGATTAGTCTTTTTCCTTGCATAGAAACTCAGGAAATTCCATGATTTTGGTGTTATTTTAAGATACAAAGATCAGTCTGGATTCAGAATAGCTAATTCCATACTTCACTATTCATTCAGAGATTAGATGTCACCGTTCCTGCTTCCAGCTAAGGCTACTGTGGGATGAGCCTAGAACAATTTGGAGAATGGGCACGATACTGTCAGCTTATTCTCTCCTTCTCATGAATGTCAATCTCCATGTCTCTAGCCTTACTAATCCCTGGGTTTGGTGCTTTCAGTGAAGGAGGTAAGGGAGTTAAGTAGAATAGAAACAGTCATATTTGATAGTCACAGCTGTAAGCTAGCTTCATTATAAAGAAATATTTTTCCATCATGGGGCCCTTTGTGAATTCGTAAGAATCTCTTCATCCCCATGGCTGCATGTTTGGAGATAATTCTTCATGGGTCTCTTACATTTTTGCCCATCTTGTGAGCAGAGGCCCTGAGTGACTTCATTCTGGACATATTGTTGTTTCTGGACATCATGTTTTCATAGCAAACAACCTTGGAAGTTAAAGATAGTGTCTCCCTCTGGAGCATGTTTAATGTCCATTAAAAAAAGTCTGGGTTCCCTAAATTCAGGGATTTGTTCAAGGCTGGATATGAATGTCCAACTTCTGTAATAAAACAAACTGCTTGTTCAAACCCCCTGACGTTGTGATTCAATAGAACTGTCATGATAGGCACCTCAGATAACATAGTCACTTTATGCATCGTGGTCAGGTTCTCAGCCTCTACTACAGCCCAGTAACACAGCTGAGTTGTTCTCTAATATGTAGAGCATTACTGTGCTCCAGAAACTGAAGTAGAATTTGCACTGTACATAAGGTTATTCAATTACTCCAGCACCACTGAAGACTATCTTTTCTCTACTGAATTTCCTTTGGGACGTTGTCAAAAATCAATTGACCATATGATTATATAGGGCTATTTCTAAACTGTTCTGTTTTGTTGATCTGTTTGTCTTTATACCATACTGTATTGGTTACCATTACTATTACTGTAAGTTGTGAAATCAGATACCACAAGAAATCCAATTTTGTTCTCCCTTTCGAAGTTGTTGGGACTATTTTAGGTCTTTTGCATTTCCATATGAATTTAGGATCAGCTTGTCAATTTTGGCAAAAAAAATCTACTGAGTTTTTTATTGGAGTTGTGTTGAATTTACATTAGTAATTAATGTGATGAAAAGTGACAACTTAACAATATTTAGTATTTTCATCCATGAACACATCATATGTCCATATTTATTTAGATCTTTGATTTCTCTCAGAAACAATTTGTAGTTTTTAGGGTACAGCTCTTTTGTGAGACTGAGCCCTAAGTATTACATATTTTCAATCCTATTGTAAATGGTATTGCTCTAAAAAATATTTCAGTTTCTGGTTTTTCATTGTTTGATGGTGATAGCTCTCAATTAAAGGACAAGCACACTTACCATATACATAGAAAAGTTCAAAACTTCCAATTTTTAGATTCTCTTGAATAGGCTTTGATCTCTTTGGATTATGGTGTTTTTGTTTTTGCAAACAAAAATCTCTCTGACACCTGCTGCATTTTGCTGAACATGAACTGAAAGTATAGTTTAGGTGTTCTATTTTAGTATCATTCCTTCCAATTCATCTCTCAGCAAGGTCAGTCTTGCAAATAGGTGGAACTTAGAATAAATAGGATTCAGACTACTTGGTTTGAGCCCAGTCATTTTTCTATTCTTTTATTTGCCTTTCTGGCAACCTCTTCACTTCAGTAGGTAGCGTAAATCAGACATGTGGGGTAGTTCTGAAATGAACCTTTCACTTTCTCTTTCAACTTCAATTTCCACAGTTAGTCTCTGTTTTTTGGTGTATATATGAAGCTAAACTGCTTTTATAGGCATTCATCCACAGCATTGATATTAGGACTTTAATATTGTGTGTAAAATTCACTAATTGATATAATGTTAACTCAAAAGACTATGATACATTGTAAGTCCAGAAGTAGAGTCATGTAAGATGCAATTTGGCTCTGACACACTCCATCTTTGAAAAAGTTACTTTACCTCGTGTACCTCTTTTTCTTTTATCATCTAACTTAATTGATTATTTTAAGAACCAAGTTAATGTATTTTTAAAAATTAATTTTATTTTACTCTGCAGCCCTGAGTGAATGGTCTACATGAGCTAGATTAATGGGAAGTGTGGCGGGAAATAGGAACAAAGAAGGAGCGTGAAGTGAGGGAATTTATTTCCTCAGCTTCCTCCTTTCCGTTAAAAGTCATGCATCTTGGCAGGAGCCCCTCTTCAAAAGTTCTCTCCTTCTGGGGTTTGCTAATGCCCACTCCCCACTCCATGATTCAGGCTGAGGGTTGGAAATGGTTTTTACTAGGACTGGGACACTGCCCTATTCTTGTGGTTTTCCTACACCCTGCACACACCTTTGTAAATATTCTCTGTATCAAAACTCAACCCAATTTGAATGTGCCATCTGTTGCCTGGCAGTTATACTTCCCAGATTTATCTCATGCCATACATTTCACCTTTTAAAGACAGATGGTTTATTCATTGCAGGCATCGTGGTTCAGAACACCCACTTTGGAATGATAAAGTATTGGGTTTGAATTCTGATTTTACTAATTATCAGTTCAACACTTTGGTCAAGTTATTCAATTTCTCTGAGTCTCAATATCCTAATCTATAAAATAGAAATAATTAGTAGTATCAACTTCAAAGAATTATTGTGAGAATTAAAGGAGTGTGTGGAAAAGATCTACCACCGAACCGATGCTAAAGAAACATAGTTTGGGGGCCGGCCAGGCCCCGTGGCTCACTTGGGAGAGTGCGGTGCTGGTAGTGCTGAGGCCGCAGGTTCGGATCCTCTGTAGGGATGGCCAGTGTGCTCACTGGCTGAGCGTGGTGTAGATCACACCGTGCCGAGGGTTGTGATCCCCTTACCGGTAAACAAACAAACAAAAAATATGGTTTTGGCTAGGAACGTTTCTTGAGCACATGGACCTCGTGCATTTGTGCTGCCATGCCTCTTTTCCTGTTTTTTTTTTTTCCTATTATGCTCTACTTAAATCTATCCATTTTAGGTTCAGTTAAAACCCTAATTTTTCTATAACCTCTTGTATTTTTCAATTTTTATGACATTTACGACTGGAATTCTTTGTGTTTTCATCTGTATAGGTCTCCTCCCCCCAATTACATTGTTAACAATCTGATGATAGGGACAGGGACTTTTCGTCTCCATGTATTACCTCTAACTAGCTCAGTGTTGGGACACAAAAGTTCAATGAATATTTGCTTAGTTCTTTCATTTTAATAATTTGATTTCAATTAAGGTAGATAAATTTTATAGTGCAACTAAATCCAATTAAGGTAGATAGGCAAAATGTATAATGCAAATATCCAGAATAGATTTTTTAATTATCATAGTGCCCATTTCAGGGTAGGTACTTATTAAATATTTGACGATTTTTGGTAATTATTATACAGACAAATTATCTGTAATACCTTCTAAGTACCTCACTGATTACTGTGTAGACAGAGTCTATACATATAATGAGATACTTTATATTAACCATCAAAGGTTAATGATCTAAGCAAGTTAAAAAGCACAGAAAGGAAATAATATTAATATTGGTGCCAATATACTAGCATCCCAATATTTTTGTTATCTGTTAAATATTACAGATTGTGGTATCACCACAATACTAGAGAATAGATAATTCATTCACTTCTTCTGATAGTAATATAAGACGTTTGGTCTCTGTTATATATTATTCCCATGTGGAATACTCATGGACCTCAACAATAAAGTTAAACTACTGTAGTGCCCAGTAGAAGACTCAGCTTTAATTTCTGGTGAGCAGTGTAACTCACCACCCCTCTTTAAATATTGCCTTTAATTTTGTCCTAAGAAAAGAATTAAATAAGGTATAGCCTGTAGGTGGCAGTTGATCACTGTCCTGAACTTTATCTTGAATCTGTATATTGATTGCAGTTTCAAGTACAACAGCCTGGTTATAATGCGTGTTGACTTCTCAGCATGATGTTGAAATCCAGTGGTATCTTAGACCTTGGACTACTGTGAAAAATCCTCATTAAACCTTGCCAGATTCCTGTTGGAATGTGGCAACACCCCAAACACCTGTCCTGTTAGTAGAAATAGTATAGTACAAAGAAGTGATGAGGCTTGCCTGATTGTGATGTGCATATCTCTGACAGTGATCTTGTTGTAAGTGTTTCATGGGAATTAAAAGTGAACTGATTATGAACAGTGAACTTGGTTGATGATTAGAAAGAATTGGGGCTGGTTTCTTTTTAGACTATCTTAGAGCACAGCAAGATGAGACTTACTTGGTTTTTGAAAAATTTGGTTTTTGGTTACTGAGAAATATTGCAGTAATGCACAAGTATGGCTCTTCGTTTTTTGAATTGACTTGATTTTTCTTTTGCTTAATCAACTGGCACATGTGTCATTTCAAATATTATCTTTGGATGTGCTGAGTGCAGAAAATGATCCTTTATTTTTTAAAGACCATTCATGATAATGGGAATCTCAGGTATTTAGATCAAAATTAGTATAGTATTAATCTATTCAGTGTACATCTAATTTTGTCTTTTTTCGTTTTCTTTTTTTGGTGCCAACTGTGTGAATTGCATCATCATTAACTGACGAGACTATAAACAATAAAAATAGGGGTTTCCAATTTCTGATGATATGGTGGGTGAAAAATGCTTAACAAATCTTTCACTTCAAAATAAATTAAACACTGAGAAAACATTAATTATATTTTAAATAAATTATTGAACTGGTAAGAAAGTAAGGAAAATATTCAGAGATGAAAAACAGAGTAGAAGCAGGAATCCAAAATTTCAGCAAATACAGAATAGCTGTCCTAGGGCACCTATCAATTAATGATAACCATGAAGACCCATTTTTAACAATCTTGCAGAGGTTAGGGAAAGGAATGTAAAACCTTGCCTGCACAAGTTGGGAAATCTGAAAGATGACTCTTGCCCAAAGCCAGATCACCAAGAGGCTATTTTCTCACTGAAAAGAGTTCACCCATACAGGGAGATAGGAAGGAAACTCCCTTATTTCAACCATGATAGTGTGCCAGGGAGAAAGTTTGGAACCAAAGTCCTGTCTCTATGTGGGTTTCAGGCCAAAATTTATGCTACATATCTGGGAACAAAAATCTTCACCTAAAAACTTATTTTAGATGATAATTGATTAAGAATGTGCCTGAGCACCTTACAGAAAGCAGAACAGATACTTTCTTAAGGAACACACTTTCAATCCAGGCTGCAAAAATTTCTGAAAAAGGAAGTATAGCTCAAATTTTATAAAGAAAAAATCACAAAACACAAGACCCCATGAAAGTAAAAGCCAGAAGAACAAATAACAAGAATAAGACCCTCAAATAATTCAGTTATTAAAATTAACAGGCACTGAATAGAATATAAGTTCATTTAATATGTGAAAAAACAAGGGTGTTTCAAAAATTTTAATGAAGATATTATAAAATCTTCAAGAAGATTAAAACTAGTACAACTAAAGTGTTTAGAAATAAAATGTAATAATCACTAATAATTTCAAAGGACAGGTTGAAACTTTAACCCATGTGAGGGTACTTCAGAAGCTTATGGACAGATTCAAATAATCTTTCAATTTTATTTTTCCATGAACTTTTTGAAGTACCCTTGTATCTCATTTCATGCACAAATTAATTTACAATGGATCATATACATAAATATAAAAGTTAGATTTATTAAGCTTCTAGAAGAAAAAAAAAAGGAGTATATATTCATGACCTTGGAGTAGTCAAAGATATTTTGACAGAAGGGAAAAAGCACTAACCTAAAAAGTAAAAAAACCAAAAAACAAAAACAAGCCCCAAAACAACAAATTGGATATCTTCAGAATTAAATAATATCGTTAAAATATACCACTCAGAAAATAAAAATTCAAGCCAGAGACTGTGAGAAAATATTTGCAAAATATGTATCTGCTAAAGAACTTTATCTAGAAAATATAAGAATTCCTTATAACTAACACTAAGACTTAATAAACCCAGTTTTTTAGGACAAGCAAAAGTAGAGATATTGTACAAAAAATACTTATAGGAGCCCTAAACTGGAAACCACCTCAATGCCTATTGATAAGAAGAATGTGTAAACAAGTTGTGGTGTATTCATGTGATAGAATACTACTTAGCAATACAAGGGAACAACTTACTGATAAGTGCAACAATATGGGCACAAGAGAATACATACTATAATATTGCATTTATTCTGAAACAGGACAGACCCTGATATTCCCCCTAGCTATTCTTATAACCCCAGCCAGTGCAGGCTTTGGCTGGGGGACAGGAAGTAGCTAAAGAAAAATCTGCTTGACCAAACATGATAGGCTGAATTCTCAGGGAACCAATAAAGTTTGGATAACCATAAAATAAGAATTGAGTTAGTTAAACATATACTCCCCAGGATAAGCATGATTTCCTGGTCACAAGATGTTTGTTCCTTATTAGAATGGCTTAAGATAATAACTGTGATGCCAATTTCAAGTTGCTTTGCCAACCACTGTTAACCACAAGCCTACTTTTAAATTCGTATACCTCCAGACTTGAATGGGCCAAGGAGGATCTTAGGATGCCAGAAATTGTTGTGCTGACTTCACTGTGAGCCAATTAGATCCCCACAATTCCTGAGACCCATACTCATGACTTTGTTCTATAAATGCTTGTGATTTTAAGCCATAGAGGAGTTTGGTTGATCAGATTTGCTGACCAGTTCTCCTTGAGTAGTGCCCCTCAGTATTAAAACTGATCTTTCCTACCGCAAATCTGTGGTATACAGACTTACTAGTCTAACTGTGCAACAGGAGATGAATTCTTTCCTGTTTGATAACAATATGAAGTCTAAGAATAGGCCAAGCTAATCAGAATGTGCTATGATCTGGGAGGAGCATTGATCAAAATAGTGCATAATGGAAAATCCTGGTGTGATGAAAATGTTGTGGATGTTGATATAGATGGTATTACCTGGACACACACTTGTACAATTGCCAAAACTTGTCAAAATGAAGACTTATTTGCATTTTATTCTATAAAATTATACATCAATGAAAAGTAAATGTTAAAGCAATACTTCTAGGTCAATTTATTACCTTAAATGTTTGTATTGGAAAAGAGAAAAGGCTGGAAACTAAGCATTCAACTTAAGAAATTAGAAAGCTTATAACATAACCATTTAAAAAATAATAGAATAAACCCAACAGAGCAAATAATAAATACAGGAGCCAAAATGAATAAAAAGAAAACAAAGAATACAATGGAAAAGATCAGAGAAGTTCACAATTGGCAGTTTGTAAAACCTAAGAAATAAAAAAAATCTTTGGTAGAAGAAGTCATTAAGCTAATAAAGAAGGTGCAGACGACAGTGCCAGAAATAAAAAAGAGGACATAAATATGGATGTGATAGAGATTAAAAAGATAACAAGATGATGTTATGGAGAACTTTATAACTTAAATGAAATGGAAAATTTCTAAAAATATGTAACTTTTTGAAAAAAATTCACCAAAATTGACTCAAGCCAATAAAACTTTGAGTCTTACAACTATAAGTGAGATAAAATCAGTAATTTAAAACTTTTTCCCATAAAGACAACCTTAGATCCAGATTATTTTATAGGCAAATTCTGTCAAACATTTGAGAAACAATTTATTCTAATCTTATACAAACTCTTTCAGAGAATAGTAAGAGGCAACACTCTACAACTCATTTTTTAAGGCTAATGTAAATCTGATACACACCAGAAAAGGAACACAGCAGAAAAGAAAATTACAGGTTAATTTCATGCATGAACAAAGATGCAAAAATCCTAGATAACTTATTAGCAAATTGTATCAACTAATGCGTAAAGAGATAATTTAGGATGATCGTGTTGAGTTTAGCCCAGAAGTACAAGGTTGGCTTGACAGTAGAAAATCTATTTCTAGTACATAAACAGATTTAAGGAGGAAACACATTCTCAATAAATGAAGAAATTATATATTGCTGGTGGGAATATAAATTACTTAAACCATTTTGGAAAAATATTCGACATTATTTAATAAATTGATGCACATACTCTATGAATTAGCAATTTTACTTGTAGATATATATTCTGAGAATTTACTGCCAATGTCCACCAGGAGAAAGTTCACAGTCATATTACTTATTATTAGCAAAAAACTGAAAATAATCCAAATGTTGTTAATACCAGAATGGATAAATATATTGGTATAATCAAACAATGGGATAATATACAACAGTTAAAATGAATTAATCACAGCTATAAATATCTGTATCAACGTGGATGAATCTCTTAATCATAATGTTTAGCTTAAAAAAAAAAAGGCACAGAGGAATACATACAGTGTTATTCCATTACGTAAACTGTAAAACTAAATAACAAGTCATCTTGCATCACTCAATTGTGCAGTAAGCATATGAAGAATAGTAAGGCAATAAATAAAAATTTCAATTTGGCAGTTACATAAAGTGACAAGGAGAAAAGGCGAAGTGCTGGAAATGAGCACACAGAGGGCTTCAGAGACATTTGTTGTGTTTTATTTCTTAGGCTGGGTGAAGGGTATGTGATACTTATTTTTATTGTTAGTTTTTAAATATAGACATAAATATTTCTGGTATGTATTTAATAAAACATTTTTCTAATCAAAAACAGGAGTAATGATGTGTTTTTCTTTCCAAGGCTAACACAGTTGGGCAATCATTGAATATAGGTTTACAAATAGAGCTAAAGTGAGGCATTACTGGAAATTCTTAGTTATTACTGGAGATCAAAACAAATTAGTGGCCCATTGATGGCTACGTAAAGGCTAAGAAAATATTTTTAATTTTTTAAAAATGGTGAAAATGGTATGCAACCTTGAATGCTTTATATCACATTGTTGTGTTTTTTAGCTTTGGCTCGAAGTGGACAATGAGAATGGCTGTGGTCATCACAAAACAACGAGTTGTTTGTTGGTTTATGCTTCCCTCTCTTTGGAACGTCACACTAGATCTATAACCTTCTGTGCTCAAGCCATGCCAGCGTCGGCTGCTCAGGGCTCTCTCATCAGCAGTCAGTGTTCTGCTTTTCAATTGCCCTCCCCAAATACCTCCTGACTTTAGTGATAGCTCCAGAGTAATCAGTCCTCCCTGGGAGGGCTGTGTCTTTACTGAGCCCTGAAAGTGTTAGTCTGGCCAGACTGGGAGTCTTTATAATCTCCCCAATAGAAGTTACCTAAAGAGAATAGGTGGTGTGAAAGAATTATGTCAGCACCAGGCTATCCGGGGACACTTGTGCTGTACCAGAGCCAATGAGTGAAGGGCATTCCCAGAAGGACATTTTCCAAGCTTTTGAATGGCTTTGCCATAACAACACAATCAACCTCATATTGTCTGGCTGAAGAGAAACCACTGTCATTAGCAGAAACACAGCTGAATAGGGCTTATACTTTCTCTGTGTTAGAGTTCATTTCATTTAAAATTACCAATTTGTTTGGCCATTTGCAAATAGTTTCTCTGATTCAGTTGTTTCTCTGGCTCTCCACTGTGGTGATTGCTGTAATAGATAACTTCCCTCCAAGGAGCCTGAACTAACCTCACTTGGAATCAATACTAAGTAAAATTAAAGTGGAATTTATTTGGTGAGGTTTAAACTGAATAGACGTCTGTGAGGACATTCACATATTCCTGCATAGTAAGTCATACATAGGGAATGTAATTTTTATTTTAATTTTCCAACTTTCTGATGTTATTTATAAAATATGTATTTGTCATATATGACGACTTGTATAAAAATATTTCTCTATGTTTTCTACAAACAAAATAAATGGAAAAGAACGCAAAGTAAAGCCAGAAAAAGAGAAAAAAGGAATCAAGAAACAACATTGGAATTTTTCCCATTAAATCTTAGAGGAGATACCCCCTGCCCCCAAGGATTAAAAAGCTTTTCAAATAGATCTCAGGACAATCCAAATCCTTATGAGGAAATGCTCTGTAATCTGATCATTTATGTGATCGTGGATAAGCCATTTAAGCTGTTCTCTGTTTCATTTGAACAGAGTCTAGAATTTATTGACATGGATGTTTGACAGTTGAAAAAGAGGATGAATGATTTTATAGTACTTCTTGGCTATGAATGATTTTATAGTACTTTAAGATTTAAGGGAAATCTTAAACCTCTGTTAAGCTGCAAAGTCTTTGTCTCTACTGTGGCTTCCATCATTCCTGACTCTATAGATTTAACCATCACAATACCAAATTGCTGATATACTTACAAAAACAATGGACATTTTATTCTTTGGAAACACAAGTATTATTATTTATTTTTTGCAACACCTTTCAAGAGATGAAAGAAATGATTTTTTAAACACCGGTTTGAGGATTCTATAAAAGCACATACATGAACATAGTTTAAAAGAAACTTTATAATTCACACATATTTATCTCTATTAATAAAAATTGTGCAGTATCACTTTTCCATATTTAAAGAGAAATGTGTTTCACTTTAAATTTATTCAACAGTGGTTGCTCAAAAAGTGTTTATTGAGCCCTTCCACTGCTAGTCAGTCATCAGTATATTCTGAGAGAAAAATAAATATAAAGTGTTATTTCTATCTTCAAGGAGGGAGTCAAACAATTACAGCAAATTAATAACATAATAAATATGAAAAATTACAGAGTTTTATTCAAAGCTCCATGGGAGCACAAATGGGGAACGATTAAGTCTTCCCAGAAGCAAAGGAATCAGAAAACATTGCAGAAACCTGAAGTTGGAAGTGGGTAGAAGAGTTGAGGGGCAGTCACAAAAGAATTATTTTTTTCTTTGGCTTTCTTTCATTTGCAAATGAACAAGCCAAGATAAGAATGGACAGAATGAAAGAATGGAAGCTCCTAGAGGCTCTGCCTCACTCTTCATTCATATGCAGTGTCTCTGTCCCCAACTCGCAAAAGGATTCAGCGTGGTTCAGTGTTTCTGATTCAGCTGTATGCAGAATTTCCACTCTGATTAGCTTCTGTAGCCCCGTGATTTGAACTAGTAAGAGCTCATAAAGTGTTTTTTTAAATTTATCACTATATTTATATGGTGGAATACATTTCACTTAATATCACCTAAAAAAAATTGGTAACAAATAAGCATTTGTAACAGGTATTAAAATATAGTCAGTTGGAAAACATTTGTTACTATAACTGAAAAAGCAGGGAACAATATTTAGTATTTAGTATATCAGCTATGTAAAAATATGCATAGAAAACAGGGGGAAATGACAAAATACAAGTGATTGCCTCTGAGGTAGGATCATGTTTTTTTTTTTTTTTTTTTCATCCTTTTCTGAACTTTATAGTTTTTCCTCTAACACTAATTTCTTTTAGTGTAATAAAAATTATATTTTAGACATCTAGCCTTTTCAATTTAACAACATCATCTAATTTTATCTCTTGAAAGTGGGAGAGAGTTATCTTGTATCTCCATTAAATGGTAGCGGCAGAATTTCAGATCATCACAGGCCACATTGTTTTAGATCATTTTGCTTTCTCTCATTTGCAAAGACAAGGCTACTGTCAAAGATTCCTTGGCTAGTTTTGTTTTTTGTTCCTCCTTTTGTACACCTGAAGCTTATTTTATGTTTAAAGTGTTTATCATCCTAAAGAGTCAATAGCCATGCATGACTCTTAATACTTAGACTCCGAGCTGACCTGAAGCTTGGCTCAAAAGAGGAACCACATTCTTGAGGCTGCTCCACAAGTGGTTGCTCAGAGCAGTTTTCCAGCAAGCCTACAGTCATGCTTCAGGGCACTGGTGCCGCTGCCTTCCCTTCTGCAACTGCACCTTTTCATTTCATTGTTTATCAACTGCCTTGGTGATCTCTTACTCTCTATCCTTTGCCCATAGACAACTCACCAAAGTCACTTCAGCAAGGCTGACCTGGTGTGGGGGCAGGTCTTACTTTCCCTATTTGGTATTTAAGGACTTCTCTGTGGAAGCAGCTAGTGAATGTCTCACCAATGTAGTGGTAATTTGGAAGTAAGACTATGAAGGCCCTGCACTTTGGTATCCATCTTGATGACACTTGCCATGTTAGAGCCACATCATTCCTATCAGTCTCCTGACAGAGATGCCGGCTTCCTAGTTTTGATTCTCTCCCTCTTTGATGATTTAAACACCATCTGGCCAGTGTACAGACTCAGCAGAAGAATTTGGTAGCATCTTTCCTTATATGCCATGGATAAAATTATTTAGTTGCATGTAGGTCTTCTTTAGGGTGGTCTAGCACAGGCTTATCACTTCATTTCAAGGGTGAGGTATGGCGCAGGGGAGGAACAGTAACCACCAGTGACAAGTCATGGAATTGCTATGGAGTCTTGCTTCATAATGTTGCTGCAAGGAAAACAGGGCAGAGGCAATGTGTGTTGCTGAGGAAGGCATGCAGAGAAGCTATTTCCTCAATCACACTGTGCGTCCTTTGTCCCATCTAGGCTTGCAATGTGTGCTGTTGGACGTTAGGAGACAGCAGCCTGGATATGGGCAGTCCACCCCACCAGGATGCCTGGAGAAAGCTTCTTAACTTCAGTCAGTCGCGGTAATCTCTCTCTCTCTCTTTTTCTCTTTTTCTTAGAGTATATATATGTATGTGTGTATATGTATATAACATATATTCATTTTGTATATATAATATATTCAGTTATGTATTCAATATGAAAGATCTATTCTTAACACCAAACATCATACCAATGGAAGAGTTATGCAATGATGCTGTAATTTATTGTTGATGAGTCAGACCCTACTTTTATACACACATAAGCTATAGGAACTTCTCTAAGTTGACAAATATGTGAACTTGAAGAGTGAAAACATGTTTTCAGTTTTGGAAAACTGATGATAAGAGTTGATTATGGGGTAGAGACTTACATGTGTGAAACATATGTTAAAACGTGTTGGGCAATGGGAATGGAACAATTTATTTGGGAGACCTATAGAGTGTAACTGTTGAATGATGCATGTGCTGCTAAACATTTTTTATTCTAACAGAGCTAGGAATTTCCAGAGCTGTTGCCTCATTGTTTCCATCAGTCATGATGGTTTATGACTGTATGAGGGGTCTTCAAGAAGATCACGGAAAAATTTGTATTATCTTTCAGATCTATTTTTCCACAACTTTTTGAAGTGCCTCGTGTATTTTCTCACTAATTTCAAATTGTTTCTTTGTTTCTATGGGAAAATTTGCAATTATGAATATATTTCTTAACCATTTCATAACCTATTAATTGACCACTGATATAATTTTTAGGTAAATCCTTCCAACCCACTGAATTTATTAACTTCTTTTTGGTCCATGCTTAGAAAGCATGCAGGTGGAAGAATTCTGTGTTAGTTTGAAATCTTAATATTTTTTATTTTTTGTATTTTTGATACCATCAAATTACAGGAATAATTTTAAAAGGTGACCTTCAATAAAAGGACGTTACATAAAATATGAGCCTTTGGTCATGAGTACCATTATATTGACCTAATCTCTCCCCGCCCCTGTCTCCTTCCTCTCACCAACGTTGAGGACCATTACATTTTTCAGGAGCTGCCCACAGGATAAGCTATCACTCTACATGGTATAGCTTCCAAAAGTTCATTTAGGCTCAAACCCCATCTCAGTGAAGTAGTCCACAATCTAATGGGCAACACTCTCTGGTGATACTTATGTTGGTAAGTGATAGTATTGGTTGTCCTCTCTCATTGCCAGGACTATTAGGACAAATCCTTCATGATTCATATCCCTGTTTATCTGAGTTGCCACCAGAAATTAGAATGGTCTAAATATAGGTATTTGGTGTTTTAAATGTTTTACATTAGCTATCAGGAGGGGATTCATTTGGCATTTTTAGAATGCAAATTGAAAATCCTGACTCATTGTGGAGAGTCATCCGTTTCTGCATGAAGATAAGCTGGAGGAGCTATGGGCAGGTTCAAGAATGAGCACTGTGCAGTATTTGGATTAATTCTGGCAGGCTTTTGACATGTTTTCAGGTTTATTGTCCATCTCTACCTATCTGGCAAAGAGGGGGGTTATAACTACTAAATGCACATTAGGTCTTTAAGTGGCCTTAAATTAGAGCCCAAAAGAGAAAATCAGTGTATGCTGTGTGTGTGTGTTGTTTCTAAAGTGTATCAGAGAGAGAGTAAAAAAGCAATGATAGTTTCATTGAACATGATGATGTCAGAAGTTAAATCAGAATTCTACCTGTTTTAAAAACTTCATCTTCTATTGCACCTTAAAGTCATACATGTCTTATTATATTTTATCATTACCGTATGCTTATAATATTGGAATTATCCTCACTTAACAGATGACAAATCTGAAGTACAAAGGACTGGACAGAATAAACTATTTCACAGAGCTCTTTTCCACACAGATATGGAAAACATCTGCAAAAAATCACAGCTTGAAGGATTGGCATCCTGTCCATCCTGAGGTTGACTGAGACATCAGATAGTTTGACACCTTTCTGTTGTAGATTTCATTGCTACATTGATCTCCTAGAGGTGTTTATTACAGAGCATCAGTAATTTCAAATTAAATGCACTAAGAGAATGGCACAATTTAAGCCTTTCAGTACCTAAGAATGAAGCCCTTTTGGCTAATGATCAGGAATTTTTTAGGCTACAAAATAGACTCCTAATAGGAAAACAAGAGTGATAAGTGTTGCAGATTATGTAGGTTATGTAGATTATGTACATGGTGTCAATGCCCCTGGAGTGGCTCAGTTTTCAAGCTCCAAGTCCTGTTATTTTCTAAAACCAGAATTAGTTGAGAGAGCTGACGGTTTTAATTAAGTACTGAAGCTGATCTATGGTTCTAGTGTACAGGTCACTTATATTTCCCAATAAATTATTGATTCATCAATTCCATATCCAGGTTTGTCTTTGGCTCATTTAATATTACAATGTGCACAATTGTCCCATGTTATGTAACAAAGAATTTGGCTAGATGTTATCCCTAGATCCTGGGAGAGACTCTAAATCCTTGGGATTTTATGACTAATGAGAGTGTCTTTGTTATTTATGAGCCCCTTGGATCATTCCTGAATTTATTCTAATGAGGTAACTCATGGTAGGCTCCTCCATAACTTCAAGGGTAGAGGCCACAAGGCAATCACATGATTGAAAAGTTGGGTCTTTGAGCCAGCCCAACCTCCAGGGAAGGGAAGAGGGTTGGAGATTAATTTTAATCATGTAGCCAAAGATTTATTGAAACCCCAATAAAAACTTGAACACTGAAGTTCAGAGGAGCTTTCTGGTTAGGGAACCATCAATGTGCCAGGAAGGAGACACGTGCTGATTTCATGGGCTGAAGGCATGGAAGCTTTGTTTTCAGGATGCTCCCAGAGCTCGTCTTATGTTGCTCTTTATTTGTCTGCTCCTGAATTGTACCACTATAACAAAAGTGTTTCCTGAGTACTGTGAGTTTTTTGAGCAAATTATTGATTGTGAGGGAGCTCTTGGGAACCCCCAAATTTGTAGCCAGTTGGTCAGTAGTGTCAGTGGCCCAGGGATCACTTGAACTTGTGGCTGGGGTCTGAAGTGGGGGCAGTTTTCAGGAGGACTAAGCCATTAATTTATGGAGCCTACACTAATTCTAGTAGTTAGCACCAGAACTGAATTTCAGTATATTAGTCCATGTTAGACCAGCTGGGGTTGAAACAGAGGACCCCAGAAGGGAAGAAAGATGTATCATTAAATTACCCATTGACAAATATTTTAAAAAGCTTCACACCAAACAGGAATTATCGTGTAGAACTTCAATCTCAGTTATTTAGTGGAGCAGGTTTTGAGTACAGGCACGACTGGGTATAGTTGTGATAGTTTGATCTGAACTAACTGATTCCCTGATAACCATTATGAGTACAAACACCACCAGGTTAAGTCTCATGAACTTGGTGTGGTATTTAGTGACTGAGAAAGGAGTGCCAATGACAAAGGGATGGTCCCTGGAATTTGATGGTGATGGAACTGTATGACTGATCCTGTTTGCTCTCCAGGTGTAAAAGAATGCCTGATAAGATGGATACAGGCCATGCAGTCTGCACATACTTGTAGGCTCTCTTATGTTGTCTTCCATGGTTACATGTTCAAATTCAGTCAAATTTCAACAAAGCTGAAATAGACCTCTGCTTGAAAGAAACTGTCTCATGTTTAACACTTAAATATCAAAGATGGCTTTCAACCTATTACCCATTGCTAGAGATTCAGAGAATAGCTCATTGTCTATGTTCTCCTTTTGTGTTTTCTTTAAGGCAATTCTTTTTCCTCTATAGGATGGAAAACTCAAAAGCAGTTGCTAACAATTTATAAATCAACCCCTCGAAAAAAATTTTTTTACTTCTTAATATTTTAAATTTATACTTTATATTTAGAATAGAATATAGAAATAGTTTGTGGGTTTCTTTTGCAGAAAGTTTAGAATTATATTTAGTTTCTATGTTTACTTAATTCAGAAAGGGACTAGTGAGGGTGAAAAGTTATGGAAGAGTTCGGGGAAAGGGAAATTAGGAAAGTCACTGAGGAAGACATAAGACGCTAGGAAAATACAAATTAATGGTCTTAATATTTTACTGCTTGCCCTCCAGGAGCTAAATTGGGAATCTGATTTAAAACAAACATCTTCCCATTCCCTTCCCCACACAAAAAAACAACCCCTCCAAAACAAACAAAAAAACCTTGTAGCTGAGTGAGGAAAAGCAGAGCATTGTATCATGTTAAATGGTTTTAAGCCTGTATAGTAGCTTGTCACTTCAGCTGTGTACAAAGATAACCATAACATAAAAGTTATCCCTCCAGGATGTTACACTGTAGCCACTATGAATCTTTCTCTCAGACACTATTTTTGGAGATCAGAAGACTTCTGAGTCACATGGCATTTGCTTGTCTTTTTTTAAGGCAAACACATTTTTCGTTACATTCATAATGTAAGTCTTGCAATTACTTGTTTTGTAAATGTGTCATTGTAATTCATGTCTTACAGGAGCAGGCTGAAAAAAAATAAAAATGAACACTCAATTTCACTATTGCTCTCTGTCACTACTTAATAGTAAAGTATATTCTAAATTCTTGTCACTGCTTTGCTGTGTTTTGAGGGTTATGGAATGATCTGGGGCAGGGGTAAGATTGAACAAAGGTGGTTAAAATGTACTGAAAGCTCATTTACGTGCCAGATGGTTTATGGTCACTATCTCATTTTACTTTAACTGCTTAGTGTTTGGTGGTCTTACCCAACTCCGAATAAATAACTTGCCCAGTGTCACAGGATTGCAAAACAGAATTCCTGTCTGATTCTTTTCTTTTACTATGGATGAAAACAATCAAAATCAGCTAATGGTCTCTGCCAACCCAAGGAATCAGTGGAGGGAAGAAAAATATACCTGAGACTTCTTAAAGATCTAATTGAAATGAATCACTGGCATGTTTGATGGCTGGATTTGCATAATGCTACTTTGTTTATGCTTCACTAGGCTATTATTGTCGTTTTTATTATCATACAGCAGCTATGTTGAAATGTAATTAGCAATTCTAGTCACTAATTAGCTAATCAGTAGTAATTATTAGTTGGTTGAGTTTTCATGCTACATATGATCCAGTGTTCTATTAATGCTCTAGCACACAAACTCCATGTGCTCTTGTTTGCATTAGTAAAATTTTAGTGTATGGGAAAAATATGTACTATGATTTCCACAATCATTAGTTCAGATTGTTAGTGGAGCCCACTGTGGGCTAGTTACCCAACTTTTCTGAGCCTTGGTTTTTCTATCTATAAAATCAGGGAGAGGAATAATTTTATAAAAAGGTAAAAATCATAAGTCTTATACAAATATAAAATGAACATGTGTCAAAGGTTTTATTACTCATTAATTATTGAGGAAACCAGAATGATGTTACAACAGGTTTAATGAATTCAAAATACCACACAGATATAGATAGGTAACAGGAATATTGAAATGAATTTACAAATAGACGCAATATTGGATTTTCCCACAGGTGGGAGGGAATTCAATTGTCCCTCTACAGGGAGAATACGTTTGCCTGTCTACAATCAAGAATCATTTCCATTTCAATCAGTTACCTGCAATTTACAGAGTTGTAAAAAGCTGAAAGTCAATGAAAGGCACAGATCTAATAGAAATAGATAATTAGGAAGAATGTACTCTAAAAAATGACTACTTTTCCACTGATGATTAGCAGAAATCTTTTTGGTTCATTTCAAAGTCTTCCACAATTTTTTCCTAAATACCTAATTTGAGAGGTTATTGATAAGTTTATAGCAAGGATCAAATAATGCTTTTGATTATATATAATATTATATATTATATATGTATAAGTAGACTGGACTTGGAATTTTTTAAACTTCCTCTTGTTATTATTATGGTAACTATCATCACAAGAAACAAAATTTGACATCAATTAGGTCAGACCACTGATATCAAGATTCAGGCTGAGGTTACCAGTCAAGATGGCAGAATAGACAGTCCCTAGCATCACTCTCTCCTACAAATCAATAAATTTACAACTATGAAAAAGCAATGACAGCCAAGCTGGGGCTGTTAGAGCTCAGGGGAAGAGGAGGAGTGACCTACAGAGTACGTGAAGGCAGGAAAAGCCACGATGAGAGAAAAACAAACAAACAAACAAACCACTACAACGATTTGGAATCCTGGCTGCTTCAAAGCTGGAGCTGCTGAGTGCATGGAGCAGGAGCTGGCCCAAGCCACAGCTGTGCCCTTTGGACAGAGTTGCTTAGAGGTGGCAGGGGAGAAGAGGTCCTTGGTGTCCCCCAGGCTAGCAAGACCACTAATAGTGTTCCTGTTGACCCACACAGGAGCAAGAAGTGAGCAACTGGAAAAAGGGAGCCATTCAGAGGTCAGTGAGTCATCCCAAGTGACCGGAGCACAGCCCATCCCATGGGAAGTGTTTGGAGCATGGGTGTTGGGAGAGACGGGCCCATCAGGAGAACACTGGGGCACAGCAAGGACAGCTGATCTGCCCCGCAATCAGCATAGGAGCACTCAGAGGAGACTGGTCAGGAATATAGAACTGTAGGAGAAGCAGTTGAAAAGACTCAGGCCCAGACCAGAGTTTCTACACAGCCCTGGTGCACTGGATCTCACGAAAGCCAAAAGTACCTATAAAGTCAACCACTAAAACCTGAGCTGCACAAAGAGCCTTCCCTAGGTATCAGCAGCAAAGCAGCAATTTAGCTCAACCACAGAGCTCAAGTACTGGTCCCCACAGGAAGCTCCCCCATTTTAGAAGTAGGTAAAGGACAACAAATTAATTCCAGTGCAGAGTTTAAGTAGTAGGATCAGCAAATAATCCAACACAGAACTGAAAGAAAAAGCAAAGTACCCACAACCAGAGACAAAGTTTGATATTAACTAGTAAAGGTCTCATTTCACCAAAGAACACCTAACACCTAGAGGGACCAGAAGTCCCCTGGGCTACCAAGCTGGAAAGGGGGGATGGCCGGGGGCCTCAGCCATGCTCCCTGACACCCACAACCAGTCCCGAAGGTGGGAGCTGAGGGCCTTGGCCACAACCCCCTGACACAAGCAACCACGTCAGTGATGACCACTGAGCTGCCACAGGAAGCACTCTAGGCTCTCCAAAGCAAGGGCAGTGGGGGATCAAGGGCCTCAGCCATGCTGCCCCGACACCCGCAACCAGCCCAGTGATGGCCACCGAGCTGCTGTGGGAAGAACTCTGGGCTCTCTCAAGCTGGGGTGGTGGGAGAGTGAGGGCCTCAGCCACACCCCCAGACACGTACAACCAGCCCAGAGACAACCACTGAGCTGCAGCAAGAAGGGACCCAGGTTCCCGAGCTGGGGTGGTGAGGGGGCGAGGACTTTTGCCACATCCCCCTGATATCTGCACCCAGCCTGGCAATGACCAAGCCACTGTGGAAAGCCCCCTGGTCTCCCCCGTGGGAATGAGGGGGGGTGCCACAGGCCTCTATCCCACCCCTTCTCCCTCCTCCTTCTTCCATCCCATTTCCTTCCCCTTTCCCCTCTCCCTCTTCCTCCCAACTGCTCTGCAACAACATCACAGAATGTAAAAAAATAATAATATTAATTAAAAAAAAGAGATTCAGGCTGATGCATATTTAGATTGTTTCCTGACTGAATGTAAAAGTTTCAGCTAAAAGTGGGGTTTAGCATTATGAATTGCTCTGTAGAAGAGAGTGTAGTTAAGTGACCAAAACCAAAGTGAGCCATTGCTCTGTTTGCTAAGCAGTCAACAAAAATGTGAAAAGGCTCATTAGATTTTGACAGTTTTTTTGCATGAGTAAATTGACAACTTAGATTTATCAAGCTTACAGCATTTTTCAATAATCAAGAAATTTTTCCCTTTTGACTATAAATTTGAATAATAAAAGAGAAATAGAAATGTCTTAAAATAAAGGCTTATATTTTATTGACCAAAAACCCAGTAGATATCAGATGTGGCACAGCTGTCACACTGGGTCTCTCTCCTAAAAATAAAAAACAGACTTGGCATGGATGAGGAAGTGAAGAAAAAAATGTAGTGAGCAAAATAAAGGCTCTGGGCTAAGACTCTTTTTGAGCAGGAAGGGTTTGATTCAATGACTCAGTTATGATTTGGGCTAGATAGCCTCTGTTTAACCCTCTATCCCCCCAGATCCATGCCTTGACTGTATGCCCTGGGGCTGATTCTCATGGATTATAGCACCTTGGCTGTACAGTCCCTTGCCCTAGGCTTGCTCTTGGGTTTGCTCAGTTGGAAATAGAGCTATGCCTCCCCTTTCCTTCCTGTGCTGTGGTTCTGTGTCCCTTTTTGACTTACAGGTATGGTTACTGTCCTCTGCTTGCTTGCCTCTCCAGACCCAGTTGACAGTTCCTGGGTCCCTCAATGTATTTTACTGTTCCTTATACCACTGAAAATAGTCCCAACTGACCGCACATCTGAAACACAGTCCCAACATTAAATTCTCTTCATAACCACAGCCGAGTGTGTTTTCTGTTTATTCCCTGAATCCTGATGAATTTATGAAAGAATAATAGCAATAGACAATTATTGAGAAATAACTGTATTCTTGACAGTTATATAATTAGTATATTGTGGTGAATTAAATGGCCCCCCCAAAATCATTGAAGCTTAATCCCCACTGTAACTGTTTAGGGTAGGAAATCCTATTATGGTAACTGAAATGGGGGCCTCAAAGAGGTGATGAGATTCTGAGGACTATACCCTAGTAAGTGGATTAATTAATAATGGTGGCCATGGGCATGGTTCTGAGAGCTTTAAAAGGAGAGTGCATGAGAGTCTTTCTGCTCTGCTATTCTGCCATGTGAGCCCCTTGGGTCACTGTCACTACTAAGGCCTTAAACAGATGTGCTCCCTGGACTTTGGACTTCCCAGCTTCTAAAACTGTAAGCAATAAATTTTGTTTCCTTACAAAGTACCCAGTTCCAAGTATTTCGTTATAAGCAACAGAAACAGACTAATACATATATTAATCATTTAATCTTTAAAATTCTAAGAGGTGAATATTGTTATTAACATTTAACAGACAAAGAAACTGAGGCACAGAGAACTTCAATGAGTCACCTGAAACATATATGACTGAAAAAAGACATGTGGTTAATAAGCATGCTGTATTTCATAGTAAACTTAAGATTCAGACTTAAAAGTAGAGTTCCTTCTTCTCTGCATGATGTATTTTTCTCTCCTAAATAGTCTTGCATTTATATCATAAATTATTTTATATTTCTTGAATAAGGGTCAAGTATGTGCTGTCCTACCTGTCTTTGATCACATAAATCATCTCATTTTGTCCTACTTATTATGCTTCAAATTACAGAACTCATAACATTATCATATTTATTACTAGCTAAGAGAGCATTAATCATAGATGATCATAAAGGCTAGAGAAATTAACAATACACTTTGCTGGAAATTGCATTAATTGTGTGGAATCTTGAAAATGTCAGATTACAAAAACTCTGCTTTCTTGCTAATACAACTTGAGAAGGTTGTGGTAGAGAAAGATCAAATAAAATTAATATGATTTTTAAAACTAATTTCAACTAATTACAAAGTTCACATATGTGCCAGGTTCTTTTGTAGGCAATTCGTATATACCATCTTATTTAATCTTCCCAACAACCCTGCAAGTTATGCACAACCATCCATCTCTCATATGTGGAAACCACGATTTCCTAACATTTTCAAAGTCACAAAGCTGTTAAGAAGCAGAACTAGAATTTGGACAATTGTGTGTCTGACACCAAATTTCACTGCTTCCCGTTTAAGAGAAAAAAAATAAAATCATCATAACACTCTGATTTGCAGGTTGGTTAGGTCACATTTCAATTGTTTAGTGCTAATGTTTGAATTTGATTTATTTGAACTGTTTGTCCCTTAGGCATAGGTCAGTTAGTCAACATCCTTTTGTGGCCTTTGGAGTCGAGGGCTGTGTCCTAGACAGGGCTTATAAAAACCTGCAGTATTGAGTCTCAGTAGGAGGCGAGCATTTTTACAGGACTGGATTTACGAACTGTCTGTAGGTTCTTTCAACGTGAATATAAGAAAGAGACCTGAGCTTAAGACAAAAAATATAAAACATATTGGCTTTAAATGCAGGCCTATATTTATTATGTAGCACCTCATATGTTGTTTTATTTTGATCGTTTTGAAGTATAAGGCTTGGTGGTAGCAGTTTAACGCAATGTGACTATCAGGAGCAGTCAAATCAGCTGGAGAGAAGCCATGTGTCTACATTTTCCTCAGTAAAATATAAGTGAATTATAGTGTATTTCATCAGGTTTCCTCTCATATTGTCATTTCATAACTAAAAACATACGCTTATGTGTACTATAAAGATTCCTTACTTCATGTTTTGAAATAAATTTATTAAAGCTACCCCCCATTTCCATGACCAATAACAAGTAAGTGGCCAAAAAAGTACCCTTAGGAAGGAAAATTTCTAGAGCAGAAGATAATTCATAATCTTTAATTAATTAATTAATTAATTTTCATCAGCTGGCTGGTAAGGGGATCCAAACCCTTGACCTTGGTGTTACAACACCATACTCTAACCAACTGAGTTAATCATAATTATTTTAAAGTACTATGTGATATTTGGAAAGCATATACTAACATTCCCCAAATGCTTGTTCCCTCATGTGATTTCCAGGACCTAGCACATTCTCCATTTACAATGAGAAATTTATTCTCTCCCAATTGCTGGACTGTCCCCTTTATTTGAAAACCTTGGAAGTAGATGTGACCCACATTTAGGATTAGTTGAGCTTTCAAATAAAACTCAGTCCAAATATCTGGGAGAAAAAAAGTAATACACAATAAGACTGGCAGGTTCTAGATTATGTGGTTTTGGTTTTTTTTCTTTCTTAACTTTCTGGCTGCTCTTTTTTCTTTTACTTGTTTTTACCACATTCTGCTGACTTCAAATGTAGATGAATTTAAAAATTCTGTTTTTGGCTGCCTGCTCTTCTTTTTGTGTCTGTTCCTTAATGTTCTTATCAAGCCCCCAAGTATTCATCAGAACTGCGTTCTAGATCGCCTCTTTAAATGCCTGCTACAAGTAGAGGCATCTCTTCCATCAATATATCTAAAAGGCCACACTTATTTCCCCCTCTCCAGCCTTCCTTCTGTTTTGACTCTTTTGCCATTGATATCTTATTTTCCCCCGGGCACTCATACCTGGGAACTTGGAATCCAATTTAATCCTTTTCTCTCCTATTATTCAGAGTCCTATAAGTTCTTCATTATACCAGCTCATCTCCTGCTTTTCTGTCTTCTCTGCCTTCGCTCTAATTTAGATTTCCATCACCTTCTAATTCAAATCACAACCTTATACACACCATAAGGAAGTCTATTTTTTTCTTATTTTAAATATCATGCAGGCATGGAAGCCTTAATTTCCTGATAAGGATAATACATAAATGACCTATTGTCTATGCGTACATATAGTCTATTGTATCTCCTATGTGGTCTTCCTAGGTCCATTCTCTCTGATCTTAACTCCTGCTATTTTCCTCATTTGTGTTCACATAGCATTTTATTTATAATCCTCTCTAGCAATTGCCATAAGTTTTGAGGTGGTAGAGGTAGGGTCAGGGCAGAAGGAGCCCTTTAAACTCTTCTCCCCACCACAGTGAGCTCTTCAAGGGCAGGGCCATGTCTTACTCATTGTAGCTTCTTCAGTGTTAAGCACAGTACCTGCCATACAGTAGAGAACTAAAAAAAGGTTTGTTTCATTGAATCCACAAATGTAAAATTGAATTGAATTTCCCTGTAAGAAATAATCATCCCCCAGGAAATGAAGCTAGGCTTTCTGGGCTATTTCCTTGTGATCAATGCATAGGAAACTACCCAGGGTAAAAAGATGGTGGAGTACAGGGTGGGAAGAGACTTTCATGCTAGGCTGAATAATTTAGCTTTGATACTTTTTAAGGATAGAATTTTAGAGAGATTAATCTGGCAGTGCTCTATTAAATATCTTAGAAGACAAAAAGGACTTTGGGAAGGTAATATAGGTATTGAAGTGATTCAAGTGTGAGGATTTTAGAGTCTGGAATTTGGTAATGGAAGAGGAAATGGAGATGTATTGATAAAGGGAAGTTGAGTCAGGGAAGAAAACATGTTAAAAATAGGAAAAATAAAAGATGACTCAGATTTGAAGCAGGGGAAATTAGACAGGAAATTAGAGTTCTCTTTGGGATGGATTTTGAGCCTCTTCAGTCTGATTGCAGATGAAACTAAATCCTAGTAAAGTATAAAGGATGGATTTTTGGAATTTCTCAAGCCACCTAAAATCTGATGCACATGGGTTGCAATCCTGGGGAGAGGTTTGAGAACTGAAATTACATTGGCACATTTTTCATCAGAATTCTTTTCCTTCAGTTGTTTTCTCTGCCTTGGAAGAATAAAATAACTCACAGCTTAGCACTTATGATTTTTCCAAATGCCAAGGTGGTTTGAGAAAAGTGAACAAACAAACAAAAAAACTTCTGTATGAATTCTATCCTCAGAGCAGCTAGGAGAGATAGCATTTTGTGATATTTTAGGCATTTAGCAGTTGCTGGTTTTATGAAGTTAAATTGATGATCTTACTAAAAATTCTGAAAGAAATCTTTTCTAACAATCTTTGTTCTTATGGAGTCTCCAGAGGCAAAAACATCTTAAAAGGATGATTGAACACAATTCCACAGAGTGAGTTGAAGAGATTCTCTCTTCAAGGTGTTGTATAAACTTTAAAGAATTTGTTAAAAAATAGTTTAAGTCCTGTGTCACAGGTGAAATGGGGTCAGAATATATTATTCACACTATTACTTGGATTTCAGAGAAAATGCAATTTTTAATTTTATTTATAACTGATCTGGAATTCCTTTTGGGGCTCATTTGTTGGGCTTGGGGAAGAGAAAGCAGTGAATTAATTAAGTATAAAATTTTGTGTAAAGCAAGTATTATGTGACCATTTAAGTTGTTCAGTGGGGTAATCCTTGGTATCCAGATTGCTACCCTAATTGCTCACCACTCTCCTCCATAGGGGAGGAAAGAGGAGAGTACGTAGTATAAAATATTTATCATGCAAATTATATAGCCAGTACTGCACATGGATAGTGGTTCCTGGGAGTCCTGCTAGCCTCCAGAAACATTTGTGACTTGCGGACTTGTGGTTTGTTTTTTCACTTGAGTTGTACTCTGAGTGGGATTCCCTGACTGATTTGGCTTCAACTGTACTTCTTCTGGTCCTATAGACTTTTCAGAGATTGGGCTGTGATTGTTTTTAGAGTTCAGAGCTCTCTCTCTGCCTTTATTATTACCATCATTTATCCAACCGTTTCCCCTTCTGAGTTCCCTTCTCTATTCCATTTATTTGTTGTGTGTCTTGGACTAATACTATATAGCTTCCCTTCTATGGCTTTGTAGTATTTCTTAATATCTCCTAAATTAAGTACCATTTGAATTTTTATGGTTAACTTTGCTATTTCTGAACTTTATTTCTCAGCCTATATGAGTATTTTAGAAAATATTTGATGTTCCCCACCAAATATTCAAACAGGAATTAATACCAATCCTTCTTAAACTCTTCCAAAAAACAAGGTGGAGGGAATATGTCCAAACTCATTTTATGAGGCCAGCATCACCCTGATACCAAAGCCAAAGACACCACATGGAAAGAAAACTAGAAGCCAACATCTTTAATGAATATAGATGCAAAAATCCACAATAAAATACTAGCAAACCAAATTCAACAGCATATCACAAAGAATATATAGCATGACCAAGTGTGATTTATTCTTGAGATGCATATTCAAATTACATATTCAAATTAATCAATGTGATGCATCACAATAATAGAATAAAAGATAAAAAACATATAATCACCTCAA
The DNA here is from genome assembly GCF_027409185.1 of Cynocephalus volans. NCBI lineage: Eukaryota > Metazoa > Chordata > Mammalia > Dermoptera > Cynocephalidae > Cynocephalus > Cynocephalus volans. The sequence continues at coordinate 105,253,228 of NC_084461.1, forward strand.
TTGACGCATAAGAAGGATTTGACAACCTTTCATGATAAAACCTCTCAATGAAATGCGTAGAGAAAAAAAGTTTCTCATCATAACAAGAGGCCATTTATGAAAAACCCACAGCTAACATCATAATTATTGAGGAACAATTGCAAGCTTTTCTTCTAATACCAGATACGAGGATGCTCAATCTTACTATTTTTCATTCAACATAGTACTGGATGTACAAGCAAGAGTAATAGGACAAGCAAAAGAAATAGAAGGCATTCAAATCAGAAAGGAGAAAGTTAAATTACCTTTGCTTGCTGATGACAGGATTCTATATGTAGAAAGCTCTAAAGACTGCACATATGCACACAAAAACTGTTAAAAAATAATAAATAAATACAATAAAGTAGCAGGATACAAAATTAACATGTAAAAATCAGCATTTCTTTACACCAATAACAATTTATCCAAAAAATAAATCAAAGAAACAATCCAAGTTATGATAAGCATCAAAAATAATAAAATACTTAAGAATAAATTCAATGCCTAGGTTCATAGGCAGGAGTCAAGGGCAGCCCCCACCACTGGGCAAAAGGCAGGAGTATACTGAAAACACCACTTTTGCATGGTTGGTCCACCACAGCCACTCACAGCCACTGCTGCCACAGGGTATCGCTGCCACAGGGTATCTCACCACCACAGTAACAGCCACAGCCAACATGCAAGCAGCCCACCATCCACACAACTGCACTGACACAAGGAGAGACACCAACAGAGACCAGAAAAGAAGAGAAAGTCTCTCTCCTCAAAGCCCATTCAAGATTAATAAAAGAAGCAACTGCTTTACAGGATGACCAGGCATCAGTGTAGAGATACTAGAAGTATGAAAGACCAAGAAAATATGGCACCACCAAAGGAATAGCATAATTCTCAAGTACCAGACCCCCTGGAGCAGGAACTCCTTGAAATGATTGAAAAGAAAATTTGAGCAACAATCTTAAGGAAACTCGATAAGATATGAGAAGACTCAGTTAGATGACATAATAAAATGTGAAAAAAATATTCTGGATATGAAGCAGGAAATTTACAAAGAGATTAATAACTTAAAAAATAATGAAGCAGAACTCCTGGAACTGAAAGATTCACTTACTGAAATAAAAAACAAAAACAAACAAACAAAAAACCCCCAAAACAAACACACAAAAAGCTTAAGCAGCAGGTTAGATTAAGCAGAAGAAAGAATATCTGATCTTGAAGACAGTGTTTTTGAAATAACTCAGGAGACAAAAAGAAAAAAGAATTTTAAAAAATGAAGAAAATTTAAGAGAGCTAGAAGACAACTTTAAGCATACAAACATCTGAATCATGGGTATTCCAGAAAAGGGGGAGAAAGGAAAAGTCACTGAAAATTTATTCAATGAAATAATAAGAGAAAACTTGTGATGTATAGTGAGAGACATAGACCTTCAGATCCATGAAGCTCAAAAATCCCCAAACAGATTCAACCCAAAAAGATCCTCTCCAAGACATATTAAAATCAAACTGGCAAAGCTCAAACACAAAAAGAATCTTAAAAAGCAGCAAGAGAAAAGTGCCAAGTAATATTTAGAGAGTCCCCATAAAACTAACAGTAGACTTCTTAACAGAAACTATACAGGCCACAAAAAAATGGGATGATGTATTCAAAATCCTAAAAGAAAAAATCTGCCATCCCAGAATACTATACCTAGCAAGGCTATCCTCCAGAAGTGAGGAAGAAATAGTATATTTCCCAGATAAATGAAAATTGCAACAGTTTGCCAACACAAGACCAACCCTGCAAGAAGTACTCAAGAGAGTCCTATATCTGGAATCTGAAAATGGTAATCAGTACCATGAATACACAAGAAAGAACAAAACCCAATGGTAGAATGAAAATGCAAATGAGAAAGAGAAAGAAACTAAATCTTACTAACTCAAAAAACCAACAAACATCAAAGACTAAAAATAAAAGGGAATAAAAAGAAGAAAGATATAAAGCATTCAAACAAAAATTGATAGTATGCCTAGAATAGGACAGTGTCTTTCAGTAACAACCCTAAATGTAAACAGATTAAACTCTCCACTTGAAAGACACAGACTGACTGATTGGATTAAAAGCTAGACCCACTGATATGCTGTCTTCTCACCTCAACTGCAAAGATGCACACAGACTAATAGTGAAGGATGGAAAAAGATATACCATGCAAATGGTAACCAAAAATGAACAGGAGTAGCAATTCTTATATTGGATAAAATAGACTTTAAACAAAAAATTATAAAAGGAGACAATGTGGGCCACTGTATAATGATCAAAAAGGTCTATCCATGAAGAACATATAATAATCATAAATACATATGCACACAACACTAGAGCACCCAGATATGTATAGCAAACACTAATAGACATAAAGAGAGAGATAGATCCTAATATGATAATAAAAGGGGAACTAAACATTCCTCTCTCAGCATTGGACAGATCATCTAGGTAACAAATCAACAGAAAAATACCAGGTTTAAATTTCACTCTAGAGCAATTGGACCTGGCAGATATATACAGAACACTTCAACCAACAACTACAGAATATACATTCTTCTCATCAGCACATGGAACATTCTACAGGCTAGACCACATGTTAGGTCTCAAATAAGTCTTGAGAAATCAAAAATAAAAATGAAATCATTTCAAGTATCTTTTCAGACCACAAGTAATTAAAACTACAAATCAATAAGACACAAAATTCTGGAAACTGTACAAATACATGGAAATTAAACAACATGCTCCTGAATGACTTAGGGGTCCAAGAAGAAATTAAACAGGAAATCAAAAAATTTCTTGAAATTAATGAATATGAAGACGCATCATACCCCAACCTGTGGAATACTTCAAAAGCAGTACTAACAGGGAGGTTTATTGCAATAAACACTTACATCAGAAGAATAGAAAGATTTCAAGTAAACAACCTAAAGTTACTATTCAAAGAACTAGAAAAACATGAAAAATCCAATCCCCAAGTTAGTAGACAGAAATAAATAAAATCAGAGCAGAACAAAATGAAATACAGACCCGAAAAATGATACAAAAGATTGATGAAACAAAAAGTTGCTTTTCTGAGAAGATATGCAAAATATATAAACTATTAATTAGTTAAGATAACAACAACAAAAAAAGATCCAGTTAACAAAAATCAGAAATGAAAATGGAGACATTACAATGAATGCCACAGAAGTACAAGGCATCATTATAGAGACTACTATAAACAACTATAAGCCAATAAATTTGAAAACCTGGAGGAAATGCATACATTTTTGGACACATACAAACTACCAAGACTGTACCTTAAAAAGACATAGAAAACCTCACAGATGAGTAACAAGCACGAGATTGAAGCAGTAATCAGCAGTCACCCAACGAAGAAAAGCCCAGGACCAGATGACTTTACTGCTGAATACTACCAAACTGTTAAAGAGGAATTAATACTAATTCTCCAAACTGAAACAGAGGCCATTCTCCCTAACTCATTCTATGAGTGCAGCATCACTCTGATACCAAAAGCAGACAAAGAAACAACAAAAAAGAAAACTACATGCCAGTATCTCTGAAGAACATAGACACAAAAATCCTCAACAAAATATTAGCAGTGTGAATACAACAACACATCAAAAAAATTATAGATCATGATCAAGTGGGATTCATCCTGGGGATGTAAGGATGATTCAACATATGCAAGTCAATACATGTGATACACAACATTGACAAAATTAAGAACAAAAACCATATGATTATCTCAATAGATGCAGAAAAAGCATTTGACAAAATTCAACATTGCTTCATGATAAAGACTTTAAGCAAATTAGGTATAGATGGAAATTATCTCAACACATTAAAAGCCACATATGACAAACCCACCAACAATATCATCTTGAATGGAGAAAAGCTGAAAACTCTTCCCTTGAACAAGAACAAGACAAGGACGTCCACTCTCACCACTCCTACTTAACATAATATTGGAAGTAATAGCCAGAGCAATCAGGCAAGAGAAAGAAATGAAGGACATCTAGGTTTGAAAAGACTAAGTCAAACTATCCTTGTTTGCAGATGACATAATCCTATATAGAAAAAAAACCTAAAGATTCTACCAAAAAATTGTTTATCTTAGAGCTGATAAACAATTTCAGTAGAGCTGCAGGATACAAAATAGACACACAAAAATCATTAGCGTTTTTATACTCCAATAACTAAATAGCAGAAAAAGAAATCAAGAAAACCAGCCAATTTACAATAGTTACTGAAAGAAAAAAAAAAAGCCTGAGAATAAATTTAATCAAGGAGGTGAAAGGTCAACACAATGAGAACTACAAAGCACTGCTGAAAGAAATTAAAGAGGACACAAAAAGATGGAAAGTCATTCCATGCTCTTGGATTGGAAGAATTAACATTATGAAAATGTCCATACTACCAAAAGTGATCTACAGATTCAATGCAATTGCCATCACAATACCCATGAAATTCTTCACAGAAATAGAAAAACAATCCTAACATTCATATGTAACAACAAAAGACCCTGAATAGCCGAAGCAATCCTGAGCAAAAAAATAAAGTGAGTGGCATTGCACTACCTGAATTCAAATGATGCTACAAAGCTTTAGTAACCAAAACATCATGGTACTAGCATAAAAACAGACACTCAGACCAATGGAAGAGAACAGAGAACCTGGAATTCAATCTACATACTTACAGCTAACTGACATTTGACAAAGGTAAAAGGAATATACATTGGGGGGAATAGACTGAATGTACAATAAGTGGTGCTGTGAAAACTGGACATCTATCTTAGAAGAATGAACTAGACTGATAGCTCTCACCATAGAAAAAAAATCAACTTAAAAGGAATTAAAAGACATACATAAAACTACTAAAAGAAAATGAAGGGAAATACTTCAGGAAGTAGGAATGGGCAAAGACTTTACTAATAAGATCCCAAAAGCACAGGCAACAAAAGAAAGAATAAATAAATGTGATTATATTAAACTAAAAAGCTTCTGAACAGCAAAGGAAACAGTTAACAGAGTGAAAGAACAATCTACAGAATGGGAGAAAATATTTGCAAACTATGCATCTGACAAGGGATTAATATTCAGATTATATAAGGAACTCAAACATCTTAACAGTAAGAAAACAAATATGGACAAAGGAGTTGAACAGGCATTTCTCAAAAAAATATATACTAATGACCAAAAGACACATGAAAAAAATTTCAACATCACTGGGCATTGGGGAAATGCAAATCAAAACCACTTTGAGATATCATCTTATCCCATCTAGACTGGCTGTTATCAAAAAGGCTGAGAATAACAAAAACTAACTGGCATGCAGAGAAAGGGGAACACTCCTACCATGTTGGTTAAACTTTCAAAAGTAGAGAATGGATCTGATGCTACCAGATGTGGGAAAGGGGGAGACAGAGGAGGGGTTAGCAAGATATTGGTAAAGGGCCACAAAAAGTGATTACATTGTGTAATGATACATATAGTAATAAAAAAAACCACAGATAGATTCAGAAAAGAAAGAATAAGTTTAACTAAGAAAGCGAAAGCTATGTACACTAAAAATTATAGAATATTGACAAAAAAATTGAAGACACAAACAAATGAAACAATATGCTGTGTTTGTGGGTTTAAAGAACTAATATTATTAAATGTCCCTATTACCCAAAGGAATATACAGATTTAATGCAATCCCTATCAAAATTCCAATGGCATTCTTTACAGAAATGAAGATCTTGAAATTCATATGAACCCACAAAAGACCTTAAATAGCTTATGCAATCTTGAGGAAGAAGAACAAAGCTGGAGGCATTACATTTCCTGATTTCTAAACATATTACAAAGCTACAGTAATCAAAACAGTATGGCACTGGCATAAAAACCGACATATAGACCAATGGAATAGAATAGAGAGCCCAGAAAAAAATCCATGCATCAATGGTCAACTGGTCTTCAAATAGGGAGCCAAGAACACATAATGGAGAAAGGATAGTTTCTTCAATAAATGATGCTGGGAAAAAATGGTTATTCACATGCAAAGCAATGAAGTTGGATCCTTATTTCACACCATATACAAAAATCTACTTGAAACATATTAGATTTAAACATAAGACCTGAAACTGTAAAACTACTTTAAGAAAAGAAAGCAGGAAAGCTCCATGACATTGGTCTGGGCAATGATTTTTGAATATGACCCCAAAAGCACACACAACAAGAGGAAAAATAGACTGATGGGATTGCATCACACTAAGAACCTTCTGAACAGCCAAAAAAATTTAAAAAAAGAAATCAAGAGTGAAAAGATAACCTATGGAATGGGAGAAAATATTTGCAAACCATATATCTGATAAGGGGTTAATACCCAAACTAGATAAGGAACTCAAACAACTGGATTGCAAAAAAACCACAAATAACCTGATAAAAAATGGGCAAAGGACCTGAATAGACAACTTCCAAAAGTAGACATGAAAACGCCTGACAGGTATAGCAAACGGTGTTCAACATCATGAAACATCAGGAAAATGCAAATTAAAACTACACTGAGATACCACCTTACACCTATTAAGATGGCTATTATCAATAAAACAAAAGACAAGAAGTGTTGGTAAGGATGTGGGGAAAAGGAAACCCTTTTACAATGTTAGTGGAAATGTAAATTGGTACAGATAATTATGGCAAACAATGTGGAGATTCCTGGCAAAATTAAAAATAGAACTACCATATGACTGAGCAATCCCTCTGCTGGGTACATACCTAAAGGAAGTGAAATCAGCACCCTGTAGAGATATCTGTGTCCTTATGTTCATCGCAGCATTATTAAAAATAGCCAAGATATGGAAACAACCTGTGTGGATAAAAAAATTGTGGTATATATGTACAATGAAATATTTATTATTCAGCATTAAAAAGGGAAATACTGGAATTTGGGCCAACATTGATGAACCTGGAGGATATTGTGCTAAGTGAAATAATCCACACAAAGAAAGAAAAATACTTCATGATCTTATTGGAATCTTTTTAAAAAGTTGAATACATAGAAGCAAAGAGTAGAACAGTGATTACCAGGAGTATGAAGAGGGAGGAAATGGAGAGAGTAGGTCAAAGGTACAAACATGAAGTTATGAGAAGTTATGAGTAGGTGTAGAAATCTAATGTACAGCCTGAGGACTATGGTTAATAATATTGTATTCTATACTGAAAATTTACTAAGAGAATAGATTTTAGGTGCTTTACCACTCACAAACAAAATAAGGTAATTATGGCAGGTGATGATATGTTAATTTGTTTGACTGTAGTAATAATTTCACTATGTATATGTATATGAAAGCACCATGTTGTACACCTTAAATATATACAATAAAAAATGAAGTATCTAACATATCCAACTGGAATTTTTGCTGGGATTTCACTGAATTGACCATTAATTTGGAGTTAATTGAGTCTTCAAAAGAGCATGGAATGTCTTTACATTTATTCTAATCATTTTCTGTGTATACTTTTCTGTGAATACTTTTCAAAGTTTTACCATGTTAGGGTTTTACATATTAGGGTTTGATCATTTGGTGAAGATGGTGAACTCTATCCTAAGGCTAATAGAAAAATTTTATTCTCTTTGGTTTAAGTCTGAATGTAAAACTTGCTTTCAATGGCTAAGTATTTCTAGATTGTAGAAATCTTTGGTTTACTCAATCCACAGAAGTTCAAAAGATTAAATTTATTAGGGTTGTCTGTGAAGTCATTGATTATACCAGAATAATCATCATTATTTAGTTTAAATGACAGAGACAAAAACATATTTAAATTTTATTTTATTTATTTTAACATTTACTTATACATATTTGTGGGGTATGATGTGCTGTTACAATACATGCAGATACTACAAAATGATTCACTTAGGGTAGACAGCACAGATTTGTACTCCTTAATCCACCACTTTTCCTCCTCTCTCCACCCTACTGACCTCTGGTAACCATTGTTCTACTCTCTACTTCTGTAAGAACCACTTTTTACAAAAAAATTCCACACGTGAGTGACATCATGCAGTATTTGTCTTTCTGTGCCTAGCTTACTTAACATTATGGTTTCCAGTTTCATCCGTGTTGCTGCAAATGTATTCCATTGTGTATATATATACCAAAGCTTTTATCCATTCATCCACTGATGGGTATTTAGATTGATTCCATCTCTTGACTTTTGTAAATACTGTTGCAATGAATATGGGAGTGCAGGTGTCTTTTTGTTATATTGATTTCATTTCCTTTGGCTATATACCAAGTAGTGGGATAGCTGGCTCATAATGTAGGTCTATTTTTAGTTCTCTGAGGAGGCTCCACACAGTTTTCCACAATGACTGTACCAATTTACATTCCCACCAATGGTAGGAGAGTTCCTTTTCCCCCTGAATCCTTGCCAGCATTAGTTATTTTCAGTGTTGTTGATAATGGGCATTCTAACTGGGGTGAGGTTATATCTAATTGTGGTTTTAATTTGTATTTCCCTGATGATTAGTGAAACTGAGCATTTTTTCATATGCCTGTTGGCCATTTGTGTGGTTTCTTTGAGAAATGTCTGTTCAGGTCTTTTGCCCATTTTAAAGCTGGTTTATTTATTTTATTTTTTTCTGTTGAGTCTTTTGGGTTTCTTATATATTCTGGATATTAACCCCTTGTCTGATGTGAAGTTTGAAAACACTGTCTCCTATTCTGTAGGTTATCACTTTGGTGATAGCGTCCATTGTTGTGCAGAAGCTTTTCAGTTTGTAGTCCCATTTTTGCTTTAGTTGCCTGTGCCTTTGAAGTCTCACTAAAAAAAAAGTGCTGCCCACTCCCATTTTGTGTAGCATTTCCGCTATGTTTCCTTCTAGTAGTTTCAGAGATTCGGGTCTTAATTTTAGGTCTTTGATCCATTTTGAGTTGATTTGTGTATGGTGAGAGATAGGGGTCTGGTTTCAGTCTCTTGCATGTGTATATCCAGTTTTCCCAGCACCATTTATTTAAGAGGCTATCCTTTCCCCACTGTACATTCTTGGCATCTTTGTTGAAATTCAGTTGGCTATAAGTGTGTGTGTTTATTTTGGGGCTCTCTATTCTGTTCCATTTGTCTATTTGTTTTTATGCCAGTAACATAGTGTTTGGTTACTATAGCTTTATAGGATATTTTCAAGTCAGGAAGGGTGATGCCTGCAACTTTGATCTTTTTGTTCAAGATTGTTTTTAGTATATGGGGTCTTTTGTGGTTCCACACAAATTTTAAGATTTCTTTTTTTATTTTTGTGAATATAATGGAATGTAATTGGTATTTTGGTAGAGATTGCATTGAATGTGTAGATTGCTTTGGGTAATATGGACATTTTGATGACGTTAATTCTTCCGACCCTTGAACTTGGGTTATCTTTCCATTTATTTGTGTCCTCTTCAATTTCCTTTTTGAATGGGATTACTTTCATGATTTCTTCTTCAGCTATTTCATTTTTGTTGTACAGAGAGGCTATTGATTTTTGTGTGTTGATTTTGTATCCTGTCACTATACTGAATTTATTTATTAGTTCTAGCAATTTTTTGGTGGAGTCTTTAGGGTTTACTATGTTATGATCATATCGTCTGCAAATAGTGATAGTTTGACTTCCTCTTTTCTAATTTGCATGCCCTTCAGTGTTTTCTCTTGCCTTATGGTGTTGGCTAGAACTTCCAGTACTATGTTGAATAAGAGTGGGGAAAGCAGGCATCCTTGTCTTGTTCTAGATCTTAGAGGAAAAGCCTCCAATTTTTGTCCATTCAATATGACATTAACTGTGAGTTTGTTGTGAATGGCCGTTATTGTGTTGTGGTACATTCCGTCTATACCTAGTTTGTTGAGTGTATTTATCATGAAAGGTGTTGGATTTTATCAAATGCTATTTCTGCATCTCTTGAAATTATCATATCTATTTTTCCCTTCATTTCTGTTGATGTGATGTGTCACGTCTATTGATTTGCGTATGTTGAATCATCCTTGCACCCCAGGGATGAATCCCACTTGATCATTGTGAATGAGCTCGGTAATTTGTTGCTGGATTTTGTTTGCTAGTGTTTTGTTGAAGATCTTCACATCTGTGTTCATTAGGGATATTGGTTTCTAGTTTTCTTTTTTTTATTGTGTCCTTTCCTGGTTTTGGTGTGAGGGTAGTGCTGGCCTTGTAAAATGAGTCTGAAAGTATTCCCTCCTCTTTAATTTTTTTGGAAGAATTTGAGAAGAATTGGTATTAGTTTTTCTTCAGATGTTTGGTAGAATTTTTCAGTAAAGTAATCTGATCCTGGTGGTTTCTTTTATGGAGACTTTTTATTACTGCTTCAATCTTATTACTTGTTATTTGTCTCAAGATTTTCTGGTTCCTCAGGATTTGACCCTGGTAAGTTATATGTGTCCAACAATTTATCCATTTATTCTAGGTTTTCCAGTTTGTTAGCATTTAGTTTATAACAGTTTCTTATGATCTTTTGTATTTCTGTGGTATCAGTAGCTATGTCTCCTTTTTCATTTCTGATTTTATTTGAGTCTTTTCTCCTTTTTTTTCAGTGTAGTTAAATGTTTGTTGATGTTGTAACCTTTTCTAAAAAAACTCAACTCTTTTTTTCATTGATCTTTTGTATTATTTTTTAAATCCTTGATTTATTTATTTCTGCTCTGATCTTTATTTCTCTCCATGTGCTGATTTTGAGTTTGGTTTGTTCTTGTTTTTCTAGATCCTTGAGGTGAAATGTTAGGTTGTTTATTTGAAGTCTTTCTTCTTTTTTGATGTAGACATTTATTGCCATAAACTCTCCTTTTAGAACTGTTTTTGCTGTGTCCCATATGTTCTGGAATGTTGTGTTTTCATTTGTTTCCAGGAATTTTTTAATTTCCTAGTTGATTTCTTCTTTGATCTATTCATCATTTAGGGGCATGTTTTTTATTTCCAGGTCGTGTCCTGTTTGTTGTTGATTTCTAGTTTTATTCTGTTGTGGTCAGACAGGATAGTTAATATAATTTCAATTTTTAAAAATTTGTCGAGAGTTGTTTTATGACCTAACATATGTTCTATGTGCTGCTCAGAAGAATGTGCAGTCTGTAGCTATTTTAGGATATGTTCTATAAATGTCCATCAGATCCAGTTGGCCTACAGTAGAGATTAATTCTGATGTTTCTTAGTTAAGTTTCTATCTGGATGACAGCCTTTGTCAAAAGCAGGGTATTAAAGTCCCCAGCTATGACTGGGTTGGAGTCTTTCTCTCCCATTATGTCTAAAAGTAATTGCTTTATATTTCTAGGAGTACCAGTGTTGGGTGTGTATACATTTAGGATTGTTATATGTTCTTGTTGAATTGATCCCTTTATCATTATATAATAATCTTCCTATCTTTTTTTTTACTTTCCTTGGCTTGAATTCTGTTTTATCTAAGTATAGCTACTCCTGCTCTTTTCTGATTTCCATTTGCATGAAGTATCTTTTTCATCTCTTCACTTTCAGTCTTGTATGTCTTTATAGGTGTGGTGAGTTTCTTGTAGGCAGCATATTGTTGGTTCTCTTTTTATAATCCATTCAGCCAGTCTTTGTTCTCTCTCTGTTTTTTTAAAATTTTGTATCAGGAATGTTCATACTGATGCATTTGCAGAGAACTCTCATAGATATTTTTAAGGCTTATGTCTGTAGCTTTCTTTTCTCTAAGAATATTTCTTCCATTCATTTCCTCTTGATTCCTCAAGTGTGAAATGAAGTAAAAATGACTGTTTGTATTTGTTATTGAGAAAACAATCACAATGGAGAAAGGGAACAATTCAAATAAATAGCATTCTCAGTTCCTTTACTCTATTTACACCAATCTGTTAGACTGATTTTTTCATGAATTTGAATAGTTGTTAGAATGTGGTACAGATTATTTCCCCCAACGTCTGAATTAATATGATTAATTAATACAGTTGAATTTTATTGTCATTCTGGCATTTTAAAATGGAAGAACAATAATAGAACTGGCTTAGAGAAGTTAAGTAATTTGTTCAAGGTCACACAGCTGGTAATTGCTCAAGGTCGAAAAAGCCAGGTTTTCACCACAGCTGTGTGATTCCAGAGCTCTTGTATTATGCTCCCTCTCACATTCATCTAGGCTCCCATGGAGTGGCATACTTAATTGATTCAAATTACACTAATATATTTAACATTTCCTTCAAAGATGTTTGCAAAAAATGTGGGGAAGCAACAACAATCAAGCAATATTAGTAGTAAATGGAGCATGTGGAAAGAGATGAAAAGAGAGGCCAGTTAACAAGGAAGGGAGAGTTGAGTGGGATTAGGGATAGCCAGGATCTTGATCTCTAACCATCACTGTCTAAGGCAGGGAGTCGTGTTGATGAAGACAGACAGACAGACAGAAAGATAGAAAGAAAGGAAGAAAGAAAGAAAGAAAGAAAGAAAGAAAGAGAAAGAAGGAATGAAAGAAAAGGCCAGAATAATATTTTAACCTTTCAGAAGGAAAGAACAAATCCTTGGTTGTTAGAAGTAAGAGGGGGAAGGGTAAGGAGGATGGAGAGAGATTGAGTAAGGGGCATGAAGAATAACTATGATTTGTAATAATGAATATGCTAATAATATTGATTTGATCAACATATGTTATACACCAGTGATGGTAGTCAACATTGTATCCCCAAAATATGTATAATCAATTATGCTTCAATAAAAAAAAAATCAACACTCTGCGTCCTTTAACTGGGAAATTTAATCCATTTATATTTATAGTTATTATTGATATATAGAGACTTGTGGCCATTTTGTTACTTTTTCCTGATTGTTTTATTGATCTTTTTTCCTTTTTTCTGCTGTTAATGTCTTTCTTTGTGGTCAAGTGTTTTTCTCCAAGCAGTATATTTCAATTTTTCACTGTTTATTTTTAGTATATCTCATAAGTTTTGTGTTATGGTTACCATGAGGCTTACAAAAAACATGTTATAGTTAAACACATTATTTTAAACTAATAACAACTTTGATATCTAAGAAAGAAAGAAAAAAACAAAGCCAATTCTACACTTTAATGTCATTTCACCCCACTTTTTGGCATGTAATTGTTTCAAGTTACATCTTTTAATATTGCCTATCTCTTATATGGTAGTTGTATTTGTTATTATCTTGTTAGGTTTGTTCTTTAGTCTTCTCACTAGTGATACAAGTCATATTCATCACCCTTACAACACTGGACTATTCTGAGGTTGTCTGTGTACTTACTCTACTACTGAGTTATATACCTTCAAATGTTTTCTTGTTACTCTTTAGTGTTATCTTTTCCAGATTGAAGAACTCCCTTTAGCATTTCTTGTAAGGCAGGTGTCGTGTGGAGGAATTCCCTCAGCTTTTGTTTGTCTTGGAAAGACTTTATTTCTTCTTCATATTTGAAGATGTTTTGCTGAATAAGAATTCTTGGCTGGCTGTCTTTTTCCTTCAGCACTCTGAATATATATCATCCCATTTTCTTCTGGCTGGTAGGACTTCTACTAAGGAATCTGCTAAGAGATGTATTGGGGTTCATTTGAATGCTATGTTTCTTTATTCTTGCTGCTTTCAGCATTCTTTCTTTGTCTTTGGTTTTTTGACAAATTGATTATGATGGCCTGGGGGTATTCATCCTTGGATTGATTTGACTGGCAACCACTGAGCATCCTGTACCTGGATGCTGTCATCTTTCTTCACACTGGGGAAGTTTTCCATCATTTTCCTGAATATGCTTTCTGTGTCTCTTCCTTTCCCATGTCTTTCATAGGTACTAATTATGCAGAGGTTATTTTGCTTGAGGGAGTCCCATATTGCTTCACTTATGTTTCTTTTTTTTCTTATTCTTTTATTCTTTTTGCTCCTGTGACTGGATAATTTCATATTTCTGTCTTCAAGCTCACTGATTCTTTCCTCTTTTTGATCAAGTTGGCTGTTGAATCTATCAAGTTTTTCAATTCAGATAATATATATTTTTATTTCTAAAATTTCTAAAATTTCTATTTTTTTAAATGATCCTATGCCTTGTCAAGTTTCTCATTCTTATCATGAGTTTCCAGACAGCATTTAATTTTCTATCTGTATTTTCTTGTGACTCTCTGAACATCCTTAAGAGGGTTATTCTTAATTTTCTCAGATACTTCATAAATTCTCTGTTGTTCTGGGTCCATTGTTTATGCTTTCTTTGTTTCTTCTTGTGATGTCATATCTCTCTGTTCTTTCTCGATCTTTATGCCTTTACATTGATGCCTGGGCATTGGAGGAGACTGCTACCCCTTCCAGTTCTTATAGGTGTCCTTTAGTGGTGTTAGACCTGACTGATTAATATCAGAGCTTTGTCTCTGGTCTGTGTTTTTCTTCCATTCTGCAGTGTACTGTTAGCTACCATCACTGCTTTAACGCTGCACTGGAACTAATTTTCTGCCCTGTGATTAGTTCTCAAATTGGGGGAACTTTCTGTGGGGACCAGAATTTGAGCTCTGTGCTTGTGCTAATTGCTACTTTGCTACTGATTTGCAAACCAGAGAAGGCTTTTTATGTGGATTGTATTTCAATTGTCAGTGTTTTAGTCATTTCTTGGTCTTGTGGCACCACCACAGACATAACTGGGCTGTGTGGAAATTACAGCCCAGGACTGACTCCTTCCCACAAACTGTGCCCCCACAGTTGTGTTGCCCTGATCAGTCTCCACTGTGTTGCACCCATGCCAATTGAAAGGCAAATCAGCTGCCTGTGCTATGCCCCAGGGCTCCCCTGGTGGGTCATCCTCCCCCTAGTACTCCAAATATTTCCCGGGGGGTAGGCTGTACATAAGTCCCCCATGAAGGTTCACCGATCTCTGGGTGGTTCCTTCCTCTCATGGGCTGCAGCTGCTCACTCCTTTGTGGGTCCAAGCAGAGTCTGCTAGTGGCTTCACTGGACTGGGCAATGGGATGGTGCACTCTGAAGCACTCTCTCCCCTGCAGACTTCAAGTAGCTTCATGCAAAGGCTGCAGCTGTGCTATCTCCTGATAGCTGCTTTGTGCACTGGTAGCTGCTCCTTACCCTATACCACACTAGCTTCAGAAGTGGCCATGGGTTGGAATGGTCAGTGTGGTCCCTCCCCCCTCTCACCATGGGCTTTTGCAACTTCATGAACTTTGCAGGTCTCTCCACCTCTTCCCACAAGTTCCTGAAACCCCAGAATGGCACTTTTTGTGTTTTAGTAGTTGTAAGTTGATCAATTGTGGAGGGAAGAAACACCAGGGATCATCTATTCTACCAATTTGATAGCATCACCTCCAGAATCATATCCTTGACTTCTTATAATAGAATTAAGAATGTGTGTGAAGATTTTATTTTTAAAATGTAGAGTTCATTGGCATTAGCAAAAATGAATTTGGATAATTATTTCTGTGAAGGTAGGTATATATACCTATTCAGGACATGACGGGACTGCTAAATAAATTTTGTAAATATTTTTGGAATAAATTTATATATTCTCTGATTTATACCAAATTTTTCTAGGTAAAACTTTATCTTTGGTACAAATTTTCTTAATTCAATGAACAGTTTTTCTTATATCAAGGCATTTAAAAGTTGGTTGCTATTTAAGAGTAGAAACTTAAGCAATTTATGCACTTTACTTATTAGATGGCATTTTTCTCCTGAAGAAATTGTCAAGGGAAGGATTAAAAAACTGTAGTATCATCTTGAGAATCAGCTGATTGAAAAGCTGATTAATGATGCTGTTACACATTTTGTATAAAAAATATTTGTAGATTTCATCAAATGCCAAAACAGGGAGATGTGTTTTTAATCACCTACCACACATATAGTCTGCCATAGCAGCAAGAAATGAACTGTCATCAGTTAATGTGATAGAACAGTGTTATGTTAAAATAAAATTTTAAATATGAATTATAAGTAGCATATGGCATAGTTTCTAATTTTGTACAGTCAATCCTCACAAAGTGTGTTTTGTGATTTTTTTTGGTATGAGGCCAGTGTCCTTAATTGCTATTGCCTTGGAGAAAACTCTTATTAGTGTCTGCAATTTATTTTTATCATTTGTCCACCGACCATGAGAAATAGTCATCACTGGACATTTAATAAATGGTCAGGCATGAATTTCATCATATTATATTAATTTAATCCTTTTTTCATTTATTCCTTTTACCCTACTTTCCTCAAATTCTTGAATTAATTTTTAGCCACAAAATTATGTATTTGAGGTTTGAGATACACAAAGCAAGACATTGTAAATAAATAAATAAATCCTCAGACTTTTCAGTTTTGTAACATGTTCTGGGGATTTATCAAGCCCAAGGAGAACTGGGCACTACATTCTGTTCCAGTGATTCCTTCTGAACTGAGGGTTTCATCACCTTCATTCTATAATTGAAAGAATTCCCTTGAAGTCTCTTTAGGATGGAGGCAGACACAAGAGATTTCTGCATCAAATCCATGGCATATTAACAAATTTGTTCACATGAAATCCCATGGAAAGAATAGGATTTGTCAATTTTAGACAATAGGGTGTGTCAAGTCTAGATAGCTTTTTGTGTTTCAAGATGTTCACAGAAGGTTTTTGCTTATATGGAGTTGGCCATCTTATGAGAGAGTAAAAAAATTGCTTTTGGTATTTGTGGTCAAATGTATTCTTTTTCTATATAGCCTCTATAAGTACGGGGTAATTTGACCTGTAATAATGCTGCACGTGTCCGTTATCCTCTAGAATTTATAATGGCACTTGTGAAGTAGTTTTCTATTTCTACTTTGTCATCTTTCACTCAGAAAAATTAAATCTTCTTCTGTTAAAATAGTAAAAGAACAAATAAACAAAACTTTCTTCATTCTACATTAGATAATATATAGAATGAAGAACATCACGCTAGGCATGAGGATGATAAAAAATATGGTCCCTGCCTGTTTATGGTTTGAGAAACAGGGAAATTTTTTGTTTTTGATTTGTATTCATTTTTTATTAAAAATGATTTCACTTTCTTGACATAATGACATAGTCCATCATGAGAAATGCAACATGTTTGAGAAGTAGTTGGTTAGATTGAAGAACAGTACAGCATTTGAAAATGTTTTTTGGACTTTGGCATGCTCATGAGTTTAAGCCTGAGATAGAATCTGAGTGTATTGTATTTTTTTGGTCAGCAACTCTAAAAATATTTGAATTTGAATCTCTTTGGGTGGAGAATGCACTCTCCTAATTTTTGGGCTTTACCACTCCCAGTTCTCTAGTGTACTTCCTGATTTGTAATTCCTGCCTTATCCTGTTGCATTTGAGGTTGCTACTCTCAGTTTACACTGCAAATGTCAATGAAAATTACAGTTATAGAGTTTTCTGCTTGAGAGTTATCAATGACATACTTTTAAAGTAAATTAAAGATGAGGAGAGTAGATCTTATTCTTCAAAGCTAATATTCAATCATATGTATTGATATGGCTATTCTAGTGGGTTGTTCCATGTTCATTCTAACTAAGCATCGCATACATTCTGTTGGTTGGTGCCCATGCTGTCCAAGTTGTTACCTATTTTGAATATCAACATTGATTAACATAATCCTGAATATAGTGTTGCTTGTGTGTGTGTGTGTGTGTGTGTGTGTGTGTGTGTGTGTGTGTGTGTGTGTGTGTGTACCATTTCCATCCATTGCAAGCACCCAGCACATCACGTTTTCTATGAGACAGAGCACTTCAACATCATCAGGCTCCTTGTTTAACTCTGACTGCTTCCTGCACTAACAAATGACTTTTTGTTCAAGGTTGACAAGAGATCAATTAAAGAGAAAGAAGAATGTTAATCCAAGATGGAATAGACCCACCCTGATTGAAGAATGGTGAACAAGACCCTGGTCAGTGAATTATAACCTTATTTTAAAATTCATTCATCCATTTGATAATTAATTCTGATGGCATCTTACATAACCACCAGAGGCCTTCCCAGCAAAGTACAAGAAGGTAAATGAACTTCTACTTCAAGCTTGACATCTATCTTTGGCTCACTGTTGAAGAATACATTATAATGAAAGCAGCAGACAGGATACCAGATTATTCATGTTTGGAGAAGAGGCAAGCAAGATTAATAACACTGCCGTATGGTGAAATAATTTTAAAACATGAAACACTGTGTCCTCTATTCTCAAAAGAGCTCTGTAATCCTATGGACTTACAAATACTTGATTTTCATTTTTGTGATTAGAAAAACATTAAATTCTCATTTTGAGCATGATTTCTAGCTTTAGTAAAGTAGAGGTAAGGCATTAATAAAACTTTTTGTTACTGAGAAGATTGTTGTTGGACTTTCCTCTTCACCTGGTTAGATTTCATGAATAAATTGTGAAAATGGAGGGCTTCACTCTCAGAACATGAAGTCAGCCCATAAACAGGAGTCAGGAGCTGATCCAAGGGAGTATCCAGACCAGCCAATTGCAGCCTTTGAAGTCAGTCCCCAGCCTTACAGAACTTCACGCAGTAACAGAGGACCATTGGGGGCACTGGGCTCTTCTGTAGTCACTTGCCTTCAGTTAGACTCAGGGAACTAAGTATACTGCTCTGGCATATATTACCGAAAATTAAGTCATAGTCCTGATAAGGAGTTTGGAGGGTGTTCCAAATGTTCCTATCATAGAAGCCTCTTTTCCTTTAACCTTCCTAAACCAAAGTGTTTAGGCAAATCCAAACACTCACTTTTCTCAGTATTTGAATTAGACCGTTTCTTATCAGAGTATGGATGTTAATACACAGAATTCAAAGTGGGATCATCCAGTTTGCTCCTTCCCCTGCAAGGGTGAGTCTGTTTTCAGACAGGGGCCAGTGGTCTGCATCTAGGTGCGGTGGAGTGGACGTGATGGTCAGTAATTTCACTGCATTGGACCACTCTCAGTGGGTCATGGTCCTAACATTCATCCAAACATGGGCGAGTTGCATTGGATCTCCAACCAGCTCCAGACCAATGGGATGGGCCCTTTGGTTCAGTTCCTCTGCTCTCACAGGTTTTGATCTTCTTGGAGTATCTTTTTTTATTTCAATAACCAGAAATGGGAGATTTATTTTTTATCAGCTCATTAACTTCTGACTTCTTTGTAAGATAAAATATAGGTACACTAGAAATAAACAAATTTTTATTGCTAGCAATAGCTGACAAATACAAGCTTATGCCTATTTTCTTAAAGCAATATTTTCAATACTAAAATCAACTTGACAACCCCAAACTTCCATCTCTTTTCTTAAGGCAAGATATTCACAGACAAACATTTGCTACATAAACATGCTTGACAACTGGCAATTTCTGTTTCCTCTGTTCTGTAGGCAAAATAATGACAAGCAAAAGTTGTAAAGAAAATCCTTATACATTCATTTGAGGTCTAATTAACTTGCATGCTAGCAACAGATAGCAGATTGGATCAGTAGAGTAAGGGAAGAATCAAATCAGTGCAGAAGGAACAGAATTTTTCTGTTCTTTGAAATTAAAAAAAACATTTGACTACCCAGAATTATCCTTTGATCATTTATTTTTCTGCCTAGTTCTTTTCTTGTAACATTAATTATCTTTGCTGCTGCCTGTGTCTTTTACCTTCTTAATGTGATATCTTAATATTTAATGTTGAGATATGCTTTTAGAGAGATGGTTCCAAGATTCAGCTATAAAATTATCATTCACAGTGTGGTGAATCACATCGTTGAATTCCAAAACACTAAACAGAAAATAAATTTATGATATAAAAAAACAAAGAATGAAACAAAAAGAATATTGACCAATGGCTTTTATTGAGAGCAAAAATGAAAAATTTCTTTTTTTATTCTTTATTTAAATAAAACCTAATATTTTAAAGTAGGTATAGAGACATATCTATATTTATGATAGTTATTTTTATGAACTAATAATTTAAAACAGATATAGAAACATATATTGTTTAATGAAGTACAAGTGAAAAACTCATGTAGTTCAAATCTAGGACTTATAAAGCTCTTCAATGTTGGTTCATCTTTTGCAGCCTTTTGTGCTACTATCTCCAGAGTCAGCAATTGAACCTGGATTCTGAATATAATAGAATTCTTTAATCACTATCAAGTTCATCTTTTTACTTTCATGGCAAGTAATATTCACATCAGTTATTGCTAACTCACTAAGAAATTCTAAGTGTTTCATTTACCTATATAAAAAGAAATTAAATCATATAAAAAAAATTTGTCTTTTGAAAGTATAATCACTCAAAGCTAGTGGATAGGAATTTCTCCTTAGGATTCTACAGGTAGCTAATTTATTTTTTTCTCATATATGTGACTTATTGTAGGGCCATGCAGCCCTTCCTGAGCACTACCAATTGATATATTGGTTGCACCGTTAATCTACACTGATGTGAGAATTTTCTACTAAATTTTTCCATCTTCTGTGCCATGCTTCTATGATGTTTTGGATATGTGGAAATTAATACCTCATGTACTTATATAAAGACCACAAATTTGGCAGAAACTGGTGATTGAACAGCAAAACTATTGCATTAGTGTCTTCTTACCCTACCCATGCACATATTATTTTCAAACCAGTCAGTAACTTCGCTTGCTTCTTCAAGTAAATGCAGCTTTAGTTCATTAAAATCTCCTGGAATTTCATTAGCTGGAGGAAATGCCTATGCATATAAATGATGAATTTCCAAACTGACCTTTTTGTCATTGCTGAATGGTGCGGCCAATGCGCACATCTGAATGTTCTGCCAAATGCATGGGGTTGAATGGCAAAAACAAACTTTACTGGTAACACCTTGAAATTCACTTGAAAGAAGCCTTGATTGCACCTAATTCCAAATCTGTCAGTATGGTTTGGGGATTCAGTTGAAATCCATTTTCTTCTGCAAATTTCACCAAATCTTCAAATAAGTGTTTATAAAGTGCCTCGCTTTTTCCAGCCATTAATACATAAATGAGTGGATAAGTTCTAGAATTCTTGGATCCAACATGGGTATAGATTGTATACAGTTGATAAGAAACAGTGGGGACAGTTTTGAAAGTGCCATCCATTAGCCAAAGTGAAGCATCCGCTAGTGCTTCTGTTTTAGATTTACTGATAAATAAATACAAGAAGTCTGTCTTCTTTGTTGGCCAAATCTCTAACCAAGAATAGTTTATCATTTAATGTGTTTTGTAAGATTGGAGGAGCTTCTGTATCATCAATTGTCTTTGGTTCAGAAGGTCGCTGGGTTTGTTGAATTCTTTTTTTCTCTAATGAAGGGTCTCTTTTGAAGGCAAGCATGGCACCATATGTGAAGGGGCAGAAGTCGTATTTGATTGAATAATTTGGCAGGGCAGATTTCTTATTTTTTTGCCTACGTTTTCTCTTCTATGATCTTGAAACACTCACTGCACTTGTATTTGGAAAGTGATTTTGTTCTTCAAATTTTGTAAGTATATGCTGTTCACTTGAAAGTCTAGTTATAGCTCAGCCATTGCAATTAAGTGATTTTCTGCTTTTGCAGCACCAATAATAATAATTTTCAAACTTTTATCTTTCTCCATTAAGTAGCCTCATACATTTAACTTATCACAGCCTTTTTGCAAGGGAACAATTTCATAGGCACCCCTTGTGAACCTGGCATCCATATGCATCTCCTCAAACCATACTTAATTTCCAAATAAAGACAACAGCAAGGTAATAGTTCTACCTAATGGGATTTAACTCTCCTGTGTACAAATGAAAACACATTAATCCCTTTCCCAGAATTCAGCTTTTAGGATTTCAATATTCCAGCTTTTAATCTTTTGAGATTGTGATTTTTGGACTTTAGATGTTAGGGATTTTTAGAGTTCAGGGCTTTTTGACTTAAGGAATTTTGATCTGTAGGGATTTTGACCTTTAGGGATTTCAACACCAGAATTATGGTGTTTGGGATTGGGTCTTCTGGCATTGTAATTGGCACCGAGATTGGAGATATACACATACAAACCACATACACACATACATTTATGTGTATACATACACACATATGACTCACAGCCACAAAACTAAGTGAAATCATCAAGAACACGAGTGTTTATAGAGAAGAGGCCCTGGGGCTTTCTACATTAAGAAATAAGTGAAAATAAAAATAATTATGACAGGAAATGGAGAAGAAATAATGAGGTGTTAAAGGAAAACCAAGAGAGGATGCATCTTGGGCGTCAAGTGAAGTAAGTACATTGAGGAAGAGCAAGTTATTCACTCCGAGTATGGCAGAGAGGTGACAGAAGGCGAAGATTGACAATGAGCACTGGATTTCCTAACATGAAGGTCACAGGGGGAACAGTGTAGAAGTAGCAGAGAGAACAAGGAGAATCTCCAAGTCCAGTACTGTAAGGACTGTGGGAGGAAAAATGAAATACAACACTTGAAAGGCCTGGAAAGGAAAGTGTATCCTGAAGGCATAATCATATTTTTCATTAGAGCCAAAAAAACATGAAGCTAACATTCAGAAACATTCAGATAGGGGATTTTGATGATGATAAAAGGTGAATTTCAGAGGAATAGGGGAAGAGTTTTAGAAGTTAAGGTGGATGTGGAGGAAAGAATTAGCAGATCTGATTTGATTCTCCTCATGAGGATTAGAGCACAGGCAATGGAAAATGGTCTGAAAATCTGGCTTCTTGCAGTAAATTATAAAGGATAAAGGGAATAATGACATTAGTCTTGCTGGAATCAATACCAATGTGGCAAGGGTATGAGTTTTGGGTATAGGGAGTGGTTAGATTTTTGGGGTTCCCTCTTGGATCCACTGATAGAAGGTCAAGATGATATTTAACGCCATCTTGAGATGTGATCTCAGTTTCACTATACAGAATTCCTCCTGACCTCTGAAAAAGAGGGTAGAAGGCCTAGGGGTGGCTCGATCTTAGATGGAGTCATTTAGTTGAGGACTGGAGCTTACACCAAATGCAGAGACTCCACCTTAACCCCTTTGGTTTGATTGGTAACTCTGGAGAAGCTGAGCATCACTGTACTCCCCCCATCTTAACTCCTGGTGACAGCTGTAAAAGGCCTAGGGGGGTGTGGTCAGAATAAACAGTGACCGTCTATGCTGGGTTCAGCCAAGTGTAGTTGACTGATTAGATGACTTGACAGCCCACATCTGTTTGCATGGGGCCTGAGGTGCCTCTTTGGAAAAAGGATTCATGCTGAGGAAAGAAGGAGCCAGGCAAAGTAAGCTAGGTACATTAACAAAGCTGGGTACTAGGAAAGGAGAGGGTTATAAAATAAAAACTGAAAGGACCATGTTCCTTGTGTGAGCTCATAGTGCTTATCAGAAACTGCAGAACACCAGTGCCACCCAGGAGCAACAGGAGAGAGCACCTGGGAGACACTACAGCAGAAATATTTGTTGGGACTCAGGATGGGGTGGAAGGCCATGCTTCAGCAATCAGGTAAGAATTAGTGAAATCAGAGTTATTACAGTTAATATGAACTCCACTTTATTCCCAATAGACCAGTGAGCCCTGGATTAATTTGTTTTACATAGTAATGAAAGCACATGTCTTATCTGCCCTGCTGGACTGGCTGCAAACTTGGAGGGAAAAGACTATATTTATATTTTCTATGGCAGACAGTTTAACACATTTGTTAAATTGGCTACATAACATGATTAGAAATATCTTCTTACGCCAAGATGTGATATTGCAGATGCTTTCTCAGTGTTCAGAAGTCTCCCAATTTTGAGTCTCAAACAATTTTGAGTCAGAGGGAAAGAAGAAAAAACCAAGTTATGTTCACGTGACAAGTAGCCTTACAGAGTAATCAACCAATGTTGCTCTATTAAAAAAAGATTCTGGTTATCCAAGAAGTTTCAAGTAAATGGTTACAGAATATGCTCTGAGCCTTGTTTTACATCTTAAACAGCATTTTCCAGTATAATGTGACAAAGGCACAAAGATGAGGTTAGTGATGAATAAAGGGTTTTGACTTAAATTTCTACATACCAGAGAAAAGTGATGGATTTCCTAAAGAGTTCCATGCTGAGAAAGTATATACACAATGGCCAAGACAAGAGGGAACAAATATAGTAGAAAAAAATCCATAAAACAACCAGATAAATACAAATGAGAAAAAACATGCATAAGGGTATGACATGGTTAAAAATTTGAAGAAATTTTAAAAAAGAGAGAGATAATTTGTGGATAGTAAGAAAGAATAGAGTAAGTAGGGACTTTCTTTTTCTTTAGGTGTTGACTTAAGTTTTCACCTTCTCTCAGGGCCTCCTTGGACCACTCCATCTAAACTTGTCCTCTGTTTACTTTCCAGAGGCTCAAACTATAGCCTTGCATCTTATGTTTGTTCACTTGTCTGTGGTCTGTCTCCTTCACTAAAGGGAAAGCTTTATAAGGGCAGAAGCCATGCTGTACTTTATTCATCATTGTGTGCTTACAACCAGACATGATGCCCAGTGCATAGCAGGCACAAATATGGTTGAATAAATGAGTGAATGAACAATAAAAGAAAAGGTAGAAACAATATGTGCTATAAATTCATGATTTTCCACATTGATAGTGGATCAATAGCAAAAATAATCCCCCATGATATTTGTTCAAATACTGTTATGCCTCTCTGTGCCAGGGAAACACACCAATACTCTTGGCAAAACCCAAGGATTTTACACAGTTTGATAGTAAGACAACTGCACTTATTTATAGCACTTTGGGTAAGGGAGATCATCTGACACAGATATATATCAGACACAGAGATAACCTTGGGTTACATAAATAACCCCCGTGTTAGAGTCCTAGTGACACAAAAGTTATGTAGTGTAGGCATTAATTTAGAAAAGAAATTTTATTTAAAATAAATAATTGGTAAATTATACTAGTGTAAATTCTCCCAAGCACTCCCATAAAGTCAAGTTGGTTTATAATTCTCGTTTTGGAATATGTACTAATGGCTCCCCCTTTGTGGCTGAAGATTGACCTTGCCTGGATTATAAATGGTCACCCATAGGCAGTTTTTCCTCAAAAGACTGCTCTGGTTTTAAAAATCTGCAAGAGAATCTCCAATTAGTGTTTAATCAAAGTAGTCCTGGTAAAGAACATGCAAAGGACCTAGGAATACCAATGCAGGTCACCAGCACTCATTTTTGGTAAGGCTTTTTAAAGCAGGATTCTAAATATTTACAACTTAGAGGTTTTCTCTGTCATCTCCTAGGTACTAGAACTGGGGGAAGCCAGAACTTACGGGCAATATATGTGGACACCTGTTAGGTGGGCTTAGAGGTCTCTTGAGACAGTCTTAGGGATAATTCTTCAGAATCTCCACATTTGTGAATGTAATCATGCCACGTGTATATGTCTAATAAAACAAAATATAAAGGAAATCTTCAAGTAGTTTATGAAATTTAAAATTAAATTTCTGCTAGCAAAATAAACCCTGCATTATAATTATAACATTAGCCTCTAGCCTCCTTGAATGTACAAGGTGAAAGCAGAGCTGATGACGTAGGAGGACTGTGCTGGGAAGTCCATGTGACATCTGGGTGTGTTTGAGAAAGCATTTTCCTCCCGCAGACACTGAGCACTTATTCTGGGCTACAACCCTCATCTTCCTTTGGTTTCTTCAGATTGGGGGAAAGCAGTTCTGTGGAAATAGAGTTACTTTATTGTACTTTTGCTGTTAACTTCCAATTATACACAGCAAAAATATTTCTTTATCTTTGTTTACTGTTACCTATGTTAAAGGTCAATTCATTTATGTTTTTATCATGAAAAGAACTTGTATAGGCACCTGGCTTTTTAAAGATTCACATTTTTGACTAAAGGCATATGTTGCCTGTGCATATTTTCACACCATAAATTAAGCAGATTTTACCTTTCATCAAAATTTGCTTTCTCCCTTGATGAGTAAGTAGGGCACTGGCAGAAATAATTTCATGAATCTTTTTTTCTTGTTTTCAGTTAGAAAAAATATAGATAGCAAGCTTCAAAGGAGCAGGAATCATGCTCATTTTATTCAGCATTTTTACTTAGCACCCATTACAATCTCTTGTACATCATAGGTGCTCAATTAAAATTTATTCATTGAATAAAGTATCTGGTGGTTCTAAAAATCATAAATCTAAGCCACAGTCATGTATCCTATATTCCAGTCTTTAATACTTTTATATTTATTTTTTAAAACTTCTAATTTCTAAATAAGAACATTTCTGTAAATCATTTTACAAAAGATACTTTCTATTTTACTATGGGTAAAGAAAATAAAGATCACATATGTTGAATGGTTTGCTAGCTCATTTGCTAGCTAAGGTGATACAAATTCGTGATTCAACAAATTGTTACATTTCATGAGCCTTCATAGTCATTCAATAGTGAGATTTACTTTCAGGTTCATGAAACCTATGATGCAGGTATTTATTATAAATACTGGCAGAGTGCTTCATTAATGATTCTTTGGCAGGGGTGGCAGACATAGAAACAGAAACCAACTGACACCAATGTTACATGATAAAATTTAAATTTTGACTATGGCACCAAGATGCAATAGATACTACACACAAAGAAAAGGTGCTATATTGAAATTAAAAAATTCAAAGTAAGTGGGCAAATTAGTTTTTAGATTCTTGGACCCTACTCAGAGACCATGACCCATGTTAATTGTACGAAACGATCAAGAGAAGAAAAAAGAAGGGACTTGTGAACCCTTGCCTTGATTCCCACTTCTCCTTGAGAAGGAGGAGGTGACAGTGGTCCTACTTCAATAGGACAACTCAGAAAACATAAGATGTATCTGCTGGACTAGGTAAGAAGTTGTTGCTATCAACCAGTGGCAGCAAGAAAGAGAAAGAACAGCGAGGGCTGTTTCAAATGCAACTGTGTTCTCACCAACAATTGTGTAAAGAAAGCATGCTTCCTGCACACAAAGGGCAGACCTCACAGGAAAGACAGAACTGGTGGAGTCATTCATAATTCTACCCAAGAGAACCTCCCAGAGAACCTGAGTATTCCAAGAGGGAGTTTTATGTGGTGTGGGTTATCAGAAATCTAGGGGTTGAGGGCGAAAGGACTATTAGAAGAATATATGCATTTGTTATATTGCAGAAATTTCAGCCAGAGGGACTTAGCATGGGGTGAAGGAAATTTTTCCGGAAAGTTCACAAAGGTTCTGATGAGCTCGTCAGCATCTATACATCTGTCACTTAGCAGGGCCCACTGACAGATGATGGCTGCACCCACCATATATGACTGCCCTTGGCCGTAAGTCCCATTTCCCCCCAGGATTCAACACCAGGGAGGTCAGAAACTGCAGTTAGTAAAGGAGGAGACGTGGTAAGTAGAGAAGAAAAGATAATGTAACCCTTAATTTCTCCCACTTTCCATTTGCAAGTGACTAACCTTCAGTATTAGCCTGAGAGGAAAGCTGAGTTTGGGCTATTATGTAGGGCTAGGTAATTTTAATTAGAGAACTGAGATGATTTTCGGATTTAAAAGTTACTGGAGGACATTTTATACTTTGAATGAGAACAGAAAATTTATGCGGTTTACTAGAGAAAGAATTTCATCCAAGGGCAAAAGAAAAATTTTCTTTTTATTTATTTACTGAATAAAAATTTATTTATGAATAAATTTTAGAGCAACAATATAGGATGCCAAAAACAGTTGCATTTTGATTACATTCAACAAAGCATGCTGTGTCAATTTTTCTGTTATACTAGCTTAAATGAAAAAGGAAAAATTATGGAGATAGTTTCTTATTGGAGCTTAATGTGAGGAGGTGTAGATGTGCCTCATACACGGAGGTCACTGAGAATTGGAAAGCTATCAGTAACCTCATTTCCTTCCTCCCAAGTCATCTCGGTTGCTCTTTGCATCTCTGCTTCACTCTCCTGTCTCTACAGATCAGTTTTCTCTGCTTTTCCTTGACAGCTGCAGGCAACCATATAGGTCATTTCAGTTCAGGCATGAAAGAAATTAACTGTTGTCTGTAGGTCCCATTCCAAATTTCTGTCAGATAGAGAATCTTCTGGGCTTATCTTGAGCTATAAGTGCACTCCTAATGGGTACAAGGATATGTGATTTCAACATGACTGCAGGGACCTGACACTGTGAGTGAGCTACAAGTTCTCGGAAAATAGGGACATTTGCTGGCCAAGAATTCTTTGTTTACTGCAGACATGTCATAAAGCGGCCACAGGAAGAATTCTGGGAACTCAGGTACTGGAAGTTTATCTGGGGTGTAAGTGTATTTGTTTGCAGATTGAAATCTCCTGAGAAGTATCAATGGTTTTACACATGTGATATTTTGCTTGTGTGTTGTATTTTCTGCTGATTAACACCTTAAAATTTCCGGAGAAGTGTGCTTATCCTGTGTTTCAGATATGCCTGGGATTTCTGGGAAAGGAGAACACACCAACCAGCAATTATCTGAGAAAATTGACACAAATTTGCATGGATTATTGCATAATCTTGGTCAATTTGACCATCTTGATACATTTTATGACCATAATCTTCTGCTCTTAATTGTAAATATTTTGAGCTGAAGAGAGTTGCAGTAGGGAATTTAGGAGGGTCAACAAAGCTTGAGTTCTCCCAGAATTGTGTGTGTGTGTGTGTGTGTGTGTGTGTGTGTGTGTGTGTGTGTGTGTGTGTGTGTGTGTGTGTGTGTGAGAGAGAGAGAGAGAGAGGGAGAGGGAGAGGAGAGAGAGAGAGAGAGAGAGAGAGAGAGAGAGAGAGAGAGAGAGAGAGAAAGAGAGAGAGAGAGAGAGATCCAGACACCTGTGAGGGTCCCAAGGGTCTTCAGCAGACCACACAAGGAGGCTGCGAAAAGAACCAACAAAATGGAACAGTCAGAACAATCCCCTGAGCACCAACAGGGCCAAGAATTGTCCATATCCTCATCAGCCAGATGGAGAGTATAGGGTGGGGGAGTCAGAAGAGTATTTATTGCCTCATTTGTAAGGCAGAATTAGCTCCAGACTAAGCTCTGGTCCCTCCTAACAAAATTTAGGAAAAAATCCTTACAGAGATCAAACTGTTTCAAAGTAACTTGATTGTTTCTCAGAATAGAGATTAACAATATTATTAAAGATACAAGAATATCCAACTCCCAATAAGGTAAAATTCACAACTGCACTTTGCCACTCATGGTGATAATTGCCTACCCCTTGCTTTTGAAGGGTTGCATCCTGACCTTTATTATTTCAGGATTGTAAAATTTCTTTTACTAGGCCAAATCTGTACAGCATCTCCTATAATTATCCCTGCCTTAGAAAGAATAGCCACCAATAAGTTTCTCACCATTTCTGGTGCTTCTTTCACTGACATGCTCCTTTTTGCTTCAGGAAACAGTGTTGCCCTGTAAGCCCATTTCTGGAACACAGTTGGCCAGTGAGTGGTGGGTTTTGTCTTTGTTTTTGTTTTTTGCTTTGTCTTAGAATGTCTTCTCTAGAATTTAAACTTTTCCTTTCAAGGCTCTGTACCACCTTCAAGCAAGGGTAAAGTGCTAAGCTTTAAGAGAGGAGAGTCTGCCAATATGCAGAGCTATAGAGCTCAGTTGCATCTGAAGCTTCAAGATTCTTGAGTATCTCAACCCAAATGTCCCCTTTCTAAGTCTCAGGGTCCCACTCTGAGTGGCCTACAAGCTGGGCTTGAGAATTCAACTTCTTTTCTCTGGACCTCTGCTTTCCTTAAACTATTTTAAGCTATTTCTTAAGCTATTTCTGCCCTCTGGCTACAGTAGATGAGAATCTCTTTATAGAACTTCCAGGTGGCACTCTGACTTTTGTACTTTGCCTTAAATTTGAGATTGATACTCCGCAGTGGGTCATTGAATTTCTACAGTGCATCAGTAGTAGCCAGCAATAGTTGTCTAATTCCATAGTTCTTATAATTACTTGTATTCCCTAAGCCTCTCAAATACCTAAGATACTGCTCCTGCCAGTGTTTTCTCACACACTGATGTCTTGTCCCAATTTACTATGGTTAAAACTTTTATTAATTTCACCAAGACTGCATGCTAGGAATTATCAGTATTACAGTTACAACCAGTGAAGGGATCCTCATTATCAGCTCCCCCAAGTCCCATCCTATAACTTGTTTCTTAGGATCACTTGTAGTATCAACTATCTGAGGTTGGACTCACTGTCTGGGAAACAATCTGAGATGGAGATGTACCAGCAGGAGGATACTGAGGAACACTCTTGGATGTAACACCTGCTAGGAAGTGAGGGAAGCAGGATTGGGCCCAGGGAGGAGTTGAACTCAGTACTGCAGTTTCAGCAGGCTTCAGTGGAATCCTTAGGATGCTCTGCGCCTGGGGTAAGTCTTTCTGTGTTGTCCCCAGTTGAGGCAAGAGGGCAGATCCTTTGTATCCCTGAATTGACCAGTAGCTTGAGACAAGCTGTCCCTTGGGAATAAGTGTTGTTTCCAGTCAGCCTCCTGCTGCACTGGAGGGTAATTCCTTGAAAGGGATTCAGCTGTGACCCATTCACAGTTAGCACAGCAGCTGCGAGAATGAGGTCTTTGGTCTGGCAAGATCTGGTTAGGGCAGCACAGGAACCCCTACAAACTTACACATACTAATGCAGTTTATCCTTAATTTTACCCCGCACAAAGAACAAACAAATGTGGAATTACTGAATAATATGCTTTGAAAGAATCTTAAAATCATGTCAAGGTCAATACTCTTGGTTTTCAGATGAAATATCAGAGGTACAGGTAAGGTAAGTGCTTTGCTCCAGGGCACGGTGGATGCTAGTGCTTGGTCTAGCGTTCGGGCCCTCTGCCTGCACCCCAGAGTTGTTTCAGTTTTAGAATGTCAAGTGCTAGAGAACTGCCATGTTGTTAAATCACTTCCCATAGATAAGAATTTTAGAATCCAGTCCCCACTGCAACATGCTGTAGGTGTCAACCCATCTTTGTGGTTTACCTCCAAAAACAATTTCTTATTTCTTTCTCATTTTCTAGAGGCATTGTTGCTTTTTGTAGGCCCAGGATAGTAGATTACGGTTTTAAGCTCCATTAGGAGATTGGTGGTTATATATGTTGTAACTTTTTGTTGGAAATTTTTTTGGGTAAAATTTCTTTTTAGCTGTCTGAGTTTAACTACGAGTCACCTAGGATCGTAGCAAATGGCCCAAGTTCTGTTCTTTTGAGACTGATTTTTCCTAGGACTATCTCAAGATTGGGCATTAAGCAAACCAGCTAAGGCATGCTCTTCCCCTAGGGCTACACTTGTTTCGACTAAAGGGCTGTTTTGAATCTATCTGCTCTCAACAGAGAGAGGATTTTTTTTCATGAGCTGGAAAAGGCTTCAGGTCTTTGTCTTCACTGCCTGTTTTACTCTTATTAGTTTGGTCTTTCATGAAATAAAGGACTCCCTCTGAAATAGAATTTCTGTTTCTGGGCTGAAATAGTTCCAAAAATAAATTGTTTTCAATTTGACGGTTAAATTTAATAATTCTTTATTGAGCATTTATAACGTTAGGTGTTGGACTGCATGTAGAGATACAAAAATGTTCAAGATATGATATCTTCCCTAAAGGAACTTGGTCTAATTGAATAAGACAAAGATCTAGAGAAACAATTACACTATTAAGTAGCGGTGTTACAAAGGTACGCACAGGGGCTGTAGATTCAGAGAGGACGTTGAGGAATAACGTTGTGTAACTGAGGCACAAGACAAAAAGACATGGTAATGTCTTCAGAAAGCTACATTTAACACGTGTGTGAAGCAGTCATCTATTTCTCCTAATTAGCATGCAAAGCAGGAATGATTTACAACACTAGCTAGCGAATACTGGGGACCATGAAGGAAAGGGATCCAGAAGGTGAATTTCTATGCAACACTGTGGGAATCAGAGAACAGAGGGTTGAGTAAAGCAGGCACATCGCAGAGGTAAGGTTTTGGTGGTGAGGAGAAACAAACTGAATGAATAAAGACCATCTGCTTTCAATGGCAATCCAGTGGAGCTGTGAGAATGGCCTAAAAGTGAGGGGAGAAGCCTGGAATGAAGGATAAACTTGCCAATGTTGCATTCTGCCTGATGCCAGCCCTATTTAGTTTAATCACTTTCCTGGAATGCATGTTATGTAACATTACCTAAGTCACCTTTGGGTTTTGGAGAAAATGTTAATGTCTTGTTAAAATTAAGACTATTGTGTGTTTAGTATGCATTTCTATAGAGGCTGCTTTTAATTAGGATAGTTTTTCAGTTTGCCCATCAAACAGTCATTTAAAATATCCTGCTATTGTATTTACATTTATGTTTGAATTAGTATCAAATGTCAACTCCATTTCCCAGGAAATTGCAAAATGTAACGTTTTGTATTTTAAAATAGTATTTTAGAACACATCAACCACAGCAAACTGTATATGGAGTTATGTTTGCTTTTGCCAGAGCTGGTAATTTACTTTCTTTGGGGGAATGTGGGGATGAATGAAAGAAAGGTAGATATCTCCGAATCTCCTGCTAGGTACCTGATCTTTGCTTTACAGACTGACTTTCATTATTTTTTGCCTTTTCTTCAAGCTTTTTATTTTGACAAATCTTAAAGAATACTTGAATACCTTTTCCTAGACTTCCAAACTATTAACATTTTGAACGATTACTTTATACAGACACACACACACAGCTTCCTTGTTCTCTCTCTTTCACTCTCTCTAGTTTTCTCTCAGTATCATTATGGACTCATAGATTTTTTTTTTTATTCAGTTTGCTATCTGTTACTGATATAGTTATTTTTGATGCTTCAAAAAGTTATAAACAACACACGTGCACATACACGTACACACACTTTTTCTGGATCATTTAGAAGTTGCACATATGATATTTTACTCCACTGACTTCAGTATGCAACTCCTACAAGTAAGGGCATTGTCCTGTATAACTGCAGTATAACTGATACTCATGTTGGAGGTAGGGTCCAGCAGGGGCCAGATAGTCGGTCTCAACCCGCCGAGTCCTCTTACCAGGTTCTTGAGCTCTGCCACAAGAACGAATTCAAGGGCAGAGTGACAGTGGAAAGTGAGAACAAGTTTAACATAACAGATAAGAAATACAGGTTCCGCAGAGAGACAGTGTGGCATATGTAGGTCCAGAAGCTGAGCAGGGCCCACACCAGGTTCAACACAAGTAAGTTCAGTACAGACATCAAGTTTAACACAAAAGCAAGAAAAACATACTTAAAGTTCAGTACAGAATGTAGGCTGGCTCAAGAGAGTGAGCAGCTGCTTGCTAAAATGTAAGTTGGATACACAGTAAAGTGTACACACCTCAGCCAGCCGAGCCCGGGTTGTTGCATACAGGAAAGCAAGCAACAACGCTGCCTTTGGCTGGGATTCGGCTTTAATAGATTTCCTATCTAATGAATATTCAATTCAGGGGGTGGCTCTCAGCTATGTAACATTTAGTCTTGCACATGCTCAATCAGTCTCTTCCTGGAATATGTTCACTGATCAGACCCTATCACATACACCAGCATATTCAAGAATATTCTGAGCTCTCTGTTGTGCATGCCCAGCCACTGGATTTGCATAAGCCAGCCCCCTGAGGTCTCATTTTCCCCCAAGTAGGTGCTAAAAATAGGTTTAACTGGCAACAGTAACTTTTGGCCTGAGACCTCAGGAGTGGCTGGAAACCCAGAGGCATGTCCTGAAACCCAAGCCCAGGGAAACTGAGCACCTGCTATATCAATACCATGATCACAACTATGAAAATTAACATTAATTAAATATTAGTTGGTACACAGTCCATATTTAAATTAGTCCAGTTGTCCTCAGAATTCTTTAAAGAGCTATTTGGAGAGAGAGGTGCAGGGCCAGGAGCAAGTCAAAGTTCACAATACCATTTGGCTATTTTGTCTCTTTAGTTTCATCTTTAGTCAATCCTCTTGACTTTTTTGATTTTCCCATCAAGACTTTTTAAAGAACCTGGGTGATTTGCCTTACAGAAGGTTTTGTATTGTGGACTTGTCTGATTGTTTCTTCACAATTATTGTTAAATTAAACATTTTTGGCAAATATGCTACATAGCACTGGTTGTATGTATTTTACTTAGTCATATTGGAAGCATTTAATCTCAGGCTGTAGTAAATAACAAGTAATGCTAAATCTATTAGTTAAGGTGGTGACCACCATATTTGTTGATTTTAAATTAACTAATCAT
Source organism: Cynocephalus volans (assembly GCF_027409185.1). Taxonomy (NCBI): domain Eukaryota; kingdom Metazoa; phylum Chordata; class Mammalia; order Dermoptera; family Cynocephalidae; genus Cynocephalus; species Cynocephalus volans. The sequence continues at coordinate 105,287,368 of NC_084461.1, forward strand.
CTCTGGGCTGATACTTTGTCACTGTATAAATTTCCAGTTCTTCCAAATCATTTCAGTCAATAATTCCAGCAGTCATTAATAATCCTTCTATGAATTCATTATTATACTGGGATTTCAAAATGCTTTCTATCATTCTTTTTACAGCTATTTACTGAAATTATTCTATAAACAACTGCTTTTCCTGTTGTTTTTTTGTCACTTTCTATTTCTATCTCTCAGTATCATTATAGACTCTGATTTCTTAAAATTGAAAGTGTTATCCATTACTGTCATAATTATTTTTAATGGTCTAAAAAATTACAAATGTGGCCATTAGGATCCTTGTTAAGCTGGCTGTTGTGTATTTCGATGTGACCCTATCAGCTTTGAGCACTTCTTTGAGTCCGGCATAAGACGTTGTAGGATTTCCTTATACTTTTCCTGCTCAAGCATAGAGTCAGGCATTTCTCTGGGACCCCTAATTTCTTTCTGTTGGGTAATGTATTTAGAAACCAAACTCTGGGTGCTAGGTGTGCTCATTCCTATAAGGTTATTGTGTTTTCTAGGCCTTTCCAGTGTATTGAACAAGAGAAAATATACCTATACCTCCAAGTTGCATCCAATATCACCAGGTCAGAAAAAGATTTAATGTGATGCTAATTGTTCCCTCTAAGGTAAATACTAATTTTGTATTTCTAATTTTCCTTAAAGAGAGCCTCCAAAACTGTATAGGTTTCAAATCCCATGAAAACTGTATCTATCCCTTTCCCCTGCATTCAAACATAAGGTCTTCCTCAATATCCTAAATTCCATATTTGTAATAATCAGCCATTTTCCACAGAGAAAACTTTGATTCCCCAAAAGATCAATATATTAACTCATTTGCTTTAACTTATATATAAAATAGTTTCAAAATTATGATACTAATAGCAATACCTACAAAAACCTGCTAAGTAAAGTTTAAGGTTTTATTGCCATGCTGTCCTTAGAATACTTTCCACAAAGCCGTATTCAATTTTAAATTAAATTTTTACTTTGTCTTGGTTGTGTTATCAATTTGATAAGATATTAGGTTCATTTATAGGTATTTGTGTCTAATTTTAGGGTGTTTTTTATTTGTTCTAATTTAACTATTTCAATTATGTAAAATATTTACATGATTTAAAACTCAAAATGATAAAAATGGAGACATCTTTCTCATATCCTTATTCCCTTCAATCTGTCCCCACTCATCTTCAGGCTTCTGCTCAAATCTCACATTAGCTCTGACTACTCATATGTGGAGAGGCAATGACACTCTGTGTTTTTCTTTTTTTGGGGGGGATTTATTTTATTTTATTTTTTTAATTATTAAGAATATTCATGAGATAAAAAGCTAATTGTCACCCCCCATGCCCATGATGTGAGGGCCAGATTCATACTGTGGGCATACCCCTTACCAGAAATTACTTTTTTAGCCCGTGTCCCTACCCAGTTATCCCCCAACCACCCTCCCCCTTTCACCCCCACTCCACTTTGTAGCCCCAGGAATGTTCCCTCCCTCTGTAAGACCAATGCACTACTGTGGTCTTTCTTTCCTTCCTTCTTTCCTCTCTTAGCTCCCACATATGAGTGAGCACATGTGGTATTTATCTCTCTGAGCTTTGCTTATTTCACAAGTTTCTCCAGGTTCATCCATGTTGTTGCAAATGGGAAAATTTCATTCTATTTTATGGCAGAGTAGTATTCCATAGTGTATATGTATCACAGTTTCCTTATCCAATCATCTGCTGATGGACATTTAGGTTGGTTCCATATCTTGGCTATTGTAAACAGAGCTGCGATGAACATGGGAATGCAGGTATCTCTTCGACATGATGATTTCCATTCCTCTGGGTATATACCCAGAAGAGGGATTGCTGGATCGTATGGAAGATCTATCCGTAGTTGTTTGAGAAACCTCCATACTGTTTTCCATAGTGGTTGTACTAGTTTACAGTCCCACCAACAGTGCAGGACTGTTCCCTTCTCTCCACACCCTCACTAGCATTTGTTATTCACTGTCTTTTTAATTATAGCCAGTCTAACTGGAGTGAGGTGGTATCTCAATGTGGTATTAATTTGCATTTCCCTGATGACTAGTGATGTTGAGCATTTTTTCATGTATCTTGGCCATTCGTATGTCTTCCTTTGAAAAATGTCTATTCAGCTCCTTTGCCCATTTTAAAATTGGGTCATTTGTTTTTTACTGTATAATTGCTTGATTTCCTTGTATATTCTGAATATTAATCCCTTGTTGGATGCAGAGTTAGCAAAAATTTTCTCCCACTCTGTAGGTTGTCTTTTCACTCTGTTAATTGTTTACTTTGCTGTGCAGAAACTTTTTAGTTTGACATAGTCCCATTTGTTTATTTTTTCTTTTGCTGCTTGTGCTTTTGGGCTCATGTTCATAAAGCCTGTGCCCAGACCTAATTGCTGAAGTGTTTCACTTATATTTTCCCTTAGTAATATTACAGTTTGAGGTCTTATACTAAGTCTGTAATCCATTTTGAGTTGATTTTAGTGTATGGTGAGAGATGCATACCTAGTTTCATTCTTCTGTATATGGATATCCAGTTTTCCCAGCATCACTTGTTGAAGAGGCAGTCTTTTCCCCAATGCAGACTTTTGTTGCCTTTTTCCAATAGCAGATGGCTATAAGCCTGAGGAGTGATTTCTGGGTTCTCTATTCTGCTCCACTGGTCTGAATGTCTATTTTTATACCAGTACCATGCTGTTTTGGTTACAACAGCTTTGTAGTATAATTTGAAGTCAGGCAGTGTTATGCCTCTGGCCTTATTTTTTTTTGCTCAGGATTGCTTTGGCTATTTGGGGTCTTTTGTTTTTCCATATGAAAGGTAGGATTGTTTTTTCCATTTCTGTGAAGAATGTCATTGGTATTTTGGTGGGGATTGCATTGAATCTGTAGATTGCTTTGGGTAGTATAGACATTTTCACAATGTTAATTCTTCCAATCCAAGAGCATGGACTGTCTTTTCATATTTTTGTGTCTTCTTTAATTTCTTTCAGAAGTGGTTTGTAGTTCTCATTGTAGAGGTCTTTCACCTCTTTGGTTAAATTGATCCCTAGGTATCTTTTTTTTTTTTTTTTTTGTGACAATTGTAAGTGGGCTTACTTTATTTCTCTTTCTTTTAATTCACTGAGTATATAAGTGCTACTGATTTGGGGCATTTATTTTGTATCCTGCAACATTACTGAAGTTATTAACCAGCTCTAGGAGTTAGTTTTTTGATAGAGTCTTTAGGTTTTTCTACATACAGTATCATGTCACCTGCAAATAGAGAAAGTTTGACTTCATCTTTTCCAATCCGGATTCCCTTTATTTCTTTCTTTTGCCTGATTGCTCTGGCTAGTACCTCTAGTACTATGCTAAATAGACATGGTGAGAGTGGGCATCCTTGTCTTGTTCCTGTCCTTAAGGGAAAGGCCTTCAATTTTTCCTCATTCAGAATGATACTGGCGGTGGGCTTGTCATAAATGGCTTTTATTGTGTTGAGATAGTTTCCTTCTATACCTAATTTGTTGAGAGTCTTCATCATGAAGCGATGTTGAATTTTGTCTAATGCTATTTCAGCATCTATTGAGATAATCATATGGTCTTTGTCCTTGAGGTTGTTGATGTAATGTATCACATTTATTGACTTTCATATGTTAAACCATCCTTGCATCCCTGGGATGAATCCCACTTGATCATAGTGTATAATTTTTAAAAAACATTTTGCTGTATTCTGATTGCTAATATTTTGTTGAGGATTTTAGCATCTAGGTTCATCAAGGATATTGGCCTATAATTTTCTTTTTTTGTTATATCTTTATCTGGTTTTTGTATCAGAGTTATGTTGGCCTCATTGAATGAGTTCGGGAGAGTAGTGTCTGTTTCAATTGTTTGGAATAGTCTGAGGAGAATTGGCATTAACTTCTCTTTAAACATTTGATAGAATTCAGCTGTAAAGCCATCCGGACCCGGATTTTTCTTTGTTGGAAGATTGCTAATTACTGCTTCAATCTCCTTGCTTGTTATTGGTCTGTTCAGGTTTTCTATCTCTTCTTGGTTCAGTATTGGTAGTTTATATGTGTCTAGAAACTTATCCATATCTTCCAGATTTTCATATTTGTTGTCATACAGTTGTTTATAATAGTCTTTAATGATTCTTTGTATTTCTGTGGTATCAATCATGATATCTCCCTTTTCATTTCTAATTTTTGTTATTTGGGTCTTCTCTCTTCTTATTTTTGTTAACCTAGCTAATGGTTTATCTATTTTATTTATCTTCTCAAAAAACCAACTATTTTTTGTTGATCTTTTCTATGGTTTTCTTGGTCTCTATTTCATTTAGTTCTGCTCTGATCTTAAATATTTCTTTCCGTCTACTATCTTTAGGTTTGGATTGTTGTTGTTTTTTAAGTTCTTTGAGGCATAGTGTTAAGTCATTTATTAGAAGTGTTTCCATTCTTTTGATATAAGCATTTACTGCAATAAATTTGCCTCTTAGTACTACTTTTGCAGTTTCCCACAGGTTTTGGTATGATGTGTCTTTATTTTCATTAATTTCAAGACATTTTTTGATTTGCTGTCTAATTTCTTCTTGGACACATAGTTTGCTCAAGAGCATGTTGTTTAATTTCAATGTATTTGTATAGTTTCCATAGTTTCACTTGTTACTGATTTCCAGTTTTCATCTGTTGTGGTCTGAGAAGCTCCCACAGTTTTTGTTTGTCTGGGAATTATACTATTTCTCCCTCATTTCTGAAGATTAGCTTTGCTGGGTATAGTGTTCTTGGCTGGCAATTTTTTCCTTTTACTATTTTGTATATATCATCCCATTCTCTTCTAGCCTGTTGCGTTTCTGCTAAGAATTCTGCTGTAGCCATTGGGTCCTGCTTTATAGGTGACTTGACACTGTTCTCTTGCTGTTTTTAAGATACTCTGTCTTTGAGTTTTGCCAGTTTGACTATTATGTACCTCAGAGATGACCTTTTTGAATTGAATCTGTTTGGGGTTCTTTGAGCCTCCTGTATCTAAAGGTTTGCATCTCTCCCTATACCTGGTAAGTTTTCCATTATAGCAGATTTTCAATGCCTTTTCTGTTGTCTTGCCCTTCTGTAACACCCATTATTCAGATATTTGTGAGCTTAAAGTTGTCTGCTAGCTCTCTTAGATTTTCTTCATTTATTTATTTATTTTTGGTTTACCTGGGTTATTTAAAAAAGAACATCTACAAGATCAGAAATTGTTTCTTCTGCTTTCTCTAACCTGTTGCTTAAGCTCTCAGTTCTGTTTTATTTAGTTGAATCAATTCTTCAGTTCCAGGAGTTCTGTTACATTCTTTTTAAAGGTATTAATCTCTTTGTAAATTTCCTCCTCCATATCCTGGATACTTTTTCTCATTTCATTGCATTGTCTGAGTCTTCTCGTATTTCACTGAGTTTCCTTATGATTGTTGCTCAGAATTCTTTTTCAGTCACTTCAAGGATTGCATGAACTATGGGATCTGATACTTGAGAACTACTGTATTATTTTGGTGGTGTCATTTTTTCTTGTTTTTTTCATATTTCTAGTATCTCTGTATTGATGTCTGATCATCTGGTAGTGCAGTTGCCTCTTCTATTACTCTGGAGTGGACTTTTAGGAGAGAGACTTCCTCCTATAGATGTGTTTTATATCAACTGTTCAGTAGGATGTTTTAGTATTGGTTTTGGATAGACTGTTCAGTAGTGTAGTCTGTATGTGGGTACTTTGGCTGTATTTAGTGTTGAAGTTGCATGTGAGTGTGTCCATGGCCCAGGCACTGGGGCGCTTAATGACTCCTTGCTGAGGTTAGTGATACTGTGTTGTTTTGTTCTTGGGAGAAGTTTTAGGGTGACCTGTCTCTCTTTGGCTGGGATGGGTGTCCCTGGGCAGCCTTGTTGGTATCCTGGCTAGCATCCCATAACCCTGATGGGTACATTGGGGTATACTGAAGTTCTTCAGTTTGAATGAGTGACATTGGGTATGGTTTCTCTTTCTTCTTTCCTACTGTCAGAAGCTCCTCCTGGGTTCTTGTTTTCCCCAGTTGAGGATGGTTTGGTGGTGATTGAGAATTTTCTTTCTTACTCTATTTGGGTGTCCTGGGTTTCTGCACTCTCAGGGAGTCCTGTGGGTTTCTCTCCGCAGATCAAGGCAGTCACATGTGCTGCATACATACTGCCCACCCCTACGTGAGCTAGCATGTGTGGCAATGTAATTCCACCTGTGGGCTGGGTCACTGGGTTGCCAGCTTGTGCTCGCTCACCTCTTTCCCTGAGTTTTGCTGGTGATTCTGTTTCTGTCAATGCAATCGAGTGGTTGGTGGGCCACCTGCATGATGGTCATGGCTGCTGCTGTAGCTCTGAGCTGCCCTTGAGGTGGCAGGGGTATGACAGTGGCTGTGATGGACCACCCTTGCAGAAGCAGTGTCTGTGGAAGTGGTGGGGGCTGCCATGGCTCCTGCCAAGGTTCCTGGGCATGCTCCTGCCATCTGCTGTGTGTGTGGGCTGCCCACAGTTGAAAACTTAGACATTTGTGGAAACTTTTACTCTTGAAATATTTGTAAACTATTGTTCAGAAGAAGGAAATTTCAATGACTGATTCTTAAAATTTTACCAAGTCCCTGCATTTAGAGTAGTCATTTTAGATTTATTTTATGGGTTACCATAATTTGAAGGAGAAGCAGTTTTTTTTTTAACAGCTTTATATTGAGGTATAATTTATATAGCATAAAAGTCACCCAATTTGAATGTATATACATTAGAATTTATGTATTTTTAAGAACATGCTTTTTACAGTTTACAGGTAGAAAAATATCTGGTTATACTATTATACTAATTTGTTTTTATTATTATCATAAGTTTATATATAACTATAACCAAAATATATTTTCATGGACATAGTTTAATCCAGAAAAAGTGTGCCTGTTTTGTAATGCTTCTGTACCTCTGATGATATATAAATTCTGGTCAACAATATGGCAGTTTCTCTAGGAATAATGTTTTCAGCATCCCCCCCCCTCAAATTTAGGTGATATATATTTTTATCAGTTTTATTCTTTCTGTCTCTTAAGACTCTCAAAATAATTTAGTTTAATTAAATTTTCTTTATTTGTGTTTAAGATTATTCTACATCAAATAACTTACAATTGCATGATATTCTTTTTCTCTTTTATACATAATGGTTGACAGTACATGTTTGAAATTACAGAAAAATGGAATTAGTAAGTACATTTGTAACTTTTATATCTATGTAATTTTATAAATGCACCCAAGTCTATTGTATTGCTTTATAATATTCTCTTTCCATTGTATAATTTAAACTGCTTTGTTACATTCTAACTAGAATTTAACCAAATCTGCACCTGCTGTGTTTGTTTCAGAGAACACTTTATATATTGGGAAAGGAACTCTATTTTGTGAATTTAAATTGACTGTAAATTTCGTTTTTAAGCTTTTTTTTGGTATTTGAATACTCATAATGATTCACTTCTCCTTTTTATGTATTGAATAATCAGAAATTATCTTTTTCTTTTGTCTACAAAGAGTAATTAATCAAGTTGATAAGGTAATGAAAGATCACTCCAGACGTTAGAAATAGCACAAATGGCGAGGGAGGGAGGAGGAAAAATGGCAGACTTACAGGCACAAAACTATGCTATCCAAATCTACCCTAAATGAATCACTGTCCAGTATATGCATGTATTGAAACAACACATTGTACCCCACAAATATGTACAAATAAATCTTTTCTTTAAAAAAAGAAATAACACAAACAAAGGCATGGAAATGGGTGATAATGTTCAGAGCACTGCAAGAACTTAATTCAGGGAGGCTGAAGTGGAGGGGTGTGTGGGGGGGGGGTGGAAGGTGTGAATAGGCAGATCAAGATGTAGTAGCTTTTTTTTGCAGATGGACACTGCTGAGGATTTTAACCAGGAAAATAATAATGGGTAAGTGATTTGGAAGGGAACGAGGTAAATGTAGGAATCCCAATGAAATGACAATTGTATTTTAGAAAAAGTACGTAGAAAATGAAGAGGGACTGTCCCAAGTTAGTGATCATTGGTACATTTTGGTACCAGCATTGGTGTAGGAGGTAATGGGTATAAGAGAAATTTAGGAGAAAGTGTCTTAGGTGGAAATATCTAAGCTCTCTCATAAGCATCTTTAAAAATATAAGTAAATTAGGAAAATATCCAGCAAAATAATGGATAGAAAACTTTCCTGCTACAAACACACAGAAACAGTGGATACAATATAACAAATAAAAATATATAACTGACCTTGAATAAAAGGAAGCAAGAAATCAAAGCCATCGCAATATATATGTTAAAAATTATGGGAGGCCATTGTTTTGGACTGAGCTCCTGCACTAGGCCACAACAGATGAGACCAAACCGAAATAGAGTCACTAATGCTGACTGCCACATAATCAAACTAAAACGTTAAGGAAGTAGGCAGATCCCCAAGCAGTTTGTCCTGAAAACAGGAGATTCTAATCTGGCTGAGTCAGCTTAATAAGGAAGTCCCCTCTGATATAACCCTTACAAAAAGAAAGTTAACTGAAGCAACCTGATGCTAACCAATCAGCTTTCATTACATATTGTTCTGTTTCCTTGTTCCCATCTCACAAAATCATCTGTTCCGTTATTGCCCTCTTTGGAGACCCTCATTCTGTTTTGTGGAATGGAGGCTATCCTAATTAATGAATTTCTAATAAATGCCATTTAGATCTGTAACTAAATTTGTTATAATTTCGTCTTTTGACACGTATGAGTCGTTGCCATGTTATGCAGAGAGGTTTGGGTCATTAAACATATTGTCCAGCTTCATAGAATATTCTAAAATATTAGTATATTTATATTCTTAATACTAGTATAGTTCATATTCTTAAATATTAGTATAAAGCCATTGACCCTGGGCAACATTAAGCTCATATTACTGTGTCATCAAGGGGAATGGAAGCCCTTATGGTCAACTTGATTGGCTTGGTCTTACTGGGGAGAGTTGAGAAATTCTCATAAGTGGTATGCTACAGAGATAGCCTAAGACGAAGGGACCTGACACAGGGCACTGCGTGTACTTCACTGCAGAACTTACCCTGTTTTTCAGAGAATTTGTAAATTGGTAAAATTGTTTTTTTGTGAATATCTCCTTTGGCTCTTTGCTGGCTGCTGCTTACCCAAGGCAAAGAAACGAAGTTTATTATCCTCAAACTGTCTACATTTTTGACTTCTCTGTTATTGTCATTTACAAATGAAATTATTCTATTTATTGGTTTCAGTTGTGAATAGCATGTTCATAATTAATAATGGGTCTTAAAATTTTTGTATAATATTTTCTAAATTTGTTTTAAATTCATGAAACTCTATTATGTATGAAAACCAGTTCTACCAGTGAAAATAGGCCTTTTTTATTTAAAATTAAATATATTTCAAGAAAAATAATCACCTTCCTTTCTAAAAGAACATTTTTGAGAATTAATAATTAGCTGAGTTAATGGCCTTAAAAGTTTAGGACCATCAATTTTCTCATGTACTTATTAATCCTTCCAAAATTCCCAAGACTGAAGTAAATAGCATTCAAATAAAAGGAGAAATAGTGGGATCCAATAGAATTTGGCAAAATGTCAGAGACAGTATTTAGAGTGAAAATTATGAGAAAGTGCTGAATATATGTGATGAATTGGTTGGCATATAAAAAGAATTGAAAGCAAGTAATTACTGGAGTAAAAAGAGGAGGGGAACAGAAAATAGCAGAGATTGTCCAAAAAAATAATGAATGGGTAGTTCAGTGTCATTCAGAGTGGCTAAAAAAAGCTCACTTAAAATGATAGTGGGAAATAGTAGCATAAATATAATCCTGGTAGAAATTTCAGCTAAGTTTGAATACTGCAAAGCTTTAAATACCATATATAATTGAATGTGGTGCTTTAAAATACAATGTTACTCCTGATAAAATTGGCCTATAAATTAAGGAGTGATAAAGGATAAGATTCTGGAGAATTCTGCTACTATGAAGCTTAACTGTGGTTACAGCCTCACTATGAATTGCATGATGATGAATTAATATGATCAGTTTTTGCACGTGTGAAAAATCCAAGGGAAAGGAGATACATATACTGTTGAAAACTCAAATTAGAGAAAATACAGAATAAACTATCTTCTCAATCTTCCCAATCTAATACGCTAAAATGTATTGAAATGGAAAAATAAGTGTGCTGCTCCTTCTCAAGAAAGCATACTTCATGATGTAGAATAAAATTGTACTAGAATGGAGTCAACATTTTGTGAAATTAAAAAAAAAATTAGCTAATTTAACTTATGTTGGCCTGTCACTATCAGAGTCTGTAGAAAGTGTGATATTTTAAAGAAGACCATTGGAAAACTGACTAGGCATCTATTTGATTTGGAATATAAGAAAATTGGACCTAGAATATAAAGGGGGCCAGGAGAGCAATTACATGTACAGATTGAATATTGTCACAGAATTGTACTAAGTCTCTCCTTAGCACTCAAGCAAATGATTACCAGCAGAAAACAATGCACTTTAAATTCACTCCATGTTAGTCTGGAACAAAGTCCTGAGGCAGACCATAAATCTTGTGTGTATGCTTAGCATAAGTGTGGGTCTTTTATTTTTATTTTTTTGGCATTACTTTAGTGATTCTTAAGTTACAAAATTATAGAATCAGAATTGGAAGGACATCTAGAGATGTCAACTAAATCACTTCTCTGAATCAACTGACCTACCTTTGTGTAAACATTTCCAGGAACAAAACATTTTACCACTCCCTCAAGGAGATCGTTAAATCATTCCAATAAGCCTAAAAGCTAGGAGTTCTACTTCCAGATGGGCGTTGTATTTGCCCTCATTCCTCTGTTCCCTGCCCCTTCCTCTCCCACTCCATCCAGATTCCTATTTATTGAATCCTATATTCCTTTTTTCAAGTAAATCAGTTTTCCTTCTTTCTATAATCCTGTTGAGGTTTTTTTTTTTTTTTTTTTTTTTCTAATATCCCAATGCCACATTTGTTTTTCCTGTGTTTCTTCTCAACATGCCCAGATATCTTATATTTTCTCTGGAATCTTCAATAAGTTTCTTTTATTTTAGATTGAAAGCAAATGAACCAAAATGTTATAAACCAAGCTGGGAGGAAAATGAGGTATTGGAAAGTGTGAATATCTGACGGGCTATTTTCACCAATTGCAGGATTTAAAGGCATTCTTGTAGGCTTAGGAGAACCTCAGTGGGGATGGCTGCCAAAATCTCTTTTAGGTTTACTTACCCAGGCAAAATTGTGGGGGATACGTCTGGCCAACATCCTATTAGCATACATAAAACTCTGTTGGAATGTTTATGGAATTAATCAGAATTCAGAATATTTTTTTAAAAGCATGGTTGGGGGATTCATTTAATGAATTGAATTTCAGGATGTTTTTACTTTTGTAGGGACTGCCTGTAAAATATTAGCAGGTGGCATGTCAGGCCATGGGAGACCTTGCACTTAAAGAGGCACTCATTTAGGTATATATTTTCTATCTAGCAAGTTAACACATCAGTTAGCTTGTAGCATACCCCAATTCCAAATTTCATAAATTCCGCAGAATTTTCTGAAGAATAATCTTTACTTTTTAAAAAATCTAGAATCACTATTTAAGTCAATTTACAAATATATCCAGTGATTCTTCTTTTGTGAGCTAAATTCTTGATTTATTTATGTTGATGATGCTTTAGAGCCCTGCTGAGTTTTCACCATCAAGGCAGTCCTTTGATTTGCTTAGCATAAGTGGGTATTTTTTGCACTAAGTGAGGAACACAATTATTCCAAAAGTCTCAGCTTCTGATAGCTATAGGATTATATTCTAAAATGGTATCATACATATTTATCAGTTTTGTGGATAAAAATAAATGCAGTATTTTAAGTGTACAATGTTTTTTATTAATAGAACTTATGTAGCCTACTTGTGTTTATGGAGAGTTATTCTTTGTAGGATGTATTCAGTAAAGTGTCAATGTCTGTCAGACAAGAATTCTATGACAGAACCATTACAGAGGGACAGATTACTGTTTTGAATGGCCCAGGAGTAAGAGCGTTGAAAGTCTGAAGTCAAAGCTCAAACACACTGGACAAGGGTTGTAGAAAATATGTAAATAAATCAAGAGGCTAATTGAAGAATTCTTCATAGCTAAAGAAATAAATGTACCAATTAATTGAAGTGTAATGAGAAGGTTAGCTATGACAGATGTGTTAGTCTGTTTTTGCTGCCTATAACAGAATACCTGAAATTGGGTAATTTATAAAGAAATGGGATTTATTTCTTACAGTATTGGAGGCCAGGAAGTTTGCAGCCCAGGGGTTACTTATGGTGAGGGCCTTCTTTTGGGTGTTGACTCTCTGCAGCAGTGCAGGGTATCACATCACAAGGAATGGCACGAGTGAGAGAACTAACCTTCTCATGCACTCTCCTTATAAAGTCATCAGAACCATGTTCATTACTCCATGAATGGATCAATCCATTCATGAGAGCACAGTCCTCACAACCTAATCACCTTTTAAAGTCCCCACCTTTCACGTACCATAATTGGACTTCCATTCCTCTTAGCACTATTAGAATGCAGGTCAAGCTTCAGTGAATTTTAGGGGGACATTCAATTCACAGCAACAAATAACAGACTAAGAGACACCTCCATTTTTTTTCTAAAAGTATGCTTATGAGTTATGTATGTGTGCATGTTCTATCCTGCAAGTTGATGAGTTATATGAAATATGAATAATGAGTGCTATAGTTACACACATGCATAAAAGGACAGTCTTTTTCATACAGTCAATACATAAAGTCTGTGTTGAAGATTAATGCTGCAGCCAGTTGTTCCTGTCCTGGTCTTTAAAGGCCTATCTTCTATATGAGGAGTTCACAAACTTTTTCTGTAAAGGTCCGGATAGTAAATATTTCAAGCTTTGTGGGCCGTGTGGTCTCTGTTGCATCTCCTCAGTCTGCTGTTACAGTGCAAAAACAGCCATAGACAATACAGAAACAAATGGGCATGACAATATTCCAACAAAACTTTATTTTCAAAAACAGGTGGCAGGTGGGATTTTGCCTGTGGACGGCAGTTTGCCGACCCCTGTACTAGGTTTCTGATTCCTGCTCATTACATGGCTCTGTCTTTTTTGGAGATAACTAAATCATTTTGAATTCTCCTTTAAGAGTATTTTAAAAGGCATTCAGTGCCCTTCTGCAGAAGAGCCTTATTGCAGCAAATGTTCTTTCAGTGCTAGATAGTATTACATTGGGGCTACATTGGAAGAATAGGGTACTACTTCTCTCCTGTACGGGCTGGAATGACTCCCAGAGAAGCCCTGCAATGGGTGGCACCAAGCAATGACAAAAGAGTCAGGAAGCTCGAGGTCTACTGTCTATCTCTTTGACTGCAGGTGTTGGTTTTCTCAGTAATAAAGGAAGATATTGGGTCTAGACGTTCTACAAATTCTCTACCAGATCCAGGATTTTATGATGCTAAATTAAGGTTCTTGGCAAAGCCGATTCTGTAGGCTGTCTCAGATCACTGTGTCTTGCTTTTCTGCTGTTTTCCTCAGACAGAAAAAATAGTAGACACACAACTTTTGAAAGGGAACGCATTTCTGTGTTTACCTTAGGAATTGATGAGAACGGTCGTACTTGTTGTGAGTTTTTAACACTGTTTTTGAGTTCATATATTTTGCTTACCTGGAAGAGACTAGCATTTCTCTTGAGGATATTTGTGGATAGACTCTGAAATATTTTTCTCTTAAAATGTATAGCTATAATGCATATCCTTTAAAAATTGGCTTACATTTTATAGTGTGGTATATTTCATCATCTCTGAAAAGCACATTTCTTTTTGCATTTTAGCATGTGTGAAATCAGAATGTCATACAATTGCTCTGCTTTAGGTAGCTATTATGATGCATGTGTTATTGTCTGTACATAGGCACAGAAACTTTATATATTCTGTTTGTGTGTGTGTGTGTGTGTGTGTGTGTATTATAAATTTTCTGCACCTTGCAAGGGAGTCCTGAAGAAAGTAGTGAACCACAACTTAAAACAATGCTGCCTTACCAAGGCTCTTGATAGCTCAGAGGACAATTTTATATAGGAAATTATGAACTTCAATGATTCTAATTTATCATTAACTTGGGACATGAATGTGAGGAAATTTTAGAAATACTCTCAATACATTTATTTTGCTTATATTTCTTTTTACATATATGCCAGTGATGTATAAAAAAGATTTATGTCCAAATAATTTTAAATGAGCCCTTTTAGTAATGTAAAAAAACTGCAAGTTATGAAAAGTATTGTGACATAATTTAATTAGCATTTTTCACTCAATGGTACACAAAATAATGGTGTGTTCTTATAATTGATGGCATCTTAGATTTATAAACATGGTATTAATAGGTGTGGTGGGAAATTTTTGATAAGAATTAGATGAAAGAAATATGATTTAAAAAGAGAATCAGATAAATTAGAGCAAAAAAGATTTTATTTTGCACTTCAGCATCGAGAAAGGTAAAAGATGAGTAAAACAAATTGAGATCTCTCTGTATGCTTCTGTGAAGCAGAGCAAATGAGCTAAGATTAGTAGAGTTATACAATGAAGTCCTCTGAAGAACACTGACTTTCCTTTCTTTTGTGTCAATGTCCCTAGCATCTAGAACAACGCCTAGCACAGAGCTGGCCGCCCATTATTTTTTGTTGACTGTGAATGAGGATGAGGAGGCCTCTTGAGGGAAACTGGTAGATAGGAGGATCAAAGGCTATGCAGCCCTTCATGTTGACATGAAGAGCTGGGGAAACAGCCATGGTCACAAATGCAAGTGTCCTTTAGCTCTCAAAGGTTATGAATATTTATACAAGTTACCCTTACACTTGATATCTGAATTTACATTAGACAAAGAAGCACGAGTCAACAGCACTTGTTCTCAGAGTTGCAGGTGTATGTGCTGAAAAGGTGGCCTTGACAAAAGAAGTAACCAGCTTGAATTAAACAAGAACAAAGCATGAGTTATCATTTTTGATTTTTTTAAAATTTATCATTTCAGATCTCGGCAAAACACTTTCTAAGAGTATTCTATGATTAAACAATCCTTTAAGCATTGACCTGAGAGAAGAAATAAAAAGCCTAAGGATATCAGTTTCTGTACCAATTTTGACAGGAGCAGATGCTAACTACACAGAATTCTTGCAGAACTTGTTTCCATATGGTCTCCAGTATGTTTTGTTCCTGCAATTTTTAGAGTCTGAAATACTTTGGAAAGCTTAGGTGTCATCACCACCCAAGCAAAACCAAATTCTTATAAAACTTACAAAAGAAACTTTTTGGCTAGAGGAATGAATTAATTTTCTTAAAAATAGATGTTAAGGTGTTAAGATGAAAGTTTTGTTGGTTATTCAGAATTTTAGTATATGAGTAAAAATGTAGGTCCCAGCTTTCTTTAAAATACCTCCAGTACCAAATTATCTAATTTAAAATCTTTGTTAATATTCTGTTTTTGACAGTGTACACTCTAGGAATAAGTACACATAAATACAAAAATATATATTTAGCATTTAGTTGTGGAGATGATGGTAATATGTATTAAGGAACTGGAATATTGTTGTATGATAAGGATTAACATTTTGTAGGAGAAATTTTAATTGATGTGGAAATGCTAAGGTGCAAAAGATCAGTGAAGGCAAGAGTTTTCATAGAAGTCTTTTTAAAGGAGACTTTACACTGCCGTGAAAGTGGCTAGACACCACAACCACCACGCAGATGGTCCGCCAGCCACTGGAGTGCATTGACACAAGGAGAGTCACCAGTAGAGACCAAACAAAAGAAGAGGATATTTCTCTCCACAAAGCCCATTCCGGAGTGACAGAAGAAGCATCTACTCTACAATCATATTGGGGGACCTGAGCACACCTCATCTAGGCAACAATTCAACAGAGTAACCATTACTCTTTCAGAAGGAGAGAAGAAATCTAGGGTTATCAGAGGTGGGAGGGGGAAGGAGAAGGGGATAGGAAGAGATTGGACAAGGAGCATAAAGAATAAGTATGATTTGTAACAATATATATGCTAGTAATATTGATTTGATCAACATATCTCAATGTTGAACCCCCAAAATATATATAATAAATTATGATTCAATAATATTTTTTTTTAAAAAAGGAGATTTTAAATCTTTATCAGAATTTTGATAGACCAATGTAAAAAGTTGAGTACTGTCAAAGCAGCTGAGTGAAATATCAAAATGGAAATAGTTTACATTGATGCAAATGGCCCGAACACAGTGGAGGGTAAGAATTCTGGGAGTCGAGGCAAATATTTAGCTAAATGAAATAAAACCATTGATAGAATATTCCATAAATAATAATGGCATGTGTACAATTGCTCTCCTGTGCTGGTGATCCAATGGTGGGTAAGAGAGATGCGCTCCCTGTCATCATGCAACTTACGTTCAAGTTGGGTGCAGCAAACAAAAACAGTAAGCAAATAAATAAGAGAAGCAAGTTCATGGTAAATAATAGTAATAACAATAACAACACCAATAAGTAGATGCTGCAGTAGTAAATACTGGAGGTGGAAGGATATTTCAGGTAGAGTGGTTAGGAAAAGCATTTCTAGGGAGTCGACTTTAAAGCCGAAGCCTAAAGGATGAGAAGGAGCCAGATAGGTAAGGGAGTGGGGAGAGAACACGTAACAGAAAGAGTTCGAAGGGTTCTACAACTAGCAGAAGTTGAGAGCCCGGAGCAAAGAAAGGAAGGGGACAAATGGTTCAATGTGAGTTAGATAGGCAGGCAGGATCCAGACTGTGCAGGACTCTTCAGAGAGTGTTTGGATATTGTCTGAAGTGCAATAAATGGAAATTCTTTGGAGAATTTTAAGCAAGAACATATCCAAATATGATTTGTGGTTTCAAAAGATTACTCTGGTTTTATGGCTATAGTAAATTGGAGGATAATCTTCACGATCATTTTCATCTTTATCATTATCATCAAGCTACCACCTACACATCACTCATTAAGTGTCACACAATATTCTATGCACATTACAAATGCTAACTCACTAATCCTCAGAACAGCCCTATGAAGTAGGCACTATTATTATCCCCCAGTTTAGAGATGAAAGTAGTAAGGCACTAGGAGGTCAGTTACCTTGGCCAGGTTTACACAGTTAATAAATGTCAAGGCTTAGCTTTGAGCTGAAGCAGTCTGTGCTCTTAAGCACTGTACTGTCCTGTAAGCAAAAACCAGGAAATGATATAGGCTTACTGTAGTCTATGGCAGATACACTAGTGTATTGGACTTGTGAGTAGAATGGATAGGACTTGGTGATAGATTAGAGGTTAAATTTTTTTTTGGGGGGGTGGCACTAGAAAGGGAGGAGTCAAGAATGGTGCCTATTGTGGTACCACACAGATACATAAATTCAATTATGTTTCGATTAAAAAAAAAAAAAAAAGAATGGTGTTCACATTTCTTAAACTGGGTTAAGCCCTAAAATGAGACAGAGAAGGTTTTTGTTGATGAACAGGAATATCATGAAACATAATAATTTGGGGATGTGTTGTGATACAATATACTTATATAAGAAGGATGCATTTGACAATACTGGGAATAATGAATCAGAAATGCAAAATCTAAGAGTCAAGGAAGTCCTTTGTGAGGAGTCTGCTGCCATGATTCCTATGTGAGAAGCTGAGAGGCTTGCATCATGGGATTTAGAAATGGCCATGAAGGACGTTTTGAAGAAATATTTCACAGTCTTTGAAAGCTTACTGGAAATGAGAAAAGAAGAAAAATGGATCAAAAGTGTGTATCTAAGAAAGCTGTGACGTTTTGTAATCTTTAGGAAAGCTGAAATCTTTTATGGTGACCTGGATATACTTTTTAATCATCAGTCACTTCCACCACATTTCCAGCAGTTGCATAAACTCTGAGGCAGGGGTGAACCTAGTGGCTTGGACCAGCCACCTTCAAATTAACACCCATGCCTTTGAGAGTATATCTTGCACAAAATTGAATTTGCATGATTAAAATTTTGTTTCTTGCAAAACAGATTTTTTTTGTTAATTTTTTTTTCTATTCAAATTCAATTTAATAGATATTTATTGAGGGATTATTCTAATTCAACAAAGTACTGACAGCAACACTAGGACGCTGCCCTCGTAGTTTACTTTGACTCTGGAAGATACTTTGTGTTTGCATTTATGAGGCACAGACATACAATGCAACACAGAAAGAATATATATTAAAAATAACATTATTTTTGTAGTGTTCTTCATAGATTCCAAAGGGTAGAAGTGAATATGGTGAATAGATCAGTGTATAAAATTTTCACACATTTCCCTTAAATGTCAAGCCAACAAAGTAAAATTTCCAGAAGTTTCATTTTAAGAAGGGGATGGTTTTCAGGGTAACTTTTTCTAACAGCCTCTTGAGATTTGTTCCTGTTTGCATTTTGAGCAAAATGATTCTGAAACATAACCTGTAAAAATACCAAACAGCAACAAAAATAAAAACATTTGCTTTCCTTTATTTAACGCATATCGAGTGTTAATTTTTGTGTTCTACAAAGTACAGCTAATTATGCTGTCTGTAGCAGTTAGCATTAACATGCCATTTCCATTTTCACACAGGACTAGGCTAGGGAAACTGCTTTTTTTGAAGGAGACTTTAAATGTTGCTCAAGTGAAAAAAGAAGCAGATGAAGCTGGAGGCAGCTAGGTGGGGTAAAATAAGTGCATATATTTCCATATCAGACAGTTTTGTGAAATCTCAGGTTGGGGAGTACCAGGAAGGGGAGAGTCTGAAAATGAGCCAATAATAAACTAGGTAGGAGTGGTAGGAGTGAAGTGGCGACAGACTCATCCATTCAGCCTTTTGTTGGAGACTTGGGAAAAGAGGCTGAACATTTTGGCTGTGATCACAAGAGCAAAAAGAGCTATTATCACACCCTAGAGAAGAGTTGACATGGCAAGAGGGCTAAATGAGCAGGAAAGACACGTTCCCTGAGACTATTGCTGTCAGGTAAAGAGGAAATTGTAATTGCCTCGATGAGAAATGGTCAAGTCTTAGGCTAAGACAGTGGCAGACAAATGAAGGAAAGGAGGGTGTGTAATTGTCAAGCTGCAGCATTTTAGAGCTGGATGGTGCCTTAACAATAATCTGCCAGATGAGAAATTGAGATTATACTGTTTACAATTTGAACAGCACTTGAGCCAGTTTCCTAACATTGCTGATAGCCAATTTTATTAATTTGTAAAAGTGTCCCAGTACTCTTTTCACTGAGGTGATTTATGTGTGTTGTGAATCACAATACATAGTAGATAGAGAAGATGTAATTACAGGAGACATTTTTAAAAAAGCAGTGATAAGTTTTGGCAACAGACTGCATGTGCCAAGTGAAAGAGATGAGTCAGAGATTAGTCATTAACACATTTTGTTCTCTATAGGCCACATGCATTTATGAGACACTATACATGAAGATGATTAACATGCTTTTGAACCCTGAGAAGTATATTGTTAAAACAGTTTTCTATGTTAGCCTTTTATATTATAACTCCCAAACATTCTGTAGCTGGAAAAGCAGTCTTCTGAGTTGATTTTGTTTATTGTGTTCTATCATTTGTTTAACACAAGCATAAGGTCAGTTTTTCCTCTTTTATCTTCTGATCCATGTAGTGTCTGGGTAAAATATTTCATTTCATGTGAAGGCCTTGGCCTTGCTCTTTGGTGTCATCCATGGATCCTCTTGTCACCTGCATCGGGTATGGTTTGCTTGTGAGTGCCTTGTATAAGGAGTTTGTTTTTTAGCAGCATATTTCATAGAATCATCATGTAGCTCTTGTTTCAGAGGCACCATTGCAAAGAGAGTCCTGGTGCTGTATTTCTGATTGCTCAAAGAAACCTTGGATACACCTCTCCAATTGATAGCTCAGGACCCTGATTTCCAAGTCACCTACTTATATACACACCAGTGCCAATGCAGCAAAAGGATGTTTTATTTCCAAACAGGAAAAAAAAATAGAAAAGAAATTCCAGTTTATTGGCTAATAATCCTGGTTTTGACAGTTTGCCTTTACTTCTGCTAAAGATGTATTTAAGATCCACCAATTCTAAATTCTTCTGTATTTATCCTCACAAAACTCCAGTACCACATGTCTTTTTCCTACAACTTTACAACATTCCTCCTGAATCAGTAAAGGGGAAATAGAAGGGTCCTGTGACAACTATTTGTACTCAGATGAATCTACTGCTGAGGACTAACAGGAAAGGGCAGTTTCTAAGACTCAGAAGAACTCAAATCCACACACGTCTGCTTCTCACACTTAGAAGCAAGGCCAACAGGTTCATGAGCTGTCCTGCAAATCTCATACAACATCCTGCCTCTGTGGCCTTTTAATAAGCTCAAGCATTTGATTTTCCCAATTAGATTTTTTTCTTTTTTTCTTGTTCACTGTATGTTTATGGAAGCAAAAAGATATCAGGAAAAACAATTTTGTGAAGTAACAGTAGCAATGGGGCTTCCTGGGACTCCCTCCAAATCCACAAGGGGAGAAAGCACCCAGTTTAGGGAATATTTAACACCACCTCTTAGACATTAAATAAAAGAAGCAAATTATTCTGGTCCTACTAGGAACCTCAGGCCACAAGTATTGTCCAGGAGGCTCCTGCTGTGCTTTAATATGTTTGTAAAGCACTTATATCCTTCCTGCCTGTGATTATCTTACTTGATCCCATCAGACAAGCAAGCCCGATTGTTCTGTCAGCAATCTCACCATCGTCCCAGGGATTTATTCTGTTCTTTTTATTTTTCATTCAACAAACATATGAAAGTTGCCTCAATGCGATTCTCTGTGTTTGACTTGATATGTAAATTATAATTGGTTCATAATGCTAGATAAGTGCTCTAATAAAATATGAACCATCTGCCCTGGGAGCAGAGAAAAGGAAGTCAGACTGTGCAATTGTGAGTTTGTAATTATGCAAAGGTGGGGTCCATTCAAGAAACTGCAAGGAGTCCAATACAGGTGAACTACAGCATTAAGGGGCCAGAGATGAGTTTGCTGAGTTCCATGCCAGAACATGAGGGTCTTCCGTAACATGTGAAGCAAACTCATAAATGGCCCATCTCATCTCCCCTCAGTCTTTCTGATTTCACCTACAGCTGCAGGATGAAATGGTTTCTGTAACATGGACACTTTCCCATCTCAAAAGTACCTGTTTTTCTCTGCCCAAGATCTTTCTCTAGTACTTTGGGGAGTGGCTCCCTTTAAGCAGCACCAATTCGAAGTAGTGTTAATATGCCTAAGAGCACTCTCAGCAATAGGGTTTGGAGTCAATGAGAAAATGCCCCAGCCCCAACACAATTCTTGGGTGTGTTCCAGACACGTAGGTCTGCAATGGGAGTAAGCCCCAGTTGCCCACAGAGGTAACCCACTTTTAAGGCACTCTTAATAGACTTTTCTTCCTTCCCTGTCCAGCTTTTTCCATTCCATCATTTGTACTTCCCGAGACCATTTTCAAAGAACCAATCTGCAACCAGATCCTTATTTCAAACTAAGACATTATGATAAAGTATGAACATGATCCTCTAGGCTACAAGGAGCCGCGTATGAATTTTAAAGTAGGGAAAAGATGTGATCTGATTTACATTTCAGAAAGTTCATGGTCTGAAGTGTGGAGAATATATTGCAGCAGGACAGGACTGGCGGCAAGCACACTAGGAGGTTGTTGAGTTAATCTGGGCCGGAGATGACTATTTTGGGGAGGAAGGCATATAAAGAAGATATTTCTCCCCCCCCCCCAGCTTTATTGAGGTGTACTTGACAAATAGAAATTCTATGTATTTAACGTGTACAGCATGATGTTTTGATATACATTGTGAAATGATTACCAAAATCAACATACCAAGCTAATCAACATATCCATCACCTCACATAATTATAATTATAATTTTTGTGGTTAGAACACTGATGATCAGCTCTTTTAGCAAATTTCAAGTATACAATACAGTGCTATTAACTATAGTCATTATGCTGTGCATTAGATCTCCAGAACTTATTCATCTTGCATAACAGACATGTTGTATCCTTTGAACAGCATCACCCCATTTTCCCTTCCCTAAAGCCTCTGGCAACCACCACTCTACTCTTTGCTTTTATGAATTCAACTATTTCAGATTCTATGTATAAGTGAGATCATGTAGTATATGTCTTTCTGTGTCTGTCTTATTTCACTTAACATAATTTCTTCCAGGTTCATCCATGCTGTTGCAAGTGGTAGGATTTCCTTCTTTTTTTAAAGTCTGAGTAATATTCCATTAAACATATATGTGTGTGTATATACATATGCATATAAGGGTACTTCAAAAAGTTCATGGAAATATTCGTATTATCTTTTCATTCTATTTTTTCCATGAACTTTTTGAAGTACCCTCGAAAATGTATTTTCTTTATCCATTCATCCATTGATGGACATTTATGTTGTTTTCATATCTTGTCTATTGTGAATAATGCTGCAATAAATACAGGAATTAGGATATCTCTTCAAATACTGATTTTATTCCCTTTGGATATATACCCAGTACTGGGAATGCTGGATCTTCTGATAGTTCTGCTTTTAATTTTTTGAGAAACTTCCGTATGGTTTGCCATAATGGCTGCACCAACTTACATTTCCGCCAACAGTGTTTGAGGGTTCCTTTTCTCCACATCCTCACCAATATTTGTCATTCTTTGTCTTTCAATAATAGCCGTTCTAAAGGTGTGAGGTAACATCTCATTGTGCTTTCAATTTGCATTTCCCTGATGGTTAGTGATATCGAGCACTTTCTCATATACCTGCTGGCCATTTTTATCTCTTCTTTGGAAAAAATGTCTGTTCAGGTCCTTTCCTATTTTTTAATCAGGTTATTTTTTTTTCCCTATTGAGTTATTTGAGTTACTTATATATTTTTGTTATTAGCCTCTTGTCAGATATGTGGTTTGCGAATATCTTCTCACATCCCATACGTTGTCTTTTTTTCAACTCTTATTTCCTCTGATGTACAAAGCTTTTTAGTGTAGTACTATCACACTAGTGTATTTTTGTTGTTATTGCTGCCTGTGCTTTTGGGGCCATATCCAAAACAATTGCTCAGACCAATGCAAAAAAGTTTTTCCCCTATGCTTTCTTCCAGGAGTTTTATGGTTTCAGGTCTTATATTTATGTCTTTAATACATTTTGAGTTGCATTTTGTATATGGTGTGAAATAAAGGTCTAATTTTATTCTTCTGAATGTGTATATCCAATTTACTTCTCCAAGTTTTTTTTTTATTGTAACATGGTTGTACATATCTGTGGGGTACAGAGTTGAACATTAATACCTGTGCAATATGTGATGCGCAAATCAGGATAATTAGTATATTAAACATTATAAAATGTAATTGTTTTTCTTGTCCCTTTACCAATTCTTCCTTTACTCCACCCCCCCCCCCACTCTCCCTTTACCATATCTGGTAACCTCAGTTCTGTTCTCTCCTTTTGAAAATTCAACATATTATCGTGATTGTTGTATCTTTATTTTTTCATTTGTTTGTTTATCGTTTAGCTCCCACTAATCAATGAGGACATGTGGTATCTCTCTTTCTGTGCCTGGCTTATTTCATTCAACATGATTTTTCTCTAAGTTCATCCATGTTGCTGTGAATGGCAGTATTTCACTGTTTTTTATGGCTGAGTAGTACTCCGTAGTGGATATATACCACATTTTCCTTATCGAGTCATCTGACAATAGGCATTTAGATTGGTTTCATCTGTAGTCTATCGTTAATAAAGCTGCAATAAATATGGGGGTGCAGATATCCCTCCAACATGATGATTTCCATTCCTTTAGGTATATACTGAGCAGTGGGATTGATAGATCATATGGCAGTTCAATCTGTAGTTGTTTGAGGAGTCTCCATACTGTTCTCTCTAATGGTTACACTAATTTATAGTCCCACCAACAGTGTAGGAAGGTTCCCCCTTTTCCACATCTTCACCAGCATTTGTTATTCTCTGTCTTTCTGATAATAGCCAGTCTAACTGGGGTGAGATGATATCTCAATATGGTTTTAGTTTGCATTTCCCTGATGATAAGTGGTATTGAGTATTTTTTCAGTATCTCTTGGCTATTTGTATATCTTCCTTTGAGAAACAGCTATTCTGATCTTCAACCCATTTTGAAATTTGGTTATTTGGTTTTTTACTCTAAAGTTGTTTGAGTTCATTATACATTAGGGATATTAATCCTTTGTAAGATGTGTAGTTTGAAAACATTTTCTCCCACTCTGTAGGTTGTTTTTTCACTCTAGTTATTGTTTCTTTTGCTGTACAGAAGCTTTTTAGTTTGATATAATCCGATTTGTTTATTTTTACTTTTGTTGCTTGTGCTTTGGGGGTCATATTAATAAAGTCTTTACCCAGTCCTTCTTCTGAAGTGTTTCTCCTGTGTTTCCTTTTAGGAGTTTTATAGTTTCAGGACATATTTTTAATTATGTAATCCGTTTTTAGTTGATTTTGATATATGGCAAGAGGTACAGGTCTATTTTCATTCTTCTATGTATGGATATCCAGTTTTCCTAGCATCATTTACCAAAGAAGTTGTCTTTTCCCCTATGTATGTGCCTTTGTTGAAAATCAGTTGGCTGTATGTTTGTGGGCTGATTTCTGGGTTCTCTATTCTCTTCCATTGGTCT
This sequence comes from Cynocephalus volans, assembly GCF_027409185.1. Lineage (NCBI taxonomy): Eukaryota > Metazoa > Chordata > Mammalia > Dermoptera > Cynocephalidae > Cynocephalus > Cynocephalus volans. The sequence continues at coordinate 105,312,149 of NC_084461.1, forward strand.
GAGTATCAGTTTATGCCAGTACCATGCTGTTTTGGTTTCTACAACTTTATAGTATACTTTGAATTCAGGTAGTGTTATACCTCCAGCTTAATTTTTTTTTTTTTTTTTTGTCTTTTTCGTGACTGGCACTGTGAGTGCACCAGCCATTCCTATATAGGATCCGAAACCGCAGTGGGAGCGTCGCCGCGCTCCCAACGCTGCACTCTCCTGAATGCACCATGGGCTCGGCCCCAGCTTAATTTTTTTTTGCTCACCATTGTTTGGCTATTTGAGTCTTTTTTTTTGTTCCATATAATGTTAGGATTGTCTTTTCTATTCCTGTGAAGCATGTCATTGGTATTTTGGTGAGGATTGCATTGAGTCTGTAGATCATTTGGTGTACTATGGGCATTTTCACAGTGTTAATTCTTCCAATCCAAGAGAATGGAATGTCTTTCCACCTTTTTGTGTCCTCTTTAATTTCTTTCAACAATAATTTCTAGTTCTCATCATAGAGATCTTTTACCTCCTTGGTTAGATTGTTTTCTAGGTATTTTATTTTTTGGTGACTATTGTAAATGGTGCAGATTTCCAGATTTCTTTTTCTGCTAATTTGCTATTAGAGTATAAAAATGCTACTGGATTTTTGCATGTTGATTTTGTTTCCTGAAACTTTAGTAAAATTGTTTATCAACTTTTAAGAGTTTTTTTTGTAAAGTCTTTAGGGTTTTCTATATATAAGATCATGTCATTTGTACACAAGGAAAAACTGAGTTTGTCTTTTCCAATCTGGGTGCCCTTTATTTCTTTCTCTTGCCTGATTGCTCTGGCTGATACATCCAATACTATGTTAAATAGGAGTGGTGAGGGTGAGCATCCTTGTCTTGTTCCTGTTCTTAAGGGAAAAGCTTTGAGCTTTTCCACATTCAGGATGATATTGGTAGTGGGTTTGTAGTATATGGTTTATTGTGTTGAGATACTTTCCTTCTATTCCTAATTGGCTGAGAGTCTTTATCATGAAGGGATGTTGAATTTTATCAAAGACTTTTTCTACATCCGTAGAGATAGTCATATGGTTTTTATCCTTGATTTTGTTGATATGGAGTATCACATTTATTGTATGTTGAACTATCCTTGCATCCCTGGGATGAATCTCACTTGATTGTGATGTATATATTTTTTTATTTTTTGCTGTGTTATTTTGCTAACATTTTATTGAGGATTTTTGCATGTATGTTCATCAAAGATATCAGCCTGTAGTTTTCTTTTTTTGTTGTGTCTTTGTCTGGTTTTGGTATCAGGGTGATGCTGGCCTCATAGAATGAGTTTGGGAGAATGGCCTCTTTTTCCATTTTTTGGAATACTTTGAAGAGAATTGGTATTAATTTCTCTTTGTAGGTTTGATAGAATTTGGCAGTAAAGCCAATTAGTCCTGTGCTTTTCTTTGTTGGGAGTCTGCTGATTACTGCTTCTATCTTATTGCTTGTTAATGGTCTCTTCAGCTTTTCTATGTCTTCTTGGTTTAGTCTTGTTAGTTTGTATGTGTCCAGAAATTTATCCATTTCCTCCAGGTTTTCACATTTTTTGGCATATGATTGTTTATAATAGTCTGTTATGATTTTTGGTATTTCTGTGGTATCATTTTTAATGTCTCCTTTTTTATTTCTAATTTTTGTTATTTGAATCTTCTCTCTTTTTTTAGTTAGCCTAGCTAATAGTTTGTCTCTTTTGTTTATCTTCTCACAAAAACAACTTTTTGTTTCACTCATCTTTTTGTATTGTTTTTTAGGTCTCTATTTCATTTAGTTCTGCTAGGATCTTAATTATTTCTTTCAAACTACTAATTTTGGTATTGGATTGTTCTTGTTTTTCTAGTTCTTTGAAGTGTAGAATTAGGTTGTTTATTTGAAATCTTTCCATTCTTTTGATGTAAGCATTTATTGTAATAAACTTCCCTCTCTGTACTGTTTTTGCAGCATCCCAGTGGTTTTGGTATGATGTTTCTTTACTTTCATTAATTTTGTGAATTTTTTTGATTTCCTGTTTAATTTCTTCATGGACTAATCAGCTGTTCAGGGCATGTTTTTTAATTTGCACATGTTTGTACAGTTTCCAGAGTTCTGCTTTTTGTTGATTTACAGTGTTCATCCATTGTGATCTGAGAAGATACTGGAAATGATTTCAAGTTTTTAAAATTTGTTGGGGCTTGGTGTGTGACCTAATGTGCTCTATCTTGGAGAATGTTTTATGTGCAGATGAGAAAAGTGTATATTTGGTGGTTGTTGGATGAAATGGCCTATACATGTCTGCCAAGTTCAGTTGGTCTAAAGCATGGTTTAAATTTTATGTTTCTCTGTTAATTTGTAGCCTAGATATCTGTCCAGTTCTGAGATTGGGGTGTTCAAGTCCCCAACTATTATCATATTTGGGTATATTTCTTTACTTAGGTGTAATAATGTATGCCATATATATCTGGTGCTCCAATGTTGGAAGCATATATATTTATAATTGGTACATCTTCTTGTTGGATAGTTCCCTTTATCATTACATAATAGCCTTCTCTGTCTCTTTTTATAGTCTTTGATTTAAAGTCTATTTTTTTCCTATATAGGAATAGCTATTTGGGCTCATTTATGATTTCCTTTGGGTAGTATATCTTTTTCCATCCCATCACTTTTATTTTTTTTTTATTTTTTTATTTTTTTATAAGGAAAAGAGGTTTATTTGGCTTACAATTCTGGGACAGCTGCGTCTGGCATGGACCTCAGGCTGCTTCTACTCATGGCAGAAAGTGGCAGGCAGCTGGCGGGTACAAGCAGATCACATGGCAACAGGAAGCAAGAGAGAGAGAGAGAGAGAGAAGGTGCCAGGGTCTTTTTAAGCAATGAGCTCTCGTGGGAACTAATCGGGCGAGAACTCACTCATTACTCCCCCCACCCCCAGGAAGAGCACTAATCCATTCGTGAGGGATCTGCCCCCATGACTCAATCAGTTTCCAACACTGCCACATTGGGGATCAAATTTCCACATGAGTTTTGGAGGGGACAACACATCCAAACTCCATCAATATGTTATTTAGCATCTGTAAGAAAGGAATTTCTTTCTTTTTTTTTTTTTTTTTTTTTTAATTTTATTTTGTCGATATACATTGTAGCTGATTATTGCTTCCCATCACCAAAACCTCCCTCCCTTCTCCCTCCCCCCCTCCCCCCCGACAATGTCCTTTCTGTTTGCTTGTTGTATCAACTTCAAATAATTGTGGTTGTTATATCTTCTTCCCCCCCCCCCCGGTTTGTGTGTGTGTATGTATGGGTGTGTGTGAATTTATATATTAATTTTTAGCTCCCACCAATAAGTGAGAACATGTGGTATTTCTCTTTCTGTGCCTGACTTGTTTCACTTAATATAATTCTCTCAAGGTCCATCCATGTTGTTGCAAATGGCAGTATTTCATTCGTTTTTATAGCTGAGTAGTATTCCATTGTGTAGATGTACCACATTTTCCGTATCCACTCATCTGATGATGGGCATTTGGGCTGGTTCCAACTCTTGGCTATTGTAAAGAGTGCTGCGATGAACATTGGGGAACAGGTATACCTTCGACTTGATGATTTCCATTCCTCTGGGTATATTCCCAACAGTGGGATGGCTGGGTCGTATGGTAGATCTATTTGCAATTGTTTAAGGAACCTCCATACCATTTTCCATAGAGGCTGCACCATTTTGCAGTCCCACCAACAATGTATGAGAGTTCCTTTTTCTCCGCAGCCTCGCCAGCATTTATCGTTCAGAGTCTTTTGGATTTTAGCCATCCTAACTGGGGTTAGATGGTATCTCAATGTGGTTTTGATTTGCATTTCCCGGATGCTGAGTGATGTTGAGCATTTTTTCATATGTCTGTTGGCCATTTGGATATCTTCCTTAGAGAAATGCCTACTTAGCTCTTTTGCCCATTTTTTAATTGGGTTGCTTGTTTTCTTCTTGTAAAGTTGTTTGAGTTCCTTATATATTCTGGATATTAATCCTTTGTCAGATGTATATTTTGCAAATATTTTCTCCCACTCTGTTGGTTGTCTTTTAACTCTTTTAATTGTTTCTTTTGCTGTGCAGAAGCTTTTTAGTTTGATATAATCCCATTTGTTTATTTTTCCTTTGGTTGCCCGTGCTTTTGGGGTCGTATTCATGAAGTCTGTGCCCAGTCCTATTTCCTGAAGTGTTTCTCCTATGTTTTCTTTAAGAAGTTTTATTGTCTCAGGGTGTATATTTAAATCCTTAATCCATTTTGAGTTGATTTTAGTATACGGTGAGAGGTATGGATCTAGTTTCAATCTCCTGCATATCGATATCCAGTTATCCCAGCACCACTTGCTGAAGAGGCAGTCCCTTCCCCAGTGAATAGGCTTGGTGCCTTTGTCAAAGATCAGATGGCAGTAAGTGTGTGGGTTGATTTCTGGATTCTCTATTCTATTCCATTGGTCAGTGTGTCTGTTTTTATGCCAGTACCATACTGTTTTGGTTATTATAGCTTTGTAGTATAGCTTAAAGTCAGGTAGTGTTATGCCTCCAGCTTTATTTTTTTTGCTGAGCATTGCTTTGGCTATTCGTGGTCTTTTATTGTTCCATATAAATGTCTGAATAGTTTTTTCCATTTCTGAGAAAAATGTCTTTGGAATTTTGATGGGGATTGCATTGAATTTGTATATCACTTTGGGTAGTATGGACATTTTCACTATGTTGATTCTTCCAATCCAAGAGCATGGAATATCTTTCCATCTTCTTGTATCCTCTCTAATTTCTCTCAGGAGTGGTTTGTAGTTCTCATTATAGAGATTTTTCACATCCTTGGTTAACTCAATTCCTAAGTATTTTATTTTTTTCGTGGCTATTGTAAATGGGCAGGCTTTCTTGATTTCTCCTTCTGCATGTTCACTATTGGAGAAAAGAAATGCTACTGATTTTTGTGTGTTGATTTTGTATCCTGCTACTGTGCTGAAATCATTTATCAATTCCAACAGTTTTTTTGTAGAGGTTTTAGGCTGTCCGATATATAGGATCATGTCATCTGCAAACAGGGACAGTTTGACTTCATCTTTTCCAATCTGGATGCCCTTTATTTCCTTCTCTTCTCTGATTGCTCTGGCTAGTACTTCCAACACTATGTTGAATAGAAGTGGTGAGAGTGGGCATCCTTGTCTAGTGCCTGTTCTTAAAGGAAAAGCTTTCAGCTTTTCCCCATTCAGGATGATATTGGCTGTGGGTTTGTCATATATGGCTTTAATTATGTTGAGATACTTTCCCTCTATACCTAACTTATAGAGGGTCTTTGTCATGAATGAGTGCTGAACTTTATCAAATGCTTTTTCAGCATCTATAGAGATGATCATATGGTCCTTGTGTTTGAGTTTATTAATATGGTGTATCACATTTATTGATTTGCATATGTTGAACCAACCTTGCATCCCTGGGATGAATCCCACTTGATCGTGATGAATAATTTTTCGTATGTGTTGCTGTATTCTGTTTGCTAGTATTTTAGTGAGGATTTTTGCATCTATATTCATCAAGGATATCGGCCTGTAGTTTTCTTTTTTGGTTATATCTTTACCTGGTTTTGGTATCAGGATGATGTTTGCTTCATAGAATGAGTTTGGGAGATTTGCGTCCGTTTCAATCTTTTGGAATAGTTTGTAAAGAATCGGTGTCAATTCCTCTTTGAATGTTTGGTAAAATTCTGCTGTGAATCCATCTGGTCCTGGGCTTTTCTTTGTTGGGAGCCTTCTGATAACAGCTTCAATCTCCTTTATTGTTATTGGTCTGTTCAAATTTTCTACGTCTTCACGGTTCAGTTTTGGGAGCTTGTGTGTGTCCAGAAATTTATCCATTTCCTCCAGATTTTCAAATTTGTTGGCGTATAGTTGTTTATAGTAGTCTCGAATGATTCCTTGTATTTCAGATGAATCAGTTGTAATATCGCCTTTTTCATTTCTAATTTTGGTTATTTGAGTCTTCTCTCTTCTTTTTTTTGTTAGCCATGCTAATGGTTTGTCAATTTTATTTATCTTTTCAAAAAACCAACTTTTTGATTCGTTGATCTTTTGAATTGTTTTTTGGTTTTCAATTTCATTCAGTTCTGCTCTGATCTTAATGATTTCTTTCCGTCTGCTAACTTTAGGATTGGATTGTTCTTGTTTTTCTAGTTCTTTAAGGTGAAGTGTTAGGTTGTTCACTTGCCATCTTTCCATTCTTCTGAAGTGAGCATTTAATGCAATAAATTTTCCCCTCAATACTGCTTTTGCAGTATCCCACAGGTTTTGGTATGATGTATCATTGTTTTCATTAGTTTCAATAAACTTTTTGATTTCCTGCTTGATTTCTTCTTGGACCCATATGTCATTAAGTAGAATGCTGTTTAATTTCCATGTGTTTGTATAGTTTCCAGAGTTTCGTTTGTTATTAATTTCTAGTTTTAATCCATTGTGGTCTGAGAAGATACATGGGATAATTCCAATTTTTTTGAATTTATTGAGACTTGATTTGTGACCTAATATGTGATCTATCCTGGAGAATGATCCATGTGCTGATGAGAAGAATGAATATTCTGAGGTTGTTGGGTGGAATGTTCTGTAGATATCTGCCAATTCCAATTGGTCTAGAGTCTTGTTTAGATCTTGTGTTTCTCTACTGATTCTTTGCCTAGATGATCTGTCTAATATTGACAGTGGAGTGTTCAGGTCCCCTGCTATTATGGTATTAGTGTCTATTTCCTTCTTTAGGTCTAATAGGGTTTGTTTTATAAATCTGGCTGCTCCAACATTGGGTGCGTACATATTTATGATTGTTATGTCTTCTTGATGGATCAGTCCTTTTATCATTAAGTAGTGTCCCTCATTGTCTCTTTTTATGGTTTTTAGTTTAAAGTCTATTTTGTCAGATATAAGAATAGCCACTCCAGCTCGTTTTTCTTTTCTGTTTGCATGGTAAATCTTTTTCCATCCTTTCACTCTTAGTCTGTGTGAATCTTTATGGGTGAGGTGGGTCTCTTGTAGGCAGCATATAGTTGGGTCCTGCTTTTTGATCCAGTCAGCCAGTCTGTGTCTTTTAATTGGGGAATTTAAGCCTTTAACATTAAGAGTTGTTATTGAAAGGTGTTGATTTATTCCTAGCATTTTATTGGTTGTTTGGTTGTCTTAGGTGTCTTTTGTTCCTTGCTTTCTGATTTACTGTTTGGTTTCTTTGTTTGTTGGTTCCTTAGGTTGTAGATAGTGTTTTTGTTAGCTTGTTTTCTCTTCATGAATGCCATTTTTATTGTACTAGCGGGTTTAGATTTTTCTTAGGTTTTTATGGCAGTGGTAGTTATTTTTCAGGAACCAAACCCAGTACTCCCTTGAGGATTTCTTGTAAGGGTGGTCTTGTGGTAGTGAACTCCCGCAGTTTTTGTTTGTCTGAGAAATATACTATTTGCCCCTCATTTCGGAAGGATAGCCTTGCAGGGTAGAGTATTCTTGGCTGGCAATCTTTGTCTTTTAGTATTTTGAAAATATCATCCCATTCCTTTCTAGCTTTTAGGGTTTGTGATGAAAAGTCTGATGTTAACCTGATTGGGGCTCCCTTATAGGTGATTTGACGCTTCTCTCTTGCAGCTTTTAAGATTCTCTCTTTGTCTCTGAGTTTTGCCAATTTGACTATGACATGTCTTGGAGAAGGCCTTTTTGGGTTGAATACATTTGGAGATCGTTGAGCTTCCTGGATCTGAAGATCTGTGATTTTTCCTAAACCTGGGAAGTTTTCTGCCACTATTTTGTTGAATATGTTTTCAATGGAATCTCCATTTTCCTCCCCTTCTGGAATACCCATGACTCGGATATTTGAGCGCTTGAGGTTGTCTGATATCTCTCTCAGATTTTCTTCCATGTCCTTGATTCTTTTTTCTTTCTTTTTGTCTGCTTGTGTTGTTTCAAACAGCCCATCTTCAAGTTCAGAGGTTCTCTCTTCAACTTCGACAAGCCTGCTGGTTAAACCCTCCGTTGTGTTTTTTATTTCGCTGAATAACTTCTTCAGTTCAGCAAGTTCTGCTACATTTTTTTTCAGGACATTGATTTCCTTGTATATTTCCTCTTTCAGATCCTGTATACTTTTCCTCATTTCATCATGATGTCTAGCTGAGTTTTCTTGTATCTCATTCAGTTTCCTTAGAATTATCACTCGAAATTCCTTGTCAGTTATTTCAAGGGCTTCTTGTTCTATAGGATCTAGAGTATGAGATTTATTAACTTTTGGTGGTGTACTTTCTTGATTTTTTGTATTTCTGGTGTCTTTTTTTTGGTGTTTATTCATTGTGGCAGGGGGTTTCACAGTCCACCGGTTTGAGACTAATGACTAACTAGAATGTTGCTGTGGTTGCCAATTTGGTATGGCTCCCGCCGTGACAGCTCAGTTGGCCTCTAGTGTCTTGTGTGTGTGGTTGCCTCGGGTCTTGGGCTTCTCCGGGGATCCACCTTTCTGGTCAGCTTGTACTCTGCTGGGCTGGTGGATCACGCACCCCAGGGTGTGTGATCTCTGTTGAGCTTTCACTTTCTGTACAGGACTTCTCCCCGTTCCGTGTGCTCTGGCCCAGGCTGTTAGATCGTGCAGTGGCGACCCCACCGGGTGTGTGGTTTCTGTCGAGTCTCCGCCTCCCTGGCCGCACGTCTCCCCCCTCTGTGCACACTGTGCTGGGCTGGGGTGTGTCTTCTGCACCCCTCGTCTATCAGCTGGGCCTTCAAGACCCTGCTCAGCACCGCCTCGCCCAGGAAGTCTACCAGGTTTCTGCTAGGCACAGACGACCGGTCTCTCTGGGTGCCTTTGTAGCACTGTGTAGATCTTTCTCGGGTCTTGTTCACCTTTGTATCCCCCCGGTATAAACCGAGTCTAGTGCCCGCCTGCAGCCTGCTCTCCGGCAGGTTCAAGCGGACCTGGGAACTCTCCTACCACACTATTCCCAACCAGAAATTCGTTAGGCTTTTTTCCAAACTGGTGGTCGCAGAGATGGTATCTGCCTCCCAGTAACAGGAAGTTTACCGGGACGGAGTCCAGGGTGTGGTGGAGTGACAGTCGGCCCGCCCGTATTTCCTAGCCCTCCCAACACTGGTTGGGACGCCCCACACCCCCAGCCCCGCCAGAGAACCGCGGAGGGAGTGGGAGAGGAGGCCGGCCCGCAGGGTCCGGAAAGCCCCGCGCCAGGCCAAGCAAATGGGCTCAGTGATGGCCGAACAGGGCGGAGCTGCCCGCACCTGGGAAAATGGAGGCAGCACTGGGGCAGTGAGTGGCCTGGTGGTGCAGGCGGAAGCCGGGTGGGCAACCACCCCCCGAACAGAGCTGTGCCAGGGATCACTCACAGTGCTGTGCCAGGTCGGGCGCTCGCTCTGTCTCTGGTTTGTTGCCTTCCGTGTTCTCGGCGCTGCCGCCTCAGGCTGTTCAGTCGCGGCGCCGCTCGGGCGCTCCCAGGAATCTTCTTTAATGCCGGCCTGAAACCTCGAATCCTGAATAGGGCAGCTGGCCGCCTTCAGTGCGGCCCCAGCCTCCGGGATCCTGGCTGCATCCACAGCAGCCCTGGCGCCGTGTTCCCTGTTTCAAGACTCGCTTTTGCAGCTAAGAATCAGTTCTTTTCCTGCTCCACACTTCAAAGCTGTTGCCGGTAAATGAGGCAGCCTCTCCTGCCGGGGGCAAAGTGGCGTTGAGCCCCCACGACCGGTCAGCAGCAGCAGTCCTCCCTTAAGAGATGGCCAGAGGAAGGTCCACAAGTTTCCCGGCTGCCTGAGGCCCAGTGGCCACCTTTTCCACCTCAGCTACTCCGCGCCAGCCGCCGCAGCCGCCGCCATCTTGAAACTCCCATCCCATCACTTTTAGTCCATGTATGTCTTTACAAATGAGGTGAATGTCTTGCAGACAGCATATAGTTGGGTCTACATTTTAAATCTGATCAGCCAGTCTGTGTCTTTTGAGTGGGGAATTTAATCCATTTACATTTATGGTTGTTACTGAAAGGTATTGTCTTAATCCTGGCATTTTATTGATTTTCATTTGGATGTTTTTAATACCTTTGGTTTCTTTCTTTCCATTTTATTGTTTGTCTTCAGTGTTTGTTGGTTTTTGGAGGTGGTAAGATACCGTTTCTTTCTCCTTATTTGCATTTTTGTTCTACCAGTGGGTTGTGTTCTTTCTTATGTATTAATTGTAGTGATTACTGTTTTTTTGGATTCCAGATGAAGGACTCCCTTGAGGATTTCTTTAGGGCTGGTTGTGTGGTGGTGAACTCTCATAGCTTTGGTTTGTCTGGTAAATATACTATTTCTCCTTCATTTTTGAAGGACAGCCTTTCTGGGTATAGTATTCTGGGCTGACATTTTTTTTTCTCTTAGTATTTTGAATGTATCATCCCATTCTCTTCTGGCCTGTAGAGTTTCTATTGAGAAGTCTGCTGTTAGTCTGATGGGGACTCCCTTATAGGTGACCTGGCACTTTTCTCTTGCTGATTTTAGGATTCTCTCTTTGTCTTTGAGTTTTACTAGTTTGACTATAATGTGTCTTGGAGAGGATCTTTTTGGATTACATTTGTTTCGGGATCTTTGAGCCTCCTATATCTGAAGGTTGTGCCTCTCCCTATACCTGGGAAGTTTTCCACTATTATTTCATTGAATATGTTCTCAATGCCTTTTCCTTTCTCCTCAGTTCAGGAATACCCATGATTCAGATGTTTGTGCACTTAAGGTTGTGTGCTATCTTTCTTACGTTCTCTTCTTTTTTAAAAATTCTTTTTTCTTTTTTAAAAAAGTTTTGTCTACCTGAGTTATTTCAAAGAGACTGTCATCAAGATCAGAAATTCTTCTGCTTGCTCTAACCTGCTGCTTGAACTCTTAGTTGTGTTTTTTACTTCTTTTAATGCCTTCTTCAGTTCCATTAGTTCTGCTACATTCTTTCTTAAAGTATTAATTCCTTTTCTAATTCTCTCCTTTATACCCTGGATAACTTTGCTCAGTTCATTCTGTTGTCTAACTGTGTATTCTTGTATCTCATTGAGTTTCCTTAAGATTTTTCCATGGAATTCCTTTTCATTCATTTTGAGGGTTTCCTCATTTATGTTGTCTGTTTCTTGGGCATTATTGTATTTTTTGTTAGACTCATATTTTCTTGCTTGTTTGTATTTCTGGTATCTCTATGTTCATATCTGGTCATCTGATAGAGCAGTTGCTTTTTCTATTACTTTCTTTCCCTGGACTATGCTCACAGCAGACCCTCCTTATATGAATGCAGTTGAGTGGCTGGTGGTCTGCTTGCACAGCAGCAGTGGCTGCTGTGGCACCTGCTGTGGTAGCAGGGCATCCTTGCATAGGTGGTAGTTGTGGAGGTGGCTTTGGCAGGCTGTCCACATGGCAGTGGTGTCTTTAGCAGTGGTTGATTGTTTGCATGATGTTGGTGGCTGCCTGGCAGTGCTGGTGGTGGTGGCGACTACATCACTCATGGTTGCAGCAGCTGTTGCTTGGCTGAGGTATCTACAGCAACAGCCCACACAGCCACAGTGTTTGCAGCATCAGCAGGATTACCTCATGCTGGCATCAGCAGCATCAGTGGCTTCAACTGCCTCCTGGCATCTTTGTTGTCCATGTGGCAGCGGAGTGGCGGTGACAACCACGTCCCACATATGTGTGTTGTCTGCATTGACAGCAGGGTTAGCTTTCAGGGTAGCAGTAGTGCAAGTGGCTGCAGCTGCTTTCCTCTCATCTGTGGTGTCCATAGTGGCAGCAGAAATACTTTGTGGGGGCAGCAGCAGTGCCTGTGACTGTAACTGCCTCTCTCATGTCTGCAGTGTCCACAGTGACAGCGGGGTTACCTTGTAGGGTGACAGTAGCACTGGCAGCTGCAAGTACCTCCCTTGCATCTGCTGTGTCCTTGGCAGCAGTGGGGCCCAGGATAATTTATTGAAGAGACTATCCTTTTACTATCGTGTGTCTTTACACCCTAGTCAAAGGTCAGTTGGCCATAGATGAATGGATTTATTTCTGGACTTTCTATTCTGTTCCATTCATTTACCTGTTTGTTTTAATGTCAGTACCATGCTGTTTTGATTATAGTAGTTTTGTAATATATTTACAAGTCAGGAAGTGTGATGCCTCCAGCTTTGTTTTTCTAATTAAAGATTGTTTTGGCTGTTTGGAGTCTTTTGTGGTTCCATGTGAATTTTAGGATTTTTTATTTATGTAAAAAATGCCATTTGGATTTTGATAGGGATTGCATTGAATCAGTAATCACTTTGGGTAATATGAACACTTTAAAGATATTGAGTCCTGAAATTCACAAACACAGACTCTCTTTTGATTTATTTGTGTCTGTAATTTCCTTCATCAATGTTTTACAATTTTCGGTGTACAAGCCTTTCAGCTCTCTGGTTAAATTCATTCTTACATATTTTATCCTTTTTGTTGGTATTGTGAATGGAGTTGCTTTCTTAATTTCCTTTTGGTTAATTCATTTTTTTTATGTATAGGAATGCAACTGAGTTTAGTATGTTGATTTTTTATCCTACAACTTTACTTAATTCATTTATTAGTTCTGTTGTGAGTCATTAATGTTTTCTGCATATATGATTGTGTCATTTATAAACAGAGATAAATTTGAATGCCTTTTTTTTTCTTGTCTAATTTCTCTGGCTAGGCATTCCAGTACTATGTTAGATAGGGATGGTGAGTGGACATCTTTGCCTTGCACATTATCCTACAGAGAAAGCTTTCAGTTTTTCCCCCTTGATTATGAAGTTTACTATTGGTTTTTCATAAACAACCTGTATTATGTTGAGGTAAATTCCTTCTATAACTATATTGTTGTGAGTTTTAATTAATTAATTAATTAATTTTTGCTTAGTACAATTTTTTTAATGGTTATAAATATAAATGAGACACAAAGATATTGTCCCCTCTTGTGCCCAAGATGTGATGTTCATATCCATACTGGCAGCATGCCCATTGCTACATGCCTGTGTCCCCCACCCAGTTATCCTTGACCTCCTATGGGAGTTGTAATAATTAATGGATGTAGAACTTTGTCAAGTGCTTTTTCTAAGTCTATTGAAATGATCACATGGGGTTTCCCCCCCATTGTTAAAATGTGGTAAATCACACTGATTTGCATATGTTGAATCATCCTTGGCAATTGTAGGGATAAATCCCACTTGGTCATCGTGCATAGTCCTTTTAGTGTGACATTAAATTCTGGTTGACAGTATTTTATTGTGGATTTTTACATCCTTGTTCATCAAGAATATTGGCCTGTAGTTTCCTTTTTTTGTGGTGTTTTTGGCTTTGGTATCAGGGTGACAACAGTCTCATAAAACAACTTTGGAAGTGTTTGTTCTTTTCCTCTCTTTTGGAAGAGTTAAAAAAGGATTGATATTAATTCTTCTTTGAATGTTTGGTAGAATTTACCCATAAAGCCATCTGGTCCTAGATTTTTTTGCGGGGGACGTTTTTGATTACTTATTCAATCTTTTTATTAGTTACTGGACTTCCTACTTAGGCTTTCTATTTCTCTTTGAATCCATTTTGGTATGTTGTATGTTGCTAGGAATTTATCTGTTTCTTCTAGATTATTCAGTTTGTTGACATATAATTGTTTATAATGTTCATAGTCCTTTATGATCCTCTTTATTTCTGAGGCATCCATTGTAATGCCTCCTCTTTCATTTCTGATTTTTATTATTTCCTTTCTTCTGCCAATTTTGGGCTTGATTTGTTCTTCTTTTTTTAGTTTATTGAGATGTAAAGTTACATTGTTAATTTGAGATCTGTTTTCTTTTTAATGTAGGAATTTATTGATAGAACTTTACATCTTTGTACTGCTTTTGCTGTATCCCATAATTTTTTGTATGCTGTGTCTACATTTACATTTCACTCAAGATGTTTTTCAAATTCCCTTTTGATTTCCTTTTTGACCAAATGGTTGTTCAAAAGTGTATTGTTGTTTCCACATATTGTTAATTTTCCCTTTTTCTTACTGTTATTGATTTCTAGTTTCATTTCATTGTGGTTGGAAAAGATACTTGGAATGATTTCCAGCTTCTTAAATTTCCTAAGTCTTGTTTTGTATTCCAACATGTGATCTATCCTAGAGAGTGTTTCATGTGTGCCTGAGAAGGATGTGTATTCTTTTATTATTGGTGGAAAGTTCTGGAAATGTCCTTTTATTGGTATATAGTATTTTACAGTTCTGCTGTTTCTTTATTGATTTTATACCTAAATGGTCTATTCATACAAACAGTGGGTTTTTAATGTCTCAATACCAGCCTTACAAAATGATTGCATTGCTGTCTAATTCTCCCTTCAGATCTGTCAGTGTTAGCTTTGTATGTTTAAAGATTTTGATGGTGGGTACATGTATATTTATAATTGTTATATCACCCTGTTGAATTGACCCATTATCATTATATAATGACCCTCTTTGTCTCTTGTTACAGTTTTTGTTTTTAAGTCTATTTTGTCTGATATAAGTATAGCCACCCTGTTCTCTTTTGATTACCATTTGCATGGAATATCCTTTTTCATTTCTTCACTTTCAGCCTATATGTGTCCTTAAAGCTAAAGTGAATCTCTTATAGGCAGCATATTGTTGGATTTCATTTTATTATTCATTCAGCCACTCTGTCTTTTGATTGGAGAATTTAATCTATTTACATTTAAAGCAATTGTTGAGAGGTAAGTACTTACTCTTGTCATTTTGTTAATTGTTTTCTGACTCTTTGGTATTCCCTTTCTTCCTCTCTGGTTATCTTCCTTTGTAATTTGATGATATTTTGTAGTGATATCCTTTGATTACTTTCTACATTGCTTGTGTATCTACTGGAGGTTTTTATCTTGTGGTTACCATATGGCTAACATAAAATATTTTATAGTTATAATAGTCTATTTCAAACTGATAACAACTCAACTTTGATAAATACAAAAACTCTGCACTTTAACTTCCCCCCCCAACATTCTATGTTATTGATGTCACAATTTACATCTTTTTATGATGTGTATCCATTAACAAATTATTGTAGCTATAGTTATTGTTAACACTTTTGTGTTTTAACTTTTATACAAGAGTTAATAGTGATTTATGCTCCACCATTACAGTATTAAGTATTCTGAATTTGACTATATATTTGCCCTTACTAGTGAGTTTTATACTTTTCTATGTTTTCATATTACTGATTAGAGGCAGGTCTAGTGGTGATGAACTCCTTCAGATTTGTTTGTCTGAGAAAGTCTTTATTACTCCTTCAATTCTAAAGGGCAGCTTTTATGTGTTTAGTATTCTTGGTTAACACTTATTTTTTTTTTCCTCTCAGCACTTTGGATATATCATCCCACTCTTTCCTGACCTGCAAAGTGTCTGCTGAGAAATCCGGTTATAGCCTTATAAAGATTCTCTTATATATAATAAATCATTATTCCCTTGCTGCTTTCAAAATTCCCTTTTTCTTTGACTTTTGGTAATTTAATTATGTCTTGTTGTAATCTTCTTTGAGTTGTTACTGTTTGGGGACCTCTGAGCTTCATGGATTTGGATGTTCACATCCCTCCCAAGATTTTGGATGTTTTCAACCAGTATTTCTTTAAATATGTTTCTGTCTCTTTTTTTCTTTTTCTCCTATGGGATTTTCATAATGTTTATATTGATTCACTTGATGGTTTTCCATAAATCCTGTAGACTTTCTTTACGTTTTAAAAATTCTTTTGTTTATTTATTTTTTTCTCCATTGACTGGATATTTTCCAGTGTCCTGGCTTTTCGTTCACAGATTCTTTCTTCTGCTTAAACAGTTTTGCTATTGAAGCTTGCTATTGCATTTTTACTTAATCCATTGTACACTCTAGTTAAAGAATTTCTGTTTGCTTTTGAAAAATGTTTTCTATCTCTTTGTTGAACTTTTTATTTTCTTCACGTATTGTTTTTCTGGTAGCATTGTGTGTTCTTGTGTAGCTTGCTCAGTTTTTTTTCCCTAAAATAATTATTTCAAATTATTTGTCCTGCAGTTTGTAGATCTCCATTTTGTGAGGGTCAGGTACTGGAGATTTTATCAGTTTCCTTTGATGGTGTCATGTTTTCTTGATTCTTTATGATCCGTGTAGCCTTGTGCTGATGATGGTGCATTTGAAGGAGCAAACACCTCTTGCTGTCTTTACGAACTGTTCAGTAGGTACAGACTTTCTCTTGCCAGGACCCTGGATTGATAGAGCTTCTTCCAAGATTTCACTTGAGCAGGGCTGGGTCTGGGTCACATGGCTGCTGCTGAGTCTGCATTTGCATCTTCAGTTGGTTGGCCTGTTACTAGGGGTGAGGATTGGTGTGGTTCCTATCAAATCTTCTGGTGGACAGAACTTCCTCCAGGACTATGGTCTAGCAGTACTGGAGCTAGTTCATGTGGTTGCTTCCAGTTCTACAGTCAAGTATGCAGATAGCATGTCTCTTACTAGGGGTGTGGACAGATGTGGCCCTTGCTAGATCTCTGAGTGGGTTCCTGATGGGTGGCTGGCTGGGAATTTGGGTAGGAAGGACTGCCTTCAGGACTGTGGTAGAGTAGAGATAGGCCTAGAGTTGGGTCACAGGGCTGCTTTAGCGTCAACAGTTGTGTCTGAGGTTGGTGGGCCTGTTTACTGGGGCCATGGATGGGCATGTCTCCTGCTTTGTCCCTGCATGGAAAAGACTGATTCTGGGCTATGGTAGAGCAAGGCTGAAGCTGAGTCACAGGGCTACTTTAGGATCTGTAGTGAGGCTGAGGTCAGCAGGCTTATTACCAGGGGCATGGATGGGTGGCATTGACTCCAGGCAGTGGTAGCTTGGGCCTGGACTGGGTTACAGGATCACTTTAGGATTCTTAATTAGGTCTGATGTTGGTGGATCTATTATCAGGACATGGGTTGGCCTGGCTCCTCCCAGATTCCTTGGTGCAAGGGGCTGGCTTAAGGACCATAGCCAAGTGGGGCTAAAGCTGAGTCCATAGAAGGAATGTGGTCTGTAGCCAGGACCACATTCAGCAAGCCTGCCACTCAAGTGGCAATCCTGTCTTAAACTTTACTGGGGTTTCATAACCTACCTGGATTCCAAAGTTCTCACAAAAGCCTTTTTGCCTGTGAATAGCTGCCAGATTGTTGTTTGTGTAGGGAGAACATGGGCTGGGGACCTCCTATTCTGCCATCTTGCTGAATTCACTCTGAGAATATATTTCTTTAACGCTTAATATATTAGCATCACTCACCAATTTTAAGGGCAGTCTTTGTCATGGAGTGTGAACAACCCAGATTCATTTCTGAGTTAACTCTCAACTTTTCAGCTCTCATTTACCATAATGTCCTGTCATTCTGCTACCTAGTCATTCACTCCCACAATTGTTATATGGTTGGTGTTTGTGAACAGGCTTTGCTCCATGTCTAAACAGAATGACTAATGTTACAGCAGAGTCTTAACATGCTTGAAATCCCACCCAGAACAGAAAGGAGGGTTTGGTATCCCCTTCCCAAGAGGTTGCAACCTGGCCATTAGAAGTTTATGTCTCCCTTCCTGGGTTTTATCTCCCTGAGGCACTCAGTATGGTTGCAAATTATATTAAACCACCTTAGATTACTAGTGTCATTTGCAGTCATTGCCTACATTTGCATTTACAGAATTATGCTCTAGAGGCTGTTTATTTATTTGAATGACCATGACCTGCCATTTAGGTAAACTGCTACCCTGAAATTTGGGTACAGTGGTGGTATTCAGACTATGACTTACTGATTTAAGCAGCTGTACTTATCATCAAGTTGGAAGGAGAGCATAGCTATGATGCAGCTGTGTTGACTCTATCTCAGGATGGAGTCTAAACCAGGATCCCAAGTTATTTGCTGGGTGGGTTCCAGAGGTGTGGAGTGTAGACAGTTAATGTGTTTTCTCAAACAGTTATATGTTTTCTCTTTCAAACATGAACTCTCTATACATAGCCAAGTATAAAAAATAACTAGTATTTAAATAACACATTAAAAAAGATACTGCATGCTCTAGAGTAGGGTAACATTTTCAACTGTTTTTAATCACTACTTAATGTAACCCTGGCTTTCTCAGGGTTTGAATAAATTCAATTTACCTTAAACTATTTTTTTCTTTTAGTTTTTGTACATCACAAATATAATGTATCTGGAACATTTTTTTCTTTGATTTTTCTTAAGAGTTGCCTACAGTGTTTGCATATTAAACAGGTTTACCTGATGTCAAAATACCTATATCCTTTCTCCTGTTGCTTTAACTGGTCAAGATATAATAATATGCAGGTCTCCTAATTCACAATGGCTTTTTCCTGGACCGGAAAGTAATGAATAACTTGCATTTGCTAGCCTAATTCTCCTGTGTCCTAGAACATCCTGAGTTTACCTAAGTTGCCTCAATATGCCTGTGAAAGGTCTTGCAGTACATAAACAAACAAAAAACCATGTGCTGCACCCTTTTTACATATTAGCCAATTTTTGATTGCTTCAGGTGGGAGAGTAAATTCATTCCCCGTTACTTCATCTTGGCCAGAACTGGAAGTCAATATTCTCTTTTTATTTTATGTAAGTTAGGCTTTTGTATCCACTAGTCCACTGAAACTATTTCAAAGGTTCAATTTGCTCCACTTTGCCAGATCTAATGGTCAGTTCTAAGACCTCATCTAATTGATCCATGAGCAATTTTTCTGCTCCCTATCTAACTTGTCCTATAACAAACTTGATGATTCTCTACTCCTTAAAAATATTCTTTACTTGGTTTTCAGAATACCATATGTTCCTATTTTCCTCATAGCCCAGCGGCCACTTCTTAAACTACTTTGCTGGTTCCAGCTCATCTTCCTGATGTCTAAAATGTCACATTGCCTCAGAGCTCTGTCCTTGTCTCTTTATTCTTTTCTTCTCTCCATTACTGCACAGGTCTATTTTACTAAATTCAATGCTTTGTATGGATAATCAATATTTTGTGACTAGTCCCAATATCCCTTTGTAAAATCAATATTTTTTGACTCTCCCTTAACATCTTGAAATTAAATTTGTAGATAATTTGACCTATCTACACATGTACTTTCCAAAAAAGCTCTGACTCCTGAATAAAGTTGAAAAAAAATCATGACAAATAATAAAATAATATGATTCAATTTTAAATTCTCAAGCACAACTACACTAGAAGACAAAATGAAATATGATGCAGATGCTTGCACCTATTCTATAAATGCAAGCTGTTAAAGTCTGTTGTATTGTTAACTCAAAAGTCATGTTCTGCTTTGCCATTCATGACATGGTTTTTCAAAACTGTGATCTATGGTAATTTACTGAACAAAAAAAGTTTAATCTTCTGTTGATATACATAATAGTTGCCTTTTTGGAAGAAAGTAAGTCTGTAGTAAAATCACACAAAGATATTTTGTGTGTGTATGTAATTATAGTTTAGGTCTAGCAACAAATAATTACAAAACAGGTTTTCTGCCCGCATAATATTTAAATGTCTGGCAATCCTGATTTCCATCCACTCAATTTCAGGAGCACCATTTTAATAGTGAGGGAGCCAGAAACTGCTTCAGAAGTTTCCAAAATTCTCTAAGAGATGCTACCACTCCATTAAAAGATGGCCCTGTATGTGCTGATAACACTAAAACATATATTTACAGCTCTCATTTGTCCCTTGAATTCCAGATTGGAATATTCAACTCATCAATGGAAATCTCCAATTGATCTCTAGTTGACATTTCAAGATTAGCAAATCCAAAATCAAACTCTCGGTTTCTTCCCCAAAACATTTTCTTCCTATAGATTTCCCCATCTCTGAGATGGCACTACCATATATCCAGTTATTCAACTCAAAAACTATGGGATTACCCTTTACTCTTCTCTTTCTCTCACATCTCAGGTAATCAACATCCTATTTTTTTCTACATTCAAATTATCAATTTGTTCTACCACAGAATAATCCACTGTTATCGTTTGTGTGCACTATTCCATTTGTGTCCTGCCTGAACTCTTTAATTCTGTTATTGCCCTACTGCAGCTTATGGTTCGCCATAGGGCCAGAGTGAAGTTGTTGAAATATACAGCATTTTTAAGGAACCTCCATACCATTTTCCATAGAGGCTGCACCATTTTGCAGTCCCACCAACAATGTATGAGAGTTCCTTTTTCTCCGCAGCCTCGCCAGCATTTATCGTTCATAGTCTTTTGGATTTTAGCCATCCTAACTGGGGTTAGATGGTATCTCAATGTGGTTTTGATTTGCATTTCCCGGATGCTGAGTGATGTTGAGCATTGATCTACCATACGACCCAGCCATCCCACTGTTGGGAATATACCCAGAGGAATGGAAATCATCAAGTCGAAGGTATACCTGTTCCCCAATGTTCATCGCAGCCCTCTTTACAATAGCCAAGAGTTGGAACCAGCCCAAATGCCCATCATCAGATGAGTGGATACGGAAAATGTGGTACATCTACACAATGGAATACTACTCAGCTATAAAAACGAATGAAATACTGCCATTTGCAACAACATGGATGGACCTTGAGAGAATTATATTAAGTGAAACAAGTCAGGCACAGAAAGAGAAATACCACATGTTCTCACTTATTGGAGGGAGCTAAAAATTAATATATAAATTCACACACACACATACACACATACACACACAAACCGGGGGGCGGGGAGGAAGAAGATATAACAACCACAATTATTTGAAGTTGATACAACAAACAAACAGAAAGGACATTGTTGGGGGGGAGGGGGGGAGGGGGGAGGGAGGGAGGTTTTGGTGATGGGGAGCATTAATCAGCTACAATGTATATCGACAAAATAAAATTAAAAAAAAAAAAAAAAAAAAAAAAAAAAAAAGAAATATACAGCATTTTATGTCACTTCTTCCTTTTGGCTCTTTACTTCCTGCTTCCAAATACATTTGGAATGAAAACCCCACTAGGCCCTACGTGACCTTTCTTTTGGCTGTCCCTGTGAACTTCTTTCCCACCCCTCTCCCCCTCACTCACCAAGCTCCAGCCATATTGGTATCATTGGTGTTGTACAAACACACCAAGCCCACTCCTGTATTAGGACCTTTGCCTTTTCTATTCCCACTTACTGAATATCTTTCCGAGAGGTGTTCATGTGGTACCTTCATTTATTTCAGGTCTCTACTAAATCATCATCTCCAAAGAGCCTTTCCTGACCATCCTATATAAAATAGTACTTCATTATTCTATACCTTTATCCCACTTTAATTTTTTAATAACCTTCATATAAAATCATAACTTTTAGTCTTCATATGAAATTATTGATTGATTTGTTTATTATGTTTTCTGACACTAGATGTTAGATCCATGAAGAAAAAGTCTTTGTTTTGTTTACTGATTTTTTTCCAAGACCTGTAGCCACATGTGGGCCACAGTATGTACTTAATATTTGTTGTATAAATGAGTGAATGATGCCTGCATTAGTTAGGAGAGCAATAACAACTTCAATAAACAAATTATACTATATAAGTATAAAATGGCTTAAAATAAAGTTTTTCTTCTTGCTCACAAGTTTGAAAACATGTATAACTATCAGTTAATGGTGTGTCTTCATGAGGTGATTCATGGACCCTCTAACTTGTAGCTCTACCTTGTACCACAGAATGCTTCCAAGGCCACCTTATTATCTCTATCCAGTTGGTGGAAGGAGGCAGAGCCTGAAAGAGCACACTCTTTTTTTTTTTTGAGCTAGGACTGGAAGTGAAACTCAATTTTCTCTCATATTCCACTGGCTAGACTTCAGTCACTTGGACACACTTGATTGCGAGGGAAATTTGGAAATGTAGTCCTTTGCTGAGCAACTGCTTGCCAGTAACAATTCTATACTGAAGAATTGGAACCAGATAAATATTTTTTGGGCAGAAGTTGCCTCTCCCATAGTGAATGAATAAAAGGACTTATGAAAATAATTTCAAGACTATTTTATATGTAATATATATTATGTTTTATATATATAATATATATAACCTTATGTTGCTATTTATTTGGAAGATTCATTTTTCTTATGTAATTTTAGAAAACATTATTGTTTAGGTAATTATATTAATTAATTATATTCATATGTGAATATACTAATGTAAAGCAAGGGCTAGGTCTCAAACCCTGGCCCTGGGTCACACACCCTTCACATGCAGGTCTACAGGCTAGGTAACAGGAAAAGGTCCTTGGAGCCACCAGTAAAGAAACAATAGGCTTTATTTTTAGAAGTGAGCTCTGCTGATGAGCAGTTCAGAGCAGCTACCTCACACACTGAAGAACACACAAGAATAGCAACAAGCTAAAAATACACAGGCGTGGATGTGCACTAACTCCATCCCTACACAACTTGTTTGCAAAAAGTGTGCTGCACCACACCCAGCTGGACATGAGGTGAGAGGGCCTGACTAAACTACTCCGTTTTTCTCACAACTAATAATATTTTGTCTTCTAAAACTTGTCTGAAACACAATTGAAAGCAAACTAATGGGATTTATGTGGTATTCTGAGTGGCTATGTGGCTAAAAATTGGTAACATGAATTCTTCACTTGGCTTTGTACCTGACACTGTCCCTACATAAGTTCCCTTACCTTTCCTTTATTCTTTTTTTAAAAATTGATTATGAATATTCATGAAATACAAGGCTGACTATCCCCCCTCATTCCTAGATTTTTCAGAAGCATTCTTCACCTCATGGCCTCTCCCTCAACCTTCATGGCCTCTCCCTCAACCTTCAAATCTAGCAGCACAACATCTTCATCTCTCTTTCTGCTTTCATCACATTGCCTTCTTTTCTGTAGTCAAATACCCCTCTGTCTCTCTCTTATAAGGACACTGGTGATTGCATTTATGGCTCATCCATATAATCCAGGATAATCCCCCCATACCAACATCCCTCATTTAATCATATCTGCAAAGTCTGTGATGCCACATAAATTAGCAGTCACAGGTTCCACAGATTTAAACTTGGATATTTTCAGAAGCCATTATTTAACCCACCACAGTCCTTTTTCTCAGGTCATTTCTTCAGACTATTTTCCCTAAAAACAAATTTTAATAAATCAATTAAATCTTTACTTCTGTTCTGAGATTTTTAAAAATTTCCTGAACTTTGCTTAATATGTATGAGTGACATAAATAATTATTTAAAGTGATTTATTTTTTGGTTAATCTTTCTGAATAATGTCACAAACTCCATCCAGTTCATATGGTGGAAGGAACTCTGAATTTGGTTGTATATTAGACATGAGTTTAAATCTTGCTTCATATGTACACTTATTAGCCATGTAAGCTTAGACACATTATGGGGCTAATTTGAACTCATTTTCCATAGCTAATAAAAGGTTAATAATACCTCACAGGATTGTTGCAATAATTAATTGAGCCAATAATATAATTAGAAGAGTTTTAAAAATAATATATTAGACTGCAAAAGTACAAATAAAGGCATGTTAGTCTGCAATATTTTAATTCCTTTATACATAGACTTTCTGAAGACGAAGTTGATTCAAAGAAGAAATACCCCTCAAAATTTGATGAGTCCCTAGGAAGTGTGACTATATAAACTGCTACTTAGGCACTGCTAACAATACAGGTAAGTTTGAGAGCACTTCTCTAGTTTGCTGTTTTCATTTAGAGTAATTGTGGGTCCTCAGACAGCAGGAGTTTTTTTGTTTTCTTGTTTGTCAACTCAAGTTTTTAAAATATTTGAAATTGTATACAGTATGGGTAATATAAATTTCTTTGTTTATTTAATGCTTATTTTATTTTTATTCTTTATATTTTTAAATTTTTAAAAAGTTTTTTCATTGATTATGAATATTCATAGGGTACAAAGCTTACGGTCACCACTTGTGCCCAAGATTTGATGGCCAGATCAATACTAGCAGCATGCCCATTATTACAAATTGTTCTGAACATAAGGCCTGAAAGCTGCAGCTTTATGTTTTTCCTCTTTTACTAATATCTGTACCTCTTAGACTTTAGTCAGCAAGTATATAGCCAGACTATATACCAACTCAGACACCAAAATAAATAAATAAATAAAAGATATAGGTACTGTTCTACCATCCTTCTCACCAGATCATTGCAATTTAGCAATTACTGTATTTGCATGATCAGAGGGACTGGTGAGCAAGACTGTGTATTCTTCTTGAAGGGAAATATTGGGAGTTAGAATGTTTGGATTTGAGTCACTGCTTTGGGCTGAAGAAACAGACAAGCAGTCAGTAAAATGTATGCATTTATGTGTTTGCTTCATAATTTCACAAAAAATCCCCAGTAGATGTAAAACCCATGAGAGCAGGGATCTTGGTTCTGCAGTTCACTATTTGTCATGGATGACCTGGCTCATAAGTATACTGAGGAAAAGCCAGTAAATATTTGCTGAATGAGTGAATGGATGAAGGAATGTTGAGACTTAGTGGTCCTCTGTCTCATGTAAATGAAGATGCTGAGGTTAGATCATTATTCTTTTAGGAGGAATGTTACATGTAACAAAATCCCTGGCAATCTCTATTGGAATATGAACAGTCAGGACTGTGGCTTCATTATGTCTTTTGCAAAATTGTCTCTGGTATAGGATACTGATCAGTTTTATATTTATCTGTTGACTGTAGACTTAGGAATGCCTACACTAGACTGTGCTTTTATATTTCTATGGTTCATAGTCACACTGAGCTCCTTTAGAATACAACTTAGGATATTTGATGAAAACGACAAGTACAAATTGTGATCACAACATAATGCACTCATGAGGACATAATTGCACTCTCTGTATTGAAAAATTGTGGAATGCTGATGGGAATGTAAAAATGTTATTACATATAGGCTGTTTGCTTAGTATGCTCAAGGCAAGAAGGAAATAAATTATTTTTCCAGGGTTGACCTCTTGTGGTGGAGGTACTCATGACCAGGTGGAAGAAAATACCCCAAAGAATAGTCTATGTTGTAGTGGCGAATGTGATATAAAGCAGAATACAGTGAAATAAAATTTCTTAGTGCAAAATACAGAATATTCTCTATTACAAGCCCCTTTCACTATTTTTCCAAAGAATGACAGTCGTCTCACAAGGGGAAGCTTTGAGGGAAATGCTTTCTACTCCTCTGAGCAACTTAAACCTACTCATGAATGTCCATACCTTTCAAAAGTACAACAGATTGGAATTTATCTTTCTCTATAAAAACATACACACACACTCCTAGACATATTCAAACTTGAAAATCAAAAATAAAAAGAAAATCTTGAAGGCACCGAGAGAGACTAAAGAAGCAAAAATATAAGAATAGCCAACTTCTCATGAGAAACTAGACAAACCAGATGAAAATGGAATGACACCTTTAAAGTTTTTAATAAATCAATTATATACAGCAAAAATACCCTTCAAAAATAAAAGACAAATCCATGAACTTATATAAATGATCAAATTGTATAGAATTTAATACACATACATACTCACACACACAGTCACACAAATGAGTACAAGGGAAATGGGAAATCTGAATAAGATCAGTGCATTGTACTAATGTCAATATTTTTAGTGCGATATTGTATTATAGTTTACAAGATGTTATCATTGGGAGAAACTGGGCAAAGTCATCTCACAAAGGGAAGCTTTAAGGGAGATGCTTTCCATTCCTCTGAACAATTTAAATCTATTCATGAATTTCCATCGCTTTCAAAAGTACCACAGACTGGAGTTTCAAAGAATCTCTCTGTGTTATTTATTACAATTGCATAGGAATCTATAATTATTTCAATGAAAACTTCAATGAAGAATAACAAAACAACAAAAAACTCCCCCCAAAACAACAGAATCAAACCCATTAAAAAATAGAGGAGAATAAAGGACAGACATATATAAAAGTAGAGAGGATTTATTACTAGCTGACCTGTTCTACAAGAAATATTAAAGAAATTTCTTCAGGCAGAAGGAATGTGACTCCAGATGGAAAGTTGAATCTATATAAAGCATATATGGAAAATAGGCAGGTAGAAGAGGGAAAAAAATTAGCAAGTAAAATAAAAGAATATTATAATAGTATTTATTAAAATTAATTACAAATTTATAATAATTATAACAGTGTTTTGTTCCAAAGGTAATTAGATAATGTGTTGATATCTCATAAAAACTCTCTTCTCTCTCTGTCTCTCTCTCTATATATATAAATGCACACACACACACACACACGCTTTACAAAGTATGGTAAAGATGGCATGTCAAATGATAATAGTTGATTATTTATTAAATGGAGTTGGGTAATGTGTTAACATTTTGGAATACAGTTTGATCCATACTGCACACCAAAGTAAAGTCCAGGGGCTTCAATATTTAAACGCAAATAATGAAATATTAAAATTAGATAAAGTATTTTTCAATATTTTTCTGATCTCATAGTGTGGAGTGACTTTCAATGAAGCATATGAACAACTAATTTTTTTGTCATCTTAGATGAGAATTTATTTCTATAGGAAGCCCTCCTTTATTTAGGAAAATACCTTGACATGCCTGTGACAGGATGCTAATATCCAGCAATGTTCATGTCTCATTTTTTCCTCACCACACATAGACACATTTTCAGGCACCCTTGCATCTGGATGAGGCCATGTGACTATTACTTGTTAATTAAATAGGTGTGTCAGTGATGTGTATTACTTTAAGGTTGAGGCAGTTAAGGATATTTACTCCTTCCCCAAGCTCTTTTACTCTCTTTTGGCCTCTGCTGTTTGAAAGAACAAAGACAAGGCCTTAAAAGATGGTGGAAACACACATGAAAGAATCCAGGGTTTTTGAACAATTTCACATAGCTGCCCCTCCATCCCAACCATAGCCCTGGATGTTAGCTAAAAAACTGTGGCATTAAGCCACTGAAATTGGAGAAGTGTTTGTTACAGTGGGTATTGTACTCTGATCGAAACAAAGTTATAGGACTTAGTTGGGTCTAAGACAACAATAGAAATACTAAACTTTTCTGTATTGTTACTAATTTGCGCTTTAAAGAAAAAGATATGTGGAGAAGAGGAGAGTGAAGAGCTGATTTTATGCAGGTGGCGAGTCCATGAAATAGAGATAGCAAAGTGGGTTGTAAAAAGGGTACTATCTAATGTCAGTGTATTTCACAGTTTCACCCAAAACTCTCAACAGTCTATAAACAACAATGCCTTGTATGAATAATTTGTAATAAACCAAGGAAAGAGGCTGGGTATTAGGTCTGGTTCAATGTAAGTCAGAACAGCAGTAGCCCAAGTGAGATGGTAAGTTAATCGTTAAATTAAGCTAATTCAATGGAATTCGAAGCCTAGAGCCTGCGGTGACTTAGAAAATGAACTTCCAGATGCGTGATTTTATTTTGATATTAAGAACTATAGTGATATCAGCTGACATTTGGTCTAAATGAGGATAAGAATAATGGAAAACTACATGAAAAAAATAGATTCAATTATTTTTCATTTTTATATAACCTGCTACATCAACAAAATTAAAAGGTAAATGACAAATCTGCTGTATTTGGCAGAATAATAATTGTACAGTTCTCACGAAAGACGATTTACAATCATGTAAACCCAAACACTGCAAATGAATAAGTGGGCATAGAATATGAAGAGGCAATTTATAAAAGGAAAACTACAAATGGATAATAAATATTTGGAAAATTTTTGGTCTTACTAGAAATAAAAATGCAAATTAAGATGATAATGGGATACCATTTTCACCTATTTGACAAAGACTCAAGTAAGGATAATGCACAATGTTGGACAGAATAACAATCGTTCTTAACACTGGAGTGCAGTGAATTAGTATTACCCTTAAGGATGTCAATATATATATCAGCCTCTACCTTGACTTCATACTTGAGTTACTTGGGGAACCTTTAAAAACAAGAGAAACTTGGGTCCCACCCCAAGATCAATCAAATCAGAAGCTTTAGTAGTGGACCCCAGGTGCCAATATTTTTTAAAAGTTCCCTGAATAATTCTAATGTGCAGCCAAGACTGAGAAATAGTAATATATGTCAAAAACCTTAAAGTATATATCAACTCATTGTTCCTAATTTTTTGATATTATGACAAGTATAAAGTTAATACACAAAAATTTGAGTTAATTAATGTTATAACTGTACAAATTAGGGAGCTACCTAATGCCCAATACAGAAATATTACAGAATACTATACTAATTAAATTATATTAAGAGAATATCACATAGAAAAATTCTCATTTTTCATTCACAGTGAATACAAAACTGTATATAGAGCATGATTCAAAATCTGTGAACCATTATATGCATGTTCCATTCATTACTAGAAAAAATATTGACTGACATAGATCAAATATTGATTTATCTCTGGATAAACTAGAGATCATTTTATTTATTTATTTTAATTGATGCATTGTAATATTATGTAGTGAACACAGATGAATATAAAACCTTCCATTGGGATCTGCTGTACAGAAGTGTTCAACTTATGGTAAAGGCAGAGAGAGAAGAAATGGAAAAGAATAGTCCAATTTTTCTGTGCTGTTTAAACATGTTTCCGCTACAGCAGCAATCTCAATCCTTTAACTCTTTAAGGTACTCTTGCCAGCATTTTCCTCTCTTCCTCCATCCAGCCTGTGTGCATTCCACTACTAACCTCTGGACTCTGTCCTGATAGATGACATCTTCAAATTCCCCTAAAAAAATGAGAGCCAGATTGCTGAGCAAATCATCCTGATTTGCCTCATTTTTTGGCTGGATTAGGGAAATGGAGAAAGAAGAATGTATTTCTGGTTGTCTAAGATGAAATTTTTAATACATTTCCTAAAGAGAACATGCTTACACGTGATGGATAGCTTGTGGAGTGTTATTCCTAATAGATTTCTGCGCATTGTTGTTCAAACAGGCTTGTATTGACTGGGTCGGGTACCCAATCATCATTTATATGTTTATTTAATAAAGAAATACCTTTGCAAATAACACACTGTGGCATACAGCCTGTTTAGAAATTGAGAATAGTTTTTAATCTACTTAAACTTTTAAAACAAAGTATTGAGTTTTATAAAATGTTGAATCACTGCAGCTAATAGTAACCTGTGATGTTGTCTTTAAAATATTATATAAAGAGAATTAGAGAGCTAGCTCATTTTTCTCTCACTCCATCTCAACCTCTCTCTCCCTTTATTTCTCTGAGGCAAGGGAGAGTCATACCCAGGTTCAGACTAATTACTTTCTGCTGTTGTATGATTAAAAGGAAAGATTTGTCCCAAAATTCTGCTTGGGTTACCTTCTATCATGTCCTTAGTCATATGAAGGTTAATCAAGGAGAACTAAAAAGAAAGATCTTTATTTCACCTCAAGTCTTATACACATAGTCTCAGGATTTCAACTGGGTGTTTGGTTAGGGCCAATAATACTATAGTTCCAAGAAAATTCGATGAAGGATATTATCACTTGCAACTCAGTTCAGAATGTCTGCGTAGAGAAAAGAGATGCAGGATTGCATTGTTAGATATTACAGAAGTAGCTCTGTAGTTACAGAAATCACATTCCTAGCAAACTTCCTGAGATTGCCATTTTTCATTATAAGGCCATAGTCATAAATGAGTTTTACCAGATGTTTTCTTCAATAGAAATTCACTAGAAGATGGACTAGGCAGGAGCAGTATTACTAAATCAGATTCTATATAAATGATGTGAAGGAGTGCTTGCTAATTTTGCTGTTTACCTCTCTCCCAAATGACTAATAATTGATAGGGCAAATAATATTTAAAAAGCTATTGAATTAGTTCCATACATCTGAGGGAAATTTGTCAATTTAGCAGGTGGTATATACACAATAGATGATTCAAAATAGGTTTGATCACAATATAGAATTAAATACATCCTTGTTTCACTGGTATTCCTAGATTTATCCTTTGTTGATTATTGTAACAAAAGTGCCTCGCTGAACCTGAACCTATCCAATTATGTGATCAGATAACCATATTTAAAATAGATCTCAAGCTGTGAACATGAGAGCAATAATTTTAATAGTTAATTTGGCTTTCATACACAAATATATAAAACAGGCAAGAATGCTAGAAATTAAGAATATTTGCATTTGCTTCCCAGTCTGCCCACTTGCAATTTAGCTATGAAATGTTTATATAGAGTGAACACAGCTGTTTCCATTTGAAATTTGGGGTTACACGATTCCCTAATCTCAAATTGCTAACACTATGGGGATGGAATGAGTAGTCCAATTCTGTGTGTGTGTGTGTGTGTGTGTGTGTGTGTGTGTGTGTGTGTGTGTGTGTGTTTGCAGGAATATAGAATAACTTGTTCTTTTAGGATAATTAATCTTCAGAGAAAGAATTAAAACAAAGTAAACACAGTACAACAAATATGTTGTTATTTATATCCGAGGAAAATAAGGTTAGAGACAGGTTGATTTAAAAAAAAAACAAAAACCCAAACCCTGAAACCCTGAGATCTGAGAGCTTAACAACATAGTAGCAAACAGAGAGCAAGAAACATCAAGTGGGATAAACTGTAGGAGAAAATGACAGAGGGAAGATTGCTGATGGTACCGGATTGAAAGCAAGTGTTGAGTTAGTTTTCTGCAGGTGGATCAGATTCTCAATTGGTGCATATTCAAGAGTGAACTGGACAAGGAGGATACAGGTTGAAAACTTTAGGTGTTAGAGTAATAATCAATATGTAAGAAGATACAGTATTAAACACTGGGACCTATAAATAGGTTAATGTTTGTTGGTTTTAGTGAAAGATACTTAGTTTAGAAAACTTGAAAAATAATGATATAAGAAATATAAGCTAAAAAAATCACTTATCTCACTAACCTGGTATATGTCCTTCCAGAAATTTTATAATTTATATGTAACACATATATGTATGTATTTAAATAACAACACTTCTATTTAAGTAACTTTAATGTGCATGTGTAAATGCAATAGTTTCCTTCAAGGAGAATATCTTAACTCAGCTTTTCTTTGTGTAGAGAAAAAAATAATTACCAGATATTATATATATGTACATATGAGGGTACTTTAAAAAGTTCATAGAAAAATAGAACTGAAATATTATAGGAATCTTTCTATGAACTTTTTGAAGTATTCTAATATATATGTATTTCATACATATATATATATATACACATATATATGTATTTTGGTGTATATTAATCTCATTTTAAAAATTTAAAATATACTATTTATGAAGTTTTTAATCCTGTTTTCATGAACATTTTAGCAAGTAATTGAACATTAACTGATAAAACATAATTTTAATGACCAAAATATATTCTAGCATATGGAAACATAATAATTTTATGAATTATTTTAGTTTTTGTTATTATAAAATAAATTATTTGGAGTTACTTACTATATTTTTAGTATTAATTTCTAAAAATAGGTGCATAAGCAGAATTTTAAGGTTCTGGATATATTAATAAATGGTCTTCTAGAAATTTAGTTCCATTTCACACCTTCACCATGTTTTTTATGAAATATTTCAAATCTAGACAACATATTTTAATATTTACTATTAGGTACATCTTCAAAGAAGGCCAAGAACTATTTGTCAACTAACGCAGTCGATATGCTAGTAACTCCTTCATAGAAGCTGTAATGTTGTGTTCCATGTTTCTTTATCTTGTGGGGTTCACAAATGTGCTTTAGGATTTTATTTAGGTCTTGCATTTTAAAGTTGATGAATGAGATAGGACAACCAAACTATAAAAGCCTCCATCCTGAAGAGTCTGGTGGGAATAATTCCAGCACATTCTTTCAGAGTAGCAGACTATAGAGTAAGAAACATTCACAGAATTTTTGGAATAGTAGGACTATATTAGGGTCAGTCTATTTCAGTCGAGAGTCTGATAGCTTTACTGTCTATGCTTGTATTTTTTTCAAAGACTGAAGATACTTACCCAACCCTACTTATTTTTTAAATTAGACTTTCATAAGTATGGTTTTAATCAATCTTGTTAAAAATTCAGGTAACAAAAAATTATAGAAAATGAGCACATGTTCATAGTTGACATATGTTTACAATGTAGTTAGATTAATATGTTCTGCTTTATGACTCTGCTCAGTTTTCTTTGGGCTCTACTTATAGTTTTCTTATAATTTAACTTTAATATAATATTATAGAAGATAGAGCAATTTCTAATGTTTATTTTGAAGAGTATGTATAAACTCTAATAGTTTTAGATAGAGTGAACAAGATGTGGAAAGGATATTAAAAATTACTTAAATACAAGTGTTGTTACCTACATTTCACATATTTTTTAAAAAAATGTTTATTATTTCTGAAAAGGAGACATGAAACAAAAATGACGTGAAATAAAAGCAGTAGGAAAGCAGTTCGAGCAGTGGTTGGTTGTCTCTAGCTTGTAATACCAGTTATCTTGATTTCCTCTTTATTCCTACATCTGTCATGGGCTCTTTGATCTTAAAAGTTTAACTCAAAAAAAGATTATAATGGAAATTGTTTTCAAAGATAATTTGATATTAAAAATCTTTTGGCGAATAGGGAGGAATTATCCATTTTGGCACACAAAAAGGAATAGTTGAACTCTAAGGAAATACTCAAGACTTTGAGTTATAGAGGTTTAACAATATCTAATATCTGGTAATTATTTTCTTTCTCTGTATAAAGAAAAACTGAGTTAGGATATTTTCCATGAAGAAAACTACTGCATTTTCTACATCATTAAAATAGTAATAATATGTACATTAGTAAATGGGAGGATGTTATGTCATTGGGTAGGCTTATGGATAAAAAAAGTGAAAACTTAAAATGATTGAAAGTAGTTCAGGGATAAGAGAACTTTCTCAATTTAGGGGACAAAGGAGAGACATAAAAGATAAAGAGATAAAAATATACACATATAGTATTTACAGACACTATCGATAAAAATAGTCTATACTTTATATATATTAAAAATAATTCTTATACATTGTAATTACTTTGGCTGAAGTAATGGCTGATATAATGACAATCTTATTTTACTAGTAAGACATAGGAAAATATGGTACTTTCTATCAGAATTAGTTATACAAAGCAGGCCTCTCTTGTTTGAACTCCTTTAGGGTTTTTGAAATTTTTGCTGCTTTTTTTAAAAAAAATTTATACTACTATGAAACCCGAACTACAAGATGATCACATTTCATAATGTTCTGCCATTATTATCTGTGTGTGCCTTTGGGCTTTTAAAATTTTCATTTATGTCATCTGAAAAATGGAATTGTCTAGTAGGAATATTATGAGAATTGAATGAATTAATATATTTAAAAGCATCAACACTAACATTGTCAATAATTATTATAAACAAATATTAGGTATAATAAAAACAATTATCATTGTTTGCAGGAGCCAGCTCTGAGAAGCTCCCAATAATCCCCACCTTCTTGTATTCACGTCCACGTGTAGTCTCCTCTGACACTGTACATGAGGGTTGGTTTGTGTGACCAATAGCATTCTGCAAAAGTGATGATATGTCACTTCTGTGATTATGTATATAAGATCCTGAACCATCGGATTTGATAGTTCTCTCACTCTACTGTATCACTCGCTCTGGGGGAAATAAGCTGTCATGTTGTGAATAACCTTATGAAGTGTTCTACATGGCAGGGAACTGAAGTCTCAGGCCAAGAGCCAGCCGGCAATGAAGGCCTGCTGACAACCATGTAAGTGAGGTTGGAAGCAGACTCTCCAGACTCAGTCAAGCTGTGTGGTGCGATAACTACAGCCTTGGTTACGGTTTGACTGTGACATCACGAGAGATTGAGAGATAGTAAATATTTGTTGTTTTAAGATGCTAAATATTGGGATAATTTGCTATGAGAGCAGACCACCAACACACCGTTGTAATGACAATAATTACAATATAATAACATGATAATAGCAATTTTTATAATAAGAATTAAGTTAACATTGAACTGTCTCAGATACAATTGCTAGCTTATTTTCCTAAATTATCCTATGAAATTCCCTTCCCCCCAAAATAAAAAATTTAGATTATTATGCCAATTTTATGGGTGAAGAAATAGAAATATCTCAAGTATACTCATTATTAAGGTAACAACCCCAATATGTTGCTTCCCCACCTTAACATAGCACTGTTTTGTGGAGCATTTAATAAAAGAATGAAGGTGTGTCCCAACAGCTATTGCTTAGAAAATGTAAGAAGAAGAAAACCTTTTCTTAGAGATGAATAGAAATGGATTTACATGGCATTATGCACTTGGGAGAATCATCAGAGTGAAGTGACATTAGTTTTAAAGACAATTGTTTTTTTGTTTCTTTTATTTTTTTCATTTAGACGGGTTTTTCAAGTGTTGAGGTGGCAGAGTTGTAGAAAAGATTTTTTTCAAGATTTCAATGGTTGTAGATAATTTTATACAATCAGCATTTAGGTTTGATCTTTGTAGGTGATAATAACCAGTAAAAAATTATGGGAAGTGAGACCCCTTTGTAGAATCGTATCTTTTTTATTAGTAAAAAGAATTCTTTTGAGATGTCCTCCTATCCTTTTAATATTATCCAATCCTAATTACTTTCCTGTAAAATCAACAGTCCTTCATTTTATTTGATGAGAGACACAGGGAAGAGAAAATGTTGTCACTGAAAAAGGTGGGAGGACATAAATTGGTTAGATGTTCTGTTCTAGTTTCTCTGTAATGAAAATCTGTCACGAAGCAGAGAGAAACAACAGTGGCAAATTTTTAGTTTCTCTATATAGAAGTTTATGTTATATCTATCTGAATAATGAAATTTCATGACATTGTTTCAGGTAAAAGAAAAATGATTATTGTTCAAAATATATACAGCGCAATTGTGCAACTCACTGGCCCTTGACTTCAGAAGTCAACTTATTACGAGTCAGAAACAATTTGATTGACTATGTATCTGTTATTAATTATGTGTGTTTTATGAATTGGTTATTTTTGAGGATTTGGTGCATCAATATATTCAGATATTAAAACAAAACAAGGCAGAAAAACAAAACAAAACAAAATTTCAGTCGATAGTACTTTTTGAGTACCTTCTATCTGCCAGAACCTATGAAAAGTGGCAGACTGGTCAACGTTTCAGTAGAACAAATACAGATATTAGAATTGCTTCAAATGTCACAGCCTAATCTTGGCAAGGAGAACCTGTATCAGTCTTTCAAATGCTCACATAAGAACTTTTTCCAATATTTGAACTAGTGTGCAATGACTTTAAGACAAGTCTACTTGAAAATACTTATCATCTATCTTACTATTCTCTGTAAATTTTATGGGAGAATTACATATGTAATTAAAAGTACATACATCCTTTTTTATAGGTTGGTGAACTATATAAAGTGAGCATAGCTACATAAACAGCACGAAGGCCAAGACCGAGCACTACCAGGACTCCATAAGTAACCACTATTCTAAATTCTAACACCACAGTTTTGCAAGTTTTTGAAATTTGTAGATTGGAATCATACTGTATGTACTCTTTTGTGTCTTTTTTTCTTCTTTATTACACTTGTGATGTATTTTTATTGTACATTTCTTTTGCATATAAAATATACATTACAGTTTTCTTTACATATTCCACATAAGAATGAAATATCTGGATGACAGAGTATGCTTAAATTTCACTTTAGTAGAGACTTCCAAATTTCCCAAATGGTTTGTACCAGTTTACACTCCAACCGGTGCAATATGAAAATTCTAGTTGCCTTACATCCTAGCCAACAGCTGGTTTTGTCTAACTTTTGTTTTAGATATTCTGGTGGGTGTGTAGGGTAAGTCACTGTGTTTTAAATTTGCATTTCCTTGTTGTTTTCTTCAGTTGCTTCTCAGATGTGTGTATTTTCTTTTGTGAAGAACCTATTCAAGTGTTTTATACCTTTTATACTAGAGTAATAATCTTTTTCCTTATTGATTTGTAGGAAATCTTTATATATTTTGAATGTGAGCTGTTATCAGTACATACACATGCACAGCACAGTAAAAATCTACAACTTTGTGTGTTGCCTTTTCACTCTTTTACTGACATCTTTTGATGAACAGAATACTTAAATTGTAATGCTATTTAATTTGTCATGTTTTTCTTTATCATGTTTTTGTTGTCCTGTATAAGAAATCAAGAAAGCATTCTTTACCCCAAGGTCTTAAATATATTCTCCTGTGTTTTCTTCTAAAAGCTTTATCATTTTGCCTATTACCTTTAATTCTGTAATCCATCAGAGATTTGTGTATGTATGGAATGTTGTAAAGGCACAGATTCATTTTTTTCTTATATGGATATCAAAATGACTACAACCTACTGCACTGAAATGTCACCTTTGACATGAGTCAGGTGACCACATCTATATGAGTCTATTTCTGGGCCATTTATTTTGTTCTGTTGGCCAATTGGTGTATTGTGCCAATACCACATCGAATTAATTAGCATAGATTTATAATAGGTCTTGGTATCTCATAGTGTAGGTCCTTCGGTTTTGGTAGTTGTCAAGAGTTCATTGCATACTCTTGGTCATTTGGATTTTCGTTATAAATTTTAGAACACAACTTGAATTTCATAAATAAACCTTTTAGGATTTTGATTAAGAATGCAACAAATCTATAGATGATTTTGAGTCTTCCAATCCATTCACTTGGTATGTTCTCTACGTTGTCTTTTCAAAATTTATCTAATATTTTTTTTTTCATAGTAGCACTCTTGCATAACTTTTGTTTTTTACTTAAGTGTTGCATGTTTTTTGATGCTTTTGCAAATGGTATAGTTTTTAAGAATTTCATTTTCTATTTATTTGTAACTGGTATGTAGAAATGCAGTTGATATTTGTATATTTATTGTCCATTCAGTGACTTTATTAAATTCACTTAATAATTTAGTAGTTTGGCTCTCAATTCTTTTGTATTTTCTACATGGGGAAACATGCCATCTTCAAATAATAGGAGTTTTATCTCTCTCTCTCTCTCTCTTTCTTCGATATTTATGGCTTTTATTTCTTTTTATGCTCTCATTACACTGCTAAGGAATACCATAAATGTTAAATGGAAGTGGTGAGAGTGGACTCGTTTCTTATCTCAAGGAAAATTTTTAATAATTCATCATTAAATAAGATATTTGCTGTAGTTTTCTCAAGATATTCCTCATTGAATTAGGGGAGTTCCTTCTGTTCCTAACTTGCTGAGAATTCTTATCATAAAAGGAAGTTGAATTTTACCAAATACATCTAAGGAGATGATTATATTATTTTTCTCATTTATTTTCTATTTATAGGGTAAATTGTATTGATTAATTTTTAAATGTTAAATCACTCTTATCCTCATGAAAAAAGCCCGTGTGTTTGGGGTGTATTATTCCTTTTCTATTTTATTGAGTTTGTTTTGCTAATATTTCATTTAGGATTTTTGCATTTACATTTGTAAGAAAATTTCGTCTGCAAATTCAATTTCCTGTAACATCCTTTGCAAGTTTGGGTATTATGGTTTTTTAGCTTACTAGAAAGGAGTTGAGAAATGTCCCCTCTCTTGGTATTTTATGGAAGAGTTAGTTTAAGATTGGTATCATTTAATCCTAAAATGTTTGGAAGAGTTCATTAGGGAAGCCATCTGAGCCTGGAGTTTTCATTTCGGGAATGATATTAATGCTGGGTTCAACAGATAAGATAAAGTTCAATAGATAAGAAACTATTTCTATCTTTTGTTTCTTTTACTTCCACTGTGTTTTTCATGAAGTGTGTCATTTCATCTAAGTTATTAAATTTATTCATATAAAACTATTTATTTATTAACTTTTGAAATGTCCGTGAAGCCTGTGGTGAAGTCTTCATTTTATGTATTAAATTGGTAATATGTGTTTTTTCTCCTTTATTCTTGATAAGTTTTCTTACGAATTCTCAACTACATTAATGTTTTCAAATAATCAATTGGTTTTGTCAGTTTTCTCAAGTAATTTTGTTTGTTTCTTTTGTTCATTATTTCTGTCCTATTTTCTTTGGATTTGCTTTGCGTCATAGCTTGCAAATGTCTTCAGATGGAAGCATATGTCATTGGTTTTTTTCACTTTTGTTCTTTTCTAGCATATGCATTTAAGGCTATCCATTTTCCTCCAAGCATGGTTTTAGCTGAATTTTGCTATGTCATGTTTTCATTCTTAGTCAATTAAAAATTTTGCTAATAGTTGTGATTTACTATTTGACCCATATTACTCGGGAAGATAGTACTTAATTTCCAAGCAATTGTGGATTTTAAGTTATTTTTTGTTGTTGGTTTCCATCCTTAATTTTCCCTTGCTCAGAAGACATACTCATAACATATTAATCTTTGAAGTATTTTTAGGTTTATATATAATATACAGTCTATTTTGTGCATTTCAAAGAATGTGAATTCTCTTGCTGCTGTATAAAACATAAAGTGTTCTATAGTTTGGTACATAAATTGTGTTAATCGGTTCTTCTATTTACTTCCTGTGTTTTAAAAAAAATTTTATTTTATTGCCTATTGAGAGAGGTGTTTTCATGTCTTCTATTATGATTGTAGATTTGTATGTTTCTCCTTTAAATTCTGTTATTTTTTGCTTTAGCCATGACCATTTTAAAACTTTGTTAATAGGTACATACAGATTTAGAATTGATATATTTCTAGTGGATTTTATCATTACAAAATATCCACTTTATCTTTTATCATTACAAAATATCCACTTTACCTTTCTGCCCTAAAGTCTGTCATATATTAATATAACTACACCACCATTCTTAATTCTAAAATACATTTTTTTTCCTTTCAAATTTTCTAGATCTTTATGTCTGAGTGTCTCCTGTGTTATATTGCTGTGGTGTTCTTTTATGTTATCTGGAAATCTTAATCCTTTAATTGAGATATTTAGTCCTTTTATGATTCATTTATTTTAGTCTATATTCATGTATATTTGGGTAAATCTTATATTGTTTTATCCACCTGGCTAATTTCCCTTTTTCTCTCCTTTTTTTGTTTTCTTTGGATAATCTATGGTTAAAATTTACAAATTGAGTTCCTAATTTCATTTACAGTATTTTTTTGCTTCTAGTGTTTGTATTGAAAATTTTTAAGTTTACAATTCTTTGGTGAAAATTTTATCTTTTGATATATTTCCTCTATATTTTTATTCATATTCTTAAACATACTAATTGTAGTTATTTTGAAATCATGTTCAGCTTAATGCCACGATCTTGATCATTGTAGCTCTTTTTCTATTATCTTTTTTCCTCTTGGTTTTTGATTATGAGGCTTTATGTCATTCTGGTGATTTGGACTGTGTATAAGATATTATAGGCCAAGATATTATAAAGTTCCAGATGATATTATCTTCCTTTGCAGCGGTTTACTCTTTCCTCCACAAGGAAGATAGTATGGCAGCTATCACATTAGTCAGATTAGGAACTGTGCTAGATCAAAGTTGGGCTGTGGCCTGGGAAGTCTCATCTTCTTGGAATTTAGCTTTGGTCCTCCTTGGTTTTTACTGAGGATCAGGTGTATTTTGTAGGGCTCTACACTCTGGAGTTTTCTTACTTCTAAATTTTGTTTCAGAAGACTGCAGAACTCTGCTTTGCTTTCAGAGGCTTATTGTTTAGGTTTCTGCCTTGTTACCCTGTGAATCTCTGTAATCGGTAGTTGCCTTGAGGGGAAGCTGCCCATGTCTTCCGATTCTCTACCAAAAGCTGATAGTTTCTTCATCTCCTAGCAGTAGCCTACTTCTGAGATTGGTACTAGATTCTTAGCTTCTTGCTCATGCTTAGAATTGGCAAATCTCTTCAGAGTAAAAATGAGCGTAAAAGCCAGTTAATGTTTATTTATTATTTTTTGGTGTGGTGTTAGCTCTGTGTTTTTCATTGCTTTAATAGCTCTTTGCTGCCATTTGAAAATGAGTTCTATATTTCACCTAACTTTTTGAGTTGTTCTATATGTGGCAATGGACTGCCACTACCTATTTCACCCAAAGTGGAAACAGAAAACTCTGTCTTGATTTCTTTTAAAAGGTTTTCCTTAATGTAAATATAAACAGTCATTCTGTGTGCTCACTAAATAGATTAATTCCAAGACCTTATGCTGAAAGTATTTTTTTTCTTATCACAATATGTTCTGGTCTTTTGCATAGATTTCCTTCAAGTTTTCTACCCTGACCAATGCATTCTAAACTCAGGCAATAGGAAGGACTTAGGGGAAAAAGTGCAAATGACTTTTATAGACCTAATAAACCACCTGTGGTACAATCTCATTTCATGGACCAAAGAAGGGTATTGGCTTACGATACTAAAGTTCAAGAAGGAAAAGTAATTTATATAAAGGAGTTTATTCCAAATAAGTTATTTTTTTTTCTTCTCCTTCATCTCCCCTTTTCATCTCAAGTTGCTGTAAAAGAAATTATGGGGAGAAGGGAACAAAATATTTGTTTGAGCTTAGAAAACACAATATGCTGGCAAACCCTACCTCTAACTATTTCCACAAATTGTTATAAAATGAATTAAAGATCTATATATAAGATATAAAATAAAACAATAATTGTAATAAAAGTGGAAGGATGATATATTCATGACCTGATGCAGAGGAAGGGCATAGAAGACATCATCACACATTATTCAAAATGCAAATATGAAAATGGAAAAGAAATAGGAATATTAGAATTTAAAATTTTCATTTGACATAAGATATCATAAACCTAGTTAAAAAGACTAAGGTCGCAACATATAAATCTGATAAAATAAAACATATTGTATAAAAGAACCCTTAAAATTCAATAAGAAAAAAACCCAGATCAATAGAAAAATGGGCACAGATTATAAGCAATTTATTTATAGGAGAGGGAACACAAATGGCAATTAAATCTGTGTGGAGATACTCAACATCACTAGTGTTTGGGAAGGTAGGATGAAACAATAAAATATCTATTTAAACTTTGTAGGGTGACTGTGAAGGTTAATTCTAGGCATCAACTTGATTAGATTAAGGAATGCGGAGAAACCTGGTAAAGCTATCTCTTTAGATGTATCTATGAGGTGTTTCCAAAAGAGATTAGCATGAGAGCCTGGGTGTACTGAGTAGGAAAGATCTGTCCTCGATATGGGCAGGAACCATCCAATCTGCTGGGGGCCTGGGG
The DNA here is from genome assembly GCF_027409185.1 of Cynocephalus volans. Classification (NCBI taxonomy): domain Eukaryota; kingdom Metazoa; phylum Chordata; class Mammalia; order Dermoptera; family Cynocephalidae; genus Cynocephalus; species Cynocephalus volans. Next base: position 105,353,268 of record NC_084461.1, read on the forward strand.
GCAAAACAAAGAAAAAAAGGAAATTTCTCTTTATCCTCTGGAGCTGGGAAATATTCTTCTCTTCTGTTCATGGATATCAGCACTCAAGACTCTTCAGCTTTTGGGTTCCAGGACTTACACAAATGGCACCATCAACTTCCCTGGTTCTGAGGCCTTTAGACTGGACTGATCCAGTTTGCAGACAGCCTTTCATGGACTTTTTTCCACAATTATGTGAGTTAATTCCCCTAATAAATGCTACTGATTCTGTCTCTCTGGAGAACCCTGACTAATACAGTGACCATACATTTCAGTTTGCCTTGGTTAGTCCAGGTTTATGTCTGTTGCTCTAGTGTTGTCTCTTTTTGCTGTCAAATGTGTCCTGGTTTGGATGATAACTTATGGTATTATTCTAGGCAGAGGTGACATAATAAAATGCCTGCAAATATCAGGAAGGCATAGGACAATAAAGAGCAGTGCAGATTAAAGAGTATATGCCCCACCAGAAAGAATTCACATTCTAATAAAAAAAAATTCATATGGGCTAAACCTTAATAATGGACAGCAGATTTCGATCTTGAGTTGCCAGTTTTGTACTTCTGGTGTTAGAAACTAGGTCTTTTACATGGTGTTGGAGGAAATGAAAATTTGCACAGCAAACATGCAGTGTAATTTTTCACCATCTATTAAAATTTGTAATAATTTTTACATTAATTATCATCTGGTATTTTCACTTTTCCATATAAAATCTAGGACAAAACATTTATATATGTGCATAAAGTATAAATAAGAATGTTTATTGCTGTACTCTTTAAAACAACAGAAATTTGGAGCTTTAAAGATGTCTACTAATAATGGAATGGTTATAAATAAAGTGTGGCTCATCTATGTTCATCCATGTGCATTAGATTAAAAGATAACATAAATCTATTTGTATCGACATGTAATGTTCTTCAAAACAAATTGCTAAGTGAAAAAAGCAACATAAAAATAATATGTAAAGTGTATAACTAATTATGATTTTAAAATATAAATATTCCTAAAGGTACTTAGGTATATATATATATATATATATATATATATATTATATACATTCATTAAAATGAGGTTTTTAAAAGTACACAGCATACTAGTAGTTGTGTTTGCTTCTGGGTAGAGGACTTGAGGTTTATCAATAATGTTTCTATTTTTTACGTAAAATACACATTGAGAGATTACTTATGCAATTAAAAATTTAGGAGGTAAAGAAAACATTTTTTAAAAGGATAAAGAATAGTCACTGCACATCTCTGTATTTATATGGCCAAATTCTTTGTAGTGTTAAAGACTTTCCTCTACTTTGCTTGAAATAGCTGACATGTTAGGAATTTCCAGATGACAAAAGTTTCATTTTCCAAAGCATTTTATATAATTGTACATAGAGAACTAGGATACAGAAAGTGAGGTGGGGATCTCAATTCCAGTATCTGTCTATGATCCATGATACCTTGGGATAGAACACGTTTTAAGAATTAGAAATATACATATATAAGAATATATATTAGGAATCAAGAATCAGAAATATTAATTTCTGCTCAAAAGGAAAAGACACACATACACACACACACACACACACACACACACACACACACACACACACACACACACACACACACACACACACGAGACAGAGACCAACAAAACAAAACAAAAATCCCTAATTAGAGAGAAAAAGATATTGTGAATAGATATAATCTAGAGTTGTAACACATAAATAATCTTAAACTGCGTGCATGGGACAGAAAACAGACCTAACACACAGCTAAATCTATCATCTTTCTTGAGTATAAGCCACAGAGACACAACTGACCGTAACACTGCTATTCTTTACTGTAAAAGGAGAACAAACTTTTGTTGTTGTTTAATATAGCTGCTGCCACAATAAAATTCATATTATTCTTATAAATACAGACAACTAAAAATGGATTGTTTATATTTTAGTTTCATCCTAATATTATAATATAAAGTTAATATTAAACACTAATTTCATGTATGTGATACTTTTTTCATGAAATGTGTTTTCAAACTCTCTGATTTTAATGTCATTTCAGAAAAGTCTTTGAAATTCATTTTATAATATTAATAATACTTTCAGCTCCTTTTAGAAGTTGTCATCTGAGCCATGTAAAATTCTTGGTTTCCTAGGTGAGTGAGCTTGAATTAATAGTAGTTTTGTTTGTTCAAGCAGTCGGTGAAGATGCTTAAAATCTCAAAGAAATATATCATCCGCCTCCCTTTCCATAAGGTGATCCCTCAAGGTGATAAACCTGTTAGTACAACACATTTTTAAAAGCATTATTTGTAGCATTACATATTAATCTGAATCAAGGGTTTTGCTGATGGGCCAATTACATGTCATTTCTATCTTTCATCTGTGTCAGTTCATTCTTGCTAAGTTGTTTTTTAAAGTAGAAACTTCCAATGAGGGATTGTCATTTTGAGGTTGTGGGAATTTAGAAATTCTCTACAACTCAGTATGACAAGTTGACAGTCAAAACCTCCTATCTCTTATCTATCATGTGTTTTTGAGTCAGTTTGAGATAAAGCTTTGTCTGGCTGTGATGACTTTCTGACTTATTAGAATCAAAATGGCACATACTTTGTTAATAACCATTGGAATCAATGAAAGAAAAGACATTTTTTCATGAGGCTCAAAAGGGTCACTTCAGGCAATTACACTTTATTTTTCACAATGACAACTGTGAGATTGTGGGATTTTCCCCGGTATACAAATCAAAATTTTAATTTAGGCATCCATCTTCATATGGCAGAAATACAAATATTTTCAGAGCTATGCTGATTGCTCCTACTACTCATAAATTTGTAGTAGAATGTATTGAAGCTTGCAATTAGGTCAATGGCACTTGACAGCTGTAGTGCCTTGTTATAGAGCACAGGTGACATATTTTTGTCGTCTACATAGATATTAATAGAAATATTCCAGATTAATCCCTTTAATCAAGAATGAATGTTCTTTTTCCCTTTGCTATAAAGAGAATGATTAAAATTTGAGATAGTATATAATTCATAATCCTTATTAGAAAATCCTTTTTAGAGTAGAAGGTGAGGCTCCCTTTCTTGGCATTACGAAGTTATCCAAGATCCCCATAGCCTCCTACTTAGAGAGGAAAAGAGGAAGAGAAGACAATCTAAACTACTAAGATTTTACCAAAAGAATTTGAAGAAGCACTTTTAACTGGAGTAACTTAACTTGTTATAACTTATGTTGTTAAGCAAACTTAAGTTCCACCCACCCATCCCAGGGGGAAGAAGATTAGGTCAGTTATAGAAAATAAAGTGGCTGCATTGTTCCATTTTTCCTGCTCATTTTAGTAAACATATGTTCTTTATCCTGTTAACATATCACAGAACATACAAAGCTTTGATTACAGGGAAACTTAGTTTCCCCACAATGTGCAAGAAAACGTTTTTGTGGATTCCCTCCAAAGCTGTAGAGTGCAAGACAGACCTAAGACTTTAGGGTGCTTAGTTTCAATGTCTATGACCAAGACTTCCATTTTCCAAGTTCCTTGGACTTTCACCTTCTGCCAGTCAATCTAGACACTAGTCATCCATTTGTTTACATTTTTGGCTGCTTTGAGGGAGCTAAATTATATTTTTATTGACATTTTTCTTCTATTCTCCCTCTCTCCTCTCTTTTTTCTTTCTTCCTTCCCTTTATTTCTTCCTTCCTTCCTTCCACTAGCTAAGTGTTGTCACTGTTTCTGTCCTTCCACTGAAGAAAACTATAAATATGCCTGGGATTTTCAAAGCAAAAAATGCAGACTTTCATCTTCAATATAGTACAAACTTGCCAGAGCAAATTTCAGTCAAGATAGGAGCACAAAAATATTTGAATGTTTAATTCTTTAAGAACATTCAAGGTTAGTAAAAACAGTAGGTTATATAAAACAATTTGTTTTGAGATTTTTCAGACACATGATGTTTGGCAAACTTTGTGAAAGCTAGTAAAATTTTAAAATCTATAGAACTGAATTACATCTTCAAGTTATTTATTTTAAAGCAATATTATTCAAATTAAGACTATTATACATTTTCTATTAATGGGATTTTATTTATAGATTTCAATGAGTAGGTCTTTGTACTGCCAAAATTAATCTCAGAGTAATATGAGAAAAATGAACATGTTCTTATACCAGGCCCAAGAATAATAAGAGTATTTTAAGCAACACAGAAGGCCATTTAGGACAAATGAAATATGAGCTTCTGTTCCTGGATTTTTGTCAAAGGAATTAGGCTAAATATGGCAATAACCAGTTTCTTTTATGTTTGCTTAAAACTGATACAAAACAACCTTTTAGAGAAGGATAACAACAAAGCTATTTTTTAAAGTCATTTTTCCAAATTTCCTTTATTTGCTTAAAAATAATACTCTAGAAATTTTCCTTTAAATTCTTATGGGCAACTAAACATATATTGAAAAGTATTTACACAATTCATCTACAGATTAAAGTTAGTGATTAATTATATATGAGAGGTATTAGAATGCATTTAAAGGGTGTTATTAATTTGATGTACACTTGAGTATATTCCAGTTATTGTGACTGTTGAGGATTTGTTAATTTCAAATTTTCGACACATCTTATAAAGTGCTAGAAGTTCTAATTTTAGCAGTTCCAGTGTTAGCTGTATTTTCATATAAACCCCAGTAGCATATTTTATTCTTCTATCCATTGTACTGCTCAAAGCAAAGTTTCTCAGCCATAGTTATACAGAGAAAGTTTTAAAATATACTGAATCCCAGGATGCCATCCAGACCAATTAAATCAGAATTTTCTTAGTACCCAGGCAATAGGATAATGCCTTTTATCAACTTATCTAAATTTCAGAATTGTTGCATTGAATCTTGCTTCAGTTATGAGTAGAAAATTCTGATTAATACACACAAATCCTTATCCATATGTAATTTCTCATCACCCCTTCCTTTGCTTGTATTGGCTTATGGCCTAAAAATTAGTAAATATACTCTGTTGGAAACTGCTGTGTAAGATTATGTGTTAGGTGTACTTCAATTTCATAAGCTCCTAAAGCTATGACACTACTTTTTGGCCTTTCATATTTAGTTTATGAATTTTGTGAGATTATGGGAAATGTCTGAGCCCAACATTTGTGATTGTATTCGTCAGGGTTCTCCAGAGAGACAGAATCAATAGGATATGTTATAATTATATGAGAGGGATTTACTAGGGGAGCTCACATGACTATGAAGGAAGGTCCTACGACAGGCCGTCTATAAACTGGATGCTGGTAGTATGGCTCAGTCCAAGTCCAAAGGCCTCAAAACCAGGGAAGCTGATGGTGTCCTTGGTGTAAGTTCTGGAACCCAAAAGCTGAAGAATCTTGAGCTCTGATGTCCATGGATAGAAGAGAAGAGCACATCCCAGCTCCAGTGGATTGAGAGAGAGCTTCACCTCTTTCCTCTGTCTTTTGTTCTCTCCAGACCCCCAGAGGATTAGATGGTTCCCACCCACATTGAGTGTGAGTCTTTCCCACCCAGTCCACTCATACTCTCATACTTATCTCTGTTCTGCTGGAAACACCCTCATAGACACACCTAAAAAGATAGCTTTACCAGGTTTCTCAGCATTCCTTCATCTAACCAAGTTGACACCTAGAACTAACCTCCACAGTGATCAAGATAATTTAATTTAATAATAAAGAAGTTTGAACCAAGAAAATTCTGTTAGTTTTAATGATCAAAACATTTGATTTCCAGCTAAATCTGCAACATTTATTGCACGTAGTAAAAGAAAACTGGTATGATGCAATACAACTATATGCATATTCTCTATGGTATATTGGAAAATCAAACTGCCTTAAATGGTTTATAATCTGTTAGCAGATTAATACACATTTTTGGGTACAGGAAAATTGAGACCATTTATAGCGGAGAGGAGAATAGTCTCATTTTCCTTGATTCTTAAGGGACAATTGGTGACAGCATAGTAGTTCCTTCAGCCATATTAGGTCATACAGATAAGAATCATTGAAAGCCTCAGCTTTTATATCAGTACCCTTAGGCATACAAATACAAATATACACAGACAAATATTTGCATTGTCTCCAAGACTAGCTATGTAATTTGTGGGACCAGTGTAAAATGAAAATGTGGATTGCTTAGTTCAAATATGAGTAAGCATTTATGATGGCTGTAGCAGAGCATTAAACCAAGTGCAGGGCCCATCTATGCAGGTTCCTGGGACACTCCACAGGTTACAAGCTCATGAATTGGCCTTGAGTGTGCCCCCTACTATGCAAAGATTCAGGAGGATAAAAGAAAAAGTAGAAGGGTGTGGGTATCAAGTGTTTCCATACCAATGAAGCTAACATGACATCACTAGAGAGCAGTGCATGGTAACACATAGCATAGTGCTAAACTCTATAGCACTATCTAAAATAACAGTAGAGATATGAAGACTAGAGGAATAAACATGAGAAGTCACACACAGTCTGGGAAATGTCATTTGTTCTTTGCAGAATGGTGATCTGTGTGATCTTGCACAAGTGACTTACCATCACTGACTTTCTTTATTTATAAAGTGGGGATAATGACATGCCACAGAAATGTCATGACAATTAAATGGGAAAATTTGGGTAAAAAAAATTATAAATGATAAGGCTGGTCCTCTTTTGCTTAAAAGATATGAAAATATTTTTAATCTGGTTAAATTGTAAAATGGCTACCCCATACTTTTTCTTATCCTTTATAATTTTTTCTCATCTATTTTACCTTTGAAAACAGATGTACTTTTTTTCAGCAAAAGACTGAATTGAATTAAGAATTTAACTTATTTAAAAATTACTGTAGGTTATCATTTTATTATAATTTACATGTAATAATTCACCTTCTTGAGTCTATTGTTTACAGAGTATTTCTACATAAGTTTTATTTTTTGATTGTGCCAGCTCAGATAGTCTAGTGCAAAGTACAATGGGTTATCAAATTTTAAAAATTAATGATATATGTTTTTTTGCAGTGTGGTTCTTAATCTTTTCAGGTGAGTCAAAGATGACTATGAGAATCTGGTGAAGGCTATGGATCCTCTCCCTGTACCCACTCAATTTTGTATAAAATTTCAAATGGTTTATAACCATTAACCTTGAAGGCCATTAACCATGAACTTCATTGTCTTAGTTCTGGCTGCTACAACAAAGTACCATAGACTGGGTGGCTTATAAACAACAGAAGTTTATTTCTCATAGTTCTGGAAGCTGGAAGTCCAAGTTCAGGCTGCCAGCATGTTTGGATTCTGGTGAGGGTCCTCTTCCTGGTTTCAGATTGCTGACTTCTTGTTGTGTCTTCACATGGCAGAAAGAGAGCAAGAGAGTTCTCTGCAGTCCATTTTATAAGGGCACTAATTCCACTCATGACCTAATTACCTCTCAAAGGCCCCATCACCTCCTAATCCCATCACATATGGGATGAGGACTTCAGCATATGAATTTCAGGGGACACACACTGTCAGTCCGTAACATTCATATAAAGAATTGCTAAATTACCTAAATGTAGTAGTTAATGTAAATTTCATCTCTGAGACAGCAGAAAAGTGACTCTATCCTGATTTGTTACCCAAATCACATGATTTAGTTGCTTGCTTCGTAGATTGTTGTCCACTTGGCCAGGCTGGCACATTTCCTTTAAGAAAAAAAATTAAAAAGCAAAGTATAGTTAAGAAGCCAAAAGAGTAATATAGAAAACTGTGTTCTTTGGATTTTTGAATCTATGAAAATGATATGAGGATAAGAAATTGAAGAAATGATGATATTTTATTTGTTATGTTAATGTAAGTGGAGAGTAAAATCCTGATGGTTTTTTTTTTTTGAAAGAGAAAAGGAGTATGCCTATAAAAACATTGGAACCAACTAGAAAAAGTGATAGTTAAATTGTCCTTATAATTTTCATTGGGAGTCTACCACATCTTTGCTAAAAATTTCCTAATTTCATATGCAATTTGATGGAGTGATATAACATGATAAAAAATGTATAAAAATTTGCTGTTAAGATTTATAAAGACAAACACAAATCAATTATTACAATATAGCAAGAACACAGGAATTTACATATGAAGGTAGAAGTGCTAAACTTTCAGAGACCAGGGCTTTTTTGGAGTAACTACATATTTAAATTTATTTCTAACCTGAAACTACCAAAAGTTTAAAGGCATTTTGTCTTTTGGTAATTCCCATAATAAAAAAATGATTATTAGGTTACTTAAAATTTTGTTTAGTGTTTTTACTTGACAACATTTTATTTTCTCTATGTTGTGCTGTTGTTTTTACAGGGTTAGATTTTTATTAAATATAGTTCATAGTAGAGTTTTGTTTTCTTTCATTCCTGGACAGGTTACCTTCAAGGCATCCTAATATTTCCTCCATGTGTGGTGTATTTTAAATTATTTTAGGTATATTCTACTTTTCCAACAAAGATCTGAACTAGGGGACTACAATGGTCAGATTTAGGTTGATTTCATTCCCCAAACTGAGCATCACCAAAGTTAGAGATTCCTAACAGAGAATGTTAGGTGTCGATTTGACCTTAGACATTGCCTTGTTCTAGCCACTGAACTTTTAGATGAAGAAATTCAGACCCAGTGAGACTAAATAACCTTTTCAATTCTATTTCAACTTGCTAAACTCTATCGGTTAATAAATTTAAGTATTTGATACACACTTGTTAAATTGCTGAGTTGTCCAATAATTAATACGATAGGTAAAGGTAAAATTAAAAGCTAAATACAAAATGATCTTTTCACTAAATAATTTAATATTGAACAAATCTATTTTTATTTATTTCATACCAGTGACAAATCTTTGCATATTTGGACAGCAAACATTACTGAAAACATAAGTAATTGAACGTGAAGTAAATGAGACAAGGTGAAAATTTATTGGAAGAGCAAGAGCTCAAGTTATGATAGAAAGTTGAACAGAGCCAGAATAAAGTCCAATTTGGACTTTGTTGAATGAAGAGGAGAAAAGCTTTGAAGGTGATTTAAATCTATTAAATACATACAGTTTTTACAGTCATCAAGTCTGTTGTAGATAACGGTCTAGGGCAAGTTTGAATTGCATTTCTTTATGACCCCTATTTGTCAGCCTCACTCATTACCCAATGAGGAAGACGTCCAGGAGCTCAGGGCACTGTGAAGTGTTTTCCAACTAATTTTCTGTTGGATTATGGCACAATCGCTAAGTGTTAGTAAATTGAAGAATAATAGCCAATGCCTGGTGACTCTGTAATTACTCGGGATTTCTTTCTTCCTGCCCTTCCCTCCTTTGTTTCTTTTCCTTCCTTTTCTCCTTTCTCCTCTTCAACGATAATTAGCATCTAATAACAGTGGCATAGACTGGAAATAGAAAACCATAATCTAGTAAAAATATAAGTAATGAATGAACACGAATTACTCTAAATTGGGAAGAAAACTGTGTGTCCTAGATTTAAAGCATAAAGATTCTATGTAGCTTCTATTGGAAGGAAGGGTGGTGAGGAGAGAATACTCTGTAAATGCTACGTTGTGTTGGAAAATATTGACTTTTGGGGGAAAAATTAGCTTAGAACTTTATATTACACATTGACCAATATCAATCTCAGATAGATGAAATTAATTTGACATACTCATTGTTTCTCTGAGAGTCTATAATTGCATTTTTGTTTTCTTTCTTGACTGAATAGTTATCTAGGACACTCATGTAACACAGTTTATCTTGGAACATAAACTTTACGTAATTTGGCAATCCTATGTCCAATTGAATATAGATTGAATTCTATACTTAATCTGTTTTTTAAAATGTATTAAAATTTTCTTTGTGGTTGTATATATTTACATTTTGGTGAATTTTCAAATACCAGTATCCTTTTCCTGTTGCGTAGGACCATGTAGTCTGGGGGTTGATACCGGTGGTAAGTTCTAACTAGTCAAGGCCAGTGATTCTCAGTCCCAGCCATGGGTTAGAATCATCTGGGGAGTTTCTAAAAATTACAGATGCCTGAGAACCACTCACACGGATAAGGCCTGATTATTGGGTATTTTTTAAAAACATCACAGGTGAATCTAAAGTGCAGCCAGAGTTGAGAGCATCAACCTAAGGCAACTATTAGTTTTAGCAAACTCTGGATCAAGATTTCAGGCCCAAGTTCTTAGTAATAGCATTGTGGCCATAAGGACAGTTTTAAGAATAGTCATGATCTAGTTAGGATATGGGACCAGAGAGGAGGTTGCTATACCCTTCTCAGTAAAAATTCCTCACTTTAAAGAAAAAGCCATCGAAATATTTGGTCTCTTATCTCTCTGAATGTTGTCATTTGCTGGGTATAAGGCCTAATATTTCTGTATCCATCATACTATCAACACAGACAAATACAGAGAGGAGAAAATTGCAGGAGAACGGAGCCAGTCACTGGATATATAGAGTAAAATACAGGGTGTTTTGAGCTGAAAAAGTTGGTCAAATAGGTTGTTCAAAATTGATGACAGCTCTGGTTCTTCTTTGCTGACACCAGATAAGGGAATTGAGGTTACTTTTCTGACAATTGTTGGGGCCACTTATTCTAGTATGCTGTGTCCTGGTCCCACTGGTAGAAGAGAACAAAAACAATAAACAATTACCTTTGGAAACTGTGTGCACTTCTTTGGCAGGGGTGGAGAATACAGTTGTCAGATTTTTTGGAGCACAGAATCTCCAGGGCCTCTTCTGATGTTTTCCACATTTTATAGGACAGCTCTGGTACTTTACAGTCACTACCACAGTATCATACCCAGCTTGAGGGTCGTGGGTGGAGGGTGTGTATGTGTGTGGAAATCTGCCATTTAATAAAGCCTTGGATACAGCAATGATTTTTTAAATGTTTAATTTCTATTATTTCTTTAAATATAAATGGTTGAGGATGCTCCTTATAGCACAGTAAAAAGTAGTTCCAGTGTAATTCTAATTTCTTTTATTAAAAAAAACTGGCTTTTGAAATTAAAAAAATTAACACTTGCACATCATAAAAGAATTAAACAGGTTAAAAGTGTTTATGTTGAAAAATAATTATCACTCATTCCTACCCTGGGTTCTGATCTCCCTCCCCAAAGCATTTTATTTTGTAAGAGCTTTTCTACACACATGCTTGTGCACACATTTGCATGTTGAATTGTTTTTCCTGCGATTTTTGAATTTTTTGCGATTTTTGAATTTTTAATAAAGCCTCCCAACTGAAAATAAAGTGTCAGTACTTAATTTCTGAAGAGATATCCTACAATACCCGTGCTGGATTACTAAAATTAGCAAAACTATTCCAGCAGCTATCAATCGCAGCTCCTCACCTTCAGAGTTGGTAAAAGGAGACTAGACTTTGACAGCTGACTAAAGACAGTCTTTAGGATGGAGAGTAGAGAGATTTGGGTCTGGTGGAGAGTGGTGTGCCTTTTCTCTGCCTCCTCCCTTAGGAGGAGGGAAAAGGGACTCTCCTTTCTCCTGGGGCCAAGCCATGTGTTATCTCTAGAAGACCACTCAGACTTATTAGAAGGGGTCTCTAAGAAGGCAAAGTCAGCATCTCAGTTCCCTACTGGGAGTTTTCTAGATAGGACCTGGTTTTGCCATGGACCAGGGTTAAGTTTGATGAGAAAGTTCATGATGTAAATCACCATTTATGCCCTGGTGGCAGGGAGCACACATGGACACAGAAGCCTGCTTCTTGCCTAGAGCATCCCGGAGGCACAGGAAGGAGAGGGGGCAGTAATAGAGCAAGCCTGCACTACATCCACTTGGCCTGGAAGATGTGTGAGTTTATCACGAGCCAAATGGACACTACAGAAAGTAACTTGACTTTCTGAAGCCTCTTGATAAACTCCAAGAAAATCAGGTGGGGATGGTGATGAGAGGACTCTAGTAATGGGAGGCTTTGGGGTATATCAGTAGGGGCAGTGTCCCCACAAGCTAATGTTGGAGCTTAATTCCCAATGTTCTATTTGAAAGGTGGGGCTTTTAAGAGGTGATTGGACCATGATTGCTATGCACTTGTGAGTGGATTAATCCACTTATGGATTAATGGGTTAATGGATGAATGGTTGTCCTGGGAGTGGCACTAGGGGCTTTATAAAGAGAACAAGTGAGCATGTTAGCATGCTCTTGCCCAGCCCTTGCGATATGATTGCTTCCATCACCATAGGACTCTGTAGAGAGCCTCCACCAAGAAGAAGGCCCTGACCAGATGTGCTCTCCTGGACCTGGGACTTCTCAGCCTCCAAAATTATGAGAAATATATCTCATTTTTTAATACATTATCCAGTTTCAGATATTCTGTTATAAGCAACAGAAAGCAGACTAATACAGGCAGCAATGAGAGAGTTTCATAAGAGCTCAACTGAAGGGGCCAAGGCTCACATCAGGGACTATGTAGTGTGGAGGTTTTCTTGGAAGAGCCATAATACACCGCAAATTACATCTAGCACTTGGTACCTGCTATACTGACATTTAGTATGAATAGATTACATCAATCACTTAAGAGATTTTAGCCTCTCTTCTTCCAGTTCCACCTCTGATAGTGGATGAGACCCTGAAGCAGCATAGTGAGAGAAGGTATACAGTTTTCTTTTACCCTTTAAGATATGTTAGATATCTCTTAAATGACTATATTAGGGAAATGCTAGCTGCTGCAACAGATAAATTCCTAAATCTTAGGGGCTTAGCTCATTAGAAGCGTATTCTTTGTTCACATGATCAACAGCAGACTTCCCTCCGATTGGTTATTTGAGGCCCTGGGCCCTTCCTCTAGAAGATTTGCATTCTGAACACATGGCTTCCAAGCTGGTTATGTTCTTCTGCATTAAACAGAGGGAAAGAACATAGAGGTGAAATGTGGGAGATTGTGTGGGATAGGCCCAGATGGACACACACCATCTTTTTCCATGTTCCGCTGAACTCTGTACATAGGCACACCCGTCTGCAAGGACGATTTGGAAATATAGTCTCCTTCTGTGAACGGTATGAAGAGTAAACTGCTTTGGTGATTAGCTTACTAACTAAAAAGTAGTAAGCTAGTGTATTTACATTTACCTTCAAAATAGCTACAGATTATTCTATTTTATGGCTATTCCGTAATTTATATGTCCTGATCTCTATTTGGTAGACATATAAATGTTTTCCAGCATTTTTTCTGTTTCAAACAATGCTGCAAAGAACATCCTTGGGCACATGTGTAAATATGTCCCTAATATTCATTCTTAGAAGTGAAATTGCTAGTCAAAAGGGTATAAACAATTTTGAATTTTTATCATTGTTGCCTTCCAAAGAGATTCATATCAATTATACACTTACCAATAATGTGTGAGGTTGTCTACTTGCCCTAACACCTTGCCAGCACTGCATTATCAACACTACATATCTATGTCAATCTTATAAGAAAATTAGTGTTTCATTGTTATTTTAATGTTCATTTCTTCCTGTGAATAAATGAACATTTTATTTATGTGGATTTATTAGTCGCAATTATTCCTTAATGCTGTTGTAGATATCTTCTACAGCTAGTTTTTTCCTCGTAAAGCAGGGGAAGCAGATTTGTCCACTGCCACTTAACCAACTCTGTGGCTTTGAACTACTGATCACTTTGCCTTACTTGTGCTTATGTTTCTCATTTGGAAAATTAGAATGTTAGATTTGATTTTTTTAAAACAAGGTTATCTAAGTTTATATCACTCCATTAATATCTGTAAAAGAAAATTTACCAGCAATGAAACTTTAGGATAGGAATAAGCTATTCACAGATTTCTTAATGAAGAAAAAGACACCACTGGAAGTAATACCAGAGGCATTCAATGCGTTTAAAAGCTATAATGCTCACCATAACATTGGTGTAATGCTGTATAGTATGATACCTAATAATCCAGCAAAAACAGATACCACATTACACAATAAATATTTTCAGAAGCCAAGAGAATAAAAAAATTAATTGAAGTTTTCAGTTTCATATCATCTGCTTTTACATTGTGATTAATCTTGTAAGGATCTCTCTATTAAGCAAACAAGTTGGAAAGTAAAGTATTAAACAAATTTTTTAATAGAAACATAAGCAAGAATAAAAACTAGAATAAAAATTACTGATGTTTATTTCTAAAGATGTTTGTTGCTTAATTTTCTTCATGTAAATGTAAAATTTAATTAGCATTTTTCTATAGGCGGAATCTTAGGGCTCAAATTACATATGTGGGATCAATTTGCATTTCACAGTTGCAATCTCTATTCACAACTCTATTACTTCACTTCCACCTTTCCACCCACTTATGAGATTCAGAAGGAAGAAAGAACTCCAAGGCTTACTACAATGGAGAGCAGTGCTGGTAACATAAAGCAGATCTTCTGATTCCAAATACGGGGCTCTTTTTTGCAGCACTTTTAAGTAAATTAGAGTAGAACCCTTATCTCTGTGTTCACCTCTCATTGCCCTGACTGAATTCAGTGCAGATGGTGTGTATTTAGTACTTTTAAAGAAAATTGATATGTAAATAAATAACCAAATAAAGAAAGGAAAAATCACACTCTTTAATTACTAGGCATGAATTGCCATCAATTTCTTATTAATGCATTTAAAATAATAAAGCATTTTCATGTGAAACTGGAATGTAAATATTGACCCTAACATAGTCTTGAAGTTACATTTAAGTGGCATCACATCTAAACAAAATCAACATAAAAAATAGTGCTTCATGACTTAGAGACTGTAATCATCAAACCTGTATTTTGCACAGTTGCTTTTATGCATGTTTAAGTATTTCCCTGTGGAATATGTTAAAAGCCAATAAATTCAGTGGCCATTTGGAATGCCTGACAGTAGCTTTACATTAGGTTGCAGTAATGCCATAGGCATCCATGGAGGTCAATCTGCAGAATCCCTCTGGCCACAAGAGAGATGTGAGCATTGTGCAGAAAGAAGAAACACATTTTCTATAAAAGAGACCAATTAGAAAACAACATTCTTATCTCAAGAGAACAACATTCCCAGACGGTTTTTCAATGGTTGGGAATTGGTAGTTTATTAAATGAACCAAAACTGTCACCTTGTCACTGAAAAACAAATTGCCAATGAGGTGTATGGGCAAGTCTTTTTTAAGTGACAGACAGAAGGAAGGGAGGTGACACCACATGGTAGCTATTTGCTTAGAAGTGGTAATAAAAGATTCTGGAAGGCTTGAAAAGGGGATATTAAATCATGTTAGTTTATAGCTCTCATTATCCCTTGTCCAGAAAACAGCAGTGCCTCCTGAGGCTGGCGTCACTCTCTCCAGACCATCTTCCTCACAATACACTCTCCACAAGAATGCTGGAGAGGAAGGAAGGGCAGAACTGATCATGAGCAAGTACTTTTAGATCTACTTTCAAAATATATCTTGAATGTGACTGCTTCTGACCACTGCAAACACCCTAGGCTAAGTCAGCATTGTCTCTTGTCTGGATGACTGTGACCAGACTTCTATTTATGTTGCTTTTGTTTTTGTCCCTCTGCAATCTTTTTGCCATATCACAGCCAGAAAGCTCCATTTAAAGAAAATCAGGTGCTTCTGTTCCCATTGCTTTTCAGGTTTATACGATTGGACTCCCCGGCTCTCTTACTGACCTCGTTTCCTAACCTCTTACCAACCTTCCATTCCAATTTCTTGAAATTCCATGAAGAGTTTACTGTTTTGGCCATCTCTGTGCTTTGCTTATTTTGTTTCTTTTACTTGCAATCCTCTTCCTTACTTCAGGCTTCCTTCAAAAGGAGAATCTGGGCACAATTTACCCCTATCTTGAAATCTGTGATTCTGTTTTTGCATGCCACGTCATTGTGACCTCATGATTTCTACAGGAAAAAGACATTCAGTCACAACACTACTACCAACAGTATCTACCCAATTTAACCATCTATTTTCAATACAGCACTTGGAGAAGAGTGGGTGGTGTCAGACCAGAGAGTCTCGGGCTTCCAGTCTCTGAGTCACATGTATTCAGCTTGGAAGAGGAAAGGCCCTACTGGCTGAACTTCAGGGATTAAGAGCTAAAGTCAAAGGGTACATCAATGACTTTGCCCTATTTACTGAAGGTAAAAACAGAAAGGGGCTGTTAAGACCTTTGCTGATGATCACCTGGGGATGGGGTGATCCTTTTTACTCTCATCCACTTTGCTCCTACCACCATACTTGCACCTCACCCTCCCGATGAAGGAGGAATCATTTTTACCTATGTTAGGTTCTCCTTCCAACAACCACTCCAAATATCTGAGAAAATAAATCCTTCCTTTTCATAGGTTTTTGAAAATGCTAAGTATATGAGTTTTTTTATTGCTATGTAAAAATTACCACATGCTTTATGACTAAAAACAACACCCCTTATTACCTCACAGTTTCTGTAGGTCAGAAGTTGGGTGAATTGACCTGGTTCCCTGCTCAGGGCTTCACAAAGCCAAAAACAAGGTGTTGGCCTGGCTGTGCTTTTCTCTGCAGGCTTGGGGCAAGAGTCTGATGCCAAGTTCATTTGGGCTGTTGGCAGAATTTGGTTCCTTGTAGCTGTAGGTCTGAGGTCCTGATATCTTACTGGCTGCCAGCTGGTGGCTGCTCTTTGCTATTAGAGGCTGCTCACATTTCTCCTCACCTGGCATCTCCAAATCAGTAAGAGCTCATTGAGTTTTTCTCATGCTTTGAATTTCTCAGACTTTCTCTTCTGCCTCTAAGGCTTATGTGATTTCATAGGGCCCCCCAAATAATCCCTATCTTAATGTCAACCTGTGTCCAGATTCCAGGGATTAGGGTGGGATATTTTTAAGGGATCATTTCAGAAATTCTGCCTTTGCCATTAACCTAACTCAGGCATTCATGAATGCACTCAAGAAATATTCTCTCATAATCACTCTTTACACTTAAATGTACTATTTCTGGCAATATACAAATAAAATCATTCATTCAAAATACTTGGATTCCAATTTTCAGGCCTTTCCAAAAGTAATCACCTTGTCCAACTAATCACCAGGGAAAGGATCACAGTTTCTTGCTGGGGCAAAATGACACTTTAAGAGGGATTTCCCAGTTTTAACTCAGAAATCTCCTTTTCTTATTCATGTGGCAAGTACTTAATCTTCGTCTGATGACAGTACAAATCTCTCCGGTTGTGAGAGGCTTCTGTGTTTTCCTCAGGCAGAGATAGTACCTTTGCTCTATTTCCATAAAGCCTACTTCATGCCTCTTTAGGTCTCTTAACATTTTGAGCTATAATTTGTAATTCTGTCTTTCCCTCCATTAGTGGATTTAAATTCCCTGAAGGTAGATCTATGAAGGCAGATATGTGGCACTGGGACAACTCCCTACAATGTAGTAGGTGGTTAAAATATATTTGCTAAATGAATAAGATGGCAGGATTAGAATGGGATACAAGGGATGGGGTCACAATTTAAAACAAGATCAGGGGACTTTATGGGGCGCGATTAAATTTGGCAACTTTATGTTTATGGTAATGATATTAAGTTAATAATTTCTGTAGCAGATACTTGCTCTTTCACGTACTATATTTAATTTTATTCTTATGTCACCCCACTGAGGTAAGCAGGTATTACAGGCATTTTACAGATGAAGAAAATTCATCATAAGTAAGTTGTCCAAGTTCAAGCAGAGCCAGCACTTGGTCTCTAGCTGGAAGGTAACATGACAAAGCAGGAAGGAAATGAGTTGTAGAGTCAGACAGGCCTAGACTTTCAGCAGCCATGTGACTTGTAAAGTTAATTAACTTTTCTGAGATTAAAGTTTTTACATTTGTAAGATGCAGATATTGCACACCTTAGATGATTAAGATATTCTATCAGTCAATGAATTCATATATTTTGATGTAAGAAAAATTTCTAGAAACATACTTGGCTTATATTAAGAACATAATAAATGTTGTTTTACTTCTACTTTTATTTGTAAGACCAATATAGCAAAATATGTAGTCTTCAGTACCTCTCTCTATATACTTTTTGAGTTATTATTTTTTTTCCTTTTTACTCTCATCCACTTTGCTCCTACCACCATATGCAAAGAGATCTTTTGCTACACTCAATTCATACAGGATGCAAGAATAGAAATCTTGCAAATTCATTTTCACTAAAGTACTAGCACACAATAACAGCAATAAAATAATATTAGTGGCTTCAATTGACCGAGCACTGTACATGCCTTAAGTTTACATGCATTGCTTATATTTGTAACAAATTTGCAAGTTAGGTATGATAGCCTCCATTTTTAGAAAAAGAAATTAAAACTCAAAAGTTTAGTAACTTGTCGAAAGCTGCATAGCTAGGAAGCAAAGCAGCTGGTATTTAAACCCAGCCAGAACTGACTTCAGTGTCGGACTTTCTCTGCTATACTTAGTTTCCTTTTCCTTTCAAGAAGAGTATCTGGTTAGCTGGCCTCTGGTATTGGATGGGAATATTCTTGGTTGGGAAGTCTTCTAAAACCTTCTCAAGTCTCAACATGTAGGTAACTCCTGGAATCTCTGGTCTTCAATGATCCCTAGACCCTGTTGTGTTAAGATAGGGACCCCATTTTTTGCAGGCCCTTTTTCTTAGAATTGCACAAATGATTTTTAGCTGCCATCAGAATCTGTCAGGTGGCCCCGAGTAGGATCAGGTGGGATTTTCCTGAGGATTATAAGGGTAATCTTGGACTTGGACAGAAGGAGGAAAGAAGAGGTCCTAGAGATTGTCGGGCTTTAAAAACTAACGCCACCTTAAGTGACATTACAAGTGGATTAAGGTGGCAGCCTAAGACAGCGCTGGGAGGAAGTAGGGTGGGGGTGTCTGCGGGAACCTTGCCTTAGCCCTTATTGGCCAAATACACGCTTCAGGCGCTTGAGGTTGCAATAGCTAGGCATTGAGACAGGATGCATGCTCTCTTGACCTTTAAGCTGATAAGATTATGTAAAAAACCTCCCCTCCCCATCTGCCTATAAAAGCAAGTGCTTGTGTGATAATAAACGGAACTGCTCGACAGAACCCCCACTGCGTCTGAGTGTCCTTTTACTGGGCTGGTTTGGGGCCGGCGGTGTGCTCACCTCTCTTCACGGCTCTCTTCCCCCGTCTCCTTCCAAAGGGGGCAGGAGGGAAAGAGGAATCCCAGGCTGTTCGCTCGCCCACCAAAAGCAACGAGGCTAGGGCTGTTCCGGTCGGCTGCTGGCGGACCCGACAAGAGATGAGTCTTAATTCTGGACAAATGGAAGACTGAACAAATTCAAGTTAAGCAAACAAATATCCTGATGTTTAGTTTGAGATATTACTTAGTGAGATAAGAAAGAGTTCATGGAGTTAAGGCTGGGCTCTGGAGAGGGAGGACTAGGTTAGGAAGAAAGGGTGGTGAATTGGAGCAAAGAGAGGAGACTACACCAATATAAAGGCTGTCTGTGTCTGTATTTTGGACTTTTCTATTAGGAGCATAATGTATATGAGACAAAACAATATTTAATATAAAAATCTTAATAAACTTTCTTAATGTGTGATTAATACACAAACCAACATTGAAAATAAAAATTCTAACTAACTCAGTTCTGGACATATTTTAATAGTCCTGATTCTGGGTCAATGAGGGAGTCTTGGGAATGGAGAGGGGCCACAAAAGGAAAGCTGGTAACTAGAAAATTGCCTATTTGAAAAAGCAATTTTACATCCCACATTGTTTTCCTTCTAGCTTAGTCAGGTAAATTCCTAAACATTTAGAAAACGCTGTTGGTTAAAAAAAAAATGCACACTCTATATTTATAGAACTGTGCAGAACGTAGCAAGAGTGAACAACTGAAGAACATCAATCATGATAGCATATTTTTCCCATGATGATTAAAAATGATATCCATAAGGACTATTACCAAGGTATGTGTGTTTTCATTTGAGGTGCTCCTATTAGGATACAGAAGAGGTAATTAAACATTAGAGAGATTTTACTCCTTATGCATTATACTTTTAACTAAAGAATGTCTTGAATACCAAGTAGCCTTTGCTGTATTATGCCAATTATGCTTCTGGGTTGTTCATAATCATATTTTCCCTTAGAGGAAAGAGGTCATTTTATGTCTTTTTATTTCACTATTAAGTAATGTCATTAGTTAGGTTCTAGTTATCCCTTTCTCTTAGATAAAATTAAAATACATGAAAGACAAAATGATTGGATCATTTCTCTTGGGAAAAATACTTTTTGAATTTGGTTTCCTTATAGCACATATATGCTTCAATCAACTTTATATTTGTCTTTTCAATTTCTGCACCCTACTGGGCAGCCATTGAAGGCCCTGGGCAGGACAGAATAGGGTCAGAGAGTCATATTCTGGAAGAATACAGGATAGTGTTTAGGTCCAGCAAATGACACTGGACTTTCCATAGGAAAAGGGAGCTGACAAATGGTCATTGAAATAATTACCTCAAATTAAGGAGACAGTGCTTTCAGAAACTGATAAAAACAAGTTTAACAAATGTGTTTTGGCAAGTATTCTGCTTTCCTTTAGAAGTGAGACACCTGTCAGGAGAATTGATAACTTGCTTTTATATTAATTTGCCATCCTATAGTCAAAATAAAGCCAACATCTATTTTATGCTAAGTAATAGGGAATTATTTAATATTTGAACAAAGAAACGTGAGTCAAGTAATGTATGATGGCCATAAATGTGTCACTTGCTCTGGGTTGATGAAAGAACTTGGTTCTGTTTGCTCGTTGGGAAGATGAACTAGAATTATCTGCTATAAGAAATATTTCAGCTCCTACTCAAATCAAACTAATGCAATGAGAAAAGAATACCATTAATTTAATTTATGTCCTGGTTTGAAGCTCAGATTGCACATTGAGCTTGGAGAACATTTTTAAAGTTCATTGATAGTGATGCAATTGAACTCAATTATTATTGGAAATTTTATCTAGTAAGTTAAACTGAAATGACTACATTAAGACAATTTTCTTGCCCCAGTTTCATTTCTTTGTTTTAGCTATTGATCAATTCAGGTAAACTGTACACCAAACTAAAGGATATAAAGCAATGGTTTAAAATATAGCAATAAAGAGAAAGCACCTCTAACTTTTGCATCATAGAGGAATTTAATTAGATGAAGAGAATTTTTAGTCACAGGTGGATAATTTTCATCATCTTTCCTTTGTTCTAATACCCATGCACAGTCTTTGATTGATTGCTGAACCTGCCACACCATCAGGAGTACTCCTCAGCCATGGTAGGAAGTAACTTGAACCTTCAATAAGGTAACATATTTGGAAGTGAGAAAAACAGCTAATACCTAGAATACCGAAATGAATTTGTGAATATAGAAATAAGAAACTTATCTTTGTTAAGAGAGACTTTTAGTTTCAAAATTTCACTGGGTTATTTTGATGTAGAACTTAACAACCTTTATTCCCCAAAGAAAAAAGCCCAGTATACCCAAACGGTGTGTATTTGGAAAATAGGAAATGTTTTCTCTGCTGATTTTTAAACTCAGGTTCTGCTCATTTTCAAATCAGTAACTTATTTCCTGCTACTTCATATTATGTAAATATAAAGTGTTGCACTCCCCTGTATTTTTAGGTAGGTAACATTAGCTTGAAACTTTATCCTTGATTTTAGATAAAAGAATCACTTAGAAAAAGAGAGATATGCACGTGAAAGCCAGTATCTAAAAATAGTTTCTAAATATGAAGCAAAAAAAAGAACTGTAGTCTTCCTTAAATTAGAGATGTGCCAGAATGTTGATGTGGAGGCATAAAACTCAGTTACGGAAAGAGGATGAAAATGGAAAAAAAGTGCTCCTGAAAAAAGAAGAGTTTAAAATTTTTATTTATAAGAATTCTAAGAAAATTAAATACTCCTAACTAGATCTTTACTACTACCTTATATAAAAGATTCTGATTTGAAAATGCCCCCCCCCACACACAAATTAAGGCAGGATGATATTTATAAATGTAACTGTGAAATGCATGGTTCCAACAGACTACAAAAAGTTTAACATGCAGGTAGCTTGATATAAAATTGTAAACCAAACAAAAAGAATCACTATGAAATTATATGACAGATACTTGTAATTTCACTCAGTTAAATACATCTGTGTTAGAGATATAGTCTATAAAAGTAACACAGTGATTGTTGTATGGTATAGAATGAGCAGTTATGTATTTATACACTAGTCTTCTTTCTCCCAGGAGGGTTGTAAATGATTATGAGTTCTTGGCTTTCAGTGTTCTGAGAAAGGCATGTTGTGTAAATGTGAAAATTCTCAAATGTGCTGTCATTAAAAAAATCCTGAAAACTATTTAAATGCAAAAAAACAAAAACCAAGTATTTTTTACTGGCAATTTTTTTTTTTTCCAATTGTAGGGCATAAGAACTCAGGAACTATGCTAAGATTTGTTTTTATTCTTTAATGCAAATAAGATTAATAAGTTAATACCCAAAATAGAATATTTTCTATTTCTGTGAAAATATAAGTGATTAAGAGCATCTATGCCTATTTGTGCATGACTGGTGCTGAATTTCAAATAGGGGTCGGAATGTGGTGGGCTGGGGAGAGAATCTAGTCTGCAGATGTATTTTCTGAGTCTAGAAATCTAGAAATTTCAAGATAAATGGTATTAATATGTACTAGCTATTTACAGAATCTTGTTCCTTTAGGAGCTGTCTTTTCTCTTCCTCTGTTCAATGTTTTCTTTTAATCTACCATTTTTTTTTCTTCTTATGACACTCTAACTTAGCAATGCAGGCTAATCTTTGGAAGCTGAAGCCTCTTTACAAAGTTTTCAAGATAATCCAGTGACAATAAAATATGGCTATGAAATGTGGTGAATGAGATAGGAATGTGGACTATAGATGATGGGATGCCATCCCTATCCAATCATTTGATTTCCAAACTCAAGGACCCATACCGATTTATTAATACCATCCTCATATAAAAAAAGATTTTCATGCTGCTGAAATCCAAAAGAAATTTCTTATATTTGTCTTCGAACACTTGTTGGCATAATGCACATTAAAAGGAAGAATCTCTTAAAAAATAAAAGAAAGAATCTTTTTTTTATTCACGTACTTTTTATAATTAACTTTGATGAAAATCAAGAGCATAATATTAAGGAACATCTTAATGAGGGCGATTCTGTCAGGGGATTAAAAAACAGGGACTTCTGATCATCTAAATTAATTTAATAGTAGACGGTAGAACAACTACCTACAGCCAGGATTTATCCTCCATTTTGATAATAGAAACACAATCACTTATTCCCCCATTGCTGTCCCATCTGCCCGGAATCATAGAGCGAAATATAACATCATTACAACAATGATAAGTAAATGGTTTGGCCCAGGTGATTAAATTTTTCCTTCTGTCATTGGTCCTTACTTTTAAATTTTATTTTATTGTTCTTACGATGTCTATGCTTTTTGTGGCACATTTTATAAGAGCCATTTTAGAATGAAGTGGGGCATAAATATATAAAATTTGGTCATATAGAGTGTCTTGGAAAAAAATGGAAAATTGTTTAATTCTTTTAAGAATTCAAAAGTTAGTTGTAAAAAGAAATACAGAGGTATAGATGTACAAAAAGAAGTGTCCTGGGAAAGGAGTTTACCAGGTTCCAGGAGCTAATAGTTTTGGGTGGAAAGAGATAGAAGCACTGAACTCTGGGGGTAGTGACTCTATCACCAGATGTCGGGCTTCCTGTCAGTGTGCCAGTTGCTACACATCTGTGGCTATTGTTATTTACAGATGTCTGGAACTAGGGTTATAGAAACTGTTCACACTATGTATTGAGCTTTTTTGCCTAAAATCATAAAAGTGAGGCAAAAGTGAGATCAGATGGATTTGAAAATAATCTGTTTTGCATTCAAAAAATTATGTGATGTTTATGGAATTCAGAAAATCTGTTAGAAGCTTTATTTACAGTTGGCCTGCTTTGGGAACAAACATTGGCTTGCCGTATGTGAACCCCTAATCCAAATCAGAAGTTCGAACTTTGAGCTCTTTGGGCCATAGGGAATTGAGAGAGAGACCAACAGTTCTCTCTGGTTTAACAAACCTTGAAGCTACATTACTCTAAGATAACTTCTTTTTTCTTTTTTTTTCATTGGTTGCAGATATTCATGGGGAACAAAGCAAATTGTCACCACTTGTGCCTAATATGTGATGGCCAGATCCATACTGACAGCATGCCTATATACCACAAATTGTGATTATACCCTGTGTCCCCCACCCAATTATCCCCCCAATTATCCTGACCTCCCTCCCCATCCCCCTTTCCCCACTCCACTTTTATCCCTAGGTATGTTCTCTCCCTCTGCAAGTCCAATGCGCCACTGTGGTCTTTCTCTCCTTCCTTCTTTCTCTTTTATCTCCCACTTATGAGTGAGTACATGCAGTATTTATCCCTCTGTGCTTTGCTTATTTCACTCAACATAAGTTTCTCCAACCTCATCCACATTGCTGCAAAATGGGAGAATTTTATTCTTTTTTATGGCAGAGTAGTATTCCATGGTACACCACATTTTCCTTATCCAATCATCCAATGATGGACATTTAGGTTGGTTCCATATCTTGGCTATTGTAAACAGAGCTATGATGAACAGGGGAATGCAAGTATCCCTTTGACATGATGATTTCCATTCCTCTGGGTATATACCCAGAAATGGGATTGCTGGATCATATGGAAGATCTATCTGTAGTTGTTTGAGAAAACTCTGTACTGTTTTCCATAGTGGTTGTACTAATTTACAGTCCCCCCAAAGGTGTAGGATTGTTCCCTTCTTTCCACATCCTTGCCAGCATTTGTTATTCTCTGTCTTTTTGATTACAGCCAGTCTAACTCAGGTGAGATGATATTTCAGTGTGGTTTTAATTTGCATTTTCCTGATGACAAGTGATGTTGAGCATTTTTTCATGTACCCATTGGCCATTTGTATGTCTTCCTTTGAAAAATGTCGACTCAGTTCCTTTGCCCATTTTTTAATTGGGTTATTTGGTTTTTTTTTACTGTGTAATTGTAATTGCTTGAATTTCTTGTATATTATGGATATTAATCTCTTGTCAGATGTATAGTTAGCAAAAATTTTCTCCCACTTTTAGGTTGTTTCACTCTGTTGATTGTTTCCTTTGCTTTGCAGAAGCTTTTTAGTTTTATATAGTCCCATTTATTTATTGTTGCTTGTGCTTTCAGGCTTATGTTAATGAGGTCTGTGCCCAGACCTAGTTCCTAAAGTGTTTCACCTATATTTTCCCTTAGTATCTTTACAGTTTCAGGTCTTATACTTAAGTCATTAATCCATTTTGAGTTGATTTTAGTATATGGTGAGAGGTGCATGTGTAGTTTCATGCTTCTGCATGTGGATTTCCAATTTTCCCAGCACTACTTATTGAAGAGGCAGTCTTTTTCCCAGTGTATGTTTTTGTTCCCTTTGTCAAATATCAGAGGTCTGTTAGCCTGAGGGGTAATTTCTGGGTTCTCTATTCTGCTCCACTGGTCTGACTGTCTATTTTTATGCCAGTACCATGCTGTTTTGGTTACTATAGCTTTGTAGTACAATTTGAAGTCAGGTAGTGTTATGCCTCTAGCTTTATTTTTCTTTGGTCAGGATTGCTTTGGCTATTTGGGGTCTTTTGTTGTTCCATATGAATGTTGAGATTGTTTTTTGCATTTTTGTGAAGGATGCCATTGGTATTTTGATGAGGATTGCATTGAATATGTAGATTGCTTTGGGTAGTATAGGCATTTTTCACAATGTTAATTCTTCCAATCCAAGAGCATGGAATGTCTTTCCATCTTTTTGTGTCTTCTTTAATTTCTTTCAATAGTGGTTTGTAGTTCTCATTGTAGCAATCTTTCACTTCCTTGGTTAAATTGATTCCTAGGTATTTTGTGTGTGTGTGACTATTGCAAATGGCTTACTTTCCTGATTTCTCTTTCTGTTAGCTCAATATTGGAGAATATAAGTGCAACTGATTTGGGGGCATTTATTTTGTGTCCTGTAATATTACTGAAGTTATTAACCAGCTCTAGGAGTTTTTTGATAGAGTCGTTAGGTTTTTCTATATAGAGTATCATGTCATCTGCATATAGGGACAGTTTGACTTCATCTTTTCCAATCTGGATGCCCTTTATTTCTTTCTCCTGCCTGATTGCCAGATAAAGACACAACAAAAAAAGAACATTACAGGCCATTATCCTTGATGAACATAGATGCAAAAATCCTCAACAAAATATTAGCAATCAGAATACAGCAACACATCAAAAAAATTATACACCACGATCAAGTGGGTTTCATCTCAGGGATGCAAGGATGTTTCAACATACAAAAGTCAATAAAGGTGATACATCAGATCAATAAACTCAAGGACAAAAACCATGTGATTATCTCAATAGGTGCTGAAGGAGCATTGGACAAAATTCAACATCCCTTCATGATAAGGACTCTCAACAAATTAGGTGTAGAAGGAAAATATCTCAACACAATAAAAGCCATCTATGACAAGCCCACCGTATCACTCTGAATGGGAGAAAACTGAAGACTTTTCCCTTAAGAACAGGAGCAAGACAAGGATGTTCAGTCTCACCACTTCTATTTAACATAGTACTAGCGGTACTAGCCAGAACAATCTGACTTTTTTCCAGGAAGTAAAATTCTGTGCCTCATTAAAATATGTCAGATTGCATGAAGAGCTGACTAACATGGGAGAGAGATGGACTTCTATCTGACTTTGGTTTTTCTGAGCAAAATTCCCTGACCCTCAGCAGCACCAAAGGGAACACTGCAAATTGCATGTTGTGAGAAACTGGTGTTAATCAGTGCCAAGCAGGCCTGCCCGGAGGTTGTGGCAGTTGGATAAAATGAACTGATTCTGTCTCTGTTCCTTGTGAACTTCTTGGTCACTCTGTAAGCTTTTCTTCCTTCAGTACATGTTCTCATGAGAATAGCAGATATTTGACTATTTATAAGCTAGTATTCAGTTTATAACACATAATCAGAAAATTGCATTTTGGATGAAGTTTTTCTCTTTTCAGGATATGAGCAGTGAAAGGTCAGTTCCGAAGTTTAGCCTTAGAAAACACTTTACTGCATATCTAAGTTACTTTCTCCAACCTGGTCTTTATTAGCAACAAATCTAATATTTTGACCTTCTTTATACACCTTTCTCTATTGATTCTGAATTGGCTCAGAATTGGTTCAGTTCCATAAAGACTTATTCCTTAGAATCACCATATGATCCAGCAATCCCACTTCTGGATATAGTCCGAAAGGAATGGAAATCATCACGTTGAAGGGATATCTGCAGTCCCATGTTTATCACAGCTCTATTTACAATAGCCAAGTAATGGAACTATCGTAAATGTTCATCAACGGATGACTGGATAAGGAAAGTGGTATATACACACAATAGAATAGTATTCAGCCATAAAAAAAGAATGAAATTCTGCCATTTGCAGCAACATAGATGAGCTAGGAGAAAATTATGTTAAGTGAAATAAGCCAGGCACAGAAAGAGAAATACCACATGTCCTCACTCATAAGTGGGAGCTAAGAAACAAAGAAAGAAAGGAAGACCATAATAAAATGTTGAACTTTTAGAATGAGAGAATAGACCTATAGTTACCAGAGGTTGGAAAGGTGGAGGGTCGGGGGGATAGGGAGTAACTGGGTAAGGGACACAAAAAGTAATTATGATTATAATGATGAACATGTTAATAATATTTATTTGATCATCACATACTGTGGTCAAATACTGATAGTCAGCTCTGTACCCCATAAATATGTATACATAAATACAGAAAAAAGACATTCCTTAACTTTTTAAAAGGATGCACTTCACTTTTCTTGACTGTTTCAAGGGAAATGTATCCAACTAATGCAACAAGTTAAAGGAAAGGTAACATTTGAGAAAATGGTTCAAGTGGAAGGCCCTATCAATTGATCATGGGTTCTGCTAAGTTCATGCAACTGTGCACACATCCTCACACTGGGGCTTTGGGTGACATGTAGCACCAGCTGCACACCTTTTTTTCTTGGTGACTGATTTTATCAGACCATATTCTCAAGTTCTTTGCATAGCTGTTCTGTGTTGAGCCATGTCAAGTTCCCTTTTGCTACTGATGCCTGTGACAAATGTTATAGGCCCTTGAGGTTTTTTTTATAATCCCCTAAAGCAAATTTATCCAGGACCCTAGCATTATTAATTTGTGAAAAATGTCCATCACCTACCACAGAGATTACATTTCTGATGGATAGCTGTATTTGTAATCTTACCTCGCCATTTAGCAAAGTAGCTTAATACCATGCAAGAATTATCTTTTCATTTCACAGCTAGGTGGTGCATACCGTAACAATGAGACACGTTTGAATGAATGAATGATTTTCTTCCATGGCACATCTAGAAATAATTAAGTAACCAATAGCTTTACTGAGCTCATCCTTCTTAAGGTCAGTGCTGCTATAGTTAACTATGAGAATAGCTTTTAAAAATTTTATTCATTCATTCATCAAATTGGTGGTCTGTCTTTTAGTTAACATATGATAATTAGGTTAGGAGGGAATGGGATTCTGCAGATTGTTTAGTATATCGAAGTTCTGACAAATCTGAAATCATGCTGTCCAATCTATAAGCCACAGCTGAGTTGGATTCAAACAGTATTGAATCTCATCTATTCACACATTTGTAATTTTGGTAAAGTGATTTAAAGTTTCTAAGCTTCGGTTTTCTTATGAGTAAAAATGTATGTTCTGTTTTTCTCCATGGTAATTTTGCATGGCAATGTGTAGTTTTGTTGTTATTTCGTGTTTTGATTGAGAAAAGCTGACACCTACTTCTCCTCCCTCCGTAAAGGCAGAGAGTAGAAGACAAGTAAAAGAGTGTGTGTCAAAGACTTTTGATAGGTCAAGTGACAAGAGGACTGAACAGGTTTTACTGACTTTAGTAGTGTGGAAGCTACTGGTGACATCAGTAAAATAAAGGACAATGGTAACTCCAGTGGTAAGGTTAAAAGGTGGAGCAAATGAGAATTGAGAAATTTGAGACAATGAGTAGAGATAGCTCTTTTGAGAAGTTGGCAGTGTAGAAAAAGGGTGGTTAGAGAGTTGTTTTAGTCTGTTTCTGTCGCTTATAACAAAATTCCTGGGACTGGATAATTTGCAAAGAAAAGGAAATTTATTGCTTACAGTTTCAGAGGCTGGGAAGTCCAAAGTCCCAGCAATACATCTGATGAGAGCCTTGTCCTGGTGGTAACTGCAGAGATTCAGGGTATCACATGGTGAATACGGTGGTGCAGAGAAAGGTAGACTCTCACACGCTCTCCTTTTTTAAAGCCCTAAGAACCACACCTCTGACTACCATTATTAACTCATTCACTACTGCATGGTCCTACAATCTAATTACCTCTTTAAGGCCCTGCCTTTCAATTACCATAAATAGGATTTCTCACCCTCTCAACACAGTTGAAGTGGGAATTAAGCTTCTAATACATGAACTTTGGTGGACACAATTCAATCAATCCACAGCAGGAGGTAAATGGACAGGAACGTGTTTCCAGGGAGTGTGGCTTTTATTGTTGTAGTTATTGTTCTGGTTGTGCTTGTATTTATAACAAATATCCAGAAAATGTTAAAATGCTGATAAGAATGACCCAACACAGACAGAAGGGTTGAAGATACAAGAGAGACAGAATAATCAATAGTATCTGATTTCTAAAAAAGTATACACTATAGTAGAACATTTGTGGAGAAACTGGCCTTTATTGAGAAGGAAAGAGGGGAACTTGAGCGCTGACTCAGGTAGGCTTGTAGATCTGGTGGTCTAACTTTTAAGTAATTTCATACAAGGGCTTCTATTTGCCTTTTGAGGTAGGAAGCAGGTCACCTGCCAAAAGTCTGAGGTTGAGGAAGTAGAAGAGGGAAAGTTGGAGGAGGACGAGGAGGATTGAGCAGGTCAGGGCTATGGTTACTAAAATCATCAGTTGAGTTAATTTTTATGCTAATAACACCTGATACGTGTATAGCACTTCATTTTTCAATAAATGCATTCACATGCATTGTCTCACATATAATAATTACTATTTTTTTCTTTTTTGACAATTCAAAACATCTCTACAATAAACATGTGCTATACAAATATCTGATTTATTCTGTTTGCTTAGGGAAATAATTTTCAAAAAAGTGTACCTTATTCATTTAAAATTTGATACTAATGCCAATAAAAACTAACATTCACTGAGTTTATATGATGCTTTGAACACAATTTCAAGCCCTTTACATTTATGTTGTCTTTTAATCTTCACAAAACCTCTGAGAGGTTTGGGCAATTATCATGTCCATTTTGCAGATGAGAAACAGAATCAACAAGAGAGGTTATATTATGTGTCCAGGTTTAATAGTATAGCAAACAAAATTAAACTTTGCATTCCCTGCCGTTTTCCTAAGAGTGAAACTGCAATTTATCATTTGATCCAAGAGTAGTTCCAACAAGTCTATGTTGAATTCGTGACATATTGAAAGAATAAGAGCACTGATTTGAATTTTTTAAACAACTATTTGTATTAATAAGGACATGCTTAAAAATACCACCTGTTTGTGTGTTATAAAGACTTTCACAAATTATGTTACCAAATGATCAGCTCCACAACTTTGGGGGT
Source organism: Cynocephalus volans (assembly GCF_027409185.1). Taxonomy (NCBI): domain Eukaryota; kingdom Metazoa; phylum Chordata; class Mammalia; order Dermoptera; family Cynocephalidae; genus Cynocephalus; species Cynocephalus volans. The sequence goes on from NC_084461.1 coordinate 105,383,916, forward strand.
ACTAGTATGGTTCAGTCGTTTTTATTTTTTTCAATTAATCACCCCAATGCACCTTAATGTTCTACTGACATAAAATACATTTCTCTTTTTTTGAATCTTTCTGTCTGTCCTTATATGTCTGAAAATCCTGGGGATTCACTCATTCCACAGTGCAGAGAAGGGATTACTACCACTTCAAACACCAAGGGGAAAGAGAACTAGAGCATGCTTAGATCACTGCTGTTACGATTTTACTGCCTCTTGGTAGGTTTGCCTGCTGTCACCTGGGTTGTTCTTGTCCTGGCAGTGGACAGACCTCTTTTGACTGCTCTTTCTTCCTGTTGGTCTGGATTGCCAACCAGCTCACAAAATGGTGGGGACCAAGTTTGCTATTCATGAATTTTTGTATACTCTCTTTTCTTTTCCTCTCCCTTAAACACTGGTGACTTTAACGGTCCTTTCTCTAGCTCCTCTCTAACTTTGTTACACTCAAAATGCCTAGTCCTCTAAACCAAAGTAATTAGTCATTCACTAAACACTTATTGGGCATTTATTATACGCCAGGTGCTGTGATAATCCCTGGGGATAAAATAATTAAAAAATATAAAACATATCCCTGAAATACCCAGATATATACCTGATGTCAATGCACACTCAAGGGCAGGAGATTACACAAGGATATGAATACCTGGAAGCAAGGAATATTGGGGGTAGTATAGTCAGCTTATAAAGCCCTTTCTAAACAGCCTATATAAACATTGGCCTCTGTATTAGTTATCTAGGGTTGGAGAAACAACTTACCATAAGCTGAGTGTCTCAAAACAACAGAAATTCATTCTCACACGGTTCCAAAGGCTAGAACTCTGAAATCAAGGTGTCTGCAACATTGGTGCCTTCTGGAGACTCTGAGGGTTAATTTCTTCCATACTTCTTTCTCGGTTAGCTTCTGTTGCCTGCCAGAAGTCCTTGGCATTCCTGGCTTGTAGGCATGTCACTCCAGTTCCTGCCTCCATCTTCATCACCTTCTCTGTGTGTCTCTCTGTCTTCTCCTTTGTGTTTCTTATTAGCATATGTGTTTTTGGATTTCAGGCCCACCTTGTTAATCCAGGATGATCCCTTCTCAAGATCCTTAACTTTGTCTTCAAAAACGCTTTTCCCAAATAAGATCACCTTCACAGATTCTGGTTAAACATACCTTTTGGGGAGCTACCATTCGACCCTCTGTAGTGTCTTAGCTACCATGCCATAATTCCACTCTCTACACTACTGCCAGGTTGGTCTTCTCTCTGTTCCTCAGAAAGGCCAAATTTCTTTCTGCTTCAGAGCTTTTGCATGTACTGTTCCTTCTATATCATTCTTACCCTTTGCCAGGCTAGTTTTTATTCACCTTTGCTAATTCAACTTAGAGATCACCTCCTCAAGGCAGCTTTGTCTGACTATCCTTGAACCATACTGTACCCCCTCCGCCAAGTTCGCTTATACCTCCATGAATACATCCTCATGTGCTTTTTCTTCATGGTACTTAATACAATTATGATTTAATAATTATTACTGTAAAAATAATTATTATGAGTTTTTGAATCAGATTGTGAATTTTCACGACCACAGAGGACCCTTGATCACTAGTATACCAGCACAATGCCTGGTACAAAGTGAGAGCACAATAATTATTTGTTAAACTTTGTCTTAAAATTGGCAGTGTAGGAGGTGGATAGGTAGTGCAGGCTTGGCGTTGAGATGGGTATGTGTGTATTCCTACCTAGCTCAGTTCAGCTGAGTGCAGTTTTCTGTGTTCATCTAGTGTTTCTCGCACATTAATTTGTGCATAAGGAAATGGGAAATTTGTCTTATGATTGAATTGTTCCCTAATATATCAATCACCTTGGAAAACAATTGTATTTTCAAAATAAGCATTATGGCATAATAAACTGTACAATTTACCACATGGTTGCTGATGTTTGGCTTCAATGGATAATATTGGAGAGCTAACAGGTCTGTACAATGGCAAAAATAATTCTTAGTTACCAATAGTCCCAAACATTTAGGACCTGACAATAATAACTTTCATGGATATTATTTGCAAAAAGCTTAAAATTGAAGGGTATTGAGTTGGTTTGAGAAAGAAAGAAAAGAAGAAAGGCTTAAAGGAGAACCAGTGGGAGTTAAGGTGGTGGTGGACTAAAGAGCAAAAAGCTTTCACATGACTGTAAACTTGGGGCCTGGGAAACCAAAGACAATGAGGTTGACAACAAATAATTTATATGCACTAGACTGGCAAAATTCAGAGACCTGATGATATCAAGTGTTTTCAAGAAGATAACACATCTGGAACTCTCTTCATAGTGATAGATGGAATGTAAATAGGCATAAGAAGTTTTGAAAACAATTCAGCATGATCTCACACAATCTAGTACGTGTGCATCCTAAGGCCCAGCACCTAAGGCCCTCCTCTCCTGCACCAGAGAAAATTGTTGCAATATGAACCCATAGAAGTGTTCGTCTTTCTCTTATAGATTGATTTTCCAGTCTTTGGAAGAGTTTATCAAAGATTAAAATTATTTGTTCATTGAATATATCATTTAATAGTAAGTCATCCTGGCCTGATGTTTCGATGGAAATATTTTAATTATTGATTTAATTTTTATAATGGTTGTAGGGCTAGTCAAAACTTTTATTTCTTATTGAATCATTTTTTGGTAAGGTATGTTTTTCTAGGGTTTTGTCCATTTAATTTAACTTTTCAATTTAGCCTTGTTTGAGAGCCCTCAGCTAAATTGGAGTTCTAGTACCTGAGTGGCTAGCAACCCTGCTCTAATGGGAAATGAAGTGGAGCTGGACATGGATTTGTACAGTGTGCCTTTCACAGGGATACTTCTTTTATCTCATGGACAGACTAATGCTTAGTTGTCTGACCTGTACCCAGGGGTCACTCACAAGGGAAACATGTTTATACTGGCAGATGCTCTGTGGCTCTTGTCTGACATAGGTCCAGTTTATACCTGCCTGACCATCACGGTGGCACTGGGAGCCTGACCTTGTGTTCTCCCTGGAGTCCCAGGGAAAACTAAGCCTGGGCAGCCACTAGTTCTTCAGGTGGAAGGCTCAAATTAAATACACCTTGACAATAGAAAAAGAGTTCAAAGATTTTCATTTACAGAACCTGGGCAGGGAGGGCAGTTCTCCATCCCAGGGTCACACCAGGCAGGAATGAAGAGTCCAGCAGGCTGAGCATGTGGCAATCAGCAGTACAGTTGGTACTCCTTATCCGTGGGTTTCCTATCAGTGGATTCAAGAACTTCAGATCAAAAATGTAGTTAGGCCTATAATGGTTGTGTCCACACTGAACATGTTCAGACTTTTTTTTCCCTTGTTTTAATTCACTAAGCAATATACTATAACAACTATTTACATAGCATTTACATTATGTTAAGTATTATAAGTAATCTAGAGATGATTTAAAGCACATGGAAGGATGTACATAGATTATATGCAAAGACTACACCATTTTATATCAGGGACTTAAGCACTGGCAAATTTTGATATTGGCAGGGGATCCTGAAACCAATCCCCCCTGTATTCTGAAGGATGACTATATAAATAAGAGAATAGGGTGTGGGTCACTTTAAATTTATGGGCAAATGCCTTCATCGTCCATTTAAAGGAAGCATCTGGAAAATAGGGAGCCCAGTCTGCTAGGCAGGACAGATGCCTCTAAGTTCTTATCTCTTACCACTGCCTCGATCCATTTGGGTGTGGTGCAGAACTGGAACCTGTGTCAAGTGTGACGGAGCCCTGCTTCTGGTATGAGAGAGTTAAACCTATATTCAAAATGGATGCTGAGGCAACATGAAGTTATAAGAATTCTCCACAAGCCCCCTTGGATGATTGTGGCTTAATAGGACTCAACTCCTTGGCTTTGCAGGGGCCTGGGCTAAGTTTCAGCTTCCACATCCTGATGTTGGCATTTGTTCCCAAGGCCACCTGTTTGCTTACCATTCAAGCTTTAGTAGTTCACATTTTCTTTTGTTGTCGTTGTTCGGTTTTAGAAGATTTTCTTGCATCTTCATTTATTCAACATTGTATTGAAAAGAATCTTTGGTGAAAATTATCCAGGATGTAGTTGTAATATATCAGCAGGACTTTAAAAAGCTCAGGCCAAAGCAAATGAAATTAATCTCACTATTTTATTCCTCAAAGATTTGAGTTTCCAAATATCATAGATATCAGGCAGCTAGTTATCTACTGGACTGATGTTTATCTTGCAGGCTGTAACACTGTGGGACTTCCATAGCTTATTCAAAGGGGGACATGTGTCCTGAAATGTCTGGCTGCAAAGGTTGTAATATTCACCTTTGACCTCTGATAAGCTTTGGAAAAATATCAGTTTTGATTGCATAGTGACAGTGTTAATGAGCCTTAGTATTGATGAGGCTCTGGGGAAGAAGACCAAGAGGTAAGGATTAACAGCTCTCAGCCAACTTCCTACAGACCTCATTCAGACCTCTTAATGGTCAAATTGTCATTAAGACAGCACAATGGAAACCTTCATCAGCTACATTTTGTCTGTATCTTCTTTACTGTATGTCTGTTTACTTAACTCTGCAGTTTATATCATGATTCTTTAATGCATTTTAAAAATCTTGTAGAGTTTGTATCATGTCATGTTAATAGAGACATGTTTCATAGCTTATTAGGGAACAGAAATCAAATGATTAGTCAAAAATTAGAGCTGTGATTTGAACCTGGGACTCTTTAGTCATAGTCCATTTATTATGCTGTGGCACCACAAGCCTCACATTTATGAGCATCAGTTTCTATTTAGTAACTATAGATGTGAATTTTAAAAATTTAAAAAGTAAGCAGACTATGAATAACTCTGGGATATAATCTGAAAAGTCTGTGAATCAGTCTATACATGAACCTTACATATATCATTTAAATTTTTATAAACTGAGTACTGTCTTCTGTCCTTGAAATTGATATGACAAGCATACAGAAAGGACATTGTCGGGAGGGAGGGGGGAGAGGGAGGAGGGAGGGAGGTTTCGGTAATTGGCCACAATAATCAACCACATTGCATATCAAAAAATTAAAATAAAATAAAATATTTAAAAAAATAAAATAAAATAAACTGAGTACTTTCACAGTGTGGTTAATTGAGGCTGTCCTACATGAATAACCTAGGGCACAATTTTAACCTCATCTTGAAAAGTGTGAGAATTACAAGTGATACTGAATTTTACTGCCTAATTTGTGGCCACTTACTTAATGAATATTTTTCTCTTAAAGATTTACCCTTAGTCATTTTAGTTGTAATATATATACCATTTTGCAATATACTGATATCATTCAAATATTTTTTTTAAAAAGTAAGTAGTCTGTCTCTCACCATATATACTGTGAAGAATGTATCTTGGGATATTTTTGTATCAGTATAAAAAGAGCTTTCTTATTATTTTTTACAGCTACAGAGAATTTCATTGTGTGGATGTACCATTACATATTTAACCAGTCCCTTATTGATGGACATTTAGATTTTTTCTAGTCTGTTGCTATAAAAAAGCAGTACTACTATGTATATTTAGTACAAATATCATTTGCATATATTCGCAAATATATCTATAGAATAAATTTCCAGAAGTTGAAATTCTGGGACAAAATACATATTAAAGTTTGATAGATAATGCTAAATTACCTTACATAAAAATTGTTCTATTTTTGCCAATTTTTACTTCTGCCAATAATGGACAAAATATGACTATGTTGATCACAAAAGGCCGAATGCCTACATGGCAAGACAGGTCTTCTTGAACAACATTTATTGGAGCTGGAGTTATGCAGTTGCCCATCAAAATCTGGGGCAGGGATCTAGCAAGACTGGCCATCAAATTCTGATATAGGAATCCTGGACTTTGGGCTATAGAGTTTTTAAGCAACATCATTGAAGAAGTGCCAGCCCTTCTCTAGTCACATTCAAGGCCTTGGGTACAACTAAGCCCTGTGTCATAATAGGAGTATGATGTGGCAGGGCTTAGTCTCCATTGCTTTTCTCCTCCATCAGCATTTATTAATTGGGGTCCTTTCTCTTGCATGATTAGGGGAATGGGGTTGGAGACTTGTGGCTGCAGCTCTGCAGAACTGTGGTCTGAGCTGCCACTTCAGCATTTACTAGGATTGATTGCCTCAAACATTTGGTAGTGGCTGATTTCCACAGAATTTTGCAGAAGGCCAGCCTGTAGGAAGTTGGCTGAGAGCTGTTAACCCTTACCTCTTGGTCTTCTTCCCCAGAGCCTCATCAACACTAAGGCTCATTAACACTGTCATTAACACTAAGGCTTTGCCCACTCATTCACAGTTCATTTTTGATTACCTAAGATAGAACGTCATGCCTAGCTCTGACCCCAAAGTTTGGCCATCTGACTGCATCCATCTGAGCCCTCTCTAATGGGTAATTTGAATAGCAGTTGAATAATTCAAGAACAAAATTGATTTTCGAATGCTGGAAACTTGCTTTTCTAAGATTAGGCTTTCCACGATACTTAGAATCCCAGGGCACTTTTTTCTCTTGACTTCACTTTGTCTCAAGTAGACTAATAGAAAAATTATCATTTATCATCAATTGTTCAGTTGTTTTGTGAATAATTATACGGAATCAGTAGAACTTGCTCTCAGCTCCTTCTGATAGGGAATAAGGTAGAGACAGTCCATGGATGAAAAGAAGGCAAAATACAAGTGAATCTCATTTACAGTTCCAGACCCTTCAACTTGCACCAAGATTTGAAGGAGACCTATCTGATTTGGTGTGTTCATTAAGAGGGACGAAAGTGAGAAATGAGGATCCAAACATTATAATTGATTGGAGAAAAAGTTTAAAAAAGAGTACTTATGGAAAGTCTTTTTTTGTTGTTGTTATTTCCCCCTTTCCCACATTACATTTGGAGAGATTGGATTCTCATTTCCTCACAGGGTATTTGTTGAAGTTCAAGATCTCTGGATCCAGACTTTTTCCACTGGAGAAAAAAATGCTGGGAGATTGCAGAATGGTGTAACAACATCTTATCTCTCTCTCTTAATTTCCTGTGGAGCCAAGATTGGGGAGGCAGGATACCCGGGTTTCCCATGATTATAGACAAGGCAAAAGAAGGAGGTACAAACATTAGCTGTTTGGACACTTCAAGAAGTTGACATGCCATGTGAATGATCTGCCTTATGGGACTACAAGAGAACATCTGCAGGTAGAGGGAAAGAACCAGCTCTATCCTAGAAGAATACTGTTATTAGGAGGATGAGGAAGAAGTCCCAAATGGGACCTTGAAGAGCATCCAATGTACACTGAAAGAGCTGAAGCAGATGCTGTCTAGGTCAAGAGAGACAGAGATAAGGCAAGACTCATGTTTGCACATGGCTGAATGGTGATCTTGATCTTGACCTCAGTCAGCTAAGGTCTTAGTTGAAAGGCAACATCAATTGCAAGACTTCAGATGACTCCAGCCCCAGCCTTTGAACCATCCCATATCAAGCTTTGACCATGTATTGCTTATCATGGACCACAGGAACTGGAGCCCAATACATTTTTAAACCAGCAAACTAGAGTTGTGTAAACACTGTGATTGAAAAGTTGTTCTGCATAGATTATGATATTTCAATATCAAATAATTATTTTTCTGAATTTAATTTTAGGATATTAAATTTGATAACTGAAAAAACTATTTTCATTTATTTGAGCAGTATGATGATTAATTTTATGTGTCTACTTGACTGGGCATGGAGTACCCAGATATTTGGTTAAACGTGATTTTGTGTATGTTGGAGAGGATGTTCTAGATGAGATTAACATTTGTATCAGTCGGATGAGTAAAACAGATTTCCCTCCCCAATGTGGATATGCTTCATCTAATCCTTTGGAAGCCTGAATAGAATAAAAGGCTGAATAAGGAAGAATTCTATTTCTCTGCCTGACTGTATTCGGGCTGAGATATTAGTCTTCTCCTGCCTGTGGATTTGGACATGGGAAGAAATCTACGCTATTGGCTCTCCTGATTTCAGGTCCTTGAACTCAGACTGCAAACACACCTCTGGCTGTCCTAGCCCACCAGCTTGTCAACTTCAGATCTTGGACTTTTTGGCCTCCATAATTGTGTGAGCCCATTTCTTGTAGAAACTCTTTGTCTCTCTCTCTCTCTCGCCACACTATACACTATATATTTGTATTTTATTGGTCCTATTTCTCTGGAGAATTCAGACTAATACAAACAGTGATATTACACTGCTTTCATTTTCTAACAGCTAATGGGTTAAACAAATTCTTAATATATTAGAAAGCAGGAAATAGGAAGTAAAATATTTGTTTATTCAGAATGTATATAGGTTCCTGGTTTATATGTTTACTGTTTAAAATTTAAGTTGCAGAAGGTCAAGTTTTTATTTCAATATAAAAATAAAAATGTACTGAGATCTATGAATACAAGACCTTTAGATTTATAAACATTTCGACTGTCAACAGTTATAAGGGCTTAAGGCAAGAAACAAATCTAGAAAGAACCAGATTTCTCTGCCCAATTCAAATAAATGTTATTTTAACTTTGAGTCCTGTATTTCGTAAAACTATCTATATGAAATTGTATACTTTTTTTTTTTTTTAAATAACAGGGCTTATATTTATCCACATAATGGATAAATGAGTTCTTTCTCTCTGGTATAATATATTCTAGGGACTACATGCTTAATTGATATAGAGGGTGGATTTATGCTTTTTATGGAAGTATTTCTGGCTACCTTATGACAAGTTATAGGGTATTTCATGATCATTTAAATCTTTTTCCTCCAACCCTGTTTAATAAGTAATATCTTATAATTAGATGGGGATTTTTAGTTTATAAAAGGCTTTAAAATGTGTAATTTGTTTAAATTATCACAACTTTGTGAGTTTTTTTGTTTTTATTTATTTAGTTAGTTAGTTTTGTGTTTTAGATCTTATTTTCATCATTTTACATCTGAGGAAGTTAAAGCTCAGAGAAGTTAAGAGACCTGCCTAAGGCTACAAGGTAAATAAGTGGCAGGAGCTGAGCCAGGACTCCCATAAAAATGTATCTGTAAAGATTTTTAATATTGGCATTAAGTATTTTAAGCATCCTGTTTGTTCCCTATAAACCAAGGAGTTTTTAGTTTTCTGTCCCCACACCAATTCTTTGGTTTGCTAATGTTTAGAGGATATTGACTTCATATTCTGGTGCATGTAGTTGGATTATACTACAAACTCCCTTGTTAAGTGCCCTGTTTTCTAGAAATTTTAGTGCCTGAGAATCATTATCATTAACCTGAACATCTTTTGAAGGTGTGGTTAAAATTGTATTAGAAAGAACTGATTCTAACTGATTACTTGAAGAAGGTTTTTTATTTCAGATAATACAAAAAGTGTCAATGTTTAATTTTAGTTTTAAAGTATGCATCTAGAAGAAATGATGATTTAAATGTTTATTTAAATTATATTTGTAAGATAGTACAATTGAAACATGCAAAAGCAACTGTCACCCTCTGGAGCCTGAGGTATAGCATCTGTCCATAAGTAATTAGCCTTGATTCGCAAAAGCCTCTTGAAAAAGACAACATTTCTTAGAAAGCCAAGAGTATACCCTCAAAAAGTCTTGAGTTCAGGCCACTTTGGTCTGTCTCTGAAGATGTCACTCATGGAGCCCTCTTCCCGAGCAGGAAGTAGGAGACTAGCATGCTAGAAACACCCACTTGTCAGGACTTCTTTCCTCATTCTTCTCTAGCTTCTCTGCGGATTCCTGGAAGCCAAAAGTGTCATGTGTTCTGTGTGTATAAGTGTGTGGATGTATGTGTGAGGGACTTTATGTATGTTGTTCTAATCATCTAATGTCCCTTTATGGATGTGGAACTATAAAGCATATGTGCATTGAATACACTTTTAGGTGTGTGAATCACTTCATGGAAGAACACAAGCTCAGGTTAATGAAGATGATTCATGTCTTTTTCTTTCTGGAATAAAACTTAATTTGACCCTGTGAAAGGGTCATAACTGACAAGGGAGTCTGGCACCAAAGAGGGCCCTTTCATCTTGACCTAGAAACCTAAGCTGATCCTTGGGCCATGGTAGGCTTACCGGTCTGAGGGGTATCATGCCTAGGCTTCAGCCACTTGATATAGAAGAATATTTTTCTCTATCATGTTTCAGAAAAGAATAGCATGGGCCCAATTCTCCCAAGTGGGAGTTAGAATTGAATAAGTTATTTTTATTTGATTTGATAATCTATAGAAGAACATCATCAAGAAAAACATGACAGATGATTAGAGCCACTTATCTACAATTGTTACAATATTATGAATAATAATTATGAATAATTCATTGAAAAATATTTCTATTCTCATGTCTTTTATGAAATACAAGCAAATTAAACCTAACTAGGCTAAATGTTTGACTCAGAAATGAGCTCACACTTTTTGGGGATCTTGTGTGAGAAAGTTCTATTCACAACAAAGCTAACTTTTTCAAAAAGGTTCAAAACTAAAGCAGCAATGACTAACATGTCAGAATATGTTCAAGTCCTAACTAGAAGCTGCAAATACATGGAAATTAAACAACATATTGCTAAACAACAAATGGGTCAAAAAACAAATCAGGAAGGAAATTGAAAAATTCCTGCAGAGAAATGAAAATGAAAACACAATGTACCAGAACCCATGGGACACAGCAAAGCAGTTCCAAGAGGGAAGTTTATAGCAATAAATGCCTACATCAAAAAAGAAGAAAGACTACAAATAAACCACCTAATGTTACACCTCAAGTAACTAGAAAAACAAGAAGAAACCAAACCCAGAATCAGTAGGAATGAAATAACAAAGATCAGAGCAGAAATAAATAAATTAGGGATTAAAAAACAATACAAAAGATTGATGAAACAAAGGGCTGATTTTTCAGAAAGATAAAAAAATCGTTAAACCTAGACTAATGAAGAAAAAAGAGAGGAGACTCAAATAAGTAAAATCAGACTTGAAAAAGGAGCATTACAATTGATACCACAGAAATACGAAAGATCATAACAGACTACTATGAACAACTATATGAAAACAAACTGGAAAACCTAGAAGAAATGGATAAATTCTTAGACAGGTATAACTTACCAAGGTTAAATCATGAAGCACTAGAAAACCTACAAAGACCAATAACGAGTAATGAGATTGAAGCATTAATCAAAAAGTCTTCCAACAAAGAAAACCCCAGGGCCAGATGGCTTCACTGCTGAATTCCACCAAATGTTTATAGAAAAACTAACACTAATTCTTCTCAATCTCTTCTAGTAAGTTGAATAGGAGGAAATATTTCCAAACTCATTCTACAAGGCTAGCATTACTCTCATACCAAAAGCGGAAAAAGATACAACAAATAAGAAAAGTACAGACTAAGACTCCTAAAGAACACAGATGTGAAGAGATCCTCAACAAAACACTAGCATATGGAATCCTACAACACTTGACCAAGATCATTCACCATGATCAAGTGGGATTCATTCCAGGGATGCAAGGTTGATTCAACATATATCAATAAACGTGATACAGCACATCAACTGAATGAAGGAAAAAAAAAATAATTTTAATAGTTGGAGAAAAGCATTTGAGAAAATCCAACACCCCTTCATGATACAAACACTTAACAAACTAAGTAAAGAAAGAATGTACCTCAACATAATAAAGGCCATATGTAACAAACCCACAGCTAATATTGTATTGAATGGACAAAAATTGGAGGCTTTTCTTCTAAGATCTCGACCAAGACAAGGATGCCCACTTTCTCTATTCTTATTCGACATAGTACTGGAAGTTCTAGCCAGCACAATAAGGCAAGAGAAAGCAGTGAAGGGTATCCAAATCAAAAAGGAGGAAATCAAACTATCCCTATTTGCAGATGACACGATCATATACTTAGAAAATCCTAAAGACTCCATCAAAAATTATTAGAACTAATAAATAAATTCAGTGTAGTGGCAGAATACAAAATCAACACTCAAATATCAATAGCCTGCCTATATACCAATAACGAAATAGTTGAAGAAGGAATCAAGGAAATGATCCCATTCACTATAGCTACCAAAAAAATGAAATATCTAGGAATACATTTAACAAAGGAGGCAAAAGTCCTCTACAATGAAAACTATAAAACACTGGTTAAAAAAATTGAAGAGGACACAAATAAATGGAAAGATATCCCATGTTCATGAGATAGAAGAATTAACATCATTAAAATGCCCGTATTTATCACAGCAATCTACACATTTGGTGTAATCCCTATCAAAATACCATTGACAATCTTCACATAAATAGAAAAAAGTCTTAAAATTTGTACAGAACCACAAAAAACCTTGTATAGCTAAAGTAATTTGGAACAAAAAGAACAAAACAGGAAGCATAATACTTCCTGACTTGACAATATACTATAAAGCTATAGTAACCCTAACAGCATGGTACTGGCATAAAAACAAACAGACAATTGGAACAGAATAGAGAGCACAGAAACAAACACACACGCTTACAGCCAAATGATTTTCAACAAAAGTGCCAAGAATGTACAGTGGGGAAAGGACAGACCCTTCAATAAATAGTACTGGGAAAACTGAATATCCACATGCAAAAGATTGAAAGTAGACCCCTATCTCTCATGATACGCAAATATCAATTCAAAATGTATCAAAGACCTAGAATAAAGACCTGAAACTCTGAAACTACTAGAAGAAAACATAGGGAAAATGCTACACAAAATGGGAGTGGGCAGCACTTTTTTTTTTCAGTGAGACTACAAAGGCACATACAACGAAAGCAAAAACACACAAATGGGACTATATCAAACTGAAAAGCTTCTGCACAACAATGGATGTTATCAACGAAGTGATTACCTACACAGTGGGAGACAGTGTTTGCAAACTACACATCAGACAAGGGGCTGATATTCAGAATATATAAGGAATTCAAACAACTCCATCACAAAAAAACCCCCAAATAACCCAATTAAAAAATGGGTAAAGGACCTAAATAGACATTTCTTAAAAGAAGACATACAAATGGTTGACAGGCACATGAAAAAATGCTCAGCAGCAGTAATCATCAAGGAAATGCAAATTAAAACCACAATGAGATATCATCTCAGTCCAGTTAGAATGGCTTTTATCAACAAGACAAAAAATAACAAATGTTGGGGAGGATGCAGAGAAAAGGGAAGTCTCCTACATTGTTGGTGGAAATGTAAATTGATACAGCCATAATGGAAAACAGTATGGAGGTTCCTCAAGGAAATAAAAATAGAACTGCTTTATGACCCGGCTATTCCACTACTGTGTATATACCCAAAAGAAATGAAATCAATATATCAAAAAGGCACCTGGGAATCTCATGTTCATTGTAACACTATTAATAATAGCCAAGAGAAGGAATCAAACTAAATGCCCATCAACAGATGAATGGATTAAAAAACTGTGGTATATATACACAATGGAATACTATTCAGCTGTAAAAAGAAATGATATCCTATTATTTGCAGCAACATGGATGGAACTGGAAACTGTCATGTTAAGTGAAGTAAGTCAGACACAGAAAGATAAATACTGCGTAATTTCACTCATATGTGGAATCTAAAAAAAAAAAGGTGGGGGAGTTATCATAGAAGTAGAGAGTACAGTAATGCTTACCATGCTTACCAGAGGTTGGGAGGGGAGGAGATGGGGGCACACGAGAAGTGCTGAACTAATGGGTCAAAACTATGCTATCTACCCTAAGTGAATTATTATGCAGTTTATGCATATATTGAAACAACACACTATGCCCTACAAAAATATAAATAGAATTGATTATTTAAAAAATGAATATGCTGAAGTTCTAGTTGTGGTAATGAAACTCAGCAGGGTCAATGTAGAAGGGAGGGAAGAGTGTATCCTGAGTCATTTATCTATATGAAAGAGAAATACAAAAATGCATTAGAAGCTGCTGTGACTGTTTATCACTTCTTTGATGGTGAATAGCTTAAGAAACTGCATTTACAATAAAAATGCATGAAAACTTTTTACTCTGCTACCTCTTAATACCCGGTCAGGTTTTGGGTTAGGAAAAACCATCATCTACAGGTGATTAGAAAAGCCTGCTTATGTGAGATAAAAAGAGAAGGGAGTGAAGTGGAGGTTTTTCACAGGGTGAAAAACCAGCTTGCCATGCTTAACATTTGCCTTATCCCAGGACTAAAATGAGCTTATACCGAGGAGTAAGGAAATGCTAGAAAGAAAAGAAGTTTTTCAAACCTTTAACTACGCAAAAAAATTGTGTTTGATTTGATCAACTGCCAAAACTTTGGTTCATTTCAAATAAGCCTGAAAATGTGCTTCAAATGAACAATGTTAACTTCTGTCATGTGGCAGGACCCACAGTGTTTTTATGTTTTTCCATGGAAACAATTTAACTCCAGTCACTTAAAACAAAAGATACTTTTAGTACTTGCAAGTGTGCTATCACAGTTCAAACTTGGCCATCTTGGAAGGGAACTTGTTAGCATTTATTTGATTCAAATTATGAAACGAATGTGATCAACAGAAAGAACAATACCTAGTTTTTGGCCTAAAATATGTTGGTTTTTGACGAAAAACAAATTGTATGGTTTTAATAGTGCACATTAACTTTATATATATCTTGGTTTTATTGTATTATTTCTAGGTTGAGAAAAGTGAAAATATGATCAATCTTATCCCAGACTATTGATTGTCCAAAGGACACAAAGAGCCTGTACCTTGTAAAAATGTATTTTCTCTAGTGTGTACCCAGAAATACACAACTGGGATTTTTGACTAAGTTGACAACTATTTCCTGTGTGATTGTGTGATTGTGTGATTATATGTGTACGCATGCACATGTGTATGATATCAGGGATTTTGCTGAGCCAATTTGTTGTTTGGTCTTATAGACACAAGATTCTTCCTGCTACATTTTCATCTGAAGAGATTAGAAAGAGAGTGCTATGGATACCCATTGCTATTCCCCTTCTACAAGCTGGCTGACATCAAAGGTGCAGTTGTAGAATATCGGACAATACGAATTAAGAATGATTGTATTTGAGGTTTTAACATAAACTAAAAGCCAAATAAATTTACTTTTTCAAAATGTAAAACCAGAAAAAGAAATATTAATAATGCCCTTATGAATATTATTTCTTCTATTTCCAGAGATGAACAATATTTGAAATGACAGGTGGCTCCCTTTTTGTGATGTATCATATGAGGACACATCAAAAAGTTTATGCAAAGATTCATATTATCTTTCAATTCTATTTTTCTGCAAACCTTCTGAAGTAAACTTGCATAATGCAACAATGAAATAGAAAAGGGATGCAATCTGGAGAAATCATCCACAATTTTTCATTGTCATGTCAGCTCCAGAAAAATTCAAAGACAGCTGGGAAGTTTTAGTATAAGCCGAGTGTCCCAGAGATAGTGAACATTTATTTCTTTTGTGTGACACATACAGAAATATGAGTATTTAAGGAACCCATTAACTGTGGCTGCTGTTCAAGGAAGGGTAAACTAATATCTAATTGATAATATCAAGCATATGGCAGGTTGGAGAAGATACTTATGCTTTGAAATTACTTAGTCATGTATAGAGAGACTGATTTAGTTTAATATTCAAGCAAAGGATATAATCAAATAATTTCCCTCACATGCATACCAAGGAAATATGATTAATTCCTCTCCATAGTGCCTTCTTTCTACTAATCTCTGAATGTTTAATTCCTTTTTTCCAAAATGCCTTCATTAAAGTTTAAACTGCTTTAAAGAAATCCAGATTTTGATGTTTTAGTGTTACATTATTTATTTTCAGAGAAATAAATTTGAGTTGCCTAAATACAACATCTACATTATAGAACCTTAACATTCATCATATCTATTGATAGTAATGGCAGTGTGTTTTTACCTTCTACATTAGGAACTCATTTTTGGCATGCCAAATTCTGCTTCCTAAAATAGAAACAGTTTCAAAAGTTACAAATGATTTGGGCATAATTAATCTGAATCATATACTGGATGTGGTAATTTGAGTTCTCTGTGAATACGTATTTAAATTAGGTACTTAATAAGGCACTTGTATTGACATATTCCAAGGAAAGTCAATACACATAAGTAGTGATGTTTCTGCATCTTTGTTTTGACACTTCAAAATATGTTGCTGATAAAAGTACATATAACACCCTATCATTACACATCCAATTGTGTGTTCTTTCCATGGTTTAGTTTATAAAAAGCAATTTGTGGACTGGTTCTGAGAGAACCTACAGAAAGCCAGAAATAAAGTTTTCAATGCCTAGCCTAACATTACAGCACCAAGTATGAAATAGCAAGTTTGGAACAAGAGCTGATTTGTTAAAGACACAGACCTTCATATGGGACAAGTTATTTAGCCTCTCGGAGTCTCAGTTTTCTCATCTGTAAAATGGGAATAGGACTGTACCTAACCTGAGGGCTATAGTCAAGATTAAATAAAATAATGAATCTAAAACATTTTCACAATGCCTGAGACATAGGATATACTCATATAAATGTCATGGTAAAAATGATGAGGATGAATAATAGAAGAGGAGGAGGTGGAGGAGGAGGCTGGTGTGGTGTGGCCTCATGTGAGTAGGGTCAGAGTTGCTAAGGCTATTGACACAATTTAGTTGATGGTATTTGGCTTCAGGGCACTTCTTTCCATTTGGTATTTCACTGTAAAGAGGCTTTGCATTAAATGTATTTATTCATTCACTCAATATTTAAGTGTCTTATGAGTGATGAGCTCTGAGTCTGGCACTGATAATTTCAGTTTCTACATTCATGGATCCAGGGAAGAGACAAACGTTTCTCTCTCCCTTCCTCCCTCCCTCCCTCCCTCCCTCCCTCTCTCCCTCTCCTTCTCCCTCCCTCTCTCCCTCTCCCTCTCTCTCTCTCTCTCTCACACACACACACACACACACAAATGACCTGTGTGATAAACACCAGAAAGAACTACTCTATGCAAAGAGAGTCTACAACAGAAGATTAGACCTAGTTCTGGAGCTCAGAACAGGCTCACCTGAGGAAGTGATCTGAGAGTAGAGCTCTGAAGGAAGAGGTGGAGCTACTCTGCAGAGAGGAGGGAAAGCGGAGGTAACAGCACATAGAAGAACATACGCAGGGAGGGAGCACGGGTGTGCTGCAGAACAGAATAGGCCATAATTGTGTTGAATATATTAAATTGCTGTTTTACAATTGTATAGTTTGAAAGAAATGCACAGCAACCTCTGTAGATATCATCAAAATTGATTAAAATCTAAAAACCATTGAATTTTTAACCTGTGCGGTAGCCACACAACACCATTTTACATTTATCTGTTAAGTTTCTAGTTTCTGGAATGCCAGCTATACAGGACACACATACACTAGCTTTTGTTCAAGCCTCAGAATAGGCGATATATCCTGAATAAATTATGTCTTTGAAAAGGCCTGAATTAAGTCAATAAAGACAAGTTTTAATTTGTATGTTCATATTTTCATAGTTTTAGATATTCGTATTTTGTTATTCACCTGATCCAGATGAAGAGCTATCAAGAGAAAAGTATAAAGTATAATGATCTATTAATGTGTTTTAGTTTGAGATACATAATAACTGGAATATAAACTATTTTAATATATTTTTTACAATATGTTAATCATTAATGGTCAAGATGATACCTAGTACTGCTAACGAAAGAATGGGCATGCCCATCACTGAAATATTTAAAATCTGTGAAGGCTCAATATGTTTCAACAGTATTATGTTAAGTGCACGATGCCAAAAAAGAGTAAATGTATGAACATCGTGAATTCCTGGATTATGCATCTGTTATGATAATGAGCCAGGGTTTGTCTAACCTATTCTTGAATTATATTATTTTTTAGGGGAGAGGAATTGAATTCTGTGTGGTATGGTAACGCTCTGAAATGTTTCAAACTTGCCTCCGCTCATCTCTTTGTCTAAGTCAGGAATCTATGTGCTGTTTCAATGTCTCTGGTCTTGAGCAAGAACACATTTGGCCCCAACAGATCTTTCAAATACTGCTGCTTTATAATAGTCAAACATTCACCATTCTGATTAGATGTTACATCATTGAACTGTTATCCCACTACTGTATATGCCTCAGAATGCAAAAGAAGACCTTGTACAAGTAAATATTTCTACTTTCTTAAAAAATACTGAGAGATTTGGGCATAAATATGAACTCGTATCTGTATGTAAGGTGTAGATTTTAGCACACTTTTAAAGCATATTCTTATGCCGCATAGAATAGGTTCTTGGGGCAAATGTATTATTCCTGGATCTCTGCTGTGTGAAGTCAGGTGTAGCAAAATGACGATAATGTTGATGACAATAAACGTTTATTGTTACTATGTGCATACTCCATGTTATGCAGTGCTCTGAGTGCTTTACATTCCTTACGATTGTCTCATTATCTGTTCCATTTCAGAGATGAGAACACTGAGGCACAAACATTAAAGTGACTTGCACCAGGTTGCACAGTACATCTGGAGCACTGTCTCCAGAGCCAACAACCTGAAGTGTCCTTCTATAATTAAATTCATGCCAGCCATTCACCACATTTCCCCTAGAGTTATCTGCTTAAAATACAGTGTTGATCACTTCATGCTACTACTTAAAACCCTTCGGTGACAGCTCATTTGCTCCAGGATACAGTTCATAATTGTCAGAAAATAATATAAAACATTCCATAATCAAGCCACCCCCCAGCATCATGTCCTGTCAAGCACAGCAGAATTATGGAGTGCTAGATAAATGCAGATAACTGCGCTCACCCCAGACTACATAGTCTGGATCTCAGAGGGGTGAGCCCGGAGTCTAGCAGCATTTTAACAGTCTCTTCCAGTGTTGGCCTTTACCGATCGAGACCCACTGTCCTCCACACGCAAAGTGTAGGGAGCTGTGACATTCAGTGATCATGTACAACCCGTGCTTCCCCCAAGACATCATGCCTTTGCACTTGGGATTCTTGAAGGTCAGAATGCCCTCTTGTCTAATGTCTTCTTCAATACCCAGCTCAGATGTGGGCTCTTTGTAGGTGTTCTCTGACCTCCTGCTGCTTCCTGCCCTCCCTGTGTTCTGTGCACATTCATTATTAAACCTTATTCATTATTACTACAGTGAGTCGTAAATGGGGGAGTAAGTACCCCTTGTGGGGTCTTCTAGGATCACTCCAATATGGCTGTGGAAATTACGCTTAGAGAGGGATATGACATCAAAGGGTTTATTATCCTCAGAGGTCCTAGAATAGGAGAAATGCCATGCCATTCAGGGATCCACACAGCAAGAGCACTAATCATGTGAAAATTTTGTTAAAAATGCAGATCCTGGGGCAAGCCTGAGATTGCACATTCCTAACAAGCTGTCGGTAGTGTTGATGCTGCTCTTCTGCTGGCCACTCTTTGAGTAATCACGGAATAGTAGCAATAACCTGAAGAGGTAGGTATTAAAATTAACCTCATTTTCTCTTTTTTTAAAAAAAATGTATTTGTTGATATCTCAATGTGGTTTTGATTTGTATTTCTCTGATGACTAGTTACCTTGAGCATTTTTTTCATATACAAGTAGGCTATTTGTATGTCTTCCGTTGAGAAATGTCTATTCATCTCCTTTGCCCATTTTTAAGTTGAAATATTTGTTCTTTACTGTATAGCTGTTTGAGTTCTTTACATATTCTGGGTATTAATTCCTTCTTGGATGTATATTTTACAAATATTTTCTCCCATTCTGTAGGTTGTCTTTCTACTGTTTAGATTGTTTGCTTTGCTGTGCAGAAGCTTTTTAACTTAATATAGTTCCATTTGTTTATTTTTTCTTTTGTTGCTTGTGCTTTTGGGGTCTTATTCATAAAGTTTTTGCCCAGTCCTACTTCCTGGAGTGTTTTCCCTATGTTTTTCTTCAGTAATTTTATGGTTTCAGGTCTTACATTTAAGTCTTTAAGCCATTTTGAGATAATTTTGATGTACGGTGAGAGGCGCAGGTCCAGTTTCATTCTTATGCATAATAGAAACCCAATTTTCCCAGCACCCCAGTTAGACTGGCTATTATTAAAAAGACCAAGAACAACAAATGTTGGCGAGGATGTGGGAAACGGAAACTCTACTACACTGTTGGTGGGACTGTAAATTAGTACAACCACTATGGAAAACAGTATGGAGGTTCCTCAAACAACTACAGATAAAACTACCATATGATCCAGCAATCCCACTACTGGGCATATATCCAAAGGAATGGAAATCATCAGGTTGAAGACATACTTGCACTCCCATGTTCACCGCAGCTCTATTTACAATAGCCAAAATATGGAACTAACCTAAGTGCCCAGCAGCGGATGACTGGATAAGGAAAATGTGGTATATGTACACAATGGAATACTACTCAGCTATAAAAAAGGATGAAATTCTGCCATTTGCTGCAACATGGATGAGTCTGGAGAAAATTGTGTTAAGTGAAATAAACTGGACAAGGAGAGAGAAATACCACATGTCTCACTTATAACTGGATGTTAGAAAGAAAGAAAGAAAGAAAGGAAAGAAAGAAAGAAAGAAAGAAAGAAAGAAAGAAAGAAAGAAAGAAAGAAAGAAAGAAAGAAAGAAAGAAAGAGAAGAAAAGATCAAAACAACATGTTGAACTTTCAGAGGGGAAAATAAACCTAAGGATACTACAGATGGGGGGATAGCTCCCACTTACAAGTGAGGACATGTGATATTTCTCTTTCTATGCCTGGCTTATTTCACTTAACATAATTTTCTCTAAGTTCTCTAAGTTCATCCATATTGTCAGGAATGGCAGTATTTCGTTCTTTTTTATGGAAGAGTAGTAATCCATTGTATAAATATACCATGTTTTCCTTATCTAGTCATCCAACAATGGGTATTTAGGTTGGTTCCAACTCTTGCCTATTGTTAATAGAGCTGCAGTAAAAATGGGGGTGCAGGTATCCCTTCAACGTGATGATTTCCATTCCCTTGGATATATACTCAGCCAAAGAAGGAAGGAAGGAAGGAAGGAAGGAAGGAAGGAAGGAAGGAAGGAAGGAAGGAAGGAAGGAAGGAAGGAAGGAAGGAAGGAAGGAAGGAAGGAAGGAAGGAAGAAACAACGATCACGATAATACATTGAACTTTCAAAAGGAGAGAACAGAACTGAGGTTACCAGAGATGGGAAGGAGAGGGGTAAGGGAGGAATTGGTAAATAAAAAATAATTTCAAAAAGACCCCATTTTCCCAGACAAAACTGAAACAAAGAGATTAAATAAGTAGCCTGCAGTCAAAAGTTAAATGGCACCACCAGGACTGTACCCAGGTACTCAAGGCTCTGGAGTACGGACTCTTGACCACCACTTCACACAACCTCTTAGGTCTGTAGGCTTAACTCCTACATATGTCCAACTTGGCTCTTCCTGTTTCTAAATTCTATGAAACTTAAGTATAAGATTTTGGGAGGTAAGGAAGTGCTGGCTCTTTCCCCTCTGCAAAATGGACTACTTGAATTGCCTGGGAATGCAGTTCCTTTTCTCAGAAGGAGTGGTGAGGGGCAGTGGGGAGGAGAGAAGGTTTGGATCAGTGGTTTCTATATTGTCACAATTTAGATTTTTGTTTCATCACATGTTCACAAAGAACATATAAAAACTCAAATAGACTTTCCTTCCACTGTGTTCTGTAAGGGCTGCTGATTGCATGGTCTACTTAGTTTTGGGCCAGACAGAATATTGATCAGTTGGGCCTACTGAGTTTAGATATTTTTGTACATCTGACTTGTTTCTTTGCATGAAAATTATAAAGAAAACCAGAAATATTAGATAAAAAATTACTTCTAGACACAACATTAAAGTATGTTTCAAATCACTAAACTTATATATGTGAAAGTAAATATACCAAATACAATTGATACCTGTGTAGAACTCTAATATGGTTCTATAATTTACTCTAATACTACCTCAGCAGGGAATTGGAGAAACTTTCCTAACTGGAGCACTTCATAAAAAATACAGATTTCTGGTCCCAAGTTCTGTTGAACAAAATTGCTGGGCAGGGAGCCCAGGAATCTCTATATTTAAAATGCTGCCTGGGTGATTCCGATGATCATCTAAGCTTGACCACCAGTATTAGACTGCTCTGGCTTTTGGCAGAAAAAGAACGACTACTTCAATATCTCTCAGCCTTTTAATCAAAGAAATGTCTCTGAGGTTATTTTTTCTACCATATCATATATCACTGTTGGCTGCAGCTGCTTAGGGCTTTGCTGCTTAACCATTTCATGACTCTTGGGTTTGGGCACATTTATGCATAATGATGTGATTTAGGCATTTTACACTTGTGAAGCTTATTTGCAGAAATGCTGTCTGCTCTAAATCAGATGCTGCTATAGTAGGAAAACAAATCACAGAAACATGCTTGATCAAATCTCTGAGACATTGTTACAAGTGTTGAATAAGTTTTTGAAGATATGCCAAGTAGTAAATGAGAAAACAGTTGTTGGTTTAAGAAATATTTTGGAAGTGTCTGGTAATTCAAATTTAGCAGGGAAGATAATTTTACTTATTGAACAAAAGTGATTTATAAATAATCCTGGGAAATTAAGCAGCTGGACTAGCACAGGACTTGCATATTTCATGATTTTTTAAATGATTCCAAAGCCAATTCAAAATAAATCTGAACAATTTAAAATAATTTTATTTACCAGTGAAACTTCACTCATTCAATTTCTGTGAGAACTTCATGTTTGCTTATTTTCTGTGTAAAGTAGATTATCATTCTACTGAAATATTCTTAATTTTCAATGTAAAAAGGATCACTTATCTGATATTTATGTATCTGCAGTCTCTCAGTCTCTCACTCAACTAACACATCATCTTATTTTACACTGAGAGCTGTAGGTCCTCAGATAAATATCAGATTATTTTGAAAGTGGCAAAAACAAAGTTTCTAGAAAGTAAACTGTCATAATTTCTGGCACAAGCAGGCACTTGGATAGTAATTTGGATTGGGATCACTGACATTTTGAATCTCAAGAACTTGTTCAAAGGAAAAGTGTAGAAAATCAATCTTGACCCATTGAGATATCAACATTTAAGGAGTGAGTTTGGAGTAGAGAAGTTGAGGTAGAAGTTTAAAAAGAATTATCAAAAAAAAAAAAAAAGAATGAGTACTGAGAGGATGATTCTAGAGGCTTCAGGGAACCACAAGAGGGAGAAATAACTTAACTGATTCCTTAGTCTCTGCTCATCCAAGAAGAGGACACAGATAATTTTTTAAAATTATTTTTTTTATGACCAGAAAACTTTTATTTTATCCTAATAAAGAGAGATTCTTAGCTGTTGCTTTAAGGACTTCAAACCATACAAAACTTTAAAATGTGTCAAAGGGGCTTGAATATAACTGAGTATAAAATTATAAATTCTTTGAGAGCAGTTATGAGGACTATTTATCATATTTCCCTAGGCCTCTAGGGTTTTCTGTATTTGTTGCACGATGAACATCTGTTGAATGGGTAAACAATGTGGGTAGGAGGGTGCCCCTTTGTGCATTATTGGTGCGAAGTCCTGAGTCATTTTGAAGTAATTTAACATATTTAATATTTCTAACTTCGGTATTTTTGACTATAGACTCGAGGTTGATCCTTCTTTTCTGGAATATAAAACACGATGCATAGACAGTGAGAATAAACCGGCCTCAGTATGTACACTGCGTTTGTCTTTGTCCCATTGCTCGCTCCTCGTACTACAGACGAGAGGACTTTGCTTTCTTTTTGACATTTAGTCCCTGTGGTCAGAGTTCTTCATCTCTTACTGTGAGTCTTGGAAGATTACGTGGCTAATACCATTAACTGCTCTTACATTTTACTTTGTAATTGCTGCAATGAAATGGTTTGTGAGTTCTGATGGGAAATGGTTTAAACCAGTAAATTACTTGGTTGGAATGCACAATATTATGAACTTCAACAGTGGTTAGTTGTTTAGGGACAGAGTACTGGAAGAATCAATATATTTGTATACATAGTTTAGCTCGGTAAGTGTTTAGTTTTTTCTGATAAATTTTCTTTAAGCTGTTTTCATGATATAAACTAGCAAATTGAGTATTTTCTCAACATGTGAAAAACGGACAGAAAATATCTCGTTTATTTATTTATTTGTGACCGGTAAGGGGATCGCAACCCTTGGTGTGGTGTCGCCCGCACCGCGCTCAGCCAGTGAGCGCACCGGCCATCCCTATATAGGATCCGAACCCGCGGCCTCTCCCGAGTGAGCCACAGGGTCGGCCCAGAAAATGTCTCTTTAACCTTCAGTAAGTGTTAGGTATTTAGCCTTTGTGCTCTGTATTTAGAAATAGGCTATTCCTTTAGGTCTGAAAAAGATTTTACATTTTTGTCTATTTTAATTGGATTTGGGAAAGAGTAACTTGACTAAAGCTTTGGTTTGCCATTTTTTTCTCTATTTAATTTTTTAAAAAATTTTGTCATTACACAATGTAAACATTTTTTGTGGCCCTTTACTAATTTCTCCCTAACTCCCCCTCCATCCCCCCCACCCCACTCCTGTAACCTCAGTTCTGTTCTTTCCTTTTGAAAGTTCAAGGAATTATTGTGATTGTTGTATCTTTCATTCATTTTTGTTTGTTTGTTTTTCAGCTCCCACTTATAAATGAGGACATGTGGTATTTCTCTTTCTGTGCCTGGCTTATTTCATTTAATTTTCTCTAAGTTCATCCATGTTGCTGCAAATGACAGAATTTCATTACTTTTTACGGCAGAGTAGTTTTCCATGTGTACATATACCACATTTTTCTTATACAGTTGTCTGTCAATGGACATTTAGATGGTTCCACCTCTTGGCTATTGTGAACAAGCTGTGGTAAATATGAGAGTGCAGATATCCCTCCACATGATGATTTCCATACCTTTGGGTACATAGTATCTTTTCAATTCCTAGAAGTAAAACATTAAGTAAAATATATTCAAGTCATATAAATATATGTTGATTATATATATATATATATATATAAAGTTATATAGTAGAGGAAATGATTATATTAAGTATGCTAGTCAATCTTTGTGAGATAATTCATATTTAAATTTAATATTTGTTACAAACATTTTCAGAGATTATTTTCCTGTTCTCAGAAAATAAAAACAAAATAAAAACAGAAAAGATCTATATTTTTTAAATAACGGGACTATACTTCAACAATGATCACAGATGGTTTTTGTTTGTTTGTTTTTCTAAACATTACTGTATTACGTAAAGCATAAGGAAATTAAAGAACTGAGAATTCTGTACTGAGAATTTATTGCCTTCCTTTGAAGTTCACATTCCAGAGTAGCTGGAAGGGTTTTGGTAGGCCTCATTTGTCATGAAATTAAAAATAAACTTCTCAATTAAAAAATAATAGCAGATATTACTTTAAAGAAATATGTGAGCACTCATACATTTTTGATATTATCAACTGAGAAAGGAATGATATAATTTATGATAATGTGACTTCTTCCACTGCATATTTTAACCTCTGACCATTAATTTTTGATCATTTAAAGCCACTTCGCCACCACACCTTAAATGTTGACTTTGTGCCCATAAATTACATGTTCAAAATGTTAATGGTGAAATCTGATTACTTGTATGAAAGATTTTTGGCCAAAGTTGTGTTTGTTTCAAGATACTATATTTGAGTATATGTAGAGTTGTTTGCAAAGTAAATGGATTTATTGTGTCTACAGTGTAGATACATGATCTGTATTACTGGGACAGTCAGTAAGCACTGGTTCCAGAGGCCTTATTCCCATTTGATTAGTGAACTGCATGTGTCCTATTTGAGTGATGCTCTAGGTATTGCAATTCTATGGATTGACAGCGAAGAGGTAGGATATGGGCACAGCCATGATCAGAGATTTTTTTTTTTTAATGTGACAGTAAGAAGCAGAATGAACCAAAATATTTATTATCTTTATGTTTCCCTTGCTGGCTATTCTCACCCATATAGGGATATTAATATCGTTCATGACAGCGTTTTTACCCTTGTCAAGTGGTTTTCTGCTTTAAATCTCCATATTGCCCAGTTGGTATTTATTTCTTTTAAAGGAAGAATTGAAAACTCAACCAGAAAGAAATAACCAAAGTGGCACAATGCTAAATGCTGAATGTTGGATTAAGCTCATGGAAGTAAAGAAATTTTAATAAGTAAAAGATGGTAGTAAGGCTGCATTTAAACTGCCTTTGCCAGAGAAGCCAAAGGATTGTCTTATACAAAGAATACAAAAGTAGGTTTAAAAGTATTCAATAGAAATTAAATTGGGAGACACTTTAGACAATTGTAAGTGGTCTCCTGGGGATATGAGGAAATTAAAGCAATTAAGCAATCTGCTGCTGCAGAGTGAAAAACAAGTAGGATCTCCCTTTCTTTCTTTTTCTATTTTTTATAACTTCATATTGCACTGTGGTTTATGTCCTTCAAGGTTATACTTACAAAAATGTTAGACAGTTTCTCCCTGAGCTCTGGTTTGTGCTCTGCTCTCACACGTTCTCCAGCACTATCCCTCACCACTCATCCCCTCCTCCATTCTACACACAGCTACCAGATTATTTTTTGCCTTTCTGAGCATATACTCGATTCTATTGGTTGTCTATCCAGTAGCCATTACCTCTTTTTCTTCACTAACACTGTCATTGAGTTAGAGTTGCAAAATGCTCAATGCAGAGTCTAAATCACAATTGGTCTAGTCCAGTAATGGCAACCTATTCTCCCTCACCACATGTGTCTCAGTTTTAGCCAAAGAGATGTAAATAAATTTATACTGATAACTTTTGGGATATATTTTTCTCCCTAACAAAGTTGCATAAAGAGGAATTTATTGTGCTGATATGTGAGGATATGAAGCCATAGGACCCTTCAACATACTGAAGGTGGAGGAATGGAATGACTTTAAGAGCTTAAGGCTTGGGAATGCCTAGCTCTGGACTAATACTTCACTCAATGCATTTCTCTGCCTTTTATTTAGCAGACACATCATAAATATCTGCTGAACTGATTCACACTCTGAATTTCTGTACATCTTGGTATGACAGCC
Organism: Cynocephalus volans; assembly: GCF_027409185.1. NCBI lineage: Eukaryota > Metazoa > Chordata > Mammalia > Dermoptera > Cynocephalidae > Cynocephalus > Cynocephalus volans. Next base: position 105,411,033 of record NC_084461.1, read on the forward strand.
AATTTAAGATTTTCTAAGAATTTTGTTAGAATCATAGCATCATATTCTGAAATTCTCTCTTGTCATTTGTCTGCACTGCATAACTGTTCAGGGAATTTTGCATATAACTTCCTCCCTTCTTATTCATAATTTATTCTAAATTGTATTCTTTTGATTTATTGAAAAGCTAATAATTATTTCCTCCTTCTTATGATTACTGTAACTTTAAACTAATCCAATACTCAGTTTTTAATTTTTTTCAGTCTTTCTTTCGCTCTTTCTCTCTCTTTTTCTCTTTCCCTGTACAGTGATCTCATACAATCTTATAGCTTTGAACACCATTTATATGCTGAGGACTATCAAATTTATATCAGATCCCTCCCATGACTTCAAGATCATAATTCCAACTGTTTACTTAGAAATTTGTATGTCAAATTTATAAGTCCAAAAAATTTTCCTGCTCTTAACCCACAAACCTGCTTCTTTCACACATTCTCCCAACTCATTTGGTAGCAAATATTTCAGTTGCATAAATTCTAACTTTGGGGTTATCCTTGACTCCTTTTTTTCTCCTATTCTGCAGCAAACTATTTGCAAATCCTGTAGGCTCTATTTACAAGATATATCCTAAATCTAGTTGCTTCTTCCCACTTTTACTATCATTATCCAAATTACCATTTTCACTCACTTAGATTGTTGTAATAGTCTCCTAACTGGTCTCCATTACCCACCTCCGCCCGTCATGTTGTCTTCTCAACATAATAGTAAGAGTAATTTTATAAAAATGTAAATCAGATTATGTTAATTCAAAGCCAACCATTACCATGTTCACTTAAAATTCAGAAAATTTTGTGTACAACTTCCTAAATTCTTACCTTATTTTACCCTAAACTGATAAAAACTTACCCCCAAATAATTGACAATAAATTGATAATTTAATTGCTAATAATTGATAATAAATTAGTAATGGATAATGAAAGTCAAAGTCAAAGTCCTTCCAATGGTCTAAAAAGCCCTGGTTATTTACCTGGGTTTCATCTCTAATCTTTGGCCTCTTGCAAACTGCTGTGCAGTTATTCTGGTCTATTCTCTGTTTGCATAAGACATCAAACAAACTCATGCCTGAGGAGATTTTACATTCGTTTTTCCCTCTTCCTGGAATATTTTCCCCTCATTTATTCACATGGCTCCTTACCTCACCATCTCCAGGTCTTCACCTACACATCATCATCCAAAAAGGGGTCAATCTGATGTTTAAAAAGATAACCAATCCCATTGAGAGCTCTTTCTCCCCTTTACTCCTTTATCTTCATAGTGCTTATTACCAGAGCTTCTAAATCTCTCTCTCTTTACTTCTATTTCTCTCTCTCCCCAACCTCACTCCCTTTCTGCATACCCCTCCTCTTTCTCTTCTCCATTTCTACATTCCCAGCGCTTAGAATGATGCCTGACACAAGGTGGGCATTTAATACATACTCATTTAAAGAAAAAATAAATGAAATTTGAGCTTATGACATTATTTTAAAATTACTTCTAGTATTCACTTCCTACAATGTTGCACACTAAACAAGCGTTTTAGATGTTTAGAAGGATCTCTTTAAAAAAAAGTATCTCTTGATATTCCTCATGATCTTCCTTGTCAAATACATATGATCTTTTTTTTTTTTTCAGTTCAAACAAGTAACCAGTTTGATTACTGATATGAAATGCTGATTCTTTTCCTTGAGGATCTCCTGTTTCTTCATCCTTATAATGCAAGCCTCATCTGGCCGTGTGTAAGGTATCTGGTTAATCCACATCCTTGCAAACATTTGGTGGTGTTACTCAATATTTTAAATTTTAGCATGCTTGTGCATATGTATTGGTGTCTCATTATGGTTTTTGTTTGCATTTCCTTGATGATTAATTGCACTGGACACTTTTCATGTGCCTATTGAGCATTTGTTTATCATTCTTTTTGAAGTTTTGTTCAAGTCTGCCTTTAAATTGGAATATACAGTCAATTACATTTAATACAATTATTGATATGGTCGTTCTACTATTTGGTTGTTTTTTACTTATACTTAAAAAAAATCCTCTATTCAATTATTGTGCTTTATTTTGAGCTAAGCAAATATGTTTTAGTACCCCATCTTACTTCCACTGTTGGCTTTCTAAGCTATACTTCTCTGTGTGTGTGTGCACGTGTGTGTGCATGTGTGTGAATGTGTGTGTGTTTCACAGTTCCTCTTGGTTTTCAATGTGCATCGTTGTTTACTACAGCACTTTATATAAAGTATAAGAACCCTTGCAACAGTATAGCTTCATTTATATGTATCTACATATTTATAATTTCTAGTGTTCTTTATTCCTTCCTTTATACTGAAATTTTTTATCTGGGGTCAATTTTCTTCAGCCTGAAGAATATGATTTTGTTTTCTTTTTAAAAATTGAAAAAGTCTCTATTTCACATTCACATTTGAAGTGTATTTTCACTTGATATGAAATTCTGAGTTGACAATTATATTTTATTTCTTCACTTTTAAGACGATGTCTTTTTGTCTTCTATTCTACATTGTTTCTAATCAGAAGTCAGTGGTTATTTCATTGTTCTATTATGCAATGTGTTGTTTTTCTTGGTGCTTTCAATATTTTACCTTGATTTTATTTTACCTTTCAATATTTTACCTTTTCAGCTGTTTGAGTTTGATTTATCTTGACAGGTTTATTTATATTCATCCTGCTTGGGATTTGTTGAGTTTTTTGAATCGGGAAATTTATGTTTTTCACCAGATTATGGCCAATTTGAGCCATCATTTCTTCAACTACTTTTTCTGTTCCATTCTCACACTTTCTTCTACATCTGAAACATCATTTATATTTATGTTAGACAACTTGCTTTAGTCTCACAGATCTCTGGGCCATTGTTTACATATTTCTTAATTTTTTTGACTTGGATAATTCTTTTTCTTCTGGTTGTTTGCAAGCTGTGTTTAAACCCATTCATTTTTTCTTTTCTTTTCAGATATTATACTTTGCAGGTTCATTCACTATGACAATATATTTATTTAAGTCTCTGTGTATGTATAAATATATATGCATTTTGTTTACAAATTCCAATATCTAGGCCTTCTTGTGGTCTGTTTCTGTTGCCTTCCTTTGCTGAATGTTGAGTTAAAGAGTGTTGAGTTTTAGGCATTAATTTACTGGTGAAGCTTGATCTTTTGGAGGCTTTTCAAAAGCTTTGTTAGGGTGAGTCTTTATTTGCCATTATCTTAGGACTAGCAAGGACTTTTCTGGGTGTCAGCTGAGTACTGAGGGTGCTCAGCAGAGACATATCAATCTGGCTGGTCTCCCATGTGTCTTAGCACTGCACAGAATCTCACTTCTCCTTTCAGCCCACAGCTCCCCACAGCTGTTCTTTTCTAGGTCTTACAGAGTCTCACTCACAATATACACAATTGAGGATTTGGCCAACCAATTAAGGGGATCTCCATGCAGATTTCCGGAGCTTTTTCTCTATTCAGCTTCCTTTTGTCTCGTATCCTACTCTACAACCCCCAGCCAACTCAGCAGCACATATCTCTTTTCTGTGTCTCCTCAGTTTAGCGAGACCAGTGCTCTGCTTGGCCTCTGCCTTCCTGCATTCTGAAAAGTGCCTCCAGGCAGAAAGCCAGGGTTCCTGTGGTACTTGCTCCATGTAGCCCCAATCTCTCAAGGATCTTAGTTCTGTGTCCCTTCTGTTCAACTGAAAATAGTTGCTTCATATTTTATTTTAGGAGGGCTAGGCTTGTGGTAGTTACTCCTCCATGGCTAGGACCAATGTCAAGTATTTTATTTTTAGTAATTCCACAGAGGCTACAAAGTTCTGAGAAAACACTATTGCCTGTTTCTTAGAATCCAGGCTCCATCCCTTAATTACTCTTCTCTGTGTGATTTACACTTATGAGACAAAATGTTAAGTTGGTAATGAGAAAACCATCAAGAGCATCTCATGTGCTATTTGAAGATGACATATGGCCTTTCAAAATGAAACATGAGTGACTCACATTTGGCCTATCTGCCATGACACTGATAGGGGATGAATTTCTTCCAAAGCTCATGTGGAAGCTTAAACCCCAATGTGGCAGGGTTGAAACGTGGGGACTTTAAGAAGTGATTGGATTGTGAGGACTATGCTCTCGTGAATGGATTAATCCATTCACTGAGTAATGGGTTAATGGTTTAATGGGTTATTGTGGGTGTAGACTGATGGCTTTAGAAGGAGAGCTCATGAAAACAGTCTTGCCATTCTTGCCCTGTACCTCAGGACTCTGCAGAGTCGCCACCAAGAACAAGATGTGCCCTCTGGGCTATAGACTTCTCAGCCTCCAAAACTGTAAAAAATAAATTTCATTTCATTATAAATCACACAGTTTCAGATATTCTGTTATAAGTGTCAGAAAATGGATTAATACAGACATAATGCTTTAGTATATATTCTTGGAGAATAAATTTTGTCAAGATCATGACTATATTACCATATTTAGGAAGACAATTTTTTCTGGGCCTGACCAGTGGCTTTTTAAGTCATAATAAACAGAGTGGTAGTAAAGTTGGCCAGACAAAAAGTGTACATGAACATATATGTAAATATACATGCATGTGTGCCTAGACATATGTATTTATTTGTATAAACACCTAATAATGATTTTTATTTCTATTTGTGTTTAGCAAATCTAACTGCACTGTGTTGCTGCCCTCTTCTCTCTTATTTTTGTGTCATAACTTTCTTACCTCCACTCAGCTACACAACCACTTATTTGAATTTTTGAGATCTAATTTTGTAGCAATTTGTATACCTTACACTTTAAAAAATTTAATTTATAACTAATAACAAAATTGGTTTTGGGGCAGGGAATATTGCTTACAAATGTCTGCTTTTTTTCTTTATTTATACCTACCCTATATCATCTAGTAATCTTTCCTCTGCTTTCAACAACTTTCGATAGTGATTTTTCACTTACAAATTATATTTAGATCTAAATCCTATACGGCAGTTATGCTGGTAAATTACAGCCAGCATATTCTTGTCTCTTTTATTATTTTTCTAGTTTTGAAAATTTTACTACTTTTTGGCAACATATTATATAGTTAAGAACCATTGCTGTCAGGAAGTATTTTATAAATTCTAACCTAAATTCCTTCTGGGACAGTTTAAATACACACACATATAATCCAAAATCTCATCATTATGAGCATTATTCAGCCTACTTAAGTACTGAATAAGATGGTCTTAAGCGGAACTCTGTCTTCATTCTTTTTGAAAAAGAGATATTAACAAGCATTAAAAGAATTCTGAAGAGAAACACAGTGACTAATTCAATGAAATCTATCATATTTAAAAATCCTCTCAATCTGGAATTCAAAGCATTTTTTTATTATTAAACTTAATTCCTTAAAAATAGAAAATGATGAAAACTTAGGCTCCAGAGGCTGACTGCCACAGTTTGAACTGTAGCTCTGTAAATTGCTTGGGCAAGTTACTTACCCTCTCTGTGCCTCATTTTCTTAATTTTTGAAATGGGGATGATAATGTACCCATCTCCTCAGATTGCTCTGAAGATGAAACTTGATAATAAATGTAAAATAAATTTAGAAAAATGCCTGTAACTTCATAAACATGTGAAACCTTGAAATTACTATTGACAAGTATGGATAATTTATTTTTATACAAATTTTAATAACTACATTATTTACTGAAATATCCTAAATATATTATTAGGTATTTTTATATCCTCAGGTAATTTTAGGCATGTTTCTAGCTTCCAAAATAGTTTTTTTATTTATAAAACACGAAGCTGAGCATTTTATATATTACATAATCCTTATAATGTTATATATCATCACTTTTTGCAGAATTCATGGAGTTTAAAAATATGTTTGGTTTCCTCTTTTGGTAATGATGAAATAGTTGTTTTAGGGCAGTGGTTCTCTACAGAGGTAATTTTGCTCCCTAGGAGACATTTGGCAATATCTAGACACATTTTTGCTTGTCACAGCTGGGGCAGTGATACTAGAACCAGTCGGTAGAGATGAGGCCTGCTGCTCCACATTCTATAGTGAACAGCACAGCCCCCATAACAAGGAATTATCTGGTCCAAAATGTTAACAGTACTGATGTTGAGAAATGCTATTTTAGATGAAATCTTCCAAAGAGGAAAGGCTGCACAAATGTTAAAAAATATATTTGAAAAATCAGAAAGCTAGGGAGAATTTTCTGGATCAATAGCGTACAGAAGGGAAACACAGTGGATAGTCATGATGACATCATCATGCATCAAAGAGCCTTAGGAAAACTCTACTATAAACCACTAAGAGAATTACACAAAATGCCTTAGTGTTGTGTAAGAAGTTTTGATCTCACAGATCTCCTGTGGTCTTCCAACCACACTTTGATTTTTTTTTTTCTTTGTCAGCTGACCAGCACAGGGACCTTGGTGTTATCAGCATCACATTCTAACCAGCTAATTGGCCAGCTATACTAGACCACACTTTGAGAATTGCTGCCCTAAAGGAATCTTTTTAAAGCCATAGGTTGATTTTGTAAGGGTTGGTTTCAATAAACTAGATAATACAATCTACAAGTCTAGTAACCAGGCTTGTCTAATATGAATTTGGGAGGAAAGGACATAATCTGGCCCAATATTCTAAACTGTGATGGTGCCACTCTCAATGAAACTTCTACTCCTTCCTCAGAATATTTTATGTGACATTGACCAACTGATGTATGAATGACAGGGTGCCAGAGTCAAAAATCCATATAATAAATATTGGTTGGGCTTAATTTTACATTAAGTGAAAATAAACATAAATACAACAACAACAACAGATGTTGCTTTGCCTCACACGGGGTGATGGAGATGCAAAAGGATTACACAAAGCCCATTTCTTCTGAGCATTGAGATACCACAAAGGGTTTAATTTCTGGGAACCCTCAAGAGAGAGGCATTGCTTCTTTGGGAAATTAACCCTGAACTGGAGTTTTGTCTCAGAATTTATTCTCCAGGCCAGAAAGTCACAGAAAAAGAATATAGGTGGAATTATGGCTAAGTATAGTTTAACAATAGAGGCTGGTAACATCAGTGAAATAACAAAGTGACATTCCAAAATGCAATTTACAAAAGGTTAAGTCAATCCACCCCAAAAGCTTGTTCTTAGCAAACATTTTCTTTCCATACAGCAATTTCCTTACTATATTTACATAACAATCAAGTAAGGTTAACCTGCACCAAGGACATCTACACTTTGAGCCAGCAATTTTGCTGTGTTACAATTCTATATCTACAACAGAGACTTTAGCCTGGGGAAAGTTTCCTGTCTTTGGAAAGGTTAATACTGTAATTTTAAAAGGGTAGGTTATACCTGAAACTACAGGGCTTTGGAAACTAGGCCCTGTGAAATACATTTCCTTTATAAATGTTAGTATACTCCACAAAAATGTCTGATGTCAGGAGTCACTGTTCAGTTTAAGACAGGGGTTGGCAAACTACCCTGTAGGACAAACCTAACTGATGCCAGCCTTTGTGTGGCCCACACATGCCCTTGAGCAGACTTGCACTGTGAGCCACTGCAGCCAAGCAAGGCTTCCTCCTCCACCCATTTCCGCTCCGCTGTCAGCACTCGCTTCCCCGCCTGTTGCTGTGGGTTGCTGCTGCCCATGGCCAGTGCTCGTCACCATTTAAAAGTTGAAGACTTTGCTCTTGGCAACTTCCAGGAACCTAGAATCTCAGTCTGGGAATTGGTAGCTCAGTGAGTTTGCTCCCCTCCAGCCAGCTACCCAAGTGGAGATGGCTGGGTTCTCTATGGAAAAACAAAGGTCCACAGAGATCTGAATTTCTGTGGGGCCAAGAATAAAACTGACTGTGGTGCCCCTCTTCCTGCTGGCCCTGTCCATCAGGCCTCTGCCCTTGTGCTGGTCATTTGCCATCTGGAGATTGTCTCTTCCATATGGCAGCTGGGCACAAGGTGTGCCCACCACCCAGGATGGCCCTCCCCCAAAACTGGAATTCAGAGAGAGCCAAGGAAAAATCATCCTGGTAAATGCCATAGGTTTCTGAATTTTATAAGGCTACATCCTAGGATTAAGTGTAAGCAGAAACTATACCTGTATACCTGTGAAGCCCAGTTTTAAATTCCTATCTGTCTCTAGTCTGCAAGGCAGAACATTAATGTAAATCTCTGGAGGGAAGAACATTTTCCAAGGCCACAAAAATGTCTCTATAATTTTTAAATATACTAACTTGTACTCTATCAAAAATAAGCAGGAGTTTAGAAAATTAGATGATTAAAATTAAGAAGAGGAAAAATCACAATAGAAACAGATCTACAGAAAATCCAGATAGTTAAATAATCAGGTGAATTGTTAAAATAATTGTAAGTTAACTATATAAGGAATTAAAGACAAGTTTGACAACTTTGAAAGAAAACTAATAACTTTTAAAAAGAATATAATAAAAACTATATAATATAATAAAACTGAAAGATATAATAAAAATATACTAAATATATTAGAACTAAGAATATATATAAGAACTAAAAATATAACTAAAATAAAGAATTCAAGGAGGAGTTAAAACTAGATTTCATTGTGTCTGTGATTTCTAGGTCTATTTCTATTGATGGATTTATCTCCTGGTTAAAGACATAATTTTTTGCCTTTTTATAGTTCTAGCAATTTTTATTTTATACTGAACATTATGAACCTTATGTTGCAAAGCATATAGATTTTGTTATTTTGTTAATGATATTGTGGTTATTGTTTCTGCTAGCAGTTAACTTACCTGCATATCAGTTGTTCCTTTTAAGGGTTTTTTAAAGCTTCTATAGGAAGGATCTAAAATAACCTTTAATTGGGTACTATATTAGATTTACACATAAGGTGTGGCCCTTATGGAGTCTTTCCTAAACACTCTCAGTGTTCAACAGATCTCCGTACCCCTTCGCATTTATGCTTGAGCATTTCTTCAGAGCCCTTTGCAAGCTCTAGTAGTTATTCTTCCTCCAGTATTTGTTCTTTGTTTAGCCACTTGGGAGTCTTGTTCTGCTGAAGTATAGCTTTTTAAATATTCATCCCCAAACTCAAGCAAACTGTCTATGCAGATCTATGGAAGTCTTACACTACACAACTCCTTTCCTGCCTCAATCACTCCAACCATCTCACTAGCCTCTTTCTCTTCAGTTCGGTGAGACTGCTGTGCTCTACTTAGAACCCTCAGCACCACCACATCCAGAAAGTGTCTCCAGGCAGAATGCCAAAGCGATCACAGAGCTCAAGGATCTCTCGAGGATCTCAGTTCTGTGCTGTCAGTTGTACAACCTCTGAAGCAAGTTGTTACATATACTTTGCTCAGTTTTACGGTTAGTTATGGCAGGAGAATTTGTTCAGTGCCATTTACCCCTTCATGGTCAGAAGCGGAAGTATATATTATTAGTATTCTTATCAATATTTTTTCTCTCATTTTGCTTTTATACATACTCATATGAAAATAACAGTGTAGTTTAAAAGTTTGTAAGAGGCATTCAGTTTTAGCCTTGATAACTCATGCTAGTTCATCTTCCTATTGACATACACAAGTGATTGTGTGTATGTGTGTGTGTATGTTCATTTAACTAAAGGATGAAATGACAACATTGAGAGTTTCAAATATTTTTCTACTTATTGGGAAGTGTAGAGCTATTTTCCCCACAGGAAGTAACCTCTTTTGTGAGAGCAGAAGGCCCCACGCTCTGCTTTGCATCCCTTAACTCCATCTTTCTGGGCAGTCATCAGACAGTCAAGTCCTTATGTGTGTGTCTGTAAGTAGTATTGCTGCCAGTCCATGCAAGGGAAAACTATTTGTAAGGTTGTTTGCCTTGGTCATTATGAGATTAATAATTTTAAATATCTGTGGGATTTTTTTTTTACCATAATCTAACCTACAAACAAAAAAGCAATAAATGTAGCACAAACTTCAAATTCATTCTGTTTTATTTGTTTTTCATTCTCCAAAGGTATTTTTTTCTGTCGCATAAAGAAAATTCATTCTTGGCTGAAATAATTCCTTATGTGTCCTTCATCTTTCTCATTATTTTTTAAACCAGCAGAATTAGAACTTGAATAAAAAGAATGAAGCTACAAATTAAAATAGAGGTTAAAAGATAAAAGAAAGAAATTTTTAATTAACATTTTTTAAAAAGAGTGATGCTTATAATGTTCCAATATCAAAGTAATATAATAGCATCACCAGAATTAGTCTATTCCCTGAATCCTAATATTTCTTTTGGATGATATATGGACATTTTCACAGTAAAATGCCATTTACTAAGAGGAATACTAATTTAGGAATGTGGCTCACTCATTCTAGACAGCCAGGGAATGGTAAGAAACCTCCCTTGGCTTTATACAATCAGCTATTGCCTTGGAGTCTCTTCCCTTTAACACCTGACAGACCTGAAGCAAATCGCTTCATCCCTCTAAGTCTCTGTTTCCTCATCTGTACAATGGGAGATAATAAAGTACTACATCATAAGATTATTGGAAGATTTTGTTATATTTAATCTTTATTATACTTAATGGGAATATCACTTAAAAGTCATATGTTTTTAAGGTTGACAAAATTTCTATTTTTTCCTATTCCATTTTGTTAATCTTGAGCTTCTTCCTGTACTCTCAGTGCTTGGGTGACAGAGCTTCTTTTGAAGATGCTGAGATGGGCTACCATTAGTCTTCTGGCATATATTTGAGGCACCCATGTTCTTCTGAGTGCTCTACTGACTGCATCCCACCCTGCTCCTGGCTGTGTCCCAACCTGCTGTAATGGCTAAATGGCCCTGGAACTTTTCCCACCTAAACAGAAGTAAGGTCACCCCGTTATCCCAGTGTAAAAAACCAGAAGTATAACAATATAAAAGAGGCAGCTTCACTGCGTTTGGGGCTCAGCCTTTGTGACACAAGTCTGCTGAGCTGCTGCTGGCATCAATAGACTCTGCTTCCTGTTCCTCAGGCCTTGATGTCCTGCCTCTCCTTGAGAGTTCACTGTAACATGGCTGTAACATTTCTTGGGGGCTTGTCTGAGATGGCAGAGATGGCAGCTTGACCACTTCACTTGTTTCTCAGTCTTGGCCCCCAGGACATACAACGACATGGACCATACTCGGGCACCAATGGAGAGTTCTCTGTGAGTAGGAAAGACCTCACCAGATGGACATGGAGGTTGAACCCTGAGCACAGTGGAACCCAAAGAGGTGCGAAAACCAGACCAGGGGAGCTCTGCCCATCAGACTAGGTAAGGACCCAGGTCCCACTTGCTTCCTACTCCTGTGAGAGTAGAAAGGAAGCCTGATCACCTCCCAAAGGGGGGTATGTCTTAGTACTCCATTTCATGCAGGGAAACACATTCCCCGGTCAGGTCAGGATTTTGGTAATTTTGGGGTGGTGAATGAATGTATGTGTATGTGTGTGGCTGAGATGTATCCTAGATATGAAGTGAGTGTAGAGTCCTGATCTGCGGTTCCATGGCAAACCTCATATGGCTAAGGGTGACTCTCGCAAGAGAGGTCCCGATGGGGGTTTATACTATCTCACCAAAGCCAAGAGGCACCTGAAAAATTACTGAGTTGAGAAGCTGGAGATGGGCAAAGCGATTGGAATAGAGTGTCTGTTGTGACACGAATCACAGGTGGAAAACCTGGGAGGAACACCTAGCTTGGAAAGACTCAGTTCATTCTCCACCCTCCTAGTTAAAGACCATATGGATGATGGGGTCTCAGATAGAAATGAGGGAATTGGACAAAAGATAACCCTTGCTATACCATAGCAAGGAATTTGGCCACATTGTGTCCATGCCCTTGGACTTTGTGGAAGGTGGGACTTAAGAGCTGTGAAACTTCTAACAGCTTATGGTGGCAAAGGCATGATGTAAAACCAGAATTTAAAAGGGAAGCAGAGCATAAAGATTTGGAAAATTTGCAGCCTGGCCATGTGGTAGAGAAGCAGAGAGCAGAGAAAAAATGCAAGGGTGAAGCAAATAAACTGGTTGCTAAAGATATTAGCTTGGTGGTGATGTTTCCAGATGCTAATAGCTGAAACAATGAGAGACAAGCCCTGAAGGCATTTCAGAAGTCTGGAAGGGTGCCCCTCTCATCACAGACCCTGAGGCCTAGAAGGACTGAGTTGTCTCAGAGGACAGACCTGGGGTGCAGCTGCCCTCAGGAACCTGCTTCCTGCATTCTAGCTGCTCTGGCTGGACCAGCCCTGCCTCAAGCAGCCTCAAATGTGGTTTGTGCAGCAGCTTTGGAGAACAGAAGCCTGAAACCTCAATGGTGTCCACGTGGTGTTAAGTCTGCAGGCCAGCAGGACATGAGAGCAGTGGAGGAGTAGCAGCCTTCACCCAGATCTGAAAGGATGTATGGAAAAGCCTGGGGGCCCAGGCAGAGACCTGCTGCAGGGGAGGAGCCACCACAGAGGCCATCTACTAGAGCAATGCTGAGCAGAAAGGTGTTGGAGCCCCCACAGAGAGTCCCCACCAGGGAAATGTCTAGTAGAGCCAAAGCAGTGGTGCTGCCACCAGGACCCCAGATCTGTGAGGCCACTGGCAGTGTGCAATACCCGCCTGGAAAAGCCACAGGCACCAGCACAGCCCACTGGGCTGCACCTGGCAGAGCTGTGGGAGTGAGGGTGCCCAAGGCTTTGGTGGCCCAGATGCCTCATTGTGCCCAGGATGCTGGACTTGGAGTCAAAGAAGATTGTTTTGGAGCTTTAAGGTTTAATGTCTGTGCTGCTGGGTTACAGATTTGTTTGGGGCCTGTTACACTTTTCTTTTGGCCTATTTCTCCCTTTTGGAATGGGAATGTGTACCCAATGTCTGTTCCACCAATGTATCTTGGCAGTAGATACATTTTGGTCTCAGATGAAACTTTGGACTTTGGACTTTTAAGTTGGTATTGGAACAAGCTAAGACTTTAGGGACTGTTGGGATAGAATGACTGTATTTTGTATGTGAGAGTGACATGAATTTTGGGAGGCCAGGGGCAGAATGATGGAGTTTGGATGTATTGTCCTCCCAGAACTCATGTGGAAATCTGATCCCCAATGTGACAGTGTTGGAAGCTGTTTGAGTCATGCGGGTGGATCCCACATGAATGGATTAATGCTGTCCCTGGGGGAAGGGGGACCTGAGTGATATCTTGCTCTATTAGTTCCATAAGAGCTTATTGTTTAAAAGACCCTGGCACCTCCCCTCTCTCTCTCACTTCCTCTCTCTCCATGTAATCTGCTTGTACCCACCAGCTACCTGCCACTTTCCACCCTGAGTTGAAGCAGCCCGAGGCCCACACCAGATGCAGCTGTCCCAGAATCTCAAAGTAGCTGAGGTCACTCTGTGGATACATCACAGCAGACTCAAACCAGCCATGACTGCTTGGAACTACATTACCCAGACCTGCTTTGGAGACTACAGATGACATCAGCCCTAGTCACTCTAGGGGCTGACTAGTATATGCATGGCGGAAGCCTAAGGATCTCCAATGAAAAATTGTGCCCCTGCAGAAATATCTGGACTTTGCTTTTTGGGAATGGTGATACTTTTCTTTGTTTTGCTTTTCTTTTGCATATATCACATTATCTCTTTCCCCGGTTAACAAGTTATAATAATGATGCTGTATGACTGGGCCATGTCTGGCCACAGTCAAAGCATCAAAGTGGGTAATGAGGCACCCATGTTCTCCTGAGTGCTCTCCTGACTGCACCCTGCCCTGCTCCCAGCTGTGTCCTGCCCTGCTGTAATGGCTAAACAGGCCCAGAACTTTTCATGCCTAAATGGAAGTTATGACCATATAAGGTCACCCCTTTACCCCAATGTAAAAAAACCAGAAGTATAAAAATATAAAAGAGGCAGCCCCACTGCATTCAGGGCTCAGCCTTTGTGACAGAAGCCACTGAGCTACTGCTGCTGGCATCAATAAACTCTGCTTCCTGCTGCAAGCCTAGGTGTCCTGCCTCTCCTTGAGAGTTTGCTGTAACACGGCCGTAACACATTGTGACATATTTACAGTGTGATTTTACGCACTCCCTAACGCTTTAAATATTTTCTCTAATTAATTCCTCTACTGAGTTTTTGATTAGGACTATATTTATTGCTATGTCAAATCACTTCAGAATTTAATGGCTTAAAATTACCACAGTCATTATTTCCCATAATATTGCACATGAGGTATTGGAATAGGGCTCAGGTGAGGGACTGGGGTATTAGACATCTGTATGGTGTTTCATTGCTCTGCCATGTGGCCTCTCCCTCTCCACCATGGTCTAGACTGGAATTCTTTAGAGTATAGGTGGGCTCCAAAGAGAGAATTCCAGGAGAACATGCCCCAGTGTTCAAGTAATTATCAACCCTCTTCTTGCATCATGCTTGCTACTGTACCACTGGCCACTGCAAGTCAGGGTCAAGATCAGAATCAATGTCTGGAGTTGCTTTTGTGCATAAATAGCAGGAGACATGGTTCATTGGGGGCTACCAATGAAATAGTCTACCACAGTGACTGTGATAGGAATTAATTAGTGTGAAGGTTAGTTTTTATAAATACACCTTATAATGTAATTCAGTAACTCTGAAATTACCACCCAAAGACAGTAATTTGGAGAAGGGTCCAAAGACAGCAGTTTTAGAAACATTGATGCAATTCACTGTACTCATTAGAACACACATGTCACAACATTTGAGGAAATACATTTCTCATGGAAAAACATGAATCAAAATTAATAGAAAACTATCTTTCTCCTTCCTTAAAGGCATTGAGATAACCTAGAAAGAACCCCAGCCAGAAAATTTTAGTATTAGTATTAAATAGTTTATGGGAAAGTATTTCTTTTCTGGGCTTCAGTTTTCTTTTCTGTAAAGTTAGAAATTCGGACTGATGGTCACAACAAATACTTCCAGCTCTGTGTTTTTTATGTGTTCCTTGGTAGAAATACCTAAAGTGCTTTGAAAAAGTTTTAGAGTCTTCATCAGGCAATAGTATTGGGAAACAATACTTCCTGATTTTCTTTTGCTTTTCTGCCAAATGCTTATTCTGCTCTCAACAACCTTTGTATGAAATAAGCCTCTAGTCAGAACTTGCATTCAAAGGCAAAACACGTATTATTTACCTATTTAATTTTCAGGAGCTATATGCAGCCCAAAACAATAATTCTAATCAAATGTCATCTGTCCAATTATTCTACTATGTCTCCATCCATTGAGCCATCGATCCGTCGATTGATTGATTCATCCATTCATTCATCTATTTGTGCACTCATCATAGTGCACATATATTAAGTGTTAGTGTAAGTTCTGAAGACTGATGAATGTGATAATTTTGCTTTACTGTAAGTACATTTTTGAATGTTGTGAATATGATTTGGAATCTGAACTCTTCATAGCTCAGACTTATGCCAGGCTACTTCATAGGTTCATGATACTTTCCTGGATCCTGAAGGCATTTAATTTTATGGGAACCCTAGAATAAGGTATTATTACCTATGAAAAAGTAATATATTATTAAGGGCTTATTTTCTTAAAAATGTACAGCCAGTCTTTAACAGAAAGTGAAGCTGGACCTTCAAATTAAGCCTTGGGGAGAAAGATGGCTGTTGGGCATGTGAGATCCACAAAGAGAATAGTGGGTGTCCTGGGAAGCTGCTGAGGGGACAGGGAGGGTCATAGATAAAATGAACTCTGGATATTTGATGACACTTGATTTTTTATTTTGGTAAACCATTGACACCTTAGGGTAAGCAACATAAATAAATTGTGGTTTACTTATTTTGGGGAGGGGGAGTTAAAATTCAACATAACTTACTGGTTTTTAAAAGAAAGATAATTATTTACGTTGAGAACCAGGCCATGGATCCTGCCAAAATTTTGTATATCTTGTTACATTACTGATGACTATATCATTTTCCAGATTTATTTCCATTTCTCTCTCTTTCTCTCTTACTTAATCCTTATCTCTGACAATGCCTTTTATTTCAGTTGCAGGATGGAAGGAATTATATAGAAATGAACAAATTCTTTTGATATAATCCCATTTGATTATTTTTTCTTTTGTTGATTTTGAAAGTCTTTACTCAGTCCTATATTCTAAAGTGTTTCCCCTATGTTTTATTCTAGGAGTTTTATAGTTTCAGTCTTATACTTAAGTCTTTAACCCATTTTTAGTTGATTTTGGTATATGGTGAGAAGTATGGGTCTAGTTTCATTCTTCTGCATATGTATATCCAGTTTTCCCAGCACTGTTTACTGAAGAGGCTTTCCTTTCCTCAATGTATGTTCTCGGTACCTTTGTCAAAGATCAGTTGGCTCTAAGTACCTGGATTGATTTCTGGATTCTCTATTCTGTTCCATTGGTCCATGTGTCTGTTTTTATGCCAGTACCATGATATTTTAAATTTGTAGTATAGTTTGAAGTCCGGTAGTTGATACCTCTGGTTTTATTTATTTATTATTTTTTGCTCAGGATTGCTTTGGCTATTTGGGTCCTTTTGTTGTTCTAAATGAATTCTAGGATTGTTTTTTCTATTTCTGTGAAGAATATCATTGGTATTTTGATGGGAATCATACTGAATCTGTAGATTGCTTTGGGTAGTATGGATATTCTCACAATGTTAATTCTTCTAATCCATGAACAAGGAACATCTTTCCATCTTTTGGTGTCCTCTTTCATTTCTTTCAGCATAGTTTTGTAGTTCTCATTGTAGAGATCTTTCACCTCTTTGATTAGATTTATTCCTGAGTATTTTATTCTTTTGGTAGGTATTGCAAATGGGCTTGCTTTCTTGATTTCTTTTTGTGCCTGTTTGTTGTTGGTGTATAAGAATGCCACTGATTTTTGTGTTTTGATTTTGTATCTTCCAACATTAGTGAATTTGTTTATGAGCTCTAGGAGTTTTTGGTAGAGGTTGCAGGTTTTTCTATATATAGAATCATGTCATCTGTGAACAGTGACAATATGACTTCACCTTTTCCAATTTGGATGCCCTACATTTCTTTCTCTTGCCTGATTACTCTGGCTAATACTTCCAAAACTATGTCAAATAAGAGTGATGAGAGTGAGCATCCTCATCTTTGTTCCTGTCCTTAAAGGAAAAGCTTTTAGTTTTCCCCCATTCAGGATGATGTTGGTGGTGGGTTTGTCATATATAGCTTTTACTGTGTTGAGATATTTTCCTTCAATACCTAATTTCTTGAGGGCCTTTATCATGAGGGGATATTGAATTTTGTCAAATACTTTTCCTGCATCTGTTGAGATAACCATATGTTTTCTGACCTTGATTTTGTTGATGTGGTGCAGCACATTTATTGATTTGCATACGTTGAACCAACCTTGCATCCCTGAGGTGAATCCCACTTGATCATGGTGTATAATCTTTTTGATCTGCATAGCAAAGGAAACAATCAACAGAATGAAAAGACAACCTACAGAATGGGAGAAAATATTTGCAAACTATACATCTGACAAGGAGTTAATATCCAAAATACACAAGGAACTAAATCAACTTCACTGTAAA
This sequence comes from Cynocephalus volans, assembly GCF_027409185.1. NCBI lineage: Eukaryota > Metazoa > Chordata > Mammalia > Dermoptera > Cynocephalidae > Cynocephalus > Cynocephalus volans. The sequence continues at coordinate 105,428,557 of NC_084461.1, forward strand.
AGAAAAAAAAATCTAATTAAAAAATGGGCAAAGGAGCTGAATAGACATTTTTCAAATGAAGACCTACAAATGGACAACAGGTACATGAAAAAATGCTCAGCATCACTAATTATAAGAGAAATGCAAATCAAAACCACATTGAGATATCATCTCACCCCAGTTAGTCTGGCAATTTTTGAAAAGCTGGAGAAGAACAAATGCTGGCAAGGATGTAGAGAAAAGGGAACTCTTCTACACTGTTGGTGGGACTGTACATTGTACATAGTGCAGCCATTATGGAAGACAGTATGGAGGTTTCTCAAGCAACTACAGATAGAACTTCCATATATCCAGAAATCCCACTTCTGGGTGTATACCCAAAGGAATAGAAATCATCATGTCAAGGGGATATCTATACTCTCACGTTTATCGCAACTCTATTTATAATATCCAAGGTATGAAACCAGCCTAAATGTCCATCCATGGATGACTGGATAAGGAGATTGTAGTATATATACTCAACAGAATACTACTCAGCCATAAAAAGAATGAAATTCTGCTATTTGCAGCAACATGGATGAGCTTGGAGAAAATTATGTTAAGTGAAATAAGCCAGGCACAGAAAGAAAAATACTGCGTGTCCTCACTCATAAGTGGGAGCTAAGAAACAAAGACAGACAGACCATAATAAAACATTGAACTTTCAGAAGGAGAGAACAGACCTATAGTTACTATAAGTGGGAAAGGGAGAGAGTTCGGTGGGTTAGGGAGTAATTGGGCAAGGGACACAAAGAATAATTATGATTTGAAATGATGAACATGCTAATAATATTGATTTGATCATCATATACTGTAGACAAATGCTGATTGTCAACCCTGTACCCCCAAAATACATATAATCAAAAATAAATAAATAAGTACATTTGTTAGAAAAAGAGAAATGAACAAATTGTGTAAGGATGGCTCTGAAACCAAGGTAGACTCATTAGACAATTATGGTTAATAAGGATGCCTTCATTATTTAGAACAAATTCAATAAAATATCAAAATTAAATCCAAACTCAAACTGTATGAGGTCCTAATAAATGTATAAATAGCACAGGTCCTAATAAATGTATACCTTGATAATATTCCAAGATGTGCATTCAGTTCCATTAATGGGATCTGTTTATATTTTAAAGATTTTTAAAGACAAGCAGTAAAAAACAGTGAACAGTTTCTCAAGATGAGTAATTCAGAGACCAATAGCTTCATGGCCAATAGCCAAATTATGCCTTGACAGGGCTGTGTTATCCAGTGGCCCCTACAGTCACAGTTTCTGAGGCCTACCAGCTTTCAAGAACCTGTTAAAACATTGGAGCCCTAAAAATTACTGGCTATAAAATATAGAAAGAAAATTGCACATTCAAAATGGATTAATAATAAAAGATTCACAGAAAATAGTGGCTTCATCTAGTTGGTTTCAATACACTTCACTTTTAGATGGTTATATAGAAACAATATTTAGTGAGAGTGTGAATACATTTTGATGTTTCATATGATGTGGGGGGTAGGGCATAAAAATAATTGCCTCGAACCTGAGAAGTTCTTAAAATTTTCTTTCCCTTCCTCTGTTTCTTTCTTTCTCTCTATCCTTTTCCTTCCTCTATTTACCACCCTTACTTACATCCTCCTTCTTCGTGCTTTTCTTTTACTTCTTCCACATCACTTCCCAATTTAAGTAAGGCAATCCCATGCATTGTAAGATGGATGGCAAGGCCTTTTTCACTCATGAAAAATAAAATCATTACAAATTCCTTTGAGCTTTAAAAAATAAATTTTAAAGCCAGTTTTTGAATGTTATACTTTCATTATGGACTCATTTTATCTAAGTTCCTTTCTGTAACTTTTCTCTTATTGGATCGGGTATTTTATTAGCGAGCACTTGAGTAAGTGGTGCTGTTGCTTTCTTAATGATAGCTACCCATCATTTGGAGTTCTGGAAATATTTTCAGGATAATTACGATTTTTAAAGCAGAAACACTATCCCATTTGCAAAACCACTGAAAACTTTTGGGGAATGACAAAGAAAGCATGTTCTCATATTCTGCTGAGAAGGTGATGCAGAGATTTAGTTTACAGTTTTGTTTTTAAACATGCAAATGAGGAGAAATCAAAGATTTATTTTTTAAGAATAAGTAATCTAATAAGGGTAACCAGTTGAATAAGGGTAACCATGAAAAGAACTTTATAGGGAGAGCTTTTATTTTAAGATTCCATGAGAAACAAACTAGGTTTAACCATGGAAACTGAGTTCAAACTGCTCTAAGAGTGACAATTTCTGTTGTCTCTTAAATGATTTCCATACTATGAGAAAAAAATCTTTTAGATTTGTCATAATTTATTGATATTTAAATGTAGTTAAGGACAATATTATGCAAATTTTGAATAATGTAAAATTTCTCGTAACACCAATACTTTCTGAATCATTTACTGTAGATGTCATTCAAGGTCATTGACAAATCTTTATTTTTTTAATGATAGATGGGGTATCTTCATTTGAAATGCTGTTGAGATGAATCATCTCTAATAACATACACGCTTTAATTAAATCATATGCTTAGTGAACATCCTATAAAATAATCTTCAGTTTAAAGCTTGGTGTTGCAATCACTGTATTAAATGAAATCTAATTCATTTAAATTTAAATATTCATTGCATTTGCACAGTTTGCTCACAACCTCTAAGCAGGGGACAGTGTGGTCTAAAAACTCATTAATAAATCGTAGCCTTCTGACTGCATCCAGTTAGAGCATGATGGTCTAATTTCAGAGATAAATGGACTTCTCTGGAGGTTTTGTTAATTCTTTAAGAATTAAAAGATAAATGTTATATATAGTAAGTCAAGTAGACCTAAACTGAGATCTCTTTAAGTATATGGAAATAGGCTGTTAACCTTTATAATAAAACAGTTTGGTTTGATTGGCTACATGAATGATATTGGGTAAGAGGAGTCAAGTGCAATATAGCAATGGAACAGGAATGACTTGGATAATACATGTCCCAGATACAGCAGGTTGCAGAGATCAGACTTGCATTTGAAGTTTTTATTTGTTGACGAAATCTGTCACTTAGTAATATCTCTGACCCTCAGATTTACAATCTATGTAATGGGAACAATAAAACATTTCACAGGATTGTTAAAATGACCAAATAAGACAATGGATGTCGATAATGTTATAAATTAAATAAAATGCTATTCAACATGAGAATCAGTGTTGTCAACTAGGAGACACATGTCCTAATGTGTACAAAATATTTGGCAGTAATGTGTATAGTGAATGAAACATTATAGACACTCAATAAATATGAGTTTTTTGTATAGTTAACAATATAGAATAATAATATTATATTAATCTTAAAATGAAAAATGAATAATAAAAGACCAAGAATACATGATTGCTGGATTTATTTCCCACCTTGATTTAGCCCTTTCACAGAAGAATTAAAACTTAAATTTACTAGATGTCATAGTTTACTTGCTGTTGCTTATAACAGAATACCTGAAGCTGGGTAATTTACAAAGAAAAGGAATTTATTTCTGATGTGGCTCAGGGTATCACATGGCAAGAGGAGCTGAGTGTGCTAGCGTGCTTGCTCAGGTCTTTCCTTCTCCTCTTATAAAGCCACTAGTGCCCCTCCTATGATAACCCATTAATGCATTAATCCATTAATGAATTAATCCATTCATGAGGGCAGATCCCTGATGACCCAATCACCTCTCAAAGGCCCCACCTCTCAATGCTACCACTTTGAGAATTAAGTTTCAACATGAGTTTTGGAAGGGACATTCAAACCATAGCACTAGGGGAAAAAATTGACACAGATAATTGAAAGTAAGCTTTTTCTGTTAATCTGATTTATTTGAATGTTAACCTTCTACTTAGAAATCTGTTAACTCTGCTGTATCAACCAATGAAAGGTGAAATACTCCATCTCGACGTCTCATTCTCTCTTTCCCTCTCTGTGCCTCACCCCCTACACATCCTTTTGGAAGTTTGGGTAAGCATAATTCCTTTATTAAAAATGAATATTATCTTAACTGAAATAGATGTACAGACTTATGAATTATATCCTTTTTTAGTTTTGTAAAAATTATTGAAATTATGTTTTCAAGAAAGAGAACATTAATTTATTAATTCACCAAGAATTTATTTGTGTACTTATTATGTGCCAGGTATGTGTTAGGAAAAGAGTTGTCTAGCAATCCAAGTGGAACTCAAATCCAAAGTAATTCATAGCCATGTTGGGTTCTTTTCAGGGAGAGAAATAAATGAGACGCCTTTTTAACTGCTTTAAGGGTTAACTAACTCTGAAGGAAAAATAGCAGCAACGTATTGTGTATTTATTGCCCCTGTAAAAGTAAGATATATGACAACAACAGCACAAAGGATGAGAAAGAGAAATTAAAAATATATTGCAAGGTTCTTACACTATATGTAAAATGGTATAATATTCAAAGGTAGTCTGTAATTAACTAAAAATGTATATCATAAGCTATACAGCAACATGTAAACATAATTTTTAAATTAATATTTATAGTAAGTTAATAATGGAATAAAATTTAATCTTAAAAATGCTCAATTAATTCAAAAGAAGGCATAAAACGAAGAAAGAACAAATAAAAAGTAGGTAACAGCTAATATGATGGTAAATTTTAATCAATTATATTAATATTCACATTAAGTACATAGGATCTAAACATTCCAATTTAAAGATAGAGAATGTTAAACTGAATCTTAAAAAATAAAACATGAACTAATTATATGTTGCCTACAGGAGATCTACTTTTAAATATAAAGACATAAATAATTTAAAGGTAAAAAGGTGAAAAAAGATATACCATTGCATGCACAAATTAAAATATAGCTGGGGTAACTATATTTATATCAGACATTGTAGCTATCAGAACAAGGAATATTACCAGTGATAAAGAGAGACATTACATTATGATAAAGGGGTTCAATGCTTTAAGAAGATAATAATTCTAAACATGTATGCACCAGAGTTTCAAAATATATGGAACAAAACAAGAGTAAATAAATAAAATTAATGAGATAGTTCTGAGCAGTAAAAGCAAACTATTAATACAAAAACCCCAACAAAACACAACATGAATAAATGAAGAAATAATTCAGCTAAGTGAAAAAGGCCAAAAAAAAAAAAAAAAAGAAAAAAGAAAAGAATAAGTACCATCTACTGTCTGCTTCTGTTTACAGGAACTTTTAAAAATGCAAACAACAAAAATTCTAGGAAATGCAAACTAATTTATTATGACATTATACATATCAGTGTTTTCCTGATATGGGAAAGATAAGAGAGACACATGAGGGATGATTATACTGGAACATGAGGAATGTTTGGGGGTGATGGATTTGTTCATTTTCTTGATTGTAGTGATGGTTTCAAGATTGCTTATGTTAAAACTTACGTGATTGTACTCTCTAAAATTGTGCAATTTATTGCATATTAATTATTCTCCAAAAAGTTAAAAAAATCATGTAAAAAGTTATGCAATCTTTTCTCAAGTTTTCATGTAAAACTAAGGTGTAAATACACCAAGAGAGAGGACATTAAAAAATCTAAGTGATTGACAGCCTGGTGATTCAATTTTATTACTGGGTTCGGTTTTTTTTGTTTGTTTTTTTAATTTAATTTATTTTTTATTGGATCATAGTTGATTGTACATATCTGTAGGGTACAGTACTGAATATAAATACCTGTGTGCAATATGTGATATTCAAATCAGGATAATTAGTATATTCTTCTTTATACAATGTAATCGATTTTTATGGCTCTTTACCAGTTCCTACCTTTTCTCCTCCCGTCTCCCTTTCCCACATCTGGTAACCTCAGTTCTGTTTTCTTCTCTTAAAAGATCAATGTATTATTGTGATTGTTGAATCTTTCTTTTTTAAAATTTATTTGTTTATTTTTAAATTTTTATTAGCTTCCACATATAAGTGAGGACAATGTGGTATTCGTCTTTCTGTACCTGGCTTATTTCACTTAATTTTCTCCAAGTTCATCCATGTTACTGCAAATGGCAGTATTTCATTCTTTTTTATGGCAGGTAGTATTCCACTGTATAAATATACCACGTTTTCCTTATCCAGTAATCTGATGATGGACATTTAGGTTGGTTCCAACTCTTGGCTATTGTAAATAGAGCTGCAATAAAAATGGGAGTACAGGTGTCTCTTTGACATGATTTCCATCCCTTCGTGTATATACCCAGCAGTGGGATTGCTGGGTCATATGGTAGTTCTATCTGTAGTTTGAGGAACTTCCATACCATTTTTCATAATGGCTGCACCAATTTATAGTCCTACCAACAGTGTAGGAGGGTTCCCTTTTTGCTGCATTCTCGCCAGCATTTGTTATTTTCTGTCTTTTTGATAGTAGCCAGTTTAATTGGAGTGAGGTGATATTTCAGTATGGTTTTGATTTGCATTTCCCTGATGCTGAAAAACGTTGAGCATTTTTTTATGTGTCCATTGGCCGTTTGTATATCTTCCTTTTCCCATTTTAAAATTGGATTACTTGTTAAGTTGTTTGAGATCCTTGTATATTTTGTATAGTAATCAAAAGTCAGATGCAGATGCATAGTTTGCAAATATTTTCTCCCACTTTATAGGTTGTCTTTTTACTCTGCTAATTGTTTCATTTGCCATACAGAAGCTTTTTCAGTGGATATAATCTCATTAGTTTATTTTTCATTTTTTGTCAGTGCTTTAGGGGTCATATTCGCAAAGTCTTTTGCCCAGTTCTACTTCCTGAAGTGTTTTACCTATGTTTTCTTTTAGGAGTTTTATGGTTTCAGTACATATATTTAATTATTTTAATGATTTTGAGTTGATTTGGGTATATGGTAGGAAGTATGAGTCTAGTTTCGTTCTTCTGCATATGGATGTCCAATTTGCCCAGCACCGTTTATTAAAGAGGCAGTCTTTTCCTCAATGTATGTCCTTGGTGCCTTTGTCAAAGATCAATTTGCTGTAGGTATCTGGGTTGATTTCTGGGTTCTCTATTCTGCTCCATTGGTCCATGTATCTGTTTATATGCCAGTACCATGCTTTTTTGGTTTCTATAGCTTTGTAATATAATTCAAAGCCAGTATATATTAGAAGTAGTGTTATGCCTCTGGCTTTATTTTATTTTTTGCTTAGGATTGCTTTGGCTATTTGGGATCTTTTGTTGTTTCATGTGAATGTTAGGATTGTTTTTTCTATATCTGTGAAGAGTGTCATTGGTATTTTGATGGGGATTGTATTGAATCTGTAGATCCCTCTGGGCAGTATGGACATACTCAAAAGGTTAATTCTTCCAACCCAAGAGCATGGAACATCTCTCCATCTTTTTGTCTTCTCTTTACTTTCTTTCAACAGTAATTTATAGTTCTTGTTTTAGAGATCTTTCACATTCTTGGTTAACTTTATTTCTAGGTATTTTATCTATTTGGTGACTATGCTAAATGGGCTAGCTTTCTTGATTCTTTTTTTTCTGCTAGTTTGTTGTTGGAGTATAAAAATGCTACTGAATTTTGCATGTTGATTTTGTATCCTGCCAGTTTGCTAAAATCATTTATCAACTCTTAAGAGTTTTTTGTAGAATCTTTAGGCTGTTCTATTTATAAGATCATGTCATCTGCAAACAGGGACAATTTGACTTCATCTTTTCTCATTTGGATGCTCTTTATTTCTTCCTCTTGCCTGATTGCTCTGTCTACTACTTCCAATACTATGCTAAATAGGAGTGTTGAGAGTGGGCATCCTTGTCTTTTTCCCATTCTTAAGGGAAAAGCTTTCATCTTTTTCCCATTCAGGATGATATTGGCAGTTGGTTTGTCATATATGGCTTTTATTGTGCTGGCATACTTTCCTTCTATAGCTAATTGCTGAGAGATTTATCATGAAGGGATGTTGAATTTTGTCAAATGTTTTTTCTGTGTCTATTGAGATAATTGTATAGTTTTTGTCCTTGATTTTGTTGATGTGGTGTATAACATTTATTGACTTGTGTGTGTTGAACCATCCTTGCATCCCTGGGATGAATCCCACTTGGTCATGGTGTGTAATTTTTTGATTTGTTGCTGTATTCTATTTGATAATATTTTATTCAGGATTTTTGCATCTATTTTTATCAAAGATATTGGCCTACAGTTTTCTTTTTTTGTTGTTGTCTTGTTTTGGTAGGAGGGTGATGCTGGCCTAAGGATGAATTTGGGAGAGTAGCCTCTGTTTCAATTTTTTGGAATAGTTTGAAGGGAATTGGTATTAATTTATCCTTAATGGTTTGGTAGAATTCAGCAGTAAAGCCTTCTTGTCCCAGGCTTTTCTTTGTTGGGAGACTGCTAATCACTGCAACAATCTTGTTGCTTTTTATTGGTCTGTTCAGGTTTTCTGTGTGTTCTTGGTTTAGTTTTGGTAGTTCGTATGTGTGCAGAAATGTGTCCATTTCCTCCTGGTTTTCAAAATTGTTGGTATATAGTGGTTTATAATAGTCTCTAATGATTCTTTGTATTTCTGTGGTATCAGTTGTAATGTTTCCTTTTTCATTTCCAATTTTTGTTGTGTCTTACATCAGAATAAGAGAAAGACTGCAAATAAACAATCTAATGCTACACCTCAAAGAACTAGAAAAACAAGAACAATCCAATCCCAAAGTTAGCAGATGGAAAGAAATAATTAAGATCACAGCAGAACTAAATGAAATAGAAACCGCCAAAATGATAAAAAAAGAACAATAAAACAAAAAGTGCGCTTTTGAGAAGATAAACAAAATGACAAACCACTGGCTAGGCTAACTGGGTTCAGTTTGCCACCAGTATCTCTTTTCTTAGAATGAGTTCTTTCCCGGAAGGCTTATGTGTAGAGACATTCTTTGATTTCCTAAACCATCAGTTTGCCATTATGCTGGAATGTATGTGAATCCCAGTGGTAACCTTTGTCCAATTCATTCACTTGGGAAAATGAGAAAAATTAGTAGGCATTAAAGTGGTAATGTTTAATGTATACAGAGTTAGGGACAATATGATTTGCTTCTAAATTCCCCTCTGCAACTTACTATGGCTCAGGATTATAATTTTACCTCTGATGTTTCTATATCCACGCCTAAAAAAACAAGGTTGTTTCCAGTTCTAAAAATGTGTGATTCAATTGCAATAAATATTTAAGCTCTCTCTGCTCTGTGTCAGCCTCTGTGCTGGGTGTTACAGATATGAAGGTAAAATCATTCCCAGCAAGGAATTCACCAATAACAGGAGAAAGCAGTAAGCAAATCATAATATGATGTGTTTTCTGCAACTGTAGAAATCAGCACAGAGTGCTTTAGGAACACAGGGGAAGGAATGCCTAACTCTGAGAGTGTAGTAGATTCCTTTCTATTACTTTCCTGTTATCCATTGTCTTTCCACTTTCCAGCTGTTTCTTATTATCAGCATATTCCAAGTGATTCTAGAGAGGTTGATTTCACCTTGTCTTCAAGTATGGACTAAGCTTATCCAGTCAAAAATTTCAGGACTTATACTGAAAATTTTGAAATAGACATGTAATGACCACAGGTTAGGAATCATATAATTTTCATTCTAATTTCCCCTCTGAAAACACTAATATGGCAATAATGCAGGCATAGAATAATTTTATGGTTAACCTTTTCCATTATTTAGCATAAAGTATTTGATCCTGATTCTCATTTTTCTTACCTGGATAGCATATTTATGTCAGACTGGGCTAGGCACTGACACATAAGCCCCCTCATGTAGCGTAAGGTGGGGCAAGCTCTATTTGAATACATGAACTAAAGGTAGGAATGAGTTGGTTTTCAATTAAAGTTGGAGTACTATCAACAGAAGTTGGAGAAGATGTGTGGCTAGCAAACAATAGATGTCGAGTACCATATGTAATAAAATGAGTTACTGAATCTATTTTTTTCTAACACACAAAGACTATTTCTATTACCTGAGATTGTTTGTAGGTGATATATATATGTATGTAAATTATATATATATATATATATATACACACACACACATTAGTTTAATTTATGAGACTTTTAAACATGTAACCTGTCAACTACCCAATGTCTCATTTAGGGTTTTGAAGATGAGGAATAGAAGAATAAATATACTATAATGTTGTCAGAGCAGAAAATAAAAATGAAGGATGTAGATGTGTGCATCCCATTATATTAACTATTTGATCTCTTACTCTCCAAAGGAATATTTATTTTCTGAAACTAATCTCATGAAGAATAAGCTATCACCTTCTGAAAGTTCAAGAAAATTCTGATTAAAAACTTCTTTATTTCTGTTTGCATGGTAAATTCTCCATCATAATCTGTCCTATACATGTCAACTTGATAGTCCATATCATTTTTAAACCAGATGATTTTTAAATAGACTCACCAGCTGATTTTTGGTTGTTTTTAAATTTTAAAAAATGCGGTAAATGGTAAAATTTCTCTAGCATACAATGCCATCTTTAATTGTTTTATTTGTTCATCATTTTTCATTTTAAAGTTCATAATGATTTTGTATTTTTGTAGAATTCATGGATGCTCACTTACTTTTTAAAAGAGAGGGGAATCACATATTTGGCTATTATTCAAAGGAGAAGCTTAATATGGGCTTCCAGATCTCCATGGGAACACAATAAGTGTTCCCATGATTCATTTTCTAGAAATTGAGAAAAAAAAATTAGTTTCCATGGAGATACAAAGGTGAGCTAAGCAGAGCTGGCCCTGGGGGCACTAACATCCGCAGGCACAGACAATTCTGCATACTCCTTGATCCTCAATATGCTTGAGGTGCTTCTGAATGCAACCTGAAATGGCAATGAGTAACTTAATTAAACAGACATTTTTGTATATTCTGTGAAATTAAAAAGCACAACTATTTGCGTTTGTCATATAAATGGAAAAGTGCATATAAAATAATCTGGGAAAAAACCTCTTTGGAAATATAATAACTGGAAGTTCAAGGCTTACTGTGAGAAAAAAAAGATTTAATAAGACACCTGTGAAATGATAATATGTCACTGCTTTTTGGAATTAAAAATTCTCTTAATTAGTGGATTTTATCATAGAGTATTTTTTAAAATTAGAAGAGACCTCAACCAAAACATATGCATTGTTATCGGATAAGAATCTCTACACAAAAACTTTTTACTCCATATTTGGGAAACTGATATTCAGTTTGCCAGTAGTAGTCTTGTTCCCAGTGAGGTAGAATCATTAATTTTTTCCTTCATAGTTTTATACTTGGTTAGGTCTGGGAGATGGTATCTATGTGCTTAAGTAAAAATGACAACCATATCATGTCTTTAGCATAGTTCAACAAAAGAATAGTACATAGAATATAGGAGACTAGGTTTGTATTCTAGTTCATCAATTAATGAATTTATTCATTCAAGAAAAATATATGGAGTACATGCTATGTGCCAGTTATTGTCTACAAAACTAGAAATACAGAAATAAAAGATATGGTCTTTTTCCCCAGCATACTTGAGTGAGCAATTACTAAACAACATAGTAAATAGTAAATGCTTTGGAGAAGGTATGAATAGGGAAGGGTAGGAGCACTTAGGAGGGCTCCTACGTCAGCCAAGAAGTGGGTCAGGTAAATGTGACAGTTGTATTGGATCTTAAATAAATGTAGGAAAACCAAGAAGTTTAGGAAAAAGGAACAGTGTACAAAGTACCAAAATATAAGCTAGCTTGACATATTTGGAAATCACAAAATAAGTTCTTCACTGGAAGGATGGGAACAGATGTGGGAAATGCTAGAGAAATAACTAGAATGTTGAGCAAGGATATTTTTAAGGGGTTCTGTAAGTTGTTCTCAGGATTTAAAGCAAATCAATATGAACATATGAGAATTCTAAAAAAGAGTACATTGAGGCTGTATTGGGAGATACTGGAAACCTATGAGTAGAGAAATTAATTAGGAATCTACTAAAATATTCAAAATGAGAAATACCAAGGAAGTAGTTCATGTGGGTGAATTCAGGATCCATGGAGAAAAGCTACAGATATTTTATTCTTTTAAAGAAACTTTTGAATTTTATGGAACTCCAGTTGATTTTGTATTAACATACTGGTTTAAGACAGAGATTACAAAATGATGGTGACTTATAAACCATGTTTGGTCTAAATGTGTGCTGGCTCACACTGTGTTTAAAATAATCATTTCTGAAACCCTTTGGTTTCAACAGGTACTTTCAGATCCAGTTTGCTACAGTCCCCATCACTCTCTATTGTATTATTTATTTCAGCTACGGAGGTTGCCATCATGACCACATTGACTTGAATCATTTGAGTTCATAAGCACTTATTTAAGGTGTTCCTTAACTATTAATTTTGGGTGTCACATTATACTTTTTTGTGTACATTCTCTTCCTTTGTTTATCTTTTTCTTAAATATTCTGCTGATTTTTAAAGTAATTTTTATTGTTAGGACTTACTGATTTTTATTATAAAACTATTTAAAATATTTTCTCTGTAAAATATTTCTCTTTCTTTATTAGACCCAATGTGCTTGAAAATATCTGACAAATTTTACCTTGTTTTAAGACTAGAACTTTATTATTTTAAGCATCATGATTTTCTGCATAATATAATATATGCTGTTGGAATACGTTCATTAATAAGGATTTTCTTAGATAATTTCTTTTGCGATTAAATGATATTTTCTAGCTCTGAGATTATTTCTATATATTTTTTGGTTACTAGGCCTCAAAGAAAATCTAGTAGTCTGATATATATATATCTTAGGCTTAACTAGAATGTTAATTATATATGTGTGTGTGTATATTTCATATTATGTATTTTGTTTTATTTTTTTCTTTTTAAATTTATTTAGCCAATACATGTTGGAATTAGTGTATTTTACTTTTCTGAAACTGTCTAAAGTGCTTTTAGTCTTTTGTTAGTATTTTCAAGCATTGAGCTTGATAATTTCAAAACTATGTACTTATGAACATATTGCTTCTTACTGTTAAGTAGAACAAGACACTGAGTCAACCAGATGAGACTTATTAAGGCAAACAAATTGGTATTAGAAGCCTAATAATTCAGGGCATAATCAGCTGAATATCTTGCCTAAGTAAAACACCTGAAGACCAAAAATAACTGTTTCTACTACACAATGAAAATAGCAAACAAATATTGAGTGTTTACAATGTGCCAAACACCATTCTAAGCATTCAAATGAGATGAACTGATTTAATCTTAATAACAACCTTATAATGATTTTTATAGATGAGAAAACCAAGGCACACAGTGGTTAGTTGTCCTCACTAATATAACACAGGGATTAAGTGACAGAGTTTGGAATTTGAACCTAAAGAAACTGAATTAGAGTGAATTCATATGATGAGACAAAGAAAATCTCTTTTCCATATGACATATAATAGGAGCCATCCATCAATATTTGTGGGTTTATTTGATATCACATGTCATTTAAAACTTTTTATTGTAGAAATTTTCAAATACATATGAAAGTAGGGAGAAGTCCTGTGTGCCTGTCATACTGCTTTAATAATAATCCACTTATGTCCAATCTTCAGCACTGCACTCTCCCGAGTGAGCCACGGGCCGGCCCCACTTATGCCCAATCTTGTTTTGTCTGTACCTTCACCCAGACCCTTTCAAAAACTGGATTATGTTAAAGCAAATTCAAAGTATTATGATATCTTATTTCTAAAAGAGAAGGGCTTATTAAAAAATAAATTAACTGCAATACCTTTATTATACTGAAAAAGATTTTTAATATCATTAAATATTCAGTAAGTTACATAATATATTTTGACTTACATGGAAACTTTGCTAAGCCTTGAAAACAAATATAAAATTACTTTTATAATAATTATACTTATAGAAGAATCTATTAAAATAATATTTTGTATGACCATAACTTCTAGTGCCTGGCCCAGTGCCTGGCAATATCAGGTAATTCACAAAATATATATTGACTTTAATTTCTTTCCTTTAAACTATACAACAAACATGTCTACTGTTGGTTTTCCTTCCGTTTTAACTGCCCTGTGTAATATGTAAAATTATGTTTTATATATTTTTTAATACTACAAGCTATCTTATATCCAATATTGAAAGTGTAAGTAATAACATTAAATTATTTTTCCTGTTACTTACCTTAAAGACTTCTTCATACCATTGTGAACACCATCAATTTTATTGGAATGTTATATGTTTGCCATCATTTACTCCCTCTGACAACTTTCTTCCACTGTATTCCACCTTTCTGAATATTAAGATTCTATATCTCTTTCTATTTTGAATAGAATGGTCTGAAGGAAACTTCTTTAGCAGAAATGACATACTATCATACCTTAAGTTTTGGAAAGAAGCTTACTTGCAAAATGACATGGCAGGTATGCTGAACTAAAAGTCACTCACTTTCTCATTTGGTCACAGCATGCTTCTGGTATACCCCCGAGACAAGCTGCTATAAACATTAGCTTAGTGCAGAGTGGCGACTACAAAAGAAAATTAATTATGGGGGCCTCCATATTAATTCCCAGGATTTCCAAACTTATGTATCTCTTATTTTCAGTTCAAGTTTCCCACCAGAATGGGCAAATGTGAGGTATATTAACTGGAATACTCTAATAAAAGCTGTTTGCAAGAATGGATACAAGGAGATGGGAAAAGAATCCACATTAATTTATTTCCTAGGATATGTCAGGCAATTTAATTTTGTTATGTCATTGAATTTTTAACACAACCCTAGGAGGAAGGCATTATCTTTGTTTTAAGGATGTGGAAACTGAGATTTAGATTAAATTACTTGTTTTATGTGACACAACTAACACGTGGAAGATAATTCAACTCTAAAATTTTTGTTTTTATTATCATACCATTATCCCAGATATATTATCTTATTGTTTTGTAGAAACAGAGTGAGGTATAGAGGGATAATTTGGGGTATGATAAAGTATTTTACATCGTTGGGCCAAATAATTATTTTTCAGTTACCTGCATCGGTGCAATTAGCATTCATTTGGGAAAAGAAAATCAAATTTTGTCCCTATTTCAGGTTATGCAAAAAAAAAAAAAAAGAATTAAACAAATTCTAAAAGGCAGACACTAAGCAAAAACTATTAGTATTGCAATATGAAAAGCTTGTTTAACCATGATGTAAACCTCAGAAACTATAAAGGATAAGATTGACAGATTTGATCTGATAAACATTTAAAAATCTGTGCGATTAAAGAAAGGAAGAAGGAAAAACTGGGAGAAACATTTACAACCCAACTGAACAGAACTAGGTTTAATATTCTCACTGTATAGAAAAGGTATGGTATAACAAAATATACAAGAGAAAAGCCAACAGCCTAGAAATGAAATAGACAACAGATAATGAACAATTCACAGAAGAAATGTAATGATGAATAAATATCTGATAAAAACAAACATTTTAAAATGCAAATGAACACAACAGATAGTTTTTTGATACATCTGTCAAAGGTTCAAAACATGTTTAAACCTTATTAGGATCAAATTTTGGGAATAATTCATTTATACAACGGAATGCTATACAGATGTGAAAAATAATAACGTGTAGTTCATGATATATGCTTTATCTGTAACAAATCAAATTGTACAAATTCATTGTTTTGATAGAAAACTAAACAAAAATAATTGTGTACATATGTTTATCTATCTATAAGATTAAACACAAAAAATATGTGTATATATAAATAAGCATATACATATAAAATATGCAAGCTATATATATTTATGCTTATTTTAAGCTTATAAATAAGATTTATTTATATAAACATATATATGAATATATACATTCAAAAGTTTCATGGAAAAATTCATATTGTCTTTTAATTCTATTTTTCCATGAACTTTTTGAAGTTCTGTCTATCTATCTATATATAAAATAAGCATATTTGTACCTCCAAGTGCTATATTGGAAAAAGAAGGGAGGGAAATTTTTTTCTTATTGTTATATACATCTAAAACATTACCAAAACATGATGACATTTTAAGTAACTTTTTTGTTGTCTTTTTTAATGTAATAAACATCTCTTACTTTGATAATCAGAAGTAATTAATATTAATGTAATGGTTTCACATTTCTTTTGTAAATTGTGAAATTATACCTCTATTATAAATTTCAGGAATTATATCCCTATTACAAGTATATATTGTATATTTCTCAGTATTTATAAAAAAATTACTTACAAAATTATCATAATAGTTATTATTCATGGTAGTGGGGGAAAATTTTTTTAAAACATGTCCAAACTAGAACATCAATACAATGTCCCATGCATAACATATACACTTAGAAAGACAGGAATATAGACTGTCAAAACATAAGAAATAATGTTAAAATAATATTAAAAAATGAAAACAGACTTTAACGTAGCAAGTATTCATGGATTCTGTGCTCCTCATTTTATGTATATATTAATTTATAGTGGCTACTGACAAGAACTGGAATAATTGCACATGTATAGGAAAAGATCTTGAATGATATATCCCAGACTGAGAACAGCAGTTCCTTGTGGAGAGAAAAAGGAACTGGATTAAGGGTAGAGGTCAAGGGACTTAGTTGTTGTAACTATAATTGTATATAATAAGGAGAATATGTTAATATGTTAATTTGAAAAGTTCAAATTTCATTATAAATTATAAAAAAACCCCAATAATCATAAAAATTTTAAAGGTATTTTAGGGATAATAGAAGTATTCTATGTTTTGATTCTTTTAGTGGTTATATGACTGAATGTGTTTGTCAAAGCTCATAGGACCATACACTAAAAAGGGTGAACTTTATGTAAATTATAAAATAAAAATTTTAAATAGAAACCAGAAGAAGATATAGAATGCTATAAATAAGTAGCATTTTAAATCACACAGCTTTTACCTATAAAACTGTTATAAAAATATTAAAATTTACTTACCAAAATATGTCCTTTGATCACATTAAAATGGACTTGGTACAAAATTTGTGAATGTTTCTTTATCGAACATTCTTTTCCTCAGCATGAGGTGATCTCGCATTCAGACCTGTGTGCAACTTATGATAACTGAATTTTGTGAGAATAAAAACATGTTGATTAATGAACAGACTACCATATTTCAATTCTTGACTTCTACTTCTAAGAAGTCCAATCTACTGCATCACACAGGGTAGTCATTTTCCTATATTTTTCCTCTGGATAGCACAGGCCTGGACCTTTAAATTGCCACTCTACGCAACAGCTGCTGATGTTACAAATGAGGACACAGTGAGTTTCTCAGTTGCTTTGGGAAGAGACATAAATGGTAAGTTAATTACATGATCAAGGCATCTTAAAATTTAATATTAGAAGTAATACACCCCTAGCAGATACTCCCCTCAAGTTCCACTCTACCTTGGTTCGCCCCAAAGTTCACCAGTGGCTCTGGTGGGCAGTTGCCCTGTATACCAATGGTGCTGACTTCTTCCCTCAAGCAACTGAGGGCTTTGGCCAGATTGCTTGTCAGTAGTGAGAAATGCTGATAAGCTAACTTGCTTAAGAAGCAACCTCCAAAAATAAAAGGAGTTTGTTGATAAATACCACAGGTTTCTAAAACCTTAAGGGACAATTCCGAAACTTTTTGAGTACCAGAAGGATAACAAGTGGAAAATTCCACACCTGATCTCATGTGACAAGTCACAGTCAAAACACAGGCACTTTTAATTAAAAAAGCATCATAGGTGGAGACTGAAAGCCTACTCTTATTTGCTGTTGCTGTTGTTTCACAGCTGATACAGGTATTCTGGTGATGCTACTGTGCTGCTTAATTACCGTGAACACATTATTTTTCATTTTTTCTTTGTATTAATAGTATGCCATATTTTTTACTTATGTGTGAATAAGTGTAAGAAAATAATTACTTATCTGTAGCACATAAATTCGGAGTCAGGAATGAGGGTGATGCCAAACAACCACAGATTATCCATATGGGTAGCTGAGATAGTGACACTTTGGTTTTCTGATGGTTCACTGTACACAAATTTTGTTTCATGCACAGAATTATTAAAAATATTGTATAAAATTACCTTCAGTCTATGCGTACTAGGTGTGTATGAAAAATAAATGAATTTCATTTTAGACTTGGTTTCCATCCCCAAGATATCTCATTATGTACATGCGAATATTCCAAAATCTGAAAAAAACCTGAAATCCAAAATTCTTCTGGTCTCAAGCATTTCAGATAAGGGTTTCTCAACATGTCTGTTCGTCCTTTTCTGTTTCACTGTCCTACTCCCTTACCATGCTTCCTGGGATCACTCGCACCTCATCCCCTACCCCTAACAAAAAGAAAAACAAAACTTTCACTCAGATCCACTCTTAGGATTTGGTTTTGGGTAAATCCAAACTAAGATAGTGTAAAGATTTCTCAGGTGCCCTTTACTCATGAGAAAGACTTAGACCATAGCTGGATGTCCTAGGGTAAAGAGATGCAGAAGCTGGTATTTAGAAGCCAAGTCAGCTTGCCCTGAAATAATAAGGTCAATGGAAATGTGGGTGAAACACACCAGCTGTGTCTGCGATCAAGAGCAAGTGGAATTAGTCGAGTAGTGATAATGAGTGAAATGCTGTGAAACAATATTGTAATTAAATTGTAGCTTTATCATAATAACCATTTCCACCTTAAGGAAATTAGAAGTTAAAACACCTATCACCAGCAAGTGTATACATACACATTGACAATGGGCTAATTTATCACTTTCCTATATATATATCAGATGCATTAATGTATTTTTCAGGAATCGGTCTCTTTTCTTTGAAACTGATTCCAAACTAAGTTGACTATTTTTTACTCAATTTCTGGACCAAAAATGAAAAAAGGAATCCTAGAATCTCAGAATTGGCAAAAACTTTAGAGGACAACTATTTCAACATGTATTATGCATAAATGTCCCATACAATATGTATTGAAATATATGCACTGTATTATAACCTGAGCGTTTTGAAGATAGCATGTATTTATCTCCTACAAAACTTTATGTTATCAATTGCCTATGTACTTTTTGTTTATGTTTCTGATATCTATGGTATATCTAGAATATTCTGGAATATTAATCAAGAGACATAAAACAGTTGTTATATGCATTAATACAAGCATATTACTCACGAGTGTCAAGAAAACTGAAAGAACTATACATATGATGTTATTGATGTTGCTATCAGTTATTAATGATAATTATTAATTAGACTGTCATAGCTTGCCATCTCTGATAACTTTATGTTACTGGTTGCAAGTGGAACAGGTTGGGAAAAATGTCATATGTATGTCTTTTAAATCAAATTCATTATGACTCAAACATCCATCCTACCTGACCGGTAGAAAATTCAATCTTAGTCATTATTAGGGCATCCTCACATAACTTGAAAGCATCAAGTAGGCCGCTTAGTCTGCTCTCCTATCCATGTTAATAACAGGATTCTCAGAGATCGATTGAAGGAACACTTGATGTCCTACAGTTCTGTTTTTATTGCTTTCTCACACTTGGGGCCTTGAAATATATGGTGGTTGGGAATTCAGACACTTAGCATATACTTCTCTCTGTCCTCCTAAAAAGTCCTGCTGGAATTCAGAACCATCATACCTAATAACTGCAGATTTGTGCCTTCCACAGCCCCTGCCTTCTACCTCCCTAGGTGCTACATGAGAGTAAACTTGGCATCTTCGTTGCTTTGAAGAACTACAAACTCTCTTGCAGTCTCAGTCTTAGGGTACATTTTCCCCTCTCTTCGCTTCTGCCTATCCTTTCTTCAACTAGGATAATCCTCTCCAGGAAATCAGTCTATAGAAAAAGAAAAGCCATGGAGAGAAGTAACTATAGGTGATTCCCACTTTTATCCCAGCAATAAAATCCTTCTTGGGACAGAGTAATTAAAGGACTGGATCCCTTGGGGAGCATGGGCAGGGGGAGGAGGACTACTTTATGACGAATATAAATTGATTATTTACTCATAAACTAACTGTTGCATGTCACATTCCTCAGGAAGTCGACCCTGAGGTGCTGCATATTTGTAGGGAGTGCTCTCAGGATTAGCAGCCCAGGGAAAAGGAAGGAAGCAGGATTAGACAAAGGGAGAAACCGGGCAGTTAGAAGTAAGGACTCAGCTGATTCCACAGAGAGGTCCGAAACTTGGGTGTCCCTTTAGAGTTGTCTTCAGTGTGGGAGAGGGGTGTGAACCTTTATACGCTTTCATTGACCAGTTGTTGGATCCAAGGGCCATGACCTTGGGCAAAGCAGCCTTTTTCTTTCTTGGAAGAACCAATGGTTGAGGCCTTTCAGCAGGTAATACTCACAGAAGCAGAGATCTGAGTGTCACAACATAGTGTCTGTTCATCTACTTTTCAATATAAGTTCTTTGAGCACCAACTCCAGGATTCTGGTGGGCCTCTTTTCCTGGGGGAAATGCCTAAAAGGGAGGTTAGTGGTACGAACTATAATCCTGACAACTGATATTTATCATCTCTCTCTCTCTACTATCCACTCTAATTCCCTTCCCTCTCTGTAAAATCTTGTTCTTCTAGGTGACTAGCTTGATGTTGTAATGTAGTCCTTCTTTACTGAGAGCTCTGAGTCCCCGTCATGTCCTTCTCTGGCTCCTGAACTTTTCCATTTAACTTCAAAATTGAACAAGGGAGTACCATGAAATATCAAAATGGTTCATACCATTTTTGGTGCCAAAAATTTATGTTCCCTGACCTCCTCACAGAACAGAAACTCTACTTCGTTTTGAAGATCGGAGTCAATTACCCCTACCAGCGTGATGACTCTTGCTCTTCCCTGCTAGTCTCTGGGTACAAAGAGCAGCTGTAACTTAAATTTCAGTGGAACTCTTGCTGTGTCCTCAGTGTCCCCTTTAAGGATCAAGACTTCTAAATCTATAAAGCTCAGACTCGAGGAAGTATATATAGATAGATACACATTGAAAGAGTTATAGAAATATATACATGGTTGTGTATATTTATATAAACAAACACCTATATATGAATATAGATTTTATATCTATATTTTTTATAAATAGGTTGTATATAAAATCGTATATACATATGTATCTATAGTTTTGTATATATCATAACTTTTTTGCTGAGAGGGCCTATGAGCAAAGACATCCCAGTAGTAACATACAAACCAATCACTCAGACTTCAGTTTCTAGATACAAACTTATAGCAGGAGGAAGCATGGTTCCTTGAAGAAATGGCTGATTATTGAGCTGGGGAAGGTGAATATAGAATATGAGTATTAAGATGACAATGTAACATGTCATTATGCCAGATAGTAAGCAAATGCTTAAGGGATGATAGAAACATGGTGAAAGCACATAGATGATCTAAACTCTTTCTACTCACAACACTTCTGACACCAGATGTGTGGGGTCTTTCCACAGTAACAACCAGCTCTCCAACTCTCTGACACCAAGTGGGTGTCCTGCAATGCAATTTAATTCTGACACTAACTACCTGGAGAATTAGTCTCCACAGGTTTAAGGGCTCAGTCTCACAAGACTGCTATCACTTTAGATGCCAGTTGCAAGTATTGGGTGCCGAGGGTACCTTGGCAATGCACTTTACTTACTGTCACCAGTTTATTGTAAAGGATAAAACTCAGGAACAGCCAAATAGAAAAGATGCTTAGGGCAAAGTATGGGTGTGGGGAGTGTGCATGGAGCTTCCATGCTCTCTCTGACTGCACTACCCTCCCAGCATCTCAATGTGTTCATCAAACCAGAAGCTCTTCAAACCCTGCCATTCAGGAGTTTTTATGGAGGATGCGTTATATCGGCATGATTGATTAAATTATTGGCTATTGGTGATTAGTTCAATCTCCAGCCCCTTTCCCCTCCTTGGAGGTAGGGGTGGGGTGAGGCTGAAAGTTTCAACCCTCTAATGGTATAGTTGGCTCTCCTGGCAACTAGCCACCATCCTGAAGCTATCTAGGGGTCCACCAAGACTAACATGTAAAGTCAGGTGTGGTTGAAAAGGGCTTGTTATGAATAACAAAAGAATTTCTTATCACTTCCATCACTTAGGAAATTATAAGGGTTTTAGAAGCTCTGTGTCAAAATTTGGGACAAAGACCAGATATATATATTTCTTACTGTATCACAGACACAAATTTAAAGCTCCTCTCGCTCACCAAATCTGTGACAATTTGAACATCAAAATAATGCAAATATTATGTTACAATACAGTGAATAAAATAGAAGTCCACTACTCCATACTTATATAAATAGATGAATAAGTTTATCTATATATTGATAACTAGATTACCTGTTTATCTACAGATAGAAGGAAAAAAATTCCTTATAATACAACACTAACTAATAAATACAGAAGAAATGGTGAAAGATATGATTTGGCTTCCACTACCATGGTTGTCGACACAAGTGGGAATCATCAATTGATGTAAAGGCTGATGGTCAGGTGTTTGATGAAGAGCAGAATATTGATGTAGTTAGATCACCTCCCCCCAAGGTAGTAACCAAAACAAGGGGAGAAAGCTTTAAGTGGTTAACATCAAGAACACCACTGCCATCCAATTCTCAGACCCCACTCAAATTCACCAAGTTTCATAATATATTTTTATCCTTTCTGATCCAGCCACCTATCCCAAAATGGACTTACAGTGGAGAAACCTAGCAGACACCAACTTTACCAGGTGATCAATTTTAGTATCAGTAGTGGGAGATTGCCACAGTGTGCCTCTTGAGTAATGTCAAGAATGCATGGCCTGAGTCTGGTCAAGGGGAAACATCAGACAGATACATGTTGAGAGTCATCTTGCAGCATGAAGGGACTGAACTCTTTAAGGACACAAGAAATACAAAAGGACTGAAGAGCTTGACGGAGTCTGATGAGACATGGCAGCTAAATGCAGTAGGTATCTTGCATGGCTTATTGGACCAGAAAAGCTAAAGAGATATTGTTAAGGAACTTGGTGAACTTTGATTGGGATCTAGGAGTTGGAGAGTAGTGTTATCAATGTTTATTTACTGAATGGGAAGCGTGTTAGTGATAATGTATAGGGGTGTCCTTGCTTTTGGAGTACCCATTGGAGTATTTAGAGGTGATAGTGAATTCTGTTAGAAGAAAGACTACATATACAGAGAGAAAGAATGAGAGGGTAATGAAGCAAATGTGGTAAAACATTAACAATTGAGGACTCTGGGTAAAGAGGATGGGGGAGGTGTTTTTGCTGTACTTGCAATTTTCCTGTAGGTGTGCCATTATTTCAAAATTGAAAAGTAAAATTTCAAAATAAGAATTCTTGTCTAAGATTTATCATGGTATCAGAAGAATTTTTACCTTTGAGTGGTTCAATTCAAATATAGAACATTGTACTAAAAGTATTTGTATAATTTTGATGCAGAGGTAAACCTAATGAGGAATAAAAAGATCATTCTATGTTACTGTTAAGAATTGAGTATCTCAGGTTGGCTAAATCAATACCATAGGTCATGCTACTCGTCGTTTTCTGACACTCAATGAAAAGAGGCAAAATGGCTAAAGGGCACAGAGCAACAACAAACCAACAATTCCTACGTACTCTTGACTCTCTTTGAAAGCAAAATGTTTCCCTTCTTAAAGTTACTCAACTTTCATTTACTGCTTTCTTCTATGTTTCTTTTCTTTTTTTTTTTTTTTTTTTTTTTTGATTTCATTACATTTATTTATATTGTAGTTTCCATTTTGAAAATGATGCAGGTTTGCCATTTATGACTGTGATATAGAGTTTCCTTATAAATATATCCATTTTTTTTTTTTTTTTTTTTTTTTTTTTTTTTTTAAATTTTATTTTGTCGATATACATTGTAGCTGATTAATGCTCCCCATCACCAAAACCTCCCTCCCTTCTCCCTCCCCCCTCCCCCCCAACAATGTCCTTTCTGTTTGCTTGTTGTATCAACTTCAAATAATTGTGGTTGTTATATCTTCTTCCCCCCCCCCCCCCGGTTTGTGTGTGTATGTGTGTATGTGTGTGTGTGAATTTATATATTAATTTTTAGCTCCCACCAATAAGTGAGAACATGTGGTATTTCTCTTTCTGTGCCTGACTTGTTTCACTTAATATAATTCTCTCGAGGTCCATCCATGTTGTTGCAAATGGCAGTATTTCATTCGTTTTTATAGCTGAGTAGTATTCCATTGTGTAGATGTACCACATTTTCCGTATCCACTCATCTGATGATGGGCATTTGGGCTGGTTCCAACTCTTGGCTATTGTAAAGAGTGCTGCGATGAACATTGGGGAACAGGTATACCTTCGACTTGATGATTTCCATTCCTCTGGGTATATTCCCAACAGTGGGATGGCTGGGTCGTATGGTAGATCTATTTGCAATTGTTTAAGGAACCTCCATACCATTTTCCATAGAGGCTGCACCATTTTGCAGTCCCACCAACAATGTATGAGAGTTCCTTTTTCTCCGCAGCCTCGCCAGCATTTATCGTTCATAGTCTTTTGGATTTTAGCCATCCTAACTGGGGTTAGATGGTATCTCAATGTGGTTTTGATTTGCATTTCCCGGATGCTGAGTGATGTTGAGCATTTTTTCATATGTCTGTTGGCCAGCAAACATCATCCTGATACCAAAACCAGGTAAAGATATAACCAAAAAAGAAAACTACAGGCCGATATCCTTGATGAATATAGATGCAAAAATCCTCACTAAAATACTAGCAAACAGAATACAGCAACACATACGAAAAATTATTCATCACGATCAAGTGGGATTCATCCCAGGGATGCAAGGTTGGTTCAACATACGCAAATCAATAAATGTGATACACCATATTAATAAACTCAAACACAAGGACCATATGATCATCTCTATAGATGCTGAAAAAGCATTTGATAAAGTTCAGCACTCATTCATGACAAAGACCCTCTATAAGTTAGGAATAGAGGGAAAGTATCTCAACATAATTAAAGCCATATATGACAAACCCACTGCCAATATCATCCTGAATGGGGAGAAGCTGAAAGCTTTTCCTTTAAGAACAGGCACTAGACAAGGATGCCCACTCTCACCACTCCTATTCAACATAGTGTTGGAAGTACTAGCCAGAGCAATCAGAGAAGAGAAGGAAATAAAGGGCATCCAGATTGGAAAAGATGAAGTCAAACTGTCCCTGTTTGCAGATGACATGATCCTATATATCGAACAGCCTAAAACCTCTACAAAAAAACTGTTGGAATTGATAAATGATTTCAGCACAGTAGCAGGATACAAAATCAACACACAAAAATCAGTAGCATTTCTTTTCTCCAATAGTGAACATGCAGAAGGAGAAATCAAGAAAGCCTGCCCATTTACAATAGCCACCAAAAAAATAAAATACTTAGGAATTGAGTTAACCAAGGAGGTGAAAAATCTCTATAATGAGAACTACAAACCACTGCTGAGAGAAATTAGAGAGGATACAAGAAGATGGAAAGATATTCCATGCTCTTGGATTGGAAGAATCAACATAGTGAAAATGTCCATACTACCCAAAGTGATATACAAATTCAATGCAATCCCCATCAAAATTCCAAAGACATTTTTCTCAGAAATGGAAAAAACTATTCAGACATTTATATGGAACAATAAAAGACCACGAATAGCCAAAGCAATGCTCAGCAAAAAAAATAAAGCTGGAGGCATAACACTACCTGACTTTAAGCTATACTACAAAGCTATAATAACCAAAACAGTATGGTACTGGCATAAAAACAGACACACTGACCAATGGAATAGAATAGAGAATCCAGAAATCAACCCTCACACTTACTGCCATCTGATCTTTGACAAAGGCACCAAGCCTATTCACTGGGGAAGGGACTGCCTCTTCAGCAAGTGGTGCTGGGATAACTGGATATCGATATGCAGGAGAATGAAACTAGATCCATACCTCTCACCGTATACTAAAATCAACTCAAAATGGATTAAGGATTTAAATATACACCCTGAGACAATAAATCTTCTTAAAGAAAACATAGGGGAAACACTTCAGGAAATAGGACTGGGCACAGACTTCATGAATACGACCCCAAAAGCACGGGCAACCAAAGGAAAAATAAACAAATGGGATTATATCAAACTAAAAAGCTTCTGCACAGCAAAAGAAACAATTAAAAGAGTTAAAAGACAACCAACAGAGTGGGAGAAAATATTTGCAAAATATACATCTGACAAAGGATTAATATCCAGAATATATAAGGAACTCAAACAACTTTACAAGAAGAAAACAAGCAACCCAATTAAAAAATGGGCAAAAGAGCTAAGTAGGCATTTCTCTAAGGAAGATATTCTATGTTTATTTTCTGCAAAAGCTATTTTTTATTTTTATTTTTACAATTTTCTTTATGAGTTTCTATGGGAAAGAGCTCTGTAACTTTAGTGTATATTTATAGTTGTGAAATAGTTTTCCTTTTTCTTAATCCTTTTGTTTACTCCCCCAAATGAGTCACTGGTATTTCCCAACAGTTCTTGAGAAACAGAGGCCTGTCTCTTGTTAATGTCACAAGTTGTCTTTTCCTGGAAATCAAAAAGCCAGCAAACCAGAATAAGTCCAACTGGAATTTAATAAACATATCTTTCAAACCAACTGTAATTAGCTAATGCTTTATAAGTATATCATGTATCTTGGTTTGTTTTATAGGAGTTTGTATAAATCTTACTGAAGAAAGCGAAATCTTCTCAGACTCTTTTGTCATCTCTACTTTAATATACTATTTATAAAATATAGATTCAGTCAAAGGGAAACAAGTTTTTTGTTTAGCACTTTCCAAGTCCATATTTCATTCACTGTTATTTTAAGGTATTTAGTTCCAGTTTCTGTTTCAAAGCCCAAATAACCATGCTTGCAGCATATTTTTTTATTCTATGGGAATATGTATCTTTTGGCAATTTGCTTGATAATTAGCCTACAGTTTTTTTTTTTGGATCCTACTAGATTGTTCAAGCTCTTTATTAAAGGCATTCTGAATTACAATACCTGGCTTCCTTACCCCGACCTTTCCCCCATCTTTTATCTCACTTATCTGCTGGGTGAGTAAATCTGCTCTTCTACTTTGTGCTGGTGTATGAAATTGCCAACTTGGATCTCAATATGTATTTTTAGTCTAGCCCAGACTGTCTGTGGTAGGGCACGGGAAGAAGTAGGAAATAAAAAGTCTTGGAAGGAAAAAACCCTTTATTCTCCCCAGCAAGATCTATGCTCTTCCTTGTTCTTTCTGCTCTATCTTATCTCTGTGTAGCATGTCATTTAAAAAAGGATATGGGGAACTACATGTAGGAAATAAAAAGATGCCAAACTTATTGTGAAGAAAACCCAGTCTTTTTACCTGATAAATTTGTGTGGTGATCATTTTGGTAAGAAATGAGCTAGAAGAGAATTGAGATCAGTCTTCATGCAGGTAATATTCTGGAGGTGAGCCAATACATATCCGTTCTATTTCTTTGTTCTCATGCTCCTTGAGAAGACTCTTGCTCAGGACACTTAGCTCAATTTTGCAGGTTCAATGACTCTGTTTTGTTTTATCTTAAAATATAAAACACTTTTCTTTAGGTTTCTAAAATAACCTTTATTTTTTAAAAGCTAGCATGGGCATTATAGGAAACTAAAACACAAGAAGCAAAGAACAAAGTCATGCATGATCACAGGAAGTTACAGTGGGACATGTCCCTCAAGGTCCTGTGTGTGTATACACAACATCCAATTTTATGTGATTGAGATTGTACAGTATGCATCATGCTTTTTCACATATTATGAATATTTACCAATTCAAAATCCCAAAACTATATGAGTATTTTGATAACCAAGAATATACTACAACAACTCAATCTGTTAGAAAAAAATGTAATCCTGACTTTCTTGGAGAGAAAAATTTCATAGAAGATAAAAATGGCACCAGGCCTCTACATAAAAGTATTGGCAGAATTATAGTTAAAATACTGCATTCCCTCAATGCTCGATTTAAAATGAGACATAAAGCAACAGAGTATACTAAATATAATGTTTCTAAGAGAATTAATTATCAGATCTATTCTATTAAAATATTAGCAAGAAGGTATGTTTCCACTGAATTACTTAATATATTCCTATAGTACAGCCAAAAGAGATATACGTACATCAATGGCTATCATCAAAATGTAAATATGAATGCATCTGCATACATCCCTGTCTTTATACTTCCTTCTGCTGCCAACCTAATGAACCTGATATACATTGCTCAGAGGTGGTTTAGCAATTCCACAACCAAGGTGCAGCTTTTCTTACCAATTATCTTATCAATTATAATAAATTGGCTTATTCACAAGCTCTACGTTTTATTTTATGGTGTCACCTCAGGACATCTATAAAGCTTAGATATTGTAAAATAAAGAATAAAATTTGTCCACAAAAATATTTTTGTCTTACCAATAATGCACTTACAGACCTATGTTTATCACCTAAAACCATCTTCTGGATATGGAAATACTCCCTTCACCCTTTCTCTTCTCCCTCTTCCACCACTCCAGTGACTAAGTATAGGACTAAGGAGCTCCAAGAGGTGGATTAATAAAGGTTACTCCCAGAGACAGTCCTTCCTAAAAACTAATAAAAGGACATTCATAAAGGGATTGTTTTGCTACCTCTACTTTTAACATACTTTGGACATTAGGACTTGTTTATCCTTTAATACACAGAAATATTATCTAAAATGCACATGTGTGTGTGTGTGTGTGTGTGTGTGTGTGTGTGTGTGTGTGTATATATATATATAAAGAACAATGGTTAAGCGATCTGAACTAATCTAATGCACGGGCACAGAATCCTTCTCTGTGCATACTTCCTCCTCCCCCGCCCACCTCCACCCAGTGAACAGTCAGCCTACTTTCCAAGATGTCAAATTTAACAATTCCATTTCCGAAATGCAACCACTCTTATGAAATAACAAAAAATACTTAAAGGGCATTTATTTAACCCTCTACATTTAATATATGTCTTCCACCTTTAAACATCTAGAAAGACTAGATGTTTCAAATAAAGACATAAGTTTTCTACTAAACACACGATACCATTGAATAAAGTACAAACATGTAACAAAGGCCATAATTTGAAAGCGTCTTCTAAATAGGTACATTCTGGCCTAGAACCCTTCTCCTTCCCACCTATATCAATCCAGTGCATCTGGAATGCATGCATTATTTTCCTAATACTTTTTCCTTAAAATGTTGCCTGTCTTCAATATGGTTATCATCTGCCATTGTTACTGAGATATGTAATACTGACTTTGGTTGAGTGTTAGGGAGGGAGAAGTTTTCCCATCAGAGACAAGGTGATGGCAATTCAGATAATAATCATGATAAGGAGACATGGATCCCTCACACAGTGTGTGCCAGGCTCATTTTCTCTAAGTCTTTCTAATAACAATATAAGACACACACTGTTGTCTTACACAGACTAAGGAATGAAGCCCTGAGAGGTTAAGTAACACACCAAGGAAGCTCTTGCTCTTCCCTCTGCTTGGAATGTCCTTCTCAGTTCTCATGGCTGACACTTTTTCATTCATTGTTGAGGTTCCAGTTCAAATGTCACACCTTCTTTTATTCCTTTATTTAAGTAATTTGACTTCCTCCCTAAGCACAAAACACTAATTATTACATTATTTTATTTCTTTCACAGCATTTATCAATTCGGACATTTTTTTGTGAGAGAATGAAACTTGTCTGTCCAACTTCTAGCCCTGCAAATCATATATATTTAGGCTGTCCTAGATTAGAAGATAGCAGAAGCCCTCTGGGGAGTGTCAGAACAACTTTCTCAACAGACCTCCACCATTGCTCTGAAGATTTTTTTTTTTCTTACTTAATCCCTGGGGAACCAGATTCTGTCATCACTTTGAACACTTTTTGGACAATGTCTCCAACCCATTGATGAATCTGGAATGTGTCTGGTTTTGCCCTGCAATGGATTCTTAGCAAAATCCTGTCTGCCTGTTTAAGTTATTGCCTAAGGAATAATGCTTTATCTCTTGGGACTTTGATATTGTGTAATCTCCTGTTGGTACTGTTGCCAGTTGGCCTAAGCACAACATCAAAGCAGTATTTTTAGGGAAGATTATGGTCATAAAGGACAGTCTGTGTCCACAAAAAGAGAATTTCTCTTGGAAACATAAACTAATTCATTAAGGAAAGAGCTGACATTTTGATTTCATTAAAATTACACTGAAAACTACTGAACTAAACAACCACAATACCCTTTTCCATCACTTATCGTAATTTCCACTTAAATGAAGATAGAACAGAAATAAGATTTCCCCTTATATTTTCCCCCATCCTCTTTTGTTTTTACCATAACTTACCAATACCCAAGATCTTTTTCACTCATAAGACTTTGAATAAATTCATGACTGCATCTTCATATCATGTCTCCATGTGTTTGTAAAGACGTTTTTTCTTTATTTTTGTATAGAGAGATGAGTAAACAGAGCAAAACTTGCCCTCTAATGTGTCTTATTTTATGCCAACTAACTTTCATATTTCTCTCTCTCTCTCATAAGTTTCTTTGGCATTATTGCTTCACATATGGATTTCCTTTATTGTAAAGCCTGAGAATACATAAACCTCTCTTGTTCTAGGGAAAGTATCTTTTTATTATGTCTGGCTCAATTTCCCAAACACTATTTTATTTTCTCTGTTGGCTCAATGAAATAAAAGCTACGTCTTTGGGGATCTGGAAAGACGCCATGTGCACCAAGTTGAACAGCACCTGAAAACTGGTGAGAGAATTTCCTGATAAGGTAGAATATGCACTCTGTAATAAATAGCATAATGCACCAGTAGAAATAGAGTGATCTCAGGATAAAATTAGAAACCAAAAAAATGCAGAAGAATTGTTAGATGATTGCTTTTTCTATTTAAAAATTCTGTGCTGTTGTTTTCTTCCCATAGATATTCTCTGACTTCATAAGTAATTAACAAGCTGTTTATTTAGTTTTTATAAAATAAATTATTTTTCAACTCTCTCTCCCAGAAATTTCTTCCCAGAAGTTTAATTGCTCTGGATGAAACATTGCTAGTGTGGCATATACTCCTGCTTGATTAATTACTGTTTATCTTTTTCTTTTGATCCTGACCTACAAAGAAAGATTTATTCCAAGTGAAATTTTATGTAACAATTCATCAAGAGCTTTTGTAAATTCTAAGTAAAAGTTACTTTCCTCCCTTATATGTTTTTGTAATGCTCGATAAAAAGGTTCTCCATTTCTCTCCTATTTACAAATTGTTAAAAATCCATCCTGTGTGTTGCTCGTAAAGTCATTTTCCTTAAATTGCTTTCAGATGTCATATTTTTCTCTTTGCCACAGAAGGTTGAAGTCTAGTTTTTTAGACAGCAATTGTAAAAATTAGAGCTCTGTTTTTTATTATTACCATAATTGATAAAGGATAAAAATGGCAAAATTTTCTGATTGCTAAAACACCAAATTGACATCTGTCATTCTGGTTAGACGGAATATTTTATCAAAAATATTCTTTGTAAATTATAAAGAACTATATATAAAATTAGCCCTCAATTCTTTTTTTTCAAATAGTGTCAATTAAATTGTGGTTTGATACATTTACATCCTATCAAGTGTATTAGAGTCTTACAAAATTTTTCTTTATTACATTTTTAGAAAGATCTGTTTTTAAAACTTTTTAAATTAGTGTTTTTATACCATGGATTGTGTTGGAGTTTTGTAAAACTTTTTCTCTTAATGAAATTTTTAAAGATATGTCCTCTCTTAAAAAAAATTATAAATAAGGACCTGATTTTAAAAATATATATTGAGGACTGACACAGCTGCAAGCCCCACCCATGCTCATGCACCAGAGGGGCACACATGCCCACTAGCTGACTGTGTGGCCACCCAGGTAAGTGCACTGGCCCTATGCTGCACCCCAGGGCCAACGCAGCCTCCAGTCCTGCCTACACCTGAGCACCGGTGGGGCACGCATGCCCGCCCGCTGACTGCATGGCTGCCCAAGAGAGTGCACTGGACCGTGCCATGTGGTGGGACTGACTGAGCTGCCAGACCCGCCCATGCCCAAGCACTGGAGGGGCACACACGCCCGCCCGCTGACCACATGGCCGCCCAGGTGAGCATGTCGGACCCATGCTCTGCCTTGGTAGTGACACAGCTACAGGCCTGCCTAGACTGAGCACTGGAGGGGACCGATCACTGACCAAACAGGTAGCCACTGCACACTCTACTGCACTGATACCAGCAGAACCTACAAATACAGGAGGAAGTTTTTCCACTCATAGCTCACTCCAGCATGTTAGAAGAAACAAGTATTCTATGAGATGACCAAACATCAGAGTAAAAATACTAGAACTACAAATAAACAAGAAGATATTTCACTGCCAAAGGAATATGGTAATTCTCAATTACCAAACCCCATAGAACAAGAAGCCAGACCTTGACATGTCTGAAAAGGAATTCCAAGCACTGACCTTAAGAAAACTTCAAGAAGTAAGAGAAGAATCAATCAGAGAACACAATGAAATAAGAAAAAATATTCAGGATATGAAGGAGGAAATTTACAGAGATTAGTAACTTAAAAAATAATGTAACAGAACACCTAGAAATGAAGGATTCTCTCAATGAAATAAAAAATAGGACAGAAAGCTTGAGCAGCAGGCTAGAGCAAGCAGAAGATAGAATTTCAGATCTCAAAGATGGTCTTTGTGAAATAAACCAGACAGACAAGAAAAAGGGAAAAGGATTTTTAAAAAATGAAAAAAATTTAAGAAAACTAGTGGACAACCTCAAGTACACAAATATCTGAATCATGGGTATTCCAGGAGGGGAGGAAAAAGGAAAAGGCATTGAAAACTTATTCAAGGAAGTAATAACAGAAAACTTGCCAGGTTTAGGGAGGGATACAGACCATTAGATTTAGGAAACTCAAAGATCCCCAAACAGAATCAATCCAAAAAGATCATCTCCAAGACACATGATAGTCAAACTGATGAAACTCAAAGACAAAGAGAGAATTCTAAAAACAGCAAGAGAAAAGCATCAAGTCATCCATAAGGGAGCCCCCTTCAGACTAACAGTAGACTTTTCAACAGAAACTCTACAGGTCAGAAGAAAATGGGATGATATATTCAAAATACTTAAAAGAAAAAAATTGGCAGCCAAGAATTCTATACCCAGCACAGTTATCCTTCAGAAATGAGGGAGAAAAAGTTCATTTCCCTGGCAAACAAAAATTATGGGAATTCACTACTACACAACCATCCCTGCAAGAAATACTCAAAGAAGTCCTGGCATCTGGAATCTGAAAAATGGTAATCAATATCATGGATTTACAAGAAAGAGCAAAATGCACCATTATAACAAAAATGCAAACAAGAAAGAGAAAGAAACTAAATCATGTCACCTCAAAGCCAACTGACATTGAAGATGAAAAATAAAAAAGGAAGAAAGGAACAAATGATATTTAAAACATCTAAACAAAAAGCAATATAATGACAGGAGTAAAGCAATACTTATCATTAACAACCCTAGGTGTAAATAGATTAAATTCCCCATTCAAAAGACACAGACTGACTGACTGGATTAAAAAACTAGACACAACCATATGCTGTCTTCAAGAGGCCCAGCTAACCTCTAAAGGCAAACACAGACTAAAAGTGAAGGGATAGAAAAAGATATACCCTGCAAACTGAAACCAAAAATGAGCAGAGGTGGCTATTCTTATATTGGATAAAATACACTTCAAACCAAAATCCATAAAAAGAGACAAAGAAGG
The DNA here is from genome assembly GCF_027409185.1 of Cynocephalus volans. Taxonomy (NCBI): domain Eukaryota; kingdom Metazoa; phylum Chordata; class Mammalia; order Dermoptera; family Cynocephalidae; genus Cynocephalus; species Cynocephalus volans. Next base: position 105,462,376 of record NC_084461.1, read on the forward strand.
CCATTATATAATATAAAGGGATCTATCCAGCTAGAGGACATAACAATTATAATTATGTATGTACTCAGCCCTGGAGCATATAGATATGTAAAGCAAACACTCTTGGACCTAAAAAAAGAGATAGACCCAGATACAATAATAGTTGGCAATCTGAACACCACTCTCTCAGTGTTAGGCAGATCTTTTGGGCAACAAATCAACAAAGAAACACAGGATTTAAACTATACATTAGATCAGTTGTACCTGGCAGACATCTACAGAACATTTTATCCAACAACTAGAGAATACACATTCCTCTTATCAGCACATGGAACATTCTCTGTGATAGACCACATACTAGGTCGCAAATCAAGTCTTAGAAAATTTAGAAAATCTGAAATCATCCTAAGTATCTTATCAGACCACAATGGATTAAAACTGGAAATCAGGAACAAGTGCATTTCTGAAAACTACTCAAGAGCATGGAGACTGAACAACAGACTCCTGGACGACCTATAAGTCCAAGAATAAATTAAACAAGAAATCAAAAAATGTATTGAAATTCACAAAAATAAAGATACATCATACCAAAACCTATGGGATACTGCAAAAGCAGTACTAAGAGGGTGGTTTACTGCAATAAATGCTAACATCAAAAGAATGGAAAGACATCAAATAAGTGACCTAGCACTATGCCTCAAAGAACTAGAAAAACAACAACAATCCAATCCCAAAAGTAGTAGACAGAAAGAAATAATCAAGATCAGAGCAGAACTAAATGAAATAGAGATGCAGAAAACAATACAAAAGATCAATGAAACAAAAACGTGTTTTTGAGAAGATAAATAAAATAGACAAACCATTAGCTAAGTTAGCAAAGATAAGAAGAGAGAAGATCCAAATAACAACATTTCAACCAATACCACAGGACTATGAAGAATCGTTAGAGACTACTATAAACATCTGTAAACAAGCAAATATGAAAACTTGGAGGAAATGGCTAAATTTCTGGACACATATAAAAAAACCAAGACTGAACTAAGAAGAAACAGAGAATCTGAACAGACCAATAACAAGCAATGAAATTGAAGCAGTAATCAGAAATCTTCCAACAAAGAAAAGCCTGGGACTGGATGGCTTTATAGCTGGATTCTATCAAACCTTTAAGGAAGAATAATTACCACTTCTCTTTAAACTTTTCCAAAAAATTGAAACAGAAGCCCTTCTCCCAAACTAATTCTATGGGGCCACTCATCACCCTGATAACAAAACCAGGCAAAGATACAACAAAAAAAGAAAACTACAGGCCAATATCCTTGATGAACATAGATGCAAAAGTCATCTACAAAATATTAGCAAACAGAATACAGCAGCACATCAAAAAAATTGTACACCACAATCAAGTGGAATTCATCCCAGGGATGCAAGGTTGGTTCAACATATGCAAATCAATAAATGGGATACACCACATCAACAAAACAAAGGACAAAAACCATGTGATTATCACAATTGATGCAGAAAGGCATTCAACAAAATTTAACATCCCTTTATGATAAAGACTCTCAGCAAATTAGGTATGGAAGGAAATTATCTCAGTACAATAAGCCATTTACAACAAACCAATTGCCAATTTCATCCTGAATGGGAAAGATTTTTGCTTAAGAACAAGAATGAGACAAAGATGCCCACTCATATCACTCCTGTTTAACAGTATTGGAAGTACTAGCCACAGCAATCAGGCAAGAGAAAGAAATAAGGGGCATCCAGATTGGAGAGGATGAAGTCAAACTGTCCTTGTTTGCAGGCAACATGATCTTATACATAGAAAAACCCATAGATTCTACAAAAAACTATTACAGCTAATTAAAAATTTCAGTGATGTTGCATGATGCAAAATCAACACCCAAAAATCAATAGGATTTTTATACTCCAATAATAAACTAGCAGAAAAGGAAATCAGGAAAGCAAGCCCATTTAAAATAGTCATCAAGACATAAATGGAGGGTTCTGGTCAAGATGGCAGAATAGATGGTCCACAGCATCACTCTCTCCCCAAAATCAACCAATTTACAACTATAAAAAAGTAACATCAGCCACGTTGGGGCCACTGGAGGTCAGGGGAAGAGGAAGAGAGACCTATGGAGTTTATGAAGGCCGAAGAAATCACGATAAGAGAAAAACGGCTCTGAGTGTTTCAGGCTGCAGCCTCTTTAAGGCTCCAGCTGCTGAGCACATGGAGCAGGAGCCAGCAGAAGCCACAGCTGTGCCCTTCAGATGCAGTTACTTGGAGTTGGCGGGGAAGAAGAGGGCCTTGGTGGCCCCCAGGACAGCAAGACCACTAATAGGGTTCCTGTGTTCCCACGCAGGAGTGAGGAGCCAGAACAACTGAAAAGGGGGAAACATTCAGAGGCTGGTGACTCATTGCAAGGGACCGGTGCAGGGCCCATCCCATGGGAAGTGTTTGGAGCACAGCGGGGGAGACAGGCCCACGAGCAGAACACTGGTACACAGAAAGGACAGCCAATCTGCCCCCCAATCAGAGCAGGACCACTCAGAGGAGACTGGTTGGGAATGGAGAATTGCATGGTGTGCAGTTTGATGAAAAATCTCAGGCCCAGATCAGAGTTTCTATACAACCCAGGTGCACTGGGTCTATGGAGAGGTGGAAGTACCTACAAGGTCAACCATTAAACCCTGAGCTGCACAAAAAGCCTTCCCTAGGGAATCAGCAGCAAAGCAGCAATTTAGCTCAACCACACAGCTCAAGTACTGGTTCCCACAGGAAGTTTCCCTGTTTTAGAAGTAAGCAAAAGACAAAAAATTAGTTCTGGCCCAGGCATACCACCAGCCCCTTGGGGCCTTCCAGGGGACATGAGGCATAACTCTGGGGACCAGACCCCACTGGCAACCACTGACACAGCCAGCACCTTGGGGCCAGCCCGGGGTCCCAAGGTATGTAGTCAGGGACTGGACACTCTACACAACCGGGCACACTGCCAGCACAAAGGAGCATGCCAAAAACATCACCTCCGTGTGGGTGGCCCAGTATAGCCACCACTATAACCATGGCTGCCATGAAGGTGACTAGATGCCACAACCACCACGCAGATGGCCTGCCAGCCACTGGAGTGCATTGACACAAGGAGAGTCACCAGCAGAGATAAAGAAAAGAAGAGGATGCCTGTCTCTACAAAGCCCATTTCAGAGTGACAGAACATCTGCTCTATGATAGTATTGGGGGACCTGATCACACCTCTCAGCATTGGACAGATCATCTAGGCAACAAATCAACAGAGTAACCATTACTCTTTCAGAAGGAGAGAAGAAATCTAGGGTAATTAGAGGAGGGAGGAGGAGTGAGAGGGGGATGGGGAGAGACTGGACAAGGGGCATAAAGATAATTATGAGTTGTAACAATATATATGCTATTAATATTGATTTGATCAACATATGTCAATGTTGAACCCCCAAAATTTGTATAATCAGTTTTGATTCAATAAAAATTAAAAAAAAAGTCACCAGAAAAATAAATACCTGGTTATCAATTTAACCAAGTAGGTGAAAGATATCTACAATGAGAACTATGAAACACTTCTGAAAGAAATTAAAGGGGACACAAAAAAGTGGAAAAATATACCATGCTCTCGGTTGGGAAGTATTAACATCATGAAAATGTCCATTCTACCCAAAGCAACCTACAGATTCAATTCAATCCCCATCAAAAAACCAATGACGTTCTTCACAGAAATATAAAAAGCAATGCTAACATTCATATGGAACAACAAAAGACCCCGAATAGCCAAAGCAATCCTAAGCAAAAACTAATAAAGCTGGAGGCATAATACTACCCAACTTCAAATTATATTGCAAAGCTATTGTAATCAAAACAGTGTGACACTGGCATAAAAACAGACACTCAGATCAATGGAACTAAATAGAAAACCCAGGAATCAACCAACATACTTACAGCCAACTGATCTTTGACAAAGCCAAGAATGTACATTGGGGAGAAGACTGCCTCTTCACTAAATGGTGCTGAGAAAATTGGACATCCATATGCTGAAAAATGAAACTGGACCTGTACCTCTCCCATATACCAAAATACACTCAAAATGGATTAAAGATTTAAATATAAGACCTGAAACCATAAAATTACTAAAGGAAAACATAAGGGAAACACTCCAGGTGGCAGGACTGGGCAAAGACTTTATGAATAAGACCTCAAAAGCACAAGCAACCAAAGAAAAAAAAAATAAATGGGATTACATCAAAGTAAAAAGCTTCTCAACAGAATGGAAAGACAACCTACAGAATGGGAGAAAATATTTGAAAACTATACATATGACAAGGGCTTAATATCCAGAATATACAAAGAACTCAAACAACTATACAGTAAATAAAACCAAATAATCCAATTAAAAAATGGACAAAGGAGATGAATAGACATTTTTCAAAGGAAGACATACAAATGGTTAACAGGTACATGAGAAAATGCTCAGCATCACTAATCATCAGAGAAATGCAAATCAAAACCACACTGAGATATCATCTCACCCCAGTAAAACTGGCTATTATTAAAAAGACTGAGAATAACAAATGCTGGTGAGGATGCAGGAAAAGGGGAACTCCTCTACACTGTTGGTGGGACTGTAAATTAGCACAACCATTATGGAAGACAGTTTGGAGGTTTCTCAAACAACTACAGATAGAACCACCATATGATGCAGCAATCCCACTGCTTGGTATGTACCCAAATGAATGGAAATCATCATTTCGAAGGGATATCTGCACTCCCATGTTCATTGCAGCTCTATTTACAATAGCCAAAATATGGGACCAATCTAAGTGTCCACTGATGGACGACTGGGTAAGGAAAATGTAGTATATATACACAATAGAACACTATTCAGCTATAAAAAAAAATGAATGAAATTTTGCCATTTGTAGCATCTTGGATGCATCTGGAGAAAATTATGTTAAGTGAAATAAGCCAGACAAAGAAACAGAAATACCACATGTTCTCACTCGTAACTGGCTGCTAGGAAGGGAGGGAGGAGGGAGTGTATTAGTCCATTTGTGTTGCTTATAACAAAATACTTGGAACTGGGTAATTTATAAAGAAAATGAAATTTATGGCTTACAATTTCTGAGGCTGAGAAGTCCGAAGTCCATCTGGTGGTGGCGACAGTGACCCAGGGTCTCACATTGCAAGATGGTGGAAGCAGAGAGAGCAGAGAGAGAAAGACAGACTCTTGTCTTCTTTTAAAGCCCTCAGAACCACGCCCCTGACCACCATTTTTAATCCATTCACTCTTGCACGGTCCTGCAGTCAATCACCTCTTCAAGGCTCCACCTTTCAATATGATAATAGGATTTCCCACCCTCTTAACAGTCACAGTGAAGGCTAAGTTTCTAATACATAAAACTTGGGAACACAGTTCAAGCTCCAATGAGTTCTGGGGGGACATAATTCAATCCATTACAGGGAGGGAGGGTGGAAGGAAGGAATGAAGGAAAGAAAGAAAGACCACAACAATACATTGAATTTTCAGAAGGAGAGAACAAACCTAAGGATGCTAAAGATGGCAGAGAGGAAGGGAGGGAATCTGGGAAGTGATAGGTCGGGCAAAGGGCATAAAGAAATATCACAAATTTTAAGAATGATATGCTAATAATAAATTTAAAATATAAAAATATACTAATATATATTTATTAATAAAAAACAGAAAAAATGATCAGAAAGAGAAAAATAACTGCTAGTCAGATACATATTATATCATACATTTATATGAGGAACATCTTAAAATTAAAAAGCATATTCAACTGCTGAATGAATAAATAAATTGCGGTACATTTGTACAATGTTAACAAAAGAAATGTACTAGTGATAAGTTCAAAAACATGGAGACTCTTAAAAGCATTATGCCAAGTAAAGAAGACACTATAAGCTACATCTAATTCCCTTTATATGCCATTCTAGAAAAGGCAAAGTTACAGACATAGTAGTGAGGTTAGTGGTTGCTAAGGACTGGTTAGTGGTTTCTAAGAACTGGTTAGTGGTTGCTAAGGACTGGTTAGTGGTTGCTAAGGTAGGGAAATGGGTTTGGCTATAATGGGGCACAAAAGAACTCTGTGGAGCAATGGAAATACTCTATATCTTGATTTGTGTACATTTGTCAAAAATCATAATTGTGTACCAAAAATGTGTTAATTTAACTATATGTAAATTATATCTCAATGGCCTTGACTATAGTAAAACATTTGCTCATGGGAGAGTTTAATAACTTTTGTGGATGTTTCCATAAGATACATTTTTCTTAATAAATTATCTCATCACATGAAATAAACTTTTTTTATAATTAAAACAATAGCATCTTGAGCAAAACCATTTTTCTGTTAAATATACAGAGTTAATTTTTAGAACTAAAAATAACAATTGGGAGGGGCGAAAGAAAAAGCATTGGCTTAAGTGAGCTAAATCTTCATCTTTTATAACAGAAAGTCAGAAGGAAATTCTTGTACTCTAGGTGATAAATCAAGAAATAGAATTAGAAGAATATCATTCAAAATTTTCATATTATTCAAATGTTAGAAGATCCAAAGCCTAAAGTGGTTTAAAATGGTATGTTTAGGGACCAGACTTAGAGATGGAAAGATTGGGCAAAGAACTGTTGCTCTTTATTATAACCCCTTTATATTATTTGATTGTTTTATCATATGCATGCATTTGGCAAACGATATATTTTATTTAAAACATTATAGCATTTCATTGGCTGAGTTTAATCAGCTAGGTTGGATATCTTCTGTTCGTTCCTTCATGTCTGTTTTCCACTGCTTTCCTGATGGCTTTCTGCTTGAAGCTGATCTGTACGGCCTGTGTCAGCAGGCTCTCTTACTCTCAAGCCAATGATGATATTAAAGGGAGGCAAGAGATTGAGGGCAGCCAGCTCCCTGCAACATCAGGAGAGCTATGCTCCTCAGCTGTGTCACTGCTCCTCTCAGGGTGGCTTCAGGTGCATCAGGAGAGCTATGCTCCTCAGCTGTGTCACTGCTCCTTTCAGGGTGGCTTGATCTACTCAACACTTTCTTTCCAAGTTATGATAACTTCTTCCTTTCCTCATCCTTTTGGGCCTCATGATTGTAACAATCCCCTGCTATTAGTTGCAGTGTGCAGCACAATCTTTTGCAGTTTCCACACCTTTGAAATTCGTCACTTTACTAAATCTTTCTTGAATTATACTAATTTGAGTGTGCCATTGTTTCCAGCTGGGGTCCTATTTGATGTACCAGCCAAAGTAACATTGTCAGAAAATGAGAAATGAAGAGGATAAGATAAAGAATATTAAAAAAGGGTATAACAAGTAAAATAGAACTGAATTTTTAAATTAACAGCTATAATGATGCCTATGACATTGGTTTCATAATAAGGGTAGACAATGATTCATTTATTTATATGGTGTGTGTCTTGTCTCAAACGATGCTTTCAGAAGTGACTACAAGAGAGCAGGGTCCATTGTGGTCTCTAAGATATTCTCCTCCGTATAGGCAAATGTTATAATGTCATTGATCTTGTCTTTGTAGATTTAGAAAGTGAGGCTCAGAGAGATCACAAAGCAAATTATTAGCAGAACTTGAATTCAAACTCAACTCTCTCAGACTCCAAAAACCATACAGTACACCCTGACATAGCTGCTTTGATTTATTTTGCCATCATGAAGATGGAAGCAAATTTATGCTCATTTACCCAGAGCATTTCTAAATATTCAATGTTAATACAAACTCAAAACTGCATGTCTTAATATGCCATCTCATCCTCTGAACTGAAAAAGATTTACAAGCAGAAATGATTAAATGTTGAGTCACATTGGTGTGCTTTAACTTTATTCAGGAAAGAAAAGTTAACTCTAGAATTCCTTCTAGAACTACCATTCTGAACATCCATGACTATTGTTAAGACTACTTGTATTGTGTGGAAGCCTCTGTACTAATGATTAATTATAGCACTTTCTATAACAATTGTTCATATAAAGTAATCATGACTAAGCATACTATTTTTCCAAACTTTCTCCTTCTCCCCCCATTTTATTCTGTTTGCTTAAAAGGTCACAGTGAAATGGAAAGGGAAAATACAAAATTGTTATAGAAATTTCTTTTTTCTGTTTTTATTCATTTATTTTTTTATTGAGTAATAACTGGTTATACATTTTTTTTGTGGTTCAGTGTTGATGTATGTTGATCAAATCAATATTATTAGCACATGCATTACTATAAAATCATGCTTATTCTTTATGCCCCTTGTCCAATCTCTCCTCATCCCCCTCTCACTCCTCACTCCCACCTCTGATAACCCTAGATTTCTTCTCTCCTGAAAGAGTAATGGTTATTCTGTTGATTTGTTGCCTAGATGATCTGTCTAGTGCTCAGAGAGGTGTGTTCAGGTCCCCCACTATTATCATAGAGCAGATGCTTCTTCTGTCACTCTGGAATGGGCTTGTGAAGAGAGACATCCTCCTCTTTTCTTTGGTCTCTACTGGTGATTCTCCTTGTGTCAATGTACTTCAGTGGCTGGTAAGCCATCTGCATGGTGGCTGTGGCATCTAGCCACTTTTGCAGCAGCTGTGGCTATTGTGATGGCTGTGGTGGAACACCCACATGGAAGTGGTGTCTTTGGCGTGCTCCTTGACTGGTTGCAGGAGGAGGGGTCGGTCCCCAGCTCCATCAGTTTTTACATTCTAAGATATTGTTGAGGAACAGTTGGGTGGGAGGGGGAGAAGGGAAGGGGGAATGAAATAGGGTGGGAGAAAGAGGAAGGAGGGGGTTGCAGTTGAGGCCCATGACACCCCCCCTCATTCCTGCAGGGGAGACCAGGGGTCTTCCTGTGGTGTCTTTATCATACTGGGCTAAATGTAGAAGTCAGCCGAAGCCTTCAGCCCCCAACTGCCCTGGCTTGGTAGCCCAGGGTGCTTCCTGTGGCAGCTCCGTGTTCTTGCAGGGCTGGGTGTGGGTGTTGGGGGTATGTGTCTGAGGCCCAAGGACCCCCACTGCCCCAGCTTGGGAGCCTGGGGCACTTCCTGTGGCAGCTCTGTGGTCATCACTGGGCTGGTTGTGAGTATTAGGGAGCATGGCTGAGGTCCCTGGCCCTCTTGCTTCCCTGGCTTGTGGGCCCAGGTGGATTCTGGTCCTTCTAGGATTTATAGGTGTTCTTTGGTGAAGTGAGACCTTTACTCGTTAATATCAGACTTAGTCTCTGGTCTGTGGGTATTTTGTTTTTACTTTCAGTTATGTGTTGGATTATTCACTGTTTCCACTTAAACTCTGTACTGGAACTAATTTGTTGTCCTTTGCTTACTTCTAAAATGAGGGAACTTCCTGTGGTGACCAGCACTTGAGGCTTGTGGTAGAGCTAAATTGCTGCTTATTCCCTGGGGAAGGCTTTTCATGAAGCTCAGGTTTTAATGGATGACTTTGAAGGTATTTCCAGGTCTTGTGAGATCTGGTACACCTGGGTTGTATGGAAACTCTGGTCTATACCTGAGTCATTTCAGCAAACTGCACCCCATGCAGATCAGCTGTCCTTGCTGTGCCCCAGTGTTTCCCTGGTGGGCCCATCTCCCCCACAGCCCACTCTCCAAACATTACCCCTGGGACAGGCCATGTGCTGGTCCCTTGTGATGACTCACTGACCTCTTAGTGGCTCCTTTTTTCAGTTGTTGTGATTCCTCATTCTTATGTGCATCCATGGGAACTCTGTGGTCTTGCTGGCCTGATGGCCACTAAGGCTGTCTTCTTCCCTGCTGCCTCCAAGCAACTTCATAGGAAGGGCACTGCTCTGGTTTTTGAGGGTTCTTGCTTTGTGTGCTCACCAGCTCCAGACTTGAAGTGGCCAGGATTTGAAATAGTAGAAGAAATCTTTTCTTTTTCTCATTGTGTTTTCTCCTGCTTTCATGCACTCTGTAGGTCTTTCTTCCTCTTCCCCTGAGCTCTAGCAGCCCCAGCTTGGCTTTCATTGCTTTTTAATAGTTGTAAGTTGGTTGATTTGTGCGAGAGAGTGATGCTGACCATCTGTTCTGCCATCTTGACCAGAAGCCAGGAATTTCTTAAGACATGAGCAAATGAGATTTCTGAACAACTTCTTCAGAGTTTCGAAGAGCCTGTGTGTATTCTTATTGGCCTATTTCCCCTTTAACTCACCTGAGAGGATTATCTAGATGTTACTCTAGGAAACCCAAGGTATTCACAGAATTGTGTGTGTTCATGGTTAACCTGAAAGAAAACAATGGTGTCTACCTAGAGAAAAATTTAACATTATGCTAATGAAGCTAAAGTTTCAGGGATCCTCACTTGCAGGAGCTCCTTCTAAGATCCTGCACCTTAATTTGTAATTTTATATATTTTTTCTTAAGGAGAGTTCCCCAAACTATATTCAAAATATATATTTTGTAAGATTGTAATATATGTACATCTAAAAATCTGGATTACCTGAGTCTGCTTTCTATGACTAGTTCTGATAAGATCATATAGGTATAGACTCATTCTATCACGTCAGGTGTAGATACAAGTTTAGCTTCAGTGAAGAGATAGTACAAATGGGTAACCAACACTAAAACTGTGTGTAAAACTGCTTTCTTTCTTTAATAAAACATGTGAAAGAAAAATAAAAGCTTCCCCTCTGCAGTCTTACAGATTAAATATGAGAGGTTAAATGTAAAAATAACGGACCTGTAGTCTGTGATTAAGCATACAACTTCTGTGCAGAGTGAGTGCCTTTATTCATTATGCCTGTCAAGTTTTACTTGTCATTATTATGTAACAATTACACATTCTATTAAATGGGGGATTCCTTTCCCCATTTCAACCCACACGCAATTATACATATATTATACATGTGGCATTCTTGAGTATTATTTTGGGTAAAACTTTTTTGTACTAATTACCCACACTGAATATTCTGAATATCTACAGCTTCTTTAGCAATAATATTCAATAACGTATAACAATGTTTTAATTCAATATAAAATTCATTTTCTAAATGTAAAATATAAAAAAATTAAATTTGAGTGGGCATATTTCGAGTGTTTAAATATATATATATATACACACACACACACAAATGCACTCTCACTCACACACAAATTATATAATTACCCAAATTTTCTGAAATTGAGAGAAAATGTAAAAAATACAGAACCCAGTAGTATTTTCAAGTGGTGCTGTTTTCTAGAATATACGCTATAAAATATTTATGATCTTTTTATCTGTTATATGTCCAACCATAAGTACAACTGTTGCAGTAGATATATTAGCCAAATAATTGCTAACAGAAAATAAAATTATGACAAATTTTTGTGCACATAAACCTGACAATCATGTTTACATTTTAAAGCATTGTTAATTCTGGCTAAAAAAAAGGAAAAAAAAGACATTCAGCATTCAGCATGCACTATAAGATAATGATGTCATGACATAAAAAAGATAAATGAGCCATAAGTAAACAAAATTCCAGTTTCCTTAGAAGAGATGAAATATATTAGAATAAGTACCCTGAGGAGCTTAAAATATACAATTCAGTAAAAGAAGAAAAAAATTCAACAAAACAAATAAGTACAAGGGAACTACTTGTGTGACTACATGGCACTTTTATTTGTTAGGATTCACTTGGCTTTAAATAACAGAAATCAGACTCATCTTAGAGAAAATTAGAATCTGGCTCACAAACCAGAAGTCTCACTGGCCATAAGATGAGAAGTTCTAGTTTCTCATGACTCTTTCTTTCTATGAGTTAGCCTTATGCTCTTAGTTTAGCTTTTCCATGAGGCTGTCTGAAAGAAGCAATAAGCTCACATCTTCTCAGCCTCAGGACCCCAGCTCAAATTTGCGAATTGTCTGGGAAGAACTCTGGCCAACCTGTTCATTGCTCATCCTTGAAATGACAGTGGACAGGAGTAGAGTGCTGTAATTGGCACTATGGGGCTAGGTCTCCACTCCCAACATTAATTACTGTGTGCAAAGAGGGTATTTCACAAAAAAAATAGCTGTTCCATTTTCAATTACATGGCTACAGGGACAAAAAGAGCAGTGTTTTTAGAAAGGTATCTCTCATTTCTAATTAAATTCTTTGGGTTTTTTTTGAAAACATTAAGAAAATCTAAATATATTAATTATAGATTTTTAAATAAGTGGGAATCTAAAATTTTACTGAATCATATTGTATGATTGGTGCCACAAGAGTGATTAGTAGCAACACTTGGGACTAGAACCCAATTTCCTGGACTCATAGGACCTTGACTCTTCTGTGACATTAGGCTGCTAAACCACAATCTCAAAATCTGACCACATAGAGAGTTAAGGAGCTGCAGATAAGGGTATAGCAAAGAGAGGAAGGGAATGAAGTCTTGCTTGCAGATAGTGCCACTAGTAAAACAGAGGGCTAAGAAGGATTTTTGTGGATGGGTTTTTTTTAAAAAAAAGAATTTTGAAGCTCACTTATGTCAGAAAAATTTAATGTAAATATAATTTTTAAATGTTTTGCCCCCTTAACATCTAAGTGATTTATGTAAATGGATGCCTTAGTTCAGCATTTCTCTGTTTATCAGAAGAGCCGACATATACCTTCTACCTGTGACCTAAAACTGGAATCAATTAACTTCTGAAGTAAATGCTATTGGAAGAAAATAATACATGGGTCTCTAAGGACAAATAGTTCTCTCAAAACATATTATGTTTAACATCCATAATTTCCTCCCTCAATTTTACGTGTTCTTATTTAACTAGCAGTGATTTCCTTTAGGTCTCAAGGAAGTTAGTTACCACACCTTCAATCAGGGAGGTGATTTAAGGGACACATTCAGTTTCTGAACTGAATTCATGCTTCTGAATGCTCTGGGCAGTAAGAGAGCACCAGATTAGTGTAGGAATTTGGAGTCCTAATTGTTGGGGCATTTTGGGGACCTGAGGCCATGTGGCTATGATAAGAAAACAGTATGTATAATCAGACTGGTTCCCTCATTGACCCTAAGTATACCAGGTGTATCCATCTCTTTGTAGTTTTTTTTAAATCAAAATGCATTTTTTATTTCCAATTTTTTATTAAAACATATTGATTGTACATATTTATGGGACATGGAATTATATTTCAATATGTGTATACAATGTGTGTTGATCTATTCAGGGTAATTAGCCTATTCGTCACTGCAAAACTTAATCATTTCTTTGTGATGTGCACATTTGATCTTCTCTCTTACATGCAGTAAAACATTATTTATCATAGATTTCTGGGTCGACTGTACACAAATAGGGCTTATTTTTCCTATCTCGCTGTTCCTATGTGTTCATTAATCAGCCTTTCACTATCCCTCCTTCCCTCTCTCCTTTCCTGCCTCTAGTAACCACAGTTCCTTTCTCTTCTTTTAACAGTTCAACTTAGTACTATTATTTATTTTGTTTGCTTGCTTGCTTGTTTTGTTTTGTACTCTTTTTTTAGCTCCCACATATAAGTGAGAATACGCTGTTATTTTTCTTTCTGTGTCTGGCTTAAGTAGTGTTTTTGTTTGGACCCTGTTTTGAATCTTTTAAAACTTATCCTGTCTATAGTTTGAATTTCTCATACGATTTATTTCTTTCCAAGCATTGTAGCCCACACGCAAATATTGATGTAGATAGATTCAAGCGATCACCGTGTCTCCTTTAGTATTATGTTTGTTTGCTGTAGATGTTGAACTAAAACCATCTCATTGATCCATTGACTTGTTGACTCATTCATTCTGTAAATATTTGGTTAGTACCAATTGTGTTCTAGGCATTGGTCTGAATGATGGAGATAGATTGCAGTCATTTATATCTACCATTGCGACTCATAAACAGTCACTAAACACCTGAATGAATGAATGATTAAATTAATAAGTGCAATAGTCCCCCTTGTCCTTGGTTTCACTTTCTGTGGTTTCAGTTCTGTGGTCAACCATGGTCTAAAAATATTAAATGAAAAATTCCAGAAATAAACAATTCATAAGTTTTAAATTGCTTGCCCTTCTAAGTAGTGGGATGAAATCTCATGTCATCCTGCTCTGTCTGTTACACAGAAGACGTGAATCATCCTTTTGTCCAGCATATCCATGTTGTCTTGGCTACTGCCCATTAGTCACTGCTATAGGTTAAATATGTCACCCAAAATTTCATGCATTAGAAACTTGATTCTCGTTGTAGCAGTGAGTATTAAGAGGGTGGGAAATCTGATTATGATATTTGAATGGTGGGGCCTTTGCGAGGTGGTTGGATTTTGAGAACTGTGCCCTCATGAATGGGTTAATCTGTTCATGAAGTAATGGGTTGATGGTAATGACTTATTATGTGTGGGCTGGTGGCTTTATAAGGACACATGGGAGAGCACTCACCATTTTCACCATGTGGTACCTTGTGTTGCCACGGGACCCTGCAGAGTTCCCACCCAGAAGAAGGCCCTTACCAGATACACCTGCTGGACGATGGAATTCTAAGCCCCCAACGCTGTAAAAAGTAAATTCTGTTTCTTTTTACATTACCCAGTTTCAGGTATTCAGCTATAAAGCAACAGAAATGGACCAATACAGTCACTGAGCAGCCCTCTCATATCAGACCCACTGTCCCAGTATCACGGTACTTGTGTTTAAGTAACTTTTACTGTACAAAACAATAGCCCCAAGCACCAGAATAGTGATGCTGGCAATTTGAATATGCCAAAGACAAGCCATAAGGTGCTTCCTAAGTCAAGTGAAAAGGTGAAAGTTCTCAACTTAATAAGAAAAGGAAAAAGGATACCATATGCTGAAATTACTAAGATCTCCGGTAAGAATGGATCTTCTGCATGTGAAATTGTGAAGAAGGAAAAGAAATTTGTGCTAGTTTGCTGTCATGCCTCAAACTGCCCAGCAAAATTTACATGGCAAAAGTCGTGGGTACAGTGTGTGATAAGTGCTTAGTTAAGATGGAAAGGGCATTAGATTTGTGGGTGGAAGACCTGACCAGAAATGTGTTCCCATTGACAGCAATCAGGTTTGATACTATACGCAATTTCAGGCGTTCACTGGGGGTCTTGGAACTTACCCACCACGAATAGGGGGGACTATTGTAAGTAAATGAGAAAGGGCATAAATGTAGAAATAGAACCCACTGTGATATGGGAATAGAATATTGTTTATGAATCCAAAGCAAATAGAAAATCCACAAACTGTGTTATAAAATTCTAATAGAAAGAGTTAACACCAACACATGGCACCAATGCAAGGTATATTATGAAAAAACTCAGGGCCAGAAATAGTGCTTTATTTTATGATCTCTGGAGACAGTTCCTTTTACTAGAAGGAAATAGTGTTTTAATTCCATAAAAATATTTGAAAAATTTCAAACCTTGCTCCATAAACCATATATTTGGAATAGAGAAGATAAAGTACTACCCTTCACTTTTATCAAACAAATGTATGCATATAATGCTGTGAATCTTTTCATTTCTGTGAAGTAAACTCTGATTGACAATTGTTGAGAGCCCTTTGTTTATAGAGATTCTCTGTTGCATTCTTTCCTAAAATAAGGAATTCTTCTGTAATGTAAATTTCCTAAATCTTATCCATATTTCTGACTCTTAGCAATTCTGTTCTAACACTGTTATTAGCAGCAATGCACAAGGCTCTTTGGCAGCCACAGTGAGGACTGCAATCAGCATAGCAGACTTGCATTTTCTTGTAAACATGCCCCATGCAATGGCTCTGAGTATAATTTCTAGAGTTCGATTGTTTTGGCCTAAATCCCGGGCTCAATGCTTGCAAAATGTGGTCTAGTGGAAGTTTTTTTGTGTGTTTTTTGTTTTTTCCTATTTGTGCCTCAATTTCCAATTCTACATAATAGGAAAAATAATTGTACCTGACTGTTGTAGATCATACAATAACTCAGATGTGCTACTATATGGATCTTGCGCAAACGATTAACAAGGGATCTGAAAATAAAACAGCCAGCTGCAAAGTTTGAAGAACCTAAGAGAGTACAAGCAGGTTGTTGTCTTATCCAGTAGAATACTTTTGGAGGAGAAAGTGTAATGTATTGGACATTAATAAATCCATAGGTGAATAGCTCTGAAAGTTGCACTTTAAAAGTTAGCTATTGGTAGGATAATGCTAGCTACTCTCACCAAAAAACCGTAAACAAGATACATTCATTTTTTTTTCTTACAAAATGATCCAAGGCATGTGTTACTTGGTGGCAGGAACAGCTCTCTTCCATGCTGTCACACACGGACTCTCATGATGGAGATTCTGATGAAGTACTCAAGGACATTATGGTTATCTCATTCCAGAGCTGGGATAAAGATTTTGGAATATTTTCATTGGCTGGGCCTGGAAATAGCACAAATTACCTCTGCTCTATCACATAGACACACCATCATGGAACGGAGGCTGAAAAACACTGTCTAATGTTGTGTCCTCAAAGAAGATAATATAGTTTTTTTGTTGTTGTTCAAGGTATCCAGAAGATGCTCAGTTCTGTTGATCAGGACCAGTTGTGTGTTCACACTAGTGAAGCAAGTACATGATAACCATATTAAACACGCATTCTGAAAGGGATGAATGGGAAACTCATGGCAGGCACTCTCATAAAACAGTGATGAAATCCTTCTTGAAAGGCATTTTAAGACCTCTCTACATTGGTAGTGGATGGAATTTCATGATTAGATCTTGGGTCTGTGTTCTGGAAGGAATATATATTTTCTTCACAGACACCTTTGAATTGAGAATTGGGAAGTGTTGTTATCCTGGAGATCTGCATAGCTTTTAAAACCCAATTTTTAAAACAGCTTTATTGAGGTACAATTGATATACAAAAAAACTGCACATTTATTTAAAAAAATTTTTTAAATTGACAAATGTATATATTTATCATGCATAAAAAGGTGTTTTGAAATATGTGTACATTGTGGAATGGCTAAATTGAGCTAAATAACATAAGCCATTACTTCACATACTTATCTGCACATGTGTAATATATACAATTTGATGAATTTGGATATATGCAAATACCCATGATACCATCACCACAACCAAGCATTAAACATACACGTCACCTCCAAAAGTTTACTTGTGTCCCTTTGTGATTTTTTGTTTGTCTTGTTTGTTTGTTTGTTTAGTGGTAAGAGCACTCAACATGAGATCTACCCTCTTAACAAATCTTTAGGGGCACAATACCATATTTTAACTACAGACCTTATATTGTATAGATCTCTAAAACTTATTTATCTTGCATAACTGAAACATTATACTCACTGAATGACAGCTTCTCATTTCTACCTCCCCCCAGCTTCTGGCGACCACCATTCTATTTTCTGTTTCTATGAGTCTGACTATTTTGATGCCTCATATAGGTGGGATCATGTAGAATTTGATCTTCTGTGACTGGCTTTCACTTAGCACAGTGTCCTCCAAGCTCATCCATTTGTCACAAACGGTAGGATTTCCTTCCTTTTAAGGGCCGAATAGCATTCCATGGTATGTACATACCACATTTTCTTTATCTGTTTATCTGTTGATGAACATTTGGGTTGCTTTTATATTTTTACTATTGTGAATAATGCAGCAATGAACTTGGGAGTTCAGATATATCTGCAAAATACTCATTTCAATTATTTGGGATATATACCCAGAACTGAGATTGCTGGATTATATGGCAGACATATAGATCAATAGAAAAGAACAGAGTCGAGAAATAAACCCACACATGTACAGTTACTGATATTTGACAAGAGTGCCAAGAGTAAACAATGAGAAAGGACAGTCTCTTCAACAAATGAGGTTGGGAAAACTGGATAGCCACACACAAAACAATGAAACTGGACTTCTATTTTACACTGTACACAGAAGTCAACTCAAAATGGATTAAAGATATAAATGTAAGATGTGAAACTGTGAAAGTCCTAGAAAAAATGTAGAGAAACATTGTTCTTGGCAATAATGTCTTTAATGGGAATGTAAAATGATACAGTCTCTACAGAAAACAGTATGAAGAGGTTCCTCAAAAATCAAAGCCCAATTCTTCATCATACACAGTTGGGACCTAAAGAGTTGTTTTACATTTAGTCTTTTTAGTTCTTACTTGTATGTTTTTGGCTACGCTCATAGTTTTGTAGCAATAGAATTCCCTCAAAAAACTTATGGGTTTTCTCATCTATTTGTTTCCAGTTTAGTGCTAGTAACCATGTCCGAGGTCCTTTTTTAGGGCTTACTTCTGAAGCTTGTTGTATTTTTTGCTTCTTTGATTCCATGTTTATTTCTTTCAACAAAGTAGTAGCTGCCATCCGAACAAGAGGTTTTGTTCAGCAGCAGCCTCCTTAACCTTATTTTCTGTTGCAGGGCTGAGTTTCTCACATAGCTGAGAATGTGATCAAAGCTTTTAAAATTCTATCTCTTATGTTGGTGGATTTGAAGAGTTGGCTTCTCCAACACTTGCAAGACCCTTAATGTCTGCCTGCAAACCAGCCAGTTCTTTCCCAAGCTCATTTATTTCTCATGGTACTTAAGCAAATACATCAGGTAACAGCTAGTTCAAACAAATCCTGGCTTTTTTCCAACCTCTTATCCCTGAGAAGTTATGGGTCTCTGTGATCTTTCTTCAAAATTTTTGTAAGTAGCAGTTTTAACAAAATTTTAGCATCCTCTGTTTCTTAATTGCCAGCTACTGCCATTTTCAAATATAGTCATGAGTAGCTTAAAAACAGGGATATGTTCTAAAAAATCTCATTAGAAGGTTCTGCTTACACAAACCTATACGGTATAGCCTACTACACATCAAGGCTATATGGTATAGCCATTATAATCTTATGGAGCCAGCAACATATATGCAGTCTGTTGTCGCCCGAAGGCCTGTCATGAGGTGCACAGCTGCAGCGGACTTCAAGAACACAGTTCTCCTCGCCACTCTAGTCCCTCAGAAGGAAAGAAGGACATGGAGACACTGAAGGATATTTTTCAAGACAGGGCTGGGGACATTTCGCTTCAGCTCACATTCCTCTGTATAATATGCAGGCGCATGCCTGGACCTCACTGCAGTAGAGGCTGGAAAGTGTAATCTAGTGTGTGCCCAGGAAGAAGAGAAATGGATTTTAGTGAGTACATAGTAGCCTCTGTCACAGCTCCTCTTGGACTTTGATGAGACATATGTACACTTATTTTTTCCCCTCAGACTATTATACCAGACCTGTTATTTTTACTGAGATTCTGTTTAAAAATTTTTCAGGTAATTTCCAATTTTGACTTGTATAAGTAAGAATTTCCCACTGTTTTTTAATACAAATTTTACATGGGAAAACAAACGTACTTTAAAAAACTGAATTAGGAAATAAAAGTTTGAAGAAAACATATGGAACAAGATGTCTATCACACTTTACTATAGGAGAAATGAAAATCTACCACTTTTTAACAGATATCATGTGTCTTTTAATAAAATATTGTTGAATCACATATGATAATTACACATTGTCTGAAATTAATTATGTATTCTATTCGAATCAAAATGTTCCAAGAAATATTTAATTTGGATTAATATACTTGAAACTTTCTGAATAGAAGGAGAAAATTTCCAAAACATTACACTGTAGTCAAGGTATACAGAGAAAAAAAATAGATAATGCAAGACCACAGCAGACTTTAACTTTAAGAATTCATAGACTATGTCTTTCTTTACCTCTGAATCTGCAGCATTAGATGATGTCTGTGCAAGTAGTAGGTCTTCAATACATGTTTGATGAACCAGTGAATAAAAGAATGATGCATGAGACAGAAGAGCGGCCACTCTAAAGGGCTGTGAAATCTCCAGTTTTCCTAGCAAAATCACTAAGGAGTGCAAGTCTTTAAAATTTATGGGAAATATGTAGATATATTTCCAAATAATAAAGGTCATTTCTGCAATTATGTAGTAAGGGCTAAGCATAAATTAATTTTTAATACTCGAAAGATTCATATCAATCAAACAGTAATATTATTAGTTGATTTTTATATTTGAATTTTGCTGATTACTTTCCCTATTTAGGAAGTATTAGAAAGTTGTCTGAAGACTTGAATAACATAACCATTTTTAAAGCAAAATGGGAAATATGTCAAAAGATGAAATTATATTAACAGTTTACATTTAAGATTATTCTGAAGTGAAAAGTCTATATACAGGTAAAATATTAGAAATATGAACTATAGCAATCAGAGGACATTTTCCACTAGCAAGAACTTATTAGCATAAATATATCTAAGGCAAAGTTTGATGGTTCTTTTGATTAATGGGTACAGAAGAGAGTGAATATAATATCAATGCTCTAAAAATAATTTGATAGTTGACATTATGAAGTCATATTTATTCATTTTTTTCAAATTGGTCTGGATATAAATCTTGTTAGAGAAAAGTCAAATAAAAACAGGATTATTAGACAAGTTGTGTAGGGAGAGAATGAAGCAGTAAAGTTAGTATTTTACAGATAAGTTAAAGAAAAAAGTGTGAATTTTTTCCAAGTGTTTTCAATTATATTGAGGGTAGATGTTATTAAAAACATTACCGAAGAGATGAAGAACATAAAGAGATTACAACAGGCAAAATCTTAATATTTATGGAATAAAATTGTCAGAAATATTTCCATTATCACTAACACAGTAATTCAATGCTAGCGAAGTATTTCTAGTGAGAAAATATTTCTATCAGTGGATTACCAACCACATGCCAGCCAATACGCTTAATACTGGGGCTAACTCAGTGGATAAGCAGACAAGGAGCTAATCTCTTGGTGCTAAAAGT
Source organism: Cynocephalus volans (assembly GCF_027409185.1). NCBI lineage: Eukaryota > Metazoa > Chordata > Mammalia > Dermoptera > Cynocephalidae > Cynocephalus > Cynocephalus volans. The sequence continues at coordinate 105,483,148 of NC_084461.1, forward strand.
ATAGTGCATTTTCCTCTAGTTTAAGTAATTGAACTTTTCTCGATGTTGAAGAGTAGCATTAGGAAACTGATCTCTCCCCTGACTTACCTTACTTGTAGGTATAACTTCGTGCACCTGGACACATGTTCTTGATATAGCTGTTCATGTTTCCTCACTTCTAAATCATTTAGGTAGAATAGAATTATTCTTCTGGTTTTATAAATTATTTTTTTGAAAGTGTGAGTTAATGGCAGAGTAATACTTAAAATCAGGAGGAAAAGAGCAAGAATGTGGAGGTAATATGTGATGGGACTATACAGGAAAAGCTCAGTAAGTTAAGATTAAATCACTTTTTATAAATAGCACCACTTTTTACAAATAGCAAAACTATTTCACTGCCAATGAAAAGTATCAGAAATATTGTTCTGTACAGAATTTACTAGGAATAATGGGATAACCTTAAAAAGAGGAAAAGGAATCCAGTGACAGCTAAATTACATTGTACTGTGATGAAGAAAAGTACTGAGAATTTTGGTTGAAAAAAATCAATAACAGGTCTGGAAAAAATGTGACAGTGTATCTCATAGATATAACTTTGAAAATAAAGTAGATAATCTAATGACTCTTTTCCTTTTCCAATTTCATTGTTTCTATGTTAGAGTGAAACAAAGTGCAGACATCCAAGCCCCACTGTGCACTATTTGAAGAACTAGGCATACAACTATTGATAAATGCTATATCTCTGTTAGAAAGAGTAGAAATCTTGACATCACCCCAGGGGTTTAATTTTAAAATGAATATAAATGACTTTAAGTAGCTTTTATTGTTCTGTTTGTGTCAGCAGTGTGAGCCATAGGTCTTCCTATATTGCACTGTAAATAAACAGTATGTCACCAGCATTAGACTCCCTGTGATGGATGGTGTACCTTTCTCAACCCTCAATTGTCTTATTATCCAAGTTCTATTGGGTCATTAAACAAGCATTAGAAATGTGGATACTTGCTCTCCCTGGAAAAAAATTACTCACTTGGGACTCGAGTCCAGAATGACTCAGTAACTAAAGCCTCTTGCAAAATTATATAGGTACAACATTAATTTTACTTTATATATATTAATGACTTGATTTTATAGTGTGGGCTGTATAGCTAAGCATATAAAATGCCTCTTAGTTTTGTTTATTTTAGGCTTAAAGCCTATTGGCTTTGTACACAATGTTTTCATGCTGGCTAATGTCTATTGTGGAACGTGAACATTAGTATTTTCTGTTCACAATTCTCCTGTTAACTTTCGTAAGAGCCTCTGTCTGATCCATAGAATATTTCAGAAAAAAATTGAGATTTGAATTTTATAGGTTCTGCCTTTCACACAAGGCTGCTAATCTCATCTAAAGAACAAGCAGTTACCTGTGAGAGCAGAAGTACACAAAGGAAGCAGAATTAATGTGTTTGCTTCCTGTTCATTTTCTTCTGTAGCTATGAGACTTGTTCTTTTGTCTTCAGCCATTCACGTATTTGTGTGTCCTTAGATGAAGATTAACGTCAGAAAAGTCAGAACTGAAAAGTTCATATGATACTTACAGAATTTTTTGATGACTTTCACTTTATTTTGAAAGAAAAAAAGATGAATGTTGTATATATTTTAATGCATTCTGGTTCTTGCTGTCATACAGAATTATGAAATTCAGGGTAAGAAAATGCTGCAGTGCCCGTCTGAATGAAGAAAAAATTCCACTAACTTTATGTAAACACAAACACAATCTTATACTACAGAAAACTTTAAAAAAATAATCTAGTCTCTGTTACACATCACAGGGCAGGGACCAGCCTTCTAAGTTTCACATGAGCATTTCCAGCCTCCCATCCTTCCCACCACTGGCATTACTTGGAGGTTAGAGAGACTCTTTTCAGCACTCACAATCAATTAATAAATTGACCAATCAACACATATTTACTGAGAATTCTCTTTGTGTAAGATATTGGGACAAGCAATACGAGAGATGAAAAAAATAAGACATAATGATTACCCATGATAAATGAAATCTAGTCAGAAAAAAGCATAGTAACTAAATTAAAATGTAATGTGTTAATGACAGCTCAATACTGACAGCATATGGATAATATTTTAGTGTAATAGTATGAGCATGTACTTTCAACATGATTCTTTGCCAACTTTCCTGTTCCTTTACTAACTTCTATTAACTTCTATGATTTGAAACATGATGGAGGATATAGGAGATATCATAATACTTTCTAGAATAAGCAGAGACACGTAATCTACATTTTACACTCTTGTTTCTGCCTATCTTTGCTTGCAGGGTACCAAAGTATGCAACTTATAGAACTGGGTCTCTAATGGACATTACACTCAGAAAATTTAATTTTCCTATACACCCAAACTGAATATTTAAAACTTTTAATATTGTTTGATCCTAAAAAGAAGGGAGGATTATTGTCCAGTTATCTTAGTATTTGTATAAGGTATTTCTATCCTGAAGTTGGGTTGAATGTGCCCCTCCACAGTTCATATGTTGGAACTTGATCCCAATTGTAACAAGTGTTAAGAGGGAGAAAAACCCGATTATGGTAGCTAAGAGGGGAAGCCTTTAAGAGGTGATTATGGGGAGTTCTGCTCAAGATGGTGGAATAGATGGTACCTAGTGTCGCTCTCTCCCACAAATTGACCAGTATGCAACTACTAAAAAGCAACAACAGGAGGCCCGAGATCTGTGCCAGAACAGGCAGGAGCCACGTGCTGCAGGACTCGAGTCCAGGCCAGTGCTGGCCACTTAAAGAGGCCTGAGAACCACCAGGCTCACACGCCCCAAGTCAGTTGCGCTAGAAAAGGCAGGTGCCATGGTGCCCCCCAACCCAGGCCAATGCCTGCCACCCAGAGAGTCCTGAGAACCACTGGGCCCACATTACCCGAGTCAGCTGCACTGGAAGAGGCAGGCGCCATGGGACCTCAGTCCAGGCCAGTCCCTGCTGCAAGGAGAGGCCCAAGAGCAGGTGGGCCCACACACCCTTAATCAGCTGTGCCAGAACAGGCAGGTGCTACAGGACCTCCAGCCCAGGCTAGTTCTCACCACCCAGAGTTGGCAGTCCCTTCAGGATCTAGGCCAGACATCAGGGTGGAACAAGTGGACCATGATACACTCTGCCACAGTGACTAAACACCAAAGGAAAGGTACCAGAAATATGAAAAAACAAGAAAGTACAACACCACCAAAAAAAAAAAAAAATAACCTCTTAAGCTCTAGAGCCTATAGAACAGGAAGTCCTCGACCTGACTGGCAAGGAATTAAGAGTGACAATTCTAAGGAAACTAAATGAGATACAAGACAACTCAGTTAGACAACACAATGAAATGAAAAAATATATACAGGATCTGAAAGAAGAAATGTACAAAGAAATCAATGCCCTGAAAAAGAATGTAGCAGAGCTTGTGGAGCTGAAGGATTCATTCAATGAAATAAAAAACACAACAGAGAGTGTAACCAGCAAGATAGAACAAGCAGAAGAGAGAATTTCTGACCCTGAAGACAGGCTGTTTGGATTAACACAGGAGGACCAGAAAAAAGAAAAAAGAATTAAAAAATTTGAAGAAAATCTAAGAGAGATAACACCCGAATATCTGAATCATGGGTATTCCAGAAGGGGAGGAAAAAAGAAAGGCATTGAAAACATATTCAATGAAATAATAGCAGAAAACTTCCCAAGTATAGGGAAATCATAGATGTTCAGATTCAGGAAGCCCAAAGATCCCCAAACATATCCAACCCAAAATGGTCCTCTCCAAGACATGTTATAGTCAAACTGGCAAAACTCAAAGACAAAGAGAGAATCTTACAAGCTGCAAGAGAGAAGTGTCAAGTCACCTATATCAGAGGTCCAATCAGATTAACATCAGACTTTTCATCACAAACCCTAAAAGCCAGAAAAGAATAGGATGATATATTCGAAATACTAAAGGACAAAAATTGCCAGCTAAGAATACTTTACCCAGCAAGGCTATCCTTCTGAAATGAAGGACAAATTGTATATTTCTCAGACAAACAAAAACTGTGGGAGTTCACTACCACACAACCAGCCTTACAAGAAATTCTCAAGGAAGTACTGGGTTTGATACCTGAAAAACAACCATCACTGCCATGAATACTCAAGAAAGAATAAAACCTACCAGTAAACCAAAAATGCTAACAATAAAGAGAAAAAATAGTTTATATACCTTCCCAAGAAACCAACAAATACAAAAGACAAACAGAAAATCAGAAAAAAAGGAACAAAAGATACTTAAGGTATCTAAACAAAAATCAATAAAATGCTAGGAGTAAATCAACACCTTTCAATAATAACTTTAAATATAAAAGGATTAAATTCCCCACTCAAAAGACACAGACTGACTGACTGGATTAAAAACATGGACCCAACAATTTGCTGCCTTCAAGAGACTCATTTCACCTGTAAAGACGCATATAGACTAAGAGTGAAAGGATAGAAAAAGGTATACCATACAAATAGAGATGAAAGACAAGCTGGAGTAGCTATTCTTATACCAGATAAAATAGACTTTAAACCAAAAACCATAAAAAAGAGATAAAGAAGGTCACTACATACTGATAAAAGGTTCTATCCATCAAGAAGACACAACAATTGTAAATATATATGCACCCACTGTCAGAGCAGCCAGATTTATAAAGCAAACACTACTAGACTAAAGAATGAGATAGACACCAACACCATAATAGCAGGGGACCTGAACACCCTATTTTCAACGTTGGACAGATCATCTAGGCAAAAAATTAATAGAGAAACACAAGATCTAAACAACACTTTAGACCAATTGTACTTGGCAAATATCTACAGAACATTCCATCCAACAACCTAAGAATATTCATTCTTCTCATTAGCACATGGAACATTCTCCAGGATAGACCACACATTAGGTCACAAAGAAAGACTCAACAAATTTTTTAAAAAATGAAATTATTCCATGTACTTCTTCCAGTCACAATGAATTAAAATTAGAAATCAGTAACAAAGAAACTCTGGAAACCATACAAATACATAGCAATTAAACAATATTCTACTTAATGTCATATGGGTCCATGAAGAAATTAAACAGGATATCAAAAAATTTCTTGAAACTAATGAAAAAAATGACACATCATACCAAAACCTGTGGGATACTGCAAAAGTAGTACTAAGGGGGAAATTTATCACAGTAAATGCTTACTTCAGAAGAATGGAAAGATGGCAAATAAACAATCTAACACTTCATCTTAAAGATCTAGAAAAACAAGAACAATCCAAACCCAAGGTTAGTAGATGGAAATAAATAATTAAGAACAGAGCAGAACTAAACGAAATAGAAGCCTGAAAAATGATACAAAAGATCAATGAAACAAAAAGTTGATTTTTTGAAAAGATAAATAAAACTGACAAACCTTTAGCAAGGCTAACTAAGAAAAGAAGAGAGAAGACCCAAATAACAAAAATTAGAAATGAAAAAGGTGATATTACAACTGATACCTCAGAAATACCAGGATTTATTAGAGACTCCAATAAATAACTATATGCCAACAAATTTGAAAATCAGGAGGAAATGGGTAAATTTCCGGATGCATACAAACTACCAAAACAAAGCCAAGAAGATATAGAAAATATGAACAGACCAATAACAATAAAAGAGATTGAAGCTGTTACCAGAAGGCTCCTGACAAAGAAAAGCCCAGGACTGGACAGGTTCACTGCAGAGTTCTACGAAACCTTCAAAGAGGAACTGATGCCAATTCTCTCAAACTATTCCAAAAGACTGAAAGAGAGGCCATTCTCCCAAACTCATTCTATGAGGCAAACATCACTCTGATACCAAAACCAGACAAAGATACATCAAAAATAGAAAACTATAGGCCAATATCCTTGATGAATATAGATACAAAAATCCTCAATAAAATACTAGCTAACTGAATACAGCAACACATACAAAAAATTATACATCATGATCAAGTGGAATTTATCCCAGGGATGCAAGGTTGGTTCAACATATGCAAATCAGTAAATGTGATACAGCACATCAATAAAAGCAAAGACAAAAGCCATATGATCATCTCTATAGATGCTGAAAAAGCATTTGACAAAATTCAACAATTTTTCATGATACAGACTCTCTACAAGTTAGGTATAGATGGAAAGTATCTCAACACAATTAAAGCCATATATGATAAGCTCACTGCCAATATCATCCTGAATGCTTTCCTTTAAGGACAGCAACTAGACAAGGATGCCCACTCTCACCACTCCTATTCAACATATTGTTGGAAGTACTAGTCAGAGCAATCAGAGAAGAGAAGGAAATAAAGGGCATCCAGATTGGAAAAGATGAAGCCAAACTGTCCCTGTTTGTGGATGATATGATCCTATATATTGAACAGCCTAAAGCCTCTACAAAAAAAATTTTAGAGTTGATAAATGATTTCAGCAAAATTGCAGGATACAAAATCAACACACAAAAATCAGTAGCATTTCTATAATCCACCAGTGAACATGTAGAAAAAGAAATCAAGAAAGCTAGCCCATTTACAATAGCCACCCCAAAAATAAAATACTTAGGAATAAAGTTAACCAAGGATGTCAAAAATCTCTATGAAGAAAACTACAAACCACTATTGAGAGAAATTAAAGAGGACACAAGAAGATGGAAAGATATCCCATGCTCTTGGATCAGAAGAATTAGGAATCCCTATCAAAATTCTGACATTTTTCTCAGAAATGGAAAAAACTATCCAGACATTTATATAGAATAACAAAAGACCACGTATAGCCAAAGCAATCCTGAGAAAATAAAAATAAAAAAATAAAAAAAAATAAAGCTGGAGGCATGACACTACCTGACTTTAAACTATATTACAAAGCTGTAATAACCAAAACAGCATGGTACTGGCATAAAAGTAGACAGATGGATCAATGGAATAGAATAGAGAACCCAGAAATCAACTCATATACCTATAGGCATCTGATCTTTGACAAAGGCACCAAATCTACACACTGGGGAAGAGACTGCCTCTTCAGCAAATGGTGCTGTGAAAACTGGATATTCTTATGTAGGAGAATGAAACTAGACCCATACCTCTCACCAAATACCAAAATCGACTCAAAATGGATTAAAGAATTAAATATACATCCTGAAACAATAAAACTCCTTAAAGAAAACATAGGGGAATCACTCCTGGAAGTAGGAGTGGGTACAGACTTCATGAATAGGACCCCAAAAGCACAGGCAACTAAAAGAAAAATAAAGAAATGGGAGTATATCAAACTAAAAAGCTTCTGCACAGCAAAAGAAACAACCAACACAGTGAAAAGATAACCAACAGAGTGGGAAAAAATATTTGCAAAATATACATCTGACAAAAGATTAATACCCAGAATATACAAGGAACTCAAACAACTTTATAGCAAAAAAGCAAGTAACCCAATTAAAAAATGGGCAAAGGAGCTGGATAGGCATTTCTCAAAGGAAGATATAAGAATGGCCAACAGACAAATGAAAAATGCTCAACATCACTCAGCATATGGGAAATACAAATCAAGACCACTTTGAGATACCATCTCACTCCAGTCAGGATGGCTAATATCCAAAAGACTGAGAATGATAAGTGCTGGAGAGGTTGCAGAAAAAACGGAATTCTCATACGCTGTTGGTGGGACTGAAAAATGGTGCAGTCTTTATGGAAAATGGTATGGAGGCTCCTCAAACAATTACAGATAGATCTACCATATGATCCAGCTATTCCACTGCTGGTAATATACCCAGAGGAACGGAAATCATCATGCTGAAGTGACACCTGTAATCCAATGTTTACTGCAGCACCTTTTATAATAGCCAAGATTTGGAAGCAGCCCAAATGTCCATCATCAGATGAGTGGATATGGAAAATGTGGTTCTACACAATGGAATTCTACTCTGCTATAAGAAAGAATGAAATACTACCATTCGCAACAACATGGATGGACGTGTAGAAAATTATATTAAGTGAAAAAAGTCAGGCAAAGAAAGTAAAATACCACATGTTCTCACTTATTTGTGGGAGCTAAAAATAAATAAATAAATAAATAAATAAATAAATAAATAAATAAATAAATAAACAAACAAACAAACAAACAAATAGACAAACACACAAGCAAATAAAAGGGTGTAGGGGAAAAAGACACAACAATCACAGCAATTCCTTGAACTTTTTAAGACAAGTTAACAGACATGACGTGGGAGAAGGTGAGAGGAAGGGGGGAAGAGGAACGGGTAAAGGGTCATGAAAATCAACTGCAATGTACACTGAGAAGTTAAAATAAAAAAAAATCCCCCCCCCAAATAAAGAGGTGATTATGTTGTGAGGACTGTGCCTTCATGAATGGTCTGACCCATTTGTGGAGTAATGGATCAATTGTTTAATAGGTTATTATGGGCGTAGACTGGTGGCTTTATAAGGAGAGCACATCAAAGCACTCTTGTCATTCTTACCGTGTAATACCCTGAGATTCCATGGGACTCTATACAGAACCCCCACTAAGAAGAAGGACCTCTCCAGATTTGCTGCCTGGACTTTACAGTTCCCAGCCTCCAAAACTGTAAGAAATAAACATCTTTTCTTCAAATATTACCCAGTCTCAGGAATTCTGTTATAAGCAACAGAAAGCAGACATACATTGAGCTGCCACATGTTTTGAGTCAAAGTTATGAGAAAACATGTCTTCTCTGAGGCTCAAATTTGAAAGTCATAATCCAGCAGATTAAATTGGAGATTCTTGTGTATTCTTTGAAATCAGTGTCCTTCTTTAGTCCCTATGTATAGGCCTATGAAAAGCATGTGAGTAAAGTGCTGCAAATTTTAGAACCCTTTCATTAACATAATAGGAAGGAACATTCCTAGTAAAACCTCTTATTTCTGGATAATTAGTAGATGCACTATAATATCACCAAACTGGTTAGAATAGAAGTCTATAAAATAAACCTTAATGGGTAAGAATGGAGAGGTATTAGGGAGACTTCATGAGGCAAGAGGGTTCTTTTTTCCTCTGAGACTTGCCTTTATGGTTGTTGTTCTGAGGTTTTCCACTAAGCACACCAAGAAAGGAAGAGACATTATGAATCACAAAATTATATCTATCTAAATATGTATATATAATCACAAAAGTAAGAACAAATAGCAAAGATACACCTTTTTCTTTTGTTAATGTTCTTTGATGTAAAATTTTGATATATAATGTGACATTTTATTTAAAAAATTGGAATAGATTTGAATACTGTACCTATATTTCTTTGAATATATACATATACATATCCTGAATATACACATTTCTTTGTTAGGTATGAATACTTTGTTATTAAAATTAATGCTTACAGTTAGCAAGCTTAATATGGCCCATTATATTTAAGAAGAAATCAGATTTAATTTAATGTATTCATTTTACTTCAAGGTTTTCCTTTACTTGTGTTCTCAAATCTTTCTAGAAATAATTATTTTTATTGAAACATAATTGATTGTACATATCTGTGGGGTACAGTATAAATACTTGTGTGCAATATGTGCTCAATCGGGATAATTATTTTATTCAATATTATGCAATGTTATCATTTTTTGTGGCTGTTTATTGATTTCTCTCCTACCCCTTTCCATTCTTTCCACCTCTGGTAACATCAGTTCTGTTTCTCCTTTTGAAAGTTCAATGTATTATGGTGATTGTTGTAACTTCCTTTATTTTCCCATTTTATTTATTTTTTTATCTGCAATTTATGAGTAAGGACATGCAGTATTTCTCTTTCTGTGCCTGACTTATTTCACTTAACATAATTTTCTCTAAGTTCATCTATGTTCTGTGAAGAGCAGGATTTCATTCATTTTTATGGCAGAGTAATATTCTATTGTGTAAATATACTACATTTTTTCTTATCCAGTCATCCAGTGATGGACATTTAGGTTGGTTCCAACTCTTGGCTATTGTAAATAGTGCTGCAATAAACATGGGAGTACAGGGACATGATGATTTCCATTCCTTTGGGTATATACCCAGCAGTGGGATTGCTGGGTCATATGGTAGTTCTATCTGTAGCTTGAGGAATCTCCATACCATTTTCCATAATGGCTGCACCAATTTACAAGTCCCACCAACAGTGTAGGAGAGTTCCCCTTTCTTCACATCCTCATCAGCACTTGTTATTCTCTGTCTTTTTGAGACTAGCCAGTCTAACTGGGATGACATGATATCTCAGTGTGGTTTTGATTTACATTTCCTGGTTGCTGGGTGATGTTGAGCATTTTTTCATGTGTCTGTTGTCCATTTGAGAAATGCCTATTCATCTACTTTGCCACTTTTTAAAAATCAACTCTAACAGTTGTTTTTGTAGAATCTTTAGGATCCTTTCTATATAGGATCATGTCAACTGCAAACAGGGACAATTTGACTTCATCTTTTCTGATCTAGGTGCCCTGTATTTATTTCTCTCGCCAGATTGCTCTGGCTAGTGCTTCCAATACTATGTTAAATAGGGGTGGTGAAAGTGGGCATCCTTGTTCTTAAGGGGAAAGATTTCAGCTTTTCCCTATTCAAGATGATGTTGGTGGTGAGTTTGTCGTATATGACTTCTATTGTGTTGAAATACTTTCCTTCTATAGCTAATTTGCTGGGAGTCTTTATCATAAAGGGATGTTGAATTTCATCAAATGCTTTTTATGTCGATTGAGATAATCATATGGATTTGGCCTTGGTTTTGTTGATGTTGTGCCTCACATTTGTTGACTTGAATATGTTGAACCATCCTTCCATTCCTGGGATGAATCCCACTTGATTATGGTGTATAATTTTTTTGATGTGTTGCTGCATTCTGTTTGCTAATATTTTATTGAGGATTTTTACATCTGTATTTATCAAAGATATTGGCCTATAGTTTTCTTTTTTGTTGCATCTTTGCCTAGTATTGGTATCAGGGTGATATTGGCCTCAAATGAGTTTGGGAGAGTGGCCTCTGTTTCAGTTGTTTGGGATAGTTTGAAGAGAATTGGTTTTAATTCATCCTTAATGTTTTGGTAGAATTCATCAGTAAAGCCATCCACGCATGGGCTTTTCTTTGTTGGGAGACTGCTGATCACCGCATCAATCTCATTGCTTGTTATTGGTCTGTTAGTATTTCTGTGGTATTTGTTGTAATGTCTCCTCTTTCATTTCTGATTTTTGATATTTGGGTCTGTCTTCTCTCTTTTTTTAGTTAGCCTAGTTCATGGTTTGTCTATTTTGTTTGTCTTCTCAAAAAAAGAATTTTTTTCCACTGGTCTTTTGTTATCATTTGTGGGGTATCTATTTCATTTTGTTCTGCTCTGATTTTAATTATTTCTTTCTGTCTACTAGTTTTGGTATAGGATTGTTCTTGTTTTTCTGGTTCTTTGAGGTGTAGCATTAGGTTGTTTATTTGAAATCTTTCTATTCTTTTGATGTAAATAAACATTTACTGCAATAAATTTCCCTCTTAGTACTGATTTTGTAGTATCCCATAGTTTTTGGAATGATGTGCCTTAATTTTGGTTAGTTCCAATAAATATTTGATTTCCCATTTTATTTCTGGGAAATTTATTTTATTTCATGATCCCATAGATCATTCAGGAGCATTTTTTAAACTTCCATGTGTTTGTATAGTTTCCACAGTTTTGCTTGTTATTGATTTCTAATTTTAATCTGTTGTGGTCTGAGAGGACACTTGAAATGATTTCAAATATTTTCAATTTGTTAAGACTTGATTTGTGACAAAATAGGTGGCCATATAGCAGGGCCCAAGAAGGTGGGTGGACCCACATATTGTCTGGGTAGTTGGGGTCATGTTGGTGAGTGGAGCTGCACAGGCGGCTGGGCAGTTGGGGCTGCAAGTGTGGGTTGATGGCTGGGCCCACGTGGCCAGGTGGGGCTGTGCTGGGGTCAAGTGAGTGGCTGGACAGGTGGATGGAAGGCTGGAACCCTGCATGTACTTGGCACCATATGGACAATGTGGGCTACCCTGTGGGCTGCACAGCACAGGCTGAACTACTGTGTGGGGAGAAGGGCCACAACTATAGGACTAGATAATGGCAAAGGCAACTGCAATGGTGGTGGGTGCATGTTGGGGCAGGAGCAGGAGAAGGGTTACCACTAGGAAGGGCTCATGGCCCAGATTTTTGTGCTGCAAGGGAAAATTCCTCCTGGCTAATCCTGATTTGAGAGATGTGGTGGTGGCTGGAGCTGCATGTCTTTTTCTCCTCTACGCCACCCTGCTTGGTTTTTGTGCTTCACAGAATCCTTACCAGGATCCCCCTGCCTTCCCACACTCTCCCACCAATGCTCTCCCCCATGCTTACCTGTACTTTCCTTGCTCTTGTACCTTTCTGTGGGAGGATCTTGCAATGGACACCTCTAGTTTGCCATATGGCCACCCCTCCAATCTCTAGAAATAATTTTGATGTCAGCTATTTTGGATTAGGATTTTCTCTTAGCACTATGTAATAATGTTGATTTCAAATTTGAAATTTTTAAACCTAAATGACTTAATATTTTAACTGCTCGCCACTTTCTTCAAAGTTTGAGTGGACAACTCTCTATATACAAGAAAATCATAGTTCTGTATACAATGTAAAATAAAAACAAAGCCTAATTAAATGGATTTGCCCTTTGAAAAATTGATCTAGTAGTTTTTATGCAATCAAAATTTCTATGGTATATGAAAATCATAGAATTTTTGAATTAGTCTAGGGTAGCAGGTTAACTTCGCGATTTTCTTGTTTTTGAGATGAATAACCGAGGCACAAAAGTATTATGCAAATTGTTTGGGGGTCACAATTAGCCAAAGTGAGAACATGTAGTAGCAATTTGGGTCTCCTTACTTATGTGTTGATTCTCTTCTTACTCTGACCAAGATAAGGCTTGTTTTGAATCTTCCATCCACAGTCATTGCTGGTGCCTACAAATTTCATGTTACAAATTTCACTTTCTCTCCTTTTGTGAACAAATTTTGCATGTGCTTTCTATTTTGAGTGAGTGGATAATCTCTTTTTAGATTTTTCTTTTTAGTGATATTAAAGGAACAGAAAAAGTAGGAAAAAATTACAGTACAAATATTTTTATCTTTCTCAATATTATAGTATTTCATTATTCAATTAGAAAAGTGTCATTTAAAATGACACAAAACTTATATTTTATCTAACTTGAAATGTAAATATATATTAATTCAACAATCTTTTGATGTTAATAAATGCCTTCTTAAAATGATTAAGGGATGAGTTCTGAGATTAGATTCCATACCTTCCTTGAATAAAATATGATACTGAAAATTTTGTTCGGGTTTATCTAAAGTAGAATATGAAATATTTGTGAAACTGAGTGTAAAATCCTTTTAGAGTTTTATAATTTTCTTCAAACGTTAATAGTACATTTTTCTTAGTTTACTTTCTTCTTATACTCATAATTTTATTAAACAAAGTTATTGCAGTAATAAGTATATACTATTGTCATGAATATATTTGGTATGGTTTCAGGTAAGCATCCAATTCAACCGTTGGGACAGGAAAGCACAGATGTACTAGGGTGATACCTCCAATCTACTTGTCACTGTAGACATCAGATATGACAGAAAGCATAGAGAGCTTTAGTACTCTAGTAAGATGTTTTGATGGAAGTTGTTTATGAGAGCCTCTTTTGAACTTAGCATTGCTGTCTAAGACTGACTGGAAAAACAGCATCTTTATTAGCAAAGAATAAAAATTTTTAGCTTAAACATTCCAAGGCTTCACTGCCTTCTGTTCCACTCCCTGTATCCACATGAATTATAGATATGGAGTTTTAAGTAAATACCAATCTCTAGAGAAGTTTTTGCATCACAAATGAATGACCATATCCTTAAGGGTCTGTTTTATGATATGATATTTACATACCCACCTATTCCCACACTGGTGGGCTGTCCACAATGGAGCAATAAAAACTTTGTAGAGCTGGGTATTTCTACCCTGGGGCCATCTTCATGTCTTGGTAACAAAATAGTGCCTCTTCAATCCAACTTATCATTGGTTTATGCTTAATAAATTATTACATAAAGCCATGTGAGGTCTTTCACAGAAAATTGCCTAGTTTCCTGCTTGGCTATTAGTAACCTGGCTCCAAGGAAGCTGAAAAAAAGTTTCATTTCTTCCTCTTCCAGTGTGCAAAAAGAAGCAGGCTCTCTTCTTTCTCCCGGTTCTGCTTTGATGTGTAGTTAAACCCCCACTGGACCAGGATCACAAACCTGGGTGTCAGCCTGGCCCTTCCTTGCTCTAGCTTTTAACAAATACTTAAACTCTTATACTTTGATTCCCTTTTATGAAATGATAGCTGGGGCAGATGATTTGTAAGGCCTGTCTGACTATATAAATAAAATACTTTGCTTCTCTTTTAAAATCTAACTCATAAAAATCAGCTAAATTATATTGCTCTTTGGACACCGTGACTTGGGAAGTAACTGCCTGTGAAATTTTTAAGAAATAAATTCTCACACATACTGAATCTATGGGGCTTGCTATATTTTGCTTTATTTTATTATCTTGGCCTTTGACTTAAGACATAATGGAGAGTCAGCTTAATGGAATGTGTTCTCTATGTGAAAACTTACTTTTGCCTTTGCACGGGACTGATTCACTAACGGGAGGGGTTTCTTCCATTTACAATATGTGTCATTTACAGGAGAACATTTGAGAATTTGCTCTGATCCCTGTGATAGTGTCAGAGTGGGGCTGAACATGTAGGCAATCTTTACAGAACTGTTCAGACCCAACTATTCTAATGACCCCCAATGAAAGGAATTGTCAATGCATGGGCATTTTACTTATCATTTGATTTCTATATTATGCAGGCTGCCTATATCTGTTTAAGAGATGAATGATGCTTATAACTAAGATATAGAAATAGGCAGCCTAGACTTTTGGGTGATTTCTAGCTTGTGTTTGGTTTATATGTATTTTCCAGCTTACAGTACCTTAATTCCCAAGAACCTCTAACTTTAGTTAAATTAATACTTGAAATAAACTCCTACTGAGAACCAGTATCCATGACCTGATAGGAGAACTATACAATAATCTGTGCTTCAGAAAGGAAGAGATATGTCACTGGGCTTATAGTGTAATAAGATGTGCTCCTTTCACAGTTCATGGCATTTGGAGTTCATTGGCCATGGATTGTTAATGGAAGCTGACTCCCGTTTTCCCTCATTCCTGGGCAGTATGAAAGATTCCAAGACTGTTCCTTAAATTATGTGTCACAAACAAATGTTGAAGCCACAATATCATGGATTAGCATGGCTCTTGGGAAATAAGCAAAGGTATGGGGAGAGAACAAGCCAATACTGATGTCTAACAACTGCTACTATAAGCCAGATGATCTTTTAAAAACATAAATCATTAGATCACTATTCTGTTTAAATTCTTTAAATGGTTTCTCATCTCACACTATGTAAAAATAGACTTAACTAACCAAGACCAACAAGCACTCACTTTACTTGCCTCTGCCTAAATTTGTGGCTTTTTCTTCCCTCATACTATTTCTTTGAGAGCAAACTTGAAGCACTCAGGGATTTTTTTGTTTTTGTTTTTTTGAAAAAGGGAGTGTTACAGAAACATACTAAGCTCTTTCCTACCTTGGAGCCAAGTACTAGTAGTTCATTCTGCCTTAAACACTTCTCCCCAAGATTTTAGCATGGGTGGCCCCTCCCGATCACTCAGATCTCATCTTAAATCTTACTCAGTGAAGATCATCCAATTTAAAGTAGTTCTTCAGGCATTATCACATAACCTTTATTTTCTATGTAGCAGGTAGTACTTCCTATTATTTTCTTGTTTTTTATGTTTTGTTTTCTGTGCCTCACATTAGAATGAGAACATGTAGCAATTGCTCAATAACTGTATGTTAAATGAATAATTTAATAAATATATTAAATTTAAACCTCTAATTTGCTTTTGGCTCATACATATCTTTTTAATAGACCTTATTTTTAGAGCAGTTTTAGGTTCCACAGTAAAATTCAGTGGAAGGTACAGAGGTTTCCCATAAGCCTCCTGCCCCCACACATGCATAGCGTGCTCTAGTTTCAAAACTCCCCACCATGGGTACTATGGACATTTTCACTATGTTGATTCTTCCAATCCAAGAGCATGGAATATCTTTCCATCTTCTTGTATCCTCTCTAATTTCTCTCAGCAGTGGTTTGTAGTTCTCATTATAGAGATTTTTCACCTCCTTGGTTAACTCAATTCCTAAGTATTTTATTTTTTTGGTGGCTATTGTAAATGGGCAGGCTTTCTTGATTTCTCCTTCTGCATGTTCACTATTGGAGAAAAGAAATGCTACTGATTTTTGTGTGTTGATTTTGTATCCTGCTACTGTGCTGAAATCATTTATCACTTCCAACAGTTTTTTTGTAGAGGTTTTAGGCTGTTCGATATATAGGATCATGTCATCTGCAAACAGGGACAGTTTGACTTCATCTTTTCCAATCTGGATGCCCTTTATTTCCTTCTCTTCTCTGATTGCTCTGGCTAGTACTTCCAACACTATGTTGAATAGGAGTGGTGAGAGTGGGCATCCTTGTCTAGTTCCTGTTCTTAAAGGAAAAGCTTTCAGCTTTTCCCCATTCAGGATGATATTGGCAGTGGGTTTGGCATATATGGCTTTAATTATGTTGAGATACTTTCCTTCTATACCTAACTTATAGAGGGTCTTTGTCATGAATGAGTGCTGAACTTTATCAAATGCTTTTTCAGCATCTATAGAGATGATCATATGGTCCTTGTGTTTGAGATTATTAATATGGTGTATCACATTTATTGATTTGCGTATGTTGAACCAACCTTGCATCCCTGGGATGAATCCCACTTGATCGTGATATACAAATTCAATGGAATCCCCATCAAAATTCCAAAGACATTTTTCTCAGAAATGGAAAAAACTATTCAGACATTTATCTGGAACAATAAAAGACCACGAATAGCCAAAGCAATGCTCAGCAAAAAAAATAAAGCTGGAGGCATAACACTACCTGACTTTAAGCTATACTACAAAGCTATAATAACCAAAACAGTATGGTACTGGCATAAAAACAGACACACTGACCAATGGAATAGAATAGAGAATCCAGAAATCAACCCACACACTTACTGCCATCTGATCTTTGACAAAGGCACCAAGCCTATTCACTGGGGAAGGGACTGCCTCTTCAACAAGTGGTGCTGGGATAACTGGATATCGATATGCAGGAGAATGAAACTAGATCCATACCTCTCACCGTATACTAAAATCAACTCAAAATGGATTAAGGATTTAAATATACACCCTGAGACAATAAAACTTCTTAAAGAAAACATAGGGGAAACACTTCAGGAAATAGGACTGGGCACAGACTTCATGAATACGACCCCAAAAGCACGGGCAACCAAAGGAAAAATAAACAAATGGGATTATATCAAACTAAAAAGCTTCTGCACAGCAAAAGAAACAATTAAAAGAGTTAAAAGACAACCAACAGAGTGGGAGAAAATATTTGCAAAATATACATCTGACAAAGGATTAATATCCAGAATATATAAGGAACTCAAACAACTTTACAAGAAGAAAACAAGCAACCCAATTAAAAAATGGGCAAAAGAGCTAAGTAGGCATTTCTCTAAGGAAGATATCCAAATGGCCAACAGACATATGAAAAAATGCTCAACATCACTCAGCATCCGGGAAATGCAAATCAAAACCACATTGAGATACCATCTAACCCCAGTTAGGATGGCTAAAATCCAAAAGACCCTGAACGATAAATGCTGGCGAGGCTGCGGAGAAAAAGGAACTCTCATACATTGTTGGTGGGACTGCAAAATGGTGCAGCCTCTATGGAAAATGGTATGGAGGTTCCTTAAACAATTGCAAATAGATCTACCATACGACCCAGCCATCCCACTGTTGGGAATATACCCAGAGGAATGGAAATCATCAAGTCGAAGGTATACCTGTTCCCCAATGTTCATCGCAGCACTCTTTACAATAGCCAAGAGTTGGAACCAGCCCAAATGCCCATCATCAGATGAGTGGATACGGAAAATGTGGTACATCTACACAATGGAATACTACTCAGCTATAAAAACGAATGAAATACTGCCATTTGCAACAACATGGATGGACCTTGAGAGAATTATATTAAGTGAAACAAGTCAGGCACAGAAAGAGAAATACCACATGTTCTCACTTATTGGAGGGAGCTAAAAATTAATATATAAATTCACACACACACATACACACACACACACACAAACCGGGGGGGGGGAAGAAGATATAACAACCACAATTATTTGAAGTTGATACAACAAACAAACAGAAAGGACATTGTTGGGGGGGAGGGGGGAGGGGGGGAGGGAGAAGGGAGGGAGGTTTTGGTGATGGGGAGCATTAATCAGCTACAATGTATATCGACAAAATAAAATTAAAAAAAAAAAAAAAAAAAAAACTCCCCACCAGTGGTACATTTACTACACTTGATGAACCTACATTTATGCATCATTATCACCCAAAGACTATAGATTACATTAGGATTCACTCTTGGCGTTGTACATTCTACAGGTTTGGGTAAATGTACAGTGGCAAGTATCCACCATTATAGCATCATACAGAGTAGTTTCACTGCCCCCAAATCCTCTGTGCTCTGCCTATTCATTACTCCCCCTAACGCCTGGTAACCACTGGTGTTTTCACTGTCTTCATAGTCTGCATAGCTTTGCCTTTTCTAGAATGTCATATAGTTGAAATCATATAGTATGTAGGCTCTTTAGATTGGCTTTTTTACTTAGTAATATGCATTTAAGTTTCCTACATGTCTTTTTACGTCTTGATAACTCATTTCTTTTCAGCACTGAATAATATTTCATTGTCTGGATGTACCACAGTTTATGCTGCCTAATGAAGGATATCTTGGTTGCTTCCAAGTTTTGGCAGTTATGAACAAAGCTGCTATAGACATCCATGTGCAAGTTTTTGTATGAATATAAGTTTTATTTTCAACTCCTTTAGGTAAATACCAAGAAGTGTGATTGCTGAATTGTATGGTAAGAGTATGTTTAGTTTTGTAAGAAACCACCAAACTGACTTACAAAGTGGTTATCATTTTTCATTTTCACTAGCAGTGAATGAAATTTCCTATTGCTGCATGTCCTCACCAGCATTTGGCATTGTCAGTATTCTGGATGTTAGCCATTCTGAGATGTGTAGTGGTATGTCATTACTGTTTTAGTTTGCATTTCCCTGATGACATATGTTGTGGAGGATGTTTTCATGTGCTCATTTGCCATCTGTATATCTTCTTTGTTGAGGTGTCTTTTAAGGTCTTTGGCCTATTTTTAATCAAGGTGTTAGTGTTTTTATTGTTGAGTTTTAAGAGTTCTTTGTATATTTTGGATAATTGTCCTGTATCAGATATGTCTGTTTACAAAAAATTTTTTAAAAAATAAAATTTTCTGAAAAACAAAAATTTTTTTAAAATAAACATTTTAATTTTAGAATAGTTTTATATTTACATAAAAGTGTTACTGTGCACACTACATTCAATTTTTCCTGTTGTTAAAATCTCAGATTAGTGTGTGCATTTTTCCCAACTAATGGACACATATTAATAAATTATTATTAAATAAAGTCCAAACATTAGTTATATTTCTTTAGTTTTTATGTAATGTTCTTTCTGTTCCAGGATGCCATGTGGAATACCACAATACTTTTCATTGTCATGTCTCCTTAGGCTCCTCTAAGATATGATAATTTCTCAGACTTTCCTTCGTTTTGATGACCTTGACAGTTTTGAAGAGTACTAGACAAGTATTTTGTAGAGTGTCCCTCAAATAGAATTAGTCTGATGATTTTTGATCATGATCTCACTGGGTTTTTGGAAAGACCACAGAGGTAAAATATAATTTTCAACATTTTCAGCATATTACATCAAAAGTACATACTATCAAAATGACATATCATTGTTAATGTTTACCTTGATAATCTAGGTGAAGTAGAAGTTTCAAATTTCTTGACTGTAAAGTTAGTCTTTTTCTCCCCTTTGCATACCATACTCTTGGAAAGAAGTTGATGTGCAAACTGCACAATTAAGGAGCAGGGAGTGTCACATCCAAGAAACCATTAAATTTACTTCTATATTTTCTTCTAAGAGTTTTATAATTTTAGCTCTTACATTTAGGCCTATAGTCCATTTTGAGTTAAATTTTGCATATGGGTATAGTAGCGGTTTAAATTCTTTTTTTGAATGTGTCTATCCAGTTATCCCAGCACCATTTTTTGAAAAGGCTATTATTTTGCTTTTGATTTTGTTGGCATCCTTGTCAACAATCAACTGAACATAATGTGAGGGTTTATATCTGCAATCTCAAAATTATTAATTTGTATGTGTGTCTTCTTACGCTAGTGTCACACTATCTTGATTACTGTAGATTTGTAATAAGTTTCAAATTTAGGACACGTGACTTCTCCAACTTTGTTCTTTTTCAAGATTGTTTTGGTTATTCTGGGTCCCTTGAATTTCCATATGAAGTTTTTAGGATCAGTGTGTTAATTTATTCAAAAAAAAGTACAGCTTGGATTTTGATAGGGATTATTTTAATCCTTAGATCAATTTAAAGAGTATTGCCATCTTAACAAGGTTAAGTCTTCTAAACCATGAACTTGGGATATCTTTCAATTTATTTAGATTTTCTTTCATTTCTTTTAATAATGTTCTACAGTTTTCTGCATGAAAATCTTGTTTTTTTTTTTAAAAATCTATTTCTCAGCATTTTATTCTTTTTTGTCTGCTATTATAAATGGGATTTTTTAAAAATTCATTTTTGGATTTTTCATTACTAACATATATAAATTCAATGATTTTTGTAGTCTGCAATCTTGCTAAACTCTTTTATCACTTCAAATTTTGGGGGGTAACTCCTTTTACTTTTCTATATACAAAATATGTCATCTGCAAATAGATACTGTTTTCTTCATTCTTTCCTATCGGGATGATTTTTATTTCATGTTCTTGCCTAATTGCCCTGGATAGAACCTCTAGTACAATGAGGAATATAAGTGGTAAGGGTATGTATTCTTCAGTTATTCCTTATTGAAGGAGTTTGGATGTGTTGTCCCCTCCAAAACTCATGTGGAAATTTGATCTCCAATGTGGCAGTGTTGGAAACTAATTGAGTCATGGGGGCGGATCCCTCATGAATGGATTAATGCTCTCCCTGGGGGAGGAGGGGTAATGAGTGAGTTCTCGCTGTATTAGTTCCCACAAGAGCTGATTGTTTAAAGGACCCTGGCACCTGCTCCCCCCCCCCTCTCTTCCTCTCGACATGTGATCTGCTTGTACCTGCCACCTGCCTGCCACTTTTCACCATGAGCAGAGCAACCTGAGGCCCATGCCAGATGCAGCTGTCCAAGAATCATAAGCCAAATAAACCTCTGTTGTTAATAAATTACCCAGTCTCAGGTATTTCTGTTATAACAACACAAAATAGACTAAAACACTTATCTTATATGTAAAGCATTCAATATTTCACCATTAAATATAATATTAGATGTGAGACTTTTGTAGATGCCCTTTATCATGTTGAGGAAGTTATCCTGTATTCATAGTTTGTTTCATGTTTTTGTCATGAAAAGGTTCTGGATTTTTATCCAAATGTTTTTTCTACATTACTGAGGTAATTATGCGTTTTCTCCCTTTATTTTATTAATATGATGTGTTAAACTAACTGATTTCATATACTAAACTAACCTTGCATTCCTCCCATAAGTTCTACTTGGTCAAGATCTGTAATCCTTTTTGTATGTTTTTGGATTCAGTTTGCTAATATTTTGTTGAATATTTTTATAACTATATTTATAAGTGATATTGGTCTATAATTTTCTTATCTTGTGATATCTTTGTATGGGTTTAGTTTAAGGATAACACTCTTCCTAAAGGATGATTTAGAAAGAGACTGTTGTTAGTGAGGATAGGGAGAAAATTGTATGAGCACGGAGACCAACTGGGTGCGTTCAGGTAAACTGGGAAACAAATTATAATAATCTGGTGTAGAGAGGTTATATTAGTGGTAAAAGTAGTCAGATTTGTTATATATTCATGAATAGAGCTGCTGAGATTTGCTGATGGATTAGATGTGAATATGAAGAAAAGAGAGGAATCAAAGATAACTTCCAAGTTTTGTTCTAAACAAATGTATAGATAATCTTAACATTAGTGGGGGAGTCCTTGGGGATTACTAGAGAGGTCAAGACTCCTAAACCTGTTAAATTTGAGGTTACAAAAAATATACAAGTCTGGGAATATCTCACTTATTTAAAAAAAAAAAAAAAAGAAAAACAGGGTATCTTCTAGGTAAGATAAGAGAAGACTGAAGATATCCTGGGTTACTCCAACATTTGGGGATCAGGGGCAAAAGACAAAAAATAAAATCTTTAAATTGCATTATTTTGGATTGAGTTGTATTCTAACCTGAAAATGAAATACTTTTTTCCTTAGCATCTTGAAGCTATGAAAGAAGAGATAATGCAAGAAGTCATGCTAATGCTTTATCAACACAGATGAGGTATTCAGTTTAAGAAAAGCTTTCCTTTCCTTCTAAAACACACCAAAGAGTGCATGGTTAGTGCAATGAGGAAGTGGTGGCTGCACTCACCCACTCCTATACTTTCTAGCTTCTACCCAAAACTGTTTAACCCCTTGCACACCTTTAATTTGTAATCTTTGGTATATTACCAGTTTGGTTTTCATATAGTAATGAGATATCTGGAATTTTTTTCTCTCAACTGAAGTTGTGGCCAACATCTAAAGCTGAAGACAAATGCCCTAAATACTTCACATTTACTTCTTTAAAGAGCTTTCTGGATGGCATTAGTACAGAACCAACTCACATAGTCAATATTAGAAGAGGACTGAGGGGAGATGTCTTAATCCATTTTGTGTTGCTACAACAGAATACCCCAGACTGGGTATTTTATAAGGAAAAGTTTATTTGACTCATGGTTCTGGAGGCTAGGAAGCCTAAAAGTGTGGTGTTAGCAGCTAGTGAGGGACTTCATGGTGCATAATCCCCTGGCAAAAGGCTAAAGGGCAAGAGAGGGCCAAACTCACTTTTTAAAACAAACTCATTCTCATGATAACTAACCCACTCCCATAATAACGGCATTAATCCATGTGGGTTCTGCCCTCATGAGTTGATCACCTCTTATTAGGCCCAACCTCCCAACACTGTTGCACTGTGGATTAAGTTACCAACACATGAACTTTGGGGTTCTCATTCAAACCATAGCAGGAAAATTGGAGGTTCTTGGTATTTTGGTGCATGTAGCACTCTTGGAGAAAGGTATTCCCTATCCTACCCAAATCTAAGGGGGTAACTCTAAAAGAATCACTCCCAAAGACTGGAGTGTCTAAAATAAGGAGGCTGACACTTGTCCCCTAGTTAGAGTTTTTCTCAGTTAGTGGACTTCCCAATTTGGAACTTTCCCTTGTGCCTCTCTGGGCAGGAGAAAAAAGAACTGAAAAGTAAATGATCATGCTAGTTTTCCTACCTTTTGCCATGGCAATAATATATAAGTTCCCTACGGAACAACCAGGCACTACAACAGTTCTGCTCCAAAGGGCATTGCTTAGCTTTCTATTGGGGTGAACATGAGGGTTATTCAAAGAACAGTTTAGATGCTTCCTCTCTGCTTAAACCCAGTTCTTTGCATATGTAAAAGATAGTGTATTCCAAAGTTCTTTATTTTTGATGTTCTCAAGTTCAGCACCCTCTGTTCTGCAACAACAAAGCTGATCCCAAGATATCATGAGGTCAGAAGGTAGAGGTAGGGAAATGAGTGTTTTCCCTAACAAAAGAGAAATAAATCTTTGGACCTTGGGCTCTGAGTCAGCTTGGGCAGAAGGAGAAGAAAGGGAGAGTGCTGTGGAATTGATCATGACACACTTTTCTGCTTGGTCATGCTGAACACCCCAAGTAAACCCATACATCAGTGAAATCAGACTTTTTACAGCAATTTCCACATCCACTAGGAGCAATACAATACTCCTTCATAGCAAGTAGCTAAAGCATGTTATTAGAAAACTTTCACTGACATAAAGTAAAAGACAAAAAAATTTTTTACCGATTCTTGTTGGAGAGAATTGTGTCCAAAGTGAAATTTTAAGAGGATTCAAAATGAATTTTTAAGAAAAGCAATTTCTGAAATCTTGTACTTTACTCTAAGTTGCCAAATTTTATTTATTTTTGAGGGAAAACTTTCAAAAAGTATCATCTCTCAGCAATATTTCATTAAAAAGTGAATAATAATCCTGTTAAATGGATACATATGCACACATATGCACACATTTGCCACATAATCTTACTTTTCTCAAGTCACTGTGAGTTATTTCAACTGTCTTGGTGACTGTGATTCTGCACCAGCTGTGTGAATTAGCTCGAGAGTCATTAATTTCAGAGAATATTCTAACTTTTTTTATGATATGAAAAACAACCAGCAATGGAAAAGCTGTTAAAATTAGGGTGTAGAACTTTTATAAGAAGGATCTTCAGAATAGGAATCTGGCTAAATTTAAAGTGGAAGAGTGTGATCGGACAACTAGGCAACATACCTAGTGACTTTATGTGCACAGCAAGCCCTTTGTTCTCAATTCCAGAAGATTTGTGTGTTTGGTGTTGAAAGGGTGGTGGTAGTACTCTAAAATCTCCTGAAGCCATGTCTGTGGCTGCCATGATTTAGATCAAAATAACTTACTCTCTGCATCCTTAATTTGATGCCCTTGTGGAATGCATTTTGCCTGCATGTAGAAACAGATTTGACCACATCATTGTAATATAATTTTTCAGGTAATCATATTTCAGGGTGGGCCCAAATCACTGATGAAAAGAACAGTAAATTCCACAGTAAATATTTGACCTTCATGAAGAAAACTTTCTTTCAAACATAAATTATTCCCAGTTAGAAATGGTTGCATTCCTTATTATATGTGCTTACTTTCAATTCTAAATATATTGGAGTGTCTGAGTAAAGGTTGAAACATTTTTTACAAACTCAGAATGGATCTTCTTTTCATGCTTCCTTAATTCAAAAGCAGCAGATAGGGTTTTTATTTTTAAGATTAAAAGAAAATTTTCTATTATGTTAAGATGAAAAAGAAGTTTAAGCTTCTACAAACATTACACAGCCATCTTCAATGCATGTGAAAAAAAACTATTGGGTAGAATGGCTCTTTGACCTTTAATTTTAGCATTACCTCTTTTATCACACTATCAAAATGTAACTAAAGGATCCTTTTCTATAGAGTAGACAATACTTTATTTAACCCTTAAATTTTATTATGTTAACTTTTCAACTTGGCCTAAGTTTCATATGCTATTTTCTAAAATTACAGGTGTCAGTGCATGGAGGTGGAAAATAAGAAAAGAGGTGACTGGGTAACAGCCTACAATGATTATGGTCTTAATTTAGGGCTGTGTGTATCGATTAATTATAGAAGTAGAATAGAGGGAAATGGACGTCATGTGAAAACTTTGTAATCATATTCCAAGTAAAATTGTTCACAACAGATATTTCATATTGTTGGAGGTGAGTTTTAAATCATGAGGTATATTTCCTCATCACAAGCTTAAAGAAACATAGCAGAGACGTTTTTTACCAATCGATTTAAAAAAATTTTTTTGAATCAGATTAAAATGTCTGCAGAATCTTAACCATATTTTCCATTGCTTAACTAGTTCCCATCGGACTGAACTTCGAATTGTTCACTGTCCTCTTTCTCTGAATGGTTCTTGGCTCAATGTACATGCTTTCCTTCAACCGGCATTTTTTCAGAACTGTCTGAGATAATTCAAAAGTGATGTTATTACATTGTTTCTTCAAGTGTTGTCACCTTGAATATAATGAGAGTGAGCGAAAGAGAGAGGTTATATTTGAGTACACATTACGTTTTATTATTCATCGTGGCACCTTTATGATGCAAACACCCAAAAAAATCGTTTTTAGGATTTCTTTTAACAAATTAATTGAACCTTGACTCTATCTTCCCTCCTTTGCACTGTTATGTTTTCATTTTCTTCTCTAAACAGATTGTGAATTCCATCTCTCTGACTTGAGAGGGAGCTCATGCTGAGAAGACAGGCCTGCCCTCTCCATGACATTTTCCCAAAGTCTAAGACATTTATTTATCATTCAAACAGGCAGTATACTCTCATTCTTTTAGGCATTTATTTTGCAATTATTATTACCTCCAATGTTTTCACATTGGAACATCAAAAATAATCTGACCAAATTCTACTCATAAATAAGGGTATGTGTATTAAGGATATTTTGAGGCTTTAGTAATTCATGTTATTTACTGAAAGCTGAGAGATGTGTGGTTGTCTGATGACAGCTAATTAAGCTAATTGAAGAGTTCTATTTCTTCCCTAGGAATTAAGAACTACCCTTGGCTTTATTTATAGTATTAAACAAGCAAATATTTGAGGAACATGTGTCAAGTTCTGCAGGGGACACAAAAGCACTTAAGAAATTCATCTTAGCTTTCAATGAACTTATGTTGCAAAGACATATTATGAAGCAGCAGGTCACAGAGATAAGCGTACAAGACTCAGAGTTGTGGTGTGTTGGTAAATGTTTAATAACTGGCTCTTGGTAGTAGTGTTCACTTATTTCTGTAGAGTAAATATTCCTAACATGGCTGATTTCAGGATGCTTATTGTCTAAACTGGTTGCCAAAACTCCTGAAAATTTAACAGTTAGCTCCCTTGAGCAGGTAGGAGCTAGTTCTGAACATTATTGATCATTGTCTTGAGATGCAGAGTCTATGGTATGTTTAACTACTGTATTATCTGTGAACTTAGTGATTGTCTCAGAAAACTTAACTTATGAAATGCTATCATTTTTTAGTATTAGAAATGAATAATACAATGATCTTAGAACACTTACCTCTGATTACCAACTATCCGTCTGTCTTAGATGCTATTTGTTGTTGAGAAGTGATGTCTTCTGTACATAAAGATTGATGTTTTTTATTATTTCTGGACGTGTTATAGCCATTATTTCTTCGTTTGCCCCTTTTTCATTTTTCCCCTCCCCTGATTCTCTAACCAGATTACCATCAGTCTTTTTCAATCTATACTTCATGTTTTTCAGCTCCTTTTCTTATCTATTGTACTCATAGTACTTATCAGTATCTAACAAACCATACCATATATTTTATCTATAATTTTTTGTTCTGGTCTCTATACTGTGAGCTACATGAGAATAGAGATTTTTCTCTGAGTTTCCACTGCATCTAGAACAGTGCCTGGCAGCACGTAGATGTTAAACAAATATTTTTAAAGTAAATTAATCATCGAGATAATGATTTGCATTAGGTAAATCTAGACCTCCATGATCTATCAAGATGCTCTGATATTTATATATATATATATTTTGCTCTGATATTTTCACTTCCTCAGAAGTGCAGGGCCGACCCCGTGGCTCACTCTGGAGAGTGCGGCACTGGGAGCGCAGCAGCGCTCCCGCCGCTGGTTCGGATCCTATATAGGGATGGCCGGTTTGCTCACTGGCTGAGCGTGGTCACAAAAAAAAAAAAAAAAAAAAAGACAAAAAAAAAGAAAGAAATGCAAGTAAACTCTGAGAGAGTACCTATTCCCTAAAGTTCACACTTTCTCTCAGAAAGTGTTTATATTTGTTTGGAATGATTTACCTTGATTGTACAAATATCAACTTTTTCTATAAAGTCTAGATGCTTTTAATTCATGTTCCATATTATTCTATCTGTGCACAGAAAGTGACTTAAAGATCAGTTTTTGTACTAGTTTTTCTTATTGTCTCAACCCAACAACTTTCTTTTCAAGTTCGTTCTCAATATTTCATTGTTCTGTGGTTGTCCAAACATCATTGAATCACTGCAGTGGTTCATAGTGTAATATATAATTTCTTTGTTAACCTAGACTGTGGATCCTTCAGATTGCTGGGGTATACATGTTTGAATGTTCAAAGCATGTATTTTATTTTATTTTTATTGACTGTACTTATTCATGGGGTACAAAGCTAACCATCACCACCTGTGCCCAAGATATGATGGTCAGATCAATACTGTCAGAATGCTTATTACCACAAATTGTGATTATTCCCCATGACCTCCATCCAATTAAGCCCCAACCTCCCACCGACTCCTACCTCCCGGAAGCCCTAGGTGTGCTTTCTCCTTCTGCCAGTCCAACACGCCACTGTGGTCTTTCTTTCCTTCCTCTTTCTCTCTTAGCTCCCACTTATGAGTGAGGACATGCAGTATTTTTCTCTCTGTGCCTGGATCATTTCACTCAACATAATCTCCAAGCTCATCCATGTTGCTGTGAATGGCAAAATTTCATTCTTTTTTTATGGCAGAATAGTATTCCATGGTGTATATATACCACATTTTCCTTATCCAGTCATTCGTTGATGGACATTTTGGTTGGTTCCATATCTTGGCTATTGTAAACAGAAATGCAATGAACATGGGAATGCAGGTATCCCTTTGAGGGGATGATTTCCACTCCTTTGGATCAATGCATGCATTTCTTTATGTTCTTTTTGTCTTATTTTCCCCCCAAGGTCCCCATTGCTGCTTAATCTTCTAAAATTAATTATTTCTATTTCATATTTTCCACTACCTGTAAATAGTTTGAACTTAGAATAATTAATTAGCTTCCTTCCTTGGCTGGTCTTTGATCAACTAGATTAGGACAGTAGAAAGTCAGATAATAGCTACTTAGGAAACCAAAAGAGAGAGAAGGAGGCATCAACTTATAGGCGTATGCATAGCTAATGGTTTAATGATTAGGAGGTTATGCCCTGATGCCAGACTACCTAAGTTCAAATCCTAACTCTGCCATCTGCTAGTTTTCTGACCATGGAAATGTCTATTAATTTCTCTGTGCCTCAGTTTCCCCCAATAGCAATTACCTCATAGGTTTGGTGTCACGACCCCTTAGAAAAGAAGTACTCAAAAAGTTATCATTATTATTATTATTATATATTGTCTGTACAAAGGCTCCCACGCACTCATTCTAGAGGCCTCTGAAACCTTTGAATACTATGCCAGAGGCTCTACTTTTCACCACTCTCCTTACCTTCTACCTTACATTTCGGACGTCATCTCTAAAGTCTGGTTTCCTTGGTTCGCATCTTCCTGTCTCCTACCTGTTTTCTGCCTTCCTATCTATTTATCCTCTATTGGCTACTCACTTGGTCTTCCTAGCTCTAGCTTTTTCTCTCTGCACTTCTCTTTAATGTCCCTTCTTGGCTCCAATGTGAAGCATCAGCATGTTTCCAAATTGTGCAGTGCCTCATCCCCGATATCTCATAAACCCAGACATTGGTTCTTCTACAAGAGGAAGATTGGAAATGTTTTTGCTTGCACCTCTATATGCTTGTACAGATTTAGATTCTGTTTATATCATTAGCTAATGTGACCCTAGGCTAAGTGCACTGACATACATCCATTCAGATAATTATTGTTTCTGTTGAGACTGCCTCAGGCATTGGTTTAGCCCTCCTTAGTGATTTGTATAATTCTTCTTTAGAGCTCTTCTCTGTCCATTCTGCTCTGGCTCTCAAAAAGAAACCTAAATTAACCACATACACATTAGGAGTGTGTAAAATAATCACTCTAGAAATTTACATTTAAATTCTAAACTTCTAGCTAAATGGCTCTCAAGATTTTTACTTCTTTCTGCAGAATCCTCACAGCTTACCTTGTACCCTGTGATGACAGAGGCAGAGACTAGGGTGAGGCACTCCAAGGATCACCAGAGGATTGTGGGTTGTCACTGGAAGCTGGAAGAGAGGCATGGAACAGATTCTTCTTCAGAGCCCTCAGAAATAAACGACTGCTGACACCTTAATGTCAGATTGTTAGCCTCCAGAACTGTGAATCAATAAATTTCTGTTGATTTAAGCCACCCATTTTGTGGTATAACAGCTCTAGACACTAATAACACATCCCTTCTCACTTCTCAAAGGAAGAAAAAATTCCACGTAACATTGCACTGTTAAATCCATACTAGCATATTTCAACAAACATGTTTCTCTCAGGCAATATGAATCTCTCATTTATTTCAGAACAGAATCATGTGATCTTATACTCATGATTTTATATTCCGAAGCCTAAAAATATCGTTATTATACATAATTTGGAAGTAACTTGTAATTTATTTAAATAGCCCAAATTTACAGGTTGCCCATCAATAATGAAATATCATGTAATAAAATTTGGAGGGCTAGAAGGATTACGCGTATCTTTGCCTTAATGATAGGGCTAAGAATAACTTCTTCTGAAACTGAAGTGCTTATGTGTTATAAAGTCCAGTTGTTAGAGAAGTGTAGGAAAATAATATTGATAACAATATGCATCTACAGCAAATAAATAGAAAAACACAACAAAATTTTTAATAATTGGGCTACTTTTACAGTTATTCATAATTAAAAAAAACAAAATGGTGTTGATAGTGAGACATAATTAGTTCAAAATAACACTGATGATTGACTGGAAAAAATCAATCTTCCCTCAAATTGTAGAAATTCTAACTAAATACATATATGGGTGTATCCAGTAGGATTTTTGTATTTTTTCCAAGTGCTAAACTGAGAATATCAATAAATTCTATTAATATATTTATACTTGTTTATTAATATTAATATTTCTTACTTTTTGATAATTTACTTAGAGGATTTATGGTAGTAACCTTTATTCAGATGTAAATATGAAAGTCATGAAACTGAATATTATTCACCTCTAATGAAGGATTTGCCAGTCTCATGCCTATAAAAAAGTCCCTTGTAGTAGAGTCTATTGCTTTAAATGTCCTAAAGTAGATACTCCAGTTTCCATTTCTTACCTCAAGGATGATGCCTAATGGTAAAGGTATCTGTTCTCCCTGTCTCTCATCCATTACTCCTGCAAGGAGAGGGTCAGATATTATTCAGGTACACTTGGAAAATTATGATAGAGGCTGTGGAACTTCTTTTTTTCTGGAATGGTGTTAGGAGATGTTATTAGTGCTTCTAGTTACTTTAAGTGCATTGTGAGTGGAGATTTTGCAATGTAGTTAAAAGAGCCTAAGAGTATGAATCCTGTCTCTGCTACTTAACGGCTGTATGATTTTAGGCATGTGATACAATATAATAATAAGGGTAAAATTTACAGACTGTTGAGCACCTCTTGTGTTCCATATGTGGCTCTATGTGTCTTTTATTTGTTGCACTACTCTTCACAATAATCTTGCAAGGTAGGCATCCTTAATCTACAGATGAGAAATCGAGGTCTAGGAAGTTTAAGTTGCCCAGTTAAATAACTATCCAAGGCAAGTACATAATGATGTTGGGATTCATACCTGGGTCTGTCTCATTTTGCTTCCCTATAAATTAGTAATAACAATTCCTAGTTTGTAGCAATATTGAAATCATCTTTCCTTTTATTCCTCATCATAGGAAGACCTGGATTGGAAGAATTTAGTATCTGCTGGTACAGTTCTTCTGGCAATAAAGAGAAGAAAGAGATATTAACATGCAGGGTGTTTGGGTTATTTGTGAAACTGCCAGACTTTAAGATAGGCAAGTGAGAGCCAAATGATCATCAGCACAACAGTGAGGGAGAAGAGAGGGACAGAGTGGAAGGGTCTCTGAGAAATCTGCTGGCCCCTGTAAATACGCTCACCTCATCGATGACTGTGGCAGGGAGTCTAAGCTGGGACTGACTCTCCTTACCGTTCCTCATTGGGAAAGGTGCTCTCTCCCTCTTGAGCTTGTGAGTAGAGTCAGAAAATAATAATGCACAACCTTCAGAAATAAGGGGCACTACTTAAGTTATCAGTGGAAAGGTTGAAGTTTTCTCATGCACACTGCCACAATTCTCAGGCAGAAAGTTGAAGGTGGAGTAGGGGTGTGTATTAGACCACTTCTGTTGCTTATAACAAAACACTTGGAACTGAGTAATTTATAAAGAAAATAACATTTACTGCTTACAGGTTCAGAGGCTGGGAAGTCCAAAGTCCACGGAACACATTTAATGAAAGCCTTGGTGGTGGCTACAGTGACCCACGGATCTCACATGGCAGAAAATGGCAGAGCAGAGAGAGCAGGGATAGATCCTCATTTGCTCTCTTTTTAAAGCCCTAAGAACCACACCCATGACCACCATTTTTAATCCATTCACTACAGCATGGTCCTACAATCTAATCATCTCTTCAAGGCCCCACCTTTCAATTACCGTAATAGGACTTCCTGTCCTCAAGGGTTATAGTGGGAATTAAGCTTCTAGTATATGGACTTTGGGGACACAATTCAATCAACCCACCGCAGGGTGTGAGGTAAGAAGGAGAAGAGGCCAGTCTTAGAGTCCGATCATGAGTAAACTCCACATGAGGAGACTTTCCCCATGGAGATGAAAGTGTGTCCATGTCTTTTGTCCTAGCTAGAAAAATAGCTAAGTTAACTGTAATTTTCCCCCTTGTTAGTTTTCATTTTATACCAATTTGAGATCCGTTGTACTCGTCCTGCTTTATTTTTAAAGCTTTTCCAACATATCTTATAGGGTACATTTAATCATATTGGCGTGGTGGCCATCACCCTTGATGTGGTTGCTGGGAGGGTCTGCTCTGTGCCATTCTGTTCTAAGCTCTGTCAGACAATGAGGATCCTACAAACATCAGTGAGCCCCTACTCAGAGAGCACCAGAGAGGACTTAGGCTCAAGGCATGCTGAGACCGAACTTCCCAGCTACCCCATCAGTTAGTGAAATCCTCACATGCTGTAAGAAGAGAAAATGGAGGGCCCCCACAGCAACCCTGTTACTTGATAATTACAGATGATATAATTAATACATCTGGCATAAACTCAGCCTGTTGTTGGCATTCATGACGATGGTGGTGATTATTAAGATGATAAATATGACTATAAAATGGTCTCTATCCTAATGAGTCTGTTATTTAAATCGCTTGGCTTCAAATGGAAAACCCTGAAGGAGAACATGTCAGTTTTCTACGCTTAGAGAATAACCTACACAGCTCTCGTGTGTGCAGAAAGTTAATAAAAATAAATTTAATATTAATTATGATGAGGATGATGTAATTAATTCTAATAACCGGTGATTACCATGGGCTCAAAGGTGGAAGAATATCACTGTAACAAGGAGCAGGATAAAGGGGAGTTCTCACAAATTCCATACGCTAAATAAAATAAATGTCACATTGATGATTCAACAGCAGTTTTATTTGTTTGGCTGCAATATAATTCACATGTACCCTTGAGAAATAACTAGGAGAGTTTTAGCAAAGTTTCTGTTTCTGAAAAAAGAAGTAATAACATAAAATCGCTTCCATGTTCTAAAACAGAGATGCACATAAAACATATCATCCAGGAGAAAGCAGTAGCATCTTGTATGTTTCAGACACAAATTTTCTTTCAACATAGGCTAAACTTATGAGTATTTTAAAAAATATTTCCTCCCAACAAATACTCTTTCACAGAGACTTCTTATTTCCAAGACTTGCTTATAAAACACAAGCCTTTTTAGGTCCATTCACTATGAATTCTGTATATAATATTCCCAATTGTTTCAGAATTTTGGTTAAATCCTTCCTCATAGCTGAGGACAAAGGGTAATAATATCTTCCATTTTTAAAAGGGAACACTTGAAACAACATGTGGAAGTCTTATTAATAGGTACCATGACCAGCCCTGAGATCTTAGTCACATCACCTATCTTTAGCCTACACATGTAGAAGTATAGATGCTGGCTAGAGAGGAAGATCCTTTAATGAGAATTAGTACAATAAGAACACTGCAATGTTTTCCTGCTTTTTCTTTTGCATTGGGGTAGGGTGGAAAGCTTCCTCTTCTCAAGCAAAAGAGGGGTGGAGGCAAAAGAGCTCATCAAAGATATGAGAGGTGGCTTTCCAGGAGGGAAGGCTTATTTTCTGGTTGGATGCTACTGACATGTTCAAGTATATAGACCTGTTTTAAACTGCTACTGGAGGAAAGTAGAAAGGAGTTATTGAGAGAAGTAAAAATGTGTCCCTCGCAGTTCATGGATCGTAGAAAATGGTGCCTGACTTTCACCTGGAGAAGTCTGAAGGAATGAGTCTGGCTGGAGCCACCTCTGAGTGTAGAGCAAGAAGGATGTATACCTTTGAAACAAGCTTCCTTTGTGATCTTTAGCTCAGAAAGGATATAAGACCTCTCCTGGGCTAAGTGAATGCTTAAAAGGTAGCCAGCTGAGAGCCATCTTAAAAGGACCTTGACCAAGGGGAATGTCTCCTGGTGTGACGGGACCGCAGGAGAAAGAGCTAGTGTGAAATCTCCTTCCAGAAGGCAGGAGTCAGGGGAACGCTATGCAGTCAGCTGGTTGGTATACCACT
Source organism: Cynocephalus volans (assembly GCF_027409185.1). Taxonomy (NCBI): domain Eukaryota; kingdom Metazoa; phylum Chordata; class Mammalia; order Dermoptera; family Cynocephalidae; genus Cynocephalus; species Cynocephalus volans. Next base: position 105,517,604 of record NC_084461.1, read on the forward strand.
TGCATCAGGCAAACCGGCTGTGAGAGGCTTTGTGCTGGGGAATCTCTGACATTCCCACTTGTGTGTCCCATGATGAGGAGCCAGCATTTGGGCACCTGCTTCACAGAGGGCTGATGGTCACATTATAAAAGTAAAAGTCAGATTTCGCATCTTTTTTTCTGATTCTACCTTTTCTCTGCCCCTAATTCAGGAGAAGCCAGAAGCAATAGTTCATTTGGAAAAAAAAAAAAGAAAGAGAGACAGAAGAGGACACATCCCCTTTTCTCATACAGATATTCATGCTTGTGCCCAGTTTGAGGATGATGAAAGGAGAAGTTTTAAATTGGATATGATGTGGTAGCTCTGAACTAGATTGGACTGGATTTTTTACTACCTGGACAGGTGCTTTATTTAACTAAAAGTAACCAGAAATTTATGGGATATCAAGGAACAGGGCAGACAAATTGATGAGGAAAAAATATATTGTTTTCTGCTATCTTATCAAATTTGGTCCATTCAATAGGCCAATTATATGTTCCATAGATTTTCTTTAATAAATGCTTTCTCCCATCCCTGTCTATATGAAAACCATTCTCTTTAACAAAAAAAAGTTTGAATCTCAGGGGAGAGAGAGAGAAAAAGAGAGAACATGAATGAGAGTGACAGAACATTAACTAGCTCAACACACAGATAGACTTGTAAGGCCAGTCAACAAAGCCAATCATTTTCTATATAATTGTCTTGAGACCAGAATAGTTCAATTATTTGCTTACGGCCACACAGCTAGAAATAGCAAGAGAACCAATCTTAATCTTAGTTTTCATGACTCCTAGGCAAGTTTTTGATCTACCATGGGAATAAGTGGTTTACGTGAGATAGACAGGGACGGACATAACTAGTATTATCTTTTTTTCAGAATACTAGGTGTGCTCCTTTCAGTTTACTACAGCTTCTATTAAATTGCAGTTGAGGAAAAGATAAGAGCTGTAAGTGATGTCTTTATAATTTTTTGGCATGATATAAATTCATTTAGATTCTCCTTACACTTCCTCAAATCAGACACATATATCTCCTAATACACATGTATCCCACATAATCCTCTCATATACACAAAATGGTACAATTAAGAAAATAGAAAAAAAAAGATATAAAGTGTGGGATTAATTTACATGTATTTTCTCTCTTTTACTAAAAATATTACTAAAATTTTACTAAAAAATTTAATAGCTTAGAAGCATTGGGCCTATTTTTTTCCGTTTTGATTTCTAGCAATGAATTAATATAAAGAAAATAATATTATAGCAAAATATTGTGAATTCCCAGTTTAGCTTATTATAAATTGATTTTACACAAATTTCTTAACTGGTAGCAACTAGATTAGAAGAATAAAGAGATTTACTTTTTCTAGACAAAAATAATGAGTGGCAAATAGATTTGATACAATCTAAGAATAGTAAATTACTATTTTAATTTTACCTACAAAGCAAATACATTACCCTTTGCGTAAATTAAAATGAATAATCAGACTATTCTTAGCCCTTGTACTCATGAGTATGCTTTGAATTGCAAGTAGCAGAAAACTATCTCAAAACAATAAATGGAAGTTAATAGGTTTTCAGGTTGGTGGATTCAGTGACTTAATGCTATAATCAAGGCCTAAGCTTCTTTCTACTTTTCCTTTAATCAATAGCTTTTTTACTGGTATGGGTCATTTGTGAACCAATCTCAGCTAAGAGAAATGCTATGGTCGATACTGCTATTTTCCTATTCTTAGTGTACGAAGGTACTTCAAAAAGTTCATAGAAATATAGAATTAAAAAGTAATACACATTTTTTCATGAACTTTTTGTAGTATACTCGTATTTTTTCCTTGTCCCTAAATAACAAAGATCTGATTTTATTTAGGGCTGCAATGCACTTTGCTTAAAAATTGTATTTTCCCTTGTTGCTAGGTATAGTCATATGATTAATTTTGCCAAGCATAAGAGATGCGTGAGGATTCAACTAAACTCTCTGTTTCTAAGTCTTGCCAATGATGTATAAGTGAGGCTTCCAGGAATGATCTTTAAAAGAAAGGATTTTGATCCCTTCTTCTCTTACTCTTTTCCTCTTTCTTTCTGGCTGGTATAAGATTTTAATGAATGGAAACATAGAAAGAGTCTGGACTCGGATGGCTTTGTTAAGCTGCCATACTGTGCCTGGTCGGTCTATCTCCAGAATTCTTTTAAGTTGACATTTGACAACTGATCATAACTGATTCAGAAACCATGTTTTGGTTGACTTGCCCCTGGTTCTGAATCAATCAATGTCAAGGGAGCTGGAATTAGCATGACTGGTGTAAACCAGTGGTTCTCAACTTTGACTGCAGTTTAGAGTTACCTGGGGAATGTTAAAAGCCTGGGCTCTACCTCAGACAAATTAAATCAGAATCTCTGGATTGGAACCCATGCATCATATTCATTAAAGCCTCACAGGTGATTCCAGTGTGTAGCCACCTGGTTTTGATTACCCAGAGCCCAACCCTGGAGGGAGGGTCAATCCCCCAAACATATTGTGAATCTTTATGGGTGAGGTGGGTCTCTTGTAGGCAGCATATAGTTGGGTCCTGCTTTTTGATCCAGTCAGCCAGTCTGTGTCTTTTAATTGGGGAATTTAAGCCTTTTACATTAAGAGTTGTTATTGAAAGGTGTTGATTTATTCCTAGCATTTTATTGGTTGTTTGGTTGTCTTAGGTGTCTTTTGTTCCTTGCTTTCTGATTTACTGTTTATTTTCTGTGTTTGTTGGTTCCTTAGGTTGTAGATAGTGTTTTTGTTAGCTTGTTTTCTCTTCATGAATGCCATTTTTATTATACTAGCGGGTTTTGATTTTTCTTGGGTTTTTATGGCAGTGGTAGTTATTTTTCAGGAACCAAACCCAGTACTCCCTTGAGGATTTCTTGTAAGGGTGGTCTTGTGGTAGTGAACTCCCGCAGTTTTTGTTTGTCTGAGAAATATACTATTTGCCCCTCATTTCGGAAGGATAGCCTTGCAGGGTAGAGTATTCTTGGCTGGCAATCTTTGTCTTTTAGTATTTTGAAAATATCATCCCATTCCTTTCTAGCTTTTAGGGTTTGTGATGAAAGGTCTGATGTTAACCTGATTGGGGCTCCCTTATAGGTGATTTGACGCTTCTCTCTTGCAGCTTTTAAGATTCTCTCTTTATCTCTGAGTTTTGCCAATTTGACTATGACATGTCTTGGAGAAGGTCTTTTTGGGTTGAATACATTTGGAGATCGTTGAGCTTCCTGGATCTGAAGATCTGTGATTTTTCCTATACCTGGGAAGTTTTCTGCCTCTATTTTGTTGAATATGTTTTCAATGGAATCTCCATTTTCCTCCCCTTCTGGAATACCCATGACTCGGATATTTGATCGCTTATGGTTGTCTGATATCTCTCTCAGATTTTCTTCAATGTCCTTGATTCTTTTTTCTTTCTTTTTGTCTGCTTGTGTTATTTCAAACAGCCCATCTTCAAGTTCAGAGGTTCTCTCTTCAACTTCGACAAGCCTGCTGGTTAAACTCTCCGTTGTTTTTTTTATTTCATTGAATAACTTCTTCAGTTCAGCAAGTTCTGCTACATTTTTTTTCAGGACATTGATTTCCTTGTATATTTCCTCTTTCAGATCCTGTATACTTTTCCTCATTTCATCATGATATCTAGCTGAGTTTTCTTGTATCTCATTCAGTTTCCTTAGAATTATCACTCGAAATTCCTTGTCAGTTATTTCAAGGGCTTCTCGTTCTATAGGATCTAGAGTTTGAGATTTATTAACTTTTGGTGGTGTACTTTCTTGATTTTTTGTATTTCTGGTATCTTTTTTTTGGTGTTTATTCATTGTGGCCGGGGGTTTCACAGTTCACCGGTTTGAGACTAATGACTAACTAGGATGTTGCTGTGGTTGCCAATTTCGTATGGCTCCCTCCCTGACTGCTCAGTTGGCCTCTAGTGCCTTGTGTGTGTGGTTGTCTCGGGTCTTGGGCTTCTCCGGGGAGCCACCTTTCTGGTCAGCTTGGACTCTGCTGAGCTGGTGGATCATGTACCACAGGGTGTGTAATCTCTGTTGAGCTTTCACTTCCTGTGCAGGACTTCTCCCTGTTCCATGTGCTCTGGCCCAGGCTGTTAGATTGTGCTGTGGCGACCCCACTGGATGTGTGGTTTCTGTTGAGTCTCCCCCTCCGTGGCCGCACGTCTCCCCACTCTGTGCGCACTGTGCTGGGCTGGGGCGTGTCTTCTGCACCCCTCGTCTATCAGCTGGGCCTTCAAGACCCTGCTCGGCACCGCCTCGCCCAGGAAGTCTACCAGGTTTCTGCTGGGCACAGACGACTGGTCTCTCTGGGTGCCTTTGTAGCACTATGTAGATCTTTCTCGGGTCTTGTTCACCTTTGTATCCCCCCAGTATAAACCGAGTCTAGCGCCCACCTGCAGCCTGGTCTCCGGCTGGTTCAAGCGGACCTGGGAACTCTCCTACCACACTATTCCCAACCAGACATTCGTTAGGCTTTTTTCCAAACTGGTGGCCGCAGAGATGGTATCTGCCTCCCAGTAACAGGGAGTTTACTTGGGGCCGGAGTCCAGGGTATGGTGGAGTGACAGTCGGCCCGCCCGTACTTCCTTGCCATCCTGACACTGGCCCGGGACACCCCCTCCACCAGCCCCGCCAGAGAACCGGAGGGAGTGGGAGCGGAGGCCCCCGCGCCAGGCCAAGCAAGTGGGAGGGCTCAGTGATGGCTGAGCAGGGCGGAGCTGCCCGCACCTGGGCAAATGGAGGCAGCACCAGGCGGTGAGTGGCCTGGTGGTGCAGGCGGCAGCCGCGTGGGCATCCACCCCCCGAACAGAGCTGTGCCAGGGATCACTCACAGTGCTGTGCCAGGTCGGGTGCTCGCTCTCTGTCTCTGGTTTGCCGCCTTTCCCAGTTCTCGGCCGCTGCCGCCTCGGGCTGTTCAGTTGCGGCGCGGCTCGGGCGCTCCCAGGAATCTTTAATGCCGGCCTGAAACCTCGAATCCTGAATAGGGCAGCTGGCCGCCTTCAGCGCGGCCCCGGCCTCCGGGATCCTGGCTGCATCCACAGCAGCCCTGGCGCCGTGTTCCCTGTTTCGAGACTCGCTTTTGCAGCTAAGAAACAGTTCTTTACCTGCTCCACACTTCAAAGCTGTTGACTGTAAATGAGGCAGCCTTTCCTGCCGGGGGCAAAGTGGCGGTCACCCCCCATGACCGGTCAGCAACAGCAGTCCTCCCTTAAGAGATGGCGAGAGGAAGGTCCACAAGATTCCCAGCTGCCTGAGGCCCAGTGGCCACCTTTTCCACCTCAGCTACTCCGTGCCAGCCGCCGCAGCCACCGCCATCTTGAAAAACCTTTAAAAAATTTTAATCACTTAATTATAGCCACTTTGCAGAGGCTTTTCCTTCCTAAACAACCTAAACAACCTCCAGTATTGATTACTCTCACATGCACTGTTTTCAGTTAATAGTAATGACTGGCACTCTTTGGAATCTCATTCTTGTACTTTTTCCTTGGGTGTTGTCTGTCTAGAATCTTAGCTTCATGTGGGAGATACTCTATTTGTCTTGCTCACTTCTATCATGCTAGCATTTGGAATAAGGCCTGCTACATAATATATGCCCAGTAAACACTTGTTTATTAAATAGATGAGTATTAAGATGACACTGTGGATTAGTGTAAGACTGTGAGATATTGGGTGTATCTCACTGAAGACTCAGGTCTTCTTACAAAGCCTCTTATGGACATTACACATACAAGCGTACTTCAAAAAGTTCATGAGAAGATTCATATTATCTTTTAATTCTACTTTTCCAGAAGCCTTTTGAAATACCCTTGTGTATAGTTGTCTTTTCATTGGCACCTACTTTTGCGTCTGGTCTCAGACACCGAAAAGTACATGATCAAATCATGACAGAGACTCTTTTGTGGCATCTTATACTCTGTGGAGTATGTTATTATTTTTGGTTTTCTGTAATTTTAGTTTTCCTTTTAAAACATCATATTTTAATACGTTACAGCAAAGAGCAGGCCAAATAAGATTTTTGTGCATTATTCTATTATTTGCTTTTCTTTACTGAGTCTATGAAAATAATGACATAACAATGTCAATTCTCATTAATGTTTCTCATAGGCATGGTTCAATTTCTAATGCTAGTTTAGTGCTTTTGTATGTAAAGGTGTGTGTGTGTGTGTGTGTGTGTGTGTGTGTGTGTGTGTGTAAGGAGATATTTTAACTTTACTCAAATTTTAGTTACCTGATCTCATTGGGAATTACTCACTATCACGTTCCAAGCTTCTCAGGAATCTGAAGACTAGTTATTTAAATGCTAAAGAATACAAGGGGTCTTCAAATAGTTCATGAAAGGATTCATATTATCTTTTAATTCAATTTTTCCATGAACTTTTTGAAGTACTCTTATATACATCTGCCTATATACATATATGTATGTATTTCTGTTTCCTCAATTTGTACCTTTTAAATATGTATTATAAACTTTTCTACCTGTGAATAATTTAGTCTTTTCTTGAAATTTAGCATCTAATTATGAACATTACTTATTGTGATGTGTTAATAATATAGTCTAATTAATAATTTATTGAGTAGTTTTACATGGCTAAAAGAGTTCAAATGTTCTCATTACAAAGAAATGATAAACGTTTGCAGTGATGCACATGTTAATCAGCCTGATTTGATCATCACACAGTGTTTACATGTATCAAAATATTACTCTGTACCTCATAAATATGTGCAATTATTACATGTCAATTAAAGATAAATAAATTATTAAAAATATTGCTATTAATACTGACATCCATATATATTAAATTTCAGTGGAACACCAGCATGAGCAATTTAATACAGAAATAAAATCTGTACTTGAATAAAATGATTTCATAAAATGCATTTTGTTGTACATGTATATATTTGAGACTTACATTTGAATGACTAATGACATTAACAATTGCTCTGGAATATTTTTCTTAAGAAATAGCTTTCAAGTTACATTTTTGGTTATTTTCCACCTTTTTGAAAATGAAGAGCTGACAGTACTAAAGAATTCCTAAATATAATGGACTTTCTGCAAACTTAATGATTCCAGTGATGAAATATCCTCCACATGTATGATTTTTTCAGCTTCTAAAAATTTAACTTCTTTATTTTTGCCATAAGTGTTCTATCCACTAAAAACCTTTAGGATTTCATTTTTGGTTACACAATAGGCAAACCTTTTTCCACTTCTACATATTCAGTTAAAACTGACAAACATGAATTTAGTGCAAATTATACTTAGGGCACTGTGCAAGAATTTGTGTATGATATACAGATGAGTAAGAAAGCTACCACCCTCATAAAGTGTCATTTATTGCTGATAGAACTGGCAGATTTGGGAGCGCAATACATGATAAAAACATGGGAGAATCTTAAATACTTCTAAGCAAAATGTTTTACAACTACTTATCAGTCAAGTTCCTTACAGCAAACAGATGTAATACTCAAATGGGGTAAGAGTTTAATGAAAGACTACTTACAAGAGCCTGGGGAAAGGCTAGTGATGCACTCATGGATAGTGACAGTAGGGACCTGCTACCCACTCTGGGACTGAAGACACAATAAGAGGTATGGTTACTGGAACCTAGAGAGAGATACAGTGGTAGCTGTAGCAAATGGTACTCTACTGATGCTGTGGCCTTCCCAGGAGGAACAGGACCACTGCCAACCTGAAAACTAGAGTTGAGAAACTGGGGAAATGAATTCTAGATTCACTCGCTTATCATGAATCTCCCACTAGTATCTCCCTTAAGCCTACTAACCATAAGCTGTAGCCAGAAGGAAAGGGAGCCTGGACAATATTTCCCACACTGGTCAGTCTCCCTGGCAGGGCTGGGACTCGGGGGAGTCAAGTGAGACACTTGCCTCAGGTGCAAAATTCCAGGGGCACCAAAAGTCAAGCTAATATTTTAGTGCAGTATTTAAAAAAATAAAAATAGGAGGGCAGAACCCTCCATTTGGAACCAGGCAAGAGAGTGTGTCTAGGGTTCTAGGCAGGAGCTGAAGGCAGCCCTCTCTGCCCAGAAGCAGGCAAGAGAGCACACCTGGGGTCCAAAGCAGGAGCCAATGGCAGCACCCCCCCACCCCTGGAAGCAGGCAAGAGGGCATGCTGAAAACAACACTTCAACACAGGTGGCCCACCACAGCCACCTCCACAGCCATGCCTGCCACAAAAGTGGCTCAATGCCACAACAGTAGCCACAGTCGCTATGCAGGTGGCCCACCAGACACTCAACTATATTGACATAAGTAGATTCACCAGAGGAGACCAGAAAAAGAAGGGGACATCTCTCTCCTCAAAGCCCATTCCAGAGTAATAAAAGAAGCAACTGCTCCACCCGATGAGTAGACATCAATGTAGAGACACTAGAAATAGGAAAACCCAAGAAAATATGACACCACCAAAAGAACACAGTAATTCTCAAATACCAGATCCTGTACAGCAGGAAACCCTTGAAATGACCGAAAAGGAATTCCAAGCAATAATCTTAATGAAACTCACTGAGATAAGAGAAGACTCAGTAAGATGACTAATGAAATAAGAAAAAAAAAAATCTAGGATATGAAGGAAGAAATTTGCAAAGAGATTAATACCTCAAAAAAATGTAACAGAACTCATGGAACTGAATGGTTCACTCAAGAACACAAAAGATAGCTTAAGCAGCAGGCTACAACAAGCAGAAGAAAGAATTTCTGATCTTGAAGATACTCTTGTGAAATAATCCAGGTGGAAAAGAAAAGGAAAAAAAATTTAAATAAAGAAAATCTAAGAGAGCTAGCAGACAACCTTATGCACACATACATTCAAATCATCAGGGGTTCCAGAAGGGGAGGAGAATGGAAAAGACATGGAAAAACTATTCAACAAAATAATGAAAAACTTCCCAGTTGAAAAGAGAGACGTGGATCTTCAGATCCAGGAGGCTCAAAGATCTCCAAACAGATTCACCACAAAAAGATCCTCTCCAAGACATATTATAGTCAAACTGGCATAGCTCAAAGTCAAAGAGAGAGAATCTTAAAAGAAGCAACAGAAAAGTATCAAGTCACCTATAAAGGAGCCCTTATCAGACTAATAGCAGACTTCTCAACAGAAACACTACAGGCCAGAAGAAAATGGGATGATATATTCAGAATACTAAAAGAAAAAACTTCCAGCCAAGAATACTGTACCCAGCAAGGCTATCCTTCAGAAATGAAGGGAAAATAGTGTGATTTCCAGACAAACAAAAACTGTGGGAGTTTACAACCACATGACCAAACGTACAAGAAATCCTCAAAGAAGTCCTGCACCTAGAATCCAAAAAATGATAGTCACTACCACAAATACACAAGAAAGGTGAAAACCCACTGGTAGAACAAAAATGCAAATGAGAAAAAGAAAGAAACTAAATCTTACCACCACAGAAAACCATAATGACAATGTAATATTGCCCCTGCTTTATTTCTGATTTTAGTAATTTTGATCTTATGTTTTTCTTGGTCAGTCTAGATAAAGGTTTGCAGATTTTGTTGATCTTTTTAAAGAATCAACTTTGATTTGTTGATTTTCCCTATTGTTTTTTAATTCCCTATTTCATACGTTTCTATTGTAATCTTTTTGTTTTGGTCTAGTTTGCGCTTCTTTTTCTATTTTCTTAAGGTAGAAGTTTACATTACTATTTGAGATTTTTCTTATTTTTAATATAGGTGTTTACAAGTATAAATTTTCCTCAAAGCGCTGCATGAGCCCTTCATCTTATAAATTTTGACATGTTCTCCTTGGATTTTTATCTCAAAGCACTCTCTAATTTCTCTGTGATTTTTCTTTTTCCCCATTGTTTATTTAGGAGAGTGTTGTTTAATTGCGACACATTTGTGAATTTTCTAGGTTTCCTTCTGTTATTGTAGTCAGAGAACATATTTTATATGATCTTAGTCTTTTTAAATGTATTAACACTTGTCGCCAAAAATTAAAATAAATAAATAAATAAATAAATAAATGATAGAAATCCATGATGAACAAAATATCAACATTTTACAAACAAGATCAGTACTACCTAGAAGCCTTTACTTTAGCTTCTAGGATGGCTCAGCAAGGCAATGCTTTTTGGGAACAGAGCAGAATAAAGAGTGGAAAGTGGATATCTAGGATCAAAAGAACGGCTGATGGTGCATGGGGAAAGGCTCCATAAATCTAGACCCTGAGCAGGGCTGGAATCGTGGGTTTGTATACTGTGTTGACATACAGGGCCTTGTGTTCAGAAGGGCCCTACTTGGTACAATGTTCTGCCATCATTTCCTTGAAGTTCTTTAATTTTTGAGTTAGGGGTTCCACACTTTCTTTTTGCAAATTGTATAGCCAGGCCTGGCCTTGGAATATGGTTAACATTTTTGTTTAGATAGATTTATTCACTTTTATTTTTAAAATGAAATATTGAGTTAATTTTAGTTTCACATGCAGTTGTAAAGAATAATATAGAGAGATACCATGTACCTTTTACCCAGTTTCCCCCAGTGGTAATATCTTGCAAAACTATCCTACAAATATCACAACCAGGATATTGACACTAATACAGTCCAGCTACAGAACAGTTGTCACCACAAGGATCCCTTGTGTTGCCCATTGTAGCCACACCCACATCTATCCCCCCCTTCTCCTCAAACCCCTCCATCATTGATCCTTGGCAACCACTAATCTGTTCTCCATTTCTGTAGCTTCATCATTTTAAGGTTATATAAATTGAATCATAGAGTGTGTGACCTTTTGGGATCAGCTTTTTCACTCAGCATATTTTCTGGGAGATTTCTAAATTGCTGCATTCTCTGTAGTTAATTTTTTTTTTTTATTGCTGAGTAATATTCATGGCACAGATGCACTACAGTTTGTTTAATCATCCTCCCATTCAAGGACATCTTATTGGTATCTCTTGCTTGTACTTTCTCATTTATGTTGTAGTTTTCCTAGTTCTTAATATGATGAGTGATTTTCCATTGTATCCTGAATATTTTAGATATTATGAGTCACTGGATCCTACTTAAACTTTTTTTTTTTTTTTTTTTAAAGCAGGCAGTCCTCCTATTGAGGTGCAGCATGAGGGCTGGATGACTGTATATGTTCAGCTTCTACTTGTCCTGCCAACGTCAGCCAGGCAAAGTGGGCACTAATTCATGCTGCTATATTTCAGATGAGTGGATGGAAGTTCAACTCCCAGCCAAGCCTCACCGCCACTCTCTGAGTGAAAGTGGCAAAAGGATTCTTACTACCTGGTTGCCTTTGAGTGTAGGTGTAAACTCAACTCTCCACTCGGCTTTACTGACTCCAAGCAAAGGAAAGTGGAGTTGTTCACTCTCCCCAACTCCAGCTACCTCATTAAGGGGTAGAGGTGTATTTCTTTCTCTTAATATTTGGCTGGAACAGGGCAGGGAATAAAAGGTACCCTTTTCCAGGTCCTTTGACTAGGAGAGACAGGATCTTGGAGTTTTTTTCTGTTGGCCTCTTGCTGCTTCTTGGTTGAAGCCTTCTGGAATGCCCTGCCTGGAATATATGGGTGGCAATAAGGAAATCCAGAAAGCTCACTATGTGGTGTTCTGCAGTTCTTGAGGTCCTTATGCAGCCTACATTCTTCTTTCCACATTTCGGAGAAGACCTGTGTTTGTTGTGTTATGTTCAGGGTATTTTGGTATAAGAGGGAAGATACAATGGTATTTCAAAAAGTTCATGGGAAGGTTTGTATCATCTTTAAATCCTATTTTTCCAGGAACTTTATGCAGTACTCTCATAGAGGAGGAATGGGGTTACTTTCTTGGTGTAATCAGAGTCTCTGGGTAACTTTTTAAAAGACAGAAATGAGTTTGGGAGGAGGGGAAGCAGTCAGCAGAAGAGAAAAAGCACACACAAAACCCCCGGAAAAGTGGAAAACCCGGTCTTCCTACTTGTCTCTGTTAACACACCTTCCTGGAACTTTCATTTTTCTTTGTTCAGTTTTCAAATTTCATCCCGATTTTTAGATTTCCGACTGAGAGACTGAATTTTTATAGACATTGTAAAACAATCATACATTTTTTAATGCTTTGCCTGGTAATCAGATAGTGAATCAGTATACCAAGAGTAAAGTTCGGGTCTTAGATTGTTTTCTTTTCTGATCTATGTGCTGAATGCAGTAGGAGATACCATTTTACTATTAAAGAAAAGTATTCAACTTATTTTGGTTTGCTGTTCATTGGCCCTTTATTTTATTTTTTTGATTATTGTTGTTTTTGTTCTTGCTTCAGAGCCAAGACAACAGCCAGGAAGTCCCAGAAGCTTGAGCTTTGTGGGAGTTTTATCTACTGACAGCCATAGTTTTATTTTTTAAAAAATACACGTAAATTCAATTTTATAGGCATATCTGAGGACATCACACTTTTGACTTATGTTATTAATAAATACAGAGACTCAGAAACTCATTTCCAGTAGCACTAGAAATAGATTATCTAGTTCTGTTCCTAAGAAATGAAAAAAATATATATCCCAAGGAAGCAGAGTATCTGATAGAATGTTGCAAAATATGTAGTGATTAAGGAAAACCTACTCTCCTAGTTCTTAGACTACTGATGTTTTTTGTTTGTTTTTGCTTTTGTTGCTTTTGTTTTTAATTTGAATCATGTAAGTTAGGTACACACAACAGGCAACATATGACACTCTAAAATTTCCTAGGAAAATAAAAATAATTCTGATAATTATGGTTTTAGCTAATACTGGAGTTAACCTTCCTCAGACATATACCAAAGCTTTTGCTCCACAGGCTGAATCCTTTAGAGGGTGTCATTAAGAAATATAACGAGAACTAATCTGGTCCCTTAAGGAAAGGTAACTTGGAGCAAGTTGGATAGAAAAAGGCGCCTTTAGTTATCTAGGAAAACGTAAGGAGAGACCAAATAAAATCAGGGGCAGTATATCATGTGGGTTGAATAGATTGGAAAATGTCAACAGGACTTGGTGACCAAATATTTTGGGGGATGAGAAAAAAGAGAAACTAAATAAAACTCACTCTTTTGTGTTCGGGTTGGTAGACAAAGAAAATAAATTTGAATTCATTATCTAATTGGCAGCTGAAAATATCAGTCAGGAGTTCAGAAAAAGGATGAGGTATATCTCTTAAGAGTGGAAAGTTACTAACATGGAGGTGATTCTTTAGGTCTTAGGCTTAAAAGGCATGTACTATGGACTGAATTGTCTCCCTCCCAAACAGAGATGTTGAAGCCCTAACCCCCAGTGTAACTGCACTTGGAGATAGGGCCTATAAGTCATAATGAAGGCTAAACAAGGGTTTAACCTTAGGGGTGAGGCCCTGACCCAGTAAATTAGGAAGAAGAGACATCAGAGAGCTTGCTCTTTTCTTTTTCCATACAAACTCAGCAAGGAAAGACCATGTGAGGACATAATAAGAAGGTGGTTACTTGTAAGCCAGGAAAAAAGAGAGCCTTCACCAGAAACCAGATTGGCTGGAACCTTGATCTTGGACTTCCCAGCCTACAGAAGTGAGAGAAATAAGTTTCTGTTGCTTAAGCCATGCAGTGTGGGGTGTTTTGTTTTGGCAGCCCAAGCAAACTAAGACAGTATGTGAATGAAATCAATTTCTCAGGGAAACTGAGAATTATTAGAAGAGTTAAGTTGTTAGTAAATAGTCTTGGAAGATGTAAATTTACCGTTATTAGCAAATAATATTACCTGGATAATCAAAGTTATCACTTGGAATATACCAAAACTAATGAAAGGATAACACTGCATACAGTAACAAAGTACATATTTTAAAAAACTCCCTAAATACCATTAATTACCAGATTGAAAATACAATGGAAGAAGAAACACATTGTCAATAACAAGGAAGTGTACAATAAATAGTATTCACAAAATAAATTAAATAACAATTGTCAGCATGTAATAAAGAAAATTTAAAAACTTTACTACACACACAAAAAAGAACTAAATAAATGGATGATACAGTCTACTTTTTATAGAAATACTGACTACAGCCGTAATGCTAATTTTCAATAAAAAATCAATATAATGACTGCAATTATGACCAAAATATCATCAGGACATTCTTTCAGAATGTGGCAGTCATAAAATAATTAGTAGCAATAGCTCAGAATATTTAGAAAAAGAGGCTAACGAAGAATCTTGGTGCTTCAGATATTGAAATCATCATCATCATAACCATCCACAATAATTGAAACATAGCTGTGCTTAAAAAGGTAAACACTTAAATCAGTGAAATGGAAGGTCTAGAAACTGTTTCACATAAACATAAAATTAGTTTATAATAAAGGTGATACCATATACCTAGAATGGGAAAAACACTTGAATTTTTATGATGCCAAAAACACACAAAAGCATTGCAATGGTACTGTGACAACTGGCTTAGTCGTTAGGAAAACAAAAATATTAGCTCCAACCACATAGTGAAGTAAATTCCAGATAAAGTGACAATTTTAAATAGAAATAAGGAGAGAAATAAATAGGGAGAAAAGAAATACATACAATAGTGAAGAGGGGGAAAACATATATCTAAGTGTGAAGTAGAACTTTATATACGTGACACCAAAGTTAAAAACCATATAGAAAAGTCTGATATGATTACATAAAAATTTCAAGTGGTTATGATTATTAATAAAATAAAGCTGTAAGTAAATTTCAAAACTCGTAAAATTTGCAACATGTCTCAGAACAGTGTGGTAAAATTTAATGGGACAAATGATTAAAATTTCAATAGAAAAGATTAAAGAAGTAGAAAGGAAAGTATAATATAAATATAAATAAAAATAAAAATATTAAATCCCAATGCTAATCCAAACCTTTGGTATTAAAATAATAACTAAATATAGCAAATATCTATAAAATTGACAAAGATATAAATGAGGAAAAAAATCAGGGTTGGAGAGAATGGGAATTATCATGAGCCATGGCAGAAATGTAAATGTCTACAACTTACCTGTAGACTAATTTAGAAGATAAGACAGACCCTGAAGATTTTCACACTACTCCTGTACTTTCAGTTTGAAGGAACGTTTAAGAATATATGCCAAGATGTATACAGGAATTTTTTAAAGAATAACCTAAAAACAACTTAAGTAGTCAACAGTATTATAGTCACTAAATAAATTCATGTAATGGAGTAATATCCATTTATTAAAAATGATTAGCTACACTTAATTAACTAGACTTAACTAAAATTAACTAAATTTACTCACTCGGAAATATGTTCATGCTATATATAAACAGATTAGATAATAATATGTAAAGGAATAACCCTTCAAAATATATTTCTGTATATATGCATAGAAGGAAGTCTAGAAACATAGGTACCAAAATGTTAATAATATTGATTTCTGTGTGGTGAATTTTTTTTCCTATGTATAGTTTCTGATTAAGGAAACTAAAGTGTGTGTATGTATATATGCATATATATATATACACATATCTTGTTAAACAAAGTATTTTGTTTAGAAAAATAAGAATCATCAGTCACCCTAATATGGGCAGAAGAAAAGCAAGTAATTGAAACAAAAAGAAACAGAGGTTTAAGTGGGAAACAAGAAGTAGCACTGATATGGAAGCAGAAACTGCTTCCTGATTTATTAAGTGCCTGGAATGTGTCCAGCACTCTTCTAGGTGCTGAAGGTAGAGAAGTGAAGACTTGTAAGTCTTCACCTTGGCAGAACTTAGAGTCTAGAAAGGAGGGACAGGATGATGGATAGAACGTAATTTGCAATGCTTACTTGGAATGGTGTGGTGGTGGTGGAGATGGAGAGAAGTGGATAGACTCAAAATATATTTTGAATGTAGAGCTCAAAGGTCTAGTTGATAAGTTGAATACAGGAAAGAGTAAAAGGAAACTATTAAGAAAGACGTTTAGGTTTTTGGCTGCTGTCATCTACTGAAATTAATAACACACAGAGAGAAACATATCAAAAATTAAATATAGGATGTACTAAATGTGGAATAGTGATTAGGTCTTCAAGGGAACATGTCAGGTAGATTGTTGTATAAATATGTTTGAAGCTCAATTGAGGAGTCAAGGCTGGAGATAAAGATTTGGGAAATCATACAATAAAGATGGCTTTTAAAGTCAGGAGATTAAATAAGATCACTTAAGGGGAGATGGCTCAGGGTTGAGCCCTGGACCACTCAAATGTCACAGTGTTTAAAGAGCAAAAAATGCTGCCAAGATGACTGGAGAAAACTAGCAAGAATAAAGAACACAGAAGAGTTTGTCACAAAGTCATGAGAACAAGGGTTTTAATGAGTAAAGCATAGTCTTTGGGGCTAAATACTAATGATAAAACTGAGAAATGTCCGTTGGATTTGGCAACACTGATATTACTGACAAGAACCTTGTCAGTGTGTGTGACAGGGCTGGAAGCCAGATTGGAGTGGGTCAGAGAGTAATCCACAAGTCCAGATGAAAATGTTGCTAAAAGGAGGAGAGAAATGGATAGATTCGGGAAGGGATGGAGTATGGTGAGAGCCATTTTTTTATTAAGATGGGGTAATATTATGATAAGTCTTTATGTGGCTTGGATTGGCTTAGTGGAAATGAAGTGAGTGACGGCCCTGGAGGGAAAGGGGGTAACTGAGAAATAAAGTTGTTGAAAAGGTGGCAGAGGATGGGTCCAGGACACACATCTTGGGATTAAAATTTTCAGAGGAAGAAAGTTTTTTCCACTGTCAAGGCAGAGAATATGGCTATAAATGCTAATTGATTTATAGATTTAGTCATGGGAAGCTGTAGGAATCCTTGTTTAACTGAATTTTTTCTGTGAAGTAAAAGACAAACTCAGCATCTGAGAGCAGGGTGTAGGGGTACAAGGATGATTTGAGAATTGATGAAAAGGTACAGAATGTTAAACAGAGATCACTAGAAAGAATGCTTTCTGTGAACATGTAATAGGATTTCTAAGCAGTATTGTGTGTTCATTTGAGGTATGACTACATAAATATGAAGATTAACCTTTTGGCCTAATTGTGCAATTTTCTACTAGAATGTTAAGTTCTCAGGCAGAGAAATGAAGGATGTGGAGAGTTAGGTTCAACCAGGTTGGACTGTTTCCAGGTGAATTATGTAGAAGGAGGGGTAAGGAACAGAGGGTGCTTGCGAGGAAGGACATATGATGACAGCTCAATTAATCTAAGCTGCATAGGTAGGGACGTGACAGTGGGTTATGGGTAATAAGTAATGAGAACCAGTATTAATGGATTAGACACCTTGATTAAGTTAAATAATTATTACAGTAGTAGAGTGAGTTAATGTGAGAAAGATTCCATGGTTGGTAGAAACTGGGGAGCCCACCATCTTAAGAGTGTGTGGCTGGGAAGAAGGATTGGAAAAACAGATAGTTAGATATAAAGAGATAACAGAAATGAGATATTAGGACATCCAAAGGGTCATCCATGGTCATACTGAAGTCACAAAAAATGACAAGAGTTTTAGAGAAAGAAAGACTTTGTGACTAGGGAAGTAAGATCTTCAGTGAATTAAGGGCAGTCACTCAGAGAAGAGAAAAAACTAAAGGTGAGTGAATGGGATAATGTTTTTGAAGAAAGAAGGAGAATAGTTTGCAAGCCAAATTTCTGGAATTGGTATTGCTCATCTCCAACTTTCCCAAAGCTCTTGTACACATAATACTTCTATTTGTGGTGATGCCAACATTATCCTTCCACTTGCTTGTGAATAAACTGTAAGACTTCTTAATTGTCCTTGATTCATTGAACTGTGTAGGAACCTTTACATGATCTGGTAAGACGTCTACACTATGAATCCAAGGATTCAAGGATTGAAAACATTCAAGGATAAGTTGCATATTTATTGGTAAGAAAACTTACTGTTTAACAGGTGATATTGGCTGAGAATCTAGTGAGGACAATTACCCCTCCTCCAGGCTGTTTGTCTCACATAAGACATGTGGAGAGACAACTTCCACTCCAGGGGCTACATCAGAAGCTAGATCTTCCAGGCACATCTGATTAATACTAAGATTAGAAGGTGGAAAACATAGTCCAAGAAGAAACTGAGAATGGAGAGGAGTCTTCTAATTACAAGTTGGGTATTCTTGAAGGCATATTGAAAAGATTTAGAAGACAGGAGAGGAACAGAGTTTGGATAGTATTAGGTATGTGCCAACAAAGTGAGGATGAAGGAACCCAATGACACTGGGTGGGCATAGAGACTTAGGCATCTGGGAATGACTGAAGTAAATAGTAAACACTTTAATTCCTTCTGAAGCTGGATTTAGCTTAGGGTTCTTAGATAATGTTGGTAATTAGTCTAAGCTAGAGTTCTGCATATTTCTTATTTTGGTGTAGAGCAATGAGAGAACAAAACCTATTGCATAAAAGGAGAGATAATTTTGCATTTTCAAATTCAGAGTTACTATTCTCAAAATACAGATGATGTCATTTGTGTTTATGCATAGTCTGATGGACATAGCCTAAATTAGATAAATAAGGTTCATAAGATGTAGAAAGAGGGATATTACATGTGATAGGCTCTGAAGGAGAGCAGACTCTAAGATTCAAGTCATCATGAAAGCTGAATCCATTATCACCATCTTCAGGATCTCACAGTGGTCCCAGAAAGGTTACTAGTAGGACAATTTGAGAAGAGTTTTGAGAGTTGAGAACTCCTGGCTTATGAGAATATATACTTCACAGGAAGGGAATATAATACCTATACCAGATGGTATGATAGAATGGATGAAGAGAGGCAGAAAAGAGGGAACAATGGCAGGAAGTGTGCTTATAGTAAGGGTCAGTAGGGGATGATGAAGCCAGGACTTGGGTTTAGAGTTCAGTTTAAACAAAAAGCTAGTATTTAACAGTCGTGTGCTCCTACAATGTGTCAGACACTATCCTAAGGTCATTGCTAATTTAATTTAATCCCTGTTAAAAATAAAAACAAAACAAAAAACTAGGAGATGCATGTGATTCTTAAGTGCATTTTGTGGATTAGGATGGAGGCCTAGAGGGGTAAGGACCCTGCTAGGTTGAGCAGTCAGTGCCTGTGGGGGTCAGGATTCATACCCACTTTGTCTGTCTCCAGAGCTCTTTGTCTTAACCACTGGGAATGCAATAAAAGGAATTCAAGAATAGCATGATAAATCAAAGAGCACTGTTTTAGCAGAAAAATAACAATTCAGAAATATTAGAGAATTAATTGATTAAAATAAGTTATAGAAAAAGGTTTAACATATATCTGAGGTCATATCAGAATTATCATCATAAATACCAAGTATGGAAATTTTAATTACAATACTTACTATTTTTAATATAAGAATTGTGATCAGAATAGATCTGTGGACAGGCCTGGCTTCATGAGTATGCAATCTGTGAAGTCACACAGTGCTGTGGGCTTATAGAAGCCCAGTGCTTCATCTGATGCTTTAATATCATTACAGCATTATTCTTAATGAATTTCAAACAAGGGTCATTTTGCACCAGTCCTTGTGGATTATGTAACTGGTCCTGTATGTGGATAGTGAAATGTTTAACAAATTATGCCAACATACCAATATACTTAAATTGCATCTGATTTTAGCCAAAGTGAAAGCACTGAAAAAAGTTTACAGTTAAAAATTTGGAATGTATTATTAAAAAGTAAACACATGAGGTTGATCACATGTACCATGTTTCAAACAAAACCAACATATCTCTGGTTTTTAAGACAAGAAAGTCAACTGCAACTAATTAACTAATTGTAAGGTAGTTTGGAAAGATATCTAAATTCTTGGTAAGCTAAAGCCTCTGAGAGTGCTGCAAGAAGTAGCAGCCAAAGAAAAAAAAAGATTCAACTTAGTTCAGGAAGAAAATGCACAGAAGAGTGAGAAGGCAGTCCCAGAGCATCTGGCAGCTCTATATGGGAAGACAATAAGAGAACAGATGGAAATAGAAAGTAAAAAATTCACACCCATGCAAATCTTCTAGCCAGAAGCAGAGGATTCACCACAATGGTATAAGTCCTGCTGGACACATCAGCCAACATGAAGGAAAAAAGCCTTCCAAAATCTGCTAGGTTTTTGTTAATATCATTTTAGTTATTAGCCTGTGGAATGAAAGAATGCCAAGTAATCCTGTGGAGCCCCAGGCAGATATGTGCATGGTAGTGTGTGGTCTCTTAAAAAATTTCTGCTTCAATGTATATAGCGCAATACAGTACAGAGAAGGGAAAGTTTAATCCATCCAATAATGTATTTCCTTATTAAGCATGCCCACAGTGAAGATTTAGCGCTCCAAATAAAAACAATTTCATGAAAACAATGATAAAAGAATGGCCTGGTGCCAGATTGTTAGTTCGCTAGATAATATAAAGACAGTGTCTTAGGTCAAGATAGACTTCTCACATAGATCTATCGGTTACAAAAAAATCACAATAGCCTTTTCTTTTCTTTCTTTTCTTTTTTCCTCCTCCTCCTTTTTTTCTCTTAGCAGATATATGTGTGTGTCTTGTGCCTGTATGGAGACCTCATGATATTATCATAAAAAGACAATAAAAGTTGAGGGAAATTTAACCAAGTTAAACATTTTCTTTTTTTTTTACTCTATTGTTATATTTAAGTATACAAATCATGAAAATGTTATAAGCCAAATGTATTATGCTATTTTAAAAGCATAAATATTTGTTAAAAATTCTAAATGGATTAGAATTGACCTTTTTTTAAATTGCTTTTTCAGCCAAGAAATATGAGTATTCCCTTAAGTAGAAAAGCAGATTTTAGTTTACCAAAACCTGAGTGAGGACTCGGATTTTTAATTTTGATGTTGTTCTTAGACATTTCTGGATTATTTATTACCAAGATTAGCTTTTGAAAAATAATATTACATATCCAGAATAGTGTCTCTGCTGTTTAAGCTTCTATAAAATTGATGTAACACAAGAAGGACTGCATTGCCCACATCTGAATCAAGAAATTCATACCTGAGGAATCCAAATTATTTAAAGTTGATTATTTTTTACATTTCCTTAATGTCTGCATTCCCAGCAAAGAGCACAGTTACTTTTCACATAGTTAACATGCAGTAACATGCATTATACTGAAGTAAATGGTTTGGAATACTTTTCTCCACAGAGAGACTGTAGTCTCCATTTGTACTTAATGATCACATGCTATGTGCTAGATTGCTGGGGATTTGGGTTCTGATTTGGTTCAACTTTAAATCAATTATCTCATTTACAGAATGGAAATAATTTCCCTTCTGCCAGAAAAAGTTTCTTGAGAGTTAAAAGCCTCATTGGCTATGAAAGTAATTAAATTTAAAGTATTACAAAGTATTTTATTTTAATAAAACAAGCATATTCTTTGTTCATTTAGCAGCAATAAATTTTGTAACACTTGAATCAACAGTAGAACTCACAGTGCTTACACACCAGTTCATCAGATTTACTCCCTAGAGCTGCTGAAGGCTCAGTTTAATTTTAATTTTTGAATTTGCTAATCAACCATGTTATAAATCCCTTAAGTAGTTAATAATGTATTATTCACAATCTCTCATGCTTAGTTTAATATATGAAAGAGACTATTTTGAGTACTGTACTTTTTCACATAATTTACATACCCATAGTAAATGCCCTCATTGAATCTTAAAATTGCCTCATTAAAACTTAATAATATTCTATAACATAGTTTATCTGGCTTGCTTTTAAATTATTCCAGGTCATTTTCCAGCTACTGATTTTTTTAATGGAACACAACTAAGCTATATTCTTGACCAAAATACATAATTTCAGTTATTTCATTTTCTCTTTGTTATGCATATCCAGAATCCTTAACAATCTTTAATTGTGTTCATGCTTCTTTGGCTTAACATCATGAATTTAATTTTATATTAAATTTGTAGTCCTCAGTTATTATATTAAGGGGAACTATTAAATGCTTTTTTGTTATTTAAATTGTGAGAAAAATATTCATGTTTACGTTGCCTTGGGTTATCCTTCATTTGCTTCTTTTTATAATTTTTATTGAAAGACTATTTTTAGAACAATTTCACATTTACAGAAAAACTGAGCAAATAGTAAAGTTCCCATATACCTCCACCCAGTCTCCTCTATTATTAACATCTTACATTACTAGTATGTTACATTTGTAACAGTGAACCAATATTGATACATTAACTAAAGTCCATAGTTGGTTCGGATTTCTTTAGTTTTTTACCCAAAGTCCTTTTTGTATTCCAAGATCCTACCTGGATTCCCACACTACATTTAATCATCATGTCTCCTTAGATTCCTCTTGGGTGTGATAGTTTCTCAGATTTTCCTCGTTTTTGATGGCCTTGATGGTTTTGACTAGTATTGGTTAAGCATGTTGTAGGATGCCTTTCTACTGGAAATTGTCTGATGCTTTTTTTGTGGTTAGACTGAGATTATGCGTTTTGAGAAGCAACGTCATAAAGATAAAGATAAAGTACCATTTTTGCCATCGCCACCTCATATCAAGGCTATGTACTATCAACGTGACTTGTGACTCCTGATGTTGATCTTACGATGTCTGACCCGACGTTTGACAAGCTAAAACAGTATTTGTCAGGGTCAGCCACTGTGAATTTACACTTTTTATTTCCCTCTTTTAATGCTGTAGTCTTTGGAAAAAAGTCATCTCTAGGTAAACATAATTTATTTGGAATTCTTCTGCACAAAAAATCTGTTTCTTCTAATTTATTAATTATTTAATCATTTTGATATATCAGTATAAATCATACACAGTTATTTTACATTTAAGGTTATAATGCACTACTTTATTTTATTGCTCAAATTTTTCCAGCTTTTGGATATTGGGAGTCATTCAGTTGGGTCCTGTGCCCCTTTAAATGTCTCATTCCTGTGTGAGTGTGAGTGTGTGTGTGTGCGCACGTGCGTGTGTGTGCTTGTGCGTGCGTGTGTGCGTGCGCGTGTGTGTGCGTGTGTGCGCACATGATTTGAATACTTCATTATATTACAGCATTACAAGATGCTCCAGGTTCATCTTGAATATTTCCTTCTAGAATCAGCCAATTGCCCCTTGATCTCTCATTCTTTGTATTAGAGTAAGGCTTTATGATCCAAGATCTGGGCACTAGATATGCTTGTTGCTACTAGAGAGTCATTTCTTTTAAGCCCTCTCAGCTCAGCTGATAGAGTAAATAAATATATGTGTGTATATTAACCCATGTATATACACATATCAATAAATATTTCTATATATAAACTTCTGTATCTATATTAACTTAGCATTAAGTCATAGCGATATTCCCAGCTCTAATCCATTACCACATGGATGTTTTAGCCCCTTCTCTTCCTCATCTGTAAACTCCTACTGCAACAGTGAGAAATTTAGATCCCATTCTCTGACATCCATTTACTTAACTGTTCAATATCAGAATTGTTCATCCATGTTTATGTTGTAAACAACTTTGTGAACTAGAGTACAGTGCTGATATGCACTTGCTTTTGTCTTTGGTCTCACACCCTCCACTCATTTCCATAGTCACTTAGGTCACCATCTTTTCCTCACCCCCTTCAGTGTTGTTTTTCCATATGTTTGTAATAGAATTAGATTCTCTTGTCACAGACTGCATGCTTTCCTGAGATTCCCCCAAAATACTAAATGACTTTCAGAAATTTGCTTAGATTAAGGTTCATTCTTTGTTCTGTAAAGTTCCATGGTTTTTGACAAATGCACAATGGCATGCATTCATCATTATAGTAGAATAGTTTCACTGAATAGTTTTATTGCTCCAAAAAGTCCCTGTGCTTTACCTATTCATCTCTCTCCCCTCCCTCTGAATCCCTGGCAACCACCAATCTTTCTTCTGTCTCTATTGATTTGCTTTTTCCACAAAGTCATTTGCAGTCCATGCTTGAACAACATGGGGGTTAGGGACACCAGCCCACTGCATAGTCAAAAATCCACATATAACCTTTGACTTTGTTGTGCAGCCCTCACCCCACCAGGTCACTGGGCACCGCACTGCACACCTCAAACCCCTAGAGGATAGGGGGATGGGGACGGGGCATCTGGCTGTCACTTAACTAGTAGTTAAGTAGTTAAAAGCTAATTAACTATTTAACTGCTAATAGCCTACTGTTAGGTAGCCTACTTAACTATTTGTTTAGGCATGTCATGCATTCATTTTAATAAATAAAAGGTGCATATTGTAATCCTTAGAACAATTAATAAAAATATGCTGAGAGGTATAGGTAAAAAAGATTCAAAATGGAATGAAAGGTATAGGTAAAAAGATTCAAAATGGAATGTTACAAAAAAATGTGGCTAGCTCAAAAGAAGGTAGGAAAGAAAGGATAGAGAGGGGAAATCAAATAAAACAAATAATGAAATGGGAGACCTAACTCCAACCATGTCAATTAGTTATATAAAGTGTAAATAGAATAAACATACCAATTTAAAGGACAATTATCAGACTGGATACAAAGGAAGACACAACTATATGCTGCCTAAAAGAGATACACTTTAAATACAAAACAAAAAATTGGTCCACAGTAAAAAAATGGAAAATGATATACCATGCAAACAGCCATCATAAGAAAACTAAAGTGGTATATTAATAACAGATGAAATAGACCTCGAGACAAGGAATATTACGAGAGATGAAGAGGGATGTTTCAATATACCAGGAAGACATAGAAATTATAAATGTGAATGAACCTCATCACACAGCTTCAAAACACAGGAAACAAAACTAACAAAGCTAAGGGAGAAATATACAAACTCACAAACATAGTTGAGATTTTATATGACAGAATACCTTGATAGAAAATTAGTGTGAGTAGAGACTAAATAACACTATCATTCAGGATGACATGATTAATGTCACGGACACAATAAAATAGAGGTTACACAGTGGGCCAGAAAACATATCTCAATAAATTTCAAAATGCTGAAATATTCCTCTTACCATAAGAAAATTGAATTGGAAATCAATAATGATGTTATCTAGAAAATCTCCAAATACTGGAATCAAAGAAGAAATCAATACAGAAATTAGGAAATATTTTTAACTAAATGACAATTAATATATAACATTAAATTTTGAAGGATATAGTTAAATCAGATCTTACAGTCATATTTAGATCTAAAAATACTTATGTAAAAAGAAGAAAAAAATTAAAATTATTGACCTAAATTTCCACTTTAGGAAGCTAGTAAAGGAAGAATACATTAAATACAAAGTGATAGAAGGAAAGAAATAATAAATATAAGAGAAGGCATCAATAAACTAGAAAACAACAAAATTATAGAGAAAAGTAACAAAGCCAAAAGTTGGTCCTTTAAAAATATTAATAAATCTATAAAGTACTGGAAGAGTGATCAAGGAAAAAAATCACAAATCACCAATCTCAGTAATAAAAGATAGGTTAGTATCACAGATCTTATAGTTATCAAAAGGATAATGTGATATTATGAACAACTTTATACCAACAAATTTGACAATTCAGACAATAAAATGCATTTCTTAAAAAATACTATCTACTAAAACTCATAGAAGATAAAATGCACAGTACAAGTATATATGTTCATATTAAATATTTACACATTAAATTAAATTTGTTATCCAAACCTCTCCTGCAAGGTAATTCAGAGCCTAGATGGCTTCATTTGCAAATTCTATCAACTCTTTAAGGAGAAATAATACTATTCTCTTCAGAAATAGAGGAAAAAGAAACATTTTCCTACTTGTTTTATGAGGGCAGTGTAACCCCGATAGCAAAACCTAACAAATACATTACAAGAAATGTAAGTTATATACTAATATCCCTCACGGAAATAAGCTAAAAAATCCTTTTTCAATATATTAGCAAGTCAGTTTATAGAAACTGTTTTGTATTAAAATCTATTTAGTCTACTTTTATAGAATTATGTTTTTTATGGTGTTTTCAACTCAACTTTTATCATAATTATTATAAGCAGTAGTAACTAACACATGTAGAAATTAATACGTAGTGGGCATTTTATATATATTAACTCATTTGATTGACCACAAATTATTTTATTAATAAGGAAATTAAGGCACAGAGAACTTAAGCAATGTGTCCCATGTCATAAAGTTAGTGGTGCAAGGTTTAAACTCAGGTCTCGTGACCAGAGTCTATGCTGTTCAATACTTTATTATCATAACTCTTTTTTCTTTATGCAATTATTCCATTATCTGTGGACCACTGCTTATATTTGCTTAGTCTGCTCACTCTCTACTGTAGCTTATTTCATTATGTGTTTTGTACTTATTCATGTTTACCAATAAATACAGATATTTATTTGTGGAAATCCTGTAAAGCTAGTCTTAAGTTCACATTCTTCCAAAGAATAGACCTTGGTGCTACCATCCTTTTATGTTAACTTCTCTTTTTGGGTAACGTAGCACAGTTTTTATAAATTCACATCTGCAAACCACATGAATGCAGACCTGTTATTTTCAATGTTCAAGGGAGATGTTTTTCTCCTACCAGAGCCTAGCTCAAGACACACTTCCTCCTAATCATAAATCACTGATGATGACTTAAAAAAAAAAAAATTGAGTCCACTCTTTCCCTGGGGTATAAGTTATTAAGATTTCCAACTCCTAACTTTGTATGAGTTCAAACCTCATTTTTTGAACCTGTGAGTTCATTTTAACCCAAATTTTGTGTCACTGAGTTTAGCAGAAATGTTCAGGCTAGATGAAATAGCAGTGACAATGCACCAGTGTCGTCTTCGTCTCCTGTGAGTTTAATTTCTGGGGATATCTTTTACTTTCTTGCAAACCCCAAAATGTGTCTACAGGGGCTTTACTAGGCATTAATGACCATGAGATGGTGGCCTCTGTGGAACCATGGTTGGGGAATTGGAGAAGAGTCCTTCTGATTTTTTACTCTTCCTTCAGGGCAAAGGAGGCTTTCAAGGACCTGTGACTGGATAGGTCATAGCTAGGTGCATTTGTTTGTTTGGGGGAAGGTTAGTTAAGGAAGGTTTGTGACAAGGATAAGAAATGTGAATTGGAGAGAGGGCACACGTGATCGCCTGCCTGTCTCATTATTCAGGTCTTTACTCTCACTGGAAAGTCCTAGGCCATGGGCCCAGTACCAGTTGCAGCTTTCTAGTCCTCTGAGTGGTTAAATCTCTAGCAGATAGGGTCATGGACTGTGCTCTGTGGCATCTCCTGGACACCTGTGCCAGTTGACAGCTCACAGACTTTTCAAATTAAAGTCTGGGCTTACAATAATATAATTGTAGACTTTTAAAACCAGGAAAATTTCTGTGTAATTAGACACTTAAACCACACAGTTAGTTTATTTTTAGGTGGGGATTCTCTGCAGATAACTGAATATGTTATGAGAGTTTGTCTTTGCCTGCTTTGGAGCCTCTTATTGTTTCAAGTAGCATTTGTACATTTTCAGTATTTGCTAAACCCACTAAATTTAATAGTTTGAAATAGCTGGCCCCAGGCATCCTTACAAATTAATACTGTTGTACTACATTCCATTTTTCTTAAAATTAATATTTTGGCTCTCCATAAATTAACTTCTAGCAATCCAACAATACAAACATTTGTCCTTTTAATTTGAATTTCTTGACACAGGAGGTGTTTTCAAGGTAGATGAATGTATAATTATTCAGCTCAAGTACGGCAGATGAAAATGAAAGCATAGATATCTCTCTGACATACTGTCTTTTGCAGTTCCTGCTGGAAATCTGAATTCTAATTTCTTTTTGCTGAAGTACTCTCCTCTTATTCCTCTTTATTTTTTTGTGCTTACAGCCAATCTCCTATCAAACACATTTCATGGCATTACTTCCCTCCTTTCTTTTCTTCCTTCTCCTTCCCCCCTCCCCCTCCCTCTCTCTCTCCCTCCCCCCCCCCCCTCTGAAATTTGATGTATCTAACATTACAACCCTTGCTGGGAGCACAAATGGGCAAACACAATCTTTTTCCGTATTCTCTTTGCCTCAAGATCTCCTTTCCAATCCATCAAATGGATTAGGTTTGGCTGCCTACAAAAGAAAAATGTAAAATAACAGTGTCTTAGGAAAATATATCTCCCATCTATATCTATCAGCTTATTTTCCTCTCATGTGTAGGAGGAAGTTCAGGGATGTTACAGTGACTGTGTGTTCATCAGTGATATAAGCTTCTTCTATCTTTCTGCTCCGTTTTCCTATGACATCAGCTCAGGATCCACAGTGACTGCTGGAGCTCTGGTCATCATGTACGCATTCCAGTTGTCAGGAAAGCCTCCAAAGTATAAATCAAAAGGGCTATCTTCAAATAGAATAAGTTTTCTTCAAGAATCTGTCCTAGGCAAGGGGTAGAAACATCACCAATGATAGTCTAATATTTCGAAGATTAAAAATGGTGGAAGCTGGATAATCCTAATGATGTTCCACTGATTTCTGCTACAGAGATACCCAGAGTTGACCTGTTTCCTATCTTTTCTGAGGCTTATTTTTTAAGCTTTACCTTTGATTCTTGGAGCTAACTCATAGTGCTACAATAAACTCCATTTATTTATTTGTTTGTTTGTTTTTTCTTTTAACAGCCTGAGTTAGTTTCTCTTCCTTGGAAGCAAAGAAGCTTAAGTAAAATAGGAAACTTAATCAGAAAACTAAAACAACTCACTTATTGTTATCATGGTTTTTATATGTATGGAGGGTAGAGAGACTGAATGGTATTAGTGGTTAGCTTCTTTAGGGTAATGACCACAATTAGAAAGTCCATACTAATTATTATACTCAATATTTGTCATGTCAGGCCTCCCCAATAGTTCTTAGAGAACACAAATTATGCCATCTATTTAGGGAGAAAATATGATGCATCTTTCAAACCAGGACACATGTGAGTGAAAAGAGAGGCACTAAAATAATTAGCAATTATTAATTTACTGTTACTTGGACCATGCCAAGGAAACCAGAATATACATATATTTCTTTATTTTCACTTAACAAAATACCTAATAAATGGCTGCTACTTTAACACTGGTGAATTATGATTACATATATATCAATGTATGTTTGTACACTACATAAAAGTGTGGAAACCTGACCGCTTAATAAGATATGTGGATAACCAAGCACTATACTGTAAATCCACAAGAAGCTTCAGCAAGCATGCTAACCATTTCTAAGAAACAAGTTGTAAATACTTATGGTGGTCAACTTACACTGAACAGAAAAAGAAAAGTTACCTAAAAAGAGTTTTTACAAAAAATTCCCAGGTACTTCACAGTTCAATGGAAGCAATTTTAGCAGTAAGCATGGAAAAAATTACTTTCATGTGGGCATACGATCACTTTTATGCCATCTGTATGCATTTATTGAATTGCTTTACCAAATATATACAGTGTTTCTCTTACAATTGTACTTCTATTTTTTTTCAGCATGATAAACTTTTTATGCAATCCAATTTAAAATTTGTAACATATACCTTAGGTTGGTTTCACTAGAAAGAAACTCTGAGATGGAAAGCTGGAAACAGAAGATGGAACTGGGAGTGCCTAAGGGAGATGAACCTCTGGGATGTGAGGAAGGCAGAGTTGGGCAGAGGGAAAAGAGGCCTCAGGGTGACTGACACTTCAGCCTCACAGAATCCTACAGGGATGGCCATTCAAAGTGTCACAGAGACCAGGGCACTGAGTCTTTGTATCTGTCCAACAGCCAGTTATTAGTTACAGGAAGTTCCCTAGGAAGAAGGCTTAGACTTGGGCAAGGTAGACTTCATGGCTGAGAGCAGGTGCCAGTGAGGAATGTAACTGTACCAAAGCGTCAGACCTGGCAAGGGTTTTGGCTGGAGCACTACAGGATTCATGACATAAAGTACATTTTGCACTCATGGACACAAATTAGGACATTGAAAGTAGTTGTATATTGTAACCACCATGTTATATACACTCAGAATCAATAAGCCACTGTGTAAGACATCCTCTGACCATATTCAGTACTATCCCCTCTCTGCTAAGCTTTACTCTGTATCACAAGGGCATAAAGCATGGAAACTACATTTCCCAGACATCAATACCAGAGGATATGGTTTGACTCCAGAAGTGACGGGGGTCTGCATAAGATCTGAAAGGAAGAAGAGAAGAAAAAGCCATTATTCTCCAGTGGTAGGCAGTTTTATTCCCCAGAAATGTTTCACTGGGATTTCACAATGGAAAAACAGTTCAAGTGAGAGAACTTCTTTCCAGTGTGTCAATACATTTCTCTATGAAGAGAAATAGAATACTGTGGTCATATAGCCACTAATTCTTTTGGCCTGAGGCAATTTATGTATGTATTTAGGAATTCCAGTAAAGTATGACAGGAAGGGGGCACTAGTTGCCTGGGGAAAAAAGAAGAGAGAAGAGCCCACATGAGCGGGGTATCAGAGAAGGTTTCAAGGAGAAAGTTGATAAAAAGAGCATTAAAGATTGAAAGACTGGAGCAATTACAAGCCCTGAGAGAACTGGAGATGACAAGCAAGGGGATTTTTATAACATACTGTCAAGGCTGCTGATCACGAATACACAAACACATGTAGACTGGTACACATGAATATCTGGCCTATATCTGTGTTACAAACAAAGTGGAAGGACCAAAAAGTTTTTGCTTGCATTTGGCATAGTAAAATAAACAAGCAAAAGTGAAACTGTGTCTTAGACAATAGTTTAAACCAGAAGTGCATAAAGAGATATACTTTAAAAACCCTTTGAGATTTTATTAGATTATTAAAATACTCATAGACATTTACATGTTTTTTCAAATATTTAGAATAGATTGGAAAATGTTTTTAATAATGTGATGTTCCTAGAGTATTTATAATCAGGTGATCAATCAGCTGAAGAAACATGAAGATCCATCTTTGCAATGAAAAATTATTTCAAGTTGCATGATAACCAGGCTTTAAACCAAATGCAATAATTTCTAGGTGTGAAAACAATGAAAAAATTGAATAAGTGTGTAAACACTAAGATTTATTCTTTAAATATAAATATTCAGATAAACTTTACATAATACTTCATTATTCTATCTTGAGCTTTTTAAGAAAATTTAAACTAAAGAACAAGACCAAGAATGGAAGAAAAACACAATATTTGTCAATGAACTCTAGGGCTTGAAAGAGAAGGGATGTTTGATATTGGATTTATTAGAGACCTAAGCAATGATATCTTTCCAAAATCTTGTGTTGCAATGGGTTGCCCAGGCTAACTGCCTCTTAATATTTTTCTTACATGTTTGAAAAACATCAGATTTCAAAGTTAGAATCATTGAATTTGTAGATCACTATGGGTAGTATAGACATTTTCACAACGTTAGTTCTACCAATCCAAGAGCATGGAATAGCTTTCCATCTTTCTGTGTCATCTTCAATTTCTCTCAATAGTAGTTCTCATTGTAGAGATCTTTCACCTCCTTGGTTAAATTGATCCCTAGGTATTTTTTTTGTGTGTGTGACTGTTGTAAATGGGCTTATTTTCTTGATTTCTCTTTCTGTTAGCTCATTATTGGAGAATATAAATGCAACTGATTTGGGGACATTTATTTTATATCCTGCAACATTGCTGAAATTATTAACCAGCTCTAGGAGTTTTTTGATAGAGTCTTTAGATTTTTCTATATGTAGTATCATGTCATCTGCAAATAGGGACAGTTTGACTTCATCTTTTCCAATCTGGATGCCGTTTATTTCTTTCTCTTGCCTGATTGCTCTGGCTAGTACCTCCAGTACTATGTTAAATAGAAGTTATGACTGTGGGCAACCTTGTCTTGTTCCTGTTCTTAAGGGAAAAGCCCTCAGTTTTTCCCCATTCAAAATGATACTGGTGGTGGGGTTGTTATAGATAACTTCTATTGTGTTGAGATACTTTCCTTCTATACCTAATTTGTTGAGAGTTTTTATCATGAAGGGATGTTGAATTTTGACAGATGCTTTTTCAGCATCTAGTGAGATAATCATATGGTTTTTGTCTTTGAGTTTGTTGATGTGATGTATCACATTTATTGACCTTAATATGTTAAACCATCCTTGCATCCCTGGGATGAATCCCACTTGATCATGGCATATAATTTTTCTGATGAGTTGCTTTTTCTGATTGCTAATATTTTGTGGAAGATTTTTGCATCTATGTTCATCAGGGATATTGGCCTGTAATTTTCTTTTTTTGTTGTGTCTCTATCTGGTTTTGGTATCAGAGTTATGATGGCCTTGTAGAATGAGTTTTGGAGAGTAGCTTCTGTTTCAATTTTTTGGAATAGTTTGAAGAGAATTGGTATTAATACCTCTTTAAAACTTTGATAGAATTCAGCTGTAAAGCCATCCAGACTCAGACTTTTCTTTGTTGGAAGATTGCTGATTACTGCTTCAATCTCATTGCTTCTTATTGGCCTGTTCAGGTTTTCTCTCTCTTCCTGGTTCAGTCTGAGTAGTTTGCATGTGTCTAGAAACTTATCCATATCTTCCAGATTTTCACATTTGTTGTCATACAGTTGTTTATAATAGTCTCCAATGATTCTCTGTATTTCTGTGGTATTGGTTGTAATGTCTCCCTTTTCATTTCTGATTTTCGTTATTTTGGTCCTCTCTCTTCTTTTGTTTGTTAACCTAGCTAATGGTTTGTCTAATGCACTCCCCATCAAAATACTAATGACATTCTTCACAGAAATGGAAAAATCAATCTGAACATTCACATGGAACAATAAAAGACCCTGAATAGCAAAAGCAATCCTGAGCAAAAAAAAAATAAAGCTGGAGGCATAACACTACCTGACTTCAAATTATACTACAAAGCTATAGCAACCCAAACAGCATGGTACTGGCTAAAAATAGACCAGTGCAGCAGAATTGAGAACCCAGAAATCACCCCTCAGGCTTATAGTCATCTGATATTGGACAAAGGGAACAAAAACATACATTGGGGAAAAGAATGCATCTTCAATAAGTGATCCTGGGAAAATTGGATATCCATATGCAGAAGAATGAAATGATATGAACCTCTCACCATACACTAAAATCAACTCAAAATGGAGTAAAGACTTAAGCGTAAAATCTGAAACTGTAAAATTACTAAGGGAAAATATAGGTGAAAAACTTCAGGCACTAGGTCTGGGCACAGACTTTATGAACATGAGCCTGAAAGCACAAGCAATAAAAGAAAAAATAAACATATAGGATTGTATCAAACTATAAAGCTTCTGCACAGCAAAGGAAACCATCAACAGAGTGAAACAATAACCTACAGAGTGGGAGAAAATCTTTGCTAACTATGCATCTGACAAGGGATTAATATCCATAATATACAAGGAACTCAGGCAATTACACAGTAAAGCAACAAATAACCCATTAAAAAATGGGCAAGGGAGCTGAATAGACATTTTTCAAAAGAAGACATACAAATGGCCAACAGGTACATAAAAAAATGCTTAGCATCACTAGTCATCAGGGAAATGCAAATTAAAACCACATTGAGATATCACCTTAGCCCAGTTAGACTGGCTATAATAAAAAAGATGGTGAATAACAAATGCTGGCGAGGGTGGGGAGAGAAGGGAACACTTCTGCATTGTTGGTGGGACTATAAATTACTACAACTGCTCTGGAAAACACTATGGAGATTTCTCAGACAATTACAGATAGCTCTTCCATACAGTCCAGCAATCCCACTTCTGGGTATATACCCAGAGAAATGCAAATCATCATGTCACCTGCACTCCCATGTTCACCGCAGCTCTGTTTACAATAGCCGAGATATGGTACCAACCTAAATGTCCATCAATGGATGATTGGATAAGGAAGTTATGGTATGTATACACCATGGAATACTACTCTGCCACAAAAAAGAATGAAATTCTCCCATTTGCAACAACATGGATAAGCTTGGAGAAACTTCTGTTGAGTGAAATAAGCAAAGCACAGAGGGATAAATACTGCAAGTACTCACTCATAAGTGGGAGCAAAGAGAGAAAGAAGGAAGGAAAGAAAGACCACAGTGGTGCGTCGGACTTGCAGAGGGAGAGAACATACCTAGGGATACAAAGTGGTTTGGAGGAAAGGGGAGTTGGGGATAATAGTGTGGGGGAGACCAGGTACATTAGCAGTTTGTGGTAATGGGCATGCTGCCAGTATGGATCTGGCCTTCATATCTAGGGCATGAAGGGGGGTCAATCAGCTTTGTACCCCACGAATATTCATAACCAATAATAATAATAATAATAAAGTTATAATCAAGTTTTGGCTTTAGGGTAGACAATTTAATTGTTAAATTCCCTTAGGGTCGTACTCTCTGTTTCCTGGAGGGAGGGGAGCTGTGGTGGGAGTTTTTGTCTTGCAGTGGTGGAATTTTTAGTTTTGTAGTTATGA
Source organism: Cynocephalus volans (assembly GCF_027409185.1). NCBI lineage: Eukaryota > Metazoa > Chordata > Mammalia > Dermoptera > Cynocephalidae > Cynocephalus > Cynocephalus volans. The sequence goes on from NC_084461.1 coordinate 105,551,990, forward strand.
GTCACTTGTCTTCCCATTGGTCTTAATGAGATAAGGGAGGGCGACAAAGGGGCATTATCAATGGTCTCAGAAGTCGCTTGACCCAGAGGCATGGTGGGTGGCACTCCAAGTGGTGAAATTGTTGGGAATGTGGGTATAATACCCCTGACATTTGGAAGGCAGCTGAAAGTTTCCAGAAAAATCAGTCCTGTAGAGATTCTGAGGTCGATTTGGGGACTTTAGACTTGTTTTAGTCCGTTTTGTGTTGCTATAACAGAAATACCTGAGAGAGACTGGGTAATTTATAAAGAAGAGAGGTTTATTTGGCTTATGATTCTGGGACAGCTGCATCTGCCATGGGCTTCAGGCTGGTTCTACTCATGGCAGAAAGTGGCAGGCTGCAGGTGGGTACGAGCAGATCACATGGCAAGAGGAAGCAAGAGAGAGGAAGCAAGGAGAGAGAGAAGGTGCCAGGATCTTTTTAAGCAATGAGCTCTCGCGGGAACTAATAGAGCGAGAACTCACTCATTAATCCCCCCTCCCCCAGGGAGAGCATTAATCAATTCATGAGGGATCCGCCCCTATGACTCAATCAGTTTCCAACACTGCCACATTGGGGATCAAATTTCCACAAGAGTTTTGGAGGGAACAACACATCCAAACTCAATCAAGACTGTTTGAGTAACTGCCTCTAATAACATTTGGAGATGATATCCTAGAGAAGAGTCATGCTTTCTTCCTCAGATAAGAGAAATAGCATTAGCAGAAACCATCCACAGAGGACAATTGAATCCAGCAGAACAGAGGATTGGCAGTGGCTGATGACCCCATACAAGCTTGTGCAAAGTTATGCTGGAGACTCTTATGCTTTTTCAACATTTATTATATGCCAGACCATACATTAAGCATTTGAAACGCATCGGCTCATTTAATAAGTCTCACAAATTAAAGTAAATATTTTTACTGCCATTTCTCAGATAATATAATTGAGATGACATGTTAAATAACTTCTCCCTTGTCAAACAGCTTATAAGTAGAGAAGCCACAATTTAACTCAGGTGTAGGTAACTCTACAAACTATGCTCATTATATTATTGTGTACTGAATCCCGTTACAATGCTTTCTGCTTCATTTATTTAAATTCTCCAAGTGCTTAGTAAAGTGTCTTAATATGCCACATTTTTAACTAATTTTTAAAACAAAATGGCAAAGTGTTCTACTTTCATTGCAAAACAGTTATCATTGTTTGATAAAGTATCTCTTCTGATTTTTTAAGACAGATTACTAGTTCCCCTATTCACTGAACCACTATTATACTCTGTATTTTTCAGATTAGAAAACATACAGAAGGCAAATCTTTGCTAAAATACCATTTCTGAATATTAAAATGGGGAATTTAAAACATGAGTTAATTTAAAGGGTATGCTATCAGGACCAAAGCTTCCAAGGACATTTCTGTCACACACATTAAGAAAATAGGTAATTGGAAAAAAGAAAGAAAGAAAGAAAATAGGTCATTGAGATGAGATATTTCATGTCCTAATGATGATTTAGTTTCACTGAAAACTTTTAAAAAATTGAAGTTAAAAAAGTCACTCTGAAACTAATGGTCATACATTGGGAAGAATAACAGAGTCCTAAGTTTCATGTAGCAAACAATCTTTGGTATTCATGGTCTTCTATCTAATTTCCACATTAGGGTACCTCAGAAAGATTGTGGAAAAATAGAATTAAAAGACAATATGAATCTTTTCATGAACTTTTAAAAGTACTCTTGTATGTGGCCAAAAAGGCAGTGCACAGAGTAAATGAGCCAGCAAGTGTGGCTGCCTCATGACCAGTTCAGTGATTGATCCAACTGCTGTCTGGGCCATAATATTGGCACTGTGCAAACTAACAGCAATAATTCAAACAGAAACTGTATATTTAGACTGGGAAATATACAAAAAGACTTCATGACTGTGTAAGTGAGTAAATACAAAATGATTTGTTATACTCCCATTATACTGACTTAGGTGATTAGCAAGCATCTCCAAGTTTTTTTTGGACATAGATATAACATGAGTTGAAAGATGTAATAGATATTTTCAGAGTCTTATTCACAATTAAGTAGTATCTAAGCTATGGAAAAATGAAGACCACTTATCAACATTAAAATAGTTAATTATATGTGTACATTAAACTAGGGGATTGAGTGGAATTCTGCCACGACTGGAGGCAATATCGTTTTTGCATGCTGATGTAAGATAAGTTATTTTTCATCTTCAAATACTGTTGAAATTTTCTCTACATAGGGGAAATTGATTTTGCATGGGAAAATTATGTTATTGCATATGAAGTGGTCAATATTTTAGATTTTTACTATAAAAAGTTTTACTTGATTTGAATAACTCATCAGACTATGTGGAACAACATGGACATTTCAAAGTGAAATTATCAGGGCCCAGAATCTTATATAACTAAAGTAGATAGATAATTCCCACTTCTGAGCCAGAAGGACAACAAAATATTGTTTAATAATTGAAGTATAATAATGGTGGCACATTAATGAAACTACAATTACATAATTATTGTGTCAAATAAAGAATGCTTGAAACATAAATAAATGCATTCATGGAAAAGAAACACTAATAATGATTGAAAATTGCTTTAAAATTAAAGTATTTAAGTACAGTAATTTTAGAACAAGGTGTTTTTAAAATTAAAACTTATTTTATTTTCTAATTATTTCTTATACTGTAGGCAATATAGAAAAGTAGAAGCAAGAAAAATATCACCATCATATACCATCAGACCTTCTAGTACCTATCCATCCCTTTCTTTCCCTTCCACTGTCTCCTTAATACTGAAGTTGCAATGGCCAGTCTATATGCTTAGACAAATTCTCCTTTCTTAATCCCAATTCTTTATATTTAATTGCCCACAGAAAAGCACTATAGCCCGTGAGACTTTAAGATGTCCCAAATTTGAACAGAACATGGCAATAACACGTCATAAGATGGAAGAGAAAAAGATTTTCAGATCAGACTTCATCACCCTGGAATATACTCTGTAACATAACATAATTTAGGTCTAATCTGGTCCCTAAGAGACACGGACTCAGGAAATTTGTATGGAGTATGCAGAATTTCTAATGCTGAGTTTGACCCTCCCTAACCTTAGGGACCCTCCCTCCCTAATCTCTAGGATCCAGAGATTACCCACTCTGAAATGAGTTGCAGTACGGCTAAAATTAAGCTAGTAAATATTTTCCAAGGATACGTGCTTTATCTTTCTTTTTCTTTTAAGGCAATATCTCTAGGATGGTTCTCTTGGTGTTTATATTTAGTTAAGCCAATAGGTAGGCCTGGAATGTTTTCTTAGGAAACTGGTATAGCTTAACTTATTTCTATCAATGACATTTTTGCTTAGTGAACTTCTTCTCATGAGTATCTCAAGACTCTATCAAGAAGGGAAACTATTTTTCCCTAACAGTCAAGCAATGCAGTCTCCAACTGAAGCATGTAAACAAGTCAAGGCCCTGAAATACCAGATCTTATTTATTTTCATCTTATCCCTTTGTAATTTCTATTTTGGTTTACATGTTTTATGATGTACGTATTACAGAAAAATATAAATGCCAACCGGTTGGCACATAAAAATATATATGCCTGTGATAAATGGAATATATTTTTAAAAAGTAGATAAAACATCAGCAAGTATATACCAAAATTGAATTTGACAACAGATAAAACATACTGTTGCATGTTGATATCCCTAAAAATGTGAGCTGCATTATTTTGCACAGCGTGTATTTTTAAATTAGTTTTCTCTGCTTATATTATATTATTAAAGAGCCAGTAAAGACCACGTATTCTCTTCAGGTTTAGTGTTGAACTGCTGTTAATGCAATAGCTGCTCACTGAGTTTGGGGAGGCACCAAACAGCTATTTAAGTTAGGTTCTTAGTAGAGAAAATATAAACTTCAAAACAAACTTTTTTTTTAGGATGTGGTACCAATCTGTTAAGATAGGCTTAAAGTTTTGCATGATGTGCTTGATAATTTCATTTCAGTAATAATAGTATTTACATCTTCTTTAGTGAATGACCTACCGCTTTATTCAGCTGACAACTGGGCATGGCACAAAGAGATATTAACATGTTTTTACCTACTCAGGGCAAACTAAGTCAGTCAGTCTGCTTCATGGGCTGATAAATATCACCTCCCACCAGCATCTAAGTAAAGTTCTTTTAAAATTAAATCAATGTACATTTGGACTAACAATTGAATAGCACCTTAATCTCAGATTAACATAAGTAAAACACATTTGCAAGGATTATGGCCTGGGTACTTCCAAATGGCCCTTTTGTTTAGTCACTTCAGCAGGATTTCTCTTGAAGAGCAATAACCAGTGGCTCTACCTGGAATACAAGGGCTTGTGGCTTTCACGTTTTTGTTAAACTGAGTACAGCCTGCTTCTACTCGGCAGGCAGCTGGCAGTTCAAGCAGATCACATGGTGAGAAGGAGTGTGTGGCGGGGGGAGAGAGAGAGATGACTTTTACTTTTTTGTATGATTATTTTTTTCATTTTTAGTCCTTTTTCTTTAATATTAAAATAATTAAATGCTAGACATTTTTACTGTTTCATAGGTTCAGTATAAAGTCAGTATAAAATAGTCTCTTCTCAATGACTTTAAGGCATTTTGCAATTTTCTGTTTTTTCGTTATTGATCCACAGGTATCTAGGGGCGTATTTCTTAATTTCTATTGAACTAAGAAGTTTTGGTCATTTTTTATTATTTACACCTGATTTTATTAAATTTTGATCAGATGATGTAGCATGTAATTTCCATCTTTTAACTTTGGTAGTTTCTATGTGGCTAAGAAAATGATTACATTTTTTGTAACTATTTTATGGACATAAGATAAAATATCTACTTTCCATTTGAAGGATGGAAAGTTTTATATCCATGCACGTGTGTGTGTGTGTGTGTGTGTGTGTGTGTTTTCAAGGTTGCTGATTTTTTTAAAATTCAATTTTTATATACCCTTACTGATTTTTGCCTGCTAAATATGCCCAAGATGGAAAGAGGGATACTTTAATTTCCTTCTCTAAGTTTAATCAAGTTCTTCTTGTATTTTTAACAGCTTCTGCTTCATGTATTTATCTGCTATTTTGTTTGGCACACACAGTTTATGAGTGTTTTATCTTTTTCATAAGTTGTAAATTTTATTATTGAAAACTTTCCAGTTTCACTTTCTTTAGTTCTTTGAACCTTAAATTTCACTTTGTCTGAACTTACTTTATTTCTATTTGCATTTTCTCTTTATTTTCTTGTTTGAAATGTTTATTTTAAACATCAAATAGACTGTGCATGCGTGCGTGTGTGTGTGTTTGTGTGTATGTGTGTGTGTGACTTTAAACATAAAGTCTGTGGTGTCTGTATTTTAATAGGAATATTCGACCTTTCACATTTAGGGTAATGACTGATATGCTTTATTTTATCTCTTCTTCCTTACTTCAAGTTTCCTATTTATTTCACATTATAGTTTTTTGTTCATTTTTTATCATTTATTTTATTTATTATATATTTAATTGTTTTCTTTCATGAATTTTGAAACTTTCCATACTTTTGCACACAGCATTGACTCTCCTCCAGCTTCCACACCTGTTACTGTTTACATGTTAGATCTGGATTCCTTCTTTCAACTGTTTACATTTTTCCTCTTGTTTTCTATATCTCAATACTTTTCTCTGTTGTTAAAAAAAATTTTTTTCACTTGATAGTTCAGGTTTTCCTGCAAGTGATCATGCTGTTCTTCAAGCTTTTAAATTTTGGGGGAACCTATGTTCTTTTAAGATCCAGAAAGTCTTTTTTCTTGTGTGATAATGGTATACTTGGATTTCCTTAATGTCCCTTCTGCTCTTTTAAATTGAAGGTATTCTCTGGATTGTCCAAAAGCTCTATGTTACAATGCATGCATTCCGACTGATCTTCCTCTATCAAGCTGCTGGGCACCCATAGATGTACTACTAGTTTTTTGTTGTTGGCTCCCTGGGGCTCAGGTTCAGTTGCTGGAGTTCTCTAAGAGGTGACCTCCTGATCACCTCATCTGGTGGAAGATGATTTTGGCATGATAGGCTGCAGCTGCAGAAGCAGGCAGGTTCCTAGGTGTTTGCTGAGGTGCTTGGTGGAAGCTTCTCTGCCATCCTGACTTCTTATGTTCTTCCTGTACAGAGAAAAGCCAAGTCTTTTTCTTCCTATCGTTTAGTGAGCTAATGGGAGATCAGGAATACTGGGGAGGAGGAAGGAGCAGTGTTGACTTTCCTTCAAAGATATGACAGATCTCTGAAGGGCTCTGCTTTCTACTCCTAAGCCTCGGGCTCCCCACAGTTGGTCTCCAGACACTAGCCTAACCACTGGAATAAGGATACTTCTAATTCCTCTCAACCAGAACTTCCAAAAAACCCCTAACTCTTAACTTTCTCTTTTGAATCAAGGAGCTATGGGGGAATGGGAGGACGGTTATGTTTCCTTCCTCTCTCCTCATCAAAAATTACCAAACTCATTGAAGTGAAGTGTGTAATATTCCAAGGGGCATATTTCTCTTTCAACTTAAGCCCTATTTGAACAATGAACAGATTTGATTTTCTCCATTGGCCTGGTGATAGCACATGCCCCAGTTCTGAAGCAAGAATTTCCCTGTGCTTGGCTCTGTAAATAATGCCTGAATATTTCACAAATTCATCCTGATAGTATTAGTCGTTTAATCATAAAATCATTACAAGTTACATCTTCATTAGATTTGACCATTTTATTTCAAAGTAAAAATAGAATAGATTTATGCTTATGGGTTGCAAAGACCATCGAAAGTTTTGAACTAATTAGCCAGCCAAAGTTATATTTTACGGTGTTTATAGAGAATTGGATTTCCTTATTAGCATTCATGATTTATAATAAATAAGAGAAGAGAAGTGACTGCATAAAAATGTAATCTGTGTCAGCTCAATGATTGGACTTTTAATTATGAAGCATCTTCTATGTCAAAGAAAAATGCCCTCTTTCACATTGTTAACTTGTTAATTACTATTATTAGATGTTCTTCACTTTTTTCTCTTGATTTCCCCCTCTTAATCAAAGTTCTTTATCATGAAGATAAGAATATTCTTTTGAATACTTATGGTAAATAATGTTGAAATAGCATGCAGCTAATTCAGATTATTAAATAACAGGAAAGGTTAGCCATACCACTGAGAAAATAAAACTCAGGGAAAACTCAGAAACATTAAAAATACTTTTCTGCAACATTAGGGATTTCTTTCTATCAGATAACTGAATTTTCCATTCTTCTAAATCATTTTAAAACTCTATTTCTTCAATAAAAATTAATTACTTTTATCCTTTCCTAGAACATTCCTAATTTCTCAGAAACTGACCTCCTTTCTTCAAATCTTCATCTGATTTTTCTGCCTGAAATCTCTAAATTATCTTGTACATCTCTCTCAGATCAATCTAAAAACAACACTTTTCATCAACTTCACCATAAAACTTACCAAACTAACTTCAAGTCATACTGATTTTTCAAAATTATATAAATAAATACATACTGTAGGAGGACCTTATAGCTTGTGAAAGCCCATGTCAACACATAGGACATGCTGTATCATGCTCGATATGTGTGCCATGATGAGAAAAGAAAGAAATGATTCTCACATTTATCTGTGTGATATCAACTGAGGCTTTTCCGCATGTCTTTAGGTAGTTTTCCTATGGCCAAGTTGTGAAAAATGTGAAGTGCTTTTCCACTTGACATTTTAGCTCATATTCTTCTCCTTCTTCATCCATGTTTCAATGGCACCTAAAGCATTCATGCTGCCACGGCTCTGCTTTAGGTCCACTTATCCTATTGCGGTGCCTCAATGCCTGCATAGAGACTGCTAGCCAAAAACCGGCCTGTCCCCTCTAAATTATATATCCCAGCCCCCCTTGCAGTTAGGTGTGAGCATGTGACTGAGTTCCAGGCAATGGGTTGTGAGCAAAGGGAATGGCTTCACTTCCTGGGTGGGCTCTTACAAACTTCTCACGGGTGGAAGCTCCCTGGTCTTTCCTTTTCCTTTGTCAACCCTGATAGCTACATGTTGAAGACAAAGGAACCCATCTATGGAAGGTGCTCACACTCCTGAGTCACTACTTATAGAAACTACTTTCTAGGAAAACCCTTTTGGACTATACATAATAGAGAAATAGTCTTCTATCATGCACTAGACATCAGAGTTTAGACTAGCTATCTAAGATAGATTAACAGCCTAAATATCACAGTTTCTCATGTAACATTTCTGCTCCTCCACTAAGCTTCATCTTCCTTTTCCCTAACAAAATTTACCAATCCCTAATTCCATATTTTGTCCACCAATAGAGAATGAGCAATGAAATGAATTATTTACATAAGCTAATCTACAATTAAGAAAATATATTAGCTATAATTTTGGAACTCTTTCCACGATTGGGATGATTCCCTTCTCATTATCAAGTTCTAATTAATTCATTAATTTTTAATAACAAAATAAAACTTCAGAATGCTGAGAGATAAAAATAAGGCATAAAGGTTTTTTTAAAGAAGTACCCCTTATTCTTTATCCAAACCTTTTAAAATGATTTCCAGATCTTACGCAAAGAGGGTCCAGCTTTCTGCTTACTGAGGTTTTTTTTTTAGTTTTCAAATGCTAAGCATATCTGAGTCCTTCCCTCAAAGTGTTCAGGTGGGCACACACTGTTGTTAGAAAGGGAGAAGTATTGTGACCCTTTTTACTACACTCCAGAGGAATGAATTATGGGCAGTGCCAAATCCATTTATAGCTCATCACTTTATTGGAGGCATGTTCAATGAGCAAGTTATTCTCTGTTTTTTGTTTGTTTTCACCATTTTTATAAGTTTTTTTTTTAATGAATAACTTAAATAGTAATATGCCATGGCACTTTGGCAGACATTTGTTATAAGTCCTTAGAAATTCATTTCTATTTATTGCAGCATGTGGAATTTATTTTTTTTAGAAAGTAAACGCAGATTTTAATATAACTTGCCTCTAGTCACAATTTGTTAAATTTGCATTTTTTCAAGAGACAGAAGTATATCATAAAATTTATGATGCATGTCAGAATGGTTCATACTTCTAAAGCATAATCTCTCCAAGGATCTACCGGAACTGGTAATATCATGTTAATATTCTGCTAATATTCCATAGAGTCCATTAGTCTGATTAAAATAGACTTGATAGTTTAAAATTGTTTTCAATATGTAATATATTTACATCGTTCAAAATGCAAAAGATTTGAAAAGGTATACGGTGAAAATTCTTCCTTTTTCTCTTCAAATTATATCAAGCCACTCAATTCCCTTCCCCAGAGGCACTACATGTTATCAGCTTTGTATGTATTCTTCCAGAGATTTTTCACATTCATTCAGATGCATATATGTATATGTTTTCTTTCTCTTCCTTAGTTATACAGATATTGGTATACTGTTCACAAAGAACAGCTAATTTGTCTTTTTATTGCTGCATTGTATTCCACTAGTTATTTAGCATCATTTATTTAACTAGCATATTAACTATATGAACTCTGTTGTTTCCAATCTATGATATTAAAAAGTGCAGTGAATAACTTTGTACCTATGTCATTTCACAAGTGTGTGTGCATATGTGTAAGATGAAGGCATAGCGGCATTTGGGCTCTTCCGTAATATTCACAGATATTGCCAATTGCTTTCAATAGGGGTTGTACAAACAGATGCTCTCACTGACAGTGTATGGACACTCTGCTCTCCACACCCACTCCAGTTCATTTTTTAAAAATCAATCTTTTCGATTATGGCCAACCTGGAAGTGGAAGATGGTATCCCAGTATTGTTTTAATTAGTATTTCTATTTTTAAAAAATTAATTTAAGCATGTTCTTATGTGTAAAAGCAACTGCACTTAATTTCCTTTCAAATGCTTGTATTATTTGCTGATTTTTTAATTGGTAGCTTGCCTTTTTTTCTTGTCTGAGGTATGAGTTGAAATGCACTTTCTCAGATTATTGTTTGTCTCAGACTTTACTCAAAGTGATGGTTCATGTACAGAAGATGATTTTTATTTAATCAAAATTATGTCTTTCCTTTAAGACTTGTAGGTTTTGACTCATTAGAGGTTTTGAAAAGAAAAAGTGACATACACTCAGCTAAATATATATTATTTTCCTTTCTTATATGCAACAAGGTGTAGCCATGGGACTAAATTAGCAGCAATGAGATGTAATCATGGTACTTCAAAGAGGGCTGCCTTAAAGATTACTCACTTGTAAGGATTTCTGTCCTTTATCCTTTTATTTATTCCTTCCATCTGGAATGTGGACATGCACAATATTCCAGTAACCTTATTGGACTGTGAGGTGATCTTTAGAATGGAAATTATTCACTAAATATGGTTGAGCAGGAAGATGGAACAAGCCTGAATTCCTGAGGATTTTGTGAGACAACCTTAGCAGCCCTGAATGCTTATCTCTGACTTCAATTACCCAGTAGAATAAATAAATCCTTTAACTCCATCGTTTTTGAAAGGTCCCTTAGGCTGATTCTTTCCACACTCTGGGAAAATTATTTTAATAAAAACAACCACCACCACTATTGAAAATCTCAGGAAATTGTTCCCTGTGGAACTGAGTGAGTTCTCCTGGGAACAGCTTTGGAGCTTTCTGTTCTTCTGGCCTGACTCCCTCACTGGGCATAATCTCTGCCCCACTGCCCCAGAGCTGGAGGCAGGGACAGTGGTCTGCTTGTCTTGGACCGATGCAAAGCACTGGGTGGGAGATAATCTCTAGCCATCCTGGCTTGCTTCTTTCAACTTGGAACCTCTACCCTGTGAGCCAGCTGGGGTGAGGATGATCTAGTCTCCAGTAGATAGAACTTGTCTCACCTACGATGGAACTTTCACCCTATGAGTAAGGCTGGTAGAGAAAGGGAGCCCTAACCTCTCAGCTGCATGCTTCTGGAGTTTAGCTTCAGCAATACAGAGATGCAGGGTGTGGGCTGGGGAAAGATGAGATATGCTGGTGGTCCTCTCCTGCTGGGGATAGATCTTAGCCCTTAACTGGGAGCTGGGAGGAAAAAGCTCTATCTTCGCAGCCACACTTACGTCGGAGGTAGGGTCTGGGGGCCCAATAGTCAGCCTCAACCCATCCAGTACTCTTACCAGGTTCTTGACTCTGCCACAGGAAAGATTTCAAGGAAAGAGTCACAGTAGAAAGTGAGAATAAGTTTAATAAAATAGATAAGAAATATAGGATCCACGGAGAGAGTGAGGCATAGCTCCAGAGAATGAGCAGTGCCCACACCAAGTTTAACACAAAAGTATGTTCAGTATGGGCATAAAGTCTAACACAAAAGCAAGAAAAACATACTTAAAGTTCACTACAAAGTGCAGGCTGGCTCAAGATAATGAGCAGCTGCTTGCTGAAAGTAAGCTATATACTAAGTAAAATACACACACCTCACCCAGTGAAGTGCAGTTTGCCTACAGAAAAGTTAGCAATAACCCTGTCTTCAGCACTGATTCAGCTTTTGTAATTTTTCTATCTCTTGCATATTCAATTAAGGGGGTGGTTCCCAGTTGTATGCACCAGAATGTTATGTGCTCTCTATTGAGCATGCCCAGTCACTAAACTGTATAAGCCAGCCCCCTTTTGTGTCATTTCCCCATGTTGATGCTAAAAATAGGTCTAAGTGGCAACAGAACTTTCCTCCTGGGGAGAGGGCAGACGAGGGGGCCTGAGACCTCAGGGTGTGGCTAGAAACCCAGAGGCATGTCCTGAAACGTGAGCCCAGGGAAACTGAGCACATCCTGTATCAACACCAGCAGAGTGGAGCTTCTGTCATGCTGAGATACAGACAAGGGCGAAAATGTTCTGGCTCAAGTGCCACAAAATCATCTTACTCTTTCAGAGGTTTAACAGGGTATTTTGAATACATGTTTCTTAGTCTTCTGTATGCCCTTAGAACAATCTCTTGAAGCTTTAAATAACTGTTTGCTTGTGTTTTTACATTTTTACCAATTGTGTTTGATCTGAGAGAGAGTATGCAGAGCTTCTCATGCTGGCGTTCAGAAATTGTCTCTCCTTCCATCCTTAATTGTTTTTAGCGTCTTGTTTATTTGTATGTATTATATTTCCTATGTCTCATGTTTTAAGCAATATTCATTTTCTTTTTATTCCTTTAATTTTGCCTTTATATAAGAGTTTTGTTTTCTTCTACTTCTATCTGGGCTTTATCAGCTCATCCTGCATTTCCTCCACTGATTTTGTATCTCTTCATGTAGAAAACTCATGCAATAAATTTCTTTAGAAAAATCACAATGACATATACGATCCAAGATTTTATCTGTTTCATGACTCATTTTTCTCATCAGTGTATTCTTTTAGTATCTGTTTTTTTAAAAATTTCTTTTCTCTAATTTTTGTGTACTCTATTTGTGTAAATCTATGATGGTATACTTTTTATTTCTTATTTGTGATAAAGCAAAGCTTTTTCTGCATAGATTATTTGTATCTGGTCTATGTGGGAGAGGAATCAAGGTCATACATTGGTCGAGAAGGAATTTTTTCAATATGATTGTTTTGTGTGAGTTCATTTGGCTTTTACTGTCTTACCGATGAAATCAGAAGGCTGTGAGATTTTATATTATTTTATTTGTTATTATTTTATTTTAACATAGTTGATTGTACATATCTGTGGGGTACAGACATGAATAGTGATACCTGTGTGCAATATGTGATGCTCAAATCAGGATAATTAGTATTTTCAACAGTATAAAATGTAATCGCGTTTCATGGTCCACTACCAATTCCTACCTTATTCCCTCTCCTCCTCCCCCTTTCCCACCTCTGACAACCTCAGTTCTATTCTTTCCTTTGGAAAGTTCAATATATTATTGTGATTTTTATATCTCTATTTTTTATTTACTTATTTATTCATTTATTTTATTCACTTGTTTATTTTTTAACTCCCACTTATGAGTGAGGACATGCATTATTTCTCTTTCTGTGCCTGGCTATAACACTTAACATGATTTTCTCTAAGTTCATCCATCTTGCTGTGAATGGCAGGATTTTCATTCTTTTTTATGACAGAGTAGTATTCCATTATGTATATACACCACGTTTTCCTTATCCAGTTGTCCAACAATGGACATTTAGGTTGGTTGTAACTCTTGCTTACTGTAAATAGAGCTACAAAAACAAGGTGGGGAGGGTATCCCTTAGAAATGATGATTTCTATTCGTTTGGGTATATACCCACCAGTGGAATTGCTGGATTGTATGGCAGTTCTAGCTGTAGTTGTTTGAGGAACCTCCATACCATTTTCCATAATGACTGCACCAATTTACCATCCCACCAACACTGTAGGAGGTTTCACTTTCTCTGCATCCTCTCCAGCACTTGTTATACTCTGTGTTTTTGATACTAGCCAGTTGAACTGGAGTGAGATGATATTTCAATGTGGTTTGATTTGCATTTCCCTGATGCTGAGTGATGTTGGGCATTTTTTCATGTCTCTGTTGGCCATTTGCATATCTTCCTTGGATAAAAGCCTATTCAGCCCCTTTGTCCTTTTTTAATCAGGTTATTTGATTTTTTACTGTTCAGTTGTTTGAGTTCCTTATATATTCTGGATATTAATCCTTCATTGGATGCAGAGCTAGCAGATATTTTCTCCTACTCTGTAGGTGTTCTTTCCTCTCTGCTAATTGTTTCTTTTGCTGTGCAAATTTTAGTTTGACATAATCCCATTAGTTTATTTTTCCTTTTGTTGATTGTACTTTTGGGGTCATATTCATAAGCTCTTTCCCCAGCCCTACTTTTTGAAGTGCTTCCCCTACGTTTTCTTTTAGTTTAATAGTTTAAGGTCTAGTATTTAAGTCATTAGTCCATTATGAGTTAATTTTGGTATATGGCAAGAGATACAGGTCTAGTTTCATTCTTTTACAATTTAATGTCCGGTTTCCCCAGCACCATTTATTGAAGAGGAAGTCTATTCCCCAGTGTATATTTTTGGTGCCTTTGTCAAAGATCAGTTAACTATAAGGACGTGGGTTGATTTCTAGATTCTCTACTACGTTCTATTGGTCCAACTGTCTCTTTTTATGTCAGTACCATGCTGTTTTGGTTACTATAGCTTTATAATATAATATGAAATCAGGTAGTATTATGCCTCGGGCTTTATTTATTTATTTATTTTGCTCGGGATTGCTTTGGCTATTTGGGGTCCTATGAGGTTCCATATGGATGTTACGATTGTTTTTCTATTTCTGTGAAGAATGTCATTGGTATTTTGACATAGATTGCATTGAATCTGTAGATCACTTTGGGTAGTATGGACATTTTCACAATGTTAATTCTTCCAATCTAAGAGCATGGAATGTCTTTCCATCTTTGTGTTTCCTGTTTAATTTCTTTATACAGTGATTTGTAGTTCTCATTGTAGAGATCTTTTATTTCCTCAGTTAAATTTATTGCTAGGTATTTTATTTTTTTGTTGACAATTGTAAATGGTTTAGCTTTCTTTATTTCTCTTTCTGCAAAGTTGTTAGAATATAAAAACACTACTGATTTTCAAATGTTGGTTTTGTATCCTGTAACTTTACTGAAATCATCATTTATCAACTCTAAGAGTTTTTTTTTTTTGAGAATTTAGGCTTTTCTAAATATATGATCATGTCATCTGCAAACAGAGACAAGAGACAATTTGAATCTGCAATGGAGACAAGAGACAATTTGACTTCATCTTTTCCAATCTGGATGCCATTTATTCCTTTCTCTTGCCTGATTGCTCTTGCTAGTACTTCTAATAGTATGTTAAATAGAAGTGGTGAGAGTGGACATCCTTGTCTTGTTCCTGTTCTTAAGGGAAAAGCTTTCATCTTTTTCTCATTCAAGGTGATATTGGCATTGGGCTTGTCATGTATGGCTTCTATTTTGTTGAGATATTTTCCTTCTCTATCTAATTGCTGAGAGTCTTTATCATGAAGGGAGGCTGAATTTTGTCAAATGCTTTTTCTGCATTTAGTCAGGTAATCACATGGTTTTTATCCTTAATTTTGTTGATGTGGTGTATCACATTAATTGACTTGTGTATGTTGAACCATACTTGCATCTT
The DNA here is from genome assembly GCF_027409185.1 of Cynocephalus volans. Classification (NCBI taxonomy): domain Eukaryota; kingdom Metazoa; phylum Chordata; class Mammalia; order Dermoptera; family Cynocephalidae; genus Cynocephalus; species Cynocephalus volans. The sequence goes on from NC_084461.1 coordinate 105,567,137, forward strand.
GGGATGAATCCCACTTGATCATGGTATATAATTTTTTTGATGTGTTGGTGTATTATATGCTAATATCTTATTGAGGATATTTGTGTCTATGTTCTTGAAAGATAGTGGCATATAGTTTTCTTTTCTTGCTGTACCTTTATCTGGTTTCAGAATCAGGGTCATGTTTGTCTTACAGAATGAGTTTGGGAGAATGGCCTCTGTTTCAACTTTTTAGAATAGTTTGAAGGGAATTGGTATTAATTCCTCTTTAAAGGTTTGGTAGGATTCAACAGTAAAGCCGTCTGGTCCTGGACTTTTGTTTGTTGGGAGACTGCTAATTACTCCATCATTCTCATTACTTGTTATTGGTTTTTTCAGGTTTTGCATTTCTTCTTGGTTTAGGCTTTGTAGTTTTTATATGTCCAGAAATTTATCCATTTCGTCCAGGTCTTGAAATTGTTGGCACATACTTGTTTGTAATAGTCTTTAATGATTCTTTTTATTTCTGTGGCATCAGTTGTAATGTCTCCTTGTTCATCTCTAGTTTTTGTTATTTGGGCTCTCTCTTTGTTCCTTAGTTAGCCTAGCTAATGATTTGTCTATTTTGTTTATCTTCTTGAAAAAACAACTTTTTGTTTCACTGATCTTCTGTATCACTTTTTTTGTGTGTGGGGGGGGTTTCTATTTCATTTATTTCTGCTCTTGTCATAATCATTTCTTTCATATACTAGTTGTGAGATTGGATTGTTCTTGTGTTTCTAATTCTTTGGTGTGTAGAATAAGGTTATTTGAAATCTTTTTATTCTTTTGAAGTTAGTATTTATTGCAATAAACTTCCCTCTTAGAACTGTTTTTCAGCATCTCACTGGTTTTAGTGTGATGTATCTTTATTTTCATTAGTTGCAAGAATTTTTTTCATTTCCTGTTTAATTCCTTCTTGGAACCTTATGTTGTTCAGGAGTGTGTTGTTTAATTTCCATGGGTTTCTATAGTTTCCACAGTTCCACTTGTTTTTGCTGTCTACTTTTAATCCATGTGGTCTGAGAAAATACTTGAAATGATTTCAATTTTTAAAAATTTGTTTAGGCTTGATTTGTGACCTAACATGTGGTCTGTCCTGGAGAATGTTCCATGTGCTGATGAGAAAAATGTATATCTGTAGTTGTTGGATAAAATGTTCTGTAGATATATGCCAAGACCAATTGGCCTACGGTATGGTTTAAATCTGTATTTCTCTGTTGATTTGTTGTCTTAGTGATAGGTCCAAGATTGAAAGAGGGGTGTTCAGGTCCCCAACTATTGTGGTATTTGGATCTGTCTCTTTCCATATGTCTGATAGTGTTTACTTTATATATCTAGGTTCTCTAATGTTGAGTGCAAATATATTCATGATTGTTATGTCTTCTTGCTTGATAGATCCCTTTATTGTTAGATAGTGGCCTTCTTTGTCTGTTTTTATAGTTTTTGGTTTAAAGTCTATTTGATCCAATATAAGAACAGCTACTCAAGTTCATTTTTGATTTCCATTTGCATGGTATATCTTTTTCCGTTCCTTCATTCTTACTCTTTGTGTGCCTTTACAGATGAGGTGAGTCTCTTACAGACAGCATGTAGTTTGGTTTAGCTTTTTAATCTAATCAGCAAGTCTGTGTCTTTTGAGTGGAGAATTTAATCCATTTACACTGAAGGTTGTTATTGAAAGCTATTGCTTTAGTCATGTAATTTTCATTTGGATGTTTTAACTATCTTTTATTACTTTCTCTTTTATTGTTTGTCTTGTGTGTTTGTTAGTTTTTGTAGGTGGTAAGATACCATTTCTTTCTCTTTCTCTTTGCTTTTTTCCCCTTCCAGTAGGTTTTGTTATCTCTTGTGTATTTGTGGTAGTGATTATCATTTTTTGGATTCCAGGTGCAGGACTCTCTTGAGGATTTCTTGTAGGGTTGGTTGTGTGGTGGTGAACTCTCATAGTTTTTGTTTGTCTGGGAAGTACACTATTTCTCCTTCACTTATGAAGGATAGCCTTTCTGGGTATAATATTCTTGGTTGGCAGTGTTTTTCTTTTAGTATTTTGAATATATCATCCCATTCTCTTCTGGCTTGAAGAGTTTCTATTGAGAAGTCTGCTGTTAGTCTGATGGGGACTTCCTTATAGGTGACTTGATGCTTTTTTATTGTTTTTAGGATTCTCTCCTTGTCTTTGAGCTTTGCCAGTTTGACTATTATATGTCTTGAAGAGGATCTTTTTGGGTTGAATCTGTTTGGGGATCTTTGAGCCTCCTGAATCTGAAGGTTCATGGCTCTCCCTAAACCCAGGAAGTTTACTGCTGTTATTTCATTGAGTATGTTCTCAATGCTTTGTTCTTTCTCCTCCCTGTCAGGAACACCCATGATTCAGATGTTTGTATGCTTAAGGTTGTCTGCTCCCTCTCTTAGATTTTCTTCATTATTTAAAATACTTTTTTTCTTTTTTGTTTGTCCACCTGAGCTATTTTGAGGAGACTGTCTTCACAATCAGAAATTCTTTCTTCTGCTTGCTCTAGTTTGCTGCTTAAGGTCTCAGTTGTGTTTTTTATTTTGTTGAATGGTTCCTTCAGTTCCATGAGTTCTGCACATTCTTTCTTAAAAGTATTAATCTGTTTGTAAATTTCCTCCTTCACATCCTGGATAGTTTTGCTTAGTTCATTATGTTGTCATCTGTGTCTTCTTGTACCTCACTGAGTTTCCTTAAGGTTTTTACTTGGAATTTCTTTTCATTCTTTTCAAGATTTTGCTGTTCTATGGAGCCTGGTTCTTGTGAGATACTGTATTCCTTTGGTGGACTCATATTTTCTTTTTTTTTTTAAAATTTCTAGTACCTCTATATTGATGGCTGATCATCTGATAGAGCAGTTGCTTCTTCTGTTACTCTCCTTTTCTGAACTCCACTGGTGATCCTTCTTGTGTCACTTTAGTCAAGTGGTCAGCAGTCTTCCTGCATAGTGGCAGTGGCTGCTGTGGCTGTTGCTCTGGTAGTAGGCTGCCCTTGTGACGGTGGTGGAGGTAGTCTGCCTGCATTGCCGCAGTAGCTTCAACTGCTGTGGGCTCTTTGTGTGACAGTGTTGACTTCCTGTTGGCACCTGTGGTGGCAGCAACTGCATCTGTGGCAGTTGCAGCAGTAGCCCACTTGGCAGTGTTGTTCATAGCAATGGCCCAAACAGTTATGTTGTCCACAGTAGCAGTGGAGTTACCTCACATTGGTGACAGTGGCGTCAGTGGCTGCAGCTGCCTCCGTGGTGTCTGTGGTGTACTTGGCAGCAGTGAAGTTACCTCATGGGGTGAGGCAACAGTGCTGGTGGCTGCATCTGCCTCTCATGTCTATGGTGTCCACAGTGGCAGCAGAATTACCTCATGGGGACAGAAGTGGCACTGGTAGCTGCCACTGCCTTGCTGGTGTCAGCAGTGTACCCAGCAGCAGCAAGGTTATCTCATGGGGGTGGCAGTGGTGTTGGTGGCTGCAACTGCCTCCTTTATGTCAACAGTGTCCTTGGCAGTGTTCTTGGCGGCAGCTGGGTTACCTCACAGGGGCAGCAACATCACCAGTGGCTGCAACAGCCTCCCTCTCATCTGCACTGTCCTTGGCAGCAGTGGGGTTAACTTGTGGCACTGGTAATGGCCGTGGTGATGCAGCCACCTTTCTTGGATCTACAGAGTCCCAGTTGCAGCAATGGGCCACCTGCAGGACTGCTGCTCTGCAGGGAGCTGTTCTGCAATGTTTGATGTTTCTGGGACCAGACAATGGCTCCAGTTACTGTAGCAGTGCTGAATGTAGGCCAGTTTTGATCTTCTTCTGCAGGAGGAACACAAGCTGGGCACCTCTAGTCTGCCATCTTTGAGCTATAAGATTTTAAACAGTAAAAAGTTTTTCTTCTCCCTCACTGATTCTTTCTGCCTTTGAATAGTTCTTGTAAGTATGGCTTTTCTGGGTGATTCCTCATTTCCTCTGCTTCTTAGAACAGAACTCATTCTAGAAATCTCCTATTGCTAACCTGTATATTCTGTTCCTACAGAGAAGATTTAGATTATATCCCTCAGGATATGCTCCTTACCTTTAAGAAATGTTCTTTCTGGGTTTTGCTGTGATCTGAAACTATGGCTTTCTCTCTCTGCTTCTATCTACCTTTAATCAATCTTTCCTGTTTCTAGTGGTCATTATACATATTTCTTCTTTGAGATTTTTTAGGTTTTTTCTAGTGTTTCGAAATGGGTCTTAAATTTTTATTTCTCATTTTCCTCATTGCCGTTGTATGAATTTTTTGGAATAGAACGAAAAATGCTACATATTCGAACACAAGCTTAGTAAGTGTTCTTATGAGTGATGCTAATGATGAAATTTCATGAATGTCAATCAGATATAATGTTATAGATATTGGAGATCACCCTCCCTAGGCAAGATACCATTTTTATCTGGAGAAAAACTCAGACCACACTGGTGGAAGCTTTTTTCCAACTCTACCACCCTCTGTTTTATCTCCACTACTCAGTGCTCACATAGCTTAGTAACATGGCAGTGCAGTTGAAATAATTGTTCTGTCACAGCTAATTGATAGTATTTTAATTAAAAATATAGGTGTGTAATCACATGTAATGCCTGGGAATATTTTCTTTCATGCACTAATAGAAAAAAAAATGCACGTGGTTGAGAATCAGGGGCATTGTTTGGATTATCCAGTTCAGCTTGCTTTTAATATTTAGAGAGAGTTGTTCTCTCTCTCTCACTCTCCTTCCATCCTTCCCTCCTTCTCCTTTAAAGTTTCTTTGAGATAACCTACTAGTTTAGAATATCTAATGTCAATTTATTAAATACTGTTTTTAGCTGGCATAATTCCTTCTGGGCCACCTTCCATATGTCAACAATATTGGAGAATCTAAACATCATCTCTGTACACACAAGAAACCATATTATTCTTAGGCATGCAAATAGAAAAGCAAAACTTGTAAGTGGAAGAACCCAATCTATAAAGGCTACATTCCATATGATTCAAGTTATATGACATTATAGGAAAGGCAAATTTATAGATACATTAAAATGATCAGTAATTACCCAAGTTTTGAGGAAAGTGTTGAATGGGTGAAGCTCAGGGGATTTGTTAGGGTTGTGAAATTATTTTGTATGATGCAGCAATAATAGATACATGACACTATGAATTTGCCAAAACTCCTAAAACTTTACAGCATAAGCCTACATGTGTGTAAATTTTTAAAAAATCATTTAGGAGGTTGGGGAATCCCAGGAAAGAACACAGACTGTGACAAGAAAATCTAACTGTTATAAACAACTTCACTGAGGGAAGTGGGTGAAAAGATGCCAATCTAAGTAACTTTGGAAATGAGTGGAGCCTGTAAGATTAAAGGCAAAAGAAACTGTACATGAGCACTGGAGTGTAGTTGATAAAGCTTTCCTATTGTAACGGTTTAACAATTCTCATACTGCTATGCATGTACACAATAACTGAACAATGAAGTAAGTGTTTGATGAAGGATGGAGCCAGGTTTCTCACAGTTGGAGTGGGAAAGGTTAGAATGATCTATGTGTAATGCATTAGAGTCCGAGACAGCAGTATGAACTCATGTTTAGCTCAATATAGATGCAAATGACCACACAAAAATATTTATACACACACAGACACATACACACACACGTTAGTACAAACATATATATTTCCTTGCTCTGCCCTCTGGAAGCAATAACATTCCCAGTGACAAGAAGAAAAATTGGAGCCAGTGTCTGGGTTTCTAATACCTTCCTCCAGTAAAAGTTATCAGAATCTTTGGAGAAATTGCTGATTCTAAGATTGGGTAGAACCTACACAAGACAAACCTAGAGCATTCTATAGGGCCGGAAAGTAAGGAAATGCTTAAAATCAAAACTTATCTCCTGTAAATTGTAAGAAGAGTTTCAAAATTATATTTGTCAAAAACATATTTCATGCTCAGAAGAAAGGCACTTTACAAGCATTTAACATGCACCTGTGTTCTTCTATTCTATGGTACCCCTTTTTAAAATTGGGGAAAACATATCACTGAGAAAAAAAATTACAGAACCTTGAAGTAGTTAAATGTGTTAGGATTTTCTTTTTAACTAAGAAGTTTTCATGTCTTCCTGTATTTTATTAACATTTCTCTTCTCTAACTCATGTAATTTTCTTCTCGACATTTCCTCTATTCCTTTGCGGAGCCATTAAAGCATAATAAGCTCTGTTTTTCCTTCCTGGCTACTTGGACTCAGTTACTCTGAAAAGAAAAGCCTCTCTGTTACACTCACACTGCCCAAACCAAGAAATTATAAGCTCTGGGTTTTCAACATTTTGTACCTAGCACTTAGAAGTATTTCTGAAATTTCATATAGTTGGTGTACAATAAAATTTTTAGAAGAGAGGAAGCAGGCAGCATGCCAACTTGATAGAATGATATCATGCCAAATGATAGAATAGGACAAAATAGTGGGCACAGTACTATAGGCCGGTGAAAGGAGTGATAGGATAAACCAATGGATGCTCAAACCATGACTTGCGGGCTCAGGAGATATGCCTCAAAGGCATTTTCCCATTTGATTATTCTCCTTATTTGGGTGTGCAAGTCAGGATTGTTTGTATCAGAAATAAGAACTAGAAGTAATCTCAGATGGAAATTAAGCTTTTACTTTTAAATATGCTGAAGCTTTAAAATTGCATATATCCAGATAGTAGAATTAGGGTGTAGAGGGGTCTGCAGTAATTCTTTTACAGGAGAACCCCAGATAGTTCTAGTATTTTGTGTCCCCCACAGCCACTCTAGTTGGGCAAGGAAGATGGGAGTACGTGATGTCAATACCTGCCCTGTCCTCTACCTTGTGCTGTTTGAGTGCTCTCCAGCCTGTCTCCAGCTGCCAGCACCTGCATTTTTGCAGCAGGGATTCTCTAAACCAGGAGCTTACATTCACAGCCAACCTAAGTGCCTGGGAATTACTGACCTCCCTTCACCCCCACATTTTTTAAACAATGACTGACTGGAGTTGGTATATAAAGTCCCTTGCCCCTTGGGTGGGATAACTCTGAGATTTTCTGCAGTGGCTTCCAGATTTCTCCAGGAATATTAAGATCCAGTTACAGAGATAACTCATTTAATAACACACTTTATTGATTTCATTCCCTTCCATCCCTTCTCTGCCTCATTTTTCTACAGCTATGGGAGGAGGGCAAAGTACAGCACTCCTACTGTTATTTCCTAGACAGTCATCTCCCCATTAAACTACTCCCACTCCTTCTGGAGGAAGCCAGCTGAGAGCAGGTACATTTGAAATACCTTTATCTAGAAGCATATTTAATTTTACTTAATTCTGTGAGGTTACTGCATGTTTCCCCCAAGGTATTGTAGGAGGGCAGTATTTGTATAAGCAGTAGTGTCAGCCCCCTTTCTCTGACTCTAATATTTTTTTAATCCTCAATATTTCTGAATATAAAATATATTTCTGAGTATAAATATAGTATTTCTTTAATCTGAGATTTCTGAATATAAATATATTATTCAAAAATATTTTTTACACATCATTTTTATCAACAAAATTTCCTCTCAGTGTCTTATTTATAAATTAAAGACTGTATTATTAATTTCAATAAGTAGGGGTCTTACTAGTCCTAAGCAGCGGTAGGGAAACAAATGATTTTTACTATTTCTTTCCAGATTTGTCTAGATTGAATTTCTCTCTAGATTTCAAAATATGCACACAACCTATTTCCTTTTCCTTTTATTTACTGTATGGCATGAGTTAAGCAGAAGTAATGAAATACATTTAAATAATATACCATTTGCATTTGCTTCATTTGCATTTTAAAAATTCTTAGGGATAGTCTGATGAAGTAGAAAAATACAGTATAACATATTCTTACAAAATGGTATTAATTCTCTTGTCTACAAAAAATTACAAAAGAAGAGAAAAATGGAGTCTTCTAAAAATATCATCTGTATTTATGTTTTTAATTAATATAGAATTTTTTTTTGTAATTTTCTTCTCGAGTAGCATAAATACCATGTCTTGCATAAGGTGAAAGAAAATTTAGTATTTAAGATTTTAATCTAAAACAACTGTATCTACTATTTATAAGAACTGGAATTTTATGGGAGAAGTGGGTGTAGGAGGCATACAATTAAAAAACTTAGAGTATATGCCTACATAATGAATAGCCTGCTTATGTCTGCAGTTGGACTATTCTGATCTTACCAGTTAAAACTGAATACTCTTTCAGCCAGTCTTTACCAGACATTGGTGGAACTGATCAGCCTTCATTTTGTTACTAGTGATATAGAATCATCTCATACTAGCTACAGCTATGGCGGGGGGATTATTGGCCCATACGAAGTGGAGATCCGGGAGTGGAACTGCCTTCAGACAGGTCTAAATACAGTGTTCAAATTCTGTCTCTCAATTCTGCTTTCTTTGTTATTGGCTTTTTACCCAGTTCAGGCAGACTCTCTCCCCATGTTTGCAAAAATAGTCAATGGCTGCTCCAGGTTTACACTGTTATTAAAGTTTTTATGTCAGAATCTATCCCAGTCCTTTCAAAGGACTCTGATTGGCCTTGATTGCATTCCATGACAATGTCCTGAGCTAAACATTGTGTCATTAAGGATTGTCTAAATATGTATACATAAAATATGCCTAGATAATAAAATTTTACATTTTGGGACGGGCGGGGGTACAGACATGAATATATAAACAAGATGAATCAGCAAGGTGTTTTCAGATATTGAGAAGTACTATGAAGAAAATGAAGCAGTGTTTTATGATGGGAGTGACTGGAAAGTAAAGTTCAGGGTGGGCAATAAAGGGTCTTCTGAGGGGCTAAAATGTGAGCTAACATATGAATGACAAGAATCTACATTTAAGACAGAGAAGACAGCAAGTGCAAAGATCCTATAGCTGGAGCCACCTTGGCAAGTTTGAAGAGCAGAAACAAGGGCAGTATTACCAATGAATAATGATCCAAGTGCCATAGTGGAGAGAGTGGGATCATGGGCCTTGAAGATCATACTACCAGGTTTATATTTTTCCTAAAGTCATTGGGAACCCATTGGCGGATGTTCAGCAAGGGAATGATAGGATATAATTTATGGTTTTATGAAAGAGCAATCACTTGAATGTATGTTTGCAGGGCAGTCTACGGAGGGGTGAAAGGAAAAGCAAGGAGAACAGCTGGGAACTATAGGGGCTGCGAGCCATAGCAAATGATTTGAGCTGAGTGGTGGAAGGGAAGATGGGTAGAGTAGACTTATTCAGGTATATTTTGGATTAGGAGATTCCTGATGAAACAGATGGGAGGAATGCAGGACAAAGGAGAATCATGAATGTCTCCACATCATATAGTTAAATCTTCACATCAACTTCATCTAAGAACTTTATCCCTGTTCTACATATGAAGAATCTAATGCTCCAAGAGGGAATAAATTTCCCAAGGTAGCAAGGAGCAGAGTGGGAATTTAAACATTTCATTCTTTTAATTGAAGCATAGTTGATTGTACCTATCTGTGGGGTACAGAGTTGAATATAAGTACCTGAATATAATATGTGGTGCTGAAATCAGCATAATCAGTATATTTAATATTATACACTATAATCAATTTTCATGGCTCTTACAAATTCCTCCCTTACCCTCCCTCCCACTCCCTCTTTCACTCTTCTTATAATCTCAGGTCTGATCCTCCTTTTGAAAGCTCAACACATCATTGGGATTGTTGCATACTTTTTAATTTCCTTTTCTTATTTATTTTTTTAGCTACCACTCATGAGTGAAGACATGCAGTATTTCTCTTTCTATGCCTGTCTTATTTCACTTAACATGATTTTCATTCATGTTGCTGCAAATGGCAGAGTTTTTATGGCAGAATAGTATTCCATTGCATACATACACCACATTTTCCTTATCCAGTCATCTGACAAGGGACAAGAAGTTTGGTTACAACTCATGGCTATTATAAATAGAGCTACAGTAAACATGGGAGTGAAGGTATCCCTTCGATAGGATGATTTGCATTCCTTTGGGTATATACCTAAAAATGGAATTGCTGGTTCATATGGAAGTTCTATCTGTAGTTGTTTGAGGATCCTTCATACAATTCCCATAATAGCAGCACAAATTTACAGTCCCACCAACAGTGTAGGAGGGTCTCCTTTCTCTGCATCCCCTCCAGCATGTTATTCTCTGTCTTTTTGATATTAGCCAGTTGAACTGGAGTGAGATGATATCTCAGTGTGGTTTGATTTGCATTTCCCTGATGTGGAATGATGTTGAGAATTTTTTTCATATGTCTGTTGACCATTTGTCTATCTTCCTTTAAGAAATGCCTATTCAACTCCTTTGTCCAAGTTTTTTTTATTTTATCAATATACAATGTAGTTGATTTTTGTGTCCCTTTACCGATTCCTCCCTCCCCCCTCCATCTCCCCCTCTCACCCATCAACATCATATCTGTTCACTTGTCTTAACAAGTTCAAGGAATTATGATTGTTGTGTCTTCTTCCCTGCCCTTCAATTTGTTTGTGTATTTATTTCTTTTTAGCTCCCACAAATAAGTGCGAACATGTGGTATTTCTCTTTCTGTGCCTGACTTATTTCACTTAATATAGTTTTCTAAGTCCGTCCATGTTGCTGTAAATGGTAGTATTTAATTCTTTTTTATAGCCTTTGTCCATTTTTTAATCAAGCTATTTATTCTTTTATTGTTCAGTCATTAGAGTTCCTTGTATATTCTGGATATTAACCCTTTGTCAGATGCACAGTTTGCAAATATTTTCTTCCACTCTATAGGTTGTCCTTTCTGTCTGTTAATTTTTTTTCTGTACAGAAGCATTTTAGTTTGATATATTACCATTAGTTTATTTTTCCTTTTGTTGCCTGTGCTTTGGGGGTCGCATTCATGAAGGCTTTGCCCAATCCTACTTCATGAAGTGTTTCTCTTATGCTTTCTTTTAGAAGCTTTATAGTCTCTAGTCTTATATTTAAGTTTTTAATCCATTTTGAGTTGATTTTGGCATATGGCAAGAGGTACAGATCTAGTTTCATTCTTCTATATGTGAATGTCCAGTGTTCCCTGCACCATTTATTGAAGAGACAGTCTTTCATAGAATATATACTCTTGGTGCCTTTGTCAAAGATCAGTTGGCTGTAAGTATGTGGGCTGATTTGTGCATTCTCTATTCGATCCCATTGGTCTGAGTGTCTCTTTTCATGTCAGTGCCATGCAGTTTTGATTACTATAGTTTTGTAGTATAATTTAAAGTAAGGTAGTATTATGCCTCTGGCTTTATTTATTTGTTTGTTTATTTTTGCTTAGAATTGCTATGGCTATTCGGGGTCTTTTTTTGCTCCATATGAATGTTAGGATTGTTTTTCTATTTCTGTGAATAATGTCATTGGTATTTCAATGGGGATTGTGTTGAATCTGTAGATCACTTTGGGTTGTATGGACATTTTCACAATGTTAATTCTTTCAATCCAAGAGCATGGAATGTCTTCCATCTTTTTGTGTCATCTATAATTTCTTTGTACAGTGATTTGTAGTTCTAATTGTAGAGATCTTTCACATCCTAGGTTGAATTTATTCCTAGGTATTTTATTTATTTATTTATTTATTTTTGATGACTGTTGTAAATGGTCAAGTCTCTTTATTTCTCTTTCTGCTAGGTCATCATTGGAGTATAAAAACACTACTGATTGTTGTGTGTTGGTTTTATATCCTGCAGCTTTGCTGAAATCATTTATTAACTCTAAGAGTTTTTTTGTAAAGTCTTTACTTTAGGCTTTTCGATATATAAGACCATGTCATCTACAAAGAGGAACAATTGGACTTCATCTTTTCCTATCTGAATGCATTTTATTTCTTTCTCTTGCCTGATTGCTCTGGTTGGTACTTCCAACACTATGTTAACTAGGAGTGGTGGGAGTGCATCCTCATCTTGCTCCCATTCTTAAGGAAAAATCTTTAATCTTTTCCCCATTTAGGATGATATTGGGTTTGGGTTTGTCATATATGGCTTTTATTGCATTGAGATACTTTCCTTCTATTTCTAATTTGCTGATAGTCTTTATAATGGAGGGATGTTGAATTTTGTCAAATGCTTTTTCTGCATCTATTGAGATACTTGTATGGTTTTGGTCCTTGATTTTGTTGATTGGTGTATCATATTTAATGACTCTTGTATGTTGGATCATCTTTGCACCCCTGGGAAGATTCCCGCTTGATTGTGATGTATAATTTTTTTGATGTGTTGCTGTGTTCCACATGCTAATATTTTATTGAGGATTTTTGCATCTATGTTCATGAAAGATATTGGCCTATAGTTTTCTTTTTTGTTGTTTCTTTGTCTGGTTTTGGAATCAGGGTGATGTTTGTCTCATAGGATGAGTTTGGACCAATGGCCTCTATTTCAATTTTTTGGAATACTTTGATGAGAATTGCAATTAATTCCTCTTTAAGGATTTAGTAGAATTCAACACTAACGCCATCTAGTCCTGAGCTTTTCTTTGTTGGGAGACTGCTGATTACTGCTTCAATCTTTTTGCTTGTTATTTGTCTGTGCAGGTTTTCTTTGTTTTTTTGATTCAGTCTTAGCAGTTTATATGTGACCAGAAACTTATCCCTTTCCTCCAGATCTTCAAATTTGTTGGTGTACAGTTCTTCATAATAGTCTCTAATGATTCTCTGTATTTCTGTGGTATCATTGTAATGCCTCCACTCTCATTTCTAATTTTTGTTATTTGGGTCTTCTTTCTGCTTTCATTAGTTAGCTTAGCTAATGGTTTGTATTTGTTTATTTTCTTGAAAAACCAATGTTTTGTTTCATTGATCTTTTGTATCATTTTGGAGGGTTTCAATTTCATTTATTTATGGTCTGATCATAATAATTTCTTTCCATTTACTAATTGAAAGATTGGATTATTCTTGTATTTCTCTTTCTTGGGGTCTAGCATAAGGTTATTTATTTGAAATCTTTTCATTCTTTTGATGTAAGAATTTATTGCAATAAACTTCCCTCTTAAACTGATTTTGCAGCATCCGACAGGTTTTGGTGTGATGTGTCTTTATTTTCATTAGTTTCAAGAAATTTTTTCATTTCCTGTTTAATTTCTTCTTGGACCTTATTAGTTGGTCAGGAGCATGTTTAATTTCCAGGTGGTTATATACTTTCCAGAGTTCTGCTTGTTTATCCTTTCTAGTTTTAATCCATTGTGGTCTGAGAAAATATTTGAAATAATTTCAATTTTTAAAAATTTCTGTAGGATTTATTTGTGACTTAACATAGATTCTATCCTGAAGAATGTTTCATGTTCTGGTGAGAAGAATGTATATTCTGTGGTTAAGTCAAATTTGTCTAAAATGTGGATTAAAACTTGTGTTTCTCCACTGATTTGTTCCCTAGATTATCTGTCCAAGATTGAGAAAGGGGTGTTCAGGTCCCCAACTATTATACTATTTGTGTCTTTTTCCTTATATTTAATAGTGTTTGTTTTATATATCTGAGTGCTCCGATGTTGAGTGCATATATATTTATGATTGTTATGACTTCTTGCTGGACAGATCTCTTTGTCATTATACAGTGGCCTTCTTTGTCTTTTTTTACGGATTTTGGTTTAAAGTATATTTTATTTGTTATAAGGATAGCTACGCCTGCTCAATTTTGATTTCCATTTGTGTGGTATTTCTTTTTCTATCCCTTCATTCATGTGTATGTCTTTATAGGTGAGGTGAAACTCTTGTAGACTGCATGAAGTTGGGTATAGCTTTTTAATCCAAACAGCCAGTCTGTGTCTTTTGAGCAGTGAATTTAATCCATTTATATTTAGGATTGTTACTCCTAGCATTTTATCTATTTTCATTTGGAAGTTTTAAATATCTTTTTTTCTTTTTTACTGTTTGTCTTTGGTGTTTGTTTGTTTCTGGAGGTGATAAGATATAGTTTCTTTCTTTTTCTTGTTTGCTTTTTTATTATACTGGTGGGTCTTGTACTTTCATGTATACTTCTCATTACCATTTTTTTTGGTTCCAGATGCAGGACACTCTTGAGGATTTCTTGTAGGATTGGTCATGTGGTGGTGAATTCTCATAGTTTTTGTTTGTCTGGGAAGCACATTATCTCTCCTTCATTTCTGAAGGATAGTCTTTCTGGGTATAGTATTCTTGGCTGGCAGTATTTTTTTTTTTTTTTTTTTTTTTAGTATTTTGAATATATCATCCTATTCTTTTCCAGCCTGTAGAGTTTCTGTTGAGAAGTCTGCTGTTAGTCTGATGGGGACTCCCTTATAGGTGACTTGATGCCTTGCTTTTGTTTTTAAGATTCTCTCTTTGTCTTTGAGCTTTGCCAGTTTGACTATACTGGGTCTTGAAGAGGACCTTTTTGGATTGAATCTGTTTGGGGATCTTTAAGCCTCCTGTATCTGAAGGCACATGTGTCTCCTTCATCTGGGAAGTTTTCCATTATTATTTAATTGAGTATGTTGTCCTCAATGCCTTTTCCATTCTCTTCCCCTTCAGTAACACCCATGATTCAGATGTTTGTGTGCTTAAGGTGACTTATCTCTCTTAGATTTTCTTCATTTTTTAAAATTCTTCCTTTTTTTTTTTTGGTTGGCCTGAGTTATTTCAAGGGACTGTCTTCAAGATCAGAAATTCATTTTCTGCTTGCTGTAGCTTGGTGCTTAAACTCTCAGTTGTGTTTTCTATTTTGTTGAATGACTCCTTCAGTTCCACAAGTTCTGCTACATTCTTTTTTAAGGTATTAATTTCTTTGTAAGTTTCCTCCTTTGTATCCTGGTTGGTTTTCCTCAGTCCACTGTGTTGTTTGTGTCTTCTTGTATATTGAGCTTTCAAGATTTTTACTTGGAATTCCTTTCAGTCTCAAGGGTTTCGTGCTCTATGCTCTATGTCATCTGGTACTTGAGAGTTACTGTATTCCTTTGGTGGACTCATATTTTCTTTCTTTCTTTTTTTTTTTCTTCTGTATTTCTAGTATCTCTGTGTTGATGTCTGGTCATCTGGTAGAGCAGTAGCTCTTCTATTACTCTCCTTCCCTGGACTCCACTGGTGACCTTCCTTGTGTCAACACAGTCCAGTGGTCAGCAGTCCACCTGCATAGCAGCAGTAGCTGTGGTGGTGGCTGACTGCTCACATGATGATGGTGGCTGCTTGGCAGTGCTGGTGGTGGTGATAACTGCAGCAGTGGTGGTTCCAACAGCAGCCCACTTGGCTGTGGTATCCACAGCAGCAGCCCACACAGCTACAGTGTCTGCAGTGGGGTTAACTCACAGTGGCAGCAGCAATGGCAGTGGCTGCAGCTGCCACCCTGGTGTCTGTGATGTCCTTGGCAATGGCAGGGTTATTTCCCCATGGCAGCTGCAGCAGCAGCAGTGGGTGCTACTGCCTCCCTGACATCTGCAGCATCCACAGTAGCAGTGGTGTTACCTCATGAATGTACATGCTACTGCAACAAAAATAGGGCTAAGCAGCTCTCATTGTACTCACAGGAAAAATATCTCCTCCATCTTTCCTATAAGTCACTTTCTTCTTACAATATACACCAAAATAATGTCACATATAATCTTTACAAAGTAATGTCTGTGCATTACAACTTACCTCTGAGGTGATATGTTTGTCTTCTGACTTTGTCTAAATTTCTAGATAAATCCCACCTTAATTCAAGATTAAATATCTCAATCAATCCTCATTAATGCTAGTGCTATGCTGGAATTACTGATTATCTTCTAGTCAAGAGCTTGAGAAAATGTATTTCTGTTATAAGGACATAAAGTTACCAAGTGGAATGCATATTCATTTAAGTATTTCAATTTGGGGATGGGAAGATAAAGAAGCTTCATCTTGAGGAAATGGAGGCCCAAGTATCTTTATACAACACACACACTGACAATACAGGCATGTTGATGAATAAGTTAATGCACTTTCAAGTAGTTACCTAATTTGACAACACCCTAACCATACTATATACCCTTAATGCCAAAATTAGCACCCTACTAGACAGATTTAGACATTGAGCTCTTATATTCAATTGGATCAGATATATTACAATGGAAAAGGACCATAACAGGTTATGCCTAAGAACTTGAGATTAGATTATCTATAAGTTCCATATTAATTTAGTCTATTCTTTAGTTTTTACATGTAACACTAATTACATTCCTTCACTCATTAAAATTTATCACTTATTATAGTATATTTATTCCAAGACTTCTTGGTTTATATGTAATTCTAACATTCTCCAACAAAGCTTGCTATCATTTTTATGAGTATTGAGTGAATTTGAATTTTATATTATGCTATTGTCCAAGTATTAAATAATCTGAAAAATATTATTTACTTTCTTATTTCACATTATCAGAAAACTATACAGATTAATGTGTTTTTGTCACTAATTAGCATTTTTTCACAGGAATGCTTTGACTTACTAGTTTTTTCAGGGTTTTACCCAGTGGGGTTGTTAAAAACAGTTATAAACACAAATAAATATATACAGTCATTTAGTTATTTGGTATGGGTTCTGAACATCCTTAGTATACTTTTTGGTTCATGTTACGGATAATGATAATATCTTTCCAGGAAACTGAGCAAGATAAGAAAGATATGATAGAATTACATCAAATCTCACAATCTTTTAAGCAGTCAGAGTATTAGGAATCCTGCTTTGTCATGCTAAACAAGATAAATCCCCCAAATTAGGCTTAAGCTTGATTTTTTTAAGCAAAGAGAGAAAGAAAGAGAAAAGGAGAAAGAAAGAAACGAAAGAAACGAAAGAAAGAAGGAAGGAAGAGAGAGAAAGAGGGAGGAAGGAAGGAAGACAGAGAAATCAAGCAGATAGGCTAGGGAGGATGGAATATTTAAAGTAGACAATTTTAATGCACAATTTAAAAATTGAAACTTCTGGCTTCCATTTTCATTATAATTTCATTGGAATACCATCACATAAAACATGTGAATCCATAGGCTTCCAATATCTCAAAGTTCCATTTTTGGAAACAATAAAATGCTGGAAGTAATGAACGCTCTCTTATAAAATAGTCAAACAGCATTACACTCTGTTACTCCTTTTAGTTTTATCTATTTTTGTATGGAAATTAACTCTAACAAACTGAAGCTACAAACAGAAGGAATTTGGAAACATTGCATTAGAACTTGACAAATTTACAGGGTGTTCAGCTTTATAGTGAGGCTGTGCCAATGTTTTTAATCAATGCTTCCAATTAGTCAAAGCACTATTTCCTTCAAATAAATGTATTCCATTTCAGCAAGCAGTGTCATTATAAGGAAAATCATTCTTTGTTTTGACAGTCTATTTAACATTATGTTTTTATGTACTTTTCTAAACTAGGTATTTTCTCTTAATGAATTGACTTGTAAATTTTGTGTCTTGAAGGGTGCCACCATATTTAGATGGAAAATATTTGTCCACATAGATCTATTCCTCTCCCCAAGCTCATACTTCTTCCAAATTAGAAACATCTAAAAGTTTTATATACATGACACACACACACACACACACACACACACACACACACACACAAAATATACTTGGGGGGGTGAGTGGAGGAGAAATGATGGACTAATCAGTAAAAAATGATGCTATCTACCCTAAGTGAATCATTGTGCAGTATATGCATGTATTGAAACAAATATGTAAAACACACTGTACCCCACAAATATGTATAAGTAAATGTTAAAATTGAGTAATGAGTGAATAAAGTGATTCTGATTTCTTTAATTTTAAAAAAGAGAATCAGTAGTTAAAATATTTTCTTCAATATTCATAGGCTTCTGTACACGTGAGACTCCAGAGGCAAAACTGGTTCTAAGGCAGATGTTCCATGACAGCAAATTCTAGGCTAATATAAGGCAGAACTTTATAATAATAGAGTAATGAAAGTCTATTTAAAGTATTCTATTACTCCTAGGGATAAAAGTGTGGAGGGAAATAGAATAAAGGCTCATAGCATAATTTAGCTGTTTTCACTTTGGTGAGATTTCCCCAAGGTTTGCTATGGACCATGACCCACTCATTTACTTTGCCACTGCCTAAGTAATTCAGACTATAGATACAGACATAGGCTTTTTACAGAACTTCTTGATCTGCCTTTGAGGAAAGTGGTAATTCTCCCTGACCTGATAACTCCCTAATCAATGCAGTTTCAAACAGCCCACGTCCATGAATGAGAGAATTAGCTTTTTTGGGTCAAAACACATTTAAATTCATTGAGACATAATATACCTTCAAATTTATAACAGAGAAATGTTTAACTAATTAAGGGACATTATTGCCATGTCATCCTTCACTGTTTGAAAATGACAAACTAGCAAAGTTAATTATAATGCAATCAGTGATGGTTGGTTTCATCCTACGTTCATGATACATAATGCAAATCAGTGAGAATCCAAAAGTTAATGAAAGAATTCCACTTAGCAAGGACAAGAAATGAAAGATAGTTTGTTAAATATTCATTACAAAGTAACTAAGCTGAAAACTATTTTGCTACTTTATTTCAAAACATTGACAACAATAATCACCCTTTATCTAGACTCACATGTTAGACAGTACAAAATAATTGATGATATTACTACATTTAATCTTCAAAACAATCTTTTAAATTGGGTATTATAATACCATTTACAAATGAAGAAAATAAAGCTTGAAGAAGTCACTTGTCCAAGATCAACCAACAATAAGTAGCAGTGAAGGAAATGAAAATCAGGTCTCTGACTCCCAACAGATACCCACATGACCTTTCCAGCTGGCCTTACGTTCTTTGTTCTTTTTCTTCTCAGCCTTGGCTTATTTTCTGGTTGTGGGTTCAAAATGTCAACAGTGTAGAAGACCTATCCAACGTGGTATTTTCTGCTACTCCTATCACTTATAGAGTTTATTCCCTTAAATACAGGGAGGGCTACAGCCATTCATTTATTTATTATACAGCTGTGCATCGGTCATCTAATATGTGCTAGGTATTGTATTTTAAGTGCCAGTGATAAACTAAGTTATATAAAAAGGAAATAATTGTAATTAAATTAATTGACTATTATAGATTTTTATGTTATTAAAATAATTTGTCCTGTATGTTTGCTCTAAGTATCACTGACAAAGAAATATTTGTTTTCAAATATTTTGGTAAATCTTTTGGCTGAAAGAAATTTACTTCAATGATTTGCATTCTAATAATACTATATTCTAGTTACAAGATAATGTCAGATCACATCCAGTCAGTGTTATCACTGTGTTAAATAAATTACTTGAAAGAACCGCAGAATTCCCCAATCCATTAGTATTTCTCCTAAGACTGAACTTGCTGGAAGTAATTACTGACTGAATTCATCAAAGTTGTCCCCTCAGATACTTGACTTTAAGAGAAAAATAAAATAAAATAAAAAAAGACTCCATTACCCTCTGCTCTGGAATACATTTCTATCATCCATTTTGGTTGGGCTGTCCTGAGAGAAGAGTAAGAGGGGAAACGAAATAAAATACATACTTCATCCAAGTATGTAGAGGGTCGGCATACTCATTGGTCCTTAGAACTATGATCATATTAAATAAAGCCTGTTAAATTAAAATACCACCCTTACATCATTTTCTAGTTTAGAATCATTTCCTTATGTGTATAGATGTTGAAGGGCTATCCTCCATCTCTTGCCAATCTGGACATTTCACAATGCATTTTGATGATTGATTCAGGCATATTGAACATGTTTCTGATAAGGACACAATGTGATGTGTTTAAGTATGAGATAACATAGGGTAAGCAGTGTATATTTGAAATCATATTTACCTAAGGTTATAGAGAGAAGTATAAAAAGAAAAAAAATATTTTGTGACTTCTTTGCATTGAATGATGCAGTAATTAAATGATAGGATGTACTAATATTTTAAAAATTTTATCACTCCTTGGGTCTGTTAATCAAGTTAGCTACACTCATACTTATATTTTTACAAGCACTTCTTTTGTTTGGCTTACAATCTCAGAATAATTCTCCTACATCTTAAAGTTATAACCTGGAAAGGACATTTATAATAGTGGTTGGTTGTTTTAATTATCTTCTTAGAAATTTGCATCCCAAATAAATTTACATTTCTACTTTTCATTTGTATTTCATCCAGTGAAGCAAAAATACACAGCCTCTCAATAGTTTAGATTGTCAGATGATATGTCATCGGTAGGCAGGCAAATTTTACAGACACCTGGGTAATTTCTAAAATTGGTGAAAAGCAAAGAAAAATTCAGATATACCAAGAATATAGAAGCTTCAAGTTTCCAGTGTGGTTCTAGCCTAGAAATTAAAACTTTACAATTCATAGTAATTTGTAAATTGATAACAATTTAAAGTTGTCCTATACTATTTCTAGTTTCATAAAATCAGTCAGCTCTAAATCTGGCAAACCAGATTTTACAACTTAACTGTCCTCCTGAATTCATATACCTTATTTTGTTATCCTATAATTGTGTTAGTTTACAACTGCAGCTGTCACAAATTACAACAAACTTAATGGCTTAAAACAACGCACATTAGTTGTATTACAATTCTCTAGGCCAGAAGTCTGGGTAGGCTCAGATGTTGTCTCTGATCTGGGTCTTATAAGGTCAAAATCAAGGCATCATCTAGCCTTGGCTCTTGTGTAGATGAGATCTGGGGGAGAATTTGCTTCCAGGCTCATTCAGGTTGCTGACAGGATTCAGTTGCATGCAGCCGGAGGACTAGAATTCCTGTTTCCTTATGGGCTATCAGCTAGGAGCTATTCTCTGTTCCTAGAGATCTCTCCCATGCATATGGGCTCTAGATGCGAGAGGTGGTGCATCGAATTCTTCTCAACCTTGGAATCTTTCTGAAGTCCCCTTTTGCTGCATACTTTTTGTTTCCAGCCACAGGAAGTTTTCTGCTTTTAAGGACTCATGTGATTAACTTTCTGGAAAATCCAGGATAATCTTATTTTAAATTTGATAATCTTAGTTACATGTGCAAAGTCCCTTTTTCCATGTTAACATAACATTTTCTGAGGATTAGGGCTTGGGCATCTATGATGGCTAATAAGTGCCAACTTGAATGATTTGAGGGATGTCCAGGTAGGTGGTAAAGCATTATTTCTGGGTGTTTTACAGGGTGTTTCTGGAAGAGATTAGAGTTTGTATCAGTAGACTGAGTAAAGAAGATCCACCCGCGTGGATGCACATCATCCAGTCCACTGAGGGCCAGCTTAAACAGAACGAAAAGGCAGACTCTCTCTGTCGAGCTGGGATATCCATCCTCTTTTGCTCTTGGACTTTGGAGTTTCTGGTTCTTGGGCCTGTGGACTTCAGTACTTATAGTAGTGGCATCCCTGGTTCTCAGGCCTTTAGACTTGAACTGAATTAACACTACCAGCTTTCCTGGTTCTCCACCTTGAAGAGGGCATATCATGGGCCTTCTTGTCCTCCATAATCCTGTGAGCCAATTCCCATGATAAACGTCCTCTTATGTATGCCCTATCAGTTCTGTTTCCTTTGAGAACCCTGACTAATACAGCATCTTTGGGAGTCATTAATCTGCCTACTATAACAATGCACTATTTTTGTTTTCACAATTTAACATCTTTAAAATAGGATGAACCTTAAAATCAATGTGTCATATTCTAATTAGCAACAATTTTCCCCTTGTTCTTCATAATATAATGATATATATTACCATGATATGTTAATCTATGAAACATAATAATTTATTTTTTGCTACTCTTAAGTATCATGTAAACACAAAAAGAGCTATAAGAAATCATGGATAAAAGACAATTGTCCTTTATTCCTTTATCTTTATGTCCTTTATTTAATTATAAGGAAATAGACAGCTGAAATGAACAAACAACTCACAAAAGAAATCTAAAAGGATAATATGTGTACAGAATTCTACCTTTACTATAAATCAAAGAAATAACAATTAAAAGAAACTATGATTTTTAATCTATCAAATTGGCAAAATCCTGAAGAGATGATACCCATTCCTCAGGAGAATAGAAGGAAATAAAATGGGAGATAGAAAGAATTTTGGTGGCCAGTTTTGCAATATGTTTTATAAGACTTAAAAGTCTTTAATTACTTTGACTCTAGGGATTTTTTTTTCAATATTCAAATCCCTGTGCAAATGTATATGTATTTATTCCATACACACATACAAAAGGGGTCTCCAAAAAGTTCATGGAAAGACTAGTATTATTTTTTGATTCTATTTTTCCACAAACTTTTAGAAGTAACTTCTATATAGTTTGTTACAATCTTATTCGTGATCATGAACAAATGAAAACAAATTTCCTATTGTCAAATCATTTTTAAAAATTGGTTAAATAAACATGACACATTCTTATGAAGAGCAGTCACAAGGCCAACAAAATTGATGCCACATGAGAATCTCTAAGGAGAGGGGAAAATATGCGTAAAATATAAATGAGAAAAGTAGGTTATATGATGGTAGGTATAGTAATTTTAAGAAAGAGAAAATCAACCATTTATATTCATTTTTCCTTTTCACCACTTTAAGAGGAAGAGCTGTGTCGTTCTATCAATGGCTAATAACTCCACTCATACTCTGAATACCTTCCACTTCCTCAAAAACTGATCTCACTCATGATTTCCTCTATCTTCTTTTTATTTGCTCTCCCAACTTTCACTCCCACCAACATTCAAAAATGCTAAAATCACTGCAATCAGATACATACATAGATGCATACGCACACACATATACATACATATATGCATACCTTAACAAACAGATGAATAAAGCTTATTCACTCTAGGGACTGCATCATTTCTTTCTTTCTTTCTCACCTCATGAGATAGTGAAAGATTGGTTAATGGGCACAAAGAAGCCAGGTAGGAAAAATAAGTCCTATGGGATACTGAAAGATACTGCATCATTTCTCCTCTTTGTTTTATTCAAGTTTTTACAATTTATTTTTTACACACAGGATCTCCAGTTCCTTCCATCTTGTTTATTTTTCAACTCATTGCAGTTAATCCAAAAAATTTATGCACTTACTCAAAAAATAGTTTTAATACCTACTATGAATGAGGTCTAGTTCCACGTCTGGGAGATATCAAAGTAAGTTGTGAATAGGGCAATATACCTGCACTAACGTTAAGGGACAGAAAATAATAAATAAACAAAATATCAGATAGTGACAGGTGCAATGCAGAGAATTAAAATAAGTTTATGTGACAGAAAGTAACAGGATACTCATTCTGATGTTCAGGGAAGGCTTCATTTAAGCTGATATCTCAATTATTAGAAAGTTTAGCAATATAAAATCAGTGGAGAAAGAAAGAAAAAAAAGAAAGGAAGGAAGAAAGAGCTGAGCTTTCACAAGGAGAGAGCAGAACTGTGGTTACTAGAGGCAGGAAAGGGGGAAGGAGGAAAAGGATCATGAAAGGTTGATTAATGGATACAAAACATCCAGACAGGAATAATAAGTTCTGTGGGTGTACAGTTGAGCTAGGCATCTATAATTAACAATAACTTACTGCATGTTATCAAAGGGCTAGAAGAGAAGAAACTGAATGTTCTCATCTCAAATGATTAAGTTTTGTAATTTATTCAAATATGCTAATTACCCTGATTTGATCATCACACATTGTATACATATATGGATATTCAACTTTGTACCCCACAATATGTATAATAAATATGTTTCAATAAAAAAAATCAGTAGAAAGATAATTCCAGGTAGACATTATCCTAAATTTTAAGAAGTTGGTTATCTAGTAGAGGACACAGTACAGAACAAGGCAACAGCTAGAGCTAAGACACTAAGTTGGGAACCACTTTGGGGTGATTGAGATATGTAAACAGTGAGGTGTATGTGAAATACATTGGTCTGGAGGGACAGTAGTAGAAAATGAGATTGTCAGGGGTTAAAATACATAGGACTTCTTATGCCAGGGTGAGGGGTGTGGTATTTTACACAGGGAAATATTTACTATGATTATCTGATTCCTATTTTTACAGCTTAGTCTATGATATAGAAATGAATTGTGGTGAGGGCAAGAGTGGAGGCTTGAGGCTTGCTAGGAAATTGTTCTGTAGGACGTGGTAGTTATTGCAGTGGTCTGATGGAAGAGATGTAGAGAATTGCACCAGCACAGGGCGTATTTAAGAGACAGAGTTGCTTTTGCAGGAGTGAGAAAGTAGGTAATGGTGGAGCAGCTGGAACCATAGGAGTAGTCTTTCCTGAGATGAATGTGTATTCTAACTTTACCCTGTTATTGAAATGGTTCTGGTAAAGGCCACTAATGCTCTTTTAATTTTGAATTCAATTGATAATTCTAAGTCCTTTCCTTTCTGGACCCCTATGCAATTTTAGCACATAAAATTACTGTCTCTTTTTGCCTTTTATCTCTACCATTTTTCTCCTTTTTTCTTCATGCTGCTGCTCATCTTTTAAATGTTGTACTTCTTTCCCCTAGACCTTCTGTGCTTTCCATTCTGCAGACTCTTATGAATATCAAAGCCTACAACTTCTCATCTATGTTCCCAGCACAGATACAATTCTCCCAACAGCTCAGTGTATATACCCAATTGCGTACTAAACATTAATGATTAGTAGTGCTAGAGGCACCTCAATATATAAACCCAAATTCTATTTTTTCTATGCCAAAATCACACTCTTTCTCTTTAAGTCCTTAATTTTAGGAATTGAGCTATTGCTTTCAGTTCTTCACTTGCCTGGAGTAGTGTTATATATACACATCCTTGTTATGGCCTCATAAAGTGTTCACTTACCACCCTTACTAGCATGATTTGTTTTGGTCAATGCAATAATGGTGAACATGACACAATCAAAAGCTTAATAGGCCATTGGGCTGGCTCCCTTATACACCTGCCTTTTGTGATGAGAAGATGCTTCAGGAAGATGTTAGTCAAAGAAGGCTGAGAGACATGTGGAGCAGACCCAACCTGATTCTCTGAGTTAAGCCCAGTTGTGCTCAAGACACAGTAGCAGTTTACTGAACAAGAAACAAATGAATATCATTGTACACCACTGAGACTTTGTGGTTGTTATTCAGCCAAAACCAACTCATGCAAGACCCACATCAGAAGCCCAAAGCCATTCCTTACTCTGCTCTGTTGACTGTCACATGGAATAATATCTCAGTCTTACCAGTTTTGTTTTCACAATATCTCCTGTATCTCACTCGAGCTTCCTATTGCTTCACTGCCCTTAACATCTCTTAATTGAGCCATTATGTATCTTACTAGTTTCCCTGGCTTTCATATGGTACCCTTCCAATCTTTTTTCCTCACTGTTGTTAGAATGATCTTTCTTAAAAGGCAAACTGATCAAGTCATTCCAGTATTTATAATCTTTCATGGACCATCCATTGCCAAACCCATCAGTATAAAATTGAAATTATTTAGCACACAGTGAACTTCTTGACGTGGCCTCCTTCTGAATCTCTGCCCTTATTTCTTACACTTGTCTCTCATCCTCACCTTGAATGCCAGCAATACTATGCTCATTTTCATCTCAATGCTTTTCCATATGTGCTCCACATCTTCATAGATTTTCAACTCTATGTTTGTTTGATCCCTATCTTTCTTTGACACTTAGACATCTTTCTCAGTAAGTTGTGCCTGAGTTCCTCTACCCACCCCACCTTGTCCAGCTTTATTTGAAAGTCCTTGTGTTGTGTCTATATTCATAGCAATAAGTGATTGCCTCTATTGGAGCTTAGAAGAATAACTTGTCAGGTCCTATTCTTCAAATTTAGTTCAGATGAACCTTCTTTATTTTATTGATTTGTTTACTCACTTGTCTTATAACTAGCATATAATTTTCTTAGGGCATCAACTATATCTTTTATCTCTATATTTCCAGTGACTTGTATGATGCCTGAAACTTCATAAATATAACTTTATAGTAAGTGAGTGAAAGAAAGAAAATTTTTAAAAGAGAAAACTGGGGCCCAAAAATTTTTAAATTTTTAAATTTTTGCTCAGTCAGTAAGTGATGAGAATAAGGGTCATCTATAGCTTTAAGCAGTACTTTTTAAATCTTACTATGTGGATTTTGCAGTAAACATTTCTAAAAATAATCATTCCCAGTGAGTGCAGAATTTCGTGATATATATTGCTAAGAATAAATAATTATAAATATGAAGTCTCTGTTGAAAAAAGTCATAGGATAGAGCCAAATGTTTGTCTTGAAAACAAGTGGGCATTATCCTGAAGATCCATATCTATTGGATTCTGAGTAGAATATTTGGTAATTTTGAAAAACATTATCAGTAAAAACAAGTTATAATTGAAACAACTTCACTAAAATTGATTATTCCCTTTCAAAATGCTCAGAGAATTTAGCAGCATCAATAAAACTCTAGACCTGGAAATGATAATAGTTATTTACCACATTTAGGCTCAGCTGACTGTGGCTTCAGTGTGCCCGTGGGTGGGGAGAGGAGTATGCTGTTGACTGAGTTGTTTATAAAATGTTTCCATGTAAGTGTTCCAATGTTTGAATAGGAAATATATTGAATGTTAAAGACTATGCAAAGTTGTGATTGAGCCTTTTTTTATACTCTAATTTTTTATTGAAACATTGATTATGCACATTTATGGGGTAAAAGGTTATATTTCAATACATGTATACAGACGTCATTTATATACATTCTTTAATCTCTTTAGAACCTGCTGTCGCCTGCATGTAGTACTGGCGAGGAGAAATCTAGCTCTCCTATGGAAATGTCTTATGCCTTATATTGAATATCCAGAAAAGAATGAATAGTCTGTTTGCTATTTTTCTCAAGAAGATAATACCACGGTAAAAACTTTGGCATTTCAGCTGCAGAATATCATTTAGAAAATGGGACTCCTTACCAGGCTAATCCAATTTTGACATTATCTGAAGAAGGAGTGTTTTAGACTGGGCTGTTTAAGGAAAATGTTTCCACTGGGTCTATTTATTATATTTCATTGACTTTCTGCCTTAGCAAGTCATTTGGAATCTAAATACCCAGAAGATGATTCTCTTCACTAAAGAAAATATACATATCATATCACAGTCTGCCTTTCATAACAATTTATTTGCTTATAATTAGTTAGACTGAGCTAAAGACCTACTGGGCACTGAAACTGCAATATTAACAATTTTTTTATTTAGCTGATGTAGAAAGAAAGCAAATTTTAACTAGAATTTTAAATGTGGGGTTTCAGCATTCTCTAAAATGATTAATATGAGTATATGTTTTGCAATTCCATTTTGAAAAACAAATCAATTAACATGAATCAGCTATGATTTGGCTCCATGTTCTGAAATAATAACTAGGAAATCAGAATTCCTATTTAACCAGTTCAAAAGCTAACCTTTTAGTACGTTATGGTAATGAAAACTTATATCCTACTGATGATGAAAAATAACTTTAGAGTCAAATAAACTCGGGCTCATATCCTGACTCTACTACTTATTATCTGTGTAATCTTAGTCAAGGCATTTAAAAGATTTTAGTCTTGGTTTCCTTGATCATAAAAAGAAGACAACTATTCCTAATTTACAAGAGTTTCTTCTATGGAGGAAAGTTCATGACTCCAGTGTTGAGGTCTTATTACAATTATTTTCTATTTTCTGGTTTCTTAACTATAGCTTAGAAGTGTAATTCTCTGCATTCGCTAGGGAACACTCACATTGAAATTTTAAATCTAAGTTGCAGAAGGAAGATGTAAGACGAACTTACATTTTCAAATGAACAATTTTCAACTATGTCTTCTTGAGAGTCCATAGTCTTCCCTGCTGAATCCCCACAGCCAGTTTGCCCATTCCCCAGATGCTATGGCTACTTGGGGCTAACTGCTCACAGTCCTTCCCCTTCCCCACAAACCACAGTGAAGGATTCATTGACCTGGGACTAATAGAGGTCAGCCCCATTGCCTGAAGGTAGAGCCAGCGCTGGCTGAATTCATGTTCCAGCACTGTCCATAGGATCAGGCTGCAGCTTGAGCCCAGCAGAGAACACATCCGTACTTAGCTCCTTCACTTGCCCCATCCTGCCTCCCTCAATCTTTTTCCACTGAGGGCGTTCCCTCAACAAACCTGTTCACTCAAATCACTGTCTCAGGATCTGCTAAGGCACACCTCATTAAAACCGATTAAAAAATCATGTTGGGTGAGCAGTGTGCTTCATTGGAAAAATATAGCCACATCTGACTTTAAATTCTAGTTTTGCAACTTGGTGTGTATATAATCTTGGGTTTTCACTTCTTTGAATCTTGGTTCATTTATCTTAGAGGAAGTAAAATATAGCCTCCTGGGATGTTGTGAAACTGAACGAAATCATATATGTGTATATACATATATGTTTGTTCTGTGTATTTATGTAGATTGTATGTATGTATACGTATATGTATATATGAGGGTACTTCAGAAAGTTCCTGGAAAGATTCATATTATCTTTTAATTCTGTTTTTCCATGAACTTTTTCAAGTACCCCCTGTATATATTCATATATGTGTGTTATGTATACACACATATATGCATATATTTACATATACACCTATATATACGTGTGTGTGTGTGTGTGTGTGTGTGTGTGTGTGTGTGTGTGTGTGTGTAAAAGCACCCAGTACTGATTCTGGCAACATAAGACTCAACAAATACAGATTCTTTTCTCTTGTGTCTAATGCTATTTATCCCTCTGCCCTGATCTCTGCTCTGTCCCACCTTGCATTGATAGGTACCCTTTTTAGCCCCTGTCTTTTCAAAATCTTATTCTGGATACTTTTTCCTACCTAGGAGGCCAGAAAGCCTGCTGTGGAATCTGATTATGGAGAATTTTCTAGTTCAGATTTGTCTATAAAAAGAGACCAAGCAATGTGGAGTGTTAAAAGTTAAGGGCATTGGCAAAGTATGTATTGTTGGATCATGTAATTTAAAGCCAATGGATATAAAACATAAAGACATGAAATCAGGATTAAGAAAGTTTGGATCAAGCAGACAATTGGGGGACATTTAAAGTAAAGACCAGGAAAAGGGCTTTTGCTCTCTATTGGGTTTGACTTCTTCTGGAAGGCATTGCATAGGGACCTAGCCTCCTTCCAAAGGTTCAAAGATGTTAGGGAAATAAAATCCTCTGATGGTGATGAGAGATGGAAAAAGTAATTGCAAACTCCATCAGCAAACAGGGAGCATAAAAATGACCTAGTAATAGTTTAATATGGAACAAGAGAATGCCAAGGAATGATACAAACAGCAAATAGAGGAGGAGGCTTTTCAAGAAGATATAAAAATCATCAACAGTAGTGAAATACTGTTGAAAATGACAGAATGACAAAACTCTTGGTAGCCAGTGTTGTGTGTCTCAATTTTAGAAGAAGGAGCATGTTGGAATCACCCATGAGCTAGATTTGAAGTCATCATCAGTAATGTCTCTCAAAAGCCACATAATACAGGGTTAATCAGAACTGTCAGCAATTTTTTAAATTATTAAATTTTATTTTGTTTCATATGAGGAGTTCTAAAAGCCACAGTAGTAATCTTCTCTAGTTAACATGATTTTTAATATTTTTCTCTATAAATCCTAGGAGATGTTATGAAGGAAACTTAGGACCAAACTCTCTGCTTCTGCATTCAAGCCTGCCTTTTGAGAACTGCCTGACTCAGATTTGTGAGAATTATCCAAGGCATAGTTGCAAACTCTAAGTTTTCTTACGTAACCTAATCTTAGAAAAGTTCACATACATTAGTTTAGATTTTTCTGTGGTATTAGATGAAAAAACTGTGCTCAGAAAGTGTGGAATAATTTTCCCAATATTATAAAGTTAATAGGTGACTATGTTTAAAATCTAAATCGGTCGAATTCCAAATCCCAGGTCGGTGGTTTGTGGATTCTTTTAACAACCTCATAATATTTACCTCCCTCCACAAAGTCAGAAGAATTGAAGTTTTCCCAATCATTCTTACATAAAATATAAATAAAAAACGATACCATAAACTGAGCTATTTTTATGGATCTGTGCATACAATCTAAATGTGAAAACATTAACATATCCTGAAAACACCTCTTCAAGACAGGTCCACTAGCTTCCCCTCTAAACCCCTGGATTATCGGCCACTAAGCTCTACCCATTCAAAAACTTCGAAGCCACCAACCACACTTTTTAGCCAAACACATTTGGGGTAAACAAAGAGAACTTCTGTCCATACTGAAAAACTAGAATATTTATAATTACTGTCATTTACTGACTCACTTTCGTTATTTGAGGATTATATTTCTTTCTTAAGAATTATGTCTGCTCTGGATTTGACACAATCATAATGTCTTCTGGGGTGACCCCTGGATTTTTCCCATTTTATACAAGAATGTCAATTCCAGTGTTCCTAGGTGTCATATATTGAAAGTCTTGATCTTCAAATAAGGACTAGTGAATTTCCAAACTGGGTCAATTTTAGAACCAGTTTGAAATAATTGGTAAAAAAATATATATATATATAAAGTTAAAACCAAATCAGAAGAAAGTTCCTACTGTTCTCTGTTTCAATCCTAGGGGGTGGTACTGCAGCTCATGAATATTTAAAATCAGGGGTCCACAATTCAACTGCCTCAAGAGGCCAGCAGATATAAATGAGTGAAATTGGCTTTGTGTAGGAATGAAAATTTGGCAAGTCCTAAGACTATCTGAGGTAGACAGATATTGTTACTCAGAATCGTCTGGTCATTGCCCTGAAAAACTGAGCACTAGCATTGTCAGACATAATTTCTCAAGAGAAACCAGAAATTCAGATTTTCTTATGTAATTTTTCTGATTTGGAAACATTTTCAACTAATTTTAAAAAGTTTAAAACACAGCATGGGCTGAACAAAACACATCCTTTAGCCAATTTGGCATTTAATTCTACCACCAATTTTCAACATTTGTTTTATTAATCCAGTATCCTTAGTGGGCCCCAAGATTGTCTTTGCTAATGACCTGTTGATCCATAGCTCTCAGCTCGGTTGAATTTGTGACTGTGATTTATGTAGAACAGAGGCTGAAAATTTTCCCTACCAAAGGTCACTAATTCAGCATCTTCTGCAACATTGGGAAGTAACAAGACAACTAATTAATTACTCGATAGGTTTTGGGAGAATGAATAACATAATATGAGACACAAAGTTACTTAATTTATGTGATAAAATGCATTTTAGTTCTCTGTAATAACCTATTAAAATAGAGAAGAAAGCAGTTGGAAAGTAATCAGGATAAAAGAAAGATATAGAGACAGAAAAAGAAGGGGATTGGTGAGAATGGTGGAAGTAGTAAAGTACTCAAGGAAAATGAAAGAGGAGATAATCACAGTGAAGGTGGACTGTCATGGCTAAGAGTGTTAGAAGTAAACAGTTTTTGCTACATGGTACATCAGAGAAAATTTTTACAATCTTGGTTGCATAAAGAGAAGGAACTCTAGATATCAACTCCTTTCTCCAGCATTTATCAACCCTATGACCTCTGTAAACCTCTGTTTCCTTATCAGTAAAATGAGGATAATATTACCTACATTCTGGTGTTATTTTAAGAAATTAAGTATTTGTAAAATGACTAGTACAATGTCTAAGATATCATAAGCAATAAACAAATGTTAATTATTGTTTTTGTATTATTTCAAAATTAAGCTTTAATTTTCAGTAAGGATTATTTTTTTTACTCTGGTAAATTATTATCATGTTTTTATTTTCAAATTTTATTTTTCAAATACAGCTTCCCTCCCTCATGGCTTTCTGAAGATTTCTAAAATTGACAGAGGTATAATTTGTATGTGTGGGGGGTGGGGTTATGCATGTTTTCTTAATTGAATATATCCTAAATCAGAAATGTTGTAGCTAGTGTCATTCTGCTTTAAGCCTTTTTCTTTCTGCCAACCAGTTAAAAAACTTCCCATCCATTTAAAAAATTCTTTTGAGTGGAGATTGGTTTGTTTAGATTTGGGCTTCGGTTTTTAAAGAGCCTCAAACTGCCTTAACTTGATATATGCATATCATATGCGTATCAGGTGTCATTTTATTTTATTTTTTGCAGTTTTTATACATCTTCTTTTACTTCTGGCTCTTTCTGTTTATTATTACCATTTTGCGCCTAACTCATAATACAGGAACCAAAAGACTTTAAGATTGAGTCTTTGTTTTGCAATGTTTACTTTTTCTACTAGCCACTATGTTTTCCCACAACCATTCAATTTAGAACAATTCGTTCAATGGTTAATTAAAAGTCTGGTTTGGGTGGACTATTTCTGATGTTTACTGATTTTGACAAAGTTCAGATCACTGCTGGATGTCAACTGAGATTGAGCCTCTAAGTGACATTTGTAACAGTACTAAAACAGTTGTTTTAGAGGGTTGTTTGAGTGAATTTATCCTCTTTATGCATTAAATTCCTTAACTAATTCGTGTCTCTTAAAGAGTCTATATAAGGTCACCAGGAAAACCCTGTCTTTATCTAATTCTTGACAAAATAATTTAGTTTCCCAGTGCTATTATGTCCTTTGGAAACATTCATTTTTATCATCCTTTCATTTATTAATATATAATTTCAGAATATTATTTTGTTTTTCTGAATAATTCTTAAGGCATTTCTTTGCAATTGAGATAGAAGTCGTTCCTTCCTTCTTCCAGATTTGTCTTCTCACTAAAATTCACTTCCACCACCCACTCAAACCAGTGACTTGGTCAGTGGTTGGTATTTCATAAACAAAACATTATCCCTTTTAACTTCATCTTCGACATGATGATCTACTTTCTTGCTTTTTCTTTTAGTTTTTGCTGAGTGACTTTATTAAGCTCATGGCTATATGGTCCACCTTCTAAAATTATGGAAATATGTGTCAGGATGGTCTTTCGAAAGAATTAAGAAAAGCAGAAATTCAGTGACATGAGAGCTTGAAGAAAAAGTAAATTGTTAGAGACTGAAAAGAGTTGGACTAGTTCTTGGCAGTGCTAGAAATAAGAATTCCATATTACTATTACCATTTTTACATATTTCCATTCTTGGAAGTGGAGAGTACTTTTGGAGATAATTACAATTTAATATGTTTGACACTTGTATTTTATCACTTTCTCACAAATCACGGACATATCTAAGTAAACTAAAAACAAGGTGTATTAGCCCTCAAACTATATCCTGTTCAGACATGTTATAACAACTTAGTATGAGGTTTTTTTTGTGCAAAAAAATTTTTTTGCAATCTGTGAATAGTTTTTTCATAATATGCGTTTTCCATGTCTGGGGAAGTGTTTACCCAAACCTTTGGGCATAGTAGTTATATGAACAAAGTGGTGTCTTAGGGATTAAATGCTACCTATGAGAATGAACTTACTCCAAAGTCTGAAATATTGTAGAGACTCTATAAATGTTAAATTTTCTTTCCTTTAGGGCAATTATTCTCATGTTAAATAAACTCTCAAGCAATATTAAGTTAATGACTCATAATCACCAACCATTAGGTGTCAAAATGTATTTATAACCTTAAGTAAAACTTTTTAAAAATACACTTTTCCGTCCTTTAATTATAATGCTAATCAATGTATATGTCATATTTTTATTTAGGTTGCAAACTTCTAGAGGGCAGAGGATTCTAGTTTTATCACTTAAAACAAAATATTTCTATATTTAGTTATTATTAATTAAATATTGCTTAAGTATTAAATGATTTGTTGGGATGGAATTGATAAAATATGATTAGAACTCAAACTGATTAACTGAAATGCTCTGTAACTTGGATGACCAAGTTTCTCCTCATTTTTTTCAGCCACATAATAACTAAATTCTTTTCTTTCTCTGAGAGAGTGAGGGTCTGATGATTCTTTAGAAGCATCCATTATTTGAAAAAAAACTATTTAGCAGGTATATACAGAAAATTTTTAGTATAAAATAAAATTTGCTCAGTTGGTTCTTTATTTAATGCAATTTAATTTTCACAGATCCTTGTGACATTATTTGAGCATTTAATGAGTATTAATAGTGACTTGCCCAAAACACTCATCCAAGTGATTTACAATGACTCAGACCCCATATAATGAGACACGGGCCGACAATGGCCAAACAGTTTCATGATCAGAGAAATGTAATTAGTGAAAGAACAAAGCTTCCGTGGGTATCTGATTGCTAATTGACCTATTAACAGTTGAATCAAGAGAAAGTAGAACTTTTTGAAAAACTTTTCCCATGTTCAAGCAGACTTTTATGACTGCCATTTCTATTTTTCATTTCTGTGAGATTTTACTGTTTAGCTTAAAATCTGAAATGACTACTTTCAATATGTAAAATACAATATTAAAGCCTTGAACTTCTGAACTTTTTCAAGATTTTTCCAAGTTAATTTTAGCATGATTTTTATGGTATATTAAGTGGGAGGTTTTTCGGCTTAAAAAAATACATATTTCAGAAGGCATTACTAACCATCCCTCCAAACGCTTTACTGTTATCATGAGATTTAATTAATTGCTTAGATTTAATTGATTAGAGATTCAATATTTAATTCTAAAACCCAATGAAAGTCTATCAGTATCATAGTTAACCTCTGTTCAAGATAAAGTTACAAATATTATGTTAAGAAATTAGCTTAAATTTTTATACCTTCACTAAAGTCCTTGATTAGGTAATCTGAAAGTAACATACCTTCTTGATTCTCTGTCCCAGTGTTGTCAGTGTAGTGCTGGCCCTATCATCATATTGATGACTCAGCCTATGTTATATAGGACAAAGGGAAAAAGAACTTCAAATAATCTGCATGAATTAAAGCACTGAAATAGTTTTGGTTCAGTCCTCCAGATCCGGACTTCAGAAGAGCTGGGAAAAGCAAATTTATATAACTGGGTTATACATTAACCCAAGAAAATATTCTCATAAAAATACAAAGTCTTATAAAATAAAGGGAGAAATAACTCTAATAGGTAATTACTTGATTTGAATATTACATTTCATTGATATAGATTTGGGTTTTATTGTACTGGTTACTGATGGAAGTTGAAAAAAAAGTTCTGAAACGCCGTTCTAGTGACATAATCAGAGAAAGAGGTTCTGTCCTATTTCTCCCCCAAATATCACTGAGTATGTTTTTAAAATTCTTGTACTTCTTTGCCTTCTTTCCCAACAAATTGGGAGATTTTACTTATTAAACAGCTTAAAAGTAGTGGAGACTACCTTTAAAGTCTTGATTACGTTACAGAAGATAGAGACAACAGAATGAATAAACCAGTTCTACAGAAAATGTTTGTAGTTGAATAGGAAGGTGAGTGTACAGGTCGTTGAGCCATGAGACATCACAGGGATTCAGAGCTGGCTTGGGGTTTTCCTGAGGTATTTTTCAGAATGATTTGAATTCATTTAGAGACTTCTTGAGGAAGTTGTTTCTTGAAGACAATTTTTGTGTTACGAGAATGAACTGCAGCCCACAGTCTATTATGGAGCAGTTCTCAAACTTAATCATGCATCCGAATCACATGCAAGGCCTGTGAAAACACGGAGTGCTGGGCCTCAATTTTAGAGTTTTTGATTCACTGGGTGTAGAATGAGGCCCAAGAATTTGCATTTCTGACCAGTCCCCAGGTGTTGCTGATGCTGCTGGTCTGGGGACGACACTTGAGGAGCACTGACTGTTCTGGAACAAGTTCAGTCCGTTGTATAGCCACAGTATGGCTAAATGATTTGGAAGTCAATGGAGTCACACCTTCTAAATCTCTTTTTAGCAATATCTTTCTCATGATTTTTAAAAATTTTAAGCCTGCTATCTGGCTTCTGTCTCTATTCCCTTGGAGTATAAATCCAAATAACATGGTTGCTAAATGTCATTCCCTATGTATTTAGTCCTGTTTTCCTCTTGGATTGCTCAGTCATTGAAATTGTTAGAAATGTAAAGTGATCCAGTTCCGTGCCTTGGCACCAACAGAAATGAGATACTATTAGAAATAACAGTTTTTCAAAAAGATTTTGGTGTATGGTGAGAGGTACAGGTCTAGTTTCATTCTTTTACATAGAATATCCAGTTTTCTCAGCACCATTTGCAGAAGAAGCAGTCTCTTCCCCAGTGTGTAGACATGGTGCCTTTATCAAAGATCAGATGGCTGGAGGTGTATGGGTTGATTCTGGGTTCTCTATTCAATTCCGTTGATCCGTGTGTCTGTTTTTAATGCTTTGTAATATAGTTTGAAGTCAGGTAGTGTTATGCCTCCAGCTTTATTTTTTTTCCTCAGGATTGCTTTGGCTATGTGTAGTCTTTTGTTATTCTATATATATGTCTGGATAGTTTTTTTCCATTTCTGAGAAAAATGTCATTGGAATTTTGATGGGGATTGCATTGAATCTGTAGATCACTTTGGGTAATATGGACATTTTCACAATGTGAATTTTTCTGATACAAGAGCATGGGATATCTTTCCACTTCTTGTGTCCTCTTTAATTTCTCTCAACAGTGGTTTGTAGTTCTCTTCATAGAGTTTTTTCACATCCTTCATTAACTTTATTACCAAGTATTTTATTTTTTGGGTGGCTATTGTAAATGGGCTAGCTTTCTTGATTTCTTTTTCTGCATGTTCACTGCTGGAGTATAGAAATGCTACTGATTTTTGTGTGTTGATTTTGTATCCTGCAACTTTGCTGAAATCATTTATCAACTCTAAGAGTTTTTTTGTAGGCGCTTTAGGCTGTTCAATATATAGGATCATACTGTCCACAAACAGGGACAGTTTGACTTCATGTTTTCCAATTTGTATGCCCTTTATTTCCTTCTCTTCTCTGATTGCTCTGGCTTCCAACAGTATGTTGAATAGGAGTGGTGAGAGTGGGCATCCTTGTCTAGTTCCTGTTCTTAAGGGAAAAGCTTTCAGCTTTTCCCCATTCAGGATGATATTGGCAGTGGGGTTATCATATATCGCTTTAATTGTGTTGAAATACTTTCCTTCTATACTTAACTTGTAGAAAGTCTTTATCATGAACAAATGTTGAATTTTGTCAAATGCTTTTTCAGAGTCTATAGAAATGATCATATGGTTTTTGTCTTTGCTTTTATTGATGTGATGAATCACAGCACATTTTATTGATTTGTGTATGTTGAACCAACCTTGCATCACTGGAATGAATCCCACTTGATCATGGTGTATAATTTTGTGTATGTGTTGTTGTATTCTGCCAGCTAGTATATTGCTGAGGATTTTTGCATGTATATTCATCAAGGATATTGGCCTGTAGTTTTCTATTTTTGATGTATCTTTGTCTGGTTTTGGTATCAGGGTGATGTTTGCCTCATACAAAGAGTTTGGGAGAATGGTTTCTGTTTAAATCTTTTGGAGTAGTTTGTAGAGAATTGGTATCAAAATGTGATTTTTTTCAAATTAATAATTACCACTTGTATACTTCAAATTAATAGCTGAAACTAAGATGTGAATATAAATTTCATCTCTGTATCCATGCCTGTTTCATATTCAGTTTCTTCTGAAACTTAATTGGACTAGATTATGTTAGCATTTTTGAAAAACAAAAGCAACTTCCCTCTTCCAAAAACCTGATGAAATACAGCATAAAGCACTGACGATTCCCCTAATACTCATTCAAAACTCTATATCAATGTACACTTTCTTAAAATACATGATCTGAGCTGATTATTTAATTTAAAGTATACAAAGGTATTGTACATATAAATTAAAATTTGTCTTTATTTCTTATTCTTTCTAATTGAATAACTGTCCCCTTCCATTTCCTGTGTTTAACCAACTATACTGCACACCTTTTTTCCCCTTCATTTGTCCTTCTCTTTTTCATTATTTTATTTCTAACCATTCAACCTTGCAACATATA
This sequence comes from Cynocephalus volans, assembly GCF_027409185.1. NCBI lineage: Eukaryota > Metazoa > Chordata > Mammalia > Dermoptera > Cynocephalidae > Cynocephalus > Cynocephalus volans. Next base: position 105,604,952 of record NC_084461.1, read on the forward strand.
TATACTTTTTACATATATATATAGAGAGTATATTTTTGATGAAAGTGAATACAGATATGTTGTAATTTTTCTCATCTGTTTTTAAAAGGTAAAATTCTCTTCCGGAAAAGATATTGTCTTTCAATGTAACGTGTACCGCATGACTCCTAGAACACTTTGGGCATTTAATAACCTTTACATCCCCATCATTGATATCATTAACATCAATCATGCAAGCTGTTCTCAGCTCTGATTCAATTAAACATAGATAAAAACAAATCTTTCTTATGTCTCTGGTTGCTGTTAAGCCCTGACGGCTTCCTTTTTTAAAATACACCTGCTCTCTTTCAGATAATTTTTGTGTGCATTTCATATCAGTAATGATGATACCTCCAAATTAGTGACAGAGAAGGTAATCGAAATGAGCTATCACTTACTGATGAAAGTAAGTGTAGGGTTCAGCATGAAAGTGCTATCCTTTTTCCACATGGCTAACCAGTATTGCACAAAAGTAAATCATCACTGAAATAAAGCCACTCTGTTAATCATTTAATCATTCTATTACTTATATACAGACAAACGCACATAGGGCACCCTTTTGTCTTTAGTAAGGTCATTCAACAGCCATTAGAGTTGAGTAAATGAGTAAATGAGGGTTATTTGTCCTTCTCCATTCCATAAACTTAGCTGCTTATACATATCCTATAATTATGAAGCAGAAATATAAAACACAAAATAAGTTTCACTGATATGTAAATCTACAGTCTGTAACCAGAAACATCATTTGTCCTTTTGAAAACCTGAACCTGAAAGATGTGTCAAATTAATTTTCATCTATAGAGTGCTTTGTTCAAATGAAATTTTATGTAGCAACATTTTATGTGAAAGAGAGAAAATCATGAGCTGCGAGTGAAGTTGGGCTGGGGAGGTTGGCTGTTTGAACTGCCTTTTACTCCAGAAGTTTAAAAGGGACCTCCACAGTAAGCCCAGAAATCTCAAAATAGCATGAAAACCACTGGATTTGAAAGTCAATAAACAGTCTCTTTCTTCTCAAAGCATTTGATAGAGTTTGGATGTGTTGTCCCCTACAAAACTCATGAGGAAATTTGATCTCCAATTTGGCAGTGTTGGAAACTGACTGAGTCATGGGGGCGATCCCTCATGAATGGATTAATGCTCTCCCTGAGGGAGGGGGGATTAATGAGTGAGATCTCGCTCTATTAGTTCCTATGATAGCTGGTTGTTTAATGGACCCTGGCACCTCCTCTCTCTCTCTCTTGCTTCCTCTTGCCATGAGATCTGCTTGTACCTGCCAGCTGCCTGCCGCTTCCCGCCATGAGTAGAAGAAGCCTGAGTCCAGTACCAGATGCAGCTGTCCCAGAATCATAAGCCAAATAAACCTCCTTTCTTTATAAATTACTCAGTTTCAGGTATTTCTGTTATAGCCACACAAAACAGACTAAAACAGCATTTAACAGAATATAACATATTATATACAGTATTTGCTTACTATTAATTAATTAACTTACTTGGGGATCTAGGCTGCATGAGGAGAAGGGCTTAGTCTGGTTTGGACATAGTAGGTACCCGACAAATATTTGATGAATGAATGAATGCATGAATGAATTTGTTTACTAATTAACAGAGTGAAAAGAACAAAGATAGATTCACGATTTTTAAAAAAGTGAGACAATCACTTACCCAAAAGAACACAAAAAATAGATAAAGCAAATGAAATGTCCGTAAGAAAACTAATAATATGTAGCTTGTACATCTAATTATCTTTTCAGTGGTGTAGGAATTGTGCACTAATGTAATTCAGAAGAGAGAAATCTGGGTCATGTTGATCAGGAGAAGACTCATGGGGGGAATGAAAAAAGGAAATAGCTGACTAAATATATGCCTTTAAATAATTGGCTTAAGCTTTCTAGGCCTCAGCTTCCCTATGTAAAATCATGTTCTAGTTAAGTGACCACCAAGATCCCTAGAAGTTTTAGGAAAAAAGAGGTTTTGAATGGATATAAAAAAATCTGAATAGATTGAAGACAATCTCCCTGCAAATTTGCTTTGGGAATTTAAGCAAATTTTAGGCTGTTCTGAGCCATATTCCGTACTACACTACGGTATGGCTACAGTTTGAGTTTGATTGAAAAAATTAAACTGAAGCTAAAGAAAATTTAATAAAAGTAGAATTTATTTAAAGATACTTTTTTTCTGGCTCAGCATGCATAGAAATTCAGAAGTGGCATACTGAAGCAATACCTCAGATTAAATAGCATAGCTTTGCACTGCACAGAGGTACAGCTGTGGGTCACAGCTGTATATAATTTGTACACATCAAAGTTTATAGCTTAATGGAATTTTACCCAGTGAACATATCCACATAAACCACTTCCAGTAAAGTAATAAAGAAATTGATTACCAGCACTACAGAACCATATATAGTGCCCCCTGCTGGTTGTCACCCATCTGAAGGCAGCAGCTATTCTGACTTCAGCACGAGAGATTAGTTTTGCTTGTTTTTGAACTTCCTATAAATGAAATCATACATTATTTTATTCCATCTTTCATTGAACATTGTATTTATGAGATTTACTACACTTAACTGTAATGACTGATATATTTGGATTTAAGTAGTCTTACTATTTTCTATCAATTTTTGTTCTTTTTTCTCATTTTTGCCTTCTTGTTGAGTGATCAAGTATTTTAAAGATAATTGTTATTCCTTTTTATTATGTTTAGCTATTTTTCTTTTACATTCATTTAGTGGTTTTATCCTAAATCTTAGGATAAGTCTTAAAGACATCTAAGGATTCCTTTATATTCTTACAAATTATTGGGGATCCCAAAGTTCTTTTAATAATGTGGGCAATATATACTGTTATTTATTATATTAGAAGGTAAAACTGAAAAAGTTTTAAAACAGAAAATACACAAGCACACGTTCCACTAGTCATCAGAGTGAGGATGATATCACATATCATGTTACTATGGAAAACTCCACTATATACTGTATTTGTGACAGAATGAGAGCAAAAAATCAAATAATATATTAGTGCTGTTATGATAATAATTTTCTCGGCACAGACACCATGAAAGATTCTTACTGAGAACTTGCTATCTTAGAGATTCAATATGAGCACCTAATTATATCAAAATCTATTGTAGATTAGTTTTTTTATGTGTAATTTCTTCTTCTTGATTGTGGGCTGGATGTAGTGACTCAGTTCTAAGGATTAGAGGGCAGCAAAAATGGTGGGATGTCAATTCCAAGATTAATTTTTATATAGACCGTGGTATGCACTCTCATTCTCTCTGGAATCATATGCTTTGGAAGAAGTCAGCTGCTATTTTGTAAAGCAGCCTTGTGGAAAAGACCACATGAAGAGCTTGTAAACAGATGCACCGCTAACCAAGCCTAGAAATGAATTCAGCCCCAGCAGAATCTTGACTACAGCCTCATGAAAGACCCTGAGCCCCAACCATCCATTTAAGGCCTTCCAGATTCCTAACCCACAGAAACTGTGAGATGATACATGTTTATCGTTTCAAGCTGCTAAGTTTGGGGGTTGTTATTCAACAATAGAAAGCTAATATAACTGGTATATGATTTCCATGCCTTACTTTCAGTCTGTGTCTTTAAAATTATTTTCTGTTTTTTATCCTGTTGAACAACTTTTATTTGTATTATTTAGTCTATTTGCATATTTACTGGTAAATTTAAATTTATATCCACTGTCTTTACTATTTGTTTCAATTTAATACACCTGTGTGATATTATTTTATATTCCCTTATTGCATTATTTTGGATTTCTCAATTACTAAATTGTATTTTATTTCCCTCTAATAATGTGTTATAAATTATTCCACTATTTCCCTAGTGGTTACCCTAGAGATTACAATGTACATACTTAACTATTTGTCAAGCTAAAAATGTTACATTTCTGCCTTCCCCAATAATTTTAAAACCATAGAAAATATTAACTCCATTTACTTCTTTCTGCATTCTATTTCGCTGCCTGTGTATTAGTTCCATATGTTTTGAAAATACCAAAATATGTTATAATCATTGTTTGGTAAGACCAGTATTCATTATATTTACTTATATATTTACCCTTATCTTTACTCCTTATTTCATCCTGTAGTTCCACATTTCCATGTTAAGTTATTTTCCTTCTTCCGGAAGAATTCTCTTTATTATTTCTTTTAGTAAAGGCTTCCATGTAGTGAATATTCCATTTTTGTTGTTTGACAACTATTTAATTTTATCTTTACATTTAAAGAATATATTCACTGGGAATAGAAACTTTGTTTGACATTTGTTCTATTTCAGCATATTAAGGATGCTATACCAGTAGACAAAGGAATGTCTTCTGGTTTCCATCATTTCTGTTGTGTGCTTACCTCAGCCTTATTGCATTTCTCCTCTTTCCAGGATTTTCGTTGCACATTTTAGGTTGGTTTTTTCCCTAATGCTTTCAAATGGCAGATTTAAAAGAAATTAGCTTATTGTTATAGTTGTTCTGAGATGGAGGGTTGGTCTGTCACTAGCTGTTAAAATAGCCAGAAGCGGAAGTCCAGGGAATCTTCTTTTGAGTAAGGATTAAGTCTATAGCTATGCTAGACATGTTCCTTAGTGCAATTAAAAGAGGACCTTGCCTTTTGCAGAATAGAAAAAAATTTGGTTACACAGTCTTTTCATGATTTGAGTATATTTCCATTGTGGTTGAACAATGACATTGCTTTTATTACTCTTTGATAGGAAGAACATTAACATCAAAGATGGTTAAGGACCAGCAGATAGACTCATTATACTTTGTGGTTGCCATATATAATATATCAGTTTGAGGAAGATTGAGAGATAGAGAGAGCTGACACTAGAAAAAATAAGTTGATGTAAACCTGTAGGGAATATTCACTGCCCTTTCAATTAGCTGGAATTTTATTTCACAGAAAATGAGTCAAATAAGTTATATTAAGATCATAAACCATAATCACATTGTGGTTTAGAAAGACAGAAATACAACGAAAAGAAGAGTGATGTTAAAATTGGAGAAATGATTACAGAAACTGTTGAAACTGCTGAAGTAAGTAAACTTGATACAAAGCAGTGTTACAAGAATACAAAATATGAAATGAAATTACATGATGTTTACAAGGAGTAGGCAACTGGACTTGATGTATCGGATATGGAGAGGAAAGATAGGCAAGATGAGTAGAACACTAAACTATTCAATAATTTATTAAAAAGAAATTAAATTTTAAGAGCATAATTTGTGCACACATATGGAAGAAGGTTGTTATCAAAGCAATATTCTTAAGGTATCAGAATTGCGGAACAAGAGAATCACTACTGAAGAAGACTCGATTCATAACATGGCATTAGGGACAAATGGCAGGGGGGATTCTTTTGTAGAAGAAACACATACTTGTATCAAAACCCAGTGTCATTGTCCTGGATCATGGATAGTGCAAGAGACCCAAAGGAGAAGTGCTATGGACACTGTGGTGACCTAAATTGCTTTGTAAGAGTACTCTGATGGAAATTATTTATCACCTCTCTCTGTTTAATGACAGCCTCTGATACAAAGCCACTTAGCACTGGGGATTCATAAACTAGTAACTATGGCAAAGAATAAGAGAGAGAAAAACTAAAGAAAGAGAAATGATGAAATCTAAATACTTTCAGCTGCATTCACTATGAGGTCAATTTAATGGGATAATTGTGACAAAGCAGCTAACACATTAAACATAACCTGGGAAATGGGATGACTGTTATATGTTTGTAATGTTTTATGAAAGGACATAGTAATTGCTAAGTAGTTCTAAAAATGTATGGTTTATGGGTAAATACTTAATTTTGCTGGTATTAAAAGTAATTCATTGTTATTGTAGGACTTTTAGAAAATTTAAAAAAAAAACAAAATAAAAATATATTATTAATAATCTTTTTATACAGAAATAATGACTGATAATATTTTGAAAAGAAGCTTTCCATATCTTTCCTAAATTTATCCAAAATAGGCTCAAATTTATTTAGGATTAGAAACAATCCTTGCAACAGTATACAATTTTTGTAAAATGAAAGAGCAGTTATTTATTTAAGATGGGAGGGCAATAAGAATATTCCATCTAATTCATAAACCTTCCTTTCAATACCTTAATTTTAAGTTTAAGAAAGAGCATATATCTTTATAATATAAAAACATAATAAAAATGTTTCTTTTTGAAATGTAGAGGCAGGCATTCATTACTCTAAGTTGGAAAATCAATCTTTTGTATACCATGAGCTCTACACAAAATTTCAAGAAAATATTTTCTACATAATATTAAATAGAACAACTATTTTTAAAGTCTATGACCTCCATAATCCAACTATGAACTAGAAAAGTTTATAAAACTATTCAGTAAGTATGTGTTATAATGGCAAACTGAGCATAAGCTTCAATGTGACATCAACTCAAGGCAAATCATGAGAAATTACAGAAAAATATATACTTTTATTTTTATACCCCATAACTGTATTAAAAACCAAGAAGAGGCTCCTTGGTGATTGGCAGAAGCCAGGAGAATCAGGAACCCTTTTGCCTAAAAAGGTAACCTTTTTTCTGGAATCATTTCCACTCTCTCCAACAATGAGCAGACACCTGCACCATTCACAGATCACTAACAGGTCATCAACAGAACATAAAGGCAAAGGCACAAAGAGGACTCACCTGACATTTGAGGATGCTAATGCCATAAATAGAGGTAGCAGACCCAATAAGCAAAAAACCTCAAACCCAAGGAAAGAAATTTACTAGAGCAGAAAAAATAATAATTAAAATAAATGCAACTTATGTTCTCAGAAATGTTTGAAAGATTATGACTTTTAGAATAGGAAATCAGATGGCAATCATGAAGATAAAAGTAAGAATTTTGAAATAAATATCTAAATTAACTGGCTGAGTAACAAAATGATCACAGATAAAGAAAAGTTAGTAAGCTAAAAATAAAGCTAAGAGAATCTTCCAGAATATGGCTGGAAAAGAGGAAAAAAAGATTAGATAAAAAGTTATTCTGAGCTTTCAATTTCCTACATAGCAAGTGATCAAGAAGAAAAAAACAAGTCATTTACAGACAAAAGAATATACCAAGCTGTCATAGAAGAAAAAAATACAGACTTGAACTAAATTTTGATTCCCCATATTAAAGGAAAATTTAGTAAACATAATGAATAAAGGACTACAGCCAGATACATGTGAAAAAATATGAACACTCATTGATACAAAAACTATAAATGATGCTAGACAAGAAAAAAATAATAATAAAAGAAATAAGAATTCGATCAAGACCATACTTTTTTTGGTAAAGGGAGGACAAGAAGATAATAAAGTAAAATCTGTAAAGATTTGAGGAAGATGGGTTTGATATAAGAAGTATTCATAGATTTATATGTTCATATATGAGAGAAATATTAACATTTATTAACATTTGCAAAGGTTCAGAAATTTTACTACCCATAAACTCTCCTGGGAAGAATTACAGAAAGATATAGTCCAGCAAAACATAAAGCAGTCAGAAATCCTGTGGAACCCAAGAAGTAGTAGCAAGCCACAAAACCAGTAAATCTGTTCAATTATAGTAAGTGTTTACTGAAAAAAATTTAAAATGTGTGTATATACGCACAATAAAACAATGGAACTAAAATAATACTGGTTGAGATCAGCATGAAAAGAAATAACATAACTAGTAGGAAATTGGCAATCCAATAAACAAATAGATCAACAGAAGAGAGTAGAATAGATAGAGAGAAATTTATATATAGAAACTTATATAGAGAGAAATTTACCAAGTAATATAGTTAGCTTTTCAAATGGGAGTGGAAAGTTCATCTATTCAATAAATTATTTAGGAATTATTGGATGTACATTTGGATTTATATATCTACATACAACCTTCCCATAGTCAATACAATAAATCCCATGGAAACATATAGCTATGCATTTGCAGTTATGTACCTTCACTACACAATTTTCCAAAATAAAATTTCAGATGAATTTTAGACCTTTTGGAAAAAAGGTATTCAAAATAAATTTTGGGAGAATATGTATACAGCTTTGGCATTGGAAGGCCTTTTATTAAAATATTCAACAGACAATAGCCATGGAGTTAAGCACTAATAAATTGGGGTTTTTAAATCTTTTTTTTATTGGTTATGAATATTCATGATATACAAAGCTAATTGTCACCACTCATGCCTGAGATTTGATGGCCAGATCCATACTGGCAGCATGCCCATTACCACAAATTGTGATTATACCCTGTGTCCCCCACCCAAATATCCCCGACCTCCCTTCCCATCCCCCTTTCCCTACTACACTTCTCTCCCTCTGCAAATCTAATGCACCACTGTGGTCTTTCTTTTTTTCATTCTTTCTCTCTTAGCTCCCACTTATGAGTGAGTACGTGCAGTATTTATCCCTCTGTACTTTGTTTATTTCACTCAACATAAGTTTCTCCAAGCTCATTCATGTTGTTGCAACTGGGAGAATTTCATTCTTTTTTGTGGCAGAGTAGTATTCCATGGTGTATATATACCAAATTTTCCTTATCCAGTCATCATCCATCGATGGACATTTAGGTTGGTTCCATATCTTGGCCATTGTGAACAGAGCTGCCATGAACATGGGAGTGCAGGTATCCCTTCAACATGATTTCCATTTCTTTGGGTATATACCCAGAAGCGGGATTGCTGGATAGTATGGTAGTTCTGTCTATAGTTGTTTGAGAAACCTCCATACTGTTTTCCATAGTGGTTGTACTAGTTTACAGTCCCACCAACAGTGTAGAAGCATTCCCTTCTTTCCACATCCTTGCTAGCATTTGTTATTCTCCATCTTTTTGTTATGGCACTATAAAATTGATTACTTACAAATTTAAACTTTGAAATGACAAAAGTAACCAATACAAAGTTAATAATTGACAGACTGGGGAAAGTACAGTATTTAAGCATTTATAATAGGTAACTTAATTATATTCAAAACAAAAAAAAATCCTCTAAATCAATTAAAAAGCAAAAATTCATGATGTAATAGAAAAGGCCATAAAGCAAATGAACAAAAAATTGATGAAAGATGAAATATAAAAGGCTGAGAAACATAAAGGGAATTGTTCAACCTCACTAATGATCTGGGAAAATTAAGATAAAATAAAATTAGATACATCAAATAGTTTACAAATATTTCAGAATTTTACAATATCAGTTGAGGTGAAGGTACAAGAGAAATTACTCTCATGGACTGTTGGTGGTAGTATTAATCGGTATAACTATATGGGAAAAAAACATTGGAGAATCGATTTATACTGCAGCTATGATCTACCAATTCCACTTCTTGCTATTTATTTGAGAGAAGTATTCAAACATGTGCAAGAATGTTCATCGATGCACTGTTTATAAAAATGAAAAATTGTAGACTAATTTTCCATCAATAGAAAAATGAATAACATGAAGAAATCTCAAAAACTTAGTTTAAATTTATAAAGTATATTTCTGATCCTAAGATGGTAGTGACTGCAGCAGTTGGCGCGGAGTAGCTGAGGTGGAAAAGGCGGCCACTGGGCCTTAGGTAGCCGGGAAACTTGTGGACATTCCTCTCGCCATCTCTTAAGGGAGGACCGCTGCTGGTGGCCGGACGTGGGGGCTGACTGCCACTTTGCCCTTGGCAGGAGAGGCTGCCTCATTTACATGCAACAGCTTTGAAGTATGGAGCAGGAAAAGAACTGTTTCTTAGCTGCAAAAGCGCGTCACTAAACAGGGAATACAGCACCAGGGCTGCTGTTGACGCTGCCAGGATCCCAGAGGCCGAGGCCGCGCTGAAGTTGGCCAGCTGCCCTATTCAGGATTCAAGGTTTCAGGCCAGCATAAAAGAAGATTCCTGGGGGCACCCGAGCCGCGCTGCGGGACCAAGTGAGCAGCCCAAGGCAGCGGCGGCTGAGAACGGGGACGGTGGCGATGCAGAGGCAGAGAGGGAGCCGCCCAACCCGGCACAGCCCTGTGAGTGACCCCCAGCCCTGCCCTGCTCGGGGGGCGGACGCCCACCTGGCTTCCACCAGCCCCACCGGGCCACTCACCGGCCCCGGGGTTGACTCCATTTTCTCAAGTGGTGGCGGCTCCAGCCCGGCTCCGCCAAGCCTGTCCTCCTCACCCGGCTCAGCTCCTCACTGAGCCTTCCCACTTGCTTGCCCTGGCGTGGGGCTTCCCGGGGCCTGTGGGCCGGCCTCCCCTCCCACTCCCTCTGCGTTCTCTGGCAGGGCTGGTGGCATGGGGTGTCCCCAGCCAGCGTCGGGAGGGCAAGGAAGTATGGGCTGGGCTTACTGTCACTCCACCGCACCCTGGGCTCCGGCCCCTGGTAAACTTCCTGTTACCGGGAGGCAGATACCATCTCTGTGGCCACTAGTTCGGAAAAATGCCTAACCGATTTCGGGTTAGGAATAGTGTGGTTGGAGAGTTCCCGAGTTCGCTTGAACCTGCTGGAGAGCTGACTGCAGGCGGGCACTGGACTCGGTCCATGCTGGGGGGATTCAAAGGTGAACCGTGTGTTGCAGGCTCCTCCCCTGAGGAGCTCACGCTCTGGTATTGGAGATAAGACAAGTACACAAATAACCACGATACCAGGAGGAAGGTGATAAGTCCCGAGAAAGATCTACACAGTGCTACAAAGGCACCCAGAGCTACCGGTCGTCTGCGCCTAGCAGAAACCTGGTAGACTTCCTGGGTGAGGCTGTGCCGAGCAGGGTCTTGACGGCCCAGCTGATAGACGAGGGCTGCAGAAGACACGTCCCAGCCCAGCCCAGTGTGCACAGAGCGGGGAGACATCCGGTTAGGGAGGTGGAGACTCAACAGAAACCACACAACCTGTGGGGCAGCCACTGCATGATCCAGCAGCCCGGGCCAGAGTGCACGGGGCAGGGAGAAGTCCTGCACGGAAAGTGGAAGCTCAGCAGAGACCACACATCCTGAGGTGCCGCCCCATGATCCAGCAGCCCAGCAGAGTCCAAGCTGACCAGAGAGGTGGCTCCCCGAAGAGGCCCAAGACCCGAGGCAGCCACATACACAAGGCACTAGAGGCGAACTGAGCAGTCACGGAGGTAGCCATACCCAATTGGCAACCACAGCAACATCTTAGTTAGTCATTAGTGTCAAACCGGTGGACTATGAAACCCCCTGCCACAATGAATAAACATCAAAAAAAAGATACCAGAAATACAAAAAATCAAGAAAGTACACCACCAAAAGTTAATAAATCTCAAACTCTAGATCCTATAGAACAAGAAGCCCTTGAAAAGACTGACAAGCAATTTCAAGTGATAATCTAAGGAAACTGAATGAGATACAAGAAAACTCAGCTAGACATCATGATGAAATGAGGAAAAGTATACAGGACCTGAAAGAGGAAATGTACAAGGAAATCAATGTCCTGAAAAAAAATGTAGCAGAACTTGCCGAACTGAAGAAGTTATTCAGCAAAATAAAAAACACAATGGAGAGTTTAACCAGCAGGCTTGTTGAAGTTGAAGAGAGAACCTCTGAACTTGAAGATGGGCTGTTTGAAATAACAGAAGCAGATAAAAAAAAAAAAGAAAAAAAGAATCAAAGACATTGAAGAAAATCTGAGAGAGATATCAGACAACCTTAAGCGCTCAAATATCTGAGTCATGGGTATCCCAGAAGGGGAGGAAAATGGAGATTGCATTGAAAACATATTCAACAATATAGTGGCAGAAAACTTCCCAGGTATAGGAAAAATCACAGATCTTCAGATCCAGGAAGCTCAAAGATCTCCACACGTATTCAACATAATTAAAGCCATATATGACAAACCCACTGCCAATATCATCCTGAATGGGGAAAAGCTGAAAGCTTTTCCTTTAAGAACAGGAACTAGACAAGGATGCCCACTCTCATCACTCCTATTCAACATAGTGTTGGAATTACTAGCCAGAGCAATCAGAGAAGAGAAGGAAATAAAGGGCATCCAGATTGGAAAAGAGGAAGTCAAACTGTCCCTGCTTGCAGATGACATGATCCTATATATCAAACAGTCTAAAACCTCTATAAAAAAACTCTTGGAATTGATAAATGATTTCAGCACAGTAGCAGGATACAAAATCAACACACAAAAATCAGTAGCATTTCTTTTCTCCAATAGTGAACATGCAGAAGGAGAAATCAAGAAAGCCTGCCCATTTACAATAGCCACCAAAAAATAAAATACTTAGGAATTGAGTTAACCAAGGATGTGAAAAATCTCTATCATGAGAACTACAAACCACTGCTGAGAGAAATTAGAGAGGATACAAGAAGATGGAAAGATATCCCATGCTCTTGGATTGGAAGAATCAACATAGTGCAAATGTCCATACTACCCAAAGTGATATACAAATTCAATGCAATCCCCATCAAAATTCCAAAGACATTTTTCTCAGAAATGGAAAAAACTACCCAGACATTTATATGGAACAATAAAAGACCACGCATAGCCAAAGCAATGCTGAGCAAAAAAAATAAAGCTGGAGGCATAACACTACCTGACTTTAAGCTATACTACAAAGCTATAATAACCAAAACAGTATGGTACTGGCATAAAAACAGACACACTGACCAATGGAATAGAATAGAGAATCCAGAAATCAACCCACACACTTACTGTCAGCTGATCTTTGACAAAGGCACCAAGCCTATTCAGTGGCGAAGGGACTGCCTCTTCAGCAAATGGTGCTGGGATAACTGGATATCCATATGCAGGAGAATGAAACTAGATCCATACCTCTCGCTGTATACTAAAATCAACTCAAAATGGATTAAGGATTTAAATATACACCCTGAAACAATAAAACTTCTTAAAGAAAACATAGGAGAAACACTTCAGGAAATAGGACTGGGCACAGACTTCATGAATACAACCCCAAAAGCACGGGCAACCAAAGGAAAAATAAACAAATGGGATTATATCAAACTAAAAAGCTTCTGCACAGCAAAAGAAACAATTAAAAGAGTTAAAAGACAACCAACAGAGTGGGAGAAAATATTTGCAAAATATACATCTGACAAAGGATTAATATCCAGAATATATAAGGAACTCAAACAACTTTACAAGAAAAAAACAAGCAACCCAATTAAAAAATGGGCAAAAGAGCTAAGTAGGCATTTCTCTAAGGAAGATATCCAAATGGCCAACAGACATATGAAAAAATGCTCAACATCACTCAGCATCCGGGAAATGCAAATCAAAAACCACACTGAGATACCATCTAACCCCAGTGAGGATGGCTAAAATCCAAAAGACTCTGAACGATAAATGCTGGCGAGGTTGCGGAGAAAAAGGAACTCTCATACATTGTTGGTGGGACTGCAAAATGGTGCAGCCTCTATGGAAAATGGTATGGAGGTTCCTCAAACAATTGCAGATAGATCTACCATATGACCCAGCTATCCCACTGTTGGGAATATACCCAGAGGAATGGAAATCATCAAGTCGAAGGTATACCTGTTCCCCAATGTTCATCGCAGCACTCTTTACAATAGCCAAGAGTTGGAACCAGCCCAAATGTCCATCATCGGATGAGTGGATACGGAAAATGTGGTACATCTACACAATGGAATACTACTCAGCTATAAGAACGAATGAAATACTGCCATTTGCAACAACATGGATGGACCTTGAGAGAATTATATTAAGTGAAACGAGTCAGGCACAGAAAGAGAAATACCACATGTTCTCACTTATTGGTGGGAGCTAAAAATTAATATATAAATTCACACACACACAAACACAGAAAAAAAACCGGGGAGGGGGGAAGAAGATATAACAACCACAATTACTTGAAGTAGATACGACAAGCAAACAGAAAGGGCATTGTTGGGGGGGGAGGGAGGAGAGGGAGAAGGGAGGGAGGTTTTGGTAAGGGGCAACAATAATCAACCACAATGTATATCGACAAAATAAAAGTTAAAAAAAAATTGTTGAGGACCCCAAGGAGCTTTTATATAGAGAGTTATATCTATCCATATTTACCCTATTCAGAATTAAAACTGAGAAATGTTTTTTAAAAAAATAAAGAAAAAAAAATTTATAAAGTATGCTACAAAACGATACATTTTTATCATTTACCAAAAAAAGCTAACAAAATTGTGTATGTACATATGAGTGTGTATAAAATAATAAAGTCTAGAAACATATTAATCACTAAACTATTGGTCATAGTTACCTTTCACAAGTACACTTAAATTGAAAGTGGTTGAAAGAGAGAAAAATAGTGTTTTTTTTTTCTTGGATTGGGATAATGCGTACATATTTTACTTGTAAATTAAATGAAAATATCATAACATAATTTTGATATGTTCAAAATCATTTTTTAATTGAAAAGTTTGCATGTTCTTAGAAGTAGAACACTAATTGTAAATGAGTTAGGAAGATTAATAATTGAGAAAGACTGAGGTGTGATGTCTTCGAAGTTGAATATAGGTTTTCTAGAAATGATTGCATGGGATTAAGTTTGGTGTTCTAGTTGTTTGGGGAAATTTACCATGGTAATCTTTTTAAAATAATACCTGATCACAGATCAGTAACAAGACAGAATGCAGATGTCAGAGTCTACATGAGTGATGATAACTGGAAAATATTCCTGTCATCTTCACTTTACATGATTAAACCCATCTCCTTGACTCTTTTCTTCCCAGGTTTATTGAGATATAATTGACAAAATTATATATATTTAAGATGTACCACTTGATGTTTTGATATGCATATACATTGTGAATTGATCACCACAATAAATATAAAGCTAATTAATATATCCATCACCTCACATAGTTATCATTTCCTTTCTTCATTTTCTTTCTTTTACTTCTTTATTTCTTTTTCTCTTTCTTCCTTTTTCTCCCTTTCTCTCTTTCTTTCTTACCTTTGTAATGAGAATACTTGAGACTACCCTCTGAAAATTTCAAGTATACAATACAGTATTGTTAACTATAGTCACCGTGCTGTACATTAGATCTCCAAGATGTATTCATCCTGCATGACTAAAACTTTATACCCTTTGACAAACATCTCTCATTTTCTCTTCATCCCGGACTTTGGCAACCATCAGTCTACCCTATTTTTCTACATGTTTGACTATTTTAGGCCCCATGTGTAAGTGAGACCAGTATTTGTCTTTCTGTTGATGGCTTATTTCATTTATCATAATGTCTTCCAGGTTCATCTGTCATTACAAATGGCAGAATTTCTTTAAGTTTGAATAATATTCCATTATATATATATGTATGTAAATGTTTTTATGTATGTATCTATATCTATCTATATATCTGTATATATGTTTTTTATTATTTTTATCCATACATCTATTGATGGATTCCTAGCTTGTTTCCACACCTTGGCTATTGTGAACAATGCAATGAACTTGCAAGTACAGATACTGCTTCAAGATGCTGATTCTATTTCCTTCGAAGCAGAATTGCTGGATCATATGGTAGTTCTATTTTTAACTTTTTAAGGAACCTCCACACTGTTTTCCGTAACAGCTGTACTAATTTAAATTCTCACCAATGTAAATTAGTGTACAAGGCACACTACAACATGTACACTGTACAAGGGTTCCCATTTCTCCACATCATCACCAACACTTGTTATCTTTTGTCTTTTCCATAATGGCTATCCTAACAAGTGCAAGATGATTATTTCATTGTGGTTTTGAACTGCATTTTTCTGATTAGTGATGGTGAGTGCCTTTTCATATACCTGATGGCCATTGTATGTTTTGAGAAATGTCTATTCAGATTTTTTGCCCATCTCCTTGATTTTTTCTTTTTTCTTTCCCCATTTTGATTCACATATGCTCACCTCTTAAAATGTGAAAGTTAACTGACATCTCAGCTGTTGTTATAATAAATATTTTAGCAACTAAAAATAATAAGAAAATTAAAGGCTAAAATAATTTTATAAGTAAAATATTGTTATTCTCTAAAATTACCATTTTACTTGAAACATAATTTGTATTTTGAGTTTACCGCAGCTCAACACACACTATGGATTGTCATGATATGTTTTGATTAAAAAAAAAAAAAAAACATGTATATTTTTCTTTTGCTCTGCTGTTTTGTTTTCATTTTGGAAAATTAAACCAGATTTCATTGTATACGAAAAATATCTTCTTTTACGTATCTTTAAAATATGATTACATCTGATTTTTATCTTATTCTAAACTGTAAGTTTCCTGCCACTAAAGCTATGTGGAGAGTCAAAGCAATGATCCGTGTAATTGAGGTAACAGTAGATTTAATTTGATGACTAACCTGAGTTCAGTTTTGCCACTGGAATTAGTTAGGTTTACTTTCTAAGTCCTAGAATGTCTCTTGTATTCTGGGTGATTGATTAAAGAATTACAGCTATAAGCACAACAGAGCCACTATTACCCATCGTGAGGACATAGTGTGCGGGTTATCGGTCATGAAAGTGGACTGATATATACAAGGATAAAAAATATCTGGTAGTAGTTACCAATTTTTGCATATATCTGAGCTATTGTCTGATTACTATTTCTCTTCCAAACTCATCCATAAACTCCCTGAGAACAGGGAATCAACTATTTGGTGATAATTAAGACAGCAAAAATAACATTCTTGCCAGCCCCCAGAATGGTATATCGCTCTCACTCTGCTTTATTTTTATTAGTATAAAAACTTATATATTGATCTGTTTATTGTCCATTTCCTCAACCAGGATTATGATTGTCAGGGATAATCATATGAAGACAAACATTATGAATCTAGGGACTTTGACTTTCCATTCTCTACCGTATCCTAGCCAAAACATTCTGGCATGTTATGTTAAATAGTATGAACAAATAAGTGAATAGATGGGGATTTGAAGATAACTCAACCACAGTAGGGCACAATTAAGTTTCATTCATATAAGCACTCTTTCATCTCTAGTTTGTTTGTTCACTAACCAATAATTAGTGACTAGACTTAATTAAAAGAGATAATTAATTCTTCCAATGTTGATTGATTCATGCATTCATCATTCAACATAGGCCCTGGAAGTAGAATAGCAAACATTTTGGACATGGTTACTGAACTCCTAGAAGTGTTCTGTTAAATATTTAAGTTTAAGAATCAATTCTTTAAAAGTAAAACCACTGAATAAACCAAAATAATTTAGCTGCCAAATAAATTAATCAAGTGGCTTAGCAGTTTAATGTTTTTCTATCTAAAGCAACAAAACATCTTAACTACAGTTTTCATTTGAACCAACTAGGTACTACAGGGTAAAATGCTAAGAATGAGTGATATTTAGTTTCATTTTTGTTTATGTAACCACATGTAAAACCGCAACTGATCAATTATGGTTCAAATAGTTCAGAGACAGCTTTTGTTGTCATTGTGTTTCTGAGTATTTATACACACAAGCCTCCAGTTTCTTCAGGAAAATCAGCCATTATGTAGGCTAGAATAAATCTGTTCTAAGCTAGACCTCATGTATCTTTTCTTTTTATTAATTCTATTTATGAAACCACATATAAAACCAATATTTTAACAAAAACAATACCATTTAAGCAGAAGTACATAAATATTTGAAAGTGGAGTTTAAAAAAATATTTTTAAAAATGAACTGAAGTACATAGAAATAGGCTCCAGGAAATCAGTCACAGTGAAAGGAGTCTGGGAGAAAGAAATATTACATTAATTATAGTATTTTAGCACAGAGGCAAAAGCAAAATGGCAATGTCATTTCAGAAGTGGACATCACAAAGTAAGATGTTGTTGAGGAGAAGCTTTCCTTTTCCAAAATTGGTGGCTAGTACCCAATGTTGAGGACAAAGTATGAAATACCTCACATTCTAAAGAAAAATAAACACAACTGGAGGCCCACTGGCTCCACTACACCCCACTTTGGCCCTAGTCTACATAACAGAAGACTAAGGAATAGGGAAGAAGAGAGATGGATAATCAGTCACTTGAGTTGTGAGACCTGGACCTGGAGGTGGGAATACTATGGCTTTTGGCTTTTTTATTTTTTCTCCAGGAAGAATGGTTTCTCCCTGCTCCAAGAGAATTACACATGGAGTTTAGGCATAACACTGGCTTCCCATGTCATATTTATACTTTTGCTAATGCATGGGATTGCTGAGCAGCTCTCCAAGCCTATTGGAGAAGAGGGGAAAGAGTGTCAGAGATGGCAGAGTGGAGAGATGTCAGTGGAGCAGCTTGCATTCCCACATTACATGTGACATAACACATACATTTGTCTGGTTCACTTTGTCACCACAGAAGGTAGCCATGCCCAAGTCAGTGGTCTTTTAAGGAGGAACATCACAGCAGCAAAAGGTAGTCCTGACAAATAGAAACTAAGAAAAGAGAAATGATGACAGGTATGCACTTTCAGCTGTGTTCATTATGATGTCAATTTAATGTAGTAATTCTGACAAAGCAGCTAACACATTAAACTAGACCAAGCGAAGGGAAGGATTGTTTTATAACTGTTTCATGTATTATGAAAGAGCATAGCAATTGTTCAGGAGTTCCAAAAACTTATAATTTATGAGGAAACCCTAAGTGATAATATTGCTGGTATTAAAAGTGATAGATTGTATTGTCTCTCATTCTTTAGTAGACTAGTTTGGCTTCTTTAGATGGTGGTCTCAGGACAGCATTCTAAGAAAGCAGGAGAAATGCTGCAGTTTCTAGCATTGCAGGTATTATGACATCATTTCTGCTTCATTCTGTTGGACAAATGCCAACCCAGATTTAGAGTGGGGAATAAACAGACGGTCAACCCAATAGCCATGGTAGACCAACTAGTCTCTCTTTTCTGCCCGCTTGGGCCTTTGCACAATCCACATTGGCACGAATGACAGGATTTCATTATTTTTTATGGCTGAATAATATTCCAATGTGTATATATACCACATTGTCTTTATTCATTAATCTGTTGATGGATACTTAGGTTGATTCCATATTTTGGCTACTGTAAATAGCGCTGCAATAAATGTGGGAGTGCAAATATCACTTTGATATACTGATTTTCTTTCCTTTGTATATATACCCGGTAATGGGATTGCTGGATCTTACAGTAGATTTATTTTTAATTTTTTGAGAAACCTCCGTACTATTTTCCATAATAGTTGTACTAATTTACATTCTCACCAGCAGTGTATAAGATTTCCTCTTTCTTCAAATCCTTGCCAGCAGTTGTTATTTTCTGTTTTTTTGATAATAGCAATTCTAACTGGAGTAAGATATCTCATTGTGGTTTTAATTTGCATTTCCCTGCTGATTAGTAATGTTCAACATTTTTTCATATACCTGCTGGCCATTTATATGTCTTCCTTTGAGAAATGTCTATTCAGCTTATTTTTAATCAGATTACTATTATTATTATTGTTTTGCTGTTGAGTTGTTTGAGTTCCCTGTATATTCTGGATCTTATCCAATACCTAGTGTATAGTTAGCTCTCATTAAATGATAGCTATTACCATCTGTTAAATATAGGAAATGCTTTAGTATTTCTCTAAAATTTAAAGGGATTAGTTTTGACAGGATGTATGTCTACTCACTGGCAGGAATGTTCGTATATAAACAATATTAAACAATATTGTGTTGTACTTTGAAGGAAGTACATGCAGAAAATGAAATTCATGCCCAAGTGAACTTTGGAAAAACATACTTCAATATTTTATATGGAAATAATTTAGATAATTTATAATTAGAAGGATGACTTAATTTCGAACGTTCAGATATTAACCAACCATAAAATGTGCATCATATTTTAAGTTAAATGGACTATTCTAAAGCCTCTATTTTAATTTATAGTTAAAGTTGGTATTTTCATTGCCACTCTTTGAGTTATTACAGTGGTGGTTGTTTTATTTACCCAGTAGGGGTCTAATACAACCTTTGTAAGCTTCAGTCATTTAACATGGAAAAAAATAAAAGTCCTACTTAACTTACAGAATGTTAAGACAGTCCATTTAAAATAGCAACAAAAATCCTGAGATCTGAGCTGCTTGGAAATAAATGTTATAACACTACATTATCATTATCACATTGCAAATTCAGTATAGAACCATCAATTCTGAAGCATTTAATAGTGTGCTATTTAATGTCAGAGGCAGAATTCACAACAGTGGCAATTTATCTCCCTCTCTCTTTTTGTTTTAAATAAATCAAAATCAAGAGCAAGACCCCAAGTGAAATGCGTTGTTTATATGTAACAGAGTCCACTACAAGTAGAATGTAACTCACACACACAAAATTTTAAAAAAATTTTTTGAAATGACAATTCTAGAACCTGACATAAAAGTGCGTAATAACTTTGAATTTGTCTCCAAAATGAGAATATATGCCCACTTGAATTTCAAACGATTATTTGGAGAGATTTCAAATATTTGAGGGAATAGCTAGACTATCATTTTAGAATTGGCAAAAGTGCTTGTGAGAATTATAACTAAAATATCCATAGTTTTAGAAAGATATAGTATTGTCTGAGCAAATATCACCTTCGTAATATGTAATTAGCATTGACTATACATGTTTATTACAAACAGAAAAAATGTTCAATGTCTCTCCATGGTCAAATAACAGAGATGTAATTTATTCATGCCATCGATACTTTGCCAGCTAAATACAGAAAATATATCTTGATGAAACAAATATTTATTGAGAACCTCAGGGGAAGACTTAAAATCCTCCAATTCTGATTTTTCTAGAGTTTTGTTGGATAGAATGCTACTATTGTTCCGTTTAGAGGTGTTCAGAGAAAACAAGATCTAGAGTCAAAAATGTGTGGAGAATCTTAGATTAAAGGAAGCAAAGGATTTCTTTACTGCAAAGTTCCTTGTTCTTTTAAAAATCTAAGATAAGGATTTGGGATGTTATGAAATCTCCCAAATACGAATGGCCACGGACCCTTTACCCGCTACCCCAGTAATACTTATTAACATACTAACGAATCCTACAGTGCTGTGAAAAACTGTCCTGAAAAGTCATCTCTGCCAATCTACTCTTATGTAATGGGTGACTGCAGACCAATGAATTTAGGTTTTTCTCAAAGATAATATTAGATTTGTTTTGGAATAAAAACAGATTTTTTTTTACCACTTCAAACAGATTATTTGTTTTTTAATATTATTTTTCCATCCAAGTAGTGTCTTTTTCTAGGAACCTGCCATCTAAGGGTTTTTTTTTAGATGAATAATTTAATATTATCTAATTAGATTTAATTGGCTTATGCTGCTTAAAATTATGGTATATTTTCCCAAACTCTCAAAGGGCTAGAAAAACTCCTTAACTAAAAGCTCAATGATTTCCTTAAGTAAAAATCTTTTATAACATGTCAGAAATAATTAGAATATATATAATTTTTCAAATGGTCAAGAGGTCTTCTGTATTTGTGGACTTGAAGTTCATGCTTTTTAAAATTTACATATAAATTCACACACACACACACACACACACACACAAACCAGGGGGGGGGGGAAGAAGATATAACAACCACAATTATTTGAAGTTGATACAACAAGCAAACAGAAAGGACATTGTTGGGGGGAGGGGGGGAGGGAGAAGGGAGGGAGGTTTTGGTGATGGGGAGCAATAATCAGCCACAATGTATATCGACAAAATAAAATTAAAAAAATAAAAATAAAAAAATAAAATAAAATAAAATAATAAAAAATAAATTTATATCAAAGTATGCCAACCCTTATTCTTTTTCTTGTTGTTTTTGTTATTATTGATATCATGCCTCTGACCATGCCATAATGCCATAAATGTTTTTCATTATTGATTCATACTGTCAATCATGGAACTAAAACTAAATGTTAAGTATGCACAGTTAAAAGGGAGAAATATTTCCACTGTAGGTATAAAATAGAATTTCAAAACTACCTTATTAAAAAGGCTCTTGGATTCTCTCCCATGTGAGCAATGAACAATGAAAAACTCCCAAAACTGAAATAAACAGGAAAAGCCACGTTCATTAGATTTCCTCACCTTTGTACATACTCATAAGTCAAAGATTTTTATCAACATGATATAAAAAAAAAAATCACTAACTATGTGAAAAACTCATCTTAAAATATAGTTCTATGGTTTGAATGTGGCTTATCACTACTAAAACTCGCGTTGGGGCTTGCTCCCACCCAATGTGTTGGGAGGTGGAACCTTTAAGTGGTGGGGCTTAATGGGAGGTGTTTGGGGCATGGGAGCACTGCCCTCTTAAGCAGCTTAGCGCCTTTCTCCCTGTAGTGAGTTCTAGAGTCTTGCAAGACTGGATTAGTCCTCGAGAGAATGAATTAGTTCCCAAGAGTGTGGTGAGTTGTTATAAAGCCAAAGACACATTTTTATTTTTTTGCCTCTCCTCATGTGTTTGCTTCCCCTTTGACCTTCTGCCACATTATGACATGGCAGAAAGTCTTCACCAAAGGCTAAGCTGATGCCAGCACTGTGCTTTTGGGCTTCCCTGCCTCTGGAATTGTGAGCCAAATAAAACTCTTTTCTTTATAAGTTACCCAGTATCAGGTATTCTGTTATAGCACACAAAATGGCCTAAGACATATAGGTTCATCTTTCACATTTTTCACTTCACATATTAAAACTGTGGTTTCCAGTTAATTAAACATGGACATATGTGAATTCTAAAGTTATCTTGATTTTAGTTAGTTTTATTTAGCCAATGGATTTAAGAAATGGAGTTCCTATGAAACAGGAAGGAACTTTGATTCACAAGTAATGAGAATGCCTTGAAATTGACACTTTAAAACAGATAAGTCTTTTAGTTCAGTCTAGGTTCTTTTAATTGGCTGGATATTTGCCAAAGATGCAGTTTACTGTAGTCAGTTCTAACAAAGAGTTAATAAGTTACAACAATATGAAACTCTGCTCTGTATCCACATCATCGTAGGAGGATCCAGGTTTGTTGGAACCTGAAATTTATACAATTTGGAGGAGGACTCTTTAGTAGAATGTTACAAATATCCTAATTCAAAATTGCTAGGCCTTTCCTAAAGGGCAGGCTGTTCTAGGAAGAGGTCTTTTAGCTTAAATTTCCATAGCTTCATAATCAATATGCCTTTGCATATCACAGCTGGATGTCAAGAACAAGATCTACTAGAAAAGCATCACAATAGAGAGCAGGAGAGCTTTGCCTGTTCTGAGATTAATCTTTCTGGATTTCAATTTCCTTATTACAGTACAGGCAAGTCCACATTGGATAAAATTATCTCTAAGCTTCCTTCAATTGAACAATTTCTGTTTTTTAATTGGAAAAGCCTTCACTTCTGAAATGAGGAGAAATCCATATTAATCTGGAAGAAGAAGATGCAAATAAACTTTATGGTGAATTTACTTGGGTACCCTAATTTGCATGATTATTTACTGACATCCAGGTCTGTAATTTTTTCACAGAGCAACATAGTTGTTGACTATATTCAGATGTTTCAATTTGATAAGATAGTCTGTTCTTGTTTTATAGTAATATTCATAAGTATTTTTGAAGTCAAGGTCCTGGGAACCAGCTCCAGATCATGTGTGGGGGTTCAAGATCTTATAGTGGAGAAGAGAAAACAGGAAGAATAGAAAACTATCCCCATCATATGCATTTTCTTTGCAGTTCTTAGAATTGAAATCTTGACCTACTAACTTAACCTTATCAATATATTGTGTCTTTGAAAGTTGAAGTGATAATTAGGTCGTTTAGGTAAGTAGGGTTTTGTCCTTTTAGCACCAGATCAGTGAATATAAAAGTTATATGAATATTATTGCCATGTTGTAAACATCTTTTCAGTATCATTTATCCACAATCAGTAAAAAGATTGAGGAACTTTGCTTTTCTCTAATGCTTACATATGTAAATATACGGAGAAAAATTCTTCAGATATGGACCTAAATCTTTATCTTTGGTGCCAATTTGTAATGGTTTTAAATGACTTTTTTAAAACTGTAAGACAGCCTTTTAAGTAAAAAAATCTTATTATTTAAAAAATCTTAGGCTATTCTAACAGATTAGGAGCTCAGTGGAGGTAGAAAGTATGTTTTATTTCTCACTGTGCCCTTAAAACCTACACAAGTGGCCGATATCAAGTAGCCATATTAATGAAATGTTGATTGAAAAAAATAAAGTTTCAAGTTTATAGAGCATTACCACTTGCAAAATGTATGTTAGCAGCAGTAAGTCTTTGTATTTTTCTATGATTAAAATAACAATAAATAAATAAATGTTATAACCTTAAACATGTTCATATATAAAGAGGACCTGTTATTCATAATTTTACCACCTGTTTAAGCCCCAACTGTGAATATTTGTGCTTCAATTAATTTATCAAAAGTAGTTCACCTTATATATACCTATGCCTTTGTAGTTCTATAATTTTATACACTATATGTGAATGTAAATCTTTAAAAAGTTCATTAAAATAGGAAAAATTGAAATAAAATATCTTAATCTGTACTAGCACTCCATTTTGTGAACAACAGAAGGGTTAATGCACAGGATTAGCAATAGCCAAACATTAAATACTCTCTTTTGTTGTTTCAATAATGCAAGTATAAAACGCAAAATAATAGTCTTAAAGGAAAAAAAAAAAAATCAAGCATCATATTGACTAGTCTTAAAGGAGGAAAAATCAAGCATCATTCCAATTTTAGTACAATGCATTTTTGTAAGATAGATTGGACTACTGCACACAGATTAAATTTGACAGGATACCAGACTGTTGCCATATATTTGCTTTTAATTCAGTACCCTTTTTGATAAATGTGGGGTAGAAAAATATTATATATATATGTATATATATATTTTTTTCTGATGGGGACAACCAATTGGATAATATTTCAAAACTCTGCCATGACTGCTTATTTGGCTTACATTATTTTACAGATAGCTGGAGGGTATTTTAGCTTTGACATTTCACTTGTCCTGAAAATAGTGATGATACATGGACCGGCACTACATAGAGCTCACATTTTTCTTTCCAAAAGTGCAGCATGATTAGCTTTTTTATCCGCTGAAGACTACTGCCTAGGGAGGCTCACATGTTAAGGCCAATTCAGTTTGATGAAGTGGCATCTCAAGATATTAAGATTTAAATTCTGGGCGGCATTTGGGGATGGATTGTTTACTGGTCATGTTTACTCAGATTTGTCCCTGTCTCAGGAGTTGAAAAGGATCTTTTAACGGGGCTCTGCATACTGTTCATGCCCTCTGGAAATAGAAGAAATCCAAAGATGATATATGTGTGTATGGTAGGGCAGGGAGGATGAAGGCGACTGGAAGAAACATAAGGTTTCTTTCTACCCTGACATCACAGATGCTCCAGAGTACATATGCTGCTCTGTCAAGGAAAAAATACAGCCTTATCTTTTAACAAAATTGAGAAAGGTGTTTTGAATAAAACTCCAACATGTGCAAACCTCCAAAAGGACAGTGCCAACAAACAGGTCTGAGAATAAGTAGAATAAATGCCAATTAAGATTAATTTTCCTCTAAACAATAGCTAGAGCACTTGGTGGAAAAGTCTATGAATAACAGATTCTCAATGTTTACATCCAAGTATCCTTATTGATTTGTAACTCTCCCATGTCCATCTGAATCCAATAACCTGCCTGTATAAATAATCCTTGTCTAGAGTGGAGCAGTGCACTGTGGTCTATGGCAGCAGAGCACATTCACCTTTGGGGCCCAGTCTCCCTTACAAATATGGACGGTAACAAAAGAGACCACTACACTTTAACAGATTACTCAGAGGGGCTCTAGCCCCGTGAGCTTCTTTACATTGAAAAACGGAGTAATGGCAGCTCATCTAACAGGATTAGAATTTCTGTGACCTGCAGGTGCCAAAATTAACCATCCAAGTCAATCTGCAGCAGGCTGAGTTCCACTGAACCCATTGAGTGCAACATAAAAAGTCTCATCATGTTTATGAGAGATTAATTTAACTTATTCTTTTTCTTATTTGCATCATATCTGAGGAAAGTGAAGTAATTCTCACCTTATTTTTAATTTTTAAAAATCAGATCAAAATGGAGCTGAGACCCACCTTTACAAAATGGGAGAATGATGGGGAAAGCAGCAGTCCTCGTACTAAGGGATGGTATGAAGGCTTTAGTGTCTCCATCATCTCTGTTAATCCTCTTCACCCATCACCACCATGGAAAGAAACAAAACCCAAATAAATTTACCATCTAGGCTAAAACTGTGTGTAGCCATGTTCTAAAACTCATGTCCTAGCCTCTTCTATTACCCCCAGATCACCCCAAAAAGTCTCTCCTTGCAAGAAATGTGGAAACTGCAAGGGACCTGGAAGAAGAGATAGGACCCCATGTGCCTTGGTGGCCCCTGAATCCAATCCTCCTTGCTCCTTCTTCCTCTTTTTTTTTATTGTGGGCATTTGTAGGGTAAGATATCTACAACATTTATTACAAATAGGAATTCAGCAGGATTCCTTATATTATCACAGAATCAAATTTCAAGTTTCCAAGGGCCAGTCCCATTTGCGTAATAACCATGCTCATACAAATCGATCTATTACATTGCAAAACAATTCAAAATATTTGCTCCACAGGCCGAGCCAGTGGCGCACTCGGGAGAGTGCGGCACTGGGAGCGCAGCGACGCTCCCGCCGCGGGTTCGGATCCTATATAGGAATGACCGGTGCACTCACTGGCTGAGTACCGGTCATGTAAAAGACAAAAAAAAAAAAAAAAAAAAAAATTTGCTCCAAATGAATAGTATCATTTACTCAATAAGTGACATGTATTGGTTGAAGTCACAACAAATATTTAATAAGAAAATATTTCTCCCCACCCTTCATCATATGTAGTTTTCATCAGCTGGAGACCCCTCCCAGCAGGGGCCAGTTGCAAAATGAAGGCTAAGATATCTGCAAGTATGTGTAATTCCTAACACTGTGGAATCTGGGCTGTGGGGTGGAATGGTAAGATAGATGTGGAAAAGTACAGAGTGGGAGAGTTTCTCTGCCTAGCTAGGTCATGTCATATATTTAAGGGAGGAAGCAGTCCAAACAAGTAACACATCTACACAGAAGATGTGATTTTAATGGCTAAGTTTAGATGAAGACAGTTGGTGCCTCACATAATGTTATTTTCCTTTCTCTGTATCCTGTTAATTGAAAGAATATAATTTCAATTATTAATTGAAAGAATTATGATATAATTATCTACACTACCTTGAGAAGAACTGTAGCACCAATAGTTCACATGATGTGCATATACGGAAAAAGTTTTAAGTCGCCAATGGGTTATGCCACATTTCAGGGAAAAAAGCAAATTGCTCCTTCAGAAAAGAAACTTGACGTTATCAAGAATGTTGTTCCCATGGCACCATTGACTTTATCCAATGGTAACAGCTTAGAATTTCCATAGAAACTGGGTCTGACAATGACTGCTAAAAGTGCAGCCCCCATAGCAGTATCAGTTGGACTAAAAAGGAAGTGTGAATTGTCTTATCAGAGTCTTTCCCCATGCAGTCCATGTCATCACAATGATTGCATTTCATTGTCCTAGGCTGTGTTATTACATGCTGACTGCTGCCCAAGGGAGTGGTTTCATAAGAAGCTTTGAGAGACTTAATAATGATACATTATTCATCTATAAAATTAAAAATTTTAGTGCTTACTTTATTTGTTGGGGGTAAATGTATGTAAATCATTCAGCAGAGAAGTTTCAAAAACACTTAGTCCTTCTTTCTTTTCCCCTTTTTCTTCACCTCTTCCTTTTTCTTGCCCTCCCTTCATTTCTTCATTCTTTTTCCTCCTTCCTATCTTCTTCCTTCCTCCTTGTCTCTCTCTTTTCTTGCTTTCTTCCTTTTTTACAACCTTTTTTCTTCTCTTCCTTCCTTAGATATTTCAGTTTTTCTTAAAGTATTTGAAGAACATCCAGGTGATGTCCGAGGTAGGGTCTGGGCAGTGGAGCCCAATAGCTGGCCTCCACCCACTCAGTCCTCTTACCAGGTTCTTGACTCCACCACAGGAAAGAATTCAAGGGCAGAGGCACAGTAGAAAGTGAGAACAAGTTTAATATAACAGGTAAGAAATACAGTTCCACAGAGAGAGTGCGGCATAGCTCCAGAGACTGAGCAGGGCCCACACCAAGTTTAACACAGAAGTAAGGTCAGTACAGATATCAAGTCTAACACAAAAGCAAGAAACAAGAAAAACATACTTAAAATTCAGTATAAAGTACAGAGCTGGCTCAAGAGAATGAGCACCTGGTGGCTGAAAGTAAGTTTGATACAAAGTAAAGCGTACACACCTCAGCCAGCAAAGTACAGGCTGCCTCCAGGAAAATGAGCAACAAGCCCACCTTTGCCTGGGATTTGGCTTTTATAGATTCTCTATCTAATGAATATTCAGTTAAGGGGACAGCTCCCAACTATACAACATTTAGTCTTGCACATGCTCAGTCTGTCTCTGCCTGGAGCATGTTCATTGGTCAGACCCTATCATATTCAAGAATATGCTGTGCTATTTTTCGAGCCTAGCCAGCCACAGGATTTGCATAAGCCAGCCCCTTGTGGTCTCATTTTCCTTGTGTTGGTGCTAAAAATAGGTCTAACTGGCAACAGTAACTTCCTCCAGGTGAGAGCTCAGAGGAGGGGTCCTGAGACCTCAGGGAGTGGCTGGAAACCCAGAGACATGTCCTGAAACCTGAACCCAGGGAAACTGAGCACCTCCTATATCACAGGATTAAATCCTATAGTAACTACGGAGCCAAGAGTGTCCTTTATCCTCTCCCCCTTTTCCTGATTTGGTATAATTTATATAAAAATTATACTTTCTATCAGTAGTTAGTAATCTGCGGCTGCAAGAAACACAACTAGTCCAAATTCCTTCTAAAGTAACAGAATCCACTGTATGTATACCTATGAGCCACAGCCCTACAATTCATTCCAACTTTGCCTCACTGATCAGAGGAACTCCCATGAAGAAAAGCAGCTCTTAGAATCTTTCAGGCATGCTCTTCGACAGGAAAACCAAGCTTTTCCCTTCCCCTTCTCATAACAGGCTGTTGGTTCTGCCTTTCCTTTAAGGGTGTCTAAAAGGGAGAAAAAACTTTGGAGAGAGAACTGGGTGCAGGCTTGGCCAATTACTAGAGTCAGGAATGAGAAAAAAAATTAGTTCCCCATTTCTTTTCTCCATCGGCCTGGCCTCATTTATTCATTTATTCATTCATTTTACTATCCATTCATACAACAGATATTTTTTGAGTCCCTATTATTTCCTACACCTCACATTATTCCACTTATATGTTTCCTTGCATTTTTGATATGGTGATTCCTGTTGTGTCTTACAAAGGAAATCCAAGCTCTTGGATTTCTCCAATAGCTTCTTATCTGTTCTCCTTTTACTGTGGTCAATCCTTTCCTCCATCCCACCCTACAAATTTGTAGCCAGATCAACTTGCCAAGGGGCTGTTTGGATGCGGTTATTCCCATTCTCATGAACTTCCAGAACCTTCCCTGTTTTATTTAATAAAATCCAAACTCATTAGCATTCACCTCAGGGTCCTATAATCTGGGTCCAATTCCACTTTTGTAATAGTATATTTTTAAGCCAGACTGAAATATTTGTTCTTCTCTCTCCTTGTCCTCTTTTTCTCTTCCTGTCTTCATGCTATGCTGTCCACCTGAAATGTAGTTTGGCTCACAGACACTTTTGGCTTTCTACTTTCACTCAAATGCCAGGCCTCTCTTGATCTTCCGTTTCCTGTTCTCCAGTTGGAGGTCATCTCTGGCTCCTCTAAAACTCCTCTAAACGGCACTTTACCTCTCCTGCATCTTCTGCATTTTTGAGTTGTATAGTTATAACTATTTGCATATATGGCTTATTTGACATTGTAGAATATAAGCTCCTTGAGAGCAGAGTTCACCATTGAGTGTGCTTTGTAGTCTAGCAGTATGCTTTCCCTCGACTGGGAAAGTAGATGCGTGTGCTGTAACACCACTCTCTCTCTGCTTTAAGAGGATGTGGAATGATGAACTTATTATTTAATTTCAGCTGTAATGAGTTATATTATGGTCCAGTAAGAGCTTTTTTTCTCAAGACTTTGAAATCTTTTCTTGATATTGTGGCAGGTCCATCATCAGTCTTAGCAAGATTAGAACCTCTGTAAAATTATTACCTTCCTTTGGTACACAAACTATTGTCCTTTAGCATGTTTACTGACTGTAATGATGATTACCAATCAGATTAAGGAATGTTCTCACCTGAGAAGGAAATCTTGTCCAATTTATTTTCTAACAGTCTTCTTTAAATATATTTTTCAATAAAATTCATAAATTTCAAACATCTAAGCATGTAAAAAGTAACACAGTGCAAAATTTCCTTCCCACACTGTTTCTCAAGTGCCTAGTTCCCAGTACACCCCTAAACAGTTATTATTGTGTTAGATTTTTGTGTATCTTTCTAGAGAGGTTTTTTAACATAAATTTTATTGTGTATATTTAAGGTATACAACATGATGTTATGGGATACATATAGATAGTAAAATGGTTACTATAGTGAAATGAATTAACATACCTTACATCTCACAAATTACCCATTTTTGTGTGTGCATGTCAAGAGCAGCTAAAATAATGTTGCGTTGTATGTGGGAGTTTTGCTAAATGACTAGCAAAACTCCCACATACAACGCAACATTATTAACTATAGTTCATATCTAGACTTGTTCTTACTATATATCTGGTACTTTGTATCCTCTGACCTCCATTTCTTCTCCCTGCTCCCTCCCGCTCTTGGAACCATTGTTTTATTCTCTCTTTCTAGAGAGGTGTTTATGTACAATTATATGAAGGCAAATATAATTGAATTATTTTCCCACGTTTTACACCAGTGGTACTGTTTTAGTCCATTTCTGTTACTTATAACAGAATACCTGAAACTAGGTAATTTTTAAAGAAACAAAATTTTTTTCTTACAGCTTTGGAGTCTGGGATGTCTATAGTCCATGGAGGGGTGCATCTTGTGAGACCCTTCTTCTGGGTGGGAACTCTCTACAGACCTGTGTCAACCAGGGAATCACCTGGCAAAATAATGGCCTAAACAAGAGAGCTAACCTTTTACTTTCTCTTCTTTTAAAGCCATCAGAATCATGCCCATTACTCCATGAATGGATCAATCCATTCAAGAGGGCACAGTGCTCACAATCTAATCTCCTTTTACAAGTCCCAACAGTCAAATACCATAATCAAATTTTCCACCCTCTTAGCACTATTGCAAAGGAGATTAAGTTCCCAACACGTGAACTTTTGGAAGATACATTTGACCCACAGCAGGTGCCCTACTATACACACTCTTCTGCATTTGTGTTTTTACTTAAAAACGTATCTTGAAGATCACCTCAGATCAAACATATTCTACATCACATTCCAATGCATAGCTATACTATATTTAAAGAGTCTCCAATTGACAGATAATCAAGTTTGTTTCTAAACTTTGCTGTTACAGTCTATGTCCCAGTGAATAATCTTGTATATACATTTTCTATGTGTGTGAACATATACATTCCTAGAAGAGGAATTCATTGCTCAGTGTGTATATACCTCATACTTTTTGATAAATACCTCAAATTGCCCTCCATAGAGATTGTACAAATTTACACTTTCATCAGCAATGAATGAGAGCCTTTACTCCCCACAGACTTGCAAAGCGTGTTTTATCACTTAGATTTTTGCAAAATTTACACTGAAAAATGGTATCTCTGCTTTGTTTTGCTTTGTTTTTAATATAAAACACTTGATAAACTCACAAGTCATTCTTGTTAGGGTCCATGTTAATCTTCTCTGTATTGCATTCATTTTTGGTATGTGTGCGGCCAAATCGAGCACTCTGTTTCCCTTTAATTTGCCTTTCTGTTATTGTGAGAGAGACCAATATGATTTTATACATTTAAGAACGATTTGCAAATTTTTAATTCTCTCATAAAAACTCTACTCACGTTATTTGCTCATTTTTTAATTACCAATGTATGGAAATTCTTTATGTATTAGGGAGATAAGCTATGATGTGACTTGCGTGCTTTTTCCTCAGTTTATCATTTCTCCTTTGATGTTTAGTATGGTGATTTTTGCAATGTAAAAGTGTTTCTTTTCTTTTCTTTTGGTTTTGGTTTTGTTTTTTTGATGGATTCTGAATTTGGAGTCATGGAAAGACCTTTTGCACATTGACATTATAAAACAATTCTATTGTTCCCAACCATCCAGCTCCACCCTCTGTAGCTTTTATGGACTTATTTCCTTACATTTAAATCATTGAACCATCTGGAATTTATCCTGGTATGGATCTGACGCTATTTTTCTACTAATACCGTTTACTTAATAGGTCATTTTATCTCTATTGGTATGAGATGACTTTATCACATACTAACTTTCAATATGTTTGAGAATAATTTTTGAAATTACTCTTCTGTTCTATTGGATTGTACAGTCATGTGCCAATACCACACTATCTTAATTACTGATGCTAATTAGACATGCTAATAACACAATATTGCTCTTTTTCATAAATTTCAAGGCTGTTATTCCTTTTAAGAAATTTCATATGCAATTTAGGCTCAGCAATGTATTTTGAGAAACAGTTGATTTTTAAAATCAGGATCATATTAAATTTATAAATTAACTTTCAGGAAATTGTTATCTTTTAGATGCTAAATGTTTCTATCAAGCAGTACTGCAAGATATCACTTAAACTCTTGTGTCAAAAGTATACTAAAATTGTCTTCATTTTCTTGTTAATTTATTACTATCTACTTAGTACTTTACAGCTACTAGAAATTTTATTTTTTATTTCAACATATATCCTAACAAGTTGTTTGGATGTATGAAAGCATTTGACCTAATAATACTAATTGTTTTATACTGATCACTTGCTGAGTTCTCTTATTTATTGTAGTGATTTTTGTTAATTAAATTGACTTTCCCTCCAGTATATCATTCCTCAGTCATATCATTTACAAATAGGAATGGTTTTAAGGCTTACATTCAAAGTTTATAACTGTTTTTATTCCTCTATTTTCTGTTTGTGTTGGTTATAAAATTGTTAAGTAATAATAATGATAGTAGACTTCCTTTTCTGGTTATTGACTTTAAAAGAATGTAATATATCCTTGGAAAGCATCATACTGGGTTGTGGGTTAAATAGATCTTGGAATGAAATGAAAATATTTTCCATTTTAAAGAAACTATATAGCTATTTGTATTAGTCCATTTCTGTTGCTTATAACACAATACCTGAAACTGGGTATTTTTCTTATAAAGAAAAATGAAATTTATTGCTTACAGTTTCTGAGGCTGGGAAGTCCGAAGTCCATCTGGTGGTGGTAACAGTGACTCAGAGGTCTCACATTGCAAGATGGTGGAAGCAAAGAGAACAGAGAGAGACTTTCTTCTCTCTTCTTTCAAAGCCCTCAGAACCATACCTGCAACCACCATTTTTAATTCATTCACTATGGCATGATCCTGCAATCTAATCACCTCTTCGTCCCCACCTTTCAATTACAATAGAATTTCCCACCCTTTTACAGTTCTGGTGGGGACCAAGTTACTAATACATAAAACTTGAGAGACACAATTCAAGCTTACATGAGTTTTGAGGGGACATAATTCAATCCACTGCACTATTCCTAGCTTATTAATTACTCTGTATCAAAAAAGATATTTAATTTTGAGAAACACTTTTTAGAGTCTATGGTGATGATTATGATTATTTGTCCTAGATATTTTGATATGAAATTTGATGTTTTCTAGTATTGAACCACCTTTGCATTATGAGAATAAAGATCACAACAATCATAATATATTTCTTTGAATTCTGTTTGATAATATTTTGCAGAAGTTTTTAATTAATATTCACATATGAAATTTATCTCAGTTTTTCCTTTGGTGTAATTTTTGTAAGTACTAGTGCCAATATTATTCTTATTTCATGGAACTTTGAAGTTTTCCTTTTGGTTTTATGCTCTGCAACAGTTTAAATAGCTCTGTATAATTTTGTTTATTTGTTATTATTTTGTAGAAAATTCCTGTGAAAAATAATCTTTTACTAGTAGTTTTTGGTAATAGGTACTTGATAAAATTTTCTATTTCTTTTATAAAAATTGTTCTTTTTAAGTGTGTTCTTTTCAAAAATTGGTTTTGGTAAATTACAATTTTCTAGATAATTGCTTATTTCTTTCAGGTTTTCAAATGTTTGCACAGAGGTAAACAAAGTTATTTCTTATAGGTCCATAAATTTTCTCTTTTTCTATTTTGAGTTAGCTTTCTGCTTAACATTTCTGACTTTTGGTAATTATGCTTCTCTCTCTCTCTTTTTTCTAGGTTTGTTCAATTAGCAAGTATTTTACTTTTTTGCTCTGATTCCCCTGGGCTTCCCTTGTACTCTTCTAGTTTTTCTGCTATATCTCTGGTCATTGTTAATCAGATTTCTTTGCCAGTTGCTTTTTATATATACGAACTGTAATATTGCAGGTATAAAAGGTTGCAGATTAAAGGTTAACTTTAGCCGTTTTCTCAGTACACCCTTTCTCTATATAAGCTGTCTTGAACATCACATGGTTTAAATGACCATCCACAAGCTGATGACTCCCTAATATATATTAATTACCCATTAAAATCCCACCTCTTCGTTATAGACATGTATTATTCTTTTGTTCTCTCATAGACTAATAAAATTAAATATATCTAAAACTTGAATCTCTTCCTTCAGTGTTTCTTATCACAGTGAATGCCCCAGCATCTGCCTCGTTTCACAGTCCCAGAGCCCTAAAAGTTACCCTGATGCATTTGCTTTCTTACTCTCTACATGCACTAAACAGATGAATCCTTTTAATTTTTCTCTTAAGTAGCTCTCTAGTGTATCTGCTTCTCTCCTGACTTCCATGAGTTTGTTCTAAGCCACCATCAACTCTTGTCTAACCATGGCGATGGCCTCCTAACCAGTCTCACTAGAGCTACTCATTTCTTCCATGTGCTCGTTCTTCATACTGAAGCCAGGCTAATTTCATAACATCTCTCTTTTGCTTAAGTCCACTCAATACCTTCTCATTGTTAGTCAGAAAAATAGTAAAGATTCTTTATATGGACTTTAAGTTTCTGAATGATGTGGTCCCTGGACATTAGTTTCAGCTTGAGCCACTCTCCCCTTCGCTTTCTCTATCCAGCCAAACCAGCCACCTTTCATTTCCCCAAATGCACTATTCTTATGATATTTGCACTATTCTTATGATACTTCACTGTTTCTTGAAAAAGTCACCCTACTATTTATTTTATTAGTAATCTCTTATCCTTTGAAGCTTGTCTTCAGAATCTATTTCTCAGGTAAGTTTTCTCATATTTACCTTTTTTAGATCCTTTTTGCAGCTATCTTTGCTCCATATACTAATTGAGTTTATGATTACATAATTAATTGTATAATTAGTTGTTTAGTGATTATTTTCAATTCTAAAATATAGCATCAGTGTGGAGATCTGTTTCACTACTTAGTCTCCAGTACCTAATAAGATGACTGTTTACTGAATAGCTCAAAACATTGAGAGAAAAAATATTATCAAGAAAAACATGCTTGGAAAATTTATTTTCTCTTTCTAAAAATTTAGATAGAAATTCTAGCATCAGCACATTATTAATCAAATAGGATAAACATTTGAAACAGAATTGTAAATTTAATATTTCATTTTGGTGAAGAAATGAATGATTATTTAATGATCAGTATTAGTAAAATTAACTATCTGGAATCATAAACGATGTGAGACTCTCAGATTAAACCAAATAAGGTCTACATGAATGTATCTGCTAATTTATATGTAAAGATTTGCATGTAAAATTACATAACATCATAAAATTACTAGAAAAATATGCATAAGTATTTATCTAAAAATGGCTGAATATGACCTTTAAAATTTGACAACAAAGGCAGAAATGACACAGGAAATAAAACCAAATGAAAAATAAAGTAGTAGTAATAGAATAAAATTTTGTAAAAGTATTTCCAACAGGATGGAAAATATAGTTTAATACATGTGACAGAAAATAGATTATTGTTCTTATGTACATAAAGTACTTTTTATTATCTAAAGGGTAATCACTAGGAAAATGCCAAATGCCACAGTTCAAACAGGCAGTTCTTAAAATATTAAATGCAAAATTATATGATAATTTTGATTGATTTAATAGCCATGGGAATGAAAATAAGGATGGTTTTATTTAACTGTAATGTCAATGATTAAAAGAATGATAATATAAGATTAAAGAAAACTTGTGTATTAGTATAATTAAGGAACAATAAGAAAATTATCTAACATATGTAAAAATAGACATTTTCATACAATGATGGCAGAGTTTGAAGTTGAAATAACCTTTGCAGAGAGTAACTTGGCATTATTAGTCAAAAACTTTCAGAATGGTCCCACCATTTACTCAGTCATTACTCTCCTACGAGCTTAACCTAAGGAAATAGTCAGTTAAATGTAAATGGATGTGTCTGACTTGTTGCCATTTAGTGACCTGCAGAAATGAAGAGGACTTTATGGTATAACTACTTGTATTAGCCATGTTCATAGTTACATTTAATTTTCTTCCTCTTGCTTTTTTATTAGCTTTTTATTCACTGAGATTTTAAAAAATACTTCATAAGTCTTTATATGGTTACAAATGCATCCTGAAACAAGGTGAAGTACTAATGCCCACACACCCACACGCCCACACCCCTCATTGATATTTTCAGATGCAGCTTTTAACAGAGTGCCTATTATGTAGAAACCATCTAATAATTTCTACTTAAATCACACTGAAGTCAATATTTTATCATAGGAATTATATGAGCAGAACCAGCATGACTCACTTATTAGGGATGTTTGTCTTCTTATGAAATAAATCTTTGAGGTTTCTCCAAAGCTCATCTCTGAAGACCATGTCCGTGATATGCTTACTTAACTGATTTTGATATGCTTTCACTCTTTGCATATAGATTTACTTCATTCTGTAGAAACACGATCTCTATTATAGTAGCTGAGAGAGCTGCTATTAACACTGTTCCGTGGTAGTCCATTCTTCTTGTTCTGCAATCTACCAGCACTCAGGCACCTTTCTTTTCCAAAGGCAAATATACAGTAATATGCGAGTCATCAGAGTCTTCATCTTATTTACCTCATCAATATATCTGAAACTTTAATTTTCAGCTAAAGAAAGTCCAGAATTAGACTCCTCATTACTGTCATTAGGCATTAACTTAATAGACTATGTGGTCACAATGCTTTTGATACATTTTTCAAAATAGGATCTTCAGATGGCTGTGGCATGCTAATCTGAGAATTCTAGGCTGAAAGATTGTTTGAGTTGATTTGCAGAAATTATAATTCCTGGAATGAATTAACAAATATCTAAAGGTAAAGAAATACAAACAAAATTTAATATAAAATCAATATCATGCAAAATTATAATAATAAAGAATAAAGGCAATGTTTTGATTCTGCAACAGGTAAGGTTTTAAATAAATATAATGTTCATTACTTTGCTTTGAAAAAAGGATTTACTACTTTATAAAGCACACAATTTGGTAATTGGACACATTTTTCAGCAGGAAGATATTGTATATACATGTATTTGTAGGTTAAAATAAAGGATATTACTGCTATATAAGTCTGAAAATGTTTGTTCACCGGAAATCAAATCTTTTGCAATCAACTTGCTGGGGTCATACAATGAATGAAACAGAAAATATCCTGATGTCTTGAGGCAAAGTCATCAACATGTAGTAAAGCTTTAGGTTAGAGGATGTGTCTACAGTGCCTGTAAAGATTAAGTTTCTCATACCTTGATTTGGGTAACTTTTAAAAATAACTTTAAAAATGTTTATTGGCCATTTGCGATTGAAATTATTTAGTGAATTTGGTCAAAATTTCACAATTTTTGAGATGAATCTAAAAATTGACAAGTAGATTCTAAAATTCAAATGTAACATTAAATGACTAACTTTAAAGACAACTTTAAGAGTAATGATGGGAAATTTATTTTGAAACTATATTAGTTAAAAGTTTGTTATTCGTGCTGAAAAAGACAATAGTTAGATAAATAGGGCAGAAGTGAGCACAGAAAGATTACCAAGCATAAATGGGAAATTATATGTGACAGAAGCCACATCTGGAGAAAAAATATGATGTATTCAGTATGAATATTAATGGGACAAATGACTATTCATAGGGGCAGAAATCATTAGATTCCAATTGCACTTATATAAGAAAAGAAATTCTCAATGAATTAAAGACCTAAATGTGCAAAGCAAAATTATAAGGCTCTAAGAAGAAAATGAAAAAGCGTGTATTTATAACTTTAGGATTTGTAAGAATTTCTTGCAAAAGACATAAGATATAAAGGAAGAGATTGATAGATTTGAGAATAAAAAAATTAAGATTAAAATTTACTATAAAATAAATTTAAATGACAAATGAAACCAGAAGTTATTTGCAGCCCCTTAACTGGCAAAGGATTAGTATCTAGAATTTATAAAGAAATGGTACAAATAACTTTTAAGACAAGTGACTTAATGGTTAAAATTGTCAAGGGATATGAATAGGTAAAGGCTAATAGACATATGGAAATATCGTTTCTTGTGAAAAAGGACTTGAAAATTTAGTAATCGATGAGATGCCATTTTTATTATATTGTCATGTCCTCCTCCTTGTGTCATATTGTCAAACATTTTAAAATCTGACAATTGTAAGTGTTTTTGAGTATATGAGACACATCACCTACTTCTGGTAATGGTGCAAATTGGTACTATTTTGCATAACAGAAATGGAAATGCCTAGTGAAAGAGATACACACAGCACAGATATTCTACAACCCATAATTTCCAACTCTAAATAGATTCTCTATAAATCAGAGGAAATCCAACACATATACATAAAGGGCTGTCATACAAAGAGGTTTACTGAAGGTTTTTATAATAAACTGCAAAATATTGAAATTAACGTTACTGCCTAAAAATAGAAGAGCATTAAAAATTTAAAGTATATTCATTTAATGGAAAGCTACTTAGTAGGTAAATTGATGAAATAGAACCACATGAATTAATGTAGATAAATACTAAAAACAATGTTGAGTGTGAAAAAAAAGCAAGCTATACAAATATAGTATCTGTTATGGTAAGTACTAAAAATATCTGAATCAATACCATATATTGATGAAACAGGTAGGTGTAGTGAATGTATGAAAACATACGTGGACAGGGGAACCATCAACCCAAGTACAGTTGTTATCTCTGGGAAGGGGGGAAAGGATTTCCTTAATAAGTACAAATGCAGTTACAACTGTGTAATTGATGAGCTTTTTGATGAAAAGATTGGAAGCAAGTATAGCAAATGCTAACATTTATTAAATCTGATATTATGTCTTGATTTCTAAACTTACTTACAACATTTTACAATTAAAATGAATTTAAATTTGTAGAAAAGATATGTTTGATCTAGTAAAATTATACGTGTTAAGTAAATGATAAATTATAATAGAATTATTCTCAAGGTAATGTTTCTGATGAAGGCACTGTAAATACAATCTCAAAGTTTTATTTAATTAGAGAAAAAATATATTTTCTTTACAAATTTTGGTTATTATGCTTTTCTTATGTTTGCTCTCTTATCCTTACCAAAAATCTTCGTTTAGGAAAGATCTGATCCGTTGATTCACATTGTAATATAAAAGAGAAAACATAAAATGTGCTATCTTTCAGGAACATTTGCATTTCACAAGAGAAATCA
Organism: Cynocephalus volans; assembly: GCF_027409185.1. Lineage (NCBI taxonomy): Eukaryota > Metazoa > Chordata > Mammalia > Dermoptera > Cynocephalidae > Cynocephalus > Cynocephalus volans. Next base: position 105,644,736 of record NC_084461.1, read on the forward strand.
CAATTTTGGTTTACATCAAAGGAATGGCAAGCTTTAGTGGAAAGGAGTAGGATTTTTTGTAGTGTCATGAATGTTGCTGAACACATTTTCACATTTGATGTATTCCACTGTTGCTAGGAATTTTATACTCAGTATTCTGCAGGGAGGAAAAAAGCAGTACCTCAAATACCTTAGGAATGTAGCCAAATGCATAAATCATTTTTTTTTTTTTAGTTTAGTGTCCCATAGGCCTCGCATTTCAAAAAATAGTATTGATATTTGACTTTACAATTCAGACAAATCAACTTTACATTCAAACAAAGTTATTAATCTACTTATGGGCACATAGTTGGCTTTACAACAATTGCTTAACATCACAAATAGTTGTTCTTTTTAGAATGAGTCACCAACTTGGTTTTCTTCCCTTTTCAATCACTTTTTAAAGCTACTTATGATCACAATGACAAATTTAGGAGCAATAAAAATTATATGATGTTTATTCTGTTATGAAAATGCACAGTTTATTGTAACTGCATCCTTAATTTCTACTCTTGCCTTTATAATTAATAGTTTTCTTTTTTCTCTTTTAATTTGAATATTTTAAACATAAGGAAAAGTTGAAGGAAAAAATTGATATTTGATAATACTTTGACCAAATTGCTGTTTTTCTACTTTACTCTTTTGCTCTCTTTCTACTCCCTACCCCCTTCTGAATTGTACTTAATCATTTAGTTGTGACATTTCAACCCTAAAAATGTTAACATTCACTTCTTAAGAATAAGCACATTATCTTACTCAGTTAAAATTATACCTACACCTAAAATTATTTCACATTCAATAATTGGATTTATCAACTTATAGCAATTTTTCTACATCTACTTTTATCAATACAATGTGTTTCAAAATATTGAGAAAATAAATTAAGAATTTTTTTAAGTTTTCTGTTATTTCTCAAAGTAAATCTGGTTCACAGAGGCACATTTGCTCAAATTCATTGGAATGGTCTCTTGCTTTCTAACTATAGAATGCTATCTTCACCCTAGTGATTGTACTATTTTGTGTCACAATTTAGAAAGGGAAGTCTAAGTTGTCAAATATTGACAAATGAGATACCTTTCATCAGAATATGTGTATCTCTGATCAATACTTGAGTCACAAAAGAAAGGGAAGAGATATTTTCTGTATCTCTCTTGATAGTTTTATATTTTGTGTCAGTCGTGCACTTCCTTTCAGATACTCTGTGTGAAGGCACTTTGCTGCCTGAGCTTTGCTGGAGCTGCTGGCAGAGTGGCCTCTTCAGGGAAGAGCTGCAAGTACTTTTTGATAGTGAGAGAGACAATGCTGTGGGCTCTAGATGCGTTAGAGAACAGATCTTTCCTTGCCTTTTTTTTTTTTTCTGTTAGAAATCTGAAATTAATCAGAACATTGTGTTTTTTCTCTAACTCCGGTTCCGTATTAGAAGCCAGCTTCAGTAAGAGTCCCTCTTTACTTAGGGGAGGAGGACTGATATTCAGGCAGGATAATCTAAGATGTCTGTATCAGTTGCTAAAATATTTAAATATGTTTGTATTTAGAACAAAATATGATTGCTTTCAGATTTATTGCTCCATCTTTCACCTTCACAGAGACCAGCAAACAAAAGGTTAATAATGCACAGTAAGTTTTTTCAGGTTATATCTGTTTTGACTGGCATTTAAGCCTTTCAAATTTTAAAATATTTTATTATCACCTCTGCTTAGGAGCCAGCTATGTAAATTAAAGTTTATGCACCTTTGCCACACACACACAGACATACACACACTCACACAAACACAAATTCATGGAAAGAATTTAATTTGAAGCATTAGTGTGTAGAATTTACTGTGCATGATGTATATTAAGGGATATCTTTGGGATTAATACCTATGATTGTGAGAGGAAGGGAACTAGATTGGACAGAGAGAGAAGGTGAGCTGCAATATAAGCCAACAACAGCCTTGCTTGACTCCACACGGAGCTCTGAAGCTCAAATGACCCTCTGTCAGTGTGTTAGCTCAGGAATCTTGATGAAGTTACTCTCTGTAGCTGAGGCCATCTTTAAAGTCACTGGCTGCTCAAGGGTCTCTGCAGACAGGACTCCCATCAGCAGAAGCAACAAGTCCTTCTCTAAAGAGAGATCGAGGTGGTGCATCTCCACATTCACCATAAATCAGTATTATGACTTTATTGCATAACTGAAAAGGATTAATGGGCTTTACAATGATTTTGGGCATAAATTAAAATTTCAAAACTGTGTGTTTTAGTATATGCAAAACATTTACTTTTGACTTCCATAGATATTAGGCATTAATGTATATGAGATTAAAAATTTTCCTATAACGTAATAATTTTAATTCAGTTTCACATGGGACTGTAGAGAATTTCCACCCAGAAGAAGTCTCTCACCAGATGTGCCCCCTGGACTGTAGACTTTCCAGTCTCCAGAACTGTAAGAAATACATTTTGTTTCTTTGTAAATTATCTAGTTTCAGGCATTCTGTTACAAGTAACAGAAACCAACTAAATTAAGGCTGTTGAGGCAGGAATAATTTTGTAAAGTTCATTGGGAGCCAAATGTGAGGATCAACCTGGGAAACACCATCAACACAGTCAGAGAATTGCTCTGAAGTTTATACCAAGTAACAAGACTTTATAGACAGAAAAGGCTGAAGAAAGCAGAAACAAAGAACAAAAAGTGGGTTGGTCATTTCAAAGTTACTTTCCTTGTAAGGTGGGGACAGAGAGACAGAACAATAGGAAAATAACTGGATTAATTAACATCAGGTTACTTCCTCTTATCTCTTTTGTGTAAGGATTAAAGCAGAGAGAACTTCATTTTCATACCTATAGAAGATTTAAACTGGCTTGTTTGGGAAATTGGCTATTATCTCTTTCTCCTGACTTCTAAGAAGTGCAGACCACAGCCTAAGTGACAGAACTTAGTATGAGTGACTCCATTTTGATTTTTAGTCTGGTGTTTTGCAGCCTCATGCAGGAACTTGGTCCAAAATGATGGCCACTGGTAATTTTTATCTAACACTCATATGAGCTCTATTTTTGTTCTTCCTCTATTTCTTCTTCATTTTCTCTACTATCTTTATGAAATACCCCCCATAATAAATAATAAATGATCTAGGGAAAAGTGATAATGTCAGGGTCAGATTAATGTAGAATAAAATAAAAGAGCAACATTATAGCCTTTGGAAGCCATTTACAGATTCCTTGACTATTGATGGGCTCATACTATTCTATCAACTTCAAGTTCAGAGTTCCCTCTATTTACTCTATAATTATTTATCTCAAATTTCCTTGTAGACCGGAAACACATTTAGAAGATCTTAGGCATTATCATCTGTCTGAGCCTGCATAAATTAGAAAACAGGGCTTCAGGTAAAGCTTACATGCTACATTGTCTTGGGGGTACAATACCAGAGCAGCAAGAAATGAAGAGAAAAGGGCCATAGAGCTCGGAAAAGAGAGAGTTTGCTCGTTAATTTCATGTGTTAGGGTGGTCAATAGCTGGTTAAACATTATTTCTGGATATGTCTGTGAGGGTGTTTCGAGAAGAGATTAACCTCTGAACTGGTCGACTGAATAAAAGAGATGGCTGTCCCCAATGTAAGTGGGCCTCATCCAATCCACTGAGGGCATGAATAGAACAAACGATGAAGAAGGCTGAATTAACTCTGGCTGACTGCTGTGCTGGAGCATCCGTCTTCTCTTGCCCTTGGCACTGCTGGTTCTCAGGCCTTCAGACCTGGACTAGAATCTACACTGTGGGCTCTCCAACTCTCCGTCCTTCAAAGTCTACCACCAGCATTCTTGGGTTTCCAGGTCACAGATGACATATCATGACACTTCTCAACTTCTATAAGCATGTGAGCCAATACCCTGTAATAAATTTATATATATTATATCTGTATACATTATAAATAAATTTATCTATGTATTATCTCTTATATAGGCAATACCCTATATTAAATCAAATAATTTATCTCCTATTGGTTGTGTTTCTCTGGAGAACCCTAACTAATACAGAGTGAATAAAAGGTGACTGCTGAAAATATCTTCACAAGAAAACATAACTGATTTCTTGGTCACTTTGGATGTTGCCAGGGAGGCTGTTAGTGGGGAGGAAAAGCAAAGAATTTATTTTCAGTTTGCTGTTTCTTGCAGTTCAAAGTTTGCTCCAGAGGTATTATTCCTCCACAATTCCAGAGTACTTTATGTAGCCCCACCTAGGCATCACTGAAAACGTCAGATGCTCTTTCCACAGCATGGTGTCTCATCAGAATCTGGACATTGTGAATAGAACCAGAGTCTCCATAGATCCAGTGACATTTGGATGAAAGCTGTGTGCAATGCTGGCCTTCATTTCTGGGGGCACTGAGACAGCCATAGTGTCAGGAAACAAAGCAGACGGCAAGCTTGGGACTACATGCACAGGCAAGCTACAGTAGTACGGATTGAGCTAGCCAAGAGTTGCCCTGCTGACCAGACGCAGAAGAGGCTGGAGTAGCTCAGGTGAGTCTTGGTCTGGCTACACAAGCAGGTCTGGGTGAACTCAGCGAAATAAATCTGGGAATTTGTGCAAAGTGGATCCACTATAAACCACTTGATAAAATTCCAAATGGTTTTATATCCAAGTAAATAAAAACAACTGTCCTCTATTATTAACTTATAATACAAATTCAGAGTAGGAAATGTCCTTAGAAATCATGAGGCAAGTTTCATATTTTGTATTAGGAAAGGAAGTATGAAGTGATTTACTCAAAATTACAGAGAACATTAGAGATCAAAAACTCAGGTCTGTGGGTTCATAAGCCAAGGATTTGATTCACTGTGTTATACTGCCTCTCATTTCATATCCTGAAATCTTTAGATAAAAGAATTTAACCCAGGATCCCTGTCAAAATGATATGTGTCTAACCAACTTTATGAAAAACTTATATTCAAGGAAATAAACCTACAGAAGGTAAATTATTAATATTGTGAAAAGATCATCTGACATTGCAAACTGAAATCCTGCTAGCTGCCTTAGAATAGTGAAGTGGATTCCCATCCTGTTAGTGCTGGCAGCGACCATAAGGATTATCCAGTTCATGAAATCTTAATGTGCTGTCAAAGGACCCCTCCCTGAAGGGGCCTACTGACATTACATGCAACACATTGTGCATATGTGCATTTTAATGGGAAGAAGTTTTATAGATTTATAGAGCTCCTCAAGGAAGTCTGCTAAAGCTTAAAAGGATGAAAAAGAAAGGGAAGAGGAGGAGGGTGGAGGAGACAAAAAGACTCACTCAACTGCCTAATTTTATCCAAGAGGAAACAAAGGTTCAGAGAAGGGACAAGGAACAGTCCCAACTTTAAGATGAGTGAGTGGCAGAAGGAGCACTAAATTATTGCTCTTCTTACTCTGCGTCCAGTGCAGCTCCCCTTAGTGGAAACCTTCCCAAGAGTATTTTGGATCATTAATGTTTTTTCAGAAGAACTAGAAGTTAGAAAAGGCAAGAAAATTAAGTGTTAAGATCAAAGGTCTATATTTATTTTTTTCTTCAAAGAGAGCTTACAGGTCAAATGTCCATATTTTTATGAGAGAAAAGTGAAAATCCAAGAGCTTTTGCCTTTCCCAAGGTCTCAGTCAGTTAAACACAAGCTGATTTGGAGTCTATGCCTCTTACCTTCCTCCCACCCCTGCTGCTATGTATTATTACCGTCTCTGTAAAAGCGGAGAATGAGTAGAAATTAATTGAAAGCTTGTATGTCAGTTGCACATTCAGAAAGTAACACATCACTAACTATTCAAAATCTCATACTGTAAGAGGAGAGACTGTGAGAAACATAATTTTTTATATCTTTGAATGATTTTTTTAAACTTGAAAGTAATATATAGATAGCGATGGTGTGTCTTTAATTATGCCCTTCTGGTGTCAAAGGTACAGTGAGAAACAAGCTGATCTTTCTAGCCGAAGTGTGAACAACAGTTTATTTGGTGGAAATTATCTAATTATCTAGCAAACTCGCTAACTACTTTTTGCTCTATGTCTGTCTTTAAAAAACAATTTTTCAAGTCGTTTTTCCTTCCTTAAGATAGGTTTTGATTTCTCTTTTTTTTCTCCTCAATAATGATTTGAGTTTCAAAGGGCATTTCAGCAATCTCTCTAAAGACACAAACCCTGTGTTTTCAGAATAAAGTATCTCTCTTACTAGAGAGAACTTGTGGACTGACAAGGTTTCTGTGAGTTTTCACACGTTCTTGGGCTCTGTGTTCCTTCAGGATAAAGTCACTCTGCTCATTACATGCCATGTTCCTTTTATTCACTTTCTCTTTTTGCTGTAGCGACTTTGTCTAAATTCTGGCTTTTTTCTTCATCTTCTTTTGTAACTTTGTAACTTGGAAGCTCTATCTAGACCCTTTATTTGCACTGAAACAGTGTGAGTACATCCTTCTTGCTTCCCTCATCTGCAATCCTTCATTCCTCTGAGCACCATTTGGAGGGCTGGATTTCTGCAGCGCATTGACTGGGGATTGGAAGAGGCTGAATAACTGGGAAGGTGTAGGCAGAACTCTTCAGTCTCTGCATTCATTCCATCCACGTTTTCTTCAGTGTTCCACACCCGTGTTCATTACACTGTGTCTGTGATACATCCCTGTCCAGTGCAGAAATGGCCTTTGACTTCAGACAATTTCCATAACCCAATGTGGAGAAGCAGACACATTCACCATGACCAGTTTCCTTATTCTCTCATCTTTGCATTTATTTTCACTTCCCAACAACAGAGGAGACAAACATATGCATAATGCATTTTTTTGGCACTTGCATTAAAAGTCTTGGGTGTTGAGGGGAGCAAAACAGCTGCTGAGGATCTCCATAGGCAATGTCTGCCTCCCACATATTCTTAAGTTCTTGCTTATTTATGTCATCTTTTATCTTCCATTTGATTAAATTGCAGTTTGCTACTGGAGATAATTAGCACTGTTTATGGGAGTATTTAGCTTTTCCTTTACAGCTTTATGCACATTAGGGAATCACCAAGATGGTGAAGTACAGTCATTTTCCCTGTTCTTTTGAGTGACTCAGAAGAGGTCAGAGGGGGCTTCTAATCCTGTAGAAATGTCTACCTCCTCCCCCAGGGCCCTTAAGCTTATGCTTCTTTCATTACTCTCCCAAGTGGAGTTATTAGCGATACTTTTCAGGACTTTATTTTCTTATCTAACCTACAACCCTCTCCCCAACACACACTTAGCAGAAACGGAGCTATTTGGACTGTCCCAAGCCAAAGCATGCAGATATTTTGAAACTACTGTTAGTTTCTTTTGCTGTTCTCCAATCATTTTCTTTGGCTGTGCTAATATATTTTTGTTGTGTTTGGTTTACTCTGTTTTCCCCCACTGTTTGGTTTTCTGATAAGGAGATTTCACTATCTTAACATAAGTTCACTACCTTAAAATTAAAATCTGGAAAATGTAACTTTTTAAGTGACTAATTAAAATACAGACGTATTCACATATGAAATTTTATGATCAGTGTTAATGGACAAAATTTACCGAAAGACTGAAGAGAACATAAATTCTTTCTCAATTTTTTCTTCCCACTTCATTTTTGTTCTCATTTTTCAATTTATTTTTCTTACCTGGAAGAGTCTGTCTTCTCTTTCACTGAGTCCTCTGAGTAGTTATAGTATTCTCTGTCAAGGCTCTTAGAGCGCACTTGAATATTAGTGCTCTCATTATTCATGGGAAGAAGGAACAAGCAGGTGTGGTTGAAGTCTGACAGGAGACTTGCTCCTTCCTCCATTCCCTAGCCCAACACACACACACACACACACACACACACACACACACACACACACACACACACACACACACACACACACACAAACACACACACACACACACACACGGCCATCACAGGCTACATTATTTCCCCAGATGTAAAATTGGTAATACAATGTTCACAGATTTCCTCTGTGGCTTGAATTCCCCCACTGAGGTCATGTGGTGTGAATCAGTATTAAGATCTGAACATGATCAAAATGATAATGAACATGATCAAAAAATTGATGGGTTTCACTGAAGACAACACCTACTGCTACTAAGGAGCAGAATAGGAAAGCAGATGGTTACCTGCATAGAAAAGGCCTCATACAGGAAATCAGCTAAGGCTCTGGGCTGGCGATGCTGCCAAGACTCGCCAGTATTCTTCACAGCTACAGAGTTCCATTAAGTTAACAGGAAACTCCTATAATGCCTAGAAATTAATTCAGTCTTTCTGTTCAGCAGCAAAAGAGCACTATTTTTAACCCATGATCTAATCTTAAACTCACATGTACAGTTTTCTTTTTACATGTTTAAGGAATTAATAATCTTCTCAAATGTGATAGGCACATTTACATAAATTTGGTTAATATTTATATATTTGGTTGCCAGATATAGCTCTAGTTTTTTTACATGGTGATCTTTGATTCATAATATTAATTTCTGTTTGCTAGCTGGTATGTTAAAAAACTTCTGTGATGATCTTGTTGGTTTTAATCGATTTGGTTTAAGGGTTTAATATCATCCTCTGTTGGCTGCTGTTGTATAATAAAGAATTTGGCTGGTCAAAAAAAAAAAAAAAAAAAGTTACACTGACTTTATCAAAGTCAAAATGCCAAGCAACTAGGTGAATAAAATTGCCATAGCAGTATCACAATTTCAGGATTGCATGGTGTACCTTCACAGAGGATATGGCACCTTTTAAAATACTTAACAAGGCCCAGAGGACACATGCACACACACACTCATAAGACAGCACACATACATGAGAGTTATATAATGTTTAAAATAGAATATATTATATATGTATGGGTAAATGTGTATGTTTAGGGAAAACGCCCAGCATTCCACAAAACTAAAAAATTTATTTATGACTGCGAAGCTGACAATCTATATTCTGAGAAAATGGTCATTATATTAAAATGTATTCTATATTTGTTGAACAAATAATAGCAAAAGATAATAATTTTATTATAATTTGTGCTACTTTAAGCAATTAGTTGGTTAGCCTAAACAGAAAAGTTGGAGCTAGACATTATTATCACAATGAAAAAACAAAACAATTAACTAATTTACGTAAAAGAGCTGGCCCAGAATCACTTTCTAATAAATGGTAGCTATTGTTAAAATCATGATTCTAAGGGCTTTTCTTAACTATTATTCCTCTATTAATACTAATTTCCCAAAAATACATCGAAGTAGCCACTATTCTTTTTAAAAAACTGCTTAACCATTTAATAAATGCTAAACAATAGTGCAAAAGATATGTTATAAATTATTGGGGCTAAATTGAGATAGGGAATCATCCAGAAAATGCTAGACTAGGAATCTACAGCAAACTGAGCACAAAACTTACTTTGCAGTTTCCTGGAGGCCAAGTAAAGAAGAAAACCATTATAATGAGACATAGCTTCTTTAATAGCTAAGTAACAAGAATCATACCAATTTCTCAGACAAGATAAATATTCCCCCAACTATGCAATCCATCAGAAATTTACCTTGTGGGTATTTATATAGATAGGATAAACTACTTCTGGTTGTTAGGGGCCATTCCAGTTTAAAGCCTGCAATTGTCCATATAAAACTTTCACTCTCAAAAATGTTCATGTTTGGAAAATAAATTACATGCCATCCTTTATAATAGCAGAAAAAGATAGTGAAACAAAGGGACTGATTCAGGTTTAATGAAGCCTGAAACATATATTACCTTGGAGGCCCTCTTTAGGAAACAGGATATGCAATTACATATAAAAAAATTAGCAAGAAAAGAATATTTATTTAGAGTGGAAAAATAAATTTTAAAAAAGCTAAAACTTTAAAAAGTTGACAAACGGCGAACTAACAGCCTGCAGTAACTCAATATTTTTTCCTACACTTGTTGGCTCTATTCTGTAGGAACATCTCTGCCTAAGACAGCAATTTTATTATATTATTTTCTATAGAGAAAATAGCATTGTTGATTGAGCATTTATTATTACTGATAGACTGAAGACATTTCTTCAAGCTTCACAACCTATTTGTAATGTCATGTACGCTTTTAGGATTCTTGTCAAATTTGGGAGAATCTCTTTCAAGTTTGTTTCATATGGGAACTGTAAGATTTCATGGAATTTATATTTCAAGTTAGCTTGAAAAACTAATCTTAAATATTCTTTAAATTGATAACATGCATTAGCCAGTATGTTATCAATGCTTTGGTTACAGTCATGTATGAGTTTTGTTATCTTTGTTAATGCCAGTAATTCGTGTCAAATTGAAATAAAATCAGCAAGAAATTTAAATATTTTCTGTGTATTCATATAATGTGTTCTTCATTAATCGGATTATCAAACAATCCAAGTATCTATCTGTTACTTCTATGAGAAATGTATCTTTCTTCTTCAGGACTTACTGCTTTGAGTAGGATGAACTTGGTATTTTGTCTGGAACTTCCACATTTCAGCAAGAGAAGAGCTGTCAGATACACAAAGATATGATCTGAAACACTGGGAGGTATAAAACATGCAACTTTACATACCCACTTACTTACTATTTATAGTCCTTTTACAAACTTGTGTCCTACAAAGACAGGAATACTGATATATCTACTTCCCTCTATTCCCATGAAAAAGAAAACAAAAACAAAAATAAAAAAAACAAAAACCCTCTGGTGGTTGTTTAAATTATTTATGCTATGTTGTTAAGTCTATTCCTGGCAGGCAGAAGCTTCTATATTCACTTGGCATTGATGGAAACAAAATTCTCTCCTAATAATTTTACCTGTCTGATAGTTAAAAGTGTTTTTGAAGACTGACTATTGCTATCTACCTTTCAAATCCTGTTTCTTTTTCACTATCCTTGTTCTTCCAATTTTGGTCACGTTATGACCTCAGGCTCTGCAGCTTTGTGTCACACCACCAGGGGAGTTGGCATGTTATGTGTCAGGATGGCTAGGAATACAAAACTTTCTACTAAAGTGGCTGCCATCACACAGGATAAGACACCAAATTCAAAATAAATGTTTGGTCAACTCAAATTCATCTTAGAAGCCTAAAATTCTTGGGGCCACACTGATGTCACCAGACAAGAAAGGAAGTGTGTCAAAAGGGAAGACTGAAAGGACTCATGTTGTGGTTTTAACTGGTTGTTGATAAAATATTTTACTTTTGCAATTTTTTTTTTTTTTTTGATGGCTGGCCCGCACAGGGATGAACTTTTGCAAAGTTTTGCAAAATGTTTGATTTTATGAACCCAGATTTAGGGCCCTTTTCAGGGCTTTGGAAGGTACCTGTGGAACTGTGAGACCCTGGAGGTTAAACTTAAATAGTAAGTAAATATTTCACAGTAAATACTGTTCCACAGACATGATAGAGAGAGACTTCCCTTATTGGAGACTTCAGTAAAGTCCTGGTACTTACTAACAAGAGTTAAGTAAGAATCCAGTAAAGCTAACTCTACAAAGGTTTGGATATACCTTTCAGTAATTGTTTAGATAAAACATAGAGAATCTATAGGACTAAATGATTAGAATGTCACTCTTTAATACTCTAAACAACAACAACAAAAACAATTCAAGACAATTTAAAAATGAGACAGCTAGGGAAGGAATTCTATGTTGCCAGTCTGAAAGACATCTACACATATGGACATGTAACATTTGAAATTCCCACACTTTAAATTTGTTAATATTGACTTCTGTAAGGGTGGCCCTGATATTTTCCCATCGGGTCTCCAGAATATTTACTTTACTATGTAGAGATTATCAAGTTAATTTATTTATAAGTCAATGTATACATCTTTTACTTGGGATTTATGAAGTTACATTTGGAGTTACAGAAGATGACTGAGCTCACTCCTCTCCAATAGGACTACATATGGTAAAGTTGACAACTAGTTAAGAAAAATGATTTCTTATGTCAAAGTATATGATATTGTCAGTTTTATAAAATGCCTGCATAGGGAGAAATTATTTGCACTGGGGTTTGAAGAAATGATTAGCTCAAAGGAAACACACTTTACGTAGGAGAAAACAACTTGACCAAAATTGTGAAGATGGGGCATGTTTTCTTAAAATAAAACAATACTCGTTTTGAAAGCAATAACACCGTCTCTATGAAAAATGAACTTCTATGTTTTCAATCAAAATCCCTAATCATTCCTACTGTAACAGTTTTGTCTCAAAATCACTGAGGAAAAGAAACAAAAGGCAAGAGCGAATGGCATGTTAAATCAATTGCTTTCATCTTTACTAAGAGAACAAAGTTAAGGAGCTTCCGGGAGGAAGGCAAGGCTTCAACACCCTGCACTTTCTCCTGTGGGATAGAGTCCTCCATAGATGAGAGGATGAGGAAGGCAAAGAGATTCTCTGGGGCTCCTGGACAGAAAAAGGGACAATTGGGGCTGTTTCTTGAGGAATCCCAGAGGGAAGCTGTCTTGTTTCTCTGTTTGACGGGGTGCATGGGGTAGGAGGCTTGCTCAGGGTTTCCATCTTCTCAGTCTTCAGTCTTACGCCATGAATTGATATGAGGTCATAATGGACTAGCAGTCTCAGGTTTCATTTTCTCTCATCCTTCTCGATATCCTCTTGGTCCATCTTCTTTTTGTTCTCTGTATTCTGATCCTTAATATTATCTTGCGCTAAGTTATGCTTAACTTTTCTAACATTCTTTATCATTATCATATTATTCAGTTAACAAATGTGTACTTGTATGATATGTTTTTATAGGTAAACACACATCTATAACTGACTAACACAAAAGTTTTTACTTTATAATTTTTATGCACATGCTTGCCACAGCCCTCTACTTCTTGAGAGCTGGCTGGTTAGCTCGGTTGGTTACAGAGAGATATTATAGCACTAAGGTGAAGGGTTCAGATCCCTGTGCCGGCTAGTTGCCGAAGGGGAAAAAAAAAGAAGCAAAGAAAAGTCATTAGGAAATATAGTAGGGGATTAAAATATTGTACTTGAGGACTATCTCCCCAAACCATCGCTGTGGTGCTTTTTTGTCATTTCAAACGAGACCAAAGACTCACATTCACTTTTATATTCAAGAATGTAGCAAATACGTTTTCAGCATTAGTGTCATTTTTTATATAACACATTAAAAGTATGTCACTTTCTCCAAATCGAATCCAATTTTTAAAATACATTGCATAATACATTTTCAAATATAGTGTGAGCCTATATTTCATCATTTCAATTGGGAAAAATCATAATGCATTCCTTGCCTAGCCAAAATTCCCAGTTTCCACAAATATTACCAAAATTCTCTCAGACATCTAAATAACACATAATAGAAACTCTTTATAATACCAATTAAGTAATTAATATCTAGCTAGCTTGTTAGTGGTATGTATGCATTCTAAATGTAATTATAACACATAGAATCAGATCAAATTATGTTTTCTTTCTGCACTGCAATACCATGTATTATAATATAAATACAATTTTAAAATATGATTAAGACATATAAGGAATGCAAATAACACTTAGCAAAATAAAACATAAGAAGAAAGCAATGGCTTTCTTTTCTATGTAAGATTGGCTTATCAATTAAAACATGATTCACTATAATAATATTTTATTTGGGTTATAAAAATTTGCAATCATAGCAAACATTTGAATCATGAAAATTTGAAGTTAAAAGGATATGTTTTTGCCTATTTTTAAACAAAAGGAGAAGACCAATTTCAATTCTAGATTTTTTCCAACTTAACATCTCTGCAAGCATCTCTAAATGTATTATGAATGACTGAGAACCACCTGGCTAATGACTTCAGTTCAGAAATACAAATTGCATTTTACATTCTCTACTTTTAATTAGTCATTAGTCAAAGGTGAAGCCACTGACACCAATTTTCCTTTCCCAATAAAAGGCAACCAGAGAGCCTTTTTTTTAACACATTCTTATTTCTGCTGTCTAAAAATTAGTTCTTAAAACTGTAGCAATTATATTTTTAAAATTAAAAACTCTTTTTTTTATAAAAAGTATGGTGTGTTATATATGTATGGGAGAATCCCCGGTACTATATATACAAGTATATATTATCACAACAAATTGGGTCATACTTTTCATAATTCCAAGTTTTTCTTTTCTTTTCTTTTCTTTTCTCTCCCTCCCTCCCTCTCTCTCCTCTCTCTCTCTCTTTCTCTCTCTCATTCATTCATTCATTTATTTATTTTTGGTGGCTGGCCAGTAAGGGGATCCAAACCCTTGAACTTGATGATATAACACCACACTGTAGCCAACTGAGCTAACCAACCAGCACCAAGTTTTTCTAAAATACGGTTACATTCTCTTTTTAAAGGAGATTTAGAACTGGAAATGATCCTGTCAAGCTATCATATAAAACCTTCCTAACTTCTAACACCATAGATCGAGTTTGCCTCCTACTCCTTTTCCCAAAGAGTAAAAAAGAATTAATGTTTCTGTGTGCTCTAACACATTATTTCAGAGCTCATTAATTTGAAATGTATTATCATTTCAACCAGTACTGGATTGAAGTTTGCCTCTTTGAAAAAATAATTATTGGAATATAATTTACATAAGGAAAATGCACAAATGATACATTGCAATTTGACGAATTTTTCAAAAACTTCACACACCCGGGTAATGAGCACTTAGATCAAGAAACAATAGCTTGCCAGCCTCCTGGAAGCACTCCCTGTGACCCCCTGCAATCTGCATTAGACCCCCTCAGGCTAATAGCCTTCCTGACTTCTAACACCAAATATTGGATTGGCCTGTTTCTAACTTTACATAAATGGAATTACACAACATGTAGTCATTTTTGTCTGGGTTCTTTTGCTAAGAATTATATTTGTAAGGTTGATTCATATTGATTCATATTGTCATATTGGGTAGTCACAGTGTTTTCCATTCTCCTTGCTGTATAGCATTTCATCGCATGAATATATCAAAGTTTATTTAACCATTCTGCAGTCTTCTATTGATGGGCATTTTGAGTAGCGTCTAGTTTGGGGATATTATGAATAATGCTGTGATAAACATTTTATGTCTTTTGGTGAACATATGTACACATTTCTGTTAGGATAGAAATTGCTGGGTCAAAAGATATGCATATATTCAGGGTTTGTAGATAATGCCAAATCATTTTACAAAGTGTTTTCCAGAGTGATTGTGTCAATTTACATCCCCCACCAAGAGTGTATGTGACTATTGGTTTCTCACATTTAGCA
The DNA here is from genome assembly GCF_027409185.1 of Cynocephalus volans. Lineage (NCBI taxonomy): Eukaryota > Metazoa > Chordata > Mammalia > Dermoptera > Cynocephalidae > Cynocephalus > Cynocephalus volans. Next base: position 105,659,951 of record NC_084461.1, read on the forward strand.
CATTCTCACATTACCCACATTTGGCACTGTCTCTCTTTTTCATTTTAGTGATTCTGGCTGGAGAAACTTGCCTTTTTTTATCTGTGAAATCCTTTTCTAGGCAAAGCAATACTGGAAGTAATGATTAATTGTAGCATTGTCAACATTTCCTTGCACAATGTGACTGTTTCACTATTTGATAATGGCACATTTTCAGTGTCAAGTGTAGTCATTAATAAATACTGACTATATATAATACAATTATACATACCCGTTTTTACTCTCTTTGATTCAAAGTACTCAGTGTTTAGATGCAACCCTTGGCTCTTCTATATTTGGAGAACAATAACCTAAAAATTACCATTCAAATATATTAAATTATCTTAATGCATTACCGTCCAGGATTTTTCACTTTACATGCTATAACTCAATACATATTGTTTTAAAAATTGAATACATTTAGAAATAAGTAAGAAAATGTTTAGATCTTTTCAATAGACATCATCTCATACCTTATAAAAAGATTGACCATACATTTCAGATTGCCTGGAATAATCGTCCTGGCTTATAGCTCTTGCCCTGGCAAAGTGCCCCTTCTACGTGCAAAGGTATCCAGTTTGGGTGACATATGACATGAACATCCTGCTCATAATCAAAACCAGCCTGACTCCCCGTATTCTGCTTAATTCAAGTGAGAAAATGGTCCTGTTTTTGGGTGGCTCGAAGCCTAGAGAAATTTTCTATTTGAGGTTTATCTGACTCAGCTCATATTTGATGGAATATCCTGCTATGAATGAACTTTATTTTGGGAATTAAAATATTTTACTGTTGACATAATAATATGTGATTTCAAAATTGATTTCATAAAATCAACTTCAGTTCTCATATTTGTCTTTTGTGCTACTTTGAGAACTTAAGCAACATTTTTCAGTGTTTCAGGATGCATTCATGGTTACCTTACCAATACCCCTATTTCCAAACGTGAATTCATTTATTGATTTGTGGCTCTATCTCTCAGTAATATCGATAAAAGTGTTTAATTTCATCATTTAGTTTCCTTTCTTTGTTAAATTTTCTCTTAAAGTAGCCCAAGTATTGTGTTTTTTTAAATGAGCCTTTATTACCATTTAAATGCTCTTTTAAGAGAATTTACAGCACATATCTAATGCTATGTGATAATGCAGTCCAGCATAAACTGAAGACAAAATAAGAGTAAATGAGTGAATGTAAAGGAAGTTGGTATTGAAATTTCTTTTGCAAGGAATTGTAAGATACGGTCTTATTGTACTGAATCCTTGGATTTAATTGGGTTACATTATGATATGAAGAGTTTGTCCTGAATAGTTCTGGCTCTTTTATCATAATAAAATAGGTATATGGAGCTTACAACACTGACCATGGATATAGTATATCTCAAAGGCAAACACACAGAATTACCTTCTTCAAAAGAAATATGGATTTGGTGTTTAAGGGACCAACTTGCTCTTATAATGCCATGACCAAAGTGAGGATACAATAAAATCTGGCCTAGCATTCATGGCCAATAAATGTATTATGTTCTTTAGTTGTCTTCCAATTACTGTGTCTCAATGAACAGTATCCCAGGATCCTCTCTCTTATACTATCTGCATCTGGTTGACCTTTTAGCAACTATGTATGTGTGCTTTCAGGTCCACAATTCAGATTACAGCTACTCATAGTAACAGTAATATCATACCTGTGCTAACCGATATCTATGAGCTCTTTCCACTACACTCCTAAGACGGCGGATGATTCTAACCTATTCAAGGGTAGGTTAGAATTCTTGGATTCTGACAATTCTAACAAGGATTCTTGGAGTTCTCAGCAAGAATGACCTGAAGAAATAAGCAGTGGAAATTATGGGGAGAAGGGGAAACTATCAGATTAAAAGGAACACTATCGGGTATCAAGCAAGTGATGACAAAACAAAAAGCTATTCAGAAAGTCAGTGCTTGAACACGTTAATGACCACTAATAATATTGCCTAAAGTGTTTTCACTCAACTTGCTATTGAGTGAGTATACCAGTTTATTGTTCTTTGCACAGTCTATTTTCCTTCATGTGGCATGACATTTTGGTGAATGGTTGAGGCTCTGAAGTCAGCCATAACTGATTTTGAATTTTTGTGACTTTGGATAAGTTATATTACCTCTACAAGTTTCACCACTTTCATATGTAATATTAGGTAATAATAATACAATAACAACTGTTATATAATATTTTTATGCAGATTTACTAAAATAATGTACATAAAGCATCACAGTATATGGCACATGGCAAATGTTCCATAAATGGTAGTTACAAATTATTATTTTAGTCTTGTGCTCATGCTAAGGACAGCACTCCAGAAAAGTCCCTAGAAAATCTAGAAAATTCTCTGGAAATACTGCCTACCAAATTTTGACTACTTTACTCAGACCTTTCTGAGTGCAACAGAATTATTAATTGCAAACAATTAAACCCCAACTTGGGAATATACTAAACAGAAATATGTATACAACAACCAAAGTTAATAAACTCTGTGATGTAGTATTTCCTGATAACTCCTCCTGCCTGGGAGATTATAAAAATGCTTAGTCTGCAGGACTAAGGACCTTGCTCAGATCCAGGTGTTTTCTGGTCATCCGTTTGATAGCTCTTCTCCATATGCTACATTGTGGGGTTCTGGGTTCAAGTTCTAAACTCAGTACTTCCTAGATGGTGATTTTGAGCAATTAGATAATTTTTTACATCTAATTTTCCTTTCCTACAAAATGGGGATAAATATAGTACACAACTGGGTGAAATTGTTGTGAAGGATAAGTAAGGTAATGGCTAACATATTGCAAGGAGCAAGTAAAAGTTAACTAAGTACTTGTGCTTCAAAAACAGTCACTACCCCTAGAATAGGTTTACCACTAACTTCAGTTCATTTTCACTGTCTCTAAAATTGCTTAAGGTTGTGACTTGAGGTGATTATTTTTATTAATTATTCCTATGAATCTGTGAAGTACACAGGTACTTTTAGAAGGCTTGCTTACTTTTCAAATGCTGCCTATAGGTGCTTATTAGGAAGAGTGTCCTCTTTACCTTGCATGCTCTAGCCCATTACCTCTGTCTTCTGGGCTCTCTGATCTGTGCTGTGTCTCTGAACTGTGCTCCCGAAGCGGGAGAGGACTTCTTTTTTTACAGCACTAAACTTAAGTAGGGAAAGAGTTGCTTCCAGGTCATTTATGATCTCAAAATGATTCCTTGACTATACACAGAAATCCTGGGCTACAAGTTAGTTCCTACAGCTTCAGTTTTGAAGAACCCTCCTAGGTGCAGCCACTTAGAAATTGGCTATCTATTTATTCTAATCCTGCCTTTAGAAGGACATATTGTTACTGAACTCACATCCAGTCACCCACCACCAAAACAAAACACATGACCCAAAAGTCAAATTATTGGCGAAATGGGTAGTCAGCTTTATTTAGGAATTTCAGTGACCTGAGGGAGATGTTAGGCAAACCTGAAGGAGAATGACCCGACTAAAACCATCTCAAAGACTCAGATTTGCTGAGGGGTTTTTAAAGAGAAAGTTGAGGGAGTGGGAAGAAGGAGGGAGCCATGGGACTGGGTGTAAATTCTCACCAAGGCTCCCTCTGGCTCCTGTTTTCATCCTTGACATTACCTTAGGGTCCTGCAGGATTTTAACTTACTTCAGGGTGAACTGGCATTCTTTACTGATGTCCCCTTGGTTTCTCAGGGTCTGGATAGTACGTGTCTCATAGCAACTCTGTAGCCCCAGGCTGACTGGAAAACGAATTTCCATTCATGTAAGTAATGTCATCTTGCCCCGTCACCAAGGTTCAAAATATCAAATAATCATGGGAAAAGAGGGAACTCAGAGAAATGCATGCTAAGAAAAATACTATGTTTTTAAAAAATTTTCCTACAGCCCAGGTAGTTTTAGGTCCCCAAATGGCTTCAGTCTCACTTATTCCAACATTATCTCATAAACTACTTATTTACATTGAAGCAGCAAATGAGACTCAACAATAATATTTAAATGCTTTTATAATTTTAAATGTATTCTGGATTTTCTGATTTGTAACATATATTTGTTCATTTTACTCGTTCAGCAAATATTTATTGAGCACCTTCCATGTGTTAGATATCATTTGGGCTATTAGGGAGTCACTAGGGAACATAGATGAAGTGTGTTAAGTGGGTGAGTTTTCATTTTGAATACTAGCCAGGAGATAACATTTGAGTAAAGGTGGGGGAGCATTCCAGGCAGAACAAAAAGCAAGTACAAAGATCTGGAGGCAGAAGCGATGTCTTCGTGTGGCTGCAGGTTCAGCAGGAAGAAATGTATAGTAAAGGAGATCAGAGAAATATCCAGGAAGAGGACAAGATGGGAAGGTTCCCATAGGCCACTGTAAGGACTCTGGCTTTTACTTCCCAAGTTTTTTCTGTAGAAAGAAAGAAGTACAGGTATCGTAAGTCTGTCTGGATATGCAGATATCAGGATGCATTGCTGAGGGTAACTGCTGAAGTAAATTGCGTGTGGCCATATCAGTAAGTAGAGTAAGTATCCACCAAAGTGTGAGAATATGGCCCAAGTTATAGCGACTTAGATTACATGTTCCTAAAACTTACACCAGTTATCACAGTGACTTCTCTTATCACAATCTCATCTTCTTCAATTATCTTTTCTACCTTAAAAAATATTTCTTCAAAAGTTCTATCATGCAATGTAGATATGGTTGAGAAAAATAGTACATATAACAATTACCAGATCTCTGAGATATAGGATCTTTATCAGTGGAAAAAGTAAGCTCTATGATAGCTAAAGTAATGCCTGAAATTTGGTAAGTACTTAATTATCAAGCAACCAGGGGTGGTGGTGGTCAATGACAATGAGCTGGACAATGGTCAGATACAATGAGCCAAACTGAAAGTAACAATCAGGACTTTCTTTTCCCTCTCTGTACAAGCAAGAGGCAAAAAGTGGAATATTAGGCACCAGCCACCTAATATTCCATTTTCCTCCATGCACCAGCACCAGGGGAGAGTCAGATGGATGCAGCATAGATGGAGGAGGATCTCTTACTGCTAAGGAGTCCAGAACAAAAGACTCCATCTCTTTATGGACCCATCAATGGGGGATGAGAAAGGGGAAGGGTTAAGAATGATTGAGTCAAAGTGGAAAAGTGCATCAGCCAAGGCTCTTGATAAAGGAGTCATGGTGAGGCACCTGGGAAGTTCCTCTACCAAAACCCCTGATAAGGAGACCCCCAAATGGAGATGCTTGAATTAGGAATGCAGATATACATATGAGCACAACTGACCCAGAGGGTCCTGAGTCCTTGACTGCAACTCCCTCTAGACAACTGCAACGTACTGGCTGTACAATAAGTGTGGTGTGGCAGCGATGGCTTCCCCTTGTGAGACCCACCAGGCAAAGCCCGGTCACTGCCTATGGTCTGACCTGATACAGCACACATAAGATTTTGGCCCGGAATCAGACTTCTTATTAACAGGTATTAGTTGTTGAATGAGTGATGGTAGTTAAATGCTTGCTTTCTTTTCTTTATTTTTACTGACTTTTTAAAAAATATAAACAAAGTTTTTAAAAACTACTTAACAACACAACTTTAATTTATAAATTTCCAATAAACTTGGGTATATAATCTATTAGAAAATTCAATTTTTGATTACATAAATTATAAGATGCTTTTCAATGGCCATAAAGGAAGAGAGTAGTTGGGAGAGTTAAACATTAAACGCAACAATTATGTATTCATTTCTATGTATGTGAATTAAAATATATAAACATAAATTTCTAAGGGAATGTGGTGATTAGGAATAACAAGTTTAAAGCATCAAAAATATGTACATTTAAAATTGTTGAATGTTTTCTAAGACTTAGATATTTGTCTAGTATATTAAGGTATTTTTTTTTTTATTTTTTTATTTTTTTAATTTTATTTTGTCGATATACATTGTAGCTGATTATTGCTCCCCATCACCAAAACCTCCCTCCCTTCTCCCTCCCCCCCTCCCCCCAACAATGTCCTTTCTGTTTGCTTGTTGTATCAACTTCAAATAATTGTGGTTGTTATATCTTCTTCCCCCCCCCCCCCGGTTTGTGTGTGTGTGTGTGTATGTGTGTGTGTGAATTTATATATTAATTTTTAGCTCCCTCCAATAAGTGAGAACATGTGGTATTTCTCTTTCTGTGCCTGACTTGTTTCACTTAATATAATTCTCTCGAGGTCCATCCATGTTGTTGCAAATGGCAGTATTTCATTCGTTTTTATAGCTGAGTAGTATTCCATTGTGTAGATGTACCACATTTTCCATATCCACTCATCTGATGATGGGCATTTGGGCTGGTTCCAACTCTTGGCTATTGTAAAGAGTGCTGCGATGAACATTGGGGAACAGGTATACCTTCGACTTGATGATTTCCATTCCTCTGGGTATATTCCCAACAGTGGGATGGCTGGGTCGTATGGTAGATCTATTTGCAATTGTTTAAGGAACCTCCATACCATTTTCCATAGAGGCTGCACCATTTTGCAGTCCCACCAACAATGTATGAGAGTTCCTTTTTCTCCGCAGCCTCGCCAGCATTTATCGTTCATAGTCTTTTGGATTTTAGCCATCCTAACTGGGGTTAGATGGTATCTCAATGTGGTTTTGATTTGCATAAATTAAGGTATTTTGAACGAACTCTCACTGATTGGTTTCTAAGTTAAATCATGGTCTGGACATTTGGCTTTTTTTAGGAAGCTATGGAATCAAACTGACTTCGTATTACCTTATTATCCCTTAGTTTTCCATGTGCTTTTCCTTCGATTCGTTTTGAATTAAATATTATTAATTAATTATGTATAATTTTGTGAGAATCTTGCTCATTCTTAGCAAACTCTGATTAAAGTTGACAGTCTGCTTCAGGTACACAATGAAGAAAGTTTCAATCTACTGAGTTTGCTTTCATCCATTTTCTTCTAGTTTTTCTTCTGTTTTGCTAAATATACACATGGGTTTTCCTGAGTCGTGGAATTTACCCTTCCCTTTCCCCTGCCAAAGAAATAGGCTTTTATTCCCATAAGTAGAATGTATTATATTAGAGGTTTGTATGGTTTCTATCAGAGGCCAACATCCTAATGTATAGTTAACTCAAAAATGATAAGCATGTGAGGTAATGCATGTATTAATTAGCTTTATTTAGCCATTCCACGATGTTACATATTTCAAAACATGTTGTATACCATAAATATATACAATTTTGTTAATTGAAAAATAAATATATAAGAAATTATATTCAGTTACTATACCCAGTGAATAAAGCCAGATTTTAGAACTGAAAGAAAAATAAAACAAAACAAAACAAAACAAAACTATGTTGTAAATTTACAACCCAAAGAGATAGATCTAAGCCCTATTCCCACCACTTCACCTTTACATACATATTGGCTAAACTCTAGAACCTGAGGTCTGCTGGGTCCTTCCTAACTAGGGCTTCATGTGTTACACTTTTAAAACATTTTTTTTTTTTTATCTTATCACCCTGTTCTCATCATGGACACATTATCTTTGCCTTAAGAGTGTGGTCACTGTGCCAGGGTGGAGGGGTATGATAAGTAAATATCACATCAAAAAATCCTAATTTCTGACAACTGAGGAAAAGTAAAAAATCAGCAGAGGACATGTGGCACATTGGATTGCACTATGAATTAAAAAATCTTCTATTTCTTAGCAGAGATATACCCATATAGTGGAGTGGTAGTGAGCTTGTGCAACAGAGTCGAATTCTATATACGTGCTTCTCCAGCACGATTCCCTGGCTCAAACTCAAGTACTGTTGTTAAGTATAGAACTGGCCCAGAAATAATATCTCTTATTCCAGGATGAATAATAATTAGAAATGATACAGTGTGTGATATATGCAAACAAATTACAAGAAAATATGAGCAATGGAATACAATAAATACATGAATAAAATTAAAAATACCACAAAGAAAGCCAAATGGAAGAAATGACTGAGAATCAATTTATCCTTAAAATCAATTAGACAACATGATGTATCTAAAGGAAAGAAGCTCAAATAAAAGTAAATTGGCTTCAAAGAAGATACGACGAGATAACAGAAGGACAGAGCTGGAATATTTTGGGGATGAAATGGAAGAGAAAGTTAAAATTATCTTAAAAATTAAAAAATAGTCTCAACATAAAGGAGAATAAACACTACTGGGAAAACTAGTTATTAGCAAATAGGTTTGATAATTCTCAAACAAAATGAAATAAAAACTAAATTTCAAAATTTATTTATGATTATATATGTATAGAAAATATATAGGAAGTAACAAATTTAACCGTGGTGTTTCTGGGAGACTAAACAATTTGGGAGTCTTGGGGGTGAGAAATACAATTGCATCGAATTACATACTTTTCTCTTATCATTTTTTAGTTTTTAACACTTAAAATTTTTTATAAGTTAGCTCTTGTGTTTACACTCTACTACATTATACTATATTAAACTATTCCAGTGACATTTTTTAATTCGTATTTGTGGCAAATTTAATTTGTACTTTATTGATGGATCTTTGCTTTATATAGAATTTCATTAAAACTGTATTGCACAATCACTGATAATATTTAAAAGTATGTGATCAGAATTAAATATAGAAGGAAAAATTATAAGAGTGGAAGAGAGTTCATACAACATAAGAAAGAAAAAAATGCAATGAAAAATCACATTTCAAATGATCAGAGACCACGGTTATTAACAGCAAATTTATTTTCTAGTCCCCCCAGGATAATTCACCAGATAAAAGCTTTTTTTTTTTTTTTTTGATATACAACATTTCTGGGTTTGGGATTGGGCTGGGCCTGATAATCTCTGTCAGAGTCCCAATTTCCTCTGTACAATGCCCTTCTTCACCTTCACTCCATTGTTGCCACCAACTCTTCTATATCAGTTCCATTGGTAGAGAATGGTGTTCATGTGATATAGACAAATCAATTGAATTGGAAATATAACTTTATTTAATCAAATATGTATAAATTACATGTTATACACAGACATTGCGCTACCCTTTAACAAGAAGGAGAGGACCACTTCTGCCCACCCCGATGGTTAAGGGATATCTGGGGGCTTAAGATTTGTTAATATATAGATGCAGATGGTCCTCTTACAAGTCACAGTGTACAACTCCTTCTCCAAAAGGCTTTGACCTTGGCATAGCATACTTTCCAGATTTGAGAATTCAGCCTTCTCTGGAACTCTGCTACCCTTCTAAATAAGTTCTGGGTATGATCCTATACTTTAACACCTGGCTTAAGGAGATGAAAGCCTCTTTATGTGCCACCGTTAAAGCCTTTTGTTTCACACTTGGTTTTAAACAGGTGATTGATTAATCACTTTCGGCCTTTCATGGTCTTTCTTCAAAGTCTTTATTAACCCCTAAAATAGCCAGTTGATTCCATAGTCCTTAGGACTACTACTTTCCCCAAACTTCTCAAACAGCCTGAGATTGTACCCACCAGTACATTCCAGTACCCTATGCCCCACCTACTTAACTACTGGTGAAAGTTTTAAGTTACACTTCTACTACATGTAGAGTACCTCACCTGCCACTGGAGATAGATTCTCTTTGCCAACCAGCCATCAGGGAATCCAGTTCCAGAATTCACTTCAGGGTTTGCTTTTTTTTTACCACTCCTGGCACTAACAATCATATGTGGGGTTTCCCAAGAAATGGACTGTAAGATGGAGGTTGGTTTGCCTGTGATTTATTGCAGAATGCTCTCTTGGGATCAACACCTACCAGTGAGTAAGAGAATCAAGATTGTGTAAGAAGAGATTTGAATTTATATGCAATTACAGTCCAGGCCCCAGTGAATTCAGTGGGAATTCTAAGCTGGCAAAGATATCCCATATTGAAGCCAGTGGATGGAACTGCGTAGCCCTCCTCGCCACTGAGTTACCTGCAGAAAGAGGACTAAACTTACACTATGCAGCTTTCTTTGACCTACCACATTTATTAGGGAGAGATTCATCTTGAGCTATCATCAGCAAACATGCCCTGCAGCTGGGAGGAAAGAGTACCTAGCTCCTTAAGGGGGAATCTTGTCAGTGGATCACAGTGTCTTCTACAGAGACATACTAAATGCAATGCTCTTTTTGAAGTATTCCTTTTCCTATACAGATAACGCGATGCTCACACAGTTGTGTGTGTGCCACTATTTCTCATTCATTTGATTCATTGTATTATAAACTATTGTTTGTGTATCTGTTTCGACTGTGAGGTTTTCAACTTTTTGAGGACAGGGATTATACATCTAGTCAATGCTTAACACATGCCAGCTACTGAGTAACACTTTGTCATATATGACTACAGTTAGCTCCCCTAAGAACTGGGTCAGAATTCCAAATGAACTAGACAGTTTTGCAATTTAAGCACTTTCATTTGTTAATGTGATAAAGATTTATTATGCTGCAATATGGATAAGGAAGTCCACCGTACTAGAATGATGAAGACTATAATGGAAAGAAATGGGGGGAATCGGGAGAAAGGTCAAGGACGGAAATAAGAAGAAGTTCCTGTTAATAAGAAATGTGAACATTTTGACATTATTTTACTTCGAACCTAGTTTTATAAACGTATATATGAGTTATAGGTTGAGAAAAGTCAAATGACTACCCAAGATCATACACCCACTTGTTAGTAAAACAGAAATAGGATCCAAGTCATGGATTTCTCCTACCCTTAAGGGACCCAATATTTTTAATAGGTAAGATTCAGAGAGGAAAATGAAAATTCACGTATATAGAATATGTTGCTTTGTTTGTTGCTTTGCTGCCCTGGACCATTTTGTGAAGTGAGTTTAATAATAGGTACAAAATATAAAGCTCCACATTGTTAGTTTTGTTGAGTTAGCTTTGGTCTAAGTGACTTTAATGAATCAAATACATGTTGCATAAAAAGAACTTTTTATAAAAAGCAAAGGCTTTTGATCCTCTGTCTTGCATTACAAGTATAATCACAGGGGTGATCTGACAATCAGAAATGCTTTTTTTCTTTTTCTTTTGTAATGCTACCCAGTAGACTGAGGAGTTGTTTCCCAGGAAGATGTGTTAGGTATATTGTGTGATTCCATGCCTGGCACTGTAGAGATGAAAAGAAAGTTTCAGAGGTGTTACAACTCAGCTGGATATGTTGCCTGGAACACCATGCTTATTTATTCAACCAGCAAGAGGCTCCATTCACTGAGATTAGAAGACTGGTTGGCATCATTTGTATGATACCATCAACCGGGGTTATATTTGGCCTCATGTTGATGAGTATTTTTATTTTATTTTAAAATAAGAGAAAGGAGGTTGTGTACATATTTTATATAAAAATGTAATTAATAGATCAATTCACAGCACATTTTGTTTAAGTTCTTAAATACTATTTTTTATGATTAACTTTCAATGGAATATATTTTTTCCATTTTGGAATTCTTGAAAATTCAGCCAGATATCTTTGTCCCATTCTTGTTTCTATCTTAATAAATCAAGTTGCTTCTTATTGAATTTGATTCTAACTTCCACTTAGAAATCTTGTTTTTCTTTCTTCCCATACCCAGTCTTACTTAACCCATCCCAAGTATTAATTCTACTACTTTATCAAATTTCAAATCCATATAAAAATTTGCATATATAAAATGAACACGGCAGTGCAATTTCTTTTGTGCACCAAATATATTTCACTTTCCAGGCATGTTTTGCACGTAGGAAAATGTTAATCCTAAGAACATTACTACATTTAGAAAAGTCGAGATAACCACTGGATAATTTTCTTAAAGCTATTCATTACAAACTTAATTATACCCTGGGTTCCCCTATCATTCAGACAGTCTAGGGGACACTCTATATTAATAGTAGGCAGATCTCTTGCTCACTTTTAAAGGGTTATTGTTTTGAAGACTGCATTACAGAGTTTCTATAGAACTCAGTAATAATAGATAATTTTGAAGAAAGAATAAATCTTGAGTTCAGAATTAATATTTCCTATATTGATACTAAAATACTAAACCATGAGACAACAATTTTGTTAGTTGGTTATAAAATATTTTACCTATTAGACCAGTAAGAAACGTAAAAATAGAATAACACAAGAATACACACACACACACACACACACACACACACAAATATACATACAGAGAAAAATAAAACAGTCTCAGAATCAAATTAAATTTTCAATCACAGGAAATTAAGCAACAATTTGGCCATCAACTTCCTTGATGAGCAATTTTCTACTCTGAATTTTATCTTTGAATATTTATGTTCAACAACCATATACCATTGAAAACCAAAATCTGGACACTTGGTTGAAATGAATTGTGACATAGCATTTACTAAAATATCAGATTTGGAAGAAGTATTGTGGAAGTTTCTAGTTATTTATAAGACAGGGTATTATTTTGAGTATGTGAAATAATTTAATTTATCAAGAAATTAAGAAATAATATAACAATATATTTTGTTTGAGTGAAGACAGGGCAGAAAGCTGGAATTCTTATAAATAAAATGGTTATATTTATATGAATTCATCTGTATAAGGAAAGCAGTAGGCAACAAGAGGCAGATAGGCGCTGCTGTGCAGATTTAGAGACACATGAGATCTGTCAGCTGAGCACCATGGTTTACTTATAGCCAAATTGGGGTGATGCGATGTAGAAAGGAAGGGGCAGTAGGGAGCATTCCTAGCAGTGCTTATAGACTAGAGAATCAGCCAGAACTGCAGTGCACTATTTCCAGGTAAGCTGCCAACACCTGATCATCATTTGGGTGCATAATTGATGTTGCAATTGGAGAGAGAAAAAAATGTGTTCCAACTGGTTAGTGGAGCTGACCAAAGAGGCATCCAGATGAATTATTATTGAAAGTCCATGCTGGCCCTGGGCTTCTGTGATATGTAAGATAGGAGTTAAGGGTTGGCTTCAATCCTCAGGAATGCACATTTTTTTTTTGCTAGTAAGAGAGGTCCCATTCCTAGATAAACAGGGAAGAATCAGGCAGACTGCTATAGCTAGGACCATGATGAGGGCATAAAAGAAAACAATTCGCTTTTATAGCTAGGGCATTCCAGCCAGTGGGTATGGGAGCAGTGGCATGGAACACTGAGAAATCTGAACTTCATGTGTGAATAGGAACACCAGTGGGAGTCCACGTGGGGTTCAATGTCAACACCAAGCAACCATTTATATGATCAAAGTTGCATGGCAGAGTGCATTTGGTATTCTGCATCGTTGGTCAATTTAAAAACATATGTCCGAGACTACAGTATAAGTAGGGAAGGAGAGTGGGTACCAAAGCTCTTCAACTGCCTCAGTTCTCTAGGATGAAACTGAGCCTTCATGAATACCACAAGAATGTAAAGCACTAGAATGTAAGTTCCTAGAGAGCAGGCATCTTCTATTAGTCATTGCTCTACCTCAGTTCCTCACTCTAGTGACTAGCATATTCCTGGCACTAAGCAAATACTTGCTAAATGAATGAAAGAATTAGTGAGAGATGCAGAGAAAGTAGAAATTATGACTAGTGCAAATATATGCAAAATAAAATTGTGAAAATCTGGCCATGTGAGAAAATCACTATTTTTCACAGAACACTGGAATATATCTTTAGAGATCTTTTCATACAAGTATATATGGAAACATCTGATTTCATCATTTAAATGTATTTACCCAGTCCCCTATTTATTTGTTTCTAGACTTTTGCTACTTTGTTTTTTTTTTAAAAAACAAACTTTTCAAAAAGAAAAAGTAAGTCCTATGTAGTTTTTAATATCTTCAAAAATCTACTTAAATGAGCTTTGTGGGAGTTCAGTGGGAGTTTTGCAGACACGCAGAAGAATACTGTGTAATTAGTTGAAGCAATATATTAATAAAATTTAAAAACTGGAAACTGAATAGATAACACTAATATGAACTTGGCAGAGATACGATATTATTTTGGAATAAAGTTATGAGTAGCTTAACTCCAAATTTAGTTTAACTACAAATTGCACAGAACACATTTTTAAAGAACTAAATTCTTATGTTTTCTAAGCCAACTGAATGTCTATGGAACTATAATTGGAGTGAGCAATAAATATGTTGGGTTCAGCACTTCACTCAGTTCGGTAGAGAGTGACCAGTACTCACATGACATACTTGCCCCCTGAATTTATTGCTCACCTTGTCCTCATAAAAGATGTATTAATAATTTCAATTAATTAGTATTTTAAGACAGAATTTTTTCACATTTTTTATCATTTTACAGTGAAATTAGGTCAAAATAATATAATAAGTACTTTTGTTCCATCTTCTTGATATGTTTTTAATAACAACACAAATGTATCTATAGGCTGCCAGATCAAATTAGTTTCAATTTTCATTTCTTCTTAGCTCAAGGTATAATAAAATATTTAAGAGTCCATGTGTTAGCATGTCTGTGGATTATTACCCTTTCCAGGAGATGCAACATTGGGTATTAAACTTCTTTGATTGCCCTGTTCCACCTTAAGAAGCAAAGGAAATAAACATCACATTAAAGCCAGGAAAGGAAACTCACTGGGGTGTATTTGCCTGATGCAGATTTTGTTTAACATTATGTAGCCCCCTTCAGTCACTTTCTTTTAGATTGTTTTGATCATCCCAAACAAATCATTAATAGTGTTAGTTTTCTCCCTTTTAAAAACCGGTATGTTCTTGTTTTATATTATATTTAAAGTAGGTCCAGTGAGCAATATGCTTTAGGTGTATAAGAAATAGCCACCATGTAAATGTAAATTATGATTGCTGGACAGGCAGTTGCCTGAATCTTTATTCACAATTGCAACTCTGTCTTAAACCAAAGTACAAATCATTAGGCTCTCTTGCTCTTTGGAAAATATTTCTCTTTGACAGTAGTAGATTACTTTAAAGAGATTTTGCAAAGCCTCAGGGGCTAAGACTCACTACATTTTATATGGGTTGGCTCTCTGTAACTATCTGTTTATGGAACAAATTAAGCAACAGGATGAGCAAAAACAATAGAAGCCAAATAGACAAGTAAATTAACAAAGGAACAAAAACATATCAGATACAAGATTAAAGATATTGGGCATATTGTCCTTTATATAATTTATTCTCTTAAATGGCAAATATAACCATACCAGAGTAATGGAGAAAAATTCCGTACAATATGCAAAAGAAATATCTTATTAAAAGCATACCATTTTCTTTGATATTTGCTCAGAGAAAATTAATTTTTACCTAATTTGAATTGGAATTACTTTGTCACAATTTTTTTAAAAAATTAGTAAACCAAAAATGAAAGGAAGATTTAATACTTTATCTGATTGGGGGGGGTTTCTTTTTTGAGGCATAGTACACTTAAACTGAGATGGCTCTTTAGACAGCCTGTTATATCTAACTTTAAAAATCTGATTCAATCAGGGAGTATCTAGGATTCATATGATCAGATTCAAGACCAACCATTAAGACTTAGTTCTCAGAAATATACTTAAAGAATCGGCAAGGCTATCTTTGACCCTTAAGATTGTTACGTAGCAATCTCTAGAGTTCTATGATTTATCTATAAAATCAGCTACCAAAAGCTAGGAAATATTTAGTAACAATTAGAGAGTCTACATTGAAAATCTGTTTTGTTTTTCTTTAAATAGGAAAGGAGAAGTTCAGGACCAAAGTGGTTAAAAGTGGCAAAGTATCAGAATAAGCAATAAAGGCAGACTTCCATGTACTGTAAACAATCTGGTAAGGGAAAGAGATGAAAATTGTAACAAAGAATTAAATTAAGAATGGAAAAAGGAAAAAGGGAAATTGGAATAAATTACAAAGCAATATGTGTGTATAGATAAATATGTGAAATAGACAACTTTTTTGTTTCATCGAACTACACTGTGCTGTAACCTAGCTCTGGGTTTTTTTTGTTTGTTTGTTTTGTTTTTCTCATTGCCTTTATTGTACTGCTTTGATTATACATAATATATCTTATGGCAAAAAGTTGAAAATTTCAGGAAAGTAAAAATAAGAATAAAAGCATTCTTAAAGACAAAATGCAAAGAAAACCACTTAAAATTTTTCATGAAAATAATAATACGGTTTATTAACACTTTTTCTGTCAGGCACTGGCATAGTGAACTACAAGTATCATCGTATTTAATTCTTACAAAAGTCCTAGGTAATAGGAAATTTTATTATCTCATTGCTTTTGGAATTTGGAGTTGTTTGGGTCAAATAATGAGTAAGGAACAGAACCATTATTCATGCCCAGATCTGTGTAACTCTTGAGCTCAACCTCTAAACCACTTTGCAATACTGCCTTATCTTCTCAGTTTTATGCAGAGGAAAACACATTTTAACATAAATTGAATCATACTATAGATAGATTTATGGATTTTCCCAATATTGTATTGTAAGCATTATTCATATAATTAAATATCTTGGAAAAATCATTTCATTGACATTATATTAATACATAGATGTATTATAATTTGTCTCTCAATTTTACTCTCTTAGACCTTATGGCAACTTCCAATTATTTACTGTTATTAATAATGTTGGATCAATATCTTTGTGCATAAATATTTTGATTATATATTTAAAAAATTTAGAACAGATTACTATACTTTTAATTAATGGACTAAGATTATACACTTTTTTAGAGCTTATAATTCACAAATTTCAAAAAAAACCGTACTCATTTACAAACCCACTTGGAGACTTTCAGATGGCTTGAGCACTGAATCTTCTCCACTGTGATATAATTGTCCTATAATTTTCTGTGAGTTGTGACAATTACATACATTTGCATATATTCACCGGTAAGGTTGAACTTTTTTAATGTAAGTATTGATTATTTAAATTTCTTCTAGTATTAAATGTTCATTTATGACTTTTCCCAATTTTCTATTGAAGTATTGTTTTTATAAATTTGTAAGTATATTTTATGAAATATTTATATTAATCATTAATTTGAAATTTTGTTTTAAGCAATTAATCCCATCATGTTCCGGTCTTTCAATTCTACCTGTTAATATTGAAAAACTACTTTAATAAAATTTATCATTTTCTAAAATCATAAATTCTGTTAATACTATTAAGCTTTAAGAGCACATTCCTAATTCAAGATCACTGAAAAAATAAATTACATTTTTCTTTACTTCCTCAGCTTTTATTTTTAAGTTAAATTCTTTATATAAAATAATTTTGGTTTTGATGTGTTTGGAACTTATTTACTGCAAATAAATAATTTTCCAACTATCATTTAATAAATATTGCATCCTTACCCATTTTTTATTTCTTCCGTTACATATTTACATTTTATTAATATGATTTATTTTATTAGACTTTTTGCCAAACTTTGAAAATATGTTGTTTTTTGTTTGTCCTCATTTATTTTAAAATCTTTTTATCTTTATAATTTATTTTAAAATCTTTTCAGGAAAGCCCCCATTTTTCTTCGAGATAGTGTTATTTGCTTATATTTCAAGATAAAATTTAGAAAAAATTTGGCACAAAAAAATGCCATTGAGATTTTTGTTAAAATTGTGTTTTAATTATTGGTTAATTAGGAAAACATTGGGAAAATCCAGCTGTTTGTGGCACATTTTATCTTGCTACTTCATATGCATATTTCCTTCTTTTGTACAAGCACACATTAGTTAAATATGTGCATTAAAGTCATATGTTGGAAATTACTATGTGATGTCTTGATACATCAAACATTTTCATTAAATATTACATAAGCTAACAATGCTTATGACCACATTTGTTTACTGTTGACAGTGTCTGTATTAAGACATTCAACATCAGGAAAAGGAATAAAGCACAATATCCACATTTATCAAATAGCCAATAGATGCCGTATTAGTTTTCCAGGGCTTCCAAACAATGTACCACAGATGGGTGGCTTAAACAATAGAAATTCATTTTCTCTCAGATCTTGACACTAGAAATCTTGGATCAAGGTGTAGGCAAGGTTGGTTTCCTCTGAGGCTTCTCTCCTTGCCTTGTAGATGGCCATTTTCTCTTTCTGTCTTGCCTCTGTGACTATCTGTGTCCAAATCTCCTCCTAATCTCCTCTTCTTATAAGGACACCAATCATATTGGATTAGGGGACGCCCTAATGACATCATTTTAACTTAGTTACCTCTTTAAAGACCCTATCTCTAAACACAGTTACATTCTGAGGTACTGGGGGTTAGGACTTCAAAATATACATTTTTGGGTGACACAACTCAGTCCATAGCAGATGCAGTTACGTATTTTACAAAAAATAATTTAAAATGTGTAAAGATTATTTAGATATAATTAAGAGCTCATTAAGATATATTAAGAGCTTTAGGAATTTGAGATTTCTCAGAATATGTGGTTTATCTTAAAAATATTATTTTTCAAATATATTGGCTTATGTTCTGTTTAGGGATTGGATTAGGAATTACGTAAATAATGAATTTATTTGTTAGATACAAAAAATAAGTTAACTAGAAGATAGTGTAATTGGCATGAATTTATCTTCTATTTTAAAAAATCATGTATTTATATATTTACCTACTCCTGTGAGCAAAATTGACTTTGCGTAGGGTTCTATATTATTAATATTTGAGTACAAGATTAAAAGCAAGATTAATCTTAGAACAAGATTTAAAAACCTCAGTTTCCAGATAAAGTTATTTTAATGCCGGTTACCACAGTACACACTAAGGTAGTGTACTAGAACTAACTGAAATGTCCTAATCACTTAATGATCACACTGAGTTTTGTTTTGTTAGCTTTGTGAAGTCTGGTTTTAGACTCAAATAGGTTAATGACGATTTCTGTCTTTAAAGAAAAGTGATTTAGCCACTATTTAAATTCTGAAATATAGTTATTCTTGAAACTCCTTCTCTATACTTCTATTTTATCTGTCTATCTATTTATGTATCTATCTATCTATTTATTTATTTATTTTTGGTGGCTGGCCAGTATGGGGATCAGAATGCTTGAACTTGCTGTTATAACACCATGCTCTTATCAGTCTCTGTACTTTTAAATTTATAAAAAATAATGCTAAGTGGAAATAATTATAAGAAATTATATTTGTTATGTAAGTGAATCGTCTTCAGTATTAGAATTTTATATTAGCACAATGTTGTGGAAAAAGAACTAAATCAGAGAAAACAGAAAAAAAAAATATTGATTTCAACCTTATTTTCTATTTCTAAGTTGGATGGCCTGTGAAACAGGTAAGAATATCACAGTATCTATATGATATTGCAACATCCAGATGAAATTAAAAATTAAAATTTCAGATATGATAGGTAAAAGTATTATTTTTAATGTAGCAATGTGATATACATCATTTTGCTACCTGCTTATTGATTTCATCATGTGTATGAGCACTCATATATGCCATAGATTTACTCTAATTATATTACTTTATATTTCACTGTCCTTCTTGACAGACTATCATCGTATAATATACAACAATTTGCTTATGCAGCCCCCTATTGCTAAGTGTAAGTTGTTTTTATTATTTGTATGGTATACACTAACATATTAAGAATTATTTTCTTAAGATTTATTCCTAGAATTAGAATTCGTAGAAATGAAAAAAAAGTACACCTTTAAAGTTTTTGATTCATGGGGCCAAGTTTCTTTTCAGAAAGACTGTAATAGTTTACGTATCATTTACAAAAATCTATGAAGTTACCCAATTCCCTATGCACCACCTAACACTGTATACTGCTGAAATTTTAATTGTTTCCAACTAATTGTTTAATTGGATAATGGTATGTCTTGCCTATAATTTATATTCTCTGGTTCATATTTACTGGCTATTATAATTCTTTAGGGAATTTCCTCTATATTTTTTGCCTATTTTTTCATTAATGTGTCCCAAAGAATTACAATAATAATAGACATTATAACTAACAATTATTGGGTACCTTATGTTCCAGGTAATTTTTAAGTACTTTACATGTACTTAATCATCACATCCTTTGTTATATATGTGGCAGATAATTTTTCTGTTAACTTTTTCTTTTAAAAAAATTTAAATATTTTTATTATTAATATTATTTTGTTTGATAAATCACAATTGTATACACCTATTTATACATATTGATGTTCTGATGTATGTACACAATGTGGAATGATTAAATCAAGCTGATTAACATAACCATCACCTCACTTCCCTATCATTTTTAATGGTGAGTTATTTGAAATTTACTGTTATTTTAAAATATACTATACACTATTGTTGACTATACTCAATGCAATAGATCTCAAAACATATTCCTCTTGTCTATCTGAAATTTTGTACGTTTTGGTCAACAATTCCCCATTTCTTTCCCTTCACTTCCCCAGCTCTTGGTAACCATCAATCTACTCTCTACTTCTATGAGTTCAACTTTTCTACATTTCACATGTAAGTGACATCATGCCGTATTTGTCATTCTTTGCTTAGCTTATTTCACTTCATGTAATGACCTCCACATTTATTCATGTTGTTACAAATGACAGGAATTCACTCTCTTTTAAGGCCATGGAGTATATTACACACTTTCTTTTTTCACATCTGTTGATGGCCACTTAGGTTGATTCCATATCCTGGCTATTGCCCTGATTATCTTAGTCCTTACATATTCTGATTTACACTGAGAAGCAAATTTGCAAAAGTAGATTTTTTAAATAAAAACCTTCTGACATTTTCATCAAAAAACTAGCCTACACTATTTTTCCAAGTCAGGAGAAAATGGCATCATCACTTATTATTTACATGAGTGATATTAATCATTACAGTTGAAATTTCTTGATTTAAAAACATCTCAAGGTGCATAGTGGTTTAATAACCTCATAGATTATAATACTAGAGTGACTTTGCCCAGGACTTTCCTAGTTTTGCTTTTAAAATAAACATTTCTAAATGTTTTTTATGTTATTTGATTTGTGCTCATTTTGAATGGCCCAAAGTTTTAAATGGTGACTCACAATCATACAGAAGGAAAATATACTAGAATTACCAGATTAATTTTTTAAACTGCATAAGCCCCCACACCTCATCCCCACCACAGATAATCCACTGTGTAGGCATATATGGTGTGAAGAAGCTACCCTGTGGTTGTGTACATCAGCTTTCATCCTCCAGCTCTTGTCCTGCCTCCTTCTAACTCACACAGACGTGCACACACAAGCACACACACTCAGGTATGTCGAAGGTTACTAGTAATGTTGCCAGTGGATAAATTAAAGTAAATTTGCTGCTCAAACTATTGAATCTATACAATAATACTAACATTATCATCATCATTATTACTTAATGATTATCCCAATTGATTTTATCACCTTAATGGGATGGAGTTTTAAAGGAAGAGATCTAAAGGAAATAAATTACCTCTTTTCCTTTCTGGCTTCAGTTATTTTCATTATCATCCAGTTCTTAAAAAAAAAAAAATAAAGGAATTTGTATCATGCAATTTATCTCCTGTAGTATCCTTTAAAAAAATCAGAAGTTTTTTTTTAATTACAGAAAGTGTTCATACATATCAAGACTGAATGATTTTTGACTAGTTTAATCTGAAATATACTGCTCTTATTTCCATTAGAAAGTAGTCTTGCAAATTAAGGGGAAGCATTAGTAAAATGTATTCTGCATTGAAAGCCTTTTAGTCTTCAAAGCAAGCTTTCAGTTGATGACACCAATGTATATTATGAGATCATTTATCGAAATCTAGAAAATAGAAAAATATCCAAATAAAAAATTCAAATATTCAGGCCTCAATCAATTTAAACTTTTCTTTAAAATAAAGGTGAAGCCCATGGTTCTCAATTTTTGATACAATTTAAAATATTAAGAGGAAATTTTGAAATGTGCTGCTATCTAGCTCCACTGCTGTGGACTGTGTTCTAATTGGACTAATGATGGGATGCAGTCTTCTGTTATGTATTTAAGAAAAAATCTTACTTGGTAATTCTAAGAAGACAAGGATGAGAACCCCTAAGCTCAAGTGCAAGAGCATAAGAAAAGTGCAGCCAGTCTCAACTTAAAAACTATTTTGTCATCTCTGCTTTACCCCCCACCATCTCCAAAGCATAAACACACACACGTACATACAGTTTCCCTATTCCTACCAAGAATCCTTCCTTCAGATGTCATCGTGTTATAACTGCTGCACTCCAATCAACAATGCTAGATTCCAATGGGATGCTCTCTCCTAGTTGTCTCTCTCTCATCTCCTGAGAGACTTCTCACACTGGATCTCCTCCCCAATTTTTATCACAGAACAGGAGCTCTGGCCTACTCTTCTCTGGGACTCATGCAATGTCTAATGCAGAGACTAGCCCATACAAAATCTTAAATATTTGTTGAATTGAGTTATTGAATTGGTTATTTGCAGTTTCTTTGTAGTTGCTTTTACCCCACATGGGATGGCAGAGTTATGGTTCTCATTTTCTGGTTCATGATTTCACTGCACCTCCTGTGGCACAGGGCTGTGTCTCTTGTCTATGTACAGATGTATCTTCCTCTTCTCTTCCCTGATTATGTTTTCTCACTCTCTTCAGCAGTAGAATATAAGTATCTCTCTTCAAAACAACACATGAGCAGAAAATCATGGGATAAGAGAATGCATTATTCATAAATCCCTTGTAATACCCTGCCTAATTAGGCTCCTGCCTCTCTCTCCATTTCACCTTGTGACTCTTTCTCCCTTGCTCACCATATCTGAACACGCTGACCTTCTTTCAGTTCAGTGAACACACCAAGCTCTTTCCTACCTTCCTACCTCTGCTATTGTCCTCTCTACCTGGAATACTCTTTTTCCGACTTACTGCCTGCACACCCTACAGGTTCTTTTCAAGTTGACACATAACATTGTGTGTGTGTGTATGTTTCTGTTTTCAAGAGTAGTACAATGAATTTCCATGTATTCTTCATCTAGATTCACTAAAGGCCAAAATTTTGCAACATTTCCTTATTCATTCGCTTTATATATACATAAACATATACATATACACATTACACAGACATATGTGTATTATCATTATTATCATTATTGTTATTTTGATGAGAGTAAGTTGTGGGTATCAGGACACTTTATTCTAAATACTTCAGTGTGTGTCTCCTAAGAACAAGAATATTTTCTTCTAAAACACAGTATAATGATCAAATTCAGAAAATATGATCTTGATGCAATCTTATTATTTAATCTCCAGTTTTTACCTTGTGCAACATAATGTCTTGAAGTATATACATACATTGTAGAATGGTTAAATCTAGCTAATTAACAAATGCATTGAGAGTAACTAATGTCCACTGTCTTTACATTTTTAAGAATATAATATAGCATCAGTAACTATAGCCATCTTGCTGTACAACAGATCTTTTGAAATTTATTCCTCCTATCTAACTGCACTTTTATGTCCTTTGGTCAACATCATCTCATCCTCTTCTCCTCCCCAACCACTTCAGCCTCTGGTAACCACCACTGTACTCTCTACTTCTATGAGTTTTTCTTTTTTAGATTCCATGTATAAGTGAGATCACGTGGTATTTGTCTTTCTGTGCCTGGCTTATTTCACTTAACATAATGTCTTCCAGATTCATCCATGTTGACACAAATGACAGGATCTTATTCTTTTTTTTATGGCTGAATAGTATTCCATTGTGTATATATACCACATTTATTTTAACACGTTCATCTACTGATGGATACTTAGTTATTGTGACTAATGCTCCAAAGAGCATGGGATTGGAGATATCTCTTTGACATACCAATTTCATTTCCTTTGGATATTTACCGAGTAGTGGGATTGCTGGATCACATGGTACCTCTGTTTTAAATTTTTTGAGGAACTTCTACACTGTTTTCCGTAATGGCTGTATTAATTTACATTTCCACCAGCAGTACACAAGGATTCCCTTTTCTCCACATCTTCACCTACACTTATCTTTTGTCTTTTTGATAACAGTCATTCTAACGGAGTTGAAGTGATATCTCATTGTGGCTTTGATTTGCATTTCTCTGATGTTCAGTGATAGTGAGCATTTTTTCATATACCTGTTGGCCATTCATGTCTTCTTTTGAGAAATGTTTATTCAGGTTTTTGGCCCATTTTTAAAATTAGGTTATTTGGTTTTTTGCTATTGAGTTGTTTGAGTTCCCTATATATTTTGGATATTAACTATTTTTCTTTTAATTATGTTTCTGATCTTTTAATAAAAGACATATTTAACTCTTTCGGAGTCATATCTATCTATCTATCTATCTATTCTATCTTATTTTCCTGCTTAGAAAGGCTGTCCCTTCCAGAGTATATGTTACATTCTTATTTTTTTATTTAACTTTTTTACTTGAATTTCTAATTCAGGTTTTCAGTTTTAAATTGATATATTAAGCACACACATTTTCCCCACCTCTCTCAAAATCCCTTTGGTGATAGATTTCAACAAATTTTTGTTAAATGGAAAGTGGATGACGAAGGCTATAATACCTCAGTCTAGAGCCAAATATTTATGTTTCGTGGTGGTGTGTTTATTGATATCATATTAAAGTTGGTAAACCAAGAAATAGGAACATAAGTAAATCAGAGTTACATAGTTAATTAACCAGCAGAACAACTTAAAAGTAAGTCCCTCTGGGGAGTGGGCAGGAATATGGCTAAAAACTTTTGCTTCTTATTATAATCCAGAATTACTTTATTTTTTATTATGTGCATGTACCAGTTCAATAAAATTTTTTAAAAATTAAAACTTAAGCAACCAGAAATTCATTTTGGTACTAAGATGAGGTACAAATTTTTCTTTTATGAATAAATGGTCATTTTAAAAATTCCATTTTTTTCTACATCAGACTAAAATGCCACCTTTATTTTTATTATATTGCTAGAAATATTTAGATCTGTTTCAGGACTTTCTAACTTTTTTTAATCTTTTAAAAATCAGATCATTTTAGCTAATATTAATGCACAATGCTATTTGATATTCTATAATACTTCAGTGTTTTTAAAATTTTTTTAACTATTTTCATCTGTTTATTTCTCTAGAATCCAAGAATTAAGCAAGAAATGTGAGCAATGACAAAGGAAAGCTAGGAAAAACACACACATAACTCATTGAACAGAAGTGTCTATTTTTGAATCACTGGGTATCCAGGGTTAAAGTGTGCCATTTCCTCTACATAAAAACCTGCCTACACAGCCCATCAGACATTATCTTTGTTCTCAGGCTCTCTCAGCTGGTGTTAAAATTTTCCACAGTGCTCAGCAGTTTCTTCTATACACTTTAATTCTTAAACCATGGTATATAACCAAGACTTTAAAATGCAGATCTCCAGATTACTAAGGTTCATCTGTGTGCCACACATATACACTACATTTACACATATATGTTTACATGTGGTTATAAATATACTTAATAAACTATGATTATAAATTTATTAAGATATTGTATTTACTTTTGCTGTAATACTATTAATGTTCTTTTCTTGATGTTCTGTTGTTGGCCACTGTAAAAGATGGTTCAGATATTCCAAAATATTGATCAATCTTACAAATATTTAATTTGATTTCAGGTATTTATTACTGTAAGTATGAGGTTTTATTTTTTTCTGTTTGAGAAAAATGCCAGTTTTATTTAAATTAATATTAAAATTGCTTTTTATCCTCTATGAACGTGTGAATAAGCGAGTGATCAAGCAAACCCTCTGTATTTAGTTTTTTTTTTTTTTTTTTTTTTTTTTTTCGTGACCGGCGCTCAGCCAGGGAGTGCACCGGTCATTCCTATATAGGATCCGAACCCGCGGCGGGAGCGTCGCCGCGCTGCTAGCGCAGCACGCTACCGAGGGCGCCACGGGCTCAGCCCTGTATTTAGTTTTTTAAAAATCCATTTAAGATACAGTAGCCTTAATTCTTCCTTATTTTTTATTTCAGCAAATATTTATAAAAACCCTACTGTGTGCTAGACACTATACTAGACCTGGTCATACAACTTTACACATAACTCAGATCTTCTGATGATTAGAAGACAGACAGTAAGTAGATAAATAACCAAAAGAAAAAGAAAGAGCAAACACAAGCAAGAAAGCAAGGCACAGTGCTGAATTCATGGTGCACTTCATTATTTTATTTTATTTTTTAAACTTTTTTATTTTTTAATTTTTATTAATTATTATTAGCATATTCATTATTACAAATCATGATTTTTCTTTATGCCCTTTACCCTACCTATCACTCCCTAGCATATTCATGAATAAATGATAATTGCTCAATAGCTGAGAAGAGTTAGATGTTTATCCCTTGGTTGCTATATGAATTGAAAATTTTGTTTTGTTTAAAACTTCCATTTGTGGAGTTCATTTCTTGATGTTCTACTCATGTTTCTTTTCTACTCATTGAGAGAGGGAGAAATAAAAAGAATGGAAGTTTCCTTATGCTGAGATTTGAAGTGCTGCATTAGTTACCTACATGAATAAAGAAGTAGAGATTCCATGGAATTGTGGAAATTGGAATAAGAAACACTAAAATATAAAAAATATGTCTCAATTTTCCTACACCATGGGAGTGTGTGGTGCTGCAGGCAACAGACTGAGTGATGGTCCCTGCTGCCATCTCACTGGATCACCACCACATTCCCACTCAGGCCACCCTTCACATGGAGGCTCAGTGAGTCACCATGATGGGGGAATGTCTTAGTCCATACAGGTTCTGTGACAAAATACCACAGATTAGTTGGCTTATAAACAACAGAAATTCATTTTACCCAGTTCTGAAGTCTGAGAAGTCTAAGATCAAGGCACTGCAGATTTATGTCTGGCAAAAGCCCACATTCTGACTCATAGATAGGCATCTCCTTGCTGTTTTCTCAGGGGGGAATGGAAGGGGGAAAGGTCTCTCTTGGGCCTTTTTTTATAAGGGCAGAAATCCTATTCATGAAGGCTTCACCCCCATTACTGAATCACCTCTCAAAGGCCCCACCTTCTAATACCATGACCTTGGGGGTTAGGATTTCAGCATATACGTTTTGGTAGAAACACAAACATTCAGATCATAGCAGGGAATAAAGGACTGAAAAATCTGAACATGTTTCTGATGAGGACTCATTTTCTGACCCATAGGTGGTGTCTTCTAGCTGTGTCTTCAGGTGGTGGGAGCGAGAACTCTGGTCCCTTTAGCCCCTTATGAGGGCACTAGTCCCATTCATGAGGGTTTCACCTTTATGACCTAATCACCTCCCAGCAATCTTACCTTGGGAATTAGATTTCACCACATGAATTTGGGGGAGACACAAGCATTCAATCCACAGCAGGTACTAGTATGAAGGCCCTTCCTGCTGTCCCGCAACTCCTCACCCTGGATCTGGCCAAAACTGTCTCATAACTGCTCTGCAGTGTGAAAGTCTTCTCACCTGATCTACCTTCCTTCTTTCATTTCTCCTTCACAGGTTCAGACCTGCATCTTGGTTTGAAGGGTCTCCCCACCTTCTCCAGCTCCTTTGTCTTTATCCTTAGCTGGTTTTTTCCAATAATTGTTTTTCATATCTGTTCACATCTTGGCATTTGCTTCTCAAAGAATCTTAATTTACACAATTTGAAATAAATAATTTTGAAGAGATGCAGTTCTATTTAAAGCCCAACTCTTTTCATCTCTATTACTCATAGATGTTTTCATATTAATTAAATGTTCATGTAAATCAATTTAAATCTCAGTTCTTTAGTTTAATTTTTCCTTTCAAAACTGTTGGGAAAATAGAATAGTTTAGCCAGGCCTCCTCACCTCTAGTCCTGTTGGGTTTGGTGCAGTAGATTCTTTGTAAACAAATTGTGTGTGTGGGTGGAGTTAGTGCGCATGCACACCAATGTATCTTTTTAGCTTTGTTGCTATTCTGGTATTCTTTAGAGAGTTGTGTGGAGCAGCAGCCTTGAACTGCTGGCTGGAAGAGCTCACATCTAAAAAGAGAGCATGTTTACTTTGCTGGAAGCTGCTCAGTTTTTCTTTGGACTTTGCTGGTAGCAGCTGAGTTTCTGAGTTTCTCTTTGGACTGCCTAGCTCTCAGACATGTGTGTGCAGAAATAAAGGCTACTCTTTCCTTAACCAAGGCTCCAAGGACCTTTCTTCTGGGTACCTAGCTCGTAGACCTGCATATGAAGGGTTTGTGATCCAGTTTGGACAACGGGCTTGAGGGGTCTATGAGCTCCAGACCCAGCCCTAGCTCTACAAAACCTTGAAGTTTTAAGTTAGAATTTGTGTTTTTGTTGGGGAAAATAATTCATAAGTATTGGGAAAATAGAATAGTTTAATCAGACCCCTTCACCTCAAGTTTGGTTGGGTGTGGTGTAGCACATTCTTTGTAAACAAATTGTGTATGGGTGGGTGGAGTTAGTGCGAATGTGTGCCAATATATCTTTTTAGTTTTGTTGGTATTCTTGTGTTCTTGAGAGTGTGTGGAGCAGTGGCCCTGAACTGCTGGCCAGCAGAGCTCATGTCTAAAAACAGATCATGTTTACTTTGCTGGCAGCTGCTCAGTTTTTCTTTGGACTTTGCCAGTAGCAGTTGAGTTTTGAGTTTCTCTTTGGACTACCTAGCTCTAAGATGTGTGTATGCTGAATAAAGACTATTCCTTCTTCAGCCAAGGTTCTATGGACCGTTTTCTGGTTACCTTGATCGTAGGCCTGTGTGTGAAGGGTTTGTGACCCAGTCTGGACATGGGCTTGAGGGGCCTGTAAGCTCCAGACCCAGTCCTAGCTCTACAACAAGTATTTTAGACTACGAGTATTTGCAGTGACAAAGTGAAAGAACTAAGAAAATACTTTTCTAAAATAAAAATCTTTTAAGTCGTTACTCTCAGGAGTTTAATAGATCTCTTTCGTAAAATTATTACAATACCAGCAGAATTTCACAGATCTCAAAGTCTCATATGCAGTTTAAGGGTTTTGTTTTGTTTTGTTTTTTGTTTGTTTGTTTGTTTCTCCTTTGGTGGAGAGCCTGACCATTCATTTATTAATTAGTTCATTTATTCATTAAGCAGATTTGTGTGGAGTGCTTTTCCAGTAGGTGGGCTCTGTGCTGCTTCTCATGTATCAGACCCTGAATACAGCTAAACTTTGTTTTGTGTTGAATTTGACATTTGGAACACAAATGTAAGTAAATGCCAGAGTTTTACTCTGAAGATGTAGCAATTTCCTCTACTTGAAACTGTTTGTCCTTTCTGATTCTGCACAGCTCAGTCAAAAAACATTTACACAAACTTCTGGTGGCTGATTCCCATAACCAAACTGTGTAAATCCAATACAACCACAAAATTCTACAAGAACAGGATATGACTCATACCTTGCTCAATGTCTTTGTTTCTGGTACCTTGCCTGGTTTTCTTTTTCTTTTCTTTTCTTTTTTTTTTTTTTCCACTGGTGTGGGATGCATTAGCTCTAATGTCAAAGGTAACATCTTACATGGATTATGCTGTTCTTCTATCTGGAAGAATACCAAATAATATGTTTTCTTTACCATGTCACTGAAACAGGGCCCAACATAGTCATATTTCTGTATAGGTTTTGACAATGCAGCCTCACCCTGAAGACTGGTCCCACAAACTGAGATCATTTGCCTTCTAAGATCATTACAATTCTTAGATACCAATGGCTACATGTCATTAAAAATTTCTCATTATTCCACCTACTTTTTGCTTTAAAGGATTAAAGATTTTTCTTCATTTTAACAACTAGTGGTTTTACACTTAGGTACAATTCTGTTTGGCCTCTTTGAGATTAGCTTATATTATACTAAAAACCTACTGATTCTTGTCTTTACCCATGTCCCAACCACACCCCTTCTTCCTACCTCTGCTCCTATCACTGATTTTTAAGAGTTCTATTGCATTGCTATAACAGTATCCTCCTGGCAAACACTGGCACCCGTTTGCGCACAGTGTACAAGTCTTTTGTACAGAACTTGATTGGAGTTTTCAACAGAATTCTTTTAAGAGTCACATAGTGACTCAAGTGAAAAAAGAAATTCAACTGGCCAGCTGCCAAAAACAACAACAACAACAACAAAGCAGAGAAAAGAAATTCAAAAGTTATAAAAAAGAGAAATGAAATCCTACTTCTTTTTCTTAAAAACAATTCTATAATGGTTCTCTTACTAACAGATTATATGTATGGCCCTTGTAACAGAGAATCTATTGCACAAAAGACTTAAACTCTTTTCCTAAATTGGGCAGGGAAAGTTAACAAAGAATGGTAGCTTTTATTCTGAGCTAGCCTTTCGGGAGAATTTCACTCTTTAAGTTACAATATTCTGTAGTTGGAGTGCCCTGCATGCACATAAAGAGTCCATGAGTGTGTGTGAATAAGGATAGATTAAGGAAATTGATTTCCAGATTCTCAACTTCTACATATTCTCTCTTCAAGCTGGCTATGAAGGGACATGCTGGTTCTCCTTTCCGGGATCCCCTTTGACAGTCCCCTTTCTTCTTACCTTTCCTAATCCTAAATCTTACAGGCTGCATTGCCCAGAGATGCAAAAGCTTCTATTTGCTAAAGAAACACTCCTTTAATCAAAGTTCCATAACCCTTCTCACCTAACTCATTGATAGATACATTTCTAATACCTTTTTATGTTTTTGAATTTTCATTTATGATTTATAATGTTGCTCTGAGTAATTGGTTACTAATGATAATTATTGCAATAACTAACTCCAGAAGAAATTTTAGACACTTAAAGCCTATGATCATAGGAAATTTTACTGTAATTTTATATTTAATTATATGTTTATTGCAAAGAAGTATGATAGGTTGCTCAATAGAAACATTTAAGTGTAAAAATATATTAAGATAAAAATCTGTAGGGTAAATGGAATAGAAATACAACTTAATTGAGAAAAAAGAGTAATAAAATTTTTCTAATGTTAAAAATGATTTGTGCATACATTTTTAACTGAACAATGAGTTCATTGTTATCATCACTATTATATTTATAATCCCTTGGATATCTTTTAAAAAGTGATATAACAGTTGCATCTAAAATGGAAGTGATATCCTTTTGAACTGTTGAAATGTATCATAAAAAACTTTAGATTCTAATCTTTGAAGTGTACAACAGAATACCTAGCTTTTAGAATTATCTTAGGGAGTATCTTAATTTATTCAGGCTTCTATAGCAAAATACCTTGGATTGGATAAAAAACAGAAATGTATTTCTCACAGTTCTGGGGTCTGGGAAGTGCAAAATCAAGGCCCACTTTCAGGTTCATATTAGGGCACCTCCTTGCTGGGTCCTCACATGATGGAAGTGGGGAGGAGTCTCTTTCATGCCTCTTTGGAGGTTAGGATTTCAATATATGAATTTTAGTGGGACACAAACATTCAGCTCACAGCAGAGAGGAAGGGACTGAAAATTCAAAGATTGACAGTCCTAAAACTCACAGCTTATTGACCCTTATGAACATCATACTCTCACTATACACTTTCTCTTTTTTAAGAGAAGAGCTTCCTCCCTCCTCTTCCCTCCAAGGAAGTAATTTTTCTCCACCCAAGGCCCTTCTAACTATTCTTGGGAGAATATTTTTCCATTTTTTCTTCAACACAGACCTGTGACTCTATGGCAAATTTCATGCCAAGATCCTTCCTCTTGGACGTATACAAATCATGCTCCACACACTGGTTTCCTCACATTAGTATCATTCCTGTAAATCTCCTCCCTAGTTTGATGTCATGCAGCTGACTTCAGGAGCACGTGGGAGGTATAGTATATAGGTTGTCAGGCTGATAGAAAAGGATTTCCTGTTTCCTAATGGCACTTTCTAGGGAACCAGGGGTTTTTACCAAAAAGAAGTTGTGACTTAACAGACGAGCCACATTCTGGGGTGGGGAAAAAAACCCTTTCATCGCTCTAAAATTCTAACTTTAATTGAGCTTCCCAACTCACCATTTTCCTGAACATTCTTTGTCAAATGTTGCCAAACATTTATTAAGAATTATATCTAAAGGATACATTTTAATCTGTACCTCATTTGAATTCTCTGCTGTATTTCACAGAGATGACAATTCCTTCTTTGAAAGCTCTTTCTCAGCACACCCCCTATTTCTCCCACTATTCCCTCTCAAACTCCTTGTGCAGCTCTTTCTTCGCCAGCCCCAAACTCTGTTTTTCTTACTCTGAACACCATCTTTGATAATCTCACTCACTGGTCTTTAGCTGCTGATAGAATATTAACACAACTTAAATCTGTATTTTCAGTTTAGGTTTTCCTGCTGCACTTCATTTGAATCTTACAGCCTATTCTCAATGGAGCTCTTTGCTTTGTTGTCAATTATGTTTTCCTTAAATGTGAGCAAAATTCTTGCTCCATAAAGGTATGTGATGTATATCCAGTGATTTTTCATATGTTCTAACACAAAATCTCATAAACTGTAGGCACACATAGCTCTTACACTAAGCATTTCAACTGTGCTGACCGCACTCAAGTTACTCACTGCTCAATATCAGAACTCCTCTCCAGCTGGCTGGGACACTTTTCTCTCCAGTGTATCTATTCACTGTCTCTATTCTAAGCCTCTGATACAGTGATTCTCCCCAACTGGGATGCTCATTTCCTTTCTGTTCTCATTTTCAGATGATCCTCCTTCCTTCAGGGGTTGACCCACTTTTCACAGATCCAGTGCAGTCTTTCCTAAATTACTCTAATACCCATTTATATGAACTTTCTAGAACTCAAATAGAATTTATTGTGCATACAAATCTATTTGGACATCAAGTCAAATACAATCTTCAACTGGTACATGATAACCATACAAATATATTCTTTGATTTTGCAATGATAGTACTCTTACAGACTGAATGTTTATGTCCCACCGCACATTTCACATGTTAAAACCCTACTCCCAATGTGATGGTATTAGGAGGTGGAGTCTTTGAGAAGTAATTAGGTCATGAGGCCAGAGCCTTCATGAAGAGAACTGGTCCATTAGGAGAGTCTGAAGAGATCTTCCTTCTCTTTGCTCTCTGCCATATGAGGATAGAAGTTGGAGTCTATAGTCTGTAATCCAGAAGAGGGCGCACACAAAAACCCAACCATGCTGGCACCCTGATCTTGGACTTTCAGCCTCCGGAACTGTGAGAAATAAATTTTTGTTGTTTATAAACCACCCAGTCTATGGTGGTTTGGTATAGCAGCCTGAACTAAGACAAATGTCTACGGTTTTAGAGTATGGGAATCTTTATTGCTAACTTTCACTGCCTAAAGCAATGTTGTGAACATAGTAATGTTTAATTGGATAATTAAAAAGGAGTAACGCATTTCCAAAGTCAGGGTATATTATGTATTATCAGAATGACAATTGATAACTACTAAAATGTTGAAGAATTAAGAGATTTATTATAATTTAAAAGTTTCAGAGCCAGTGTTATATTTTGTTCGAATAAGTAGTCACCTATGGGGTGGGCTTTGAAAGATGTGAAAAATATCTTCTTGTCCAAATATATTTCCCTTAAAGCTTTTCTTTCTATGCTTGAAATTATCATATTATTTTAATCCTTAGAGTTAACAAAGTCCAATTAAAAATGCAAAATGTTATTTGGAAAAGCATTTTGGCTTAAACTTGTTTATCAGATTAGTCAGATTAGTTGTCCAGACCTCAAGCATCAGACAGAGTTGGGAAAAGAAGTAGAGGGAAAGGTCCACAGTGTGCAGTGATATCAAGGAAAATATTTGGGACAACAAGGATGTATGATAAATGTGCTCAATATGTAGCAGGGGCAAAGTGTGGGCTGCCAAAAAGTAGTAGGCACAGAAAACACCTCTTGAATGAGCTATTTGTATACCAGAGAAATGTGTGTTGTGTAAGGTAACTTTTGTTGAGTATATACTGGGTAGAGACTTATATTTAATGAAAGTATCTTCAATTGTAGAATCAAAGTTGCCACCTTGAGGGAAATGTTCTTTCAAGGTTTCTAAGTGCCTTGTATAGTTACTTACCTCGCCAAAATTTCATTTTCTTGGGTATTTTGGCTTTTTAAAAATTATTGTTTATGTAAGAAAAGAAGGTTAATGAAGGAAAGGTGCAAAAGATGGAACAAAGGAGAAGGAAAGGAATGTGCATATGTTTAGCACTAGTATGACTGGTATAGTGTAGACACTTGAAATGCTTTTTGGGTATACTTATTTTCACATTAGGAGAATTATAAGTACCCTCATTTCTGTAAGAAGAAACAGAGATTTGGAAAAAATTTAAAAATAGTCCCATGTCACTTGCTTATGAAGAACTAAATCTGGTATTTGACCTAAGATCTCTATAACTCCAATGCACATGATATTTCCCCCAAATTCCAGTTAAAATGAGAAAGGAAAAGGGCAAAGAGAAACGTCATGAGGGCTCAGATTATCACTCATCATGTGACTAGCCATTTTTACATGATGTAAAATTCCTTAATACAGGAAGATAGATTTATGAGTTGTAAGCCACAGAAACCAATTTTGGATTGAGTATCTTAGTTTGGATACCAGAAGATTCTGAGAGAGGATTTATATGCAAATAGTTTATTTGGGAAGTGATCCCAGTAAATGTGACTAGAGGAGTGGAGAAATTATAAAGAAAAGGGAAGGAAGCCAGTAAAAGTGCATTATTAAGCAGGTTAACATAGTGGGCAACTTTACCTTATTCCCACAAGGTTGTTACCCCTGGAACAGAGAGCTTGGGACTGTGAACTGACTACTAGAAGTTGACAATCAAGAGATGATCCTGCAATGGCATTAATACCCAGAATTTTCAGCCTGCTTTGTACACAGATGAAATGGGCTCCGGCAACCAGAGCAAGCCTATCAGCAAAGAGCAGTTGCTGATGGTTGGAAGTGGACTGGCAGGCACTGAAAAGGTAAGGGGAATGTGGACAAAGAGGTCATCTGCTCCATTAAAGGAAATGTGTTCAAAGAATATTAGGCACCCTTGTGAAAGGATAGTCTCTTCAAAAAATGGGGAAACTGGATAAAATTGGAACCCTATCTTATACCATACACAAAGATTAATCTATCAAAATGGATTAAATATTTAAACGTAAGACTTGAAACTATGAAATTCCTAGAAGAAAACTTAGGAGAAAAGCTTCATGACATTGGTTTCGACAATGATTTCTAGGATATGATACCAAAAGCGCAAGCAACAAAAGCAAAAATAGAAGGAACTATCAAACTAAAAACTTCTGCACAGCAAAGGCAACAATCCACAGAATGAAAAGACAACTTAGGGGATAGGAGATAATATTTGCAAATAATTTATAATAAGGGGTTAATATCCAAAATACATAAGGAACTTCTACAACTCAATAGCAAATAATAATAATAATAATAATAATAATAATAACAACAACAATAATAATGATAATGATGATAATAATAATAATAACAAATAACCTAATTAAAAAAATGGGCAAAGGACTTGAGTAGACATTTTTCCAAAGAAGACATATTAATGGCCCACAGGTATATGAAAAGATGCTCAGCATGGCTAGTCATCAGGAAAATTCAAATCAAAACTACAATGAGATATCACCTCACACCTGTTAGATTGGCTATTATAAAAAAAATCAAAAGATAAGTACTAGCAAGGACTTGGAGAAATTGGAACTTTTTTATACACTGTTGGTGGGAATGCAAAATGGTGCAGCTACTACGGAAAACAGTATCAAGTTTTCTAAAAAATTACAAATAGAACTACCATTTCATACAGTATTCTGAGTATACATCCCAAAGAATTGCAATCAGGATCTCAAAGATATATCTGCACTCCCATGTTCATTGCAACATTATTCATAATAGCCAAAATAGTGAAACAACCTAAATGTCCATCTACATATGAATGGATGAGGAAAATGTAAATATACTACGGAATATTATTTGACATTAAAAAAGAAGACTCTGCCATATGCGATGACATGGCTTAACCTGGAGGAAATACACTAAGTGAAATAAGCTAGTCACAGAAAGACAAATAATACATGATTCCATTTATATGAGGTATTCAAAATAATCGAACTCATAGAAACAGAGAGTAGAATGGTGATTGCTAGGGGTTGGGGGAGGGGAAATGGGAAGTTTCTGTTCAATGGATATAAAGTTATGCAAGATGACTCAGTTCTAGAGATCTGCTGTACAAAATTGCACCTATAGTTAATACTACAGGACTTACAAATTTAAGAGGATATATCTCATGTTAAGTGTTCTTACCACAGTAAATATATGTATTTGTGAACAGATGGAATCACCAGACTGCCAGGAGAACCAGACTCAGAGTTAGGTAGTCTAGAAAAATTTCCCAAACTCTTCCATTGAATGCATTTTGTGATGACATAAAAATCAATTCCCACAAAGTGGTAGAAGCTGCACTTGCACCTCAGCACAGCTAGCCCTGAGCATATGACATCCACATGTGCACTCTCACTCTGGCTGCTTTTGGCATTTAATCTTGGTGTGGTTTCCCTTCTGCCAGAGAGTTTCTTTCGTCTCCAAAACCTTCCATGCCTGGGGCAGTTTTTTCTGATTTGCCTGGTGATTTGCCTGAACCAGCTGTAATGAAGACTACAAAAGTGAGGATCTGGAACTTTAGCTTCTATAGTGGGAAGCATATGCTGCTAATCCCATCAAAACTCACAAGGTTGTGGGAGGCAATTCCATAAGCATAAGGAAGAAGTTAAGAGACAGAATCTCCAGAAAAAAGTAATAAATATCCATGATATATAGTTAATAGATGTTAATCCATAATTTAGATTTCTTTGTTGGATTACTTTTTAGAAATAAGCTGTGCATTAAAGCTTTCCATGAGAAAGTATGAAAGGGATGTTTGGTCGACGGTTTCAGCTTTAATCGAGGAGATACAGTGATTCCTTCATTCTTGGTCTTAGGTCAATTTTTCTTTTTTAAAAATTCAGTGCCATTGTTGTTTTTCTGGGTCAAAATTCTCAACTCCTCTGGCTTTTCCATTTACTTTTCTTTTTCTTTTGATGTGTAAGAAACTTTGCTGTAAGAAGTCTTTCTCCAAATGCATCCCTAGGGCACTATTAAAAGCTGAGAGCAGCAGGTTCTTCTCCCCTCTGTTCAATCTATGACTCACTCACTCACTCATTATATGCGTTATGAGCCTGAGCCTACCCATAACTCTGTGAAGGCAATTCGTTTTGACAATGCTACACTATGCACCAAGAGATATGCAAGGCAAAGCAAGAGGTAAAATATAAAGATAAGAAGGAATTGGCCTCTGGGGAGTTTATAATCTTATAGAGTACATAAACAAGACAAATATATAAACAACTGTATTACATGGACATAAGCAAGGAAGAAGATAGTTACTATGGGAATATGGAGAGGGGAAAATTTATCTTTATTAGGGACTGGGTCAGGGAAAGGTTAGGTTATTTGAAAAGCTACTCCTTGAGGTTTGGAAAATATTTTGACAAGTAGAGTTAAGAAGTGGCAGGGGTGTCTTCTAAAGCAACAAAATAAGGAAAATATGGATTTTGTTTGAAAATGATTAAATAGTCTAATTTGCTCAATATTTTTAGTGTCAGTAGAATAACAGGAGGAGACACAGAAAAGTAGCATGTTAATAGTCCCCTGGTGGAAAGTCCTCTAGAAACCATGGATCATCCCAAAGGAGAAAATGTGACTCTAGTTGGGTTCTAAACTGTGTGTTTCTTCCCATGTTGAGCAAAGTGCCTACTCATCGGCCATCTACAGGCAATCAACTCATTACCTTTTTGTAAGAAATGTACTGGTAGAAATCAAATTCTTTTCAGACCAATTTTACATTCAGAGATTAAAAAGCATGTGCATGTACCAAATGTTGAATAGACATTATTCTACTGAACTGAGAAACAGATCTTTCTTTATGCTGTAGTTTAACATTTTTCTGAATATCTCAGTTTTATAGTGACAAGTACCTTGGAGATAATGAGCCAGATAGAACTGTTCTGAAAGGCACAGAAGAACAAAGCGTCAAGGAAGTCTCTAACCCTCTCTCTTTTGATTTCTGCCAGAATTTGGTGGTTCAAATAATGCCATTATAATAATTTCCAGTAAGTATGACAAACTGTTCTAATTAAGCCATTTAAAAAAATGTATTCCAAACAAATGTGGAACCAAATGTGTTTTTTAAAATTAATTGCTCTTTTGTGCAAATTAGAGTTTTCATCGTTGTAAATATGAATTGTAAAATAAAAATATTAGAAGGCAGAATTTAGGACATAATAAATTCTTTGCTTTTAAAAATCTGCACTATTAATACATGTTAAAAACAAACGAAAAAACAAACAAACAAACAAAAAACAGGACTTTACTTCCAAAACAATAAAAATCTTAACTAATTAGTAAACATTAAAAAATAAAACACAATATTGTAAAAGCAGAAGTATAAAAATTCTATTATCATAATAGCACATATGTGCTTTAGAAAGTATTAGAATAAGTTGAGAGTATTTTTTCTCAAATGGAGTTCAAAGATATTTTTTATTTTCCATTCATCTTATCACACAGTTTAAACATTGATATGCAAGCTTGGCTAATTGTTTTGATGCTATACAACTATTTATATGAATTTAAAATTGTCCCATTTTTCCTATTTATCATTTATGGTTGTTTCCAAATGACATAGAGCTCTAAAATCTTAATAATTTAGGGGCAAGTATTTTATGAAAATTATGAATTTTGCAATGACATGAAGAATAAAATTTGAAGAAATACCATTAAATAATTAGTAGTAAAACAAACAAAGCCAGGGCTATAATTTCATCTTTATTTCATGGGTTTTTTTTATGTGAAACTCCTCTGCTACAATCCTATGCCAAGATACTGGTATCTCTCACATGGGCTACTACAGTAAACTCCTGGGATATCTTCCTCACTATCATTATATTCACTCTTCAATCCACAGGCAGTCTGTTATCTTTTAAAACTGAAAATCTAATATTGTCACATCACTTGCTTAAAACCTTTTAATGCCTTCTTAATGCTTTGGAATAAAGTTGAAAATTATTAACATGGTCTAGAAAGACCTGGGATAATGTGGGCCATGTCCAGTTCTCCAGCCTCTACCAAAACCTCTCTAACAATGACTATCTTTGTGGAGACTTTTTGTCCAGATTCTCAAATATGCCATTCTTATTTCTAGGCTGCTTTCTTACTCCTATAATTCCCAGTCAGTAAGTAACTATCCTTCAAATTACAGAACAACCCACATCACATTTCAGTTTGGGTGTTGTAGGCTCACACAGAGTCATGTCCCTTCCCTTTATAATGTTTGTTTTAATTAGTAATTAGTAAAAATTTGTGTGATTATTTGAATAAAATATTTCTCCCCAACTAAATTAAGTGCTCTTAAAAAAATTATATATGGTTTTGAGCACCGTTTTATCCTTAGCACCTAGCAGAATATCTGTTATTCATTACTAGAGCAAATGAATGACTAAGAGAAAAAATAAGCAGTAGCAAACTGAACCCAGAAAAACATAAAAAGAATTCTAAACCATGACCAAGTGGAATTTACTGGAGGAATGCAAAGTTGATTAAACATCTAAAACTCAAATAATGTAATACACCATATTAATGGCATAAAGTACAAAAACATGATCATCTTGAATGATTCAAAAAAAGCATTTGACAAAATCCAACACCGTTTTATGAGAAAAGTGCTCAAACTAGGAATAGAAGGCACTTCCTCAACCTGATAAAGGATATCTACAAAAAGCCGTAACAAATTGAGAATATCCACTCTTGCCACTTATATTTAAAATTATGGTAGAGGTCCTAGCCAGGGCAATTAGGAAAAAACAAACAAAACCCCAAAATGAACAAATGAAAGAAAGAAAGAAGAACACTCAGATTGAAAAAGAAGTAAAATTAGTTCCATTTGCATGTCACATGAACTTGTATATAGAAATCCGAAGTAATCCATTAAAAATTATTAGAAATAATAAGGGAATCTAACAATATTGCAGGATAAAAAATCAATACATAAATATGAGTATTTCTATATACTAATAATGAATATTCCAAAAATAAATTAATTAAAGTAATTCCATTTATAATAGCATCAAGAAGAAACAAAAAACTTAGTAATATATTTAACAAAAGAAGTACAGCACTTGTACACTGATAACTATAAAATATTGCTGAAAGAAATTAATGAAAATCTAAATAAATGGAAGGACATTCAATGTTGTCCTGGATCAGAATATTATGTTCCCATGGATTGGAAAACATAATAATGTGAAGATGGCAATATTCCTCAAATTTATCTAAAGATTCAATGCAATCCCTATCAAAATGCAGGATGATTTTTTTTATAGAAATTAACAATTTGGTCATAAAACATATAAAAATGCAAGAGATCCAGAATAGCCAAAACAATATTCAAAAAGAAAAAGTTAGAGGATTTACACTTTCCTATTTCAAAATTTACTACACAGATACAGTAATCAAGTGAGTTTAGTATTGACATAAGGATAGATGTATAGATTAATGGAATAAAATTGAGAGTCCAGAAAAGAACCCTTATATTTATGGTCAAATAATTTTCCACAAGGGTGCCAAGACAGCTAAATGGGGAAAGAATACTCTTTCCAATGAATGTTGCTAGGTAAACTGGACACCCGTATGCAAAATAATAAATTTGGATCCCTGCCTCACACCATACACAAAAATTAATTCAAACCATCACATAC
Source organism: Cynocephalus volans (assembly GCF_027409185.1). Lineage (NCBI taxonomy): Eukaryota > Metazoa > Chordata > Mammalia > Dermoptera > Cynocephalidae > Cynocephalus > Cynocephalus volans. The sequence goes on from NC_084461.1 coordinate 105,700,646, forward strand.
TTAAGTGTAAGAGTGAAAAACTGGAAACTGCATGGAAGAAAATATAAGAGTAAACTTTCTTAACCATGGGCTAGGCAATGGTTTCTTAGGTACCAAAAGCACAAGCAAAAAAAAAAAAAAAAAAAAAAAATAGATGAATAACATAAAAATTAAAAATATTTGTTTTGTGTTATAAATGATTTCATCAAGAGAATGAAAAGACAAGTTATAGAATGGGAGAGAATACTGACAAATCATATATCTGATAAAAGATTTGTATTCAGAATGTATAAAAAATTCTTACAACTCAATAATAAAAAAACAAATAATCCAATTAAAAGTGAAAAAAAGGATTGAAAGGAATCTTTCAAAGAAGACAGCAAATGGTTAGTAAATGTATGAAAAAATGCTTAAAATCATTAGTCATTAGTAAAATGCAAATCATATTTTTGGTATGAGGGGTGGCCATTAGCTTTGTTTCTCATTAATATTCATAACCAATTAAAATAAAAACCATTTCCCTCTCACAATCATAGCTGTAATAAAAATGTCAGAAATAAAGTGTTGGGAAGGATGTGGAGAAATTGGAATCCTCATACATTACTGGTTGTGCTGTAAAATGGTGCAAACACTTTGGAAAACAATCAGCAATTCTTCAAAAATTTAAATATAGAGTAATTATATGACTCTACAATTCACCTGAGAATGAAAACATTTATTCATACAAAAACTTCTACATGAATATTCATAGCAGCATTATTCAAAATAAGAAAAAACAGAAACAACACAAACATCTATCATCTGAAGAATAGATAAATAATATGTAGCATATCCATACAAAAGAATATTATTCGTCAATAAAGAGAAATGAAGTACTGATCTGTACTGCAACTGGATGATCCTTGAAAACATTACATTAAGTGACAAAAGACAGTGACAAATACCACATACTATATGATTGCATTTATATAAAATGTCCAGAATAGGCAAATCTGTAGAGATAGAATTTAGGTTAGAGGTTGGTGAAGGCTGGAGTGCTGGTGGAGGCAATGGATATGGAGTTTCTTTTAGGGGAGATGAAAATGTTTCAAATTTATATTGTAGTGATTATTGTACAACCTTGTAAATATACTAAAAAACATTGAATTGTACATTTTAAATTGGTTAATTGTGTGATATATGAATTAGATCTCAATAAAGATATTAAAAGAAAGACTGAATGACTGAATAAATAAAGTAATACTAAAAATGATGATAAATATGGAAGATATTTAAAATAAATATATTAAGTACATGGAAGTTTGTAGTATATTCAATGGATATAAAGTGTAAACTCTCCCAATTGCCACAGTAATTAGAAATCTGGAGGCCACTCACAAACAGCAGTGAATGTGTGACCTGTATATATCATTCCACAAACAGCCTCTGCTTTTACCCAGCCTTAAAACAGGACTTGAAATTTCATCACAGCCCTCTGAATTTAAATCCATTATCAAATCATTAGTGGGCTATGCAGATTTTACTAAAGAAATTAGGTCAGTTTCAGGGTGAGAAAAAGGTTTATAAAAAATTCCACATGGAAAATATTTTAATAAATTACCCACTTGGCAATTCAATCATCCGTAACTTCCATCTTCACTGCCACTCATGTTTCCACTTCTATCTCAACATTCCTTCCACCAGTCTACACCTGTTTCTCCCTTTCCTCTTGCCTATGCAGAATTTCTTGGTGCTGTCACAGCTTTACTCATCTTAAGTGACAGCTGACCCATAGCGCTGGACATACAGCTTTCAAGTTGTTGCTATACACAAGACACATTTTCTCTACATCTACATACTTATAAATATATGAACGAAGATTATTGAATAATATATGAATGATTATTATTATTGAGGTCTTTTCAAACACTGAGTTTATTAATGTGAATAATTAACATGTACTTAATACATAAACATTGCAATTTAATTTGTTGACCATTTATTAAAACAAAGTATCAGATATCATGGTAGATGGGTGTGATTTGTTGTTCTGTATGCATATTAGGATTATTTTTTTCTATGACTATGAACAATGTCATTGGTATTTTGATCAGATTTGTATTGAATATGTAGATCACTTTAGGTAGTGTGGACATTTTCACAATGTTAAGTCTTCCAATCCATGAATATGGAATGTCTTTCCATCTTTTTGAGTCCTCCTTAATTTCATTCAGCAGCAATTTGTAGTTTTTTGTGTCCTCTTTAATTTCAGCAGTGATTTGTAGTTCTCTTTGTAGACATCTCTCACCTTCTCCATTTAATTTATTCCTAGGTATTTTACTTTTTTAGTGGCTATTGTAAATGGGCTTGCTTTTCTTAATTTATTTTTCTGCTAGTTTCTTGTTTGACTAAAAAAATGCTACTGATTTTTGCATGTTGATTTCTTATCCTGCAACTTTACTGAAATCATTTATCAACTCTAAAGAGGGTATTTTTTTGCAGAGTCTTTAGGCTTTTCTATGTACAGGAGCACGTCATCTGCAAACAGGGACAGTTTGACTTCATCTTTACCAATTTGGATGCCCTTTATTTTTTTCTCTTGCCTAATTGCTCTGGCTAGTACGTCCAATACTATGTTAACTAGTAGTGGTGAAAATGGGCATCGTTGTCTTATTCTGGTTCAAACTATTAGAATAGTTGTAATGTCTCCTTTTTAATTTCTGATTGCTATTTGGGTCGTCTCTCCTCCATTTTTTAATTAGCCTAACTAATGTTTTGTCTACTTTATCTGCACCCCCAAAACAATTTTTTGTTTCATTCATCTTTTGTATCATTCTTTGGTCTCTATTTTATTTAATTCTGCTCTGATCTTAATTATTTCTTTCCATCTACCAATTTTGGGATTGAATTGTTCTTGTTTTTCTAGTTTGTTGAGGTATAATACTAAGTTGTTTATTTTAAACATTTCTATTATTTTGGTGTAAGAATTTATTGCAATAAATTTCCTTCTTAGTACTGCTTTTACAATATCCCAAAGTTTTGGTATGTTGTGTCTTTCTTTTCACTGGTTTCTAGAAATTTTTTTATTTTCTGTTTAATTTCACTTGGACTGACAGGTCATTTGGAGCATGTTGTTTAATTTCTTTGTATATGCATAGTTTCCATAGTTTTGCTTGTTACTGATTTCTAATTTTAATCCTTTGTGGTCTGATAAGATATTTGAAATGATTTTGATTTTTTAAAAATTATTGAGACTTGATTTGTGACACGTATGTGGTCAGTCTTGGAGACTGTTCCATGTGCTGATGAGAAGAATACATATCCTGTATTTGTTGAAGGAAGTGTTCTGTAGATATCTGCTAAGTCCAGTTGGTCTTGAATTAAAGACTTAAACATAAAATAAGTCAGGCACAGAAACAGAAATACATGTTCTCACTTATTTGTGGGAGCTAAAAATAAATAAATAAATAAATACACAAACAAATGGGGGGCAGGGAAGAAGACACAACAATCACAATTCCTTGAACTTGTTAAGACAAGTGAACAGATATGATGTTGATGGAGGGGGATCGGGGGAGGGAGGATTCGGTAAAGGGACACGAAAATCAACCACATTGTATATTGATAAAATTAAATTAAATTGAAAAAAAAAAGACTTAAACATGAAACCTGAAACTATAAAACTCCTGAAAAAAAGCATGGGGGAAACAGTTCAGGAGATAGGACTAGGGAAAGACTTCATGAATAAGACCCCAAAAGCACAGGCAACAAAAGAAAAAATAAACAAATGGGATTATATCAAACTGAGAGGCTTCTGCACAGCAAAGAAAACAGATAAGAGAGTGAAAAGACAACCTATAGAGTGGGAGAAAATATTTGCAAGCTATGTATCTGACAAAGGATTAATATCCAGAATATACAAGGAAGTCAAACAACTTAACAGTAAAACGTCAAGTAATCTGATTAAAAAATGGGCACAGGGGCCGAGCCCATGGCGCACTTGGTAGAGTGCTGCGCTGGGAGTGCGGCGACGCTCCTGCCGCGGGTTCGGATCCTATATAGGAATGGCCGGTGCACTCACTGGCTGAATGCCGGTCACGAAAAAACGACAAAAAAAAGAAAATGGGCAAAGGAGCTGAATAGCCATTTCTCAAAGAAAAATTAGCAAAATGGCTGACACATGAAAACATGCTCAGCATCACTCAGCATTAGAGAAATGCAAATCAAAACCACACTGATATATCATCTCACCCCAGTCAGACTTGCCATTATCAAAAACACAGAAAATAACAAATGCTGGCGAGGTTGTGGAGAAAGGGAAACCTTCATACACTGTCAGCAGGACTGTAAATTAGTGTAACCGTTACGGAAAACTGTATAGATGTTCCTCAAACAACTACAGGTAGAACTGCCTTATGATACAGCAACCCACTGCTGGGTATACACCCAAAGGAATGTAAATCATCATGTGGAAGGGATACTTGTACTCCCATGTTTATCACAGCTCTGCTTACAAAAGCCAAGAGTTGGAATCAACCTAAATGTCTGCCGATGGAACGACTGGGTAAGGAAAATGTGGTATGTACACACCGTGGAATACTACTCTGCCATAAAAAAGAATGAAATCTGCTATTTGCAGCAATGTGGATGAACTTAGGGAAAATTATGTTAAGTGAAATAAGCCAGGCACCAAAAGAGAAATACCACACATCCTCACTCATAAACGGGAGCTAAAAAAATAAACAAATAAATAAAAAAGAAAGGAAGAAAGATACAACAATCACAATAACACATTAAACTTTTGAAAGGAGAGAACAGAACTGAGATTACCAGAGGTGGGGGAGGGAGAGGGGCAGTGAGTGAGAAATTGGCAAAGGGCACAACAAATGATTACATCGTGTAATGATGAATGTACTAATCATCCTGATTTGATCACCACATATTGTGCACAAGTATTAATATTCAACTCTGTACCCCACAGATTATGTTTCAATTAAAAAAATTAAGATGGAAGAGGGCCACGAGCCAAGGAATATGGGCAGTGGCTATAAGCTATGGAAAGCCATTCTCCCCTAGATTCTCCAAAAGGATCATGGCCCTGCAGATATCTTGATTTTAGGATGTCCAGCACATAAAACTATAAGATAATAAAGTTGTGTAGTTTTAACCACTTTAAAATAAAAAGCATACAGAAAGAGTAAAAATAAAGAATAGAAAGGAATACAACAAGCAAATGTTAACCGGAATAATGCTGGGGTAGCTGTATGACAAACAGATAAAATAAACTTTATGGAAAAAAGTATTAGTAATAAAATTGTTCAGTAGCTTAAAATTGTAATGATAAAAAGCTTTAGTGAATTAACTAGATACACTAACTCTAAATCTAGTTTAACTGTACACACACACACACACACACACACACACACACAAGACACACACAGAACTACAAGCAGACCCTGACAAACCAACCATTAAAGGAGATCTATCAAGCTGACATAAAACTTCACAAAGAATTTGAAGTTATGAACCATGTGAAAAATATAAATATAAATAACACTGTTTCTCGGCATATTCACACAAATTGGGCATGTACGTATATATATAACTTCACCTAACAATTAATCATTATACACTCTTCTTAAACTTACACAGACCATTCTACCAATTGATCATGCACTAGCTTTAAAACTAAAACAAATTTTTAAAATTCAGTATTATAGTCAGTTTGATCATGTTATACTTATATCAGAACTCAATAGCAAAAACATTTATTATTATATCAAACATTTAGCATTTTAAAGCACATTTTAAATAACTAATCATTCAAAGAAGAAAATTTCATGCAAAAAAAACCTTCTTTTAACTAAATTAAGATGAAATTTCTACGTCACACTTGTAGAATATATCTAAAATAGTACAAAAAGGGAATTTTATCTCCTTGAATACTTGAGTTACAAACAAATAAAAGCTTTAAATTAATGTGCTATAACATCCAATTTAAAAGAAAAAAATAATAACTCTCTAAGGGAAAGAGGAGAAAATAATTAAAGCAAGTTTGGAAATGCATGAGAGTGTTGTCTCAACAATCTCACAATCTGTTTCTTTGAAAAGACTCACAAAATAGAGAAGCTTTTAGCAAGTATAACCAAGTCTCAATATTTAAAAAACGAAAACAGATTAATTTTTTAAAGCATACATTTCAAAAGGTAGCAAAAGAACACTTAGAAAAACTTTATATCCATGGATCACTCTTTGAAAATATAGCTTATCTATCTGTATCCTTGAATGCATCAAAATTTACTCAAGAAAAATTAGAAATATTAATTTTCCTATTACCATTAAAAAATTTGTCATTAGTTTAACATCTTTTTACACAAAAAACGAAAGATTCAGCAGATGTTACACATAAATTTTACCGAACATACAAGGAATTATAATTTCAATCTCCTACAAAATTTTCCATAAAAAAGCAAAAGCAGGAATATCAGGTGAAAAGCAGAGTAACGGTCTCCCAAAGATGTGCAGATCCTAATCTTTAGAACCTGTGAATGTGTTACCTCATATGGCAAAAGAGACCTTGCAGATAGATGAATTAAGTTAAGGATCTTGAATACCCTGGATTATCCAGGGACAGTGAATGTAATCACAAGTCATTAAAACCAGAAGGTAGAAGCAGAAGAGGAGTGTTAAAGAAAGATATGACAATAGAATCAAGTTCAAAGCCATTAAGTGTGTGGTAACTTGTTATAGCAGCAATAGAAAACTAATGCATTTTTCAGCTAAGTTTATGAAATTAATATATTCTTGATACAAATTCCATGCAGATTCAGAAAGAGAAAGGAAAATTATATGTCAATCCTATTTGTAAAACGAAGTACAAAGTATCTTAAAGAAAATATCAGCACACTGCACCTACCAATGTATAAAAAAGTAATTCATTATAAACTAGTAAGGTTTAACAGGGATACAAGGATGGTTTAAGGTTGAGAGATTAAAAGAGAAAAAAAAAACATCATTTCAATAGATTAAAAATCTTTCCAATAAAAATTTTCCACGTATTTATGATAAACAGTCAAACCGGAAATAGAAGGGATTTTTGTTAACTGGATATATGCTAGCTTCCAAAAACATTCAGGAAATAATCTTAATGGAAAAAAGTTACAGTAATTCCCTTTGAAATCAGAAATAAGAAAAGGATACTCACCATCATCTCTTCAACAATGTTACATAGATCCCAACTAAGTCAAGGAAGTAATAAGAAGAAATAAATATTATAAGAAATGAGGGGCCGAGCCCGTGGCGCACGTGGGAGAGTGCGACGCTGGGAACACAGCGACGCTCCCACCACGGGTTCGTATGGGTCACGAAAAAGACAAAAAAAAAAAAAAAACAAAAAGAAATGAGAAAAAGAAGCAAAACTGTCTTTCTTTACAGGTAATAGGAAACTTTTTACATATTTGTAGAAAGAGGTTTACTGAGGACTTCATCAGTATTGCTAATACACTATTTCTTAAGCTAAGTGTCATGTACATGGATGTACATCACAGTATTATTATCCAGTCCTTTTAGAGATTTTTGTACATGTATTACATATTACATATTTATAATCACAAAAGGAGGATTTTGTTTGTTTGTTTTTATTTTTCACTAAAGGCCCCTGTCTAATATATATATATATATAGTACCCAAACTGGTGTTTTGCTATCAGTTTCTTTATATCCTTTGTTAGGTTATATTATTCAGATCAGGAGTCAACAAATACATATTTTTAAATAATTCTGCAAATTAGAGATAGCTATTGATTATTTCCCTTATCTTGGATGCTGTCTGTTCTCCTATGGACGGACACAGCTTAATCTTAGAGTGCTACATCTTTACTAGTTCATATCACATTTTCATTCAACTAAAATGTCCAACCTTAAATCATATAATATAACCAAACCAACCTGTATTTCATTCATCCTTAAATTTATCTATTCAACCAGTATGAGTTAAGTGGTATGTGTTAAGGGTTCTGTATGACACTGGGGTTCATGCAGCTCACAGTCTAATAGGAAAGACTCAATGAATTAATTAAAATATAGTGTGATAAATTTTATGTCAGACTACATTGGAAAGAAGTCAACTGGGCAAAATAAAATATTTCTCCAGACAGTCCCCAGCATTGGTTGTGTTATACTGTGTGGTATTCAGCCGAGCAGTTTGAAATCTGGAACTCAGTCTACATGGCAAGAAAAACTGAAATGTAAGGCAGGAACCAGAAGTACCACATTAAGAATTTAGATATTATCCTGAAGGTGCTGGTGAGCAAATTTGGGACTTTGTGCAAGGATGCGAGAACGTAAATCTTACACTTTTAAAATATTACTCCTATAATCACTGAAGGATAGATTAAAAGACTAAAGAAGTTAAATTATATGCTCACAAATTATAGATGAAATCAGAAGTAGGGTAATTTAATGTTAAGGACACAGGCTTTTGAATCAGAATCCCAAATGTATATCCACTAATCTGTTCACCTATTAAAGTTCTTTTGATGTCTTCTCTGGTTGCAGGATTGATTCCTGCAATATAATGTGTGGTATGAGTGGATATATAAGTTTTTAAAAAGCCATACAATAAAATTATTTTCATGCACTACGATATCATTAAAGAATGAAAACAGCAAACAACATATGCTGTTTTATCAGTGTTTATAATGCCTCTCACCCCTAGAAAATTAATTTCTGCAACTAAATTGCATTAGCTTAGAAGACATTGCAGATTTTAACATTTCTACAAAGTCTGTATCATGAAATATTTATAACCCAAATGATTAGGAACAGTAATAGGACAGATTAAATTCTAGCCTTAACAGGTATTAAATAGCCTTCCTTTCTAGCTCACCTTCTAATTACTCTCAGAAATAGTAACTAGGCATCAGCTCTATAAATACTAGCTTTGTTGTTGTGGGAGACAAGAGCTTCAGGGCAGAAACACATAGTGTTATACAACGGCAACCAGTACTTCATTTCTGCCATTTAAAAGCATTTGCAGCAAGCCTGTCCTGGATGGGCCCCTGATGGTGCTATACTACTCTAAGTCAAATGCTCAACAGGAGTTCTTCTGTGGTTGAGGTGATTTGCATCTGAGTTTAAATGTTTCAAATCAAAATAAGACCTTCCCTATTTTAGGCTGTAGAGGCAAGCGTCATGATGAATAAATTATTGAAATTTTTAAGTACGCTTCAAAAGAACTTTTGAAATCAGTGACTGGAGCAGTATGCAGATATCCCCATGCCCAGTGTGCCTTTTGGTAAGTTAAATGGCCTTTTTCAGGGCCAGGACACTCATCTGTGCACAGCATTTAACTCCAGATGACAACTGTGTTTCCTGAGCATCTGGTACCTAAAATCTGTGGATTATTCTCTGTTCAATCTTCTCAGAGTAGACTGAGAGGTCTGTTTAAAATGTAAAGTTGATCAAGTAGTACCTTCTCCCTTAAAACTCTTCAAAAGCCTCCTGGTACACTGGGATAAACTCCAAATTCAGTACCGTGGCCCCAGGGTTGTGCATGATCTGGCCATGCCTCTGTCACTTAACATTCTCTATCAGACCGACTGGCTAGTTCCTCAAATGCACCCACACCTCCAAACCCACACACAGTCTGACAGTTCCTCAAGCACGCCAAAGCTCTTTCCTACTTCAGAATCGTTCTACTTGTTTTCATGCTTGAAAGTCTTTCCTCTACTCAATGTTTAATTGCTACCAACCTTCAGGTCTCAGCCTAATCATGACTCCCTGACTTCTTTGGAAAAGCCGATCAACACCCCCAATCTAATTTAGGACCCATTATCTTTTCTAAGCACAGTCATGTTTTCTTTCATAGCAAAGATAGATTAAATGTACAGGTGGATGGGAAGGGAATAAACTGGCATTGAGTTGAGATTTATTCCGAAATGAATATATTAAAATATATTTCCTCAAGTTTTGCTAACCTCATATCCTAGTTTAAGGTAAAGTGACCAGTATTGAATTAAGATTTAATTTGAAATAACAGTTTTCATAAATAATTGATATACTTTTACCTGTGATCTGACACATTTGTTTAAGTGGCTTTCCTTTCCCTATTGAATTGCCTTAGCACCTTATATATATGAGGGCTAGCGGACCACACCGAGCCAAGGGTTGCAATCCCCTTACCGGTCACAAAAAAAAAAAGGAATTCTATAATAAAAACTTGCTCTATTTCAAGAATATTTTGTTTATTCAAGGCTCTTTGTACTTTTCATATCAATTTTAGAACCAATATGTGAATTTCTACAGAAAAACAACCTGTTGGAATTTTGATTAGGATGCATTAAATCTATCTAATATGTAATATCTAATATGGGACATCTTAGTATGCTATTGTCTTCCAATTCATAAATATGATATATCTTTCCATTTCTTAGGTCTTTTTAAATTCATTCAGTGATATCTTACAGATTTCAGTGCCAAGCTCTTGCACACCTTATGTTAAATTAATACATAAACATTTTATTTTTGATGTTATTGTAAATGGCATTTATATTTCACTTTCCATTTTTTTCCTGCTTATACGTAGAAATTCAATTAATTTTTGACTTGGCCTTGTATTCAGAAACTTGTCAAATTCATGTTTTAGTTCTAGCAGATTTTGGCTATTCCTTATTGTTTTCAATGTATATAATCCTACCGTCTGTAGATAAAATCAATTTTATTCTTCCTTTTCAATCTTTATTCCTTTTACCTCTTTTTCTTGCCTCATTGTACTGGCAGATCACTAGGTTGATAACTGAAGGTTTTTCATAGATTCACTTTAACAGGTTGAGGAATTCCTCCCTGTTGCTAATACGCTGAGAATTTGTTTTTATTTATTGTTAAGAATTGATTATATGGATATGATAATCTTTTCTACTTTATTTTGTTAATATGGTTAAGAAAATTGATTAATTTTTAAGTATTAAACCATCCTTTCATTTCTGGGGGCAAATCCTATTTGGTTGTGATATATTATACTTTTATATATCGCTGGGTTCAATTTGTTAATATTTTGTAAGGATTTTTGCATTACTCTTCATGATGGTTTTGGTCTGCAATTTTCAATGTCTTTGCGTAAAAGTCTGTGTAATATTGATATTGTTTCTTCCTTAAAAGTGAATACAATTCAACAGTGAAAACCAGCTGATCCTGGAGAATAATTGATATACAAGGGTACTTCAAAAAGCTGTGAGAAAATAAAATTAAAGTAATAAGAATCTTTCCATGAACTTTTTGAAGTAGCCTAGTGTTTTAAAGAGAAGAGTAATAAGAGAATTCTTACAAAAAATTTTTGCCAGTTTTTAATTCTAGCCTTTATTCGCTCATTTTCCTCTCATTTTTCATGTTACTGTTTAATATTATGAGTGAAAAAGTGAACTGAGACAATAAAGATATCACTACAGAATTACCAACAGAACATTTCATTTTCCCTGATGAATGAAACTGGCAGGACAAAATAGAATAGCACCTACTAAAGAGATCACTCAGAAGTGGAATTAGTACTGGATGTCAGTCCTGATTCCTTTCTATTAAGGTAAAGTTGTCAAGGGTCAGGAAGGTTTACCTGAGTAAGGGAAATGGAGCAGTATATTTTCTTTTAAATTAAAGGAGAGTTCATCCATCCACTAAAGATGATGTAGATGTCAGTATAATCTTCCTTGCAATCAGAACTTCCTCCTAGCTAATCGAGAAAAGAATAGATAAGACATTCAAACACATATGTCTTCCATATCCTCCTCTCCTATTCCAAACCCTGCTTCCTCATCATTAGAAAAGCATATATGCAATCAGTAAAAACTACTTCTGTTACTTCTCTTTGTCTACTTTTATGGTGAGCTAGTTTAATACTGCAATAGTTTAAGCCTACAAATACTTGTCTAATTAACATGTTTAATGCACGCACACACATACACACATATACATGCTAAAAATCACCACACACAGCAATGCCAAAAAGGGTAAAAAGAATAATAAATACTCTTTAAAGAGGGAAATATAAGGAAAAAATATAGCCATTATTTATGCAACTCAATCTGCATGCAACAATGCAGTAGCTGGTCCTTGTTATATTATTATACTACTATCCATTTCATATCCATTTCATTTGTTTAGTCAGCACTTTTAGACACTTTGCCAAGTAGAGTGGCATACATTTTTATTTTTGAAGTAAGTAAGCACTTACAGTTCTGCCTGATAAGAATTGTACTAATATTCCTAAAATATTTACTAGCAAACCTACTTTTCCTTGAAATTCCTGAGGTAATCTGGACAACAGGCAACAGAAACCAACTCTGGATGAATCAACAGCAACAGCAAGAAATTATTTGAAAAATGGCTGGGGTAGAAAACAATAACCAATGGAATAACTGAAAAAGTGAGGCCAAAGAGAAAGATTGAATCAGGAAATTTCTGGGGCCCTGAACAAGAGGAATACATGGGTCTTCTCTCTAAAAACTGTCCATCGAGGTAATTCTGCTTCAACAAATTTCTTTATGCTACATTGTCGATTTTTAAATTCCTTGGGTAACTTCTCTGATTGGCTCAATTTAGAACAGTTTTTAAGGGGGTGGTTTTGAGAGGGCAGAAGCCAGGGAAAATGGCAGGTAAAAGCCAATGGGTCTCCTGTGTTTTCCAGAGAAAAGGGATTCATTGAGATGAGAAAGCCATCAGAGTGTACTACATGCTCTTCTTAGGCCTTTATGGTAGGATAGAGAATCACTAAAGGGCATAAGTCATGCTTAACATGTTTGAAAGACTCATCCTTGTTTAACTGGAATACCTGTCTCCTACAGAATTTACCAATTGCATTCTTTACTAGCTCATTTGCTAAGATTATGAATTCCTTAAGTCATTATTAAAGATTTTCCCTTGCTGGGTTGAACTATTTATTTCAGCTAATTAAGTGCCTGTTAAATATTTTAACACATGTAAAATCCATGAGATGTATATTTTGTTAGATTAAAATTTTATTTCACTTGCCTGGAGCTAACTTTTTATTTGCATTTTTAAAATTTATCATAAGTATGCTGAGAACAGAAAATAGCATTCAAGTTTATGAAGTTACTATTTAGTCATGTGGTTATTGGTTTTGTTTAGGAAGCATTCCACTAAAGTCAAATAAAAAAGAAATAACTAGACAGAAACTTTTAATGCTATTAAACAAGATTCAAGAACAACAATAATTGCAAGATCATGGCACCCACTATTATTTTTTTTTTCTCTTCTGGCTCTGAAGCACTTTTATTCATGCCATGGTCATGTGAATGTCATTAAGCTGGATGTTGCCTTTGTGCAAAGCCCTTGTTAAAATCGTGTAAGTGTAAAAATCCCTGGAGAAACTATTATCAAAAGAAAAATTATTTTAGGATCCCTAAATGAAGGTATTCTAGATAATTACTGCATTCGTAACATGAAATAAAACATTTGATTACACTCCTATGTCTTTGAATAACCTTGGAGTTTTTACGCCTTTCTCCACTGCACATTTATGCTTTCCATTTGGCTATACACTACTGTTGCTTGGTCTTTGAGACATGTTTTGGAAAAAATCCAATCATTTTCTGCTCTGATCCAGATATGTACAGTAATGTGTGACTGGCATAAATTCTAACAATAAAAGGATATTTTTCACAGGAAATAGTTTTTAATCACACTAACTCATAGTATAAAGAAGTGAGGTTAGAAAAGTTTGTTATTAAAGTTGAAAAATTGACTGCTAGTTCACACAAAAGCATCATTCATATAATGCACATCAAATGTGTCACAGAATAACACATCAGAAGAACAAACTGAGGAAAGAGGGCTTGAAAAGAATAATCTCACTAAGGAATTAGACCTTGAAGCATATGTATTTACTAAGACATGACACAAACTGAACAAAAATAAATATTACATTATCAAAATATGGTACTGAATGATCAAATATAAAATACCACATTAGTTTGTAGATTATAAAGAAATATATTGTTGCTACACTCTATTTACATTTTGATTAAGTACTGATACCTACAAATAAATAAAATTTATTAAATATCTACTGGAATATGCTAATCACAGAGGAACAAAAAGACAGTCTTGGCTATTAATAGCTTTCACAACAAAACAGGAAACATTTGTGTAGACAGATACATTCATTAAATATATTCTACAGTGAAAATATTATATAAATATCTGCATTAGGCACAAAGAAATAACGCATGTTTTTAACATTTTGAATGAAAATTGCTAATGACATGGATCCAATTTATTTGCATAAGTAAATATGTAAGAATTGTTTTATTTGGGTGACTAGCACTTCGTGCTATATTCTCCTACCAGGAATTCGGATGCCAGGACAAATGACATACTGGGTCATTTGTGACTTTTGTGGTTTCCTGTGTGAGTAATAAACTATTTTGTAACCACACAGACATCAATAGTTATGAAATAAAGTTTATTACTCACACAATAAGCCACAAAAGAATTTCCCAAGGTGAAGGGCTCAAGTTCTAGAAGGAGTGAAGCCAGAAGGAAGAAGAGAAAGTGAACTGGGGTCTTTACAGTGGCGAGGGGCCAGAACTGGAGAAGAGGTCACGTGCAGGCCATTTGCCAGGAGGGTTTGAGCCTCTCAGGATGAGTGGTACAATGGGATTCTTTGTCCTAGTTGCCCAATGCAGGGTACGAGGGAAGATATGTGGGAATCGAAAAGCTGTCATGTCAAACATTAAAAATGGAGTCCACATCTTTGCTAGAAAAATAAATGTAGAAGAAATCATCAAATGTCTTAGAATTTGTGGTCCAGTGAAAAGGAGATGGCTTTGAGTTAGAGAGTGAGACACTTGTACAGGTCTGCTGGGTGTGAGAAAGTACTCAAGGCTAGGAAGAACTTTAGCAAGGCTTGAACACAGTCTCAGGGAGACATTTTTATGGTGGACCTAGGAGCGACTAGGAGCTGCGGTGTACTAAATTGAGCAGTATTTATGAAGGAGAGAATTTGAGAATGGTTTAGACAAGTTCCACTTAACTTACAATAGTTAGAATAATAACAGGAGGTGTGAAGATTTCTTTTTCTTACTCAGACAAATGTCTGAAATATGTAATGGAATATAATACAATATAATGTTAAGTGAAATAAGGCAGACAAAGAAACAGAAATACTGCATGTTGTCACTCATAACTGGCTGTTAGGAAGGAAGGAAGTGGGGGGTGGCGAGGAAAGGAGGAAAGAAGGAAGAGATGAAGGAAAGAAAGAAAGAAAAGACCACAACAATATGTTGAACTTTCAGAAGGAGAGAACAAACTTAAGAATACTGGAGATGGGGGGAGGGAGGAAAGGGGTTCGGGAAGTGATAGATTTGATAAAGGGCAAAAGAAATATCACAATTTGTAAAAACGAATATGCTAATAATACAAATAAATAAATAAATAAAATAATATATGGATTTTTGCAAAATTAAGATAAAATAATAAGTGCCCTCTCTTACTTCACTAGACAAAAGATGAATCATACAATAACAACGTAATTGGGTAATATTCATTCCTAAAACTCTGAGTATACAAAGAGTTTACCTAAAACCTGATTGAAAAATGGACCAAAAATTCATTGAACTTTCAAAAGGAGAGGACAGAACTGAGATTACCAGAGGTGGAAAAGGAGGGGGGGTTAGCGAGAAATTGGTAAAGGGCCACAAAAAATGACTACATTGTGTAATGTTGAATATGCTAATTATCCCAATATGAGCATCACCCAGTGCCACCGGTGTTGATATCCAACTCTGTAACCTACAGATACAATCAATTATGTAACTGATACAATCAATTATGTAACTGATACAATCAATTATGTTTCAAAATGTAAAATAAAATAAAATATACACCAAAATGCCATGTACAGAAAGAGAAATACCACATGTACTCACTTATAAGTGGGAGCTAAGAAAGAAAGAAAGAAGGAAAGAAAGAAAAAGAACAAACACAACAATACATCGAACCTTCAGAAGGAGGGAACAGAACTATGGTGACTAGAGTTGGGAAAGGGAGGGTAGAATTAGGCAGATTTTGGTTAATTGACACAAAGAATTGTTACGTTTTGTAATGATGAATATGCTAATTATCCTGATTTGATCATCAGGCATTGTACACAAGTATAGATATTCAACTCTCTATTCCACAAGTATGTATAATCAATTATATTTCAAAAATATAAAAGACTTACTATAAAGATACTGTGATCAAGACAGTGTGGTTATTTGTAAAATAAATCAATGGAACAAACCAGAGAGCCTAGAAATAGACACACATATAGTCAAAGCAGCAAAGGGAATACAGTGGAACAAAGATAGTCTTTTCAACAAATGGTATGGAAACAACTGGATGTTCACATGCAAAAAAATAAGTAAATGAATCTAGACACAGACCTTACACTCTTTACCAAAATCAACTTAAAATTAATTACAAACCTAAATGTAAAATGCAAAAAATTTCTAGAAGATAACATAGGTGAAAATTTACACGAACTTAGATTTGGTGATGGCTTTTGAGGTGCAACACTGAAGGCACTTTGCATGAAATATCGAATTGATAAGCTAGACTTCATTAAAATTTAAAATTCCTGCTCTGTGAAAGTCACTGTCAAGGGAATAAAAAGAGAAGCCACAGACTGAGAGAAAATATTTGCAAAAGATACATTTAATAAAGGACTGTTATCCAAAATATACAAAGAATATTTACAATTCAACAAAAAGAAAGCAGCTCAATTAAAAAATGGGCCAAAGACCTGTACACACTCCTCACCAATGAAGAAACAGATGTTAAATAGGCATATGAGAAGATGCTCCACATCATATGTCATCACTGAAAAGCAAATTAAAAGAACAATGAGATACTACTGCACACCTATTAGAATGGCTAAAATCCAGAATGGTGACAACACCAAATGCTGACACTGATGTGGAGCAACAGGAATTCTTATTCATTGCTTCTGGGAATGCAAAATGGTACAGCTACTTTGGAAGACCGTTTAGTGGCTTTTTACAAACAGTCTTACCATATGATCCAGCAATTACACTCCTTGATATTTATACAAAGGAGCTGAAAACTTATGTCCATACAGAAACCTGAACATGAATGTTTATAACAGCTTTATTCATAATTGCCAACACTTGGAAGCAACTAAGATGTCCTTCTGTAGGTGGGTGGATAAATAAACTGTGGTACATCCAGACAATGGACTATCATTTAGTGCTAAAAAGAACTGAGTAATCAAGCCATAAAAAGACATGGAGGAAAGATAAATATATATTACTAAGTCAAAGAAGCTAACACAAAAAGGCTACATAGTATATAATCCTAACTATATAACATTCTGGAAAAGGCAAACTGGTGAGACAGTAAAAAGTCAGCTGATAAAAATAATAAATAACAATTTAAAAAAATATTAGTGGCTGTCAGAGATTAGGAGAGAAGGGATAAATAAGCAGAGCACAGAGAATTGCTAGGGCAGTAAAACTACTCTGTATGATATTCTATGGTGGGTATGTGTCATTATACATTTGTCCAGTCCCACAGAATGCACACCACCAAGAGTAAATCCTAATGTAAATTGTGGACTTTGGGTGATAATGCTGTGTCAGTGTAGGTTCATCAATTGTAATAAATGTTCCATTCTAGTGGGCAATGTTGACAATGGGGAAGGCTGTGCTTGTATGGGGCAGGAGATGTATGGGAAATCTCCGTACCTTCTGCTTAATTTTGCTGCGAACCTAAAACTGCTTTAAAAATAATCTATTTAAAAAAATATGTGGGAGCTAAGAGAGAAAGACGGAGGGAAGGAAAGACCACAGTGGTACACTGGACTTGCAGAGGGAGAGAACATTCTTTGGGCTACAGAGTGCGGTGGATGGGAGAGGGGAAGGGGAAGGAGGTTGGGGCTAATTGGGTGGGGCACACAGGGTACAAATGCTATTTGTGGTAATGGGTATGCTGCCAGCATGAATCTGGCCTTCATATCTTGGGCCTGAGTGGTAACAGTCAGCTTTGAATCTCACGAATATTCATAACCAATAAAAAAAGAAATAGATATTTAAAAAATAAATAAACAAAAGATAGAATACACACAAAAAAATAAAATTTAAAAATTAAAAAAAATTTTAAAAGTGTACCTCAGATCATTGTACATAATAAAAACTTAATAACAGTAAGCTATTATTTATATTAGCCAATTAATATAATCACTAGTACAGTCTTCCATTGACTATAGTCTTCCATTGACTATAGGGTACACAGTGAATTCAGATTTCCTAGTATCCGTTTAGTTCTGATGTTAAAGATAGAATAAAAAGTACTAAGAACTTCTGTGCCATGTGAATTCTGAAACCATATATTGTAGCTTGTTAACTCATTTTGCCAGAGCTTTATGCTAATTAATGATATTATAATGCTCACTTGGGAAAGTTAGCTGTTTTATTTTTGTCATAGTTCGTATCCTGAATCTCAATCAGCCTTCTTTTTATTCATACAGTTAGTAACAAGGAGGAATGGAACAAGTGTGATGAGTCAATACAAATCCATAAACTATGCTACACAAAAGAGCTCAAAATATACCTCCAGCAGAGTTATTCAGTGCTGTCACCTCCAAATTTCCTGTTATTATCATATGATTACTATATAGTGCAGTCAAGTTCACTCCTCAAGCTGGTATTGCTCTATTCGATCATTATATTTATTGTGCATATCATAGATACATATTTTAGTGCATCCAGTAAGCATAGTAGGCCTTGATGGACTTAACCTAAAATTACAATTTGCAAAGACCTTGTAGTACTATACAGAATATTATTAAACAAAATGTCCCTATTTTTGGTTTACCTTTCAATTTACACATAATTTAAAATTTACTTTCTTTTCATCTAATCAATACCAAATTGTTAGAATCTCATCCCTTGAGTGCTTTATCATTTATTGAGGCACATGGCACTTTTAAAAGATATAAATGCTAATTTCAGGGAATTACAATTTATATTCCACATACACATACACAACTTCTGTCAATTCTGTCACAGTTAAAACAACCAGCTGCTTCTGAGATAATATCAAGTAGAATTAAAATAGCACCAGTAATGTTATACTACACTGAGATATAGAAGATAATTTATCTGGTAAAAGCAAGAATTATATATAGATGGTTGGGATTTATGTTCCATATTGAAAGAACTAGAAGACTATAGAAGATTAATCTTTGGTGCCATCATGTCTATTTGTGCATAATGTTGGACACAGTGTGGCTTGTATGAGCCAGATACCTGCCTTGTCCAACTTCAGTCCACTATGTGGTGGTCTCCAAGAATCTTCTGCAGATCATAATTCAACAGGATGCTAATAGGTGTTCTGTCGAAAATGGGTCCTATTGTCAAATACAATTTGCTAACACTATATTAAAGAGGCACATTTTTCTCTCAATGAACTCTGACTCTCTAATATACTCATACACATTATGAATCTTCTAGAGAAAATGAATCACTTCCCCAAATTATTTAATTATAGAACCTGTGACAGAATAACCAAGCCATTTAAATAGATAAAATATATATTTGGGAAAATTTTTATGCTGATATTTATTATTTGTTTAAATTGTAAAGGAAGTTAACATCAGGAAAAAAATCAAAATTTTGTTGGACTTGTTACATTTATTCCACATTCTGATATGCTGATTTTGGTATGCATAGTGGGTGTGAACTTGATTTTTTTTTCAGTGCTAAAGGCCTTTAAAGGAATTGATCCAGAACTCTTTTATCCAGGAGCATCTACTGGGGCAATGGTGCATGGAATACACTTACAGAATTGCTATTCTAAGTCCCATTTACAACATTTGTCATTCTGCTCATCTAAGGATACTATAATATTTTCCCTACTTGGAACCTTCTGGCACAACCAGTTCCTCTGGGATAACTATGGATCTGAAGTGGCTGCCTCAGGGTTCTTCACTTAAAGAAGGATCCAGCTACCTCCTTAGAATATACAAGGGCCAGGGAGCATTTAGGATACATGGTGACACTTAAGAGGTCTTCTGCTTTAAGCAGTTAGAGGCAATGAGGCAAGGTGACCTGCATTAAACCAAATTCTCCTCTCTTAAATTAACAAGGATTCTGCTTAATGCAAAGATTGACACCTCACGTTAAGATGAAAGCAAAGCAAAATAGCACAGCAGGTGAATTATCTTTAACAGCCTCTTTTTCACTGTCATTGCTTTTCTCTCATGTCCCAGTCAACCATGCTCTCTAGAACCCTCAGGCAGCCTTCTCTCATTCAGAGTCTTTCTACTGCAACACCTACTTGCCCACTGCTTCATGATTACCCCACTCATTGTCAACTGGTGTTTATGTGTTCTCTTTTCAAATGCTCAACTAAATAACAGTAAGTGAGTTTTTGCAATGGCTTTATCACATTGAAGAAAAAAAAACTGCAGCTCAGACAACATAATGGAAGGAAGAATCATAATCAATTTAACATATGCAGAAAGTTAAAACCAAAGTGCCTTCAGAGAGGTATGCAAGGACAAGCAAGGCAATTTTCCTTGAATAACCCAAGGACAGCTCAAACCTATATGTACCAAATCTATAAAATGCAGGAATTATGTGGAGCTAAAAACAAGGGGATTGGTCAAAAACAGAGTTCTGTAGATCTTTTGAGTTTGTTACTATGTTTACTCCCAGAAATTCAGAAGCCAGCATGTACTGCTTGCCCAACTCTTCCACCAAGATAGAAAAAATAATTTTCTAGAGAAACTAAAGGGCCTCATGGGAGAAATACCTAGTGATAATGATAAATGAGGTGGGAGTAATAAAAAGCTTGACTTACTTTGTCAGCACTAAAATGAAGTCAATTAAAGCAGTGCTTCTCAAACTTGAATGTGCGCATGGATCTCCTAAGGTCTTGCTATAATGCATATTCTAATTCGTTAGGTCTGAGTTTGGCCTAAGAGTCTGCATTTCTAATACTTTTGCATTTCTGCTGGTCCATGAGCCACATTTTGAGTGAAAAGACATTAGACAACAAACTGCGTCTATACTCAGAATAACCAGCCACTTTTTACTGCTTCACTCTTAACTACGGGTAGACGACAAAAATCACTAGCTATTTGAAGGAAGCATCCTACATAAAAGTCAGAGACCAAAACAGATGTCATGAGGAAAACAAACAAACAAACAAAAAAAATGGAACACGAAGGATATAGAGACAATGCTATGTACAGAAATAAATATTTTTAAAATTAAAAATATAAATACCATTTTAGATGTCATCATAGCCATATGAAATTCATTTATAAAACTTGAACAGCATTCCAGGGAAAAAATTACAGAATTTAAAATACATGAGAAAAAATATTAATAGAAGATTTGGAAAATAAAATCAGAGAAATATCCTAGAAAGTCAAATATAAATACCAAAAGATGTAAAATAAGAAAAAATGTTTAAGAAATTCAAAATCAATTCAAGAAAACCAACATATAAAAAATGCTATTTTTAGTAAGAGATAAAAAGAGGGAAGGGAATTTATCAGGGGGAATTACACAGGAAAAATTACTCGAACAAAAAGTGTGATTTTCCAGATGGAGAAGGCTTAATGAGTAAGACACACTTCCCCCCTACCCCCATTCTGGCCACTATGTGGAACCAAACCACAACCTTGGTGTTATAAGGCTGTGTTCTAACCAATTGATCTAACCCACCAGCCAAAGACTTACTTTAAGAGACAACAATATCATGCACCCCAGGAATACATATTCATTCAACTTCAGAATTATTTCCAGCCTAGAATTCTATATCCAGCTCAACTATTAGGCAAAATAAAGACATATTTATGTACAAGGACTAAAAAGTGTATCTACTTTGCATGCATTCTTAGGAAGTTTCCAAAGGATGTGCTATTGCCAAAGGAGATACAAATGAAGAAAATAGAAGACATGGGATCCAGGAGAAAGTTGACTCATTAAAGACTACAGGCAAAGCTAATCTCCAGGATAATGAGAAAGAAGAGCTCCACATGGACAAATATGCAGGAAGTCCAGGAAACAACAGATTGAATTGGTTCCAAAGAATCAAGGATTCACATTGAAGGCTCTTCAGGGGGGAAAAAATAGAAGTAATGTATTTGAACACATAAAAAGTAATAACAGGTGTGGTGAAAATTTTCATGCATCTAAAAAAACGATAAACATGTTGAGAAAAAAAGAAGTGAATAAAGAAATTTGGCAATTATTATTCCAAGAAAATTAAAGGAAGATACAGGAATGGGAATATACTTTTGGTACCCTACTGGTTTTAGCAGTGAACAACACCTGCATAGTTATAATTATGTAATCATTGACTAGTGATTTAGCCAAATAAAAAAAGCAAAAGCTATAACTAAGTAGGAGGAAGGTGAAAAGATTACACAGTCGAGTATAGTATTGACAAGTTAAATCATCATCCAGTATGGCCAGAAGTAAATAGATCATCTGTAAAATTGATGAATCAAGAAATAACATTATAAACGTATTAATTAGAAATACAGAGATAAATACCATGAACAACAGCTAGAAGAGCTGATGGTAGTTACCTCCAGGAAGAATTAAGGGATGAGATGGGAGGAGACCTTTTTCCCCAATGTAAGATTTTTAGAGGGATTTGTTTTTGTTTCATTTTGTTTTAACTATATGTACTTGTTACTGAGATAATAATGTAATTAATTTGCAAATAAGCAAAAAAAAAAAAAAAAAAAGGTAATATGAGCCTGGACAAGGGCAATCAAGGTTCCAGTATTTTCAAGGTAGAGCTTTCATCCTACTAGTTGGGCTGGACCAAAAAAAGGAGCTCCCGTGAAGGGCCCTATCCCATGGCCATATTTACCCAGAACTTATCCTCAGCATGGGGAAGCTGGGGGTAGGATGAAAAATGCTGCCGGCCTCACCAGGACAAAACCCTTTGACCTGAAACTGTGCGGAGAGGAGCCCTATTCTTGGCTGCACCAGCTTAGAGTGGCGTTTTGTTTCCCAGAGCAGAGAAGAACAACGGCAGGAGCGGAGCTTAGTTCAAATGCCATATAGTTCTTATCGAGTTTTACTATATTTTCTTTAAAAAATATAGTTTCCTCATTTTCTGTATGCTCTCGTAGCAATTCCTAGAGATTTACATGTTTGTTTTAAAAAATAATGTTTGTCCAGTTCAAATCAGCAGTGGTAAGTAACAAAAGGAGCCAGGCAATGGGTTCAAGGCAAGCTTTAATGGAAGTGCTCTCGGGAGAGGTTCCGAGGGTCCCAAGGGAGTGAGGCCAGGAAGTAGTGCCCAGGGTGGATACAAACAGGTATTTATAGGGGAGGGCTGTTGGTGAGTTTTTTGCCCATATACGGTATGGAATTGAGCAGGATTCAGTTTCTGGTTCCCGCCTTCCAGGAAGGGTAAAAAGGGGGGGCAGGGGTGGAGTTAACAAGATGGAGGCTCTGTCACTACTTTGTTGCCGCTTTCCAGTCCTTCTGATCCTGCTGGCCCAACAATGTTCACCAGTTTTGCTGGGGAATGGGTCAGCGGAGCTACTAATGCTGTTATGCCAGAACGGCTTCCCTCAAACCAGTTTATGATTTTAAACTCCTAAAAGTAACTCCATTTCTCTGACATTCAATTACTTTTTCCTTAAAAATGAGGATAATACCACCTAATTTTCAATTTTTGTTAGTATTAAATAAAATAGGCATACGAAGTCTTTAACATAATTTTTCTCATATGGAAGGCATTTTTGTAAAGAGCAACTATTATCATCTTTAATCAGAAGTGATTATTTGTCTTTTTCTCATTCATCCACTCAAATATCTCTTGAGCACCACCAGGTATGTGTACTCTTCTAAATGGGAATTTTGAGCAGAGGAAAGAAGCTGCCTTCAAAGAGTTTATAATCTAATGGAGGAGATAGACAATAAACAAATAAATATATAAAGTAATGTCAGAAAGTGGTAAGAACAATTAAGAAAAATAAAGCAAGTTAAGGGTTAGAAAGTGATAGGGCTCTACCACACATATGCAGATTTCAAATATGCTTTTGGACAGTATATATATCCCATTTTGGGACAATATGTGTATATACCATGTATATATGATCCAAAAATGGGATTCAGAAATTGACAAAGGATTTTTGTTCTACATATGAAGAGAAAAGGCATTTAGAAAATAAAATTTGTGAATTTTAGACTAGCTTGATGTTCTAATGGAGAAAGGAAATATTTGAAATCAGCATATGTATGGTAGACCCCTATCACTTTCTTGCCCTTAACCTGCTTTATTTTTCTTAATTGTACTTACCACTTTCTGACATTATTTTATATATTTATTTGTTTATTGTCTATCCCTCCATTAGATTATAAGCTCTTTGAAGGCAGCTTCTTTTGTGTATGTGTATATATATATATATATATATATACACACACACACACATATATATTCAGCTGTATCATTGGCTAAGCTTCCATAGCAATGCTTAAATGTAGTAACCTTTAGGCATTGCTTCTATTCTTATCAGTTCAAGCCTCAAAGTATGGGACAGGCTAATAGATTCTTTTGGTCACTTCTAATTCTGTATTTCTATGACATAAACATGTGCTATATATATATATAGATAGATAGATAGATAGATAGATAGATAGATAGATAGATAGATAGATAGATAGATAGATAGATAGATGGAAGTTCAGAGAGAGTGAGGGAGAGAGAGATTAGACCAAAGATCTTATAAATACTATAAAATACAACTGGAATTAAAAATGTTGTAGATGTAAGAATTTATTATCCTGAGAGTAACTTTTAAAAAGAGAAAGAAGTATAAAATGTAATATAAATTATATAGGAGAACTAATCACGAAATTGATTTCTATGCATTAGTGTTCTCTCAGGTGGTAGAATATTCAAGAGGGTATTCTCTTGACTATTCACTATAAGTCATAAACACTGCAATTCTATTAAGTACCCAACATTATCAGAAGGCATGTGGTTGTTAAGACATACACCCTAACTTGAAGGAATTTGTACTATAGTAAAAACCATAAAACAACTATAAAAATTACCAGGTAAAGTTCATATTCCCAGGCCACCAGCATGGGAATAATGTTTTTTTTTTGTTTGTTTGTTTTGTTTTTATTGGTTATGAATATTCATTGAGTACAAAGCAAATTGTCACCACTCGTGCCTAAGATGTGATGGCCAGATCCATACTGGCAGCATGTCCCTTACCACAAATTGTGATTATACTCTGTGTCCCCCACCCAATAATCCCCTCAATTATCCCTGACCTCCCACCTCATCTCCGTTTCTCCACTGCACTTTGCATCCCTAGGTATGTTCTCTCCCTCTGCAAGTCCAACACACCACTGTGCTCTTTATTTCCTTTCTTCTTTATCTCTTAGCTCCCACTTATGAGAGAGTACATGTGGTATTTATCCTTCTGTGCTTTGCTTATTTCACTCAACATAAGTTGCTCCAAGGTCATCCTTGTTTTTGCAAATGGGAGAATTTCATTCTTTTTTATGGCAGAGTAGTATTCTATGGTGTATATATACCACAGTTTCCTTATCCAATCATTGATCGATCGACATTTAGGTTGGTTCCATATCTTGGCTATTGTGAACAGAGCTGTGATGAACATGGGAGTGCAGGTATCCCTCCAATGTGATGATTTCCATTCCTTAGGGTATATACCGAGAAGTCGGATGGCTGGATCAAATGGAGGATCTATCTGTAGTTGTTTGAGAAACCTCCACACTGTTTTGCATAGTGGTTGTACTAATTTACAGTCCCACCAACAGTGTAGGAGCGTTCCTTTCTCTCCTCATCCTTGCCAGCATTTGTTATTCTCTGTCTTTTTTGATTACAGCCAGTCTAACTGGGTGAGATGATATCTCAATGTAGTTTTAATTTGCATTTCCCTGATGACTAGTGATGTTGAGTATTCCTTCATGTACCTATTGGCCATTTGTATGTCTTCCTTTGAAAAATGTCTATTCTATTCCTTTGCCCATTTTTAAATTGGGTTATTTGTTTTTTTTACTGTGTAATTGCTTGAGTTCCTTGTATATTATGGATATTAATCCCTTGTCGGATGCATAGTTAGCAAAAATGTACTCCCACTCTGTAGGCTGTTGTTTCATACTCTTGATTGTTTCCTTTGCTGTGCAGAAGCTTTTTAGTTTGACATAGTCACATTTGTTTAATTTTTCTTTTGTTGCTTGTGCTTTTGGGTTCATGTTTATAAAGTCTTTTCCCAGACCTAGTTCCTGAAGTGTTTCACCTATATTTTCCCTTAGTAATTTTACAGTTTCAGGTCTTATGTTTAAGTCTTTAATCCATTTTGAGTTAATTTTAGTAAATGCTGAGAGGTGCATGCCTAGTTTCATTCTCCTGCATATGGATATTGAAGTTTCCCAGTACCATTTGTGGAAGAGGCAGTCTTTTCCCCAATGTATGTTTTTGTTCCCTTTGTCAAATAGCAGAGGAGGTGAAAGATCTCTACAATGGGAACTACAAACCACTATTGAAAGAAATTCAAGAAGACACAAAATGATGGAAAGACATTCCATGCTCTCGGACTGGAAGAATTAACATTGTGAAAATGTCTATACTACCCAAAGTGATCTACAGATTCAGTGCAATCTTCATCAAAATACCCATGACATTCTTCATAGAAATGGAAAAAACAATCTCAACATTCATATGGAACAACAAAAGACCCTGAATAGCCATAGCAATCCTGAGCAAAATGCATAAAGCCAGAGGCATAACACTACCCGACTTCAAGTTATACTACAAAGGTATGGTAACCAAAACAGCATGGTAGTGGCATAAAGATAAGACACTCAGACCAGTGAAGCAGAATATCTCTAAAAAAAAGAAAGTCCCAGAAATCACCCCTCTGGGAATAGTGTTAAGATAAATTTAGCACTATAGCTGCTTTAATGCCTAAACTGCTTCACCTACTTCCTTCTGTTTCCATGAGGGTGGTGGAGAATTTAAGGGGTAAAGATTAATTATTGGCTTTTTCCTACTGCCTTGTCTTACTCTTGTTGCCTCCAACATCTCTCAGAGAACCAGGTGCTGATGGAAAAACTCACAATCTGCTGTTTCAAGCACCAATTTCCCTGAGCAACTGCGGGCTTAGGTGATGGGGAAGAGTTGCTCTTTCATACAGTTGTCTTTTGATTGAGTTGGGTGCTGAGAGATTGTGCAGATAAAGTTAGCAAAATTTTGTGTCTCATGCAGAAACTAGAGAGTTTATGCCGAGACTTCTGCTCCCTCTGAGACAGCTGCTGTGTTCCACACAGCCATTACCATTATGCACAGCTGGCTACTCTATCATGCATGAATGTTTCATTGCATCAACTCCCTGAAAAATTATTCTTTTCATTATCTATAAGAGCTTATTTTGTTCTCTCTGTACAGCTTCAAGAAGCTGTGGGCTATGGGTTCCAAACTTGTCTCTAATTCTTTATAGTTACTGACTTGGTGACATCATAAATGCTGACCATGATTGACCTGAAAATCCATCTTTGTACTTTTTCTAGATGTCTTCTAGAAGTTCATCCATTGAAAACCCAAATTACCTGTTTGGGATATCACTGCTCCCAGGAGCAATTTCCAATTCTAATCAACCAATTCCTTCTCCCAGTGCCACCAGCAAATTTTTATGGGGAGGTGCTATGATTTGAATGTTTGTCCCCTCCAAAGATCATGTTGGAACTTAATTCTCAATAAAGTATTTGAAAGGTGGGGCCTTTAAGAGGTGAATGAATGGTGAAGAATATGCCTTCATGAATGAACTAATCTATTCGTGGATTAATGAGTTAATGGTTAGTGGGTAATCGTGGAGTAGACTGGGGGCTTTATAAACATGAAAACATGTGAAAATGCTCTTCCCTCCCCTTGCCATGTTATACCCTGCATTTCCATGGGACTCTGTAGAAACCTCCCTCCAAGAAGAAGTCCCAAACCAGATGTGCATCCTGGACCTTGGACTTTCCAGCCTCTGAAACTGTAAGAAATGAATTCCATTTCTTAATAAATTACCTGGTTTCAGGTATTCTAGTATAAGCAACAGAAAACCGACTAATACAGGAGGTTTAGAGAGGAAATAATTTATATGAAAGACATTTGAAAGGCAGAAAAGGCAGAATTTAGTGACGAGTTGGATGTGGGGCATGGCAGACTGGAAGGAGTTAAAGTCAACTTTCTAGACTCTGGTATAGGCACGTTGGTAGAAGACAAATGATAGGAATTCAAGAGGTGTGGAAGAAGACAGTCAACTGGATTTAGTAACCTTCAAGATAATATTTCAAAATTCATGCTATATGTTCAGCTTCAAAAGGGTAGGGTGAAAGAGAGAAGATCGGCCAGGATATTGGCAGAAAGGAAAGAAATGAAGGCACTAGGAAAAGATGAAACCGCTTTGGATGATATTTTTGGTGGATGCCACCTGAGGCACTTGCCAGAGTTTCCACCCAAGTGATAGTATTCAAGTGTCTAGGCCAAAAGTGTCTTTCTATAACAGTAGAGAACTGTTACTTGATCATGTAACACAGGTCTGTGCTTCACCCTGCTTTTAATGAGTTCAAATAGCAAGATGGAAATGAGAAAGTGAGACCTAGAAGATAAGGATACATGATCTGAGAATAAGATAATGAAGTTTCAGAAGTGGAGCATTTCTAGATTATTTAAGGAGTGACATGAAGGTGAAGAACATTGGAAACATAGGACATCAAGGAATTGCGAGTCTAGGGTATTAGACAGTTCATTCTCATGGGGGATTATATTAAACAAAAGGACAGGTAGAAACTGAACAAAGAACCATAAATAAGGCAAAAAATACAAAATTCCTCTTTTGAAGGTATCTAGGGTAACAGGAATAAAATGAATTACTGTGAGGAAAAAAAGAATATGATATTCCACAGCAGCCCTGTCCAATAGAACTTTTTGCAGTGATGGAAATGTTCTATAATTGTGCTGTCCAGTGTAATAGTTACTAGCCACATGTGATACTGAGCAATTGAAATATGACTAGTTTAACTGAGGAACTAAATTTTAAAAACTATTTAATTTAATCTTAACTTTAATAACCACATTAGGCTAATGGCTGTCATATTGGACAATGCAGTTCTGCAGATTATGAAAAACAATGAACTGAAACAGTAAGGGTGAGGAAGTACATTGCTGACTCTATCACCAAAGTGGACAGCAGGATACAAGTAAAATTCACAATCTCTTCCACTTATTCTTTCTAGCCTTCTTACTATCTACCCTACTCCTTTATAGGTACAATGTCATAAAGACTAAAGAGTTAGCTATGTTTAGGGAGCAGAGATAAAGTATGCTGTTGATAATTACAAGCTCTTTTTAAGTTGGTGCTGTTGATGAATATGTGTTTTTTTAATCTTTATATATACTACTTCTTCTGCCAGAATTTCCTCAAGCTCCTATGTAGATCAGCAATTGCCAGAGTTTGTTCCATGGAACTGTAGGGGTTCCCAGGATCCTTTAAGGGGGTCCACTGGATTAAAAATATTTTCAAAATATAGTACGTATAATTTGACTTTTTTTTTTTT
The DNA here is from genome assembly GCF_027409185.1 of Cynocephalus volans. Classification (NCBI taxonomy): domain Eukaryota; kingdom Metazoa; phylum Chordata; class Mammalia; order Dermoptera; family Cynocephalidae; genus Cynocephalus; species Cynocephalus volans. Next base: position 105,730,233 of record NC_084461.1, read on the forward strand.
ATTGTGCTGACATTTACAGTGATTTTTTGAAAACAATGACAGATAAAACAACGCCAGTTAAGGCCATGGCACCAAACTATACAAAGCATTGTTGCATTCTTTACTGCCGGGCACTTGTAGTTTTTGTTTGTTTGTTTGTTTTGTTTTTTTAAAGGCAATTTTATTTAAGAATGTCTTTAATGGCGCAATAAAATTACTAATTTTATTAAATTTTGACTCAATTACTCAACTTTCCAATATTCTGTTTGTCAAAATGGCAAGTACAAATAAAGCACTTACACTGGACACTGAAATACAATGACTATCCTCAAAACATTGAACTATTGTTTGCGTTGTGAACTGAATGCCATTTTTACTTAAAAGAATAACTGAAAATTGGAAAATGAACAAAGTGAAACTATCACTTTGAGGAAAACAATTAATAATATATATGACCAAGGGTAAAATTTGAGCTTTGACATGAGAATTTGAATTTTGAGAAACTTTTATTTTCCACTGTGAGCTTGACTGTTTCTCAATACAGTACTTAAAGACTTTTCTGAAGATATTGGTGATGATATTAAAGAATGTGATTTTTAAAATATTGTATAGTGAAATGTGTCAAAATTTGGAACATGTGCATAACTCCATAAATGAATATTTTCTACATGACCAGTGCACAATAATTCATGGGTAAATATCAAAGTGTGAGACAGGACAGTGTATTTTAATGAAACAGAGTAAAAAAGGTTTACTGCTATGGTTTCAGAATGCACATTAAAACGAAACTGTAAGAATTTACCACTTGTCAAGTTTTAATGTAATATCAAAGAATATTATTTTCAATTATCCGAAAAAGATATTAAAATTATCTTCTCTTGTTCAGCTACACATCTGTGTGAGATGGGGCTCTCACCAGAAAACAAATTTGTCAGCTCCTTGATCTTGGACTTCCCAGCCTCCAGAAATGTGAAAAATAAATTTCTTTTGTTTATTAGCCACTCAATTTATGGTATTTTGTTATAGCAGCCTGAAAAGACTTAGCCAATGAAAAATATCATGTTGAAGGACCTTGTCCTCCCCCAGAAAACAGGAAATATCATCACCTACTAATAGATAAAAGAGAAAGGAAACTTGGAATCATGGCCATCATGAAACAGTGCTAGAAAGCAAATGGAGACATTAAAAGGCTTGCGGAGCATCAGAGGAAGTATGGTCATAATTAGATAACTCAGGAGTTTATTAGAACTTCTCTGACTCTTTCATGGCTGTCTCTAGTAGTATAGGACAGAGAAGATTACTCAGAGTAAAGGTAACACTCAAAACTAGTATAGCCAAAGACATCAAAAAGAGAGCTTGTGAGCAGCTTGGGTAGTCATGGGACTCTTACAAGGGAGTTCCAGAAAGAGATTTGTTTGTTTGCTTTATTTAACGTATTTGATTGTCCAGTCAGTGTAAGGCAAATTAAATTGATAACTTACTCTGGCAAATAATTGGTGTATGTTAAAGTCTTTGATGTCTGGTTATTGTCTAGTTAAGAATATTGTCTAGTTAGTTAAGAATAATAAGCAATTTCACTAATTATGACTCCAATTACAATTCTTTCAGAAAAGATAAGAAGACCGTAGGATAAAACATCCCTATGATTTAACTATAGAAGAAGAGTATTGGAGGCTGGCATCTTATGGAGTTCTTTTCATCAACAATCACCCTCAAGTGGCATTGATGGAGGCACAAAAGTTAACTAAGTTATAGTATTTTATAATATATATAAACTGGATCTCATAAATTAATTACCATATTATTTTCACTTGTTTTGAAAATGAGTCCATTTTTATTTCCATTTTGTTATTCAAAAAACTGTTAACCTAAGGGCTTGGCTATTTCCACCAAAAGGGACTTTTGACTGTTTTTTAATTAGCTGTCACCTCCTCCAGTGAGCCTTCCTTGATTTCCCAGTGCTAGGTTGAGGTGCCTTTCTACTGAGTTTCCATAGCACACTATGCCAACCACTATCTTGGGAAGTTTCAAACAATGTTATAAGCATTTATTCACTTTACTGCATCTCTCAGACAAAAAAAATTCCTAAATGGCAAGGTATGTATTTTATTTATTATATCATTCTCAGAACTAAGCACAGTACCTAAAAACTACTATGTAATTAGTAAATATTTTTAATCGAATTAAACACCAAACAATAAGAAAAAGAAATATTTAAACAAGTCACAATAGCTTTAAGTTGATCATTCCAAGCTAAATAAAGGGGCAGAACGGCACACAGTGACAAGCTTCAGCACTTATATTTTCAGGCGAAAACGCAACAGCTCTTTATTGTGTGGCTGCAGGAGACTTTGAATGAAGGGTTATGCGGATGGTCAATAAATCCATAATCTTTTATTATTGTTTAAGCATCTGGGGTCATGTGTTAACTAACAAACATGGTCAGAGTTTTTGCTTAAACACTTATAATATTTTGTATCACCTTTCTCCTAATTGGAAACAAAGGCTCAACTAGCCAAAGTACCTATAAGGCCACGGTAAATTGTCAGGCATCTGTCTTTGGATATTTGTTTAAATTAGAGGAAATATTCACCTAGTTCTACCTTTGAAACTTTTAGATATTTATGGGGGATTTTTAATGATGTTTTTGGATATGAAACACATGCAGTAGGTACATTATTCAAAGGTTATAGAAGAATATGCATAATAGAGAAAGTCTCTTTTTCCTCCCCATTGCCCAGCCACATGGGCCCTATGCATTGAAGGCAAACACTGATAAGGATTTTATAGATCATTTGTAAAATGTGAAATTAATTTAGGTAGACTATATTTTTTAAAATAAGTTCTCTCTTTCTCACATATTTTACACATTGCATATGCCAGGCCAAGTCTATCTCACCTTTTATATCTCATTTGGAATGGCACATTCTTAGGGAGAACTTTCCTGCCCCCTCACTAGGGTTTAACATTCCTCTGCTATTTCATCCCATAACTTCAGATAGTACATATTTCACAATGTGCATCAAACCCACAATTTATTATACAATGTCTTCTTTTTATACTGGACTATGATTTTTATGAAGGGTAGGGAATATGTGTGTTATTCATTGGTACATGCTTACTATTGTGCACTACCTTGGACAAGTTTGATACGTAATGAAGTCTTGGTGAATGGATGTCAAGTGTGAGTTAATCTACGTGTAAAAATATAAACAGTTCAAAAAATGGAAACTAGACTAGATCTTTTAAATAGAAAATAAAATTCAGGGAATTGTTTACATGGGTGATAGAAGAGCTGGTGAGTCAATCAGGCAGAATGAGGCAAACTGGAGACTAATATCAGCTGTAAAGAGTACGGGCAAAGGGAAGCAACGGTGATACCAGATCTAGAAGCTTGGCTATCCAAGGGGAGCTAGAACCTTGGCCAGCAACAGTCAGATCCTGGAGAAGGGCTGTTCTGCATAAGTTGAGGAGACACAGCCACATCCAGGGATGGGGCTGTGGTATCTAACCCTCCCCTAGCAGAGGAGCAAATACTCTGGTTTCCCTCTTACTCCCACCATCCAGTTTTCACCATTGGCTAAACCTGCCCAGAAGCCAGTTAATAAGAGAAGCTAGGTGGCAAAAAATGGCATTCCCTGTGATATGGAACAGAGTAGGGGAAAGGGCAGGAACAGCATTAGTGGAGTCACAAACAAATACCTAGTACAATTGACCCTATAATCTACCTGACAGACTGATTTCTGGAGGAGCCAGCCTGTGACCAGTGGGACACCTAAGTGATTCAGTATAGATAAATTAAGTGTAGATGTCTTTTCTGACATTGTCGTTTCAAAAGAGGAAGGAATAAAATACTTCTATTTCAAAATAAAAGTGTTATACAGACATTAAACCTATGCATGTTCAAAAGATGTTCCTTGCATAATATACGGAAAAACACATCTTGAGTATTGAGAAAAATGGATTATTTCCATAGCAAAAGAGAAACATGGTGAGAGTAATCAGTTCTGTCATGTAGAGTAAGTAAGGCTGCTAGAAGCACAAAGCACAGAATGGCAAAAGTATTTGCTTTCACCTAGGTGGAAAACATTTATACTTTCTGGAATATAAAAATGTATGATCATAAAAGATCTTATGTTTTTCTGAAATCAACTTTGTCGTCCAAGTAATAGATTTCAACCATCAGAGAAAAATTCCAGACTCTTTCTTCATTATTTCATTAATAAAGAGCTAGAAAAGAAATGAGAAAAACATAGTCGATCACATAAATATGGAGGGTTTTTAATAAGTACACTCTGTCTCTAGAGTAAAGAACATATTAGGGTAAGGAGGATGTGGCCCAGCCTTTGGTAATAAACAGTCATGTGTTAGTGTGTTTTTATATTAGTGCTGGGAAGTATCCAGGGAAAGAAGCAAAAAACACAGATAATGGCTTAATTCTGTCTCCTGGTAGAAACTCCTATGAAAAAAGTTTTGCAAAAAAAGTGGCTGATTTGAATATGTGCTATCCAAATAATCTAGTGGCCTACCTTAAAATTTCTGGGCACTTGATGCAAGCTCATTAAGTAAATGATCGATTGAATATATGGAATATTACAGATGGATCATTTCTTAGAGATTATCAAGTAAAATGTCTTCATTATTCATAACCAGTTAAAAAAAAACCTTTTAAACTCCAAATATATATTATTTCTGTACCTTTTTATGAATGATGTATTTCAGAATAAAAAATACCATTGCCAACATCAGCAAGAAATCCCCCCAAAAAACAAATAGAGTTTTTTTTTCTTAACTCGTAGACTAACAGTTAAGAGTGCTGGCTTTGTAGTCAATCAAAGTTAATATTAGTTTCAGAGCTCTGCTACTTTTCCTTTTGTGACAATACACAATTAATTTATTTTCTCAGTTTTCTCTTCTGTACATAAGGATAAATGTATTACCTAACTCATAAGATGTTAGTAAGGATGATATGAGCTAACACACATAAAGCACTAAGGAGTCCGTAGTAAGAGCTCAATACATGTATCTTATTCTTGTTCTGAAACACTCCCTGACTTTCCATGAAGCACTGATTAGCCAAGTATTTGAGTTGAAAATATGGCCTAAATCCCTGTGGAGACATAGGAGGAGGCAGTAGTCATTCACTCACTCTTGTGATGTTTTCTTCATGATTCATTTTGATATCTTTCCAATAGTATGGTACTATCATGGTGGTTTTCTTCTCAAAAAAGTCTTGATTTATCGTTCTCTGATCACTTCTATTACCCATAATAAACAGGCTACTCAACAGCACACTGACCACTGAAATCTTTGTCTAGACAAAGGACTTTGTAATTAGGCCTTCATTAAAGATGTAAAAATGGGGAGCGTCAGCAGGAACAGTGCTCCCTGGCTAGGCGGCTTCTGCAATGGGTTGTGCATATGAGTATCTGTGGACTTTCTGTGCCATCTTGATCACACAAAATAAGCAAGAAAAGGCAGCATTTAGTAAGATGCTTTGTACATAATTGGTGCACACGAATTTCTGTTAAATACACTGGATTAAAAGATACGTAGTTGAATGTGTGCCAAGCATAATTTTTCTTTTTAAAAGATGACCAGTAAGGGGCCGGCCCGTGGCTCACTCGGGAGAGTGTGGTGCTGATAAAAGATGACCAGTAAGGGGATCTTAACCCTTGACTTGGTGTTGTCAGCACCACTCTCTCCCAAGTGAGCTAACCGGCCATCCCTATATAGGGATCCAAACCCATGGCATTGGTGTCATCAGCACCACACTCTTCCAAGTAGGCCACGGGTCAGCCCTCAGCATAATTTTTCTGAAGGTCATGGCAAACATATCAAGGAATTTCCAAATACTTAGCACTCAATCAGAAAATATCCATATCCATATATATATATATATGTATATAAAATATCAGTAGTCATCATAAAAAAAAAAAGGAGGGTGGTGCAGGAAGGCATCACTAGAAAGATGCTGTTTGTCTTTTTGTTTTGTTTTGTTTTGTTTGAGACCAGTAAGGGGATCACAACCCTTGGCTTGGTGTCGCCCGCACCATGCTCAGCCAGTGAGCACACTGGCCAGAAAGATGCTATTTGAATAATGGCTATGAAAAGGTGAGGAAGTAAGTTGTGAGTCTATGTGGGAGAAAAGCATTTGATTTCTGGGTTCTCTATTCCATTCCATTGATCTGTGTGTCTATTTTATGCCAGTACCATGCTGTTTGGGTTATTATAGATTTGTAATATAGTTTCAAGTCAGGTAGTGTTATGCCTCCAGCTTTATTTATTTTTGCTCAGGATTGCTTTGGCTATGCATGGTCTTTTGTTGTTCCACATAAATGTCTGGATAGCTTTTTCAATCTCAGAGAAAAATGTCCTTGGAATTTTGATGGGGATTGCATTGAATCTGTAGTTCACTTTGGGTAATATGGACATTTTCACAATGTTAATTCTTCTGATCCAAGAGCATGGGCTATCTTTCCATCTTCTTGTGTCCTCTTTAATTTCTTTCAACAGTGGTTTGTAGTTCTGTTCATAGAGATTTTTCACATCCTTGGTCAGCTTTATTCCTAAGTATTTTATTTTTTTGGTGACTATTGTAAATGGGCTAGCCTTCTTGATTTCTTTTTCCACATGTTCACTGATGTAGTATAGAAATGCTACTAATTTTTGTGTGTTGATTTTGTATCATTTATTTTAAATTAAATATAAAATATTTCATTTGCTGAAATCATTTATCAACTCTAGGAGTTTTTTATAGAAGCTTCAGGCTGCTCAATATATAGGATCATATCATCCGCAGAAAGAGACAGCTTGACTTCTTCCTTTCCTATCTGGATGCTGTTTATTTCCTTCTCTTCTCTGATTGCACTGGCTAGTACTTCCAACACTATGTTGAATAGGAGTGGTGAGAGTGGGCATCCTTTTCTAGATCCGGTTTTCAGCATGATATTGGCAGGGGGCTTATCATATCTGGCTTTAATTACGTTGAGATACTTTCCGTCTATGCTTAACTTGTAGAGAGCCTTTATCATGAAAGAATGTTGAATTTTGTCAAATGCTTTTTCAGTGTCAATAGAGATGATCATGTGGTTTTTGTCTTTGCTTTTATTAATGTGGTGTATCACATTTATTGATTTGCATATGTTGAACCAACTTTGCATCCCTGGGATGAATCCCACTTGGTCATGGTGTATAATTTTCTGTATGTTTTGCTGTATTCTGTTAGCTAGTATTTTATTGAGGATTTTTGCATCTACATTGATCAAAGATATTGGCCTGTAGTTTTCTATTTTTGATGCATCTTTTTCTGCTTTTGATATCAGGGTGATATTTGTCTCATAGAATGAGTTTGGGAGGATGGCTTCTGTTTCAATCTTTTGGAATAGTTTGTAGAGAATTGGTATCAGTTACTCTTTGAAGATTTGTTAGAGCTCTGCAGTGACCCCATCCAGTCCTGGGCTTTTCTTTGTTGGGAGCCTTCTTATAACAGCTTCAATCTCTTTGATTGTTATTGGTCTGTTCAGATATCTTCTTGGCTCAGTTTTGGTAATTTTTATGCATCCAGAAATTTATCCATTTCCTCCAGATTTTCAAATTTGTTGGCATATAGATGTTTATAGTAGTCTCTAATGATTCCTTGTATTTCCGAGGTGTCAGTTGTATTATCATATTTTTCATTTCTAATTTTTGTTATCTGGGTCCTCTCTCTTCTTTTCTTAGTTAATCTTGATAAACATTTGTCGATTTTATCTATCTTTTCAAAAAACCAACTTTTTGTTTCATTGATCTTTTGTATTGTCTTTCATGTTTCTATTTCATTTCGTTCTGCTCTGATCTTATTTCTTTCCATTTACTAACTTTGGGTTTGGATTGTTCTTGTTTTTCTAGATCTTTAAGGTGAAGTGTTAGGTTATTTATTTGCCATCTTTCCATTCTTCTGAAGTAAGCATTTAATGCTACAAATTTCCCCCTTCATACTACTTTTGCAGTGTCCCACAGGTTTTGATATGATATGTCATAATTTTCATTAGTTTCAAGAAATTTTTTGATTTCCTGTTTAATTTCTTCTTGGACCCACTTGTCATTAAGTAGAATGTTGTTTAATTTCCATGTTTGTATAGTTTTCAGAGTTTTGTTTATTATTGATTTCTAACTTTGATCCATTGTGATCAGAAAAAAATACATGAAATAATTCCAATTTTTTTGAATTTATTAAGACTTGCTTTGTGATCTAACATGTGGCCTATCCTGGAGAATGTTCCATGCACTAATGAGAAGAATGAACATTTTTAGGTTGTTGGATGGAATATTCTGTTGATATCTGCCAAATCCAATTGGTCTAAAATATTGTTCAGATCTTGTGTTTCTCTGTTGATTTTTTGCCTAGATGATCTGTCTGATGATGTGAGTGGGGTATTCAGGTCCCCCGCTATTATGGTGTTAGTGTCTATCTCTTTCTTTAGATCTAATAGTGTTTTCTTTGTAAATCTGGCTGCTCTGACATTGGGTGCATATATCTTTATGATTGTTATGTCTTCTTGATGAATAGATCCTTTTATCATTATATAGTGGCCTTCTTTATCTCTTTTTATAATTTTTGCTTTAAAGTCTATTTTATCTGATATAAGAATAGCTACTCTAGCTCATTTTTTCATTTCTGTTTGCATGATATATCATTTTCCATCCTTTCGCTCTTTATCTGTGTGTGTCTTTACAGGTCAAGTGGGTCGCCTGAAGACAGCACATTGTTGGGTCCATCTTTTTAATCCAGTTAGTCAGTGTATGTCTTTTGAATAGACTGACTAACTAATTTAATTCCTTTATATTTAGAGTTATTATTAAAAGGTGTTGATTTACTCCTAGCATTTTACTGATTTTTGTTTAGATGTCTTAAGTATCTTTTGTTCCTTTCTGATTTTCTGTTTGTCTTCTGTATTTGTTGGTTTCTTGGGGTGATAGATAAACTATTTTTTTTTCTCTTTTGGTAGCATTTTTGTTTTTGCTGATAGGTATTGTTCTTTCTTGTGCATTCATGGCAGTGATGGTTGTTTTTCAGGTATCAAACCCAGCACTTCCTTGAGAATTTCTTGTAGGGCTGGCCATGTGGTAGTGAACTCCCGCAGTTTTTGTTTGTCTGAGAAATGTACTGTTTGTCCTTCATTTCAGAAGGATAGCCTTTCTGGATAAAGTGTTCTTGGCTGGCAATTTTTGTCCTTCGGTGTTTTGAATATATCATCCCATTCTTTTCTGGCTTTTAGGGTTTCTGATGAAAAGTCTGATGTTATTATGATTGGCGCTCCCTGATAGGTGACTTGCCACTTCTCTCTTGCAGTTTTTAAGATTCTCTCTTTTTCTTTGCATTTTGTCAGCCTGAGTATCACGTGTCTTAGAGAGGACCTTTTTGGGTTGAATGTGTTTCATGATCTTTGGGCTTTCTGAATCTTGAGATCTGTGACTTTCCCTATACCTGGGAAGTTTTCTGCTATTATTTTATTAAGTATGCTTTCGATGCCATTTCCTTTTCCTCCCCTTTTGGAATACCCATGATTCGGATATTTGAGCGCTTAAGTTTGTCAGTTGTCTCTCTTAGATTTTCTTCATCTTTTTTTATTCCTTTTTTTTTTCTGATCTGCTTGTGATATTTCAAACAGCCCGTCTTCAAGGTCAGAAATTCTCTCTTCTGCTTGTTCAAGTCTGCTGGTTAAACTCTCTTTTGTGTTTTTTATTTCATTGAATGAATCCTTCAGCTCCACAAGCTCAGCTACATTCTTTTTCAAGGCATTAATTTTTTTGTATATTTCTTCTTTCAGATCCTGTATACTTTTTTCTCATTTCATTGTGCTGTCTAATTGAGTTTTCTTTTGTCTCATGTAGTTTCCTTAGAATAGTTACTCTAAATTCTGTGTCTGTCATTTCAAAGACTTTCTGTTCTATAGGCTCCAGTGCTTGAGAGTTATTAATTTCCTTTGGTGGTGATGTACTTTCTTGATTTTTCATATTTCTGGTACCTTTCCTTTTGTGTTTTGTCATTGTGGCCAGCAGTATCACAGTACACTCATTTCACCCTGATGTCTGGCTTGGATTCTGAAGGGACTGCCCTTTCTGGGCAGCAGAAACTAGCCTGGGCCAGAAGTCCTGCCCTACCTGCCTTCTCCAGCTGGGCTGGCTCAGGTTGTGGGGGCTCAGAGCCTCTTAAATCACTCTCAGAGGTGGGCACTGGCCTCAGCCAGAAGTCCCACCCACCTGCCTTCTCTATCTCGGCTGGCTCGGGGTGTGGGTGCCCCAAGGCTCTTAGGTCTCTCATGGCAATGGGACCAGCCTGGCCCAGAATTCCTGCCCCACCTGCCTTCTCCAGGGTGGCTGGCTTGGGGTGTGGGGGCTTGGAGCCTGTAAAGTCACTCTTGGAGGTAAGGACCAGCCTGGGCCAGAAGTCCCCCCCCCAACCTGCCTTCTCCGGCTCCGCTGGCTTGGGGTGTGGGACTGAGGAGGCTGTTAGGTCTCTTCCAGTGGTGAGACTGGCCTGGGCCAGAATTCCCACCCCACCTGCCTTCTTTGGGATGGCTGGCTCGGTGTGTGGGGGCTCAGAGCCTCTTAAGTCACTCTTGGAGGTGTGAACCAGCCTGGGCCGGAATTCCCACCCTGCCTGCTTTCTCCGGCTCAGCTGGTTCAGAGCATGTGGGCCCAGAAACTCTAGAGTCTCTCTATGGAATGGGGAGCAACCTGAACTGGGATCCCACAGTGGGCGGCTCCTGTCTGCTCTAGTGCAGACCTCGGGTCCTCCATCACTGCTTCTCAATAGCTGCAAATTGGTTGCTCTGTGGGAAAGAGCAACACCAGGAACTGACTACTCTGCCATCTTGACCGGAACCCTTGGATGACTCTTATAAACTTGGAACAGGCAGCAGCCCACATTGAGTCAGAAATGGCAGAACTACTATGGGAAAACATGCAAGAATGAATCAAAAGGCTCAGAGAAGGCCATGTACTAGATTATATGTTGAGTAACATTGGAAGACATGCCAGCTGAATATGCCAAAGCAATAAAGAATACACTGCTGAGAAAAGCACCAGCATTTCTGAGTTCCTCAGTAATGGTTGTTCTCTGTGTGACAGGGTGGATAGTAGGAGAGTCTGTTACCTCCTCTTAACAATGAAGATGATCTCAGAAGAGCAGAGGTTAGGGAGTAGCACTGAACCATTAGAAGCAAGGTGAGTGTAATGATCATGATGGGCATCTAAATTAGAATGGAAGACCTGAGACTTGGGACATCTGACCCAGAAAATGACTTATAAAGCACAGTGTACCAGAGGCAACCTGCAAGGATGCTGATTTTATACAGAAACAAAAACCTTGGTGGTGCAATTCATGTTTTAGAGTTCTTTGTGGGACCAGATTGGGTCTCACTAACACATTAGAAATTTCCAGAAACTACATTTCTTATGGACTGGATGTATCCCCTTAAGATTCACAAGTTGAAGCACTAACACCAAAGTGATGGTATTTGAAGATAGATCTTTGGGAGGTAATAAGGATAAGATGAGGTCATAAGGGTGGGGCCCTCATGATGGTATTAGTGCCCTTAGAGGAAGAGACACTGGAAGGCTCTTCATCTTCCAACACACACACAAAGAGGAGGTCATGTGAGCACATAGAGATGACAGCTGCCCACAAGTCAAGAGAGGAGGCTTCAGAATGAAACCTAGCTTGCTGGCACCTTGATCATGCACTTGGCAGCCTCCAGAATTGTGAAAAATAAATTTCTGTTGTTTAAGCCAGCCAGTCTGTGGTATTTTGTTATGGCAGCCCAAACTAAGACAACATCTTTGCCTGGTTTCTTCATACTTTGTCCTTCTTTCTTCACATCCTTGAAGGCTCCTCCTGACAGCATTCTCTCAATCAAGAATCCCAATCTCAGCTCCTAAGGAACTCAACTTAGGATAGTAATGTTTATTCACTTATTTATTTAGCATATACCATGTGCTAGATGTACCCACACTGAGTACGCAATGTTGAAAAAGATGAGCATTTTAGCTGGCCTCACAGGGATCAGGAGCTAGTGGTCTCGTTAGCATTATTTGCTATGCATTTTATTAATGAAATTTGTTAGTAGTTTATGAAAGTACCTTTGTTAGTTTCATAATTATCTTTAAAAATTTTTGATGTGAGTTTCTGGATTTATAATATTCTGACATAGCATATGTCATATAATATCTGCTTTAGGAAAAATGTATTATAAGCTTAATACATGTTTATATATCTCACAGAAATATTCAAAGATAAAGCATATTATCTGACTTTTCAAACAGTTTGTTATTATACTTCTCTGGTCATGTTCCATAGTTGCCATATTTTCTTATTTCTGGTTGATATTGCCATAAAGATTTCTTTTAAAAAAAGTATTTGCCTGATTTCTTTATTAAACTATTTCTTCAAGCATTCTCGTCCTTATTTTTTATAATTTAATGGTTTTCTTTACTTGTTTTGCAGTATTTAATCATAGTCCCCATGCTCTTCGGTCCCCACTGCCCTATCCTTGTTTCAGGAGATGTACATTCTAGCGCAGGGTTTGCCAACAATCAAGGTATATCAGTGGTCCTGCTCTTTCTACATTCCTCTTGGTTGCTATTGAGGACCTGAGTACATATCTCAGGTATAACCATAAGGCAGGTTGTAATACATGATTCCAGGATAATTGTTAGTGCTTAGGTAGCAATTACTTGGTGCATTTCTCCCTTAAGAGATGGTCTTATTTTATCTTCTGCCTGTCTTCTCATACTTCAGACTTCAATACATACTCTTTATCTCAAAATACACAATTTCTAGAATGCAGAGCTATCTCATGTTCCTTTCCTTGCTTAGTTCATTTTATTTTTGAGGACCCTACCCTCGATTTAACCTCCTGAATCCTACCAGGATTTCAGTCTGCCACCACCTGTATCTTCTCTTTCACAGAGCTGTCCTATTGTTTTCTGTCAATCATAGCCTCTGCATAAATGTGGAGCTATGCAAGTGGGCATTAGCAGTATTCTGATCACATTAAAAGAAATTCTCAACAGTAGATAGAGGGGCTGGTTTTACCTAATACTCATGTTATTGTCTGTGGTCAGGTGCTGCTAGCAAGGAACTATTTAAAAATATAATCAACCAATTGCATTTTGAGAATTTTAAATGTAGTGTTAACTTTGGCTATTTTTCCAAAGGATAGAGACACATTCACACTTACCACATGCCCTGAGAGCATTCCTTAGGGATATGGTCAGCAACATTCCACCCTCTCCATGGCCCAGTGAGAATGTGTCCAACACGTCTTCTCAAGTCTTCTGTTTTATACAACTATGTTAGAGATTGGATGAATCCAACAGTGTATAACTTTATACAAAGTCATGCTAAAGATGGTTCTAAAAATAGGAATGTTGTGAGAAACCATATCAGTAGAGAGTTACATATGTCATTATAAAATATCTAAATGAGAACACTCAAATAGGAAGAACAAGCCAGCACAGCATGACAACAAACAAATAAACAAACAAAAACCAAAAATCTTGAGCTTCCAATAAAGTTTCTAAAATAATTAACAAGTAAAGTAATTTTAATATATTCTTTTCAAATTAATCATCAGTACAACTGACTATTCTCCTATGAAAACATATAAACACAGGAGTTAAAAATAATTCTACTGCATTTTAAAATATTTAATCCCATCTGTGATTATGTTGCCCAATCTCTTTTATTTGCTTTATGTTGCTTATGGAAGAAACAATTAACACTACTTATACACAATAAAGGTTTCCAAATACATCTAATTGCTTAGGAAAATAATCCGAACAAGGTGCATTTGATGGTAAAGTTATTTGCACAATTTAAATGTGAGTGCTGAAAAAAATCACAAGAAAAATATAAAATTTTGTGCACCTATAAAAACATGTTAGTTTGAACCATATAAACTTGCCAATATTCTACTGTTTTGACCTAATATGTGAGTGATTTATCAAATAAACTAGTTATAAATGCACTCACATTCTAGGATGGGCTGTGGGTAGGCAGATGAACCACCAGATACACACTATACTGTGTACACACACACACACACACACGCGCTCGCGCGCACAATTTTCTCATAATGGCTATCAACTTCAGATCAAGATTCACTCCTTTCCTAGAGTGAGTGACTTCCTCCAAGAGCTCTTATAGAATTTTTGCAAATAGGGGACTAACTTGTTGACCAGTCATACATGTTTGACTTTGTAGTGTATATAAGGCAGAGTGAGGTAAAAGATGGTACTTCCATATCGAGTAATTTGAAAAGGGTTTAATAAAGCGGTAGTTGACAAAAGTCTGCTTACAGTGTAGTGAAATCAAGAGGTGATGCAGAATCTCAGAAGAGGCGGAGGCCAGAAGGGAAGAGGGAGAAGAATGATAATCAGAGCCCAGAAAGGCCCTTGTCAACTGCTGAGTCTTAGTAATAGAGCCAGCCCTACTGGAAATATGCAAGGCAAGTGAACATTCTTCCTCCAGTCACTGTTACCTAAATCAATGTGGAAGATGGAGAGTAAAAGAACACAGGGATGTTGTAGTCTGTACAGGTGAGTCTCCTGTGCACAGACCACTGCAAAGAATAATGGATAGTGTGTCTGGTTTTATGAATTCAAACTCTTGCTCTGGTGACTCCCTCATCAGGTTTCATTTATTGACCCTCCTATCCCTACCTGTCATCCAGTATATGTTTTGTGACAGCAGAATAATTTCAGTAGAAAGTGATATAGGAGCCCTATTTTATTTTCAGGATTTTATCAGGATTATCCTTCCAAAGTTGACTGAAAAGGAATTAATGTTTGTACTATTTCAAAATAAAAATAACATTAAATTAATTTTATAGCAAATGATTTCTATCTGGATTTGGTGAAACACTAAAAAGATTAAAACGTGTGTCATCAGGTAAATATAAAATAGCATATACCCCTATTAGAATCAATATTGCATAAGTGAATGAGTTTTATGCTACAACTACTAAATAATAAAAATTCTGAGTCAGGAGGAAATTGAATCCAATGGAGACATTACAGTAGTATTTGGTACACAGTATGGCTTTCATGGCATTCCAACTATCAGTTCAGATGGCTATAAATTACCTGGCATTCACCCTATCGAAGAGAAGCTGACTGACTCTTACCGTGTGCTGCAGCATGGTAACGTGTCAATGTAGTCTAAGTCACGCTTTGTCTATTCACGTGCTGCTCCACCGAACAGCTTAGAAATGTCAGGAATGTTACTGAGCTGCCAATGTGTCAAATGCATGACAGAAAGAACATGGTGAAAAGCTTTCTCTTTTGTTTTCTTGGTTGCATTAGTGTATTCTGAGTTCCTTTATGGCTCCAGATGGGCACCACTTGAACAACTGCTTTTCCTTTTATAAAATATTGCCATGCCCTTATGACAGTAAAATATTCATTGTTGTAGGACGTACCATTCTAATACAAAATTGTTAACACAAACCTTTGAGGATTTGGTACTGTGCTTCAAAAATCTGAAATAGCCATAATCTTTAGAATTTCTTGACTAATTCTCAGGTTGAGGTTGAGAATGGAAGACTATTCCTTTAGTAATTCAAGCCAAATATCAATGTTCCAACCTTTCTTCCCCATGCCCAAATATTCTGTAGTAAGTAAACATATTATTAGGCACCTAAAAATAAGCAACTAAATTCTACCCTTCATGTTTCTGACCTGAATCAGAAAATACACAATTTTTTTTTTTTTGGTATTCTAGAATAGCAAAGAGATTGGAGGTGCAGAGCATAAAAGGCAAAGAGTCTAAGAAATGGTGTGTTGTAGGAGAAAGCTTAATGAGCAAGAATGAGGACACATGGCTCTGTTCTTGGGTATGTACACGGATAGTTGTATGATGTCTCTTAACTTCAGAAACCTTATCTAAAAATTGAGGATAATAGCACCTCTCTACTTTAGTTCATTGGATTATCCTGAGAATCAAGGGATATGATAACATGACATTGAAAAATGCTTGAAAAATAGTAGAGTTCTATACACATACAGCATGAATAAAAATAGCAGAATAAAATTTGTTATATGGAAATGTACATCGACATAAAGTTACTACTGAAACACACACACACGAACATAATTCCTGATAATGTCCTCCTAAACAGAATGATCCAGGATTACAGAATCAATCCTTTGGGAAAGCAAAATATTTGTATGATCAAGAGTAATCACTAGAAACTTATAGCACAGTATTTGCCAAAGTATGTTCCATGAAAATTCTATAAGCAGAGTTCTTATAGATGTTAAGTTA
Organism: Cynocephalus volans; assembly: GCF_027409185.1. Classification (NCBI taxonomy): domain Eukaryota; kingdom Metazoa; phylum Chordata; class Mammalia; order Dermoptera; family Cynocephalidae; genus Cynocephalus; species Cynocephalus volans. Next base: position 105,746,524 of record NC_084461.1, read on the forward strand.
AAAGAAAGAAGAAAAGAAAGGAAGGAAGGAAGATAAGGAAAGGAGGGAGGGAGAGACAAAAAGAAGGAGATTCCATGGTTAATTAAAATAAGTTTGGAATCTAAAATCAAATAGGTAAGATTTCTCAGACTTTACTGTCCTGATGTTAACCTCATCATTATGTAAGAGGAATATATAGTACTCAGAGTTTCCAAATTTTTTTGACAATTGAAACTGCTGGAACACACTTTGAAAAATGCTGTTATAGAAGGATTTGCTTAATCAAGCAATTTTGGAAAGCAGCCAAATGCAGGAACAGTGAAGGTGGCAGGTTTCTTGATGCTCAGAGAATATCAATCAAAACAAACACACACACACAAAAACAGTGACTAACATTTGTTCACTAATTCACAGATTACAAAACACTTCCACCTAATTACCTCTTTTGATTCTTAATCCACTTTTGCAAAATAGGTATTATACCCACATTTGCAGATAAAGAAGCAAATGCTGGTAGAGTTTCAGAGTCAAAGATCACATAGCTAGTGGCAGAACATGTTTAAAGCTAAGGTGTCCAACTACAGATCTGTTGAGTTTTCACCATAGCCTGCTGCTTTATTGTTTAGAGAGAGACAGAGACAGAGACAGAGAGAGAGAGACATTGAAGTACTTTGTACTAGTTTTTTAAAAATTCAAAGTAAGGGTTAGAGAGTTTTCCTCGTGGTAGGTCCTACATATACCTTCAAGGTAGTGGTTTCTAAAGAGAACAGTACCATCCTCTAGGAGGCCTTTTAGAAATCTGGGCAGTTGATGTAATTGGCATTCATGAGATCAGGGATGCTAAATATCTGTAATTATGTGGGAAAAACATATCATTTTCAAATGTCCTGCTAAACTATTAGCTAGTGCTAAGCATACCAAAAATACAGTCTAATAGGACTTTATGTATGGTAATACTAGAGAAGTTTTACAAAAAAATTAAATAAAATGCTAAGTAATATAGAAGAAGGTCATTATGATGGGATGCTATTATGGAGTATAGTCATGGTCTTAATATATATTAACACTGAGCATTCTGTCCTCTCAAATACAGTATTTATAAATACATACTAGGTTGAAAATAATTTCAATGAGTTAGAACAGTTATTGAAAAAGCAACCAAACTTCTTGTAAGTATGTAAAAGGATATTTTCAAAAAGTTTGATAGAATTAGAACAAAATATTATTAAAGTAGTGAAGATAACAAGGATTTGATTAAATTTCATTAATGGCGCATGAGTTGCCATCCTATGCAGACATATTAAAATTTTGAAACATAATAAGAAATATATGTTGTGAAAAATTACATATTGATTTTTTTGATACATTACCAAGTTGTGAGTAGGTTTTCAATCTTATTTTGATATTGTCTTTGGAGATCTCCTACACCACTTTCCTAGAGCCTCTAATGTTTATATTTCCTTCAGATATTTCAAAGTACTAAAGACTGACTCTATGTCTCAAGATGCAGGAAGCTTATAAGATAGAGATGGTTTTTATGATGCCTCATTAATATCCAGTGTTTTCAAAAAGAATCAGCTTAGTGACAGCTAGTGTTCTCTTGACTTATTTCTATCGTCCGAGGGTTCACATATGACTGAGCATCAGAAGGTCTGATTCTGTTCATTTGTTGACTCTGTGATCTCTGACTAAACATATAATTTCTCTAACTCAGTGTTTATATCAGTAAAAATAGATAATCTGGATTATATGGCATCTAAGGTAATTTCCAGTCCTGAAATTCTAAGATTTTAAAAAATCTTTCTAAAATTAGTGGTGCCCATTATAGTGCAAGTATTTGCTCCTTTTATGATGTTGACTACTCTGTGCAATAACTTTTAGAGTAATACCTGGTCTTTGAAAAGTACATTGTTTTAGTTCAACTCTCAGAAGGAGAATAGTACATGGTCATTTGATTTCACAGTATATGGAACATGCATTTAGCTTCTTTTTCCTTCAGTCCACCAAAATGCATCATTACCAGATTATGCATGACTTTTAATCTATTTCGAAACATTAAAATGAACACTTGCAAATAATATATACTCAAAATCTTAAAAGCAAACTTGACTTCTTTCTTATTGATATATTTAATTAGAGCATATGATTGATACCTCTTTTAATTCCGCAAAACCTATGAGTTATTTCCAATATGGCCCTACCACTCCCTAGTTTAGCCCTCAGGCTGTCCCTACAGCACATCCACAGCAAAGGCCCCATCTGATCAAGTTTTTCTTTCTCTCTCCCTACTCTTTTCTTTTATGCAAGACTCCAGCATTGGACCTTACAGCTTATAGATGAAAAATTCCAGATGCCTTCATTCACATATACATTCTATGTACTAGTCAATCTTCTGGCTTTATCTCAGTCTGTAAGAGATGTCACCATCTTCATGTAATTCTAGAAATCCTCTGGATGAACAATACCTGTCCTAGGTATCTCAGGTTGCCATAACAAAATACCATAGACTGGGTGGCTTAAACAACAGAGGTATATATTCTCACAGTTCTAAAGGCTGAAATGTTTAAGATCAAGGTGCTAGACAGTTTGGTTCCTCGTGAGGGATCTCTTCCTGGCTTGCAGACAGCTGTCTTCTCACTGTGTCCTCAGATGGCCTTTTCTCAGTGCATGCGTGTGTCAGTGGTGAGGGGGTTCTTCCTCATCTTACAAAGCCACTAATCCTGTAATGATGGCCCTATCCTTGTGACATCATCTAAGCTATACCTAAGCCCAAAGGACTCATCTCCAACTATCATCACATTGGGGGTTAGGGCTTTATTATACAAATTTGGGTGGGGTGACACAAACATTCAATTCATAACAATACCCTTTTATACATTTGAAGACTGGGTTGAGGCATAGGCCGCGGCTCATGGACTTTTGGTGAGAGAGAGAGAGACAAAAAAAAAAAAAGTGGAAGCAGCATGTCAATCAAATAGATTAGTGGCATCATTATGAACCCCAATTCTTGTATCAAGGCCCGCCAGCTCAGGTTAGCAGGGTGTCTAAGGCCTTACGCTTCAGCATTACACAGAATGCCGTTGAATACTTGCAAGACTGTAGAGTTGGGTCAATCATTCCATCTCAGTTTCTGGTTGAGGAACTAAAACTGCATACTCTATCTGGCTACACACAGTGGATAATAATGGTGGCCACCTAACACTTGGCAGGATATTGCTTTATATTGAAGGCCAGGGTTCTCCTTAAGCAGAGGAAGGAGTATAGCTTCTGACAACTTCTCTGTCTTCTTTGACTTTATCCTAGGCCATCCTTACTCATTTTTTTGGGGGGGGGCTGAGGGGGTGGGATGGGGAAATAAATAGGTCTTAAAACTTCATAAGGCAGGGATCTCCAAATATCTACTAAAATTATCTGGGTGTCTGAACGATCGATTAGGACTTTCAGTTATCTTGGTACATGCAGGGTGTATTGAGTTCTGCTAAATGACCAGGGTTTCTTTGGTTGTAGCTTTCTTCCCTGGGAAAGGGGATGGTAAGCTGTGCAGAGTGGCAACTGGCCACATTTTAGAAAGTCCTAGGTTCTCTCATCAGTTTGAAGCTGAGAGGTAGTAGGAGATTGGGACTACCATGTCAGGCATGGGCCTTGGGTTTTGGGATGACTAACTCCCAAAAACTTGATTGAAAAGGAGTAATTGTTTGAGGACTGCTTGTACATGTGATGGGGCAGTTCAGCAGAGTGCCGGACTGCTTAAGGCCTGTATAGCTGGGACGGGACTTTGAGATTGGAATGAATGAGGTGGTTGGTGGCTCTTGGTGTGAGTAAACTGAATGCTGCATCTAAGACTTGAGTGAAGCTAGCTTAGGGAAGCAAAAACAATGAGAAAATAATCTATAAGTGTGAGATAAAAGTAAGGTATCTAGTCCAATCTAAGGGTTATATATTGTTTTCATTTCTCCAGGGGCACGTCTTCTTTTGGGGGAGAAATAGGCCACAGGAGTAGGCAACTTGATCCAAGTTGAGTGAATCATTATAATTTCTCACCACCGGTTATTGACCTATGCAGGACCACAGTTAATTCATATGGTGTCTTTATTTCTGTGAATTTTGAAAATGGTATTGCTTCCTAAGAATACTTTACTTCTATTTTATTAGAAAATTATTATTATATATAGATTTTGGTAGAATAACTCATTTTACTGCCACCTGCCCAAAAATCGTGGTAATAAATATACGAAATGCATGACTTTCCTATAAGAATGTCACAACTCTAATGGCAGCTTTGCACCCTACACAGGGTTTAGCCTAGGAGTGTGTCCATGATTCAAACTGGGCCAATCAACATCTTCTGGAAGCTTTCTTTTCTAGTTGCAAAATTATGAAAATGTGAACCTGTACTTACCAGTGACCGGGGTTATACTTTGTGGAAAAACTGTTATAAGGGAAGAAATCAATTTCCAAAAGTGGGAGTGGGATACAGATACAGAAATAAATAGTTCCCATATTCCTAGAATTTCTGGCTCCAATCCTACCTAAAGATATTTCTATCCTCGACTTTCTGTGGTTTAGCTGTGAGACAATTCCCTTTGTTGAATTGAACAAAAGGTCAGTTTCTGTCACATGGATAAGAAGTCTCCCAACTAACATACATTGGAGGTTGTTTTAGTTCATTTGGATTGCTGTAAAAAAAAATACCATAAACTGGGTGGTTTATAAATAACAGGAATTTATTTCTCCCAGTTCTGGGAGCTGGAAAGCCCCAGATCAAGGCACTGGCAGATTTGATTGAGGGTCGGCTTCCTGACAAGACAATGATCTTCTCAATTAACCTACATGATGGAAATGGGTAGGGAGCTCCCTGGGGCCTCTTTCACAAGGACACTAATCCCATTCATGTGGGTTCTGCCCTCAGAACCTAATCAACTCCCAAAGGCCTCGCCTCCTCTTAGCATCACCATGAGGGTTTGGATCTCAATATGAATTTGGGTGGGGGGTGCTGAGGACATAAACATGCAGACCATAGCAGAGGTCAAGTAGAATTGACTACAGTTAGGAAAAAGGAGAGAGAGAACTATTCTGAGGTAGTCCCACTTTATCTCAGTCGTACGTGGAATTGGCTGTGGCTAATGGCTGTGGCTGGGATTATGTCTTGCTGAATCTAGTGGCACATCTATTCCACAGCATAGACTCTTGCCCAAAGTAATCATTTAAAAAATATTTGGTGAATTGAATTAATTTAAAAACACATAGAGAAACATTTTCATTTTATTCATTCATTTTGTGGTCAAATTTTTATTGAGCAGACTCTTTGCAATAAACTCAGTTCTAATTACTCAGAATAGTACAATAAGTATTTAAGCTATCAGATAGCATTTTAAAACTGATATTCATCTATAGTATATAGCCATCATGCCAAAAGCAGTTAATACATAAAAAGGAGACATTCCCCAGACAAATGGAGACAATTCAACAAAATGTATGAATCAACAAGGAGTTCCAGCTCCCAATTTGTTGTTACCTAGATGTGAAACATTGGATATGCTATTTAGTTCCCCATGGCCTTAGTTTTCTCATCTATAACACAAAGAGATTTAACTAGATGATCTTTAAAGATTATTCCAGCTAAAAAGAAAATTAAAGTTTCTTTTTTAATCTCTTACGTCAGTGGTTTCCAAAGTGTACATTCCTACCAGAAGCCTAGAAACTTGTTATAATGCAAATTTCAGACCCGCCCCAGGTATACTGAAGGAGATACCTTGGGAGTGGGCTCCAGCAATTTGTGTTTCAACAAGCTGTGATGCACGCTAGAGTTTGAGAATCACTGCCTAGACATACGCAACATACTTTCTAGTCAATGTATATATGGAGAACTTTTCTAATTTTTCCCAGCTGCATCACTAGCTGCATTTTGTCTCCTAGACTTCCATATCCTTCTCCATCACTCCCCACCCCCATCTCCCAGTGAAAACTATTTTGGTCAGAACAAAGCCTCCTTTCTGTTTTTAATTCTTCGTGTTTTCAAATCCACGACTTCATTGGATTTTACAAACAAAAATAAGTTTACACAAAAGAAAAAAGAAAAAGAAAAGTCTACATTAAGAATGATTTTATATTATATACATCTTGTTTCTTTGAGAATCAATGAAGGATATTATAGTAGTGTATTAGTAAGTCACTGCCAACAAAATAGGACAAGCTATTTCAGAAACATTCTTGTGCTCTTTGTGAATTAAAAATTATGTCAGTGTCACAGCATTTTCTTCTGCAGACTAATTATTAGGGATCAATTGCAATGTATTAAACACACACATATACACACACAAATATTACTGATAAGGACTTGTAACTGAAGAAACAACCACTAGATGATCTCCTATAATTATCCAATTCTTCTTGCTACAAAACTCAGAAAATAATGAATAAAGAGACAGAAGAAATATAAGGCTGAGTGTACAATCACTTCTATAGATGAGTAAGACCCTCCTCTAATGAGAAATCGGAAAAGGGCCAGAAAAAATAAATACATTGCGTGATGATAAATATAGTGATTATCCTGATTTGAGCATCACATATTGTACATGTACTGATGTTCAATGCTGTACCCCACAGATATGTGCAATCAATTATGTTTCAATAGAAGGAAACAAACAAAAAAAAAAAGAAATCTGCTATCCTGTCTAAGTTTATAAGTAATGTGGTTTGGCTATGTACCCATTTCAGCTAGGGCTGGTACATAGACAAATTTATACAGAGATTCATCAGAAATTTTACTAGGTGTGACTTTTGCTGTGTGGTCCCTATAATTTGGGTTTAAAACATTATATATACTGATCTCTAAGAAAGTCTACATAAACCAAAAGAATGAATAACTTTCCATGAGGGTATTAAAAAAATCATGAGTAAATAGATTTAATTTGCATTTATGTATCATTTTTATTCTTTTTCTCCTCAATATTTTTAACTTTCTTTATAAAATTTTCTTCTTTTTGAATATTTTATGGAGACTTGCTTTAAGTGATCTTTAATGATCAGAAGATAGTGATAGATACCACTACTGGGATTCTACCAGCTTTCTCAGTTTGGGCCTAGAAGCCAATTGTAACTTTTCCCCTTTCAGTTAATTCCATATTGTATATAGGTACGGGTATAGGTATAGATATAGGTAGATACAGATGATGGCCATTGTTCTAGAGTAAATTGTGATGTGAGTGTGGGTGGGGTGTTTCAGAATAACAGTTATGATTCAATATTGAGCCAGAATAAGTTGGTTCAGTACCAGCAATGGATATCACAGGAGAAGAGATTTTTAAAAAAAAATCTTTAGTGAAGAGGATTCAGAGTAGCATGGAAATATTTTTATATTGTGGGAGGATCATTTTGTTGCCGGGGAGGAAAACATCACTTCCTTTCTTCTTCTCCAATATCCTTGACTAAAATCACTATACTTTGAGTTTTCAGGGCTTCCTTACACACTTGCCTACTAATGAGAGTCAAAAATTCAAATCTAGAAGAACAGTACTTTCTCTTTCTCCCTTAACATTAGGTCCTGCCATTTCTGAACACTTATCTTTCTTCACGTATGAAGTAAGAGTATCATTAAAGAACAGGAATTTCCAGAGGGGAAGTTTACAAACCCGATTTAATTTCTTTTACTGTTACATCTTTATAAAATAGAGAAAAACATGAGAGATAAAGGAAGTTAAAAAATTTTCTTCTCCCTACATCAGAGAACTCAAGCATATTACTGAATACTTCTAATCATTTTTTCTCTTCTCTTTTCTCCTCCCCAATTTGCATGCAAAAACTGGTTCTTTTACCATTTTCTTATTTTAATTTTCTTTCAGCAGAATCTGCTTTCAACCTTTCTTCTTTTTCCTTTAATTTTTTAAAATGCATTTTCAGTGCTGTGTTCTTTTGACACTGCTTCTAAATTTCCATTTTTTCTTCTGTCCTCTTTCTTTCTCTATATTCCAAATATGACTTCCAAAGATTTTGTCAAGATGAATTGTTTAGAATGAAGAAAGCGATTGATTATTAGGAGCCTGAGGAACTGAGAGGAGGAGAGTTGAAAAGGTTTTCTTCATGAATAGAAGTATGTTGGAGCTACCTGGAGTGTGAGAAGCAAGAAACAGAGAGCCCTGCTAAGGCATGACCCATACGGGAAGTCTATTAAAAGAACGATCTGGAGGAGTGTGCACTGAAGAAAATAAAGTAGAGCCAGCCTGCCAGGTCAATAGTTAATAGCCCGTGAGCTTGCTACTAAGAAAATTAAAACTCAAGCTAATGAGAAGTAGCCACCTACTGAGAATGTACTGAAGGCTTCCTAGTAACTCCACCCGCCCCCCCAAGTCCTTTTGAAAGAATAGTCAGAAAGTTATTTCCTATTTGTTCAGTCGCAAAAGACTTGAAAATACTTATTCAGTTTCCTTAGAAGTTCCGAGTAGCGTATTTTTTCCCTCCACTCACAACGTAAATCAGCATAGGTCCAAAAAGAGGAAGATGGGGGCGGGGGGGGGGGGAGAGAGGGAGGGAGGGAGAGAGGGAGGGAGGGAGGGAGGGAGAGGGAGGGAGGGAGGGAGGGAGGGAGGGAGGGAGGGAGGAGAGAGAGAGAGAGAGAGAGAGAGAGAGAGAGAGAGAGAGAGAGAGAGAGAGAGATGGTGGCCCGGATTAGAGTACAACCAAGATAACTCAGACAGTCCCTGGGGGGGAATTTTTGGTGCGGGGATATGACATTAATAAATCCGCTATTAGCTTTGTGGAATCAGCAGAGTCAGGCTACATGTTTCAGTAACACTGATTAAATTTCTTGATCCCAGAAGGTGAGGGGTCACTATTATGCATCTCTGTGTCTCTCTGTGTCTCTGTGTCTCTCTGTCACTCTCTGTGTCTCTCTCTGTGTCTCTCTGTCACTCTCTCTCCTCTCTCCCTCTCAGTTAGAAGAGGTCTGTTTAACTCGCAGCTCACTGGAAGAGTGATTGGAGTTCTCTAGACTTCATTTGGGCCGGGATAAACATTTAGCGCCACTTTACCGCCCCTAACTCCAACTCCTGCCCCTATTGTGGTTCTTTCTTTCTAAACTGACCCAGGTCTCTACTAGCGGGTGAAACAAGGGATCCATGCTAGATGTGAGAAGACCTACAGCAGGCTGTGATGATGGGGACATTTCAGGACCACGACGAGAGGGCGGGCAGGACACGAACTCGTCTCCCGGCACCTTGATGCTAAGGTGGTCTGGGAGAGATTCCGGAGGGATGTGTCGCGGGGACTGCTGACAGCCCCGGGCGCCGCGGCCAGGCGGGCGCCCCTGTCCGCGGGCGGGGAGCTGGCGCGTGTGTGCGCGAGAGCGGCGGGCGGCGGCGGGAGGAGGCGCAGGCGCGCTGCTTGCCCGTCTGCAGCCCCGCGCCGAGCGCCGCGTCTCGGGGAGTAGATGGCAGCACCACGGTGCGGCCGCCCGGCCGAGCGCCGAGCGCAGCCAGCCGCCGCTGCCCAGGGAGCGCCCAAGATGTGGGGGGACCGGGGCGGCCGCGGCCGTAGCAGCGCCAGGGACGGGGGCGCGCAGCAGCCTCCGCTCGCCAGCCTGTCCTGACCTGCCTCGCTTGCCCCCAAAGAATGTCAGCCAAGTCCCAGGGGAACCCCTCCTCGTCCTCTCCAGCCGAGGGACCGCCGGCAGCCTCCAAAACCAAGGTGAAGGAACAGATCAAGATCATCGTGGAGGACCTGGAATTAGTCCTGGGCGACCTGAAGGACGTGGCCAAGGAACTTAAGGAGGTGAGGGGCGCGGGGGTGGGGAGGGAGTTCGGCGCCCTTTGCCGTCTCGGGGATCCCGGTCCGGTTTTCGCTGCGGACCGCCAGATTTCTAAACTCCTGGGAAACTACAGAAAGACGCCTGCAGACGGACTTTTCTTTGCTCTGGCGACTTCTGGGAAGAGTTGTTGTTGCACTTTCTTTTTTCAATCAGGGAGAAATCAACTAGTGTTTTAATCGATGGACCTGGGATGGTGTTGGGGTGGGGGGTGAAGGCACGCGTGTCTCTGTATGTGCGTGTGTATGTGTGTGAGGACGGGGAGGGGGTTAACCGGGGGTGTGTCGGCAGAGGAAGACGTGAGCGGCCCGGCCGGAGCGTGCAAGATGCTCCTTTCCTGCCCTCTTGCTCCTCCAGAGTCCTTTGGCAAGTCCGCTCCTTGCCTGGCAGCCTCCCCGTGCTGGGGCTGAAGGGGGGCCGGGTTCTGGGCCCTGCGCCAGGCCGGGGAGGGCAGCCTCCTCGGGGCAGCTCGGCTCCGGCTCCCCTCCCCGCTTCCCGAGCCCCGCTGGAAGGAAGGCGACCCGGGCTACCGCAGAAGAGCCCAGCCTTGGGGATGTGGAGGGGGTCTGGGACTTTCTCACTTTCGCAGTTCCTGAAGCATCCCCTGTTTTCCTCCGAACGTCGCTCCCAGTAACTCTGGGCCTTCTGGCCACCCCATCTCTCCTTCTTTACTTGCTTCCATCCTGTCGCCACTTGGCATTGAACCTGGGAAGCGGGGCGCGCAGGCGAGTGTGTGTGTGTGTGTGTGTGTGAGAGAGAGAGAGAGAGAGAGTGTGTGTGTGTGTGTGTGTGTCTGTGTGTGTGTGGCGGGCGTGCACCAGTGTCTTGCCACTGGCGTCTTGGCCCTTTGGAACCGGGACTGTTTTGGTGCTTCCCCCTCTCCCCATCCCAATTCTGTCCCCGCCCCCACCTTTTCCCCCAGTGATGCGAATGGAAAGGAGCGGAGACTGAGACCGTGTCAGGGCTGAGGCTGCGTACCTCAGGCGGCGGCTCGGGCGGGGGCGAGGGCTCGGCTCGGGCTGGGCGGGGAGGGGTGGGGTCTCCCGCAAGCCCGGCTAGCTGCTGGTGGCGTCGCGGAGCTGGTGGCAGAGTCCCAGCGCGCCGTTCCACTACAGAATGGGCTCCTGGTGAGGTTCTTGGTGATGGAGTCCTCAGCTCCAGTTGCCTTGAGAGCTAAGACTGTAACTTCGAAGGTGGTGGTGGCCGCAGTTGGAAGAGGAGTGGGGCGTAGTCTAGGTCCAAAATTGAAATCCTATTAGTGAAGCCATGGCAGTGGATATTGGCGTTGTTTGGATAACTAGTCTCTAGAGATTAACCTGCAGCATTCAATTTACAATGCAAATTCGAGGAAAGAGTCCCCCGTCCTCCCCCTCCTTCCCCCTGCCCCAATACCACTATGAACTGAACTCCGCATTTGCTGCCAAATGTAAGTCTGTTAAAATGGCCCATTCGTCGCCAGGGTTCGGTTTGTCATGGCAAATGTCATTCTGTAGGTTGCTCCACAGACAGAACATAATTACTACTGAGGTCCTGAGAATGGCTGTTGATACAGATGCGGGGATAAAACTTATTCGTGTTTGCAGGGCTTCTCTAGGATTATTGCTTCACAACTGGATGACAGATGGAGGGGTTATGCATTGAAATTCAAGTCTAAAGATGCTCTTCATTTCTTTGTTATTCTTTTATTTGACATCTTTGGCAGGCTGTGTTTTCATCTGAAACATTATGGCGTTTTAAAAAATGAACAAATAGGGTATGTTCCTTTTGGCACAATTGCGCTTTATAGTTGTTGAGGTTTCTAAGGTGGGGATGTGGGAAACTTACAGCCGCACAGTAATTACTGTTTTCGCGAGGCTGAGATTAAGAGAAAGATAGTCAATCAAAATTATGCATCTGTGGGCCATACTTCCTTATGTTATGATTTGTCAGTCCAGTCAGTATTTTGCATAGAATAAATGACAAGAGACTACACATGGTCCTGGTTTTGCTTAGCCTTATTATGCTATGGACATTTGGAGGATAAATAGATCTGTAGTGAAACTTTTAACCCCCTAGTAGTTCTTGATAAGAATCACAAAGATGCAAATGAGGGAGTCTGTTGATCGCTCTTCCCATCTGTGTCTTCATTTACTTGAGGATTTTTAAGGAAAGAAAACCAGATAGTATATAAAATGAATAGGAAAGTACAGGTGAGTAGATGGAGAATTATGACAGATTTAGAGATAAAATTTTGACTTGATGTTTTGGCAGCTTCGATTGGCTACCAGGGCCTTTTTTTTTTGTAAAAATCTTACCATGAAACTGAAATTTATGAATGATAGATGATGTGATGTGATTGTTAATTACTTTTGTGTGGATACCATCATCCTAGGTTTGCACATGGAAGTGTATATACTATGGCTGAATTTTAAAACATTGGCTATTTATATAACATGAGTGAGAGTTATTTTGAGAACAAAATATTTATAGGGCATGTTTAACCTAAGACATCTTGCAGTTGTCCAGCGTTTATCTTTTTAGGATAGTATAGCATATGTGACTGCACATGTCTTTGATGTAGTTTTGAATAAAGGAATAACAAAGCTTTGTAAATTACAAAGCTTGTTGTCTTCTATGACATATGAATACTTATGACATAAATGTTGCTATTAATTTGTCATTTATTATATTCAGTGTTCTGGCAGTTTAATTGGTATATGTTAAATATAAACTGTTACATTTAGAATTCTAATTACATTATTGGCAATGCTATACTTTTAGCCATAATAAATTTTGATATGTTAGCAGTGAGCTCTTATTAACTTAGAACAGAAATTTAAAAAAAAAAAAATTACAACTATGACTAGATCACTGTCTGTCATCATATGGTATTTTTCTTTTCTGCTGTTTTACAATCTAATTAAAATGCAGTCTTATTGTTTTGAATATACTGCCCTTTATCTTTGCATAAACTCTGTACCAACATATTAGACTTTTGTTTGAGGTTACTTTGAAACTGCTTTTCTTTGTAGAAGTTTTCTGGACTTCAGTCATCTGAAAATTCAGGTAGTAGCATAGATTCAAACACAATAGTAGCTGTTTGATATGCTTTAATAATTATTAACAAAACTCTAGTCTGTCCAGCATGAAGAATTATTATGAGTGTCTTTTTCTATGATTAGTTATTTAGTTATAATTATTTAATCATAAAAGTTATAATTGGATTGTATATTAGAAGGAAAGGATTTCTAGAAAATCTAGCAGCAGTTTTATTTTGCCCTCAGAATTTAATAAAATCTCAAATAACTAGACTTTTGAGAAATAATATGGATCTTTTAGTCTTTTATATGATAATGGAAAAGGCTAAAATATAATTCAGTATATTTTTTCAGTGCTTACCATGTTCCAAGTACTATGCCATCTTTTTATTGCTGCAAGATGAATAAGTTGTAGTTTCTAGTCTCAATGAGCTCAAAAGGTTGGTTTCGAATGCATTTATCCTGTTTTACAACATCAGCAGTATAAGGCATTACTGCCTTTAGTGGCCACTCTTACTATAGGATGGGGGAAAGAAAGGAGAACTGAGAATAAGCATGAGTATTCATTGATTTTTAAACCAATACATGCTATATACTTAGTAGTATGGTAAGCCTTTGGTGGAAGAAAGTAGAAGCTTAGAAAGATGATAAAATATGAATTTTGAGAAACTTAACAATTTATTCAGGTTGTCATCATTAACATAACTGGATTAATGCAATATACAGGAGATCACATATCCGAATGTTATAACTAAGTATTGGAGATTTCCCTGAAGGACACACCCTTTGGAGAAACAGAGAGTCAAAAAGGAAGATTTTGAATCTGTCTTTGTAATGTGGATAAGATTTGAAGAGGCAGGCAGGAAAAGGAATTCACAGCAAATAGCATTGGAATACAAGATTAATTCATCTTGCTTTTTTATACACATCAAAAAAGAAAAAAAGAAAAAAAATAGTGGTGAAATGCTAGAGTTTTAGGGATGAAGTTAACCATAACTGGTAGAGCAGGTGTGGGTGATTCTTTTTCATTAAGAAATGTAGAAACAAAGCTATTGCTTTTTAAAAATAGTTCTCAGATAATCTGACATCTTTGGGTAGCAATTTGCCTGTTCTGTAAAGATCTCACTGGTAAACTGTTTTGCATGAAATGTTGGTGTTAATGTGGGAACACAGATCTTGTTAAAGAGAGATTGGAATCTCTAATAAACAGCCTTTTGTCTGGAAACAAAAATTCACCAATGCTTTAGCTGGATTTTCTTTTAGTTTAGACTGATTATAATCTTGAGCTCTTTTTTTGTAGTGTTTTATTTTATGATTTCATGTACAAGACTACTATGTGAGTTGAACTGTGAGTAGACATGACTCTCACAGAAGAACCAGTTAAAATGAGTTGTTTTGTAGGTGCCCTACAATCACTCAGTGTTTGGACTTCATAGGTAGAAGGTGTGTAAGCATTGTAGCTGTGAACTGGAAAGAACCCATGATTTTTCTTAAAATGTCATAAACTGAAATAAGTTAAACTTATGTTTAATTCTGAAAAATTTGAAATCCTATAAGAAACAGTCTGATTTGGGGCTGCTAAAAAGAAACAGAATTAACAGAATTAACAATTATCTGAAAAATATATTTGCTTTTACATATTCCCTCTTTTTAAATGGCTTATTCACTTGAAGTTCTGTAGTTTATTGCTCTAGGAAGTCCTGCTGAGTTTTTTTTTTTGTTTAATGAATCCATGCATATAAAACTCATTACTAGAACAAATTATAGAAAATAATCTCTGGAGTACTTTCCAAGTTTTAAAGTTGTGAATGAGTGGAATTTAAAAGTTCATTTAGTTGTAACAATAGCTGTGCTTTTATTATTGTGTACAACAGTCTACCTCCCCAAACTGAGGTATATTTACCAAATGGTAAGATGCTTTTAAATGTTTCTTTTCTTAAGCAGGATGGCTTAGCATGATACTGAAAGAGGAGTATCATTTTGTGAAAATAGAGATAGCTGATAACCATCCCTTGCTGTCTCTCTATTTCCAGTGAATTAAGCCATTCAGCACTTACAGAATTAGCTGATAAGAACTTCAAGCAGCCTTAAAGTAATAGGCAGTGTGCTTTAGGCAGTAGTGAAGTAATAGATAATAAAACCAATGTAATAGGTTTCATTGTTACCTGGATTATATTTTTTCTACCCTTGTTGCTCTGAGGGTCTCAGGAATTTGAATTTAAATGTAAGAAAAGAGAAATGCAAGTTTGAGCAAAACATATTCTCCCAAACTATAGAACTGGTTCATGAAAATTTTATGGGCAATTTGAGAATTAGCATGATAAAATTTCAATAGATTGCTGACTAAGTTCTGATTGGAATGTGCATAACTGACATCAAGCTATAAACACAAGGTTAATAAACAACAAAGGGTACATTTTTAAGGAGCAGATTTCCTTTTTTCTGTTTTCAGAAGTAATACAGCTTCTAAATATAGAAAATTTGGAAAAATCTAAAAGAATTGTAACGTAGAAAATAGAAATTATCTTTAATACCACAGAAAAATAGGTATGTTAAGATTTTATTTTGCTATATTTCCTTTCAGTCTTTAAGTGTACATATTTTAACATAGATGAAGTCATATAAAATTATGAATTATATACAATGGCATTTTCTATTTCTTGAATAATATTACATTATAACCTTTAGATTTGCTATAAGTTACTTCACCTTCCTTTAATGATAGGTATCCTATTTATTTCCAATTTCTATGATTATTAAATATCCCTAGAAAGAATACCTTTGATAATAAAAATAGCTAACACAGATAGGTCTTACTGTCTGCCAGGTATCCTTCTAATTGTGTTTACTTATATCAAATCATCTAATCCTCAAAACAGCCAGATGAGGAAGGTACTGTCGTTCCCATTTTACAGATAGGAAAACTGAGGCCAGAGAGGTTATGTCACTTGCCCAATATCACTCGGCTTGTAAGTGGAGAAGTGAGGCTTCAGTGCCACATATTTTGGTGTCAGAGCCCAGGCATTTAACCACTTAGTGCTATTGCTTCTCCTAATTTTGTATTAATTATTTTTTTAACATTTTCTTAGATGTTAGGAATGTGGAAGCTTTATAGTTCTTAATCCATATTGTCTTCCACATGGTTTTCACAAATTTTTATTCCCAGTAGCAGTATACACGTGGACACAGTTTCTTAAATCTGGAGTGAAGCTAATAAATCATTTAATTAATGTTTACTGTATAGTTTATTATCTTCATGATAACAGTCATTGCTTTTGTGGATTGTTCTTAATTTTGGGCACCAGTATTGAGGCAAAATTAACAATGAGTAAATTAGACATTGCAGTTTGCATTTTGCAAATCAATAGGTGTTGTAGTGAATTACCTCTAACCTATTTGGTCTTTAACAAAAATCTTGATGAAAAGATTACATAGCTTTTTTATATTATGGCTTAGAAGATAAAGGAACAACTAGTATGGGTACTTGCTTATATCTAGCATTGTGTACAGTTGTTTCAAGTAAATAAAAATAATTTGTGGTTATACTATTCTCTTTTATTGTCATCAAATTGCCTTGGAAGTCACTATCCTTAAGTTTTCTGAAATACGTGGTGTTCGACAGTTGTTTTGCTTGCTGTGTATGACTGATGAATTAGAGAATCTTGTTGAATTTTTTACCAGGCACAAAATTATTGAACTGGCTTATGAGGTCATGTGTATTTTGTAATTAGGTTTCTTTTATTAACTTTAGTGCAATTGAATATAAGTCACCCCCTTACCCTCACATATAAAGGGTACAAGAAGTGGCTTTATTCTAAAATCCTGTTTGTTTTCTTTTCCAGTATAATATGAATAGAAATGTTTTCATTAAATTGAAAGTTAGTTCATTAGGAAGGACTGCTCTAAATTAAAGTCTCCTATGGGACCTGAGAACCCAAAGTCAGCAATAATTTAAGATCTAAACAAGAGCAGAAAGTAGCATTAACTGAAGTGAGAAAATAAAGACACAATTAATGTTTAAATCAAAGTAGATTCACAAGGTGGCCTGTCAGCTCTGGACAAATGTTGCCTTATATGGCATAAACTATTTTTCTTTTTTAGAATGGAAAGACAAAAGGATTCTTTTTTAGAATGGAAAGACAAAAGGATTCCAAGTAATCAAACTCCCAGGTACAACTTTCAGACAAGAGATATTAACATTTTAGGAAAGAACTTATATTTATGATTTTTGTTTTCCCTCCTTCTGCTTTGCAAATACTAACTCAGATTGATGTTTGAGATGAATGTTTACTTGTAGAATGACAGAAGTGATCCAAGTTACATACCTATGCCCAGTGAGACAATTATTATAGTGTTTGGCAAGCTATGAATAGATTTCTAACTACAGATAACATAATTGTCTGGAAAAAGCAAATGTGATGATTTCTAACAGGTTCTCTTCTTTAGAACCACACAAAAGTTAACAGATGTATTGGTATGTATATCAAATACACAAATGTTTCATAATATCAAATCTTATCCTGAGATTTGAAGCTGTATATTTATATGACAGAAAAATACCAGGTTAAAAAATACCCATCAAATTGATTATCTTCTAAAGTCAGTGGTTCTTAATTCTCCCCCCCGCCCCTGTATTATAGATCCCTTTGAAAGAATGACAGAAGTTGGGGATATTTCTGCTGGAATAAAAGCTCCTGCAAATATAAGTTTCCACACATATTCAGAGAATCGTGGGTGGGTGGGAATGACTCAGGTAAAGAGACAAAACAAGTGACCGACTTTAAAAAAATTTTTTTTTTAGCTAATTCTTTGAGGTCCAGCTCTATAATATTTAGGATTAAAAATCCTGTCTCTATAAAAAGGAATAAAAGAAATACTGGTGCCTATAATCTGATGGTTTTTATTGCAGGGAACAAATGGGTGGTTTATCAGAAATTTATTTCTCTTACAAGGGCCACAGTGGATATAATCTCAAAGTGGAAAAATATATATATTTATAATCCACTACTCTCCCCAAACTGTAGAATGCTCATGTATGTAAAGATTAACTTTATATTTTGTTATTTCTTATGATGTGTGCTAGAATATGTCACTACATAGATGGACAAAATATTTCCAGAGCTCATTGTAAATTAAACATATTTTCTTCTTAAAACTGATCCCAGAACAGCATTTTCTTTGTTTTATTATTTTTTGTGTGATATTAATTCGTAAATTTGAAAGGTATATTAAATTCCTGATATTTGTAAGTCACTGAGCTAAAAAGATGCAAGTGTGAATTAGCTTGAGTACCTGCCCTTGAAAAACATCACCTTTAGTAAGGTGAACTTCACCTCTGATAGGGTGCGTTAGAGTTAAATCAGTGTAGATTGTGTGAAGGGCCATACTGAGTTACACATAGGATGCAAAGATGGAAGAAGCATTCATTTCACTTTTCTGTTTAATTGATTTTTCTCTGAGTTAATGAATTCTAAACTTTGCTTAATAAGCTATGTGGTAATGCCTGCAATGCTCTACCATAGTTTTTTGGGGATAGGAGGGCAAGCCTTTCAAATTTATAAATATGTTGCTTTATTATTTCATATTAGGTGCTTATTTTAAGGGATTAGTGTTAATATATTCTAAAATTTCCACAAATATTACTAACACCCGAAGTTACCTTCATGAAACAAGTCTCTCCCAATGAGAAGGTCTGTTGCCAAAGAAATGGGGATACATTTGCTAACAATCAGCAGTCAGTTACTGTTCTCATTAAAATTTGTTAGAATAAATCATTAATGTTTTACATACATTGTGACAGTCAAGCTTTTAGAGGTATATGGTTTCTACATTTTAAGTTCATTTAAAGAAGACATCTGAAAAATAATGGCAGAATTACTGAAAAAGGTTAACTAGATAATTATTTTCTTTTTACTTTTGATTAAAATGATAAGATTCCAGATCAACTATCAGTAATTGAAAATAACTTTGTATATTAATTTTTAGCTCCCACCAATAAGTGAGAACATGTGGTATTTCTCTTTCTGTGCCTGACTTGTTTCACTTAATATAATTCTCTCAAGGTCCATCCATGTTGTTGCAAATGGCAGTATTTCATTCGTTTTTATAGCTGAGTAGTATTCCATTGTGTAGATGTACCACATTTTCCATATCCACTCATCTGATGATGGACATTTGGGCTGGTTCCACACACACACACACACAAACACACACACACACAAAAATGGGGGGGGGTGGAAGAAGATATAACAACCACAATTACTTGAAGTTGATACGACAAGCAAACAGAAAGGACATTGTTGGGGGGGAGGGGGGAGGGAGAAGGGAGGGAGGTTTTGGTGATGGGGAGCATTAATCAGCCACAATGTATATTGACAAAATAAAATTAAAAAAAAAATAAATAAAATAAAATAAAATAAAAAGAAAATAACTTTGTAATTATAAAACCCAAACATCATAGGTATATGCATGTCTATTCGATTATATGTAGAGTAAATTGTCAGTTTGATTATCTCTTTATTGTATAGATGAATATTTTTGATAAATGTTTGGAAAATGTTTTTTTTTTTTTTTTTTAAAAAACAATAGAATTTTGAGGCCGTGTTGCTCAGTAAAGTGGTATAGTGTAGAAGGGTAAAATCTCAGATTCTGAAGACTTTCAAATTGATCTGCTGTGCAATATTGGGCATACTATTTAATCTCTCTATCTTCATTTCCTCCTTAAAATGGCAATAGTAATAATGTTACCTACAGTATAGAGAGGTTATAGAGATTAAATGAGTTATGTATAAAGCACTTACAATAGTTCCCATGCACAGAGCAAGCACTGTATGCAGAGGGTATGGGGGAAACAGGCCAATATAATAAATGCCAAATTATATCAAATATTAGAAGTTGACAAGTCCTATGAAATAATAAAAGGTTATAATGCAGATAAGCAGTGGTGGGGAGGAGGGGCAATTTAAAATAGGATGGTCCAAAATAAGCCATGTTGAGAAAGTGACATGGTGTCATCAGAGGAAAAGCTTGAAAGTGAAGCTTTCATGCCCTATGGAAATCTAGGGAAGCACTTTCCCAAGTAGAGGGAGCAGCAGTCCAAGGGCCCTGCAGTGGGCAAATGTCCCATGCATTTGTAGAAGAACAAGGAAGCCAGTGTGGTGGGAGTGGATAAGCAGGGAAAATACTCACAGGTGATAGGGCCAAACAGGCATGGGGATTTTAATGCTTACTGAAAATAAAATGGGGGCTTTGCAGAGTTTTGAACAGAGGAGTGACTGCATCTGATCTACTTCCATCCCTACCTTTTTACCTTTAATCTCTGTCTAGCTCAGTGTCTTTCAAACTCGACTCAGTTGACATTTTGAGTGGACAATTTTTTGTTTTGGAGTAATGTCCTGTGCATTGCAGGGTGGTTAGCAGCATCACTGGTCTCTACCAAGTAGCGACCAAAAATGTCAGTGTGACAACTAAAAACATTTAAAGATACTGCCACATGTCCCCTATGGGAAGGGGAATCACCTCTGCTGAGAACTACTGCTCTAGCTCTTTCCTCTTATTCCATATTACTTAACATTGCTTTCTCTATCCACCTTTTCCTTTCCTTTCCTTCTGCTTATTCATCAAGCATTGGGACTCTATGCTTCTTTCATATCTCGTATTCTCTATTCTTTTTTTTTTTTTAAACAAAATAACACAAAACAAAACAAAAAAGAATATCATTATCTATATTTTTCTTCATGTTTACCTGACCCTTTTTTCCTTCATTGGACCTACTTTTAAGAAGTATCTTTTCATTTCCCTCCACCACTTCTATCTTGTATCCATTTTTTTTTTCCACAATGAAATAAAAATTAAACTGAAATATTTCAAGGGATTTGGATACCCATGTGAATTTTAGGATGTGGGAAAAAGAAGAGAAACTCAGAAGGGACAAAGGGAGCAAAAGAAACTGGGCTGCCTGTCTTCTTGTCTCTGTTAGTTTGTGAGTGAGATCTGGAAGGAAAACCTTCATCTCATCCACCAATTAGTTTTAGACTTCTGCTGCCTCTTCCATTTCTGTTAACATAGGAGTGCTTAGAATGGTGTCACTGCTGTGTGGTGCAGCCCAAATTATAGAAGAAATACAGTGATGGCGCTAATGATACACATGATGGACAGCTAAGTGCTCACTATGTACCAGACACTGGTCTGAATTAACTCATTTAGTCCTCACAGTCACTCTTTGAGGTTACCATAATTATTCCATATACTGTCGTGTGTCACATAATGACATTTTGGTCAGCGATGGACCACATATATGATGGTGGTCCCATAAGATTATAATAAAGTTAAAAAAAATTCCTATGGCCTAGTAACATCACAGTCATTGTAACATTGTAGAGCAATGCATTACTCAAGTAGGAGCAACATAGGCTGTACCATATAGCTTAGGTATGTAGTAGGCTATACCATCTAGGTTTATTTGCACAACCACAAAATCCAACAATGCATTTATCAGAATGCATCCCTGTCTTTAAGTGACACATGACTATATTAGGAAGCAGAGACAGACAGGTTAACTAAAGAGTAAGTGATGGAGTTGAACTCTTGATATTTCTGCCTTTAAACCTTTGTCCCACACAGCACAATCACTTTGCTATTTTTCAGGCTTTTGACTTCACCATAATCTGATTTTCCTCTTTTTTATCTTCTACCTCCTCTACATCGTCTGTTTCTTACTCCTTTCTTGTTTTTCCCTTTCTCCTCTTTTTGCTCTCTTCCTTTTTTCTCTCTTTTTTATTCTTATTTATTTCTTTGATATGTATCCATATCTTATTCACTCATTCAAAAAATTTCTTTGAATGCATACCATATGCAGGACAGTGGACTTGTCAATATAGATAAAATAGTGAGCAAAATCTATGTGGCCCCTGCCATCTTGGAACTTACATTTTACTAGGAAGGCATTATCCAAATAATAACAGAAATAGTATTTACTGAGGGGTGTTAAGGATTATGCAAGAAAAGTTCATGATCCAGCAAGAGCATACCATTGATAAGTCTTGTCAGTTCTTCCTAAGCAGAGGATTTCAGATTGGCTGCCTTCTTCTTTCCCATTGGCACCTCTTTGATCTCTATGCTATTAATTTCATTGATGATGTTTTGATAGCCCTAGAGCTATTTATTTCTCTGCCAATTCATTGTCTAAATACTGCCAGAGTAATTTTAATGCACTGCTTTCTTCAGGCGCCTCCCCTGCTTAAAAGATCACACACTATCCTGCTATTACTTAAAATCAAATGTCCGAAACCAGCTTTCCAACCTGACATCCAGTGGTCCCATCTTTCCCGTTTGGCCTATCTCTGTCTTCCCTTCAGTAACACAGAGACCATCCCAGACATTCTTGACACCTTCACAATTTTTTACCCAACTTGATATCTCTACCCCTCATGTTTATAGTCACTAAGCAACTATCTTGTGTTTGCTTGTTACTTCACAGTTGTTCCCTGCTTGTGCATTTTCTTTTTTTAAACTCTAGTAACTTTTCTATGTTGGTTACCAACCATGTAACCTTCAATACAACATTTTTTAAATTGATAATATTTATTTATTTTTAATTGTACATTTTTATGGGGTACAGTTTGTTGTTTCAATACATGCGCATGTTATATAATGATCCAATCAGAATAGTTAGTGTATCTAGCACCTAAACATTTATCATGTCTTCGTGGTTATAACATTCAAGAACCTCTTTGCTGGCTACCTTGAAATATACAATACAATATTATTAGCTATAGTCACTCCAGAGCACCAGAACTTATTTTTTCTATCTAATGTAACTTTGTAACTTTTAAAGTCTCACTCTTATTTTCTGATGAGGAACTTGGATGTGAGGATCCAATTTCAAGCAATACTTATTAAGGGTATTAAGAGATAAATTCCACTTGTGTATGAGAGCCTGTTCTTTCTCATCTGCTTAAGAAAATCATTAATAATTCTCCCCTATCATTCCTATACCATCATCTTTTTCACTCTTCCCTAGATGATTCCCATCAGCATACAGATAAAAACAAAGATAATAAAATCCTTTCTTGACCCCTCTTCCCCCTGAAAATTACCATCCTATTCCTTAGCTCCCTTTTACAAAAAACTTGAAAGAGTTGTCTGTATTTACTATCACCTATTTTCTCCCATTTTTTCCTAAATCCATTCTAAACAAATCTTTGCTGTCACCACTATACCAAAGCTGCCTCTATTAAGGATGTTAGTGACTCCATATTATTTAATCAACTAGTCAATTCTCAGTTCTACTATTACGTTATTTATTAGCAGCTTTTGACAGTCTCTTTAGTAATCTTTCTTCAGTTGGCTTTAAGAATACCATACTTTCTCACTTCACTAATTTTTCATTCTTTGTTACCCTCCTTTATGCCTCCTCTGGGATGTCTTAACTCAAATTTTTATGCTTTTTTTAAAAAAAAAATTACACTCCTCTTCTTGATGTTTTATTCAGTCTTGTGGATAAATTCCACTTATAGGTCCATGACTCCCAAATTTGTATCTCTAGCTGAAAGTTTTTTTCTGAACTTGTATAGCCAATGGTCTACTCCATATCTTTACTTACATGTTTAAGAGATATTTCACCTCCCCATGTCCCAAACTAAACCTTTATCTCCTCCCTCCCCCAAAAGCTAATCCCTGCAGCCTTTCCCATGTCGGTTGACTGCTTCGTCCCATCCTCCCAGCCTTGGAGTCATTGTCAACTCCTCTTTCTCTCATGCAGTATATCGAATTCATCAGAAAGCCTGTTGGTTCAATCTTCAAAACATTTCTAGAATCTGACCAATTCTTACCTCCTCTACTGCTGCTACTCTGGCCCAAGTCAGCATCCTGTCCTCACACTTGGATTGCTACAGTAGCCTCTCGACTACTGTCCTTCTCCTTTGCTCCCATAAGCCTTTTCTCAGATCAGCAGTCAGTGTAAAGTTAGATCACATTACTCTTCTCAGATCTCTGTAGCAGTTTCTTATTTTATTCAAAATCAAAGTGCTCTGTGTTTCATGCTGTGTAATTCCACTTATGTGAAACTCTAGAAATAACAAATTTAATGGATAATGACAGGAAACAGATCAGTGTTTGCCTGTATCTGTGGTTTTGGGGGTGGGTGACTGGGAAGGGGCACAAGGAAACCTTTTTGTGTCAAGAAATGTTTGGTGGTGCTTACAGAGGTGTATATATATTTTTCAAAATTCATTGTACTGTATACCTGAAATGAGTGATTTTATTTTAGGTAAGTTATATCTCAATTAACTTAGAAAAAAGCCAAAGTGTTTATAGTGGCTATGAAGCCTTATAAGACTTTCCTCTCTTTTCTGTTACTGCTGTGACCTACTCTGTTAGTACTCTCTCTGTAGCTCTCCTTCCTTCAGCTGGAGTAACCTTGCTGTTTCAGGACCATATGCACGACGCACATTTCATGCCTAACTCTGCTTTTGTGCTGACTCTTTCACTTCAGTGATGTTTTGCTCATGTGTCACCTCACCGTGGCCTGTTCTGGCAGCTCCATATGTTGTTAAATGCTCTGTCATTCCTGTCCTTCTTTCCTTGTTTTACCTTTTTTCTTAACCTTAATACTTATTAGCTTCTGATATATTGAACAATTTATTTCTCCTGTTTATTATTGATTGTTTCCTGCCCTTAGAATGTCAGCTCCTGGAGGTCAGTGACCTTTTTTTTTTCTCCTTATTCATCTCAAGTTCCTAGTAGCTGCTCATGAAATGAATTAATAAATGACTGGATCTCCTCCAACTCTAAACTTGCCCTTGCAAAGTTTTCAAAGATAAAAACTATCATCTTTTACTTCCCACTGTGTGTCCACTATTTGCGGAGCAGGAACATGTAATAGATGATTATTAAACACTTTCCATATGGATTTTTAATCTTTCCCTCTTTTGCATATGGTGGTGATTCATGCGTTAGTTTGGAGGAAGCACTTGATTCCTCTACTTTGAGTCCATAATTTACTA
This sequence comes from Cynocephalus volans, assembly GCF_027409185.1. Classification (NCBI taxonomy): domain Eukaryota; kingdom Metazoa; phylum Chordata; class Mammalia; order Dermoptera; family Cynocephalidae; genus Cynocephalus; species Cynocephalus volans. Next base: position 105,771,324 of record NC_084461.1, read on the forward strand.
TCTTCATTAAACCTGTTCACTCATCAAATATAATAATATAATATTATATATAATATTATATATCAAAATAATATTCACTCATCAAATCGTTACCTCTCTCATCCTCCAACCACTGGCTCCCAAATTGTCCCCCCACCCCCCATATGGACATTTTGAAGACATTCTATTTAAATCCTAAATGCGGACTGGAATCTCAGGGCTTTACATTCTGACAAAAGTCTGGCTTTGATTTTGGAAGTGCCCATTTTTCCCTTAGGCCAAGGGATGTCATTTTAAATTCTTTGAAGCACTTAGAATTATATCTTCTAAATCATATATAATTCTACTTTCTACTAATAGAATATGTGAACTAAAATGAGGAGCGAGTGTGTCTACTTTTTAAAGCATTCACTATGTTTTTCTGCTTCTTGAATATCGTGCATCTTTTTTGCTGTTAATCATTACAAATTTTAAATTAACTGGAAAATGGCATTTAAAAAGGGATATTGGATATTGTTTAAATAAATTTTAAGCATTCCACTTATAAGCATAAGAAATATGCATAAGAAATAAGCAGGCAGTTTGGTAAGATCTAATGTTATGTAAAACACTGAGAAACTAGTTAATATCAATGCTGGGCTTGCTTTTCTTCTTTCTTTAATATACTCCCTCTAGTGTTCAAAAATATAGATACTTATAATTAGCTTATCCAGATACTAAAATACAGATGTTAATGCAGAAATAGGACTTTCTTAACCGAATGTTTTTTTTGTTTGTTTGTTTTACTCAGGAGATTATATAGTCAAGTTACTGAACTTTCAACCAATTGTGTGAAAAATATATTCTCTCTTTCCTTATCTGTGGAGCTCTGGTTATGCCTGGCCTTTTCATATGCATATTTTCAATCTGTTTCACTTCAGTCCCAGAGACTATTGGACTTCTGTCATTAAAGATCATACTGTGTTGCAAACTTTTCCTGAAATTTATAGCTGAAATATAGGTTTTAGTAGTACAATTTGAATATGAACAGAAACCTTCCCACGTGCTAAATATATGCAAAGCGAAAAACACTATAAACTATAATAACTAGGAGAGTATCTTTGAATGTGGAAATAAAAACATTTAATGAAATAAAATTTTGTTTTAATGTATTGAAATGTTATTTAAATACATTGGATTCAAATTACCTTAAGAAATAGCCAAGATATACTTAGGAATAATAAATAAGTCAAATGAAAAAAAATATGCTACTGTCATTTAATATTTAATATTAATAACTGGTAACACCTGTAAAAAACAAGATAATTTTAAGTTGTAAAATAAACTAAATTATTGCTATTTACTGATTTTTAAAAATCAGGGGTTAGTGTTTGAATTTAATTTTTTTAAACTGATGTATAATAATGTTACTTATACTTGCTTAATACTCTGTAGTTTTTTTTTTTTTCTTAATTTTATTTTATCGATATACAATGTGGTTGATTATTGTGGCCCATTACCAATACCTCCCTCCCTCCCGACAATGTCCTTTCTGTTTGCTTGTCATATCAACTTCAAAGAATTGTAGTTGTTATGTCTTCTTCCCCTCCCCCCGGTTTTGTGTGTGTGTGTGTGTGTGTGTGTGTGTGTGCGTGCGTGTGTGTGTGAATTTATTTATTTTTAGCTCCCACCAATAAGTGAGAACTTTAAACCACTTTGATACCTACTATTTCAGTTGCTCAACATTAGATGAAATAATAAAAAAAAAAGAATAAATTACTTTCAATGATTTCTTGAGACGTTGTTTCCTAAACACTGTCCATTCCCTAATACCTTTTAGAATATAATTCAAAATTCAACATTCACCTTGTAACATTTTTTTTAGGAGATTTGTATTTGATACTTGAACCTTACTCATAACAAGCTTCATTACATGCCCTTTGGGAAACTTACATTTTTTTAATATACAGAATGATGTAGCACAGCATGCATATTTATGGTTGTTTCATTGATTACAGACAGTATGCACCAAGATGCTTGAGAATTTAACATCTGCTTCCTGAAGTCACTAATACTTATAATGTCTAATGAATTCCATTACTCTCCAACAGCCTCTTAGGTTACCTGAGTTACAGAACTCGGGTATCTTGAGATATGCTTTGCATTTAATACTGGGTTAGCCAATAACACCTCTAGGATTTTTTTTTTTTTTGAGGGGGGGCGGGGATGAGTTACTGGGAAACTTTCCAAGATAATTTTTATTCATAATGCATTTTTTTTGTCACTCCATTAAAAATTGAAGTCCTATCTTGTAGGATACTTCAATAGAAAATTTAGTATTACCTAATGGAGTTAACTCCTATAATATATAGTTTAGCTCTTTCTTAGATTAGAAATGTTCCCAACTGTATTATGTTCTTAATGGTTCCTGATAATGTGTCTTCTTTCTTCAGGAAAACTAATGATGAAAAAGGGATTTAAGGAAAAAGCACTGACACCTGAACAGAGATGCAGAGACAAAAGAAAAACAGAGCAAGGGCTATCATTGAATGGAGACTATATTAACAAGCTTGTTTTGTGTACACAGAACACTATTGTAAAAATATTTGGTGAAAGTGAAGGTAGGCCATTGTTAAATTGATACAAGATGATGATTGTCTTAAACTGTGAGGAAAGCTAAACCAATTAAGGATTTTGGCCAGAAACTTCAATCTCCTGTGCAATTATAGTGTAAAATAATATAAAATATCCTTTTTCACACTATACTAGCAGTAGATATATGAGAACTGATTTAATTCATGTCTTCTGATGCCTTTCTCTAAACCACATAGTGTAGTACTCATCAACTGAGCATTGACCTGAAGTACTTTTTCATGATAAAGTACGTGGCAAGTAGCACTTTGGCTGATGTGTAGATCTCTTTGATATATATATTTTTTAATTTTCAAATTAAACACAGCTACTGACATTTAAAAATATGTTATTACAGATATTGGTTTCATTATTAGTATAGGAAAATAATTTACTATACGTGTATGTATTGTAAATTTTCCTTTAAGTCTTTGGAAGAGCTTTTGTTTCTTGAAAAGTAGAGATAGAAGTAATAATCCATTACATTAATGTCTTTCTTGTAGAAAGCACATTATGTTTATCAGTACAGGTGGAATGTGATATGTTAACGTGGCTAGAAGTATAATTTAAAAATAAGATGTTTCTGTAAATTTGAGATACTTCTTAATAGAAGTATGCTTCATGTACAGTGTCATAAAAAATCGAGTTTGGTTAGTGATAAGAAAAATTTTAAATTGTAGAGTTTTTTAATGAAATCAAGTGAAATTTGTTTCAATTTGCCTAGAATAATTTTCTGTTTCCGAATAGACTTCGAAATAGTTTAAATATTATACTCAAATAGATTTTCATTACTCAAAAGAACCAGGAAATATCCAATTTGATTTAGTTTTCAATCTGTCATTCTAACAGAAAAATGACAAATGGTTCCTTTATTTGTTGCTATGACTGCCATAATTTTAGTATATTTTTAAAGGAAATTTAACATGGGAACAGAAAGTACAGATATCTAATGCAAAAAATTGAAAATTTGCTACCTTTTATTTTTTAAAAATAAGCAAATTACCCGCTGGGCATTTTCTTCCTTACAATCAGGATGTAAACTCCATGAGTGTCAGAATCTTGTATGTCTTTTAACTCTGTTAACTTTCAGCAGTGCCTATCTTGTAGCAGCCTAGTATATTTAATGAAGATGTATAAACAAAAAATTAAAAATGTTTTTTTGACAAGTATATTTAGCTGGTATAGAGTAAATAAGGAATTTTCAATATCTGAACCTTTGTAATTTCAATCTTAAATCAGCTCCCTTTGTATTACTTTCATTATTTCAGAATTCAACTATTGTATGGATTAGAGTAGGTTAGGTTATACTGTAGCAATTAATTAATCCTGAAATCTCAGTCATTTAACTCAACTAAAGATTATTTGTCTATCACATACACTCTCCAATGCAAGTTGGCAGGGAGCTCTACTTCCAAGAGTCACTCAGGGACCTGGGCTATGTGATATTGCTTTCTCAACATATAGTTTCCAGGGAGAAAAATACAAGAACTCAAACCCACAGTTCTGTGTTTTAGTCTACAAGTAACACAGATTGCATGTGCATACAGAATTATAGCCCTAACCAAAATGCAAGGGAAATGAAGCCTTCTTATAAACCCACGATGAAAAAAAATCATGTGGCACTTGATGAACACAGTATTGTCATAGCCACAGCTTCATTATTTCTGGATTCTTGTTTTTCAAGGTAAGGTTTATGGAATACTCATTTCATTGACTAGGTTTTACACACACACACACACATACACACACACGAGTTTCTTACATACACAGAGGATTTGCCAAACTCAGTACATTTGGCATTATTTCCCAAACTTATTGGGATAAGGATTCTGCTTTTTGGAGTCCATCTGTCAGAACTTGTATTCTGTGAAACAATTTTAGAAAACACTGTTCTTGATTATCTAGATTGAATAAATGTGAGAATGTGTCATAAAAAGAAGAAACACTTTTAATGGAGTCCTTAGCCTACAGTAAATTTATGGATACATCACTCTTTGATTGCACTTGTCAGTGAAAACTTCAATAGAAGCATAATGCACTGTTCAGTTTATCATGAGTGCACATTTCTGAACACCTCAGATGTAGAGCATAGCCATGACATGAAATTAAGTGGGAAAAGAAATGCCTACAGTTGACTTAAGTGATTCTTAATTAATTTGCATAAAGATCATGCACTAAAACAAACTTACTTTGTTTCAGTCAGTTCCAACTTGGTATTAGCTGACAGAGATTATTAACAATTTTAGTTTTCAGTCCTCAGTAGGTTATAGATACCAAATTAGAATGGGTTATAGGTTTTCTTTCCTGCCTAAGGGTTTGTATACTGGTGCTAATGTGAAACAGCATGCAGTTCAACAATAAGAAAAATCCCAGAATGACTATTGAAAAACAAGCAAACACAAGAGTAATAATATTTTTTAACAGAAGAAACTGTTCCTATTCCTCAATTATTTTAGTTATCCAAATGGAGTTAAATTACTATTAGCATGTTCTGTTTTAAAAAGTGAGGCAAATGTATAAAACATTTTAAATGGTTGCCAATTCAAGTACTGAAATTAAAAAAAAAAAGTTTCATTTTTTAAAACTGTAAGCTTCAGAAACATGGGATTTTCAGAATACCTCCTCTTTTTCGTCAATGGTAAATTAGAAGACAATGACATAATACTGTCTTGAATTTGTAGAATAAAATGTGTCATATAGGGCCGACCCTGTGGCGCACTCGGGAGAGTGCGGCACTGGGAGCGCAGCAGTGCTCCTGCCGCGGGTTCGGATCCTATACAAGGATGGCCGGTGCGCTCACTGGCTGAGCGCGGTGCGGCCAGTCACAAAAAGACAAAAAAAAAAAAAAAAAAAGTGTCTTATACTACGGGTACTTCAAAAAGTTCATGGAAAAATAGAATTGAAAGATAGTTTTAGTCTTTTTATGAAACCTTTGAAGTACCCTCATAGACTTTTATTAGTTATTTTTTTCTTAATAAGGTGATGAAATAATTAGGAGGTTGGTGCCTAGTCTTGAAAATAATTGTTTTGAATTGTATGCATATATATATATATATATTTATATAATTTATTTGTTATATAATTTAAATTTAATTTTATCATTTAAAACATTATATATTTTTTGTGGATAGAAATATGTATGCTTTTATGGGAGAAGTGATATAGAACTTTTTCCTTTCCTGAACTTCAAGAAAAGAAAATACTGATTGAAATAATATAGCTGATTTTCTGACTTAAGTACAATTATTTCATATATATAATTTTTCGTTAGCATTTTAAATGAACAGTTATACTCTTCTACTAAATTACAGTTACAGTGAAATATTAGCTAACTTGCTAAACAGTTACATTTCATAAGTCTTAGCCCATTTAGAAGAGTAGATTTAGTTCTGTATTAACTTAGATACAAGATCTAAGGGCACACTCTCCAATTTTTATATTTATTTATTTCATTTTTAAAAACTATCTACCACTTTAAAGAATGATGTCACTTCCTAGATTATAAAACCTTGATAATAAAATTCATTAGGAGAATTATTTGATTAATCAATGAGTTTAGAATGACACAATTGCCAGTATACATAGTGATACAAAATGTAAATGAAGTTAATAAGTTATAACATTCAATCTCTTTTTTTACCTTTATTTTTAATTCACATGAGGGAAACACATAGTGTTCAGTTTTCTAATGGTAATTTTTGAAAGTATTATTAGTTCTTGTTTATTTCTTTTCTCTTTTGTTAAAACAAAACAAAACAAAATTAACCTCATTGATTGTGTTATAGAAAACTTAATACCATAAGTGTTACACTTTTTTCTTATGTCTTCTTTAACCAAAATTTTTAATAAGTTGACACCATTTACCTTTTTATGTAAGCTTTTTATTTTGAAATAATTGTAGGTTCACATGCAGTTGTAAGAAGTAATACAGTGAGATCTGATTTATCTTTTCATAGTTTCTTTCAGTGGTAATATCTTGAAAAACTGTATAGCCTAATGTTATGACTGGAATATTGACACTGATACAGTCAAAGTACACAACGGTACTATCACACTCCTGTAGTCTGTTTGTGACCACACACATTTCTTCACTGTCCTCATCTACTCCCTGACCCCTGACAATCACTAATCTGTTCTCTATTTGTACAATTTATCTTTTCAACATTGTTATATAAATGGAATCAAATATGTAATTCTTAGGGATTGGCTTTTTTTCACTCAACATTATTCTCTGGGGATTCATCTAGGTTTTTATGTGTGTCAATAGTTTTTTCCTTTTTATTGCTGACTAGTTTTCCTTGGTATAGATGTACCATAGTTTACTTGTTCACCCACTGAAAGACATCTGTGTTGTCTCCAGTTTTGGGCTATTACAAACAAAGCTGCTATGAACATTTATGTACAAGTTTTTGTGTGAAATAAAATTTTTACTTCTCTGGAATAAATGCCCAAGTGTGCAATTGCTGGATCATATGTCAGTTGCATGTTTAGTTTATAAGAAAGTGTCAAACAGCTTCTGAGTGGCTGTATCATTTTTTGTCCCACCAGCAATGTATAAGTGATCCAGTTTCTCAGTTTCTCTGCTTCCTCACCAGCATTTGATGTTGTCACCAGTTCTTTTTTTCTCGAATTTATTTATATTTGTTTTTGCAGGGGTACACTGTGTTGGTTCAATATATGCATATATTGTATGATGATTCACTTAGGGTAGATAGTATAGTTTTGAACCCATTAGTCCACCCCTCTCATTCCCCCCCCCCAACTTCCCTTCCAGCATCTGGTAACCATTATTCTACTCTCTACTTTTATGAGAACCACTTTTTTTTTTAGACTCCACATATGGGTTAGACCATGTGGTATTTGTCTTTCTGTGCTGGACTTACTTCACTTAACATGATGATTTCTAGTTTCCTCCATGTTGCTGCAAATTGTCATATATTATTTCTCTTTGTAGCTGAATAGTATTCCATTGTCTTTATATACCACAGTTTTTTTATCCATTCATCTGTTGATGGGCATTTAGGTTGACTTCATCTCTTGGCTATCGTGAATAGCATTACGATGAATATGGGAGTGCAGGTGTCCTTTTAATATACTGATTTCATTTCCTTTGGGCATATACCCAGTAGTTGGATAGCTGGGTCATAAGGTAGATCTATTTTTAGTTCTCTGAGGAGTCTCCACAGTGTTTTTCACAATAGTTATAGCAACTTACACTCCCTCCAGCAATGTAGGAAGGTTCCGTTTTCTCTCCATCTTTCCCAGCATTAGCTATTTTCTGTCTTGTTGGTAACAGCTGTTATAACTAGGGTGAGATGCTATCTCATTGTGGTATCCCTGATGATTAGTGATTTGGGCCATTTTGTATGACGAATCATTTTGATGATTAGTGTTGGCCATTTGTATGTCTTTTGAGAAATGTGTGTTCAGGGCCTTTGCCCATCTTTCAGTTGGGTTATTTGTTTCTTTTGGTGTTGAGTTGTTTGAGTTCCTTACATATTCTGAATATTAGTCACTTGTCTGATGTGTAGTTGGCAAACATTGTCTCCCATTCTGTAGGTTATCCCCTCACTTTGTTGATAGTGTCCCATGCTGTGCAGAACCTTTTTAGTTTGATATTAGTCCCATTTGTGTATTTTTGCTTTAGTTGTCTGTACCTTTGTGGTCTCCCTCAAAAAGGTGCTGCCCATTCCCATTTCCTGTAGCATTTCCCCTGTATTTTTTTCTAGTAGTTTCATAGTTTGGGGTCTTAAATATAAGTCTTTAATCCATTTTGAGTTGACTTTTGTGTATGGTGAGAAATAGGGGCCTAGTTTCATTCTTCTACACATGGATATCCAGTTTTCCCGGTACCATTTATCAAAGAGGCTGTCCTTTCCTCACTGTATATTCTCAGCACCTTTGTTGAAAAGTGCATGGGTTTGTTTCTGGGCTGTCTATTTCTGGGTTTGTTCCATTGTCTGTTTGTCTATTTTTATGCCAGTAGCATGCTGTTTTGGTTACTATAGCTTTGTAGTGTATTTTGAAGTCAGAGAGTGTGATGCCTTCAACTTTGTTGTTTTTGTTCAAGATTGCTTTAGCTATATGTGATCTTTTGTGGTTCCATACAAATTTAAGATTGTTGAGTCTATTTCTGTGCAGAATGTCATTGGTATTTTAGAGATTACATTGAATGTGTAGATTGCTTTGGGTAATTGGACATTGCAATGATGTTAATTCTTCAAATCCATAAGCATGTGATATCTTTCCATTTATTTGTGCCCTCTTCATTTTTTTTCACCAGTGTTTTATAGTTTTCATTTTAGACGTCTTTTACCTCCTTGGTTAGATTTACTCCTAGATATTTCATTTTTGTTTTTGGTAGCTATTGTGAATGGGATTACTTTCTTGATTTCTTCTTCGGCTATTTAATTATTGGCATATAGGAAGGCTATTTGATTTTTGTGTGTTTATTTTTTATCTTGCCACTTTACTGAATTCATTTATTGGGTCTAGCAATTTTTTGGTGAAGTCTTTAGAGTTTTCTATGTATAGGATCATATCATCTGCAAACAGGGATAGTTTAACTTCCTCCTTTCCTATTTGGATGTTCTTTATTGCTTTCTCTTGCCTATTGCACTGGTTAGAACTTCCAGTACTATGCTGAATAAGAGTGGGGAAAATGGGTATCCTTGTCTTGTTCCAGATCTTAGAGAAAATGTCTCCAATTTTTGTCCATTTGGTATGTTACCTGTGGGTTTGTCATATATGGGCTTTTTGTGTTGAAGTACATTCCTTCTATGGATAGTTTGTTGAGTGTTTTTATCATGAAGTGGTGTTGGATTTTATCAGATGCTTTTTCTGCATCTGTTGAAATAGTTATGTATATTTTTCCTTCATTCAATTGATGTGATGTATCACATTTATTGATTTGCATATGTTGAACCATCCTTACATCCCTGGGAAGAATCCCACTTGATTATGGTGAATTAGTCTGTTTTTGTGTTCCTATAACAGAATAACTGCAACTGGGTAATTTATAAAAAGAACAAAGGTTTATTTGGCTTACAATTCTGAGACAGCTGCATCTGGTGTGGGCCTCAAGCTGCTTCTATTCATGGTGGAAAGTGGCAGGCAGCCGGCAGGTATAAGCAGATCACATGGTGAGAGGAAGCAAGAGAGAGAGAGGGGAGATGCCAGCATCTTTTAAAAAAACATCTCTTATGGGAACTAATAGAGCAGGAACTTACTCACTACACTGCCCTGCAGAGAGAGCATTAATCCATTCATGAGGGATCCTCCCCCATGACTCAAACAGCTTCCAACACTGCCACATTGGGGATGAAATTTCCACATGAATTGTGGGAGGACAGTACATCCAAACTCCATCACATGGTGAATGATCCTTTTAACGTGTTGTTGGATTCTGTTTGCTAGTATTTTGTTAAGGATCTTCACATCTGTGTTCATTACAGATATTGGTCTGTTGTTTTCTTTTTTTTTGTTATATCTTTTTCTGGTTTTGGTATTAGATTAATATTGGGCATGTAGAATGAGTTTGTCAGGATTCCCTCCTCTTCAATTTTTTCGAAAATTTTGAGAAGAATTGGTATTAGTGCTTTTTTAAATGTTTGGTAGAATTTGGTAGTGAAGCTATCTGGTCCTGGGGTTTTCTTTGTTAGAAGACTTTTTGTTACTGCTTCAATCCCGTTACTCATTATTGGTCTGTTTAGGTTTACTAGTTTCTCATGATTCGACCTTGGTAAGTTGTGTATGCCCAGAAACTTATTCATATCTTCTAGGTTTTCCAGTTTGATCGCGTATAGTTGTTTGTAGTAGTCTCTTACGATCCTTCATATTTCTGTGGTATCAGATATAATGTCTCCTCTTCCATTTCCGATTTTATTTGAGTCTTCTCTCTTTTTTCTCTTCATTAGTTTAGATAAAGGTTGATTTTATTTATCAATTTGTTTATCTTTTTGAAAGATCTACTTGTTTCATCATCTTTTTATTTTTATTTATTTATTTATTTTTATTATTTTTATTAATTTTTTGACTGGTAAGGGGATTGCAACCCTCGGCACGGTGTGGTCTGCACAACGCTCAGCCAGTGAGCGCACCGGCCATCCCTCTATAGGATCCGAACCTGCGGCCTTGGCGCTACCAGCGCCACACTCTCCCAAGTGAGCCAAGGGGCCGGCCCCTTTTATTGTTTTTTTAAATTTCTAATTCATTTATTTCTGCTCTGATCTTTGTTATTTCTCTCTTTGTACTGATTTGGGGTTTGGTTTGTTCTTGTTTATCTAGTTCCTTGAGGTGTAACATTAGATTGTTTATTTGAGGTCTTTCTTCTTTTTTTGATGTAGGCATTGATTGCTGTAAACTTCCCTCTTAGAACTGCTTTTGATGTATCCCATAGATTCTGGTATATTGTGTTTTCATTTTCATTTGCCTCCAGGAATTTTTAATTTTCTTTTTGTTTTTTTCTTTGACCCATTCATTGTTTAGGATCATGTTATTTAGTTTACATGTATTTGTACATTTTCTAGTGTCCTTTTTGTTGTTGATTTCTAGTTTTATTCCATTGTGGTTGGATATGGTAGTTGATATGAATTCATATTTTTAAATTTGTTGAGGCTTGTTTTGTGATCTAACATATGGTCTATTCTAGAGAATGTTCCATGTGCTGCTGAGAAAAATGTGTATCCTGTAGCTGTTGGATGAAGTATTCTATAAATATCTGATAGATCTCATCAGCCTAGAGTGAAGATTAATTCTGATGTTTTCTGATTAATTTTCTGTCTGGATCATTTGCCCTTTGCTGAAAATGGAGTGTTAAAGTCCCCAACTATTTTTATGTTGGAGTCTATTTTTCCTGTTAGGTCTAATAGTAATTGCTTTATATAAGTGGGTGCTCTGGAGTCGGATGCATATGTATTTAGAATTGTTATATTCTCTTGTTGAATTGATCCCTTTATCGTTATGTAATGGCCTTCCTTATCTTTTTCTCCTTTCTTTGGCTTGTAGTCTATTTTATCTGATGTAATTATAGCTACTCTTGCTGTTTTTGGTTTCCATTTGCATGAACTATCTTTTTCCATCCCTTCACTTTCAGTTGGTGTCTGTCTTTATAGGTAAAGTGAATTTCTTGTAGGCAGCATATTCTTGCTTCTTGTTTTATAATCTATTGAGCCACTCTGTGTCTTTTAATTGGGGCATTTAATCCATTTACATTTAGAGTTATCATTGATATATATGGACTTTTTACTCTCATTTTGTTACTTTTTTCTGGTTATTTTGTTGATCCTTTTTTCTGATCTTACTGTCTTCTTTTGTGATTGAGTGGTTTTCTCTAACAGTGTAGCTTGATTTCTCAATATTTATGTTTAGTATGTCTCACATGTTTTTGTGTTGTGGTTATCATGAGGCTTATAAGAAAACATGTTATAGTTATAGCAGATTATTTTAGACTAATAACAACTTAATGTTGATACCTAAGAAAAAAGAAAGACCAAAACCACTTCTATGCTTTGGTGTCATTCACCCCACCCCTACTTTTTGACACTTTGTTGTTTCAAATTACATATTTTAATATAGCCTATTGTTTATATGGTTTTTGTTTGTTGTTGTCTTGTTTAGTTTGTCCTTTAGTCTTCATACGAAGGATGTAAGTAGTTTATTTTACTACTCTTACCACACTGGAGTATTCTGAGTTTGTCTGTGAACTTAGTTTGCTAATGAATTATGTACTTTCAAATGTTTTCTTGCTGCTCCTTAGTGTCATCTGCTTTCAAAATTCCCTATAGCATTTCTTGTAAGGCAAGAAATTCCCTTAACTTTTGTTTGTCTGGGAAAGACTATTTCTTCTTCATATTTGAAGGTTAGTTTTGTTTCATAGAGAATTTTTGACTGACAATCTTTCTCCTTAAGCACTCTGACTATATCATCCCATTTTCTCCTGCTGTATGGTTTCTACTGAGAAATCCACTGAGATGTATTGGGGCTCAATTGAATGTTACATGATTCTTTTCTCTTGCTGCTTTCGGTATTCTTTCTTTGTCCTTGGATTGAATTTGACTGGCAATCTCTGAGCTTCCTGTACCTGGACATTGTCATCTTCCTCTATATAAGGGAAATTTTTAGCTATTTTTTCCTTTACATGCTTTCTACATCTCTTCCTTTTTCCTCTCCTCCACGTATGCCAGTTATGCAGAGGTTATTTCACTTGAGACAGTCCCAATACTTGCTGTATTTCTGTTTCATTTTTTTTTCTTATTCCTCCTCTGTTTTGATAATTTTGTATGTTTTATCTTTGAGCTCACTGATTCTTTCCTCAGTTTGATTAAGTCTGCTGTTGGAGCTTTCTATTGAGTTTTTCCGTTCAGATAATGTATTCTTTATTTCTAGAATTTACTTTTTAAAAAATTGATTCAATTCCTTTGTCAAGTTTCTCATTCTGCTTCTGGATTGTTTTTCAGACATTGTTTAATTTTCTATCTGTATTTTCTCATGAGTCCCTGAACATCCTTAAGAGGGTTATTCTGAATTCTCTGTCAGACATTTCATAAATCCACTGTTCCTCTGGGTCTGTTGCTGATGCTTAGTTTGTTTCCTTTGATGGTATCATATTTCTCCATTCTTTCTTGATCTTTGTGTCTTTACATTGATGCCTGGCTATTTGAACAGATGTTTTTATACACATTCTTCTAGGCATTATATGTATTCTTCAGTGGTGCTACACCTTTACTGGTTAATAACAGAGCTGTGTCTCTGATCTGTGGGTTTTGTTATTGTTATTTCTTCTCAGTTCTGTGTTGGATCATTACCAACTCCCACCACTTAATCTCTGCACTGGAACTAATCTGTCATCCTTTGGTTTCTTCCGAAACTGGGGGAACTTCCATTGGAGACCAGAACTTGAGCCCTGTGGTTGAGCTAAATTGCTGCTTTGCTTTTATTGCTTTGCTTTGATTCTCTGGGTAAGGCTCTTAGTGTGGCTCAGGTTTTAGTTGTTGGCCTTTTTATTACTTCTAGGTCTTATGAGGGCATATACACCTGGGCTGTGTGGTAATTCTGGCCAGGGACTGAGTCTTTCCAGGACACTGTGACCCCAAAGATCTGTTTCCCTGACCAGTCTCCACTAAGTGGGCTTGTGCCATTTGGAAGGCAGATCAGCTGCCCACACTGCACCCTGATGTTCCTCTGGTGGGCTAGCCTTCCCCAACACTGCAAACACTTCCCATGGGGAGGGACATGTGCTGGTCCTTCACAGTAACTCATTGGCCACTGGATGGCTCCTTACTTTGGTTGGCTGTGGTCCTCACTCTGTGGGTCACAGGAACCCTGTCAGTGGTCTCGCTGGCCTGGGGGCTAGTATGGTGCTCTTTGAAGCCCTCTTCTCACCTGCAGACTCCAAGCAACTTCATGTGAAGGGCACAGCTGCAGCTTTTGTCACGTCCTGCTCTGTGTGCTACAGCTTCTTCCTGCTCCTCACCAGGGCTGGCCCTAAAGTGGCTAGGGCTCTAAATGGTCAGAGTGGTTCCTTCCTTCTCTTGCCACAGCTTCTCCCACCTTCACATTCTCTTCTGGTCTCTCATCCTCTTCCACTGAGCTCCAGTGGTTCCAGATTGGAAGATTTTGCTTTTTAATAGTTGTAAATTGATTGGTAGTGGGAGAGAGTACACTAGAGACCATCTATTCCACCATCTTGTTCAGATGTGACCATTGTTACTGCTTTTTTTCTTAGCCATCTTGATTATTATAACTATATAAGTCTAAAAATTATGTAGACTCATTCTCCCCACTTTTTCCTTTTTAAAAGTTATTTTAGCTATTCTAATTTATTTGCTTTGTATATAACTTTTGATTAATCTTGTCAATATTGACAAAATAATCTTAGTGAGATTTGAAAATAATTTTATTAAACCTTTATATGTTTGTGGGGAATTGACAGCTTTACAATGTTGAGTCTTCCAATCCATTGTCTGTTTATTTAGATCATATTTGATTTCTTTTATGAGTATTTTTTAGTTTTCAGTGTACAGATCATGTGCATATTTTATTGGATTTCTTCCTGTCATCCACCTGCTCATTGCTATTATATAGAGATACAACTGATTATCTTGTGTCTTGTGACCTTGCTGAACTCATTAATTATATCTGGGACTTTTATTTTTTAGATTCCCTAGGATTTTCTTTGTAGATAATCATGTCATTTGCAAATAAGGACAGTTTTGTTTCTTCCTTTACTATCTGTATGCCTTTATTTCCTTTTCTTGCATTATTTCACTGACTAAAAACTTCAGGATTATTTTCAATAAGAGGTGAAAGTGGACATCCTTTTCTTCTGCCCAACTTTAGCAGAAATGTATTCATTCTTTCACCATTAAGTAAAATATTAGCTATAGCTTTTTTTGTAGATACTCTTTATCAAGTTAAAGTAGTTCCCCTCGATTTCTGTTTTTCTCAGAATTTTTATTATGAGTTGACATTGTGTTTTTATGTGATTCTCTTCTTTAGCTTTTTAATATGGTTGATTAAACCAGCCGTTCATTCCTTAGATAAACACCTCTTGGATATGGTGCGTAGTTAATTTTATATATCACTGAATTCTATTGCTAATAAGTGGTTAAGGATTTTTGTATCTATAGTCATGGTATGGACATTGATATGTAGTTTTTTTTTTTTTTTTGTACTGTTCTTGATAGATTTTGGTTTCAGTGTGATACTAGCTTCATAAAATGAATTGGAAAGTGTTTCCTCGTTATCTGTTTTCTAGGAAATATTGTGTAGAACTTAGGTTAATTCTTCTTTGAATGTTTGGGAGAATTCTTCAGTGAAACCATCTGAACCCAGAGATTTTCTTTCTTGGGAATTTAAAAATTATTAACTCAATTTCCTTAATGGTTATAGGGTTATTAAAATTATTTATTTTATATTGGGTGTGGTGAAGTAATTTGTGTTTTTTAAGAAACATTCATTTCATGTAAGTTGTAACATTTATGTCTGTAGAGCTGTTCACAGTATTTTTTTATTATCATTTAGATGTCTGAGGGACTTGTGATATCCTCAGTTTCATTCATGGTATTGGTCATTTGTATTTTCTCTTTTGTTTTCTTTGTCAGTCTTGTTAGAGATTTGTCAATTTTACAGTTCTTTAAAAAAAAACAGCTTTTTATTTCATTAATTTTCTACATTGTTTTTCTGTTTTTAATTTTATTGACTCCTGGTCCTATGTATATTATTAACTTCCTTCTGCTTGCCATATTTTATTTTGTTTTTTTTTAGGTTCTTGAGGCAGAAGCTTAGATGATTGATTTTAGTCTTGTCCTCTTAGTAATAGTAAGTGTGTAGAGCTAAACACTTCTCTCTCAACACTGCGTTAGCTGTGTCCCACTTATATTGACATGTTGTATTTTCATTTTCATTTAGCTCAGTGTTTTTTTTATTTCTCTCCAGACTTTCTCTTTGACTCATTGATCATTTGTAAGCATGTTGTTTAGTTTCCAAGTGTTTGCAGATCCTAATGTTCTCTTTTTGTTATTAATTTCTAATTTGATTCCATTAGGTCAAAGAACATGCTCTGTTATGATTTTAAGTCTGATAAATTAGTTTAGGTTTGTTCTACAGCCCAGCGTATAGTCTATCTTGGTACATATTTCATGGACACTTGAAAAAATATGCATTCTGCTGTTGCATGAAGTATTCCATAAATGTTGCTTAGATCCTGTTGGTTGATGGTACTGTTGAGTTCTTCTATATCCTTGCTGATGTTCTTTCTAGTTGTCCTATCAATTTGGAGAGAGAGGTATTGAAGTCTCCAACTGTAACTGGTTTTGTCTATTTTTCTTTTCCATTCTATCAGTTTTTGTTTTATCTAATTTGTAGCTCCAGTTTGGGTGCATACATGTAAGGACTGCTATACCCCTTTTTGGATTAATCATTTTATTATTATACAATGTTTCTCTCTCAGATTTTAGGTATATATGTTTTATATATTAATATTGTATTTGTATATTTGAAATACACCCAAAAGTATATATTTATATATACATATATAAAAGTATATGCTCTGAAGTCTACCTTATCTAATTTTAAGGTAGGCTTTTTTGCTTATTTTGATTAATGGTGAGTGGTATAACTTCTTCTATTTTTTCCACCTGTCTATATCATTTTATTTGAAATGAGTTTCTTATAGCCAGTATATAGTCATTCATTTTACTAATCTCTCTCTTTTAATGTACTTAGACCATTTATATTTAATATAATTATTGATATGTTAAGGCTTACAACTGCCATTTTAGTTTTTGTTTCCTTTTTGTTTTCTTTGATTTTTACTTCCTTTTTTGTTTCTTGAGTTCCTATGAGTTCCATGAATAATTTTAGAATTCCATCTTGGTTTACCTATATTGTTTTTATGTTTGTCTCTTTATATAGCTTTTTTTTGGTAGTTGTTCTAGGTATTACATTATATATGTGTGTGTGTGTGTGTGTGTGTGTGTGTGTGTGTGTGTATATATGTATATAACTTTCCACAGTTTACTTGTGTTGTAGATTGACCATTTTGAATGAAGTGTAAAAACCTTACCTCCACTTATGTTCTTTTGCCCTATCTCATTTATGGTATATTTATCTTAAATATTTTCTCTACATACATTTAAAATCACATCAGATAGTTTTATAGTTTCTTCTTCCACGATCAAATATAGTAAAAAACAAAACAAAACAAAACAAAAAAAAACAGCTGAAGAGGAAAAGACATGTTTTGTTTTTACCCATATTTTTACTGTGTTTTTCTTTCTTTCCAAATGTTCTAAGGTTACTTTGTTATTGTTTCATTTTTGTTTAGAGAACATCCTTTAGTCATTCTTTCAGGAAAAGTCTGCTGACCAGTTTTCTTAGTTTTCCTTCATCTGAGAATGTCTTGATTTCCCCTTCATTCTTTAAGGGTATTTTCACTGGTTATAGAATTCTGGAAATAGTTCTTTTCTTTCAGCATTTGAAAAATGGTGTGCCACTTTCTTTTTGTCTCTATGGTTTCTCATAAAACATTTGCTGTCTTTCAAATTTTTCCCCTGGTAGGTAAGGTTTTATTTTTCTCTTACTTCTTTCAAGATTATTTTTCTTTGTTTTAAGTTTTCAGGAGATTGGCTTTGAGGTATCCAAGTTTGGGTTTCTTTGATTTTATCCTGTTTGGGCTTTGCTCAGTTTCCTCAATCTATATGCTTATGTCTTTTACCACATATGGGGCATTTTCAGTCATTATTTCTTTCATACTTTTTTAGGCCTCCCTTTTTTCTCTTTTCCTTCTGGAACTCCAGTGACATGAAAGTTCACTCTTTGGTTATGGTCCCAAAGATACCTGAGACTCTTTGTTGCTATTGTTGTCGGTCTAGTTTATCTCTGTTGTTCAGACTGGATAATTTCTGTTTTTATATCTTCATGGATTCTTTCTTCTTTTCCTTCCATTCTGCTATTGAGTACATTCAATGAGTTTTTAGTTTTGATTATTGTATTTCCCACTATTAAAGCTTATATTTGGCTCTTCTCTATATCTTTTATTTCTTTGCTGAGGCTATTTCTTTTCTACTTTTTCTTTTATTGTTTCAAGCATGTTCTTAATTATTTATTGAAGCATTTTCTGTGATGGCTGCTTTAAAATCTTTGACATCTCTATCATCAAGGTGTTAACATTTATTGACTGTCTTTTTTTATTAATTCAATTCAAGATCTGTCTTGTTTTGGGTATGATGAGTGATTCTCAATTGAAACCTGGACATTTTGGGTATTGTGTCATGAGAGTCTGGAAAAGAAGTGCAACATGTCCCTATTGCCAGGCATGAGTAGAAGTTCATTTTCTCTACTCTCTTCTATTGACACCAGAAGGAGGGAAAATAGGGTGCAAGAGGGAGGGCTACTCCTTACTACCCTTTGGGTGTTAAGGTCCAGGCTCCCTCCTGACTCAGACTTCAGATCCTATGCCAGTGTGGGTGTTGAGTTGCCTCTTTATCACCTCTTAAGGGTGGGACTCAAGGCTCCTCATCTGGCCTTTGCTGGTGCAGGTAAGGGTGGAACCGTGGTTTTTTGTGTGGTGTTTGGTTGAACTAGAATGACCATTGTCTAAAAGTTTTCTGTCCTGCTAGACTGTCCCTTTCTTGGAGATTTGCCTAGAGAGAGAAAGTTTTTGTTGGATTTTTTGTCTACTCCTCTTGAAATTTCCAGGTTACTGGCTTCTTCATTCCTAGTCTGGGATACATGAGAAAAAAAACAAAAACAAAAACAAATTCAGAAAACCCAAATCCAGGGAACTTACCAACTTTTCTTGAGGGGAGGGTATCAAGGTCCCTAGCTTGTCTTCCTTCTTCTCTCACCCTTTTAGAGTCATATTCCCTTATTTTCTTATATAATATCCAGGGTTTTTAGTTGCACTTAGTGGAAGTAATAGAGAAAGGGACATTTACTCCATCTTTCTGAAAGCAGAAGTCCTTAACACCTTTTGCTTCTAGACTGTATATTAAACTTATTCTGTCTTTGATAATATAGTTATGGTAAAAAATTAATTTTTTTTGGCTACAATGTCAAATTTTAAATAAGGAGTTGAAAAAGCTCACCAAAGAGGAGCATCTATTCTTGATTTCTTGCTTGTTTCTAATTAGATAATGGAAACACCACATGGAAAATGGATTCCCTTTTATGAAATTTGGACTTCCTGTTTGTCTCATTAAATAAAATCTAAATATGGAAATAACATTAAAAGTCATAATGTATCCTTATTTTTTGTTTTTAAAATAACAAATTATTCAGCATGACAATTTAAGTAAATCCATAAGAAGGTAATCATATTTTTTAAGTTGATGATAAATTCTATAAATTTTATATTATTTCTATTGTTTATCTTATAAATTGGACAGAGTTTAATGCTTGGGTAATAATCTCTTGGGTTTTTTTTTCTTGTCTCATTTCTGCATAATAACTAGGAAGACTTAAAAAAATGAAGTGAGTGACTCTTAAATGAAAGACAATGGAAATGTGAGACGAAAAAGATTAATTACTTTCCCTTAAAGAATTCAAGTTGGAGGTATTTAACTTCAAATGACATATAGAAGCATAACACTTATTAATTTGAAATAATATACAAGTTTTTGGAGGAATATATAGAGGGAATATCAAAGGGCTCAGGAAGGTGTGTACAATTAAATGAAGAAAATCTCAGAATTGGGTTTACTCTTTGTGGATGACATATTTAATTTAATAACATGAATTAATTGAACATTGCTTCTGAATTCTATTAACTTTCAAGATATAGGTTTTAAATATACATTGTGATAGTGTTGGAGAGGGGATAGTATATCCATCAAAAGTGTAACTAGGTGCCAGATATTTCTTTTGTCTAGAAAGAAAAGGTGACTTGGAGATATTAAAACACACACACTCACATCCCAAATTGAATTTTGATAGGCAAAAAGAAACTTCTAAAAATAAATCCAGCTCATGATGGTATGTTGAAAAAATAGTTACCTGCCATCTTTTTTTTGCACTTTCTTTTTCAAGGAAACATCTTTTATAAACAATATCTTCTCTATGGTTTAAAGGACCATAAATAAATATTATTTCCAATAAATATTATTTTCTGAACCGTGTATTAAAAATGCATAAGTAGTCAGTCAAGGGTTAAATATTCTTATTGTATTAAAATTCCTTTAATTCTTCCTTGTGTCTATGACAGGAGTGTTATAAATGGTAGAAAACAGAAACTGTAATAGGACATCTGATATAGGAAGAAACTCTGTGTGTTTAAAATGCAAGGCCACCTGGCGTGGGAATTCAGATTCCAGCTCTGTTACTAACATTGGACAAATCTTTTAATCCCTCTTGGAGGCAATTTTCTTTTTATTAGTTGAAACATATGATGTTTCCATTTCAGTTGGTCAAAAACAGTTCAATACCAGCAATTTCTGGTTCAACCTAATAAAATGAGCAATAGACTTTCTTCTAACACCAACAGACTATGGGTCTATTGTGGAATTAATACTGTTGTGCTTTAAAACCAAGTAGCTTCTTCTTATTCAAATGATCTACTTTGAGGAGGCAAATGAGCTCCTCTGGCCATTCCAAAACCTTTTCATATTAACTAGTAAAATGGTTAGCTTAGCGAATTTAGAACTTATCTTTTCATATAGAAAATATTTTCCTGGTTCACAATCCCAATGTTATGCATTAAATCATATAAAATATTAGGAGGCCACTGGGGTAAAAAAAAGTTAATTGTTACATATTAGGTTAATGTCAGTTAAAGACATCAAATTCCACCAACTAATTTAAGAAAGTTTAAGAATAAATTAATAAATGAGTATTGAACATTTTTGTAAATATCATAAAAAAATCTTTAAAAGTTGCTCCAGTCTTTGAGAAGTTCTTTCTATTTAAAAAGAAAGTACCTTCATGGTGTTGACATGGATGATGAGCATTCAATCCAAGAAGTACATACTCTCTGGAAGAAAATGATAATGTAGTCAGTAGAGAGGAGCTCAAATGAGAATTCAGAGAAGGGCACCAAGGCAATTCCTTGCTGCACACCTGCATGGGTCCCCTCAGCCACAGGGAACTCCTGTGAAGCCAAGATTCTTAAGGGGATGACCACAGCTGTGGCATTTTTATGCAGCTTCTTAGGCATATTAAATGTGAGTGCCAGAGAGTCACACACTCCAGGATTACTTATGCTGTCACAATAAGTCCTTCAAGGCCCCAGTCACAGATCTATAGGCAGAGAAACAACTTCATTTCAAGGATTTGATCCCGATAACTCACTGGAGCAAGAGAAGGGGTTGATCATAGAAGGCAGAAGTGCTTTTTATAGTAGCACCTCTCCAAGTTCTTAGGAATTTGCTTTTATTTTTGTCTACACATTTGGAGTGGAGTCTGAATTAAGCTGTGTTCCAATTGTTTTAAGAATATAACTAAAAAAGAATTCCACCTGTTTAATTTAATCCCCTCTTCTACTCTTCTGTCTTCCATCCTGTTCTCTTTATTCTCCCTTCCTAAACTTTTCTGACCACTGAATATGAGTTACAGTATAATATAAACTTAATGAGGCTTCTCATAAATATTTGACTTGAAAACTCTAATGTCTAAAGAAAAAATGATAGCGTCCTTAATAAAAAAAACTGTTTCTCATCCATTTTGTTATTAAAGTGTTCCTGAGCAAATGCATTAAAACAGTCCAAGTCCTTGTTAAGAACCCTAACAGGGAGTTGATTGCTTTAAATGTGTTGAATATGGCTATCGCCTCCTGCTTGGTCAGGTGTCCAATCATAAATGGACTTCCAAAATGGGCTTCTTTGCACCCCACTTGCCAGATGAGGAGGACTTGAGTAGTTGAAGCTGGAATTCCAAAAGTTGGTCCTCAAAATTTACTTTGACCTTGTTCATAATAAGAATTATCAGGCTATCCATCACTGGATAATGAATATCACAGGCCTTTGGCAGCTGTACAAGTGTCAATTATTTTAATGGAAAAAATGATATGTAATTTTCTACTTTTTAAAAAAAAAGTATTGTTACAGAGTGAAGTTTTAAACAGGTTGAAACTTTCTGTTATCCTTTCTCTTTGGGTAATTTCTCAAAAGTTGTAAAACAAAAAATGTTCATATGTTCATGAATTATTTAGCATGTCTATTTTAAACTGATGTAATATCTACTTTCTACTATTTAAATATTCTGCTTCTCTTCTGAAGGTATGTGTATATATGTGTGTTTTATATATATATATACACACAGACACATGCTTTGAGAATATATATGTGTGTGCATATATATAATTCTTTTTTTCTGCATAAATTGTATTGAGTTTCATCACATTTACTTCATTACATTCACTAGTAAACCCATAACATACAACAAAGAATAAAAATTTCCTTGCTTTGAAAACCTAAAGATATTGATTACCCATAAATGATACTTTAAAAATTAACAGACAAATAGACAAACATATATACTGTACAGAGGCTGTAGGGGTCTTTCATATGATTTATCACCGAGTTACCATGAGTGTAAGCTTTTTAAAATTTGAAACTCTCATTAAAAATAGCTTTTAGATATCTTTAAAACTCCTTCTATTTGAGGAAAGAGTAGATACAATTTTATTTTGGAAAAAATCCCTGCATACCAAAATTAAAACACATTACTATATATTTTGATTAGCTATCTCTAAAAATTTTTTTAAAAATCTGTCAGAGATATGGCCTGGTGTTCAATGAATACATATGATCTAAGCTGAACTGGTTTGCATCAGTTAGGACGGTGTTCAGCTCTAAATTATAGAAAATGTGATTAATGGTGGTTTAAACATATGGTGGTTATTTTTCTTATGTAACAAGAAGTTTTGGGGAAAGCAGTCTAGGCTAAATTAACAGGTTCACGATGTTGTCAAGGACCCAGGCTTCTTCTGTCTTTCTATTTCTCTACCCATGTTAGGTGGCAAGATGGATGATGCACCTCCAGGCACCACATCAATTTCTAGGCAGAAAAAAAGGGTGGAGAGCAAAAGACTAAAAAAGTGCTAAGAGGAGCTTGCCAGCCGAGCCTATTCACTTAAAACAATATTCCCATCTGTTCACATCTTCTTCTCTGTGACAACAGTTGGGTCCAACCACCAGAACAGAGGCTGGAAGAGGGGGTATTTTAGCATTCAGGCCTCAATAAAATGATGCAGAGCAACTGTGAATGGCCTTGGGGGGGTAAATTGTGAGAGTCTGCCACTCCATTCACTTTAACTTTCTGCCAGTGGTCACACTAGGCTAAAGAAATACAACGGGAAAAATCTCTTCTTTGAATGATTTGTCTTAAAGCATAGCCTAATTTTATTTTTGAGAATATATCCAGGAACACATTCTTCTCCCCATAGTATGTCACAACTTCCCTTTTTATGAAACATAAAAGCCTACATTTATGATATTCAATTTAAAGATTTATATCCTTTAAGGCATTTTTTATGTTATATGTACCTATACTTTCAAAGATAAAATGGGCATTAAAATTTTATTTCTATTTTTGATGCAATATACCCAGAAAATATTTACTTAAATTACAAAACAATCTTTACAGTAATCAAATTCCTAATTTATAAGCAGTGTTTGTGTGAAAAACCTTATAGTTAGCAAAAATGGCAAATGTGTGACCTCATGCAGAACAAATGGCACACCTCATTAATTTAGTTTGATTGTCCTGTAGAGAAGTGTGATTCCCTTAGGATTAGTATGCTCAGTCTGTTATCAGTATGGCTACAGCACTAGTAAAATATTGGCGTGACATGATAAGGGTGTAGTGTGTAAATATAAACATGAAAAGTATAATTCAGCATTTTGGTCAGTGTTATTATTTCATTTTGATTTGTTTCATATTTTATTTTTTTAACTAAAAGTGCCTTTTTTCCCTCTACCAACTACTAGGGAAAAGGCATGCCAATTAACCAATTTTTAAGGTCGGTCTGAAGTGTTAAATGTATAGTATGAACTTGGATATCTTTGGGGCAGTAATTACTGTCTAATGGCTTTTAAAACTGTGTCCTGTTGGATTGTTACACAGAAACAACTGGTTGACAAAGTAGTACACTTATAACAATGGGGGATACTGCAGGTTGCCTACCTACTATTTATTTTCTCCTCCCTTTATATCAGAATCCCACTTTGCTTTGAGGAACTAATGAGCCCACTAAATAACTACACTTCTCAGCTTCTCTTACTAAAACATGAACATGGCGATCAGGCCAGTAATATCTAGGTATAAGTCATTGGTAGAGCTTCCAGAAAAGCTTTTAAATGTGGGCAGACTCAGCTGTATATGCCTTTTTTCATCTTTTTCTCCCCTTTCTCTTGCCTGGCATAGGGATATAATGAATGCTCGGAGACACAGCTTCAATTTTTTAAAAAATTGAAACATAATTGATTGTACATATCTGTGGGGTACAGAGTTGCATATCTATACATATAATTAGTATATTCAATATTACATATGTTACATTTTTTTTGTGGCCTTTTATCAATTCCTCTCTTATACCTCCTCTCTCTCCCCCTTTCTCACTTCTGGCAACCTCAGTTCTTTCTCTCCTTTTGAAAGTTCAGCATATTATTGTGATTATTGTATCTTTTTTTTATTTGTTTATTTTTTTAGCTCCCACTTCAGAAAAACACATGCAGTATTTCTCTTTCTGTGCCTGGCTTATCTCACTTAACATAATTTTCTCTAAGTTCATCCATGTTGCTGCAAGTGGTAGGATTTCATTCGTTTTTATAGCAGAGTAGTATTCCATTATGTAAATACACCACATTTTCTTTATCCATTCATCCAGTGATGGACATTTAGGTTGCTTCCCACTCTTGGCTATTGTAAACAGAGCTGTGATAAACATGAGAGTGCAGGTATCTCTTTGATATGATGATTTCCATTCCTTTGAGTATATACCCAGCAGTGGGTTTGACAGATCATATGGCCGTTCTATCTGTAGCTGTTTGAGGAAACTCCATACCATTTTCCATAATGGCTGCACCAATTTACAGTCCCACCAATAGTGTAGGAGGGTCCCCTTTCTCTGTATCTTTGCCAGCATCTGTTATTCTCTGTCTTTTTGATACTAGCCAGTCTAACTGGGTTGAGATGAGATCTCAGTGTGGTTTGGATTTGCGTTTCCCTGATGCTCAGTGATGTTGAGCATTTTTTCATGTGTCTGTTGGCTGTTCGTATATCTTCCTTTGAGAAATGCCTATTCGGCTCCTTTGCCCATTTTTTAATTGGATCATTTTTTTTTTCTTTTTACTGTTAAGCTGTTTGAGTTCCTTGTATATTCTGGATATTAATCCTTTGTCAGATGCGTCGTTTGCAAATATTTTCTCCCCAGTCTGTAGGCTGTCTTTTTGCTCTGTTAGTTGTTTCTTTTGCGTGCAGAAGCTTTTTAGTTTGATAAAGTCCCGTTTGTTGATTTTTCCTTTTAATGCCTGTGCTTTTGGGGTCGTATTCATAAAGTCTTTGCCCAGTCCTACTTCCTAAAGTGATTACCCAATGTTTCCTTTTAGTAGTTTCAGGTCTTATATTTAAGTCTTTAATCCATTTTGAGCTGATTTTGGTATATGGTGAGAGGTACTGAACTAGTTTCATTCTTCATGAATATCTAGTTTTCCCAGCACCATTTATTGAAGAGGCAGTCTCTTCCCCAATGTATATTCTTGGTGCCTTTATCAAAGATCAATTGGCTGTAAATATGTGGGTTGAATTCTGGGTTGTCTATTCTGTTCCATTGGCATGACTGTCTGTTTTTGTATCAGTACTGTGCTGTTTTAATTGCTATAGTTTTGTAGTACAGTTTGAAGTCAGGTAGTGTTATGCCTCCAGCTTTATTTTTTTGCTCAGGATTGCTTTGGTTATTCAGGGTCTTTTTTTGTTCCATATGAATGTTAGAATTGTTTTTTCTATTTCTGTGAAGAATCATTGGTATTTTGATGGGGATTGTGTTGAATCTGTTGACCATTTGGGATAGTATGGACACTTTCACAATGTTAATTATTTGAATCCAAAAGCATGGAATTTCTTTCCATCTTTTTGTGTCCTCTTTAATTTTTTTCACTAGTGATTTTTAGTTCTCATTGTAGAGATCTTTCATCTCCTTGGTTTAATTGATTCCTAGGTATTTTAATTTTTTGTTGACTGTTGTAAATGGGCTAGCTTTTTTGATTTCTTTTTCTGCTAGTTGTTGGCATATAAAAATGCTACTTATTTTTGCATGTTGATTTTCTACTCTGCAACTTTACTGAAATCATTTGCAAGCTCTAAGAGTTTTTTTGGTGGTGTCTTTAGGTTGCTCTCAATATAGGATCATGTCACCTTCAAACAGGGACAATTTGATTTTGTCTTTCCTGACACAGCTTCAGTCTTGAGACCACAAGTATGAAAGCTGTGTGCTTAGATGAGTGGCATCCAGAGTTTTTATTCCAGATTTCTTGTAATTGTTGCATCATCTCTGGACTGCTTAAAGTTTGACTTCCTGTGATGTAAAAACTGAAAGCAGTATTATTTGTGTTCTCTTTTATGTCCAACTGAATACAATTTTCAAATGTTCTAATAACAGAGCAGACTGTGTGGAGTCTAATGACAATTTGTTCTCTTCATATCAGTCAGCTGCAATATGATATAATCAGTGTATTTGATGCTTCTTTCAGACAGGTAACAATCCAAGAAGCCTCGATTGCTTTAGAAATTACAGTAGAAAGGAAAGGCTTTAGAATGATAGTGTTTGCCTCTCTATATGTCATTAGATTTCCATATTTGTAGGGGTCAGCCTTCTCTAATATATCCAGAATATACTTATAAAATCTTTTACTTCATAGAGCCTTATTTGGATAACAGCAAACATTTTTCTTTTGCACTTTGGATGTTTTTCCCATCTGCAGAGATCATTTTATATTTAAAACATGAGTTTAAGGACAAAACTATTGTATAATAATGGTCTGCTTTATCAACCACTGAATATGTTAAATATATAAATGTTGCCATGAAATAAGCTAAGTATAATGTCATGAGAAGTACTAGGGTTATCATTGTCTAAATTTAAATATTTATTACTGTATGCTTTTTTTTTTTCAGTATAACCTGTAATTTTAGTTGAATTGGGGCAGGGGAGGGATGGTAATGATAATTTGGTTAGCGAAGTAAAATTTGTAAGGCTGAAAATATATACTGATGAGACTCACTTGCTTTAAAATAGGCTGTTGATTTGGATTATAGAGCCCTGCGTTATGTTTATGCTGCCCATGAATCTAGCTAGTGAATTTGTAATTAGCTGGCAAAATGTAGTAGCAGAGTAAATCCTTGTCTTTTACATTTACACATGTTTTTTGTGTTTCTTGTATTCATCTTGTAAATACTTTAACTCACACGGTTTATAAGCACCACAGTGCTTCTATGGTGTAATCATATATCTGCAGGCCAGATTTTTCCCTTGGCTTCTGTTGAGTTCTCTTCATCCATCTGTAGGACTATTTACAACCATATGCTTTTGGTATCATGTGAGAATAAAAGGATTGGCTGAGGCCACCAGATAAAGGATGGCAAGTCCTTTTGAGCTACTGAAATAGTTCAGTTGGGTGCAGTCCTGTGCTGGAAAGTCTGGTGGGTTGCTGAGGCTCTGTTTTCTGAGTGGGTCATAAGGAAGAACGGCTGGGAAGGGCTCCCCCACTGAGGGTTTCCCTGTCCATTGACAGTTTCTTTGGTCATTCCTTATAGTTAAATATATTAGCATCTAGGCATTACCTGGTTTGGGAGGGTGGCAGGAGAGGAGTTTAAATTTGAGAAGAGGAAGTTATCAAGTGTAAGTTGTTCAGTTTTCATTGTCTTTTGATGTTAAAGGCACCAGGGTTTTACCCTATAGTATTTGAGTTACTGCAGGAGGAAATTAGTGTGGGCTGAAATTGTCAGGTGAATAGGAAGGTGGTTTAATTTTTTTGTTTTATCTATTCACTCAGAAACTGTCACTAACAGAGAGTTAATAACCTTCTAAATTAGAATTTTGTATCAGCATTGAATTAATATTTAATCTGTAGTGGCCTTTCTGGTCTTCAGGTTTTTTTATTAGAAGATTTTTCCAGTTGAACATGCTAAGCTTCTGGCATGGCAGAACAACTGATTCCCTACTTATTGTCCTGCTCTCTACATGTACGTGTTTGAACAAGTGCACCAGTGGGGCTTTCCAAGACCAAAAGAAAGTTTCAAAAAGAGCTAGTCCATGAAGGGTTAAAAGGCTCTTATGTTAGAATGGATGAAACTGGGTAAATATATATTTTATTCTAGCTGGGCTTGTTACTTAAAGTTGGCCTGTCTTTTGTCAATAACTTACTATGACTTAATTTCTCAACTGTTAATGGGAGAGAATGATTTTTGTCTGTCTTTGAAGAGATGATATTATGAGCAAAGTACTCATGATTGGCAGAACACTTTGTATCCTCAGAAAGCTACTTAAACACTAAATAATAATATTCAATGCATTACATAGGAGCTTGTTACTGTAAGTTAGAATACAGTTCACAATGGAATATGAGGAATGGATAGGTCTTGACAGCTGAAACTGCTTTCCAGTTGAAATTGCTGAAATGAAAAATTACTGTCTGGCTTGCTTATCATTGTGCAACAGAGCCTGCTGTCTGTGAGGAATTATTTTGCACTTCCTATTGTTTTAGGAAAGGATTATGTCCTATGAAATGCCATCTGTACCCACATTTCGGATGTTAGACATTGTGTGATGCTCCCATTTTTTAAAACTATCAGAAGCAACCTTATACATAGCAGATGAAGGAAATAGAATGTCCCCCATGATGGGATGAGGAAGTTTGAAAATGATTTAATTAGGTAAATGAATCCCACTTAGCATGGTCCTCAGATGAGAATACCTAGAAGATTCCTGCTTACCCCAAACCTTGAAATTTAGACTGAGTCAATAAGTAGTGTGTTCGTACATCTCTGAGGCAGTAAGGTTGTAATGAAATGAAAGGAAGGTGGACTAAGAATCTGGAGGCCCAGATTGTGGTCCTGGATTTGCTACATATGAGCCATGAGATTTTGATTTTCTCATCTGTAAAATGTGTGCGTTGCCTCTTCCCTACTTGTCTGGGAAAACCAATATCATGTGGATGAGAGTGTGGGACAATATTATGTGACGTGATTGACTTATTGGTGCACTGAATGTGAATCTGTCCCTTAGGGACCAATACATAAACTCCCGGAAACTAATGAATAACAGCAGAATGGCAGTATTTTAATGTATAATGAGAAATAGCACTACAAAAGGGGTCATTGAGTTTTTACTGCTGATTGTCTCACTAAAGGCAAACTAGTTGAAAACCAGAATATAATTAAAAGACCGTACAGGCTGCACGGAACCAGTTTAGGTTGAATGGCATCAATCTAAGATATCTTAATCATGCAAATAAAGTTCTGTTTGTCTTGGGGACCAAAGAGAACACATCATTGGACCAATGAATACTCTTCCTTGGACTGGACCTCTGAGAGTGTTTATTTTTTAAATTTTTCTAAACTTCCATTGCTGACTGTCCTTCTGATTCATTATTATTGATTTTAGTCACATTGTAGCCAGTTTTGCATGTCTGGGAGCCACTCTGGCTCTTGAGAATGACTTACTTTATCTCTCTCTGACATATTATGTGGTGATTTCGTAATTTAATTTCTTGAGGGAAACTTTATCTCCCTTATTTCTGAGTTCCTGGTGGAATTTCTCACTGCAGCCTGTCCTTGCCCTCACAGCCTACATTAGATTAATTCAGCATTTAGAGAACTCAGATCTAGGACAACTTTCTACTCAGTTAATGTATTTAATTTGGGAGTTCTGGGTGTTTTAAGAGGCAATTAAACTTTTCAGATTTTTCTCTCATCCTATAGAAAAAAAATTAAATTCCTTTGAAACACTAGCTGAGCAACAGAGGAAAAACAGCATTAGCTTTTTGACACAATTTAGTGTTAAGTAACAAGATACACAGAAACCTAGATGAACTACTCCAGCTGTGACATTCCCATCAATTTGGATTGCCTTAGGAAAGTGAGGAAACTTGTCCCTTCTGGGGTTCTTCTAGGAAAATGAAGAGCTGTTTTTAAAAGGTCCAGTGAAAGAAAAATCTGTCTGAAGCCTCTGAATCCCATAATTAAATTATTCTGTCTTATCATTCACCCCAGCAATTAAGTAATGTTTTATTAGTATAATTAAGGAAATCTGAGAAAAAAGGAGTTAATGGAGTTTCACAAACTCTCCCCACCACAGCTATGCTGCATTAATGCATCTGCTGATCAGCTTTGTAGGCTTCTCAGCTTTGCCTAGAGTCCCCTGCTGTTCCTGGAGTCCCCTTCCATTGACCTTGTTTTGCCTGCACATTCAAGGGTAGCATCCAGGATACACATCTCCTTCTCTCTCCCATTGACTGTCCCTAACTTCTCTATGAGGCATAACTTTCCATTTCCCTGTAGCTTTTTGAGCATGATGTTGTGAGGTCTTCGGGTGATCAAATCCATAAAAGATCACGGTAGCCTGGATGTAGTTCTGCTTCTGGATAGGAAAGTCAGAAATCTTGAGGAAGTGCGAGGAACTGCCAGTAAAACTGGGCTATTTCTGATAGAACTTCTTAGATGGAAATCTCTTGCTCTGGGAGACTTGCTTCTAACCATTCTTCTCAAACTTTAGGAAGTGTAGGGGCAGGGGGTGATCCCTTCCCTCCCCATCATAAAGGGTCACATCCGACACCCCTATAACAGAAGACGGGCTAACAAGAGGAAAGGATAACAAATTTATTACTCGCACATGTGTGCACGGGAGTCCTGTAAAGTATGAAAACTCAAAGAAAGGGCCAGATGGTTGATACTTAAATACCCTCTTCATTGGGGAGAGAGAAGAAGGGAATGTAGATAATTCTTTGGAGGGGTTTTAAATGATTGTTAAGGAGAATCATGATTGTTAAGGAGAATCATGATTCTCTTTGGAATTTGAATGAGTCTAAGAAGCAAATGTTTTCTTGTGAAAAAGTTCATCTAGGTGTGGTTGCTTTCCTCAATCTTCTTTTTTGAGATAGGTAATGAGATTTTAGGGAGGGGATGGAAAACAATTGTGATCTTCTTTGGGGTTCCAGTTTTTAGGTTGATAAGGGAACTTCAGAGAATAGTCTCATCCTGTGCTTTGGTAGAGACAAAGGGTTGAGAGAGAGGGAGGTAAAGGTCAGAGAGGCTTTGAGGCTGCTTCTTCAGCATGTCTGTTGGGCAGGGTCACAGACCCTTCAAACCCGGTGTGCAGACTGGGTCACAGACCCCTCATATGCAGGTCATGAGCTAGGTAGTTGAAAAAAGATCTTGGGAGCCATTGACAAGGTTGACATTATTTATTCGGACGTGAGCTCAGCTCCCAGTGGATCAGAGCCATTGTGTTTTATACCAGAGTCAGATAACCACGGAACACCTGGGCACAAGTCAGATAGCCAAAGAACACCTGGGCACACATGCGCAGTTAACATATTTACAACATGCTGAGTTATGCTTAGACAGATATGAGGTGAGGGATCCTGACCATTCAGTTCTCATTTTCCTTACAATGTCAGAGTGCTGTGTTTTGGGGCATCATTTTCTGTGCCCCGACATTCCCCTGTCAGAAACTTCATACACTAAAACCTGAGTTGGTGGCTATGGAGAGAAAAATATCAAGTTAGTAGTTGAGTGGCAAAGGATTCCATTAAACCCATCTCCCATTCCTGAGAATAGTTCAGTTTAATTTAAACAGTTGTGTTTCATTCTAGAAGATGGTATTACAGATGGACTCTCAAGCTAGGCCTCTGTGTGTGATGCAGGCAAACAGATCTCTAATAAGAGACATTTCTATGGAAACAGAAGAAAAACAAAGGTTAACATCTGGAGCAATGTATAAGCTAGTTTCTTTGGAGTCTGGAGGGCAGTTATTCGAGAAGATTAGTGGAAAACTGACAGATTTTCCTGGATTGTAGTTTGTATGTCACAAATTTTGTCCAAATATAAGCTGTTGTGGTGATTTCTCTGAAGACTATTTATCATGTTGGTCAGTTTCAGCTTGGAGGACCTTAGGAAAAAGGCAGTTTTAATTTCTAGAGATTCCATGTCAGAAGGGTGGGATAAAATTAGAACTGTGTCTGGAGAGTCACAGCCAGATACTGGAGGGAACTAAAATTCAGAATTTAGTCCAGGTAATAAATAACTCAACAACAATGAACAGAGCTAGAATATAATGATAGATACATTGTAGTATTCTTCTGAAATATAACTTTTCTTTCTCCAGTCCCCATTTCTATCCAAGATATTTACAGTAACACTAATTTGTTTGTAAAATAAGTTCAATCTTATTAACTTGGCCTGATTATTTTTGTAAAGTGCAGTAAGAAGAGTGATTTATCATACAGGCTTTTTTTTTCAGTTGGCTTTACTGGAACTTTTCACAAGCAATCGCAGATTAGACTTTTAAAATCCTGTCTTGGCTTAGGAGCCAAGCCAAGGACTTGCCATCAGACTGTGTCTGTAATAAGCTGTACAAACTGGGTGAATTTCTCTGTTCTAAAGGTCCTCAAAATATCTTAAGTTTCCTAGGGGTGTCAGAAAATGACATCCTTTACCTACTGCAAGGCTAGGAATCCTGTAAGGGAACTGTCCAGACAAGGTACAAGGCCAGTTTTTTTTTCCAAGGGGCTTTTTACTGGCTCCCTAATAGTCAACCTCACTCCCTCAAAGCAGGCTGGTCATATCTGAAAATATGGCATTCCAGTCAAAGCTTTGGTAAAATAACCAGTGTTTCCAATTGTTCCCAGTTACAAAAGAAAACAGATTCTTATTTAACTTATAAAAATAACTGTATTGCAATAAAATAAGAATATTTACAAATAGTTTCCAGATTCTGGAAGAATCAGGTAGAGAAAAAGGTAAATGTATCAACTTTGCTCACAAAATAATATTTTACCAAATTGTTGCAAGCTATAGATAGCTTAAAATTAAAAAAAAATACAAAGAATAAATAAATGAATAATTTTTTTTTAAATAAATGAATTTGTATTTACAAATTCTTAGATCTGGAAAACAAAGCAAAAAGAATTAGCAATACTTCAAACAAAAACTCATGAAAAAATAATTTTAGTTCTGTATCAGGTCAGTCCTATGTAATTAATCCTTGTTTTGCTTGATGTTAGGTTAGCAATTTTACAAGTCCAGTCCAGTTTTTTTTTTTTTATTAGAGTTCAGGAATTTTTTACCTAGTCCAATAGTATGGCCTCAAAGTTGTCAGAAACCCACATTTAATAGTAATTGTTTGCTGTCTTTTCTATGATTTTTTTGAAGACACAATACTTTAGGATTTGAAAAGAGCTTTCAGAAAAAAAGCATCAGAATAAAGCAATTAACTATAGAGAGTAAGGGTTAAAATGGACATGGTTAAAGATGCAGTTGACAAGAAAATCTGGTTATTTTCTGTGGCCTACAATGATTTAACATAATAATCATAATTATGACTGATAACATATACCAAGACATATCAGAATTTTAGGAATCTCACACAATTTTGGTACGTGTGTTAATAGCTTGAATATAGTTAAACATCATTTCTTATTTGACAATGCTTCCTGTATAATTTATCATATCAAATAAACCTTGATATTATCTTTCTTTTGGATACTTCAGGGGCCCATTGAAACATCTCAAAGTTAGTTTTGGGTCAAAAAGATTTAATTTTGAATTTGAAAGTTGTTTTATGGGAACCTGTTAAATATGTCAAAAATTTAAGACACTTGATCAAAATAGGATCATAGATCATTATGAAATAAGTCATTTATTTAACCAGAGTGATAATTAAAGTATTTTAAAAGGCCAAAATCTTTACTCTTCAATAGAGAGGTGACTCAGTTTTCCCAGCAGAAGATGACACGAGACACACAGAGTCTGTTCCTCTCTCCCTCTCTATTAGTCTGTTTCTGTTGCTTAGAACAAATACCTAAGAGAGGGTAGTTTGTAAGAAAATGAAATTTATTGCTTACATTTTCAGAGGCTGGGAAGTCCAAAGTCCAGGAAACATACCTGGTGAGTGTTTTCTTTGGATGATGGCTTTACAGCAATTTAAGGATCTCACATGGCAGAAAATGGCAGAGCAGATAGAGAGAGACTCTCTTTAAAACCCTCAGAACCAAGCCCCTGACCACCATTATTAACTCATTCACTATGGCATGGTCCTACAATCTAATCACCTCTTCAGGGCCCCACTTTTTAATTACCATAATAGGATTTCCTACCCTCAACAGTTACAGTGGGAATTAAGCTTCAAATATATGAACTTTGGGGACACAATTCAATCAATCCACAGCACCCTCTTTTTTTTTTTTTTTGCAGTTTATTGGGAAGGTGAAAAAAACATACTTTGTTTTGCTAATGTAACTCAAAAATCTTGTTTAAAAGAGAGAAAAAAATTTTACTTTTGTACCAGTATACTATTAATACAAAAGCTAATTTTAATAACTTTATAAACAAATCCATCCAATCTCAGCTTTGACCATACAAGATAAAGTTTCATAAACCTTTTACAAGTTCTTGCAATTTTTTCTGTACTTTTCCTTTCCCCGACTTTCTATACTCACTCAGTTTTATCTATATCATTCTTACTTTATTCCTTTATTTTGGAACAACCTTTAAATACCTCTAAACTGGACAGAATTGCCTTTTCATTAACAAAAACCACATTCTCCTGCCTTATAACAACTTACTTTCCTTGAACACTTTGTATACAGAATTTTTTTTTATATCTAGTAGTTTTCATTATATTTATTAACTACAATTTTAACTCTTTGTAACCTTAATTTTTAATTTAATCCTAGGAATAAGTAACTTTGAACTGTTTTGTATCAGTATTTGTGGATGAAAATCATTTCATAATTTCTGGAAAGATATATTTCTTTGATTTTTTTATTTATTAATAGAACTATATATATTAGCTTTTCTGTGCCATATAAAAACAAGATGTCAAAGTATTTAAATTTATGTTTAATAATTGTTTCAGTATTTTAACTTACTTAGAAATGACTCAGGCTTCTATAATTATCTATAACTTAACATAACATAACTTGAAGATTTTAAATTACTGAAAATATTTTGAAACTGACAAGTTTATTTATACATGTTTATGCTATTTACATTTACCAAATTTACTTGCTTTTTACAATTATATGTGAATTGCTCATGGAAAACAAAACTTTTTTTTCTTAATGCAAATTCAGGCTATTCATGCATCAGGCAATTTCTTCTTAACCAAGGCTTCTGAGATAGGGGAGACAGCTTAAATTTGTCTGACCTGTAGATCCAGGCAAAAATGTCTCAATTAAAATTCTAAGACAATTCTATTTTATTTTACCAACAATTTTAAAACTAGCTTTATTTATTCAGATCACATAAACTAAAAAGCATTTGAGTTAGTTTCTATTCTATTTATATATATTTTTTATCTCCGAGAAATAGCTTAGGGCATTTTGCCTATTATCAGAAATCAATTTTGTGGATGCTATGGACTAGGTTTTAGGTCTGATTGTTTCCAGAACTCATCTGAGTGGACAAAATATCCATTTCTGCTATTGTATTTTTCTCTGAATTGGTCTTAAGGTTTTTCTCTGGAGGGTGGCTATAAATTCTAGCCTTGCCCTGACAGGTTTATCAAGATATCCACTCTCCAGAAGAGCCCTGATTGGGGGTGAGGAAGGGAGAATTAGGTTCAGGTGTGTCAGTTGGCTGAGGCAGGAGGATTTGAAAATGGATACAAGGCAAAGAAAAATTATAGGAATTTATTTCAAGATTTTACAAGGAAATATACAGATAAGCCTAGGAAAGTATTCAGAAGTCTGTAACAGGCTGAATATCATAAAGTTGTATCATGGAGAACTATTTTAGTTAGACAGCTGGCTTTTTAATTTACTTTCTTTTACAGTTTTTAATTTACTTTTCTTTTACAGTTTTTTAACTGTATTCCTGAGTTTAGGGCAGAGCCCATTAATAAATAGGGCCAACAAACATTTGCAGCTTTCAGGGCCTAATACTTATACATATGAAAGGCAAGTGCAGCAAGGCAGAGCACCTAGATCCCTGGAAAGCAAGGATCCCATTCCTATGCTGCATCCTGGATCCCCCAGAGCTGAGGCAAAAACAGAGGGTAATTCCATGGGGCTGGGCTACGCACTGCTCCCACAGTGTGCCTCACTGCAAGGATATCCCCCCGAGATTGGTGGGTGACCTAACGTCAACCTGCCCACTCTGTGACCAGCCCATCCCCTACTGGAGTTCTACCCCTCAGTGGCGAGTGTTTCCACAGCCTCCAAGTGGCCAAACCACCCACATCCTCAGGTCATAGCCCTGGTTGGAGATCTTCCCGACCAACGTACTCAATGACTTTTCCTTTATCAAATTGCCATTTACCGTAAGTTTCTGTTTGACTCAGTCAGAAATCTGAGGCTTTTAAAAATCTAAGTACGCCAAGAAACAAGGGGGATAGAAAGCCGGAGGTCGCCTCCTGTATTAATAGCCATTCTTTGCAACTGCTGCTGTCAGTGTCAGTTACATTTAAAATTGTAGCTCTTGCCAGTGAAGGCTTAGTTACCGCATACCCAGAGGTCAAGTGTTTTCTTACAATATGAAGTAACCCTTGGTACCCCCAAAAGCCAAAGAGGTCAGGGAGCTAAAAGCAGAAGTGAGCAGAGCTTCGTACCTGAAAGCAATCCACCCATGACTCCTGGGGCTCTGTGAGGAAGACAGAAGACCACATAAAGTGTGTCTGTGGCAACTTTTTTGAGTTTTTCAATGGGCCCCAGGGTTGCTAGAAGTCTCCTTCCCATCCCTTCATGAGGTATTAAAAGTGGCAAAGTGAGGGAGGGACAGGAGTAAGTAGAAAAACAAGCCTTAGAGGACCCAGTTTGGAGAAATCTTAAGTTTTTTTAGAAAAGCCAGTGAAGTTCTAGTTAGCAGGGCATTTTTTAATTAAGCTGACTTCTGATCATAGAGTTCTTTTTTTTTTAAAACAATCTTTTCAAATCCCTTATTATAAGATTTCAGCTAGTACAGATTACAAATATTCCTGGCTTTGAATGTTTTTTTGTTTTCTTTTAAACCAAAGATGTCTACCAAGTGACTCAGAACCAAAATCAATAAGCCTTTTGGGGCTTAACCAAGGATGCAGGGGACTACTTCAAAGAGGTGCAGAGATGCAGCCCTCTCAGGATTCATGGCTACTCCCAAAGACAGCTAAAAGAAAGAAAGATTTATACAATTCCTTGAGAGCTGGCAACAGTTGGTACATTAGCTTTTTATGGGGCCCCTCGATCGTTCAGTTTGCCATCTGCACCCACAGGCCCACCAACCTGCATGATCCCAGTGGGTGGCAAACAAAGCCAAGTTCTCAGGACACCAAAAACTAAATTCACACAAGTGTCATAATTCAAACAAATCATTTTCTGCTGCCAACCTGACTTTGGAAAGGAAAGGATAAAGAGACATTTTGACCTTCTGTTCTCAACTGGGCACTACAGGCAGAAGTCTGGGATAACCCACCTTGGTAAAAATTCTTACCATTTTTTTCTGCAGCCCTTTTGTCAGAGTCCCTCATCTGGAGGTTTCAGAGCAAGTCAGGTATCTCAGCCATCCCATCCTTGTAGCCAGAACTGTATGGGCAAAAAAGGGGTGATCCCTTGCCTCCCAATCATAAAGGGTCACTGCTGACACTCTTATAACAGAAGACAGTTAGCAAGAGGAAAGCATAATAAATTTATTGCATGCACATGTGTGCACGGGAGTCATACAAAAATACACAAAGAAAAGTCCAGATGGTTGACACTTAAATACCCTCTTCATTGGAGAGAGGGAAGGAGAGAATTTACACAATTTTTTGAGGGGTTGTGATGAATTTTAGGTAGAATGAATGGACCCAGGAGACAGAATTAACTTGTAAATGATTCTTTTTGGAATTTGAATGAGCTGGAGAAGCAGATATTATCTTGTGAGAAAGTTCATTCGGGCATGGTTGCACTGTCAGTCTTCTTTCCCGTGATAGATAATGAGATTTCAGGGAGAAGATGGGAAGAAATTGTGTTCCTCTTTGGGGGTCCCGTTTCTAAGTAGATCAGGTGACTTCAGAAAACAGCCTCATCCTGTGCTTTGGGAGACACAAAGTGTTGAGAGGAGTGAGGGGAAGGTCAGAGAGACCTTGGGGCTGCTTCTTTAGTTCAGCATGTCAAAGTGCCACATTTGGGGGCATCGTTTTCTGCACCCTAACAGAAGGGAGGGATGAATTGCATTTTACAGGTAATTGGTTTCTGGCAGCAGATAAAAGAAAAATCTGATGTTAGAATCAGATCATTTTCCACCTATGACAAGAAGATGGAATTTGGAATGTTCATAAAAATCTGAGATATCTAATCACATTAGAATATGTACTACTTGTCTAGGATATCAAGATTGTCTTTTCTTCAGGCAGTCTCCCAATAGCCTGTTTAAAACTTAGATCAAGTCATTTTTCTGATTATATTTTTTCAGTGACTTTCTGATAAATATAGACTTTGTGTGATGGTCATCTCTTATTGCCCATCATTCTAACTTTTTCTCAAAATCTCACTCTGCTTTGCTCATTACCCAGTAACCACAGTGATGTCCTCCAGTTCTCAAACAGTTTGTCCTCTCAGGGCTCAAGGTCTTCACATGCTTCCTCTGCCTGGAATTGTGCCTTTCCTGCTCTTCACCTGGCTCCTCACGCTGACACTGACTGCCACCCTCCCCACCACCCTCCCCACCACAACTATTCTCTATTACATCTCTGTTCTACTTTTTCATAGTCTTGTCACAATTTGGATTTACATATTCATTTGTGGTTTTATTGATGTCTTTCTCAATTGACAGAATTATTAGGTTAGAGATTACATGTTTCATTCATTATCATGCACCTCGCATCTAGCACTATGTTTGGCATATAGTAGGTGCCCAATAAGTATTTTATGAATGAATGATAAATGTATGAACTCCGGATGCCATTTCCAGCCTAAGGATTTACTGATTCTCTAGGCCACTATAACAAGTAACATCTGGAATGCGTGGACATTTAATAAATCCAAGGGTTTAACTCAATTCTGTATGAAACTGAAGGCTCTCTTAAAACTTGTGATAAGGGAATTTAATGTATTTTCTTTAACTGCCCCCAAATTATATGTAGTGTATCTTCCAGGGACTCTTTAATATTCCTATATTAACCTTTCCTTGTTTTTTTAAGGAGCGAGAACATGTTAGATATTCCATTCCATTTTCAACAGAAACCATTTTCTAAAATAATCTCTTTAGTAATTCCTGAAAAATTGATATGTGATTATTACTAATGATGTAAACTGATGATGACATGGATGATGGGAACTTTGTATAATGTAGCTGAGCCTGGCAGCATTTTTTGGAAATGGCTTTGGTTAAACAACCTCAGGGATACCCTCTATTCTGATCAAAGTTTCTTTTAAAAATGTTTTAAAAATATTTATCTACTCACTCACTTTATGTTTTGTTTCCCCCTATGGTTTTTCATATATGCATTTAAGAACAGAATTTCAGGAAGGTAGATGAAAGATGCACTATGAGCTGCTTTATTTCAATGGATTAAACTTACTTCTGAATTGAGAGCAATGTGTCATTGCCTTTTCCATGGCTTTTATACTAAGGTTTCCTAACCACTTATCCAATGCTCATTTTCTTTCTTATTTTTTTATTGAAATGTAATTGATTATACATATCTGTGGAGAACAGAGTTGACTATCAGTATCTGTATACAATATGTGATGACCAAATTGGAATTATTAGCATATTCATCATTATAAAACATAATTATTCTCTGCATCCATTACCCAATTTCTCCCTATCCCCCCTTCCCCTCCCACTTTCCCACCTCTACTAACCATATTTCTGTTGTCTCCTTCTGAAAGTTAAATGTATTATTGTGGTTGTTTTTCTTTGTTTGTTTCTTTCTTCCTTCTTTTCCTTCTTCCCTTTCTTCCCTTTTCCTTCCCTTCCCTTTCCTTCATTCGTTCCTTCCTTTTTCTTTCTTTTTTTGCTCTCTCTCTCTCTCTCTTCCTCTCTTTCTTTCTTTCCTTCTTTCCAGCTCCCACTATGAGTGAGGGCATGTAGTATTTCTCTTTCTGTGCCTGGCTTATTTCGCTTAACATAATTTTCTCCAAGCTCATCCATGTTGCTTCAGATGGCAGGATTTCATTCTTTTTTATGGCTGAGTAGTATTACATTGTGTATATGTACTACATTTTCCTTATCCAGTCATTCATAGATGTACATTTAGGTTAGTTCCATATCTTGGCTATTGTAAATAGTCTGCAATAAACATGGGAGTGCAGGTATCCCTTCAGCATGATGATTTCCATTGCTTTGGGTGCATACCCAGAAGTGGCATTGCTGAATCGTATAATAGTTCTATCTGTAGTTGTTTGAGAAACCTCTGTTGTTCTCCATAACTGCTGCACTGACAGTGTGGAAGGATTCCCTTTTCTCCATATCCTTGCCAACATCTATTATTCTCTGTCTTTTCAATCATAGGCAGTCTAACTGGAGTGAGACCCTAAAAGCACAGGCAACAAAAGAAAAAAAAAACAAAAAACAAAATGGGATTATGTCAAACTAAAAAGCTTCTGTACAGCAAAGGAAACAATCAACAGAGTGAAAAGACAACCCACAAAATGAGAGAAAATGTTTGCAAACTATACATCTGACAAGGGATTCATATTCAGAATCTACATGGAATTCAAACAACTTAACAGTAAAACAACAAATAATCCGATTAAAAAATGGGCAAAGGAACCAAATAGACATTTCTCAAAGGAAGACATACAAATGGCCAACAGGTACCTGAAAAAATGCTCAACATCACTAATTATGAGGGAAATGCAAATCAAAGCCACATTGAGATATCGTCTCAGTCACTCGCTTTAAAATACCAGCTTAATAGCATATATTGTACCAGTCTTTGACACAACCTATACATGTATGTGCATATTAATTCACATGATAAACATAGCATGCTTCTCACAATCAATTTTAAGCAATGCTATGGAAAGAGAAGTAAACTGTACTTTGTGTGGATCTGGGTTTATGTACAGACACTCCGCTCATTGCCTTCTAGCATTTATGTGTTCTGAGATTATTTATTTTTATTTAGTTGCAAGGTATTTTCATATGTAGTATATTGATAGAATTTCTTTCTTCAAGGATCTCTTATTCAAGACAGCCTGTCCTGAAATGTCTCTCAAATTTAAACCATGGTATTGTTTTTCTCCATATTGAGGATTTTTTTGGTGAACAATTTTCACTTTCTGACAGTTCTGTCTTGTTAGCACAGCTGCTTCCCTAGATTGTCCTCACATTGGTCAAGACTGAAAATTTTC
Source organism: Cynocephalus volans (assembly GCF_027409185.1). Lineage (NCBI taxonomy): Eukaryota > Metazoa > Chordata > Mammalia > Dermoptera > Cynocephalidae > Cynocephalus > Cynocephalus volans. The sequence goes on from NC_084461.1 coordinate 105,812,882, forward strand.
TGCTAGAAAGAAAAAAAAAAAAGGATCTTTTGGTATTATCTCTCAGGAAAGAAGTACTCATACATAACAGTTATAAAGCATTTACATTGTGCTTTAAATCATTCTATTACAACATGAGTCTGTAGAATATTAATACTGCTAAGCAACGTGTGGCCTACATGATTGCTTTTCTTTTCATATTTTCTTTCGAAATGTGGTTATTTCAAGCACTAACCAAAGAACTAAAGAGTAAATCAGTAGAATACATTGAAAACTATTTGGCTTTTTACCATGGATTGTGATATTCCATGGATATTGGACATTTCAAAGGCAGGAATGCTTTGCACCATAGACCAATGTTAATTCTACCATGGCAAAGGAAACCGGTAGCTTCAGAACCTGCTGCTTTATTTCCCATTTTAGCAGTTTCCATATGGCTCATAAGGTAGCTACCAGCAGGCTCTGCTAGGCAGAAACACTGAATCACCCTTGGCATTTTGAACATCCTGCTGGGTCTGTATTGTGACCAAAAACAATTTCTATTGTTAGAAAATTCTATGAGAAATCCTCATGAGATAAAAACAGCCCAGAGAGAGAGCTGCTTTGGGGTTTCCCTAAGTTAGAGTAAAAAAGTTGGTGGAAAAGAAATCTTTGGCAGCAGATACTTTTACACTGCTGCACTGGAATAGTCTGGGAGAAAACTATTATGACAGAGAACATACTGAGGCTAGTTTACCTGGTTTGAATCCTTTTGGGCAGCCTACTTTCCCTCATTTTAAAACATTAACTTTAATGTTTTATTCACCTTATTAGAGTTGTACAACAAATGCATAAATTTAATTCATTCCCCTTTAAAATACGTTACAAGATTACATTTAAAGTAGAAATCTGCTCTGACCATCCATGAAACAGTATGATTCTCTTCCTTTTCTGCTCTTCTCTGCCCCCCCCCACCCATTCCCACAAACCCTCAATAACTATTCTTAAAACTTTTGTTTGTATTCTTCCAGGCATTTTTAAGAAAAAAACTTTCCACATATGGAAGTGGGTTCCCATAGAAAATATGTAGTTTTGTTTTTTAATGACCATGAGTGAAAAGAGAAGAACCTTTCTATGGTTAAAAAAAAAAAAAAAAAAAAAGTCCTGCAAAATATTCAGGGCTTAAAAAATAATAATTTCCTAGATTGCCTTTTCTTTAAAAATTAACTAAAAGTTTTAGAGATTGCTTTCTTTTAAGGCAAGTACTTTAGAATATCCATGGTTAATACTTCGTAGGTAATAGAACAGTGTTGATAGGTGACGCTTGGCTTTATATCTCAGTCATTCTTTACTCTGCAAGGGAGGGGCTGGTGTGAAGTGGTGGCTGGACTCTCTTCTGTCAACCCGGAGATCTGGGGTCCAGTTTCTTTCTTGCCAGGGCTCTGTGTATGACCTTCCTACTTCTGACTGCTATGAGATGTACAAAGAATCTCTCAGCTCTAAGTTCTGAGGCTCTGTACAATGTATCATTATGTTTGCAAGTCAAATAAATTACCTAGGGTAGGGGAAAAATTGATCTGTCAGTACAGTGAAGGATGGGTAGCTATTGAGCTATAGGATCTACAGTCAAACTGCCTGGGTTTGAATCTCTTTTATCTGCTCTCAGGTGTGTTTGACCCAGAACAATTTTTTTTACCTCATATATATTTTTTTTTTTTGATCTAGAAGGTGTGTGAAAATAATACATATCTCACAGGTAGTTTATGGATTAAATGAGGTAATGCATACAGAACACTCAGAAGAGCTAGCACTTATTACATGCTAATTCTCATTAAGTTTTGTAGGTATCTATTTATTTAATTTACATATAGCCCAATAAAATTCTTGGGACAATGGTTTGCTCAGCTTCAATAATTTGATTTAATTATATGTAGATATCTGTAAAGGAATAGAGTGACTCTATGAGAACCAAATTATGAGAACTTGAGAAGGAATTCTTTGTATAAAAAAGAGACCAGGAATAGGGCTTCAATATGGATTCCAGGAGTGACATGGAAACTGGTACCTAAGTCATCCTTGCAGAGCTTGTTTACTTTACAGAGGAAGAGAACTGTGTTTGTGCACTGAAAAAGCTTTCTCATTAAATTCTTTTTGCAGAGGCTGCTAGTTGCTATCAGTATTTGGTCCACCTTCTATAGTAGTAGAATTTTTCCCAGACATATGGCTTTCCAGAATAAAGTGTACATTTCCAACCCCCTTCTTAGTATAATATGGTAAGGTGACTACATTTTGGCCACTGGGTATGAACACATGTGATGTGTGCAATTCCTAAACTTTGTTCTCAGATGGAATGCATGTGACTTCCCCTTGACTGTTTTACCATTCCTACTGGTTGGATTATAAATGTGATGGCTGGAGCTAGAGGAGCTATTTTGGACTATGAGGTGGAAATCACATATTAAGGATTTTTGAGCATCAAGATAGAACAAGCCACAATCTCTGACACTGTGGCACAGCAGTAATTGCCATAGACTGCTTATACCTGCACTATTATATAAGAGAAAAATAAACTTCTATCTTGTTTAAGATACAATTGATAATTTGTTTTATTAGTTAAGTTTGTCACAACTAATAAGACTCCAAAAGTTTGGGGATTAATAAGCCTATGATTGAACCTACCACCACTCCCCCATTTCTAACTGAATATAACCTACAAGGAGGAAGTATTCACTTCTCTCTTCCCAATAGAGCATAGAGTTTGCAGGGCATGGTGAGAGGATCTAGAACCCAGGACGCGAAGGACAATTAGCAAGTGTGTGACTCTCAGAGGAAAGATACAGGCTGACTCAATGCAGTATTAACTTATTATTTGTTGAGTAAAAGAGTTAGCTTTGCATGTGCTAATAGCAATTATGGTAAAATAATATGCTATGTAGTGATAATTATACAATAAAAGGAAGAATACCAGTTTCTTAGACATGAACTGATTGGAATTTGTATCATGAGTCTTTATGTTATAGACATCGAGTGACAATATAAACCATTTTAGGTACAGAAATTTAATAACATGTGGAGCTATTTTCTTTTTTTTTTCTTTTTTTTTTTTTTATTATGAGCATTCTAATCTAAATATGAAGCTTTTTGAAGAGTAAGCCAGTATTTTTTCACCCAAAAAAGACTTTACATGATGTGATGTTAAAAGGCCTAGTTGATTTTCCTGATATTAATTCTAGGAAAAGTTAATTATGATTCTTTCATTTATAAACTTAAATCTCTTAGGGAGCTATTTGTGTTTCTCACCTAAAATATATCTTGCACCAACAATGAAATAGTAGCTTTTTAAAAATCTCATTTATTTTAAAAAAGAAAAATGTGTCACACATTTTGCTGAGCCTTTAAAATTCTGGATAAACAAGATAAATAAGATCCCTAGTTTCCTAGAGCAGAAAAAGAATACATTTTATGTTTTTTTCCCCTAATTTGTTTAACACTTGATTATGTCATATTTCAGGATTCTCTTCCTTTATCGAAGGGATCTAACTTATTTTTTAGTTTGCTTTTCCATAGGTACATTCCTAAGCTAATTCCTTCAATTGTTTTCTTTTGAATCTTTTCTAGATACCACTAATTCTGAACCTTATTATTAAAAGGCATTTCAGGAATGGAAGCATCATAGGCTTATAAAAGAGTAGAATCAGATTTTCTATTTTCATATGATAATATCCAATATTTTATTCGAATTTTGCCCACATCTTTTCTTTAAAAGTACCTAGGGTAAGAGAAACCCTTCACCTAAATCTTGGGTTATGTTGGTTCAGTATTTTAACAACATCTAAAGCATTTGGTAATTTTACTACTTGTAGTACAATAACATTGTATCTTTTGTGGTTTGGGTGAAGTTTTCATCATTGCACTGTATTCTTCTCAACTGAACACCTCATGTGAGTTGTCACATAGTGTTACATTTGAAAATTAGTCATATACTATGAAATATGTGAGTGAAAATAGTAACTTTTATTTAAAAATCTGAGAATCTTATTTCAGTTGGAGTTCTATCTCTACCCCCAAAAGTCCTTATATATTGTAATTATTATATACCTTTGTTAAATTTATTTTATATCAGATTATAGCAAACATTACTTTTTAGTACTTTCTTCACATATGTCATGTTCCTCAGGGAGATGGAGATTTGTCCACAAGAAGCTTATTAGGAAGTGCCACAGGAAATACCAATAAGGGAATATGTAAAGCAGGATTGGGAAGAGGGAAAATTTGAACTATGTTGTATTTTTAACAGTGGATGCAGCCAATTGCAGTGGAAGCTCTAAAGTTAATATGGCCCTTTAGAAAAGTCCAATTTAAGGCAAGGGCCTTTCTTCTTCTGCCTAAAACAGACCTTGGATAGGGACAAGGGAGGGAGTATAACTTTGATGAGACAGTTTCTTTGGCTCAGGACAATTACTGGGGAGGGATTCAGTTGTAAACAGTCTGCAGGGAACACTCCTGGCAATAGGGGGTATTAAGCCTCTGTTATGAAGTGGGAATGCAGTCAGCATCCTTAGTGAGGGGAAGGAAGAAAAAATGCAATAAAAAGAAATGAGTCTAAGGGCAAATAAAACAGGAATATTAAGTTGCCAAAATGAGTCCTCCGTTTTTTTGTCTTCAAAGTATGTTAAGGTCTTATCTAAAATGTGTCTTTAGTGGAATTATTCATTTTTCGTAGAATAATCAGAGAGAACATATCTTTAGTACCAATGTATTTTAATCATATAGATTTCTGGATTTATTCTTATTGTTGTGGTTGTTATTGTCATTTAGCTGTAATGGAATATGTGTACTTTGTTTCTGCATGACACATATATGTACAAGATCAGAACCACAAATTACAGTCTGCTTATCTTTATGGTACTCATTTTTCTGTTAAATGTTTGAGCCCATTACCTGTTTTGACATGATTTAAAATCAGGGAGCATGAATCCCAGGCTCAATTATTCTAAATTAACTTCAAAGGAGTAACTGGAATTATTTGCTTTTAAGTCTTTCATTTATGTGTTACTATCTTGTAGAGGTGGATTTTATTGCCTGTGCATTTCTAGAAAATAATCCATCTTCTCATTATATTTATTTATGATTTTTATTTAATTTAATAATTAGTTCCACATTGGTGTCATGAAAATATTTAGAATTTTTATAAGTGTGATTGCCTCTTAGAGTTGATATATTTTAACAGAATAATTTAGTTACAGCAAATGGTATTAAGTGTGTCATTTAGTAGTCAACATTATTAGTAATGTGCTTTTGCTAATGGGGCAAGTACTATCTTGAATTGTAGATATCAACTTTGCCATTGAACAAACAAGTATAAGAAATTCATTTGTATTTGTGTATATTATAGTTAAACACCATTTACTATTGATGTCAACAAATAGTTTTATTATGTACCATTTAATTTCTTTTCAGTTGTAGCAACATTCACTGAACATAAAAATTTTTAATTTGCATTGTGTGATTTAATTTTTATTTTCCTGCCACCCCCATGAAGTATACACTGCCACTGCAGACACCATAGATGAGAGGGAGGCAATTGCAGCCACTGGCCCCCCTGCTACCCTCATGAGGTAACCCTGCTGCCAATGTGGAAATAGCAGACAAAAGAGAGGCAGTTATTGCTGCTGGCACTATTACTACCCCCATGAGGTAACTGCAGTGCTGTGGCGGACACTGCAGCCAAGTGGGTGGCGGCTGCAACTGCCACTCCTGCAGTCACCATCACCACCAGTACCACCAGGCAGCCACTGTTGGGGCCACCACTGTCACATGGGCAACCCTCCAAAGCCACCTCCATAACCACTGTTGCTGCAAGGGTGTCCTGCTACCACAGTAGCAGCTGCAGCAGCCACTGGCACTGTGCAGGTGGACCACCAACCACTCGGCTGCATTGACACAAGGAGGGTCACCAGAGGAGTTCATGGAGAGCAACAGAAGAAGCAACTGCTTTACCAGATGAACAGACATAAATGTAGAGATAGAAATATGAAAAAAACAAGAACACATCAGTCCACCAAAGGAATACAATAACTCTCAAGAACCAGACCCCATACAGCAGGAAACCCTTTAAATGACTCAAAAGGAATTCCGATTAAAAATCTTAAGGAAACTCAATGAGATGCAAGAAGATGCAGTTAAACAACACAATGAACTGAGCAAAACTATCCAGTATGAAGGAGGAAATTTACAAAGAGATTAATACTTTAAAAAAGAATGCAACAGAACTCATAGAACTGAGGGAGCAATTCAATGAAATAAAAAAACAACACACAACTGAGAGCTTAAGCAGCAGGCTAGAGCAAGGAGAAGAAAGAATTTCTGATCTTGAAGACAGTCTATTCAAAATAACTCAGGCAGACACAAAAAAAGAAAAAAATAATTTTAAAAAATGAAGAAAATTTTAGAGAGATATCAGACAATCTTAAGCACACAAACATTCTAATCATGAGTATTCCTAAAGGGGAGGAGAAAGGAAAAGTCATTGAGAACATACACAATGAAATAATAATGAAAAACTTATAAGGTATAGGGAGAGAAACAGACCTTCAGATTCAGGAGGCTCAAAGATCTCCAAACAGATTCATTCCAAAAAGATCCTCTTTGAGGCACATTATAGCCAAACTGGCAAAAGTTAAAGACAAAGAGAGAATCCTAAAAACAGCAAGAGAAAAGCATCAAGTGTCCTATAGGGGACTCCCCATCAGACTAACAGCAGATTTCTCAAAATAAACTCTATAGACCAGAAAAGAATGGGATAATATATTCAAAATAATAAAGAAAAAACCCTGCCAGCCAAGAATACTATACCAAGCAAGGCTGTCCTTCAGAAATGACAGTGAAATAGTTTATTTCTCAGACCAACAAAAACTGTGGGGGTTCTCCACCCCATGACCAGCTCTACAAGAAATCCTCAAGGGAGTCTTGCATCTGGAATCGAAAAAATGATAATCACTACCATGAATAAACAGGGAAGAACAAAACCCACTAGTAGAAAAATTGCAAACAAGAAAGAGAAAGAAACTGTATCTTACCACCTCAAAGAACCAACAAACACTGAAGACAAACAGCAAAGGTGAAGGAAAGAAACAAAAGATATCAAAACATCCAAATGGAACTACAAATCACTATTGAAAGAAATTAAAGAGGACACAAAATGATTGAAAGCCATTCCTTACTCTTGGATTGGAAGAATTAATATTGTGAAAATATCCATACTACCCAAAGTGATCTACAGATTCGTTGCAATCCCTGTCAAAATACCAATGACAGAAATAGAATAAACAATCCTAAAGTTCATGTATAACTACAAAAGACTCTGAATAGCCATAGCAATCCTGAAAAAAAAAAAAGTTTGAGGCATAACACTTCCTGACCTCAAACTATACTACAAAGCTGGAGTACCAAAACAGCATGGCACTGGCATGAAAACAGACACTCAGATCAATGGAACTGAATAGAGAACCCAGAAATTAACCCACAGGCATATAGCCAACTGATCTTCAACAAAGGCACCAAGAACATACATTGGGGAAAAGACTGCTTTTTTAGTAAATGATTCTGGGAAAACTGGACATCCATATGTAGAAGAATGAAACTAGACACGTACCTCTTACCATATGCCAAAATCAACTCAAAAATGGATTGAAGACTTAAATATAAGACCTGAAACTATAAAACTCCTGAAAGAAAACACAGAGGGAAACACTTCAGAAGTATCACTGGGCAAAGACTTTATGAATATGACCTCAAAAGCACAGGGGACAAAAGGAAAAATAAGCAAATGAAATTTATCAAAACTACAAAGCTTCCGCACAGCAAAAGAAGCAAATAATAGAACAAAAAGACAACCTACAGAGTAGGAGGAAATATTTGCAAACTACACATGTAACAAAGGATTAAGATCTAGAATATACAAGAAATTCAAACAACTTAACAGTAAAAACCAAATAACCCAATTAAAAACTGGGCAAAGGAGCTCAATAGGCATTTCTCAAAGGAATACATACAAATGGACAACAGAAACATGAAAAATGCTTAACATCGCTAATTATCAGGGAAATGCAAATCACAACCACATTGAGATACCATTTCACCCCAGTTAGACTGGCTCTCCTCAAAAAGATGGAGAACAACAAATGCTGGTGAGGATGTGGAGAAAGAGGAACCTTCTTACACTGTTGGTGGGACTATAAATTGGTGAAACCATTACGGAAGTGGAGTTTCCTCAATCAGCCACAGATAGAACTGTCATATGATCCAGCAATCCCACTACTGGATATATACCCAAAGAAATGGAAATCATCATGTTGAAGGGATACCTGTACACTCAAGTTTATCATAGCTCAATTAACAATAGCCAAGAGTTGGAACCAACCTAAATGTCCATTGTCTGATGACTGGATTAGGAAAATATGGTATATATACACAATGGAATATAACTCTGCCATAAGGAAGAATGAAATAGTGCCATTCGTAACAACATGGATGAACTTAGAGAAAATTATGTTAAGTAAAATGAGCCATGCACAGAAAGTGTAATACTACATGTCCTCAGTCATAAGTGGGTGCTAAAAAGTAAACAAATAAATAAAAAAAGAAAGAAAGATACAGTAATCAAAATAGTACATTGAACTTTCAAAAGGTGGGAATAGAATTGAGTTTACCAGAGGTGGGAATGGGGAGAAGGGGAGAAAGGGAGGAATTGGTAAAGGGCCATGAGAAATGAATACATTGTATAATATTGAATATACTAATTATCCTGATTTGAACATCACATTTTGCACACAGGTAATGATATTCAATGCTGTGCCCCACAGATATATACAATCAATTTTTTTATATTAAAAAATAAAAATGAATTTCAGAAAACATACAAAAATAATTTTTATTTTCAATTGAAATCTGTTTATTTTTTTCTTTTTTCCAAATCTTTTTTGATACGACCCAACTTGTATCACGAGAGATTTGAGGTCATATCACTCTGTACTAAAAGTGGATTAAAAAAGACATAGATAATCAAGACCCAGAGAAATATAAAGAAGCAGTAACTAAACAGCAGAGGAAAGAATATTAATATGTAGACTGCAAGGGTCAGCACGGTTCTTGAAGATGAGCTTTCAACTTGGCTCTAAATTTTCTGGGAGCCAAGGGATTGATTGGTCAGGTAAAGGGCATAAAGAGTAATTGCTATTTGTAATAATGAATATGCTAATAAAAAAAGAAAAAAGCTATAGAGACAGATGCTCAATTATATAGCATTCATTGTAAGAGAGAGTAATAGCAATATTTCCAAATTATAGATGAGGAAACTGAGACACAGAATCTTAGGTAACTTGCCCAGTGTCACATAGCTAGTTGGAAGAATTCTAACACTGTTATGCTGGTTTCTGTGTTCAAACTGTTAATCCTCTATATGATGTATTTTCAATACCTTCCCCAAAATATTTCTACAGAAAACATAGTACCAGAGTCTAGAGTCTGTTGCATCTGAATTACCATTCTGAAAAAGGATCCTAGTGTATTTAATGATAATTAATACATGTCTGTTTATATCTCTTCTTTAGTAAAGACATTAGTGTATTTAATGATAATTAATAGCATGTCTTTGTTTATATCTCTTCTTTAGTAAAGGCATACCATGTCTAATGTATAAGCTACAAAATTAAGTGAGGTTAAACAGATTTTGATCCTTCAGAAGATAGATCACATTTTGTTTTCATTGATACCCACACTACTAGGTTGAACATTTGAAATGGCTGATGAAAAGTCTAATCATTTTTGACCTATAAGATGGCAATCTCATATGGTTCAACCTAATATTGAAAGAATATTTTAAAAATATGCCAATATAGAAATGTCTCATTTGTCAGTAGGGTCATGTGGATATTTCTTACAATAGGTCCTCTAATTCTGCTTCGCCAGTCTGTACATCTTCCTGAAAATATTTGGTGTTATAATCTATGAAGGCAACTGGTCCCGGCAAGACATTCTTATGAGACTTAGTTTCCTCATTTCTAATGTAGACTTGCTGACATGAGGCTATAAATTTACTTATTGTGCTTTGTAAACTGCAAAGTGATATGTAAATGTGAGAGGGACCTGTTATATATTTCAGTATATTGAATCAGATTGTCTTCAAATTCACCACACTGTCCTCTCCTTTCAGTCTTAATGACTAACTTGTGCTACATGAACCTATTATAGCTCCTTATTTCTGTCAGTTCTTCCATATCCAGACTTGAACTTGATAAATAAATACAAATTGTAGCTCCATTGTTGTTCTTTTTTCTTCCCCTTAATTTATGCTCCCTTGCTACATTTTAAAATCTTTGCAAACCATTTTAACTTCTTTCTGGAACATGACTGACTGTAAATAAATACATTTATTAAGGATCAATTTCATTTCAAACTATTCAGCTCCAAGGACCACTATGAATATTTAATATTGACCTAATTGAAGAACACATGGTTTTTCTTGAACAATGTTGTATCTTTTTTTGTAATTACTAGATGGGAATTTCTGCTAAATGTTGGGAGGGCCACTGTCTTGCCAAATCTTTACTTACAAGTAATTAATGTAGACAAAATGGACACACATGAAGCAGTTATAGAACATATCAGTGCTTATAAGTCATTAGTGCAAATTAGACTCACTGTGCAGGCACATGTTCAAGTTGGTGCAACAGATGTTCAGTACCACATTTATTTTTTTTTGGATGTGGCAGTGGATGGATTATTAGGCAATGGTAAGTATTGCTACCCGATTAAACAATTTCAAGTGTTTAAAAAGATGAAACAATATTTTTAGGCAGGCATTGCCCCACATAATAACACAATAGATTAAGCTAGATTTGAAGAGAAATCTGATTTAATTTATTGTTGGCTGGGAAATGGGCCAGGGAATGGAGGTCCACAATCTCAAATCTAGCCTGTCTGTTCTGAGGGGGAAGGTCATCCATGGTTAGAGCTGCAAAGAAAGTGTTGTAGGACTCTCAGAGACTTTGTGGGTCTGGATAGTAAAGTTCTCATCCTGTGGTCACCTTCTTGTCATTAAAGTGAGCCTTGCAGACTTTTTTATACAAGTCCCACCTGGCCCCGCCCTTCCCAGTGAGAACACAAATCAGGTCATCTCAGTCACTTGTTGTCATTCCTAAGTCTATTTAGACCACTACTTTTGGATCTGCATTATCTTCTAGAGGCATGTATGTTATTTAATTATAACTGTGAGTCATTTATTTCTGACTTTTGGAATACATTTCTCTGCCTTTTGTATATTCCTGTCAGGGAACAAATCCAGGCATTAAGTAACATGAAATATTGCAGTTCCCTCCTTCACTTATTCATTTTATAGTGCGCTTATGAGCTCCACTGTGTGTCCAGCCCTAGGTAGGACAAATCTTTGGTAACAGAGCCACTGCTACCTGTATCAACTCTGCTGTCTACCAGAGATTGGTAATTATAAAACAATATTGTCCGTAAGTGCAATAGTTGGTTAAATCATTCTTAAAAATTTTTAACAACCTGATCTCAGTAAAATCACAGCAATGTAACTGATTAAAGAATATGTAGTAATTATTTCTCAAGAGTTTTCAGGCATTTCCAGGCTATATCTAGAATTTTAGCAGCACCATTGTAGCAGAACTATTCTATCTATTCCAGCTGAACCTTTGAAGAGAATCAATAATGTGTGATGTGATTGGCCGATATCAGAATAGTTTGCTCAGATGAGGCTGCTACTCAGCATTCTTCTCTAGATTGTGTCACTATATACAGGACTTTAGAGCCCTAGGATCAGGAAAGAGAGTTGGAAAACACTTCAGTAATCATCAAAGTAAAAATAGTAAGCATATCAAAAAAGTACTAGATAGATGAAATGAAACCGATGACATACTGTGAAATAATGGTTGAGGTGGATTGATAAAGCAGTGCCTTTTCTGATCAATTAATTTGTGTTTCCTGTAACTCTCTTTAGATTTTCATCTCAATGGGTAATTGCTCCCCAGGTTAAAGTCTATTCAGACTAATGCCCACTTATAAGATGCAATAAATCATAACCACCACTACCTCCCACCCTCCTGGCCAAATCTCCTCATTCCAGGAAGGTGAGATCGGGCAGTGACAGCTCATTTTCAGTTCCTCAGTTCTGGCTTGGGTCTGTGCCTTTATTCAGATTTCCATGCTGGACTTTGTGATTTAAACAAGATCAGGGTACTAGAAGTTAAAATTAGCGTTGTGACATAGCTATTGCTACATTTCTAAATCCCCATGCCCGTATAGCTGCCTGTGTTGCTTCTGAATAGAAAGTGGAGGGCAGACCAAACAGCAGTGAGGAATTGCTATGTCGAGGACGAATGGCAACTGGAGATAGTTAAAGGAAATTGCGAGAAGAAGAGGGGGTACACAACAGGGGAGAGAATATCCTATGGTGTTTAAGAACAGAGACTGAGGAATCAAATTGAGGTTTTTCTTGTACTAGCTCTGTTTTAGGCCAGCTTGTTAGCTTTTCTGAGCCTCCATTTCATCATCACATTTAAAGATGGTAATGCCTACCTCATAGGGTTTATGAAATAAATAAAGCCTAATATTGAGTAAGCATTCAATCAGTGCTAGTAATGAGTACTAATTTGAAAATAATAATTCCTGTTTTAGTAAGAAAACTCCTCTACATTCATAGAGGAGTTACCAATTACTACATTTAGTTAATATGCATTATGATAAGCAGAAAAACAAAGAAATATGTATAGTTTAACATGGAAAAAACTATAATGTGAAACTCCTAGAGGTCTTGCATTAATTAAATTGCTGTGGAGATTTTTCTTTGCATTTCATGATTATCTCTAGTTGAGTGTTCCCTTTTTGTTTTCTGTTTTCTTTTATTGTGGTAAAAACATTTAACATGAGATCTACCCTTTTAATTTTTAACTATACAGAACATTATTTTCAACTATAGGTACATTCTTGTACAGGAAGTCTCTAGACCTTGTTCATCCTGCTTAATTGAAACTTCATGCTCCTTGATTAGTAACTCCCTATTTCTCCCTCCCCATCCCCCTGCCCCTGGAAACCACCATTCAACTTTTTGATTGTATGAATTTCACTATTTTAGATACCTCATATAAGTGGAATCAAGTAGGGATGGGCAAACCTTTTCTGTAAAGGGCCAGATAGTAAGTATTTTGTGCTTTGTGGACTGAGAGGCAAAATCAAGGATATAATGCAGATACTTAAATAACAAATTTTCACAAATTTTTATGATGGAATTCAAAATAATTGAGATCAGGTTTTTGTAACACAAGTATATTGATTGAGACTAATTGAGTTCTTTTTGTGGGGAGGAGTATAATTCTTTTAAAATTAAGATTGAAAGTTAGTGTCCCCTATCATCAGATTGGTTGCTAATGTTCATCTGTAAAAAACATTCTTACCTTATGGGCTGTACAAAAACAGGTGGCAGGCCTGATTTGGCACACAGCTGAGGATTGCTGACCCCTGTCTTAAAGTATTAAGAAAGCAGAAGAGCAATGAGAAATTCTTACGAATTAACATGTTAGCAAGTAACAGTTAGTAGCCTCAGGCTAATGTTGAGTCATGAAGTGAGAAGTGTAGCTGTAATAATGTCTGTATATATTTAGATGTAGAGTGCAATTGGAGACAAAATTTGGGAATATGCCATGGGCCCCTGGTTTCTGAAAGAAGGCTTTAGAATCAAAAACTGAACTTCCTTTCTCTTTTTACACTTGAATGAACTTTCTCGAAAGAGGCTAGACAGGGTTGACAAATGTCTTTCTATGTGCATGTTCTCAGATGTTGTGACTATTTCAGCAGAAGGGAGAGAACACATCAAAGACAGCACCAAGGGATGTCATTTCGTTTCCTTTCCTAAAAGAACATGGTAGCCTGAAAGTGAAATGGACAATGAGAGTTGAAATTAACTTTCCCCTTTGCGTATGCCCAATGTGTAAACAATATGAAGAGGTGTAGGGAAATCCACAGATATTTCCCAGAACCCTTTCTTAAATGCTGTAAAGTATCCAAATTAAGTTACTTGGTAAATATTATTTTAAATAAAAGTCAGGAAGGGGAGGTATGAAGAAGCTTTAATAGTGATAAGGTGCCTAGTTCTTCCTGCCATGCCACGATGAACTTCCTGTGAGCCTGGGATAGTTAGAGAGAGTGTCTCTTCGCTGCTGCTGCGGGAAGTTCTAGAAGTTAGGTAGAATGGAGAGTTAACATCAGGAATGGGAATCCAAATGTATCCCCAATATGACAGAAATTCTTTAAGCTTTTTGAACTAAGTGAGCACTGTTGAAAGCCAAGAGGAGAAGTCGAGGAGAATCAGTTGGAGTGTGGTGAAGTTGGCATTGCCCAAAAATTGCCTTCATTTCAGTGCAATTGAATGGTGATGGCCAAGCATGTTACTTTGTAAGAATCAAGACACTGACCAGTGGTGTCAACTTTGCCATATTCTGGGGATGGGGTAGAGTAAAGAACCTGGAATTTCAGGGAGGCTATGGAAAAGGAGAAAATAGGAAAACTTTGGTGCCTCAGAGGAGGTATAACTGAGTGTTTACACATGCAAAAATATGTTGTTATTTCCTATTTTATTGTATAAAGTGGCCTATGGAGTGTTCTGTAGTGTATTTATGTTTCTCAAGTAAATCCACTTTTAAAAATGTAAATAAATGTCTTTTGAATAATTTTTTTAAATTACTTTTTTCAGAACTATGTGTTTGGGATTTTGATCTTTTGAGATTGTGATTTTCAGGATTTTAGAATTTAGGTATTTTGATCTTTTAGAATTTCAGCATTTGGGATTATGGTGTATGGGATTGTGTGTCTTTTGGGACTAGGGCCCAAATTGTCCTTGAGACTGTTGATAGGTCTTGCCTCCCATGACCCACATGTTGAATGAGGGTGGTCACACTCATGAGGAGTACAGGAAACTGAGTAGTATAAATTGCCCAAATAGCTAGAATAGTTTTGATGTTCTTCATAGCCTGGCTAAAACTATGGGGCATCGTGGAAAGAGGCAAACTTTGGTTGACTCTGCCATGGATTTACCTGGATGATGATTATATTAGTCAGGATTCTCCAGAGAGACAGAACCAATGGAATATGTTATAAATATATAAGAGGGAACTTATTAGCAGAATTAGCTCATGTGATTGGGAAGAGAAGTCCCATGATAGGCCGTCTGCAAACCGGATGCCGGTAGCGTGGCTCAGTCCAAGTCCAAAGGCCTGAAAACCAGGGAGGCTGATGGTGTCCTTGTGTAAGTCCTGGAACCCAAAAGCTGAAGAGTATTGAGTGCGGATGTCCACAGACAGAAGCGAAGAGTGTATCCCAGCTCCAGTGGATAGAGATAGAGCGCTTCACCATTTTTCTCCATTTTTTGTTGTCTCCGGGCCCCCAGTGGATTGGATGGTTCCTGCCCACATTGAGGGCGGGTCTTTCCCACCTCGTCCACTCAAGCTCTCACATTAATCTCTGCTGGAAACACCCTTCTGGACACACCTAAAAAGATAGCTTTACCAGTTTTCTTGGCATTCTTTAATCTAATCAAGTTGACACCTACAATTAACCTTCACAGTGATATCATAGCTTGAGTGGAAAAAAATCATATTTTGCAGTTTTACTAAACAATTTTATAATTTAATTTAATTTGTCTCTCCTCCCTGAAAAACAAACTTAATCTCAACTCAGCAGACCAATTTTCACTATACAGTAATTGCTACTTTCTTTACATTAATTATTAAGGGTCCACTAAGTTTCAGGTACTATGCTAGGATTATAAAGATAAATTTGACATGATTTATGGAGAAAATAGCTTTCAAAATTATGTTAATTACAATGTTATGGTCACTACTAATGAAGTGATACACAAAATTACTGCAAAAACACAGAAGAGATAATAACTAACTTATTTTCTTCCTGACAGTGTTTAATAATGATTAATTGACAATCCCAATCATCTTTAGACTATGTATGTACTACAACAATGTATGGTTGGGCTTTATTTTTAAAAAGCATTTGTCTCTAAAACAAAAACCTAATTTTTCCTCTGTAAAACAGCAAGCACGATAAATAACCTTCTGGATTACATAACACATTTGAGTGATATTTATCTATTTGAGTTAAGTGCAGAAATTCCTGTTAGGTGTTCACTGTCACGAGTGCATCAGCTTTCATGGTTTGAGAACTGCTCCTGTTCAGATCAGTTTGATGAGGGGTGAAATATGACAGAGAAAAAATTTTAAACATCCTCTTGAAAAATATGGCAAGGGAGATAGGTAAACTTTAATAGTGACTATGAATCTCAGGATTCAAGAATAGGGTATTTTTTAACCCCTTTGTATTGGTTTGAACTAAAATAGAAAGGATCTAGTTACCATGGTAATACGTCTTTTAAGAGCACATGACGAAAGTCACTCAACTGTAATACCAGAAAATATTGAAAACAATATCACGGGCTTTTTTACTTTTTAATATTAACCTTTTAAAAGCTACATAAAAATAATATTAAATTGAGTTTTGGATGTTGGGATGAAATAAGAAAAGAGTACCCTATGACAACTTTTTAAATTTTTGTTTCTTTTTTAGGAAATTGACATTTCTTAAAACATTTTTTTCCTGTCATATGTCAAGCTAACAGGAACTGGCCACTTGAGAACTAAGAACAGGCAATTCTCAAGCAAAACCTGTTATCCCTGCAAATATGCTACACACATATTTTTTTTTTTTTACTTAAACACTGCATGTAAAGCAATTAGCACAATTCCTTCCCCTCAGTAAGCTCTGTATATGTGAATGGCCATAATTCTCTGCTTGCTCTATGACCTTTTTCCTTTGACTTTACCTTTCTGTCTTTTGTCCTTCCTTCACTTTCCTTCATTGTGTCTCTTTGCTCTTTCTGTTATGTAGTCCCCTATATTGCTTCTTAATTCCTTTCTCCTTTGCTTTCCTGTTTTTCTTTTCTTTACATTTTCTTTAACTACTTAAAAAATAAGATTAAATAGGAAACAATAGCATAAAACTAGTGCTAGGATAACTCCCTGGAACTGAAGCGTGTACTGTTGAAACACAAAGGTTGAGTAGCATTTGATTTTGAATGAGGTGAGGTGCAGGAAATATGGGGGAGATGGGTAAGAGAAGGGGACGACGGAGCACAATTTGAATGGAGAAGAAAGATGAAGAGGATTTGAGTAATGGGGAAGAGTCTCCTTAGCAGTACTCAAGGTGGAAGTTTCTGTTTTCCCACCTGAGCCAAAGACCTTAATACAGCCCCTGCTACCAAAATAGTAAGAAGCTTTAGCAAGAAGCTTTAGTAGAGCACAATGGGATCTTTGAATTTTACCTAGATTATTGCAGGCAGTGCATACCTTAGTGCAAAAGAAGTTAGAGATAGACATACAGCTTGTGAAAAATAATTGAAAAATAAAGAAATACACTTTCAGTCTCTTCCTTCTACCAGATCAAATATTCTCATTGCTTACATACATTTTCTGTGCATTCCAATTATGCTTGCTAGAACAACTAGGCGCTTTAAAAGCCCAGACTACAAGTTTTCTGTTCCCATGTATAGGAAGGAAAGCTGTTGAGCAAGAACCTGTGGAATATACTGAAAAGCGTATGTACTTCACAGGGCCTGGTTTTTGAAGCCTTGCAGTTTCAAATATTAACCTTGCAAGGACACGAAATTTCCCTCAGGCTGTAAGTCTCTGTTGCAAGATAAGGATTGTGGCACAGCAGGTTGCTGGCTCAAAGACAGACTAGTTACTGATTGTTATGTTAAGATACTGAGAAATTGCTGTTAAGAAGGAATGTTTGCTAAGATCAAACTGTTGTTGATAGGACCACTTAATTGCCTTACTGGAATGTCATCTGGCTTGTTTCACTGAAAGTTACCAGCCTATACTGTTAAACTATAACTCCACCTATGTCTCTTCTGTAACTTCCTGTCCTGGAAAATATATGCAGGAAGAGAACCCCAATTCGGTGTTAATTTCCCAAGGAAATGTTCACTCTCACTTGAGGGTTCCAGCGAGAGATTAACCACTTAGGGGCCTCTCACTGCTCAGAAGAGATGGGCTTTGAGTAATCATTTTATCTCCATCGCCCAGGGGAAGAGGGGTGACAAATCCGTGGGGGGCGAAGCAACACAAAGCAACAAGAACCTTTATAGAAAATAAACATCTATTCCTCTTTAGGGGTGGTAGCTTGATAGCAAATGATAGATTGCCATATTTGACCTCAGTTTTTATCATGGAAAGAGTTGTCTGGGGGTAGTGGTTCAGACCTCTAAGAAGATAGTTTTGGGAAGGTCTCTGGCTTATTCCACCCTCTGCAAGGCCATAGGCAGCTCAGGGGTCATTGTGACCAAAATGCAGGCTGGGTTGTAGTGAGTGAGGTACAGGTCAAGAAGAATATGCCTGGTGTACAGCTTTCCATCCATAATACTAGTCTCTCCCAAGTACAGTAAAGTAGTCAATGGATACATATATTCTCCAGCAGATCATTCTAATATGACTATAAGCTTCATTTGGGGGGGTTTCCTGTATGGGGTTATTTGAATCTTTTTTTTTTTCACCTCTCTGCTCGTATCTTCATTTATTTTGGCAGCTTGTTTTGTGACATTCTGCCACTGTCTAAATAATGTTTTAGAATTCTCTAGGTTGGCACTCATTTGGTACAGAATAATACAAGAGAAAACAAAAGGAGTAGTATCTCCTAGTATAATGCTAAATTACAAATATTTAATTTGTGCATTCATATTTTAATATGTAAATATGCTACAAAACATAACTGATTTATTCATGTGACTCTTCTGAGCCATTGTACAGTAAGTTGATGAGACAGTGATAAAAGTGTTGTTAACTGGCATCTGATGAGTTAAAGACATCCACATTCAGCTTGTTAATAATGAGTTAATTGGAGAGCCCCATTAGAAATTTCCTTTTTGGATATGTTTGGGTTCTCTTGTCTTCTCTCATATTCTAAAAAAATAAGCACAGATTACATTTTTTATCAACAAAGAAGATTAAAATAAAATTTATGTGATGATTATACAGTATGTTCTCAAAATTTTAAAATCCTATGGGTTGGGATATAGAGACACAATGTTGCCCAATACCCTATATAGGCAAGATTACTTGGAAGTCCTGTGGTGCTTATCCAGCCATCCCATTTTAGGTAAAGATACAATATAGGTGTTTGGAAATATTTTCTATATTTATTATTTATGTATAAGTTCTTTAGAAAAGCTAAGTGCAATTCCTTTGAAGCATATTAAGATTAATTTTCTCATTGAATTTACATAATATTCTTTAAAATTCTTTAAATGTTTGGGTTAGCTTCTACCAAGGTCTTGTAGATAACTATCCCTGAATATTATGCATGTTAAACAAGAAAAAATACAGCATATTTCAAACTCCTTTATAGATATAATAAATGGATTAGAATATTGTTTGTTAAATCTCATATGATGTTAGATTTCATAGGTATTCTTAATAATATCAGCTTTCTCTGGTTTTCAGGGTTTTTCTTTGTCCAAGCCATTCTGCCTTAGGCTAAAGTTTAACCACTGTAGTGTGTTTAACTCTATAATGTACAATACTGCATTCAAGAAACTTCTAATTTTAAAACATTCAGTTTTATCTTTCAAGAATATTAACTTTTATTTTTTATAAGGAAACATACAGGCTTTTATTAAACCTTTTTAATATAAGAATTGGCTTTTAATTTTATATGAATTTTTTTGGAAAAAATTTCACATACTAGAAAAACGACAAAGAAGCAAAAATCCACTCCAGAGATCATTCACCAGAAAAATGTCATTTTTAACATTTTGCAAATGTCACTTCATAAATTTTTCTGCATACAAATAAAAGCTGTAGAATAAGTGGGCTAGGGTAATGTCTGTCCTCAGTTTTCAGTGTTTCTGGGTTATTCTGTCTCAGAGCAATGTTCCTTAGGTCACAGGGAGATTATCGTCCACCCCCTTGTCCCCCTCTCTTTCACTTCACCTTCTCCTCTGGCTTTCTACATCAGGGGTATAGGTATCTGCTTTAACTGCAACTTAGGGGTCAGGTAGAAGATAATAGTATAGTTTACCCTACAGTCTAATTCTCCTGCCCTTTTGGAGTGATCTGGATTTCTGTGGAGAAATATTTGTGTGTTTCCTCTTCATCCACCTTCATACAACTTCAAGGCATCAATTTAGCAATTCACAATCAACCTAATCACCCATACAATAAATGTTGGTTGACTGCCTATTATGTCCTATGCATTGTTCTAGGGACTTGAAGATATATCAGTAAATGAAGCAAAGAATTTTGCTGTATTGGAGCTTAAAATTTAAAGGCAAAGATGGACATTAAACAATAGCCATATTAGTAATGTGTGTAATACTTTAGAAAGTGTTAAGTACTTTGGAAAAAGAAAAAAATAGACTGGTGTGAGGGGAATCTGAGTGCCGGTGGAGGAGGCAATAGGTTGCTATTTTAAGTAGGATGATGATGGAAAAGGTGACATTTGAACAAAGATTTCAAGGAAGTGAGGAAGTTGGCCATGTGACCGTCTTTAGAAAAAAACATTCCAGCATATATAAACATCCAGGGCAATGTTTCCAAGGAAGGACCATGCCTGGTATATTCAAGGAAGCATGTGTAGTTGGAAGAGAGGAAAAACAGAAGAGCTCTAGGAGATTATTTTTTAGTCAGAGATAATCACCCATATATCTTGGATTTTTTGTTAGTTTTTAAAAATATAAACAAAATGTTAAAATATACTTTCTGCTAAACAAAGGAGATTAAGGTAATTGGCTGAGTTGTCTATTCGTCAATTCTATTCATGTTGAATATTTACTATTTAGGAAATGCAAGTAAGCTGTTATTAATGTTTCCATTTTTAATTTGAATAAAAGATTTCTACCACCCCTCTTGCAAGCTACCAATTTAGTTTAATTGATGAGTATTCTGAGATTTTAAGAGGAGCTCTTGAGAAAACATGACATTTTATGTTATGTGAGTCAGGATTTTGTCACTACTCTGCAACCAAAATGGAATACACAAGTGATTTGTCTATGGAAGCAGTGATCATCTATAAACCTCAACTGCAAAATATTATGTCATTAAAATACACATCAATTTGTTGGATATACATATTATAATTTTGAGCTTATAAACATTAATGTATGTTATTAAAATGCTACTATTAGTAGAAATTTAGGGGGTTGCATAAAGGTTTCTACTGCTAAAAGAGCTTGATAAGTGCTTGGTGGTTTGAATTCCTCAGGAAAAAAACAAAAAATCCAATCTATAGGGTGCATTTGAAAACTGAAAATATCACTCAGCCATAAAAAAATGAAATCCTGTCATTTATGACAACATGGATGATCCTGGAAGACATTGTATTAAGTGAAATAAGTCAGGCACAGAAAGATAAATATCACATGTTCTCACTCATATGTGGAAGCTAAAATAGATAAATAAGTCAAACTCTCAGAAGTACAGAGTAGAACTGTGGTTACTAAAGGCTGGGAAGGGTAGGATAGATGAGATAGAAGATGTTGGTTAATAGATATATAAGGTTACTGCTAGACAGGAAAAATAAGTTCTAGTGGTCTACAGTACTGCTAGGTGTCTATAATTAACAATATATATTTTCAAATGGCTAGGAGAGGAGCTCAAATATTCTTATCACAAAGAAATGGTAAATTTTTGCAATGGTGGAAATGCTAATTACCCTGATTTGAACATCATACATTGCATACATGTATCAAAATATAACTCTCTACCCCATAAGTATGTGCAATTACTATGTTTCTGCTACAAAATAATCAACATACTCGTGGGGTGGAGGGGAGAAAACCAAAAATACCTTCAGCATTTGCATTTATGTGTTGAAATTGCAGATAAAAAAGACAGTTGTGTTTGCTTCTTGCACTTTTCTAAATGCTTCCAAATATCCAGTCCTTGCAGATATCAATCATCTGAATTACCTCCTTGCTGTCTTTGCCCAGTGGTGACAGCCAGACTTGGAGAGAGATGAGCCTGTGCATCCTGCTTACGGCCACTGCTGGGAGAAAGTGTGTCTGCTGACTAGCAATTGTGTTGTGAGTTTGTTCCTTGGAGGAAGATTATGAAAAAGCGGGTGAAGTGAAACACAGAGAAAGAAAATTGGTATGAAGGAAAATGGCTAAATCAGGACCATACAAGATGATCCCAGGGCAGAGAAGACTTTTTTTTTTTTTTTTTTTTTTTTTAAATACCTGAGGTTCTGAGAAAACAGAAAGGAGTACCAGTATGGCTTTCAGCATTTTGTGAAATTTCTGACAGGCAACTTTGAGGCTATTTCTACAACATGAAGAGAAGAACTGATGCAGGTTTTCATGAATATTTCCTATTCAAGGACGTTAGATTTTTAAAAATCATGATATTGGTGAAATGAAGTAACCATATTATTTTTAAAATACTATTTTTTTCCCCCGGCAGATTAAATATATTCTAAATCAGGATCAAATATTCAAAATAACAACAACACTAAAGAAACCAAAAATCAAGAAATTATGACAATAGGTGTTCAAAATGATTTTAATATAGATTTTATTCTGAAATTTAAAGGATTAATATTAAATAATATTGGGAATAGCCATCTGAGACCCTCCTGGGTTTAAATTTTATCTACAGCAAAAATTTAACTATATTTGTTGGTAAAAAATATATAGAAGAGTATTATGAGACATGAGATTCTTGTATTATTCATTGGCGAAGTTTTTAAATTATCACTTCAGTATAATGTGACTGGATGCTTAATTTTTTAAAAATAATTAATACACCAGCCTGAAGTAGATAAAGTATCTGGAGTGCACACATACACCCCCTCCCCAAGGACTGTTGTGAAAAAAATTGTATGACTGTTAAGATTTTTCTTCTTTTTGTTCTTTTGATGAGTAGTTAACATGTGTAGTGGGAGAGAAGGCTGAGTCATTTTTAGAGTCTATTGTCTTTTATATTATAGGTTCTTTGCTGTTTCAGAATCCCTCCTTGGTTGAAATTCATGCATATCACTTCTAAAGCCTGAGTACAGCTGCCTTCCCAGAGCCTCCTACCTGTGTAGTGCTGGCCACGTTCTGAATTCACTTTGAAATTAGTTTGTCTTTGGTAAACTTTACAGGGCATCATATTGTGATGGTGCATTAGACAGAAAAGACAGTCATGAAAGTGTTTTCTTGAACGAGCCAAGCACATTCACATGCTATGTTTTGTTCTCCATTCTCTGAGAGCCTGTCTTCAGGCCAGAACACGACTTCTCAGTAGGACCACTGTAGAGGCTCCTAAGCCTCCATACGGCCGTCAGATTAATCTTTCTTGAAAACAAATATGAAAATGTGTCTTCCCTTCTTAACACACTTTATAAGCTTCATCTTGCTTTTACTGGAAAACTTGGGGCTTCTAGGATAACCACCAGATTTCTTTCTCAAGCCTGTGTGTAAGTCCCTGTGTGACCTGGCCAAGTCTCTCTCACCAGGTTCATTTTGCACCATACACTCCTGGACAATCAGTGTGCCAGTCACATACTCTGTTTACTGTCCCTTGAAAATGTGATGCTCCTTCCTGCTCCAGACCGTAATGTGCTGCATACTCCTCCCCCTGCTTCTCTCTTTTGGTCTACGCTAACCAACTTTTCCCATTCTTCAGAACTCAGCTTGAAGTGCTCAGCCTTCTACTGACTCCAGAATAGATCAACACCCCCTTTTGCTATCTTTTAACATTATATACTACTTCTTTGCAGCATTCGTCATATCCCAGGTGTATTTAAAATATTATTTTTTTTAATGGATGCTTCATTGAGTGCCAGCCCAGATCAATTGTGTATATATGAATTATATAAAGAGATTCTTCTGAGGTCTTGTAATTGATTGTTTTAGTATTTGAGGTAGGGACGAGGTAGCATAGACAAGACATATAGGAATAAATGACTATTTTTTGAAAGCCTGAATGTTTCTCATTGCTTTCCAACTCTGCATCATTTCTAGTCACAAGGATAGAATCTTGATGAGAAGTGTAGACCAAAGCGCACATTAGGCTGTGCATTCCACTCCTAAGAATTAAAAACTAGCGATTAAATAGTATATTTGGCCATAGCAGATGTGGGGCTTTAAAATGATTTCCTAAGGGCCTTTTAAAACTTGCCTGTTTCCTAGGATTCAGATACTGAGATACCTTCATATACCGATCTTTTTGTTTTGTTTTGTTTTTATAACAGAAGTCAGTCTTTGGTGAAAATTGTGGATCTACACTAGGCGTATTCCTGCCAGGATAACTAGAGTCATTCAACTTTCAGGGCTCAGATGGGCTTTTGGGAATACATATGTTCATCAACTGAAAAGGTATTTCCTTTAGGATGTCCTGGCCACTTCAAATTCTCCTGATCTTTCTTGAATCAATAGGCAGTTTGTTTTATTTCCCCCCTGCTTTTATTCTTCTTCTTCTTCTTCTTTTTATTTAAATTATACTCTTTAGTACTCATTGGAGCCAGAGATTAAAAATAAGCTATGTATTTTCTTGGGAATACCCTGTTGAAATAAAATCATTGGCCTTTCTTTCCTCTAGGTTGTTACAAAGAACCTCTGAAAAGGATACCTCTTTATTAGATAAAACTATTTGTGTATGTTTATTATATATCTTAGGGGGCACTGTAGTTCAATTCTGGAGTGAGCTTTGGGCCTTGTTATAGCCTCAAACTAGCTTGCTGCAAGATTTTGAGTGGTGATAATTATGCTGGAGTAGCTTGTTGAAAAAAATAAAATAATATTTTAACATACATGTTTACCTTTTTTGTTTTTACTGCTGACTGATATGGTATTCTCATAACATCTTTATTAAGGGTTTCTAAATACTTTTAATAAACTTTTATTTTGGAATAAATTTAGATTTACAGAAAAATTTCAAAGAGTACAGAGAGTTTCTGTATACTCTTCACCTGTGTATTCTATTAATGTTAACATCTTTTGCTACATGATATATTTGTCAAAATTAAAAAATCAACACAGATAAATTAATATTAACTGAACTCCAGACTTTATTTGGATTTTACCAGTTTTTGTACTAATGATCTTCTGTTCCAGGATCAAATCCAGAATACCACATTGTATTTAGTCTCTATCTTTTCAATATAGAAACAAAACCACATAAACAAAATATGGCCAATCAAAGATGTCGTGGAATATGTCGATAATGAGAACTAGGACCATATATCTCATTTATTTTATACACATCTCTTGAGGCTAATGTCATCTCATTGCAGAATGTCCTGTACCCGGTGCCAAAAATGTTCCTGTTTGGAGGTGGATAAGTCTTGGCTTGCTCATATATATCCCTCACTCTTGTGAAGACACCAAAGTTGGTATTTATATTACTAGCATTTATTCTTTTAAGAATCAAGAATAGAAATAATTAAAACAATCATTAAGAGTAATTATGCAGTATCTTTCCCATCAGCACCTGGTACAAACATGCGTGTGTGTATGTATGTATATGTGTGTATATACAAGAATACCTTAAAAAGTTTATGGCAAGGTTTGCATTATCTTGTAAGTCTATTTTCCCCCAATCTTTTTAAGGTACGCTTGTATGTATATGAAACTGAAATAAAAATTTTGTGAAACAATACATGTAATACAATCATGTTTTCCGTTTCATTCTATATAGCATGTTTTCTATTCTATCGTATACTTTTGTATTTTATTTCTTGAAGTCACACATTCATGAAGTCATTTTCATGACTCACCAATGAGTTGACTTCCTATTCATTGCTCCTTTTAAAAATTCAGAGGGCAGTATTCTTGATACTTGAATGTGATTTTCCCACCTAGAGATCAGAGATCTGAAATATCTCAGAGGTGATATCTTCAGCCTAATATCTTAAGGAACATTCCATAACCAATGTAAATTTATTGCTTACTGAAGATTGGAAGTTTCCATGTACTGCAAGTATTCTGTACACTGGTAAATAATAGTGTCCCCAAGAAGACGGCAAGGCCAAGTGCAGAGGGTAGAAGAGAAGGGACAAAGATATGCTATTTAGGAACCTAAAATTGAACATCGCATCTCTTTTTGGTAGAAGAGATCATTTTCTTCCTTTTAACTGTCCACAGATGGCATGTTTTTTGTGCTTATTCACACACACATAGCTGTGTCTGTAAGCATCCTTGTCTCTTCCAAATGTTTTAGTTGTTTCCTGGCAAATAAAAGTTGATTTGATTAGGTAACAAATATAGATGGCTTTATGTATTGGTTGTCCATGTGATTCATATTTTTATTAGATACTTCATTTGGAATTAACCAATGTTCTCTACATAACACCAAGCATAATTTTATAATTGGTAAGTCATATATACTGGTGGCTTTCATAATGTCACAAAGAAAGCTGAAAATTTTTACTTTACACTTCTTATCCTTATTTTTTAGAAGAAAATATTGGCAAAGAAAAATCATTAAACATTATAAAAATAAGATGCCACTTAGTGCTTCCCAAATTAAATTCTTTTTAAAATACTGCATAACATATTTTATAGTTTTTATTGATTTCTGTAGAGAAATATCCTAAAACAATATATTTTGTTTATAAATTGTTAAATACCAATACCATATTATACTACATTTAGTGAATCATTTGCATCATTAAAAGTAAAATAAAACAGACATTGGGTACCCACAGATTTTTTTCTTTTTTTAAAAGACCATCTTATAAATGCACTTGTTTTTCAGTTCCCAAAGTTAAGCTGCAACAATATATCATTCTTCAACAGCTTGAAAAGTATGTTGTGTCCTTGCCAATTTCTTTTTAGGTAATTTACAATACACCTGGAGGCTCTATTTTCTATTGATTTTGACAGTGCAGTTAGATGAAGATATGGTCTTATGTTATTAAGGTAGACATGGGCTAGCATTTATTGAGCACTCACCACGTAAAGTGCTTTTCATACATTACATCGTTAATTCCCTGAGCACTTACATGGGGGTATTTTTATTATTTCAACGTAATGAGTGAGGAAACTGGAGTTAAGAACAGTGTTGCAGTTAGTGGCAAAGCCGGTGTCCTTAAAGGAAGTTTCGGAAAGAATTGGTACCAAGTTGAGAAATCAGGCTATAAGGAGTTTATTGGCAGAGGCAGTACAGTGGAGACATAGGGACAGAACCTAGCCTCACCTCCCGCCCAGGGGTTGGGCTTATATTTCTTCTTGTAATGAGTTGTGTTGTTCTGATTGACCATAGCTTATGTTAATGAGGAGTTAAATGAAATATCCAATGGGAGTTGTTGAGGCCTTATGTTAACTAGGTGACTTTTAGATTTGCAATTATTTGTTCCCTTAGTATGTAAAGCAGAGTTTCAGAGGGCACCAATGGCATGGAGTTCTGTTGTGGTTATGAGTTCCGTTGTCTTTTTATCTTACAGGGAAGTCTCATAGTGTAGGAACTGCCATTTTGAGTATCTTCGGGTGGCACTATCTTAAGCACTCCTCCCTTAACCTAATACTTAACTACTGTGTTACTTTACCTCCATATTTAGCTTAACAAAGATTTACTTGCAAGCTGCCAATAATTAAATCACCACACTCCCTAAGAAGTAGAGGAAATGCTTATACAGATAAACATGGTTAATATTCAGTTGGTATACAATGGTAAATATGTACCTGTTGGACTATGAAAATACTGAAATATTTTTGTATAAATTAGAAGATAGTTGTTGGTTCAACTGCTCCCACTGTCACCCATAGTTTCTTCCCCGTGCCTCCTCATCAGGTCCTTCATGATTCAGAAACGAGAAGATTATTGCCTGGCACAGCAGGAACCAACAGCCTGCCCCAGTGCTCAGGACCAGGCTGTTTCTGATTGGTCCGTTTGACCTATTGATTTTTAAATAATTTGAAATCATCCCTTCATGTCAATGTTTAACTTGAGGAAACAGGTGCTATGTTTGGTCAACTAACACCTCCTGATCTGTGGAACTGAAATACTGAGTGGGGAGGTGTACAAGGATTCAACTAGAGATTTCTTTTCTGCTCTTTGGAGACTTAAGGGTGAACATTGAAATCCAGTCATCTCAATGAAGGGGCCTTGGCAAATTCTAAAGAGCTCAAACCATTATCTATTTTCAAGGCTGGCGAATAGTCTCTGATCTTTGGATATTTCTTTGTTCCTGGGAAAGTATAAAAAAAAAGAGGGAGGGTGACAATATGTAAATTCTTGGTATAATCTGGGTTGCCAATTGAGGCAGGAAACAGAAGGATACCTCAGCAAATCCCATCCACTGGTGGCCTGCTTAGGCAGGGTGGCTGAGTCTCTTCCTAAACTTAGAGGCTCCATTGGCCTGTCCTGAGAACTGGTAACTTTCCTCTTTGTGCTCTTCCACCATAAATCCTTTGACTGATATTCTTAGATTTGTGTTTCTCTGGGAATGCAAATTATCCTCATTATGATGCAATTTTTATTTCTTGCAATATTAATTATCTTTTGGCATTATCTACAAGAACATAATTGATAAGAACAAAATTGAGTTTTTGTTATCTGTCATAGGATGTTAAAAGAGCAGAATGTCAGTCACTGAAATAAGCAAAGAGC
This sequence comes from Cynocephalus volans, assembly GCF_027409185.1. Taxonomy (NCBI): domain Eukaryota; kingdom Metazoa; phylum Chordata; class Mammalia; order Dermoptera; family Cynocephalidae; genus Cynocephalus; species Cynocephalus volans. Next base: position 105,841,510 of record NC_084461.1, read on the forward strand.
TTACTCATTTGGAATTATTAAAACATTTCTGTATTAGTCCCTTTATGCTGTGAGACTTATAAACATTCAAAAGAAAGTGAGGATCTCTGAGTATTTATGCATAAAATAATATATACTTATTTCTTCAAAAATTGATTAAAACACACAATGAATCTATTAATTTTTATAAAAGCATACACCGCACAGGCAATAGGTGAGAAATCTTATTTATTTTAATTTTCGTAGGACCTTACTTCAATAATATGAAAAAATGCTGGGTAATGAGAATAAAAACATCAACTTTTTGATGAATGAAAATGATAATTTGTGGATTTAGGATGTCACCTCAGCCTCTCTGTGCTGATGATAGTGCTAAATCTAAAGAGATACTGAGGAAGGGAGGATGTTTTCAAGTTGAGAACCTTGATTTCAGTAAGGAAAGCCGAAAATGTATGACCCTGTTTCCAAATACTATAGACAGATTATGCATGATTGATGTTACTGTTCACTTTGCTTCCTAAGCTGTACCTACTGCTAAGTAACCCACTATAAATACATTAACTTTCCTGGTATTCAGCAATGCTTACCTGAGCACATGTAGACATTATTTTTCAGATGTACATACATCAATAGTTTCCAGTCATTTGTTTACATTAACTTACTACTCTTTCAGAATTCTCTCCTTAAAGCTCAGCCTTAATTATAGATCTTTAAGCAAATGTTTAAAACAGTCAATAACCAACAGAAAAATATTTAAAAGTATTGTGCAGTTTACTAGTTAAAGGAAAATGCTGTACCTTAGTTAAACCAGGAGTGTTTAAAAGAAAAATTGGGATGCGTGTAGAAAAATAACAGGTTAATCATTTTAGGCTGACTATGTTTTCTCTGGTTGACATTGCAACTTCAGTTTTAAGGATCAAATATTATAATTAACCTTCAGGTTTTGTGCTTTTTCTTTTGTTGTTGTTCTGGAATTATCAGTAGAACTGGAAATAAGCTAGGGCTTGACACATGTTATCTTTGCATGGCTTGAGTACAATGTAAAATTGTGATGGCATCTGACTTGCCATTATCTAAGAAGTGACAAAAGAATTAGGGAACAGTCAGTGATGTAAATCACTGCCTGACTGCCATACTTTCTGCTTTTTGTTAGATTTCACAAATCAGCTTCTGATGCACTGAACCCAATTTAAATACACTGATACCTGAATGCTGAAAATGTTGAGCCTTTGTGTTAAAAACAAACTAGCCACGCTTTCTATCTTTGATATACACATATGCACACACACATACCCATTTGTTTCTTTTTCTATACTAAAGCCAAGTTATCATTCTAGAAGTGTCGATTGACCTGTTTTCCTCAGACCTCCGAATTGCCTAAACGTGCATGTTTTTCTACTTTAATTCTTTCGAAGAGAAACTTGTGAGTATAAACTTCCTAAAACATAAATTCCAACATGTCCTTCCACTGTTAAGAACTGGAAGTGGCTCTCTGTATACTACTCCATCAACTGAAATCTCAGGCTGGGTTGTAAAACCCTTCTTAATCTCTGGTCTTCCTACTTATGGAAACGTTGCCACCATTTTTTCACCCTCTGCATAGCTCACGCAGGCCTCTTTTTCCTTCCTTCAGAATATCCTGTTTCCCCTGTTTCTCTACCCTGTAGACAGCTCTTCTGCTTTAATCCACATCTTGTGTATTTCTTTCCAAACACTGGGTCCCACATCCCTTCTCCACTCTGAGTCCTTGTTGGGCTCTCTCGGCCTTTAGCGAGCTCTCTGTTTATTACATTTGTATTAGTGCTACCACGTTTTTACTTCAAACTTCTCTGAGCATAGTAGTGTATCAACTAGATTATGAACTTTTTGAGAGAAAGAACTGTAATTTATATTTCTTTGTACTTCCGTAGTATCTCAAGTGTACGAAGATTCTAAACACGTATTTGTTGATTTTATTTATTTATTTATTTAGAATATGGCTTTATCTTGCTGGTATTGAGAAAAATTAAATATATCAATAATGGTTTAGAAGCCTAGCCATGTCATGGCCGAAGTAGATAAGGTGGGATACTGTCTCAAACTAGTTTCAAATTTAGTAAACTTCATTGTGTTTCATGGCTACAGATTTGTCTAACCTTAACTTTAAGTGACTGATTTGCAAGTTAATTAATTCAACAAATGCTTATGGAGCACCTACTACACACAGGAATGTTGCCAAGCACTTAGGGGTACAATGTTGAGTAAACATAGTCAATCCCTGCCCTCCTGGAGTTTAAATTCTATCCCATGGGACTAAAATTATATAATCCCTCACAGAAATAAATAATTGCAACTCTCACAAGCCTGTAAAGGGTGCCCAAGGGGATTTGGCTTAGTTAGGAAAATCAGAGCAAACTTTCCTAGGAGAAGAAATTGAAGAATGGATTGAATTTAACTAACTGAGAAGAGGAGGTACATTTTGTTGTAGGCAGAGAAAATGCCATTCATAGAAAATGAGGTATCACACAAGATGTTCCATAGCACCTGTCTGTCATTATCACTAGAAAATCATTTTCAAGCACACAGTCCTCTTTTCCTGCTTAATAACAACTCTAAATATGAAGCTCAAGACAATACTACATTTTTTGAGAAACAATGGCCTGGATATTGGGTTTGAATAGCTCATTTTAATTTTCTAAGAATTTGGGTAGAATAGAAATTGTTTGCAGTGAAAATGAAAGACAGCAGAGAAGTAAGTGAAAAATTGCAGCTTTTTAATTTTACAGGCATGAGGGGTAGGAGTTCCTGGGTTTGGTGGTCAATAACTAAAGATGAAATAAAGTTTGAGAAAGCAGCTACAATCCCCTTCCACTCTGATGAGAAGAAAACTTTTCCACTGCCTTTTATGTTCATTCGGACTGACAGAAGGAGTGTGGAGACCTCAACACACAGAGCAAACAGCAGCACTTGAAAATACATCATTTCTGACTCAGCCAGGGCTGGATTTTAATCCTGATGCTGCTGTTCACAGGGTGACTTCCCCATCTGTGAAAATAGAAACAATATTAAGAGGATTAATTGAATTAATATTTGTGTAAGTACCCAGCATTATACCTTGAACATCGACATTTCCTCCATTATTTTTTTTTAAATCCTCATCTCTTTCTTCCTTTTTATTAACATATTTTTTAAATGTAGTGTGGCCTAAAGCAGAGAAGGACAGAACTTGGCAGATGACCTGATTATTTCAGTACCTTCATTGCTCTTTATCAGTCCTCAATACTGTTATTTTTTTAGGTTTATTAAATATACTTGATAAATAAAAATTATGTATATTCAATGTGTACAATGTGATGTTTCAGTGTATGTATACATTGTGAAATGATTACCATGATCAAGCTAACATATCCATCATGCACATAGGTAACTTTTATTGTGTATGGTGAGAATACGTAAAAGCTACTCCCTTAGCAAATTTCAAGTGCACAATATGTAATTATTATTAATTACAGTCATTATGCTGTACATTAGTTCTCCAGAACTTAGGTACCAATTTATCCTCATATCCCACACCCCTTGGCACCTGGTAACTACCCTCAACTCTTTGTTTCTATGAGTCTGACTTTTGAAAAATCCACATATAAGTGAGATCATGCAGTACTTGTCTTTCTGTGTCTGGCTTATTTCACTCAGCATAATGTCCTCCAGGTTCATCCATATTTATTCTTTTTAAAGGGAAGCTGAATGAAATTTTGACTTTTAGAGTCAGGTGAACTTGGGCTAAGTTGCTGGCTCTTTAACTAGCTGTGAGACTGTTGGCCAGTTATTTAATTTCACTTTCAAATTTCTCATCTATTAAGTATGGATAATGAGAACTGCCTGATCAAGTTGTTCTCTTAGCATAGTGTCCAGCATATGATCAATACACTATAAATGCATGCTAGTTTCCTCTATGTAGTGGAAATAAGTCAAACTTAAAGTTAAGCCCTATCAAATGGCACTGTGTGTTAAATCTAAGAGTTTTCTATCAACTACAAATGATTCCTTTGATCCATGGGTAAGACCTGTGCTTTCATGTAAGCATAGGATTTGTAAACATGTGAGAGAAATTACTGTTGCTGTGTAACTAATGTCAGCACAGGGGTATTGGAGAAAGACATCAGTTGCACTGGAAGAGTTGCCTGGCTTACCAAAAGGAATATACTCGTGGATTTTTTTGACTTGGTAGAACAGGTCCTCTTGCTGTGCTAGCATTGTGCCTTATGTGCTTAATAAATATCCACTATTTGACTGAATGAATGAATATTTCCACCAAGAGCTATGCCCAGGATCTGCAGAGCATCTCATGGATTTACTTACTCATTTAGGACAAGAGGACTTTGTGCTGATTGAGCCATAAACAAAAGTGAATCTCAGATATCCTCTCAAATTCTAATTCACAATCCCTTATGTCATTTGGAGACAAATAAAAATGACATGTAACTTTCACAGTAGTGGCAGGCTATACAATAAACGGACTATTTTGATAAGACCATGTGAGCCTCTGAAGTTTATACTAATTCAAAATTCAATTTATGTCTTTCAAAAGTCTCCATTGGCTCCTTTTATTGCCATAGCTGCAGATATTGTTGTCAGTGGTAAACTCTTCCTTTCTCAATCTCATTTTATTGCCTCTAGTGATTGTACAGGGATCTAGGTTCTTCATTATTTCTTATTGATATTCACTGGGCCTACCATTAATATGACCTATAGTATATAAAATATACTAACTATAAATGGAGTGAAAACTGTACGGTGTACATATTATTTGGGGCAGTGGTATTGACATTTGTAATGTGGCTGAAGTCAGATGGAAATTGTAAGGCAGTTAGTGAAAAACAAGATTTATCTTTTTTGCTGTTCAGAATCCATGCCATTTATATCATGTTAAGACAAACTTGAAAATAAGAAATGTATTTTCTGATTGTGGGTTATTCCTAGCTTGTTCTAAAAAAAAACTAATGCAATTTTTCCCTTGTTTGTAGCCAAAAATAGTTTAGAATTTTTTTTCATTCAAAAACTAATATTTTTCAGATATAAACTAAACTATGTTTCTTGAATTTGGACCACCCTGTGGAAATAAACCATGTGCAAATTTCTTTTGCATCTTTGTAAGCTTAGATTGTATTTTATAGTAATAAAAATTTTACAGAAGAAATCTTTGAGAACATCATGAGTATGATTTTTATTTCTATAATATGTCATGCCTTCAGAGCTTCTTTAGCACTCATTTTCTATTGATTTTTAGAGTCATCCACTGCATGTTGTTAGTGAAAGAAAGATTAGAATTTAAATGAGGAGACCTGAGTTCTGAGTTGCCCCTGCATCTAGCCAGTTTCATTATCTTGACAATCTTTTTAGCACTCTGGGATCACACAGTTCAGAGACTAGAACAGATAACTGTGAACTCAGACTACTTCTCTCACTTTATAGATGGTCCAGAGATTTTACCTAGCTTGTTCAAGATAGATTTGTACAGGCAATAGACCTAAAAATATAATCCAGGTTTTCTGATCATAGTTTCAATGCTATTTCCATAATACTCAGATACCACAAGGTTTAAATCATTTTCTTCCCCTTAGTGAAAAGTGAAATATCATAAGTGGTATACACAAGTTAGTATTTTTGCAAAATTCTTCATAGACTTGTTATTGAATTATGGTTTGAGGACATCAAAAAGAGCAGTAATGACCAGAATATAGTGTAGACTCCCTAAGAACCAATCTCATCACACTATTTAATGTTTTGGTAGGGCTACTAAATGGCAAATTAGAGACTACTTCCTGTGTTACCATATCTCGATTTCAGTGAGGCATTTTTCAGAGTGTCTCATGTTGTCTTTGTTTACACAGGAGGGACTATCCCCAAATTCAGGAAGAAGCATTACTTTGGATTATCAAATGCATAATCATTCTGAATAATGATATATGCAGGCCTGAGTTTTAGCAGCTTCTTGGTTTTGTTGTGAAGGTGCTTTTTCTTGTATTTTTTAAAAATAATTTTCAAGGTGAATATCTTGATCTTCAAGGTAAATAGCATACTCCATTGTCTTCACAAGATATTTGCAAGATCATTCGATCTTCATAATATTTTTATCTTCACATTTTTGTGAGAGATTTTAAGGCCAAGCCCATAGCAACTGGTGAATTTATTTCCAAGAAATGGAAGTCTCTTACTATCTTTCAGGGCAATCCATAACCATTTACTAACATGCACAGATGAAACTGTTGTCTTTCATTCCTGCAATGCTTCTGATTAGTGTGTTTTATTTTTCTCAATTCTCTATGCCACAATCAATAATCATGCTTAAAATGATACCCCTAATGATATCCTTGCTTGGTATAATAATTACCAATGGAACAATCACCCTCCGATCCTAACAACTGATAGTAGTCTTTCTTTGAATAAGATAGCATATAAGAACTTTTCTAGCAAAATTCACAGTAGGAATTCAATAAATATTCTACTTGAGTCTAACCACCAATGCCTTCTCTAGGAACATTCTGGTGAGTTCTCTGTTTTGTACCTTTTCAACATCTTCTCATTAAATTAGGTAAGTCCACAGAATGAATACTAACTAAATTCACAGATGACACACAATCAATGGGGGGATAGCAAACATATTGAAGTTTAGAATCAAATTTTAAAAATTAAGTTTGTTTAATACTGTTTGTGAAAAGAACCAGGTGTTTAGGCAGGATAGCCACAAAGGATTTTGAAGGTTTTTCCTGCAAATTCCCACTATGGGATGTTTTATGCCAATCATCCCTGTGTGTTCTTTCAAGGGAGTGTTTATAAATTTATAGTGTGTATTTGTTTCTTTTTCACATTCACAAAATCTTGATAGTCTCGCACTGTAGGCAGAAATCATGACCAAATTTAACAGAGAAGGATTTCAAATACCAAGTTAATATTTTAAAAATTCAGTTGTGCAAATATAGAATGGGCAATTTTTTAAAAAAACAAAACCAATATTAAAGAACTGGATTGCTTTACTAATACACAATGAAGATGTGAGTCAATGGAATAGCGATGTAGGAATTCAGGGATAGGGAGAAAAGATGATAATAAAATTGAAGTTGTAACTGAACTCCAATCTGAAAGGTAATTCTGTTTCCCAAATGGGGACAAGACTGGGCAGATATGAGTAAGAGAACTAGCATTCATGAGTAAGGACTGTTTTAGTTCCCATGTTAGTTTCATATATATGCCACGTAAGCCTCACAAAAGCCCAGATTCCAGCTTTCCCACCTCATCTCAGCCACGCAACTCTACTGTTCTCAGTTTAATATGATGAAAATTTGAAGCATCATGGATTCGGTTGGGATTGGAAGGAAGGAATGTACCACAAACACTTGTAATAATTTCTTATGAACTTATCTGAACAGAGGACAGGTAGCCAACACAGCAGAAGCATCTGCAGCATGTCTTTCCTCACCTATGGCTCCACTAAGAGGAAGTGTGACAGTGACACTGCATACATACAGAGAGCATGGTGCCAGCACTGAGGATGAAGCCAAATTCTTGCTAAGTCACTGCCCCTTTATTATGTAGGTTTATATCACCAATTTGAGAGGATGGATGCTAATAATCTCTGTGCATTCTTTCAAGGAGATCTTTGTAAATGTATGTTGTTTATTTTTTAATTGATTGGTAGCAGATTCAGCATTCACAAGGCGATATCCTCATTCTTATGAAAGTGGAATTGGTTGGCTAACTCAAAACAGAGTAATCTGCTCCAGATTTCCCATTTTCTAACAAGCTCTTTCATCCCAGTAGTGTTACATAAGATTATTTGAAAAGAGTTGGCCATTATTAACAATGACAGTTTTGAAAAATACTGGTTTGGGCCTATCTTATTCAGCTAGGGCTGCCATGACCAAATATCATAGACTGGGTGGCTTAAACAATAGGAAGGTATTTCTCACAGTTCCGTAGTAAGAAGGTCCAAGATCAAGGTGCTGGCCAATTAAGTTCCCAGTGGAGGCCTGCTTCCTGGCTTAACAGAGGGCTGCCTTCTTGCTGCATCCTCAACATGGTGGAGAGAGAGAGAGAGAGAGAGAGAGAGAGAGAGCTTTGGTCTCTTTCTCTTGTTATAGGACTGTAATCCTATCATGGAGTCTTCACCCTCATGAATTCATCCAAACCTAATTACTTCCTGAAGGTCCCATCTTTAAATACTATCACATTGGAGGTTAGGACTTCAACTCTGAGTTTGGGGAGGACACATTTAGTCCATCACAGGGTTGATCTATAAAATGAATATCTTCGTGATTTTTCCAAATTATAGATACAATCTGCTAGATAACCTTTCAAGGTTTTTTTTTTTTGGTTTGAGTTTCTCAATCACTTTTTTTCCCCTCATGAGGGACGGTGAGGTTTTAATGTATGAAATACAATCATGATCATTGTCACATTTGTTTTCTTCTCCAGAAAAAATGATTTTTTAAAAGTGAGAACTTGTTTCCATCAACAGGAATTATGTGTTGGCTAAGTTCTATTTTTTAAATATAATTATCAAGCTTTTCCACCAATACATTCTGAGACTCAGAGTGTTCTGAAATGGAAAATTCACAGTTCAAATGGCATCAACCTTCATTTTTCTAGCTCCTCCAAAGCGTGAAGAAAACATGAGTTTTTAAGGCCCAAGACAAACTTCAGTAAACAAATTTCCTATTCTCCAATTACCAGTAAAAGCTTTTAGAACTAATTTTACCAGTATCAGTTTCTTTCTTTTGTTTTTATACCATACCATCCAGATGAAACATATTAAACAATCTATGAAACTGTTGATTATCTGGGGATCTGTATCCCCTATAACTCATCCAGTTGGCTTTTTGGCATGCAGTCTTGCTCCAAACAAGAGCCCATGAAGACTTTCATGTTGACCATTTTCGTGATCAAAGTCCTTCAACTCAAGGACATTATTTCTGTGCTTTTCAGTATACATCTCTGGGACTGACTTGATTTGCTTTAACAATTGAATAGATCTAGAATTATTTCCTGAGAAAATTCTGGTATAGTCTATATATACTCAAATATACTACTGTCAGTTAAGGCTGGAGACTTAGGTTACAGCTTCTGTTTTCATTACAATATCATTTCATTACAATATTTGCCTCTGGCGTGCAGTGTGGTGCTAGCACATTCTGTATATATTTGCTCAATTTAGTAAAAAGAAACCCCTATGAGCAGAGAATTACAAAACCTCTTTTTTTCTGGGCTGAGCAGCCAAGTGCACATCTTAGAAATTAGAGGACTACCTGGATTTCAGCCCTCACTAATCATAGAATTGCCTTTATAGAACCATATGTAACACTGGGCCCTGGGTGTTTAGTGAAGATTGCTACAACACATAGCAATGTGTAAAATTTCTTAATTTCTAAAAAGCTGTTGACAAGAGCTATTGTTTATGAATGACATTTAAAAAACACTTATAAAAAAACCCTTTGGGGTCTCTAAACCAAGAAATATCAGCCAGTTCTTAGGTATTGATATTCTTTCTTTTAGTAGAAAGAAGTTTTTAGTAGAAAGAACTAGTTGAAAAATTGAAATTCTAAATGTAAATGCTTTATTTCTTCCCTTTACTTGGGAAGGTTGGAAATTTCTACCTTTTGTGCTCTTTTGATACAGCTTTACTCAGCCAAAGACTGTACAGTTCTAGATCTAGAGATACACATGCATCTATCTATATAATACATGTATACATTCCTCTTACTCTTTATATTTTATTCTGTTTACATGATATTTAATTTAACTGTATCTGTGCTCTCTTTGAAAATTGCTTCAAGTTATCATTACTAATAACAATTAATTGAACATGCACTAATGTGATGAAAAGAGATATGGACTAAGTTTCAGGAGATCTGGGTTGAGATAATTGACCCTGTCATTTCTTAGCTTTGTGACTTTGGGCAAATCTCTGGCAGTTCTGGGTATTCATTTTCTCAAGCAAAATAAAGGGTTTGACTATATACAATTAGAATTCCTGTAGTTCCTTTTTATTCTTAAATATGGATTGTAATATATCATTACATTTAAATCCATTAAATACTTAGTAGTTGGTAGTTAAAGAGATATATTGATAATTTGAAATTATTTAGCACCCCTTGAAATAACACTGTTTTCAAAGTTAGAATTTTTGTACATAGATACCTCTGAAAAATCAGTTGGGAACTCATTCTACTTGGAACCTGATAATAATCTGAAAATATTTCAAATTCGGGATGGCAAGGACATGGGTGTTGGTTGGAGATTTAGAGCTTCTATTACAAAGCGTAGGAGCTTTTCATTAGAAAATAGGCATTTTACCATGTTCAGGTTTTTGTTTACATGAAAATTACTTAAGAAACCTACATGTCCGCTGATGGATAACTGCGTAAGGAAAATGTGGTATATATACACAATGGAATACTGCTCTGTCATGACAAAGAATGAAATTCTGCCATTTGCAGCAACATGGATGAACTTAGAGAAAATTATTAAGTGAAATAAGTTAGGCATGGAAAGAGAAATACCACATGTCCTCACTCCTAAGTGGGAGCTAAAAAAAAATAAACAAATAAATAGAAAAAGAAGGAAAGAAGGTTACAACAATCACAATAATTCATTGAACTTTCAAAAGGAGAGAACAGAACCAAGGCCCCCAGAGGTGGGGAAAGGGGAAAAGGAAAAGGGAGGTTAGGGAGAAATTTGTAAAGGGCCACAAAAAAGGATTGCATTGTGTAATGTTGAATATACTAATTATTCTGATTGAGTATCACATATTGCACACAGGTACTGATAGTCAATGCTGTACTCCACAGGTATGTACAATCAATTGTACTTCAATTAAAAATAAAGATTACTTAAGCATTTGAATATTTTTTGGATTTTTTATAATATAGAAATCAGAAGTTTAAAGAACAATTGTTTAAAATAATTCACTCTTTCAACAAAACAGATTAAAGGCACCGAGGTCTTGTCTACTTAAATGTTGAAAGACTATTAAGGAATAAATTGATATAATGACTCTGAGGTAAATTCTTTCTTTATATAAACAATATGTAGTTGACAGAGGAGATTTTGAAACAAGATAGATATCTTGTCATTAGACCCTAATGCTAATTCCATACGTAACTTTGAATATGATTTTGCATAGTTATTTACTTATTATTTTAAGTAAAGATTAATCATATCCTTTTGAGAAAATAATTTGGGTAATGATGTTTCTTAAGACTCATATTTAATTTCTTTAACAAGTAACACTAAATACCAATATCTTCCAATTGTTCTTACATAAACAATTTTGTAGGGAACTTTATTGCTTGTTTTATGTGAATAAGATACAGCTTGTGTACTCAATTATGGCTCCAGACTAAAATATGCAGGCTTCATTTGATACTTTGTAAGTTTTTGCTTTGGTTACTTTTGGATTACAGCAGCCTAGAGTACAAATTAACGTAAAACATTTTAATGGCTTATGTTAGTAATCCACAGTGGAAAGTTCCCAGTGCAGTGGTGTGATTGTAGCAGTTCTAGTATTCTGATGATCCATTTATATGATGGATCCATTTATATGTGTATGTTTTATACAAGTGCTGAAATCTTAGCTGAACTTTTTAATTTCTTCATGTGTGCTGTATTAGAAGTTAACTGAAAAAAAAAATTAAAAATATATTAAGCCTGGGTATAACCTTGAAATATAAAGTAGTACATTGGTATAATTATACATGTCATTGAGATGAGATGACATTTTTAGGTTTTATACTTTCTTTATGTGGAAATTAACCCATTCAAAGTAATTAATCTGATTAACCTGGCCCAAATGTGAAGAAAAAATTCAAAACTAGTAGTTTCAAAAAGAACTTGGTTCTGTCATGTTTGGGTTGAATTTCTAATTCATCACAGTGTGGTCTGGAAAAATCATATATATTTGAAGTAAATCCTGACTGTAACTCCTATTTCTACCACTTACCAGTTGTGAGATCTCAAGCAAATCTCTATTCTTACACATAAAATAAAAATAAAATAATATTTGCCACTTAGAGATTTCTGGGATGAAAATGAAGAGAGGTTCCTGTGAAATGGCTTTGTTAATTCCAAAGTGCGTCAGAAGACTTAGCAGTTATCCTCTCCAAACCCAACAACACCACCAAAACATCATTGTACTTTATTATTTTGAGTATTGGACTTATAAGTGCAATTCACTTTATAATTGCATAACACACGGATTTCTTTCACAGTATTTTGACATTTCAATTTGTTCCAAATAATTTTTCCCCTGAATTTTGGCAGGGCTGATTGAAACTCTTCACACATGGATCACAGCATATTCTAGGTTAAACGTATAAACATGGCATGTTTGACTAGGGTGTGTGGCTTTCCTTCTGCCTGTTGCAGTGGATTTTACCAAAACAATTACTTGATGGCCATATTCTTTTGTATGCTGTTGAGCTTCACGTATATTATTTTTGTGTTTCTTTTCACCAAACAATTTTTCAGCCCCACAACTATTTAGTGCAATGTCTTTTGCTGTGGTGTGTTATTGGTTGATTTAAGTGTGTTTGATCAGTGATTTCAGAATATTGTTATATCCATGTCTAAAAAATAAAATGAGAAACTTAAGCACTAATTTCTTATTTTAAAAGTGATTGATTTTTAAGTAGTTTGTAGATGTACACGCTATAAAATTTAGATGTTTCAGAAGGCATGCACTTTACAGTAAAGATTCTCTCTGTCTCTATGCCTGTGCCTCTCACTCCTCCTGGGAAACAATAGCTTCTCAAATAGTTTCTGGAATAGCCTCCCATGCATATTGTAGAAGCGATTCTCTATGAATTCAATCAGAAAAGCATTTTTACCCTAACTTAGCCAGCATTGTGCTATTTTTAGGTTTCACTCTGGCCTTTGATATACTCTTAAATTGGTAACATGCGATTTTCTTATATGTTTCACAAAATTCTGTCAATTGTTTTTTCTTTCTGTTACTAAGGCATACTTATCTCCACAATTTCAAAATAAACAGCTTTTCAGCAATTTGTGTTTGGTCTTTCATACTTATCAGATCAGTTTGTGTTATTCTTTCATGCTTATCATATCTTATAAAGTGGTGTAGAGGAATAAATCCATTGTCCTAAACTCAATATCTCACACATGCCATTTAAGCCTACAATGGCACTCCCACTTCTACCAGCAGATTGTTTTGGCTCTTAATTGAAAAATGCAAGCCAAGTCAATGCCACTGACTTTTTGGCCTAGTTTCTTTTTTTCTGAACACACAATCTGCTTGCCTAGGGTCCTAACAACCTGCCTAGCTCTTGCAGGACTTCGTAACTGAGGTAATGGACCTCAGTTCTTTGGTTCACCTTTCTACCACAGTTCTTTATGCATTGGACCTATTTAATCAGAATACTTGCATGGAATAGACAGAGTTCATGGAGGCTGGTGTAGGGTATTATCATTAATGCAACTTACTACCTCGTGAGGGCCAGCCTTGTGCAACAGATGATTTATCACTTTGGATCAAGTCCTATTTATCCAGGTCCACTCCACTTTCTACCCATCCCCACTTAGGTCCAAGATGTCTGTTGGATGAGTTTGCAGTTGCAAGGTGCATTTCTAATCTCATATGACATAAGTTTTAATTTAATTAAATGAATATTATGGTACTCTTCATTGTTTTGGTGGTTGTTAATATATTACTAATACCTGCTGAACTGGCAATTACAATCTTTATGTGGTGATGTAATTGCATCTCTGCATGTTAATCATCATTTGAGAGGTCTGGAGAACCCAGAAAAACTGACTCAGACAAGGCCAGGCAGTTTGCAGTGGTAGCTGGGATTGCAAATGCCAATACATGACCCTAATAAGCTGGCTTTTGAAAAATACAGGTCTCCATATCCCACCCAAGGGGATTCTGGATCAATAAAGCTAGGATAGAGCCCAAAGAACCTGTACTTTTAAAAACTCCCTAGGTAATAAAGTTAGGCAGCTACTGGGGAATTACTACTGCTCCATGAAGTAAGTGATGAACTTTCTGTCACTGGTTATGATCAGGGATATGAGATATTTATGGAAAAGATCTTTCCTGAAAGAAGCCAAAATAAAGTCGTCCGGGAAGAAAATGACTTTTTAATGTTCTATATAAAAAAAAGAATATAAAGAACCAGCTCCTGTCCCTCAATTTCACTACTTTCTTTACCACCAATTCATAGGAACCAATTCTAAAAAAAAAAAAAAAAAAAAAATTGTTCAATATTTGTTGATTTATTGTCTATGTTGTATACTGTAGCACATATGCTACTGTACTTTTTATTTTTGTAATGAACAGGATAATGCAAAAGTGAGAATTACACATTCTTTGGTAATGATAGATTGTACATCACAACAAACATTTTCTAAAAAAACATGATTTGGAGGCTTTTTGGCACACAGGATTTAGACATTAACTGTCTGGTATACTAGGTTAACTTATCAGAACCATCTGAGTAGAAGTTTTGTGAAATGAATTTAGCTAATTTTAGGAAAACTGTGAAGTATGTTTGGAATGCTGTCATCAGTGGTTCCTGACAAACAGACAAATGCAATAGAATCACCAGCCACTTCTCAAAGATTTGATACTAGGTCTTTTCTTTGATGCTTCAAGTTGTGAATTTTTTATTTCTCACTCTGAGTCATATGAAATTTATTTCATTCGTATTTTGACACTTCCATTCTATACATTCCTCTCCTTTTAGAGGTTATTTTACTTTTTGTTTATAAATGTTTGTAAACATTCTGTCAGATGTGCTAAGTTTTTCTGATGTATATTCATAGAATTTTTTTATTCATACCAATTTTTATGCTTTGTAAACATTAAGCACTTTATTATTTTTTTTTAAAATATACTCTTCTATAAGCTTGCAAATGTTCTACCTGTAAAAACTCATAAGAACGGTATAAAAACTGTTATAGCATTCAGTGAGATACTCTGGGGAAAGGCCCTTGGTAAGCAAGGGTTAAGGCAAGTTCATTGCTTTAGTTTTTATAGTGATGGAGTTATGGGGTTTTCCCCTCAACACAAAGTCTAATGTCTTGGAAATAGAGTAACTGGAGTGAGAATTTGGCCATAACATGGAATAAGCATGAACATAGTGTGTTTATTTAATAAGGATTTACCATCTTAGAAGAGGTAATGAAATAAAACTCATGGTCCCTGGACTAAAAAAAAACTTTAAAAAGTTGGATGAGGGGACAAATATACTATAGCACATGAGAAGATGTCCTTTGAAACAGAAAACCCTAATAGAAAGGATAGAAACAGAACATTACCTCACAAAGAAGTAGCAGAAAGCACTATGGTGTCACATGATGTCCCAGCATGATCAGGGAAGGGTTTATAAAAGAGATGGAATAAAGCTGGCCATAGCAGCGTGAGTGGGAATTTGCCAGGGAGAAGGTAGAAAATGATAAATGCTAGGAGAGTGTTTAGAAATAAGGGTCCTGGCTGGGAACAGCTGGGTAAAGGGTTAATACAGGAGAAATTGAAGATAAAATTAGGAGATAAAATAAACAATGAACAGAAACTCTGGTAAAAGAAAAAAAATAGTGGAGATTATTAGATCATGAAAGCTTAAAATTTCAGGAATAGGATTCAATTATTATGACCATAATAAACCTTAAGATGTGACTGGGACCTGGTTTCTCTGTTATTTCTTGACTCTGTATCCCCAGGATTTGCTCCATTCCAGGATACAAGCCTTGTATCTTTCAACTATTGAATCTGGTAAATGGAACATGTCTTTGGTAAATTCCACAGAAGAAAAATAAAACTCTTCCTCCCAGAAACTCCAGCAAATATCTCTGAATGGCTTACCTGGCTACCCCTGAACCAATGACTATAGGTAGGGAAGATGGGATGTAAATGGCTCTGTCACTCAGTTCCATTTCTAGAGCTGGCATTGTATTACACCCACCTAAACTGCTGAAAGTGGGAATGAAAGAAGGAAATTTATCAAAGGAAAATTAGGGTACCTTTGGTGGAGGAAAGGGGAGATAGGGAAAAGGTAACACCAGACTTCCTGAATAGGTAGATATGCCAGATGTGTAATGTAGGTTCTGAAGAAGCTTTGATGGTTTTCAGTGGAAATATGGCCTGATGAAAAGAGTAATGGAAAAAGCATAACATGTAAATATCCAGTATAATGCTAGGTATTTTGCTAAGGGAAACTCTTGCACATATGCAGTAGAAGACATCTGCAATAATATTCATTGTAACATTGGTCGCAGTAGCAAATCTGAAAAACATCTAAATGCCAATCAAGAAAAGACTGCATAAGTACTTTGTTGTATATTCACAAAATAACATTGTGGGCAAAATAAATAAACTATAACAACATGCAACAATTTTGATAAATCTTAACAATAAATTGCTAAATGAAAAAATGGATTCCCAAAGATTATAAACATGATATCCTTTTCGTAAATTTAAAAACCAAGGTTTAAAAATACATAGTTTCTTAAGAATATGAACATGATAAAATTATACAAAAGAGGATAAGATAGAAAATAAATAAGTGAATAGGTAGTATAGATGCAATGTTGTATGGTTTGTGAAAAAGTGGAATAATGTAAGATGATAGAGCATGCTGAGGTTGGAATGTTGAGGTGTTATTTCATATATAATGGTTATCAAAGTCTTTTCTTAGAAGGTGACATTTAAGCAGAGAATGGATGAAAGTGAAGGAATGAGCCAAGTGGGTGACCAGGGAGGAAGTCTATTCTGGGCAGAGGGATTAGTAAATGGAAATGCAGTAGTAAATGCCATGGAAGTGTTCTTGGTGTGTTCCAGAAATTTCAGTGACCTGGTATGTCTGAAGTGGAGTGGATGCAAGGAGGAATGGTATGGTAAAAGGTCAGAACATTAGAGGAGGTACAGATCATGAAGGACTATGAAAGCCCATTGTAAGAACCTGGCTATTAACCTCAGTGAGACAGGAATTCATTGGAGTATTTTGAGCAGAGAAGTGCCATATTTTTAAAGGAATACTCTGCTTTGTGAAGAGAAGAATTTAAAGGTAACGATTGTAATCAAGGAGATCAGCGATAAGTTAGAAGTCTTTAAAGTCACCCAAGAGAGGGGTGATGTTACTTTGTAAGAGGATGATCCGATTATCTATTACTTTGGGAAGAAACTACCCCAGAACTTGGTGACTTATAACAACAACTATTTCATTTTGTGTCACACTTTTGTGGGTCAAGGACATACACAGGGCATCAGTGGGGCAATTCTGCTTCGTGAGGAGCTAACTAGGGTCATTTGGAGGTATTCATCTGGTGGCTTGTCCGGAGACTCCAAGACACCTTCACACACATGCCTCATGCCTTGGCAGGGACATTTAGAATGCTGGGCTTAGTGGAGTCCCCCTCTCCCTCCATGTAGTCTAAGGGCTTACCCACACGGTCTTGCCAGCATGGTATTCAGACTGTTTCCATAGCAGTTTATGACTTCAAGGGCAAGTATCTCAATAGACCAGAAGTGGTAGCTGTCAGGGTCTTAAGACCTGGATCTAGAAACTTCTGTCATATTCTACTGGTTGTAGCCGTCACAGAACCCACCCAAATTCCAGGGTAGGGAATTTAAACCTCATCTCTTGATGAAGAATTCTCAAAGAATTTGTGGCTATATACTCTTGAACAATGTGGGGGTTATGGATTCTGACCCTGTACAGTCATAAGTCTGTAAGTCTGCATATTACTTTTGAAGTTCTTTCCCCCAGGTAGTGGTCTTGCTGCACTGCACCCCTAAACTCCGTGGGGGTGTCATTTAAGTAGTATAGTACTTAACTTCTTAACTAATAATAACCTCCTAATAGCCTACTGTTAGGTAGGCTACTTAACTGTTTCGTTAGGTATGTCATGCATTCTTAAGTCCATACCCATGTTGTTCAAGGGTTTGCTATATAATCTGCCAATATACAGAGGCGCGTGTTTTGAAAAGTGGCTAAGTTCTAGTTAAAATTTAAATGAATATCCCACGAGGCTGGCTATTGGATTAGAGGTGGCAGTCGAGAGAAAAAGAAGAATCAGGGATGGTCTAATTTTTTTTTATGTAAACAACCGTAGTAATGAAGTTGCCATTTACTGGAATAAAGAAAACTATGGGAAGGAAAATAGAAGTTCCAGTTTGTATATGATAAGTTTGAGTTGCCTGTTACATACCCAAGTAGACATACAAGTAGGCTGTTTGTTATATGAGTCGGGAGTTCAGGAGAGAGGTCTAAGCAGAGAGCTATTTGTGTACAGACAGTATTTAAATCAATGAGACTGGATGAGTTTCATTTAGTGAGGAGAGTAGGTGGATGAGAGATCTAATTACTGAGTCTAGAGGGAAAGTTCAAATGTTAATGATTACACAATTGAGAAGGAGCTAGCAGAGAAACCAAGAAAAGAGTAGGTTATGAAGTGGAAGAATTGAGGGAGCCTAGTGGAAATATTTGAAGAAGTAGGGAATGATCAAATTCGTCATACGTTACTGATTGCACAAGATGAGGACTGAGGATTGACTATCATTTTGGAACCCAAAATCCATAGGTAACTTTTGTTTTGGAGCTGTTTTGTTTGAGTCAAGAAAAAAAAAAAAATGCTGGTGGTAGTGACCTCAAGACAAAAATGTGAGGAGAGCAAGTGGAGAAAGGTAGTATGGACAAAATCCATAATACACTTTCCAGTGTGCCTCTTGTCCGCGGAAATGAACTGCCACTGTTCTCATTCTTGGCCTTTATCTCTCTCTGTCTGAAAATAGGCGCTCAGAGAGCCCTGGGCATTTGCATCAGTTTGAGGGCACTTGCTAAAGCTAATGTCTGTGATTTTAATTCTGTGAATTAAAGAATGTTGATTACAATGGTTTCTGGCCATTGAATATGTTTCCTTTTGTCCCTCTCCCATACTCTTAGTATCCAGAAGGTTTCAGCACTTTGAATTGAAATGCTTGTTTAGAAATGTTTTCTTACTCATGTCAAATAGCAAGGGGAATAAATTCCAGTTTCAAACCTACGAGAAAAAATTTAATTTGAAAGCTTTTGGACTTATACTTCTTACCTGGCCATAGTTTACAACATTCTCTGTTGTCTTCTTAGTATTTCCTGCCTTGACTGAAGGTATTTGCATTTGAGCTTCTAATTTCATTGTGGCAATGCTGCAGCCTTCTGCTGGACTAATTTAGTGAATCGTTAGAAGAGCAGTGAGCCTAGAAGACATAGAACCAACACATAGGATGCCTGAGTTCCAGACCTGGCTCTCCTACTCAATTGGATGATAGTGACAACAGTCATGATAATGGTAATGATATCAGCCTTTGTAATAAAGGATTACCTCTTTGTAATAAAAGAGGTGCTGTGCTAATTATGTTATATGTACTATCTCATCACTTCCTTCTTATATATTGAGGTAGGAACTGTTATTGTTGCCATTTTACTGATGAGGAATCTAGGCTTAATGAGATTATATACTTGTCCAGTGTTCCATAGCTAGTCTGTGCATTCAACATGAGAAGCTGGCAAAATCCAGAACCAATGAATTTTGAATGCCAATTCTCTCCCCTTTCCTAGTTTCACTTTAATTTTAGTGAAGTAAGGATCATAACAACTTACCTACTTATGTTTTATTTTGAGAAGCAACCAGAAATGTACGTAAATACACTTCTTAAACTATAAAACACTATATAATTTTGTGAAAATTTCTGCAGTGAATATAGCAATATTAATCCTTTGGTTGACCCATTTCTTTTTTTAATGTTGCTGATTTCTAACACTTTTACCTTGGTCTATTCTTGAAGGTTCTTGGTTTTCTAATTTTAATGAAATGAAGTAGCAAGTTAAGCAACTTGCCTTTCAGTCTTTCATACCTAAAGCCAAATAATTTGTATTCCCTTTTCTACTAAAATAAGTCACATATTAATACTTAATTATAAGTAATTAAAAATAAGCAAATATAAATTTTTATAGAAGTTTTTTAATAGCATTGACTTGCCTCGTTTTCAAAATGATTATCCTAAATTAAATTATATACCATTGTTTTTTAAGCTAAAAACAGCAAAACTAAGAGAAAAATATATGGGTTTCAAGAGATAAAATGTATTACCTGATTTTCAAAACAAGTTTAAGTTCATATTAAACTTACAGCAAATAATGGGAAGAAAAATCCTAAATGCTACTTTTTACAATAAAACTTCAAGTTCTCTCTTTTTTATGTGTTAAGTAAGATAATTTTCATTTAATTTGCTTTCATTCTGATATTATTTCACCAAGCAGAATACAAATAAGAGGAATGTAATGTCATTTACCCCCTATTTCTGCAAGTTTATGAATTCTATGAAACTGATAAATTCATACATCACAAGGTATGCTGAAACTATACTGCAAAGCATGTGTGTTTCCTGACTTTTTATTATAAACATAGACTTAACATTACAAGTTTGTTCAGTATTAGTTTGAAAAATTCAGAAAGGATTGTTTGGATTTTAAAGAGAGTTTTTTAGTAATCTAGAGCATAGATGAAATATAACACAGAATTTGATTTAGGCAGTCTTTAAATGGTCAGCATTCAGGATTTAGTCTGTCCTGAAATCTCTACTAAGTAGTTAAGGTCCTAGCATTCATTTTTTTTTTTTAACATTTACTTGTATGTATTTTTGGGGTACAGTATGTTGTTTCAATACATGTATCTACTGCACAATGATTCACTTAGGGTGGATAGCGTAGTTTTGTACCCATTAGTCCTTTAGAGCAGAATCTAACATATGATCCTCTCCATCACCGTGTCTACTCAATGGTGTTACAGTTGTACAGGCACTACATTTGCCAATAGAATGCATTTACTCTTCTAGTACAAATGGTTATATACACACCAAATTAAGAGAATTCATGGAAGAAATGGACTTGAGAGAAGTTTTTTTGTTTTGTTATTCTTCTTTTCTAATTTCAGCCTTATAAGTTACAACAGATAGATGAACTGGTAGGCCTAACTGAATATTCAACCACCTGTTTCCTGAGAACTTTGGTAGGAACACTTTTCATTGGAAACTGGTAGTTTTGAGATAAATTAGACCTTTTGAAAAATCACATTTTTTCCTGTGTATAAAAATACTATAGGTTCATCTTTAGAATTTTGACTAGTATGCTGAAGTGTAAGGTAGAAAATAGAATAAAGCATAATCTCAGGGCAAGAATTAATGTATTCAAATTGAAATCCTTGAACTCCCAAAGTAGTAGCTTTCTAATTGGGACCATTCTTAAATCTTGATGCTATGATCTTAAACTCCACTCTAGTCAGTGCATAAATGACAGTCAAAATGTATAAAGAAACAATGAATATGTTAATATTCGTTTACAAAATATATACCTTTTATGTATTAATTGTGTACCAAGGTAATATGCTCTTTGGTTAGCATAGAATATATCGGATAAAATTCACTACCCATTTTGCACTTATTTACAAGCACCTAAATAATAGCACAGTCATGGTTATTTTTATGTGTCAATTTGCCTAGATATTTGGTCAAACATTATTCTGGGTGTGTCTGTGAGAATGTTTGTGGATGAGCTTTAACATTTGAATTGTCATATTGAATAAAGAAGATTGCCCTCCCTAATGTGGGTGGTCCTCATTCAATCATTTTACTGACCCTAAGGTGAGTGAGAGGGAACTCCTACCTGACTGCTTGAGATGGGATACTGGTCTTTTCCTGCATTCACACGCAAACTGAAATATCAACTCTTTGGGTTTCGAGCCTGCTGGCTCTCAGACTGGAACTTATATCATTAGCTGTCTTGGTTCTCAGACCTTAGGACTCTGATTGGAAGTACACCATTGGCTCTCCTGGGTCTCTAACTTGCCAAATGCAGATCTTGGAACTCCTCGGCCTCTGTAATCATGCAAGTCTATTCCTAATAATAAATCTCCAGACAAACAGAATCAATAGGATGTGTGTGTGTACACACACAAACACACACACACACACACACACACACACACAGAGTATTTTAAAAGATTTGGTTTTCCTATGCTGAAAGATTCTTTTTTTAAAGCATGGGTGAATTCCAAGAAATGGTTTAAAATGGGTGAACAATTGCACATCTTGTGAGTTCACAGTAATATGATTCACATATAACTATATACAGTGATATATACATACTAAAGCAATGTGTGTTCTAAGGTTGTGCTTTGAAATTTTACCAAACAAATCCAAACGGGAAGGTTTTGGTATTTTATCTCAAATATCTGTCCCTGTTTAAAGCCTTGTAATGTTCATATTGAAATGTCACTCACGTATGAAATCTCAGCTAGCAAATGCTGTAAACTCTGAAACATGTAAAACCTCATGAGAGACTTTTTTATTGAGATCTAGAGGATGACCATGGCACACCATCACCCCCATAGACAATACCAATAACTTGACTGGTACATTAGTTCAGTTTTGAGGAAATAAAATAGCAAAAAATAATGCAATGTTTTCTTCAAGATAGCTTTTAGTTGGGTAGATTTCTTCTTTTTTGAAATGTGGACATCTTCCTGATATATTCAGGAAACACCGTTTCATGAACATTGCTTCCTGGAGATTTCATATCTTTCTGCACAGCTACTAAATTAGAATTTCTTTGAATTGAGAGAAAGGGCTGCAGCTTTCTTGGGAAAGAGATTATTCACTGAACTTCTATCTTAGCAGATATAGTTCTAGTTTCTAAAATTGTGTTTCTTGTTTTAGTTACACCATCATAACTTGGCTTCCTGAATTTGCATGTATTTTGTCAGAATTAATAAATTTTACATGGAATATTGGAAGAGGCTTGTTTTTTCTAATTTTGTGACTGTGCTTCAAATTGTAATCATCTCTCAAATTTGAATGTCTTTCTTTTTTTTTCCTTCAAATAAATAATTTGCAGGTTTAATGACCTGAACTTCTCTATTGTAGATAATTACATGTAATGAGTATTTGGCTGGACACAGTGGTAGGGTGAGGTAAAGAACCTGCTCAAAAAGAGATTAAATACAATTGTGAAGTTAAGATATAAAAACGGTAAAAATTATAGATATACTTCAGCTTATTAAATTCTTATATTTTCATTTAATCCTCATAGCAACCAAAGGAGCTAAATGTAATTATCATGCCCATTTTATGGATAGGGAAATTGAAGCATATAAAATGGTTAGTAATAATCAAGAGAGAGAAAATTGACATATTTTTGCTTAAGGAGTATGTT
The DNA here is from genome assembly GCF_027409185.1 of Cynocephalus volans. Lineage (NCBI taxonomy): Eukaryota > Metazoa > Chordata > Mammalia > Dermoptera > Cynocephalidae > Cynocephalus > Cynocephalus volans. Next base: position 105,864,729 of record NC_084461.1, read on the forward strand.
TTTTAGCAGATTTGAGTGGAAATCTTCCAATAAGCAAGTTCTAGGAAGGCTTTGTAGAGTATCTGTGGATGTGCTTGTTGGTGGGTGACTAGGCAGTGAGGCATTTAAGATGAGCCATAGGTTTGAAGGCTGATGGGGACAGAATTATAAAACTGAAAACTGAGTGAACAAAACTGTGTTTCAGAAGAGTGTTTTCCTGCGTTAAACAATTTGAATGGAACCAAAGATTTACAAAAAGAAACTTAAATTCTCATAAATGGGTGAAGTCTTCATTGTGAGACAACAGGGAGTTGAGGGGTCTGGGGTTTACAGTAGTCTGCATTTTCTACCAAAAAGAATTCACATTTTATGACAAGGCAATAAATTTTAATTACTAACACAACACAAAACAAAACAATAACAATAACAATGTATGTTCTTCAAACACTGTTGAAGAAATATAGTCGAAAACGTAGAAAGGAAAATATTATGGAAGTCTTTCAAAAACAGTCTAGAGACATTTATCAAACAGTTGGAATTTGGAATAGTATTTTCTGAATGGTTTTCTGCTTTCTTCCATAATGGTAATATTTTCTGTAGGAATGTGAAGTTCAGAGTGGTTACTTTTCAAATAGTCTGTCAATAAAAAATTGCCTAGTTGTAAATTGATATTCCAAAGGCTAGGCAGCTTGTCAGGTCTATATTGGTTATCTACTGCTGTATAACAAATCATTTCCAAAACGTGGTGGCTCAAAACAGTGATAATCATCTGTTATCTTTTATGGTTTCTGTGGGTCTCAGGTGGAAGTCTCAAATGTTTAGGGTGGTGGAGGCCTGCTATGACTATTGGCTGAAATGTCCACATGGGGCATCTTCATGTAGCCTAGGCTTCCTTACAATATGGTGGCTGGGTTCCAGGAGTAAGTGTCTCAAGTTAGAGACTGAGCCAAATTGACGTCATTTTGCCCTTTATATCCTAGCCTCAGAAATCACGCAGCATCACTTCTGCACTATGCTGGTAGAGGCAGTTGCAAAGGTCCACCCAGGTTTAAGGAGAAGGGGAACATAGACCTCACATTTTGTTGAATTTCTAATGTCACATTTTAATAGGAGTATGCAAGAAGGGATATGTGTGTGTGTTTGTGTGTGTGTGTGTGTGTGTGTGTGTGTGTGTGTATGACGCATGTTACCATGCTTAGAAAATACAATCTGCCATTCCATCTGATTGTTCTAAAAATTTCCAGGGCCTGGCAAACCAGGTAAGAAGCAATGAGTCACATTTGTCTCTTGTAGGGAGGCATTTCATTAAATGTGACAGGGGTTAGGCCAACTCACAAGGGGAGATTTTATTTTATCTCTCTTACTTCGGCTTACTTTGGTATTTGTACTGAGAAACTGGGAGTTTGCTTTGTGGCACATGACTGGAAACTGACCTAAAAATGAAACAATTCTGTCAAGAATGAAACAGCTGTGTCAAGACTGGTATTACAATTGTTTGTAAATCTCAAGATTTGAGCATGTTGAACTGCCAAGGCTAAGCTTAGTTGCCTGACACAAAGACATCTCTGGAGGTTGCTGGATTATTTAGAGTGATGTCATTTGTCGAATGGAAACTACCTCTTAAGTGCTGGGCACCCAGACTGTAGGCTATTCACTCACTGTTATGAAGGGTTCTCAGAGCACTGGCACACAATTGTATGCTTCTAGGTAATTGATCCAGGTTGTCCCAGGTATTCCAGGGATTCGTACAAAGTTTCAAAGATTGTCCTGACTTCAAAATTTGTTCAACTCAATGCTAATTAAGTATCTGTTATGGGTAAAAAAAAGCACTGTGTGCTCACGAAGCACAAAGTTTAACAAAGCACATGAAAAAAGTCAGATGAAAAATCGATGAAAGCACAATGCCGATGAAAGCACAAAGATGAACAAAGGCCCCTCTGTCTAGCAATGTGTCTACCAAAAGAAAGAGGCATGCAAATGGGCCATTTCACTACAGGATGATGAGTACCTTGATAAAAGGTAAAAGAAAGGGAGGTCTTATGGGCAGAGGGAAAACCACTTGAAAAGATGTCTCAGGGACTAATTATAAATTATAGGACAATGTGGGAAATGATAGGAGTTGAGGCTTGCAAGGCAAATAGCCTCTACATCAGAAAGGAAGAGTTTATTATTGGAGAGAGTTACCTAGACAGGATAGACTCAACGCCTTCATTTTCCTGACTTCTGATTTAGAGTCTGGGTAAACAGTTTTCATGAGAGGACAGCACAAGTTATAAAACTTAAGAGTGGGAAAAAAATCTTAGAGGTCATGTATAATTCCATTTAAAGGCAGGGTAATAAATTAGTCTATGAAAGTGAAAGGATATGCAGTTGATTAATAGTCTGAAGAGTTAATGCTATTTTTTTTTCCTGTCCTTATTCTTGAATTTGAAAAAGTATTTTATGAATGCCGTCTAAAATTAGTTATACTACATTTATCTTGCTTTTCTACTCCACATGGAGTATCTAGTTTGATGCTGAAGCAATTTTCTTTTAGATGAGCATAGAGTAGATTATCTGAATTTTATAATGGACTAAAGTATATTTCAAATGAATTGTGAATAGCCCATGATCAAACATTTAGTAATTTATACAACCAGGAGTAATAATTCTGACTTCTGACTTCAAATCTCATGTTTAAGATCAAGGTATTTTCTTCTAAAATAGTAGTCATCTGTTAAGAGCCTTCTATAGAGGAGGTCCTCTAGAAGCTACTTTCATATGTTATCTGATTTATCCTTCCCAGTGATCCCATGGTATACATGATGTAATAGAGAAACCCAGACTGTCCTGGTCACGGCAGAGGGGGCCGAAACTCTTATCTGAATCCAAGCCCCTGGCCTTTCCACCTACTTGGTTGGCTCAGCTGTTGTCTTCAGTCTATCAAAAGTACTCTCTCAAGCAAAATGGCAGAGTATTTGCCCTTCTCCTATGGAAAAGGAAAGACTCAATTTTTAAAACAGTTTACAAATCAATAGATTTTGAAATGCTAAATAGGAACAAAGCAGATATATCAATTTTGCCTCTATGCTTGAAGAAAATGTATTTTCTTATTGCAGTGGCTGTACTTTTTCTTACTATTTAAATTTTAAGTGAATGGAATAGAGCACATGCCACTATACACTACTGTAAGAAAATTTTGCTGATTTGAAGAATGAAGGACAGGGTGTTTTTGTTTGGTTGAAATTAAAAAGTCTCTGCCCCTCGTCCTGCCCCTTTGCGTTCTTCCATACATACTGTACCTTAGTTTTTGTTTGTCCTCCAAAATTCTTGTATTTCCATACCATTAATCACTTCAGCTGTATTATTCAATGCTTCAAGTTAGTGTTTCAAGCTGACTGCATGTGTTTCAGGTACTTTTAAACATGCTGCCTTCATTTCTGAGATCCCTGTCATCTTGGAGTTTACTCTCTACATAGAAAAATAAAACACAAAAAATACTTTTGATTGGTGTACATAAAATTATCTTAATTTCTAAATGTAATATGCACAGTTATAATAAATAAAAGAATGGATAATATTTCTAGCTTTAAAAAATCTCTTATTTCAAGAGACCTAGTTCATCAATCTAGTTAAAGAAGGAAATCATAGTTTTATTTTTGTTTTAATTATAATATTAAAAAATTTTCTAAAGTAATATTTGTAAATTATATACCTTGGTTTTAGATTTTTATTGTGAATTTAAGTAATTTGTCATTAAATGTAGAGCAATTAACTCTCAACCTGAAATTAATACATCATTTTCTCTCCCTCATTTTTTTTTGAAATAATAGGACAAGGCAGTCTTTATCTCTCTAATATCTAACATAGGATCCATAGGTTATTCATATTAAAGCCCAGTTCTAATAACGTTATTTTCTATGGAGAAATGTCCCAGTGAACTTCCTTGATTAGAATCTTGGCTGTACCATTTCCTAGCAATGTGACCTTTAATTATTTAACTTCTCTGTGCTTCAATTTTATCTTCTGTAAAATAGGGATAACAATAAAACCCACTTTAGAGGGTTATTATAAGGATTGAGTGAGTAAGCTTTTTATTTTAATAAAGAATAAAAATTAAGTGTATTAGCCTGATTTTCAAGGCTATTTTACTTTCTAATTTAAAGGCACTCTGAAATGTATCTTATGTCTTAAAATATGTGTGCTTCAAGTACCTGGAACATGCCTAATTTCTGAGTGTTCCTTATTGGCTTCCACTTTCACACCTTTGCAGATGCCATCATCTTTAACTAGAACATCCCTTATCTTCTTTCCAGTTATCAGAATCTATTAATATTTGATATAACCTAGCACACTCCCAAGATAGTACCCACAAATTCTCAAGGTATAGGAATGTCCGACCTAATAAACTTTATTACCACTTCCCACAGGCTTAGTCTGAGGCTATGGATTTAGGGCAGTGATCCTTAGACCAACTGGCCAAAGGCCACAAGCAAAAGAGAAATTGGATTCTGCATTTGCTTGCCAAGAAGTCGTTTTCTAGTAGTTTAAAACCAAGAAGTAGTTTTAGAATCAAGTAGTTTTTAGGACCAAGAATTAGCTTAGAACCAATAAGTAGTTTTCTAAGTAGCTTAAAACCAAGAGTTTTCTTTTATATTTGTGGTGATAGTAATTATGGCTGCCTTCTCTACTCAAAAGCATTTCTATGATTCTTAGTTTACTCATTTGATATTCTTATTAGGCTTTTTAGCTACTGTTTTTACGCCATACCTAAGGCATGATTTTCAGAAAATACTTAGCTATAAGAATGTGTTTGTCTCACAACAGATTATTTTTAAAAAGATAAGAAACAATATTAAATAGTCTATTATCTTAACAAGGCTTCATCCCCAACCTCTCCCCAACTTGCTCCTTCAAGATGCAGCTCATATTTTCCATTCCTCCCCAGTTCACTCATGTCTTTCTTGTTAATGCCCATCACAATTTGAGCCTACCTTGCTGCACCCATCCAGTCTTGTATGAGTTAAATATGTCCCCTAGAAGTTCATTGGAAACTTGATTTTTATTGTAACATAGTTAAGAGGATGGAAAATCCAATTTCGGTATTTGAAAGGTGAAGCCTTTAAGAGGTGATTAGATTGTGAGGACTGTGCCCTTGTGAATGGATTGATCCACTCATGGAGTCATGGGTGTGGTTCTGATAGCTTTATAAGGAGGGCAAGTGAGAAGATTACCTCTCTTGCTCATGCCGTTTTCTCACCATGTGATACCTTGGTCACCACAAGACTGTGTAGAGAGTTTCCACCTGGGAGAAGGCCCTCACCAGATGTGCCCTCTGGACCATGGACATCTCATTCTCCAAAACTGTAAGAAATAAATTTTATTTTTTTATAAATTGCCCAGTTAGAGATATTCTGTTATGGACAGAAATGGACTAATCCACAGTCCCTCTGTGTCTTAAAGTTGTGTGTGCACTTGACTTGTCTCACTAAGAAATAGTGAACAACTTGAGGGAGGTTTGCCTTATTTTTATGTTCTCCACAAGTATTTTGTCAGGAAGAATTCCTTAATAAATATTTTATTTTATACTTAATCTGTTGTGGCTGATAATATTTTATACTTGTTCTGTAAAGACTATTTTGATTTTCAAGTTTTAGAGAGTTTTACTTCTTTTAGAACACTACAGACTTTTGAGATGTAGCCAAAATAGCTAAAATTCTTAGCAGATGTGATTGACACTTGAACTAAATTATTTGAGGACTTTGAAGTTAAACAGATCTGGTTCATATCACTGTGTGGCTGCTTCTAGAAATGTCATCTCTCAAGTTCCAATTACTATAATCATAAAATGGAGAAGGAACATTAGTAAATGACTGTGGTGAGGTAGAGTGACATCTTGACTATAAAATCAAGCTCCTGGCTCATGAAGAGTAAGGATTGAGTAAGGATTAGCTATTATTATTATTATTGTTGTTGTTGTTGTTGTTGTTGTTGTTATTATTATTATTATTACAAAAATGAATATATATATCAGTTACTCATAATTATTTATCACAGTTCTGGTATATAGTAGTGCACAATAAAGAAAGATTCTCCGATTTTGTGTTTTTTAGATTTAATCTAATAGCGTTCCAGACTATTCTAATGCCAGTTCAATAATAGTGTGGTATATATCTTTATTACAGTAAGTCCTTGATTTGCAGAGAATTCTAAGAAAATATATGAGGGTACTTCAAAAAGTTCATGGTAAAATAGAATTAGAAGATAATACAAATCTTTCTATGAACTATCTGAATACCCCTGTACATGTGTATCCTATATATCCCTTTTTCTTCACTTGCTACAATTAATGAATTAAAGATTATATAAATATTTTTATAAATGGATATAATCCTAACTGATTTATGATGAATGGACAATATATCTTATTTCAAAATGTTTTTAGAACTCTCTGTCCCTAAAAATTACACTTTATAAAATGAAGTATAAGATGGATTTTATTTAATTAAACAAATTCAATAGCTGGTTTTGTGGGTTGAGGTACAACTAAATAGTTTATACTTTCATTTATTTTGTTTTCTGAATTATCTGTATAATTACTTTCTTTTTTCTCATAACCACATGTATAGTCTAAGTTGGATATGTAAGTAGTGTTGGTTGATTTTCATTTTCAGTACTATAAGAATTGATATATAATACCATAGTAAGAGTAATTTAAAAATAGTAAACTCATAGATATTAATGGTGTTGTAAGTTAAAATTCATGAAAGGGCTTAGAATTCATTCCCTTGAATCTTCAAAGGTACAAATTAAAGATATAAGTTTTAAAATGGTATCTTCTCTTAGAGACATGCTAAAACAGCTTTGCAAAAGTAGCTTATGTTTCCATTTGATGTATAAGATAAAAGCATTGGATAGCTGTCTTAGTCTTTATTTTTTGTGCAGTACAATGGCTTGAATCTTTGTGTGGTATTTTGAACATCTATCACTTTCACCATCAAAATTTCTGAGAAGATAAACTAGAATAAGCAAGACATTATGCTATATTATGGTTTTGCCATACATGATGATAAAGATGTCATACTACCCTTCCATAAATTTTGGTAACAAACTTATCTTAGTTGATGTCTATATACTGCTTCCAAAACACTCTCTTTCAATCATAAATTTCAGATGAAAATATTCTACTTATTAACATGAAAAAACATGATTTTAGGTCTGGAAAATGAAATATAGAATAATTCTTGGAGCAATAGGAACAGTATCTACACAGTGGATGCTTACTAAATTCTCTTGATTGAATTGAAGGTTGATGCAACCAAGTTGTAAAATGCTACAAATTACCTAGTAATTTGTTTTTGTTTTGCTTGACAGATAATGCATCAAATGATATATTACATTTATAAGAAGTATTTGAATTATAGTGAACAAAATTATATTGTGACTTCAAGAAGTTAGGCTTTTGGCAATGGATGGAACAGTAATCTTTTGCAGTGATTTATTTTAAAAGCAATTTGAAATATAACTGTTCTACACATTATTTATCTTTCCTTTTTCTTTGCTTCCCACTCTGTTCATGACCCATCCCTAGGAAGACAATAATTTGTTGTTTACATCAAGACAATGTACGTATCTCAGCTAAAAAATGACTTTGGATTCTCATAATAATGGTTGTTATTTATTGGACATATGGAAGTATTTTGTTTTATTATGAACATTGTATTAACATTACTGCCATGTAATATTCCATAATCACAATGCTAAATGCTAATTTCTAAAGATATATTACTCTGTTTTCTAGAATAACATGAGATAATGAAACTGAGAGGATACTCCCTCCTAGATAAAGCCTCTCAAAAATTTGGAGGAAAGCAAGCTGTGGTCTTGGTCCCCCAAATTAAAGTGATTTAAAATCTGGGAACTGGGCTCTCCAACTAACTATTAGGGAGCTGGGTTTTATGACTAGTAATCAAGGGAGGGATTACAAAGAAACAGCTGAGCATATGAGATGAAGCCTAAGCAATAAGGAGGCAGTCGCTAGACTCCAAAGATCAAAGACACTATCTTGATATGTATCCTTGAGATGTTTTTACAGGGAAGGAGACTCAAGTTTTCCCACCAGATGAAATATTGGCCAAATGTGAACTACATGGATAACAGACTGATGGGATCCTGAAAACTGATGGACAGGGTTCCAGAACTCTTCCTTTGTCTTCTGAGATTCAACCAATCGGAAACATCCACAGGATGTTTCTACTCACCCAACCCAAACCCCAAACCCCAACCCCAGCCCACAAGTTTTTTCTTTCTTGTAAACTTTCAAGGAGCTTGAGGTTTTCAGCATTAGCTACCCCTGCTCCAAACACTTGGCCTTGTAAATAAACCCCTATTTCCCTACTGCAACCCAGTGTTAGTGTCGTGGCATGGGTGGATGGAAAAAAGTAGCAATATTTGAAGCTAAACTCTTTAACAGATGCAAAAACCTAAGATGTAATTTATTTCATTTGTGATTTCCTATTTTAATTACTAACTTGAAAAATCAGTTTTTACCAAAACATCTTAATGTGAACTTGTAATTTTTCTATAAGAATCTTCTTTTGACCAAATAGTCTACATGTCTTTCATATAAATACTTTAACGAGTTTTGAATCTCTAAGACTGCTTTATCTCTACACTGTCCTATTTAGAAAACTTTACTTTTGCAACTTATACTCTTAATGTTTTTACCATTAAAAATTGCCTAATATATTTCCTGTCAAAAATGTAATATTTTTGTAAGCACATTTTCAGGTTGAGATCTTCACAGCAAGGCAAAGGAAGGGCAATTATTGTGAAACTTTAAGTGTTCTCATGTATGGTAAAGATGGTTTTGTTCTCAAGTTAGCAATTACTTGGCTTTGACCCCTCAGAACTAGCCATTGAAATGTAGGACAGCCTTTTTATGACTTTTAATTTTATCTATCTATCTGTCTGTCTGTCTGTCTGTCTGTCTGTCTGTCTGTCTTTCTTTCTATCTATCCATCTTGTAACAAATATTCTACACTTTGATCTTTTTAAAACTCTATTTATTTTGATCCATTGGCTGTGGGGATTGGTTCAGGTACATGGTCTTGATTTGGTCTTGTGAGATGTGCTGAATTTTATGGGAGTTTTCTTTCCCTACCTAAGGTACCTGAACTTCATCTGTATCATGTGGTGCAAGAGTGTGAGCTTTGGACAAGATCCCACCTGAGGGTAAAGTTAAAACACGTGAAGGAAGAGCTGCACAATTTTCAAGAAACCAGAGCCTAATTGTACTGTAAAACCTAGAGACCAAACTGTTTTTCAAGTTAGCCTTATCTTTGAAACTTTTATTAATTTTGAACCATTTAGTTTTTTTTGCTTTTCTTCTTAATTTTGCTTTTTTAAAGGAATCCTTATTTTATTTTATTTTATTTGATATAATGAAATATTTCAGCCATACAGAAATTGCAGAGAATGGGATAATCAACTCCTTTGTATTCACTGCCTAACTTTAACAAAGCAAATATTTTATATAATCGATTTAAAAAATGTTACAACAAACAAAATAACACAAGTACAATTTACATTCCCTGTGTAAGCCCCTCTAATTCCACTCTACTTTCTCTCTTCCTTGGTCCCTGGATATAAACAAAATACCAAATTTGGTATTTATTATTTAAGTTTCTTCACTTTTAATCTTTTCTTAAATTTTAGGTGCAGCTTTCAATATGTTGAACTTTCAGAAGGAGAGAACACACCTAAGGATACTAGAGATGTGGGGGAAGGAGGGGGGATTTGGGAAATGATAGGGGTTGGGCAAAGGTCATAAAGAAATATCGCGATTTGTAAAAATGAATGTGCTAATAATAAATACAAATTTAAAATAAAAACATCAATTATGTTTTAATACAAGTACACTTGCTGTTATTGTAATATGTTTAGACTCATTACTGCAATCTTATTTTGTGTTTTATGCCTACTGTTTTTCTTTTTTCTTTTCCTGTTGTTCTTTCTTTCTTGCCTTTATCTTGACAGATAAAGTTTTCTATGCTATGCTTTTTCCTTTTCTAATTTGGAAGCTATAGGTGCTGATTCTTTCCTTTCCCCCCCAATTTTAAGTTCAAAACCACTGGATAAGTTACACATAAATGTAACCTTGCAAAACATTTGAATATAAACATAAATTTTGCTTTCCACCCAGAGTAACCTGACAGGTTATATTTTTATTACTGTGATGGTTTCCTTTAAATTTTGAATATAGTTACTGAAATATGAATTTCTTTAATAAAGTGTAATGTTACCCAGTAGTTTATTTCCCTCTTTTTCTCAAGACAAAATATTAATAAATTTTACCTCTCATTTTGTTTAATGATTTCCTATTCTTTCCTTAGAGAAAGTTTGCTTTACTATATCCCTTTAAACAAATATAATTATGTTAAAGATTTTGTCATGATGCTCTAGAACATGATATCACATGCCGCAGAACAGTTTTACTTGGAGTGACTTTTTGTTTCAGATGTTGATTTTGTTACCTAGATTAGCATTTGATTTCTTACTGTGCATCATCATTTTGTGAGTTTATTGTTGCTTATGTTTTGCTCACTCACTCTGAGTTTACCTCTCCCCATCTGGTGCTTAGTGGTTGCCTCAGCCTGCCCCCTGGCCCAGACCCCTTCAGTTTAGAACCAGGTCTTTCCCCATGTGCTATTGCTGATATAGTTGAACCAGTCACTCAGCTATTAGACAGATGGGTCAGTTTCTTCTTTCCTGCTCTAAAAAGTGCTCTTGATGTTCTATAGCCCTAAGCCCATAGAACCATATGAAGGTTCGCAGCAGACTTTTTTTCAGCCTTGAACTGTGAGTCTGACTCAAATCCTCAGTATAGTTTTAAGCTCTTTCAGTTTCTGTTACCCCAAAAGAGTTGTCTGAACATCCAGCAGCCACCACCTCTGGAGGATAACCCGCCTTGCTTAAGTCCTGCTCACCACCTCTCATTTTGTACTCTGATTCTGTTCTGTAGAGATACTCTCTAATTTTGGAGCTCAGCTCTTCTTTTGTTTTAAATTTTGTTTGTTTGTTTGTTTATGCTTTACCAATCACACCTGTGTTTGGAATAGCATTGGATGCACTAATACATGTGCTTACTATGCCAGTTTGATGAGAAGTTTCTCTTTTTTGTTTAAGTCACTTTGGGTTATCTTCTCTTATTTTCACCCAAAAGACTCTGAATTGATACATTATGTATACCTTCACATATTTCAAATATTTTCTCAAAGTGTTTTTAGTTTTATCTTCTATTTATCATTCCAACAGCTCACAATAGTAATTGGGATTCTTTTAATAGTTTGGAAATTCAGAAACTGAATAGAGAGTAAATAACCTGCTAAGAGCAGCATGTCAGTTGTAGCAGGGCTGAGACTAACGTCTAATTACATAGCTTTTAAACTATTTGTCTTAAACTAAAAAAAAAAAAAAAACATTTCTCACACATTAGTCATTTATATATCAGACATATGTTATTGTCACATTGACTTATCACCTGAATTTTTACACACTTTTTTATATTGGCTAATTTTAATTTAAATATATTTTTTTAAAAGGAAGAATTCTATCACTGGTGATAAACTAGTTGTTGTTTTCTGAATAGTATTAAAATAGATACATAACTATTACATTAAAAGTTTTTTTTTGTTTGTTTGTTTTAAATTTATCACATAAGGTCACTTTAGTCACCAACCTGAAACCATTCTATTTCCTTTACCTAACATTATGTATTACTGGCTACGGGTACTTAGACATACAAACGTCCAAATGATTAAGTAATTTCCCAAATGTAGGCATGCTTTGCCAATCCAATTGGTAAAGGAACATCTTTTTATTCTAGTAGATTTATGAGTGTAGGAATTTTAAGTATCAATGAATTCTCTTCTGTAACTGCCTTATTGAAACCTGTAAATATTGGTGCCTGGTTCAATTGTTTCAAGAAGTCATGTGAAACAATGTCATGCACCCATAATTTCCAAAACATTGTTCTTGTAGTCGTGAAATATATATCTTAGTTTATTCACTTTTCAAAGATAGACTGTCTCTTTTCATCTTTCACTGAAAAGTGAAGAGCTCTTTGTTTTTTACACACTGTACTCCACATGCACTGATATAGTGTAAAATATGATAATTATGTGTATCTTGTTGGCACTGAATGGAAAAAAATACTAAAATTAACTGTTCTTATGTTTTTCATATTTGGAGATGAATATTTTATTATATAAAGGAAATTTAGTTTGGGACTTACAGAGATTTGTAAGTGCAGGTGGAGTTGAGTTCCAGGGGCTGTGCTGTGAGCATGGATGCTGCAGTAAAGACCCTTGTTCTGTGCTTCCTCAGAATCGTGTACCATGTTCACGGTTGATCTTGGTTTCAAAAGTGTTTTTCCAGTCTGCTTTACAAAGATAATTTCTGACCATTGTTTCCCCATTTTCCAAGGCATATGAAGAAAGACTTTCACTGACTTCTTTAAACCATACCAGCAGGATGTGTATTTGTTTGTGTGTTTGCTTTTGTGGTGGTGGTTGCTTTGTTTTCTTTCATTTGCGTGGTTTTCCTGGAGTTTATTACTTGTGTATGTGTGTGTGTGTGTGTGTGTGCGTGTGTGTAAGTATGGGTGTTTTAATTCTTATAAATTCATTTTAGATAAAACAAAGAGAATCTTTTAAATTTGACACATTCTGAGCCATTCTCACCCTTCTCTAATCCCTTATGTTTTTTTTCTTACCTTTCCTGGAAATATGTTGTGTTTTGTTTTGAACCTAGATTGATAAGAAGCGAAACCCAGAGGCTTCTGGTAGCACAAGAAAAGAATAAGATTTAGCCTTTCCTGCATAACCCCTATTATTTTCTTACTCTCAGCTCCTCCAAATGAACTTATGCTTAAGTAAACATTTTGTTCTTATTATTAAAAGCAGGTTTCTTGGACTAAGTCTCTCTGCCTACCTTCCCAGCTACATTAATGCCTCTGAACCTTTCCTATGTAGGAATGTTGAAACCAGTACTGGCATTCAGAATTTGTGATTATTACATTAATATTCCACATAGGGGGCAGAACTGAGGAATAGTTAATACAAAACTATTCAACTAATGCAAAAACAAAAACAAAAATATAAGCGTGTTTTCATGGTGGCGGTTTGTTTACTGCTTAACAGTCTAAATTTTGCAAGCAGTTTAGTATTTACAAAAAATGGCTAGAGTACTTATTAGTGATTTAACATACTGAATAAAATAATTTAAATCTATTAATTGTAGAAATATTTCTATTAGGCTAGATTTTACTAAATTATTTTCAATTATAAAACTGCATTTTTAAAAACTATGTTGTGATAATTATTAGATCTTTCGGAACCCATAGTGTTTTATCTCTCTTTTTCTTACTGTCATGATCCAGGTTCTGTTTCTATGTATGACCCATAGAAAATAAGCTGGATTAGCCAATTTCTAGTGGATTTCTTGAATATATACTGGGGTCTTCATTCCTGTTATACTTCTTTTGGAATCAGAAATGTGTCAGAAAAGAGGGTCTCTCCTGCTGGTTTCAGTATTCTGTGAAGAAAACTTATCCTTGAAACTCCTTATATTCAAAAGAGAGCTGACTATCCATCCTTGATGAACATATCTTCTTAAAAAATTTGCTTTTCTTCCACAAAGGTTATTCTTTTGTATTCAACAACTTTATTGAGGTATTATAACTTGATACACTCTACAATTCACCTATTTGTGTAATTCAATGGTTTTTGGTGTATTACATTATTAATTTTAAGAAACTATGGTTAAATACATATAAATAAAATTTACCCACGTTTTTTAGTGTAAAATTCGGTGGCATAAGTTACAGTCACAATGTTGTGTAACCATCACCACTATCTGTTTCCAAAACTTTTTCATCTCTCCAAGAAAAAACATTCTAATCATTAAGTAATAACTCCCCATTTCCTCCCCACCGCCAGTACCTGGTAACCTCTAATCTACTTTCTAAAACTAGAAGAAAAAGTATATTCTTTATCGAGTTGCTTCACTTGGCTTCTCTTTTCAAATTATTCAAAGATCTTTGCCAAATTATTGTAGAAACAGATATGAAGACCTCGGGATCAAGAGCCATTTAACCAAGCTTTTAGACAATGAAAAGTTTCAAGATTTAAAAAACAATAATACAGGCTTGAAAGTAAGCCTCAAAGTAATGCATGTCTTATCAAATTATTCCCTTCTTTCTCTAGATGGAATCTGAATTACTTAATAAATTAAACAAAATGTTTTATTGAGAATTAGATATGTGTGAATGATGTGTGTGTTTATTCTACATTACTCACGCAATTAAAAGACTGAGAAGTAAAACTAAAAATGCCATTTTTATTAGCTGGAAATCTTCACTCCATTTTCTTTTCCATTTATCTGGACTGTTCCTGGAATAATAATAGTTTAAACTTTGCAGAAAGCTGCCACTGATTCAATTCTGTTCCCATAGTCCCACAGTGACTTTTTATACTGCACTTAGCTTTCCAAATCCTCAGGCCTCCCTGAAGTGCTAGTGTCTTTAGTCCTGAGGCTCGTCTCACCTTACTGCCTACATTCTGTAAATAGGGATATTTAGTTTCAGGTGGTTCTGCCACAGTTTAATCTCAGATGTGTGTGGCACTCTTCACAGCCCATTTTAGTACCTTGAAGCATTGTGCTGCAAAGGCAGGTAGAAAAGCAGCTCCTTACCATCTAATGTCTAAATTTGTGGTGGGGGAGGTTTTCTGCATCAGTGTACCTCTGTTTGCTAGTGCCAGCTGAATAAGATAAATTACCTTATGTTACATACGTAACTGTCCCCAAATTAAACACTACCTTAAATTATTCTATATCAAAACTGCACCTTTCCTTTATTTAAACTCTGAGTGCCTAATGTGGCATCATAGATTTTTAATTTTTAGGCAATATTTATTAGAGTTTAAATGTACTTTAAAGCTAAAAGAAGTTTCAATACATATTATTTGATTTGATTCTTTTTGAAAATATGCTACTTTGTGTTCTAAAATGCTAATAAATGTAGTTTTTATTACCTTATTTAGTAAAATATGCATATACTGTTACTTCTGCAAATCCTTAAAGTCCTCTTTAGTGTGATTATTAATGCATACATTTCCTTGAATTTGAACAGTCAGATGACATCATCATATTTTGATCCTGGAAACTGACATTTGCATTTTACTGAAGTGATGGATTAGTTAAGAAGTCATTCTAACTCTACTCTTTTCTGTGATGCAGACTTATTGGGCAAAGGCATATAGCATTGTGTATACTTTGTGAAGATTACAGTTAGCAGTTTAGCAGAAATTGACGGACATACAATGCAATTGTTTGCCTAAGAATTTACACATGAAGCATGGCTATAGTGCATTTTGCCCAAGTTTAAGTGAAGTAAAGGAGACCTAGTGATGATTAACCATGTATTTTAAAACAAGAATAATGTTTGATTATTTAATTGCTGATTTTCTGAATAATCATAGGATGCGCAATTAAAATTGGGATTGGTATTTTATAAATGAGAAATCTTAGATTTTACAGTCAGATTTGGTCATGGCCCTTTTGGTAGCACTTAAGTTGAAATTAGTTTAAACTTGAAAGATTGTAAATTTATTTTTCTGTTTTCTTCTTTCTCAAACTTGAGCTGTATTATTTTGTCCTATGGAAGGTCATGCTTTGTATTTTTTAAAAATAATTCTTTAAGCATATTACTAAAATTTGTGACTTAAACCCTACAAAGACATTACCAAATAATTTACATGTAGGCTTCCATTTGGAACAAAATAACTAAAACATAATCCAAAAATGTGATATCTTATTTAATTTATATAATTGATGTGTGTATATATATATATATATATATATGACCTATTATATAATTAAATTCAATTAAAATTTTTTTTATATTGTAGGTTTTTCTGAGGCTCTTTGAGTAATTTCAACAGCATAGTTATATGCTGACACTTGATAAATACTTTTTCTTTAAGGCAACACATCATTTAGATGATGGCCACTAAAAATGAGACTGAACCTGCATTACAATTCTTTATATCCAGGCATATGGATCATTTAAGTGATCTGGGCTAGGATTCCAGTAACCCTCTGCTACTTAGCCTAAGAGCTGAGCTTTAATTGTGTTTAGCCAATAAATACATCTTTGATTCTCAGAGGTTGGCGTTATAAACATGAGTAGGTTATCACTTCCCTAAAGGAACTTTTAGTGCAGCCAGTTGGACAATGATTAGCATCTGAATAGAGCTTTTCTTAGCAAAGCACTTTGACACACATGGATTCAATTGATAGATATTTGTATGGATGTATGTCTTATTCCTAGATAAATCTGATGGCTTAATGCAGAGACATCCTTTTCTTCTATAACCAGATTATGACCCTGTGCTCGTCATGGATTTTACAAATGTATGCCACTAATGATAAGGGAGACAAGATAATGTGGCAAGTTCAGTGTAAAACCTATCATGATTCCTGAAAAATCTATTCAATATTCTGTTCTTATAGTGTGGGCTTTTTTGCATCTTGTTGGAAGGATAAGCAAATGACCATGGTGGAATTATCAAAACAGGTTGTAGATGTTGATTAATTCTGCAAAGGCCAAAATTGTAAACGCACGTTGGTCAAGAATTCAGGTTGGTACTCTCTAACAAATTCAAATCATCTTCTGTTATTTCCCTGTAGCCAATGTATTTCCCTATAGCATAAAGTTTAGATATTTTCCTTCTAAAATGGGCAATAATGATCTGGATAATTGAAATAAGGTTTAATTATTCACTTCAAACATATACCAGTTAATTTTCAAACCTTTTCCACTTTGGTTTGGTTAGCATTGCCTGAGACTGTGTCTAAAATATGAGTACATGAGGGGAATGAAAAAGGAATTGTTCAGATTGTAGTTGGCAGAAAAGCTCTGTTGATGAATAAGATCACAAGTTATGGCTGGAATGGTTTGGTAATAGTTTTTTTCCACTGTGCAAAGCCAGACAATCTCAGCCAAGCAGCAGAACAGAATCTATACTGTCAAAAAGGAAAAAGTGGTGGTAATTACGAAGCTGAGGAATTCTGGCAGTGCACTAGAATTTGGCTCTTGTGCTTCGCTGTGAGGAAGAATGGGCGCCAACTGCTGTAGCTTGGTCTGCTCCTGTATTGCCCAGAGAGTGTTTGACACCTAGATCAATGAGGACTCTTAAGTTCTTGGTTCAGAATTCTTCATTCAACGTGTCCTAAGAGTCTTCTGTCAGTAAAGATCTGACGTACATTGTTAATCTCTTCCAACTTAGTAACAGAAACAATAGCAAACATTTGTAAGTACCTATTATGTGCTTTAAAAAATGTTAAATCCTTTCCATGTATTAGCTCATTTAATTCTCTCATTAACCCTATGAAGCTAGGACATTTTTTTTACCTTATTTTCAGAGATGAGAAAGTAGAGGCACATGGAAGTAAGTACCTTGCCTAGGGTTATACAGCTAGTGACTCTGACTATGGAAACCATACTTCTACCACCATTTTTCAGTGTCTTGGAATGAAGAGCGAGACAGTGTTCAAGAGAAAAGTCTCTAAATCTATATTCTCTTTCATAGGCCCATAGGTTTTTTTGTTTATTTGTTTGTTTTTTTAATAAATGGCTTTTCTGTGTGTTTTTTGGGGGGTGTAAAGATGCTATTAGATGAAAGAGAAAAGAGAGGTATGTAAATTCCTTCAGAAGTATTAATATAGAGAGCATAATTTTTACCAATTTTTTTCTTTTCTACTTTTATAAATCTTTGATATTTGTCAACACTGTTGGGGTATTCAATTTAGAGTTAATGCGAAATGTGATTGGAAAATTTAATTGCTTTCCTTATTTTTGACTGTTGATTTTGTTAAGCATTTTATCATTAAATTAATACTGAGAAATAACTAAATGGTGCCTGCATAATGCTATTTATTTGATTATTATTTTTACATTAGTATTTTACATTCAAACTTTATAATTCATTATTTATGTAAATATTTTCTGTAATCCATGTTTATGTATAAAAGTACAAGCAGGGATTCTGGGCATTTTATTCATTCTCATATTCCCAACAATGAGAAGGACTCCTAGCACATAGTCAGTGCTCAATGGGTATTTATTGAATGTATTCATGAATTAATGAATGATGAAGTTGAGTACCTTGAGATTATTCAAATGTATCATTTTGCTTTTCTCTGTTAAAATTTAATGTTATTATCATTAAGAAAAATTATTAATAACACGGGAAGCAGCAAGAAGCTGAGAAAACTGTGCCCTTTCTCAAATCCCATCCCAGGCTAGTTCTTTTGAGCTCCTGAGGAAGGGGACTTTCTTATTCATTTCTGCATACCCAGTACAGATACAACATAGTGGTCAATAAGTAGTTAATGAAAAAACAAGTGAATAATTGAGTAAGCTGAATGATTTAAGCTCTTATCTCTTTATTCATAGCTCGTTTGGACAAGCCTCAAGTACAGCAACTGCAGTATTTGGAGAACATGTCACCAGAGGTGTAAGGCAGGAATGAGGGGCCACACACTCTAGGACCAACAAATCTAGCATTTCTGGATTGAGCACGACCTCACAGGCAATGAGCTCCACGGCCCTCTGGAACTTAGAATCCTTGTAGTATCACCACCAAGAGATCACTTAGCCCATGCTTTAGCACCTCCGTTTTCACTCAGATTTAGTGTAGTTGGTTCAAGTGACCTCATGGTACATTTCCCTGAGATTGGCTCAGCCCATTGGCATCTCATGCAACAGGGTTAGGTTTCCTGAGAAAGGCATCCCTTCAAATATTTGATGGTCTCTCATTTCCAGATGCTGCTCTACACCACCAACTCTACTTGGGTGTTTATGTCAGTTTCTGTGACATGGTTGACTGCCTCTTCTCTTCTTGTTTACTGTCCCTAGAGCTGGTCCTAATATGCTGATGTTAACTCAACAGTCAGCAATATTAAGATAGTATTGAGTTATGAATCAGTGTTAATCTCAAGAAAGTTTTCAGTGATTTGCTATAGTATTCTATTCTCAGAAGGAATAGGTGCTCAGTGAACATTCTTGAAGACTTGTATGGCTGACTAATCTATACTCACATAGTCTTAGGTTTTCACTCACAATAGTGATCCTTCACATGCACTTCCTCAAAATACATGTTCTTATGTTGACACAGCCTGTCTTCCACCCATGTAAACTTCTATCAGTACATCCTGTTCCTTCGTACTGACTAATGCCCCTACCCATTCATAACCTTCTGCACTTGTTCAGTTCAGTGTGTTTTAGAAAGTCTAAAGTAAAGATACTATTTTAAACAGTTCTCTATTTTTTTTAACAGAAGCTCCATAACCTACTCCCACCTCCCCACATGATAAAACAGGGAAACAATGCTGCAGGCATCCAGTGACAACAGGACACCAGGAAATGCCCAAGAAGGTCAGCTCCACCTTGACATGATATTTTCAGGAATTCATATAGTACCTACCAGTATTTCTAAGAAACATGCAAGTCTAGTACATCATTTGTTATTCAAAATGTATGCAGAAGTTGCAATGAACAATTAGTTCTTTTTCAATATTAAAGTTATTAAATCATGACCATGAATAACATGATTAACCATCACAACATGAGTTACCACTGTATAAATTGTCATATTTTTAATCTATGGTTTATGTTTCAGTTCCACTGAGTAAAATGACTATAATAATATCATGAATTTCAGCAATGTTTTCTTTGTTTGTAGGGTTCCAAGATATTTTAAGGAACATTTATGGTGTTTTTTAAATTGCAGGATTTCACTTCCAAGGTGTCAGCATTAATGAGTTCATGTTAGAATTTTACACTTTCTACGAACAAAACTAGTTTACATTTTGATAATTTCTCTTTATATATTTTGACTGTAGGAAATTGATCTTGGCTATTAAAAAAATTCGATAGGAGATATTATAATTTAAAATCAAATATTAAATCACTGTTCTTTTTTTCTTAAAAATTGATTTGTGGTGCATAAAACTCATTCATAATTCAGGGATAGTCTTGGTTACACCATATGTGACTATAAGAAGGACCATTACCTTTAACAGCTGTGAATTCCTAATGAAGTGAAAATATGCACAGTCAAGGTCAGCAGAATTCTTCTGTTGCAATTTTTCGACTTTCCCCTCATAAAAGGCTGTCAATAAGGATTTCATTGGATTCAGTATCTTTCTATGTATGAAAGAATATGGTTTATTGCTCATTAAGCTCTGATGCTTCTGGAACAATAATTTCAACCCTCCTGTCTATATAGGATTTTAGTTATTGTTTGGGTTAAATAAGGATACTAGATTTTTCCACATTTTGATGAAACCTGAAAGATGCCATAATCAGTCAACTATTGAATTTGAAGAATGAATTTATTATATCTAAAACCAAAAATAAAAGATATCTGGGTAATGTAAGGTACTGAAGATATGTTGACATGTTAACAATCACTGTTTTTTAAAATTGTTTACATCCTTTTGCAATGTATTTGGAAACACTCTATTTGAATTGAATTCCTGTGAGTAGTATTGATTTTGTAGCTGAGCGCCTGTTAAATAAATATTCTATATTAGTATACAGTGAATTTAAAATTTAATTATTAAAGCTATTTTTAGTTGTGACAATATCTTTTTTTATCTAGATGGCATTAGATGTGCGTAGATTCATGCTCATGTTATTTAAGGATGAAAAGTTTGTGCCAAAATGACGATGCATTCCAAACTGATCCTCCGTAGATATTACATAAAGCCCCAGACATCATCCCCTCAAGTGAAGTATTTTGTACCCTTTAGATTACTTGCATACTTATCAGATGGTGACAAAACCTCTCAAACTCAGTTATAATTTTTTCTAAAAAAAAAAGATTCAGAGATCAATTTTTAACTGTTTCAAGTGAGTTCAGGTGATTAAAAATGATGAATGCACTGTTAAAGTAATTATAAAGTAGACTAGTAAAAATACAAGTATAGAATTTGCAATGTCTTTCCATAATTATTATAGGGACAATAAATTTTGTTAAAATATAGGAACTATTTGCATAGCATTTAATGTGTCTATTGATTTTAATCACATTGCTAGTTCCTGGGGTTTAAAAAATTCGTTTTTTAGTGGAATAACAATTGTCACTCAGAATGGTTTGGTATTATACTAGCATACTTATGAAAATTACATATCCAAATAAAAGGGAAAAATGAAAATTTGAGGGGCTTATGAATCTCATTCAAAATATAATAAAGCAGTTTTTGATATCTTTACCATTTTTGTCAAACTAAAAACGAACAGTTTGAACCAATCTAGTGGATTTTTAATTCATTAATTTCACTCAGTATTTATTTAACTTCATACTGGGCCCTGTGCTAGAATTAGGAGATGTAAAGATTAATAAGACACAGTTCTGCCCTTGATATGTTCAAACTCTGGTAGAAGAGTGGGAAAAAAATAAAAGGTAAGACAACAATAAATACATGTTTACATAAACATGTTTTTTGTTTGTTTGAGTTGAAAATAATTGAGAGGATAAAAGTGAATAAATTGAGTTTTACTAAATAAGGATGTATGTGATACTGGTGAGGAGTTAAACAATGTGGCTCAAAAACTGGAATAGTATTGTCTAATAGTTTCCTGAATTTCTGAAGAAGGAATGCACAATGAATTGGCAAGCTGTGGCAGTCTGCTGTTTTACAGAAATAAATAGAAGAATATAAGAAATGTATACTGGAACTTTTGCAAGATTGTGCAGTTCCGTAATAAAACAGTGAATGAAATTAATCTTAAATTTATTTGTCTCAAAGAGTGATCTTGAACATGATAACAGTGAAGAATTATGGAGCACAGTGACAGCAAGGCCAGCAGTTGTGATGGTGACATAGGCAGATCACCTTCATGATGGTGTTGTACTTCTGCACAGATGGGCACAATGATTCATAATCTTCAGGAAAGTGTTCTCATGAGGTGGGGTTGCTGGATTTTGTTGTCAAAACAAAACAACTGTAGGACTTATTCCACAGGAGTATTGTTTATACCCAGCCCTAATCAGCAAATAAGCAGTTCTATGACGTAGGTCAGTGAGCTTCCTTTAATAGAAATGATGTGTGAAAATGCCAGAGAGTACTACTTTTTGGTTAATATTGTTAGTATTTACCTGTGAAGGTTCTGTGCCTGGAGCAGGTAAATTTATATTTCCCCCTCTACCTCACTGGGCATCCCTTATTAGTTTAGTTTAGTTTTGCTTTTGCTGAATCCTTCTTGCTTTCTCAACATCTAAATGTTGCAGGGCCCCAGTACTCAGTCTGAGCCTTTTCTCTCTTTTACTCCTTCCTTCTTTCCCTCCCCCTTTCTCTCTCTCCACTCCCCATCCCAGATCTTCTCGCTAATCTCATCTGGTCCCATCACTTTAAACACCAACTATATGTAAATGACTCCCAAAGGTATATCTTTAGCCATGACCTCTCCCCTGAGCCCACCATCATCTCCATTGGAGATTTAATAGGCATCTTGGAATAAACATGTGCAAAGCAGAACTTGAGAGTCAATACCCAGGCCCATAACTCATTCTCCTTTAGTTTCCTCCATGTTAATAAATGGAGGAATACCATTGAATAAGGTGCTTGGGGCATCATTCTCGCCTTCTCCTTTTTATTCACCCCTCATGTCCTGTCCTTTCAAGTTTTATCAAATCTTCTTTCAAAATATATCCTGGACCCTTTCTTTTACCGTCTTCACTGCTCCCACCTCAGCCGTCCTCGTCTTTTGATCAGACTGCCCTTACACTCATTCCTCACTCGGTTCTGCCTCTTCTCTCACTTTCCTATAGTTCATTTTCCTCAGAGCAGCAAAACTTGTTTGTTTGTTTTTTAACATAGTAGGATTGATGACATCCTATGTTGAAAACTCGTGTGGCATCAGCTTCCCACTGCCACTAGGGCTCCCTCAGTCTCCTTGCCTTGTCTGTCTACCTTGTGATCAGTCTGCTGTGGTCTCTTCTGGCCCAGAACTCATCTCATGTCAGTCTCTGATGCCCCTGTCCAGTACTCTACCATACAAGTTATTCTTCGGGTTCCCTGGGCTTCTCAAACTCATTCCTGCTTTTGGGCCTTTGCACTTAGTATGCACATGGCTGCCTCCTTTTATTTGTTTAGTTCCATTTCATATGTTACCTTTTTCAGAGAGGCCTTTGCTGACCTCCCAACCTGAGCTTTCGCTGTCCATGTGCATCTCTCCCACTCCCACTCCTGCGCTTAGCCCCCTGGAGCCACACTGTCTCTCATGGTACCCTCTGTAGTTTCTTCATGGCACTTAACACTCGGGAATATCGTGTTTCTTTTACTCTTTGTTGACTGTCCCCTCCTATCAAATATAAGGTCCTGAAGAGCATGGGCCTCATCTGCCTTTTTCATTCATGAGTACTCAATCTCTAGAAAAGTAATGGTACATTAAGTACGCATGGAGTGAAGAAAAGAGATTCTATAGCTCAGTTTGCTCTTTTTCCATATTCAGAGGCTTTAGAGAGATTACCAAGAGATAAAGAAGCTACAGAGAGCTGAAGATGTGTCTTACTCATTACTCTGATATTGTCTTCTGTGAGCAAAGCATAAGGGTGCAACTTTTAGAAGTCGGCATTCCGTATTTTAGCAACTTCTCACATTCTTTAAATCTAGTACTTTTTGCATTATTTCCTCTTTGTTCTTTAAAAGGGTATGTATCAAATGGAATTTGACTTGCAGAAACTTAACATTAGCACTTGCAAAAGTATGCAGTAGGGAGAAAGAACAGTAGAAATGGATACTTCTCACTTACAAATACAGGACATTTTGTATCTTGGAATTAGGGATTAATTTATGAATAGTCCTTCCATAGAAAAATGAAAAGTAATATGAAATAGTGCTTTGACTGCAGATACATTTTATTATTTTCAACTATTTACAGAATATACCATCACTTGAAAATGTGCTGTCTCTGAAGTTATTTTAGGATAGAGAAGAAGAAAAAATGTTCTAATCATCAAACTCCTCAGTAAAGAGAAAAAGAGACATGCAAAAGTGGAAAGGTTTTATAATAGCAAAAAGATTCTGATACGACAAGCAAACAGAAAGGACATTGTTGGGGGGGAGGGGGGAGGGAGAAGGGAGGGAGGTTTTGGTGATGGGGAGCAATAATCAGCCACAATGTATATCGACAAAATAAAATTTAAAAAAAAAAGATTCCAGTGTTAACAGAAACAAATTATGACGAATATATCATATCTTCCATTCCTACATTTTCCTTGGTAGTTTTATGTAATTGTTATCTCTGTCCTAGTTCATTTCTATTAATAGGGATTCTACATGTGTAAATGACCTGAATGCCTGAGACACAGAATGGGCAGTTCGGTGTAATTATTAGAATATGGATTATGGGTTTAAAATGCCTGCATTTGAAACCTAGCTTCACGTCCTACTAGCTGTGTACCTTGGGCACATTACTCAGTTTCTTCTTTTGTAAAATAAGGATTAATTAATAAATAGGTGCCTTATAGGTTGACTTGGGCATTAAATGAGATAATTTTAGCTCATATTACTCTGTTTATTATCATCTTTACACTTATCCATGCTATCATATAATTAACTTCCATTTTTCCTGTGCCATAGACCTAAAGCTTCTATTAGAATAAGGTTTCAGTGGAAGAACAAGAAGTAATTGTATGAATTTGCTGTGGATTGGTTAGATGTCTAGAGCAGTACTTACCAATGTAGGTAAATAGGTGTCACATAGAGGAAAAGCGGACTCTGTTATTTAAAAAATTGATAAGTTCCAAGTAAAACAAATTTAGTCAGGTTTCTACACATCAGGACTTTTCAGAGCCTTTAAAATGTTAGTAAGGATGGATATGTTAAGTAACTTAATTTAATCATTCTACTTCTACATTGTCATAGCATCATTTTGTACCTAAAATTATATAGACATTATTGTGAAGATACATGCCTTTTACCTGTAGATTTTTAATCTTTTACACGTATATACCTAGTGTTTGTGTAATTAAGAGTTTAAAAATGTTAATATGAACCATGATCTTCCAAGAGGGACATAAATTGTGCAGGATTTTTCACAACTGGGAACGTTTTTAACAGAGGGTCTGCTACTCTGAATTCACAGAATGAGGAAAGAATGGTTGATTAGGAAGATAACATTCTTATGGTTAGGTTAGGGATTCTTTCTAAAATATGAAGAACCTCATTGATGAACTTGAAAAGCTTTAATTTTTCAGCATTGCACTTGTGTAAAATGGATAAAAGAATTTAAGATGAAACTAAAAGTAAGATATAATTTAGATCTGCTTTGTTTTACTCATCTCTGAGTGAAACATTTTCCTGTGGTTTAAAGTAAATTGAATAAGGAAATTTGTCTCTGTGCAGAACAAAACTGATCATGCTTCCACTTGTCTTTTCCAAGGATATGTTTTACTTCAGTCAGATGTTTCTACTCCTACTAAAATAAGTAGTATAGCATAGTGATACAAATGTAAACACTGGAGCTAGTTTGCCTGGTTTGAAAGCTCAGTTCTTTCCTTACTAGCTATGTGACACTGGTTATATTGCTCAACATCTCTGTGCCTCAGTTATCTCATCTGAAAGAGGAGATAATAAGTAGATACTACCACATAGGGGTGTAATGAAGATTAAATGAGTTATTGTTTTTAAAGGATTAAGAACTGCTCCTATAAAGTATACTGTATATTTGTTAAATAAATAAATTAAGCTGAAAAGGCTACATAATTGCTTTTTCTAATTTTTTTATTCCTTTCTTCTGTCATGTCTTTAGTCTCATTTTCAGAAAGATGTGATAGCAGGAAAAATGGGTATTCAGTGGTAGAAATCTAATT
This sequence comes from Cynocephalus volans, assembly GCF_027409185.1. Lineage (NCBI taxonomy): Eukaryota > Metazoa > Chordata > Mammalia > Dermoptera > Cynocephalidae > Cynocephalus > Cynocephalus volans. Next base: position 105,890,633 of record NC_084461.1, read on the forward strand.
CTGCTACTTGTCTTTGGACCCAGTGATGTTCTATCTTGAAGCAAGAGGTTATTAGAGAATTTCTTCCCCACCAATGACTGTGTGGTAGTGGCCAGATCAGAAAATAACTATTTCGCTACATTCCATTTAAAAACATGTGTTGTTTATGCTTGATAGTGTACTGTATTACTCAAGAGTGAGGTTTACATCCCTTAGTTGTAAAACAGATTCAGATATCTTCTAAACATCTTGTTTTATTAGCAGTACTACTCTCTTAAGTTGATTCACGATGATCTGGTGCATAGCTGTTATAATAATTAACATCTTGTGAACACCGTGCTAAGTGTGTTTTGCATCATTTAACCCTCATGACAAGCTTTTAAAGGAACCATTGACATGATCCCCATTCTATAGTGAAGAAAACCAAGGAAGTTAAAGATGTGCCTAATTAGAATTAGTACAATGCTGATCTGGCTCAGAAACTCAAAGAACCTGACTCTACAATCTGTGCTCTTAACCATGCTACAATTCTGTCTCTCTTCTGGAAACCTTAGAACAATAATTGAGCACATGTAAAGTCTAAATTTATGCTTTGTGTATCTTAGTACTAATTTCCACAAGGCTTAGTAAGCACTTATAGACATCTATATATACACACCTATAAAACTAGATTGTGATGTTCATAGTAGCATTATTCATAATAGACAGAAAATGGAAATAATTCAAATGTCCATCAACTGATGATTAGATAAGCCAAATATGATATATTCATACATTTTCTAAAAGGTATTGGCTGCAAATGTGCATGAGAGAGATTTCTTGGGCAATGAAAATGTGCTAAAGCTGAATCATGATGATAGTTGCACAAATGTGTAAATTTAGTAGAATTCATTTACTGGAAAAGTACCATGCACTTAAACATGTGAATTTTATCGTATGCAAATTATACCTCAATAAAGCTCTTTAAAAAGGGAGTGAGAAACTGGATCTTGGCCCAGAGATTAAGTACCTGGACCATAGTTTAGTGATAAGGATAAAACAGACGGAAAATCAAGTTCAATCATTTACAACCCATTATAATTTTTTAACTTATCTGTGCTATCTCCATAATTTGTAGAATAAAAGATAAAAAGTCATTTTTAACATCTAGCATAAAAGTAAATAGGAAGTTTTATTTTTTAAAAATTCTGTACTGACATTATTTCCCTTGGATATAATAAATCGGATATCTAACTTTGGAAATAATTTAGGTTTCTATACTTCATTTAAAATCAGTCTTTTCAAATGAAAATGTTTAAGTGCTAGTTGCATCATGTTATTAGATTCATATATAGAGGAAGATCTACAAAGTGTAGAAGAAATCTACTACCTGTACCCTGGTAGGTAATTAATATAACTCTTTATAGTCAATAACCCAATATCATTATGTTCTGTCCTTTAATTTTCACTTAATCTACTTTGTGAGATATACAGGGCATTTATTTATCATTTCCCCCATTTTACAGATTAGGCAACAGAGGCATATAAGGATTAAGCCCAAATCATGAAGATTTTAAATGGCTGAGATGTGCCTAGTACTCAGTTTTTCTGAGCACTAGTTATATATGATCCATATATGATGATCCTTATACTCTGCACTCATTGTTCAAAATAATAGATATTTCACAAGTACTGATAACTTCCGCACAGCTACTGTAGATATCATAGCTGGGTTCTTAAGCAGTTATATTACGATCATCTTATGGGATTCTTTTAACATCATATCGTAAGTATGAACTGCAAGCAATAAAGGTTAAAAATGTGACTTTGAGACTGATGTATTATAATAGCCTTTGATGTGCATTATCAGGCATCTTCCAATGGATGGATGGAGAAAAGCATGATCACACACACACCATACCCATTTAAAATAATGTTTTCCGAAGTGTCATATTTTATTCCTGGGCTTCAAGCTTTGTGAAAAAAATTAGGAAAGTATTATAGATTATTTAAGTATGGTGCTGACTGGCCATACATCAAAGCAAAGGAAGAGAGCCACACTGCTGCTTTTACAAAAGGTGTAATTGGCCTCTGATGTAGCTCCAAGTTATTCTTGTGTAGTAATGTTCTGAATGACACAGTTCCTGATACTTAAAAGCCTTAGATATCAGTCCATTTCTTATGGACTCAGTAACTTACTGTTTAAGAAAGACTTGTCAAAAGCTCCCAAATCCATTTTCTCTCTCCCTTGTAGTCCTTTTCTTAAGGAAAAGAAATCTTAGTGTGTTCTGCTTGTTTTGTTTTAAACAATACCTCTTGACCTATTCTTAGCATAGTTTTATTTTTAATTGTACTGAAAGGATCTTGAGCATTTGCTGACTTTAGTATCTATGGGGTCCTGAAACCAAAGACCAAGGAACAACTGTATTCCCTTTCTGTTGTCCTTATTCTGCTGGGTGTATTTCTTCTTTTAACAGCAACGCTGATCCTATAATCACTTCTTCCATTGCTCTGGTTAGCTTGTGAATTTATGTTCCTTACATGTGGAGATGGATTGTTCCCTGGAAGGTTGAACGTCAAGGCTGGTTACTTTTGGTTTTTTTTATGTGCAGTCCTCCTGTTTTCACCTCAAGTTTTTTGTATACAGAAACTGATGTGCTGATAGTAAGGGAACAAAGATTGTTATCTTTTTCAGAAAGCAGTTTGCATGGGGACTTTGAAAACATTTTTCTGGTTACTTTTGTTTTTTAAGACAGTTGTTTTGTAGATATAAGTGAGACTGAGTGGGGTGGATTTAACATAAAGCACATGTATTGGCAAGTTTGCAGGCACTTGTTAGAGCTCTCTGTGCATATGCTGAATAATGGATTCTGTTTCTGTTATGTGTTTTTGGCAAAGCCCAGAACTGTGCTTTTTAAAGTCTAGGAAGCATGTAAGTTTGTTGGAACTCTCCGCCCCCCAAGGCTATAAAGGGAAAAGGATGGAAAAATGTAGGCAAGAGAGTTTAGATTTCTTTAGCATAAAGTAGATTTTTATCTTTTATTTTGTTATATGAAATTGTATATATGTCTCCCGCATCCAACAGTAAATATCTTAAAGGCAAGGACCTTTGATTTTCTTTGTTGAATTCCCTAACTTGTTTGAAATAAACACATACACACCTCCTAAATATGTCATCTGAAGAGATTTTTAATATGATTTGTGCAAGCGTATAGTTCTATAAGGCATGCATATAAAGCATTTCTAGATGCCTCTTGACCAATAAAAATATCTTAGATTGCATTAATTCTGCTCACTGCCTTATTGTTCAATATTTTAGAATCATCTTGTTTTATGTGTCAGAAAATAATGATTATCATAGTTATTGTCATACACTAACAATGCTTATGCACACTTACTGATATGCTTTGCAATTTCTTTGCTCACTGTTGTTTCACACAACTTTCTGGATTAGTTTCCAAATTCTTTAAGTACCTCCTTTAATTCTCTCAGTTAAGGTCAGTTAGTAGAAGACTCTGTTTTTGTTTTGAAATATATTTATTTTAGCTTTCATTTTACAATGATGATTTACTACTGAGCACAAGATTCTAGGCAAACTCTTATTTTCACTCAGCCTTTTAAAAAATATTAATACATTATTTTCTGAGTACTACTGTTGCTTTTGATTAGTCTGAAATGTGCTATCAGTATAATTTCATTCCTTAGCAGTTAATCTGTCTTTTCTTTCTTGTTACTTTCAAAATCTTTTATTATCTTTGGTCATTGACCATTATTATGACCCAAGCTGTGGAATTTTTTTTGGTAATCACACTCACATCTCATTTTATCCTCTTCTGAGGATTCATGATTTTCATCAAATCTGGAAAATTCTCAGCCATTTTTATTTAAATACTGTGAAAGTTGGTTATGCAAATTGGGTCATTATTGTCATACCCAAACTAAACTTGGAACTTCGGGGCCAGGAGGAAAAAAATACTTGGGGCACATAGCACCAGCTCCAAAAAAATTTTCTGCAAACCCATCTGTTGAAACAGCCTGCCATAACTCAAGGACTAGTTTTTACCTAGTAGCTACTGAAATGACCTGCCATGACTCTAAGACTAATTTTGTCTACCCGTCACTCATCAATCAAAGCCTGTCAACTCCCCAGAACTAATTGGTACCAATAAGCTTTCTTTTGAAACAATATATACCATTTCTATCTCTAATAAAACTCCCAACCCTTCATTTGTTCTTCAGACATAGCATATACCATCCCAGTCTGTGTTTGCTCCAGATTGTCCCAGATTTTCTCAAATAAAACATTTTTCTTAAGGATTTATATCTATGCTATTTTTAACTTTAACAATGCTAACTTATCCCATTTTTCTTATCTTCATTCTGTCTCTCTCTTCTTCTGTTAAATGCTGTTCCTTCTTGTTCTATCATCTATATCTCCTAACCATTTTTTAAATATTTTCAATGTCTTCATATTTCTCTGCTACATTTCCTCTTGTTTGTTTTCTAGTTCCCTGTTCAGTTGTGTCTAATTTGATGTTTAACTTGCTTATATGTCTAGTTATATTTACACATAGTATCTTCCTTTATGCTTTTTAAAAAAAATTTAAGCCTTTAGTCATTTTAAACATATTATTTATGTTTATCTTTTTTCATTATCTTACGTTCTTGGGTTTCTACTCCTATTGCTTGTTCTCTATGCTGACACTCAGTTACAATGGCTTGTTTCCTTATACATTTTGCCATTTTTTATTGTAAGTTCATTTTAATTTTCAAAATCTCCTAATATCTGACTTTTCTTCATTCCTGCCAGCTGCTCCTATGCTATTAGTAGCCCACTGATGGACAGGCTTTATAATTCCTTTGCTTAGGATTTCTAAGATCTGTAGGATCTACAGACTTGAATCTTAAACTGAAGTAAAATTTTGCTTTGTTTTTTAAGTTACAGAAAACAAAAAATGAAACAAAACAAAAAAACTCTTTTATGTACCCAGAGTGCAGGATAACTTTCTTGTCTTCTACATTGAGTAGATGTATTTAATTTTTCTGCCTAGCCTTTCACAGAAGGTGCAGGTGTTCTAGGATCCTGCTTAGATGCAGGTGTCTCCACCTTGTCATTATCTGCAGTCCATATGAGTGTCAAACCCAAAACCATTTAATTACACAAGTGATCACCTTCCTCCCCAACCCAAATGTCAGTACCAGTTTATTGGCTTACATTTCTGTTTCTGGAACGTGGAAAGTCCTTTATCTTTTTGCATAAATCTAGATATGCTTTCTGAGAGAAGTTTCAGGTTACCTATCTAGTAAATTTTGAGAAAAAGAAGTCTCCCATTTCCCTTAGCTGTTTAGCTATGTTTTCTTTAAATACTTAGGACTGAGCCACAAATAAACATTTGGAATTGACTCATCATGAAGAAGCAAGTGACAATAAAATAAGTTGATAGTGAAGATATTTTTAAAACATAAAACTTCAAAGGGGATTGATTGAATTTAAAATAGAGACATTTTCATCTTTATATATCACCACATAGATATATAATAACATCACCACAAAACCACAAAATAAGGGTTGATGTTTTAAAATTGACAATCTTGGGACAGATTAAGAGCTGTAATTATATATGAGCATATAATATATATGTATATATTATATGCTCATATAATATATATATATATATATATATATATATATATATATATATATATATATATAGGCCTGGAATACTCTTTTTCTAGTTGACATGAAAGAAAATAATTTACCATCTGGGTATTGCCTTTTACTTTATTTTTTTCTTATTTAATGAATCTACTTCCTTTTGTCTTCGTAGTTTTTGCTGTTCTTCATCTCTGTCCTATACACCTTTAAAAGGATCTCTCCCAACTTAGCAGCTTCATTGTTGATTTGTTTTGGAAGGCATGCAAAGTAACACATAAAGGCAAAGAAATACAAGGGTATTCAAAAAGTTCATGGAAAGATTTGTATTTTAATTCTATGCTTCCACAAACTTTTTGACACCCTCGTGTTGAAATACTATAATAATATTATGAATGCTCCTGATAAGAAATTTTAGCCAGATTCATTAATTATTCTTGAAATTCTCTGGTATTGGCAGACATCATAGTATTTTTTTTTTAAATATAGAAATGGAATTACAGGCAGGTTATTTCACCAAGGACATTCATGGAGTTATTAATAATGTGACATATAAAACAAAAGTATATCAAAAAGTTGTCTAAACAATGCATTTGACCCAATTTTTTTAGGGCAATTCATGACACATAGAGGCTAGAAGAATTTCAATAATAATAATCAATAAAATAATACTACTGTGAACCAGGCTGTTCTGAAACTTTCTATTTATTTACTCACTTAATTCTAACAAGTTTATGAGATTCTACTCTAATTCCATTTAAAGATGAGGTGCTCTGAGGTTAAGCTTCTTTCCAAGTCATGTTGGGATTTACAACTAGGCCATCTGAAGACTGGCTTCATAGTTTAGCTGTGAACTACTTCTCTGATCTGTCTTTTACTTCACATATGTGCACACACATATAAATGCATAAATACAAACACCGACACATGTGTACACCAGCACACAAACATACCCACACACCCCAACATGTTCACACACAGCCTATGGTGTGATAGTTATCTTAGAAATATCTCTATTACTGCCTTTCTATCTCTCTGTTTTTCTGATTAAGAAGAAAAGGGGCTAACACTCTCACTATTTTATAATAATGACCCCAATATAATGGATTATCTGATCAGTGCCAAATGCTCCAATCCTCATGAAAGATGTTATTTTAGAGTAGATCGAAGCCAAGACCTTATCTGTGTAATTAACTTCAATAAGTTCTGAAATCATTACACTTTTATTTTGTTATTATTGGAAAACAACAGATTTTATTTCAAATTTAAGATTCTACTAAGTTCAATATCTATGCTTTTCAATAACTGAGAACAAGCAAACAAATGGCATTTCTCATTAGCAAGTAACTTATTTTTTGGAGCATAATCATCTTATACGTATTGATTACCTATTAACTGATGATTATTTGGGGTTTAATTAAAGTATTTTTATTGTTTAATCTTCTCTAATAATCTGATTTTTTAAATATTCTATTGTTATTGTGGTTCATTTAAACCATGTAATTGTTTGGAAATAAATTTTAATGATCATCAATTTTATAACAAGACAATCATAAAACTGGTGATAAAGTTCTAATGAATAGGAAGAACATTTTGCTTCCTTTCATGATATATCCATGTATATTATAGTCTACTTTCTTCTGCAGTTTAACTGACTAGACTAAGCTTCATGAAAAATTCTATAGAAATGATTTTTACCTACCCAATACTAAAGCCACAAAATGATGGTAGCTTTTCTGGTTTTTCTCTGTCTTAAAATACTCTCATGGTCATTTTAAATCAATGTCATTAAATTAAAATCTGTGACATATAAAAACTACAGGATTTTTACATTTAATGGCATTAACATGTCTGGCGCCATATGGAAGGAGAGATATGAGAAAGGCACACATAAAGATTTCAGGAAGGTGGTCATTCTAATGCCCCCTAGTAATATTGTAATTCATTGTTAAATAATTATTTAAGGCAGCAGAATCTTAGGAAAAGATGATGTTTTATTTGCACACTAATTATTTATAGATGGTAGGTAATTGGAATTGCACTTAGGATGGTTGCCTGTGTTTGTGAGTGGAGCCCTAGGTGTGCAGTCAAAGGTAGAACAAGAAAGTTATTGCTATTTTGTTCACAGGGTAACTTTTGGTCAACTCTTTCTACCTTTATTTAAAAGTAGATGAATGGTATTGTCAAATGACCTTACTACTCTAAAAAAAAAAAATCAAGACAAAGCAAAACAAAACCACCTCTTCTCTCCTGCTCTTCTGAGTCTCTCACTCACAAAACCATGATTAGGCTTTAACCCAGTAGATTGAACTAGCTTATTGGTTAGGCAGCTTTCTCTTTTCCACTCGTGAATCAGCAGTCTCTTAGTTGGCTCTCAGTGACTTGGCTGAGTTCTTGCAGAGCTTGGAGGCAGTGAGTGAGAGAAACATCCATTGCCTGAAAGTTTTAAAAAGAGGCCATTGTAAGGTATGGGTCTTGGCAACCAGAGGAGCAGAGTAGGGGTGGGTGGGGGTGGGAGTAGAGCAAAAGAATAGCAACCATCAAGTCAATGAAGAGAAATGGGGAGGGTGAGCAGCTAAACGACAGGTCTATCTAGGTTAAAATTGTGCTGAGGCTGCAGCAAAATATGACCTGCCTTCTCTATGTGCAAAAACAAACAAACAAACAAAAAAAACCCTTCATTTGTTCAGCAAATGTTTATTGAGGACTCAGTGTCAGTCAGAGTGAGAGGGCTGAAGAATCAACAGGTAAGAGGTTATGATACCTGGCTTGGTGGAGGTAACAGATTAGTTGGGGAGGAAGAAAAACAAATGATTATAATGCTGTTAGAAAGCTTAAGCAGCTCTCTCTCTCTCTCTCTCTCTCTCTCTATATATATATATATGTACTATGTAGTTTCTAAGAAACTGTAGGGGTATGGATAGGAAAGGGAAGAAAATTTTTTTCCTGTTTTTAATTTAAATAATTTATCCAGTCTTCTTACATTAAAGGAAAACCCCACTTCCAGGTAGCACTGTCACATTGTCACGCTGTCCTGCATGAAGTGGGGCTGAAGCAAGAATGATCCCCAAGCAGTGTTCCTGCACGAGAACACTATTCATGCCTGTAGAGAGAAAAAAGACATCCATTTATCTACCCTTGGCTGTGTAGGAACACCTTGGGCTTTCATCTGTTCTAGCTGATTTTCATTCGTTCAATGAAAACAGCAGATATAATACGTCACTGCTCTCACTGAAAAACATGCCAGTGACAAACCATCCATATGCAGCTTCACCCTTCATCACTAATGTGAAGAGAGCATTACCTTGAATCCCTAGCTTATTTTTCAGTCCTGATCTCAAGGTTGACATCCTTTTGTATATTGATCATATTTACCTGGATATCCCTAGAACTTCAAATTCAGTATGGAAAAAACTGAGTCCATCTTGTTCTCTACTCTTCCTGCCCCAAGGCACCTCAAACCTACAACTCTTAAGCTATGCCTTACATTGTCCACCTGTTTTCTGAAGCCATAAATACAGGTGCCTTCAGTAACCTTCCTTTTCTCCCACCCTCCACAGCTAAGCGGTTACCGAGTCCTATCAATCCTACCTCTCAAACTTCTCTGCTTATCCATTTCCTTGTTTCTTCCTTCAGGTTGTCAGATTTCTCATCTGGATGATGGGACCACTGTCCTTACTAATCTTTCTCAGCCATATCAGCCACTAAATGTACCTTTTGGTCTTTTCACCTGCAATTCTGACCCTGTCATTTCCCTGTAAAAATTCTCCAATGGCTGCCTATTGCCCATAACAGTGGTTTTCCAACCCGTTTTTAGTGGGCAGAAACCTCTTTCAAATAATATTTTATGTAATATCTCAATTACATGGAGTTTATTAGATGTGAAGTTCAATGTGTGGGACAGAGACGTAAAGAGAGTGGTGGTCTCAGAGAAGTTATCTTCGTAATTCTTTGTTGGAGAGCTTAAGGTACCTCAGTGCATCTTCAGAGCTGAACAGAATGCAGCTTGAAAACCATCATCTATGGAAAAATTATAAACTTACTTGGGTGATATATAAATCCATAGTTAAATACCTGTCCGAGCTCATTTCCTGCACTCTGCATCTTCACACTTTATGCTGCAACTACATTGAACTGTTGCCACTTCACAGACTGGCTGAGATCGATCATACCTCTGTGTGAACACGGTGCCTCTGCCCAGAATGTGATCCTCTGGCAGGAATTCTAGGTAACTGGCTATTTATCATCTGAAGCTCAGTGAGCATCAACTGTCCTTTGTCATTCTACCACCTCTCACCCCAGGCACACTAAAGCTTTCCTTCTCTGTCAGCTCCCACTGCATTCTAACTTCACCTGTACTGCATGTTATTTGGAACTCTGTCTTCATTTCTGTTTCTCTAAGATACTTTCTAATGTCACTATCCATGTCTTAATTCTTGATTTCTCAGTACCTAACACAGTCTTTCTGCCTATAGTGGGTCATTAATAAATATTTGTGACATGAATAAATGATAGCTTGCTCCTTGAATTATTACGATTAGAGCAAAATTCATTTCAAAGATAAATATTTTTTATACTTTTAAATACACTTTTAAAATATTTGATGTAGTGATACAGTCTTTCATTTTTAAAATGAAATAAGAATTCAAATGTAAGTTTGTTTATAATAAAATGATTGAAATCAGGAAGAGACGTGCATGTTAAAACACAAAGCTTATAATTGTCACTTTCAAACCATATGGGACATATATATTGGATGTGTAATTCTCCCTTCTGACTTTAGTTTATTATAGTAAATTTAAGGCACTTGAAAAGAGCATGCCCAATCTGCAGCCCATTCAAAATTTCTCTTCTCTATGTGATTTTACTGTAAGCACTGGTAGTCAAAATCACTACCCACAATTGTTAGGTTCAGGTTATATTCAGGTAACTGAGACATAGTTGATCTAGAAAAATGGGAACATGGTAAAAAAGAAAAAAAAAGATTTACTCTTTTATTTTGGTCAAAGTGCTATACATCCTTATAAAAGTGGGTTTCGGTAATTGGCCACAATAATCAACCACATTGTATACTGACAAAATAAAATACAATAAAATATTTAAAAATAAATAAATAAAACAAAATAAATAAAGTATACCTATAGTGGTTTATCTTTTGTGACTATTAAAATTGTTAAAATGTATTTTAAATATCTATATTGAAAACCTGATGAATATTACAGAATATATCCTGAAAGTATAAAATGGACTAATGAGCCTTCTATGTAAGCAGCAGGTGATCTGTTTTCCAGGTAGGGCTTCAGTAAATCTAGATGAACCAGGAGGTTTAAGGTAGCCTTGGGGCAACACTTTTTACCTGAGGCGATAAAACTCCCTGGATAGAGCTCAGAAACTTGGGTTTCAAACCTTTTCATTACTTTAGAAGTTGTGTGAGTACTTAGGCTAATTATTTAACTTCTCTAATCTCCAATTTCTACTTCTGGGAAATAGAAACAATAATAACTACATCGTAATGAGGATTAATTGAGATAATGTCTATGATGTTCTTAGTTTATTCCAGGCACAAGGTAAGTATTCAGTAAATGCTGACTATTATTTTTATAATTTAACTCCAGTATATAGAATAACGGTTCTCTGAAAAACTCGATACTTGTAGCAGGAAAAAAAGGCAAAAGGAAATGTCCAAGTATGCTAAAAACAAGAAACTTGGAAAATGTCAAACACTGATATCATAACAAATGATGTTTAATTTTGTTCATATTCTTAATAAAAGAGCCTGTTGAGATTTAAAGATGTATAGGGCGGATAGATGGTGCAGGTTAATACACACAGAGAGTGCAAACAGGGCTTTCCAGAGTAGCTGACTGCTGGCCCTGGCATTTACACCTGAGTCAACAGAAAATCAAATCACATTTGTACTTCCATTTAATATTACCTTTTGGGTCAAAATATTTCATAACCTTTTGAGTTGAAGGCCAGCCCTACCTCATTTTTTATGATGCATAGTCTTGATTCTTCATTTGACCTGGCATTTGGAAAGGCATTTCAGTTCCTTTTTTAGAGGAATAGATGATGCTTGTATTTTTCAAATAGAACATCGACATTGAGGGAATTTCACATAGTGAAATAGTGTTGGTGGTTTACATACTTCAGTTGTTTTATCTTGTGAGTTCATAAACCATATGGGAATTTAACTTGAAACAAGAACTTCCGTGATAGAAAGCCTTCTTTCTCGATTTTTATTTATGATTGAAAGATTCATCTCTGCAACCAATTAATCTAAAGCCAGTTGTTGATTAAAATCAAATATTTTTCCCTGTGGCTCTCTTCTTACTAGGTGTTTTGCCAACATTTGTATGTTTTGTCATCTCTGGAGAGGGTTGGATATTTTCAACTTCTCTGACAACTACACCTTTTTAAAAATTCTTTTTCAAGTTGAAGATTATTTGGCTTTGTTTATGACCTGTTATGGAGACAAGACATGAATCTTTTACTTACTAAAGCAATAAAGATTAGCAATGTCAAATAAATACTTTCTTCTTTGTCATTAATAATTGTTCAACCTGTGTTTTATGGTATCATAAGGAACACATTCTAATGTAGCTGAGGCTTTTATCCAGTACTGTGTAATGCATAAAATCCTGGACACACACATGCATGTGCACATGCAAACACACACACACACACACACACAGATGAGGGGGATATTAATTATAAGTACTCATATTTTAGTTGAAGTACAACTTTAATTTTCCTGACTACTGTCCCGCAGGATACTGTGGAAATAATGGAGATGAAAAAAAATATATTCCCCATCTTCAGAGTATTTACAATCTAGTAAGGTAGTATATCAGTATTATATTTGCTTCAAATTACTGGCTTAAACAAAAAGGGAAAATTTAAAGTCACTTAATAAGTGGTTTAAGGATACATATGTCTGTGACTACTGTAGGACTGGTTAATTCAACAGCCCAATGGTGTTATGAAGAGCCAGAGTTCTTTTGTTTCTTTATTGTGTCATTCTTGATTTTGGTACTATGCTCACTCTGGTGACTAATTGTCTACAATACTTCCAAACATTACATTTTGAATATCAATGGTCAGAAGAAAAGAAATGGATACTATGTAATCTTGTGATTGTCCTTTTTAAGACAGAGGAAATTTTCTCCTAGAAATAGCCTAGAGTCTCCCCTTTTATATCTTATTGCCCAGTATGGGGACCACAATTGATTTAAACTCATCTGAGGAGGGACCAATGTTCAGGAGCTAGCTACAATCCCCCAAATATGAAGATAAGTACAAATTGCACTATATATACATACATGTATGTATATATAGTGCATACCAGAGTTTGGTAAATATTGTGGAAATATTATTGAGGTGTTATTGAAATATAAAAATGTTGTGGGATTTAGAAACAGGGAAAAATGATCACAATCTCTGTGGTTGTGAGGGATAGAAAAAGAAAGTAACAAAAACATTTTAGTCACCTTATTTATAGTTTTTAAAATATTACTTCTAACTTGTTCATCATAGCACATCTCACAATTGCAGGCAATTATTTATAAGATTATTTGTTTACTTTCTGTTGTGCCCTCATTTTGAAACTTCGTAAGGACAGGAATAATGACTGTCTTATTTATCAGTGTTCCCTCTTTGTTAACTAAATCAAAGAATGAATGAATAGCCTTGTAGAATTTGTAGAATTTTAGCAGGCAAGTGAAAGGCATTCTAAGTAAAAGGAGCATCATTAGCAAAGTTGTAAGTCAGGAAAGCTCAGACACTTTCCTGAATCTTACAGTAAGTATAGTAGAGGAGTGAGAAACTTTGCCAGCATGATAGGATAGGGTATGAAATGCATGGATTATTTTTAGCAGCCATTAAGGAGAACTGAATGTTTCAGGGTTGGATGGTGATATAGGAAGAGTGTAGCTTTAATAAGAAATACTTGGCAATGATATGTTCGATTACGAGGGAAAGAGAGTTGGTACAAGACTGCTGACTGGAGTCTATATCAGTAGTTGAGAAGAGTTATTAAGATCTTGATTTGGGATTAAGAGAGGGAGAAAATTGCAATAAATGCATATCTAGCAATATTACACATGAGAATAGAGAGAACTTAAATATGAGTAGAATAGGAATGAATTAGTAATGAGAAGACTAAGAGAAACGACAATAGAATTATAGATATTAGAAGCTGGCATTACATTTTATTCATTTAATTTTTAGGGAATATGGGCTACAGAGACAGCATGTTGTAGTGAGAAAAGGCAATGGTTCTTCCAGATGATTCTATATCCCTTAGTCTGCTATATAAGAGATGTTTAAAAATGGAAATTTTATAGAATGGGCACAGTAATAAAAGTTGAATTAAGTGCATTCTGAAATGGCATAAATTATAAGTAATGTCTAGGAGCCTCAAAAGGAATCTAATATTAGGAAAAGAGTTAGAATAAGGCCATGATAGAAAAGGCGCAGAATGAGAAATTTTAAGAAGGAATATTGGACCAGATGGACAAATTTTGTCCAACAGCTATTCAGTTGTTGCCTAATATGTGTCCTGGCTTTAATTATATATTTGTAGAACAGAAAAGGGCTTTATGATTCTTTGATCTTCCCTCTTGCTTTCAAGTAGATGACACTTAAAATATTTCAGATACATGAAAATCTTAATTTTTGAAGAGAGTTTTTTTAAAAAAAGAGATTTCATAAACAGTCACTTTATATTTGGGTGATAAATACTAGTCTCTGCCAAGGAATTATTCTTTGTACTTAAAATCAATCACTTATACCAAAATACAAGCTTATTCATTTTTGGTTTGTGACCCAATAGACTACATTTGACCAATTCCTTTGACTGCTAAGCCTTGACAGACTTGAATTCCATTAAAATATGACTCTTCTTATTAATTCTTTACTAATTCCAGTCTCTAAAAGAGTTACTTGGGAGTACCAGCTTCTAAAACAAATGCTTTTGGCTGACCTCTGAACCCTCCTTAAAAATTTCTAATTCTCTTTAAAATGAATATGTTGCAGGCCTTTGTAAAAGTATCTGAGTGTCATGCTTCATTTTAACACCATTTCCTGAAATACTTAAGAGGAAATTACCAGTTTATAAAATTTTGTTTGTTTGGAGGGGAGAGGTTTTGGAATACTAATTTAGGGACCAGCAGATAAACAAAAGAGCAATAAATGAGTATTTAGCTGTGCTGCAGAGGTGGAACTGAGAGGACTTATTACACTGTTAGACAGAGGAGTGGGTTATCAATGAACTGAAATTGAAAGATAGGGAAAATGTGAGAAGTTTTAGGAACACTGATGAATATATTTATTTAGCTTTCTTACATTTTGAACTTCTCTGAACTTTAATATACTAATATTCAATGTAATTATATAAACAGAGTTTAGAAAAGTCTGATCTACATTGAACCCATTAGGTGTTTTTGAAACATAACTTCTGTTTTCAGCGGTAGCCGAACCTAGTTATACACTGTAAATAACAGCTAATATTTACTGAGTATCTGGTCGCTTCACATTTGTGTTATCTCCCTTTCCTCTTTGACACAACTCTGTAATTTAGAGAATTACCAATATTTTTGGTAATAAATAAGGATTCAAGCCTTACAGATATTAATTATGTTTCCAGTGCAGTAAGTGGCATAATCAGAATTAAACTCAGTTTGTTCTACCACGAGCATGCTCCATTACCTTCTCTTACATCCAGAAATCATTAAACTCAAAGTAGAAGCTTTGTCCCTGAGAGCTGGTTGTTTGTTTGTAGTGACTTTGCTTTTCTGTTTTTCTCTCAAGAAAATAAAAATCTGTATTTGTTGCTTTTAAGTGAATGAATTTTATATACAAAGCTGAAAGTGGTAATAACAAGGACATTTCTCCAAAACAAGTATTCTTAAAAAGAATTGACACTAAGAGTTTGTGTTTTCTTTTGGAAATAAAATTGGTGAGGGGGGTAAATATGGGGTTGGTCAGTGGCGTGCTGGTAAATGTTTAACAACTGGCTTTTGGAGGTGGGAAGGCAGAGCCCTGATTTGTAGCATTTGCTTATTTTCGTGATATAAATACTCCCACCATGGCTTATTTCAAGCCACCAACCTGATGTCACTGAATATGGAATTGGGAAGACATGCACAGAAATACACCTTTATAGAGAATTTTTGTCATACACATGGATGTAAATGACCTCAAGAACATAGATAATAGTAAAATATTAGTAAATGATGAGTTTCAAATACTTACTACTTTTGTTTTTAGTATGATTAATTGCAAGTTTATGTAATTTAATTTTTAATAATGGCTGTGTTTAATAATAGGCTTACAAACTCCAGAAAACTTAGAAAATGGCTCTTGTGAATCAGTATGAGCTGGCTGCAAACAACACTGGGGTGGATTGGAAGAAGATCTAACATAAGTCATGTAAGAAATAAACTACCTGGGGAGCATTTTAGTTCTATTTCAATATAGTTTTCTTCTACTCTTTTGAAGATTAATACGAGTATCAGTTTTAGGGTAATGGAACTTAAGTGGTATGAGTTTTTCTAGGAAGGTTGCCATGCATTTCTTGCTGATTTACATTTGTCATTCAGATGTGTGGTGTCTGACAGTCAGGGGAGCCCACATAATTCACTGTTAGCCAATAAAGAGTCATTTTGCCTCAGGAATGAATGAAGATAGCAAAATCTGTTTTTGAGGTTTATTGTCATTTCTACTAGTATGGACTATACAGGATTTATGAGTTATCTAGCTTTTTATTTTTACTTCAGTTCAAAAAGAAGGATGATAACTGGGTTTAAGCATGAAGTTAACAGATGTAACTCTAGCCTATGGCCTTTTGGAAAGTAGTTTAGATTACTGAACAGCATTAAAAAGGTGAGAACAGATTATTTAATTTGCAATATAATATACTGAAAATATACCATGCTATTTTCTGAGATGTTAGATTAATAAAATTTAATACATTAAACTAGAGAAATAGTTAAGACATATTCTTCAGTCATATTTCCTACTAGACTTACAAACATTTGTTTTCTCATGAGATAAAACTGATGGTAATTACTTTTTTGTTGATTATATTCTTTATGAGGCACTCCATAGAAAATTAAATTGTCTTAGTCCATTTTGCATTGCTATAACAGAGTGCCACAGGATGGGTAATTTATAAAGAAAAGAAAGTTATTTCTTACAGTTCTTGAGGCTGGGAAGTCCAAGGTCAAGGAGTTGCATCTGGTGAGGGCCTTCTTGCTGGTGGGAACTCTCTGCAGAGTCCCAAGGCAGTGTAGGGCATCACATGGCAAGGGTGCTGAGCATGCTAGCTCAGGTCTCTTTCTCCTCTTATAAAGCCACTAATGCCCCACACTCATGACGTCGTCTAGTCCTAATTACCTCCCAAAGGTTCTAACTTTCAAATATGATAGATTTCTCACCCTCTTAATACTGTTACAATGGTGATTAAATTTTAACTTGAGTTTTGTAGGAGACAAACATTTTAACCATAGCAATAACGTATGTTAATCTGTGAATAAATTCTTTCAGCATTCTTTTGCTGATATCAACTCAATATTATATTGTATATTTTTGGAAATTTTTCTTAGAAATTCTGAAACTAGGCCTATACATGCCAAGAGAAAGTGAAAGAAATAAATTATCTAAAATGCTACTAATCCAGATTTTCAAATGATTTTTATACCTAAATTATTTTTATATATTCTAGTTTTTTCACTTGATTTTGTGTAGACTCAGTATAAAACTATTTCTACACATGCACGACATAAAGATCAAGTTAATTAACTATCCTGACAGTCAATTTAGATGATTCTGATAAAAAACATATTTACAATGGTGTCTATGTTTTCTGGATTGATATTCTGCATGGATATCATAAAGTGGACCTGTGGTAAAAGTCCTTTTTGTGTAGGACTTTGTATAGTACAGTAATTGTAATGTTGTACTTTGCAGTCATTTGCTTGTTATTTTCTAATAAATATTACTTTCTTCCAAAGAGTATAGTATGGAAAGGGAGGAGGAAAAAAGAGTAACCTTACATTACAGGAACCTGATAAACATTACCTGACGACAGGTGATCCAGCTTAACAACAGTCATAAGTTATGTTGATAGTAAGTACTCCTGATATAATGTGTTGAGAACGGCATTTTACCTCTGCCATCTTCTTCCTAAAAATACATTTCCTCACTATAACCACGAGAAGAACATCAGACAGCTCCCAAACAGTGACATTCACAAAATACCTCACTGATAATCCTCAAAACTGTCAAGGTTATGAAAATCAAGAAAAGTAACTGAGAAATTGTAACAAACAAAAGTGCCTAAGGAGACTTGATTAGTATATGTAATGTGGCATCTTGGATGGGATCGCAGAACAGAAGAAGAACAGAATGAGGGGAAAACTGAGGAAATTTAAATAAAGTATGGGTATTAGTTAATAATAACAACACAAGTATATCGATATCAATATTGGTTCCTTAGTTGTGATAATGTACCATACTATTGTAAGATACTAATAATAGGGGAAAATGAATATAGGGTATACAGTAACTCTTAGAAATATTTTCTCAATAATTCAGGCTGACACCGTGGCGCACTTGGGAAAGTGCGGTGCTGGGAGCTCAGCGATGCTCCCGCCGCGGGTTTGGATCCTATATAGGAATGGCCGGTGCGCTCACTGGCTGAGCGCGGTGCGGGCAACACCAAGTCAAGGGTTGTGATCCCCTTACCGGTCACGAAAAAGACAAAAAAAAAAGAGAAGAAAAGAAATATTTTCTCAATAATTCATTAAATCTAAAAATGTTCTAAAATAAGAAAGAAGGTTATTTAAAATAAAACTATAGAGTTGCTTCTGGTCAAGATGGCAGAATAGATGGTTGCCAGTGTCACTCTCTCCCACAAATCAACAAATTTACAACTATTAAAAAGCAACGACTCTCAAGCTGGGACCACTAGAGATCAGAGGATGAGGAGGAGAGACCTATGGAGTGCATGAAGGCAGGAGAAGCCATGATGAGAGAAAAAGAAAACTGCTCCTACCATTTTGAGCTCTGGCTGCTTCAAAGGTGGACCTGCTGAGTGCACAGAGCAGGAGCTGGCAAAAGCCACAGCTGTATCCTTTGGATGAAGTTGCTTGGAGGTGGCAGGAGAGAAGAGGGCCTTGATGGGCCTCAGGCCAGCAAGACTACCAATAGGTTTCCCATGGACAAAGGAGCAAAGAGCCACAACAACTGAAAAAATGGAGCCACTCAGAAGCCAGTGAGTCATTGCAATGGACCGGTGCATGACCCGCCCCATGGAAAGTGTTTGGAATGTGGGCGGTGGGGGAGATGGGTCCACCAGGAGAACACTGGGGCACAGCATGGACAACTGAACTGCCCCTCAATCAGCACAGGACCACTCAGTGGAGACTGATCAGGAATATCGAACTGCAGGGGGTGCAGTTTGCTGAAACAACTCAGGCCCAGACCAGAGTTCCTACACAACCCAGGTGCACCAGATCTCAGGAGAGCCAGAAGTACCTATAAGTTAACCATTAAAACCTGAGCTGAACTGGAAGAAGAAAGAGAATACCCACAGACCAGAGACAAAATTTGATATTAATTAGTAAAGGTCTCACATCACCAAAGAACACCTATAAAACCCAGAAAGATGGGAATTCCCCTGGGCTACCAAGCCAGGGAGGTGAGAGGGCTGGGGGCCTCAGCCATGCTCTCTGACACCCACAAGCAGCCCAACGACAACCACAGAGCCACTGCAGGTTGCACCCTGGGGTCTCCTGAGCTGGGGTGGTGGGAGCTGAAGGCCTCAGCCATGGTCCCCCAACACCTGCAACCAGCCCAGCAGTGACCACTGAGCTGCTTCAAGAAGCCCCCTGGTCTCCCTTGCAGGAATGAGGGTGTGCCACAGGCCTCAATCCCACATCTCCTCCTTCCTCCTTCTCCCACCCTTTTTCCTTCCCCCATCCCCACAACTGCTCTGCAACATCATCATAGAATGTAAAAAAAATAATAATAAATAAAATTAAAAATAAAAAAAATAAAAATAAAACTATATATGCAACAATGTAGAAATATCTTATTTACTTAATATTCAGCCAAAGAAGCTAGACACAAGAGTGCCTGTGAGATATTAATCTATCTGTATAAAGTTCAAGGATAGGCAAAATTAGAAGTCAGGAAAATGGTTTGCTTGGGAGAGAGATGTGACTGGAAGGGGCACAAGGGTCTTTTGGGGTAATATTCAAATTCTTGGTCTCTATATTGGTCACATGGGTATGTTAACCTTGAAAAATCTGATTGAGCTATACTTAGGGCTTTTATATTTATCTGTGTATATGTTATACTTCAATAAAAATAAAAAAGCAATGGGATTATTTGTTTTTCAGTAGCATTTGGATTACATACATTTTAAAGGGTTTTTAGAGCATTTAACACCAAAATGCATTTTATGTAAAGTGCAGTATTAACCCATAAATGTAACACATAAGTGTTATGTTGGTATGTCTTTTTTTCTATTATTTAAATTTTCATCATGTGTATGTATCATTGTTTTCTTTATCACAATATACATCCTTAGAGAAATATATTCTAGAAATAAG
This sequence comes from Cynocephalus volans, assembly GCF_027409185.1. Lineage (NCBI taxonomy): Eukaryota > Metazoa > Chordata > Mammalia > Dermoptera > Cynocephalidae > Cynocephalus > Cynocephalus volans. The sequence continues at coordinate 105,910,862 of NC_084461.1, forward strand.
ACAAAAACCCTATCAGATTTAGGAAGGGGTATCTGTAGTCAAGAGCAATGATCACCATTTATTTGGCTTAGGCTTAAGTTTATGGTGTGAATGTACTTCCATAAATAATTATAAATTAAATGTACAACTCTTCACATAAAAACACAAAATCAATGCAGTCATTTAATATCACGACTACTGATGCTCTCTCTCCAGTCCCTATGGACATCCCTAACTTGTTATACTGCTCTTACTTATTTGTTTCTCATGGTTGTCTGCCTGCTCAGACCACATCTAATCTCACTTTGCTTTATCCTTCATGTTGCAACCAGAGTGACCTTTCTAAAGTCAATAATTCCTTGGCTTAAGCCTCTTCAATGACTCCTCCCCATTATTTGAGAAATCTAAATTCCTGAACAAGACTGTGGCACAGACTGTTAATTGTCCCTTAACAAATTCCTGTTTTTCCCTCAAAGAACACCCAAATGTTTACTAGATAGATGGCCACTCTCTTCCAAAAGTCCACATTGGCCAGGCTCTCATGTAACTAGTAGATGTGATCTATAATGTAGACCTAGCCAATGGAAGATAAGTAATGTGTGCAACTTCTGGGAAATACCATTAGGAGAGGTGTTTTTGATTTGCTGTACCTTTCTCCTGCTGCTTTGGGTACAGACATGATGGCTAGAACAGCCATCTGGGAACACAAGGTGGAAGATGCACATTGAACATGCACTGGACTACCTACTTCACATGAGGGAAAAAGAGACTTTTAACTTATTTAAACTCCTGTTATTTTGAGTATTTAATCTAATCCCAATGCTCTACTTCTGCCCACACTTAACTGCCTGCCAGAATATATGCTAAACATTGGAGATAAAATGGTGAATAAGATAATGGTTATTATCTCCAGTTTTACCCCATCAGTTTTCTCCCTTATTGTTTATGTTAACTCTGGCCTGTGGTAATGATGAAACTTAATCATATGATACTTAATAACTTATTAACAAATGCTCAGTTTCTCTTAGTGATGGTATATATTGATTGGTTGACATTAAATCCATAAAATTTACTTGTATAAATAATGAAAGAGATGGAAATTTATAATGTTGACAGGAATGTTCAATGATGGTTTCTTAAGTTTAGTAATTGACTTTTTAAAAAAAAGATTTTTATGGTATCTAACAGTTTAGTGTAAAAGGAAAGCATGAAGGAGGTGGACCTATTTATTACAAACATTCATAGAAGTTTTTGTATAAATAAGTAAAAAGGAGGAGAAGAAACAAGAGTAGAAGTAATAGTTTAATAGTACTTGAGAATCCAGTTTAGTGCATTTTCTTTCCTAAGATTTCATTATTTAATTTATAATTTCAAAACTTAGGGATATGGTTTATGGGATTGTCTGTTAAAATCCCATAATATCAAACATAATACAGTAAAACCATGCAATCCCTGACCCATGATAATGCAAATTTGGATGATAGTGATTGGAAATTGGTTTTCATCCTCAGCTCGACCCACATTTTCAAATGAAGGTAGTCAAATTAGGGGCTAGATAAGGACAAAAGAGTGAAACCCCCTTTTGAGAAGCCAGCCAGGTCTTGGTATTCATTCCTTCCAACTCCTTAGATAGAGATGATCAGACAGGTTCCATCTTACCAGGAGATTCCTTGAATCACTTTCACTGTGCAGATACCAGCCTTTTCCCTCTTCTGCATATAAGACACAGTAGACATTTGCCATCAGGTGGTGCCAAATTCCAACTGGGATTTGGATTTGGAACACACAACCAGAGACGTGTTGAATTGTACTTTAATTTCTGCTGACTGAAATTCTGCAATTATACTGTCACTGGACATCAGGCAGGAAGAAGTCAACCGAGTTGAATAAGATTTTGTAGTTAATTTAAAGCTATATCTTTGCCTATCTTTGACTCAGTTGTCTGTTCACTTCTTATAGCATTGCTTTTCTTAATAGATTCAAGAAGAGTGCTAGCTATCATGTGAAAAATTGTTTTCCCCCCTTATCTCTGATGTCATATTAAGCTCCAGTGAAATAGAAAGTCTTCCTAACAGTAATAATCACTATTCAAAAGAAAAAGTTTACTAAAGTACTTATCAAACATACCAGAATGGGGGAAAAAATCATTGTGAGTATAAACATCCACATCTAAAATCCAGTGTAATTAATTGTGACTACATATAAGCTATAAAAATGCACATATTAGTTGACATTTATGTATGCTTTGCCAAAGTAGCTTTTTACCCAATTTAAAAATAGCCCCTTCTATAATTTTTATGTGTATCATGAATGAATATAACGATTTACATAGTCAATTGTTGACTTAATATTATACATAATTGATGTTTTTGTGCTTAATGGTTCTGTATTAAACTATTTGGAAATTCCTTTTATTTATTCTACATTTTTTATGACATTATCATCTGTCTGTGCAAAGAGTAAGGTCCCTTTTGTTGAGAAGCCGTCTTCAGAAAGAAAATACATCCTATTTCTTCGGATAGAAATATTTGAGGTTACTAAAAAAAAGAAGTTAATATTTTTATTCCTCAGGGCTTTAGGATGAGAAATGTCTGTGTTTACTTTTGAGTAGCCAAGTGAGTTTTTTGTTTGTGTGTTTGTTTGTTTTTAACTAAAGAAACTAGATTGTTTGAATTGTGGTTTGCACATGATGCTATTCAGAAATATTCCTACATCATCACAAAATCAAACTTATTTCTTCATTTTCATTTTCTGAGTGCTTAGTATGGTTCAGTTACTATTTTGCTCACAGAGCTATAAAGGTAAATTAGAAATAGCCCATATATATTTTGGTGTTTGAGGGAGACAGATAATTAGCATCCCTCTTGCCAGCACCAATTGAGCATAACTTCAAAGCAAACAGACTAAAGCTAAAATAACACCCAAGTTTCTGATAAAAAACAATTTGAAGAATGACTCTTACATGCACTGGTGTCCTCGAGTCAGCTCGTAGGGACTTGTGAGAGCTGACTGTTCAAACATTTTCCCAACTCTGTGTTCATTGACATCATGTTGGCACCTTGAAATCACCCAGGGTAGGAGTGTTTGCACTGCAGAAATTGGTAAATAACACAAATCAGGGACTTTTTCTACTTGGAGAGCTGGTTGTTAAACATTCAACAGAGCACCACTGTCTGAAAGCATTTCTTAGTCCAAATACCAAATACCAAGTTACCTACTCAGTCCTTTATGGTAAACGCCAGGAGATGCACTCCCTGTGCCTGGAACTGAACAAGTGTGCTCTCTGCATGTAGCTTACTTGGGAGAGGAAGGGAAAAGAAAGAGCTTTAACTGTGTATGCTCCTTCCAAACTCTCCTATTCGTACTACCTTCCCCAAATCAGAAGAAAGGATGTGAAAAAACATGACTCCACTTGGAAGAAAACATTATGAGTGCGAATAAGTTTTCTGCTACCCATGGCCCCCAACCTTCTGCTTTTTGTTCTTTTGTCTATTGGACTTAACCATTAAGAATGGACTTTCTTATGGGTGTGTTTTTCCTTTATGAAGAGGAAATTAGCATTCCATTAGAACAGTCTCTTCCTACCTTCATGAAGCTACTATCCCCAAACCGACCATTGTTTCTTTGGAAACTTTCCTGGGAATACTGGTAATCAGTACTTTTTGTTCCCAGAGAGTTACTGAACTCATATTTAAAAATAAAATATTAGTAGATTTAAATTCCTTTTTTCTCTCTACAGATTCAGCTACAGAATTTTCTTGCACAAATTTTTTTACGCAACAATATGTGATTTTATAATGGAAGGCATTCCTTACATTGTGCTGAGAAGCCCATGGCTGTGGGCTTCTTTCTTTCCACTGTTATGTGTATGTCTGTCCAGTATTTCAACTTCAGTCACACTTAGGTTCATAGGATTTGGGTATTTCCATTATAACAGTTTCCCTTGGGTGATCAAAACATGCTCAGAAGTCTAATTCTTCATGGAAGTGACACCTGTACACTGTCCAGGCAGCACTCGGGAAAAATTAGGCAAATAGGAAATGTCTGTGTCCACTATTCCACAGTCCCCAGAAAGCACTGAAATTGTTCAAATCAGTACAATAATTAAATCAGTTACAAAGGCTCTCTGTCCTCAATTCTGAAAATGTATTTGCTATTCTCTTTCTCATTCCACATTATTTCCATTCACATTGTCTCGAAGAAGATTTGCAATTTGAGTAGCAGACAAAAATAAGACACTCCTATAATACATACATACACACAGAACTCTAATATATCAAGATATAAAATACATACTGAACTCTAATAATAAAACGCCAAAGGTAAGATACCCGATGTTTATATATAAATCTACTCCCATTTTCTAATTATTTGAGGGTGAAATTATTATTTGAAAATTAATCATCTTTTAAGTTAAAATCCAGAAATATAGTTTGAAATAAAATTATTTTCCCTGTTCATCTGAAAGTCCAAAGAAATTGTAGTCCCTGCCAATTACTTATTCTGCTCTCTCTGGTCAGAATCAGGATCTTTAGAGAAGGTCAGCATGGGCGCTCTCTCTTTCTCTCTCTCTCTCTCATCTATCTATCTATATCTATCTGTCTGTCTGTCTGTCTGTCTGTCTGTCTGTCTATCATCTGTCTATCTCAAGTAGGTTGTTCTTTTAAGATCTCAGCAGTTATATTAGCTTGATGCCAAGTCCCTCATGAGCCATACTTTTAAATACCCAAAGAGTTAATTAGGCGCATGAACATGATTAACTTTCCATTAAAGGAAAGTCCAGAAGTGAGCCAATTTGATTCTAGGATCTTGTAGCAGATTTTCTCTAAGACCATGTTTATTTCAATTCTGTTTTTTGTTTGCTAGATTTCACTGTAAAGCAGATTATTTTTTAAAGAAATGTTCCAGAAATCATGTAGTCTGTGTGTTGGTAGATCTTTGAGAGTTTCTGTCAATTGTCTTTATACCTGGATGATAATTTGGTGATTTAAAAATGCTCTGGTAATATGTATTCTCCTTTAGAATGTGTAGACCTGCCCCTTGAACATTGATCTAATCGTTTCAACGTAGCATTTCCTTTCATCTTCTGGGTTAATGAATTTTGGTGTTTGTTATATTCCTTGGGTACTCGTGGTTTGAAAACTTCTTGTTTGTTGTGTTTATACTTGAACAGTACCTTTGTTGGGTTGACATTCTTGGGTCAGAAAGAGAGACAGTGATATCTGAGGTAAGGATGGATTAACTTGCAAAGGTTTGAGAATGGACAATTGAGCCAGATCACTTGATGTTTAAGGAAATGACAGATGAGCTGAGGTAATACCCGTGTCCTCCAACCCACAGCTCCAGTACTTCTCAATACATATGTTATGCCAGGCACATTTTCAGGTCAAGTTCCTCTTGCTTGTGTCTTAGATCAATCTCTTTCTCAGATTGAGTGTGGAGCCTAGGGCACAAATGAGTGTTTCATTACTAAACTCATCCCAAACTTATGAAGCTAGTGTAAGGACAGTATAAATACATTCATAGCTTTAGGCAAAACAAATATTTTACAGTAAACTAATCAACTTTCTATTTTCTGGTCTCCAAGCATATAAATTATAGTTATTTTTAAATTTGAAATTGTATTTCCTATGAACAGCTTTTGTTATCAACACAGTTTAAATAATATGCTATTAGTGGCAACATAGTTTGTAACTAATTTCTTTTCATTGACAGATATCACTGTAAGGGAAACATGCCACAGTGCTTTTTGTGTTTGTTTTCTTAACAGAGTCTATATTTTAATAATGTCACATATTATGTAATTAAAATATTAAAACTTCAAAATAAGCTAATACATGTTTCAGGGTTTGTGCTTTTTAACATTTGAAATTATAAACATTTAAAAGCATGTAGAAAAGTACAGTAAACAATATAATTGGCTCATGGTACCAGTGATCCATATTTAACACGTGTTTCTGTTTGCCATATTTGCCTAGAGAACACATTTTTTTCTATTTAAACTACCCACATAGAACAAAGCCCATGAGTCCCTTGCTCTCAACCCAATCTCCTCCATCACCTTGAAGGTACTGCTTATCCTCCCTGTTACTTTTGAACTTTTACTATACAGGTACTCGTGACAATATGTAGTCTTATGTGTGTTTTTAATACTTTGCATAAATGGTAGAATTCCTGAATTTATGTTATATTATGATTTTATTATTTAATGATTATGAAATATAAAAGCAAAAATGGATGGACTTGAGATCCTTTCCATGTTTGATATATTTCTATTCTGCCAAGTATATCATCAAGAAATTTTGTTTTTGATTATATTTGTGTATTTGTTTTAAAAGGTATGTTCACAAGATCTTGTAATCCATTTGTTCTTGGATCCTTGAGAGTTTCTGTCAGTTGTCTGTATACTTGAAGGATAACTTGGAGATTTTCAAATTGTTTGGTATAATGTATTTTCTTCAGAATGTGTTTCCTGGACATTGAATAATGACCTAATCCTTTCATCATAGCTTTTCCTTTCATCTTTTGGGTTCGAAAATTTTGAGTTTGATATATTTCTTGGGTATTTGAGGCTTAAGACTGTTTATGTCTGTTGTCTTTATATGACACAACAGCTTGGCTGGGCATGACATTCTTGGGTCACATTTTCTTTCTCTCAAAACTTTGCATCCATTGCTGTTCCGTCTTCTGTCATTTGATGTTGCTCTGGGAAAGTCTGAGACCAGCCTGACTTTTCTCTCTTGGACTTAACTTGCTCCTGCTTGAAAATCTATCCTTGAAATATGGGATATTTCTCAGCGGTGATTGTTCATCAACAGATTTTACTGGAATGCATTGTGCAGTTTAAGTGGTCAAATATGGTAGTTTCTTCCTTTTAGAGAAACTAGCCTCTTGAATAGATTTTTTTTCTGTTCCACAATAATGGGGTCTATTTATTACGAAAACTAGTATTCTCTATTATGTATATCAGCTTTGTATTTCCTGCATACTTATTATTTCCTCTCTAATTTCTGCAAGCAGTACTACCTTTAAACCTAATCAAGAGAGACCCTTACCTCGGGCACTGTGCTTTAGAGCACCCACTCTGCCCTCCTCTGGCTGCTATATTGAGCCAAGCAGCCATGCCCACCTGGAGTCTGTTTTTCTTATTTAGATCATGCTACAATACTCTAGACCCAGAAATTCCCCAACCATTGGCTCTAAACACATTTCAAGCATTTTTTGTTTCCTAAGGGCAGAGACCAAACCACTGGTGTACTTATCCTTTAGATCCAAGGAGTGGCCAAAAGTTTACTGTTTGCAGGGACCGTGGACAGAGGTTGGAAGTACGGGCTAGGGTATCTACATAAGTAATGAGGTGAGGTCTTCTACACCTTATGGTATAGGGCAGAGCCAGGATGGGAAAAGGAGCGTGATGGGATGTGATCAGGGTTTGTGGGCAATGAGTTGGTCCTTTTTCACTGCCATGCTCCGAGATGGAATGCTGAGTTGTCCACAAATTTTGTATTCAAAACTGGCTTTCCAGGTTTTTTTTTTTTTTTTTTTTTTTTTAATCAAAGTATGTTTTTCAAGGTAGGAGGATAGAAAATGTAAACATTTTAAAAGTTTATTAACTTGAAATGACCTTTATTTAATATTTAAATATATGGTCTATAACTCTTACCCTAGACCCTGAAAATGTTAGGGGCAGGCCTGTCTGGAGTCTCTGGTTTCTTCTGCCTTCTGCAGACAGGTGGCTTTATGTCAATACTTCAGTCTTAATCATGTCTATTCTCTATTCTGCTGTTTGCATTTTTTTTATTATTTTGTTAATAGTGGTATTTTGGAATTCAGTTCATTTCTTTGCTTCTTCAATTCCATGTCTATTTTATTCTGTTATTTTATATTTTATTAAGTATTTCTTTAGCACAAAGAACTCAGGGAAACTTTTTTTCTCTTTTTTTCCAAACTAACCCCTTCACCTGTCTTTTGCACTATGTGTTTCTTTGTTTCTTTTCTTTTTTCTCCCTTGCCACAATAGTGTTTATAGAGTCACCTTGGCAATTCTTTTCATCTTACTTATTTTTAACCAAAACAGCTCTGCTAAGAACTTCCACTGGGCCTTAAGTTATGTAGGTGATTTTTTTCCTAACATGTTCCTATCATATCTAAGACTGGTTTATCCTCTCAGGCAAGCCCCAGCATGAAGGCAAGCTTATTTCACCTTCTAGCCACAGTCCTATAGCTTGGAGGCATGGGGAAGATCCCTCTGTAGAACAGGTAAATGTCGTGTCCCAGTTGGTTCCACCATGGCATCTAGGGGTTTATTGTGGGCTTGTGGAAAACGTCTCTCTGTGATGCATTATTCCTGCTGTTCAGTCATTCAGCCCATTGTTCACTTTACTTCTTTTACCGTTCTCTCTTCTGCAGTCTTGTCATACACAGTTCATTTTTTTTTTATCTTTGGCATTATTTGTAAAAATGTGAGGTCTTTTGTCACCTCACTGTTACTATTGTGAGTCATTGAGACCAGTTTGAGGATGAATACTGAGCCAAAATAAAACACGGTCTTTTTCTTTTGCTGATAGTATTTCAAATTTAAGACAGTGGATAGTACCTCATTAGTTGTTTGCTTTATGCTATTAAATGTTTATGTTGTTTGTTATTTTATTTGTTACTGAAGAAGAAAATTCTGCTTTACTCCATCATCTACTTCCTAAACTTTTCACTATTACCTCACTTCTTATAAATCAAAGACAATGAATGCATGCTGTTGAAAGGTTAAAAAAACTGAACACAGTACAAAAAGTAAAAAATAAAAGTCATTCCATTTTCACTTGCTTTCAGTGCACATCTTCTACTGTAATTATTTGCTCTTATTGCCCAGAAATTTTTCCCTTGTCATTGCTTCCTAGAGATTCCATTCTTCATCATGCTGTCATAAGTGCAGTAGTCTCTCCTTATCTGTGCTTCAGCTCTCTGCAGTTTTAGTTATACATGCTCAATCACAGTATGAAAATATTAAATGGAAAATTCCAGAAAGAAATAATTCGTAAGTTTTAAATTGTGAGCCATAATGAGTAGTGTGATGATATCTCACACCTTCCTGCTCCATCCTGCCCAGGACATGAATCCTCCCTTTTGTCCAGGGTGTCCACACTGTAGATACTCCCTGCCCATTAGTCATTTAGTAGCCATCTTGGTTATGAGATCGACTGATGTGGTTTCCCAATGCTTGTGTTCAAGTCACAACTTATTTTTACTGAATAATAGTTTCAGAGCACAAGAGCAGTGATGCTGGCAATTCCCTTTGGATATGCCAAAACTGCAACGTATTTCCTTTAAGTGAAAAGATACAAGTGCTCAAGAAGATGTACACTGAGGTTGCTAAGATCTATGGTAAGGACGAATCTTCTATCCACAAAGTTGTGGGGAAGGAAAAAAAAAATTCATCCTAGTTTTGCTGTCACATCCCAGACTGCAAAAGTTGTGGACATAGTGTGTGATAGTGCTTAGTTAAGATGGAAAAGACATTAAATTTGTGGGTGGCAGAGATGAACAGAAATGTGTTTGACTGACAACAATTGTGTTTGGTACTATCACAGTTGCAGGCACCCACTGGGGGTCTTGGAACATATTCCCCAAGGATAAAGGGGACTACTGTAGATTTTGATTTTTATCTAGCTCACACCAAAACCCTTGAAGTTAAGGAAAATGAGTGTAGAAAGAAAAGCATTAACTAGAAAATAATACGTTATGACTTTTCAACATTCAAACTTTACTTTTGTCCTGTCTAAGAAGCTCTTGCCTCTTTGATATTTGCATCCAGTATATTTTTGGGAATTGGATTAGTAGTATGTAGCTTTTGACAGTTGAGTCTAAGCTGTCTCTTAGCATGTTGGCACCATTTGCTAAGCACTTCTTTAAAACAACTTGTAATACAAAGTCCCTCAGTAACATGCTGTCACACTCTAGTGTATCACAACCTATTTTGAGGGGGACTGAAGGTAACTTTTGTTTACTAATAATGAATATTGAAGTTGTGCAATAAGTTTACTTTTAAAAAATTAACTATATTCAGTGATATATTGATTAAAACAGCAAATGTAGCAAGAACTAGGCAAATCCTTATCTGTCACAAGAAACTCATGCCACAGGCCCAGGAAGAATGGCCACAGGGGCACATCTTCCTACATGCAATGGTTGAGAAAAAATATTTTCAGAGGTAAAATAATGCTCTGGCAAATGGCATGCCTTATGTTAATTTATTGCTTGGAAAAGACTAAAGGACGTATGTTAATATTGAGACAGATTTTTCCAAGCGTTCTTTTTAAATGTGCCAGAAGAGATTAATTTTGTGATGATTTCGTGTATGACACCGAGTCTATTAAGCCAGAGGTCTCACAATGGTGATCTGAGAACTGACTCCTGCGAAGAGATTTGGCTCAATGTGCACAACCCTTTTTTTTTAATTGTACCCATTTAAAAATCTGTAAATTTACATAAAAATCTGTCTTTTAGCTTCTCTTAAAATCTTATGGGGCCGAGTCGTGGCGCATCGGGAGAGTGCGGCGCTGGGAGCTCAGCGACGCTCCCGCTGCGGGTTCGGATCCTATGTAGGACTGGTCGGTGCACTCACTGGCTGAGTGCTGGTCACACACAAAAAAAGACAAAAAACAAACAAACAAACAAACAAACAAACAAAAATCTTATGGAAAGGGCAAGACAAGGCCTTCAATCCTTGTTCCCGTTACCCAATTTGGTCCTCCCATCCCCGCCATATTTCTCTTCTTTACTGCACCACCCACTTTTAGATTACCGGCTCTACTTTGTGTTATATTTGAAAATGGCTTATTGCTTTATAAAAATTCTTCATGTAGTTCTTATGTAAATGTTTAACATTAGGCTTCTCAAAAAAATATTGTTTGAATAGGTAGAAATTACAAATTACCCAAAATATTTAGTCATTATCCCCTAATTCTTGGTTTCTTTATATTAAAATCATGTGTCCTAAAATCCATATGCCTAATCTTTCAAATATTAAATTTTAAAATTTCAAAACATTTTGTTCACACTCATGATTTTGTATTACATGGCATATTTAAAAAAATCCTTTCTTAATATTGATATTAACTTAAATGCTGCAATTGTTCTACTTTTTCTTTTAAATTAGACCCCAAAAATGTCTTGTTTTGAAAGAAGAAATAATACTCTTGGGTTTTACATTAACAAAATAACAAATATGCTAATTAATTTAAAAATAATAATAATTCATAGAGAATTTGGTGAAATACAAGTACAGAAGAACTTTCTAAAATTTTGGGCACTAGAGGGCTTTGACATTGTTTACAATTGAGAGTATAATTATGAAGATAAACAATGACATTTATATGGCTACCAAAGATTTAAGTGTATAATTACAAAGTTTCAAATGTGGCTATAATATATAAAATATGCAATAATTTTATCCTGATAATATGCAAAATATGTGATATATTTAATGCATTGTATTTGGTAAATGCAATGTTTCATATTTTAATATGTGAAAAGTAATGAATAATGCATATTCACAAATGGGATAAGTTTTACAGTTTTCATATGTTCATTGCCTTAACATTTTAAAAGAAGTAGAAAAAAGATCCTACGTTTTGCTTCCCCTGATGCCATATATAGAACATGTATATTTAAAGTACCTCCCAATATAGTTTTGTTAAAACTATACAGGAATAGCAAAGCTTTTGCTGTGAATACTCTGAATTCTCTGCTCTCATAAAGAAAAAAAAAGCATGTTGAAGTATTTCAAAGACAGAATGAGTGCTGTGAAAGATCAATTTTCAAAACCTCCTAGCAGATTTAAATGGCTGTTGGTGCTCTGTGGTAAAGACTTTCATTGTTTTTCAAATTATTGTAATTTATTTTTGTAAAATATTTCCGGAGCCCTATGACAGTGAAGACAGATGCTTGTAAAGCCTGTTCTATAAGAATTCCAAATTTTAATTTTCCTCTTTCTCTTTCATCTCATGTATTATGGTTCATTAAGTCAGACATGAAGGTGTTATATTTTAAACTGCAACTCCTCTTACTCTATTAAGAGTGCTAGAACTCAAACATAGAAAAGAAAGCCATAATACTTGCGTACCTTTATTAAACCAAGGATAATGTCCCCATGTGCATTTGCGCTAAGTACACTTCCATCATAATTGAGTTAAACTTGGTATTTTCAAGTTGAGAATGATATTCTAAAATAGGCTTTGGAGATTTTCAAATGTTTTCACTAATGCAAAAATAATGTAATGCGACCTCCCTATATGCATCATTTTCCATAATATTCCCTAGGTTTGCTTATGACAAGAATAATCTCGTCTAATGACTTGCTTTATGGCAGTGTCTTTTCAGTTCCTCAAGCCTTTGTTCCCTGGGTTGAATGACCTCCCAAAACTCAGTCCCCGCTGTAACTGTTGAGGGTGGGAAATCCTATTACGGTAATTGAAAGGGGAGCCTTGAAGAGGTGATTAGATTGTAGGACCATGCCTTACTGAATGGATTAATAATGGTAGTCAGGGGTGTGGTTCTGAGTGCTTTAAAAGAAGAGCACATAAGAGGTTAGTTTCTGCTCAGCCATTCTGCCATTTAAGACCCCTGCATCACTGTCAGCACCAAAAAGGCCTTCAGCAGATGTGTTCCCTGGACACTGAATTTTTCAACCTTCAAAACTATAAGCAATAAATATCGTTTCTTTATAAATTACCCAGTTCCAGGTATTTTTGGTATAAGGAACAGAAACAGACTAATACACTTTGCAAAATCATAGATGTTTGCATTACTTTTCTGTTTAAATCATTTTGGGGGCCGCCTATGACTCTCAGGTAAAGGACAAACTTATTAGCATATTAGCATGGTGTGAAGACCTAAATTTATTCATGTTTAAAGAAAGCTGTCTCTACAGTGCAGAGAATGGAAGAAACAATGCATTGGATACAGAAGAGTTTTGTTCTTGCTACATTATTCATGATGCCTGCAGAATATTTTTTAATGACCTAGTTTAACACCTATAGGGAAAATATTAGACAACCTAAGAGGTTTTTGTTTTTTTTTCATTGACACTTTTACAAATGCAAAAAGATATAGAGATTGAAAGCTATAAGCTATGTTTAAGTTTACATTTCTATTATCTTGAGTTACAGCCTCCTCCTGAATATGATTTACATAATGGAATCATTTTGAAGTATATACTCACAAAATGTGAGTAGATGAGCCTTTTACATCTATTAGGTTAGTAAAGCAATTATGATGAAGGATGTTTTCTTTTCCACACTTTATGGGAAGTCTCAATAGAAGCACGCGGCCTGTTAAAATAACAAGATATCTTATGAAACAGAAATTAAAGTTTGCAATGACATTTCAGCCATTATATTCTGTACCTAATGTTTGTAACAGGGAAAAGAAAAGTTGTAAATACCTCACCTACTAAAACTGACAAGGAAATGTGAGACTTACATGAAGTGATCATAATGTGTAGTTTATTTTAACTATATGGAACTAAGCTGTGCTTTAATACATCTTTCACCCTTAGTACTTGTTTTATTTTTCTTATTCTAAGCTGTAAGCATTTGGGCATGTAATGCTTAGAAATTATATATGATAACTTGGAGGATTTCTACTTCCTTCAAGAGCAGCTCAAAAATTCTTATGGTTATATGAGAAAATAAATTAAATTAAACCAGGTACTTTTGTGTAATACTATGGGTCTTAGAAAAAAAAAAGACTTAAATGTCTTGATTTTACAAATCGTAGAGTTAAAATTTTTAGATCATTTAGTGTTTCAAGTAACATAAGCTCTGGAAACTTGTGCAATTTTTGAAGGCTGCCAGAGTTTATTAACGTTTTTAGATAAATCTTATCTAGAGTTGAATTTTATATTTAGACAATAGCTATCTATATACTATGCATACTATGGCTATAAAATAACTAGACTTAAAAAGAAATAAATCTACTAAAACATGCACATCCACCTGCACTCTCTGTCAAAACACTAACTTCCTGCATTCTTTTGATGGTGCCACAAATCTGAATCTTTTGGGGACTGATCTTTAAAATTTCAACTAGGGTCTAAATTCCTTAACTTTGCCCAAAGGGCCCCTATAACCTGGCTCTTACCTGCATTTTTAGCCTTTTCTCTTACTCATATGCTATCTCCCATTTTATTCTTTACCAACACATAAAAAATTACACTTCATACCTTCATGCCACTGCACTGCCAACAAAAATGCCTCTTCCTCCAAATTTCATTTTATGATTCAAGATATCTCTCAGGTATCTCCTAGTTTGAAACTGTCTCTGAATAGTGCTACCAACTGACCTGATTGGAAAGATTAAATCACCCCTTTTTCTGACGTCTTGTACTTGCAAATCTTTTTACAACTGCACACATCACCCTGTATGAGAATTATTTGCATGGGGAAGAACCGTGTCTATTTCATCCTTTTTCGTTAATTTTTGGAGAATGGCTTTAATTATTATCAGGCTAATACTAGTATATGCACATGTGTCCTCACCTCTGTATCAAATTCTTCATAAGGATGTGTAAGTAAATTCACCTGCTTTATCATTTCCATCCTATCTCTAGGCCTGCTCCAAGGAGATATATTTGCTTTTTTTCCCCCAGTAGTCAACTGTCTAAATAATACACTCAGTCTTTTTGAAAATTTCTAATAGTGTCATTTGACTCAGGAATTAGGCTTTTCTGTTTGCTTGGTTGTTTGCTTTTGCCATAAATTGAAGAGAAAAGTTAGTAACCAGCTTCTCAATGAATAAAGTAAAATGAAACCGTGTTAATGAACCCATAGAGAAGGGAATTTAAACCTATGTCTCTGAACTTGAACCTTTCAAAAGGAAATTCAAGATTCAAATGGATTCTCTTCTTACACGTCATTTCTCTCATCACCCACACTGCTCTAGTTCTCTTCTTTCCCATTTCACTAAGGTGTGAAAACTTTCCAATTACAACATCTGTTGAATGTAATCCATTATTATTTTTTTCTTGGAACCTGTGATTTCCTGTTTTAGTTTAGAATAATTGCCTATTAGGACTGTGATATAGTTATTATTATTAAGTTGTTTTACTTATATTCATACTTCTGGGTTAGTTATAATGTTCCTTGGATCCTATGTGTCCCTTCTTTCTTGGAAAAAGGAAACTTTTTCTGTGCTAGAATATGTCCTTCATTAACTTTTTTTTTATACTAGCCCCCAAATATTATTTATTTATTTATTTATTTATTTATTTCTAATATTCATGAGATATAAAGCTGGTTGTCCCCCCTCCTTCCCTTGATGTGGGGGCCAGATTCATAAATAATGGATGCAAAAGAAGTAAACATTTTTCTTAATACCTAAAAATATTTTAACTTGCTCTTACAGTGAATTGTTAATTTAGCCAGGCATAGAATTGTGGTTGAAAAAATTTTGCCATGGAACTTTTGAAGTCCCTGGTAAAATGACTTTCATCATCCATTCTTCCTGAAGAAATGGAGATAACCATTTGATAACTATTTTTATTTCTTCCTGGGTTTCCTACATTTCTTTAGTTAAGTGATTGACTTTGCTTTCTTTTTCATTCATTCTAATTAGCACTCAGCTGTCTACTTTCATCTGAAGTTCCATTTCTATTGTCAACTGTGGAATTTTTTTCTTCTGTTATTTCTTTGATTATTACCATCCCATACTTTCTCTCTTTTTCTGTTTCTGGAAATCCTTAATCAATTATTGAAGCTCCAGGATTGACTTTTTGCTTCATGTCTGTCAAATTTCTTTTTTTTAAATTTTAATTTTTCTTCTTATTAATACTTTTGCTTCATGATTGAGAATATTTCTTAAATTTTAATCTTTCAATCTTTCTATTAATCTTTTTAAATTTAACATTTCTATTTTGTAATACAAATATTTTTCTTATTTTATGACTTTTTAAAAAATATAGCAGTGTGTTCTTATTTTACAGCTGCAATATATTCTCAAATCTCTCTAAATACATTAGTTAGATTTACTGCAAAGTTCTCTTTAGTTGACTAATATGGCATCCTTATCTTTAATATTGATCTGATCTGTTTATTCATTTTGATCCTTCTAATTTCTGCTATTGCTATCCTCAAATATCTCATGTTCCTTAGTGATACATTCTTGTTATATAGATGTTTAAGAGTCCATAAATGGAGTCAGACAGGATGCCAGCTGAAGATTCTGAATACCTCAGATGGGTGTTCAAGACCTTAGGGTAACTGTTCAGGGAGGACAAGCTGGCTGCCCTGACCCCATTCCCACCACCTTCTCAATGGAAAAAATAAAGAAGAGCTTTATTCTGAGTTGCTACAAACCTTACTCAGAGTCTCATTCTTACCTAGAGACATAATTCAATTTCCTTTCAGCAAGAATCTCAGTTTTTTCTTTAGGATATGGGCTATTTACATGTTGCCAACCTTGCTGCATATTAAAGAGTGTGGGACCATGTGACATGATGTGTTCCCTTGTGAATCTCAGTGATTCAGCAATACCCACCTCTAACATTTGCATTCCTTCTCACTCCCACTATCTCTGTATTCCACTTTCAAATTTGGAATCCTTCTGGGACTGGATCAGTGCTTTTTCTACCTTCATATTAGTCCATCCACGTATTTATAAAAATCTCTGGTTAATTTATATCCCACTCTGAGAATGTTTTCTGAATTACTATTTTTGCTACTGTACTCTCATTTAATGATGTTTTGGGGAGGAAAACATTAAGTGCAATTGATCAGTCCCCATTAAACTAGAAACTATTTTATTTTATTTTATTTTTTATCCTCAGTCTTACACAGTACAAAACTAATAGGACTTGCACACACACACACAAAATATATTTGTTGAATCTGATTGAATACAGAGAAAAACTAAGACAAATTGGATTATAGCTTTATCTTGCTTTTAACCAAAAATATTATTAGCTATTGAATACTAGCTTTATTTATCAGGCTTGACTATGAATGAGGATTGTTTATTTATTTTTAAATCTAATTTACTTCCAAAGAACATGGTATCAATTGCCACTTACATGTATATTACAATAGGAAACAATACAACGCCCCCTTAAAATGTACTGTATTCTGCCTAAAAAAAAAAAAAAAGAAAGAAAGCAAAAATATTTCAAGAAAAATTCTTAAGTTTATATCTTTCATATTTACTTCCCAACAAGGATGACTAGATCTGTATGTTTGTTGTGTGTGTTTCATTGTTGTTGTTTGTTTTAATCTCTGTCTCATAGGATGCTTATTACCTTGGAATATCCTTACTCCCTTATTTTATAGAAGAACCATAGCTTTTCACTGCACACACTGAAACCCAGATAAAAGCCTACATTTCTCAGCCTCCTAGCCTCCATCAAGGTGACTTAATTTTGGCTGGTGAGAAATACCAATAAAATGTATTTTTCCTGAAACATCTCTTTAAAAAAAAGTAGGTGTACCTTCCCAACCTCTTCCACCCTTCTCTTTGAAAGGCACATGTGAAGGTGTAACTCCCGTCCTGGACTTGGACATGAAAATGGAGGCATAACTTAGGTGTAGACAGAGCCTGGGTCTCTGGGAGTTTCAGGATATTGCCTTACTTGCTCTGTATTACTTTCACTGTCTACATTATATACTCTGTCAAATATACCAAGGAGAAGGAGAAAAAATACAGTTATATCATTATGGTGTTTGAGATGTTTCAAATGGCAAAGAGAGACATGCTTAGTGGTCTAGGTGATAAGTAGAACTTAGGAAAAATGCAGAAATATCTCAGCAGCTGATTGGCTCCATCTCTATGAAACAATAATATTCTTAGAGAAATAAGAATTGCTCTAGAAATCCAAAGATATGTCTAGGACCTCAAGGCAATTCTAGTCATCCCTTTGGAAGGAAGCATTTAGTATTAACCACCTGAGCAACTTTTCCGTACTGGAAAAGTTGGATTTTGGACCAAAATCCAAAAAAAAAAAAAAAAAAAAATCCATTGGACCTTTTCAGAGGCCAAGAGAGGCCTAAGTCACTCCTATATTTTTAAAGTTCTTATAGATTATTTTACATAAATAAATGCCAAAGCAGAATTAATCAAATTGTGGAATGATTAAATGTTTCTGTTTATTAAATTGTTTTCAACACAAGTACAATTCAATATAATTTTAACATTCACAGGATAGGTACAGGATTTATTCATACTTAGTAATCCATATGTAGTATATAACAAGTACTGTGATATAGCAACAAAACACAGAGCTGAATGCTGTATGATGAAGAACTGTTTATTGTAATCCTGTCAATATATCATTGAGATGAGAGAGAGAGAAAGACACAGAAAGAGATTTTTAAAATTTTATATGAAGTGTGTGAGTTATAAATATGAGCCCAGGGAAATTTGTCCCTCCTGTCTTCATGCTGGAATATCCTCACTGCTGTCATTTTACAGCAGCACATATGTGTATTCTGCAGCTTTTGGGTGAAATGTTCGATATATGTCTGTTGGGTACAATCAGCCTACAGGAGATGTTAGTTCTGATGTTTCCCAGTTAATTTTATGTCTGGATGTTCTGTTCTTTGCTGAAAGTGGGGTGTTATGGTCCCCAACTATTATTTGTTCAAGTCTTTTTCTCCCACTAGTGTAATAGTAATTATATAAGTGGTGCTTTGGAGTTGGGTGCATATATATTTAGAATTGTTATATCCTCTTGTTGAATTGATCCCTTTATCATTATGTAATGACCGTCCTTATCTTTTTTTTTTCTTTAATTTCCTTGGCTTGAAGTCTATTTTGTTTGATATAAGTATAGCTACTCCTGCTTTTTTATGGTTTCCATTTGCATGAAATATCTTTTTTCATCCGTTCACTTTCAGATGGTACATGTCTTTATAGGTGAACAATAGGCAGCATATTGTTGGCTATTGTTTTGTAATCTATTGAGTCACTCTGTGTCTTTTAATTGGGGCATTTTCTGTTTACATTTAGGATTGTTATTGATATATAGAAACTTGTTACTGCCATTTTGTTCCTTTTTTCGGATTGTTTTGTTGATCCTTTTTTGCAGTCTTATTATCTTCCGTTGTGATTGAGTGGTTTTCTCTAGCAGTATATTTTGATTTCTCACTATATATTTTTAGTATGTCTCATAAGTTTTTGTGTAACGGTTACCATGAGGTTTACAAAAAACATGTTATAGTTATATCAGATTATTTTAGACTAATAACAATGTTGGTATCTAAGAAAAAAGAAAAATCCAAAGCCAACTCTATGCTTTGGTGTCATCTGCACCCCACCCCCTACACTTTTTGGCAACTTGTCGTTTCAAGTTACATTTTCTTTTCTTTTTTTTTTTTTTTTTTGTCTTTTTCGTGACCGGTTCTCAGCCAGTCAGTGCACCGGCCATTCCTATATAGGATCCGAACCCGTGGCAGGAGCGTTGCTGCGCTCCCAGCGCCGCACTCTCCCGAGTGCACCAGGGGCTCGGCCCATCAAGTTACATTTTCTAACACTGCTTATCTCTCATATGGTTGTTGTATATGTTAGTTTCTTGTTAGGTTTGTCCTTTAATCTTTATACTTATGATGTAAATGGTTTATTAACCACTGTCACAACATTGGAATATTCTGAGGTTGTCCGTGAACTTAACGTTACTAATGAGTTGTGTACCTTTAAATGTTTTCTTGCTGCTCCTTAGCTTTGTCTTCTTTCAGACTGAATACCTCCTTTTAGCATTTCTTGTAATGCAGGTCTAGTGTTGATGAATTCCCTTAGCTTTTTTTGCTTGTCTGGGGTAGACTTTATTTCTCCTACCTGTTTTTAAGGTTAGTGTTGCTGGATGCAGAATTCTTGGTTGATGGTCTTTTTCCTTCAGCACTCTGGGTACATCATGCCATTCTCTTCTGGCCTGTAGGGTTTCTACTGAGAAATCAGCTGAGAGACATATCGGGGCTCAGTTGAATATTATGTGTTTCTTTTCTCTAGCTGCTTTCAGTATTCTTTCTTTGTCTTTGTCTTTTGATAATTTGATTATGATGTGCCTTGGGGTGTTCCTCCTTAAACTGAAATTGATTGGTGACCTCTGATCTTCCTGTACCTGGATATTGTCATCTTTATTGACACATGAGAAATTTCCAGCTTTTATGTCCTTGAATATTCTTTCTACATCTCTTCCTTTTTTCTTTCGTTTGGACATGACAGTTTTACAGAGATTATTTCACTTGAGAGAGTCCCATATTTGCTGTGTTTGTTTCATTTTTTCTTTTTTCTTTTTGCTCCTCTGATTTGATGATTTCATATGTTCTCTCTTTGCATTTAATGATTCTTTCCTCAGTTTGATTAAGTCTGCTATTGGAGCTTTCTGTTGAGTTTTTCAGTTCCGACAATGTGTTCTTTGTTTCTAGACTTTCTATTTTTTTAAATTAATTCAGTTCCTTTGTCATGTTTCTCATTCTGCTCCAGGATTGTTTTCCAGATATCATTTAATTTTCTATCTGTATTTTCTCGTGACTCCCTGAACATTCTTAAGAAGTTTATTCCAAATTCTCAGTTAGACATTTCATAAATCTATTGTTACTTTGTGTCCATTGCTGGTGCTTCATTTATTTCCTTTGTTGGTGTCATATCTCTCTGTTCTTTCTTGATCTTTGTGTCTTTCTGTTGATTCCTGGGCATATGAGGAAACTGCTACCTCTTCTAGGTTTTATAGGTGTGCTTCGATGGTGATAGACTTTTACTAGTTAATATCAGAGCTTTGTCTCTGGCCTGTGGTTTTGGTTAATTCCAAAATGGGGGAAATTTGTGTGGGGACCAGCATGTGAGCTCTGTGGCCACACTAGATTGCTGCTTCATTGCTGGGGGGAATTCTAGCTTGGGACTAAGTCTTTACAGCAAACTACACCCCTGCAGTTCTATCACCCTGACGGGTCTCCACTGAGTGAGCCTGTGCTGATCGGAAGGCAGGCCCCACTGTGAACCCCAGTGTTTTCTTCCAGTGGGCCAGCATCCCTCCTGCACTACAAATGCTTCCCATGGTGTGGGCCGTGGGCAGGTCCCCTGTGATGACTCACTGGCCTCTGGGTGGTGCCTTTCTTCAGTCAGCTGCTGTCCCTCACTCCTATGTGGGTCCACAGGAATATTTACTGGCCAGTGTCAGTGATAATGGGCCGGCCCGTGGCTCACTCGGGAGAGTATGGTGCTGATAACACCAAGGCCCCGGGTTCGGATCCCATATAGGGATGGCCGGTTCGCTCACTGGCTGAGTGTGGTGCAGACAGTGTCAGTGATATTACTGGCCTGGTGGCTAGTATGGTGTGCCCCGAGGCCCTCTTCTCCCCTGCAGAGTATAGGCATCTTCACACAAAGAGCTCAGGCGTGGCTTTTGCTGGCTCCTTCTCCATGTGCTGCAGCTTCTTCTCACCTCTCACGTGGCAGCCCTGAAAGAGCTGGGACTTGAGATGGTCAGAGCAGTTTCTTTTCTCTTTGGCTTCAGCTTCTCCCACCTCCATGAGCTCCACAGGCTTTCCTCCTCTTCCCAGAGCTCCCGAAGTCCCAGGGTGGCAGTCTTTGATTTTTAATAGTTGTAAATTGGTCAATTGTGGGGGAGAGTGATGATGGGGACTGTCTATTCCACCATCTTGATGATGAAGTTGGTAGATATTGCTATGGTTTCATTTATTTTTCTTTTCAGTTCTTTGCTACTGATGCCAGCAAAATTTAAAATGTTGTTGCTTTCACAAATCAATCATAAAGATCTTAGAAAATTCAAAAATTTTCTTATAAATCTTTCAGTTTGGGTTAATATGCTCTTTTCACTCCATTAAGTTTGTAATTAAAATTCTTGTGGTTGAGAATTTTTGAAGAGTTCCTAGAGAAAGATTCAAATTGAAAGAGGGTTTTCATTGTTTTTAAAGCAATTTAACTATGTATTATATTTTTTAATTAAACAAGGTAAGTAGGTTTTAGTAAAGTTCTAAGTATATTTAGATGTATATGGACAAATACTTAAAGAAAAAGATACTTTTAAACTCTCTCGGTTGTTTTGGAGTCAACTGAACCATCCTTTATGCCAAGCTTTGGAGCAAAGTTTAAAAGTCAGGTAACTTAGGAAGAGAGTTCACCAAGTTTCACCAATTCTTTATCCGCCTTTCTTTTTCTCTACTTAATCCATTTTTGTGTGTCTTTATGGACTATCTGGAGTTAGTTGGGTTGAAGACCTTGAAAATCAGACCCAAGCCTGGAAAAGTAGGGAGGGATGGAAATAAAGGCAAGAAATGACTTTCCTCTCAGAATGTACATTCATTCAATTCCTTTACTAAGCAAATAATTATTGAATACCTACCATGTGCAATCACTGTACTCTCTACCAGGGATAAAGAATGGAAAGACATGCCTTACATAGTCTGATGAGAATGCACATAAATAGACAATTCCAATACATTAAGGCAATAATAATAATAATAATAATAATAATAATAATAATAATAATAATAAAGGCACAGTGGGAACATAGGCAAATGATCTCATAATATTTTTAAAATTTTAGGTAAATCCATTTTTTTAATTCTGAATTCCACACTAATGACACCCTTATGGTGTTTTTATTTTTATTTTTGTAGTTTAAGATTTATAGGAGTAATATATTCCATTGTGTATACATATCACATTTTTCTTGTTCAGTCATCCATCAATGGACATTTAGGTTGGTTCCAATTCTTGGCTATTGTAAATAAAGCTACAATATTATTCCACCATAAAAAAGAATGAAATTCTGCCATTTGCGGCAACATGCATGAACTTAGAGATTATGTTATGTGAAATAAGCCAGACACAGAAAGTGAAATACTGCATGTCCTCACTCATAAGTGGGAGCTAAAAGAAAGAAAGAAAGAAAGAAGCAAAAAAAGAAAGAACGAAAAGAGAAAAAGAAAAAACAATCGCAATAATTCCTTGAACTTTCAAAAGGAAAGAACAGAACTGAGGCCACCAGAGGTGGGAAAGAGGGAAGGGAACGGGGCACTTAGTGTGAAACTGGTAAAGGGCCACAAAAAATGATTACATCGTGTATTGTTAAATATATTAATTATCCTGATTTAAGCATTGCATATTGCATACAGGTATTGATAATCAATGCTGTACCCCACAGATATGTACAATCAATTATATTTCGATAAAAAAATAAAAGTAATATAAACTGAATTTTGATTTCCACAAATAGCATAGATCATATAATCACTTAAATTCTTCTATATCTGTTTCTCTTTTATGAAAATAGTTAGGCATATTTTCCCGGATGTGAAAACCTTAAGCTCATGAAATTCCTAAGTCACATTTGTCATGATCCTTAGTTAGTCCACAATCTAAACATAGCTTCCTTGCATGTGTGGCTAAGAAAAACCTCCTGGAGTCATCAAACACACACCTGCCATTATTTTTCTTTTAAAACTTTCTTTGCTTCATTCCCATTAGCACAGTTATCCATAGAGCAGACACAGTTACTTGGACAGATGACCCAGTTTCAAGTTTGAGATATACATTTCTCCTTGGTTAAGTATGGATGTTCTTCATATTTTCACAAAACTGGAGATGTAAAATTTATTAAAATTTACATATCTCATTTTATAATTTCTACAATAATTTGAAATAGCTCTCAAAAGTCTTCCAAAAGCAGGCAAATGTCAAATTAATATCAACAGAAGAAGATGAATAAACGTTTCAAAGGCAAATTAATTTCTAAGCAAATCAACAAGACTACTTAATAAAATGAAATCAACAACAGAAATTAAATTTCTAAGTTTAGGAACATAAATTGCATAAAAAATCAATAAAACAGAATATAAACACCAGGGCACTTCAAAAAGTTTGTGGAAAAATAGAATTGAACGATAATGGACATCTTTTCCTGTACTTTTTGTTTGTTCATTTGTTTAAATTTTCTCTTTTTTTAAAAAAAGACTAAGATCATAGAAAATATGTTTTCTGACCACAATAACAGAAGGAAATTTAGAAAACACAAGTGTGTGGAAGGTAAACAACACTCTCCTAATGAACAATGGATAAAAAGAGAAATCACAGGGAAATTAGAGAGTACTTTGAGATAAAGATCGAAGCACAGCATATCGAAATTATAGGATGCATGGCTCTTGCTGTGCTTAGAAAAAAACTTATACTTCTAAGCACCTATATTAAAGATAAGAAAAACCTCAAATCAGTAATGTAAACTTCTACCTTAAGGAGATAGAAAAAGTAGAGCAGAAGAGCAGACTAAACCAAAAGCAAACACAAGTAGGAAATAACAAAGATTATAATAGAAATATATGAAATATGGAATTAAAAACAATAGAGAAAATCAGCAAAACCAAAAGTTAACTTTTTAAAAAGATCAACAGAATTTGCAAACCTTTATCTAGACTGACCAAGAAATAAGAGAGAAGACTGAAATTACTAAAATCAGAAATAAAGTAGGGGCATTATTACATTGTCACTATGGCTCTTTTTGGTGGTAAGGCTTAGTTTCTTTCTCTTTTCTTTGCATTTTTGTTCTACTAGTGGGTTTTGTTCTTTCTTCTGTATTCATGGCAGTGCTTATCATTGTTTTGATTTCCAGATGCAGGACTTCTTTGAGAATTTCTTGTAGGGCTAGTCATTTGGTAGTAAACTCCCACAGTTTTTGTTTGTCTGGGAAATACACTATTTTTCCCTCATCTCTAAAGAATAGCCTTGCTGCATACAACATTCTTGGCTAGCAGTTTTTTCTTTTAGTATTTTGAACATATCATCCCATTTTTTTGGACTTTGGACTTTTCAGTTTAAACAAGACTTTGGAATGAAATGAATGTATTTGTAAGTGAAAAGTACATGAGTTTTGGTATGATTACAATATATTGAAATTATTTCTTCTATTTTATGCAGTGATTTTTATTTATTATGCTTTTTCCTCTTTTTTTTTTACTTATTTTCTGCCTTTTTTAGATTTGTTAAATTTTCTGTACTCACTTTTTCTTTCCTATTTTATTTTGTAATTTATAGTTTTTAGTGTATTTCAATAGTTGCCCTAAAATTTTTCATGTGCATTCTTGACCTAATAAGATCTAAATTTAATTAATATCATACAGGTATTGATTTTCCTCACACACAAATATGGTGACCTTAAAATGGTTTAATGCTTAATGTTCAACAAATAGATATGTTATTTTTCCTAGTAATTAGTTTCACAGTTTCTAACCCTCTTAAAATCAGTCCTCAATATATTATTGTTTTTGCAATCAATGCATGTATTGATTTACCTCTTTAACCGATTTCTTTGCTCATCTGTTTTTTGCATTCCAGTCCTTCCATCCGATTTTTTACTTTTTACTGAATTGTCATTGCTCTGTATCTTCAATCTTGAGCTGTAAGAAGTATACTGTCTGTCTTTATTGTCTGAAAATCTCTATTTCTCTCACTTTTACATAAGAGTTAAACTATATTACATTTCCAATATTTTTCTTTCAATAAAAAAGTATTTCTAAATTGTCTTGAGGCCTCTGTTACTTGTGTGAAAATCTCCTGTCAGCCTAATATTTGTTACTCTATAAATACTTAATGTTCCTTTTTGTTGTTGTTATAAAACTTTTATCTTTGTTTTTCAGTGTTCTGTTGTTTCATTGTGGTATGTCTGGGTGAGGGATTGTTTATATCTTGCTGTTTGAAATGACTAGAGGATGCTTCAGTTCTGAAAAATACTAATTAATTTTCTCTTTGAATACTGCTTCTTTTACTTCTGGGATTCAAAAAATATGTGTTACTTTATCACAACACAACAAAGGCTCTCACAGTCTAGCTGCTACCTAACCCTCCAGCCTTCACTGTCATAGTGCCGGTCAGCCAAAGGGCCTTCTTTAAATCACTCACACTCAGGCGCTCTCTTCTACTGGAGGACCTTTATCAGACTCTTTTCCGACAGACTGCTTTAACCATTCTTTTACAATTTGGCTTCAACTAATCCTTCAGGAATGCTTCACTGACTTTTCTGATGGGATCCTATTCTCCTCTTATAACATCTTGTATTCTTCAGCGCATTTGGGCAGTTGTACTTTTACAATGACAGAACCTATTTGAGGATCTAGCTAAAGTCAGGCCCTTACACTAGATTACCTGCTCCATGGTTTTTTTGCTTTGTTTTGCTTTGTTTGTTTTTGATTTTTGTTCTCATGGCATTTTATAGGCACTCAGTAAATAACAATGTAGATACTGAAACCAGACAGGAACTATCAAACCATCAGGGACCCTATGCGGTATTTGTACATCTCTGAAAATCAGCTTCACTTCCCTCACAATAGGAGAGTTTTCTCTCCTTTGCTACAGATGTTGAATATGATAAAAGGCTTAGGGTAGATAACCTCTCCAGGTGAAAGAGTACACTGTACCCATGAGCCAAGACTATCCTTGTACCTCTAAATTTTAAAGTAACAAC
The DNA here is from genome assembly GCF_027409185.1 of Cynocephalus volans. Taxonomy (NCBI): domain Eukaryota; kingdom Metazoa; phylum Chordata; class Mammalia; order Dermoptera; family Cynocephalidae; genus Cynocephalus; species Cynocephalus volans. The sequence goes on from NC_084461.1 coordinate 105,937,296, forward strand.
ACCTCAAAAATCAAATAGGAAAGAAAATGCTTTTGTTCACACATGAACTGAAGAAATAACACTCAATGCATATACTTAAATATTGCTGAGCTTCTCATAAGTACCAGTCACTATATTAGGCCTTTAGAATACAATAGAAAAAATAAATAAATAAGGGTCTTGCTCTCACTGAGGTTAGAATCTAGAGGGGAAACATTATACCAATACTCACACTACTTCTGAAAATATAATTTAAAATTATGTGGGTGCTTTAAATGAAAAAAGTAAGATTAAACATGTTAGTTTGTTTTATAATTGCAGTAGTATGGAGAAGGCTTATGTATTAGTCCATTCCTGTTGCTTATAAAAAATACCTGGAACTGGGTAATTTATAAAGAAAAATTTTATTGCTTTCAATTTCAGAGGCTGGAAAGTCCAAAGTCCAGGGAAAACATTTGGTGAGGGACTTGGTGGTGGCGATAGTGACCTAGGGATCTCATATGGCATAATATCTCATGTGCTCTTCTTTCAAAGTCCTCAGAAACACGCCCCTGACCACCATTATTATCCCATTCACGACAGCAAGGTCCTACAATCTGATCACCTCTTCAAGGCCCCACCTTTCAATTACCATATTTCCCACCCTCTTTACACTGTCACAATGAGACTAAGTTTTGAGAGAACATTCACTGAAGGCATTCTGCCCCAGGCCCCCCAAAACTCATGTACTTTTCACTTACAAATACATTCATTTCATTACAAAGTCTTGTTTTAACTGAAAAGTCCAAAGTTCAAAGTCCCATCTGTGAATTCAAAAGTAATTATCTAATTTCCAAGATACAATGGTGGGACAAACATATTGTAGATATTCCCATATCAAAAATGAGAAATAGTCAAAACAGAAGGTATAATAGGTCCTAAACAAGTCTGAAACCCTGCGGGGAAGGCATTAAATCTCAAAGCTGGCAAATCACATGCTTTGACTCCATCTTCATCCTCTGCACGTTGGTGCAGGGATTGGGTCCTCAAGTCTTTGGGCAGCTCTGCTTCTATGGCTTTCTTTGTCTTCAGCCATACTTTAGCTCTCACAGGCTGTTGTTGCATGCTGGAAGCTCTACAAGTCTGGGTCTCCATAGTGGTTCTGCTCCCACAGCTTCATAATGCATAGCACTACTGGGCCTTTTCAGCTAAAACTCTGACCCCACTCTCAGTACCAATTTTCCCTATTAGTCTGTTCCTGTTGCTCATAACAAAATATCTGGAACTTGGTAATAAAATTTATTGCTAACAGTTTCAGAGGCTGGAAAGTCCAAAGTCCAGGGAACACAGCCGGGGAGGGTCTTGGTAGTTGTGACAGCGACCCAAGGGTCTCACGTAGCAGAAAATGGTGGAGCAGAGAGAGACTACCCTCTCATGTGCTCTTCTTTTAAAGCCCTCCAAACCTCTCTCATGACCAACATTTTGAGTCTATTCACTACAGCATCATCCTACAGTCTGATCACCTGTGTAAAGCCCCACCTTTCAATTACCATAATAGGGCTTTCCACCCTCTTTACACTGTCACGGTAGGGACTAAGTTTTGGGGCGACATTCAACCCCAGGCAGATTGCTTCATGAATGACTCCTGAGTTAAGATTTTAAAGATGTGTAGCAGTTAATTAGACAAAGAGAAGTTGTCAGAGAATTTCAAGAAGAAATATTAATACGTACAAACTTCCTGTGGCATGAAGCCGACTACTAATTATGGAGGTCTAAGAGAAGACCGGAGACATTTGAGGACAATAATAAAAGGGAAATTTATTTGAGTTGAGGATGGAGAATTATTTAGAAGTGAGAGACAGTGATGTGCTGGAAAAGACTTCTAATGGCTAACAAGAACCAATCATTATATTTCTAGAAATGTTGTGAGCTGGTTGTTAAACACAACCATTATTAAAAAATAAAGCAATATAAACTTACAATTTAACAAATTAAAACAAAAATTTAAATTAAAGCCAAGAGTTTTCTAGTTATTCCTGGTCATTCTTAATTATATTACTATATTTTAATATTTTTGGTGCTTCTGAGTTTGCTTATTCTGTTATATCAGTATGGTGGAAACACTTAGAATGGTGTGTTACTGCACATTTCTTCTCAACCTCACATTCAGTGATGTTGCATTACTAACTTGCAATCAACCACAGTGGGATTTTACATCATGGAAACTGGCAAACCCTTCAAATCAAGACTCCCTTAAACTGCCAAGAACCAGTGTTAAATACCAGTACATCATTGAGACTATGCAGGACTTTGAAGGACATGTTAAGAATTGATCTTTATCACAGGAGAAGTGAACAGGCATTGAAAGATTTTAAGCAGGGAGTTGACAAGAGCACATTTCTATTTTTTTTAGAAAAAGTCACTGAGACTACAGAAATGAAAGGGAAAGCAAGGTGACTCTGGGTAGTTCATATGGTAAGCAATGGAGGCTCAGACTTGGATTGCAGAAATGAAAATGGGGAGAAGTGAATGAATCTAAGATATATTTAGGACCTGAAATAGAAAGACTTGTTTTCTAGGAGCCCTGGACAGAGGTGAGTGAAAAGGGTGGTGTCAAGAACAGTCTAGATTAATGACTATTGAAGTGGGAGGTTTATGTTGCCATTTGCTAAAATAGAAAACACTAGGAGAAATTTGTTGAATTTTTTGAATCTGATGAAACTGTTGGATTTGTAGACCTTCGAGATCTCCAAAGACTGCCCTCGTGACATTAGCCTGCCTGGCAGAATCAGTCACGTAAGAGCCCCATGAAAAAGATGTAAAGTTTCTATATTTTCTCCACCTTCTGATACTGGTGATGTTTTTATTTTGAGCTCAATCCTGCTATCATTTGTCAAAGAGCCAACTTCACAGTTTAACAGACTTAGGCCTGTGTAAAAGAAGAGGGAATAATCTCCATATGGAATAAATGGAATGGAAATGTGTGAAATGAAAGGACTGTCTCCTTACATACACTATTTTTAAAGTAACCCATCACTTTTCTGTTTTCATATGCATAATATTGCATGTGTTGTGGCTATGAGAATGGCCTCCAGGATATCCAACTGTAGAGAGCATAAATGTCTGAAGGCCCTGCTGCTGTGCTGAAATCCAACATTTGAGCAGAGCCACAAGCCTTTCCCTACCAATGACTGAATAGGGCAGAAATACTAAGGCAAGCCTGTTATGCGAGATGCCAGATTCCCCAATTGCCTTGCCAAACTTTCCTTAGATCTGCCTTGTTTAAGATACAACCAAACTTCCTTTGTCATAACCCTTCCCCTTCACTTGGGTTCGGACCTGCATCATGGTCTGATGGCTATGCCAGCCCCAGCCAACTCCCTGCCTCTTCCTTGTGTCTGAAGTAGGCCTTGAGTGGCTGTAATTTCCTACCACTCCCCAGAGTTAGTAGACATCTGCTTTTGATTTGTGTAGGGTTCCAGACCCAAGAGAATTCTCTGTCCACCCCCAGGTCGGATAGCTTTGGCTTCTACCTCTCCCAGAAGCAAAGGATCTTTGCCTGTGTCTTAGAGGTTCAAAGGTTTTTTTGCCCTCCTCGGGTGCATAAGGCTTCTGCTTGTAAGAAACAAGAGTCTGAGAAGTGGATGGAGTTTTGTGCCTGTATGCCAAAAGGGTCTCTTTCCTGTGTCTTCCCTCCCATCATTTTTTCACAGGAGAGGCCCATGGAAAAGAGACAATAAGCGAGTACAGATTACATTGTGTCTGGGGCTCCCAAGGATTCTAAATTGTCATGACAGCACATCCTCAGCCTTTCATTAGTCATTAGAGTTTTAGCTGTTTTTCACTTTGGCAGTTAATGCCTCTTTTTCCAAACAGTTGATGTGTCTTGTCTATCCTCAGAGGGCTTGAAACTCTTGACAGTTCAGTTCACTTGGTTGTATGGTGATCTCAGTTCTCTGATGGTCCAAGAAATGTTATGATTTTTACAGATTATCTGGCTCTTTCTCATTTTCAGCATGGAAGTGATGTTCTCCTGTACCTTTCTACATAGTAAGCAGAAGGGAAGTCCCCTCCTCTTATTTTAAAAAAAATCAGTTCTATTACTGCATCAGAATTCCAACTTTGGTGGGTACAGCAAAGTCAGGGTTAAAATGTATACATAATAGTAAATTATATTCTAAGCACATTAAATTATGTTATCAAAAAAATTATGAAACCATGTTATGTTGGCATTTTGTGTGATGGGGGCTATCCTGTAAATTTATAGACTGAAAATATTAAGCAGCAATGGCATGCACAGGTCAGTGTCAGTCAAGGCCTCCAGAGCAGATTATAGCTAGACAGAAAGAAATTGTTTCTACTAAGTTGGTCATTCTTTAACACAATTGCCTTGTCCTTTCCGCCAGGTGGTTGACCAGATCGATACCCTGACCTCTGACCTTCAGCTGGAGGATGAGATGACCGACAGCTCCAAAACAGACACGCTGAACAGTAGCTCAAGCGGCACGACAGCCTCCAGCATAGAGAAGATCAAAGTGCAGGCTAATGCGCCGCTCATTAAACCTCCAGCACACGCCTCTGCCATCCTCACGGTCCTGAGAAAGCCAAACCCTCCGCCACCTCCTCCGCGGTTGACGCCTGTGAAGTGTGAAGACCCCCAAAGGGTGGGGCCAGCTGTCAATCCCGTGAAGACCAATGGCACCCTACTACGAAACGGAGGCTTACCAGGTGGCCCTGGCAAAATTCCAAATGGAGATATCTGCTGCATACCCAACAGTAACGTGGACAAGCCTCCAGTGCAGCCTCTGATTCATAGACCTGAAAAAAACAGGTGTCCTCAGGCAGGGCCTCGGGAACGAGTACGGTTTAATGAAAAAGTACAGTACCATGGCTATTGTCCTGACTGTGATGCCCGGTATAACATAAAAAACAGGGAGGTCCACCTACACAGTGAACCTGTCCACCCACCAGGAAAGATTCTTCACCAAGGCCCTCCCCTCCCTCCTCCACCGCGTCTCCCTCCTTTCCCACTAGAAAATGGGGGACTGGGAATAAGCCACAGTAACAGCTTTCCCCCTCTCAGACCTGCAACTGTGCCTCCTCCCACTGCACCAAAACCACAGAAGACCATCTTGAGGAAATCAACCACTACAACAGTGTGATGTATGCCATTTTTAAAAAAACTTTAAAAAAAATTTTTCTATATTATAAACATAAAATAATAAGTAATGATCACTTTCTACTCAAGCAATAAAAAGCCCAAATATATTAATCCTGCATTCAGCAAAGTGGCATAAAAATCACCTGGTAAGTATGTGGTACATTGCTTATGTCCTGGGTACACATTATTTTAAATGTTGCATCATCAAAAACCACAGAAAAATGAAAAAATATGAATGCATTGTTTTTGCAATTGACCTATGACAAACTGTGACTTGCAGATTTCAAATATTTTGATTTGCCATAAGACATGGGATTTGATTCATTTTACTCATGCCTAACTCATCTATGCATTAATAACATGTCATATTCTTAACTTTGATATAATGCTTTTTAATAAGAAATTTTAATACTGAAGGACTATTTTATTATTTTTTTCTAAAGATGTTTGTCTCTAGTTTTGCATTATTAAATGCTGAGGACAATACCAAAAAGGTTTATTTTCTATACTATACAATTATGAATTATATGTTCAGCTATATATGTAATAAAATATTCTGGTTTGTGGAAATATCATTATGTCAATAAACAATAGTAAATATGGCAAAACAAAATGTTCCTCAGAATTAAAATGAAATATTGGTTCCATTTAATCCCATGTTAATATCATCAAAAATGGGTAGCAAATCAGACAAAGTTTATAGAAGATCACAGTGAATGTATGTCAGAATTTTCTACATTAAATATAATAACCCATGTCATAAATAGTACTTATACATTTTCATATTACATACCTCCATTTTGGTACTTCAGGAACCATCTCCTGAACCCCTTATGTTGCCAAACCTTTTAGACCCTCCCCACACTCAGCGTTCTTCAAGGACACATCATAAATCCATATGTTGAAGTTGTGGGATGTTTTTCCCCCTGCATTAGAAAGCTCTCTGCCCCGGTGAGGGAATCTACACTTATAGCGGAATTATAGGGGACAATATAGTTGCTTCTGGTGTTCAGCCTCGGCCTTAAGCTTTTTCACCTTAGAGTTGAAAGGTGCCATGGTTCTTTGCTGTTCCACTGAAGAAAGATGAGGGATCCTTTCCTTCTCACATCAAATAAATGTTCTTCTCTTCAGTCTCATTTTCTGCCTTAGGAAATTTACCCACCCATGGGCCAAGTTCACTTTCCACCTGCATTGATTCGGGCTGATGAAATGTTTTGCCCTGGAGTAAGAAATGACTTTATCTCCCCTAGAGTCATGGTGGGACAGGTGCCTGAACAAAATCAGTCCATTAAGTGGAAAGAGTAGAGGGAGTCATCTTTGGTGGAAATTTGTTTATTGTGAAACTTGATAAATAGTGCAGTGACATTTTCGAATATTTGGCTTTTGATCTCTGAACTTTAATTTCTGCTGCTCCAGGAAAGTAATCTTCAATTATATTTCTTTGTTGCCTTTTTCAGGCTATATCATGGTAATCTGGAAGACTGTTTTGAAACAGCTACCTATTAAAAGATGTGTTTTAGCAGTATTCAGAAAGAAAATAGGCTTTATTTTTCAAAGGAACAATCAAATGAATGAAAAACAGGGAATGTCATGTTAAACATTTACTCAGCATGCTTTCATTTCGTATGTGTTGGACACGAAGATAATACAAATAAAATAATTCAACTCTTCAGGAAGTTACAAAACAAAGAACAATAATCAAGAAAGGCTATAATCTAGAATTTATTAACTATATTATCAGTATGTTTAAGAGATATGAGCAGGTAAATAAATAATTGATTTGTTGAATACTGTAATAGTGTTTTCTGAAATTTTAATGCACACATTTAGTCTTGATATAGACAAATCTAAGGTTTCATCATCTTTCTAGACTTAAATAATTACTTCCTTTCACATGTCCAAGTGTTGGAACATTCGAGATTATAAACAGTCGTAGAAGACACACAGTTTTCTCCCTTCAGCCTATTTTCCTTCTTTAGCCAGTTACTATGACCTAACAATCACCCTACTTGAGACCTTGACCTTATTGATGTCTGGGGATCAAGCTGGATCTCAAGGTAGAGCTTTCTAGCAACCATAAGTCATCCATAGAGCAGATAACTTGCAGTAAAACAAGTTGAATAAGTTGAATCATTCAAGCTAGTTGAATAAGGACATTAAGCCAGATGCCTAGAATCAACCTCAGAGGTCCAATTCCATATCTCTTTCTCTAAGTGTAGACACAGTTGCCCAGTGAAAGACCATCTTTTTCTGTTTGATTTGTGACATTCCAAAACTACACGTGTTTTTATTCAACACATTTATAACTAACTACTAGCCTAAAAAGCTAAGTTCAAGCCCAAAACAAAAATGTCAGTTATTAACCTTGCTTTTTTATTACAGTTTTTTTTATTTATAATCAACATTAAATGTTAGATTACAGCAGTATTGGGACTTTCTTTTGAGTTTATTTACTTCATGTAATTTTATTTTTTCATTAATGTATGTAATATATTGTACCAATATATTTTCTTGATCAGCTGATGATTTGGCAACATTCATTGGAACTTAGTTATGCCTTCGAATATACACAAACTTGTAAAACATGGAAAGCATTTAACATAGACCGTCATAATATTTGCATGCAAACTAGTAATTACAGTGTCATAAGTGGCAGCGCAGTTTTTTGTAATCAGCCAATATTGCTTTGAAAATTTAAATTTTTAAGTGTGAGCTCTGCACATCATCCATTAAATCATCATAAAATGTGGTTTATCTTTCCTTTCTGAGGATGCCAAACAGATATGCTTTTCTCTGATTCTTAAAGTCAGCTGCTTTGCTTTTTTTTGTTTTTGAACAATATTCATTTGAATACTTTTATTGACATAAAGTGTGTACCACAGAGCAAGTGCTCATACTCCTTTGAAAATGGTGTGCCTGGGCCGGCCCGTGGCTCACTCGGGAGAGTGCGGTGCTGAAAATGGTGTGCCTACAGGATATAAAATGGTAATCCACTGCTTATGATAACATCCATTCATAATGTAAAAATAGAATATATTTCAAAAGACATGGTACTCCTTAGTTAAATTGGAATAGGAAAGGTTTTTGTGTTTTTGGTTTAGACAAAGATTGTCCCATTTTGGAGGTTATTGTATCTCGACTAATGAAAGGCAAAAAGAGAATAAAATTGACCAAAGTTCTCTTCCATCTCCCAATAGTTATAGAAGTTATAAAAGGAAATATAACATTTTTTAGGTCATGCTTAAAGTAAATATAAAAATATCTTCTCAAAAATACAAAGCCATGCAAAAAGAGAAATTTCTGACTCTTCCAATTTGATATTCTTATACTCATACCTCCCTCATTAGTTTAATAATATTCTGGAAAAAATGAATCTACTATTAGCAGAAGTGGTTTCATTAACCTAAAAAATCTCGTGTTTGAATTATAACTGCATCCTAATTATTTAATGAATAAAGGAATGGGGAACAGGATTATAAGGCTTTCTTTAGACAGATCTGTAGTTGTTTTTAGCATGAAAAGAGCAGCAGCTACACAGTCTCTGAAACAGTCTAAGATCTTTTATCTGCAGATTCTAATGATAGCTCTTTTTGGGTGCTCCTTGAAGAAAAATCTGAGTAGTTCTGCATGTAATTGCACTGGGAACGTTGTAATCAAGTCATGAATCACTGCCTTTACTGATCCCCCCCCCCATGGAATATATGCAATAATGTAATGCCAAGGTTTGTAATTATCCTAAAGATTCCCTTTCTCCTAATTCTCTTAATTTTCTTTCTTCTAATTCTTTCTCCTAATGTGTTGGCAGCATATTTTGTGATAATGTATGCTCAAAGTTGTAGCAAAAGATTACATTGTAATGTACTTTGATAAAATATCATGATTTCTAAGTGAGGAAGTGATTTATGAGCAATAGCATTCTGTAAGAAGCCATTTCACATAATTAGGTAAAGTTTGTGGAATCTGACAGTTACTAAACATTATCACAAGATTGCATGACATTTTGTGGGCCGATGTGTAGCTATGACACTATAAGTAAGTTTTTAGAGTAAACATTTTGGAGTTTTAGAATCATTAAATCATTCAAGTTGCATGATTCTGAAATAATGACAGATGTGATACTACCATTAGGAGCACACAGCAGGGCTGAACATAAAACTGCAGTTAGCTACATCTTAGTGGAGCAGCAGTTATGTAGGCTGTCATTTCATTTAAAGCACTTGGATTTATCATTCTGATCTACTGTGCAAAAACTAAAGTGAAACATAAAGATGCTTTGCAAATAACCCTCTTTTTAAAATACTGTTCAATCAACATGAGGTATAGAATTGTGTGAAGACCAAGGGAAAATAAGGAGGAAGTATTGCTTATGATTTATAACTTCTATACTGATCAAAGTTAGGTAGACTAATGTATTAACTGCTCTCTGAAACTTTACATATTTGTAATACTAACATATAAAATATGCATTATCCTAGTTGACAAGTGTGGAAATCCAGGACCTCTGCTTTTTCTCCCCACAACGTTACCATTTAATTGTGTTCTTCATAGCCCTGAACTTCGCAAATATTTCCTTTATTCTGAGCAGTTATTTTGACGCTTGAAAGGGGTTACCTAATGTTGTTTTGACATTCTTAATGTGCTTGATCTTTGCAAAATATGAAAGGGATTTCAGGCAATTTAGCTGCCATGTAAAATGAATGAGCCACTGAATAATGCGAGCCTCATTTTCTTTTGTATTATACCAGCAGATTCACCTTTCAGTTTTTTTTTTTTTTTCCTCTTAAGTTCAAAGACTATTATTTTGGGTCTTTTCCCTAAGAAGTTCTGATCTATAGTATTGATGCCACTGACCCTGAATGTGTCACTATCATCCACTGGTATTTCATTTGTGAATTTCATCTATTTAACATTGACTCCTAGAACTAAAAATAGCAACAGATCCACTCTGTGGAACCTCTAAAGAACCAGTGCATTAGAACTCTCTCTAATAAAAGTATTTCCATCTTTTTGTTATTAGACTATAGATATGTTTTTTCATTATTTGATAATGTAACTGTCAACTCTAACCACCAAAGAGGATTTGGACCAGCTAAATAAAACAATGTGTGCCTGGAGTAAGTTAGGGTTCATGGTGGCAAGACTTATGCTATCTAACCCTTATCAAGAGATTACTCTATTCCAAACACTCTTCTATGTGTTTTGCATGTATTACTTTCCCCTCATCTCATCATTTTTCCTTCATAACAACCCAATGGTTAGACACTATTATCTCCATTTACAAATGAGAAAACTATGGTGCTGGAAACGAGCTGCTCAAAATCTCAGAGCCAGCAAGTGACCAGCCCAGAATGTAAGGCAAGTGGTCTGCCTCTACAACCCACGTTCCTCCCACCTTTCAGAGCTGCCTGAGTCATAGACCCTAAATTGTGTACAGGTAATCTGTAGAGCAGAAAGGCATCATTTTCTGGAACTTGCCTGAGAAAGTTGTTAGAAGATATAAAATAAGAGAAAAATAAATGCATCTCTGTATTAGTGGATATAGACCAGACACCATGCTGTAGTAAGTAGCAAATAACCCTAGTATCTCTGAGGTGTCCAAGTGATTTCTTGCTTATTCAAAGTTCACCCTGGGTCCAGTGTAGTAGGATAGTAGTCTTTCAAACAGTCACTCAGCAATACAGGTTTTCTTGTCATATGGATCCAAAATCCTCTTTGAGGATCACCACAGCAGAGGAAGGGGCAACCAGAGAATCTTACCTGTGCTTTTACCTCAGACCCTGTATGCTTCATTGGCCAAAACTAGTCACATGGCTTTGTCTATATTCCCCATATGTGCAGAGAGGGAAGGAGATCTGGGTATGGTTGAGCCCCAGTCATGCCTACCATTGTTTCCAAAGGGGTGATTTTTTGGTGTGTTGTAATTTGAATATTTTATAGACTTTCATAGATTTCCTTCCTTTTAATTTCATATTACCTGATATTCATTTAATCTCACCATAAATTAGGATGACATTTTATTTTAAAGAAGGATGGAGAGAAAAGAAATAAATTTAACAATAGCCCCGCTAAAAGCTTGTAGGGGGAATTAACATTTACTTTGATGAGGGTTGGGTTTTACTACAGTCTTTAGCTACCATATTTGAATTCTGTCTGAAAATACTCACCAACCTACATTTTTAGTTAAACATTTCAGAATTACATATTAAATTTTTATTTGTCAAATTTCTGAATAAAGAAGTTTTCAATAAGTTTATAAATAATTCCCCCCCCCCAGATACATAAACTTAATTTGAAGATTCATACTTATCTATGCAGAATAGTCAAAGAAATAGGAATCCCTACTACGGAAATTTAGGTCACTGATGATGTAAATGATGTTCTGTCTCTATATAATATTAATCTAGGTGGCAGTATATTAGGGGGGAAAACATCAACTTGAAATCAAAAAACCTGATTTTGAGTCTCAATTTTCCCAACTCCTAAGTGTTCCTGATCAAATTACTTAATCGGGTCTGAGACTTGCTTTAAAAAGAAGATAATGGTGGTACTCTTTCTACCTAATGGGGCTGTTGAGTCATTATGTGGCTATTTGGGGCTCACGTAATCCTCCATCACAATGTAAGGGGCAAGGAGAGTAATATTGACATAAGGATGCTGCAATTGCACAAACCCCAAACAGACTTCTAAGACATCAGACTACAAGGTTCAGTTCTTTCCTAGGTAAAATGGATGAGACAACATGGATATGCAACTTCAAGATTTGACAAGTCTGCAGCCCTCAGTGTTATCGAAGAGACAGAATCACCAAATTATTCTACCTCATTCTTTGCATATGTCAGAAATGCCTCCCAAACTCTTATATCATCCTCTGGATTAGTTAACTCAACTTTATATGGCATTGTAGCTAATTACTATTTATTCTATGTTTTGTTTTAAATTGCATTTTGTTGTTCATATGGGACGAAAGCTCTTCTGCTGACAGAGTGGGTTACACACTAGCTTAGCTCAGTTGTATCTTCTGTTTTGTTTGGTCAAACTCCAACTCTTTCTCAGCTCATGTCTCTCTTGTGGTCACAAAAATAAGAACGATGTGCATTTCCCCTATTTTATTTTATCTATTCCTTCAGAACATCTTGATCCTGTACTTGTTCCCCAAATTGCATGGTTTTTTTGCATTTTATTCCACTATAGTAATACTGATACAATTATCTGTCCATCCCATCACCACCAGCACCCAGTTCCCTAACATTTTCCCCTAATTCCTCCTCTGAAGGGTACTAACTCCCAACATGTTGTTATGAGGCCCTAACTATTTAATGAATGCAAAATTACCTTACTAATAATAAAACTCAAACAAATGCAAATCATTTTTATTAATTTGTAACAGTGCTAGACAGATTACCTATGTTCCTTGGTAATCTGGTGGGTTGTTTTGTATTTCCCTAGGTATTTATTGCTAAATAATATTTTATTCACCTAATTTATGAAGTAATTATTAGATGTTTTTGTAGTTATTATCAAGTAAGTGTAATGATTTTTCTTAGAATCTTGCCAGTTCATATGTAGAATTCCCATTTTTTATTTATTACATTTTGTAAATTAGCAAGTCAGAAAATGAATGTGATAGAAATCCGAGGTGACGACAGTGAAAAGCACAGTTTATTAAACAGCCTTGACAAGTGTAGCTTAGTTTTAATTACTTATGATAATATGTAATAGCACATGAATAAATTCATTTATAGTATAATTTGTCAAAATAATTAAAGTCTAATAACACTAGGCCTCTATACACCTTCTATAAATGTTTATTCAAGTAAAAGATTAAGCCATCAAGCTTTTGTTTAAAAGAGAAAATATCTATGTTTGTCGTTAGAACATCAGCGAGATTTTTAAAAATCTGAGAAAGTATTAACTATTCCTTTGCTTTAATCAAAGTTTGTGATATATTTAAACACATATTTGAGTGAGATGCCTTTGAGTGGTGTGGGAACTCAAGTCCTATGATCACAGTGACTTATGGCTTAAGTATTAGGACATTAATATTGCCAATAATAGCTCAAAAATATCACCTGGAACCATTATTTTCTAGCAATTCAAACCACTCTTTACGACAGAAAGAGAGTATTTGTCATACATGAAATTCATGTCAGAGTATTTCAATTTATTTTACCTCCTTTTTGAAATTTCATAATTGTATCAAATAATGACTATTTTGCTTGGTATTTAAAATGCAGTACTGAAGTTGTGGCTTGTAACATATTTCTTTTTCTAAGTGGACTTATTATCAGTTATTATAGAGAATTAACATTAAAAATGGCTTCTCCATATGACTTCCCAATAAACCTTCCAATCACCCAAACTCCAAATTTCAGATGTATTCAGCTTTTCCTTCTCCTTTGTTCTTTTTATCCAAGTAATTTTAATTTGGGGGGGGGGATATCTTTCTTTGTAAAGTCACTCCCAATGACACTCTCCTTATACAGAATTTTATCTTTTCCTTATCATTTGCCACCTGCCTGGCCCCTTGACCTCTTGCTGATATACAACAGAGAAGTTTTACTCTCATCATTTCATCAGAATTTTGATGACCTACGATCATCTGCCATTTAAAACTCTTAACTGTGGGCTTGGCAGTTCTAACAAGAATCCTTCCAAACCTACTTTTACATCCTTCTAATCTTGGAAGCCCAACACTGATAAGACTGCTCTTTCCAAGGGGTCTAATTACTGAACCCCCTGACATGCCTTGTTGTCTATTGCTGTACCTTCTCTTGAACTTGTAGCACCAGCCTGAAATAACTTCTCATTATTATTACTATTAGTATTTAAATCTTTCTCTATAGATTTCCACCATTTATCTGAATCCTTCCCTAACTTAAAACAGAACAGAAAAAAGAAAATCGAATCACAGTGGTAAAATGGATACCACACAGGTAAAAATTCACAAAACAGAATAAAACATGCATATGGAAAAATAACCAACTAGTAATTCAATAAATATATATATTTTATTGATTATGAATATTCACGATATACAGAGCTGATTGTCATCCCTCGTGCCCAAGATGTGAAGGTCAGATCCATACTGGCAGCATGCCCATTACCACAAATTGCGATTGTACCCCATGTCCCCCACCGAGTTATCCCCAACCTCCCTCCCCATCCCCCTTTCCCCTACTCCCGTTTATATCCCTAGGTGTGCTCTCCTCCTCTGCAAGTCCAACAAACTACTGTGGTCTTTCTTTCCTTCCTTCTTTCTCTCTTAGCTCCCACTTATGAGTGAGGACATGCAGTTTTTATCCCTGTGTGCATAATGGACACTTGATGGTACACATTTATGAGGTACAGAGTTACATTTCAATACATGTATACAATGTGTGATGATCAAATCAGGGTAGTTACATGTTCATCATTGCAAACATTTATTATTTCTTTGTGATGAGAGCATTACATTTTAATACTGTCTTCTCTTAAGTTAGTAATATTATTAAAATCAGTGTCTACCATATCTACTTTTACTAAGAAGAAACCACAGATTACTGGAGTTGAAGGAATTTAACAATGATTAAATTCAATCCCTTCACTTCATAGATTGTAAATTGACTACCAATAGGCTGAATAAACTTGTGCAAAGTCATGCACAATGTAAGTTTCCTCACTTGATCTAAAACTCATTTCTATTAACTTAAACAGGAAGTTCTTTATAGAAGATGGATTACTACATATTGGTGTATTACAATCAGAATCTTGGCACAGAAGAAGAAATAAGCAAGAAAATTTGATTTAATTATCTAAACTGCTGTTACATATGCAGAAAGTGCTCAGTAAAAAGAAGGGAGCGAAGTGCAAAATAGTGAAATTAAAAAATAAACTCTCACCACCAAAATATAATAAGTGAGGTGGTGGATATGTTAATTAGCTAGATTTAGCCATTTCCAGTATATAGATATTTCAAAACAACATGTTGTTCTAGGGTCTTCAAAAAGTTCAGGGAAAGATTAGTGTTATCTTTTAATTCCATTTTTTTCTATTTTTACATGGACTTTTTGAAGTTCCTACATGATAAATATATACAATTTTTATTAGTAAACTTAAAAAAATAAGCAAACAAATAAAAATGTTTAATTAAAGAAATAAGGAATCAAAACATTGTACTTAAAAACTAACCTAAACACAATGGAGTAAAATGAAGGGTATGCCCTTAAATTAACATGTAATACTTTAGTTATACTTTTTACCACTTAGATTAAGATTATAATGTATATTTTCATTTTTTTTTTCCCACACTAACTTAACGTGGAGAAAAAGCTGCTCTTTACTCCCAGGGATGTATATAGCTGATCAGATTTCTGAGAGACAGGTCTGCTGTATAAATGTTCCCAGGAGGATGGGGCGTTTAGTTAGGTTTATATCTCGTCATTCATTCGTGTGCATTTAAGATCTATCTCATCCTCAACTCTATCCAAATCACTATGGGGATGTAGATGGGGCAAGAATGAGTATTCCTGGCTGGCGAGGATCTCAGTGTTAGATTCAAAGGTAAAAATAAAGAAGGTAAATACAATTTGCAACTGGAATTGTACAGATGGGAATCTCCTTAAACCATCCTAAAACTGTCCACTTACTGGAATAAACACAGAGTTATATGAGTTTTCTTCCCATTGAGAAAATTCTAATAGTTTTTGCATGGTTGTGTTCAGTATTTACATAAAATTTATTTTCTAAGCCTGGAGAACTGAAGCCTCATGTTTCGTTTCCTGTAGAGTGCCTTTCATGCGGACTGAATACAGGGCGTCCTTTCTGTTGTGTTTGATGAAATCACTTTGGTGAAGATAAAGCAGCCATTTCGATATCTATTCACTGATGGAACATAAAATGAATAATCAGGTGTAAAGTGCTTTATTGATTATTGTTTCCTATTCTCATAGCTTTTTCTATTGCTTGTATTTAATGCATTGTTCCTTGCAATGTTTGGGGAGGTTAGAGTGAAGTTTGAAAAGACTTTTATGTCTGTGTTTCCCTGTGCGAGAGTTTCCATACCAATAGTTAAAAATTGTGGCATTTACTTAGCTTATAGTTATAAACGTTAGTCCTCATAAATCTCCTAAGCCATAAAATGAGGGAAGCTATTCTGGATTTCTTGTAACCTAAGGCTGATATAAATAGCTGCCAATTACCTGATACATACTAATCCTTTAAAGAACAAGGAGATGGAATTGGATTTGGTGGTACATGTACTCCCTCGATATATTTTGGGAAATTTTCTGTAATGAGATGGATACTGATGATGCAGCTGGGCTTAGGCAGGGAAACATAATTATGGGGGTGTTTTCCACTGTCAAAATTCAAACACAAAAGCTAACATAAGAAGACTTTCTCTTAAGAGAACCCCAGTTCTTAGACTCCTTTCTAATCTCTGTAGATAAACAGCTTCTTAAAGAAGGAGTATGGGAAACAAAACCCCTTGAAGAGAGATAGAAAGTACACTTCTAGATTCTGCGCAGATAGTGCTGTGGAAAGCAGAATTCCCATCCAATCTTGGATCTTGGAAATGGGCAGTGACGGTGGTTGGGGACAGGGTTTCTATGACTGTGGGAAACTGACTCCATTGGCTTTAGTTTCTTCTCTTCTTTTTCCTCATTTCCTGGCCTAGGAACGTGTTGCAAATCTGAAAGAATACATATTCCTATAAAAGTGTGCTGCTACTTGTGCCAAAGAGAACATCATTTTATTTTCCAGATGGAGAAATCAGCAAATCTTAGAATATATATTCTAAAAATTCTTAGCATTTTATGGTATAGAAACTAGAGCAGCGCTGTACTCAGGAATACATTAGATCTCATGAGCCTATTTCCTTGCTTTTCTATACACAAGAGTAGTTCAAAAATCTCATGAAAAGATTAGTATTATCTTTTAATTCTATTTTCCACGTCGTATACCAATGTGGACCTCAGTTCAGATCCACACAGGAATCATCTGGGAAGCTTTACACCCTTAAATCCATCCTGGAACAAGTAAATCAGAAGCTCTTTACAGTGAGGCTCAGACACTAGCAGGTTTAAAATTACCCAGGTGATTCTAGTATATCAGCAGGATTAAGACTCATTAAATAATGCTGTACAGAAAATGATACATCTGATATTATTTTATCTTAATTACAATAGCATAAAATCAGAACTTAAGCCTATTTAACCTTTTTTCATCATATGTGCATGAGACAAGAATGTGTTTAGAAATCTATGTTTTAAAAAGTTTATGTAGAGTGTTAAAACCTTATTTTACTTAATACATCATTAAAAAGTAATTAATTCCTTTGCTAGAGATCTATGAAAGTTGACTTCCATGTATTACCTTACCACTCACAGCTTCTGTGGTTCTCTGTCTCAGTGTCTACTCCAAAAAGAGGAAAGTAAAATTTGGCATGAAATTGTTATAAAGAGCTAAGTTTGAATTGTGTACATTTTAAGAATATTGCTGAGGTATCAGTAATGTGTTATTCTAATTATATGAAATAATTTATTAACAGCTTTTATTCAGATTTTCTGATGCTGCAGTTAATCTAAAGTACTAAGTACAATATCCTGATATTGTCAGAAATCTTATATTCTCCGTGATCTCCCTCCAATTCTACTTTCTATAAGTCACATTGATTAATTATAATAACCTTATATATATATTTTCCACAGTGCTGTAAACAAACTTTAAGTATCTGTTTATCTTTTTTCATTTTTATTCTAAGGAAGTAGAAGTCAATTTTCAGTGTTCAGGAAAATGATATACTTCATAGCCTCTTCTATATTTTCTATAAATTACATTTTTTTCTCTATAATCAGCTTATATTTTTCACACTAGCTTTAACAAACTTCAAACTTTTCTTTATTCTTTTGTTTTTATGCTCTTTGGCTAAATTAGCAAAAGTCATTTTTTGACATTCAGGACATAAGCTAACAATAAGGACACAATAATCATTTAAAGTATTTGAATTCAATATTAAATATTAAAGATAGCAACAACTGTAAACAATTCACAGTGCTCTTCTCTGACACTGTGGAAATTATTCTTGGAAATACATACTGTCTGTTATTAAAGGTGAACTGGAGTCTGGCACAGGATGATGTGGATAGAAAGAAATTGTAACACATCATAACCTGAAAAAAATATCACGTATTCCAACAGAAAAAGATCTGGTATGTCATTGATTGCTTATTGCATAACAAAAAAGTCACCTTTAATGCAAGATACAATGCAAATTTTTGATAAAGTTGCTTTAAAAAAACATATTTAAAAAACATATTTAAAAAAACAAATATTATTCTCCTTTAACAGTCATATAGCAAAGTTCACAGAAATATAATCTAATTAAAATGGGTATAACAATGGCTCCAAATGGACTTCTTGGTGCTCCCAGTAAAGAATAATATGGGCAGAGACCATTTTTATATTCATGGAAATAAAAATGACAGTGATTCATATGTTTTTATTTTGTACTCATAGAGGGACTTGGAAGAAGGGTTTTTGTTTTGTTTTGTTTTTTTGTTTTTTTAGTTTAACTTTGGAGTACCTTTGGACTAAAATGGGCTTTAAGATTTTACATTTGATACTTGCTGAGCATGTCATCTTCATGCCTCCTAATGCGACAACATTCAGATATTCTTGCTTTTATCAATGATTTCATCAGTCCCTAAGGAGGAAACTTGCAGTTTGATTTTGGGGACATAATATTTCCTCTCTCTGCTTGGAATCAATGGTGACGACAGGGCATTTGGGCTGGAGACCTTATGTCTCATCTGGCTAGGCTGCAGCTGTCAAAGTTCCATCATAGTTATTGGTGCTAATATGTAGACCATTCAAGCCAGCTCAGCGTATGCTGGAAATAGAACTTGCTGTTACGTTTCTGGAGTCTGTTCATCCATTTAAACACACACAAACAAACACACACACACACACACACACACACACACACACACACACACACACACAGACACACACACACGACTTTTTTGTTGTTGTTTAAACTTGTTTGGCTGCCATATCATACCACTATACCCGATCTTTGAAAAGAGGCATTTGGGATTTTCAGGCATCTCTATTCAGAGAATTCTGTGGTTTGAAAGACAGGGGCATGGAGGAAAAGTAAAATTTATTAAGCAACCATTGTATGTAATGTTGACTATTTTACGTATGCTACTTTATTTAATCTTTATAACAATCCTTGTCAAAGAAAAATTATATTGAATAGGTTAAACAGGCAAGGAAGACTATTCACAAGTAGCATAATATTAGGACTATTTCAATAAGGGAAGAAAATTGCACTTGGCTCTGCTGAAACAAAACGCAGGTGAGTTTTTAGCCCGGAGGTAAGCCAGTGGAGAGGATGTTTGGGGGAAAGTTGGTCAATATGATTCAGCTGATTAGGCTATCTGTGTTTGCTAATTAGTGCTTATCAAAGTTAGGCTCCTACCCTCCCACAGAGCTTGGGTGATCTTAAAAGAGCAGAGAACATCTGCAATTGAAAATTTTCTAAAGTAAATGCTCTAAGAAAAAGAAGGTCAGTGCTCTATACTCTGGAAGTAACCCATATAAAGTTTAAAAGAGTTTAGGGTAACATTAAGACGATCTTGTTCACCCTTAAGGTATGTTTACTCCCTTTTTTACTTACTGAGGGACTGAGGCTTCTAGATGTTATGTTTCTTTGCCCTAGGTCTCGCAGCTTTTAAGTGACAGAGTTGGAACTTAACCATAATTCTAATCTGCTCCAAAGCTTGGACCTTCCCAATACAATTCAGGCTTGTAAAAATCCCAGGCAAGAGGAGAACACTGACCCACTTAGGAGGGATTGTCAAAGAGTGGGTCCTTAAATATTTTCACAAAGCTCTTCCATCTCCTTTAGGGAAAGGAAACTTCTTTCCAATGAAGCTCTGTTCACTTAAAACTATTGTATGCCACATGTTCTAGTTTTCAGCTATCTGAATATTCCATTGACTTAAAAGTAGATACAATTTTAGGGAAGGAAGACTCACTGAATCTGCCCGACTGTTATGTTCTTTATTTCTTTTTTTTCTTTTTTCTTTTTTTTTTTTTGATTATTTTATTTTATTTTATTTTATTTTTTTTTAAATTTTATTTTGTCAATATACATTGTGGCTGATTATTGCTCCCCATCACCAAAACCTCCCTCCCTTCTCCCTCCCCCCCTCCCCCCAACAATGTCCTTTCTGTTTGCTTGTCTTTATTTCTAATAAAGGCTTCTTATCAACTGCAAGTGATTTTTAGGATATCTGTGAAATAGCTTTAGGAAATTTTTCTTTACCCTCTGAAATGAAAATTTGTTCTGCAGGACTCATGAGTTAAGGCACAATTTTTGATATCAGAAGAAGAAAAGAAGAGTTAAAGAAAACAACTTCAACTATTAATAAAGAGAGTTTTTCATTAAAACCTCAAGAAAAACAAGGTGTGAAAAAGTTGTCAGGGACTCTGAAGGACAAAGGGCAATTTTCTTACATATGATAATTAGGCTTGGCAGCTGGGAAGTCCTCCTGGGCTCAGATCGCTGTGGTTGGCTTATAAACCTGTGGCCAGTGACACCGAACTCTTCCCAATTGGTTACTGTTTGGTTTTTAGCTTCTAAGAATGAAAAAAGAAAAAAGTATAAATTTTCCTGCATGGAATCAGTGTCCATAAAAATATTTATGTTTTTTTACTTTAATAATATTAGTTATGATTTTTAATTTATCAAATGATAACCATCTAATTTTTCAGTGCTTCTGATGACAGCAAAGACACTTTTCACCCCCTTCCCCTGTTAAATCTGCACTTGAATTTAGTAACTATGAGGTTTATACATTAACAGTCATGCACTTACTGTTAAAAAACGTAGTCTATGTTGTTCATTATTTCTTGCTTTTAATCTTAAGATGCATGAGGAAAAAAGCTCCTTTTTTGATAATGAATTTATCAACAGCTTAGAAAATTCCAATCATTTACTCTAATCATAGCTATCAGTTATTTATCTCAACTTTTCAATAGAATGGTGATTACTTGTTTTTCTTCTGTTTAAATTGTTATTCTCTTTTATAATAGCAGTAATGAGCTCCTGGTTGGATTTTAATTGTCAGGAAATGATTTCCTTAGGATACCTTGCAAGAAATTATCTCAAAACGTCTTTACTCGAATGTGCCAATGTTCTGCTAAACCTCAGACAGGAAAAGCTAAAAATGTTATTATTGTTGAGGAAACAAAAGGGAAAAGTGTGAATGAGACACTTGTGATTTTATGAGTTACTAAGAGCAATTATCAAGTACCATAGACACTAAGAGAAAGATTTGTGGTTTGTGTTAAGCACGTCTATTTCAGGATCCTACCCTAGAGCCAAAAGGAGACCAGAATTAAACTATATGTACATGCACAGCTTCAATTTTTTAAGAGTTTGGAAAAATAGAAAGCAGAATTAAAGAAGGTGCCTAAGCATTATCAAACACATTTAGTTTAAATTAGTATTTGGTTATAATGGTATCCCCTGGCCATTCTTAACTGATCATCTGTAAATGATGCCAATACTTGCAGGGAAATTTTGCAGAAAAGAATAATTGTCTGTTCAAAATGTCTCCTGGACTTATTTTTACTCTTTGGCACATTTCTTTTTAAAATCCTTATAATTGTATGTAATCTTATATATGATGGTCTCTTTCTGGAAAAAGTATATACTGAAAAGAAACAGTTTTTATTAACATTAAAAAAAATCACATAAAACCCTTTGATCTTAGTGTAATGTTTCAAAACAAGACAATAGCTTGATTTAAACTGTTTTGTTTATGGTTTGTTTTACAATTTGTAGTATCCTTTTACAAGTTGATACATTTAAAGGTTTTGCACTTTTTCATACTTCTAGAAGCAAATACCAATTTAGAAATATCATAACTTTCTTGAAATAAGGATTCTGTTTCTCCCGCAATCATGGAGTCTGAATTATACGTCCCACCAGACACAGTCCAATGAATAATGAGGTCTCACTGTGCGGTTCTCCCAATCTGTATTTTGGAAGTAAGCCTTATATTTTACATTTCCCTATACAGCTTTATTCTTTCAGGTGATTTCTTCAAGTGGATTACAAAATTTTTTAATTTTCAAGAAGAATAAACTTTACAAAAGTAAACAGACCATAACTTGATGAACTGTAGGGGAATAGAACACTGGGATGTCACTTATTTGGATGCCCAGCTCAGTTTAGTTCTCATTAGCCCATCCCTACTCCATTTCAGGTAGTCTTGATCCGTGTCCTGGTGAAGTTGGAGCAATAGAAGCTCAAAGGTGCGGATTCCTGTTAGGCCCAATTGTTAAGCAAGACCCAGTATTGCTGTGGCCCTTAGAAGACTTAGAAATAGATGTTTTAAAATGTAGGGATAATTTGGACCAAATTCTCATTAAACATGAAGAAATGAGAGCCTGAGAAATGTAGAGAGTTTTCTCTAAGGTCTCCAGATATCCTATGAGTACAGGAATCCAGGATGCTTGACTCTAGTGAAGTATTCCATTGCACTATAGCATCTTTTCCCTATTATTCCAAAGGTAGAAAGTGAGTCAGAGACAGAATTTTGTGTATGGGAAATGTATCAGAAGCCAGCATAGAAGTGATTTGAGTGCACTCACTGCTGGCCCAATGCAAAGTAAAGGCAAGTTAAGTGCCTTTTTTCATTTCCCAGAATGTCGATGGGTGATTCAACAGGAACTCAAAAACTCAGTTGTAATCATGGAACAGGCTGCTAATGAAACAGAAGTTGGTTCTTTGTGTAACAAGAAAGCAATAGGGATGAGTGGGGAGAAGCCTTTGAAGACTGTCATGGGCTACAGGTACTCACGCCTTCAGAGACCATTCCCACATGACATCACAGGTTAAAATACTTCCACATCCTGCATTAAACACAATTCGTTTGCACTTAAAATTTTAGTTGGGATTTTAGAATTTGTTCTTGAAATTATTTGGCTAAAACTGACTGATTTAATTGACAATAATTATAGGCCTATAATGTCTTCAAAATCACAGATAAGGGTACTTCAAAAAATTAATGGAAATATTTGCATTATCTTTTAATTATATTTTTCCACAAGCTTTTTGAAGTACTTTCAGATACTTTATAAACAGAATTACATAGAGATTTTTTGCCAAGTGAGAAAGTTGTTTTCAAATATAATACATTTTATATGAATACTAAGTTAAGATGAATGAAGTTAGCGTAACGGTACATTTCAAAAGCTTGCAATTAAGTTTATTAACTTTATTTTTCAAAGATTATTTTTTGATTTATCATTTTCTTGGTAGGGAAGAGAGTCTCAAAATTGTTGTTAGTTACTGAAAATTCCATAGGCTCTGTCACTCTGCCCATAATATCTAATGGAAAAAATACCCATAATGGGATCAGGTGGTCAGCAAAAAAGTATTAGGACCTTCTAAAATCATTGAAATAAAAAAAATACATAAAACACTTAGCATGATAGCTCATTCACCTTACTCCAAGTACACTCTATCCCATTATGAGTACAGATGTCTTCATAGCACTTATTACTGCTGTATTAGTTATCTATTGCTGCTGTAACAAAGTACCACAAAATTAGTGGCTTAAAACCACACAAATGTATTATAGTTCTAGTATGCAGAAGTCTGAAATGGGCTTCACTGAACTAAAATCAAGGAGTCGGCAGTGCTGCATTCCTTTCTGCAGGCTCTAGAAAAGAATCCGTTCCCTTGCCTTTGCAGCTTCTAGAGGAAGCCTGCATTCCTTGGCCATGGCCCCTTCCTCCATCTTCAAAGCTAGTAATGGCTGGTTGAGTCTCACATTGTATCACTCTGATTCTGGCTTTTCTTTTTCTTTTTTTTTCTCTCTCTTGAACATTTAAAGGACTCTCGTGACTACACTGGGCCCACATGGATAATCCAGAATAATTTCCTCATCTCAGTGTCAGTAGATAGCAACTTTTGTTAAAGCTGCAGCCTTAATTCCGGTTTACCATATAGCAACATATTCACAGATTCTGGGGATTAGGATGTGGATATCTTTGGGGAGCCATTATTCTGCCTAATGCAACTACAATTATTTTACTTATTTGTTTACTTGTTTCTGTCTGTTTCCTTCCACTACAATATGAACTCAGTGGAGAGTAGTAAGCATGTCTGTTTCTTTCATTTGCTAATGATCAAATATCGATTGAATGAAAACCGAATAAATGAATAAAAAATTACAAAGGCTCTAATGTGCTGTTTGTTATGGTTTTGGGGTAGCCAATTATTACTGCCCCCCTATGCTGATTACATTGAGAACCATTTGAAATTTACACAAAGGTCCAGCAGGAAGATATCAGTATGTCATCTTTATTACTGATAAAAGCTAGGTTGGAGATCTGGGCCATATAGTCCTGGAGATAAAACTCTCTTGGACTGGACACTCTTTGTCACAAGGTCTGAAGCTTCCTGAAGCTGGGCTGGACAAAGTCTTGCCTCTGTTACAGATGCATAAGAGACAGTCCATGAGATAGTCCGTAGTCTGCAAAGAGGAGGGGGCTGAGACAAGTGTGATCACCCCTTCTCCCAAGTTCACCAATCAGATAACTCAAAGTTCTCCTCGCAGTGAGGCATGAGGGGGTTGTAGAGAGGCCAGGAGTGTTACTATATGGAACCCCTCCTATGGACGTCTGAGGTGATAGGAAAGGCAGTTTCCTTTCCCATTCCCCCACCCAGAAGATTCTGTGCTCTAAGATTTATTTATCCTGTATAAATGCAAGTGTGTACCCTTTGACCCACATCTACCCATTTCTCCCCCTCCCCAACCCTGATAATCACCGATCTACTCTCTCTTTCTATGTATCTTTTTTTCTTTTTTGTTTTCTTTCCTTTTTAGATTCCACATATAAGTGAGATCGTGCACAGCAAAAGAAACAACAAAATGAAAAGGTAGCCCAAGGGCTGGGAGAAAGTATTTGTGAATTGTATATCTGAGAAGGATATAATATCCAAAATATATAAGGAACTCATGCCACTCAACAGCAAAAAAATAAGTAACCCAATGAAAAAAATGGCCAGAGGACAAATATAGACATTTTTCCAAGGAAGACATACAGTTGGTCAACAGATATATGAAAAAGTGCCCAAGATCACAATTATCATTAATCATCAGGGAAATGTGAATAAAGACCGCAATAAGATATCAATTCACACCTATTAGAATAGCTGTTATCAAAAAGTCAATTGATAACAAGTGCTGGTGACACTGTAGAGAAAAGTGAGCCTTGTACACTGTTAATGGGACTGTAAACTGGTACAGCCATTATGGAAAACAATATAGAAGTTCCTCAAAAAAAAAAAAAATAGAACTACCATATGATACAAAAATCCCTCTTCTGAGTATATCCAAAGGAAATGAAATTGGCACCTCATAGAGATGTCTGCTCTCCCATTTTCATTGCAACATTATTCACAATAGCCAACGTATGGAAACAGTCTGTGTTCATGGACGAATGAATGGATAAAGAAATTGTGAGGTATATAACACATACGAATACACACGCGCGCACACACACACACACACACACACGGAATGGGATATTATTTAGCTTTATTAAAAAAAAGGATTGGTAAAGGGCCACGGAAATCGATTACATTATATAATGAAGAATACACTAATTATCCTGATTTGAACATCACATATATTGCACACAGATATTGATATTCAGTTCTGTACCCCACAGATATGTACAATCACCTACATTCCAATAAAACTAAATAAAATGAATAAATAAAGGAGATACTGCCATTTGTAAAAACATTGAAGAAGCCGGAGGACATTATGCTGAGTGAAATGAACCAGAAACAGAAAAAAAAAATGCTGCATAGTCTCACTTATATGTAGACTCTATTTTCAGACTCTGGGAAACATATTCTTGTAACCTAGTTACATAAATGTAGCACACTATATAATCTGTGCATATTCAAAGCTTTTAACTTTCATGGGCTGGGAAAAAAATGTCTTGACCACTCTATAAATGCTTTCAGGTACACAAGGAAAAACTTTTTTTCTAATATAAATAAGACATATTTAATATAAAAATAAGAGCATTATTTTTATGATCTTGGTAGTTCTCCATTTAAAAAATGATAAATAAAATCAATACCATATATAGGAAGTTGAAATTCAAAATCTTAAAAAAATTTTGAAGATTTGATCTTAAAACTTATATAATTAAGCAAATTTATATTGTAGATAAGCAATCTGAGTCCAAAAGGTGGTAAGTAGTTTGCTCAAGTTCCCACCTCCCCACAGTGGGCAGAGCTGGAACTTGGGACTTCTACTCAGTAGTTTCTCCCCTTTACCTGTTTCTTTTATAGTACATCTCTTTTTTTACGTGATATAATTTTGAGATTAATAATTTTGAGTTCATAGCATATGAATACTACAAAAAATACTTGTAACATTTAAGTATGTAACACCACAATTAATCAATATGAATATATTGAGTGCTATACAAGCATTCAAATCTGCCTTGACATTAGTAAGCAATATTTTTTCCAAGCAATTCTACTATATCAAAGCCCAGATTACATGAAAAATCTTTTCTCTAGCCAAAGTTTTGATACATTTCCAAAATCTATGAGTCTTCCTAGTGACTTAGGTTTACATAACTGGTATTTTATAATTAGACAGTAATCATAAAGAAAAATTCTCTCACTTAATGTGTTACTTTTTTTCAGGTAAACAGTTTCTTCTTTGTGCTACATATATTTTTAATACTATATTAAATAATAATATTAAGTCTTTAAAATAAATGGCCATAGAAATAAATGACATATGTTATTATTATAGACAATGATTAATTCTGAGCAACTTGTTAGAATTTTATTAAAATCAAGCATTGAAGTGTGAAATATAAAATATATAATTGGAACTAGTTTAGTATTCTGAGAAAGAAAGTGTTATGATCAAAATAACTGCTTGCCAGAATTGACCTGCGGTGGGAGGTATAGAAATTGTATGGGTTGCCTGTGTCTAATCTTCTATAAGCAGCCACCCTGTTGAAATGTGGAACTCTGCATGTCATACCTTTATAGGACTTTATTATGAGTGGCACAAGGCACTATAGAAGAGCCCATGGAAGCTGTTTTGATTTCATTGTTTCACATTTATATCCACTGCTACACAATAAAAATATGTACAAACACTCACACACATATATTTTATTTATAACATAATTGAGCAATAAGTAAGCTGTTAATAACTGTTTCCCAGATGAATTTTGAAGTTTAAGTTAAATAAAAATATTTTTATTTGTGTTAATTTTTTATATGTGTTAATATGATCTCTGTTGAAGAGTATTGTTTGTTAACCAACTCCTTATCAAATGAAATTTTATGTCTGAGCTAATACCACATCATTTTCCCCTATAATATATTCTTATTACCTTGTTAACAGCAAATCAAAGGAAAAGCAGGTGAAAGCAATGGTGTTGTATATGAAAATTAAAATAAATTAACCTGCTTGATATTTTTTCGTTTGTTATTCTTTATGCTTGGACATCTCAAGAGATAACACTATTCTTTGAAGTTTTCAGCTGTTTTCCCTCCAATCTCTTTTCAGATGAAGAGTAAATAGACAGAATACAGGGAGGTATTTCTCAAGTGTCACTGCTTTATTCACACAGGCCTTCTCTCTAGAGAGTAGACAATGAAGCGACCTCCTCTGGTCCTGCATGGAATTCTGAACATCAGACTGGTTCTTAGGCCTTGGGAGCGGCAAGGATGAGTTCAGCCTCTAACACATCTCATCTGCATCTGTATCACAGATTTTAAGAAAATTAGGAGAGCCTGATTTCAACATGAAGTATAGAACACAAATGGGAATATCGCAAAGTTTCTGCCCAGTCACCATCTTCTCCCATGTTTTTCTACTTTCAATCAATACGTATTTGTTGGGCCTCTTCTTTGCTCAGCCCCTTTCTGTGACCAACAGATTTGTCTTTCCACCTATGTGACTGATTTACTCAAGTAGCATCAATGACTTCCTCTTGTCTTTAAATCGAGTGAACTCCATCTCCTTTGTCTATAACCCTTCTTACTTTTCTGTGTATTTCCATTGGCAAAAACCATGGTTTCCATTCTCTCCTCCATGAACCACCATCAGACACCTGCAGAGTATCAGCACGTCATCACCCTTTTTATATGTTTTTCTTCCTTCCTACCCCAATTATATCACTAGCTCTAACCTCTGGAAGATGAAGTTGCATCTTATTCTTTCTTATGTCTAATGGCTGGCATAGTGCCTAGAATGGATTAACGATTAATATCTGGTCATTGAATGAATAAGTAGAATGCATGAGTAAGTGAATAAATGATGATTCCTGAGCATTTACTCTGTACCAGGCAACGTGCTGAGAGATTAAGGTGAGGAAGATGGACATGACTCATTTACTCAGTGAATTTTTTAACAATATTATTTGTAACCATATTTGTTTGACAATTATTTTGATGTTAAAATGTTTTATTACAGTGCGGTAATGAACATATTATTTAAAAAGTTTTTCTGCACTAATAATTTAGAAAACATTTCAGTGGTAGAATCAATTGGTCAAAAGGTATGAACACTTTAAGCTTTATTAGCTTTTTAAAATTTTCATGTAAAATAAGGACTTGTGACTAGTGATAGATTCTTGTATATATTTTTAGCCAGAGGAAAAAATGTTTCTGAAAGGAAATATTGTATCTGTATATACTTTATTTCTAGTCAAGCCACCATTCCTGATTTTTTTCTAGTTATCCTTGATTATTTATTTTTGAAAACTTCTGAGGAAACTCATCTGTAACCTGACAAAAATAATGATTCGGTTAATAAGTTCATGCAGGAGAGATTTACATAGAAATTACAAAGCTGTTTCTTACACACATGTCTTTCCAATTTTCTACTTAGCCACTGGCTGCAAACAAAACGGCAGTGCTGTCTGTCACGTATACAGGCTCCTTCTTCTTGCCTAATAATAATCTGAAAAGATGATAACATTTGACTTAAAAGGAAAAGGACCTGATGTGAGCATTGTGCAGTCTTTCCTTTGTGAAGAATTTAATGTAATATCCTTCTCCTGGTGCTCTCCACAACTCTATGCTTTTTATAAACTAGTGTTTGAAAACGAAACACACTGTTGAGATTCAAGACTGTTAATTAAGTTTTAATGTCAGAAGGGAAACTTTATAAACAGCTTTTGAGGTTTTAATCTTTAATATCCAAATCAAAATAGAAATACTTAAGTTTGCTTTGTGAATTTAACTGTGCCTTACATTAAACACTGCAAATTTGAGGTAAAAGCATATTAATATTCTGCTTTTTCCCTTTCTCAGTCGAGAAATTTGTTGTTAGTAATACAAAACATAAATGACTTGTGGATTCAACTCATCATCTTTATAATATACTACACTTGTTAGAACTCTGGCTTCTGGAAGTTTCATGTTGTGTGCTATTTCAGAAATCCTATAATGTGCCTCTCTGATACTATTTGTGCTGAATTTTTCCATCTAACATTCACATTCTGCAGTGAAACCCAGATTGTATTACTCATTTGACATATTTGTGGGCCTACACAGTAAAGTGGAAAAACCTATGTCATGTAGGACACCTTTGGCTTCAAGTATCAGAAAACTCCAACAAATTGGCTTAAACAAAGAAAATCAGTCATTTTTTATACCAAGAAGACATACGGCTCCAGGGATGGTGGTTCAGCCACTAAATAATATAAGCCAAAAAATAGTTTTTCTCTCTTTAATGTCTCTGGTAGACCCCTTCACAATTGTTAAATCATTGCCAGTTAAGGTATCACATGCAAACTCAAAAGTCTCCAGAGAAGACTAGTCAATTCTTTCTTGTGTCTCTTTAAGGCATACTAAATATTTTCCAGAAGTCACTCAAAAGGCTTTTCCTCACTTCTTATTGGACAGCATTGTATCTAACACCTATGCCTGAACAACCACTGGAAATAGAAGGGGACTACAAGTTTTAGTTACAACCCATGGTTTACTCTAGGCCAGGAGAGATAATACTGTTCCCTGCATTACAATGTGTATGGGGATTCATAATCAGGCCGATGCTATCAAGAAATTGTAGGGGTTCAGCCTTTGGTAGGCAACAAATATTACCTCAAAAATTAAACTTAGAAGGGGAAGATTTTGCAGTGTAATGTGGGAAACTAATGAGACAATAAAGGATGGTAAACAGTACCTCAATGTGTACCACAAATAGAAGTGTGTACGGGATGTTACTGGGATTCTGAAAGAAATACTGAAAAGAGCATGTAATTTTAGATTAAAGGGAGCAATTGGAGATGCTACAGCTGAGGAGAACACTAGAGAACAAATGTTACTGCTGTATGATGATGATTGCAGTTTAGGGAAAATGTCATAGTTCTCATTTTTTCACAGTATCACGTTTGACAAAATTGTGTAAGATACCTTAAAAGTATTTTTGTTATTGCTTCAATTATATTATAAGTGAAATATCATTATTATGTACTTTGCTTAGAATATATATTTACAAGTAAGATGAAGTTTAAATGTTTATTATAGTTTTGGGCTTTGTTATTTTAGAGTTTGTGTGTGTGGCTGACCAAAATGATAATGACAGTGTTGATAGCTGATCACAGTGTTACAGGTAGATGTGATGGCATTGTTGGTTTGACTGTGAGTGATGTCAGTGGATGTAAAAAACATTTAACTCTGAGCTTTTTTATTGGTGTAATTTACACGTTACATAATAAATTAATTCCATCAAGGTAATTTTTGATTACGCTGTCACACACACAGCCGAAAACAGGTTGTCTTTTTCAATGTTCCTGTAGTAATCACAAAGGGAGAGGGAGAGAGTAGATAAAATGACATTTTGGTTGTGTAGCTGATGGGGATATTTTTTATGCTTATTAAATCCATTTGCAAGTAGTACTATGAATTGAGACATGTCGTACAACAACAACCAAAGCAGCCAGTTATGGTCTCATGAAATGCATGTTTCCAACTGTAGGTCAGACTACAAAAATAGCATGACAGCTATAAGAAAGAAATTTAAACAGTTTCAATTTTCTATTTGTGGAAATGTACTAGTAACAGAGATTAATGACAAAGATTTTATGAATCTTTTCTTTGGCTCCCTTTAGATTCAATTAAGTTAATTCAAAAATTATTTTACCTTGATCTCCAATTTGAATTTATGATAGGTAAGCATGACATACATGCTTTCTAGTTGTTTTGGAGATTGCATAAAATTCATTTAAAATGAAGTATTTGTAAAGTTTGGTCTTAATTTGGAAGAAGTCATGGCGTAAATCGACTAAGAATAAAGAATTTATATGGAGCTCTGCATATGTTGGACGTTTTTATCAATTACTTGCTTAGATATAGGCCCAAAGTGGGGGCAGCATTTATTATATATTTTATTGGTATTTCATTTTGCCAGTGGGGGCCAAAAACAATTGTTTCATAGCCATAAGAATCACATTTTTACCTCCTTATCTCTTTTTTTTTTTTTTTGTCCTTTTTGTGACTGGTAAGCAGATCGCAACCCTTGGCTTGGTGTCGCCGGCACCGCGCTCAGCCAGTGAGCGCACCGGCCATCCCTATATAGGATCCGAACCCGTGGTGGGAGTGCCCCTGCGCTCCCAAGCACTGCACTCTCCTGAGTGCGCCACGGGGCCGGCCCCCTTCATTATCTCTTAATCTTCTTTTTTTTTATTTTATTTTTTATTTTTATTTTTTATTTTATTTATTTTTTTATTATTATTATTTTTTTTAAATTTTATTTTGTCAATATACATTGTGGCTGATTATTGCTCCCCATCACCAAAACCTCCCTCCCTTCTCCCTCCCCCCCTCCCCCCCAACAATGTCCTTTCTGTTTGCTTGTCGTATCAACTTCAAATAATTGTGGTTGTTATATCTTCTTCCCCCCCCCCCCCCGGTTTGTATGTGTGTGTGTGTGTGTGTGTGTGTGTGTGTGTGTGTGTGTGTGTGTGTGTGTGTGTGAATTTATATATTAATTTTTAGCTCCCACCAATAAGTGAGAACATGTGGTATTTCTCTTTCTGTGCCTGACTTGGTTCTCTTAATCTTCTAAATGGGGCCTCAATCTTGTGAATGTGTCACACTAAACTCAGGATTCAGAATGTTCTGTACTTTTATGTTCCTACTTGTTTTACATTTTTCCCTCTTGTTTTCATTTTCATCATTCTTCTTTTCTTTTCATCTTTATTCTTCCATTTTCCTACCAAAATTATAGTTTATTAAATTTCCTTTTGATCCATTGTGATCTTTTTCACCTCTTCCAAATTAAAAAAATAAAAAACGCATCCTTCTTCTACACATATGAGAAATTGAATCCTCCCAATCCTCTCACATCCTTTAATTCATGAAATGTCAGAGAGTAATATAGTTCGCACACATAGACACATCAGCAATGATTCTAACATTCACATAACTGGTCTCAATTTCTGCCAATTTTTTTTCTGGTCTTATCAACTTAGAGTAGAAATACTTTTGAGGGAGGTTGTAATTTATTCTTATTCTATTTCTCACTTTTTGATCGGGGAATTATCAAACATTGGAAATTTGGAAAATAAGTTTCCTGAATAATTGACTCAAAATGATAGAAATTTCAACATTATGCACAATTTTATTTTTAGGTTTGTTCTTCTATATTTAAGGCAAATATTTTCTCAAAGACTGTCTTGAACATCTTTGTGGTGGATTTTTTATTTTTTCTGATATCATTCTTTTACTTAAATGAACTGGGAGTGGGCTTTCCATAGTAAAAAGAAGATGGAGTATCCAAATACCTTATTCTTCAGACTTCATCAATATGGAAAAGGACTTTCCCATATCTCAGAGAACAACAGTAATCTTCAATTGATAATTAATGTATTATATCATTTTATCATTCCATCATTAATTTCATCCTTCCCTGAAAAAAGTATGTTGGAGACCACTATCGTATGAAAACTTTTCAGTCTGTGCAGTTCTTTGCATCATTTCTTTTCTGAATTATGTGTGTAAATAGATGCTCGATGACTAGCTGTTGAATAAGCATGTACGAAATTCATTTATTCATCTACGCATTTATCAATTGAGACTTTATTGAGTGACTATGGTGTACTACAGGTTTTCCTAAGTACTCAGGGATATATCAATGAACAAAACAGAAAGAAATTCCTGCCTTTGTTGAAGCTTATATCCCAGATGTTGAACACAGACAATTATACAATAAGCATATTAAATAATTATATAGCATGTTATAAGGTGATAAGTGCTATGGGAGGGAAATGTACAGAACAGGGTAAGAGGGATACAGAAGGACAGGTTAGCAAGAAGAGGAGCATGGTTTGCAGTTCTGAATGGGGCTGTCAGATTTGAACTCAGTGAGATGATATTTTTAAGTTAAAACTTGGAAGTAGAAGAAAAACTAAGCCATGCGGTTATGTACATTAAGAGCTTCGGAGTCAGAGGGAAAATCAAGTATGGAATCCCTAAAGAGGGAGAATCCCTGTGTGTTTAAGGAAAAATGAGGAGCTCAGTGTGGCCAAAGTAGAGAGAGAAAATAGTGGCAGGAAGCTGAATCATATAGGCCTTTCAAAACCATGGTAAAATGTTCTGTTAGAGACTCACATGAAGTGTCTTACATTTTGAAATTATTTCTCTGGCTACTGTGTTGAGAATGTACTACAGAGAGCAAGAGTACAAGGGGAAAGAGTAGTTAGATGGCTATTGCAGTCGTCCAGACAGAAAACACTGGTGCTTAGACAAAGTAGTAGCATCAGAAGTGACGAAAAGTGTTAGTATTTTGTACAGCCAAGATTTCCTAGGAATTGAGGGGAAAAGAGAAGTCTCTGATACTACAGTTCTGTTTATTTCAGGGTTAAACATTCTCTTTGTGAATAATACAGGAATCTCAATAAGGGGTAAGCTCCTAGGAAGATATATTATGCTGTACTTTAATATAATATGATACTTAGGAGTAACAGGGTCAGCAGCAACACACACAATAATAGTGGTTAACATTTACTGAATGCTTACTGTGATCCAGACTTTACAGGAAATATTCTTATACTAGTGTATGTGATATCCTTAAGTCATTTAACATATTTGAGTCTATTTTTTTCCTATCTCAAGCTAATGGAAAATTCCAATGCAAAAAATATGAAATCACTAAAATTCTGGTAAATGAGCTAAAGAAAAGTCTAGATATCTGGATTGCTTAGACAGCTCAAATCTCCAATAGTCTGAGCAGTATTTCAAGATAGTTAAGATCATGAACTCTAGAGCCAGACTGTTTCATCACTTTATTTGTCTCTACCACATACTGACTGTGAGAACTGAGTGAATTACTTTCCCACTCTTTCCCCAAGCTTTTTCTTATCCATAAATTATGGGTAATAACAGCACCCAGAGTTGTAAAAATTTTCTTTCTCGATAGATAGAGAGGTAGAAAGTTGGTCTAAGAATACTTACATTCCCAGAAAGTAATCCTATATCTGCGTGTGTGTGTGTATGTGTGTGTATATATTCTCTTTATGTATAGCCTCAGAATATATATATAGAATATATATGTTCTTAGTGATATATATGTGCGTGTATACATAGCTCTCTATATTTTTTCTATATATGTATTCCAAGAATATATATTCTTAATGAGATATATGTGTGTGTGTGTGTGTGTGTGTGTGTGTGTGTGTGTGTGTGTGTGTGTGTGTGTGTGTAGGGGAGGTGTGCATATAAGAATAGTGAGTGCCTGTCACGTAGTTGTTAGTTGTTATCAGCTATAAAGTTTTACTAAAAGGGATTTTTTTTTTGAGATTAAAATGTTCAGATGGATTTTTTCTGAGATTAAGACATTTTTAAAGATTAAAACGTAAAAATGATGTTTAAAGAAATATTAAAAATGCATAATATGGGAATATCAAAGTAAAGAATGGGGCACAATTTAAGATTTTGCATAAAACATATTTTGAATTGTCTCATTCCTTTTTGCGACAACACCATCATTGTAGTTCATCCTACAAAGGGATTTTCATAGAGTTATTTATAAGGACACAGAATCTAAAAATAATCTTTTTTAAAAAAAAAATAAAATGATCTACTTAATATTAGGAGTCAGTGTCCTATTCGGTTAGATGGTAGTGGCTAGCACCCAGCTCAATGCCTGGCATGTATTAGGTACTCACTTTATGTTTGTTTATTCTCTGAGTAACCTCATTACAACTTGTTTTGTGCCACTACTATCAATATAATTAATATAATTAATATAAATCAATATAATTAATTTATATGCCTCTGATTAGTAATTCTAGAAAGGAAGAGATGGAGAAAACCCCTGTATTCTTGATGAGGAATAGTTTTCCTAAGTAAATTGATAATTTAAACAAGTTTTCAAGAGCATAATTACAATAAACATTTTCATAACCTTAACAGCACAATAAGCTACAAACAATGTGCTGGTTGCAAATAATATTTTATATATTCAGTAAAGCAAATGTGACAGCACTTCTGTTTGTCAGTACAAGCAATTTACATGAATATTTGTGCCAGACAGAAATAAGACTCTTGGTTTTAACATAGCGTAAAAATACACTCTTTATAAGTTGGCCAACTTTTATTCCCTGTGCTTTTGAGCTGTGTGGTATTCCAGGTTGTATGCTTCTTTTTCATTTATTTTGTCCCTGTGCTGTACACATTTATTTGGTTAGCACTTTGGGCATTTAGTTAAGTTTCTAAATGTTCACAATATGTTGTCTTTCACAGTGAAATTATTTGAGGGTATAATTTTATTAAATCCTTGAGATTTTGCATCGCTAATACATCAAATAGTTGTTTTATAAAAAACAATTTTCTGAGTATATTGTAAGATAATCAGAGAATACAGAAAAGTTTGATATAAAGAAGAAAACAAAACTACCCATAACCTTAGAAAGCAGGAGACCACTGTTTGGAATATTTTCTTCCAGTCTTTGCATAATTTTTTCATAGCTGGCATCACTAAGAATATGTTTTTTTCGAACTTTTATTAGCTTTCCCAACTGGCTACTATAACAAATGAACTTCAGACTTTTTTCCTTAGGTTTCATTTCCTGCAAATTTCCACTCCTCCCAAAACCTTAATTGGAATTGCATGAAATCTATTAATTAATTTTGAAAGAATTAACTTATTTTTACTCTATTTAGTCTTCCCACAAAGTAGTGATTAAGGGCAGAGGCCCTTCAGCCACAAGACCAAGGTTAAAATTCTACCTCTGGCACTCACTGTGCATGTGATCATGGTCAAGTTGCTTATCCTCTGTCTTTTCAGATTCCTCATCTGTAAATTGGGGATGAGGACTGAATCTATTCCTAAGAGCTACTGAGAGAATTAGATGTGTTAATTTGGGTAAACACTTAGAATAGTGCCTGGCACATTGTGAATTCTCAAAAAATATTAGCCACTATTTTGTCCATGGATTATATATTGACATTTTTCAAAGACTGGTTATATCACTTATTACATTTACCTTCATGTAGATTCTATGCATCATGTGTTATCTTTGTCCTTTTCCTGGTGAACTCCTTGATATTCTTCAGGCCTGAGTTTAAACATCACAGTGTCACTTCAGGGGAACTTTCAGATTTCTCCCCTTGCCCCCAAATCCATTATGCTTTTACAATACCTTGGACTTTTTTCTAGCATAATATCTCAGTGCATAACTAAATATCTGTATAATTCATTTATTGTTAAACCAAATATATTTGAAGAGCCTAGTACATACCAGGCACTGTTCTAAGCTTTGAAGACACAGCACTGGAATAAGTGACTGAGCTCTGGCCCAGTGGAACTTGTATTCTGGTGAGGACAGAAAAGTCAATGAAAACATGTATAATATATCAGTAGCAATAACTGTTTTGAAGACAGAAATTTTAAAAGTGACAGGAGCATATCATCCTTTTACCTTGAAAATTTATTAGAGAAGACCATTGTGAGAAGATATTTAAACAGAGAAATGAATAAAATAAGGGAACAAGACATGATGCTATCTGGAGGGAGAGTATTTTGACCAAAGGGAACAATGTATATAGGTGCTGACATGGGAGCCAACCTGGGCTGTTTGGTCAATCAGAAAGCCAGGTGGTTGAGGCAGAGTGAGGAACCAGCAATAGCTTGGAGTTGAGGTCATGACAAGATCATAACTCCCTGATTAATTTCAGTCTCATCTTCAGGACTCCAAGCTCCTTGAGGGTCACAAATTTGAGTGATTTTTTTTTTTTTAATTTTCAAGACCTCACCCCAAATCTGGCACATAGCATGTGTTCAGTAAATATTTGTTGAATAACAAAAAATGACTTAGAAATGGGGGACAATGCCATCCATCTGTTCAGTCAATTGGAGCAAGCAGAAGCAAAACAGACCAGAATGTTCATGGACCTTCATCAGTTTGATGTGGCTAAAATAAGAGTAGCTGAAAGGGAGGTAGAGAGCTGCTGTTGCAAGAGAAATAAGCAACGTGAATGGGTACCAGACCAGGGAGAACTCTTGAAACCACCAGTAGGAGCTAAGACTTTATTCTTCAGTTAAGTGCAGAGTTACGGGCAGGATCAGGCTTTATAGTGGGATCAGGTTTTAATAGTGGGGGTGGGGAGGATCAGTCTTCTGGTAATGTAAAAAATGAAATAAGGATGGAAGTGGAAGCAGGTGTCAGACATAAGAGATATATTAATGCAGTTGAATCTGTAGTGTTTCAGAAATGTGTGTGGATGGTTAAGGAGAGAAAGTAATCTTAGTGGCACCCAGTTTTCTGCTTAGGGACCTGTTTACAGTGAAGCCATTCATTGGCGTGGGTATCAGAGCAGGGAGATCTGATTCTGTGGGTATGGAACAATATTATCATTTTTTGTTTGAATTATTCCTTGTATGTCTGGTCAACCAAGTTGAAATAATACCTAGGAAAAGGACTATGTGTAATATTACTTTGTCACTCATATCCTCTGGTCAGATGACTTGCAAATACAATTCTTCATTAAATCTTTGTGTCAGATTTTAAATACCAGTACATTTTATTAGGTGTTCACTATAAGCTTGAGGAAAGGAGAAGAAAGCAAAACAAAACTGTGTGACTGAAGGGGTAAATAACTTCCTCTCAGTTTTCCATGGGGGTAAACAGATAATTACACTAAGATGTCTTAGCTCAGAGACATGCATGGAGATAACTGTTATTGCTGCCATATTGTCTATGAAACAAGATGATACTAATACCTCCAAGTTCACTCAAGGGTTTATGGCACCAACAGAGGGAGAAATCTTGGAAAAAATAAATTGAGACATGTTGCATTAAATATAATAAAAATATCAAAATCTCAATGTAGTTTTATCAAGTTTTCAAGGTATGTAAAAGGGATCAAATATTTTTATTTTGCCAAAAAGATTGATTTCATCAGCAGCTCCTATTAAGATGTCACTTGATTTCATAGGCTAGTCTAATATCTGTGATAAGCATTTTGTTGCAATTACTTTAACTGGTTTGTTAAATAAATCCCTTCAACTCATGCCAAATGTTCCCCTTCTTGGGAATTTGTACTTGTCTTGTAGGCCATCTCTCCAAAATTATAGTGTTACTGTGCTTTATTTTACACAGTAAATAAAATTTATGAGGAGCCACGAAATTAAACTAACCAATATTGTTCTTTTTTCAACATTATCATGTAACTAATGAGTAGGTATAACATCTCTTGTACCTATTTGTCTTTTGTCATTCAATTAAGGGAATTATACAATACACTGGAAATTTATTTTATGTATATGCAAAACACTGGACATTTAACTGCCTGAGATTTCTACTACTAGTTCTAGCAATCTAACAACTCTTCAATAAACATTGGTATTTGTATGTTTCTGTTGCTTATATCAGAAATACATGAAGCTGGGTAACTTATAAAGAAATGAAGTTTTTTTTTTTTTCTTACAGTTTTGGAGGTTGAGAAGTCCAAAGTCTAGGTAACACATCTGGTGAGGGCCTTTTCCTGGTGTTGACTCTATAGCAACACAGGGTATCACATGGCAAAATGGCTGAGCAAGAGAGAGAACTAAGTTTCTCACTTGCTCTCCTTTTAAAGCCATAAGCATCACACACATTACTCCATGAATGGGTCAATCCATTCACAGGGATACAGTTCTCACAATCTAGTCACCACGCAAAGGCCCCACCTGTCAAATACCATAATTGAATTTCCCACCCTCTTAACCCTGTTCCAGTGCAGATTAAGTTTCAATGAGTTTGGGGGGACATTTAGTGCACAGCAACATTTAATTAAATCATTTAAAGTCTGACCTACTATTTACATTTGAAACATTTTTATTAACATTTTTCAGTATCAATTTATTTTATATCTTCATTGATTTTTTAATATACATATATGTATCTCTAGATGTAGATATATATGGTATTTCTCTTCATCAATCTGTGTGGAACATTATTTGATGCATTTTGTGGCTTTGAGGGGATATGTCCATTTTTTTAATGTTTTCCTTTTGACCAGACTTGTGTCTTCATGTTAGGAAGGTATATAGTTCAATCAAAAATATCCTATGATTTTAGCTTCAACAATATCATCATAATGTTGCTACCCAACCTCGAGTTGCATCCTGACTGAGCACCAGTCTCTCGTCAAGCCCTCTGGAAGCTTCCTCTAACACACTCCTACTCCCATCACCAGCACTTCCTCTAACACACTCCTACTCCCATCACCAGCACTCTAGGTAGCACACCTTCTATTTTTACTGTGGGCTTCTCAGGCTGTAGTTATCAATTATTTATGTAATTTCTCCTACTGTACTGGGAGTGCATCCAGTGCAGGAATTTTCATTCTACTTAGGGTTCAAGGTCTAAAAAATTGGGCAAAATTGATTTTTGATAAATTTTTCTTGAATGAATTAATGAATGAGAGAATGAATACTATACTGAGAAGGCAGAGGAACACTGTCATGTAAGATAGGGAATCAACAAGCTCCACCAGCAGCATATCATTAATCCATTCTCTTCGAGATTCAGAGTTCTGCACGAGATATAATAATGCCAATGTTTTGGAAATGTCTTGGGAAAGAGGAGAGACTATTATGCTAAACACATGTCTTTATACTTGGCACTAAATTTGTTCATTTTATGTTAATTAAAGTGTATTTTTACACAGTTCAATATTGAATATAGTGAATAAGAGAATGCCATGGGCTTCATATAATTTTGGAAGTTCTGTTGATGCTTTGAATATAAAGCATAAAGAAAGTTGAGATGTAAATAGTTTTTTTTTCCTAAACAAAAGAAAGGCAGAACAAAGAATTATCTCTTTCAGATTCAAATAGTAGTAGTAATTATCTGTGGATGTCAAGAAATCACAATTGCTCTTTTCCTCTGGAAGTCTTCTGTGGTAGTGCAGCTGGGGGTGAATACTAGGGCTGATATGTTTAAAGGTCATGAGATGGGGGAATGTGGAGACGGTATTATCTGCACTACTTTCCTCAATGCCCTACAGTTTTGTTTTTTAAAATAAACATAAGAATCTATGTTAACAAATTCCAAATTGTTCAATCAGAACCTGTGGTTCTCTCCTGGATGCTGGCAAACAGAAATGGCATGCTGATGGGAAAAAGCAGCTGTCATCACAACTTACTATTTTGATTCTTATATGTTTTAGTATTTCTTAGTTTAATAAGTTTAATAGCTGGCGTTTAATATGATTTGATAGTTAACAATGTCTTGGACAGGATATATCACAAAGGAGTACCTGCTGTTGATTTTATTCAGATAGGATGTAGGATAATAAACAGTTCATATCTATTACACTTTCTGACAGACACGTCAACTCTCAGCAGAGAGAAACCATTCTGTGTCATGTTTCCGTACATCTGGGCTGAATCCAGGGCTGCCCATATTGAGGAGGCCCCTCTGAGAGTCTCCATGGCAAGCTGTCTGGTGTTTCTATCCACTTGTGCAGGAGCTTTGTTACTATAGTTTACAAGACAGCAGCAAAGTCTTTCCTGTTTTCCACATTTGTCCTCTACAACAGTTCTTCCTGTTAAACCAGTCAGCTACTCATCAACCCACTGACATCCCTCTTCACTGAACATCACTGAAACCTCCCTTAACCAACATAGCCAATGGCATTTGTATTGCTGAACAATCAATGTCCTGTCCTTAAATTGTCTCCTTCCTTGATTTCTAAGACTTCACCCACTGATATTTCCTTCTACCATGTTTCTTCTTTCTTTCCTGAGTTTCCTTTCTTCTTGCCTAGTGTATCTGGTCCTCCATGAATCTGTACTTGCCTCCCTTTGCCTCACATATTGCCTACTTTACTAGGTTAATCCCGTCAGTTCTATGACGTCAAGCCTATTTATATTTGAGGACTCACACACTGGTATCTTCAGAAGAATATTCTCTTCCAAGTTCCAAATCTTCATGTTCACATGCCTACTATGTAACTCCATTTGGATACACCACAGGCAATGTAAATCCAATGTGTCCCAGACAGAATTCAGTCTCTGTCCAACACACTGTACTGTTCTTTTTATTTGAAATCTCTCACTCACACTGCAGACACCCATTTTAACAAGCCAGCAGAATATGGACTGAACACTTTTAATAGTTTCTTTATATCTAAAGTGAGAATGGTATTTGTTTTGCAGAATTACTGTGATTTGACACTACTGATCTAAAAAACATTATTGTTACCTGTCTCATGTTTCCAAATAAAATTAAGACTTCAGATGTTCATTCAGGTTAACACATGAAGATGCAGAAAAAAAGAAATCTTGCTTCTGAAGTCATCTTTAAGTTTATTTTTTATGATTTTTAAGAAAACTTTTAAATACATAAATGCTTGAAGTCTCTTAAAGATTAGGAAAATAAGTGTTAATAATATAGGTAAAAAATCTGAAAATAATCTAAATGTCCAAAACAATGTAAACTATAGAATATCTATTCAGCAGAATATAAGGTAGATATTAAAAGTGGTGAGTCAGTGTTTAATATATCTCACGAAGAAATTATGGTATAGAATTATGTACATTTGTTAAATTATGAGTAAAATAAATCCTAAAATATATATTGTAACTATATCTAGAAGCTGCGATAACTTTTTAAAATAATATTTATTATAATTTGCTTTTATAATTTAGAAAACCAAGTGAAACTTGTAAACAACAGTTTCTGATATTAAAACAAACAAAGAAGTATTATCAGTATTTAACATTCTAAATTTTTTTAAAAAATAATCTTTTTACACAGGATCCTGGAAGCATTTTGCATATTTAAAAAAAAAATAAAACATAAAGACAGAAAATTATTTTTCCTTTGTTTTCTAACAAGGAGGTGGTTTTTTAAATTATTAAGTTTTAATGAAACAATTAGGAAGTGATCTTAAGGGGTATTTCTCCATTGATGGCAAATCATCCCTGTCCAGATTATACTAAATTTGTATAAGTTCCTCCTATTTCAGCAATAAATAAAAGAAGATGATTTGGGATCAAATATGAACTTGATCTTTGCTGGTTTTGTTTTCTCATGGGAATTTATGTTAGCAGGTTCAAGAAGAGCATTTACTCAGACTCTACAGGGAAATGCTTTATCTCTCTGACAAACTGGATGGAGTGTTTCCCCCCATCTGGGCAGCAGTAGCCTGCAGTTCAGGCATTCAAGTGCCTAATTTTTGACATTGTTTACTCTATTTTTTCTTGCTATATTCTTGTAGCTAGCTCATATTACTATGAAATCATATGTTGGTGATTATATTTGAAGACTGAATCAATTATTTGAGAACCTTACTGCATAGCCATAAGCCTTTTCAAAATAAATAACTGAAGCTTTAATTTGGTGCTTATATAGCAAATAATGCCTTAAGTACCA
The DNA here is from genome assembly GCF_027409185.1 of Cynocephalus volans. NCBI lineage: Eukaryota > Metazoa > Chordata > Mammalia > Dermoptera > Cynocephalidae > Cynocephalus > Cynocephalus volans. The sequence goes on from NC_084461.1 coordinate 105,980,341, forward strand.
GGTGTTCAAAACACCACAATTTATTCCTTCCCTCTACCTTCCCTAAGCCATTTTATTCTAGCAGATGCTGCAGGAGACTGTTCCTTTCTATTGCTGAAACCAGTGGGGCTCTGATAGCATATTTTGCAGATTCACTGCTCATGATTAAATCCTTTGAATTCTAAAGTGCTACATTGTAAAACTTCCTCTAAGCTTCCTGGAATTTAGTAAAATCCATGTATGACTGAAAAATTTGAACATGTGAATTGACTTGTGATAAGAATGGACTCCATACATATTTTTAATAGCTTTAGAAAACCGGTATTATGAACATGGATAGCTTCTGAAATCAGACATTTCTGGATTTGTATTCAGATTCTGACACTCACCAGCTGTGTGGCCATAGGTAAATGTGTAAGTCTCTCTGAGCCCTTGTCTTCTTATGTATAAAAGTGGAACGATACTTATTTCTTAAAATAATTTTGAGAATTAAAATGAGCAGATGTATGAAAGCATGTAACATTGTGCATGGCAACTAAAAGATGCTCACTACCAGTTTTCTGAGTGTCTATTATGTGGCCAACATGACACTAATAATAAATGACTCAAACAGTTCCTTACTTACTTAGGTTTGTGTATTTGTTTGCTTATTGTCTGTCTCCCCCACATACCCAAGGTTGTAATCTCCACAATAGCAAGTATTTTATTAATTTTGTTCGCACATGGATGTTTGACTAAATAAATAAATGAGTGAAATATCATCTGATTTAAATCTTAAAGCTGAATAGTAAATGGCCAAAAGATATTGAGTGGAGAGTCTCAAAGGAGAAGTGTGATCAAAGACAGGGAAGGACAGACACCTGGGACCTGGGGAACATACCATCAATTTGATATGCTGGTGCTTGAATGGTGAGATGGGGAGATGGAACACATCATGGCAGGCTTTGCATGCCATGCCAAGAAGTGAACTTTATTCTGCAGTTAATTGACTCTGTTATGGGGACCCACATGGGCTCCTCAGAGTAATCAGAATTGCCAAGGAAGGGAAAGGAAAGCCATGCAGATAGGTCTTTTATTTTGCAAACCCCATTTCTCATCTATGACGTCAGTGTGAGAAAGCAGCCAGAACTGTTTTTATTTCCTTGACATATTTTGTGTAATATTTCTAGGGTTATGAGTAATGTTTTATTTTTAGGAATGGTTTTGCCACTTTACAATTGATAGAAAAGTACTATTTTAATGGTAACAGTGGAGTGTTTAGTGCACAAGAATGGTATGGAGACTTTGTATTTTAGGTTGATAATCTTGGCTGCTCTCTGCAGGGTGAATTCCCAGGCTTCTAAGGTAGATAAAAGAGTTAATCATGTATAACCAAGGTGAGAAACACAAGAATCACAAACAGATTTTAGTGAAGATGTGCAGTCAGTTTAGGCTATTCCTGACCTTGCAGGACTTGTATCATATCCAGCAGTATATGTCCAACTGAAAGGTAGGTGAATCTGAAACTTAAGAAAATTTCTGAACTGAACACATAGATTTGTGTGCTATTTGCATGGCGGTCAAATTATAAGAGTACGTTTGAAAAAACAACCAGTGAATTTCACAAAGAGAAGAGCAGTGGGCCAAGGATAGATCCCTGGGAACAACTGGCTTTTTAGAGACCAAGGTAAGATAAAGAGCCCAGAAAGGAGATTAAAAAGAAATGGTAACCAATGTACAAGGAAAACTAGGACAGTCTGAGGGACTAGGATAGTTTGGGAACCATGGGCATGTTGAGTGTAAGAAGGGATGAGTGAGGATGTGGAATATAAGCTGTCTATTGGATTTATCAAATAGAGAGTCAAAATTATGCTTTATGCATATGAAAAACACAATTATTATTTACCCTGAGATGTGTTTTCTAACATGACTATGTCATCTGTTTCACTTCTCATCACACTTAGCTGAAAATCTTTTGCTCTTTTTATTACTTAACAATATCCTTACTCAGACTAAAAACAGTTCATGTGAAAACTAATCTTTTTATCTCCTATGTTTGGGGTTATGATTAAAGCATAGATTATACATTGGACCAGTGTAGTATTAAATGTGAGCCCTTTTACCACATATTTAAAGTGTGGCATTTAGGTTGCCCAACATTTGTAAGAAGGTTGAGATAAAAGTTAGACTTTTAAATTCAACAAGTCTCATAACCTAACAAGAAGTCCTGTGCATGAATCTGACAGAATATTTCCCTAAAGAAGATAGAGATCTATGTGGGTAGTAGATATTTCTATTTAAAGATCTATCGAAGGTTAAAATAAGTCACAAATTCTGGAATATAGAAACCAAGAATAGTGAATCAGTAATCTTCTAACATATTCCTAGAATGCTCTTAAACTGTAGAGGAAGCCCTGAATATAATGATTGGGGCTTATTTCAATTACAATTTGGGGGTTATCACTGTCACAGTGGTGTGCTGGATCTGTCTTGCACCAACTCATAGAAGCTGATTGTGCACATATTTTCTCATTTCCAACACCAGTGATGTTATCTTGATAGCTTGAAATCAGTCATGGTGGAAATATTTATACCATGAAACTCAGCAAAGACTACAAATCAAGATTTTTTTTTTCTGGAGAGTTAGTTGTTAAAATTTTACCAGCACATCATTGGAGTTGCATCCCTGAGAGAAGAGACAGATAAATGCAATTGACATTTATCTGCTCCTTTTGTAGGACTCTTTCTGTGTCTTAGTACATCAAAATGCAATGGCATAGGCAGTGTGTATATCCTTAATTTTCACAGCAAAGCAAGGCTGGACATGAAAGCACATTATGCTAGGAATAGGTAGACCTAATTCTGTTTGAATGCCTATTCATTTAAAACATTGCATTGTGTTAACATGTACAGGTTCATAATCACCTTTGGATCCCTCTGGTCCACTGAACTATTCTTTTCATTATAGAACTTGTGCTAAATTTCGACATATATTGGTGAAAATTATTGAAATGTCTCATGAAGTAGCTCCAGAAGGTCTGTAATCATGAACATTAGGCCTATGCTCAGCTGTCTCACAAATTATCTCCTTAGTAACTTTGTTATTATGCAACTGGAAAGCATCTAGAGCTTTCAAACTGCAGTTACCACAGAACCTTTGAATCCAGTCTGATTACCCACCCTTCTCAGTTTCCTTGAGCCAGTTAAAAGACACTCTCTATCAAGTCATTTTTATCAATTTCTTTCTTTCTTTCTCTCTTTATCTTATGGTATTTTCAATGTGCTTCTTGGTTTGAAAAAAAAAATTATAGAGCCCTTTAACAATAAAGTATTTTTACTATAGTTTAAAACGTAATTAGAAGTTATCCTTATTTTATTTCAAATTATCTCTCATTTACAATTATGTGTGTGTAGTGAGGATAGATTTTAATTCATTAGTAAAACTTTCTGACTGATTCCTTTTATCTTCCAATGTCCTCTTCTTGATATATGTAACTTTGATATTACTTTATATTTTGAGATTTTTTTGTGAACCTCAGAGTACTGTGTAGCCACTAAATAGCTTTATTCTTACAGCTTCCCTTTAAAAGAATTTTATTTTCTTTTTTTAACCACGTGTGCCTCAGTTTCGCCATCTGTAAAATGCAAATGATGAAAACTTCATAGGGTTATCTGTGAGGATCGAATAAATTGTATGTATAATGCTGGATGTGTTGGAAGTAGCATGGACATTTATTATTATTATTATTATGTAATAAACTTTTGTGGAATGAGAGAATTAAATGTTTTAAACAATTATGAAAAGCTCTAGAGTAAAACTTAGATGTCTCAAAGAGTGACAATAATGTCTTACATTCTCACAATTACTTATAAATATATTATGTTGAACTGTGGTTTAATAGCCACCCCACAGTTGCCTCTTATTATTCTACCCTCCCTCACCCCTTTTACCATCCTTAGATTTCAAAGAAGTTATTTTAATAGTAAGATTTAGAGCCACTAACTACATCTCAGAATACATCCACACAGGCCACACAGCTACCTCTTTTTGAGAGTCTATTGATGTTTTTGCCCTTAATTCTTAATGAGGATTCCACTTCCCTATGAATCAAGGTACTGAAAATAAAACTTCTCATACCATCTCACTCCAATTAGGATGGCTAATATCCAAAAAACTGTGAATGATAAATGCTGGCGAGGTTGCAGAGAAAAAGGAACTCTCATACACTGTTGGTGGGACCGCAAAATGGTGCAGCCTTTATGGAAAATGATATGGAGGTTCCTCAAACAATTACAGATAGATCTACCATACGACCCAGCTATTCCACTGCTGGGAATATACCCAGAGGAATGGAAATCATCAAGTCGAAGGTATACCTGTTCTCCAATGTTCATCGCAGCACTCTTTACAGTAGCTAAGAGTTGGAACCAGCCTAAATGTCCATCATCAGATGAGTGTATATGGAAAATGTAGTATATCTACACAATGGAATACTACTCTGCTATAAAAAAGAATGAAATACTGCCATCTGCAACAACAAGGATGGACCTAGAGAGAATTATATTAATTGAAACAAGTCAAGCACAGAAAGAGAAATATCACATGTTCTCACTTATTTGTGGAGCTAAAAATAAATAAATAAATACACAAACAACCTGGGGGAGAGGAGGGAAGAAGACAAAGCAATTACAATTCCTTGAGGTTGATACGACAAGCAAACAGAAAGGAGTTTGTTGGGAGGGAGGGGGAGATGGAGGAGGGAGGGAGGTTTCTGTAATGGGCCACAATAATCAACCACATTGTATATTGACAAAATAAAATAAAATTAAAAAAAGATAAAAAAAAATAATAATAAAACTTCTCCAGATCATATCTATATTCAGATAAAATCATACATAAATCTCTAAGCATGCATTTCTAAAAAGTCACGCATTTCCTGTGATAGTGACCATGCTAGCTCTTGGTTCATCTAATGTAGAGTCTTCTACAAGAGTCCTCTGAACTCAAGTAGGTGGCAGTGAAATCATTATGAAGTGATATACTCTATGAGCAGCACTTTAGAAACAAATATAAAACAAGATAGGAATCCATTCATCAGATTGTTAGCTAAAATTGTATAATTTAGTAGTGATAGCATTCTGAGTATCAATAATAATGATCACAATTCAGCAGAAATGATAAGTACCGATTTAAGTAAAATTTATAATTTTACATGACAATCTTATTTATTCAAACAATGCACTGCACATTTTCATTTCCTCTTTTCCCTTCATTCCAGTAAGTAGACACCAGTGGCTATCTTGGCTTTCTAAGGAAAGGAAAGGGTTTTGTACATATAAGATCACGTCATCTACAAACAAAGGTAATTTTACTTCTTCCTTTTCAATTTGGGTGCCTTTTATTTCTTTTTCCTGCCTAATTGCACTGGCTAATACTTGCAGTGCTATGTTGAATTAAAAGTGGGCATTCTTGTCCTGATCTTGATTGTATACAGAAAATCTTTCAACCTTTCACCATTGAGTATGATGTTAGCAGTGGTTTTTCACATATGGCCTTTGTTATCTTGAGGCAGTTTCTTCCTATTCCTAGTTTGTTGAGTGTTTTCATCATGAAATGTATTGAATTTTGTCAGGGTTTTTTTTTTTTTTCCATGAATTGATTTCTTTCATTCCGTTAATATGGTGTGTTGTTACCTTTATTAATTTTCATATATTGAGCCATACTTGCATTCTAGGAATAAATTCTATTTGATCATGGTGTATAATCCTTTTAAAGTAATGTTGAATTTGGTTTGCTAGTGTTTTGTTGTCTTTTTGGATCAATATTCATGAGGGATATTGGTCTGCAGTTTTCTTTTATTGCAGTATCTTTATCTGGCTATGGTATCAGGATAATGCTGACCTCATAGAATTTGTTTGGAAGTGTTTCCTGTCCTTGATTTTTTGAAAGAGTTTCAGAAGAATTGGTTTTACTTCTAATTTACATGTCTGGTAGAATTCTCCAGTAAAGCCATCTGATAGTGGGCTTTTCTTTGTTTGGAGATTTTTATTGCTGATTCAATCACTTCACTACTTATAGATATGTTCAGGTTTTTTATTTCTTCATGATTCATTCTCGGTAGGTTTTATGTTTCTTTTCTTTCCTTTTTTTTTTTTTTGTTTTTTGTGTGTGACCGGTAAGGGGATCGCAACCCTTGGCTTGGTGTCTCCCGCACAGCGCTCAGCCAGTGAGCGCACCGGCCATCCCTATATAGGATCCGAACCCGCGGCCTCGGCACTCCCAGCGCTGCGCTCTCCCGAGTGAGCCACGGGTTTGGCCCGTAGGTTGTATGTTTCTAGGAATTTATTCATTTCTTCTAGGTTGCTCATTTTATTGGAATATAACCAGTCGTGGTATTCTCTTATTTATTCCTAGAATGCTAACTCAATACTGATGTTGAGCAATGTGTTCTTTTTTAAAAAATAAATAAATAAAAACAGAAAGAAAGAAAAGAAACTATTAGAGATTGATTCAGGAAATAAAGAACGAAAGCTTAAGAATATGCCTTTCAGACAAAAGGCATGGAAATTGGATATTAGGGTAATACAGAGATACACAGAGAAGAAGAAATGACTAGAAAGAAGATAAAATCCCTGTCTTTATAGAAAATACTACTTTTCATAATAAGTAGAATGAAGAATTTGTTGGTAGTCTTGTTTAAAGCATTAGGCATATCAGTAATACACTTGTGGAAGCTCCTCGGTGTGCTGATGTTCTCTTTGATTTAATAGACTCAAGTTAATTCTTCCATTAAGTGGGAGGTTAGGTACAAAAATGACAATGAACTGGCCAGCCTAGTCTCGGGTTTCCAACCTATCACTATCCTTATAATATTTTAAAATACACTATCCTTATAATATTTTAAAAATATCTTATTCAGAAATTAATAGATTTAATATTATTTCACAAATTTTCTTCCTTAATCATCGAAATTTGCTTTTAACTTTTGCGGTCCTAATATTGACATGACTTTCCCTCCACTTTGTCCACTCAATAAGTTTGACAACATCATTATTATGACTAAGAGAGAGGGAGTGATTTTGCATATTAGAAAGCCCTGCTGGACTAGCAGTGACCTTTCTATTTCTGAACATAAACCAAACCATTTAAAAAGTTTATGGGCTAGCAGCTGATCTTAGACTTTACTTCTTAAGCACAGAACTCAGAATTTAGCCTATTATCTGTGTACTGACTTGATTTGACCTTATCAGAGGACGACTGACTGATCTGTGTTCAGTGTCAGTAATCACAGCTTTTAGCAGGCATTTCCTTCCTGCAAGAGGCTGTTTAGCAATCAGCAATGAGCAGAGAGACAGGGCTACCTACTGAGACAAGCCAACATTACGTAAAAGGTACTGGCTGGAGCACATACTAATTTTTGCAGAGGAGATCTTGTTCCTCGAATTTTTGTGTAATTTTACTAATTCCCGCATATACAACTGTTCTTTAGGTACTGGACTGAACATTCTTGTGGCACTGCTTATGTCCTCAAGGAACGTAAGTATAAACAGAAGTGAGCAATAGCAAGTAGTATAATAAGGCAGGTGTAATCTGGGCAGGGAACCCTAACAGAAGAAATTAGTAAAAGATACTGACACTAGTGTCTGTGTTAAGTGAGAGTGCAACAAGAACGATACTTCAGTAACGTGTTTGTATAAAAGACGCTGTCTGTATTATGAGTTATGTTAGAGGCCTTTATAAAAGTGTACAATGTTGAAATATGAATATAGATCTGGTATCCTAATATGCATGTATCTAAACATATATAATTAGGACTTGAGTTGCTGTCAGAAGGCAAGGGTGAAATCACAAGTCACAAGCCCTTACATGCATATAAGAGAAGAGAATGGGTACTTTGCTTTGTACAACTCAACAGTGACAGCAAGTTAAAAAAAAATAGAAAGATGGTTTTCATGTCTGAGTTGTATCTATAAAAATCAGCCTCTTAGAACAGTATTTTGAAGGATAAAGTTGGGACCAAAACCAACTAACAAGTAACTGAGAACCTATTTAGATTGTATCACTCAATTGATCTATTAAATATTTTATAGACACTATCAATAACCATGAGTTTAAGCCTATCTATGGGATTACTTTCTAAGAAGTCTTTCATTTTTTTCTGTTTGGGCCATTGAAGTTTCTTTGCTTCTCCTCTCACTAGGAAAAAAAAATCTTTACAAGAAGTTGTCAATTTAATAAGGCAGTAGTATCTTAAGTATGTTTAAAGATACATTGGAGGTTTCATAATTTTAGCCTTCTAGAAATCCTGCAATTCCTATCAGTTTGGGGGAAGTAAGGTTATGGAAGTGATTTTTTTAATAAACTTGAAATAAATTACTAGAAAAACTAAAACATATTTTTAAATACATGTAATAAGTGAATAAAATTGGAAATAGCAGCCTCTTGATCTATTAAAATGTTTTGTGGCAAATATACTCACATACTTAAATGGTTATATTATAACTTGTAGAACTCTAAAATGTTATTTAATATTTTAAGTTTTGGCTTATTGAATGATAGCCTAAATAGCTTAGTGATTATTCCTCCCAAAATATCAACAATGTCATTGAATACTTAGGGGACTTAGGTCTTCATTTTTCTTCTGTGGAGAAGCCATTTGCTTATAAGCAGAAATGGTGCCCTGATTCATTTCTCTTCTCTGAGTGATGAATTACCTGGGTATTTCGTGTAGCTGTATGATGTCTGTCAGATTTCTCCACCATAAAATTACAGTTTTTCTCTTTGGAATCAGTTAAACTTTCATGGTCCCATTGACCTAATTTTTCCTTTACGCTTTTTGTATTTTGAGTTTTGGTTAAAAAAAGACTACTTCTACATGAAAATTATAAATAAATTCACACAGACTTCTGAAACTGTTCATTTTTTTACTCTTAAATATTGTTTTTGGAAAAGACCAAACTTTCTCTACTGTACTGTACTGCACTGTCACCTTTGTCATAAGTTAATTGACTATAAGTTCTGGCATCTCTATTCTGTTCCTTTGGTCTGTCTTCATATTCTTGTGCCATCACCACAGTCTTAACTACCACAGCTCTATACAAACACAACATGGCAGTGTAAGTCCTCGGCTTTTGTTCTTCTCTTACCTTAACTATTCTTAATCTTTTTCATTTCTACATGAATTTTAAAATCAGTTTTCCAATTTCTTCAAAAAAGACTCTGGGGTTTTGGGGGAGTGTCTTGAATATATATGGCAATTTTTGGATAATTGACATTTTTGTAATATGCAATATTATAATACAAAACATAATATATACTTGAACTTAATTTCTCTTTAATTTCATTTATGCTATAGTGAAGTTTTCTGTAGAACTCTTGAAGATTTTTCTTTATCTACATTCCTCCATATCTGATCTATTACACTTCTAATAAAAATGGTACGTTTTTATTTTCATTTTTCTTATTTCTTATATATAGAGATACAATCAATTTTGTATGTTGCCTTTATGTTTAATGATTTTGCTAACTTCACTAATTAATTCTATTAATTTATATGTGGATTCTTTCATAACTTTTACATTTACAATTGTATCATCTGTGAATGATACAATTGTAAATGTATCATTCACAGATAAAATCATTCTTTCATAATTTTTACATTTACAATTGTATCATCCCATTCTTATAATTTTTATTTCTTTTTCACTTATGGCCCTTCAGGGCAATGTTGAGTAGCAGTGGTAAGAGCAAGCATTTTTATCCTGCTCCAGGTTTCAGGGGAAAAGCATTTAATATTCTACCAGGAAATATGGTATCTTCTATGGAGTTTTCATAGATACTTATCAGATCTGGGAAAGTTCCCTTTTCTTCCTTTCTTTGCTAAGTGTCTTTGATTTTAATTATGAATGGGTATTACATTTTTTCAAATGCATTTTCTGCATCTACTGAGATGTTGTTTTTCTTTCCTCATATTAGCACTTATATAATATATCCTCATTCATAAATTTACAATTAAATTTTCTCAATCACTGTGTTTTAATACATTTCTTTCATACAATATATAAAGTTTGATTATTTTTACAAAATATATTATTTTTTCTTTTAACCAATGAATAATGCAATGCATATATTAGTTTGCAATTCTGTTATGTTGTGTGCTCTATTATTAATGATTCTTCTATTTTCAATGTTTTACTATTTTTGTTTTATTATTTTATGTCTGTCTTTCATAGTTTAGATCTGCATGAATATGTGTGTATATGTGTGTGCACCTTTGTATGGGGTGTAATGTGATATTTAGATATATGTATGCAATGTGTAGATCAAATCAGGGTAATGAGCATATCCATCATTTCATACATTCGACATTTCTTTGTGTGGGGAACATTCAGAATCTTCTCTTCTACCTATTTGAAACTATAGAATAAAGTATTGTTAACAATAATTACCCTGCAATACTATAGAACACTGGAACTTATTCCTCCTTTCTAGCTGTAATTTTGTATACTTTGGCCAACCTCATTCTACCCCCCCCCCCCAATCTCTACAAATATGAAACAATTCACAAATTTTCATGCCATCCTTGTTTAGGGGTCATACTAATTTTTTCTATATCCTTCTAATTTTGGTATATGTGCTACCAAAGGAAGCACTTTTAAGTGTCTTTTAGTGCCAGATACCATTTGACCTCTGAATTTGTTGCTTATTTTCTTGTTTTTGATTATTTTGTTTTAACTTTAAATAAAATAAATTATGAAGTTTAATTTTACAAAATAGACTGAAACCATAGTTTCTCGATGCATTTATGCACTCAATCCCTATTGGTTTCTTTAAAGAAAGTTTAAAAACTTAATGCATCTAAATGCCTTTCCATCTGTATTAGTTTTCCATTACTGCTTTAACGCATTATAACAAATTTAGTGGCTTACAACAATGTAAATGTGTTATCTTACAGCTCTGGAGTCCAGAAGCCCACAATCAGTCTCACTGTGCAAAAGTCAAGGTGTTGGCAGGGCTGGTCCCTTTTGGGCTCTAGAAGAGATTCCATTCCTGACTTTTTCAGCTTCTAGAAGTTGCCCACATTCCTTAGTCCATGAACCACTTCCAGCCAGTAATGCATCACTCTGACCTCTGCTTTCTTCCTTACAATTCCTTCTTTGACTTTCCTTCATCTGACAAGGACACCTGTGATTACATTGCATACACCCGGCTAGCTGAGAAAAATTTCTCTATCTCAAAGCCATTAATTTAATCACATATGCAAAGTTCCCATTCTACCTATTATTTTGTAACACAACATATTTACAGTTTCCTAGGATTAATGAACATCTTTGGGCGCTATTATTCTGTCTACCACACCCTCTTTCCTCTTTCTTCCCTTAATATTTTCTTATAGTGTATTTTGTTTGACTGTTTTCTTCAAGAAAGTCTTATCGGGGCCATCTTTCTTAGGTGATTTTTTAAAAAAATATTTTAAATTGTGAGCTGTAACTTTTATTCTGAATGTCAGCTTAATTGGCACAACAGTGTTGGGTCAAATTTTCTTTGCTTCAGAATTTCAGAGTTATTGTTCTAATGTCTCCTGCATTTACATTTTATAGAGCTGTCTGAAGCTTGTCTGACATTTTTCTAATCGTAAGTGATGTTTGTAAACTTGATCTTTGAACTTCAATTACTTAATCAAGGTATATTAAATTGTTGACAGTTTTATATCAGATTTTCTCCCTAGAGAATGTTATGCTTTTTCATGTTTGTTTTCACTCTTTCCTTTATTTTGGGAAAATTTTCCTCTGTTTCTGAAAGCATTTAAATCCCATTAATTGGACTTGCTGTTTCAGGAACTTCAATTATCCTTTGGTTGGTAATCTTTGCTTAACTTTCATATGCATAGTCTTTTTATTGTTTGCTTTAATTACTTTGTTTTATCTTTGGTTTTCGTTCTGAATATATGGGTATTATTTTTTCCTATTTGTCAGTGAATAATTTTTTTGCCTTTCCATTCTTTTCCTTTCTGCATCTGGTATATTTACTAATTCAGTAATAGTGTAGCATTGGTCTTATATTTGTTTCCTTACCCTTCAGTTTTCATCTCTTACTGTTGTTTTATGATTTTTGTCTTTGAGATATTGATACGTTAGAATCATGTTTTTCTATTACAATTTTGAATGTAAATTACCCTTTTATTTTCTTTTAAAACAGAGCTTATGACATTTTCCACTTGGCTCATCTTTAACTTGGAGTATTTATCCCTCATTATCTATTTGCGTCATTATTGTTTGTATAACTTTATTATAAATTCTTGCTTTCTTCCTCTGTCTGACTTCTACTTATCTTCTCTCAAAGCTGTAGCTGGCCTCTGTGCATGATATTGTGTATTTGAGAAAAAAGGGATTGCCAACGGTGGGTGGAGTGGGCATCAGCTGGGACTAGTATAAACCTAGTCAGAAACTTTGAATTGTATCCTATCAATGTCCTAGAACCCAATTCATTTGACAGACGATGTATTCTCATCTATGGCAGAATATCTTCAGACTTCAAGTAGCACCTACAAATTTGGTGCAGAACCTTAGAGTCTTGGTGTTTATTTGAAAACAGCTGCCTAAGAGGTTTTTAACCCTGTTTCCACTCTGGCTTCCCCCCAAAGTCTTTTCCAATCCTACATTAGCATAAGAGGAAAATGAGATTGTCAGTGTGATTTTAAGCCCCTGTGTTGAGTCCAGAGTGGGTCCGAGATATGTTAGCATGTTCTCCTAACTCTTACTAACCCAGAAACCTCTTCTTTCTTTTTCTGTACTCTTTTGTTTAACTCAACTTCTGTTTATGCATGGGATATTAACTCTGGGTATTTTAAATGTTTCTGCTTTTTCTCTCTGCTTTACTCCCAGCAGGAAAACCAAAATCAGGAAGCTCAACTTTTTCTAAGGTGTTTGGAAGTTGGTACTAAGTTGCCTCCATGCTTTCCCACTATGTGCTTTCCAACCATGGATTTTTAGTTGGATTTTTAAAGGATGTTTTTAAATCACTTTTCGCTCCCTATGGGCTGTTATGAATTGCATGGAGTCAAAACAGGGCTTATAGTATATTAAGAAAAAGCCTCTCTCTTTGGCCTCCAGCTTTTGAATTGATGGCCTCTGGTGTATTTGTGGAGATTTTTTATTCTTTTTGCTTTTGTTTTGTTTTGTTTTGGCCTTGTATTTTTGCATTTATGTATATGGGGGAAGGGTCTTCAAAAAGATCATGGAAAATTTTATACTATATTTTAATTCTGTTTTTTCACAGACTTTTTTTTCAAAATTATAGTTTTGTATTTGTTTCTATTTACTTTTATATACATTTTTAATTTTGAATTTTTATTGATTATACATATTCAGGCGGCAAGAGCTGACTGTCACCATATGTGCTCAAGTTGTGGTGAGCAAATCAATGCTATCAGCATGCCTGCTACTTCAAATTGCAAATAGTCCCTCACCCAGCCTCTCTCTGATGCCCCTCTTCTGTCCCTCCCCCACTTCCCTGGCAACCCTATGTCTGTTCTCTCCCTCTGCAATTTCAACACACCACTGTTTTCTTGAGGTTTTTGAAGTATCCTCATATATTCATTTTCTGCACTTATATTTTTTAGATTTGGAGGCAGTGAAATTTTGAGATGTGACAATTCTGTCATCTTTGGAGGTTTAATATTAAGATTTGTTCAATTGTTTCTTAAGGTAGTTTCTCTTCTATTTAGTCATATAACTTTTTTTTATTACTTTTGATCCTTTTCATAAAGAGATTGGTACAGTAATGTGTTGGTGAATGTGATCTCTATGTCCCAGGCGAACATAACTATGATTGATTTTGTCATAAAGGTAATGATAGGCAAATAAGATCTGCTTCCAAGTCCTGGTCCTGTTCCAGTTAATCATTATTTGATTTGGGAAATAGCCCTCCTCTGAAGTTATAATTGATTTTTTGAAATATACCCTCCAGCCTCTGAAGAAAGCGAGAAATTTGGAGCCAAAACAGAAATTCACAAATACTTTTTGGTGAAGTGTATCTTAATTTTTTTTTTTTTTTTTTTTGTCTTTTTCGTGACCGGCACTCAGCCAGTGAGTGCACCGGCCATTCCTATATAGGATCCGAACCCGCGGCGGGAGCGTTGCCGCGCTCCCAGCGCCGCACTCTCCCGAGCACGCCATGGGCTCGGCCCTGGTGAAGTGTATCTTAATAGGACTTCTTGAGCCAATTGGGAGCTAAATCTAGAACATTCTAAATTTTATCTACTATTTTTCCTTAATTCCTCAGTGTTTAGCTTTGACTAATTTCTTTCAGATGAAACACTGCATTAATAGTTTGCAACCTTCATTGTGCCTTAGAATTGCCTGGTAAGTTTTAAAAACAATAGCTGCCCAGGTCCTAGCTACAGAAATTTGTTTTCAATTTCTCTGCGTTGGGATTCTGATGGTGGTATTTTTAAAAACTCCTGGAGGTGCTTAATGTACAGCCAGAGTTGAAAAACATTCTAATAGAAAATCAATCAGGAGAAATACCCATTTTCAGGAAGAGAGGTAAGGGAATACTGGCTTAACATTACCACAATTCAGGATAAATGAAAGTAAATTATTTCCTCTTCACCTGGAGCAACAGGAGAAATGATTTTGACTTAAACTGTTGTGCAACATAGTTACTGAATAAAAGCACCTTTCTTCTGGGGAATAAAAGCAAACTTCCCTTTGAAAATTGGGTGGAAGGTATTGAAATGTTATTTTTTTTTACAGTTTGCTCTATTTGAGGGAATTTACTCCACCAGAGTTGCCAAGAGACTAATTTTTTCATTGACCGTAGAAGAGAAAACTTGCCTTTAGGTTAACTTGAAACTTGCTATCATTATGGAGAAAATTAGGGTGTATTGAAAATCCTGAACATCTTTTTTAAAAAAAGAAAACAAAAGCTATATAAATTTATGCTCAGAAACTAGCCGTATATGTGGTTACAGGGAGAAGTCTGTAGTCTATGCTTACCAGTTAACTTACTGGGATACCAGAGAATTTATCTTAGGCATGTTTTGCACATTCAAGTTTTATTTTTTGTTTGTTTGTTTTTAGTTAATCAGTCAATTGAGCACTCCAACTTTTACTCTGCTATGAACCAACATCATTAACAGATTTCATCAAATGTGTGGGCCAATTTTAAATCAGGTTCTATCTCATGTAGACATCCTCATCTTTTAGAAAATGCTCCAGTCTAAGGTAGGCCTTATCAGATCAGTGATCCTCAAAATGTAAGACTGACAGAGGGAGATGTCACTGTAAAGAAGAAGCAATATCACACATTAATTAAGAAGTCTGCCCTACTGGCATCCTATACCCATAATGAATGCCCGTGGATACACATCCTATATTAAATTGATAGATATTGAGATATCATCTCATCCCAGTTAGACTGGCCATTATTCAAAAGACCGAGAATAAAAAATACTGGCAAGGATGTGGGGAAAGGGGAACTCTTCTGCACTGTAGGTGGGACTGTAAATTAGAATAGCCATTATGGAAAACAATAAGGAGTATTCTCAGATAGCTACAGATAGAACTGCTATATGATCCAGCAATCCCACTACCGGGTATATACCCAAAGGAGTGGAAATCATCATATCAAAGGGATACAAGCAAACCCATGTTCACCACAGCTCTATTTACAATAGCCAAAATATGGAACCAACCTAAAAGTCCGTGGACAGACGACTGGATAAGGAAAATGTGTTATATACACACAATGGTATACTACTCAGCCATAAAAAAGAATGAATTCCGGGCCGACCCCGTGGTGCACTCGGGAGAGTACGGCACTGGGAGTGCAGCGGTGCTCCCGCCGCGGGTTCGGATCCTATATAGGGATGGCCAGTGCGCTCACTGGCTGAGCGCGGTGTGGGCGACACCAAGCCAAGGGTTGCGATCCCCTTACCAGTCACAAAAAAAAAAAAAAAAAAAAAAGAATGAATTCCTGCTATTTGCAGCAACATGGATGTGCTTGGAGAAAATTATATTAAGTGAAATAAGCCAGACATGGAAAGAGAAATACTGCATGTCTTCACTCACAAGTGGGTGCTAAGAAAGAAGGAAAGAAAGAAAAGACCACAATAATGCATTGAACTTTCAGAAGGAGAGAGCAGATCTACGTTTACCAGAGGTTGGAGGTGGGGGAGAGGGGGATTGGGAAGATGTTGGGCAAGGGACTCAATGAATAATTATGATTTGTAATAATGAATATGCTAATAATATTGTTTGGATATCACATGTTGTACACAGGTAATGGTAGTTAACAATGTACCCCAAAATATGTATGATTATTTATGCTTCAGTAAAAAAAAAAAAATTGATAGGTATTACTTGTTGAACAAACATAGCAAGATGTACGAATTGAATCAGGTGCTTCTTGGAACCTAGGCATTTACTCTGCTCTATAGAAAGAAATAAAAGAAGGAAGAAAGAAAGGAAGGGAGGGAGGGAGGGAAGGAAGGAATCATTTAGTTTATTAAACATTTCCTAAAGTGATATTTATAATTCATGTTGCTCTCTGGATTACTAAGCTTTAAAAAAAGATACTTATTATGGGACCACTTAATTCCAAGAAATTACAAAATCTACATTTGGTGCAATTTACTCCCCACATTTTAAAAATCACAGGTTTTTTTTAAAGAATTATACAAAGATATTTGCAGTCATATTTTCTGTATATTATACAATAATTTAAAAAATGTTACTGATCCCCATATTATCAGGGGGATCCCTTTGACAAATATGTTGTTGAATGATTAGACTTTTAAAATACATGGTATCCTTAAATACTAATCAATAATATTTGCCTTAGGAGAACAAAATATTGAAATAGAAAACGAGTTTGCTTCCTTGCACATGTTTTAAAATTAATGATAAAGGTTTCGATACATGTTCAGACTAAAGTGAGTATGACATTTTAAAACAGCCAACTCTGATTAATATTAATCCCCTTGGGCCAGATATTGGTGATTCTCTTTAAAGAAATAATATTTGTTTTTGTTTTGGCATATTAATGCTGAAATATCACATATTTCTCTTATACCATTTTCTTCCCATGTATAATCATTCTTCCAGGCATTAATTTATTATCCTAACACTTTATATGTCCCTAGTATATGCCAGAGACTGTAATAGTGAGTTAAAAATAAAAAGTATCTGTCATTGTGGACAATAAAAATAGTGAGGAAAATGGACATTAATCAAATAAAAACACAGTCATTTAACATAGAACTTTAATAATGCTATGAGAGAAGAATACAATGTATTATGAAACATTTGGGAAATATTATCTAAAGTGAATAATATTTGAGTTAAGATCTGAGGATTGAAAAGGCATTCATGTAACAGGTAGCATGTCAGGAAAATAACTGAGATGTGATAAATCCCTGAGGTTAAAAACAGCATGCATGGATAACTGAAAGAACCAAAGGAAGGCTCGTGTGGACAGAGAGTAAGGGAAAGAAGTATGAGGGACTGTGAGAGCATGCAGTGATCTAGAAACCATGAAAAGAAAATTAACTTTTATTTAAGGAAAGTGATAGAAATGAAATCAGAGAATGATATTTTATTTTCAGCAATTGCTTAAATTTAATTTTATTGTTTTATACTGTAAGTAATTTTTATTTATCCCTGTTGAAAAAACATTTGAGATATTTCTGTTGTGTATGCCACCACCAAGTGGCAGTAGTATGCCAAAGCCTTAAAACCACGCATGTCATATGGTTTGATTTAACTATAGATATGTGTAAGAATACTTTTCTATGGAATTCCTGTAATGAAGAACATTCTCATTAGGCACTTTCTTTGAGTCCATTATGGTGTTAGGTGTTAGAGAAATGTGTCAACAATTTCTGCCCTCACTTAACTTGCAATCTAACTGGAAAGTACAATCGCAAATTTTGAGAATTATGAAGATTAAAGTCTAACTGAAATGAGCTGTGAAAACAGTGGGAAGGGCAGATGAGAATAAGCTGGGTTTATTAAGGAACACTCGTAGATTTGTTTACACTTGAGCTGGCATGGAGAGTTGCCTAGGACCTGCCAGGCATTGGGGAAAGACATGAACATCCCAGGAATGTGAGTGAAGTCCTGGGATATAGAGTTAAAGTCAAAGAGGAGTGCATGGGGCTGGAGGAAGAAAGAGTGAAAAAACTCTTCTGACAAAAGGAAGATGCATATTGAAAAGTGATATGAAATAAGGTTGAAGAAGGGAAGGGCCAGATTATAAGAACATAGCAATGCATCTAGAGGACTAGCAGTTTGGTACTGTGAACATTAGAGGTTCTTGGACAAAGGTGACCCGAAAGTGAGGCAGAAAGCTCATCAGTTTTGGAAGTTAGGTTGGTGTTGCTTTGTAAAAGGCATAGTATATGCTAGGGCTGAAGAGCCTGTGTGTGTGTGTGTGTGTTTGTGTCTGTGTGTCTGTGTGTACACACATATATACATATATATACACACACAGACACACACACATATAAATATACACACACACTCACACACACATTTATTTAGCAGTGGTGGCTCATTATATACTTTGACCAGCTAACAACTGGGCTTCAAGAGGTAGTATTTTGTAGTATTTAGGAACTCTGACTCTAAAATTAGACCACCTGGGTTTAAATTCCAGCTCTGTGATCTGCTAGCTGTGTGATACTAGGCAAGTCATTTTTAACCTCTATATTTGCTGTTGTGTCAAATGAATTATTGCATGTAAACAGTTACAACAATGCCCAAAACATAATAAAAGCTATGTAAATGTTAACTACTGTTGTCATTAAGCTAGCATTTCTGTCTGAATGAATAGATGTAAATATATTTAAGGCAGAGAAAAGCAGATGTAATAGCAAAGGCAAGGACAAGAAGTCACCATCTAAGGTAGTGACCTTGAGATTAAAATAATGTGAGAGGTATAAATAGCATGATTTGACAATTGAATTTTGCTCCAAATTAGTAAGAAACATGGAAAAATGACTTGTGCTATCTATTCTCTATAAAAGATGTGGAACCTCTTTTAAAGTTTCTTCTGGTTCTGACTTTCAAGATCTCTTGATGCTGGGAACTTGCAAGAGAACACTTATTTCCTATAATAAGACTCCTGGGCCGAAAAAAAATTACATTCTCAAAGTACTGAAAAAAATCTCAATGACAAATTCTGCAGAATGGGTGAGATGTTGGACAACTTTTATTCTTATTATCTAAATAGAAAGTGGAATACAAAAACTCCTCATTGGTATGTTTGATGCCATTTGCATCAAAGGTTTAGGAAATATTATTAAATGGGTGATTTATAGGAACAACAACAACCAAAAAAAAAAAAAATAGGAGGAAGAAGAGATCATCTGAGCTTAGAAAGGATTCTCTAAAAGTTTATGTCCATTTCAGCTTTGTCTTTGGTACTGTCAGAGAAATACAGATTCAAGGCTTTTTTTAATTATTATTCTTTTCTTACAAAATTTCCCCAAATTTTATGTAGACAAGGTATGGATACATAAATTGGATATATGGACTACTAGGTGGATCAAGAACTAGTTGAATTGTTTGATATTGCTTTCAATATGTGATATGGAAGAGGGGAAATTATTGATTTGAAAGACTCCATGGAGGAAAATTCAAAGTGGAAGATGAAAGCTATAAAGGAAGAAAACTCAGGTCAATCTAAGAGAACCACATATAACAGAGCTATCTGGTGAACAGAGCTTTATCTAGTGAAAGTTACTACCTTGAGGAGATTGAATTGATTTCCTGGACAAAAAAATGGAAAATTCTCCAAGTTGGAGGCTGTCATCTCTCCCTCTTTTAGATCCATAAAGTGTTTTCTTCATGTATTCAAATATGTCATCTGGATAATTATTGGACATATTCAAATATAATAGATTGCAGATAAGAACTCTGAAACAATTCACTCTGGTTTGATTCTTTTAAAGAATGTCTCTTTAATGACTTCCCTTTCTATCCTTGGCATGGCTGTACCATGCTTACTCACTTAAAAGAAATTGACCATTGTTGCAAGTTTTAGACGCTCAATCATCTAACCTCACCCATCTGTGACCTCATCAAATCATTTCTTCTATTTTTCTCTCAATTTTCTTGGCTCCTGTCAATTCTGTTCTTAATTCTTTCACTAGTTTGGTGCCCTTTACTGATAGATCCCTAATCATCTTTCTGATTTTTTTCTGTATTAATTGAACTAATCAAGTTTTTTTTACCTATTCTTTGATCAATTACAATTTTGGACATATATATATTTGTGTGTGTATATACATATATACATAAATATGTGTGTGTGTGTGTGTGTGTGTGTGTGTGTGTATGTACACAAAAGTATACATAATCCATTCTATTTCCTCAGGGCTTTTATTTCATTTTATTTTTGTCAAAGAGTTACATGTCTTAGTCTCTTATAATTCTTTTGATCTCTCCTAAATCTGTAGTTAATTTTCCTTTCTTACTTCAATTTCTAGCTATTTTATTGTCTTTCTTATAC
This sequence comes from Cynocephalus volans, assembly GCF_027409185.1. Classification (NCBI taxonomy): domain Eukaryota; kingdom Metazoa; phylum Chordata; class Mammalia; order Dermoptera; family Cynocephalidae; genus Cynocephalus; species Cynocephalus volans. The sequence continues at coordinate 106,000,817 of NC_084461.1, forward strand.
ACTTAAGCTTTCAAATGTTCTTCTATTTTATTGATATTTTCAAAGAATCAATATTTGGATATAAACATTTTGTTTGTGTGCATGCGCATGCATGCAAGTGGTTTTTTATTTCATTAATCCCAGATATTTTTCCTTAATTTATTCCTTATTTAATTTTCTAATAGTTTATTTAGTTGCTTTTTTCCTAATGGATATTTTGTTTATTTTTTTTAGAATTAAAGACTTTTGCAGCCACAGATTTTTTGCTAACAACAGATTTTGCTGTCCTCTATTAGTATTGTCATAAATTATTCTGATTTTCCTTGGTTTTTAGTCTGTACATTTTGACTTCAGCTTTGAGCTAAATAATTTTTAAGCATGTTTATTAATTTTAAAAAAGTTATTTTTGTCACTATTTTTAAATGTCTATTATTTATTTTCCAACTTACCAGAGCATATGGGATATATACATTTCTATTCAAATTTTTATAATATATTTTTGTGGCAAATTATGTGACATTTTTGTAAAGTTTCTTTAACTATAAGTACAATACACTCTCTTTATTTGAGAGGTAAGTTTATTTCTCTCTTTCTCCCTTTCTCTGTTTCTCTCTCCCCACAAGCTTGGTCATATTAAACACTTCCAGTGTTAAGTATATTTTTCCTACTATTCTGTGCAATTCTGAAAGAAATGTGTTGGAGTCTCCCAGTCTGGAACTTATCTTTTAATTTTCTTAACAATGTCTTTCAAAGAGCAGAATTTGTGTTTAATTGAAACATAATTGGTTATTCGTACTTGTGGGGTAAGAGTTGAATATTGATACCTGTGTACAATGTGTGTTGATCAAATTAGGATAATTAGTATATTTATCATTACAAAACAGCGTTCTTTGTGACCCTTTACTTATTTCTCACTAGCCCCTTTCCCACCTCTCATTTATTTTTATTGAATCCTATTTATCAATTTGCTCTTTTATGAATTATGGTTTTGGTGTATTGCTGAGATCTTTGCCTAACTCAAAGCTATAAAAGTTTTATGCTATGCTTTATTCCAGAAATTTGATAGTTTTAGGCTTTACAATTAGGCCTACCATCCATTCTGAGTCAATTTTGTATATGGTGCATAACATGGATTGAAGTTCATTTTTTCATATTTGACATCCAAATGTTCCAGCACTATTTACTGAGAAGACTATTCTTCGCACCTTCAAGGAAAATCAGTTGTTCACACATGGATCTATTTCTTTACTCTCTTTTCTGTTCCATTGATTTATTTCTCCATCTTACATAAATGCTAGACTGTTTTGATTACTGTAGCTTTATAATAAATCTTGAAATAGAGTAGAGTTAGTTCTCCAACTTTGTATTTTTTTTTTTTCAAAGTTGTTTTGGCTATTTTAAATCTTCTGCATTTTCATATGAATTTTAGAGTTGTTTTTTCAGTTTCTCCAGAAAACTCCTCTTGCTATTTTGATTGGGATTGCACTGAATTTACAGACCAATTTGGGGAAAATTGGCATCTAAACAGCTTTGAGTCTTTCAACCCATAGACATTGTCTATTACTCCAAAATTTCTCTCAGGAGTATTTTATAGTTTTCAGCCTATAAATCCTGCACATGCTTTGTAAGATTTATACCTATGTACTTCACCTTTTTGTGTGCCATTGTAAAAGGAATTTTTTAAAAATTTAAATACAAACTGTTTACTACTGATATAAATGAACACTACTGGGTTTTGCATGTTTACTGAAAACATGCTAAACTTATAAATTAGTCCTAGCTGATTTTTTGAAGAGTCTTTTGGATTATCTACAAAGACATTTGTGTCATCTTCAAATAGTGACAGTTTTTTACTTTCTTTTCACTATGTATGCTTTTTATTATTTATTTATTTATTTTTGCTTTATTGCACCATTTAGGACTTCCAGTACAATGTTGAATAGAAGCAATAAAATAAAACATTACTTGCTTCTGATTTGATAGGGAAAGTATTGGGTTTCTTACCATTAAGTACAATGTTAGCTATAGTTTTTGGTTAATGCCAATTATTAGGTTAAAAATGTTTTTTCTACTTCTACTTTGTGAGATTTTTTCTCACAAAAAATAAAAATAAAAAGATATTGAATTTTTCTAAACATTTCTTCATCTATTGAAATATTCATACAACTTTTCTTATTTAGTTTATTAATATAGTACATCTTGATTAATTTTTGAATATCGATTCTGTCCTATATTCCTGGGATGAACCCCAGTTGGTCATGATGAATTATCATTTCTATATATTGCTGTTTGATTTGATAGTATTTTGTTCAGAAGTTTTGCGTCTATGTTTATAGTCGTCTATAATCAAAGGTTATTTATTTGGTTTTGGCATTGGGGTAAAACTGGCCTTGTAAAATGAGTTTGGGAATATTCCTACCTTTTTTCCTTTGGAGAAGATTGTGCAGAATTGGTATCGTTTTTCCCTTCATGTTGGTAGAATTGACCCACTGAGACTATGTGGGTCTTGAATTTTCTTGGTAAACGTAGCCAGTGGCTACTGTTCCTCTTGCACAGCCAGCACCATGGTTGTGGTGCTTCCTCAGATCTCGAGACCCGACTGTCCCTGGTGAGGTGCTGTAGGAACAACCCATTAAAGCTTTGGAATCTTCTATGTCTGCAGCCCCAGGGGCTTCACACTTTCCTAGCAGTCTACACTCAGCCTTCAACAATTTGTCAAAAGAATTTAGCTCAAAGTTCTTATCAGCTTATGTGCCATTTGGCAGTGTCTGTCTCAGTTAGGCAAGGCCCTGTTTCTTCCTGCAAGTGTCTGTTTCCCTCTCGATTTCAGGATAGTCTGTTTGGTCACCTCAGTTTTCTGCTAATTTCAACAAAAATATTTAATTTGAAGTTTGTCAATTTTTCTCTTTTTGCAGTGGTGGGAACAATGCTCTTTTCAGATCTGAGCTAAAATGTTTTACCTCTCTGAGTTAAAATTAGAATCCCAATGCCATGAATTGCTGATATTGATTTTTTTTTTAATAAATTTTATTGCGTATATTTGAGGTTTACAAATTGGTGCTATGGGATACATATAGATAGCAAAATGCTTACTACAGTGAAACAAATTAACATATATATTATCTCAGGTTTTTGTGTGACGAGAAGCTAAAATCTACTATTTTAACAAAAATCTCTAATACATTACAATTTTGTTAGCTTAGTCTTCATTTTGTACATTAGATGTCTACATTTGTTCATTCTATATGTCTTCTACTTTGTATCCTTCTACCTTTTCCTTCCTCCCCACCTCCTCCACCCCTGGAAACCACTGTTTATTCTCTACTTCTGTATATTTGAACTTTTTTTTTTTGCTTCCACATATAAATGAGCTCATTCAATATTTGTCTTTCTGTATCCAGCTCATTTCACTTAGCATAATGTCTTCTAGGTCCATCCACATTGTGACAAATGGCAGGATCTCCTTTTTTAAGGCTGAATAATATTTCATTATACATATATCACATATTCTTTATCTATTTGTCATCAACAGACATTTAGGTTGTTTCTATATTTTGGGTATTTTAAATAATGCTGCAATGAACATGGCACTGCAGATATCTTTATGAGGCTGTGATTTCATTTCCTTTGGGCATATACCCAGAAGAGGAATTGCTGGGTCATATGGTAGCTCTATTTTTAGTTTCTCTAGGTACCTTCATACTGTTTTCCATAATGGCTTCACCAATCTACATTCCTACCAACGATGTACTGGGCTCACATTTCTCCATACCCTTGCCAAAATTTTTTATCTCTTGTCTTTTTAATAATAGCCATTCTAACAGGTCAGAAGTAATATATTACAGTAGTTTTAATTTGCATTTCCCTGATGATTAGTGATGTCGAGTACTTTTCCATATACCCGTTGACTATTTTCATGTCTTTGGAGAAATGTCTGTTAAGGTCCTAGGAATATGGACGAATGGAACAGAATAAAGAGTCTAGAAATAAATGCAGACATATTCAGTGAACTAATTTTTGATGAGGGCACCAAAAAGACGCAATGGGGAAAGAATAGTCTCTTCAATAAATGGTGCTGGGGAAACTGGATTTCCAAATGTATAAAAATAAAATTGGACCCTTATATTTCTTACACCATGCACATAAATCAATTAAAATTGGATAAAAGACCTAAATGAAAGACCTAAAACATAAAACTCCTACAAGAGAACATAGGGAAAAGCTTCTTGACTTTAGACTTGGCAATAATTTTTTGGATATCACACCAAAAGCTCAGGTTATGAAAGAAAAAATAAATAAATTGGACTACATCAAACTAAAAATCTTCTGCATAGCAAAGGAAACAATCAACAAAATGAAAAGGCAACCTACAAACTGGGAAAAAAATATTTGCAACCACATATCTGATAAAGGATTAATATTCAAAATTTATGAAGAACTCTCACAACTCAATAACAGAAAAACAAATAACCCAATTTAAAAAATGGGCAAAAAACCTGCTGATGTTGTTTAACTAGAAAATCACGAGAAAATCAAAATATCTTTTGAATAACATATATAAAAATATATTTCACTTGATTCAAATATCTGTTAATATAGAATATTGTAGAAGAATTAGTCATTGATTTTGCATTAAGAAACTCATGATCATATTCATCTTTACTAATAACTTTTCAAAATTACACAGTGGCTGACCTACAGACACTCATATGTACACTTTATCCCTGAATATAGCAAATCAAGAATTCACAAGATTTACTAAAGAATTCAAATTTAAAAACCACAAAATTTAAGTTGAAATTATATTAAATAGAACAAAATTTTGAGATTAAGAGTTTGAATGATCTGGTTACATCACATAAATTATTTTCTAACTGTACATGGGGAAAATTGTTGATTCTACCTGAGCTTTAAAGTATGTGTTGTAGAATCGCTATAGAATAATGTAGAAAAGCCTAATGCAATCTTTTTACTTTTTTTTCTAATTGTTGATTGTTATTCATTACAACATACGTTCAGTTGCACAATTTTTGTCTAATATTGAAGCAATAGAAACACAGAAGGCATAGATTTCTCACCCAATGGCAGAATCATTCATGATGTTCTTATTCTGAATAGTCTAAATAAATACACATTGCTTTTAGCTTTCAAATCACTCTGTAGATATACTTTCTTTTATCTTTAAAAAAATCTGTTTTCAGTCAGTTTTCACCCAAGACTTGAACCTGAATTTGTATTATGAAAGAAATGTAGAAAATTAAGGAAATAATGAAACAACTCAGGGATTAATAGTCAATGCTATCAGAGTGTTTATTTTATATTGTCAAGCTATGTGTTATTTTCCTTAAGCATTTCCTATCGTTATACTGAAAGCTGATAAGAAAACCACTGATTTAATCTATATAATGCAAACTAATTAATACCCCTGAACATAGTTATGTATGTTATGAAATTTTCTTTTAAACAGCAAGAGTAGGTGCAAAAAGCTCTGTATGATATCCCCAAAATGTGTATACAAAAAGCAAGCTGCATATGCTGTATTTGTCTTTTGAATATTCTGTGTTTGTGAGAAATAAATGGCAGAAAACAATCAGAAAGTATTTTCATGTTGTAATTTTCTAATAAAAGTGAAGGAATGGAATAAGATATACCATGAAAATGGAAACCAAAAATGAGGAGGAGTGCTATTCTTATATCAGATAAAATAGACTTTAAACCAAAAAACATAAAAAGAGACAAAGAAGGCCACTGCATAATGACGAAAGGATCTATGCTGCTAGAAGATATAACAATCATAAATATGTATGCATCCAATACTGGAGTACCCAGATATACAAAGCAAACACTCTTAGACCTAAAGAAAGAAATAGGCCCTAATGCATTAATAATAAGTGACCTGAAAACCCCTTGCTCAGTACAGGACAGATCTTCCAGGCAAAAAATCAACAAAGCAACACAGGATTTAAACTACACCTTAGACCAACTGGACCTGGCAGATATATACAGAACATTTCACCCAACAACTAAAGGATGTACTTTCTTCTCATTGGCACATGGAACATTCTCCAGGATAGACCACATGTTAGGTCACAAAGCAAGTCTCAACGAATTCAAAAAAATTGGAATTATTCCATGTATTTTTTCAGATCACAATGGATTAAAATTAGATATCAGTAACAAACAAAACTCTGGAAACTATACAAACACATGGAAATTAAACAACATTCTACTTAATGACATGTGGGTCCAAGAAGAAATTAAACAGGAAATCAAAAAATTTCTTGAAACTAATGAAAATAGAGACACATCATACCCAAACCTATGGGATACTGCAAAAGCAGTACTAAGATGGAAATTTATCACTTTAAATGCTTACTTCAGAAGAATGGAAACATTGCAAATAAACAAGTGAACACTTCACCTTAAAGAACTAGAAAAACAAGAACAATCCAAACCCAAAATTAGTAGATGGAAAGAAATTAAGATCAGAACAGAACTAAATGAAATAGAAACCCAAAAAATGATACAAAAGATCAATGAAACAAAAAATTGCTTTTTGGAAAGATAAATAAAATTGACAAACCTGTGCAAGGCTAACTAAAAAAAGAGGGGAGAAGACCCAAATAACAAAAATTTGAAATGAAAAAGGTGATATTACAACTGATACCTCAGAAATACAAGGAATCATTAGAGACAACTATGAACAAGTATATGACAACAAATTTGAAAATCTGGAGGAAATAGAGAAATTTCTGGACACATACAAACTACCAAAAGTGAGCCAGGAAGATATAGAAAATCTGAACAGACCAATAACAATAAAAGAGATTGAAGCTGTTATCAGAAGGCTCCCCCCCAAAAAAGCCCAGGACTAGACAGGTTCACTGCAGAATTCTACCAATCCTTCAAAGAAGAACTGATACCAATTCTCTACAAACTATTCCAAAAGATTGAATCAGAGGCGATTCTCCAAAACTCATTCTATAAGATAAACATCACCCTGATACCAAAACAAGACAAAGATACATCAAAAATAGAAAATTACAGGCCAATATTCTTGATGAATATACATGCAAAAATCCTCAATAAAATACTAGCTAACAAAATACAGCAACACGTACACAAAATTATGCACCATGATCAACTGGGATTCAGCCCAAGGATGCAAGGTTAGTTCAACATATGCAAATCAATAAATGTGATACATTGCATCAATAAAAGGAAAGACAAAGACCATATGATCATCTCTACAGATGCTGAAAAAGCATTTGACAAAATTCACCATTCGTTCATGATAAAGACTCTCTACAAGTGAGGCATAGATGGAAAGTATCACAACACAATTAAAACCATATATGATAAGACCACACTATTATTATCCTGAATGGGGATGCACACTCTCACCCCTCCTATTCATCATAGTCTTGGAAGTACTAGCCAGAGTGATCAGAGAAGAGAAGGAAATAAAGGGCATCCAGATGGTAAAAGTTGAAGTCAAATTGTCCCTGTTTGCAGATGATATGATCCTATATATAGAACAGCCTAAAACCTCTACAAAAAAACACTTAGAGTTGATAAATGATTTCAGCAAAGTTGCAGGATACAAAATCAACACACAAAAATCAGCAGCATTTCTAGACTCCAACAGTGAACTTGCAGAAAAAGAAATCAAGAAAGCTAGCCTGTTTACAATAGCCAACAAAAAAATTAAATACTTAGGAATAAAGTTAGCCAAGGATGTGAAAAAACTCTATGAAGAGAACTACATACCTCTGTTGAGAGAAATTAAAGAGGACACAAGAAGATGGAAAGATATCCCATGCTCTTGGATTGGAAGAATTAACATGAAAATGTCCATATTACCCAAAGTGATCTACAGATTCAATGCAATCTTCATCAAAATTCCAATGACATTTTTCTCAGAAATGGAAAAAAACTATCCAGACATTTATATGGAATAAGAAAACACCACACATAGCCAAAGAAATCCTGAGCAAAAAAATTAAGCTGGAGGCATAACACTACCTGAATTTAAACTATATTACAAAGCTATAAAAATAGACACACAGATCAATGGAATAGAATAGAGAACCCAGAAATCAACCCATGCACCTATAGTCTCTGATCTTTGACAAAGGTACCAAATCTACACACTGGAGAAGAGACTGCCTCTTCAGCAAATGGTGCTGGGAAAACTGGATATTCATATATAGGAGAATGAAAATAGACCTATACCTCTCACCATACACCAAAATCAACTCAAAATGGATTAAAGAATTAAATATACATCCTTAAACACTAAAACTCCTTAAAGAAACCATAGGGGAAACACTCCAGGAAGTAGGAGTGGGTACAGACTTCATGAATATGACCCCAAAAGTACAGGCAACTAAAGGAAAAATAAACAAATGGGATTATGTCAAACTAAAAAGTTTCTACACAGCAAAAGAAACAATCAACAGAGTGAAAAGACAAGTAACAGAGTGGGAGAAAAATTTGCCAAATATGCATCTGACAAAGGATTAATATTCAGAGTATGTAAGAACTCAAACAACTTTACAGCAAAAATACAAGTAACCCAATTAAACAATGGGCAAAGGAGCTGAATAGGCATTTCTTGAAGGAAATTATATGAATGGCCAACAGACACATGAAAAATGCTCAACATCACTCAGCATTCAGGAAATGCAAATCATAACCACTTTGAGGTACCATCTCACTCCAGTTAGGATGGCTACTATCCAAAAGAATGAGAATGATAAATGCGAGCAGGGTTGTGGAGAAAAAGGAATTCTCATACACTGTTGGTGGGACTGCAAAATGGTGCAGCCTTTATGGAAAATGGTATGGAGGTTCCTCAGACAACTACAGATAGATTTTCCATATGATCCAGCAATCCCACTTCTGGGTATATACCCAGAGGAATGGAAATCATCATGTGGAAGTGATACCTGTACTCCCATGTTCATCACAGTTCTGTTTACAATAATCAAGATATGGAACCAACCTAAATGTCCATTATTGGACGATTGGATAAGGAAAATGTGGTATATATACACTATGGAATACTACTCTGCCATAAAAAAGAATGAAATTCTCCCATTTGCAACAACATGGATTAACCTGGAGAAACATATTGAGTGAAATAAGCAAAGCACAGAGGGATAAATACCATATGTGCTCACTTGAAAGTCGGAGCTAAGAGAGAAAGAAGGAAAGAAAGAAAGACCACAGTGATGTGTTGGACTTGCACAGGGAGAGAACATACCTAGGGACACCAAGTGGAGTGGGGAAAGAGGGATAGGGAGGTAGGTCAGGGACAATTGGGGGGATAATTGAGTGGGGGACACAGGGTATAATCATAATTGGTGTTAATGGGCATCCCGCCAGTATGAATTTGGCCATCACATCTTAGGCACAAGTGGCGATAATTTGCTTTGCACACCATGAATATTCATAACCAATCTAAACAAATTAATTAATTCAAAAATAATAAAAGAAAAGAAAAAGAAAAAGAAAATTATAAAATAAATTTCCTAAGGTCTAATTTCAAATCAAGTTTTCTTCTATATGCTTATATAGACCCTTTATGAAGAAAAAAAAATCACTGAGAAACATCCCTGTCTCCTCACCTACCCACACACTATGATTAGAATACAAGTGAATCTAAAGAAGATACATATGAATTTGGGTTCTAGTCTGAGTCTTTTTTCATTTATTTTGTTGTGAAACATCTGATATCTTTATATAGCAAAGTATTCAGCAGTATCGTTTTGTTGAGTTAAATATTTTTGTGGGATTTGAAAGTAATGTTAACTAATGAGTAAAACAGCTTCTTCGAAAAACTATATTCGGCCTTAGTCATCTGATTTTTTTCAAAGCTTAATAAAAGAGCATGATAGGAAAATTATTATATTGATATGATGTAAGCTTAATTACAAACTTTATAGGATTCAAGGCTACCCATACTTTAAATCTATCACCATATTTGATGGCACTTTGTTTATTTTGGCTTTATAGTTTAAAATTCCTTTTCATATTGGTATATTTTCACAAGACTAGCCTCCCAGAATCCATAAAAGAAGGAAAATAAAATATTTTTGATTTGGATTGCTGAAAATATGAATATATACTCTTTCTGATCTTAAAAGTTTATGAAAGCATTTTTAAAAAGGTACCAGGTAATATCAAAAGAAAAATCACATGGAATTACTAATCTCATTTTGCTCAGGACATCATCTTTTTAGAGATGGGTAGAAATGCTTTAGTTTCCTGAATTAATATATTAATATAAACTCACAGATAGGCTTTTTTTTTAAAGTTTGCTTCCTCAAAATTGTGTGGTATTTCACTTCTGTTACCTCTTCATTTAGGTAGTTCAAGGATTTCCCCCTTTATCTTCAAAATTGTTCATAATCAGGAAGAACTGACTTTTCCTGAAGAAGCTTTGAATATTTTAAGGAAATTCTTCTAACACATACAGAGCTGTTAATGTTAATTGTATAACATTGTTCTGTTTATCACAGTCACATATCATTTAGAATTTTATTACAGGAAGACTTGTTAAAGAAACTCAACCCCAAACAGGGAATGGGTCGTTTGTAAGAATTGCCTACTCCAGGAAGTTACATTTCAACTTGTTTTGTCCATTACACAGGATGAAATCCATGTGTAATAAGCTATAAATGTATTTATTCCAGAACAGACCTTGAAAGCCATGATGGGGCGCAGGAGAAGGGATAGCAATGGAAATAATATGTGGCTGATCAAAGAAAGGAAATAACATAGAATAACAGAAGATCTTGCTTCATAACATATCTCTTGTTTTTTATTGGAATGTTAGGAAGGACAGTGAGATTCCTAATACTTGGGCATCAAAAACATTTTCCCGTCTTGCTGTTTATCTTTTGCACTGACTAGACTTGTTTGTACTTAGATCAAACTGACTTCATGAGATTCAGAAGAAAGAAGAAACTAAGATTTCCTTTAAAAACTTTCTATAGGAAATGATACCTATTTGTGAGAACAATTAGCAACTTCTGCATTCCTAGACTGTGTTACAGGTGGAATAGTCCTGATAGAGATGCCCAAAGTCACAAAAGTGTGATTTCTCTGACATCTAGCTCAGAAGTTGAAAGAACAGTATTCAGTTACAAGTTTCTGTTTATTTATGGCTTCTGTGGGTTACTTGGCTCAACTAGTGAAAATACCCGTTATGCTGGTACTTAGTTTTCCTCAAAGTAGTCAGTGGAAAGCAGCAGACAGAAAATGAGGGAAAAGGGAAAGTGGAAGTTATAATAATAATGTGTAATTGCGAATTTTCTCAGAGAGAGATTGAACAAAATGCTTGTAAAAAAGATCAGAGATCACAATGTAAGACTTTTTATCTCTTTCATTAAGAGAATGTTATAAAGATAAATGCAGAGAAGATTATGAATAATGCTGAATGACACACTAAGGATATTTTATTTTTCCATGAATAAATGAGGAAACATTAATGGTTTTGAACAGAGGAGAGATATTATAAAGGAAAATTTGTGAGAGGTCAATTTGGAGTGCGAGGTAAATTTGGAGGGGATTAAACCCAGGAAGTTCAAGAAAAAAATGTCAAGTGAATCAATGTTCTAGAGAAGTCCAGGTACATAGGGAATAAGAAATGACCTTTCACTCTGACAATTAGTCACTCACTTGTAAAAGTATAATTTCAGCACAGTGAAATGGTTGAAAGTAAGGCCATAGGTGGCTAAAACTTCCCTCATATGCTGCAAGTAATAAGTTAACACTGAAGTAGGAAAAAAATACATAACGGAGCCGAGAACAAGAAGGAAATGTTGTCTTTTGTTGAGGTGGTAACAGCAAGGCATCAGATTTGCTTGGATAAATTTAGAAATTTTTAATTAAATAGTGGAGTCTTAGAAACTTGACAAGTAAAGAGCAGTTGAGTGATATATACATAAACAATTCCACTTGCTTCAGAACTCAGACTAGCATGAGAATGCTGATGCTGATAATGGTGATGATTGCGATGATGGAAGATTGGGGAAACATTAATGGTACTTACTGTATTTCAATCAGTGTGTCAAGTACTTTCCACAGGTATTTCCTCGTTTAATTCTTACAACTACCATATGAAGTATATACTTCTAGTCTTCTCATTTAAGTAGAAGAGTTAATTAGTTATTTAATTATATGTACTCTGATATACCTTGAGGCATATGTTTATTAGGCAGAATATTTTTAGTAATGATCTTATATTTTAGTCTTCCTGACATAAGTAAAACTCAGGCAAAAGTCAAGAGAGTGTTCCTCAGCAGAGAAACACTATTAGTAAGATCTTTACTCTTGTTTTTACTAACTCTACACTACTGGTGATAAAAAGATTAAGGGCAGGATCAAAATATATGAGTCCAAACCTCTTGCTTCAGAAGCCATGAAGTATAAAGGTGAGTAAAAATACATTAGTTGGTAAGGCTGTAGGAAATTGGGATTAGAATACTTAAGAGAGAGAAATCCTGAGGGAAACTGCTAGGTTTCATAGCCTGGATCTACCATTTCCTAGCTGCCTATTTGGGCAAGTTTCTTTACTTCTTTAATTCTTAGTTTTCTGGTCTGAGAAGTGGAGTTGATAGGCTTGCTCTCAAGCCTTAAATGGGATGTAATATAAGACAAAGAACACAGTGTTTTCTTCAATAAATATTAACAATTGAATTTGTCTTAGTATTATCATTGTTTTTATTTTAAAATGGGTAGAAACAAACCAAAATAGAGGAATTAAGTCTTCATGATAATGGGCAGTAAAGGGCTATCTCTGCCTCTACTGAGCTAATTTTGTGTCCTTATTTCCTTGTACAATTTATAATAAACCCATGTCAACTAATTATTCTAAGCCTGTGTCTTTTACTTCCAACTAGAAGAGCTGAAGGCAAGTTGATAATACTAGGAATTAATTAGTCAATTTTAGGTAAAATCAGTAGAATTCCAATTTCCTCACAATTCATTACAATTAAACAACGAATAGAGAAAGTTGGCTGTGGGTGAAAATTGAATCTACTAGCTTTTCTCTTTTGCTATATAGTAAAAAAAGAAATAATAACCTTTGGAATTAAGAACTTAATAATTTTAATTTGTTTTGTTGGTCATCCTCATAACAAATGATCGTAAAAACCCCTTTGACATGAATATTCTTAAAATATAAGGTCATGATATTTCTCATTTAAGATTTAAATAATAAAATAATAATGTAGAATGACACCAGATAAATTGAGATTGTAGACTTGGTGAGTTAATGGTGTCTAAATAATTACAAAGCTTGGTGAGTTAATAGTGTCTAAATAATTACAAATATGAGCCTTTTACTGCTTCGATTTTGAGAAATTTTAAAGGACTCCTATGCACAAATGAAAATAATATTTTAGTTGCTGGATTTAAATAGGAAAAAAGAACTGTAATTTTCATCTTTATAATCATTTTATTAAGTTTTTGACAACTGCATTCGGGTAAAATGTAGCATTAACCTCGGATTTACTAGACAAATAGAGAAGGAGTAATTACATTTAAACTTAGAATGTAAAACTATATTCTAACATGGCTGCTTTGTTGGTAACTTCACTGTTAACTAAAACCCCATTAAAATGTTTCTCCAGTAATTATTTGAACTGTAGGTATTTGTAATTATTCATTGAGATGAATAATACTTACTTGAAATTAAATTTGATGCAAAAATAATAGAAACAGTTTTTATTTATTATAAAATATGTTAAGCACATTTTTCTATATCCTCAAATTGTATTTTTACATGAATATTTGTGTTCATAATAAGTGAAAATACTAACATGAGCAAATATTTATCAAGGCTAAATATTGCTAATCTCTGTGCCATATGCTTCATGTACATTAGCTTTTCGATTTTATTTAACTATTTTCAGCTTTTCTGTACTATCTTTTCAAGGAATTGGAATGTTATTTTCATTCTGTTGTACAGCATGAGAAAAGTGGAAACTTTGCTTTCTTAGTCTAAAAGTTATTTTTCTATAAGTCATATAACTTTATCACGTTTTTATTTTTGAGCATATTTCCTTTAAACATTCTTGCTGATACAAATAGAAAGTGCATTTATTGAAGAGTTGACCACTGATTTTTATAGCATTATTTCTTAAAATTTCGTTCATGATATACATTACAAATTATAGCACTCCAAAACTTTTGGAACTGTATTAAAATCTTAACAAAACATTTATCTTATAAAGGATTTGTATCCAAAATATACAAGTAACTTAAAACTCAACAGTAAGAAAACAAAAAGATCTGAAAAGGCTACATATTATATGGTTTCAATTATATAACGTTCTGGAAAAGATAACAAATATAAATACAGTAAAAATATCAGTGGTTGCTAGAGGCTTGGGAAGATTGAATAGGTGAAGCACAGTTTTTTTTTTAAAGAATTATTAACTATTTTATATGTTGTAATGGTGGACACATGGTATTCTACATTTGTTAAAGCATAAAATCTTATAGCACAAAGACTATAACTCAGTGTATGCAAATTTTAAAAAATCATTTAGGAGTTTGGGGATCCCAGAAGGGAGCATTGTACAACAGTAAGATCTAACTGTAATACAAGTGTATAAAACAATCTTTTTAAAGACAGTTGTGTAAAAGATGCTGACCTAGGTAACTTTGGATAAAAGTGGTATCTCTAAGACTAAAGGCAAAAAGAACAGCATATATACACTGTACTTTAGTTGATAAAGTTTTTTCCTACCAAGGTACAAGCTAATTCAGATACTATTATACATGTGCAGTGGAATTGAACAGTTAAGGAAATGGCAGATAGTGGGAGTCAGATTTATCACTGTTGGAGGGAATTTATAGATTAGAAAGGTGAAAAGAGTAGAACAATCCATGTAGTAATGGATTGGTGGTGTAGATATCAGTAACAACCCATGTTTAGCTTAATATAAGGGTACTTCAAAAAGTTCATAGAAAATGGAATTAAAAGTTAATGGGAATCTTTCCATGAACTTTTGAAGACCCCCTGTATACAGACAGCTACATACAAAAATAATTATAGGTATATGTACATGCATGGGTTAGAAGACACACACACACACACACACACACACACACACACACACACACACACACACACACACACACACACACACACACACACAATTTCTTTGCATTGTCAGCTGAGAGGGCCTAAAAGCAGTGACATCTTAGTAGCAAGCACACATGGTGCCCACGTATTGGTTTCTAATAAAAGGAACTGGAGATGCTAGGACAATGGCTAATTCTAAGACTGGGACAAGGAATGGGCTGCAGCATAAATGATTACATTGCCTATTGTTGAGTATACTAATTATCCTGATTTGAGCATCACATATTGCACGCAGGTATTGATATTCAATGTGGTACCCCACAGATGCAGACAATCAAGTATGTTTTGTTTGCTTGTTTGTTTTTTAAAGTAAATTTCAATTAAAAAAAGAAGCAAAAGTTAAAAATGAATAAATAAAATTTAGTGTTTATTTCTATTGTGAACATAGGCAGTAAACAACAGTGTTATTAAAAGTACTGGTGACTTTCATACATAAAAATCACATATATTTTCCTGTCACATTACTATAGTTATATATATCTGAAAATACAATGGGTACTTATTACTTCAAAATTATAGATATTATTATACCCTCTGCTAGATTTTTTTACTTGATGTATGAATGAAAAGCACATGTATAGTGCACATTTATTCAAATTTTGATTATTGTATTTTATTTTATTTTTTATGTTTTTTTTCGGCAATTGGTCAGTACCGGAACTGAATCCTTGACCTTGGTGTCATTATACTACGTTCTAACCAACTGAGCAAACCAGCCAGCCTGATTACTGTATTTTGTATAATTGGTTTCATTTATAATCCTGTGCATTATATTTTATGCACTTAAAAAAATTATTCTCAAAAGGGCTCTGTAGGCTTCACCAGACCACCAAAGGGATCCATGACATGAGAAAAGGTTAAGAATGTCTGTCATGGACTTCGGCATTGTAGTTAAAATTATGTAGTCTGGTGTCACATTGCTTGGGTTCAAATTCTGCTCTGTCACACATGATATAACTGTCTGAGTTATTTACAGTATTTGTGCCTCAAATTCTTCATTTGTATAATGGAGATAATATCACCTATTGAAAAGCCATGCTATAAAGATGAAGTAATATCTGTAAAGGGCTTAACACAATGCCAGGCACACAGTATGTTATTTATCTCCACATCTACTCAGATGGCAAGAATTTCATTCTGATCCTATTTACATCTATTCTTCATAAAGATTTTTTGTTGTTGTTGCTTTGCTGTGTTGTCACTGGCTGCAATTTAAACTTAAATTATTAAATATTGACTATTCATGTGTTTCAAATGAATATTTATAATATATGATATAAGGAAGAATTATACAATGAAGACCCATATACCCCTTGTATTAGTCCATTTCTGATGCTTATAACAAAATACCTAGAACTAGGTAATTTGTAAGAAAAAAAAATGTATTGCTCACAGTTTTGGAGGCTGGGAAGTCCAAAGTCCAGGGAACACATCTGGTGAAGGCATTCTTTGATGATGACCTCAGTGACACAGGGTATCACATTGCAAGATGGCAGAGAGAGAGAGAGAGAAAGAGAGAGAGAGAGAGCTCCTCATGTACTCTCCTTTTAATGCTCTTGGAACCATACCCATTACCACCATTAACCCATAAACTTAATACTCCATTTACTAGGGCATGGTCCTCACAAACTGATCACTTCTTCAAGGCCCCATCTTTCAATTACCATAATAGGATTTCTCACCCTCATTTTAATTTAATTTAATTAATTTTATTTTTTCGAGGTTTACATTTTTTTATTATTTAAGATAATTGAATTTTAATGAATTCCCATAGTGTTCTTTTATCAGCTTCATTTGAGTTCTCTGTAATCAAGTCAGTTGTTTTCTTAGATATCTGACAATTATCCATAATCTTTGTACTTATCCTTTTACTTTTAGAAAAAAACTTTATAAACTTAAATTTTTTATAGCAATCTGTTATTTATTTATTTATTTTGTTTATTATATTTTTTACATTTAAAAATTTTTTAAGATGCTGTTGTGGAGTAGTTGGAGGGGAAGGGGAGGGAGGAAAGGGAGGAGTATAGGGTGGCAGGAAAAAAAAGTGGGAGGCATGGTTGAGGCCTGTGGCACCTTCTTCATTCCATGAAGGGAGGCCAGGGGGCTTCTGGTGGTGGCTTGATCATGGCTGGGCTGGATGCCAAGTTTTGGGGTGTGTGGCTGAGCCCTTAGCTCCCCCACTGCCCTGGCTTGGGACCCTGGGGTGCTTCTGGTAGTGGCCTGGTGGCTGTCACTGGGCTGGATGCAGATGTCAGGAGGTTGTGGGTGAGGTCCCTGGCCCCCCATTACCCTGGCTTGGGATCCTGGGGCACTTCCAGTGGTGGCCAGGTGGTCATTACTGAGCTGGATGTAGACGTTGGGGTTCATGGCTGAGGTCCTTGGCCCTCCCCCAACCCCAGCTTGGGAGACTGGGGGACACTTCCAGTTCTTCTAGGTTTTATAGGTGTTCTTTGGTAGTGTTAGACCTTCACTGGTTAATATCAGAACTTTGTCACTGATCTGTGGGTTTTTTCTTTTTTCTTTCAGTTCTGTGTTGGATTATTTGCTATTTCCACCACTTAAACTCTGCACTGGAACAAATTTGTTGTCATTTGATTGCTTCTAAAATGGGGGAACTTCCTTTGGGAACCAGAACTTGAGCCCTGTGGTTCAGCTAAATTGTTGCTTTGCTGCTGATTCTCTGCAGAAGGCTTTTTGTGCAGCTCAGGTTTTAATTGTTGACCTTGCAAGCACTTCCTTACAAGGTCTGGTACACCTGGATTGTGTGGAAACTCTAGTCTGGGCCTGAGTCTTTCCAGAAAACTGTACCCTTTGCAGTTCTATATTCTTGGCCAGTCTCCACTAAGTGGTCCTGTGCTTATTGGGGGACAGATCAGCTTTCCATGCTGTGCCCCAGTATTCTACTGGTGGGCCTGTCTCCCCCACTCACTTCAGTCCAAACACTCCCCATGGGACAGGCCATGCCCTGTTCCCTTGTGATGGCTCACCAGCCTCTGAGTGGTTCCTTTTTCAGTTACCTGTAGCCCCTTGCTCCTATGTGGGTCCACAAGAACCCTGTTAATGGTCTTGCTGGCCTGGGGGTCATCAAGGCCCTCTTCTTCCCTGCAGCTTCCAAGCAGCTTCATACAAAGAGCACAGCCAAAGCTTTTGCCAGCTCTTACTCCCCGTGCTCACAAGGCCAGTTTTGAAGTGGTCAGTGCTCAAAATAGTTGGAGTGATCCTTTCTTTCTGTCATCATGGCTTCTCCTGCCTTCATGAGCTCTGTAGTTCTCTTCTCCTCTTCCCCTCAGCTCTAATTGCCCCAACTTGGCAGCCATTGCTTTTTAATCATTGTAGATTGGTTGATTGTGGGAGAAGGTGATGCTAGGTACCATCTATTCCACTATCTTGATCGGAAGTCCTCCCACCCTCTTAACACTGTCACAGTGGGGGTTAAATTTCTAACACATGGACATTAGGGGGGTACAATTCAATTCAAGGCACACTCCATCCAGTTTAAGGGGAAAAAAGTTACTTAAAGAAAAACAAATTTAGCCTTACATCACCAAAGTCACAGGTTTGTATCCCCATACTGGCCAACCACCAAAAAAATAAAATAAAATAAAATAAATAAATAAATAAAAAGAATGCACATATTATTTATTAGCAAAAGCATGACAATTTTGAGAGTCAGAGTGCTAGTAGTCATACCAGGAAAATCAGTAAACTGGATTGCATCAGGCAAACCAGGACTGACTGGTCAAACCAATATGTATAATCACCACACTATTAAACTCCTTGTGTGACCCTCTTTTTATTCCACCCCTTTCCTTCTGTATTTAGAGAAAATCCTTATCTTAAATTTTATGGTTATCATTCTTTTGCTTTAATTTATAAATTTACTTCTTATATTTCTAATTTTAAGATATTGTTTACTTTTATTGGTTCTTTAATTTATATAAGTGGAACCTATTGTAATATTCTTTTGTAAATTGCATTTTTGCTTGACATTTTGTTAATGAGATTTATCCATGTCCACAGACTTGTTATTCATTTTTTTCCATTGCTATATTCTACTGTATTTGTATACACAATAAATTTAACCACTCTGCTGTTAATGGACAGTGAGGTTGTTTCCAGTTTTTACTGTTATACATAATACTGTTATGAAAAAAACAAAAAATAAAATAAAACATGAATGGGGATTCCAAAAGACATACAGGAGCCAACTTGAAGAACTCCAAAGGCCAAAGTTAGAATTTACAACAATTTGAGCTACAAAATAAAGTAGTACTGTGTTATAATCCAATTTATAAAATAAATGTCTGTAAATCTCCTTCTCTCTCTCTCTCCCCATAATATATATATACACACACATACCTGTTTAAATAAATAAATAAATAAATAAATAAAAAAGATGTAACTCTTCCATACTGATTAATTCCAAATAATTTCTGTACATACTATGCTCTCGAGGAGGAGGAGCATAAATTCCAACTGTTTAAGTATGAGTAATGCAGAACGACTTCCTTCCAAAATGTATAGCATAGAAAGGGGGATTAAAAAGCATGACATTATGGTGGAGACACCTGGCAAAAATAACAACTTCAGCCAGTTGATCAAGGTCAAGATCTATAGTGATAAATCAATCACATTAATAGCCTGTAAAACCCATATTGCTCTCATCTGATGAAAATGACACTTTACCTCTATACTCTTTTCCACCAAACTCATGAGAAAAACACTAGACAAGTGCTACTAGTGGAGCATCCTGCAAAATACCTGACCATTTATTCCTCAAAACTGTCAAGGTCATCAAAATCAAGAAGAGTCTGTGAAACTGTCACAGCCAAGCACAGCATAAGGAGACATGATGGCTAAACATAAGACGGAATCCTGAACAGAAGGGACATTATATAAAACTAGGAAATATGAATAAATTATTTTGTATTAATTTGATAGGGCTACTGCACCAAAATACCAAAAATTGGGTGGCTACAACAGAAATTTATTTTCTCACAGTTCTAGAGCCTAGAAATTCAAGATTAAGTTGCCAACCGGATTAGTTCCATCTGAAGTCTGTGAGAAAATCTGTTTCAAGCCTCTTTTCCAGCTTCTGGTGGTTTGCTGGCAATTTTTGCTGTTCCTTGACTTGTAGAAGCATCAACCCAATCTCTGCCTTTATCTTCACATGCTGTTCTCCCTGTGTGCATGCATGTTTGTTCCAAATTTCCACTTTTTATTAGGACACCAGTTATACTTGATTCCACCCTAATGACCTCATTTTATCTTGATTACTTCATATATGTACATGACTAGGAAAATAATACCCAGGTTTTTAAGAATCTATTCAATATCCAATTAAATTTAGAGATATGGTCATTCATTACAATTTCAGATGATGACTTTCTTTCATGTGTTTATTTAATTACTGCCTTTTTTATGGCATAGCTTTATAAACAGAATATGCATAATTATGTTGAACATTTCAACAATATGAAAGATTGTACATCATCCCTTCTAATAAATAGGCACCCATAGTAACAAGTCCAGAGGCATCCCAATGTTTTAGTAATATCACAGAAATGAAAAATTCAAGCAAATGTTTCATGCTTCTTTAGATGAAAAAATATATAACTTCATATGTTTCTTTCCAGAGCCGGAACTAATTACTGACTAATTTTGAAACTACTTACTAGAACAAAAGTAATCATTCCACCTGGGATTACAGGTAATGAAGGCTTTACTGTATCCTATCCAGTTTCCAGTGCGTTTTAGTGTGCGCTGATTCTCGCTAATTGAATATGCCTTTCTAGTTTGTATTAATAATTTCCTCAAAATCTCCTGAGCCTTACTGCAAGGCCTCAGTCAAAACACTGAAATGACTAGAACCCTAATTTTATTTTCTATACTTTCTATTTTTACTTGTTCATTGGCTGCAAAGAAAAGAAAATGCGGTATGCAACAAAATTAAGTACCATTGAAAGATACTACCTATTGGCAAGTTGTATGAACACATAATGCTAGTGGGTGTTTTCATGGGTCCATGTGCATAAGATTTTCTGTGCTTAACCGTTTTGTTCTTATGACTTTTCCTATCAGCTCTGTGGAAAAGAGAAAAGCTAGAATAGAAATTCAAATTAGTGAGAAAATCATACAGGGGTTACTTTGTCTGTTAGCACATAGACTTACGTTGGCTTAAGGATATATACTTCAATTTTGGTTTTGTAAAGGATTATCAAAAAAAACTTTAACAATGCACTTAATATTTTAAATGTCTATTGTGTGTAGCTCATCGTATTTATTTATTCTGATTTTGATTATCCTGGTTTTATAAAACTTTTTTTGTTTTGTTTTAATTTATTAATATACAACGCTGTTGATTTTCATGTCCGTTTACCATTTCCTCCTATTACTTATAGATTCATTTAGGTTAGGCCTTTAGCTACAAGTTAAGATTTGTAAAGTAGCCTGTTTGTATTTCCATTAACTTCAAAAATACATAATTTTATTTTTATTTATTCACTTATTTATTTATATTGGTTACAAATAATCATGAGATAAAAGGCTGTTTGTCCCCCCTCGTGCCCTAGATGTGAAGGCCAGTCCATACTGGCAGCATGCCCATTACCACAAATTGCAATTGTACCCCATCTCCCCCACCCAATTATTCCCCCAATTATCCCTGACTTCCCTCCCTGTCCCCCTGCCCCCACTCCACTTTGTATCCCTGTGTATGTTCTCTCCCTCTGCAAGTGCAACACACTACTGTGGTCTTTCTTTCCTTCCTTCTTTCTTAGCTCCCACTTATGAGTGAGCACATGCAGTATTTATCCCTCTGTGCTTTGCTTATTTCACTCAACATAGAATTCTCCAAGCTCATCCATGTTATTGCAAATGGGAGACTTTCATTCTTTTTTATGGCAGAGTAATATTCCATGGTGTATCTATACCACATTTTCCTTATTCAGTCATCCACCAATGGAAATTTAGGTTGGTTCCATGTTTTGGCTATTGTGAACAGAGCTGCGATGAACATGGGAGTGCAGGTATCCCTTTGACATGATGTTTTCCATTCCTCTGGGTATATACCCAGGAGTGGGATTGCTGGATTGTATGGAAGATCTATCTGTAGTTGTTTGAGAAACCTCCATACTGTTTTCCATAGTGGTTGTACTAATTTAAAGTCCCGCCAACAGTGCAGGAGCATTCCCTTCCCTCTACATCCTCACCAGCATTTGTTATTTGCTGTCTTTTTGACTATAGCCATCTAACTGGGGTAAGATGATATCTCAGTGTTGTTTTAATTTACATTTCCCCGATGACTAGTGATGTTGAGCATTTTTTTCATGTACCTGTTGCCCATTTGTATGTCTTTCTTTGAAAAATGTCTGTTCAGCTATTTTGCCCATTTTTTAATTGGGTTATTGGGTTTTTTACTGTGTAATTGCTTAAGTTCCTTGTATATTATTGATATTTATGCCTTGTCAGATGTATAGTTAGCACAAATTTTCTCCCACTCTGTAGGCTGTTGTTTCATTCTGTTGATGGTTTCCTTTGCTGTGCAGAAGCTTTTTAGTTTGATATAGTCCCATTTGTTTATTTTTTCTTTTGTTGCTTGTGCTTTCAGGCTCACGTTCATAAAGTCTGTACCCAGACCTAGTTCCTAAAGTGTTTTCCCTTAGTAATTTTACAGTTTTAGGTCTTAAACTTAAATCTTCAATCCATTTTGAGTTGATTTTAGTATATGGTGAGAGGAGCATATCTAGTTTCATTCTTCTGCATATGGATATACCTGATGTGATTTAATATTATTTTTCTTGGGAAGGGAAAAGGAACTGCATATCTATATATATTGTTGAAATACTTTTGATTTTTCTATGTCATTTACTTTATTTTTGTGATTTCCTGATTATCTTTTTAAATGTCCTTTTGTTGTGAAACATTTAATGGGAAAAGGGATAGAATTCCACCAAAATTTGTTTCCAGGAACTTGATTTTAATCAGTGAAAAACTTTTTAAAACTTTGTCATTGTTTTTTGTTTTGGTTTGTCTGCTTTGTTTTATTTTTTCTTTGTTGGTCAAACACTAAGTGATTCTTTTATTGTGGTAAAACATGTATGACATAAAGATTGCCATTAAGCATTTTTAAACCTAAAATTGCATGGAATTAATTACAATCACATATCACAATGCTGTGTAACAACTACCACTATCTATTTCCAAAACTTTTTTGTCATTCTAAACATAGACTCTGTGTTCATTAAGCAATAACTTCTCATTATTCCTTCCCCATGGTTTCTGGTAACCTCTAATCTACTTCTGTCTCAGAATATTTTTTTCTTTTTAATTTAGTTTTTCTTATTTAACCCATGGTAATTGTATATATTTATGGAGTACAGTATAATATCGGGTACATTTGTGCAGTATGCAATGATCATTTCAGGGTATACAGCATATCCACCACCTCAAATATTTGTTACCTCTTTGTATTGGAAACATTCAACATTCTCTCAACTAGCTACTTGAAATTATAATTTGTTGTTGATTGTAGTCTCCCTATATTGCTCTAGCACACTAGATCTTATTTTTCCTACCTCTCTACAATTTTGTATTCACTGACCATCCTCTCCCTATTTCCCTTTCCCTCCTCCCCTTATTTGTCTCTAGTAACCACTATTTCTCTCTCTACTTCTATGAGATCAACATTTTTTTTAGCTTCCACACAAGTGAGACCATGTGGTATTTCTCTTTCTGTGCCTTGCTTATTTCACTTAACATAATTTTCTCCAAGCTCATCCATGTTGCTGCAGCAAATGGCAGAATTTCATTCTTTTTTATGGCTAAGTAGTAGTCCATTGTGTATATATACCACATGTCTTTATCCATTCGTCTGTTGACAGACACCTAGGTTGATTCTATATCTCCATTTCTTGGCTATTGTGAATATTGCTGCAGTAAACATGAGGATGTAGATATCTCTTTGGTATGCAAATTTCCTTTCCTTTGCCTTTGGATAAATTAAATAAAGGAGATTGCTAGATCATATGGTGGTTCTATTTGTAGTTTTTTGTGAAACCTCCATACTGTTTTCCATGACTACACTAATTTACAGTCTCACCAACAATGTAAAAGTGTTCCCCTTTCTCTGCATCTTCACCAGCATTTGTTATTTTCTGTCTTTTTGATAACAGCTAGTCTAACTGGGGTAAGATGATATCTCATTGTGGTTTTGATTTACATTTGTCTGATTATTAGTGACATTGATCTTTTTTTAATATATAAAACACTAAGCAATTTTATATGCAATAAGAAGTAACTTCAGCAATGACATTCTGTAATTAGTGACCTGTATAGTTTGATGATTTTTCTGATTTGAGAACAATAACTATGATGGTATGGCTTTGGAAAATCACAAATAAATGTGAGTAAGGCCAGACACAAATATATTCCAAATACCTCCTCTCAGGGGCTTATACTTATGCAACCTCTACTCCCAGGGAGGTTGCTTAGCATGTTAGAGGAGTGATACTGGCCTTGAAGTCCAACAGATTTCACCTGTGATAGTGACTCTGATGTCCACAGTAGGGTAACTGCAAGTGGGTGGTTTTTTGTCCATGGACTAGGGCATAATAATAACTTTTTTCATTGGGTGGAGGTATATAAAGAAAAGAACATATGGAATATAGTCATATACACAATTTCCTATCTTGGGTAAGATGGTATAGAGAAAATACTAAGACTTAGATGAGACCAACCTGTTTTGAATGTTTTCCTTTTCACTAACCCCATTATTCCTATAATTTGTGTCACTTCTCTGAACCTAAGTTTTCTACTTAGCCTTTTTGGGAAAGGTAAACACTGTGAATGCTCTAATATGTTTGCCTGTGGCACATTAGCTTTCTAAGTCAACTCTCAATTGCATTTAACAAATATGAGTAGAAGATAGTATTCGTTAGGCAGGTTCTAAAATAGTACTGAGAAATGACAAATCTAACATTTGTTTTAAGCTTTATATTTTAAAAAGTTTCAAATATATGTGAAAATAGAATAGTATAATATACCTCATATACCCATTCCCTGTTAAGACATTTTTAACTACTGACCAAACTAGTCTCATTTACAGTTGCATCTAGTCCTTTCCCCTCATGTTATTTTAAGGCAGATCCCAGATATCATATCATTTTATCTGTAAAATGTTGGTAGGTGTATTTGAAAGAAGAAATCTTTTGTTTTATTCACCACAATCTTTAATGCACTGTGTAACTGCTCCTGACACTTCTTCCATATCCCCTTGGCATTTACCTCTAAAGCCAAAGCATCTTGCTTAATCACCGGAGGCTTTGTTGATTTTTTTTTTTTTTTTTTTTTCCCTGAATACAGGATCACGTTAGGTCTGTGTGTAGAGCAAGCCAGAGTATTGGTGAGTTAAGGCCCCTGGGAGCAGCAGCCAACAAGCAATTTCAGGTAGGAGGTTGGTAGATAAAAACCCCAGCTTTCATCCCTCAGTTAATACAGCTCTGAGGTGTAATGTACACTGGAGCAGCACTGAGCTCCAGTAGCGCAATGAAAACCTGATTGATAATGCATCTTTTATCGGATGCCTTCCTTTCCCCATCTCATTTCCTTACTTCTTTATTGGTACCCTGAGATCACCTCCCAAACAAGCTACTTGCCCTAGAATTCTTGCTTCTGAATCTCTTTTGGGGGGGATCAAATTGCGTCACATTCTCTAAAGAATAATTCCTTAATGACATCAACTATTGAGTACATGTTAACATCTCCAACTATCTTACACATGCGAAATGTATTTTATTATACAATGCTTTATAGTTTTTAAAAAATCAAGACTCAAGGCCCTCCCATGTCTATTGTTTGGTGTATATTTTCAGTCTCTTTGAATCAATTTCTATGCATAGTTCCCTCCATATTTTCTTGTATTTCTTGTTTATTTTTTTGATGACACTGGATTGTTTGACTTATGGAATTTCCCACAGCCTGAAATATGCTGATTACATTCCTAATATCCTCTGTCCTGGTCAACTGGTATTTGTAAGTATGACCTTGCCCAGATTCAGGTTTTTTTTTTTTTTTTTTTTTTTTTCCCCCTGGCCAGACTACCTCATACACTATACTATAAAGAAGAACATAATGAAAATGTTTGATTTTCTCTCTTTTGTGTTATTAACAGTCTTAAATAAGTCCTTAGATCCATTAGTAAGTTAAGAATTGAAAAATATTGATAGTGTGATTGAGTAGTTCATTTTCATTACTTTGATAAAATATTACTATGAAGAGACTTTCTCTTCTGTTGAATTCCGCAAGAGTACAGTTCATACAGCGTAAATGTTTGATTCTCTCCCTTAATTCATTAACCACTTTGCAAAATTAGATTGTTCCCTCGTATCCTACAATAGTGACCAATTAGTTTCTTTGTTTTGTTTTAGTATCATTCTGAACTTATGAATTTAAACATATTTGATGTGTTTCAATCCATTATAGTCATTATTCTTATTGATGGTCTAATTGTCCCATTATTTTCCAACTGGAGATTCTTCTAATTAGTGAGTCCTTTTGATACAATTCCGGTAGCATTTAATAGCTACTTTGCTGTCTGGTGTGACAAGCTGTTCCAGGCTCATTTGATATATTTCTTGCCCCAGCCCTGGAATCATTCATTTTCCAGAAAACTCAAGGTTTTTTTGATGAGAAATTATATTTGAAGAGAACAACCTCTAAATTAAGGTGCTAATTACCACTTGATTTTATGCTTTTCAGACTGACAAATCTAGGGGGTTTTTTTTTGTTTGTTTTGCTTGTTTTAAGAAAAGAATCATCATGAGTTCATACTGATACTTCCAATTTAAACTCAATTCTCCAAAGTTTTTAAGAAACCTTTTCTAACTTCCATCTATTTTTTTCATACATGAACGATCTCAGTTCTCAAGGACCCTAAGGATGATAGAATCAGAAATTATATATATATATACAGTCTTTTGCTTTATCCAGATATATACAACATACTCAGAAATAGAATATGAATAATCTACCAACAATTATGAATGCTAAAATCTGTTAAAAATTTTTTGCGGTTCTTTTTGTCTTAAGGATGTATTCCACTAGGAGTAACTGTCAAATAATTGTGTTAAAATCACTTAGAATATTTAGGTTTATTTTTTCATATTTTAGTTAATTATAAAGAATTTACTGGAGTTTTTTTGCGTATATATATATAATTTTCTTGTAAGCTATAAATTTGTTACTTTTTGTATTATTTTTTATTTCCTTTTAATTTTTAGATTTTCCTTCTTTTCAACTTGTGTATCTCTCAAGCATTATTTTTTGTGTTTATTTGTTATTCTAGATTATTTTTCATCTGAAATTAATTTGTATTTATTCCCAATTATTTCCCAATTTCTATATCTCATTTCCAAATTTTCCTAATTCTGATCTATGTTGTTTATCATTTTAAATATTGGCTTATTTTAAATGATTGGATTTTAGTTTTCATCTGTATTGCAGTTTCAGCTAGTGGGCTCTTATTTGAGAGTATTATATTAGTATGCTCATCATTTTTTTCTTACAATAACTTCCAACTAAATTTTTTCTTCCTTTTACAGAAAATTCATTTTATTGAAACGAGAGGAAATGGATAGATTGAGATAATTTTAAATGGCTCTTGCACATTCCCTTTTGTTTTCTTTGTGAAATATTAAAAATTGATAGCCTTGTAACACTATGGAATCTTCTGGAATTATTTTCCTTACCTATTTTTAACTATACTTTCTCCTTTCTAAGCACTTATTGTTCCTGCCCAGCTAAATTTAGATATTTGTATTCCATCCCTTGCAGTTTCTCCTCAGTAAAGAACTAAACTGGAAGTGAATTTCAACTAGCTAGCTATGAATGTTCTTGCTTTCCAAAATGTGAAATTCAATGTCAAAAGAAGTTTTTAAAGGGGTTTTCAAAACTAGATGCATAAGTAGACTGTTTACTATATGTAAAACATAGTAATGAAAGTAAAAAAAAATTCTTGCTTAATCAAGGAAAAGATTAAATTTTTAGTGTTGACAAAGAATGCAAAGTATATATAATGCATTTTAGAAACTATTAATTAAATATTTTCATTACTTGTAAGGGTCATTGTCAATTACCTGTCAACATTATCCTGTTTCTTATTAATACCAAGAAAATTTGATAATTAAAAATTAACACTTTCTGCCACCCATTGGCATTTAAAGGTTCTCCTTTGAAATTTAGATTCATTAACTTTCTTCATCCGATGACAAAGAAAAACCTCCAGACAAATTTGTGTCATCTGCCAGGATGCCGGAACCCTGGTCATTTCTCCTTTTTGAGGAATAAGCCTGACTGCACAAGACTGTGCCGTCTACCTCCTGCATGCCTTATGCCTCCTCATCTTTTCCCCAGGTCTTTGAATGATATACTTTATTTTATGGAATCTGGCATATTCCGATTCAGAATGTGTCTTTTCTAGTTATGACTAACCACAGAATTGAAAAAAGGAAGACAGAAAGTAGAGAACTAAATTATATGGTTCTAAAATGAAATAAGAAGTCTTTAAACTATAGATAATGGACCTTAGACTCTTGCCTGACTGTCTACTTAAGCAAATAATCTGTGAAATATTTTCCCATAGATATCACATGTGGCTCTATTGATGTTCAAAGAGTAACAGTGTAACCAAATAGACTTAAATAAAATTGAACACATCTTTGTGTGTCTTTGATGATTTGAATGTCCCCTGGAAAGACCTTACGTATATAAATGAGTTGTTGATTTTGGACTGTCTGAGTGGTGAAAGGTTGTTTAGAATAGGTCAGCTGGAGCATATTACTTAATGTAAACTGAGAAAAAAATCCAACTCTGGGAAAACTTTTTAAAGTTTTTTTAAGTTTTGCCTTTTCTCTTTATTTTCATTTAAGAAAACAAAATATTTTTACAGAAAATATTTGGCTGTGAAAAGTATCCTTTAATAAAGGAATTAATCACTTCACTTTTTTCTTAACCTTTAATTCTTATGCATTTTAAAAAACATTTATTGAATTACAATATGCACACATTAATGTCCACCTGTCATCAGTTTACAGCTCAATGAATTTTCTCAAATAATAAATACTGTGGAACCAGCACTGAGATCTAGAAATAGATCATTACTTGTACTTCCAAAGCCCCAATATGCTTTTTTTCAGACACTGTCTCTCACACTTAAGGTAATTACTTTTCTGATTTCTAATGGCTCCGATTAATTTTGTCTGTTTTATAGTTTAGATATATGGGAAGTTAAGTACATGATCTTTTATAACTAATTTCTTTCAATTGACATTATGTTTGCAAGCCTCACTTATACTGTTGCATAGTTTTTTTTGTTTTGTTTTTTTGTCATTCTTATTGCTATATACTACTATTATGGAAATAGACTGTAATTCATTTACCTATTTTAGTGTTGATAGGCATGGTTCATAATGGAGTTTGCAGTTTGGAGCTAAATGGTGATATTATAAACATTTTAGTACTTGTACTTTGGTAAATCTGTAGATGTATTAGGTATATACCTAAAAACGAAATTGATGAGTTTTGTGTAGCTATATATCTAGCTTTAGTAGATATTCCAAATAATTTTCCAAAGTATTTATACAAATTTGTACTTATATCAGCAATATATGAGAGTTCTTGTGCACCACATCCTTCCCCAAAGTTTACATTACCTGATTTTTGTTTAATTTATTCTAAAGGATTTGTGGTTGTATTAAAAGTATACTGCATTTTTTATTTGCATTCTTTTGTTGCTTATAAAGTTGAACATTTTTAAAAACATGTCTATTGACCATTTGGATTTCTTCCTTTGTAAACTGTCTATTCAACTTTTCCCCATTTTTCTATTGCACCTTTTTTTTTTCATTGATACATAGAAATTGTGATATATTCTGCAAAAGTGTTCTGTGTGATATATGCATTGCAAATGTCTTCTCTTAGTGTGGGTTAAATTTTCATTATTTAAGTGGTGACTTTTATCTCTACAAACTTTTAACAATCAGCTCAATTCCTTCTTTTTTTCATAAATTCTCCTGTAAATTAATCAGCTCATACTGATCTCCCATTTTACTAATTTCCTAGTAATTGTAATCCACAATATAACTAAAGTCCTCTTTTTCTACAAGACTATAAGCAGCTAATTATAGAGCTGGGCATATAATAGATGCTTATTAAATATTTGATGAAATATATGAACTTTGAAGATAATGCTATACGTGACAATTCTCAAATTGTGCCCTTTTAAAAAATACTGGTAAATGAAAAAATGGGCTTAATATAATCCTGATTAAATAGTAAATTCTGTCAAGTAGAATGTTTGATTTGAACAATTTCAACACTCTTAAATTTTACCTATTTCCCATAGTGGTGATTGCATGAGACAAGATACCAGTGATTGCTTTATTCCAGAGATTGGAATACTAAGAGAAAGTAAATATTTTAAAATATGATATAAAAACCATTGAAAAAACAAGAATGTTTATGTACTTATTCTTCAAATTACTTAGCTCACATATACTCAAATTTTAAGAATAGGTGATCAGGATTGGATAACAATATTTTGGTGTGAACACAGCAAAAATTAACAGCAAATAATTTAAAAGGGTTAAAAACTAACATTCACTTATTTGTGTTAGACTGCTGGGCACCCCCGTCTTTAGGAGCTATTAATAATGCCTCTGTTATTAGCCAGATGACACATCTCAGTTCAGATTGCAGGATCTTAGGAAACTTGGTTGACTTGCTGATACCACATGGCATCATGGGAGTGGCAACATGTTTTCTTCATGCCCAGGTCAAAGAGCAAACTTTCACAAAGTTCTATGCTGATTATACTTTATAATCAGATGGTGCATCTCACAATCCCTTTAAGCATGGCTCTTTATGATCGCCAATACATGCAAACCCATCACTGGGGCAGAGGAATATCAGAAAAGGCATATTCTATAGGTAAAACTCAAAGACTTTGACAATCTTGCCAAAGCTTATCTGTCAAATCTTAGCTCCCCTTCCTCCAATGTGTACCCAATCTTCCAAAAACAAAATACTGCTCACTATCACCAAACAAATGGAGACATGTCTTCATGCCTTTCCTTTTTATTGTTTGTTTGTTTTGAGGTTCATACACTTATATAATGCCGGACCACATACAGCATCTTACATTTCTTTATTTAATCCTCAGACCAAAACTTCTGCATGATAGATTTTTTAAGAGTTTTATTGAGGTATAATTAATATCCAAAAAGACTGCACATATTTAATGTGTACAATTCGGTGAGTGTGGACATATATGCAAACACCATAATACCATTACCACAATAAAGGCAATAGACATATCCAACACTTGCCAAAGTTTTCAGGTGTACTCTTCCTTTTTTTGTGGTAAGAACACTTAACTCTACCCTTATAACAAATTTTAAAGTGCACAATACCATATTGTTTACTATAGGCACTATGTTGTACAACAGATATCTAGAACTCACTTAGGTAGCGTTATTGAAACTTTATACCTATTGAACAAAAACTCCCCATTTCTCCTTCCCCAAACCCCTGGCAATCACTATTGTATTTCCTGCTTCTGTGAGTTTGACTATTATAGATATCTCAAACAAGGAGAATCATGCAATATTTGTGCTTCTATGACTGGTTTATTTTACTTAGCATTATGTTGTTGCATGTTGCAAATATCAATATTTTCTTCTTTTTAAGGCTGAATATTCCATTATTGGTATATACCACATTTTCTTCGTCTGTTCATTTGTTGAGGGATGTTTGGGCTGTTTCTACTTCTTGGTTATTGTAAATAATGCTGCAATAAATATGGGAGTGCAGATTTTATCTTTGACATACTGATTTCAGTTCTTTTGGACAATATATCCAAAAGTGGGTGTCCTGGGTCATATGGTAGTTCTATATTTAACTGTTTTTCATAATGGCTATACCAATTTACATTCCTGCCAGTGGTGTGCACGGGTTCCAGTTTCTCCATATCATCACCAACACTTGTTCTCATTTGACTTTCTGGTAATAGTCATCCTAACAGGTGTGAGTTGATATCTCATTGTAATTTTGATTTTCATTTCCCTGGTAATTAATGATATTCAGCATCTTTTCATATATGTGTTGTTCATTTGTATGTCTTCTTTGGAAAAATGTCTGTTCAAGTCCTTTACCCATTTTTTAAATTGGAATATTTGGTTTTTTGCTGATGAGTTGCATTTTTTTAAGAAAAAGAAAAAATTCATGTGGAACCACAAAAGAACCGAAATAGCCTATGCAATATTGAGAGAGAAGAACAAAGCTGGTGGCATCTGACTTCTTGTTTCCCAAATATATTACAAAGCTACAGTAATTAAGACAGTATAGTACTGGCATAAAGACAAACTGATAGATCAATGGAATAGAATAGAAAGCCCAGAAATAAATCCATGCATGCAAAATCAACTGATTTTCCTCAAGTATGCCAAGAATACACAAGGGGGATAAGATAATAAATGACATTGGGAAAACAGGATATGCACATGCAAAAAAATGAAGTTGGACACTTATCTTACATGGTACACAGAAATCAACTTAAAATGGATTAGAAACTTCAATGTAAGATCTGAAACTGTAGAAATCTTGGAAGAAAACATAGGGGAAAAACTTCTTGACGTTGGTCTTGGCAATGATTTCTTGTATATGACACCAAAAGCACAGGCAACAAAAGCAAAAATAGACAAATGAGACTACATCACACTATAAATCTTATGCACAGCAAAAGGAACAATCAACACAATGAAAAGGCAATCTAATGAATGGGAGAAAATATTTGCAAACCATATGTCTGATAAAGAGTTAATTTCCAAAAATTATAAGTAACTCCTACAACCAATAGTGTGAAGACAACCCAATCTTTATGCCTTTCTTTGTGCATATTATTCTCTCACTGACTAGACTAGTTCAATGTAAAATATCTTTATAACATATATCAAAAAATCATAGCAACATTTAATTGCTATATAATATTTTACTGTAAATTTATGTTCCTAGTCATTTTTAAATTAATGTATGTATATAATTCCATAGTATAAAATATAGTAATAAATATCTTGGGCATATCATTTTAAAACAAAGTAATGTACTTAGAGGCTTCACAAAGTATGCTCTGTCGACATTAGTCTTAGGACAAGCTTTGAAAAGAATAAAATAAAAGGGTTCCACAAACAAGTTTGTGAAATACTGTATTTAATTTTCTATTCCCTAGTGGAGACTCTGAAAACACAATAGCATTGAGATTCTGATAATCATGCCTTAAAAGAAACTAGTTGGATTTTCTATGCATTTCCCCAAATTATTTTATGACAAAGCATTTTTTTCATATTATCTATTTATATGTGTTGCACATTCTGAAAAATATTACATTAAAGAAGGAAAATATATGTTAGAATGAGGACAGAATTACTTAATGTATTTCAATATTCCAGTAAAATTATATTTCACAAATTACTTAAAATATTTTTTACAAATTATGATGCTAATATTAAAAATTCAGACAAGATAAGGAAGTGATCAAAAAATTCATTTATTCAACATACCCCAAATTGTGTCCTACAAAAATCACTGCCATTAGCATATTGATTAATATAAAGATTTTCAAGTCATTTTTCAACTGTATAATTAAACTTCAGGCAATATGAATTTACTTCTTGTGATAAAAGATGAAAAAATTAGCTCACTTAGAAGTCCTTTTCCTTATGTTTTCTTTAAGTAGTTTCAGGTCTTACATTACATTAAGTGAAATAAGCCAAACATAGAAAGAAAAATACTCCACGACCTCACTCATCTATGGAATCTAAAAGGTTGAACTCATAGAAGTAGAGAGTAAAATGGTGGTTACCAGGGTAGTTGAGTGTGTCGGGGTTGAGAAGATGTTGGTCAAAGGATATAAAACTTCAGTTAGATAGAAGGAATAAATCCAAGAGATCTATTGTGCTATGTGGTGATTATAGTCAATAAAACATTGTATTCCTGAAAAACGCTGAGAGTGGATGTAAAGTGTTTTCACCACAAAAATGAAAACTATGTAAAGCAATGCATACGTGTTAATTCACTAGCCTTAGTTGTTTCCCAATGTATATATAGTTCAAAACATCATGTTGTACATGGTAAATACATACAATTTTATCTGTCAATTAAAAAAATAAATTGAAAAGAAAAAAGGAATTCTTACCACTTCTACTAGCCTCAGCAGAACTGGGATACATTTTTCTTGAGACCTAATGTCACCTTTCAGTGTACAGATTCTAGCCTTTAGGTTAGGGAAGCTCTCTTCCTTACATCATTGAATATTTTTATACTCTGCTTATTCTTCAAACCTCCAATCATACTTCATTTTACCTTCTTTAACTATTTTCCAAATATGTCAGCTACTTTATAGTTGTTTTTATATCTTTATTGCCTTTTCTTTCTTTTATGTGATTTCTTCAACCCTATTGTATCTAAAATATATATAATAGTGCATGACATACTGAATGTATAATTCAATATTGGTTGAATGTCACTGTGGCCGTTAGTAATAATTATTTGAGATATACTGTTAAGGCAAGTCTTACGTATTTTAAGTAGTATTTCAAGTGCTCAATAAATTCTATCTGAATTGTGCTTAATGATTGGAAATTGAGGATTATTATTAATTAACCCAACATTTCCTGGCATTATTAGTATTTTTAAAAATTATGATGTAACTTAAAAACTACTAACTTCTTTATTCTCTTTCTCACAAACTTGTCAGCCAGCCAGAAGGATTAATTGGAATGGATGGGTTAAGATTATTTAGCTTGATAGATAATGCTTTGTCACAAAATGCATGATGTAATTAGGAGCCAGATGCCATGGTTTTCTACAAATACCAGAGTTTGTTAAGATTATATTAGATGACATTAATTACAAGCCTTGGGTGCCTGCAAAACATGTTCCATGGTTTCCTAAGTATTTATTTTAAATGCATACCCCTGAGGTTGTACAGTGCCATTCCTTAAAATCATATGCCGTCTCTCTATGAAGGTTTTACTTTATCCCAAGTGTATATGGATTTTTATATTTAAGCCAAAATATAATAGAGATTTTTGGACTTCAGAATTACAGAATCTTTGTTCCTCATTCACCTAATTTTTTCTGGCAGGGCAACTGACTTGAGTTAAGTAGCTGTAGGTATGCTGTTCTACATAGCAGATGGGTATAGTGAGTGCCTTCCTCTGAAACAAAGGAATGTAGTCAACTGTTTGGCTCAGACTTAGGTCACATGCTCCATCCTGAGTTAAGAATGAATTCTTACCATTACCAGTTAAGATTAGGTTTCAATGTGAATGACAGAAGCCCCAAATCACAGTGACTTGAAAAAGATAAGATTCAAGTTGATTTCTTACATACCAGTCTTGAGGCAGATCAGGGCAGCTCCGGTCTGCAAAGTCCTCAAGGACTGAGTTTCCTTTAAATGTTCCTCTTGTCATCCCTGACACAGCAGGTTCATATTAATTGTCTAAAATGGCAGGAAGAGCTCCAGCCATCTATATTCTAGGCAGCAGGTCGGAGGAAAGGTAGAAAAATGTAGTCCCAGAGTATGGGCCTGCTTTCTCTCAAAAAGATTTCCAGAAGCTGCCACTCAATGTTGTCACTTTCTTCCTTTTCCAACTTTTTGGCATGGCTACACCTAAATTCAAGATAGCATTTATTCTGTATGGTCAACTACTTAGGTAAAAATTAGGTGTTCTAATTTCTTTTTTTCAAAGTGCTATCTCTGCCAGCCTATCTGAAACGTGTGGGCTAAGTGTTGGGGAGGAAGTGTGCCCTAGAATAAAGGTGGGGAATATTATCAGGAGACAAGGCAATGAACAGAGGGAGCAAAACACAGATGTCTAGTGCACTGAAAACTAAGAAATGAGAAGAAATATGAATGATGATAAAGGGAGAGATGAAATCTATTGTTTTATGGAGCAACGTTGGATACAAAAGTATGGTATAAAACAGTCTTTCTATTGAATTTTAAGTATCTGTACATGTGGTTATTAATAGATTTTTGTGTTTGATGCCAATATATCCCCTAGCTTGCAGATTTCCTATTACGGAACGAGGTAAAGTTAACATTTCATAAGAATACAGACTTACTCTGCAGATGGTGGTATATTTAATTACTAACTAGCTTTTATAATGTTTCACTTATTTTTGAGTTGAAGGATTTTTATTGCTATGAAAATATCATCTTCTGTGTTACTTAAGTTTGATTATTTAATTTCTTAAAGAAAGGTTAATTTTGTGAAAGAGGAAAACAGATAAAAGGCAGCTGCTATGACATAAGAATTTAATTGTGTGATTCTCAGACATCTATGGAGAGGACAATAATTTTCACTCCTGAAAGAGTATAAGGACATAGGAGAAAAATTGGGTTGTTCCCCCAAAACAGGAGATCTCAAATATGGCCTTACCTGTGTACGAACTTTGTGATTCTGTCCTAGATAATTTTCCAATGAAATATTTTTCTTTAGAAAAGTAATACCTTACTTTATTTGTTATGTGAACGTTTTATAAACATAAAAGTCAGTACCTATATCAATCGCTTTCAAATGGGGCAATTTGACTCCCAGGAGACATTTCTTCAGACATTGACAATGTCTGGTGATATCTGTGGTTGTCGCTATGGGAGGCTCCTAATGGTACCTACTAGGTAGAGGCCAGGGTGCTACTAACTATTTATAGGCTACAATTTATAGGCCAGCCTCCCCTTGCCTGTCCCCAACAAAGAATTGTCCAGCTACGTGTTAATTCTGCTGAATTGTAAAACCCTGGTCTTTATGAGTTTATTTGGAAGGGAGAGCACTCCCTATTACTGCTAAATCTGTATCTAATTTTTAAAAATAATAACTTACCATAAATACACTTGTCCAACTCTAAACAAAGGGCTCTTCAGCTGAGGTACATGCAATGCAAGGGTGTCCATGGATAGCCATCTTGAAATAATAAGCAGAACATTGCATATATGTAAATCTGCATATTTATAAAGGGTCAGGTCTATAGCTTTCATCTGATTCCCTAAGGGAGTTATGACCTCACAAAGCCAGCCACTGCATTTATTTACAACCTCAAAGAGTTCTAGTGTATTAATCAAGCATTGTATTTCTTCCAATGAGCCAAGCTGCTCTTGGAGGCATTGTTTTCCTGCACATTCTCTGACCTTATGCAATTAAGGCATGACACTTACTGAAATGAAGTTTAAAAATTCCCAATTGAATCCTCCTCTATTAATAGAAGTAATATTGACAAGTGAGTTTCTTTTGGAGAGCTTGTGATTTAAGAAGTCAGATTTTCCACTTGAATCAACTTTTTCATAATTTACACTTGAATACATTAAATATTCTTTGTGATATATGTTGCTTAGGTGTTTAGCATATAGTATATCTTATACAGTTAATTACTATCCATCCGAGTCACCAGACCAGAAGCAATAATGGAAAATTTCTCTCACATTCTCATTTTTAACTCCAATTATTTTTCATATTTTTTTCCATTCTATATCTTAAGTATCACTCAAATCCATCCCTTCTCAATCCCTGCTGCCATTTTCTTAGTTCAATATCTCATTCTCTTTCAGTTGAAATATCACGTTAATAGCCTCTTAATTGCCATCCCTGATTCTGATCTTTTCTTTTTCATTCTTTATACCCTTGCAGACACATCTTTCTAAACTCCAGGTCACTTACCAGGTAAAAACACTGAAGGTCTGTTTCCCCATTACCTACATGGTAACATCCTAATTCTAGCAGGGAAATCAGGGCCTTATCAGTGCAGTTCTAAGGTCTCTCTCTGGTCTTGTCTCTGCTACTGCTACCACCTCTGGAAGCAGGGCCCTAAGTGCATTGATTTCTCACCATCCTCGGATATGTGCTTTCCTTACCATTCCTGCTTTGCTTGAATGATTTTTCCTTTCTTGTTGAAATTCTATTCATCCCTCATAAGGAAGCTAGGCTTTGAAGTGTTTTCCAATTCCCCCAAGCAGAGTTCATTATTCTCATATTTCTGCTAAAAAGTTACTTGGTATTTTAATATCTTATTCATCTTCATTTTCTAAGTGCCCTGAGCAGTTCATGCCACCTATGTACATTTTCAGTAAATACTTCTGTAATTAAATGGACAACACTGTGCAAATTCAATACTTTGCTCAGTACTGGACATCACAGACAAATGTTATCTTTGTTGGTCAGGACAAGTGATAGAGAGAAATAATGAATTCATGAAAGAAATAAAATGAAAAAGCTCACTATCAGCTCTGAAAATTGTCACTTGCATTTTTGTTTTCCAAACAACTATTATCAAGAGTATAAATAAAGTTCAAAAATAGTTTGAATAAGTCACACGGTTCCTGTTTTACATATAAAAAAAAATATCACCTAAATCAAAGAATTTTTCAGTTTTAAAATCATTTATTTCACATTTTTCAGTTTTAAAATCATTTATTTCACAATAGATAATAAAAACTATAGTTTTTTATTATCTATAAAAAACTATAGTTTTAGTTTTTTATAGATAATATTTGCATTTATACTTCACCACTATTTGTTTTAAAGATCCCTCATATCAAAATATGCAAAGTAGGATCAAAATTAATAATGAATCCTAAAATACATATACATTAATGTTCTAAAAGTATTGCTCTCTTTTTTTAAAACCACTGTTCTTATCACCATTAATGAAAAGTATATGTGGTAGCAGCATTGCAGATACTTGCAGAAGGGTGGGGGGGTTCACGAGCTTCAGGTGTACACATGAACAAAATAATGCCATCCAGAAGTTTTTAAGACATTAAATTACCTGAGTTAAATTCAGAAAACCTAGAAGACTGGGGCAATTTAGCTTAAATAAAAACAACCCCTTATACTTCAATAGTCTCCAGGTAACTTTTTTCATTAAAATGTAGGACAATGTTTCTCATTCTTGGTGCTACTAGCATTTTGGTCTAGATAATTCTTTATTGGGAGGAGGGGCTATCCTGTGCTTTGTAGGATATTTAGCAGAATCCCTGGCCTCTTCCTAATAGACCCAAGTAACAACATCACCCCTTTCCAGGCATTTGTAACAAACGAAAATATCTGCAGATGTTACCAAATGTCTGCAGGGAGACATATCATCACCCCTGCCACTGAGAACCATTGACATAGGAAAATGGTTGTTCTTCTTATAAACAACCATTATAAATGGTTATAAAATAATAAGCATTTAAAAAAATGTTTACTAAGAAAAGGTTTATTTATTCTGTATTCTGTTTTATTGGCTATTGAAAAAATTATTGAATACAAATTTTCATTAAAAGTAGTTAACAGATAAGTGCATACCCAAGTAATGTTCAGTTTATTAGAAAATTGGCTTCTGTGAAACATTCATTATGTATTTTAGTAGAAAATAAGAAAAAATAGCATTGCCTGAGCTGTGATAGTAGGAGAATTTCCTAACCTTTTAGGTCTTCTTTTTTTCCTTACCTATTAAAATAAAGGACTGGGTCTAAATGTTTTTTAACATCTTATCAAGTTCAACATCTTTAACAATAAAATTAACACATGAGTTATTACAATTCAATTTACTCATTCAATATTTTTATTAAGTGCCAGCTATAAGTTAGGCACTGTGCTTGTTAACATTTTTCAGTAAGATTATACACAGAATATTATTGCAATACTTAATATTTAGTTTCAAAATTAATACCACTTAAAATTGCCATTGTATTTTATTTTCGACATAGACTTAATATATGATTTGTTATTGGCCTCAAATTTGATATTGTGCAGCAATTTTGAGCTATTAGGTGAGACTTGAATTTCATGTGAGTATTTCCTACCTGCTTCTTCTCTCTTGCTCTCCTCCTATTCCCATTAGTGTTGCCCTTTTCAATTTATTATGGAGACTTCTCCACGTTTTACTGCCTGAATCTCTATTTGACATATGAGAATCTGAGAACAAGAAAAGTTTAATGCTACATGATTAAGAAGTGAAAAAAACAAGACTGAAAATCAGACCTTGTGACTTCTTTCATTATACATACCACAGTGCCTTATTAAATTTGAGTTCCCCCGAATTATTATATTCAGAAGCATACTGAATTCTGGGGCTGTACCTTATAAATACATGTAATCAAAAATAAATGAATAAAAAAGAATTACATTTTGCTAGAATATAAAAAAATAAAAGCTAGAAATCCATTGATAATAGAAAATGGAAAATATAGAAATTATAGGTGGTGTTTGTTTGTATACTGTTCATGGAAGTAAAAGAGGAAATATTCAAGTTGAATATATTAGACCCCATCTTAACCAAAAGCATGTTGAAAGCCACACACTGAGACTAGTTTTGGTTTCCCTATTATCGAAGGTATTTAATTCTGCGTATCATATGATAGTGTTGCTTTGATAGTGTAGTTTATCTCTGTTGGAGTTAAAGTGGTATGTTGGTGGATTGTATTTGAGAAATATCCTGGCAAATATTAGGACGCCTGGGTCCTCTGATTAATTCCAAGATTAATGGCATTAAAGAATGCTTCCCATTCAGTTATTTATCTGATTTACAAGGGTAATACGCTTCCTGTTGTCAATGGGGCTGTATACGTGTTGATGCTCACATTTTCTAGTTTATAATGGTGGCAACACTGAAGGACAAGTAGTAAGGAACTGACCTATTTTAAGGTTAAGTAAAAAAAAATCCTAGATAACTGTTAATTAAACTTGTAGCATATCTCACTTTCTTCAAGTAAAATAGAACCATCTGAACAGAGTTTATGTTGCATTTTACAAGGACTTTCCAGAAACACCACTCTATTGTAGTTCAAAGCAGAACATTTTTCTTATCTTTAGGCATATATTATTCAGTCATGATTACCTAAAAAGCAAAGCATTTTGGAAGAAGAAAAATAAAATTTGTATAGAATATATTTTATTTTGCTTTGTTTCTAATTCCTTTTCAGTACAATGTTTTAAAAAAGAAAATGGAGAATAGAGATGATTTCTGGCATAGACAACTAGATGTTTTTCCAAGTCCAGTAGCTAAAGAAAAAAATACTACA
Source organism: Cynocephalus volans (assembly GCF_027409185.1). NCBI lineage: Eukaryota > Metazoa > Chordata > Mammalia > Dermoptera > Cynocephalidae > Cynocephalus > Cynocephalus volans. Next base: position 106,042,075 of record NC_084461.1, read on the forward strand.
AGCAAATCCTTGGTTCTTTTTCCAGACTATAACATAACTTTATTCAGCAGATTAGTCATGGCTGATCAACTGTCCTTGACTCTAACTCTGCCTGTACATGGGGATGGGTGACTAGTTAACATGATTCTATTAAGTAAATAAAATTGCAACCTATAACATCCAATTTGCTGATTCATTGAAGGCATCCTGTCATTTATTTAAAAGCCAGATAAAAAAAGAAATGCCATTTCATAAAGATGAAAGCAGCATTTTATTGCTTGTCTAACACATTTGCTGGCTGAAACACATCAGTGCATATTAGAGGAGGAAGTATTGTTATCACTTGTTTCGTGTAATAAATTAAAAACAAAAAAATGAATGTGGTTTAACATAAATGTTTAAACAAGGAGGAAGGAGCAATGTTAGCATTTTAATTTTGTTCTGATTGAAGGTACTCTTGTTCCACCATGAAAATACACCATTCTTCTAGCATGCCTCATTTCCAATGGAACTAAGTAAAATATGTATGTGTTAACATTAGATTCAGCAGGGTTTAATGCAGTTACACAAAGAAATTTTGCCAAAAGCAGGGATAAATATCCCAGCCGTTCATTTCACAGCACTTTCCAATCCAGCTACCACTGTTCCTCTAAGCAGCATATCAGTGAATAAAAAGGAAATTAAAAGGAGGGGCAGGAAAAAAGGGATTTAGCAAGAAAGGTTTTCAAAATGTTTTTGGCTTTAGAGAAAACATCCATAATCATTAGCATGAGGAAAAGTCCTGCTTAGCTTAGGTTGATGAAAAAACATTCTGAAAGCAGAGCTTTTTCAGAAAAACAAAACAAAACAAAAAACCAAGAAAAAACCAAAAAACATAATGTCCTCTGAATATCAGGAGTGGGGCTCAAGGAAAGCCAGAGTAAACATCCACTTGTTGTGTAGCCAAACCCCTCACTTCCTCAGATGAGGAAGCAAACTTCCCCATGGAGGGTGCTTTTCTGTGTTCAGGGAAAGAGACTGTTCCCTAGTGACTGTTTCTAAATTGGTTCCTTCAGCATATACACTTCAGTTCTTTTTACATTATGCACTATATTACCCTAAAATAATTAAATATTAGAAAGTATTTATAGCTCTTTGGTTGCAAAAATGGCATATGCTGATATTGTTACTAACTGCAGAAGGAAGAGGGCAAGATAGCTATTTTGATTCTGGTTTTATACCTTGGCAAATCTGCTACTGTGTCCTCCTTCCTTTATGGGAGATTGGACCTGATGTATGACAGCTCTCCTTCAAAGGAGTGCCAAGTAGCTTTGAGATCTTTTCTAAGAATCTCAAGTAGTTCTCAGGTAGCTTGTTCTGCACTGTTATGGAATTATGTACAAAAAATTCTATTTGCTCAATATTTCTATCTCCTTGTAAAAACGGAAATATATGAACATTGCAAACTTCATTTGTACTTACGTTCTCATTAACTTTCTTCATCAACCCTAAGAGGACAATATTAATGTCTGTTCCCCCTTTTTTTCTTTACAGATAAGAAAACTGAATCTTAAAAACTTGTCTTAGCACTACCAAGACTCTTAGCACTACTGTAGGATTGAACTTAATTGTGGGCCCCAGACTCCAAAACTCTTAAAAAATACCAGGCACAGCATTTAGAGTTTGTAAGCATTTGCTAATTAATCAATCCATGTAAGAAGTTCAGCATTACCTCATGGCTCAGGAAACACTACTGGATTGCACATAATTTAAATAAATGAATAAACAAATAAGCAAACAAGTGATTTAATTAACAATGCAGATATCCTGTGGAAAGAGTATTATGTGATTGGAATTTGCACTTAATCATAAGTTGTTTGTGGTCTTGACTAACTGAATAGTTCATTTGTGCCCATAATAAGCAGTAGAAAAGGATTTCTGGAATGTATTCTTCAAGGTAATATTTTCAACTTGGAATCTAAAAGGAGGAGAAAAAATGACATTTTTCCCCCAAGTCATTTATTAATTTTCTACGGAAGAATTTGACGATGATATTTAATCCCAAAATTTATATAGCAATAATACAATTTTTTCCAAAAGGCTGACAAAATATCCCAAATAAGGTCTGATCCAGGGTTCTAAGATATGCTTTTTAATGTTTCTTTAAAATATACATATTGAAATATTGTAAGAATATTATTAGTATCTAAAAACATTATCACATCTATAGGAACGTTAATGACATCCTTCACAAAACATAATTTCCATCTATTAAAAATAATGTCACCAAACTGATTTTAACTAATTGGCAAAGTAATTGACAAACATCCTTTTCAAACTGATGATAATCTACATGGACATATCATGGAGGAAGAAAAATATCTTTTGTCTGCCCTTTCTTAGGTTTAAGGTTGAGATCTTTATAACAAAAGACAGATTAACAAGATAAAAAGGTAAAAAAGTCATTTAATATAAGTTTTAGATAATATGGGAGCACTCATAAGGAAATGAAGACTTGAAGAAACGGGAAAACCTATGTATTGTGCTAGGTTTAATGAAGTGGATAGTTGTGGAGAGGTATGATTGGATAAAAATGTCTGATCTAGTAGTAATAAACTAGAGGGAACTGAAAAAGCCTATTTGCTCAGATTCTTCTTTGTGACCCTTCATCTTCAGAGATTAGTGTTCTTTTCTTTTGGGTATCGGGAGGGCGCCTCTCACTTCAGGGTTTTATGACCTGCTCCAGGGGAGAAGGACATTAGAAGGTCAGAGATACCTTCTTGTGTGTCTGGTTTTCTCAAATTTCATTTTAAAATACTCAGTATGCCAAGGTGCCATATTTTGGGGCAGCATGTTTTGAACCCCATCAGTATACATATGCAAAAAAAAAAAAAAAAAAAAGAAATGCAAGTTCAGATAGTAATAAAAGCAGTAAGTTTTTTGCTCTGTGAATGCAGATGTTTCATAAACAGCAGAAATTCTATACCTTCATTTATATCTATAGCTAATTTCCTTAGGGAATTTCACCAAATTTATTTTTCAAGTATTTATATGCTGAAGATATACCTTACAAATTATTTCCTTATTTGAGAGGATAAAGTTTCCGGGAATATATAACTATTCTATTTTTCTATGTAAATGTGTCAAAATTTTGACAAGTGGGCATTTGTAATTTACTTATAAAACTGAATAAAAAATATTGATTTCGTCTATAAATATTTTAAGGCATTCTTTATATGAATTTTTTGTGCTGGCGGCTAGCCGGTATGGGGATCCGATTTATACTGATCTTTTATGTTACTACTTATCTTTCGCATATATTTTTCTCCCGTAGTTATTTTTGAATAAAAAGCAAGCACAATAAAGCACCGTACTGAGCCTGCCCCATGGCGCACTCGGGAGGGTGCGGCGCTGGGAGCGCATTAGCGCTCCCGCCGTGGTTTCGGATCCTATACAGGGATGGCCGGCGCGGTGCGTCCGGTCACACACACAAAAAAAGACAAAAAAATAAATAAATAAAATAAATAAATAAATAAATAAATAAATAAATAAATAAAATAAATAAATAAATAAATAAATAAATAAATAAATAAAGCACCATACTAAGCTAAGCTGGGCATGTGGTTGGTATTATTTTGGATTTCAATGTAAAGACTTGGGGTGGGACAGGTGAAATAGTCTATTTGGGACAGATCTGCAGGGTCAGCTTCACGGGCCTGTGACTCGTGTGGTTGCACAAGGCCCGTCCTTAGACGCATCCCTCTCCATCCCCACACCCCTTCTACTTGGGGTTTAATGCTGTACAGTCATTGTCTTGATATTTTAATAGTTTTGTCCTTGAATTTGTGTTTTGGAAGTGAAGCCTGATGGTACAATGGAGAGTGTGCTGGGGGCTCCATGCCTCCCCTCTGGCATGGTTCTGTGTTCACCACCCACCTGGATGACTTCCTGGCCACCTCCTTCCTCTCCTTCACCGATATCCTCTGTCGCAGTGGGGGCCAAAGCCCTGGCACTTACATGGCATGCTCTGAGTTGAAGGGCAGGGCCCCATGAGTTGTAGGGGTCTTCGTTCACACTGCAAGTATCCCTGTGCCAAGAGGAGCATGACATTAAATAGCAAATAAAACCAGGGAGACTGGATAGGAAAGAAAAAGCTTTTTTCCTGCATTTTGAACAAGAGAATTGCATTTTATTTTTCACTGGGCCCTGCAAATTTTGTAACTGGCTCCTGATAATTTGGAACTGTGATTGAAAGTAACTGATGTAACAGTACGTATGAGAAGGGAAATTCTGAGATGCAAGATATTTCAGGGTATCAGGTACTTATTTTAGAAAATGACTATCTAATCTTAAAGACGTAAGTATCATCTCTCTAAACTGTTGCTTTGTCAGGCAGAGCACACTTAGTAAATATTTTTAATATCACGAGAACTAAGTCAAATTCATTGTGTCTTGCTCGTGGATGTACAGATTTCTTAGGCAGTATCCACAATGTTCCTGGCCTCAGGAAAGCAGGGCATCCCTTAGAGAATCAAACTTGTATTTTAGAAAATGTCGCAGATAATCCACAAGAAGAAATTATTTGTGCCAACTTATAATGCAATGCTAGAATTAGCAATATAATTTTCCTCATACTAAAACAATCATTTTCAAAGTGATTTTCTCAATATCCATAGTTTGTGAAGCATGAAATGAAATGTTTTTTCTAAAGTAGCTAGATATTTAATACAACTTAAAAATGACAATAAAGTGCATCCATAAGTGGCTTTTTCCTAATTTAATCATACATGTTGAATTCTATATATATCCATATAATAACCAAAACAAACTTCTTACAACTTGGAACTGATACATGGGCAGAATATAGAGCATACTAAATAGGTGAAAGGAGATAGCACATTGAGTGTTAAAAAAATACACATAGGTCTTTTTATCTGTCTACCTAGAATGCTTCCTCCACTTTCCACTCTCAAACTGCTGACATGTTGCCTACCTATCTTTTAAGAACCAGGTTAAATATAATTTTTATCATTGGAAGTTCTTTGAAACTTTTAAACTCTTGCCAACTGCATTCACTATAGCATTTTATTATTGCTAATTCTTCCTAAAGGAGTGGTATGGAGGCTCTTATTTAAAATTCTCTCTCTTATCAGACTTCCTGCCACATCATGACCATGACAGAAATAAAAGTGGTACCACCGTGAGGGTACTAGTTAGTTACATCTTCAAGCTATGTAATGAGTTGCAGGTGCTGCATAATCTACCCCTGCCCCTCCCCCTGACCACCCTCTGTACATCACAGAACATGAAACCAACAACATTTTAATAAAGGCATAAACGAAAAAGAATCTCCATATGTATAACAGCCATTCTTAGTAGTTGTCAACTCAACTGAACAATCTCACATGACTACAATAGGCCACACTTGGCAATGGCTTTTTTAAAAAAAATAAAGCACAATAAACAAAGTATGCCAGGAGGGCAGTATCAGGTTTGTCTCCCTTAAGAGTTCCCACAAGTGTCTACATTACAGCCTTTCTCTGACCCTGCAAAATGACAAGTATGAGAGATGGAGATCATGAGCAGGTATGAGAATGATTCCTGCTTATACTTCCTATGTCTCAAACAGGAATCAGTATATATTATAACACCTGACAAGCAAAGAACATGGCCAGTTGCAAGAATGTGCTGTACTCCAGAAAGCCATGAGGATTTAGTCGTTTACAGTCCTCTTAGACAAGAAACAGTTTACCAATAAGGATTTATTTTTATCATAAGCAATGTTGCCTAGTAATACAGCTGACATTCTATCAGTATCAGGTTTCCATGGAAACAGAGCTTGAAAGTTAAATCAAGATCATTTTTTCTTTTCACAGAAGAAAAAAATCTTTTGCTATCCTTTTATTCACATTAGGAAACAAAACTATTTGGGAATTTGAGTTACCAAACAGGCTATATTCTCACACTTACACATCAATAAAATTCAAAATGACAGGTCTCCATTCAACTCAAGAAATTGAAAAAAGAACAACACAATGCTCCCAAAGGAAATAGATAAGAAATACTAATAAAGATAAGGAAATTAATAAAAGCTAGCAAAGCTACAAAAAACCAAAAAACTTGTCTTTAAAATTAGCTTTAATTTGAAAAGAATTTTAAGTTTTTTTTTTTTTCCATGCAAGATTAACAGGAAAATAATAGAGACCAAACAAATGAGTAACTTTAAAAATCAGAAAGGGAGCTTTTAAGAGACTTCTATGTTTAAGTGTAGATAAAATAGTTAATTTTACAGAAAAATATAAATTACCAAATTTGCTTCATGAAACATTTAAACAACCAAGATCAACAGAAGAAAATAAAAGGAACTCAAAGCTTTTCCACTAAAAAAAGGTGCCATGATGAGATGATTTATAGGCCACTTTCTATCACTGATACTGTTCAACATTGGATTAGAGATACTGGACAATGAAATAAGACAAGGACAAAAACCACATAAGATCTAAATTTTGAAAAGAAAAGAGGAAATTCTCCATATTTATTAACAATGTGATTATTTAGCAAGGTAATCCAAAAGAACCAATGAAAACCTATTGGAACCAGTAAGAAGAAGGAGTAAATAATTTAAATTAAAAAAATTTAACCATTCTTAATAGTATTCCTCAATACCAGCAATAAGCACTTACGAATATAACTTACAAAATTTTCATCCAAACTACAATGAAAGATATAAACCAAGAATAAATGGAACAAGAAATGTGGAAGATGTTTATGAAGAAAATAACAAAACTACTGAGAAACCAAAAGGTCTAAGTAAACTTGAGAATTTCTATGTTTCTGATATGATTATTTAGTCTTGTACTGATGTCAATTCTGCCCTAATTTTTCTGTAAATTTAATGTTATCCCATGGAATTTTTAAATTTTGCTAACCTTCTTCCTGAATCTGAAATGTAATTAGAGGGAAATGAATGACTAGCATCCAGAAATATACCCATGTATGTGTATGAATTGCTATGTGATACGAATAGCATATCAAAATATAGTAAAATATGGATCATTTAGTAAATTCTGTTAAAATATTGGCAATCCATTTGAAAAAACATAAAGTTAGATTAATAACTAATATTGTAACAAATACGATTTTGATAAATTAAACCAGAGATTGACAAACTTTTTCTGTAAAGAGCCAGAGAGTATTTTAGTCTTTGTGAGCCATGCCATCTCTGTCACAGCTACAATAATTCCCCTTATCTGTGGGGATATGTTCCAACATCCCCAGTGGATGCCTGAAACCATGAATAGTACAAAACCCTATATATACTATATATTTTTTATACATATATAGCTATGATAAAGTTTTATACATATATAGCCTGAAACCATGAATAGTACAAAACCCTATATATACTATATATTTTTTATACATATATAGCTATGATAAAGTTTAATTTATAAATTATGGACAGTAAGATATTAACAACAAAAACTAATAATTAAGTTATTATTAGGAAGGTATTATTAAGTAAAATAAGGGTTACTTGGACATAAGCAAGGATATTATGACAGTCCATCAGAGATAACCTAGACAGCTACTAAGTGACTAACAGGCTGGGATTGTCTACAGCATAAATACATTGGGTGAAGGGATGATATATGTCCCTGGCTGGACAGAGCAGGAAGGCACAGAGATTTCATCAACCTACTCAGAAAGGTGCACAATTTAATATACAAATGAATAAACCAGGGTAGGGGGGAGCAGAAGACATACCAATCACAGTTCCTTGAACTTTTTAAGACAAGTGAACAGATATATGTTGATGGAGGGGAGGACCGGGGATGGGAGGGGAAAGAAGCAATTGATAAAGGGACACAAAAATCAACTACATTGTATATTGATAAATTAAAATAAAAAACTTAATAAAAACCCATAAATTATTTATTTCTGGAATTTTCCATTTTATATTTTTAGACTGTGGTTGGTTGTGGGTAACTGAAACCAGGAAATCAAAATTGCAGGTAAAGGTGGACTACTGTGTTCATCTCTGTGGCTACAGCGCCAAATGAATGGGGTGGTGGGCAGTGGATTTGGCTTTCAGGTCACAGTACTGATCCTAATTTAATCCCACTAAGCCAGAATTTTCTTACTTGGGAAATGGGAAGAAAATGAACTTCATAGCTTGATAGAACAGTTAAATACAATGTAAAGTATTTACCTCAGTGTTTAGATGTAGCAGAAATCTAACTTTTTGTCCTTACATTTTTCATACTTGGCATATGCCTAGCTTATAGTAGGCATTTTATACATTTTCATTTAACTGAATTAAGTGAAAACTTTTTGTTTCTTTTACTTTAGCAGTTAAGAGAAGTAAGATAGATTTTTTTTAAAAAATGATTTTGGTCTTTTTATAGTTACTACTTCTTGTAATGCAGCAGACACAGGACACATTGCCCCATAGTTTAAAATATTTTAAATTATATATACTTGTATGTTACATAATTATATATAAATATTTTGTTTTATGAAGTATATTTTATATTAACATATAATTATATAAAAAACATGTGCATTAAAATATATACATATAGATTATAAAGAAATATAAAAATTATACTAACATTCAAATAAATATAGAATTATAAAACACTTTTGTTTGGATAAACTTTTTTGTATTTTTTAAGCCCTTTCAAAGCTTTGCTTGCTGTCTTTGGCATTTTTAAATTATGTTGCCCTTACTGTGTAGAAATGCTCTCAGTCACTTAAAATGTTACTTATATAAATTAATTAACTTGACATTTAATGATTTAAGGCCTAAAACCTATCTAACATCATTCATATTTTGCATATCACATTTGGGTCTGAAAACATTTACAAGAATAAAAAAAACGACCTTTGAAGTGCTTGGAAACTTTGACCTCTTCCATCCAAAAAGTGAACAAAATCTTAATTGGTTTTAAGGAAAGCCTTTTGAACAGAATGTAGCAATTAATCCATTGCTCTGAAGAATGGGTCAGAAAGCATTTCCATGTAGGGCACATTAATTCGTTTTTGGTTATATAAGATCTGAGTGTATGTAATTTATTTTCCATTATTTCAACTCAAAATGTTGAGAAAACTTATTTAACTTGTATAACAGTGATGGTTATTACATCTCCACATTTGAAGTAAACATGCAAAAAAAAAAGAATGTGGAGGTTTAAAAATGTTTTTATAAAATCTATAATAATGGAAGTTCATTAAATTATTAAATTGCCATATTGTAAATGAAAAGTTATTGGTAGCTTTTCTTCGGTGGAAAACTATTTGAGCCTGAGGTTAATGAATTGAATGTGGTATCTCATACCATCCAGCCTGGATATCTGTACCAAATCTTCAAAACTCAATAAGAGTGAAATGCATTTCTTTAATACCCAATCTTAGAATCCAGTCAGCAGATACAGACCTCTGCAGGTCAGATGATTTTATATTCTACTTTTAATGTATGGCCACTGAGGGCTGAAAGGCTTATCTGCTTCCATGAGATACCTAAAAACATTGTCAGAGCAGAAAAAGCCTCATCATAATGTTTTCTTATCTTGAATACATGAGTAATTGAATGAAACTCTTAATTTAGTAAGAAGGAATGAGTTAGTTTGCTCTTTTCAATGTGCTATTAATAAAGCATCTGAGTTGCTGTTATTATTGTAAGCTACTAGTTATTGTTTTCAGCTGCTCCCTTTGCCGTTTCTTTGCTGCAAATGTCCACCACGTGTACTTCCTCTCCCAATTCATTGTACTTTCCACATTTCCTCCAGCCACTCTCCTCATCAGAATTCTTCAACATTACTGTGAAGATAAAAATCTAATTTTCCAAATAGCATAACAGGACACCCTGTCCCCTGCCAACCTCTCCAGAAACATCTGTCTTTTCTCCCTTAAATTTTGTGCTACACAGTATTGAAGGCACCACGCCTTCCCTCGCTGCTCTGCCATTGCCATGTTGTTTCCTCTGGTTATAACTAGTAGCAGTTCATTATTTTTGCAAACTCCAACCTAACCCTCAATCCATCTCAATTCAAATGCCACCTTCTGTAGGCTTACTACTCCTATGCTAATTCTTTATTTTGTATTTATAAGTATTGTGGCACAAATCTTATTTTACTGTGAATGTTAGTGTGTCTTTTTACTTTTAGATACTGATCTTCGAGGACAGGGGATTACTTTTTGTACCCAAGGTTCCTGGAGCAATGCCTGGTATACAGTAGGTGATGAATAAGTATTTCTGAATGAATAAATGATTGGATGATTTAACAGTTTTAGTAAGCTGCAATAATTTATAAAGGTTGGTAAAGACTCCTATATTGTAATACCATGAAAATATAATGTCATGTTTAATCATCTTTGTACAAAATATACAAATTATACACCTATATATTTGTAGAAAGTCACCTTTGTATGTTTTTCATGTTGTTTTTGCTTAATAGTAAAATCATAATATTAATTATTGCAGGACTGTTGCCTATATGTCAGTAACAGCTTGAACGCTAATTTCCCTTTTTTTTTTTTTTTTTTTTAATTTGGTGGCTGGCCAGTATTGGTATCTGAATACTTGACCTAGTGTTATCAACACTGAGCTCTAACCAACTGAGTGAACCGGCCAGACCCTGGTTTACATTTGAGTGAGAAAAACCACACACCAAAGTGTTTACCTATACTTTTACTCAGCAATAATCAACATAGAAGACAGACTTCTGTGATCAAATGTGTGGGATTTCTTTCCACCAGCAAACTAGTAACCAATTCTGCAGCAGATGCCAGCTGGATGCCTTCCAATTCAATTCCGACCCTACCTGGAGATAGCATCAGATTCTACAGGTTGAAAGCTCTGTCCCCAAAACTGCCCTCTTCCCCACTTCTGATGCCACTTGCAAGTGATAGGTTGTTTTACCTGTGCTTCTGATAAATTGAGTATAAAATGGGGTTCCCATAACCTCTCTTTGGGTTCAAATGATTCGCTGAATGGCTCACAGACGTACGAGAAACACTTTCATTTACCCATTTATTACAAATAATATTTTAAAGGACATAAATAAACAGTCAGATGAAGCGATACATAGGGAGAGATCTGGAAGGGTCCCAAGTGCAGGAGCTTCTGTCCCCATGGAGTTGGGGTGGGCCACCCGCCCAACTAGTAGAGGTGAAAACTTCCACATGTTTGCCATCTGAAAATTCTCCAAACCCAGGCCCCTTGGGTTTTTATGGAGACTTCATTACATAGGAATAATTGACTAAATCAAAAACTAAGCCTCAGCTTAGCCTTCAGCCTCTCTCCCCTCCCCAGAGGTTGGGGGTGGGGCTGCTCTGGTCTTTCTGATGACCAGCCCCCATCCTGATGCTAGCTAGGGGCTGCCAGCCATCAGCCAATTCATCAGCTTACAAAAAGACACCACTTTGGAGATTCTAAAAATTTTAGGAGTTGTATACCAGGAAAGGGACAGGAACCTGGACAAAGACCAAATATATATTTCACAATATCACAACTTTACATACGTGGAGACGTATTTCTAGAGGATATAAAAACAGCACAAATAAGCAGACGCAAGCAATGTTGTTGGGATTATGTGAGGCTTCAGTTTTCTCTGATATGCTCTTGCATCTTCTTAAGCAACTCCATGGTGAAAGACTGTCTTCACTACTTCTGTTATCTTTCATAACAGAAAGATCCAGAGTAAGCTCTGAACACACATTTGACTTACTGTGCTTGGTGATTTTTCTTCTTTTAATCTCAAATTTGGGAGAGAGAATTATTTATTTATTTATTTATGTTTATTATTTAATTTATTTAGTACTAGGACATTGCCGTGGTACTTGGGTAACAATGAAAATGATCTCTTATTGGGCCGGCCCCGTGGCTATATGGGAATGGCCGGTGCGCTCACTGGCTGAGTGCGGTGCGGACGACACCACACCAAGGGTTGCGATCCCCTTACCGGTCACAAAAAGACAAAAAAAAAAAAAAAAAAAAAAGGAAACGATCTCTTATTAATCTAATAGAGTGGCAACTAATGGGTTTATCGTAAAAGGACTAAATTATTTACTCTGTGATCTTTGTGTATGTTTGTGTGTCTGTATCAAAGAGAGCAACATGCTCATTGAGGTTGGCCTACCCCCAAATGAAAGGGTTAAAAAAAGAGAGTTTTTCAGACGGACTTTAAAAGATCAAAAAATACACTCAAAGGAACTACTCTCCCTCTGACTTTTCTAATCATTTACTAATTAATTAATTAGGGTACTAGGATCTTTCAATAACTTTCTAAACCTATTGTTATAAGTCATTATAAGCATAATTATTCTCTATTGCATCATAATCTCTATTGCATTGTATCCATTAATTAGAAAGTCGATATAAAAGTATTTTATAACCTTATGAAGGAAAGGAAGATTAGCTCTTTGGCAGCTCTGCTTCATCAAGGAAAAGGCTATCCTTTTGCCAATCTGATAATATGTTTAAATTAGATAGATTGCAATGAAAGATTACATTATTTTTACATTACAAAGCATTTTGAAAATATTTTTTGTTGTTATTTTAAATGAATAAAACTGTAATGGAAAATAATTTCTTAACTATTTTTTGAGGGTGATACATATAAAAAAGTTTATCATCTATCAATTTTAAAACATCTTGATAATTTGATACATTAACAAATAGACAAAATTAAAGTTCTGCAAACTGTTAGGGATAACATAAAAGCTTTTAATTGAAATATAAGCATGCTACTACTAAATTCTGATGGATAGTTATAAAACAAGGTTTTCATATATAAAATTAAATGGAATATTTGTTTAAAATATGTTTACACAATTAAAATGATTGATAATTTAATGAATTTAAAATTATGCATACTGCTAACAAATGATGGCCTCATTTGTAATGACTTTCATGTGTTTTTGCTAAACTGTATTTACTGTTTAAACTAATCATTGTTTCTTGTTTTCCTCCTTCTGACAGCTCCTTCAGGTTGGAAGGAATACCTTTATTTGGAGGCATGTCAAGTCATTTTCCTCACTTCAGATTCATCATTATGACATCTTGAGGCCAGATCTCATTTTAAAGTAACCAGGAACGTGACCATCTCAGAGCAGCAAATCCCTCAACTTTGGAGCACAAATGATCACTGATATGGTCTGCATAAAATCATCTGCCTCTAGTCTGACAGCCATGAGTAGAGACCCAGGGGCGAAAAAAGCCACAGCCTTAAATCTCTTCACTCTGAAATTACCAAGAATATAAAAAAAGTAGATAAAAAGGACTAAACAAGAAGCCAACAAAAAACAAAAAATAAACAAAACACACTTTATTTCACTATGAAAATTAAATATTCCCAGATGTGAGCCCAAGAAAATTAATATTCAGCAACTAAGCTAGAAATTATAAATTGATATATCGTTTGGGAAAGTAAACGTATAGAGATAGGAATATCTCTAGCCAGAATTACTCAAAATATATAGATAAAAAACAAATTAAAGAAATAGAGGAACACTGAGGCAATGAACAGTATTAGGACAGAACATTGCTGTTTGCAGAGAAAGGATGTTTGCCATCTTGTGTACACCCTCAAAGCCATAATGGACTAACGCATTGCCACCCATTGCTTGACGAGTTTCTGCATTCAGTCCTTCACCCGTCTTGGTTGAGAGGTGGGGAAGTCAGTTCTTGCTGATTACTTCTCAAGCATTTGTAATATTTGTACTGTCACTTCCATTCAGGGTAATGATTTGTGCTGTTATTTGCACAGATGGTCCCATGAGTTTTGAGACCACAATAAGCAGTTTCTTGAAGGAATTCCCCTCCCCCACAAAAAAACCCCTCAAGAATTTTCAAAACATTGATTTCTCTTTCTTCTCAAAAAATCAGTTACCTAATAAAAAATGGACTTAAATCAGATTAAAAAAGAAATTGGTTAAATTGGTTACTACAGAATAATAATGAAAAAGCATCAGTATGGTTGAATGAATGAAAAAGGTATCAAAGATTTTCTTTTAATGAAGGTCATTTTATATCATTAACAACCAAGAAGTCAAATACAGTGAACTGCACACTAAGCATTTGTGTTGAACATCTGTTTGTTCCTACTTAATTAAAAAATCATTGGTAATTTGTATTTGACATATAACAGTTTTTTATAGCCATTTATCTATGCTTCATGGGAAAATGTACTTGACGAACAAACAACATTTTCAGTTTATTTTTCTAAATAAATGTGCTGTTTGTATTATTTGTAGTTGCTTATTTGATTTGGTTTTCATTGCCTGGGAGATAAGTTTCCTTTGGTTTATTGGCAAGGTTTTGTCATATTAATTCAGAACATTAGACTAAAATTTTAAGTATTTTTGTAGTATAAAATTATGCCTTCTGTTTTCTAAACTCTCAAAAAAATGTGTGTTTTTAACTATGACTTTCTTGTCACAGGCTATTTTTTTTTTATACTATCAGGAATTAGTTTTAATACAAAGGGACATTGCTAGGAAAACGAAGGTTTGGGTCAATCAATAGGGATTTTTCCTAAGTTTTGTTACTGGAAATCTGCTCCAGAAGAAGAGGAAAATTAGATGAAACACTTTAGGTCATTAATCATACATAACAGGTCTTTATTCCCACACAGAGGTCTGCTGAGATCTTCCATCAGTATATGTAAAAATTACTAGGCAATCAGACTGGAACAAAAAATGGAACTCTTTAATCAACAAGGGCTTATTGAGTACCTACAAAATGTTCATCCTTACTCGTGGTTCATCAGCTAGAGTCAGCATTATAATTATTGCTACCACCAGTAAGCAGTGTGCAGTTCAAACCAATTATTTTTAACAATTAAAATAATAGACTATTAGCTTTATTCCCAGACTATACTCAAATCAAATTCCCAAATTAAGACATAGTACATTAAAATAACCCAGATAGGAATCAAATTACCAGTTCCTGTTGGATTATAGGCATTGAAACATGGATGCCTGTACTCGTTCAAACTATTTAAAAATCCACCCTGATTGCTTCAAGCTGTGAATTATTTGAAATTATAAATAAGAAAGTTAACCGACCCCCAAACACTTAACAACAAACTCCATTAAGAATAAAATGATAAAAAAAATTATTGCTCTTTATTTTGTGAATATACTCAATGATAAGCAGCACTGTATCTGCTGTACTATCTGGAAAGCCTCCAAAAGTTTTTGCAAAGAATTGAAATGATCAGGCCTGCTCCTTAGGAGGAGGATTCTGGTAATAATTTATAAAGTGAATTAGAGTAAAACTGAAGGTGATGAGACAAGAAAAAATGTCTCAAATTTTCCTTGAATTTATTTTTTCTCTTAAGTTTTGACTGCATTTACCTTCTAAGTTATTTCATTTGTTCATCACTGTTTCTTTCATCTTCAATTGCTATCTTCACAATTCAATATTACTTTTACAAAATCTGTTACATGATCCTCTTCTCATTGAGAAGTAGTACTTCATTTTTTTTAAAACTGAAAATGCCTCTGTACGTAATCTTTGCTTCCTGACTTTTGCTTTTGAAGTGAAGCTATATTATATTTAACATACAACTCTCTCCATGCTGGCCCAAATTTATGTAATAATCAGGTTCATCTACTTGGGTAAGATGAGTGCTCACCATGAAACATAAACTGTTCTGGGTACTAGGAGTAGAAGGGTGGGGGAAAAAAACACAGATCCTATTCTGATGGAATTAAAATCTAGTTGGAGGGAACTACATTAAACATGCAATTACACTAGTTAACCAAAAATTACAACTGCACTAAGTCCTATAAAGAAAGATATAAGGTATGCGGAGACCATATATCCAGTGCAGAGACTATATATGCAGAGATCAAACTCAGTGGGTGGAGTAAACTTTGAGCTGAGATCTGAAGGGTGACTAGAAGGTAAAAAGGGCAAAATCCTGTGCAAAGCAGTGCAAAGAAGAAAGAAGAACATAGGATGTCAGAAGACCTGGAAAAGGCTAATCAGAGTGGAGCAAAAAGAATAAAGAAGGTAGCACAGAGAAAACTGGTTAGATGGAAGCCAGATCTTACTTGTCTATATCCTAGGTAAAGACAGAACAAAACAAACAGTATGAAGGGTAAAAACAGTAAGTATGCTGGAATGACAGAAGTACTATCTGGTATAATAAATGCAGATGGGTTTAACTCCTGAAAAGACGAAGATCAAGTTTTCTTTCCATTACCATCCCACCTCCATCTTTTCCACCCCCCCGACAAAAGATTTCATTGTACCTCCCCAAAAAAGTAATGCAGAAAGTTACATAATAAAACAATCGATTAAAATATATCTGACTGAATGTAAACCATATGATAAAGGGGGGTTAAAACAAATATCAGAGAAAGCAGAATTCCAACTAAAAAATTAAGAATGGCTTTGGCAGCCCTTTTTACTATGTGAGATATAATTCTCAATGAAGATATGAAGTAATAATTCAGTTGGCATATGTGAATTCATAAAGACTTGAGCAACTACAGGTAGACTAACAATAAACATATATAAAAATGTGTTAAAACCAAATTGTGTTAAACTCCATTTGCTTCTATGTATCAGGAAACCCAAAATAGCAAATAAGAGTATATTTAGACCTGGCATGGAAACTCCATAAAATAATCAGGAATCAGGCTTCTTCCAACTCTCTGCTTTGACATTCTTAGAATATGACATTTTTCCTCATGGTACATAGCAGTTGCTAGAACTACAGACATCACAGATGTGTTCCAACCAGTGATGAGAAAAGAGTTCACTTCCTCCTTTTTAAGGAAACTTACTGAAAAATATTCACACGATATTTGGGTATATTTTTCATTGTTCAAAACTGGCCATACCAGCACAAGGAGGACTAGGAATATAGTTTTTTGGCTGGGCGCATTGGCACATTGAGTAAATTTGGTAATCTGACACTGAAGAAGCTGGAGAGAAGAATGATGACACGACTATCCAACTCTGCTGCAAGACTTTAAAAATGTACCACAAATTCATCATGCCCTGGATTGAGTATTGGAGATTTTAGACATTAAATTACGTGCAAACATGAGAGAATAAAATTTTCAACTCATATTTCCCAGAGCAAAATAACACAGTGGAGTAACATCATGGGCACAGTTCGTGTTTGTGGATGCTACTACACTTATGTCTATTCCTTTCTGTGAACAAATACCCAAGATTGGTAAGATAGAGAACTTATTTATTCTCCTGTCTTGAACTGTTCATCACATTGACTGTGACTTTGATTCAGAAGGTACAGTGCCCTTTATAGATGATATAAGAGATTTTCAGGGGGAAGTTCTGGCTCTATGGGCTTTCACACTCTATCATTACAATATTCTAATGTATTGGTAAATACAATTTGTCAGTAACTGACTTGTGCATACTTTGCTAGGGTGTTTTATCAATTGGCTTTGGAAAAAGGAACACTAAAATAGTCTAGCATCTTTTTACTCAACAGTTGCTAAGTTTGAGGACAGTTTATGCTGGGGTTATGGAAGCATCCTTCACATTTTTCTGGTTTGGGCATGGCTAAAGAAAGAATTCTTTACTGGGGATGGTGACAAGATTCAGGTATTCCAGAGACTTTGACTGAGGAAACAAATACACACCCAAAATTAAAAAGTAAATATATAAACAAGGAGATTCATGGGTTCACACAGAAAATGCAGGTCCCCACAATTATACATACTTGCCTAACCACATAGAGACTTTCTTTGGTCTTGTGCCAGTTATAAATGCATATAGTAATAGCTAAACCTATTTGAAATGATTTGAGATTTAGAGGTTAAATAATAGCACACATTCTAGCATGCACTGTGATCCATCAGAGAAAAGAAAGTCCACAGAATTCAAGACGTTGCAATCTTTTTAATCATAAAATGAAGCTAATCCTTGAAAGACTAGTTTAATCAACTACTATCATCAAAGTGAACTTTCTAAAGCACGGGAACACATACTGTACAATCTCCCCTCAGTTTCTCTGGTGATATTATACAAATTATTTGGAAAGGAATCTAAATATTTCAAAAGTGCTTATTCTTATATTACTCAGTGTGCAGATTGAATCTATAATTTACTAACCTATTTTTTTCTAAATAATTTCTCTATTTCTATAGTTGGATGCAAATGGAATGTAGAGTAAATATTTTTATACAACATAAAAACGAGACTGAAAAAGTGAATAACATTTAATGCATTAACAACACTTCCTCTGGAAGATTAACAGTTACTTTGGAAGAAGGAAATATATGATATTTTACCATAATCCAAGGAAACTAACACTTTGACTTAAAATACCTAGAAGTTGAGGGAAAGGAAATTGGGCATGAAGAAACATATACAACATCTTACACTACTTTAAATTCAAGTTTGCTCTTTACTTAAAAAATGTGCTTAATTCATTTATCATTATAAAACCAAAAATAACACAGATAAGACAAATGTCTTCACTTACCACAATTTGCACATCCCTTCTCCAGAGGAAACCAATGTAATCTTTGACATGAATAGAAATATCAGTACAAAAAATAGTATTGGAGTGTGTATGAATGTGAGTATGTGTGTGCTTTATATTCATGTTATCGTAATTTATATAATGCTCCACCACCTGAATTTGTTCCACTTAAAAAATGAATCTTGTAATCTTTTTACATTAGTATTTCTATCTTTTTAATTGTTATTTTTACTTCATGATAATGTTCTACCAGAATTGAATTAGTTATTTGTCAGTTATGGGATGTTTAGGTTTTTTATTTTGGGCTCTTACAATCAAAACCGCATTACAATCAATCTGGTGTAGGTGATTTCCTGTGCATTTGTGTACACTCCAGGGTGAAAAATAAAATCATCTCATATAAATATGCATATCCAGTGTTACAGTATTTAGAAATACTGTAGATTTTTAAATTTTATTATTATTTTTTGGTAGTAATGGTAGTGGGGTGTGGAACTTTCTTTTTTATAACAGAAAGTTCTATTCAATTAGCAGGAAATGAAACTAAGAAGAGAGAAAATCTAGGTATGGGAGATAATAGGAGACTTCACTGGAGAAGTGTTCTTTGATACAGTAAAACTTATTTTCCAAAAGTATAGATGTAAGCATTAGTTTAATAAACATGAGAAAAGAAGGTAAATATACTTAAAAAGCAACACGCTCTTTAATTATGCTTACAAAACATTGAAAACTACCATGTTTGTTAAACCTTACTTACTGTGTGGTTTTAGTTAATATTGAGGCTTCCTTTTAAAGATGCCATTAAAATGCTCTTTCTCTGGAATCAAATCAGCCTTTGGAGAGAAAACAGTCGTTCAATTACAGTAAAATATGAGGTGTGTTCTTCCATGTGACAATCTATGATCACAGTGTTTTAGTCACAAAATTACCTCCCTTAGAAATCAGCACTGTCAACAGGAGAATGCACATAGTAATTAATGCAGAAAAAATAAAAAATGTCCACTCAGGTAGGCTAACAGTTATTTGAAAGAAAAACAAATATCCACTTGAATTTCAAATGCTGGAAGAATGTATTTACACATTTAAAATATTAATATTCTCCCAAACAGTGATTACATATGCAGGTCTTAAAATAATACTATCATTATTTATCATTATTATTAGTATTAAAATATTATTATTATTATTATCAGATGGTTAAGAAATTAAAACCAGTCAATTTTCTTAGGCAAGAATCCAACCTCCTTCCCAAGGGGAAAGAAAAAAAAAAAAAAAGAAAGAATGAAAAGAGTTATAAACTGCTCCTTCAAAGCAGAAGGGCATTTGAGAGGAGACAAAGAGGTATGCTAAAGTGGAAATGTCCTTTGCCAGTAGATTTTCCTTTGTTTCTCTATTTTCTCAATCATGTATGATATTGACTAGGCACTAACCTGCCTTCCTAAATAAAATAATGCAGTTTTACTGAGAAAATTAAAATAACTGGTGCAAAAATAGCTTTTGCAAAAGCAAAAGCGAGAAGGGGTTTTTAAAAAGTTTGCTTTCACTTGAGCTTTGAGAAGCAGCCTCCCCCTTTTTTTTTTTTTTTTTTTTTTTTTTTTTGTGAGGAAGCTCTTTTAGATTTGGGTCTTTCAGAGTAGGAAAGATCTATTTCTCTTACTTGCTGAGAATATTGGTTGAGATAACGTGGATACTAAATTACTGTAGGAAGCCCAAAGGTGTTTCTTTTCAGCTTCTTCTGGAGGCAAATTATAGCAACCTGACGGAAACTTCAATTTCTCTAAGAGGCTCCACATCATGCAAAACTTTCAAGTCATCAGCCCTTCTTCCTAGTAACTCATAATCCTTGAATTTAGGATAGGCCCAATTTAATGTCTTACTCTTCTCTGTTCTCCTTTACTCATTTAACAAATATTGAGTAGCTATTACGTTCCAAATTTTGGCTGATGAATAGGGATTAGATGAAAACAAGACAGAGAACTTGGCCTCAGAGAACTTAGAGTACATTTGGGAGAAGGACAAAGAAGTTGGCAATTACAATACAGGGTGACAAGACCTTTGGTAGACACGGTAGAGCTCACTCATACTCCTAAACCATTCTCTTGATTCTCTTGAATTTAGCGTTGAGAAAATACTATGTTGATTTACAGAATTTAAGATTGCTTTGATGGAAACCATCCCATTGCTAAATAAATTATTAGATATAAAGTCACCACACAGAGTGGGATATCACCTAAGGAAACATTTTCTGTCAACACTTCCACCAACTGGAATGGACGTCTAAATTAGAGTCCTTTCCAGATTGTCCATCAAGTGATGTGTTTTCAACCTGAGATTCTTTGAAATTCTTTATTGTAGGAAAATTCCTTCCCAAAAAGATTTGAGAAAACTTGTAGCAAAGGCATTTTATGCAATAAATTTATTGATACAGATATAAATATTGTAACAAAAGAACGGAGAGAAGGCAAATACAGTATTGACTGTATTTGTAGTAAGAATTCATTCATTTGCATTGCTTAAATATACAATTTAACTTGGAGGCTGATGGTAAGGGCAAAACTGAAAAATATTGGCTGTGTAATTCATTAGAAGGAGGAAAACAAAATGTTGAGAAATTAAATAAAATCCAAGAGCTTAACAATGAAGTACTATATATGTCAGTGAAAGGAGTTTTGTGAGTTAGTAGGCTAATGAAGTCTGTGTTTCTTGGTTTTCCAAGACCAAAATTTGGAATAACTATGTGACTGGATGTAAAAGCATGCCTTCTGTATAAGCCAAGTTTTGCTACTTTGGAGTTCCCAAATCCTCTAAATTTTAGTTTTTCACCCTGAATAAACTCACTCACCTTCCTTCCTCCATGAACTAGTCTCTTCGCAGCATCTCTGCAGAGCATTTATTTCTCCCTGTTCCCAGCTGCTCCTCTTGCCTGTTTCCACCGATCTCTCTGGTTCTACATTTCACCCACTGGACCTGATGTCCTCCTCTGTACTGTTCCTCCTCAGAGTGAACAACACCCCTGTTCTCTTGTTGACAAAGTGCAAATAACACAGGGCTTTTCTGGGTCTAGGATATTTCACTGAAACAAAAAAGTAATAGTAGAGGGTTATAGCCTAGCTCAAGTGCCAGCACTAATTTTAATTTTTATGTTAGATGATATTAACCTAAGATTTCTCATTTTGTATAGCACAATGTGGGATTTCTCTTTGGTCACATCCTACTTGTCTTCTCCTTTCCTATAAAAATGACAGTCATCTCCTCAGCCCTCCCCACTTTAAGACCTTTCTTCTCTTTCTGGCTGCCTTCCACTCCAAATTACTGTCACTTTCTTACGTAGCAAAGTTTACTATTAATATCTCCTTTCGCAGAGCCAAGGTAACTCTTTGAGATATTTTCTTCAATAAAGACCAATCTAAACTATGCTTCCCACTAAAATTTGAAATTGAGAGTGCTTGTTAAATCAGTGAAATTCTTAGGCACCTGGTGGCATCATAGGAGAAATATTATTTTCCATCTGTCCAAAAAAGCTCCTCAGGAGTTGTGAGAGTGGGGGTGAAGACTTTGTGGTTGATGTTTTGTGTATGTGTTTTATTTTCCTCTAATTACATCAGCATCGTCCTAAATAGATTTTTTATGAATGAACGTATGCCCTCTGGTGGTAAGATGATTAACCTGATCATTAACCTTGGTTTTTTATTGTTTTTATTCTGTACATGAGAAAAAAAGAACTCAGTAATATACTTGGAGACCTGTCCTCTGTTTAGTTCATATTAATGAATTAAATTGTTATGTTTACTGGGAGCGTCAAATACAAGTAATTGTATTTATACAGTTCTATTAATTAGATGGGGCAGAAATCGAGTTAATATATTATGTTTGATGACTTTAGAAGTATATTAATTATACAAAAAGAAAATCTGTTCGAATTCTAGTAATTTGTGCTAACATTCCTATAAAATTAATAGATTCTACAAATATTTAATCAGTGTTTTCTAGGCTAAGACACCATTCTAAGAACTGGGATATAATACAGCACAGAAAACAATAGAGCTTGCATTCTAATGGGAATAGTCAAATGATAAGTCAACACAAATTTAACAACAACTACAGGATATGTCCAATGTTAAGAAATTTAAAGAAAAATACAGCAGGGTAAGGGGAATAGAAAACAATGGAGGTCAGGAAAGTAAGGGTTATAAAAATGCTATTTTATAAATAGCAGTTAGACAAGCCTTCTTTGATAAGATGACATCTGAACAGAGATCCAAAGGAACTTTGGGAGCAAGCCTTAGATAATAAGTGAGAGGAGAATTTCAGGAAAGGAAAGAGCATGGGTGAAGGGTCTGGGTCAGGAACATCTGAGGAAAAGTCATTTAGCTTAGAGTGGAATGAATTAGGAAAGACCTAAGGGAGATGAGGTAGACTATGTGGTAGGGTATGGAGTAAGATTTGTAGGATAGTATAGTGATAACAGGACTTTGAATTTTATTCTGAGAAAATGAGAAGCTACTAAAGGGATTATATCTGAAGAGTAGGAAGACCTAAGGAGCAAGCTGATTTACCTTTTAATAGGATCAGTCTAATGTGTAGATGAGGCCCAGGGGAAAGTTGAAAACCAAGATAAAATTTCCTAGATTATTGCAGTAATCCTGACCAGAGATGATATTATCTTGAACCAAGATGGATCATAGTGGAGGTGCTGAGAAGTATTGTGCTGGGATATATTTGGACAGTTTAGCTAATAGCATTTGCTTATGGATTGATAGAGTATAGGTTATGCAAAAAGTAGATATGTCAAGATTAACTCCAAGAATTTTTGTTTGTTTGTTTCTGGACAGATAGAATAATGAAGTTGCAATTTATTCAGACGGGTAAGACTGAAATAGAGGGAGAAGCAGATTTGAGAGGGAGAATCATGACCTGGTTTAGGACATACTGAGGCTGAGATGAATATTGCATATCCAAGTGGACATATCAAGAGAGTCAGCTAGAGTTCCAAGAGAGATCTAAGATGGAGACACACATTTGCAAGTCATCAGTTCATAGATGGTGAACAAACCCATGGAACTTGATGGAAAAGAGTATAAAGACGTTCAAAGATGGAGTCCTGGGACGCTCCAGTATTTAGAAATCAGGGAGATGAGGAGAAAACAACAAAGAAATATGTGTAGGTTGGGCTAGTAAAATAGAAAAGAAACTAAGAGAAATGAAAAATGACAAAAGAAATGTATTTTAAGAGGTCAAGTTCCAAATGACAGGAAAATGATTATCCTCATTTCAGCAAAAAGTGTAGTGGTCAATCAAAAGGCAACCTACTCATATACTTTAATCTCAATTATGTGTCAGGAGGAAGTTAGACAGCCTCTCGTAGGCAAGGCCACGAGAGTAGATTACATGTGGTGATCATGGTGATGGCCTGTGTTCTATCTGGCTGTGTATGGAATAGTGATCCTAGTCTGGGACTGTGATATGGTGAATAATCACTTCCAAACTCCCCAGTCCCCAACTGTGAACAAATTTAATTCAAGTGATATTTATGAGCTACTTTCTGATGAATCATATTATGCATGCTTTGGAAGGGTGAAAGGACAGACATCCAGGCTGTGCCTATTACTAATTAAATCTGAAGCAGACACTATATTGTTCAATTTAAAAGAAGCAATGAAAAATGATTCATTATGAAAGTCAGAGTAGAAAGGAGCAACAAGAAGCATCCTATATTTATGGTTGGCCTCAGGACAATTGGTAGAGAAAGCAGTAGTGGTGAGGTGCCAGGTTCAGAGCTTAGTACCCCAAATGAAAGACTGTGTAATTGATTTGGGCAAAACTTGGGGACAGTATGTGAATTGGGTGGTGTATAAGGACACTTTTACCTGAATGTCACTGATAATGGATGACCAATCAAGAATCTTTGTTGGAACAACCTTAAGAACTCAACCATGCTTCTCTGGTGCTCATTCCCCCTCCAGGCCCCTTATGCTCTGCTACCTTCTCTGAGCCTGCCTTTCTATCCCAGTTAATCCCTTTTTTTCTATGCAAAACATCTAGGTGTCAGGCTGGTTTGGGCAGTACTCACCTGGCTCAGGTGTGGTCAGGTCTTCCTCCAGCTTCCCTACCTTTGGTGAGCTTTGAAGTGTTGGGTAATACTGCTCTTCTAGGTCCTGCATAGGACCTATATCTAGGGTTTGAGCATAAACTTAGAAAAAGGAAGACACTTCAACATGCAGTGTCCACGGTCCCAGGGTTTCTTCAATACCTCTTAGCAACACTTATTACTGATCTCAAGGGAGACAGCAAGGAAACTGGTTTGTTTAGTTTAACTTTACCATAACTACTGGTAAACAACAAAGAAATTCTGAGTATCAAGAACACTATATTCATATGGAAAGTGCATCTGGTATTGATTATATTTTAAGAATTGAGAGAGAGTTCTGGGACCATCAGCAGGATGATATATAATAGGAGAGATTGATGTATTTCTCATCTTCTAATAAGTTTTATTTTTTAACTCTTGGAGTATGCATATGTCAAATTCTCAATCTGATATTATAGATCTTGTTAATTATATAGCAAAAACATACAGAGATAATTATAGGGTTAGATAATAAGACCAATACAAAAAGAATTGAATCTGATTTAGCTTGGAGAAGGAACAAGTTGGAAGCAAATAGACAAAAAATGACTGAATGTGTGAATAGTCTTTACAAAAAGACTATTGAGTAGTTAGTTTCCATGAGGACAAAGTAAAAAGAAGTTGGTGTAATTAAGCCTTATTAAATAGATTTTTTTAAAAAAAATAAACATAAAGAGGAAATTCTTCTGGTGATATGTACTGCACTAACCCTTGGTTTATTGATTTTTTCTCCAGTTCGGCATTGTTTTTTTTCTCCCATCCTTAGGAGAAGCAATTGTGGACATTGAGGTTTCATTCCTATTCAGAGTGATGAAATTAATAATAAGGTACAGCAAGGAAAAATAAAATCTGGTAAGACAGGAGCAATGTGCATGTGTGTCTCCTCCCTCCACCAAAACAAACAAAAAGATAGAAGAAATTTTAAATTTGCAAAATTGGGGATTTGTTTTATAATTAACCAAATTCGCAAAACAATGTTTAATTTATAGAAAATACTAATTCAAGACAGTGTTATGTTTGGTTTGATGATCATTGCCTGGTCATCAATTTTAATTTTATTAAGGAACCTTCTAAGTACAGGAAACATTACAAAATCAAACTATCAAGAAAAATGCTTGGAGCCAAAGCATACAATTTGGGCATCCATCTGGCTGCCACTTAAAATGTTTGATCAGACTCAATACCCTGGAATCCCAAATGCAGAGTTTGGGGCAGGAAAATCAGAATAGGCTCTTGTCTAATGGCTTTCCAAATAATTGACCTCTCTATTGCCTTGTTCCTTGAGGAGCTGATCTGTTTTTTTCTAGTGATGCATACTTCCACTTCTGTGCTGCTTTCACAGATACATATTTTTCTCTGAAGACTGTGCTCTAGCCAAAGACGAGAACGGTCTTGGAGCATTGCTGTTTTCAAAAATACTTCTTAAATATCTGTTCCTATGGTTGAAAGTGTTTCTCTTTTGCCTAAAAGCTGTAATTAACAGATAAAAATGAATGTTTTTAATAGCTCAATACTTAAAAGCTGCAAAGAGGAAATAATTAGAATCATTAACACATCATTTTCACCACCACATATAAAATGTGATAAATCCAGGTGTTCTGTTAAAGGCTAAGAATTGAAATAGAACAACATAATTTTCTCATTCTATTGCATTGGTTTGGAAGTTCTCTAGATGAACTTTTAACATATGAAAATAAAGCTCTATTATGACAGACCATAAAGGAGCTCTGTATTTTCATTTATTGGCATTTAGATAAATACATGGGCAATAAATGTTATAATGAAATACTGGCTTTATTCTCCTTGGGATGAAATCCTGGCTTTGAACACTTGCTAGCTTTGTGCTCTTGGCAAGCTACTTAACCTTCTCTACCTCAGTTTCCTCACATGTAAAATAAAGATGATAATTGCACCTACCTCATAAATGTTGTTTGGATTAAATGAGTTAAAACATGTATATATTTAGCACACTTAAATTGGCTGGCATGTAGTAAGTGTTCAATAAATATTAGCTAGAATGTGTAACTTTTCTTTACAGAATATAGAAAAAATTAAGTTGAACTAAATTTGACATAAAATTGCCCTTATCAATAGATGCCAAGAGTAAACATACACACTGGCCTAAGCCCACCCCTTTTCAGGCCCTCTACCCCTGTCATTCCAGCCATAAAGAGGTCTTTACATAATGAATAAGACCCAGGTTCTCAGACTTTCTTTCCTCAACCAACAGTGGTCAAGATAGTACAACTGACACCCACCCCTCCTTACCATCTATATTCACAGCTTTGCTATCTCTATTTGTCTTAAATGCAGAACAACTAATGTCATTAAACTCTCTCTTCCCCTTTATATAGTCACTGCCAGGAATCTCAGGCTCCCCAGTCACTGTTACCTCACTTACTGTAATCATTCTTCCCATCTCCTGTTCTCTCTCTTTCTCAAACCCCTTTTCAACTTTTAAAACCCTTCTACTGTGTTTTCTGGAATTCACAGTCCATTATCAGTACAATACAATGCATACTCAAACTCTTCTCTGAACATTCCTTTGCAGTCGAGCTATTTAAAAATCTGTGATATTCCTAAAAGACCCTACTTCCCCTGAAGCTTTATGCCCAGCTGTTTTAAAACTGGGCTTTAAGATGGGGTTGGTGTCAGCTATACTCTTCATGGATGCTTTTCAGAACATTCTGTTCTGCTCCTCTCAAAGCATCCCCACCACTCAGATCTGAATCTCATGATGACAGATTATAGTACCCTTTCTTTCTTTGTTTCTGCCATTTGTCTATGCCCTGGTCATTCCCTTCATTTCTCAGATATGTAACTCCTGGATCTTTGTCATTATCTTCAACAATTCTCCTGTCTTAATTCTTGGTAATGTCAACATACATAGATGGATTTTCCAGCATTCTTCCCTCCCAATTTCTTGAGCACCTCCCCTCTTGACCTCTACCTTTCATCAGTCATTCCATACCATACACTATATGTTATTATTATCCAAAACTCTGCATTATGTGTTATCTTTATTTCCTGTATTTCAATCTGAATACTGCTACTGCTTCTCTTTGTCCATTCCTTCCTTTAGTGTCCCATTCCCTATTTTGAAAATCCATCCATTATACTTCGTCAATTGAGATCATAGTAATTCATGATCCTGACATCTTTCCCTCTTTATATAGCTTAACATATTCACTTAGTTATTATAAGCACTCCATTTGATAAACCCCCAATTCCCTTGTCCCTTTCTTGCTTCCTTAGATAGCTGGGCTAATCTACAGCTATGGCTAAATATAACTCTTCAAATACCCACATACATATCCATAAAATTGAATAAGACTGGAAAGAATACAAAACCACACTCCATCTCACTATAAATTTATGAACAAGAAGAGTACGGGAGACCTTACCGTTCTCCAGAAATCTTACTCTATTCTTCCATTCATGTCATATATTCTCCTTTCTCCTCAAACCTCCCACTCTCATTCTCAGCTGATGACCCTGATTCCCACTTCACTGTGAACATTTAGACACAGATATTACAGGCTTATTTTGTACTTTCCTTGGTCAAGACTTGGAATCAGTCTTCTCTAAGAAAGTCCAGCTTCTTTTAAGTGAATAATGGTATTATTTAGTAACCAAGCTGAGTGCTAGATGTGTTCAAAGCTATAAGTATATTATTACTACTAGGCAGAGTAAAGATATACATACACACAAAAAAACATTAAGGTCATACACACACACACACACACACACACACACAGTATTTATTTCTTTATCTATTTGTATTTATTCGTATTTGTTTCTTTGTTTATCTGTGTAGGAAAAGCCATGAGTTCATGTTGATACCTGTATTTTGAAATCAACAGCACAATATACATTTTAGACTTTTTCTTCTCCATATTTGCAATCAATTTTCTCAACAGTCAAAAAGATGGCTACTATTATTTTCAAAATTTCTATTCATTTGTTTAACCCTAGAATACAGATAAAACGGTTTCCAAATTGCCAACTCATAACACTGACAAAAGCAAATCTACTAACTGGAATTAAATATTTGTTTAAAGTTATTTTTAGGTAAATTTTAGATACAGTGGATCATACCTACCTTAAGTGTTTAATTTGATGAGTTTGATAAATGTACCATTCTGTCAAGATATGGAACATTTCAGTCATTCCAGAAATTCCCATGTGTTCCCTAACACTCAATCTCAGTTCATCCAGGGTTGACCAATTTTTTCAGATCAGGTTTATAGATTGTAGTTTAGGCTCTTCTAGAACTTTATATAAATGGAATGATCAAGTGTATACTCTTGTATCTAACTGCTTTTACTCCACATGACTGCAAGATTCAGCTATGCTGTCGTATAAGTAATTTATTTCTTTTCGTCACTAAGCAGTATTTCATAATATGGCTATACTATAATCAATCCTTTTCCCCATTTTTCCGTTGATGGCCGTTTGAGTTGTTTCTAGATTTTGGCTATGAGTATTGCTATGTATATTTTGTACAGGTCTTTATGAACATACATTTTTATTTCTCTTGCATAAATACCTAGAATTGAAATTTGGGTCATAAAGTAGGTATATATCTAACTTTTTAAGAAACTACAATCAGTTTTTTTATAATTCTTGTATAATATTACATTTCCATTAAAAAATTATGAAAGTCCTTAGTGTTTCCCATTCTTGCCAGCACTTAAGTTGTAGGTATTTTGTTTTTGTTTTTGATTTTTAATTTTTTTTAATTTTTTAATTTTTTTAAAATTTATGATTTATTATTAGCAAATTCATTATTACAAATTGTGATTTTTCTTTAAGCCCTTTACCCAGTCTATTACACCCAAACCTCCATCTTCCCCCCCATCTCTCATATCCTTAGTTTTGTTTTCTCCTTCTGAAAGTTCAACATTTTGTTGTGGTCTTTTCTTCCTTCCTTTCCTTCCTTTCTTTCCTTTCCTTCTTTCTTTCTTCCTTCCTTCCTTCCTTCTTTCCTTCTTTCTTAGCACCCAGTTATCAGTGAGAACATGCAGTATTTCTCTTTCTTTGTCTGGCTTATTTCACTTAACATAATTTTCTCCAGACTCATCCATGTTGCTGCAAATGACTAAGACCCCCCAAAACACAAGCAACAAAAGAAAATGCTAAACAAATGGGGTTATATCAAACTAAAAAGCTTCTGCACAGCAAAGGAAACAATCAACAGAATGGAAAGACAACATACGGAATGGGAGAAAATATCTGCAAACTATGCATCTGACAAGGGAGTAAGATCCAGAATATACAAAGAACTCAAACAACTATACAGTAAAAAAAACAAATAATGCAATTAAAAAATGGGCAAAGGATATGAATAGATATTTTTCGAAGAAATGACATAGAAATGGTCAATAAATACATGAAAAAATGCTCAGCATCATTAGTCCTTTGAGAAATATAAATCAAAACCACATTGAGATATCATTTTACCCCAGTTAGATTGGCCGTTATTAAAAAGACCAAGAATAACAAATGTTAGTGAGGATGTGAAGAACGGGAAACTTTTACAGTCCCAGTTGGTGGAACTGTAAATTAGTACAATTAGCCATTATGGAAAACAGTATGGAGGTTCCTCAAACAAATGCAGATGGAACCACCATACAATCCAGCAATCCCATTTCTGGGTATATATCCAAAGGAATGGAAATCATCATGTCAAAGGGATACCTGCACTCCCATGTTCATTGCAACTCTATTTATAATAGCCAAAATATGGAACCAACCTAAGTGTACATTTACTGATGACTGGGTAAGGAAAATGTGTTTTATAAACTGTAACCCAACCATTTTTGTGGGTATGTCGTGATATTTCCTCTGGTTTTAATTTTAGTTTCCCTAATGACTATGATGTTAAGCATGTTTTCATGGTCTTATTTACTGTTTACATACCTTCCTTTATGAAGTGTTTACTCAAGTATTTTGACCATTCTAATTCAATTTTTTGTTTTAATTATTGACCTGTAGAATGATTTAATATATTGTGAATATAGGTCCTTTGTGTGTGTATATATGAGTATTTGCTACATTTTCTTCTTCTAGCTTGTGATTACTTATCCTTTCCTTACAGTGTCATTTGATTAACAGATTTTCAAAAATTTTGATGCTTTATCATTTTCTTTCTTTTAGAATTATTTCATTCTGTGTTCTGTCAAAGATATATTTGCCCATCCCTACATCACAATGATATTCTCCTAGGGTTTCATCTAGATAATTATAATTTTAGCTCTTATGTTTAGGACTATAGTTCATTTCCAATTTATGTTTTTGTATTTTGTGTGAGGTAAGAGTCACAAATTTTTCTGTCTCCCCCACACATTGAGAGTCCATTGTTTTAGCATCATTTGTTTTAAAATTTTGCTTTCCCCATTGAATTACTTTGATTTAATTAACTTTATAAGTACAGGTCCACTTCTTGACTCAGTTCTATTCCATTGACCTATTTGCTGTCTTTATGCCAATACTTCATTGTTTTCATTACTATAGTTCTACTATAAGCATTAAATTCAGGTAGTGTAAATCCTTTAATATTGATTTTTTTTTTTTTTCAAAATTGGTTAGGCCATTGTAACCCTCTTGTATTTCCATGTAAATTTTAGAATCAGCTTGTCAATTCTACTAAAAGTGAGTTGGGATATTGACTGGAGATGTATTATATCTTTGGACAATTTTTGGAATAATTTGCATTTTTAACAATATTGAGTCTTGTAATACATGAAAAAGATATATATCACCATTTCTTTTTCACTTATTTAATTTGTCTTAGTATATTTAACATAAAAGTCCTGCATTTTTTGGTAAATTTATTTTTAAGTATGTTATGTAATTTGACATTATTGCAAATAGATCTTTCTAAATTTCCTTTCTCAATTGTTTTCTACAATGTATAGAAATCCAATTATTCATGTATATTGACTTTAAACCTGCAAACCTTTTTACTTATTAGTTCAAGCCGTTGCTTTGGAAATGAGCAAGAATTTTCTACAATTACAAAGAGAGAGTTTTTCCTTCCTTTCTGATTTTCATGCCTTTTACTTATTTAATTTTTACTGCCTTTTCTCAAGTGTGCTGTGTTGCTAATCTTTAGAGGGAAAAATTCAATATTTTATCATATATACAAGGGTACTTCAAAAAGTTCATGGAAAATAGAATTAAAAGGTAATATGAATCATTCAATGAACTTTTAAAATACCCTTTGTAAAGTCTTAGCTGTTTTTTTAGTCAACTTTTTGCATATTGAATGAGTTCCTTTTTATGGCCTTTTTAATTATCAATGTGATTTGAATGCTTTTCCTGCAGCTATTGAGATAAACATATAGATTTTCTCCTTTACTCTGTTAATATGTTGTATTACATTGGTGGACTTTCAACTGTTCAACCAAATTTGCATTCCAGGCATAAAGCCAACTTGATTATGAAATATTTTCATTTTACATGTTTGGCAGATTCAATTTGTGTCTAAAATTTTCTTTAAATTTATATAATCTCTTACAATGTCTTTGTCAAATTTTGGTATTATAGTTATGATGACCTCATAAATTAAATTGAGAGTATCCGCTCTTCCACTGCCTTTGAAAATGTTTTTTTAATGTTGCATAATTTTATTTTTAGTGGAACCATTTAAGTTTTGTAGTAAGATCTTGACAATTAACTCAATATCTATAGTATTTAAAAGGAAATTCAGACTTTCTGTATTTTTTATGTCAGTTTTGGTTTTGTTGTGTTTTCTAAAGGATTTTCCCATTTTACCTAGTTTACTGGTAAAAGTCATTGGTGTAAAGTTGCTCATGATAGTCTCTTGATTATTTTAAGTTTAGATGATCTATAAAATATCCCTGTTGTATTTTAATATTGATAGTTTGTGTTCTCTCTTCTCTCTCTTGATCAGTTATACTAAAATTACATCAATTTTATTAATATTGTTTACTTTATTCTGATAAAAGTATCCATACAATTTCAGATTATATTTTTAAGTGGTATATATAAATGCTCAACTAATATATTTATTGTACAATGTATGAAAGGTTAAATCAGAGATACTATATGTGGTTATCATGGAAAATAAACATGCTAATTCTGATAATGTGTATAGTTCTGAAAATCTGCAAAGTAATGAATAATTTTTGATTCATTCTTAGAATTTGTCAGCTTAAACAGATATCTAGCTTACAGGGCTAATATTTATTAATAAGTAAAATGACATTATTTCTATGTTTTAATATAAAACAAAAATTTAAGCTCAGATTATATTTTCATATAAATACATTTCTGCCTAAAGTATAAATTATTTTTTAAATTGACATACAGTGTTTGTAATTAAGGCTTAATTGCAAGGCAATTAATTGATAAACTAATTATATTTTCCTGCTAAGAATATTTATTCTGGATTTTCTTCTATTCATAATATCTGTTTTTCAAGTTAGTAAAAGAGTGAATCCCATTCATAGCTCATACTATATTGAGCCATTAGTGTAAGCATTATTAAAAATAAGTTATCTTAAAATGTTTCTTTGCCAACTCCTTGTATTAGTACTGGAACGTTTATTGTTATTTTATATGAAACCTCTAATGCAAAAAGAAATTTCATATTAAAAAAAAGTAAACTGTGATCCGGAAATTTAGATATATGATAAAATGTACACTTTGTCCAGTGTTTCTTAAAGACAAATTGGCGATACACTTAAAACTACATATCTGAAAATTACTTTCTGAGATTGCGTAGGAAGATGCCCACAAGAAATTAATGACTAAATGTGCAAATTAATATGTGCTATTCCATTTAATCATAAACTAAGAAAAGAATGAGAACAAGGAGGTTATAAGTCCAAAACTGCAGAAAGCTCTGTGGGCTTAATGCCATTACTGTAGGAAATAAATCCTGCCATACAACACACAATGAACACAGTAAATTTCAAGGGTTGGAAATGTTTCTTGTGGGAGAAAATCTCATTAAAGTGGATTTGAATTACTTCAAAAGAAGGTCCATGGTAGTGTTAACTTTCATTAACATGAAGGATATTTCCCTGTTTCTCATTTCATCATGTTTATCTTAAATTCTATGACTTTTGTTTATGATCAATAATCAATTTCTTCTTATAACACTAAAAGGTTGCAACCTGGTTTGCTTAGAGCATTGAATGTTTACTGGCATGTGAGTCATCTCTATTTAAATCAGCCTATTGAATCATCAATTTTCAGAGGCCCTGATGTGCTTGTTTTATTCGTCACTGTTCTTTCGGTAACGGAAATTTGGGTTCACGTGATAGTTTAAGTCCAACACCAATTTCAGTTTATAAGCCCCAGTTTCTTCCACTGCATGTGCCCATGTGCCCTTCATAGATACCAGAATTACACAGTGTAAGGTCACTGAGGAAGGAGACACTAGCCAGGTAAAGGAAGAAACGAAGGTTTTATTAGCAAGCGGCAAGCGGACCTGCTGGGCTGAGACAAAAAATTGTGTCAGTGCCCAGAGGCAGGTGGATGTCTTCTGTTATATGGTTAAGACTGGCATCTGGCCTAGCCTAGGAAGATAGTCACAGTGTTCCACCCTGGACACAGCCTGTTCACGGGAACAGAGACTTGGGGAGACAGAAACCTTGGGCCAGCCTGGGGAAGCAGTTACAATGTCACACTCTAGGTACAGCTCGCTCAGCCTGCTGGTGGGAACAGAAACTCTGGGAGACAGAAACTTAGAGGAACAAAACTTAGAGAAATAGAACCGAAGGGTCGGGGCTTTCTAAAAGGTAGGTTTTCAGTTCCAGGGACCTAACACACAGTATCATTTGTGGTTAACTGAAGGAAAGATTCAAGTGAGAGAAATAATAGAGGCAGAATTGACAATTCTGTGCTTAGCTGATTGTAATGATTAACAACAATAAGTTTACCATGTCTTTGCAATTAATTCAGTTTTAGATTTTCTTTTATATTTTTGAAAATACTGGTAATATAAAAT
The DNA here is from genome assembly GCF_027409185.1 of Cynocephalus volans. Classification (NCBI taxonomy): domain Eukaryota; kingdom Metazoa; phylum Chordata; class Mammalia; order Dermoptera; family Cynocephalidae; genus Cynocephalus; species Cynocephalus volans. The sequence goes on from NC_084461.1 coordinate 106,076,618, forward strand.
ATTTAATACACCATATTGCTGTAAGTAATTCTTTTTGCCACATTCTTACTCATTGATATTTTAGCTTTCTGGTCATTCAGTGTGTCAGTTAATAAGAATCTCATGTATACATTTCACCAAATATAAGTACCCTAATACTCCTTCACAGGACTTTGCCTTATTTCTTCAGTGCAGACCTGGTTGGGATTTGTTTCAGAAAATACTATGCTTCCACTATCATATTTATTTCCTCGGAATCTAAATCTTTCTACCCTGTGCTTGTATGTGATTAAATTCTGGTGCAGAGCTTTCAATATCTGGAATATTTAGAAGTTCTATCAACCGGTTAGTAACTGCAGTTAGTCTAAACAAAGATTGTTCTTTTAGCTCAGAATTTTAGCCTCAAAATCTACATAGTTTTTCTCAGAGAAAGCTCTTTCTTTTTTAAGTTCAACCATAGCTATGTTTTCCAGGGCCTCAAGCTCCATATATTTATTTGCATAATTTGGTGCCCTCTTAGTGCAAGTCATTGCACAAGGCAAAAGACGTGTGGGTAAATAGGACATGCATATTTTCTGTTCTTGTATAACTAGAGTAAAAAATACTAAAGAGTTCATTATAAACCTAATTCATTACATTTGTGTAACATGCTATGAAATCCAAGTACAGTGTTCTAAGAATAGGGTCTACCACCTAAGCATAGTAAATTGATCACTATCAGAATCCTGATATTGACATACAAGAAAAACATAGCATTGGAGACCCTGACTTGCCATTTTATATTAAATATGGCACTTGTATAACACAGATTCATTCAAAATTTAGCAAATAAGCCTTAAGAATATCCCAACAGCTGTGTCTGTGCCAGTTACTGGAGACCAAAAGGAAATGAGACTGTGCCTACATTTTAGAAATGAACAGTTTAAAAAGTTACACATGTACACTATTTATACTAACACAATATGGTAAGTCTTCTTATAGAATAATGAATGCTGTGGGCTAAATTGTGCTCCACCAAAATTCATATATTGAAGCCCTAACCCCCAGTATGAGGGTCTTTGGAAATGGAGCCTTTGGGAGGTAATCAGGGTTAGATGAGATCATGAGGGTGGGGTTCACAAGATGAGATTAATGCCTTTATAAGAAGAGATATCAGAGAATTTCTCTCACTCTTTCTCTCTGCCCTGTGAGGACAAAGCCAGAAGGCAGCTGTCTGCAAACCATGCTGGCACCCTGATCTCAGACTTCCAGCCTCCAGAAATGTGATGAATAAATATTTATTGTTTAAGTTACCCAGTCTATATCATTTTGTTATTGCAACGCAAGCTGACTAGTAGAACGTATAAACTATTTTAGTGTCTCAGAAAAAAAGATAATTAATTTTGCTTAGAACAACAAAAGAAGGCTCCAGAAAGGAGGTGATGGTTAAGCTCAGCCTTGAAAGATGAATAAAATTTAACTATGTAGATAAGAGGGTGAAAGAGCATTTCAAGCAGAAAAATACTTAAGACCAAAGACAGGAAATGATGATAAATTCCAGAGTGTTACCTTGTGTAATGAGGTGAATAATAAAGTCACAAACTGAGATAGAAAATAGAAAAAAGAAAATAGGTGGATTTTATTAACTAGAATGAAGTAGCACAATACTAAATTTGACCAATATGACTATCTAAGTCAGGACTAAGCAATTGCAAACCATAAGTGTGGAAATCAGAACAGAGGAAACTATTGAACGTCTGTCTAGAGGAGATATTGGGTTTCCACCCACATCGCCTCTTCAGGGCCATTGCAGCTATTTGCCAACTGCTGATAGACTAGCATAAAGCTCAATCTTTCATTAGGATTTTCCTTCAGCAAGGAGTTGCTTTGTTAAAAATTACACTCTATTCTGAGGAGGGGTGAGGAGCAGGAAGGATGCCTGTGGATAATTACTGGGTGATGCAGAGTTTGAGGACCGGGCATCCTTATCTTATTTTGGAACAACTCTAAAGGTCATCCCAAGTTCCTGAAATTCCTGTAAACTGGTTGGGTACTCAGCTGCAGCTGCATTATGGATCAGCTCCTCCTACTGCCAAATCCTGCTTTTCTCACATTCTTACAGGCAAGTTTCCTCAGAGTATTGCCCAATCAAATTCTCATTGCATGTTCCCATTCCCGGGAACCCCAATCTAAGATGGTGTCAGCACAAATCCCAGAACATTCATATGGAGATGTGTTAAGGTTGCTAGAGAGTGAGAAAAACCATATGATGAAATTGCTGCAGGATCTGGACAATATATCCCAATGAGACAAGAGTATGTGCATGGGATCAGATGCTAAGGATGCTGAATTATGGGGGACAGAACAGAAATTAGGAAAGGGAGAGTTTATCAATATGAGATTATTATCCTGTGAAACACAATTTAACGTCCAGTCATTTACCCTGGGAGATCATACTAATTCTCTCATAGGATAGGTCCCAGAATATGGAAAACATACTGACCAGAAATAAATTAAGTAGAAATGCCAAAATGGTCAGGCAGGTGGCAGGAAAAAAAGGATTAAAATGATCAGAGAGGTGGCCATGCTAAATTGGATATACTACAGAAAGCTGGATAAACAGCTGACAGTGATCTATGGAAGGCCTAGAGGACATTCCAGTCAATAATGCAATAAAGGATAAGCTGATGAAAAGTGAATAAAATTAAGAAGCTCAGTGATGGCTGTTCTCTATAGGCAACGAATGGAAGTAGGAGATTCTGTTATAGAGCTGGGCATCCTTATAGTTATTAGAATAAGAGGACCAAGGCAAGATGTGGCACTTAACCCTCAGAAGCAAGATAAATACAACTGTCACAACGAGTGGCAAGATCTAAGTGGCAGACCGGGGAGCCTTCAATCACAGAACGTGTAAATCTTTGAGGGAAAAAAAAAAAAAAATGAAGGATGGATATCAGGAGACTGAGAGAAGCTGCCCATTAAAAAGTCATAATCCTTTTTCCAAATTCCAGTTCTGATCAGTTCTCAGACCATGAATCTATTGACTAAAGAGAGGCTAGGTTATGATGAAGGATAATTTTCCACTGTAACAAATGCACAATGCACAGCAGTAATACTTCAGTTCTTCACCAAAGTGATCCATAATCTTTTATAAGGTAACCTTAGCACTGGGAAAAGGGAAATATCCAGATCTTTCGAGGTTTGATGTAAACATGAAAATAGTGAGGAGAAAAAATATATTAAAAATAAAGAAAACCTCTAGAACCCAAAATACATGACACGCATTCTTAAACTTTTCTGCAGATTAAACACCACAGAAAAATGGTCAGTGAACTTAAAAGATAAAGTGATAGAAATTATTCACACAGAAACATTGGGAGAAAAAATACTGAAGATAAAATAAATCTGTATATTTATATTGAATATATGCAATGAACTATGCAATGATTCTGAGAAGTCCAACATGAGTATTATTAGAGTTACTGAAAGGAGGTCAACAAAACTGAAAAAATAATGGACCAACATTTTCCAAATTTGTTTACATGTTCTGGACTACGTGTTCTAGAAGTTCAATGTATTTCAACCATGGGAAAAACAAACAAAAAGGCTAAAGTATGTAATCCAAATTTTAAAAAATAACTGTTAAAGAGAAAATTATAAAACCAGTAAAAGAAAAAAAAAAAGAGATTAAATCCAGGAGAATAAACATTAGAATAATAAACATAAGACTTTTCATCAGAAATAATGCAAACCAGAATACATTGTAAAAACAACTTTAAAATGCTGAAAAAAGGTCTGCCAACCTAGAAATCTATACCAAACAAAATATATTCCTCTGAAAAGAAGGTAAAATAAAGACATTTTCAGAAAAAGAAAAGCTAGGAGAATTCATCATCAGAAGACCTACACTTTAAGAAAGTTTAAATGAAGCTTCTTCAGGATGAAGGAACATTAAACTAGAGTTTTATGGAGGAAAATGAAGAATAACGTAAACAATACCCATGAGGACAAATAAAAAAAAAAATTCCCTCGTTTTCCAATTTCTTTAAAATATAATTTACTATTTAAATAAAAAAATGTGTCTGTTGGGTTTATGACATATATAAATGTAGATTTATGATAATAATAGAATAAAGAAGGGAAGGGTAAAGTAGAAGTAAACTGTCATACATTTCTTACATTATATCTGATGTAGCATAACATTACTTGAAGATAGACTGTGATATGTGAAGATGTGTACTACAAACCCTGGAGCTACTACTACATAAAATCTAAGAGTTATTGCTAGTAAGATCACAATGAAAAAATTAAATAATGAAAAATATTTAAATAGTCAAAAAGAATGCAGGGAAAAAGAAGAAAAAAATATATGGAATAAACTGAAAATAAATAGCCAGATGATACACTTAAAAACAACTATATAAAAAATTAGATTAATTATAAAGGATCTAAACTTCTCAAATAAAGGACAGAGAATATTACAGTGGATTAAAACACTAACTCCAATTCTGTGTCATATAGAAGAAATGCACATTAAACATGGGGTTACAGAGAGGTTAAGAGGAAAAGAATGGTAAACTATACTTTAATATCATAGAAATAGACTTCAGGACAAGGAATAATAATAAAGAGGAGTGGGGGCATTTACAATGATAAATGTCAGTTCATCAAGAAAACATAACAATTCTAAATCTCTATGTATCAAATAACAGAGCTTTAAAAATATATGAAGCAAAAACTAAAAAAAACTTGTCAACAAAAATAGACAAATCCACAATTATAGTTGAATTTTTTACAGAAAAATTACTAAGGATATAAAATATTTAAACAAAATATCAACAAGCATGACATAATTGAAATTTATATAATAATTCGTCCAACAACAGGAGAATACACAGTCTTTTCAAGAGCACAATTAATAGATGGTCCATCAAATAATATAAATGGGGGGCGTTTCAAGATGGCGGTGGCTGCGGTGGCTGGCGCCGAGTAGCTGAGGTGGAAAAGGCAGCCATTGGGCCTCAGGCAGCCGGGAAACTTGTGGACCTTCCTCTTGCCATCTCTTAAGGGGGGACCGCAGCTGCTGGCTGGTCGTGGGGGCTGGCCGCCACCTTGCCCCCAACAGGAGAGGCTGCCTCATTTACAGGCAACAGCTTTGAAGTGTGGAGCAGGAAAAGAACTGTTTCTTAGCTGCAAAAGCAAGCCTCGAAACAGGGAACACGGCGCCAGGGCTGCTGTGGATGCAGACAGGATCCCAGAGGCTGGGGCCGCGCTGAAAGCGGCCAGCTGCCCTATTCAGGATTCGAGGTTTCAGGCCAGCATTAAAGAAGATTCCTGGGAGCGCCCGAGCCGCGCCGCGACGGAACAGCCGGAGGCGGCAGTGGCCGAGAACAGGAAAGGCGACAAACCAGAGGCAGAGAGTGAGCACCCGACCTGGCACAGCCCTGTGAGTGACCCTGGCCAAGCCCTGTTTGGGGGGATGACGCCCACCTAGCTTCCGCCTGTATCACCAGTTCACTCACCACCCTGGGGCTGCCTCCATTTTCCCAGGTGCTGGCAGCTCCACCCGGCTTGGCCGTCACTGAGCCTTCCCACTTGCTTGGCCCGGTGCGGGGCTTCCCGGGGCCTGTGGGCCGGCCTCCCCTCCCACTCCCTCCGTGGTTCTCTGGTGGGGCTGGTGGCGTGGGGCTTCTCCGGCCAGTGTTGGGAGGGCAAGGAAGTATGGGTGGGCCAACTGTCACTCCACCACACCGTGGACTCCAGCCCCCGGTAAACTTCCTGTTACTGGGAGGCAGATACCATCTCTGCGGCCACCACTTCAGAAAAAGCCTAACCAATTTCTGGTTGGGAATAGTGTGGTAGGAGAGTTCCCAGGTCCGCTTGAACCTGCGAGAGAGCTGGCTGCAGGTGGGCACTAGATTTGGTCTATGCCGGGGGGATACAAAGGTGAACAAGTCCCGAGAAAAATCTACACAGTGCTACAAAGGCACCCAGATCGACCGGTCGTCTGTGGCTACCAGAAACCTGGCAGACTTCCTGGGCAAGGCGGTGCCGAGCAGGGTCTTGAAGGCCCAGCTGATAGACGAGGGTTGCAGAAGACACGCCCCAACCCAGTACAGTGCGCACAGAGTGGGGAGACGTGCGGCCAGGGAGGCGGAGACTTGACAGAAACCACACACCCCGTGGGGTCGCCACTGCATGATCCAACAGCCTGGGCCAGAGCACATGGAACAGGGAGAAGTCCTGCACAGGAAGTGAAAGCTCAACAGAGATCACACACCCTGTGGTATATGATCCACCAGTGCAGCAGAGTCCAAGCTGACCAGAAAGGTGGCTCCCCGGAGAAGCCAAAGACCTGAGGCAACCACACACACAAGGCACTAGAGGCCAACTGAGCAGTCACGGAGGGAGCCATACGAAATTGGCAACCACAGCAACATCCTAGTTAGTCATTAGTCTCAAACCAGTGGACTGTGAAACCCCCTGCCACAATGAATAAACACCAAAAAAAAGATACCAGAAATACAAAAAATCAAGAAAGTACACCACCAAAAGTTAATAAATCTCAAACTCTAGATCCTATAGAACAAGAAGCCCTTGAAATGACTGACAAGGAATTTCAAGTGATAATTCTAAGGAAACTGAATGAGATACAAGAAAACTCAGCTAGACATCATGATGAAATGAGGAAAAGTATACAGGATCTGAAAGAGGAAATGTACAAGGAAATCAATGTCCTGAAAAAAAATGTAGCAGAACTTGCTGAACTGAAGAAGTTATTCAGTGAAATAAAAAACACAAGGGAGAGTTTAACCAGCAGGCTTGTCGAAGTTGAAGAGAGAACCTCTGAATTTGAAGATGAGCTGTTTGAAATAACACAAGCAGACAAAAAGAAAGAAAAAAGAATCAAGGACATTGAAGAAAATCTGAGAGAGATATCAGACAACCTTAAGCGCTCAAATATCCGAGTCATGGGTATTCCAGAAGGGGACGAAAATGGAGATTCCATTGAAAACATATTCAACAAAATAGTGGCAGAAAACTTCCCAGGTATAGGAAAAATCACAGATCTTCAGATCCAGGAAGCTCAACGATCTCCAAACGTATTCAACCCAAAAAGGCCTTCTCCAAGACATATCATAGTCAAATTGGCAAAGCTCAGAGACCAAGAGAGAATCTTAAAAGCTGCAAGAGAGAAGCGTCAAATCTCCTATAAGGGAGCTGCAATCAGGCTAACATCAGACTTCTCATCACAAACCCTAAAAGCTAGAAAGGAATGGGATGATATTTTCAAAATACTTAAAGACAAAGATTGCCAGCCAAGAATATTCTACCCTGCAAGGCTATCCTTCCAAAATGAAGGGCAAATAGTATATTTCTCAGACAAACAAAAACTGCAGGAGTTCACTACCACACGACCACCCTTACAAGAAATCCTCAAGGGAGTACTGGGTTTGATTCCTGAAAAATAACTACCACTGCCATAAAAACCCAAGAAAAATCAATACCCACTAATATAATAAAAATGGCATTCATGAAGAGAAAACAAGCAAACAAAAACACTATCTACAACCTAAGGAACCAACAAACACAGAAACCAAACAGTAAATCAGAAAGCAAGGAACAAAAGACACCTAAGACAACCAAACAACCAATAAAATGCTACGAATAAATCAACACCTTTCAATAACAACTCTTAATGTAAAAGGCTTAAATTCCCCAATCAAAAGACACAGACTGGCTGACTGGATCAAAAAGGAGGACCCAACTATATGCTGCCTACAAGAGACCCACCTCACCCATAAAGATTCACACAGACTAAGACTGAAAGGATGGAAAAAGATTTACCATGCAAACAGAAAAGAAAAACGAGCTGGAGTAGCTATTCTTATATCTGACAAAATAGACTTTAAACTAAAAACCATAAAAAGAGACAATGAGGGACACTACTTAATGATAAAAGGACTGATCCATCAAGAAGACATAACAATCATAAATATGTACGCACCCAATGTTGGAGCAGCTAGATTTATAAAACAAACTCTACTAGACCTAAAGAAGGAAATAGACACTAATACTATAATAGCAGGGGACCTGAACACCCCACTGTCAATATTAGACAGATCATCTAGGCAAAGAATCAGTAGAGAAACACAAGATCTAAACAAGACTCTAGACCAATTGGAATTGGCAGATATCTACAGAACATTCCACCCAACAACCTCAGAATATTCATTCTTTTCATCAGCACATGGATCATTCTCCAGGATAGATCACATATTAGGTCACAAATCAAGTCTCAATAAATTCAAAAAAATTGGAATTATCCCATGTATCTTCTCAGACCACAATGAATTAAAATTAGAAATCAATAACAAACGAAACTCTGGAAACTATGCAAACACATGGAAATTAAACAGCATTCTACTTAATGACATATGGGTCCAAGAAGAAATCAAGCAAGAAATCAAAAAATTTATTGAAACTAATGAAAACAATGATACATCATACCAAAACCTGTGGGATACTGCAAAAGCAGTATTGAGGGGGAAATTTATTGCATTAAACGCTCACTTCAGAAGAATGGAAAGATGGCAAGTGAACAACCTAACACTTCACCTTAAAGAACTAGAAAAACAAGAACAATCCAAACCTAAAGTTAGCAGACGGAAAGAAATCATTAAGATCAGAGCAGAACTGAATGAAATTGAAAACCAAAAAACAATTCAAAGGTCAACGAATCAAAAAGTTGGTTTTTTGAAAAGATAAATAAAATAGACAAACCATTAGCATGGCTAACAAAAAAAAGAAGAGAGAAGACTCAAATAACAAAAATTAGAAATGAAAAAGGCGATATTACAACTGATTCATCTGAAATACAAGGAATCATTCGAGACTACTATAAACAACTATACGCCAACAAATTTGAAAATCTGGGGGAAATGGATAAATTTCTGGACACACACAAGCTCCCAAAACTGAACCACGAAGACGTAGAAAATTTGAACAGACCAATAACAATAAAGGAGATTGAAGATGTTATCAGAAGGCTCCCAACAAAGAAAAGCCCAGGACCAGATGGATTCACAGCAGAATTTTACCAAACATTCAAAGAGGAATTGACACCAATTCTTTACAAACTATTCCAAAAGATTGAAACGGACGCAAATCTCCCGAACTCATTCTATGAAGCAAACATCATCCTGATTCTAAAACCAGGTAAAGATATAACCAAAAAAGAAAACTACAGGCCGATATCCTTGATGAATATTGATGCAAAAATCCTCACTAAAATACTAGCAAACAGAATACAGCAACACATATGCAAAATTATTCACCACAATCAAGTGGGATTCATCCCAGGGATGCAAGGTTGGTTCAACATACGCAAATCAATAAATGTGATACACCATATTAATAAACTCAAACACAAGGACCATATGATCATCTCTATAGATGCTGAAAAAGCATTTGATAAAGTTCAGCACTCATTCATGACAAAGACCCTCTATATGTTAGGTATAGAGGGAAAGTATCTCAACATAATTAAAGCCATATATGACAAACCCACTGCCAATATCATCCTGAATGGGGAAAAGCTGAAAGCTTTTCCTTTAAGAACAGGAACTAGACAAGGATGCCCACTCTCACCACTCCTATTCAACATAGTGTTGGAAGTACTAGCCAGAGCAATCAGAGAAGAGAAGGAAATAAAGGGCATCCAGATTGGAAAATATAAAGTCCAACTGTCCCTGTTTGCAGATGACATGATCCTATATATCGAACAGCCTAAAACCTCTACAAAAAAACTGTTGGAATTGATAAATGATTTCAGCACAGTAGCAGGATACAAAATCAACACACAAAAATCAGTAGCATTTCTTTTCTCCAATAATGAACATGCAGAACGAGAAATCAAGAAAGCCTGCCCATTTACAATAGCCACCAAAAAAATAAAATACTTAGGAATTGAGTTAACCAAGGAGGTGAAAAATCTCTATAATGAGAACTACAAACCACTGCTGAGAGAAATTAGAGAGGATACAAGAAGATGGAAAGATATCCCATGCTCTTGGATTGGAAGAATCAACATAGTGAAAATGTCCATACAACCCAAAGTGATATACAAATTCAATGCAATCCCCATCAAAATTCCAAAGACATTTTTCTCAGAAATGGAAAAAACTATCCAGACATTTATATGGAACAATAAAAGACCACGCATAGCCAAAGCAATGCTGAGCAAAAAAAAATAAAGCAGGAGGCATAACACTACCTGACTTTAAGCTATACTACAAAGCTATAATAACCGAAACAGTATGGTACTGGCATAAAAACAGACACACTGACCAATGGAATAGAATAGAGAATCCAGAAATCAACCCACACACTTACTGCCATCTGATCTTTGACAAAGGCACCAAGCCTATTCACTGGGGAAGGGACTGCCTCTTCAGCAAATGGTGCTGGGATAACTGGATATCCATATGCAGGAGAATGAAACTAGATCCATACCTCTCACCATATACTAAAATCAACTCAAAATGGATTAAGGATTTAAATATACACCCTTAAGCAATAAAACTTCTTAAAGAAAACATAGGAGAAACACTTCAGGAAATAGAACTGGGCACAGACTTCATGAATACGACCCCCAAATCACGGGCAACCAAAGGAAAAATAAACAAATGGGATTATATCAAACTAAAAAGCTTCTTCACAGCAAAAGAAACAATTAACAGAGTTAAAAGACAACCAACAGAGTGGGAGAAAATATTTGCAAAATATACCTCTGACAAAGGATTAATATCCAGAATATATAAGGAACTCAAACAACTTTACAAGAAGAAAACAAGCAACCCAATTAAAAAATGGGCAAAAGAGCTAAGTAGGCATTTCTCTAAGGAAGATATACAAATGGCCAACAGACATATGAAAAAATGCTCAACATCACTCAGCATCCGGGAAATGCAAATCAAAACCACACTGAGATACCATCTCACCCCAGTTAGGATGGCTAAAATCCAAAAGACTCTGAACAATAAATGCTGGTGAGGTTGTGGAGAAAAAGGAACCCTCATACATTGTAGGTGGGACTGCAAAATGGTGCAGCCTCTATGGAAAATGGTATGGAGGTTCCTCAAACAATTGCAGATAGATCTACCATACGACCCAGCTATCCCACTGTTGGGACTATACCCAGAGGAATGGAAATCATCAAGTCGAAGGTATACCTGTTCCCCAATGTTCATCGCAGCACTCTTTACAATAGCCAAGAGTTGGAACCAGCCCAAATGTCCATCATCAGATGAGTGGATACGGAAAATGTGGTACATCTACACAATGGAATACTACTCAGCTATAAAAACGAATGAAATACTGCCATTTGCAACAACATGGATGGACCTTGAGAGAATTGTGTTAAGTGAATCAAGTCAGGCACAGAAACAGAAATACCACATGTTCTCACTTATTGGTGGGAGCTAAAAATTAATATATAAATTCACACACACACACACACACACACACACACACACACACACACACACACACAAAACCCGGGGGGGGAGAAGAAGATATAACAACCACAATTACTTGAAGTTGATATGACAAGGAAACAGAAAGGACATTGTTGGGGGGGAGGGGGAGGAGGGAGAAGGGAGGGAGGTTTTGGTGATGGGGAGCAATAATCAGCCACAATGTATATCGACAAAATAAAATTAAATTTTTCAACGTCAAAAAAAAATCAAATAATATAAATGAATTAATGGATAATTGAAAAAATAACTGTGTAATTGTTTGGGGCACCTTCCAAGTGATTTCACACTGAATGGAGGCATGTTGTGAAATGACTCCCTAGAGGTTATCCAGACTTCAAAAGTACAAACATAAGTTACTAAAGTTGGTAGGAGCAATTGCAGTTTGATAACAGGGCTTCAGACCCACATATTTTATTAGTTTTGACTACATCATTTGTAAATACTCTATGATTAATTTTTCATTCCACAGCTTGAGAAAAAAAAATGTCTCTAATGCTGATGCCTCAGATTCCTGGTCATGTTATGCAAAATGTTTCAATCGATAGAATTATTTATGCCATGTTTAGTTTAAATCACTTGATGTATAATTATCCCAGAAAATGTAATCTCTTTTCCCATAAACTCAACTGTTCTCTATGCTTAAATTACTTACTGTGCCCCAGTACTTCGCCATTGAAGAACAGGCTTATATGTACACATTCCCTTGATTATATAATTTTTAGAATGGATGGTTTATTTGATGGATAAACAAGAATTGTCTCCCTGAGCTCTACATATATTACTTTTTACGTATCCATTGTGTAGTATTTTTGTTGTTATTATGGTCTGATTAATGATTTTATTGATGGAAATCTTTTCTGGCATTTCCAAATAGAATTTTATAAATATTTTCTCCAAAATTTACCTCAAACGACCCTTAGTAATTAAGTGATAAATGAGCTTCTATGAAATCTTCATCTAAGTGTAAGCAAAAAACGACTTTTAAAAACTGTGCTGGAAGGAAGAGGAGAGACTTTTCTTTATTAAGATGTAGCTACGTTGAAAAGCATCTCAATAACTTCATGAGGCTTGAAATCATACAGGATATATTTATCTGACAGAATTAAATAAGAATTGGTAACAAAAAATCTGAGCATCTCAAACTACTTAAAAATTGCTCTGCTGAAAAATTAATGGGTCAAAAGAGAAATCATAAAAGTAATTTAAACATACTTTGAACTGAAAGACAAAGATATACTGAAAGCATTGCTTCAAAGGAAATTTTTACCACCAAATACTTATATTAGAAAAGAATAAATGTATCAAATTAGTGATCTATGCAACTATCTAAAGAAACTAGAAAAGAAACAATTACAGCAAAAGAAAGCAAAAGAAAAGAAATAAGAATGAGAGTAAAAATAAATAAAATAAAAAATGGGCAAATAATAGGAAAAAAAATCAACAAAACTGAAAGTTAGTTCCTTAAAGACTTTTTTTTTTTTTAAATTGATAAACCTCTTGCTAGATTGATGAGAGGGAAAGACTGAGAGAGACAGAAAGACAGAGAGATAGAAAATGCAAGTTTCATGATAAAAAGTCCTACATTTATTCAAAGTATAATAAAAGAGTAATTTGAACAATGATATATCAATAACTTTAATAATTTGATAAAATGAACAAATTATTTGAAAGATATGAACTGCCAAAACCCACACAACAAAAAAACCCAGAAAATTGAAGAGCCCTATACCAGGTCTAGGTGGCTTTGTTGGTGTATTCTACCAAACATTTAATCAAGAAATAATTCCAATCTCACAGAAATTATCTTAGAGAATGGAGGAGGGGGCACTTACTACCTCATTTTCTGTCATATCAAAACCATACAGAAAAAAAAAAAAAAAAAAAAAAACAACTACAGAGCAATATCTCTCATGCACTTATAGGCAAAATTCCTTAACAAAATATTACATTAAAATACATCATAAGCAAATAGGATTTATCTCATGAGTGCACAGTTTGTTTAACATTCAAAAAATCAATGTAATTCACCACATTCACAGAAAAAGAGAAGAAAACATATGGTCATCTCATCAGATAATAAATGTCATCTGACAATATTCAACACATATTTGACAATATTCAACACATATTAATGATAAAATCTCAATTAATGATAAAATCTCAATTTTCTTTCTATGTCTAATTTGGCATAGAAAGGAACTTCCTCAATTTGAAAAGGGTATTTATAAAAAATCTAGCATTATACTTAATGGTGAAAGACAACTCTTTTCATCTGAAATTAAGATTAAGGCAGGGTATCCATTCCTGTTACATTTATCCAATATTATATGAGAGGTCCTATATCTAATGTAATAAGACAAGAAAAATAAATAGAGACATGCAAACTAAAAAGATTAAAGTAAGACTCTTCACAAACAATATGATTCTTTATGTAGAAAATCATAACAATTCCACAAAAAAGCTACTAAAGCTATGAAATGAATTTTGCAAAAGCAATATTCAGAAAACCTAACTATATTATATATAGTAGCAATGAATAATTAAATAAGCATGATTTTAAAAAGCAATAACATTAAGCATAACAAAAGCCATAAATATTTAGGAATACTTTTAGTAAAATAAGAAAAGATCTCTACACAGAAAATTATAAAACTGCACTGAGAGAAGAAATATCTAAATAAAGCAAAAATTTGTTATAGACTTAAAGACTAGATATTAAAATTCAACTTGTCCCCTAAATTGATCTGTAGTTTCAACAAAACCACAATCTAACTTCCAGGAGGTTTTTTAAAAAGTTAATTAAATTTCTACAAATAGATCCTAAAATATATAGCAATTAAAATACATAAAATGACTTTTAAGAAGAACAACAAATTTGGAGGACGTAAACCACCTGATATCAAGGATTACTCTAAAGTTACTAATTAATACAGTGTGATGCTTGTATGAAGACAGACCTAGACATCAAAGGGACAAAATACAGAGTTAAGAAATAGATCCGTACATACTAGTATAAGGCCATTTAATTTTTAACAAGGTTGCTAAGGTAATTCAATGGGGACAGGATACTTTCAAAAAATTGCATTGGAACAACTAGGTATCCATACAGGGAAAAATTCACACCCAGAATTTTGTCTCACGTAACACGAATGTTAGTACAAAGTGGATTGATTATACATTTCAGTAGAATCTACATGTTGGTAGTATTGATCTGATCACCACATCTTAGGCACAGGTGCTGATGGTCAACTCTGTGCCCCATGAATATGGATAATCAATAAAAAATGAAAAAATCTACAAAGTTAAAATTTGTTTTAAAATGGAGAAAATCTTTGTGACTGTGGGTTAAAGAGAGATTGCTAAAACAGGATATAAAATTCACTAACTACAAAAAACATGTCAATTTGAATTTCATCAAAATTATAAATTTCTATGCTTTGGAAGACAATCAAGGGAATAAAAAAGCAAGCTACAAAATGGTAGATATTCTTCACAATACATATATCAAAATTTTGGGTTTTTTTTTTTTGTTGTTGTTAAATTAGGAACATACAAAGAACTCTTAGAACTCTGTAATAGTAAGAAAACTCGGGCAAAAAATGAGACTAAAATTTATACACAGTATACTAATAGCCACTAAGCAGAGGAAGAAAAGATGCTTACCACCATTAGTCATCAGAGAAATACAGATTAAATTTTCAATGAGATGCCACTCTACATCTATGAGAATGGTTAAAGTTTTTTTTTTTTTTTTTAAGTTTATTTTGTCGATATACATTGTGGCTGATTATTGCTCCCCATCACCAAAACCTCCCTCCCTTCTCCCTCCCCGCCTCCCCCCCAACAATGTCCTTTCTGTTTGCTTGTCGTATCAACTTCAAGTAATTGTGGTTGTTATATCTTCTCTCCCCCCCCCCCCGGTTTTTGTGTGTGTGTGTGTGTGTGTGTGTGTGTGTGTGAATTTATATATTAATTTTTAGCTCCCACCAATAAGTGAGAACATGTGGTATTTTTCTTTCTGTGCCTGACTTGTTTCACTTAATATAATTCTCTCGAGGTCCATCCATGTTGTTGCAAATGGCAGTATTTCGAGAATGGTTAAAATTTAAAAGACTGAAAATAGCAAGCATTGATGACGATATTGACACAGAAATCCAGTTTAATGGTACAACCACAGAAAAGAGTTTGTCAGCATAAGACCCAGTAATTTACCGTTAGTTATTTGTCCCACATAAATGAAAATATATGTCCTCAAAAATATTTGCATGCAAATATTAATAGCATCTTTAATTCATAATAGCCTCAAACTATAAACTATCCAAGGATTCCTTAAAAAAGGATAAATAAATTGTGATAGCCAAATGATATTATACTACTCAGCCATAAAATGGAACAAACTACTTAGATGCATAACATTAATGAATCGCAAAACATTATGCTGAGCTACCTAAGACACAAAATAACATGTATTATCTGAATCCATGTACATATAATTCCAGAACAAGTCAAACTAACCTGTGTTAACAGAGAACATATCAGTTGTTGCCTCGGCTACAGGTGAGAAAGGGTAAAATGCAAAGGGCTACAGGGGAAATTTTTGAACTGATGGAAATATTTCATATATTGATTGGCATGATGATTTATGAGGGTGTACATTTAACAAACTCATCAACTATAAACTTAAAATAGGTGGTTTTTATTTCATGTAAGTCATACTGCAATGAAGTTAACTTTATAAGTAAAAAACAAACAAAAACTGTTGCAGTCAAACGAGAACGGAAGTAGGAAGACTAGCTAAGTTGCTGTAAATAATATGAAGGAGCAATAATAGTTATAGTAGTAGAAATGCAAAACAAGACAGATTTAGGATATATTTTGAAGGCAAATTGTGCATGATGTATTGATGATTTAGCTATGTGTACCAAACTTTAGACAAATCAAATGTAACAGAGTCTAACTGAGCAAAGAATGATTTGCGAATTGGGCAGCTGCCAGAACCAGAATGGGTTCAGAGTGACTCCGTGGTTTCCGCATGGTTGGCTATGATTTATAGACATAAAAAGGAAACTGACATACAGAAAACGGAAGTGAGGCACAGAAGCAGCTGAATTGGTTACAGCTGGGTGTTTGCCTTATTTGAACAAGGTTTGAACAGCTGGCTGTCTGTAATAGGCTGAGAATTGGCTACTTGTTACAAGAGTAGGTTACAGGCTGCTTACATATCAAATTAGGTTAAAGTTCTCTATGTCTGAAGAAACCTTTAGGCCAAACTTATTTTAAAAGGTCTTAAAGCTATAGATGTGAAAGTCCTAGCAGGTAGGTTGTATTTAAAACCATAGCGTTAAAAAATCTCACCAAGGGAGAAAGTATATTTAGGGATGATAAGGGAGCTCAGGACACTTAGTGAACCGGCAGAGATAAAGGAACCCACAAAGGAGACTGAGATAAAGCAGCTAACAATGTAGGTCCTCAGTCAGAAGCATGTGGGGTCCTAGACACTAAGAGATGAGAGGTTTTAGGAAGAAAGCTGTTCAGCTATGCTGAAAGGAATTGGAACGTCTGGTTTAGAAGATGAACTTTTTTTGTGACCTTGACATGATTTCTCTCTGGTGTAGAGAAGATGAAAACCTGATTGGGGTGGATTTAGAAGATGATATGAGGTAACCCTAGGTTTGTCAAGAAGATTTACAGTGAATGGGGAAGAGAGAAACAGGGCAGTGGTAGAAAGCTGGTGTGGAGGTCAAGGGAGGTTTTATTTGTTTTGTTACAAGAGAAAAAAATAGTGCTTGTTTGTATCTGTTAGTACTATCTCATAAAGAATTGAGAAATTGTTTATGCAGGAGAGAGAGGGAATAAGTGTTTGAGAAAAGTCTTTGAGGATGTGAGAAGACATGGAATCTAAACTCCAAGGGGCGTAATTAGCATTTAACACCATATTTCATTTTGGGAAATACAGTCATGCAAAGAAAGTATATTAGTATCATTGTTCTCTATACTTCTTTAACACTCAATTTAGAACTAAAAAACAAAAAACAAAACCTCAGCAAGATGAGATTTTGTTAAAGTTATAGTTTGTTTAACATTCTCTGATTCCTTTCTTTGGTTTCAAACACGTGATTTTTCCAGTCTGATTTACCCTTTACGATTTATCTTGCCTTCATTAGACAACGAATTTAAAATGAAAATGAAAATGAAAAGAATGCATTGTCTAAAGGTTATACTAATTGAAGTTGCTTTTACTGAAGAAAGAAAACATATAAGTAATTTAATCCTGATGAAATGAATAGTTGTACCTGAGGCACTAATGAGGCTCTGGAATCTAAAAGACATTGTCTGAGAATTTGGTAGCTGAGTCTTCTGTTCAAAAGACCATAGTCCTTGAAAAGTTGGCAGCTACAGAAACAGCCATTCTCAATTCTTTGATCCACACAGCAAAGGACCTTGTTGGATGTCATAAAAGTGCACACCAACCACTAATGAAAGGCTGGATTTCTGTAGTCAGTTCTTTAACTACACTAACAACCGTTCTGAGCTAATGACACTCCCCGTCTGCTGTGGTTAGTGCAGCCTGTGAAATATTCAAAGGTTGTAGCAAGAAGTGAGGAAAAAAAGCTGTGGTACTGAAATCTCATGAAACAAAAGATGTCTTACGTTTGAGAAGAAAACCTGAGATTGTGCAAGTCCAAGCTTAAGTCTTAGGAAAAAATGAAATAAGTAAATTATTTTCCCAAATACTGACATTTAATATTTTAATACTTCCATTGATGTGACTTTCAAATCTGTGAGAGGAACTTCCACTCTCCCTGGCAGCTTTGGGGAGCTTGGGGCCTTTGCCTTGATCCTTCTTCAGTAATGAGAAGTCTGAAGGTAGGCTATCCAGAGTTGGCTAACCCACTGTCTCTGTGTCGTGAGCATCCTCAGTCAGTCTCTCTTGGAGTCTCTTGATGTTCCCCTTCTTGGCCACAAAAAAATATACAGACACTCCTAGTTTTGATGCCTCACATGGCAGTGTCTAAAGCCAGGAACAAGCAAGTCCCTACCTTAGTTCCCCTTTTTTAATTATGAGGAAAGCAATCCCAAAAGCCTGACTTGACATTTCTTTTTGTTTCTCTGTCCCATGGCCATATCTAATACATCAACGATAAGGGAAATAGAATTATAATAATTTGCCTCCAGGGATAGGAAAGCTCCCATAAAGATACATGAACCACTAGTTTCTAAGTAAAGCTGGGGTTCTGTCAGTAAAGCAGAGGGATGACTAGTCACTGCGCAGAAGACAGAAGACAGGAAAGTGCATGCAAAGTGATTAGCAGGGTGGCTAGTGCACATAGAATTTAGTAAGCATTAGCCGCTATTATTATCCTATTGGAGCCACTCTGATGGGAAATAAAATGATACCAGCTTATACCAACCATATCCCACACAAAGGAGATATCCCAGACTATATATTCTGCCCTACATTCAATCTCTCATTAAATATTAAATATTTTAGTTAACCCTTTCCATCACTCTGAATCCTTTTCCCCTTGTTATCTTGTCTCACCAAGTAGCAACTAACTAGTTATCTGTCTCCAGCCTCATCCACTTTCAAAAAATTTGTCCATTAATGACAAATGGATCTTTCTTAAGGAAAATCTGATCATGTCACTGTCTTCCTTAAGCGCCTATAGCAATTCCTCATTGCAAGAGAAACTGAAGACTCACACCTGGGATTTTCATTGTCTACAAAGAGTCACTGGGTCATTCGTCCAGATCAACTGCAAGGGAACTAAGAAAGGCAGTCTTCTCCAACAAGGGGAAGAGGACATCGTCCTGGTGAACACATGTGATAGATGGAGGGATGCACATCCCAGACTCCCCCTGCTGCCCAGCTTACAGGAGTGTGGTCAGCCCACAGACCCCTGTGGTATATCTCAGCTGTGGAAGGCTCCTTTGTTCCAGGCCGTGTTCTTCCTGAGACAGCCCGTATTTGGTGACTGAGTGAGGCAGGGGCTTTAAAAGGAGAGTGCATAAGGAGCTATCTCTCTCTGCTCCACCATTTACTCCATGTGAGATCCATGGGTCACTGCTGCCACCAAGACCCTCACCATATGTGTTTCTAGACTTTGGACTTTCCAGCCTCTGAAACTGTAAGCAATAAATTTCATTTTCTTTATAAATTACCCAGTTCCAAGTATTTCGTTATAAGCAACAGAAATGGACTAGTACACCGCATTATAATTGTTCGCTTATATGGCATCCCTAATGGCCTGGAATTTTCTGTAATTTAGGGCTTATGTCTGATGCATTTATTCCTTACTTTTCAAAAGAATTTTGAGTGATTTAGTGTCAGCACATATGAGTATTAGGTACTAAAAAAGGTTTAGTAAATTATTTGTTAATACTCTTTTATTTTTATTATTTAGTTTTGCCCTGACTCTACCATCTCAAGGGACTCAGTTAAAAAGAAAAAAGATAGTGACACCACTGGAATGTATGTAAGGAACACCTGCAAGTGTAAAAGAATTTGATTTATTAAAAATCTTCTTCAACTCTGATATTTCATTATACCCATGGCTGACTGCACAGTGAAGTATAGTACTAATGATTTGGGAAGGGGAGAGATATTGATCAAATGAAGAACTCTATACAGAACCACTTCCTGGTTGGAGAATCACATTTTCATTTATTCAAATCCACCATTCAGTACTTGTGATGTGCAGGATTCCTTTGAGCATTACTGAGTCAGATAAGATAATTACATTTACATTCAAGGTGTGTGTGTGTGTGTGTGTGTGTGTGTGTGTGTGTGTGTGTGAGAGAGAGAGAGAGAGAGAGAGACAGAGAGACAGAGAGAGAAAGAGAGAAAGAGAGAAAGAGAGAGAGATGTAGGGTAGAAAGGTGTGATATCTTATCTCTTCATCATGTGAGTCACAGCTGACACTCCTACAACAAAAGACAGGTTAGCAAGAAAAAAGAATAACACATTTATTTAACCAAAGTTTCATATGACCTGAAATCCTTCAGAAGTGAATATCCAAAGACTTAGCTGTCTAGAAACATGATTGGACAAAAAGAGTATGATCTAATGGTAATAGACTGAGGGGGGGAAACTAGCAAGGCCTGTCTGTCCAGATACTTCTCGGTCTGTCTGCACAGTATTCCTTCCTTCTGGGTATGGTACAGGACACTTTCTGGAATGAGGGTCTTCTGACCTATTGTCAGATAAGATAGGTTGGAGAATTTCTTTATGGCGAGCTCCCACACAGAAAGGCAGGGGAAGGTGTGAGTAATATTTTTAGGTTTTATGGCTTGCTTTGGGAAAAGGTGGTTCTAGTTTCTATGACCTGTCTTGAAAGAGGAATTCCGGTTTCTATGACTTACTTTGGGGGAGAAGGAGGGATGCATTATTTACTTTCTGTTGCTGATAACAGCATACCTATAATTGGATAACTTATAAAGAAAACTAAATTTATTTATTAAAGTTTTGGAGGCTGGAAGTCCAAGGTCTAGGGGGTGCATCTGGTGAGGCCCTTCTTCTTGATCAAAAGTCTCTGTAGAGTCTCATGGCAACACAAGGAATCACATAGCAAGAGCACTTTCACATGCTCACTTGCTCTTCTTATACAGTCTCCAGTTCACACCCATGATATCCCATTAAACCATTAACCCACTAATCTATAGATGGATTACTCCATTCATTAGAGCATAGTCTTCATGATCCAATCACCTCTTAAAGACCCCACCTTTCAACACTACCACATTGGGAGTCAAGCTCTCACATGAGCTTTTGAGGGGACAAACTTTCAGACCACAGCAAGGGCAAGAGACAGGAGAGAAGGGGAAGGTAAGAAAGACCTTGGCTCTGAGGTGGCTTCTAATGTCCTTCAGTTCAAACTGCTTAACATGCCAAAGTGCCATACTTTTGGGTATCATTTTTTTGATCCCTGATAGTAATAAGAATTTGGACGTATGAGTATTCATATTTTTATTCTCTTCCCCAAACTCGGATACTATGGCCCCATTATTTTATTTGCATAATAAGCAGACAAGGGGAGAAAAATGCTGACCAAAATCTGTCATGAGATGGGTGAGTGTGAGGAGGAGAAAGGGGCTATAAACATCACATATTGAGTTTTTTTGTAACTATTACATATACTTTTGCATAAGAGAGCATATTTGTGTATCATGAGGTAATTTGATTAAACATTTCCTTTGAGTTTAATAATTATCACTTGCAGGATGAAGAGAATAGTGATTAGAAAATTCTGGGGAGATGAAATAAAATCAAGAAAGGAAATGCAACCTACAAGGGGATTACTTTTTATTCCATGATATCTGTGTCATTGTGCAAATGACTCTTAAAACATGAAGTGAGAGGAAAACATAAGGATATGATATTTTAAATTTTTTATTGGATGGCAGGATGAATTATTGCAATATTAAAAATGTATCAGGGTTTGGAGGGCAGGAAGGAATGGGTATTAGTCAAAAGACTCTGAGCAGTGTCGATTGGGAGAAACACCCATAGAATGAAACATGTCAGGGGTCTTATATTGTTAGAAGGCACTGAAAATAAAATGCTGAAATTTGAAGATATTCATTAACCTCCTTGCTACAGACTAAATTTTTGTGTTTTCCCCAAAATTTATATGTTGAAACTCAATCCAAAATGTCATGGTATTAGGAGGTGGAGTCTTTGGGAAATGATTAGGTCACAAGGGTGGAACCCCCATGAATGGGATTCATGCTCTTATGAACGAGGCCCTAGAGAGCTGCCTTGTACCTTCCACAACTTGAGGACATAGTGAGAAGGTGTCATCTATTAACTAGGAAC
This sequence comes from Cynocephalus volans, assembly GCF_027409185.1. Classification (NCBI taxonomy): domain Eukaryota; kingdom Metazoa; phylum Chordata; class Mammalia; order Dermoptera; family Cynocephalidae; genus Cynocephalus; species Cynocephalus volans. Next base: position 106,098,932 of record NC_084461.1, read on the forward strand.
CAGGCCTTCACCAAACACTAAATCCACATGCAGCTTTAATTTGGGCTTCCAAGCTTCTGGAACTGCGATAAATACATTTCTGTCATCTACACCATACAGTCTTTGGTACTTTGTTATAGCAGTCTGAATGGACTAAGACACTCTGCTACCTGGAGATCTCCCAGGTCTCCACAACCCACAACCTAAATGGTTAATGCCCAGTATAGCAGTCCTCCTCCAGACCGTGCCTCAGAGTCACTAGTGTCCTTTCTGATGGGTCGGTGCCCTGCTGACCATCACTCCTGAGGTACACAAATATTTAAACATGGTTTCTCCCTGTAAGCAGCAAAAACCTGGAAATGTCATTAAAGTAAATCATAATACAAGAAAAAACATTTTAGTGTCTTTTCAGTGAATCCAAGGTTCCTAAGATAGGAGATGATAAATTCTCTAAATCCTTTTGCCTACTGCCTGCTTCTACCAGGTCTCATTCCTCTAAGGTACAGGGTTGGCCTTATCTTCACAGCAGCTCATCCAATAGATCTTAGGTGTCTTCCTCTGATTTATTTTGGAAACTTTACCCTACAATCACTTTTGTCCATCGTTTTCCCTTATCCAGCAGAAGCACATTCTATCAAGGGATTCTACTTTTCCTGAGATGCTTAGTGCCTACTGACAATAATCATTTTTCTTCCAAATGGATAAAAAAGAGATAAAGAAGAAAAAACACATGAAAAGAATTGTACTGATTTTAAACCAGCTAACAAATGACAGTCTGCACCGTAACAATCAAAATCGGATTCTGCTTCTGCAGAGAAATTTTTCCAATTTGATGAGCAGCTGATCCTGATAATTACAGTTGTAGTAGAGCATGGTTTGTTTACTGAGGGTCTTGGAAAACTTATCAACACATAGCATTAGGTTGTATGCAGACTTTGGGAGGCCTCATATTCTTTTGTAATGAAAGTATTCGTAATATAAATACCATTTTTTGGTAACTGAATACTTATTAACAGATAAATATTTAACACTTGGTAGTTAGTTTTAAAAAAAAATCTATGACAAAAACCCATTAGTAATTCTAAATCTACACTATTAACTAAGTATACTTCAGACAGTATTATTGTCTGGATGAGAAATGAAAATTATGCAAATAACAGAAAATAAACTGCAAAAGAAGTGCACTGAAAAATTATACTATCCCCGATGGAACAGTACTTTATTTAAAAAAATTAAAAATCAGAAAAAACCCTTCTATCAGTGGTTGCATCAGAGAAGCTTCCATTAATTTAGGATAGCAATGCCAATGACAACTTTACCCTCCATGTGGGGAGTTCACTGAATTTATTGAATGAAGAGAGAGCACTTTCTAATAATTTTATTTGATTCCTCATGACTATGTGCTTTGAATAAAATAATTTCCCTTATTTACCATAGAAAAAAACATGTACAATTTCTTAGTCCATTTATGATGCTTATAACAGAATACCTGAAACAGGATCATTTGTAAAAAAAAAAAAAAAAAAAAAAAACCCAATGTTTATTGCTTACAGTTCAGAGACCAGGAAGTCCAAAGTCCAGTGAACACTTACAGTGAGGTGACTCTACAATAATGCAGGGTGTCACATGGCAAGAATGATGGAGCAGAGAGAGCTAACTCTTCATTCCTTTTATACCCCTCAGAACCATACCCATGACCACCATTAAACCATCAATTTATTAATCCATTTACTAAGTCATGGTCCTCACAATCTAATCACCTCTTTAAGGCTCCACCTTTCAATTACTACAATAGGATTTCCCACCCTCTTAACACTGTCACAGTGGGAACCAAGCCTTCAACACAGTCAACTTTGGGAGGACACAATTCAATATATAATACACAGCACATGAAATTTAAAATAGAAATGTATACATATTTCACTGCCAAATGTAAAGGTATAAACATAACATTTAGGCCCACTTTGTCCAGTAAACTAATTAACAAGTTTACTCTATAAATGGACATGACTAGGGGAGTTTAATGTTTTGACAAAGTTAATGTTATAACAAAAAAAAAAGCACACTTAATTTAGGAGTACTGTAGAAGCCAGCATGTAGGATCATGTCAAAGTAAGGGCACATTTCTTTGCTGTGACAGCCTTTTCACTGCCCTTTCAGACCATCTTCATGTTTTTTAAGAGTGTAACCACCAAGTGTTCCTACCTCCTTCCTGACATTTTCCCTTCTCGTCTGTGCATCCTTCCTTCCAATTCTCTCTCCTTCCTTCGAACTAGTATCAAGCACCTGCCATGAATTCAGCAACATGATGAAAAGTAAGAATACAAAGATGTCTGCTGATTATTATTTACAAGAGTTTTTATTTTTGCCTTTCTTCCCACTTTAGACTTACATTTGCTCTCCTGCCTATCACAATAGGACAAGACACAACTGAAGTTTCCTATACTTTCTCCTTCCAAATTTAAATTATCCTTACTTTGAATCATATCAGAATACTTCCCACTGTCATGCAGGGACTGCTAATGGAGTAATGATGCACCTCCCTGATAAACATTCACATTATTTTCAACTACCAGAGTCTCTTGTTTACCCTTAAAGGAGGCATTGACCTCTAAAGATTGTGAGGTCTTGAATAAAATAATAAAGGACATTCTTGATGGATTGGTTCTTGGGAAAAGCATTTGTGAATGTCACTCATAGTTGAGCCCACAATTGCCTCTTAGCACAGAGTGGACTCTGAGGAGCACAGTTGAGAGAAGGGGGCTCAGGAGGCAGTTCCATTCTCTGATTTGTTCCCAGATTAACTATTTAATTAATTTAATCTGGCAGATTCTTCATCTGAAATCAATAATGGAAGTTAAGTCAGCTGTGATTTATAAGTTGTTAGAAGTCAATAAAATTGAAGTTGTTGGTTTGAATGTAAGTTCTTAAGTTGTTCTTACCTTAACCTTCTCTTTATAAACTTGTCCGTCTCATTAAGTAGGAGCTAAATCCTTAGCACATGTTTTTATTTGTAGATGTCTGCACCTCCTATTTTTGCTAGTATGTATGGCTAATTAGCAGTGGTGTGCTTGAGCTGGCTGATTCTACCTTGGAAGAACCAGTTGTGAATATCTCTTCCCAAATCACGTTTCAGTGTGATCAAGTTGGTAGCATGAGATCAGCCATGCTGAAAGTATTTATAGCATGAAAATTAGTAAACATTACAAAACAATGCTGTTTTTCCCTAGAGACAAAATTTGTTAAATCTTTACCAGTATACCAGTGCTGAAAAGAGTCCAGGCAGAAATTGAGACATAAGCCTCTTTCTTCCATTCCCAAATAACAGAATAGGACACTGCAAGTCCTCAGTTTCCATATGCTCATGGCTGTGCCCTTCTGCTAGGAGGAGACATATCTCCAAATCATTACCAACCCAACTTTACCAGACAGAGTTCATGTTCACTTCAGTATGACTAAGCTCTAAACAGGTTTCTTGCTGACTATAAGCCCCTTACCTTTCTTTCAGTATTTACCTTGAAAACTTGCATTTACGTTAGAAAAATCGTAAATCTTTTCTCTGCTCCTTTGCAATGTGAATCTTTTCCTAACCTCTTGCCAGTTTTATAACCCAGGAATGTCTTTCTAAAAACCTAGGAGGTATCTCTTTGAAAACTAATCATCAAGGAAGACAGGGCTTCATCTGTAGTCTCTGAGGGAGAGTAGAAGCTTAACTTCCATAAACACCCTGTAGTAAACACATATGGACTAATCACACTGACCAAACCCCTGTGTCCCTAAAGTCGTCCTGTGCTTTTTCACTAGCTCAACATAGTGCTTAAGAACTCTCCCACCTTTTGCTTTAACAGAGTTGAGTTCAGTCTCTCCCTCTAACTGCAACAGTCTTGAATAAAGTCTTCCTTGCTTCTTTATCTCCACTGGTGCAATTTTTCTTTGACACTTCCCTGATCTCAGTTTCTTTGCAACATCAATCTGTAGGCACAGCCTTCTTGAAGTGTGGGTTTCAAATACCACATGTGACATGAGATGGTTCTGAAATGTCAAAACCTTTGACCATTTTTTAGATATTCTGCTTGTCAGGTCAGGGCTCAGAGACCCTTCAAACTCATTGTACAGACTGGGTCACGAGACCCCTCACATAAAGGAGTATGAGCTAGATAATTGGGAAAGATCCTGGGAGCCACCAGCAGAGGACATGAGCCCAGTCTCAGCTTCCTCAGCAGCAGCAACAGCAATGGCAGTGGCAAAGGCCTCCAGGGGACACCGTGGGGGCCCTGGCAGGGCATCCCAGGGGCGCAGCGTCCTATGTATCAGAGCCACTTGTCTTTTATACTTAAGTTCAATAACCCAGGAATGCCTGGATATGAGTCAGACAACCCAGGAACACCTGGGTGCAACATGCAATTACATTAGACAGTAATCAAAGAACTCCTGGGCACACGTGCATATTTACATCAAATATTCAGCAAGACTCTGAACCCCTGAGGGACCCTGACCATTTATCTTCACTTTCTCTACACTGCCCTACTTTGTCTTTACATTATTAGAAAGAAGGTTGTCTGATATTTACAGAGAACCCCAGATTAGTTTTATTAGTGCCATCTAAAATGTACCTAGTCATTTGGATCTCTTTTTAAAATACAAAAGCACTATTTGCAAAGTATAGATTTAAAAAATGTAAAGCTGTTCCCTTTTACTTACCCAAACTTTTATCAGGTTCTGCAGATCATGCCACACAGTTGTGTTTTTGAGAGGCAACCAACCATGGAGCGATAACTATTCATGGAGAAACTTATTCAGCAGCTTTTCTCTGGCAGTGAACTCACTGCTCTTGCCCAGAATTAGGATAAGTAAAGCCAATACTTTCCTGGTTGTCAGGCACATTTGCACCTGCACATCAGCCTCACAGGAGGTGTAACACAAACTTGCCTAGTAGTGCTTCCACATATTTCAGTTGTGTGCTTGTTGCCCTACCAATTACTTTAAAATGTAAATTTCTCTTTTAATATTTGAAGACCATTGCCTGCTTCTCCTTTCTCATTAAATAATCCCTCTACCCCACTCCAAGGTGGGACTCTGTCAGTTGCAGACCAGTTGCCAAGAAGCTTAATAACAGCTACAAACAACTCACTTTCTCTACCTTTCCCCTCCTTTTTCTAGCTATGTACTGTATTATGGTTGAGAACTGCTTGTGGAGTGGCTCAGGATGACAGCTGAGGCCAAGTGTCTTCTTCCTTCGGTATTTCACATAGTGGGTCTCAATTTCATAACAGCACCAGGAAGAGTGGCTCCTCAGAATACTTTCTCTTTCCCCTCTTGCCTTTAAAAAATAATTAGATACAGACTTATTGATCTACAGGTGCATCTATTATACATCCCTAAACTATGTGGGGTTTCAAGTGCCCTCAATTATTCTCCCTACTGGTGCAAGGCCCAGGAGCCACCTCCCCCAGGAAACCAGAGGTTCTACTTATTCCTTGTGTCCACCCCACTTTGACTTTTTGCTGCCCTTCCCTGACCTATACCACACCCTCCCAATCAAATCGTTGGCTGTCATAGTGGGGGACAGATTCTTAGGAAGTTTTGCTCCCAGTCTTCCAAATCTATTCAGGCTCTGGACTTTTGCCTCTAGAACTTCAAATTGCTTTTCTCTACCCCTCTGGTATAATCACTTCACTAAAGCAATAAATATCCCACAGTTTAGGTATTCAAACGGGAGAAAGGCCAAGGTCTTTCAGAAAAATTAAGAGAACGTTTGCTGTTATTTCAAACATCCCACCATATACATATTGACATAAACACTTTGCCTGCTGGAGAAGGTGTTTTGGTATAGATGCTATTCTTTATTATCTTTAAGCAGAAGCCCAGTTAAAAGGTATAAGAGCCCATGCTTTACCCATTTCTCCTCCTTAACCCCAAATAAAAGAGAAATTGATTTGAGTAGGGATTAAAAATAACAAATACAGCACTCATATTACTACCTACTAATGAGTTCCATTCAAAATAAATATTTTTTTTCAAGAGCACTTTTGCATTGGTAAATGTAAATTATAATAATTTAAATCTGACAGTCATTGTTAAGCATCATTTAAAATGCAGACAAGGAATAAGTAAGCAGTTTCTAGAGTTAATTCTAAGTAGAATGCAGTCAGGATACTACAGTGAAACCAACTTTGACTTCCAGAGTATACATTAATATTTTCTTACTGAAAATACTGTATATTTTTCTCATTAAGACCTTTAAGATAACATGTCATTGGTGAAACAGAATACTGTCCTGCCATTTTATCTATACACATATATTTACTATTAAAGTAGCTATTCATTACTGGTTAATATCACTATTAAGCAAGTTACCTAAGAGATTCTTTCCAAATATATGCTTCAAAAATACGGATTATAAATATTTCAACATAGAAAAGAATGTGAAACACTTGCAAAGTTCTTGTTCACAGCCCATTTTTGTTCAGAAATGATGAGTTGAAGCTTTCTATTCAAAAATAGAGAGCAGTATGGACCTACAAAGCTTTGCACGGAGTTGAAGAGGAAGCCCTCACTGCTTGTTCGTTTCTTTGTGTCCTGAAACTTGTGACCCTGTGCAGTGAAAATAATCAAAATAAAACCTAGTGGAGAGGCAAGTCATCAAAGATTCTGTCAGGGTTTTACCATCTCCCTCCATCATCCTTCGTTTTCTTGGAAATATTGCAAGTTTTAAGACCTGCTAATAAAACCTATGTCAAATACATTTTATTGGTAATGAGAGTTTGAGGTGTAATAAAAGTATATTATTAAATCCTCTCAAATTCCGAGTGATTTACTTTAATCGGGATTAACTAAAATGCCTGAAGAACCTAAGGAATTGCTTGAGATTTCATCTCAGAGAAAGTTCTTCTCATATGTAAAACCACCATGCAATTAGGAAGCCAGGGAAGGAGTTTTAACCCAATACTCTCAAAGCTGAGAGAACATCAGAGTTCTGTCCCCTCGTACAGTTTTGAATCTTTTTGTGGCCTTCTTTTAAGTCTCACTCAAGGCAAGATAGTGTATTGCTAATAGGTATTTTCAGAAATTTAGGGCACTGACCTCATATTTCCTTAAATCATATTTATTGGTATAAATAAAAACTTTTTTCTCTTATTATGGTTTTTCCTCAAATTTGCAGGTGCATATCTTGATGCATTTTATTTTGAAAAGTCTCATGAGATGCCTCAGAAGTCCTCATCCAGACATGTTAAATCTAAGTATATTTATTTTTAGTGAACTTGGAAGGTATGTTTGGTGTTATTTGAATTAAAATATAAGCCATGTGGCACATTTGAAATGCACCTTATGCCTGTGGGAGCACCTCATAGAGAAGGTAGTCATCTTTCAGAGCTGGTGGATTGGAGTTGTAATTAGAGACCAGGGTAACCGTTAGCAGTATCTGGCATGGTGTATATATCATGACACCTTGGTTAGCAAAGACAAAGATGTTTCTAATAAGTTATCAGATCAAAAAATAAAAACAGGCACTCTAATTTGAATAACTTTGTAGATGACTAATAACAGAAATTTCTTTATTTAGAAATGGTTAATAGTTTTTCTAAACTGCAATCAATAGGCTACCTACTGAGTAATAAAAACATACCAAGTGCTGTGGGGTTATGTTACTTGGGCAAGTTACTTAAGTTCTCTTAGCCTCAATTTGCTCATCCATTAAATAGGCACAGGGCTTGGCTCTGAGTAAGCACACAGTAATCAACTATTTTTGAAAAGATGAAAGAACACCTACATTACTAATAGGTAGGCATTAATAGGATTAAAGAGGTCAAATATCATTATATATATAAAGACTTAATCATGTGCTTGGTATACATTAAGCACTAACCACTTGTTAGTTTCTTTCTCCCTTTTTCACAAAGTATTTTCACATTGATTATCTTATTTAGATTGCACATTTTATAGTTGTTTATGCAGAGTATATGTTGCTCTCACTTAAAAATGAAACACTGAATGTAGTTAATTTCCATGTCCCTTTACCGAAATAAAATTACAAAAAAAAAAAAAGCAAGGGATTGTCTTAGGTAAAAGAAACTAAAGAGCACGAAACTTGGTTGTATCCCATAACTTAAAACACAAAAACCACAAAATACATTTTTGGGACAATCGGAAAAATATAAATGTTATTTTAGACGTTACTTTTGACAATGATAGTTTTCTTATGTATGATAACTATTTTGTGGTGTTGTAGGAGAATTCTTAGGAGATATATTTTTTAGAAATGAGGTGCCATGTCATGCTTTCAAATGGTTCAGTAAAAAAAGTGTATGTGTGCACGTACGTGTGTGTGCATGAATGTATGTGTGTGTGTGTAGAAAGGGGAAAGAGATGGGAGAAAAAGAGAGCGTAACTATAAAATATTAACAACTGGTGTATCTGGTTGAGGAGTATACAGGTGCTCACTGTACTCGTCTTTCAACTTTCTGTACATTTTAAAATTTCAAAATAAATAAAACACTTTAGTAAAATAGGAAAAAAATAAAAATAAAAAAGAAACACTGAGATGCAGAGATACTAAGTGGCTCTCCCAGACCCAAGTGGCCAGCATATATCTGAGCCTGGAGTAAAACCCAGATCCTCATGATTCTGTTTCAGGGCCTAACTTCCATCCCTGCCACTATTGAAAGGCTGTTCTACTTTTGGGGTCCAATTTTCTCATCTATAAATTTAAAGAGTTGTAGAAGTCAAGAGAAGACATCCCCTTCAACTCTCTGAAGGTTTTGTTAAAAAGAAAATCACCTAAAAAACACAGATTAGTATGAAGAAAAGGTATAACAAATTTTATTTAATCATAGCTATACATGACACAGAAGCCTTCAGAAAGAACACCCAAAGATATAAGGAAAATTGCCCATATTTATGCTTAGGTTCTATGAAGTAGGCACAGCCATGCAGAAATGTGATTGGACATAAAAGCGTGATCTAATGCTAACAGACCTAGTGGGGAAATCCAGCAAGGCCTATTTGTTTAGTTTCTTCTTGGTCTCTCTGTGTAGCTTTCGTTCCTCCAGGGTATAGGGCAAGGCCCTTTCTGGAATGGGGGTCCTATGACCTACAATCAAACAAGGTAGGTCAGAGAATTTCCAAGACTGAGAAATGGTGGGGGAAGATTAGAGTGTATCTATGACCCACCTTGGGGAAGAGGGATTCTAGATTCTATGGCTTGCCTCAGGGAAGAATGCGGCTGAGAGATAGGAGGGCAAGGGAAGGTCAGAGGAAAACTTTGCTTTTGAGGCTGCTTCTGAGGCCTTCACTTTGGGTTATTGCTGTCTGGGCCCCCACAGATTTGAAGCTGTTGGGCTCAGTGTCAGTTAACTTATGGCCACAGAGAAACACGTGCAACAATCAACCACTCAATCTCAGTAGCATATAGCAATATGCATTGAGGTAGCTCACAAATCTGCAGGTCATCTGTGGGTCAGCTGATCTAGGCCAGGCACTTCTGTGGATGGCTCTGCTCCACAGGTCTCTAATTTTCCTTCTGGGCTGGCCCAGGTATACTCTTCTCATGCCATGACAGATGTGAAAGGGAGTAGTCCCAATAGCACACACTTTTTAAAGCTTTTGATCATATCACTTCTGCTAGCATTCCATTAACGAAAGCAGATCATGTGGCAAACCCCAAATCAAGGAGGAGTGTAATATGTTCTGTCTCTTCATGGGTAGAGAAACTGCCAAGTCATATGGCAAAGACTGTGGATAAGGGAAGGGTAAAGAACTGTGGATATTAATGCAGTGTGCTTAAACTGCTAAGACTCTTTTTACTTGTAGCATGTTGTGGTTTTCTTCCAATTTACATTTGGCTGGCAGAGTCTCTTTTTCTCATTGTTTTTCTTAATATTTTTCAAATTGTTTAAAGCAAATAGGATTTCAAAGGAGGGCAGAAAACTCAGGTCAATTTGCTGTTCTGTGTTTTGAGTGTACGTGTGTGTTGATCTTGTTTCCTGAGCATATTTTTCCGGAAGGATATTTTAAAGGACAATCTCACAAGAGGTTGCAATACTATCTTCTCTTCACTGTAAATATGGTTTCAGAGTTTCTACAGAAACATGTCTTTTGTTTAAACAAAACAGAGGGAAATACATAAGGTACTGGACTCAGAATATAGGTACTTTGCTCTAAAAAAGAGTGTAAAGAGATTATTGGGCCAGGAGGGAATTGTAGGGGAATGCACAGAGGCATTTCTGTCAAATGACAAAAGACCTCTGCTCAGATCTCACATGAATCCCTGTGTTTAATTCCAACATCCTTTCTTTTCTCTCTGAAAAGTCATCAAACTGCCTGTCTTATGAAGATTCTTTTTCTCTTTACTTCTAGCTATTTCATCGTTGTGTTTTTATTTTTTAATGTTTTTTTTTTAAATTATAGAAATAGAATGTGCTCTTTAACCACTTTTAAGAAATGCAGAAATATATATGGGAGAGTAATAGAGTCATTTTTTATTGACATTATTAGAAATAATCACTTGGGCTTATTTATTTTTAAGGATCTTTACTGACAATTGACATAAAGAAATGGATAAAAATAGCAAATATTGGAAAGAGACAAAGATTCCAGATTCTAATGTTGGAGGTGGAAGGAGGGAAGTCACTCTCTTGAGCCCATGCTGTGCTCATGCCAGCATTCAGGCATGTCTAGAAAACTAATAATTTAGGGCAAGCTTTTATCTATTTATGAGAGATAATGAGAAGACTTCTAATAAAGATTAATTATAATAGAAGTTAATTGAAGCAGATAGATCATTGACATAGAGAGAATATCACAATTATAGTAAAGGATATTTCACAAAAAATTTTCTTCCTGCCCAATATGACAATACCCTGAGGTGGCAGAATTGTAGGGGAAAAAGAAGAGTAAGAACTAAAAATGCTAAGGACTTAAGTCATCAAAGAAATTAGTAGAATTTGTGTAGAAAATTAAACAGCAAAGGGAGTCGTTGGCTTTTGTGTAAAAATCAGCAACTGAACTCTGACATTTATGGCCCCTGTGTGGCCATTAGCATCTCAGGAGCTAGGATCACCATCAGCACTGACTATCCTTAGGGGGTAGAGGTGATGATCATTGCTCTGATCAGCACAGATAGCAGTGTCATCAGTGTTCAACACCACCAGCACTAATTGTGACTTCATTCCTTGTATCAGCAGCAGTGGCTCCTGAGCTCACTAACAGCTGGTACTTCAAGGTGGATCAAAGGTGGATCAAATCAATGACTCCTGTTGATTAATGCATTGAGGAGAGGGCCCATTGAAAAAGTATCTATGTGTCTGGGCCTCTCTGTCTTTGGAGTGTCCCAAGATATTCAAAAATCTGTGAGTAAGGGCAAGAAGAAATAATAAATTCCGGTGCTATTACTGCATTGACCTTAGAAGGAAAATAGCAGACTAGATTTGAATGGGCCAAAAGAGGTACTAGCTTTGACTTGGAAGGTACTTCATCCACCCTTCTTTGTTCTTAGAGGTCATTATGGTGACAAAATTCAACTCTTCCATCCTCACAGAGTGTTTTATGCAAAAACAAAACAGCAAAACAAAATTAAAAAAAACAAACTGACTCACCTCCAAGTAGAATAATAAACCCTGCTAGGAAATGAATGTTTGTGTTCCCCCACCCAAATTCATATGTTAAAGCTCTCATCCCCAGTGTGAAGTGGTTTGGAGGTGGAGCCTTCAGGAGGAAATTAGATCATGAAAGGGGAGCCTGCATGAATGGGATTAGTGCCATTATAAGAAAAGACACAGAGAGATGATCTCTCTCTCCTCCATGTGAGAATACAGCAGGAAGATGGCTGTCTACAAACCAGGAAGAGGGCCTTCACCAGCAACCTAATCAATGGGCACCGTGATCTTGGACTTCCCAGCTTCCAGAACTGTGTTAAGGGTTTGTTTATGTCACCAGTCCATTCTGTTATAGCAGCCTGAAAGGACTAAGACAAACTCCAATTAATTGGATCCCCAAATTAAACATGAAATGGGAGATTAGGAAGAGGAAATAAAAATAACACCACTTTCTTCCTATCCAACATCTTTAGAGGCCAATTTTCATGCTGGAAGTATTTATATTTGATGAGACCATGGGGAAGAGTTTTCTGAAAACAATTATATGTTTTTATTCTGGATTGCTTGGAATATGAGCCAGCTGGAACGGTTCAACTCAACTGCTGCCCTACAACAGAGAAGATCCGTCCTATGACTATATTTTAGAAAGATTACTGTACATGATAATCTTTGCAATATTTAGAGATTGGATTTGAAAATACAGAGTAGAAAAAAAAGAAAAGAGAAACTGAAAAATTTAAGACAATAGGAAATGTTTTTTCCCCCCAACTAGTCTTGAAATAACATAGGAAATAGGGGTAAATAAAGTGGGATGCTATAATTTCCTTCTTACCTCTATTTTAAGACAAAAAGCAGATACATTTTAAAAGAACTAATGCTTTGTAATCTAGGAGTGCATTTCCAGTATTATGGTGGAATCTAAAGGAGTGATTTAGCCATCCAAAGGAAATTGGGTCTGATTTAGCTGAATCCTGTCTTTAGGGTTGCACCAGGCTTAAATCAAGTTGTCAGCCAGGGATGTGATGTCTCTTGATGCTAGAGGTCCTCTTGCAAGTTAATTCAGATTGTTGACAAAATTAAGTTCTGTAGTTGTATGGTTGATGTTTTTATTTTCTTGTTGGCTGTTAGATGGAAGCTGCTCTCAGCTCCAAGAAGTCACCATTTATAGATCCTCTCACAGGATAACAATTTACTTCTTCAAGACCAGCAGGATCATGTCTTTATGATCCTGTCTGTGACCCCTAAACCCTCTTTTAAGAGCTTACCAGCTTACTGAGGATAATATTTATTTTGATCAGTCAAATTTTACTGATTAGGGACCTTAATCACATTTGTAAAATGTTATCACATTTCCCATGTAATGGAACCTAATCATAGGAATGATATTTCATTACATTTACAGATCCCACCCACAATACAGATCCCAACCCCAATTCCCAAAGGGAATCTTGTAGAGCACATACATTAGGATCTGGAGATCTTGGGTGCCATCTTAGCATTCTGTCTACTATAATGTGGTCTTTATTATGTAGCTGAAGAAACTGAGTCTCAGAGAATTCAGTAATTTGCTCAAGGTCACATGACCAATAAATGCAGGAGCTTGATTAGAACTTCAGTCTCCCTGATTCTCAAGCCTATGCTATTTCCACTTGTAACTTGTGTTGAAGACATTTGTAAACATCTAGCTGAAACTCTACAGAGAAAAACATTTCCTCTAATTGTCGATTCCATTAACAATCAAGAATTTTTTATTCAATGTATTATTTTATCTTTAGTTTACATAGACCTATGTTTAGGCTTGCATAGTTTCCTTTATGAATTCAGTTCTTCTGATGCTATTTTTAGCAGAAGTTAGGTTCCTCAATTGTGAATTTTAATGGCATATGGGTTTTCATAAACCTCCATCTCATATTTTAGGTGTTATGATTTTGATTAAGTTTTAAGATAGGATTTATTCTCTATTTTTAAGTAAACTTGATTAATGAACAGTCCTGGATTAAAATTTTGACTCTACCACTTACTAACTTTGTCACCTTGCTGAATTACTTTTCTGGCTTTTAATGTCTTCATCAATAAATGAGGATTTATTTGGGTCAAAGAGAGACAAAGCCAGACACTGGTTAAAGTGGCAAGGACAGATTTTAATCTGCAATATACCATTACCATTGCCATAGGGAAAAGAGTCTCTGTACAAATTCAAGTTTTTGTACAAAACTTGAATTTGTACAGAGGTGATCAGACATTTTAAATGGAGAATGAGGGAATAGGAAGGGGAGTGGGTACAGGCTCAGTAGTCAGAGAAGTAAAAAATTACAAAAACAGGAAGGAGGATTGTTCCATGGAAACCCCCCTTGGGTTTGCTGGCTTCTACAAGTTAGGCTTCTAACCTACTGCAGAGACTGGGAGACAGGGGTCCTATCTTCAGGTGTTGTCTGGAACAACCAATAAATTTTTTGGCAGACTTGAGGTTTTCTCAGGCAGGCCCTTCACATGGGGCTGGGGTCATTCTAGGGATGTGGCCTTGTGCTGCTAGAAACCATGTTTATGTTTTATTTAAAGCTTTATCAGCTAAGGCTGAAGCCTAGTTGAGAAAGGGCTCAGAGGAGCTTGACTAGTTTTCTCAAGGAGAGAATCTTTGTTACTACTTTGAGGATAAATTAGAAAAATGGACCTAAATTTTTCAGCAAAATTTCTGATACAAGTAACCTCCCCCAGATATTAGCTATTTTAAATCACACTTGCCAATTTTACTTTCTTAGCCATTAAGTTTTTAGCTATTTAATTTTATTAGCAAGACACTGTGTTAGAAAACAGAACTTAACTACAGTAAGGAAACATAAAATATATAAATGAAATACATTACGCCAATCAACCAACATTTCTTTTGCTTCAGAGTTAAAATGAAAAGACAAAAATAAATTCCTCTATTAGAAACTAACTTCTCATGAATGGCTTTCTTATTCCCTTAGCTTTTATAATTATGATTCATATAATAGCAATTCATTCCTTTATTAGATTATTAGTGGTATTCTTTTGATTGATTGGAATGTTTTAACCACTAAATATTTTAATTGTGCTCCACAGCTTTTTAAAATAATTGTTCTTTTTGGAATCATTACTAGGGGTCAAGGGATTGCATACCTTAAAAGACAAATCTTTACAAAATTACAAATCCTGCATATGCTATAAAAATACCATCATTTTAAAACAACAAAGGGAAATAAGATTATTAAATCCTGTTTTCAGAAACAATATGTGATGATGAGCAGTGCTGAGCAAATCATTGAATTCCTCCTTTTGCTCTCAAACAACAAAATAATAACAATTTGCCAGGTGATTGAGGCACTGTCATTACATTCTCATTTCATTCCTAAATTCAAATTAAGCTCCTACAAAAAATATAAAACTCTGAAACTAAAATTGAAATTCATGCCAATATATATTTATAACTCTATAGTATATTTTTTAACACTTTTGAATTCTTCCTTTAGTATCTTCAACACAAAGAAAGTTCTCTATAAATGATTTTGTAACCTCTAATAGAATCATAAAATGTAATAGAATCATGTCACATATTTATGTCTTTGGAAGGATTGGGGGTCATCTAGCTCAACTCTTCTATTTACAGATGAGGAAACTGGAGGCAAGGAAGGTTAAGTGCTTTGCTTAAGGCCAGCCACATTCTCTGAGCTAGGTTTTCTGGTTCCCAGCTCACTGATTTTCTTGCCCTCTCTACTGTGTTAGTGCTCTCTATCTCTTTTTCATTTTTTTCCTTACTTGACTTTTGCTTTGTTTATGCATCTTAGCATTTTTTCTCTGTGCTTTCTAGGGAAAGAAACCAACAATATTTGTTTACTACAGTAAAAATTTTGGACTACAAACATTTAAAATGTGTAGAAAGTGCCTGCAGCCCTAAAGCAAGGGTATGCTGCATCACACTGAAGAAATGCATTTCCTATGCAAGGTCTATGCATACATATACCAGAAAACAGTGCTTGCATTAAATGCCAAAAGTAACAGTAAAGCCTTCATTCTTCATTAGATGATTTCAAGACCTTTACTCTCTTCCAGATTTCTTATCTGCTCCTTATCCTCTCCAGCACAACTATCTTAGCTTTCAAACATGATATATTGAAGATAACATTACTTAAAAACAAAAAAAAAATCTTTAACAGATTCTCAAACAAAAATAAACCTCACAAACTCATTAACTGGGCATTGAAGTCCCTTTGGGCTGTTACCTCTATCTTTAGGTTCATCTCACCTCTTTGGCTCCCTATCACCCTAGAGTAAAGCCAAGAGTTTCCTTGCCATTCCCAACATAGTTGTTCCCTTTTCCACATGTATGGTTTCCCTTTCCACTGCTGAGATTCTGTTCATTCATTCATTCATTCAACTTTTGCTTTCTTGAATTTTCTGGATATTCTTTTTTTTTTGGTGGTGTCAGATATATTTTACTTATTAATTTATTTTTTGAATTGAAACATAACTGATTATACATATATATGGGATAGAGGGTTGACTGTCAGTATTTGTGAACAGTGTATGATGATCAAACCAATATTATTAGCATGTTCATCATTACAAATCAGAATTATTCTTTATGACCCTTACCCCATTACTCTGTAACACCCTTTCCTTTCCCTTTTCCCACCTGTAGTAACTATAAGTCTTCTCTGCTTCTGAAAGTTCAACATTTTATTGTGGTCTTCCTTCCTTCCTTCCTTCCTTCCTTCCTTCCTTCCTTCCTTCCTTCCTTCCTTCCTTCCTTCCTTCCTTCCTTCTTTCCTCCCTCCCTCCCTTCCTTTCTTCCTCTCTCTCTCACATCATCTTTCTTAGTTTCCACTTAAGAGTGAGTACATGTGTCATTTCTCCTTCTGTGCCTGATGCATCTCATATAACATAATTTTCTCCAAGATCATCCATATTACTGCGAATGACAGAATTTCATCCTTTTTCATGGCTGAGCACTATTCCATGGTGTATATATACCACATTTTCCTTATCTAGTCATCCATCGATGGACATTTATGTTAATTCCATATCATGGCTATTGTAAATAGAGCTGCAATGAACATGGGGGATAGACCTACAAAAAAAACTGTAAAACTATAAAAAAACCCTATAAAACTACTAAAGGAAAACATCAGGGAAACACTTCAGAATGAAAGATTGGCCAAAGACTTTATGAATAAGACCCCAAAAGCATAAGCAACAAAAGAAAAAAGTAAACAAATAGGATTATATCAAACTAAAAAGCTTCTGCACAGCAAAGGAAACAATCAACAGAGTGAAAAGACAACATACAGAATGGAAGAAAATATTTTCAAATTGTACATCTGACAAAGGATTAATATCTAGAATATATAAGGAATGCAAGCAACTACACAGTAAAAAAACAAATAACCTAATTAAAAAAATGGGCAAAGAAGCTGAATAGACATTTTTCATGGAAGACATACAAATGGCCAACAGGTACTTGAAAAATATTCATCACTAATCAACAGGGAAATGCAAATCAAAACCACACTGAGATATCATTTCACCTGAGTGAGACTGGCTATTATCTAAAAGATGGAGAATAAAAAATGCTGGAGAGGATGTGGAGTAAAGGGAACTCTTCTACACTGTTTGTGGGACTGTAAATCAGTACAGCCATTATGGAAAACAGTATGAGGGTTCCTCAAACAGCTACAGATAGAACTAGCCTATGATCCAGCAATTGATCTGATGGATTGAGTGTCTTCTTTGAGTTTCTCTGTGCCTCCAGAAAGTTAAAAACTCTACATACTAATATTTTTCTAATAATGATTATCTTTAATATTTTTTCTTTTTTAACATTTTTATAAGAATTGAATATATAGAAAGTAACATTTGTAGCATATTGTTCAAATATAAAGAATAAAAGTGAAACAAATACCCATTTTCTCACTATCCATCTTATGAAAAAAACAAAAATCTGCACAAAAGCTTGAGGCTTCTGAAGGTCCATTACAGATCTCGTTCTCTTTACCTACCCACAGAAGTAAACACTCATTTAATATATTATCCAATTTTTAAAAATATATTTTTACCACATGTGGTTGTATCACTAAACGAGATGTCTGGTTTTGCATCATTTTGAAATTCACAGTAATGGAACCATACTGAGTCTTCTAACATGCTTTTTCCTCTCACTCTTCTGTTCCTGACACACATCCATTTGATGTATGATAGCATAATTTATTTCCATACCTTAGAGGATTATTAAAGCAAATGTACTTCACAGGGCCTGGTTTTCCAAAGCCTTGCAGTTTCAAATATTGACCATGTGGAGGACTGGAAATTTTCCTCAGGCTATAAAGTCTCTGGTGTAAGATAAAGTTTTGCAGCACAGCATGGTTGCTGGCTCAAAGACAGACTAGTTACTGATTAATATGTAAAGATACTGGGAAATTGCTTTAAGAAGGAATGTTTGCTAAGATCAAGCTTTTGTTGGTGGATCACTTAATTGTCTAATGGAATGTCATCTGACTTGTTTCACTGAGAGTTGCCAGCCTATATTGTTAAACTATAGCCCCACCTATGTTCTCTTCCTGTAACTTCCTGGTCTGGAAAATGAATGCAGGCAGAGAACCCCAATTCGGGGTTAATTTCCCAAGGAAGGGATGCTTCTCGCTTGAGGATTCCAGGGAAGTTAACCACTTCGAGACTTCTCACTGCTCAGGAGAGATGGGCTTTGAGTAACCCTTTCTGGCTCCATCACCCAGGGGAAGTGGGGTGGCAAATCCGTGGGGGGCAAAGCAACAAAATGGTGCCCTGTGTGGGGATATTCTCCACGGATTGGAGACTGACTTGCCAAGCATTGGAGAGGAAAAGGATGTGCAATTCATCCCAGCAAAGGAGTCCCTAATAAGGGAGATGCCTCCCAGTAAGGGAATCACAGGCAACTTTCGATTAGCGATTGCACTCCTGCGGCAGTTCAAATTAAGTCTTTTCAACCCTGGAGATATTTTTTCCTTCTTTTTACTTTTAAAATATGGGTAATTTGTTAACAAAAGGGGAGACTGAACATACATTACAACTCCAATGTCCCCTTAAAGCATCAGGTTGTAAGTAACTGAATTGCAGCTTGTAAAACTGTTAGTGGATATTAAACAACCATGTCCTTGATACCTCAAGGAAGGGAAACTTAACATAAAAATTTGGGGACAAATTGGTCACTGGTTAATTATACGATGGGTCTCATTAAGTCTTCCCACCTAACAACTAGGAATCTATGTCAAGTTACTCTGAGACTTATCCAAGACCTTAACAAAAAATTAAGACATGTTTATGTCACCAAACAAGGACAAAACTTAATCTTTGCCAGTGACTAAGAAAACTTTAACTTGGACAATCTAAAGTAAAATAAGTTCATATTTCTTTACAGTGTTGGTATTGTTTGAGCATGCTTTTCTTCCTTATCTGCACATTGTTTCTCTCCACTCTTAAAAGCAGTGGTTCTTTTCTTAACTGTATGTACTATTCTTTTTCTCTGAAGACTCTGGAGTTTTATGAAGAAAAGCAGTCATGGAGCCAACCAGACCACTTTTGGGTCTACTGTTCTTCTCCTAAAAAACTCAAGAGTCAAATGGTTTCATCTCTGATTGGTGGTTCAGCTCTTGAGCTCAAGAACCCATTTAAGAAAGAAAAACTAGGCTAAAATCTACCTGTTTAACTAGATGGTCTCAGATTTTCTGGCATCCACCTGGTTATCTAAACAGACTTCTAAATTCTCTTCTGGTCTCATCTATGTATTTCTTCACAAAATCCTATGGTAGAATTCTATGCTATTTCCTTAAAGGAAGAGAGTCTTCTCTGCATCTTCTTGAAAAGGCTTGCATACTTTTCTTTATAATGTAAATGTGTTATCTCGCTTTCTTTAAGGCAAGGTGAGGCCTCACCAATAAGTCTTTTGGAAATAACACAATCTAAACCTGTCTTTTTCACTAGTGAGCTTTATTTTTTACATCTTGAACAAAACCTATAAGATCCTTGTTTGTTCTTGTTGTTTATGTCTGCATGTGTGCATGTGTAAGCTGTATGTTATGTCTATATGTTCATGTCTGTTTGTGTAATTATGTTATATGCAAGGTACCAAATTGGCTTATAATTAATGCATGCTCATTAAGTAAATAAGTATACTTTTCAAGTTCATGTGACTTAAATCTTCTAAAGTTTTGATAAATATATTTGCAAAATTTGATTCCAACCTTTTACCTGAATTTTTCTCTAGGTCAATATGTCTCCTTGTTATCTCAGCTCTGCCTCCTGGCCATGCTTGAGAAACAATATCTTTTATGTATATACTGCCCTCTGTCTTAAGCTCCACATGGCTCCAAATGCCACATGAAAACCCAGGACCTGAAAGGGCTAGTGAAAAGAAACCTATGCCAAATATCGCATAGGCCATAGTTAGCACTAACTGATAAGGGTATAGATCTAATACATCAAGTTTTTGGCTGGGAAACCATAAATATGTATTTGGAAAATATAGCTAAAACTCAAACTGGGCTTTGTATAACTTGCTCTGATAAATGGATGCTTATTTAATAACCTGTATGTGTAAAAATGTTCTTGTCAGCACACATCTCCAACTGAGTTTACTAATCAAACAGGATTACTAGAGGTCCTTTCACTTGACTGCTCTTAATGCAAAATTGTAAAAGGTTTTCTTTGTCCCTTAGAATACTGATTTAAAAAACTTATTTCATGATAAGTTCTTGTGCTTTCTGCCTTTAAAACCCTTTGTCACTTTGGTTTTATTTTTTGTAGTAATTTGTGATCTTATTCAACTAAATGTTTTAAGCCTTTTGTTATTTAACAAAATTTTACAAAACCAAATTCTGAAAGCTCAACATTTTAACTTTAACTTTGAGGAATTCCAAGGGCCCTGGAGTTTTTCAAAGGATATATATATAAAAGACTTATCAAAACTAATTGGCTTATTTAATAAATTAGACTATATGGGAAAGCATTGTCAGTACTGAAGGTGTTATGGATATGTGTTCCAAAATCTTGTAAGGTCCTCAATTATCTGTGTCTTGATATAAATGCTACTGGTTATAATCTTGGTTTAAATTATAATTTTAAAATGTTATGTCTTCAAATATTTCATGACAAAAAACTCTGATAGGTACAGTTTCCACCGAACTTTGAGTTCATAGCTTTAAAGTTCCAAAATTTTAATAAAAAAACTGATGGGTTTGTGAAGTTTTTCACAAAGGTCCAAACAGCAAAAGTTAGTTAGTAAACTAATTAAAAAGAAATATGGGTTTTTACAATTTCTTTATTTTAAAACACTGCTGGTTCTCCGAATGTTTTCCAGATGTAAGAAAACTCTCTCTCTCTCTCTCTCTCTCTTAAGCTATCTATAACTAACAGTTTTGTAAAATGTCATTTAAAAACAGAGATAAAAGTATTTGTTTTCTCCCTATTTGATCCCCCCCAAATTTACTAACTTTAAGTATCCTTATGATTATTATGGCAATGTGGCTATTTTTATAAGTTCAATGAAAATTAACTCTCTCTTTATAACAGGATATAATTTAGAACTTTGGATATAAGATAGTATGTACCATTTCTAAGTTCTGACCCCTCTTTCATGTTGCCTGAATTTGGCCTAACTATTGCTTCATCCTGCTGCTCATCTTCCCCCCCGAACATGGGACAGATCACTGAAAGAAAGTGAGCCGAGATGCTTCTTTCAATCACCACCTGGGAAAAAGACTTCCCAACACCGAGAGATTTATACAAAGAAAAGTAAAACCTTTTCAATCTAGATATTGATCATCAATGCTTCTATGAGGAATGCCTTGATCATAAAGGGGGAAATAATGTCTTCTCTACAAAAGCAGTTCTCTAAATTTCCCTGGCCTTAAAAACGGTGTTTGTAACTTGGATGAGACATCCTGTTCTTAAACTAAAGACTTGTAATTGATCAAAAATTTTACAAAAGACTAGATGCTTTGGAAGCAGTTATGTCCTGGACATTAACAAACTCTCTGGACTCAGTGTCCACTATTATATGGAGCAGAATCCCTTTCCAGAGTTTCAACAATTGTAATTACACCCAGTTTACAGCACCTGGAATGATGCCACTGCAGCCGCCCTGAGAGATGATGACATCCTCAGTTCTCACCTGAAGTAAGTTAAAAGGACTTGCGGTGCTAGATTATACCAACTTTGCTTTAAATGCTTTTGTCTTAACTGTGCCAACCTGACCTATATCTCTTGCTTTTTCTTTTAAATAAATAAAATGGGGGGAGATGTAGAGGATTCTTACAGCAAATGTACTTCACAGGGCCTGGTTTTCCAAAGCCTTGCAGTTTCAATTATTGACCTTGTGGAGGACTGGAAATTTTCCTCAGGCTATAAAGTCTCTGGTGTAAGATAAAGATTTGTGGCATAGCAAGGTTGCTGGCTCAAAGACAGACTAGTTACTGATTTTTATGTAAAGATACTGAGAAATTGCTATAAGAAGGGAATGTTTGCTAGATCAAGCTTTTGTTGGTGGATCACTTAATTGTCTAATGGAATGTGATCTGACTTGTTTCACTGAAAATTACCAGCCTATATTGTTAAACTATAACCCCACCTATGTTCTCTTCTTGTAACTTCCTGGTCTGGAAAATGAATGCAGGAAGAGAACCCCAATTCAGGGTTAATTTCCCAAGGAAGGGATTCCTCTTGCTTGAGGATTCTGCAGACGTTAACCACTTTGGGCTTCTCACTGCTCAGAAGAGATGGGCTTTGAGAAATCCTTTGCAGCTCCATCATCCAGGGGAAGTGTGGTGACAAATCCGTGGGGGGAAAAGCAACACTACACTATATTTTACTGTAGCATATGACTATACTACAACTTATTTATCCACTCTCCAATTGATATGTTTATTTATAGTAAACACTACAAATTATCGCATTCAATACCTATTTTCTATCTCCTATGGCCTGCCTTAGCATATGGTGAGACTGGAAACCTCAGAACCGTAGTTTCCAGATGCTTTTATAGTTATGAAATTGAATGGAATTTTGGCTTTTTGTATTGCTAATATATTATAATACATAGTATGTATTTTACTCTATCTTTTTTCATATAATTTAAGATATATTATTTTTATTAAAAGCTATTGACAATTTTTTTCCTAAAATTTTTGCATGTGTATGTTGTTGTCCATTTTGTTGCTTCTTTTGTAGTTACCTTTTAGTTACTTTTGAAGTTAGTACTTGTCATATGGGTAGTTATTTTTGGCTTATGAGTTTATTTTCCCTGTTAGCCATAGTTTGTTAGCATTACATTGTTTACTTGAAATCTTTCTGTTTTTTAAATGTAAGCATTTATTGCAGTTAAATTCCCTCTTAGTACTGTTTTGAAGTATTACACAGGTTTTGGTATGAAATCTTTATTTCCATTGGTTTCTAGAAATTTTTTGATTTCCTGTTTAATTTCTTCTTGCACCCATAGGTCATTCAAGAGCCTGTTGTTTAGTTTTCATGTATTTGTATAGTGTCCTGAGTTTCTCTTGTAATTAATTTCTAGCTTTAATCTGCTGTGGTCCAAAAAGATTCTTGAGATGATTTCATTTTTTTTAAAGTTGTTGAGATTTGATTTGTAAGCTAAAATGTGGTCTATCCTGGAGAATGTTCCAGGTGCTGATGAGAAGAATTTATATTCTGTAGTTTTTGGATGAAATATTCTGTATATATCTGCCAGTCCAATTGGTCTAAAGTGTAGTTTAAATCCTGTGTTTTCTGTTGATTTATTGTGCATCTAGATGATCTGTCCAATGCTGAGAGAGGGTTGTTCAATTCTCTCACTATTATCATGTTTGGGTCTATCTCTTTCCTTAGGTCTGATAGTGTTTGTTTTATATGTCTGAGTGCTCTGATACATATTTATGATTATTATGTCTTCTTGCTGAACAGATCCCTTATTAATTATATAGCAGCATTCTCTGTCTCCTTTTATGATTTTTGGTTAAAAGACTATTTTATCCAATATGAAAATAGCTACTCTGCTTGTTTTTGTTGTCCTTTTGGATGGTATATCTTTTTCTATCCCTTCACTATTAGTCTGTGTGCATATTTACTGGTGAGGTGTGTCTTTTCAAGAGAACATATAGTTGGGTCTTGCTTTTTAATCAAATTTGTCAGTCTGTGTCTTTCGGGTTGGGAGTTTAACACATTTACATTTGGGGATATAATTGAGAGGTATTACCTTATCTTACTCCTGGCATTTTATTGCTTTTTGTTTAAATGCTGTAAATACCTTCTGTGCCTTTCTTCCTCTTTTATTATTCATCTTCCATGTTTGTTGTTTTTTTGAAGCAGTATTACTTAGTTTCTTTTCTCTTTCTCTTTTGTATTTGTGTTGTACTAGTGGGTTTTGTTTTTCTTGTGTACTCATGGTAGTGATTTTTATTTTTCAGATTCCAGATGCAGGATTATCTTGAGAATTCCTTGCAGGGCTGGTCTTGTAGTGACAAACTCCCACAATTTTTGTTTGTCTCGGAAATAGAGTATTTCTCCAGCTTTTCTGAAGGATAGCCTTGCTGAGTAGCATAGTCTCGAATGCAAGTTTTTTTTTTCTTTTAACATTTTGAATATATGATCCCATTTTCTTCTTCCCTGTAGAGTTTCTCTTGAAAAGTCTGCTGTTAGTCTGATGGGGGCTCCCTTATAAGTGACTTGAGATTTTTCTCTTGTTGCTTTTAGGATTCTCTGTCTTTGTCTTTGAGCTTTTCCAATTTGACGATAATGTATTGTGAAGAGTATCTTTTTGGATTGAATCTGGGGAATCTTTGAGCTTCCTGGATCTGAAGGTCTGTGTCTTGTCCTCTATCTGGGAAGTTTCCGGTTATTATATCATTGAACAGATTTTTCAGTGCCTTTCCCTTCCCCTTCCATACTCCATGTTTTTGTGCTTAAGGTTGTCTGCTATCTCTCTGAAAAGATCTTCATTTTTAAAAATTCTTTATTTTTTTGGCTGCCTGGGTTATTTCATAAGGACTCTCTTCAAATTCAGAAGTTCTTTCTTCTATTTGCTCTAATATGTTACTCAAACTCTCAGTTGTGTTTCTTATTTAATTGAATGAGTCTTTCAGTTCCAAGAGCTCTGCTACATCCTCTTTTAAGGTATTTATCTCTTTGTAAATTTCCTCCTTCACATCATGGATATTTTTTCCTGTTTCATGTGTTGTCTACCTGAGTCTTCTCTCATGTCATTGAGTTTCCTTAAGACAGTTACTCAGAATTCCTTTTCAGTCATTTCAAGGTTTTCCTTTTCTGTAGAGTCTGGAACTTAAGAACTACTATATTCCTTTGGCAGTGTCACATTTTCTTTCTGCTTTTATACATATCTATGTATAAAAGTTGCTTCTTCTACTCTGCAGTGGACTTTGAGGAGAACAGACTTCCTCCTCTTTTTCCAGGTTCCTCTAGTGACTCTCCTTGTGCTAATTCAATTGAATATGCAATGGGCCACCTTCACGGTGGTCATGACTGCTACTGTGATGGTAAACTGTCTTTGGAGCAGTTGATACTGTGGAAGCTGCTGTTGTGTACCACCTTTGCAGAAATGGTGTGGGGCTTCCCCAGTTGTGGTGGTGCTGGCTCCTGCCTCCTGTGCTGATTAAATATTTTCTAATGCCTAAGAGTTATCATCTTGAACTTAATGCAAATTTGAACATCTAATTTGGCTTTGATCATAAACTAAATGCTACCATACTCCATTATTCTTCTAAAATAAACATCCCTTCTCATTAAAATTATACTCTTAATTTATCTTCTGTATATAAAACTTTAAAAATACCAGATTTAAAAGAAAAATTAAAACCTATTATCAAACACCTATTCTTTCTCTTCCATTACCAATAATAATGTAAACCCTTTTTCGTGCAACTTTATATATTTGTTAATTCAGGAAAACAAATACATTGCTGCTAGTTTTATTTACTTACAAACATTTTTTGTGCTGACCAGAAAGATTACCTATCTTTTTACCCCCCCCCCCCCCCCGAATCAGGTCCAAAATCCCACTTGAATGTGTTCATTCTTTTTTTTTTTTTAATTTTGCAGCTTCAAAAGTAAATGTAAACAATTCTCAATTTTGCTAATTATTCTTACCAGGAACATGAAAACTTCCCAAGTTCCCCTAGTGACCATTACTTGGGATTTTCTTTGAAGAATTAAAAAAAAAATCCTTCTAAATGTCTGTGAAAAATGATAGTTATATTCTGTTCTCTAATTTCTTTATTACTTCATTACAATGATGTCTTCTTATCAAACTTGGAAAGAATGCTTTCAACATTTCCCAAAAGTATGATGTTACTCTACATTGGGGAGATTTTCCTCTAGTGTGCTAGAAGATAATATCATGAATGGTTGTTTGTAAATCTTCTTCAATTTCGTTTGTAGAAAATGAATTTATTTCACCTCTTTTTTTATTTTATTGAGGTAAAATATACATGACACAAAATTAACTATATTAAAGTGAACAATTCAGTGGCATTTAGTACATTTACAATGTTGCACAACCATTAGTTCTATCAAGTTTCAAAACATTTTATTTCCATTTTTGAAGGATATTTTGTGGGTATAATATTCTTAGCAGTTTCACTACCCCTCACCCCCAGAGTCCTTTGATGATATAATATTGTCTTCTGACTCTCAGTGTGTTTATCCTTTGAAGGTGATTTGTTTTCTCTGTCTGGGTACATATAATATTTTATCTTCATCTTTTTTTTTTCTGTAGTTTTACTATTATGTGTTTAGGTTTAGTTTTGTATGTAATTATCTTGCCTTAGAATTCTAAAATCAGATGCTTGATATCTTCTTCATAAGTTTTGGATAATTGTTAGCCATTATTTTTATTCAAATATTGCTTTTTCTTCATGTTCTCTCTTTTCTCCTTTGGAATTCCTACACCTATGTTTAGCCCTTAAGTTCTTTTGGTATTTTACATTTTACTTTTTTCCTCTATGCTCCTTTTCCGTATTTTCTCTGAGCCATCCCAATTCACTAGTTCTCTAATCATGAGAAATTTGCTTGTAGGTACATTAATATAATTCTTACTTCAGCTATTACATTTTTAATTTTAATTTTTAGAAATTCCATTGAATCACTTAAAATTTTCAGGTTTTGGCTTAAATTTTCAATCACTTTGTTTTTTCCTTGAACAGAATAGCAATAATTATTTTTAACCTGTGTCTGAAAACTATTATTTGGAAGCCCTTGGGGTTTGTTCTATTGCCTTTTATTTGTCACGGATTTTTTCACATTGTTTTGTACCTTAAAATGCCTGTACATTTAAATATTTTATATATGTATATACCCCCACACATGTATATAATGCAATTATGAAAAAAAAAATAAAATTTGTGTTTTCTTCTGTCAGAGACAGAAGGGGTACCTGTTAGTGGCATTAGAAATGCCAGATTACTATAGTCTAATCAGAGAGTGAAATGATTTAAAGCTGGGCTTCAGCACATTCAAAGTTCAGGTTTTAATAACTTCTAACCCCAAACCTGGGGAGAGGCTTTATCAGACACTGCCCTCTTTCCTAGGTTTTTTATTTTAATTGTTTTCATATTTGCCTGTAAATCTGTGGAAACTACTGCTCAGTTACTCCACATCTGCTGCTTCTTTTAGAACTGCCAGATACATGTAGGAGAAACAGACTCATTTTTCCACATCGACTTCTTCTAGATCTTGACCCTTTTAGTCTCCACTGCCTTGCAAGTAATGCAATTCCTGTATATATAGGTATTGGTTTTTCTTGCCTTTTTAAAAAAATAGTAACCTGTCTGAGGGTTTATCCAAATTTCTTAGACCATAGTTGATGGAGGCTGAAACTTTAGAAGATAATTTTATATCTAATTGAATTATCATTTAATACTGAGGATGAAATGAAGATATTTTCAAGTAAAATAGTAAAATACTAAAAGTTTACAAACAATAGACCCTGTTAGAGCTGAATGTGCTTCTCTAAAACTCATATGTTGAAACCTTAACCCCGAGTACCTCAGAATATGACTATATTTGAAAATATGGCTTTTAAAGAAGTGGTTAAGTTAAAATCAGGTCTTTAGGGTGGGCCTTAATTCAATGTAACTGGTGTCCTTATAAGACACAAAGGGACACTAGGGTTGTGCATAAAGAAAAGTCCACGTGAGGACACACAACAAAGGCAGCCATCCACAAGCCAAGAAGAGAAGCTTCAGAAAAAAACGAAACCTGCCAACACCTCAGTCATGAACCTCCCAACTCCAGAACTGTGGAAAAATAAATTTCTGTTGTTCTAAGTCACTTAGTATATGGTATTTTGTTGTGTCAGCCCTAGCAAATGAATATAGATCCTTACAGAGGGAAGTGCTAATACTTCTACTCCCAGACATTTTCAAATCACAGTTCACATATAAAATAATGTTTTTGCAGTGTGCTGGTATAAGTAGATGCAGATGCTCATAGCCAGAGAACAGTCCAGTGTCTCGAGCCATTCTCATCTCCATGTTCCACTAAAGGCTGAACACATCTGTAAGCCATTCACAACACCCCAACTGTGAACCTCTTTTCTAAAGGATAAACTTCAGGAAGAAGTAAAATAATCTCATAAGGAATGTCTCAAATGCAAAGGAGGAAGATTCTCTCTCTATATAAACTGAAGCCCCAGGCAGAGTTTCACAATGGTTATTGTTTTTAATCTTCCTTGAACAGAAAGACAATAATCTAAATGCCAACTTCTCGACTTCTCGCAGTGAGCCAGGCCCCAATCTCCCTTATCACTTTCACCTTCCAGCCACTATTTCCTGACTCAGCACATGAATTTTAACAAGTTGTGAGGATAGGTCTGTGACTACAGCTCCATCCTCTGCTTTGAGTTTCTCTTCTGTAACTACAAAGATTTTTTAATCTTATGTTTGATCTGAGCTTTATTTTTCTCATTTTCTCTTTTTAAATTTTATTTATCACTACCATGTCTTTTGAACACAGGTAATGTACTGCAAGTATGAACAGATATAGTCCAAGATAGATATTACTCAGTTTCCATGTTACTCTGCCTAAAATATTGTCTTATGAGTGCTGCATGAGGACTCATGTATATAAATAGCTTTAAGGTGCATGAAAACACCTGAAATTTAATTGTACACTTGAAAATTTGACACTACTAAAACCATTGAGGGCGTTGACAACATGCCCTGAGGTGAAAGCCCAACCGAGCAGGTAGGTGACACCTCCACCAGACCCCACCCCCAGCCTGGGTGAGTGCCTGCCAACCAGAGAGGTGCCCCTGGAGAGGCCTGAGACCTGCGGTGACCACACATCTTGAGGCAAAAGCACAACCGAGCAGGTAGCTGCTTCTGCTGGACCACACCCCCAGCCCAGATGAGTGCATGCTGACCAGAGAGGCCCCCTCGAGAGGCCTGAGGGCCATGGCAATCATGTGCCCCAAGGTGCCCACGTGGGAACAGGTAGGCACCGCTGCTGGACTCCCAGCCCAATCCAGTCCCCATGGCCCAGAGAGGCCCAAACCTTCCACCCACAGGCACTGAGGCAGCCGTGCCAAATTGGCAGTCCTGGCAGGATCCTAGCCAGACAATAGTGTCAAATGAGTGGACTGTAAAATCCTTTACCACAATGACTAAACACCAAAGGAAAGATATCAGAAATATGAAAAATCAAGAAAGTACACCACCAAAGGGTAATAACTCTCAAGCTCTAGATCCTATAGAACAAGAAGCCCTTGAAATGACAGACAAGGAATTTGAGTGATAATTCTAAGGAAACTAAATGAGATACAAGAAAACTCAGCTAGACAACATGATCAAATGAGGAAAAGTACAAAGGACCCGAAGGAAGAAATATACAAGGGAATGAATGTAGCAGAGCTTGCCAAGCTGAAGAATGCATTCAATGAAATAAAAAACACAACAGAGAGTTTAACTAGCAGGCTTGCAGAAGCAGAAGAGAACTTATGACCTTGAAGATAGGCTGTTTTGAAATAAAACTGGGAGACAAAAAAAAAAAAAAAAAGAAAGAAAGAAAGAAAAAGAAAGAAGAATTTAAAACATTGAAGGAAATCTAAGAGAGATATTAGACCACTTTAAGCACTCAAATATCCAAGTCATGGGTATTCCAGAAGGGTAGGAAAAAGGAGATTACATTGAAAACATATTCAAGAAAATAATGGCAGAAAACTTCCCAGATATAAGAAAAGACACAGATCTTCAGATTCAGGGAGATCAAAAATCTCCAAACATATTCAACTCAAAAAGGTCTCCTCCAAGACATGTTATAGTCAAATTGGCAGAACTCAAGTAAAAAGAGAGAATCTTCAAAGCGGCAAGAGAGAAGCATCAAGTCACATATAAGGGAGCTTCAATCAGACTAACATCAGACTTTTCATCACAAACCCTAAAAGCCAGAAAGGAATGGGATGATATATTCAAAATACTAAAAGACAGAGATTGCCAGCCGAGAATACTTTACCCCACGAGGCATGCTTCTGAAATGAAGGGCAAATAGTATATTCCTCAGATAAACAAAAACTGTGGGAGTTCACTACCACACAGCCACCCTTACAAGAAATTCTCAAGGGAGTACTGAGTTTGGTACCTGAAAAATAACTACCACTGCCATAAAAACTAAAGAAAAATGAAAACCCACTAGTAAAATAAAAACGCTAACAATGAAGAGAAAAAAATAAAAGTTTATCTACCACCCAAGAAACGAACAGATGCAGAAGACAAACAATAAATCAGAAAGAAAGAAACAAAAGACACTTATGACATCCAAAGAAAAATCAATAAAATGCTAGGAGTAAATCAACACTTTTCAATAACAACTCTTAATGTAAAAGGATTAAATTCCCCACTCAAAAGACACAGACTGACTGGTTTAAAAAGTTGGACCCATCTATATGCTACCTTCAAGAGACTCACCTCACCTATAAAGACACACATAGACTAAGAGTGAAATGATGGAATAAAGATATACCAGGCAAATAGAAATGAAAAACAAGCCAGAGTAGCTATTCTTAATCTGATAAAATAGACTTTAAACTAAAAACCGTAAAAAGAGATAAAGAGGGCCACCACAAACAGATAAAAGGATTTATCCATCAAGAAGACATAACAATCATAAATATATATGCTCCCAATGTCAGAGCAGCCAGATTTATAAAACAAACTCTTTTAGACCTAAAGAAATAGATAGACACTAATATCATAATAGCATGGGACCTGACCACCACACTATCAATATTGGACAGATCATCTAGGCAAAGAATCAGCAGAGAAACACAAGATCTAAACAATACTCTAGACCAGTTGGGTTTGGCAGATATCTACAGAACATTCCATCCAACAACCTCAGAAAATTCATTCTTCTCATCAGCACATGAATCATTCTCCAGGATAGATCACATGTTAGGTCACAAATCAAGTCTCAACAAATTCAAAAAAATTGGAATTATCCCATCTATTTTTTAGATCACAATGGATTAAAATTAGAAATCAATAACAAATGAAATTCTGGAAACTATACAAACACATGGAAATTAAACAGCATCCTACTTAATGACATATGGGTCCAAGAAGAAATTAAACAGGAAATCAAAAAATTTATTGAAACTAATGAAAACAGTGATACATCATACCAAAACCTGTGGGATACTGCAAAAGCAGTACTAAGGGGGAAATTATCACATTCAATGCTTACTTTGGAAGAATGGAAAAATGGCAAGTAAACAACCTAATACTTCACGTTAAAGAACTACAGACAAGAACAATCCAAACCCAAATTTAGCAGATGGAAAGAAAGCATTAAGATCAGAGCAGAACTTAATGAAATTGAAAACCAAAAAGTGATACAAAATATCAATGAATCAAAAAGTTGGTTTTTTGAAAAGATAAATAAAATTGACAAACCGTTAGCATGGATAACTAAAAAAAGAAGAGAGAAGATCAAAATAACAAAAATTACAAACAAAAAAGGTGATATTACAACTGATACCTCAGAAATACAAGAAATCATTAGTGACTACTATAAACAACCATATGCCAACAAATTTGAAAATCTGGAGGAAATGGATAAATTTATGGATGCATACAGACTACAAAAACTAAGCCAAGAAGATGCAGAAAGTCTGAACTGACCAATAACAATAAAAGAGATTGAAAGTGTTATCAGAAGGCTTCCAACAAAGAAAAGCCCAGAACTGTATGGGTTCACTGTAGAATTCTACCAAACATTCAAAGAGGAATTGACACAAATTCTCTACAAACTATTCCAAAAGATGAAATAGAGGTAATTCTCCCAAACTCATTCTGTTAGGCAAACATCACCTTGATACCAAAACCAGATAAAGATACAACAAAAAAGAAAACTACAGGCCAATATCCTTGATGAATATAGACACAAAAATCCTCAATAAAATACTAGCTAACAGAATACAGCAACACATATGCAAAATTATACACCATGATCAAGGGGAATTCATCTCAAGGATGCAAGGTTGGTTCAACATAAGCAAATCAATAAATGTGACACACCATGTCAATAAAATCAAACACAAGGGGCCGAGCCCGTGGCGCACTCGGTAGCGTGCTGCGCTGGCAGCGCGGCGACGCTCCCGCCGCGGGTTCGGATCCTATATAGGATTGGCCGGTGCACTCACTGGCTGAGTGCCGGTCACGAAAAAGACAAAAAAAAAAAAAAAAAAAAAATCAAACACAAGGACCATATGATAATCTCTATAGATGATAAAAGAGCATTTGACAAAATTCAACATTCATTCATGACAAAGACCCTCTATAAGTTAGGTATATAGGGAAAGTATCTCAACATAATTAAAGCCATATATGACAAACCCACTGCCAATATCATCCTGAATGGGGAAAAGTTGAAAGCTTTTCCTTTAAGAACAGGAACTAGACAGGGATGCCCACTCTCACCACTCCTATTCAACATAGTGTTGGAAGTACTAGCCAGAGCAATCAGAGAAGAGAAGGAAATAAAAGGCATCCAGATTGGAAAAGATGAAGTCAAACTGTCCCTGTTTGCAGATGACATGATCCTATATATCGAACAGCCTAAAGCCTATCCAAAAAAATTCTTGGAGTTGATAAATGATTTCAGCAAAGTAGCAGCATACAAAATCAACACACAAAAATCAGTAGCATTTCTTTTCTCCAATAGTGAACATGCAGAAAGGGAAATCAAGAAAGCTTGCCCATTTACAATAGCCACCAAAAAAATAAAATACTTAGGAATTGAGTTAACCAAGGAGGTGAAAAATCTCTAGAACTACAAACCACTGCTGAGAGAAATTAGAGAAGATACAAGAAGATGGAAAGATATCCCATGCTCTTGGACTGGAAGAATCAACATAGTGAAAATGTCCATACTACCCAAAGTGATATACAAATTCAATGCAATCCCCATCAAAATTCCAATGACATTTTTCTCAGAAATGGAAAAAAAACTATCCTGACATTTATATGGAATAACAAAAGACCATGCATTGCCAAAGCAATTCTGAGCAAAAAAAATAAAGCTGGAGGCATAACCCTACCTGACTTTAAACTATGCTACAAAGCCATAATAACCAAAACAGCATGGCACTGGCATAAAAACAGACACACAGATCAATGGAATAGAATAGAGAATCCAGAAATCAACCCACAAACCTACTGCCATCTGATCTTTGACAAAGGCACCAAGCCTATACACTGGGGAAGAGACTGCCTCTTCAGCAAATGGTGCAGGGATAACTGGACATCCATAACCAGGAGAATGAAACTAGACACATACCTCTCACTATATAAAAAAATCAACTCAAAATGGATTAAAGAATTAAATATACACTCTGAAACAATAAAACTTCTTAAAGAAAACATAGGAGAAACACTCCAGGAAGTGGGACTGGACACAGACTTCATGAATATGACCTCAAAAGTAGGGGCAACCAAGCGAAATTTTTTTTTTTTTTTTAAAGGGATTATATCAAGCTAAAAAGCTTCTGCACAGCAAAAGAAAGAAAAGACAAATTGTTGTTGGCGAGGCTGCAAAACGGTGCAGGCTTTATGGAAAATGGTTTGGGGGTTCCTCAAACAAGTACAGATAGATCTACCATATGACCCAGCTATTCCACTGTTAGGAATATACCCAGAGGAATGGAAATCATCATGCCAAAGGGATACCTGTACTCCAATGTTTATTGCAGCTGTATTTACAATAGCCAAGAGTTGCAACCAGCCCAAATGTCCATCATCTGATGACGGGATAAGGAAACTGTGGTACATCTACACAATTGAATACTACTCTGCTCTAAAAAATAATGAAATACTGCCATTTGTAACAACATGAATGGACCTAGAGAAAATTACATTAAGTGAAACGAGTCAGGCGCAGAAAGAGAAATACCACGTTCTCACTTATTTTTGGGAGCTAAAAATAAATAAGTCCACAATTTACTGGTGGTGGGGGAGGGAAGAAGGCACAACTATCACAATTCCTTGAAGTTGGTAGGACAAGTGAACAAATATGAGGTTGTTGGGAGGGAGGGGGGAGATGGAGCGGGAGGGAGATTTCGGTGTTGGGCCACAATAATCAACCACACTGTATATTGATTATATAAAATAAAATTTAAAAAAGAAAAAAAATGTAAAAAGTTTATGGAACAAGGATATAAAGAGAAAAATAAAGCTATTTAGTAACTATTTAGAAGACATTATTTTTATCTTGGAAAAATAAACACTAAAGTTTATTTTTTTCTGGTAAAAATTATCTTTCCAAAATATTAATGCTGTGGCTTAGATTAACTTAGTTTAAACCAGTGGTTCTCAACCTGGGCTGATTTTCCCCTCGGTATTGCAATGTCTGGAGATGTTTAGTCTTGACATGGAGTTGCTACTGGCATCTAGTGGGCAGAGGACAGGGATGCTGCTAAACATTTTTCAGTGCAGAAGACAACCAACAGCACTGAATGAAGTCAACTGGCAAATCAAATCTGTAATTTTGTTTTGTGCCAGTCCACTGGCATAACTGGCCCCAGAATAGAACTTTGTTTAGAAACATTGCCAATGCATTAAAATAATTCTCTCCCCTTTTTATAATTATTTTTTACTAGAGTAAATTCAGATTAATTTAGGACAGAATGTGCTAAACATTATCATAGAACGTATGTATTCTGAATATCCACTTCCTTCTGTTTCCTTTTTTTTTCTGCCTTTCATCCTTTATAAACCCATATTCCAAACTTAGGACCAGTTTGAATTTCTCCCAAAGAGTTCACTCTAAAAGTATTAGAGTGCTATGTAGGTGTTCTAGAAGATTTCACAGAGGGAAAGAGAAAAACATCGTATGAGACTTTTTACTTCCCGTTTTGCCCATGACAACATCAGGCATTCCCTTCTCTTAGCTCCTTTTCTACACAATACCCACAAGCTGGCTTTTCTCCACTTCTTTCCAGAATGCTTCTCCCATCCCTCTATATTATGCCACTCTGACTCACTTCCTGCCCTCCAAATTGCACAACCATACAGAAGTCCATTTCCCTAACTTTCTCGGAAGAAATGCATTGATTCAGGTCTTCTTTTCACATCCTTTAATTGAAGAATATTCATGTCCATTCTAAAAAAAATGCCAGATCCAAAATAAAAAATCCTGACCAACATACTTTCAGTTTTTATTTTTTAAATAGAATTGAACAAATTGAAGAAAAAGAATATCCTAGATCTTTGTAGGGAACATGTACAATCATAATGGCTATAAAAGAGAAAATGTCAACAGATCCATACATTTACTTCTGCAAAAAAGAAAGAGGCTTCTCTTTGCTTTATAAATAAATTGTGAAAGAAATTTATTTCCAGGTAGCATATTGTCACAAAGAATAACCTCAAATGTATATGCTTAAACATTAAGATTAATTTGGTTTTACGAAAAGGCAGCATATTTACATATTTCCAACATGTTTTTGATACTAGGGTAGATAATTCACAGAAAAAACACACCTAACACACACGTGACTTACGACCAACCACTGACACAGACAAAGACACAAACATGTACACACATACTCCACACTCATAAATATATTTCTTTCAAACCGTACATTTCCTCTGCTTACTATCTTTCTTTTTTTCTATCACCCCCACTCATTTTTAGATAACTTCTATAATTCTCTGCAATATTTTCCTCTTACAGAATGGCTCACAGGATTGGCTGTGTGTTCTGCCTCTGACTTCAGTCTGTTCCTGGGTCTGGAAGTTTATTTGTGACAATGCTATTAATCCACCAGGCACAGAGTCCTTTCACTGTGTAGCTGCATCTTTCATGCCAAATGCACAGGCTTCCTCAGGTGGAAGTTCATGAGGTTGCCTGAGCTGTCATTTGTTGGTGATATTTGTCCATTTTATTTCTATTACATTAAAAAATAGATTCAAATCAAGGTTGTTTTGTCTTGTGTTTAAACATTTGTATACTTTTATCCAAGTATATTAGTATATTCTCTACTTATTTTTAAGGAAGCAATGTTATAGCCAAGAACAATAGCATACATAAAATTCTAACCATCTGTTATGCCTTTAACTGAACTATATATACCAATATTAAAGAGACCAGCAGCAATTTATAGGTTTACAAGAATGAACCTACTGCTGATAGAATAAACTGTGTGCACATTTACACAAGCATAGCACTTATTTTTCTTCAGCATTCAGGAAATTGCTGGGAAAGAGAACAAACACTTTCTAAATATTAAAAATTAAATAGAATTGAATCAAGTTCTCCAGAAATATGGGGTGATTACCTTGGACTTCATGTTGCTTTTCACCATTTCAGACATGGAGAATATCCCTGTATGAGGCTTTATTAATGTAATTCTTTCCATTTGCTATATGTAATTATAAATTGGTCAAATTCACTTTGTAGAATTTTATATAGATATATTGCTGGGATGCAATCTCTCACAAAGCAAGTATCCATTATTTATCATCCATGTCTCTAAGCATGGAGCTACTGCAGAGGCTTTCTCTCAATAAATGCCCAAATGGAAGGTTATTGTTTAGGTGCATCAGTCATACTGCACTCTCTTGACCTTATGTTATTTTGGGGGTGCTACAGTTAGATAGTGGAATAATGCCAGCTTCTAGTTAGATCAAAACATTTTAAAGAGAAAAGGTATGATTTATGAAGTAGATATTAAAAATGTGCCATCCATTTATGGCCCAAAATATAAAGTAGTATTTGTGTTCCACAGAGAAATCTGTGATTAGGCCAATCCCTAGACTGATGTTTATTTATCTTGCCACTTAATTTCGTGGCAAGTTATCACCTCTCAAATAGTGCTGATGAAAAGAAACCAAATGTATTTTTTCTTTATATCTTTAATAGCTGAGTTTTACCCAAGCTGATTTGAATTTGTTTCCTCTCTAAATTGTAAGTTTAGTTGCAATTTCTAGCATCAATATTATTGGTTATATGCAGTGTTTGCTTGATCACTACATCTTGAAATTTTCTCTGGTGGACATGGATGCTGGCATACTGGGATCCGTACCACAGAGAATTTCTGATGTCCTAAGGAATGCTAATCAAGCAATTTGTGGAGCAGATGTTATTTCCACATATGGCTTAGAAAGGCTGTGATCTCTATGATCGAGGCATTGTACCTATAGCTAACAGGCTATGATTTTAAAGTAGACAAATTTTTTATGCTTTATTTTTATAGACACATTAAATTATATATACAAGAGGTTTCTAGAGCACACTTTTTCTCACAGAGCATTAGAAAGTTTTTAGTGTACCTTTGCTTCTTAAAAAATTACCAATGTTATAATTTTAGGAAAATTACCCTTTAATTGTAATTGCTTCTTTGAAACATTACATGTAGAATGAAAATTGTTTTAATGGGCAATGCATACCATCAAGATCTCATTTTAGAAATCTGTATTGAATAAAGCTCACTTGCCAATATTGTTCATATAAATTTTATTTTGGAGAATTAAATTTTTAAATTAAAAAAAATTCCTTGCATTCATAATTACGGGAGAAAGCCCACTGATATGAATGAAAGATAAAAATTTAAATAAAAATATAGACCAAGTACAGACTTCTGCTTTCTTTATTATATAGTGTATCTATTACTGACTGTATTCCGAATTGTGTTCTGGTATTAGCAGTAGTGGTAAGAGAAGTTCTTACTTCAGTTAAAATATGACCCATGAACCATACAAAAGGTACATATTTATACTTTCTCTGACCACATTTTGTCTGAAGACAGCACAAGAAAAACAGGCCTGCTATTCGTATTTGCAAGACCTGCTACAAGATTACAAATGGAGGTCCACATTTCAAATTTACAGGGCTAGCTAACAAACTGCTAAATAAAATATGTTATATCCTTCTCCCTTGATAAAAATACCTTTGCATTGACCAGGTGACAAGTATGTGTAAAGCTCTAGTTTTTATAGACCTAAAAGTTAGCAAAATGCTACCATATTTAAATCTTATTTCAGATTGGGGTTTCAGTGATAC
Organism: Cynocephalus volans; assembly: GCF_027409185.1. NCBI lineage: Eukaryota > Metazoa > Chordata > Mammalia > Dermoptera > Cynocephalidae > Cynocephalus > Cynocephalus volans. The sequence continues at coordinate 106,137,058 of NC_084461.1, forward strand.
TAATGTTAATAGTAAAATATAAATAAGCATGCAATATTCATATATAGATATATACACATATATATTCTATAAAATTAAATTTTCTTGTCTTGATTAGATTCCACCATTTAATCTGCATTTCATAGTGCACTCTACCTTCCTATCAGCTTTGCCTGGTATCCTCAGGTTTTAAACACATTTGATCAATTTCTCTAGAGAGTGAAATTTGTTCCAGAATTCTTTTGCAGTCGAAGCAGGGTTAGAATGTTACAGGTTTGGGACTGTAAATATTCTCACTTTTGAACTCTGCTCTAGTTGCTGGTCTCTAAAGGTACCTGTTACCTCCAATTGCTGAGTAATTCCAAGATTTTTAAAAAATACATACAGCAAGGCGTTTTATATTTTGATATAAAATAGTTCTATTTTTGTTAATTTCAAGTGACCTGTAATTTGTTTTGATGTTCTCTTTGATTCAAGAATTATTTACAGAAGTCTTGATTTCCAAGTGGTTAATTTTGAAATAGTTATACATAGAAGTAAAGATTGAGGTAGGATGGGTGTGAGAGTAGTGGAGAAACATAGAGACCTTTGTTGTTCTGGTCTCTTCAGGTGAAAGCAGAAGAGAGGCCATTGTCTTTCAACCACATGATCTGGCAGAAATTTTGCTCATTGGAGGTACTGCTGTCCAGTTGGATCCAGTGGTCACCCAAAAGCCTCCCAAAGGTCTAAATGCAGAAAACACACAGTGCTTTAATTCTCTATATACATTAGGTATCCTCTAGTATGCCCAGGCTGGGAACTCACAGACCTTTACCCCCGAATCTGATCGACATTTCTTATTCCTCCAGCTAAATGGAAGAAAATATGGTAACTATACTATGGAGAATTCATGTCTTCAGCACCACAGATACTGTCGCCAGAATTTATCAGAAAGATTGTTTTTGTTGTATGGCACTACAGCAAAGGATGGGAGGAAAATATCTATGGCGATGAGTGCTCAGAATGCTATAAAAAGTGTCAACTGAAACACACTGGTAACTTCAAAATTGAAAAATATGGTGGAGTTGAGTTACAAATTTTGTTCTAACATAAGTACAATAAACAAAAACAAAAGAATGGCATGTTAGCAGACTCACCATTGACGATTCCTTGGAAGAGCACTATGTTGGGGACACACAGTTTTAATAACTCCAACAAAGCTAGTTGTTTCTCCACCATGGGAAAAGATTAATATTTTTGCTTTTTTTTTTTTTTTGGTTGAAAATATGTCAAAATCATTTGTCTACTATTTGGAAACATGTTGTAAAATATATACTTTAAACCACCAGGATTACATTAAATCTAGTAAAATACTCATGCTGAGATATGCAAGAGGGTGAAGACTCATTTGGAAGACTGCAAATTTGTGTCTCCCTTCTCATTTCTAAGCTTAGGCTAAAAGAGAGAAGTTGATTCAACTATTTAAATTAATATATTTATCTCATGCATATCTTTTTGAAATACAGAGTTGAATTAGTGCGAGTGAAATGCATGTTCAACTTGAACCCACATTGCTTTTTATGAAATAAAGAAATGGATTCTGAAAAATTCAATCAACTTACGTGTAATGGAAGAAGAAACACCAGACTTGTGGTGTATCATAATAAGACATATTGTATATTCATGTAAGAGCAAACATTTTTTTATTCCTGATATTTTGGGAAAATGTGAATCAGATTTAATTTCTTTTGTTGTTTTCTTCTTTTTAAAAAAGTCAGTACATATCGAATGTATCATTTCTTATTTTCATTATAATTATCTAATACCATGAGATTTGCTTTACTTTTAGTAATTTATTTTTTATAGCCTAGTTAATTTATCTAAGTGGATTTGATATTAGCTTTTGGAACAGATCCATAAAGCTTATGCTTAACATTTTAAGAAAACAGTTACTGCCAAACTCAGACAAGTGCAAGTTGTGACTCAAATTACTACCAGATGTGGAGTAGCAAAAATATCTTTCATACAAGTGTGTGTAAATGCATATCTGTGATTTTAAAATTAAAATCCATAATTAACCTCTTTTATCAACTGCCCCATGCACTATTCTCATGGTTATACTTTTCTGGAAGGGTTTGAACCTTAATTGTAAAGTGCCAGTACAATCCAAGCTAAATATGTCCTTTCTAAATGTGTTTATGCATTAAATGGATTTACTGTTATAATATCACTAACTTCCATGATAACTTGCAATTGAATACTAATGCTGAGAGTAAAAATGCAAAGCTCTTTTACATAATGAAATCTAGAATGAAATAAAATGGGGAGAGTGAGCACGACAAATAAAGTGCTTCAAAAACAGTAAGTATTTATCAACAACTACAAAGCTGAGTAATTAAAAGTTGAAGTTACAAAAAGCCAGGATCCTAAACTCTCTGGCTATAAAGAAAATCAAGTAATCATTATTGCTATGAATATCAAAACCATAATAAGTACAAATTATAAATTTGTGCAGTTCTACAAACTTAGTAATATAGTAAATATTATTTAGCCAAAAAGACTTTATTGCTTAAAGGAGTAAAGTACTCCAATCTATTCATTCTATATATGGGGAAATTGAAAGTCATCAAGGTTAATGAACTTGTCCAAGGTAACAGAACCCATTAGTGACAGACAAAAGTTTAAAAGTCAGGCATCTTAAATTAATGTCTGTCATGTGATCTTTCAACAGTACAAGCAAAGATTTCTACAAACAATTATTTTAGAACTGTGCATACAGTTAAGGGTAGACAGACCTGGTCATGTTGCTTCAGGTTTTGCTGCTTAGTAACTTCATGACCACGGTTGGTAGGTTTTATGATCTTTTGGCATCTACTTTGTGTTCTGTAATATGGTGATAATTACAAATTTTACCTGGAAGGGATTTTGTAAAAAGTAAATAAAATGATTTATTTAAATGTTTAACACAGTGATTGACACATAGTAAGTGTTGCATAAATATTGTTTGCCATCATTTATTATTGTTGTCTTGTCAGAACTTGCTAAAAATATAAAGTTGGCCTTTAAAAATGGCTTATCCCAATGGAAGTTCTGCAATTATGACTTTTAGATTCTCTCTGCTTTTCTTCCCCCTTGAGATTTCCTATCAGTCTATGCAATTTAAAATGTGCATTCACAGACAGACAATTTTATGAACAGCTCACAGTCTTTTCAGTTGAATGCTTTGACTTAGTCATTAGAGTTAAAATGATCTTAAGTGTTATTATGAATTATATTAGTACTATTACAACAAAACAAAGGACAACGTTATGTGTGTTTGGTAAACTTTGGCTGGATACCTGTTTTTTCTTTCACCTGCTTTATGCAGTTTGTCTTTAGGTTCCAACAGGTCTATTTCCTTCGGTTTTGTTAATAGTATTCTAGACCATATGCCTGGGTCAACTCAACAAATATTCTAGCTGGCTCATTTGTTTTGGGCTCCTTCCATCTCTTTTTAGTGTATTTAATACTTTACCGTCAGACCTGTCCAAAGAAATGAGTTCACAGTGAGTCCGTAATGATTGTTCTGACATTCAAGGTTTGCCATCCCTGCACTTTACAACTTATTTCCCAGACATATAACTTCCGCTCCCACGAGGCTTTGATCTCATCATCTTCCAAATACAGCAGGTACTTTTTATATTTTGGTCTTTGGTTATGCTCTTTATACTGCCAAGAATGCTCCTTTTACTAAGCTTTCCTTAGTGTTGCCGGGAATTTGTTTCTCTATTGTTTATACTGGTCTTGCTTTTACTATTTTATAACTCCTCAAAATTTGTGAGCTTCTTGAATAACTGAATAATCCTAAGGCAGCACAGACTAGTTCCTCAACTAATATTGTTCAATTGATTTACTGGAAATAAGATAGTAACTTCAGCTATGAAATGTAAAAACTATGGCAGAATATATGTGTAGAATGTGAAAGCATATGCTTTTCTGAGTATAACAAAACAGTTTTTTCAAATTAATACTCAAGCTTCATAAATTCCAATTTCCAGATTTCAGTTTACTTCAGGAATGATGTGGCAAGAATTTTGAGTCAATTCCTCATAGAGTTAAGGTTTCAGGGCAGCACATATCCTCTTCTACAAATGCATAATGCTTTTCTCACTCTATAAAGAGATGCATTATATAATTTTGGAGATTTGATAACAGATGTAGCAATGCTTTTAGACTAAGAAAGAGCTAAAAACTGACCCTAAAATTTAGAAAGGGTATTGCTAAGAGATGGAACATGTATACCCTTTCTCTTTACCAACAGTGAAACCAGTGACTTAATGTTCCCTTGTGATGATCTTCATTTAATATCTGCTGTGGAAAATGGTGCACTGGAATTGCAGCCTTACATCTTTCGATATATCTCAAGAGACCCTTCAAGCTGCCATGAAATAGTCACCAGGTGTTAATCTTAAATGTGAATATGCACCAGCCCCTGAAGTTTAACACAAAATCTGGTTAAGCAGTTCATGAAAAGTGTTCTAGAATATTTCTCCTGAAAAGTGCACTCTAAATCACACATTTTTGGTTTTAATTTTTCCCTCATATTATTAACAGGAGTACTCATGATAGATTTGTTCCAGTAAAATGACTTTAAAAGACAGAAATTAAACTTTGAATCTTACATTTTTTTATACATCTCTAAAAGTGATTTTATAACTGAAGGAGAACTAACATAAAATTTACTGACCACTTTGGATATAATTTCCTACACTTGTGTAATTTATAATCCCTGGAGGAGATGCTTAATAAGATATTAAGCTAGACTAGAATGGAAAATCAAACTGGAAGCACATTTCTCTCCTTCCCCTTTCTCCTAAACTGGAGTGTTACTATGCCACTTATATTTTTATATTCTTTGAAGCCCCTGAGGTTACACACAAAAGAGAGATTTTTTAAAAAGATTTATTCCTTTGTTAAAGTAATACATGAATAGAAAATTATTTGCATATTCATTTTGCTCGGTTGAGGCTATATTAAAAAACTAGACTTGACCTAGTTTTTATTATTTTGATGGCAAGCAAGAAAATAATATTTTCAGAATAAGAAAGTTTGCATATAGGCTGAAAGCTTTTATGATTTATTCTATTTAACTTCGCAAATCCCACATATAAAAATTCACTTTACCTGGAGTGGCTCTCATTACCTATTTACATCATGCGTAACATCATTCAGAAAAGTACACAAATCTTAAGTATATGGCTCAATAGATTTTCACAAAATCACCACATGACCACTACACAGATAAAATAATAGAACATTACCAGCACACCAGAAACCCTATGGTAACTCTTACAGTTAAAGCCTCTCCATCTTCCTCAGAATTAACCATTACCATGATTTAAAAAACATCTGTTAGTTTTGACTCAAAAATGAATTACATATAGTCAGGCATTATATAATCTTTTATGTTTGGCTTTTTTCACTTTGCATTTGTTTATGAGATTCAATTGTGTGGTTACTCTAATAGTGATTTAATTTACTCTGCTGCATAGTAATTCATTGAATAGATGTAACACAATTTATGTATTTTATTTTTGATGGATACTGGGATTGTTCCAGTTTTCAGCTGTTGCAAATAATGCTGTTATAGAGTCTTATATTTGTCTTTTGACATGGGTACATAAGCATTTCTATGGGCTACATGACTAAGAGTATAATTACTAATTCACAGGGAATGCTTATATTCAGCTTTAATAGGGACTATGAAGTAATTGTAAGTCTTTTGATTTTTAATGAATAAAGTGCCACTATATTTGGGTTTAAGCCTATCATCTTAAAAATTTCCCCTATATTCCTTAGTGCTCTGTGCTCTTTTTTTCTTTCCTTGCTTACTTTGGATCAATTCAGTGTTTTCGTTGTTGTTAATCATTCCATTTTTGCCCTTTATAGCTTTTTTTTTTTTTTTTTTTTTTTGTCTTTTTTCGTGATGGGCACTCAGCCAGTGAGTGCACCGGCCATTCCTATATAGGATCCGAACCCGCGGTGGGAGCGTCGCCGCGCTCCCAGCGCCGCACTATGCCACGGGCTCGGCCCCCCCTTTATAGCTTTTTGAAAACTATTCTTTTACTCATTTTTAGTGGTTACCTAGAAAATTACAACATCGCTTCTTGGTTTAATACAGCCCAATATCATTTAGTAATTTTACAACTTCCTATGCAACTTGTCTTTTAACACTCTAGCCTCTTGAGCTATTTTTGAAATGAATATCATAGTTCTATATCTTAAATCGCTGAATCCAACATTGTTGTCCTCATCATCACCATTATAATGAAGGATGTTCACTATGCACAGGTTACCAACTTCTCTGAGTCTGGTAAGACAGAATACCCACACCCACAAGTTACATGAAGCAGAATTATTACTTACAGATAGGCAGCAAAGGATAACAAAAGCTAGGGATTCATCATGAGCTGGTGAAAGCTTCCTGGGGCAGATGGAATCTCCTCTGTATGTGCCCCACTTGCACTGCAGCTGAAGAACCCCAGAAAGCATCCTGCTCTGGGTTTTATACCCAGGGGAATATGTCTCGCTGGGACAACATGTTGAGGCACATTTTGTTTTGTGGGGTGACTGGAACAAAGCCTGGTTTGTTCCAGCCAGTTTCTCCCTATCTCAGGATATTGCATTCCCAGCACATTCCATAGTTACTCTTGAGAACTATAAGGAAGAAAGGGGAAAGAGCTAGGTTGGTCCATGGCCACCTGGAGAACTGTCCAATCATAATCATTATTTTAGACAAGGATGTGGTTTCTATTTCTGTTCATTACGTCCTACAAATTTTTGCTTTCATTTGTAATTATTTTCCTTCTGCCTAAAAATCTCTTTTAAGTATTTCTTTCAGTGTTGATCTGTTAGTGACTGTAGAGCTAGGGCTGGGTCTGGAGCTCACAGACCCCTCCAGCCCATTTATAAACCCTTCACACTCAGGTCAATGAGCAAAAAGGTCATTTTGTCTATGGCAAAAAGGTCCTTGGAGCCTTGGTTGAAGTAGGAATAGTCTTTATTCAGCACACACATGTCTGAGAGCTAGGCAGTACAAAGAGAAACTCAGAAACAACTGCTACCAGCAAAGTCCAAAGAAAAACTGAGCAGACGCCAGCAGAGTAAACATGCTCTATTTTAAGATGCAAGCTGTGCTGGCCAGCACTTCCTCACAAACTGAAGAACACACAATAACAACAAACTAAAAAGATACATGGGTGCACATGTCCATTAACTCCACCCACACACAGCTTGTTTACAAGAAATGTGCTGCACCACACCCAACTGGATGGGGGGGGGGGGTACGGCACTAAACTATTCTATTTTCCCAACAGTGACAAACTCTTTTTTTTTTAAACCTAAAATCATCTTTATTTTACCATCTAATTTTGCTGAGTACAGAATTCTAGTATGACTGTTATTTTATTTTAGTTTTTTAAAATTGTAATTTAATTGTCTTCTGGCTTCTACTATTTCTGTTGAAAAGAGAACTGTCATTCTTGCTGGTGCTTCTTTAACAGTACCATGTATGTTTTCGTTTTTGTTTTTTTCCTGCTAGTTTTGAAGTTCTTGTTGTATTTGGTTTTCAAAAGTCTTACTGTGTTGTGCCTAAGTATGATTTTCTTTTATTTATCCTTCCTGGTTTCTAGAGAGTCTTATATCTGTGGTTTTACAGTTTCATTAATTTTGAAAAAAATTAACTAGTGTCTCCAAATGCTCTTCCTTCCTCCCTCACCTCATTGAGTATGAGTCTAGTGTTTATGGTGATTATTGCTTAATGAAACACAACATTTATAATTGAGAAGCATTGTTCAATTGAAATATAATGTGAGACATGTATGTGAATTTAAATATTCTACTAACCACATTTTTAAAAAGTTAAAAAAGATACAATTAAATTTTTTGAAATAAATGTTTTATTTTAAAAAATTGCAACAGCATCCACATACATTTGGAAATATAATTTATCTATCTGAGAATCTAAGTAATGAAAACATTAAAAAAGAACTTTCTAATTATTCTATGTGACCATTCATTTTTTAAAAATAATAAACGTTATTTTTTAAAACAGTTTTAGATTCACAGCAAAATAAAGGAGAAAAAACAGAGAGTTCCCATATACCCTCTGTTCACATACACCCCCAACCTCTCCTACTATTGACATCTTGCACGACAGTGTTACATTTGTTATAATCTATGCACATGCATTGATAGATAATCACCTAAAGTCCACAGTTTACATTAGGGTTCACTCCTGGTATTGTACATTCTATGGATTTGGACAAATATACAGTGACATACATTCATTATAGCACCATACATAATATTTTCATTAGCCCCCAAAATCCCCTGTACTTTGCCTGTTCATCTGTCCTTGAACAGACCGACTCCTGCAACCACTGATTTACTTTTCTTTACTGTCTCCATAGCTTTTCTTTTTCCAGAATGGCATGTATTTGGAATGATACAGAATGCATCATTTTCAGATCAGCTGCTTTTTCCTAGTTATATGCATTTAGGTTTCCTCTATGTCTTTTCATGGCTTGATAGATTATTTCATTTAGCAAAGAATATTATTTCATTGTTTGGATATACCACAGTTTATTTATCCATTAACCTACTAAAGGACATCTTGGTTGCTTCCAAGTTTTGGCAGTTATGATTAAAAGTGCTATAAACATCAGGTGAAGGTTATTTTGTGAACTAAGTTTTGAACCTTTGGAGTATAAATCAAGGAGAATAATTTCTGAATTTTGTGTTAATGTTTAGTTTTGTAATAAATTGCCAATTGACCTCCAAATTGGCTGGGTTTTTGGTTTTTTTTTTTTTTTTTTTTTTTTTTTTTCCATTTCCTCCAGCATTGAATGAAAATTCCTGTTGCTACACATGCTCAATCACTGCTGTTTTAGATTTAGGCCATTCCAGTAGGTGTGTTGTGGTATCTCATTTTTATTTTGGTTTGTGATTCCCTTGTGGCATATGATGCTGAACGTATTTTCATATGTTTACTTGCCACCTGTATATCTTTTTGGTGAGGTGTCATAACACCTGAACAGTCAGGTGTTATGCCCATTTTTAAATTGTTTGTTTTGTTATTGCTGAGTGTTAAGAATTCTTTGCATCATTTGGATAGCAGTTTTTTATCAGATGTGTCTTTTGCAAATGTTTTCTCCTACTCTGTGACTTGTCTTCTTATTCTTTTGACATTACCTTTCACACAGCAGAATTTTTTAATTTTTTATGTAATCTAGCATATCAATTATTTCTTTCATGGATCGTGCCTCTGGTATTTTACCTAAAGAATCATGGTCATACCCAAAGTCATCTAGGTATTCTTCTATGTTATCTTCAAGAAGTTTAACATTTTTGTGTTTTCATTTAAATATCTGACCCATTTTGACTTAATTTTTGCTAAGGTTGTGTCTAGCTTTCGTTTTTGGAATGCAGATGTCTGATTTGTTTTAGCACCATTTGTTGAAAAGGCTATCTTTGCTCCATTTCATTGACTTTCCCCTTTGTCAAAGGTCAGTTGACTATATCATGTGGGTCTATTCCTGGGATTTCTGTTCTGTTCCATTGATATATTTGTCTATTCTTTTGCCAATAGCACACTCTCTTGATTACTGAGGATTTATAGTAAATTTTAAAGTAGGGTAGTGTCAGTCTTCTGACTTTGTTCTTCTTCAACATTGAGTTCACTATTCTAAGTATTTTACTGCTTCATATAAACAAATATCCATTTGTTGGTAATCATTCACAATATAACATGATGGTATTTTCCTTGGGATTGCATTAAATCTATAGGTCAAGTTGAAAATAAATGACACCTTGATAATATTGGGTCTTCCTATGCATAAACATTAAGTATTTTGCCATTTGTTTAGTTCTTTTTTGATTTCTTTCATCATAATTTTGTAGTTTTCCTCATATAGATCTTGTCAATATTTTTTTAGATTTTTATCTAAGTATTTCATTTTTGGGGTGCAAATAGTAATGTGTTTATAATTTTAAATTCCATTGTTTATTGCAGGTATATAGGAAAGTGATTGACTTTTGTTTATTCACCTTGTATTCTGCAACCCTGCTATAATTACTTACTAGTTTCAGAAGTTTATCTTTGCCCTGTCCCTGATCTTAGCAGGAAAACTTTGAGTTTTTTACCATTAAGTATGATGCTTGCTGCAGGGTTTTTGTAAACTGTAGATATACTTTATCAAGTTGAGGCAGTTCTCCTCTCTATTCCTAGTTTTCTCAAAATTTTGTTTTTTTGATTTTTTAAAAAATCATAAATGGGTGTTAGATTTCGTTAAATTCAATTTCTGCCTCTATTGATATAATCATGTGATTTTTTTCTTCTTTTGCATGTGGATGAAATGAATTACATTAATTAATTTTCAGATGTTGAACCAGTCTTGCATACCTGGGATAATCCAACTTGATCATGGTGTATTATTCTTTTTACACTTTGTTGGATTCAATTTGCTAATATTTTGTTTAGGATTTTTGCATCCATATTCATTGGAGATATTGCTCTTTAGTTTTTTTTCTTATAATGCCTTTGGTTTTGGTATTAGGATAATACTGATATCATAGAATAAGCTAGGAAGTACTCTCTCTGCTTCTATCTTCTAGAAGATATTACAGACAACTGGCATATATTCTTTCATAAGTATTTGCTAGAATTCACCAACAAACCCACCTGGGCCCAGTGTTTCTGTTTTGGAAAGTTTTTAATTACTGACTCAGTTCCTTTAATAGGTATAGTCATATTTATATTGTTTATTTTTTATAAGTTTCAGCAGACTGCATCTTTCAAAGAATTCATCAATTTCATCTAGTTTACCAAATTTGCAGACATAGAATTATTCCTGATATTACTTTATTGTGGCTTTAATTTCCATGGGATCTATAGTGAAGGCCCCTCTTTCGTTTTTGATGTTAGTATTGTATCTTCTCTTTTTTTCTTGGTTGGCCTAGCTAGAGACTTACTGATTTTACTGATCTTTAAAAAAAAACAGATTTTCTTTTGTTGATATTTTCTACTGATTTTCTGTGTTAATGTTATTAATTTCTGTTCTAATTTTTAAACTTCTTTTCTTTTGCTTACTTTGTATTTAGTTTTCTCTCTCTCTTTTTTTTTAGTTTCTTAAGGTGGAAACTTATATTATTGATTTTTAAGATCTTTATTCTTTTCTATCACATGCATTCAATGCTATAAATATCCCGTAGAGCATTGATTGCACTGCATTGAACAAATTTTGATAAGTTGTTTTCTTTTTTATTTTTTAGTGAAAAATATTTTAAAATTTCTCTTGAGATTTCTTCTTTAACCCACGTGTGATTTAGAAGTGTGTTGTTCAATCTCAAGCATTTTGAACTTTTCCAGCTATCTTTCTCTTAACAATTTCTAGTTTAGAGAAAACATTGCATGATTTCTGTTATTTTTTAATTGTTAAGGTACATTTTATGGTCCATAATGTGGTCTGTCCTGGTGAATGCTCCATGTAAGCTTGAGAAGAATGTGTAATCTACTATCTTTTGATAAAGTAGTCTTTAGATATCAATTATTTCCAGTTGGTTGATGGTGCTGTTGAGTTCAACTATGCCCTTACTGATTTTCCTCCTGCTGGATCTGTCCATTTCTAAGAGAGGAATGTTGAAGTCTCCAACTATAATAGTGGATTTATCTATTTCTCCTTGCATTTCAGTTTTTGCCTCAAGTATTTAGACACTCTGTTGTTAGGAACATGCATATTAAGGACTGTTACATTACTCCTGTAGTATTGACTCTAATTATTATTATACAATGCCCCTCTTTATCCTTGATAACATTCCTTGTTCTGATGTCCACTCTTTCTAAAATTAATATAGTTATTTTAGTTCATTTTGTGCTGCTATAATGTAATATCTGAGTCTAGAAAATTTTTAATAAACAGAAATTTATTGGCTCGCAGTTCTGAAGGCTTGGGAAATTCAAGATCAAGTTTCTCGCATCTGGCAAGGTCTTTCTTGCTGCCTTATCACATGGAGAACAGAGGAAGGAAAAGAGCACAAGAGAACAAATCCACTCCTGTGAGCCCTTTTGATGATGGTACTACTCTATTAAATACCTCTAATTAGACCCCCCCTCCCAACACTGGAGATTAAGTTTTCGACACATGATTTCTAGGGGACATATTCAAACCATAGCAATGGCTATTTCCACTTTCTTTTGATAATTGTTAGCATGGTATAACCTTCTTCATCCCTTTACTTTTAATCTATATGTGTCTTTATATTTAACATGGGTTTCTTGTAGACAGATTATGGTTGGCTCTTGTTTTTTGATCTACTTTGACAATCTTTGTTTTTTAATCTGTGTATTTAAACCATTGACGTTTAATGTGATTACCAATATAGTTGGATTAACATCTACCATATCTGCTATTATTTTGTATTTGTTGCCCTTGTTATTTTTTCCAAATTTTGCCTAGTAATATTTTTGTTAGAAGGTGGACATGATGTAATGGGTAAAAAGAACTGTGGCAATTAGGCCTTTAGTAATGTAGTGGTTAGGCATGGGGGAGGAAAGTGTTCTATAGTTCTCTGATTAGGTTTCAGTCATCTGGTGATCCTGTGGTCCCACACTCTGAACTTCACCAGTTCCAGTATCCACCCTCTCCCCTTACATGGGATAGGACTACTAGAGGATGATAGAGTTGAATATTTCCTTTCTCTCAGATTAGGCTCTTATAAAATGCCAGAAAATTAGGTTCTGATGGAATAGTTTTGCCTGAGGACAGTCCTTTAAAAAAAAAAAAAGAATGCTCTGTACTATAAAAATGGTTCCTTACTCTTCCCCAGGCTAGAACCATGAGAGAATTTTTCTCTGATATTCTCTGTGAGAATCTAGTAGAGCTCCTGAAGGTAAATCTCACATAAATATGGGGGCCTCCCAATGACTGGGTCCCCTTGATGTTTTCCAAGCACAACATTGTCCACAGTGGGCCTCCAGAAATTTATCAATTACTCTGTAGCTTTTCCTAAGTCAGCCTGGTTCCCACAAAAGATTTTGATCAGGCATTTCTCCTCTGGTAAGTTGTGATTCTCTGTATTTGCCTATTGTTCTCTCCAATTTGGGGGCAGCTGTTTGACTTGTAGCTTTATTTCTGTGACAAATCTAAAAATAATTTTGATTTCTTAGTTTGTTCAACTTTTTACTTGTTAGGATGGAGTCATGACTTCTAAGCTCCTTACATGCCAGAATAGAAACTAAAAGTGGTAAAATAATTTTAATAATATGTTTTATTTTATCCCAATATATTCAAACATTATCATTTCAACTCGTGGCACTAGCCTCATTTCAAGTGCTTGATAGTCACATATGACTAGTGGCTTCTATATTGGATATCATAGTCCTAGAAATCTCTTTTCTGGTGCTCAGATACAGAATAGTAGTCTCACTCAATGACGGAAAACTTACTGAAAGATGATCTCTAAAGTAGTGTTCTTTTCAGGGATTTTAAGTATAATTTTTATTATGAGTACTTTGACTATATTTGTTAAATTTAGATTCAAATCTTGTAAAAGTTATATAACATTTGTACTCCTGCTGGAGGTTGGAGGAAGATACTCTATTAAGGTGACATTTAAGGTGCTTTTTGTAGAGTGAATAAGATTTAAGAACCCAGAAATAACATAATGGAATTGGTAGAAATAATAGCATGAGCAAAATTACTGGAGCTGAAAAATCAGTTGTGTTCAGCAAAAAGAGATGCTTCCATTTTGCTTGGTCTAATCCACCTCCACATCCCTAACACAGGCAATCCTCGTATATAGGAGCACTTTGCTCCTAGAGCACTTTTACTTGGCCTCCTTCAACAAAAGATCAAAACCTGTTATTGTCAATTTGGATCTACGTAGCACGTATTTCATGAGAGCTCTAAAGAGTTAGAAGACATGGCTTACGTAGAGTGGAAAAAGTGCATTTGTGAATAAAGAGAAGAGATCCCTGAATGTAGGGAAACTGTAACAATTTAGCCTATTGCCCTTGGCTGTTGGTAATTCAGAAGTTATTGATTTTACTAAATTTCAAGTAGTATTTAAATACTAAGTTAAGCACTTTATTTTACAGAATATTGGGATCTTCTATATTGCTCAGCTTGGAATATAGAATGACTAAAAACAAGTGGTGAAAATGGCATTAGTAACTCCTGTTTAAAACTCGCGGTTTCTATGGTGTATGCTCCTGTAATAGTTGCATTTCTTCTCCTGTATGTTTTTCCTTTTGATAAAGGATCAGGCTCTGATTTACAGATATCACAGCTGACAAACAGTCTCCAACTGGAGACTAGCAATTTTAAAATTGCTAACTTGTGCCAATATTTTGTTTCTCACATTACCAGTGTATACATTTTAAGGAGGCAATGTTTGTACACATTAAAAAACATTGTAAAAATACTGTAATGTGTAAGTTCAGGGCTCTGCAATTATAGGATCCAGTTAGCTTTGTATAGTTCAATTCGATGCTTCATATGTTGCCATTTTGGTAGTCTGATGTTTTGAGCAGCTTCATTCATACGTGACAGTGGAAAAAATGTCATATATGCTTACATAATAATTTTGTATGAGGATGAAATTTACTAGAATCATCCCTTTGTTGTTTTTCATTAAAAAATATCAGCCACTCCCTGCCTTCCTCCCAGATTCCACATATATTTCTTTATATATCTTATCATTGAAATACAGTTCTTCATGTAGGAACTAGCAGTCCTGCTAACAAAAGACTTGAGGTGAAGAGAATGAGCAGGAGAATGGTGAGTAGAAGATGGTCAAGATTTTTTATTTAAGTTTGTTCAAAAAAATTTAGAAAGCTTTAGTTATGTTTCAGTTTCTCCCCTAGGGGCTGGATGTAAAAGATGGCCTTTGACCTCTAGATGCTCACAGTGTGGTGAGGAAGACAAGAACACACACACCTGAGATTACAAAAGTATGAAAATGATGCGGTGGATGCCATGGCCACAGAGAGATGTAATAGCTTTGCTCCATCAGGAGACAGTAAGAAAGGCTTCTCAGAGAAGAGGATATTTGAGTTAAGACTTAGTGCATTGTGGAATACTCCCAAGTAATAATGATGGTGGACAGGGGTCGAAATTCTTGCAATTTCTTTTGAGGGATCTCTCTCTTTTACCAAAATCAAGGTCTTTGATTTGGACAGAATTTGGGAGTACAGCAGGGCCCAGTTGGGAGAAGGATGGTAGCGTAGAGGAGCAAAAGCAGGATGAGAATCAAAGGCCTGTTGTGAGGTCAGGCCCCCGAGAACCACTGCTAAATAGAAGCAGATTTCTTACAAAAAAAAATCTATGGGTAAGGAGAAAGCTGTAAAACTGTGGTGGAAGAGTCATTTCAGAGATTTGAGATAAAACCCAGTTTTGTTTTCAGGAAAACGTAATGATTTCGGACCATTAAAATGCAGACTGAAAGCTGAGGAGATGAAGTTGAAAAGCTGGCAAGGCTAAAATCATAATGGCTCATATATGCTATGCTGAATAACTAGGGCCATATCTGGTGGTTAATGGAAAGTTTATAGGGCTGTTTTCTTTTTGGAACACCACTCTGGCTTTACTGAGGAAGGTGGTTTGAAGGAGTGTAAGACTGGAAGCAGGTGGATATACCAGGGATCTACTTTGGCAGCTCTAGTGAGAAATGATGAGACTGGAATTCTGGTGGGAGGGTTGCAAAGGAAGTGGGTGAATTAAAGAAATGTTATGATGTAGGGGAAAAAAACAGCTTAAAGAATAATAGGTTGAAAATTTATGTGTGTGTTAAACATGTTTGTTGCTAAGAATATTCTCTCTTTTTGTTGTACAGTGCAATCAGTGTGGAAAACATCATGCTTATTAAGAATTTTTATTTCTAATAGCATGCATAGTTATAGTCTAAAAGACCAAGGGCAAATCATATTAATTCTATAACAAATCCTCAAATCAGAGGATACAAACATCTTTTCAGTATTTAGCTTTTTAAATTTTAGCTTTTAGTGTAGAGAGTTTAATGCTGGATTTCTGCTATCCAACCCTTGCCTTTATTTTGATAGACTCTATTTAATAAAGTCTTGGATATTTGGAAGGGCCATGTCACAGTAATATTGAATGGGTGCTGCATTTGTAAGGCAGTATGGCCACTGCATTGAAAGTAAGTAGAAGGAAACTGTTCTCTTCCTGTAAGTAACACTGCTTTTACATGAAATATTTACCTTTCTTCTTATGTTTAGGTAAAATGGACACCGGTTTTTCTATTGAGCATCATGATGGAAAATGAGATGTGACCCAGATACTTCACATCCAAAGTAAGAATGGTGCAGCAGTAAGTGGACCTTTGGGTAACAAGGTGTGATACCTTGTGGAGAAGAGAGGATTTTTTGAAGTTCCCCTCTCTTAAAGCCTACAGCTCTGTACAATGCAGCTACAGAGTTCCAGCAGGAATGAGGTAATTAAAAATAATCCCAAGAGTGCAGTTGCTCTAGAATAGTAGGAGCAATATGGCAATGTTATTTAAATGGCACTCACTTCCCAAATAGATGGCAGTTTTGTTAAAGCTTATTGAGAACCATAATGCAAGCTGGGTTCAAAGGGAAGTGACCCAGTTTTCCAGATCAACAAATAGCTGGGATAAGTTACTTAAACTCTTCCTGTTAAATCTATGCATAAACATGACTGTGCTGAGCATAGAGCAAAAGAGTAATATTAGCATGGCATTTCAAAAACAATTGGATTCAAAACCAGACATATATAGATTTCAATCCCAATTCATTATTTGCTCACTGTATGCCACTGAGGGATTTACGTTATTGTGATAATTATATGAACCTAATGAGATTGCCATAAAGATCATGAAGATCACATGAAATATACACAAAGCTTCTGGTACAAGGTCTGAAACAAGGTGGCTCATTAGATATTATCTCCTCTTTTTCTGAGCCTTGGGAGATGTAAATCTATGCTGTTGATGCCTCTCGTATTCATCACTAGCTCAAATTATTCCAATAATGCATTTTCATTTTAGGCTAGGTATAAACCATAGATAATTAAAAAGAATAAAAGGGAGGTTTTATCCATAATTACTTCACTTGTAGATAACCATAGTTAGTATCATATTGTATGACACTCCACATACTAATTACACACTAATATTTGTTAAGAAACAAGAATGCGTTTATACTGTACCTAAAACTTTATAATCTATTTCAACATATGTATAAGTATGTAATAAAAATAGAGAGGCAGTATAATGGATCCTCGTACCTTTGTCCCTATTAAATAGTTTCAGCTATACTTTTGTTTATGTCCCCCCGACTTTTTTTTGTATTGAGGTATTTTAAAGACAGCTGAGAAATCATATAATCCCCTATATACTTCAGTATGTATCTCTAAAATATAGACATTTTCTGATATGACCATAATGCAATCATCTTAACGAACAAAGTTATCTTTTAAAGTTTGATAAGTATTTAAAATGACCATGCATACCATTTTTTTGCCTTTTAAATATATTTAAACCTACAATAATAATCTCTGTTCTCAAATTTTTTAATGCCATTGATTAGTTAAAAAAAAAATTAGTAATTTGTTGAGATAGGTGGAATAATGGCTCCCAAAGATACTAATGTCCTAGTTCTCGGAATCTGCAAATATGTTACATTATACAAAGAAATGGATTTTGCAGATGTGATGAAGTTAAAAACCTTGAGATGGGAAGATTTTCCTGGATTACCCGAATGGGCCCAGTGTACTCCCAAAGGTACTTAACAGTGGAAGAGAGGGGCAGAGACGAGATTCAGAGGGAAATGTGATTGCAGAAGAATGGTCAGAGACATGCAACATTGCTGGCTTTGAAGATGAGGAAGGGCACCATGAACCACGGAATGTGGGGTCTTCTATCCAATGGGGAAAAAAACAAGGAAACAGATTGTCCAGTAGAGTCTCCAGAAAGGAATGCAGCTCTGCCTATACCTTGGTTTTAGCCAGTTGAGACCCATGTAAAACTCCTAACCCACAGAAGTGTAAGACAACAAAATCTGTACTGTTTTAAGCCACTAGTGTGTAATTTGTTAACACTGCCCACAGAAAATCAATGCAGTTGACTTGCTGAACATCCCATTCTGGGTTTGTCTGCTTGATTATTTGTAGTGACTTTTCCCCTTTATATATTTATTGTAATGCAATTTAGCTCTAGAGTCTTGAATGTGTTTACATTGGACATTCCTTTTTCTGGGAAAACACATCACAGGTGGTGTTTTGAGATTCGTATCGTATGAAATCATCCTTAATGCAACGTCTGCTTTGTTGCACACTTAGGGAAGCTGAGACCGATCACTGGGTTCAAGTGGTGACAACCTGACCTCTCCGTTGTAAAGTTCCCAGCTAACATTGTATCCAATGATCTAATTCATTGATAAACATTGTCTGAATCAATGATTTCACTAGCAGTTGTAAATAGTGATTTTTAAAATTTCATTATTCCATATTATTTGTTGGAATTTAATTGTAAAAATAAAATGTTCTCCTATAAACTAGGTTCATTTAATTACACTAAAATTATTTGTACATAAAAGTCAGGATAAATGTTTCTTTCCTTTTAAATGTCAATTTTCAGAATAAAGAGCTGGTGCCATGGTTATTTCTAACAGTGTAAAATTAATTGTATTTTGTCCTTCCTTCCTTCCTTCCTTCCTTCCTTCCTTCCTTCCTTCCCTCCTTCCTTCCTTCTTTCCTTTCCTTCCTCTTTTCTTTTTCTTCCTCTTTTTAAGAAATCACTATAAACATAATTTTTTCAAAATATTAGTTTGTTTGATCATTTATATTTATTAATTTATTATTTATTTGTGCACTAAATTTTTCATCTTTGGCCCCTTTATGTTGGCTCTATTCCATTTGGACAAGACTGACCTTCTTGATAGCTTCCCTTCTCAGTAATACGGGATATCATGGTCTCACATATTCTCTTCCCCAGGTCTGTAATCAGCCATTCCTCCAATTACATATTTTGTCACACATTTTGCACATTATTCTAGTTCATATATACTTATTATAATTTATTCAACCAATTTACTACAATTGGACATTTAGGTTATTTTCACTTCTTTTGTGTTTGTGTTTGCTGAAATATAAGTAGATGCATTGAACTTAATATAATATGTGATTATGTCTTAACTGTTTCTCAGATAAACTAATTTTTGAATCAAATGGCTATATCCGTATAACATCATCATGTTTTTGAGGAACTTTTTGTGTGGTAGATATGAGGTTAGGCATTACAGAGATATAAGGAATGTAAGGCAGGGCCCTTGCTCTTAAGAATCAAAGATTGCAATTTGAATGATAAAATACAACATATTTCTTGAGGATACACACTAAATATGCTAATAAAATAATTTTCTTATTTCAAAGCTTCTTGACTACCTGTAAAAAACAGCAGCACTCTCCCAAATTGCTAAATTTTGAAATAGAGGAAATTATCTTTAGCTGTATTTATTATATGAGTCCTAGCAGTTATGAGAATGAATTAGAGAAAACATCGTCAAAGAAAAATTACACTGGACAAAGTTAAACAGGCAGGAAAGACTTTATTGAAGACTATTTTCATAGGGGAAAAAGATTGAACTCTACTGAAACAAAAGGTTAGAGAGTTTTTAAGAGGCTGGGTGGAGTTGGCATGGGGAGTGGGTGCATTGTAGACCAACATGTTTGCCAATTGCCTTTACCCAAAGAAAAAGTAAACTTTCTGGAATCTTCATGACAGTTTGAGTAAGGTGCCTATGAAAGTGAAGCTTCCACTCTCTCAAAGACACTGAGAGATACAGGTTTTATCTTCCTGGACAATTAAACTGACAAGAGATGGTTCCTAAGTACTTGAGTAAGGCATTCCCTGAGTCTCAAAGAGGGCAAGAGTCTATTAAACAAATTTATGTGTATTTCAAAGGGGGCAGAGGAAAAAAGATCCAATGATAAGTTTTCTAAAGTAAATGCTCTAAGAAAAGGGAAGCCGGGCTCTATAATCAGGAAGAAACCGGTCTGAAGTTTAGTTAGGCTGAGGAGAGAATTATGGTCATCTTGTCATTCTATAACATAAAGTTTCATGAAATTATTTAGTAACAAATTAAATAATTACAGAGAATCTGATTTCAACCCTCTCTTATGTCATAATGTCTGTTCTGTAAAAAGGTTATTGATCTTTCCTTCTTGATAATCCAATGTGGTAAATATCAGAGGACACAAGAAAAGACAATGCAAACTAATTGCAAATTGAAAAATTTTAGGAAGATAATAAAAGTGGTATCATGCTTATAGTACGTAGCCACTGACAAAATTATAGCAGAGATAGACTGATTAACAATAGAAAAAGAGAAAATCTGCAAGTGTGATGACATAATTGGGCTTCTATAGAGAATAATTTGACCCCAATAGATTAAGAAAGACTTGTTGAAAATTTAATGAAAGTGATTAACAAAAACATAATGAGGATAAAGTCAAATGCAAAATGATTAATGTCGATTTATACTACACAGAATTTGTCAGAAAAATATACTTCTTATACGTACAATTAAACCATTATTAATAGAATTGTAAATATATCAATGTAAAATAAATATATTTTTATAATTTTAGTTTGATTTATAAAGGCAACGATCTAATCAATCCTTTTGTTCACTGTTTAACAAGTTTTTGTCCATTTTATGTGGATTAACTTTTATCTATGCAAATTATTCTCAGACAGTAAAAGAATTGTTATTTTCCAAAATAGAGATTTAAAAAAAGTGACATTTTGATAAGTGCATGAAAGAAAGTGAGCCGAGATGCTGGGTACCATTGAAGCTTTATTAAAGGAAGAAAATCTGCCCGGCTGTGTTCAAAGTGGCCTGGGGCTGCCCTGAAAATGAGGACAGCACCAAGGTGTGGGAGTGGTAGAGCTTATATTGGTATATTGGCGCCAAGAGCTGGGGGATATAATTCTGGGGTGGGGTGAAGTAGGTTGTGGGAATGAAGAATTCTGCACATGCGGAAAAGCCAAAAGTTCCATTTTCTCTGAAACCATGAGTCTTCTTGTAAGAAAGAACAGGAGGGGAGGGGAGGAGGTGGATGGCACCATTTTGTACTTGGGCTTGTCTAAGATGGCACTGGTTATGTTGCAGATCTATTAGTGCATAATAATGAATGAAACAGAAGCTAAAATAATGTCTCTAGAAAATCAAATAGAGCTATGCATTTCATTGAGTATTTTTAAAAACACACAAAATAATACTATAATTCTTATGAGTACATTTACAAAAGGATATGTATAACTTCAGGATGGTGATTTGAGGGGAATGGATGAGTTGGAGGAAGTAAAGCATGGTGGTAGAGACTTAATGATACCTAATATCATTTAAAAAACAAAATAAAAATTAAAAAAACATATGACAAAAAGTAAAACTTAAAAAAACTCTTATGAAATTTGTTTTTGTCTTTATTTTTGCTAAAATTATGATAAATTTTTTGCTTGTTTATCTCACTAAAATAATCTTTTAGAGTTAAGAGATGATGCCATATTCATTTTTGAATTGTTACCATGGTTTAAACCAGCAATTTGCAAAGAATAGATGTTTCTAACACCTTACTGCATTGAATTGAAAGATCCTTAAATAGTAGATTTAGGATTTATATAGATATATAATAATTTAAGTGAATTTGGCATTTAGGACACCTTTTAAAATTTCCCTAATTGGTATTGTTAAAATAAAAACTTTAGACAAATTAAATATAACAGAGTTTAATTAAGCAATGAATGATTCGCAAATTGGGCAGCTGCCAGAACCAGATAGGGTTAGAGCAACCCTGAAGTTGCCATGAGGTCAACTAAGATTTACAGTCAGAAAAAGGAAACTGACCTACAGAAAACAGAAGTGAGGTACCGAAAGAACTGGATTGGTTACAGCTTGGCACTTCCCTTATTTGAACATGGTTTGAATAATTGGCTCTCTGTAATTGGTGGAAACTCAGCTACTTGTTACAAGAGTAGGTTACAGTCTGTTTACACATTAGCTTACAGTTCACTGTGTCTGGAGAAACCTTTAGGCTAAACTTTTTAACAGTTTATTGGCAAATGAAATTATGCCAGTTAAGTTAAACATAGAATAGTAGCTATGATTTTATATTTTAGGGTATTTAATTTTGATGCTTATTAAAAGAAATGTAAGGACTTACATTTTAGTGCTTTTCTTCTTCTCTCTCTCTAAGACTTCCAGTGGTACAGAGAAACTAAACAAAATTATCCTAGTACCAAATGTCAATAGTATAATCATAAAAACATGAGGACGAATAATTTTAATTTTTAAAAACTGAAAAAAATTATCTTTAATTTAAACAGCTTTGAACTAACTCTGTCATCCAGCACTTCCTCTGGAGCCCACGTTTTACCCTGCTGTGAGAGGGTCACTTCACAAAGATCCCAACAGCCACACTCGATTTCTCAGAGGTTTAATGACAGCTCTTGCATGACAAAAATAGTTAATGTTTCCTCGGTTGTTTTCAGTATTCTGTAAGAAGCCAACATATAGATCCGAACTTATTTTAGTACAAACTATTTGCCCTCACGCCTATCTGTTTGTTTATCTGGTTGTCTCTATATACTAAACACTTCCTCACCCTGAAATGTTTCTCAATGTTTTAATTTAAATAACATTTTAGTTATTGCTTTCATCTTTAGGAAATTCAATCTTTATAAATAAATTACATTTGGTTATGAACTATTTTAAAAATCAGACAGAGAAAATATTATTTCAAATATCCATATATCTATTGCCTAGATTTAATAAATGAAACTTTCTTTACTCTTGGAATTCAGAAGTTAATGGTACTTACAAGGTTTTGAGTTAGCATATCTAGACTGCCAGGCTCTTTGAGAACTTGATGAAAGCTATGAATTCCCTTTCAGAAAAATTTCCCTCTCAGAAAGCATGAACAGAGTGTTTTCCCTCTCAGAGTGTTTATGGAGTCTGCAAAGTCCAAGTTAAGAACTCCTGCTATAAAAAGAAAGCCTCTCTGTATTATCCACTGTGAATGGGCTTCAGAGTTTCCATTGACACAAATATTAGAATAAAAAAAATTAATAACACAAGGCAGCTGGGCTGTTTATAAATGCAAGATCCAAAATTATGAAACTTTTAAATAAGTGGGGGTAATTTTAAAATACTGTTTGAATAATTAGTTACAGAGTTTCAAGTAAGTTATTGGTACTAAAGTAAAATCCAGAAAATTTTTTCAAGTAATGTGAAACACTGGTGTGTGTGTGTGTGTGTGTGTCTATTATTTTGCATTATCCTCTGACAGAATATGGACAGTAGAGAAGAGATGTTGTTAGACATGGCATTTCTTTCAGCCATAAGCTATCTTACATAAGCCATCATAGTTTCTACATTAAGCCATTATGTAAATACAGAGAAACAAAATTGAATAGGTTTTTTTTTTTTATGAAGGCTTTCAAGTAATTTTCAAATATTATATACCAAAACATTTCTATCCCAAAAATGTTTGCTAAAAAGTTTGTTGAATCTGTCTTTCCAACTATGCCCTTACTTATAATAAATGCCAATTTAAAAGCAGGGGTAAATATACTCAAAATTCTCTTTCGAGGCAAATTACTTAAGAAAATGCATTTTTACCATCCTAATAGCTGAGCATAGTCTAAATGGTTTCTGTTACATAAAATGAGTCCAGGTATATCAATGGTTCATTGCATAACTGTATAACTGAGAATGCTCCAAAATTACTTCCATGAAGAACATGATGATTTATTAAGGGATAAGTAATAAATATGTCTTAGTTTGAAGCTAACATACTTGTTTCTATTATTAAAATTAAACAGTATCTTAAACAATTGTTTAGGACATTAATCAATAAAAGCTTTTTCAGGGAGAGGCATTTTATCACAGAAATTGTTTAGAATTACTGGTGCATGGGGGTAATTAAATACGCACAAAACTGTTGTCTGTTTTATTATTTTGTTAAATTTCTGTACAGTCAAAGCAGGTTTTTATGGCCTGCTCTGACTGCCCTGTCTTTGATATGCCACTAGTCTGGCATATCAATTCAGCCCTATCTGAATTAATATGGCTGTTAAGTCAGTAGACCTCAGTTGTAGCTCTATATCTACAAGGACAATGATCTATGATGTTGTGCCTTCTCAGTTAAATATTTTGGTCTCTATTCCCTCATCTGTAAAATTAAGACAATCAGACTTCACAATTTCTAAAGTTCAAACTCTAAAATGCAACTACTTACCATTTAACAGTAAGAATTGTTGAAATGTGTGTATGTTTATGGATTCCATGTGTGAATATAGGCATAACACTGATGTGGGAAACATAAGCCTTGGGTTCTAACCACTGCATGGTTTGACACCTTAAATGAGTCCCTTAACCTTTTATCTTACATCCACCTCACTTCTATTATCTGTAAAATGAGAGAGCTGGACCAAATGTTTCCTTTTTGTCTGAGTGCTCATTAAGTCTGTATCTTATTTGTAAATCCCTCCAAATGTTAAGTGTACTATTTATATTGTATATTAGATATATTCATTTACTTTGTTGTCATGGAGATAATAAAGACAAATAAAAAATGGGAGTAGAATAAGACCTTTGTAATAACTAGTGTAAATGAAGAAATTGAAATTCAAAGAGATTAAATATCGTTCATACTTCCTAATTAACGGGAGAATCTACATTTACTATACAGGGTTAAATTTCACTGGAATTTATTGTCATTTATTTGAGCACAGCTCATGTAGTACTGTATTATCTAAAATAAACTTACGTTTTTCATCATTTTTAGAAATAGTTATGTCTTAGTTCAAACGATGATAATAAAAACATTATAGACTGGGTGGCTTAACAGAAAACACCTAGTCCTCAAAGTTCTGGAAGTTTGGAAGTCCAAGATCAAGGCACTGGCAGATCTGGTGTCACATGAGGCCCACTTCTGAGCTAGCAGAGAGCTTCTTTGCTCTCATCTCTTTCTTGTAGAAGAATAGTAATCCCATCGTGGTGGTTTCACCCTCATGATCTCATCTAAACCTAATTATCTCCCAAAGGACAACTTCCTAATGCCATCCCACTGAGGGTTAGTGTTGCAACATTTGAATTTGGAGGAGACCCAAACATGCAAGTCCATAACAAGTAACAAGTAATTTGTATGCAATTCCTAAACCTGTTTAGGTCTGACTTCTCTCTAAGCCTTCAGCTCAAACTTACAGACCATCTTTGCAATCTGATAATTACCAATATCTTTGCTGTTTAGGCAGGCCAATCCCTATTCTTCAGTTCTTCCCTATATCCTATGTTCTAGTCTTATTTACTGAAGTCCTGGCTGTCTTTAATCTCTTTGTAGTAGTTAGCTCAGGTTGCCATAACAAAATGACACAGATGGTTTTTCTAGGGTTAAACAACAGAAATTTATTTTCTCACAGTTCTAGAGACTGGAAGTCTGAAATCAAGGTGCCAGAAGGTTTAGTTCCTTCTTAGGCCTCTCCATAGTTTGCAGAGAGTCACCTTCTCACTGTATCCTAAACATGGCTTTTTCTCTGTACATGCATGCACCCCTGAGTCTCTTCCTCTTCTTATTAGGACACACGTCCTATTAGATTAGGGTGTTAACCTTATGATCTCATTTAACAGTAATTGCCTCTCTAAGGGCCCTAACTCCAAATATGGTCATGTTGGAGGTCGGAGCTAAGGGCTTCAATCTAGGAATGTTAGGGAGAAGGCACAATTTCAGTCCATTATGCTTTTAAGCTATCTGATGAATCATGAAACTTTCTCTTTCTTTAAACTATTTTTGTTAGTTTATTCAGTTATTTCCATAAACCAAAACAGTTTTCTAATTAATTAATATGGTTCTGTTTTCTATAAAGTTTTTATTTTTATTTTTATTTTTATTTTTTATTATTTTCATTTATTTATTTTTTTTTAAAAGATGACCGGTAAGGGGATCTTAACCCTTGACTTGGTGTTGTCAGCACCACGCTCAGCCAGTGAGCCAACTGGCCATCCCTATATGGGATCCGAACCCATGGCCTTGGTGTTATTAGCACCGCACTCTGCCGAGTGAGCCACGGGCTGGCCCCTTTTTTTTTTTAAAGGAGGAAAATTGCTCTGGATGTCTTACCCTAGATATTAATGATTTAGAACATACCTTCTTTACATCCTTTCTGTTTCAAAGAACCTCAGTGAAGAGTTTATAGCACAATATGTACTTCAGAATACCTGTGGAACTGAAGAGAATGAAGCCTCTGAAACAACACTTTAGAAACACGACATCAAAGGGAACTGCAATAGATGAAGTGAGTCGAGCTGAGGCAGAGGTGAGGGGATTATGTGTCTGTGGCCTGGCCTTGTCAAAGAATGTTCCTGATGGCAGGTGTGTTCAGGTCAAGAGGCCTGGATAAATGGCAGCCACAGTGGTGATGAGTGTAGTGAGGGTCAGTGTGGAGTATACCAGCATTTGTGGAGCAAGTGTATTTCACAGGGCCTAGTTTTCCAAAGCCCTGTAGTCTCAGGTTTAGCCTAACCTTTTGGAATTACATATAGAAATGTTAACCTTGCAAAAGACGGGAAACTTTCCTCAGGCTAAAGTCTTTGTAACACAGCAAAGTTGCTGGCTCAATGACAGACAAGTCACTTAATTGATATGTAAAATACTGGGGAAGCTTCTGTAGAGAAAGAGAATGTTTGCTAAGGTCAAGCTTTTGTTGGTGGATCAACTTAATCTTTTGCAAATTGCATTATGGAATGTCACTTTGCTTGTTTGACTGATGTTAGATGTTAGCAGCTTATATTGTTAAACTATACTTAGTCATAACCCCACCTATGTTCTTTTCCTGTAACTTCCTGGTCTGGAGAATAAATGTGGGGAAAGAACCCCAGCTTGTGGTTAATTTCCCAAGGAAGGAATGCCTCTCTCGACGATTCCAGGAAATTAACCCCTTCGGGGGTCTCTCTGTGCTCGGAAGAAATGGGCTTTGAGTAATCCTTTTTGTGGTTCCATCACCAAGGGGAAGAGAGGTGACAAACCTGTGTGAGGCAAAGCATCCAGTCAGGAGCTGAAAATAAAGGAGGACTCTTGAAGGAAGAGAAGAGAGATGGAATGATTCCATTGTGTTTTATTTCCTCAAGCAAGTTCTTCGTATTTCTGGGACATTTTTCTAAATGATTTCCTTGAGTCAGCATTTTCATTTTTGGACCAATTCCTTGACTCCCTGGATTGTAAATCCAATCTGTGCTGGCCCATTCCATAACTTTCCACTTATCAACATATACAATCTCATTCCCCGGACTTTTAAAATGAAGAAGAAATTAAGGTTATAAATATTGTGTTTCTTTCTTGATTTCATGTCACAGTAATCTTTTAAAAATTCTTAATGGAGACAATGTTACTCCTCTGTTTAACATCTCAGTGGTTCCTCATTTCATTCAGATTAAAAGCCAGCATCATTATGATGGCCATTGGGAGCCCAGCCCTGTGCCTCCACAGCCTCAGATTGTCTTGTTCTTTCCCTTGCTCTCTTCAGCCACACCAACCTGCTTCCCTTTGCTCCAAAGCACTTGTTACTTTCAAGTAAATTATATCATGTACTAATTTACTATGAGTGTTGTCTAATCTTTTCTAATCTTTATTTGCAACATAAATTCCATCATGACAGAGATTTTTGTCTGTTTTGTTAAATGTTTTATCTTCAGTGCCTAAAAGAGTAACTGGCACATAGTGAATGTAACACTCAATAAATTATTGTTGAATGAATAAATGTAATGCAAATTAAAAGATGGCAATTTGTTTTGAAAGCAAAATGAGTTCCTAAATTTATCACAAAATATAAGCATAGGAAAATAAAGTCAGTAAAATTTTTTTAGTATTGGCTCTTTACTTTTGTATGATCACCTTGTAGAAATATGATTTTATTGGTTTTGTCTTAAGCTATTATTCATTTTAATGGGATAGTCCTTGATGATGTAAATAATCCATGGTCATATTTATTCACTGAATTTGCATTATTCTCAGTGTCTTCCCACAGTCATACCTTCATTATTTTTTTAAATCATGAGGGATGCAAAATAGAAGATATAAGTGCAGTGCAGTGAATTATGTCCCCCTAAAACTCACTGAAGCTTGAATTGTGTCCCCCAAGTTTGATGTATTAGAAACTTAGCCCCTACTGTGACTGTTAAAAGGGTGAGAAATCCTATTATGGTAATTGAAAGGTGAGGCCTTGAAGAGGTGATTAGACTGTAGGACTGTGCAATAATGAATGGATTAAAAATGGTGGTCAGGGGCATAGTCCTCAGGGCTTTAAAAGGAGAGTGAATGAAGTGGTTGGTCTCTTGCTCTCTCTATTTCACCACTTTCTGCCATGTGATACTCTGCTGTCGCTGAAGTCACCACCAAAGAAAGCCTTGACCAGATGTGTTCCCTGGACTTTGGACTTCCAGCCTCTGAAACTGTAAGCAATAAATGTTGTTTTCTTTATAAAATACCCAGTTCCATGTATTTTGTTATAAACAACAGAAACAGACTAATAAGAAAAAGTAAAGAAGAAGAAAATAAAAAAGGAAGAGGAGGAAGATGAGACTCATACTCTGTTACTTTCTATATTTTCAGTCATGCCACTATTTTCTCCTCTGTCTTTATAAGGGGTATCTTCAGATTTTCCCTCTGAGGAGTATGGCCTGGACCTCACTCTTCTTAATGCTGAAAGACTTCTGTATGTGAGACATAAGGTGAAGAAAACAAAAGGAGTAGGTTTGTAGAGGACAGAAAATCTTTCTCTCCTTTCCAAATTACAATGTATTATTTTTTTCTCGAGGAAAATAAACATTTTTATTTAGAAAATTATTTTCAAGGTGTGCTTTTCAAAGGTTAAAGTAATCTTTTTCTACATATGACTTATATTTTCATAGCAACTAATTTTTGACAGCCTAGTAGGAAGTATACGACTTGATGCCCTCCCTGCAGGATTGCTTCTTGTTACTGTAACTAGAGGCAGAAGGACCAGACAGCACAGCAAGGAGCAAGGCATACTAGGTAGAAAGAACAGCTCAAAGACAAAAAATATAAAACACCAATTACATATTAGAGAAGGGTGTTCAGTTAATGATTGCAGCAGATGCTGCTTTGTTTAGACACAAAAAATTTAGTCTTCCCACACTTTCTGCTCAACCTTGAAAATACAGGATCATTAGTCAGAAAGAGTCTGCTTTAATTATCTTTCAGATTAGGTAACTGGGGATGTGGTCCATTGCAGCTATCTGTTAACATACAACTCTAAAGGAATTTATACACTCTGACTTTGGGGAAGTCTCACTGCAGATCCTGTGCTACCTTGTTAAGCAGGACATTACTCTGAAAATCCTTTCTCTTCTCATTGGAACATCATCCAGACCAGACATGAGCAATCTCAGAAGATCCCTCCTTCCTTGTAGAGCTGAAAAGGGAGCTAAACTGGAGTAAAAGAAACAAATTGAGCAAATTGGCAACTGCTTTGATCTACAAACACAAACGTAATCTTTATTGAGTTTACACAGTCCTTCTTTACTGAATTTATGCAGTCCTTCTTGTATACCATATTTTGCTCAGTCATCTTAACAGCAGTATGAGTTGGCTACAAGTAATGTGTATTTGCTCTTGGTATTAGTTACTACCAATTTTATATGACCTGTCACATAAATGAAATTCTGCTAGATTGGTGAACCTGAACCCAGCTGAAAGGGTCAATAGTTTCTCTCACATGGTACATACGAGGTTTCTTCAAACAGTTTATGGAAAAATAGAATTAAAAGATAATATGAGTCTTTCCATAAACTTTTTAGAGTACCCTTGTATTATTCATTGTGGCTTGTAACAAAACTCCGAATTAAAATTTACCTGTGTAGGGGTCAAGGGAAGACATCCCCTTTAACTTTCTGAAGGTTCTCTGAAAAATCTTCTGGTAAACATAGATTAATATGAAGAAAATGCATAACAAATTTCATTTGTCATAGTTTTATGTGACACAGAGCCTTTCGAACAAAGACCTGAAGAAATAGGAAAAATTGTCAATTTTATTGGTTCTATAAAGCAGGCACAGCTGTGGACAATACGGACAAGAGAAGAATAATCTAATGATAATAGACGAAAACCAGCAAGGCCTCTCCAGATTCTTCTCGGCGTTTCTGTGTAGCATTTATTCTTCCAGGGAATGAACCAGAAACCTTTCTGGAATGGGGGTATGACTTGCCATCAGACAAGGTGGGTCACAAAATTTCTTTATGGCTAACTCCAAGATAGAAAGGGGGGAGAAAGATTAGAGCATAATTATGGTCTTTATGGCTGGCTTTAGAGGAAAAGGTTCTGGTTTCCATGACCTGCCTTGGGGAAAAGGGATTCTAGTTTCTACGGCTTTCTTCAGGGGAGAATGAGGCTGAGGCACAGGAGAGCAGGAGAAAGTCAGAGGCAAACTTTGCTTTTGAGGCTGATACTGAGCCTTGACTTTGGGGTATCACTTTCTGAGCCCAACACCTGGGAGACTGTTAAGATAGTGGATTTGCTTAGAGGGCATCTGTAAGGGTGGATCACAGACCTTTCTACCCCACCCTGTGCAGGTCCTGAGCCACGTAATCGAAAAAAAAACTGAGGAGCCGCTGGCAAAGTGGACATGCTTTATTTTTAGATGCCAGCTCCGCTGACCATTGGTTCAGAGCCACCGCCTTCCATACACAGGAGGTACACAAAAATGGCAAGGAGCCAAGCGGTACATGGGCGCGCATGCGCACTAACTCTACTCCCGGGTAATGTGTTTGCAACGGATGATGTGCTGACTCATACCCAGCCCAACCTGAGGCGAGGGAACTTGACCAAACCAACTCCACTTTCTTCACAGCATCAGAACAGCAGGTACAAGTCATTTATGCTACTACCCTAGTGACAGAGTTTTAGACTCCAAGCAGGCTATTAATACACCAAATTACAACAAAATATAAGACCTGAAATTAAAAGAAATATATAGCAAATAAGAGTAACAATAGCTGGCAACTTTAACGAAA
The DNA here is from genome assembly GCF_027409185.1 of Cynocephalus volans. Classification (NCBI taxonomy): domain Eukaryota; kingdom Metazoa; phylum Chordata; class Mammalia; order Dermoptera; family Cynocephalidae; genus Cynocephalus; species Cynocephalus volans. The sequence goes on from NC_084461.1 coordinate 106,168,121, forward strand.
GAAATCTTAGTAAACTAATTTTCTGGCATCAGAAACACACGCACACTTAGGTAAATGTCAAATTTCACTATTTTAGGATAATCTTTAATACCACGTGTGATGGAGGACCCAAAGACCACCCTGAGACTCAGTAATTCAATAGGGGGATTCAGATATCAGCTCTTATACTCAGGATTACAGTTTATGGCATGAGAGGATACAGATTAAAATCAGTGAAGGGAAAAGGCACATGGGCTTGGAGATGTCTGAGAGAAGACAAATGTAAGTTTCCAGGTAGCCCCTTCCAGTGCAGTCTTATAGGAGGAACTAAATTCTCCCAGCAATGATGTGTGACAAGTGAAGTATTGCCAACCCGGGAAGCTCACCTGAGAGTTGGTGCCCAGGGTTTTTATTGGTGGTCAGTCAGTCAGGCATTGCAGCTACCCTGCTACTCAGATTTCAGAGCCTCAGAAAAAAATACAGGTGTTTACCAGAAATCACATTGTTAGTATAAACTATCTGGTCAAACTGATATAGCATGGCCCTCACCTGCAGGCATACAAAACATTCTGTAAAGCAAAACCTTGCAAGGGCTCAGCTCTCAGTAACCAGCCAAGGGCCAGGCCTGAAAAAAGGTCTTTCTTGGGAATACTCAGGTTTAAACAACCCAGGCCTGCTAGATTAACCTTTGTTTACAAACTATAAAATCTAAATATGGAAACATCAAAATCATTAAGTGAAGAAATCATGTTGATTCTTTTTATAAGTTTAATTTACTGTAATGTAATTTAACTTAATCCAATATTTTTAGATTTTCTTTGATAATAAACTGAATTTATTACATTATTCTAAAAGTATATCTTTATACATTCAGATCTATTTATTTATCCTTATACTAACTGAATTGGTTCACTCCTTATCTGGCTACTTTAGCACCAACGGTGTAAAACCCAATACATTTTCTTCAGCATTTTCTTGCATTTCTTCACCAGCTATATTTTATAAACCTCAGTGTTTCTCTGAAAATGAGTTGTCAAGCCATCTTCAATTTTTCTTAATTGTATTGTGATTTACTCTTGATCTGCCTTTTAAAAATGTATTCATATTATTATCAAAAGACAGCATGTACATGGTTTAAAAAAAAAAAAAGAAGTTTCAAATGGATAAAAAGTTCCTTTTCTACAATTCAGATTTTCAAAGAGCTTTGAAATAGGAAAAAAAAGTTTTTTAAAACTCATTTGATGGCAAAACCTTACCTAAAGTTACATAAGCCTATTTATAATCTTTTTATATGTATATGTATTGTCTATGAACTGTGAACATTCAAATGTTTTGCCTCAGAAGTATGAATATATACATGATTATATGGTGCTGTCTAAAACTACATTGGAAGTGTTGATATAATATATGTTATTTTTTGTTGCTTTGCCCCCACGGATTTGTCACCCCACTTCCCCTGGGTGATGGAGCCAAAGAGGATTACTCAAAGCCCGTCTCTTCTGAGCAGTGAGAGACCCCAAAGTGGTTAATCTCCTGCCAGAACCCTCTTGCAAGAGGCATTCCTTCCTTGGGAAATTAACCCCGAATTGGGGTTCTCTTCCTGCATTTATTTTCCAGACCAGGAAGTTACAGGAAGAGAACATAGGTGGGGTTATAGTTTAGCAATATAGGCTGGTAACTTTCAGTGAGACAAGTCAGATGACATTTCATAAGACAATTAAGTGATCTTACAGCAATTTCTCAGTATCTTTACATAACAATCAGTAACTAGTCTGTCCTTGAGCCAGCAACCTTGCTGTGCCACAAATCTTTATCTTACACCAGAGACTTTATAGCCTGAGGAAAATTTCCAGTCCTCTGCAAAGTCAACATTTGAAACTGCAAGGCTTTGGAAAACCAGGCCTTGTGAAGTACATATGCTTTATAGTACATTCCACGATTTTTGCACTGTATTTCCTCTCTGTGTTGAAGATTTCTAAATTCTGAATTCTGAATCACGAAATGATTTCGGATCTCCACGGAGACCCAAGCTATAGAATCACCATAGCACACCTCTGGGTCTCACTTCCCAGAGGCTGTACATTCAACTCTTTTCCTTGCTGTTTGTGGATTATATCTTCATATTTTTAAGTAACATATTTTGCACTATTTCTTGAATTTTCAATTTTGGACAATGTATAATTACATCATATACTGTTGAGTATACTAATTACCCTGATTTGAGCATCAAGTATTACACATAGGTATTGATATTCAACTCTGTGCCCTGCAGATATCTACAATCAACTATGTTACCATAAAAAAAAAAGAAATAGAAATAAACATGTTTAACCCACCACATTTAATTGAAAGGGTCATATAATAACTATATAGTTTTTAATTATCATCATGATGTATCTATATCACACTGGTACCCACCTTTATTGCTCCAGTTGTCTGCTTTTTTGTTTATTGCTTTGTTTTTCTACATACCTCTGCTAAATATTCAGAAGATACTGATCTAACAACTGATTCAATGCATTACTTGTTTTTTATTCATACCCTAGAACACAGTCTTTTATTTTTTTAAATCTCTTCTCTCCTCTATCTTTTCCAGCCTCTGGTAACTGCCATACTATGCTCTACTTCTGTGTGATTGTCTTTCATAGTTTCCACATATGAATGAGAACATGCAGCATTTCTCTTTCTGTTTTTGACTTACTTCACTTAAAATGATGTCCTCGAAGTTCATCCATGTTGCTGCAAATGACAGGATTTTATTCTTTTTTATGGCTGAATATTATTCCATTGGGTATATATACCACATTTTCTTTACCATTCATCTCTTGCTGAACACTTGAATTGATTCTACATCTTGACTATTGTGGATAGTTCTGCAATAATCATGGAAGCACAAATATCTCTTTAATATACTGAATTCCTTTCCTTTTGATATACACCCAGTAGTGGGATTGTTGGATCATATGGTAGTTCTATTTTGAGTTTTCTGAGGAACTTACATAGTGTTTTTCATAATGGCTGTACTATTTTAGATTCCTACCAGCAACATAGGAGAGTTCCCTTCTCTCTGCATCCTCTCCAGCATTTATTTCCTCTCTTGCAGATAATAGCCATTCTAACTGGTGTGAGATGATATCTCTTTGTGGTTTTGATTTGTATTTCTCTGATGATTAGTGATTTTGAGCATTTTTTTATGTGCTTGTTAGCCATTTATGTATTCCTTTGTGAAATGTTTATTCTGGTCCTTTGCCCATTTTTTAATTGGGTTGTTTGTGTATTTTTGCTGTTGAGTTGTTTGAGTTCCTTATATATTCTGGATATTAGCCCCTTGTCTGATGTGTAGTTTGCAAACACTTTCTCCCATTTTGTAGGTTGTCTCTTCAATTTGTTGATAGTGCCCTTTGCTGTGTAGAAGCTTTTCAGTTTGATGTAGTCTCGTTTGTGCACTTTTGCTTTAGTTGCCTGTGCCTTTGTAGTTTACTCAAGAAAGTGCTGCCTATTCTCATTTCATGTTGCATTTCCCCTAAGTTTTCATCTATTATTTTCCTAAGTGAGGGCCTTAAATTTAGATCTATAATTCATTTTGAGTAGATTTTCATTTATGGGGAGAGATGGGGAATGGGGATTAGTTTCAATCTTCTCATGTGGATACCCAGTTTTCTCAGCATTATTTGTTCAAGAGGCTCTCCTTTTCCTACTGTATGTTCTTGGCACTTCTTTTGCAAATTAGTTGGCAGTAAGTGTGTGGGTTTATTTCTGAGAACTGTATTCTGTTTCATTGGTCTATTTGTCTATTTTTATGCCAGTACACTGCTGTTTTGGTTACTATAGCTTTATACTATATTTTGAAGTTAGGAAGTGTGATATATCCAACTTTGTCCTTTTTGTTCAAGATTGCTTTAGTTATATGGGGTACTTTGTGGTTCCACACAAATTTTAAAATCATGTTTTCTATTTCTATGAAAAATGAAATCTGTATTTCTATAAGATTGTATTGAATCTATAAAATGTTTTTGGTACTATGGTCATTTTTACAATGTTAATTCTTCAATTCCCTTTCAATCTATGAACATGGGATGTCTTTTTATTTCTTTGTGTATTCTTCAATTTATTTATCAGTGTTTTATAGTTTTCATCATAGAGATCTTTCACCTCAATTAAATTTATTCCTAGATTTTTTTTTTCAGTTGTTATTGTTAATGGGATTGCTTTCTTATTTTTCTTTTCCATCTTTCTTGTTATTGGTGTATAGAAACACTACTGATTTTTGTACATTGATTTTGCATCCTACAACATTACTGATTTGTTTATCAGTTCTGAAATTTTTTGGTGGAGTTCTCAGGGTTTTTATGGATAACCTCATGTCATCTTGAAACAGACAATTTGACTTTCTTTTCAGTTTGCATGCCCTTTATTTCTTTCTCGTTCCTAATTGCTCTGACTAGGACGTCCAGTACTATGTCAAATAACAGTGGAGAGAGTAGGCATCCTTGTCTTGTTCCAGTTCTTAAAGAAAAAGCTTTTAACTTGTCCCTGTTCAGTATGATATTAGCTGTGCATTTGTCGTATATGGACTTGATTGTGTTTAGGTACATTCTATACTTAATTTGTTAATGGTTTTCATTATAAAGGGATTTTGGATTTTATTAAATGCTTCCGCATTAATTGAGATAATCATATGATTTTAGTCTTTTATTCTATTAATGTGAAATATCACATGTATTAATTTACCTACATTTCTGTGGTACATCCCACTTGATCACTGTGAATGATATTTAATATGCTGCTAGATTCAGTTTGCTGGTATTTTGCTGAGGAGTTTCGCAACTGTCTTAATCAGGGATATTGGCCTATAATTTTTGTTTTTTGTGTTGTCCTTTTCTGGTTTTGGTATCAGAGTAATGCTCGTCTCATAGAAATAGTTTGGAAGGGTTCTTTCATATTTAATTTTTTTAAACAGTTTGAAAAAAATTTGTATTAATTCTTAAATATTTGGAGGAATTCAGCAGTGAAGCCATCCTGTTCTGGGCTTTTCTTTAATGGGAGACTTTTTGTTACTAATTCAATCATTACTTATAATTGTTCTGTTCAGGTTTTCTATTTCTTCTTGGCTCAGTCTTGGTAGATTGCATGTGCCTGGGAGTTTATTCATTTCCTCAAGATTTTCCATTTTGTTGGTGTATAGCTGTTCATAATAGTCTCTAATGATCTTTTGTATTTCTGTGGTATAAGTGGTAATATAGGTTGTTAAGATCTTTGGTAGCAAGGGCTTTTGGTGTACTTCTATTCTCATTTTTCCCAGAATGGAGAGACTTTGCCAAAGGGTTTCCTTTTGATGTTGAGTCTGACCCGACTTACAAGTAGCTGCAGCAGTACTAAATATCAGGTGCAGGTGCTTGAAGTGGCTGTGTGGCAAGGATCCTGGGCTCAGGGTCTTGTGTACCTATTGTGGCACCTTGGTCTTGGGGTGCAGGTTTACTTTCTGTGGCAGGATTGGATGTCATTTGCCTGAAACACCAGGATCTTTGATTCTAAAACTCCCTTCTCCCCACAGCATAGACCAGTGAGCTGGGTTGTAGTCATGACTCTAACACTGGGGGACATGGCACAGCAGTGACCTGACTCTTAAGGAGAAGGTATGCTGTGGGGGTCTGGGAGCAGAGTATGGCTGTGGTTTGGGAACCAGAGCTAATGGGGCTCAGTTATCACTGAGTTTCCAGGGGGCAAGGCACCTTGTAGTGGTTCCTCTATCCCCAGAATGGTGGGACACGGCAATATCTTAGTCTCTGTGAGGTTAGATGCAGCACCAGCAAGAACTCAGAATGGCAGAATATAGTTGTCATTTTGGTCTTGCAGGGCAGGAAGTCACACAGAACTGACTTCACTTCCTTAGGAAGTGGGTGTCTCAGCAGCTCAGTCTTCAGGGGAAAAGTCCAGCTCCAGGGAAGCAGGTAGAAAGTAGATAGGCAGTAGGGCAGGGTGTTTCAGTTCAGCCACTGCTTTGTTTCCCTGGGATGAGGGGTACCATGTCAGCTGAGCTCTGGGATGTGCAGCTGTTCGGCTTGACCAAGCAGCTTCTCAGCCAAGATACCAATTCTCCAGCAGGTGATGAACCACTTTAACTCAGTCCCAGGGGGGTGAGTCACAGCTGCAAATGGGGAGGGGGAGGGTTGGCTCAACTGTTCTTAGCCCCTCAGGGTAGGGTGTAACAGCTTCTTGCAGGTTGGCTTAAGGAAGTCAGGTCATCCAGTGTGGGTGCTTCAATGGTGGCTTATCCTCTAGGACAAAAGGATTTACCCCAGGGTAAGACATCTTCCAGCAGTAGATTTGGTTCCAAGAGGACCTAGCACAGTAGCAGCATGGGTCACAGCAGGCAGGGCACAGTGTCAGTTTTCTGGAGAGAACACAATTGTGTGAACTCTAGGCAGCTCCCTCAGCTGGGCTTAGTGTCTGTGTGACTGCTGGGGTCCCCAGTGGTGAGAACTGAAGGTGTCGAAGGCGTTGTTGAGGGCTGCTGGGGTCCACTCACTTACCTTTCCTTATAGGGAGAAGTTTCTTTTAGTTCCCTGTTGATCTTGGTTGGGGGATGTGGTGGTGCTGGAGGCCAGGTATTTTCTTCTGTTTTCTACGTGGCCATCCTGAGTTTTTGTGCTCACTAGCATTTTTGTTACCCCTTTGATGTGCTCAGCACTGGTACTCTCTAGTTATTTTCATCCAAATGTAACTGTTTAGTTATAGTTTTGTCTGTCTTTGTAGGAGAGACGAGTAGTAAGGTCTTCTAGTTTGCCATCTTGTTCTGCCTTTCAGGCTAAGAATTTAATTTTTCAAGATATAGTCATATATCTGTGCTCAAATATCTCTAGAATACTTATTCTTATCATGACTTCATGTAAAATTGAGTTATGTTGAAAAATAAGATACTATATTGTTTATATTTCTATGTGCCGCTGAGCCTTTAACATGGCTGTTTTCACAGACATCTTTAACATAACACTTCATGTTAAAAAATTTTTTCTTGACTAACAGAAAAAAATTGTTATAAATCTTTTATTTTCTTTTCTGAGTACAATATGTAATTTGGATGTCAGATTCCACGGGCAATAAATTGCAGTGTTTGAAATGAACATTGTTAGTGAAAGCACAACTGTTTGATTAAAGGATTTTGTGAGATAAAGTATTTAAAAGGTCTGGTATCTTTATTGCCTTCATTTTGAGTAACTGACTCCATAGTAATTGAAAACATTTTATTGTAAATTGACACACAGCGAAAAACCAGTGGGTTATGGTATATTCATTGCTCTAGTACATGATAATATTGTTGCCTTTATTACATGGCCACAGAAAAAGGTACAATTATAGTTTGAGAATGCAGTGCTACATCTGCTTCAAATAGGGCCAGAATCCAGACTACTCCTTGACCTTTACTTGATGCTTAGGATGACACATGTAAATGAATTATTTCCAGGGAATCTCTCCTGGGTATTCTAGAATTCATGATAAATGGCTGGAATAGAAATACAATCTTCCTTTCTTGACAGAATACACTAAAACAATAGATGTAATTGGAATCAATGCCATGGGTTGGTGGTCTAGCTAAAAATGCACACATATATTATATATAGTAATTTCCACACCATAGCTGAAGTTCTTTCTGTTTTTGAAGCAAGTTTTCCCTAAATCATCTTACCATCTGTTTGAATGCTTGATGTAAACTGACCGTCATTTTATGGGTTATATATTGAGTTGGTCTAATAGTAATAGATAAGAAATGATTTAACTTGATTGTTTCCAGGCATGACATGCAAAGTACACTTTTCACATCCTTTAACATCTTGTGAATTTACTAAACTTTCACTTCTCCTTTGGTTAATACAAACCTAGGTCATTTTGAAAGTTCAGTCTCAGACTCAGATTAAATGTAACCTGCTTCTCTCTCTTTATAATGGGCTTGAGCTGCATCTCTGCTTGGAGTAAAAGGGGAGGATGTGGTCAATCATGATATTCACATCTGTAACATTTTTTAATCTATTACCAAAGTTCCAGTTACACAGACATGAGAGATAATGGTTTCTATTATAAGAAGTTTGTATTGGTAACAAGGCAGTGTCAATCTGTATGAGTCCATCTTTCACTGGTGGAACCCAATTCTACCAATGTGATTGTTTTTGTGTGGGAAGTGTCTGAGTTTCTTTGGGTGGAATTTTTATTTTCATTCAATTTCTCTTTATTACTGAGAAATCTTTCAGAGAAAGCCAGTTGGTTCTCCTTCATTCTCACTAGTGGTGCATGTCCCCAAGTCATTCTAGTATAAATTGTCCACTTGATGTCCCAGGATGTTTTCTAGTGTCTGTCACCTATTCAAATCTTTGTGTTCCTTCCCAAGAAATGCCAAGTTTCTTTTCTACAGGTCTTGAGGGAAGACTTCAAGAACTTGGATGACACTTCTTCAGTTCTTTTTGTGTGTGTGTGGCTGGCCACAGGGATCAAACCCCGGACCTTGGTGTTATCAGCACCACACTCTAACCAACTGAGCTAACCAGCCAGCCAGGATTCTACTTCTGCATAAGAATATTATAACTTGTTTCTTGCTCCTTCTTCATTTCTGGGTGTATATTCCAACAAGTTTCAAGTCCTTAGAATTTAATAAGCTGTAAACAGACACTGTTCAGTGTTCACGTGCTGCTTAAAATAGATGGGGTTATATGTCCAGTGCTCCTAAGAACTACCTCCCTATGATCGACCTCATTCTAACTGTGGCACAGGAACAGAACTCAGGATTCTGCAGTCCATGCGTTATCCATCCAGGGAACGGAGTGATCGTTTTCCCTTCTTTTTTGTACCTCAAGTCTTTGGGTGTGGCTGAGCTAGAGTTTTCTGCAATGAAACTTTACTTAGGGACAAGGGAAATTCTCTCTCACTTTACCTCAAAGAACATTTTTTCTCATCACTAATATTTACTTTTCATTAAGTGGAAAGTGTTTATATTTATGTTGAAAAACCCTCTCTCCAGTCTCTCTCATTTCCCTCTCTTTAAGTTAGCCTGGGAGTAAAGTATGAGAGGGTAGTGGGAATTGTAAGAGAGAAAGACGTGGATGATTGTAGTAGATCTGATTTTATTGACCCTTGTTAAGCCCTCAGGGACTGTCTGGGCCTCTTCTTTTTGGCAGTCTTTAAATGTTCAATTATTGTACTTTTGATTTTGATCTTTGAACCCTGGTCAAAAAATTTATAATTTTAATTTTTAAACTAAAATTTTATTTAATCTTAAGTAAACTGTAACATTCGTGCAGTGTTTAAATCAAAGGTCAGAAAACTATGGCCCATAGACCAAATCTTCTTACTAACTTCTTTTGTAAGTGAAGTTTTATTGGAACATAGCCACTCTTATTTGTTTATTGTTTATGGCTGTTTTTATGATACAACAACAAAGTTGAGTAATTGTGATAGTGACTGTATGGCCCACAAGCCTAATGTATTTACTGTCTGAATCTCTATAGAAAAAATGTGCTAATGCCTGGTCTAAATTGTTTCTGTGTGTATATTCTTCAGCTTATAACTATTATTATCATTTTCATAATAAAATCTAGCATAAAATTAGAGTATTGTATGTACCCAGAAATGGTGTATATGTGTCTTAGGTTTGGGATATTTGTGTTGGTAATTTCTGCAGAAATCACTTATACAGTCCAGAAAATAGTAGGAAAGGAAGGGAAGAATATAACACCAGTGACTGGGAGCTGAGTATATAAACAAGTAATACTGGGGATGCTTTGATAAGAATCAGTTTACTTTAGAGAAATCTCAGCCATTTGATATAATTATGATTGAGCATTCAATTTAATTTCTAATTGGACGTCATACATATCTGTGTGAAAATTTTATGGAAACTCACAAAATCTAAAAGTCATGAAAATGCATTAGGAGAACACATATTACCTATCAGGAGCTCCACAATCATTTTAAATTGCACCAGCAACAGCAATATGGTAGGTGTGTGTTTATTTTATAAAGCATAAAGGTGCTCTTTGTTCCAAAACCCTACATTTCTAATGGCAACCAGTCATCATTACACTGCATTTCTAATGGCAACCAATCATTATACTTATGACAATTGACCAATCCCAAATATAAAACCCGTATTCAAAAGATTTAAAATGAAATATTCACTTTCTCCGACCAAGTAAACAGACCAAATTCAATAGCTTGATGAGATAATATTGTGATATATTGTTTAATAAAAACCTTGGCCATAGGGGACACATTAAAAGTTAGAAGTAAAACAGTAAAACATTCAGTGCAATGCTTTTACAATGAGTTTAGTGTAGTAGAAAGTTATGAAACATACCATAGAGATCGATCCATGAATCCCCTTCTTGAATCTGAGACTTTGGGATCTCTAAGAGCAAGAACATAGATCTAAGGGAAGAAGTTGAAATTCCAATTAGGTAGAGATCTAGACACAGAATCTTGTGATCATCTGGTGGCCACTGGTCCTTAAAAATGTGCTTCAGGAACTCATTCCATCCATCCCTAATTTTTGCCTATATTGTGCCTAAGATTCTACCTCTGGGTTACAATTTGTTTTCTACTCTGATTCTTCAAATTCCCTCTCCTTTTAAAAAATTTTATTCTGTTTTGATATCAGAACTCAGTGGCTGAGTCCTGCTACTGATGATGATCAGATATCCCCAACATCAAATTATCCTCTGTATCCTCAGTATCTAATAATAACTGGTATATATCAGACAGTAAATAATTGTTTAATGGACAGAACTGACCTCATGGTCCAGTTGTGGCTTTATGAATGGATATAATCCTGTTTTCTTGATAATAGCCATTGTAGAAATTGCTCTAGAGGCCTCATTAAAATACTTCAAACCATTTTCTTTAATGTGAATGAGGCTGCTATGTGTTGAGAGGTTCACCTAGGAGCCTGCTTCTAAAGACCTACCAACCAGGCCTATCCTATCCAAGCATGTGAGTTCATTCTAGCTTGAATTCTCTCCTTTTCTGCTAGCTCATGTTTCCATGGGAACCATTATGCCCTGAGGTTTTTTCCTAAAATACAGCATATTATATCTGACATAGTTGTCAATATTTTATAAGCTGGATCTAAAACTGAGATCTATATTGCACAGTGTAGTGAAAGAAAATAGCTGGAATCATACAGACTTGTGAGTCCTGAATGTGTGAATGTCAACAAGTTGCATAATTTCTGTGAGCCTTGCTTTTCTCGTTTGTAAAGTAAAAACAGAGAACTCATGTTGCTTTTGTAGTGAGAATGGGAGAGTCAAAGGATGTAATGTATATAAAGCATTTATCTCCATACATTACCCATAGTATATATTCAGTAAAGTTAGCTCCCTCTGTTTCCTTGGAAAAGCAGTCTAAATTCAGGAAGGGCAACTGTGTTGTGTAGGTAGTTTGTGTTTTCAGAATTCAAAAAAGAAACATAGTTGAGGGGGTTAATGTATTTAGAGAAAGTTTTTGAACATGATGGGAAGTTCTTTTAAGACTTGAAAAGTTAACTTACATGGAATATGCATCGAACTTTTTTTAAAGACTGCTCTAGAATTTAATGATATGTATTATAAGGAGCAAGGCCACAGGTTAATGAAGACCATTGTAATCAGTGGGAATGGGGACTGAGGGTAGGTAGTTCTGGCTAACATTACCTGGAAAAAGTACAAAGGATTTGTTCAGGTTCTTAGCTACATGTAACAAACGATCAGTCATTAAAATTGTAAAGGAATCAATTAAAGGGTATTGAAAAACTTAACAGCATTTGAAGAGTGTTTAAAGAATCAGGCTTAGAGCTAATGGTGTTGGTTCACCAAAGAAGAGTTTTATAACACTGCAGCTTAGAATTTCATGAATTCTCTGAACAGAAAACAGATTTTCTAAGTACCCTAGATGACTAAAACATGTCAAGTATCTACTAGAAGAGTAGTTTACAGTTGGAGATCATATGGAGCTAGGGCTGGGGTGCAAATAAAAGATATTTTACACAGCCTATGGACTTGGGAACTTCTAGGGTACTTCAAATCAGTCAGCAGCTCACTGATGAGTTCATAGTCATAGTAAATTAAGTGTTTTTCATAAATCTACATTACATCATTTGGTACTTGGAGAGAGCAATAACCAACACTTGTCTTCATACTCCACCTTTGTGCTCAGAGGTTACAACATGTCAATAAATGAGACAGAGAGACAAGATTATCCACTTACATAAAGCCAACTGGGCAATGTAGTTTCAGGTGTGCACTAACAGCAGACTTTCTAATGCTTTACCCCTTTCTAAACATATTCAAACAATGGCACAACTGGGTAATCACAGGTCTGCTTGTAGTACACTGATGAGAGGAAACCAGAAAGCTTCTCTCAGTGGAGAAACAGATTTAAAAAGAGGAGAGTGCGCAGGATTCTTAGTTACATTCAGGGTATGCTAAGTGTGCATTTCCAAACTCACCAACCTTGAGCAGAGCCCAGCAAGGGAGCAGAGAGAGGCCAGCAGTGTTTTTCTACAAGAAATCTCATAAAAGCTTGATCCCAAGGTAATGGTAATTACTTTATAACATGATACCATTCTATTTGATGGCTATTGAATCCTAGAACAGAAGGCAAATTGGAACTACATTTTAGACATATTTGAATGTCAGTGAGGTCATCCAAACATCATAGCTTTATCAGTTTTCCTTTACTATAAGGTGAACTCAGCCATTCATTAACAATATTTACAAATAAGTATTATCCGCAGGGAGTGTTCTCAGGTTATTTAGTCTGCAATATTCTTAGAAATGAAAGGCCAAATAAATTTAACTTCAAAATGGAATAAACATATTAAGAAAAGCAGAAGACCAAAGTAGGGACCAGTTCTGTCACATTAAGTTTATTAGTAAACCATGAGTTAAACTTATTTCTTGACTCTTCTCAGCCCATTGTGAGATCAATTTGGATTACCAGAAGATGCTTGGTGGTTGCCATGCATGTACAGAATTTTATATTTTTATTGAGTACATATGAGCTCTCCATCTATATATGTTACAGGTGATAAGGTTGGGAACATCCTATTTGCCAGAATTCATATAGTGCATACTGTATTTGGGAGTGATTTCTTGATAAGCTCATTAAAGATAGTTTGAGATATTGTAAGGCTGAGTATCAGATAATACTGACATCTATGGAGAAGGGAGTTAATCTACTTTCCGGGTGGTGACAATTTTTGTTTTGAATACTAATTGGGAGAAGGGTATAAGGAAGAGAAAAATGAGGGAGAAATGTATGTAATTTAGAGGACAGGGGGATGTAAGCCCTCTCTCTCCATATTTTTTCATTGCCATTAAAATGTACTAAAATTCATAATATGATTGTTGAGAGCTTTGCAGACACCCATATTCGGGATTAATAAAAAACCGTGATGTGAATGAGTGACAGGTGTAAAACCACAGAAATTGGAGATAGGAGGTTAATTCTCAGGGTTTAGGAGAAACTGGTGAGGCTTAAAATTTTCTGCATAGGGTTTCACAGTAATCTTACTTCACTCTTGACAGCTGGAGAGGTCCCAGCTAACATTTAGACTTCAGCAAGTTCAAGTGTATCTGCTGTGGCAGAACCTTCCCTCATCCTGTGATATTCATCACAAGAAACAAGATGGATTTGACTTATGTGGAATTACTGAACCGGAGCCAGCAACTTACACACAGTTAGTGGGTATAATACCTGTCTGCATCGCTGTAAGATGAACATAGATGTGACTCAGAAGTGACTTAATAACCATCCATCTGCCCTTAGGAGAATTTATATGGGTCTGTAATGTTACTTGCTGCCACACAGACATCAGCTATGGTTGTTGCTTGGGAATTGCTCTGTGGAGAGAAAGGAAAAATAGATTAGATTTCAGAAAGATTCCATATTTTTTTCTTTTTTGCTTTGTTTTCTAATGGGAATACGGTTTTTGTTTCTATAGTTTGATTTCAAAGATATATTTTTCCAGTATACAAGGCTGCATGGACAGTGTGGATATTTCGCTATACACACACACACACACACACACACACACACACACACGCACGCACACGCATTTCAAGCAATGAACTTCCTTTGTTCATTAATCCTGCCATCAGACATGCTCAATCTAATCCTATTTAACTCACTATTTAACCCACTGCCTATGCTTTTAATTTTCTAACGTGGTTCTTCTTTCAGAATTTTTTTTTTTTCTGTCAATGCCTAATGAACCTACAGAATTTCTAGTTTATTGAATTAAGAAAACTTCTATGATTATTATTTAGTCCGTTTTGTGTTGCTATAACAGAAATACCTGAGACTGGGTAATTTATAAAGAAGAGAGGTTTATTTGGCTTACAATTCTGAGACAGCTGCATCTGGCACGGGCCTCAGGCTGCTTCTACTTATGGCAGAAAGTGGCAGGCAGATGGCGGGTACAAGCAGATCACATGGTGAGAGAGGAAGTAACAGAGAGAGAGGGGAAGTGCCAGGGTCCTATAAACAATAAGCTCTCGCAGGAACTAACAGAGCGAGAACTCACTCATTGCTCCCGTCTCCCCCGGGGGGGGGGGGGGAGCATTAATCCAGTCATAAGGGATCCGCCCCCATGACTCAATCAGTTTCCAACACTGCCACATTGGGGATCAAATTTCCACGTGAGTTTTGGAGGGGACAACATGTCCAAACTCCATCAATTATAAAAACCTAGTACAATTTATAAATATTGTAAAGCAAAGTTAAGGTGCATTTTTTATTACAAAATAGAGATTCTTTCCTTTAGTTAGCTTTTCTCTCTCTCTTTTCCTTCTCTTTCTCAAATAATTTTTTCTGAACATCAAAAACATTTCTTTAGGACAGAGTCCTCTCATATTACTTGACATGCAATATTGGATTGGAACCAAATAACTATTTTTTGAAGTGATTTGTGGAATATACTAGAAAGCATATGTACTTCACAGGGCCTGGTTTTCCAAAGCCTTGCAGTTTCAAATATTGACCTTGTAAGGACAGGAAATTTTCCCCAGGCTATTGAGTTTCTGTTGCAAGATAAGAAATGTGGCACAGCAAGGTTGCTGGCTCAAAGACAGACTAATTACTGATTGATATATAAGTTGCTGGAAAACTGCTAGAGGGAGAAGGAATGTTTGCTAAGATCAAGCTGTTGTTGATAGGACCACTTAATTGTCTACTGGAGTGTCATCTGGCTTGTTTGACTGAAATTTACCAGCCTATATTGTGAAACTATAATCCCACCTATGTTCTCTTCCTGTAACTTCCTGGTCTGGAAAATAAATGCAGGAAGAGAACCCCAATTTGGTGTTAATTTCCCGAGGAAGGGTTGCCTCTTGCTTGAGGGTTCTGGCAGGAGATTAACCACTTCGGGGTCTCTCACTGCTCAGAGGAGATGGGCTTTGAGTAATCCTTTGCATCTCCATCACACAGAGGAAGAAGGGTGACAAATCTGTGGGTGGCGAAGCAACACAAAGCAACAGTGATTGTCAGAATAAAATTTTTCTTACCAATGTTTCTCCTGATCTGTTTTTAAAAGGTGTTCTTCATTGATTTTCATAGCCTACTCTCTGACTTGTGACACAATCCATCCATACATATTTATGGAGTATAGTTTTATAATATGTGTTAAACTTATGTGAATCTACATTTACATACTTTTCCCACAAGAAGAAAAATGGTGTAATTTAAATAGTGTGGATTATTCTTTTCCTACTTCCCTTAATGAGTAAACAAGGCATGGGAGTTGGGAATCTGCTGCCTCATAGCCAGTCTCAGTTCTGAAAATGGTGTCTCAGTGTAAACCCACAATGCTAAGTCAAATTCTCCTGTTGAAAGATGCAAAAATGTCAACCAATTTTATGTGGTCGTTAATCAAAGAAATAATAACCTATTCCTCATGAAGGAAACTTTATTATTTTATAATTAATGAAAGAAGGTAGGTGTGTTTTTTTAAATCTGGCATTTTCCTAAAATATTTCCAAGAGTTTTTGGTTCCTTATTGCGCAGCCTAACTCATCATAATGAGACTTTATTATGTAAGTTCTCTCTCAGTACCCATCTACTACTTGTGGGTATGCATGTACATGTGCAAAACTAAATGATGAAATATATATTAATGGTGATTTGCATGTATATTATGTATGTGAGTTTATTGATATTATTCAGTTGGGTTCAGTAATTTTATTGCACAAATTGCATGTGAGGGAAATTTCAAAATTTCTTCAGGCACATTTTGAAAAACTGAAGTAAGCAAACTGTACTCTCAGCTCCTCCCCTGCCCTTGACTCTCCATGGAACATGTATTGACACAGCAATCTGATGACATATATGACCTACATTTTATGGAACCCAAAGGCACCCTGAAGCTTTCCTGACCCTTGGTGATACATGGAGACTTGGCCTAAAACCACAATTTCCAAATCTGTGCAAGCGTAGTACCTTTCTACAGCCTCTGCTCTCTCTTGGCACCTTACCCTAGAACTCACACTACAGCAATAGTACCATGAGCTTTCTGACCAATTTACTTAAGGTTAGTGGGTAACAATGGAGGGAGCTCTTCATACCCTGCACAACATTTCACCCTCCTCCCTAGACCCTCGTATAATTTCTTCTGTCTCTGAGCTGAGCAGCTCTAGCTCACTCCTATTCCCTGCTGCACAGACTGCCTGTGTGGGGTAGTCATTCTTATATTCTTAGTGTTTTCACATAGGAAGTAACTCCTTTTTTTCTCCTGGGGGAAAAAAAAAGAGATTTGATGTCACTAGATAATTTCTTATTAATGTCATTAATTTGTTGCAACCAAGCCTCCTTTGACTCACAGTGTGACCTTGATCTTTTTCTAACTTTCCTGGGAAGTTGGTTGGGAATCTCCTCCAGACATCCCTGTAGATGTCTCATTCATACTGGAAGTGCTTTCAGAATTGTTAGAGCTTCACAGTTAGTAGCAGATATGGGGCCAAAATATCTGGATTTAACAGAGTTGGGGTGACCTTACAGAATGTGCTGCACTTCTAGTCACATTTTAAAAAATAGACTTTATTTCTTTAAGAGAAGTTTTAGATTCAAAGGAAAACTGAACATAAGGTACAGAAATTTTCAAAACCCTCTGCCCCAACATATCCACAGCCTCCCCACTATCAATATCTCACACCAGAGTGCTACATATGCTACAACTGGTAAACCTACATTGACAAATAATTAGCCAAAGTTCATTGCTTGCTTTAGAATTCATTATTGTTGTTGTGCATTCTATGGGTTTGAATAAATGTATAGTGGCATATACCCATCATTATAGAATCATACGGAGTAGTTTTGCTGCCCTAAAAATCCTCTGTGCTCTGCCTGTTCATCCCTGGCAACCACTAATCTTTTTACTGTTGCCATAGTGTTGTCTTTTTCACAACATCATATAGCTTTTAGTTTTATTTTTTTGACTTGTTTTAGTTTTCTGTTTTTTAAAAAATTTATTGAAACATAATTGATTGTACATATCTGTGGGGTACAGCATTGAATATCAATGCCCGTGTGCAATATATGATGCTCAAGTCAGGATAATTAGTACATTCAACATTGTACAATACAATCATCTTTTATGGCCCTTTACCAATTTCTCACTAAACTCCTCTCCCCCTCCCCTACCGTCACATAATTGTAATTGTACAATATGTAGCTGTTCCAGGTTGGCTTCTTTCACTGAGTAATATGCATTTATGTTCCTACCAGGTCTTTTTCTAGTCACATATTTAGCTGGTATTTCTCTTTCTTTGTTAGAAGTTAGTGTGAAATACCACTACTTAATAAAGAAGATTGTAGTGTTACGCTTTTAAGGAATGTTTATATATTACCACAATTATTAATTAGTTGACCACTTAAAAGGATAAATGATTTGTCTTAAATTTCTTTCACTGAGTCAAGTGTTACCTGTTGTGTGGGGTCTATAAGTCTTGGACTAGAACTCAGGCTCTCTTACACTGCATGTAGCCTTGGCTGAAAACTCACTGAACATTATTCCCATGTACAAATTAGAATAATAATTTATACCTTGCAGGATTGTTATGATTACATGAAAACTTTATAGAAAATGTTTGAACATCCCACACTATGCCTGACACAGAGTAGTTTTAAAAGTAAATTGCTGAATAAATGAAAGAAAGAGTAAATGAATAAATGAAATAATTGAATAAATGAGCAAAGGGACCATTATTAAACCAAAAGACTGTTTTATTTTTAAAATTTTAAACAATTAAATAATAGTGCACATGTTAGGATTATAATATTTAAAACCATGACCCAAGACCGCATGTGTTATTTTTTAATTTTGAAACAATTTCAAATTTACAGAAAAGTTGTAAGTATTGTACCAGAATGTTGTTTTCTAGACCATTTGAAACTAAGTAGTGACCTGATGCCCCCCACCCCATCCCAGAACACGCCTAAGTAACCACGATATAACAACCAAAATCAGGGAAATTTACATTAATTTATTACTACCAAACAATCTGCAAACCACATTCAAGTTTTACTAGCAGTTTCAATAAAAACTCTTTACTGTAAAAGTATTCAGTTCAGAATCAAACATTGCATTTAGCTGTAATGTGTCTTTAGTTTCCTTCAGTCTGGAAGATTTTTCAGCATTTCTTTTACTTTCATGTCTTAGACACTTTTGTATATTACAAACCAGTTAGTTTTGTGTTTGGTCTTTTTTAGGATGTCTTTCAATTTGGATTTTTCTGATGTTTCCTCATGATCAGATTCAGTTTATGTACCTTTGGAGAAATATCACAGAAATGATGCTTTATTCTTCTCAATTCAACCTATCAGGTGGTGAATAATTTTAATTTGTCCTATTACTGAAAATAAGAGTACTTGATCATAGATTAAAGGGGTGTCTGCGTGGTTTCTCAATTTTAAAGGGTCTCTTTCCTATTTTTAAAACAGTATGAATTTTGTGAGATATACTTTAAAACTCTATAATTATCTCTTCCCTCTTTAAACTTTAAATGTATATATTTGTGTATGCTGTTTATTTATTTATTTATATCTGTATAGACTTATATCTTCTTTTGTTAACTGATTTATAATCCAGCGCTATTGTTTTGCTTCGTTTTTAATGATACTCATGTGGTTGCTAATCTGAACAGTGGGAGCCCCTTGAAACTAGCTCTGTGACCTTTTGGCATGTCTTTATCTTTACTTAAACTCTTGTTTGCTTTCTGGCCTAGCAGTTCATTTTGTGCTTTCCCTTCCCCAGCAGTAAATTAGCCATAGGAAAGTCAGTTCCTCTTAGAGGAGAATGTGTTCAGAAGCACAAGCTAGACGCTAGCTGTGCTCATTGCCATTAGGGTGTTGCTATTCTCATGTCCTCTCAGTAGACAGAGCCAGGAGAAAAAAAAAATTATATATGTTTGTATTTATATATACACATACACACACATATATGTAATATAAGAGGGGTCTTCAAAAAGTCTATGGAAAGATTCATATTATCTTTTAATTCAACTTTTCCACAAAGTTTGTGGAAATACCCTCATATGTATTTATATATATGTATATACATATGTATGCATTTGTTTATACACACATGCATTTATATATACTTTCATGTGTATTCTGTTTCTAGCTATAAAGATTATATAGCATGAATTCACAATGATATTCCTAATTTCATTTCAACACCTCAGGGTTCATGTTAATTTTTTCCCTTTCCATTCCTTCTCTAATAGTGAGAGCCTTGGCTCTAATTACTCTTGATGTATATTTAGTCAGTCAGTTTCCATGTATGTGACCAATTTCCCATCTCCATGGTCACGCCTCCCTCATGTAGATGCCTTCTGAACCCTGTTGGGACTAGATCCTCTTCATGACTTTGGCTCCCACTGCATTGGGGTGTGCCGCCTCACTGATGCCTTCCCCACTCCACTCAGGCTCTGATCCCACATATCAGAGTGCCCGTTGTACGGATGTCCTGCTTGCCATATTTAGTGTCCAAATCTCTACACCTGTCTAACCCCATACATAGACTCCTTCCATACCCTGCTGGGACTCTGACTTTCCACGCTGTCCTTACGTTGCTTGCTCTCTGACTTCATACATGGTGCACTCTCTGTGTGGACACCTCTCCTACTACTCGATCTCCAAAACCCTGCAGCGGGATGCAACACTCCCTTCTCATCCTGCTTGAGATCTGACTCCCTGCACTGGACTGCCCCCAGGTGTCCATACCCTCTTCAGTCGGCTGTAGTTCTGACTTCCTACACTGCCCAGCCCCACCATGCTCCTATATAGGTGCCCTCACCACCCTGCTGTCCACCCCCTGGGCAGAAGCACACTCTGACCCACTAGAGCGTCCACACCCTAGTGCAGATATACCTTGCTCTCCTTCACCTAAGGGCTTGACAACTGAATTATTCAGGAAGGGAAAGGAAGAAGAGGAAGAGTCAGAGTCCTTGTGCAGTTTTAAAACATCTTATTTCTTTGCTTGGTTAAGATTTAACGGAAAATATAAAGAAAAAATATGAGATAATCTTAAATATTTTTACTGAAGATAAATAGTATCTGAAATATAAGCTCATAAATGTTAAAATTCATATATTTCCATATTTCTATTCTCAGTATCTAGCATACATCCTGGCAAGTAGCAAATATTTATGCCTAATGAATTAAAACTTTAAGATAGGGATGAATTTATGGTTTACAATTTAAAATCCACTTCTATATTTTGTATGAGTTTAAACAACTAACAACTTGCCCCTCATTTTATTATTTGAAAATGTGCTAAATAAAATGTAATTTGAGTTGTATAGCACCTTGAATTTTTGGTTATTTCTTTTTGCTTTTGCATCTCTACTGGATCATTCTCATTGGTATGCAAATAGACTGTGGCATGAACCTTCCTTATGTCCTGCCATCTCCATGTCCATTCACCCTTTTTATCCCTCTGTCACTAACCTATTCTAAACCATTGTTATCTCTCACCTGGGGATTATGTAGATTCTATATTGAGGGAAGGGACATACTGATTTTTCACTGGTCTTTCTGCTTCTACTCTTTCCTCCTCCAGTCTTTTCTCCCAGTAGCAATATGTGTCTTATTCCCAACCATCTCGGCAGTCTTATTTCATGTCATATTTTCATGCTCACTACCTCAACAATTGACGTCATAATAATTATTTAAACACCCTAAACTGTTTCTATGTGATATCTTTTTACTGGCTTTCCTCAGTCTTGGAAGGCTTTGCCCACATCTCTAAAATTTTACTTATTTTCTCCCACCTATAGCTCTAAGCTTTAATATTACTTCTTTATAGAGGCTACTATATCTATCCAAAGTTGTTATGTTTACTTCCTTCATTTTTCATGGTTTATAATTATTTTATGTATTTCCTATTTATCACCTATTAGTCTCATGGGAAATAGACTCCATTATGGTAAGAACCATGTTTATCTTGTTCCTCATTGTATTCTAAGTAGACAAGTTAGCTGTTCAGTAAAAATCTGCTGAATATATAAATAATAATGCTGACACATTTGCCCAAATAAAATGAGGATAGATGCAACAGTTTTAAATATTTGTGCTCTATGGAAATTGACATTTTATATATTCTTGTTAGCCTTTGCAAATATGCTTTTAATGCAAATTTAAAAAAACATGTAGTTTCCAAAAAAAAAAAAAAGATGCATTATTTTACAACATTTATATTAACATTTATTTGGGAAATATTGAATTTTAAGTTATGAGAAACCTGTGCAAATCAAACATTTCCATTTAACATAAAACATGTCTACAAATACAACATAGTTGGCTTTGTAAGCTTAATTAAGAGTGTTGGTTTTCATTAACTTACAAATATTTAGAAGCTAAGCCTACAACTCAAGAAATACGCTAATGTCAACATGTCAGTTGTCACATGTCAACTGAATAGTTGCATTATATTTTGAATGTTCACTTCATATGTATTGGGGTGAAATAAAAGGAGGAAACACATTGAATGTATTCTCCCACACCCAGTTTTTATGTGTCTGCCTTTGAAATGCTTATGGTCCATAGCAATTGATTGAGACAGGATAGGGATGGGACTTGGCCCCTCAACTCAGCCCCTCACCCTTATTTTCAAAGAATCCAGCATATCCAGATAAACTATTTTCACAAACTAAGATAGGAAACTTTTTTTAACCATAAACATCCCCCCACCCCAGCAGTTAGCCTGACTCCTACATGTGCACTAAGCTTCAAGGTAATGGGTAATGGCTACAATGACCCTCCTGGGGTGGTGGTAACAAATGACACCACAATCTTGGACCTGTTGAGCAGGTACAAGGACCACAGCTCTAACTGAGCAAGTGCCCATGCCATGACCAGGAAGAACAGAATCGACCACCTCCACAGGTGCAAAATGATGATGCTGGCCTGCACCCCTCACCCTATAAAGACATTGAACGCCTCCCCTCAGGGAGCTAGGTTTGCTATAGCTATCTCCCTTATGCATAAGCTGTCTATTCTTTAAATAAAACATTGCTTTATTTAACTGCTTTATTTAAATGCTGGGTGTATTGTTCATTTGTATGACTTTGAGACCCAAGTACCTGGTCTGGAAACGTGATGGGATCCCAAATGATGTCAAGAAACAATTTATTCTGAAATGATGGTTGGCAAATTATGGTCTGTTTCTGTTCAGCCCTCTAGGTAATAAATGTTTTCACATTTTTAAAGCATAGTAAACATATATCTGTGTATTTATATATATATAAATTTATAAATATATATATATGTACACACACACACAGAAAGAAAAATATAAAACAGACAATATGTGATCCTAAAGCCTAAAATATTTACTCTCTGGCTCTTTACAGAAAAAACAAAACAACAACAACAAAAGAACCCCAAAAAACATTCCAATCAATGTTCTAAAGTATACTTGAGGAAAAATAAGAGAAAAATAAAATGGATGGATATAATGAAGATAAGAGGTCACATTTAGGAATGGGATACTCACAAATGAACGTTTAGTTTTTGGTTTTTTCAATAGTAAGATTTTGGTTATTTTTTTCTTCCAAATTGCCTCAATGATTAAGATGGCTAAAGGCAATAATGCCTCAAAAATTACATGTGGGATTTCAGAGATTAGTTCAAATTTTGAAAAGGAGTATGTTTCACTTTCCCAGACAGAAGAAAAACTCAAGTATTATTTAATAATATATGCACAATTATGCTGGATAGAATTTCACCTAGTCCAATACTTACCATACAATGGACTTACAACTCTATTGAATTATCCAAATGTTATTTGTTCTGTTATTTAGAAGATTTATCAAAGTATAATTGGCATGCAATAAATAAAACATTTAAAAAATGTACAGTCTGATAACTTTTGACATATGTGTGCACCATAAAGCCATAACCACAGTCAAGATAATAAACATATTTTTTTTACGTCTAACCATGATAAGTGAAAAATGCATATTGTAAATCCTTGAGATGCTACCAAAAACTAAAGGAAGAGATATGCCTATTAAGCCAAATGTATACATTAAATAAAATATTAAATAACACTCAAGTAATAAAAAATAGAGAAAAAAGCAAAGAACAAATATGAAATATAGAAAAGTAATAGTAATATGGTAGATTTAAACCAGCCATATTAATAAATATTGTAAATGTAAATGGTATAAGGTCTCTAATTAAAAGGCAGAAAACAGGAATGGATAAAAGACTAGACATAGTTATACCTTTAGTAAAAAAATACATATGAATATAAAAATACAGATGAGTTAAAAGGTTGAAGAAAGATTCCCCATGCAAATAGTAATCTTGATAAAGCTGGAGTTGCTATATTTATAGTAGACATTTTATGTAAAAGAGTACTACCAGAGATAAAGACATTTCATAATGATGAAAGGTTAATTTATCAAACCTTAGATATGTATGTACCTAATAATAGTTGTTTCAAAATCGTTGAAGCAACTATTTACAGAGTGAAAGAAGAAGTAGACAAATGAAAAATTGCAGTCGTAGGTTCCAGATTCCTGTTCTTATAAATTGATAGAAAAGTAATTCAAAAAATTAATAGGGATAAAAGAATACTTGAACAACACTGTCAACCAACAGCACACATAGAAGATTCTTTTCAAGTGTACATGGGACATTCACCAAGATAGACTATATTCTGGGCTACAAAACAAGGCTTTATAAATATAAAAGATTGAAATACTAAATTACACTTCTATATGCTAGCAATAAACAATTTAAAAATGAAATTAAGAAAACAGTTTCATTTATATAGTACCCCAGAACATAAAATACTTTGGTACTAGTTTAACAAAATGTATGCAAGACATATACACTGAAAACTAAAAAATATTTCTTGATTGTTAATGTGATTACGTAAGTGTATATATTAGGCCAAATCCATTTAACTGTACACTTAAAATTGGTACTTTTTAAATCTAAGTTATAGTTTAATGAAGTCAATTTCAATAAAGTAACACAGGGACATGTCTTAAACACATATATATGTATGTATATTCCAATGGTTTTCCTCACTAGTTTTCTGAAATTAAACCATTTCAAGATTTTAAAATTTTTATTCTCTGGGGTTGGGGAAATAGATGATGAAAATTTCTTAAAGCCAAGTTAACATTTTTAGGTGCATAGTGTTGTGCTTGTATTTGGATAAGAGCGAGATAATGCAGAGTGAAATCTAACAAACATTGATTGACTACTGCAGCTTTAATAAGAAAAGTGTGTTGAGGACTAAATTGTGCAATGTTTTTAAAGACCTGTTATATTGTATTTATCATAAAGTCAGCAACATGTGTTTTGTCTTTCTGATTTTACATGGCAGAACCTATGTTACAATCTGCCAGTGACAAACTGATGATCTTGGACTTCTGCTATACATTCCTACATTTCTAATTCTCTCATCAGATGCTGGCTAAAGTTTATTTGTAAGCTTAAACCTTAACAAGAAAGATGAGTCAAGTATTAATAAGTGTTATTTTGGTGCTTCTATCTGCCATTCTCACCTCCTTCCATCCATATCCTCTACAAACTTTTTTATGAGCGTACGGTTACATTCCAGAAACTGGTTTATAGTAACGATTTAGAAAAAATCATTGTTGCATGCAAGTAAATCACAATTTTGAAGGGAAGCCAGTGAAAATTAATAATGTCCATATAATCTCTAATACAGCTTTGGAAGCTCTCCTGGTGTCCAACTACTGCTTGTGTATTTCAGTGTCTTCTTGCGCTTCTCTGAATGTTCTTGACAGTGTTCATTGCCTGGATTCTTCCTTATCTTTCTGACCCAATATCTTTTTCTGACTTTTGATTACAGGTTAGTTCCACACCGGATTGCTAAATTATATTCTTATTTTAAGCACCTCCTTGGGAGCCCTGCTTGACTTTGGCAGACTGTCCTCAGCAGCCTTATGGTTATCCTCAGGTTTAACCCATTTCTTTTGGCTTTGGTTTTAAACTGATTGATTTACTGCTCCCAATGATGTTAAAACTGGTTAAAATGGTGTTGAAGACAAGGTTATTTTAACTTAGTATAGTTTTTTACAAAATATCTGTTTAGGCATGTCAATGAATTGAATATTATAAATCTATAGAGAGCATTAATTTTAATTCCAGGGTTTCTCTCTCAGGAAACATTTTACGCACTGAATATTTCATGAAAATGCAGTATTTTCTCTTCTAAAAACTGCACAGCATGACTGCTGAACACATTTTAAAAGCCATTGGGAGGATTGTGGACTGAGAGTGGGTGATTAGTTATTAAGGCCTTATTGATTTTACAAGATAAAGAATGACTGAGTCTTTTTCCTGCCCCCCTTCTAAGAAAGCCTGTGTTCTGTTTTTCTGGATATAAACTGTAGCATAGGAAGGCAATAAAATGGGAGTGCCCAGTATAGTTAATACTATCGAGAGGTTTAAGAAGTCTTTGGGGGAATTATGATCCACAGAGACTTCAGAGTAGTGTTTAGACTGGCTGTCTAGACAGTAGGAAATGAAAACCTGGCAGCCGCAACTGTGTAATAGAATGTTTTTGCATATCGAGTTATGGTGCAGCCATACGCTGCCTAATGTCTACATGGAAAGGTGAGATAGATTTAGCTTGACCACACCTGCCACGGTGAAGTCAAGACCCACAGAATCTGACATTATCTAATACTCAGAAGATTGTAGTCTCTCATGTATCCATACAACATTGCATAGCTTTGTTTGGAAAATATTACTGTCATAAAGTTTAAGTAATCAAATGTGTTCAAAAAATTTCAGCCATGAAAGATTAATTTTTTTGTCTTATTTTTAGATATGGAATAAATATTACTTATCTGAATGTATGTAGTATATTTTTGATTTGGGTTATAGCAAATAAGGATTTTTTGTTTGTTTGTTTTGGTGGCTGGCAGGTATGAGGATCCAAACCTGTGACTTTGTTGTTAAAAGGCTGCTCTCTAACTAACTGAGCTAAAGGATTTTTTAAAAAAATATCTGTTTTGCAGAACGAGTCACTAAAAAGCCAGAGACTCATCTATTTGGTGTTGTAGATATATATATATAAATATCTAAGATAAATTCTTATTGGATATAAAGGAATTCTTTTAAAACCTGTCACTTTTCTTTTGAGTTGCTCTTTATATGGAAGGATTTCTTTTATTTGCTAAACCCAGGGGAATTTGACCTATGTATGTTCTAGGGAGCAAATACCAAAAAATGAATTCTATCAGTAAACAATCACTATGTTGGCTGGTGATTCTGAGGATATAAATACTTTTTAATAGTGTGACATCCATGTTTTTGAAATAATAGAATTTTAGCTTTATTCACCAATTAAAGTATCGGCTTTCTTTAATTTTGTTTTTATAACAGACAATTTATGTGTCACTTGTTTAAGAGTCTTGATGCTCCTGGAGTGCATTTATGCTGTTCTTTTAAAAAGTCATAGTTAAGATTATGAAATAATTCTATCATTCAGAAGATAATTTTCAGGTTATTGATCACACAAATGAACCAGAAATTTTATATAAAGAAAACTTTTTAGACTATGAAACCATTTAAGCTACATCACTAAATAGATTATTTTCCAGTTTGGTATTTTAGCTGTTGAAATCATGGATTACTAACTTTTTAGATTGTTATGGAATTATCTTGATTTTCTTTAGATGAACTAAAAGTAAAGATCGTCTAGGAAGGGTCTTATGTTTGATATATTTGATATTTGATCTTGAAATAGCTATACTGGACAGATTGAGTAAGGATAATCTCATCCATTCTTTACAGAGTTGCTGTTATTTTGGTCAAAATGCACAAAATTGGTTTAGGTACTAAGGTATGATGTACAGATATACTCTGATTAAATAAAAATGATCTGATAATTTTAGTAGGTTTAATAACTTACTTTGGGTGACTTCATTCTTGGAATATTCCTAAAAACTAGCTAATATTCTTCGTTCCTTTTTTTACAGATGGAGAAAATATTTTGTGATGAGTGTGATCTTTCTTTCCCTCTGATATGTTTTGACTCTAATTTATTTGAGCAATAAGGCTTGCTCCCAGTAGAAACAGTGTCACCCTCCTGGCAGTGATTCTTGGGGGTTTATGAAGGGGATAGTGCCTGTAGAATCCATCTGAGTTTGTGATGTGCCATTGAAAAAGCTACCCAAATAGTTTAGGTTTGCATCCTTCTGTCTCAAAATGAATAGCACTAAATTTACTTCAATATTTAATAGCCTGTTATTCATCATTCATGGTATTTGTTTTTGTTTTTTTTAAACAGGTGCTCTTACTATTTATCTGTAATTTATTGTAAGCATAGTGGGTGATTTAGTAAACAGTAACTAAAGAGATGTTTAAAAGCATATATTTTATTATCTAATAAATCTTACATAAAAAATTAAAGCATAAAGAAAATGTCTAATAGATTTTATTATTTGTCAAAAAATATTAGGTGCCAAATATGTAAGGAACAGATAAAATAAAAACTAATCAGGTATAGTTTTTGCCTTTATAATGCTCAAATTATAGTAAAAAACAATTACACATATGCAACTATGTTACAGTGTGATCAGTTCTTCACTTTTTATATATGAAGTATTATGGTTGGACATACATGATAATCGTTTTTTTTTTCCTAGCCGTCTATAGATTGTGGGTGGGAGGGTGGTAGAGAGGCAAGAGAAGCAAGCTTCATAGAAGAAAGAACACTGCTAGTGATTCTGAGTTTTGGATCTTTTGAGTTATACATTCAATTGACTTGATTGTTTGGGATAAACATGTAAATTAGTTTAGTTCATATGATTAATTTTGCCAAGCTATTACTGGTTTTCATTAAACTTTATGAGCTCACTCATTCAATTTATTTAGAGTCAATTTGAAGGTTAAGATGGAAACTAGAGAGTGTACAAAAATACTAAATAAAGGAAGATTTTGGCTGAAGGATGACAAATTTGAACTTGAACATGGTTGATACATAGACTTTTAAGACATCTCAGATGGATGAGTCCAGCGATGGTGGAATGTACATACATATTAGGGCTTAGAAGAGTCATCACCATTTAAGTGGTGCAGTGAAAACCCTGAGCTTGAGTGATATCATGGAGTAAAGAAAACAGACCAAGGGCCTAACTCTGGGGTTCCAATGTGAACAGCAAGCACGATGGATACTGGCACCATGTATTCCGAAAAGTAGGAAAAAATATGGGAAATTCAGAGCTTAGAGAATTTTGATAAACAGACAAATTACAAAAAAAAAGTTCAGAAGTTATTTATCAGACTTGATAATATTGAGGCTTGCAATGACCTGGCCAGAAGAGTGACTAGAGAAAGGTGAAGGTGCAGGCTGTAGTAGGTTTTCAATTGCATAAAGAGAGAAGAAGATAAATGTGGAGTATAGACAGTCATTTCAAAACACATGGAAGAAACAGGAAGACACACAGGAAAGATGGAGTTAGGCAGAGAAATATAGGCAGGAATCCCAGTGCTGAAGAGACATGAATGTTCTATGTGATGAGGGGAGAACTAGTAAAAAGGGAAAGATTAAAGAAGCAGAGAGATAGATTGCTATTCCTTGTCAAGTGAGTTACACACTGAATGGTGTATCTTCCTTCTCCTAATTACTATATTTAGTAACTTAAGGAGAACACATAACCTTTTCCAAATCTTTTCTCAATGATCTATTTGTTAATACTGAGGACGATCGGTGTTAGGACCTGTTCTTTCCTTCCCAGAGTGGAATGTCTTTGGGTAAGCTATGAGAGGAAGACAAAGACCACTGGTCTGTGGTCTCCACACGCAGGGAGTTGTCTGCTGTTGTGTTTGACACCTGGGAATGCACATAAGGAGGACAGACACTGTCCCTCAGCCCAGTGGGCATGGGAACTAGCCTGGTGACTAGAGACAGGTACTACCTCTTCCCCAGCCTCCATTGAGAGAATACACACTAGTTCAGAAAGATGCTTTAAGTGTGTCTTGTTTTTAAATGAACAGTTGAGTCAGCATCGCAAAACTATACAAAAGAGAATTGTGCATTGGGATCTGACTAATGAGCTCAATATAGCCATTTCACAACGTGTACATATTTCAAAACGATAACATTGTACACAAATATATACAATTTTCAGTTAAAAATAAATATAATTAATAAAAACGAAAATGGTTAAAAAAAAGATACCCTCTTTCCTCAGAAAACTGCACACATTTCCCTATTTCTCGAAGGAATCTGAGGCTCCCTTTAGCATACTCTTTGCTAAAGCTGTTCATAAGATGCCTTTGTGACAGTTAGAAAAAGGTACCTCTCACAAACATGCACACACAAGTCAGTATACTGTTGCAAAATCTGAATGACAATACACTATGGCTCTCTTATGAGATTGAGGAAGCATGAACTGAGGGGTTTATTTGGTAAGATATGTTAGAGGCTCTAACTCAGGCCCTTCTTTCTAATAAGTATGATTTACAACCAGTTTCCTCTCAAGATGTCTCCTTTTTGCAATGTCTATGGACTTTCTTTTTCTTTCTATTTTAAAAAAATCCAATATAATTTAGTATTACTTGAAAATAAAAATGCTTTCTATTTTTGCAGCTTTTGTTCTTTATTGGGGAAAAACTTATTATTGTGCTAAGGACCATTTTATTATTTTGTACCTTTTATGGCTTTATTATTAGTATGTGCCACTGCATAAGTGTTGAATGGCTCTGTTTGAGTCATCTGAGATGAATGATTGCGCTTAAAACCGTATTCTTTTCTGTTATGACAAGGAGAGGTATCAGTCCAACCCATTATGAGCGAATCTTTGTAATCTGCAAGTGTAAAAAATAAAACAGAGCAAGATGACCAGTGTCAATGGCCAGAGGCCTAGTGCTGAGATGTGATATCATGGAGCTTGGTGTTGTGTCATAATGACCCTTGTGGCTATTGCTTCCAGAAGGATGAAGCAGAGATTTTTAATAGGCTGGAATATTGTTAATGAGGTTTTAATTAAGTGGAACAAAATGTATGCATTACTTTCATTGATACAAATTTTAATTTAAAATCAGACTGGGAATTCTCTCTGCCACTGTGAACAGGGTGACAGAACTACTCTTGACACTGGTGAGGATAACTATAGGGTGTGGCCATAGGGGAGGGTGGAAATGTCCTTCTGCCTAAGACCTAGATAACAGGATTTTGGAGGCTCTTCCACATGCCTGCAGTTGGTTCCCAGGACCTATGTGTGAAAACAAGTCTTCTTCCATTCACTCTAGAGACATCATAGCAGTAGATTTGGGGTTTAAAGACTTCTATGCAGGTTCTTAAAGACAGCAGAAAGGCTCTCCTGGAGTTAAGCACCACGCTACCATTTCTACTAGTCTATATGAGGAAAGCACTTGATTTGCAAGAAAAAGGACCTGGGGGAAGGTTCTTGGATCCTGTGCACTTGGTAGGATTATTGCTAAAAGGCTTTTTCCTCCAATCAGGAGCAGGGGTGTTGGTTCTTTTCCCTCCTTAAAACCAAGTGAAAAATAAAACATTAGGAAAATTAGTTATAAATA
This sequence comes from Cynocephalus volans, assembly GCF_027409185.1. Classification (NCBI taxonomy): domain Eukaryota; kingdom Metazoa; phylum Chordata; class Mammalia; order Dermoptera; family Cynocephalidae; genus Cynocephalus; species Cynocephalus volans. The sequence goes on from NC_084461.1 coordinate 106,199,156, forward strand.
TTTGTGGAGGGTCTATAAGGAGGGGAAATTAAGATGCTAACTGTGCATCCTGCAAAAGAGTAAGTATTTGAATGCTGGTTTCAGAGAGGTCATGGCCTAAGAGGCAGTAACCTCCAAAGAGCAAAGGACTGCAACCCAGCAGAGACTTTTTCCTTTTTAATCCTTCTGTCTTCAGTCACTGAGAAAAGCAAGCATCTGCCAAAGGGAGCATGAATGTTGCAGAGCTCTTCCTGCATACAAGATTAGAAGTTTTAAATAGATTACACTAAAGTCTATATGTAACTATAAAGAATTGGGCTCAATTAGGATTCCATGGGAAGACAGAGCATGGATTTTGATCAAGGACCCAAAAGCAAGGTTGAAAAAAAGCAAATGGAAACACTCTCTCTTCATGTTTATGCAAAGGATTTTGAATAATCAGTAAACCAGTCCAGCAGTTCCGAAAACAGCATGTTTGGAAACTTTTAATGACTACAGTAGAAATGGTTTCTTCACTTTAAAGAATGAGGTTGATTCCATATCTTGGCTATTGTTCATAATGCTACAATAGACATGAAGCGCAAACATCTCTTACATACATATTGATTTCATTTCCTTTGGAGGTATACTCAGTAGTGGGATTGCTGGATGATATGGCAGTTCCATGAATAGTTAAATGAGTAAAGAAAATGTGGTACATATACACGATGCAATACTATTCAGCCATTAAAAAAAAAAAGGATATCCTGTCCTATGTGACAACAGGGAAAAACCTGGAGGACATTATGTTGACTGAAATAAGCCAGGCACAGAAAGACAAATACCACATGATCTCACTTATATGTAGAATCTAAAAAAGTTGATCTCATAGAAGTAGAGAGTAGAATAGTAGTTACTAGGAGCTGGGGTGGTTGGAGGTGGCTGGGGTTGGGGAGATGTTGGTCAAAGGATACAAAATTTTAATTAGATAAGAGTAGTAACTTCAAAAGATCTATTGCACAACATGGTGACTGTTGTTAATAATATATTGTATTCTTAAAAAATGCTGAGAGTGAATATAAAGTATTCAGCACAAAAATATATGAGCTATAATGCATATTTAATTAGCTAGGTTAAGTCATTACACAATGTATATATACTTTAAACATGATGTTACACATGGTAAATATATACACTTTTATCTGTCAACTTAAAAATAAATAATATATCTTCCTTAGAGAAATGCCTACATAGCTCTTTTGCCCATTTTTTAATTGGGTTGCTTGTTTTCTTCTTGTAAAGTTGTTTGAGTTCCTTATATATTCTGGATATTAATCCTTTGTCAGATGTATATTTTGCAAATATTTTCTCCCACTCTGTTGGTTGTCTTTTAACTCTGTTAATTGTTTCTTTTGCTGTGCAGAGCTCTTTAGTTTGATATAATCCCATTTGTTTATTTTTCCTTTGGTTGCCCGTGCTTTTGGGGTCCTATTCATGAAGTCTGTGCCCAGTCCTATTTCCTGAAGTGTTTCTCCTATGTTTTCTTTAAGAAGTTTTATGGTATGGAGATTCCTCAAACAATTGCAGATAGATCTACCATACAACCCAGCTATCCCACTGTTGGGAATATACCCAGAGGAATGGAAATCATCAAGTCGAAGGTATACCTGTTCCCCAATGTTCATCGCAGCACTCTTTACAATAGCCAAGAGTTGGAACCAGCCCAAATGTCCATCATCAGATGAGTGGATACGGAAAATGTGGTACATCTACACAATGGAATACTACTCAGCTGTAAAAACGAATGAAATACTGCCATTTGCAACAACATGGATGGACCTTGAGAGAATTATATTAAGTGAAACAAGTCAGGCACAGAAAGAGAAATACCACATGTTCTCACTTATTGGTGGGAGCTAAAAATTAATATATAAATTCACACACACACACACACACACACACACAACCGGGGGGGGGGGGGAAGAAAATATATAACAACCACAATTACTTGAAGTTGATATGACAAGCAAACAGAAAGGACATTGTTGGTGGGGAGGGGGGGAGGGAGAAGGGAGGGAGGTTTTGGTGATGGGGAGCAATAATCAGCCACAATGTATATCGACAAAATAAAATTTTTAAAAAATTAAAATTAAAATAAATAAATAAATAAATAATATATACATTTTTAAAAAAAGGATAAAAAAAAGAATGAGGAAATCACATCTATATTCTCCTCAGCACAGTTCGTTAAAAAAAAATCCCAGACTTCAAATTTTCTTTTCTATCCTACTCACATTTGTACACATGAAGTGCTCTTCATGAAAACGTATCACTTGATTCATATTGGGGTCTCTAATATCTGTGAGTTCTTCAATGGACCCATCAAGAGACACTACTGAGTTATTGGAGCCCTACAATTCTGTCTGTGAACTTGGGCACATCTCTCCAAAATTCTACATAGTTGGAGCAGAAGACTGTATAAGGCCTTGTGGAACTCATATGGATCAATTCTTATACTTAAACATTACTGTTAGAGCATAGAAGACCCAGAAGTCTTTCAAGTAGCCCTGTCTCTGGATGGAGCTCAAGTGGAATGAAGAAATTCTAAGACTATTAACATCCTGGGCACAGCCTGTGTGAATCCAATTCTCTCAACCAGCTGAAATTATGAATTAAATACAGATTTGGAAAGACATCTATGGCATACCAGGTTTGCCTCAGTGTTTTGTATCTTCACAGTTATTCAAGGAAGCAAAGAATGTCTCAGGAGTTCCAGCACAGAGTTTAGCGAGTGTTAGTGGGTACCCACTGTTGTGAATTCTATACTGAATGGGTACATTATCCGTCATCATATCACTGACATATAGAACGCCAGGCCCCTCACATGGCCAAAATAGGTAAGAATCACTAATTATGGTGGGGGTATTGTCTTTCTTTTTAATTGTGCTACTTGCCATTTTTACTTTCACAGATAATGCTTTTCTACAGATATTTAGGTTAAATAAACCAGAAAAATTTAATTTGTACCTTCAAAAAGGACAAGTACACAGTATGCATCCCAGAACTGAGTTCATGTGCTTCAGATGAGATTGTTTCAGAATGCAGGCCCCAAGGCTTATCAACTTTACAAACATACCTCAAAAGGTGATCTAAACCATTTGTTGTTTGTGAAGTTGCAGATGGACCTGAGCCTTAATGGCTATTAAGAGGTAAAGAAATTATGTACCATCCCCCAAAGGCTTAGGATCTGAAAATAAATATAGAGATTAGTTTACACAATAAATTAAGAAGGAATGGAAATGTCTGTGGCTGATGAATTTACTGAGTAGCGTATTTATAGAAAACATCGATGGTTGAATGTCAATTGGGAAAGGATCTGTTGTCTTAGAGAGTTCTAAGCATGGTCTTAATACAAAGTTCAGTGGAAATAAGACAAAAAGAACATACATAAGAAAGATAGATCTGATAGCTGAGACTTAGGATTACAGAGGTCAGCATCTGCATAATGTAGGCAAGCAACACTTCCTAAAATAATAGTAAAGACCAAAGTGCAGCCTGTGCAATATGTTGGGAGAACTCTAATTAAAATTGCAATCATATTATAATTTGAAAGCATGGGATGATGCACTAATCTATTTTTGCCCTTATATTTTAATCATGAAACTGACCAAATTATTAGTCCTACAGTCGGGAGGGATCAGAAGGCATTGATCTAAAGAGGCCCACTGAGTTTCTCTGTGTCAGGATCCTTTATATAATTTTTAATAATCACACATTTAACTGAATCCTCAAAGTACCTTTTTTGCCATCCGCTTTCATCATACTGACGGCACCACATAATAATTCAGGAACTAAATTTATTTCACTGCCAAATGAAGTGGGGTATTTTGTTGTTTTTTTTCTTTTTGTTAGAATTATTTTCATAAATGTCAAACTCCAAGAAAGCTTGCTAAGCAAGTGGAAGCAAAACTTTAATGATAATGACATATATCACTTCAGCTGATATTTTCTATTCCTAATATTCTTATTTTTCCTTCTTATTTATTCTGAGGACTCGGTACAGACAATAACTTCTAATTTTAAATTTCCACTTCTACTCTTGTCTCCTCTCATGGGGGACCTGTTAACCAAAATATAAACATATAGATGTGAGGCACTGAGAGAGCAAGAGAGAAATTTTTTTTGTTAGAAAAGTGACAAATATAAATCTTTAAAAATACACCATTTTTCTTTTGATTGGATAAGGAAACTGTGGTATATATACACCATGGAATACTACTTTGCCATAAAAAAGAATAAAATATTCCCATTTGCAACAACATGGATGAACCTGGAGAAACTTATGTTGAGTGAAATAAACAAAGCACAGAGGGATAAATACCTCATGTGCTCATATGTGGGAGCTAAGAGAGAAAGAGGGAAGGAAAGAAAGACCACAGCAGTGCATTGGTCTTACAGAGGGAGGGAACATTCCTTGGGCTACAAAGTGGAGTGGGGGGAAAAGGGGGAGAGGGAGGTTGGGAGATAAGTGGGTGGGGGTCATGGGGTAAAAAAGTAATTTCTGGTAATGGATATGCTGCCAGTATGAATCTGGCCCTCACATCATGGGCACAAGGGGTGATAATTAGCTTCGTATCTCATGAATATTCATAAAAAGAAGCAACTTTACAAATTAAGAAAATACGTATATCATTTTAAAGCTTTACATCTAATTTTCTTCACTTTTTTTATTTATTAATATTATTATTTTTTTACATTCTAAGATGTTGTTACAGAACGGTTGATGGGGGGAAGGGAGGAAAGGGGGAGGAAATAAGGTGGGAGAAGGTGGAAGGAGGGGGAGTGTGGGTGAAACCTGTGGCACCCCCCTCATTCTGGCAGGGGAAACCACGGGGCTTCCGGTGGTGCCTCAGTCATTGCTGGGCTGGCTGCAGATGTCAGGGGGATGTGGCTGAAGCCCTCAGCTCCCCACCACCCCGGTGCAGGAGAACAGGGTATTTCTGGGGTGTTTCTGTGGCAGCTCAGTGATCGTCACTGGGCTGGCTTCAGGTGATGGGGGGCCTGCACCAACCTGGCTCGGGAGCCCAGGGTTCACTTTTATATAATGTTAAACTTTTCATGAGGATCTTAGGAAAACCTTCATTATTGTCTACATAACATAACTAAACAATTTTTTTAACCATATCTTCTGATTGCTCTCCCATTTCATGAGATTAACTTTTTTGTTTTTATTATTTTGTAAAGAATACATTTTGTTTACTCATAGATTTTAGTTGAGTAGACCTTTGTCATTGAATATTTAATTTTTTTTCCCCCAAATTTGGACTTTTTCATTCATTTACTCATTTTCATTCATATATTTGAACATGAGCATGTGAGGGAGAATCTGCTTAGATTGGGGGTGGGGGGATACAGAAATGACTAAATGGGTATTTTCCTCCAAAATACACAGTCTCATGATGGGTGGCAATGGCAGGTGCAGATGCTTCACAGTGGGATCAGTATTAAAAAAATATTTAAGAAGTAAGTTTTATAGAATTAGGAAAAGGAAATTCTATCTTTACCTGGAGCAACTGGGGGATGATCTCAGATAAAATATTATGTTTTCTGCGTAATGAAGGGATTTAGGGTATTCTAAAAAGGGGGAGCAGAATGAGAAATGCCTAAAGACAATTATGTTGCACATATTAACTACACTGGTTTGAATGGTCTCACCAACAACTCAGTCTCCCAAACTGGAAAAAGTTGGAGTAATTCTCGACTTGAGTTGAGAGGGAATGACAGGAGGTATAGCTGGAGAGATGCATATGTGTATATTTAAAGTTAATATGGCATCTGTCATGCCCTAGGTGCTTCACACATTTTATCTTTTTTATTCTTTACTATAACAATGATTCCAAGTTAGATATTTGTGATGGTTAATTTTATGTGTCAACATCACTGAGCTAAGGGATGCCCAGATAGCTAGTAAAACATTATTTCTGGGTCTTTCTGTGAGGGTGTTTCTAGAAGAGATGTATATATATTTCCTGCTTGTTCTGTTTCTCTGGAGAACCCTGATTAATCCAGTATTAGTATACAACTTCTGTAGGTAAGGGGATGAATTTAGGAGAGATTACCCAAAGTCAAATGTGTAGAAAGTGAAATTAAACCCAATGGATAATTTTAAGGAATACTTACTGAATAACAGCCATGGCCCAAGCATTTAGTAACTCATACTTGTGCTGTTTCTACCATACCAAAGAGCAATGGTTTTTTATATGTATATATGTATATACATATATCTATATAAAATACGTATATATATAATACATATAATAACTTATGTAAATTATTATAAAGAACTTTGGTTTTGTCCTAAAGTAAGTGTCTTAAAGCATTAGCATGATTAGATCTGAGATTTAGAAACAACTTTAGCAGCCAGCCTTCTGGGTAATGGTGGAGGAGCAGGGATTAACAGTTTTAAAAGGTAATTTTAATAGACAAGACAGAGATAAGAACTGTTGTTAGTAGGTCAGTACATGTGATTCACTTCACAGAAAGTGGTATAAAGAAATGATAGGAAGGATTTAAAGGAAAGCAGGTAAAAGGGGGAGATCTTTGATGTACTGAACATTTTAATGTGCCAGATATTTAATGTTTATCTGCATGTTATCTCACCTGAATCCTCAAATCTTTATAATAGCTTTTTTTTTTTTTTTGCCAAGATTTCCAAGTTCTTTAATAGAAACCAGGCTGCTTCACAATTTTAAAAATTGGTGGTAACCTTAGTAATTGTAAAGCCACTACCTGTAGAAGGTTATCACCACCCAAATACCAGCAGCGGGGTCCATTGTTACCAACTGGCAAGTAAATGGGTCTATGCATGGCTTAGTCATGTCCATCATTAATCAAACCCTCATCTCTAAATCAAGTGTGTATAAAAGGGGGAAAACAGTAGATGCATGATCTGGAAATTTGGTGTGGTTAACATTTTTTAAAAAAATTTTATTGATTTATTTTTTAAATTGTATTTTTTCATGCACTAAATGATGCTTTGAAGTATATATACATTGTGGAATGAGTAAATTTAACATATGCATTACTTTGTAGTTAACATTTGCTTCTTGGTTTTTTTGCAGTGGTAGACTTGAAAGTATCAGCATGATTTGGAGAATCATCAAAATACCTCGATTCAGAGGGTCCAGGCCTTGTAGACCCTATACTTCCATCCAGGATGCTATCTGCTCCATCAGTAGTAACAGGTATTACTTTTTAGGAACCAGAAAAAATTGCTGGCATCCTCTACTAACCTTTGTGTCTTCATTCCTGTTCTTTGGCTTCTCTGTTAGAATGCTGATGGTTTCATATTACACACTACTGAATTCATCCCTAATAGCCCATGGTGGAAACTAGAATACACAGTGGAGGACATGGTGGGCTCCATGTACACCAAAACCAGTCTCAATATCTGGAGAGATAAACCATCTGGAAGGCAGCCATAATAATTCTAAAGGCTCTACACGTACCTCAATTTTCTTCCAGGGAAATACAGAAAAAGTCTGGAACACATTCCAAAGAAGAGGGTGATCATCCAGAACTGGATGGACCCTTTAGTTCACCCCAAATCACCTAGGAAACCCAAGACACTAATCCCAGTCTATGTTTGGGGAAATTTTGCAGAACCAATCTTAGCTCATTCTTGACTTACTTTTTAAATTTGTTCTCCCCCTACCTAAACTCTTGGCTCTCTGATTTTTTTTTTTTTATTACTCTGGTCCTTTTGAATCAATCCCTGCCCAGCAGCTGGAGCTCAATTCTTTGATCTCAGGTCACACTATCTGCTCACCACATTGATTCTTACATCTTGGCTCTTATCAGGTGATAATTATTTATTCCAGATCCTCCAGTGGCCAAACCTGGGAACGCTCATTCACTGAGCCAGTATCTTGCTCAGTGTCCCAGCCTTCCACAGGTAGAGAGAAATTGGACAAGTAACATCAAATACCTCAAAGAATTACAGTTGGAGGGTGAAAAGCACTCTCCTAATATTTCAGTTTACAAAAGGTGATTTACTTTAAGAAGGACAAGAGAAAAACAATATGGATATGCAATACATTCAAGTGAGAACTCAGCCTATTATTTTACTTGGCTTGAAAACATTCTTTAGGAAGGACATGCCTTAGGCATGCCAGTTACAAAACCATTATAGTAGGCTGACTTCCTTCACAACGTACAGCTTTTTATCAGTACGACTTGGAAGCAACATTACTCTTCAAAATATGCCAGAAGCATTGTAAGGTACAAAATATTTTTTTAAAGGACTTAGACTGGGCTCATGAGATTTTAAGCTTAGGGAGACTGTCCAAAGAAAATTCTGGTTTGAGGGCTTTGTCTAAGATGCTGTTAATATTTTTAATTATGGGAGATTCATGACAGAAAAAAAGGTAGGAAAAGAGGAATGGGATGGAGATTAAAGACTCTTATCTGTGGAACTTGACTGTTTTACTCTGGGTCTGGGTGGTACTTCTTGTTTGGTTGAACACACTCTGTAAAACACAAAATTTCCAAAAGATATCACGATTCTCAGAAACATGCGCACACACAACTCTGTTAAACAGTGTATTATTATTTAAATGTCATTTCATAATAAAATTTCATTAAATTCTCAATGCTCAGAATCTAGTGATTTTAGTGCCAGCAATTTCAACTGCTTTGGGGATGGGAATGAAGGGGAAGTTTTAAATTCTAAAAAAAAAAGTTCAATTATTAAGTATTTATTTTTAACATAAAATTTGTTGATAGATGAGAGTATTGGTGTGTTCACTATTTTCTAGATTCATTTTTAGCCAGATAAATCCTCAGCTATTAGATATATCTTTGTGCCTGCCTTCTGCTAGTAATTGCTCTTTTCCTCCCACTGCATTGGAATCTGAACAGCAGTTCTTCCAGGCACATTTCTTCTGTGAACTGTACTGTGTAAGGGAAAGTAATAGGGTACCCCATTTCTGCCACTTAATTCCTAGCAAAGTTATTTAGACTCTTTGGGCTTTAGGTTCCTCAAATGTAGAATGGGAACTAGTAATTCCATTACTATAAAGTTGTAGGGGTTTTTAGGAGAAAAATATAAACAGCGTATGAAAAACACCTTGCATAATACACAGAACACAATTCAGAATGAAAACATTTTGATTCTTATATTCTTGGTATAAAAATCACAATTTTATTACCTCAAATAAGACTTATTTTTCTTTTCTTTTGGAATCTTTACTTCTAATTTCAGTATCTATTTTGGATCAGGTTAATCTTTGTTCTTTCTTTGAATATGCCAGCTTTGATAATTTAAGCCTGTATAAAAACAATCATTTCTCTTTACTAGGCAAATTATTAAGTCCAATTTAAGATATTTTTTAGTTACATTATCACATGTTTCTTAGTTTCTCAATTAGGTGCCTGCTTCTGTTAACAATTTTTTAAATTAGAGATACTGATCAAGAAAACTGTCTTTCTTTTTCCTTTAATGAGTTATTTTAAACCTGCCAATTGGACTTGTTTTGCCCTCACATTGCCTCTCCCCAGTTTGTGTGTGTTGGATAAGGTACAGCCTGGTGAGTAAACAGAGGGGCTGGGATGGAAAGTATATGTGGGGTAAGTAGGAAAAGTCAAGTCCCACAGTGTCTTGGAGCAATAGTAGCATGCATCTTTGAACCATCTGTTCGTAGGGTCCGGTGGTTTGCACCTGGTGGCAGTTCTGACTGGGTAGTGCTGAAACCATACAGGTTATTATAAATTTTTACAATCACTCTTTTCAGGAAGGAACTTGAAGCTACATCCAATCTGTGTGAGCTGGAGATTGACATAAAAGTCTGAAACAGAACAGGGATTGAAGATTAGGACACTAGATTCATAATTAATAATTTAAGATTCAATGACATTTTGGTATAAACTTCACATCTGATGTGCCTAATGTTAAAGTAAGACAGGTCTTCAGAAAGTCCATTGAAGGATTCATGTTATCTTTTAATCCCATTTTTCCACAAATTTTTCAAAGTACCCTTGTGTAATACACATACATTCTAATGCCTCCTACTCTCAGACAGAGATGAATTTGCATGCTGCTTCTGCTGCTTACTTGCTATATTACTTGGAGTAACTTTCTCTCAGATTGTTTTTCATGAGCAATTTTAGGATTGCAGTGATGGTTATTATGATTAAATATGACAAATGTATGTGAACTCCTAAAACACAGTGGGTGCAAAACACTTTTTAGATACCTCCTCCTTCTCCTGGGTACCCAACATCATATCGAATGACTTTATCCACTTAAAGTGTATAATTTTATTTTATGTGGTACCACAGAAAACACAAACCTGTTATAAATTCTATTCTGAGAGACAATGATTTTGTTTCCACAAGTAAGCTATAATTATATTTTGACTTTGTTTTGGTTTTCAAGATGAATAATTTAAAATTTATTTTGTAATTAGAATTCATTTAAAGGTGTTTTTTTATGAATTCCTTTTCCATTTTCATATCTTTAGACTCCTTATTTTTATTTTAAAATTTCCCCCTTGATTACCAATTATGTTAGTTCTAAAGTGGCCATTGGAAAAAAATCTAACAAACATATTCATATAAAATAATAGGCATATAGATTTAACAAGAGTTTATGTTATTACTGGTGAAATAATGTTGATTTTTAAAAGTTTTGGACAAAAATCAAGTTAAAAGGAAACATATTTTGTAAACAAATTACAATAATTTTTCTTTTAGTCTGTTTTGAATCTAATTAACAACCCTTGCTGTGTAATGTTTTATTGTGTGATAGAATGCACCCTCCACAGGATTTCTTGGTTCCTATCTATTCTTCTACACAGATACTATAAAAGATCTGAAATGAGTAAAGATGATTTAAAGGAGAAGCATTAAGTCTGTTTCCATTTAATTCAAATTATCTTGCTTCAATTTCAGTATACTGTAGCTTTCATTATATATTTTATCTCAAATAAAAGTGATTCATTATAATCCTTCTATAGATTTCAGTTGGCTTTTCTAACTTTATTCGTAGCAATATTGACTGAGAATATTTAATGTGACAAGCATTTTAAAAGCATTATTGCCGTTTATTATTTCAATCCTCTGAAATAAGTATTATCATTATCCTTATTTGCAAACTAAGAGACCTAGCCTCACAGAGTTGAGTAATTTTCCCGCGGTGTTATTGCTCCTTGGAGGTGAGGTCAAAACTTAAACCCAAGTTGGAAAACATGCAGAGAAAAAGTGAAATGGAGATTCCCTTTTTGTTGGTTTTTATTTAAAAATAAAATTTATACTTTGGGCTAGAATGGTCATATTGCAAAAAGTTTATTTTCTCTTCAAGTCTCAATTAAATGGACCCAGCCAATAGTAATCACTGAGATATTTATATTCTGAGTTTTAGTAATAGAACTCATGGGAGCAATTTTGACATTTTACCTTATTCACTTGGCAAAGACACAGTGTCACAGGTAAAATCATCCTACCAAGATTGGGAAAAAAAATAAATAAAACAACTTTGCCAGTATCTTTGCTGCTTTGTATTTCCCCCTTTGAATTGGTCCTCAGCAATAAATTATAAAGGGCCAATAAGTACCTGAAAGAATTTTCAACATCACTGAGAATAAAATAAATGCAATAAAACTTTGAAGAATACGATGTCATTTTCACCTTTCAGTTGGAAAGATTTAAAAAATCGACAATCCATATATTAGTAAAAAAATGAGGAAGTCCTTGATGTTGTGTGTATAAATAGAAGTAACATTTTTCGGATGGCAATTTGCCAATAACTCTCAAAATTAAAATGTGTAAACCTTGTACACAGCCTTTCTACTTCTAGGAAAATGTTCTACTTGCCAAGTTTACAAATACATATGAAAAAGGATACTCATGAAAGCCACACACAAACTGTGACTTTGAATGATTAAACTTTCAAAGTTGTGCTTAACTCCTATGTAAATTTGGGATATTTATAGTATCTACATTATTGAGTGTTGTATAAAGTACTGTATTAAATGACTAATTTGCATCTAGCAGTCCTAAATCAGTAATAGTCTTAGAAAGCAACAATTTTATTCCCTTTAATCTACCTTAATTCATTTTTAAATTGCAAAAGCAACATGTATTAATTATAACATGTCAAATAGTCCAGAGACGTATAAATTTCCTACCCCAACACCAAGTAAACAACATTTTGATTTTGATAACTGAGCACACATGGAAGACTTTAGATTGGAGCTCTTATGTGAATTGGAAATGATTTTCTGGGATCTTCAGCTTATTTTAAATAACTACTGGATATATTGAAGAAATCTATTCATTCTATTAAACTGAGATTTTAGATTGCTAGTGAGATAAACTTAAACAACATGAGAACAATAATCAGCCACCCAGATCAACCCATTTAAATTACCAAAATGGATATATAGCCACTAATGTCACTTACCCAGACACTAGTCCTCTTAGGTAGTAGTATCCATTTGACTTTTCTGCCCAATGCATACCTTTCTAAGATATATTTCAACACAAAAATAAGAAAAATATTATCAGATATTCTCAATCCAAAGTAATTAAGGAATATTACAATCAATGGGGAAAAAATTGACAAAATGTTCTAAAATTGTATTGAAAAAGTAATTGAAAAGAGAGAGGATAGCCTGAAAAAACTGTAAGATCTTATCCATTCACTTTGATAGGCTCTCTGTTAAAATGCAGCAACAATAGACCACTTGAAAAAGAATTTAAAAAGTCACTAAAATTATAAAACTTTAAAAAACATTAGAAAATTTAGCTGATTTTTCTCATTTTAAAGATTAGGGAAGCTGAGAAATTTTACAGGTTTTCAGATCAGACCAGTAGTTGGAGGCAGAGCCTAATTATGAACAGACTCTCTATTTTAAGGTAAGTATCTCACCAAGGGCCACCTATGTCATTTCTCTGTGCTATTCCCAATGTACCATGGTGTATTAGTCTGTTTCTGTTGCTTATAACAAAATACCTGAAACTGGATAATTTATAAAGAAACAAAACTTATTTCTTACAGTTTGGAGGTTGGGAAGTCCAAGATCCAGGGAACACATTTGATGAGGGCCTTCTTGGTGATGACTTTCTACTTCAGTGCAGGTTATGACATGGCAAGAGAATGGCCCCAGAGAGCTAACCTTCTCACTTGCTCTCCTTCTAAAGCCGTCAGAACCATGCCCATGACAACCCATTAAACCATCAATGGATTAATCCATTCACAAAATCACAGTTCTCATGATCCAATCACCTCTCTAAGGCCCTACCTTTCAAATACCATAATTGGATTTCCCACCCTCTCAACACTGTTTCAGTCAGATCACATTTCTGATTCATGAATTTTGGGGGATGTGTTTAATAACCAGTAGCACATTGCCTGGTGAACAGCATCACGCTTCCCTTCCCCTTACTTCCTATACCTTTTACAGATAATGATTGAAATAGAGGAAGAGAAAGGTCACAGGTTTATCTATAGATACACATTCACTCAATTTACAATTATTTATTAAGCACCAAACATGTAATTGTAATTTTAGTGGGTACAGCAGTAAATGAAGTGTTTCTTTTAAGCAAAATGGATAACACATTTTGTATGATTTTAAGGCCTCCTGTTATGTGAATGCTGATTTTTTATCTTTTGTATACTTCAGTATTTCCTTTCATTTTTTTTCTGATCATACGAATTTATTAGTTTTAAAGGGGTGAATGTATATACACCATTATGATATAGTATCCAACTTAGATTTTTCATTTTATTTTATTATTATTTTTTTAAATTTTATTTTGTCGATATACATTGTAGCTGATTATTGCTCCCCATCACCAAAACCTCCCTCCCTTCTCCCTCCCCCCTCCCCCCCAACAATGTCCTTTCTGTTTGCTTGTCGTATCAACTTCAAATAATTGTGGTTGTTATATCTTCTTCCCCCCCCCGGTTTGTGTGTGTGTGTGTGTGTGTGTGTGTGTGTGTGTGTGTGTGTGTGTGAATTTATATATTAATTTTTAGCTCCCACCAATAAGTGAGAACATGTGGTATTTCTCTTTCTGTGCCTGACTTGTTTCACTTAATATAATTCTCTCAAGGTCCATCCATGTTGTTGCAAATGGCAGTATTTCATTCGTTTTTATAGCTGAGTAGTATTCCATTGTGTAGATGTACCACATTTTCCATATCCACTCATCTGATGATGGGCATTTGGGCTGGTTCCAACTCTTGGCTATTGTAAAGAGTGCTGAGATGAACATTGGGGAACAGGTATACCTTCGACTTGATGATTTCCATTCCTCTGGGTATATTCCCAACAGTGGGATAGCTGGGTCGTATGGTAGATCTATCTGCAATTGTTTGAGGAATCTCCATACCATTTTCCATAGAGGCTGCACCATTTTGCAGTCCCACCAACAATGTATGAGAGTTCCTTTTTCTCCGCAGCCTCGCCAGCATTTATTGTTCAGAGTTTTTTGGATTTTAGCCATCCTAACTGGGGTTAGATGGTATCTCAATGTGGTTTTGATTTGCATTTCCCGGATGCTGAGTGATGTTGTATCTCAAGCACTACCCAAAGGAATTCTAGAATACTGGTTAAATAACCAGCCTCTGGAGGAAGACTGCCTGAGTCTGGATCTCAGCTCTGCTAGTTATTAGCTGTGTAGCCATGGAAAGTTTCTAAAGCTCTCAGTGTCTCAGCTTTCTTATTAGTAAAATGGCAACAATAGTTATAATCTATTTTTTGAGTTGTTTTGAAGATTGAAAGATAATGTATATTATGTAGACAGCTGACTAGCACATTTTTATTATTATTGCTTTGATCAAGAAACCAATAAAGTAGGAGGAAAAATAAAGTACCAAAGTGGTAAAACAACATACCCTCCATCAAAATCAGAAAATACTCCACACTTGTACCACTACCTCTTCCACTGAAAACTGATCTTGGCCTGCCTTCATACTAAGCCCTAACATGGCCTTTCAATTAGTTCTGTGCTCTAAGCATCAATCAATAAAAGATTTGCCATTGTGAACCTGTTCTGTAAGGAATGTCCCAAAACTTCAACTGCTGAAAGTATTTAAAAAAAAAAAAAAAAGAAAGAGGGAAGGAAGGAAGGAAGGAAGGAAGGAAGGAAGGAAGGAAGGAAGGAAAGAAGAAAGAAAGAAAGAAAAAGAAAGAAAGAAAAGTAAATTTGAAGTGTACAAAGATTTTTGTAGCTAGAGTGCTCATATGTTTTAGTTTGTCAGCAATAGCTTCAGTATTCATCTCAGCATAATAATTATCCATATTGCCTTTTAGTCTCAAAATTTTCCCAGTTTAGACAACAAATGATACGGCCATTTTAGTTATAGCTTATTAAAAAGACTATAAAGCAAATTGCTTTAACTACTTTAAGCTGTGTGTAACTACTCTGGAAACAAATAATAACAAATATGATCCTCATAATGCACATGTGAATATTAGTTTGTGGTTTAGTCCAGCTGTAGAGACATCTGTATATCTTTATAAATAAATAGCTTCATAGGTTTTTCAAAGGATGAGGCACATCATCTGCACTTTTAGTTTCCAATAAAAGTTCTTGCTTCCTCAACTAGGTGAAATTTATTTAAAAAAATAAAATGCTAAAACTGTGCTGAATGCCACTTATGGACCAACTTTTTAGAAAGTGATTAGAGCACTTTGCCATCCTCAGGAGGTTTATTAATTTATTATCCCCAGACAGCAATCTTAAAAATTGTACCTCATTTACAAACTATTAGTCTTTTATAAACCAATGCATATGTTTTATGTTTATTTTTAGTACAAATTCATTTTATATCTTAAATAAAGTAAACAAGACATTAGTATATTATAAATCAAGTCCTTATAATAAATATATCTTTGTATGGTAGTGATAGAATCCTTTCCTATTCTGAGAATAAAGTTTTAGTAAAAATATTTTCATTCATGGATATCGACTGCTAAAGAAACAAGTTTCCTGAACTTGTCTTCCTACAAACACTCATGGATTAATTTATAGCCAATGAAGAGTTGAAAAACACTAATGTTTAAATGTCTTTTAATTATATTTTGACTTAGCTTCTGGGAAATCTTAAATATATCATATTAACAAAAATCAGTAGTCTAATATGTCATTCATCAAAGCAGATCTTACTCCTTAAGAAAATATCTTCACTGTTACACACGTAGATATGAACACACAACATTTGCAAATAATTTTAGAGTTTTTATAAACCTCTCAAACCCTTTATTGGATTCCAGTTATTAGTTACAACTTTCTCCACTGAAGAAATGTAAAACCAATTCAAACTGATTTTAACAAGAAACTGGAAAGCCCAGGGGTAAAGCTTGTTTCAGACAAAGCTGAAATCAAATGTTCATGTGGTGTCATCAGGAATTTACTGCCTCTGCTCTCCAGTGTATAGGTTTTATTCCCCTAGGAGTGGCAAGATAGCCATCTGTAATTCTAGACTTCCAATGCTAACATTTCCAGCAACCTATTTGGAAAGAGAGCTTTTTTTCCCAACAAAATCCCATGGTCAAGCCTCCATGACCCAGCTCAACTTACATGCTAATCCTTGACCAAGTCACTGTAGCCACTGGGGCTGGAATGTTCTGCTGCTTAGGTATCAGTCTTCCATCCATGAGGGGTGAATGGGGTGATTTATAAAAGGATAATTGCGGTACTATGGAGAAAAGAATTGGGGTGGGATGCTGGGGATGGCAGCAGAAACAACAGATGCCACTGGAAACTCTGATTCTGTAGACTCCTGATTGAGAACCTGAGGACCAAAGAGGGGGGGGGGGAAACCCCAAAAAAACCATGGTAAATGGTATAAATAAAGGAAATACATTTTTAACATTGTGTGCATTTTCGATAGCCATGAGAATATCATTTTTATCATTGAAAACTCATGTTAGAAAATATCAAGTACTTTTGTTACTAATAGGTGTGAGTTGTTTCCACAACACATTTCTTCCAAATGCAGTTATTAGTTGTATGTTTAGGCACGGTATTATAATAAGGTTTGAAGAACATTAGAGTGAAAATGTTAGAAAAATGTGCTAGCCAATTATAGAAGTACAGGCTGCATTATTTCAGCTAAAAATGTGGTAAAGTATTCTGCTAAAATCTGCTAAAAATAGATACTGCTTGTGGATTATGCAAAATCATCTCTTCAACTTGAGTTGACTATGAAGACTTAAGCCATAAATATCAAAGCTGTATTTGAAAAAAGTCTGCTCCATGTTGCTCCTCCTGGTCTGTTAAAAATGGTTCTGTGGAGTATGTTTGTGCATTAACAAAATAATGTGTGTAAAGAAAATATCACAGTGCCTGGTACAATTTGGTCAGAGTGGGGCTGTTCTCTCTCTTATCCCCCCCCTTCTTCTTTCTTTTCTTGTTTCCTCCATCTCTGATTTTCTCACTCCTTGTTCTCTCTTGCATGCATATGACCCTGACTTTCTCCCAACTCTCTCTCCCTTTTCTCTTTTTCTCTCTCTCTTTCAAACTGAATTTAGAAGATCTGAGCTCTAGTCCTGATATCACAAACTCTATAATATCTTAGGTTACACCTCAAAATAAATTGGCTTTTGAAACTCTTGGGGACATTTAGTATGAGAGAAATTTTAAGAGCAGAATGACATATTATTTACATTTTAATTAATCGGTAGGCCTCCAACTCCCCAATTCTCCATTTGTCCACTCTTAAATACCAGTTACAAGTTACATTATCTAATGCACTTCCACCACAGTACAATTTAAAACATTATTAAAGGTTTATTGTGTGCAAAAAATGATTTAATTGCTCTGAACAATAGATGATTAATAATGTATGATCTTCTAGAAAGGAATAATATAGGAAGATAGTGTAAAAATGATGAATATGTATGCTTGTAAATATAGAGCCTCAAATTCTACAAAACAACATATAGCCGGCAGAAAACAGTTGATAAATCAGTATTTTTTTTTTTTTTTTGTCTTTTTCTTGGCCGGAGTGCACCAGCCATTCCTATATAGGATCCGAACCCGCAGTGGGAGGGTCGCCGCGCACCGCACTCTCCCGAGTGTGCCATGGGCTCGGCCCATAAGTCAGTCTTTTTAACACATAGAGACTCTTAGAGACATAAATGACGTGGAGAAAATAATAATTAGAGGTATTTGAGTATGAATAATATAAGGAATAAACATTGATCTGAAAATTATAAAGCAAGCTATACTCAATAAATTTAAAAAATTACAAAATAGACCGTGGATTGGGCCACTAAAAAGCCTCAGTAAATTTATAGTATTAATATTATACCTAATAAACCCTCCAAACATGATGCAATGCGATTAGGAATTAATAACCCAAAGCTCTATTAAAAATTAGGTGTTTAGAAATAAGCTAACATATTCTTAAAGAGTTTTTATTAAACAGAAATTAAAGAACAGTGGAGACAAGACATTTCATGAAAATGATTAATAAAAGAATTATTAAAAATTATATGAAAATTTAAAACTTAGATAAAATGTATATACCTAGAAAAATACAAATTAACAAAATGAAAACAGAAGGAAATAAAAAATGTAAGTAGACTAATAACCATTCAAAACCTCCTCGCATTAAATATACAAGGCCCAGATGATTTCATGGGATTCAAATTTTCAAGAGCAGTTAAGCTATCAGTACAAATTATGGAAAAAAAGAGAAGGAAACTTTTCAAATTTAATTTAGGAGGCTAGTATAATTCTAATCCCAAAAGATAAAGATAGAAGGAAAAGAAGTGTTGGGTTATTTTACTTACGAAGGTAGATTAAAAATCTGAAATAGTGGAAGAGATAAATAAAATTAAAATGCATTATATAATACATAGTTATTACATAAGATTTATTTCTGAGATTAAAAGATTCTCAACATCAGAAACCAATCAATATAATTTGTATTATTTCTTTAATATGTTAGTAATCTCAAAGAGAAAGTCATTTGTTATAAGTAGATTTAGAAAACGCTTTTGATAAAGTTCAGCAATGAAAAAGGGGACAGTATAACTGATACCACAGAAATACAAAGGCTCATAAGAGACTACTATGAACAGCTATATGCAAACAAACAGGAAAACCTAGAAGAAATCGATAAATTCCTGGACTCATAGAACTTATCAAAGTTGAATCATGAAGAACTAGAAAACCTAAATAGACTAATAATGAGTAATGAGCTTGGAGCAGTAATAAAAAGTCTTCCAACAAAGAAAACCTCAAGACCAGATGGCTTCACTGTCAAATTCTACCAAACATTTAAAGAAGAACTAACATCAATTCTTCTTAAACTCTTCCAAAATTTGAAGAGGAGGAAATACTTCCAAACTCATTCTAAGAGGCCAGCATTACCTTCATACCAAAGCCAGAAAAAAACAAAACAAAAAAAGAAAACTATAGGCCAATATCTTTAATGAATACAGACATGAAGATGCCCAACAAAATTCTAGTAAACAGAATCCAGCAACACATGAAAAAGATCACACACCATGATCAAGTGGGATTCATCCAAGTGATGCAAGGATGATTCCACACACACACATCTATAAACGTGATACATCATATCAACAGACTGAAGGAAAAAAACAGTATGATCATCTCAATAGACACAGAGAAAGCATTTGATAAATCCCAGCACTGCTTCATGATAAAAGCACTCAACAAAGTAGTTATGGAAGATATGTACCTCAGCACAATAAAGATCATGTATGACAAACCCAAAGTAAATATCACATTGAATGGACAAAAATTGGAGGTTTTTCCTCTAAGATCTGGAACAAGGCAAGGATGCCCACTTTCCCCACTCTTATCAACATAGTACTAGTAGTCCTAGCCTATGTAATAAGGCAAGAGAAAGCAATTAAGGGCCTACAAATAGGAAAAGATGAAGCCAGATTATCTCTATTTGCAGTTGACATGATCCTATGCAGAAAATCCTAAATACTCTACAAAAAAATAAAATTTCTAGAACTAATAAGTGAATTCAGTAAAGTGTCGGGATACAAAATCAACACACAAAAATCAATAGCCTTCCTATATGCCAACAATGAAATAGCCAAAGAAGAAATCAAGAAAGTAATCCCATTCACAATAGCTATGAAAAAAATGAAATATTTAGGAATAAATTTGACAAAGGAGGTGAAGGACCTCTACAATGAAAACTATAAAATACTGGTGAAAAAAACTGAAGAGGACACAAATAAATGGTAAATTATCCCATGTTCATAGAACAGAAGAATTAACATCATCAAAATGTCTGTATTACCCAAAGCAATCTACACATTCAACACAATCCCTATCAACATCCCAATAACAACATAAACATATTGGTATCAACGTACCAATAATAATAGAAAAAAACAATTTTAAAATGTGTATGCAACCCCAAAAGACCCCTAGAGAAAGCAATGTGAAACAAAAAAAACAAAGTTGGAGGCATCACACTTCTTTACTTCAAAATACACTATAAAGCTATATTCACCCAAACAGCACATACTGGCATATGACAGACAAAGTGACCAATGGACTAGAACAGAGAGTGTAAAATTAACCCATGCACTTACAGCTAACTGATTTTCAACAAAGGTGCTGGAAATACACAATGGGGAAAGGGCAGCCTCTTCAATATGGTGCTGGATAAAATGGATATTGGCATGAAGAAGATTGAAACTGGACCCCTATCTCTCACCATACACAAGAAATCAACTCAAAATGGATCAAAGCCATTTTCAAAACAACTCTTAACGAATTAGGAATACTTGGGAACTTATGTATATAATACATACATTTGTTTATTATATAAGAAGGTTATGTGTGTGTGCATGTATATACACATAAATGTTTTGTACACACTAATATGGCTTATATATTCCTAGTAAAAAATACATATTCACAGGAAAAATTAGCTGAAAACATATAAAAGAAATTTATACATATCTTCAGTAAGTGTAATAATTGCTGAAAATCTGCAAAAATCATTAGACTTAAATGAATACATTGTAGATATTTTCTTTTAAGATGTTTTCTGTGGAGTATGCATAAAGCAAATGTACTTCAGAGGGCCTGGTTTTACAAAGCCTTGCAGTTTCAAATATTTACCTTGCAAAGGACAGGAAATTTTCTCCAGGTTATAGTCTCTGTTGTAAGGTAAAGAATTGTTACACAGCAAGGCTGCTGTCTCAAAGACAGACAGGTTACTGATTGATATGTAAAGATACTGGGAAATTGCTATAAGAAGAGAATGTTTGCTAAGATCAAGCTTTTGTGGGTGGATCAACTTAACTTCTTGAAAATTGCATTATGGAATGTCACCTTGCCTGTCTTACTGAATGTTACCAGCTCGTATTGTTAAACTTGTTAAACTGTACTTAGCAAAAACCCCACCTATGTTCTATTCCTGAAACTTCCTGGTCTGGAGAATAAATGTGGGAAGAGAACCTCAATTCATGGTTAATTTCCCAAATGGAAGGAATGCCTCTATCTTGAGTGTTCTGGGAGATTAACTGCTTTTCATGGCTTGTCACTGCTCAGAAGAGATGGGCTTCGAGCAGTCTTTGGTTGCTCCATCACCCAGGGGAAAAGGGGTGATAAATCCGTGGGAGGCAAAGCAACAATTGTCAGGAGTATGATGGAAAAAATAGCTATTCATAAGGTATTCAAACATATTCATGATCGCCACTACTACATAACAGTATTTGATATCCTGATAAATGCTCGGATGGAGAAAGAAACAGAAGAGATATAAGAATTGAGAGAGGATAAAATTGTGATTTTTAGGCAGATTAAGTGTCATTTACCTTAAAATAAAAACAAATTGTCACAGTTAGTAAAAAGTTTGGATTAATAAGAGAATTCAAAAAAGAAAATTTGGCAGATAAAATATAAATATAATAAAATCAATAGCACCCCTTTTTACATCAGTTATTACAATTATGAATGATAATAAAACACCCTTAAAAATTCACAAAGCTACAATGTTTTAGGATTTAGCTTAATCAAAAATACACAAGAATTCTGTGGAAAAACTCTGCAGTTAATAATGAACATAGAAGATAATATGAATAATTTGAGGGACATTCCTGACTTTGAAGAGGTGACAATAGAAAAAATACCAATTATCCCTAAATTAATTTTTACATTAATTAATTTGACCAATCGAATCAAATTTCAGTTGGATATTTTGAGAAACATGATGAACTTACTCTAAAATATAAATGAAAGAATGAAGATTCACAAATGGTCAAATACACTCTTCATCCTTGCCACTTAAAGTGTGATTCACAGACCAGTAACATCACCATCATCTGGGAGCGTATGAAACATGCAGACTCTTGCGGCCCACCTTAGACTTAGTAAATAAGAATACATATTTTATCATTTTATCAAAGTCTCCAAGTGATTTGTTTCCATGTTTTTTTTTTCTTATTGCATAAGATTCCTACAAATCAATAATAAAAATATAATCTCAATATAAGATAGAGACATTGGACCCAGAAACTTAAAGAAGAAGTCTAAAAGGTCAATAAGCATATGAAAAGATGATCATACCTTTTGGCAGCTAGAGAAATAAAAATTATATAATTATAAACCATTTTAGATACATTATAGACATGAATAATACCAACTTTTGTCAGAATGTGGAGTGTAGAAGCCCTCATGTTCTGCCTGTGGGAATGTAGATTGCTGCATTGGAAAGCAGTCAAGCATCACTTAGTAAAATTAAATATTCATATGCCTTATGAACCAGCAATTCCTGTCCTGGGCATATTGCTCAAAAACATTCTTACACAAGTCCACAAGGAAACATGTGCAGGTTATTTAATGTAGCATTGCTTGAGATATCAGCAAGTTGGAGCCTCTGGGCATCCACAACTTCAGGATGGATAGGTAGCTGTGGTGGATGTACACTGTAGAGTACTACTCAGAAATACTAGAAAATAGACCGGATAAACACACATTTTGAAAACAACAATTCTAATAAAAAAAGTGAAAATAACTAGCTGTATAGCACAATATCATTTTTGTAAACTAAAAAGATAAGAACAAAAATAGTTCAATTTTATAAAACTATGTAGAAATAAAAGTGTACCTATCAAACACATTGGAATAGTTCATTCTTTTGGAGCAAAAAGGAATAAGAGGGAAATAGGTAAAATATCATAAATAATTGAATTGAGAGAGTAATGGTGAAATTTGCCATGAATTGAGGTGCATAATAAATTTTCTGGAAGAGTGAGAGTGAGAGAGAGAAAGAGAGAGAGAGAATTTATTATGTAAAATATAAAAGTTTGTGGTCCCTGTATTCAAGAGTTTTGCAGTCTATCATCCTTCGGTGTAGCATAATGCTTAGAAGTTATTCTCTCAAATACATTTTAATACATTTTTCCAACATATCAGTATTTTGCATTGTAAGCACAAGCAAATATTTCACAGCCATTGCAATGTCAAAATAATGTCTACATCAATTTAAATTTCATTGTGGTACAGTTAAACTACAATTCACAAACTGGAGGTTAAAGGGGAAAACTGGAGTTAATTATGTTTTGTTTGTCCCTGTACTTTTTTCTAAATATTGTAGGTAATTGCTAAGGCTTGATAATTGTTAAATTTTGCATAAATGTAAAAAATTGTGGCTTATGTCTAAAAGAAGCTCTGGCAACATTGGCCCTCTACTTCAGTATGACAATGTGCTTTGGTGGTTGCTGAGAAGCAGCTGCTGTCTGGAGTTGGACGACATCCTTGCTTGATGTACTACATGCACTTATATCACTCATTCAGCTCCTCTTGGCACTGAATTGGTGAGCCCTTAAATGGTGCCTGTGGTGGAATATGCCCCAAGGCTCGGCAAAGAGGATTCTCTTCCATCATATCTGTGACTGTTTCAAGCTTACCTGCACATCACTCACTTGTACCCTTCCACAAGCCTTCGGTTTGTGTTTCAGGACACTAGGCCCTTGGGGACAGGGCAAATTGGGATAAAAAGGACAATCAGAAAAGAGATAAGTTCAGAAACAGGGGTGCTAGAAATTATCTGTTGTTATTCACAACCATATTAATACATGATGGATGAAGTTCATTAGATGATTATACATTTCTTTTTGTTTTTTTGCTGTGGTTCTGCATATACACAGATGATTTTTAAGTCCCATTGGCTCCATTATCTTCTGTGATGTTAAATTTCTCTCTCTCTGCTGCCCTTGTCTTCTCTTTAGATACTTTGAAATCTCTTCATTTTCTTTTGCAAAGCTCATGTAAATGCAAACAGTATCTGCAAGACTGGTGGCTAAAATATACTAAAGCTTCATTGTAGTGCAGAGTCTGGTAACACTTGTCTCCCTTACGCATAGACAAATGCTATATCAATACATGCAAAGTAAATGGATCATGGCAATATCATCTACTTGTTTTGACTAATTTAATCCATTTAGATTAATGCATGATGCATGCAGCAGTTGAATTTGGTGTTGTGGAGACTGGATGTGGTCTGCTTTTCCTGCAGTTGATGGTCTCTGGCTTTAATTTCACAGTCATGACCTCATCAGTTTATCATGATAACAGGAACAATCACGTATTGAGTGTCTGCTCTACTTCAGACAATTTTCAGTTGGTTCATGTGCATTATTTCATCCAATTTTTATGCAAGGTAGGAATTATTATTAGCCTAATAGAAAGTCATAGAAGTACTGCGAAGAAATTATTTGCCCCAAATCACAGAGAACCTGGTAATCAAAACCTGAACTTTATGACACCAAAGGCCATTCATTTTGTACTTACCATAAGAAAAAACACAGATGAAAGTATAGAAATTATATTGGTTAAAAGCACTTTGTACATACCCACAAAAATATGAGTTATCATAATTGCTCCAGTGAGAAAAAGTGTTTGCCGTATGCTAGGGCTGAAATGAAGAACATTAGCAAAGAACATGGGATGAAGGAGAGGTTGTAACCTGGGAATCACATCAGGACAACAGCAGCCACTAGGCAGAATCATCCACGCCAAAGTTTATGGGTCCATGTAGAGAGCACTAACATTTATGGAACAAATGTATTTCACAGGGCCTATTTTCTGGGGCCCTGTGGCTTCAGGTTTAGCCTAACCTCTTAAAATTATATATAGAAATGTTAACCTTGCAAAAGACAGGAAACTTTCTTTAGGCCAGGGTCTCTGATGTGGATGGAGAGTTGTGGCACAGCAAGGTTGCTAGCTCAAGAACAGACAAGTTACTGATTGATATATAAATATACTGGGAAATTGCTGTAATGAAAAACAGTGTTTGCTAAGATCAAGCTTTTGTTGGTGGATTGACTTAACCTTTTGCAAATTGCATTATGGAATGTCACCTTGCTTGTTTCACTGCATGTTACTAGCCTTTACTGTTAAACTGTAATTGGCCATAACCCCACCTATGTTCTTTTTCTGTAACTTTCTGGTCTGGAAAATAAATGTGGGGAGAAAACCCCAATTCATGGTTCATTTCCCAAAATGAGGGAATGCCTCTCTCTTGAGGGTTCCAGGAAATTAACCCCTTTGGGGTCTTTCACTGCTCGGAAGAGATGGGCTTTGACTAATCCTTTGTGGCTCTGTCACCCAGGGGAAGAGAGGTGACAAATCCATGGAAGGCAAAGCAACAGGTCCAGTCAAATGAATAAAAAAAAAAAAAAAAAAAAAAAAATGCAGCCTGAGCACTTAGCTGAAGATATTTAACTTTCATGGCTAAAACTTCATTTTAATTGATGAAGTTTTACATGTCTAACTTCATTTTAATTGATGACTTAGCATCAGCAGGAATAGAAAAGATATCAACTTAGTTGTGAGTAAACTCACACTGAAGCAATCCTCTGGTAATCGTACCAAAAAGGGCAATGCCATTTCAGGAAGTGTAGAAGCAGGGTCTGCAGCAAGATGAGGGAAATAGTTCCTCTTTATTATATACTTACTAGACAGACAACATTTGGAGGGTTATAATACCTAGTGCCAACAGTTTAGAAGGATATAGCCAAGATGAGGCATGTTTAGAAAATGGGATGTACAGTTATATTGACTTGATAAAAAGAGAATGGGGAGGTATTGGATATGATACCTGCCTTCAAATATTTTAGGAACTGTGACATTGATGAAGTAAATTTGCCTTGGCTAGAATTAGGAAGAAAGTACTCAGAAAACAGACTTTAGTTTAATTGAAGAAAAAAAAATAGTCCAACAATCTAAGTTATTAGCTTATGAAATGGGCTTTCTTAAAAGGTGGATGATGTTCAAGTGCATCTTTGGCAAATACTTGGCAGGGTACTTGTGGAGCGTTCAAGCTGTTAAGAATTGTTGGGCAGGATAACCCTTAATGCCTCTGCAAAAGATAAGTAAGATTACTCAGTTGCAAGATAATGGTGATTGTAAAGGCAGAGAAATAGGAGTTTGGGGGCCATGTTAGAATTTAAAATAATTCTGAAAAATAACAATGGAAGCCTAAGCAAGGACACTGCTTATAGGGATATAAGGAGGCACAAAATATTTTTTGATAACCTGGAATCCAACTGAGATGGCGAACAGAGGAGACATAGCAGGTTTTAGATAGGAAAAAAGGAGTCAGATTGAGTGGTACAGATAGAAGGATATATGAAGACAGCTGATAGTTAAAGTTGCATGTTAATTCATTTTTCCCCAAGCTGAGAGAAAGTAGACTACTTCTACAATGGAAATAGTAGGGAGATTTATAATAGTGGTTAAGAACATTGTTTCTGAGATCAGATTGCCTCAGTACCTGCAACTATCAGAGAAGGATTACAATAATATTGGACTCATGATTTTCTTTTGAGGATTAAATGAGTTAACTCATGTATAGGGCGTGGGTATTGCATGCATTCAGTAAATGACATTTATCATCATTAGTACATAGTAAGAATTCAATAATACTAGTTATCATCATCACCATTAACATGGAATTGAATTTCTCTGACACTCTATGCTACTCTTAAAGTCTTTCTCCTTTATTTCTAGGGCAACTGCTCATTTCACCTACTTGCTCAAGTGCTTAGGTGCATAGAAAGACATTATTATTCCTTTACAGATAAATAGAAAAGGAAATCTGTGATTAAGAGATGAAGAACCAGAAGCAGCTACTACAGATAGTCCCTTTGGGGAAAAATTACAGTGATGAGAAGAAGAGGATCTATAGGTTAGCATTAGGGGAAGTAGGATAGAAGGATATTTGACGGGTGGAGGTAAGGAACCAGAGTGGAGCCAAGTCAGAATGATTACACAGAACAGTGAGTCAAGAAACCTGAATGCCATAGTTCTGCTATCTAGTTTCTGAATGTGTTTGGAAGCTTACTTTCTAGTTTCAATTTTTTGATGACCAAAATGTGGATAATACTTCATTCCTTGATCTTTCAGAAAATTGGAAGTTTATTGAATGTATCAATTAGGCCCGGTGGCTGCATGTAACAGAAACTGAAAATAATGGTCTAACCATATAGCTATGTATTTTCTTCACATAAGAAAAGTCTGGAAAAAGGAAATCCATGATAGATGCAGGTTCTCCATAATGGTGGCATCCTAGGTTCCTTCTTTCTGCACCCAAAATGAAACTTTAAATCTCCAGCAAACTTATGCACACATCTTTTTGGCTTGCACTTTGCCACATTGTAACCTTAGCTGATACTGGGCACATAAAAATAGAGCCAAGGGCGGATTCCTCTGCCCAACAGAAGGCAGGAGCATGCCAAGGGACCTAGACGGGTCCTAAATATAAATGGATTAAACTACCCCCTCAAAATACACAGACTATCTGATTGGACTAAAAAGCCAGATCCAACTATGTTCTGTCCTCAAGAGATTCACTCACCTGTAAAGACACACACAGACTAAGTGAAGGGATGGAAAAAGATATACCAGGCAAACAAAATACAAAAAAAGAACAGAAGTAGCTATTCTTATATCTAAAAAAATAGACTTTAGAGCAAAAACTATAAAAAGAGACAAACAAGACCACTATATATTAATAAAGGAATCTATCCAGCAAGAAGGCATAACAATCATAAATATATATGCACCCAGCAGTGGAGCACACAGATATGTAAAGCAAAAACTGTTGGACCTAAAGAAAGAGACAGACCCCAAAACAGTAACAGTTAGGGACCTGAACAACCCTCTCTCAGCACTGGGCAAACTATCTAGGAAAAAGCATACAGATAAAGAGAATTTAAACCACACGTTAGACCAATTGGACTTGGTGGGTATCTATAGAACATTTCATCTAACAACTACAGAATATACATTCTTCTCATCTGTGCATGCAACATTCTCCAGGATAAACCACAGGTTAGGTCACAAATCAATTCTCAACAAATTTTTAAAAATTGAAATCATTTCAAGTATCTTTTCAGACCAAAATGGATTAAAACTAGAAATCAATAACAAGAGAAACTCTGGAAACTATACAAACACATAGAAATTAAACAACATGCCTCTGAACAATCTACATATCCGAAAAGATATTAAACAGGAAATGAAAAATTTTCTTGAAACTATGAAAATAAAGATACATCTTGCCAAAATCTGTGGGATACTGCAAAAGCAGTACTATGAAGAAAATTTATTGCAATAAATGCTTACATAAATAGAATAAAAGATTTCAAATAAACAACCTAACTCTACACCTCAAAGAACTACAAAAACAAGAAAAATCTAATCCCCAAATTAGTAGACTGAAAGAAATAATTAAGATCAGTGCAGAATTAAATGATATAGGGATCCAAAAAGCAATATAAAAGACCAATGAAACAAAAAATTTGTTTTTTCTAGAAGACAGACAAAATAGACAAAACATTACCTAGGGTAACTACAAAAAGAAGAGAGAAGGCTCAAATAACAAAAATTAGAAATGAAAAAGGAGATATTACCACTGATACCATAGAAATACAAAGAATCATTATAGACTATTATAAACAACTATACACCAATAAATTTGAAAAGCTGGAGGAAATGGATAAATTTTTGGACACATACAAACTACCAAGACTGAACCAGCGAGAAATACAAAACCTGAACAGACCAATAATGAGAAACAGTACTGAAGGGGTAAACAGCACTCTCCAACAAAGAAAAGCCCAAGACCACAAGGCTTTACTGCTGAATTCTACCAAACTTTTAAAGACACATTAATACCAATTCTCTTCAAATTATTAAAAAATTATCTAAAAAATTAAAACAGAGGCCACTCTCTCAAACTTATTCTATGAGGCCAATATAACCCTGATACCAAAATCAGACAAAGATACAACAAAGAAAGAAAATTATGGGCTAGTATCTTTGATGAACCTATATGCAAAAATTCTCAATAAAGTGTCAGCAAATGGAATGCAGCAAAATACCAAAAAAAAAAAAAAAAAACCCCAAAACCCAAAATTATGCACCACAATCAAGTGGGATTCATCCCAGGCATTCAAGGATCATCCAACATACACAAGCCAATAAATGTGATACACCACATCAACAAAATCAAGGACAAAAACCACATGATCATCTCAATAGATGTAAAAAAAAGCGTTTGACAAAAATTCAACATCACTTCATGATAAAGACTCTCAACAAATTAGCTATAGAAGGGATGTATCTCCACACAATACAAGCCATATTCAACAAACCCACTGCCAATATCATCCTGAATGCGGAAAAGCTTTTTTTCCTTTAAGAATGGAAATAAGACAAGGACGCACACTCTCACCACTCCTATTTAACATAGTATTGGACATAATAGCCAGAACAATCAAGCAAGAAAAAGAAATAGCGTCCAGATTGGTAAAGATGAAGTCAAACTGTCCCTATTTGCAGATGACATGATTCTATACATAGAAAAGCCTAAAGATTTGACAAAAAACAAACAAAAAAAAACCAAACAAAAACAAACAAACAAACAAACAAAAAACAATAGAGTTGATAAACAATTTCAGTAAAGTTGCAGGATGCAAAATCAACAAGCAAAAATCACTAGTGTTTTTATACTACAGCAACAAACTAGCAGAAAAAGAAATCAAGAAAGCTAGCCCATTTACAATAGTCACTAGAAAAATAAAATAACTAGGAATCAATTTAACCAAGAAGTTGAAAGATCTCTACAATGAGAACTACAAATCACTATTGAAAGAAATTAAAGAGGACACAGAAAAATGGAAAGATATTCCATACTCTTGGATTGGAAGAATGAATGTTTTGAAAATGACAATACTACCCATAGCGATTTACAGATTCAATGCAATTCTGATCAAAATACCAATAACATTCTTCACAGAAACAGAAAAAGAAAATGTTAACATTCATAGGGAACAACAAAAGACCCTAAACAGTCAAAGCAAAAAATTAAATAAAACTGGAGACATAACACTTAGTGATTTCAAATAATACTACAAAGCTGTACTTCCAATTGCACTACCAAAACAGTATAAGAACAATACTCAGACCAATGGAAAAGAACAGAGAACCCAGAAATCATAAGAAAAATACTCAGACCAATGGAACAGAATACAGAACCCAGAAATCAACCCACATACTTACAGCCAACTGATCTTTGACAAAGGTAACAAGGACATACATTTAGGAAAAGAGTGCCCCTTCATTAACGGTGTTGGGAAAGCTGGACACCCATATGTAGAAGAATGAAACTAGACTTGTACCTCTAGCCATATACCAGAATCAATTGAAAATGGATTAAAGACTTAAATATAAGACCTGAAACTATAAAACTCCTAAAAGAAAAAATAGGGGAAACACTTCAGGAAGTAGGACAGGGCAAAGACTTTATGAATAAGACCCCAAAAGCACAGGCAACAGAAGAAGAAATAAACAAATGGGATTATATCAAACAAAAAAAGCTTCTGCACAGCAAAAGAAACAATTAACAGAGAGAAAAGACAGTCTAAAGAACGGCAAAAAATATTTGCCAGCTCTACATTCAACAAGGGATGAATATCCAGAATATACAATGAACTCAAACAACTTAACAATATAAAAACAAGTAAACTGATTAAAAAATGGGTAAAAGAGCTCAACAGGCTTTTCTCAAAGGAAGACATACTAATGATGAACAGATACATGAAAAATTGCTCAACATTCTCAGCATCAATGAAATGCAAATCAAAACCACATTGAAATATCATTTCACCCCAATTAGACTGGCTATTATTGAACAGATAGTAACAAATACTAGCAAGGATATGGAGAAAGGGGAGCTCTCCTACACTGTTGGTGGGACTGTAAACTAGTTCAGCCATTGTGGAGAATAGTTTAGACGTTCCTAAAACAACTACAGATAGAACTGCCAAATGATCCAGCAATTTCACTACTGGGTATGTATCCAAAAGAATGGAAATCATCATGTTGAAGGGATCCCTCACCCCCATGTTTAATACAGCTCTATTTACAATAGCTAAAAGTTGGAACCCACCTAAATGATGATCAACAGACAACTAGATAAGGAAAATGTGGTATGTATGCATAATGGAATACTACTCTGCAATAAAAAAGAATGAAATTCTGCTATTCATAGCAACATGGATAAATTTAGAGAAAATTACATTAAGTGAAATAAGGCAGGTGCAGAAAGAGAAATACTGCATGTCCTTATTCATAAGTATGAGCTTAAAAATAAACAAATAAATAAAAAAAGAGAGAAAGATCTAACAATCACAGTAATTTGTCAAACTTTGAAAAGATGAGAATGGAACTGAGGCATCCAGAGGTGGGAAAGGGCGAGGGGGTTAATGAGAATTTGGTAAAGTGCCACAAAAAATGATTACATTGTGTAATGAATATAGTAATTATCCCGATTTGTGCATCACATATTGCACACAGTTATTGATATTCAACACTGTACCCTACAGATATGTACAATTGATTATGTTTCAACAACACCAAAAAATAAATATTAAAATAATATTAATATAATATGAAGAGTGAATACAGAGTATTTAATATGTGCTGGACTCTGGTATAAGTACTTCTTTTGTGTTAATTCATCTAACAATTTCAAATGTCTTCTGAGATAGGTGCCACTATTATCTTGTTTTACAGATGACAAAACTGAAGCACAGAGAAGTTAATTTGTTCATAATTACACTGGCTTTCTGACTACAGACTCTGGGTTTCCAAGACAACGTTGGTTTCCTGCATACACAGTTAAAGAAATGCAATTCAGTTGTTTAATCCTTAAATTTGAAATATTAAACATAAGTTTTCCCCAGCTTTAATAGTTCTAGAAAGAGTTCAGAAATGTAAGTGTCATGTAAACATATTTTTCCCCTCTTTGTACTATCTTCTTGTCCTCACTTATTGCTAGTATACTGTCTTTTGTTTTGAAAGGAATATCAAAAATATTTTTGAAAATGTAAATGCTTGCAGGATTACTGTTCATCTTCTATCTCAGTAAAATCTTCTGTTAAACTTGTTTGTGTCCTTCATTATTCTAGGTGGTTATTTGACTTACTAGATAAAATGTTTTAACACATACGAGACAGAAATGTCACCTTAAAAAAGCAATGATAGTAAAGTGATTATAGCAAAAATAAAGAATTTTGTTTTGTTTCAGAATATTTTGACAGGGTTATTATGCACCTTTTAAATAATCTTCTTGTTTTATGGTTTACCTTGTTCAACACAATTTAATGGCAGTGGTATAGTTTTATTGTTTAAATCAATTTTAATTTTTGTTGTATTTCTTAAAGTTAGATTTCTTAAATCAAAATTGATGTTGATTTCCCTCCATGCAAATTTAGGTTTTGACAGATCTATCAAAATAAGAAATCATAAAATGATGGTGTTTGTCTTTAATTTGTCTTTCATCACAATGCAATACTTACATATCCCAATTATATATAGAAACTATACACTTTTTTTGCTATTTGATGCTCATATTTTTCTATTATGATGATTCTCAAACTGAAAAATAACACATATAGATAAAATATTGAAGCCATCACATCTATCATTTAGGTTTTCCCCTATTTTGTTTCCCTCTATGCTGTTTCTCAATTAAAGTCCATGCCTCAAAATTTTTTAGGAAACTAACTAAAATTACAGGTACCTCTAGACATAGAATCAGATTCTCTGAGGGTGGGCTCTAGAAATGTGCATAGTAAAATGCATGCTAAAATTTGAAATTCACTGCAAGATTATGCTCTGCACTTTAGTGACTGTTAGAAATACTAAGAGAACAGGCTAATCTGTGTTATTTCTATTATTCTTTTGGCAGAAATCCTAAAAGCAAGAACAACAACAACAAAAATCCTCCTGATTATTTAAGCATTAAAACAATGTTTATTCCAATGAGTTTTATGAAAATAATCACATTTAAATTAAGCTCTCTTTCCCTGGGAACGATTCTTCTTTTTATTGCCCCACTCCTAGTAGGCAGCATATCTGAGAAGATTCAACCTTGGTCTCTTGAGTACAGCCTAACCCTGCCAGAATGTCCTCAACTACTGGCACAACTAAGCCATTTAGGTGGTTTGGGAAATTTCCACTTGTGAAATTCGAAGATTAGTTTGTTGTTTCTCTGTTAAACTAGCTGTGCTTCTCTCTATGATGACTGTTTTACCTTTTTTTTTTTTTTTTTTTTGTCCTTCAGACCTCAAAAACAATGAAATTTTTAGAGGAAACTTTCTCACTTTCCCACACCAAGGTTACGAACCTTTCTCTCCCTGCACCGATTTGCTACTTATTCCCTTTTTGAAGAAACAGATGACACCTCTCCTATGAAAGGTCAGTCTGGAAACCAACCTCCCATTGCCTTCCTGAGGACTTTTCACCCTCTATTTCTGCCATTGATTCTTTTCTATATATTAAATTCCTTTCTGTATTGGATCATTCCCATTAGCACAAAAACTGCTGTAGCATCTTCCATATGAAACATACAACAAAACACCTCTCCCTCCCTCCCAAGATAAGAACCTCAAAAACAGGTGCACATCAGTTTTCTCCTCTTTCTTACCACATAATCTCAAATCACTTCACTGAAACTGCTTTTATCAAAAGCCCTACTTTCATCTATATCACAGACCTAATGTTTTTTTTTCCCCTCACATTCTTTAACCAGAATTTACTGAAGTTATCACCATTTTCATTGTACGTCTTGAACAACATCATGCTTCTCTTTCTATCTCTGCAAATGTTCCTTTGCATTTGTAGAGCCTTCCTCTTTTATTAATGTCTAAATATTGAAGTGACCCCAAGTTTGGTTCTGGCTTCTCTCCTCTTTTTTCTCCACATATATTCTCTACATGATCTTGTTTTTTCACATTGCTTTAAGTATCAACTGTAAGTTGATGTCTCCCAACTTATATCATCTCCCATATTTGTATGCCGAATTTATAGCATCCCAAAGTTCTATCATTTGTATCCCACATTTACATGTAATTTGGATTTATATCATCCAGATTTCCATCATGAGATTTATATGACCTTTTAAATGCCAGATGTGTATACCCAATTGCTCACTCCACACCTAAAACATCAATGTTATGTGAACACCTCAATCTTAATGTCTTCAAAATGAAAACTCTTGATTTTCTCAAATATATCTCTAATTCCTCCATTTCTGTTCATGTTCTCTACCACTATCCTAATGTAAAATTCCACTACCTCTCTCCTGAGCAATTTAATAGATTTACTGTGGCTTTTTCATAGAAATTTTTCTATTGCCTCTGCTGACGCATTCTTCTAGTCTATTCTTCACTAAATAGCTGAAATAAATTTTTGACTAGCATACTCCCATCTTGTCTTCATCTCCTTTTAATTTTTATTTTTCCAGCTTTACGGAGTTACAATTGACAAATGAAAATTGTATAAATTTAAGGTGCACACATGATATCTGAACAAGTATACATTGTGGAATGATTACCACAATCAAGCTAATTAGCATATCCATCACCTCACATCTTCACCACTTTTTTTGTGTCTGTGGTGAGAACATTTAAGATCTACACTCTTAGCAAATCTCAGTATTATTAACTATAGTCACTGTGTGTACATTGGATCTCCAGACCTCACTCATCCTGCATATCCATGTATATCTTTCCTTTACAACCATTAGTATCCTTTGTATTACACATGGAATGAAAGCCAAATTCCTTGTTGTTGTCTATAATACACTGAACAATCTGGCTCTGGATTACATTCTCCAAAGTCATCTCAGAACCTTCTCTTCTCTGTTGGAAAAAAAGTCTCCCTGGTCTTCTGTACGTTTTGGACACACTTAAGCACTTTCCCAGCTCTGCGATTTTCCACATACTCTTCTTTCTGCTAGAATTCTCTGCATTGATGCTTTTATAAGGATTATTCTTTCAGGCCTGGGATTGATCTTTAGTTCCTCATGAAGCCTTTTCTTGTTCATTCTATTTAAGTAGGTTCCCCAGATATTTTCTGTCAGTGCACTGTGGTTGTTTCCTTCTTGGCATTTATTAAAATTTTCAATTGTGTATTAATTTTTTTGTTTGTTTGCTGTCTGTCTCCAATGAGGCAAAAAAAAAAAAATCATGTATTGCTGGAATGATATCTGTTTTCCTGATCAAAAAATAAATACTATGAATAAGTTATTATTTTAAGTTTTGTCAGAGTTTTATTTAAAATAATGTTTTAGGAAATAAACTGTAAAGGATCCAGTTAAAAGTATCATATTGGCAGAAATTCCATTGGATACAAAAATATCACACTGTAAAAACAACATAGCCGATGGCAGGATAAGACCATGTCTCCAACATCCTCCACAAGGATTTTATCCTTATATCACGATTCAGATGTATGTATTGCTTCTTGTGCCTGTGGTTTAAGCCAATTACATGCATTCTGTGATTTTTTTTTTTCAAAATGAGGAATACTCTGTAGTCTTATAAAAGTTTACAAAAAAATCTTCCAGTTTTTTTTTGGCTTCATAAATCTGTACTAATTCAGTTCTCCTCATGGATGCTCTGACCTGAGAAGTGCTATTACTTTTATTATTTATTATTATTATTTATCCACATTATTAACAATGAGTTTTAAAATGATTTTTTCCAGGTGTCTGTTTTTGTACATAACTTTCTGGTTATTTATTCAATAAAGGTAAACATCTCCCATGTATTTAACGTGATAGCATGCAATAGAAATGTCTATGGAAATAAAGTCTATTCAGTGCTCCCAGTTGCCTGCTGACTGTGGGAGAAAAAGATAAACAAAGTGCAAACAGTTTTGTCAGTAGTGCAGGGCATGCAGTATGAGTGGTTGCTTCTACATGTACAGACTGACCAAGGAAATGAGAGAGAATGTTTTTGGAGATTCATAGAGAAAGTAACCAAAGCAAGATCTTTTTCTGTCCCCCATTAGCCATGGGTCTGTCTCCTTCACTTGCTTTTTTTACTACTAAATTTTACTCCTTTTTTTCCCACTTGATTAAACTGACTTTTGAGTACACTAAGCATTGCTATAATCTAATGAATAACATTCCTGTTAAGGAAAAAAAAAAAAAAGAAAAGAAAAACACTAGAGAAAAAAGAAAACAAGTGCATGCAAAACTGTTTTCACCACTTCACTTTAGTAAAAAGGATAATTACGTTGGCCTTTGAAAATGATAAGGTTTTCATGTAGTTTTCATCACTAGAGTTCCTTATTCCTGTATCATTAACTCCTTCAATAAAAGTACTGTATTCTTCTTCTCCAGTACTGTAACTTACTTTGTTTCTGCATCTACTGCAACATCACACAGGACATGGGACAACTGTAGCTGGACACAGAGGGACCTTTTTTTTTATATAGCTACAAAAGTATTTTAATGTGCATCAGAAAAAATTTAAGTAGTAATTCAAACATGCGATTTTACGAATAGAATTATATCAAGCCAGACTAACTTACACAAGTAAACAATTGGAAAATAAGTGGTAGAAAAAAACAGCAAAAATGGTATATAGAAATGGCAAGATTGTGAAGATGGATCTTAGATGACTGAAGTTTAAAAAGCCCTTCACTAGATCCTTTTTATGGTCATTTTATGGTCACTTTGAACTTCAACATTAAGTGCTTTTATCTCTTTCCTTCTGGGATACCCAGAAACCTCTCAGAGACTGAAGTGCACAGGGAAATATGTGGCCAAAAAAAAAAAAAAAAAAGCAAACAAAAAAACCACCTAGAGATCTACTAAAAAGCTTGGAACTTTACCTGAGTTACAAGTTAAATCTCTTGGAATAATAAACACAGACCTTGGGACATGCATTTACTCCTGCAGGACAGGTGAGTTCAATAGGTTGAGCAACGGTAAACCACAATGGCTGCAGAGAAAGAAGGAACCTCTGAAGTGATGCTGAGGTTCCTGAGGAATGAAACTCTTGCCACACAATTAACATTTCCAACACAGAATATGCTGGAGAAAATAATAACAGTTTTACTTGAAGAAACTGTTAGTTTCCCATTCAGTGGACTTGGTACTCTCATCGAAAATCAATTGACTACACATGTAAGGGTTTATTTATGGAATCTCAATTCTATTCCACTGACTGATATGTCTATCCTGTGCCAATATTTTACTTAATTTTGTATATTTTTTCTTAAAGAGGCCTGTTCCTAAATTATCTAACTGTATACCTCTCACAACCTGTGTCTCTCAGAGGTATTACCTAAGGACCCATGAGGATTATTATTTTCTTATTTATGTCTTGAGTCTCAGTTTCCATCTCTTTTAAGGATGTAAGCAATGCCATTTATTTCTTATGAATTTTTGTACAGCTATATTTTTATACTTATGTCAATATTTATACAAACTATTGACCATGTGGGGCCTTACTCTTGACATGGCACTTGCCTTTGAGTTAGAAGTCATTATCTAGTCACAGCTTTTCTGCGCTGGATTCAGCAGTTCAAAAAATAGGATGTTTAGAGAACAACTGAAAAGTGAAAAAAATGAAAGCTTAAAGAGGCCTGTCTTCATGGAGAGGAGAGAGAAGCCCCTGTCAAAGTTAAGTGGGAGGTTGTATGACGCAGAGAAATGCAACGCAGCTGCCATGGCTCTTTCTTATGAAGAACACAGCAGTCAAAGTTTTATGTGAAAAGAAATAGTAAGAAAGCAGTAATAGCCTGGGTTGTCTGACCTGCAAGATCTGTCTGAGAAAAGGATAGGAGAGTTATTGAACATTCTTTGATAAAATTAAAATAACTGAGGGTGATAAAGTATAAAAATTATAGTGAATTATCTTTCAGAAGACATTCATCTCGGCTAAAACTGAAAGATACCATAATCACTTCCTTATATTATTTATTTAAAAATATATATTTTTGATGATTTTGCTATGTGCTACATGTCCTAGAAACTGGGGGTCATAATGACATAATGATGAACTTATTACAAATAGTCTAGATAATGAGACAATCATAAAATATATTATGAGGAATTATTTATAGTCACAACAAGTATTCCAGGGGGAAAAAAAAAGTGGAGTTTGCAATGAAAGCATAAAACAGGTGCCAAATTAATTTTGGATTTTGGAGAAAACTGGCTTGAAAACGTGGTATTCATGATAAACTTAAAGGAGAAGTATGAGAATCCAGGTGGGAAGGGAGATGAATCCTAAAGATCCTGAGGTGGGTAGGAGTTTATGAGGTTAAAGGAATGGAAAGACACTCAAAGTGCTCCTTTTTATCTAAAGATAGACGTAGACTCCATAGCTAGACATAAATACAGTGCAAAATAAGAATAGATTATCCTTAATGTAAAAAGAACATTTTTGGAGCACACAAAACCCACAAATCTGCAGTACGTTGTGTGTTTCTGTGTGTGTGTGTGTGTGTGTGTGTGTGTGTGTGTGTGTGTGTGTGTGTGTGTATTGTGTGTGTTGCATTCGACCATGTTCTGTCTATGACCAACAGATATCCTGGCCAAAAAGTCTCCTAATTTTAATATGCTGTTTCCTCTTCAAGAATCTCTAATCTACTTTTCGAAAGAATTTAATTTGTGAAGAAGACCGGCCATTTCAGATTAGTCTTTTAACTAGCTGTGTGGGCAGATTTACAAGGGGCAGATTTCAGGGAGTTACTTATTTAGGTCAGAGTTTCTGTGCCTTACATGTGCTTTTTTTTTTTTAAATATTGTTTGTTATTACATACCTTATTTGCTCAAATTTTGCTATTAGCTTAAAAGAATCCAATTCCATTGACTGGTTAGCTTTCATTATAGTCCATTATTTATATAATTTCTTCCATTCTTATATAGAAAATCTCCAGATGGGTAACAAAAAAAAAAAGAAAAAAAATGTTGGCTCTGTTAAAATAATTGGAAGAAATAAGGAAAGAATTAAAAGTCTTCGATCAATCTTTATGTATTGGTAGAAGAATTTCTCTGTCCTTTGCTATTTCAAATCACCGTATTCTATGCTTGTTGAAAATGAAGAAATTAAACCACATTTTTCTTTAAATTTGTAATTAGAAATATTGTTTCTACTCTGAAAACTACATTCATATTAACAGTATGCCTTTCAGATTCTTTGCATGTGAGAGGTCAATGTTCAAGAGCTGCCGCTGTTCAAAAGATTAAAATCTAGTATAGTATTTTCTGTCACTACATCTTTCCCTAAGATTTTCATGTATATTATGGAAAAGAAATGTTTTGTTGTCAATCACATTTTGGAAAACTTTTTTATATAAAATATTTTTGTTTTTTTAATAAATGGTAGAAGTTCTAAGGGTCTTTGATACAGAAATGTGTATGGTGACTGTCTCAGAGAAGAGTCTAAAATGTAGCCTTTCCTAACTCAGATCTTGGAAACTGATCCATGTTTAATAGCCATGTAATACCATTTCGGATAATGCTGATCTAGAAAAATATATTTAGACTTTCTAGAAGATTGAGGGAGGAGAATAATATTGACAAAAGAGATGAATGACATTATGAATCCCTAGAAAGAAAGACTTCAGGTTTTTTATAAAAGCAAAGCATTCAAGGAGTTAAAAATACACCACACCAGAATATGCCACTCTAATGTATTGATTATTCTGAGTCAAAGGCACTTGAAAAACAGCCAGTGCACAGGTGCAAGATCACTCTGACTTTTTTTGTGTTTCTTAAAAGCGGGGGATAAAATTCCAATGTGGAAAATATCCTGCCTATACCAGAAGGAAAGTAACGTTCTTATTATCAAGAACAGCAGGTTGAGACCAAGGTAATTCTGTGCAGATCTTGTTAAAATAACTCTTATCTTCTTTTAGCCTCCACACATAACTCTTACTTTTTCTGCAACTCACTACTTTTTGTCAAATTCAGTATCTAAGTGTTCAACTCTGTGTCTCTGGGACTTTATTTCCTTACGAAGTCTCCCGTGCCACATAAAACTTGTAATAAAAATCTTGTTTGCAAAAACTTTTCTCCTGTTGATCTATATGTCAATTTAATTCTCAGGTGTAGGTAAAAAACCCTTAAAGAGTAGAAGTAAAATTTTGCCCAACCTACAGCATCCATAGTAAATTGAATATAATCAAAAAGCCAAGAAAAAAAAAAAAAAAAGGAAAACACGTGGAGTTAGAACAAAACTAAGTGATTATTTTCATGTAATTTAGGCTGGTATATACCTCTAAATAGAGCAAAGTCTAGTGCTCAGCATGTGAATATCACCTTTCCTACTCTTCCAATCTACTGTGATTAGAAAGGAAGGCAATATAACACAATTTTAATGTTTTTCACATTACATGAGTATGGTTTGACTTTAGGCATATATATTTAGTGCCCATATGCTTAGTTGCTAAATCTTTATTCAGCCCCAGTATTAAAATGCATTATACATAAAAAGTTCAAATATTAAAAAAGGAGACAAAGGGATCTGTTTAGAGACATTCTCCAAAGTTCTTTTGATAGTAAACTCAAAATATAGTGTAAGAAAAAGCATAATCTTTATAATTTTAATGTAATACTAGTAATGTCATCAAGAAGGACGACAGCTTTGTTCCGAAGTCCTACTTTTTTATTGCATAAATATAGTATAAAATTTGATATCATAGATGCAGAATTTTGTTTGAAAGCTTACTTATTTTAACTTAAAGATTTCAAAACAATCAGTGAATTATTCAGAATTTTAAATAAGTTCAACGTTTCTCTGGCTGAATCATATCTCAAAATTCTTCATGTTATATGCTCTGAAAGTCATTCAAAATTATAAATTTCAAGTATGCTATAAAACTAAATTGCAATCTTTTTAACATATATAATATTAGTTGTAAAGTCTTTACCAGCTAGCTATACTGGTAGTATAATAAATGTAGATTTTAACAAAACTTTTTAAAAAATAAAGAAGTAACTTCTGTTGAGAAGTGAATTTAAGATTGCTGTGAAAATCCATTCACAGTGTTCAATGTCTTTAATTACTCTATTATATAATTCAGTATAAAAATAGGATCCATATCTTATAGTTAACTATTTATAGTCCTGGGTATTTTTTTTTTTTAATTCTTCCCTATGAATGCAGGGAGAAGAAAAAAGAACTTACCACAATACATTATTTTTTCTCTTACCATCCTAAACATAATAGTGCAAAGTATCAGGTATTTTAAAATCAGGTAATTTTTAAAGTTGAGCTGTTCAGTTCTTGCATCCTGAAACAATATTGGAGTGTAACAGTGACTCCCATGTAAGTCTGCCTCTTAGTCAGGGGAAGCAGTCAACTCTCTGATGACTCATTGACCTTTTCTCACCCCAGGGGAATTCTCTTCACTGGCCTGTCTTAGACATTCATTATCGTGCTTTTTTTCTTCCTCCATCGACCCTACTTCCTACTTTCGGAAATGGATCTATAATTTGTTACTCAAGCTAAAGTGTAAATAAAATTTAACCACCCAAAATGTTATAGAGCATTAAGCCATCAGAGTAGATTTATTTTGGAGAAAGTTTAGGCATTAGCTTGGGCAGTTTAGTCATATATTTGGTAAAATCTCTGAAATATTATTTATAAATATTTCACTTATTTATAGAATTCTAGCAATACTTAAAGCCAAAACACCTTATTTGCCTGAGGGTAAGAAACATCTTAAGTCTATCATAGACATCCCTATGACTTTAAAGATTTGTTGTCTACTTCTAAATGGCTGTAAGAATTTCTGAACCTTAGCGAGTCATTTCCAGTCTTCTAACATGGCCTTTTCACTATTAAGCACCTATAGATGCCTGTTCCTACATCCTTTCCACACATGTAGACTGAATTTTCTATTATGATTTTATTAAACTAGTTTACTAGTGAAAATTTGTTAAGCTACTAAAACCTGTTGTATTGGATTTGCATTTATATTTAAAACATATGCATCATATTTATTGATTCTGGAAAAAATATTTATAAGTAAAAAATATATATTTTTTTCTGTAGATATGAGAAAAACACATTAGCTTTTTGGCCACTGTCTTTGGAGGTGTGCTTTCTTGGGGCTCAGGGTTTCCTGTTTGGAACACAGTGAAAAGAGCTTGTTAATGGGAAAGAATCAAGCTGCAAATCCAAGAAGCCAGGAAGGAAATCTAGTTCCTTATAAATTTCACATTTTGTCACTCGTTAGCTGACTCAAAATCATTTTAGCAACTTTTCCCTTTCTCCCCTGACAGCTCAACATGCTATCCTGTCTTGAAACACATTAACTTAGAACTTTAAGCAGGAAGCACAGAAAATGAAAATGGGGGAAGTGCAAAGTGGCTTCATTTGGAGAGGGAGTGAATGTGAAGAAAGGGAGTTGCTAAATGCTATTGTTCCTAAATTATTTTTATTCTTCCCTCTTTTCTTTCCAGAGCTTCTATTCACCAGCGAACTCTTCTTTCTTGATCAATAGCAGTTTTGATGCTGACACTGTTCATCATTAGGAATCATTTGAGTCTTCCTGCCTTCCACTGTTTGCCATTTATTTTTGCCTGACTTGATTTATTCCCATTTCCTCTTTGAAAGAACTGCTTTGAAAGCAAAAATAACTAAAACCTTGATTCAAATGAAATTTAATCTTTTGAGTTCTTCCAAGGCTGTACATGCCTCATTACAGCCTATTTTATACAGATTCTGGGATGGCAGACTGATTAAGTTAGAAGAGGTAGGTAGGCATTTCAAAGGTAAATGATCCAGTTATGATTGGTTTGTCCCAGAGGGCTC
Source organism: Cynocephalus volans (assembly GCF_027409185.1). Lineage (NCBI taxonomy): Eukaryota > Metazoa > Chordata > Mammalia > Dermoptera > Cynocephalidae > Cynocephalus > Cynocephalus volans. Next base: position 106,242,268 of record NC_084461.1, read on the forward strand.
CAGACCTTCGTAAAAGAGGTAAACTACTTTCTTGGCACTTGCTTTGTTTTAGGAGATCAGCCACCAGAACAAAATTGGCAAGGAAACATCAAAGTTCTAGAGATGGCATTTTAAGTCAATCTGGTAAAAATAGCAAGTGAACAAATGATACCATAATTATTTAATCATCAGTGGCTTGTGGGTTCAGACCATTAAATAAAACATATATTGAGCATTCAATAAAATATTAAATAAGACATATATTGAAATTTTCTTGCTGTCATCCATTCTTTTTGTTTTCCATGAGAATATAGATTAACAGGGTCATATCTCTCAGCTGAATGAATATACCTGGATTTTTCTAAGGAAGATGGGGATGAAAAATTCTAATTTGAGTAGGGCGGTATGAAAGCAGAAAGAGGAATTTTGAGTGGGATTAAAAAGAAAAATTTAACCAAAGTCTGCCTTTAATCAGTGTTTTTAAATGTCAGTTTCTTACATCAATTAAGGACCTTGAACATGCAATTTAGGCACTCAATTTTACCATCAAAATTAACAGTGTATCACTATTTTCCATCTACTTTAGCAAATGGCAGTCTAAGATTTGATGAAGTAGGAGGTGTATTTTCAGGTGGAAACTAGTTGAGTTGGAAGTGACATTCCCTCACCAGTCAACTGAGAAACAGTAATAATTAAGAATCAGACAATCTTTAGAGTATCATTCTCCTTAGGCACAGCTCAAAATATTCATAAATTGCATGTGAGACAGAGTAGGAATTGAAGAGTAGGAAGCCATAAGTCACCGTTAAATAAAAGGAGAAGGGTATTGAAATATAGTTTAGGTTATAAGGTAAACAGAAGAGAAAACCAAAGATAGAAAACAGCTCTCCCATTTTTTTTAATTGGGTTATTTGTTTTCTTGTTATTGAGTTGTTTGAGTTCCTTACATATTTTGGATATTAACCCATTATCAGATTTATAGTTTGCAGATATTTTCTCCCATTCTGTAAGTTGTCTTTTCACTCGGTTGTTTTCTTTGCTGTACAGAAGCTTTTTAATTTGTTGTAATCCCATTTGCCTAGTTTTGTTTTTGTTGCCTGAGTTTTAGGGGTTTATATCCAAAAAGTCATCGCTGGGACGAATGCCATAGAGCTTTTTCCCTAGATTTTCTTTTAGTAGTTTCACAGTTTGGGGTCATACATTTAAGCGTTTAATCCATTCTGAGTGGATTTTAGACATTTCTCAAAAGAAGACATACAGAGCTGGCCAGTTAGCTCAGTTAGTTAGAGCCCAGCCTTGTAATACTGAGGTCAGGGGCTCAGTTCCCTGAACCAGCCAGCTGCCCACCCAAAAAGTAAACATACAAATGGCCAATGAGTATATGAAAACATGCTCAACATCACTAATCATCAGGGAAATGCAAATTAAAGTTACAATGAGATAACACTTCACCCCTGTTAGAATGGCTATGTTGGTGTGCAGAAAACATAGTGCTTTGATGTGCTAGAATAAAGAAGCAGCCTCAAGGTCTCTCTGACCCCCACACCTCCCAGCTCCTGTCCCTCAATTCTCTGTCACTTTCCAAAGCACGGGATGAAGCTGGTCCTTTATCTGCATAAAGTCTGGATCTACCAAAGAAGACAATTAACTCTGGTCCTTTCCCTGAGTTTTCATTAACTTAATGCATATCACAGGAAGGAAAACCGAAGTCTGTTAATACACCTGCACTAACTTTCATCACAGACCATTTTATATTTCAGTCCCAGTCACTGTCAGTGATTACCAGTTATTGTCTGCTCTGCATGCCAAAGAGACTTTCTCCCAGGTCATTGTATGTTATCCAGGCCCATTACACCCCCCTGAAAATCATTTACTCCTGCTTCCCATCTCCCCTTTCTCTATAAATATTGGTATATAAGCTTTGTACCCCGGTGAAATATTGGGGCATTACTCTCTTGTGTTTTCCCTGTGCTTTGCCCACTCCTAGCACATTAAATAATAAAATTTGTTAGGCCTTTTCTTCATATTAATCTAAATTTGTCAGTGATTTTCATTAATGAAACTTCACGTGAAGAGGAAATATTCCCTTGGCCTGTACAATTATTATCAAAAAGAGCAAAAATAACAAATATAGATGAAGATGTGGAAAAAGGGAGCCCTTGCATGATCTTGGTGAGAATGTAAATTAGTACAGCCATTATGAAAAATAGTATGGAGGTTCCTCAAAAAATTAAAAGTAGAGCTACCATATGATTCAACAATCTCACTACTGGGTATGTATCCAAAGAAAATGAAATCTGTATGTTGAAGAAATATCTGTAGTCCCCTGTTCATGCAGCATTATTCACCATAACCAAGTTATGCAGTCAACTTAAGTGTCCATTACAAATGAATAGATAAGCAAAATGTGGTATTTATACACAATGAAATACTATTCATACATTTAAAAAAAGGAAGGAAATCCTGTCATTTGCAACAACACAGATGAGCCTGGAGGACAATAAGTTAAGTGAAATAAGCCAGGCATGGAAAGATAAGTACCACGTGATCTCATATGGAAAATCTAAAAAAGTTGATCTCATAGAATTAGAGTAGAATGGTGGTCACTGGAGGCTGGGACAGTAGGGGGACAGGATGGGAAGATGTTGGTCAAAGTATACAAAACTTTAGTTAAATAGGAAGAATAAGTTCGAGAAATCTATTGTACAAAACAGCAACCAAAGCTAATAACAATATATATATAGTATTCTTGAAAAACACTGAGTGTATGTACGTATTCTCACCACAAAAATGTTAACTGTGTGAGGTGATGTGTATGTTAATTAGCTAAATTTAGTCATTCCATAATGTTCATATTCCTCAAATATAAATCATGCTGTATGTGATAAAATATATACAATTTACCAAATAATAATAATGAAAGAAAGACCACAGCTCTCCCCTTTCCCTTTCTAGCATTATTTCTCTTGATGTCTAAGTCTCAAGGAGTGTGAAGAATCTAAGTGCTGCTTCTATGAGGGAAGTAAATTAAACCTGATCTTCCAGCTCCTAGTTAATCACTATAATTTTTCTTACTTCATAGAAAATAAAACACTGATTCCAAACCTATTTTCCTTTATTTATACAGTGAGGATAATCAAGGTGTACCTGAGTTCAATAGATTACTGACTTTTATTGGTTTTATAACTTTAGGCAAGAGATGAGTTCTCTTTGAGCTCTTTTCCTCATATACAAAATGAGAATCTTAATACCTTTCTTTTAAGTTTGTTGAGAAGGTTATAGGAAGGTTTTAAGACAACATATGAAAAGAATGTGGACATAGGATCCTCAGTAAATTTCATCCCTAAGAAGCTTTATTTAATTTTAAGTTTATAAACTGATTTTAAACACATAGAAAAAGAATAATTCTCTAGGAAAAAAGTATTCCATTATCAGAATGAACCAATAAAGTCTGATAATAAAATGATTGCTAGTATTCACATAAATTTAGAAAGAGCTATATGAAAGATTCAATGCATATCTAAAATAATATTTTATTTTTGTATCTTCTAATATGTTCTTTGACCATTTACAAATAATTTTAATTATTACATATACTTTTTAAAAGAATTGGTGCTTAGAAATACACTCATTTTATCAGAGGAGGACATTTCTACATAGGTCTTGGTAATTTCCATCTGGTCTTAGAAGGAATCACCCATGACTTCTGGGATCATGAAATATCAGTTGGTGAAAGGTCAGAATCATAATAATAACATTTTTAATGTAATTTTGATTGCTCTGATGATACGATGGCCACATTCATGCTACTTACAGTAATAGTAGTAAAAAGAATAATATTTTTTTTAAAGTAGCAGAAATGTGATACTAATTCATATACAGAGGTGCCTGCAGCATAGAAGTATATAAATACGAAACTCCATATCGCACATTTTCTGTGTTAAGCTACTTCAGACCAATGCTTCCTTACATACCACTCAGAAAGAAGTGTCCGTGGTGAAATTGTGAGTTAGCAGCTGTTTCACAATATTCACCAGGTGGAGATGCAGGGCAGTGTACAGAAGAACACTATTTAGTATCAGCAATTCTTTATGCTGCACTCAGACAACCATCAACAACTTGTAAAATGTATTGTTTTAGCGGTAAACTGCTATGCTGTCAAATGATAGTTTAGGAGTTTTGAAAAATAAATAACCTTTGTAAACACATGAGTTCTTTCTTTGCGAATCTATTTTCATTTTAAATGCTGATTCATATTAAACATATTATTTTGAAGTCTTCATTTGTAAATAATTTCTTCTTGCCACATCAGATGCTATGAGAGAGAGAAATAAGCTTGAAACATCTACTTTTAATACTGGAAGCAGACACAACTGACAGATACGGTAAGAACGTGTATTTCTCATGCCACCAGCATCAGTTGAGGACTTGTTAGGAATGGGAATTCTCAGCCTCTACCCCGGACCTACTGCATCAGGAATTCTGAAGGTGGGACATAGCAAACTGCTTTAGCAAGCTCTCCTGGTGATTTTTCAATGCATGCCGCAGTTTGCAAATAACTGCTCTAAAGGACAAGAATTCTATTATAATTGTGAAACTATGATTACAGGATAAGTATTTAAAATATTATGAAATGAAATAAAAGAGGGTGTTGACTGAATCAGAGAAAATTAATAATATGAATTTCAGCTCTTAGGTGCAAAGGCTGAGAGCCAGTTAAAAATCCCATAATTTTTTTTTTTTTTTTCTGATATCTATTTGCTGGCTGCTCATGGAATGCACATAATTATCATCCAGTCCCAACATGCACAAGCACACACAGATGCACACACGCATACCCCCATGAGGGAATGTATACCAAATTCAAATAGAAGTTACTTTTGACTCTGTGTTTGTTCTGCATTAGCTGTGCAATTCTTGTTCTGTTTATTTAAAAAAATCACATGTCAAATCTTCTTTTATAGACATCTGAAATATCATATTAACGAACAAGAGAAACAGGCATTTGCTAAAGTTATGACAATTATGATTTAATATGAGTTTTTAAATTATTTCTTTCATACAAGGAGATATTTTAGCTTGCTCCAGAAGTATTTTATTCATAAGTTAATAAAAGCTTAAAATATTGAATAGGTCTTTTTAAAAATATCCCTTGAAAATGAAACATGTACATAATTTTACAGTCAAGTTGTACTATTCTTACTTGATGGAAATTAGGTTGTATAGGGAGGGCATTTTTCATGATTGAATTTTTAGTTTATTTGCTGATACTTGTCTTCTAAATAAAATGCCATGTAAAAGAGCTTGCTTTCAATTCAAACTGCTTTTTAAAACAATATCAGTTTATATAATTTTTCTATTAGTTTATCTTACTTTTAAGGAAATGAGGAGCAGAGAATTGAGCAAAATTAAAATTAAGTTGTTTCATTAAACTGCTTTATTTTGAGATGATTTTAAACTTAGAAATGAGTTGCAAAGATAGCACAGAGATTTCCAGTATACACTTTTACTGGAAATTACCCCTTGATTTGAGCACCTTACATAATTATGTCACATTCACCAAAACTAAGAAGTTAACATTGACACAATTCTACTAACTAAACTACAGTCTTTACTTAGATTTCACTAGCCTTTTCTGCTAATGTCCCGTTTCTGTTCCTAGATTCTATTCAGGATATCGTATTACACTTAGTTGTCATGTGTGTTTTGTGTCCTCAGATCTGTGTAAGTTTCTCAGTTTTTCTTTATTTTTCATGACATTGAAACTTTTGAGGAGTAATGGAGAGACATTTTTTATATGTCCCTCTGTAGAGCTAAGGCTGGGTCTGCAGCTCCCAGACCCCTGAGCCCCTTCACAAACCCTTCACACACAGGTCTATGAGCTAGGTAACCAGCAAAAAGGTCCTTGAAGCCCTGGTTGAGGTCGGAATAGTCTGTATTCAGCACACACAGGTCTATGAGATAGGCAGTACAAAGAGAAACTCAGAAACTCCACTGCTACTGGCAAAGTCCAAAGAAAAACTGAGCAGCTGCCAGCAAAGTAAACATGCTCTATTTTTAGATGTGAGCTCTGCCAGCCAGGGCTGCTTCACAAACTGAAGAACACACAATAGCAATAAGACTGAAAAGATATATGGGTGCACATGCACACTAACTCCATGGCACAGCAGATTTCTTGTAAACAGGTTGTGTGAGGGTGGAGTTAGTGTTTCTCTTTGTACTGCCTAACTCGTAGACCTGTGTGTAATGAATAAAGACTATTCCTACCTCAACCAAGGCTTCAAGGACCTTTTTGCCCGTTACCTAGCTCATAGACCTGTGTGTGAAGGGTTTGTGAACTGGCTCAGGGGTCTGGGAGCTCCAGACCCAGCTTTAGCTCTACACCCTCGATTTGGTTTTTTGTGATGTTTTCTCATACATCCACGAAAAAGATGAGCTCATACTGATTTCTCTGACTAATTCAGCACATCATTGGTGGTCCTAGCCTCCTCCGGCCCACCTCCTTGCTTATGTGTAGCTTCTTTATCATACAATGACCAAGCAGAGCCAGACCACAAATATCTATAAATGACTTGTTCAACAGTGGAATACATGTAAAATAATTCTAGGAATGCTATCCTTTGCCCCATGAGAAACAAATTTGCCCTCTAGAATGTTATGTTTATGAACAGTTATTTTTGTTTCCTGCCTTAAGGCATTCAGTCTAAACAGTGTTTGCCCAAGTTACTGACAACTCCTTTGTGACCACCCTTCTCACGTTACCTTATGTAGTTGTAACAGTTAGCTGCTTTTATAAAGTGCAATAGTGATTCAGTTATATTATATTTATTTTTCCTTGCATTTCTAATTTGTAATACCAGCTTTCAGATGCAAAGCTTCTACATATCAATGGCTCTTTCTAGGCTCTCTATTTCCCCCATTGTTTTATTTGATTATCCTCAAACTGTGTGCTTTAAAGTGTTATAAAAGTTTTTAAAAACTTTATTAAAGATTTGATTCCTGGTGGGATATGGTTTCATTTTTTATTCTCATTATTTTAGTTATATAAATTCGAATATTAGCTTTTACATTTTTATGGTAAACCAGTTGAGATTTTGATAGGATTGATTCTATGAATACTGTCACTTCATTTTTATTGAATTGTTTTCCCATCCATTACGACAGTATATTCATACATATTAAGTCTTTATTGACGTCCTTCCACAACATTTTATAATTTTTTGAATAAATTACTCCATGACTTTTTATTAGTCTTATTCCCAGTTACTCTACAGTTTTTTTTTTTTTCTACAACTTTAAAAACTTCTATTTCCTAAATGTTTCTTACTGCCTTATAGGGACATGATTGATTTTTGGGGGGGGATAAACTTTCAAACACAGAGTGAAAGTCCTTTACTAGTTGTAACAAGTTGTCAGTAGATTCTCTTAGATTTCATATGAATATGTCACACATTTAGTGAGAAATGGGACTTCTGTTTCTTTCATTCTTATCCTTAAATTAATACCGCTCTTAAATTCTCTCTTTTTCTCTGTCTTACTGTGTTACCTGTGTTTTCTAGTACAACCTTAAAGATAATGATAGTATGCATATCTTTCTCCTAACTTTCAAGAAATGTCTTCTGATATTTCACCATTATATATATCTTTTTTATCTTTTGATAGATATTCTTTATAATTAAATTTCTTACTTATTCACTAAGACTTCTTTTCCTTTTTAAAAATCATGAATCATTAAACTCTTACCAAAATTGTTCTGTGCATCTTTTAAGATGATTGTTTGACTTTGATCTTTTACTGCACATTTTAGTGAATTACCTAAAGGAATTTCCCAAAGTTAAAACATCCATTATGTTGCTATGATTAAATTGTACTTGGTTCTTATTTCTCCGAATTCTTTTTTCTACATTTCTGGATTTAGTTTGTTAGTACTTTATTAGGAATTTTGTCTAAAAATTTGTAAGTAAGATTATCTGCCAATGTTTCTTTTGCTATATAGGTTTGATTTTGGCATAAAGATAATATAATTTTTGTAAAATTACTTGAAGAACTCTAGATTTCAAAGAGCGAAATGAAACCTCTCCAATTTCTTTTTTTAGGAATTCAGAAATAGGGAAAACTGGCACAAATCTAGAATAAGAATAATGCCACATAAGGGTGACATGCTCCTCACCCCAGTTCTTGGCACTAAGTTACCAGACTTTAGATGCTGCCCTGGAAATAGGAAACATAGTCATAGAGAAACAAAGTAATTATGATTTTTTTTTTACACACTTAAGTCTGTGAACTAAGATCTTTACCTGATACACAAATAACGGGAAGAGTGTTTGTATGTCTGTGTGTGTGTGTGTGTGTGTGTGTGAGAGAGAGAGAAAGAGAGAGAGAGAGAGAGAGAGAGCGCAGATTTGATAGTAGAAATGTAGAATGGAAAGATCAGGAGAGAACAAAAACAAAAAACAAAATTCATTCAACAAAATCATCCAGTAATCATGTTTAAGTGAGTTCTGGGTTTATTACCTATGGAAGAAATATTATTATGGAAAAAAGAAAACCTATCAAGATATCATGCTGGAGGAGACATTGCATGAGAAAATTTTAAAGTTATTCCTCCATCCTTGAATAGAACTCTCTCACAGAATTAACTTACTACTTTTTGTTAAATATGTTATTTTTAAATTGTGGCTTTTTGTCCTTTTCACACTCTGGCAAAAATCTATTACTAATTATTTGAATTTCCACCTGGTCAAATCTCAATGACTTTGCAGTTGTTTTCTTTAGCTGGTCTGCTAAAAAGTAGTCATGAAATAAAATGATAAAATTGAAGGAAGTTATTGCTTTGAAATCTATAACATGAATTATTTAATGAAAGAAGAAAGAGAGGAAGAAAGGAAGGAAAGACTTGAAATAAAGAGAAAGAAGCTGTCTCTTTGACATGCAAATATGTTTAAAAGCGAAAAAAACATATGTAATAATTATAACAAAGAATACAGTAGGCATAACATTAAAATTTCCATACATTATTAAAATCATGACATTAAGTAATCTATCATATTCTCATTCTATACTCTCCTTGAAGAATCGTAGATGTGCAGGAAATATTCTTGATTTCCCACCAGTAATTAGTTACCTTGGCAAAATATCTGTATTTGACCATCAGAAAGTAACATTTATTGATATTCATCTGATATGCAGTTAGGTTCCCAAAGCAACAGAAGACTGAAACTCAGTCCTATAGTTCACAATCAGGTTAGACATTCACAATCTATAGTCTTGCTGGGAATTTTCACTAAATGTAATAGAAATACAACAAATACGAATGATATTTTAAGGTCATAGAATATGCTTCCTTTCCTTTGAGGTTCTTTGATCTCACTCCTATTAGCACATATACATTTGTCAAGTCTTTGGTATGCAATATGCATCTTTCACAGTGAAGTAATGCTAATTACTATTATTCACTTTTCTTTAAAAATATAACTGCCTATATCCATTAGTGAGTGAGATCCCTCGTTTGTATACTTTGAGGCCTGCAGCACAAGAACTATAAGAAAAATGAAATTTTTAATTTACAAAATTGCCTGCCTTTTGGAAATCCTTTGCAGCTATATGCTATTATATGATCATTGCATATACAGACAACACCAGCATGTATAATACAAAGACAGTACAAGAGAGCAGAGACAGAGAATTCTTGTTATATTAGCAAAGTCTTACTAAGAAAGATAAAAACAGGAAATGCAGGGTATTATAGAGAAGAATTGATTTAATGAACTTTGCCTATTTTACTGCAAAGAAAAAACAGTTAAAAATAGGCAGACAAAGAATTTAATACATCTTATTTTGAATTCAAGTAGTTAACATTTAAAATGAATACTTTTCTCTGACACATTTGTAGTTTCTAATGTGCTTCACCTACAATTAAAACACAAATCCCTCAGTAAGCTGGCTTGTTTGGCTATTTGTATGTATGAATGTATAATTTTCTGGAAGTACAATATGATACTTGAGATGCAAAAACAAAGTAGACACATTTATTATTTTAAAAGTGTTTAATATTAAAAGGCAAATTTTCACATAAAATAATGAAAAGAAAAAAAAAGGTACCGACTGTTTTATGTCATAGGAATATCGTCTTGTTATGCAGATGGAGCCTACATTGCTTTGTATTTTTATATGTTTTCTAGTAAGGAATGTCAATCAAAGGACCCAAGTCAAAGAAAAATAAAGGAGTTTCGCAGTACCTCAGTGTAATTCCACAGTACAGGTTCCATGGTATAGGCTCTATAGAACTTCAGCATAGGTTTGTTTACATGGAACAATGTAAGCATATGGCTTTTTTCTCATTCTGTGCGTACTTTGTTTCACATTTCAGGATTGTGTGCTATGATTATGATTAGTTTTTAACTATGTCAGAATGACAAAGTTTTGGTAATTGTGCAATAGTGTGACTAGTAGCTGTTAGTAAAATAATGAGTTTCAGAAGCTTGTATTATGATAGAGGCTTGTATTATAATAGTTACCTACTTCACACGGTGATCATATACATTTTCATGCATAAAAACCTGTTACCTCTTAAGGAAGATAACCTCTTATAAACCAATATTTAAATTTAAATATTAAGTCTAGAAATCTCTGTAAACAGCAAGATGATAGACACAGTCCTGTTTCTCCCATACTTTTTCATCTTTATTTAAAGAGATTGTGAATTAGATGTGCTACTGTAAATGAAGTGATGCCTTTTCGTTAGCCCTTTTGTTTACTTTTCCAGCTCTAATTTAACCTAGCTCATACCCCTAAATCATCACATTTGGCAGATAAACCAATATTAGTGGTTTTCCAGGATTCCTTCCCTAATACAAGCCTTGGTATTAAGTAATGCAAGAAATTGGGGAGAATTTCTATTATTTAGTCCATCATGATCACTAGTGAGCTGTTCATTGCTCAAGCCCAGTCCATCTCTTCTGAGGCAGGCAGTCTGAAAAATCTCAGCGCCCACTTCCTCACTACCAAGAAAGGCTGCTGGCCCTTGGCTGTAGTTTCCAAAGGTGAGGAGCGCAGTGTTCAGGTGCAGGTATCTGTTAAGTCACTCCCTCACAGGTTCTCTCCATTATCTGGGTGCAGTTGAAGAAATTTTGTGAAGGTATCTGCTTCTCTAAGAACCTGCCTCACCTTACTTCTCCCTTACTCTGGAAATCCAATTTCCTTCCTCTTTATGATTGAATCATTCCCTTCCCCACTGAACTTCTGAAGCCATTCTAGAACATCTGAGAACACTAAATAACCTTCCCAGACTCTAGGGAAGCTCAGATGTCCAAGACCAACAATGTTGCTGGTCTGAGGAGAAGTAAAATGTAAAAGGAGAAAAATTAGTTTTTATGTAAAATAGAAAAAAAAGGCACATACAAGTTTTTTAGAATATTATTATTCAATATTTAGTCACCAAACCCTGCTTAGATTTTTTTTTTCTTTTCTTTTTTTGGTAAGCAATCAAAATGCACATTCTTTGGACCTATGCAAGGAAATGTTCTTCCTAGAAACAATGTTAACAATCAATTAAAAGAATTCTTTAAAAAATGTATGAGAAAGAGAGGCAGGGGGATTCAGACTGCAACTGAGAGACCATGCTTACGGGAGCACTTTTACTTAACACATTATTTGCATGATTTTTATGTCACTTTTATTATCATAGCCATTATGTTGGTTTTCATTGTTCTCTATTGATCTCTGTTGTGTAGGTGACATACTGTGAATAGCGGAAATTTTATCAGACTGGTCTCTTTTTCCCTGTAGTTATAATGTCATCTATATCTGCCAACTTGACATTTCCTCTAAAATGGCTTGCTATTTCTTCAAATTTAATAAGCTCAAAACCAAACTTATTCTCATATTTTTCTCAAAACATCCCTCTGAGCATTCTTTTTTCTCTGGCTTGAACCAACAATCACTCAGTCACTCACTCCCTAAATTCAGTTATCTTTGAAGTATTTTTCTCCTTGAGCCCTGTATCAAGAAGAGCCCTATATTGGGTCTTCCTTTTTAGTCCTACCACCTCCACTACTTTTATCACTTCTAATTCAAGTATTTATTATTTCCATTCTAGATAATTGCCATTGCCTCTTTATTTTTCATTCTACTTCCATTTCTAATGGAAGCTATCGTGGCCACTTGATATTTCTTCATAGAACTTCCCTTGGTTATGTCATTCCCTTGCTTAAGAGTATTGAGATTTTTCCTTATCTCTCTATAAAAATAATTGTTTTAGTATGAACATCAAAGCTCTGTGCTCTGGGTTTATTTCACATCTATCTTCAGCTACATTTAAACCCACTGCCAAACTCTTCCTTTCCTGACTTTAGTCCCTTTTCCTGAAATGCTGCCAGAGCTCCTTTCTGACCATTGAATTCTACCATTCTTTGAGACCCAGTTTATTCTCAACATCTTCATTAACTTCCCTCAATGTTCCAACCATTAGTAATCTTCTCTCATGGATATGTTTATCTATATTTCTAACAACATCCATTAGGCATGTAATGCCCATTGATTTACATTTTATTTATTTATTTGTTTATTTTTGTTGATGTTTGCATCTAAAGCAGGTTTACATTTGCAATTACAACTCAATATGTGCAGATGTATAATTTTATTTATTTTCTTTACTCCAGAACTAACATTGCTCTGAACTGAGCCCAATTCTGGAATTCACATTTCCTCTGATGAAGGATCTATTGATTCTCTGTACCAGGAAAGCACCAGGAAATGTTTTGGATCCCCACCATGGCTCTCTGGAAGTGTGTGAGAGTAAGGTTGGGGATGGTGCTGCCATTGTGTCTGCTTTACTGTGGCTGGCTCATACTGGCATGAATCTGAATGCATCACCACTTCCTCTCAGCATTCCAAGGAGGATCTGAGAGAATAAAACTGACATAACAGATCCATCTCAGGTGCCTCCTCAGATTCTCTTGGCCTTCCCTGCCTCTCAACACTCAACAGCTTTCTCAGCATGAGCTACAAGGAGAGCCTAACAATTCTGTGCATGTTTTCCCAGTTCTGTGCATGTTTGTCCAGTTCTGCTACCTGTGGCTTACCACTGCCTGCTACATCAAAGCACTCACAAGTAATGCCACTTCTAGACTCAGATGAAACATTACATTACTGGGCACGAAGCATGGCTTTTTAAGAAGTTATAAAAGTGGTTGGATGACACAATTTGGAAGTGTGAGGTAGATAATTTCCTGTGAAGAAAAAAGAACACTAGAAGGTTCTGTGCTGCTAAACATGATGTCTCTCCTTCCTCCCTCTGAAGAACTTGTGCAAAGCAGGGATTCTCAGAGGAGCTGGCCTGTGGCTGACTGGACACTTTTGCTGAGGAAATGGCTCACTCTGAAGCAGTAGCCAACACGGTGTCATGAAGTAACATGATGAGTTATCCCCTTCCTTCCCTACCTCACATATTTTTCCTCTCACTCTGGAGCTCTGAGATTACCCTATCTCAAAAAAGCACCCACACTTATGCCCTCCCTCAGGCTGGTTTTCTAGAAAATTTTGGCTAAGTCACCCCATAACCTGGGGTGCAGAACTTAATTGGAGGGTTTTTCCATTGCACTCCAGGGTTGAAGACCAGAAAGAAAGGTCAGGATCAGGCTCACATTGAAGTACAAATTCTCCTTCGCTTCTCTCTAGCCCTCTCCAAGGATCCAGAGTCCAGTAGATGTATTGCTCTTCTTCCTGTTCAATTCTCTAATTTTTTGTTTTTGTGTTTTGAACCTATAAATGCTTCATTGTAATAAAATCTGGGTCTTGCAAATGAATGCATTGCTCTCCTGACTACTATTTCTGACAAGAGCTTTTAAAAATGTATTTTAAAGGTCATGGCTGAGCAATTAATGTTTTTGCCCTAGGCTGCACCTTCTTTCTTTCTGCACAATGGATACTACTGGCTCCATCTGTTCACAGATCATATTGCAGCAAGAAAATTTTGGAAATAAAAACCTCATTTAGTGGAAGTCATTCAGTAGAGGAATTATAAATAAATTTTTTTACGTATTCAGCAGTTAAAATATGTTCTGTCTCTGTATCTATTTATCGATCTGTCAACAAAGACATATCAAGACTATAAAATGTTTAGTGAAATTGTGTTTCTGAAGAGACTAATAAAGTTTTCTGCATAGTGGGGTTATGGGCGTTTTCTTACATTATTATCAATAATTTCTCAGTGTTTGAAAGGTTTCATAAAAGTTTTTATAAAAGAAATTAACATCAGTTTAATGTTCAAAATATTATCCTTCTATACAGGTTATATACTTGTCTCAGGAACTGAAATGTAATATTTTGAGCAGGGTAATTGACTGAATAACTAATAAAGTGTCAGGCATGTAATAATTTCTTTGTTTATTCAATCACTAAACATTGATCAAATGGTGGTATAAGGATGCCAGATTTATAGTGTTTTTTATTAACATAATCACTTATTATACATACATGATTAAATATTCACTGATTCAATAAAAATTTTTCTTGAAAAAATGTAATGCAGGCTTTCATGAATCCCCTTTTGTATAAGTTTTTCTGCTCAGTTTTTAAAGACCATGGCTTAAATCATTAGTGCTCTGCACAGCAACCTATGGCCTATTGAAGAAAGTCAGCTTGCATGCATTGCGCTTTTCAAATGATGAGGAATGAAAAGTATATCCTCAGAGAAGGAGAAAAAAGAGGGGGTAGTTCATTCATTCAAATTTCAAAAATAAATAAAACATGTCTGTTCTTGGTCCCTCAACCCTGTCTGACTCACAGTCAAATCGTGTGCATGCCACACTATGTATCAGATGCACTGGGTAACAAGTGCTCACACAAAGCTTTAAGCAAAGTTCCAAGGTACTTCTGTAAAGACAGTTTAATTAAATTTGATCCTACAGATCAAGGAATTCTTTTCAAATAGAGCGATATTTGCCCTAAAGAATGGGTGGGGTTTTAACACAGAGAGAAGAGAGCACAGCCTTTATTGCCATCAGAGTTTTGAGACCGAGTACTAAAAAAGAACAGGAGATTTGTTTTCTTCATGATCATCAGGCTCAGTCTTCCTTCCTACCCTCCAAGACTCAGCTATAGATCAAAATTAATTTTGCTAAAAGTTCAGTCAAGAGTGACAGTGTGCAAGTGGTGTCTGCTCCACTCTGATCATGTGTTGGGCTGTGTAAGCAAGAAGGAAGGACAATGAGGAGGTGTTAGTGTGCGTTGCAGTGAACTCAAGATGGCTTGTGGGTGACTACTTCTATCTGACCTTTTATTTTCCTGAAACCACGAATGAGTCTTTACTTGCATATGTGTGTATGCTTGTCTGTGTGTGTGGTAGACATAGCCATGAGTGATAGAGCCCTCAAAGGGGGTCAGTGGTGACAACTACTTATGCAGAATTGTTAGGCATGACCCTACACCCACACAACTTGCTCCCCTCACAGTCACCCCCATACACAGACAATGCAGCCAAAGAAGAGGTCTGCTCATAAGATAAATTCTATCTACTTTCTATTCCAGACTGTTTTTCTTATATCTATATGAATAGTAGAAATGTGCCACTTTCTAGGGCCTGACTCAATAATTTTATTATTTTTAGCAGAGTCATTAAAGGACAGCTACTCAGTTAGGGTGACTTATAACATTCTTTGTAAAGAATTAGTCATAATATGCTAATATTGGAAGAGCTTCCCACTTTTATCTGACATCTTTTATTGCTAATGTTTCAGCAAGAATGTGGTATCTTGTTTAAAGAGACTAAAAAGAATATTGAAGAATAAGGATCCAGATAGTATAACTTAATTTTCTACTGTATCAATTGAAGCAGACCTCACAAAACTCAATATTTATGGTTGATTTGGTTTAGTTTATGAAAACCTGTAGAGAAAAACAAAGAACTGAAAGGAAATGGTACAAATTTAAACAATTTTCCAAAGAAGTACGATAAAAAATAACAGTATAATTAACACATTTCTTTGACTGCCGAATTATTATACTTGATTTTATTATGTAGATCCCAGCCCATGCTAAGGATTTCTTAACATATACCCAGGATTACTTCTCTACACAAAAAATGAAAAATTTTATCAGGAAAGAGCAAATTTAATTTTGGCCCAGGGCTATAGAACTTGCTAATCCTTCACTGTCAGAGAATTTATATATAATTTCAGAAAATGATGATGATGTTCTTAAAGCTGCACGGCAAACAGAAACAATCCCTGCTTTTTCAGAATAAACATATCAATATCTGACAATGCAGTCTCTTAGAACTCTCTCTAGCTTTTGTTTTAGGAAATTCTGTCAAAGCAAACAATAAGCACAGTCCTGATCTCCAGTCACTAGGTAAGTAAGTGCATTCTCAGCAAAAGCCTGTGTGCCTTTATTTGGAGAAGGAGCAAGAGCATTTTCTCTTCTTTATTTAGGAACAGTTTTCTTTTTTTTCCAAGTTATCTGCCCCTGACCAGGTGAAACTACAAAAGTATTTCTACATTTAGACACTAGAGCAGGTATTATCAAACTTTTTCTCTAAAGGGCAGTATAGTAAATATTTTAGGCTTTGCGGGGCCACTCGGTCAACTGTCACTCTGTAGAGCAAAGCAGCTATGACAATATGTAGATGCATAGTCATGGCTGGGTTCCAATAAGCCTTTATTTACAAAGGCGGGATGTGGGCTGGCCATAGTTTGCTGACCTCTACTTTAGAGCATTGGCTTTTCTTTTAGATCATGTCTTAAGTTAGTTCCAAAACAATTTCCTAAGAAAACTGAAGAATTCCTCACTACCCACATTTTGCACTCTTTTCCTTAGATTTCACTTCCAGTCAACATGATAACCCCAAGGTGAGAAGTATTTTTCAATCTGGCAAGAAGAAGTTTCTTACTCTTCCTGGATGTGAATATGAGTTAAGTTTGAAAATCTTCTGAAAGATAAAGAACTTGAAGTCAAATGTGGCTCAAAGAGATTGACTGGAAGACTCAGTTATGTTTAAGGATGGCTGTAAAATAGATACAGAGCCTGCTGAATCATTGGTACAGAATCATGGCTGATACTCATTACTCCAGTATGAAACACCAGCCATAAGAGTTCTTTCTTCAGTTATATGTAATGGAGACAGGCTACGTAATAGTAATAATTTGCATACACTTAGCTGAAAGGTAGGCTGCCTTTCAGTAGGGGACACCAGGGAAAGGAAGTGGCTGGTTTTAGAAGGGAGTAGGATTAATAATAAGATTTCTGTTGTAATAGTTACTACTTACTGAACATCTCTACTAGGCGTTGTATGAATATTATCTCATTTAATTTTCAGAGTAACTTTTTGAAGTAATTATTGGGAGCCCCCATTAACTGGAAGAGAACAGTGGTCCTAATGAATCCAAAGGCTTGGCCCCAGAAAACAAACAAACAAAAAGGAGGCTGAATTGAAGTTGGACCTGAATTACAACAACTTGAAAGTGGAGAATACCATATGGGTTCTATTCAGAGTCTGATAGTGATGGGAGCAATGATAACAGTCTACCTTATGGAGTCTAGCATCCTGGGTAGTAGCTGGAGGCAGAGGGGCAGGGATCCTGTGGAGAAAGGAATTGGCAAGGGCTCTAGGTTTAGAGAAAAAATCCAGCTTTATCATAATTAGGCAGTTACACAAATATTTTGGAGAGTCCATGAATTGGGGTAACCAAATGTCTTGGTTTGCCTGGGATGAAGAATTTCCTGGAACATGGGACATTCAGTGCTAAAACAGGGAAAGTCTCCAGAAAATCAGGAAGGGAATCATGGGTACATAGGTTCTTGGAGCTTCCTAGAAACTTATAAGTAGTGCTGTGATGAAGCTCATTCACACCTGCTCATAAGATCTGATTGTTCAATTCTCAGGAATTTTGCAAGCCATTTGTTAAACAACTATGAAAATTACATTATATAAATGTATAATTAAATAAGTTATATTAAAAGTTTTCAATTTTCACTACTTTTTAATTTTAGGTCTTCTCATCTATGATCTTGAGATTATTATGCTTATTGTACCAATCTATATGATGGAAATTCTAGATAATGGTGAGCTACTGCATATCTCTTCCCAGCTCTGTGTTCAGTGGCATCATGCTTTCTGCTTGAAATAGGAAGGCAGATGTTTTGTTGTTTTTCAAAAAAAGTAATGGGGGAAAATGTTAATAATGCAGATTAAACTTCAAAGTGTATGATGTGTATAGCTTTTAGATTGTGAACAGAACCCAGAAAGAAGGAAATATTCTTCAGTATTTGAAACCTAGTTTTCTCAGTCCCACCGCCTAAGCTAAGGCAAGGGAGCATCCTGTGACTGGGAAACACTACAAACACTGTTTCCACACAGGTGGCCCACCACAGCCACTGCTACAGCTACTGCCACTGCAAGAATGGCTCACTGCCACAGTAGAAGCCAGGACCTCCCTCTAGACAGCCTGCCTCACACTCAACCGTACTGACATAAGAACAGTCACCAGAGGAGCCTGAAAATAGTGGAGGAAGCCTTTCTCCTCAAAGCCCATTCCAGAATAATAGAAGAAACAACTGCTCTACCAGATGACCTGACAACAATATAAATATACTAGAAATACAAATAAACAAGAAAATATGAGACCACCAAAGGAATACAAAGGAATAATTCTGAAGTACCATATCCCACAGAGCAGTAAACACTTGAAATGTCTGACAAAGAATTCAGAGCAATGATCTTAAAAAACTCAAAGAGATAAAAGAAGACTCAATAAGAGAACACAATGAACAAGAAAAAATTTCCAAGATATGAAGGAGGAAATTAACAAACAGATTAATACCTTAAAAAGAATGTAGCAGAACCCCTGAAGCTGAAGGATTCATTCAATGAAATAAAAAACTCAATTGAGAGCTTAAGCAGCAGGTTGGTTAGAGCACAGAAGAAAGAATTTCAGATCTCAGAGATGGTTTGTTGCAATAACATAGGCAGACAAAAAAAAAAAAAAAGAAAGAAAAACAGAATTTTTAAAAATGAAGAAAATCAGAGAGAGCTAGCAGACAACCTTAGCACACAAACATCCACATCATGGGTATTCCAGAAGGGGAGGAGAAATCAAAAGGCATTGAAAATCTATTCAAAGAAATAATAACAGAAAAATTCCCAGGAATAAGGAGAAACATGGACCTTCAGATCCAGGAAGCCCAAAGATCCCCAAACAGATTCAACCCATAAAGATCCTCTCTAAGACACATTATAGTCAAACCAGCAAAGCTCAAAGACGTAGAAGGAATTCTAAAAGCAGCAAGAGAAAAGTGTCACATCTCTTATAAATCCCATAAGACTAAAAGCAGACTTCTCAACTGAAATTTTACAGGCCAGAAGGAAAAGGGGTGATATATTCAAAATAATAAAAGAAAAAAAATTGCCAGCCAAGAATTCTATACCCCAAAAGGCTACTTTTCAGAAATGAGGGAGAAACAGTATATTTCCTAGACAAGGAAAACCTTCAAGAGTTCAAAACCACACAACCTGCTCTGCAAGGAATTCTCAAGGGAGTTCTATATCTGGAATCTGAGAAAAGACAATCACTATAACTAATACACAAGAAAGAACAAAACCTGCTGTTAAAACAAAAATGCAAGAGGAAGAGTAAGAAACTAAATCATACCTCCTCAAAAAACCGACACACATTGATGATGAATAATAAAAGGGGAAGAAGTGAACTAAAGATATTTAAAACCTCTAAACACAAAGCAATACAATGTCAGGAGTAAAACAAAACATATTAACAACAACCTAAATGTAAATGGATTAAATTCCCCATTCAAAATAAACATACTGATGGATTACCTAACTAAATGCTATCTTCAAGAGACTCATCTCACCTGTAAAGACATACACAGACTAAAAGTGAAAGGATGAAAAAAATATACCATGCAAATGGAAATAAAAAATGAGTAGGAGTAGCTAGTCTCATATTGAATGAAATAGACTTAAAACCAAAACCACAAAAAGAGACAAAGAAGGCCAGCATATAATGATAAAGGGATGTTTCCTGCAAGAAGACGTAACAATCATTAACATGTAGACACCTACCACTGAAGTACCGAGATATATGAAGCAAACACTATTAGACCTAAAGAAAGAAATAGACCCCAACAGAGTAGTAGTGGGGGACAAGAACACCCCTCTTGCAGCATTGGGAAAATATTGTAGGCAGCAAATCAACAGAGAAACACAGGATTTAAAGTATACATTAGATCATTTAGACCTAGCAGAACATTTTATCCAAAACTTACAGAATATACACTCCTCTCAGCAGCACATGGAACATTCTCCAGGATAGCCCACATGTTAAGTCACAAATCAAGTCTCAGCAAATTTTAAAAACTCAAAATCATTTTGAGTATCTTTTCAGAGCACAATGGATTAAAACTGGAAATCAATAATCAATAACTGGAAAATATATAAATACATGGAAACTATACAGGCTCCTGAAAGACCTATCGGTCCAAGAAGAAATTAAACAGGAAATCAAAAAATTCCTTAAAACTAACAAAAATAAAGAGACATCACACCAAAACCTGTGCAATACTGGAAAAGGTACTAAGAGGGAAGATTATTGCAGTTAATGTTTACATCAAAAGAATAGAAAGACTTCAAATAAATGACCAGCAGTACACCCCAAAGAACTAGAAAAACAAGAACAATCCAACCTTAAGAATAGCAGACAGGAAGAAATCATTAAGGTCAGAGCAGAACTAAATGAAACAGAGACAAAAAAAAAAAAAAAGATTCAAAAGATCAATGAGACAATAAGTTGGTTTTTTGAGAAGATAAACAAAATAGACAAACCATTAGCTAGGTTAACAAAAAAAATTAAATAAATAAGAGAGAAGATCTAAATAACAAAAATCAGAAACAACAAAGGAGTCATTATAACCTAATCACAGAAATACAAAAAACTGTTAGAGACTACTATAAACAACTGTATGTGAACAAATATGAAAACCTGGAGGAAATAGATGTTTCTGAACATATTCAAACTACCAAGACTGAACTGAAATGAAATAGAAAACCTGAAGAAAGAAATAAGAAGCAATGAGATTAAAGCAGTAATCAGTAGTCTCCCAACAAAGTCCAGGACCAGATGGCTTTATTGCTGCATTCTATCAAACCTTTAAAGAGGAAGTAATACCAATTCTCTTCAAACTATTCCAAAAGATTGAAACAGAGGCCACTCTCCCAAACTCATTGTAGGAGGCCAGCATCACCCTGATACCAAAATCCTGATACAACAAAGAAAGAAAAATACATGACAATATTCTTGATGAACATAGATACAAAAATCCTCTACAAAATATTAGCAATTAGAGTACAGTAATGCATCAAAAAAATTATACATCATGATGAAGTTGGATTCATCCCAGGGATGCAAGGATATTTCAGCATACACAAGTCAATAAATGCAATACACCACATCAAAAAAATAAAGGACAAAACCATATGATTATCTCAATAGACACAAAAAAAGCACTCAACAAAGTTCAACATCCCTTCATGAAAAATGGCAAATTAGGTATAGAAGGAAAGTATCTCAACACAATAAAACCCATATAATGCAAACCCACCACCAGTATCATTCTGAATGGGGAAAAACTGAAAGCTCTTCCCTTAAGAAAAGGAACAAGACAAGGATGCCCACACTCACCACTCCTATTTAAAATAGTGTTGTAAGTACTAGGCAGAGCAATTAGGTAAGAGAAAGAAATAAAAGGCGTCCAGATTGAAAAAGAAGTCAAACTGTCTCTGTTTGCAGATGACATGATCCTACATATAGAAATTCCTAAAGACTTTACCAAAAAACTCTTAGAGTTGATTAAAAATTTCATTAATGTTGCAGGATACAAAATCAACACCCCTAAATTAGTAGCATTTTAATCCTCCAATAATGAAATAACACAAAAAGAAATTAAGAAGGCAAGCCCATTTACAATAGTCACCAAAAAAAAATAAAATAATATACCTAGGTGTCAATTTAACAAAGGATGTGGAAGATTACTAAAACAAGAACTACAAAACTCTACTGAGAGAAATTATAGAGGATGCAAAAATGTGGAAAAACATTCCATGGTCTTGGATTAGAAGAATTAATGTTGTGAAAATGTCCATACTACCCAGAACTAGCTACAAATGCAATGCAATCCCCATCAAAATACCAATGACATTCTTTACAGAAATAAAAAAGACAATCCTAACATTTATATGGAACAAAAAAAGACCATGAATAGCCAAAGCAATTCTGAGCCTGAAAAATAAAGCCAGAGGGCATAACACTACCTGACTTCAAATTATACTACAAACCTATTGTAACCAAAACAGCATGTTACTGGCATAAAAAACAGACACTCAGACCTTGGAACAGAATACAGAACCCAAATATTAACTCACAGACCTACAGCCAACTGATCATTGACAGCGGCAACAAGAACATACATTGGGGAAAAGACTGCCTCTTCAATAAATAGTGCTAGGAGAATTGGACTTCCATACACAGAAGAATGTAACTAGGCCTATACCTCACTCCATATACAAAATCAACTTAAAATGGGTTAGAGACTTAAATATAAGACATAAAACTGTAAAATTACTAAAGGGAAACATTGGAAAAATGCTTTAAGAAGTAGGACTTGGCAAAGACTTTATGAATAAGATCTCCAAAGCACAAGCAACAGAAGAATAATGTAAGCAAATGGTATTATATCAAACTAAGAAGCTTCTGCACAGCAAAGGAAGTAACAGAGCAGAAAGAAAACCTAAGGAATGGAAGAAAATATTTGCAAAACTGTACATCTGACAAGAGGATTAACATCCAAAATAAATAAGGAACTCAACTTCACAGTAAGAAAAAATATGTAATCCAATTAAAAAAAAATGGGCAAAGGGGCTGAATAGACATTTTTCAAAGGAAGACATACAAATGGCCAACAGGTACATGAAGAAATGCTCAACATCACTAATCATCATGGAAATGCAAGTCAAAACCACATTGAGATATTATCTCGTCTCAATTAGACTGGCTAGGATTGAAAAGACTGAGAAGAAAAAATGCTGGTAAGGATGTGGAGAAACAGGAACTCTTCTAAACTGTTGCTGGGACAGTAAAATAGTACAGCCATTATGGAAAACAGTATGGAAGTTTCTCAAACAACTACAGATAGATCTTTCATATGATCCAGCAATCCCTCTTCTGGGTATATACCCAAAGGAATGGAAATCATCATGCTTAAGTGAAACAAGTCAGGCACAGAAAGAGAAATACCACATGTTCTCACTTATTGGTGGGAGCTAAAAATTAATATATAAATTCACACACACACACACACACACACACACACACACATGCACACACACACAAACCGGGGGGGGGGGAGAAGATATAACAACCACAACTACTTGAAGTTGATACGACAAGCAAACAGAAAGGACATTGTTGGGGGGGGGGAGGGAGGTTTTGGTGATGGGGAGCAATAATCAGCCACAATGTATATCGACAAAATAAAACTTAAAAATAAATAAATAAATAAATAAATAAATAAATAAATAAATAAATAAATAAATAAATAAATAAATAAAAGGAAATCATCATGCTGAAGGGATACCTGCACTCCCATGTTCATCACAGCTGTATTTACAATAGCCAAAATAGGGAATCAACCTAAATGTCTATCGACAGACTTCTGTATAGGGAAAATGTGGTGTATATACACAGTGAAATACTACTCAGCCATAAAAATGAATGAAATTCTGCCATTTGCAGCAACATGGATGAGCTGGGAGAAAATTTTCTTAAGTAAAATAACTCGGACACAAGAAGAGAAATATCAGATGTCCTGACTCATAAGTGGGAGTTATGAAACAATGAGAGGGAGGGAGGAGGAGAGAGAGAGAGATAAAGAGAAGGAAGAAGAAGAAGAAGAGGAGGAGGAGGAGGAGGAGGAGGAGGAGAAAGGAGAAGGAGAAGGAGGAGAAGGAGAAGGAGAGAGAAGAGAGAAAGAAAGAAAGAAGGAAAGAATCACAATAATATGAACTTTCAGAACGAGAGAACAAATCTATGGTTACTAGTCTTGGGAGGGCTGGAGGGAGAAGGGGGTTGGGGAGAGATTGGGTAAAGGGCATAAAGAATAATTAAAATTTGTAATAACGAGTAGGCTAATATTATTGATTTGATCATCACATGTTGTACACAGGTAATGGTAGTTAATGCTGCACCCCTAAAATATGTATAATCAATTATGCTTCAATAAAAAGAAAGAAAGCTGGTATCACAATAAAAAAAGTACCTCAGGCCATTGACAAATGAATGAAGTCTTCATTATTTACTTTCACTTGCTCATTAATGTAAATGAATATATCAACAGACATTCATGTTGCAACTGCACTCTTTCATCAATTGCAGCTATTGGCAACAAGTATAAGAGGTTTGCAAAAATCAACTGAAGCATTCTGTGAAAATCAATTGTGAAATCAATGGAATTGACAATGATAAGTATTATATATTTTATTATTATTTGTAAATTGTGTGCCATACATCTTTTATATTAGTAAAATTTATGATAAGCATATCTATATGCATATCTATATATGTATCCATACCTGTAGGTTTATAGTTACAGAACTGGTTGTTAACCATCTCCCAGTACACCACTGCTCATGAACTATGTCATGTTTGGTAGGAGCAAGAAAAACCCAGACTAGTAGTAGCTAGTGGGTTTGAGTTCATAGTCTACTGGTTTCTTCGTTCAGAAATTTTCAGGATCTAGCTGTAGCTGAGTCTGTGCATTGCATGTGTCCAAGCAGAGAGGGGTCTTGAAAAGAAAGTTCTGATACTCAATAATTTAAGAGACAGCTATCTTTGTGATGTTCATGCTCTTCCTTCTTCCCAGATTATATAATTATGATTTGAGGTGGCATTTCACTGCCTGAAAGTCTTTTGTGGTTGAGTCCCTTTATGTCATGGAATAGAACACTTAGAATGTGGGCTGCGTGAAAGGAGAGGCTGTGAGTGTTTTGTTTGTTGATGAATCCCCAGGACACATAGTAGGCTCTTAACACCTATGCATTGATGAATAAATAAATGACTGAATTCCATTTCATCTTCCTTTCTTATTGCCAGAAACCATGAAGACTTTTAATGCTAGAAGTCTCTCTTATTTCCTAAGAATTTTTTGTGAGGATAGGGGTAACCATAGCATTATTTACACCACCCTAGCACACCATTATCCAGTTCACTTAGAGCTGGGCTTCTTAGATGTTCCTCCTATATTCCTTAAGGACAGAGCCAGGAAAAAACTCCAGGGGATGGGTCTGGTTGGAAATGGTGTGTTTCAAAAATAAAATTTCTTTGAACTTTTGTATTTACACATAAAATTTACATTGATTTTTGTATTTTTCTCCAAAGACCATTAGATTTTTATTTACTTTAAAAGATCCATTAACAGCTGTTTATGATGATTAACTTACTTTTTCTCTTTAAATCTTGGAATAAGACTGGTGTTCTGATTGAATGTACTTTGTCTTATATCAGCTTATTCACATACACTTGGCATGTACTTCACGGTTTTAGGTAACCCTGTGTGAGAAGTTTTACATAGCTGCTCATAAAATCCTCTCTTAATAATTTATGCAGAAAATAGAATATTCCTCCATAAGGTTTTACATTTTACATTAAAAGAAATAATCAAACAGTTATTTCTTCCAACATCAGCACTAAAGAAAAAAAAAAAGCATTAATGAAAATACAAAATATTTTAATGAAAAATCTATTTCTCTTTGAGAATGTTTAAGGGTAATACTGACTAAATTGTTAATTATATTTTTTATTTTATTTTATCACATTTAAATAAATCAATTATAATGTTTTAAAAGGTCAGTTACCTATAAAATGAGATTGTATTTTAAATTCCTTAAATGCTTTACATTATTTTATTCTTACTTACCTAAATTGCTTAAAATTAAAATGATACAACTAAAGAAATAAAGTGATATTGAGTTACTCTGATAATATATTCTAGAGCCAGTTACTGACATTATTGATGGTAAAGTAAAGCACTATTTCCACAATACAGTAATATTCTTATCTCCTTGGCAATCATAGTTTTTGCAATGACGTTTGGAAACAAGTTGGGCCAAGAGTAGCAGGTATGTGCTCACAAGCAAAAGTAGCCTGGATTATTTCTTGGTGCAAATTTGCTTTTTCTCCTTCAACTGGCTGGTGTTTAGTGTTAGATATAGGCAATCATATCATTTAGGGCATTTACATGCTATCCAACAGAACTCCCTTTTATAACACATTTTTGGTGAATTCTTAATTTTTGTTTTTTGAGGTACAAGAATTTTGAGGTACAACATCACAGGGCCCGTTGAGGCTCAAAAGCATAAACCTGTCTTCTACATTGTGATGATTCCATACATATGGTTTCAAAACTTTATTATGACTGGATAAGAACACATTATCTTCTTATAGTTCATCTAGTTCATCTGACTTATTTTGACCGAAAACTTACCTGGAATCATGTTTTACCCACGGGATGAGAGATAAATACCAGCTACTCTTAAATTCCTCAGAAAATACTGAAAACAATGTGTACCAGTAACTACTAGCCTGGAGCAATTTCAATAAGTGACATAAATTTTAAACAATAGAATAATAGGTCATAAAAATTAAATGTAACTTGTCTGAAAGCTTTTTTGAAAAATATTATAAAACAAAAATCCTTTTCATTTTTTTCCAAATGCCCAGTCCTAATAAAAACCACAGAGAAAACATATTTATATTGTGATTGCTAAAGTTATAATTTTTTCCAGAACAATAAATTGAATTACAAAAAGATATATATATGTAATTGAGGGAGACCATTTATTTTTACATATATTTTTAAATTAATAGACTATATTTTAGAGTAGTTTTAGATTTATAGAAAATTGATCAGTGCAGATGGGTTGGAGCTAGGCATTTATGCTGTGATAATGTTTTATGGAAAACCAAGGTTTTTTCTTTGTAAATGTAAAACTAAGAGCTATTGAAATAATTTTGGAAGGTTTTTCATTTGCCACAGTTGCTGTTCATTTCTCTGAGTTTAGTTGATATTTACAGGACTATTACTTCTGTTTATCATCATCACTATCCAACCATCATCTTTAGAAAGTGAATTCTGAATAGCTTACGTCTCAGAAAAAGCTTATAATTTGCAAGAAATGTCAGGAAGGGAAAACACAGCACTATTCAAGCTGAACTAATCTATTTAAATAGAATTCATGCCTTCTGATTCTAAAATCTTTCTGATAGGGGCATCACCAAAGCTAGAACACAGTGCAATCTGCATAAATTTAATATGATGTTTATAATTATAATGTGATGACTCAGTATTCGACAAGTAGGGACACATTTGCAATCAAGTTTAAGAAACATATGTATTCCTATAGATGATTACCAGATCCCTCCTGGGAATCATGATAGTAAAATATTTAACTACATGTGTGTATGTTTGTGTGTGTGGTGAGAGAGAGTGAGAATATATTTTTCCAACCTATAAATAATCTTAATGATTTGCTTTTATATAAATATTTTCAATAACAGAATCAAGACCGTATTTTTTCAGTGAAAATTCTGTTTCTGTGAAGTACTTTTACTTTTTTCCAATTGGTTCAAAAGATTGCAAAATTTAAACAGTGTTTTATCAAACATTTCCAATTAATTTAAACAAATTCAAAACAATCACTGTCAAATTTTATATTCGACAATTAATCAGCACCAAGAAGGAAACTGTTAGTGTTTCTCAGCACCTAATTTCCTGCCCAGCCCTCTCCTTCACCTTGGCTTTTGTCATGTCTAGACACACCTCTGGCTAGGTCTTCTCTATTCTTCACCTCCCACCATCTAATCCTTTCAGATTCCTTCATCTTTGTCAAAAGGAACCCTTTTCTATTGTAAATGCCCTTTCTTATGCCTTCTTCTGCTTTTTTCTCTTCCCTTCTTCCAGTATTCCGGCTGATGTCACCAAGGGATGACTTGGGTAAGAAAATAGACCTCCCCTGATAATCATCTAATAGATATTTTAGTCACCTTTCCATCAGCACTCCTTCCCAATCTTTGATCTGAAGAGCTATAGTGTGTTGAGAGCATGGCTTCAAGTCCTTCTAACAAGATTTTAGGACTGGAACATTACTCAAACCATATAAAATTCCAGAGCTGCAGTCACGCTAATTCCATTTTCCATACAGAAAAAGCCTAAGTGAATAGTCTTCTAATACCATCTTAGCATAAGTGAGAAGTAGGGAGGTTTACCTCATCTCTGTGCCTAGTACTCTTTAGAAATCACCTTACTAAAACTTCCACAAAATCTACTTTTCTCTTGAAGTTATTTTAGTCTTAATCTCTTTCTCAATGTCTTCTGTATCTGTCTTAAATTTTCATTTATTCTTGGCCATTTTTGATTATCATAATGAATGCAACATCCCCACTTATTACCATAGAACATCGAATTTCACAGTCCCTACTCAAATATAACGATACTTCATCTGAGTTATTTCAGCCATTTGCCAGCACAGTCAAACTTTGAATTTTATAATTAAAGAAATTTCACCTACAAAATCACAAAAATCTTGGTGATCACAGACAACTTAGTTTTTTCCTATCCCATTATTTCATTTCTCTCCTGTTGATTTCTATCTTCTATTTCCTCCTACTAAGTATTTTCCTATAATTTCCAACATTCTCTGTGACTTAACGTCTATTCCCATACAGAAGATGTCAGCGGATGGCTCCATTCAGTTGCCTTACCCTCCCCTAAATTTCTGCTCTCCAGGTAAGAATCATTTTGATTCATCCTACTGTTTCTCTAGCTATCTCGTCCCCCTGTGCTCCTGCTTTCCTGCTGTTCTGTCCTTTGGAGAGATTGTTCTGCCAATACTCACTCTTGCCTCTTCATTACTTCCTCCTTCTCTGCCTACAAGATCCTCAGAACATTGCTAGTATAAAATGTTTGAGACAGTCATAAGTGATGAAAAGACTAGAATCAGAAAAAAAAAAAAGCAAGGGGTTTCTGTTAGGTTGGATTGTGCAGCTAGATTTATATATTCATGTTTACTGATTTACTTTCTGACATAAAATCTTGTCGTACTGCATATGCATCTATTTTGTGAATTCTGAATATATTTATTAATGACAATTATCTATCTGGTTTCATTTTTATAAATAAAAGTATGCAGATGGGAGATCTGCAGAAATAAAATACTTCATCATTCAGAGCTCTGTTGACCTTGTTCTCTGCTATATGACAAGGACAGACAACACAGAAAACTTTCCTTTTCAAATGACATCAATGAAAGAAACAGTGAAAAGAACTTACTACTCTGCCATAAAAAAGAATGAAATACTACCATTTGCAACAACCTGGAGAAACTTATGTTGAGTGAAATAAGCAAAGCACAGAGGGATAAATACCACATGTGCTCAATCATATGTGGGAGCTAAGAGAGAAAGGAAGGAAGGAAAGGAAGACCACAATAGTACATTGGTCTTACAGAGGGAGGGAACATTCCTAGGACTACAAAGTGGAGTAGGGGGGAAAGGGGAGGGGGAGGGAGGTTAGAGGATAACTGCGTGGGGGACACAGGGTACAAAAGTAATTTCTGGTAATGGGTATGCCTCCAGTATGAATCCGGCCCTCATATCATGGGGATGAGGGGTGACAATTAGCTTTGTATCTCATGAACATTCATAATATAAATAAATAAATAAATAAATAAATAAATAAATAAATAAATAAATAAAAAGGAAAGGATCTAGATTGAGACCAATAAGAATTCTTTTACCCCATATCTTTCTACAACTTAACCTAAATATATTTCTCCTTTCATATCTACTAATGCCTGTGAAATATAGAAATGTATAGGTAGGCTATGTGGGTCTCCTTCGAGGTTATCTTTTTGAAAACTCTTCTTAAAATATTCACTTATTTGAGAGACCTGGCTTATGTTTTCCTGTGTTTGGTTCATTAATATTTTCAGTGATACAGGCAAAGAAAATAAAATGCTTTTTTTTTTTTTAAAGATTTTATTTGCAGATGCTTCAAACAACAGTTTGCACTTAATTTCTGTTAGTTGGAGGTGTGAACTTAAAATTGGTAAAATGATTACCCAAGAATACCAATATCTTTACTTATTTTCATAATTTTTTGTTAGCTGTTTATTTTTTGTAGTCAAATATTGTGCCACTTTGTTTTTAAAGGATTGTATTTCTTAAAGTTGAATTTTGATAGGTATTTTAGGCATTTGGTTAATAGCAAATAAAATAAGGTATTCTTTAAAAAAAGATTTAACAACCTCTGGGGGCCAACATTTTACATGTAATTTTGAACCCACAGATTATGTCAGAGATATTGTCCTTAATATCAAAGAAGTTTTGGGTAGAGTTCAATAATATATCAAATGCTTCAGGGAGGAAATTATAATCTTCTGTCTTTGCTGTAAATTTAACAATTTATCATGGTAATGGAACTGCTTCAAAAGGTGAATTTATTTTATCTTTATAAATGGAAAAGTCAATACAATAAGAGAAATAATTGATGCTAGTATATTGAGCTGAGTTTTATATACTTTTCTCTTTAAGGCAAAGGGATATCTCCACTACAAAGGGGGCAGCACCTGTAACTGAAGGTGTATGAGGTGACCTCAGAGGAAGGAAAAAGAATAATGGTTTATGGATCCATGAGCTAAAAGTTGAGACTGATAAATGACTGTGAAGCAGGAAGAAATATTGTGAGATTAAAGGAAGTATTACATAAGGACAGAGTCAGAAACTCAAATTTTGGGAAAGTTATTTAACCTGTATTTCTGAGTCTCAGTTTTCTTGTCTATAAAACAGGAATAATAGGTTTGTGGTGATGTTTTAACAAAATGATATACATATATGTTTTTATTTAACTATATAATAGTAATTATATGTAATTAAATATATAATCATGTATATAATTATTATTAGTAGTACTGTCCTTAATACTTTATTACTGGTTTTATGAGGAGCACAATTGAAGAGAGTGATACAAAATCATTTACTACTTATGGATAGAAGCAGTAGGAGGATTGAAGTTTTAAAGTAGAATTCATGTATCACCTTCAGAATAGTTCCACTTTCCTTTCTGGCAATTTGTCCTTAAACTGTAGTTGAGTTATACACTAAGCCATTCAGGGATGTGCTGGGTCTGATAAGGGAGAAAAGTAACTATACCCCATAAAAACTGCAACACATGACCTGTCATGAGACACGGCAGTATAAGTAGGACTGCATTCTGAGTTTATTTGTTTGCAAGCGCTTTCCTGGGATACAGGCCCCTAGGAGATGGTGAAAACTTGCTACTATAATGGCATCTGGGAGTATGGAAAAACTTGTGGCTCATGCTAAGTGAGATAGAAATGGCAGAATGGCAGTGACTGCTGATGGGAGGAAGAATTAAAAGTTTCAGAGAAATGGGCAAGCTGGAATGGATATACTATGTAAATGAAAAACTGATGACGATATTCATGACAAGGCCAGGAGTATAGACAATAGACGCATTAATACCAATGGGGATGATCAAACCCTGAAATAACAGAGGCCGTGTGGCAGCACTTAACCTCCAGGTGCTGGGTAGATGCTATTACCATAAAGAGTGGTAGGAGAGGAGTAGTAGCTAGATGAGTTTGATCACAGAATGGTAAAGACATGGTTAATAGAAACTGTCATTCCTAGGAGCAAAAATAAATAGTATGTAGCACAGAAGAAGTTATGGGTATATTCCTAGAGGCTGAGGGGTAGCTTTCCAATAAAAAGTCATAATCCTTTGTCCACTTTCCAGATCTGAGCTAGTTTTCTGACCTGGAGTTCATGAAAGTGGCAATGGTGGCAGAGAAGGAGGTTATGCATGGGTACACAATCATGGGTTTCCTCTGACCCAGGCTCATTTAGTTACTGCTGCCACCATCTGTCCAACTCATTAGCAATAGACAATAATGCTGAATTCCCAATCTGACTCTATTCCTCAGGAATCTCAATTGTCCACTTGAGAGCAAGTTGACTCATTGGGTCCCTTCCATTCTGGAAAGGTCATAAATTAGTTCTAACAAGAAAAAACACACTCTAAGCATGGGTTTGCTTTTCTTCCTCTCAGGGTTCAACCAGCACTATTATACAGAGTGTTTGGTCCACCAGCATGGGGTGTCACATATCACAACAGATCAGGGGGCTCACTTTCCCTTAAAGGAGGTCTGGGAGGACACCCAAGACTATAAGATCTATTTTTCCTATCTCATACTGAAACACTCAGAAGTTTCTCAGATGGTAGAATATTCAAACAACCTTTCAAAGATACAGGTAAAATGCCAAGTTACTGACAATACTCTACAAATTTTGGGAGTCATCTTCCAGGGTGCACTATGCATATTGTAGCAAATACATTAATACTGTATTTTCTCCCTAATAGGAAGAATAGATGCAACATCCTAATAGGGGGTAGGAGCAACATGTTGACCACAAATGTGATCCACCATAACATTGTTTTGGACCCAGAAACCAATTTCATAATAAAAGAGATGTGACAAACGGCATGTGAACATGAAATCCTCTGATTCTACCACATCATCTGAAAGCACTGCCTAAGAGAACATTGGGATTATCTCTTAAAACGCAGTCAAGTAAATGATTTAGAGATTATAGACTTAAGCAGGTGACCAGATGTGATTTCAACACAGGATACAGTGCATGTTGAAGCGATGACCATCAAATAGTGCTGTGTCCTCACAGTGCAAAAACATGTCTGCGCATTTTAATAGCGCAGCAGGGAAAGAAGTAGTTGTACTATTGGATGTAATCAACACTGGTAATCATGAATATTTGGGGAGCTAAGGTTTTCAATAGATGTTGCAGAAAGGGCAGGGTATGTCTGGAGACAGGGAACCACGGTAATGCTTCTTGGCATTTCCACAATCAGTGAGACCAGTAAATATGCAAGTGCAGCAGTCCAAGACAAGTAGAGGCTCACATCTCTCAGCGATTAAACCTGGGTTATTCCACTGGGTAAACACCTAGATCAGTAGAAGTATAAACAAAAGGTTTTCAAAGATGAAGAATAGGTGATAGAAGAGACTTTATCAGTATCATTACTGCCTTGAGAACTCTTGCAGCAGTAAGACTCAATCTTGTTTTATTAACCCTCCAGTTTCTTAGAGATTTTGGCTGGCCAATGGCTTGAAACATTGATAACCAGGTATATGCAACACGGGGCATGAGATTTGTTTAGTTCAAGGCTGAACTATAGAAAACACTGGTGATTTGTCATTTTATATCCTCTCGGTTTACCTCTGAGTGCATTTGAAACTACAGTAAATGATTCCGCTACATGCTGCATTCCTTGTCAAGCAGCAGGTGTCTACATATATTTGTTTCTCTGCTTAGGGATTTGCTACTGCTGTAGGAGCTTGCTTGGCCTGTGACAAGAGCTGCTTAGAAGTACCTGAGATTCAGACTACAGAAATCCTTAACCACCTCTTCCAATCAGGGTGAGCATTTTGTCCTTCCAAAGGTCAATTCAGTGGCAATTCTATCTCCAGTTGTCCACAGTGATATCCAACACTACTTATCAAACCTTTTATTGGCTTTTCTCTGTTTTCTGTCTTTCTTCATTTACTCATTTGTGTTTCTTTCTTATCACGTCTCAAACAAACTACTTGTGTCCAAGATCATGTCTTAGTGTCTAATTTGGGATAATTCAAACTAAAAAAGTAATAATTTTTATGATTAACACTTACTGTTATTTTTCAAGGCAAATCATATTCCTAAAGGAAAATTTTACTTGAGAAGATAAATTGTCAACCATATTCATACTTTTCCCAAAAAACAAAAGTCGAATACATTCAGAGTGCATCACATTTCACTCACGATTGCTAGTATTAGTTAATTTATTGATAAATCATTTAAAGTTCTCAAGAATTTTTCATGAACATTACACATTTTGACTTCAGAAAAACTTTTATTTTTGTTCAAGGTTGTGCTCCTTGATTGAAAACTTCAATGCAGTTCAGCCAAGAGGTAAGGTAAAAATATGAGGCTACATGTCTTCCTCTATATGACTGTAATTTTCCAAGCAGAAGCTATTGGTACCCTCCACGTAGATTTGGCCTTTCCCTGTACACTTGGATTAGCCCTCTTCCTAGTGAGTGGTATTTAAGAAACAGTGGTTTAGAATGCTGTTTTAACTTTCTTTCAAGCATCCTTTCCAGCTTTTTTGTTTACCAACCTTCCGTGTACCTCCCCTCCAGGCCATTGTGAAAACATGACCAAAGCTGGCCCACTCTTGAGAGCTCTAACAAAACTTTTTCCTTGCTTTATAATCATGAGGGTGGATAATAGAGTTGAGAGCCCTGGGACCTGTTTTAAGGCCTCGCTATACAATGTGCCCACTGTCTTCAGCTTTGGGACTTTAATCAAAGCTTCAAAACAACAGTCTCATTACATGTCCTGTTAGAGAGAAAGGATTATAGAGTTGAATCCTTATGGTTGTGTGCCACTGGTTGTAGTCATTTGTAACTCAAATCCTGCCTTTGAAGTTTACATGGTTTAATAAATCTTCTTTATGTTGTTAGGATTGGAATTCTGCTACATGAAACAAAATAAAATTATAACTTTTCTGTCCATTGCCTAGTTCTTACTTAAAGTTCTACTGTAAACTCCACTACAGGTAATATGTTTCAGTCATGTGACCTATACTATCCCTATATGAGCCCTTAAACTAAGATAGAATAGTTGTTAATATTGTTTTTATAGTTTCTAATATATTAAGGAGAGATAAATTTTAAAATCTGTGACAATGAAATAAATGTAGAGTTTTTAAAATGCATACTTTTTAAGGAAGAAAATGAATTTGGCACTTAATTTAAATTTATTAGATATGAAAACAATGAGCCTTCCTCTTAGGTATTATTTTTTCATTACTGTAATGTTGCCCATTGTGAAAAATACATAAGATCTCTCTCTCTCTCACTTCATGAATATATTTAAATGTTTGATTATACATTTGTAATAAGATAAGATGTATAAAAATTTTATTCATTAAAAATGAATATAAATAAATGCTTTGGAAATGTACCTGTTTTCTAGAAGGTATGTTAAGAAACGTCAAACTTGTTTTTACAGTGACTCCCATAAATATAATTTATATCATTCATTCCGCTCATTTATAGCTCTTCGACTTTGACAAAACACTCCCTTGGACCTTAAGGGACATTCTTTTCTACTGCTATCTGAAACTATTAAGCAGAAGCCTGATGGGGTTATAGGCTTACTCTAGGTTAGAGCACATATGGCCATGTAATAACATTAAGGCTATTTGGGAAAAGGTCTGAGGCTGTGAAATTCAACTGTCCTGAAAGTAAAATGTCCGAGGTAGAATGTTAAATCTGTTTTTCCCTTGAAGAAAAAGCTGTCTGAATTTGGTTCTTGAATGTCAAATATGTCAAGTGTCATTCTTTTTTTAACAGTCCAATTGTGTAGCAGCCTTTATAAGGGCAAAATGAAGGCAACATTTAAACTAGCTTTAAATATTTCTTATCCGGTTGAGCGAATCTCAGAAACAGTGAGTTTATTTGCCTTTCTACTGTTTTAAATTTTACCATTATGGACAGATATCGCTTGTCTTGGTAACGACTCCATAAAATATTACAGTAATTTATTTGCAACCCAGCAAGTCAGAAAATTTTTCCCTTCTATCAAATCAAAACCATTTCTACCACAAATACCAAATTTTTCTTCCTCTCAAAATTTCTATTAAGCTGAGTGGGTTTCTTTTTAATCCTTTCTAGGACATTTTCAGAGTTTTCTCAAACTCAGTTGCCAGACAACAAAATTATGTATGAGAGAGTGACTGAAGAACAGTGTAAGAATTCTTTCATGTATGCATGGAGAGCTGTGTTGTAAAGTGTACTTTTTACATTATGGTATGTTAAAAATGATTATGTTTTACAACATATTGAGGTAAACCAAAGAGGATAATCACTGTTGGGTGGATATCCAACCTGGGAGTCTGGCTGGTCCAGGCACACCACAAATACACAAGGCCTGGTGGGATGGATACCTCAGCATGCTCCCCAGTATGTGTGTTTGACACTTTTGTTGGGAAGCTGTTCTATTTTTGTTATAAGACTTGCTAATTAACCAAGTTTTCATTTTTTGACTCATGTTCACTTTATGATCTGGAATTGATTAGGTGTGGCAGATAGTCTAAATCTTTCATTTTTCTCTTTCATTTTTCACTAACAGTAGAAATGACCTGTTTCTTTAAACAATATTTAACAATAGCTATTATTTCTCTACAAAGAGAAATGCTAAAATGAGTAAGTTCATTCTTCCACTCTCCTATCCTGTTCTCTATCATCTGATATTAACATATTTCATAGTGACTTCCTTGATATTGTTAAATAAGTTAATACAACTTTATTTTATTTTTAGTTATAAATGTAGTTTGACTTCCAACTACTATAGTTGATTATAGTAGATTAAAAATAGATAATGAACAGACTTACTCTACCTCAAATAATGTTTTTATTCTTTCCTTTCCAAGTTGTTGATTCTATCTATTCACATTGTTGGGGCATATAATACTTGCATTTTTTTCTGTAATTCTAATACCCACATTTGTTTTAGACTTAGTCCTATAAGTAAATAAATAGTATGATCCTTGCTGATCCTTTTGTAATGGTTTTCCAGTCAACTCCTGATAGGCTGAAGTTCATCCTTTACTGGCTTTCTTCATAAGGACTCAAAACCTTTGTACTTGAAGGACAGATGGCTGAAAATAATCTACTTGACTTACATTTTCTTTCCTTGAGTATTTTGTTGGTCAGCTTACTTTTTTCCATTTATTGTAAAACAAATCATGTTTTTGCAGATTACCCGAAGAATTCTTCATCTCTAGATTCCACTAACGTTTTTAGAGAATAGAGTACAGTGTCGACCATTCTGAAGCAATTTTACCTACCACACAGTATTCTTTTCAATATATGTATATTCAAGTCTTCTTTTATTTCTTTGTTATTTCTAGAGTTATCATTTATTTCTAGAAAGGCATATGTACCTTGTTTGGATTTTATTTTGGGTGGAGGCTATAAATTTATATATGTTGGATCTTCTTTACATCTTTTTCTATATCTACATTTTTTTTCTGTAATCCTTTTAGTATTTAGTATTTAGTTCTGTTTCATTTTGATTGCCTTTCTAATTATACTTTGCATAATATCTGTTTACTTTACGTGACTTCCAAGATTGTTTTCAGTTCTGTAAGATATTTTTCTCTTCATTTCTAATTTCTGACAGTCTCAGATCACCTCTCTGCTAATAGCCCATCTCATTTGAATTATAAGATCTTCCACGATCTTGCTTTCTCTAATTTCCTACTCCTCTCCTTTACCCTGGTTTTCTCAGTTCCAGGACACTGTGCCCTTGGTGTTCTTGGAACAGGCCAGGCATGTTCTTGAGAGACTTGGTGTTCTCTTTTTCTAAAACATTTTTTTCCCTCAGATTTCAACATGGCTAGTTGCCTCACTTTCTTTCATGTGTTTTCCTCAAAATCACAACGAGGACTTTCCTGGCTACTTGATCTACACCTTCAATCCTCTTCCTAAATTTCATCTTCCCCCTCTCTTTTATTATTTTTTTTTCTTTAGCTGTTGTAGAGCTAGGGCTAGGGTCTGGAGCTCACAGACCCCTCAAGCCCGTTCACAAACCCTTCACGCGCAGGTCTATGAGCCAGGTAACGGAAAAAGGTCCTTGGAGCCAGCAAAGTCCAAAGAAAAACTGAGCAGCTGCCAGCAAAGTAAACATGTTCTATTTTAGACCAGCGGTTCAGGCCGCTGCTCCACAAACTCTAGAACACACAATAGCAACAAAACTAAAAAGATACATAGGGGCCCATCCCGTGGCTCACTCGGGTGAATGCAGAGCGCAGCAGCGCTGGAACCCGGGGCTGCGGGTTCGGATCCTATATAGGGATGGCCAGTGCGCTCACTGGCTGAGCGTGGTGCGGGCGACACCAAGGTTACGATCCCCTCACCGGTCACACACAGACAGGATACATGGGCAGTCATACGCACTTATACCACCCACACAAAACTTGTTTATTTTTTACCACTATTTTAGTAGCATCTGACACAGGGTATGAGTTCATTAAATAGTGTTAAGCAAATTTTAGTTTTTGCCGTCTGATATTTAAGTTCGGATTCTTTTTCATCGTCTGATTTTTTTTCTTATAGCTTTATATACCACTTAATTTTATTGATGTAACATCCTCCTTTATCTTTTTGAAGCAATTAAACCATTTAAAAATTTTCTTCTGACCATTGCTTTGTAGTAGTCTCCCACTTCCTTTAACCTAGTTATTGTTTTTCTTATTAAAAAATACATGGGGAACTAAATAGCTGATTGTAAGTTTTTGTGCCTAATTTTAGCTTGTAGATTTCCAGGCTTCACTGTAGGATATTAGGGCTGGATGTATTTTTATTGACAAATACCTGGCTCTTCTTGTCTTTGGGTTTTTCCTTGAGGCTGGTCAGGTACCCTCCCTAGGAGGACCTATCCATTATAGTACTTGAGTGGTAGAACTCTGGCTGCCATTGTTCTCAGACCAAGTAGAGAAAGGATGTTGCATCCCACAGTTCAACAGAAATTGTTTTAACCTCCTACTTAAATGTGGTTTCCACCTCCTCAGTGACAGCCGTGTGTAGCCATGTGTTTCATAATTCTGCATCTCTCCAGTTAAATCTTTCTAAAGAAGAAAATTCTGGTGTTCTGAATGAAGAAAAGTTGTTTTCTTAGCTATACAAGGTAGGGGAAAGGATCTGTACCCCAGCTTCAGAGAGGTCTGTTCCTTCCAAATTCTTAATTTTTCTGTGATTCTTTGGTATTAATTAGTTTTCTTTTCAAATTCTTCCATGGCCAGTTTATTGCTTGGCTTTCTAGAGCTAGGTCATCTAATACTCATTTATCTGTTTTTTAGATTTTAAAACTTCATTTCTGTAATGTCCTTTTCTATTTTGCTTTGTCCTCGTTGGTTTCACCATTTTTATTTTATTTTTAAATCAGCCCATTGTAGTTTCAGAAGGGAATAGGAAAAAAAAATACATGTTTCAATTAGTTCATTTAAAATGGTAGAATTATTTAAAGAGTTCTAGCTTTGCATTTTTAATGAATAATTTGTGGTATGCCTTATGCATAATAATTTTTAATTAAGAAATTTAGCACACACAGTTGGTGCCACCTAATTCCCCATGTTCCTTATTTAGAAGAAATGAGCAGTATCACAATAGAGTAGAAAAAGTAGTGTAATTTTAGAAAATCCAAAGGTCAGGATATAAGCTGTGACTGTGCCATTAACTCTGTATGTCCTCAGGCAATTCTTTGCTTTTCCAGACTTTAGTTTTCTGCGTCTTAAATTAGATAACTGGTCTCAAATTAATTTCTAGAATACATATTTTACACTTTAGTAATATAAACTTTGTTGGTTTGTGTATATTCCACTGACTCACTCTCAAAATATGTAAATTGGCTCTATTATGCTGTCACTTTATCGAGGTTATTTCTGATTCTATTTTTTAATTACCTATGTTATGACTGAGCTCTGGCAATTAATTTTCTCTAGCAATGCTGGAGAGCATTTAATCAGACTCAATTAACAAAATTTTGCTCTGCTCACAGGCCCTATTGAAGTTCTTATTTGTCAGTAATTTCTATGGAGATCATTAGAGCTGGACAATAACTTAGAGATCATTGATCTAACCTCCTCTTTTCACAAATAAAGAAACTTAAGGCTACATAGTGATATAGATTGCCCAACATCATAGCAAGAGTTTTTTTTTAATTGAAGCGTATTGGTATTGATTATACGTATTTGTAGGGTCCTGAGTTGAATTTCAATTTCAATAAATGTATACAATGTGTAGTGATCAGGGTAATTGGCATATTCATAATTACCACACCAATCATTTCTTTGTGATTAGAACATTTGATCTCCTCTCTTCTAGCCATTTGATAATACACAGTAATTACTGTTAATTACAGATGCCTACCTTGAGTGTACAACAATAGAACTTACTTTACCTAACTGTTTTGTGTCTGTTAATCAACCTCTCATTACCCCTTCTCCCCCTTCTCCTTTTCTGCCTCCAGTGACCACACTTCTGTTATTTCCTTCTGAAAGTTCAACTTCTTATTATTGTTTGCTTGTCTATTTATTTTTTAGCTCCCACTTTTGACTGAGGACATGCAGTATTTTGCTTTCTATGCCTAGCTTATTTCATTTAACATGATTTTCAATAACCACATCTATGTTGCTGTAATTAGCAGAATTTCATTCTGTTTTATGTCTGAGTAATATTCCATTGTATATACATGCCACATTTTCTTTATTCAATTGTCTGTCAATTGACATTTAGGTTGGTCCATATCTTGGCAATTGTGAATAGATCTGCAATAAACCTGGGAGTGCAGGTATCCTTTTAACAATAATTTCCATTCCTTTGGGTAAATACCTAGTAGTGGAATTGCTGGATCATATGGTAGTTCTATCCATAGTTGTTTGAGAAATCTCCACATTGTTTTCCATAGTGGGAGTATTAATTTATAATTCCACCAACAAAGAAGTGTTCCCCTTTCACTGCATTCTTGTCAACATTTGTTATTTTCATTCTTTTTGAAAATAGACAGTCTAACTGGAGTGACACGGTATTTCAATGTGGTTTGGCTTAAATCACCCAAACACATTGAGTGTTTGGTTGGTTGGATGGGTGGATGGTTGGTTGGTTGGATGGTTGGTTGGGTGGGTGGGTGTTTGGTTGGTTGGTTGGATGGTTGTTTGGTTCTTTGGTTGGTTAGATGGTTGGTTGGGTGGTGTTTGTTTGTTTGTTTCTCTGATGATTAGTGATGTTGAGCATTTTTTCATATACCTGTTGACCATTTGTGTATCTTCCTTTGAAAATTGTCTGTTCTGCTCCTTTACCCATTTTTTTTTTTAAATTGAACTACTTTCTTTTTCACTATTTAGTTGAGTTTTTTGTATGTTCTGGATATTAATCCCTTGTTAGATGCATAGTTTGCAAATATTTTCTCCCATTCTGTAGGTTGTCTCTTCACTCTATTGGTTATTTCTGTTGCTGTGCAGAAGATTTTTAGTTTGATATAGTCGCATTTGTTTATTTTTTCTTTTGTTGCCTGTGCTTTTGAGGTCTTATACCAAGACCTGAACTGTATTGTTCCAAACCATGACATATTCAGGGTTTTGTCACTGCTGTTGTTGTAGTCATTTTGTTTGCTTTGTTTGTTTGTTTTTTTTCTGTTTTGTTTTGCTGTTTCATACACTGCCTTTAAATAGAGTTCAATAACATCCACCTGACCCAATTCTAAAAGTGGTAATTAGGCTTAGATTCTCACCAGTAACTACCCAACTTATTCATGCTTGCAAAGATTTTTACTATTCCATTATCGCTAATTTGATGCAGTTGTCTTGGTGCATTTTACTCTTCAAAGTTGCAGGCGGGGAATCTTAGGTTCTATAATAGAGATGAAAATAAGGATGCTAGTTTCCTACTTTTTCTTTCAAGTTTTTCAAGCTAAGGATTTATCTTAATAATTCAAATCATAAAACTTTTCACTAAAATGAAAAACAAAGCTTAATAATTATATAATAATTTCCATTTGGAATTTAAAATTAATCCCCAAATATTATAGTCTTACAAACTTATTATTGACACAAAATTTATAGAGTATTCCTGAGTGTTTGCTTCTCTGATTTG
This sequence comes from Cynocephalus volans, assembly GCF_027409185.1. Classification (NCBI taxonomy): domain Eukaryota; kingdom Metazoa; phylum Chordata; class Mammalia; order Dermoptera; family Cynocephalidae; genus Cynocephalus; species Cynocephalus volans. The sequence continues at coordinate 106,284,098 of NC_084461.1, forward strand.
GTTAAAGGGTTATAATTTAAGTAAATTTTGTCTATTTTTGTTTGCATTGGTTTTGTAAGTTTGTCCCTTTCAACTTTATACAATCATTTTTTTCTTGGCTTTTACTATGGCAAAGCAGCAAATTTTCTCTTCATTCTCCTTGAAAAAGAACAACTTTCCACTAACATTACCAATCTAACCAAATAGCCTAACAAATAGAAAGTTAAAGGGTCATGGGGAAGGGAGAAAAAAAAAAAATGATGATAGCTACTATAAATTATCCATGCTCAGTATAATAAATTTCACGCATTTTGTTCAATAGTCTTTTTTCCTCTAACTTTCAGAGTGTTTTAAATCTCTGTTTTTCAGATGCAAATATAGTTCAAATACTTAAAATGAAGAAGCTTCCAGAGGAGCTCCTCCGGAAGGGAGAAGAAAGCATTGTTATTAAAGAAAATAAAAATATGGCTGATTTTTTTTCTGTATTAGCAGGAGACTTCTCAATCTGTGCATTAACAACGTTTGCCAGTGAAGGAAGTATCTTCCCCAGGGCAATGCTGGTGTGTGGCTATACTGATGGGGGGTTAGGAGAGGGGCTAATTGTGAAAATTTTTTCACTACCTTATACCTGTTTCCCACTTCTCTCTGGAATACAAGTAAATAAATAAATAAAAAGATAGAAAAATTACAACCAGAAAACATCAAAGGTAGTCTTGAAGAGAGTTTATAAGCAGTGTATGATCTCAGTGGTGTGTGATTTTGTAATATTGGATTTCACTCTCTGTGCAGACCCAGATTCCATTCACTTTTTTTTTTTTTTACCTTCCATGCCCAGCACAAGGCCAGATGCCTACTTGGTATTCAGGAGCTAGTGTTGTTCATCTGGCATAATTTCCATATACTGTTTAGCATCCTCTAGCTATTACCATACAGGGAGGATTGAGTCACTGCCTTGCCACCTCATACTTTTCATGTAGAATTAATTTCTCATTCCAAGATCAGAAGCCCGTGAGAGTCCAGGAAAGACTGCAAGTAAAAGAATAGGCCCGTGAGTTACGGAGATCTATATTGAAAGGGTGGGCAGTACATGTTCCTTTGTGGTTTTCAAACCTGAGAGCATTTTCTTCATAGAATTTGTTTTACTTTTTCTCATTAGGAGAAAAAAAGGTTATTTTTCACCATTTATAAAGTCACCAAGACATTATCAAAACTGTTTAGTTAATTCAGATGGTTTTGCTGAGATATCTGATCATTATACAAGGATACCTGATCATTAGACTCAGAATTTCCAGGGATTGGGCCAAGACATCTTGATGTCCGGTGATCTTCTAGGCATTTCTGATATGCACAGTGTCAGATACCTAGGAAACTAGGTCAAAGGACAAGGTGGATAAGGAGCTAGATGCTTTGGGCATGATGAGACAGAAAGAAAGGAAAATACCTCTGTATACTAATTCTTGACAATATTGTCCATTGCTTCTATAAATTTCTCTGATGGAGGGCATATAAAAGTGAGACTTTGTTATCATTGGTTACTGATAATTTGAAAGTTAGCAAAGTATATTTATTCTAAAACTAAGTTCCATATAAAATCATATAGATATGAATAAACAAATACAATCTTTTCCCCAAAGAGTAATGTACATCTGAATAAATGTTATTACCACAATTTAATTCATACATCTGAAAATTTTTGCTCAATGGATAGTATAAAATAAATAGAATTATAAAGGAGAAAACTATGTGATGTATAAATAAAAGTGTGCTTTTATACTTTCATTTTAAATATATAGAAGAAAATAATTTATGTAAATTGAAAACTTTTACTGCAACACCAAACAAGGAGTTTCTCTGTGCTCTGTCTGTGTCCTTGGGTCTGTCATATTGAAGGTATCAGAACATTGGGCCAGTTCAATGCTGTCATGGGCAGGAAATTTTCATTATCATGATAGCTGTAGAGCTGGGCTCAGGGAATAACTTCTCTCTTAAAATCTGTCTGTAAGTATGGTAATTTTTCTGAAATGTCATTATTATGCATTTGGAAGTTAATAAAAATGTTAAGGGTACTCACAGAAGCAATAACTCAAACATATTCCACATTTGCAGGATTGTTCAATGATTGGTTCTGCTATTAAACTTGTCTTTCATTTTTCTTTTCTGCAGAGTGAATGTGCTGAGTCGCTTTTGCTTTGAAGCATTTATCTTTGTTCTAAAATACATTGGCATCGCTCACATAATACTGGTGCATCTTTGCATTCAGTGGGGGATAAGTGAACTGAAAATATATTTGAATGTAGCCATTTTTACAATGCATAAGAACAGACAAAATAGCTGTGTAAATTTACTTAACAATTATATATATAAATAAGTTAAGAATCATAGTTTCCCTCATGTGGTAGTAGGCATAGGGAAATGCTCTATATTTATCTTTATTTTTCTTTTCTTCCTCTCTCTCTTTCATCTTTTCTCTCTCACCCCTTCACTATTTTTATCTGTTGCAGTTCCATCAGCTCTATAGAGAACACATTGATCATTTGCAGATGGCTGTGTTCTTATATCCTAGTAGATAGCTAGTCTTTGAGAAAACCAAAAAAAGAGGGCAAACCTATCAAGTCAGTTTGAATGGGACTTGCTTCCTGGGACACTGGGCTTTCCTTTCTAAAACCAGGATTATCCAGGGTAAACTGAGACTTCTGGTCACCATACTGGAAACTTATGTGGAAAAAAAAAAAGACTGTTTTACTTAATAAATATTTGTTTGAAAACAAAAAAAAAATTCTATTTTACTAAATTCTTAAGTGAATATGTTTGCCTATAATCGTCACGTAGCACAAAGCAACCAGAATATTAAAGAGGAATGCCTAAATGAGAAAAATTCAACAGTGTCGGAAATCAATGTTGTGCTTAAGAAGAGAATTATTTTTACAGAAATACTACAAAGAATTATAGGCAAAAGATACTGTATTGGCTCAATATTTAACAATATTTCATATGTATTTAAATGGTCATGCTTTTAGTTATAAAGTGCATATGGCAAAGAGATTACAAAGAATAAAACAGTTACCAATGGTAATTAACTTTGTCAAAGAAAAATTGTACTGGACTTAATTAAACAGGCTAGGAAGACTCTTAAGATTATTGTAAAAAGGGAGACTGAGTTAACTTTAGCTCAAACAAAAGATGGGAAGATTCTTAAGCACTAGGGTGAGCTAGTGAAAAAGTAGTGGAGGACATTAGAAAGGAAGGTATCAATGTGATTTGGCTATTTTTGCTTGCTAATTGTGGTTTATCTACATTATGCCTCTACCTTTCCACAGAAACTCAAATATAGGTGTCCCAGCTGTCACATACTGGGTGGCTTCAACCACAGAAATTAATATTTTTACAGTTGTAGATACTGGGAAGTTCAAGATCAAGGTGCCAGCAAGGTCAGTTTTTGATGAGGACTTTCTTACTGGCTTATTGATGGCTGCCTTCTTGCTCTGTCTTCACATGGCAGAGAGAGCGAGAAGTAGAGAGAGATCTGGTGTCTCTTTCTCCTTTATAAGCACATTAGTTTTATTAGATTAAGGCTCCAACCTTATTAATAACCTCCTTAAGGCCCTGTCTCCAATACAGCCCTAACTCAATCCTCAGGGAGGATTAGTATTTCAATATATAAATTACAGGGGAAAAGATTCAGTCCATTGCAGAGGCTATCTTCCTTATGATTACATGTCAAAGGGTCTTGGGTTGTAAATCTGGAAAGAAACTGGGAGAAGATTTATATCTCAAATGGGCAGAGAAAGAATTTACAATAGAAAGTTTTCTAAAGTAAATGTTCTAAGAAAAGGGAGGCCAAGGGCCATTGTCAGGAAGAAACCTGTCTAAAGTTTAGTCAAGCTGAGGAACACTTGAAGCCTGTCTTGGTTGACCTGTGAGTCAGCTTTGCTTCATGTACTATCTGAAAAAGAAATGGTCACAAATCCTCTTTGTCTTTTCATTTATTAATGGTAAAGCTGGCCATACAGTACTCTACAGATTAGCTGAGCTGTGTCCTAGAGGGCCTGGGAAATGATGCATAATACAATAAGTGGTGACATTTAAATTGATACTTCCATTTTCTTCTGCTCCTTCTTAACTAAAGGGGGAATGAAATTGGTTATATGTCTAATAATAAACTCTTTGTGTACTGGGTTTTCACTGTCCTCAGGCCAATCATCCTTTTTGTTGTTGGCGGTGGTGGTCTAATGGCATAGGCGTAAGAGCAGAGATCAGTCTTGTATTTATCATTGAATATAAGGGGCAAGACCAGGTTTATATAGCTGTGTGTTGATGAAAGCAATGTCGAAAGAACACAAAAAGATAGCAGGGAAATGAGAGAGGAGAGAAAAACAAGAAGAGGGAATAACTGGTATTATTAATATCAGCTATAGGTTGGCAAGTTTGCCAAAGGTTCTCTCACTCTGTTGAAAGTCAACTACTCACAAAGGGGCTTTTCAATTTACTTACCATTTGATGAACTTTAAAACTAAGAACAGAGCTGAGACTAGGAGGAGGTAAGAGATGCACCTGCCTCTGGCTGCCAAATTTAAGAGGACACCAAAAATCAAAATTAATTTAAAACATGATCAATATTATTGATTTTTCTTTTGGCTCACAGTCTAATATGGCTCTATGGGGCACTGTTACTGATCCTGTCTTGATTTTAAATTTTGACATTTTGTTTCCCATACATTTTTTGCATCAGTGTTGGTTTTAAAAAATAATATTAAAATATTATTTAATTACCAAGCTTTTTGGTATTTCTTTAAATTATGCAACCAAGGTGGGTGCCTCGCTTTAGTTGCCCTAGTCCCTACTCTGCTACAGAAAAATGATTTGAGGCACTTCCTTCTGAATTCATGATACATTTTTAGTCTTTCTAAATGAATGGTGTAGGTCTAGAAAGCATTTTTGAAATAGTGCTTTCCTTGATGTGCCCTAATGGATGGACAATGGTTTAGTTAAGGAAAATATTGTCATTCACTTCTCACGTAAGTCACCGGATGGCTGTCAGGAAAGCAGGTGTTCAGCCAATAGGAAAGTTTGATGAAGAGAAACATCTCTGATAGTGTACAGATAATTTAAGGCAGACAATTTCATGTCACTAATAGAGAATGTTAAGTGAACAAAGTAGATTAAGAGATATGTGAAGTACATTAAGGAATATGTGATGTCTAATGCCACAAATTAGTCATATCTTGTTTGTAAGTTTTTTAAACCTGGCTAACTGTATTTGGTCTTCTAAAGAGGGAATTTATTTAGTCAATCTATTGGCATTGTAAAAGAAAATGGGTGTATTTTGACATAGTTTATAAGTGGTCAAGATTGTGCAAGTTAAGGTGAAAATATCTCTCAATGTTTACTTAGTTGATGCCTGGGAATAAATAAATACAATACCTGCAATTTATTTAAATTTTTTTTCTTTTTATCAAGTTCATAATTATGTTACGTGATTAAAATACACAGAATCCTAGTTTTAAAAGCAAAATAATTTACAAAACAGAGAAAAGAAATGGAGTATTTCTATTGCCTTAAGAGAGACCATTTACAAAACAGTAACAATTCAAGTAACTCTTTTGTAATTTACCTGAGCCACAAGTAAAGTAGCATGAATTAATATTTTATATCCAGTTTGGCAAACTTTCTGTAAAGGGGCAGGTAGTTAATATTGTGAACTTTTTAGGCCATATGGTCTCTGTCTCGACTACTCAACCCCAACATTATAACAGAAAAATACCCAGAGGCAATAGTAAACAAATGAGCATGCTGTATTCCAATAAAACTATATTTGCAAAAACAGGCAATGGATTGGGTTTGGTCTTCAGGCCATAGTTTGCTTACCTTTCTGTTAGATACCTCTATGTACTTCATTGAAAACTATGAACTGGATTTTCTACAATAGTGGACTGAGTATTCAATCCATCGTCCAGACAAAAATGAACTTTCATGACTGTTGACTATGGAACGGTTGCTATGTGGAAACCCGATCTTATCTCTTATTTTTTATCCAGCACTGTTATTTAATGTTAAATGTTATTACTAGGTAGGCATGCTATCTCTGTTCTACCAGTATTTCTCCCTCTCATAAATTCTTTAAAAAGTCCTGAAAATTTTACTTTATCGAAGGCCATGAAGCTTAAGCATATTTCTACATGACAGCAGATTGCTTTATTGGCAGTAATGACTACTTTTTAATGGGTCAGTGACTCAACTAAAACCACAAAATCGAGGTGGCCTAAGGTGGAAAGTTGGCTAACTAGGTATTTGGTTTTCAGTTGTAGTAAGACATCTTCCCAATTTAAGGAGAATTTACTATTGCTGTAGGAGCAGAGGTTAAGTGGTGCTGAAATCGCACTATTTTAAAAATAGGGCTGTATATTTGAAAATGCTGTTCTAAAAGAAATAGCACTTTTCTCCATGCATTTAGCAATATCTTTGCTGTTTATTTCAATTAATGGTTACTTGGATATTAGATATTATAAATGATAAGCAAGACATTTAAAAATCAATGCAAACTATGCTTTATTTAGTAACTATCTTGTGAAAAAATATTAATAAGATAATAGAACAAAATACTAGAATATCCATGGTTTGTCATTCTAAAGATTGTTGTAGAGATGACATACATGTGAATTAAAATTGCTAGGACTATGAGATGATAGCATAGCCATGTCTTTGCAAAGTCCATAGCTAACCCCACAGTTACATCTTGGATAAGGGCAAGACAACTAAGAATCTGAGCAAAAGCAGTTTTATCAATCACATGACTCAAACTAACATTAATAGCCAACTTTCTAACTTTATAATTAAGTGGGAGTGTTGGTATCTCGCAGGTTGCGTGTAAGTGTAAATACAATGAGTTAAAGTGGATGGTTTTATTTTTTAATCCTTTGGTTACATTTTGGCTTCACCTCTTATGGAATAAACTTTTATCTCCGAACTTCTCTTTCGTGGCCAGGATTAGGGTGAGGCACCGCAGATGCATAAGTCAAGGAGACTTGCACTTGTGGAACCTTAAGAACAAGTGCCTTCCTGAATTTTGTGGCCTCCAGCCTCTCTCACTCACTCTATTCTCAGTCCTCTCTTTTCTTATTTCCTCCTGATAGTATGTTGAGAGAACAACTGTGACAATTTATGTCTGCAAGGCAATTTTAGCTTCTGAGAAGAAATGTGTTGCAGTAATATCATATAGAATCAACTATACTGCATCACAATATTTTGGACTTAAAATATTCAATTTATTTGAGAATTAACTAGATATAAATAATATATAGTTCAGATAAAATTTTCCTGCTTATGTGGATAAATTAGCATGGCTTCTTCAGAAATATCTCAACATATGAGAAATTTCCTGATCTTTCACATTTAATCGCATGCTTTAGCCAGATTTTTTATTGATCTTCTATATTTCTCAATTTTATTAAAATGCCTCCTCAAATAAATTCATATTTTTGCTTTCTTCTTCTTCCTATTTGCATACTACATACATTGGAGAGAAGGAGTAAAAGAAAAGAAACAGTGACTGAGCCTTATGCTTACTGACCCCTGAGCTAAATATTATTAATCTAATAATAGATCTAATAATATATCCAATGATCGCATTTCTAAAATGCCATGTTTTATACTTTTCCCTATAAATATAAACCTTAAGAGGCAGAGTTCACAATAATAATGCAAGCATTATTAGTAACTCTTGCAAGCATTTTAGTAACTAAGGTGTTTTTATAATTTTTATATAGATGTGTGTGTATGTATATGTATGTGTGTATGTACGTATGTATAAAACCTAAATATCCCCGAGCAAATCTGGCATTGGTTTAATCTAGTTTTAGTTCAAGAGTAGAGGACTCTTTGTCTTTTTGCCATCAGAACTTAATCACAAGTTTCTTACTTGATTTCTGTGTTTACTGTCTTCTTAGGATAAATAAAACAGAGACCACTCAAATACAGCATTTGCGTTGCAGCCAAAGTTGTTCATTTTTGGCTCAAAATGATTGATTCAGTTTGAATCAAACCAGGAGCAGTCTGCATAAAGCAAATCTTATTCCCCAGTCACCTAATAGAACATACTATCAATTTTCTTTGTAAAATTTATTTTGCAAGAGAAAAGACTGAACAACACAATAATGAGCATATATGTATTTCCTTCCCTTGAAACCCAGAGAGGCCAAGGACATAGAGCTAATAATTAGTGGCAAAACAAATGCAACCACAACTCTCTTTGACACTAAAAATCAAGCAAATTCAATGATGCTATTTAGGGGGTTCACCGAATTTATTTTTATATTTATTTTTGGCTCGCCTCAATTTTGCTAATTGTGATAAAATACATATCACATAAAATTTACCACCCTAACAATTTTTAAGTGTATAATTCAGTTGCATTATGAACATTCACATTGTTTCACTACCATAGTACTCTTTTCATCTTGTAAAACAAAATTTCTGTACCTATTAAGTAATAATTCCCCATTCTTTTCTACCCCCAGCTCCTGACAACCAACATTCCACTTTATGTCTCTATGAATTTGACAACTGTAGGTACCTTATGTAAATGGAATAACAGTATTTGTCTTCTTGAGACTGGCTTATTTCACCTTAGATAATATCCTCAAGGTTCATCCATGTTGAAGCATGTGTCAATATCCTTCATTTTTAAAGCTGAATAATATTTCATTTATGTATATAGCACATTTTATCCATTTATCCATCCATGAACGATTGGGTTGCTTTCACATTTTCACTGTATTTATCTATGTTCTTGCCATAGAGGTAGCAGCTGCTGTTTGTTAGAGCTTCAATGGATTCTTTGCTGCACTTACTCTTTAAAGTAACATTCCAATTTAACAACGAATACTTAATCTCAACAAACCGAAAATGAAGTGATGGATTGGTATGACACCCATGGAATTACTTTGTATGGTTTAGATAACTGACAGAGTATTCGTTTGGGAGTAAGTTGAAATGTCTCAGAGAAAGAAAATAAACATCATAGTCACTGTTGTGTGTGTAGGAAAGCAGTACATGCTTCCATTTAACTACAAAAACAAGGGCCCGACCCCGTGGCTCATGCCGCGGGTTCGGATCCTATATAGGAATGGCCGGTGCATTCACTGGCTGAGCGTGGTGTAGACCACACTGTGCCAAGGGTAGCGATCCCCTTACCGGCCAGAAAAAAAAAAAAAAAAGATGCTTATACCTCATGGAAGCAGTGTTTCAAAGAATCTTGGAGATTTTTGTCATAATACATATTATACATAAATTTTTATCTTACTTTTTTTTTTTTTTTGGCTTCCTGGCAAACCTGTACAGGTGAACACATTATGATATAGGTAGCGTTAAGGAAAACCCAGTGGGAAGGATGAAGTAAATGACAGAAGGGCATTTTAAATCAAAACAAACACAGCAAATATTTTCTAGAAATCACTTCGTAGTTTTATAATGAAATACTTTCTTTAATAAGTTATTGAGGTCATTTTCTTCCCTTAAATAAAATTATTTGTTGACTCTTAAAGTACTTTACATAACATGTGATTTGAGTGTTTTTATGCTTTTTTACTTAGGATGTCTGCCAGAACCCTTGACCCACCCTGATTCAATTGCACAGATTCTGACTTTTTAATTTTAATTGAAGATGGCCATAATCCTTCGTTTGTTACTCCATTATGCTTTGCAAAGCTCTAACACCCTTCACTCTTAATATTTCATATTTAGAAGTGTCAGGGAAGCTAACAGTGAATACTTCTCTGAAAATTCAGTAAAATTGGTAAAATATGAAGGAGTCTACTGGGATAACTTTCCACAGGTGAGCTTGAATTATAACAATAGCAGTGTTTGGATACAGCTGAGCAAGTAATAATAAGGCTTTTTCTTGCATGTGAGATACATGTAGGAAGAAAACTTAATTTGTTGGGTTGTGCTAGAGAATTCCATTAAGGATGGAGGTGCAAAGGAAATGAGAAGCAAATCAAGGAATGAAATGGTATATTTCATTAGAAAAGTGATAGTTAATGTATGCTTGCTTCTGGGGATAATAGAAAGACAGAGCCCTTGGAATGAATTAAAGGGAATAGCCTAAATTTACAAAAGTAAGAAAAGTTAACTGAGGATGTTCATGTTATGATGAAGTCCATGGTAGAGGTAGAGGTAATTTTAAAAACTATAAATTATACTATGAAAAATAATGCTAGAATTTACTTTTAGTGTCTTTGTCCCAAACTGGTATATTTTCCCTTTTAAAAATTAGAATTCAGGCCATGAAATTTATCATGCTAAAATTACAAACAAAATTGAATTATCTCCTGGTTTTGACTTTTACTTTGCAGAATAAACTGTTATCACAAAGCCGATTCATGGCTTTGTAAAAGTATTTTTACTGGGCAGTTTGTGTGTTTGTATTTAATTTCCACCCTGAGATCTGTCTTCTTTTCATGAGGAACTGGGTCATGGGACTGTGTGTTTGAAAAGACATTTAAAACATGTGTATACCACTTTTGGAGAAAAAAAAATAGCTTCTCAGATTTGGACCACACATTCTTAGTACAGAAACTGAAGAGAATGTTTCCATTTACCTCTCACACTATCATGTCTTTCTGTGTTTCTAATTTTTATTTCCTTCATTCTTCTACTTCCACCCCTTTTAGGTAGTTAAACAAACCTTTAAATCTGGTGGAAAAAAAAATGTTAGCTTCATTAAGTTTATTCCAAGTTCACAAGGATTATATTTATTTAAAATAATGCAACATTCAGAATTGACAAATTGCTTCTGCCATTTAATATATCCAATAATATCCAAATTTAGTGAGTGTTGGCTGATGGGTTCACAGCATTGCATTCAGAATTATTAGGATCGAAATAACTGCACCTGGCTTTCCCAGTGCTCATAGGGGCAGACATTATGGTTGGTGTGACAAAATATGCATATATTAAACCATCTGTGTGAATTTATATTGATATTCCAATGCATAAAATGATTTTATACTGATAGTCTAATGTATAAAATAGTAGTTCTGTTCTTTTCAACAGAACAGAATACAGTAAATATATATTTATTAATTATGGATCAACAAAAGGTAGAAAAAATTCAGAAAAGGAAAGATTAATGTCAATGTCCTCAGGGAAATATTCACTTAGGCCTTTGGACTTGAGCTTAACTTTGAGGTTGGAAGAACATGGCTAAAAGGAGGAAGGAAATATTTCAGTGGATTATATCAGCAAAGCGATCGCCCTAGACCAAGTAGAATCGCATTAACCTGTTAGGCTCACCATTACATATCTTGCATTAGTGGGCTTTCTTTTCTTTTTTTAGTTTGTTATTGTTGAGTCCCTGGCAGCTGAATTCCCAGAGGAGATTTCACATCTGCTTGTCATATAAACTTCAGCTCTGGTCTAGTGAGGATTAAAGCCTTCCCAAGATCCTGACCAAGCAGCATTTCTGCTAGTTTATTTGACATAGCACTACATCACGGTGATGCTGGCTCCATCCCCATTCACTGCTCGTCATAAATCCATAGCACGCAACAAGGTCAGCCAAGTAGTAGATGCAGGGCCTGCCAGAGGTGCTGACAGCTCCATCTTTTCTGAGGGAAGGGGAATGCTGGGTCCGAAAATTTGGATGTAATCCTGGCACAGGAGTCAAAAACACTATCATACAGAAGGATGTGATAATTATTATGGACTATGTTACTATAATTCTTAAATCTATCTCCAGAGATGAATCTTTTTTTATTGAAACATAATTGATTATACATACTTATAGGGTACAGTGTTGACTATCAATACCTATGTATGGTATGTGATGATCAAACCAGGATAATAAGCATATTCATCATTACAAAACATAATCATTCTTTGTTTCCATTAACTAATTTCTAGCTAACTCACCTCCCTCCCTTTCCCCCATCCTACCTCTAGTAACCACAGTTCTGTTTTCTCTGTCTGAAAATTCAATTATTGTGATACTTTTTTCTTCTTTCTTTCCTTCCTTCCTTACCTCTCATTTATAAGTGAGGACATGCAGTATTTCTCTTGCTGTGCCTGGCTTATTTCACTTAACATAACCTTTTCCAATTTCATCCAGGTTGCTGCAAATAGTTGATTTTCATTCTTTTTTATGGCTGAGTAGTATTCCATGGCGTATATATGTCACATTTTCCTTATCCAGTTGTCTATCGATAGACATTTATGTTGGTTCCGTATCTTGACTTTCATAAGTAGAGCTGCAATAAACATAGGAATGCAGGTATCTCTTTGACATGATGATTTCCATTTTGTGGGGGTATATACCCAGTAGTGGGATTGCTGGATCACATGGTAGTTCTATCTATAGTTGTTTGAGAAACCTCCATATTGTTTTCCATAATGGTTGCACTCATTTACAATTCCACCAATAGCAGAGAAGAGTTCATCTTTCTCCACATCTCACTAGTATTTGTTATTCTCTGTCTTTTTGATACAGCCAATGTAAATGGGTGAGATGATATCTCCATGTGCTTTTGATTTGCATTTCCCTGATGATTAATGCTGTTGAGCATTTTTTCATGTACCTGTTGGCCATGCATATATCTTCCTTTGAGAAATGTCTATTCAGCTCCTTTGCCCATTTTTTAATTGGATTATTTATTTTTCTGTTAAAATTGTTTGAATTCCTTGTATATTCTGGGTACTAATTCCCTGCCAGATGTGTAATTTGCTAATATTTTCTCCCATTCTGTAGATTATCTTTTCATCTGTTGATTGTTTCCTTTGCTGTGCAGAAGCTTTTTAGTTTCATATAATCCCATTTTTTTTTCTTTTTTTGCTTGTGATTTTAGGGTCTTTTTCTTAAAGTCTTTACTCAGTACTATATCCTGAAGTGTCTCCCCTATGTTCTCCTAGAAGTATAAAAGTTTCAAGACTTATTTATATTTAAGGCTTTAACAAACTTTGAGTTGATTTTGGTATATGGTAAGAGGTATGGGTCTAGTTACAGTGGGTATCCAGTTTTCCCAGCACCATTTATTGAAGAGGCTGTCCTTTCCCCAATGTATTTTCTTGATGTCTTCATCAAAGATCAGTTGGCTAAGTATATGGATTGATTCTGGGTTCTCTATTCTGTTCCATCTGTTCATGTGTCTGTTTTTATACCGGTACCATGCTGTTTTGGTTATTATAGATTTGTAGTATAATTTTAAGAGAGGTAGTGCAATGCGTCCAGCTTTATTTTTTATTTATTTTTCCCCTCATGCTTGCTTTTGCTATTCAGGGTCTTTTGTTGTTCTATGTGACTGCTAGGATTGTTTTCTCTATTTCTGTGAAGAATGTCATTGGTATATTGATGGAGATCACATTGAATCTGTAGAATGCTTTGGGTAGTATGGACATTTTTACAATGTTAATTTATCCCATCTGTGAACACAGAATGTCTTTCCATCTTTTTGATATCCTCTTTAATTTCTTTCAGCAGTGATTTGTAGTTCTCAATGTAGAAACCTTTCACTGCCTTGGTTAAATTTATTCCTAGGCATTTTATTTATTTATTTATTTATTTTGGGTAGCTATTGTGAATTGGCTTGCTTTCTTGATTTCTTTTGCTGTTGTTTTTTTGTTGGAGTATAAAGATGCTACTGACTTTGGCTTATTGGTTTTGTATCCTGCAACTTTACTGAATTTGTTTATCAGCTCTAAGAGTTTTTTGGTAATCTTTAGACTTTTCTATGTACAAGATCATGTCATCTGCAAACATGGACAATTTGAATTCATTTTTTCTGATTTGGATGCCCTTTATTTCTTTCTCTTGTCTGATTGTTCTGCCTAGTACTTCCAATGCAATGTTAAATAGGAGTGGTGAGAATAGGAATCCTTGTCTTGTTCCTGTTCTTAAAGGAAAAACTCTGAGGTTTTCCTTATACAGGATGATATTAGAAGTATGTGGTTTTTATGATTTTCAGATTCTTTCACTCTACACTTAATTTATTGAGAGTGTTTATCATGAAGGGATGTTGAATTTTGTCAAATGCCTTTTCTGCTTCTATTGAGATAATCATATAGTTTTTGTCCTTGATTTTGTTGATGTGATGTATCATATTTATTGATTTGTGTATGTTGAACTATCCTTGCATCCCTGGGATGAATCTCACTTGATCATGATGTATAATCTTTTTGATGTGCTGTTGTATTCTGTTTGCTAATATTTTGCTGAGGATTATTGCATCTATGTTCACCAAGGATATTGGCCCATAGTTTTCTTTCTTGTTATATCTTTGTCTGATTTTGGTATCAGGGTGATGCTGACCTCATAGAATGAGTTTGGAAGAATAGCCTGTATTTAAACTTTTTTGGAACAGTTTGAGGGTATTTGTATTAATTTTTCTTTATGGTTTGGTAGAATTCAGAAGTGAAGCCATCTGGTCCTGGGCTTTTCTTTGTTAGGAGACTGCTGGTTACTATTTTAGTCTCATTGCTCACTATTGATCTGTTCACGTTTTCTGTTTCTTCTTGGTTCAGTCTTGATCATTCGTATGTGCCCAGAAATTTACTCATTTCCTCCATGTTTTCAAATTTTTTGGCATATAGTTGTTCTCTAATGATTCTTTGTATTTCTGTGGTATTGGTTGTGATGTCTCCTCTTTCATTTCTGATTTTTGTTATTTGTGCCTTTTCTTTTCATAGTTAGTCTGCCTAATGGTTTGTCTATTTTGTTTATCTTCTCAAAAAAACAACTTTTTGTTTCATCGATATTTTTTATTTTGGGGGATCTCTATTTCATTTAGTTCTGCTCTCATCATAATTATCTCTTTCCATCTGCTAATTTTGTGATTGGATTTTTCTTGTTTTTCTAATTCTTTGAGATGTAGCATTAGGTTCTTTATTTTAAGTCTCTCTATTCTTTTGATGTAAGCATTTACTGTAATCAACTCTCTTAGTACTGCGTTGGAAGTATCCCATAGGTTCTGGCATGATGTGTCTTTATTTTCATTAGTTTCAAGAAATGTTTTGGTTTCCTGTTTAATTTCTTCCTTGACCAATAGGTAGTTCAGGAGCATGTTGTTAAATTTCCATGTATTTGCATAGTTTCCAAAGTTTCACTTGTTATTGATTTCTAGTTTTAATTGGTTGTGGTCTGAAAATATAGTTGTAATGATTTCAATTTTTTTAACTTTGTTGAGACTTGATTTGTGATCTCACATGGGGACTATCCTGGAGTATGTGTCATGTGCTGATGAAGAAGAATCTTGTGATGTCCCTTCTTAAAGGTTTTGGAAGTTCTGGTAGGGAGAAGAAGCTGTAATTGAAATGGGCATGAATGGCAAGAGGAAAATAAGTCCAGAAAGTCATGCAGAATTATGTGTATTTGTTAGATATCTGATAGTTACCTTGGACTTCAGTTTTCTTTAGGCCAAGGTGGTAGATTTGTTTTAAGAATACCCATTTCTTATACAATTGTGGCTTTAGGATCTCTTCTGGCTCTGTCTCTTCTGGTTAATTTTTATTTTAAAATGAATTATTTCACTGCTCAAATATAACAAATTATATTAAAATAGAGAAAAATGAAATTGTGAAATGTCTTCTAAATAAAAATATTTTATTAATACCAGAGTTAAGAATCTTCTTTCCTCAAAACCTAACAAAATAAATTTAAAAATATGCCTTTTTCAAAACTAATTTAAAACATTTCCCAGCAATAACCGAGTAAGGAAAAGAGACCAATGCCACTTCAAAAAGTCAAGGAAAGAGAAGATTCTACCATAGCTCAAGTTGCCCTTATCACTGGCTTTACCCACAAAGCTGGGGTGAGGAGTGAGAGCAGGATAATGTAATCTGAAGAATTAGTGAGTGAACTAAAGAGACTGAGTAGGAAGACAGAAAATTATGAAGCAAAAAATAACCCACAACAGGACAAACACTTAACTGTTACCACTGGATCTTAGTCAGGCTTTGCTTGCTAGGCATGACACTTGTCACAGGGCCCCACATTTAAAAAAAAAACCCCATGCTTGTTTCAATTATCTGCTGTCAAGTCTTAAAACTCTTAACAATTTTTGAACAAGAGGCTCTGTATTTTCATTTCACACTGTGTGCCAGCACTGCTCTCTGTGGAAAAAAACTGACATCTTGTCTCAGTAGGTTGGAAGAAAAATCCTAGATAAGGAACTAGTCACCCTATAACATATATTAAAATCATCTGGAGAGCTTTTAAAAATTGCAATGAGCAGCCCACATTCCAGGAGAATTCGATAAGAGTCTTGGCAGAGGTGGTTGCAGGGTGATGATGTTGAGTAGGACAAGGCACCAGTATTTTTAAAAGTTCCCCAGGTGACTACAATGTGCAGCCAAGAGTAACAACCACTGAAGGGAAGCAGAATAAACACACACACATGGAACCTGAAGGTACAGGCACATTGAGGTCTGAGTGAAGTACCCAGACTCATCTGTGAATTGCTATTGATGGGTTCTTATTCTTTGCCTTTCCCTGTTTGGCCTGGAAATTGTTATTGGTGGAAAAGAATGAGAAAGGGACTTGAATGTCCGGGATGATTCTATAGGACAGAAGCCTTGTCTTAAGAGCTCTGCTCTGAATTGGAGGGAGAGGACTCCATCTAGTAAGGAAAATGAAAAATGATCAGGCTCCCTCAGCTCTTCGGAATCTTGCAAAGCATGACCCAGCCTGTTTGATGTAGACATTTTGACTGTGCATGTGCGCCCAGGTGTTCCTTGGCTATTGTTTGATGTAACTGCACACGTGTGCTCAGGTGTTCCCTTGGTTATCTGACTTTCACCCAGGTATTCCTGGTTATCTGACTTAAGTATAAAGGACAAACAGTTCTGATCCACAATGCTCCTGGGGATGCCCCCAGAAGGCTGCCAGGCGGCTGCTACTGCTACTGAGGAAGCTGCTGCTGCTGAGGAGGCTAGGGGCTGAGCTCGCATTCGAATAAAGTATGTCAACCTTGCCAGTAGCTCCCAGGATCTTTCCTGTTACCAGGCTCACAATCTGCATATGAGGGGTCTGTGACCCAGCCTGTAAAGCTAGGGTTAGGGCTCTCAGACCCCTTGAGTCTGTTGCACAGACTGAGTGCACACCACACTCACACGCAGGTCTACGAGCTAGATAATAGGAAAAAGGTCCTGGGAGCAGGGGGTAAAAAATTAGTAGGCTTTATTCAGAGCTAGGAGCAGCCATCCTAGTGGCTTCTCTGAGAGTTCTGAGAAGTACTGTGGATCAGACCTGTTAGTCCTTTATACTTAGGTCCATAACCCTGGACACCTGGGTGCCCATAAGCAATTACATTAAGTAGTAACAAGGAACACCTGAGGATATTTACAGCAAATGCTCAGCAACATTCTGAGCATTTGAGGGGCCCTGACCATTTTCCTATATTTTCCCAACACAGCTTGACACATCTCATGCCCCACCACCAATGTGTAGGGAGAACCCTGGTATAGGATATTTAACATCTTATTGGAGACGGCAGAACCTGCATCATTCCACATATGCCCCCAGCTGAAATCTATTGGGAATAGCAGCTATCAAACTCCACCTTATATAGGTAATTATAGATTTCCAATTATAGATTCCCTACCTTACTAGTCTGATTATAAACTAACTCTAATTATAGGAGTGGAACTAGAATAGGTATTTCCCCCTTTTAATCAGTATTTCTATACACTGAGCTAGAGATGTAAATTATAAATTATAAGCTAAATATAAATTGTAACTTATAGGTTAAATATATGTTTTAATGCTCCTTTGTTGATAGGGTTGGGGAGAGAATCACATAGTCTCTAGACAAATAGGAGTTTTTAGGGTTACAGATTTTCAACATTTCAGGGAAGGCAGAACAACTGTGAAAGCAGAGAGAGAGGGTGGTTGTGTTCTAAAAATCTATGAGTCACCAAGAAAACTGGATCTTTCCTTCTTTGAGGAGAAAAAATACTTTCATTAGAGAATTTTAGCAGATGTGACAGTAGCAATTTGAACTAATCCAATGTACTTTTCTCTTTTGTTTCCGGGAAAGATGGCCATTGGGCTGTCTCTTTGGGGGGTTAACTTAGTTTAGTTATGGCTCTTATTGCATGTGGCCAGGCCTTCTGGGATTGGATAGTCTTAGCCTTGTTATCAAACCTCATTAAACTTATCAAACCTTATTAAACTAAAATATGTCAGTCTTTTACTTCAAACATAGCATTGATGCTTACACTCAAGTGCTAGAAATGTCACCAAGTTTCCTCAATCAGTTTTTAGCCTTTAAATACTTTAGATCAGCCTAATCAAAGAAAGAAATTCTTAATACAAAATGTCATTGAGACTTTGGGTTCCTTAAATTATGGTAAACTAGTGCCGATCTGTATTTCCCCTTGAGTAATTCCTATCATGCACGCCATGCAGAAGAGCTAAGGAGGCTCATGAATTTGTTAAACTTTTGTAAAAACTGAGGAAACACCAGAGTGAGAAATACAAGATGCCATCCAGGAGTGTAATGAGGGTGGGGGAGAGGTTTTTAGTTGTGCCCTGGTCTCCTATCATTGACTTTTGTGGATTGATGCCACAATATGTGCTCCCCAAAAGCAGGGGTGGGGGGTGGGGGAAGCAGCATATAGCTCAGGACTGGCCAGAAGTAGTGGGTAACATAAGGATTATTCTAGAACGCTCCAGCTGATGTGGGGAGTTAACAACACAGCACAAGAGATAGTGATTATCCCATGAAAAAGTAAGAGTGTCAGCATTCTGTGCCTTGAGAAATAACAACCCCATGTTCATCCAAACTTTTCAGGCTAGAACTTAAACATTGATCTCTCTAAACAGATTCACATTACCAGGTTAATAAGGCCAAAGCCCTAGGAAAAAGTGAGCTCAGAGAGAAACATTAAAAGGTGTATTAGAACAGCAACCACTATAAGAGAAAAACAATAAAATAATTTTATTTTTAGCCATGCATGTAGAGTTTTAGGACCAGACAGATGAAATATAGAAGATGATATTGGAAACATGAATTAGGAAATATAAGACATTAAAAGTACTGACTGCAAATATGGGGTCTGAAAAATAATATAGTTGATAAAAAACACAACAATTGAGTTGAATTACAGAATGAATGCAGCTGAAGAACAGACCTGTAAACTAAGCAAGAATGTCAAGAAATTCTCTCATATCAGTCAATGCGGCATGACCAGGTGGGATTTATTCCAGGAGCACAAGTATTATACAAAATTAAGAAGTGTACAGTTCACCATATTATATCCAAATGTAAACTCCATATAATTTTCTCCATAAATACTGAAAAAGAATTTGATAAAATTTAATACATTCTTGATTTTTAAATGATTGTATAAAATTAAAACTGATGTATGAGAGTACACACACACACAAAAACCGGGGGGGGGGGGAGAAGATATAACAACCACAACTACTTGGAGTTGATACCACAAGCAAACAGAAAGGACATTGTTGGGGGGGAGGGGGGGGAGGGAGAAGGGAGGGAGGTTTTGGTGATGGGGAGCAATAATCAGCCACAATGTATATCGACAAAATAAAACTTAAAAAAAAAAAAAAAAAAGCTGATGAATATTTCCTTAACATAATAAAATATTTATCTTGACTTAAAAGCCACACCTTAGTGGAGAAGAACTGAGAGTATTCATGCTCTAACTGTGAAAAAGACAAAAATTTCCCTTATCACCATTACTACTTAACATTTTATTTTTGGTGTTAGCCAACACAACTAGGCAGGATAAATATGTTAGAAAAATAAGAGTTGTGGGACAAACTAATCATAAAATTAACTTATATAAATTAACAATCTGCATATATAAAAGCCTCTAGCTAGAAAATATATTGAAATAGGAGACCTTATTTGAAACAGCAAAATAAAATATCTATGATTAAACTTAACAAGAAATGTGTAAAATCTTTATGAGAAAAATTAAATGCTTCTGGAAGAACCAAAAGTGGACTTGAAAAATAAAAATGCTTTTAATGTTTTTGGATATGTAGATTTAACATAAAAAAGATGTCAATTGTCCATAAGTTAATTTATAAATGTATTGTAACCCTGATAAATGTACCAAGAGAGTTATTTATTTTTTTCCCCTTGAGTTGTTCAAGCTATTTTTAAAGTTCATATGGGAAAATAATCAAACAACATGAGTCAGAAAAACCCTAAAAATTAGGAGCAATGAAGGAACATTAGTTTTTCTAGATATCAAAACCTGCAAAAAACTTTAAGTAGTGAAATTTTATGACTTTGGCACTTGTGGAGACATAAAAACAAGTAGGTAAAACAGAAAATCCTGAAATAAACATACACAAATTTGCAAACTTAGTATAAAAGTGTCAGTAAGATAATATGGACGTTTTAAAAGATTGTGTTGCTAGGGCTGACCAGTTGCTCAGGTGGTTACTGTGTGACATCATAATACCCAGATCAAGGGTTCAAATACCTGGATGGACCAGTCACCAAAACAAACAAACAAACAAAAAATGCTGGAATAACTGAGTAGCAATTTATTTTATCCAACAGCACCAAAGTTTTAAATGTAAAAATGTCAATCTATAAAAATACTAGAGAAAATGTGGGTAAATGCCTACAAAGCCTTGGAGTGGGGAAGTTGATTCTTACTGCTGCTATTCAAAATCTACAAGTGATAAAATAAAATATTGATAAATTTGATCACATATATACAAAAGCATCTGCATAGTGAAAGGAGAAACTTATATAAGCAATTTCAAAATGCAAGTGACAAACCGAGAAAAAATGATTATAACTTATATCAATGAAAAAGGACTATTCCCCTTTTTATATTAGAAGGTTAGAGGCTCCTAGAAATTTATTTTTAAAAAAGATGAACAACTCAGTAGAAAAAAGGGCAGAGGACACATGGTTTGACAGTTCAAAGAAAAATAAATAAAAAGACCCTTAAATATTTCAAGAGAGGCTTAACATTACACCCCTCCAACTAGAAAAATACAAAAGTTTAACAATATGTTGCAGAGAATCTGAGAGGAGAGCTGAAACTACATAATTTGCTGTTGGGAGTGCAGTATGTTATAACCCCAGAAGGGGAATTTGGCACTATCTACAAAATTATTGATATATTACTCTTTTACTCTGCAATCCCCTCATGGGACACTATTGTACAGATAAAACTGCACGTGGGCAAATATAAGAAATGGCATAGATCTCAGGTTATTCATTTAGGCATTGTTTGTAACACAAAAATTAGGGAGAGAACACAAGAATCCAGCAATAGGGAATTGGTTAAATAAACTATAACGTACAATCACCAATTTTTTGAAAACGGAGAAAGATTTCTAAGTATTGCTCTGGAGAGACTGCCAGGCCACACTGTTTGAAATGGTTACTTCAAGGGAGGGTGGAAAAAAGTAATGGCTTAGACATCAGTGAGAAAAAGGCTTCTCAGGAAATATTTTTAAATATTATTTTGATTTTTGTACTATGTAAATAAGATAAATAGGATACCTATTCAAAAAATAATTAAAATAAAAGTATAGAAAAAATAACGACTTTGTGAACAATTCAATGAACGTGGTTGAGGATAAATCATTTACATTTCTGAGATATTCTGTGTTTAAAGTCATATCCAGGAGGACAGTGAAGTTTCTACGGATGCTGTTTGGTTTGGTGCAGATGACACTTTTGAGAGTAAGCATTTGAGGGGGGATCACTGATAGTAATAAAAAGGAGGACAGTTTTCACAAGAAGTTGATATAATAATAGTCTGAATGAATCTGGGCCGCTAGCAGACAAGGACTTAATGTTTCAACCTGGAGGACATTCAGATGAAGAGAAAAAGCAAACCACACTCAGGAGTCCACAGGGGAAGCAGTGTCCCTGGTAACTTCAAAGTGGTGGACAGGAAACACTGAGAAGCAGTTGAGGAAACAGAGGGAGTTGGTGGTAATGGAGCATTCCAGAAGGCAGAGCAGGGTGAGGAAAAAGCAAGTAGAGTGCACTATGAGGACGCTGAATGGTGCATGGTAGAGTGAGATACAAGACTATAGAAAGGTATTTTGGACTTAGTCTTCTCCTGGATTTTGTAATAGCCCTCCAAAGCTGAGGGTTATCCTAGATCTAACAGTGATTGGTGAGAAGTGTGTGGAGAGAGAGGAAGGACAATCATTTCTCCCAGGCATGTATGCTACCTTCCCTGTGTCAGTTTGGAGTGTAATTTAATCAAGGGCTTTCACTTCAAAGATCTTCTCAGTGTGTGCTGGTCACAGAGCTGCTGCGCTCTTAGTGATATTATTAATGAAAATGAAAAAGTTAGAGGCAGAAAATATTTTCATGAGGTAAAATAGAGGTCTGTGTTTGTTTTGGCATTGCTGAACTTTACCTCGTCCCTGTGGTCCTGAAAAACAGTTCTGGTTAAGAAATTCGCTACCTTTCTGTGTACCAGGAAACAGTTGCTGCAAAGAACCACACTTATCCATATGACTTAGATAACTCTAGCAATGACCTCCTTGATTACCTGTGACAAGGCCAGACACAGGCACTCTAAATCCCCATTCTTTGTCTAAAAACTGATTAGCTGAACTGTTTGTTCTTGCTGACCAATCTGAACAAAATGCCTGCTAATGTGACTTAACCAAAATTTAGTCAGGCTTCTCTCCTCCCCTCTAAATTTTGACTTGCTCCTAAGGTTACAAAAGCATTGGAAGAAGGAACAACTCTTCCTTAATGGACCCTCTGGTGAATTGGGACCACAAAGAAAAACATTTTCTGTTCACCTGTCTGATCATGCCACCTACTTATCCCGCTCCCCAACACCTGGTTCTTTTTAGTCTAGTTGATTCCTCCTTACAAAAGGAAAGCCCTTTCTTTCTGAACTTTAAGGCACTTGCAAATCTTCTGGTTGAAGTGTTTTCTCTATAGCCATAGTCCCACTGAATAAAGCCTTTGTTTATTAATGTCCAGACTCACATGTTTTCTTTGACTGTTTATATATGTTGTTGTTCTGCATATTGACATTTGTGGTGGTGCCTGATCACCTAAATTGAAACTTAAAGAGGGAACAGAGCTGTGAGAGAGCTGGAGACATAAATTTGAGATCTGTCTGCATGGAGGTGACAGCTGGAGTAATGAAGTAAATAAGAGTCTACAGAAGAGCTTTCAAGGAGAGAGAAATAGAGATTGGGCTAGAAGCTTTAGACATATTGACAATTTTCGGAAAATTAAGAAATGGTAACAGAGGGAAAGCAATAGAGTAAGAAATACGTTTTTTTCTTTTTTTTGTTTTAGTCAAATGATTAACACCATGAATCAAATAACTACACTTACTATGAAGAAATCCTTAAAAAGTAGCACGATGCAGTGGAAACAGCAATGGAAATTAAGAGACTTTGAATCTCCTCCTACTCTAACAGTGATCATCTCTTTGACCCTGAAAGTAATTTATCTTGTTCATCTATTAAATAAAGGTGGTGGAATTGATATTATCAAGGTATCATCTATACCTAAAAATCTTCGAATTACAAAATCAAAGTTTTACTTTGTTGTCACCATAATTCAATGGCTTTTGTAGAAAATAAAATGGATGCTAAAAGCTGTTGTCAAAGCCTTTAAAGATGCAAAACAAAATGCTGCTGAAATCAAATCATCAAAGAATGCTTCAGAAGAAAACCATTTCAAGAACATTTTGTGTCCCAATGTTGGTGCACGTAAGTTGTGGCATGAGGAAACTATGATTAGAGAGCAAAAAGGGAAAGCATACAAAATATTGGAGAAGAAACAAATACCTAATTGAAAAGAAAAAAATGACCAAGATGTGACACCGACCCAAAGCAGAGAACTTTCCAAATTCTCTATCAAAGCCCTTGTAAAAAGAATGTGTAGTTCCCCTTGAATCCCAGAAGACACCCGCTGACCCCAAAATGAAGACATTATATCAAACTGGAAAAAAAAAAAAAAAAGAAAAAAAAAGGTCCATTAGTTGGCGTGGTGGTAACAGTGATAGGGAAGAATTAATGAAGAAGAGAAGGAGCCTTTGATGATACCGCAGAAGAAAAGCTTTATCGTCCTCCGTGTCTGAGGATAGTAATAGTGGTGACGACTTCTTCACTGGGAAAAGGCAGACGGACATGAAAGAAGAAAAGTAATTGCCATTCTTCAGTTAAAGAGCAATACCAAAAAGAATCTCAAAAGTGTGACCCAAAGAAGATATACTTGAATCTCATCAAGATATAAGAAATGACAAAAACAATCAAAGCACACAAGCCAGGAAGTTTAAATAAGTGTTTTACCATTCTTTATCTAGACGTAAGTAAAAGCTCTAGAAGAAATTACTGTGAAGAGGTTCTTAAAAACAAAACTTCAGGTTTTCAGCAAAATGAACCTCTCAGATGAAGAACTGGTTTAATAAGAGTGCACAAGAAGACGTGAAAATACAAAACAGCAATTGTAGCTGCTGCTTCATCCTTCGTAGGAAGCGAGCAGGAGGCAAACAGAACAGCAGCCTAAAATTGCTGTTTCAGGGGGAAAAATCACATTTGATGATTGATTAGCGTCTCTTCAATAAACCCTTTCTTCTAAATCTTTTTTTTCTTTACTAGCATGTTATCTAAACTTGTATTTGAATAAAACTCTTTGAAGGGGTTATAGAAATGTTTGTTTTTGTCTTTGGTTTTCTTTTCTCAAGTGTGTTCAGTTTGTGCTTATATAAGCCTCTCACAAATCAACTAAACACTTAAATTGATTTGTAATAATATGCTCCAAACTATTTTTGGGTAAAAGAATGTTGGTATTGTACCTGTCTCAGATTTTCTCATTTGTGCCTATCATTAAGTGTATTTCATGGTTAAGCTCTGTTTTTTTTGTTTGTTTATTTTTTGCCTTGAAAGTAAGTGTCAAAATATATTTAAAATAATAATTAAAAATGCAAGGAAATTGGAGATATTTGAAATAGTCAGATCAACTATAAGTTATTCTTGTTAATAAAACTAAGATACTGATTTTGTTATTGGTATACAGATAATAAATTATATAAATAATATTAATTTGTTATAATAGTTTTAAAATGATGAAATAAAATGGATCCTCAAGAATTCTTAAATCTTGACACCAGGCAGTTAGGACTGATGCCTCAGTTAAAAATTTATGTTTGCAAACCACCTGTTGATTAGTAACTACTTTCCCCTGTGATGACTGAGTTAGTTTATTAA
This sequence comes from Cynocephalus volans, assembly GCF_027409185.1. Classification (NCBI taxonomy): domain Eukaryota; kingdom Metazoa; phylum Chordata; class Mammalia; order Dermoptera; family Cynocephalidae; genus Cynocephalus; species Cynocephalus volans. The sequence goes on from NC_084461.1 coordinate 106,309,257, forward strand.
AAACTTGCAGAACATTACTTTTTCCTTCTATGCAAGCTTCCATAAAGAAACTTAACAACAGGTAATTTGACACAATAAGATACCAAATATCCTTTTATCACCATAGGAAGAGATTTTTTATCACCACAGGTAGTAAAAGACAGCCATTGCCAGAAAATAGATATAACTTTTTGCATCTAATCTGTCAGAGTACCAATTTTAAAGTGCATTTAAATGAAGAAAATAGAAGCATATTCATCAAAGCAGCAAAATACCAATTTTCAAGAATATTTTAGAGAAGCATCTTTTTTATAAGATCATCAAGAGCAAATGAGAATTGCTATTTTGGGTTAATGATAAAAACAAAGAAAGGAAATTGACTAAAATGACTTCCATCATTAAAATTACGTAGGTTGTGAAAATAGTTAAACAGATTAAATGCTGGATATAGCTATTTCAAATATCTTAAGTTTAATTTTACCAAATTTTCAGTGCTAAACTCTGACATTGTAATTTAAACTAGATTTGTAATTTTTATACCCAGAATGTATGTGAAAGCACTCAGTATACACAGTCAACACTTGACATACTTATTGACAGTTAACGATGATTCAGGAAGGTGTATTAACGTTTTTATCATTTAATCCTCAACTCCATGGGATTGCCACCATTTTAAGATGAAGAACATGGGACATATAAAGTCAACTTGCTTGCCCAAATTCCAGTAGATACTATGTGACAGATCTGGGATTCAAACTTTTTCTCCCAAAACCATGCTCTTAAACTACTCTGCCTTACATTTATAAATCTGAGTCAAGCTAGATTATTACAAGAACTAACCTCACTTGTCTCTTTCCTTTCAAGCTGCACATTCAATACAGAGTTATGGTGGGATTACAAGGAGCAGAGTGGAGGAAGGGTAGTAGCTCGCTTCACTCACATTTCTCTTGCTAACCTAATTCTCTCACGTCTCTCCAATTGTCACAGACAAAAGCCAAGTAGACAAAAAGGGAGAAGGCTAAATCGAAAAGCCTTCTTTTTCCTTTCAGTTTTTCTTCCTTGGACTTAGCCTCACACTTCTCTTTGGACAGCTTTACTTCAACAGATAGAAATGGTACAGACTGGATGTTTCAGCAGGGTGTGAAATCTCGTATTTAAGCTTCCTCTTGAGAGTTGGCACCAAGCGAGCATTATTCTAGTCAGTGTCTTTGACTTTATAAAATCAGCTCTTCGAGAATGTTAAGAAGTTAAGCATTGTTAAAAATTCCAGAGCTGGTTCATTAAGTCAGAATTTCCACTGTTACATTAACCCAATAAGTATTAGCTCTAGTAAGCTTATATACTGTATTGTCGACAGTAGCCTTCAAAACAACTTCTCCTAGGTCAAGATAAGACCAATTCAGCTTCATTTCTGAATTTAGTATAGACGCTCTTTTCACACATGCTAGTCATGTGACCAAGAGGGTTGTTTCACTGTCTAAGTCTTTCCTTAACCTTTCCTCTTTATAAATTATGACTATTATTCACTCTGTTGTGAGAAGAAATGAAATAATGTATATACATGTGTTTTTAAGCTAAAATATGTAAATATGTTCTACTATGAGATCCGTTGTTTCTTCTCCTAATGTATATTGATTAATTAAAGTTAGAGAAAAGCTGAACACACTTTGGACTATATGAATTCTTTCATCTTTATCCATTTATAGATTTATATGTAACTTTTTTCAATAATCTCAAATGTTTATGACTGTCACTGATACCAAGGATATAGCAGTTAACAAGGAAGCTTACAGACCCTGCCCTTTTTGGATTTACATTTTGGTGGACATCTTATTTCTCAGAGATTTTTTTTTTTCCTACTAAAAATTCAGTTGGAGACAATTTGTCATTGACTCAGATCAACTTTATCTATAATTGTAGCTGTCCATTTATAAGAAAGAGTTTGTGCCATGGCCTGAGTTACCATTAGAAGGCCTATGTTAAAAAAAAAAAAAAAAAAGTTTGGAAATGCTTTCAAAAAAGTGGGCAGTATTAGACAAGTATCATTTCACCTGCTGCTTCTTTACTGGGAGAACAACATTTGTCTCCCTGTATTGAGAATTGATGACCTTGACCTGTGATAATGTCTTCAGGATGGGGTACCTCATTAAGCCGTCAAGTTATGTAGTTATATTCTTATGCATTTCACAACACTGGGTAGTGTAGCAGATTGAGTAAGTCAGTAATGTTATTGAATGTGTTTCTGTGCTTTTACTGATCATTTCTGGTTGATACTTACATAATTATAATCTAGTCAGTTATCACATAAATTCCATCTTGTTTGTGAAAGGAAAGTCACATAAAAGTTTTCATCAGGACTTTTCTACTCCTTTAAAAAATCAGAAACTTTTGGAGATGTGGTGACATTATTTAGCAAGGATACTTGAAAAAGGAGGTACTCAGAGAAACAAATGCTAAGCTAATTATACAAAAATTTTTCAGATATTTCCCCCAGATTTATATTATTTTATTTACTTGTAGCACCAATTTAGTGTTTTTGTATAACTGATTCTAAAGTTACTAAATATTACAAGTTTAAAAATTTCTCCGGAGTTCACTACTCGACTGTAACCATTTTCATCGTTAGTTGGATATTATCACAATTGAATATCTACATCTATGCCTATATATAAATAGGAGGATAAATGAATGAATGGATGAAAATCATCTAATTGTGTACATTGAAAATGTGCAGGGTTTTTTTTGCATATCAATTATACCACAATAAAGTTGCTAAAAATAAGTTTATGTATGTATAGATGAATGGATAAATGGAAGGAGAAACAGAAGTTATTTTGCAGAAATTGAATCATACTATAGTTATTTAACTAATATATTAAATTTTGTAATACTTGAATTTATCGGGAAAGATGAAATTGAAATGAATCTAACAGTGTCATTAAACCTTAAATGCTTCATAAAAAAAAGTTTATTAACACAAAAAACCCTTTGTAATTAAGAATAAAGATTAAAAATATTGAGATGGATATAATTTTAAGTTTTACTTTTAGGTAGTATCAATTAAATCCTGACATTAAAGATAAAGAAATTAATACATTTTTACCTCTGTCTCTGTCCCTATCTCCTGATTTTTGTAGCAATTTCTACTTGGTAAAAATTTCTAAAATTTGTCTTCTCTTCTGTAACTATAATCTTTATACTTGTTTTGTCTTTTTTTAAATATATGAATGGATTTGTTACTCATCCCCAGTTCTTTTACCATATTCATAGCATATAAGTTTTTTTAAAAATCAATTTTGGTTGGTTGAATTTTGTTGTCAAGCTAATTTTTTTAGATGCATTTTCAAGTAAGGTTGATATAAACTGCATTATTAAGAATTCTGTTTGCTGATCAAATTTTATGATTATCCACATATGGTATTTCTTGTTTGTAAGAGGATACTGGGTCCCCAATGCCATGCTAGACTGGGTATGCAGTAATGTATACATTGAAATTCCTGGCTTGAAAAACTTACTGTCAAACACATGCTGCACCAAATACAATAACTATTAAGCTCAGGATGTTATGTGAAATTTCAAAACAGAAAGAATAGATTGAGCAACAATCATGCAAAGATAACATTGGAATTTAGATAATTTTGGTGCACATGGAAGACAAAACAGGATGACAGAAGAGTCTGCAGCAGTAGATCTAGACCCCTACCTGAAGGCCCTACAGCCCCAACCTTATTGATTGGGTCAATTGGGTCAATCAGTTCCCACCCATCCCACTTCTACCTCCACCCCCAGATCTGTGCTGTCAATTCTTTATTATTTTCTGGAATTGAAGGTTGCACTCATCTTTTTTCATGACATTTCCATTTGTTTTTTAGTTGGCTTTATTACAGAGTTAAGTGACTTTTTAAAGAAGGGCTCCTGTGATACACATATTCCCTGAATAACTTTTGACACAGATTTGGTGATGTCTGTCAGTTGCTTTTTACACTTGAATAACAACTTGGCTGCTAATAATATTTCAGAATTACACCTTCTTTCTTTCAACACCTGCAGATACTACTCAGCTATTTTCAAACAATAGATATTACTTTATAGATCCGTAAGGATAGCTTAATGTTTAGCACTTATAAGTTACTTGCTGCTTCTCCTGGGATGCCTGCAGAATTTTGTTTATCACCTAATGTCAAGAATGTAACTGGGACTATGAATTTTTATAACCCATCCGCTATCATTTTTTCCCCAAAATCTATGCATGCTTTTGGTTTGTGATTTCAGTTCTTCCCTCATTTTATGGATCTTTTATTGTATTATGTCTGGAATAATTGTCTGGTTTACTTGTTAATTTCTACTTCAGAACCCCTAATTGTTGTTACATGGTATCATTTGGCCTTTCTTTTTAAAATTTATTATCATCTACTTAATCATATCTTTGCCCCCTCTCTTCACACTTACCTGATCTTAAATATAATATCAATTATTAAAGTTTAAGCTTTATTCTGTGTATGGTTCTAATTTGTTTATGTATTCTATTAGGACCTTGTTTAGAATCTCCATTTTTTCCTCAGCCCTAAATTCTCCATTTTTGTGTTTGTGCATTAACTTGTCACCTTGTCTTGGCGTTCTTTTTTATTGAATCTAGTTGCCAAAGTTCTACAGCTCAATTCTCATGTAGTTGTCCTTCTGTTCCTTTGGTTATGTTTCATCTCAAACTGGAGTTTTAGCTTTTTTTATTTCATACTGCTTTGCTTTAGTCAATATGAATACATAGTTGCTGTGCCATCGTCTATTGATTTTGCTTAATTTGGAATTTCTATTCTCAGATCACTATATTTTACTATAGGTGAATTCTCTCTCATACTGTCTGTTTTTGTCTTGGTGTGGTAGGCTGAAAAATGTACACCCCCTCACCTCCCCGCAAAATGTCAACTTCATAATCTCTGGAACCTATGAATATGTTACCTTCCATGGTAAAAAAGACTTTGCAGATGTGATTAAGTTAAGGTTTTGAAATGGGAAGATTATCTTGGATTATGTGGGTGAAAACAATGTAATCACAAGGGTGTTTATGGTAGGGAGCCAAGAGAGAGCCAGTCAGAATGAACGTATAACGGTGGAAGCAGATGTTGGAGTGACACGTTCTGAAGATAAAGGAAGTAAACACGAGCAAGGGAGTGCAGGCAACCTCTGGAACCTGAAAAGGCAAGGGACCGGTTCTTCCACAGAGCCTCCAGATGGAACCAGCCTTGCCAACACCTTGATTTGAGGACTTAAGGTTCATATTGTATTTCTGACCTCCAGAACTATGATAAATTTATATTTTAAACCACTCAATCAGCAGTAATCTGCTATAGCAGCAAAAGTAAACCAATACAGTAAGAACAATCTGTTCTCTTAGATCTAGACCTAATCATAGCCATTTTTACTTTGGGGGGAAATTATTCATTTTTTTTTCCAGTTTAAAAATTATAGACTATTGAATTCATAATAACCTCAGTCATTAGCCTGTTAAAGAAACCACTTTTGGTTATTTCATTGAGTTATATTTCTCTTTTATCTTTAATCACCAGTCCCTTCCTGATACATGAAAGATAGTATCTATTTTTTTGCTTTAATTTTACTTTTTTTTTTTGATAGCTAACAGAGCTGAGAATTTCTTGATAAATGTGCATGTTATTCAGTGGCCATGATGTGTGAGGGGAACATCCAGAGGCAGGGCCTATTGCAGATAAAGAACACTGAAGGGGGCTAGGTCATGGACTGGTTCTTACAATAATTACTAACATTGAAAGTAAACACATATTGACCCTAAGAGATGAGATGTGGTCTGTGGTGGGTGGGAGGTAGCATGGAGCTGCCCCAGAGTTCAAGTCCTATACAAGACCCAGTTGTTTTCAGAAAACATAGTCTGGGGCCTGAAATAGAAGCGTGGAGAGTGAGACCTTCAGGCTTGAGAAGAGCAGAATTCCTGACAAGAGCCAGGAGTTGTAAAGCCAAAGGTCGTCACTTCTTCCGAACCAGTGGGAAAGTATGAGAAAGACTGGCAAAAGAGACAGGCCTCTTTGTGAAGCTATAGATCATTCTCAATAGCAGAGGAAATTCAATAAATGTTATTGTGTGAATTTATGACATGATCTCAAATACACATCTGTATACCAACATACATTTCATGTATTTATGTTTATACATAAGTAAAATAGTACTAATAAGATATAGTATTTATTACTTGTATGAGATGAGCATGGTTCGAATTCTAATCCTGTCAGGTATTGCCTTATCATTTCCACCAGAGAGATTTTCTAATGCAGTGTTCCCAGACACATTAAAGAATTTCCTTTGTTTAATAAAAGTAATCTATGTTGTAGTTTTGGTGTCAAGTGCAAAATATAGAAATTCAAGTTAAAGATAGAGTTTGCAATGTATAATAGGAATCACCACAGGCAGTGGGTTGTAACAATCCTGCAGTCCTGTGAGTAATAGCTGAGTCCTTAGAATGCAGTGATGTCATCCATAGGTCACAATGTACTGTTGAGGCCTTAGTGATGACTTGTAACAGACCTGACAACATACTGAACACTAGTCAGGACGGTGATTAGGTGAAGACATACCCTATTGAGTGATTTGTTATTCTTGAATGTACAAATTTCATTCTTTGCCATCATCAAGGGTCTCTCTGAGAGAAGAGATTCAAAAAGAAAGGTACCTGATTTGAGTAACTGTTCAAAGAGTTGAATTATGGAGTGAAAAGGAAAAAGGAAACATCTGGAAAGCACATACTCCCTCCAAACTGCAAAGATGTCAATAGGCATGAGTTACATATTCTCTGGGAACAGGATAAGCAGGAGTTGCATCCTAAAAAGGAGGAAGCTAGGCCTCCTAGATGTGGTAGAGGAGGAGAGGAGAAAGAGAAAAAGAGGGAGAGGGGAAGTGACTGCAGGAGGGAGGGAGAGAGATGTATGCCTGTATGCTGCTCTCCTTAAGGGCCCCGGTAGTCTGAGTGTAAAGAGAAGGTTCAGATGACACAGGTACTTGTCTCGGTGTCTTAGGACCCATGCTACCTACACAAAGTCATTCCGTGTGACTCTGACACACACACACTGATTAGTTAATCTAGACTAATTTTTCTTTAAAAAATTCATTTCTCTTTATTTGACTTTGAAGGGTATTGAGGAAGTAAATGATGTTATGATAAGTTTTCTCCTTTTAATGAAGAATGTGTAACTCATAGAAGTGAGGGAAACATTGAATAAGCAAGTTTGAGCACTTAAATACTACTTGTGCGAGGATGGGAACATATAGTCATGAAGTATTTACTCAGTAGTAAAAAGAATTGTTCTGTTTCAGATGATAAAGATGTAAATGTGAGGCTCCTATGTAAAATGTAAGAAAGAAATCACACACACACACACACACACACACACAACACCATTTAGCTACGATGGTTGAATCAAGGAGATGGGGTTTGGCTCTTTTTGGAAAGTAAGAAATCAGATAGCTGTGGTTGCCATGGAGATTAACAGTAAACAAGTTAAAGTTACTCTCATGAGGGAAGACAATTGCTCTGTGGTGGGAGGGGGACAGACTGGAGCCAGCCCCAAAGTTCAAAATAGTGGCTTACATTCCCGAGGAGAATCTGATATTTCCAGCAAAGGTTGGGGACTCGCATATTTGGATAGTCTCTTGGAGAAAGGCCTGGAGAGTGAGGCTGTCTTCATTCTGCCATCAATAACATTGATGAATATCAAACACGTTATTGAGTGTAAACTACCAGACATGCAAAACACATACTCACACCTGTTTGCGTACACACACATAAAACATAAATAAGCCAGAGGAAGATAAATATTACTATCTAACATAATTGCCCACTTACTGTATACCAGGTCTGATTATTTGCCTCTCAAAAACACAGTACACCCCAACTTTTTAAAAACTTTTAATTTATTATAAATTGTACATGTTTATGGGGCACAGTTTGTTATTTCAAAACATGCATATATTGTATAAAGATTTAATCAGAATAGTTAGCATTTCTATCACTTAAACATTTATCATTTCCTTGTGGTTGAAACATTCAAATCCTCTTTTCTAGCTATCATGAAACGAACAATAAAATATCACTAGCTATTGTTACCCTAGGGCACCAGAAATTATTCTTCCTATATAACTGTTGAGTTCCTATATTTCTGTCTTAACTCTTTCGGAACTCAATCTGTCATACTTTTATTTTCTAAAGCAGCCATATATTACTATCGACTTACTCTTACACATTCTCTGCACACTCATCCATTTTTAGCTCTTCACACAGCTTTGTGTTCTGAAAACTAATATACTATTTTTATTATACCCTTTGCTTTTCACATCCTTATGTTCTTGCCTTATTCCCTTAGATCTCACAATACGCTAATTCCTCTAGTTTCAAAGAAAATATTCCCACTGATTACATTGCACAGCAAAACCCTATGACAATAAACAACAAAATACACAAATCCATAATTATAGGACATACAATGGACACATATAGATATATTTCCAACTAATACACAGACATAAAACACACATACCATTCCCACTCAAACAAAACCCACCCCATATACCCATTTGCAAACACTGAATCAATCACACATTAAACTCTAACCCAATTTGAAACAACATGTTATGAATTTATACACACCAAGCACACTGCATTCACCACACCCAATTTTACTGCAATGTGTGCATAATACACATGCCAGACATATTCATGTTATCTTGATTATTTTGAACAGTTAAATGATATTGGTGGGCTTCATTAACATTTGAAACAGGGACAGTAACATAATAAAATTATGAATATCTAGTTTCTTCAAAAAAATGTTTACCAATTGTTTTGTTTGGTGTTGTGAATCTCTAGGATGTGGTATGCGGAGAGTGAAAGTGAGAAAAATGTAGAGGAAGGCAAACTGTACCCAAAATATTAACCAAAGTTGGTGGGAATGTGGAGACTTGAGGGCAAGATCGAGATATAAGAACAGCATGCTGAAGTATACCAGTTCCAGGTCCAAAGTAGAGATAACTGTTCAGGACAAAATAAGTATTCCTGTGTGTGTGTGTTGGGAGGGAGGGAGTCGTATGTTGGGAAGAATGATGGGAAGAGAGCAGAATGGAAACTGCTGTTTTAGATGTAAGCTCTTGTCTGTACATGGAACTCTGTAGTTTCCTCAGGAATTTTGTTTCCTCAGTGTATAGAATTATACCCTGGGAACAAAGAACTAGATTGTGAGAAGTTCTAGGCTCCATATGAGTGGATTTTCAGAAGAAAAATTTGGCAAAATAATGAAAGTCAATAGTTCTATCACTTCATGAATTCTGACACAATCAGGGACACAGCATTAGTGGATGGTATGCAGTCTAATCCAAATGGAGGATGTCTCATCCAAACTCCAACACACAATGATGATACAAATGTATTTCTATACATGTATGTGAGGGTTTTTTAGCAGGATATAGATTTTATTTTCCAAGAACTCATAGGTCATGTCTGTTCTTAGAGCTAAGCACATAATTCATTATATTTGTCAGTTGAACAAATGAATGGATGAAACAGACACCCACTAATCTTTATAAACTTTCTTTCATTTTCTGGGAATCTCAAACTTAAATAAATATGACCCACAATCTGGGTACTCTTTGGAGGGCAATACACTGGTCCATGAGGCAAGAGACAAAACATCTCAACCAGAATATTTCTCTTGTGACTCCTCTTTACACATGCCTTCTTATACTGGTAAGAAGAAAGGTAGAATGGTAAAGTCTAGGCAGATCAGCAGAGTAGAAATCTGAGCATACATAGAAATCCAGCCCAACATCTCTGCTCAGTCACTGATAGAAAGGAAGGTATACTTTGGACACAGTCATAATCTCCTCCTCTCCTCGTAGCTGAAAAATTTGAAGGAAGGAATAAGATAATGAGGATAAAATGTGAAGGTACAATGTATACCGAATTGAAAAATAAAACAAAATAGTCAGACAGAGATAATCAAAGATATAATGGTTGAGAACTTTTCAGAATTGTTAAAATTTTTAGAATTAGGAAACATCAAAAGCTCACTGTGAGACAGGCAACAATAAATCCATGTCTAAGTTCACTATACCAAAAATCTGGAACCGTAATAATAAAGACATTAAAACAACTACAAAGTAACACAGAATATCTTCTAAACAGTTATTTGTCACACAGTAAACTTTCAAAGGCAATCACAGAAACCTAATGACAACAGTATGAAATAGTGTGCCGACAATGAAGGACAGTCTCAATCATACACAAATAAGGATGAAATAAAAACATTTGAAGATAGAAACCATAGAAAAGTGTAAAAAACACTAATGGAAAGAACCTATTCAGAAAAATGAAATTGAACACAGAAGCAGGACAGCCAGGAGCAATTGGTGAGCTCAAAAACTGGTACATCTGTAAGTGAATATAAACAAGCATGCATGATTTAAGTACCAAAAATAATAATCACTAACCCAGAACTGATAAGACAGGAGTAATTAAAGTATTGGATGACAATAACATGTGAGATAGTGAATGAAAGTTAAAGTATTCTAAGCTGCTCATATTGCTCAAAGAAACGGTAGAGCCATTGACTCACATAAAGAATTCTGCAGTCAGGAAAGGAGGGAAATTAGGTAAGTAGGGCCTACTCATAAGAAAACCCCTAGCTCAGTACAGAGTATATGGTGATCCTTAATTTAAGATTGATGTATTTGCTTATTTGCTATTACGTGCTGTAACAAATCACCACCAAATTAGTAGATTGAAACAACACAAACTTATTCTCTTACAGTATTGGAGGTCAAAAGACCAAAACACGTTTTACATGGCTAAAATCATGGTATTGGTAGGGCTGGTTTCTTCCGGATGCTTCAGAGCTTCCTAACCCCTGTGTGGGTTTCTTGCACTGCTTGGTTTGCAGCCCCTTTGTCTCTTTACTTAAACCTATTGCTCCATGTCACATCTGTTTTCCTGCCTTTGGCCTACTTGCCCTCCTCTCATAAGTATTCTTGGGATTACATTTAAGATCCACCCATATAATCCCAGATGATCTCCCCATCACGAGATTCTTAATGTAATCACATTCTCAAAGTCCCCTTGGCCATATCGAGTAATATTTACAGGCTCTAGTGATTAAGATATGAACATCTTGGTGGGGGGACCATTGTTCAACTTTCCATAACTTTCATGAAATACGTTAAACACAATGACATATGTACAATCAGCTAAACAAATATTAAAACATGGTATCAACAGCACTCTGTGTGACATCATAGTTCTAAGACATACACCAAAAGCAGCTTCATATGCATATTGTGTCCGTCCAGCCACTGACACCTGGATAATACTAAAAATTATGACATATCTATTTTTTTGAGCTTTGGCCAGGAAATACACTGTGGTCTCCATGAGTGTCTGGTACATAGTGAGCTATCAAGATTGAACAAATGGGTAAAATATTGTACATATGTCTTTAATTTCTATTTGATTTGACAGAAATCAGGCAGATGCAGATGGATGATACACAGCCTGGTCATATTCCACAGAAAAAGCAGAAAACCAGTAGTAGCTCAACTTATTTTTCCTTCTTCTCCTCGGAGCCCAAACATACTCATAAGTGGAGATGTCTAAACTGGAGCTAGGGTTGGAGAGTAAGGGAGGGAGATGGAAGCATGGCTGTGAGGTCTGGCTGAGATCTCCTGTCTACAACCTGAAAGATGGGAGATTTAAGTTGATACAGCCCATGCCCAGACCACAGCAAAAATACAAGTTCTTCTGTGTCTCCTATGGGAAATTCTCACTACATCTACATAAAACAAAGTCTTGAGATTCAAGGGAAATCTTGAAAAGGAAGAGTGTCCAAAAGTGCAAGGGTATCAGAGCAGGCATGCATTTAAGAAGACAGAAACCTACCAGAATGACAGTTCTGGTCAGAGAAACAGGGAAGACTCACTCAGTCTGAACCTGGGAAGTACAACACTATAGGTCACAAGTGTGGGCAGGTCTCTGACAAACAGAAAGGTGGAGACTGAAGTATCTAATGAGGAACCAGTGGATTTTACATTTGCCTTCAAAAGGGGGGCAAAGCTCCCTAGCCCATGTTCCCTCATAAGGCAGAAGATTTGAAAAGGGACCTTAAACTCTGGCCTCTTACAACCCCGTAGCCTCATAAACACACATGAGTTTTTACCCTGTCATGCCCAATTAGCCTCAACACCATATGACCTCAGGTTTATCTCTGTAAACTCTCATTCCTTCATTCTCCATTCCTTACTCCCATTTCTTTATACTCCCGGATATATTTGTAAACTCATGTCCTCATACAGTAAGCCATCATGCCCTCATTTCTCAGCACATGTATTGTATTCCTCAAATCTGCTTTCTCGTAACCTCATTTTTACAATATCACAATCTCTAACACACAGATAATTCACTCTTGTAGTACTCTAGACTTCACATTAACAAAGCATGAAGCTATCTCAATCTTATACCCCCTTCTCAAACTCCTCTGTGTTCCCAAATCCTTAGTTCCTTTACATAATCACACAATCTAGGAGCTCACATGATCTGCCTTTATCTATTTGTGACATAACCGTTTATAACACTTCCATTGTCTATTCAGATCTCACAAAATTACTCAGATCCATACAGTTTCTCATATAAACCAGAAAGCTATTATATAACTGCTTATATTTAAATACCACATGACATGCAGATCACATAACATAGGGAAGATGAAATACCTGTATATATACAAATGCTGCGAGTCACCTAAACACATCACACTCATGCTACCTTCATGTACAATGACAATTTGACCCCCAATACTGACTACATGATATTAAAAAAAAAAAAAAAAAAAAACGAAGTAGATATACAAACATGTATATACACCAGACTCTACTCCCCAAACATGACACTATAATTCTATGTAGAACATATACCACATGTACTAAATGTCACTATCTCCACACTACAATAACACAGTAAACACTCTACAGCAACCTAAGAGGCAAATCGGATGTATTTTGAGAATTAAAAGTTTGGTTATAGACTTAATGAAGGTTTTTAAACAGAGGATGTAACTTAATGTGTTTATGAGTTATTTGATCAGGAACTAGAATTTCTCTATTTATTTAATAAAGCTTATGAATTCAAAGGTACAGGCCTTTCCCTTGGAAATATAAAGAGGAAGTAAATAATAAAACAGAATTTTCATAATATGTTTAAATCCATGGTACAGGTAGAGTTGATTCAAAAAATACAAAGATTTGGGCCGAGCCCGTGGCGCACTTGGTAGAGTGCTGCGCTGGCAGCGCGGCGACGCTCCCGCCGCGGGTTCGGATCCTATATAGGACTGACCGGTGCACTCACTGGCTGAGTGCCGGTCATGAAAAAAAAAAAAAACGACAAAAAAAAAAAAAAAAAAAAATACAAAGATTAGGGGAAAAAAAAAAAAACTGCTCAAACTACTCTGAATATACTCATAATTGGGAAGGTTCCAAGATAGGCTTTGAATGCAGTGAGTAGAAATTTTTTAAAAAACTTTGTTGGGGGCCCTGTGTGGGCAGAGAACACTAAGAAAGGTGACACCACTGGCCAAGCCACGTGGTAAAGCTGTGCCAGTAAAGAAGTAAGCACCCAAGAAAAGAGCTCTGACCAAGGTTGGGAGGTACATTCTGAAGCTGCCCCAGAGATCCCAATGGGGTCTTCCTGCTCAAACTCAGAAGTAATGAGTTATCATCACAAGGCACAGGTCCTGCAGAGCTCTAGCAACAGAGGCCAAAATAGCAGATATCTGTGGAAGAGTATACTGCAGGCAAGAAATGAAAATTAGTGGGATTTTTTTCCCTGCAAATTCTATTTGTGAAAGCAGCAGGACTTTCATAAGATAATCTCAGGTGACAAACTGAAGCATTTTACCTACAATGTACAACAAAATTATTCTTCATGTAAACAGAAGAAGTAATAACATATGTGCACCTTCCCATGTGCTGGACAAGATTGTGAGCCTCTGATTCACTGCACAGAGCAAATACACCACTTGTGGGTGATCCAGCCCACCCAGACACATCATTCCAACAAATAATTTTGTATACCTAGATTTTAGAACTTTGAACAATAACTAGATTATAACCTTCATGAGGATAAGTACCATGTGCATATTGTACATGGTACTTCTTGAATGTTTGTTGAATGCAAAAAAGTACCACACATCTGATTTTCCCTCTCTTTCCCAGGAATCATAGACTCAGATGAATACACTCCACAGCCTGGACCCTCTGGGTTGACCCAGACCCACAGCCAGACAGCAGAGGACTCAGACTCGAAATACTTATCCTCTGCCTCTTTTGAAGACAAGCTTGATCACAATGGTATGGGGGTAGAGAAGATGGGAAGCTAAGGAATCATGTAGAAAGGGGACAGAATAATGACCTAGAATTGGAGCTAAGCTCCTTTGCTCAGCAACCCCTTCTCTCAAGGACTGCCTAGGGTCTGTTTCCAATCAATGGGCAGAAATGTACCATGTACTCTTTCTCCTTTGGAAAAGGCTCCTAAATGATATGGACAGGAAGTGAAATGGGAAGCATATTTCCAAAAGAGGAGTCTGGAGCAAGTCTGCGTAGTCTTCGTTTGAACACTTCTAGCACCATGCCCATTTCCTAGGGAACCCTCAAAAAAATTTTATCTTTGCATCTATATATCTAACTATCTAGCTACCATCCAACTATATTTATATCTACACCTCTCTCTATATATATACATTTCTATCAGTGTAGATATCAGTATAAGCAAATAGATATACATACATAATTCTTCATAAATTTTCACTTCATATTCTTTATTTGCATAATTTCCCATGAAGAAAATTGAGCCAATAATAATAATAGCTAACCTTTAGTTACTGCATATTGTATTTTAGGCAAGGTTCACAGTTTCCAGTATTCTGTACACATCTCCAAAAACATTACATACAAGATATCCAATCCCACTGACATCCACCATACACACATTTTTAATAACTGTT
The DNA here is from genome assembly GCF_027409185.1 of Cynocephalus volans. Lineage (NCBI taxonomy): Eukaryota > Metazoa > Chordata > Mammalia > Dermoptera > Cynocephalidae > Cynocephalus > Cynocephalus volans. The sequence goes on from NC_084461.1 coordinate 106,324,295, forward strand.
ACTGTTCACTTACATTTTGGAGTTTTGAATGGGAAAGTCACCTAAATTTCTGTGAAAGCAAGACCAATGGGCAGTAATGATGCCCTACACAACATATCCACTCAACATATCTTTTTGTGAATGTACAAATATCCCAGATTATCCATATCTCAATGTTGTTTTCTGCTTTTTAAACTTTATTCCCCAGAATTCTGCAAGTCTCAAGAGAATGCTCCTGAGATACGTGTGGTGGTCCCAGCCCAGGCTCAGGAAGCAGGAGAAAATTCCTCTGCTTCTGAGCATTTCTCCCATGTCTCCTTGGCAAGCAAGCTCATTCTTGATGATGAGGATGGTAAGGGAGATGCAAAGGTGGGATCTGGGCTTGGGCAGGAGATGCAGCTGAGCTGCTCGGCCCAACTCCTATTTCACTTTCCCCTTAAAAACAGGAAAGGGCTTTGGAGCAGAGGGACTAGGACTGAAGCCTCTGAGGAGAGACAAATATGGAGGGAATGTGCCTTCATGAATAAGACAAAGCTCCTCAGCACAAACTTCCCACAGGTGAACACTGGGACAGCTGTGGGTGAGGCAGCAGGCAGGGCTGAGAAGTGCACAGAAATTTGATCAGAACCTTCTGCCTCAGATTGGCACAGACTCAAGCTCACACACATACTCATGCACACTTCTTCATACCGAGTGTGGCCCGTTTCTCCTTTCCTTTTATTCTGTCAAATATACATCCCTTCACTCTCCGTCTTTCTCATTCTCCAGTAGAGTTACATAAGTACACCCTCACCTCCTCGTTCCTGCTCCCAATCATTCTCACACTGACCCCTTTATACACTAATCCTATAAATACTTCACATTCCCTCACACAGACAATCTGTTTTAACTCCCCCATGCTAGACCAGACTCTAGAAAACCCATCTGCCCTGAAGAGAAAGCACTTTCATGTACTGCTTCTCACCCATGTCACTCTATCCACAAGGCCCTCAGCCCCTCACAGAGCAGCACGTGCTGACAGGAGCATGTGCCGCTCCTGCACTTGTTCACATGTCCTCTCACACCCCATGACATTAACACACACTGATCACCATCCCCTCTTACCAGCACTGAAAACACTCCTCAGATACATTCCAGAACATACACACAACTCCATGAGACACACCACACACTCGTTCTCTACATAGGTGCACTGAGCTCACACCCCATATAGCACATGCCACATGCAGAATTCTGAGATTTATGCATGCACTTCTGTTCCACATGTCCCCGCACAGGATATTCTCATGGCCATCTTAACAGCTGCAGATTTCACACATACTTATTGAAGTTTTCTTATGTTTGAAATTTTATTTCCTAGGAATCCGTCAATTACCTCAAGATGTCTCCTGTCTTGAATCCTCTGAGATGTCTCGACCCCAGGATTTGGAGCAAAGGGAGACTTACTCCCCCTTGCCACATATCTCTGTTTATTCCCACTTAACCAATATGCCCTTTATGTTCTCAGAACATAAGGAAAAGAAAAAGGCCATGAAAATTTACTACATGTGTGTCCCAATGAAAAGGGATGTGACTGTCTTGTTGGATACAGAGGAAGGACTGGAGCCCCCCCAAAAGAAGACAAGAGTAGAAGAAATGATCTTTCCTGAGAATATCAGAACAAAAGTCACAATCTCTGACATGTCTACAAAGGAACTCTTAACTGACAGTGAGTGCAACTTGGACAGCAAAGCCCAAGAGGAAAGGGAGGAAGAGGCTGACAGCCCAGCAGAGCCTCCAGCTCTGGTGGAGAGTTCCACGGCCAGGACACGGAAGATGCTGAACAGTGGCTTCAAGTGCATGGCCTGCTGCCGGGTCTAGCCCAGTTTGGAAGTCCTGCAGATGCACGTGGAGCACGGGGTCCATGAGGGCTTTAGCTGCCGCACTTTCCATCTTGCCTTAGCCCGACTAAAGAACAAAAGGAATGGGAAAGGGAAGGAGAACAAAATCAAGATGACAACATCTGTATTCAACAGGGAAGAACATTTTGATATGGAAACATTCTCAGGCACATCAACAGACTGATTTCAGCCCGTAAAAGAGAGGTGAAGCAGACCAGGCTCTACTGAGGGAGCTTCAACTTCCCTAAGCAGCCATATTATCCACCTTTATTTCCACATACCTTCCTCCCACCACACTGACAACAAGATCAGAGGACCCCTTTTAACAATATCCACACTCTTCCCAGAAGGAAGGACAATATGACAGACCACACCATACAGAAGAGCAAAATGTTCTCATACAAACTAAAGAACAATGAAGACCAGTGTTTCATCTTTCCTACTAGAGTTGAGAAAGGGAGACTCATTGGAAATGAAAACTGCCATGGACTGTGCTATAGAAGAGGTTAGGGCCCAAGGGGTAGGAAAGAGCCTCAAAATACTTGGGATCCAGGGTTCCAAAAAAAGTTGGGATCAGTAGCAGGGGAATTGACCAGAGATACCTCCCAAGGTTCAATAATCACTGTGGTGAAGAATTTCCTTCAGAGGAATGTATATATGGTGTGAAACACTTCACTGATGAGAATGTAAGGAGATTGGGTCTTATCCATGCCTTACAATGGGAAAAGAGCAAAGACCCGTGTAGCAGTTCAGCAGAGCAGAGGAGGCTGGCCCCACCATTACTGGATAAACCAAAGTTCACAAGACTCACAGATCCTCTAGGTTTAGTCCCTGGCCTGAGTCCCTTCCAAGAGGCACAGGAAAAGGCAAAGACAAGCCTCTGTCCCAAGGATGGGTTGAAGTGTAGGCCAATCATGGTCCTGCTCTTTCCCTTGAAGTGACTGAGATATTGCTGTCAATTTCATAATTTTCATGCTTAGGAGAAGATTGCGGAGGAGCTTCAAATGTGTCCACAGGGAGTGGAATTCTTTTTTTTCCCCCCTTGGGAAAAAATTCCCAAGGTATACTAAGAACCAGGACTGAAGCCTGTTTCCACACAGGTGTCAAGTATTACTGGGGAAGAAGAGAAACAGGGGCTACTCTTCTGTCATGGACAATTGTTGGCAACTTTTGACATGATCTGCTTCCTGGAAGGTCCCTGTGTTCTTTTAAAAAATTTCACGATTCTCCCATCTTAATGTTTCTTTTGGTTACAGCATCAAATGTCTTGATCTAAGTGATAGCAGAGAGGAGTTAAACACAGACAGAGCTGTAGAGATTTTGCAGAGCATGGTTTATACTACAATAAATGAAAGTATGTCTTGTTTAGGGGTGCCACGGTGTGCCTGCACCGTTTTTCTTTTTCTTTCCCACCTTTGGAAAAATAAAGCTGCCAGAGGGAGGAATTTTTTGCCCCTTCAAGACCCAGGAGGATTAAAGTCATAATGTGGGAAATAGCCTGGGTCCCAAGGTGGGGGGGGGGAAGAATTCCACTCCCTGTGGACTCAATGGAAGCTCCTCAGCAATCTTCTTCTAAGCATGGAAATTATGAAATGGACAGAGATATCTCAGTCACTTCCAGGGAAAGGGCAGAACCATGACTGGCCTGCACTTCAACCCTTCCTTGGGACAGAGGCTTGCCTCTGCCTTGTCCTGTGCCTCCTGGAAGGGAGCCAGGCCAGGTCTTTGCTCCTCACACCAGCTGGATATGTGGAATCTGGTGAAAACGTAATGAATACAACTTATGTTTTCTCCAGGAAAAATCTTAAAAGGCCCATGGTTTATCTTCCATGTCCTGGAAAAGCGACACTTGCTGTTCACTGCTGTCCAGTCCACTTTGGATTCAGGCTAGTCATGGAAACAGCCATGCCTGGAGCTGGTGAGTCTGCCCTCCTGCCTGGTGTTTGCTATGGCTTCAGAGGACTCTCCGCTTCTATATGACACCCAGCAGCCTTTCCCTTTCAGTTACATGTCTAATATACACTACCACACCCTGAGTGATATTTCATGGCCCAATGATAGGGCCTTCCTGGTCATTTCATCCATGGATGGCTATTGTTCATTTGTGACATTTGAGAAATATGAACTTGGAATTCCTTTGAAAGAGAAGCCAGTTTTGAGCATGAGAACTCCTGAGACAGCAAAGAGAACCAAGAGTCAAGACACACCAAGGGTCTTCGCTGGGACCGGACCAGTAGAGGGAAACCCCACCAGCAGAATCCAAGACCCCAGCAGTCCCTGCACAACCCCTCCTCCAGCCAGACAATGTCCAGCTCCAGCAGCAATCAAGGACACTCACTCAATCACTCCTGGTGTCAAAAACTCCTTGACAGGGCCAACAGAGGAGAAGACCCTGCAGCCCGGTACTCAAAACACAAAAGCCCACCCATCCTGCAGGGTTACTCTGAACACGTTGCAAGCCTGGAGCAAGACAATGCCCCAGAGGTTTTTTTTTTTTTTTTTTTTTGTCGTTTTTTTGTGACCGGCACTCAGCCAGTGAGTGCACCGGTCAGTCCTATATAGGATCCGAACCCGCGGCGGGAGGGTCGCCGCGCTCCCAGCGCAGCACTCTACCAGGTGCGCCACGGGATCGGCCCGACAATGCCCCAGAGAATAAACTTAATGCCCTTAAAGACAGATACTTCACCAAATTCTGTACCACTCAGCATAATTCCCAACTGTTCCACAGAAGAAATTCAGTCAGAGATGTCTGGAGACCCTCAGGGCAGTCCTCCAGAGCTGAAACAGCCCAGATCCAGTGAAAACAATGGAAGTGCCCAAAGTCTAGTCCCTGATGGGACCTCAACATCTTCTTGAAGGCTTGCCAGGTCTGGGAGCCCATGAGCAGGGGGAGAGCTGAGGCTGAATGCAGATGCCCAAGGCCATTGGCATCCCACACAGCAGAACAGACATTGTAAGTTGATTTGTGTAACAGAAGATACTCGTGTACTGACTTTTCTCCAGAAATATGTATACTCTTGTATTCAGTATCCATCTTAATTTGGGATATGAACATTTTAATAGACTAAATCTTTTTTTGATGAGTTTCTGAAACTGGAGCAGTTCAACGTTATCTATGGTGAAAATCAGTAAATCCTCTCTCGAACTACTCACGAAAGTACAGACACTATATGGGTGGATTCCTTTGAAAGTTAGGATTAGTAACCCCATTTAGGGGTACTTTATCTAAATTGGAGTTAAGAATTTGAAGAAAAAATATATCTTGGGTATTATTTGAAAATTTCACAAATGTACTGTTTAAAAATAGGTTTGCCCTTGATGTATGAGGAACTTAAATGAATACATATGCACAGTCAGGCACATTGATAATGTCCTTTCACAACCAAACGAAACAAACTCTTGTGGGATAACCTGCTGTGTCTTCAAATGCACTGAAAATGTAAACACCTAATAAGATTTAAATGTTATTAGCAGGTCATAGTGTCTCAATAAAAAGCCCATGAAAAGTAGTTTAATTTCCTTTTATGTGACTAAGTTACCCTCAATAGTAGAGTAGAAATAGGCATCTACTTTTTTTTGCAGAAAAATAATATGAATGTAATAAAATCTAGTCAGAAAAGCAGACCTCAACTTTAAGTCACAGAGATGATGCCTTTCACCAGCAGCCACTAGAATAATGGCACCTGAGCATATATCATCGGTCACATAGTCAATACCAGAAAGGAATTTCTCTCTTTATTTAAGAAGCCCCTTCTGAAATTTCTAAAGAATAACATAACACAAAGTACAAGAACATACAATTTTCTATCAATGCATATAATGTATATAGCCCCACTTTACTAAAATATACTTGAGCATTTTTCTCATATAATGAAGTTTATGATCATTAAAATAGATTTTGTTATCACTGAATAAACCCACTATTTTCTGATATCCTCTTTATTTCAAAGTGACTAAAAAGATGAATATTTAGATGAACTGAAAGTCTTAACTTTCTCCACACTTAAGGAAACAAAGTTTTTCAGATAACAAACACCTCAGTTGTTCCAGGATGAATGTTACCATGGTAATTTATGTAATAGTAACAAGTGACAGAACATTACCTTAGCAATCAAGAATTGATTACTTATTCTGGGAAATAGATAGGAAAAGGCAAACAATAGGCTCTCACCTGTTCCTTTATCCTTTTAGCACTGTCATTCTTACACTAGATAAAGGCAGGACTGTTTCCTCTTGATGATAGCTTTACAAATTGCTGTAATGTTTCTCAAAGTGAGTGCAATGGAAGTAAAATTTTGAAATTACTAAAAAAAATAGTGCAGTCTCCATCTCACCCTTATCCTCACCCAAAAGCACAGCTGTTCCATTTAGAAAAGAGCAAAGACTAAATACCAATTTAGGAAGAAAGAAATGTAATTTAAAGAATTTTCTGACACAGTAGAAGGGGCAGAAAGATTGGTGAAGTGTTGCAATGGAAAGAGGAAGGTCAGGAATGGTAAAAAGGTCAGCTCCCAATTTTCCTGCCTCCCTCATACCTGCATTTCATAGGGTGTGGTTTAATAATGCAGAAGTGTATGGTTTAATCATGCAGTAGTGTCTGAAGAAACCAGTAATACTATTGGTTCTCTTTATAGGGGTAGACAGGACTGGGGATTGGGAGTTAGAAGCAAGGATTGCAAATCTTTCAGGATCTCAATTAGCTCTGTGTTCCATTCAGCAGCAGGATGTGTGAGTCATTTTGCATGATTTCAGCAGAGAGAGGTGTATAGGCCAATTATCAAAGTTAATTCAGTTTATCTATTGATACTACAAATAATGCTTTCACAAACAACCTTGTGCTTATGTTATCAACATTTGAAAATGCGTATTTTCAGATCATTGTCCTGGAATTTCAAACAAATAAGTTCATCTCTAACTTTATTTGATATGACCAATTTATCCTCTTCAGAGGTTGTACTGTTAAGAATTTCTGCCAGTAATATCTGAAGTAACTTATTTTCCCCAGTCTCACCAGTAGAGTATTTTGTCAAACTTTTGGATTTTTGCAAGTCATGTGTGTAAGATATGATACATCTGTAGTTTCAATTCATTTCTCTATTAGTGACATAGAATATATTTCCATGACTTAAGGGTCATTTGCATGTCCTTATTTTGTGAACTATACATATCTTTCACCCAATTTCCTCTGAAGATTCTTCCCAGTTTTTAGGAATATCTATCTACACTGTATATACTGTTACTTTGCCCCCCACAGATTTGTCACCTCACTTCCCCTGGGTGATGGAGATGCAACGGATTACTCAAAACCCATCTCTTCTGAGCAGTGAGAAGCCCCAAAGTGGTTAATTTCCCTGAAATCCTCAAGCAAGAGGCATTCCTTCCTTGGGAAATTAACACCAAATTGGGGTTCTCTTCCTGCATTTATTCTCCAGCCCATGAAGTTACAGGAAGAGAACATAGGTGGGGTTATAGTTTAACAATATAGGCTGGTAACTCTCAGTGAAACAAGCCAGATGACATTCCAGTAAGGCAATTAAGTGATCCATTAACAAAAGCTTGATCTTAGCAAACATTCCTTCTTATAGCCATTTTCCAGTATCTTTACATATCAATCAGTATCTAGTCTGTCTTTGAGCCAGCAACCTTGCTGTGTTACAAATCTTTATCTTACACCAGAGACCTTATAGCCTGAGGAAAATTTCCCATCCTTTGCAAGGTCAATATTTGAAACTGCAAGGATTTGGAAAACCAGGCCCTGTGAAGTACATTTGTTTTATGAATCCTCTACAATATACAGGAAATTTTCTTAAGATTTTTTGCTTGACTATTAACTTTGATTATGATTATTTTATTCTAAACAGAATTGTTTCAATATCACAGAGCTAACAAAGCTGAATTTTTTATTTTATTGCTTCTGGATTTTGATTCATAATTAGAAAGATTTCTGTGCTACTTGGTTTTAAAGTAATATATCTTTTCTTTCCAGAGCTTTTGTTTTTTTCATTTTTTTATATTAAAGCATGTAGTGGTCTGAGGTGTTGATCCAATTTTATCTTTTATTCTAAGCAATTCCCCAGTTACCCTGATTTCATTTATTTAAATGTCCATCTTTTCATCAGTGATTTGCCACTTTCCCAGAATTGATTTGCCATTCTTATTATATGCTAAATTCCACATGTACTTAGGCCTAAAGCTAGATTTTTTATTTTTTTCTATTAATATCTTGCTCTCTCCCTCTCTTTTCTCTATGCATGCCATTGCAGCACTGTCTTAACTATAAAGACTTTCCAGTATGTTTTAGTATCTCATAGGCTCAGACCCTTCTCACTGTTCCCCCTTGCCCTTCAGGGTTTCTTGGCTATTCTTGCTTGTCAATATTTCCATGTGAACTTTAGAATCAGCTTGTGTAGTTACAGGAAAACCAAAAAAAAAAAAAAAAAAACCCAAACAAGAAGATTCATTGGTACTTTAATTGAGATTGCATTACATTTTTGTTTTATTTGGGGGAACATTGGGGTCCTTATTGTACCATATCTATCATCAAATAGTGTTTTGCCATTTGTTATGTGTGCTTTTGAATCTTTCAAGGTATTTTAAATTATACCCTAAATGTTTATAAGTTTCTTGTTAGGGTTAGGTTTAGTCATTTTTTCCTAAGTACTGTAAATGGAATTTCTTCTATTATATCTTGCTGTATCTAATCTGCTTAGGTATAAAGTCTCCTGATTTTTTTTGGTGGGGGGGAGAACAGTGATTATAGCAAACCACATGTTTAAAATATGGTTCTTTTGTACTTTCTTATTTCACCCTTTTCCTCTTTTTCAAAACTGTATTGTGGACAGCTACTTTTCCCTGAAGGAATGCTTTCTGTTTTGACTAGACATTATGGCAATATTGAATTGTTGTAACATGGAAGAAGTGGAAAACATATTTTAGTTTTCTTCTACATAAAATCTTCCTCTCTCTCTCTCTTTTTCTCAAGCCATTGTAATTGTCTGTCTTATTACTTTGCAAACCTTGGCTTTTTATGAAAATGTTTAATGTCCTGAAGTAAAGTAACTCATGCATGAACTCTTCATTTTTGACGACATCAATAGTTTTCCTCAATTGAGTGTTCCCAGAAGTGTTATTTATTTCCTCAATTTGACCAGGTAGATTTTCTGGAAACCTTCTTGAGTAGAAATCGGAAATATGTCAACTGCTGAGGTTTGGTGTTTTACTCATTCATGCAACCACACTTCAGTTTCACAGGTTCCTGCTGTTTACTGGAAGAATGGATCACATCAAGTTACTCATTGTAGGTATTATCTTGCACTTTATGGTACGGGATTCTAGACTGACAGGTTTTCTGTCTCAGTACTTTAAAGATATTGCTGCACTGTATTCTACCTTAAATTGTTGCCTACAAGAAAAGTGCTTTCATCCTTACTTTTATTCCTCTGTAGGTATCACATTTTTTCTTCTAGCCATGATTTTTCTGTTTAGCAGTAGCAGGAAGCAATTTGACTATAATGTGCCTTGATGTAGTTGTTTTTATGTTTCTTGTAATTGGGGTACATTTAGCTTCTTACATTCACATATTATAGACTTCATCAATTTTATAAATTTTTCAGCCATTATTTCTTCAAATACATTTTGTCATTCTATCTCAGTTTCCTCTCATTTAAGAACTCATTTTACACATGTACTTGGTTCCTTGAATTTATTTATGTATTTATGTATTTGGTCTTTTATCTTTGTGCATTTTGTTTTAGATTGTGTTTCTTGCTACATTTTCAAGTTCACTAATCTTTTCTTCTTATATGTCTAATCTGCTGTTAATCCTATCTTAGGTATTTTTTTAGTTTTTATCTCTAGAAGTATGATAATTTTGAGGGTTTTTTACAGATATATTCTAGGTTTCTATTTCAACATATTCAACATTTAAAAAAATTGAATACGTGGAATACAATGATGGTAAATATTTTAATATCTTTGTATACTAATTTTATTATCTTTGTGGTCATTTCTGGATCAATATCAATATGAATTATATTTTCTTTCTTCTGTACGTGCTGTTATGTTTTGTTTGGATGCCAAGAATTGTAAATTTTATTTTATTGGATGCTAGATTTTAAAATTATTATACATATTATAGAGCTTTTTTATGGGATATGATCAAGTTACCTAAAAACATTTTGACCTTTTGGTTTAGCCTTTAAACTTTGTTTTGAAGGTGGGATCAAAGCTGCATTTGTTCTAGGGTTCTAGGGTTATATTCTCTCCTCCTTCTATTTACATAAGACAATTCTTAGTACTCTCATCAATGCTTACTGATTTATGAGTATATTAATCCATTTGTGTTGCTATAACAGAAATACCTGAGACTGGGTATTTTATAAAGAACAGAGGTTTATTTGGCTTATGATTCTGGGACAGCTGCATCTGGCATGGGCCTCAGGCTGCTTCTAATCATGGCAGAAAGTGGCAGGCAGCTGGTGGGTACCAGAAGATCACATGGCGAGAGGAAGCAAGAGGGAGAGAGAGAGGAGGTGCCAGGGTCCTATAAACAACCAGCTCTTGTGGAAACTAATAGAGATCTCACTCAGGACCCCTAAACCCCCAGAGAAAGCATTAATCCATTCATGAGGGATCTGCCCCCATGACTCAAACAGCTTCCAGCACTGCCACATTGGGGATCAGATTTCCACATGAGTTTTGGTGGGGACAACACATCCAAATTCTATCAATGAGCTTTCCACTCTGACAATTAGGTACAAACATTTTTCAAAGCTGTTGTGAACTACAGACACTATTCCCTCTGCTTCTTCCAGATGTTTTTTCTTTTTCTTAGACTTCATTAATTTTTTCACATGCGTTCTCTTATTAGTACTTAACTGAATATTTGAGTGGGACCTTCTGCAGATCTTCAGACTCCTCTGTGCATAGCTCTCTTTTCTTGCTGCTATGCCTTGCAAGCCCTAGATCCCTTAGGTTCCTTAGATTTCTAACATTGTCTCCTCGATGCAGGGAATCTGTTTGGCTCTACTAGGGTTTTTCTTCCCTGTACTTTGATCTTGAAATTTTCTCCAGAAATGAGGTAGTTTTAGAGCTTACTTCATTTGTTTTTTTGTCCCTCAGGTATTACCGGTTTCATTGTCTGATGTTTTGAGTGCTACTCTTCCATATATTTTATTTCTTTTCTTTTCTTTTTTGGTTGATTTAGGTCAGAGGGTAATATGGTCCCTGTTACTTCACATTTTTACTATAAATTTTATTTTTGTCAAAGTAAATTATAGTAATTCAAATAATTATTATATAATATTTTAATATTATTTTATAATATTATTATATTATATTACTATGAAAAGAATCTTACAAGTTTTATAATTAAAAACAAAATTGCTTTCAACCCCTTTAGTTTTTCTGGCACTTACTGCCATATATCTAGTTAATATGCTTTTGTGGCTCTTTATTAATGCTTAGATTACATTTTTATTTTCCATTATGAAGGGTGAGGACTTATTCTCTTACCACTCCCTCAGAATATTCACATACGTCATTTGTATGTACATGTGTCTACACAAACACACAGATTTCTCTTCCTTCCATTTTTGCAAACTTATGTTTTCTACTCTTTTGAAGTCATGATTTGAGTCAATCAAGATTTGTTTTTTATTGTGGCTCCATCATTTTTATTCTATAAAGTTCAGGCAATTATTATAATTACATTTAGTGTGTTCATAAATATTTTTGCTTGATTTTCTCCCCTTTCCATTTACTAATTCAGTAAGTCTTGTCTGATTATTTGACAGTACTATAAAACTTCTCAATGTGTTGGACTGTGAGCATAATTGAGTCTATCTTGGGTTCTTCCCATAAAGTTATACAGCAACTAGGGGGAAGGTAATTAGAACAACAGGTAGAACAACCTGCCGACTGTGAAGAAGGAAAGATTAAGTACGAGTGTAATAATAAGCCAGGCTGGCCAACTGCATCTTCATTTGGGAATAGTTATGTTAAACTTGTTTATGAACTGCCTATATAAACCTGAGCTCAACCTTGAAATAGTATGGAAAGAACTTGGCATATGTCTTTAGGTCACTGTCCACCAAACTCATTACCATGTGAGTAAGTTACTGCATGATAAAGTTCTTTTATTGAATGGAATGGCCTATTTTTTGTTTGGTCTCAAGACACCTTTCCAGTTCAGTGGACAATCTGCCTTTGGTCCACCTTCAGACAGAATGCCAATTTCTACTTATTCAAATATATCAGGTAATCTGGTAATCTATCAATTCCATTTTTCCCATTGGAACATTACACATATAGTCTTTCACCTTTGTGAAACAATGTGGAATAGTTACTTGCTGAATCTTCTGTACAAATATACTCATGGGATGTACTTTCAGTGAACTCTTATTTTCAAAGGTCTATTTGATGGATCCCAGATCTTCCTCTTCTTTTGATACTCCACGAGTTGTTTGAAAAAGAGCACATTCCGAGACATTGAATGTCTGAAAATGCCTTTATTATTTACACTTATAGTTCGGCTGTGCAAAGTTTCAGAGAGGACCATATAAGGCTTATTGGAAGTTCTGTGACCATTATTAGGATTCCTGATGGGCCTCATTGTGGGATAAATGAGATCACACTGGTATTTCCAATTTCACATCTGTAGGGATTTTCTATATGATCTTTTAAATTCTATAGAAAAAAAAGTCTTTAAATCTCCTGCTTGAGAAAATATGTGATTTCTAGGGTATTAGTCAAGCTAAATTTTTGGAAGAGAACTAAGAGTATAATATCCTATATGAAGCATTTAAATAAATGCCCCTATTTTAAGATCATATCTTTCCTTCCTAATTCATACTGTTTAGATTTCTCTAGATCTGAGAACTACTGTTCTACATGAGGCTTGCAAATATTATGTATTTTCATTGCAATATGTAAACTTTATCTTTTGCACATAGTTTCAGTATAATTTACTTAGATATGATAGCAAAATATGCCAATCTTATGTGATTCCAATGAAAGACCATGTTCTAATCTCTTGTTGTTATTATAAAAAAATACCTTAGACTGGCTTATTTATAAAAAATAGAAACTTATTTCTCACAGTTCTGGAGGCTGGGAAGTCCAAGATCTTGACGCCATCAGCAGACTTGTTGTCTGGTGAGGAATCTCTGCTTCCAAGTTGGCGCCTTGTTGCTACATCCTCTGGAGAGGACAAATGTTGTGTCCTCACAGGCAGAAGAGATGAAAGGGCAAAAAAGAGCTTCCTTCAACCTCTTTTATAAGAGCACTAATCCATTCATTAGTGTGCAGCCCACATGACTTAATCACTTCCTAAAAGGCCCTACCTGTTAATACTATTATGTTAGGTAATATGTTCCAACATGTGAATTTTGGAGAGACCTATACATTTAAGCCACAGCAGGTCATTAAAGAGAAATTTCACCAATGGTCTCTCAAAATACCCAGATTAGAAGTGACTTCATTATTTAACAAAAAAACTTCAGCAGAGTGATTGCAACTATGAGCTCTGAAACCAAGCTTCTAGATTAAGAAATCTTTTAGATTGCTGTGGATTTAATTTATTAAGCTTTCTCTGCTTATGTTCCATAGCCCCCTCAGGGAATATTAATGGTTCTTATATCTCAGTGCTACTGTGAAATTTTCATAAGATAATAATTATGAAACATTTACTGCAGAGCTTTGGTCCACAGTAAGCACTCAATGTGTTGATTTTCATCAATAGCACCACCAGCATTATCAATACTTTTATCAATAAACTGGTGTGATTAATGATAGCATATGGGACTCAGAGACTGACTCAGCTCTAATGCAAACCTTCAGCAAGTACAGCATCCAGTTGAGCAATTATGCCTCAGCCCTGTGGTACATGAGGAGCAAAAAGGCTAAATATGAATATCATGTTTATGCTGCTTTCTGTGCCATGAGTATTAAGTCCTTTGTCACTGATCCGTGGTTCTTTTTTCTTCTGCTGTCATTCATGAAACTGTGACTTATAACTTTTTAGCTTGCAAGTAGAGTAAAACTCAAACTTATACAAGTTTTAGCATATATTTATTTTTAATGATGTTGAGAAAATTCATTTATCTGTTGTAGCATTAAGCTAGTAGTCTTTTCAAAAGTAAACCTCTACAATATGAAATTATAAAACTCAAACTATATCAAGTCTTCATGTTCTTTTAAACCTAAGTATTATCCTAAAAATATTAACACATTCATTCTTTAAAGAGGTTTTTGCTCTCAGATGTAACTAAAATGTGAGCTGTTTGTATATACAATTTTGAGGCCAACAAAACTGAAAAGGAAGTTTACCAAAGCAATTAAATCTGATTATTTTTAAACTTCAATATCTGTAAAATTCATGCCCTTAATATTTCACAAATAGTCATCTTTTGCAGAGTAAAAAAACCGTTGCCATTTAATTCTGCTTGGGTATTTTATTTTGGCTTAAAATGGATGCCTACTTATTTTTGACCACATTCCTTTTTGCTAGTCTATTTTTTTTCCGCTGGTGGTTGGAAACAGGTTATTCTGATAAACTGTACAAAGTGCATAACCTGTGTTTTAAATAAATGTGGCTTCAATAGGTGGATTTTACTTTCAGTCTTAAGAGAGTAAAATTAAATTAGTTAAATGTAGGGTTTGAAAAACTTTTAAATAATTAATATTTCAGTGTTTTTTTCAGGGAAAATTTATTTGTTTTTCTCTATTACCTCTTTGTTCCTGAGAGCTTACATTTATCTCAAATATTTGTTATATCCTCTACCAGCATCTATTTGGGAGGTTAGTATTTGACCCAAAATTAGATTGCAGATTGGAACACCCTCTTGTTACTTCACATTGTGTTTTACAAATACAGCTCTGAGTATATCATATGTAAATCAAGCATTTTATGATTTCCAACATTTCATAGCAAATCTTGAGCTTCAAAACAATCTGTTGAAAGAATTATTTTTATTCTTATAATTTTTACATTTGGCAAGAAGTTTCAAAATTATCTTAATTCTGTTAATTTTTTACCGTAGAGAAAGATTTGGTCCTTCATCTTAATTTATTAAAAAATTAATAGAGGAGTGGACTATAGCAGTGAGTAGCCACCAGTGTGCACATAACAACATAGCAGCCACAAAAATGATTTTTTTTGTTCAAATTCCTGATTTTATGGTGACTTGTAGCCAAGAATGAGAAGCCAGGAATGTAAATGGAGTCCTGTCTCATGTTGTGTTCTTTCTGTGTTTTATACTTCAAGGTTATGGTTGAAAGTAGTGAGGCAAATCTCCCTGCTAGTCAAGAACAGTAGAAAATAATGTGGTAGCACTAGGGATCCAGATATATTGAAACTATCACTTAGAGAATCTGTGAGTATAGAATTGACATGTACACCCATATAAAAGTCTATTGATGTGATTCACACACAGAAAATACTGCTTTCCTGGAACATGTCTTTTGCTCATCCCTTAATTGTAATCACTAGAGAGACTGTGGATCAAAACCTAAGGCATAAAGTTTTGTTTAAATTTAAATATAACTTGATGGTGCTATAATCTCTCTCCTTGCTTATTTCTCTCAATTATGCATTTTACCATGCTGTCATTAGCATAGTACTTACCCAGTACTCTTGTGTTTCCTCTTATGTCATCTTAATTTTCTTTTCTCTACTTTAAACTCATATAGATGCTATAGACATATATTTCCTAAAGTAACAAAGTTATGTAGCTTTCTAAAAAAAGCAGACATTATGATGTCTGTCCCTTAACTTTTATAAGAAAACTCATTTTGTCTAAGACAGTACTGCTTCTCAATCCACTGTTAATATCTGTCACGTCCTGTGTCTCTAATAAATAGTTCATGATTCACAGACAATAAAATTAGAAAAAGATGATACAGATTTATTGTTCTATTAGATCAAAACAAAACAATAGTTTTGCAGAAGGTAGAAGGCGAAAGAAATGTCCCAGAGCACTATACCATAATTGATCCTCCATTATCCCCAAATAAATTTAGGGTTTGGTCATAGCTAACACCATTAATTTTATAGTAATCCATAGAATTATTGGTTTTGTGATGGAGATTTAACATTTAAACCATGTGAACCTCTATTAAGAAACCCAGTGCAATTTTTTGAGTGAACTTTTAGGCTTAAAATAACCTTGTAACATACACAGTGCTCCTAAGATCTCTGCATCTTCATTCATGCCACAGTGATGTCACCCCATGCTTTTTTATCTCACCTGCCTTCTACATTTTCTCACACATTTTCTCTGTTAATGTGAATCACACCCTAGGTCCTGCCTTGAAACAGCAGACTGCCTTTGATCTTGTCACCACACTGCCATGGTCAGCTGTTCTTTTCTTATTATGTGATGATTTTTCATTCCCCTAGGGCAGAGTTTTCTAACTTTTGCACTATTCACATTTCACATCAAAAATTGTTTGCTTGGGGTGTGAGAGAGAGGACAGTGCTTTGCATTATAGGGTGGTTATCAGCATCCCTGAACTCTACTCACTAATGCTAGTAGCTTCTCTGCACCACAACCACAGTCAAAACAATCAAAAATATCTCTAGATATTGCCAAATGTCCTTCTGGGGCGAAAAACTGCCCCTGGTTGAGAACTTCTGCTCTATGGGGTTAGTAGATATTTTTTCTATCCTATGCAAGAGGGATTTCTTTTGGTTGAGAATCAGCTTTTCTAATCCATCTACATCACAATCCTTCAAAACATTCGGATATCAGCAAGTATATTTTCTCTGAGGATGGCTATTGCTAAACAGTGTAGTTAACACACCCGTGAATGCTGAGATGGATAATTCTTCCTTAAGTGCTTACATCTTTTTACTAGGTACTGAAAAGACATGCAAATAAATGATCATTTTACTTTTATTAAACAGAGTAGTAAATAACCTCAAGCTCTTAAGTCAAATACTTCAGGTTATATCTTTAATTCCAAGCAAAATTCTTAACAGCATCTTAGCATCTTCTCAAACACACAGATCCTGTTATTTTTCTGTCTTAACATATAAACAAAGTCTGTCCATATGCCATCTGTTTAGACTTGGATTTCACTTGTCATTGGAGCAGTTATGTGTTTTCTACTTTCAGAATAGTCCTTAAAAGCCCATTTAAAACAGTCCACTTCTAGAGTTGGGAGATTTTAACTGCTGTAGACAAAACACCACATCTAACAATCAGAATCAGATTCTTTTTCCTGCCACTACCTGCTGTTTATAGTCAGACTTTTCTTTCTTGCTGCGTATCAGAAAATACATTCTTTTGGCTTGTTGTACAATCTATTCTGTGGCAAGCACAATCACTTACCTACACACACACACACACACACACACACACACACACACACACACACACACACACACACACGTGTGTGTTTCAGTATTAAGAGTGGAAAACACTGGAATAAAATATCCTTGCATATTTTTTTTATCTCTCTCTTTCAAAAGTCAGACATCCTTTTGTTATTATGGCATATATTTCTGTATACAACTGACAAAGGAAGATTAGTCCATATTTTCTAAGAAAATGGCCAGGTTTTTATTGCAGGGAGGATTGGCCAAAGTTCTGGAGTGAAAAGACAGCAAAGCCTCTGGATATAGGTGGGAAGGAATGAAATGGAACCAAGGATGTGGAAAGAAGAAAGTGTACCTAATAGCTATTGAATTTGTTATAGGAAAATAGATTCAATTAGCTCTGACATTTAGAAAGAACGTTTTCTTATTTTATTTTTTTGAAGACATGCTTAAAGAGTTTTTGAAAATGAGGTTGTCTCAACCATCCAGGCTTTTAAATAATGTCATCAGAATATTATCTTTTAAGGGACTATTGTAAGTTCTTTAAAGAAATTAGATTAAGCATCAAAACACATTACATGCTATAAAATTGCTTCCTAGTTAAAAATTTTTGATTTTGAAATAAACTCTAGCTTTTTCTGGGTATCAGTTGTTGTACATAAGAAGCTGACAAAATGAGAATTATCACTCTGTAAATATCAATAGTGACAGTAATATACCCATCAAAAATATTAACATAGCCACACATTAATTGGATTAATATTTATCCCAGCACAATACAAAGACTTCAAAAGATTTAAAATTATCTTTAAATATTAGGTGCCAGGATAAATTTAGATTTATTTTAATTTATATTGGCCTTAGTGACCAATATAAACAATTTCCTTTGAATAAGAGATTTTTTTGATGGTATTTGTTTTGTTTATATTATGGCCAATATAATGAACCTAAACATAAGAAAGAATATATGTGTATGTATATATTAAATATTTAAATATATTATTCAACCAAAGTAATCTAAAATAGTTTTCTGTCATAGAACCCTATAATCTACAGCAGATTAACAATAAAAGATACTCTATATTGTAAATATTGAAACAATAAGAACTAATCAAAGAAAAACTTTCATTATCAAATAAATCGGAGAAATCAAGTTATGAAAAAGAAACAGATAAAAAAGTAATTCTCCAAGGAGATAATTTAATAGAGATAAGAAAACACTTTAAATAAGTATAATTGATAGCTTCATAAAACTAAAAATATAAAACATCCCTAAAACAAGAACAGGCTACTATTAAGAAAAGAAAAAAGTTAAGATCTTGAAAATTTAAAATTTGGTTGCAAAAGTAAAAACATAAAGGTAAAAAGTGTTCCATAAAGGGATTAAATAAAATAATGAATTATTTGAGAACGGGGCAGATTTTGATCTGGAAGTTTGATCTGGGTAAATACATAAAAACTTTAACTACAGTTTTTATAATACAAGCTTCTGAAGAAGAGAACAGAGGGAATAAAAGGAATATAATAGTCAAAGTAATGATGGAAGAAAATATACCAAAGTTTAAGAAAGACATATTAAAAAGTGTTCACACTGGCCATAGAGAAGTAATAGAAAACATTGTCTACAATAATCAAGGTGATGTTGCAGGTAAAAATATTCTCAAGAATCTGAAGAATATAGAGGGTCTTACAAGCAAACATCAGAAAAGTATCAAAATAGCTTCAGAGTTTTTATTGATATTACTCAGTCCTAAGAAAAAATGGAGCAATAGCTTTAAAAAAGGGTACAAACAATAGATAACACTGAATATTTGCTTATACGTAATGTTAAAGACAATAATCAATTCGCAAAAAAATAGAAGAAGTATATTCTTAGTGGGAGACTATGTAAATTTTTATTTTAAAAAGTTTGGATACTCACTAGAAGTATAGGGAAATGGTTGGAAATCATCCAACCCAATGGCGGGGGGAGAACAATTGAAAAGCAACAAACCAAAATGCCTGGGAAGCTGCATCTGGTGCTGGCCTTAGGCTGCTTCTATTCATGGTGGAAAGCAGCAAGCAGCCAGTGCCTACAGGCAGATCACATGGTGAGAGGAAGCAAGAGACAGGGAGAGAAGGTGCCAGGGTCTTTTAAACAATAAGCTCTCGTGGGAACTAATAGAGCAGGAATTCACTCATTATACCCCCCCCCCCAGAGCATTAATCCATTCATGAGGGATCTGCCCCCATGACTCAAACAGCTTCCAGCACTGCCATATTGGGGGTCAGATTTCCGCATGAGTTTTGTGGAGACAACACATCCAAACTCTATCACAACTACAACATATTGTCACCTGCAACTGTTTAAATGGGACATGCCAATGTGAAGAAAACAGGCAAAAGTCATTCTGTCGTGGAGCTTGTATTCACCAGCATTATCACTGGGGATACATCTCAGAAGTTAAAATTTCTCTGAAGATGTGTCTGTGACAGGCAGTAGGTTCCCTTGAGCCATC
Organism: Cynocephalus volans; assembly: GCF_027409185.1. NCBI lineage: Eukaryota > Metazoa > Chordata > Mammalia > Dermoptera > Cynocephalidae > Cynocephalus > Cynocephalus volans. The sequence goes on from NC_084461.1 coordinate 106,343,971, forward strand.
CCAGCATCATCACCCACCATCATTCAGAATATAGTCCTGGGGCCACCTACCTCAGAGTCACTTGGGACACCTTTAAAAAAATCAGAATCAGACTCTTTTAAGGAAAAACCTAGAAATCTGCATTTCTAACAAACATCCAGCTACTTCTTCAATAGAGAGCGAAATATTTGAACCCATAGTAATTTGCAAACCTTGTGACCATAACCAAAATTGGTGACTTAGAATTCTCCCCATTCTAACACTCTGTATTCAGAAAGAAACAGCTGCAGTCTGGTGGTGCTCATCATTTCTAGAATGTGTATTGAAAAATTAAATAGAATGTGATTACCAGCATGTTTTAATACTCTAAAAAAAATTAAATGAGACATGCCCCAAATGAAATGGCTCATGGGATTTTAAGATAATAGCAGAGAAAAATATAGATAGAACAATGTTCACAAAGTGTTTACTTGTGGAAATACTAATATTAATATAATAAGAAAATCACCTATATGTGAGAGCATACAAGATGAACTAAGATTCTATTCGCAATTGAGTGAAAGCCCCAAAACATTGTATAACATCCTTAACAAAAAATATGCATGCCTTATTTTAAGAATTAACAAAACTTTACTGAAGTAAATAACGGAGTTGAATAAATGAAGATAATTATGGTGCTACTTATTAGGAGGATTGAATATAATAAACTGTCCTAATTTAATTTATAACTATCAAACAAATATCAACTTTAGTAAGAGTCTAATGAAAATCAATATGCTAATTCTTAATTTTATGCTGAAGAGACTATGTCAAAGAATGTAGAAGGATATTCTCTGCTAGATCAAAGCATACTATAACATTATAATAAAATAGGTTGGAGTTTGCCCTAGGTGAGAATGTTTTCTCTTGTTTTGTTTGTTAGACTCCATTTGGGTTCCCTAGGACACACACTCTGAGATGGTTTAGTGTGCAAGTTGTGTATCTGGGAAGGCCCTTGAGATCAACACTTGAAGAAGGTGGGGGATGACACAGGACTGGACAGAGAGAGTTGAGCTCTGACGCAGGCCCAACAATTGCCCCAGTCCACCCCATGGAGAGTTCTGGAGCTAGATTGTCTCTTCAGAGTTGTCGCTCATTTGGCAAAGATGGACTTTCTACTCACAGTAGATGAATATAGACTCCCCAGATAGGGCATGCCCCTGGGTGAGGCTGTTCTCTAAAGCTAAGGCACTTTCTGAGGGGCTGACATATAATAATATCTGCTAACTCTGTGGCTGGGGACGAAAAGTGAAGCAGGGTCTGAAAAACACATCTTACAGTTGTCACAGAACGTTAGTAACATATTTGTCAAAACTCTATTATGACCTTCCTTCTGTAGCAGGAAGCAAACAATCCTTTACCCCCAAAGACAGTTTTATTTAAAATATCTCTCCTTAATGCTTTTAACTTCTTGTGCTTGTAGCTCGTATTGTGCTTTGAAATACTTAAACATATGGAAGTACCAGAGAACAAACACAATGGACTCCTCTATGATAATCACTGCAGTCACAATTTTTAAATTGCTCTTTTATTAACAAAATAATGTATGTTCAATGAAGAAACTTGGCAAATGAAACACAAGACAGAAAAGTCATCACACAAAAAAAGAAAGTAAAAGTAAAAATCATTTATATGCCTATTAGGTACATTTTTTATAGACTAGTTTCATCTGTTTATCATTTTTCCTACTTTTTTGTCAGGTAACAATATCGGAAAATGTTATTACATGTCAATAAATGGTTTTAAATAAAATATTCCTTCAACTTCTATCCTGCATACCACATAAAGAAGTACGATACATTTAATTAACTTTTTAGTATTAGGAGTTTATTTTATTTTCTTCTTTTCCCATTAAATTAATTTATAAGTAAATAATTGCATATATTTATGTTTGCACACATTTTGATTTATTGCTTTATTTATTAGAAATGAAAGTTCTGTCCTTATTTTTGTTTAAGTGGTATGCTCAGACATTTGTTCATTTCATATCTTAAGAGTAAAGCATCTAAGAGTTGTGCCCAACAAATGCTGGTGAGGCTGTTCACAGTCAGGGAAAGCACTAAACAGAAGTGTCATAAACCACAGAGCCTTGGCTGTCTACTGAAGACTCCTAGGGCAACCATGCATGAACATAAAGGCAAATAGGGGGAAAATATAAAGAGATCAATGGATTTCAAGAAAGATAAATTTAGTAATGACTTTTACAACTTTCTGAAAGATAATTTCTTCAAATTTCTATTTTTCTTTCATCACTTTGAGTAAAACACTGCAAGAAGAAAAAGAAAATAGAAAAGTGTATCCAGAGATTTTTAAGATCAATTGAAGCTTGATGCTGACATTGTAACTAATGCAAATAGCTAACATAATATATTAAGTGAATTAAGCCAGGCCCAGAAAGACAAATACCGCATGATCTCACTTATATGTAGAATCTAAAAAAGTTGATCTCATAGAAATACAAAGTAGAATGTTTGTTACCAGAGGCTGAGACCATTGGGGGAAAAGCATTGGGGAGATGTTGGGCAAAGGATAAAAAATTACAGTTAGGTACAAGAAATAAGTTCAAGAAATTTATTGTACCATATAGTGACTACAGTCTAGTAATGGCAATATATTGTGTTCTTGAAAAAAATGTCGAGAGTGGATGTTAAATATTTTCACCACAAAAATAACTATGTGAGGTAATGCATATGTTAATTAGCTATATTTAACCATTTCACAATGTATATAGATTTCAAAACACCATATTGTACACAATAATACATGTAATTGTATCTGTCAATTAAAAAATTTTTTTTTAATCTGAAAACCAAATTGGTTACCAACATTATGTGTAAAGGGTTTTTCTTCCAATAGAATGTCTCATCCATATCTTTGGATAACATGTATATTATTAATGTGTGATAATTGTTAGTGTGGTAAAACTGAAGTTTCTTTGTGCAGTTTTAAGTATGTATTACCTTTTGTTTTGCACCAGCATAAAATAAAAAGAAAAAATGCTTACATTTTCTTTCTGTTATAGAAATGCATAATTCAAAACTCCTTTATTTTCATTTCTGCTATTATTCTCCATATCTGGTATCAGTTAAACAACAGTAGGTCTCTGGTCTTTAACTCTGACTTACAGAATAGAAATCCTATAGCTCATTCTTTTCCGGGCTCTACATTTATGGAAGGGGAAGAAAACTATTCAAATTTCCCCAACATTTTAGTAGTCTTTATCCTTCTTTCCACTAAAATGTCACATTTTATCTGATGTTTAATTAAATTAGCTATTGCATAGTTCCACAACTCAGATGGTTAGAGTGCTGATGTAACAGTCCTTCCCAGAAAAGGCATATAAAAATCTGCAGGATATAAACATCTTAATAAAGAAACACGAAACTCAGACGGGGTTTTATTAACTTTATATGTCAAGGAAAGCAAAATATACAATAGGAGTTTAAAGTTTGTTTTAGCAGGTAACCTGTCAGCTATGTAAGTGTTGGTGATCATAGTTAGTGTGTAATCTGTTTGTCCTTGTAGAAATAGCTGGAGCTAATCAAAATGCAGAAGTGCTACCTTGATGTGACATTGCTAATAAAATGGCACTGTTATTCATTCAGAAATTTGGTTGATTTTTAGCTCCCACCAATAAGTGAGAACATGTGGTATTTCTCTTTCTGTGCCTGACTTGTTTCACTTAATATAATTCTCTCAAGATCCATCCATGTTGTTGCAAATGGCAGTATTTCATTCGTTTTTATAGCTGAGTAGTATTCCATTGTGTAGATGTACCACATTTTCCGTATCCACTCATTCACACACACACACACACACACACACACACACACACACAAAAAAAAAAAAAAAAAAAAAAAACGGGGGGGGGAAGAAGATATAACAACCACAATTAGTTGAAGTTGATATGACAAGTAAACAGAAAGGACATTGTTGGGGGGGAGGGGAGGAGGGAGAAGGGAGGGAGGTTTTGATGATGGGGAGCAATAATCAGCCACAATGTATGTCGACAAAATAAAATAAAAAAAAAAAGAAAGAAATTTGGTTGACAACTTGCACATTTTTGGTAACAAGTTGTTGGTAAGTTGTTAGCTAAAACCTAGCCCACAGGATTGCTGCTAGAGATGTGTAAAATCACTGCACACAGTTTGATATTGTGGCTTTTGGCAAAGATGCAGGAAAATGAAGGCAGCCAGTGTGTCTTGATATTTGTCCTAGAACACAGAAAATCTCAAGATTGTGGTTTCACTTGTACTGTGAGTATCATGCATCTTCCCAGGCTTCCACTGTTCACCAGGAATCTAAGGATTGATGCTTGTGTTCATTTTGGTTTATTTGAGATTAGATCCAACAAGAACCGTTGAACCTGAAAATTTTATGGGAATCAAGAGCCCTGTGCAGCATTTTTAGTCACCACTCCACTCATTATATTTTTTCATGACTATTTTCTGAGTTTCTCTTCTCTTCAGTCCATATATTTATTTAATGTGGGAACATAATTTAGTTTCTCAAAAGCATTGAGCCTGTTATCCATGCTTACCAGTCTCTGGATTTAGTTGCACAGAGTGTAAATGCAAAAAGGGCTTAGTTCTGGCTTAGGCTCTTCCATTAACTGTGTCACTTTGACCAGGTCTCTTAAACCTGTGGCAGCTAGTGGGGACATAGAAAAGCAATATAAGTCTTCTTGATTCTCTTGCCTGAAGAATAGACTAATCAGTGCTTATGGTTTTTGTGTTTTCTTTTTGCTTAGCATTTTAATGAAATGGAATAAAAAGGAATACTCTTGGTTTTACCATATACTAGAAACAATGAATTTTACTTTTGATCCAGTACTTGAGGGAAGCATTTATTATAGCTATCATAAAGCTCCTTGCTTTCACGAGACCACAGGCAAATGGTAATGTGCTCAAGATAAATTAGTATTTTTGCTTTCACCTCTTTAGGATTTAGAAACTTTTTCTTTCATATCAGTCTGTTTCCCAGCAGAAAGCAGTGCACTTTAAAGGGGCAAATGACATGAATTTAATAAGAGATTTCTTTAAAACTTAATGGAAACCAAAGGGGAAAGTTGTTTATGATTTGCACTTTTCTTTTCAGTATTGATATGTCCTGCTGTAAATAGGAGTACCACGTGCATATCTTGAACTCTAGGCAAAAGCTAATCTAGTAAATTTAAATTTAGGATTTTTCAAGCTTTTCTTTTATAGCCAGATAATAAACTGAGTATCTGTTTGGTTCTCTCATAGAATTGTGAAGACTGACATCTTATTATTTCCTTTGTTTCTATAAATCTGTAGATTGCAGTAAGGCAGGGCCTGAGTTCAAACTTGAGGATCCAACTATCTACAAAAATACAGTCAACATATCTTTGACAATGACCTTAACAGACATCTCACCAAAGATATACAAATAAAAAATACGCATTCAAAAAGATGCTACACATCATATGTCATCAGGAAAATACAAATTAAAATATTAATGAGATACTGCTACATATCTATTATAATGTTCAAAATTCAGAACACTGACAACACCGAATGCTGGTGAGGATGTGGCAAAACAGGAATTCTCATTAATTACTAGTGGGAATTCAAAATGGTACAGCCACTTTGGAAGACATTTTGGCAGTTCCCTACAAACTAAACATGCTCTTATCATACAATCTAGTAAATGTGCCCCTTGTTATTTACTCAAAGGAGTAGAAAACTTGGTTTCACACAAAAACCTGCACAAGAATGTTTATAGCAACTTTGTTCATGATTGACAAAACTTGGGAGCAACCAAGATGTTTCAGTAGGTGGTTGGATAAATAAACTGTGGTCCATCCAGGCAATGGAATACTATTCAGCATACTACTAAGTGAAAGAAATCATGTTGAAAGATTACATACTGTTATGGTTCCAACAATATGACAGTCTGGAAAAGGCAAAACTATGGAGACAGTAAAAAGATCAGTAATTGCCAGAAGTTAGGGGAGAGGTAGGAATGAATATGTGGAGCATGAGAAAATTTAGGACAGGGAAATTATTCCGTGTGATACTATAATGATGAACATGTGTCATTGTACATTTGCCCAAACCCAGAGACTGTACAACATTGGGAGTGAACCCTAATGTAAACTATGGACCCTGGATGATAGTATTGTCAATGTAGGTTCATCAATTGCAACAAATGTACCCTGGTGGGAGACGTTGATAATGGGGGAGGCTGTGCATGTTGGGGGATGAGGGCATATGAGAAATCTCTGAATCCTCTGTTCAATTTTGCTGTGAACCTAAAACTAATTTAAAAAGTAAAATCCTATTTAAAAATCAAAGAAAATTTGATTGTTATACACTTATGGGTGGTCTGGATGTCTGCAGGATTCTTAGTAAAATGAAAGTTCAATAATATAATTTTATTAATAGTAAAATATCTGTAGCAGTAACTCTATGCCTCGTAATTTATTAAGGTTTAAATACATTAAATCATTATGCAAACTTCATGGAGTAAATCATGTTATTTTCTTTAATTTCAAAAAAGTATTTTTGTATTATAACATTCAGTATTTTTTCTCTTCATTTTGCTATCTCTTCTCCTTTAAATATATTTATTATCTCTGTTAAGTCTGTTGTTTTTTTTCTCAGCTTGTATGTCTGTCTAATCATTGTCTTCTTATGATCCATGCATTTTGTAAGTACGGTATTGCCCAAACTGTATTCTGATTTACAGTTTTCATGGAGATGTTCATAAGTTTTGTTATATGAGGGTTCTTCAGAAAGTTCATAAAACGATTAGTATTATTTTTCAATTCTCTTTTTCCACAAAATTTTTGAAATATCCTCATACGCACAAATTTTATCTACATCAGGAAGTTTAGAAAATTGCAAATTCCCATATTTAAAGCTTTTACTAATCTTGTAGTTTAAAATAACTTTCATTTCATTAAGCACAAATTGTCAAACTTACTTCACACCCATCACACAAATATATAAGCATGTACACATGTATGTACTTTCTCTACAACAGGATAACTCACATGGAGTGATATTACTGTGCATGTATTTTCAGTCTACTCTTTGTGTCACCGATTTGTATATCTTCAATACTGATTTTGTTCTGCTGATTATAATGTTTAACCACTGCGATGATGCTTTTTCTTCCTAATAATTTTCTTCATTAGCTAACTCTTATATTCAGTTTTCCTATTATCGAATAGTTCAGATTTCATATTTTCCTTAATTATATGACAGGTGGTAGAATATTGCAGATTGTTTTAAATTTCTTTTAACTGCTGGATCAACCCTTCTTCCAACGCATGTTTAAAATCTATCTTTTGAAAGAGTTTTTTCTTTTCCCCCTTCTCCTCCTTTGTCCTTTTCTGCTGTTTTTCCGTTTCTAGATAATTATTCCATGGTTCCCATTTATTTTGTTATTACTCATTTTTTATTAGAAGCCAGAGATAAGGTTTTTGTCTGGAAATCATATATATGGACTATTCTCGATAATCTGCCTGTTTACCTGGATCCTGTTGGACTCTGCCTAAGAACTTTAACAAAGGATGTCTGTTGTACAGTCATTGTTCAGACATTCAGCTACCTGTTAGGGGAGGAAAGAACTTACGGACATGGTTAATGGTAATCTCTAAGTGCTTAAATATATTGGAATCTTCAGGCCATTACAAACTAATTACTCTATCAGTTTTAATTAATGCCTTGCTGCTGTTATTTCCAATTCAAAAATTCCAGCAAAACTACATTCCAATGAAGCCATGGTGAAAATTTTCACTGAAATCTTCGTGATTTTTTTTCTGTGGGACCTGGATATTAAACCCCTACAGAGCTAGGGCTGGGTCTGGAGCTCACAGACCCCTCCAACCCATTCACAAACCCTTCACAGGCAGGTCTATGAGCTAGGTAGCCAGCAAAAAGGTCCTTGGAGCCTTGGTTGAAGTAGGAATAGTCGTTATTCAGCACATCTAGCAGGTAAGCGGTACAAAATGAAAACTCAGAGACTCCACTGCAATTGGCAAAGTACAAAGAAAAACTGAGCAGCTGCCAGCAGAGTAAACATACTCTACTTTTAGATGCGAGCTCTCTGCTGGCCAACCTGCTTCACAAACTCAAGAACACAATAGCAACAAACTAAAAAGATACATGGATGCACATGCACTCTAACTCCACCCACACACAACTTGTTTGCAAGAACTGTGCTGCAGGACGCTCAACCTGACCTGAAGCAAGGGAGCCTGTGACCAACCTATTCCATTTTCCCCACAGCCCCATTAAAAATATGGCTGTCTGCTATATCAGGTTTTCCCACATTGTGACTCAGTAATTCTCTCTTCAGGATTATTCAGTTTGTATTGTTCTGTCAGGTCCTGCTGTTAGACTTTAATATGCTGAAAGAAGGCAGTTGTTAGGATTTATTTTCAATGTTAACCTATAGCAACGTGTTTAGGAGCTATAACATATGCTAGAAATTGTCATGTTGTTATAATAGATGTGATATTGGAAGCAAATGTAACTTTTAAAAATCTTTAAACTTTGTTTTCATGTTTAACAATAGTCAATTATTCATGATTGTGACAAGCTGTACCAGTCAAGAAAACGCATATTTGCACACCAAATCTCAATTATGGTTCTTCCTTAATTGTATTAACTCTTTGTATTTCTTTTGTCAAGCAAATCAATACCTTTTGGCCATTACTGAAAACTGAGTTGGTTTAGAATTACTGAAATATGTTACTTGTAATAAAATGATTTTGCTTTATTATTAAAATAGACTAACCACTAATTTTAAATGACATCATTTTTTCCCTGTTTCATCAACATATATTCAACCTTTAACTACCACATAGTAAAAAAGAATGTAAATATTTGTTGAATAAATGATGAGTGATTTAAAAAATAAAAACATTTGCTTAAAAATAATATTTTTTGTGTTCTTTTTCTCCAAAATCAAAGCAATGAATGACAACAAAAAATATTGTTCAAATGACACAATGTAGTAAGCATTCAAATTAAATAGTCTATTAAGATCTAGAAAATGCTTTAAACATTTAAATATGACTTTGTATTTTTTAATAAATATATTTTGCCATTCATGTTAAATGCCAGATTTGGTGTTTTGTTCTCTAGTGATACTTAAAAAAATATGATGTATATAATTAGAAGGTAGCCTATCTTGACCTAAATTTATAATTTTATTGACAATTTAAAGGATTAACCCACAGAAGAATGAAGAAATAATACTGCACAGTTTAACCTGATATTGTTTCCCAAGACAAGTGCAGAAATGCAACATTTAGTTTAAACTCTGTTTTTTTCCCTTTTATATTTCCTACTTTGTTTAATGAGAGATTGATTTTATTTATATTTCTCCAGTGAATTTCCTCTTCTAGTTGAGACAATGTTTGAGCTGATGGTACATGAGAAGTTAAAATATCTGAAATTTGCCATAGCTAAAAAATCATGTGAATAGATTTTCAGTGTAATTATAGTTACCAAAATTATGATTTTCTCTTTCATGCAATCTCCTGTCATGTATTCTTTTAAATTCTGATTGGCTAAGTAAAATTTGTAATATTGCTTTTCACAGGATGAACAACAAAAATGTTTCACAGAGAGAGAAAATTGCAATGAAGAAAGTCTGTACTATCTTTGCATCCATACAGGAGGTAATTACCTGAAAATCATAATATAGTATCCAGTGAATACAATTTTTTCATAGCTATGATGAAAGGTTTCATCAGGTAAAGACCAAAAATCTCTGGTAAAAAACAGACTGCAAGCATTAGTAGCAAAAGAAACTACAAAAATAGGACTGCTACGTGTAGGTTTTCATAATTCTTGGTGATACCCTTATATATTTAATTTGAACATGAAAATGGCTATTTTGGATATATAAAACATTTTCAGTAAAGTTAATAATGAACCCAAAACCTAATTTTCCCAGACCTATAATTTCACTGAATTTATTTGATTTGTGCTATGTGCATAGACATAATTGTGAATTTTGTAAAACTGGTAGCCAGTTAAATACTAATAAAGAAAAAGCTAGAGCATCAAAAAAAAAGTTTCCACCTTTATAGGAAAAACAAGACTTGGGTCATTAGACTTTAATAGCTTTTAATGTCTAGGGATATTGAAACAATTACCACTTGGAGAAAATGATATAGTGAGCTGTGAAAGCTATTCAGGAGTGTTGAAATACTTACAAATGTTTTCAGATTTAGTCTGTGAGTTTAATGGCTATCTCTGGACAGATGATTAGCCTTGATATTGGAATTACTGTGTGTGGTTTGAATGGTATGGACCTTGTCCTAGAAAAGTGGGCACATTCCTTTGGTGCTCTTAACAAATACAGAAATACATAACACTGTATCAACCACACTCTCACTGTGTGCATGTTGAAAATAAAGGAAGTCTCAGAATTGTAATTTTGATTAAGCCAATAAATGTGATTTTAAATCCTTGAAAAAACACTTTCAACTTTCTCCTTTCTTCTTTCCAAAGCACAGCTGTGCCAGTTCAGCAAAAATCTGCTATCTGGTATGTCTTTTGGAAAGAAAAAACACTTCCTAGAAAATTCTGTGTCTCCTTTCTTTTATGATATCAGCAAACTGATTTGCAGAAAACTTTGATAATGCAGTAGCTTTGTATAAATTTCTGTGTCTCACTGAAAATTATATAGCTTTTATACTCACATGTACCCCAAACTCACTGCAACATTCTCTTATTATACACAATCAGATGCTAGAGATTAAAAAGGCAATGAGAATCGTCTGGGGTCTTCTGCACATGGGGCCACACTTTCCCTGAAGGCTCATTAACAACAGTCATATTCTGATTAAATGTTGAAAGCCTGGTCTATTACTGGTATTTTTGGGAATCCCTTAAGAAATCTTGCATATTTCATGAATGTCTTGTGGTCACGGATAGTTAATTTTTCTCTCCACCATCCCTCCCACTCTCATGGTCCTCTTTTCTTTTATAGTTTGCCTCTTTTCCTCTTAAAAATAACTCTCCCAAGATGCTACTTCATCCCTGGGCTATTTTAGTTTAAGCCTGGGTATATCTTCCTCATTAATTCAGAATATGGCTAAGACAAGGCTTTAATATCTCACAACACATTATTATTTTTTAAAATTTTATTTATTTTTCCAGGATAATTAGCATATCCAACATAAACAATATAATCATTTTTGTGGCCCTTTACCAGATTCTCACTAACGCCCCTCCCTTTTTCTCTTTCCCACCTCTAGTAGCCTCAGTTCTGTTGTTTCCTTTTGAAAGTTCAGAGTATTATTGTGATTCTTTCTTTCTTTCCTTCCTTCCTTCCTTCCTTTTTTAGCTCCCACTTACGAGGACATGCAGTATTTCTCTTTCTGTGCCTGGCTTATTTCACTTAACATAATTTTCTCTAAGTTCATCCAGGTTGCTGCAAGTGACAGATTTTCATTCTTTTTTATGGCGGAGTAGTATTCCATTGTGTATATACACCACATTTTCCTTATCCAGTCATTTGTTGATGGACAATCAGGTTGCTTCCAATGCTTGGCTATTTAAATAGAGCTGCAAAGAACATGGGAGTGCACGTATCCCTTCGACATGATGATTTCCATTCCTTTGGGTATACACCCAGCAGTGGGATGGCTGGATCATACTGTTAGGTATGGGATTGTATATTTTAATGTTTTTAGTGCTAACAGGTGGTTGACATACCATTCCTTTTAAGAGATTTTAAAGAATTGCTGTAGGGAAAAATGTGAAAAAATGTTTGCTAAGGGCACACTGTTTGTTGGTGGAAACTTTAGAGACAACCATACTTAGATTTAAATGATGTTACTAGTTTCCATTGCTTAAGCTATACTTAGCCATTGATAACTTTTGTCACCTTGCCCATGTCTTTGTGTCATCTTGATATGATTGACTCAACTGATTTTTCTTGTGAAATTTCCTTATCTTTACAATAAAAAACAGAAGGGAACTTTGAATCAGGGCTGTACCCATTTTTCTCCCTCTTACAGAGCAGTTGCTGAGGTGCAGTCCCTTCAGGCTTCTCATTGCATTCATGTTGCTTTGAGTAATCCTTTTTTGTGTCTCTGTTACACAGAGAGAAGTGTAACATAACCAAACTTAAAAATTATGGTGACACATCTCCTTAAATGATCAATAATTACAGCTCTGAAGGCTTGAACACTTTCCAGGGTACACAAGGGACTGGGACTAGTTCTTCTAACAAAGCAACCAAAATTGGTAGGCATCTAAGGATGTGATGATAAAAAGAATCAGCTTCATATAAGTAATGCTAAAACAAAAAGTCACTTTATAAGTCATTTGTCCCTAAGGATTTGTATTTAATTTCTATTGTTGCTGTAACAAAGTACTACAAACAGGAGTTTTCACAGTAGTTGTATTCCCTTACAGTTCTGGAAACCAGAAGTCTGAAACAGTCCTAAAGTCAAGTTGCGAGCCTTGTGGATGCTCTAGGGAAATTGGTTCCTTGTCTTTTCCAGCTTCTAGAGGCCACTTGCATCCCTTCATTCTTAGCTTCTTCCTTTATACAACAGCATAACATTTTGAAATTTTTATTTCTGACTCTCTTGCCTCCTTTTTATAAAGACCCTTGTGGTTACATTGGGCCCATTGGGTAATCTAGCATAATCACTCCATTTCAAGATCCTTAACTTAATTACAGCTACAAAGTCCATTTACCAGGTAAGGTTCCATATGCACAGGTTCCAGTGGTTAGGACACAACATCTTTGGTGGGCTACTATTCTGCCTATCACAGATATCTATCAAACTTTCAGTTCCACAAACACATGTGCTTAGATAGTTTAAGAAGACACAATTGGATTCTAGAGGAACAATGAGATGAGGTGGAAAGAATACAGGCTTTGGTGCCAGCCACTGTAGATTCAGACCCCAGAGCTGTCATTTGCCGGCTACAGAACCTGTGGCAAATTATTCACTCTTTCCCTAAGTTGCTTTCATCATTTCTTCCATGGAGATATATAAGTAAAATGTAAATTGAAGGGTTCTTATGAGAACTACAAATATCATACCTAGCATATGATAAAGTACTAATTTTATTGATATTATTGTACAGATTAATTCAAATCATTGATATATATACCTGGATTTCTAAAGTTAAATTGTTTTCCAGTTTCTATTCTTCTCATTTCTATACCAAATACTCTGATTGTTAGTTATTTAAGCACGTATTAATTTTGTGGCTGGAAACATCATTGATAGCATAAAGTAAAACTTGTACAGTTACTATTTGAATGTGCCCCCCAAAATATGAATGCATCCATTTTTATTTCTCAGCCTAGCCATGTATTTCGTATAGCTGCCCCAGCCTGAAAAGTGATCTTTTGTACTTATATGCAACATTTTTTATTGCCTGTTTATCTATAGATTTAAAGTACCTATTCTGATATCTAATTTATTTTCATAAGTCTAGCAGGAAACAGAAGGAAATCTAAAAAAAAAAAAAAAAGAAAGATAAATTAATGAAATAAGAAATAAAATATAGGTTATTATGCAGAGAGCTAAATAATATTCGAACTATATCATAATCTCTTAAAACTCAATGATAAGAAGAAAATGAACAGAGTAAAGAAGTAGGCAAAAATATATAAAGAGTAAATAAATATTCAATAGTGAAAATGACCAGTAACCGTGAAAACATCCTCAGATTTCCTAGAAATCAGGGCAATGCAAAACTTAAAAAGCAGGAACTATTTACTTTATTCATGAGGTTGGTAAAATTTAAAAGATTGGTAATAGTACTGGCAACTCTGTGAGAAATGAGTACTCATAAACTATCAGCATAAATTTGTCTTTTGGAGAGCAACTTGATAAAACGTCCATATTTCAGTAAAAATATTTTGTATATCTTGAAGAACTTTTGATAATACCGGAAAAAGTAAAACAACCTAGGTGTTTCTTAATAAAGATATTTTTACATCAAGTATGGCCTTTCACATTATACAGCACTGCGTATTCTTTTAAAGGAATCTGCTAAAGTTCCATGTGCTGACAGGGAAAGGTCTCTTAAAGTATGTTAAAAGTTAAAAGTTAAAAAAAAAAAAAAAAGCACATTGCAGAAAAATAGAGTATGATAACACCTGTGATAAAGAAATCTATCTAGTATGTATATATGTGTGTATATTATATGTATATGAGTGTGTTTATGGATATATATGTTGATAGATCAATATACATAAAGGAAGTTTATCAAAATATAAATAATAAATACTGCTAAGTCAGAGGGTGATATTTGAATGATGCAAAGTGGGACTTTACATTATTTTAATGTATTTGTCATGCTTTGGAGTCAAAGTTATGGTAGCTTAATAAAAAGAGTTGGAAACTTACCCCTTTTTTTGTCTTTCCAAGATACAGACGTTTGTGTATGTTATTGACATTTTGTTTCCAATATGTGAGGGAAAAAATGCATGTATGAAGTCATTTAGGCTAGTAGTTTTATCTGCTGTGAAGATACTAATTAGATATTCAATTTATTAGACATAGGACTATTTTAATTTTATACTTTTATGTGATTTTTTATAAATTGTACTTTCAAGGTACTTGGCTACTTCACATATATTATCAAATTTATTGGCATAAAGTTGTTCATAATATGATCTTTTTGTCTGTTTAATATTTGAAATACCTGTAGCATAGCAATGTTTCTTCTTTCATTCCTAGTACTATTTCTTTTCACTTTGTCTTTTTATTTTGATCATTTTTGCTAGGGATTTACCAATTTTACTAGCTTTTTCAAAGAAACAGTGTTTGGTTTTGTGGTCTTTCTCTGTGGCAGATTTTTTCTCTACATTCCAAATTTCTACTATTATCTTTATTTCCCTGCGCCAACTACTGTTGAATATAAATTTTTTGTTTGTTTTCTAGCTCCATGAGATCAATTATTAGACCACTGATCTACTCTAAAATGTACATTTAGCACTATAAATTTTCCTGTAAACATTGCTTCAGATGTCTCACATATATGTTAAATATTATATTTTTAGTATCATTCAGTAATATGTTTTTATGTTATATTTTAAGTTATTCTTTGATCATCATTTATTGAGAAGAGTATTGCTTAATTTTCAAATACAGGAGGATTTTTTTTGTTGTTGTCTTTCAAAAATTTATCCCTAGCTTAAACACATTGTAATCAAAAGATAGCTCTGTATATTTTTGATTCTTTGAAATATGTTAAAACTTACTTTATGCCTAATAGATGGCTTATGTTGGTAAGTATTCAAGTTACACACACAAAAAAAAACAAGAGTGTGAAAAATCTATACACTGAAAACTATAAAACATTGATGAAAGAAGTTGAAAAATATTGAATAAATGAAAGGTTATCTTTTGTTCATAGATGAGAAAAATTAATATTGTTAAAATGTCCATACCACCTAAAGCAATATACAGATACAACATAATCCCTATCAAAATTTCAATAGCATTACTTACAGTTATAGAAAAAAAATCTAAAATTTGTATGGAACAACAAAATAACTCAAATAGCCAAAGCGATCTTGAGAAAGAAGAACAAAGTCAGAAGCATCGTACTTCTTGATTTCAAATTATATTACAAACCAGTAGTAATCAAAACAGTCTGGCAGAAAAACAGACACATAGACCAATGGAACCTAATAGAGAGCCCAGAAATATACCCAAGCATATATGAGCAACTAATTTCCAACAAGGTCACCTAAAATATGGTGAAAAGATAATGTCTTAAATAAATGTCACTGGGAAAATTGGATATCCACATGCAAAACAATTAAATTGGACTCTTATCTTACACAATACACAAAAATCAACTCAAAATGTATTAAAGACCTAAACATAAGACCTGAAATCATAAAACTCCTAAAATAAAACAGAGGGGGAAAGCTCCTTGACATTGGTCTTGGCAGTGATTTTTGAGATATCACACCAAAAGCTCAGGCAACAACAGCAAATACAGACAAGTGGGACTATAACAAACTAAAAAGCTTCTGAATGGCAAAGGAATGAAGGCATGAAAAGGCAGCCTATGGATTCAGAGAAAATATTTGCAATCCATGTATCTGATATGCAGTTAATATCCAAAATGAATAAGGAACTCACACTATTCAAAAAAAAAAAAAAAAGAAAGGAAAAGAAAAAAGCCTGCAAATATAGGCAAAGGATCTGAATAGACATTTTTCAAAAAAGCAATACAAATGGCAAATAGGTATATGAAAAGTATTTAATATCATTAGTCATCAGGGGAATGTAGAACAAAACCACAATGAGATATCATCTACTATCTGTTGGAATGGCTATTATTGTCAACAACAACAACAAAAACAAGATATGACAAGAGTTGGTGAGGGTGTGGATAAAAAAGAACCCTGGGTACACTGTAGGTGGGAATGTAAATTTGTACAGCCATTATGGAAACCAGTATGGAGGTTCTCAAAAAATTAAAAATAGAACTATGATGTGACACAGCAATCCTTCCTCTAGGTATATACTCTAAGGAAATGATATGTCACTTTATAGAGATATCTGTGCTCCTGAGTTCATTGCAGCATTATTCATGTGAGTGGTCATTGACAGATGAATGGTTAAAGAAATTGTGAGATATATATACAATGGAATATTACTCAGCTTTAGAAAAGAAGATTCTGCAATTTGTGACAACATGAATGAACCTGGGGTATATTATGCTAAGTGAAATAATCTCTAGACATAGAAAGAAAAATACTGCATGATCACATTTATATGTGGAATCTAAACATGTCAAACACATAAAAATAGAGAGCAGAACAGTGGTTACCAGGGGCAAGAAGTTGGGGGGAAATAGGGAGATCTAAATCAAAGGGTACAAAGTTACAGTCATATACAAATAAATTCTAGAGATCTAATGTACACCATGATGATTGTAGATTACATTGCATTGTGAATTGGAGATTTGCTAAAAGATTGTAGACTTTGGGATGTCTTACCACACACACACACACACACACACACGCACACATATGATGAGTATATGAGGAGATGGATATGTTAACTTGACATATGTTGGTTGACTGTAGTAATCTTTTGACTCTTCATGTGTATATCAAAATATTAAATATGTATAATAAAAAACCCAAAACAAAACAACAAAAAAAATTGCTCATGAAAATAATTTGTATTCTGAAGTCATGGGGTTAGTGTTTCACATATGTCAATTAAATTAAAATAGCTAAATGTCCAACTTACATATTTCTAAATTGATATTTTGTCTGCATATTCTATTGGTTACTATATAAAGTGCATTAAAATCTATTTATATCTTTATGTTTTTGTGTATTTCTCATTTTGTTTTGTCAATTTTTGTTTCATATATTTTGAAGCTGATTTTTGGCGATGTGATTGAAAATTGATTTTTATACCTTCCTGGTGGCCTGGTATTTGTAAAGTTCTAATTTTTTTATTGTTTTCTCTATATTTTCTTTTTTAAAAAAGTCGAATTAAAAAACTATTCTATTTTGTTAAAATTTTTTGGCACATAAAATTTCCATAACATTTTAATTTCTATTTATTTATATTTAAATTATTCTCTTTTAAGACATATATAGTTGTAGTTTTTAATCCAGATCATCAGTTTTGAATTTTATTTGGCATGTTTTTCTATTCACATGTAATGAAATGACTGATATATATGTATATATTTATATATATATATGATTTTAAGTACATGCATGATTTTAAAAATATATATGATTTTAAATCTACCATCTTAGATTTTTTTTTCTATTTGTTCCAGTTATTCTATGCTCTTTTCAATTCTCCAGCTTATCTTCTTCAGGTATTATCATATATTAGTTTATTACTAATTCTCTTAGCTAGTTTTGGTTTTTTTTTTTTTTAAGTATTCTTTATTCTATTATATTCATTATATTCTTCAGGTAATTAATCAAGAAGTCCATTTCTGATTTAGTGTGATCACAAACATTTTGTCCTTTTCTACTGTATCGCAAAAAATGGGTTTAAGTTTATTTAAAAATACTAAATAATCTAAAGGCACAATTACAGATTTTGTGACTGAACTGAATGAAGGTCATTTGTCCATGCGCAAAGGAAAGCCAAACACTGAAGCACCTGTCTTTGCCGCAGAAAAAAGATTTATTCACAAGGTGGCCAAGCAAGAAAACAGGAGAAATATGTCTCAGATCCACCTTGTCTACCTCAGGAAAGAAGGGATCTTTATGGGGAAGTAGTCAAGGATGGAGTGAGGTATGGGGGATCTTGATTGGTTAAAGGGTTTGAGGAAGTTCTTCAGTGATCTGCACAGGCATGAGCTATCTGCATGCCCCTGCATACTCAGAAAATGGCAGTGTCAGCAGGATTTGCAAGTGGAGTTTTTGGCCCTCTGATAACTTATGGTCACCCATCAGACATTCATGCAGGCTCAGTAGAGAGGTCTTTGGACTCAACCAATTTAGCCCAGTTTGTGTTGGGCCAAGTTTGCTCTAAAGGTTCTGCAAAACATCTTAGGCACGCAACTTTCGTAACTCCCGAACCTGAGGCGTTATCTTAAAAGGCATATAGAAAGAAATGAAATAAGAGACCAGTTATGAAAATGTTCTGAAAGAATTAGCAATTTGAACAGAGAATAAATTTTAACTAAAAAGTCACTGGTTACAGGTACAGAACTATATTTTAATGTGTATTACATGAGATACTACTGTATATCCTGGAATTTCATATTAATGTGGCATGTTTTCTGCTTTTGAGGAGTCTACAGTGGAAGAATGACACAAAATATGCTTTGTGATCAAAGAGAAAGAACATAGTACACTAATCTAAAGATTTAAGAGAGATTTTCTGGAGAAACTGATGTATGTCCTTGGTATTGAAGGTTGAATTAGACTTAGTGAGACACTCCCTGCACCTCCTCTCCCCACAATAAAAGACAAAAAAAATTTGGTTAAGTTGAAAAAATATGGGCCAAATCTCAGAGATAAATCATTTTGTGGATTAGTGGTGAATTGATGACATTCCCCAATTTATTAATCCTATCATCTGTCCAGCATGGGAAATAATGAGAAAATTTATATGAGTATTCATGTTTTGTAAAAAACATTCTCAGAAAAGTTATTTGTACACAATATTCTTTTAAGCCATCTTGAATCAGAATTCAGAAATTATGTCTCCTGAAGCATAATACATAACTCTAATATTTTTAATTTAAATTGATCATCTTAAATTTGTTATATTATATTGAAGTTATATTTCCTAAAGCTCTAAATCATTGTGCAATTTCTTTGTTAAGCTGGAAAAAGAGCTTTAGACTTCCCTTTCTTTCTTTTTTTAACATAAAGGTATATTTCAACACACTACACTGTTGGATTTCTTTTTCGAACAAAGAGTTTTAGTTTCTTAGTCACATATAAAGTAATGTTATTTTATCTAGTCTCATCTGGTAGCATAATCAGGGATGGTCAGTGACTCACTTTTATCACCATGTGTTATTTTATTTTAACTCATAATTACTAGCAGGGGACTGGGGACAGGATTTCGACCCAGTGCAAAGAAAAAAATGATAGTTTTCATCACACACTCTTTTCATTTATTGGAACTTGTCACTTATCCTGTTAGCTTATTTTTAGAAATAATTTCTCTAACACAAACCAGAATTATTCAAGAAAATCTTTTATATGCTACCATAATCTTCCAAATTCTGACATCAATTAAATAGATATCTTAAGCCATGGTGAATACTCATATAGACTATTTATTAAATATTTAGTATCTGTCAGGAATTGTACAGGATTCTTTATATTAAATAGCACTATGTTTCATAACAACCTGGAAAGGCATATGTAAATATAACACATATTACAGACTAGAAAACTTAGTTTCAAAAGTGAAGTAACATACTGATAAGCCATGGATATAAACATTGCAAATGGAGGAAACCCCCCTTATCTTTCCAATTCTCCATTCTAAAGGGTATCACTGCAAACAGTTCCTTGATGAACAATAATGTGTGAAACCATAACTGTCCTATTGGCATTTTGACAATGAGTAGCTTTCATCTTTCAGTTCACTCCATCTCTTTTTACTGAATTGGTCATAGATATCTCAGATTCTAGTTGCTTTGCTTTTAAATTTGACATTCTGAAAAAAAAAAGTCTTGTAAACAAGAAAAGCTAGGGATCAGAGGAAATTTATATGTTACTTTTTAAAAATGTGATGGTTTGCCACTTACCTCTCAGGAGATGCATAAGCAGTAAAATTAATGCAGTAATAGCCTGGCATAAATAGTCACTTGTCCTCTAGGAGGTAGACAGCAGCACATTTAAAGACTACATTTCCATAGACAACGGTTTGTCTCCCAACTCTACTTAATATCATTATATTATGGAGGGCACCAACATTCGCTTTCAAATACAAAAATGTGATGTTTGATTTAGGGTTTACAATTATTATTTTTTAGATACTTTAATACATTATTTCAATGCCTTATGTATTTAGCAGAGAATACAGACATAAAAATAAAGACAAGCACATTTCTACTTCCACAAGAGAAAAACTTAAAATCATAATAAAATTATTGCTTCTGAACATTATACAAACATTAAATCTATCAACATTAATGTATTGCTTCAGTAAAATGTTATCTAATCCACTGAAACATTTAGCTACTATAATTTTTTATTAGATATAACAAGGCATGCAAAGTAAGTTAGGGGATGGGAGAAGGAGAGACAAGGAAAGACACAAGGAATTCTCAGTCAAATATATACAATTATATAAGTTTATATAAAGATGAAGCCATATTTCTATTTTAAAATAGAATGGGCAGAAGAAGGGCTTATAGTTTCCATAATCAAATAAAATTTTACCTAACAGATTAAAAATTTTAAAAAATCAGAGTTAATTTGTGTATTTAATACACTTCACTATCCCTTAAACATGGACCAATTCCCATTGACAGCTGAACAGGACTTGTGAGGCTTGATGTCTGTGGGGGAGTCAAGAAATAAGGTTCTGTAACAGTAAGAAATGCATACTGATGCTTTTAATTTTCTCTTCTGTAGAATTAAATTTCTGCTGTATTCTTGATTCAAGTGTTATAATTTACTATATAAATCTGCAGTTCACACAAAATGTAATTATTTGATTCTCTAAACTTATCAATTCTTACTGATACTTAATTGTGCCCAGTGTGTATTTTGTCTTATATCTATAGAGTTTTTTTTACTCTGAAATGTTTCCATGTAGACTTAATGGGAAATTTATTAATAAGCTTTGCTTGATTGTAATACAATTTCTTGTCAAGGCATTGCTTTGTTTGGGTGCTTTTGAAATATGTAATCTATCTGATTTTCTCATTCATTGAAGTCTCTGGGTCTCGTGGTATTCTTCAAGGTTAAATCTTTGGTCACAGGCTTGATTAAAGCATGAAACGTACTGATCTAATTTCAGAAAATGATTGTTAAATTATGTTGGAAGACAGAATTAGAATTCAAATAGAACTCAGCAAGCTAAAATGATGATTAAAACATAAAAGGTGCAATTTAAGATGAATAAGTATAAAGACCTACATTCGGGTTTTAAAAATCAAATTCATGAGTTGGAATAAATCTGTTATAAAAATGTGAAAAAGCCTTAGGAATTTCAGTTACTACAAGCTTAAAGTGTCATCTGAATTCCAATATGGATTTGAGGGCATATATTCTGCATTCTTCATCTGTATATCAACCACAGCCCCATTATATATCCTTGCACATGGCAGGAAGAGTTAGCTGTAAGCATTAAAAAGAGAGGAAGGAGATCTTCATTCTTGGCTTTTGGATTTGAAGGGTGAATGATTTGTGGTTTCACCTTTCTGGACTACATTGTCTTCATCCATCAGATGAAGAGCTGGTCTAATTGATTACTAAGATTTCTTTTGCTTTAATTTCTAATATTAAATATAAACTTAAATCAACACACCCGCAAGAAAGACTGATGTGTATCAAAACAAGAAAACTAACACAACGTTGGGATTTTGACTCTCATAAACCATGTCGAGGACTTTCATACAGTAAAGAGAATAGCTATACCTCAGAAGCCAAAACATGAATCAATGGACGAATATTATAGAAAAGATGATTTTGTTTTACTAAAACGAAGATGTGTCACCTACAGCATTCAGTTTGACCACCTACCAGATAAATTTTAGAGATTTCTATAGGCAATGAGAGATAGAAATAAATCCAGGTTCACTTTTTAATATAATTTGAGTCTTTGAATAGTGTGTAATAAAACCATTTTGGAGGTAGACTTAAAGTCATTCAAAATAGTTTGAAAGGATTCAAAACAAAATTCTGTTGCATAATTTAAGAATATTATGCTGAAATACTTCAGGAAATAGAAGAATACCTCGGTGATAATGCTATTCACTAAAGGGGGCCTTATACTTATGGTCACGCTCTGAAGATGACAGATTCCTTTATAATTCATTTGATCAGCATCACCCTAACAATCCTATTGTCCCTGTCTAATCTGTCTTCATGTCCTATCAATTTTGCCCTCTGCTGTTGTCAGAATTCATTAATCTGACCCATTTAAAATCCATCTAAATATTCTATTTGTTTTCTATTTCTCTCTTCTGTAAGGTATCTTATATAATGCCACAAGAAAAATCCATTAGAGTGGGAAAAACTGATGATGTGGATAGAGGAAGATTCCCAAATTATCATCCTTGAGTAACCAAGAATGAGAGGGATATAGTGCCCCCAAGAAGTTGTTGGCCTAGATTTTTAAGTGACTAAGCCATGCTCAATATATCTCAGAAATGAAGGTTAAAATATATTTATAAAAATATGTAAGATATAATTCTCAGAGTTGACTTTGAATTCTTTGATAATGATAATTCACTAACAATGTTATTTAAGTATTTAAATAGTAATTGCCAAAGTTTGCATTTATTCAGAATGCATTTTTATAATCTTCAACACGTATCTATAATGCATATTATAATATCTCAGTTTTAAAAAGAGGAAACTAGAGGCTCAGAAATGCTGAGTGTTGCAACCAAGTCCATAACTACAAAGTATTGGAAATAAAATGCAAATCCAAATTTACTTGGCTATAAAGTCTAGTCCTTTAGAATATACTATGCTAAATCTTATTTAAAAGCCCTCTTTACTACCTTCAAGCATGCAGGAGAATCTAGAAATACAGGATTACAGAATATTCAATCTAGGAGAGACCTTAGGATTCTGTTCAAATTTAATGACTTACTAAAATCCACACAGCTAATTGGTGGCAAGCTCAAAACTCTTGTTCTCCTGTTAAGGTCACTTAACTATTAAATAGTCAAGATTATTTAAAAATTAAAAGAATGTAAGGTTTGTCACACGTTTTAGACTCTTCCAACTCTTCAGTGTCCTAACAGAGTGGAAGTTTGCTTATGTCTGTGATCTGGAAAAGTAGGTTATTAGCTACCAATGAAGTATCATGAAATTAGTGCATATCTATTTAAAAATATTACCTCAACCTAAAACACTTGGAGTGTATATATTTACCAGTCTTCTGATAAAGGCTGAGATCTCTTATTTGAGTACATGTTCCTTATTTATTTATTTTTTGTCATTATCCGATTTATTTATTTACTTATTTTTACTGTAACATAGTTGATTGTATATGTCTGTGGGGTACAGAGTTCACTATCAATACCTTTGTGCAATATGTGATGCTCAAATCAGGGTAATTAGTATATTCAGCATTTGTCTTTCTTATATCAACCAGTTTGAGTTTTTTTTAAAATGAAGCAAGATTTTAAAGGTTGGTATAAAGTAATCTCACTGCAGATTCCTTCTATGGTTTTATTATTTTACTCCACCCTCCCCTTCAAAAAATAAAAACTTCAAAACTTCAAGTTATCTCTTCTATGTATGTTAAGAAAGTGTATTCCAAATCTCAAAATAATTGGGAAGTAACATGTTCTTTCAGTGTAATATGGGGACACCATTCAATAGACCCTACCCAAGTAGTATCTAATTTTTAGGAGAACATGCTTTGACTTTGCTGTTTATTATTTTATCAAAATCTATGTATAGTAAAGTTACAAATTAATCTAAATATTTCTGACAAAAAGTTATGGTTTTGATGACTGTTAGGATATTGACCCAATTTTATGAGTTACCTAGCAATCTTATATTAACTTTTTCTGTTTTTTTAATACTCATGTAATTTTTTAATGTGCTCAGAAATAGTGTTATTATCATACTAGTGTCCTTACTAATGATTTAAATAACAGTGGCTTTTGTTCATTTTACATTTTGTTGAAAGTCATGTTGTAAACTTCTATAAATTTATATTTTGATATATCTAATCCAAGTGTCTTAGTTTTATTTTATTTTTTAAATGACTTACCTCTGTGAAGTCTTTTCACATAAAAAACTTTGAAATTATTTTCATACTGACAACCTGTTTTCACACTCATATTTTATAGGTTTATGTAAACTAACATTAAATTGTAATTACAATAACAAATTAAACTGTCATACACAAGGTTGAGCTAAATAACTAGTAGGAACAGAAATACATGAAATAATTAGAGAATGGACTAATAGCATCTAGAATTCCGTGCTGTGGCCATCACTGTTATATGTGAAAATAATGATATGAATGTTTATCTGGTGAGCCAGTAATTGGTGGTTAGTTAAATAAAGCATCTTAACTATGACACGTTCCACCAGAGTACTCAGATATCTAATAAGGTTTCTGCACACCTGCTTTTCAAGTCTTTAAGAAAAAAGTATGATTAATTCATTTGCACATATTGATTTATCTTACTGTGTAGAGTCTCTCCACTGCATATGTTATCTGCAGTAGCATGCCCTGTCCATATTCATATTTATGCTTGTGTCTACAGGAGTTGTTTACTTTATAGTAGAAGTGGTGAAAAGGGAACTGTGAAAAGTCTGTTTAGCAACCTTTGTAATGATACAGTATCATCCAGAAGTTCCTTGATTAAAAAGGATAAGGTAGACAATTGTATTTTGAAATCAAACATTATTAGGGAATAATCAAGACCTATTTTCCAGAAGAAGTGGAAATAGCTCTTTCAACTTAAGATTTAAAGGTAGGAAATTGCCCAAAACTAGGAAACAATATGGGTAGCCTGGGAAGCACATGTCTGCTTCAAATTTGGCCAGTGAAATGACTGCAGCGGAGACCTGCAACATTGCTACAGATGGTGGAGGATTTAGTCTTCAACACTGGCATCGTACTGTAGCAAGAAAAATAAAAGTTATAGCAGGATGATAGATTGTAAGGATGTTCCCTTCTTGGGAGGAAGAGTAATGGATTTGTACTTTAATGTTCAATTCCTGAGTGTCTGGAGGTTTTCAGATCATCCAGGGGAAAGAATAGTGGCAATAGGATGAGACTAGCTGGACTCCCTGCTGGTCTGGCTAATGAGGGCCTGAGTCCATTTTAATTTACTTTAGAAAAATAAAGAACGTGAGTATATTTACACAATGAGTGTTGTGTAGCCTTTTGTATACCACTGTGTTACCCCAGGAACAAATATCTTTAGACAAAAGGAGTCAAGAAAATTCAAAGAAATTTAGACACCAATGTGCAAGGTAAAGAACCTCATTTAAGGGGGAAGAAACAGAGACTTGAAGCTCAGCCCAGTCCCTCCACAGATAAACTATAGCACCATTTTAACTGCGAAAAACCAGCTTATCAACTAATAATACTTCAGAAATAAAATATATATACACAACATATGGTGTGTCAGGAGGGTTAGTTGCTCAGGAGAGGTAATATTGATTAGGATTATTTTGTCTAAACTATTTAAGAAATATGGAAAATGTCCTTTTATAGAAAATTCCTTACATGTTTTACATTATATTTCTTTAAAGACTTTGCAAAACTCAGGTTAGAAAATTGGTCTGCCAAGTGCACTGATTTATTATCTCCAGAGTGAGATGATGAATCATTTTCCTTCCAAGTTACTTTTCTTTTCAAAATATTTTAGGGATTTTACACTGACTGCAACCGATTATATCAAAGGCATTAGCTGTTTAATGCCATGATTCTGTATGTGCCTACTTCTAAACGCATAATAGAATGTAGTCTTGAAATAAGGAGTCCTCACTTAGGATATCAGCTTTGCATGGAAATGACTGCACTTAAGGGCTAAACAAACAGATTTTTTTTCCTTCCCATGCATAAAAGACAGGAAACGAATACCAGCACAGTAAACATATTCAGTCAGTCATCTTATTTATTATTTTAACTGCATTTCCTAACATATACCAAATGGCAAATAATTGGGGGAATATTTTTAGATATTATCTAAAAATTCTTCTTGTTAATAAAACTGTACAGCCATCTGTACATAATGTGCAAAGTAAATTGAATCGACAGAGAATTTTGTAAGTGATTTAATTTACCCAACACTAGTGTACCTTGAAGCCTCTAGGTTTTTTCCTCGCTGTATTTGCAAGCCATAACTCACTCCCTTTTGTGATACTACTATATTAAAAGTTGTTGAAACAAACTAGATTATATATTTTCTAACTGCAGAGAATAATAGCTATCCAGCTAGGAAAATAAGTCTTTTTAATAGATAAAGCCACCTTATTCCTGTTTGTCAAAGTGTAATGGCAAAAGCAGCAGACCTTGAAAGAATGCTGGCCTTCCGGGAATTTCCTTAAATTGGAATCATAATCCACTATAAACTGGTTAGGGGAAGAAGCACTGACATGCAGACTGCCTAACAGCAGGTTGACAATCCACTCATTCTCTGGAGAATTTGGGGAATTAAAAAGAAAAAAAAAAAGGGAGGGATGAATTTCAATAATCATGTAAAGTTTATTGTCAATTTTTCCCAATTAAATGTTATAGATAAGAAATCCAGAAAAATGCAGTAGGAAACATTGTAAAGCACTGGATGAAATCATTATGCAATGTATTGTATCATATAATATCAGATGACATAAGAACTTATATTTTATTTTTACCAGGCAGTCAGCTTAATGTAATTTTTTCTTTCGCTCCCGAACTATGAAGACTGTCCCTTTAGTTTCATTAATTTGGACTATAACTTATTAAATTTTCAGTCTATTTTCACAGAGCATCCCCAAGACCAATCAAAAGCTAGTTAACAACCTTAGTTCACAGTGTTTGTGACTATAATAAGCTAAATGACGAATCTACATTGATGAACTCAAAGAGACATATTTATTGCTCACAACTAACTGAGGTAGATACAATGAATATTGCCATGTGTAGAAGCCACGGGAAGACTTCCCTTTTGAACTCCTTAAGGTTTACTGAA
This sequence comes from Cynocephalus volans, assembly GCF_027409185.1. Taxonomy (NCBI): domain Eukaryota; kingdom Metazoa; phylum Chordata; class Mammalia; order Dermoptera; family Cynocephalidae; genus Cynocephalus; species Cynocephalus volans. Next base: position 106,371,300 of record NC_084461.1, read on the forward strand.
ATCAACTGAGAAACAAAGATCAATAGGAAAAGGAGATGTAGCAAATTTTATTTTAACATTCACACTACAGGGAATCACAGAATGATTGCCCAATAACCCAGTGGGGTGCAGATGCTTATCTAGTCATGTTCACAGGGAAAGGGAAGATGGGCTGTGTGAGTAAATGATTTTTAGGGGGGGTTCAATGGGTTTAGATAGCATACAATGGCCTGAGAAAAAGTCTGTTGGGCCCACAGAGCAGACAATGACTGGAAATACTGCATGTGACCGATATAGAACACAATGGCCTGTGACAAAAGTCTGTCCAGTTCTGTTGACACACTTCAATCTTTCTTCCTGTGATGTGAGTTAAGTTAATGAAAATTCAGGAAAGAGATAGGAGATAATTGTCTTCTTTGATGGGTCCAGGTGTTAGGCAGATAGAGGAACAGCTTCATCCTGTGCTTTAGAGAGAGACAGGATTGAGAGACAGGAGGTGGGAGGGGTGCAGAAGATCAGAAAGGTTAGAGACCTTGAGGACTTCTTTATTTCAGCATGTCAAAGCACTATATTTGGGGGTAACAGCCTCTGAGCCCCAACATTCCCCTGGCTGAAACTTTCGTAAAAGTTTCACATATTAAAAGCTGAGTTGATGGCCGTGAAGGAAAAAATTCAGTTAGTAGCTTAGTGGTAAAGGATCTCATTTACCAGTTTCCCATTCCTGGGAGTATATCAGTCTAATTACACAGTTGGGCCTCATTCTAGAAGATGGTGTTGCAGAAGGGTTCTCAAGACTCTTAATGCTAGGCCTCTATACATGATGTAGGCAAATATATTCTTAAGCAGTGGTATTTCTATTAAAACAGTAGAAAAACAAAGGTTGCTGTCTGAGCATTCTATAAGCTTGTCTCTGAGTCTGGAAGGCAGTCTGCTGAGATTAGTGGCAATCTGACATAGCTTCCTGGGTGGCAGTTTGTGTGTACATAGTTTGTACAAATATAAGCTTTTAAGGTGATTTTTTCTGGAATGCCACATTGACTAGCTTTGGCCTGCAGGGCCTCAGGGAAAAAAGCAGCTTTAATACCTAGTGATTCCAAGTCAGAAAGGTGGGAGAAAAAAAAAGGAAGCATTAGTCTGGAGAGTCACAGCCAGGTATTGGAGGACATTAAAAATTCAGGATTTAGTCCAGATAGTAAAATCTCAAAAATCTTAAAACAGGCAAACCATAGTTTTCTTATGAAACATATTTTTTTCTCTCTCTGGTTCCCCATTTTTACCAAAGATATTTATTATGAGACTAATTTATTTGCAAAATAAGTTTAGTCTTTGGCCTGATTATTTGCATAAAGTAAAAATAGTGATTTATCATGTAGGCTCTTTTAAGTTGGCTTTGCTGGAACTTTTAATAAGGAAGCTCAGATTAGACTTTTAAAAGCCTTTAAAGGGTTTGGAAGCCAAGCCAAAGATTTGAGTCACTCTGAGACTGTATCTGAAACATGTGTACAAATTTGGTAAATACCTCTCTTCTCAAGGTTCCTAAATATAGGAACCTATATTATAAAAAGGATGAGGATGTCTTTTTATAATTTCTTATCAAAAACACATCTTACTTTCTTTGCACACTTTGCATACAGAATTGTTTCTCTACTTTTAGTAGTTTTAATTACTTATATTAATTAGAATTTTTAACTCTCAGTAATCTTAAATGTTAAAATCTAAGAAGTAATCCATTTTAAACTGTTTGTCACATACCAATATTTCGTGAGTCTACATTTCATAATTTCTAGAAATATGTATTTTCTCATAGAACTATATTTTTTATGTTTACTAACAGACCCAAATATATACAGCTTTTCTAGTTCATTTATAAACATCTATGCCTAATTTACTTATTTTTAACAACCATGCTTGAATTGTTCATGAAAATTCTGAGTCATTGAACAAACTAACCATCATCTCAAGTTATTGTCTTGTTAACCCTTTTTACAGAATGGAAATTTTAGGCAGTTGCTGCCTATGCAAGAACCCTTAAGTTAAATACATAGGTATTTTGCTGATCAGAAGACACAGCTGTTTTTATTAACCCCAAAATAGAAAACTAGTCTTATTTACCTAAGATTTATCCAAGTCACATAAACTAAAAAGCATTTGAGTTAGGTTATTTCCCCTCCTTATTTTTTCAATAGAATATTTGATTTAAGTGCTTTATTTTGCCAGTTAATTAGAGCTCTTTCATATTCTTTGGTAGGGAAATATCACATACTCATAACAGGTTTAGACGTATAGACATATAAACACACAGACAGAAGCTGATCTTACAGTTTTTATTAAGATTTTTAACAGTTTTTTTAAGTAGTTTTTCTCCCCAATTTAGATTATCAATTCTTCAATCCCCAGTTTTATTGCCCCAAGCAATTTCTAGCCAGGGAACTAGATTCCAAAGGAGTGACTCCCAGATGAAAAAAGGTAGACAATTTGCCCAAACAAAGAAATGTGTAGGTAAAAGCCCAGTTAAGGCAATTTACAGAAAAAGCAACTTAAACAAAGGTAAGATTTGTTATGTAAACTTTAAGTCAATGTCTTCCCTTAGCAAAAGTTTCTAGTGGCTTAGGTGCAGGGAGGAAGATGCTATCACAAATGAAGATTTTCTTTATAGATGTAAATTTCTTTTACAAAGAGTTTTAAAATTGCCAACTAGATGTGAGAAAGTTATGTTTTTTTTTTTTTTTTTTTTTTTTTTTTGTCCTTTTTCGTGACCGGCACTCAGCCAGTGAATGCACCAGCCAGTCCTATATAGGATCCGAACCCGCGGCGGGAGCGTTGCAGCGCTCCCAGCGCCGCACTCTACCAAGTGCGCCACGGGCTCGGCCCAGAAAGTTATGTTTTGAAGACTGACAGTGCAACAGGCAGTCTTTTCAACTTATCTTATTTCTTAATTAGATTGCTTACTTCAGGGTGAATGTAGATTAATAATGAATACAGCAAAGAAAAGCATTTTCTGTGCCTGCTTGACCTGGAAGGGCCTAACTTTTATAAATATATTAAAAAGACAGATGTACTAGAAAGTAGAGTACTCAGATTTTTAGAAATTAGGATCTGATTCTTATGTTGGATCTTGGTTTTCTCAGAGCCAAGATGGTTTTGGCTCTGAGATCTTCTTGACCAAACTCAGCCAAAAATTTTCCAGCTTCTGTCTGACCCAGACACCTGAGGCCACCTTTACATAAGTGTGCAACATTAAAACTGCAGTCCTTTTTGCAAGTGACTTGTCAGACACCACAAACCCAAGGTCACGTGCCCTGCCACAACACAACTGACATGTGGTACCCCAAAGCCAAAGAGACCAAGGAGCTCAAACGCAAAGAGAGCAGAGCTCAGACTTGAGAGGAACTCACTCCCTCTCTGGGCTCCATGAGGAAGACATTGGTCCCCCCAAAAAGGGAGTCAGCAGTGCCCTTTCTTCATTCCTTGAGGGATCTTGGGGGTCATCAGCAGTCTCTGTCACATCTCCCTGTGGCTGCCAGAACTGTCAAAGGACAAAACTACCACAAATTTAATGATCTCAGTTGGCTTTGTTGAGATTCATTTCTCAAGATATTTACAAGTTAGGGGCACATAGGTGATATACATAAAGCAGCTGTTACAGACGAAGAGGAGCTTGCACCTTCCAATTTGGAAGCTTCTTTTCTCATTATGGCTCTTTCAAGCAAGGTAAGCCAGTGTGGTGGATTTGTGTGCTGCTTATGGGCATTGCTTGTCCAAATTTCACCAAGAAGCCAGTCAGCCCTCTTATGTATCTCAGTTCCCCCAAACTGCCGTAATAGTAGGGTGCTTGTAGATACCCAGGATCAGCCCTTGTATGGCACCTCCTGCCAAGCAATAATTTTAAGAGCGTATGTGCATCCCTAAGCGCATGTGCACCGCATGCTGTGAACAGGGGTGTCCCAGTACCTCCCAAGTTCCAGTTTCCCTGGAAAGCCATGAGGCCAGAGGGAGCAAGTGTCTTTTATCTTCAGAACAAGAGTGCTCTCAAGTAGTTAGAGAAACTAAGGAAAAGTTGCCATACTAGAAAATTCCCAGAGACACTATTAAGAGCTACTGAATTAATCCTGCTCAAAAACCTAGATATAAGACTTGTCATTCAAGGCAGAAATCCTCAGTCTGAGAGAGTAGTAAAGACCCTCTGGAAAGGAGGCAACCAACTCTAACAAACTCAAACCTCGACTTAAGATGGAATGTACTTGGATCTGAGAAGATGTTGACCATGCACACCCAATGTAGTCTCTGAGCTTGTTGACTGAAGAGGTCTTTCGGTGGTAATGGCCTGAGAGTTGGGTAATCTGCCAGGTGGTCAATAGGGCCTCTCTCAGATCCTGCTCACAGTGCCAAACTTGTAGGCCAAAGTTAAGGTTGTTAAGGCATAAATCATTTGTAATGTTTATTGGGAACCAAATGTGTGAGGGCTAACCCAGGAAACACCATTTGATTTATAGGGTCAGAAAAGTGCTCTGAAGTTTATTATAAATAACAAAGCATTTATAGACAGAAAAAACAGAGGGAAATAGAAACAAAGAACAAAAAAGTGGATTGATCATTTCAAAGTTATTTTCTTTGTAAGGTGGGGACAGGGAGACAGAACAATAGAAAAATAACTGATTAGTTAGCATCAGGTTACTTTAGGCTGTCTCTTTTGCACAAAGATTACAGCAGAGGGAACTTCATTATCATACATATTAAAGATTTAAACTGGCTTGTTGGGAAATTGGCTATTTTATTTCTCCTGATTCCTTAGAAGGTCAGACTACAACCTAAGTGACTGGAACTTAGCAGGGCTGACTCTCCATTTTGATTTTTAGTCAGGTCTGTTGTGGCCTCATGCAGAAACTCAGTCCAAAACAATGCCCCCTGTAATTTATATTCAACAAGGCATCCTTCATAATGAAAATATGTTCTGAGAAGTTAACTAAGCCTTTTCAGCAATTAATCCTTATACTCTGTGTAGAATGATGAATCAAAAAAACAATACCCCACTAAAATCCTGGCAAAGAGATTACTGCCAGAGGGCATATTAAATGGTAAAGTGACATGAGGGTTCTGTGTATTTTTTGTTTTTTGGGTTTTTTTTTTTGTCATTTTTGTGACTGGCCGCACCGCGCTCAGTCAGTGAGCGCACCGACCATCCTTATATAGGATCCGAACCCGCGGTGGGAGCACTGATGCACTCCCAGCGCCGCACTCTCCCAAGTGCACCAAGGGGCCGGCCCGAGGGTCCTGTGTTTTTAAAGTCCAGCAGTGGAGCCTGGGAAACCAGGTCAATATGTACAAATACTACTATGATAGGACACAGGAGATATAGTTTTTGAAACCTGTAAACATTTTTTTAATAGACAATGTACACATCTTAATGACTTAAAATAGAAAATATTTATTCTAATGCATTTTACATGTAAGTTGAGGGCTATTTGGCTTTGCTTTGTGTATTTTCTGATTCTGGGACCCAAACGTAAGAAGCAACACATGAGAAACATGAGCTACCACAAGTGAGTTCTCAGGCACAGATTAAGGCAGTATGCACTCTAATGAGGAAGAGTTGGAGCACATTATAATTTTACGTATGCCTGTATTTATAGTCCATAGTACAACCAGGTGCTTAGTAGGTTGTTAGTAGTTCTCACTTCAGTTGTATGCAACATTGATGCTTTAGTCATTTTCATGGACATTGTCGAACTTTATCTGAGCCCTGCAATCCCAGCAATCAGCAACAAGTAAGCATGCCCCCACCCTATGTCCTGGGATAGAGCTAATGGCAAAGGAGCACTCTGCCTTGCATGTTCCCTGATAAGATCCTTGTCCATCTTTCTTGATGACATCCATAAGACTCCTCAATAACTCCCTTGTTTACCTGCCTTTATAAAACTGAGGCCCCCATTCCTTTACTTTGAGATATTCTTCATTAATGTTCATCATATTGCATTAGTATAAATAAAATCATGTCCTTAATTTTGTCTTTTGAACAATAAATATTAACAAATGGCAGAAAAGGCAGAAATATTTTTCATTTTTGTATTTTATTAATCTTTCTCAAGGAGAATACTTTTCTACCAAACCAATCTTTACAAATTTGAGTAATTAGGAATTAAAGAACTATCAATCTATAGATTTCCCTGTTTTCCTGCCTTTTTCTAAAACAAACCCTGTCCATGACCTCTCTCAGATTCTGTTGCTCAATTCTGACTCACCTCTTCAGCCACATCTCTTTGTCCAGCCCAGGAGACAGTGTTGTCCTGACACCATTCCATTAAACACCTCCAAGTCATACTGGTTTGAATACTTTGCAATATTTATATTTGTCCTCATCATAGAAAGCACCAACACTTTTCCTTCCTGAAATACAAAATACCTATTTGTATAAAAACTTAATATTTCAATTAGGTTTTTTATTATGGTCTGAAAATATGAGCTAACTCATGCTTTCTACTTATCTCCAGCCGTTTTCTGTATGTCTCATAATTTTTTTAGACCTCTTGCCTATGTATGAGAGCCAGATTTATTTAGTCTTTAAGGACCACAATTATTTTTAAGTGTAAGTCTGACATGGTATCTGGGAGACAAGATTTCTTATCTGCAGAGCTTTTCTTGAATTCGTAATTAATTGCTGGCTCTCATGGTTCTGTTGCATACTTCATGTGGATGATCTGTATTCAGGGAGTTCTGACTAGGTGTTGCTAATTGCCTGTGACATCTCACCAGAGGAATGCTGATGGAACAAAAGTGATGTTCATAATGCCACTCCCACTGGAGTTTTCTTGCACTTCCAGAATCTGTCTGTCTCTGAGTTGATTTTTAAAATTATCTTCCAAATGTTAAAATTTGTTCCAGGGTTAAAGCAAAAATTTTTCATTAGCAAAGGCTATGAATTGAGAAATAAAAAGAAGAGCCTTAGTGACCTTTGGAAATAGGAGCAAGCAGAGAGGGCTGTTCAGGCCAGATGGGATTCTCTCAGTTCAACTATTAAGTGAGAATTTCAATTACCCTAGTTGCCATTTCTGTCACTGGCAGATAAGTACCTTAAGTAAACAAGCAAGGATGATTTATTATTATGAATGTGGATTTAGAAGCACTCTAAGCCAGCAGTGAGGAGATTTAGTTTCATGCCTATCACCACCAAGGTCAAAGGCAAACATAAAGCTGTGGGAAGAGTTTGTGGCTCTTTCTCCACTTCATCAGAATGAGGACTGGAGATGACGCTATCCTCGTTATTTACAAAAATGATGATGATTCTGCACATATCAATCATGTGTTTTAAGAAGATTTCTGTCCTCAGCAGAAATGACAGCAATACATTTAGCCATTTTAGAGGTATTCATTTTTAAAACTTTAAAAATTAAACCTACATAAGTACATATAAAAGAGTGTATGCAACATTTAGGTATAATATAAAACAAAATACAATAATGTGCTCTATACCTGATATCCAGTTTCAAAAATAGTAGAAGCCCCTGGAGCCCTCATCACGGATCACATCTCTCCCCTACACATTTTATTAAAATTTTGTGTTAATTATTCTTTGGCATTGGTTATAGTTTATTCCATATATATGCACCCTAAATAATAGTTACTCATATTTTTATCTTCATAGAAATATGATCAGAATATGTGATTTTTTTCTTTAAATACCTATTTTGGGTACACATCCAAGCTGAAGTGTCCAACTATGAGTCACTCACTTTCAGTCCTCTTTGTAAACTGCTTATCCATTACTCTCCTTATGGAAAATTGAGTTATTTCTAGCTTTGGGATATAACACATTGCTGCTATGAGCATTATTATCCAAATCTCCTGATTCATGTTTAGAAGAGTTTTCCTGAGTTGTAGATTGCTGAGTCATAGTGTATGTGCATCTTCAACTTTATGAGGAATTGCCAAATTGATTTCCAAAGTAGTTTTAGCAATTTATATTCACACTAGCAGAGTTTAAGAGATTCTGCTGCAGCACGTACTTGAACAATAGTTGGTAATCTAAAATCCAGTCTTGGAACTGTAAGTTTTATTAATAGTGTAGTAGAATCCTTTTATGCTACAAATTATACAGCTTTGGCTCAGAGATAATCATGTTTCTCTGGGGTCACAAATCTAGTCAGTATCCCATTTGGAAGTAGAGACTTGGTTCCCTGGATTTTTAGTCTAGTAGTCTTTCCCTTAAAGCATTTGTCTTAGGGCCGACCCGGTGGCGCACTTGGGAGAGTGCAGTGCTGGGAGCGCAGCGGTGCTCCAGCTGCGTGCGGGTTTGGATCCTATATAGGGATGGCTGGTGCGCTCACTGGCTGAGCGCAGTGTGGGCGACACCAAGCCAAGGGTTGCGATCCCCTTATCGGTCACAAAAAAGACAATAAAAAAAAAAAAAAAAGCATTTGTCTTATCAGCTTCTTAACTCAGAAGCTGGAATTTCAAGGAGCTAAAGCTAATCAATTAAGAATAACTGGAAATTTAAATTTTTATTTATTTTTAATTTTGGCAGTTTGTTGGTAAGGGAATCTGAACCCTTGGCCTTGATGGTATTAGCACCACTCCCTAACCAAGTGAGCTAACTGGCCAGCCCTTAATGACTTTTTGAAGAAGTCATTATTTCCCCCCAAAAAACATTAATAAATGTGAAATTTCTTTATTATATTGGAATTTATTGAAATATATAAACAAAACAGGATGGTCTATGTTCAGTATACCAATGAAAACTAAAACTCTAAAATGTTTAAAATAGGATAGAAAGTCTGTGTTATTTGCTGAAGCTGAAGAATGGAAGTACTGTACTAAAAAATAAGCAAAGAAACAAACAAACAAAAGATCAAAGAAGAAAATAGATTAGTTTGATTAAAAAGAGTTTTAATATTAAAAATTTTACCTTCAAAATCATGGACCTGACAAGCATGTTGGTACCTGTGTTTCTAATATGTAGACTAGTACTTGTGAGAAATTTAGAGCCCATACAGCAAATTATTTAATATATTTCAACCAAGTGGCTTTCCTATAGCACATTATCAATTTTTTAAATGCTATTTTTATACCATATTTATTTCTACTGCATGCATAAATGTATACATGTATATGAGTACTTTGAAAAAGTTGTAGAAAAATTGAATTAAAAGAAAATACAAATCTTTCCATGAACATTTTGAAGTACTCTTGTATGTGTATGTGTGTGTATTTTATATATATATATTTACACACACACACACACACACACACACACATATACACACACACCTCTACATCATGTGTTTATTATTATTTTTTTAATCTCGGAGAGCAATTCCATGTGGATTTCAATTGTATCGTGAATGAAACTTGCACAAAATTATATTTTAAACTCAGTAGTTGCCTTGGAATAATACTACCGTTTCAGGTGCTTAATTCATTTCTACCTAGGTTTTAGTTGTTTGAAAAAAGAAAGAAGATTTTGATTTATAAGAAATCATGAAGAAAATTACAAATATTGGAGCAACGGCATTTGGGAACAAGAATAATTGGTTAAGGAATTAGTAGTATATACTGAAAGTTTGCTAGGTACCAGATTCTCTGCCAAGTATTTTTCATCAGTTTTCTTACAATGGTAATATTTTGTGTGGCATGTTATTCTCATTTCATTTGATCCTTAAAGAGGCTAAATGATTTATTGTCATCACAAATTTCTAATGGGAAGATTACTGAAGGAAAAGGCAATTTTTTAAAGAAGCAAACCAAAGAATCACCTGTGATATTTGAAATATCCCTTATGGTGTAAAATCAAAACCACAGTATTTTTGTTTTGCTATTATTGCGGGATTATTTTGTTTTTTTCTGTTTTTTCCTATCTTTTTGATTTGGTCATTAGCCTTATGAAAGCATTGATATCCCCAAAATATCTTAATCTATTCAAATATGAATTTATCTTTCTTGTAATATTTCTATGACTTATATTTTTATTGTTGCTCTATGGTTCCAGGTAAATGTAGAATATAATTGAATTTTTATCATCATAATTTTTCTAAATTATAGAAAGTTTCAATAATTGAGTGTCTCTCTGCACACATATTTAATTGCAATTCAAAAGTATATTTGTGACTGTGACTCCAGGTGCTGTCCTCATCCATAAAGGCAGAAGCTCAGCTTATATGTAGGTACTGCCATTGCTCTAAATTCATGAAGATCCTAAATCATTCAAACCTTAAAATTAGCTTTTTTGTAAAGAAATTTCTGATTTTCTGTTACTCACAGTTCATAACTATTTTGTAATTTTCAGTGCTTTGTTGGTAGGATACAAAGAACGTTTTTTAATGACTAAAGCCAGATCAGCTGGAGATTTTATATACTGTACAGACAAAAGAAAACTTTTACTACACTGTATTCTGCAAGAATTCTGAAAGATCAACAACTGTAATGTTTAATCAAAGTCAGAATCCTAAGCTTTGAGATTCAACCATAGTAAAAGCTATAAAGGCTTATGTTTATTCTAGAAAAACCCTAGGAAGTTCATATTTCAAAGTATTTGTCTTTAATAAAAGCATATTAGACAATGCTGAATCAGTGAACCATTTTATTACACATTTGAAAACATTATGAAGAAAAAATTGTTCTTTAATGCTATGTAAATAATACCTATATTCTATTATCAAAATTCTCTTAATTTAAATAAATATAATTTTGAGAGGTTTTTTTTGCAAGATGGCTGACTAGATGTGTCCAGCCCTCACCTCTAAAGCAAAAAGAGTCCAAAGCAACAAGTAGATAGTCACCTGTAAAGTATCTAGGAGAAAATGACAGAATCCTGACAGAGGAAACACCCCCCCAAGATCTAGCAACTCAAGACAGCAACATAGAAAGACAGGAGAAGCACCTGACCAAGGCTGGCACAGAGACTAGACATACTCTGCACTGCTGGGACAAGGGGGTGTTGGCAGCCAGTGTCCCTACAGCAGATGACTGCAAATCAGGCTGCAAAGTAACTGTTCAGCCCTCGTGGAATGTAAGCCCTGCATGGGGAGCTTCTAAGAGCACATACAACCATATTTTTCCACAGGGGAAGAATAGTCTGAGTCCCCTTTCTCCCCTCGGTCCCAGGCTGCTGCTGGATGTCAACATTTGGAGCCAGGGGACTCAGAGTCCCATTGACCCAGCTGACCTGCCCACCCCAGTGGATAGTGTGGAGAGAGAACACAAGCCACTTGCGGATGTAGACCCTCCTCTGCCTTTGGCAGCTCAGAGCCCCACCTAACTCAGTGGCCCCTCAACCCTGTCTCAGCAGACAATGAGCAGAGGTTCACTGGTTCACTGGTTGACTGCACTGGTAGCCTGGATCCATGCCTACTTTTTGCAGAAGCTGAGAGGACTGAAAAAAAAAAAAAAAAAAAAAAAAGAGTAGCTGAGAGCTGGCCTACCCACACCAGCAGAGGAAGGTGTGAGGAGCAAGCTGGCACTTACTACCATGTTCATGCAGAACAATATCTAAAATGTCCAACCCAACTATCAATATAGAACACTTCTACAGGTAAGTCTTTTCCCTCAAAAACTGCTCCAAAAATTAAAAGTGACTACATCACCAGATGCTCAAACATCAATGCAGAGATATGAGAATCATGAAAAAACAGGGAAACATGACTCCCCCAAAAGAAGATAATAATTCTCTAATACCAGACCCCAAACAACACAAAACTGGTGAAATGCCTGAAGAGGAACCCAAACAGCAATCTTAAGGAAACTCAACATCAGGCAAGAAAAAATAAAAAGAAATCACAATGAAGTAAAAAAATAAAAATCTAGGACATGTATGAAAAATTCAACAAAAAGATAGAAACCATAAAAAGGAATCAAGCAGATATCCTAGAACTAAAGAATTCATTCAACAAAATAAAAAATACAACTGAGAGCTTAAGCAACAAGCTAGAACAAGCAGAAGAAAGAATTTCTGAACTAGAAGACAGGCTTTCTGAATTAACCGTTGGACAAAAAAAAGAATTTAAAAAATGAAGAAGACCAACAAGATATATCAGACAACCATAAGCATGCAAACATCTGTATTATGGGTGCACAGGAGGGGAAGAGGAAGGAAAAGACATTGAAGACCTGTTAAATGAAACATTAACTGAAAATTTCCCAAATATGGGAGAGATACAGTCTCCCAAGTCCAAGAAACTGAAAGATCCCCAAACAGATTCAACCCCAAAACGACCTTCCTGATACACATTATAGTTAAATTCTCAAAACCCCAAAACAAAGAATTCTAAAAACAGCAAGAGAAGAGTCAAATCACTTATAAGGAAATCTCCATCAGACTAACAGCAGACTTCCCAACAGAAGCCTTACAGCCAGGAGAGAATGCAATGACATTTTCAAAGGGCTAAAAGAAAAAAATATGCCAGGCAAGAATACTATACTTAACAGACATCCTTCAGAGATGAGGGAGAAATAGTATCTTTCCAGACTGGGAAAAAAAAAAAAAGCACAGAAACAAAAAACTGGGAATTCACCACAAGACTGGCCCTATAAGAAATCCTCCTCAAGGTAGACATACATCTGAAATCAGAAGAGTGATAACTATCATCATGAATACATTAGAAAGAATAAAAACCATTAGTGGAACAGACATGCAAACGAGAAAGAGAAAGAAGCTGTGTCTTATCACTACCAAGAAGCACCAAGGAGCAAAGACAAATAATAAAAGGGAAAGAGAGGAACAAAAGAAATATAAAACAACCATAAAAAATTAATAAAATGGCAGAAATAAGGCAATATTTCATTAACAACCCTGAATGTAGCTGAATTAAACTCTGCATTTAGAAGATATAGACTGGATGAATGAATTAAAAAACTAGACACAACTATATGGTACCTGTAAGATACTGATCTCACCAATAAAGGCACACATAGACTAATAGTGAAGGGATGGAAAAAAATATCCCACACAAATGGAAACCAAAAATGAGCAGGATTTGCCATACTTCTATCAAATAAAATAGACTTTAAACCAAGAACTATAAAAAGAGACAAAGAAGGACTTTATATAATGATAAAAGGATCAACGCAGCAAGAATATGTAACAATCGTAAATGTTTATGCACCCAACATTGGAATACCTGGATATATGAAACAAATGTTATTGTATCTAAAGTGATAGAAAGACCCAATACAACAATAGTTGGGGATTTTAACACACCTCTCTCAGCACTGAACAGATCATATAGATAAAAAATTAGCAGACAAATATTAGACCAAGTGGACTTAACAGACATTTGCAGAACATTTCACTCAACAATGGAAGAATATACATTCTTCTCATCAGCACATGGATCATTCTCCAGGATAGACCACATGTTAGGCCACAAATCAAGTCTCAAAAAATTTAAAAAGATTGAAATCATATCAAGTATTTTTTCAGACCACAATGAAATAAAACTAGAAATCAACAACAGATACTTTGGAAACTACATAAATGCATGAAAATTTAACAACATGCTTCTGAATGACCAATCAGTCAAAGCAGAAATAAAGTAGAAAATCAAAAAATTCCTTGAAACAAATGAAAATACAAGTACAACTTATCAAAACCTATGGGATACTGAAAAAGCAGTACTAAGAGGGAGGATTGTTGCGATAAGTGCTTACATTAAAAAAGTTGAAAAATCCCAAATAAACAAGCTAATGTTACACCTCAAGGAACTACAAAAGTAAGAACAATCCAACCACACAATTAGTAGACAGAAAGAAATAATAAAGATCAGAGAAGAACTAAGTGAAATAAAGACAAAAAAAATTGATGAAACAAAAATTTGGTTTATCACAAAGATAAACAAAATTGACAATTAGCTAAACTAACCAAGAAAAGATCCAAATACCATACCAAAACTAAGAAATGAAAAAGGAGACATTACAACTGATTCCACAGAAATACAAAGAATCATTAGAGACTCGTATGAACAAATATACACTAACAAATTTGAAAATCTAGAGGAAATGGACAAATTTCTGGACACATATACTCTACCAAGACTGACACAAGAAGAAATAGAAAACCTGAACCAATAATGAGTAACAAGATTTAGTCAAGTAATCAACAGTCTCCCAACAGAGAAAAGCCCAGGCCTTGATGGCTTCACTGCTGAATTCTAACAAACTTTTAAAGAAGATTTAACATCAATTCTTCTCAAACAATTCCAAAAAATCAAAGCAGAGGATATTTTCCAAAACTTACTCTATGCAGCCAGTTTTACCCTGATACCAAAACCAGAAAAAGATACAACAACAAAAGAAAACTACAGGAGGGTGAGGGGAGGAGAGATAGTGAAAGGCTGATTAATGGACACAAAAGTATAGCAAGATAGGAAAAATAAGCCCAATTGGTGTACAGTCAACCAAGAAATCTATAATCAAAAATATTTTACTGCATGTAACCAAACTACTAGAAGATATCAAATGTGCACATCACAAAGAAATGATTGTTTTGCAATGATGAGCAGGCTAATTACCCTGAATAGATCAACACACATTGTATACATGTATTGAAACATAAGCCTGTACCCCATGAATATGTACCATCAATGTGTTTCAATAAAAAATTTTTAAAAATAAATATATTTTTGAAATCAATATTTTTAGTATTTTTAGAAAGTTTTCAAGTAGAAGGGTATGTAAAATGACTCCCTTAAAATTTTAGACTATTTAGATTATTTCTACTTTTTCATAATTACAGATAATCTTGCTGTAATCTTCTGCCAAAAAGATTGAATAGTTACAATTATGCTCTAGAACAGAGTCATACCAGAAGAGGATTAACTGGAATAGCTCATGAATAATTTTTGTCTTTCCATAGAGGTATTGCTATAGAGCTTTCCAAAGGGATTATGCAATTTAGGGCCTTATTTGCAACGTGTATGTAAGTTTACATGAATATATTTTTTTACTAGTTTTACAACAATCAGGCTAGCCTTTTATTAATTTATCTTTACCTTTAAATTATGTATATAGTTATACAATCAAATAGTACAAGAAGGCTACAAGACCTAGCAACACCCATTTCCACCCAAAGCTCAACTCCCCCACATGGAAACTTCTATAGAGATTGTCAGCTACCTCTTTTCAAGTTTAACGAAGTGATTCTAGGTTAATGGGCCTATGCTACTCTGTTTTTGTTTTTTTGTTTTAGCCGGTGGCCAGTACGGGGATCCAAACCCTTGACCATGCTACTCTCTTTAAATCACCTTTATACAATGCCCTTCATCCTGCACTGAGAGAAAATATTGCTATCTCACACCACCCCACACCTCCCTTCTTACCTCCTGTAGTTATTTCCTTATTTGACTTAGAATCATCAGTGTAGATTATTTATGACTAAGCATGTGTTTTTTTTTTTCTCATTTTCACCCAATTCTCTATCAGATCTGTCATTAAACTATCTCCTATCTTTCACTATACACTTGTTTCCTAAATTGGAATCTATCACACCTGAGACTAC
This sequence comes from Cynocephalus volans, assembly GCF_027409185.1. Lineage (NCBI taxonomy): Eukaryota > Metazoa > Chordata > Mammalia > Dermoptera > Cynocephalidae > Cynocephalus > Cynocephalus volans. Next base: position 106,386,760 of record NC_084461.1, read on the forward strand.
ATTGAGCCTCAGACATTTGTCTCAGAGTTATCCTTCTGTGCCAATCCACGGTGGATGCACCTCTCTTTCCCACTCTGGGGTTGAATTCCTTATTTCCTGCATCCCAGGTCTTTCTCATTCTTGGTCCTCACTCTCAAGTTGATGAGCAATTTTAAGTACCTTCCTTAAAAGTATAATAAAGATACAGCACAGTCTTTTTTTTTCTTTTCTCTCAAGGATTGATCATTTGTTTGGCTACAATCCTCTGTGGTAAAAGCAGTCTGCCAGAAGTTTTGAAGTCTGCACTTCATTTTGAAGTCTAGCATTTCATTGCTGTATTGAGAAATGTAGTGTTCTTATAAATGTATTTCTTGTTTTGTTTTTTCTTTGTATAAAAGTTGTAGTATCCTTTCTGTAACTTTTTCTAAAATTTCACTAGAATGAGAATGTTTATGGGTTATTTACCTCACAGTGATGAGCATTCAATAGGTCCATCCAATCTAAAGTTAATCCTGAGAACTTTTTGTTTTCAGCTTCCTCCCCTAATTTTTTCTTTGTTCTTTTTTTGCAGTAGCTCTAAATAGATAGGTATTGAAAATCCTGGAGGCTATCATAAAATAAACAATTAGAGAATAAGTTAAATATTTGAGGATAGAATACATAAATAACTAAAAGAAATGGTAGAGGAATTTAGAGAAATTGCCTGTAAGAAGTACCAGAGATAACATTTCGACTCTTCTGTGCAATTTAACAGTTTTAATAACCAAAAATTATTTCTCATTTTATGATTATTTTAGGGCATCCTTTTACAATATTATTATTGCAACATCATTGAATCTTCTTGTTGCAGAAATAAATTGTTACTTTTAATACATTTTACTTATTTTAAATTTCTTTCTCTAATCTTTACATTTTCTATGAACTCTAAATGAGTATCTATAATGGCCATTTCAATGCCTAATAAGTACTTCAATAGCTATCTGTGCAAAACAAAACGCTAGATTTCCCTAGCAAACCTGCTTTTCCTCAAATATTTCCCATTTGATAAATGGCACAATCTCTTACCCAATTTAGCTAACTATTTAGGAGTTATTCTTATTTTCTTTATTTTTTTTCAAACCCTACATCTGTTGACCTAAAAAGAAACAGACTGAATACATACAGCAAGGATTTATCGAGCAAATAAGACTATTGAAATTGGGGAGATGCATAGATCAGGTTGCCGTGAGAAATGTGCTCTTAAGAGGGCCAGCAGCAATTAGAGTTTTATAAGCACAAGAAAGGGGAGAAATCAAAGGAGAGAGGGAAAAGGACAGACCTCCTAATCACTTTCATCAGTTTTCCTATTGGCTATACAAGATGTATAGATTTGGGATTGGTACTAGATTACATACTACATGCAGGGATTTAGGGTAATGCTAATGGGAAAAATTTTAGGTTATTTAAGGGCTTTCTGGCACCATTATGTATGCTTCTGAGTAAAAAGTTATCATATCTTATGATGGGACAGGTGGACGTGACTGCTGGCTTATCCCAAATTTCCCAAGGCACTATAATTTAGCTGACTTGGTCAGAGCAGAGTTTGTTGTTATATCCAGTCTATCACTAGTGCTGTGGATTCTACCTTAGAAAGTTTCCTGAGTGATTCACCTCTTATGAGCTCTTTCTCTTCTCCCATGTCCAAGGAGTTGGTGGAGTATTCCATTTGTACTAATTTAACTATTTTCCCGTTTTTGAAGGTGGGAGAGGGAGGTTTGAAGTCAGTTGAATGCTTCTCTTCAGCACTCCATTGTGCCTGGGATTTCATCTTTTTAATTTCTCTGGACAATAAACACCTGATTTTCTGCTGGCAAGGAAATGAGATGAACTATAGATGTCATGACATGGGTTCAAATCCCTGTTCTATCATTATGTGGGAATCTTGAGCAAGTTTGTCAACCTCTTAGTGTTTCCTAAACTGGGCATAAAATTAATACCTAAATTATTTGTTTTGAAGATTAAATCAATTCACTCATGTGATAGTATAGAACATGTTAATACTCCACAATTTTTACTCTAACAGTAGATAGCTATCTGCTGGTTTTCTGGCCGTGGAAAGAAAGGTCATCTGTTGTATGCATAGATGCTCTGACCATCCCCCCGTTTCCTATCCTCTTCCTAACCTCCACACTTCAGGGTATTTAGTGCCACTGATCTGAACCTATCCAGGCCCTCTTCTCCATATCACATTCCTCTGCAAAATGTTGAATTGCTAGTTTCTCCAGCAAGCTGAATCCCTAATAGTCCTCAAAAAGCTTTTTATCTTGCCAAAATACGTGTCAATTTTTTTTCTCCCTAGTGGTCTCTCTCTTTTGTCTTCTTTTTATTTTGTTTTTTGTTTTTAGTTCTATATCACTTTCGGGTTTTTTTTGTTTGTTTGTTTGTTTGTTTCGTTTTGTGTTGTTTTGTTTTTTAATAACCTTAGAGAAATTTTAGTAGGGATAGAAAAAAAAGGCATGTATGTTCAATCCAACTTAATGCTGAAAGGTCAAGCATTTATTACTACTTTGAATTTTTTACAGGTAAATGTTAAATTGTACTTCATTGTTTTAATTTGCACTGTTTAAATTTCTAGAAAGTTGAGTATTTCATATAATGTATATGTATATATATAAAGAATAAATATATACGTACATTAATTATTTGTTCATATGTTTCATCAGATTAACTTTTAGGGTTTTGACACTCTCATAAGCCTGAATATACGAACCCTCATTTTATTTTAATTCTGCTCCAATTCCTTCTTTCTGAACATGCTATTCAAATTTGCAGAAAGAGATGTGGAAAGACATCTAAATATAGTTGCCTATGCTTACAGGAATGATGTAAATTTGTAAAATTAGATTTTGACCTTTATTTTTATTTCCTAAATTTTTACCTGAACTACCAAAAATTTAGTGTTATATTATTCATCTCAAGGATTCTGCAAGATTTACTATTCTCTTTAGTATTTCATATGTATTTCCACTTTTCTTACTTTTTAATAAAATGTCCCTATTACATTAATTCAGGATTCTTCTTCTTTTTTTTTTTTTTTTTGGCAGCTGGCTGGTACAGGGATCCGAACCCTTGACCCTGGTGTTATCAGCACTGCACTCTAACCAACTGAGCTAACTGTCAGCCCTACTCAGGATGTTTTAAATACTTCTTAGATGAGTGGATTTACAAAATAATGTGTTCACTCTGATAGTGTATATATTTCCATTTTAGCAAAGACATTAAAATTTTAGGCCAAAGGAATAACTAATTCTAGATGCCCTAGGCAGAATCTTGTGATGTTGGTATAATATTTATATGTGTAATTGGATGAAGGTGTTTCATCCTATCTCTTCTACTTTGTTAAAACTCATGGAGAAGTTTGGACCACAAGTCCTAAATTCAGATTATCTCAGAAAATTATTAACATGATATGTAACATTAGGTAAATTTTAGTTCTTCTCTGTGCTTTAGCTTCTTTACCTCTAAAATGCAGGTAATAATTGTACCAACTTCATAGGGTAGTTATTGATATTAAGATGAGCAAGTGTATATAAAGCCCTTCAAAGAGTTCTTAGTGCAAAGTAAACACTATACCATAATAACTGTTATTATTATAATTATTGTCGCCTATTTTTTAAAAAAGAAAACTTCAAAGCTATCTAACTCTGCTCTTTAAAAATATTTTCCAACTAAAATTAGAGTTCTAGGTCTTAATATTTGAGCATTCAGATGCAAAATAACTTGCAGTGTGGCTTGTCTTCAGTTTTCGACTTTCTCTTCTAAGAGGTACTAGTCAGAAGATTGGAACATATTTAAGTTTGTATAAAATCATTGGAAATAAGAGAAAAGCATAAAAGGATGATACTTAATTCAACTGAATGGTCAGAGGTATTTGTCTTTCCTGGTAAAAGGGCTTTTTCAGTAAATATAAGATCTCAATAACAGCCCCATCAGCAAGGATTTATGGCAAATGAATTTTAGCCTAACCACCAAAGCCAGAGTTTCTATTTCCAAGAAAATAAGTAGGGACGGTGTTGAAATTATATTCTAAGTAATAGGTATCCTGCTCTAGTGTAGTACACATATTGAATAAACCAACAAGTTCTTATTCAATCTCACAGGTAGTGAGAACTGATAATTTTTATGTTTTTTTCAGTATATCCATTTAATTCAATACTAAGAATATAGTGGTAGATGAGACAGAAAGAGCCCCTTCTCTCCTGGAGCCTACATTTCAGAAGACCAAGAAACACAACAGCCAGATTAATTTTAAAATAAACAGGTAAAAATAAGTGATATATAGATTTTTTTTTAAAGGGCAGTGTTATACATAGTGACTGGATAACTCATTTAACATTGGGAGATTAGGTTCTATTAACACTATTTTTACATCATATTCCAGATGAAGTTCCCCCCAAAATATCTTTAATAAACATTCCATTTTAGTTAAGTGACTTAACACTGTTTAAAGTAATACTTAACTAAAAGAACACAAATTTTTTGGCCTACACAGATGTTCTATATGTGTGAGAGTGTATGTATGTATGACTGGTTCTGTATAGATTAGTGGCTAATCACATGAATAAAAACCTAAGCTTGAGACATCTGCACAAGTCAGTGAATCCCTTTTTTTTTTTTTTTGTCTTTTTCGTGACCGGCACTCAGCGCACCGGTCATTTCTATATAGGATCCGAACCCGCGGCGGGAGCGTCGCAGCGCTCCCAGCGCTGCACTCTACCGAGTGCGCCACGGGCTCGGCCCCAGTGAATCCCTTTAATTATGAGTTTGCTCACCGGTAAAAGGTGGATAAAACAGTACATATCTTATGGAATTAGTTTAAGTGCTAAGTGAGACAATATAAACACATCACTCACTACAGGGTATGGCACACTTTAAGCTCTGAATAAAATCTAGCTATTATGATACATTTTAAATTAGTACATTAACATTTGTAAAGCAAAAGAAACAACAATTTTATTTACTACTTTTTGTATTCACAGAGTAGTTTAAAGGCTGGTTTTTGCAAACAAGTTTTTACTAAAAAACTACTTTACTCTTAATAAAGTGTTTGTATCTGCACATATATATGTATATACACATATGGATATATTGTAAAAATAGTAAAGCAAACACCAGCCTAAGGAAAAGAATACTGCAAATATGAGGGTACTATAAAAAGTTCATAAAAAATTAGTATTCACTTTTACTTCTATTTTTCATGAACTTTTTAAAATTTATTTTTTATTGTAACATAGTCAATTGTACATACCTATGGGATATCGAGGTGAATATCAATATCTGTGTACAATATGTGATGCTCAAATCAAGATAATTAGCATATTTAACATTGTATATGAACTTTTTGAAATACCTTTGTACTATCAAAGCTGGCTCTGTGTTACCTAAGGTTTATTATTTCCTTGCTTTTCATTACATTTTTCTAAATAAAAATTTAACCCTAAACAATATATTATTTAGATTTCTATATTTTAGACTTTTTATAAATGAGAGCATATTATAGATGTGCAAACTGATTTTTTATAGAAAATTTACTTCTTGAGATATATTTATTTTGATAAGTTCAACCAGTTCATATATTTTCACTGTGTATGTTATAAACAGTCACATTAAAAGATTAAAGGAAATTAATCAAACACATTCTGAAAAAAACTTTTTTATATATTTACTTTTAAAACTAGCAATAAAAAAAACTTCTCTAATACAATAAAGAGTATCTACAAAAGCTTACTCTGTGCTTTTGTGATGTATTAAAAGCATTTCCCTAAAAATTAGGTGAGTAAAAGGATGTTATCTATGAGCACATTTATTCAGTGTCATATAGAAGATCATATTAAGTGCCATAAGACAAGGAAAGAAATAAAAGTCGTAAAACCGGAGAACAAAAAATTAAAACTTTTCTATTTGCATTCAGAATCACATTTTACAACTATTTTTATCACTTTTTCTAGCTTTCTGTTTGCTTTTTTTATTGGGAGATGGGGCTACTTTTGAATTTATTTTTCTCATTCTATTTCCCCCCATATTGGTTTGAAATTATAACAGACTATCTCCACCACTTTAGTTGTTATTATTGGAATTTAAACATGCATTTTAGTTTAGTGTTTATAGGAAGACATTTAGCCACATCTAATTTTGACCAACGTATTTACACTCCTCTCAAAATATGTAAGGTCCTATGAAAGCTTTAACTCTGACTTTTTGCTCTTTTACTTTATCCTTTTTTGGAGTTCTATCCAATTATTTTTATGTTTATGATTAATTTCTGTCTTGCAGTTTTGATAACTTATACAATCTGAGTTTGCTTAGATATACTCACACACTTGTTTATTGGCTCATGTTTCTTTCTTGTATCTCAGAACTTCTTTATCAGAAAACTTTTCTTCTTTCTGGAGTGCAAATTTGGAAGTTCTTTTAGCTAAAATTTATTAGTTAGCATTCAGCTTTTGCTTGTCTAAAATTATGGTTGTCTAAGAATAATTTCTGAAATATGGCTTCATTAGGAATATGCTTCTATCTACTAAAAGCTAAATTCAAGATAATAGTTCTGTTTATTTCAGCTTTCTGTATTATTTTAGAAAATCTGCTATCAGCCTAATTATCATTTCATGGGTTGTCCATCTTTTCTGTCTGGTAGCATTTAACGTTTTCTCTCTATGGTTAGTGTCGGCACTTTTGCCTCAAATTGTCTAAGTTTTTATTTCTTTTTATTCGCTGAAAACCTATTAGACATATATTAGAATGTCTTGCTCTTTCTCAGATCTATTATCCTATCTTATTAGGTCTCATATCTCTTTCTCTGTGCCTCACTGGATAATTTTTTTTAGGTTTGTCAACCAGTTCATGAATATTCTACTATGTTATTTATTCTCTATAATTCCTAGTTCATTGGATTTCTAACTTAATTATTATATATTAAATTTTTGCAGAAATTCTACTGGTTTCTTTCTCAAATTGGGTTGGTTACTTTTGATTTGTTCATTCATGAAGTATTCCAAATACTCTCTTATTTCTTTTGACGTGTTTAGAGGCCTTATTTTATAATCTGATCATTTCAATATCTGTAGCTTCCTATGTATAAATCTGGTATTTGGTTTTTGCTAATATTATGTCCCTAAGCTGTGTTTCTTCATGTGTTAACTAATTTTTAACAACTTCATTGAGTTATAATTGATATAAAATGAACTGCACATATTTAATGTGTACAATTTGATGAGTTTTGACATAAGCAAACACATGTGAGACCATCACCACAATCAGGGTGATAGACATATCCAACACTTCCCAGAGTTTTCTTATGTCCCCTTCCTATTTGTTTGTTTCTGTGTTAAAAACCACTTAGCATAAGGTCTACCCTTTTAACAAACTTGGAAGTGCACAATATGTGCTGTACAGCTGGTGTCTAGAAATTATTTTTTTAGCTTAGCTGAAACTTTTCCTCCTTTGAATAACAACTTCCTATTTCCTCTACCCTCCGGACTCTGGAAAATGTCATTCTACTCTGCTTCTATGAGTTTCACTATTTTAGATACTTTGTATAAGTACAATCATGGAGTATGTGTCCTTCTGTGACTGGCTTTTTTCACTTAATATAGTGCCTTCCGGGTTCATTTACATTGTTACAAATGTCAGGATTTCTTTCTTTTTTCAGACTGAATGATAGTCTGTTGTATGTATATACCACAGTTTTAATCCATTCATCTGTTGATGAACACTAGGTGTTTTTGATGTCTTAACTATTGTGAGTAATGCTGCAATTAACATGGGAATGCAGATATCCCTTTGATATCCTGATTATATACCTAGTAGTGGGATTGCTGGATCATGTGATAGTACTATTTTTAATTTTTTGAAGAATCACCATATTTTTTTTCATAGCTTCTATACCATTTTATATTCCCAGTAACAATGTACAAAGATTCCAATGTCTCTACAACCTTGCCAATGCTTGTAACATTTTTTTTTTTTTTTGCTGTTAATAACAGCCATCCTAATAGATGTGAGGTGATATCTCTTTGTAGTTTGATTTGCATTTCTTTGATATTTTATGAGGTTGAGCAACTTTTCATGTACCTGTTGGCCATTTGTCTGTCTTCTTTGGAGAAATGTCTGTTCAAATCCTTTGCCCATTTTTTAATATGGTTATTCATCTCTTTGCTATTGTGTTTAGGAGTTCATTATATACTTTGGAAATTAACCCCTTATCAGATTATATGGCTTATAGATAGTTTCTCCCATTCCATAGGCTGCCTTTTCATTCTGTTGTTTCTTTCCTTTACTGTGCAAATGTTTTTTTTTTTAGTTTTTTGTAGTCCCCTTTCCTATGCGATTTTTTTTTTCCTGCTTGTGCTTGTGGTGTCATATCCAAGAAATCACTGCAAAGACCAATATCAAGGTTTTCTCCTAAGTTTTCTTCTAGGAGTAGGAGTTTTACAGTTTCATTTCCTATGTTTTAGTCTTTAATCTATTTTGAGCTGATGTTTGTGTGTCATATAAGTCAGGGGTCCAATTTTAATTTTCTACATCTGCATATCCATTTTTCCAAATACTATTTGTTGAAGAGATTTTTCCTTTAACCATGTTTTCTTAGCACCCTTGTCAAAACAAGATCACATGACTGTACAGTTCCTGAGCACATGATCCTTGGAATTTACTCTATTAAAATTATTTTATTACTGGGTTTAAACTTAAAAATGTAAATCATATTTAGATAAATTATTTGCCAGCTGCCTAGGGACACTACTAATATAGAGCGATTGAAATCAGCCCATTCTGTTTGTTTTTGCTTTTGTTGTTCTGTTCTGGCTTGTTTGTTTTTAATATGCATGGAGTGAACTCTAGCTCCTTAAAGGAATGAGAGTAAATTTGTTTTCTTGGGATAGAAGTTTTTTTCCCTTTGTTGTGCTCTACCAGAGCTAGGCCCTAGACAAGTAAGTATATCCATTTACTGTGAAGCAAGTTTTCATCTCCCTCAATGAAATAGTCACTGCTGTAGACCTGTGTTTCAGGTTGCATTACATGGTCTGACAAACCTTCTTGGATGTTCCTCAAAGTTTGTCACCAGACTCTTAATAAAAAGTTTTAGTGCTATTAAATCCAAACTCTTGGTCCCCTGGAATGAATGCCAGCTCTACTGTTTTCTTAGAATTTATATTTTCTCATGGTTTCTGTCCTTCAGTATTTCTCTAAGTTGCCCTCAACTCAATTATGCTTTGTAAAAAAAATGTCTTTTATATTTTATCCAGTATTGTTATTCCGTTTTGCAGATATTTCTCAAAAATATCTAATACATATTTATGGAAAAAGCTTCTTAATGTTGTTTTTACTAAAAGTTTCAAATAGAAGTTGGAGAGGAAAAACTGCCACACATTGTGCAGGAATGAGCATAAACCTTCTTATTAGATATTTTTTTTCTTTAAAATCCCTCTGCCCTGTTCTGGCTCTTTTCCCGCCACAGCTCCAATCTTTACCAGCTCCTCTTTCTGCACTACTTCCACTGCCAGTACTTTTAATTAGGGGTAATGCATTTTGTAGTTCATCTTTGGGGTTATACTCTAGAACCTAAGCCATGTATCAAAACATTTGTTCTAAACACAAATACTGTTTTTGAGGATAATTATATTTCTTTAATTCTAAGGTGACATTAATGGTAAGAACTACCTTAAATTAATTACAGCTGTGGAGGTACAAGAAAAAAAAAAAAAGATCACTTTGTCCATTCAATAGACAAAGGAATATTAGGTTCTATATCAACTGCCGGTAGTAAAATGTAATTTCTTAGAATTCTCTATAGGCATACTCTACACTATACCAAGTTCTGGATTTGATTTGTTCTCAGAATAGCCATATGAGGTGCTTACTCTTACTACAGAATTAAATTCTTTAAAGAAGCAGTTTTTTCACTTGATGAGATAAGCTTTTTTAAAGGCTATTTCCTGCTAAGAGGCTGAGGCTCAGGAGTTTAAGTCTGAGGCAGAAAAACTGCAATGGCAGAACTCCCATTTTACTCAACAACGCAAGGGTGTCTTCTTCAGGGCATGTGTCTCTTCAAACCAAACAGATATTTCTTATTGTCTTCTCCAAAGGACTATAATAATAAACACATTGTGCATAGAAAAATGTAGTACATATGAGATAGGAGGTGCTCAGTTTCCCCAAGTTTGGGTTTCACAGCACACCTCTGGGTTTCAAGCAACACCCAAGGTCTCAGGCCCCTCCTCCTGCCCTCCCCTAGAGGAAAGTTGCTTTTGCTTGTTGGACCTATTTTCAGTACCAACATGGAAAGGTTGAGACCACAAGGAGCAGACTGATGCAAATCCTGTAGCTGAGCATGCTTAGTAAGAGGAATTTATACAGGCTTATATGATCCCAGTGACCAAATATGCTCAGTAGAAGGGAGTTTATTCTTTGAATGACCTTCCACTGGAGCTGCCAAAGAGCACAGAATATTCTGGAGTATGTCTGGTGCCTGTAATAGAATTTGACCAATGAACATGCCCTAAAAGGAGGACAACTGAGCACCTACAAGACTACGTTACATAATAGGGAATCACCCACTTGAGTGAATATTCATTAGATAGTGTGAATATGTATCAGACAGCAGAAGTTTAAAAGCTGAATTCTGGCAGAAGGAGGCTTGTTTCCTGGGGCCAACCTGCACTTTGACAGCTGAGGTGTGTTTGCTTTACTTTCATGTTAAGCTTACTTTCAGCAAGTGGCTGCTTACTCTCCTGAGCCAGCCTGTACTCTGTACTAAACTTTAAGTGTGCATTTCTTATTTTTGTGTTAAACTTACTGTGGGCCCTGCTCAGTCTCCAGAGCTAGGCAACACTTCTCTGTAGATCTGTATCTCTTATTCATTATATTACACCTGTTCTCACTTTCTACTGTAACTTTGTCCTTGAACTCTTTCCTGTGGTAGAGTCAAGAACCTGGTAAGAGGATGGTGTAAGTTGAGGCCAGCTATAGGCCTCTTTAGACCCTCTCTTCCAGTATCACATGTAAATGGAATCTTTAAAAATAAAATATCCCCAGCAATGTAGCCTATACTTTATTTTGTTGTTTGGCCAGATATAAATTCTTGAAGTAAAAAGTATTAAAAAATTGTTTTCATTTTGAATATTTATCCAAATGTTTTGATTTAAATATGAGTTTTATGATAATGCCTGCCAGAGCTTTTGCCATTGAGTGAGGTTGTGAAGAAAGGTGAAACTCATCAATTGCCACCACATACACATATATGCATAAATATATATAAAGAAAATATACAAATATATACAAAATTGTTCTATGATATTTTAAAAGAGGAAATGTGAGATCTGCATGTCAAATTTTAACACACAGTCAGCAATATGGAGGCAATAATCTAAACATTATACAATTTGTATATGCATTATACCAGAAACAAATGAGCTACCTACAGCATATGCAGGCAATGTTAAGGTTTGAGAAAGACATAATTTTAACCAATAGTCTGAATATAGATCCATATACCAGAAGGAAGGATGTGAACACTTTTTATGAATGTAGAAATCTTAATTAAATGATTTTTACAGAAGCAATTGTTAAAATCATAAATCATAGGGAGGCCTTAAATTTCCAATAGTGTGAGGAAAGTAAAAATCAAATAATATTAATATTCTTTTCAGAAGTTTAATCATATTCAAGACAATTTTATAAGTTATAACAATGAAGGGCTCAAGTACTTGGAATTTTCTTCATTTTGATTTTGTCCCCTGAACTAGAGACTAAGGAAATATTTATCACTTTTTGTATGTGTATATATGTGTTACACTTCTCTCTGTGTAACAGAGACACAAAAAAGCATTACTCAAAGCAACATGAATGCAATGAGAAGCCTGAAGGGACTGCACCTCAGCAACTGCTCTGTTAGAAACAGAAAACTGGGTACAGCCCCAATTCAAAGTTAGCCGAATAGCCAAAGCAATGCTCAGCAAAAAAAATAAAGCTGGAGGCATAACACTACCTGACTTTAAGCTATACTACAAAGCTATAATAACCAAAACAGTATGGTACTGGCATAAAAACAGACACACTGACCAATGGAATAGAATAGAGAATCCAGAAATCAACCCACACACTTATTGCCATCTGATCTTTGACAAAGGCACCAAGCCTATTCACTGGGGAAGGGACTGCCTCTTCAGCAAGTGGTGCTGGGATAACTGGATATCGCTATGCAGGAGAATGAAACTAGATCCATACCTCTCACCGTATACTAAAATCAACTCAAAATGGATTAAGGATTTAAATATACACCCTGAGACAATAAAACTTCTTAAAGAAAACATAGGAGAAACACTTCAGGAAATAGGACTGGGCACAGACTTCATGAATACGACCCCCAAAGCACGGGCAACCAAAGGAAAAATAAACAAATGGGATTATATCAAACTAAAAAGCATCTGCACAGCAAAAGAAACAATTAAAAGAGTTAAAAGACAACCAACAGAGTGGGAGAAAATATTTGCAAAATATACATCTGACAAAGGATTAATATCCAGAATATATAAGGAACTCAAACAACTTTACAAGAAGAAAACAAGCAACCCAATTAAAAAATGGGCAAAAGAGCTAAGTAGGCATTTCTCTAAGGAAGATATCCAAATGGCCAACAGACATATGAAAAAATGCTCAACATCACTCAGCATCCGGGAAATGCAAATCAAAACCACATTGAGATACCATCTAACCCCAGTTAGGATGGCTAAAATCCAAAAGACTCTGAACGATAAATGCTGGCGAGGCTGCGGAGAAAAAGGAACTCTCATACATTGTTGGTGGGACTGCAAAATGGTGCAGCCTCTATGGAAAATGGTATGGAGGTTCCTTAAACAATTGCAAATAGATCTACCATACGACCCAGCCATCCCACTGTTGGGAATATACCCAGAGGAATGGAAATCATCAAGTCGAAGGTATACCTGTTCCCCAATGTTCATCGCAGCACTCTTTACAATAGCCAAGAGTTGGAACCAGCCCAAATGCCCATCATCAGATGAGTGGATACGGAAAATGTGGTACATCTACACAATGGAATACTACTCAGCTATAAAAACGAATGAAATACTGCCATTTGCAACAACATGGATGGACCTTGAGAGAATTATATTAAGTGAAACAAGTCAGGCACAGAAAGAGAAATACCACATGTTCTCACTTATTGGAGGGAGCTAAAAATTAATATATAAATTCACACACACACATACACACACACACACACAAACCGGGGGGGGGGGGAAGAAGATATAACAACCACAATTATTTGAAGTTGATACAACAAGCAAACAGAAAGGACATTGTTGGGGGGAGGGGGGGAGGGAGAAGGGAGGGGGGTTTTGGTGATGGGGAGCAATAATCAGCTACAATGTATATCGACAAAATAAAATTAAAAAAATAAAAAATAAATAAAATTAAAAAAACTAAAAAAAAAAAAAAAAAAACAAAGTTAGCTTCTGGTTTTTTGTTTGTAAAGACAAGGAAGTTTCACAAGAAAAATCAGTTCATTTGCTCATTTCAAAAAGACAGAAGACAAGGGCAGTGTGACAAAAGTTATCTAAGGCTAAGTAAGTACAGCTTAAACAATGCAACATCAGTAAAATTAACAACGCGACATTCCAAAGTACAATTTCTGCTGAAAAGCTAAGTTGGTCAAACTGATCATTATCTAAAATATAACCTCTCCTTAAATGATTTAGGTAAAAGTTACATTCTTATGATTAAATCTAAGTATAATTTTCTCAAAAGTTTCCACCAACAGACCTTTGCAAACATTTTTTCACATTTTTTCCTACAGCAATTCTTTAAAATCTCTTAATAGGATTGGTATGTTAACCACCTGTTAGCTCTAAAATCATTAAAGTATACAATCCCACACTTAAACAGTGATTAGAGTTGATTAGATGGGCTGTTGCCACATTATCTATGGGCTTTTGCCCCATACATGCATTTACCTAAAAACCCTATTCTACAAATCAAATGAGAATCAAGATATATTTGATTAGAATTGATTAGATGGGCTGTTGCCCAGCCAGTTGTGGGCTTTTGCCCCCTGGCTGGGGGCTTCTGTCCCATACATGCATTACCTAAAAACCCTATTCTAAAAATCAAATGAGAATCAAGATTTCTAACTCTCTACATATGTGTATACAAAAAATGTACACATACCAATTGAATTAGAAATTCTGTTCCTGGAAATTATTTTGAGAAAATAAAATTAAGTGTAAAATTTAATTGCATATAAATTTCTTTTTAGTATTGCTAATACAAATTAAATTGAAATCATTTTAAATGTGCAACAAAGGAAAGTTCTTATGATACATTTATGAAATTAATATACTTATGCTTAAATATTATAATCTATAAATATTTCTTTTTTGCAATTTATTGTTTGAAAAAAATTAGAAAGATGTAAAATAAGACAATTTTATGAAAAATATATGAATAAGAAGAATTATGAGTATTATAACAAGAGTTAACAGTTGTCTTAAGGTGGAAGAATTATTGGCTTATTTATTTTCTCCAATTTGATCATTCATATTTTATGTATTGTAAAACAAATGGGTAACTCCTGAAAAATAAATACTTTTAATAAATTAAACACACACACACACAACTACTATGAGCAGATCAGTTAGAGAAAAGCAAAAAAGTAAGAAGTAACATTGGTTAGGCTTCTGCCAATTGCAAGGGGGATCCAGTTCCACAAACACCCCTATACTTACAACACTGCATTCACAACAGTCATTTTAAGAAAAAAAAATTCTATCCATTTAACATGATGGCAACCTGAATTCAAAGAAGTTTAAAGTATGCAAGACTGCATAACACATAAAATGCACAGCCCATGCACTCTCCCCTATAAAAAGTTACATTTAGTCTATTCCTTTAAATACAAAATTTTGTTTTTAAACAAATAATCTCTACTGCATAAGAAGTGGTATCTTGCAAGTGAATAGTATTGAAGTTATTAAATTTTACACTATTTTCTGTAACTAGTGAATTCAAATAATGAGAAAAAAAAAAAAAAAAGGTAGATCCTCTGGTAATATATATACAGAATTAAATGGTATTGTCCAAAGATGAGGCTGGGAGGTGATAACATCAATATGTAAAGTGAGTCTCACATAGATGAATGCCTTTTGTAAAAATAACTTATGTTTCTTTTTTATCCAGCAACAAAAGGGAGGCTTTAATACCAAGCATAAAAGACTGAATGTCTGAGGGCTTTATCCATAAGCATGAAGATTGTGTTTAGAGTTATGTCAGCGAATTGGCTTCTACAAAGTGATTTCACTGCATTGATATGGGCCCCTTGACTGGAGAGAATTTGAAAATATAATTTACAACACATGGGGGCATATTTTATTAAGTATTTGGGAAATCTAAAAAAACAAGAATCTTGGGTGTTTTTAGATTCTAGAGCATGTGCATTGAGATGCTCTATTCAGCACAAACGACGGGTTTATATACACAATGCACAATGGTACTGTTTTTAATAAGAAATGTAGTGACAAAACTGTATAGTGACTGAATGTAGATTATGGTGATGATCATATTAACAGAAAAAAATATATTCTTGAATTTATTCTAATTACAACTTTGCAATGAAAATACTAGCTTGTGGAAGTCTTTCATACTTTTCAACGACACTTTCCAGGTGTCCAGGGCCTTTTACTGACAGAATAAATTTGGCACTCAAGTCACTGTAAACCAGCCCTAGAGGCCTTTTAAAGACATAGATTAGAGAGTTCCTTTGGCACTAAGTAAATAACAGGTGGTGATAACTGACAGAATAAGTAGCAGCTTCTCAACCATTTACTCCTGTAACTGCTGAGAGTGGCAGGGAGTTTATAACTCCGCTTCTGCGGGATGGTATAACTCTTCCTGGACTGGGAGGGCCTGACTTGCTGCTGGAACTAAATGGCAAAACGAGTGGGGCCTGGACTTCTCTCCCACTTGCTGAGGCTTCTTCAACCTTCTGCTCTCCTTGCCTAATTTGGGGTTGCTCTTTCCTGCTGGCTCTCCAGAGGGTCATGGGTAGGAGGACAGGTAGACTGATAGACATCAATGAAATTGCTTCATCCATGAAATCTTCAAGAGGAGGCATGGCTCAATGTAGGAAACCCATGAGGATTTCTTAATCTTTACAGCTGTCAGAGAAACAACAATTTGCAGTAACATGGTATGCGTATTTTTATGTGTGTGTGTGTGTGTGTGTGTGTGTGTGTGTGTGTGTGTGAGAGATGGCAATGCCTCACTCTTTACTGCACATGAAATCATGCTCCCTTCTCTACACTGTAGCCATATTTTATCTCCCCACTGTAACATAAGCCCTGTACCTGAGGCCCAATATGATGTGCTGCCTTGGAATCTGTGAAAACAGGAGGCGTCAAATAGTCTATCCATAGGTCCACCTCCCCATTGTGCTTCCACAGATAAAGGCCTCTCGTCAAATGACTCTCCTCATCAAAGGGACCAGGTACAACTTCTGTGTATTCCTGAGCAGTGGGTTTCAGTTCTCTTCCCACCCAGGAATTTATTCAAACAAGTAAATCACATTCTGTCATGGCAATCAGAGGTCACACCACCCTCTTGGTACTACAATGTCTACCTCCCATATCCCCTGCATTTCCAAATGTAACACCTGTGTGGCACTATGAAGTGTCATCCCCTTCTCCCCCAGGCTGTGAGTGTATGCGATTAACAGACTGCTGTGAATCTCACCTGGCCAGTGTTGGGTGTTTTGTGGTTGGCCATCACCATAACCCTGGAGGGGGTGTACCTCCCTTACCAACAGTGTGAGTAGGAAGCAGTTAAAACACCCATACATTCCTTGACCACATGTCCTTTATGCTCGGTTCTAGTTCTTTCTCTTTGAAGACATTTTCCTCATGGATGTAAGATACAACGATATATCTTCTCAAATACCAAATTGAGTTTAGTGCCCTTAATTTCAGCCCTTCCAATATACTGCTTTGTCTCACATGTTGTCTCTTATAGAACCAACATGTCACCGCATCTCCTTACTACACTGAGCTTGCAATATCTTTCAGACTAGTCACTGATTCTGTTGCTTCTTTGTTCTGCAGACTTTTAAATTGAACATTTAGTAAGTAATTATAGAACTAAATTGATTTAGAGAAAATAAAGCCATATGGTTTATTTCTTATCATGGACCTTACCTTTACTTCTAATCTAGTCCGTCTTTTCTATAAATCTTGCTTCTGGAGCATAAGTGAAGATGTGTAGATATATTCCCCATGACTATTTGAATTTAACAATGCCCAAAAGTGCATGTTCCATTGAGAGCTAATCAATTTCATTATTTTTGAATATTAAAGACAGAATAATTTAATATTCTATATTAATGTTGGTTCTATCATTCTTTTCTTTCTTGAAAGTGTCTTATTCTCTAGACACTTTTTTTCTCTCTCTCATCCCAGATCTCATGTTTTTTAATTATGTGCAAAAAACATGCTGAGCCCTTAACTTAGAGCTATTCATTTTTCTACATACTTTCCCTAGGTGAACAGATCATGTGTTGAGTCTCAGCCCTTACTTTATAATGAGGAGCCCCAAACTCTCACCTGAAATGCAGTTCTAGGTCTGTGCTATGCATTGATTTATACAGGGATATCACACAATGAGTTCAAAGTCTTCATCTTAAAATTTAACCTCTATTTTCTTTCACTTTTATCTCACTTTCTGCATTTAAAAAAAGAACATAATTACTCTACTAGGTGTTTATCCTAAAACCTTGGAAGGATCTTTGATGTTTTTTTTCTTTTTCTTCCATTACTGTATAATCTCATAGACAGTAAGCCTTGGAGGAGTCAATAAAAAACTGTACTGACTGGAAAACAAGAATTCTGTAAGGAAGAGATGGTTGTTTAGTGGCTTCACATGAAGTCATCATTTAGAGGCAGAATATGTATTTTCTATATTTACATGCAGTGTTTTCATTCAACCGTATTTGGATGGCTGTTGTGACCAAAAAGAGACAAGATAGCATTTTGTGTCTGACTTTAGTTTCTCTTCTGAAGTAAAGTTACTTGATTTAGTATTATTTACAAAGCAAATTTAACCAAATGTGAAAATTGTTTGATTTGTATAAGCTCTCATCTCCCTAAAATTAATTATGCATCTTCAAAGGAGAGTAGTAAGTACTGTATATACATCATGTTTCTTAATGAAATATAAAAAAATAATACTAAGCATGGATTTGGTTTATTTATTTAGACCTCCTTTGAAATGTTTGGAAAAAAATCTTCATGCAATCATTTTTGGTACCCTTTTTGCCAGGAAAACTAGCAATCAAGTAGAAAGCAGAGATAGACTGTGGAAAATTTTTAAATGTAACAATGTCTTATCTATGAAACTCAATTTGAAGTGTGAAGTCATTTCACCAACTTTTCTTCTCAGAAGCAAATACAAAAGTACAAAACTAAATATGCCAAGGGTATAGACTTTATGAGACTATCACAAGACTCATAAATAACCCACAGATATATATTTTTTAAAATTAATGATTTAACGTGATTTGATTGAAATATATTTGCAGCAATATTTCCATACATCAAGTTGATTTTTCTGTACTGTAACACTGAAAAGTGTCTGCAGCATACTAAGTGTTTTTATAAACTTTGCCTTGCTCTGAGGTTAAACATACACTTGATTGAAAGATGTTAATTTAATAAATTTTAGGGGACATGTAAAACATGGCTGTCTGCAAGTAGAAATCATTAAGGACACCTATTCACATTAACTTTTTTCATGACTTTAATTGTATCATCGTCTTTGGTAATATGCTGCTAAAGAAAACAAGATTGACCTATTTAAAGAAAATGTTTGCAGAAAAATTTAGGAATATTAAGAATAACAAAGATAAACATAAGAAAATAGAGTTAAAGAGAAGAATTTAGATAATTTTTAAAAAATGACTATAATTAAGGATAAATCTCTCCATGGCTTCTAAAAGAGAACTCACGTGTGGGATAAGGAAAGAGACAACCCTTGTGGATAAGTTACGCTAAAAACTGATCATATTCAGCAGGTCTTTTCTATGTTTTTCCTTGCATTTGGCTAACTCTGTGTGGTAGTCAAAACTCAGACAGGGTGGCTTTGCCCATGTCCAAACCTTAGTCAAGGGAAGGGCATCAGGAATAGAGAACTATTAGCACAATTCCTGAAGTGAGGAATTTAATAAATTCTCCAACTTATCTCTAGATTATTTTTATAAAACCTCATTCCAATAAGAGTTTTAAATTCTTTCTATCAGTGCTAAATACAAAGTAGATCAAATGGAAAAAGTATGTACCATTTTTAATTTCTCATTTCATTTGCAATATTTTTTCTCTCAACATATTCTTTTATTTGCCATGATAATTTGGTAAGTTGCTGAGATAACACAAATGATTTAATAGCCAGTTAGACTCATCTGAATCAGAGATATAATTCGATATGAAAATTTAATAAGAATTTCAAAGATACAAGTAAGTCTTAAAAGAAAATTTCAAATAAGTGCAAATTAGAACAAAATTTAACTTTATAGCTGTTAGATTGATGATGAATAAAAAGTTGAGAGGATAGAGGGAAATAGGTCCTGTCAATTTTGGTGAAAATGGAAATTGGAACAAAATTATGCAGGGTAATTTCAGTATGTATTTCAAATTTTTAAATGTTCATGCTCTTTGATGCAAAAATTTCCATATAGGAATCTATACTAAAAATATACATACACTAGAGTGTATGTACATACACAGCAGTGTATGTACAAGTATGTGTTAAGCATCATAAGAACGGAAGCATAGAAAACACAGCAAAATAAGAACAGGAACATAGAAAATATTTACAAATCTATATTGGCAGGATATTTCAATCAATTAAGACTCTCAAAGGATGGAAAGCTGTGTGAGTTAGAGAAAGGAGATACATACACACACACGCACACACTTAATATAAACTTTAATTTTAAAAAGTTGAATGAATAATGTAATGAATAATGTTTAATATGATGCTATTTGTTTAAGCACTTATATGTATATATATTTATAGATTTCTTGAAATTTTATAGAAGGCTGTCGAGAAATAGTTATTTCAGGTGTACGAACTAAAATAGAAGAGAGAATAGTTGCATGATGGAAAGGTAGATGGGGGTCTCTATATTAGTTTATACTCTATACTCTCAAATTTTTACAACAGGAATGTGTTTGTATTATGTCCATAATAATAAAATTTAGAAAACAATTTTAAACAAAGATATTATCATTTCACTGAAGAATTTGGAAAAATAAACAAAAGAAGATGAAAATAATAAAAACAAAATTCAAATTTAATAAATCAGAAAAGCAGGGAAGTTGAAAAGTAAGTCTAAGAGCTGTTTGTTCAAAGAAACTAATAAATGGACAAGAATTAGATATAAAGAAATAAAATTGAAAATGACTCTATTATAACAGAAACAGATATTAAAGTAAATGTACAAGTAATATTTAGTAGTAGCAAACACACTGTTTTCAGATTTATAAATTGTTTTGTGTTTAGAATTACCAGAGTATGGTCTCATTTATAAACAATATTTCTAAGATATGTATCATATACTTCTTTCAACATAAATATTGAAAAATCTGCAATGCAAAAACTAAATTATCTTAGGAGTTGAAAGTTCAGAACTGCATGATCAGTACCTGATATTAGTTTTGCTTTTGAGGCAGAGGAAGACTGTCTTCATTTAAGTTCTTGAAGATCCAAAGAAACTGAAAACTGTTAATACACAAATCTCAACAATTTCTGGTTCCTCTATAAGTAAAATGTGCCAGAGAAGAAAAATTTTCGGAACAATTTCTCCTCTTTTGTCCCATTTATAAAGAATATAATTATTCACTCCACACATTTATATTTGCTCTGGCATTACCAGAGGCTCAGCTGAGGAAGCTCACACTCCAAGGGTGAGACCCAATCTGAACAATATCTTTATGGAACCCAGATGGTCGGGTCTCAAATAGTCTGGCTGGAACACTGCGGACAGATGCAGCTAGATCCATCTGGGCTCAGCTCAGCTTGTTGATACAGAACCAGTAACTGAAATATAATTTCCCAAGGTGGCAATGGTCTGGGTCAGGTTGAGCAAAGTAAAAGATAGTAGAAATAATTTCCAGTAGCTACATGATTTTCTTCTAATTATTTATTTGACTGAGGTTTTTATTTTAATGATTGACTGCAAAGCACTGTTAAACCCAATTAGTTATTATTATTAAATTAACAAATAAAATTACACATATTTATTGTACACAACATGATACTTTAAAATATGTAACATTATGGAATGGCTAAATCAAGCTAATTAATATATGCATTACCTCACATGCTTATTTTTTTTGTGCTGAAAACTCAATTAATGTAATATGTCCATTTTTTTTTTTTCAATGGGATAAGTTCCCCAAGTTTATGAGTTGTTTCTTGATTACTGGTCCACCTGATGAGGTTTTAGAAGCCCACTCTCTCAGTAATCTAAGGCAGAAGAAGGCTCTCAATGAGAGGCTGAGCAGATTAATACAAGAACCTGTTTGGAGAACTGATGTTAGTGGAACCATATTTGTTCTGGCTCACTCTGGGCCACCTGGCTGTATACTGTAGAAGAAGCAGGCAGGCAGGGCTACTAAAATTCAGGGCACAACTCCCTAATAAAGTATCCGAGGATACTTTTAAGGCAGGTGTTATAGATTTTAGCTCTCAAAGTCTCACATGGGGAAGATATAACTAAAGATTATTACAACCACTCTATCAGGAAGATTAATTCCTTGCTATTCCATTGCCATCACCCGGGAGCCTGTTAGAAATGCAGAATCTCAGGTCCAACCCCAGACCTACTAAATCAGAATCTGAAATATTAAAACTTGAAAAAAATGAATAATAATAAAGGGGAAGGAAGGAAACTTTGAAGATAACAGGCATTTTATGGCTTTGATGGTGGTAAAAATTTCACAGGTAATATAGTTATTTCCAGACCCATTGAGATGTAGGTATTAACTATGTACAGCTTTTTATATGTCAAGCATACCTCAGTAAAGTGATTTAAAAAGTAAATAATTGGCCTAGGTGATATACATGTACATCAAAGTTTCAGGAGCATGGTACTTTCATACTTCATACACAGCAAATATTTGTCCAATACCACCTAAGAGTTTTTTAAGCACCGATTGTCAATTCTTCATTTATTTGTCAACAAATAATTAAATCTCTAAGACCAGTTAGTCTGCAAGGATAGCAACCATTAATAGCAGCACAGGCCAGAGGACTTCTAATGCCTGCCTTTCCAAAATGTATCGGTGGGGTCTTCATCTTTCTTCTTCCCATTTTAACTGGTGGTGATACCAGGTTTAGGCATGCATGTCCTATTGTTTTCTACCTCATGTTCAGAAAATACAATGTTCTGCTTATTTCTTTGTGTGGAAAAATTTTTACAGTTGAATGTATGTGTCCAATTTTCTTATTGCTACTATTAGAATGATTTCCAAGAAAATCTGGTGTGGTCTGTTTCAGCAAGGATCTAGAGGTTTTAATATGTATTCCTTGATAGGACCCAGTAGATCAGATTTTACAAGATGTTATTTACTGTGTGAGATCTTCAGGGAAAGTGACCTTGTCCCATAAATAAGACCAAAGATAAGATGTACAACATTGAAATATACAATTATTTTATTATGGGAACATGTACTTTCTAGTTGTCAAAGCTTTGGAGGCAAGGTAAGCAACTTCTTCAGCTCTCTGTGACTATTTTCTTCAAACATAATTCTGTTTCTCCCCTTGGTGTGGTCCTCATACTTTCTATGGCAAAAGTTATTTTTCAGGGTGTTTTAAATATGTGTTGTTATAGTTTTTGTCACTTTGTTCTTTAACATCTCATTCTTCTTCTTAACTTCCCCCAAACCTTGAGGGTAAGAGTTAAAGTACAGGGATTTGTTATATATTTTCTTATTATACCATTTAGTACCTAAACCATGAGTAAGCACCCTCTTGCTTGAAATATAAACAGGGTATTAAACAAGGAATTATATAATTACATTTTTTTGGTTTGGATTTTTGTTTTTAGTAACTGCGATATAATAAACTCTTCCGTAAGAACAGCCTTTAATAAGTGCATAAACTAAACATATAGATGATGCACAATATTCATATCCATTTGCCTTGGGATATTATACAAAATTCATTTGTAAATTAAGGAAAGGAACTAAGGGGTAGGACTTTTTGCCATTAATAATGATCTAAGTTATGTGCTGGAAAACCAGCTCTTCAGGAAAAAAAGAAGAAGCTCTGTTTCATAATTTGAAGTGTTTGTTGACTTATGTGGTGTAAATATTTTATCATAGCTAATTCAGAACTACCAATGGCTTAAGAACCATTTTTCACATTTCCTGAAAACTTAATCTTAGGCTTTTATAAGTTGGTAGAAACCTACTGTCACACACACTGTCTGTAAGAACTGATTCACCTGCATCCTGAGCCAAACAAAGAGGGATAAAAGCCAAAAATCCAGAGAAATTTGCATACATTTTGGTACAGTGAGTATTTTTTACCCTAACTTATTGGTTTTTCTTTGTTAATTTAAGACAGAGAGTGCAAGAAAGGTACATATGAGTAATCTGAAGAGACAAGCTACCTTCTGGTGTTTGTCACAGAGTATTTAATTTTAAAAGACCTTTCCTTTTGCCCTTACTTGTTTAAATTTTTAGTTTCAAGAAGGATCTTGTAAACTTACCACCTCAAAAAAATATATTGGGAAAGTCATTTTTGTTTTGCATAAAAACAAACCAGTTGGGGGAAAAAAAAGTCATTTTCTTTCCCTAAGGAAACCCGAGAACATATTTTATTTTGAGTAAGTATCTTTCCCTTTAGTTTTAATCCAAATATGCTGAAGTTTTATGTTCTTTTATAAGTACATGTTGGCATTTAATTAAAAATTTTTTAACCTTCCACAAAGGGATTATAGCAAATACAAAAATATAGAGCACCTAATAGCTTAGATAGCATTTATACCGAAAAGAAATAAGGTGATGAAAAGAACAAAACAGGTTATCAAGAACTGTGAAAGATCTGGGACTTTACCCTATTTGCAAGCTAACAAATTAGCCTGCCACAGTTTCAAATAGGTGTTCGTGGAGCACGAGAGTCCCGGATCAGACAAGAAAGCTTATTACCAGCAAGATTTGCCCGCTTCATGTATGCGTCTCCTTAACCCCCAAGTCCAAGTCCCCACCAAGTGGGGTGAGGTGGTTTTCTCTCACAGCTGAGGAATCTGGAGCAGTAGGAACCGGAAGCTTTTGTAATGGGCTACAAGCAAAACTGACTAACCTTTATCTCATAGAAAGATATTGTCATTATTATACTGTACAGCAAACAAACATGCACTTTCTGATCCAGATGGATACACTGTGTCTGCTGAGGCTGTTCACTATATCAACATCTCTGGAAATAGAGTGTGGACAAAAACTGATAGTACCTCTGATAGTAAGTTGTGCAGAAATGGGACAGATGCAAAGAATTGTCTCCCAATACGTAAGTGCAAACATTTGAAGTACTGACTAGAACTCCAATTTAACTGTTTTATTTTTGTAAGTAAAACTGCTTATGATTCAAGATAATTATCTTTAGAGTCAAATTTCAATTTTAATGACCTTTAAGTAATTATAGTAATTATCTCAGTAATGTTTTACCTCCAAATTTGAAAGCATATTAAAGATGTCAGTGAATCCAACAACATTCAAAAAAGAAGAATTTTAGACTTTTAACGTTCTAAAAAGTCCATGATAATGAAGAATGATTTTAACAAATATTTATTTTTCCCACATCATCTAGATTAGTGTTGGCAAACCATGACCCAGGAACAAAGTCCAGCTTACCATGAGCTTTTGTGAAAAACTTACTGGAACATTCACACTTATGTTACTTGTCCAGGGCTGCTTTTGTACTAGAATGACAGAGTTAAGTAGTTGTGAAAAGCCTACTATTTACTACCTAGCTGTTTACAGAAGTCTGATGATTCCTGTTACAGATTCCACAGAACTAAATTATATAATAAACACCAGAACATTTTAAATAACCTATTTTGGAGATATGCTCTTATTTGCATTATAAATACTCATAGTGATCTATTAATAGCTTTACAAAGAATTTTGGGGCAGTGGTTTGAGCATGCCCCCTAAAATTCATGTGTTGGAAATTTTGTCCCTGGTATTGGCAGTGTTGAGAGGTGAGGCCTTTAATAAGTGAGGAGGTCATTAGAGGAATTAATGCTGCTCTCAGGAGACTGAATAATTCTCAGTGGAGTGAGTAAGCTCTCATTCTGGAAGGACTGATTTAGTTATGGAGGGAGCGGGTGTTACAAAGGGAGGCTGTCCCTCGTTTTTTGCCACTTTCACACGCGCCTGCTCTGCATTCTGCTTCTTTGTCATTTTATGATGCAGCAGAGGCCCTCACTAGTAGCTGACCAGATGCAGTCACCCAAACTTGGACTTTCCAGCCCCCAGAACTATGATCCAAAATAAACCTCTTTTCTTTATAAATTACCCAGTCTCAGTGATGGAGTTTGGATGTGTTGTCCCCTCCAAAACTCATGTGGAAATTTGATCTCCAATGTGGCAGTGTTGGAAACTGATTGAGTCATGGAGGCGGATCCCTCACGAATGGATTAATGCTCTCCCTGGGGAGGGGGGATTAATGAGTGAGTTCTCGCTCTATTAGTTCCCGCGAGAGTTCATTGCAAAAAAAAAGATCCTGGCACCTTCTCTCTCTCTCTTGCTTCCTCTCGCCATGTGATCTGTTTGTACCCACCGGCCTCCTGCTGCTTTCCGCCATGAGTAGAAGCAGCCTGAGGCCTGTGCCAGATGCAGCTGTCCCAGAATCATGAGCCAAATAAACCTCTTTTCCCTATAAATTACCCAGCCTCAGGTAGTTCTTTTATAGCAACATATAATGGACTAAGACAGCAATCCTTAGCTATTAAATGCTCTATGTTTTTGTATTTTCTATAATCGCTTTGTGGAAGATTAAAAAATTTTAATTAAATGCCAACATGTACATATAAAAGAACATAAAACTTCAGCATATTTGGATTAAAACTAAAGGGAAAGATACTTAAAGGTTTCTGGTCTCTACATACATGTACATGTTTAGAAAATCATAACTATATTCAATACAATTATACACAGTATTTTAATGGATTAAACATGTGTGTTCCAGCTCCCAGCACAAGGGTATTTTCTCTAGGTTACTTGGCCAATAAGGTTCAGTAAGATTCCTATGGAAGGGACATAGTTTTACAAATACCCAAACACACTGGTCAGCTTCCAGTGCTTTAGTTCAAAAACACTGGATTTGGGAAAGGGGGGAGAAGTCATATTGCACTGTGATTTTCAGGAACTTTACCTTAACTATTTGTGCTAGTAGAGGTGTCATTGTACACATCCAATTAGCACATGCATTCCATAAAGGAGATACCATGTTTGAAGCTTTCTTGTGGTTCTACTCATTGCTCACTTTACAGTCAATTTCAAGAGGCACCACTGAACTTCCCAGTTAGGAGACTGAGAAATTTTAGCTTCAATTTTCCTCGGGACATACCAGCTAAGAGCCTGCAGAGCTCTTTATTTCAGCAACGTTTTCATCCGAGAGTATGCCCTCCTAGTCCCCTTCCCGTCAAACACACACTTGGGCCACCTTCCCTAACTTCATTCTCATCTTTCTTTCTTTTTTTTTTTCTTTCAATTTGTCTAATTCAGTTAAGTGATGGTGTTTGGTCCCAACAGCTCAAGGACAGTCCTGTTGCCATCTCTTCTTCTTGTCCAGTGACACAGATCCTGATAATTTGTTGATTAACTATAATAATAGCAATATTTAAAATTTGATATTGTTAATTATTTTCTGCCCCATAATTATTTAAGACAGGATTTTTTTCCCTCCTGTTTAGATTCCATGGGAGCTTTGGCCACAGACGAAGCTCTCTCATTTGTAAAACGTAATGAATCCTGGATTTAAAGCCAGATTCTTTCCACCTTGGACTTTGGAGACCTAAGTAATTTTAATTTAATTATGTTTGAAGTTGTATGGGTGCTAATTTTGGCTATTTCTTAGCCTATTTTATCTGGCCACTGATTCATTCATATATAATACAATTTTCAAACAGAAGTCTTAAATCATTTTTGGAGCAATTTTGCAATTGGAATTTTATAGCTCAATTTTGTGCTTTTGAATTTGTGTTGGTGGGATACTCAGTGCAAGAATGAAAGCAAGTCTGAATCTCTAGTTCTAAAGAACATTTCCACTTTAAAGCCAGTTGGTTTTGAAGTGAGAACCTGAAGTCCAGATTTGCCTGTAAAGAGATAGCGCACACATTAAAAAGATAGTTTAAAAGTGATAACACAAGAGATAGTTTAGAGATTAAACTTTGTTGCATAATTGCCCTTTTGTCATTATATTCATATCTCTGCTGTGTTTTCATATTTGGCATTTAATCATAAAAGCCTCTTTACATTTTCATAGTAATATAATCTAAATAGTATTTTATCAAAATCATTGTTGTATCATAGAAAAATATTGACTTGCATTGTTATCATATTTTCTGTAGTGTTTTCCTTAATAAGCTAGAAACCCAGGACCTGGTCCCAAACATTTACTCTGGTGTAATGTGGCCTGTTTAATTATCTGTCTTTCTCTTTAGCTTTGCATACATGGATAAGCCATCTAACTTTCCCATGTTTAAGCATCCTGCTGGCAAAGTGAGGACAATAGTATGCACATCACAGGATTGCTCTAAGGACCAATCACATATGCAGACAGCCTGGAACGAAAATAGAAATTGGGCAAGAGTCCAATGAATGCTAACTGTCATTGAGATTGTTAATTAGTGTTCATCATTCTACAGAGTAAAATTCCACTTTTCTTTTGTTTGTTTGTTGTTTTTTGTCTATATTTGATCACGGGCTGAGTACATTGGATCTCTCTGAGCCCCAAATGGAATTCAATTACAAATAATAATGTATTCTGCTTTCTTTTTTTTTTTTTTGCCAGGTTAGGGTCTCAAATATTTAAAATAAATTACACATGTCAAGGGAAAGGAGAGAGGCTGCAGGGTTTAGGATAGCACAGTGAGCACTAGTGATATTGGGAGCTGCCAGAGGGATGCTTTAATAAGGTGAACTTTATTAACTTGTCAGAGTACCAATGCTTTCATCTTGTACTTCTCTTCTTCCAGTGGCATTGTAAAATTATTTCGTAGAATCAGAGAGCTCTAAAGCAGGAACTGAAGTGACGTTCTTTTTTTTTTTTTAATTTTTATTTTTTTTTTTGGATCATTCTTTTATTTTATTTTATTTTATTTTATTTTTATTTTTTTTAATTTTTATTTTGTCGATATACATTGTGGCTGATTATTGCTCCCCGTCACCAAAACCTCCCTCCCTTCTCCCTCCCCCACTCCCCCCCAACAATGTCCTTTCTGTTTGCTTGTCATATCAACTTCAAATAATTGTGGTTGTTATATCTTCTCCCCCCCCCCCCGGTTTTGTGTGTGTGTGTGTGTGTGTGTGTGCCATTTGCAACAACATGGATGGACCTTGAGAGAATTATATTAAGTGAAACAAGTCAGGCACAGAAAGAGAAATACCACATGTTCTCACTTATTGGTGGGAGCTAAAAATTAATGAAGTGACGTTCTTTTTAAGAAAAATATGTGACACTTTTCTAAGGGTTTTAAAATGTGTAGATAAACTTTAATTATTATTTGTTGTTCACTGACAATTTATTAATCTCTAACAAAAATTCGCCTATCAAAACACTATGCAAGTATTACATCAAAAACTTATAAATCTAAAACTAGATTTTTACTAATACTACAACATTGATTATAAAATCGATCAGTTAAACTTATCTTAAATTTAATATATTAGATTCTATTAAAGGCTTTTAGATTCTCACATGCTTCTCTTCCCTGGGGTTTGGAGATTAAAACTACTCAGGAAAGAAGGCTTTTCTTTTTCAGAGATGCATAATATCTGAGCACAACCCGTTTTTCTTAAGGCTCTCCACCTTTTCTATTCTCAATAATATTTTTAAGTCTAGTCTAGGAGAGAAGAAAGGTAATGTGATAGGTTGTGGAAACTTTGCTTTTTATGAAGGATGATTTTCTCAGATCTCTTAGCTTGCCTTTACATTTGTTTCCCCCTCAGAGAAAGTCTCACTATTTAGTCTGTTGTGAATATCTACTACAAGCTGGAAGGGCGGTAGAACAAAAGAAAATATGGGGAGAAAAAAATCATTGGTTGAAATTTTAAAAATTTGATGCCACCCAAAATATAATGTGCCACCCATCATAATATATAATAAAATGATTATATCAAATCAATAGATAATTATAAATTATATGAGACACATTATGTTTCATACAAAAGATATGGAAATAAACCCAGAAATGGTCAAATCTTAAAAGAAACAAAGACAAGAAAAAGCTAGAAAAAATTAAGAGTGGTGTTTATTTTACCTTTTGGTGGGAAGAACTTTCTAAATATAAGTGTAAATAAGGAAATTCAAAAAGAAAAAGGAATCAGGCTATTGCTTAGATAATATATCTAAAATATATTTTATTTTTCACACACCGCCATAGTTGGCATCTCCAATCTCCCTCTATTTCTTAGTAAATAAGCATCTTATTAAAAAGTGTCCTATTATTCTCTCACCTCTTCTATACCTGTTAGCGACAACCGTCATTTTGTCAAATCTATTAAACATTTATAACTTTTCCCTTCATTTTTTTCAGTCATTCTCTACTCCTTTATTCAACATATATTTATTTAGTTCCAAGCAATTTTTAACAAGCAGATATAATTAGCAGTTTAGGTCATTATGGAAGGCTACATAATCTGTAGAAATGGATGATGCTGAAATAACAGAAAGAGACATGGAAAGCAGGCTTCAAATAACTGGAGAAATGAAATAAAGCTCTCTACCGAGTTTAAAAGAATTGGGAAGAAGAACCTAATAATATGCTTATCAGTTATATGTAATACACAGATTTTATACCCAATAATATAAAATAAAAACATTTTAATTCTCCATGAATTAATGACCTCACCACAATGTGTATATGTATTTATGGTCACAAAAAAACTCAGTAAATTCTAAAATATGGAAATCAGAGCACAATTTTTTCTCAAAATGCAGTAAGTTAAAGTATTAACAATAAAAGTAGGAAATACAATCTACCTGTTGAAGATGTTCAGACTTTTTCTATAAGAATTGTTGGATCAAAGAGAAAATAAAGTGCAACATATTAAAAGTAACCATAATGAGAACTTTATAAACAGATATGGTTAAGTGCTTTGTAATGTCCAAGGACATTTCACACTGCAGACCTACTAGTTGTTCCATAAATGTTGAGTCAACTTTTCTTAAAAGTAATGCTGTGCAACAAATAAAATTCTTATCCTTTTCGAGATGAGAAAATGAATGAGACTTAGTAAGGTCAAGGGACTTGCCCAAGTCCACATAGCTTATAAATTTCAGAGGTGGACACCTGTGATATGTATCTTCTGACTTAAAATCTTGGAATTATATTTTCTTGAACTCTTTTGGTTAATCTCATCACCCACTCATTTTAAATAGATACAAACTCATGTTCAGAGGAACAGTGTCACTTACCTGAGTTCATATATCACATTAGTGTGTGCATCTCCACTTTTATTTTATCTTTTGGAGAAGTACAATTGAGTGTAGTTCACAGATAAAATAGAAAGCACTTAGTTGAATTTGAATTTCAAGTAGGTAATGACTTTTTTAGCATTGGTATGTCAAATATTACATAAGACATACTAAAAACTTATTCATTGTAAACTAAAATTCAAGTTTAATTGAGTATTCTCTAATTTTATTTGCCAAATCTGGCCACTGATTTGAGGAGCAGGGTAGAGAAGTGCAGTGTCGTACGCATACCCTCCTTTTGGGACTTCTTCATTAATCATTCATTTGCAGCTCCCCAGTTTACTTAGCTCATCAAATTGTCAAGGGGATCCTGTTCTTAGTAAGCATCTGCGAGTCAGCATTGGATTAAGAAGCTAAACTAAAATTCAGAGGTCTTTTTTTGGTTTGTTTTAAGGTTCATTTTTATAGCAGGTGAAAAATTTTCTGCTGTTTAACTTTTGTGTATTTGTCTAACAAAGCTTTAATACTTTAAAAAAAATTAAAAATTTACTTCTCGGAATTGTCCTTGGTTTGACATTTATATGAAAAGATTTTTATTATGAAGAAAAATAAATTTATTATTGAAATATATTCTTTTACTTCACTCTATTTCCCAAATGGAAGAAGAGATGATACTTTCTTTAGAAAAAGACCATCTTCCCACTCCAACATCACCCACATTTAGAATTTAGGCTGCAAATGTCAAATCCTAAATTCTCACCTCTAAAACTCGCCATATTCAGCCATCATCTCGCCCCTAAGGTACATTACAGTGAAAACAAATATGAACGGCTCTGCTTTGTACCATTATTTAAGAGTATTGCGGTGTTGCAAATATTAGGATTCTTTTGTAATGACAACCACAAAAACAAACTTCATCAATGTGCTATAAATGTAATCCTTTATAAACCTTTTTGGATTTAAAAACAATTAAATGGAAGAAATATATTTACAATTTTAAAAAATCCTTTCATTAATTAATGCAGGTAATATCTTCTGTAATTAAGAAAAAAATTACAGAATTTGGGTAAATTTACTTAGAGTTAAAAAGTTGTTGGCAAAAGCCTTCTGTTTCAATTATCTTATTTTATTTTATTTATTTATTTTAGATGAATTATAATATTGATTGAGAAACTAACTTGGCTGTCCCTGGAAACCAATTCTAGAAAACTAAGTTTCAGGCTGTTGAAAGAAATAAAAAATGCTCTTGACTCACTTATTTAATCCACAATATTCACTTAATTAATATATATTTTAAATGTGCAATAGCTATTATTATGTATTGATTATTACGCTGATCTAGAAATTTCACAAAACTATAAATATATTTGACAATGACTCAATGTAAGACATTATGGCCTAAGAAATATCACAGGATTTGAAACCAAGAAGTGTCCTTCCAACTCCAGAAGCAACTTTTGTGGGACACAAGTTGTATTAGTCCATTTTCGTTGATTATAACAAAATACACAGAACTGGATGACTTATAAGAAAACAAAATTTATTGCTTGCAGTTTCAGATGCTGGAAAGTCCAAAATCCAGGGAACACTTACAGTGAGGGTTTTCTTCGATGGTGGTGTTACAGCAATACAAGAGTCTCTCATGGCAGAAAATGGTGGAGCAAAGATAGAGTATCTTCTTGTGCTCTACTTTTAAAGCCCTCAGAACCATGCATCTGACCACTATTATTAATCCATTCACTATGACATAGTCATACAATCTAATCACCTCTTCAAAGCTGCACCTTTAAATTACCATAGTAGGATTTTCCATCCTCAACAGTTATAGTGGCAATTAAGTTTTGCGGGGACATTCAACCCATGGCACAAGTACAATTTATTTATAATGTACCAAATACATAATCTTCTTATCCTGATTTATAAAGGATATCTGATCTTGTCCCTCAGACAATATCAGTGAAGCATCTATATTAAATTGATGTTATTTACTACTTTTGTAATTAGTTAGATGAATAATAGGCTGTCTGAAAAAAAAATGATTATCACAAAAATTTCCCTACAATTTTATTTCCCAAAGTTTAGTTTTTGTTTCCAGTAATTGGAAGGTGTAGAAAATTATTGTTGTAGCTATAGTCAAGTATTTATTGACCACTTAAAAGTGGAGACCATATGCTAGATGTTATCAGACAAAACAAGGTACGTAGGACCCCGGCTCTAACCTCAAGGGTTCAAAGTCTTTCTCATGGTCTTGGGAGATGAGCGATAGCTAAAAATACACAGTACATGGTCAATGAGAAATGTCAGTCACATGGGCAGAAGCATTAATTTATAGAGGCTTTATAATGCAGATGACATTTGAGAATAAGTTAATAATAATCTTTTATATTTTAAAATTTCTAAAAGAGTAGATTTTAACATTCTCATCACAAAAAATAAGTTAGTGAGCTGATGGATACATTAAATAGCTTGGTTGAATATTTCTGTAATGTACACACAGATCAAAACTTCACACCGTACCCTATAAATATACACAATTATTACTTATCAATTAAGGAAAAAAAGCCAAGTGCTTATACTTCATGCATTCCTTGACTGGAAGTAATAATGATGAAAGTTAGTATCATAACTATTCTCTTTAGAATTTCTTGATCTGGATAATCTATTTGGTTCTTAGTTACCATTTTACTCTGTTGTGTTCATGTCCTTTATTGTCTACCTATATCGTATTCATTCCAAAATAATACTCTTGAGGATAAAATGATGTTTATGAAACTTATTTTCATGTAATACTGTATACAAATATCCACATGATGAACAAATGCATTAAAAACAGTGAAATGGCATGAAAAGGTTTATATTTGGCTTCATTAGTTTGGCAAGAGGATTCAGTCCCATTGTGCTATTTAGCATAGGCTAAACCATTGTGATATATAGAACCAAAATGTTTATGGGTTCAAACACAATAAAATTTCTCATTTGCCAAATAGCCCAGCATAGTTGTTACTATTAGCTCTTTTCCACTTTTCATTCCAGAGAAAAGACTCATTCCATCTTGTTAATTCATCGTCTTCTAGGGGACCATCATTTTCTGCACCTAGCAAGAAGTAAGGTGACAAGAGGAAGGAGGGCTCAGACCTGTCTCTTCCAAGCCTTTCCCAAAGCAGGTGCTTGTCACTTCTGCTCACATTCCACTGGCTGGAACTCAGACACACTTATCGATACAAGGGAGGCTGCAGAATACCTTGAATTGTGTGCCCCGAAAGAAGAGAAAGTGCATTTGTAGAAAGTCACTAGGAGTTTCTCCCTCAGCCACCATCAGTGCAGCTAATTTTTGAAATCTAAATCCCTGACCTTACAGATACCATTCTCTCCAACATAAGCTGTACCCTAGATACTTTTGAGACAGACTAAGCTTCAATGGTAGCCACTTAGTTGCTCTCACAACCCCAGCTAAAAGGTATACTGTTTATGAAGGATTTTGTGCAATCTTTCCATTTCTCCAGGGCACTCACTGCTTCTCAGTCAGGTGATTTTGCTCTCTCCCACAGGGAAAATTTGGCAATGTCTGGGTACATTTGGGTTATCACAACTGGGAGAGTGGGGCTACTACTGGTATCTAGTGAGTATAGGCCAGCGATGCTGATAAACATCCTGTAATTCATGGGACAGCTCCCCACAATAAATAAATATTGGGCTCAAAATGTTAACAGTGCTGAGGTGAGAAATGCTGCTCTAGATACTCTATGATCTTCATTCGAAGTGAAGTCATGTCATCAGGAATTTATCTAATTAGATTGCGTTATAAGAGGTTAATATAGTATATTATATTGATCATTCAATGATTTTTACTTTGACCATAGTGATGAATATTGAAAGAAACTATGCAGTTCGTCTTTTTTCTAGCTTTCATTCTTAAAGTGTTGTAGCAGAAGTTTCTTTCTCTTATTAGTATAGAAAATAAAATCAGGAGATTGATTTTTCTTACTTAATAGACACTCCGATAATTAATCATATTTTACCATTTGTCTGTGCTATGAGAAAGCTTACAGCCAAATATGTGAACAACCCTTCAATGAGATGAGAATAGGAGTTGAAGGTATGTGATTACTGCATGTGTGTACTCACTTGCTACCTGGATCATATTCTTTCAACATTCTGTATGTGTGTGCGTGTG
Source organism: Cynocephalus volans (assembly GCF_027409185.1). Taxonomy (NCBI): domain Eukaryota; kingdom Metazoa; phylum Chordata; class Mammalia; order Dermoptera; family Cynocephalidae; genus Cynocephalus; species Cynocephalus volans. The sequence goes on from NC_084461.1 coordinate 106,421,657, forward strand.
CATGTGTGTGTGGCTAGACTTACCCCATACCTAGATTCACATTACTTTCCAAATATTTTTGTCATGGTAAATCAATTTTCTTACTTATTTAAATGTGCTTTGTCAGCTTTGTCAGGATATATTGTTTATATATTTTCAAGAATCATTCTTAAAATAATGTAGAATTAAAAAAATAAATTAAGGAATTAAACATCAATGATAAAGAAAAACAATTCTTAGAAGATGCAGATTTTTCAATAAATAATAACCAAATATTAGCTAACTTTCCTAATGTCACATGCTATATAGCAAGTTCTGGGTCGGGATATGAGAAAACTGAAATATGTATTGAGTTGGACAGGACAAAAATGGTAAAATGGGATCTAGAAATATTCATCTGATTTTTCTTAGATAGATTTACTGGTCATGTGGAATTTAATCTTCCCCAAAATGACACCACACCTGCCCCCAGTCAATTTTTCTGCTTTTACTGAGTGATGCATTCAAGCTTCAATCAAGATCAATATTTATTTTAATCATCATCTGATATTTGTGAGCTACTCTTTAGAACGTACCAAATTATGTTAAATGTCTTTTTAAACATAAACTCTTTTATCATCATAATTATCATATAATTTTTCAATCTCTAGAGTACTAAATTTTCAGTCTTTGTTCCAACATTACATAGATTTATATAACCAAGGACTACTGAATGTATGTATGGCTACACAAATACAAATATTTTAAGCTCTTCATGATTTGCTGTACAATTTAAATCCAAGTGCTATTTTCAAAATGTTCTAGGTTTTATTTTAAAAACACAAGCTGTCTTTTGAGGTATTTATATACAGTTTAAACTAAAATTCACAAACTGGCAGGCTGTTTTCTTTGGCCTGCATGGCATTTTCATTTTTGAAATATTTTAAAAATTATTTGACATCTTTTAAAAATTGGAATATTTCTGGCAGGATTATCAGACTGTTAGGGCTCTTATTTCCAGATGTCATCTATCATCCTAAGAGAAATTGTACCTACACCTTTTCCATTTTATCTCAGCCAAACTCTGCCAAGTTTGCTTATTTCAGTATTTTCTGGCCCCTGGAGATATCTCTCCTTGTGACCTACTTCCCACCTCTATGACTATAAATTTTAAAATGGCAGACAAATTTTGAGTACTTAACTTTTCTTTTTGGTTATTAGTTTTAAGATGACCTTAGTGTCATAATATTGCTCTCATAAGAAAATGTATGAATGCAAAATCAATGGTGATCTTAATATCCTGTCATGATTTCATCAGGCCTGTGTGTAAGTACTGGTGAGTACTGGGAACCATGCCATGGAGAGCTTTGATTCTATTTCAAATTTGTCTGCAGTGTGCATAGTTTTTAGCCTGGGAAGGATGTGTTTAGCTCACCAAGATGTTTCAGAAATGTGTCTCTCTCAGAATTAACATGTCACAAATTAGAGAAAAAATCCAGAGTTTTGAGGTGACCTCCCTTCATGAATTTTTTCATCTTTTAGTAGTAATTTCAGAAAACATTATGGAAAATCTGTCTAGATCCCTTGGAGAAGAATGCACAGCTATTGCAGAAGATGAGGTTAGGGAGTTTAGATTAATGAGAACCTTTTGGTTGAGTCATTTGGCAGACTATAAATAAGATCATATGACACTTGACTTTACTTATAGTCTGTGTATATGTTCAGGAAAACTGTCACTTTAAAAGCATAAATAATCTGTAAAATAGTATAAGTTAAAGTTAAGAATTAAAAAAATCAATGGCTGAATAAAATGATGTCCAGAGTAATGCTTAAGAATCATGCTGTAATGACCCATATGCTTTGACATGTGAGCCAAAAAGCAGGCTTCCACATTCTCACAGGAAATCAAAAAGGAGAACCTTGTCTGAGGATGTGATCCATAATATCTGTATCATATAAACAAAGCAATTTCTCAAAAAATTCTAATTTGTTGTTCTAAGAATGGAGATAATTTAATCTAGTGTTTTGCATAAACAAAATATGTTGAAATAAAATTAAGGGCAATATCCATTGTAGAATATTTAAGGGCTAGTTTCATGGGACCATTTCTTACTCTGATGTTTAGCATGGGCTAGTGGCATAACATCAAAGAGAAATCAGCATAAGTAATGCTTTAGGTGGCTGAGAAAATACTTTAAGTGTGGTTTCCTCTCAACTGAGCTTTGGATAAAATGGGATGACTGGTGACTGGAGAGCAGCTTTTGTGTTGAACAAACACCCACATCTTTCAATAGTCTGTTGACTGGAATTGAGATGGATGATTTCTTGTGAGAGCTGGAGGTCAGCAAAAGCTTGTGCTAAATTGAAGACCATGTCAGCTCTACTCAGAAGTGAAAAGGATAGGGTCAGTATTCCTCTTAGATAATTGTTTAAAATCCACTTCAATGCACAAATAAATTTATGATAAAGGGTATGAAAACCTATGCCATATAGCATGGCCAGGAATATTTTCTATCTGGAAAAAAATATTAAGGTTATTATAGTCATACATCTGCCTCAGCTAAGCTCACATAGAATACCTGTCAAATTGCTAATCCTTGTTGCATCTAGCAGATAAATTGTATTCAAGGTACACACTACAATAATAATAATACCAACAAAATTAATATTAAATGTTAATATTTAATATTCAGAAGAATATACTAGAAATAATTAAGTTTGGAAATAGTTCCTCTGGGTTAATTTTAATGAAATAATTAGCTGGCAGTTCTGTCAGTCTTGGCCATTTTTGTTCAAGAAAATAGTAGCATATCATTAGTTAATAAATGACTGTTTATATTTTCTTCTTTCGGTGATGAGGGAGGGGTGGAGTGTTTATATCCAGATTATCTAAAAACGGTCTGTTGAATTATTGAGAGACAAAATGAAAAGTACAGAGGCACGATAATGAGGTTTACAAGTATTGAAGGCCCACCAAAATTCTTTTCAAAAGCTTTTTAAATGTAACTATAAGGTTACTACTCAGTTTTCATAAGCAGAATAAAGAAAATATTATACTTATTAGAAAGTTTTTCTGAGACATCAGGATTTAAGACCTTAACTTCTAGGTTATTTTGAAGGGCATAAAAATTATATTGGACCTTATTTTTTTACGTAAAGTGCTGTTTGTTTAGTCAGCTAGCTCAATTCAGAGTTTATCATCCTAACGATACTGAATGATTTTCAACTCAATCCAACAAATCTTTATCCAGCTTCCAGATTTAAGGTACTGTGTCAGGTGCTGAATAAGATGAGTAAGTCATTGTCTTAAAAGATCCTTTCCTCTTAGCAAATAAAATAAGTCTAATATAGCCTGGTGGCTCAGAGCGGAGCCCTCTTGTCAGACGTCCTGGTTTCAAATCTGACCTCTTCCAAGTAGCCTTATGATTTTGGCCAAATTAGTTTATGTCCCTTTTCTTTCAATGTCCTCATCAAAAGAATGAAGGTAATAATAATAACTATACTCTTAAATCAGACAATTCTTGTAAAGACCTTAATAAATGTTTAACTATTTATATTCACTATTATTGCTATCATTAACTTTTTGCAACTGTCCTTCATACTTTGGTGTGTGGTGTTCATGATAAATAATTGTTATGCAATGATTGTTAAACAATTAACAACACAGCATTCCATCAGTGGAGATATCATGGGTATCCTGGAGAAAAACAGTTGACTGTTTCACAAGACTCACTATGGTATCACCTTGCGAAATGTGCCATTATTTTAGTTCGGGCTGAAAACACATGCATGTCTGCAAACTGAGAACAGAGAATTTTCTCAGCGGTCCGGTCACATTAACCAAGGACTCAAGAATTATAATGAAAAGTAAATGCCACTTTACAATTTACAATGAGAAACGTAACTGTCATACAAGCTGGAATACCAGTCTTTGCATGACTGACATATTAGGTCCTGGGAAATCAGACATAATTGAGTTCCAAGCCTGGTGAAAACTGTATTTGAAAATGTGGGTGTTTTATGATTATAAATTTAAGAGCAGATCATTTAAGAGAGTAATCATTTTGCCAATGAGACGGAAATAATCATTGTCCATTGCCTAAAGTCCCCTTTCTTCTGGAATGTGATTCAACAGACACTGCCATTGTTTGCTTCAGTCACTCAGCTCTATTTAACATCCCATAGCCAATCATCTCTCTCCCTGTTTTCTATTTCAAAGAATGTAGTCTGTTTTTTTTTTTTTTTTTTTTTTTTTTTTTTTCAGACCTGTTAATGCATACAGTTAGGTTATAAATAGAAACTCTTAGCCCTGTCACTTTAATAGGGTTTGGGATTCATCACTGAAATTGTTAGATGTGACTTTTAAAGCTTAGACATACTTCAGAGAGAGTTCTACTATTGCTATTACTTAGTAGTTTGCAGGAACATTGGTCACAGATGGTCTATAAAGGGTAAAAAAATCAGTAAGGGCTGATTTAATTTGCTTTTTCAATTTAAAGATAAAGAAAATGTTTTTAACAGTATATCAGAAAAAAATCCAAGTGACTCTCTGAAATTATTAGAAATTCAGCCTCGATTTTTATTATTTTTTAATGCAATTGTTTCCCTGCTGCCTTTAGGGAAATAAGAGAATGCTTATGAAAAAGCAATTTCAATGAAAGATCTATTAAAATACAAACTTTATGAGCTTTCATATTATTGTACCCAGAACAATAGAATTTTAAAAAGTGAAGTCCCCAGAATAAATTACAATTAACTCTGATATTTTCACTTTGGTCTTAGATGGAGGAAAATATCTCTTCTGTGTTTGACTATATGTCAAAATATGGGTGTATGTGTTTGACTACACACACACACTCCCACATATAAAATATACAAACTTTTGGGGTCAGTTTAGAACTCACATTTAAAAATTATTTTTATTTTATAGATCTGTTAGTTTATCAGGCTAAATATGATTTCTATAATTTTGACATGGCTCAAATATTGCCATGTGTTGAAGTATCATATCAGAATCTCCGGCTACAATTATGTATTGCCTATTTTTAATGGTTGGTTATACTTATAGATGGAAAAACCAACCAGCCACCTGGGCAAGACCCTAAACTATACCAAAGCATAGACCCTATGGATCTGTCTCATATTCCTCTGAACATTTCTCTTACTATTTAAGTAATTAAAAGAATTGCTATTAAAATAAGATATATTTGGCAGTGAAAAGATTTTAAACAATTAGAAACTATAAATATTAGATTAATTAATTTATCAGAATATCTTCAGTTTTTAACTGCACTTTAACAGTTTAGATTATCTGATTTGTTAGTTTTGATAAGAGGACACTGATAAATATGCTGAATAATTATCTCAGTGTGAAAAATAAGGCATAAAAAAGGGCACTGGATACTTTACAAGTAGACAAATGCCAAGAGATGATACAACATAATAACTATAGTAATTATAATATTTAATTATATATTTAAATATTAATTATAATATAATTATAATATTTAGTTAAATATTATAATATTTAATTATAACAATAGTTAATTATTGTTATCATGTCCTATGTACCAGGTATTGTTCTAAACCTTTTTAAATGTATTAACTTATTTAATTTTCTCAATAACCCTATGATAAAAGTTTTTCTGTAATCTTTACTTATACTTGAATCCAAGGCACAGAGAAGTTCTGCAATTTTCCCAAAGTTACTGGGCTATTAAGTGACAGAATATTGATCATGAGCCCAGGAACTCTGGCTCATGGAATCACTTTCTTAACCGCTGAATTACAGTACCTTGTAGGTCAGTGAAAACATAAAGGGAAGAGAAAAGAGAATATGTGTTCTGGAGGCCTACCTACACATGGCCAATGCCTGAGCCAGGCATTGTAATTAGTTTACATATGATACTGATTTCAAGTCTTTAAACTCTTTGCTCTTTCATTTACACCCAGATGCACCTGGGAAAATCCTTAATTTTCATTGTACTAAGTGTTCTTATCTAAAATTAAGGGATTGTATATTTTTTCCAAGAATTATTCCAATTCTGATCTTCTGCTTCTATGCCCAGTGATGAAATAAAAAAATCTTTTTTATCCATGACTTTGCCTACATCTGACTCTGTCAACTTTATTTTTTTTTAATCTTCATACATTTTGACTTACATTCTGGATTTGGAGAATAATACTCAGGCATCAGTTTATGTTGTATAATATCACTCCCTTACCTCAGCTTTGCACCATTTGAAATAAATCAACTGGCAAAAGTAATATGTTGTATAGAAAATCAAAGCAACTACTAGAATGCATGCTCCACAATTTAATTTTTAAATTTAAGTGTCTTGTTCATAAAGGTTTGCCCAGTCCTGCATCTTGAAGTGTTTCCCTTGTGTTTTTTTTCCTGCAAGTTTTATAGTTTCAGGTCTTACATGTAAGTCTTTAATCTATTTTGAGTTGTTTTGGGTATACAGCAAGAAATACAGGTCTAATTTCATTCTTCTATACATGGATATCCAGTTTTCCCAGAACCAGTCCATTTATTTAAGAGGCTGTTTTTTTCCCATGTATGTTCTTGGTGCCTTTGTCGAAGTTCAGTTGGCTGTTAGTATGTGCATTGACTTCTGGGTTTTCTATTCTGTTCCATTGTTTTGTGTGTCTGTTTTTATACCAGTACCATGATGTTTTGATTATTATAGCTTTGTGACATAACTTGAAGTCAAGTAGTGTAATGCCTCCCACTTTATTTATTTATTCATTTATTTTTCTCAGGATTGCTTTGGCTGTTTGGGGTTTTTTGTTAGTCTATATGAATTTTAGAATTGTTTTTTCAATTTCTGTGAAAAATGTCAATGGTATTTTAATGGGGATTGCATTGAATCTGTAGATCACTTTGGGTAGTGTGGACATTTTCACAATGTTAATTCTTCCAATCTGTGAGCTTAGTATTTTTTCCCTCTTTTGATGTCCTCTTTAATTTCTTTCAGCAGCAATTTGTAGTTCACATTGTAAAGATCTTTCACCTTCTTGGTTAAATTTATTCCTAGGCTGTTTGTTTTTGGATTTTTTTTTGCTTTGTTTTGTTTTGTTTTTTGGTAACTATTATAAGTGGGGTTGCTTTCTTGATTTCTTTTTCTGCTAGTTCATTATTGGAGTATAAAAACTCTACTGATTTTTGTGTATTGATTTTGTATCCTACAACTTTAATGAAATCATTTATCAACTCTAAGAGGTTTTTTTTTAGAGTCTTTAGGCTTTTCTATATATAGGATCATGTTATCTGCAAACAGGGACAATTTGACTTCATCTTTTCCAATTTGGATGCCCTTTATTTCTTTCTCTTGCTTTATTGCTCTGAATAGTACTTCAAATACTATGTTAAATAGAAGTGATGAGAGTGGGCATTCTTGTCTTGTTCCTGTTCTTCAAGGAAAAGCTTTCAGGTTTTTCCTATTCAGGATAATATAGATGATGGGTTAAGCATAGGCAACAACAGAAAAAATAAATGGGATTATATGAAACTAAAAAGTTTTTGCGCAGCAAAGAAAGCAATGAACAGAATGAAAAGACAACCTACAGAACCTGAGAAAATATTTGCAAACTACACATCTGACAAGGAATTAATATCCAGAATATATGCAAGAAACTCAAACAATTTAACAGTAGAAAAACAAATAATTTTATTTAAAAATGGGCAAAGGAGCTGAGTACACATTTCTCAAAGGAAGACACACAAATGGCCAACAGATAATGAAGAAAAAAAATGCTCAACTTCACTAAACAACTGGGAAATGCAAATCAGAACCACACTGAAATATTATCTCACTCTAGTTAGACTGGCTACTATCAAAAAGACAAAATATAAATGAAAGTGAGGATGCACAGAAAGGAGAACCCTCCTTCACTGTTGGTGGAACTGTAAATTAGTGCAGCCACTATGGAAAAGAGTATGGAGGTTTCTTAAGCAACTACAGATGGAACTGCCATATGATGCAGCAATCCCACTAGTGGGTATATACCCCCCAAAATGGAAATCATCAGGTTGAAGGGATACTTGCACTCTCATGTTTATCACAGCTGTATTTTCAATAGCCAAGAGTTGGAACCAACCTAAATGCCCACTGACAGACAACTGGATAAGGAAAATGTGGTATATGTACACAATGTAATACTACTCAGTCATAAAAAGGAATGAAATTCTGCCATTGCAGCAACATGGATGAGACTGAAGAAATTTGTTAAGTGAGATAATACAGGTACAGAAAGAGAAATACCACATGTTCTCACTTATAATAGGGACTTAAAATATTAATAAATAAGAAAGAAAGGAAGAAACAGACAAACAGTCACAATAATGTACTGAACTTTCAAAAGGAGAGAACAGAACTCTGGTTATTAGAGGTGGTAAGGGGGAAAAGAAGGGGGGTTAGTGAGAAATTGGTTAAGGGTCACAAAAATGATTATATTTTGTAAAGATTAGTATAATAATTACCCTGATTTGATCATCATGTATTATATGCAGATATTGATATTCAACTCTGTACCTCACAAATATGTATAATCAATATGCTTAAATAAATAAAATAAATAATATTTTTTTAAAAATTAAGGGTCATCTATATTTTGGATCTGACAAAAGGTTATTATTTTTTAACTGCAAAATCTGGTATATAGCAAGCAACTTAAAGAGAGCAATTTTTTTTTTTTCTGCTGAACAGCAAATTCCCAATGGCTGCTAAGTATAAATGTAATCACAGGATTTAGTGAAAATTAACCCAAGGAAGTCTAGGTGAATTTTGACTCTAATTATCCAGTGAAGTTTTAATAGTCTGTTTCTTATCACAAATCTATCCAAGTATACTAACAAGATAATTGTTAGTAATTGCTTGCTAAGAAAGATAATTGCTTGCTAAGAAAGCAAGCAATGCAATAACTCCCACCAGAAACAAGCATCTCTTCCTATAAACCTTATCTTATAACCAAATTCATTAAAGGTAAACATTTCTTGAAGTAATAAAATAAAATACAGATAAAGCATATTGAATACATCATATGCATGCTAAGGGATTTATTCTTGAGAATGAGTTATCAGTTCTTATGCAAATGTTTTCTTTCTAAACAGTTTCCTTTGATTTTTTATGAATTATAAATATATAGACAATTTATTAAATAAATAAGAAGCAACAATTACTGAATTCTGATAAAGCACTGAGCTCAGTGTTGTGGGCAAATAGAAGTGTTTCTTATATTGATAACCAATGTCTTCTGGGATATCAAGATTTAGTAGGGAAAGAAACTAGAATGAGAGAATTTTTCAAACATTCCCCAACGGAGATAAGTTTGTTAAAAATAGTACAAGGGATGTTATAAGGCAGTGCAGCAAATAATGTTTCATAGTGGATGACGCATTTGAGTTGATATTGAAGAATTTGAAGGATCTATGTAAGAACAATCAGTTTGACAAATAGTGAGAAGTCACTTTCAGTTACCATTCATTCATGAAGTTAAGAATCTTTGTAATCAGAAAACCACCAGGTAGCTGAGCCTTTCTGGGCTCTATACAACTGGTTTGTCAGATGATAACACAACAAAACTCATCATTCATTTATCTCTATTCATTGCACAAGCATTTCACAGCAATTTCTGTGAGAAACGGTACTTTAAGAAAGCACAGAGGAATAGGCACACACACAAACAACCACAGTGATGTGACAAGTCCTAAGAGATGTACAAAGTGCTATTGAAGCACAAATGAAGAAGAATGCAAAAAAAAAAAAAAAAAAAATCAAGGATCCTAAAAGTCTTTTCAGCTGAGGAAATATTTGAATTTCCTTTTAGGATGAAAACGAGTTTGTCAGACAGGCAGGGAGAAATGGTATTCACTTTAATCACACGTTAGTCAGTCCACTGTGCTTCAGGATGTATATCAGATACAACAATCATGAAATAAATGAAAGGAATCAATTCATGACTGGTGTGAAGCCCTTCCAACAAATTACAGAATCATAGTCCATAAACCAAGTCATGAGTGAAATCATACCTTTCCAACATGTCAGCATAATGTTTGTCCTCAATAATTTGTGAAATTCATTTGCCCAATTCACATTGTTCGTGTTGATATAACCTCTTCACACTCATTGAAAAAGTTGTTTTGAGTTGCATAAATTTTTGAGTTTTAAACAAGAAAAGTAAATTCTAAAGTTTAGATTGTTCTGAATGGATGAAAAGAAATATTCCACCACTTTCTGAAATGACATTCTCTGGGAAAGTGCAATGTCACTTTTGATTTCTAAGATTAGTCTTTTTTATAAAAAACGATTATATAATGAAATGCATGTGACACATTAGAAGAGACTTTCAATATTAATTGCCAGTAGTCATTCTTAATGAACCAAGGAGATGTTTTGGATATTCATGCTTTTTATTCATGTAATCTGAAAAGAGAGTTCTGATTTGGTTGCACATTCTACCTTTATAAATGAGGGCATATAGCCAGAATTTTGTATTAAATACTCTTATTAATTCACCTAATCTGAATATGTATGTTATAGTATTCTCTTTTGTTCATTGACTGGTAAAATTTATATGTCAAATATTTAGCATGTCATTTATTTTAGTTTTAAGTATCATTATTTTAGAGACTTTTTTTCTTTTTTTAAAATTTATTTATTTATTATTACTATTTTTACATTCTAAGATATTGTGGAGCATTTGGGGGGAGGGGGAGAGGGGAAGGGGAGAAGAGATAGGGTGGGAGGAGGAGGGAGGAGAAAGGGGGGCTTGGTCAAAGCCCACCCCCATCATTCCTGCAGGGGATCCCAGATGCCTCTGGTGGTAGCCTGGTGGTCATTGCTGGGATGCATGCAGATGTTGGGAAGGCATGCCTGAGGCCCTTGGCACCCCCCACTCTAGCTTGGGAGCCCCAGGTGCTTCCAGATGTGGTTTGGTCATTACTGGACATGGCCATTTTGTGGCTGAGGCTCTCAGCCCTCCCCCCACCCTGGCTTAATAGTCCAGGGACTTCCAATCCTTCTAGATTTTAAAGGTGTTCTTAAAGTGGTTCTTTAAAGGTGGTGTTAGACCTTTACTTGTTAGTATCAGAACTTTGTCTCTGATCTGTGGGGTTTTTCTTTTTTTTTTTTTTTTTCTTTCAATTCTGTGTTGGATTATTCACTATTCTCACCACTTAAACTATGTGCTGGAACTAATTTGTTGTCCTTTGGTTACTTCTAAAAATGGAGGAAATTCCTGTGGGAATCAGCCCTTGAGCTCTGTGGTTGAGCTAAATTGCTATTTTGCTACTGATTCCCGGGGGACGGCTTTTTGTGAAGCTCAGGATTTAATTGTTGACCTCATAAACACTTCCAGGTCTTCTGAGGTCTGGTACACCTGGGTTGTGTGGAAACTTGTCTGGGCCTGAGTCTTTTCAGCAAACTGCACACCCTGCAGATCTATATACCTGGCCAGTCCACATGGAGTGGTTCTGTAATGATTGGAGGGCAGATCAGCTGTCCATGCTATGTCTCAGTGTTCCCCCAGTGGGCCTCTCTCACCCACCCCCCACACTCCAAGCACTTCCCATGGGATGGGCCATGAGCTGGTCTCTTGCGATGACTCACTGGCCTGAGTGCCTCCTTTGTTCTGTTGTCTGTGGCCCCTTTCTCCTATGTGGGTCCATGGGAACCCTGTCAGTGGTCTTGCTGGCCTGGAGGATTTTGCCAGCTCCTGTTCCATGTTCTCATCAGGGCCAGCCCTAAAGTAGCCAGGGCTCAAAATGGTTAGAGCAATCCTTTCTTTCTCTCATTGTGCCTTCTTCTGCCTTCATGAACTCGTAGGTCTCTCCTCCTCTTACCCTGAGCTCTAGCGGCCCCAGTTGGCAGTCATTTCTTTTTAATAGTTATAAATTGGTTGATTGTGGGAGAGAATGATGCTGGGGACTCTCCGTTCCACCATCTTGATCAGAAGTCCCCCTTTTCTTTAATTTTCATTTCAGAGTTCTTTTACATAAATCTCTTTTATTAATCACTAGATCAGATAAGTTTTTCTCAAATTGGACTATATATATCAATCCTCAAATGTTTCCTTTTCAAAGATAATATTAAAAAATAATTATACTGCCTAATACTGCTATTCATATTTCCAGAAAGTTTATTTTCCTGATCTTTTATCATTTTTAGTAAGTTTTATTTTCTATTTAATTTAACTTTATCTATCTGCTATGCTAAAATAATGTATTAATTTTTGGACATTAATTAGTGCTTTAACTAATTTTTTTCTTTATAAAATAGTTCACTTCTCCCAAGCCTCAGTTCAGAGCTCATTCCTTACACTTTTGATGTTTCATTAGCATTTCATAATTATTAGTTATCCACTATATGGACAGCTGGTTAAGGCTAATTTACAAACAAGTGTGTTTGGTTTACTTCAAACTTGATTCTGGCTTTTCCTCTGATGGCTGAGGTTATTTCAGTAAAGTTCTGATGACTGTTTGGAAGAAATACAGTCCCTGGGATTTTTTTTTTTTTTTTAAGCTGATAATTTAAATTTTTGTCAAAATCCTCACCTACCTGCCATGCCACTGTAATTTTTATGCGTGAGTGCTTATCCTAATCCACATGGCTGGCAGGGCAATAGCCTTTTCCTTCCAAAGACCTGAGTTCCCCACACTTTCAGCTTTTAAATTTGAAATTGATGGCTTAAAAAATGTATTTACAGAATATTTTGTTTCTTCTACATTCTTCTACTTCTCTAAATGTGTTATTCATTTGTTAGTTAGAGCAGGACACTTTCAAGTGTCTTCGCAGCTTCATCTCAGTACTACTGTTCTGTGAGCAGGCATTCTTTACTTGCATGTTTAAATAATGTTCTATTACCTGAATTCTTATTTTTACTTACTTTGCCTTTTGCCTTTCATTTGTCTTTTCCTCACAAAGCTTTTTACTTAGATAATAAATATATAATTTATGATCCCAGAGAATTTGGTGATGCACTGTAGAAATAAAGAATGACAGAATGACAGGAGCAAAGAGCATAATTTATGCTAATCTGGTTTATGATTATGATGTTTTATCTTTCTGATAATATTTGAGACTTCCCTAATAAGTTAATTGCTGTTAGCATCCCTGTAGTATAACCTTGAAATCCATTAGATCACCTCATACGGCTAACCATATGTCTAAGGTAGACATCATAGTTTAAAGCACCCATTATTAAATTTCAAGAAGGAAGACACAAGAATTAGATATGGAGAAATTATAATATTATATATAGAACCTTGAGTCAGGGATTTAAGCCATTGCAAAGAAATAAATGAGTTATGTAGCTACATTCCCATCAACTTTTAGATCTTTGTGTTGAGGTTGGTGCTGTTGCTTTTATCATTTTTGGTTCTACCTTCTAATAGTTTTATCTAAGGGCTTCTTGGTATCCTCTTACCAATCTGTTCTAGCATCTCTCTTCTCCTCTTCAGTGTGTGTGTTTATGTGGCCATCCACTGCCGTGCTACCCCACTAAATTATCTCTTCTAAGAGCCCTATTTCTTGTCAGTTAGAGAAAGTGCTGCCAGAGCAGAGTGACCAAGCTGGGAGTGATTCAGGGCAATGTGACAGTTACTGTGTTGAGTGATAGAGAATGCAATTCTGGATGGAAATGGGAACAATCCCCAGGTTAATTAAGGAGAGCTCTAATAAATGAAGAATGTAAAGAGAGAAATGATTCTCTAGGCTACTCTTCAGGAATAATAGCATATTACATACCCAAATATTTGAATATTGGTGAGAATATTGAATTTCCATAGCATACAAAGATACATCCTCTCATCAGAAGCATTACCTCGCAGTTGACTTCCAGTGAGCATTGCATTTTGTTACTTCATCAAAATGCCTGTTTTCATAACTTTTTATTCAATCTATGACATATAAGATATATAACATCATTTATTATATAGGATAATAAGTATTCATTTATTTATTCCTTAAATAAACCTGTACAGAATAACAGAAATTCACTAGACATCACTGATTCAATTCTTAAAATGTTACTGTCCCTACATTCAAGGATTTTATTTTAATGAAGACAAATATGTAAACAGGTTATCACAATCTGGTATATTAAGTACTCTGATAATATTTTGAACAATATTTTGCAATTCCTTTTCTTATAGCCCATTATGCCCTTTGTTCAGTTTCAGGATTTACCTGAATAGTGTAGTGATACATGAATGTGTACGTGTTACTTAGAGATCTTCTTACTAAAAGAAATAATTACTGAAGTGATTAGAACCAACCCAATAGGATAGAGTCTCTTGTGAGCCTATAGAGTCAACTGGTTGTGCCTAAGATCCCACCTTAGTGCTTCTACTAGAAAATAAAAGTAAAATTAGAGTGTTCAGAAATGGAGATGCAAAATGGGTGAAGTACAGTATAATCAGAGTGTTTTCCAAAGTCTTACCATATTAGTCTTTTTCTAATAAGTTTTAATTAAGATTTAGATTTTACCTGCACAGGATTTGCACTTTGCTCAATTCGTTTCTAGACAGCTAATCTTTTTTCTGGTAACATTGTAAATGATGTTTTCTCTTTAATTAATTTACTCTTCCAGTTGTTTATTGCTCCATAAAATCCAATTGATTTTTTGACATTAAACTTAACAACAAAGCACCTTGTTAAATGCCCTTAAAAATGAGTTTGTAGATTCCTTTGCACATTTAAATTCTTTGAGGGAGAAGCTTTCTCTGTGTCCCAACATTGAAAAGGCAGTCTTTCTTCCCAAAAAGTGGAAACAAGTAAAAAACTCACTAGATTTGCCTTATGAGCAAATAGCCCCTATAGAATATGTTTGGTAAGGAGAAAGCTACATGCATGACTCAAAATCAAGGACCCTGGAAATAACAGTGCCAAACCACACATTTGATATTGATATTTTGGGGGGGTTGAGATGGGGGTTAGGTATACTGAAAATTATAAATGAAAATATCAAATGATGTTGTTAATCTGTGGTCTCACTCTATGCAAATCCAGTACTGCAATGGATGGAAATTTGATTTTTTTTTTTTTTTTTTTTTTTTTTAGTCTTTTTCCGTGACCGGTACTCAGCCAGTGAGCGCACCAGCCAGTCCTATATAGGATCTGAACCCGCGGCGGAAGCGTCGCTGCGCTCTCAGCGCCGCACTCTGAGTGCGCCACGGGGTTGGCCAGGAAATTTGATTTTTTAACAACCCGCAGCAATGCTGCCTCAGTTCACATTCCTATTTCAACAAGTTCAATATTTTCCCATTGTTTTTAAGAAGAAGCACTAAACATCAATCACCAATCTGTTTATTATTTGTGTTTGTTGAAATAATCTCTTATTTGGGAATAAAGGACATGGTGTGATATTTGATGTCTTAAAAAGTTACACATTTCCCTTCAAATCAGATGAACAGAGAAAATATTATTTCTTTACTTTAACTATATCCAGCCTGACTTTCTCCAAACCTTATATTCTGGTTAGTAGAAAAATAAATAAATAAATAACAAAAGTCTAATCTGATTTAAAGCTTATCTCACTTTTAAAATTTAAATAAACCTTTTTTCTTCTTCTTTCAGTCTGCTTTGGATAAAAGTGCTCAGTCTCTTTGGAAACCAATCCTCACTCTTCCTTCCCTCAGATCCTTTTAATATGACGTTAGCAAGGCAAAGAAAAGCTGGATTCTCTTCTGCCTTTTATGATCCCTGAAACAATGATTTCTGCTATTCTTCTTGGCATTTGATCTGATTCAACTCAAGACCTGGTCTTTACTGCCCATCTCCCCACCCCATCAGCCTGAGTTCAATTCCTCCAATGCTCTAGGCTCTGATGCTCTGATACCTTGCTTGATGTCCTTCCCACCCCAGGTCTGGTGGTCCTCTCTACAGTAGATACAGAGCTAATCATCATCAGTTTATCAATCCCTTCTTTCATACTTTCAGACAATTAGTTGGGTGTTTTTCAGAATATTTTACATCACATGAGCAATTAGAGAGAACAACTCAATCTCAAAGCCTCCCTCCCCTGACCACTTGTATCGCCAATGCTGCTTCCAAAGATTGTATGGAGAAGCTACAAGGTAATCTCTTGCCAGAGACTCAAATAGAGTTGGACAGGTATAAGAACTACTTTATGCTTTAATGACACTCACTTATCTATATAACTCTTTCTTTTAAGCTAATGTCAATAGAAGAAAAATAGGGTTGTGAACTTAATTATAAATCTGCACACTGCTACTACCCTCAGCATTCCTGCAATTCTTGTTGTCAAAGTGGGCAAGACTCCTGTCTTCCCTTTTTGTTTGTTTATTTCATACAAAATACTTTGCGGCTTAGCTTTTCAAGCCTTACCCTTGATATAATAAAGGAATTTGGAAAATTCCTTCTCAATGCCACACAATTAATTGCAAGATTACTTCCACTTACATCTCTTCTCTAACAGTCTAATTCCTCACTCCCCTAAGGCAGATAAAAACTTCCAGTCAACCAACTTTGAGATCATAAACTCAAAATAGCAAAGGAGACGAAACCCTTAACCATTCTCAAAAGGAGTACTCAAACTAACCAAGATTTAAACAGGAAGGACTGTTAAGAATTCTGGCATGTTTGGACATTTTTACTTCACCTGGAAAAGCAAATTGGTCTTTGTAAGTCAGGATGTCCAAAACTCATTGCCATTAAAATCAATCAACTAGAGAGCAAACTACTCCTCTAATTCAGCTTCTTATACATACCATACATGAACATATTACCCATAAAAATTTACTTTTAAACAAAATCAGTAAACTTTTTATAGAGATAATTTTCTTTTAAAATTCTGTAATGGACACATTGATTCTATAAGCAAATAACAAAGAAGACTAAGTTTCATAAAAGAAGACCATGGGTAATCATAAATACTTTTGATCGAAATAATGGATCTTGTGCTCTTCCACACACCATACACACAAAAAAATCAATTCCAGAAACGTTGTAGAACTAAATATGAAAGGTATAACAATTAAAAAAGCAAAAAAGAAGTAAACATAAGGGAAAACACTAATAGATCACACTATATTAAAGTTAGAAACTCGTACTTATCAAAAGGCGTGATTAAGAGAGTAAAATCTATATTGTGGGAAAAGTCAACTTATAGCCAAATAGCTAAAATGCTTTCAGTACTCAATCAGAGAAAAAGAAGGACAATGTCCCTAGAATGGGGACAAGGTAGAATATTAAAATACCAATATTAGTATACAAGGAAATAAAAATTAAATAGTTATTATAAATATTAGTTATTATAGTAGTTTTCTAGAGCTGCCATAAACTGGGTGGCTGTAACAACACAAATGTGTTGTGGTCTTACAATTTCAGAGGGTAAATATGCAAAGTCAAGGTATCAGCAGGGTTTATTGTTTTCTGAGCACTGTGCAGGAGAATCTGTTCTGTTGGTCTCCTAGCTCCTGCTAGTTTCTTGGTAATCATTGACATTCTTCGGTTTGTGCCAGCATAACTCCAGTCCTCACAAGGCATTGTCCCTGTGTCCAAATGTCCCCTTTCTATAGCATCGGTTATATTGGTAATTGGTAAGTAAAATGATTAGAATATTTCTGGTGTGTTTTTGTTGTTGTCCTTGTTAATATTTTGTTTTGTTTTTCAGACAGCTATGCCTATTTAAATGTCAGCCTTCTTTATACTCAGATCAAAACGTATTCTTAAATAGTCTAAATGTTGGCAGGCGATCCATATTCCTAATTTAAAAAAAAAATCATAGGAATCAAGTAGAATAAGCTATATCCTTTAACTAATGAAATGCAATAAGGTACTCTATTTTCTACATGTCTGCTTTTAAAAGGGTTAGAACTGAAGTAAAATGGATTGAGCAATTTGACTATAAATATTAGGAAATCTTCAAAGCAGTGTCACTTCTAATACAGTATGTTGAAATGTTGACTTGCCACATTCATTAGTGAAGTGTGAAGAACTCTAGTGAATCACTTACCTAGTTCTTTCTGTTGGTTTAAAAAAACAATAGCATCTTTATCTGTAAGAAAAAAGAAAACCACATACTTCAGTTCACTACTTTAAATTCAGTCCAGGCTTACAACTCAGTCTGCTTTTGAAAATGAGTTTTGTCTACTGTTTTCCCCCTGAGTACAGCCTTAAAACAAGACAGAAAAATGCTCACATATTGTTTTTATGCAGACTGTATTTTTTCCAAAATATCAAATGATTCTGAAAAGAAAGCAAGTTTATAAATGTACTATTTACACGCACCATAAGAGTTCATCATTTTTTCTTTTTCTGTGAAAGGAAAAAAGAAAATATGTAATGTCTGCCAAGCTATTTTAATGTATATTTACTGGACATTTTAGTATTTTTCTAGCCTAGGCTCTGGATATACCTTAAAAAAGAAAATGTCGCCACCTTTTCCTCCAAGCAGTTTAGGTGTTATTGACATATGGATTTCAAGGGATAGCATGAAGTTTGCAAAGAAGAAAATAAAACATAATTTTCCAAAATCATTTGGTAGAAATTTAGAAGAATTATTATAAATTGTGGAATGGCCTCTTTGTGAATAAGAGAAAAACAAGCAGAAAAAAGCCATACTGCCCACTTGAGATCAACGTCAAAACATGTCCCTGGTTGGACCTCAGTCCCTTTTCTCTGAAATCCAGGTTTTTCCTTCTCTTCTCCTCTCTATAGCTGAGAACTTCTTCCAGCATTTGGAATTCCTTTCACCTTGCAATTATCTGCTGAATGACAAATTTCTGCCTAGCTCACCCTTGACCTTTCTGACAGTGAATGAAAAGAAAGAGAGAGAGAGAGAGAGAAAGAGAGAGGGAGGGAGGAAGTGAAAGAGAGAAAAACTCACTCATTTTACCAATTCAATAACTATTGTGGAGAAACAAATAGTGGATATAACAAAAATCAAAATTAGATGTGTAAATGCTATAATATTTTCAGATCTCTTAGAAAGTCCTCAATATAATTATTTTTTGGTCATTTATTTATTTTTAAAATTTTCTTCTTAGCAATAACCTCCCTCTAATTCTGAATTTTTACTTCTTCCATCATTCTTGACATTCTGGAATGATCTTCAAGACATTTAAGAACCTAATAACTGCTTTTTTGTGGGCATCAGCTGATCAGAACAGATGCCAGCTGTAAACTACTGGGTGTGCCTCCTGGTATATGTGGCCCTGAGGCAACTAAGCAGGCATTAAGTTTTCCTCCCCAGACATGGGTAACATCCACCTCAGTGCATACCTTTTTTATGCAGAAAAGACCACCTACAATCTTCCTATCTAAGGTAAGTTCAAACCATCTTTATGCTGGGTGTTAATACATTTGTATTAATTTTGTTCTCAGCCTCACAACCTATTTTTCATACTTGCTTCTTAACCATGAGGTCTGCTTTTACTTGCATGTCAAGAATGTTAGGACTAGGGAAGTGATAAGAGGCTGGAGGTATATTTTACTGTGCAAAGTTTAATCTTTAAGCCCAATGAGGATTAAAGTAGGACAAATACATTTTTTATAATCTGGTGCTAAAATTAAGATTCAAATTTCATTGCTAACTGGTGCTTTTGAGCTCAGCACTTCACAAAGAGCAGGAAAGGCTTTAAGGAATTCTTGATTTAGAAAATTAGCTTACAATCTTATAAAAATACCTAAAATGCTTTAGAAAGTTTCTACCATTTTGTGAAATAATCCAGCCTTTATAAATTTGGAAGTTTCATTTTCTGGAACTTTTTAAGATTAGAGCAGACTGCAAACAGTGTGAACTTTGAGATAACCAGACAACTATATCAGTAATAGTTGTGTCTTCAGGTGTAAGTGATAGAATCATGAGTCAAATCACCTGAAAGAAAAACAAAAAGTTGTTTTCTCAGTAGCGAGGAAGAATACTGGAGCAGCCCACAATACCAAAAGAAAAAAACTGGAAACAAGGCCACGGAAATTAACAATGGGATGCAATGCTATCAGGACTCTATTATCTCTGTTACTTTTCACTGGATTTTATTTTATGCATAAGACATCTGCATTATGAGAAATATGACTAATGAAAACCCTTTCATCTTACACTTAAAATCCAAGAGGATAAGAATACTTCCTTTTACATTCAAAATCCAAAATCTGTGGAAAGGACTTCGATTCATTTAGTTTGGGTTACATGTGTGTCCCTGAAGCCAGGCTGTTTAACACAGAGAAAATAATCCAGGAATACATGGACTAAGGGATAAAATTTGTGAGGTATGTGCAGTGCTCTTACAAGAAGAAAGGATATTAAGAAAGTATCCTGGGCTCTTGCCATTACTGGCACAAATATAGACACAAATGTAGCAGTTACCATGATTGAATTAACTTCTTAATTTCTTATATAAAGCTGAGTGCTTCTGGTGGGGACTAGCCGTGACTGATGTAGTGCGAGTGGCATCACCCAATACCAGGCCAAAGAAAAGTGAACTGGAAAGGAGGGCATGTGACAACAGTTTCTGGAATATGTTCTTTTATTTTTGCAGATTGGAAGCAGTAGTGAAAACTCCCACCTCTCAGTGAGGTAGAGATTGTTCAGTGAGTAAAATCAGAAAATATGTACATGAGTAGACATCGTACCATGGCAATTACATGAATCACACCAGACGTGTACCAGGAATGGCTGAGTCCATGAGGATAAGTTTTTCTGTTGGAATCCTTTGCCTGTGTCCTTGGCATTTTAGCTCTCCCTGAATAGGGAAGGATCTCTTGTGAAAACATGGATTCTGCCATCTACCTAAAAGGGCAGACTATCTTCAATTCAATTCTACATATACATAGTAACACTTGGGCACTTAATATTGTAGGTGTATTAGTCCGTTTCGTGTTGCTATAACAGAAATACCTGAGACTGGGTAATTTATAAGGAAAAGAGGTTCAGTTGGCTTACGATTCTGGGACAGCTGCGTCTGGCACGGGCCTCAGGCTGCTTCTATTCATGGTGGAAAATGGTAGGCCGCTGGTGGGTAAAAGTAGATCATATGGCGAGAGGAAGCAAGAGAGAGAGAGGAGGTGCCAGCGTCTTTCAAACAACCAGCTCTTGTGGGAACTAATAGAGTGAGAACTCACTCATCACCCCCCGTCCCCCAGGGAGAGCATTAATCCATTCGTGAGGGATCCTCCCTCATGACTCAAACAGCTTCCAGCACTGCCACGTTGCAGATCAGATTTCCACATGAGTTTGGCAGGGAGGACACGTCCAAACTCTATCAGTAGGGGAAGCAAAAATGAAGAAGTCATATCTACAAGAACTCACAGTCTCCAGTGGCAGCCCTTTAACCCCTGCCTCATACCCCCAAACACATACACATAAACTATAATGCAGAGCAGCAAAGGGTTTAAGAAGTAGTACTGAAATATAAAACTAATATCGTGTGTGCATGAGCTCACAGAGCCTATCTGGGAAAGCTTCTAAAAGCATGAGGGGGTATTTGAAGGATATTCTGGATAATTTTGCTTTATTTCCAGATCTTTTCCTATCTCTTACCCCGTCTCTAGCCTGTCTGGTGGACTTCTACTTAACAGAACTTAAGGACAAGAATGGAAAGAAAATTTGTAATAAGGAGAGAATCCAAAGTCAGGGAAAGCTGAGTAATGAGCTGGGTGAGAAACTGAAGTTTCATAGACCAAAGGGAATTCAGAAATGTTTGCCAGAAGTGAAGGCAGCAAATGCAACTATCAAAATCTGAAGTAGCATGTTAGGAATCTGCAGCTGAGGAAGACCAACCAAATGAAGTCAAGTGTAGACTGGAGCAACCCCAGATGAATGTCTGGATAGAAGCTTCCTGCTGGCGCTGGCTTCAATGTGACCAAGCACATGGCTCAGCTATAGGGTCAGCAGGTCATGTTCAAGGGGCTTGTGGTGGGGTGGCCATAAAATATATGTCTCCAGAACATAAAACCCACTGTAACTTAACACAGATATGAGAAATAGGCTTCATACTTACTACCTTGATTTATCACACAATATCCAATAATTTTAAATTAAAAATCAAGAAGCACAAAAGACTTTTAAAACAGAAATTAATAAATAAATGATATTGATAATGACCAAAGCAGATGCACTTAATCTGGGTAAACATATAATTTTTGCAGCAGCAGAGTCAGTGTTTTATGAGAATGGGAAATATGGAAGTTAGGTAAGGGTTGAAGAGGTGGGAAGGTGAGTTGGGGTATAGAAGGAGGGAATGGTAAAAATAAGACCTGTTTAGATAATGGAATTATACAGTCCATTGGAGTTTGTAATGGAGAAAAAGGGCCAAGTGTGTAACAAACACCTTTTGCACAGTTTGATAGAGAAAAAAATGTTTCAGTAAAGTAAAGGAAATTGCTAGTGATCCATTGTGGAAATATAACAGCACACTTTTACTAACTATAATTAATATTTACATTAATTAAATATATCATTATGATGCTTTTCATTGATAAAGTCTATCCATAACCTTTAAATAATCAAAACTATAACCCAATATCACTGTTATGTTAGTCTCTCCTGTAAGTACTGGTTCTTTTAAGTACTGTCTTATTATGTTCCGGCTGCTATAACAAAATACCATAAACCGGGCAGCTTATAAACAACAGAAACTTATTTTTCACAGTTCTGGAGGCTGAAAAGTGCAAGAACAAGGTACCAGAAGATTCACTGTCTGGTGAGGACCCACTTTCTTATAGATGGTGCCTTCTCACTGTGTCCTCCCATGGCAGAAAGGGCAAATAAGCTCTGTTGGGTTTATTTTATAAGGGCACTAATTCCATTTGGTTCTCATGACCTAATCACCGCCCAAAAGGCCCTCCCTCATATCTTACCTTGGATATTAGGATATCAACATATGAATTTTGGGAAGACACAAACTTTCAGTCCATAGCAAATACTCTATACTGTATGTATGACTAATAAAGAAGACGGTACTTACTCCTATTATTTTATTTTATTTTGCCCTTGATTAAAGTATTTTCGTTTACATTTTAAATCCTATATGCCAGTATCAAATTGCAAAAAATTTTCCCCGTTTGAGGGTCCTCAGATTTTCAAGTTATACTAATTACTCAGATGTATTGCATCATGGAATTTCTTGGTGGTGTCTTATGTAATTTGGTTAAATATGATATGTGATTAAATATGATATATGTTTTGAAAAAGAACCATAATGTGATTCAGTGATTCCCAAGGTTAATAAGTTATGAAAATTTTTGCTGAGCCATGTGAAACATCTCTTGCGGCCACAAATCATTTTATTTATTTTTTTCAACAGTAAGACTGTGGATGGGTATTACCACACTGGCCTAAGGTGCATCCAGTTGTAGGTTAGGCTAGGTGTTCTCGAAAGGTGTTCTCCCTTAGGGACTAAGGGAGAAGGTGTAAGTGGTCCAACATATAGTGTATCAATTACATCAGGAAAATGCACGTGAGAGGTATCCAGTTCCACCACTGTCCTGGTCATACAGTCCTGGTCACATAAGACCCTCCGGGCCCTGTTCTCTTTTTCGTTTGTTTGCTTGTTTGTTTTCCTACTATGTCCCAGGTTTAAGTGATGAGTGATATGGGGATTAAAATCAAGAGCATAACTGATGTGAGAAATAAGCTTCATACTTATTATCTTGATTTATCACACAATATCTCCGATCAGTCCCCCCAAAGTTCCCAGGCCTCGCCCTTTGTGTTCCCAATTCCTTCCTTAATGAATGAAGAACTTACTCCCAAAAGCCCAGGCACATACTCCAGGTTCTCTTTCCCTGGCTTCGCCCCTTTCCTAGGAAGGGCAAACACCTCAGTGTGAATGCATGGGAGAGCGCAGAGTGGTTAAGAGACGGGGCAAAGGCTTCCCCCTATGGGAAAGGGACCGAGGAGTAGAACGTAGTGAAGTGAGGGCTCCCGTAGCCTGGGGTACCCAAGTGGGCCCCTGGGGTCAGAAGAAAGGATACTGGTGCCCCTGAGAAAGGAGACCCCACAACCTCAAAAAATCCTTTCGTTGTGAATAGCCACTGCTTGACCGTTTGCCTTTCTGGCGCCAGTTGCAGAATCACAGTCAGACCGCGTCCTTCTCCAGGCAAGCTGCTGGGCAGCGTGGCTCATGTGCTGCAGCCTGGGTTTCGGGCACTGCAGGAACAAGGTCTCCAGGTTGCCTCTCAGTCGGTTCTCCATATTCGTTCGCTTTCTCTTTCAGGCCTGCACGAGGGTCTCTGCCTTGCCTATCTCCTGAAGATTCTCGATGCTGTCCGCTACCTCCACCCACTTCTGCAGCAGGGGACGCAGCTTACACACGTTCTTGAAGCTGAGCTGCAGAGCCTCAAAGCGGCAGAAAGTGGTTTGGCCGAACACCTCCCCAAAGAGAACCCCTCCCCCCGCCCCCAGGGCGAGCCCCAAATCAGCCTGGATGTATCTTAAGGTGATTCTCTTCTGCTTCAGGAGCTTGGCAGATTGCTCAAATTCTTTCTGCAGAGCCTTGATGTCCTGGGACTTCTCAGGGTTTTGCTCCAGCTTCTCCTCCAGCTTCACGACACCAGGGGCGGCAGTGCAGGGCTCGGGGTAGGCCCCCTCCGAGTTGCTCTCCACCCCTCGATCCCGCTTCGCCCTCAGGCTGAGGGGTCTCCAGACTGCCTTGACACTCTAACCTGAGGTCCACAGTACGCCATCCGTCCACAGAACTCATATGGCGGGGGACGCAGGAGAATCAGCCACACCTCAGAGCCTAGCCCAACCCCTGGCCTGATTCCTGGCCCACCAGGAGGGCCTTGCAAGCTTAGCTAGGTCTCAGGGTCAACGCAGCTTGGATCTGGCTCTCCTGGCCCATCGCTTCCACCTCCCACCGGGGGCCAGAAGGCAAAGTCCGAAGGCAGGTGTCAGGCCATGGGGAACAAAGGCACCCCAAGCTGGGGGCCCGGTGGAACAAGGATTTGCCAAGGCACTGCTCAATACCTCTCTCCCTCCCCAATCCCACCCAGTCTTGTTCTTCCTTCTTATCCTCACTTATTATTGAACTCTATAAGTCACAATTACGCACAAATACAACATAAATATAAAACATATATGTATATAAAAAACAAATGTGTGTGTGTTTATGTGAAAGAGAGAGAGAGAGTCATCTAACTAGTCTGTTCTTAAAGGGTCTGTCAGATTAAATGACACTCTCCATTTCTTCTACAAATCATACTGACATTTTAATGCCCACAACATACTGATGACTCAGGGCTTACAGGTTACTCCCAGCATACCTGGGCAGTTCAACTATAATAATTAAGTTTGTGTTTACCAAGACTTACTTATATTTCCCCCTCCAAAACCTTTCATGTCTGTAAAACTCATAATTAAATGATGCATTTAATTAAATATATAAAAATCAAGATATATTGTTATATTCACAATATTATTATATTCATAATCAAGTGCAATATAAAGAGAGTTGCTGATTCTACAAAATCTAAGTGCAGTGTCCTGAGAAAACTTTATTTAAAAAAATTGCTTTCAAAGAAGTTGCTATTAAATCAGGTAGAGAAGAGGCAACGATAAAGGCTGGGGAACTTGTAGAAAATCTTTGATTCTATTCTTAAGTTCCTTCATATATGTCTTTAAATTTATGCTATTCCATATAGGAACCAAAATTTAAAATTTAGATTACACACAAAGACTGAGGTATTTTATGCAAGAGAAAAGAGTAATGAAATCAGAATATACTTCAGAATGTAATTAAATAAGTTCATGGACAAATGGAATTAAAAGATAACATGAATCTTTCCGTGAACTTTTTGAAGACACCTCATATTTATTGAAAGGAAAAGCTTTTCTTTTACCTCAAATGCTTGGCAATAATAGTTAAACGTTTTGTAGCAATAAAATGCTTAAAAATACATTATTTTCATAATTTCTCATTCAATAATTTTATGATTAACTAATCATCCACCTGTACCTGTTAAGTTTTTCAAGTCTTTGCATATCTCAGAATATCTTTCAGTTATGAAACACGAATTTCAAAATGGCCAAATAGAAAATTTTGAACGAGTAATCATCCCCATCATTTCAAAAAGGAGAATTTTATAACAAGTCTGATTTCGTCCAGAAATTTACAGGGTTAAAAAATTATATATATATATTAATAAATTTAACTATGCTTGTATATCACTGTAATTTGCAAAATGCTCCAGATGTTTCCAAACTCCTCCTAACTGTCCAGTGCTACATTATCTGAGTTCTGTTCATCGTGCCAACTTCATTTTGAATCATTCTCCCTGCCCTTCCACCCCAACTCCTATTCACTGAATGTGTTAATCCCCATGCCCCTGCCCCCTAACTTCCAGTGTGATAGTATTTGGAGGTGGGTCCTTTGAGAGGTGATAGGTGATTAGGTCATGTGGGTGGAGCCCTCATGAATGGAATTAGTGCCTTTATAAAAGAGGCTCCAGAGAGACCCTCACCCCCTTGTACCATGGGAGAAGATAGTGACAAGATGGCTGTGAATGGGTAAGTGGGCCCTCACCAGACAATGAATCTCCCAAAGCCTCGATCTGGGTTTTTCGAGACTCCCACATTGTAAGAATAAATTTCTGTTGTTTTTAAACCACTCAGTCTATGGTATTGTTATAGCCTCTCAGACTAAGATGCCAACTTTCATTCAGGTCTTCAAGCAACAAACTCAGGCCTCGAGGCCTCCACAAATTCTGGCCTCACATCTTGCGCACGTGTTTTTGCTCTTCCTGCAATCCTCTTGCCCATTCTCCTTGTGTTGTTATCATCTTACTCTTCAGAGATCAGTTGAAAGGTCATTTGCTCGGATGCCTCTCCTGAGTCACCAATCTTAAGAAAGATGCCCATGTCAATCTGCATTTTGTCCCTTCTTTCATGGCACTTACCAAGATTGGTGATTAAAATTTATTTATATTTTTTTTTTTTTTTTTTTTTAGTTCCTGCTACCTTATTTTGCATAAATTTTCCATTTGGAGAGAGACCAAATAATCTAGTTCATTGTTGTATCTTAGCACACAGTAGGTGCTTCCAGAGATAATTCTTAAATGAACGAACCCAATGAGTCTTTTACTTCTCCATACACAGGGTTTTTTTCAACTCTGAAAATATATTTTTATATGCCTTGTCTATTGCTTCTGTTTTAATTGTTCTGATAATTTTAGGATATATCTTACCTTTTAGGTTGCTGCTTCCTCTTCTATACCTAATATCTTCTTTTGTACATTTTTTTAAAAAATTTATTTATTCTTACTTTTCTGTAGTCTGGATGGATTGCATTATGTCTGTCCACCACCATAAGTGTGTATTTCAGATGTGTTATTAAATTTTTGTCCCGTTTGCTCCCATTTTCTCCCCAAATTTCTTTTTAGCTCATTCTATTACTTTTGATATTATTCTCTCATGTCACTAATTCATTCCTTCTAGCCTTCTGCTGGTGATTTTATAGACTACATACACCTCATTGCATTCTGTTTACAATTACAAGTAGTGTTTTCATAGCTTTTATGTTTGTTTTAGACCAAAGCGGTAATCACTTTTTGAGGTAAAATCTTTAATTCTTTATAAAAATATTTCTTGTTGCTTTTGATTTGCTATAATTTTTCTGATGTGGCCTGCTTTTAAATTTGTTTTTTATAATATACTCATCTTTGGATGAGGTGAACATTATCAAGGCTTGGTGATTGTTAACGTATAAGATGCAACAATCCCCAGCCTGGGTGTGTTACTCCACCGAATTTCTACTTGGTTACCACTTGAGATATGCAATGCTGTTGATGGCCATAATGCCAATATGCTTCTCTTTGTCTAGCAGGCTTTATTTTATTGAGTCTCTCATAGGCTACGTCTAGGTTCTTCTTTGCTTACATTTTCTGATTTTATGTTTCCTTGACATACTAGATGAAGTTTACATTCTCTAGAATGTACTTACATGGGGTTGTTCTTGTCTCTATTTGTACATAAACCCATCTACTTTGGAAATTGGACCATTAGTATAAAACATTTCCCATTAGTGTTCTCCAGATTAAAGTATTCATTTATTACTATGTTTATTAATAAAAATTAAGAAAAAAGAAAGAAAGTAGAAACACTTACTTGCCATTTCTGCCACAAAAATAATTTCCTCCGTAGAAGTGGTAAGGATGGCCAATGTATTTGCTGGCCCCTTTCCAGGAGAATAGCTGTTTTCATGCTGCAGCAATGACTGGGCGAGTTACCTATTATTTTCTTAACCCCTTACTATCAGCCTCAGAGAAAGTGAAATTTTTCCTAGATTCTGGCAAATGGTTACCTACTTATATTATTTTTCAATGTTACCATTTTAAAATTCTTTAGTTTTTAGTGGGGTTTTTTTTTTTCAGGTTTTTTTTTTTTTTCTTTTTCATACTCCAATTAACTGGCCTTTCATGTCTCTTTTACATTCCTTAGTTTTTAAGATTTTTTGTTTCGTTTTGTTTTTCAGAATCACAGGTAGTTGGGAGAAGCTGATTGAACTCTGTCTGTTAGATGCCCAATTTTCACCAAAAGATCATCAGGTGTTTTAGAATTGTTTTATTTAACCCACTGAATGATATAATACGTAATCTTGTATGTGTTTATGTCTATTCACATAGTGTAGATTATATACTGTGTTTATCAGTCTATAAACTGTGATTCTCATAAAATCAAAAGTTACTTTTACAATTTAGGGAAAATATTTAATATCTACTATCTGCATTCACATTACTTCTAATTTATACTCTATCTTATATTTGAAGAGCAAAAATGAATTAAAAGTTTTGAAAGCTAAAATTAAACATGTTATCAATATAAAAATAGGTACTTAAGTTATAAATAAACACTGTTATAGCTTAAGATATTATGCCCTAATATCTTTATTCTCTTTTGAGGAAAACATTTTTCAGTGTGATATTTAGTGAAGGTCAATATTATCAACTTAGCATTGTCACACTAATTTGTATTAATTATCTAATTAGATCTCACTTTTTCTTTTCTTTTTTTTTTTTGGAAAGTTGGTGTATGGCCTACAGTGTGTATCAATCCTCCTCAGCAGAGAAAGAGCAGCAGCTGGCCAACTGTTATATAAGAGAAATTAGTTAGGTCACCCTTCATTGAGCTATGAGCTGCTCAGTGACTTTGAGGAAAACTCAGAATTGTCTAATCCAAAGTAAAATAAATACAGTGATTTTTTTATGACAATCTTGAGACTAATTAACGGTTTTCTTAAAAAAGTTACATGCTTTTGCCAATTATTATGAGTACCCTGAAGAATAAATAAATAATTACAGAAAACTGCTGCATCCCTGCTTAAGAACCTTATAGGATGAAACACTACCTAAGAATTAGACTGTTACCTTCACTTCCCTCTGTACAAATTTTCTGTGTGCACTATTTTATATTAGTTTCCACTTTTCTCTCACCAGTAGAAACACTCTCCAAGGTATTAGCAATGGTGCAGCATTGATTGCATAACTTTACACCTCAGTGAGAGAAAGTAAAGACAGATCTTCAAGCATAAAATATGTAGCTCTCTCAAAATTGCTGTATTTGGTAAGTATCCTCCATATATCATGGCAAATTTAAGTAAAAAATAATGTGCGCTTGCATTTCCAGAAAAGAAAAGTTGTAAGTTATTAAAAACAACTGATCTGCTTGATGTTATTCTCTAGAATGCCATTCCACAAATTTCGTTGATAAACATTGAAACCGTTAGACATTTAGAAAATAACTTACTGATTCTAAAATCATAATCTATATAAGCTTCAAAAAAAAGTCCAGACTATCTAACATTCACGATCTTAACAGAGTCTTGAAAAAGGATCATAAAGCATGAGCCAAAGGAAATAACTAACTAAATAAATAAATAAACAAGAGAAAAGAAATAATTACTTTGAAATAAAATTAATCTCCTATATCTTTGAAGATCTTGACAGGGATGACTAGGGGAGGGGAAGGGAATGAGAGTTCTGGAAAAAAATGCCAGAGTTTTCCAAGCATATCTTCAGCTACTCATGTCCAATAAAGGGGATTCCTTTTCCACATTAATTGAAGGAAACGTGTATGTTTCTGTGGTTATGTGCACTGAGTTGTTCCTGTGTCCCTTTGTATCTTCCTCTGGGGAGAATAAACCTAAATATTATAAGACTTTCAAAAGGATAATTGATTCAAAAAGGGGCAGTATTACATTAGTACTTCAAGGAACAAAGATAAGAAATACTGAAGAAAATACTCTACGTTGCTAACTAACCTGAGAATACTGCACACTCAACAATCACTAAAACTGAGGCTATTTTTAAAGAGACAAGTTTAAAACATCTGCCTAGAAGATTAAAACCTAAAAAGTCCATGAACGTTCTAAGTGTACTTGAAAAGAATGTATATTCCAGTGTTGGGTTCAGTGTTCTATAAATGTCAAATAGTTGGTTGATACTGGCTCTTACGTTATCACCCCCACATCCTTTGTGCTATTGATGTCATATATAATTCATTTCTACATATACTATAAATCAAATATTATATTTTAATTATTTTTATTTTAAAAATTAAGTGGGGCCGAACCCGTGGCTCACTCAGGAGAGTGCATCACTGGGAGTGCAGCAACGCTCCCGCCGCAGGTTTGGATCCTATATAGGGATGGCCGGTGCGGGCGACACCAAGCCAAGGGTTGTGATCCCCTTACTGGACACAAAAAAATAAATAAATATAAATAAAAATAAAAATTAAGTGGACTTTTAAAATATATTTTTTAAAGGTCTTCTATATTTATTAGCATATTTACTCATTCTGGTATTCTTCGTTTCTTTCCAAGAACTTCATTTCTAAGTGTTGTTTTTCTTCCCCTCCAGTATAACGCACAGTTTTTTTTTTGTTTGTTTGTTTTTTCTGGTGGAATGTATGTGTCTCCTGGCAAGTTTGCAATTCCAGGCTAACATTAGTTCTTTCATAAAATTGCCTCCCTACTCTTGAGTTACTTCAGTTTAAGTTCTCTGTTTGCTGCAGCAAATCATTCAGCAAACTTTTCAGGGAAGGTTCTTGTCGACATACTCTCTTAACCTCTACATATTTGTGAGTGTCTTCAGTTGTCCTTGTACAGAAATGATAACTCGGCAGGGTATATAATTCTTGGCTCAAAATTATTTTCCCTGAAAACTCTGTAGATAATGTTTCATTGTCTTCTGGCATTTAGAGTTGCAAGAGAAAAATCAGAGGTCAGCCTGAATTTACCCCTTTATAGGTAACTTGCTTTCTCTGTCTGGATACTTGTAGATTTTTTTTTTTTATCCTTGAAATTTAAAAATGTCACCAGAATATGTCTAGGTGTTGCTTTCTTTACTTTGCATTTTAAAGGTACCCTGTATGCTTTTTCCATTTGTAGATCTATTGTGTTCAACTTTGGAAAATTTTCTTCAATTAGCTCCTTAATTACTGTTTCAGTTCCATTTGCTCTGTCCTCTGTTCTAGTTATTCCTATTATATGTAGATTGTATCTCCTGGACCGGCCCACTAGGTCTCTCTTTTTCTCCTCTTTTCTTATCTTGATTTCTTTTCCTTTTTTTTTTTTTTTTTTGCATTCTGTGAGACTTTCTCTTGTTTTGCACGTACTTCAGTAATTTGTTTTTGTGGACAATCCAGCTTGTATCTCCTTTCTATTAACTCTCTCAAATCCGTAATGTTTTGAGCTCTCTGCCCATCCCTTCTCTAACACTGCAGATAGTTTGTTAACTCCCTTGTTATACAATTCCTAAACCTTTCTATAGCTTCTATTTCTGGTACTACATCCATTTCAAGAGGAGGCATTTTCTGGATTACTTAGCTCTGTTCCTTTCTTCTGAACTGCAGTATTATATGACCTTTTCGATAGCTCTTCTTAGCAAAGAGGACCAAAAATGAAGATTCTAAAGTCTTTTTTTTTTTTTTTTTTTTTTTTTGTCATTTTTGTGACCGGCCGCACCGCGCTCAGCCAGTGAGCGCACCAGCCTTCCCTATAGAGGATCCGAACCCGCGGTGCCTCACTCTTCCGAGTGCGCCATGGGGTCGGCCCAAGATTTAAAGTCTTTTTAATACTTGTAGTATAAGAACTTTTTAGTTTTCAAATGTCTTTATTAAATATGTTTATTTAATTTTAAATGTCTTCATTTTTTGAAGACAATCTTTACTAGCATAGATGACTTGATTAACAGGTTTTTTGTTTTGTTTTTAGTACTTTAGTGGTTTAATTCTATCGTCTTCTTGCCTTAGCCATAATTTTTAAGAATGTTTCACAGAATGTAATATATTTTTCTTTCCCTTTCTCACTGTTCTAAAAGTTTTTACTTTACTTATTTTTCATCAGTTTTCAGTGCTGGGCTAGGTGTGGTTTTCTTTGCATTTAGGCTTCCTGGAGATCTGTGAGCTGCATAGATATATACAATATTTTTCACTAAGTTATTATCTCTTCAAGTATGTCTTCTGTCCCACTTTTTGGCACTTCATTAGCCTATGTGATACTGTTTGAAATTATCTTGTAGATGTTGGACACTTTTGTTTTTTTCCCCTGAGCACTCTGTCCTCATTTTTCCGTTTGGATAATTTCTGTCGATATGTCCTAAAGTTCGCTTGTTTTCTCTTTTATGCATAGTGTATTTGTATGGCCACTGAAATAATTCTTTCCTTCTGATAACCATAATTTTACCTCTAGCATTTGATCTGATGTTTTTGTGTGTGTGATTTCTATCTCACTGTCTGAATCTCCCAACTATTCATATATGTTGTCAGCATTTCTACTAGTTATTTTAAAGTTCTTTGTCTAATTGTTGCAAATCCGGACCATCTCTGGGTCTGTTGTGTTGACTATTTACTTTCTTAACATAGGCCATATTTTCTTGATTTTTCACATCTTGTACTTTTTTTTATTGAAACACACTTGATTACATATGTTTGTGGGGTACAGAGTTGACTACTAAAATCTGCATAGAATATGTGATGATCTCATCAGGATAATTGAGATATTCATCATTACAAATTGTAAACTTTTTAAAAAAGTTTTGTTGATTATACATATTCATGGTGTGAGAGCTGACTGTCAGTGCATGTACCTCAATGTGCAAATCAATGCTATCAGCAAGCCTACCACCTCAAATTGCAATTATTCCCCATGTTCCTCACCCAACCTCTCCCCCACCCCTCTCTTGCCCCCCACCCATCCCAGCAACCCTAGGACTGTTCTCTCTGCAACTTCAACACACCACTGTGGTCTTTCTTTCCTTCCTTCTTTCTCTCTTAGCTCCCGCTTATGAGTGAGTACATATGATGTTCTTCTCTCTGTGCTGGGCTTATTTCACTTAGCATAATTTTCACCAAGCTCATCCATGTTGCTGTGAATGGCAGAAATTTATACATTTTAATGGCTAAGTAATATTCCATTGTGTCATATAGCACATTTTCCATATCCAGTCATCTGTTGATGGGCATTTAAGTTCATTCCATATCTTGGCTATTGAAATAGAGCTATGAAGAAAAGGGAGTGCAGGTGTCCCTTTGACATGATGATTTCCATTCCCCTTGGTATATACCCACTAGTGGGATTGCTGGATTGTGTGGCAGATCTACCCATAGTTGTTTAAGAAACCTCCATATTATTTCCCGTAGTGGCTGTACTAACTCACAGTCCCACCAACAGTGTAGAAGCTTCCCCTTTCTCTGCCTCCTTACCAGCATTTATTGTTCTCAGTCTTTTTGATAATGGCCAGTCTAACTGGGGTGAGATGATACCTCAATGTGGGTTTGATTTGCATTTCCCTGATGATTAGAGATATTGAACGTTTTTTCAAATACCTGTTAGCTATTTGTATGTCTTCCTTAGAAAAACATATGTTCAGCTCCTTTGCCCATTTTTTAATTGGGTTATTTGTGTTTTCACTGTGTAGTTTTTTGAATTCCTTATATATTCTGGATATCAATCCTTTGTCAGATGTATAGTTTGCAAATATTTTCTCTCATTCTGCAGGTTATCATTTCATTGTTGTTTCCTTTGCTATACAGAAGGTTTTATTTTGATATAGTCCCTTTTACTTCTTTTTTTCTTTTGTTGTTTGTGCTTTTGGTGTCTTATTCATAAAGTCTTTGCCCAGTACTTTTTCCTGAAGTGTTTCCTCT
Source organism: Cynocephalus volans (assembly GCF_027409185.1). Lineage (NCBI taxonomy): Eukaryota > Metazoa > Chordata > Mammalia > Dermoptera > Cynocephalidae > Cynocephalus > Cynocephalus volans. Next base: position 106,455,722 of record NC_084461.1, read on the forward strand.
ATGGTTTCCTTTAGGAGTTTTATAGTTTTAGGTCTTATATTTAAGTCTTTAATCCATTTTGAGTTGATTTTTTATATACAGTGAGAGGTGCAGGTCTAGTTTCATTCTTCTGAATATGGATGTCCAATATTCCCAGCACCATTTATTGAAGAGTCAGTATTTTCTTCATGTATGTTCTTGTTGCCTTTGTCAACAATCAGTTGTCTGTAGGTCTGGGTTCTCTGTTCCATTGTTCATGTGTCTATTTTTATGCCAGTATCATGTTCTTTTGGTTACTATAGCTCTGTACTGTAATTTGAAGTCAGGTAGTGTTATGCCTCTGGTATTGTTTTTTGTGTCCATTAGCCAATTTCTCACTAACTGATCTCCCCCTCTCCCTTTCCCACCTCTAGCAACCACAATTCTGAAATTCAAATTCTGAACTTCTGGAAGTTCAATATATTATTGCTATTTTCCTTCCTTCCTTCCTTCCTTCCTTCCTTCCTTCCTTTCTTAGCTCCCATTTATGAGTGAAGACATATGGTATTTCACTTTCTGTGTTTGGCTTGTTTTGCTTAACATAATTTTCTTCATGTTGCTATGAATGGTAGAATTTCATTCTCTTTTTATGGCTGAGTAGTATTCCATTGTGAATATACACCATATTTTCCTTATCCAGTAGTCCAATGATGGACATTCAGGTTGGTTCCATATCTTGGCTATTGTAAATAGAGCTGTGATAAACATAGGAGTGCAGTTATCCCTTCAACATGATGATTTCTGTTCCCTTGGGTTAATACCCAGAAGTGGGATTGCTGGATCATCATGTGTATAAAAATATTATGGATGAGGTAAATATTTGTGCACCCCAAAGAGAATGTTTTTTATTCTTTTTTTAGGTCATTAGAGTAGGAGTTTGAGTCTATTCTGTAATTTTACTGGGTCTTGGTTGTGTTGTTCCTTCAGTTATGTTCAGTTTACACAGATATCAAGTTATTTGAGGGCAGAATCATAAGCTTCCTTTTATCAGGATTTGAGCTCTGAAGGCTGGAAGCTTTATCTCAGAACTTCTATACTTTCTACATACTTTAACATGTCTCTTGTTCCTGCACCTTAGAAGTACCACTTCCAGTTCTCCTGGCCTTTTTCCAGTCACAGATTGTGTCTTGATCAACCCTAAAGGGACCTCTCAAAGCCCCTCACCCCTAATAATTTGGAAATTTACCAGATGGTTGCATTTAATAGCACTACAAACACCAAGAATAAGGAATAAAAATGTACTAGTATTCACACCAGCAGGGACTCCCAGAGGAGAGGGGTGTGACTTCACCAGCCAGAGGTTGGTGGTAACAGGACAATGGGAGAAAAGGTAGGATTACAGAAGTGAAAGAATTTATGTGTTAATTAGAAAGGGATTACATTTATATGAGTTGACAACCGTTCAGTTGAACTTGAGCCATAACTGCTCTTGCAGATGCTGTGAAAGTGACCTTTTTCTAAATGTATCACAACATGCCATAAGGGCTGTTTACAACTTAACATGCATGGGGGTATTTGTGGTGTCAGTCAAACATGGGCAGAATTGGAAAGAAGCAAGTGAATGACCTTGATGGAGCATACCTGGGTCACAGGTTTCTTAGGACAAACAGTTGTCACCCAAACATCACAAACTGGTAGGCCCTCCTCATTACAGGTGGCTGATGCCTTATCATTAGTCTAAGATCTAGAGCATGGAGTGCTTCTGTGTTCTTGCTCTGCCCTCACAAGACACAAAGAACTTATTGCTTGCCTGTATCTCAGAGGAGGTTTCTCTCAGTTGTCGTGCTGTACCCTGTATGTGCAGAAATTCACTTGGTTTTCCTGTTCCACCCTCAAACTGTATCATACCTGGTACACTTGTGCCTTGGAGGCCAGCTGTCTCAGTTCTCTTCCCCTTTTCACAATTTTTGAGCTTCAGCAAAATCTATTACAAAAAAGTTAGCAGGTGGGTGTAAATTCCTCTGGTAACTGGGGCACCCAGGAATTTAAAACTATCAAGGGAACTCACATTAAAACTTTACGAGTTTATTGAAACCTCATCTCTTGCTGTGTTTTCTGTATTTATGATGGCTCCCTCCATCTTTCACTGCTCTACCAAAGAAGAAAGCTTCTGTATGTCCAACACAGATCTGGGAACATTATCTTTTGGATTTTAGTTTATTAGGTTACTTTGTATCCCCCAGCTCTCTGATGGGCTTAAAATAAGCAAGATTTTGAGATAATTCAGTTTTTTCTCATTGTTGGATTAGGAGAGTTTTCCCACTGTTAGATTAGGAGAGGTTTGCTGTATATACTAACAAGGCTACGGTGGGTTAGTCCCTCCACTCCAAATCAGTTCTGCCTCCTCTGACAGTAAGGTGGTTGATTTTCCTCTTAGGATGTGTGAGAACATACCAACAGAAAAAAGTTTTGTCTCTGGACTTCTAACACTTAGATTAGTTCTGCATGCTTTTAAATTTTACATAAATAGAAACATAGAATTTATTATTTTGTATCTGAATTAATTTATATTGTTACATGTATTTTTTAAATTTTTATAAAAGTATTTTTTTATTTCTTGTTGCTGCTTAGTATTCCACTGCATGGAAATACTTTATATTATTTACCCATTCTTCTCTTAATGTGTATCATTGAAATTTCTATTGTGTATAATATTGTTACAGACTTTTTTTCATTAAACATTTTTTTCAGTGCATATAGTTTTTTCAGGCTTATTCCAAAAGAAGAATTACTGGATTATAGCTTTAGTAGATGCTACCAAACAGATTTCCAAAATAATTGTCCACTGTGCACTCTCTTCGGTAGTCTAAGAGAACTCTGCTTGTTCCACATACTCTTTAATATTGTCTTGTCTGCCTTTTTCATATTAGATATATGGGTGTGTTTAATTTGCATTTCTCTGATGTCAAAATAGCCTAGCATTTTCTTTAGCCATTTTCATATCTCCTTTTATAAGTGCCTTTTAAAGTATATTGTCCATTTTTCTATTAGGGTGTGATCTGTTTCTTTTCTTATTGGTTTGAAAATGTTTACAAATTCCAAGTCCTTTGTCATTGCCACAGATCTATTTCTTTGGGAAACAGACTCTGGGGTAAAGAAATGCAGGCAGGAAGGAAGTTTATGTTGGGGTGATCTCAGGACCAAGACCCTTGGAGGAATGAAGGAAGCTGAACTGAGGTGAGAAAGAGAGTTTGCTATGATAAAGTCACAGCAAAGGCATCAGCTGATACTCCAGCCCTCTGGAACGTGAATGGCTCTACAGAATATAGCCAAATTGGGACAAGAGAGTCAAGATTTCATTCCACTTTATCAAGTCATTCGATGTGTGTTATGTCTGTGAGGTCTGACCTTAGACAAGACTGCTCTCTTTAACTGAGGGCAATTGCCAGAAGGGGAGACTGAACTGTACAATATCAGCTATTAACACTCCCAGCAACTGGTGAAGTGAGTGCTGGTGGCTAGCACACTTCAGAATCCACTACACTTAGATAAATATATTGCAAATATTTACTCTCACTTTATGGCTTACTCTACCCTCTCTTCCTGGTGTCTTTATGGCTTACTGTACCCTCTTCTTGATGTCCTTTGATAAATAAACGGCCTTAATTTTAATGTGGTAAATTTTATCAATCTTTACATTTATGGTGGTATTATTGTTTTGGGGGTTGTGCTATAAAACCTTGTATACAATAACATTGTGAAGAATTTTTTGTATTTTTATTCCAGAAGCTTTACTGTTCACCATTCTATTTATATCTATGATCCATCCTGAATTAACATTAGTGTATGGTGTGAGCTACAGGTCAAGATTTATTTCTTGCATATAACTCTCCAATTGACCCAAAACCACTAAAAAAAAAAAAGAAACCTTTTTATACTGTTCTACTTTGGTCAAAAAAATACATATCTGTATAGGCATTTTTTGGGGGGGGTCTATTGGTCTGTTTGCCTTTTCTCTTGCTTATACTATAGTAAGTTATATAATGTAGCATTATAAAATATCTGAGTATCTGGAGGGTCTAAAAGGACATAACAATCTAATTTAATATGTCAGTCTTGTTTGGATTCTGATTCATATTATGAAACTATAAAATATAATTTGGAGATAATTGTGGAGATTTGAATATGAACTATGCATTAGATAACTTTAGAAAAATAGTGTTAATGTATGTGATAATTAAATAAGTTATGCAGCATGCTGTCCTTATTTTTAGTAGATAAATACTGAAATGTTTTGGGGTGAACTCTCACAAATCTGAAGCTTAATTTCAAAATTTTCAGCAAAAAGGGAATATATACAGATGAATAGATAAAAATTAAACAGAGCAACATTTTACTAATCACCAATTAAGATAGTGGATATATGTGTTTAGTTTTCTACTTATGATATTCTTTGTTTCCAAAATTTTCTAATAAGTTGGAAAATTTGATTGGAAAAAATTTCAATGCTCATATGCAAATTATAGGTGATATTATTAATAATGTTACAAATACTAGTAATCAAGTCAAAGATAAGCTTTTGACAATATTCACTTTTAAATTGGCATACTTTATGTATTAATGGGAATAATTTTTTAAGAATTGCTAATATTATAAGCTAAACGATTCAGAATTACAATCACTGTACATAATTTTCTTACAAAATCAAAGGGATTAAGAAATATTTGAAAAAAATCAGAAGTGATGATGACTATGAAAAGTGTATCATTGATACAAAATAAATTGCACAGTCTGTAGAAACGTGTTGCCAAATTATTTAATGTAGAAACTGGAAGAATTCAAGCTGGCTATTTTTAACTATAAAGTCTTTATTAAGCTTTCTATAATTCAAATTTAAATTTAAAATCCATTTATTATTTACATCTCTTGAATATATGAAAGTCATATTTAAGATAAAAGTTGCATACTAAAGGATTATCAGGAAGCATTTTGTGTTGTAGTAGACAACATATATAAATATTTAATAGAATATGAGGGGCCATGAACTGCCACAACTCAAAAAAATCTAAAATTAAGATTAAAGAATATTGCAATGAATATTATGTTTATAAGACTTGATATTTGAATAATTAAATGGTTCTGTATTTTTCCCTAAAATACAATATGATTCTTGATGAAATATTGTAATATACCTGCAGCATAAACAGATGGACACATTTGGGAATAATTCTTTAGCATATGAGATATATTTAGCTTTGTCAAAATTGGTTGCAACTAGAACATATAGATTCTTAAAATCAAAACTTATTCATAGCAATTTAAGGAACACAATATTACAATAAATACTGCCTAACATGATTACCATTTCTATAGAAAATAAGATATCATAAAATTTAAGAACCAAAATATCATAAAGGATTTAGTTTCTATAAAAGCAAGACCCAATTATTTTTATATTATCATATGTGAGTAACTAGGAGTTTCTAATTATTATTAAATTTTGAAATTTACATTATTTTATGTTTAATTCGATTAAACATAATTATGCTCAATTTAAACATACTTGAAATACAATTATGTTAAATTTGATTTTGTATAAATTTACAGAATTATTTTGCTTGATACAGTTATTTCTGAGAAAGAAATAATGTATCAGGTTTAAAATATTACCAGTTTCCCTAGCTAGTAAGCAAGCTGGAAATTTGTGCTGGTAGTGACTTTGGCGACACGGTATATTTGTATCCTCTGACTAGGCTTCACACAATGGTGAATTGTTGCTTTGTGTTGCTTTGCTCCCCACGGATCTGTCACTTCACTTCCTGTGGGTGATGGAGATGCAAAGGATTACTCAAAGCCCATCTCTTCTGAGCAGTGAGAAGCCCTGAAGTGGTTAACTTCCCTGGGAATGCTCCCTCCAGCGAGAGGTAACCCTTCCTCGGGAAATTAACCCCAAATTGAGGTTGTCTTCCTGCATTTATTTTCCAGACCAAGAAGTTACAGGAAGAGAACATAGGTGGGATTATAGTTTTATAATATAGGCTGGTAACTTTCAGTGAAACAAGCCAGATGACATTCCAGTAGACAATTAAGTGATCTTATAGCAATTTTTCAGTATCTTTACATAACAATCAGCCAGCAACCTTGCTGTGTACACCAGAGACTTATAGCCTGAGGAAAATTTCTAGTCCTCTGCAAGGTCAATATTTGAAACTGCAAGGCTTTGGAAAACCAGGCCCTGTGAAGTACATATGCTTTTTAGTATATTCCATAGTGAATAGAATGTTTTGACACAATTTCATCATTAATTTTGTGAAACAGTCTAAAAATGTCAGCTAGTGCAGGGTTGCTCTCCATTGGATAACTACTAGAGGAAAAAATAGAAGTCTTATAAAATCTACTGATACTTTGTGAGGGACAAGTCACAGCCTTTTGTTTGTTTGTTTTAGATTAAGTTCATAGAAGCTAGGACAGTTCATCTGGCCAATTTCAAACTACTTCTGCCCTTCAATTTCCAATGATGTGGTTAGGAAAGGTATAAATTAGTAAAGCTTTACAAATTGATTTTGCAACATCTCTAGAAAATGTGTGCCCAGTTAATAAGTAAGGTTATAGCAAACAGATATAGTATTTTGGACATTTTGCTGACAGTAGTGACATCCATTTGAGTATATTTTTATATAGCCTGAGCTACATACAATCATTAAAACATACTCAAATGATTAGAATATCTTCATGGAATGAAACTAATGCAAATTTAACAAATAAGTGTTAAAGAAAAGAATGATTCTTCAACCCAACTATGAGACTAGAAAACTAGGATAGATCTCATTATAATATTGGAAAAATTAGTAATAAAAGAGTCATGCAGGAACTTCCTCAGGATTACCTTATTGTCCTTGTATATCATATCCTGGGTTACCAAAACATGCTCCTAGAGTAAGAACTTTTCTGCTACCAAGCAGCCTTCTGTGAGGTTTTAAAATAGTGACAAAAAGACACCCTGACAATTTAATTTTTTTTTTTCCTCACTTTGAGACTTGACCTTGGAGATGGTGATATTTAAATTTGACTGATTACTTGATTGTACCAAGAGAAAAAGATGTGTGAGAATAAGACATGGCTTTAGCCTTGACTGAATTATTGGCCAAAATCACCATAAGAGCATGTGGTTAACATAAGAGCAATGTTTATAATTATTTACAGTCATTAATTATCCAATATTATAATAAGAAATAGTACAAATATGAACAGATTTTGAAATGTAGGAGTACATGCTTGAAAGTATATAAAAACACATCCACCTTAAATAAAGAGAGATGTGATTCAAAAAGACTGTTGCAATAGGGAGAATCCTTTGATCTCAGAATCTGCAGCACCTCAAAAAAAATTTTGTTTATAAGGATAGGTAATCAGAGCTAGCAGAAATTTCTAAAAGAAAATTGGGCAGGCAAGTAGGTAAGCAGACAGCATGGCTGGGGGACTCAAACAGGAAATGTTTTCTGTTGAGATCAGCTCATTCTTGGAATGAGTCGTTAAAGATGGATGTTCTGCATCACAGTGCTGGCTCAGACTTGAGGCAAGCTAAAGATTAGGGGCTTGCAGGGAGGAGAGAAGACTGACTAAAGTTTGGTTAAGTCAAGACAGTGGGTAAGACATGGGCAATTATGAACCCTTGGTCAAGTGAGAGCAACGAGTTCCAATACTCATGCACAAAACAAAGAAAAATATTTTGCCACTTCATGTTGAGACTGTTACTGGACTCAGGTCCAGCTGCCCGCCCCCTTGATAAGGAAAGGAAAAAAACAAACAAACTCAGAAGTCAAATGGTTGGTGTTAGAAAAGCAGATGTATTCAGCTGAAGGAGATGGAAGGCTGTCCCATCTCGAAGATCTACATTTACTGAGGGGTTTTTAAAGGAAGGCTTGAGGGGCTGGAATGTGGGAGGTGAAAAGCAGGAGAGAGAAGATGTGAGTTATGAGGGGTCTGTTTATATGGGTCAGGTACAAGGTCTGGCCAAGGCATCAACTGGTTTCTGTTCTCATCTTCGCTATTATCTCAGGACCCTGCAAGATTTTAATTTGCACGGGTGTACTGGGCTTGTGTCCAAAGTCAGCTTCAGTCATTTGGCCTTGATCATTTCTCAAAACTACAAGTCTCAAAGAAAGAACTGTTAGCTTTGCAAAGTACTAATTCACTTTTCAGCCTTGTTTTCCTACTTAACGAGTGAGATAAGAAAGTCAGGGGATGGGAAGAAAGAATGGAGAGAAAAATACTGTCCTTTTAAAAATCTCCCCGCAACCCCCTTCAGCAGCCCAGGCAGCTTTAAGTCCCAACATGGCTTTAGTCCTGCTCACTCCAACAAGACCAGACATTAAGCTGGGACCGATTTTCTTTTTCTGAGCTATACTGCTCTCTCTTCTCTACTACACATGTTTTTATTTATGAATATACTTTTATATTCATACACACAAAATGAAACTTTTGATTTGTGTGTGAATATAAAAGTATTTACATAATAAAATATGATACTTTCAAGCATGTACTCCTACCTTTCAAAATCCATTTATATTTGTACTATTTCTCATTATAAATTATTATTTATAATTACCCCCACTAAAATGGTAATTATCATTGTGCTTTATTAAAGATAACATAAAGAAAAAACTAAGTCATTACAGGGATCCTCTACCATCATGAAAGAAAGCATACATAGATGTAGTTCAGAGAACTGTAGAAAATGTATGACTCATGTACCTCTGTGCTTACTTATTCTAAAATCCACTCCTTAAAATAGCATTTTCATCTTTCCAGTCTCATGGCATAGAAACCTTGTGACTCTTTATCTCTCATCAAATTCTGCTACTACCTCATCACCCACCATGGGACTCCACGACAGCTGCCTCGCAGTCCCCTGAACAGAGCGTCACCTTCTCTAATACTCACAGCACTCTGATCTCAGACTAATCCTCTTAAAACACTACTTTTGCTGTGCTAATCTTTCTCATAAACCTGCAAAATCCCCTAGCGGCCTGTCACATTGAGTTCATGTTCTTAGGCTTTGTCTTATCAAATAATCCAAAAAGATGTATTAACTTTCACTTTTGCTCGAGCTCTTCTGAGAATTCTCAGACAACTCTGGTTTGGACTCATTGAAACACAATGATGTTATAGGGCAAGGAACTATAGAACTGAAGAGAGAAGAAAAAGAGAGTGGAAAAAAAATTTGTGAAGAAGAAGAAAAAAAGCAAACAAAGAATTCCCCTGAGACCTGAGAGTTGAATTGACAAAGCAGGTGGCTTTAGAGAAGGACCTCTGTTCCCATGGGCCTATGCAGTGGTGGTTTTGAGGCAGAGGGTGCCAGTGGGATGAGTATTATTCTGAAGCATTCAGGAACAAAGCAGGAACAAATGGTGCAAGTGAGAAAATTCTCGATTTAGGAGTATAATACTTCTGGATTTTGAAAAATTCTATGAAGGATTATGATGAGATCGAATTTGAGATCAAATTTGCATTATATCACACTCACTGTTCAGTGAACTAGTAAAACTTAAATTTCCATTTCCAGTGCGTTTGAAAGTGATATTGTCACAGAGTGAAATCCTATCTGTCTGGATTTAAAATCCTGCTAAAATAATCCTTTTAATGTAATTTGCGTGTGCAGAAACATTTCAGGAAGAATGTCTGTTGTATGGCCACTAACACCTCAAGACTCACCTCTGGATTCCTTCTCAGGAATCCTTCAAAATTTCTACCCAAATCTCTCCCGGCCTAGTACTGTGCTTTTGGTTGCCCATTAGTCATGTTATAAATTAGACATTAAATTCTTCAGATTACCAAATATGCCATAAATATTAATTATTAGTGTCTACTTGGCACAGTGTTTGGCACACAGGAAGCACAACCCAAAATAATGAAACTTGCCATTCATATGTCAAGGGAATATTGACTTGCAACTGTGTACTTGATGTTGTTCTAAGCACTGAGGATAAAACAGTGACTCAATAAACAAAATTGTTGGCTTCATAGAGTTTTCATTCCAATGAGTAGAGTGAATTGATACATAAGTAAATAAAGATAAAATATGTCTAGTGACAATAATCAATAACTATAAACAAAAGAACCAAAAAAACCAAAAAAGTGTCTTTCATGTACTTCTGTATTAATCTATAACCCATTTCTTAAAATGGCATTTTCATCCTCCAGTCTCACAGCCTGGAGACTTTGGAGATCTTTCCTTCTCACTGAATTCTGAAGAAAAAATAGGAAAAAAATAAAGGTGCAAAGTGATTCAGTAGGACATTTTCTTTTAGACCGAGGAGTTAATTAAACCTTCTTCATTGAGGTAATGGGCAAATACATGAGGAAGAATGGAAGTAAGTTATAAGAAAATTGAGGACAGCACTGTAGGCACCTGAGTGGTCAGAGGGAAGGCTCTGAGATTGGAGCACAAACACTGTGTTCCACAAAAGAAAACGGTCAATGTGACCAGACACATCAAAGCTGGGACATGCACAGTAGAAAATAAATAAAGAGAAATATAGCTGGGGTGGATTATATATTGTCTAGGTCATACTACAGAATTCTCCTATGACTGAATGAATATTCTAATGCTTTGGTTCTCAATTTGGTTGCACATTATTGTCACCTAAGTAGTTTCAAAAACTGTCAATATTTTTTTTTTTTTTTTTGTCGTTTTTTCGTGACCGGCACTCAGCCAGTGAGTGCACTGGTCAGTCCTATATAGGATCCGAACCCGCGGCAGGAGCGTTGCTGCGCTCCCAGCGCAGCACTCTACCAAGTGCGCCACGGGCTCGGCCCAAAAACTGTCAATATTCAGGTTCATCTAGAGATACAGAGAGCTGAGAAGAGTGTCACCTCCACCTTAAGAAAAAGAAAAAAAAATCTGGGAAAACTGAAAATAATAACTTTCATCTAATCCATAAGAGAACAGAGGGCATAGAGCGAACAACTAATCTTAAATGTGGGGAGAGAGAGGAGCCTGCCGGGAGAAATAGGACCTAAGCATTTGTGTAAATGGAGCAGATGATGGCGGATGGATATAATCTAGGGAAGAGATTCAGCTAAAATTGTTTTTCACACATTGCTAAAGGCTAAGTGTGGGCTAAGGAAAGAGCGTGAAATCTCTGGGGCCACAGACGTAAAAGAGTTTGAACACTTTTGCATACTTTTCCTATACAAATCCCACCAGGCACATGCAGGGAATATCAGAATTCTGAGAAAGCTTACTTTGTGATTTTGGCTGGGAGGGGAGTGGCAGCCATTACATCCAATCAAAATTACATCCAGACCCAAATCCATTTTTTTTGCCCTAAGGAAAAAGGAAAGCCTTAATCTTCAGGGGAAAAGAAGTAAAAAGTGGTTGCCTTGGTGCATTGGTGGATACTCATTATTGCTGGAGGAAGAAAACAAGAAATAAAAGTGCTCTACATCGGGAGAGGAGTGGAATGCATATTACACCCAGCACAGCAGCTATATGAGAAGCAGACACTTGTAAAGGTCAAGCCTTCAGGTCCCAGGTTAATAGTGCCTAGGACTGAGGTTTAATAAGAATGTTAGAGAATGCCCCTCTTATCACACCCCTCCCACCACCACGCTAACACAATTTGATTAAGAATAGCACTAAAGCATGTCTGAGAGACTTGCAGGGGATAAATTTTCTCTGGTCAACAGTGCAGGGAGAAGATCCAGGTCAAAGAGCAGAGTAGATATTGAGAAAAACCATCTGACAGACAAAGCCACACCTTAAATTCAAGATTATCACTAAAAAAATTTGATATCTGTGGTATAATGAGTGTAACCATGACAACAACAAACTTCAATTCCATCCCACTCCTAACTAGATTAACACAGACATTCATACTAAAGGCTTAACCAAAGGAAGAATGTGCTCACTTAAAATGATGCTCACTTAAAATGATGTTGGAACCATTAGGGAATTTAACATGAGAATAAACATTATGTTAAGAGCTGTAGTGAAAAAGGTAGATAACATGCAAAATTAGATCAGTAATTTCAGTGGAGAGATGGAAAATACAAGAAACAATCAAATGTGCTAAACATTTTTTTTTTTTAAGTAACAAAGATAAAGAATACTTTTCATAGGCTCCGCAGTAGACTTGATATAACCAAGGGGAAAATATATAGAGTTCAAAAAATAGGTCAATAGAAATTACCTCAACTGAAATGTAAAGAATGAAAAGTATGAGGAAAAAAAGCAAACAGATGAACAAAAATACAGAACAGAACATTTAGGAATTGTAAGACAATATCAGGTGGTTTAACATATGCTTAATGGGAATTCCAGAAAGAGGAGAAAGAGAGTGGGGCAGACACAATATCTGAAGATATAAGGGCTAAAATGTTTTCAAAATTAATTTTAAAAACCCCATAAATTTGAGTAGCTCAAGAAATACTATGCAAGGGAGAAAAAAAAAGTCTAGGAATATCTTGTTCAATCTGTGGAATACCAGGAACTCTTGAAAGTAGCCAAATAGGGGAAAAACATATATTCTATAGGAGGACAAGGATAAAAACTACAGCAGACATTCAGTCAGTAATTGGGTAAGAAAGAAGACAATGCAGCGATGCCTTATCAAGTGCCAGAAAAGGAAAAACAAACAAAAAATTGAAAAAAATTCCATAAACCCAGAATTCTACACCCACTAAAAATTTCCTTCAAAAATAAAGCATAAACAGCCTATTGAGACTATCTGTACTATTTTTGAGACTCTTCAATAAATCTAAAATTATTTTTAAAAATAGTAGAGAAGAGTGGATTACTTTCTCAGGCAAACAAAAATGGAAAAAAGTGTATTTCCAGCAGACCAACTCTAAAAGAAATGTTAAAGGAAATTATTCAGACAAAAAGAACGTGATATAGGTCAGAAATGGGTTTACTCATAGAAATGAAAAACATTGGAAGTAAAGTTTTCAAAGATAAAATTAATCACTTTTTCATCTCATATGTAATTGTTTTAATAGATGACTATTAAAAGCAAAGTAATAATGCATTGTGTGCTTATAGCATATGTGAAAGCATATATAAAATATGTGACAGCAACAGCACAAAGAATGGGAGGAAGGAATTTGGAATATTTTGTAGGAACTTTACACAAAATCTGACTACTATAATTTGATTTGATGGGACAACAGATTATTTAAATGTGCTTTGTAAACACTATGGGAACGACTAAAAGGTATGCTTTTTAAAATTATTTATTTATTTATTTATTTATTTATTTATTTATTTTTATTTATTTATTTATTGGTTATGAATATTTTTGGGGCACAAAGCTGACCATCACCACTTGTTCCCAAGAAGTGACGGCCAGATCAATAGTATCAGCATGTCCACTAACACAAATTATGATTATTCCCCATGTCGCCAACTCAATTATTCCCCAAGCTCCCTCCCCCTCTCCAATCCCCATCCTCTCACAACCCTAGGTATGTTCTCTCCCTCTGTAACTCCAACATACCACTGTGGTCTTTCTTTCCTTCCTTCTTTCTCTCTTAGCTCTCACTTATGAGTGAGGACATGTTTTACATTTCCCTGTGCGTGTGGCTTATTTCACTCAACATAAGTTTCTCCAAGCTCATCTATGTTGTTGCGAATGACAGAATTTCATTCTTTTTTATTGCAGAGTAGTATTCCATGGTGTATATATACCACATTTTCCTTATCTCATCATTCATCAATGGACATTTAGGTTGGTACCATAGCTTGACTACTGCAAATAGAGCCGCAATGAACATGGGAGTGCAGTTATCCCTTCAACACGATAATCTCTATTACTTTTGGTGTATACCCAGAACTGGGATTGCTGGATCATGTGGTAAGATACTTCCATACTGTTTTCCATAGTGGTTGTTGCTTGTGCTTTTAGGCTCTTGTCCATCAAGTCTGTGCCCAGACCCAGTTCTTGAAGAGTCTGGTTTCATTCTTTTGCATATGGATACCCAATTTTCCCAGCACCACTTATTGAAGAGGCAATAAACAATTGATATTAGACAAAGGTAACAAAAACATACATTAAAGACTGCCTCTTCAATAAGTGGTGCTGGGAAAATTGGATATCCATATGCAGAAGAATGAACCTAGACATACACCTCTCACCATATATTAAAATCAACTCAAAATGTATTAAATACTTAAATATAAGACATGAAACTGTAAAACTACTAAGGGAAAACATAGGGGAAACACTTCAAGAACTAAGTCTGGGCACAGACTTTATAAACAAGGGCCCAAGATCACAAGCAACAAAAGAAAAAACAAACAAATGGGGACTATGTCAAACTGAAAAGCTTCTGCAAGGCAAAGGAAACAATCATTAAAGTGAAACGATAGCCTACATAGTGGGAGAAAATTTTTGGAAACTATGATCCAATAAGGGATTCATATCCAGAATATACAAGGAACTCAAGAAATTACGTAGTAAAAAAAACAAATAATACGATTGAAAAATGGGCAAAGGAGCTGAATAGACATTTTTCTAAGGAAGACATAAAAATGGGCAACAGGTACGTGAAAAAATGTTCAACATCACTAATCATCAGAGAAATGCAAATTAAAACCACACTGAGATATCACCTCACCCCAGTTAGACTGGCTATAAGCAAAAAGATGGAGAATAACAAATGATGACAAGGAGGTGGAGAGAAGGGAACAAGCCTACACTGTTGGTGGGACTGTAAAGGTGTGCTTTTTTAAATGAGATATATACAATCACTCAATATAGCAGATGAAGTCAAATATAAAACACATAGAAATTAAACTCATCGAAAACAGTAAAAGTGGAACAATAAATAAACAACGGGAACAAACAAAAAGAGTTAGAAGGAGAATTTTAATGTAACTGTATCAATAATCTCTTTCACTGTACAACCATAAGAAAGCTAGAGTAGCTATATTAATTTCAGACAAAGTAGACACTAGAACAAAGACCTTTATCAGGTATAAAGAGGGACATGATATATAAATGGTGGGTAACCAAAAATATTAATACCAGGTATGTATGCAATTTAAAAAGTTTCAAAGTTAAATGAGGCAAGACTGATAGATAAAATAGAGAAAATAGAGAAAGTTAAAACTATAGTTGATTACTTGAGCATATCTCTCTCGGTAATTGAGAGAATGAGTGGGTAGAAAATGAGTAATGATATAGATTAACTGAACAACACTACCAACTAACTCTACCTAACCAAGACTTATAGACCCACACAGATACAGTCAGTTCTTTTTTGACAAAAATTCAAAGATGTCTTCATGAAGAAATGATAGCCTTTTCAACAAATGATATTGAAGTACTTGGATAACCATATGCTAATAATTTCAAATTTTATATCTGATAATGGATTTGATCCAAAATATATAAAGCAATTTTAAAACTCAGCCTTAAGAATAAAACCAGCCCAATTTAAAAGTGGGCAAAAGATTTGATCAGATACTTTACCAAAGAAGATACACAGATGGCAAAAAAAAAAAGCACATGAAAAGTTTGCTCAACATCATTAGTCGTTAGGGAAATGTAAACTGAAACCACAAAAAAAAAATACCACTACACACCCTGCTAGGATAACTAAAACAAGCAAACAACTAAAACAAAAAGCCAAAGAAATAAAATCTTGAAAAGTGCTGGAGAGGATTTGGAGCACCAGAAAACTTTCTGCATTTGTTGATTAATGGGAATGCAAAATGACTCAGCCATTACGAAAAATATTATTGGTTTCTTATCAAATTAAATGTACTCTTACTATATGACTCAGCGATCCCAATTACTTATCCAAGTGAATTAAAATCATATGCTCACACAAAAACCAGTGAGCAGATTTATTCACAACTGTAAAACTAGAACCAATTAATATGTTCAACAGTAAATGAATAATCAAACTGTGATGCATCCATTCAGTGACTATGCCTAAGTAATCAGAAGAAATGAGGTATTGACTCTTCCACAACATGGAAAATCTTAAATGCATTTTGCTAAGTGAACGAAACTGAACCCAAGAAATGTATAATGTTTGACTTCATTTATGTGATATTCTGGGAAAACACAAGACTGTAGGTATGAAAAAGAGATCAGTGATTGCCAGTGATGTGTTTAGGATGATGTGCTGATTACAATGGTGTTGGACAAAGGAATTTTTAGGATGATAAGACTATTCTGTATGGCATTTTGATGGTGGACACAAGACCATGCATGTGAAAACTCATAGAAAGGTACACCAGAAAGATGAACTTTTATGTATAACTATGTAAAAGCATATGAACAAAATGTGAGTAAAATCCAGAATGTAGTGTAAAGTGTAAAAATTAATCTGTTTGTATCACAAATGTATGGTATAATCTCACTGAAGGAGATGAGGAAGAAAGGAGCTGAGCAAATAACTCCAGAAAAGATTGTCTGCTCTAAATACTATAAGACTAAATATAAGTGAACTGTACATTAACACTGTGCTCTAGTTGGTACATTTTTTTCACAAGGCTGTGGTTTACCAGTCTGGAAACTACATGCATACTGGTGTTGAACAAATAAGCAAATAAACTGCAGATGATAGGAGCCAGGTTTCCCACTGTCAGAGAAAGGACTCGCAAATAATTAAGTGAAAGGCTGTAATGAACTCTGTTGCTAGATTAGAGTCAGGAATATTACTATGAACTCACATTTATTTTTGTATACTTATAAATAGATACAGAAATAGATATAGCCATGTACATATACATGGGTTAGTATAAAGATATACGTATTTTCTCTGAGAGGTCCTAGAAACAGTGATATTCTAATAGCAATGAGCTCACCTAGTTACCTAGTTCTTGGTTTCTAATATCATACTTTAATGAAAGGAACCAGGGCACCTGGAGAAATGTTTGATTCAGGGTGTGAATAAGGAAAAATGTAAAATAAAGCTGGAGCACAAAATAAGAAAATACAGAAATAAAAAATACATGGGGCACTGCAAAAGGAGACTGGAAATAATCTGAAAGAACCCCCAGTGAACAAAAATGAAGCAATATGAGCAACAACAAAAAATGGATTATAACCAAAGAATGAAATATCTATAGAAATATCCATGCATGAATCCATACTGACATAAACAAATGATTGAATAAATACATAAAAATAAGAACCCAAATAAAGCATGTAAAAGAAATAAACAGAAAATCACAATTAGAACAATGCAATGAAAATTGCTAATGAAGGCTAATTTTTTTTTTTTTTGCTAAAATTAGAAGGTGAAACTTGGAGGAGAAATGGGATATTTAAAGTTTTAAAGCATCTCCCTCAAAATATTTATTAATTAGTGTGCGTTTTTAGCTTATTTCCATAGTTTCTTAGAAACTCCTTCCTTTAGGAGGTGGATCTTAATTCCCTGTCCTTTAATATGGATAGTATAGTTAATCACTTCTAACTAACAGAGTATGGGATGGGAAAAACTGTAACTTTACAGAGGAGAAATTCATCAGGCATTACCTTAACCAAATAATCAAAGTTAACATCGCCAGTAGTTAAGTGCTGATATCACATACCCCATGATACAATGCACTGAAAAGGGCACATCACTTCTGTGATGATCTCTCCAAGTAAACCTCAATCTCATTATGAGAAAACAGACAAAATTAACCTGATGGACATTCTACAGATGAATAAATATTCTTACCAGAATTCTTCAAAAAAGGGCCTATGTAGTTAAAAAAAAAAAAAAGGAAAGATGGATATATTCACAAATCAGAAGAGGCTAGGGAAATAAGATGACTAAATGCGACTTGATGTCCCTGATTGGATCCTGCAACAGAAAATGGGCATTAATAGGGAACTTTGAGAATGAACGAACAGAACTGTGGTTATTAGATGGGGAAAGGCGGAAGGGGAGAGGGGCTAGGGAGAAATTGGTTAATAGATATACAGATTGAGTACATTTTCTAATGATGAATATACCAACTATCCCAATTTGATCATCACATAATGTACACAATACAAATAGTTAACTCTGTATCGCACAAATATGTATAGTTAATTATGCTTTGATAAAAAACCACAATGAACATTAAAGTATGTAAAAAAAAAAAAATCACAAAAGAAAAACTGGCAAAATCCTGATAAAGCATTTGGTTTAGTTAGTAATATTGCATTAGTGTTAATTTGTTGGTTTTAATAAATTAGTATCTTTATGTAAGATGTTATGCAAAAGCTTTCTGTACTAGCTTTGTAACTCTTATGAAAATCAAAATCATTTCAAAATTAAACCATTGAAATTAAAAAAATAAATGTCTTTACTACCAAATATTTTTAATTTATTTGGTTTAAGCTTAGGCCCATGAAAAAGTTTTTTATTTGAAATTTTTTTTTTTTTTTTTTTTTTTTTTTTTTAATTTTATTTTGTCGATATACATTGTAGCTGATTATTGCTTCCCATCACCAAAACCTCCCTCCCTTCTCCCTCCCCCCTCCCCCCCGACAATGTCCTTTCTGTTTGCTTGTTGTATCAACTTCAAATAATTGTGGTTGTTATATCTTCTTCCCCCCCCCCCCGGTTTGTGTGTGTGTGTGTATGTGTGTGTGTGAATTTATATATTAATTTTTAGCTCCCTCCAATAAGTGAGAACATGTGGTATTTCTCTTTCTGTGCCTGACTTGTTTCACTTAATATAATTCTCTCAAGGTCCATCCATGTTGTTGCAAATGGCAGTATTTCATTCGTTTTTATAGCTGAGTAGTATTCCATTGTGTAGATGTACCACATTTTCCGTATCCACTCATCTGATGATGGGCATTTGGGCTGGTTCCAACTCTTGGCTATTGTAAAGAGTGCTGCGATGAACATTGGGGAACAGGTATACCTTCGACTTGATGATTTCCATTCCTCTGGGTATATTCCCAACAGTGGGATGGCTGGGTCGTATGGTAGATCTATTTGCAATTGTTTAAGGAACCTCCATACCATTTTCCATAGAGGCTGCACCATTTTGCAGTCCCACCAACAATGTATGAGAGTTCCTTTTTCTCCGCAGCCTCGCCAGCATTTATCGTTCAGAGTCTTTTGGATTTTAGCCATCCTAACTGGGGTTAGATGGTATCTCAATGTGGTTTTGATTTGCATTTCCCTGATGCTGAGTGATGTTGAGCATTTTTTCATATGTCTGTTGGCCATTTGGATATCTTCCTTAGAGAAATGCCTACTTAGCTCTTTTGCCCATTTTTTAATTGGGTTGCTTGTTTTCTTCTTGTAAAGTTGTTTGAGTTCCTTATATATTCTGGATATTAATCCTTTGTCAGATGTATATTTTGCAAATATTTTCTCCCACTCTGTTGGTTGTCTTTTAACTCTTTTAATTGTTTCTTTTGCTGTGCAGAAGCTTTTTAGTTTGATATAATCCCATTTGTTTATTTTTCCTTTGGTTGCCCGTGCTTTTGGGGTCGTATTCATGAAGTCTGTGCCCAGTCCTATTTCCTGAAGTGTTTCTCCTATGTTTTCTTTAAGAAGTTTTATTGTCTCAGGGTGTATATTTAAATCCTTAATCCATTTTGAGTTGATTTTAGTATACGGTGAGAGGTATGGATCTAGTTTCATTCTCCTGCATATGGATATCCAGTTATCCCAGCACCACTTGCTGAAGAGGCAGTCCCTTCGCCAGTGAATAGGCTTGGTGCCTTTGTCAAAGATCAGCTGATAATAAGTGTGTGGGTTGATTTCTGGATTCTCTATTCTATTCCATTGGTCAGTGTGTCTGTTTTTATGCCAGTACCATACTGTTTTGGTTATTATAGCTTTGTAGTATAGCTTAAAGTCAGGTAGTGTTATGCCTCCAGCTTTATTTTTTTTGCTGAGCATTGCTTTGGCTATTCGTGGTCTTTTATTGTTCCATATAAATGTCTGAATAGTTTTTTCCATTTCTGAGAAAAATGTCTTTGGAATTTTGATGGGGATTGCATTGAATTTGTATATCACTTTGGGTAGTATGGACATTTTCACTATGTTGATTCTTCCAATCCAAGAGCATGGAATATCTTTCCATCTTCTTGTATCCTCTCTAATTTCTCTCAGCAGTGGTTTGTAGTTCTCATTATAGAGATTTTTCACCTCCTTGGTTAACTCAATTCCTAAGTATTTTATTTTTTTGGTGGCTATTGTAAATGGGCAGGCTTTCTTGATTTCTCCTTCTGCATGTTCACTATTGGAGAAAAGAAATGCTACTGATTTTTGTGTGTTGATTTTGTATCCTGCTACTGTGCTGAAATCATTTATCAATTCCAACAGTTTTTTTGTAGAGGTTTGAGGCTGTCCGATATATAGGATCATGTCATCTGCAAACAGGGACAGTTTGACTTCATCTTTTCCAATCTGGATGCCTTTTATTTCCTTCTCTTCTCTGATTGCTCTGGCTAGTACTTCCAACACTATGTTGAATAGAAGTGGTGAGAGTGGGCATCCTTGTCTAGTGCCTGTTCTTAAAGGAAAAGCTTTCAGCTTTTCCCCATTCAGGATGATATTGGCAGTGGGTTTGTCATATATGGCTTTAATTATGTTGAGATACTTTCCCTCTATACCTAACTTATAGAGGGTCTTTGTCATGAATGAGTGCTGAACTTTATCAAATGCTTTTTCAGCATCTATAGAGATGATCATATGGTCCTTGTGTTTGAGTTTATTAATATGGTGTATCACATTTATTGATTTGCGTATGTTGAACCAACCTTGCATCCCTGGGATGAATCCCACTTGATCGTGATGAATAATTTTTCGTATGTGTTGCTGTATTCTGTTTGCTAGTATTTTAGTGAGGATTTTTGCATCTATATTCATCAAGGATATCGGCCTGTAGTTTTCTTTTTTGGTTATATCTTTACCTGGTTTTGGTATCAGGATGATGTTTGCTTCATAGAATGAGTTTGGGAGATTTGCGTCCGTTTCAATCTTTTGGAATAGTTTGTAAAGAATCGGTGTCAATTCCTCTTTGAATGTTTGGTAAAATTCTGCTGTGAATCCATCTGGTCCTG
Organism: Cynocephalus volans; assembly: GCF_027409185.1. Lineage (NCBI taxonomy): Eukaryota > Metazoa > Chordata > Mammalia > Dermoptera > Cynocephalidae > Cynocephalus > Cynocephalus volans. The sequence continues at coordinate 106,476,700 of NC_084461.1, forward strand.
GGCTTTTCTTTGTTGGGAGCCTTCTGATAACAGCTTCAATCTCCTTTATTGTTATTGGTCTGTTCAAATTTTCTACGTCTTCACGGTTCAGTTTTGGGAGCTTGTGTGTGTCCAGAAATTTATCCATTCCCTCCAGATTTTCAAATTTGTTGGCGTATAGTTGTTTATAGTAGTCTCGAATGATTCCTTGTATTTCAGATGAATCAGTTGTAATATCGCCTTTTTCATTTCTAATTTTTGTTATTTGAGTCTTCTCTCTTCTTTTTTTTGTTAGCCATGCTAATGGTTTGTCAATTTTATTTATCTTTTCAAAAAACCAACTTTTTGATTCGTTGATCTTTTGAATTGTTTTTTGGTTTTCAATTTCATTCAGTTCTGCTCTGATCTTAATGATTTCTTTCCGTCTGCTAACTTTAGGATTGGATTGTTCTTGTTTTTCTAGTTCTTTAAGGTGAAGTGTTAGGTTGTTCACTTGCCATCTTTCCATTCTTCTGAAGTGAGCATTTAATGCAATAAATTTTCCCCTCAATACTGCTTTTGCAGTATCCCACAGGTTTTGGTATGATGTATCATTGTTTTCATTAGTTTCAATAAACTTTTTGATTTCCTGCTTGATTTCTTCTTGGACCCATATGTCATTAAGTAGAATGCTGTTTAATTTCCATGTGTTTGTATAGTTTCCAGAGTTTTGTTTGTTATTAATTTCTAGTTTTAATCCATTGTGGTCTGAGAAGATACATGGGATAATTCCAATTTTTTTGAATTTATTGAGACTTGATTTGTGACCTAATATGTGATCTATCCTGGAGAATGATCCATGTGCTGATGAGAAGAATGAATATTCTGAGGTTGTTGGGTGGAATGTTCTGTAGATATCTGCCAATTCCAATTGGTCTAGAGTCTTGTTTAGATCTTGTGTTTCTCTACTGATTCTTTGCCTAGATGATCTGTCTAATATTGACAGTGGAGTGTTCAGGTCCCCTGCTATTATGGTATTAGTGTCTATTTCCTTCTTTAGGTCTAATAGAGTTTGTTTTATAAATCTGGCTGCTCCAACATTGGGTGCGTACATATTTATGATTGTTATGTCTTCTTGATGGATCAATCCTTTTATCATTAAGTAGTGTCCCTCATTGTCTCTTATTATGGTTTTTAGTTTAAAGTCTATTTTGTCAGATATAAGAATAGCCACTCCAGCTCGTTTTTCTTTTCTGTTTGCATGGTAAATCTTTTTCCATCCTTTCACTCTTAGTCTGTGTGAATCTTTATGGGTGAGGTGGGTCTCTTGTAGGCAGCATATAGTTGGGTCCTGCTTTTTGATCCAGTCAGCCAGTCTGTGTCTTTTAATTGGGGAATTTAAGCCTTTAACATTAAGAGTTGTTATTGAAAGGTGTTGATTTATTCCTAGCATTTTATTGGTTGTTTGGTTGTCTTAGGTGTCTTTTGTTCCTTGCTTTCTGATTTACTGTTTGGTTTCTTTGATTGTTGGTTCCTTAGGTTGTAGATAGTGTTTTTGTTAGCTTGTTTTCTCTTCATGAATGCCATTTTTATTATACTAGCGGGTTTAGATTTTTCTTAGGTTTTTATGGCAGTGGTAGTTATTTTTCAGGAACCAAACCCAGTACTCCCTTGAGGATTTCTTGTAAGGGTGGTCTTGTGGTAGTGAACTCCCGCAGTTTTTGTTTGTCTGAGAAATATACTATTTGCCCCTCATTTCGGAAGGATAGCCTTGCAGGGTAGAGTATTCTTGGCTGGCAATCTTTGTCTTTTAGTATTTTGAAAATATCATCCCATTCCTTTCTAGCTTTTAGGGTTTGTGATGAAAAGTCTGATGTTAACCTGATTGGGGCTCCCTTATAGGTGATTTGACGCTTCTCTCTTGCAGCTTTTAAGATTCTCTCTTTGTCTCTGAGTTTTGCCAATTTGACTATGACATGTCTTGGAGAAGGCCTTTTTGGGTTGAATACATTTGGAGATCGTTGAGCTTCCTGGATCTGAAGATCTGTGATTTTTCCTATACCTGGGAAGTTTTCTGCCACTATTTTGTTGAATATGTTTTCAATGGAATCTCCATTTTCCTCCCCTTCTGGAATACCCATGACTCGGATATTTGAGCGCTTGAGGTTGTCTGATATCTCTCTCAGATTTTCTTCCATGTCCTTGATTCTTTTTTCTTTCTTTTTGTCTGCTTGTGTTATTTCAAACAGCCCATCTTCAAGTTCAGAGGTTCTCTCTTCAACTTCGACAAGCCTGCTGGTTAAACTCTCCGTTGTGTTTTTTATTTCGCTGAATAACTTCTTCAGTTCAGCAAGTTCTGCTACATTTTTTTTCAGGACATTGATTTCCTTGTATATTTCCTCTTTCAGATCCTGTATACTTTTCCTCATTTCATCATGATGTCTAGCTGAGTTTTCTTGTATCTCATTCAGTTTCCTTAGAATTATCACTCGAAATTCCTTGTCAGTTATTTCAAGGGCTTCTTGTTCTATAGGATCTAGAGTATGAGATTTATTAACTTTTGGTGGTGTACTTTCTTGATTTTTTGTATTTCTGGTGTCTTTTTTTTGGTGTTTATTCATTGTGGCAGGGGGTTTCACAGTCCACCGGTTTGAGACTAATGACTAACTAGGATGTTGCTGTGGTTGCCAATTTGGTATGGCTCCCGCCGTGACTGCTCAGTTGGCCTCTAGTGTCTTGTGTGTGTGGTTTCCTCGGGTCTTGGGCTTCTCCGGGGATCCACCTTTCTGGTTAGCTTGTACTCTGCTGGGCTGGTGGATCACGCACCACAGGGTGTGTGATCTCTGTTGAGCTTTCACTTTCTGTACAGGACTTCTCCCCGTTCCGTGTGCTCTGGCCCAGGCTGTTAGATCGTGCAGTGGCGACCCCACCGGGTGTGTGGTTTCTGTCGAGTCTCCGCCTCCCTGGCCGCACGTCTCCCCCCTCTGTGCACACTGTGCTGGGCTGGGGTGTGTCTTCTGCACCCCTCGTCTATCAGCTGGGCCTTCAAGACCCTGCTCAGCACCGCCTCGCCCAGGAAGTCTACCAGGTTTCTGCTAGGCACAGACGACCGGTCTCTCTGGGTGCCTTTGTAGCACTGTGTAGATCTTTCTTGGGTCTTGTTCACCTTTGTATCCCCCCGGTATAAACCGAGTCTAGTGCCCGCCTGCAGCCTGCTCTCCGGCAGGTTCTAGCGGACCTGGGAACTCTCCTACCACACTATTCCCAACCAGAAATTCGTTAGGCTTTTTTCCAAACTGGTGGTCGCAGAGATGGTATCTGCCTCCCAGTAACAGGAAGTTTACCGGGCCGGAGTCCAGGGTGTGGTGGAGTGACAGTCGGCCCGCCCGTATTTCCTAGCCCTCCCAACACTGGTTGGGATGCCCCACACCCCCAGCCCCGCCAGAGAACCGCGGAGGGAGTGGGAGAGGAGGCTGGCCCGCAGGGTCCGGAAAGCCCCGCGCCAGGCCAAGCAAATGGGCTCAGTGATGGCCGATCAGGGCGGAGCTGCCCGCACCTGGGAAAATGGAGGCAGCACTGGGGCAGTGAGTGGCCTGGTGGTGCAGGCGGGAGCCGGGTGGGCAACCACCCCCCGAACAGAGCTGTGCCAGGGATCACTCACAGTGCTGTGCCAGGTCGGGCGCTCGCTCTGTCTCTGGTTTGTTGCCTTCCGTGTTCTCGGCGCTGCCGCCTCGGGCTGTTCAGTCGCGGCGCCACTCGGGCGCTCCCAGGAATCTTCTTTAATGCCGGCCTGAAACCTCGAATCCTGAATAGGGCAGCTGGCCGCCTTCAGTGCGGCCCCAGCCTCCGGGATCCTGGCTGCATCCACAGCAGCCCTGGCGCCGTGTTCCCTGTTTCAAGACTCGCTTTTGCAGCTAAGAATCAGTTCTTTTCCTGCTCCACACTTCAAAGCTGTTGCCGGTAAATGAGGCAGCCTCTCCTGCCGGGGGCAAAGTGGCGTTGAGCCCCCACGACCGGCCAGCAGCAGCAGTCCTCCCTTAAGAGATGGCCAGAGGAAGGTCCACAAGTTTCCCGGCTGCCTGAGGCCCAGTGGCCACCTTTTCCACCTCAGCTACTCCGCGCCAGCCGCCGCAGCCGCCGCCATCTTGACACTCTAACTATTTGAAATTTTTTTAATTTGGTTTTTTAAACAAGAATATGAACGATGTCCATGTTTGCAGATGATATGATCCTATATAAATGATTTCAGCAAAGTTTCAGGATACAAAATCAACATGCAAAAATACTATCAGTAGTATTTTTATACTCCAACAATGAGCTAGCAGAAAAAGAAATCAAGAAAGCTAGCCCATTTACAATAGTCACCAAAAAAAAAAATACCTATGAATAAAGTTAAGCAGGAATGTGAAAAATCTCTGTGATCAGAACTACAAATAACTGTTGAGAGAAATTAAAGAGGACACAAGAAGATGGAAAGATATCCCATGCTCTTGGATTGGAAGAATTAACATTCTTGTAATTAACATTCAGTATGAAAATGTCCATACTGCCCAAAGTGACCTACAGATTAAACACAATCCCCATGAAAACACCAATGACATTCTTCACAGAAATGGGAAAAAAAAAAATTCTAACAATTCATATGGAATAACAAATGAACACAAATAGCCAAAGCAATTCCGAGCAAAAAAATAAAGCCAGAGGCATAACACCACCAGACTTCATACTACAAAGCTATAGTAACCAAAACAGAATGGTACTGGCATAAAAACAGACATACAGACCAATGGGACAGAATAGAGAAGCCAGAAATCAACCCATACACCTACAGCCATCTGATCTTCAACAAAGGCACCAAGAACACACACTGGGGAAGAGATGCCTCTTCAATAAATGGTGCTTAGAAAATTAGACATCCATATGTAAAAGAATGAAACTAGACCCATACCTCTCTCCATATACCAAGATCAACTCAAAATGGACTGAAAAATTAAATATACATCCCGAAGCAATAAAACTTCAAAAAGAAAACATAGACGAAACACTTCAGGAAGTAGGATTGGGCATAGACTTTATGAATACGACCGCAAAAGCACGGGTAACCAAAGGAAAAATAAACAAATGGGATTATATCAAACTAAAAAGCTTCTGCATAGCAAAAGTACCAATTAACAGAGTGAAAAGACAACCAACAGAGTGGGAGAAAATATTTGCGACATATGCATCTGACAAAGGATTAATATCCAGAATAAACAAGGAACTCAAACAACTCAACAGCAAAATAAAAGCAACCCAAGTAAAAAATGGGCAAAGGAGCTGAATAGGCATTACTCAAAGGAAGATATACAAATGGCCAACACGGGCATGAAAAAATGTTCAACATCACTCACCATTTGAGAAATGCAAATCAAAACCACTTTGAGATATCATCTCACTCCAGTTGGTATGGCTAATATCCAAAAGACTGAGAAGAATAAATCCTGGCAAAGATGCAGAGAAAAGGGAACCCTCCTCCACTGTTGGTGGAACTGCAAAATGGTGCAGCCTTTATGGAAAATGCTATGGAGTTTCCTCAAACAATTACAGATATATTTACCATATGACCCAGCTATCCCACTGCTGGGTATATATATGCAAAGGAATGGAAATCATTATGTCAAAAGGATACCTGTACTCCCATGTTTATTGCAATGTTACTTACAATAACCAAGAGTTGGAACCAGCCTAAATGCCCATCATTGGATGAGTGGATAAGGAAAATGTGGAATATCTACACAATGGAATACTATTCTGCTGTAAAAAAAGAATGAAAACTACCATTCACAGCAACATGGATGGACTTAAAAAAAAATTATATTAAGTGCAATAAGCCAGGCACAGAAAGAGAAATACCACATGTTCTCACTTACAGGTAGGAGCTAATAAAAATAAATAAATAAATATACAAACAAATAAACAGGGAAAGAAAAAACACAACAATCACAATAATTCCTTGAACTTGTTAAGATAAGTGAACAGATATGATTGAACTTCTTGTTAAGATAAGTGAACAGATTGACTGGGGGGAGGGAGCAGAGGGAGAGGGAGAGGGAAAAGCAGGAATTGGTAAAGGGACACAAAAATCAACTACACTGTATATTGATAAATTTAAAAATTTTAAAAATTATTTAAAATATTGAATCAAATCTTAACATTTCAATTAAAAAAAGATGATTCAATTATTTTTACATCACCAAATTGATCTAGATTAAAAGGAAGGGCATAGAGTAATCCAAAACAAGCCAATAATTAATGTTAATAAATATGGAATTCTTTAAGAAAAAGTCTGGTTATGAAGACCTAAAAATCCATTATTTTTTTTAGTAAATTATGAATGAATTTATCTCTTTATAAATTATGAATCAAATATGTTTCTATATAGTAGTTATGCAAAAAAAGGAATGGCATTTAATGACTGCCAAGTGCAAAATTCAGATAATTACTGGAGTATTAGTGGGTTCTAGTAAAAAAAAGTGCTCAAATGATTAGAACAAAAATTCATGCATATTTTGTTTTTGATTTGGATGCTTTTTTGTTCCAGATATATTTCACAACTATACTAATGTAAATATTCTTCTTCATATGTTTTAAAATTGATGACCACTTATGTAATTCTATGTAATTCTTAATAGGTTTCTAAAGATTTTGAATTAAATACACATACAAATGTTTGCCTAAGCAGAGCTTAAGCTGTTTGTTATTTTATCTTAAATACAGACAATACTGTTCATCTTCTAGTATATAATTACTCATTGCAACACTCAAATAATTTATAGTCACTCTGGTAGATAGGTAAGGTCTTTATTGCATATGACTCATTGTTACTACAGAATAGCCTCAAGCACTACTAAATTATCTAAATATTATAATCCATACAGTATTCCACATGGTCATGGTGATCCTAAGACTATTGTGTGACACAATTTAAATAAATAATTAGTAGAGAGTTTTTCAAAAAGAATATCTAGCTATTTATCGGAGTACATTTTAAAGCCTCACTAGTAAGAGAACAGTTTTTTAACTATAAAAGACTGAACTCAAATACTTCCTGTCAGATCATTTGAAAATCTCACTGGAAAAAATAAAATATTTCCTTGGAAATTAAATAATCCATTCAGTAATGCATTGCTATTTACTTTTTCTTGAGTGCTTTATATTCAGCACTTTCTATATTTCAAATTTCGACAATTGCTCATTTGTTAGAGAGTGTAATAAATTAGTATCATAATTACCCATAATGAAATGCTGTAACTTTTTAATCATATGATTTAAAAAAAATGTGTATTACCCAATAAATTAGAACACTTGAAAATGCAAGCATCAGTAAGTTTTCTTTATTAGAATCTAAGCTGCCTCCTCGGGGCTAGAATTTGTTCTGATACCATATATATTATTCCTCCCCACCCCCAGTTGGAGGGAATGAATAACAGAGATTTTAAAGTTCAAAATTTTGTGCTGTTAATCACTCCTTGTTCTTTTATATTCACAGGCAGAGTTACATAATCTTTGTCTTATTATCTGTCTTGTCTCTCAGTTCTTTGGGCTAGGAATACAAAAGAACAAAGAGACACTTTATCCTGAGAAGAAGGATAATCACATTTGTGTTTATTAGGAAAGACTGCTCTAGTTGTAGCATCGGAGGGCAAGAAGACTGCTTCCTGTTCATAATATCTAAAGGGTACTGGTGAGGATATCAAGCACCTATATGTAGTAGCTTCTAATGAAAGTTGTTTCCCTTCCTATTGCTCATATTAGTCAATCATTACTAAACTAGATGACAGCTCCTGAATTATATGAACTAGTAGATGCTTATCAGTGAGTGAGTTACTATTTTCAACTAATATAAGCATATTTTGAGTGAGGGCTTCTATAGGTGTAATACTATATAGTTAGAATAAATAGCCTTCTTGTGAACAAGATCAATTTGATTGCAGGTGAGCAGGGGCAAAGGATATTCGGGTGTCAACTGCTCCTATTGTATCACATCATATAAGTTATTTGCCACTGTAAGTGACTTAGACATTGTCTAGCGATAAAACTGCAAATCTGCAGTTGAAATGTTACCAGCACGTTCTTCTTTATCCTGGACAGATAAAAAATGAACTCATTAGGTTTAAAATATTTTAAGATTAATAGCAATGTTTGGTATTATGGAGAATACATTGTGGTTTTGTAAGGCGCTTAATTAATTTTATAGTTTTCAATAAAATTCTATATAATGTGCCACCCATTGTATAGTGTGTAGTAAATCTCCATTATTCATATGATGTCAAGGTTAAATAATTGATATCAATTGGTGACAGTTCCATGTTTACAATGGTGATTCTAGAACTATGTGACAAGGGTGACTATGTTGTTCTTTTACTTTTTTAAATTCCTTTTATGATGTTTGACAGAAACAATAGTGCTAGACATCTGTAATTAACAATAATTTAATGTATATTCTCAAATTGCTAGGAGAGGAGATCAAATGTTCTCATTACAAAAAGATGATAAAGTTTTATGATGATGAATATGCTAATCACCCCAATTCGATCATCACACATTGTATACACATACTGAAATATAACTGTGTACCTCATAAGTCTGTACAATCAATATATTTCTATTAAAAAATAAATTCCTTTAAAAATAGAAAATATAAAATAAATAAAAATAACCAAAGCAGTAAGCAATATCTCTGCTCATATATTATATATTAACTAGAATCAATTTTTCTTCAAAAAGAATATATTTGAGATGATTATTAAAACTGTCATGATTGCTGGTTTGTTTGGGTATAAATATGTATTAAAGTATAAATATGATATTACATATATATTATTTTTAAATCTATTTTTATTTTACCTGAACTCAGCTCTTTGTGAAGTAAAAACAAAACTCTGTAATTTCTGTATGAAGGACTGCAGTTTCATTGTGAGAGTTCTGTACAGGCTTTGAGGGCAAAGCAGTTATTGACCAGTGTTAATGGTATTCCTGATGACAACGCCTGAGTTAGGGAACATAAATTTTTGTGGCACTAATTTCAACAATTGTGTAATTTTCTCTAGCACCCCTCAGCAAATCAGATTTAAGAGCTTAATTATATTAACAAGGAACAATGTAATCAATTAACTGTACATGTAAATAAAATGAATTCAGCTCTAATTGAGTCACTTCTCTGCTTCAGTATCTGTTTTGCTCTCTACTGCCTGCAGAATAAAATGTTAAGTCCTTAGCATGATATTCAATGGACACACCCCATCCCCTTAAAAATATTTTCCTTCATCCCATTCCTCTCTTAGCAATGATTATTTTCCATTTTGCTTGCCACCCTGCAACTGAATGGAACTACTCAAACTTCATGGAGAACACATTGTTTTCTAGCCTTTATGCCTTTACTCAGTTTTTCTCTTCCTCTAACCTCCTCTCTTTTATATTATTATGACATCATAATTGATTTCACCAGATAAAAGGAAATCCCCACTGTTCTGAAAGTTTTAAGATTATTATTGTCACTCAAAGCGGTATGTCTTCTCCAAACTAATAACCATAAATCCTCCCCTAGGCATAAAGCAAACTACTAGGCCATTTTACATCTTATTTAACAAGTGATTAAACAGAGGATCAAAGTGATTTTATTATTTGTCAACTTCACTGTGGTTTTATACTATGTCAAGTAGTGCAGCAGGAACTACATTTTTCATAATTTTTTTTACTATGTTAAGAGTTGAGGGTGAGCTTCAAGATAGATTTGTGATAACAGGGACTGGTTTATGCTCCTGTCATACACAGCTAACTAACCAGATAAAATATATAAAACAACACTATTCAGACTTTGAACAATAGACTTTGTGAGACAGTAATCTCCGAGAGAAGGGGAAGCATGACGTGAGCTCCACAGTTGCCCCAGCTAAACTCCTGAGGAGAATTTCAGGCTATAGCTCAGAGAGAGGGGACTCAATAGTGCCTAGCAGTCTCCTTGAGCTTAGGTCACAGAGGTGAAAATCAGGGTACTCAAGGTAGCTAGAATTTGCAGCACAGACTACCAGAGAAAAAAGAGCTACAAAGAGAGAGAGAAAAGAACTCTGGAAATGTGCAAAGGGGTCCACTTGTGTCTTCAACATAGTGATGATCAATGTATTTGTATAAATTAACTACATGAAGCAGAGAAAGAAAAAAACAGATTTGGTGGAACAATCGACAAAGCTTATACAGGGCTTATTATTATAGGTTTTGTTTTCCATCAGCCAGAGTAAAACAAAAACAAAAGCAAAAAAAAAAAAAAACTTCCTAACATTTGGAATAGCACATTCAGAAGGGCATTGCCTCAATAAAGGGTCAAAATTAGCTCTAGATAAAAGGATGCTTTAATACATATTGAAAGCAAGACTTAAAAGGATAAAATTCTTTTCAAGTAACAATTGCATTCTAGACAAAAGCTCAGGAATATTTCAAAGAATTAAAAAAAAAAAAATTCCAATTCTCAATAAGGTAAATGCTATAGGCTTCCTCCTCCCCAAATTTATTTGTTAAAACCGAATACCCAATGTGATGACATTTGGAGGTGAGGCCTTTGGGAAGTGAATGGGACCTTTTATAAGGGAAGTGAATGTCCTTTTAAAAGGGACCAAAAGGAGCTCTCTTACTGTCTTCAGCCGTGTGAGGACACAGTGAGAAGACAGCCAGCTATCAACCGTGAAGTGGGACCTCATCAGACACTAAATCTGCTGACACCTTGATCTTGGACTTCCCAACCACAGAACAGTGAGAAATAAATATTTGTTGCATACTTTGTTATAGCAGCTCAAACAGACTGAGATAGTAGATTTCACAGTATCTGTCATCCACTCACAATAAACATGCATAAAAAGGGCTGGAAGATACAATTCATGATGAAGAGAAAAGTTGGTTAATAGCAACTTACCCAGAAATAACTCAGGTGATAGAATAATTAAATGACTAATTAGTACAAGTAGAATTAGACAAGGCTTTAAAAGTTATTATAAAAACTGTATTTTATATTTTTTAAAAGGTAAAGGAATGCTTGAGCATGTTAAAGAAACATGGAAGATATAAAAAGTACCCAACTTGAAGTTCCAAAGATGAAAATTCATTGACTGGGAAGAAAAATCCATTGGCTGGGTTTAGGAACAGATAAGATACCAAAGAAGAAAAGATTGGTGAACTTGAAAACATAACAACAGAAAATATCCAAAATAAAAGGAAAAAGAGATTGAAAAAAAAATAGAATGTGGTAGTTTAAAAATATGAGCATGACATGTGATTATTCTCCCTTCAAAAAAATGGGGCTTAATTCCCCTCTCCCTGAGTGCAGCCTGTACTTAACAACTTGATCCTAATGACTGGAATATGGCAGAAGTTATGAAGCGTGAGTTCGAAGACTAGACCATAAAAGGCATTATGGCTTCCTCCTTGCTCTCACTCCTGCTTCACTTTCTCTGTGGGAAACTATCTACCTTGTCATAAAGACACTAAAATAGCCCTATGGCAAGGAATACATGACAAGGAATTGAGACCTTCTACCCAAACCAGCACTTTCCAGATAAATAAGTGAGCCACCTCAGAAGTCACCATTCAGCCCCACTCAAGTTTTATGATGACTGAATCTCAGCCAACGTATTGACTGCAACCTCATGAATCAGAGCCACCTAGCTAAGCTGCTTACAGTTTCCTGATCCCCAGTAATTTGGATTTTACCTCGTTTTGAGCACTGAATATTTTTATATTCTCATAAATATCCTTTTTCTAGGATGCAATTAAATTACTCAAAACAGTCTGTCCTTTCAGATTTTACTTTTGAAATTTGTTAGGTAGAAGCACAAAAGTCCCCAATCACTTTCAGGGTTTCTTATTTTCCAAGACTCTCTTGACTATTATACCCATTGACCTATGAATTATGAACTTTCCCAGAGTGGCTAGGGAAAATAGGCACTATTCCTAGACCTGTGTGAGCTCCAGAAATTATTCACTGTAACCCTTCAAGGTGGTTCTTATAACAGCATTTTTGGGAAGTGTTTTTACATACATGTCCTGTCCGTACTGTGCTAAATATTGGAGGGGGAAACCCTGCAGATCTCTGGAGTTTCTTTCTGTGTAGCTCTCTCCACTCTGATACTCTGTCCTATTAACTCTAGACACCTTGATTTCCTCATCTCTGCCTTTTAAACAAGTAATCCTCTGAGATCTGCCAGAGTTTTCCCTCCCTGTACTGTGGGAACTCACTGAAGGCGGTAATCTTGGTTAATTGTGGGGCTCACCTGATTTGTTTTTCATCTCTCTGTAATGACTCAAGTGTAATTATTTCACACATATTTTCCAGTTTTTCACTTTTTGTAGGTAGTCTCTTTCTCTTTACCTTAGTAAGAAGTGAAAATCCTCTCATATCACTTAACGCAACCGAAATCATAGACGAAAAGTTTCTCTCCATAAAGAAATCTCTAGGCCTAGATTACATCACTGGCAAATTTTATCAAATACTGAGAGAAGAAATAATACCAGTGTTTCATAAACTATTTTTTAAAAAGAAAGAAATGTCCTTTAAAGCCTTTTATGAGTCCAGCATTGCCCTGACACCCAAACCAGAGAAAAACCTCAAGTAAGAGAAGACATCACACCAATATCCTTTTTTTCTGTTGACCCCCAAATTATTAACATAACACCAGCCTATCAATGAAGTAATATAAAAATGATAATACTTCATAACCAAATGAGATTTATGCCAATCATAAAAGATTATTTTTATATTGAAAAAATAACCTTATAAAATATATGGGTACTTCAAAACTTTAACATAATAAAGAAAAACAATCATATTTATTGCAACGTGTGCAAAAGCACTTGACAATGTTCAACAGCTATTCATTATAAAAACTAGGAATATAAGGGAACTTGGTAAACCCGATAAATTGTATACACTAAAAACCTAGAGCTAACATTAGTGGTGAAAGACAGAATCCTGACCTGCCTCCCAACACCCCCTACTGGGCAAAAAGCAATGATGTCTTATCATTACATGAGAGAGCCAGTGCAATACAGCAAGAAAAAATATAAATGGCTTAGAGATTAGAAAAGAAGATGTAAAACTTTCTCCACATGCAGTTATGATTGGCTATGTGGTCAATACCAAGGAATCCACATAAAAGCTGCTAGAATTATTCAGTGAATTTAGAAAATTTTACAAAAACACTGTTAAAAAATAATTGTCTATATATTAACAATAAAAATTAAAATTAAATGAATATGCCATTTATAATATAAAAAATAATATGGAAAATGTTTTCAAAAAATATTTAGGACCCTCATAATAAAAGCTACAGAGGACAGTTAAGGAATAAATGAATAAATAGAAAAAATATTTCAAGTCCATGCATTAGAAAATACAAAATTGGTAATATGTTGGTTCCCCCTAAATTTATCCACATTTTTGGTTCAATCAAGTCAAAATCAAAATATCAAGACTTTTTACAATAATTGAAAATCTGGTTCTAAAAGTTTTGTGAAAATACAAAGGTCTAAGGATAGTAAAAATATTTTTTAAAATACCAAACATGGAGGTGACTTCCTGATTTTATGTCCTAGCACATAGCCATACTTATTCAAAAGAATGTGGTATTGTCATAAAGACAATCGTAATGAATGAAACAGAATGATGTCCAAAATTATATCGATCCTCATATGATCAATTGATTTTCTTCAACAATGGTGTCAAAGTAACTGAATGAGGAAAGGATAGTCTTATCAAAAAATGGTGCTAAAATAATTGCCTATTTTAACACACACACAAAAAAAGAGAGAAAAAAATCATTGACCCTTATTTAAAACCAAGTACAAAAGTCCATACAAAATGTATCATACATTTGAATATAAGAGCTAGTATTATAACCTTACTGGGAGAGAGAATAGGGAAAATCTTTGCAACATTGTATTAGGCAAAGATTCCTTAAGTAGAACACAGAAAACATAAATGATGAAATTTTTAAAAAGAAATTAAATTTAAAAGAATAAATTACACTCTATTAAAGTTAAAAAATACCTTTTTACTCTTCAAAAATGCTGTTAAGGAAATAAAAAGGCATCAAAAGATGGAAGAAATATGTGGAAACATGTATTTGATAAAGGAATTACATCCAGGATGTATAAAGAAATGTTACAAATCAATTATTACAAAGCATATAGCTTGATTAAAAATCATCAAAAGATTTGAATATAGATACCTTGCCAAAGAAGAAAAATAAATAGTAAAAAATTCTAAAAGGCTCAACATCTTTAGTCAGTAGCAAAACACATATTGTAATAAAATAATGCACCATTACACACCCATAAAAATGGCTAAAATATAAAAGCCTGGCAATATAATGCCTTGGTAAAGATTTGGAGAACCTGGGATTCTCATACATTGCTAATGAGCATGTAAAGTATTATAGTTACTTTGGAAATTGTTTCTTAGTTTCGTACAAAATAATACATTTGCGTGTATATACACTTACAGCATGACCCAGCAATCTCCCTCTTAAACATTTACCCACGAAGTAAAGAAAAAGTAAGCATACATTTACACAAAATTATACCTGAATGTTTGCAGCAGCTTTATTCATAACAGTCACACCTAGAAAGTGCAAATATTATGAACAACGCATAAATTGTGGCATATCTACACAATGAAGCTACTATTGATACATGCAACAACATGAACTAAAGCAAAAAACAAAAATGATGGTAATTGAACATCCAAACACAAATGATAACATTTTATTATTTTATTCATTTGAAATTCTCAAAAAGGCAAGTCTGCAATGATAGAAAAAAGATCTGTGGATGTCAGGGCACTGGGGTGTATGGAGATGGTCTACTGCAAGGGAGCAAAAGGTAACTTTTTTATTTTTTTTTGTCTCTTTCGTGACCGGCACTCAGCCAGTGAGTGCACCGGCCATTCCTATATAGGATCCGAACCCGCGGCAGGAGCGTCGCTGCACTCCCAGCGCCGCACTCTCCCAAGTGCGCCATGGGCTCGGCCCCAAAAGGTAACTTTTTGAGATGATAAAAAATACTGATTGTGATGGTTGATAAAGGACTGCATACATTTGTCAAAACTCATAGAACTGTATACTATTTTATGTAAATTATTCTTCAATAAAACTGATTAATAATTATACAAAGACAAAGCTCCGGAACATTTTAAAAGAACACATTTCCATAATGCTCTACCACTACAAAGCCACAGTGATCATAACTAAAAATATGGACGCTCCCAAGTAGTCTTGAGAATCCTGAGAAAGCAAAATGTGGGGAGTATAAATTGCTAGAAACACTTTGGAAGTCTCTTTGGATAGTATGTACTAAAGCTGAGCATGTTCATATCTTTGATCCAACAATTCCATTCTGTTGGTACATACCCAACAGAAATGCTTAGGTATATTCATTACTAGTGCTGTACATATAATAGGTCCAAATTACCATCAACATTTTAGTGGATAATAAACTATATTATAGACAAATAATGAAAAGTTAAGCAAGAATTAGAAATAATAATTTCTAACTACACAGAACAATATGAATGAGTTTTACAACATACTGCAGAGCAAAGGAAGCTGGATACAATTGAGTACATGGAGTATGATTCCATTTTTACAAAGTTACGAATTAGGCAAATTAATCTATATTATTAAAACACAAGATAGTGGTGATATTTTTAGAGCGGGGTTATGTAATCAGTGGATGGGAACATGAGGGACACCTGGAATA
Source organism: Cynocephalus volans (assembly GCF_027409185.1). NCBI lineage: Eukaryota > Metazoa > Chordata > Mammalia > Dermoptera > Cynocephalidae > Cynocephalus > Cynocephalus volans. Next base: position 106,492,441 of record NC_084461.1, read on the forward strand.
CTAGTAGTATTTTGTTTCTTGATCTGAGTGCTAGTTACATGGTGTGTACATTTTTTCATTAAGCTGCACACTTGTGTGCATTTGTCTGTATGTATATTATTCTTTAATTTTCAAAAAGTACATAAAGAAACATAAATTCAATGGAAAGATTATTTATGAACATCATAGAATGGGATTGGAAGTAGGTCTGAAAGTGAATGGATAGATGAATGAAATCGTAAAATACAGGGAGAAAACCTGAATATACAATGCCTCCAATAGAGGAGTATAATTACTTTATGTTAAATAAAGTGCAAAACACAGAGAAGAAATCAGTAAACCTTCTAAAATATACCCCCCAAATGATTTTCATGACTATTAGTGAAAATTATTCCAGACAACTCTCTTCATATAAAGATATATTCAGGTAAGTCTTAGCATGAGTTTTCCAGGAAGGAGGAAGAGAAATAAGACCTTAAATGCACGTGGTTGATTCAGGAGATGCTGAAAATACATACCAGCAAGGGAGTGGGGAAATGAGACAGGGAAGGAAAGGCAGCTTATATATAGGAAATATTGTGAAACCAACACTGTGGATGAATGAAGCTCAATCTCTTGACTAATCTGTGGACAGAGTAAAACTCATGTCTCAAGCTTATCACACTAAGGAGTGAAAGATCTGGGATGATTATATATCAAGTTCCATCAAACATTTGTTGAAATCTGCTCTGGAAGATAATTATTCTGCAATACCTCCAGCCTGCTTTGCAAACAGGCAGAATGGTCTTCAAGGAGGTAAAGCCCTCAGAAAAAGAGAAAGTTACTGGCAGTTGGAAGTAGGACAATGTGCACTGAAATAGTAAGGCTAAAGGAATACGGCCAAGACACTGACAGCGTTTCCAAAGGATTTTTAAAAACCTATTAATATGTATATATTTCAATTTTAGAATAATTTGAAAAGAATTGATATTAATTCCTCTTTAAAGGTTTGGTAGAATTCAGCAGTAAAGCCATTCGATCCTGGGCTTTTCTTTGTTGGGAGACTGCAGATTACTGCTTCAATCTCATTGCTGGTTACTAGTCTGTTCAGGTTTTCTCTGTCTTCTTGGTTCAGTCTTGGTGTGCCCAGAAATTTATCTGTTTCCTCCAGGTTTCAAATTTGTTGGCACATAGGTATTTATAACAGTCTCTAATGATTCTTTGTATTTCTGTGGTATTGGTTGTAACGTCTCCTTTTTCATTTCTGATTTTTCTTATTTGGGTACTCTCTTTTCTTTTTGTAGTTAGCCTAGCTAATAGTTTGTCTATTTTGTTTATCTACTCAAAAATATACAACTTTTTATTTCATTGATCTTTTGCATCATTTTTGGGGTCTCTATATTATTTAGTTCTTCTCTGATCTTAATTATTTTTCTACTAATTTCTACTAATTTGGGTATTGGAAAGTTCTTGTTTTCTCTAGTTCTCTAAGGTACAGCATTAGGTTGTTTATTTGAAATCTTTCTGATCTTTTGGTATAAGCGTTTATTGCAATAAACTTACCTCATAATGCTACTTTTGCAGTATCCCATATGATATGTCTTTATTTCATTAGTTTCAAAATTTTGATAATCTTTCTTTATCAAAAACATTTCTGATAAATCTTTCAAAACAGTTGTTTGAACTGTGACTCCCATTTTTACTTCTTCAGTTTGACTTCAGTCTATACCCCAGGGCAATCTGGCATCTTGCCCTCATAAGGCTTGCGAAAATTACTAAATAATAGAACCCTGAGCTCACTTGCCCTTCACCAGCATTCATCCATGTCTATCTCTCTCTTTTCTAACCATGAACCTAGGGAAGCTAATCAGAATCTTGGGCATCTCCCATAGCTGCTTTTTATCCCCAGCCAGGCTCTAATCATCCCACATGCAGTCAGTTGCTACACCTTGTAATTTATCCCCTAAGTGTGCCTAGATCCCATGATCTTTTTTCCCCCCTATTTCCCTAACCATCATCCCAGTACCAGACTAAAGTATTAAAATGTGTTCCCTACTTGTCTCTCACACATAATCTGTAGAAACATTATTCTTGCAAATAAATAAATAAATAAATATAGATCTGATTCTGTCGTTCCCTGGCTTGCTTTGTGTATTTATTTATTTATTTTAGTTTTATTGTAACAAAGATGATTGCACATATCTGTGGGGTACAGAATTGAACATCAATACTTGTGCTCGATAATGTACACTGTCATTGCTGTTCATGGCCCTTTACTCATTCCTCCCTTCCCCCCCCCTTCCTGCTTCTAGTAACCTCAGTTGTCCTTTTGAAAGTTCACTGTATTATTGTGACTTTTGTATCTTTCTTTGTTTTATTTGTGTTTATTATTTTATCTCATACTTACAAGTTAGAACATACAGTATTTCTCTTTCTGTGCCTGGCTTATTTCACTTAATATGATTTTCGCTAAGTTCATCCATGTTGCTGCAAATGGCAATATTTCATTCTTTTTTATAGCTGAGTAGTATACCATGATGTATATATACCACATTTTCCTTATCCAGTCATCTGATGTTGGACATTTATTTTGGTTACAACTCTTGGCTATTGTAAATAAAGCTGCAGTAAACATGGGGGTGCAGGTATCTCTTCAAAGTGACACTTTCCATTCTTTTGGGTATATACTCAGCAGTGGAATTGATGGATTGTATTACTTCCATACCTGCAGGATAGTTAAACCTCTTGGATGTGGCTTGCAATGTTTTATGTAATCTGCCTCCTTCTTTAGATTCTCTATCCTCTGACTCATTCTCATTTTATTTACTTTGGGCAGACAAACTAACTTAGGTTTTTAAGCTGCTGTGCTTTTTGCCCTGGGCTTTACCTACATTGTCTTCTCCTCAAAGTGATATACTTGGCTCTGGAAGATCCTTTATGTGTTATCTCAGTGCAGAGCTCATGCTTTTATATTCAGAGCTGAGCACAGAATCTGGAAGGTGAACACATTACATGTCCAATTCTCAATAAACATTTATTTAATGAATTTTTTTGTCTAAAAATGTCATACAAGATTCTTACTAGGTGTTTCTTTACAGTTCTTATTTTATGTATTGCTTAGTCAATGTGTGGAATTTTCTTGCTGCAATTTTGTTGTTTGACCTTCTGGGTTGTCTTCTTCTTAGTATGTTTGTTATTTTTTTTTTTATTTATTTTTTTAATTTATTTATTTTTTTTGTTTTGTTTTGTTTTGTTTTTTTGTTTCTTTTTTGTTTGTTATTTTTAAATTTTATTTTGTCGATATACATTGTAGCTGATTAATGCTCCCCATCACCAAAACCTCCCTCCCTTCTCCCTCCCCCCTCCCCCCCAACAATGTCCTTTCTGTTTGTTTGTTGTATCAACTTCAAATAATTGTGGTTGTTATATCTTCTTCCCCTCCCCCCCGGTTTGTGTGTGTGTGTGTGTATGTGTGTGTGTGAATTTATATATTAATTTTTAGCTCCCTCCAATAAGTGAGAACATGTGGTATTTCTCTTTCTGTGCCTGACTTGTTTCACTTAATATAATTCTCTCAAGGTCCATCCATGTTGTTGCAAATGGCAGTATTTCATTCGTTTTTATAGCTGAGTAGTATTCCATTGTGTAGATGTACCACATTTTCCGTATCCACTCATCTGATGATGGGCATTTGGGCTGGTTCCAACTCTTGGCTATTGTAAAGAGTGCTGCGATGAACATTGGGGAACAGGTATACCTTCGACTTGATGATTTCCATTCCTCTGGGTATATTCCCAACAGTGGGATGGCTGGGTCGTATGGTAGATCTATTTGCAATTGTTTAAGGAACCTCCATACCCTTTTCCATAGAGGCTGCACCATTTTGCAGTCCCACCAACAATGTATGAGAGTTCCTTTTTCTCCGCAGCCTCGCCAGCATTTATCGTTCATAGTCTTTTGGATTTTAGCCATCCTAACTGGGGTTAGATGGTATCTCAATGTGGTTTTGATTTGCATTTCCCAGATGCTGAGTGATGTTGAGCATTTTTTCATATGTCTGTTGGCCATTTGGATATCTTCCTTAGAGAAATGCCTACTTAGCTCTTTTGCCCATTTTTTAATTGGGTTGCTTGTTTTCTTCTTGTAAAGTTGTTTGAGTTCCTTATATATTCTGGATATTAATCCTTTGTCAGATGTATATTTTGCAAATATTTTCTCCCACTCTGTTGGTTGTCTTTTAACTCTGTTAATTGTTTCTTTTGCTGTGCAGAAGCTTTTTAGTTTGATATAATCCCATTTGTTTATTTTTCCTTTGGTTGCCCGTGCTTTTGGGGTCGTATTCATGAAGTGTGTGCCCAGTCCTATTTCCTGAAGTGTTTCTCCTATGTTTTCTTTAAGAAGTTTTATTGTTTCAGGGTGTATATTTAAATCCTTAATCCATTTTGAGTTGATTTTAGTATATGGTGAGAGGTATGGATCTAGTTTCATTCTCCTGCATATCGATATCCAGTTATCCCAGCACCACTTGCTGAAGAGGCAGTCCCTTCCCCAGTGAATAGGCTTGGTGCCTTTGTCAAAGATCAGATGGCAGTAAGTGTGTGGGTTGATTTCTGGATTCTCTATTCTATTCCATTGATCAGTGTGTCTGTTTTTATGCCAGTACCATACTGTTTTGGTTATTATAGCTTTGTAGTATAGCTTAAAGTCAGGTAGTGTTATGCCTCCAGCTTTATTTTTTTTGCTCAGCATTGCTTTAGCTATTCGTGGTCTTTTATTGTTCCATATAAATGTCTGAATAGTTTTTTCCATTTCTGAGAAAAATGTCTTTGGAATTTTGATGGGGATTGCATTGAATTTGTATATCACTTTCGGTAGTATGGACATTTTCACTATGTTGATTCTTCCAATCCAAGAGCATGGAATATCTTTCCATCTTCTTGTATCCTCTCTAATTTCTCTCAGCAGTGCTTTGTAGTTCTCATTATAGAGATTTTTCACCTCCTTGGTTAACTCAATTCCTAAGTGTTTTATTTTTTTGGTGGCTATTGTAAATGGGCAGGCTTTCTTGATTTCTCCTTCTGCATGTTCACTATTGGAGAAAAGAAATGCTACTGATTTTTGTGTGTTGATTTTGTATCCTGCTACTGTGCTGAAATCATTTATCAATTCCAACAGTTTTTTTGTAGAGGTTTTAGGCTGTTCGATATATAGGATCATGTCATCTGCAAACAGGGACAGTTTGACTTCATCTTTTCCAATCTGGATGCCCTTTATTTCCTTCTCTTCTCTGATTGCTCTGGCTAGTACTTCCAACACTATGTTGAATAGGAGTGGTGAGAGTGGGCATCCTTGTCTAGTGCCTGTTCTTAAAGGAAAAGCTTTCAGCTTTTCCCCATTCAGGATGATATTGGCAGTGGGTTTGGCATATATGGCTTTAATTATGTTGAGATACTTTCCCTCTATACCTAACTTATAGACGGTCTTTGTCATGAATGAGTGCTGAACTTTATCAAATGCTTTTTCAGCATCTATAGAGATGATCATATGGTCCTTGTGTTTGAGTTTATTAATATGGTGTATCACATTTATTGATTTGCGTATGTTGAACCAACCTTGCATCCCTGGGATGAATCCCACTTGATCGTGATGAATAATTTTTCGTATGTGTTGCTGTATTCTGTTTGCTAGTATTTTAGTGAGGATTTTTGCATCTATATTCATCAAGGATATCGGCCTGTAGTTTTCTTTTTTGGTTATATCTTTACCTGGTTTTGGTATCAAGATGATGTTTGCTTCATAGAATGAGTTTGGGAGAGTTGCGTCCGTTTCAATCTTTTGGAATAGTTTGTAAAGAATCGGTGTCAATTCCTCTTTGAATGTTTGGTAAAATTCTGCTGTGAATCCATCTGGTCCTGGGCTTTTCTTTATTGGGAGCCTTCTGATAACAGCTTCAATCTCCTTTATTGTTATTGGTCTGTTCAAATTTTCTACGTCTTCACGGTTCAGTTTTGGGAGCTTGTGTGTGTCCAGAAATTTATCCATTCCCTCCAGATTTTCAAATTTGTTGGCGTATAGTTGTTTATAGTAGTCTCGAATGATTCCTTGTATTTCAGATGAATCAGTTGTAATATCGCCTTTTTCATTTCTAATTTTTGTTATTTGAGTCTTCTCTCTTCTTTTTTTTGTTAGCCATGCTAATGGTTTGTCAATTTTATTTATCTTTTCAAAAAACCAACTTTTTGATTCGTTGATCTTTTGAATTGTTTTTTGGTTTTCAATTTCATTCAGTTCTGCTCTGATCTTAATGATTTCTTTCCGTCTGCTAACTTTAGGACTGGATTGTTCTTGTTTTTCTAGTTCTTTAAGGTGAAGTGTTAGGTTGTTCACTTGCCATCTTTCCATTCTTCTGAAGTGAGCATTTAATGTGATAAATTTTCCCCTCAATACTGCTTTTGCAGTATCCCACAGGTTTTGGTATGATGTATCATTGTTTTCATTAGTTTCAATAAACTTTTTGATTTCCTGCTTGATTTCTTCTTGGACCCATATGTCATTAAGTAGAATGCTGTTTAATTTCCATGTGTTTGTATAGTTTCCAGAGTTTTGTTTGTTATTAATTTCTAGTTTTAATCCATTGTGGTCTGAGAAGATACATGGGATAATTCCAATTTTTTTGAATTTATTGAGACTTGATTTGTGACCTAATATGTGATCTATCCTGGAGAATGATCCATGTGCTGCTGAGAAGAATGAATATTCTGAGGTTGTTGGGTGGAATGTTCTGTAGATATCTGCCAATTCCAATTGGTCTAGAGTCTTGTTTAGATCTTGTGTTTCTCTACTGATTCTTTGCCTAGATGATCTGTCTAATATTGACAGTGGAGTGTTCAGGTCCCCTGCTATTATGGTATTAGTGTCTATTTCCTTCTTTAGGTCTAATAGAGTTTGTTTTATAAATCTGGCTGCTCCAACATTGGGTGCGTACATATTTATGATTGTTATGTCTTCTTGATGGATCAGTCCTTTTATCATTAAGTAGTGTCCCTCATTGTCTCTTTTTATGGTTTTTAGTTTAAAGTCTATTTTGTCAGATATAAGAATAGCCACTCCAGCTCGTTTTTCTTTTCTGTTTGCATGGTAAATCTTTTTCCATCCTTTCACTCTTAGTCTGTGTGAATCTTTATGGGTGAGGTGGGTCTCTTGTAGGCAGCATATAGTTGGGTCCTGCTTTTTGATCCAGTCAGCCAGTCTGTGTCTTTTAATTGGGGAATTTAAGCCTTTAACATTAAGAGTTGTTATTGAAAGGTGTTGATTTATTCCTAGCATTTTATTGGTTGTTTGGTTGTCTTAGGTGTCTTTTGTTCCTTGCTTTCTGATTTACTGTTTGGTTTCTTTGTTTGTTGGTTCCTTAGGTTGTAGATAGTGTTTTTGTTAGCTTGTTTTCTCTTCATGAATGCCATTTTTATTGTACTAGCGGGTTTAGATTTTTCTTAGGTTTTTATGGCAGTGGTAGTTATTTTTCAGGAACCAAACCCAGTACTCCCTTGAGGATTTCTTGTAAGGGTGGTCTTGTGGTAGTGAACTCCCGCAGTTTTTGTTTGTCTGAGAAATATACTATTTGCCCCTCATTTCGGAAGGATAGCCTTGCAGGGTAGAGTATTCTTGGCTGGCAATCTTTGTCTTTTAGTATTTTGAAAATATCATCCCATTCCTTTCTAGCTTTTAGGGTTTGTGATGAAAAGTCTGATGTTAACCTGATTGGGGCTCCCTTATAGGTGATTTGACGCTTCTCTCTTGCAGCTTTTAAGATTCTCTCTTTGTCTCTGAGTTTTGCCAATTTGACTATGACATGTCTTGGAGAAGGCCTTTTTGGGTTGAATACGTTTGGAGATTGTTGAGCTTCCTGGATCTGAAGATCTGTGATTTTTCCTATACCTGGGAAGTTTTCTGCCACTATTTTGTTGAATATGTTTTCAATGGAATCTCCATTTTCCTCCCCTTCTGGAATACCCATGACTCGGATATTTGAGCGCTTGAGGTTGTCTGATATCTCTCTCACATTTTCTTCCATGTCCTTGATTCTTTTTTCTTTCTTTTTGTCTGCTTGTGTTATTTCAAACAGCCCATCTTCAAGTTCAGAGGTTCTCTCTTCAACTTCGACAAGCCTGCTGGTTAAACTCTCCGTTGTGTTTTTTATTTCGCTGAATAACTTCTTCAGTTCAGCAAGTTCTGCTACATTTTTTTTCAGGACATTGATTTCCTTGTATATTTCCTCTTTCAGATCCTGTATACTTTTCCTCATTTCATCATGATGTCTAGCTGAGTTTTCTTGTATCTCATTCAGTTTCCTTAGAATTATCACTCGAAATTCCTTGTCAGTTATTTCAAGGGCTTCTTGTTCTATAGGATCTAGAGTATGAGATTTATTAACTTTTGGTGGTGTACTTTCTTGATTTTTTGTATTTCTGGTGTCTTTTTTTTGGTGTTTATTCATTGTGGCAGGGGGTTTCACAGTCCACTGGTTTGAGACTAATGACTAACTAGGATGTTGCTGTGGTTGCCAATTTCATATGGCTCCCGCCGTGACTGCTCAGTTGGCCTCTAGTGTCTTGTGTGTGTGGTTGCCTCGGGTCTTGGGCTTCTCCGGGGATCCACCTTTCTGGTCAGCTTGTACTCTGCTGGGCTGGTGGATCACGTACCACAGGGTGTGTGATCTCTGTTGAGCTTTCACTTTTTGTACAGGACTTCTCCCCGTTCCGTGTGCTCTGGCCCAGGCTGTTAGATCGTGCAGTGGCGACCCCACCGGGTGTGTGGTTTCTGTCGAGTCTCCGCCTCCCTGGCCGCACATCTCCCCCCTCTGTGCACACTGTGCTGGGCTGGGGTGTGTCTTCTGCACCCCTCGTCTATCAGCTGGGCCTTCAAGACCCTGCTCAGCACCGCCTCGCCCAGGAAGTCTACCAGGTTTCTGCTAGGCACAGACGACCGGTCTCTCTGGGTGCCTTTGTAGCACTGTGTAGATCTTTCTCGGGTCTTGTTCACCTTTGTATCCCCCCGGTATAAACCGAGACTAGTGCCCGCCTGCAGCCTGCTCTCCGGCAGGTTCAAGCGGACCTGGGAACTCTCCTACCACACTATTGCCAACCAGAAATTCGTTAGGCTTTTTTCCAAACTGGTGGTCGCAGAGATGGTATCTGCTTCCCAGTAACAGGAAGTTTACCGGGCCGGAGTCCAGGGTGTGGTGGAGTGACAGTCGGCCCGCCCGTACTTCCTAGCCCTCCCAACACTGGTCGGGACGCCCCACACCCCCAGCCCCGCCAGAAAACCGCGGATGGAGTGGGAGAGGAGGCCGGCCCGCAGGGTCCGGAAAGCCCCGCGCCAGGCCAAGCAAATGGGCTCAGTGATGGCCTAGCAGGGCGGAGCTGCCCGCACCTGGGAAAATGGAGGCAGCACCGGGGCAGTGAGTGGCCTGGTGGTGCAGGCGGGAGCCGCGTGGGCATCCACCCCCCGAACAGAGCTGTGCCAGGGATCACTCACAGTGCTGTGCCAGGTCGGGCGCTCACTCTGTCTCTGGTTTGTTGCCTTCCGTTTTCTCGGCGCTGCCGCCTCGGGCTGTTCAGTCGCGGCGCCGCTCGGGCACTCCCAGGAATCTTCTTTAATGCCGGCCTGAAACCTCGAATCCTGAATAGGGCAGCTGGCCGCCTTCAGCGCGGCCCCAGCCTCCGGGATCCTGGCTGCATCCACAGCAGCCCTGGCGCCGTGTTCCCTGTTTCAAGACTCGCTTTTGCAGCTAAGAATCAGTTCTTTTCCTGCTCCACACTTCAAAGCTGTTGCCTGTAAATGAGGCAGCCTCTCCTGCTGGGGGCAAAGTGGCGTTGAGCCCCCACGACCGGCCAGCAGCAGCAGTCCTCCCTTAAGAGATGGCCAGAGGAAGGTCCACAAGTTTCCCGGCTGCCTGAGGCCCAGTGGCCACCTTTTCCACCTCAGCTACTCCGCGCCAGCCGCCGCAGCCGTCGCCATCTTGAAACTCCCTTCTTAGTATGTTTAACATTTATAAATACAGTTTGTATCTGTAGGTTCCATGTCCATGCATTCAACTAACCTCAGATCTAAAATATCAGGGGAAAAAAAATGAATGGTTGCATCTGTAGTAACATGTAAAGACATTATTATGGCCATTATTCTTTAATCAGTACAGTAATAACAACTATATACATAGAATTAGCATTGTATTAGGTATTATAAGTAATCTAGAGACTATTTAAAGTATATAGGAGGATGTGTATTGGTTATATGTAAATACCATGTTTTATATTAGGGACTTCAGTATAAGTAGATTTTAGTCCAAGAGGTCCCAGAACCAATCCCCCATGGATACAGAGGGACAACTATACCATTGCTGCTATTACTACTAATCATAAATAGCAAACAGTACTAATAATAGTAATACTAATATCATCTAACATTCATTGAGCACTTATTTTGTGCCAAACACAGTTCTGAGCACTCTGAAGAGAATAACTAACTTGATGCTCACAACTCCATGAGGTAACTGGATTTTAGGTATGATAGCACTGACATGTGGCTAGGCTATCCAATTTAACCAACCTCAAGCCAAACCAAAAGCCACTGTGCCATTAAATTTTTATGTGTGCCTCATAAGCAAACAATTTTTTTCTAAACAGAATTTAGGAAATTTTAATTTCATATGTTATCACTGTCATTTGCACTATATCTGGTCTTTCTTTGGTCATCTTTCAAGCTTTCTGGGGTTTTTTTTAAATGCTTTTCTACTCTTTATAATAAAAAAATAATGGAAAATTCAGTATATCATTTATGCATTAAAATACCACAAAATATAAAATAGCTAAAGATAAGCAGTTATAAATTCAATGGTATTTAAACCACAATTTTACTGTGACATTTTAATCATTTCTTGTCTTCAATGTGAAGTCTATAAAATATTTTATATTTATATATATAAACTTATATTTTATATAATTATCATTATTATTAGTGGTAGTTAATTTGTCATTAAATTTTATAAACAAAATGAAGATAATCTTTCTTCTTTTCTAAATCAAAGCTACTATCTATAAATAACAAAAAATATATTCAAACACTATGAAAACTTCCATAACTTGCAAACAATATAAATTATATTTTATCACAATATGATGGTACTATAATTTAATTTTAAATAGTAACCAAAGGAGTACAACTCAAGACTGCAAACAAATATAGAAAATATGATTTTTAGTTTCCTAGTCTCTGTAGAGGAGGCTTTTTTTAGAGAAGGGCTTGAGATGGATATTTAATACTTTTTACCAGGGACACCACAGTGTTTGCACTATGCTTTAAAGACTCAATAAAATGCTTTGAGGGGATGGAATTAGGAAAAAATCATAGGCAGAAGAAAGAATGTTTTCAAAAGTGAAGAAAGAAAAGAAATAAAAACAATTTGTAGTTTCTTTTGAGAAAGCATGAATAGATTGGGAGAATGTTAGCTGGAGAAGGAAAAATTTTGAGTACAATCTTATAGTATTTGAGTTTTGCTTTAGGAGAAATGGGGAGCTGATAAAAGTTTTTTAAAGTAAGAATGCTGAAATCTACATTAAAACTCCATTACAATGAAAGATCAAAAGCTTTTAGCAAATTTTAATATTCTTTCTGTAAAGATCTTGTTGTACTTATGTATGTTTTAGCTCCTGAGCATGAAATCCAGGTTTTAGTATGGAAAAAAATGCTCAGTACTTTTTTTGCACCTCGACTGAAAGCCACAATGACCAAGATAAAAAACAAACAAACAAACAAACAAAACATAAAAACTGAATGTAGGTTTAATAAATTACATTTATATATATTTACCTCTGTATTAAATGAGCTCTGCAAAAAGAATCATAAACCAATTAGAAAACTTCCTTAAAAAAATAAATTTGAAAATATTGAGTTAATCACATTCCTCACAGTTTACTGTGAAATGCTCAGATTTTTATAAACTAACATGCAATTTGAATCATCATATTGATAATATAATATGCAGCATTTTATAACAATTATTTGAACAGAGGAATATATTTTGCTATAGCATTTTGGAGAATTAGTATTTTGTGGAAAAGGTTATTGGATATACATACTGACAAAAGTTATTGAATTTCTCAATTATTTCCAGACTCCTTGGGAAATAAAATATTTTTAAAATTTGGGTTAAGTCATCATTTAGTTCATCTTTGAATATTTTTATTCATTTTTAATGTGGTTTCCTTGACCATTTACAAAACTAGGCAGTTTTTAATTTAACTCGGCAGCTAGAAGAGAAAGATAGCATGAACAATTAAGTTTCTAGACTGTTTTTTAAAACATCTTTTATTCATGTACTTAACACCTTCCCACTAAAAAAAAATATTTTTCTAAGAAATGATAACAATTTGTAAAATTGGCAATATCCACTTTCTCTTTTTGCAATACCTTCGAAGATTAAAAGAGAGACTGTTCGATATACAGGATCCTGTCATCTGCAAACCGGAACGGTTTGTCTTCATCTTTTCCAATCTGGATGCCCTTTATTTCCTTCTCTTCTCTGATTGCTCTGGCTAGTACTTCCAACACTATGTTGAATAGGAGTGGTGAGAGTGGGCATCCTTGTCTAGTTCCTGTTCTTAAAGGAAAAGCTTTCAGCTTTTGCCCATTCAGGATGATATTGGCAGTAGGTTTATCATATATGGCTTTAATTATGTTGAGATACTTTCCGTCTATACCTAACTTGTAGAGAGTCTTTATCATGAATGAGTGTTGAATTTTATCAATTGCTTTTTCAGCATCTATGGAGATGATCATATGGTCCTTGTGTTTGATTTCATTGATATGGTGTATTACATTTATTGCTTTGCACATAAAAACAGACACACTGATCAATGGAATAGAATAGAGAATCCAGAAATCAACCCATACACCTACAGCCATCTGATCTTTGACAAAGTCACCAAGCCTATACAGTGGGGAAGAGACTGCCTCTTCAGCAAATGGTGCTGGGATAACTGGATATCAATATGCAGGAGAATGAAACTAGACCCATACCTGTCACCATATACTAAAATCAACTCAAAATGGATTAAAGAATTAAATATACACCCTGAAACAATAAAAATTCATAAAGAAAACATAGAAGAAACAATTCAGGAAGTAGGATTAGGCACAGACTTCATGAATATGACACCAAAAGAACGTGCAACCAAAGGAAAAATAAATAAATGGGATTATATCAAACTAAAAAGCTTCTGCACAACAAAAGAAACAATTAACAGAGTTAAAAGACAACCAACAAATAAACTGAAAAGAAAGGAAGAAAGAAAGAAACAAACAACAATCATAATACATTGAACTTTCAAAGGGAGAGAACAGAACTGAGGTTACCAGAGGTGGGAAAGGGGGATGGTGGGAGTATGGGAGGAACTGGTAAAGGGCCATGAAAAACTATTACATTGTGTATTGTTGAACATACTAATTCTCTTGATTTGAGTCTCACATATTGCACACAGGTATTGACATTCAACTCTGTACCCTACCGATATGTACAGTCAATTATATTACAATAAATTTAAAAAAAAAATTTTTTTTTAAAAAGCTAGGTTGGGGAGGTCATAGGCCATCTCTTTTTGATAATTGGTTTTACCCAAAGGAAAAGTAAGTTTTCCCATATTTTCGTGTCAGGAGGTTATTTTACAACATGGAGCAAGGCATTCTGCAGAAGTTAGGCTACTACCCTTCCACAGACACTGGAAGGTAGGAATGGTGTCTTCCTCAGTCATTGCATTTTGAAGAGATGGCTCCCAGGTCCTTGAGAAAGACATTACTGGATTGTAAAACTGGCAAGAACCCTTTAGAAAAACAATAGTAAATCTTTTCACTGCCCTTTTGAGCTGTAACTTTTTAAAAAGTAAATGCTATAAGAAAAGGGAGATTGGGGACCTAAAGTCAGGAATATGCTTGTCTACAGTTTAGACAAGTGGAGGGGAATATCTTGGGGCTATCTTGGGCACAGAATATAACCAGAGACAATGGGTGTAAATTTTTCTGAACATTTTCACAATGTTGAGCTTGAAACATATGCATTGCTGGATATACAGATTGGTAGGAGAACATGTTTTCCCAGGTACTGAACTAAACCAGTTATTCTGCTTCCAAAAGAAGGGACAAGCTTTTCTGCCCCTACTTTGAAATTGCTCTCTGAAAAAAAAGTTTTAAAACTTGTAAGAACCATCATAATCCTAAAACTCCCACCAAAAACAAGAACTTGTCATGTACTAATACTTAATACTTTAACGGTTTGAGTTAGGTAATGATGTATACACAACTGGAAAGATAATTTTAAAAGATATATAAATATATAAATATAAATATAAATGAATATATATATATATGATTTTTCTGTTATTTACTCTAGTTTTCTAATTTCCCCATCCCTAATCGGTGGTAGTTACAAATGAGGCTACATTTCATTACATTTCCTTTATCAGCTCTCTCCAGACTAAACACTGTTGAGAATGCTTAGAGTCACTTCAAATATGCTCTGTACAAGTCTAGTGGGTCATCTCGTGACATATTTTTACACAACTTCTCCCACCAAGTTCTACTCTCAACAGCTGGATTTCACATTGTATATGATGCTGCAGAGCATCTGCTGGGTGCCATCGCTATTTCCCCCAAACACTGGAGTCTTAACCGGGACCCTTGCTAATAGTGAACCAGTGTTCTCAAGATGATGTTTCTGATGAAATGGAATTTGTGATTCTCTTTCCATTTTTTGCACAAAATTATTTTAGAAACGAGAAACTTTTGCTTCATGTGTTGTTTGTGTGTTACAGAGTTGTGAGGTAACATTTTCCATATTTATTATGTGTCACTTTGTACCCATGGACCAGCTACTTGATTACTGTGAATCTGTTTCCTCATCAGTGAAGTGCAGCTAGTAATAACTTCTCGAAAGAGTCATTGCGATAATGGAATAGCATAATAATTATGAGCCTGTTTGATGTTGTGCCTGAGACAAAGTGAGCACTTACAGCATTGATTATATTCCTCTGTTACTCTAACTCTCAAAAATTGAGGCTGGCTTTTTGCAAATTAGACTCATGTCAAATAAACTTAATAAAACTGGTAAAATTTAAATAAAAATAACCTTATCAAATTTGGATTTTTCCCTCTTCTTCAGCCCCTCCCATACTAAAATTTTGAATAAAACATTTACCTCTTTCTGTCTTGTATTACAGTTTTTATCATCTTATCTCATGTCTCCCAAAATATTATGAAATTTGTGATGGTCAGAAATACATCAAAATCATTCCTATGTTCTGAAGACTTCCTTTGTACAGACTTTGCCCAAAGTATATGCTTAATACATAATTTTTGTGTTTTTAAATTGTGAATTTAGCCTTTTCGATTTACATAGTTTTATTCCAATAAAAGTATGCCTTATTTTAACAACATTTTGTCAGGCAGAATTGATCATATTCTACTTTAAAAAATATTCCCATGTTTTGGTTTATTTCTTCAATTTAAATTTTAATTGTTGATATTTCCAAATGCATGAAAACATAAATCTTATTTCTTTTTGTATCTCCAGGTGTCTCTTAAATATATTGCTTCTGTTGTAAGGGATGGCCAAGATAAATTATATTGTATTATTATGCATGGTTGAGCAACAGAACACTATCGGGCCCAATTCACTACATTTCTATATGTCTTTTATGAGCTGCCACACATACAAATAGGGGATTCATATATTCAGAAAGAGTTATGTATTCCAACCATAAATTTTCTATTTTTTTAAGTAAAGTACAGGCTTTGCCACATGTAGCTTCATCAGTGATGTGTCTCAGGAGTAAAGAAAATGACAAAGAGCTCAAGTAGGCAAGATTTTCACTTCAGTAAGTAATAGCACTCATAGGGGAGAAATTCTAAAAAGTTTCCAAATATGCCAGATGCATATTAAAACTATTAGGAGAAATCATAAGCAGTGACTCCCTTAAGCCCCATTATACTTCAATTCAGTCAAATTAGAAACCTTTCCTTGAAAGACAGGCAATCGGATCTGGAAAGCAATGGGTATCAGGAGTCTTGGATTTCATTCTCTACCTTCCTCCTGAATCAGAAGGTCATTTGAGGAGGTCATTTGATGGCTTTATGCCCTTTTTAATCACTTCCAGAAAGCCAGAATTGAGTACTTGTTATCCTCCACCAAGTTGACAGGAAAGCAATGGAGAAGAAAGAAAGTAGGTTTTATTTTCCCATATAAAAAATCACTGACTGAAAAAGTCAATGACTTGATAGTAAAATGAACAGCATGTAAATTTAGATCCTTTAGACTGTCACCTACAAGACTGAGGAATGCCATACATTCAATGCATCAGTGAATTGGTTTCTGAAAATGCATTAGGAAAAGTATGATTACTAAAGTTTGCGTAGCTGATTGTTAAAGATTCTATTATAATTTTCAATTCTTTTCATACATTCACCACATCCAACCAATCTTCCAACAATAGCAACAACAAAAGCATGTGGGAGAATTAAATATTATAAAAGGGAGAATTGAGTTTTTTAAAATTAGGTATCTTGGTTTTATCATGACAATCACCACAATTGAACATGAGACCAAGGTGTAAGAAAAGAAGAAGAAAGTGTATACTTCCTAGTTTAGAGAAATCTGGGAACTGGGGATGGGGAGGCTATGATGTCAAGTCTGGGAAGGTCTCTTGCTGTTGCTTGAGTAGCTGCTGCTCTTTTGGGGAAGCCACAAAGCCACAACTGGTTAGCAGAAGTAACCAATATTTATACATTTATATCACTGTGTTCTTTAATCCTCATTACCTGTGAGGTAGGTTTCATTATTATCCCAATATATGGGTGCAGAATTGGAGGCCCCAAACAGTTAAAAAAATTTTTAGTCACATACCACATTACTTTTATATCTAGAATTCAGTTCCATTGACAGCATAGTCCAAGTTGTTTCTAATTTTATACAATACCATCTTTAAAAATTCACTTAATATATAAAGAAACAACTTTAAGTTAGAGGTTGTTATTTATAAAACATTACAAGGTATATGCATTAGATGTGCTGACTATGGGTGCTTTTGTGAAAAGATGTGAGCCAGTCTACCCAAATTAAACATCTCCTGGGGCAGTTGGGGAGGGGGGTTGGGAGGCGGAGGTGGGGAGTTGTTGGTCAAAGGATACCAAATTATAGTCAGATAGGAACAAGTTTAAGAGATCTATTTTATAGCATAGTGACTATACCTAATAATATATTGTATTCTTGAAAAATGCTGAGAGTGGATGTTAAGTGCTCTGACTGCAAAAATGTTAACTATGTAAGGTAATTCCTGTGTTAATTAGCTAGATTTAACCATTCCACATTCTTTTTTTTTTTTTTTTTTTGTCTTTTTCGTGACCAGTACTCAGCCAGTGAGTGCACCGGCCATTCCTATATAGGATCCAAACCTGCGGCGAGAGCGTTGCTGCGCTCCCCGCACTCTCCCGAGTGCGCCACGGGCTCAGCCCAACCATTCCACATTCTATATATACTTCATATATACTTCAAAACATCATTTTGCACACAAGAAATGCATGTACTTTTATCTTTAAATTAAAATAAATAAATACATTTATAAAAATAAAACAAAATATAATACCAAAGATGCATATTTTAAAAATAGACAAACTAATAAGAAAGTAGAGAAATGGATGTGATAAAATGCCTGCAATATTACTGTTACTAAGTAATCCTGTTAGTAAATAAAAAATATACTAAATAATACATTTAGTTAGGTTCTCAGTTTTCTAAAGTCTAAGCCAAACATTTTAGTTGTGTTAGAAGAAAATATGCAACTCATCCACAGAAAAATAATTCTTCATAATATTCAATTACAGGAGTAATTTTCTGTTGTTGTTTTATTTTTTATAGAGGAGACACCAAGAGTATAGCAAAAATGGCATCTACTATAATTTTACCAGAAAACATATTATTAATATGTATATTTAATTTTTGTCTATATATAAAAGTAAAGAGTTCGAGATATATTCTAAATCAGGGAAGCCAGTTTTTGGAAGTTAAGATAACATGACCTCATTCATTTTCTTTAAATCATCTGATTTCACATTTCCTAAAACGTGCTGTAGAAAAACTGTTCAGCAGGATAACAGACTCTATTGGTTAAAAAGCATTCCAAGATAAATAAGCTTGGAAATTGCAGGTCAAATTAAAAAGCTTTATTTAGTTCAAGGCAAACAGATCTTTCATTGTGATATTGCATACTTAAATTTCTAGAAGGCAATTACAGTGTACAACATTTCCCAAGATCATTTCACCATGGAGCATGATAGTGGAATCTACTTTGGAAAGTAAAGATCTATTGTAATACTGTGGTAAAGCCTAGGCAATCTAGAGAGTTAGCAATGCATCCATTATGATTGTTCCCTAAGTGCTAAATCACAACAAGGTCATGGTTTTAGGCCCAAATATAAATGTTCTGTATTGTTATTTAAGTTATGTTCTAGATCCTTCAGTTACCAAATAAAATATCATGGATATATGTGCTTGCTTGATAATCTCATCAATTTATTTCCTCAAGATCCAGAGCAATGGAGTTGCCAGACCATCAGATTTTTTTGTTTTGTTTTTTGTTTGTTTTTAGAACTTTGTATTCAGGCATTTTATCAACCACCTGATTGACACAAAATAATTCTGGGACCTATGATGTGAATGAAATAATTTTATCCTTCCTGAGAAACTGTAAAGGTAGAATCATCTCATCCATATCATGCAGCCTAGAATTCTTTTGCTGGGTAATGTTGAGGAACAAACAAACCCTGAATGGGTGGTTTATAACTATAAAGATACATTTCTTTCTCATATTACTAATTAGCTACAGTTTGAGTCATCTTCAGTTCTGTGTGTGTGTGCGCGCGTGTGCGTGTGCTAGTGCGTGTGCGTGTCCGTGTGTGTGTGTGTTTCCTATTCTAGGATCCAGACTGAAAACAAAGCCTCCATCTATTGCATGTGACTTTTTTTCAGATACGACATACATTTCTACTGCTCTTATGCTGTGGGTAAAGCTAATAATGTGGCTAAACCTGACAGCAATGAGCAGAGATGTACGTTACCTCTACAGAAAAGAATGGCAATGGAGGGGGTGGAGGATAGATATTTAAGCCTCTCATAGGACATTACACATTTTTTACAAATAATCTTGATATACTAAGATTTATTGTAGGAAAGAACAGGGTTTTGTTGATTGTACATGTCAAATTCAAGAAGGCTTTCTCAACTCACAATTTTTTAAAGAAATGTATTTCTAATTAATTATATTGAATCTGTTATGAATTAATTTTTAGATGCAAGGACATATATCAATTTTATTTGAGGTATATTGGGATAATATACAATAACATTTGCGATCTTGCACATTTTTTCACACAAATTTTAAATTCCAACTCTTCTTATGTTCTTTTCCAAGTGCAAATTTTGCACTTTTAAATTTTACATCAGCATATTTGTTTGTTTTCTTTTGTTTCTTAAATAATGATTTATTTAATTTGGGTATGTAATATAATATAAGAAAATATCTGTTTGAAAATAAGAGTTCAGATAAGTATGTGAGGCATGCTTGTTTAATACTTAGTAATACCACATTATTTGTCACTAGCCATTTTACTGTGTATTTTACATCTTACAGCAAATTTTGTATTTACTTTTTGTCTTCTCAATCTTTTTTCATAATTTTGTATTAGTGCATGTCTGTTGCTTGTAACAAAATACCCAGAACTGGGTTCTTTGTAAAGAAAGGGAAATTTATTGCTTACAGTTTCATAGGCTGGAAAGTCCAAAGTCCAGGGAACAGAGCTGGTGAAGGTGTTGGTGGTGGCAGCAGTGACCCAGGAGTCTCACATGGTAGAAAAATGGTGGAGAAGAGAGACAGGGAGAGATTCTTCATGCTCCCCTTTTAAAGTCCTCAGAAACACGCCCCGACCACCATTATTAATCCATTCATTAAGGCATGGTCCTACAATCTGATCACCTCTTCAAGGCCTCACCTTTCAATTACCATAAAAGGATTTTTATGTGATAGTGTTAACACTATCACAGTGAGGGTTAAGCTTTTGGGAAACAGGCAATCCAAGGCAATTTTCGTGGCTATTTTGAACATTATTTTTCCTAATGTAAATTCTAAATAATCTGGATATTATCACTAAACCATCTTGGTATATCTTTGGTTACAATTGCTGTAATGTCCAGAGGAATGATACGTTTATAATTTTGCATGTATTTAAAGAAAAAGCCAAACGAGAAGGAAAAAATGAAGAGTTTTAGCTTTTCATCTGTTCCCTTCATCTTATGTTTTGTTTGGAATATTTTCTCAGTTATGGAGAATAAGAAAAAGAGCAAAAATATTGCAATTGGTCTAGCAAATTATATACAATATTTTAAAACAATAAATTATTAATAATATCTTGGACCTTATGGTGGCCATGAAAATGTGTGGCTCAGATCTCCCGTGTGGGAAGCATAATTAACTGAGCCCAGCTGCACAGCTCTGGGTCCACTGTTGCCTTCCCACTGTGACACACTTCCCACAGGCTGCTCCCAGCCATGACTGAGCAAGGCAGGGGTGTAAGCAGCCCCATTCTGGTGAGATGTGGGTTCCTCCAATGTCTAACTGGGAAGAAGACTCATCTTTCCAGCCAAAAATTTCTTGTAAGTTGGTTACTGCAATTTGAAACCTTTCCTAACCAATTTTCTTCCTTCCCTCTTTCTTTCCACATTTGTCAGACCTGCATCGTGGTCTGAAGGCTCTTCCCATCTCTTTTGCTCCCATTCCCATTAAATCTCTTGCACATTTAATCACATCTTTGAATCTATTTTTAACAACTCAGTATACAGTGGATACATGTGAAAAATTCATCAATTTATTAAGACTGCAGCTGCTACTATCTCTAAGAAATATGAAAATGCATTGTGAATGTCATGAGGTTATTTTTAGATATATATGTCGTTCTTTAGAAATTAAGTTAAACCCAATCTAATAACCACAATATGAACATCTTGTTCAGGAACACTGGAAAGCTGTTCAATTTCCATCTTTTTCCACATGGCATCCTTAGATATATGCACAGGCATGTCATTTAGTGTTTGGATTTCAAAAATTATTACCTTCTGAGTTTGCTGTTGCCTCCAAAGTAAGAATTAAGAAAATACGCATTATCTAACTAGTACTTATGCAAAGAAGGTAGAAATTGTCAAATAATTTGAAATTAACATGTATTTTAGTTTGGTCAATGTTCCAATAATTAAAGCACACAAAAAATAGTGTTTTCTCTTAAGGATTTATCCTTCCGCCAAATATTACACATGTTGAACATTTTAAAGTAATATTAATATAACACATCTGTAATACAGATCAATGGAGATTAATTTTAAACAAAAAATATTGTTCTATAGATCTACATATAATGTATTTATAATTAAATATACTCATAATTGAATAAATATTGTTCAAGCTCAAATTCATTCACAGTTAGCCACAATTGGCATTAATGGCTCTTCTCTGGAAGACCTTCAAGATGATGTCACTGTACAAATAGAAAATCAAGTTTTAAGGAATATTCTATCAGATCCTTCTTTTCTTTCACTTTCTGCTATGGAATTTCATGAGGATAACTCTGCCTGGGCTTGCTAATCAATATGGCTAACTAACTTTAATGACAAATTCCTCTTTGAAGCCATCATTTACCTTAATTTTGTTGCAGTTAAACTAATGACTTGGTGTATATATTTGTCAGGACTTTCTGCTAAAATTACTGTGGTCTGTCTTTCCTGGACAATTTAAAGAAACAGCAAAGAAATATAAAGGAGAAAAGAAAAAGCAAAAAGACTGAGGGAAATATTTGTATTGTTGGAAATTTCAACTACATTTATTAGAATGTATCTCAATACTTTATATATGATAAATATTTTGATAAATTTTATTGATACATTACATTCATGGTATTATGATAGTTAATTTGATTCACAGAAAATATATATATCAAAAATTAAAATTTTGGGTGGTTATTATCTTTGTATTTGGCAAATCAATAAACATAAAATGATACAAAAAATAAAATGCCACCTAAATTAATGGTATCAAAAGAATGAGTAAGAACAATATTACTAAAAAACTTGAATTAAGAATTCAAGCAGAGAAAAAGTTTAGATTCAAGAGAAATCACAAATCAGAAATGTAGTAAAATATAATTAGTTATGTATATAATGCTGTAAAAGCAGTATTATAAATTACTCCCCCCTCCCCCAAAAAAGAGGTAATTTGGCATTATTTCTATTTTTCATGTGTCAGTTTAATGTGTTAAATTCCACTCTTTGTGAGGTTATTAATATTCAATTTTAGAATAACTATAAATTATACTATTGGAGATAACTAGAGAGGTTTGAACAAAATTATTTTAACATGAAAGATTTAAAATTTTTAAAAATATTCTTATGTAATTGTTTCTATTTATCTTGCTATATTAAATTTTATTTGGAAATTAAATAAGTTAATAAGAAAAATAGAGATCATGTTTTAATGAATCTACTTTTTACTTTAAATTTTTCTAATATTCAGGTAATTTTAACAATAAAAATACTGAAACTAGAATGCACATACCAAATTATCACAGATGTCATTTTGTTCTGTCACTATATATACTAAAATCAATATTTACCACAAGATAAAAAAACTATAAGAGTTACTTTGAAGTGACTTTCTGATCTACTTGGCTCACTAAAGTATATCGCAATACACTATTTAGCTTGGGATTCTAACACAAAAAACCACAGACTGGGTAGTTTAAAGAACAGACATTTATTTCTCATAGTTCAGGAAGCTACATAGTCCTAGACCAATTTGCCAACTGATTTGGTTTCTGGTGATGGCTCTCTTCCTAGCTTACATACAGCCACCTTATTTCTGTGGCCTCACAGAAAGAGAGAGAGAGTTGTTTTGTTTCTCTTCCTCTTCATACAAGGGCACTAATCCCATTATGAGGACCCCACCCTCATACCTTTATCTAAACATTATTATCTCCCAAAGGCTCCATCTCCAAATACCAATACATTGGAGGACAGGGCTCGAACATAGGAATTTTAAGGTTACACAATTCAGTCCATAGCATTCTGCCACTGCCCCTTCCCAATTCCTGTCCTTCTTAAATGCAAAATACATTCATTTCATCCCAATAGCCTCAAAAGTCTTAATTTATTTAAGCATCAACTCTAAAGTCTAAAGTCCAAAGTCTTATTTAAATATTATCTAAATCAGATATGACTGAGATTAGAGATAGAAGCAGTTTGATCTTTTGGGGTCTTGTATTTAAGCTTTGTTAAGTGAGACCAGAGCAGTGTTTTGTCTAGGATTAACTTTAGTCCTTAAAGAGAAAGAATCCTTTTAAGTTCTAATAAATCCTGTGAATTATGAGGATTTGCAGTCTGGCTAATGGGAATAGGCACTATTCCCAACCCTGTGTGTGCTATGAATAGTTACCTCTAATTTTTTCAAGTGGCTCTTTCCCCACCATAAGTAGTTTCCTCATATACATGTGCTTATCACTAATCAACTGATTGCATAAGAAGCACCTTCTGCAGTTTTCCAGAGTTCTCACAGTGATCAATTCTCTTCCTTCTAAAACGCGGCTGTGCAAACTCTAGCTGCCTAGTTTTTTGAGGTCTCCAAGCTCTATCTCCTGAGTTAAGTAGATTACTAGGCTCTCTCTGGGTTACACCTCCCTGAACCAAGACCTGTAAACTTACTTGAGGCTGAAAGATGGGGCAATGATAAGGTTCACCTTACCTGCTCTCCGTCATCCCCACTTCCAGCACTCTTAGTGATCATTGTCCTAATTGCATCATGTACAATAACTTAAGAGCCATTGTTTTATCTATTTGTATTTTTAGTTCTTTCTGCTAAGAGAATAAAGAAGCCCCAGAGAGCTCCTTTGCCCCTTCCACCATGTGAGGTTACAGCAAGAAGACGACTGACCATGAACAAGGAAGTAAGCCCTTATCAGACACCAGCACCTTGATCTTAAACTTCCCAGCCTCCAGAACCGTGAGAAATAAATGTCAGTTGTTTATATGCCAGTCTATGTTTTTTGAGGTTTTTTTTTTTTTTTTTTTTTTTTTGTTATAGCAACTTGAGCAAACTAAGACACATCCCCCAAACAAGCATCTGTCCCAGATTATTACCCTTTTTAGTATTTAGGGGTATTAATGATAACTATAATTTTAAAAATATATACATTTAAAATTATTTTTGTGGCTGACTTTTGACTGTTTTCCCCACTATAAACTGCATAGGGGTTTAAGTCTTTCTCCCTTCCTGTCATTGTGCCTAGAATATAGCACATGGGCACTCAGGAATATTTGCATGAGCTATTCTCCTTGACTCCATTCTTTGCATCCATTCTAATCTCCAGTTTTCTTGCAGATTAATTTTCCAAAAGCATACTCTAGATTATATTTTTTCTCTAAATGGTATTAATAACCTCCCATTTCTTATTAAGTTTAGTGATTTTTTTTTAAATCTGACACTTAAGACTGCTATAATAGGTCATAGGTTTACTAGTATATTATTCCTCCTTTATACTATAACATACTGTTTTCACACTTCATGTTTTTGACAAAGTAATTCTCTCTGTTCTCTCTGTGTAAAAATAAATAAATAAATAAAAATAAAAATCCTTTTCACTCCTCACCTTTGTCTGCTCTTTCTTCCAAGTACAGCAAAATTTCACTATTCCATGAAGCTGTTTGTCGATTGACTCCATATAGAAGTCATCTTAATTTCTAAATTCCCAAATCTCTGTTCCCACATAACTTTGTAATATATTGATTCGTAAAATGCTTAACCTTTATTCTAAACTACAAGCACTTTCCAAAGAGAGGATGGGACTGCCTTAGCCACTTTAGTGTTTTCATCTAGAACTACACGCACATAATTTGCTGGAATAATTATCACCATCTCATATGAAACTGTAAGTACAGGCTATAGAGCTTACTCTAGAAAATAGATACAATCTTTTATACTGATACCTGTAATTTTCTTTAAAATATTTCAGCAAACAATGTAATACATGGAGTGCATTTTCCAGTTTAAACTATAATCCAGGTATGGCAAGCATTCTTATTAAGAGAACACGTTCTAAAAGAGGTCAGCTCTGTTCCAATCAGGAAGCCCAGTCTCAGCATCTTGCTAATTAGTTTTCTGGATGTCAGATTGTTTTTCATTTTGTGTAAGAAGACAAGAGTTGTCTGTTTACTAACATTATGAATTAGAAAACAAACTCTCATTCAGAAAATTCAATGTATTGAGGTTATAGGGTTTGAATCAAATACTTTAGAGTTGTGCCCCAATCTGCGTGAGCTTCTTATGTATATCCAGCAAAGTGTGGCAACTAAACCCTTAGGTTTTTAGGAATAGTGCCCAAATCTTTGTCCTGTGTCCAGTCATGGGATTAAATTTCACCTTGACTGATGCTGGTAATAAGGATAACAGAATTCTGCCTCCAGAATGCCATTGTGTTTGATGTCAGAGCCATAGTAGGTCTCAAACTTGCACGAAGCATGACATGCCAAGAATATTTTACACCTCAGGGAAGATTTGTGTTCTCCTTGTTGAAGACACATTAGTTTTAGAAAAACTTTTTAAAAACATTTTTATATTTATTATGGGATTTTTAAAATATTTGTTCTAACTTTATTATTAATAGAAACTGGCTTACAAAGCTTTTAGATGTTTTATTAAGATAGTTTTGCCTGAAAATTTTATGATAAGGAAAGCACCACCATTTCCTTTAAACATATTAAATGTTATTATTAAGGAAGAAAAATTCTCTGTCAGAAGTGACAAATATATAATCAAATGCTAAGAAAACTATCCAAATAAGCTTAATTTTATAGAAAAAAAATACAAAGAAATTTATTTCTTGCCATCCAAAATTAAATATGACATATTTTCACTTTTAGGGCATTTTAGAAAAGTTTTTTCTGATGCCTAAACCTTATACTGGCCACTTCAGCAATGTCGCAAAACATTCTTCTCTTTATGGTGCAGAAACCCTCCCTTTTGTTAAAGGGCTCTGCATACTTGCTGATGTCCAAATTGCTGTGCACAATCTTCCCTACCCTTTTTCTTCATTGAATTTCTCTTCTTTCATCTAGTTCCTGAAATCACAGTTACATTTCTACTCTACTTCTTATTTTACTTCTGTTTAACCATCTGAGTCTACAGTGATTTTCTGTTACCTGAACCCACTGTAGTTTGTTTTCCATTTATCATATATTATCTGAAATATCTAAATTTTCAATATCTTAATATATGTTTTATCTTCACCATTTAACTGCAAGCCCTTCAGATCCTTTATTATTTGAACAGTGCCTAGCAGTGTGTCTTAAGCCTAATATCACTTGACAGGTTGATTATGATAAGTAAGTAGCTGCTGTACCTAAAAAGAGCAATTTAAAGATTTGCTATGTCGATAACTGGTATGTCAGGTTATTGTTTACAGACACTCCATTTTCATCAAAGATTATTTGTAGTTTAGATTTTTTATCTACATTTGCATAGCAATTATTCCTGTCTGTCATTTCAACATTTCAATTGTGTAAAACTATCAAGAAGCAGTTGGGGAAATTATAGCACCTTTTCTCTAGAACTGATTTCTTACCAGGAAATCATATCCAGAGCAAGATGGCAATATGGTAATAATTGATAATTTTGTCTATTCTCCAAAAAAATAATATATTGTAAACAAATGAAAATTTCAGAAAGGAGCCACATCTCATAGCATATGAAATTTAAAGTAGTTTACTTTTACATACAAGCAGGCAATAAAGTAAATGGAGAAACAAACGTTCTCTCATACTTTTTTAACATATCCCTAAACTGTTAGTTAATTCAAAAGTATTACTAAATATGTATTATGTGCCAGACACTGTGTTTGGTGCCTGGAATACAGCATCAATGGGATCCCCTGACCTAGATTTATATTCCAAGTCAAGGTCAGGCAAACGACAACTGTATACTAAATACAATAATAAGGAATGATAATCATTTTGACTCATTTAAAGGTAGGTCAAGCAATAGGTGGTAGAAAGTGACAGTTGCTAGGGTGCGAGACTACTTTAGAGAAGAGGATCACAGAAGGCTTCTCTGAGAAAGCAATGTCTGAGTAGGAGCATGAATTAAATGAGAATCATAGAAGGATCTGAGGGAAGAGCCTTCCAGGCATGATAAGGGCAAGAGCAACGTACTGGGGAGGGTCTAAATTTAGAGATTTTCTGTGTGAAGAAAGCCAAGAAGGCAAGCATGGTTAGAATGGACTCCTAGGAAGGTCTAATTTACAAAGGGATGGAAATTACTTTCTAAATGGTACAGGAATCGAATGGAAGGCTTTGAGCAGGGGAATGACAAATACCTAGTTCTGAAGCCTTTAGAGTTATGCCCCAATCTTTATACTCTTTTGCTCTCTTCTTGTATTTTAGGAGGTCTCCCTGTCCCTCTCAGTGCAGGAATGGTCAGAGGGAGAGTCAGATTGCTTGGAGCTGGCTGGACTCGGCTCACAGCTCATGGTTGATTTATACATTCTGACCAATGGTATAAATGAATCATTCTTTTATGCGAGAAACTACCTATACCACTTAGTTCACATTTTGTTCAAATATAACAAGTGATTTAGCAATATCTCTCTGAAATTGGAGAATAACGTCAATTGAGATGTTGAAATAATAAATAGTGGTCTCTTTGTTAAAAGAAGAGTTAGAGTCAGTTCTGGGCATTGAGTTTTAAAGCTCCCTAAACAAGTCTGTTTTTGTACCTTACTTGTGATTTACTGCGATAATGGTCAGCCCGCATTTCTCCAGCAGCTTTTTTCCTTTTCTAACATGCTGATTCTAATCGCTACCTTGGGCGATCTATAAAGCTGAGTGAGGGATATTTGACCTCTCAGGGGCAACTGTTTATGTTTTTACAACTGTGTTGCAGACATTGAGGCTGCCAAAGACTCAAATGATTTGAAAAGTGGGTTTCTCTGGGGTTTTACTGAGCAGGACTGCTAGCAATAGGAGAGGGGGGGGGAATATGGTCCCAAGAAAAGTCATTCTACCACGTTTCCTCCGACGGTCAACAGGCACACTCACATGGAATCCAAACCCAGCTACAGAAAGATCTGGAAGAGGTAAAGGTGTTGCTGGAAAAGGCCACTAGGAAAAGAGCACGTGATGCCCTTACAGCTGAAAAATCCAAGATTGAGACAGGAATTAAGAACAAGATGCAACAGAAATCTCAGAGGAAAGCAGAACTTCTTGACAGTGAAAAGCCAGCTGCTGTGGTTGTTCCCATTACAACAGGATATACAGTGAACAACAGTAATTATGGATGGGATCAGTCAGATAAATTTGTGAAAATCTACATAACCTTAACTGGAATTCATCAAGTTCCCACTGAGAATGTGCAGGTACATTTCACAGAGAGGTCATTTGATCTTTTGGTTACGAATCTAAATGGGAAGAGTTACTCTATGATTGTGAACAATCTTTTGAAACCTGTCTCTGTGGAAGGCAGTTTTAAAAAGTCAAGACTGTTACAATTATTACCTTATGTAGAAAAAAAGCAGAAAACACATGGTGGGACTACCTGACTCAGGTTGAAAAAGAGTATAAAGAGAAAGGAAAGCCCTCCTACAACACTGAAACAGATTCTAGTGAGGGACTGATGAATGTTCTAAAGAAAATTTATGAAGATGGAGATAGTGGGTGGAATCAAGAGAGAAGCAAGCCAGAGGAGACACAGAATTTTGAGATTTTAAAGTCATTTTGGGAACTGTGATGTGGAAATACTGGTGTTTCCAATAAGGGAACGTTGGTGAGCTGCACCTATTAATCTGACAGATAACTGCTTACATGCCTTCTTCTAAATAAAGGCAGTGAATCTGTGATTTCCTACTGGAGGATTTATTTAAATAAAATATGCTTATTAAATACTTCCTCCAAAGATGGTTTCAATAATACCCTGCTCATTTTGTTCAAGAAAGGGTTATACTGCATTCTGATGTGAAATGTAAAAGGGAAGTCTTACCTAATGAAAATGCTACGTTGTATGTATTTTGTTTAGTTAAGGGAAAACAGAAGTATTTGTTTGCCTTTAAGTTACTGACCCCAGTTCCCACCAATGTAAGAATAAGTCAGAGTAAAACTTGAATTTTTGCATAAAATGCAAATTTGTACCTGTGCTTGAAGGTTGTTAGTGGAGTGGTTGATCCCTTATTGCCAGCTTAAGCAGTGCATAGACCATGCATTACCACGCACTAATAATCCAATCATAAGTGTTTCTACCTTGATTTAAATATCTTTGTTTATGAATGTGGAATTGAAACTAAAACTAAACTTAAAGAATAGACAAGCATCTTTGTATAGTATCATGTAGTAAGTTTTGCCATGGGTCAGATGGTTTACAAAAGTAATAACCATAAAGCAAAAATAGTTAATTTGAAAACCTATTTGAAATCTATTCTTGTGTTCAATAAAGTTAATTTTTTATTCAAAAAATAAAAATAAAAATAAAGCTCCCTAAACAATAGCGGCAAATATCCATGATGATAAGGAATAAAGTCAAATGGAACAGGCAGAAATGTCTCTTCCTCTCCTCTAACAAACAGGATACTTCTTGAGCTAATTATGAATACACCAAGTCCCCAGGTGCTAGTAATGTTTCTCTATCCTGGATAGAGTTGATATAAACTTATGTAAATTTATAGCCACCTGATATAAAGTTATTCAATTTGTAATATTTTGTTAATTGCAATATGGTATAAACATTTTTTTATGGAGTCTAATATTTCTGTTGTATATTGCTTTATTGATAGTCACTTTATCTTGGTTATATTTTAATATACCATTTCTATTTCTCTGACAGGTACTTTTTCAGAGTTCACTGTGTGTGCAGTTAAGTAAGATGAAATATTCTCTTTTCTATTACACCTATTTTGGGATGGTTTGTTTTATTTTAGGGGCAATTTTAGGACCCAGAGGGCTAAGATGCTGGAATGGTGGAAATAAATATTGTATGAAATGACACCGTACATTTGGATTCACTCAGTGTTTTAAAAATCTGCCATCATAGTTTGCTCTATGTTAAAAACATACACAGACCCAGACATTTTGCTGAGGCTGGTTCTCCATCACTAGTGTTCCTAAGTCCACCAACCTGAGAACAACTCCATGCTCCGGACACCTGCATCTATGAAAACTCATCAGTGCTTTGCCCTGCTCCTCAGGACTTTATTCTCTGAACAGGCAGGAAAGCTAGTCCTCCTAATATGTTGACTGTCTCTCCTGCTAAAATGCACTTTAATTTCTTAATGCATTGAAACAAGTTTAGATGGGTCAGATAGGCAGACTGGGTAAATGAGAATTATTATTCTTATTTTTTATTATTTTAAAATAGATGTACAAATATGCATGAAAATAAATTCTTCATTTCCTTCTAG
The DNA here is from genome assembly GCF_027409185.1 of Cynocephalus volans. Lineage (NCBI taxonomy): Eukaryota > Metazoa > Chordata > Mammalia > Dermoptera > Cynocephalidae > Cynocephalus > Cynocephalus volans. The sequence goes on from NC_084461.1 coordinate 106,522,972, forward strand.
GTTTTCCTTCCTACATCTACTATTATGCCATGAGCACTGCCAAAGACAATAAGAAAAAAAAAACTGTCTGGAAGTAGCAGTTTCTATAGATCTGTTCTTGAGAATAATTTGTAAGTGGGAGATGGTGGAAATAGGAAGAATAGTAAGGTAGCAATTACAGTAAGGGAATGAGGGTGTTTTAAGTCTAGGTGGTAATAGTGGATATGTTCAGAGAGGTGGTCAGATTCGGGATATATTTTGAAGCCAGGGCCAGCAGGATTTTCTCTCTCATTAGATAGATGTGACATGATAGAAAGAAAAAGGTGAAGGATAAATCCAAAGATTTTGCTGTTAGCAAAAGGAAGGATGGAGACACCATCAACTGAGAGTGTGAAGGTTCCAGACAGGTTAAGCTTGAGATATTTAGTCACTTTCAAGTGGAGATGTGGAGATGTTGAGTAGACAGTTGTATATATGAATCCACAGCTTATCAGAAAGATCTCTAGTAAAGTTAGACATTTTTTAAGAGTTATCATATAGATGGTATTTAAAAACTGGATGAGAGAATAAAATAAATATGTTTAAGTAAAAGAGAAAATATATGAGTTTTGGAACACTCTAATGGTAAAAGATCCATTAGATTCAAAATAAGACATATTAGAACTGAATACCTCTATCAATCATTTTAGGACATTGAATGGGTAACCAATGGGACTCTAAATGGGGCTTTTAAAAAAAACAATATATTTTTTTAACTGGTTACAAAATAAATTTTCTCCTCTGGAAAGTGAGAACTACGCAGTCCTAAAAATCACTTTCGTGATTTAAGTTTTCAAAATATTGACTTTTAAAGTAGAGAAATTAACTTTATATCTTTAGAAAATAACATATTCTTGAAAGAATACCTGGAGACAGAGAAACTATGTCATTTCTAAAATCCCCATGTTAATTAATAAAATCTTGAAATAGTATTTAAAGTTGGATATATACTTTGTATTTTTAATTATATTATTATCAATTATTTTCAGGTGTTTCTTGTTTGTTTATTTATTTATTTATTTATTTATTTTTGGACACTTTGAGTGAGCATCAAGTTTCAGGAAAAGTACACAGGTTCATTTTACGAAATAAACTGTAGCTGTAAGATTTTTATCTTCTGTTATTTTCTACTGTGTTAGAAAAATGTTAATCATATCGTGAAATAATTTGTTTTGGATGGTTTTGACTTGGATCCTGTTTTAGCATTTACTAAAATTTGACAGAAATGTCCATTTGCAAATCAGAGTTTGCTCTTAATCAAGGATTATTGTGGAAATTAAGCTACCCAGTTATGTGTGTCTGAGCATTTGCTTCTGTGTATGGATAGATGCATGTGTCACATGTGTTCTTGTGTCTGTATATGTGGTGTTGTATGTGCTTGTCCATGAGCACATTATTAGTGTTTATTGTTTTTTATATTAATCCTTATAAAGTAGATATAAATACCTGTAAATTATGCAAAAATTAGTATATACTCATCATCTATTATAAGACATGTGTCAAGGGAGGCAACAAGTATACAAAGAAGGCACAACTCTATCTCCTAAACTGCCAGTTTGCCTCTTGCAAAGTTTCAAAATGCAATGACTTGATTCTTTAAATTTGGAAACAAAGTTCCCTCAGTATGGACTCTGACTTTAAGGAGCTAACAGTTTAGTAAGGTAAAAAACATGCCAAATGTCACTGTGATATTGTGTGAAAAGTGAAGCAGTAGAAATGAATCAGCTGTCACACAGCTAACAGGAATGATTAACTTGACAACGTGTGATGAGGAAGGTTTCCATATGGTAGTGGCAATTGCTGTACTTCTAGAAGGATGTCTAGGACAGTTAAATGTCTGCCATCTCATCCCCCTTTTTTGTAAGCTAACTGCTGGTCATTCACCAGGTCACAGCTCCTGTCATTTTCTCAGGGATGCCTTCCCTGACTCCTCCAGCTGATTCATATTCCTTTGCTATATGTTCACCTCTTACCAATTGTATTCCTTTCCTTAACCTTCAGTAATACATTCACTAGTGAACCTCCCTCTCCACTGGAATGAGTGCATGGAATGTCAGTTTGTTCACACTTGTATCCCCAGAACCTAACAGAGTGCAATGCCTGACCTGACCAATAGGAGGAGCTCATTAATTACTGACTGAATGAAGAATTCAGAAATTTTTAAAAGAATTGAACTTTTAGGTGCCTTAGTGAAATAACATGTATATAAACCTATCATATCCTTAAATAACTAATTGGCTTTTTCAGGTCCCTTTGTATTGATTTTACTCAACTACAGTGATAGTTTGCATTATAGAACTATCAGACATGGTATTTAATAAATGTACTTATTCTTTTGGCTCTTCAGTAAGTTTAAACATTGTCTTCAATAATTTATGCATTTTTGTCCTTATTGGTCTTCAAAGTGTTCTTATTATTTAAGTCGATTCAATTTCAGCTTTTTCATGTCTCCATCAGAAATATTATATTCTGAATACTTTTCTTGGTCATTTTTTTAACCTTAGCTTTCTTCTACCCCCAAACATACTGCAATGGACTGACTTGTCATAAATTATTTCTTGCAAATTCTATTTACAAAATTGACAGCAATTATAATATAAGATTCTCTCTATATTTAAAATGATATTTAATTTTTAATCACAGTTCGATGTGTTGAAAGGTTGACATCAGAAAAATAAAATATGTTTTACCTCTGGAATGCTCTAACCAAAGGAAATAGATCTAATTGAATGTACTGTTTTTTGTTTTTTTGTTTTCCACTAAAAAGTTATCATTTAGGGCTTATTATTAGCTAGAACTAGTTATAACTAGTAAGACTAATTACTCGCACAAGACAGAAAAGAGGGAACCTAATCTTTCATAGCATTACAAAAGTTTTCCACTTGGCAATTTTTTCTGTTGATTTAATTTTTTATCACAGATAAAAGATATAGTTTGATATCAAAAGGAGAACATTCTACACTGCTTTGTGAGAGCCAAATTGGAGAAAATAATATTAAAACCCTAGGAAGTTCCAGTCATGAAATTAAGATATATACATATTTATGGAAAAGTGCATCACAGACTTTATAGAAAATAAAGATGGGAAAATCTATGCATGAGCAAAAGTTAACTCTATGTTGTTACTGAAAGAAATTTTTAAAGAAAAAAGCCTGATGTCTCCAAATTAATGTTCCTGCCTTCCTCTCTTAAACTTCTACTGTTTAAATAATAAACTCTTCCTTTGAGCTAAAGCCCTGTGAGCATACTTCATACCTCAATGGTTCATATTAATAAATTGACATAGACTGTATATTGGTTAATCAATGGACCAAAATCAGGGTTATGAGGCAAGAAGATATTCTCTCTCTCTAAATTTATTGCAACATAATTGATTGTACATATCTGTGGGATACAGCATTGAATATCAATACCTGTGTGCAATATGTGATACTCCAATCCAGATAATTAGTACATTCAACATTATACAATGTTATCCTTTTTTGTGGCCCTTACCAATTTCTTGCTACCCACCCCTGCTTTTGTACCTCTGGTGGCTTCAGTTCTGTTCTCTCCTTTTGAAAGTTCAGCAAATTATTGTGGTTCTTTCTTTCCTTCCTTCCTTCCTTCCTCCCTCCCTCTCTCCCTCCCTCCCTTCTTCCCTTCCTCCCTTTCTCTCTTTCTTTTGCTCCCACTTATGAGTAAGGACATGCAGCATTTCTCTTTCTGTGCCTGGCTTTTTCCACTTAACATAATTTTCTCTAAGTGCATCCATGATACTGAGACTGGCAGAATTTTGTAATTTTTATGACAAAATAGTATTCCATTGTGTATACACCACATTTTCCTTATGCACTCATCCATTGATAGACATTTAGGTAAGTTTCTACTTTGGGCTATTGTATATAGAGCTGTGACAAACATGGGAGTGCAGGTATCCCTTTGACATCAAGATTTCTATTCCTTTGGGTATGTATGTACCCAGCAGTGGGATTTTTGTTTCATATGGCAGTTTTATGTGTACCTATTTGAGGAAACTACATACTGTTTTCCATAAAGACTGCACTAATTTACATTCCCATCAACAGTGTAGGAGTGGTCCCCTTTCTCTGCATCCTTGTCAGCATTTGTTATTTTCTTTTTGATAGTAGCCAGTCTAAGAGGAATAAGATGATATCTCAATGTGGTTTTGATTTGCATTTCCCTGAGGTGAGGCTTAGTGATGTTAAGCATTTTTTCATGTACCTGCTGGCCATTTGAACATCTTCTTATGAGAATTGCCTATTCAGCTACTTTGTCCAATTTTTAATGGGGTTACTTTTTTTTTTTTTTTTACTATTAACTTTTTTGAGTTCCATTAATTTGGCATATTAATTCCTTGTTGGATGCATAATTTTCAAATATTTTCTCCCACTCTGCAGGTTGTCTTTTTGCTCTATTAATTGTTTCTTCTGCTGAGCAGAAGCTTTTTAGTTTGATGTGATCCCATTTATTTATTTATTTATTTTTCTTTGTTGCCTGTCCTTTTGGGGTCTTATTCACAAAGTAGTATTTGCCCAGTACTGCTTCCTGAAGTGTTTTTCCAATGTTTACTTTTAGAAGTTTTATAGTTTCAGGTCATATATTTAAGTCTTTAAACCATTTTGAGCTGATTTTGGTATACGACAAGAGATATGGGCTAGTTTCATTTTTCTACATATGGATGTCCAGTTTTCCTAGCACCATTTATTGAAGAGGGAGTCTTTTCCCCAATACATGTTCTTGGAGTCATTTTCAAAGATCATTTGGCTGCAAGTATGTGGGTTGGTTTCTGTATTCTCTATTTTGTTCCATTGGCCCAAATATCTTTTTTTAATGCCATTACCATGCTGTTTTGGTTTCTATAGCTTTGCAGTATAATTTGAAGTTGGGTAGTGTTATGCCTCTGGCTTTATTTTTATTTTATTTATTTATTTATTTTTTGCTGAGGATTGGTTTGGCTATTGGGTGTCTTTTCTTGTTTCATATGAATGTTAGGATTTTTTTTTTCTATTTCTGTGAAGAAAGTCATTGGTATTTTGGTGGAAATTTCATGAATCTATTGATCACTTTTGGTAGTATTGATATTTTCAAAATGTTAATTCTTCCAATCCAAGAGCATGAACTGTCCTTACATCTTTTTGTGTCCTCATTAATTTTTTTAGCAGTTATTTGTAGTTCTTGTTGTAAAGGTCTTTCACCTCCTTGATTATATTGATTTGTAGCTATTTTATTTTTTTGGTGACTATTGTAAATGGGCTTGCTTTCCTGATTTCTTTTTCTGCTAGTTTACTATTGGAGTATAAAAATGCTGCTGATTTTTTTATGTTGTTTTTGTATCCTGCAACTTTTCTAAAATCATTTATCAGCTGTTAGAGTGTTTTTGGTAGAGTCTTTAGGTTTTTCTATATAGATAGGGTCATGTCATCTATAAACAGGGATAGTGTTACTTCATCTTTCCAATCTGCATGCCCTTTATTTCTTTCTCTTGCCTGATTGCTCTGGCTAGCTCTTCCAATTTTATGTTAAATAGCAGTGGTTAGAGTGAGCATCCTTGTCTTATTCCTGCTCAATATCATCCAGGATGATATGGGTGGTGGGTTTATTACAAATGGCTTTTATTGTGTTGATATACTTTCCTTATACACTTAATTTACTGAGAGGTTTTATCATAAAGGGATATTGAATTTTTTCAAATGATTTTTCTGCACCTATTGAAATAATCATATATCATTTTTCCTTGACTTTGTTGATGTGGTGTATCATACTTAATCTCTTACATATATTGAATCATCCTTGTCTCCTTGGAATGAGTCCCACTTGATCATGGTGTATAGTTTTTTTGATGTGTTGCTATATTAGTTTGCTAATGTTTTGTTGAGGATTTTTGCATCTATGTTCACCAGAGATATTGGCCTGTAGTTTTCTTTCTTGCTGTAGTTTTGTCTTGGTTTTGGTATCAGTGTGATACTGGCTTCATAGAATGAATTTGGGGGAATGGCCTCCATTTTAATATTTTGGAATAGTTTGAAGAGAAATAGTATTAATTTCTCTTTAAAGGTTTGGTAGAATTCAGAGTAAAGTCTTCTGGTCTTGGGATTTTCTTCACTGGGTGACTGCTAATTACTCCTTCAATTTCATTATTTGTTATTGGATTGTTCAGGTTCAGAAAAAAACAGTAGTTTGTATGTGTCCAGAAATTTATCCATTTCCTCCAGGTTTTCAAATTTGTTGGTGTAGATTTGTTTATAATAGTCTCTAATGATTCTTTGTATTTCTATAGAATCATTTCTAATGTCTCTTTTTTTCATTTCTAATTCTTGTTGTTTGGGTCTTCTCTCTTCTTTATTTAGTTAGCCTAGGTAATTGTTTGTCTGTTTTGTTTATTTTCTTGTGTATTCATGGCAGTGATAATTGTTTTTTGAATTCCAGATGCAGGATTTCCTTGAGGATTTCTTGTAGGGCTGGTCATGTTATGGTGAACTCCACAGTATTAGTTTGTCTGTGAAATACACTATTTCTCCCTTATTTTTGAAGAATATTCTTGCTAGGTATAGTATTCTTGAAGAGAAGAGGGGTTTTTTTTTTTGTTTCTTTGTTTTTTTGATTTTAGTATTTTGAATATACCATACTATTCTCTACTGGCATGTAATGTTTTTGTTGGGAAGTCAGCTGTTAGTTTGATGAGGACTCCATTATAGGTGACTTGATGCTTTTCTCTTGCTGTTTTTAAGACTCTCTTTGTCTTTGAGTTTTGCCAATTTGATTACAATGTCTTAGAGAGCACCTTTTTGCATTGAATCTGTTTCAGGATCTTTGATACTAGTGGATCTGAAAGTCCATGTCTATCCCTATGCCTGGGATATTTTCTGCTATTATTTCACTGAATAGGTTTTCAATGCCTTTTCCTTTCTACACCCCTTCTGTAACACCCACAATTCAGATATTTGTGTGCTTCAGGTTGTCTGTAGGCTCTCTTAGATGTCCTTCATTTTAAAAATTCTTTCTCTCTCTCTCTCTCTCTCTCTCTCTCTCTCTCTCTCTCTCTCTCTCTCTCTCTCTCTTTCGTCCACCCCAGTTATTTCAGAAAGACCATCTTCAAGGTGAGAAATTCCTTCTTCTGCCTGCTCTGTCCTGCTGCCTAAGTTCTCAGTTGTGTTTTTTATTTTATGGAATGAATACTTCAGTTCCAGGAGTTCTGCTACATCTTTTTCAAGGTATTAATCCTTTGTAAATTTCCTTCTTGTTATCCTGGATACTTTTTCTCATTTTGTTGTGTCATCTGACTGAGTCTTCTTATATCTTATTGAGTTTCCTTGAGATCAATGTTTAAAACTTCTTTTCATTCATTTCAAGAGTTTCCTTCTATGAGGTCTGGCACTTGAGATTTGTTATACTCCTTTGGTGGTGTCATATTTTCTTGTTTTTTAAAAATATTTCTATTATATCTACATTGATATCTGGTCATCTGAAAGAGCAGTTGCTTCTTTTATTACTCTGGAGTGGGCTTTGAGGAGTGAGACTTCCTCCCTTAGATGTGTTTTTTATAGTCCATTGAGTAGGGCATTTTAGTATTGGTTCCACAATAGTGTAATCTCTGTGTGGGTACTCTGGCTATATTCAGTGTCCAAGTTGTGTGTGAGTGCCTGTGTGGCCCAGGCACTGGGGCATTTAGTGATTCCTTGCTGAGGTTAATGGCAGTGTTTTTGTTTGTTGAGTACACAGGCAAGCTGTCAAGCTCTTGGGACAAATTCCTGGATGCCCTGTTGCTCTTTGGCTGGGATGGGTGTCCCTGGGTGGGCTTGTTGGCAGGCTGGCTAGTATCACATGACCTTGATGGGTGCACTGGGGTATACTGGAGCTCCTTGGCTTGAATGGGTGACCCTGGACAGAGGGCTTTCTCAGATACAGTAAGATGGCCACCAGGCCACTAGAGATTTTAATTTAGATCCTGATGAAAAAATGTTTGTTTTCCCTCTACCTTCCTCTGTACTTCAGGGTAGTTATGCCAGGTTTATTAAGAGCCATTAGGTACAAATTTTTTTTCAGCATTTGTAGTTTTGTTTTAGCCTCTTTTTTTAAAGCAGGGCCATTCCCACTCCTGTCACTGGCTTCAAGCTGTAGGCTGGATCTTCTATCTTACCTCGTTGGCAATTACTTCTAATCTACACGCTGCAGTAGCTTCTACTGCACATGTGCACACAGGACTCACCAATTCAATCCAGTAACTTCAGGTTTGCCTACAATTTTGTATTTTCGTTTCATTTCTTAATTACAGATATATTTATATTGTATATGATCCCAGAAATGCCTTTTATATTTTCTCTTTTCATTTTTTTATCCCCTTTAGCTCTCTTTTTGTGGCTAAGAAGGTATACAGTATTTGAAATCAGCTTATTATCCTGATCCTTCTGTGATTCAACAGCTTGCTAAATATATGGTCCTATTTTAAGTCTCAGGTATAAATCAAAGTGTGAAATGTTTCCAAACTAGGCATCAGACTGTTTTTATACTTATACAGTCAGGGAAATCTTTTTGATTTTTGTCGTATTTTTCTGAGTTTTTGTTTTGTTTTGTTTTGGCAAAAAAGCTCAGGCATATAAAGAAGGATCAAATTTTAAACCAAGTATCATATCTCAAATATCTGAGGTTATTGCCTACAATTCTAGTTTTCCTTTCAAAGCCATTTTTCTAGTTTTTATTCTCCAGGATATGTTCCTTATACCAATGGCAAAATCATTAATATCCTAGTGAACATTAGCAGTTTCTGAAGGTACTGCCTTTTTTCTTCATCTTGGACTTTTCTTCTCCTACAACTAAACATATATTTTAAGTTTTTGTGTCAGACTCAACAATTCTATTTACCCATATTCCTCTAAAATGTATTTATTATCCTTACACAATTAAAAATACCATTGAAGGAACAATTGAGGGGGATGATCCCAGATGTGGTAAACTACTTTCTGATGGTAAATTTCACACAAAATAAGAATTAACAACTTAAAACTAATAGGGTGACATTTAGTAATTTGCCAATTCCATCCAGTAGTCTAAATATTTATATGACAGAGTTCACATATTGTATTATCTGAAGTATATTTCTTAGGCTCATCACCAGGGAATCAGGAAATAATAATCAATAGCATAACTGTAGCAAGTTGACATTTCATAGGGACAAAGTACACAGGTTAATCACTGACCTTGTAATTCTTAGTGTACTTTAATGGAATGAGTTGAAAGATTTCCAAAGCTAGTATCTTCACAGTTCTAGAAAAAAAGAGCATGATTTACAAAATTAAAATTAAATTGCCTTACTAGAAGAGTTTAGAAAACATGAGGGGTCTTCAAAAAGTTTATGGAAAGATTCATATTATCTTTAAATTCTACAAACTTTTTGAAGTACACTCCTATACCACATATAATTGACTATTAACCTACTAATGTATCAATACATATTCTGAAAAAAATGCTGTAAGATATAATAATTAGGAAAGCACAAAATTTACCCTCCTATAGCTCATAATCTAAGATGGTGATAAAAACAATGGTACAGTAACTAAGGCATAATTAGATGAAGTATATGATCATCTAATTAGCATATAGGAGTAATTTTTTTCATTCCCATTATTTTGAGATAGAACTTTTTTATTTCCTTTTGAGATATATAAACTTCTGTGAACAAAAATAAATAGATAGTAATACTATATTGCTGTATACATGTCATTATACGTTTTTCCCAATTCATCAAATGTACACCACCGCCAAGAATGATCTTTAATGCAAACTACAGACTTTGGGTGATAATGATGTGTCAATAGGGCAGGCTGTGCACTGTGGGGGAAAGAGGTAAAGGGGTGCATAAGAGATCACTGTACAATGCTGCTGTGAACCTAAAACTATTCTAAAAGTCATATATATACATATTATATTTCAGAACGTTCATAGAAAGATTCATATTATCTTTTAATTCTTCTTTTTACACAAACTATTTTGATGTACCCTCATATATAAGTATATAAATGTGTGTGTATGTGTATACATACCAGAGTTCTTCAAAAGGTTAATGGAAAGATTCATATTGCCTTTTAATTCCATTTTCCCAAAAACTTTTTGAAGTACCCTTGTATATGTACTTGTGTGTGTGTGTGTGTATGTGTGTGCATGTGTGTATATATCTATATCTATGCAGATATAGATATTAGATATCATGCTAATAAATTTGAAAACCTTGACATGCGGTTATGCATAAATGACTCAAGAAGAAAAAGAAAACATAAATGATACTGTGACTAGAAATACAATTGAAATAATAGTTGAAAAGTATTCTACTTATAAACACCAGATTTAAATACTTTTATAAGCAATTCCTACCAGATTTTAAAGTAACATGTAATTTTAATCTTATACAAAATGTTCAGAGCATAGAAAAAAAGGGTATCTATCAACTCAGTTATGCTTTTTTTTTTTTAACAATTATTTGTACATATTGGTGGGGTACAGTGTGTTGTTTCAATACATGCACATAATGCACAATGATTCCCTCAGGATAGATAGCATAGTTTCGTATCCATTAGTCCACAATTTTTCCTTCTCTCCCCTGCCTCTAGTAAGTATTATTCTACTCTCTACTTCTTTGACCCCACCTCTCCTTATTTTTTTAGATTCCATATATGAGTGATATCATGCAGTATTTGCATTTTTGTTCCTGAATTATTTCATTTAAGATGATGATTTCCAGTTCCACCCATGTTGCTGCAAATGATAAGATATCATTTTTTAAATAACTGAGTAATATTCCATTTTTTATATATACCACAGATTTTTTGTCAATTCATACATTGATGGACATTTGGGTTGATTCTATCTCTTGGCTATTGTGAATAGTGCTGCGATAAATACGGGAGTGCAGGTGTCTTCTTGATATATTAATATCAATAAAATATCATAAAATATTAATATCAATAAAATATACTTTGGTATATACCCAGTGGTGGGATAGCCATAGTGAATGTATCAATTTACACCCCTTCCAGCAATTTAGGAAAGTTCATTTTCTCCACATTTTTGCCAGCATTTGTCATTTTTTTGTCTTGTTGAAAATAGCCATTTCTAAATTTTGTTTTAATTTGCGCTTCCCTGGTGATTAGTGATGTTGAGCATTTTTCATGTGCTCATTGGCCATTTGTAAGTATTTTTTTGAGAAATGAAAAATGTCTACAAGTCCTCGGCCCATTTTTTAATTGGGTTATTTGTCGGTTTTGCTGTTGAGTCAAGTTGCTATGGATATTAGCCCCTTGTCTAGTGTGTAGTTGGAAAACACTTTCAAGTTGTCGACAGTGTCCATTACTGTGCAGAAACTTTTTAGTTTGATGTAGTTCTGTTTATGTACTTTTGCTTTAGTTGCCTGTGCCTTGATAGTCTTACTCAAGAAAGCACTGTCCACTTCCATTTTGTGTAGTGTTTCCTCTAGTTTTCTTCAATTAGTTTCATAGTTTGGAGACTTAAACTTAGGTCTTTGATCCATTTTGAGTTGATTTTTGTGCATGGTAAGAGATAGGTGTCTAGTTTCAATCTTCTGCATGTGGATATCCAGTTTTCCCAGCACTATTTATCAACAAGGTTGTTCTTTCTCCATTGTATGTTTTCAGCACCTTTGTCAAAAATCAGTTAGCTGTGTGTCGTTTTATTTTGGGTCTTTATGTTCTATTCCATTGGTCAATTTTTCTGTTTTCATGCCAGTACTGTGCTGTTTTGTTTACTATAATTTTATAGTACATTTTGAAGTCAGAAGTGTGATGCCTCAAACTTTGTTCTTTTTGTTCAAGATTGTTTTAGCTGTACAGAGTCTTCAGTAGCTCCATACAAATTTTAAGATTTTTTTTTCTATTTCTGTGATGAATGCCACTGGTATTTTGATAGAGATTATATTGAACATGTAGATTGCTTTGGGTAATGTGGACTTCTTGATCATGTTAATTCTTCCAGCCCATAAGCATGGGATATCTTTCCATTTATTTTTATCCTCTTCAGTTTTTTTCACCAATGTTTTATAGGTTTCATTGTAGAGGTCTTCTACCTCCTTGGCTTAATTTACTTCTGGGCATTTTCTCTTTCTCTCTCTCTCTCTCTCTCTCTCTCTCTCTCTCTCTCTCTCTCTCTCTCTCTCTCTCTCTCTCTCTCATAGCTACTGTGAATGGGATTACTTTCTTGATTTCTTCTTTGGCTATTTCATTGCTGGCATATAGGAAGGCTACTGATTTTTGCACATTGATTTCATAACCTGACACTTTACTGAATTCATATATTAGTTCTAGTAAGATTTTGGTGGAGCCTTCAGGATTTTCTATGTATAGGTTCATGTCATCTACAAATAGGGACAGGTTAACTTCCTCCTTTCCTATTTAACGCTGGCCTCATAGAACAGTTTTGAAAATACACCCTCCTCTTCAATTTTTGGAAGGGTTTGAGAAGAATTAGTGTTAGTTCTTTAAAAGTTTGGTAGAATTCATCAGTGAAGCCATCTGGTCTTGGAATTTTCTTTGTTGGAGGACTTCTTATTACTGCTTCAATCTCATTACTAGTTATTGGTCTCTTTAGGTTTTCTAGTTCTTCACAATTTAACTTTGGTAACTTTTATGTGTCCAGGAATTTATCTATTTCCTTGTGGTTTCCCAGTTTGTTTGGGTACAATTGTTTGTGGTAGTCTCTCATGATCCTTTACATTTCTGTGGTATTGGTTGTAACGTCCCTTTTCTCATTTCTGATTTTATTTATTTGAGTCTTCTCTCTTTTTTTCTTTGTTAATCAAGCTATAGATTTATTGATTTTGTTTGTTTTTTTGAAATACCAGCTCTTTGTTTCATCAATCTTTTGTTAATCTCTAATTCATTTTTTTTTCTGCTCTGATCTTTGTTACTTCTCTCCTACTGAATCTAGGTTCGGTTTGTTCTTGTTTTTCTAGTTCCTGTAGGTGTAATGATAGGCTGTTCATTTGGAGTCTTTTCTTTTTTAATTTGTTGAGACTTGTCTTGTGTACCAACGTATGGTCTATTCTAGAGAACGTTCTATGTGCTGCTGAGAAAAATGTGTATTCTGCAACTGTTGAATGAAATGTTCTATAAATATTCAAGTTGGCCTATAGTAGGGATTAATTCTGATGTTTCCTGTTTAATTTTCTGTCTGGATGATCTGTCCTTTGCTGAAAGTGGGGTTTTAAAGTCTCCAACTATTATTTTGTTAGAGTCTGTCTTTTCTGTTAGGTCTAATAGTAATTGCTTTATATAACTGGGTATTACAGAGTTGAGTGTGTATACATTTAGAATTGCTATAGCCTCTTGTTGAATTGATCCCTTTATCATTAAATAGTGACGTTCCTTATCGTTTTTTACTTCCCATGGCTTGAAGTCTATTTTATCTCATGTAAGTATAGCTGCTCTTGCTCTTTTATAGTTTCCTTTTGCATGAAGTATCTATTTCCATCCCTTCACTTTCAGTTGGTGTGTGTCTTTATTGGTTAAGTGAGTTTCTTGTAGGCAGCATATTGTTGGTTCTTGTTTATAATCCATTCAGCCATTCTGTGTCTTTTAATAGGGACATTTAATCTGTCTACATTGAGGGTTGTTATTGATACACAGGGACTTTTTGCTGCCACTTTGCTATTTTTTTCTGGTGGTTTTGTGGATCCTTTTTTTCCTTTTTTCTGCTCTTACTGTCTTCCTTTGTGGTTTAGTGGTTTTCTCTAGCTTTACATTTTGCTTTCTCACTATTTATTTTTGGTAAGTCTCTTTTAAGCTTTTGAGTTATAGCTACCAGGAGGCTTACAAAAATCATGTTATAATTACAACTAATTATTTTAGAATAATAACAACTTAACCTAACCTTGATATCTAAAAAGAAAAAGAAAAAAACAAAGCCAACTCTATGACTTGGCATCACGCCCCCTCCCCTCAACACACATACTTTTGGACAATTTGTTGTTTCGAGATACATATTTTAATGCTGCCTTTCTCTTATACATTTGGTATATATGTTAGTGTCATGACTGGTTTGTTTTTTACTCTTCATACTAAGGATATAAGTTGTTTATTCACCACTCTTATGACATTGGACTATTCTAACGTTACCTGTGAATTTACTTTACTCAGGGGTTAGGTACCTTCAAATGTTTTCTTGATGCTCTTTAGCATCATCTTCTTTCAGACTGAAGAACTTGTAGCATTTCTTAAAAGTCAGGTCTAGTATTTATGAATTCCCTTAGCTTTTTGGGGGAAAAAGACTTTATTTCTCCTTCATATTTGAAAGCTGGTTTTGCTAGATACAGATTTCTTGGCTAACAGTCTTTTTCTTTCAGCACCCTGAATATATCATCTTATTCTCTTCTGGTACATAGGGTTTCTACTGAGAAATCTGCTGAGTGATGTATTGGGGCTCCGTTGAATGTTAAGAGTTTCTTTTCTCTTGCTTCTCTCAGTATTTTCTGTCTTTGGTTTTTGATAATTTGATTATTATGTACCTAGAGTGTTCTTCTTTTGATTGAGTTTGCTGGAGACCTCTGAGCTTCCTGGACGTGGATGCTGTCATAATCCTTCATATTGGGGAAATTTTCAGCCATTATTCTCTTGAATATGCTTTCTACATCTTTTTCTTTGGGTATGTCAATTATGCAGAGGTTATTTCATTGAGGGAGACCCATATTTGCTATATTTCTGTTTCATTTTTTCTTATTCTTCTTTCTTTTCACTTCTTTGATAAGAAAGTTCATATGTTCTATCTTTGAACATACCTATTCTTTCTTCAGTTTGATTAACTATGCTGTTGGAGCTTTCTATCAAGCTTTTCGATTCAGATAAATTGTTCCTTATTTCTAGAATTTCTGGTTTTTTAAAATTGACTATATTCCTTTTTCAAGTTTCTCATTTTGCTCCTGAATTACTTTCCAGATATTATTTAATCCTTTATCTGTATTTTCATGTGAATCCCTGAACATCCTCAAGAGGGTTATTCTGAATTCTCTGTCAGACATTTCATAGATCTGCTGTTCCTCTGCATCCATTGCTGGTGCTTTGTTTGTTTCATTTGGTGGCAACATATTTCTCTGTTCTTTCTTGATCTTTTTGTCTTCACACTGATGTCTAGGCATTTAGGAGACTGCCATATGCTGCTGATTCTCTGGGTAAGGCTTTTTGAGAGGATCGTTAATCAGTTCTGGGTCTGGGTTGTGTGGAAATTTTGTTCTGGAATGGTGTTTTTCTTGCAGATTGAGCCCCCTGCAGTTCTATTGCCCTGACCCATTTCCACTGAGACCAGTTGGGCATGCTGTGCCCAGTGTTCACCTGGCAGGCCAGCCTTCCTCCTGCAATCCAACCACTTCCCATGGGACAGGCCATGTATGCATCCCTCATGATAACTCATCAGCCTCTGGGTGGCTCTCTCTCCAGTCAATTGCAGCCTCTTGTTCTTATGTGGGCCTGGGGGAATCCTGCCAGTAGTCTTTATGGCTTGCAGGCTGGTATAGTATGACCCAAAGCCCTCCTCTCCCCTGCAGACTCCAAGTAAATTTATATGAAAGGTACTATAACTTTTTCTGGATTCAATCAGTGTGTAACAGTTAGTCCCTGCCTCTATACCAGACTGGCTCTGAACAATAGGCACTGTCCCTACACCCTCTCACTGTTGCCTCTTGTGCCTTCATGAACTCTGTGGGTCTCTCCTTCTTTTCCCCCAGCTCTGACAGTTCTAGACTGGCAGTCTTTGCTTTTTAATAGTTGTAAATTGGTTATTTGTGGAAAGGTGAGGTGCTGGGAATCATCTATTCTGCCATCTTGATAATGTCACTCTCTTTCAAATATACTTTGATACTAAAGTCAGAAAGGACAGCCTAGAAAAAAAATTATAGACAAATATCACTTATAAATATAAATTATGAGCAAAATTTTTGACAAACTATATGTAGCAAATTGACCAAGTTAGTTTTAATATAGGAAAGTAAGTTTGTCGGGTTGCAGAAAACAAAAAACTCCCTCGCTATATTATATTAGGCTGAAAGGCACTTACTAAATTTTATTAAATAGCTACAAAGTCATTGTATATAAAAAAGAAGTTTCAGGAAAACCCCAGGAGCAAACTGATCCTACAAGAGCGCCAATGTCACCACAGCCAACATTCCTCAAACAAGATCCATGTTTTTCGCTATATTAACTGATGAAGAAAAAAAGAACACATGATCTTTTCAACACATGGAGAAAAAATATTTAATAAAAATAAACAATTATTAAAAAATTATTGCACACTAGGAGTAGATAATAACTTCTTGTGCACAACAGGAATTTAGCAAAAACAGAGAAAATGTCAAATGTTGGAAATAATAAAAAAGGAGTGTTGAAAACTTACACAGGGTTAAATTGACACAATTTCTTTAAAAGACAATTTGTCATTATACTGTATATCTATCATTTGTATACAGTAAAACATAAGATTGATTCATAGGTATAATATCGAGATATACTCTTGTGTATTTACACTGACAGACATGTGTACGAATATTCATATTAGTAGTTTTTGAAATAGTAAAATGCTTTTTTACTTGAAAAGCTATAGTGTCCATTCACAAGATGGTGGCTAAATAAATTTTGATATAACACATTTCAGTTCTAAGCAACAATTGAAAAAGAGTGACGTATGCTACAAGGATCAAGAATCATGAATCTCAGCAATGCAATACTAAGCATAAAGGCAAATTATAAATATGCATATAACATAATGCCATTTCATAAAGTTCAAAAACAAACAAAACTAATCAATACTTTGTTAATGATATACACTAAATACTAATACAACAATAATAATAAAGATACATTTTAACTGATGATTCTTCTTGGACAAGGAGAGGGAAGTAAAAAGTGTTTGACTAGAAAGAAAGAAAAGACAATCACAATAAGACGTTGAACTTTCAGAAGAAGAGAACAAAGATGTGATTACCAGAGGTGGGAAAGGAACAGGGAAAGGGGGCTAGTGAGAAATTGGTAATTGGACACAAGGAAGGATTACATTTTGTATGTGAACATGCTAATTATCCTGATTTGATCATTACACATCGTACACAGCTCTATACCTCACAAATAGGTTTAATCAATTATTTTTTAATAAAATAGTTTAAGAATAGTAATACATAGCAAATATGAACATCAAGGTGTTTTAAAAAGATGGTTTTTAGACAATCAATAGTTTGGTGCTGTTTAATTACTGTAATTATTTAATTAAAGTTTAGCTACTAGTTGTTGCTAGTTATTATTATAATACCTTGCTAATACATTATGTATATGTATCTTCTTTTGTAACTATAAATTAGTTCATAATAAAAATGACTTATATGCTTTTGAAAACAAAAAAAAAATGAAAAAAAGATTAAAATATGCAGAAAAAATATAATTACATGTATGTTCTCAAAATGAAGCCCATGTATGTATGAAGGTCAACACCACCCCTGCTACATAGAAAGGTCAAGATGAAGCTAAGTGCTGTTTCACATAGCGTGGACAGAGAAGGTTCCTCAGGTAAGGTGACAATTTGAGCCAAGGGTTAAATAAAGTCAGGGAGCAAATTAGATAGATGCAGGTCATTGTGTGAAGAATATTCTAGGCAAAAGAAAAGTCTATGTGGGCCGAGCCTGTGGCGCACTTGCACTCGGGAGAGTGCGGCGCTGGGAGCGCAGCGACGCTCCCGCCGCGGGTTCGGATCCTAAATAGGAATGGCCGGTGCGCTCACTGGCTGAGTGCCGGTCACGAAAAAGACAAAAAAAAAAAAAGAAAAAAAGAAAGAAAAGAAAAGTCTATGTGCAAAAGGCACTATCTGAAACATTAATATTCTTTATAAATTTGCAGTTATGGATATATGACTTTCTTCCTGGACAGACCAGTTCTTATCTTATTCACAACCACTATTCCATAATCAATTTTTGAAAGATTATGAAATTAATGAAAGAGAAGTTAAAATGAAGAGAAACAAAGAGAAATTGTAGTGGGCACATCAATTTTGAGATATTCAATTGTCCGATATCTTATTTTAGACAGGATTTCATCAACAGAAACTTTACCCTGCCACCATCCCAAAAGACATCACTCTAACATGCAAATAAAAAATTTGCATGTATTTGAGATGACTTGGTAAAACTTATGACTAGGGAATGGAAGGAGAAAATTCCTATAAGAATAAAGGTGCTTGTCAACTGATTAAACTTCCTAGGCCTGTGGGAAGCTTGGGCAGGGAAGGAAAGAAAGGAAGAAAAAAAAAAAAAAAGAAAGGAAGGAAGGAAGGAAGGAAGACCACAATAATACACTGAACTTTCAGAAGGACAGAACAAAGCTGAGGATACTAGAGATGGGGAGGAGGGAGGGAGGGGCGTTGGGGAGTAACAGTTTGGGAGGTGATCATGGGGAAAGATTACAATTTATGATGATGAATATGCTAATAGTAATAGTAAATAAAATAAAATAAAATAAAATAAAATAAAAGATAAGTTGATTTCAGAAAGAAACCCACATTTATTTGGTCTTTGGACTTGTAAAACATATCCACCATGTTTAGCTGTGTGTTTTGACACAACTTCATGGATAACTGAAAGAAGTTAAGAGCAAAAGGGTCTCTGTAGCTCATCCAGAATGCAGTGAAGGCATTTATCACACTTGGCCCATTTTAACCAACCAAAACAATTTATTAAACTTGAATATGTTGGCAGCAGTTTGAATGCTGTGTATAGCCCTTAAGGAGTCGTGACTCAATTACAGCTGAGCATTCTAGGGTTTGAAAGCAAAGCATCCCATCTTTGCCAAAGACCAGGGATGTAGATGTCAACAGTGATTAAATGCAAGTGTAGCTTTACAAATAAGAAAAATTGACTATGGGGTAGTGGCTTGTGAATAAGATAAGAACTGGATGGAAAAATAAAGAAGCTGTATTTTTAATGTTGAATATATTGTGATTAAATTTCTACATAGTTTTATTCATAGTTTAGCGTGTAAGAGTTGCTGAGTATGGGAAAAAAGCCATACACACAAACGCAAAAGAGAAAAAAGTATATTACTGTGTTAAACAATATACTAATCATTTTTCATATATAAGTTGATTAAACCAGTGCTATTCTTGTTGAAAAATAATGCAAGAAGGAGAAGTTGAATGCAAGTTAACTGTTCTTAACTTTCAGAAGTTTTCAGTTTCCCAAATGGCTCCTTGGATAATTAATAGAGTGGAAATTGTACATGAAATAAAAAACTGGGTCCTAAGCAAGTATGACTGACTTGAATATCATCCTGAACCAAGGTAATGCAAGAGCAAGTAGGTATTAAAATAATAGTCATAGTGTTAATACTGTAAATAGGATATTTAATGTGTCAGTAATGATGCTGGCACATCGACAGACTGCTCTAGGGGAAGAAAATTACACTTCATTAGAATGCTGCAGAGCTGTTCATCTATTTTGATCTTTAGGGACAATAGATGTTTCCTCACTGAAAATCTTTGGGCCTTAATTCTCCAAAACAAGTTTGACTTTTAAGATATTCTAGTGTCGTTAGATCTATAACAATTTTTGTCAGTGCATTTATTCAAACATGAGACAATTTTTGAATACATACTAATATGCTAGTTAATATGCTAGGTGCTATGTATACATTGGTGAAAAGAAATGATACCCATTTTCATGAAGCACAGCCATGAATTTAGGAACAGAATATTTCATGTTAATACTGCCACTATTTTCTAAGTTAATCTGACTTAATAAACTTGATTTTAGACTCACAAATTTGTAGGGCTGAGGAATGTTCTAGTTTTCTGTATCTAATTTATAAAATCTTATTTTAGATAGGCTGTCTGTATAGAAGTAAAAAGCAAAAGTTATATTTAAACTAACCTTAAAGTAGGAGAAACTTGAAATAATTATCAAATACTCATAGCAGATTAACACACACTACCATGTCAACCATATATTACTTGATAATACATCCTCCATTTGTTTATATTGTGTGTAAGTACATAGAATAATGTCTGGAAGTATAAAAAACTGACAATACTGATCAGCCTTTGTAGGAATTTAGAGGATTAACAGAGCTCAAGAAATATTTCAGTTTATTTTTTTGTTTGTTTTGGTTTGTATTGTTCCGTTTTTTAAAGTTTACCATGAGAATGCATGAATGTATTATCTGTATTTTTCTGAGGTCCTTTATTATTCCTGTTGTTGAGGACATGCCTGATGCCCTTTCCCTGATAACAAAAGGTTAACCAGAGCTTATCTTCTGGGAATACGTATTCATGATTTTACATCTTATTTCATAAATGACTAACATCAGGCAAAGGGATGAAGAATAACATATGACTTCTAGCATTCTCATCAATGTAGTTTTCAGCCTAAGAACATTCAAATTGTTGTCTCTTTACACAGTCTTCAATGGTTTTAAACTGAGAATAAATTAAAATAAGTTAAAAAAAAAAAAAAACCCGACTTAGCTTCCAAAGGGAATGTCATAGTAAAAACCAGTTTTAGTGGATCTGCCAAAAAATCTTATTTAAAAATTGCTCATTTCAATATGCAGCGTTCCATTTCATAGAATACAGCACTAAGAAAATTGGACTTATATACGTAAATTTAACTTATTCCACATAAATAAGATATATGGCTTAAGCCAGCTATTGACTTGTGAACTTTTGTTGGCTTTCTCTGAATTTATTTAAATGAAATGAATTCTGAATGAAAGTACCAGGAAACATATCATTTTACTGAGAGGATTACTAAGATCTAGCATAATTTAATGACTTCGAATTTGGCTAAAGCATTAAAACTAAGTGGTTAAGCATTAAAAAACAATACATTTGTGTTAGTGCATATTCTATAATCTTTTTCTTGATATGAAGCTGTCAGAAGATTGAGGGGTTGAGTATTCACGGTGTTCCAAGGATTTGATACAATTGAAATAGCAATGAACATGACCAATTACAACACAGGTAAAACAAAATGTTATAATATTGTTAAATATTGAGCAGAAGAATAAAACTTGTCAAAAGATAAGCTTTCTGCGTGTGTGAATGACTGCACGTGCACATGTTTGTGCACATGTGTACATGTAGAGGGTTAAAAATCTTGATTCTAGTTTGATTTTTAGTACAGGGTTTTTAGGTAATGCATGTATGGGACAAAAGCCCTTCATTACTGGGCAACAGCCTACAGCTAGGGAGCAACTGCCCATCAAATTAGCTCTAATCACTGTTTAGTTATGGGATTGTATACTTCAATGATTTTAGAGTTAACAGGTGGTTGACATATCGATCCTGTTAACAAATTTTAAAGAATTACTGTAGGGAAAAATGTGAAAAAGTGTTGGCTATGGGCAAGCTGTTTGTTGGTGGAAACTTTAGAGACAATTATACTTAGATTTAATCATAAGAATGTAACTCTTGCTTAAATCATTTAAGGTGAGGTTATATTTTAGATTAGATAATGATTACAGTTTGGTCAACTTAGCTTTTCACTAATTATACCTTGGAATATCATGCTGTTAGTTTTAATGATGTTACTATGTTCCATTGTTTGAGCTATACATAGCCATAGATAACTTTAGTCATATTGCCAATGTCTTTGGGTCCTTTTGAAATTACTGAATCAACTGATTTTTCTTGTGAACCTTCCTTGTTTTTACAATAAAAACAGAAGCTAACTTTGAGTTAGGGCTGTACGCAGTCTTCTCCTCCTAACAGAGGAGTTGCTGAGGTGCAGTCCCTTCGGGCTTCTCATTGCACTCATGTTGCTTTGAGTAATCCTTTTTTGTGTCTCCCTTACACAGCAAGAAGTGTAACATGTACATTCTCTGTACATGTATTTCTCTGGTAACCATGAGTTTGAGTAAGTCTCCAATACCCTTGTATCCCATGCCCTCTCTACTCCAGGCATACTTGCCTCCTTCCTGGTCCTAAAGCATGCTAAACACAACTCAACTACATGGTTTTTACACCTTTTTTACTCTCTGCCTTACTTAATTCCTTACTCGTTTCAGTATTCTGCTCAAAGGACACCTATCACTGAGATCTTCCCTAACAACCAATAGAACAGTAAACTGCACAAGCTGAACAGCACCAGAACTGCCATCTCCATGACCACAACCACCACTATCACCACCACCTTGACTCCTATTACCACCACCTGAGCCCCAAATCCCCCCTACTTTTATCACCATCACAGCACCTGGCCTCTTTACAAACTTTATTTTCCCCCATTGTGCATGTCACCATCGAACACATATGTTTGTTTCTTTAATTTCTGTTTCTTCAACTAGATCGTAAGTTCCATAATTGCTGGGACTTGATTCCTGCATGTATCTTCAGTCCCCAGGATAAAGAGTAAAGCTTGGTGTTTATAAGGTGCTCAATAAATATTTGTAGATTGAATAAATGAATGATGTAAGTTTTCTTTTTCTCTATTTAGAACGACAGGTTTTTAAACACTATCTTCCATGCAGTCTATACATCCTCATTTGATAATATAAGATTATGTTAGGAATCTATCTAAACTTTACCTTATTTCCATTCATCTTTTGTCTCTTCTTGAAATATTATTTTAATTGCTAAAATTTTATTGTATATCTCAAAAATTTGCAGAGCAAACTTTACTTTTTTTGTTATTCATTTTTAAAGTTACCTGAGCTATTTTTATAGCTTTATTTTGTCCCAGCGAAAATGAGATTAATTTAATCAACATTCTGTAACAGCATGGATGAACCTGGAGGACATTACGCTGAGTGAAATAAGCAAGGACAAATATTACATGATCCCACTTCTATGAGGAATCTAAAATAGTCAAACTCCTAAAGGCAGGGAATATAGCGGTAGTTGCCAGGAACTGGACGGAGGTAAAAACAGGAAGTATTCATCAAAGGGTACATAGTTCCAGTTACATAAGATGAATAAATACCAGATTTCTACTTTATGGCATAGTGCCTATAGTTAACAATACTGCATTGTATACTTAAAAATATGTTAAGTGGGTAAATATTGTATTAAATGTTCTTATAAAAATATAAATAATTTATCAACTGAAAAATAATAAAGAGGGCGAGAGAAAACTTTTGGAGATGATGGATATGTTTATGGCATTGATTGTGGTGCTGGTTTCACAGTGCATACTTATCTCCAAACTCATTAAGTTGTATACATTAAATACACAGAGCCTTTTTTATGTCAAACCTACATCAATGAAGTAGTTAAAAAATGAAAACAAAATAAAAATTTTTATTATTCCTATGGTTAAAAAAAGAAGACATTTCCTTTTATTTCTAATTTGCTAATAATTTTTTAAAATCCTGAGTGAGTATGTGCCAAATACTTTTGTTACAACTATTTAAGTGAGCTTGTTATCTGTCTTTTTCTTCTGTTAATGTGATGAATCATGCTTAATTTTTTTTGAATATTAAAAAAATCTTGCATTTCTGGAGTGAAGAAAATTTAGTCAATTATAATTCTTTCCATATATTACTGAGGAATTTGATATGATCTTTTTCATGAATTTTACAGGTATGATTATGATTGTTATTGGCCTATAATTATTAATTCTTGTAATGCCCCTGTTAGATTTTAGTGTTGAGCTTATGCCAACCTGAAGAAGAAATAGAATGCCCTTTTACTATCCCCTGAGAGATTTTTTGTAAGATTGTTGTTAGATGTTACTTATAATAGAAGATATTGCTGAAACTATCTTTTGTCAAGATTTTAAATTATAGTTTTAATTTTTTTAATAGACACAGAGTGATTCATATTTTCTTCTAAGATCAGAATTGATAAGCTTTGGCTTTCATGGGATTTGTCACTCCTATCAACATTTTCTAATATGTTAGCATAAAGCTGCCATAAAAACTTACTCATACACGTAGCATTTGTACAGAAGTAACCTTTTTCATTTCTAATATTTGTAATTTCCATTTTTTTCTTGATAAATTTTGATATTGGCTTATCAAGTTTATTAAATTCTTCAAGAACCAATATTTGGCTTCATTGATTTTTCTCTATTCTACATTCATTTTTTTAACTCACTGATTTCTGGGTTTTTTTCTATTTTTTCTTGCTCTTTTTTATTTAATTTGCTATTTAACTTATAGCTTCTTGATATCAGTGCTTAAATAATTGATTTTCAGTCTTAGTTTTATAATATATACAGGCAAAGTATATATATTTACCCCTAAGTACTGTTTTGGTTAATTCTCACAAGTTCGTATGTGCCACAATTTTATTGACATTCAGTCCAGAATAATTTCTGATTTCTATTGTGAGATCATTAAAAAGCCATGGATTACTTAGAAGTGTGTTGTTTTATATGTTAACATTTGGGGAATTTTAAGTTATAATTGTGTTATAGATTTTTCAGTCAATACCACTGAGTCTAGAGAAAATGCTCTTTATGATTCCAATGACTTGAACTGTGCTCAGACTTTCTCTATTTCTCTATATGTGGCCAATGTTTATAATTATTATTTGTACTTTTGAAACAATAGTATTGTGTAATCATTAGGTGCAGAAGTTTACGCATGTCCATTATGTGAAGTTTGTTAATCAAGTTTTCAAAATTTTATGCTCTTGATACATTTTTCTTAAATATTTCTTGCAGTAACCAATGGGTATGTAAAAAAAAAAAAAAAAAACCTTTCAATATGATTGTACATTTGTTTATTTCTTCTATACATTTTACAGCTTTATATTCTGTACACTTTAAAGCTAAATCTTTATTTCCATATAAATTTAGTATAGTTATATCTTCTTGTATAGTCCATTCTTTTTTTTTTAAGAAACGCCCTTTTTATGTCTAGTTATGCTTATGCTTTAAAATCTTTGTCCCATGTTAGTAGGCAGTTCAGCTTTCTTAATGTTTTTATAATATTTCTCATTCTTTTTAATTTCAAAAGTTCCATATCCATATATATTAGCCTTAAATAGCTGTTGTTTTTATCATAGTTGTTGATGTTGTTGTTGTTATTGTTGTTTTCATCCAGTTGGATGATTTTTTTCTTAATAGGACAATATGCTCAATATTCATTTTATGAGGTAACTAATCAATTTCAGTTTATATCTACCAATTTAATGTTTCTTACCTATTTGTAGTATGTTTTGCTTGTCCTTATATTTCTTCTCCTTATTTGACTTCAGATTTCATCAAGGATTATTTTATTGTTACATTTTCTTCTGTTGATCTGATAACAATAAATTATTTCATATTTTTTGATTTATTAGAGTCAAACTTAAATTACTCATTATCACAACTTGGATAATTCAAAGACATTAAAATGTTATGAGTTCACTTGCTCCTTTCCCATATTTTGTGCTAGTGGTGCCATGTGTTTTCATTCTCAACATTCTTTAAACTTCAACGTTTCATTAATTTATTTCTTTTAAAAAAACCACTTTTTTTGATCTCTTTTTTTCTGCAAATCTGGACCACTATCAAAGATCAAGGTCATTCTGCACTAGGACTTCTCTTTAGAATTTTTTCTAATTTGGTCTCTTCATAGGGAATTCTGATAATTCAGTGTAGACAATAATTTTCCTTAATTATTTGAAAATAGAATTTAATAGTTTTTAAGTTTTCACTGATTCACTTAGTTTTAGTTCTTTTTATTTTAGTAAAATTAATATATAGGTTCTATATAACATTTATTTGAGAAAAATATATTTAGAGGTATATTTGATTTTTAAAGAGACATTAGTGAAATGTTAAGGTAAAAGACAAACATGAGTATATTAAGAATAAATTTGAAGTCACACAGTATAGCTTATACATTGTGATTAGTGCCATAATTTGTGAAAATCAGGGCAGAAGAAACACCTCAAAGAGAGAGAAACTGGGAAACAAAATATTTACATAAACATGCTGTGCAATATTTCAAACCTTGTTTTAAATTAATGCTGTATATATGTTAAGCATGCTCCAGAGTTTTCTCTTCTGAAAGACTGCTGTGCTTCTGGCCTAACACTGATTGTAGGCGGAATATTCTAGTCCTGGCTAGTCTAAATCAATGGCTCAATTACACTGAAGAAAATAATTTTTCCTCTCAGTTTTAGCATAGTATTCAGGATGATTCTAATTAGAAGAAGGAAGGAAGATGAGAGTTGAAAGGAGAGAAGGAAAAAGGTAGATCCCAAAGAACGTAAAACAACATCAGAGTTGTGAGAAACATCTACTACTAGAATCAGAGCAATTTGATTTGATTCTCAACGGTTGAGTATAGCTACGTGAACATTACTAAGCCATTTAAAATTTCCATGTTTCAATTTTATCACTTTAAAACAGAAAAAACAACAATTTATCTTAAATATTTGCTGTGAAGATTATAGAAGAATCATCTACACAAAAACGTGTTGTGAAAGAGAATATAAATGTAACAATTTAGATGGATGTGAAAACACTTTGTGGTATCTACACTTTTTATTTTTTATTTTGGAGTGGAAAAAGGAATGATAGTAACTGTGTAAATTTAAATCCATTACTATATCAAAATAAGGCCTATTGAAATCATTAAACAGTTAAAATGTTTCATTTACTCCCATAAATATTATGAAAAAAATTAGTTCACTGCCAAAAGGATATTACTTTAAGTGAAATCTCTGAGTGCTGAAACAGATTTTGAGTTTCTTCTGCATTTTTTTCCTTTATTCTCACAATTCTACTAATTTCATCCTGCCCAGGAATTGAGAATAAATATACTGAATGCTTGAAAAGTAGGTTGGATGAATCAATGATAGAAAAATAGTGACCAGGAGCCAATATCAAACTGAAAAAACAAGAACCCATAATCTCCGTATGAGATGAAATTATGTGGTAACAAGAAGGATTTAATGGGTTTGGGCAAAAGTAGTAAAATTATGATGGATGTAGTTAAAATAAACAAGATCCAACTTCTTAAATAAGCACAAGAAAAACAGACCACAAGCATGTGATTTCATTAAGAGGGAATTCAATTTTAAAGCAAAGTAAAAAATAAAGCATTATAAGGCCGAGGTGGTTAGTAGAGTTGACTGTATGAGAAATTGGCTACTGCTTTCAAAGGGCTTCATCGTTGTAAAGCTATAATAATATTGGTCTTGAACCAGGTTAAAATCATAAAGATATCAAAATTCAAACAAGAAAGTCAAATGCCTTTCCGGGGTCAGGAAGTTTGAAAGTCTAAAATTCAAATATTTTCTTTTGTTCATAAGAAGTAAATGCAGTCTTTCATTTTCTTCCCATGTAACATATTAATACAGCAACTTTTGCCAAGCAAGGAAGATGAACATTTGGGTTGCTTTGGCGAAGGTTTTCTCTTTGTTTTTCTTCTTAAGAGAAGCCATGTTTTCCATTTTTCTGTAATGCTAAAAATATTTTACTGTATTTTTCTTCTCTAAATTTCAAATCTAAATTTTGCTTTATTAAATTTTATAAATTGTCTCCAAAGTCTATTTTCTTTGTTTACATTCCAAACAAATTTATCTTTAATCTACTTGCCTGTACGTTCTTAATGATAGCTTTAATATTTTCTGACTCTAACTCCTGGTTCTTATAAAAATAAACATTTTTCCTTTTAACTTTTTTCTTTTCAATTATGAGTTTGATTTAAATTATATGATAATGTTTTCCTCCTACTGCTTTTCATTTTCATATTTTCCTATTTATTCCAGTTTGCTCCCAAGATCAACAATATTTTTTGGAAAATGTGCCTTTATTTTATCTCCATTCACATAACTCTTGGGAAAAGTATTTCTTTACATTTTCTTGAGGATGAGAAAATATTTAGAAATCATATTTTCTGTACTTTACTGTACAAAGACTTTATGACAATCTCATCCTCAAAATTTAAGATGATGACCATTAAGCTAATCAAACAGACATGAAAATTGAAGCTGACAGAAGCTAAGTAACTTGCTTAGTTACTTAGCAAAGCCAACTAGTTACTGAGCAGTGGAATGAGAATTTGAACTAACTTATTACACCAGAGCTTTTGTTTGTTCCACTATATCCGGTTGCCTGTTTTAAGAGCCAGATAATTAAAGACCTGACTGTAGCATTTTTGCAGTTTTTCTGTTTCGCCATTTAGAGTGTTGCTCTAATGGTGTTTCTTTTTTACCTGTTCTCTATTATTTAAATTTTCAGTAATCTGACAAGTTGCATGGTGAGCAAATAGTGTTTTATAACCTGAAGGGGTTTTATATTATGCAATTCCTGTTATGTGTTACGTTGTGCATGTCTATTATGTATAAAGAGAAAAAGGAACATAAAAGATTTATACCATAAAACCAAGATGTGTTAGTGAGTTTCTGTTAGAGGTGTGATGATAGTTAATTTTTAGTTTCTTCTTCATGCTGGTCCATGTTTTCTAAATTTTCTACAGTGTATACACATTATTTATATATGCATTATTTTCAAGAACAAAAACTATTACTACATATACCAAAGGGTATTTAAATAAATTACCTCTACTCAATGAATACCATTTGTCTCTGAATCTGGGAAAATGAGAATAATAGTTTAAAGTGTAAAAGCAGACCTAAGTTTAAATCTGAGCTTCACTGCCTAGTATTTAACTCATCATGAAGTTTAACGAGAGAATAAATAAAAGCACTGACACAGTGCTTGGCACACAGAAAGTAATCAATTAAAGAACAATCTTGCAAAGTACCATTTTATCAACTCTACAAGACACTGGGATGTAGTCTATGTCATAACCTTGTATAGTAGGACACTCTAGAGGGGGGTTTTGTTTTGGATAGAATGACAAGAACACAGGGTAACAGAGCTGTAACTATGCTAACTTTACTTTTGCTTTGCTACAGAGGTGTAGTGTCTAAACAGTGTCCTGCCAACTAAGAATCTAGGAGCAAAGGCTCACAATTTTCTGAATCTTCTTTTTATTTGGAAGATGTGGGATATGATAGAGAAGATGACAGTTTACTGAAGCCTTCTTCAGCATATCCAGTGAGAATTACTCACTTCCTCCTCAGGGCGAATCTGCATATACATTGTAGCTGATTATTGCTCCCCATCACCAAAACCTCCCTCCCTTCTCCTTCCCCCCCTGCCCCCCAACAATGTCCTTTCTGTTTGCTTGTTGTATCAACTTCAAATAATTGTGGTTGTTATATCTTCTTCCCCCCCCCCTGGTTTGTGTGTGTGTGTGTGTATGTGTGTGTGTGAATTTATATATTAATTTTTAGCTCCCTCCAATAAGTGAGAACATGTGGTATTTCTCTTTCTGTGCCTGACTTGTTTCACTTAATATAATTCTCTCAAGGTCCATCCATGTTGTTGCAAATGGCAGTATTTCATTCGTTTTTATAGCTGAGTAGTATTCCATTGTGTAGATGTACCACATTTTCCGTATCCACTCATCTGACCCAGGAACTTCTAACAGCTCTCTACAAGATTTTCAAAATGCTGATCAGATTAGTTCTTCAAAGAACTCTTTCATATTAATTTTCTCCCAAATCTGTTTCTATGTTTCTTATGTTTCCAGTCAAAACTTATGTATCTAAATTAATTTCCATTTGTCTATGTGTGTGTTTCTCCTAATAAAAACTATAATAAATTCTACAGAAAGTGTTTGTGCAATTTCACTCAATAAATTGCATAAACTTACATTTTAAAAATCATTCAGCATTTGTTGAGTGCCTGGAGAATGTATTGTATTTAACTCTAAGTAAACAAATTGTCATTTTATTTATGCCAAGAAACTGGAATAATCAGAAGTTCGGCAAGGGGTAAGGAAAATGTTTGAATAATTGAAACTTTTCTCAATAATTCAAAGGAATTAGAAAACACTTTTCTTAGAAGACAACTTGAAATACTTCTTGAGCCATGTTACTTAACATGACAGCTGAAACAACTTTTTAGCTTTCAAAAACAAAAAAGAATTAGGCTTTTTCCTAAATTAATAAAATAGAATAGAAACATCATCTGTCTACAGAACATAATTAAACTATATTCCAAAGGCATAAGTGATAAAATTCTGCTCATGCAAATACATTGTCTTTGTTTTTAAATGGTCGCTAAAATGTGCCTTTGAAACAAGCAGCAAATAAATAATGAACTTTTCTAGTAGTATTCTCTCCCAAAGTTTAGTTTTCTTTCAATGGTATATTCAATATAATCGCTGTTCATCCCCAAATGCAGTCTCTGCACCTATGAAAGGACAATTGTAGTGGAAGCTACGAGGCTAGGTTAGGAGTTAAGATTCTCAGTAATTCTGAAGTTTAGAAATAATTTGTGAATGAGTTCAAAGAATGGAAAGGGAGGGAGAAACAAGATGACGGCCTCAAATATTTTAAGTGAAACAAACAAGAGGTAGAAACTCTTCGTCTCAGAAGCTCTCTGTAATCATGTTGGAGGTAGCTGGTTCATGCAACTTTATAATGATTTTCTAAACAATTAGTTCATCATAAGCACCATTTGTTCTGCAAAGTATTCTCTACTGCCATAAGGTTTTCCATTTGTTTCTACAGTTGGAGAGTTATATTTAGGATTTTTCCTTTGCAACATATACAGGGTAACTGAAAAGTTTAGAGAAAAGTCTCCTATGGTGCCTGTTAAATAATGATTGCGCATGATAGCCTTAGTGATGGTGGTGGTCCTGGGAGGAAAGGATGCTTTGCATAGTGTGTATGGAAGGAAGCTAGAATTTAAAATGATACCCTGCATGCCAAACAGTTTTACTTCATTTTATTTATTTTTTCCTAAATCTTGCACTGTATAAATTCACCCGAGTCCCATATTGGATGCTTTATGTGTTTGATATGAACTAATTGTAAACAAAATAAAATATTGTCAAAACTCTACACATAACAATAACAATGGAAACAATTGTGTTAATAGATCTTTCTATATTAGGAAACATTATCATTGCCATCCTTGCAGATATTCCAACAGTAAGTATTCTATCAGTGTAACTCTTTAAAATAAGACATGTGTAGCATCAACAAACAGCAAACATGAACAGCAAACTTGCATCATGCAGTAGCTTCTAAGTATCATTTCTATTCATCAAAGGCTAATTAACTATGATTAAAGGTCCAATAATGGCTAATACTGTTGTTAGTATTTATTTCAAACACATTAAGCTCTATATCAAAGTAATTATAATGTGTTTAGCTTTATTGATTTCACATTTGTTAAAAGCTCTAAATTAAATTGTATTAGTACATTTTTTTTTTTTTTTTTGCTTAATGTTTTACTACTTTCACTGAATGTAGGTATAAAGCATATTTTCCAAACACATCTCAAACTCTCTCAAGATTATATTTGTGAAATAAAAAATACCTCTAGTAAGATACAATGAAATCATGTATGTTTTAAGATCAGAGGTTCAAATGCATAGCCTGCAGTTTTTATTATTTTTTAAAAATTTACTCAAGATGTAAAATTCAACCCTTT
Organism: Cynocephalus volans; assembly: GCF_027409185.1. Lineage (NCBI taxonomy): Eukaryota > Metazoa > Chordata > Mammalia > Dermoptera > Cynocephalidae > Cynocephalus > Cynocephalus volans. The sequence continues at coordinate 106,554,410 of NC_084461.1, forward strand.
TTTGTGTATATTAGCTTATATGTTGTGTTTGTCTGCTGGTTTTTTGTTTTTTAAATCAAGGTCTCCTTTTTCCCATGTACATTTCTGAATTAGTTTTATTTCTAAGAAAAAGTATCCTAACAAGTATTGCACCATACTATGATACTTGGTTGTATTGTGTGATAGGCTGGTAGCAGAGGAGAGACGGGCAACAGGGACCTGGATCCTGCAGCTGGAGACCCAGTGCAAGAGCTTCTGCACATGATGTCTATATGTCTCACAGCTTTCACCACATGTATATTTTTTGTATCTGCTTTCATGCATGATAATCTTATCTAAATTTAGACCAAAAGGACAGCAAAATTACAATATTTTTCCTGATAACTACATAGAAGAAATCCAGGATGTGGTCTAAACTGAATCAGAATTCTGATTCAATTAAGATATTAGGTTGTTATCATTCCCTGAAGCTATGTGATGACTCTCTGCATAGATATCGGTTCACCACTTAGAGAACTATTGAGATAGTGTAGTAACCTAAAACAGTGCTAATTGGAGGAAATGAGAAACCCATAAATCCATCTGTCATAGAGGGGTTAGTAAAGCCATTATAAGTGTATATTACATAGAAGAACTTGGAAATTTAAAGTGACATTTCTCAAACTCTTCTCTGTGGGAAAATATTTCTTTAGAAAAGGGATGAGGGATAAAACCGTAAAGCTTCTGATAAAAAAATGTAAGTAGAAAAGCCATTACCTTAAACTCACAAAAAAAGCTTTATGTGATAAATATTTATATTTTATTAAATTAGGAAACTGTTAATCTAAGGATCCCATTTATCGAATAAAAAATCACAAGATACACAGGGGGAGAAAGTATTTGCAATATGTACATTTCATAAAAGACTCATATCCAGTGTAAATATATGTGTGTGTGCATGTGCATGTGTGTGTTTATTACTTTCAATCCATAATATTGACATATTATATCACTAAAATGTGTTATATTTTATTATATTATAGTATTATTATATTATATAAAATAGTATATCACTAAAATCACCCAGCGATTTTACTCTGGGCATTATTCCCAACAGAAATGCATTTACATATTCACCAAAGGATATGGCAGCATTTGTTGTGATAGTTAAAAAGGTCAAACATCTAAATGTCCATCATCCTTAGAATGGATAAATTGTGGTATGTCCATAGCAGGTCATCTGAAGCAATTATTACTCTGATATCAGAACTGGATAAATCAGTATAAGAAAGAAAATGACAGACCAATGTCTCTCATAAACTTAGACGCAAAAAAACCTCAACAAAATATAAGCAATTTGAAGCAGCAGTGTATAAAGAGAATTACACACGATGGTCAAATTGTACTCATTCCAAGTAAGCAATATTGGTTCAATATTCAAAAAGTAATCAATGTAATACATCATATCAACCAGTTAAGGAAGAAAAATCATATTATCATATTATTTAGTTTAGAAAATTAGACACCCATTCCTGATAAAACTCTCACCAAGTTAGAAATTGAGTGGAACTAGTTAAAGAACACCTACAGAAAGCCTGCATCTAGTAACACACTTAATGTTGAGAGCTTGGATGCCTTTTCTTTAAGATTGGTAAGGAATGCCTTCTCCCATTACTATTATTCAGCATAGAACTGGAAGGTCTGGCAAGTACAATAAGTCAAGCAAAGGAAATATAAGACATTCATGGAAAGGGAAGAAATAATCTATCCCTATTTGCAGACAGTATGACAATCAACAGGAATTCTTAAGGAAGCTACCAAAAAACAAAACAAAACAAAAACCTCCTAGAAATCATGCAATTAGCAAGGTCCCAGCATACAAGATCAATAAACAAATCAGTTTTCAATACTTATAATGAACCTGTAGAAACAGAAAATTAAAAACAACATCATTTATAATTGTTCTGAAGAAAATGATAAACAGAGGTTAGAAACTTGATTGTATACAGTATATATATACTGACAATCACAAAATGCTGATGATGTAAAATTTCTGAAAAGACCAAAATAAATAAAGAGACACAGCATGTTCATGGACTGAAAAAGTCGTCATAGTATAGATGCCGTATCTCCCCAAATTGGGCCGTTGGTTTCAAGCATATTTTTTTAGTTATTTATTTAGTTTTTTACAATGTAGTTTATTTTCATGGCCCTGTACCAATTTTGATTGTACATATCTGTGAGATACAATTATCAATAACTGTGTGCAATATGTGATGCTCAAGTCAGGATAATTAGCATACTCAACCTTACACATTGTAATCATTTTCTGTGGCCCTTTACCAATTTCTCACTAACTGCCCCACCTTCACCCTTTCCCACCTCTGATGGCCTCAGTTCTGCTGTCTGCTTTTGAAAGTTCAACAAATAATTGTGATTTTTTCACCTTTCCTTCTTTCTTTGTTTATCTATCTTTATTATAAATAGCTCCTATTTATGAGTGAAGACATGCGGTATTTATCTTTCTGTGCCTGTTTTACTTCACATAACATAATTTTATCTAAGTTCATCCATGTTGCTGTGAATGGCAGAATTTAATTCTTTTTTATGACAGAGTAGCATTCCATTGTATGTATATACCACATTTTCCTTACCCAGTCATCCATTGATAGACATTTATATTGGTTCCAACTCCTGATTATTGTAAATAGAGCTGCAATAAACATGGTAGTGCAGATATCCTTTCCACAAGATGATTTCAATTCCTTGGGGTATATATCCAGCAGTGAGATTGTTGGATCCTCTGACAGTTCTATTTGTGGTTGTATAAGGAACCTCATACTGTTCTCCATAATGGTTACACTAATTTACACTCCCACCAACACACTAGGAGGGTTCCCCTTTCTCCACATCCTCACCAGCATTTGTTAATCTGTCTTTTTCATACTAGCCAGTTTAAATGGAGTGACATGACATTTCAGTGTGGTTTTGATTTGCATTTCCCTGATATGTAGGGATGTTGTGCTTTTTTTCATGTGTCTGTTGGCCATTTGTGTATTTTCCTTTGAGAAATGCCTATTCAGCTCCATTGCCCATTTTTTAATAGCTTTGCTTTTTTTTAACTGTTAAATTGTTTGAGTTCTTTGTACATTCTGGGTGTTAATCCCTTATAAGATGCATAGTTTGAAAATATTTTCTCCCATTCTGTAGGTTGTCTTTTTACTCTGTTAATTGTTTCTTTTGCTGTGCAGAAACTTTTTAGTTTAATAAAATCCCATTTGTTTAATTTTTCTTTTGTTGTCTGTGCTTTTGGGGTCTTCTCTACAAAGTCTTTGCCCATTCCTACTTCCTGATGTGTTTTCTCTATGTTTTCTTTATTTTTGGTCTCATATTTAAGTCTTTAATCCATTTTGAGTTTATTTTGATATAGGATGAGAGGTACAAGTCTAGTTTCATTCTTCTACATATAGATGTCCAGTTTTCTCAGCACTATTTATTGAAGAGGCAGTCTTTTCACCAATGTATATTCTTGTTGCCTTTGTCAAAGATAAGTCAGCTGTAAGTATGTGGGTTGTTTTCTGGGTTCTCTATTTTGTTCTGTGGGTCTGAGTGTCTGCTTTTGTGCAAGTACCATGCTGTTTTGGTTACTATAGCTTCATAGTATAACTTGAAGTCAGGTAGCATTATGACTTTGCCTTTTTTTTTTTTTTTTCTCTGTATTGCTTTGGCTATTCTGGGTCTTTTGTTGGTCCATACAAATGTTAGGATGTTTTTTTTCTTTTTTTTTTCTCTATTTCTGTAACAGCATGGAATGTCTTTCCATCATTTTGCATCCTCTTTAATTTCTTTCAGCAGCAATTTATAGTTCTTGTTGTAGAGATATTTCACCTCCTTTGTTTAATTTACTCCTAGGTATTTCTTTTTCTTCCAGTGAATATTGTAAATTGGCTTACATTCTTGATTTATTTTTTCTGCTAGTTCATTATTGGAGTATAAAAACACTACTGATTTTTGTGTTGATTTTGTATACTGCAAGATTACTGAAATAATTTATCAGCTCTAAGAGTTTTTTTGTAGAGTTTTTATGTTTTCATATATTTAAGATCATGTCATCTGAAAACAGGGACAATTTGACTTCATTTTATCCAATCCAGATACCATTTATTTATTTCTCTAGCCTGATTACTCTGGCAAGCTCTTCCAATATTATGTTAAATAGGGGTAGTGAGAGTGGGCATCTTTGTCTTCTTCCTGTTCTTAGGAGAAAGCTTTTAGCTTTTCCTCATTCAACATAACATTGCTGGTAGGTTTGTCACTTATGGATTTTATTGTGTTGAGATACTTTCCTTCTAATACGGAATTTGCTAAGACCCTTTATCATGAAGGGATGTTGAATTTTGTCCAGTGCTTTTTCTGTATCTATTGAGATAATCACATGGTTTTTGGCCCTGAATTTGTTGATGTGGTATATCACTTTTATTAATTTTCATATGTTGAACCATGCTTGCTTCCCCAGGATGAATCCCAGTTGATCATGATGTATAATGTTTTTGATGTGTTACTGTATTCTGTTTGCTAATATTTTGTTGAGGATCTTCACATGTATGTTTATCGTAGATATTTACCTGTAGTTTTCTTTTGTGGTATCTTTGTCTGGTTTTTTTAACAGGGTGATGCTGGCCTGATAGAATGAGTTTGGGAGAATGGCCTCTGTTTCAAATTTTTAAAAACAGTTTGAAGAGAATTGGTATTAATTTCTCTTTAAAGGTTTGGTAGAGTTCAACGGTTAAGCTATCCAGTCCTGGACTTTTCTTTGTTGGGAGATTGCTGACTACAATCTCATTGCTTATTATATGTCTGTTCAGATTTCCTATTTCTTCTTGGTTCAGTCTTGGTAGTTTGTATGTGTCCAGAAATTTTTCCATTTCCTCCAGGTTTTGAAATTTGTTGGTGTATAGTTATTTATAATAGTTGCTAACGATTCTGTGTATTTCTGTGATATCAATTGTGATGTCTCCTTTTTCATTTCTGATGTTTGTTATTTGGGTATTCTCTGTTCTTTTTTTGTTAAACTACATACTGGTTCATCTATTTTGTTTATCTTCTCAAAAAAACAACTTTTTGTTTCATTGACTATTTTTTTTGTATCATTTTGGGGGTCTCTATTTCATTTATTTCTGCTCTGTTCTTAATTGTTTCTTTCCATCTAATAATTTTGGAATTGGATTATTCTTGTTTTTCTAGTTCTTTGAGGTGTAGCATTAGGTTCTTTATTTGAAATCTTTTATTCTCTTGGTGTAAGCATTTATTGCAATAACCTTTCCTCTTAGTACTGCTTTTGTAGTATCCAACAGGTTTTGGTATGATGTATCTTTATCTTCATTAGTTTCAAGAAATTTTTTGATTTCCTGTTTAATATCTTCCTGGACCCAGAGGGCATTCAGGAGAATGTTGTTTAGTTTACATGTATTTGTATAGTTTCCAGAGTCTCATGTGCTATTGATTTCTAGTTTTATTTACTGATTGAATGATTGATTTATTATTTTTATTTTTGACACTTGAAATTTCAATTTTTAAAAATTTGCTGAGACTTGATTTGTTACCTAACATGTGGCCTATACTGGAGAATGTTCCATGTGCTGGTGAAAAGAATGTATATTCTGTCGATGTTGGATGAAATGTTCTGTAGATGTCTGCCAAGTCTAATTAATCTAAAGTGTAGTTTAAATTCTGTGTTTCTTTGTTGATTTGTTGCATAGATGATCTGTTCAATGTTGACAGAGGGTGGTTCATGTCCCAAACTGTTATTGTATTGGGGGTTTATCTCTTTCTTTAGGTCTAATAACATTTGCATTATAACCTGGGTGCTCTTTTTGTGTGTGTTCATTTATATTTATGATTGGTATGTCTTCTTGCTGAATAGATCCCTTTATCTTTATATAATGGACTTCTTTGTCTCTTTTTATAATTTTTTATTTTAAAGTCTATTTTATCTGATATAAGAATAGCTACTCCTACTCATTTTTGGTTTCCATTTGTGCGGTAATATCTTTTTCCATCCTTTCACTATTGGTCTGTTTGTGACTTTACAAGTGAGGTGAGTCTCTTGAAGATAGTATATAGTTGGGTCAAGCTTTTTTATCCAATCAGTCTCTGTCTTTTGAATGGGGAATTTAATACATTTACATATAGGGCTGTTATTGAAAGGTGTTGTTTTATTCCTCACATTTACCAATATTTGTTTGAATGTTTTAAATGTCTTTTGTTTTGTTCTTCCCTTTCATTATTTGTAGCTAGTGTTTTTTTCTGTTTTTTTTTTTTTTTTTTGAGATGGTAAAATGTAGTTTCTTTCTCTTTCTCATCTGCACTTTCATTCTGGTGTTCAGTTTTGTCTTTTCTCATGTATTCATCATAGTGATAATTATTTTTCAGATTCCAGATGCAAGACTCTCTTGAGGATTTCTTGTAGGGCTGGTCATGTAGTAGTGAACTCCCACAGTTTTTGTTTGTGTGGGAATTACACTATTTCTGCCTCATTTCTGAAGGATAGCCTTACTGAGTATACTAGTATTCTTGGCTGGCAGTTGTTTATTTGTTGTTTGTTTTCTTTTTCAGTATTTTGAATATATCATTTCATTTTATTCTGGCTCGTGGAGTTTATATTGAGAAGTCTGCTGTTAGTCTGATGAGGACTTCCTTACAGGTGACTTGATGCTTTTCTCTTGCTTTTTTAAAGATGCTCTTTTTGTCTTTGAGTTTTTCCAGTTTGACTGTAATGTGTTTCAGAGAGGACCTAATTGGATGAATCTGTTTGGGGCTCTTTGAGTCTCCTTGATCTGAAGGTCTGTGTCTCTCCCTGTAACTGGAAAGTTTTCTATGATTAATTCATTTAATAGGTTTTCAATAGCTTTTTCTAATCTTCCCCTTCTCAAACATCCATGATTCAGATGTTCTTGTGCTTAACGTTGCCTGTTAGCTCTCTTACATTTTCTTCATTTTTTGAAATTCATTTTTCAGTCTATTTTTTTCCAGTTGGCTTATTTGAAAGAGACTGTCTTCAAGATCAGAAATATTTTTTTCTGCTTGCTCAAACCTGCTGCTTAAGCTCTTGGTTGTGTTTTTTTATTCCACTGAATGAATCTTTCAGTTCCAGGAGTTCTGCTTCACTCTTTTTTAAGGTATTAATCTCTTTGTAAATTTCTTCTTCCCTATTCTGGACAGTTTTTGTCATTTCTTTGTGTCTTCTAACCGAGTCATCTTGTATTTTATTGTACCCTTAAGATTATTACATGGAATTCCTTTTCAGTCAGTTCAAGGATTTCCTGCTCTATGGGGTCTGGTACTTGAGATTTATTTTACTCCTTTGGTGGTGTCATATTTTCTTGGGGGTTTTTGTTTGTTTGTTTGTTTGTTTGTTTGTTTTGTATTTCTATTATCTCTATGTTGATGTCTGGTCATTTGATAAAGAAGTTACTGTCCTATTTTAAGACTATAGTGAACACTGCAGTAATGTTAAGGACAGGTATACTTTTTACAAACAAATGCATAACTGCAAATTTAAAGTAAGGCTGAAATTGATCTCAAAATTACTGTCTTAGAGTTTTCAATTTTTCCCCCTTTATGTTTTACCCATGTTGGTCTTTAAGATATTAGTATGACATGAAATTTATCCAACCTAATCTTGTCTAATTCTCAGATGAGGTTCCTGCCTTGAATTACCCAATGACTTAAGGGGAGAAGAATCTGGGTAAACTCGCCCCCACCTCCCTTTAATACAGAAACCTGACTGGGGTCTTCTAATGTATCTGAACTCCTAAGATTTGACTTAAGTGTTCAAGTGAAAATCGACTTGAGTATTCCAGGAAAGTATGAGATATATTCTGGGGTTAAGTATAAAATGATTCTTTCTCTAAAGTTACAAAAGCTGGAGTAAGAGTTGTCTTCTCATAATAGCCAAAGATAGTATAGAAACAAGTTGCTCTATGTGACATGGGTGCCTGAAACAAGAACCAGAAGGCAAGCTTTAAAGCAATTTAATATTGAGTCCAAATTTGGTCAAACTTGTTTTAACTTTAAATTTGTAGCAAAGCACCTCAACTTCTGAGCTTATGGGCAGATTCAATGAGAACATGTTTCCAGCAGTTATAATTACTTGGTGGGGGAGTAGTAGGGGGAGTAGGGGAAGATAATGGATTTTTTTTTTCTGATTTTGAAGATCATAATACTTTTTCAATATCTGCCTTAAGTCATTGCAATAGATTTATTTTTTAAAAGGCAAACTGTAAGATAGTCCTGTATTTTGTTAATGCACAACTTGCACATTTTCCTGTATACCCAATTTGAGATTTTTACAGAAAGGAATATTGCAGCCCTTTGGAGATCCACTATCCTGGGCTTACACTTTAATAAAAGAGTTTCATTTATAAAAAAAAAAAAAAAAAAAAAAAAAAAAAAAGTTAACATACAGAAGAGCAGTCTGGAGTGGGCTTTGAAGAGTAAGACTTCCTCCCTTAGATGTGTTTTATATAGTCCATTGAGTAGGGCATTTTAGTATTGGTTCCACAATAGTGTAATCTCTGTGTGGGTACTCTGGCTATATTTAGTGTCCAAGTTGTGTGTGAGTGCCTGCATGGCCTAGGCACTGGGGCATTTAGTGATTCCTTGCTGAGGTTAGTGACAGTGTTTTGGTTTGTCAAGGACATGAGCAAGCTGTTGAGTTCTTGGAAGAAATTCCTGGATGCTCTATTGCTCTTGGGCTGGGGTGAGTGTCACTGGGTGTGCTTGTTGGTATATACTGGCTAGTATCCCATAACCCTGATGGGTACACTGGGATATACTGGAGCTCCTTGGCTTGAAAGGGTCACCCTGGACAGAGTTTTTCTTTCCTACAGGCAGATGCTCCTTCTGGATCCTTGCTTCCCCTGGTTGGGGGATGGGTTGATGGTTATTCAGAATTTTCTTCCTTACTCTATTTGGGCCTTCTGGTTTCTGCACACTCAGGGGTTTCCACATGTGTCTGTCCTGAGATCAAGGTAGTCATGCAGGCTACACACGTGTGTGGCAGTATAATTCTCCCTTTTGGTTGGGCCACTGGGTTGTGAGTCTGCACTCATTCACCTCTTTCCCCAGGGGTGATTCTCCCTGTGTCAATGAAGTTGAGTGGTCTGTTAGCCTCCTGCATGGTGGTGGTGGATGCTGCTGTGGTGTCAACCTGCTCTTAAGGTGGACCACCCACATGGCAGCAATGTCTGCAGCAGCAGTGGGTGCTGCCCATGGCTGCTGAGGTATCTAGGCCTCCTTCATCAGTTTCATGCAATTTCTATAAAAGTATCATCACCCTTTTTTGGGGGAGGGGGTTCTTTTTTTAATAGAGGATCTAGGGCTCAACAAAGCAATGAGTTCTTACATGTGACACCGAAGGCATGATCCATAAATTGAAAAATTGTACATTGGACCTAATACAAATAATTATTTTTTCTCTGTGAACACCCTGTGAAGAAGATGAAAAAAACAAAATGCATACTGGGAGAAAATACTGGCAAAATACATATCTGACAAACAAAATGTCTCTAGATTTTGTAAGGAATACTCAAAACACAGCTGCAGGAAAGTAAACAATCAAAGTAGAAAATGGGCAAAAGACATAAATAGGAATTTCACTGAAGATGATATACAGATGGCAAATAAGTACATGAAATAATATACATATAACAGTTTAGAAGAAATTTTACTATGGTTAAAATATTACCTGGGATATCCTGTGGATTGTATATTTACTCTCCCATTGGGTGGGAAATTATCTGTAAAATACAAATATGAGGATAGGTAGGCAAAAGGGTTTCGTGATAAATGACATTAAAAATGCTTTCATCTAGAATAAAAACACCAATTATAAATAAATGGAATGAGAGTTTCAGGTACTTACTTTATTGAGTTACATCTGAACATTACAAGGTGTGAGAATATAAATTTCCACAGACAGAAAACAGATGAATAAATGGTTATCAAGTGGGAAAATTAGCATGCTTCTTTTTATATATATCTATTTGAACTATTATAAGCCTGAGGCTCTGTTCCTCTAATTCTTGTTCACATATTTGCTGAGAGATACTAATCTATTAATGGCCCATTGTGGATCTAGAATGCTCTAGGATAAAGGCTGATAGAGGTGTATTGTATTTTCTTAGTTATATACACATAATATACATATACATACAATTTTACTTTAGATGTACATACAATTTTATTTGTTAAAAAATAAACAAATGAATAAATAAATATTAAATTTAAAAACACATACAAATAGACAATTTCTCTTCTAATCTATTAATGGCCCATTGTGGATCTAGAATGCTCTAGGATAAAGGCTGATAGAGGTGTATTGTATTTTCTTAGTTATATACACATAATATACATATACATACAATTTTACTTTAGATGTACATACAATTTTATTTGTTAAAAAAATAAACAAATGAATAAATAAATATTAAATTTAAAAACACATACAAATAGACAATTCTCTTCTCTATATTTTGGTTTTCCCATAAAGCTGTCGGATTTTAACTTATGCTCTTTTTAAGCTCTGAATTTAGCTATTTGGGATGATTATCCCTCTGACATATTAGCTCCATTTTTCCAAGCTGAATTTCATTTAATTATGTTTTACTTTATGAACTTTCTAGGTAGATTTATTTTCCTGTTTGCTCTATTCTTTTGTACACTTAACAATTTATTATTGTTCACATGTTCCACAGATGTACAATTTGCTTTCCTTTCTAGATCATTAATCTAATGCAAAAGATTACCATTCATGCTAACCCCTGTAGAACTTTCTCTCTGCAGTTGGACAATTTCCACCTCCCATTCAATCACACATATCATTATACTTTCTTTATATATTATGGGCCTATTTTAAATTAATAAAATTATTCTTCTCCAATCCCATTTAGGCCAATTTGCAAATATTATTTTGGGACATGGTAACAGATCTTTCATAAACAGACAGGATTTGACATGAGATAATACAAACAACATCTGGAACATCAGATTCATATTTTCAGGAAATAATCCATGACTATACTCAAATATGATCATCTGTGTTTTAAGCTACTTCTTTATAGTCAGTTTGAAACATCAGGAAAGCAGTGAAATAAGTTGTTCTTTATAAATTTAGCCACTGTCATCATCTCATACATAGCATATATGTACTATGAGTATATATGTACAAATGTGCACAGAAACACACACATACAAACACTTTAATGTCTTCTATTTATTTAATATGACTCACTGGAAATGTAATACCAAAAGTATTCTGATTCACTTGGTCACTCAAATATGTCCACAGTCAAAAATGTATGCAAGTGAGCCCATTCTAGACAGTGTTTCAGATCTATTGAAAATTACACAGGTATCCAGAATACAATGTATTTGCTAGTTCCTTTCAGTTCACATAAATTTTGTAAAGCACTTTTCTTTTTTTTATTTTAATTTATCAGTATACACTGTAGTTGATTTTCATGTCCCTTTACCAAGCCCTCCTTTTCCCCCTCTGTCCCAACCCCCAATCAACCTCATATCTATTCACTTATCTAAATAAGTTCAAGGAATTATTGTGATTATTGTGTCTTCTTCTTCCACTCCCCCCCCCAATTTATTTGTTTGTATGTGAGAATATATGGTATTTCTCTTTCTGTGCCTGACTTTTTGCACTTAATATAGTTTTCTCTACATCCATCTATGTTGCTACGAATGGTACTATTTCATTCTTTTTATAGCAGAGTAGTATTTCATTGTGTAATATATACCACATTTTACTTATCCACTCATCGATGATGGGCATTTAGGCTGGCTCCAATTCTTGGCTACTGTAAATAGCACTGTAATAAACATGGGAGTACAGGTATCCCTTCATCATAATGATTTCCATTCCTTTGGGGATATATCCAGCAGTGGGATAGCTGGGTCATACGGTAGATCTATGTAATTATTTGAGGAAGCTCCATACTATTTTCAATAAAGGCTGCACCATTCTGCAGTCCCTACAACAGTGTATGAGAGTTCCTTTTTCTCCACATTCTCACCAGCATTTATCATTCTCAGTGTTTTTGATATTAGCCATCCTAAGTGGTTTTGATTTGCATTTCCTGAATGCTGAGTGATGTTGAGCATTTTTTCATGTGTCTGTTGGCCATTCATATATTTCCCTTTGAGAAATGCCTATTCAGCTCCTTTGCCTGTTTTTTACTTCTGTTATTTGTTCTTTTGCTGTTAAGTTGTTTGAGTTCCTTGTATATTCTGGATATTAATCCTTTGTCAGATGTATGTTTTGCAAATATTTTCTCCCACTCTGTTGGTTGTCTTTACACCTGTTAATTGTTAATTTTGCTGTTCAGAAGCTTTTTAATTTTATATAATCCCATTTGTTTATTTTTCCTTTGGTTGCCTGTGCTTTTGGGGTTATATTCATAAAGTCTATGCCCAATCCTACTTCCTGAAGTGTTTCTCCTGTGTTTTCTTTTAGGTGTTTTATTGTTTCAGGATGTGTATTTAATTTTTTAATCCATTTTGAGTTGATTTTGGTATATAGTGACAGGTATGGGTCTAGTTTCATTCTTCTACATACTAATGTCCAATTTTTCCAGCACCATTTACTTAAGAGGCAGTCTCTTCCCCAGTGTATGTTCTTGGTGCCTTTGTCAAAGATCAGATGGCTATAGGCATATGGGTTGATTTCTGGATTCTATCTTCTGTTCCATTTGCATGAGTGTCTGTTTTTATGCCAGTACCATGCTTTTTTGGTTACTAAGCTTTGTAATATATTTTAATGTCAGGTAGAATTGTGCCTCCGGCTTTACATTTTTTGCTCATATTGCTTCGGCTATTTGTGGTCCTTTGTTATTCCATATGAATGTTAGAATTGTTTTTCCATTTCTGAGAAGAGTGTCATTGGAATTTTGATGAGGATTGCATTGAATCTGTAGATCAGTTTGGGTAGTATGGACATTTTCACAGTGTTGATTCTTCCAATTCAAGAGCATGGGATATCTTTCCATCTTCTTGTGTCCTCTCTAATTTCTTTTAACAGTGGTTTGTAGTTCTCATTGTAGAAATTTTTCACATCCTTGGTTTACTTTATTTCTATGCATTTTATGTCTTTGGTGACTTTTGTAAATGGACTAGCTTTCTTGATTTCTTTTTCTGCTAGTTCCTTGTTGGAGTATAGGAATGCTACTGCCTACTGCATGTTGATTTTGTAACCTGCATCTTTGCTGAAATCATTTATCACCCCTAAGAATCTTATAATTTATTAATAGCTTCTACCAAAGTGCTTAAGCTCCCACAAAACATAGTACTCTGTTGCCTCTTGTTTTTCATGAAAAAATGAATAAATAAATAAGCAAATTTCTATTGAACAAGTTAAGTTGGTGAATAATCTAATCATTTCTATACATTTGGCAAATATTCTATTTAATATAATTCCTATATTTATTTGAAGTAATTCCTATATCTTGCACTCTTCTAGCCTGAAGATATAATAAAAAACAATATTTTAAAAACACAATTTTAAGAACATGATAGTCTGCCTAACAAAATATTTCTAAGGTAACATTGGCCCCCAGTGAGATATGGTTTACAAATATATTTTTAATTCTATAGGTTGCATTATAATTTTGTTGATTTGTTCCTTTGTGCACAGAAATTTTTAGCTTGACATAGTACTGCTTATTTTTGCTTTTGTTTCTGTACTTTTGACATCATATTCATATCTTTGCCAAGACCAAAGTCAAGAAGATTTTCCCCTATGTTTTCTGCTAAGAGTTCTACAGTTGTAGGCCTTATATTCAAGTGTTTAATACATTTTGAGTTGATGTTTATATACAGTGTGAGATAAGTTTTCAGTTTCTTTCTTCTGCATGTGGATATCCAGTTTTCTCAACACTATTTGTTGAAGAAACTGTCCTTTCCTCATTAACTATTCTTGGCAGTTTTGTCAAAAATCAATTGGCTTTAAATGTGCAGATTTATGTCTGAGCTCTCTATTCTGTTTCATTGGTTTATGTGTTCATTTTTATGACAGTGACATGCTGCTTTGATTACTATAGCTTTTTTTTAATGTTAACAAACTGTTTTTAATGATTGTTTAAGCTGATTAGTACCTGTAATTTTACCAGTATTCTGCACGTACAAAATATGTAAAGCAGCAGTGATATAATAAGTCTAAATAACTGAATACAATATATATGTTTTGCAGAAGATCTTGTATGTACTAAATGATAAACAGGAGAAAGGCCTCCATAACTGACAGTTCTCTCATGTGAAAAAAATAATACAGTAATATTTTCCATATTGAGTTTTTCTGAGAAATAAATCAGGATCACACTGTGTGCATGTGTTTAGAACATTTCACATTGTCTATTTCATAATAGACACTCAAAAATTGTATTTATTTTTGGCTTTCTTATGCTTTTCTTATTACTATAGCTTTGTAGTGGATTTTGAAGTCAGCAAGTGTGATGCCTCCAGCTTTGTTCCTTTTGCTCAAGACTGTTTTGGCCCTTTGGGGTCTTTTATAGTTCTATATGAATTTAAGAAATTTTTTTTCTATTTCTGTGAAAACTCTCATTGGAATTTTGATAGGGATTGCACTGAATCTGTAGATTACTTTGGGTAGCATGGACATTTAAATAATATTAATTCTTCCACTCCATGAACATGGAATATCTTTTTATTTACTTTTGTCTTCTTCAATTTTTTTCATCAGTGTTCTATAGTTCTCAGTGTTCTGTACTTTCATCTGCCTGGTTAAATTTATTCCTATGGTTTTTTTATCTTTTAGTAACTATTATAATTCCTGATTTCTTTTTTGAATAGTTCATTTTTAGTGTATACAAACACTGCTGTTTCTAAACAGTAAATGTCATTTTTAATGTTCATTTTTAAAATTTCATTTTGAATGTTGATTTTGCATTTTGCAACTTTAGTGAACTTATTAGTTCTAATACTTTTTTGATAGAGTCTTTAGTGTTTTCTATATAAGATCATGTCTACTACAAAGACAATTCAACTTCCTTTCTTAACTGGATGTCTTTCTTTCTTTATTTTATTTTATTTTTATTTTTTTGTCTTGCTTAATTATTCTGGCTAGGGCTTCCATTGCTATGTTGAGTCAAAATAGTGACACTGGACACCTTTGTCTTGTATCTGATATAAGAGAAAAAGCTTTTATTTATTTATTTATTTATTTATTTTTATTTATTTTTTTTTTTGGAGAAAAAGCTTTTAACTTTATACCATTGAGCATGATTTTAGCTGTGGGTTTGTCAAATGTGACCTTTATTATGTTGAAGTAGTCCCTTCTGTATTACTTCATTTTTGTGTTGCTATAACAGAACATCTGAGACTGGGTAATTTATAAAGAAAGGAGGTTTAATTGGTTCACAGTTGTGAGAGAGCTGCATCTGGTGTGGGCCTCAGGCTGCCTTTACTCATGGTAGGAAATAGCAGAGCAGCCAACAAGTGCAAAGATCACATGGCAAGAAGGGAAGCAAGAGAGAGAGTGAGGGGAATTGCCAAGGTCCTTTTAACAACCAGCTCTTGTGGTAACTAACGGAGCAAGAACTCACTCACTGCCCCACTCAGGATAGAAATTAATCTGTTCGTGAGGGATCTGCCCCCATGCAACACTACCACATTGGTGATCAGATTTCAACATGAACTTTGGGGGAACAAACATATCCAAACTATAACATTCTTCTCCTGGCACCCCAAACCTCACATCCCTCTCACATACAAAATACAGTCATTCCATCTCAATAGTCCACAAAGCCTTAGCTTGTTCCAGAACCAACTAAAAAGTCCAAAGTCCAAAGATTTATCTGAGACTAAAGGTAAAACTCCTTCTAGCTGTGAACCTGTAAAAATCAAAACCAAATTTATCTACTTCCAAGATACAATGGTGGAATAGGTAATGTGCACCCATTCCCATTCCAAAAGGGAGGATAAGGCAAGAAGAAAGGAAGAACGAGCCCCAAACAAGTCCAAAACCCAGAAAGGCAGACATTTAATCTTAAAGCTCCAAAATAATCTTCTTTGACTCCAACTCTTGCATCCTGAGTACAGTTGTGGATTTAGGCACCTAAAGTGTCAGGCAGCCACTACCCATGGCTCTGTCAGGAGCATCCCATGTGGTTGTACTGGTGCTGCAACTTTCCCAGGTGGGCTTTGCAAGTTGCCCATCACCCTACAGTTCTGGGGTGCTGATGGTGGCCCTGTTCCCATGGCTCTACTGGACCTTGCTCTGGTGGGGGTTCTTTGTGGGGGCTCTAACCCCATATTAGTGCTCTGCATTGCTCTAGTAGATGCCCTCAGGGGTGGCTCTGCCCCTGTGGCAGGTCTTTGCATGGGCCCTCAGACTTTTCCATACATCTTATGAAATCTATTGAGATGCTGTCATGCCTCCACTGCTCTTGCATTCTGCCTGCTGGCAGACTTAACATGATGTGGACACTTGCAAGGTTTTTGTATTGTATTCTCCAAAGCTGTGACACAAACCACACGTGGGGCCACTTGAGGCAAGGCTGCTCCAGCCTGAGAGGCTGGGATACAGGCAGTGAAGCTCCTGCACTGTCCATGGAACAATTCAGTTTTTCTAGGCCTCTGGGCCTGTGTCCCCCTCCCCCCACAAAACTTCTGAAATGCCTTCAGGACCTTTTTCTCATTGTCTTTGCTATTAGCACTTGGCTGCCTTATAAGCATTCTAATGTCTTTAGCAGCCAGTCCATCTACTGCACCCTTATATACTTCTCCTGAAAACACTCTGTCATTCTCTACCATAGGGCCAGGCTTCTGTGAATTTTCCAAATCATGCTTTCCTTTCTTTTCAATTATAAATTCTGTCTTTAGGTAATTTCTCTCTTCTCTAATTTTACTATATGCAATTAAAAGCAGCCATGCAACACCTTCAATATTTTGTTTAGAAGTTTTTTCCACCAAATATCCCACCAAATATTCCACCAAATTAGTTTATGATTCCTAAGTTCCACCTTCCACAAAGACCTAGGGCATGGACACAGTGCAGCCAAGTTCCTTGCTATAGTGTAGCAAGAGTAATCTTTTCTTCAATTCCCACTAAGTTCTCCATTTCTAGCTAAGAACTCATTGGCTTGGCCTTTACTGTCAACATTTCTATCTGCATTCTGTACACAACTATTTAATCAATCTCTAAGAAGTTCCAAAGTTTCCCTCATCTTTTTGTCTTCTAGGTCCACCAAACTTTGAAATATTACCCAGTTCCAAAACTGCTTCCACATTTTCAGGTGTCTGTATAGCAACACTTTACTCCTCAGTACCAATTTTATATATTAGTACATTTTTGTATGGCTATAACAGAACACCTGAGATAGGGTAATTTATAAATAAAAGAGGTTTATTTGACTCACAGTTTTGAGACAACTACATATGGCACGGGCCTCAGGCTGCTTCTACTCATAGTGAAAAGCAGCAGGGCAGCCAGTGAGTGCAAAGATCACAAGACAAGAGGGGAAGCAAGAGAGAGGGAGGAAGGGGAGGTGCCAGGCTCCTTTTAACAACCAGCTCTCATGGGAACTAACCAAGCAAGAACTCACTCAGTACTCCCCTCCCCAGAATGGGCATTGATCTATCCATGATGTATTGCCCTCATGACCCAAACACCTCCCAACATTGCCACAGTGATGATCAGATTTCAACATGAGCTTTGGGTGGACAAACTTATTCAAACTATATCACCTGCTGTATGTAATTTGTTGAGATTTTTATCAGAAAGTGTGTTGAATTTTGTCAAATGCTTTTTCTACATTTACTGAGATGATCATATATGATTTTGTCCTTTGTTCTGTTAATGTGATATATGACTTTTTTATTTGCATATGTTGGACCATCCTCACATCCCAGGAATAAATTCCACTTGATCATTTTAATGTGTCATTGACTTTGCTTTGCTAGTATTTTGTGGAGGCTTTTTGCATCTTTGTTTATCTGGGTTATTGGCACGTAGTTTTCTTTTCTTGAAGTGCTCTCCTTTGGCTTTGGTATTAGTGTAATTCTGGGTTCATATAATGAGTTTGGAGATGTTCCTTCCTCTTCAATTTATGGAAGAGTTTGAGAAGGACTGGTATTCTTCTTTAAATGTTTGGTAGAATTCACCAGTGAAACCATCTGGTCTGGACCTTTCTTTGTTGGGAGATATTTGATTTCTAACTCAATCTCTTTCCTCATTATTGGTTTCTTAAGGTTTCATATTTCTTCATGAAGGAGTCTTAGTAGGTTGTATGTTTTTAGGAATTTGTCCATTTCTTATAGGCTATACAATTTGTTGGCATATAGTTGTTGGCATAGTAGTCTCTTATTATCCTGTGAGTTTCAGTAATATCAGTTGTAAGACCCTCTTTTATTTCTGATTTTTATGATTTAGTCTTCTCTTTTTCTTAGGCTAAAGTTGTGTCAGTTTTGTTTATCTTTTCAAATAAGCAACTCTTAGTTTTGTTGATCTTTTCTATTGTTTGTCTACTGTTTATTTCATTTATCTTTGCTCCGATTTTTGTTTTTATCCTTCCTTCTGCTAACCTTGGGCTTAGTTTGTTCTGCTTTTTCTAGTTCCTTGAGGTATAAAGTTTATTTTTTTGAGATTTTGTTGTTATCCTTAATGTAGGTGTTTATTGCTATAAACTTCCCTCTTAAAACTGCTTTTGCTGTATCCTATAAGTTTTCACATATTGTGTTTCCAAAATACATAAAGAACTCATAACAAAATAGCAAAACTCAAATAATCTGATTTAAAAATGTACAAAGTACCTGAGTAGACATTTTTCCAAGATGTACAAATGGCCAACAAGTATATAAAAAAGAATCATCAGGAAATCACCAATCATCAGGAAAATGCAAATAAAACCACAATGAGATATCACCTCACACCTGTTAGGGTGGCTATTATCAAAAAGTTAAATGATAACAATGTTGGTGAGAATATGGAGGAAAGGGAACCCTTGTATACTGTTGGTGGGATTGCAAATTGGTATAGCCATTATGGAAAACAGCATGGAGGCTCCTCAAAAAATTAAAAACAGAACTACCTTATGATTTAGCAATCCTACTTCTAGGTATATATGCAAAGGAATTAAAATCAGTGTCTCAGACATTTTCACCACCATGTTCATTGCAGTATTTTTTACAATAGCCCAAATATGGGTATAACCTAAGTGCCTGATGATAGATGAATGAATGAACTGTACACACACACATATGCATTTACACACACACAATAAAATATTATTCAGCCTTAAAAAGAAGAAAATTCTGCCATTTGAAGCAGCATGTATGAATCTAGATGATATCTCAGTAAAACTGGGGAAAAATCAGAAATTTTACCCTGAAAGGCTTAAAATAAAAGTGTAAAAAAATGAACCCTTTCAATTTTAAGCTATACATTAAAACACAGCTTGACTACTGTTTTAAAAACTTAACCCATAGACAAAGGATTAATATCCAGAATATATAAGGAACTCAAACAACTTTACAAGAAGAAAACAAGCAACCCAATTAAAAAATGGGCAAGAGAGCTAAGTAGGCATTTCTCTAAGGAAGATATCCAAATGGCCAACAGACATATGAAAAAATGCTCAACATCACTCAGCATCCGGGAAATGCAAATCAAAACCACATTGAGATACCATCTAACCCCAGTTAGGATGGCTAAAATCCAAAAGACTATGAACGATAAATGCTGGCGAGGCTGCGGAGAAAAAGGAACTCTCATACATTGTTGGTGGGACTGCAAAATGGTGCAGCCTCTATGGAAAATGGTATGGAGGTTCCTTAAACAATTGCAAATAGATCTACCATACGACCCAGCCATCCCACTGTTGGGAATATACCCAGAGGAATGGAAATCATCAAGTCGAAGGTATACCTGTTCCCCAATGTTCATCGCAGCACTCTTTACAATAGCCAAGAGTTGGAACCAGCCCAAATGCCCATCATCAGATGAGTGGATACGGAAAATGTGGTACATCTACACAATGGAATACTACTCAGCTATAAAAACGAATGAAATACTGCCATTTGCAACAACATGGATGGACCTCGAGAGAATTATATTAAGTGAAACAAGTCAGGCACAGAAAGAGAAATACCACATGTTCTCACTTATTGGTGGGAGCTAAAAAGTAATATATAAATTCACACACACACATACACACATACACACACAAACGGGGGGGGGGGTAAGAAGATATAACAACCACAATTATTTGAAGTTGATACAACAAACAAACAGAAAGGACATGGTTGGGGGGGAGGGAGAAGGGAGGGAGGTTTTGGTGATGGGGAGCATTAATCAGCTACAATGTATATCGACAAAATAAAATTAAAAAAAAAAAAAAAAAAAAAAAAAAAAAAACTTAACCCATAATACACAAATAAACCTATTGATACTTTGAATTCTATCATTTAAAAATAAACATTCTGCTTAAGTTACACATAAATATCTGTTGCTAAAAAACACATATCAAAATAAATATTAAAAATATCAATAAAACAGTTATGTGAAAAAAATAAACTCATGGAAATCAGGTGAACCTACTCAATGAATAAATACAGAAGATTTTACTGTATGAAAACATCCACATTGACTAGGATATTTGTATATAGCTGATCAGTAAAAATCATTACCAAGTCTTAGGAAAGGTATAAAAATAGAGAATTTGGCTATGAATCTATTAGAAATTACTTTAAAAAATGTGTTTCCATGGAAAAGCATTTTATAAAACTTTCCAATTCTCACTATTTTGTTATATAAAAAAATTGGTTGTGAGGGAAATACAGTTCAATGCACAAGCTGATTTTGTGAACAGCAGAACACCAAGTGAACCCCAAGCATGGAAGTTTAGTATTAAATACGTCTATCTACAAATAGTTAATGGAGGAAAAAAGGTAGAATTTGCCAAACATAAAGAATAATTTAATTAGTTTTTCCTACATGCAGTGTGGTAGTACCCCAGATTTTTGCAGAAGCTTACCCTCAATAATCTCTGCATTTTGGAGACAATTATATGTTGAAGTCTTTCAAAAGTAGACTAGAAGTCACTAGTAAGTGCTATGGTTGGTCCTTAGGGTTAACGTAACAAAATAAAAATTAGGAAGAAAATTGCTAAATTACTTTATATTATAATGCAAAGATCACAATCCTGAAATTTGAATCAATTCCAATGTTTCTTTTTCTGTTGCATGGCCATAAGTATTAAAAGTATCTTCATTAATTAATAATGTGGCCTCCTGTTTCTATCCTTAATTCAATTGTTTATCTTTCCTTCAGATTTAGTTTTAAGAATGCTGCTACTGCAAAACACAATTAAACCGTCTAATTGAAATGCATGCAATTTAGTCACACTGAAGATAGTGCAGAGGCATTCATAAACATACTTCTTTTTAATTTTCTTAAACTAGGAAGCAAAAATACACCAGGAATTAAAACATAGGTTTTTAACTTTGTACATTTGTTCACAGACTATCAGAGAGAAGCATAAGGCTGTATTGGGATATGGTTCTAGATTTGTGATTTGGGAGTGGGGACATTGTAGACAAGATTAATATTCATTGGTATGACCCCATTAACTCTTATTCAAAATCTTTTTAAAAAATACATTTAACATTAAAAGAAATACAGCGGACCATGGGAGAAAAGCAATGGAGTAATTACTGTATGGACAGCCAACCTACAGTGCACAGTGTCTGCTTCTTGTAGGTAGAGGTAGAGATTAAATTTTACATGTTGATTGATGAAACTGATGAAATCAAGTAGGTAGTTGGAGGTGGTTTGTTATGTTATGCAACAATAAATAACAGGAATTGGAAAAAACATCATTTTCTTATTCTTGACCGTAATAAAAATACTTTGAAAATGCCAAGAGTAAATACAATATTTAGATTTTTTTTTTTTCATGGCTGGCCTGTAAGGGGATCCAAATCCTTGACCTTGGTGTTATCAGCACCATGTTCTGCCAGATGAGCCAACCAGCCAGCACTAGTGATAGGTTTTGATATTGGATATTAGCTGGTTAGGGAAATTTCTTTTTTTTTTTTTTTTTTTTTCCTTTTTCAGCTTCTTAGAGTTTCCTGCATTCACTGGCTTGGGGCCCCTTCCTCCATCTTCAAAGCCAGTAGCACGGCATCTTCATCTGACTTGACACTCCTAACTTCCTCTTTCCCTCATAAGGACCTTTGAGATTACATTAGGTCCACTCGGATAATCCAGAATAATCTCCTCATCGCAAACTCCTTAATCTAAGCACACCACATTTTGTCATGTAAGGTAACATACTCACAGCTTTGGGGAGTTTGACATGGAAATCTTTTGTACGGAGGGGTAATTATTCTGCCTATTGTACCATCTAATTTGCAATTGAGGCTAAGATTAATTTTGCCTTTTATTTCCACAGTGACAGTCCCCAGCTATTCATTTGGTTTTGCCCTAGTAGAAGGCTTGCACAGAAGATAACCTTAAGCAGATTGAAGCCAAATCTCAGCATGGAAAGGCTTGTGCAAGTGTAGTTAGGCTAGTGGAGATGTTTTCTGTAAGACATCAAGGCTGCAGGTTTAGATAGTGATGAGCCTCAAAGAGCAATAAATTGAAAAGGCTGCAGGACAGACTAATGCCTGGTCTGGGAAACCAAATCCTGGGGAAAATAGCAGTTGTTCTAAAGGACAACCAGGCAGCTCTATCTATCCTGAATGGCTCAGATCTTCTTCAGACAGCCCTGCCTCAAAAAGGTGAAGAGAGATCTTACCCGTATACTGCATTATATCATGCTTTTTATCAAGTGAATTGAACAGATGAGACCTCATCACCAGTAAAACTTTATTATTCAGAAGAAGTATAAAACCAAGATATTGTTGATTGGCTTATCCCAGTAAAATACACTTTACCAAGAGTACCAGGTGCTTTGAAAGATGACAATGTCACACCTTCTGGGACATCTGGTATTTAGTTAACACATGGGAGACAGTGAGTTCTCTATGGACACTAATATTAGCCAGCACCTTTTGCATGTTAGTCAAGGGCAAAAAGAAGAAAACAAAGAGTAGGGGGAAAATGTATCAACACTCTGAGAAATCATCTCAAAAGGCAGATCCCTCAGTAGCAGCATGGTATCTATAGTGTACAAATTTCTACTTACACAAATAGAAATTTATTACAATTAGTTTTTTTTTTATAGGTAGTTAACTAATTCCATCTTAGTTTGTTAAGATCTGTTGGATTCTATACATTATTCTTTCTCCCTGGGCAAACCCAACCCTTCTGAGTTTAGAATAGGAGGTACTAAAAAGAATACGGAAGCAGAGCTTTATGGTAAAATAAGTAAAAATTCTAAATCTTCAAGGAAACCTTAAGTGTAACAGTGCTTTCTTCTAATCTCCCAAGCATAAGATTACAATTCTATTTCAAGAGGAGTAGAAGGCAGAAAAAGTTTTGTCTCTAATTTTCTTCTTGTCTCCTGGGTTTTCTTGTCCACATCATATGGCTAGCCATGACCACTTTGAAATGAAGGTTATATTGTCTCTTTTGGATTCTATTTCTCACATGTTGAATGCATTCGTTACAACTAAATGCCACATGCAGTGACTTAATGAATACTTTGCATGATTATGATAACAAGGCACTAATATGGCAGATTGAACTTTTCCCACATAGGAGAAAAATCAGATACTACATCACAGATTGAAATACTTAAATCCATGGCCAGCATTAAAAGTAAGCTGAAGGAACAGCTTACTTTCAATGAAAAGGAAACGTTTTCAGAGAGGCTAATTATGTGCGCTTGACTGAGTTATTTGAGAAATAATGTTTCTATTTTTCTCTTCAAATATTAATAAGCAGGTTAATTGATTATAGTCTGAAGGGAGTTCTTTAGAAATCTGGACATCATGATGTTCTCTGACATTGCCAATAGCTCTGGCTTGCACAAGTTTCATTAGTCATCTCTCTTGTTCTCTGGTTTGAGTATGAGTCACTGGGGTACAGGTTTGTGTGTGGCTGATCATGTTGCATACTAATTCAGAACATTTTGTAGAACAGACATAGTTAACATTAATAATGATTAATAAAATTTATCTCATTGCTTGGACTACTTGCAAAATATGGTTTATTGTTCTTTTAAAAAATAAAATATTCTACCTAAACCCAAACCACATTAATGGATTAATGGTATGTTTTCTAAATGTTACATATCCAGGCTGTGTATAAATACAACTTGATTTCAAACTCTATTAACCTAAATTTTAAAATTCCTACTTTAGGCCAGACATAAATCATCAGCATGAAGTACAAAGTGCTTTGACATAAACCATTTCTCTAGATGCATCTTATTTTATTGGATATCACTTTTATGCTAATTGAATTCTGTTTTGTTGTTACTTAATCCTACTTAAGTGTGTTAGGGTGGAATAGTAACATAATCATATTAAAGAAAGGGTAATTTTGTATAAGATGTTAAAACACTACACTCAGTACCAACTGAGTACTGAGTTGTTGTTTGTTGCGGGTGGTGGTGGTTGTTAGCATTTTTTTCATATTTTCTTTCTGAGAGCACATCGCGGCCCCAAATATTTGGGATCATATAATGTTATAGCACAGGAATTTTAAAAATTCAAGAAAAATAGGTAATCTCCAAATAGTTTGCCTTTCTGTTTCTGTCATAGTCATGATGAAAGAATTCTGTCTTCTACTATTCATTTGCTACTACTAAACAGGATTTTTCCTTGTTGATGTAGAATGTGTTCATATTTTGTCATATTTGCTACATATATCTACTATATATATAGAATCACTAATATTAGTTTTCTTTGTATGTCACTCAAGGGCAAAAAGATGAAACATATGGCTCAGGCAAAATTCATAAACACTCTAGGTAATTATATCAAAAGACATTTCCCTCACTATCAGCAGGGATTCCATTATGTACAAATTTCTACTTGTACAAATACAAATGCATCATTCTTAATTTTATTTTTATAAGTAGTTACTTAATTCCTCTTAAGTGTGTTAGGGTGGAATATTAACATAAATATATTAAACAAAGGGTAATTTTGTACAAGATGTTAAGACACTATACCAGTTCAGAAAGGTTAGGAAGTACACTGAGTATTTTTAGATTTTTAGTTTATATATATATATTATGATTTATTATATCAAACACGGAAGAGAAAATTCTGAAGGAACGCTTGGAATGGTGGTGATTTTTAAAGACCTAAAAAAATTGCTCCTTGCTGGGTTGAGGTTAACAGTCAGCATTTAGTCCCCCGGACTTCATACCCTGCAAGGACATTTTTCCAGTAGTGGGTCCCAGCAAGATGGATGGTCTCATTGATATATGACATGCTCAGTTTCCCTGCACTTGGGTTTCAGGACATGCCTCTGGGTTTCCAGCCACTCCCTGAGGTCTCAGGTCCCGTTTTCTGGGATTTCCCCTGGAAGAAAGTTACTGTTGCGGGTTAGACCTATTTTCAGCACCAACACATGGAAAATGAGATTACAGAGGGCTGGCTTATGCAAACCCAGTGGCTGGCATGCTCAATAGAGAGCACAGAATATATTTGAATATCTCTGGTGCATGTGATAGGGTTTGACCAATGAATATGCTTCAGGAAGAGATCACCTGAGCATGTGCAAGACTAAATGTTACAGAACTGGGAGCCAACCCCTTAACTGAATAGTCATTAGATAGAGAAATGAAAAATGAATCCCAGCAGAAGAAGGAGTTGTTGCCCACTTTCCTGGAGGCAAACCGCACTTCGATGGCTGAGGTGTGTATACTTTAAAGTGCCCACATTAAAACACATATAATATATGCTAACCAAAAGAATCAAATCCAAAAGAAATAAAATAACGGAAAGAATTATATCAGATACCCAAGATTATGGGTTATGATAGTTAGACGTTGATTTTTGTATCATAGGTAGGCGTTGATTTTACACTAATGTTTCTTGAGAAAGAATGCAAAAGAGGAAGTCTTTTAATTGTATTACAAAAGAGGCCATGTAAATTCATGTGAAGAGAGAAAAGTTCTCCTTGGCACTGAACTATAAAAGAAATCTATCAGACATTGGACGACATAATTAACAATATGTGACTATGACTTTGCAAGAACATGTAAAAAACAGTTTTCAATTGATAAGGGCTTAAGCTTTAATTTTAATTTAGGGGATTTTTTTCACAGGGATGAAAGAATAAATGCTTAAGGTGTTTCACTTTCTTTTTACGTAACTGTAAACCTTTTACAATTTGCAGGTATGCTTCCATAAGTAAGATATCCCCAAATATGAATCTTTTCTAACTCTCCTGTAAGACTTTTTAGATAAATAATTTTTTGTCTCTTCTCCTAAAGATTTTAGTTTTATATATCTGGTGTAGGATGCAAGAGTTTGTATTTTTAACAAGCTCTCTCATTATTTATGATTCGCAGCCACATTCGCAGCCACATTTGCAAATACTACATTAGATTCTCTCTTTCTTTTTGTAACACCAAAAGTCTCAAGTGAGCGTTCAGAAATTGCTGGATTACAGCCAATTTATGGCTAAATTCTTTCACAACTGTTGTCTGGGACAGTATTCGGTATTGTTTATTTAAGACAGATCCTTATATGTTAGATGCCAGATGCAAGGGAGGAAAACTTTTCAATTTGTTGTGACAATTTGAGAGCTTGTCTTGTATGCATGCCCAGATGGGATCATTAAACTTCCATATGGAGGCAGTGCACAGGAGTGGCTATTTCTGGTCACGTTTGCCATTTTTTTCTTTGGAGAGAAGTTTTATATACTCATAGCTTTTGGAAAATTATTCAATCAATACTTTATAGCAAAGCAACAAAAATGATGAAAAACACTTCTTTGATCAGCAAAGTTGAGTCAATAATAGCAATCTGATGAATTAATCACAAATGAATCTCATCGTCCACATTATAGAAAATGGACCTTAGAGGATAACTATTTTCTAATTCACACCCTACCCCTAGTTTCAAAAACAATTCGCTTATTAAGTGGTGGTATAAAGTATGAGGTACTAGAAAATAATTGAAGAGAAATAAAATAATAATATAGCTAATACTATTAACTAAAAATATTAGTTATTATTATTATTTGCTACAGTTGAGACTGAGCTGACCTGAGAATTAATAGCATCAATAAGGATCACATCTTTTGTTGAGATTACATACTGGTATATGAATACTTACTGCCATATAATATTTAAACATGAGAGATAGATGGACTGTTGTAAAATGTTTATTATGTGCTGCTTTCTCACTGATAGAATGTATATCTATCAGGAATAGAATCGTTGGACCTAATGCATGTTTGCTCCTTCTGCAAGACATTATTTTGAGAAATATTATTTTTGAGAAACACATTTTAAAGAAATATAGTCTAACAATTGTTAAGAGTGAAGTTGGCCTGGGATTTTAAAGGTATCTAGCAGAGTAAGTGATCTGTAATATAAAAGTCACCAATATCCATACTGTGTAAGTGAACCATACGTTGAGTTTAACATGTGTTTAATAAGTATTCATATACCAGTATGCAATGTTAGTTAAGGTAAATGATTTGGCAAATTTGGAGCTTACCACTAGTATAATACCTAATTTTTTTTTATATTCTTGTTTGAGATTTTATTAAGATATTTCTACATCAATATAGTTAAAGAATCCCAATAATTAAAGTTGAGGCTGATCTACAAAATATGGAAAGTTTGCAATGGTAAATGTTTAACAACTGGCCCTCTGATGAAAACACAGCTCTGATTTATAACATTTGCCAATTTGAGGGGTATAAATGCACCAACCATGGCTGATGTCAACCTGCCAATACTATGCCACTGGACGTGGAGTTGGACAGAGGTACATATAATTAGCTCTCATGAGCAGGTGTGAGCTGGCTCCAGCACACCACTGCTGTGTGATTTAAACTCCCTAGATACCAATAAAGATAAATTGCTTTGTATTTCCTTTTTTTCATAAATGACTCAGTGGGAATCAAGTTTTTGTTTAAACACTATGTGGACAACAGATTCTAAAATGATTTCCAATTATCCTAGCTTCCTGGTGTTCACATACTCTTATAGTTTTCTCCCCCTGACTGTGGCTAGAACCTGTGATTTGCTTTTGTTTTTAGCCTCAGTCAGCATTTCATTATTGCAGATTGCTTCTTAGTATATTGGGAATGAATTCCCAGGACAAACAGAAGAATAAAGGAGAAACTTTTAAAATATTTTTTTAAATTATTAGTCTCAATCATCTTCTGATTGAGAATTCTAGTCTCTGTTCTTTTCCTCACTAAATTTTATCTATCAATTAGTTTTTTGACCAGTAAGCAGACTTTTTTTTTAGATGACTGAGATCTATTGAGATTCAAGGGAATAAAAAGATAATTTAATCCAGTAAACTATTAACATTTTCAGAATGACTACTACAACTGTCTGACTTAGAAATTAGAGCTCATATAATTGAAAAAATTTTTTTTTCAATCTTCATGTAAACCTGAACTGTTTGTTGTATTCAAAATATTTTAACATTTGTTTATACATATTTGTGGGGTACAGTATGTTGTTTCATTACATTCATATACTGCACAATGACTCACTTGGGTAAATGGAATAGTTTTGCTGTGATTTGCTTTTAACTAATAGAATACGGCAAAAGTTTTAAGATAGTGCTTGCACGATTATGTTACATAAGATTGTAATATCCATTTTGCTAGGAGATGTCTTTACTGAAGGTTTTGTAAAGCAAGCAGCCATGTTTGGGAATGCCACATGGCAAGGAACTGAGGACATCCTCAGCCCAACAGGCCACAAGGAAGTGAATTCTGCTAACAACCACATGAGCTTGGAAGCAGATCCTTCTCCAGTCAAACCTTGAGATGAATCTGCAGCCCAGATGGATGCCTTGCAGAGAACCCAGCTCTGTTGTTCTTAGGCTCCTGACCCATAGAACCTTTAAGATAATAAATGTATGTTGTTTTAAACCTCTGTTTGAGGCAATATTGTTACACAAAAATAGATAAAAAACACAATTTACATGGTGCTTACTATGTGTCAGACACTATTCCAAGAGTCCTAAAAATTGTTTACTCTTTTAATCTACATAATAGTCCTAGGATAGTATTATAAATAAGAAAATCGAGGCACACGAGTTATTCAGCTTTTCCAAGTTCAGTGAGCATGCAAGTGGACAAAGTAGGTGTATTATGTCCATTTCTGTTGATATAATAAAATACCTGAAATTGGGTAGTATGTAAAGAAACAATATTTATTGCTTACAGTTTGGAGGCTGGGAAGTCCAAAGCCCAGGGAATACAACTGGTAAGGGACTTCCTTGGTGGTGACTTCAGTGATGCAGGGTATCACATTGCAAATAAAGGCAGAAGCAAGTGCAAGAGACTAATTTCCTCTTGACTGTCCTTTTAAACAATCACAACCATGCCATGACCATCATTAAACTATCAATAGATTAATCCACTCATGAGAGTACAGTCCTCATATTTTAATCATCTCCTAAAGGCCCTACCTTTCAATTACCATAATAGGCTCTCCTGCCCTCTTAACACTGTCACAGTGGGCTTTAAGTTTCAATGAGTTTGGGGAGATATTCAATCCGCTGCATTCTACGCCTAGACTCCCAAAACTCATGTTCTTCTCACATAAATATATTTATTTCATGCTCAAAGTCTTAACTTGTTTCAAATCAAAACAAGTTATCTACTTCCACGACACAGTGGTGAGACAAGCATAGAGACATATTCCCATTCAGAAAGGGAGAAATAGGCCAAAAGAAAGGGGTAACAGGTCCTAAGCAAGTCCAGATCTAGCAGGGCTGGAATCAAATCTTAAAATTGAAGAATCATGTACCTTGACTCCATGTTTGGCATCCTCTGCACACTGATGGGGGGGTTGGGTCCCCAAGTCCTTGGGCAGCACTGCTCTTATGCCTTTCGTTGTCTCGGGCCATGCTTCAGCTCTTGCAGGCTGGCATTGCACACTGGTAGCTCTACCGTTCTGTGGTCTCCATGGCTGTCCTCCTCTCACAGCTCCACCAGTGATGGCACTGATGCGGTTTCTCTGCTGCAAATCTGACCCCACATTTCCACTTGGCTTTGCTCTAGCAAAGGCTATCTGTATTGACTCTGTCCCTGTAGTAGACCTCTTCCTGGGCCCTAGGCTTTTCCATACATCCTTTGAAATTAGGGTGGAGACTCCCAAGCCTCCACAGCTCTGGCATTCTGTGAGCAGACAACACCAGGCAGTCACCACCAAGGCTTCTGGCTTGTATCCTTCTAACCTGCAGATCCAGTCACACCTGTAGCCAATTTAGCCACAGCTGTAGCAAATGGGGTGCAGAGAGCAGCATTCTTAGTCAGTGCAGGGCAGCAGAAACAAAGGTCTGTCCCCAAGAACAATTTGTTCCTCCTAGGCCTCTGGGCGTATGATGGGAGTAGAGGCCTGGAAGACTTGTAAGATGCCTTCAGGGTCTTTATCCCATTGTCTTGGCTATGAGCCCCTGGATGCCTCACAGACATGCTAACGTTTTCAGCAACAAGGCCTTCCAGTTTTTAGGAAGGCCTTGGATTTTATTCCTGAAAATTCTCTCATTCTCTACTACAGGCCCAGGCTTAGAATTCTCAACTGTTTTGCCCTCTGTTCTCTTTTGACTTATAAATTCTGGCTTTACATCATGTCTTTACTGCCATAACTCAGTGTAGGCTGTTGCAAGTAGCTATGCAGCTTCCTGAATGTTTTGCTGCTTAGAAATTTCTTCCACCCAATACCCTGGTTTAGCACCTTTAAGTTCCACATTCCATAAAACTTTTGGGCATGAACAGAACGTAGCCAAGTTCCTTGCCAGTTCATAGCAAGCATGATCTTTGCCCCAGTTTCCAGTAAGTCTGTTCTCATTTACATCAGAGATCTTCTCAGAATGCTCACCACCATCTAACCAGTTTCTAAGATGTTCTGAACTTTCCCTCATCTTTTTGTCTCCTTCTATGTCCTGCAGACTCTTCCAACCGTTGCCCAACACCCAGTTCCAAAACTGCTTCCACATTTTCAAGTATTTTTTATAAGCAACACCCACTGCTCTGGTGCCAATATTCTGTATTAGTGCATTTCTGTTGCTTATAACAAAATACCTGAAACAGGGTAGTTTTTAAATAAACAATATTTATTTCTTATAGTTCAGAGGCTGGGAAGTCAAGTCCAGGGAACACATTTGGTAAGGGCCTTCTTTGGTGGTGATCACAGCAATGCAAATGCGGGGTATACCATAGTGAAAAAATGCAGAGGCAAGTGAAAGAGACTATCTTCCTCCTGCTTCTCCTTTTGAAGCCATCAGAACCATACCCCTGACCACCATTAAACCATTAACAGTTTAATCCACTCATGTGAGTGCAGTCCTCACAATCTAATCAACTTTCAATCACCATAATAGGCTTTCCCACCCTCCCAACACTGTCATAGGGGGTTTTAAACTTCAAAACTGGGGGGAAAGTTGACCCACTGCAGTAAGATTTTAACCTAGGCAGCTAGACTCTTGAGTCCATATCACTAATTTCTAAAACACTAGTCCTGCAGTGTTCCTGTGACAGCCTTAATGAACCTGTTAGTGCATTCTAAAATCTCTAACCAGGATATATCATAACACACTTCTTTGAAAATATAATACTTTGGTAACGGAATTGAGCTTAAAATGTTGGTATGCCATCCCATCTAAGTTCCACTGAGGTATTTTCTCACAAACATTGCCAGGAACTTTTATGCTTCCTGGCAAGTTCAATCAAACCAAGAAATAGGATGCCTTAATTGGCTAGACAAGGGAGAGTTAAGATTGGTTTCAGCTTGACTACAATCTGTTTCTAATGTAGTCAGAGAAGAAATTTCTGCCAGAAGGCAATTTAAGCAGGGCACTATAAATATTTTAGCCAATATTATGTAATCATTGCTCCATTTTAACTATCATAACCCATAACTTCCATTCCCCACTTAGACTAAATAACACTGATATTACCCAATGTTAAAATAAGTCTAAAGGGAAACTTTTAATTTGGTCTGAAGTATTCTTTTCATAAATAGAGCTAAAGAAATGACAATTGATTAGAAAATAAATATCATATTGTAATATTATTATACTATTCAAGGTGTCTTCAAAAAGTTCATAGAAAGATTCATTTTATCTTTCAATTCTATTTTTCCATGAACCTTTTGAAATACCCGTCTTATAAAATTGGATATCATTTACAACTGCTGTGATGTTGAATAGTGTCAGATTCTGAATGATAGATGGTAAACCTCTTCTAAAATCAAAGATTCTAGTTGATTCTCTGAGTCAAATCAGATGTTGTTCTTTACAAATAGAGTGCCAATCTCATCCCTATTCTACCATTCAAATTATCTACATTACTATATCATGTAATGTATACGTGCCATATTTAAATACAGAAGTGTGACAAGTTTGTTTGCAACAAGCCCATCAAACTCCCTAAATGTCCATCCTTATTTAGCATATTCCAGCCACATTGAAAAATTCCCCAAATCCTGAATGTATTTATGCAATTATAGGTCTTCACACACCTCCTAATCGTCCCTTGTTCCTACCTGATTACTGGGTGTACCAATTCTATGCAGTCTTGCCTTTCCTCCAACCACTTCTTTACTTCTCAAATCTATGTCTATTATGATAGTTTCAAAATTTTTAATGATATGTTTCTATGTATGTGTCATCCACCAGAATTTAAATTCCTATCAGTGTTCCTATCATGGTAATCTTTTCATTCTTAGTGCATAGACCATAGCAGTTTTTCAATAAAATATTTGCTTACTTCATAAGTGAATGAATTAGCTAAGATAGGTACATAGTAATTTCATACTACTGTTCAGTTTACCGAATGCTAAAAGTATTAAACAAATGATTTGTGTAATGCAACTGCCCTTGGATTTGCCACAAAAGAATGGTGTTATTTGCCTACGGTGTCAGTTGTGGCAGACAAATGGAGTCACTAAATTACTTTAATTTTGAGATTCATAAAAGATATTTAAGATGTGTTTATTTGTTTTGTCTGCCAATGATAAAGACATGAAAAGTCAGCAAGATAAAAAATCCCCATGTTTATAAGGAAAGTCTATTTTATATCAGTATGTCTACCTTGAGGGTTTGTCCCCATCTTTTTTTACTTTCAGGAAATTTTTCAGGAAAGGTGAAGATATCAGAGAAAAAAAATGAGAACAAAGAGATGGCATTATAAAATCCAATTGTGTTCTTTTTCTTCAACATTGCCTTGGCAGAGTTTCTCTTCTGTTTGGGATATAGAAAGTTGGGGGAAAAAACAGAAAAAAACAAACAAAAGCAAAACAAAACAAAACAAAAACTTCATTCCCATTTTGACAAATGAGAAAAAGTTGGATAATCTACAAAGCCATAATTTTTACTGATTGCATCAAGGGGCTGAAGTTATAAGACATTTAAGGGAACTTAACCACAAAAAATGTCATTACTCCTTTGTGGAGAGACAAGACACATGAACCATTTCACCTTCGCCAGATCATGGAAAGAATAGGTAGCTGCTATAGAAGCAGATACAAAAAAAATTTGCCAAAACATTAATAAATTTCTAAAATTCAGTTTGTACTATATAATCAGTTTATAATAACTGGGGATATTTTTGCATTCCTTCAAATTTATGTTTTTTAAAAATATTTGCTCTACATTTTTTTAGATAAGGTGAACTGCAGATGGGATTGATGAAGAACGAGAGCTACTTACTCTATTGTGTGAACACAAAATGGTGAACACCATACCAATAAGTTCATCAGAGAACTCTTTCCAACACACCTGTCCCTCTGAAAATACTGATAAATATGGTTTTCTTCGGTTTATTATGTTTTCCACAGTCTTTTCGTATTCCAGTACAATTTTAGGGTTCCGTAAAAATTGATGGTTCCAATCCAGCCACTCCTTTATCCAGTTTTACATGAATATTCTTAGATTATTTCTTCTAGATATTCAGTAAAAGATCTATAAATTATATGGAGGATTTCTGTCTGTACATACTTGTTGAATTTACATGTCTTCTTACAAAGGTGAGAGAGTCTGTCCCTTATTATTGCAACTTCCTGGCTATCTCATTTCTTGCTTTTTCTTTTTCTTTTTTTTTTTTTTTTTCTTTTTTTCCTATCAGCCCCAGAATATTTTAAGACTGGCAGACACCATAGTAATTTCCAGGCACTTTCATAAAATTAACAGAAATACTAGACTGGACATGACAAAACAGTTCATTTCACTCAACGACAAAAGAAAAACCTACATAAGTATGGGAGCCCTTATAAAGATTTTTTAAAATAACTCTAAATTGTGCAATTTGCTATTTGACTCTACATAGCAATTTGTCAGGCTATGGGCTTGACATAGTTATGAAACATTTGTCTATAATGTTTGCAAGAACAAGATGTTCTGCTTCAGCTCTCATAACTGTGCAGACGAGATGATTGTTTCCATAATTGATACCAGTTTTGTCTGACTAATCATCAAATACTGTACACTTCCCTTGCTGCTTTTGATAATTACATGTTGATTACCATTAATATCTTCACAAGGCATCAAGTGGGTGGGTGGGAATGCTATCAAAGTGATTCAATTAAAATTATCAACATTTATCTTAAGGTCACTTCAGATGTGTTCCTAAGAGATGGATGGTGGTTAATAAATGATGAATACCAAAGGAGTTAAAATTTACATACAGATGACTTTTTTGACTAGAGCATAAGATATAAGATGGGTCAATGGAAGAAAGCAAAACACAGATCACTCCCTTTAAGACATTTTCATTTTAGTGACCTGTGGCAAATAATTTCTAAATGAAGCATGAAGCCTTTCAAATTTCTCAAGAGATTTTAATATATACTCAGAAC
This sequence comes from Cynocephalus volans, assembly GCF_027409185.1. Classification (NCBI taxonomy): domain Eukaryota; kingdom Metazoa; phylum Chordata; class Mammalia; order Dermoptera; family Cynocephalidae; genus Cynocephalus; species Cynocephalus volans. The sequence continues at coordinate 106,589,356 of NC_084461.1, forward strand.
AGGGCATCACTATGAGAGAATGCAAGCCATTGTCAATAAACAAGACATGTTCTACTGTCCAAGATTCACAGTTACTACCATGAAGCTATATATGACTCATAAATACAGAACTAAAATATTCCAGAAATCTCAAGCCTGTGTGACACCAAGCCCCCATGCTTTTGCACCCCTTTCCCTTAAATTATAACTTCTAAAATGGGAACTCAGCTCCACTGAGGACCCCAGATGTACATGGTCTTTGTCTTATGCAAATATATAAATCAGTAGTGGTTGCAATAATCTCACACATCCATAAAATTTTACTGTACCTCATTCAAATCTGTTTCCTATTCTCCAATCTGAGAGCTAAGTCGGTGTCAAAGCAGCACAAGTTTTGTTGAACACTTTTATTCAAAAATGTTCACTGAATCCTGAACACTAGTATTTGCTCTAATTGTTGATCCACTACTTATTCAGCAAACATACTATAACTGAGCATAATTGATTATTAACAGTAGGGTGATCTGCTGGTATAACATGCAAACACAATATTTTTCATAGAGCTTTTTCTGACTTTTTTATTGACATGCATTTGGTGAAATCATTTCTGAATGTCTAGTGGTTTTGATTGGATATATTCATAACATGGTCAATAATACTTTTGATCACTCAGTTTCCTACCTATCTGAACAATTCTTTGTCCATAATTTAAAATACTTTTGCCATGATGTTCTCTGGCATTAAACTGTGAGCTATTTTTTGGCACGTACTGTATCTAATTCAGCTTTGTATTCTCAGCACATAGCAGTTTCTGACACATATTAGACAACAGTCTATGTTGGAATCCAAATTCTAAACAGAGATGTCTTGCTCAGATCCTCTTTTCCTGGAAGGTGAACCCATTTCCCAGCTGTCCTGTGTGTTGGCTGCTAATGGCTGACCCTTTCTCCAGAGAATGCCTCAAGGTATTAAAATTCTGTGGTGTGATTTACACTCCAGAGACTGATGGCGTGTCCACAAAAGACCACACCTGTGCTTGGTTGCTTCTCCTCTGCCTTGATTCCCTTACTCTCTCAGAGGTTTATGTCTGAAGAGTAGTCCCTCCGTAGGTCATGTGCACTTGCATCAAAGTCCATGATTTCATTATATTTATCTGCCACAGATTAAAGAATCTTCTAGCCTGCAGCTTCTCTTCTGCACTTCCTTTTCATTCCAGACTCCTATAACTAAAAGGAAAAGTTATCCACTCTCTTCCTCTTCTCCCCCCTATACCCCATCCACATGCAATGGTTAGACAGGAACAGGATAGCTGCATTCAAAGAGAGAAGAAATGGGAGACACCAAAAGAGTCACTGGCTCACAGCACTCCTGAAATCCATCTGGGCATATGTGTCCAGCTACTTCAAAGACAGGGAATGTCTTTTGACTGTGGCCCAGTTCTGCTACTTGGAAGTTGTTCCCTTAATCCATTGTTCTCCACATCTCTTGGCAAGCCCTCTGAGAGTACTTTTCTTTTCAATAAGAAATTGCCAATGTTTGGACTGGACAGCTCTCTCAGCTTTCTTCCTGACTATAGAAAGTTGGCATTTTAGATGCTATTTTTCATTTTGAACTGTCTCAGGCCCTGAAGAGTCCAAGTTGGTGGTAATGTGGCCAGGAAAATTCTCTTAAAAACATTGTTATTCTATGAATCTCTATGTCCCAAAAGAAACATCCAAAATTCTTTCTGAGGCTTATATCTCTCAGCATACAGCATGGTAGGCTGCTGTAGGACAGCACTTCTGAGATTTTTCTAAGCCTGTTTACCAGGTAAAAGAGTTTAATAAGCACTGTATCAAGCCATTCTGATCTCTTAAGAAATTTTCTTACAACCAAAGCCTTGATTTGATCTTTACCTTAATGATATTTCTTTGAAAAATTTTTTAAGACTGAAGAGACTGGAGATGAAAAAGGTTTTCTTCCTTCCAAAGCTATAGTGATGAATACTCAATTTCAATTTCTTGAAAATTTTGCTTGTATTTTAAGTTGTTTCTTACTCATGCAGTATCTTATTATACTCAGCTAAAAGAATCCAACTGGCACTTTCAACATTCTAGATATTTTCTTGTCTAGACCAAAAAGTTTATTAGGTAAATTATCTACCTTCCATATTTTTTGTCATTTCTTTCTGCTGCTACATAGCTCAGCCCGCCCTTTCTAAAGATGCCAATAACAATTTTCTTCCTGTCTTTTCAGCTTCTGTAACAGTTGCTTGCCATTCATTCAGGCTTCTCAGCCCCCTTGCCACTTTTCTTGTCTTTCTCTGCTGCCTCATCCCCAGTGCAATGCCAAAGGTTTTTGTTACACTGTTAGATACCAATTTCTGTGTTATTTATCTATTGCTGCATAACACACTGTCCCCAAATGTCATAGTGTCTTAAAGCAACAGTTATTTTATTTGCTTTTGATCTAATGACTTAGCAATATGACAGGACTTACTCATGAGGATGCAGTCATGTGCCTCTCAAATTTTTCTATATTTTCAGCTAGTCAGGCTGAATTACTTCCCATGTGGTCTTTAGTCATCAAATACTCTGAGTTTTTTTACCTAGAGGCACCTCATCATGAGGGTAAAAGTTAAAAGGCCTATTAAGAACTAGATTTGAAAGTCACAAAACTCTACATTTGCAGTATTGGATTCATCATTGCATGTCACAAGGCTGTCACAAAGCTAGCCCAAATTTAAGGATGTAAAAATAGCATCTACACTTGATAGGAGGAGCGGAAAAGTCTCACTAAAGAAGTATAGTACAGAAATGAGAGTGATTATTCGGGCCTTCTTTGCAAATAATCTACCACAGTTGAAGAATTTAATTAATGGATTAAGATATATTATCTACTTTATTCTTTGATTTTTAATAACCTAAAATGGTTGCTTTTATAATGTTAGAACTTAAAATTTACAAAGATTTCATGCAATTCATCAAATATATTATCTGAACCCAACTCCAATAACAAGGATACTTTCATGTCTTATTGCAAAATTACTGGGGAATAATGAATAAATAATGTGTAAGTAAATTAAATTTCAAAAAAGGCAATTCAGTTTATACTTATTTATTTTTTTCTGTGTTTATCATGAGTAATATTCTTTTCTCAGATTTGGAAATTTCTTTTTTTCTTTTCCAAGTTGTCCACTTCATGTCATAGCTAGCCTAACATTTTTGCATTTGTACATCTTCAGTTATCCTATCATATTTACACTTTTTAACTATATTCATTAACTTTAAACAATAATGAAAAAGAAATTATTTCATTACATTTTAAGGGTTCATTAATTAGCAGGTTGAAATAGTCTCTAAAAATTATTTTTCCTACATTTAATCAAGTCCATTAAAATGTTTTAAAAGCATGTAAAAAATGTAACCAGATGGTTAATATTTGTAGTTTACAACCTGAATATTTTGAGAGGTGGACTCCAAATGTATATAGGTATTTTAACTAAATTACTCCCATAACAACAACTTTAATTTTATTGTATAAATGCCTAAATTGACTATTGTGACCTTTTCTGTGCCATTAAAAACAGTGTTTTTTGCAGCTTTTTGTTTTTATTGCAAAGTGTCTTATGATTACCATAAGAAACTGTAAAAGATACCATCCCCACAATTATCTATCTTTACATTTTATCTGATCACATATAGTGTGGATTATTGAATTCCTAAATATTCATAAAAAAGAAAACATCTTAAAGTCATAGACAACTTTTTAAATTATTTTCTATTTGGATAGGTTTTCCTTCACTTTTATAAGCATTTGTAAAAAACTAGTCCAGCAAAATTATTTTAATATTTCTATTCTTTTAATAAATCTTCATTACCTACAGCCAAATAGGCTATAAAAAATTGAATACAACTCTTCTTCGTTTAGTTCGTTTTCTAACTTTTCTCTGTTTTCAGTTGTGACGTTGTGCTAAAAATATCGGTTGTGTTCACTTATTTCAAAGTTTCTCAGGAAAAAATACTAGAAGTAACATAAAAATTTTAAAACTAATAACTAAAACTTGATGTTAGTAGCACATACGTTAACTAATTTTTAGGTATAAATAATGTTTATAGATAGATAGATAGATAGATAGATAGATAGATAGATAGATAGATAGATAGATAGATAGAGATATCTATATCTAGATCCTTGGCAAGGGGATCGCAACCCTTGGCTTGGTGTCGCCCGCACCGCGCTCAGCCAGTGAGCGCACCAGTCATCCCTATGTAGGATCCGAACCTGCGTGGCGGGGAGCGCCACTGTGCTCCCAGCACCGCACTCTCCCGAGTGCGCCAGGCAGTCGGCCCGAATGAGCTTAAGTTTTGAAGCCATTGTTTCCCAGTCTGGTTCTTCAGAAAAATGATTTCACAAGACTCTTTTGGAGAAAGAATTCTATAATTAAATAAATTGGGACAAGCTGCTTAACAAACCCCCTCTTGGAAATTCACAGTAAACATTCATTTATTACACCCTTCTAGAATCCCACTGTTTAAGTGTTGAATAACCTAAATAAAGCTAGGCTTTCTTGAGATTAAATTTTAATTTAAATTTCATCTCAGCATGAAGAAAGAGGAAAAAATCTCACTCAAAACACTGAAAAGCAATGAGCCTTTAGTAAAAATTTATTGCAGACATTTAGGAAGGGCTATAAAATTAACACACAATAACACTTGCTAAAAACCCAATTTGCCAATATAACTCTCCAAATCCTACACCAGGAGGAGTTGCCACCTTTTTCTCTTATCTCTCTCTAAAATTTCTTGTAAATACATATATCCAAACCTGCTTTTATTCTCTGCTCCTCCTCATTCAGATCTCATGGTGGTACAACAACTTTTATTTTGTAGGGCATTCTAGGCCTTTTCTGCCATCTCCCACATATATCTCTAACCATTTTCACCATAGATTGATAAAGCAAAAGTTCCTGCTCAGAATATTATGTTTTGATGTTTTTGTTGCTTCACATTTCTTTAGTCCATATTTCACAAACTTTGTTACAAAGCATCAATCAATATTGTAAGTAATGAGTATTCTATGAGTTGAAAACTAGAAATATGAGGGTACTTCAAAAAGTTCATGCAAAGATTTGTATTCTCTTTTAATTCTATTTTCTCACAAACTTTTTGAAGAACTCTCACATGTGTTATAAGCATAGCTTTTGTTCACATGGGTTGAATCTTCAGTTATTCCTGTTTACGGACTTACCACATAGCAAATACATAATAAATGCATGCTTAAAAATTAATTTGATATTGCCATGACAGCACTAAAAGAAGCATACCAAGCTTAAGTGTTCTCTATTGGAGCAAAACATAACCACACTGAGATTGGGATAGTAGATACAAATATTTCACTAGTATGGTCATGTTGACACAAACAAAAATACTAAAAATCATTTCTCCTTTTCTAGGATTATCATTTTTTAATTACTTAATTATTATTATTTTTTTACATTTTAAGATGATGTTGCAGAGCAGTTGAGGGGGAGGGGGAGAGCAGAAAGGGGAGACAAAAAGGATGGGAGGAGGAGGTCTGGGTGTGGACATTGGAGTGGGGGGAATGGCTGAGGCCTTCGGTCCCCCACAGCTTCAGCTTGGGAGCCAGAGGTGCTTCCAGGAGTGGCCTGGTGGTCATCACTGGGCTGGATGTGGTTGTCGGGGGCATGTGGCTGAGTCCCTTGGCCCTCCCCCTCCCCCTGCTTGGGAGCCTGGGGGGCTACCAGTCCTTCTAGGTTTTATAGATGTTCTTTGGTGGTGTTGGACTTTTACTGGTTAATATCAGAACTTTGTCTCTGATCTGTGGGTTTTTTTTTTTTTTTTCTTTCAGTTCTGTGTTGGATTATTTGCTGATCCCACCACTTAAACTCTGCACTGGAATTAATTTGGTGTCCTTTGGTTACTTCTAAAGTGGGGGAACTTCCTGTGGGGACCAGCACTTGAGCCCTGTGGTTGAGCTAAGTTGCTGCTTTGCTGCTGATTCCCTGGGGAAGGCTTTTTGTGCAGTCAGGTTTTAATTGTTGACCTTGTAAGCACTTCCATGTCTTGTGAGGTCTGATACACCTGGGTTGTGTGAAAACTCTGGTCTGGGCCTGAGTCTTTTCAGCAAATTGTATCCACTATAATTCTGTATTCCTGACCAGTCTCCACTGAGTGGTCCTGTGCTGATTGGAGGGCAGATCAGCTGTCCATGCTGTGTCCTATTGTACCCCCAGCGGGCCCATCTTCCCCACTACCTGCATTCCAAATACTTCCCATGGGATGTGCCAGTCCTTTGCAATGACTCACTGGCCTCTGAGTGGCTCCTTTTTTTAGTTGTCTATGGCTCCTCACTCCTATGTGGCTCTATGGGAACCCTGCTAGTGGGTCTTGCTGGCCTGGATGCCACCAAGGCCCTCTTCTCCCCTGCTGCCTCCAATCAACTTCATACAAAAAGCACAACAGTGAATTTTGACAGCTCGTGCTCCATGTGCTCACGAGGGCTAGCCTTAAAGTGGCTGGGGCTCAAAATGGTCATAGTGGTTTCTTTCTCTCATTGTGGTTTCTCCTGCCTTCATGAACTCTGTAGGTCTCTCCTCCTCTTCCCTTTTGCTCTAGTGGCCCCAGCTTGGCAGACTTTGCTTTTTAATAGTTGTAAATTGTTGATTATGAGAGGGTGACACTGGGTACCGTCTATTCCACCATCTTGACTGGAAGTCCCTTTTTCCAGGATTATTAATAACTTTGTCCTCATTTATATATATTGTGTGTAATTCCATATATGCATATATCTCTGTAACATAATGAATTACCTCCATTAACATTCTAATTATAATCAACTTTGAAACACTTTTCATACTAGCTTCCCAAAGAGCTTACTATCCATTCTGCAGGAGCTTACAGAACAATTTTTTTTTTAATTTAAAAATACAAGACAGCTCATGAAGGATTAACTGCTATAGAAACCTCCCTTTCTCAGTAAACAACTAGAAATCAGGAAAAAAAATACCAAACAATGTTTTAGACATTGGGTAACAGGCCCCATAAAACATCTCTCAGAAAAGTACTGCAGCAGTTTACTGCCAAGAAGCAGTTTCTAAGTCATATCCTAGAGAGATAAAACTGAAAAGTATCACTGAGTTGGGTCAGGAAAGAGGGAGGAGGGGGTGGGGAAGAACCACCTAAAGTCAGTAGGCTGAACAATTCCCATGGCTCACATAGGGCTAGGAATAGTTTATTCTCATCAGTCATGAAGAAGAGAGCTCATACTATGTATTAGTCTGTTTCTGTTGCTTATAACGGAATACCCTAAACTGGGTAATTTATAAAGAAACAAAACATATTTCTTACAGTTTGGGAGGCTGGTAAGTCCAAAGTCCAGGAAACACATCTGGTGAGGGCCTTGTTCTTGGTGGTGACTCATCACAGTGATACAGGGTGTCACATGGCAAATGGGCTGAGCAAGAGAGAGCTAATCTCCTCACTTGCTCTTCATTTAAAGCCATCAGAACCATGCCCATTACCACCCATTAAACTATCAATGGATTAATACATTCACAAAGGTACAGTCCTCACAATCTAGTTGCATCTGAAAGGACCCACCTTTCAATTACTATAATAGAATTTTCCAGCCTCTTAACACAGTTGAAGTGGGGATTAAGTTTCCATTCAATGAAACTTTGGGGAACACATTTAACCCATAGCATACTACATGAGGTATTGGATTCTTCAGAAGGGTCCAATCTTAGTAGTGGTGCTGAAATATTTCCAAAGTAAATATTGTTCTGGACCTACCATGGCAAATTTTAAAGGTAAGCCTTTAAAAGGGCCAAATTGATTCTCAACTTACATGACTACACATCAGAATAATATCCAATTTTCTTTAAAGGAATGTAATCTAGCACTTAAAAAATATATATACTAAAATTTTACTCGGAATGAAAAAATAGCAGAAAATATGACCCACGAGCAGGAGAAAAATCAATAATAGAATCTCACTCAGAAATATCACAGAGGATTGAATTAGCTAGACAAGAACCTTGAAACACTCTTATAAATCTTATACATATGTTTAAGGATGTAAATAAAAACTTAAACATGATTAGAAGTAAAACGGAATTTTAAAAAAAAAATCCTAATTGAAATCCAAATAAACTTCTAGGAAATAAAAAGCATGACATCTGACACAAAAAAATAATACACTAGATAAGATTAACAAAATATTTGAATACAGATAAATACTAGAGAACTTAATGTCATAGTAATAGAAACTATGTCAGATGAATCACAAGGAGAAAAGAGTGTGGAGTAAAAAGAAAGAGCAGTGCCCAAGTGAGCTGATAAACTATATCGCGAAGTCTAAAATATATGTATTACTCATATGTGTCCCTGAAGGAGAGTATAAAGGGAAGGAGACAGGAAAAAATTATTCAAAGAAATAGTCTAAAATTCTCTAAATTTGATTAAGAAAAAAAGATCCATAGATTCAAGATGCTTAACAAATCACAAGCAAAATAAATGTAATTAAAACCACAACCAGTCACATCATAATCAAATTTTTGGAAACACATATGGAGAAAAACTTGAAAGAAGCCAGAGAACAAAAGATTATGCACACAGGATTAAAGCAGACATCAGAAACTGACTGTTTTATAATGCGGTGAAAGAAAAAACTGTTAACCAAGAACTGTAAACTTAGTGAAAATATAATTTAAGAATGTAGACAAAATAAACATCTTCAGAACAACATAGGTTGAAATTATTCACCATTAGCATATATGAACTACAAGAAATGTTGAAAGACAAGCAGAAGCCAGATGATGCCAGATCAAAATTAAGATCTACACAAAGGAATCAATGAAGCAGCAGTGATAAACATAAAAATAAGTTTTTTTAAAAAAAATAGTTTTTTAAATCTCTTTAGAAGGTAATTGACTACTTATGGAAAAATTAATGTCAATGTATTGTGGGTCTTATAACATATGTAGAAATAAAATGTATGATAGCAATAGCCCAAAGACCAGAAAGCAGGAAATATAGATATACTCATGTAAGGCTCTTATATGAAAAATTTGAAGGTAGACGGTGATTAATTAAAATATATACAATAAACCCTGTAGCAACTACTAAAAATAATGAAACAAAGAATATAGCTAATAAACTAAAACTGGAGATTTAAATAAAAATATATAAAATCTATTCTTTTATCAATTTTGAAAGATACATTACTATTAGCTGTAAATTATCACCATGCTGTGTAATAGGTCTCTTAAACTTATTCCTTCTAACATAGTACAAAAGAAAAATAAAAACATTATAAAAAAATACTCAATCCAAAATAAGGCAAGAAGCATCCCGAAAAGGAAACTAAGAGAGTATGAGGCAAATGGAATACAAATAGTAAGCTGATAAATTTAAGCTAAACTCTACTTTTTGCTTATTTTAGTTTACTTTTAAAATTATATACAATAAAGTTTACTTTTGGAGGGCTGTTTCTTCTTTGAATTTTAATACATGTATAGATTTGTGTAACCAATACTGCAATCAGTATAAAGAATGTTCCATAACTTTAAATAACTCCTGCATGCTATCTTTATATAGTTGCACACTCCCTTTCACTCCTAAAACCTGACAGTCAATGTTCTCCATCACTATAGACTTATCTTTTCAAAAACAGTGCATAGATGGAATTACACAATGTATCTCAGTCCGTTTTGTGCTGATATAACAAAATACCAGGGACTAGGTAATTTACAAAGAACAGCATTTATTTTCTCACACTTCTGAAGGCTCAGAAGTCCAAGATCAAAGCGCCAGCAGATTTGGTTGTCTGTTGAGGGCTGCTCCCTGCTTCCAAGGTGGTGCCTTCTCCAGCACTCTGGAGAAGAGAAATGCTGTGTGCTCACAGGGTGAAAGCTGCAAGCTAGAACATCGCTGACTGAAGCCTCTTCTGTATAAGAATCTTAACCTCATTCACAACAGAGGAGATCCCATCGTCCAATTTCCTCTTAAAGGCCCCACCTCTTAGTATCATGACATTGGCCATTAAGTTTCAACACCTGAATTTTGGAGGTTTTGAAAATCATAGCAATATGTTAAATGTTCCTTTTATTATACAGTATGTCACTGGCTTCTTTCACTAAGCATAATGGCTTTGAGGTTCATTAAGTTGATGCATATACCAAGAATTTATTTATCGCTAAGTAGCTTTCCACCATATCTGTGTATGTTTGTTGATGGCCATTTAGGTTATTTTAATTTTTGGCTCTCATGAATAATGCTGCTATAAATATTCATGTACACGTTTTTGTGTGGACTTGTGCTTTCAGTTATCTTGAGCATATACCCAGGAATGCAATTGCTGAGTCATACGATAACTCTAAGCTTAACTTTTTGATGTAATGCTATAAAGGTAGGTGACCATGCTAGTTGTTGCAGCTTTTTTACCTGCCAGTAATCCTACAGCGACTGGGCTGATGGTTGAGCTAGAGCTGGGTCTGGAGCTCTCAGACCCCTCAAGCCCATTCACAGAGAGTCACAAACCCTTCAAATGCCAGGCTGGGTCACCAGACCCCTCCACTCCAGGCTGGGTCACCAGACCCCTTCATGCAGGTCTATAAGCTAGGCAACTGGCCACACGGTCCTTGGAAGCTGCAGGTCAGAAAGCATTGTGGGTGCCTGAGGCAATAAAAACCAGCCAAAGTGGTGCTGCCTTGCAGGTGTAGGTACTCCACCCACACACACAATGTTTACTGAATTGCCCTAAACAGGCTCTGAGGTGAGGGGAGCCTGACCAAATTGTTCCATTTTCCCAACAAATGCCTGTCGGGCCTTAAAAACTAACGCCACCTTAAGCGACATTACAAGTGGTGCCATTATGGCTCACAAGGGCGTATTAACGTGGCAGCCTAAGACGGCGCCAGGAGGAAGTAGGGTGGGAGTGTCTGCAGGAACCTTGCCTTAGCCCTTATTGGCCAAATACGTGCTTCTGCGCTCATGAACACTGCGTGATTGCAATAGCTAGGCATTGAGACAGGATGCATGCTCTCATAATCTTTAAGCTGATTGGAGGATGTAAAAACCTCCCTTTCCCATTTGCCTTTAAAAGCAAGTGCTTGTGTGATAATAAACGGAACTGCTGGACAGAACCCCCCGCAGCGTCTGAGTGTCCTTTAAACCAGGCTGGTTGGGGCTGGTGGCTGTGCTCACCTCTCTTCATGGCTCTCTTCTCCTGTCTCCTTCCAAAGGGGACCAGAGAGAAAGAGTAATCTGGGCCATTCGCTCACCCACCAAAAGGAACGAGGCTAGGGCTGTTCAGGTCAGCTGGTGGCAGACCCGACAAATGCCAAACTACTTTCCGAAGTGGCTGTACCATTTTACAATCCTACCAGCAATATATGAGGGTTATAATTTGTCGATGTCCTTGTTAATATTTGTTATTGTTTGTCTTTTTGATTATAACCATTCCAGTTAATGTGAAATGATATCTCATTATGGTTTTGATTTGCATTTCCCTGATGACTTACGTATCAGTTTACTTAGAATTAGAGGTATTCATATTTGATAAGGTCTTCTGGCAAAGTCACAAAATTTATTTAAAGTATCATTTCAAAAAGATTCTGATTCCCTACATAATATTCAAAACTTACAGTACTTTCATTAATAAGAAATAAAAGAGAAATTGAAAGAAAACTTATTTAGACTGAATATTTTTTTCCAGAAAAAAGAAAATGAGCTTGAAATATTCTTTGAATTAAGACCACTAACATAGTATGTTAGGTATATAAATATCAACTTTCTACTGACTTGTTAATCTTTAATAAAAATGAAAAATGTAATTCATTGTATAGGTTAAGGACTTCTAGGTTTGTTCCGCCCCTTTAGTGTAATCACTAGCTTCCCTGGAAATTCTTATGAAAGTGTCACCATAAAATTACAAATGTTAGTTGCTTCCTTTGTGTCATTTGTTTAGACACATTTAAGACAAAATAAAAATATACTTAATACATAGTTATGTAGGCACTTTATTTATTATTGAATTTCTACTTTCTAGTAGGTGTCATTTACATCTTTAATTATCAATCAAATTTATGTTGATGATTTAAAAATTTGAGAGAAAATCAATATTAATTTACAAAGTGATTTTCAATGTTGTTAGCATTTTTAGGCAGGCTTTCCATGGCATTTATACCCCAATTCAGTGTAATTCTGATGTATTATTGTAAAGTTTCATAAACTGAACATGGTAATGATACTTAAAAAAAAGAGGACTTCTTGTTTTCACTCCAGCACATAATTCTGGCCACCAATGTATTCTCAAAGAAAATAACTAAAAAATTATCAACGTAGAAGAAAATCAGTGCTATAAAGGAAAATGGTTATTTGCATTTGAGACACTTCAAGAAGGTAAAAGCTAACATACAAGTGAGAGAGAATACTTGAAGAGCGTAAAGAACATGGAAAACATGATTACCTCCTGTGAAGGAAAAGCCCACCTTGGTAATAAAAGTTAATATGGACCCCAAAAGGCAGACAAAATGGACTTACTGTGGTTAAGAGACATTCAAATTGTTTAACAGAACTAAAGGGCCATAGGAAGGGAAAGAGCAGACACATATTTCTCAGCCTGCAAGTACATATCTTACTAACTGTTACGAAGTTTTCTTTCCTGTAACTAAGGAAAAGCACCTCTCAGAAGATAAGGCCAAATCAGCTACAGCTGCGAATTCTACACTGATCGTCAGTAAGTCCACCTGGTGCCAGCCACCAACCCACTTCTCCCTCTTGAGGACCTGCTATGTCACCAGTTAGACCGGAAGACTCCAAGGACATTCTTCTCCCTTTTTTCCCATAAGAGAGGCCACATCAAAACCAGCCGCAGCCAGCCTGCAGAGCCTGTGAAATAACACACCTTTGTGATATGGTCATTAATTGCACAGCTGTACAGCTTTCCCATAAATATTCATAGCATTTCTCTAAGATCACTGAATATGCATGCAAATCTGATATTGGAAGGCATAAATACAGCAGTCCTCCTTAGTTCACCACAATGCTTGTCTCTGGTCCATCCGGGGTCTATGTTCCTCAAAGTGCAAATTGTCCATTTTCCCTTTTTTCTTTTACTGGAAAATGAAGTTCCTTTTTCTCTTTAGAGATCCTATGGTCCTCTTTTGTTAACAGATGCAAAGGTCAGCAGAAACGTTCTCCACTCAAGGTGTTTGAGGCTGGAGATGAAAACAGGCCAAGGTTGGTGTGTCTGGTGGAGTTGTTGTCCCATTCATGATTCTAGAAGATATTTCAGATACTAAAGACCAAGATGGTAGGACCCTGGCAGTGCCCACTCTTTGGTTAAATCCATATGAAGGCATGAATTCTAAGAGAAGGCAGGTAAGTCTGGTAGAGAGTGGGTACTGACAAACTAATTTAAACTGCAGCAAGGAAAAAATCTCTTAACAGCAAAGCAAAAGGTTCTTGCTCCATACGCTTTTGCCTTCTTTCTTTTTTATTGGCACCTGGAACTCTGATGCCATAAAGAAAAATTACTCTGAACTCCTCTTCTGCATTTGTCTGTGTCTAAGATCATGGTGTAGGGACACCATGATTTTTAAGAACCCATCTAAAGCAATAGTTCTAGACAAGCACAGAATTAATTTTGCAACAATGGTGAGAAAACAGAAAATTCACAGTATATTTTTTTAAAAGATGAATGAGAAGACTAAAACTGTTTTCTTCTTTAGAGTAGTTGCAGTGAGAAACAGGGTGAACATTTTCAAAGATCTCTAATTTGTATTCTTAAAGAAATTTGTGAACCTAATTATGCAATTAAGCTAGAAGCTCATGACAAAGGAACAGAAAAATCATTTAGAAAATATCATAATTTATGTTTTATGAAATGAATGAAAGTTTAAAAATCATATTGGATGTTGCAGAAGAACAAATCAGCAAATTAGAAGACAGAACCAAAAGAATTCTGTTACTCAAAGGAATGAGATGAAAAGGAATGAAAATATATCAATGGCATGAAACCTGTAGAAAAGATCCAAGATATTCAGTGTACATATTCATAAAGACACATTTCATAACCTTGGGGATAAAAATGTAGTTGTTTTTCATTTATAATTGATTTCTTATTAATTATTCCTCTCCGTAACTAACATGTTTACAGGTAATCTGTGTCTCCACTTTGAGACCTCTACCCACCAAATGATCTAAAAACATGAAGAGCCTTCAGTCACTTTTGGAGTTGTATTTCAAAAGCTTTAAACACTATGAGGAAAGAGACAGCTGTAAATTTCAATCTGTTGATTTACAATAAGGCCAATATATTATTCATTAGCGCTTTGTTGCCAGCAGTGCTATAGCTTTGAAAAACAGTTTTAAAAAGCTGATGAACATTTGCTATAGGAATGTCTTTGAACAGGCACTGCAGCACACCCACTTTCTGAGGTCATGCTCACATGCTCAGACACTTTGCATTAAGCCAGGGTCTGTGTCAGGGTAGACAAGTCCAGGCACACTAACAGGTTCATTCATACATTAAACCAGAAGAAAACCAGACTCACAGGGTCTTGTCTTGAGCCCAAATCCCCACCTCAAACTTTCACTTCCTCCTTTATGAGTCCTCATTTTGGGCCCTTCATGATCTTTTCTGCCTATAAACTTTGTTTTGGGCATCTCTGGGCTAATCCAGTGAAGTTCCCTGACTTCAGTTTTAAAATGTGGGGTCTGGGAACTGTTCCTTCTATGCCACTAATGACTTCCTTCAAGCTTATTTTAAATAATACTTGATAATAAGACTGTATTAAATATCCATCTTGTGTGCAAAGTAATTACCCAAAATACATCTTCAATAATGTAGTTTTCTAAGAGCCTGTTTATTTGTCTATGCCTACCTTAAGACCTAAGATCATTAAGGAAGGAAGTCTATCCTGCTCACCATTGTATCCCTAAAACAGTGTCAGATACATAGTTTTTCTCAATAAATATTTATTGAGTGAATGGGAAGTCTAGCTATTTGAACAATAAAGACATAACCAAGGTACCACCATTCATTAATGGATGTTTAATCTAATTCCCCATGAAAATAGAATGCTGCAGGAGCTCCTGTACCTACACACTGCATAGGTTCCTTATGGACTTATTTGTTTGTAAGTTGAAGTGACACTGTACAGGTGACCAATATGTGAACATCCATGTAAAGTTAAGTTAGCAAAAAGGACTAGAGAGGGTAATAGTGTCAGTATAGACTAATATCATGGGAGCCTCTTTCATTAAGTTAAATTTCCATCTCTTTCCATTTTAATAATTTGATATCTTCTACTAGTGCTTTGAACATTCTCACTGATTTGGGGCTTATCATAAAAAGATGGACTTACTATGGTTCATTAAGATAAAAAATATATAAATACCATGTACTCTACAGAATAAGAAAAACAAAATTCAATGCCTGAGTCTAAAATAACCATGAAGGAATTCAAATACTCTATGGCAGGGATGGGCAGAGTTAATTGGCATGAAGCTTTATGAATGTGGAAGTCCCTGAGTTAAAAGTTAGGAAACAGAAAACTGTCTGTTGGATAACTGGGATCATATTGAGAGGAGGATCAAAGCCATACAAGGAGCAGTTCAGACTACTCCTGCAAATCCACCCATACAAAGGGACAGCAAACATCAAAGGTTCAATTGAACTGCTTTGTGTCGGTCCTTCTATTGTGCTGGCAATTGTGAATTCTTTCCTAAAGAATTGTTCCTTACTTAAGTAACTGAATGCTGAGTACATAATGATAAATAAATAAGATACAAAGCAGTAAAACCAGGTAGAGACTCAAAAGACAATGATTCTGTAGTTTAAAGATAAAGGAGCTTAAACTTTTAGAATCATTAATCTCCTTGGTTTTGAAAGTCTCTTTTGCCAATATAATTGGACAAAAGAATTAATGCACAACAATAATGAGGACAGCTTTTACATGCTTTCCTTTTGTTTAATTTTTATCTTATTCTTGATGCATTGCCAGAATTTTGTTTTTATGTTAATGTAGAGTATTCTGAAAGTTGGATTTCTTTCTCCTTTGAATATGGGAAGAACTAATTATTTTTTTAAAGCAGATTATTAACAGCACTATATTTGTTTTAATCCTAGACTTTTTAAAATTAATTTTTATTGAAACACATTGATTGTACCTATTAATGGAGTACAGAGATATATTTCTATACATATCTACAATGTGTGATGATCTAATGAGGATAATTATCATATTCATCACTGCAAATTTTAATCATTTCTTTGTGATGTGAATATTTGATCTCTTTTCTGGTCATTTGAAAACATACGGTAAATCATTGTTAATTATAAATTCCTGGGTCAACTGCATTAGTGGAAGTTGTTTTTTTCTATCTAGCTGTAATTTTGTATCCACTAACCAGCTTCTCACATCCCCTTCTGCTTTCCTGCCTCCTAGTAGTTACAGTTTTTTCCTCTCTCCTTTAAACATTTAAACTTATTAGTATTATTTATTTATTTATTTTAACTCCCACATATGAGTGAGAACATGCAGTATTTCTCTTTCTGTGCCTGGCTTATTTCACTTAACATAATATTCTATAGGTTCATCTATGCTGCTGTGAATAGCAGAATTTCATTCTTTTTTAAGGCTAAGTATTATTCCATTTTGTATATATACCACATTTTCTTTCCAATCATCCATTAATATGAACATTTAGGTTGGTTCCATGTCTTGACTATTGTGAATAGCACTGCAGTAAACATGGGAGTGCAGGTATCCCTCCGATGTGATGATTTCCATTCCTTTGGGTAATATACTCAGTGGATTTTCTTCACAGATATATTAAAAAAGGAATCCTAGCATTCATATGGAACAATAAAAGACCTCAAATAGCTAAAGCAATCTGAGAAAAAAGAATAAAGCAAGAAGCATTCCATTACCTGATTTCAAAATATACTACAAAGCTATAGTAAACAAAACAGCATGATACCAGCATAAAAACAGACACATGGCTAATGGAACAGAATAGAAAACCCAGAAATAAATCCACATACTTACAGCCAAATGATCTTTGAAAAACGTGCTGAAAACATACTTTGGGGAAAGGATCACCTCTTCAATAAATGGTGCTGGTAAAACCAGACATCTGTGAAACTAGACCTCTATCTCTCACCATAAACCAAAATCAACTCAAATTGGATTAAAGACTTAAATGTGAGACCTGAAACTATAAAACTTCTGGAAGAAAACACAAGGGAAATGCTCCAAGATGTAGGACTGGGCAAATATTTTATGAATAAAAATTTAAAAGCACAGACAACAAAAGGAAAAATAAACAAATGAGATTTTATTAAACTAAAAATCTTCTGCACAGCAAAGAAACAATAAACGGAGTAAAGAGACAACCTGCAGAATGGTATAAAATATTTGCAAACTGCAAACTATCAAAGAACTAATATCCAGAATATACAAGAAACTCAAACAAATCAATAGAAAAAAAATAATAATAAAGAGAAAAAAAAAGAACACAATTTAAAAGATGAATAGGGGAGCTGAATAGACATTTTTCAAAAGAAGAGATACAAATGTTCAGCAGGTATATAAAAAAATGCTAAACAAGACTAATCATCAGGGAAATGCAAATCAAAACCACATTGATATACCCCAGTTAGACTGGTTATAAGCAAAGGACAGACGATAACAAATGCTGGTGAGGACATGAATTAAGTGGAACCATCCTACACTTTGTGAGACTATAAATTAGTGGAGCCACTATGGAAAACAGTATGGAGGTTTCTCAAACAACTACAGATATTACCCTAGATGTCTAATAAATAGGCATTCCAGATCATGATTTTAGCCTTTATTTAAATATTTTATAGCTTTTCACAGACTCTACATTAAAAAACTGAAGACTGGAGATTAATTTTGCCCCTCAATATTGCCAAATCCATTCCTACCATAGGAATGTACTCTGCTGTGTCTGTAATGCTCATTCACCAGATCCTCACATGGCTATTTCTAAACATTCAGTTCTCTGTTCATCTTCTCAGAGAAGCCTTCCTTAACCCCCAAATTAGTACACCCTAGTCAATTTCTATCATAGCATTCTAGTTTATTTTTCTTAATATGATGACTTATAGATCTACGCCTGTATCTATAGATCTGTATCTATATCTATCTTTATATTAATCAGTATGTATATCTAGCTATATAATTTGCATGATTGTTTACTTGTGTTTTCTCCTACTAGAATATAAGTTTTTCAGGAAGAGATCTTACCTGTTTTGTAAACCACGTTATATTCATTTCCTAGAAAAGTACCTGATTTTATTGGGTGCACAATAAATACTTTCATATGAAAGAAGATATGCAAGCACGCATGCATGCATGAAAACTATTTTGCAATGTTGATAGGAGTGAAATAAGATACTGTCAAATTGTAGCATGTTCAATTTCACCTTGATACTGACTCAAGCTCTAGAATGAATGAATAATTGGATGATTGGTGAATAATAGAAAAAGCAGTAATTCTTAGGACTCATAGAATCATGGAGAAGGCATGTTATGTTATAATATATGCTCATGCTCATAGAAAATCTAGAAAAAATTAAAGAAAAAATAAAAGTAAATTCATAGATAACCTTATCCTTCAGTGACAAAATTCTGAATATTTTAGTCTACACATGAGGATGAGAATACATGCCCTGGAATCTATCTCTTTATGCCTTAGTTCTACTGTTTTAATAGCTTGGTGTCCTTGTGCATGTCATTTAGACTCTCTGATTAAACATTAAGATTTACTTCTCCATGTAACTTCATAGTGTTAAGGTCAAAATAGACTAAGATAAACTCTGTAAAATGCTTCATGCACTGCAAGGCACATGAGTGCTTAATAAATATTATTGTTGTTATAATTATTATTATTGTTACCAGAGGTTTCTATGCCTATATTTAAATATTAAGTGGCAGCAAATGGGATTTATTTATCCACTTTTCAGTATCACAATCATTTTGGATATATCATGATAACATCTGCACATTAATAAGTATAAATTTATTACATTATTTTTATAACTGCATATTATTGCATTTTATGAACAACTGAAGGTTTTCCTAGTCATCCTCACTGTTTAATGTTAAACTGATTATTTATTCCTTTGATAATTTTGTAAATTGATAAACCTTAGATATGAAATATGATAAACATTAGATAGTGAATGTCTCCAACATAGCAAGTAACATCATAGAGTATATGTTAGTATTATTATGAAAAAAAAAATGTCGAACTTAATGGTTTCCAAAGAAATAAAATACTGGTTCAGGGATTGCTATTGATTTTTCATGGCTATCAACATGTATCTGAAACACTGTACAGGATAAAACTTCATATCTCTAAGGATGAAATTCCTCACCAGAGAATTTGGAGCATAGGTGAGTATGCTGGATTTAATGCCAAAGTCTAAGTAATGGGAAAAAGTGATGGATTCAGGCTCGATCTTCCGAACTTATTGCAGTCTAGTCACTGGTTCTGTGGTTGCAATTAAAGAGAAAAATTGGAAATAAGAAACTTCCTGAGGCCAAGATCACTTCCACTGAGTTTATCACAGAGTAGAATATTTTTTCTCAAAGAACCCCAAACGTATTCAACCCATAAAGGTCTTCTCCAAGACATGTTATAGTCAAATTGGCAAAATTCAAAGACAAAGAGAGAATCTTAAAAGCTGCAAGAGAGAAGCGTCAAATCATCTATAAGGGAGCCCCAATCAGACTAACATCAAACTTTTCATCATAAAGCATAAAAGCCAGAAAGGAATGGGATGATATATTCAAAATACTAAAAGACAGAGATTGCCAGGCAAGAATACTCTACCCTGAAAGGCTATGCTTCAGAAATGAAGGGCAAATAGTATATTTCCCAGACAAACAAAAACTGTGGGAGTTCACTACCAAACGACCACCCTTACAGGAAATTCTCAAGGGAGTACTGGGTTTGGTACCTGAAAAATAATCACCACTGCATAAAAATTCAAGAAAAATCAAAACCCACTAGTAAAATAAATATGGCAACAATGAAGAGAAAAAAAAAGTTTATCTACAATCCAAGGAACCAACAAATACAGAAAACAAACAGTAAATCAGAAAGAAAGGAACAAAAGACACTTAAGACATCCAAACAAAAATCAATAAAATGCTAGGAGTAAATCAACACTTTTCAATAACAACTCTTAATATAAAAGGCTTAAATTCCCCAATCAAAAGACACAGACTGGCTGACTGGATCAAAAAGGAGGACCCAACTATATGCTGCCTTCAAGAGACCCACCTCACCTATAAAGACTCACATAGACTAAGAGTGAAAGGATGGAAAAAGATTTACCATGCAAACAGAAATGAAAAACGAGCTGGAGTAGCTATTCTTATATCTGATAAAATAGACTTTAAACTAAAAACAATAAAAAGAGATAATGAAGGCCAGTACAAAATGATAAAAGATTGATACTTCAAGAAGACGTAACAATCGTAAAAATATACGCACCCAATGTTGGAGCGGCTAGATTTATAAAACAAACTCTGTTAGACATAAAGAAGTAATTAGACACTAATACCATAATAGCAGGGGACCTGAACACCCCACTGTCAATATTGGACAGATCGTCTAGGCAAAGAATCAGCAGAAAAACACAAGGTCTAAACAATACTCTAGACCATTTGGACTTCGCAGATATCTAGAGAACATTCCATCCAACAACCTCAGAATATTCATTATTCTCATCAGCACATGGATCACTCTCCAGGATAGATCACATGTTAGGTTGCAAATCAAGTCTCAACAAATTTTTTAAAAAATGGAATTATCCCATGTATTTTTTCAGACCACAGTGGATTAAAATTAGAAATCAATAACAAATGAAATTCTGGAAACTATACAAACACAAGGAAATTAAACAGCATTCTACTTAATGACATATGGATCCAAGAAGAAATCAAACAAGAAATCAAAAATTTACTGAAACTAATGAAAACAATGATACATCATACCCAAACCTATGGGATACTGCAAAGCAGTACTAAGGGGGAAATTTATTGCATTAAATGCTTACTTCAGAATAATGGAAAGATGGCAAGTGAACAGCCTAATACTTCACCTTAAAGAACTAGAAAAACAAGAACAATCCAAACCCAAAGTTAGCAGATGGAAAGAAATCATTAAGATCAGAGCAGAACTTAATGAAATTGAAACCCAAAAAACAATACAAAAAAATCAATGAATCAAAAAGTTGTTTTTTTGAAACGATAAATAAAATTGACAAACCATTAGCATGGCTAACTAAAAAAAGAAGAGAGAAGATCCAAATAACAAAAATTAGAAATGAATAAAGCAACATTACAACTGATACATCTGAAATACAAGGAATCATTCAAGACTACTATAAACAACTATATGCCAAAAAATTTGAAAATCTGGAGGAAATGGACAAATTTATGGACACACACAAGCTACCAAAACTGAGCCAAGATGTAGAAAATCTGAAGAGACCAATAACAATAAAAGAAATTGAAGCTGTTATCAGAAGGCTCCCAACAAAGAAAAGCCCAGGACCAGATGGATTCACAGCAGAATTTTACCAAACATTCAAAGAGGAATTGACACCAATTCTCTACAAACTATTCCAAAAGATTGAAACAGAGGCAATTCTTCCAAACTCATTTTATGAAGCAAACATCACCCTGATACCAAAACCAGGTAAAGATACAACTTAAAAAGAAAACTGCAGGCCAATATCCTTCATGAATACAGATGCAAAAATCCTCAATAATATACTAGCTAACAGAATACAGCAACACATACACATAATTATACACCATATTCAAGTGGGATTCATCCCAGAGATACAAGGTTGGTTCAAAATATGCAAATCAATAAATGTGATACACCATATCAATAAAATCAAACACAAGGACCATATGATCATCTCTATAGATGCTGAAAAAGCATTTGATAAAATTCAACACTCATTCATGATAAAGACTCTCTATAAGTTAGGTATAGATGGAAAGTATCTCAACATAATTAAAGGCATATGTGATAAACCCACCGCCAATATCATCTTTAATGGGGAAAAGCTAAAAGCTTTTCCTTTAAAAACAGGAACTAGATAAGGATGTCCACTCTCACCAGTCCTATTCAACATGGTGTTGGAAGTACTAGCCAGAGCGATCAGAGAAGAGAAGGAAATAAAGGGCATCCAGATTGGAAAAGATGAAATCAAAGTGTCCCTCTTTGCAGATGAGATGATCCTATATATCAAACAGCTTAAAGCCTCTACAAAAAAAACTCTTGGAGTTGATAAATGATTTCAGCAAAGGAGCAGGATACAAAATCAACCCACAAAAATCAGTAGCATTTCTATTCTGCAATGTTGAACATTCAGAATGAGAAAGCAAGAAAGCTTGCCCATTTACAATAGCCACCAAAAAATAAAATACTCAGGAATAAATTTAACCAACGATGTGAAAAATCTCTACAATGAGAACTACAAACCACTGCTGAGAGAAATTAAAGAGGACACAAGAAGATGAAAAGATATCCCATGCTCAGGGACTGGAAGAATCAACATTATGAAAATGTCCATACTACCCAAAGTGATCTACAAATTCAATACCATCCCTATCAAAATTCCAATGACATTTTTCTCAGAAATGGAAAAAACTATCCAGACATTTATATGGAATAACAGAAGACCATGCATCACCTAAGCAATTCAGAGCAAAAAAAAATAAAGCTGGAGGTATAACACTACCTGACTTTAAACTATACTACAAAGCTATAATAACCAAACAGCATGGTGCTGACATAAAAACAGACACACTGATCAATGGAATAGAATAACCATCCAGAAATCAACCCACACACCTACAGCCATCTGATCTTTTACAAAGGTACCAAGTCTACACACTGGGGAAGTGACTGCCTCTTCAGCAAATGGTGCTGAGATAACTGGATATCAATATGCAGGAGAATGAAACTAGACCCATACCTCTCAACATATACCAATATCAACTCAAAATGGACTAAAGGATTAAATATACACCCTAAAACAATAAAACTACTCAAAGAAAACTTACGAGAAACACTTCAGGAAGTATTTTGGACACAGACTTCATGAATATGACCCCTAAAGCACGGGCAACCAAAGGAAAAATAAACAAATGGGTTTATATCAAACTAAAAAGCTTCTGCACAACAAAAGAAACAATTAACAGAGTTAAAAGACCGCCAACAGAGTGGGAGAAAATATTTGCAAAATATACATCTGACAAAGGATTAATATCCAGATATACAAGGAACTGAAACAACTTCACAACAAAAAAACAAGGAACCCAATTTAAAAATGGGCATAAGAGTTAAATAGGCATTTCTTAAAGGAAGATATACAAATGGCCAAAAGACACATGAAAAAATGCTCAACATCACTCAGCATTCAGGAAATGCAAATCATAACCACACTGAGATTCCATCTCACCCCAGTTAGGATGGCTAATATCCAAAAGACTGGGAATGATAAACACTGGTGAGGTTGTGGAGAAAAAGGAACTTTCATACATTGTTGGTGGGACTGCAAAATGGTGCAGCCTCTATGGAAAATGGTATGGAGGTTCCTCAAACAATTGCAGATAGATCTACCATATGACCCAGCTATTCCACTGCTGGGAATATACCCAGAGGAATGGAAATCATCAAGTCGAAGGTATACCTGTTCTCCAATGTTCACTGCAGCACTCTTTACAATAGCTAAGAGTTGGAACCAGCCCAAATGTCCATAATCAGATGAGTGGATAAGGAAAATGTGGTATATTTACACAATGGAATACTACTCTGCTATAAAAAAGAATGAAATCCTGCCATTTGCAACAACATGGATTAATCTAGATAGAATTATAATAAGTGAAACAAGTCAGGCACAGAAAGAGAAATATCACATGTTCTCACTTATTTGTGGGAGCTAAAAATAAATAAATAAATACACAAACAACCGGCTGGGTAGGGAAGAAGAGACAACAATTACAATTCCTTGAATTTGATAGACAAACAAACAGAAAGGACATTGCTGGGAGGGAGGGGGGAGAGGGAGGAGGGAGGGAGGTTTCGGTAATTGGCTACAATAATCAACCACATTGTATATTGACAAAATAAAATAAAACTAAAAATAATAATAATAATAATACTTTTCCTCTGATTTTGCCAAGCTTGATTCCCTGGGGATACCAGAGGAGGTATACACCAGACTTGGAGTACCTGCAAAAATCTCAGTAAGTTACTTTGTTCCTGCAGACTTTCAGGGCTACGAAGTCCCTGACTAGCTTGCTGTTGCACCCATGATCTCTGTGAGATTCCAGCTTCCCCTGTTTATCACCAAATCTCTGAATTTACCAACAGAAGCAGTAATACCTGCAATACCTTAAGACCATTGGTCATGTGTGATGAACATAGACCAGATAGTCTCAAAAAAAAAAACAAAAAATGGTACATAGCCCAAAGGTGGGCCATAAGACTGTTAGGTATCAACAGTGAAAAAATAAAATATTTATTTCTTCATTCTTACACATAAATGCCATGCAACCTTATAGGCTTGTTTTTGTTCATAGGTCTATGGGGGTATTCAGTAGTAATTTACTATACTTAGTACACAACTACTACTAATAGTAAACTCAAATAGTGCTTCTCAGTACAGGGCATTGTTTGAAGTGTTTATTTATTGATCAAATTAACCCTCACAAAAAACAACGAAGTAGGTACTCTTATTAGTCCAGGTTTCTCAAATGAGAAACTGAGGCACAAAAAGGTTAAATAACTGGCCCAAGTTTACACAAGTGTTGGAGCCAAGATTTTAATCATAAGCTGTTAAAGTTTATTTAAATTTGGCATTGACTAGCATAGATAAATATTTGCCAAAACGTTTGTTTGTTTGTTTTTTGGCTTTTTAAACCTTTAGCATAGAAGAGCATGTGGTTTTTAAGTGGTCTTTCATGGTCTTCTAAGTCTTTTGTTCTCATCTGTCAGGGCCATGGTAAAAGCACTTAAGAAATGTTGAAGTAGGGAAACACATGCCGTGGACTGTGGGTAGGGAGTGAGAGGATGGAAAGACACACTGTGTGCTTGTCTTTCTGCACCTCACTGGTGCAAAGGCAAGAGAACAAGGCAATGATCCACACCTAAGGAGCTGAAAGGAAATTTTCTTTTCCATAAGAAGAAAAACAAGCAAACAGACAAAAACTATAAAAAGATTAACACTCAAGGAGGCAGGAGCTCAGAGTGTTGCAATTTTGTGATCACATTTCTGTCCCTAATTTCTACTCATCACAATGGAAAAACCTGGGAAACAAGAGTTGTGCATAGTTTAGAAACAACTTAAGCCATAACTTTATACAATAATCATAACCATTAATCAGCAATTTCAATATAGTTAAAGTAAATATATCTCCTGAATGTGTCACTTTTATCCTTCAGAATAATCAATTCAGGCCATTTAAAATTACACAAAGGGTTCTAATATTAGAAAATTAGGTATTTGAAAATGGCAAACATTTGAAAATAGGTATCTATGTAATTTGGTACTAATCTTTAATTATCAAAGTTTGCTCTAGTGATATTTTAATTATAACATTATTTCTCAAGTATTCTGGGACAGTACCCAATTATTCATTAATATAATTTCGCAGAGTCCCCTGGTAAGAAATAGCAACAGCATATTAAAACATTTAATGCTACATATCATTCAGAAGTTGAATTAATAATGGTTATAACCTTATAACCTAAGCCCATGTCTTAGGACCTGGCAACATTGTGAAATGATTACTCAGTGTATTTGTGACATTTATTTAATATTATGAATTCACTAAATAGGCTAGTAGTTTTCAAATAAGAAATATCACAGATTAAGAAATCATTAATAATTATCAAAAGAGTTAATAACTGCACTAAATTCTTCTCATAATTACATTTGATAGGAAAACATTAAGAAAAGTTGACCTTTCTGCTAACAGAAAAATGTGAATAAATACTATTGAGTTCTACAAATATTTAATTTTAGACAAAAAAGCATCTGCTATATTATTTTTCTTATTAAAATATATAGAGAAAAATATCTAAAAATGAATGAAATATTTTATGTTTAATGCTCTACTTAACATTTATTTTTGTTCTATCTTTTAATTCAATACACAATGCCTATGAATAAGAACATATTTATCACTATGTTGTATTATTAACAGCTTACATATCTGTCTATTTCATTATATTGTGAATTTCTTTAGTACATAGATTATGTTTTTTTAATTCTTTTATCATTAGTAACTATAGCTGTATCTGATATGAAACAGATGCCCAGTAAATTAACTTATTTGTAATTTAATCCATTGTATACAAATCTTATTACTTTTGTAAAACTAGACAAATGAATGGATAATGTAGAATTCTGGCTTGTAATTAGATATGTTATTGCCTAATGAAACTCTTACCTATATTAACAGGATAACATAAGTAATGATGTTTCTTATTGAATATTTTCTGTAATTTTTCTTATTTTTGACAGCGTGCTTCTGAAACTGGTCTCAGCACTTGAAAATAGTCTGGACAAACAGACTACAAAAGTCTGATCTTTTCCAGGAGTGAGAATGTTGGATCCCAACACTATTTCAGTATGAGAAAAAAGTAATTTTGTTTCATATTTTCAAAATACAGCAGTGCATACTAGGGAAATGAAGCATTGGTGTACAATAAAACACAGTTAATACTAATTAATGAATAGAAAGTTCTAATTGCTTCCCCTTATTCTGCTCATCTGACCAATGAGCAGAAGTTAACTTTAATGAGCTAAGACTCACCAAGAACAAGCAGCTTCTACGCAATAATTTACATCTGCCCATCATCCACACTGCCTTTTCTGGCTCTAGTAAACCTGAACTCAGACCTAGCAGAATGTTAGTCTATGTTTGACTTCTAATTACCTTCTTGTTTTCTTGAAGCATGGTATACGTCTGCTTCTGTGTGCATGAGCATGGCTGTCAAATAAGAAAAGGTAAATTCCTTGCACAAGTAAAATCCTGTGCATATCTGAAAACGCAGAATCATCAGGGCCTCTCGCAAGCAAACCATCTCTACAGATTTCTTTCTAGTGAAAGTTGTTGGTATAACTGTGCCAGAGGACAGAAGAGGTTATTTAATTTCTAGCATAAAACAAAGGGGCCAGAGCACAAAAGATAAAAGGATGTGGTGAAGCTCATACGAAGGAATATCAGCGAGCCAATTTTAATTAAATCATTAAATCACAGATTCTCTGTTTGTGATGTATGAGGTTTAACTTTTCTGATCCAAGGTTTGAGTAGATGACATCTGATTAATATTAATAAGTAGAGGCTGCAGAACTATGCAAGCCAACTAACTCAGCCAGAATAGCAGCATAGGAATGAGAATCATATTATCTTTCATTAAATCTAGTCTGTCTGTTAGTTTGCATAAACATTCATGCTGTATCCACAGAAATCTAAATAGCAACTCCTGGAAACTATCCCAGTGTTTAATTTTTATTGGCCATTTCGGAAGGTATGTGCCCTTTCACATTATTCATTTATAACAATCAAATAAATTTTTAAAAATCATTTCCTGGCATGTAATAAGAGTTTAATAAATGTTATTTTGATTAATATTATTATAGTATTTATTCTATAAAGCATCTGGTGGAAAATATAAAGATATATAATAAAAGGACCTGCCAATAAAAGATCTGGAAATCTTGTTGTGAAGACCAAACATAGAGGCAAAAAATCAATATAGTGCAGGATGTTTAAAGGGAAAAGAGTAATGATTAAGTTCTGGGAAGAATTTCAAAAGGATAAAGAACTTCACTAAGACCTGGAGGAATGGCTAAAAACAAGGGGAGGAAAAAAAGGATATTTTGAGGTAGGAAGAATACAAGTGAAAACTCTGGGACAAAATCATGCAAAACATTTATTATGAAACTACACCTTTACCTAACTTGTTATCCTTCACTCATAGTAAAGTTATTATCTTTGTATTCTGATCTTATGAACCTGAATATGGTATACACATGTCCTCAATACCTGTTTCTCATTTATACTCATTTCAAATCCTTTTCTGGTGTCTCTCCAGTATTAGGCATTCAGAGCTTCCTCACTTCCACCTACTTATATTTTTATTTTATTTTTTTATTTTTTTAACTTTTATTTTGTCGTTATACATTGTGGTTAATTATTGTTGCCCGTCACCAAAACCTCCCTCCCTCCTCCCTCTCCTCCCTCCCCCACAACAATGTCCCCTCTGTTTGCTTGTCCTATCAACTTCAAGTAATTTTGT
Source organism: Cynocephalus volans (assembly GCF_027409185.1). NCBI lineage: Eukaryota > Metazoa > Chordata > Mammalia > Dermoptera > Cynocephalidae > Cynocephalus > Cynocephalus volans. The sequence continues at coordinate 106,617,714 of NC_084461.1, forward strand.
GGTTGTTATATCTTCTTCCCCACCCCCGGTTTTGTGTGTGTGTGTGTGTGTGTGTGTGTGTGTGAATTTATATATTCATTTTTAGCTCCCACCAATAAGTGAGAACATGTGGTATTTCTCTTTCTGTGTCTGACTCGTTTCACTTAATATAATTCTCTCAAGGTCCATCCATGTTGTTGCAAATGGCAGTATTTCATTCGTTTTTATAGTTGAGTAGTATTCCATTGTTATACTTAAGAGTAGCCATTGCTGCTATAATGCAGACAAAGCATTGCTTTAAAAAGTTTATTACTATTGCTAGATGTGAAATGTACTAGAACTCACTGATGATGGGTCCTTGGCTGAAAATTTTGGCAAAATGGCTGCTCATGTTTAGGGATACAACACTAAAGACATAAAAAATTTACAACCTACAGATTATATTAAATTCTGTTTTTAAATAGAAGCAGAATATACTGCCTTTGCCTCTTGAGAGACAGGTTATTAAAAATACACCTAAATGTGATGAAACAATGTGTGAGAATTGAAATCTATACAAAAATGCAATATTTTAACAGATGTTTAGACTGTTCACTCAAAATGGTATGTATTAAGAAAAAAAGAAATAGACAGATTGGAAATTAATTATGAATTACATAGATATGCGCTATTATTCTGAATAGCAAGTTTCCATTTTACACTTTTTCTCAATTGCTCATAAGAAATAAACAATTGTAGGCAGTTAATAACATGTGATTACACATCATTTATCATTCAATGAGAAATGGTAACACATTAAACATCAATATGAGAATGATCTATCTGTCGCACATGAAAAGCTGAATGCATAAATTAATACGTTATAGTCGTAGATTAATAGACTTAATTTGTCTGGCAGTAACATTTCCATTTGTAAGTTACCACAGTTGAAGATAAGAGTTCAAACTCAAGGCATAAAATAAATCTGAGCCAACAATAAAACAAAATGAAACATAATATATATGATAATAAATTGACAGGAGATTGTGGGGCAAAATAAAGCTTTGAATATGACATTCTCTTTTTAAAATCAATTCAAATAATAAAAGAAAAGAGAAACAATTAACTTTGGTTCATTAGGAAGCAGTCACATCCCAAGCCACAGATACTTAGAATAGTTGACAAATATAAGGAAGTTTGAACTACATAGAACAGCTATAGCATACATAAATCTACAGAGATGTACAGGGCACAGAGATAGGAAGCACAGGAAACAGCTTGTTGAAGTTTCTGTTACTTGCAGAGTGAGGTCTAGTACAGTTAACCCAAGGAAATATTTTTGCAATACATTCTACCTGCAGAAGGGAAATTGTCATGAGTCTAAGGAAGAACCACACCAGTCTGAACAAAATTAGGTGGTAAACAGCTTTACAGCTGCTAATCGTAGACAGTTGAACAAATATGAATGAATGCTAAATCAACATATAACTAAGCCAATTATATAAAGCATTTTCATAACAAGCCACACAAAGATCACTCTCACACTCCAATGAAGAAGGGTGACACAGAACATGAAATGAAGAAATGCCCCCAGGAGAAAGTGTCCAGAAGCAACCATAGTCAAATAGTATATATGCACAAATTTCTTCTTAATTTATAGTTAAGATATTTCTAAAGTTCATTAATTCTGAAATTATAAAGGTACCCATTAAAAAGTATAAACATAAACATCCATACTACCCAAAGTGACTTTACAGATTCAAAACACAAAATAAGCAGAAGGAAAGAACAAAAACCTAAGAGCAGGATTTAATGTCATAAAAAGAAAAGAGAGAGAGAGACAGAGAAATTCACTGAATAGAAAAGTCGGTATTTTACATTGATAAACCTTTAGCCAGATTTATCAGGAAACAAGGGAAAAAAGTCACAATTTATCAGTATTGGGGGAAGAAAGGATAATATTACAGATCTTTCAGGCACTAAAAATAAAAGAGAATAATGTGGGCAAACTTTGACAGGTTAGGTGAAATGTACAAATTCTTAGAAATAAACAAAACTACAAAAGATTACTCAAGAAGAAATAGACTATCTGAATACCTCCTTATCTACTAAATAAATTAAATGTGTAATTATAACATTTCCATAAAGACATTTTAGGATAAGATTACCAAGATGGCTCAGAAGGCTTCACTGGTGAATTCTTACAAACATTGAAAGAAAAAATAAAACAACCTCCACAAACTCCTCCAGGAAATTGAAGAGACAAGAACATTTCGCAACTCATTCTGACACATAGCTATAGCTGCTGTCATGCTTAAAGGCAAGACAGAATTTCCCTCACACTGAGATTGGGAAAAAAAGCAAAGGTATTTCCTCTAACTCAATTCTCTTCAACATTGTACTGAGATCCAAACCATTTCAATAATGCAAGGAAAAGAAATAAAATAAATAAAGATCTGAAAGAAGATAGTAAATCTGTCTTTATTCACAAATTACATGTTTACATAAGCCAAAAACCCTACACAATCCAGCAAAAAGTCTACTGGAATAAGTAAGTTTAGGAAGATCATAGGATCCAAAGATCAATCTTAGGAAAACATCTATTTTATTTCCTTACACTAGCAATGAAAAATTGTAAACTGAAATTTGAGAATGCAGTTTACAATAGCAATGAAATCATGATATAAATTTAACAAAAATATGCAAAACAGAAATAAATTTAACAAAAATATGCAAAATGTACACTGAAAACTATAATGGTGAAAAACTATAAAAGTGAAAGAAATTAAAGAATACATTATTAAATAGAGATATGCAATATTCATAGACTCAAAGACTCAAAATTTATAGAATGCTAATTCTCCCATAATTGGTTTATAGCTTCAGTGCAATCCTAGAGCAGTTGTTTTGTTGAAATTGGCAGGACAATCTAATATTTATTTGTAATTTCAAATAACCTAAAATACCCAAAAGATAGTGAACAAGAACAAAGCAGGAGAGCTTCCACTACATTATTCCATGACTTACTATAAATCCAATTCATAACCAATAAAAATAAATAAATAAATAAATAAAAAGAAAAGCATACATCTGATATAAGACTTGTATCTAGAATGTATAAGAACCTTTGCAATTCAATATGAAGACAAATAACTCAATAAAAATAGGCAAAATCTTTTAATAGACATTTCATCAGAGAAGATACACCAATTGTGGTGGCAAATAAGACCATAAAAATATGCTCAACATCAATAACTAGGAAAATACAAATTAAAGTCAAACTAAGGTACCTACTACATAGTCTTTAGTATTAAAAGACTAACCAACCACTATGTGGTGAATATTAACAGACTAACAATACCATGTGATGGTGAGATGTATAGCAAAGTAGAACACCCATGCACTACTGGTGAGAATGAAGAATGGTACAATACCTTTAAAAATCAAGTTGCCAGTGTTATTTCTGAAATTAACTATACACTTACCATCAAACCAGCAATACCAGCAGTAAATACCTCCAGATATTTATCTGAGAGGAAGACATCTACTCAAAAATAAAGGTGTACTCAAATTTTACAGAAGTTTGATTTACAATTATCAAAACCTGAAAACAACCTCAAACATTATTCAATGTTAAACAGATAAACTAATACTGGTATATTCCTAAAATGGAATCTTATTCAGCAATGAAAAGGAACAATCTAATGATACACACAACATGAATGAATTTTAAAGTCATTAGTCGGTGAAAGAATCCAGCCATAAACAAAACAAAACAAAACAAAACTGTAGACTGTGATTATATTTATATGAAATAATAGAAAAGGTAAAACTGTAATGATCAGTGGTTGTGTGGACCAAGGTGTGGGCAAAGTTCTGGAACTGATGGTAAAGATGCATGAGGAAACATGCTAAGGGAATGGCAAAGCTCTATGCCATGGGTGTGATAGTGGTTGCATGAATATACAGAACACATTTACAAACTCCTTGAATTGTGAACTTAAAATTGGTGAATTGTTAAATGAAAATTATGTAACAATAAAGTGTAATTATTAAGTAATAATTGTGGTATATTTTCATGTCTGAATTTCCGCATAGAATTTATCATCACTGAAAACTACATCTAACTGCATATTTTACTTTGTATCCAAATTTTTATTACACTCATTTCTAACATTCCTTTACTTCAGTAACATTTACTTTTGCCATCACTTTAATGAAAGTTCCATTGACCACACACTTTAATCACAGCCAATCAATCTTCCATCTGGATTTACCGCACCATCAACACCACCATTCTTAATTGTCTGGCCATATATTGTACCGGTATCTTCTCTTATATACTAATATCTTACATTTTTTTGAATTTCTGCCCCCAATATATCGAAAATTAATACTGGATATTTGCTTGTATTCTGTCTATATTTTTATCTCTTAAATGGAAATGTATTACCTAACACAAGAGTTGTTTTAAGAATTATTTTACTTGAACTATGTATAAACATGAACAGTAATAACCTTTAACAGTTATATGCCACAGTTATGATATTTACTAATATTAAAAATAAAATATATTAACCTGACTCAAAATGGAAATTTCTTATTAATTTGGAGTGGAATCAAGTACATTCTGAAACATTTCAGAAACAATTGACTAAAAAGTCAAAAATACACAGTGAAGGCATAGAGAATTCTGTTATTTGTATTCCCTTCAAATAAAATACTGTGGGTGGGGAATAAGAGAAGATAGCCTAGCGGCCATGAATGCTGAAAAATGCAGTCTTCATGCACTTTATCTCCTCAGAATGTCACAGGAGAAGTAAGGTGAGAGGGATAAAACTGCATTTCACTGTTATTTTAATATTAAAATTTGCCTACATCTAGAAATTAAACTCTTAGTTAAGTTTCTTGGTGTGTCCAGCAGAATATTTGAGGACTGTCTGGTCAACTCATCTGTCATGGGAGGACAAGGCAAGGACAAACTGTCCATGATGACACAGTGCCAACTAGCTCCAGTCATGTTTGATAATGAGTACAGAAACTATAGAATTGTAATTATAAGTACAAAAAAAATGACAGAACATGGTAGAGAAGAAAATACTCAGCTCGCTCAATGGCAAATCCTATTAAATTAAGCTACTGCAAGGAAATTTCAGTAAATTACTTTGTTGCTGCCAGTGGAATATGAATTGATATGATTCCAAGGAAAAGGCATAGAATTAGATTTAGATGAAGATGACTGTTGTGAAAAGAGTAGTTTAATCAGGCCCCTCAACTTAGGTCTTGTTGGGTGTGAGGAGGTGCATTCTTTGTAAATAAGTTGTGTGTGGGTGAGGTTCGTGGCATGCATGGTGCCACCACCTGGCTGGTGTTGAATGACTTGAGCATCTGCTGCATGCAGCCATGCTCTCCATCCTATGGCTCCAAGGACCTTTTTGCCAGTTACTTAGCTCACAGATCTGCATGTGAGGGGTCTGGTGACCCAGCCTGGCATGTGAAGGATCTGTGACCCAGTCTGGACAATGGGCTTGAGGGGTCTGTGAGCTCCAGACCCATCCCTAGCTCGACAATTGGCCCAGTCAGCAGGATTACAGGCAGGTAAAATAGCTCTGCAATGACGATGATAAGAAATGGTGGCAAGGAGACCAAAAACACAACAGAGAAATATAACCGTGATGTGGGCATGGTTTTAACTGATGCTGTCTAAAATTTACCTACGACAAGAAGAAATGCTTGAATAGGTAAAGAGAAATGGACAGAGGTATGAAATTAATATAAGAGAACAGAAGATAGAAAGTCAGTGACCAAGGAAATAAAAAAGAAAATATTCTACAACTGAAGAAAAACTGAAGTAAGTCACCATGTTTCAAGGAAAAATCAATGAATTGAATCTCAGACCTAAATATCAATCATAAAAATGTTTGCTACGCTGATAAATAAAAATCTTCCTAGCAGCAAGTAAAAATAAAATGAGATACCTACACAAAATAAAATCTGTAAACATTCTCATTTCTAAACAGCAGAGAGTGGTAGTAAATAAATTACAACTGAACTCATCAGATTTTTTAATGTGCTGGAAAATACAACATATAATATAAAAAAATTAATAATCAAAACAAAGTTAGAAATTTTAAGTTTAACTAACTAGAATATATGATGTCTCTGCAAAGATCAAATAAATAGACAAAATGATCTCTTGGTAAAAGAGATGAAAAGGTTGTGAGTGTGTGAGTTGGAGTGTATATGATGGGAAGGCAAGCGGGGAGGAGGTGGAAGGAATAGAGGAAGAAAAACTAACAGAAGAGAGGGAAGGATAGAAACAATTAAACTGCAAAAGCTTACAAAAATAAATAGAAATAAGAATTTATTAAGTAACAAACATAAAATAAATAAAGCAATAACAACATTTTATATAACTTTACATAATAATGTTATATCCTATATCAAATAAACTATCAAACAACATTAATAAAAATTAGAAAGCTTAAATATAATGACAGGAGAAGAGGGACATTAAACAAAATTTTCAGAGCTAGTAATCTCTGTTTGAATGTTCCAGATGACAGAGAAGAAAGAAAAGTTTACAAATTTTTTTTCACAAAACTATCATTACAAGGATTCCAAAATTGACAAAGGGTTCACCAAATTAATTTTTAAGTATTAATATACTATTACTAAGTAAAATATTATTAAAGATAGTGGAGATGACTGCACACTCAAATCCATGATCATTTGGGATTTGGTCTAGAAATAAAAGAAAGGCCAATATTCGGGTGTCTATGTATAAATTTTACCATTTATTCATTCATTCAACAGTCATTTATTATGGCTCTACTACGTGTAAGGCCTAATTCCAGGTGTTTGACAAATAAAGATCTTGCACTAATAAAATGTATAATCAAATAAGAGTGACAGATAATGAATAATAAGCTGAATATTATGTCAGATGTAATAATATATATGAAGAGAATGATATAGGAAAATAGGTGTTGATGGAGAAAATGGGAGTGATTAGAAATGGCTTCTCTGAGGGGGTAGAAATTGAGGGGGAAAGTAGAGACATGGACAAGAAAGTCACAAAATATCTGGGGCAACATTATTCGGGGCAAAGAGAATAAGAGCTTCCCTATCCAAAAACATAACCTTCTGAGAAGGTATGAACAGATATTAAACCAGTCATCGGTCAAAACTAAAACAAAAATTGAGAATGACAGTGCAAGCACCAAGGTACCTAAATATATGAAATAAAACAAAAAATCAAAGAAATAAAAAAATAGTTATTGAGCATATGTGATATGTCAAGCACTGTGATAAATAAATAAAATAAACTAGGTCCTGTTCTTGTAACCCTTCCAAGGTAGCAAGCTAAAGAGACAGTGTAAGGTATAAAAATGCTACAGGAACGCACAGAAGGAACACCAAAAGGGCTTAGGGAGTTACAATGGACTGATGGTTATGTGCCCCCAAAATTCATATATTGAAATCCTAACCCCCAAGATGATGGTATGGTAGGGCTTTTGGAAAGTAATTAGTGCCCTTAAAAAAGATTTCCAAGATAGCTCTGTCACCCCTTCTGCTCTGTGGGGTTACAGTGGGAAGGCCAGCTCTGTGGATATGAGCCCTCACGAGACATTTTCCTGCACCTTGATCTTGGACTTCCCAGCCTCCAGGCCTGTGAGAAATAAATTTCTTCTGTTTATAAAGAACAGTCCATGGAATTTGTTACAGCAAAACAGATGGACTCAGAAATCAAGGAAGGCTTTATGGACAAAACGGTGTGCACATTGGGGTATGGCGAATGGCTGGGGATCAGAAAAACAAGAAAGAAAGAAATGTTGCTAAGAGTTCCAAAAAGAATGATTAACAGCTGAGAAGGACAAGAGGAAAATAAAAGAATAAATAAAGTTTGTTCTGAAAAAAATTTAGAATGCCTCAAATGCTGAACGTGGGGTTGGAGAGAACGAGCAAGTAAGAGAGAGAGAACCATAGAGAGATATGAAGAGACAATAAAATGACTTCTAAACACTCATCTTAAGGGCAATGGGCAGTGAGTGAAAGGATTTTTTGTTTGCTTGTTTGTTTGCTTTTAATCAGATTTTTGTTTTAAAAAGTTACCTCTAGCTGCAGTATGGATACTGGTTTGGCATACCAGGTTAGGAGCAGAGAAAAGGGTTTGACGGGTCTGCTATAACATAAGAGAGAAAGAAAACTGAGATTTGTTAGAATAGAGGTTCAGAGGTGGAGAGGAATAGAAACATTCAGAAGATATTTTAAAAGTAGAATAGAAAGGGGTCAGCAACCAATTTAATGTATAAAAAGAGGGTGAAGGTGAAGAATTTGAAAATGATTCCTGCTTTCCAGCTTGTGAGACTTAAGCGGATTATAGTTCAAATCACCATGAATGGAAGAAAAAACACGGCCTTGAGTAAAGAGATGAAAAATTCAGGAAAGGACATGTAATTTGAGATGCCTATGGGATATTAAAATAGAAATGCCAAAAGGGAGTTCAATATAAGTAGGATGATATGCATCTCTGTTTGCCCAAGACAGCTGTGGTTTTCCTTGCATTCTCACGAGTCATGGTTTGGGTGATGAATTAAATGATATAAGGTTCTAAAGCTGTAGAAATCAATCTGTAATAGAGATATAGATTTTACAGTTAAGAATATATTGATGCTAAAGCTGTGTGCATGAATGAGATTAACCATTAGTAATGTGGAGAATGACAGATGAAAAAAAAGAAATTTGAAGGACACCAACATTTTGAGGACAGGCAACAATTTATGAAAGATACTGAATAGAGTATAAGAGGTAAATTAGAAGCTTAGGCTCAGAGCATTCGAATTGTGAAATTTCAGTTAAAGAAAACTTTCAACATAAGAAGCTAAAGACTGCACAAATGATATTGTTTGAGGTGGTATTGTTTGAAAATACCACTAATTATTTATCAAGTTCATTGCTGATAGCTGTTTGGGTTGCTTTGAATGTTTTACTGTCAAGAACAATGCTGCAATAATTTTCTTGCACAAATGTCAGTACTCATGTTCAAGAGTTTACTCAGGGTGTATTCTAAGGAGTGGAATTGCTGGATGTTAGGATATGCAAATGTCTAATTACACTAAATAACGTTAAACTGTTTTCCAAAGAGGTTTAACAAAATTACGTTCATACAAGCAGCTTTTGAACAATTCTTTTTCTAATCCTCGGCAACACATGGCTTTATCATATTTACACAAATAAAAAACATTGCCAATCTGTTGAACATGTAAAGGCTTCTCATTTAGTTTCACTGCCCATTTCTCTGACTGCTAATGAAATTGCAGATCCTTTAATGTGTTTCTTTGGCACTTTGTTATCCTCTTTTCTAAATTATCTGATCAGTTTACTGTTATTTTTCTCTTGGGATAGTCTTTATTTAGTGTGAATACAATATTTTTATTCCTAGTGTATTTCTTATCTTTTCATTCTCTTTATTGTGTCCTTTGATGATACATAATTAAAGGAATTTTTTATTTATTTATTAGGAAATTACTATAAAACCCCTAGCACTTTTCATACATTACTTCTTTTATTGCAACATGATTTACATACAGTGAAAAGTATAGAACTACTGTGCAAAGTAGCATAAGTTTTGACAAATGTATACAACCATGTAATGCCCATCCCTTTAAGCTATAAAATAGTTTTCTCAATCCAGAAAATTCTCTTATGCCTTTCTTTTCCACATTTCAAATTGATTTTCTTAAAGATGTCTAATGAGTAAAATTCTTTTCAAGTTAATGAAACCCAATTTATCAATTTTTCTTTAAATATAACTGCTTTCTATGTCCTGTCTAAGAAATCTTGGCCGAGTTTTCACCTATGATTTATGTGGAGATAATTTATATGTATGGTGAAAGTAAGAGTTGGGGCTCATGATTTAACATACTGGATATTCAATTGCTCCTGCACCATTTGTTTAAAGATATTTTGTTTCCACATTAAACTTTGTTTGGTGATTTTGTTGAAAGTAAATATTTTATAAAATTAAGGGTCTATCTTTGATCTATTTGCTTATGTTATGCCAATATCACACATAATAGAAGTTTTCAACAAGTCATGAAATAAGGTTTATGAGTCTTCCTTTTTTTTACTATTCTAATTTTGTGATGAAATCATTATTATTGCATTGAATCTATACACCAACTTGGATATAATTTACATCTCTTAAAATACTGAGTTTTTATTTTAATTCATACTCTTAAAACTTCAATGCATGCTTAAAATAAATTTTAAAATGAATATTACTAATTTAAGCTTCCACCTTAAGAAACTAGGAAAAGATAAAATTAAATCTATAGTAATCAGAAAAAAAAGAATGAAAATTACTACAGAAATCAATTAAGGGAAAACAGAAATTAATAAAGAAAATTAATAAAATCAAAAGCTCAATCTTTAAAAAAATCAGTAGCTTTTTTATACTCCAATAAGAAACTAGTAGTAAAAGAAATCAAGAAAGCAAGCCCTTATAAAAGTCACTACAATAGTCACTAAAAAAAATAAAATTACTAGTAATCAATTTAATGAAGAGTTGAAAGATGTCTACAACAAGAACTACAAAACACTACTTAAAGAAATTAAAGAGGACACAAAAAGATGGAAAGACATTCCATGCTCTTGGATTGGAAGAATTAACATTGTGAAAATGTCTATAATACTCAAAGCAATCTACAGATTCAGTGCAATCCCCATCAAAATACCAATGACATTCTTCACAGAAATAGAAAAAACAAACCTAACATTCATATGGAACAACAAAAGATCATGAATAGCCAAAGCAATTCTGAGCAAAAAAGAAAACTAATGCTGGAGGCATACTACCTGACCTCAAATTATACTACTAAGCTATTATAAATAAAAGTGACACAAAAACAGACACTCAGGGCAATGGAACAGAAGAGAAAACACAGAAATAAACCCATGTACTTACAACCAACTGATCTTTGACAAAAGCAACAAGAACATACTTTGGGGAAAAGACTCCCTCTTCAATAAATGGTGCTGGGAAAATTGGACATCCATATGCAGAATAATAAAACTAGAACTGTACCTCTTACCATATACCAAAATCAACTCAAAAGGGATTAAAGTCATAAGTATAAGAAACTTCTAAAAGAAAATTAGGGGAAACACTTCAAGAAGTAGGACTGGGCAAAGACTATATGAATAAGACATCAAAATAACAAGCTACAAAAGAAAAAAAATGGGATTATATCAAAGTAAAAAGTTTCTGCACAGCAAAGGAAGCATTCAACAGAGTGAGAAAACCTACAGAATGGTAGAAAATATTTGCAAACTGTACATCTGACAAGGGACTAATACTCAGAGCATACAAGAACTCCAACAACTTCATGGTAAAAAAAAAAAAAACCCTCAAACAATACAATTAAAAAATTGGCAAAGGATTTGAGTAGACATTTTTCAAAGAAATACATACAAATGACCAAAAGGTACATGAAAAAATGCTCATATCACTAATCATCAGGGAAATGCAAATCAAAACCACATGAAGTCTCACCCCAGTCAGACTGGCAATTATTAAAAAGACTGGGAATAACAAATGCAGGTGAGGATGTGGAGAAAGGGGAACTCTTCTACACTGTTGGTGAGACTATAAGTTAGTAGTATAGCCATTATGGAAAACAGTGTGGAGGTTTCTCAGACAACTACAGATAGAACTACCATATGATCCAGCAATCCCACTTCTGGGTATAGACCCAAAGGAACAAAAATCATCATGTGAATGGATATCTGCACTCCCATGTTCATCACAGCTCTATTTACAATAGCCAATATATGGAACCAACCTAAATGTCCATTGATGGATGACTGAATAAGGAAAATGTAGTATATATGCACAATGGAATGCTACTCGGCCATAAAAAAGAATGAGATTCTGCCATTCGCAGCAACATGGATGAGCTTGGAGAAAATCATGTTCGGTATAATAAGCCAGACACAGAAAGAGAAATACTGCATGTCCTCACTCATAAGTGGGAGCTAAGTAGGAAGGAAAAAGAGAAAGAAAGAAAGAAAGAAAGAAAGAAAAGACCACAATAATAGGTTGAACTTTCAGAAGGAGAGAACAAATCTATGTTTACTAGAGGTGGAAGTGGGGGAAGAATGGGGGGTTGGGAAGATATTGGGTAAGGGGCACAAAGAATAATTATGATTTGTAATAATGAATATGCCAGTAATACTGATTAGATTATCACATGTTGTATGCACGTGATGGTAGTCAATGTTGTACCCCCCAAAATATGTATAGTTAATTATGCTTCAATAAAAATTCTATAAATATAAAATTTTAAAAATCAATAAACTTGGTAAAGCTCTATCCAGGCTGACTAAAAAAAGAGAGCTAGAGGACACAATTTCCTAATATCAAAGAATAAAAGAGGGGACATTACTGCAGATCTCATGGATATTAAAATGATAATAAGAGAATACTATAAGCAATGCTATCCATCCTTGCAAATTTGATGACCGAGGTGAAATAAACCAATTCCTTGAAAGATACAATCTGCCCAAACTCACACCAGAATAGAAAATCTATATAAGCCTATGTCTATTTAAAACATTGAATCAATGAGTAATAACCTTCCAAAACAGGAAGCACCAGGCACAGACGGACTCATTGGTAAATTTTATCAAGAATTTAAGGAATAATTTATACATATTCTCTGCAATCTCTTTCAGAAGTTAGAAGCAGAGGGAATATTTCCTAACTCATTCGTTGGGACCAGAATTTCCTTAATGCCAAGCTCAGATGAAAACATTACAAGAAAAGAAAACTACAGAACAATATATCTGATGAACATAAATGCAAAAGTCTTCAACAAAATATCAATGAATTGAATTAAATAATGTATAAGAAGAATTATATACCATGACCAAGTGGGATTTAAAACAGGTATATTATGCTGGTTCAATATTTAAAAAATTAATTAATGTAATCTATCACATCAACAGGCAAAAAAGAAAAATCACATGATAACATTGAAAGACAGTCAAAGCATTTGACAAAATTCATCATCCATTTATGACAAAAGCTATCAATACACTAGAACAGAGGAGAACTTCCTCAATTTGATAAAGAATATCTACAAAAACCCTATAGTTAATATCATATTTAACGGTAAACTCAAACCTTTGCCGCTAAGGTACAAAGCAAAGATATTTCCTCTCCCTATAGCTTTTCAACATCATACTGAAAGTCCTAGCTAAGAAAACAAGATGAGAATAGAAAATAACAGTATATAGATGGAGGGAAAAGAAATAAAATCACTTTTGTTCACAAATGACATGATCACCTATGTAGAGAATCCAAAAGAATTAAGAACAAGAAAAAACTCCTAAAACTAATAAATGATTACAGAAAGTTTGCCGTATACAAGGCTAATATACAAAAGTCAATCACTTTCCTATATACCAGCAATGAACAAGTGGAATTTGAAATTAAAAACAAACAAACAAAAAATTTACATTAGCCCCCCCCAAAATAAAATACTTAGGTATAAAATCTAACAAATTTAGATTTTGTGTACAAAATCTATATAAGGAGTACTACAAAAGTCTGATGAAAGAAATTAAAGAAAGAATTTTAAAGAAATTAAAGAAAAATTAAAGAATTAAATAAATGAAGATATTCCATAATTGTAGATAGAAAGACTCAATCTTGTCAAGATCTCAGTTCTTCTCAACTTGATATATAGGTTCAATGCAATCCCAATCAAAATTCCCACAAGTTGTTTTGTGTGTAAACTAACCAATTCTAAAATTTATATGGAAAGGCAGAAGACCCGGACCAGCCAACACAATATTGAAGGAGAAGAACAAATTTGGAGAACTGACACTATCTGACTGCAAGACCTCCTATAAAGCAATAGTAATCAAGACAGAGTGATATCAGTGAAATAATAGACAAATAGATCAATGGAACAGAATAGAAAGCCCAGAAATAAATCCAGATAAATAAAGTGACTGATTTTTTCCAAAGGATCACAGACAATACAATGGAGAAAAGATAGTCTTTTTAACAAACAGTGATAGAACAAATGGTGCAAAAAGAATTGTTCTAAACACAGATCTCACACCTTTCACAAAAATTAACTCAAAATGAATGGCAGACCTAACTGTAATAATGCAAACAGAGAGAAAATCTAGAGGATCTTCCGTTCGGCAATGACTTTTTAGATGTAACACTAAAGGCACAATCTATAAATGAAAAAATTGAGAGATGGACTTTATTAAAATTAAAAACTTTTGCTCTGAGAAATACACTGTCAAGAGAATGAAAAGACAAGCCACAGATTGGCAGAAAATATTTTCAAAAGACATATCAAATCAAGGACTATTATCTAAAATGTACAAAGAACACTTACAACTCAACAATAAGAAAACAAACAACCTGATTAAAAATGGGTCAAAGACCTTAACACACACCTTGTCAGAGAAGATATACAGATGGCAAACAAGCAGATAAAAAATACTCCACATCATATGTCATCAACAAAACGCAAATTAAAACACACTGTGTAAACTCCAAACCACTTAAAACACCAAACACTGATGAGAATTTGGAGCAACAGGAACTCTCATCCATTGCTGGGAATGTAAAATTATACAGCCATTTAGTAAGCCAGTTTGGTGGTTTTTAACAAAATTTAACATACTCTTACCATATTACCCAGCAATCGTACTCCTTAGTATTTACCCAAAGGAAAACTTGTGTCCACAGAAAAACCTGCACACAAATAGTTGTAGCAGTTTTATTCATAATTGCTAAAACTTTGAATCAACCAAAATGTCCTCAGTAGGTGAACACATAAATAAAATGTAGTACATTCAGGTAATGGAATATTATTCAGTACTAAAAAGAAATGAGCCATCAAGCCATGAAAAGGCATGCAGAAAACTTATATATATATTACTAAGTGAAAGAAGTCAATCTAGAAAGAGCACATACTTTGTGATTCCAACTGTATAACATTTGGGGAAAGAAAAAACTACAGAAACAGTAAGAAGATCAGTGGTTGCCAGAGGTTGAGGGAGGGAGATGAATAGGACACAGAGGATTTTTAGGGAAGTAAAACTACTTTGTATGATACTATAATGATGAATATATGCCATTATGCATTCATCTACACCCATAGAATATAAAACACCAAGAGTGAACCCTAATGTAAACTAGGAAATTTGGGTGATAATGACGTATCAATGTAGGTTCACCAGTTGTGACAAACGTACTACTCTGATGGAGGACGTTGATAATGGGGGAGGCTATGCATGTGTTAGAGCAAAGAGTATATGGAAAATCTCCATGTCTTCTGCTCAATTTTGTTATGAACCTAAAACTGCTGCAAAAATAAAGTGTATTTTTTAAAGTAAGGAAAAGTCAATATTTCTCTTCTTCTAATAACAGAAGAAAATTTTTAAAATGTTAAACACACTAAACTCTTCCTTTATTATGTGTTTGAATTTTTCATTATTTACTGTTTTTTTAATCAATTAAATTAGAGATTTTCAGTCAATATTTGTTTACATTTACCTGCACATTTAACAATTTTTTATCATCATTTTGATGTATATTAGAGTGGAATCATTTTGCATCTTTCTGAAATTACCTTTAGTTATATTGTGCTGTTAATAAATACCTACAGTGCTTTTTACTCTAAGAATGAGGTAGCTTGCTTTCATTTTTAAAATATCATTACCCTGAATACACACTCCTAACTTTTCTGCTATTTTCTATGAACATTTTGATGGTATTTTATTCCATTCTGTCTCAATTGTCACTCAATAAAGCAGACTATTGTTACTTTTCAGGTAGATAATCTGTCCATGCTTGTGAAATTTTTGGTTTTTTTTTTTCCCCTCAGTTTTACTACCAAGTCTCCAGGTGTAAATTTCTTCCCAATTATCTTGTTTGGGTGTTTTTTATTTCTATTTCCTGAAACTATATTTTGAAATCTTTTATCTTTTCTGGAAAATATTCAGATATTGTATATTTAATAAGGCATCCTTTATGATCTAAATATGATGGGTTCCTAAAAACATTTTGAATTATAAATTTTGAAACAACATGAACTTATATTCCACTTTTAAATATTAAAATACAATAATTCACTTGCAACTCATTGAACAACTTAATCTAATTTTCCCAAATATCACTAAGACATATTTAAACACTGACATAAAATTACAATTTTGACTTTTGCATAAAATGAAATATTTCTACAGTTACCTAATTTTAACGTTTAATGAACTTATCAGTGGGTA
Source organism: Cynocephalus volans (assembly GCF_027409185.1). NCBI lineage: Eukaryota > Metazoa > Chordata > Mammalia > Dermoptera > Cynocephalidae > Cynocephalus > Cynocephalus volans. The sequence continues at coordinate 106,633,992 of NC_084461.1, forward strand.
TGTTTATGTGCACACAAAACAATATTAACAATTGATTATAGAGAAACATTGAAATGGCATCAATGACACTTGAAAAATACCAATAATGTTTAGTAAAAATGAGCTAACAAATGAGATAGATGATTAACAAATATCTATTATTAAAGAGTTGCCTAAGGAGAAGTTTCTTGGTAAGGAGAAGGAGGTTCCAGCCCGGTTACTGTTTAGTGTTATGTGAACGTGAGCAAGAGAAAATTGTTAATGAGTGAAACAGTACATGCCTGAGTGTTCACTTATGCCCAAAACAAAGATCTATTTTCTTTGCACTTAAGGTTACAAGAGATGTAGATCAATCAAAAGTTTTTACCAAAACTGTTGGAAGATGAACAATCTGAAGGAAAAAGATACAAGCACATACACAAACACGTAATGTGGATATAATATTTTACTTTACATGTGATTATTTATCTCCTGATAATGTCAGTGTAGAGTTCGGGCTGGGTCTGGAGCTCACCGACCCCTCACAGACCCCTCAAGCCCACTGTCCAGACTGGGTCACAAACCCTTCACACACAGGTCTACGAGCTAGGTAACTGGAAGAAAGGTCCTTGGAGCCTTGGTTGAAGAAAGAGTAGTTTTTATTCAGCAAACAAATGTCTTAGAGCTAGGCAGTCCAAAAAGAAACAAAACTCAACTGCTACTGGCAAAGTCCAAAGAAAAACTGAGCAGCTGCCTGCAAAGTAAACATTCTCTATTTTTAGACGTGAGCTCTGCTGGCTGACACTGCTTCACAAACTCTGGAACACACCAGAACAGCAACAAAACTTAAAGATACATTGGCATGCATGTGCACTAACTCCACCCACCCACACAACTTGTTTACAGAGAATGTGCTGCACCACACCCAACCGGACCTGAGGTAAGGGGCCTGATTAAACTATTCTATTTTCCCAACAGTCAGGCTACACTTTTAATTAAATTTTTAAATGTAATGCTTGTGTTCAGCTCATAGCCATGCTTACTTGTAGTAGTTATCAATTTGGGTGTATAATGTAATTTTCTTTTTTCCAAAGGTTTGGTGTCTAGAATGTGTGGCTTCTCCATAATGGAAGCTGCTTTCGCAAAGTATGCAGACTTTCATGATTCTCATATCTTTGAAACCATCTTATACTTTGTTTCAAACTTAATTACTTGACCAAAACATCTACCTATTTCATCATCACTCTCAAATATTTAGATGTCCAGTGTTCTTGCTATATCAACATGGTAATACATAAAATCCCTCTCTGATGATGGCTGTCAATCTACTACACATGACAATTCTCTATTTTTTCAGAAGTCATTATGTCATGCTAGGAACTCAAGCTTTATACAAACAACATTTTCATTATTTTAATTTCTCAAGAAGAGAAAACAATTATACATAGAGGTAGGGTTATATGCATGGCCAAACATACTCCTTTTAGGTATTAACCAGTCTCAATATGTTTTATCACCTATAATTTTTTCTTCTAATGCAGGGGCTTTTATAGGTCTTGGAGTCAAACATGCTTGTTTTACAGGCTTCTGCACTTCTTGGAAACTTTTTTTTCACTTCATAATATGGGAAGATAATAATGACAATACACACATATTTAAGCAATGTGAGCATAAGATCCTATTGAAAGAACATCTAAAATATTCCATTATGTTCCTTTTCCCAGCCTCACAAGGAAAACTTTACATCAAGAAGAAAAAAAGCTATAAAAGAGTTCTGCTCTAATTACAATGCTACAGTAAAAGTCATCAAAATAAAGCAGAGTCAACTAAAAAGCCACACAATTTGAAATAGTACAGAACTAATGTCTACTTAACTGCTTTTATCACAGTAATTATTGGGATCTCAAAATAAAGTCAATTTCTTAGATATATAACATAACAATTAGTATAAATTTCCCTTTTGCTGTAAAGTACAGGTGTTATATAAGAGTCTGTAATTCTTTTTTTTTTTTTAATTTACAAATTGTTAACTGTGGGTCTATCTGACGGATTTCTCTTTCTCTTCTTCCTTACTCCCTACCCTTTTGCTTAAGTTGAAGAGCTAAATCCATCTTCACAAAATTATTGTGTCATCAGAGGTAAGTCTTAAATTTTCCAAGTCTAATCTTCTGTAGACTGGCTCTGCTTTGGACTGAGCATCTACATGAGAGATCCAAAATTCTCCATCATTAACTCCAACAGTTTGTGATCTCAAAGAAAGAGGTCTTTAATCTGCCAAGCTGTAGTTGTCCAAGTGACAAATCAAGCACCAGGCCATTGACAACAGCCTAAGAGATAATATAGCAAGGTTCATTAAGGGGAGAATTGGTCATAGCAATGAGAATGGTCTTGAATTCTGCCAGGTGAGCAGGAGTGACTGCATCTGTTTTTGGCTCTGCATAGCTGATACGGAGATTAAAAAGAAAACAGTTCAGTGGATACCATTTGGTTTCTGCTTAGCTGAACCATCACTGAACCAAACCTAGGCATTAGGAGGACCTTCTATGAATCATGGGCCCACAGAGCCAGTAGCTTTGCTTAAGACAGTAGAGTGGGGAATAGTATTTGCCCTGAGGAATAGCCGTTACTTTACCATATAAAGCGGAGATGTTTCTGGGCCAGACCCACTGTGTTTTTTGAATGTATTTCCATTTTGTAAAATGAGGCTCTTTTCTCCTTCTTAGACATCAAGTCCAAATTGAGCCACTATAAAATGGAAATAAAAGAACAGAGGCTTCCCTGGGTCAGGTGTTCAGTTTTGAAAAGAACCCAACATCGAGCTGTAATTTGTTTTCGAAAGAGATGTACTTGGTAGGCAAGTTAGGAAGGCAAGGAGTCTAAAATCCTACAGGGAACTCCCAGATGGAGGCTGCTTTTCTTTGCCAGCGAATCCAATCAGAAAAATTATTAATTAGTCAAAATCATTAGAGATAAGCAGCTCAAAGTCATCACTGGAATTGTGGTGCCTAAAGCTAAAGAGTATGCCACAGCTTGCTGGAAAGCTTCCAAAGCCACCTGCTGGTTTGGCCACTACTCAAAGGATACTGTTCTACAAGTTACCTGATATAAAGGACCAAGTACAATGTCCAAGTGAGGCACATAATATCTCCAGTACCCACATGGTCCAATTAGGTGTTGGTCCTTTTTTGATGGTGTAAGCCTGAAGAGAGAGCAGTTTTGCCTTGACTTCTGGAGGCAATGAACTTTGTGAATCCCCCACATGGTTCCAAGAAAGTTAACTTGGTGACCACGCCTGTTTGTTTTCTTAGAGTTATCAGCTGTCCCTGATTGCAGAGATGTAATAATACTAAAGCCAGGGAAATTAAGACTTAGGTGTCTGTTATGCCAGTCCACAAGATATCAGCTACACAGGGAACCTTTGGAAATTATAGGGAAGAGTGACTTGCACTAAATCCTTATCCACTCACTGGTAGAAAATGACAGGGTAGTTTGCCCCACTAGCATCTGTCTACTTTCAGCTCTTTTGAATTCCTCTGAATTCGCTCTGGCACTTATGGAATGAAAAAAGTCCAGTATATAAACATCAATTATTGTACATTTATATGTAAAAGCAATAAGAACAGTATGTTGAATTGGTCCAGGGGACCACACCTGCAAGTATGCATTGGCTTCTCCTCCCCACTGTGAACTCTGCGCAAATGCCATAAGTTGAAATCAGACGGCACCTCCCCAGCTGGAACTGAATAGTATGGGTACCTGTATCCAAGAAAGCAATAAAAATTTGAGGCCCTCCTTTCTCCAAAATTCCACAGAATACTCAGATGAGCTTTAAGTCTACTTTAGGGACATGAAGTTTTCAATCCAAGCCCAATCATTATTCCTCTTAGAGCTGATTAAGTCAAGGGAGAGGGTGATGAAGGGCTCAGGTGTTCTGAGAGAGAGAATGGCAAGCACACGTAGTTTCAGTTCAGTTTGAAAATGCCCAGCGGTTGCTTGCAGCTCAACCAATTGAACTTCTAATACTTTCCATCTTGTCAGAGCTCTATACTGTCATTATTGATACCATTTATTTCATCTTTGAGGATTCCTTGACTAAGCAGTTACCTCTACATTGCCATTCAGGTGGGGCCATTGGGCTTGCCACTTGGTTGTCATATAATATCTCTTCCTTCTCCCACCAAGAGGAGTAAGAACCAAAGCACAATTTGGGCTATTTGCTTCAATCCTGTCACTTGATGCTCAATCTCTAAATATTCATTATCAGGAAAACAGTGAAGTATCCTTTCTTCTCCTTGTCCACTACTTGGAAAAGAACCTTTGCTACCAGGACCCTGGGAGTGCTTTCATATTCTTTAACCCAACCTAAGGTAGCTCTTGTCCTCTCTTTCTGTGTCTCTGTTAGCGTCCCATCCTCATCACCAAAATCTGTCAAGGACAATGAAGTATTTCACTCTACCTGCAAGCTTACAAGTGAGCTTTCGAAGTTTTCATGCATGCTGGCAGAGATGGAAGGCTCCAAGATCAGAGACAGAGGACTTTATTACTCATGGTGCAGCAAGCAGCATAAGCTTTATGTTAACATCTGTTACACTTGGCCCCCAAATCTCACAAGGTTAAAAAGGAGCAGACCAACTGGAGACTATGAAAGCAGTCAATTTGCAACACAACTCAGGAGACTTAAGATCAGGGAATTGCAGATGAAATACTGTTTATTGTACTGAACAGAAACAAACTGCCCTCTGCTGTAGAGGCAGACACTATCTCCTTCTCCCAAGGTTACTTATTATACGGTACCCTTTAAAACTTAATCCAGAGCAAAGGTCATAAGTGTCTCTGCTCATAAAATGAGCAGACACATAGGAGATTTGTGGAAAGTTGTCTCTGAATGTAATATCTTCAAATATTTTTCATGCATGAATACCTTTCTTGTCTCCTATATGATGTCGATAACACAAAAGTTAGACTTTCTGATATTGTCTCAGAGTTCTCAGAGCCTCTGTTCATTTTTTCCCAATCTTTCTTCTTTCCATTATTCATATTGGATCATTTCTATTGATCCATCTTTAAGTCCACTGACTCTTTCCTCAGTCATCTTCATTCTGCTCTTAAACCCACTCAATGGCATGTAAAACAAAAATTGTTATTGTAATTTCAGCTTGAAATTTTTCATTGTTTCTTTTCTATAATTTAATTCTTCCTTTTGATAACTTAAAATTTTCCTATCATGTTTGTACTTACTTCTTGTATCATGTTTATGATATCTGCTTTAAGTATTTGTCTGATAATTCTAATATCAGAGTCATCATGGACTTGAAACCTGCTGATTGTCTTTTCTCTTCAAAGGTATTAAGATTTTCTGGCTTCATTGTATGCTAAATAATTTTGGATTGTGATTTGGACATTTGAATATGATGTTGAGAGTTTAGTCCTTTAGAGATGCTCTGGAGAATGTTCTTTGTTTAAAGAAGCACTCAACCTGGTTATGTTCAGTCTTCTGTTAGATTTACATCCAATATCAGTTTAATTTTAAAAGTCTTTGTTGTTGCAAATGATGGAAGTTCTGCTTTTTTTAAGGCTGAATAGTACCTCATTGTGTATGTGTGTGTGTGTGTGTGTGTGTGTGTGTATATATATATATATACACACACACACACAAACACATCACATTTTTTAATCCATTCATACATTGATAAGACACTTAGAATGTTTCCATATTTTACCTATTGTGAATAATGCTGCAAGGTGTATGGGAGTGCAGACATCTCAATGTATACATGTATTGAAACATCACATACACTGTACTCTATAAATACATACAGTTATTTGTCAATTAAAAATAAAACAAATTAAAAAGGGAAACTTTCAGCTATAAATGGAAAAGGAATTATAGAATGAAAAAATTATTTTTAAAAAACCAAAAAGTCCTGACTACACTATTCAGTTCTATCCAATATGGCGTGCCAATAATGGCTGGGGTGTCTACCTCTGTTTCCAAAGCCCTTGCTGTACGGCTCTGGGCCATTTCTATGCATGCATAGCTCAGGGGTAGCCCAAGAACTTTAGTTTATTTCTTCCTGTCTGGAGAATGTTCTGTTCTTTGTTTTAATTGTTTTGATACAAGATGTGTCTGCCATTTTCCCAGGTTCTTGTTTGAGAATATTTAATTCAGTTTCAACTGATGTATGTCATTTTATTTAGCTTTGTGTTGTTTATTGGGGGAAAAATTCATCATTAGAAAGGATTTTATTCATATTTTCTGATGTTTTAAAGTAGTGTTACAACAGGATAATCTATAGATTTTACTCATACATGTGAGTTTTGAAAATTAGAAACAAAAGAGCCAAAACTATGTGTTAGTAATATGGGAGTGCATAGGATAATTTTTAATACCTGTAGCCACATTTATTATTATTGAGAATTATTAAGCACCAGTTACTATGATAAGAGATTATCTTTCTTTTTCTTTCTCTTAAAATATTCTATGAAGTATGTGCTGTTATCATGCCCATTTTTGGGCAAGGAAGCTGAGATTAGACAGCTTAAATAACTTTCTCCAGATCTCACACCTACTAAATGAGAATGTCGAGATTTTAATTGAGGAAGAAACAGTGCTCTAAACTATGACAGTACTTTAAAAAGTCCATGGAAAAATATAGTTAAAAGATAATATGAATATTTCCATGAACTTTTTGAAGTACACTCGTACTACATTCTAGTGCTTTCCAAGGAAGAAAAAAAATTGGGTAATCCTAATAAAAGGAAGAAGCTGGGATTTCTCAAGAAGTCTTTAACCTTAATTGTTCAAATAATGTAATCTTCCTTATTCCCAGATTCAAGTACTTAACCTTTGTAGCCACATTTAATTATTCAACTTAAAACCTTTAGTTATTTGAAATAATGACCAGAAACATTTAAGCATTTTAAGATACCAAATGTAGTTTTTTCATTAAAAATGCATTGATTTTTTAAAAATTGCACATATATTTGGGGGGAAAAATGTAGACATTAGAGGATTTCCCTGCTTCAAATTTCACTTCTGGGAAAATATTTAAGATCCAACCTGCCCTGGAGGAGAAGGCAGACTGGTACCCATTTAGTAAAGGTAAAGTGGGTGAGGTAAGCCCAAATCATTGCCTTTACTATACATCCATATAGTAAAGGTAAAGTGGCTGAGATAAGAGCCTTGATTGAAAAAAGAATGTTTCTGCAGTCTCAGCATTCCGTAACCTTTGCGCGGGGGTGGTATCAGTCACAGCTTAGTGGCTATCAGTCCAATTAGCAAGTCAGGATTGTCTATCCATGCCAGAATCAAACAAGGGACCAGCCCTGTCCCCGTGAATCCAAGGAACCCATCCACCCTCCACTAAGGTCATGGTAGAAAGCCCACTTACGCACACCCAGAAGAAAAATGAACATGGGCAGGTGAAAAGCTGTGAAACAACTCATCTGAGTCATGTAAGTAGAGCCTAAATTACTAGACTAGATTAAAATTTAACATCACTTTCTCATGTAGACACTCAGCTTAGTGAATGTGTTTGCTAATCTTTTAAAAAGTACAGAGTAATTACAGAGAAACAAAACAAATAAATCTTCCTGTACAAACAGTTAGAATTGAGACTGTATTTTAGGACTGGAGAGTAAAATGCATTGAATATGAATGTCCCAGAGCTGCAATAGGATATAGTTCATTTAACACTGAATACAGAGAAATAAATCAGAATAACTAATCCAAACAAGTTCAAGGTGGCAACTCAGCACAAATTGGTGCCTAGAGTTGTCTTCTGCAAATATTGAGAAACAATATGGCCAAGAAAAACTGAGAGGGTATGAGAACGCAGAAGAGGAAAAAGGGGTAAGAGGGGAAAGGATTTTCCATACATATAAAATCCAAAGCTAAAAAGAATCAAAAATCAAGGAAGGAAAAAGAAAGCCAAAATCACACATACTTTAGAAAAATAAAACACAACTTAAAAGCTTTTTGTAAAAAATTTGTATTCCTTTGTCGAAAAGAAAAAGCTGGCCTTTAGCCAAGGTGACATGTGCTGAGCATTAAAAAAGAAAACTAGGATTATTGAAATAATTTGAAAAATGTCACCTTTAAAATTTGTGCTATAGTAACAACTTTTTGTAGGAGCTCAATGTTTTATTTTAATTATAAATCTTACAGGTGCAATAGCAGAGGCTTTGAAGAAGTTTCATGATAAAATCACCAAACAACAGTTATCCACATCAGACACACGTGTTTCCTAAAGATGTGCAAACATATTTTTTTTTTTTTTTTGTCTTTTTCGTGACCAGCACTCAGCCAGTGAGCGCACTGGCCATTCCTATATGGGATCCGAACCCGCGGCGGGAGAGTCGCCGCGCTCCCAGCGCAGCACTCTACCAAGTGCGCCACGGCTCGGCCCCAAACATATTTTCTTTAAAAATATATGCAATGGGCCGGCCCTGTGGCGCACTTGGGAGAGTGCGGCGCTTGGGAGCACAGCAGTGCTCCCGCCACAGATTTGGATCCTATACAGGGATGGCCGGTGCGCTCACTGGCTGAGCGTGGTGTGAGCGACACCAAGCCAAGGGTTGCGATCCCCTTGCCGGTCACAAACAAACAAACAAACAACAACAACAACAACAACAAAAAAAATATATATATATATATATATATGCGCGCAATGGAGAACTTAATGTAATGTACTTAATTTATGTTTAAAATGTGTAAATACGAGGTAACATTAAGATTTTATTTGAATTCTAAACACCCTACATTAGCTATTAGCATAGCTTAAGCCAGCCAGGTAATTAACGTAGATTTTTTTTTACTAATTCTTTATTGACAAACCCATACATTAGAAAATGCTTTAATCACATTTAATACAGAACTATTGACAGCCTATGTCATATACTTGGTCCATGGTTATTATTTACTGGATAAATTATGAATGTGAAGAATGTGAAACTAGGTTCTCACACCTAATCTAGAATTAAGTATACAATGGTATCCAGTGTATTAATATATATTTTTAAAAATCTTCACTAATTACTGATAAAATATAGTATAGCTCTCAAATTCATTATATAAAAATGTCGATAACAGTTTCTAATGCATGTATCCTAAAAAGTGGATGGGTGAGTCAGATAAGAAGAAAATATTCATCTTATACTTTGGTTTTCAAGCATTTTGGTATGAAATATTATTTCGAAGCCTAGTACAGCTAGTAGGTAAAAGTTAAGCAGCTAAATTTAAAGTGACTTAGAAGAACAAAACCTCAGTTAGGAAAAGAAAGTGTGGGGCCAAGTTTGACACTCTCTGTTCTATACAAGATCCCTCATAACTCTCAAAAGAGAACTCGACACACAGCTGGAGAAAATGACCAAATGGAAGGATCAGCAAAGTTACTCTCATAGGTAACAACTCCAAATAATTGTGAAGCATCCTTGGGATTCTTGATGCTGTTCTCTTAATTTGGAAGTTACTTTTTGTCTGTCTATGTTTTAGATTTGAAGATGGTCAAGTATAGGCAGGTTGATTTTTAAAAATGAAGTGAATACTGTAATTTCAATAGGACAGACTGGAAAAAACCATACAATAACAAAAAAAAATGGTTTGAAAAAATCCATTTTATTAATTTCCCATTGAGATAAGAGTGATTTTTCTTTAAGTAGAAAATAGAGAGGGATACTTGTAATCTATAGTAAACTACAGAAATACCTTAATGAAAAAAAAAACTTACAAAAGTGTTCAAGGATTGATTTCACTAGTGAAAAATATGTGTGGGTTAAAAGCATTCTCCAAATGTTCTCTTTCTCGAAGTTATTTCCTCTAAGGAATCCCGAAAATGCTAAAAGACCTTCCATAGAAGAGTGTCAGAGTGTACACTGGGGAAATAGTTCTATTTGTAAGCCAAAAGGTCCTATCAATTTTTCACCAATCCATCTATTTTTAATCATCTAAAAATGTGGCTCAGGAGCTTTTAAAATGGTGTGAACTTTTAGCAACTTAATTGTAAGCTTTCCAAGCAGACTACATCAAAGCAAAAAGAAATGAATTGAGAACCTCAAAACTGCTGATATTGAAAAGTTAATCCAAAAAGATCATCAAAAGAATTTCCTTTCAAAAAACCTCACAACCTTATTAACATACACCCTTTTCATGTTTCAGTGTTGCTCTGGATCCTTACTAAACTACATACATACATATTTTGCAGGAATTTGTTTCTGGTGTATATGCCATTTTAAGAACTATTTATTGAGGTATTAATGTTTCTTAATTGCACAGTTTCTAAAACACACATCCCAGTTCTACTGCTATACTTTATGTCTCAAGTATTAATTTTCAAGTAAGTTTCAACACCTGTATTCCTCCATAGTTATTTACAAAATTTTGTGTTGTCTGAGAATAAATGAAATAATCAAATATTCATGAAAGAAGTTACTGGTAATTAGGTAGTGCAATACCTGATATTGCCACTGCAGAAAAAAAAAGTTTTTTAAATTCATGTTTGATATAACATAGACACAAAAATCCTCAACAATATATCAGCAAACATAATACAACAACACATCAAAAAGAATATACACCATTATCAAGTGGGATTCATCCCAGGTATGCAAAGATGGGTCAACATATGTGAATCAGTAAATGTGATACACCACATCAACAAAAGCAAGGACAAAAACCACATGATTATCTCAATGGATGCAAAAAAAGCACTTCACAAAATTCAGCATCCCTTCATGATGAAGACCCTCAACAAATTAGGTATAGAAGGAAAATATCTCAACACCATAAAAGTTGTATATGGCAAACCCACTGCCAAAATCATTCTGAATAGGAAAAAAACTGAAAGCTTTCCCTCTGAGAACAAGAACAAGACAAGGATGCCCATGCTTACCACTTTTATTCAACATACTTTTGGAAGTACTGGCCAAAGCAACAGGCAAAAGAAAGAAATAAAGAGCATTCAAATTGGAAAAGACAAATTCAAATTGTTACCACCCACAGATGACATGACCCTACATATAGAAAAATGCATAACCTCTACCAAATACCTCCTAGAGCTCATAAATAAATTCAGTAAAGTTGTAGGATACAAAATCAATACAAAAAATCAGTAGCATTCTTATACACAAACCTCAAACAGGCAGAAAAAGAAATCAAGAAAGCAAGCCCATTTACAATAGTCACCAAAAGAATAAACCACCTAGGAATTAATTTAACCAAAGAGGCAGAAGATTTCTACAATGAGAACCACAAAACACTGCTGAAAGAATTTAAAGAGGGCATCTTTAAATTTAAATTTAAAGATGGAAAGATATTTCATGTTCATGGACTGCAAGAAATACTGCCCAAAGTACGCTAACTAACCAAAGGAATATACAGATTCAATGCAATCCCCATCAAAATACCAATGACATTCTTCACAGAAATAGAAAAAAACAATCCTAAAATTCATATGGAACAAGAAAAGACCCTGAATAGCCAAAGCAATCCTGAGGGGGGGGGAGACAAACAGAAAAGACATGGAGGCATTACACTACCTGACTTCAAATTATACTACAAAGCTGTAGTAACCAAAACAGCATGGTACTGGCATAAAAACAGACACAAGGACCAGTGGAACAGAGTAGAGGACCCAGAAATCAATCCAGATTCTTACAGCAAACTGACCTTCAACAAAGGCAACAGGAACATACATTGGGGAAAGGACAGTCTCTTCAGTAAATGAAACTAGATATCTATGTGTAGAAGAATGGAATGATCCATACCTCTCAGCATATAACAAAATCAACTCAAAATGATTGGATATAAGATCTGAAACTTTAAAACTCCTAGAAGAAAATAGGGGAAACACTTCACGATGTAGGATTGGGCAAAGACTTTATTAATAAGACCCCCAAAGCACAAGAAACAAAAGAAAAAATAATAGGATTATAACAAACTAAAATGTTTCTGCACAGCAAAAGAAACAATTGACAGAGTGAGAAGACAACCTACAGAATGTAAGTATTTGAAAACTATACATCCAACAAGGAATTAATATCCAAAATAATCAAGGAATTCAAACATCACATTAAAGAAAAGCATAAATAAAAAATAATAATCCAATTAAAAATGGGCAAAGGAGTTGAATACACATTTTTCAAAATAAGACATGCAAATGGCCAACAGTCACATGAAAGAATGCTCAACATCACTAATCATCAGGGAAATGCAAATCAAAAGCACAATGAGATATCATCTCACCCCTGTTAGACTCTCTATTATCAAAAAGACTGAGGATAACAAATGCTGGTGAGGATGTTGAGAAAAGGGAACTCTTCTACACTTTTGGTGGGAGTGTAAATTAGTACAGTCATTATGGAAAACAGTATGGAGCCTTCTCAAACAACTACATGTGGAACTGCTACACGATCCAGCAATCCCATTTCTGGGTTTATACTCAAAGGAATGAAAATCATCATGTCACAGGGATACCTACACTCCCGTGTTCATCACAGCTCTGTTTACAATAGCCAAGCTATGGAACCAGCCTGAAGGCCCACTGACAGACATCTGGATAATGAAAATGTGGTATATATATATATATACACAATTGAATACTATTCAGCCATGAAAATAAATGAAGTTCTGCCATTTACTGCAACATGGACAAGCTTGCAGAAGATTATGTTAAGTGAAATAAGCCAGGCATAGAAAGGGAAATACTGAATGTCCTTACTCATAAGTGGGAGCTAAGGAAGGAAGGAAGGAAGGAAGGAAAGGAGGGAGGGAGGGAGGGACGGAGGGAGGGAGGGAGGGAGGAAGGAGAAGGAAGGAAGGAAGGAGAAAGAAAGAGACACAACAATAAATCATTGACTTTTCAGAAGGAGAGAACAGGCCTATAGTTACTAGAGGTGGGGAAGGCAGAGTGGGAAGGGGTTTAGGAAGTAACTGGTTACGGAACACAAAGAATAATTACAATTTTTGATGATGAACATGCTAATAATACTGATTTGATCATCAAATACTGTACATAAATACTGATAGTCAATCTATACCCCATCAATGTGCATAATCAATTATGTTTCAATTTTAAAAGTTTATTAAAAATAGTAAAACTTAAAAGAAAAAACAGCAAAATATCAGTTGATTAGCAAAAAATAAATAAAAAATTGGTGGTTGACAAAGTAATAAAATAAAAGACACTGGTAAATCATTTGTACCAATAACTTTATGTTTCTTTATTTTAGAATATATAAAAAATGAGATATATCCTCATTGGTTCTGTCTGATGTAATTATGTTGTTTTACCTAGTAGATCTAGGGGGCTCAAAATACTATCTAGGCTTTCAGTTTAGAAACTTTCTCTTAAGACTTTATAAATACAAATAACATGTTTTATATCCTCAATTTTAACTTTTATTTCATGATAAGGCACAGTATATGTTTAGTAATGTATTAGGAGGGAAAGGAGGAAAGGACCAGATTCCTCACGATTATAAGGTTGATTGCAATTACAAAAATATAAAATGTTAAAACATGCATCTTAGAGTTAATGAAATATGACCTTTTGTTTTAAATACACCTAATTCTAAAGCATGGGAAATTATACTTGGTACCTACATAAACAGTTTGCCTTATGCAGTTTTAACTATACTGAGTTGTTTTAAGAAATGGAAAATTTGGGTTTTCCTTTTTACGTAAGTACAGAGTGAACTCGAAATGTCACTGGATTTGCCATTTCTGAGCGTAATCAAAAGAGGATTTGCATGAACACACTTGCTACAAAATATCTCTAAAATTACCTTCTAATGAGAATAGGTTGGTATATATTTTACTGGATAGTAAATAGTATTGCAGGTATTTTTTTAAATGTTATACAAGACTAGCATACACTGAGAAAGAATACTCTGTTTTTTCACTTTAATGGGAGAAACAAATACAGAAAGATAAATCCCTTTCTGTACAAGATCAAGGTTACTAATGACAAAATTGATTTTTCCTCCTCCAATTAAGAAATTATGTAGTAAATTTAAATATCACATAAAGGAAGTGAATCAAAAGCAAATCTCTTTCTAAAGCTACACATATTAGACTTCAACAGTTCTAGGTCAAATTCTATAAAATAAGATAAAATAGTATTCAAATAACCAAGTGTTATGGACTGAATATTTGTGTTCTCCAAACTTCATATATTGAAATCCTAATCCCCACTGTAATTGTAGTTAGGCGTATTTAGGCCTTTGGGAGGTAATCAGGTTACGATGGTTGAATCCTCTCTCTCTCTCTCCCCACACACACACACCTTCTCGCTTCCACTCCCATGTGAGGATACAGGAAGATGGCGGCTGTCTTCAAGCCAGGAAGCAGGTTCTCACCAGACACCGGATGTGCTGATGCCCCGATCTTAAACTTCTCAGCCTCCAAAACTCTGACAAACAACATCTACCTTTTTTTCTCTCTCTTTCATTCCAGTTAAAAAATACCTTACTGAGACTCCTCAGTTTGGAGTCTAGTTTAGGCACAATAATACAAAGTATTAGGCTTTGTAATCAAGAACTGTCTCTATAAGTTACCCCCATCCACATTCCTGTTTCCTACATTCCATGCTTTTGGGGTCTTTTCAGAGATACAGTTGTTCAATATGATGCACAATTTTAAAATTATAGTATTTATATAGTTGTGTTTAATATTTTAAGAAATGTCTGCCAGGTTCACAATAACGTTTTAGTGACAGGAATTCTAAGCGCTGTCATAAAATCTGGCTAAAGAAGTCTGAAGGAAACTTAGGGTGTCTTTAAAGCACAATCCACAGGTGACCAGGGCATTTGTAAGAGCAAATTAACCCTGTGTCTCTATGAACAGTATAAAAAACAAATTGAGAGTTCTAACACAAATGTGAATAAATCACATTGTAATGTTATTGAGCAGATTTGTGATACTAAGCCATAATATGAAATTAAAATAGCATCATTTCTACAAGTTTCAAAGAGGATAGAGAATTTGGGGTGGTGGGTTCAGGGTTATATGCATTAAATATAAGGGCATTCAAGTCGTTTACGTTATGGGAGTGAAGGAGTTACAAGGTGCTAAGTTGAGTTAAATACAAGCAAGCTTAACATGACAGTGCTTGATACACTTTGTTTTTCTTTTTTCTTTGTTTTTCTTTACTTTAAAGGAAAAACACAGAATGAGTGAAACTGGAAATTTAATGACAAGTTCCAGAAGCTAGCATTATTTCAATTGATGAAAGAAGGAGGCAGAACACGCTATTGTTCTCAGAAGAAATTGAAATTCTATCATATCTGTATCATCTCTCCTGTGGCTTCCTCACTCCGTGAGTTTCAGTCCCCTGGTGTAGAAAATTATGCCTATTGTTTCAGATGTGCTTTTTAGCAAGATGTGTCAGTAAGCCCTATTTTATAGCCCTTAGTTAGACTTCTGAAACAGAGCTTATAATTTAATATATTTGAATACTAGTTCTGTCATTTACTACATGAAGTAATAACACTAAATATTTCTAATAAAAAATAAAACAAATTAGATATGTAAATCATATAAAGCTTTTTTATCTATGAACATTTACTGCTGCATATTTCCCTCAGTTATGTCTCTTTGCTCACGATATAAAGTTTTTTGAGAACTCAAGGTTATATACCCACACAATAAAATAAGAAAATGCTTCAAGTCACTTTGGAGTCCATGCTCACGGGAAATTTTGTTGGTGGTGTTTTTATACAAACTCTAGAAACATTTTTAAACTACCTTTAGAAAATTAGAGATTATTCCTTTATGATGTAATTTCTCCTTTAATAATGTAACGGGCTTGCGTATTAGTCTATATCTGTTGCTTATGACAAAATACCTGAAACTGGGCAATCTATAAAAAATCAAAATTTATTTCTTACAGTTTTGGAGGCTGGAAAGTCCACAGTTCAGGGGGCGCACCTGGTGAGGGCCTTCTTCTGGGTGGCAATGCAGAGTATCACATGGCGAGAATGGGCTGAGCAAAACGGAGCTAACCTTTTCACTTGCCCAGCTTAAAACCATCAAAAGCATGCTGATTACTCCATGACTGGATCAATTCATTCAGGAGGGCACAGACCTCACAATCTAAACATCTCTTAAAGGCCCCACCTTTCAAATACTATTATCAGATTTCCCACCCTCTTAGCACAATGGGGGCCAAGCTTCAGTAGGTTGGGGGGCACATTCAATCCACAGCGCTTTGCATGTAAAATGTATTGAAAACATGATGTTTAAGGAACAACATATTCCATTTAGTTTTAGTCATACTATTTCATTATAGCATACACTTGAGTGGGATGCACTCCTTTTGGCCTTCTAACTGTCTCCAACATCTTTGTGGAGATCTCATTCTACTCTGTGTTCCAGGCGTCATTACCCCATTACTTCCAGGTGTGTTTGTTTATTGGAGATCAGATGTGGGGAAAAGTGGGTGGTTGAGCATTTAGTCCCTGGAGTTCTTTCTTGCTGGGTTATGGCTGCACCCTCCTATGGGTCTTGCTAGATTGTTATAACTCACTTCACTTGCTCCTTCAGGTCTAGGGGTAATAGGTGCTTCCTGCTGCTGTGAGGCTAGGCCTATATTACCATTACTTATTGATTCTCCTTAACTTTACTTGCAACTTTGTAAACAGCCCCTTCATCAGACCTTCTTCAATTATCCATTTTGAGTATATCAATGGATAATTTTTATATTAGACAGAGTTGAACAGAGAATTTGCAGAAAAAAATCAGAATACAGCACAAAAAGATAAAAGATACAAAATATGAGAAAAGTATAATACATGTGAATATAAAGTACATCAAACATGTGCCTTATCAAAGATCCAAAAAGAGATAATAGAGAGATTTCAGAAAAGTCATATCAGAAAAGAGCTTAGCTGAAAATCTTTCAGAACTAATGAAAGACCTCAATTCACACATTCCAGAATCAAAAAATAAATATAAAATTAAAAATTCCAAGCAGTACAAATATAAAGAAATTCACACCCAGACACATTATGGTAAAACTTAAAACCACAAAGACAAAAATTACAATCTTAGGAACAGTCAAAAGAGTTAATACAGATTACCTTCGAAAAACAACAGACTGAGAACTGACTTCCCAACAGCAACAACCAAAGCCAGAAGGTAGAGAAGTGATCTTTTCTTCTATGCTTAAACAAATAAATACCAACCAATAAATTAATTCTGGCAAGGATAAGTTTCAAGAATACTCATACAGACCAAATAAAACTCCTTTTAGAAAATAAAATATAAATTATACTACAGGATTTAATTTTTTAATTATTTTTATATATTTACTTCCTTTTTTGTGGCTAGCTCATGAGGATTTTGAAAGGGTATCCTAACTGGATGATGTTAAGGGGCAAGAAAGACTGAGTGGCAAAGTAAGTGGTAAACTGGTAGTAAATCTAACTAATCATTAATTATGGAAACATAATAATGCGTGGTAGAAATAATTTTTTTAAAAGTGGAATTAAAAGGTATGGTAATAATAAATAGAAGTCACAAAGGGTGACTTGAAAAAGAAGACAGCCATATTAACTAAATTTAGAGTTTAACAAATTAAATATTCATACTGTAATTTCTTCAAAAGAAGTGCTGAGGAGGAAAGTGAAATGGTTAAAATAAACTGTTTATGTCCAAAAACATAAAAAATGAGAGAGGAAATAATGTAAAACAGATGTAACATATAGAAACATGAAGCATGATAGATCCATTTCTATAGGAAAAGACAGCAATCATCAGATTAGAACTTTAAATAACACAATTATAAAAAATAAAACATTATTTTATTTCTAAGAAAAATATGTGAAACATAAGGAGGTATAAAGTTTGGAAGAAATAATGGCAAAGTATTTCATGCAGAACCACAGGGAAATATTGTGGAAGTTTCTTCATTTATTCCGACAATGATCCTGGGAGGTGTATCACTATAAGCACAGTTCTGTAGATGTAGTTAGAGGAAAGAAATACTTCTTGTAGGATATTCATTTTATAGCATATCAGTGGACCAAGAGTAATGGATTAAGGGGAATATAAATCTATCCTTACTCAATTAACCAGAACTACTGAATTGGCTTGAAGTAGGTTGAATGGTTGGAAACTACATAGCAGTAGTGATTTAATATGAAGAATTTCAAATACTTTCAAAATCTGACTGTGGAATAAAAAAACTCTGGGAATAATGAGATCCTCATTAATAGATGTCTTATTTGGGAGAATAATCAAAGGTTATTTTATATTTTGGCAGTTATGTGAGCAATCAGGTTGACGGTTGTGCACACAACCGTCTAAGAAGACAGTCACATATCTGCAAATAAGACTGAAACAGCACCAAATAGACACCAGCCTATTATAATACATACCTGGATATATTTTTTAAATTGTACATATAAGGAGAACAAATACAAATGGGTTCTATAAGAAAAAATCCAGAAGAGAATACATTACTATATTCAGAGAATCACAATAACTTTGAGAGAAAATTATTAATTGAATGCTCATGAAGAATGTTTTAGAAAATTATTTAGTATTTCTGTTAGGTTCCAAAAAGTTAAAAACTTTACAACATTGTTGTTTGCATTATATAAAAATTGCATTTTTTGTGTATTATATAATACATGTGAGAGTAATGTGCATAAATATCACTGGGGATAATTTTCATATTATTCATGCAAAAATTGAACTCATTGGTTCTCTGCAGAACTATAATAAATAGACCTATCTTTCTATCTTTCTACCTATGTATTTCTCCATCATCTGTATTATTCACTACACATAGCTCTTATCCCTCATCCCTAATGCATGGCAACTAATTTATTTCATACAACCAAAATAGCATCTATATTGATAAAAGAATCTTCTGGAAACTCATTGGAAAACTTCCCTTTGAGTGGGGGAGCCATCAAGTTAATATGATTAGAATTTTTTGTGGAATTTCAGTCTCTAAGTTTCTGAGGATAGGAAAAATTTAAGATGACATCTATGTTAGGAATTGCAGGTCAAATTATATTATGATTTAAGGGTAATGAATTAGAAGGTAGGAAATGTGGGAATCCAGTGTGCTCCTGGACAGTGAGTGTAAAAGTAAACACTATACATTATTGGTAAAGGGCAAAGCAGGTTCTAGAACTGAATGGAAATTATAGAATCTATAGAACCCACTATTGAAGCTTTACTATTTATAATTATACTTGATAATTATGTTTTATATAATGTCAGTTTACAAGGTTAGATTAATATATTTTAAACAGCAGAAATAAATGTTAGAAAAGATCCAGGATATTAGGAAATATCTATCAACCTTATAGTTATTTTCTTCTTACTGCCTAAAAGAAAATTGGAGAAAGTAAACAATAGAGTTTTGATTGATGCAGAAGTTACCTTGCTTGTTTGATCTCATTTTTTATAGAAATCTTTTAAACAGAGACAATTTCTACCACCTGTTCAGATTAGATATCTTTTTGAAAAGGAAAATAAATCACATGATAACCACAGCATATCTCCATAAAAGCAGTTATTGAACAAGTTGAGGGTAGTTCTCCAATCTGTACATTTCTTAGAAAAAGGCTGACAAACTTCAGCTGTCATCTAAATTTTATTCTCTAACTTATATGCTCAATCTTTGTCATCTTCTCCAAAGCAGCTTTTTCTCAATACATAACCAAAAGAAGGACTGAAAAGGAAAATGTTTTCTCAGAAAAGGCACCACTGATTAGGGGTACTGAGATTAAGAGCATTTAATTTCAAATTACCCTGCTACAAATGGAAGATGAAATCACAAATATTAAGGTTCTTCACTGAAGAATTACACTAACTCTTCCACTATTTATCTGTCTTACAACTTGTCTCTTCTTATCTCAGGTCAAACCTGGAGAAAGAGCAAGCTGCAGTGATAGAGAAATCAACTCCCTTCTAGAATCCAGAGTTGTAAGAGCTGTTCTAATTCTTGAATTCTGATTCTAAGTCTTATTAAACTCAAGCTTTGAGAACAGTGTACTCTTTTTAATCTTAGAAATTTTAGCACCTAACAAGCACCTAACAACCCAGAGCACTGATTGAAACACAATTGTTTTGGCTAAATTTACAAATCCTTGAAAAGTGTGGAATAATAGATTCACAACTAAATAATTTGTTTACCTTGCATTGTTTCCTAATATATTCTCCTATGGTGCTTTGCAAACTATCAGCTTGATTCATGTTAAAGATTACACTTGCATGCCGAAACAGAATATGCTCAAAGGTCTTGTGACCAGAAATTTGTGTCATGAGAATTTGACAGGTCGGCATATACTTTCTAAATTGAAAAAGATGCACTAGAAACGATGTTTTTTTCATTCAGTTTTGCTCACACTAGGGTTCTAGTTAGAAATTATTTTTATTGGGAGGTTAACAGTAAACATTTTTGCAGAGGGGAAGCTGAGGAGCAATTCAGTCCCAGCAAGGTCTATGTTAACCCTGCAGTGACCTCTGAAGCTACAATGACCCTTTAGAGTTGTCCAGATTTGGGTTGGGGCCTGGGCCTTTCTGTCCATGTATCAAAAAGTCATTGGATGCAGGCTGCCTTTGCAGAGGGGCTTGACCTTGGACTAGGTTGCTCACTTCAGTGGAGTCAAGCTCTCTGGAGAGTTGAAAACTGAGACCTTTCAGTCAAAAACCTTTCCAGCAGCTGGAGAATAAAATCTAGAGTCCTAATGGAGGATCTGTGTAGCATAAACAGCATGCACAACAAAAGAAATATCACTTTCTTTGAATTTAGCCAGGTTATTCATTAATGATTCTCTGATAGAAATGCTCACTTTTACTCTTCTACATTCTCTTTTCAACACAATCTAAAGTTATACAGGAACTTTCTACCATTTTCCTATTCCCTTCCTTCTCAGTGAGTCTGTCTTCTCATACTTTGAGAGTGTTTATTTGATGTTATCTTGTGTAGCAAATATTAGATGGAACCATTTGAAGATATATAGGGCAGATGAACTTTTTGCATTCTTTTTTTTTTAAAAGGGCTGTCATGTTTGGTACATGTTTTCTAGTTTTATGGTTCCTACACTGTGCTTTCTTTGTTCTAAATATTATCATAGGCATAAATCACTGCATCCTTAGTGTTTATTTTTTAACTGATGCTGTCATGCAGAAATGCATGCCATAATTCTTTCACAATATATTAGTTATTATTAGAATTTGAAATATTAAAAGTAACTATTTTTTGTGGCAGAACTAGGAGAGCCTACTTCATTATGTGCCTTAGATAGAAATACTTGTACGTTCTGTCTACCCATTAGCCAACGATAATCAGGACTGATGAACTTTCTTTTCGCAAACTCATGCCTTAGATTGTCTAAGAAAACACAGTATCCAGAATGTAATACAGCTCTCCACTTTTCATTCTACATATTCACTGATACCCTAAAAGAAACGAAAGTTTTATAATGGGAAGTCTTCAAATAGTAAATCTGAAAAATAAAAATATTAACTGAACTCTCATTTTATGTATTGTGTATGAGAACTTTAGAAATTTCTGAGTAATTTTTCCCAGAGAATTTTTGGTTGATCGTGACTATCATTAACAACATCATTATTAAAACTAAAACAATGTGTTTCAAACCACATTGCATGAAAATTTGCCTGGTTAAAAACTGATTTTAACAAATTTTAATACATATTTGCAAAACACTCATATCCATCTTCTATTACCATTTCTATCAGAGTAAGTTCAATCTCTTGCCACATTTAATGTCCTCTGGGCCAGATTAATCAATATCTGAGATCTCTAATTTATGTATGTGATCACATCATTCACACAGAAGGGAAATGTCTTATTCAAAGCACATCTCTATTTTGTACTCTTACAGTATAAATTACATGGCTTGTTTTTATGACCCATAAATGTATAGATTCCGGGTTTGTTTGCCATACACATTCTAGACAGACAAATAATACACTGTTAAAAGCATACTATAGATAAGGACTGTATCATTTTGGCCAGGAGGTCTGCAATTAGCATATTTCTAAGATTTGTCTGGGTGAATTTCCTTCTTTCATTCCTAGGGCAATCCACTGGTAAAGGAGGAGACTGGATTCCAAGCCAGCTGCTAACCATTTCTTTCTCATATTCTTATATTTCTACACATTAGATGATACAATTTGGAAGGCTTTCCTGATTCCAACATAATAAAGTAAATTACATCAAGATTTTTTTTCATGAAAAATATATGCTCCTTCTGGGTATTGTTTTTTATATCAAATTAGATGTATGAATCTTAATATATTATACTTGCATGCTACCTAATTATTCCAATATTATTAGTTGCATGCTAATTTTCAGTTAAAAATTCATTAATATAATTTTTACTTAATAAAAATATATAACATCTAGTACATATCCAGGATTACATTATTCTTTTACTTCTATAAAATCTCACATTCCTCAATTTATTAAATTCTTAATTTGTTTTAGTGAATAATAAAATGTTTTTTTTCTTATTTTGATGATATATTGTGGATTTTGTGGTTTCTACAGTTTCTTTTAATAGGATTTTATATTTTCTCAAATTTATCTTTAAAGAATACATGCCAATGTTGCTTGCTAGGATTTTTTTTTTAAATATTCCTCCTAACAATATTTCTTCTAATAATACAGCAATTGTAATAATATAAATCATTAACTTCTCTCTTCTATGGTGTAGTTATATCAATTTATTTTATTATTTTGTCCTTTTTAACTAGTTTCAAATATATTTCATATTTGATTTGAGCTTTAGGTCACAATTTTTTCTTCTTTATACAATTGGTATTTTCCTAAGATATTGACCCTGGCTCAATTATCTCTTTTATCTATTGTGTACAAATATCAGACCATTTAAGTAGCCAGAGTTGGGGTGGTCATCAGAGAATCTCCTCTCATCTCATGAATTTTATTCTCATCTCATGATGTTAGCTTTCATGCTTAACACCATAGGAGTAAAATAAGTGACAATTCAAGAAAACTTTGTTTTTATTTATGACCTTATAATTAGTTGAACATATTTATAAGCATTTTAACATAGCTATATTATTATGATCAAATCAAATTAATTATACTGCATATAATCAGATTACTTACACTGATACTCAAATTCCTATCTGTCCCCTATTAGAATAAGAAAAATGAAGGGGTGAAAGAAAAAAGAGAAAAGGACTAGGTTGTCAAATACATGTGAGGAGAGTACGGAAAACAACTGGAAATATTTAAGAAAAAATATGGTGAAGAGGTGAAAATATTGGGCAAGCATACTTTTAAATTAAAGGGTAAGAAAAATATTTTTACAGATTTCATGAAAATGACGAACTGTAACAATTTTCAGCTATTACAATGTTCATATTCCATGTTAGCTGCTGATCCCCAATATCTTTCAAAAAACTGAATAAAGAGTTAAATAGAATGATATTCTATAAGATGTATTTTTATTTTTCAGTTATTAAAGACATATTCTTGCCTTCAAACAACTGTAAAAGCCTTAAAATTTAAACTTGTTATTAAATATAAAAGAAGAATTATTTTTAATTCTTTTTTCAAAACAATCATTTGAATTCTTGAATTATAATAATTATCTTCACGAAGGAAATTCAGATTCCTTCCATCTGGAATTTATGTGGAAGATGGAAGGAAGATGCAATGAGCAATAAGAACCCTCCAAAATCTTTTTATTTACTTTTTCCTTTACTTATGGAAATTTTAAAAACAAACAGAATATGGAGAATAGTAAAATGATAGTTACATGCATATTACTTTGATTTGAGAATTATTAATAAAACCATTGCTTCGACTATTCTTCTTTAGAAAGTAATTTAAAATAAATTACAGGCATCATTACATCTCAACAATAAATATTTCACTATGAATCTCTAAAAGATAAAAACTCTTTTTATAACCGTGATGTGATTATCACACCTAAGCAAAGAAGCAATAATTCTCTAATTATTTCTAACCATATTCATATTTTCTCAATTTTCCCAATATCATGTACAGCTGATTAAATAGATCATTATCCATTCTTTTTTATTTTAATTTTTATTTATTATTAGCATATTCATTTTTACAAATCATGGTATTTCTTTATGCCCTTTGCCCAACCCATCACTTCCCAAACCCCCTGTATCCCTCCCCTGGATGTCTAGGCATATATATATCATGCTTTTGGTTGCCATGGCCTTAAGTCTCTTTTAAATTAAAAGTCTTCCCTTTGATGTGGAATTTTCTGTTGAAGAGGTATGACATTTGTTCTGTAGATTTTTCCAACCTTTTGAATTGATCTGGTTGTTTTCATATGGTGGCATTTGACTTTTCAATCATCTTTTGTTACCTGCAAAAATGGATTTTACATATAAAGGCTCAATTAGATTCAGGTTAAAATAATTTTGGCAAGATTTCTTAAGACAAGATGCTGTATACCTTAGATTGCATCACATCAGGAAGTCTGCCATGTTTTGTCCTACTATCACTGATGCTGAGATTTATCTGACTTAAAGTAGTTACAGTCATAACTCTCATTGCAAATTTATATTTCCTATTTCAACAGCAAGGATGAAAGTATGATAATAGGCACCAGGAGTTTGCCATCAACATTTTACTTAAAGGTTTTAGCATGCATTGAAGATCTTTCCCAGGTCAATATTTTAGTGGTTAAGAAAAATTGGAAAATTAGAGCACATTTGTCATTCTACTTATATTTATTTATGGTCATTCTTCATTAAACAAGAGTTTTGTCTTATTAACTGTATGATTTATAACCTTGAAAATATTTCCTGCAGTTTAGCCAGGATTAATGTGTAATTCTTTCTCTTCACCAATTTCCAGAGAATAAGAGGCATTTCTAATAATGGCAAAAAGGTATTTATTTTCATTGTTTGTTTTTAACTTTATCTTTTTGAATATTATGATAAACTCATAAATTATAATTTATTTATTGTGTTTTAAGCAACTGCAGCACTTCTCTATTTGATGTTGAAGTAATTCCAACATTGGTCTCTGAGAAGTTCAAGCTGGTTTCTATGTCTTTTTAGCACCTACATTACTGTTTGCTTGCTTTTTCTCACAGCAAGATGTTTCAGGCCCTTTCCATATTTTCCCTGTCCAGAACAGGAGTCTGCCAATTCTCCAAGAAGCCCTGATTCCTCTTAATAAAGAGTAGGATTTACTGGTACTTAGAGACCAGTGTGTGCTTGCCAATGGGTATAATTACTTCAAGACCCTTTTAGTAGTCCAACTAGACAATATCTAACTTATTTCCAGTTCAAAATTAGCATTACATGGTTTTAATTATTATTTTTATTGTATAAGTGTATCTATTTTATTTCACATAGAAATTTGATCCCTAAAAAATCAATATAATTATTTGCCTTTCATATGACATAGATAAAATAGTTTCAAAATGACCATAAAATATTACCATTCACATCAGCAAGATTACTGAAACATGAGATATTCTAGCATTTCCTTTTGTCACTAAGCACCATTTTTACTTATATTATCTTCTGTTTATTGAAAGAAGTTTTTAGACTTAGTCATACATTTTTAAAACAATTATCATTCACAAGTGAGCTTGTGTAAAACAGAAATGATACATGAAATAATTTAATTAAGCTATTTTAAAAACTTTTTATATTCATAGTCCTATTCTTCTGAATGATTTTTCAACTCAGGCATCAAAATCTGTGCTGTTCTACCCTATGCTTTTTTTTCTTTTTCAAAAAATAATTGGTAAAGCAGCATTTTTATAAACAATGTGATTATCTCTGGGTTTTTCCTCCAAGCTGCTGACACCTGTTTGAGCACATTATTGGTTAACTAAACTTAAAATTTCTACATCAGAATATTTTTGACAGATTGAGTTTTACAGTCTTAAAGATAGTTCTCATTAAGGTACAAATCAGTCATACCAGCCTGTTACTGCATGAAAAGTCTTCAACTATGTTAATATATTTGGCAATTCTTTAAAACATCCCTAGGAAAAAAACACATTAGAAACAGAGGAACATAGATAAAAAGTAAAATCAACTTCTCATCTCAAGTTTTGAAAACCAGAAGACAATAGAACTACATGTTTAAAGTGCAGAAACTACCAAGCCATATTCTATTCCAGCAGAAATATCTTTCAATGTCAGTGAAAAATACTTTTTGTAGACCAACCAAAGAAGAGAGAATTTGTTGCCAACAGACCTGGCATTTAAGAGAAATTAAAGAAAGCTCTTTAAATAGAAGCAAAACAATGCAAAAAAATATTTTCAGAAATGGTAAATATATGGAAGCATATATATATTACACTTGTTTTTTATTTATGAAACTAAGTAAAGATTGGCGTTTAAAAAAAGAGTAAAAGTAATTTTATTAATTTACTGATTGTAGTCTATAACATATCTAAAAATAAAGTGAATGAGATGGAAAAAATATATACTGTGTTTTCCACATTATATCTAAGAATGACTTGGAGACACACTATAAGATAAAGAGGTATATCATAAAACCCATATATTAATAAACAGATATATTAAAATATCAGGGTGAAAAAAGAAATACCATGTACACACAAGTGAGTAAAAAGCTACTATGCTATATTAATATCAACCAGAGTCAACTTTAAATCAAGGTATGTAACCAGGAGTAAAGATAGGCTTCTAATGTAAAAAAAAAAAAAAAAAAAAAAAAAAAAAATCAAGAAAACATACAACCCTGAATGTTTTTCCCCATAATTATATGTCTTCAAAGTATTTGAGCAAAAACTGACAGAATGAAAGTGATAAACAAATCCACAATCAAGGTTGGAGATTTTAACACTGCTCTCTTAGTCATTGATAGAACAAAATTCATAACCAAGAAATAAGAGAAGAATCAATTGGAGAACACAATGAAACATGAAAAAATAAAATATCCAGTATATGAAGGAGGAAATTTACAAAGAGATTAATAACTTAAAAAAGAATGTAATCATACTCCTAGAAATGAAGAATTATCTCAATGAAATAAAAAACAGAACAGAAGGCTTGAGCAGCAGGTTAGAGAAAGCAGAAGAAAGAATCTCCAAACTCAGAGATTACCTTTATAAAGTAATCCAGGCAGACAAGAAAAAGGAAAAAAGAATTTTTAAAAGTGAAGAAAAGTAAAGAACTTTTTTAAATGAAGAAAATTTAAGAGAGCTCAGAGACAACCTCAAGTGCACAAACATACAAATCATGCGTATTCCAGAAGGGGAGGAAAAAGGGAAAGGCTTTTCAACCCTATTCAAGGAAGTAATAACAGAAAACTTCTCAGGCATAGGGAGGGATGCAGGCCTTCAGATACAGAAAGCACAAAGCTCCCTAAACAGATCAATCCAAAATGGTCCTCTCCAAGACACACAGTAGTCAAACTGGCACAACTCAAAGACAAAGAGAGAATTCTAAAAGCAACAAGAGAAAAGCATCAAGTTATGTATAAGGGAACCCCCATCAGACTAACAGCAGACTTCTTAACAGAAACTCTACAGGTCAGAAGAAAATGAGATGATATATTCAAAAGACTAAACAACAACAACAAAAATGCCTACCAAGAATCCTATACCCAGCATGGTTATCCTTCAGAAATGAGGGAGAAATAGAGCATTTTCCTGACAGAAATTATGAAATTTCTCTACAACACAACAAGCTCTGCAAGAAATGTTCAAAGGTGTCCTGCATCCAGAATCTGAAAAGCAATAATTAATATCACAGATTCACAAGAAAGAGCAAAACCCACCTTGAAAAGCAAAATGCAAACAAGAAAGAGAAAGAAGCTAAATCATGTTACCTCAAAAATTTGACTAACATTGAAGAAGAAAAAATAAAAAGGGAAGAAAGGGACAAATGATGTTTGAAACATCTAAGCAATAAAGCAATATAATGACAGGAGTAAAGCTATATTTATCAATAACAACTGTAAATGTAAATGGATTAAACTCTCCATTCAAAAGACACAGACTGACTGAGTAGATTGAGAAGCTAGATCCAACTATATTCTGTCTTCAGTAGACCCACCTCCCCTACAAATACGAACACAGTCTAAAAGTGAAGGAATGGCAAAAGATATGTCATGCAAATGGAAACCAAAAACGAGCAGGCATAGCTATCCTTATAACAGATAAAATAGGCTTCAAACCAAACACCATGAAAAGAGACAAAGGCAGCCATTATACAACGATAAAGGGATCTATCCAGTTAGAGGACATAACAATCATAAATATGCATGCACCCAACAGTGGAGATCCTAGATACATAAAGCAAACACACTTAGACCTGAAAAAAGAGATAGACCCTAATATGATAATGGGTGACTTGAACAGCTGTCTTTCAGTATTAGACAGATCTTTCAGGCAAAAAACCAATAAAGAAACACAGGATTTAAACTACACCTTAGACCAATTAGACCTAGCAGATATCTACAGAACATTTCATCCAACAACTAGAGAATATACATTCTTCTCATCAACCACAATGGAACATTCTCCAGGATAGACCATATACTAGGTCACAAATCAAGTCTTAGCAAATTTTTAAAAATTGAAATCATCCCAAGTATCTTTTCAGACCATAATAGATTAAAATTGGAAATCAATAACAAGCAAAATTCCAGAAACTATACAAGTGCATTGAAATTTAACAACAGACTCCTGAATGAATCTATGAGTCCAAGAAGAAATTTAACAGGAAACCAAAAAATTTCTTGAAACTAATGAGAATGAAGATACATCATAACAAAAATGATGGGATACTGCAAAGGCAGTACTAAGAGGGAAGTTTATTGCAATAAATGCTTACATCAAAAGAATGGAAAGATTTCAAATAAATAACCTAACACTATGACTCAAAGACCTAGAAAAACAACAATAATCCAATCCCAAAAGTAGTAGACAGAAAGAAATAATCAAGATCAGGGCAGAACTAAACGAAATGGAGACCCCCAAAACAATATAAAAGATCAATGAAACAAAAAGTTGGGTTTTTTAAGAAGATAAATAAAGTAGACAAACCATTAGCTAGATTAACAGAAAAAGAAGAGAGAAAACCCAAATAACAGAAATTAGAAATGAAGGAGACATTACAACTGGTACCACAGAAATACAAAGAATCATTAGAAATTATTATAAAAAATTGTACAACAAATATGAAAACCAGGAGGAAATGGATAAATTTCTGGACACATAAAAACTACCAAGGCTGACCAAGAAGAAATGGAGAAACTGAACAGACCGATAACAAGCAAAGAGATTGAAGCAGTAATCAGAAATCTTCCAACAAAGAAAAGTCCAGGACCAGATGGCTTTATAGCTGAATTCTATCAAACCTTTAAAGAATTAATACCAATTCTCTTCAAACTTTTCCAAAAAATTGAAACAGAAGCAATTCCGCCAAACTCATTCTATGAGGGCAGCATCACCCTAATACCAAAACTAGGTAAAGATACAACAAAAAAAAGAAAACTACAGGCCAATATCCCTGATGAACATAGATGCAAAAATCCTCAGAGTACTAGCAATCAGATTACAGCAACACATCAAAACTATTATACACCATGATCAAGTGGGATTCATTCCACGGATGTAAGGTTGGTTCAACATACACAAGTCAATAAATGTGATATACCACATCAACAAAATCAAGGACAAAAACCATATGATAATCTCAATTGATGCAGAAAAGGCATTCAACAAAATTCAATATCGTTTCATGATTAAGACTTGAAGCAAATTAGATATAGAAGGAAATTATCTCAATACAATAAAAGACACTTATGATGAACCAATAGCCAATATCATCTTGAATGTGGAAAAACTGAAAAAAAGGCTTTCAGCTTTTCCCTTAAGAACAGGAACAAGACAAGCATGCCAACTCTCACCACTCCTATTTAACATATTATTGGAAGTACTAGCCCAAGCAATCATGCAAGAGAAAGAAAGAAAAAGTATCCAGATTAGAGAGGATGAAGTCAAACTGTCCTTGTTTGCTGATTACATGATCTTATATAAAGAAAATCCTGTAGACTCTACCAAAAACCTCTTACAGCTGATTGACAATTTTAGTAATGTTGCAGGATACAAAATCAAAACCCAAAAATCAATAGCATTTTTATATTCCAATAACAAACTAGCAGAAAATGAAATCAAGAATGCAAGCCCATTTACAATAGTTGCCAAAAAATAATATATAATATACTTAGGTATTAATCTAACCAAGGAGGTGAAAGA
The DNA here is from genome assembly GCF_027409185.1 of Cynocephalus volans. Lineage (NCBI taxonomy): Eukaryota > Metazoa > Chordata > Mammalia > Dermoptera > Cynocephalidae > Cynocephalus > Cynocephalus volans. The sequence continues at coordinate 106,664,196 of NC_084461.1, forward strand.
TGACTACAATGAGAACTACAAAATACTATGGAAAGAAATTAAAGAGGACACAAAAAGGTGGAAAGACATACAGTGCTCTTGGAAGAGAAGAATTAACTTCATGAAAATGCCCATTCTACCCAAAGCAATCTATATATTCAATGTAATCCCCATCAAAATACCAATGATATTCTTCACAGAAATAGAAAAAGCAATCCTAACATTCATATGGAACAAAAAAAAGTGCCCAAATAGCCAAAGCAATCCTGAGCAGAAAAAGTAAAGTTGGAGGCATAACACTACCCACCTTCAAATTATATTACAAAGCTATTGTAACCAAAACGGTGTGGTACTGGCATAAAAACAGCCACTCAGATCAGTGGAACAGAATAGAAAACCTGGAAATCAACCCACTTACTTAACAGCCAACTGGCCTTTGACAAAGGTGGCAAGAACATACATTGGGGAAAAGACAGTCTGTTCAGTATGTGGTGCTGGGAAAACTGGACATCCGTATGTAGAAAAATGAAACTGGACCTGTACCTCTCACCATATACCAAAATCAACCCAAAATGGATTAAAGATTTAAATAAAAGACCTGAAACCATAAAATCACTTAAGGAAAATATAGAGAAAACACTACAGGTAATAGGACTGGGCAAAGACTTGATGAATAAGACCACAAATGCACAAGCAAGAACAACAAGAAATAAATAAATGGGATTATATAAAACTAAAAAGCGTCTGCACAGCAAATGAAGCAATCAACATAGTGGAAAGACAACTTATGGAATGGGAGAAAATATTGGCAAACAATACATATGATAAAAGATTAATATCCAGAATATACAAAGAACTCAAACAACTATATAGTAAAAAATTAAATAATCCAATCAAAAAATGGGCAAAGGATTTGAGTAGACATTTTTCAAAGGAAGACATACAAATGGCCACAGGTACATGAAAAAATGTTCAGCATCACCACTCATCAGATAACTGCAAATCAAACCACATTGCATATCAGTTACACTGGCATTAAAAAGACTGAGAATAACAAATGCTGGCAATCATGTGGGGAAAAGGGAACTCTTCTACACTGTTGGTGGGACTGTAAACTAGCACAGCCATTATGGAAAACAGTATGGAGTTTTCTCAAACAGCTACAGATAGAGCTAACTTATGATCCAGCAATACCACTACTGAGTATATATTCAAAGGAATGGAAATCATCATGTTGAAGAGATACCTGCACTCCCATGTTCATTGCAGCTCTCTTTACAATTGGCAAAATATGGAGCTGACCTAAAGTGTCCATCAACAGATGACTGATAAAGAAAATATGGTAGATATATACAACAGAATACTACTCAGCCTTAAAAAAGAGTGAAATTCAGCCATTTGCAACAACATGGATGAGTCTGGAGAATATTATGTTAAGTAGAATAAGCCACACAAAGGAACAGAAATGCCATATGCTCTTACTCATAGCTAGATTCTAGGAAAGGAGGGAGGGAGGTGGAGAGGGAAGGAGGGAAGAAGGAAGGAATGAAGGAAAGAAACAAAGAAAAGACCACAATACATTGAACTTTCAGAAGGAGAGAACAAACCTAAGGATATGAGAGATGGGGGGTTGGAAAGTGATAGGTTGGTTAAAGGGCATAAAGAAATATCACAATTTTTAAGAATGAATATGCTAATAAAAAATTAAAGTATTTAATAAAAATAAACAAATTTTATGTATTCAAATCCCAACATCTCTGTTATTGCTACTTATGTTTCTACCAATTGATTTTTCTCCTATGGGTCAAATTTTCCTATGCCTTAACATTTCTAGTAATTTTCTTTTTTTTTTTTTTGGATGCTGAACTCAATGGTGTTACATTATTTTATGTCCGGATTTCGTTGTCTTATTTTAAAGAGTGTGGTCTCTGTCCGGCAGTAGTTATAAAATTGCTGATACTTTTGAGAATCATTTTGAGGCTTTATTAAGGGAGAGTTAAGAATAGCCTACTCATTTTTTAAGTTTAACTCCATTACTAAGATGTAATCCTTCTGGGGTCATAACTGAGTGTTTAACAAGGTCTCTCACCCTGACTAATAGAAATTCAAACAACTGCCATCCTTGTGAGAACTCTGGTAATTATTTAGCTTCCAGTTTCCAAGAAAATTTTCTTTACAGAAAAGTTACTCTTTGCCTGGACTCTTAGAGTTTTACCATATGAATGTGAATACTGGTATTCTGAAAGAGATTGAAAGGAAATTTTACACAGATTTCTGGAACTCTTTTTCTATGTAATTCATTTCTCACAATTCTGATCTACAAATTCCAGCGACCTCAGGCTCACCAAACTCAAATCTCTTGGGTTTTGTTTGAGTTTTCTCTCATGTTTCATTGCCCAGAAATTGCCTGTAGGCAAAAATCCACAGCAATTATAAGGCCAAACTTACCTTTTCCCCCTTTCCACAGAGATACTCCTGTTTTACCTCACGCCCAATACCTAAAAAGTTTACTTTACATATTTTGTGCAGTTTTCACATTATCTATGGTAGAATGGTAATTCTGGACACGTTGTCCCCAAATTCCTTGAAGCAGAACTAACTCTAATTACCTTCTTTCATTTCTTAGCAGCACATGTCTCTTGATTGTCTATTGCTCTACACTATTTAAAATTCAGCAATAAGCCCTAGGACAAAAACCTGGTAGAAAAGCTAATTGACTTCTATAAGATTTTGTCTTCCCTGGAATTTTGCTCCATTTTGGGTTGTGTGTACACACACAAACACACACACACACACACACACACACACACACACACACACACACACACACACACTTATGTTTCTACCAATTGAAAATGATATATATCATTTTCTTTGTTAATATATGAATGTATTTTTTCTGAACTACCTGCCAAGAAGAGGGTTGGGGAGTAGTTTTACATGACTTTATGTGTTTCATTAAATAACTTTTTTTTTCTGTTCCTACAGAACAATGATACACTAAACCTCATTTTTTGTTGTTAGCTTTCTCTGTTTTATTTTTTAAAAGTTTTTTTAGCCTTAGCCATTTTCTTCCATTCCTTTAACATCAGTTGATTTCTCCAAGGAAATCCACTCCGCCATGTGTTTTCCTTTGAATTCATCTGTTGCAATGGCTCTGAAATGTGCTTTCTCAGAGACAGGCTTAGCAATTCCCATTCCAGATAAGGCCTTCTGGGAATAAATCTTTGCTGAAGTTATCTGGTCTTCTATAACTAAGGGATTATAGGCTAAATGGTTGTGTCCCCCCAAAATTCATATGTTGAAATTCTAAATCCCCAGGAGATGATATTTAGGAGGTGGAGCCTTTGGGAGGTTATTAGGTCATAAGCACAGAGCCCTCCTGAATGAGATCTGAACCATTATATGAGAGGCCCCACAGAGCTTCCTCACCCCTTGTGCCATATGAGAAGACTGCCAGTCTATGAACCAGCAGCAGGCCCTCACAAGACACCAAATCTACTGGTACCTCGATCCTATACTTTCCAGTTCCCAGAACTGTGAGAAATAAATTTCTGTTGTTTATAAGCTACCCATTCTCCGGTATTCTGTTATAATGGCCTGGAGGACTAGCACATAAGGTCTTGTTGCAATCTCTATTCTTCTCTGCATAGTTCATCAGACTCATAGTTCCTCTGTGGGTATTGGTCCTGCCGAGAGTAGGTATTTATTTTTTCCTTTAGATGTAAATTGAGGTTTATAGTTTTCCTTACCATTTATTTTCTCTGTACAGATAGGTTATGTTTATTTTCATCTCTTTCTTATAGTGTGAATTTTACATTGTGGAGATAATTTGATATAGGCAAATGTCTTCATTCTAGGGCAAGCCAGAAGATCTACCCCATAAAATCTAATGTGGTCACAGAGAATAGACTTCAGTGAAAGTAGCCAGATACTAAGAGTCAATATACTATATAGATATCACCCATGTTTGAGTCTGCCTGATTGGGTGGGGTAGAGGAAAGAGCTTATCAGAGAAAACTGATAGATTTTCCTATTGGCATACAATAATATAGAGTATTGTATAGTTTCACTATAAGTTTGGGCCATATATCTATTTGCAGTTGGTACCTAAGCAGTACTTAGAGATTTTCCAGTAAGGGGACTGATAGTAGACAGGTTGAGTATCAGTACATCCTTACAGGGATCTGATGTTAGGTGTAAGTCTTGGAAGAAAATTGCAGTGAGTTCCTTGGAAGAACAGGGCATAGTGGTCAATGGAGAAGTTTAGTTTTGTGCAATAAATGATGATAGAAAATTGAGGAAATAGAGGGAATAAATATTTGTCAAAAGTCTTCTACATGTTTAGTACAATACCAAAAGAAATTGGGATAGAACATACTTTTAAACTTTTCCTTGGTACCCTGGATACTAGCTCTGCTTAAAAAAGCACCTTAATTCTGACAATATTAGGCAATGGGGCTGAAGATCCTCATATATACATATACATATACATTTTCTACCATTACCTCTAAAAGTTGGGCAATCCTGATCAGAAAAAGAAAAATATTATTATTTCTATTAATGTAACACCACTAATTATTAGGCATTTACATCTCCATAATGTTATAATTGTTCTAACATTATACTCATTTACATTCAAAAAAGCATGTACCATAAATGTAATTTACTCAATATCAAATGACTAATAAATGCTCAAATCCATGTGACTCCAAAGCTAATGCCCTTAATTTCTACAATTGAGTTCCACCAGGCAGACTGTGGCAATTGTATTGTAGGTCTAAGAGCCAGTAATGTGGAATTATCAAGGTGAAAAAAAATTTCTGAGTGGGGCTAGTCATCTTCCTTTCAAAGAAGTTTTTTCTTAAATGGTGGTATGGACCGTGATGGTGACATTGCACATATTTGCTGCCAATATAGAAATAATCATGGAGAATGAGTGGTAAAAATCAAAAGGGAAATATGCTAACCCAGGAAAAGTCAGAGTTTGGCAGAAATAAGATCACCAGAAAAGCGGAAATCCTAATTGAATAGTTCACCTATAAATGTATCTTTTCATTAAAGTAGAGATAAACGCAATAGCAATATATCTCAATATGCAATATATCCTTTCAGCTTCCAGTTTTATAACCAAATAGTTTGTATCTTTTAATATACTAAAGAATTAACCACACTCTTCCTGCTTCCGACCATTTCTGGAGCTTAAATTCTGGTACCATGTGGCTTCACAGGTAATAGTCTCATTGCAGTGTATGTGATATTTTCATAAGGTACTGTTATTTGGTAATAAAATTAAATTAAGTTATTTTAGTTGGAAGATGGCTATTGAGAGCTAATACTGTCTTTAAAATGTCCTCATCTTTCCTTCAATTCTAGTTCAACTAAGCTAAGGAAAGTTGGAGCAGTGACCACAATAAATGTAAAATAATGTGGTCATTAAATTAAAATAATGCACAAGCTATAGATATAACTGTAAATATTACTGTCAATAAAATAATACTACTTTTTCAAGGTCTACATATATGTTTCTGTATAGAAACTACGTTTATTTCTCTATAACAAAACTGAGTACAACTTCCGACTAATGCACTTTATAAAAATTTTAAAAAACATAGCTATGGCGAATGTGACAAAAATAAATATGTAAATAAGGCAATTTTATCTTTTCTGAACTGATAATCTCAAACATCTATTGTATGTCATAATAGGATCCCTTAGTTAATAGCAGTATAATGCAGGTTTAATGAATGCCATTTTTCAGACATTTGTATTTTTAATTGCTTTCTTTTCAGCTTCATTAACAAAATGGCAACTCTTCAGTCATTCCAATTTTAAGCAAAAAACACTTCTATAACTATTTTTGATGGTGTTTCAAGAAAATGTGCTATTAAAGACATCATACAAATTGAGGCATTTATACTCAGTACCACACGTCAGAGTTCGCTCTTCTGATGATTCTTTGCCTGTAATCTAATAAAATTGACATATTTTTTACTCTAGAAACCACACTTCCATAGTTTCATTTCCAGATATCATGTCTATATGGTACCTTACCCATCCCCCTGCCCATACTGTAGGCATTATTGAGAAGGGTCATGAGAATCAGAAAGAAAAATGTCAAAGACACCCATGCTCTTGGCCCATGAGCTATAAGAACCATGTTTAACTGGTGATAACTATTTTCTGTAGCCCCATGTAAGATGTGCTCTGTACACAGAAGAAAGCAGAGTTAAGAGGGATTTTTATGAAATAGGACTATGACTACATTATTGGGTTCCTTAACTCTGTCATACATTAATCTCTGTACTTCTCATTGAAATAAGTTATTACATTGTTTATTTTGCTCACACTATCATGAGTTAGCTTTCAGACACAGGGATCCAAAAGCATTCTCACTAATCCAATGACTTCAGTGAAGTATCTCAGCTCAAGAAGTCATAATGAACAGCAATAGCATCACTGACTAATAGGCTCAAAGTGCCAAGGTTGGATGGAAAGGCTCTTGCAGGTGAGTACACACCACAGATTCTTCAGGAAGCAATAAAATGATAGAAATTTGTTAAACCATATATTGTGATTCCTCTGCTTTTTCTTGATTATACAGCATTCCTAGATGGATCCTACTAAATAAAATTCACTAATAGACTGGCTGATTCATTCAAAAGTGTAGAGCATTAGAAATCTTGATTCTCATTTGATTTTTAGAATAGGGTTTTTAGGTACTGCATGTATGAGGCAATAGTATCCAGCCAGGGGCAAAAGCCCAAGGTAGAGAGGCAACAGCCCATCTAATCAACTCTAATCACTGCTTAGGTATGGGATTGTATGCTTTAATCATTTTAGAACTAACAGGTGGTTGTCATACCAATCCTATTAAGAGATTTTAAAGAATTGTGGAAGGGAAAAATGTGAAAAAAACTTTGCTAAGGGCAAGCTGTCGGCGGAAATTTTAGAGACAATTATACTTAGATTTAATCATAAGAATGTAACTTTTGCTTAAGTCATTTGAAGAGAGGTTATATTTTAGATAATGATTGCAGTTTGACCAACTAGTTTCCATTGTTTAAGCTATACTTAGCCATAGATAACTTTTGTCACACTGCCCATGTCTTTGTGTCCTTTTGAAATGATTGGATCAACTGATTTTTCTTGTGACACTTCCTTGTCTTTACAATAAAAAACAGAAGCTAACTTGAACCAGGCCTGTACCCAGTTTTCTCCTTCTAACAGAGGAGTTGCTGAGATGCAGTCCCTGTAGGCTTCTCATTGCACTCATGCTGCTGTGAGTAATCCTTTTTTTCATCTCAGTTACACAGTGAGAAGTGTAACAAAAAGAGTATGTGATAAAAAGACAATTAGTAGTTTGTTTATGTTTTCTAGCTCATTCCTCCCAAATGGATACATAAGTTTAGGATCCCAGAGGCAATTGAAAATGTTAAAAAATAACTCCCTGTTAGCCATCCAAAATTTCTTTATAAGCTTCTGCTACATCTTTCAACTAAGGAAGGTGTAATCCTGAAAAGGCAAAAATGACTTTTCAGAATAGGGCAGGCATGAACCAAATTGCCATAAATCTATGTGAGAAAATCAGAGAGAAAAGGAAGAAAAAAAATCTTAAAGTTAGGATCTGTAAATTCAATGAATGTTACAGAAGATAGAAAATAATTCAATCCAAGAGAAACTGAAAAACATTTGAGACAATGTGACTATAGCAAATATAACAACAACAACAACAACAAATATATATATATATATAAAGCAATTTTATCTTCTCCAAACTGATAATCTTAAACATCTATTATATGAAATAATAGGATCTTATTTCTAGTAAGTAGTATGGACATCTTAATGGAATATTTAGCATTTGTGTATATAATACAACTTAAATTAACCCATCATATATCATTATAAACAATTGAAATCTTTTTGAGGTGGTGGAAATAAAAGTATAACAAATGCAGCAAAATGTTAGAAAGTGAACTGTTGCATAGATGTGTTGCCCAGTATTTACTTGCTCATTTAAAACTGCTTTCTCACTTTTTTATTCCAAATATTATACAGTCTTTTTGTAACAGTGAATTTAATTGTATAATTCAAATATAGTCATGTGCTGCATAACAATGTTTTGGTCAGTGGTCGACTGTGTATTCAATGGTTGTTTAATAAGATGATAATGGAGCTGAAAATTTTTTCTTTTGACTTTGTACCCATCATATCATTGTAGTGCAGCACATTATTTGTGTATTCATGGTGATGCTGGTGCAAACACACCCACTGTGCTTCCTGTCATGTAAAAGTATAATACATAAAATTATTGTAGGTACAGATGTAACGCTTTATAATTATTATAAAATACTATGTTATTGGTTTATGTATTTACTGTATTATAGTTTTTGTCAATGTTTTAGAGTGTACTCCTTCTACTTAAAAAAAAATTGACTGTAAAACAGTATGCCACGTTATGCCAGCAGTAGCCTCATATACTTCATGTTTACCATGTCTCTTGATTGCATTGTTTTCTCTTGTGTTTGATTTAATCCCATGGTGTTTTGTTCATCATGGCACTTAAGCATACAAAATCCATGGCTAATGTTGCTAGTAAGAGGCCACATCAAGTGATTGTGTAGTAGTCTACACCATCTAAGTTTTATGGACATACACTGTATGATGTTTGAACAACAAAATTGCCTAGCAATACATTTCTCAGAATATATCCCAGTCATTAAGTATGACTTTATAAATAAAACATGGTAAATTTATAATAATGTGTGGCAGCATATCTATGTTTTCCCTCACATTTTCCAAGAGGCTACACCTACTTAAACCGAGCCTACACCTTTTGTTCTGTTGGATATCTGCCTTTGGTGCCTACCTCCCCTGAGACATTACTAACCAGTGGGGATCTGTATTAGTGTGCTTGGACTCCTATGACAAAATGTTTTAGCCTGGATAACTTGAACAAAGAAATTTTTTTTCACAACTCTGGAAGCTGGGAAGCCCAAGATTTAGATGCCGGCTGATTCAGTTTCTGGTGAGGGCTCTCTTTCTGTCTTGCAGATAGTTGCCTTTTTGCTGTGTTCTTACATGGCAGAGAAAGAGAAAGAGCTCTCTGGTACCTGTTCTTATAAGGACACTAATCCTATACTATCAGGACACCACCACTGACCTTAATTGCCTTCTTGAAGGCTCTCCTTCTAAATAATATAGTCACATTGGGATTTAGGGCTTCAACATATGAATTTTAGGGGGACCCAATTCATTCCACTGCAGACACCCACCAGATATTTATGCAGCAACCAAGAGGAAATAAAGAGCCTTTTGCAAGAGCCTCAATAGTCTTTATGTTTCCTTTTGTCAGTCTCTCCATATCAGTCACCACTCATGTCACTGACTTTCTGTATTTCTGTCTATATGTTTCTTAGTATTTCTGCCTTCTTTTTCCTTCTTTACTACTTTTCTGTAATCCCAAGTACAGTAGCTAATTTTCATGGTATGTAATAAAGTATTGTGTAAGCAAGAGGGAACTGAGATAAAGGGAATTTAAAGAGTTTGCCCATGATTATGAAACCTGTAAATGGTAGTAGCAAGGACCAAGGCAACTTTACATGCCTTTCATGCCAAAGCTAATGAAATTTAGGATGAAAGGTGCTCTACAACTTAAAAAAGAAAAATACAGAAAATTATTCACTACACAATAGTACCATTAAATTGTCATCACATTAATGACAAAGATTCTTTTAAAAACAGGTTCTCTAACAGCACTTCATTTCCTGCCACTCACAGTCTTAAGACACATTAAAAGCAAATTGGAAAGAGAGCAGTGCCCAGTGTCTTAGGCAGGAGCCAAGGGCAATCCCCTCCACTTGGAATCAGGCAAGGGATGACCAATGACCAGGTCCTAGGTGGGGGCCGAGTGCAGTACCCCCAACCTGGAAGCAGACTGAAAACACCACTTTCATGTGGATGGCCTACCATAGGCAGCACCACAGCCACAGCTGCCACAAAAGCAGCCTGACTCCACAGCAGTAGCTACAGCCCCTGTGCAGGAGTCCTGCCAGAGACCCAGTTGCATTGACACAAGGAGAGTCACTAGTGGAGAGTGGAACAAAAGAGGATGTCTCTCTCCTCAATCCCACTTCAGAGTAATAGAAGAAGCAACTGCTCTACCAGATGCTCAGACATCAACACAGAGATACTAGAAATACAAAACCCTTGAAAATATGACACAATCAAAAGAATACAGTAATTCTCAAATAATTTTCCTATAGAGCAGGAAACCCTCGAAATGACTGAAAAGGAATTCCAAGCATCAATCTTAAGGAAACTGACTGAGATAAGAGAAGACTCAGGTAGACAACATAATGAGATGAGAAAAAAATCCAAAATATGAAGGAGGAAATTTATGAAGCGATTAATACCTTAAAAAAGAATGTAACAGAACTTATGGAACTGAATAATTCACTCAATGAAATAAAAAACACAACTCAGAGCTTAAGCAGCAGGCTAGAACAAGCAGAAAAAAGAATTTCTGATCTTGAAGATAGTCTCTTCAAAATAACCCAGGCAGACAAAAAAAAAAAAAAAAAAAAACGGAAAAAGAATTTTAAAAAATGAAGAAAATCTAAGAGAGCGAGCAGAAAACCTTAAGCACACAAACATTCAAATCATGGGTATACCAGAATGGAAGGAGAAAGAAAAGGCATGGAAAACCTATTCAATGACATAATACTAGAAAACTTCCTAAGTTTAGGGGAGAAACATGGACATTCAGATCCAGAAGGCTCAAAGATCCCCGAACAGATCCAACCCAAAAAAATCCTCTCAGACACATTATAGTCCAACTGGCAAAGCTCATAGACAAAGAGAGAATCTTAAAAGAAGCAAGAGAAAAGCATCAAGTTACCAATAAAGGAGCCCCTATCAGACTAACAGAAGACTTCTTAATAGAAATTCTACAGGCTAGAAGAGAATGGGATGAAATTTTGAAAATGCTACAAGAAAAAAAAAAAAAAAAAAAAAAAAAACAGCCAGCCAAGAACACTATATCCAGCAAGGCTATCCTTCAAAATGAAGGAAAAATAATGTATTTTCTAGACAAACAAAGACTGTGGGAGTTCACCACTACGCGACCAGCCCTACAAGAAATACTCAAGGAAGTCCTGCATCTGTAATCTAGAAAATGATACCATGAATGCACAAGAAAGAACAAAAATGCAAATGAGAAAGAGAAAGAAACTAAACTTTACCACCACAAAAAACAATAATGACAATGCAATCATGTTCCTGTTTTATTTTGGATTTTAATAATTTTGGTCTTCTCTCTTATTTTCTTGGTCAGTCTAGATAAAGGTTTGCAAATTTTGTTGATCTTTTTAAAGAATCAATTTCTGGTTTTGTTGATTTTCTCTATTGTTTGTTTTTTAATTTCCTGTTCCACATATTTCTGTTGTAACTTTGTTATATTCTACTTATATCTGCTTTTGATTTAGCTTGCTTTTCCTTTTCTATTTTCTTATGATAGAAATTTGTATTATTGATTTAGGATTTTTTTATTTTTAATTAGATGTTTACAAGTATAAATTTTCCTCTAAGCACTGTATGAGCCCTGCATCCTATAAATTTTGATATGTTGCACTTTGACTTTTATCTCAAAGTACTCTAATTTCTCTTGATTTTTCTTTTTACCCATTGTTTATTTAGAAGAGTGTTGTTTAATTTCCACACATTTGTGAGTTTTCTATATTTCCTTCTGTTATTCTGGTGAGAGACCCTATTTTCTATGATCTTACTCTTTTTAAATGCATTGACTTGTTTTGTGGCCCCAACAAACAAACAAAAAACAAACAAATATAACACTACATTTTACATTTTGTAATGATGAATATGCCAATGAATATGCCAAGTATCCTGATCAGATCATCACATATTGTACACAAATACTGGTAGTCAACTCTGTAGCCCACAAACATGTATAACCAATTATGTTTAGATTTAAAAAGTTTTTTTTAAAAAGCAAACTGCTAACACTAACATAAACAAATAAGTAATGGTCTTTTACCAGCAATGAGCCTCTCCCCTTCAATAGTATTTCAATAACTTCCATTTCTACCAAAATATCTGATGAAGGGAAATGAGATGAACTACTGTCTAAATTCTAAAAAAAAAAGGCTAATCTCAGCAATGGAAAGAGCAGGTCATATATGAGAAAGGGACTTGTACATTTCAGAACACTATACAAATTCAAGATATAGATACCTTTATTCTTCCTAGCGATCCCCCATACGTAAATGCATTTAGGTGTATATAGTAAATATATTTAGCTGTTTCCATAACTACAAATAATAAGTTTATGCATATCTTTATTTATTAAAATTTATCTGAATTAATCTGTAACTGAAATGTGAGGAACTTAATCCCTTGAATGGACTCCCCATATCTAAATCCCTATTCATGTTAACATTATTTTTTAGATATTCTAGGAAGTCTCAGGTAGATTGTGTTTTCTTCCAGATTAAATTTTTTATCTTTCACACATACATATAACTGCTATGGACAAATAAAAATTAAAAATAAAGGATTAATTCTCCCTGTTGAAAGAAAAGAAATAGACTTCTCCCCTTTCCTTTTACCTACGGTATTTACTTTAGAAAATGTGTAATTGCAAGTACTTTCTTCTCTTTTTGAAATGTATATACATATATATCTTATTGGAATCTAGTTAGGACTCTTGCCAGCCTTATATCCCAAGAACGTCTTTTTCAAGAGTCTGGGAGCCATCTCTTCGAAAAGTAAACATCAAAAAATATTACCCTTATTAACCAGTTTCTGTGGGAGAGTAGGAAGCTAACTTCAGTGGTGCCTTGTTCCAGGTTCCAAAACTATCTTCTGTCATAAACACATGACAAGTTTCTGTCTCCTCTGGAAAAAGCCAATGAACTAACACAGATGGTCACCCCAATTGCCAGGTAAAGTTAGGATAAACTATCTGTGTCAAACAGTGCCTTCAAGTCCTCTTACTTAAGGACTAGTTATTGTTTATCTTGGAAACACATATGCAATTGGTTGTTTCTGCTTAGCTAATGGGGTCAGATTCCTTTCTGTCTTTGCAATCTCTTAGCAGATTGCCTGTGATGCATATCACATCCCACTTTAATGCTTATTCAATAATACAGCTGTTTTCTGCCTCCACAGCCTTTGTAGAGAGGTTTTCTTGGTTGGGAAAGATTTTGTTTAATTATATTTCCCCAACACTGCTCACACAAGCACACACACATACATACACACACATTTTCATTTTAGAGTGTTTCCGAATTTGCCTTACATTTCTCTTTATTATTCACACCCCTAATATTGGCAAACTCTAATTCCATTTGCTCAGATATAATTTGGGAAAATCCTTCCCGACACCTTCCATTTAAGATCTTTATGTAATCTCCACCCGGACCATACTTGGGAGCTGAGCATTACACAACCATCCAGGAGAATGGTGTTGTGGCTAATCACACAGGTTAGTGCCATGTACTGGCTAAATGCAGTCAGCTTTTCTATCAAATGAGCAAGCCTTATACCTTCTTCTCACTTCATCTCATTCCCCTACCCCTATATTTCTTGCCAATGAATGACAGAATTACCTGTTATCTAAAACCTCCCTTGGATGTTTACTGTCTTAGTCCATTTTGTGCTGTTATAACAGAATGCCTGAGACTGGATAATTCATAAAAAAGGAAATTTATTTCTTGTGGTTCTGCAGGCTGGAAAATCCAGAGTCAAGGGGCCTACATCTAGCAAGGGCCTTCTTGCTACTTCATCTTTGAAGGAGGAAGAGCAAGAGAGAACATGGATTTGTGAGGGAAAGGAGGGGGCTGACTTCATTCTTTTATCAGGAACCCATTCTCAGGATAACTAATCCACTCCTGTGATAGCAGCATTAATCCATTCATGAGGGCAGTAAATCACCTCTTAGAAGTCCCACCTGTCAAAGCCATTGAATTGTGATTTAAGTTTCCAACACATGAACCATAGTATTTACTTTTTAAGACTGCAGAGTTTAAATAATTATTTTTGTCTTGGCACTGGTGAATTCATTTCAGATTTTAAAAACTTTAGTCATTTGGTTAGGTGATAAGAGATAGATTTTAGATCTTGTCATTATATAGACATCTCTGTATAATTTACTTTGTATTTTAAATTTTCTGTATGAAGAGTAAGGAAAAACACCTTCCTGTCCTGGTTGCCACTAACTGCTTTTTTTCTTACTGATTTTTGTCTTTTAGTATGACTGAGTCAGCTTAATGGAAGAACAACACTCTCTAGCTGAAAGAAGACGTGTTGTTTATTATTTTAAGAGACTTTAAGAATGACTTTATTTAAAACATATTTATAATAATTACTTAAGTACTTAGGAATGTTTGTTAGACAATTATAAAATTAGAAAGAAAGTAAAATTTTAAATTTGTAAATGTAGTATAAAGGGATTTCAAAGCAATAAATTAATTGAGTTTTTAAATGGGTTCAAATATCAATCAGACCCCTTAAATGATTATTAAAATTTCCTAATGTTTTTTATTTGAATTAATTAATTTATTTTTATTTTTTATTTCTTAAATTTTCTATTTTTTAATTTTATCTTACACAATATAAACATTTTTTGTGACCTTTACCAATTTCTTCTTTCCACCCCTCCCCCTTTGCCACCTCAGTGGCCTTAGTTCCATTCTCTCCTTTGAAAGTTCAAGAAATTATTGTGATTGTTGTATCTTTCTTTCTTTTTTTTCTTGTTTATTTTTTTCAGCTCCCACTTGTGAGTGAGGACATGGTATTTCTTTTTCTGTATCTGATTTATTTCAATTCACACAATTTTCTCTGAGCTCATCCATGTTGCTGTGAATGGCAGAATTTCTTTCATTTTTATGGCAGAGTAGTACTCCATTGTGTATATATGTATACTACTTTTTCCTTATCCAGTCATCCATCAAAGGACATTTAGGTTGGCTCCAAATCTTGGCTATTGTAAATAGAGCTGCCATGAACATTCGAGTGCACGTATCCCTCTGACATGATGATTTTCTTCCTGTCTGTATAAGCCCTGCTGTGGTATTGCTAAATCGTATGGCAGTTCTATCTGTACTTGTTTGAAGAACCTCCATTCTGTTTTCCATAATGGCTGCACTAATTTACAGTCCCACCAACAGTGGATTAGGGGTTCCCTTTCCCCATATCCTTGCCAGCATTTGTTATTCTCTGTCTTTCTGATACAAGCCAGTCTATCGGGCATGAAATGTTATCTCAATGTAGTTTGGGTTTGCATTTCTCTGATGCCTAATGATGTTGAGCATTTTTTCATGTACCTGTGGCCATTTGTATATCTTCTCTGAAGAAATGCCTATTCAGCTCCTTTTCTCACTTTTTAATTGGACTTGTTTTTATACTGTTATTTGATTTCTTTGTATATTAATCCCTTGTTGGATAAGTAATTTGTGAATATCTTCTCCCTTTCTGTAGTTTGTTCTTTCATTCTATTTACTGTTTCTTTTGCTGTGCAGAAGCTTTTTAGTTTGATATAATCCCATTTGTTTATTTTTCCTTTTGTTTCCTGTGCTTTGCAGATTTTGTTCATGAAGTATTTGCCCAATCCTACTTCTTGAAGTGTTTCCCCTGTTTTCTTTAAGTAGTTTTATAGTTTTGGGATTTATACATCAGTCTTTGATCCTTTTTGAGTTGATTTTTGTATATGGCAAAAGGTACAAGTCAAGTTTTATTCTTCTACATAAGGATGTCTGGTTTTCCCAGCACCACTTATGAAAGAGACAGTCCTTTCCCAAATGTATGTCCCCGTTGCCCTTATCAAACATCAGTTGGCTCTATGTTTGGGTTGGTTTCTGTGTTCTCTATTTTGTTCAATTTGTCCAAGTGTTTGTTTTTATGCCAGTACCATGCTATTTTGGTTATTTATAGCTTTGCATTTTAATTTGAATTCAGGTAGTGTAATGCCTCCAGCTTTATTTATTTATTTATTTTGCTCAGGATTGCTGTGGTTATTCAGGGTCTTTTGTTGATCCGTATGAATGTTAGGATTTTTTTTTTTTTTCTATTTCTGTGAACAATGGCATTGGTATTTTGAGGGGGATGGTTTTGAATCTGTAGATCACTTTGGGTAGTATGGTCATTTCCACAGTGTTAATTCTTCCAATTCAGAGCATGGTATGTCTTTCCACTTTTTTGTGTCCTCTTTAATTTCTTTCAGCAGTGATTTGTAGTTTTCATTGTAGAGATCTTTCACCTCCTTGGTTAAATTGATTCCTAGGTACTTTACTTTCTTTTGGCAACTGTTTTAAATGGGCTTGCTTTCTTGATTTTTTTCCTGCTAGTTTGTTATTGGAGTATAAATATGCTACTGATTTTTTTGTGTTGATTTTGTATCTTGCAACTTTACTGAAATAATTTATCAGCTATAAGAGATTTTTGGTATTTTTTAAGGTTTTTCTATGTATAGGATGATGTCATCTGGAAACAGGGACAGTTTGACTTCATCTTTTCCAATCTGGATGTGCTTTACTTCTTTCTCTTGCCTGACAGCTCTGGATAATACTTCCAGTACTATGTTAAATAGGAGTGGTGAGAATGGGCATCCTTGTCTTGCTCCTGTTCTTAAGGGAAAAACATTCAGCTTTTCCACATTCAAGACTATATAGGTGGTGGGTTTATCATATATGGCTTTCATTTTGTTGAGATACTTTCCTTCTATTCCTAATTTGCTGAGAGTCTTTATCAGGAAGGGATGCTGAGTTTTGTCAAATACTATTTCTGTGTCTGTTGAGATAATCATATAATTTTTGTCGTTAATTTTGTTGATGTGGTGTATCACATTTATTGACTTGTGTATGTTGAACCATGCATGCATCCCTGGAATGAATCCCACTTGATCATAATAATTTTGTATAATTTAAAAAATTAAATAATGTATAATTATTTATACATTATAGTTTTAATTAAAATATTTTTAATTAAATTTTTAAATTAAAATTATACATTATAATTTTTGGATGTGTTGTATAATTTTTTTGGATGTGTGGCTGTATTCTAATTATTAATATTTTGTTTAAGATTTCTGCATCAAAGATATTGACATATAGTTTTCTTTTTTCATCATATCTTTGTCTGGTTTGCTATCAAGGTAATGCTGGACTCATGGAATGAGTTTGGGAGAATGATCTTTCCCAAATGAATGAATGCTTCAGGTTTTTGGAATATTTTGAAGATAACTGGTATTAATTCCTCTTGAAGGTTTGGTAGAATTCAGCAGTAAATCTATCCAGTCCTGGGCTTTTCTTTGTTGGGAGACTTTGGATTACTGTGTCAATCTCATTACTCATTATTCATCTGGTCAGATTTTCTGTTTCTTATTGGTTCAGTTTTAGTTGTTCATATGTGTATAAAAATTTATTCGTTTCCTCCAGGTTTTTAAATTTGTTGTTTTATAGTTGTTTATAACATTCTCTAATAATTCTTTGTAATTTTCTGGTATTGGTTGTAATGTATCCTTTTTTACTCCTGATTTTTGTTATTTGAGTCTTCTCTCATTTTTTAGTTTCCTAGCTAATGGTATGTCTGCTTTGCTTATCTTCTCAAAAAACAACTTTTTCTTTCAGATGTTTTATATCAGTTTTGGGGTCTCTATCTCATTTAGTTCTGCTCTGATCTTATTTACTTCCTTTTCCTACTAACTTTGAGGTTGTATTGTTCTTGTTTTTCTAGCTCTTTGAGGTGTAGTATTACATTGTTTATTTGAAATCTTTCCATTCTTTTGATGTTTGTTACAACAAACTTCCCTCGTAGTACTGCTTTTGCAATATCCCAAGGTTTTGGTATGATGTGTCTTTATTTTCATTATTGTTGTTGTGCAAACTCCTTTTCTCTAAATTTGGTCACTCTTCCTCTTACATGAGGCCATTTCTCTAACAAAGAAAACATCCACTGTTACATAAATCCTTCCAAATTCTCCTATAAATATATACAATAAAGGGCTCATGTCCCTCTACTGGAGCACGACCATGGTCTCCAATCTTGTCACCACCAGCACACTTCTATGCAATACTGAGACCTGGAAAGAATGTGTGCACTAATTGTAAGTATGCCCTTCACATGCCAAAGATGAATCATCTTTATTTAAATGTGTGTGTGTGTGTGTGTGTGTGTATGCATTTGAAAAATACCTCACTGTGTCTAACAGACTGTATTACAAATAATTGCAAAGATTGACAGAATACAGTAAAAATAGAAATAGTTATAACCAAAGAGACAATACAGCAGTCCCTCCTCATTCATAGTTTCGCTTTCTGTGTTTTTAGCTTTGTGGTCAACTGTGATCCGAAAATATTAAATGGAAAATTCAGAGAAAAAAAAATTCAAAATTTTTAAATTGCACACCATTCTGAGTAGCATGATGAAATCTTGCATCCTCCTGCTCCATCCTGCCCAGGCCATGAATCATCCTTTTGTCCAGTGTGTACACACTGTAGATGCTCCACACCGGCGACTGTTGCAGTATGGCAGTGCTTGTGTTCAAGTAGCCCTTATTTTACTTCATAATGGCCTGAATGGGCAAGAGCAGTGATGCTGACAATTTGGTTATGCCAAAAATAAGCCATACAGTACTTCCTTTAAGTGAAAAGATGAAAATTCTTGACTTAATAGGAAAGAAAATAATCATATTTTGAAGTTGCTAAGATCTATGATAAGAACAAGTCTTTTATCCATGAAATTGTGAAGAAGGAAAAAGAAATTCATGCTCGTTTTGCTGTCACACCACAAACTGCAAAAATTACATAAATAGTATGTAACAAGTGCTTAGTTAACATGAAAAAGAAATCAAATTTGTGGGTGGAAGACATGAACATGAACAGGCTGCAATCAGCAGCAATTGGGTTTGGTACTATATGCAGTTTCAGGCATTCACTGTGGGTCTTGGATGTATCTGTTGCAGATAATAGATAGCTGCTACTGTAGCTATAATCAATAGACAATAAATGCTATAGAATTTCTATAAATGAAATAGATAATAGCTGGCATAGCATTTCAGGAAGATAAAACTACTTAAATTTAGAAGAAGAATTATCTCAAAATTTTCAAGCCTTGCTTTCTTTACTCAAAGCTCTGCATTTTCAATCATTTATTCTGGCCTGGATTGTGTTTTTCAGCCAAGAAACAAATTCAGAGATTGGTTCAGAAAAAGTCAAGAAAAAGTCATCTTTAAAAAGGTACTTATCTTCAGATTTGACACAAATATGTTTGCATCCAGCTATTCATAGGGAGCTGGAATGCCCAAGTATTGATTCAGAAGTTACATTTGTGTATTTCAGAGCAGATGCTTCTTTATGTCTATCATTACATGTTACTATTTTTGCAATGAGCTTAAAATATCAGTCAAATAATTACCTTGTGAGAATGTAAATGCAAACAATCCATTGCCATTTCAAGTTCAGTTTTATTCATCAAATTTTGTATCCAGAGATAGGTATGAGATAAAAATCTGGCCTTGCCAAGGTCAGGCCACCTTTTCCCCACATCTCCTATCATTTGGAATTTCCCTCAACTTCACCACAGGTGGAGTGGAAATATCGGAATTACGTGTTGCTAATTTCTATTAAATGTTTTTACCTTGGATGTCCCACTAAATATATTCATTCGTTTACTCATTCAACAAATATTGATTGTGCTTATTTAATCAGCTCAGCACTGTCTATACAAAGGTGAACTCAGCAAACACAGTTTACAGTTTAATAGGGTAGACATATTTTAGACATGTGAAACAAATAAATACATATTTTTAAATTGTTAAAATACTTTGAAAGAAAAGCAAAAAATGCAGTTAGAAGCATGGGGGAAACAAGTTTAGATTGTGGGTCATGGATGATCTCTCTTTAGAAGACATGTTGAGTCTTAAAGAATGAGTAGGAGTGACCCAAAGGAAGAGCGGTGGAAATACCAGCATGCATGAAGCAATAGACTGTAAAGAGTTTGGAGCATCAGAGAAAGAGAACAAAAGCAAACCTGATTAGATAAAGTAAGAAAAAGAGAGAAGACAAAAAGATTCTGTTCGATAAGTTGCTCAGGGTCAAACAAATATGCCATATATTGATTTAGAATATTTAAGATAATTTAACTTGTAGAATAAGTTAAATATTTGTGAACTAATTATTCTCCTCTTCCTTCCTGTTTTCATTTAAATACTCTGTGCTGACCTTATGTTGTCTTTGGAAGCTCAGGATTCCTGGGCATCTTTCCTAAAAGCCTGTGTTCTTCAACCAGTAACCCATTTTCCAAGGCCCCTCTGGTTCCCTTATTCAATCTCTCTCAAATTAGATGAGTCCTACTTCTCACTTGAATTCTTAAGAAGAATCAGTTTAATGAAGTAATATGTGTTAAAATGTCAGCAATTAATAATAACCCAGTATGTTGTTCCATCCATTAAATATTTCCATTTACCGATGCTATTTAAAATACTGACCTACAGAAAATGAAAAACATGAGATTTTTCAACAAATTGCCAAGGGAAATGAAGGTAATATTGCGGCTGAGAAAAGTTGGCCTTTTCAAATTACATATGTGGCCATCTTTTATCCCTAAACATAAGTGTGTGACCAGTAACATTTCCAGCAAAGCACATTTTAAGCAAAATATACTGTCTAAATAACATTTCTTCCAGAAGCAGGAATCAAATAAATGATTTAGGTCTAGGGATTAGGAATAAATATCTTTTAGTTTTATTCTTCTCCATGAAAATTAGTTTAAAGAATGTAAAAAGTCAAATATTTAAAACATTTTAAATTGCTCAGAGCACAGTATACAGAGTAAAACAAAACAAACAACAGCAAACAAACAAAGGAATCAACAGCAGGGCAGGCAATATCATTATTCCCAATTTAATGGTGAGAAAACTGAGGTCAGAGAGTATATGTTAGGTCAAATTTGTATCCCATATTTACAAGTCCAAATCCTAAACTCTTTCATTCTTCCATTTTGCAACTTGAGAAACGATTTTCTTAAAATTTTGTCCAATATGTTATTATGATACAGGATTTATAGATAGTTTAGAATGACACATTTAAATTGGATCACTTTTCTTCATTCTTCCCTCTCTTCCTGTGAGTTATAAAACACTCATCTGTACCCTGTAACTTTGCTGTGCTTCCCACTGTTAGTAGGCATTTTCCCCAAACCACTGATACTGGGTAAGGTCTTACAACCTGAAATGTACAATGAAATATTACTGGATGTGACATTAGCAGAGGCTTCCAACTTTTTACATTCTTAGTTCATCCTCTTGCACTGCTGAGATCCACCACAAGTAGAGCATGCAAAACAATAACTGTGAAAAATACAAAAAGATAATTTCAAAATCACAAAATACTGAAATTCCACATACAACCACTTTGAAATATCAGGCAGAATTTGGCAGATACAGATACTCTTATAGGTATATGTATAGATACTCATATATGTACAGATATTCATATGTACATTTTGTAATCATTTTTATTTTATATAAATACATTATGTATGCATAAACATGAGAATGCTTTTCTACACAAGTTTAGAAAAAATATATTTACCCAAATATATTCTAATAATAGTATTAATATTTATAGTTATTTATTGTGCTACTATTATGTGCCAGGAATTTTCTAAATATTTTATTATATAATACATACGTCCTAATTACCATTTTAGAGTTAAAACCATGTTCAGATAATCCATGTAATTTCCTAATAAATAATAGAATTTAGAACTGAATTATGAGCTGTTTGATTCTAACTCCATGATGTTTCTCAAGAATGTTCCTGAAAGTTACCTAATTTCTGGCTAGTCTATGGAAATACTATTTTGTTTTTGATACCCACAAGATTTCCATAGATGTTAATGAAAATTCTTAGCAATACTGTATGAATATTTTTAGAAGAAAATAAAAATTGAATAATGACTTACAATTTATTGAGTTAATAAAGCTATTAGAGAAGAATTCTCTTGTTATTCCAAAACCAAATATACTTACTTCTCTTCCAATATTTTTTTTCCTTCTGAACATGAATCTTATTCTTTCCTATCTTTTCAAATATTTTTCTCATTATCTTTTTACACTCTCATATTATTAATTTCTTCTTCTATATGGCCACCTTGGTCCTTTGCATCTCTTTCCAACAGATGTCTCCAGTTCCTCATGACACATGGACTCTGTGATCCAATCTGACATATCTTCACCATTCCACTGAAGCATGGCCTTGTCCTGTAGCATGGATTTACATATCTCCTGTATGCTACCTCCAGACTCAAGCATCAATTGCTTACCTGAGATCTTCAAGTCAGTGTTTAATAGGTAACACCATGTTAAGATGTTAAAAAGAATCCTTTTGAAATAAAACGCTTTCAATGTATTGTGCACGTAAGAAGAAGAAAAAAAGGGAGTGGAGCTAAAACTTCTAATTCTTACCTTCATTTTTTAAAAGTTTTTTTAAATTATTATTTTCTTTTTATTTTTTGTGGTGGCTGGCTGGTAAGGGGGTCTGAAGGCTTGACCTTGGTGTTATCAGCACCATACTCTAACCAAGTGAGCTAACTGGCTGGAACTGGAATTTCAACAATCTTTTTTGGTGATTATAATGGACCACAAAATTTACAAGCACTGAATTATAAGTGATGCAAAATTTCATTTTCATTGTAATATTAGTACACTCAAGTAAAACATAATAATTTATTTATTATAAAATAACACTTAAAATACATCAACAGCTCTGATTGATATTTCTGTAATTTTGAAGGATTTAAGTTTCCATCTTCTAGCTAAAATTGAGATGAAGCTAGTTCTCTGTGTGTGTATAAATACATATATATGTACATACATATATTTATATAGATTTATACAACGTTATCCAGGATATATTTAAACCTATATTAGCTACGTAGGTAATTAATCTGTTGTTCTATGACAAAACAATAACAACAATAGGACACTTTCTATTTGACCATTTGACTCAAATATTCTTTCAGCTTGAACAAGAAAATATCTGTTTGTGCTACTCACTCCCTCAGATGGTATTATTGATGTATATGCAATTTTCTCTTGTATTTGATCGATGACTAACAGAATTCAAATTTAGTTCTACACACAGAAAGTAAAGATAGCTGGAATTATAGAATAATACGCCCTTTGAAAAGAACAGAGAACAAAATATTAGTGTATTTACCACAATGATGAGTTGAACGGGTACGTTAACACTGGTCATGAGAATATGGTCATAAATTAGAGTTAAGAAATTATCTTAAAAACACAAAATATTTGATGAACTCAATTCACACTCATACTCAGTATATTTTGTCTGCATTAATAATTATATAAATATCCAGAGGTGAATCGTCATATTTACAAATATCAAGACCACACTATAGGTAGGAGGCAGAATTTTAGATGTCTGCCAAGGAGTCATGCTGTCACTTGCCTCTAACCAATGCAATATGGAAAAGGTGATGTAATAGCCACTCCCTTAATTAGTTATGTTATATTGCAAAGGTGATGAATAGTCATTCCCATGATTGTGTCATGTTGTAGAAGATTCAATGTTAGCAGACTGCAGGAGAGATTCTCTTACTGGCTTTGAATGAGCTCTTATGGTGTGAAAGGCCTGTGAGTGGACAATTTGATAAGGAATGACAAGGTCTACTAGTTGTTGAGAGTGGACCCTCGGTGACCACCAGCATGAAATGGGGACTCCAGTCCTAAGACTATAAGAAAGTGGCTTCTGAAAACAACTACTTGAGCTTGAAAGAGAAACTGGAGCTCTACAAAAGAATGTAATCCATCAACACTGTGATTGCAGCCTTGTGAGATGCAGAGAAGAGAACCTAGTTTAGCTGGGCCCCAACTGAGATAACAAAAGCATATTATTTTAAGTTGTTAAGTTTGTGGTCATTTATAACCTACAATATAAAACAAATACACTATATATAAAATTTCTGCTCTAGTCATTAAACAGTACTTCAAGTTTGCTTTCCTATGCCATTATGTTTTTAAATAAGCTTTTACAATGTTATAAAATGTATAAACATATAGAGATGTCATACATTATTTTAGTGTGCTGTTATCATTAAACATGCAGGTTGTTTTAAATTTTGCTTTCACAAACAATGCCACAGTGAACATCCTCAGGTATAAATTGTTTTGTATGCTGCATTAGGTTTGCAAGAGACTCCAAGCTCTCATGGAAATTCTGTGTGCAATGGAGGGAACATGTTATATATATTGACTCATAGTCTCAAATGGGAATTCAGAAAAGTTATATCAATTTATATGCCTTCCAAGCAAAATTTACACAGTAAAGCTGTATATATATGTGTATATATACATGCATATATAATTACATTAATTTCTTTCTTTTTTGTTAAAGATTTGAGAAGACTTTTTTAAACTTTTTTTATTGGTTATGAATATTCATGAGATATAAAGCTGATTGTCACCCCTCGTGCCCAAGATGTGAAGGCCAGATTCATACTGGCAGCATACCCATTACTACAAATTGTGTTTGTACCCCATGTCCCCCACCCAACCTCCTTCCCCCTCCCTCCACTTTGAAGCCCAAGGTCTGTTCTCTCCTTCTGCAAGTCCAATGCACCACCGTGGTCTTACTTTCCTTCCTTCTGTCTCTCTTAGCTCCCACTTATGAGTGAGTACATGAGGTATTTATTCCTCTGTACTTGGCTTATTTCACTCAACATAAGTTTCTCCAAGCTCATCCATGCTGTTGCAAATGGGAGAATTTCATTCTTTTTTATGGCAGAGTAGTATTCTGTGGCGTATATATACCACAGTTTCCTTGTCTAATCATCCATGGATGGACATTTAGGTTGGTTCCATGTCTTGGCTATTGTAAACAGATCTGCAATGAACATGGGAGTGCAGGTGTCCCTTCAACATGATGATTTCCATTCCTCTGGGTATATACCCAGAAGTGGGATTTGAGAGGATAACACTAAATTGCATTTTGTTGATAGCTGTTGATTTTGAACATAAGTTTGATGTGTTTTCTGGATGATATTTTCTTTTTCTCTTAACTTATATTTCTTTTTTAACATTGTATGGGTTACTAGGAATCTTCTATATATTTAGGACATTAACCTTTGATCAAATTGTTTTTGTTGTTTTTTATGTTTCACTCGTCTTTTAATTCTTTTTTTTTCTGTCTGTAAAGAGCTGTTTGACTTTAATGTGTAGCAGATAACTCATTCATTTCAGCATGGTTTCATGCCATTGTGTTCCAAATGTTACTGCTCAACTTGAAATTAATAAGTACTTACAAACATATTTAATAATTAATAACTTCTATAGAAACATTAGATTTTAGTGTTTATATTTTATATTTTCATTTAATGCCTCTGTACATTTTTAGGAAATACAGTAGAAGTGTTTTTCCTTTAAATTTTTTGAATTTGAATTGTGTTCTCACAAATAGTCAATTTTTCTAAGACTTTATTTTTATAGCAGTTTTAGGTTTACAGAGAAATTGAGCGGAAAGTCCAGAGAGTTCCCGTGTCCTCTCCACACACTTTCTTCTACTATTAACATGTTACCTTAGTGAGGTACATTTGTTATAATTATTACCCAATACTGATATATTATTTTTAACTCAATTTTACATAAGGGTTCCCTCTCTGTGTTATTCAGTTTTATGGATTTTTGCCAAATGCCTAATGTCATGTATTCACCATTACAGTATCATCCCATGAACTTTTTGTTTCTTTGTTTGTTTGTTTGTTGGCCATTCCGGGGATCCGAATCTAATAAACATAGTAATCACCAAGTTCCATGCAAACTTTTTAATGACTCCTGGATCTTTTTTGGTGCTGTTCTTGCACTTAAGAATAAATGCATGCGGTTTTCTTGATGAGTTGTTGTTGTTAAAGGTATGTATTATTTGAGTAGTTCTATGAATATGTTTACATTATACTCACACTGCACATCTTGTCTGTTAGAATATCATGTGGATCTATGTTCAAAATACATCCATTGCCACCACCCTGTTCTGAGCAGCCTACATCCTCCCTTAGGTGATACTACTAGCTTCCTAACCAATCATTCTGATTACCTTTTCCCAGCAACCAGAATGATTAAAATTTGTTTAAAATTCTCCACTACTCTTTTCATTCAGTCGGTGTCAAAGGCTTTCTCCTGACAAGCAAAGTCTTGCACGTTACAGTCACAGTTACCTCTCTGGTTTTTCTCTTATCCCTTGCCACGTCTTTATGCTAGCCACACTGACACCCTTGCTGTACCCTGAGTATGGTTGTCAGATCTCTACCTCACATCCTTCTCACTACCCATTCTGTCTAGAACAATCTTTCTCAGAGAGTTCCTTCATCATTGGCCCTGACCACTAGAGGCATCTCCAGGAGCAGAAGAGCAGATGGCTAAGAGATCTTCACCCCTGAAACTCAGGCAACTAAGACTGGCTGTGCTCCCCATCTCCAGAACCCCCTCCCACCAGGCTGCTAAGCACTGAGCAAGAAGCAAGACCACTGGGTGAGGGGCACTGAGTGCAGAGAGAGATATTCTGAAGTGAAGATGCACAGGGAAGCCCTGAAATCAGGGATGGAGCAGAAACAGGCAGGAAATCTTTCTGACAGACAGTCCCCACCAAAATCACAAGAAAACTCTAGAGGAACCATTTCAAGGATAGAGACTCCTCTTTCCTTTTCCCTGCTGCTCATAGGTTTTCACCTGCGCCCTGGGAAAGACAAGATGCCTTAAGGTTTTTGCCCACAAGGGAGAAGAGTCTAAGCAGGATTTCAGATTTTCCTCCACCATCATTAGGTCACCTCTCCAGGCCTGCCTGCCAAGGAAAGTCTTATCCAGAGTCCAGCCCTGCCCCTATACTTTCTCCTCAACACCAAGTAATGTTCATAGTCTGTAACTGGGTGCAAATTCCCCTTTATCTTCTCTGCTTTACCTTGAGTTAGCCCATATTTGTTCTTTAGCAATTCTTTAAAAATTTTGCCTGATTTTTTTTATCTACTTGCATTGCAGCCCCAACTTTCTCTTTCCTCTGCCACAATAAGCCAGTGCTTGCATCCTATTTCTTTTTGAAGTCACCTGTTTGTTATTCAATTTCAGATTAGATGTTTGTCCTGCAACCTAACCTTTCTGAAGGAATCAAGAAAAATTATAATTTTTCATAGGCTCTTTCCAGCTCCTTATATTATGGGTTGAAATAAGACTTTCCCCTCGACTTTTTATTTTATAGAAGAAAATTATAATCCATGGGACAATTCTTTTTTTTTTTTTTTTTTTGTCGTTTTTTCGTGACCGGCACTCAGCCAGTGAGTGCACTGGTCAGTCCTATATAGGATCCGAACCCGCGGCGGGAGCGTCGCCGCGCTCCCAGCGCAGCACTCTACCAAGTGCGCCACGGGCTCGGCCCCATGGGACAATTCTTGAAGACTCTCAATAAAAAAAAAATACCAGATTTCTTCAAAGTTAAATGGGCTTTCTTTATTTTATGCAAATTTATGAAAATGAGATAACATATATTCAGCTTGATGAATCAATTTTTCAGTTTTAACCAATATCTCTTTTTGTGTGTGCAAGATAGTGACCTTCTTCATGGATTTTGCTAGCTGCTTTGTTTTGTTTTTGTTTTTTTTGTTTTTTCTGATTTTCTGGTTAGGCACTAAAAATAAATTGCATTTGTCCACTTTGGGTCAACCATTTTTTATATTTTTATTTTATTCTATTCCATTTGGTTTTTCTCTTTTTCTCTTTTCCAGGAATCACGTTTGTTCTCTAGCTTTTTTCCCCAAGCAGTCTTGAGTTCTCTTCATGCTAAAACAGAGTCTGATCCTTGATTCCAGGAAGTATGATGTTCGCTGTGGGACTTTCATAAATGACCTTTCTTGTGCTAAGGAAAGTTCTTTATATACCTAATTCGTTAAGAGCTTTTATTATGAAGGGTATTAAATTTTATCAAATGCTTTTTCTGCATCTATTGAGATAATCATGTGATTTTTATTCTTCATTTTATTAATGTGGTGTATCACATTTATTTATTTGCATATGTTAAACCATGTTTATATCCCAGAGATCAATCCTACTTGGTCATGGTGTATGATTCTCTGAATGTGTTGCTTAATTCAGTTTGCCAGTAATTTCTTGAGATTTCTGCATCTATGTTCATCAGAGATATTGCTTGTAGTTTTCTTATCTTGTGACATCTTTGCCTGATTTTGGTATCAGGGTGATTCTGGCAACATAAAGTGAGTTTGGAAGTGTTCCCTTTTCTACTTTTCTATTTTTTGAAGAGTTTAAGAAAGATTGGTACTAATTCCTTTTTAAATTCCTTAAATATTTGGTAGCATTTACCTGTGAAGCCATCTGGTCCTGGGCTTTTGTTTGTTGAAAGTTTTTAGTTATTCCTTCAATCTCCGTTTTTATGTTTTTTGGGTGTTTTTTTGTTTGTTTGTTTGTATTTTGGCATTAATTCACTAAATCCTTGGTAGAATTCAGCCATGAAGCCATCTGGTTCTGGGAATTTTTTTTTGTTGGGAAGTTTTTTTTGCTTTCATTTATTTTATTTTTTTTTAATTGAAATATAATTGATTGTACATATCTGTGGGGTACAACATCGAATATCAACACTTATGTGCAATATGTGATGCTCAAATCAGGATAATCACTATACTTATTATTACACAGTGTAATCATTTTTGTTGCCCACTACCAATCTCCTTATTTATTATTGATCTGTTCAGGTTTTCCATCTATACTTGATTCAGTCTTGATAGGTTGTATGTTTCCAGGAATTTCTCCATTTCTTCTAAGTTATCCAATTTGTTGGCATATGGTTGTTCAGAAAAGCTCTTTATGATCCTTTTTATTTCCATGAGATCAGTTGTAATGTCCTCTCTTTTATTTCTAATTTTAATTATTTGAGTTTTCTCCCTTTTTTCCAGTCTGTTGATTTTATCTTTTTAAAAAACCAAATCAGTTCCACTGATATTTTAAATTGTCTTTCTATTCTCTACTTCATTTATTTCTACTCTAATATTTTTATTAGCATATTCATTATTACAAATCATTTTTTTTATGCCTCTTACACGAACTTTCACTCCCCAACTCTCCCCCTCCCGCTCATCTCTAGTATCTTTAAGTTCGTTTTCTCCTTCTGAAAGTTCAATGTATTATTGTGGCCCTTCCTTCCTTCCTTCCTTCCTTCCTTCCTTCCTTCCTTCCTTTTTACTTAGCACCCAGTTATAAGTGAGGATATGTGGTCATAGTCTGCTCTAATTTTTAATATTTTATTTCTTCTACTAATTTTGGGTTTAGTTTGTTCTTCAATTTATTGTTCCTTGAGTTATAAAGTTAGGTTGTTTGATGTCTTTCTTCTTTTTTAATGTTTATTAATTAAACATAATTTTTTGTAAATATATAGTGTTTATTGTTTTTATAAACAATAACATTATTTATTGTAATTTATTGCTATAAACTCCCCTTATATTACTGCTTTTGCTGCATCACATGCATTTTGGTTTGTTGTGTTTTCATTTTTGTCTCAAGATATTTTCTGATTTCCTTTTTGTTTTCTTCTTTGACCCAGTACAGTCATGTGTTGCTTAATGACAGGATATGTTCTGAGAAATGTGTTGTTAGGTGATTTTCTCCTTGTGCTAACATCATAGAGTGTACTTACACAAACCTAGATGTCACAGCCTACTGCACACTTAGGCTATACAATATAGCCTATTGCTCCTAGGCTGCAAACCTGTATAGAATGCTACACTAAATATTGTAAGCAATTATAACACAATGGTATTTGTGTATCTGAAG
Source organism: Cynocephalus volans (assembly GCF_027409185.1). NCBI lineage: Eukaryota > Metazoa > Chordata > Mammalia > Dermoptera > Cynocephalidae > Cynocephalus > Cynocephalus volans. Next base: position 106,694,041 of record NC_084461.1, read on the forward strand.
ATATCTAAACATAGAAAAGGTACAGAGGAAATACAGTATAAAAGATAAAAAATGGTACACCTGTATAAGACACTTGCCATAAATGGAGTTTGCAGGACTGGCAGTTGCTCTGGGTGAGTCAGTCAGTGAGTGCTGAGTGAATGTGAAGGCCTAGGACATTCCTGTAACTACTGTAGACTTTATAAACACTGCACACTTCAATTACACTAAATTTATAAAAACATATTTTTCTCAATAATAAATTAAACTTAGCTTACTGTAGCTTTTTTATATGACTCTTTTGCAATAACATTTATCTTAAAACACAAACACATTATAAAGCTACACAAAAATATTTTCTTTCTTTATATTCTTATTCTATAAGCTTTTACTATTTTAATTTTTTTCTCACTTTTTAAGCATTTTTATTAAAAATTAAGACACAAACACAGACATATCAACCTAGGCCTACACAGGGTCAGTATTATCAACATCTCTGTCTTCCACCTCCACATCTTGTCCCACTGGAAAAATGTTTTCAGGGGCAATAACATGCATGGAGCTGTCATCTCCTATGATAATTCCTTTTTCTGGAATGCCTCCTAAAAGATGTGTTTGAGGCTCTTCTTGAGGAGGTGTCACTCTATTCAGAAATCTGCTCATGGTGGCTTACTTGGCTTATTTCTGTTTTCATCACAAATTTGCTTATGAGCAGATAATGCGCCATGAATACTCCTCTCTATTAATGAAAACCTGTTGATGTTGGGGTCCATGTTTTCAAACTTTTTATGAGGTTTGTTGAGATCTACAAAATCTTCTGTGAATTTTCTTATTTTTTTCTCCTCTGCAGTCTATTTTTTTTTCTGCAGTTTTCTTTTCTGTTGCCTCTTCTTCAGCTACACATTCCTACTCCAGTTCCAACAACTCTGCATTTATCAGTTTCCCAGGAAACATCTCTAGTAGCTCCTCAGTGTCATCCTCATCCATACCACATTAAGGTTTTTTTTCCATCTCAAGCACAGCTTTGTTGATTTATACAACCTCCTTATCCTTGGAAAATCTTTCGCAGTCATAGACAAATGTCGAGTATCTTCTTCCAGATGACATACAAACACTCCTTGATGACATCACCCCAAGCCCAAGTAAGATTCTTGATGCAGTCACAGATATTGTATTCCTTTTAGAACTGCATCAGTGTCTTCTCACTGTCTTCCTCAGTTGCAGGAACAGCCTGGGCAAAGGTCCTCCTCAGGTCATAGGCCTTAATAGTTGCTCTAAGTCCTTAGTTTATTGGTTAAAACAAAGAGGTGGTGTCTAGAGGGAGAAATACCTCTTTGATACTGGGATAAATGTCACCAACAACAGGAGAATGTGTAGGAGTATTCTCAACAATAAGCAATTCTTTGTAAGGTATATTATTCTCCAAACAGTACTTCTTCATTTAGCTGGCATAGCAATTCAGGAGGCATCTTGGAAGAGGGTATGGGTCATCCATGACTTCTTATTACTCCTGTAGTTCAGTGGCAGTGTGTGCTTATTGATGTGCTCGAAGATCCTGGGGGTTTTCACTGCGCCAGATTATAAAGGGTTTCAATTTGCAGCCTGCAAAATTGCTCCCAAGCAGGACTGTCATCCGGTCCTTAAAAGCCTTGTAACCTGGTGATGGCTTTGGCATTCTTATAGAGGAAAGTCCTTTCAGGCATCTGTTTCCAGAATAGGGAGGTTTTAAATATACTAAAGATTTGATCTAGCAAGTATTTTTCATGAACAATCAGCTTATCTGGAGTTTCCAAAAATTCTCCAGCTGCCTTCACATTAGCACTCTCAGACTCGCCGTTCACTTTCACATTATGTAATAAAAATTATTGAATCCTTTAAACCACCCAGAACTAGCAGTAAATTTAGCATCATAATTGGGTCCAGCCTATTCTTTTAACATCACAAAAAATATCTTTGGCTATGGCCATGTTTGTCATAGTGCTGAATGGGATATGCTTCTGTGTCTGGGTTTCTATCGAGGTCATTAGAATTTTCTCCATATCTGATATAAGCCCCTCTTAATTTTTTGTTGGTCTCATTGACTTCAGTGAAACAGATACTTTAACAGCATCTGTCCCTTTGTTCTTCAAGATCATAGCTATGGTAGAATGGGACATGCCTGACTTGTGAGCAATAACTATCACTGTTTTCCACCTTCATACTTCCTAATCAGTTTTAATTTGTTTCCAGGGTAATCACTTGATGTGGCCTATTACTGGCAACATGAGCAGTGGATTTTGTATGCTTAAGGGCCATAATGGATAAAAAAACATGAGGTTAAATAAAGCATAAGATAAAATGATGCAATCAAGAGACACAATAAGCACGAGATGCATCAGGCTGCTGCTGGCATGGCATAAAATGGCATACGTTCAACAGTGATTTTTTTTTCATAAATAGAGTATACTCTAAAATAATAATAAAATGTATAGTACAGAAAATACATAAACCAATAACATAGTTGTTTATTATCCTTAAGTATTATGTACTGTACCTAATTTAATATGCTATACTTTTATACAGCTGTCAGTGCAGTGGCTTTCTTTACACCAGCATCACCACAAATACAAGAGTAATGCATTGTGCTGCAACATTTTGATGGCTGATGCAGTCACAGATATTGTATTCCTTTTAGAACTGCATCAGTGTCTTCTCACTGTCTTCCTCAGTTGCAGGAACAGCCTGGGCAAAGGTCCTCCTCAGGTCATAGGCCTTAATAGCTGCTCTAACTCCTTAGTTTATTGGTTAAACCAAAGACGTGGTGTCTAGAGGTAGAAATTTTCTACCTTTAGAAATTTTTCAGCTTTATTATAACCTTATGGGACCACCATTGTAATTGTGGTTTGTAGTTGATTGAAAAGTTATGCAGCACATGACTTTGTAATACACAGTATTATATGCTTTACTATATATACAACATATAGTAAATTATATAAATTATATAGTATAATTATACATTATATAAATAGTTTATTCTATGTATACATTATACAGTTCTACAATTCTACCTATTTATCTAGAATGTTCTGTCACAGATTTTGCAAATCATCCTGTGTCGAATATTTTTCTGAACACGTGCTATTGCCTGCATGTGGTACCCTTAGAGATAACTTTTTTACCTTTCCAATTGGGTTTATTCAAAATCATCTTTCTAGGCTAATATATTTCACATTATGTGGAAGATAACAGATGATATAACAGAAGGAATTACTTCCAGAAGAATGACAACAATTTTGTCATTACCACATAGTAGACACTATATAGCCTTAGAGTACATCTAAACTATCAGAATCACAATTGACATGTATGAAGAGCAAATATGCTAAGTAATTTTAGAGATAAAAAATATTAATATTTTAAGGAGACAAACATCAAGCTCCTATAAAAGCAACATGTAAACCTTGTGGATTTATTGGTAGTCTAAAAAGCCTACATTTAAGTTCTACAATTCACCAGTAACTGTGTCAGGTCTCAGGAATGAGAAGATTAATGCTTTTTGCCTTTGCCCTCAAAGAGCACTTATTCTGCTGGGAATATACTGGCATTAAAAATATAATTACAATTCAATTTCAAAAGCAGTATAGAAAAGGGTCAAAGAGAATGAGTTTACTAACTTTGAGGGAGTCAAGGAAAATTTTACAAAAGGGATAAACTTGTGCTAAGGGAGTGAAAGGGGATTTGAAGGTCACCACTAAGGAAAAGCAGAAAAGGTCAATATAAGTAAGTGCACGGAAGTTTGAAAGAACAAGGCTTGAATAGTCAAAAACCCAGTAGCTCATATGACTAAAACAGAAAATATGTGGAGGAAGCTTGAGGAACTTGCTAAAACTCCAGTAGGTATAAATCACAGTGGTGATGTTGGGCATCCTTGTTAATAACTAGAAAGTACATATATACATATATATGTATATATATAAAATTTACATATATATAAACTTCTAGTTTTATGTTGTTTTGTTCTGTATTATTTTATGTGGCTTTCAGTTAGATACCCTTTATCAGTTAAAAAAAATAGCCCTTTATTCCTAAATTGCTAATATTTTTTGTTTTATTTAGAAATTTCATCTAATCTCCCTTGAGCATCTATCAAGATGATCATATTAATTTTCTCCTCCTTATTCTTCTGTTGCAAATTACATTAATATATACCTAAAATATCTTTGAGATAATCAGTATTACATTCCTGAGACAAAAATATGTTAATTCAGTTAACTTTATTTCAAAATGGGTATTGTACGTGTAACTATTTATTTAGGACTTTTTGTTAATTCTGATAAAGTTGAGTTAAACTTTTTATTTTTCTGCCTAATTTTGTCTGATCCTGGACAAAAGGAAAGAAGCATACCCTCCATCCTCAGCTGCTCCTGCAGGTACCCAGTGGATCAGATAAGCAGTTTTCATATAAGTCCTCTCCAAATTCCTGACTCATAAATTTGTAGGACAAATAAAATGATTGTTTAAAGATATTAAGTCTTGGTGTGGTTTGTGATATAACAATAGGTAGCTGAACACCAATTCACTTTCATAAAGCCTGATGTTCTTGACAAGTAAAACAGAAACTTATATCAGGTTTGTTCGGTCCCTTAGTAACAATCCATAGCCCATATTGCAACACAGCAGTCACATAAAATCATCTGGTTCTATTGTTGTTTCAGCATAAGGAAATTTTTAATAGCTTTTAAATTTCTTCTAATGTTATTAGAATTTCTCTTCCCAACTCTATTCTGAGTTAATATTACTAAAATATAAACATCACTTTTAATTGGATTTTCAAATTAATTTGGTGAAAATGTTATATTGAAAAATAAAAGTATGAAGTATTTATAACTTGTTTTCTCTCTTGCTTGCTTAACTTTTATCTTCAGATACTAATTTTCTTTGTTTTCACTGCTGAGCCAAAAGACTTTTTTTATTTTTGCTTTTGTTCAGTGAGTTAAAGAGGACAGATGTGGTCTTACAGAAGCAAAGAAAGTAAACAGTTATTTTTACATAAGGAAATATAGATTGCTATCTATCCATCTACCATCTTTCTATCTTTCTATCAATCTGCATATTTGTAAGCTCTGTTATACATGTGTATGTATACTATTAAAATAAATAAAAATAGTTGGTATAGAAATCATAAAATTTTAAAAATGTATATTTTACTATATAGGTACACATAAATATTTATAGAAGAAAAGGGGAATATCATTAAATTAAAGACAACAAATGTAACATTCACCCAAACCAATAAAAAATTCATCAAGATGATAGAGCTATCACAAACATACATTTCTAATATTTCTAATAAAATCTCAGAAATGTAAAGCAAAAGCAGACAAAAATAGAGGAAGAAACTGAGTAGCAGATTTTAACATACCTCTCTAAGGAATAGGTATAGTAAGTGGAACTTGTATGGGTATAAAATATTTTTTAAAACATGTAATAGAGATTGATCAATACATAGCTTCAGTAACATATGTGGGTGTGTCTCTCTTTGGAGGTAAAATTAAAGGACTCAAGAACATTTAGAAGCTAGGTCTCCCAAGTTACAGAGGTTATAGATGTGTCAAATGCCATCATTGACCTGGCCATATTTTTCACTGCCAGTGTGAAAAACTATTTCTAAATATAATATATCCTTCCAGTATACTGAAAAATAAAAAAAAATAAGACCCACAGAATTATATAGCTGGAATTCTTATTAATGGATGTTAGACACTATGTATCAACTTAACCAAAACAAGCCAAGAAACAAACAAAATTCATTAGCTCCTGCAACTGAAACACACACAACCACACACACACACAAGCAAGGGTGGAGTTCCTCCAGGAATTGAAAAGCAGTCAGGACTCTTGCTGCCTCTCATCTCTACTCACCTCTACACACGAGTTGCTTTTACTTTCTCTTAGTATAGATGCCTTTCTCTCCCTGGCAGAGAACAGCTTCTCTGGGAACTCTGCATTTGCATTTTTAAAGCTTCATCATTACTAGGAGAAAGAAAATCCACATATACCCCTGGGTGCCAGTTGACAACATCAGAGTGACCCAGTGTGGCCCAATATGAATTAAATCAGGGAGAAGAGGCATCACAGTTGATGGAGTATTGATTATAGTCAGTGGAGCTCACGATTTGTGATGCTGGTCAGAAACACGCAGCTGGAATGTGGAAGCCGTGCCTAATACAGCACAGGATCATGGTTGAGGGCTGAGTTGTGTCGTCCCCAAAATTCACGTGTTCAAATCCTAACCCCCATTACCTCAAATTGTCACTGTATTTGTAGACAGGATCTTTAAAGAGGTAATTAAAATGATCTCATTAGGATAGGCCTTTATCCAATATGGCTGGTGTCTTTATAAGAAGAGGAAATTAGGAAACAGATATGTGCATGTGCAGAGGAAAGACCCTGGGAGTAGGCAGGGAGGAGATGGCCATCTACAAACCAAGAAGAGAAGCCTCAGAAAAAAACGAACTCTGACAACAACTTAATCTCAGACTTCCAGTCTCTATTTTTTTTTTTTCTTTCGTGACCGGCACTCAGTGAACCGGTCATTCCTATATAGGATCCGAACCCGCGGCGGGAGCGTTGCCACGCTTCTAGCGCAGCACTCTACCGAGTGTGCCATGGGCTCAGACCGACTTCCAGTCTCTAGAACTGTGAGAAATAAATTTCTGTTGTTTAAGCCCACACAATCTGTGGTGCTTTGTTATGGCAGCCCTAGCAAATTAATACAGTCGCTCAATGAAGGGAGTGTAAACCTACTAAAGCCAACCAACCTTCTTTATGGTAAGAAATATCAATGTAATTGCAATAGGTATCCATCATGAGATATTCAACCAATATTCATCTGGATGAAGGCATAGATGACCATAAGAGCTTTATCTTTGTATTTCTCATTCTCTGGAATCAGCATTTGATCCCACAAAAAATTGCAAGATCCATTTCTCTCTTTCCACAGTTCCCATATTTCCGAGTTTTTTATTTTCTGCCCTTTTCTGTTAGTAAAATGTTCAGTGTCTTTAGTACAATGATTTTGTACTAATAATTTAGTACAAGAAAAAGAATGAAATTTTGCCATTTGCAGCAACATAGATGAGCTTGGAGAAAATTATATTTAGTGAAATAAACTAGACACAGAAAAAGAAATACTGCATGTCCTCACTCGTAAGTGGGAGCTAAGAAACAAAGAAAGAAAGAGCATAATAAAACATTGAACTTCTAGAAGGAGAAAACAGACCTACATTTACTAGAGGGAGAAAGTGGGAGGGGGAAGGGAGATAGGGAGTAATTCGGTAAGGGACACAAAAAGTAATTATGATTTGTAATGAACATGCTAATAACATTGGTTTGACCATCATGTACTGTACACAAATACTGACAGTGAACTCTGTACCCCATAAATATGTATTATAAATAAATTAATAATAATAATAATAATAATTTAGTAAAAGCAATGGCATATTCTAGTCATTATAGCTCAAAATAAGTTTAGTGACTCATCTGGCTGTAAGAAATGTTCCTGGTGGTTTCTCCTCATACCTTTTCACCATTTTTATCTACTTTGCTCATGAAAACCATCTCCTGTCACATTTAATGTTTGATTTTCCTTATTGCAATGAAAAACAACAAGAAATACATGTATATGTATGAATAATAAATAATATACTAACAGAGAATAAATGTAGAGTGCATTTTGAAGTTAAAAATCCTCTTTGTTTAGCCAAGGCCAAGTGTGTGACTCATGTGAAAAACCTTTAAATTACACTATGTTAAAAATAAAAATGCACAATAGACATTTTGCTTGGCGTTTCCAGAAACATGTAGCATTCAATGAAAATTCATTTTAAAGGTATATAAATGCAAAGAAAGCATTCTATATTTCTTCTGCTGTTACAACTAGTCAATTTGGATTATTATTAGAAATCCTCTAAGAAAAAAGTTTACATCACTTTTTTTCCTGATGAAAATGCAGATGAGCTGAAAACAATTATTTTTGCATGGGGAAAAAAATGTCAAATCTTATATATAAATATGAAAAATTAGATTTATCCCATATACACTTCATAATTTACAAAATCTCATATATATACTGAAACTGTGAAGAAAACAACAAATTTCAAATGGCAGCTAGAGCAACAAAGGTTTTATTCAAAACATATTTAAGAATTTCAATAAAAATAATTTCTATTCAACACACTCCTACACACAAACAGTATACTGAGTTTGTTTGACTTTGCTCAGTTAGATTGAGATATTATAATTTGAATTCTTTATTATATGTGTCAATAGGTTTTTATATACCTGGTGCTATCTTTATATTGTGATGGACTCCCAGAGGCAATTCAGTATTTGAAATCATGTTTTTCTGCTTTAAGGCAGACATAGCATGTGTAAAATTATTTATCATATATATTTGGCATGCATAAAGATTACAATTTATAAGAGATCAGTTAACTCCCTTATTTTTTGAAATTATTTTTCTTTAAAAAAAGGCAATATAAATTTAGTGAAAAAATCCAAGATGTTCTGCCCAATTTGTACATAATATTCATACTGCTGTAATTATAAATAAATATTCTTTCATTGTCCCTCAAATGGGCTGATAGCATATTCAGTTAAAACAACAACAACAACAACAACAAACTTGTTATTTCAGATATACTAAGCATTGGGAGAACAAAGTATTAGTAATATTATACCTCACTAAATTATTTTTTTCCTTTTTTCTTTCAAATTAGGCATAAACATGGCACAAAGCCAGGCTGAAGAAATTTGTTTTGAATGCCAGAAAGCACCTCAAGAAAAATTATTGATCATATTTTGGAGACAAAGTAGAAAACAGAAGCTCTGTGTCATCCTTTTTATAGGCCATCTAATATTAGAATACACATCAGTCTGCCCCTCGACAGGGAAGGCAAGACAAATTAAATCAAAAATTTAAGCTCCAATTTGATCTAATTTGTTTGTTTAGATAAAACCTCAAAGTTCCATCATGCCAAATATACCATCTTAAGCAATTTTGTTTTCTTACCATTTTTCCTTTGACATTTTATTCTGTGACAGACCAAGAAACAATGCTGATTTTCCTTGGAGAGTTTAATTCACATCTGGTATTTTTTAGAAAGCTTTCCTGATAGGAATAGCAAATATAATATGAAATCATTCACTTTTAGTAACAACTTTAAATATCACATAATTTACTTGCGCACAAATTAAGGTTCTGGAAGAAATATATCAAAGTGGCTTCAATATTGATGTAGTTGAATTCCTTCCCAAGGCTTAAACAGAAATCTAGCAACCTGAGATATATCATCAACTTTATTTGCCACATATGGACGTGCATCTGACTACCCTTGGGAAATGTACATAATACAATAGTTCATGCAAACTTTTTCACAGGGACTATTAAAGCAATGAGGACTTACTGGAGGAAATTCCCCTGGGGAAATTTAGGAAGATTGGGCACAGTGAGGCACAATTAGCTTATTTAGCACATCTCCCTCTATTTCTTCTATAAAATATCTTCATGGTAGCAAAAAATATAATCCTTTTGTTTTTTGTAGTTATGGCAAATGTTCAAGTTTATTGGGCAAGTAGCAGGATCTAGTTTCTCTGTTCACATATTTCCCTAAAATTCAAAAAATCCATGTTAGACATTCCTGAGAGATTCTTCACCAAGCGTCACTCTATGCCCATGACACTAGAGAGGCATGCAGATCTGAAACTTGGCCAGCTGATAACAGAGGTTTGAAAAGCCACAGTTGTTAAGGTTTATTATCGATTTTTATGGAGCTCATTTTATTTGTCTTGGGTCAGGGAGCAAATGCTTGCTAGCCTCCTCCATCTCAGTGGACAACAGATCCACAGTACTCACCATGTGGATGACAATCATGGAATCATTTTCTTTAGAAAGCAGAGTCTTCTGGTTAATTTATTGTTAAAAGCATACACTGTTCATTTTCCTTTTTCTAAAAAATTATAAAAATACGAGATATTTCTTGCTTATGTGCGTATTATAGTTTAAGGATGGAGGATGGACATGCTTAAATTTTAGTCATAAATCCTCCACATTTTATGGGAACTTAGGCAAGTTCCTTAATTGTTCTGTATACTCTACAAAATGTAGATAAAAATTGTACTTCATATGTTTCCTTTGGGATGTTACATGGCAGGTAAGTCATTTAGAATAGTATACAGCATATAAAAAAATCTTAATAAATGTTAGTCATTAGCATTTGAAGTAGATACTCTGAATAGTAATTTGCATATTCCAAGGCTGTATTCTACATGTGAAAAAATTACATGATATTTTTATAAGACCTCTGGCATCTATTTCGTTTGTTTATTTGTTTTACTGTATAACTGAAAGAGGGGCCGCCACTGTGTTTCCACCACCACAAATTAGAAGACACACAGCAGCTGATTTTAAGACTTATTATAAAACTACATTAATCAAGCATAGGTAGATTTGGTGAAAGGATAAAGATGTAGATCAGTGGAGCAGGATAGAGTCCATACATAGAGAGACACATACATACATGGTCAATTAATTTTTAACTCAAATGCCAAAGCAATTCAATGGAAAGAATAATGTATTTTCAACAAATTCTTCTAAGACAAGTGAATATCTGTGTGGGAAGAAAATTAATCCTTACTTCATTCTATACATACAATTAACTTGAAATGGATCATAGACCTAAATATAAAGTTAACATTATAAAACTCCTAGAAGAAAACACGGGAGAAATATTGTTCCACCTTGTTGTTAGCAACATTTTTTTGTTTGTTTTATGTTAGACCATAAAAGTCACAAACCAAAAAGAAGAAAAATTATATCTTATCAAAATTAAAAAATGAACAAAATGTTTGAATGAAGACTTCACTTTAGAAGACATACAAATAGCCAATGAGTATATAAAATGACATTCATAATCATTATCCACATAAAAACCATAAAACTACAATGAGATCCTAATCCATGCCATTAGAATGGATAAAACATAAAACATTGGTAATACCAAGTACTAGTTGGAATATGAATGAATTGAAACTGTTATTCACTGATGATGGGGCTGTAAATTTGTAACTATTTTGGAAAACCATTTGGCATTTTTCATGAAAAGTTACATATACAACATCAGACATTCTATGCCTATGTACTTATCCAAAAAATTGATATCATGTCTACCAAAAACTTATGCGTACATATTTATAGCAACTTTATATACAAAATTTAAAAACTAAATAAAAAGTTTCCATCTGCAATGACTAGATAAACAGTATTTAACATATTTACCAGGGAAATACTAATACTCAGCAATGAAAGGCATGAGCTACTGATACACACAGCAATATGGATTAATCTCAAAATCATTGTGCTGTGGAAAAGAAACCAGAGATATGGAAGTGAATTACGTATGATTCCAATTATATGAAATGCAAAATAAACTACAGTGACAAAAAGAAAATCAATGTTTGCTTGTAGTCAGAGCTGAATAGAGAAATGGAATGCAAAAGGTCTCTGTATATCTCTTGAGGTGGTGAAGATATTCTGTATTTGATTGTGGTATGGTTTTATTAGTGGTGTCTATAACTGTCAAAACTGATTAAATTGTACAATTCAAAGACATTGTATGTGAATTATTGCTCAATAAAGTTGATAAATAAGAGCTTATTATTTAATATCATATATTGTGAAATATATATTTTTAAATAGATATTAACATTTAATTAATGCTGGAAGGCATGGCAAGAATCGGCCAGATACTCATCAATGTTTCTTCCAACCTAAACGAAACTATAATTTACAGACTTCTTCAAATTTGTTTGGGATCTTGTGAATGTTTTTTTTATTTAAAGAATGAAGGTAGCAGTGATTAAGTTCTCACTGATTTCAACTTTTACTAGAATCCAAAGGATTTTCGTATAAATGCCCAGGTCATAACCTGGATCCCCTGGCTTTAGTTTTGAACTCACCTTTCCATGTACTTTATCTTTAACATTTTCCTTATGAATGCTCAAACACTTTTCAGGAAGACTCTTATTCACAGGGAGGATTCCCTCTCTATGATATATTTAATTTTTTCTTTATATTTCCCTGATTAAAACAGAACCCTGGGGACTCTTATGCCACCCAAATGACAGTATGGAACAATTAAGAGAGCTACAAATGTGGCTCTCTTCTTGAACTAAAGTCAAGGTTTCCTTGTTGACCTAAACTTACTCATTGTTATTTTTAAGTTTCTGATATGGTTAGGTTAAAACACATACCCTCGAACATTTATTAAACTGAGGTGAGTGGAAAGTCTAATTCCCTTCCATTCTGAGGGAAGAAATAGGAAATAAATAATACCCTTAATTACCATGGCACTTTCTTCTTCAAAAAAAGTCAGTGAATTTGATTATTGTGCGGAATGAACTTATGTATTTGCCTACAGTAACTTGAGGAATCCTGAAATTGAAAAGGAATTGTTTTCCTTTAATTGTCAATCGTTTTATTGGGTCAGAAGATCAGTCATTCATGTATACATGTTTGAAATCCATCCTCTTTAACTTTGGGAAACTGGTTCTCTTTACTCATATTCCAATAGCAGTCACCCAACTAGTGAATGAAAGGCCCATATTTCCACCTTGATTCAGCGCCTCCATCTCTAAAGGTGATTCTTTTAGAACTTAGTTCCTTTATCTTTAGAGAGGGAAAGATCTCTTCTTATGGGGAAAACTGTTCACATCTTTACACGGCCCATTCTTTATATGGCCCATTATTCTTTAAATTATCACTTATGTAAACTAGATGTAAATGAATGTTGGCGGAGCCAGGCTCACATGCTGTTCACTGAGTCTCGTGGAGAGGAAGCTGGCCACCATTGCTGGCCAGTATCTGACCTTAGATTAAACGGTCTTGGTACCCTTTGTTACAGGGAGAATAAACATCTTGTTACACGGCAGCACACCACTTCCACACGCGCGCGCGCGCGCGCGCGCACACACACACACACACACACACACACACACACACACACACACACACACACACACACACACACACACACACACACACTTGACTCTTTCAGCAGCTCTGCCATATCCCTCTGTACCTCGCCAGGTACAATTAAGGATGCAACAGCAGTAATCTCAGTGCACTGTTTTCTGTCCAAGAAGGTAAGAGACTGATTATCCACTGTATCTGAGGATATAGTATAGATCCAGGAATAAGAAAAAATTAGATTTGTCACAATTCTTAGATGTGCAATTTGGTATCTTAAAGGAAAACATTGAAAACTTAACAATTTTGCCTGAAATCTCATAAGTTTTTATACACAAATAGAATCCATTTCTGAGAAACACCATGTGTTACTGGGCTCTGGAGATAAAGATTGTGTCTATAATCCTTCCAACTCAGTGAGATGATCTTTAAAACACATTGTTTCCTATACTCATTATTGAGAGGCTTGTCTGAAATCTGACTGTTTCTGATGAAGAATGAAAAAATAATCTAAGCAAAGTAAAATTTAATATGAGATTTCTGGTTCTTCTATTTTTTAACTGTTTGAAACACTCTTATCCAATTTCTCTTGTGATGTTTTTCATTACCACCCAACCCTCCTTGCACTTCAAGCACATTTTATCTATAGAAATAAGATGCTACTTCTAAACTACTTTTATTTCATCTCACACGATCTCTTATCCTTTATCTCATCTTGCCTTAACTTCACTCTGCTGAAGCACAGCAAGTATTCTTTCTGGTGACTAACTGTTTCTTTGCAGAGACCAAGACAGATTTCATAACACAGAGTCAGAAACAGATTACAAAATAATGTCACATTAAGAATCTTATTTTTCATTCTTTTCTCCCTTTTTCTCTAATAGCATGGAATATCCATATGTTTTATGATGGGGCTATTTACTGAGAGTAGCAGCTTAGGTCATACCATTTGCAAATTTCTTTTTCCTACTTTCTAAGAAAAGGTGTATGAGTTAGCACACATACATTTTTCTCTAAGAGGATTTCCCTACCAAAAGGAACTTTTTTCCCAAGAATCAATGTCCCCACTTAGATCAACTCAGGAATGTATGCCTACTGAGTGCTACATAGTTCTTATGGATCATGGCCTACATGATGGTTCCATGTATCATAGTACAGTGTATTTTTCAGTTATTTCTCCTATGTATAATGCTCTCCCATCTTGGTAATGTATGTGAAATTTCCATAATAAACAATCATAGAGTCTAGCTTATTATAGATTTTTCCATAATTCTGACTATTTTAGAAGCTACAAGGATACCTTAAAGAAAGCAGCAAAGTCAATATAAATTTTCCTCATTTTGTATTTTTAATTATCTTTTGTTTATTAATTTTCCAAAAATAAGAATTAGTGCCAAAGTTAATGGTCCTTTTTAAAAAAATATTCAAAGCACTAGTAAATATGTCTTGCACAATGATTAAATAAAAATATACTGAAAAATCTTCTCATTAGTTTGGCTTATATATTCTCATAAGTTGACCTAAGTCTGGGCAATTTTCCTAACTTTGTCTACAAATAAAGACATAAAATTTCTACCTTGCTCCAGTCCTTAAAGTGGCAGAAATGAGAGAGAAATGGAAAAACATGAAATGTGGCAGGCCATGGTTAGAGATTTATGGGATGTCCTATAATAGGACTCCAAGAGAAGAATATAAATTAGTATTAGTGCAGGTGCAATAAACAGCATCCAAGGATAAATCAGAAGTCAGAGATAAGAGAGGGCAATAAGGGGCTGAGAGACCCCTTATGAACATCCATAGCCAGTTCCTTAGCTGATTCTAAATATGTCTTAAATGTACTATCCTGTCCCCACAGAGTCTTTTCTTAAATGTAACCACAGGAAATCTTCTGTATCCTACTTCTATTCCAGCCAGCCTACATGACCCGTAGCTATGCTTCCCTTACCTAACAGTTCAATGATGACTTGCAGTGACTCCTTTCCCCATCAAATACATGTAAACCCCCTCTCCAAGAACTTAGCACAGAGTCCAGCACATATCAGGTGTGCAAATGCATTGGCTGAATTGAACACAGGAGAACTACTGTCATAACGTCAGACTGGAACGATAGATAATCATATACAGTCCTGTGTCAGTTAACAATAGAGATAAGTTCTGAAACATGTGTGTTTAGGAGATTTTGTCATTGTGGAAAAAGCACAGAGTACACTTATGTGAACCTAGAAGGTATAGCCTACTGTAAACACACGTAGACAACATGGTGTAGCTTATTTCTCCTGAGTGAGTAACGCAGTGTGCTATGACATTACAACTGCTACAATATCAGCAGGTGATAGAAATTTTTCAGGTCCATTATATTCTTACGAGACCACCATCATATATGCAGTCTATCATTGACCAAACAGTCATTAAGTAGCACAAGACTGTAGTTTAAAAATGATGTGTATCTCTTTATTATCAAAATAATCTATGTAGACTCAGGAATTCTATTTTCCCTGTTTCAGCAGATGAGTAAATTGAGGCACAGATTTGCCTTGTGACTTGCACAAGGTAAGTCAGGTAGTAAGGGGCGGACACGGCACCCTGGGTTCAGGGTCTATATTATCAGTCACCATAATTCTACTACATCTAATTAATTGGAATAAAAAAGATATAAAGAAATAGTAAAATATACCATTGTTTTGGGTAGAAAGATGGTATTATAAAATATAAATTCTTCAAAAATTAACATATGAATTTAATGTACTTCCAATTAGTTTGAACAGAGATTAAATTAGAAAAAAATGTAGATTCCAAAGTATAGTATATCGTAGTAGTTATAATACAGTATCGACTTGGTCTAAGACAGTTATGGATTAAAATTCCTGCTCTCCCAAATATTAACTAAAAGGCAAAGAGCAAATCACTCAAACTCTCTGAACCCCAAATAGAGTTTTTGAGGATTAAATACATTAGTATACAAAAAAATTTATGTAATGCATTACACAAATAAATTTGGAATAAACGGTATCTGTTATTCTTAGTAAACTTCCAGACAATCACTAGTATATCTAGTAGATAAATGCTTTCACAAAAAATGAAGCACCTAATGCTTTCACAAAAAATGAAGACTGTAAAAATTATAACTATCAAAATCTTCTCTAAAAGACTTTTCATTAGCTATAAGAGCTGTGAGTTAAGAAAAATAAAATTATTCTCATTTTATTTATAATAACTAATGGTCAAAGTGTTTGAATAACTTACCCCAAATCACAACACTATATGTCTGCTCTATTTATTATACATGATTCTTTCTTTATGATTAATATTTTTAATTTTTTGAATATGATATTTCAAAGATATATAAGGCTAAAAGTGAAATTATGCATTTTTAGCAAATGCATCCAGTAAAAGCCTAGTCATGAAAATGATCTTCATTTGATTTTCAATGACTATGTTAAGAAAAATACATGAATTAAATAGTACCAAATTGTATGAAAGTAATGAACGGTAGCAATGATAACATGTACCAAAAATTTGCACCCAATTTTTACTCTTCAAAATACTTGAAAGATGAGAATTTTTTTTTTTAAAGTAAATTCATTAAGGGGTCTATTTCACCAAACTGCCAATATGTACAGGTAGATACTTTCCCAAAAGCATTACAAATAATGAGATTACATGCAAGTTTTATGGGTGAAATAGCAGCAACAGAGAGTTAGCAAGAACTGGTCCTCTTTCCATCTATACTTAAGAAGAAGAGAAAAAACAATCTAGTTTTCTTTGAATGTTATTCTTTATTCAAAGGTATCTCTCATTTGATGTAATTAAAGTGTTATGAATAATAACACCCCTAATCTCCAATTATGTTCTGCAAATTAGAATTAGGTCAAATGTTACGCCAGATACAAACCATTTAACAAATATGCTCAGAAATCTTGAAAATGAAGACAAATTTTATTACTTATAACAACATCTATTTCAAAAAGAAAGCCTATTCGTTTGGAGCCAAACACATTCCAAAAAGATGGAATTCTACAAGAGGTTGATCTTTGAACTTAATTGAAAACTAAAGCAATATACTGAAAAATAAATAAATAATGTTTTAGCGCACACTTTAATTTGAACTACGGATTCTTTGAAGTTACTTCTTAGTAAACTTGTTTAATTGTATTAATTTTCCTTTTTTCCTTACACAGCAAATTGACCTTTCCTCATCTCAAAGTCCATCTGTTCAAGCCCGTTATTTTAATTGGTGACTCCAGTAAACTAAGTAGAGAAACAAAATAACATAATCAAATTGATTACTTTAAACAGAGCAAATTTGATCACTTTTAGTGAGTTCGGTTAGTTTTTTTTTTTTTTTTTTTTCTATTTTAGGCTTGGGATAAAAGGAATATATTTTACTTTTTGGTATAGATAATATAGCATAGGATAAAATGATATGCAAATAGTGAGGTGTCATAGCATATTTCTGTTTATGTGAACAGATGGAAATGTATATATCCTAATCCATACAATACCCAAACACACAATAATTTTAGTCAAAGCAAAGGTCACCTAATTGGCAGGGGTTGGTGAGGGTGTCAATTTAAAAGTTACATTTTCAGAATTACATGTGTATGTACACATTATATATTATATGATATTATTTAAAAATTATACATCTTTTAGACTCACAACAAGCACAATTTATTTGCATCTAATTCTTCAAGTCAGCAATTGGGGTCTATCTCAGATCGACTTACTCATGTACCTTTAGACAGAAGCAGGGTGACAAGGGGCAAGAGCATGCTAAATCTCTTGAGGCCTAGCCTCAAACTGGTTCATCATCACTTCCCCTGCCTTCCATAGGTCAAAAGAAAACAAAGTCAGCATAGACTCAAGGGGTAGAGAAATAGATGCCACCTCTTGATAAGAATATCTTTAAATTAATCAGAAAGGACCATGAATGTAAGGAAAGAAATAATCAGAGCTATTTTTGCAAACAATATACCACAGTTTTTACATATTGAAATAACACATGCCCATAATAAAAATTTCAAAAGGTAAAGGACAACATTAAAAAAACATACTATTAAAAGAAGCAACTCCTTTTTCAAGATGGCGGTAGCTGCGGCGGTTGGCACGGAGTAGCTGAGGTGGAAAAGGTGGCCACTGGGCCTCAGGCAGCCGGGAAACTTGTGGACCTTCCTCTCGCCATCACTTAAGGGAGGACCACAGCTGCTGGCCGGTCATGGGGGATGACCACCACTTTGCCCTTGGCAGGAGAGGCTGCAGCTTTGAAGTGTGGAGCAGGAAAAGAACTGTTTCTTAGCTGCAAAAGCGAGTCTCGAAACAGGGAACAAGGCGCCAGGGCTGCTGTGGATACAGCCAGGATCCCGGAGGCCAGGGCCGCGCTGAAGGTGGCCAGTTGCCCTATTCAGGATTCGAGGTTTCAGGCCGGCATTAAAGAAGATTCCTGGGAGCGCCCAAGCCATGCCGCCACTGAACAGCCCGAGGCGGCAGCGGCCGAGAACGGGAAAGGCGACAAACCAGAAGCAGAGAGTGAGCACCCGACCTGGCACAGCACTGTGAGTGACCCCTGGCCCAGCTCTGTGCGGGGGGGGGGGGGGGGCCGACGCCCACCCGGCTCCCGCCTGCACCACCAGGCCACTGACCGCCCCGGGGCTGCCTCCATTTTCCCAGGTGCTGGCAGCTCCGCCAGGCTCAGCGGTCACTGAGCCTTCCCACTTGCTTGGCCCGGCACGGGGCTTTCCGGAGCCTGCAGGCCGGCCTCCCCTCCCACTCCCTCTGCGGTTCTCTGGGGGGGCTGGTGGCGTGGGGCTTCCCCGGCCAGTGTCGGGAGGGCAAGGAAGTATGGGAGGGCCGACTGTCACTCCACCACACCCTGGACTCTGGCCCCCGGTAAATTTCCTGTTACTGGGAGGCAGATACCATCTCTGTGGCCACCAGCTCGGGAAAAAAGCCTAACGAAATTCTCGTTGGGAATAGTGTGGTAGGAGAGTTCCCAGGTCCGCTTGAACCTGCCAGAGAGCAGGCTGCAGGTGGGCGCTAGATTTGGTCTATGCCAGGGGGATACAAAGGTGAACAAGACCCGAGAAAGATCTACAAAGTGCTACAAAGGCACCCAGAGAGACCGGTCGTCTGTGCCTAGCAGAAACCTGGTAGACTTCCTGGGCGAGGCGGTGCCAAGCAGGGTCTTGAAGGCCCAGCTGAGAGACAAGGGGTGCAGAAGACACGCCCCAGCCCAGCCCACTGTGCACAGAGTGGGGAGACGTGCGGACAGGGAGGCGGAGACTCGACAGAAACCACACACCTGGTGGGGTCACCACTGCACGATCCAACAGCCTGGGCCAGAGCACACGGAACAGGGAGAAGTCCTGCACAGGAATTGAAAGCTCAAAAGAGATCACACACCCTGTGGTACGTGATCCACCAGGCCAGCAGAGTCCAAGCTGACCAGAAAAGTGGCTCCCCGAAGAAGCCCAAAACCCGAGGCAACCACACACACAAGGCACTAAAGGCCAACTGAGCAGTCACGGAGGGAGCCATACGAAATTGGCAACCATAGCAACATCCTAGTTAGTCATTAGTCTCAAACCGGTGAACTGTGAAACCCCCTGCCACAATGAATAAACACCAAAATAAGATACCAGAAATACAAAAAATCAAGAAAGTACACCACCAAAAGTTAATAAACCTCAAACTCTAGATCCTATAGAACAAGAAGACCTTGAAATAACTGACAAGGAATTTCGAGTGATAATTCTAAGGAAACTGAATGAGATACAAGAAAACTCAGCTAGACATCATGATGAAATGAGGAAAAGTATACAGGATCTGAAAGAGGAAATGTACAAGGAAATCAATGTCCTGAAAAAAAATGTAGCCGAACTTGCTGAACTGAAGAAGTTATTCAACGAAATAAAAAACACAACGGAGAGTTTAACCAGCAGGCTTGTCGAAGTTGAAGAGAGAACCTCTGAACTTGAAGATGGGCTGTTTGAAATAACACAAGCAGACAAAAAGAAAGAAAAAAGAATCAAGGACATTGAAGAAAATCTGAGAGAGATATCAGACAACCTTAAGCACTCAAATATCCGAGTCATGGGTATTCCAGAAGGGGAGGAAAATGGAGATTCCATTGAAAACATATTCAACAAAATAGTGGCAGAAAACTTCCCAGGTATAGGAAAAATCACAGATCTTCAGATCCAGGAAGCTCAACGATCTCCAAATGTATTCAACCCAAAAAGGCCTTCTCCAAGACATGTTATAGTCAAATTGGCAAAACTCAGAGACAAAGAGAGAATCTTAAAAGCTGCAAGAGAGAAGCATCAAATCACCTATAAGGGAGCCCCAATCATGTTAACATCAGACTTTTCATCACAAACCCTAAAAGCTAGAAAGGAATGGGATGATATTTTCAAAATATTAAAAGACAAAGATTGCCATCCAAGAATACTTTACCCTGCAAGGCTATCCTTCCGAAATGAAGGGCAAATAGTATATTTCTCAGACAAACAAAAACTGCGGGAGTTCACTACCACACGACCACCCTTACAAGAAATCCTCAAGGGAGTACTGGGTTTGGTTCCTGAAAAATAACCTCCAATGCCATAAAAACCCAAGAAAAATCTAAACCCGCTAGTATAATAAAAATGGCATTCATGAAGAGAAAACAAGCAAACAAAAACGCTATCTACAACCTAAGGAACCAACAAACACAGAAAACAAACAGTAAATCAGAAAGCAAGGAACAAAAGACACCTAAGATGACCAAACAACCAATAAAATGCTAGGAATAAATCAACACCTTTCAATAACAACTCTTAATGTAAAAGGCTTAAATTCCCCAATTAAAAGACACAGACTGGCTGACTGGATCAAAAAGCAGGACCCAACTATATGCTGCCTACAAGAGACCAACCTCACCCATAAAGATTCACACAGACTAAGAGTGAAAGGATGGAAAAAGATTTACCATGCAAACAGAAAAAAAAAACGAGCTGGAGTAGCTATTCTTATATCTGACAAAATAGACTTTAAACTAAAAACCATAAAAAGAGACAATGAGGTTCACTACTTAATGATAAAAGGACTGATCCATCAAGAAGACATAACAATCATAAATATGTATGCACCCAATGTTGGAGCAGCCAGATTTATAAAACAAACTCTATTAGACCTAAAGAAGGAAATAGACACTAATACCATAATAGCAGGTGACCTGAACACCCCACTGTCAATATTAGACAGATCATCTAGGCAAAGAATCAGTAGAGAAACAAAAGATCTAAACAATACTCTAGACCAATTGGAATTGGCAGATATCTACAGAACATTCCACCCAACAACCTCAGAATATTCATTCTTCTCATCAGCACATGGATCATTCTCCTGGACAGATCACATATTAGGTCACAAATCAGGTCTCAATAATTTCAAAAAAATTGGAATTATCCCATGTATCTTCTCAGACCACAATGGATTAAAACTAGAAATTAATAACAAACGAAACTCTGGAAACTATACAAACACATGGAAATTAAACAGCATTCTACTTAATGACATATGGGTCCAAGAAGAAATCAAGCAAGAAATCAAAAAATTTATTGAAACTAATGAAAACAATGATATATCATACCAAAACCTGTAGGATACTGCAAAAGCAGTATTGAGGGGAAAGTTTATTGCATTAAACGCTCACTTCAGAAGAATAGAAAGATGGCAAGTGAACAACCTAACACTTCACCTTAAAGAACTAGAAAAACAAGAACAATCGAAACCTAAGGTTAGCAGACGGAAAGAAATCATTAAGATCAGAGCAGAACTGAATGAAATTGAAAACCAAAAAACAATTCAAAAGATCAACCAATCAAAAAGTTGGTTTTTTGAAAAGATAAATAAAATAGACAAACCATTAGCATGGCTAACAAAAAAAAGAAGAGAGAAGACTCAAATAACAAAAATTAGAAATGAAAAAGGTGATATTACAACTGATTCATCTGAAATACAAGGAATCATTCGAGACTACTATAAACAACTATACGCCAACAAATTTGAAAATCTGGAGGAAATGGATAAATTTCTGGACACACACAAGCTCCCAAAACTGAACCATGAAGACGTAGAAAATTTGAACAGACCAATAACAATAAAGGAGATTGAAGCTGTTATCAGAAAGCTCCCAACAAAGAAAAGCCCAGGACCAGATGGATTCACAGCAGAATTTTACCAAACATTCAGAGAGGAATTGACACCGATTCTTTACAAACTATTCCAAAAGATTGAAACGGACGCAAATCTCCCAAACTCATTCTGTGAAGCAAATATCATCCTGATACCAAAACCAGGTAAAGATATAACCAAAAAAGAAAACTACAGGCCGATATCCTTGATGAATATAGATGCAAAAATCCTCACTAAATTACTAGCAAACAGAATACAGCAACACATACGTAAAATTATTCATCACGATCAAGTGGGATTCATCCCAGGGATGCAAGTTTGGTTCAACATACGCAAATCAATAAATGTGATACACCATATTAATAAACTCAAACACAAGGACCATATGATCATCTCTATAGATGCTGAAAAAGCATATGATAAAGTTCAGCACTCATTCATGACAAAGACCCTCTATAAGTTAGGTATAGAGGGAAAGTATCTCAACATAATTAAAGCCATATATGCCAAACCCACTGCCAATATCATCCTGAATGGGGAAAAGCTGAAAGCTTTTCCTTTAAGAACAGGAACTAGACAAGGATGCCCACTCTCACCACTCCTATTCAACATAGTGTTGGAAGTACTAGCCAGAGCAATCAGAGAAGAGAAGGATATAAAGGGCATTCAGATTGGAAAAGATGAAGTCAAACTGTCCCTGTTTGCAGATGACATGATCCTATATATCGAACAGCCTAAAACCTCTACAAAAAAACTGCTGGAATTGATAAATGATTTCAGCACAGTAGCAGGATACAAAATCAACACACAAAAATCAGTAGCATTTCTTTTCTCCAATAGTGAACATGCAGAGCGAGAAGTCAAGAAAGCCTGCCCATTTACAATAGCCACCAAAAAAATAAAATACTTAGGAATTGAGTTAACCAAGGAGGTGAAAAATCTCTATAATGAGAACTACAAACCACTGCTAAGAGAAATTAGAGAGGATACAAGAAGATGGAAAGATATACCATGCTCTTGGATTGAAAGAATCAACATAGTGAAAATGTCCATACTACCCAAAGTGATATACAAATTCAATGCAATCCCCATCAAAATTCCAAAGACATTTTTCTCAGAAATGGAAAAAACTATCCAGACATTTATATGGAACAATAATAGACCACGCATAGCCACAGCAATGCTGAGCAAAAAAAACAAAGCTGGAGGCATAACACTACCTGACTTTAAGCTATACTACAAAGCTCTAATAACCAAAACAGTATGGTACTGGCATAAAAACAGACACACTGACCAATGGAATAGAATAGAGAATCCAGAAATCAACCCACACACGTACTGCCATCTGATCTTTGACAAAGGCACCAAGCCTATTCACTGGGGAAGGGACTGCCTCTTCAGCAAATGGTGCTGGGAGAACTGGATATCCATATGCAGGAGAATGAAACTAGATCCATACCTCTCACCGTATACTAAAATCAACTCAAAGTGGATAAGGATTTAAATATACACCCTGAAACAATAAAACTTCTTAAAGAAAACATAGGAGAAACACTTCAGGAAATAGGACTGGGCACAGACTTCATGAATACGACCCCAAAAGCATGGGCAACCAAAGGAAAAATAAACAAATGGGATTATATCAAACTAAAAAGCTTCTACACAGCAAAAGAAACAATTAACAGAGTTAAAAGACAACCAACAGAGTGGGAGAAAATATTTGCAAAATATACATCTGACAAAGGATTAATATCCAGAATATATAAGGAACTCAAACCACTTTACAAGAAGAAAACAAGCAACCCAATTAAAAAATGGGCAAAAGAGCTAAGTAGGCATTTCTCTAAGGAAGATATACAAATGGCCAACAGACATATGAAAAAATGCTCAACATCACTCAGCATCCAGGAAATGGAAATCAAAACCACACTGAGATACCATCTAACTCCAGTTAGGATGGCTAAAATCCAAAAGACTCTGAACGATAAATGCTGGCGAGGTTGCGGAGAAAAAGGAACTCTCATACATTGTTGGTGGGACTGCAAAATGGTGCAGCCCCTATGGAAAATGGTATGGAGGTTCCTCAAACAACTGCAGATAGATCTACCTTATGACCCAGCTATCCCACTGTTGGGAATATACCCAGAGGAATGGAAATCATCAAGTCGAAGGTATACCTGTTCCCCAATTTTCATCGCAGCACTCTTTACAATAGCCAAGAGTTGGAACCAGCCCAAATGTCCATCATCAGATGAGTGGATACGGAAAATGTGGTACATCTACACAATGGAATACTACTCAGCTATAAAAACGAATGAAATACTGCCATTTGCAACAACATGGATGGACCTCAAGAGAATTATATTAAGTGAAACAAGTCAGGCACAGAAAGAGAAATACCACATGTTCTCACTTATTGGTGGGAGCTAAAAATTAATATATAAATTCACACACACACACACGCACGCACACACACACACAAAAAAAAACGGGGGGGGGAGAAGATATAACAACCACAATTACTTGAAGTTGATACGACAAGCAAACGGAAAGGACATTGTTGGGGGGGAGGGGGAGGGAGAAAGGAGGGAGGTTTTGGTGAGGGGGAGCAATAATCAGCCACAATGTATATCGACAAAATAAAATTTAAAAATAAAAACATACTATTAATATTCTACACCCATGGATTTGTTCTTTCTTAGCATATCAAACCAATGAATAGAAAATTACCCAGGTCCCAAAATGATCACTTGGGTGGCACACCCTTGGAACAAATTCCAAGAGCATTGCAAAAATTTGAAAAAATAAGCTAACAATGGAACCAGAGTCCACGTAAGGTGTGTTAGAAATTTGTCACCGGTAAGTCAACCACACTGATTGCCTGATTTATACAACATTATCCACAGGATTTAGACTAGACCCAGAGTCATATAATGTGATACTAAAAATAATCAGGTTACAATATACAACTACTTGGCATACAAAGAAACACACAGAAAAAATGAACTCACACCAAAGTGACAAAGATAAGCTATCTAAAATTGACCATCATAAAAATGCTCAAATAAGTGATCGTAACACCCTTTATAAAATGCAAAAATAAAAAGGGTCAGCAAAGAAATCGAGGATTAAAGAAGAAACAAAAGGAAATTTGAGGACTGAAAAATTCAATAATTGAAGTAAAAATCTCATTGGATGGTTCCAATAGCAAAGTGAAGATGGCAGAGGAGAGGGTGGATGAACACTTAAAGACAGATCAATAGGAAGGATTCAAACTAAATAGCAGGAAGAAACAAAGATAGGAAAATAAACAAACACTGCTTCCGGGACTAGGAGACATTAACGACCCTCTAAAATTTATGCTGTTGGTGTCCCAAAAGGCAAAAAGAAAGAATGTGATGTTAAAAAGTATTTAAAGAAATAACGTATAAAAACTTGCTCAAATTTAGTGAACAATACAAGTTTACAAATTTAAGGATCTCAATGATCCCAGATTGAAATATGTTCAATAAATCTTTGCTTAGATGTGTCGTAATCAAACTGCTATGATCTAAACACACACACACACACACACACACACACACACACACACACACACACACACACAAATTATTTTGGAAGCATCCCCAAAACATGACACACGAATGACAGAAAACAGCAATTCAAAGACTGCAAATATTTAGTCAAAATATTTTCAACTAGTGTTGAGGAATGAAAGGGAAGTAAGCACTGCACTTTGCCTTGGACACCAAAGCTGGGCTCACCTCAGTATAACCCAGCACCAAGCAGGTTCCCATACCCACAGCCTCAGACTCCAGGCTGGTACCCACAGACTTAGCCTCTAGGCCTGTGCCAATGCTAGGCCAAATCCCTCTGCACCTGGCTGGCCCTTTACAGCAAGACATCAGCCCCTGTAGCCCTAATTATCAGGCAGGCACCTGGGGTTCTAGGCTTCAGGAAAATCCCTGAGGATACAGGATACAGGTCTACCCAGTGCTGAGCAATTCCCTGTAGTCCTAGGTTACACGCTGACTTCAGTGCTAAGTTGGAACCCTTGGATTCAAACACCAGGCAGGCACCCATGGAAACAGACTGCATACCTGCTCAAAGCCATGCTGATTCTTGCAGCTACATGCTCCAGTTGATTCAGGGTCTAGAATTGTTCTAGCAAACCCAGGGTCCAGGCCTGTCCCTCTAGACCCCAGCCACGGGCTGATCCAGGGTGGCCTCATGGACACAGCCTGTAGCCAGCACCTGCACACCCAGCCTCCATGCCGGCACCAAAAACATAGGCTCCAGGCCTGTAGAGAGCTATTATATGTGATCAGTGTTAAGCTGTTTTCAGCTTAAAACAGTCTCAACTTATAATTATGAGATGTTTTTTGTAAGCCTCATGATAATCTCCGAGCAAAAACCTAGAGGAGACATGCAAAGTTAAAAAGTAAAGAATCAAAGCATAGCACTAGAGAAAATTAGCTAATCATAAAGAAATCCCTCTCCCCCCAAAAAAGGAAAAAGGAAACAAATAATCTATGAAAAAAACAAACAGAAAACAATTAATGAAATGGCAGTAGTTAAGTCATTACCAATCAATAATTATCTTGAATGTAAATAGATTAATTGCTCCAATAAAAAGACATAGAGTGGCAGAATAAATAAACAAAACCCTGCTATGTGCTGCCTATAAGAAACTCACTTCATCTGTAGTTACACATATAAACTGAAAGTTAAGAGGTGGAAAAAAATATTCCATGCAAATGGATACCAAAAGACAGTGAAAGTAGCTATGCGCATACCAGGGTAAACAGATTTTAAGTCAAAAACTGTAAAAAGAAACAAAGAGCATCATCATATAATGATAAAATGGTCAATTCATTTATAGTATATAACAATTGTAAATATATATTCACCCAACATTGAAACACCCAAATATAGAAAGCAAATATTAATAGAACTAAAGGGAGAGTTAGACTGTAATACAATAATATAGGAGACTTAAATACCTCACTTTCAGCAATAAACAGATAATCCAGACAGAAAACAAATAGGGAGACAGAGGACTAGAACTTTAGATCAAAAGGAACTAACAGACATGTACAAAGCATTTCATCCAAAAGCAATAGAATACATAGTCTTCTCAAATGCTCATGGAACATTCTCCAGGACAGATCACATATTAGGCCAGAAAATAAGTCTTAACAAATTTAAGAAGATTGAAATCATATCCAGTATCTTGTCTGACCACAATGATGTAAAACTAGAAATTAATAACAAGAGGAATTTTGGAAAATTCACAAATACATGAAAATTAAACAACATATTCCTGAATAACCAATAGGTAAATTAAAAAGGAAATTAAAAAAGATCTTGAGACAAATGAAAATGGAAACAAAATATACCAATACTTATGGGATGCAGCAAAACAATTCTAAAAGAGAAGTTTATAGCAATAAATGCCTGCAATGAAAAATGAAAAAATATTCCAAGTCCACAACCTAATGTTATACCTCAAGGAAATAGAAAAAGAAAAAAAATAATAATTAAGCCCAAAATTAGCAGGAAAAATAATAATAAAGATCAGAGCAGAAATAATAAAATACAGACTAGAAAAACAATAGAAAAGATCAACAAAACTAATAGTTAGTTTTGTAAATAAACAAAATCAATAAACTTTTAGTGAGACTAAACAAAAAATAGAGAGGAGCCAAATAAATGAAATTAGAAATGAAAGATGAGACATTACAACTTATGTCACATAAGTATGAAAGATTTTAAGAGACTACTGTGAACAATTATACAAGTTGAATAACCTAGAAAAAATGGATAAATTCCTAGACTCATGCAACCGACCAAGACTGAATCATGAAGAGATAAGAAAACTGAGCAGACTATTAATGAGCAAGGAAATTGAATAAGTAATAAAGTCTCCCATCAAAGAAGAGCCCAGGACATAATATTTCACTGCTGAATCCTACTAAACATTTAAAGAACTAACTCCAATCCTTCTCAAACTCTTCTTAAAAATTGAAGAGGAGGGAATATGTCCAGACTCATCATACAGGGCCATCATTACCCTCATACCAAAGTCAAACAAAGACACTACAAGAAAACAAAATTACAGGCCAATTTACCTAATGAACATACATGCAAATATGCTCAGAAAAAATACAAGGAAACCAAATTCAACAGCACATTAAAAGGATCATTCACCATTATCAACTGGGAATTATTTAAGGGATGTAAGAATGGTTTAACATACACAAATGTATAAATGATACACATCACATTAACAGAATGTGGGACAAAAACCATATGATCATCTCAATAGATGCAGAAAAGCATCTGACAAAATTCAACGTGCTTTCATAGTTAAAACTCTCAACAAATTAGATATAGAAGGGATGTACCTTAACACAGCGTAGGACATAAATGATGATCCCACATCTATTATACTCAGTGGTGGAAAGTTGATAACTATTTTTCTAAGATCAGGAATGAGAAAAGGATACCCATTCTTACTGCTTCTATTCAACAAAATACGAAAGTATTATTCAGAGGAATTAGTGAAGAGAAAGAAATAAAAGGCATCCAAATTAAAAAGAAAACTGTTAGATTTTCTCTGTTTGCAGATAACATGATTTTATATATAAAAAACCGCAAAGACTTTTCAAGAAAAAAAAATGCTGTTAGAATTAATTAACAAGTTCAGTCAGGTAGCAGCATACAAAATGAAATATGACTAGCATTTCTATACACTGACAACAAGCTATTCAAAGAAGAAATCAAGAAAACAATCCCATTTACAATAGCTAACCAAAAATAAAATAAAATATTTATAAATAAATTCACCCATGGAGGTGAAAGACATGTATACTGAAAACTATAAAATATTGCTAAAAGAAATTAAAGAAGTCATCAATGAAAGATATCTCATGTTCATGAACTGGAATAATTAATATTGGTACAATGTTTGCACTACCCCAAATGATTTACAGATTCAGTGCATAATCCTTTTCAAAATGCCAACAACATTTTTCACAGAAATAGAAGGAAACAATTCCAAAATTCATATGAAAACACAAAAGACCTCAAATAGCCAAAGCAATCTTGAGCAAAATGAACAAAGCTGGAGGCATCACACTACCAGACATCAAAACATATTACAAAACTATAGTAAACAAAACAGTATGGTACTGCCATAAAAACAGATATAATGATCAATGGAACAGAACAGAGTACCCAGAAATAAATCCATACATTGGCAGACAATTGATTTTCAACAAAGGTGTCAAGAACACACAATGGGAAAAGAATAGTTGCTCCAATAAATTGTGCTAGGACAACTGCAATCTATATGCAAGAGAAGGAAAATTAGACCCTTATCTCACATCATATACAAAAATTAACTCAAAATGGATTCAAGACTCTATAAGTCCTGAAACTGTAAAACTTCTGGAAGAAAACAAACAGGAAATGCACCATGACATTGGTCTAGATAATAACTCTTTTGGATGTGAACTCAAAAGCGAGTCTAACAAAGGCAAAAATTGACAAATGGGATTGCATTAAACTAAAAAGTTTCTGCACAAAATGAGGTATCGCCTCACATCTGTTAGAATGACTAATATCAAAAAAGGTAAAAATAAGTATTGGCAAGGATGTGGAAAAAGGGACCCCTTGCACACTGTTTATGGTCATGTAAACTAGTAAGGCCATTATGAAAAACAGTATGGAGATTCCTTCAAAAATTAAAGTAGAACTGCCATACGATCTATCAACCACCCTACTGGGTATATCATGGTAACTATAGTTAACAGCAATGTATTATATTCTTAAAAATTGCTAAGAGTAGATTTTAAATGTTTTCACTAAAAAAAGCATGTAAGGTAATGCATATGTTAATTAGCTCAATGTACCATTCCACAATGTATACATATTTCAAAACAACACACTGTACATGATAAATGTATACAGTTTTTACTTTTTAATTGAAAAATAAATTAATTTAAGAAATAAATAAAAAGAAACTTTATTTGACAGTATGGATCTTTACTATTGCTAAACTGACAGTAATAAATATCCTTATTAAAAAAAAAAGAAGAAGACCAGAAAGAAGTGCTACATTTTTAAACTGTTGACAATATCAACTCAGAATTCTGCATCCATTGAAAATATCCTTAAAGGAAAAAAGGTAAATTAGAAAACTTCTCAGATGGTAGAAAACAAGGACAATCATAGACAACAGACCTGATCTAAAAAGATTGATAATGTTCTTAATACAGATGGAAATAATATCAGAAGAAAACTTGGAAAATTAAGAATGAAGGAAAATAAGAAAATAGTAAATAAACTATGCAAAGAGACTATTCTTCTCTTTAATTATTCAATAAATGTTTGGTTTGGAAACAAAAATTAAAACATTTTTTGATGGTGTTTTCAATATATATATATATAAGCAATAATCAGACAACTATAACATTATGAAAGAGGGTAAAGAAATCCCCATGATGGTAACATTTTTACATTCCGATTCAAGAACAAAAATATTGACTTAAAATAGACTATGAAGCATTACTTACATATTTTGTAAACATTTGAATATATACTAAAAATTATATAAAGAGATATATTCAGAAACAATATATAAAATAAAATAGTTTATTAAAGGATTTTTTTAAAACTTTAAAGAAGAAAATATGAAATAGAAGAAAAATAAGAGAATGAACAAACAGAAAACAAACAATAAAATGGTAAACCTAAGTATACACAATAATTACTTAATATGTAAATAAAACATCAATTAAAAGATGGAATTTGTCAAAATGGACTAAAAACAACAACATGATATAACTACATGCTATCAATTAGAAACCCATAACTATAGTGATACAGGTAGGATAAAAGTAAAAGGATGGGAAAATACATACTGCAGTAACACCATTCAAGAGGAATCTGTAGTAGCTATATTAACATGACAAAGTAAATTTCAGAGCAAAAATATTACTAGGTATAATTTATTTATTAATTTACTGTAAGTAATTTTAATATTGTCACAGCATTTATTACTTCATTTATGTCTTACCAAATATTTAATTGGTAATCAAGTATGTATTTCTTATCATTCTTTATCAGCTAATTATCTCTAAGCTCTTTAAACAACAATATGAATTATTATCCAAATTAATGTCTCCTTTCTCAGCATAGATGATTGCAAAGGAGCTGAATTAGCCTTCTATCACAGAGTAGTGTAAAATGTTAGCAGTCTAATTATACTAACATAAAAAATGAATAAAACTATATGTTAATATAAAATAGAATAACCAGCCAATTGAAAATGTAAATATCTTGATATTATAGATAGTAACATAAATGAAAAATAAACTCTTTTTAGGTCACATTAAAGCTGTAAGAAATTACACTGAGAGTGCATTGAAATGTTATTAATTTATTGAAACTTAGATCAGGCACAATCTTAGGTCTGGCATTTAACCACCACATCATGTAGGATTCCAGTCATGAACATCACTTCTACACATAAACCATATGTTCACACACGCACATTCTCTCACACAAAGGTTAAATATTCAAGGATATCCAACAGGTAAGGCATACTCCCATATTGCCTTTAGTTAAGGTAAGAAAATGACACATTTTAAGTCTCAGTATGTGGATAATGCAAACTTTTATAAGTTTTATTCTATCAACAAAATAAATCCAAAAATATTGCTTTATTCTTCAACAAGTCTCAGTAAGAGAGTAATTTAATATGCAAAACAGATAACCTTGGTTAAGGTTGTTCTTATCTTTTAGTCCACATACCTTGCTAGTGTCTTCAACTGGCATAATAAACTTTTGCATAAATAAACTACAGCCCCAAACTGATCAGTATTGCAATTAGGAATGCAAACTACTTTAAGTTGTTCTTGGAGTAATATGAACAGATGGCATATATATTACACACCAAATTTTTGTACAAAAAAAAAAGATACCTAATTAATTTCTTACTCAATAACAAATATTCTGTGTTAGGTATCAAATGAATAAAATTAATACATATGTACATAATACTGCAAAAACTTTCATGTTATAAAATGGAGAAGAATGGTGTTCAGGCTATACATCATCAAATGTAAGCCATGTAAAACATATGTAGCTTGGGATACAAGCTACGATAAAGAACACATGCTTACAATACAGACATTAATAGAAAATGGAACTATTAGTTTCAGAAGTTCTTTTAGAAGTAGGAAGAACAGTATGACACAGGATATGCAGTTGATCAAGACAGCAGATATTCAACTGGTTTATTTAATTCCATGTGTTTCTTAAGATCATATAAATAAAAACGAAATAAAGAAACTAATTTTTTCTGGTCAAAAATTTAATTTTAATTAAAAAGAGATATTGGTATTTTTTTTACAACTCAGGAAGCAACCCTATAATCAAATAACTTTTCTTCATTTAAAGAACATGAAAGTATATAATTCAATTTTTTTTCTTATAAACATTAGCTATTGTATTTCATCAGATTCAAGCATGAAATACATTTGTCCTGCATATTCAACTGTGTAAATATCCAGTATATAGATTGGGGGGGAGGGAGTTCTAATCCACCAAACCTAGATATTTCTTAGTAAAATGTAGACAATATGTTTATTTGACTACCTAATTTGTTATGTAGAAAATAAAAAAAAGATGATAAATCACTTATCAATATATATCTAAAACTCAAAAATACAATTAACACAACTTTTTTTAAATGTTTTTTTAGTTACGATTTTAAAATACATAAAAGCAAAATAATATAACAAACCCAAATATAATAACCTTAACATATTGACAAGTTTCCTTTGGATTTTTTTAAGAAATAAAATATTGAAAATAATTTGAATGTTCCCTACTCATTTTATTGTCCTGTCTCCCCTTACTGTGCTGACGTTAACATGCATTTTTCCAATGGATGTTTTTAACTAATATGCAGCATATACATAGATCCATAGGAAACAATCACGTTTTCCATAAGCGTCAGTTTTGTTACATTTAAATTCTTGTAACTTGCTGTCTGTTTTCTCAGCATACTGCTGTCAAGATTTATTTGTGTTGACATAAACCTGATTTATCCATTGTAACTATATTATAGAAATGAATTACCGTAAAATGATAGTATGTGCCCATATATTTCACTATAGTTGAAAATTTGGGTTGTCTCCAAAGTTTTCCTGTTATAAATATAACTGAAATAAAAAAGCTTGTATATATGTGATTGTGCACAAATGCCAGTTTACCACTTGAGAGTAAATTGCTATTTCACGTGCTATGTTCACCTTTAATATCACAAAATCTTGCCAAAATTTTTCCAGAGAAATCTAATTAATTTACACACCCATGGCAAGGTGTTAAGATTTTCTTTTTGCACTCTTCTTAACAAATGATAGTATTAAACTTTTTAATTTATGCAAAATTGAAGTATGTGAAATCATATCTCATTGTTTGAGAATAAGCCAATTGTTATAGTTTTATTCTACTTGTTGGCTTTGTCTTCTGTGATATTTATATTTTTAGATTGTTACATGTATGAAATATGCAACTTATTCCTTTCTTGTGTTCACTCATAGTCTGATGCTACAGAATTTTAAATTTCTAATTTAATCTTTTAATAGAATAAAATAATTGTTATAATTATTATTATCAAGTTGGCATAAGCCTTTAGAAAATGATAAAATAGGGTATCTTTATTCGTTACTCTATTTATCAAAGTTTCATATAACTTTATTCTGCAAAATAAGAAGATCTCTTACCCATAGACATATAATTTGGTCATATTATTAAAAGAAAGGAAAAAGAATATTTGATCTAAATCTCAGTACTCTGTTTTGATTATTCTCAAGGTCAATTTCCTAATTCATGTTGTATTTATAGCTACTTCCCCTTTATTACTGAAAAGAAGAAACCACACACTGCAGCTTATTCCCAACTCTTCCCTACCGCCATCTCTTCTGTAGTCCTAACAATAGAGCCCAAAGGAGCACAGGATCCACATGTGGCAGAAAATGATTGAATAATCATGTGAAGACCTGCTGATACTGGCATTAGAATCACCATACTTACTCTTCCAGCAAATGAATTTCATATTTCTGCATGGCAATATCATTTAATATTCAAAGAAGAAACCTCTCAATTTCCATAGCAATGATCCCCTTTGAAACATAGTAACAAGAGCTTAAAATATGAAGTATAAATCACAGTGGAATGATTCTATCAGATGCATTTAAAATAAACCTCCTGTTGCTACCGCATGCGGTTAGATTAATTTTGTGCATGTTTCAGTCAGAGTTCTCCAGAGAAACGGAACTAGTAAAACACACATACACAGATACATACAGACACTTTAAGGAATTGGCTCACATGACTGTGGGGGTGACAAGTCTGAAAATTTCAGGGCAGTTCAGCAGGGTGGAGATAAGAACTTATAAGAAAGCGCTCACTCCATAAGCAAGAGGAAGTAGGAGGTCCTTCGGAGGGATGAGACAGAAATGAGATGAGGCCTTTTGGAAATGTTCTCACATCATTTCTATCCCAACTCAAGCTGGAGACCCAAGGGAGAGTTGATATTGTAGTCTCAAGTCCAAGGGAAAATTCTTTCTTCCTTGGGAACTAATTGGATGAAGCCTACCAACATTATGAAGGGTCATCTGCTTTGCTCAAAGCTACTGATTTAGAAGTTTATCAAGTCTAAAAATCATCAGGGGTGGAAGACAGTCATTTTCAAGCGTTTGAAAAAAATTTGAAAGAAAGAGACAATTTACTCCTAGTCTGCACTAGAAATAATAGACCATTTATATAGAGATTACAAGATAATTTTAGACTCTGTATCACAAAGAACCTTCTGAAAGTTATAATTGGTTCAAAGATGGTTCAATCTGCCATAAGGAAAAGTGAGATTTCTATCCAACAGATCAGAGGGTGACACAGTGGATATTTTGGTGAGCTGTTTGAATATCTATACAACATTTTACAAGGCAATGTAAGAAGACAGTTGTATATTTAGATTCAATATGAAAAGCTTAGTACATATTTTCTTCCATTCAGCCCAGATAAATCATTTATGTTAACTGAATGCCCTTGTAGGCATTTAACTTAGATTTGAAAATAGGGAGAGTAGTGTGCAAAAATGTATAACAGTTATGTGCAACTACTGTTGTGTTCTTTATTTTTGTCAATAAGTTCTCAAGTCCCTAACCCATCAGATTAAAAAAAAAGAATCTTACCATCTAAAATTATATAAATGTCTTTTTAAACTTGATTTCTTCCAGCCTTGTTTAGATATTTATCAAACTTCAAGGTGATGTCTATTTACGTAAGTATTGGTTTTCTTGTCACAAATGTTTGCCCCTGTAATTTTTCTTCTTCAAGTTGGAGTTGGGACATAAGAAAACACAGCAGGAAAATGTGCCCAAACTGAGCAATACCTTTTCTATTCCTCTAATTTCTTACCAGCCTCCATGAAGAGGAATTTTGTTTCACACAAACTGAATATCATTCTGGATTTTACTCCTTAGTTCCAAAGATGACAGAACCTATGGTGCAATCTCTCAACACAGTAGGGTTCAGTTGCACCTTCTTCCCTCCACTAACTCAGCTCCATTTCAACTCTAGGTCATTCAGCAGGGCCTCTGAGTCTCATTCACATCCTCCACCTTGCCCCTGGATTAGTTATGAATCCCTGACCTCTGCCACAGCATTAGCTCATCTTTTTACCTTTGCTGTTGATGCCCCATTCTAAGCTCAATGACTGTCAACTCTCATTTGCTCTTCCAACTGGAGGCAAAAATACAAACAAACAAATAACAAAAAATCTGAACCTTTAGTATACAACTACATCTAACTCTTCTGTATCTACTTCACAGTGGCTCCTGCTATTGGTTTGAGAAATTTTGTAAGATGGCCTCCATCAGACTCCTGAAAAGAAAAAACAAAAAGGGCACTATTCCCCTCTGTTTTGGGCCTTCCTTACAACTTGAGTTGGATAGAAATGATGCAAGAATACTTCCAAAGGCCTCTTATCTCACTTCCGTCTCATCCCTCCAAAGGACCTCCTATTTCCTCTTGCTATGGAGTAAGCCCGTTCTTATAAGGTCTTATCTTATAAGGTAAAAACCATTCTTAGTTTTTAGAAGATCCTGAAAGGTAAAGAGAAGATGGCAGATTGGCTAGGGAATTCAGGTTCTAAGGAAAACCACTAAAGTAAGTTCACTGGGTTTTCTTTTTGTCTCATTTGTTTCAGGCTTAGAACTGAAGAAGCCATCAACTCAGAAATACCAACAGGCATAGACTAAATAAATAAATAAACAAAAGCCAGAAGAAAAGACTGCTTTCTTTAGCAGGAGAGACCAGGAAAAAGAAAATACAGCAATACAAAAAAAAGTCTAAATAATAATTGCTCTATTCTACAAAACAGTACAGAGAAAAACAGTGCCTTCCCTCCAAGCATCCCTGCAAGCAAATGCCTAGGACCTGATGGCTTCACTGCTGAATTCTATCAAACATGTGAAAAACTGAAACTAATACATATTGAACACTTCCAAAAAATTAAAGAGAGAACACTTCTATACTCATTTTATGAGTATAGCATTAGCCTCATTCCAAAGCTACACTAGGACAATACAAGAAAACGACAGAAGAGAGGCAACATGGCTGACAAGGGAGCTCTGGTGCTAGTTCACCTGCACAAAACAACAAATGAACAAGTCTATTTTGACTGGATTGACTAAATAAATATGCTATAGAGCACCAGGAGAGTGATGAAATCCTTGTGGAGAATGGAAGATGGGAAAAGCACCATAGAGAGCAGAGCCAGGCATCCAGCCTCTGCCCCACAGCTGG
This sequence comes from Cynocephalus volans, assembly GCF_027409185.1. NCBI lineage: Eukaryota > Metazoa > Chordata > Mammalia > Dermoptera > Cynocephalidae > Cynocephalus > Cynocephalus volans. Next base: position 106,731,086 of record NC_084461.1, read on the forward strand.
CAGAGAGAAGATAAACTGGGGGAAAACCAAGCTGTTTCCACTGCCATCACAAACACCATCAATCCCTGGCACAAGAGAGCCCCCAGTCCTTTCAGGCACCAAACCTGTTGGAGAGTATCTGGGAGTTTGTGCAGCTGCAGGGTCTCATAGAAGCCTAGGGAGAGGAACAGCCCCATCCACCCTAAGTGGCTCAGTTACAGTGACATTTTTAAACCAAACCTGTGGCTACATTGTGCCCTGCCCTAGATCTAGAGAAAATGACTTCCTTCATCCAGAGGCCCCACCTACATTCTACCACATTGACAAGGACACCAGCAGGACCACAACCCTAGTTGATTGGAGCTTAGGCCAGGTAGAAAGACTAAGACTCCTGCCAGGTGAACAGGGAAGCTGCCAAGAAGCAGAAATTCTCCACATTCACATGCACCATCTTGTACAACCTACAGACCACAAGAGCCCATGCCAGCAATTAGCCAGCCTGGCAGTAGCCCATCCTCCCCCTGCAGTCCTCCATAGAGCTGTCAGGGCCTGCTGCTTCCTTTCAGGCTTGCTACAGGCTCAACAGCTGATCTAGCAGCACTCTACAGAGCTGCCAGAATCTGTTACATAAGTGTACACATCCTCAGCAAGACAGGCCTCTGCAGAGCAGCTGGGCTTGGCTGAACCCTTGCAGACTTACACCACGCCCAACAGCTGATCCAGCAGCCATTTTCAGAGTTACTAGGCACTGTAGCACCTGTGTACACCTACTCCCTGAAAAACAGTGAATTGTGTAGTAGATTTTCCTCCCAATTGCATGCCTCTAGAAAGCCACCAGAGCCTGGAGTAAGCATGCATCATTTATGCAGACTTGCTCCAGACTCAACAGGTGATCCTCTAGCCCTCTAAAGAGTTTCCAACTCCTGCTACAGCAGTGTACACCTTCTCACTGACTAACAGCAGATTGGACAGGGGCTATGACCCTCCAAAGTAGGCCTTTACAGAACTGCTAGGCCCATGGCCACAACAAACCTGCCCAACCCTGTCACCCACCCCGACAAGGAACTGTGAAGGGCCCCACCACCTAGGCCACAAAGACAACTGAATACAGCTGAAGAAGTTACACGGAGACTTCACTACTACACTCACCCAGAACCGGATGTAAAACACCCAACCCAATTGTCAATACAGAATACCTCTACAGGAGTTTTTCCCTTCAAAAACTACTCCAAAAATTAAAAGAAGTGACAATACCACCAGATACCCATATATTAACACAGAAATATGAAAAGCAGGAAAAAACAGGGAAACATGATGCCTCTGAAAGAAGACAATAATTATCCAATACAAGACCCCCAAACAACAAGAAGCTGGTGAAACACCTGAAGAGGAATGCCAAGTGATAATCTTAAAGAAACTCAATGTGATGAAAGAAAATATAGATAGAAATCACAATGAAGTCAGAAAACTAATCTAGGATGTGAATGATAAATTTAACAAAGAAATAGAAATCATAAAAAAAAAAAAAAACCCAGAAATCCTGGAACTGAAGAATTCATTCAGTGAACTAAAAAATACAAATAAGAGCTTAAGCAACAGGCTAGAACAAGTAGAAGAAAGAATTTCTGAACTTGAAGACAGGCCTTTTGAAATAACCCAATTGGACAAAAAAAATTTTTTTAATGAAGAAATCCTGTTAAATCTATTGAACAGCATAAAGGGTAAAAACATCTCTACTATGGTTGTATGGAAACATGAAGAGAAAGGAAAAGACACTGAAAGACTATTTAATGAAATAAGCTAAAAACTTCCCAAGTATTGGGAAAGATATGGTCTCCCAGATTCAAGAATCTCAAAGATACCCAAATAAATTCCCCCAAAAAGATCCTCACAGGGATTCATTATAGTCAAATTTCCAAAAGTTAAAGACAAAGATAATTCTATAAACAGCAAGAGAAAAGCATCATCACCCATAAAGGAATCCCTACACACTAATAGCAGACTTCTCCACAGAAACCTTATAGGCCAGAAGAGAGGGATGATATATTGAAAGCACTAAAATAAAATTAAAAAATACTGCCAGTAAAGAATAATATATCCAGTAAAAGAAGGAGAAATAAAAACTGCAGGAATTCACCACCACAAAACCAGCTGTACAAGAGTTCCTCAAGGGAGTCCTACATCTGGAATCAAAAGAGAAATAACTATCATCATAAATACACAAGAAAAAATAAAATCCACTAGTAGAGCAGGTACTCAAATGAGGAGGGGAAAAGAAACTGCATATTATCTCTACAAATAAATAAATAAATAAGCAGCAAAAACAATAAAAGGTAAGGAAAGGAACAAAAGAAATACAAAATTAATAAAATGGTAGGAAGAAGGCAATACCTTTCAACCCTGAATGGAAATGGATTAAATTCTCTACTTAAAAGATATTGACTGGCTGAATGGATTAAAAAAGCAGACATGACTATATATCCCATGTGGAATATACTAAAAAGTATATGTCCTTCACAGGGCTTGGTTTTCCAAAGTCTTGCAGTTTCAAATATTGACCTTGTGGTGGACTGAAAATTTTCGTCAGGCTATAAGTCTCTGGTGTAAGATAAAGATTTGTGGCACAGCAAGGTTGCTGGCTCAAGGACAGACTAGTTACTGATTGTTATGTAAAGATACTGAGAAATTGCTGTAAAGGAATGTTTGCTAAGATCAAGCTTGTGTTGCTAAGATCACTTAATTGTCTACTGCAATGTCATCTGGCTTGTTTCACTGAAAGTTACCAGCCTATACTGTTAAACTATAACCACCCCTATGTCTCTTCCTATAACTTCCTGGTCTGCAAAATAAATGCAGGAAGAGAACCCCAATTCAGTGTTAATTTCCCAAGGAAGGGTTGCCTCTTGCTGGAGGGTCCCCAGGAAGTTAACCATTTTGAGGCTTCTCACTGCTCAGAAGAGATGGGCTTTGAGTAATCCTTTGCATCTCCATCACCCAGGGGAAGTAGGGTGAAAATCTGTGGGGGGCAAAGCAACACAAAGCAACATCCCCTGCAAGAAACCAGTAAAGACACACATAGACTAATAGGGAGGCAATGGAAAAAGATATTCCACAAAAATGAAAATCAAAAATGAGCAGGAGTTGCTATATTTATATCAGATAAAATTTACTTTAAAACAAGAGCTACAAAAAAGACTAAGAAGGACATTATATACTAATAAAGGCATCAATGCAGCAAGGTATAACAATCATAAATATATATGCACCTAATATGGAGCAACCAGATATATAAAGCAAATATCAGTAGATCTAACGGGAGAGACAGACCTCAATACAATAATAGTTTCAACATCTCTCTCTCAGTGTTGGACAGATCATCTAGAGAAAAAATTAGCAGAGAAATATTGGTTTTTAACTGCACTTTAGACAAAATGGACTTCACAGACATTCACAGAACATTTCATCCAACAACAGCAGAATACAACTGCAGAATACACATTCTTCTCATCACCATACAGATCATTCTTCAGGACAGACCACATGTTAGGCCATAAATCAAGTCTGTCTCAACAAATTTGAAAAGACTGAAATCATATCAAGCATTTTCTCAGAACATAAATAAATAAAACTAGAAATAAATAACAAGTGAAACTTTGGAAAAAGTTTACAAATGCATGGAAATTAAACAACATGCTCCATGAATGACCAATAAAAGCAGACATAAAACAGGAAATTTTTAAAAAATTCCTCAAAAAAAAGTGAAAATACAAGGACATCATATCAAAACTTATACTGCAAAAGCACTGAGGGCAATAATTATTGCAATAGGTTCTTACATCAAAAAAGTTGAAAGATCTCAAGTAAACAACTTAACACTACAACTCAAGGAACTAGAAAAGCAAGAACAATACAAACCCTAATGTAGTAGATGGAAAGAATAATAAAGACCAGAACATGAAATGAAATAAGACCAAAAAAACCAAAAATGATTCAAATGGTCAATGAAACAAGGTTGGGTTTGGGGGAAGATAAACAAAACTGACAAACTGTTAACTAGACTAACCAAGAAAAGAAGAGCGAATACTCAAATATCAAAAATAAGAAATGAAAAAGGAGACATTACAACTGATTCCAAAGAAAAACAAAAAATCAGTAGAGACTATTATGAACAACTATACACCAACAAATTGGAAAATTAAGAGGAAATGGATAAATTTATGGACACATAAAACCTACCAAGACTGAACAAAGAAGTAATAGAAAACCTGAATAGACCAATAATGAGCAATGACATTGAAGCAGTAACTAGCAGTCTCCCAATAAGAAGAAGCCCAGGACTGGATGGCTTCACTGCTGAATTCTACCAAACCTTTTAAAAAGATTTAATACCATTTTTTAAAACTATTCCAAAAAATCAAACATAGGGTATTCTCCCAAGCTTATTGTACGAGGCCAGAACCACCCTGATATCAAAACAAAACAGACAACAAAAAAGGAAAACTACAAGCAAATATTCTTGATGAATTAAATGCAAAAATTCTCAACAAAGTACTAGCTAACAGAATCCAACAACACATCAAAAAGATTATACATCATGATCAAGTGAGATTCATTCCAGAGATGCAAGGGTGGTTCAACATATGCAAATCAATAAATGAAATGCACCACATTAACAAGAAAGACAAAAACCATACGATCACCTCAGTAAATGCAGAAGAAAAAAAAAAAAAAACATTTGACAAATTTTAACATCCCTTCAACATAGTTCTGGAAATTCTAGTAAAATTAGGCAGAAGAAAGAAATGAAGGGCATCCAAATTGGAAATGAGGAAGTTAAATTTTCTAAATCTGCCAATGACATGATCTATATAGAGAGAAACCTAAAGACTCCACCAAAAAACTCTCAGAGCTAATAAACAAATTCAGTAAAGTTGCAGGATATAAAATCAGTATACATAGTCAATAGTGTTTCCATACACCAATAATGAACTAGCAGAAAAAATATCAAGAAAGAAAACCATTTACAGTACACATTTACAGTAGCTACCAAAAAAGTAAAATACCTAGGAATAAATCTAACCAAGGAGGTAAATGATTTCTATAATTAAAACTGCAAAACAGTGATAATAGAAATTAAAGAGGACACACAAAAGATCAAAATACATTTCATGTTCATGGATAGGTAGAATTAATGGTGGGAAAATGTCCATACTACCCAAAATAATCTATAGACTCAATGCAATCCTATCAAAATACCAATAACATTCTTCACAGAAATAGAAAAAAACAATTCTGTCATTTACATGGAATAATAAAAGATCTCAAATATCCAAAGAAAAAAAGAATAAAGAATAAAGAATAGCCTGAGCAAAAGAAATAAATTGGGAGGCATTACATTACCTGACTTCAAAATATACTACAAAGCTATAGTGACCATAATAACATGGTACTGGCATTAAAACAGACACTTGGACCAGTGGAACAGATGAGAAAACCCAGAAATAAACCAATACATTTACAACCAATTGATCTTTGACAAAGATGCTAAAAACATAAATTGGGGAAAGGGCAGCATCTTCAATAAATAGTGCTGGGGAAATTGGATACACACATGGAGAAGAATGAAATTAGACCCTCATCTCTCACCATATACAAAAACAAACAAAAAAATCAACTCAAAATGGATTAAAGACTATAATATAAGACTTAAAACTACAAAATATCTAGAAGAAAACACAGGGGAAATGCCCCAGGACTCAGGAATAGGCGAAGACTTTATGTATAAGACTTCAAAAGCACAGGCAACAAAGGCAAAAACAAACAAACGGGATTTTATCAAACTAAAAGCTTCTGCACAGCAAAGGAAATAACCAACAAAGTGACAAGATAACCTGCAGAATGGGAGAAAATATTTGCAGAACTCAAACAACAAAATACCAATAACATAATTAACAAAATTAAACTATGGGCAAGGGAGTTCAATAGACATTTCTCAAAAGAAGACATACAAATGGAAAATGGATATATGAAAAATTGCTCAACACCACTAATCATCAAGGAAATGCAAATTAAAATCACACTGAGATATCATCTTGCCCAGTTAGATTGGCTATTACAAAAGAGACGGATAATAACAAATTCTGGCAAGGATGCAGAGAAAAGGAACCCTTACACATTGTTGGTAGGACTGTAAATTAGTACAGTCATTATGGAAAACATTATGGAGGTTTCTCAAACTACTATAGATACATAGAGCTACTACCAGCACCATATACCCAAAGGAATGGAAATCACTCTGTTAAAGGCATACCTGCCTGTGTTTACTGCAGCTGTGTTCACAGTAGCCAAGATATGCAACCAACCTAAATGTCCATTGACAGATGATTGTGTAAAGAAAATGTGGTACATATACACAATGCAATACTACTCAGCCACAAAAAATAAAATAAAATAAAATTCTACCATTTGTAGCAACATGGATAAGCTTGGAGAAAAATGTGCTAAGTGAAATAAGCCAGGTTCCGAAAAATGTTCTCACTCATATGTGGAAGTTACGAAAGGGAACAAAACAAAACAAACAAAAGCAAATAAATAAAAATAACATGTTGAACTGTTAAAAGGAGAGAGAACTGTGGTTATTAGAGGTGGAATAGGGGAGGCGAAAGGGGAGATAGTGAGAGACTGGTTAATGGACACAAATTACAAAATAGGAAAAATAAGTTCTATTGGTATACAGTCGATCCATGAATCTATAATTAATAGTGATTTACTTCATGTTACCAAATGACTAGAAGAGAAGAGATCGAATGTGCACATCACAAAAAAATGATTTTTTCAAGGATTAATATGATAATTACCCAGAGTGGATCATCACAGATTGTATACATATATTGAAATATAACTGTATCCCATAAAAATGTACAATCAATATATTTCAATAATAATTTTTTTAAGCAAGTGTAACATTAGAGGCCAATATCCCTGATGAACATAAATGCAAAAATCCTCTACAAAATACTAGCAAAACTAAATTCAACACACATTAAAAGGATCATTCACCATGATGAAGTAGGATTTATCCCAGGGATGGCTCAACATACACAAATCAATCCATGTGATATGCCACATTAACAGAACAAAGGACAAAAACCACATGATGATCTCAATAGATGTAGAAAAAGCATCTGACAACATTAAACATTCTTTCATGATAAAATCTTTTAACAAATGAGGTATAGAAAGTATGCATCTCAACACAGTAAGTTCACATATATAAAAAACCCACAGTTAACATTATACTCTACAGTGAAAAGCTGAAAGCTTTTCCTCTAAGATGAGGAACAAGACAAGGATGTCCACTCTTGCTGCTTCTATTCAACATAGTACTAAACATTCTAGCTAGAGCAATTAGGTGACAGAGAGAAAAAAAATAAACACATCCAAAATGTAAAGAAAGAAATTAAATTGTCCCTGTTTGTAGATTACATGATCTTAGATACAGAAAACCCTAAAATAATCAAAACCCTAGAAATGATAAACAAACTCAGTAAAGTTGCAGTATATGAACAGTATACAATAATACAAATTCAGTAGCATTTCTGTACACTAACAACAAAAATCAAGAAAGCAATCACATTTATAATAGCTACAAAAAACTAATAAAATACTTAGGAATAAATTGAACCAAGCAGATGAAAGACCTGTACACTTAAACTATGAAACACTAATGAAAGAAATTGAACAATACACAAATAAATGGAAAGATATCCTGTGTTTATGAATTGGAAAGTTAATATTGTTAAAATGTTCATACTACCTAAAGCAATTGACAGAATCTGTGCAATCCATACCAAAATTTCAGTAACATTCTTCACAGAAATAGAAAAAGAAAAAAACCTTAAAATTCATGTGAAACCACAAAAGATGCCAAATATTCAAGGCAATCTTGAACAAAAAGAACAAAGTTGTAAATATCACATGACCTGACATTAAAATATACTACCAAGCTCTACTAAACAAAACAGCATAGTACTGGCATAAAAACAAACACACAGACCAATGGAACAGAATAAAGAGCCCAGAAATAAATCCACACATTTGCTGTCAATTAATTTTCAACAAGGGTGCCAAGAACACAGTGGAGAAAGAATAGTCATCTCAATAAATGGTGTTAGGACAACTGGATATCTAATGTAGAGGAATAAATCTAGATCCTTATCTCACACCATACACACAAAAAAATCAACTCTAAATGGATTTAAGACTTTAAACTATAAAACTTCTAGAAGAAAGCATGTCCTCAGCAATATTGGGGGGGAATTTGTGACCAAAATTACAGGCAACAAAAGCAAAAGTTAACAAATGGAATTACATAAAACTAAAAAGCTTCTGCACAGTCAAGGCAACAATCAACAGAGTGAAGAGATAACCCTCAGAAAGGCAGAAAATATTTGCAAACTGTACATCTGACAAGGGGTTAATATTTAAAATATACAAGGAACCCAAACAACTCAATAGTTAGAAGACAAATAAACTGGGTAAAAAATGAGCATCTCACTCCAGTTAGGAAAGCTAAAATACAAAAGACTGAGAATGACAAATGTTGGTGAGAATGTGGAGAAAAAGGAACTCTCATACACTGTTGGTGGGACTGCAAAATGATGCAGCCTTTATGGAAAATGGTATGGAGGTTTCTCAAATTATTACAGATACATCTACCATACGACCCAGCTATTCCACTGCTGAGAATATACCCAAAGGAATGGCAATCATCATGTTGAAGGGATACCTGTACTCCCGTGTTTACTGCAGCACTATTTACAATAGCAAAGAGTTGGAACTAGCCCAAATGTCCATCATCAGATGAGTGGATAAGGAAACTGTGGTATACCTACACAATGGAGCACTACTCTGCTATAAAAAAGAATGAAATACTACCATTCACAACTACATGGATGAACCAAAAATTATAGAAGTGAAGCAAGTCAGGCATAGACAGAGAAATACCACGTTCTCACTTATTTGTGGGAGCTAAACATAAATAAACAAACATACAAACAAACAAAGGCATTGGGAAGAAGACACAACAATCGCAATAATTCCTTGAACTTGTGAAGACAAGTGAACAGACATGATGTAGTGGGGTGAGGGAGGGGAGAGAGGAGGAAAGAGGAATGTGTAAAGGGACATTAAAATCAACCGCAATGTATATTGAGAAGTTAAAATAAAAGAAAAAAAGATGGGCATAGGATTTGTACAGACATTTCTCAAAAGAAGATATACAAATTTCCAACCAATATATGAAAAACAATGCTCAACATCATTAATCATCAGAGAGTGGTTCTCTGTAGGTCCTGACTCTGCCCTCTAGGCCTTTGTCTCCAAATTATCCTTCATTTTCAATTAGAAATGGTCTGTAACTGCAGCTGAATTTCTTTCTCAGCCTGTACAGTGTCTGTTGAAGTTCAGAGGTGCTAAGGGCTCTTTTCGTTTTAAACTGTGTCTAAGTAGGCCATGCCTTTACCAGTATAATTCTATTAAAACTTTATAGGTTTTCTATACATTGAATTGGAAATCACACCATTAGATTAAATTCATACCCACAAATCTCTTTTAAACAGGCCCCTCTATATCTTGGGTAAAGTGACTGGGTGCTGCATGGAAGTCCCCTTAGAATCTTTATAAGCCCTCTTGTCTATCAGAGGGTGTCTACAAGGCACAGTATTAATATCCTCTCTCTCCAAATTATTTTACATCTATGCTGAATTTCTAGTTTTCACAGGGATGCACTGTGTTATCTTTTGCATTTGGGTTTTTTTGAAAGAATGCTTTCTCTATCATGAAAATTTCTTTCCCAATCCTCAAATTACCCTCAAATTTTCTATGTCTTCGCCTCCTAAAGTCTCCATGCACCTTCATAAATGCTGTTAGGTGTCCTACCAGTGTGCTTGGACGGCATTCTACACTTGCTTGTCTCACTGCACATTTTACTATTTGTTCCCCTCACCATGATATAAACTCTTTGAAAACCACAACTGTACCTTGTTTACTGTTATATGCCACAGACATCATGTGTTACCCACAAGTAGTATGTGCCTCATACATGTTGTGAAATTAATAAATACTTACTGCATATAGTCTTTTAAACTTCAAAATATTTTGCCTAATTCCAGCATTCTTGTATTTGATAAATAGGTAATGATTTACATATATATTTATTCATACATTAATAAAGCTTTACAATTTTTTTTTTAGCTCTTGAATTTTCAAATGCTTTTCTTTTTTCTTTATCATCATATGGTATGATGGTTTAACTAATTGTTTTGGGAGTTTTTAGAATTCTATTATATTTCCCAAGCAACATTTCTCCAGCAATATATAAGAATTCCAGCTACATTTTGTTTTTATCATTATATGAAATGCATAAACTCACCAAATGAAAAAATTAATTTGAAGCTCCAGCAAATAAGAGTTAAGAAGAATATTAATACCTAATACAAGCTTAACATATTAACAAATTTTCCATTGATGAATTTTCTGGATTTCCACATTCTCTATTATTTGGGTATTATTGGGCTCACACTTTTTTGCTTGATAGACTATTTCAGTAGTCGTGTATTTCAACAGCCATGTCCATTGAAGGTAGTAGTAATATGGAAATATTTCTGTGATTAGTTCACATTTAAATGATATTTTTAATTTGTTTCCATCATTATTCACTACATTATTTGGCACATTTTAAGGAGTTCTTCCTTGTTTATGCCTCAGATTAGTGCTTGAAAGCACTTATCTTATTCCTCATTTCATTCCTTGACAGAGTGTACATATTGAACACTTTCAACCTGCCACATAAATCAGTCCTCAAGTTTCTTTAATCATTTCACTCTAAATCTTCACTCAACTATCTCTGGTTAGCTCATAAATTTTTCATTCCACAGTGCTCAAATTTAAATGCAGAATTGAGAACATTGTCTTATAAGAGCACTGCAGACTACAGTTTCTTGGCATGACTATATTCAGTGGGATAGAAGCATCTTAAGTGGCTCCCAATATGTGTAGGCTTCATGGAGGCAAATTGAAGAAAATATTAAAACAAATTATGTCTCTAACTTCTCTTTTATTGGTAAATTACTCATGAAAGTTAGTAATTTGCCTAGCTAATTCTTGATTTTATTTTTCCCTAGTATCTTGGTTTGCAATAACACACACACACACACACACACAGAAAAAACTAATTTCTTGAAATCTAGTCCTAATTTCTTACTTCTCTAACTTCATTAATAATAAAAAAATTCACTGTCTTTTAAATTAATGAATAATTTACATTATTTAAAGAATTTTTGTGAATATAGGCGATAACTCCTAAATTGCTAGGTTTTATTGTTTGTTTGTTTGTTTGTTTTTTCCTATGTAGTTTTCTTCTCTCCTCCTTCTTGGGAAGCAGGCCTGCGGGGATGATGAAGACTCCTATGGCCTCTGACTTCTGGTTGATTTGACCAAAGGAAAGCTCTGAAAAAGATCATATAAAGTAAGATCAGAGTATTTATTCCCTTGACTCCTTTCCTGCAGGATTGCCTCTAGAAAGCAGAGTCCCTTCACTGAAGGTCACTGAATTCTCTTCAGGGACACCAGATTCCAAGCTGGTGGAGCGAGGACCTCGGTGAACTTGTTTTTCCTCTAAAATAATTAAAATGTGGGCAAAAAAGCCCCTGAAATCAACTATTTTAGCACTCTGGCAGTTAACAAAAGCCACATTTAAATGAGGAAAATGGTCTATCTAAAAGAACCTATTGAACCTTGATAAGACAGTGGGGTCTGTGACGTTTTCTCATCCCCTTCTCTCTCCATCTCAGTGGTATGGTAGCCAAAAGCCAACAGTATGGCCAAAAGACAGAGAGAAAGCAGAGAGTGAGAAAGAGACAGAGACAGAGACAGAGAGATCTCTGAACATTCTTGGATCTCTGTTAAAAGTATCATCCCCAGAGCACAATCAATGTTTTGTCCTCATTTGAAGTTCACAGAAAAATATATATTCTCAGCGTGTGGTAGCTGTTTGATTTGACTTAGAACTCATCTCAAAAGAGGAAGGAGACTCTACTACTGTACATTACCTATTATAATAAACTGCTGGCTGTATCTCAGTTACATAAAACTGAATTTTCTGGGGCCAGACAAGAGACTGAATGTGGGTTTAAAAGGAAATCATTGAGAACTAGATGGCCATAAGGAACTTTGAAAAGTGCCCACATATTGCTGGGAATCTAAAAGACTGTGTGCATGTGCAAGCCAGTGCACATGCCAGAAAAGACCTGAGAAAGAAGAAGGCATTAGTCACTCACTTTTGACCCTGAAGGTCTGCAGAAAAAGGAAGTAAAAGCTAAGGCTTTCTTATAAACTGCCTAAAGTTTGAAGGTATGTATTCTCAGTTATCTTTTCAAAGAATAAAATAAACACAGACAATGAAATAACTGACCAATCATCAGCTCACGACAAGATTATACTGAAAAGGATACGGACACCTAGGAAGCCGAGCTTTAAATTTTTAAAAAATAATTTAAAAATAAATCCAAAAGAGAACTCAGGGGTCACCAACTGCAGAGAAAACAGAATCTACAGAGTTATTCCAGGGAGTATGCTAAATAACTAATCAGCAAAAATTTTAGAAAGAAAAAACAACCAAGCAAAAACAGCAACAACATAGACATTAATGGGGGGTAGGAGAGGGCGCTGGAATCTGATACACACTTGTTATAATACATTATATAAGGTATCCAGTTTTTAACAACAAAAAATATGAGACATGAAAGGAAACAGAAAAGTATGCCACATACAAAGGGAGAGAAAAACGGTCATTATAAATGGCCATAAAGAGGCCACTGGATTTTGTATTTTGTAGACGAAGATTTAAAATAAGCTATTATAAATATTTTCAAAAAACTAAAGGAACATCTTTATTTATTGTTTGTTTGTTTGTTTGTTTGTTTATTATACATACATGAGGGGTTTTCAACAATTGTGCAGAATGTGTGGTGGTAAGATCAGCATAGTTAGGTCATTCATCATTATAATACGCAATCATTCTTTGTGTCTGTTGACCGATTCCGCATTAGCCCCCCTGCTTTCCCATTCCCTCCCATTTTCCACATCTAGTTTTCTAAAAGATCAATGTATTACTGTGATTGTTCTTTCTTTCTGTCCTTCTTTTTTGTTCATTTGTTTATTTATGGATTCAGCTCTCAGCTATGAGTGAGAACATGTGGTGTTTCTCTTTCTGTACATGGGTTGTTTCACTTGGGATAATTTTCTCCAGGCTCATCCATGTTGTTGCAAATGGTAGAATTTCATTGTTTTTTATGGCTAAGTAGTCTTCCATTGTGTATGTATACCACAATTTCCTTATCCAGTCATCCATCGATGGACATTTAGGTTGTTTCCATCACCTAGCTATTGTAAACAGAGCTGCAATAAACAAGGGAGTGCAAGTATCCCCTCGACATGATGTTTTACAATCCTTTGGTTATATCCCCAAGAGTGGGACTGCTGGATCATATGGAAGTTCTATCTGTAGTTGTTAGAGGAACCTCCATGCTGTTCTCCATAATGGCTACACTAATTTAAAGTCCCACCAACAGTGCAGGATGGTTCCTCTGTCTCCTCATCCTCACCAGCATTTGTTATTCCCTGTCTTTTTTATAATAACCAGTCTGATTGGGGTGAAGTGATATCTCAAAGTGGTTTTGATTTGCATTTCCCTGATGATTAGTGATGTTGAGCATGTTTTCATATACCTGTTGGCCATTTGTATATCTTCCTTTGAGAAATGTCTATTCAGCTCCTTTGCCCATTTTTCAACTTGATTATTTGGTTTTTGGTTTTTTGTTGTTGTTTTGTTTTGTTTTTTTGCTGTAAAGTTGTCTTAGCTCTTCTATATTCTGGATATTGATCCCTTGACAGAGCATATTTTACAAATATTTTCTCCCATTCTGTAGGATGTCTTTTTACACTATTGATTATTTCCTTTGCTGTACAAAAGCTTTTTAGTTTGATATAATCCCATTTGTTTATTTTTCTTTTGTTGCCTGTTCTTTAGGGGCATTATTCATAAAGTCATTGCCTAGTCCTAAATCCTGGAGCATTTCCCCTGTTTTCTCAGAGGAATTGTAAAGTTTCAGGCTTTATATTTAGGTCTCTAATCAATTTTGAGTTAATTTTGGTATATAGTGAAATGTACGGATTAAATTTAATTCTTCTACAAATGGATATCCAGTTTTCCCAGCACCACTTATTGAAGAGGCAGTCTTTTCCCCAATATATGTTTTTGGTGTCTTTGCCAAAGATCAGTTGGCTGTAAATGAGTGGGTTGATTTCTGAGTTCTCTATTCTATTCTATTGGTCCAAATGTCTGTTTTTATGCCAGTACCATGCTGTTTTTGCTACTACAGATTTGTAACATAGCTTGAAGTCGTGAAGTGTAATGCCTCCAGCTTTACTTTCTTTGCTCAGGATTTCTTTGGCTATTCGGGATCTTTTGTTGTTCCATATGAATGTTAGGATTGCTTTTTCTATTTCTGTGAAGAATGCCATTGGTATTTTGATGGGAATCACATTGAATCTGTAGATGGCTTTGGGTAGTATAGACATTTTTACTACATTGATTCTTCCAATCCATGAACAAGGAATGTTTACAATCTCTTAGTGTCTTCTTTAATTTCTTTCAGAAGTGATTTGTAGTTCTCATTGTAGAGATCTTTCATCTCTTTGGTTAGATTTATTCTGGGGTATTTTATTTTTTTGGACACTGTTGTAAATGGGTTTTCTTTCTTGAACTCTTTTTTCTTCTGGTTTGTTGTTGGTGTATAAAAACACTACTGATTTTTGTATGTTGATTTTGTATCCTGCAACCTTACTGAAATCAGAGCAGAACTAAATGAAATAGAGACCAAAAATATGGTACAATAGATCAATGAAAAAAGGGGGTTTTTTGAGAAGGTAAATAAAATAGACAAACCACTTACTAAAAAAAATAAGAGAGAAGACCCAAATAACAAAAATCAGAAATGAAAAAGGGGGATATCACAACTGATACCACAGAAATACAAAGAATCAGTAGAGATTACAATGAAAAACTATACACCAACAAATTTGAAAATCTGGAGGAAACTGATAAATTTCTAGACACTTACAAACTACTAAGATTGAACCAAGAAGATATAGAAAAACTGAACAGACCAATAACAAGCAATGATATTAAAGCAATAATCAGAAATCTTCCAAAAAAGAAAAGCCCAGGACCAGAAGGCTTCAGTGCTGAGTTCTAACAAACCTTCCAAGAGGAATTAATACCAATTCTCTCCAAACTACTCCAAAAACTTGAAACAGAAACCATTCTCCCAAACTCATTCTATGAAGTCAGCATCACCCTGATACCAAAACCAGACAAAGATACAACAAAAAGGAAAACTATAGGCTGATATCCTTGAAGAATTTAGATGCTGAAATCCTCAACAAAATACTAGCAAACAGAACACAGCGACATATCATAAAGGAATATATTTTAAAAATTAAGGAAATGTTGACAATGTATGTCTGATCAAATAGGGAACAGTGATAATGAAATTGTAATTATATAAACAATAATTATTCTGAATTTGAAAAATGTAGAGAGATTAAACAACAGGTTTGAGCTGACAGAAGGAAGAATCAATGAACTTGAAGACAGGTCAGTAAGGTTATCCATTCTGAGTAACAGAAAAAAAAATAATGATAAAAAAATGAATAAATAAAAAATAAAAACAGAGCTTCAAAGACCAGTAGAACATCATCAAGTATATCAAAATCACATAATGGAAGTCCCCCCCAAAAAAAGAAAAAAGGGGGGGCAGAAAAATATATTTGAAAGAATGATGGCACAAAATCTCCCAATTTTATGAAAAATACTAGTCTACATATTCAAGAGCTTAATGAACTTCAGGTAGGACAAGTTCAAAGAGATTTACATGTAGATATGTCATAGTCAAGTTGATTGAAATTAATGAAAGATAAAATGTTAAGAGCAGCAAGAGAATATTTATCATATACAAGAGATCCTCAATAAGATAAACAGCTGGCTGGCTTCTCATAAGAAACCATAGAAGGCCAGGACAGTGAAATGACACCACTAAGAGCTGAAAGAAAAAGGCTGTAAATCAAGAACTCTATATTTAACTAAACTTTTCTTTAAACACAACTAGAATTTTAGACATTTACAGATAAACAGTGGACATGTCTCACTAAAAAAAAACACTAAAAGGAATTTCTCCTGCTGAGATGAAAGGAAACAGGACTGTAACTTGATTCCACATGAAAAAGTAAAAAGCACCAATAAAGAAAACTATATAAGCATTATGAAAAATGGCATAACTTATTTTTGCTTGTAACATTCCTATGAATACTGAAAAAGCAACTATATAAAGCAAATATCATAAAATTATTGTTTGGCTACAACATTTAAAGATGTAATCCAAATGGCAGTAATATTACAAAGGAGATGTGAGATAACAAAGGCATATCAGAGCAAAGTTTTTGTATACTATTGACGTAAATTAGAATTAATCTGAACTAGAATATCTTAAGGTAAAATATTAATTGTAATTCCCACAAAAAGCAATAAGAAATAGTACAAAAGAGAGCCAGAATCAAGGAACAGAGGAACCAAAATGACATATCACATATAAAGCCAATAATAAAATATTGGATGCAAACCCCATGTTATCAGTAATGTCATTAAATGCACATGGATATAAACAACAAAGACAAAGGTTGACAGAACTAATTAAACAAAAACATATACTGTCTACAAGAGACATGTTTTAGAATCAAAGACACAAGTTTAAAGGTTAAAAAATGCTGTAGCATGAAGGCAGTAAACAAATAAAGCTGGAGGTGCTATGCTAATAGTAGAAAAAAATAGATCTTAACACAAAAACTGATATAGAAACAATGAAGAACATGTCATAACAAAAGGGTCAGTCCATCAAGAAGATATAGCAATTATAAAATATAAGAACCTGACAAAAAAGCCCCAAAGTACATGAAGCAAAAACTACATAAATTAAAAAAATAAACAATTCAAAAATAATTAGAAACTTAAATATCTCACTTTCAATAAACAGAACAGAAAAACCAGGCAGAAAGACAACAAGGAAACAGAAGACATGAACAACACTATAAACCAAATAGACCTGCTAGACATCAATAGAACATTCCACACAACAACATATTTACACATAGCAGAACACGTATTTATCTAAGTGCACATGGAATATTCTTCAGTGACCACATTCTAGTCCATAAAAAAAAAATCTTAATAAATCCCAAAGAATTGAAATCATACATGGATGTTCTCCATCCACAATGGAATAAAATTAGAAATGAATAATTGAAGAAAAGTTTTAAAATCCACAAATACGTGGGAATAAAACAGCACACTCTTAAATAAACAATGAGTCAAAGAATAAAGAAAAAGGAATTAGAAAAAAGCAAGTTTGAGACAAGTGAAAGCAAAAACATACTGAAACTTACTGGAGATGGCAAAATTGGTGATTAGAGGGATAATTAAAGTTGTAAACTCCTAAATTAAAAAATACTATAATCTCAAATTAACAGTCTAACCATCTACCTTCAAAAACTACCAAAAAAGAGCAAACTATACCCAAACCAAGCATAAAGAAGGAAATAATAGGATTAGAGTAAGAATTAATAAAATAGAGAATAGAAAATGTATAGAGAAAAATAAGTGAAATAATAAGATACTTATTTGAAAAGATTAACAAAAGTGAAAAAACTTTAACTAGATTTACCAAAGGAATTAACTAGATTTACCAAAGAAAAAGAGAGAATACTCACATTACTAAGAACTTAAATGTCCATTGATGGACGACTGACTACATAAGGAAAATGTGGTATATATACACAGTGGAATACTACTCTGCCTTAAAAAAAAGAATGAAATTCTGCCATTTGCGGCAACATGGATGAGCTTGGAGAAAATTATGTCAAGTGAAATAAGCCAAGCACAGAAAGAGAAATACCACATGTCCTCACTCATAAGTGGGAGTTAAGAGAGAAAGGAAGGAAGGAAGGAAAGAAGGAAACAAACTAACACAATAATATATTGAACTTTCAGAAAAAGAGAACAGAACTATGGTTACTACAGGTGAGAAAGAGGGAGGAAGAAGGGGGTTAGGGAGATATTGGGTAATGGATACAAAGAATAATTATGTTTTCTAAAGAAGAACGTGCTAATAATACTGACATGATCATCACTTAACCTTCCAGAAATAAAAAAGGATTATAAGGGAATACTATTAACTTTATGTCAACAAATTAGATAACTCAGATGAAATGAGTAAATCTCAAGAGAAACACCAATTATCAAAATTGAAGAACTAAATAATTTGAATAGAACTTTAGCAAGCAAAGAGATTAAATTACTAATTAAAATACAACAAAGAAAAGCACAGGACCAGATAGCTTCACTGGTGAATTGTGTCAAATATTTAGATAGTAATCTACACCAATTCTTCAGAACTCTTTCAAACAATAGAAGAGGAGGAAACACCACCCAACTCACTTTATTAGGCCAATATCACCCTGATGCTACAATCAGATGAAAACATTACAAGTAAAGAAAACTACAGAACAATATATCTTATGAATATAGGTATAAAAGTGCTCATAAAAAAACAGCAAATTGAATCCAGCAGCCAATAAAAAAAATAATAAACACTTAGATCAAGTGGGACTTATCCCCACAACACAGGTTTTTTTTAACATCTGAAAATCAGTCAATAGAATATACCATTTTAGTAGAATAAAGGATGACAACCACATAATCATATCAGTAGATGCAGACCAACACACTTCATGATAAAAATATTAAGCAAACTACAAGTGGAATGAAATTTCCTCAACCTGGTGTAAGGAAAGTAGAAAAAGTTTAGTCAGGATCTCTCACCTAACATCTGTTACAAATGGGCAAGATTCAGCTCATTCACTAGAAATAAGTTATAAAAGTAGTGTAACTGCGCATGTGTGCCCATTTACTGATTCAGCATGACTTACAATTATGTGATGCTTGGCTTGTGGCCACTATTGTGTACAGAGAGTATAAAGGTTACTGCTCTGAACTGCTGGTCAGCAGAGCCTAGAAAGTCAGCAGAGCATGGAGGGTCAGCAGAGTAGAGCCTGAGCTCATGTTTGAGGATAAAGCATGTCTGTGAAGCTCACGTCTAAAGAATAAAATATGTCTACCTTGATTAAAGGTGCCAGGCATCTTCTTTCAATTACCTGACTCACGCCCTGCACAGGAAGGGGAAGAAGGATCTGAGATTCCTGCCTGACACCTGGTAAGAAGCATCTGTGAAAAGCCCATGACTAACATCATCCTTTTTGTAAAATAACTGAGTGCTTTCCCTGTAATATGAGGAATAAGATCAGGAACAAGGTTTCCTGTCACAACTTCTATTCAACATTTTTTTTTTGTTTTCCTGACTGGTAAGGGGATCACAACCCTCAGCTCAGTGTTGTCTGCACCACACTCAGCCAGTGACCACACCGGCCATCCCTGTATAGGATCCGAACCCACGGCCTCGGTGCCACCAGCCAACATTTTACTGAGGGATTTAGTCAGGGCAATGAGACAACACAAAGAAATAAGAGACATTCAGATTGGATAGGAAGAATTAAAAATATCTCCATTTACAGATGAGATGATCGCCTATTTGAAATATCCCTAGAAATCAACTAAAAAATTATTAGAACTAATAAACCAGTATAACAAGGAGAAAGGATAGAATACAAATAAAAAATAAATACAAATAAATAAATACAAAATAAATACAAAGCAATCAATGCAATTCCTATCAAAATACCGGTGACATTCTTCACAAAAATAGAAAAAACAATCCTAATATAGAGCAATAAAAGATCTTAAATAGGGGATGGAAGAAGAGAAGATCCTGGTGAGGGGGGAGCATCTGACCTGTCCTCCTCTACACCTTACCTCGCAGGAATGGGGGATAGTGCGGCCAGATCAAGGTTGGGGTCCAAAGGATCTTGCAAGCAAAGCCCACGGATAACGCCTTATCAGAGCTTCTGCACTTCCCTGGAGAGCACTTGCCAATGCAAAAGTTACCTCTAACCCATTCTTGTCCATTAAAAATTAAATGCTTTTAGACAGTGCTACAAAGGCACCCAGAGAGACCGGTCGTCTGTGCCTAGCAGAAACCTGGTAGACTTCCTGGGCAAGGTGGTGCCGAGCAGGATCTTGAAGGCCTGGCTGATAGACGAGGGTTGCAGAAGGCACATCCCAGCCCAGCCCAGTGCGCACAGAGCGGGGAGACGTCCGGCTAGGGAGGCGGAGACTCGACAGAAACCACACACCCTGCGGGGCCGCCACTGTGAGATCCAGCACCCCAGCCTAGTGTGCACAGAGTAGGGAGATGTCCGGCTAGGGAGGCGGAGACTAGACAGAAACCACACACCCTGTGGGGCCGCCACTGTGTGATCCAGCAATCCAGGCCAGAGCACATGGAACAGGGAGAAGTCCTGAATGGGAAGTGGAAGCTCAGCAGAGAACACACACCCTCCGGTAGCGCCCCGTGATCCAGCAGCCCAGCAGAGTCCAAGCTGACCAGAGAGGTGGCTCCCCAAAGAGGCCCAAGACCCAAGGCAACCACACCCACAAGGCACTAGAGGCCAACTGAGCAGTCACGGAGGTAGCCATATCAAATTGGCAACCACAGCAGCATCTTAGATAGTCAATAGTATTAAACCAGTGGACTATGAAACCCCCTGCCACAATGAATAAACATCAAAAAAAAGATACCAGAAATACAAAAAATCAAGAAATTACACCACCAAAAGTTAATAAATCTCAAACTCTAGATCCTATAGAACAAGAAGCCCTTGAAATGACTGACAAGGAATTTCGAGTGATAATTCTAAGGAAAATGAATGAGATACAGGAAAACTCAGCTAGACATCATGATGAAATGAGGAAAAGTATACAGGATCTGAAAGACGAAATGTACAAGGAAATCAATGTCCTGAAAAAAATTGTAGCAGAACTTGCTGAACTGAAGAAGTTATTCAGCGAAATAAAAAACACAACAAAGAGTTTAACCAGCAGGCTTGTCGAAGTTGAAGAGAGAACCTCTGAACCTGAAG
This sequence comes from Cynocephalus volans, assembly GCF_027409185.1. Classification (NCBI taxonomy): domain Eukaryota; kingdom Metazoa; phylum Chordata; class Mammalia; order Dermoptera; family Cynocephalidae; genus Cynocephalus; species Cynocephalus volans. Next base: position 106,752,272 of record NC_084461.1, read on the forward strand.
ATGGGCTGTTTGAAATAACACAAGCAGACAAAAAAAAATGAAAAAAGAATCAAAGACATTGAAGAAAATCTGAGAGAAATATCAGATAACCTTAAGCGCTCAAATATCCGAGTCATGGGTATTCCAGAAGGGCAGGAAAATGGAGATTGCATTGAAAACATATTCAAAAAAATAGTGGCAGAAAACTTCCCAGGTATAGGAAAAATCACAGATCTTCAGATCCAGGAAGCTCAACAATCTCCAAACGTATTCAACCCAAAAGGGCCTTCTCCAAGACATGTTATGGTCAAATTGGCAAAACTCAGAGACAAAGAGAGAATCTTAAAAGCTGCAAGAGAGAAGCATCAAATCACATATAAGGGAGCCCCAATCAGGCTAACATCAGACTTTTCATCACAAACCCTAAAAGCAAGAAAGGAATGAGATGATATATTCAAAATATTAAAAGACAAAGATTGCCAGCCAAGAATACTCTACCCTGCAAGGCTATCCTTCCAAAATGAAGGGCAAATAGTATATTTCTCAGACAAACAAAAACTGCGGGAGTTCACTGCCACACAACCACCCTTACAAGAAATCCTCAAGGGAGTACTGAGTTTGGTTCCTGAAAAATAACTACCACTGCCATAAAAAAACAAGAAAAATCAAAACACACTAGTATAATAAAAATGGCATTCATGAAGAGAAAACAAACAAACAAAAACGCTATCTACAACCTAAGGAACCAACAAACATAGAAACCAAACAGTAAATCAAAAAGCAAGGAGCAAAAGACACCTAAGACAACCAAACAACCAATAAAATGCTAGGAATAAATCAACACCTTTCAATAACAACTCTTAATGTAAATGCTTAAATTCCCCAATCAAAAGACACAGACTGGCTGACTGGATTAAAAAGGAGGACCCAACTAATGCTGCCTACAAGAGACCCAACTCACCCATAAAGATTGACACAGACAAAGAGTGAAAGGATGGAAAAAGATTTACCATACAAACAGAAAAGAAAAATGAGCTGGAGTAGCTATTCTTATATCGGACAAAATAGACTTTAAACTAACAACCATAAAAACAGACAATGAGGGACACTACTTAATGATAAAAGGACTGATCCATCAAGAAGACATAACAATCATAAATATATACACACTTAATGTTGGAGCAGCCAGATTTATAAAACAAACTCTATTAGACATAAAGAAGGAAATAGACACTAATACCATAATAGCGGGGTACCTGAACACACCACTGTCAATATTGGACAGATCATCTAGGCAAAGAATCAGTAGAGAAACACAAGATCTAAACAATACTCTAGACCAATTGGAAGTGGCAGATATCTACAGAACATTCCATCCAACAACCTCAGAATATTCATTCTTCTCATCAGCACATGGATCATTCTCCAGGATAGATCACATATTAGGTCACAAATCAAGTTCAATAAATTCAAAAAAAATGGAATTATCCCATGTATTTTCTCAGACCACAATGGATTAAAACTAGAAATTAATAACAAACGAAACTCTGGAAACTATACAAACACATGGAAATTAAACAGCATTCTACTTAATGACATATGGGTCCAAAAAGAAATCAAGCAGGAAATCAAAAAATTTATTGAAACTAATGAAAATAATGATACATCATAACAAAACCTGTGGGATACTGCAAAAGCAGGATTAAGGGGGAAAATTTATTGCATTAAATGCTCACCTCAGGGGCCGAGCCCGTGGCGTACTCGGTAGAGTGCTGCACTGGGAGCGTGGCGACGTTCCCGCTGCGGGTTCGGATCCTGTATAGGAATGACCGGTGCACTCACTGGATGAGTGCCGGTCACGAAAAAACGACAAAAAAAAAAAAAAAAAAAAAAAATGCTCACCTCAGAAGAATGGAAAGATGGCAAGTGAACAACCTAACACTTCACCTTAAAGAACTAGAAAAACAAGAACAATCCAAACCTAAAGTTAGCAGATGGAAAAAAATCATTAAGATCACAGCAGAACTGAATGAAATTGAAACCCGAAAAACAATACAAAAGATCAATCAATCAAAAAGTTGGTTTTTTGAATAGATAAATAAAATTCAAAACCATTAGCATGGCTAACTAAAGAAAGAAGAGAGAAGATTCAAATAACAAAAATTAGAAATGAAAAAGGTGATATTACAACTGATTCATCTGAAATACAAAGACTCATTCAAGACTACTATAAACAACTATACGCCAACAAATTTGAAAATCTGGAGGAAATGGATAAATTTCTAGACACACACAAGCTCCCAACACTGAACCATGAAGACGTAGAAAATTTGAACAGACCAATAACAATAAAGGAGATTGAAGCTGTTATCAGAAAGCTCCCAACAAAGAAAAGCCCAGGACCAGATGGATTCACAGCAGAATTTTACCAAACATTCAAAGAGGAATTGACACCGATTCTTTACAAACTATTCCAAAAGATTGAAATGGACGCAAATCTCCCAAACTCATTCTATGAAGCAAACATCATCCTGATACCAAAACCAGGTAAAGATATAACCAAAAAAGAAAACTACAGGCTGATATCCTTGATGAAAATAGATGCAAAAATCCTCACTAAAATACTAGCAAACAGAATACAGCAACACATACGTAAAATTATTCACCACGATCAAGTGGGATTCATCCCAGGGATGCAAGGTTGGTTCAACATACGCAAATCAATAAATGTAATACACCATATTAATTAACTCAAACACAAGGACCATATGATCATCTCTATGGATGCTGAAAAAGCATTTCATAAAATTCAGCACTCATTCATGACAAAGACCCTCTATAAGTTAGGTATAGAGGGAAAGTATCTCAACATAATTAAAGCCATATAGACAAACACACTGCCAATATCATCCTGAATGGGGAAAAGCTGAAAGCTTTTCCTTTAAGAACAGGAACTAGACAAGGATGCCCACTCTCACCACTCCTATTCAACATAGTGTTGGAAGTACTAGCCAGAGCAATCAGAGAAGAGAAGGAAATAAAAGGCATCCAGATTAGAAAAGATGAAGTCAAAATGTCCCTGTTTGCAGATGACATGATCCTATATATGGAGCAGCCTAAAACCTCTACAAAAAAACTGCTGGAATTGATAAATGATTTCAGCACAGTAGCAGGATACAAAATCAACAGACAAAAATCAGTAGCATTTCTTTTCTCCAATAGTGAACATGCAGAAAGAGAAATCAAGAAAACCTGCCCATTTACAACAGCCATCAAAAAAATAAAATACTTAGGAATTGAGTTAACCAAGGATGTGAAAAACCTCTATAAAGAGAACTACAAACCAATGCTGAGAGAAATTAGAGAGGATACAAGAAGATGGAAAGATATCCCATGCTCTTGGATTGGAAGAATCAACATAGTGAAAATGTCCATACTACCCAAAGTGATATACAAATTTAATGCAATACCCATCAAAATTCCAAAGACATTTTTCTCAGAAATGGAAAGAACTATCCAGACATTTATATGGAATAATAAAAGACCACACATAGCCAAAGCAATGCTGAGTAAAAAAAAATAAAGCTGGAGGCATAACACTACCTGACTTTAAGCTATACTACAAAACTATAATAACCAAAACAGTATGGTACTGGCATAAAAACAGACACACAGATCAATGGAATAAAATAGAGAATCCAGAAATCAACCCACACACTTACTGCCATCTGATCTTTGACAAAGGCACCAAGCCAATTCACTGGGGAAGGGAATGCCTCTTCAGCAAATGGTGCTGGGATAACTGGATATCCATATGCAGGAGAATGAAACTAGACCCATACCTCTCACCATGTACTAAAATCAACTCAAAATGGATTAAGGATTTAAATATGCACCCTGAAACAATAAAAATTCTTAAAGAAAACATAGGAGAAACACTTCAGGAAATAGGACTGGACACAGACTTCATGAATACGACCCCAAAAGCACAGGCAACCAAAGGAAAAATAAACAAATGAGATTATATCAAACTAAAAAGCTTCCACATAGCAAAAGCAACAATTAACAGAGTTAAAAGACAACCAACAGAGTGGGAGAAAATATTTGCAAAATATACCTCTGACAAAGGATTAACATCCAAAATATATAAGGAACTCAAACAACTTTACAAGAAGAAAACAAGCAACCCAATTAAAAAATGGGCAAAAGAGCTAAGTAGGCATTTCTCTAAGGAAGATATACAAATGGCTAACAGACATATGAAAAAGTGCTCAACATCACTCAGCATCCGGGAAATGCAAATCAAAACCACACTGAGATACCATCTCACCCCAGTTAGGATGGCTAAAATCCAAAAGACTCTGAACGATAAATGCTGGCAAGGTTGCGGAGAAAAAGGAACTCTCATACATTGTTGGTGGGACTGCAAAATGGTGCAGCCTCTATGGAAAATGGTATGGAGGTTCCTCAAACAATTGCAGGTAGATCTACCATATGACCCTGCTATCCCACTGCTGGGAATATACCCAGAGGAATGGAAATCATCAAGTCGAAAGTATACCTGTTCCCCAATGTTCATTGCAGCACTCTTTACAGTAGCCAAGAGTTGGAACCAGCCTAAATGTCCATCATTGGATAAGTGGATACGGAAAATGTGGTACATCTGTACAATGGAATACTACTCAGCTATAAAAGCCAATGAAATACTGCCATTTGCAACAACATGGATGGACCTTGTGAGAATTATATTAAGTGAAACGAGTCAGGCACAGAAAGAGAAATACCACATGTTCTCACTTATTGGTGTGAGCTAAAAATTAATATACAAATTCACACACACACATACATACACAAAAAGATAACCGGGGGGGGGGGGAGAAGATATAACACCTGCAATTACTTGAAGTTGATACGACAAGCAAACAGAAAGGACATTGTTGGGGGGGAGGGAGGAGACGGAGGGAGGTTTTGGTAAGGGGCAACAATAATCAACCACAATGTATATCGACAAAATAAAATTTTTTAAAAAACTATCTTAAATAGCCCAAGCAATACTAAGCAATTTTTTTTTTCTCGTTTTTAGACTGGCAACCTCTATTCAGCCAACTTGCTTCTCTCTCCTCTGTTAAACATGTAGAAGCATCTTATTTTTCTAAGATTTTTTGAAGTTATTTTCAGTAACAGGGGCTTTTGCTATCTAAATGTTGTCTAACCTGCATAGAGAGAAAGAGCTCTTATCTGATGATGTCTGATTCTTCACTGCATCCAGCTTTCCTACATGTAAGACACACAAATTAATTATAAATCTCTGGGTGGACTTACCTGCCTCCTTCCTTGGTCCCAAAGTACCTTCTCAATTTGGTGAGCATTATACTTTAACCCCCTCCTCACACTTTATTTTCCTTTCGTAAATAAATGCTCCTTAATTATCCAATTTTTAGGGTGCCATTGATTTTCTGTTGCATCCCAAAATAGTACACAATAAGGTGATCTAAGGCAGTGTGGAGAAAGAAGATAGAATTGTATTCACATTAGCAGGACCAAAAGTCAAGAACTCAGAGAAAATTTTATGTCTATGTAATCAGAACTTCAACTTGAACATTATTGCTAGTAAAGCCAACTTAAAGAATGATATAAAAGTATGTTATGCTAACCTTAACAGTAATAATACTTAGTATAGATAATAAATAAATACAGAAGAACCATGATCTGTAAAACAGATAGAGATTTTTCAGAATTTAACAGTAACTGTTTGTGTTAACACCCACAGACAATATGTCCACATCTCCTATAAAGGTGAACATATCTCCTGTGCAGCTACTACATTGTTTTCTCTATGTGGAAATCAGGCTTCTAAATGGCAAACCAGAGCCAAGATTAATTGTTCACTGAGCTATCGACCATTTAAAGTACATGACTCCCAATACCCTTAATAGACTTTATCTCTTCACAAATAGTCTGAAGTGATACAACTTTTCCCAGTGGATTAAATGATATCTCATGGAACATATTTCTAAACACAGTAATCTATCCATTGTAGTTGGAAAATTCAATGGGATCATCAAAAATCCATTCTTCATTTGGGTCAACATAGTTGCTAATAAACCCCAATCTCTGGAATCACAACTGACAAATTTATATTTTTTAGCCAAAGTAGTTATACAATCATATAATAGCACTGAATTTCCTTTGGTCCGTCAGAGGTATCTGTGCATTGCTAACACTTCATGTTGTACATGGATTAGCCTCACAGTTATGGTGAAACAATCTATGTCTAAGCTAAAAGAAGATTCAACCAGGGTAAGTTCTTGTGACTTGCATATTGCTTAGTTCAAGAAAATATCAGATCATGGTTCTAGAAAGCTTTCAATATCCTTCTTATAATACCTTTAGTTAAACTTATTTCACAGTTGTCCAATGATGTTGTTCAGAATCCTAAATGATTTTTTGGATTTTCTATCCTGACGTGTGATTTAAAAAACTTTTCATATTAGTCAACATTCAAATGGAAATTAAGACCTACTCAAATGAAACTTTATCTTCAAGGAATTCTGCAAGGATGGTGAAGATCTAACAGACCTTGACATGCTCTTCTATAGTGCTAGCACTGAAAATAAAAATAAGTTCCCACATTCTCAGGAAATGACTGACTGTTTTATAGCCATGGTAAAAAGTAGTTAAAGAACCAGTTTCAACCTAATTAACCAATAAATTATAGCTCTCTATGCCCATGGAAAAAATTAACCATGAGAACGGGATTTTAACAGCTTAACTTACCCATGAATACACCATGGCAACTTCCTTGTAATGACAGATACTTACTTCCAGTTCTCACTGATCAGAAAAAAAACTTACTCCAATGCATGGCCAGCTCTATAAGCATGTGTCCAGTATAGTCACATAGGACTGCACACACTGAAGTTGTCCAACACTTGGGAATTAATGCTCTATGGTCATTATTTTCTAATTCTTTATAATGTAATCTTCGATTTTCTGTTTTGTGAATGAAGTCCAAGGGGACAATGAAGCAGGAGTCAGGGACTTAGATCCTTGGTTCATGGATGGTCCCACCACCCACTGCCACTCCGCATCCTTGGGATGGTTCTCAACTGTCCTCTCCCCCAATCCTACTGAATGACCATTGCCACCCTCTGCTTCTAAGGGGGGCTTGAGCAATAATGTGAGAAGAGTCCAGGTACCAGGCCTCAGGCTTCTGTACAGATTGACATTTTCTGTCCACAATGGAGTATACCATTAAATAAAACACTATGAAAAATCAAGAGAAGGACCATGGAAGAAAGAAAAAGCAAACTTTTTTTTCCTGCTTTTTGAAAAAATACCTCATATTTGCATTTTGCATTTTTTTCAAATTATGTAGCTGTCCTTGCTCCAATGAACACACTTCTCAATGTCAACTAACAACAGCCTGATGCTTCTACAGTGACGTTAACTCACTCATATCTATGAAAGCTGGCCAGTCCCTGATATCAACACTCCCCAAATTTTCTATATAAAATCACCAGTTTGCTTTTCTAGGACTGACTATGCCTAACCAACAGAGTACCTTCTTACTTTAATTTGCAATAAATTGAACTTCACAGGGTTTTTGTTTGTGGTTGTTTGTTTAAGATATTGTGTGCTGCTCTTGTTATTTGACAGCACTAACATTTTGTTATGTGAAGATGACAGACATATTTTGGACATTGAAAAGCATTTGTTAAAAGAGAGGGAGGTATGTGGAATTGATAAGAACTGCTAAGAAATAGTATTGATACTGTCTTCTCAAAAAAATTCTCCCCACATGATAGAGCTTGGATGTGTTGTCCCCCACAAAACTCATATGGAAATCTGATCCCCAATGTGGCAGTGTTGGGAGCTGTTTGAGTCATGGGATGGATCACTCATGAATGGATTAATGCTCTCCCTGGGGGTTGGGGGTAGTGAGTGAGTTCTCAATCTATTACTTCCCATGAGAGTTGCTTGTTTAAAAGACCCTGGCACCACCCCTCTCTCTCTCTTGCTCCCTTTCACCATGTGATCTGGTTGTACCTGTCAACTGCCTGCCGCTTTCCACCACGAGTAGAAGCAGCCTAATGAAGCTGTCCCAAAATCATAAGCCAAATAAAGCTCTGTCTCATTAAATTACCCAGTCTCAGGTATTCTGTTACAGCAACACCAAACAGACTAAAACACCGCATGTTCCAGGAAAGAACTTCATTGCTAATAAAAAATTCTGTTTTTATATTATAATTATTCTAGGTTTAGGAGAGAAAATAAGTTACTCATTTACAATTTATTGAAAAGATTTCCAATCCAATTTTAACTATATTACTGCAAAATAGTAAGTGCTTAATAAACATTAAATTGATTAATGAATTTATTAATTCAGGAATACATTAATAAACAACTTAATGTTTTTCTCAACTGTTAGCTGAAACCACATTGAAAAGATGAACAAACGGAATGCCAAGTCTGAAAGAGGCTAAATTTTAAATTATAAAATGTAAAGAAATCATAAAATACAGAGAAAATAAAAATGTATTTGGGTTTCTAAATAGGTAGTGAAGACTTTAGTCAAATAGACAGGATCAGAAAAATGTGAATACAAAAGAAAGGTTGGCAATGGCACTTATATAAGACAAAGTCAAAAAGGAATATGATTATGCCCTAAACATAACTTATATCTAGTTTTATTTTCTTGAGCTTGCTGATTCAGATGACTGAAAAGTATCCAAAAGAGTCTTTTGACATGCATTCTATACATTGGTAATGCTTTATATATAGCGGTTTGGAGGGAAATAATAAAATCAATAAAGCAAACATTTGGAGGATTTGAAATAGAAAATCAATTCATATTTACCTACTAGGTGTTTATATGCTATAAGGGCAAGTAAATTATTAATTATATTGAATTTGTTTTGTCCCACCATTAATATAAAAAAAGTTGAGGTATTTATTATAACAAGAATATGATGAGAATTCACTAGTCCTCACTTTTATTATTTCATTGAAAAATAAATCCTCACTTTGATATAAGATTCAAAAGTCTTTAATAAAACCTGTCAGAATGGTATTGATAATCCCATGATGGTGTTTTATTGCTACTTTTCATCTAATATTTCCAGTATAAAACCTGTTTGACTACTTGACATTACGACTGTTGTAAATGCAGTCTCTTGCTATAACAGTTTTATCATCACTGGTATTTATTTTTCCTAGTAGGAGGAGCATTTTAGCACATCATAAAGTACAAATAAGTGAAAAAATAGAAATAAATTGTAGATTCTTCTGCTGCTTTGCATCTCTTTGCTCTGCTTAGAATTATTTTATAGATTGGTAAAAAAAAAAAAAAAAAAAAAAACAGAAGAAAAGAAGGTGAGGAAGGCAATTGCCACATACAATAGTTACAAGGTGGAAGGACATACATGTGTTCACTTAGTATCGGCTGCAGTCAAGTTGTGAATTATGTGGTTACTCTAGCTTTTCATTACTCTCTTCACTGTGTTTGGACTTCTAGAGTGCAAGGCTTTATATTATTGATTGCATATTCAGATCATCTTATCCTAACATGTCCATAAGTAAAAGTTCTATCTTTAGGAGTATGTTAATCTACTGTGAAAATTAACATTAAAAAGAAGAGACGTTTATAGGCCACTAGTAAATGCAAGGCTTTCAAAGGATGTTAATTACTGTATTATTGAATACTTTTTACAATAGAATCTGCATATTCCAATTAAGGTAATATAAATCTAATAAGTACAGGGTAGAAATGAATGAATGAACAAAAAAATGGTTGACAAGTGATAATGGAAAGAAGACTTATGTAAATGTAAAAATTAATGTGGCAGTATATGAAATGAAATTTTTGCCAGAGAAAAAGGGAAATATTTCTACTGTAATTAACAAATGTGTATTACCTAAAACATTACCATATATCCAGTACAGGTTTCTTTTACTTCAAAATATAATGTTGATTTGTCTAAAATAAACCTGGAACATTTTTCAGTACAAGTTTTACAAATCTTAATCTACTTGTAAAAGACAGAGAGCTTTTCCTTGAATTTTCATGTGCTTGAAAATAGGAAATACACTTACAAATAAACCATGGGTCAAATAAAATGTAACAAACAAAGTATAAAATAATTTGAACCCAATGAAAAATCTACATATAAAAAGGTGTGGGATGAAGTTAAAGTTGTACTCACAAGGAAAATGCCATATTAGAAAAGAAGGAAGAATGAAAGTCAACATGTTAAGTATCAATCCCAAGAAGTCCGTTAAAAACAAAACAGCATGGGAGGAATAGAAATAAAGGTAAAAACAAAACATATTGACTTTGAAAGCAAAAATATAATAGAAAATATCAGCGGGCCTAATATATACTTTGTAAAAACTAATAATAAAAATAAAAACAAGAGCTGCCAAGATGAGCTGAGACCAGACCCTTGTGGCACCAGCACCAGTGTTCAGTCTCAGGCCTAGAGAGAAGTGTACACAGCCCAGCAGCCACTGAGGTGAGCCGAGAACAGACCCTTGTGGCACTGAGTTGTCTAAGGCCCAGGGGGGAAGGGAAACACACATAGCCCAGCAGGCATCAAGGTGAGTTGAGACCTGCACAGCACCAGGGGCTCAGTCTACAGCCACAGAAATCTAGAACAGGAGACAAGGTGGTGTAATATAGATACCACCACACCTTCTGTCACCACAAGGACAGTTCACCACCACAATAGTAGCCAGGGCCACTCTATAGGCAACACGCCACTCACTTGACTAAATTTATATAAGAAGAGTTACCAGTAGAGCCTGCAAATAGAGGTGGAAGTCTTTATTCTCATAGCCAACCCCAGAGTAACAGAAGAAGCAAGTCCTCTACCAAATGACCAAACATCAATGAAAAAATACTGGAACTGCAAACAAACAAGAAGATATGACACCACCAAAGGAATACAGTAATGCTCAAATTCCAGGCCCCATAGAATAGCAAGTCCTTGAAATGTCTGAAAATGAATTCCGAGGAATTTTCTTAAGAAAGCTTGAAGAAATAAAAGAAGACTCAATTAGAGAACACAAGGAAACAAAAAAAAATATCCAGAATATGCAGGAGGAAATTTACAAAGAGATTAATACCTTAAAAAGGAATGTAGCAGAACTGCTAGAAATGAAAGATTGACTTATTGGAAAAAAAAAAAAAAAACGCAACAGAGAGCTTAAGCAGCAGGCTAGAGCAAACAGAAGAAAGAATTTCAGATCTCGAAGATGGTCTTTTCAAAATAACTCAGGCAGACAAAAAAAAGGAAAAAATAATTAAAAATAATGAGGAAAATGTAAGAGAGACGGCAGACAATCTCAAGTGCTCTAGCATCCGAATTGTGGGTATTCCAGAAGGGAAGGAGGAAGGAAAAGGTATGGAAAACATCTTCAAGGAAATAATAACAGAAAACTCCCAGGTGTAGGGAGAGGTGCAAACCTTCAGATCCAGAAAGCTCAAAGGTCCCTAAACAGATTCAATCCCAAAAGACCCTCTCCGAAACATGTTATAGTCAAATTTGCAAAGCTCAGAGACAAAGAGAGAATTCTAAAAGCAACAAGAGAAAAGCATCAAGTCACCTATAAGGGAACCCCTATCAGACTAACAGCAGACTTCTCAACTGAAACCGTACAGGCCAGAAGAAAGGGGAATGATATATTCAAAACACTACAAGAAAAAAGTGCCAGCCAAGAATTCTTTATCCAGCAAGGCTTTCCTTCAGAAATGAGAGAGAAGTAGTATATTTCCCAGACAAAAATTGTGGGAGTTCACCACCACACGACCAGCCTTGCAAGAAATTCTCAGGAGAGTCCTTCATCTGGAATCTGAATAATGAACGTTACCACCACAGATACACAAGAAAGAGCAAAACCTGCTGTTCAAACAAAAATGCCAGTGAGAACAAGCAAGATGCTAAATCATGCCACCTCAAATATCCAACTAACATTAAAGAAGAGAAATAAAAGGGAATTAAGGATCAAAAGATATTTAAAACATCTAAATAAAAAGCAATAAAATGACAGGAATTAAACAATATCTGTCAATAATTACCCTAAATGTGAATGGATTAAACTCCCCATTCAAAAGGCACAAATTGACTGATTGGATTAAAAGCTAGACCCAAGTATATGCTGTTTTCAAGATACCGATCTCACATATAAAGAGACACTCTGAGTAAAAGTGAAGGGATGGAAAAAGATATACCATGCAAATGGAAACTCACCTCACCTGTAAAGACACACACAGACTAAGAGTTAAGTGATTGAAAAAAATATACCACATAAATAGAAACCAAAAACAAGCAGGAGTAGCTATTCTTATATCAGAAATAATAGACTTTAAACCAAAAAACATAAAAAGAGACAAAGAAGTCCACTGTATAATGATAAAAGGATCAATCCAGCTAGAAGACATAACAATCATAAATATATATGCACCCAATACTAGAGCACCCAGATATATAAAGCAAACACTATTAGACCTAAAGAAAGAAATAGGCCCTAATACGTTAAGAGTGGGTGACCTGAACACCCCTCTCTCAGTATGGGACAGATTTTCCAGGCAACAAATCAACAAAGTGACACAGGATTTAAAACACATGTTAGAACAACTGGACCTGGCAGGTATATATAGAACATTTCACCCAACAACTAAAAAATATACTTTCTTCTCATCAGCTCATGGAACATTCTCCAAGATAGACCACACATTAGGTCACAAATCTAGCCTCAGTAAATTTTAAAAAATTGAAATCATTCCAAGTATCTTTTCAGACCACAATGGACTAAAATTGGAAATTCATAATAAGATAAACTCTGGAAACTATACAAATACATGGAAACTGAATAATAGGCTCCTGAATGACTGACCTATGGGTCCAAAAAGAAATTAAATAGAAAATCAAAAATTTCTAGAAACTAATGAAAATAAAGATATATCATACCAAAACCTGTGGGATACTGCAAAAGCATTACGGAGGCAGATTTATTGCAATAAATGCTTACATCAAAATACTTCAAATAAATGACCTAACAATAAAAACCAGTGAAATTGATACCAAAAAAGAAATAAAAAGCAAAAATAATTTTAAAAACAATAATTAAAAAACAAGATAAGACTACAGATTTGCAGAATTGAAAGATCATAAGAGAACATTGCAATCATATTTATGTCAATGTTTTCTAAAAGTATAATAAAATAAACAAATTCCTAGAAAAAAAAGTCTACCAATACACACAGAAACACACTAGAAACTCTTATAGCACTTACTCATTAAAGAAATTGAATCTAGAATTAAAATATTTCACACCAAGAAAGCTTCATATGACAAGTGAATTCTACCAAACTTGTAATAAGTACACTACAAAGTCATAGCATATATCTCAAAGTCAGTGAATGGTTAATATCCTCAAGTTATTTTTATGCTGGTAAGTCCAGCTCTCTATCTTTTTTTTTTTTTTATCAGTATGGGATGTTTGAATCCATACATATTGCAGGTAATATGAGAATGGTGGGTATTTAGGGCAAGAGCAGAGATGTAGGAAGTACAACTTGTCTAATTCCATCGTGATTTTTATTGTCAGATCAGCTGAGCTGATATTTTGTGTGTCTGTCATAGAACACTAGCAACCCACTATGTTCTGAGTGAATCTATTCTTTCCAAGATTATTAATATTGTCATCTTCAAACTCCAAAATATTTCAAATAATCTTTCAATACAGCAAAAACTCTGGCAACAAATAGAAAAACTTAAATGAGACAGCAAGTAGTTGTTGACATTGAACTCCTCTTACCAATCTCATTGTATGACAGTATTAGGAAAAAACATCAGCCTGATAGTGGGTGTTTCTGGATTTACTGCACACATCAGCTTAGCAATTGGCTGAAAATTGAAATTCCTGTACTGGAAAAACTTTTTTTGGAAAGAGGGGAGGAGGTATTAACATATCTATTATTATTCTGTTAAGCACAATGGTATTAGAAAAAGTATTTATCCACTTTATTAAAAATTTCCTGATACTTTTATATGAATCACAAAGCATTTTTTTTTTTTCTTTTAAGGAGTCATTACCAGAGTTTTTTAAAAAAGAAACATATGTTGGACTCAGAATTCAATACCGTAAAGTGAAGGCCTCAAAAGCAGTTTTCCTCTGACCTTCTCCTGCTGTCCTGTCTCTCAACTTCATTCTCTCTTGAGGCAAGTCATAGAAACCAGAACCCCTTTTCCCCATCCCAGCCATAAAGAATAAAATTATACCCTAATCTTCCTCCCACCTTTCTGTCTTGGAGCTGGCCATGAAGAAATTGTCTGACCTACCTTGTCTGATGGTAGGTCATAAAACCCCCATTCCAGAAAGGGTCCTGCCCCTAACCCTGATGTACTGAATGCTACACAGACAGGCCAAGAAGAATCTGAACAGACAGGCCTTGTTGGCCTTCCCCACTCAGTCCATTAGCATTAGATCACACTTTTCTTGTCCAATCACATTTCTACATTGCCATGCCTGCTTCATAGAGTTTAAACATGAAAATGGACAGTTTTCCCTATATCTTTGTGTCTTCATTCTGAAGGCTCCTGTGTCATGTACAACTACAATATGATAACATTTACTATGCCTTTTCTTCACTTTAATCTGTGTTTATTAGCTGATTTTTTCAGAGAACCTCCAGGGGGACTAAGGGGGAAGTCTTCCCTTGGCCCCTACAGTTACGGTGCAGAGAGAAGAATACCAAAGCCGCTCTGCTCTTCCGGAAGCCGCAGTCAAGCGAAACTGGAGCCTGACAAGTCGGCATAAGCATTTTTCTTAACCAGTTGGGCTCCCAATCCCCGTCTGTGGAATGTGGTTGAGCAGATGGTAAAAACTATCTCTTTTCCCAAAATTTTGATTTATAGGAAGAAAAAGATCTGTATGACTAGTCTTAGTTGTAGCAGCTCTGGAGTATTTTTTTTGCTGCTGTTGTTGTTGTTGTTTTGGTCCCTGTTTTTCTTGTCATTTGTCTTTAAAAGGAGAACTACATGAAGTCCCCCTCTTGTCCTGTTTTTGTCCTAAAGAGGCTGACTTCTTCTGATGTGTGAACATTTTCTCTTGCTCTCTACCGTTCAGGGGGACATGGTTTTCTGCTCACGTTTGGTAGCCAGTTTGAATTAGCTGGGAACCCTGAAACATGTAAGATATTAAACAGCACACTCTTCACTCCATACATGTTGAGCTCTCAAGGGAATTTGTTGTAAGAGGCCCGGGACATAAGGGTTTCTGTTGTCTCAACCTTGTTGCCTTGTTAGTGCTGGAAACCTCCCTGCCTAGTGTTGCCTGTCCAGAGTGACAAATTAGCGGCTCTCTGACTGGAGGTGCTTCAGTTCCGTGGGGATCGAAAACATTGCACAGACACTGTCCTTCACCACCTGTGGCAAAAAGAGCCTTTTGGTATCTTAGCCTATCTCCAGGAGTGAATTTTGGGGGATCATGTGGGCTGCTTCTTTTATGCCCTCTCCTGGATCCCCTATTGCTTATACAGAAAAATTTTACCCTAAGCCAAAAATTTACCTCTTAGCTCTTTTCATGGAAAAGTTTGTTATATTAAATCATCATTTAAAGTGGGTACACCACTGGGGATCCTGGATCATCCGTGGTCAGACAACAGATCCTTTGAGCTGGCCGTGTTCAAAAGAAACTTTTCAGAGAGTTCTTGTCTTTAACAGACTTCTTACAGATGCCTATGAAAAGATTAATGTAACAACTAGCCTTAAAATTCCCTTGGCCCCTACACGTATGAAACCATTTTAAAGGTATAATGTGCTGTTCACTAACTGACAATATTTACAGGAACTGTTTCAGATTGTTTTCTTGTTTATCAGTTATATTGAGGACTCTGAGAAATAACCAGGAATGACAATGACATAAAATGAAAGGACCTATTGCAATAATTAAGAAAAGAACTGAGTTCTTTCTACTAGGATGGGAATTAAATTTCAGATTTATACAGCAGTACTTTTCTGCCTAGGTGAGGTTGCCAAAAAATTGATCCTGATCAAGTAAAGCCTTCAAAATTCTAGAGAAAAAAGAATTTGAAAACCAAATGTTAACACTTAAAAATGAAAAAAAAAAAATCTTTTACTAAAAAATTATTTGGAGTCTTTTTTAACATGTAACTGAGGTTTATTCGTAACTTAAAATGAGTTTTCCATAAGAACCGTTACTGACCCCGAGTCTGGCTGCCCACTGCTAAACAGAAACAACCTACTGGGAAGTCAAATGTTTATGAAAAGGGAAGGCACCTTTATTTAAGCCTGAGAGGATGGTAAGCTAAACCATCTCCTACTCTCATGCTAACTGAGGGTTTTTATGTGATCAGAAGCAGGGAGTGAAAAGCAGGAAGGAGGGGGATGTGATTTGTGGGGTCTCCCTGTAAGGGGCTAGATGCAAAATCTCACCAAGGCTCCATCTGGCTTCTGTCCCTGTCCTTGACGTTATCTTAGGGTCCTGCAGGATTTTGATTTGCTTTGGGGTGGGATCAGCATAGCTTTATTAATGTCTTTCTTGGTATCTCAGGGACTGGACAGTATGTGCCTCATAGCAGTCTGTAGCTCCAGGTTGTCTGGAAAACAGCTCTACATTTACATAAATAATGTCATCCTGCCCCGCAACCAAGGTTCAAAATATCAAATAACCATGAGAAATAAGGGCACTCAGAGAAATGCATGCTAACCTAGACTTTATGTTTATCTTTTAATCTATTAAACAAGCATACTTCTGTTTCTGTGGATTCAGCTAACAAGTCTGCCTTCTTGGAAGAAAACTTCTTCCAAGGCTGAAGCCTGCTCCAGCTGTAGGAGAAAGGGATCAAATATGATCAAAAATGGGGGATCCTGCTGTTATCATACTACTACAGTCTCATAGTATTTGTAGATGAGAACTATCACTAGTGTGTAGTCCCTCTGACCTGTTTTCTTAAAGCAAAAAAAAAAAAAAAAAGCTTCTCATGACTCCATATCTTTGAATGGCTTTAAAAAGTCATCTAGACAGTAAAATTTGCAGAGACAAATTCTAGCAATGTATGAACTTCATCCTGAGTTTTCTATCCTGCCTTGACACTGAAAAATTAAAAAAAAAAAAAAAAATCCCACACATTTTAGCTAAGTTATGAATCAACTTCAACAGGATAAATGGGTCAGTGTGACAATTGCAGCCCTAACAACAAATACTCGGAGCCAGCGACAAACACTGAGGGAAGATGTGCCAGTAAACCAAATTCCCTATGCTGTGGAGAGTGTAGGACTTCAGCTCTACAGAACTGATTTGTTATTTGAATGTAAATACAATAACCTGCGTGGGAGCAGGGCAGTACAGCACATTGTGGATAAGCGTTGAAGTGCTTCATGCTAGCAATAGCTTTTTGTGCTCTCTCAGCCAAAAGGGAATGCCAGAGGCTGTCACCAGAGAGAAGACCATTGCAACTATCTTAAGTAACATCCCAGAAATGTAAACAAATTCAAAATAAAGTTTATTTCATTTAACTTTTTATAATAACATATCATATGTAGAATTCTCTGGGAGGCAAAAAGATTCTGTGAGAAATAAACAAACCTAAATGAAAAAGAGAAGATGCAAATAACAACGGTGTCTCTTAATGGCCAACAAAGAAGGTGGGAATCACTGCCAAGAAATAAGGTGGTGATTAACTTTCTTTATTAATGTTTAGGTTCAGGTCCTTCCTTCACAACTCTACTGCATTTTCTTCTCTGCTGTGTTTCTTGATGTTATGTAAATGTGCTCAACTCATCAACTTCCCCTTGCTGTTTTCTAAGCCCCCGTTTGCTTTTGTTTTTGTTTTTTTGTTGTTGTTGTGGTTTGTTTGTTTTCTTCAAGAAGACTGGGGAACTTGGAAGACTGTCCAGTTTTTCTCAGCAGGAGCACGAAGGCTTGTATGCTCCCTCTGCAGTGCATCACAAGAAGGGAGTGTACTTTAGCACTGGCCATTTGTGAGACAGTGTACTTTAGGTCCCCTCTAATAATCAGATACGGTCTGCTATACCCAATGACTCATTTACGGGGACCTGCAAGCCAGAGAAAGGGAGATCATAAAAAACAAAACCACAGTGAGTAAAACAGGATGCTGGAGTAAAAACATAACAATTTACAATTTTAATAAAATATAATAAAAATAGAAGATACTAGACTTTATGGATCAAAAAATAAAGAGCTATTATTTTTCATGTAGCAATATAATACATAGAATGAAGGAAAGCCTGTTGAAAGCTGGTTTAATCCTCTGAAAGACTACTTCAAAATCAGATTAAAAAATACAAATAAATAGAAATCATAAGGAAAAATAACTGAGGGAAGAAAATTGACCCATGAAAACAAACATGAACATATGGGTAACTGCGAGGACTCTCCCGATGTGGGAGAGCTTCTCAGTGTGGGATGTCAGAACTTAAATGGGGTCAGGAAGACATTCCTATGGTAAGGGGTAGCTTAGCATATAGTGTCAAAAACCAAGAAGAATGAGGAGGGAATCTCTATGGGGATGCAGCCTATCTCAGGTGTTTAGTTCAAGCAGGGAAGGATAGAATCCACCCAGTGTGGAGTGTTACAGCCTGAGTAGGGTGAGAAGGGCTTTCATGAGAGGGGCACCCAGTGTGAAGTATTGGAGATGGGAGAGATGAAAAGGGTATTCTTGTACATGGGGTGTGTGGTACCATGTGGGTAATGAGTCTAAATTGGAAGTTGAAGAGGGTGTCTAGGCAGAACAAAAGCTTGATGCAGGGTTTTCAAGCCTGAGCCAGGTATAAAGGTCATTTATATGAAGGAAAGGGAGGGGTCAGTAGCCCATGCTGGTGGTTGAAGCTGCACTGAGGGAGGCAGGCAGTGTTTCAGAGTGGGGTGATGACAATTCTGGAGAGGGTAGAGTAGCAGTGATGGGAGACAGTTATATTTCATATTAGTCAAATAAATAAGTCCATTAAATATATTGGAAGTCAAGCTTCTCAGTGCAGAAGACAGTCACAAATATGGAGAAAGCTTGACTGAACATGGTGGCATTGTATTGGAGGTGTTGGTGTATACTCATGGTTTTCAAAAGAAATAGATAAAAGTATAAATAATTTTAATGTAATATGTGTATTATACACGTATTATGTACATACACATACACATGCTTACTGAATATGCATACATAACTTTCTAAGTTCTGTCTATTGAGAGGATCTAGGAGCAGAACATTCTCATAACAAGGATACATCTAGCACCTAAATATTGGCTTCTAAATGGCACTTTCCATAAAAATAACCAGGACAGGATTCTGATCATTGAACAGAGGATGGATGCTACCTCCCTCAATTCCATGCCTCCAATGCTGAATAATAAATTGCAAACCAAGAGTAAGGAAATTTAAGAAAGTTCTATTTTTTTTTCCAAAAATGACTACAGTGTTTCTTTTCTTGAAATGTCAAATAACTGAATCATTCAGAAAAAAATACATGCCTTATTTTGTTTGTGCACTATGCAAATTCTTGGCCTGAGCACTGGGTAATTCAAACACGATATGGGTTAACTGGTTGTCTCATTCTTCATCTTGTAAAATTTGTTTATTTTCCTAAGTTGATCTGAATGTCCCATTCTGCATCAATCCTACATGAGCCTGCGGTAGAAACAGAAGCTATAGTAGGTTTACCAATGTGTGACTGTAAGAGTAAGGTAAGTTAGGAACAAAGCTGCAGTTTATCCAAGAGCAACAGAAGGTCCAGCAAAGAATAAAATGCAGCAGCACAACTGCTGGTTACCCTTGGGGTGGGTGCCCTCTTCATGATAATAACATATTGATGAAATAAGTCACACATAAGTGATGACATTAATTAGGTATAGAGTGATGTATAGTACAAGGAGGAGTGTTGACATTGGGTGATGGATGAAATCACAGTGCTTTGGCCTCAGGTGATAACTTTTTAAAAATGTGCTGAAGTTTCAGAGAGAACTTCGCATGCCCTGCAGATCTGTCTCACTTTCCCATGTGAGCATAGTCTGCATACATATGCTGGGTACAAGTGCATCAATGTGGTTTCACTTGCTCTTCCTAAAGCTATTGCTATATGGGCAGAACCCCAAGCCTGGAAGACAGAAAAGCACCTTTGCCAGGTGACTGTTATGAATTGGCTTGAGCTATTAAAAATTTTGGCTACTTGCTCTGTTGACTTATTTTCCTCCTCTCTCCTGCTAGCAAAGAAGATTGAGTGACCTCAATGTTATTAGGACTTGTAAAGGCCAGATGATGATGCTGATGGTAGTAATAATAACTACAACAACTAATAAGTTGTTAGTAACAGCACTGAACACTTCATATGGATTGTTTCATGCAATCCTCAAAGCAAATATATATTAGCATACCATTATAATCCCCTTGGAAAACAGATAAACTGAGGCTCAGAAATGTTAAGAAGCATGCCCAAAATCACAGTGCAAGTTAACTGATGGAGGTTTAAAAGTAACCTTAATCAAAATATGTGAATTTTGGACATTTAATTAGTAATAACAAAAGAGCTCTATATTTTTATAATGGGAGGTAGAGGGACACTTTCCTTATATCTCTTGAAACACAAGTACACAGACAGCTGTCTTTTCTGTCTAAACACCTTGTGGTTTTGGCTAAACCTGCACTGAAGCCATTGCAGTGTACAAAGGTAACTCAGAAAAAAAAAATCAGGTTTCTTCCATAGGTATGAGAAAGTAATATGCCTAGATTTCTTTTTAAATAATCCGCTATGTCTGAATCAAAAGCTTGAAATTGTCTTATATTTCACACACCAAGCTGTTCCTTGACAACATAGTTATAGACTCAGGCTTTCAAGATCTGCCCAGGGTTGAAAATTCCTTGCTCTATACCAGTGCGTCTGTTAATGTTTTTGTGAATGCACATCAACATCACTAGCTCATCTGTTTGATGTATCATTTACTATTCTCAGCAAATTAACAGTTTGGATGTTTGACCAATATAAGTTTAGAACCATGTAGAGTCTCCCTGTCTTAGATTGAGCTCTACCCTCAGAACAAAATCAGTAAGAAGGAAAAAGAGAATTTGATTTAAAAACACCAGTGTATTTATGGGCTTTGATCAGTGTGCAAGAGAAATAAATTATCACCATAGGAAAATCTAGCATTTTAAAATGCATGCTTCTTAGAATCTGCTCAAATTTAACGAGATTCACATTTATTGGGTAATTGCAGTTAGAGCTTAATGTCTTAGGAATACTTCTGGCAGCATTCTGGGACATCTACCAAAGGAGTTTAATTACACAGGGATTAAACAAAACCACAAAGCAAGACGTTCTGCTTGCTCTTACAATTTCTGTTTTTATTTTTTTCTTCTCCATTTCCAGCTATAGTGTCTAGAGGATAATCCTCAGATTGGTTGAATTTGAAGATGAAAACATGTAGGAAAATAGTTCAGAATGTATTTAAATACAGGCTTCCACCACTATTGATTTCTTCCTTAATAGAACTGACTCTTTCAAAACAAGAAATATAAATCCTTGGTTGATTTCACACTCTGGGAGACAGGGAAAGGTTTTTTTTGTTTTTGTATTTTTTTTAATAATAAATATGAAAGCATTTTTGTTTCGCTAAGAAAGTATAGCATTCACTCACATTATACTGTTTCCATAAAAATTTTGAAGAAATTAGAGTAGAAATTAACATTTCAAACCCAGTCATGTGCCCAATTAGGCCATCAACCCTATGTCTGTGAAACCATTATGGAATCTCATAAAATCCTATTCTACAGAGTAGTTGATCAAAGAAGAGACTGGGAGAATAAATGAATAAAATGGCTCAAGAGGAAGCAGATTTCAATAAAACCATCAATGAACAGCAACAGGAAACTGAGCCCAACATATATTACCAAAAAATAAAAATTCATTCTACAGAGA
Source organism: Cynocephalus volans (assembly GCF_027409185.1). Taxonomy (NCBI): domain Eukaryota; kingdom Metazoa; phylum Chordata; class Mammalia; order Dermoptera; family Cynocephalidae; genus Cynocephalus; species Cynocephalus volans. The sequence continues at coordinate 106,774,201 of NC_084461.1, forward strand.
GAAGTATCTTTCACTGAATCACCCAGTAACTAACATATGACATGCTTCAAATGTTAGAAAAGCCAGGTAAGAGCAAACAGTAAAAGGTGAAAAAAAACCGAAGAAGAATAATAGCATTCAGAACAGAAAAACACAAGCAATAGAACTTTGTACTTTTGTATATGATGAGAGATTTAAGAAGTGTTGTTGCTATTACATGCCTAGCAGCATTTGAATAAAACCATTGTCAGCAGAATCAAACCACAACCCTGGAAGACCAGGACTGAGTGAGCAGGAAGGGATGATTAAATAAGTAAGAAATGGATGTATCGGACTCATTGCAGTCAGTTTTAGATGTGTTTTAATTAACCATGAAAAGTATATTATGTCATTACTATAGTTTTTTTTTCTTTTCTTTTTTTCTCAGATCTCTTGCTTCAAAATTAAAAGATAAAGAAATTTATATTGGTGTTGCTTAAGTAAAAACACCAATACCAACCATCTCATAATGATCATGTTGTCTAAGCAGGAAACACTCTTGATTATCTTTAGTGGGCCACGAATTAAAAATGTTCATGTTGTCTAGGCAGGAAACACCTTAAATTATCTGTAGCAGGCCATGAATTATTCCTGATTTGGGTACACTCATGGGTTACATGTGTCAAGCATGCATCATTTCCACACGACAGTTACAGGATACTTAACAAACAGTACTACCAATACCAAGTAGAAAGATGGGTGGAAACAGAGCCTACAAGTAAATTTTAGATTCTTTGTTAAATATTTATACATGTTCACAAAAAGTTAAACAAATTACACTTTATAATTTTTCTGATTCTAATTACAATGCACATTTTAGAGTATACTTGAGGAATCTTCCCTCAAAAGAACGAATAAAATAAAAACATTGAAATGTTGAAAACTAGGGTCTGCTTAAGACTTTTTTGCCATTAGCTAGATTCATCTTATTCTCCTTCTCATACCTAAAATACATATGGAAACATAGCAGAAGATACAAAATAACAATGGCATTGGAAACTGTGGTTATTATATTAGGTCTACCTATATGATAAACTATGAGAAGAATTCGACATAGGTGCAGATAGGCCAGTTCAATAAATAATTGGCAACTCTTTAAGGATCTGACTATTGAATTACAAAAGTGTGGTCTAACAGGTAGGAAATATTAGAAAGTGTATACATCCTGGGGGCTTGTCTCAGTTTACCAAAAAGAAAAAAAAAGAATCTGAACTCATTTCCTGTCACATGCTCTGCCTTCTGGGATAACATGAACCACTCCTTCTTTACCTTCTAACATTACTTCTCTTTCTATGCCCAGTCAGAAGCAGGAAATCCTGGAATACAGCACAGCCTGGAAGAAATAGGATGTATGAGAGTGCATTTTATCTTGAGATGTGAAGACAATGTAAATTAGGATAAAACAAAAAGAAAGCACACTGAGAAATGGACTCTGTGAAATACACATTTTGTGAGGAAATGATGACAGGTTCTTTCAAATCATACCAAGAAAAAAGTACTTATCTTCTTATAGTCACTGCATTAGATAATAAAGAAAGGAGAAAATTGTTCAGACTAGCAGACTCACAAGAAATACCTGCTAGATATTGGTACTTATCTACATACTGTGGAAATAAAATTGTATTTGACATAAGATCTGAAAATATAATCAAAGAATTATTTACCCTCCCCTAAAAGAATTTTAGTATGCTCTATTTTTTAATTTTTAATTTTTTAAAAATTTTTAAACTTTTAAATATTTTAAATGCCACAGCATGTTTTTAAAATTTCAAAACATAAAAAAAGATCAAAGCTTCCTTACTCACTTAATAAATCTTGAACCATTCCAACAATAGCCAGTAAGACACACCCTTAGTGTTATCTTCCAAACGGGCTTTCTCATTTTTTGTAATATGGATAGGATAAGAATTTTCCAAATCTTTAAGTTCTGGTTCCCTTTTGCATATCAATTCATCTTTCATTTATTTCTCTCCTCTTGCATTTCACTATAAGCACTCAGAAGGAACCATGTTACTCCTTCAAAACTTTGCTAAGAAACCTTATCAGCTAAATATCCAATTTCATTGCTCACAAATTCTACCTTCTACAAAATACAAACAATTCAGCCAAGTTGCCAATTTATAACGAAGATCAACTTTCCTGTCCTCCATTGTCCATAAACATGCTTCTTATTTTTGTCTGAAACTTGATCAGAATGGCCTTTACATCCATATTTCTACCAACATTCTATACATGATTATTGGTATATTCTCTAAGAAGATGGAAATTTTTCACTACAACTCACCCCTTTTCTTTTCAAGCCCTCAACAGAATCACCTATAAAAGTCCCATCAGGGCAATATCAGATTTTTTAATATGAAGGACCAATACAATATGGTTATCTCAATAGAGGCAGAAAATGCATGTCACAAAATTAAACATCCTTTTATGAAAAAAAAATCTCAATAAATTAGGCATAGAAGAAATGTACCTCAAAACAATATAGGTCATATATGAAAAGCACACAGCTAACTCAACCCTGAAAGTTTAAATCTTTTTCACTAACACAGAAACAAGACAAAGATTCCCACTCTCAACACTTGTTTTTTAAAACATAGTTCTGGAAGGTCTAGTCAGAGCAATTAGGCATGAAAAAGAAATAAAAGGCATCTGAATAGAAAAGGAAGAAGTGAAATTGTCTCTGTTTGATGAGGACATTTTCTTACATGTAGAAAACCCTAAAGGCACCACCAAAAAACTATTCGAACTGATAAACAAATTCAGTAATGTTTCAGAGTACAAATATTCAACACAAAAAAATCAGTAGCATTTAATTACTCTAACAAAACTATCTACAGAAATACAAACAATCATTAAAGACTACTATAAACAACTGTATGACAACAAATATGAAAATCTGGAAGATATGGATAAATTTCTAGACACCTACAAACTACCAAGACTGAACCAAGAAGAGAGAGAAAACCTGAACAGACCAATAACAAGCAAATGAGATTGAAGAGGCAAATAGCAATCTTCCAACAAAGAAAAGTCCAGGTCCAGATGGCTTTACAGCTGAATTCTATCAAACTATTAAAGAGGAGTTACTACTAATTCTCCACAAACTATTCCAAACAATTGAAATTGAAGCTACTCTCACAAACTCATTCTATGAGGCCAAAATAACTCTGATACTAAACTATATAAAGACACAACAAAAAAAGAAAATTACAAGCCAATATCCTTGGAGAACATAGATGCAAAAATCCTCAACAAAATATCAGCAATTAGAATACAGCAACACATTAAAAAAATTATATACTATGATCAAGTGGGATTCATCCCAGGGATGCAAGGATGGTTCAACATACAAAAGTCAATAAATGTGATACATCACATCAACAAACTCAAGGACAAACACCATATGATTATCTCAATAGATACTGAAAAAGCGTTTGACAAAATTCAAAATCCCTTCATGATAAAGACTCTCAACAAGTTAGGAATAGAAGAAAAGTATCTCAACATAATAAAAACCATTTATGACAAGCCCACTGCATGTATCATCCTGAATGGGGAAAAACTGAGGGCCTTTCCCTTAAGAACAGGAACAAGACAAGGATACCCACTCTCTCCACTACTATTTAACATAGTACTGGAGGTACTAGTCAGAGCAATCACGCAAGAGAAAAAAATAAAGGGAATTCAGATTGGAAACAATGAAGTCAAACTGTCTCTATTTGCATATGACATGATAATATATATAGGAAAACCTAAAGACTCTATCAAAAAACTCCTAGAGCTGGTTAATAACTTCAGTAATGTTGCAGGATACAAAATAAATGCCCCCAAATCAGTTGTATTTATATACTCAAATAATGAACTAACAGAAAGAGAAATAAAGAAAGTAAGCCCATTTTACAATTGTCACACAAAAAATAAAATACCTAGGGATCAATTTAACCAAGGAGGTGACAGATCTCTACAATGAGAACTACAAACTACTTCTGAAGGAAATTAAAGAAGACATGAAAAGATGGAAAGATATTCATTGCTCTTGGATTGGAAGGATTAACATTGTGAAAATGTCTATACTACCTATGTCCCGCGCAGCTCTCTCGCCAGCAAGAAAGACGCGGTACACACAGGATCCTTCTGCAGTAAAGCTTTAATGCAACTTGAGAGGCAGTGCACAAGCTACTAGGGCGGAGACCCCGAACAACGAAAACCCATCCCCTTATATAGCATTCAGTCCCTCGCTTAGGACGTGTCCTTCCCTGATTGGCGTGGCGCCATCAGCCCAGATGACGCCACGGGAGAGGAAGAGATCGGAGGTAGGGGAATTCCCAGCGCGCGCTCTAGTCTAGTGACTTGTCGGAAGTCAGCGCCATGTTGTAATGGCGGTTACAGCATAGTGTGGGCGGCTCCCCACACCTCCCCCTTCTTTATTATAAAGAGGCTGGTACAAGCTTAATGGCCACAAAATTGTTTCACCAGCAGTCCTGTCTTAGGTCGACCCGTCTCAGACTATGACCTTACCCGTCACAGGTTAACCCTATCGCCACCGGGCACCATGTCTTAGGTCGGTACATGTCTGGGGGAAGTTGCCCGTCTCGGGATCTACTGGAGTGGACTTTGAAAGATGAGGCCAATACGAGCAAGGGCGAACTCCGCTGATCAACTTTCAGGGAGGCCAGCCAAAGGAAGAAAAACAAAAAAGGGGGAGTTGGTAAAATTTATTTCCTGAGCATGGATAGCCAAATATCGGGATTGGCTCCCTGCTCTAGAGCTACAAGCGCTTGGGCTATAACCACCTTGTCTCTCCGTATCTGGGTTGTCAATCTGCAGACCAACCATAGTAAGAGCACAATTCCACCACAAAGAAGCATGCCAACCCCAATTACTCCCGCCCACTCCTTGAAGTGGGACACGGCAGCTCCAATCCAGGAGGACAGTCCATCAGCGAAGGAGGCATCCACTCTTGTTGAATTCACGGACACAATGGCAGAACGTAGCTGGTCCATCAGCGCATCAAAGTCTCCTGTCCAATTTCCTGAAAGATACTGAGACAACTGATTAGACAGCGTAGCATTCCAGCATTGTGCATAGAAACAGGTATCATTGTTGCAAGCAATTTGACTCTCCTCCACCGTTATATTGACTAGAATAAACACAAAGGGGAGATAAAGGCAGACTGGTGTTGGCGGCACAGACACATTTTTCCCAGACTCTATGATGGACACAGAGGATTCAAAGATGTCAGAAGTATTGAATTTAAAGGTAGCATTCCCCCAACTTCCCCCCTTAACAAAGGCAAACGGGGAAAGATCCGTGCAACTACCATTCACCCCACACAACAACCATACATCAAATGGGTTGGTATGGGTCGCCATCAAGGGATTTTGATATGTCCAATTGTAGCCTGGAGAGGTCTCATTATACATAGTACCCATATAAGGTGAAAAGGTAAATTTATCTTTTCTTGCCCACCCCGTCTTCTTAGACTGGCAGCCCGTCCAGGGCGGGGTGTCCCCTGCTACTCTGGATCCCAAGCAATATGGGGCCCATTTTGCCTGTGAGGGAATGCTACTGCTGTTCCCCTTTGGCTCGAAGGCGGGCCAAGTTCCTGATATCCAGGTGGCATTGGCTGAGGCTGACTGTGTTGGGAAATCAAACCATGCTGCAGTTTGGTTATACAGTTTTATACAAGGAGCCTCGTCTGTAGATCGGTTAGAAACGATCAAAAAACATAGGCTGCCATCAAGAGTAAAATTCCTATTCCCCCCAATACTAGCTATCTCCTCATCCATAGGTAAATAAGGCAAATCTAAGGTTCTATTGGTACTAAAAAATCGAGGGAATAATTTTGCATCATGGTGAATTGGCATCGGTAGAGGGAACACCGACAGGATTCCCCAGCGTGGTTCCCCCGTCGCAAACAAGGTCAGGGTCAATATCAACAGGATCAGGGGGGGCTCCCATCTCTCTGGTCTTGTCATCCTGTGTCGGTCCCAGAATTGTCCTGGTAAGTCTTTCTGGAACCCAGAAGGGGTTTTCTTCTTCCTGTGGAAAAACACAAACAGCTCCCCTGGATCTTATCAAGATAGGATCCGGTCCTCTCCATTGTCCCGTTAAAACATCCTTCCACTTTACCAGTTCTTTAGGTCGGTCAGGATCTGAACAATGACGATCAGCGGCCGCATGGCCGTGTGCATCAAGATTTAGGAAGTTAAGGGTAAAGAGCGCCATAGAAACAGCGACTCTCGGGACTGGGGGCAATGACTCCTCAAGTCCCCCTTTTTGTTTTATGAGGTAGGATTTGAGCGTGCGGTGAGCACGCTCCACAATGCCTTGTCCTTGAGGATTATAAGGCAAACCAGTCAAGTGGGTCACATTCATTTGATGACAAAACTGTTTAAACTTTTGAGAAGTGTAGGCCGGTCCATTATCTGTTTTTAGCACCCTGGGCTTGCCCCAAGCGCTCCATGCCTCCAGACAATGTTGGATAACATGTGAGGCTTTCTCTCCTGTTAATGGAGTAGCAAAAAGAACACCTGAACATGTGTCTACCGAGACATGCAGATTCTGAAGCCTCCCAAAGGAGGGGACATGTGTCACATCCATCTGCCAAACTTGCAGTGGCTGGATCCCACGTGGATTAATGCCAACATGCGGGGTGGGCAGAAACTGACAACAATTTTGACATTGAGTAACAATCTCCCTAGCCTCTTTTCTGGTTAAGGCAAATCGACGGCGTAAAGTTTCGGCCGTCACATGAAATTTTGAATGAAAATTTGTGGCTGCATCTAGCCTGGATGATAGGGCAACCGCAACCATTCTAGTAGCCCGATCTGCTAGCTCATTTCCCTGAGTCATCGGACCAGGCAGGCCCGAATGAGCTCTAATATGTGTTATAAACACAGGGAATTTTCTGTTGAGAAGAATGTGTTGAATTTGTTGAAAAATTCGGGCAGGCTTGCTGGAGGGCTTAATTAATCCCGCCACCTCAAGAATCTTAACTGCATTAACCACATAGGAGGAATCTGATACAATATTAATCGGGCCTGGGAAGGTGATAAGGACCTCGAGCACCACTAAGCACTCTACAACTTGAGGTGATTTTTCATTATACTGTTTAGAAAAAGCCTCATTATTAACCACATAGGCACCTACGCCCGTCTTTGATCCATCTGTATACACTACAGTCCCATTCGCAAGTGGTTCTTGAGACACTATGCGTGGGAACACAATAGGTTGATTCAAGGCAAACTGTAAAATCGGATGTCGTGGATAATGATTGTCAATCAGCCCAGCAAAGGAAGTGACCAACACCGCCCAGTCGTTAGAAGTGGCAGCTAACACTTGGACCTGATTCATTGTATAAGGCACTATTAAAATTTTGGGTTCCCTTCCAAAATGGGTAAGGGCTACCTTCAACCCACGGAGTGCAAGCTGAGCAATTGCATCTGGGAACCAAGAGATAACTTTGGCTGGTGACACATTGGGATGAACCCATAGCAAGGGTCCATCTTGCCACAAAACTGCAGTGGGCAATTGAAATGTTTTAAAAATGCATAAATCAAAGGGCTTGGCATCATCTATGCGCTGTAATTGAGCATTTTGTAAGGCACTCTCAACAATTTGTAAGGCTTGAATAGCTGCTGGAGTCAAACTCCTCGGAGAGGAAATATGTGGATCCCCCTCCAGGACATCAAATAAAGGTTTTAACTCAGCAGAAGGGATCTTTAAAAATGGCCGCAGCCAATTTATATCTCCCAATAATTTTTGAAAATCATTTAAGGTATGCAAATTATCCCTACGGATTTCCAGCTTCTGAGGAACTATTTTATCAGGGTAGATGACCGTTCCTAGAAACGAGCCAATCTCCGCAAACTGAACCTTTTCTGTGGCAACTTGAAGCCCCCAGCATCCTAAAGTCTTAAAAAGAAGGGGATATGCGGCCTGTAAAACTTCTAAATCCTTATGACACATTAAAAGATCATCCATATAGTGGATTAGAATCAAAGTTGGGAATTGTTTCCTAATGGGTTCAAGTGCCAACTGAACATATAATTGACACATAGTGGGGCTGTTGGCCATGCCTTGTGGCAAAACTCTCCATTGAAATCTTCTATCAGGTTCCAAATGATTAGTGGCTGGCAGAGTAAATGCGAACCTCTGTCTATCTTTTGGACACAAGGGAATGGAAAAGAAACAATCCTTAATATCTATAATTATTGTTCTCCATGACTTTGGCAAGGCGGAGAGTAAGGGCAAACCTCGTTGTACTGAACCAAACAGGCGCATTTGCGAATTAATGGCTCGCAAGTCATGGAGGAGTCTCCACTTCCCTGATTTTTTCTTGATGACAAAAACAGGGGTATTCCAGGGGGAGACAGAAGGCTCTAGATGACCGAGCTGTAATTGTTCCTCCACCAATCTCGTGGCAGCTTCCAGTTTTTCAGAGGACAGAGGCCATTGAGGAACCCACACCGCCTCCTCTGTAAGCCACGGTATGGGCATCGAGCCCTCAATGGCCCCTAGGAAAAACCCAAGCCCTGTCTGCCGGGATTACCGGAGGGGGAAATCGGCTCGATCCTGCCTTGTTCTCTGCGTCCCAAGCCTCCTCCCTGCTTATAACCCATGTTTTGCATCATCTGTTGGGCCTGTGGGGAATATTCATTTGACAATACAAAGCCCATGTTTTGCAAAACATCTCTTCCCCAGAGATTAACTGGGAGAGGCAATACATAGGGGGTAAACCGTCCCTTTTGTCCTTCTGGCGTCTCCCAAGACAAGGCGGTAGAACTGATTATGGGGCTGGATCGATACCCGAGGCCTTGTAAAGTATGTGAAGATGCTGTGGTGGGCCAGGACCGTGGCCACCAGAAAGAGGACACGATACTCTTGTCAGCCCCCGTATCTAGGATGCCCTCAAATTCTTTCCCGTTTACTTTTAGCTTTAATTTAGGCCTATCTTTGAGGGAGAGAACCAGATAAGCAGAGTCTGTTCCAGAGGAGCCCATCTTCCCCCTATCAATCCTGGGGGGAGTATCATCAGGGAGAAGGACAAGCTGTGCAATTCTGTCTCCCTCACTTATGGAAAAAACCCCCTCTGGACATGAGCACAAGACTTGAACCTCAGAGTGGTCATTGTCGACCACACCTGGATGAACAGCTAAACCTTTTAAGGTAAGTGAGCCTCTGCCAAGTATGAGGCCCATTGTCCCAGTTGGCAAAGGATCAATAGGTTGAACGGGGACCGGCTGAATGCCCATATGGGACATTAATAAGAAGTCGGAGGAGGCGTGCAGGTCCATTCTTGTGTGTCTTCTGACTGGACTTTCTCCCCTTTCCCCTGGCCTCTGTCCACCTTGTTCCCATACTTTTGAGGGCCCTGAGAACGTGGGCCCACCCTCACGTTTTTTGAATCCATCTTGTGTTGGTCCTCAGGTGGCGGGAGGAGTCGCCCCTTGATGTCCCTGACGGAGCGGCACTGACTAGCTTTATGATACCCCTTGCTACAACGGGAGCAAAGGGACACCCTGTCCTTATCTGGGGCGGGACAATCTTTCTTTAAATGTCCCACCTGGCCGCACTTGAAGCAGGTTCTCCTGTTCATCCCCTGCCTCAATGGTCTCTGTGACTGTAGGATGGCGGCAGCCAGCCCTGCATTGGTAAGGGGACCTCCAAGTTCTCGGCATGCTCTGAGCCAATCCTGTAACCCTTTATTTTTTCTCGGGGCTATAGCTGCTCGACATTCTTGTGTAGCCTGTTCAAAAATAAGTTGTTCAACAAGAGGTGCAGCTTGGTCAGGGTCTCCAAAAATACACCCTGCTGCCTCTGTCATGCGAGCTACAAAATCTGAAAATGGTTCTTGAGGTCCCTGGATAATTTTTGTGAGCTGCCCAGAGGCTTCCCCTTTCTTGGGGAGCGTCTTCCAAGCCTTGATGGCAGTGCTAGAAGTTTGAACATAAGCACCCCATGGGAAGGCTGTCTGATCAGCGGCAAATTGGCCCTGGCCTGTTAACATATCAAAAGTCCAAGTCCGCTGCTCAGGGGTCAACGCGACAGCGTTTGCCCTGGCTTGAGCCTGTGCCGCCTCATGCCATAGCGCCTTCCATTCCATGTATTGGCCCATTGTAGGAAGGGCAGCTTTAGCCAGCATTTGCCAATCCGCAGGTGTCATGGCGGCGCCGGCAAATCTTTCTAACATTACTACAGTGAAATTGGCATTTACCCCATACTTTCTAACTGCCTCGGCAAGATCTTTGATTTGGCTGTACTCAACAGGGGCATGGATTCGCCCTCCGCCTTCCACCTCAAAAACTGGGAAGGCGGCTTGCACCTTTCTCCTCACTTTATCAGGAAGAAAAGAAAGAGGATTGGAGCGCCCCTCATAGGGAGGAGGTGGAGGTGCTGAAGGCGCAGCTCGTGCGGGAGCCATTGGGGGCGGCCGCTTCTCCTTCTTCCTAAAGGGCCTCCTCCACCCATCGGGGTGATACCTTTCCTCCTCATATCTAGCGGCTTCCTCCTCTAGATCTGATTCCTCACTAGAGTCGAGGGAGTCAGAGTCTGATTCCCCTATGTTCAAGGCCTCTAAATCCTCCACAGGGTAAGGGCCCCCCCTTTTCTTTTGAACCTCACTCGGGTTATAAATCACTCCCTCGTCTGCGGACTTACCGGGAGGTCCTTTTTCCGTTTTCACTCCCTTGTCGGTAGATTCACCGGGAGGGTCCTTTTCCTTGTAGGAGACGTCTCTCCTCTTGCGGGTACCCATCCTCTCACTTCGCTCAGATTCTGACATGCTGTCCTGAACTTCCTCTAAAGTATTTTGTCCCTCCGTCACCACCAGAACACAAACCGCTTCTTTCACAGAAGTGACGGGTCCAATCCAAAGCTGGGGACAAGCATACCTTTCTGAGCTTACCTCCCTGCAGTTCTGAATCCTCCTCGTTGCCAAGGGGTCTCCGAGGGTGCTGAAGATGACACAAGTTCCCGGGTTTCGGCACCAGATGTCCCGCGCAGCTCTCTCGCCAGCAAGAAAGACGCGGTACACACAGGATCCTTCTGCAGTAAAGCTTTAATGCAACTTGAGAGGCAGTGCACAAGCTACTAGGGCGGAGACCCCGAACAACGAAAACCCATCCCCTTATATAGCATTCAGTCCCTCGCTTAGGACGTGTCCTTCCCTGATTGGCGTGGCGCCATCAGCCCAGATGACGCCACGGGAGAGGAAGAGATCGGAGGTAGGGGAATTCCCAGCGCGCGCTCTAGTCTAGTGACTTGTCGGAAGTCAGCGCCATGTTGTAATGGCGGTTACAGCATAGTGTGGGCGGCTCCCCACAACCTAAAGCGATCTACAGATACAAATGCAATCCCTATCAAAATACCAGTGACATTCTTCACAGAAATGGAAAAAACAATCTTACTTTTCATATGGAACAACAAAAGACTCCAAATACCAAAGAAATCCCGAGCAAAAAAAATAAGGCTGGAGGCATAACACTTACTGACTTCAAATTATACTACAAATCTATTGTAACCAAAACAGCATGGCAGTGGTATAAAAACAGACATTCAGACCAGTGAAGTAGAATTGAGAACCCAGAAATCTCAGGCTTATAGACATCTGATATTGAACAAAGGCAACAAAAATCTACACTGGGGAGAAGACTGTGTCTTCAACAAGTGTTGCTGGGAAAACTGGATATCCACATGCAGAAAAACGTAACTAGATAAGCATCTCTCACCATACACTAAAGTAAACTCGAAATGTATTAGAGACTTAAGTATAAGACCAAAAACTGTAAAATTATTAAGGGAAAATATAGGTGAAACACTCCAGCAACTAAGTCTGGGCACAGACTTTATGAACATAAGCCCAAAAGCACAATCAGCAAAAAAAAAAATAAACAAATGGGACTATATCAAACTAAAAAGCTTCTTCACAGCAAAGGAAACAATCAGCAGAGCAAAACGACAACCTACAGAGTAGGAGAAAATTTTTGCTAACTACACATCTGACAAGGGATTAATAGCCATAATATACAAGGAACTGAAACAAATAGATAGTAAAAAAACAAATAACCCATTTAAAAAATGGGCAAAGGAGCTGAATAAACATTTTTCAAAGGAAGACATACAAATGGCCGGCACATACCTGAAAAAATGCTCAACATCACTAGTCATAAGGGAAATGCGAATTAAAATTACATTGAGATACCACCTCACCCCAGTTAGAATAGCTATAATCAAAAAGATGGTGAATAACAAATGCTGGTGAGAGTGTGTAGAAAAGGGAACACTCTTACACTGTTGGTGGAACAGTAAATTAGTACAACCACTATGGAAAACAGTATGGAGGTTTCTCGAACAACGACAGATAGATGTTCCATACTATTTAGCAATCCCACTTCTGGGTATACACAGATAATTAATAATTATCCTTAATAAATATCCTTTAATTACTATCCTTAAATAATTAATAAAAATTCACACTTCATGACTATATTAGGTTTTATCCCAGATTAGACTTGTTTAACATTGAAAAATGTCAAAAAAACTAAAATAAAAAATTTTGATCCCTCAGTAGATGCAGAAAAAGCATTTGAGATAATCTGACATTGCTTCCTGAAAAAAATTCATAGCAAAGTCACAATAGAAGGGAATTTGCTCAAATGGATGAAAGGCAACTACTAAAAATCTACAACTAACAACATAGTTCACATGCTTACTTACCAAGAGCAGAAGAGAGACAAGACTGTCTGCATGTCTGTTAAATACTGTAGTGGCAGTACTAGCCAGAGCCATCAGACAAGATAAGAAAATTAAAAACATCCAGACTGGAAAGGAAGAAATAAAATTGCCATTATTCTCACATGACATGATCATCTATGTAGAAAATCCTACAGAACTAGAAAAATACTGCTAGAACTAATAAATGAATTCAGAAAGGTTACAGGATGCAAGATCAGTACACAGAAAACAACTGTATTTCTAGACACTATCCACAAGCAATCTGAAAGTGAAATGTAATAAAATACCATTTATAACAGCATCAGAAATCTGAAATGCTTAAGATAAATTTGGCAAAAGAAAGGGGAAAACTGTATACTGCAAACTACAAAAAGTTGCCAATAATGTTGCCAAATCAAATGGCTACACTGATACCTTTCTTTTAATTGACAAATCAGGAACATTTGATAGACCTATTTCTTCCTCCTTAAAGTCTTTTTTCCACCTTAAACTCTCCCATTTTTCTTCTCTTCTCTTTGACCTGTCTTTACCAGTCACTTTTGCAAGTTGCTCTATCTCTACTTAAACTATTTCTGCTCAACCTTTCTGTTTGAATACTTGTTGCAGCTAATCTTATTTAGCTCAATGACTTAAACTTTCCTGTCAGTGCTAAATATGCCCAAATGTACACCTCCAGGTTCAGTCCCTTTGAAGTACGCTAGATGTGTATATTTCTAATTAGGTAAGGCTTTGAAAAGATATCATGTTCAAAATCAATTTTACCCTTAACCTGTTCTTCCCCCAGTTTTCACCAATCCAGTAGATGGCGCTACCACCTACTCCTTATGCTTAAAGATTAAAATCTATTATTATCCTTGATTCTGTCCTTTCCCTCCCAGCTTTTGTCCAATTCAACAGCAAGTCTTATTGGCTCTATCTTCAACAACATATAAATGAGTACAATCATTTCTCAATTTTCACACAGCAGAGTGGTATTTTTAAATCATAAATGAGATTTTTATCACAGTCTACTTAAAATGCACCTATGATTTCTCATGACTCTTGTAATAAAATTTCAAATTATTATGGCCTAAACAGCTTTACATGATCCCAACTACACCTCTTATCCTCCTGTCTCTTATCTCCTAGGATCCAGGCACTCTGACCTACTTTTTATGCCTTAAGCACACTGAGCATGGTAAAGGCTAGAAGTAGGATTCATTGATTAAGAGCAAGAAAACAAAACCCAGAATGTTTCGTTTCAAATCTCGGCTTCGCCAAATATTCCTTGTGTGATTGTGGTCAGAGCTCAGTCAGACAGATTTATGTAACTAAAAGACAAACTTGGAAATACAGTCTGTATGTCCAAAAAGGAGAGAAGAAACACAGATAAGAATCAGTTCTGTTTGTCCCATTTTATTCTCCTAGTCCAGATTTTTCTCATCTGTAACATATTTCTAAATGACTTATAATATCTTCACATTGTCTTTGAGTTTTTGCTCTATTTTTTTCTAATTCACAGAAAAAATCATTTTAACAAACTGAGGTCCCAAGTTTGAGAAATGTAGCATTTCAGGTCTGAATAATGATGAGTAGAGTACAGTTCTGCCAACTTAACAACAGTCAAGATACATAAGATAAGCTTCACTGCATGTTTGCAAGCAAAACCAGTCCTGCTGTGCTAAGATTGCCTTGCTTAAGGAAGAAATAAATTCAGCATTTAAACGTTTCCAAGAGGTCATTATCTCCAAACTGCCCCAGGAAAGCTCAGCCACTTTTTCATCTGAACTTCCAGAAAACTTTGTAATTGACATCTCTAAACCATTCACCTACTAGACAAATAGAAAGTATTTATTTAAATATCACTCTGGCCATCTAGATCATGAGTTACTTAAGAACCCAGACACTGTATTCTGCAGAACAAAGGATACCTCTTCACTTCCTATCACTTCATTCATGTTGCTAACTCTGAGTGCAAAAAGTAATTCTTTATGATCAATTGACTCTTAATCACTGTCCAAGAACTGGATATTCAATATTTTTGTTGAACTACTTACAGTACGTAGGCCAGACTAACCAGCATGTATCAGAGGACATAAAATATTGTTGGTAAGTTCCTGTGGCAGTAAAGTCAGGGTCAAAAAGTAAAGAAAAAAATTTTTTACAATGCCTCTGATAGCTGCAGGTGTCTTTTTAGCAGAGCTCAAATAGAAATGGGATTTTCAAGAATGTACATGTGACAGGTTAAAATATTTTCCAGAATGTGTTCACTTATCACCAGATGAGTTGATCTTACTCTCCAATTCATCTACCTTTAATGCTGAGCTATAGGGCTCAGTGTTCCTAGGAAGAAGGAGCAGGTAACATAACAGGAAGGCTTCTATACAGAAAAAGAAGTAGAAATACCATTTCTATTGGCCTGAGGAAATGAAGAAATAAGGGGAGATAGATCTGAGAGTTGCGGGTCAGGAATCAGAATTAATGTGAGGGATTAAACTTTAGTATTAGGGAACCTGAGAATATCAGAGCAAGTGAAATAATTCCCAAGGTTTAGGTTGGGTGAAGCTTTAACACCCTGGGGGAAGCCTGGCATTTGACTTATTCCCAAATCCAGTACTAAACGTAGGAGTACTAGAAGGGCAGAGACAGAAGAAGCTGTTAATGCTGATGAGACTGAGACAAACCTCATGGCTCCCTATGGCCTGCAAATAATGTTTTGGGCATCCAGAAGGCTCTACCTGCCCCACTGAGGGGCACAGAAATACTGAGAGAACCAGTGGACTAGTGAAGTCTTGAGTTTGAGAAGAAATGTGTAATGACTGAGACCTTTACAACAGAAGCCAAGTGGTGTGGACTATGGACTTTAGCCATGGAAGCCTGCAAAAGGCCAGATAAGAGCAGGGTCATCTTGGTGGGCAACAGTACAGTGTGCAGGCCAGACTAACCAGTGTGTTATCAGAGGACATCAAAAAACAGAAAGAAGCCTACCCATCCAAGGGCCCAACTCCATCTCCCTATAGTCAAGTAAGTCTCTCTCCAGGGGAGGAGAGAAGGAAGATGTGAAAATCTGTAAGACCTAAGATTTGCTTCCAAGAGACAGAGTCAAACAACAAGTACCATTAAAATAGAAATTGAACAGGTTTTATGTGCCTTCTCCCTCTGCCAATCTCCCACCCTTCCCCAGCAGCCCCACTGTCACATAAGAAAGATTGAGTTAATTGTAGAAAATAAAATACATGTAAGAGATTTTCTAGGATTCTTTAAAATGTCTGTGCAGTGTTTATTTTCACCTTTTACTAAATTAAGAAAGCTAGCATCACAAATCCACTTGCAATTGTGCCTAATGCTGCTAAAAAGAGTAACATTCATCATAAATCTAGTCAGTAAATGTCTATTTAGGACAGTTTGTGAATGTTGTTTCCCATGATTCAATTCCTATAATGTTTATATTCTTAGATAGTTGCAGTTAACTAGCATGGGTGCCTTTTTCAATTTCTGTTCAGCAACAAAGATTATATTTTACCTATCCCCTACCCTTATGCTAGCATTTGGCACTCTCAATGAGTTGGTCACAAAATAACAATTCCAGCCATCTTCTACTTTAAAAGAGAAGACTTATATTACATTTACCTAAAAGTTGTTACAAAGGAATCACTAAGAATCTTGAGATCCCAGATGTGACTCCGTGACAGTGAACATGCAGAGGAACCAAGAAAATAAGCATCAGAAAAGTAAAACAGCAACAAAAAAAAAGAGCTTGGAAAAGAGACAGAGAGAGAGGCAAGAGCATCTAGTCCCCTTTGGAGATTCTGAGTTTGAAAGTCCTGAACTCTGTTCCAGTTATAAAAACTCCATTTATAAGTGGGATGCCTTGGGCTACAATTGACTGTACATGTGGTTTCTAGGAAAAGAGAAAACTCCACAAGCAGATCAGAAAGAGAACCCATAAACCAAAATGCAAAAGCTAAGACAAGTTGGAAAATTTCAGTCAAGACAGAAAATCGACCATGATTCATGCAAAACTAATCCAGCTCATCCCTATTGCCTCTAATGACAGAAACTAAGATCAGAGACTGAACAATGATTTCCATAGCTCTTAATCCTCATATTTAATGGGTACAAAACTATGTGATCTACCCTAAGTGAATCATTGTACAGTATATGCATGTACTGAAATAACATACCATACCCCACAAATATGTACAAGAAAATGTTAAAGTATTTTTCCAAAAAACTCCTGGAGTTGATCCACAAATTCAGTCAAGTTGCAGAATACAAAGTCAATATACAAAAATCAGTAGTCCAACAATGAACTAGCAGAAATAGAAATCAAGAAACAAGCCCATTTATAACAGCTACCAAAAAAATAAAATACCTAGTAATTAATTTAGTCAAGAAAGTGAAAGATATCTGCAATGAGAACTACAATACACTGATGTAAGAAATTAGAGAGGATACCAGAAGATGGAAAGACATTCTGTGTTCATGGGTTGGAAAAATTAATGCTTTGAAAATGCTCATACTACCCAAAATGATCAGATTCAATGCAATCCCCATCAAAATACCAATGACATTCTTCATAGAAATAGAAAGAACAATCCTAAAATTCATATGAAACAACAAAAGATTTTAAATAGCCAAAGTGATCTTGAGCAAAACAATAAAGCTAGAGGTATTACACTATCTGACTTCAAATTATACTACAAAGTTATAGTAACCAAAAGAGTATGGTATTGACATAAAAACAGAAATACAAACCGGTGGAACAGAATAGAAAACCCAGAAATCAATCCATATACTTACAACCAACTGTTATTAAACAAAGACACCAAGAACATACATTGGGGAAAGGACAGCTTCTTCAAAAAAATGGTGTTGGGAAAACTGTATAACCATGTGTAGAAGAATGAAACTAGACCCTTACCTCTTGCCATATACCAAAATCAGCTCAGAATGGATTAAAGATTTAAATATAAGACCTGAAATTATAAAACTCCTAGAAGGAAACAAAGGAGAGATATTTCAGGAAGTAGGATTGGGCAAAGACTTTATGAATAAGACTTCAAAAGCACAGGCAGTAAAAGAAAAAATAAACAAGTGGGACTGTATCAAACTAAAAAGCTTCTGCACAGCAAACAATCCACAGAGTGAAAAGTCAACCTACATAGAGGGAGAAAATATTTGCAAGATATACATCTGACAAGGGATTAATATCCAGAATATACAAAGAACTTAAAAAACTTAATAATAAAAAAAATTGATTAAATAATGGGCAAAGGAGCTGAACAGACATTTCTCAAAAGAAGACATATAAATGACCAACAGGCACATAAAAAATTTTCAACATCACTAATCATCAGGGAAATACAAATCAGAACTACACTGAGATATCATCTCATCCCACTTAGACTGGCTATTGTCAAAAAGACATAGAATAACAAATTCTGGTGAGGATACAAAGAAAGGCGAACCCTGATATGCTGTTGGTGGGACAATAAATTAATAAAGCCATTATGAAAAAAAGAATGAAGGTTTCTCAAACAACTACAGATAGAACTACCATACAACCCAGCAATCTTGCTACTGGTTATATACTGAAAGGAATGGAAGTCATCAAGTCAAAGGGACATCTGCACTCATGTGTTTATTGCAGCTCTATTTAAAATAGCCAAAAGATGAAACCAACAACCAACCTAAATGTCCATCAATGAACAACTGAGTAAGGAAAATGTGGTATATATAAAAAGTGGTATATACAACATTCTTTTTTACTCAGCCATAAAAAAGAATGAAATTCTGTTATTTGCAGCTACATGTATGAGTTTGGAGGAAATCATGTTAAGTGAAATAAGCACAGGGAGAAATACCCCATGTCCTCACTCATAATGGGAGACAGGGAGGGAGGGAAGGAAATGAGGGAGGGGAGGAAGGGAGGGAGTGATGGAGGAAGCAAAGAGAAAGAAAGAAAGAAAGAAAGAAAGAAAGGAGGGAGGGAGGGAGGGAGGGAGGGAGGGAGGGAGGGAGGGAGGGAGGGAGAGAGAGAGAGAGAGAGAAAGAAAGAAAGAAAGAAAGAAAGAAAGAAAGAAAGAAAGAAAGAAAGAAAGAAAGAAAGAAAGAAAGAAAGAAAGAAAGGAGAGAGGAAGGAGAGAGAAAGGAGAGAGAAAGAGAACAATCAATAATATGTTCACCTTTCAGAAGGAGAGAGATCAAAACTGTGGTTTCTAGAGCTGGGAAAGGGGGAGGGAGTGGGGGGATACTAAGAAATGAGTTAATGACATAAAAAGCTCATTAGGAAAAATAAGTTCTATTGATGCACAGTGCAGCTAGGCACCTATAATTAACAATAATTTACTGCTTGTTATCAAATGACTAGAGAGGAGATAAATGTCCTCAATACAAAGAAATGATTATGTTTTGTGATAATGAATATGCTAATTATCCTGACTTGATCTTTACACATGGTACACAGGTATTGATATTCAACTCTGTACCCACAAATATGTATAATCAATTACACTTCAATAAAAAATAAAATATTTTTAATAAAATAAAAAGAAAAAATAAATTAAAGAATCACCTGGTGACCTTTTAAAAAACACAGACCTCCAAAAATTATGATTTATTTAGTTTTTTTCTATTTATATTTTGTCGATATACATTGTGGCTGATTATTGCTCCCCATCACCAAAACCTCCCTCCCCCCCTCCCCCCCAACAAAGTCCTTTCTGTTTGCTTGTCGTATCAACTTCAAATAATTGTGGTTGTTATATCTTCTTCCCCCCCCCCCCGGTTTTGTGGGGGGGGGGTGTGGGGGGGGATGGGGGGGTGGGTGTGTGTGTGAATTTATATATTAATTTTTAGCTCCCACCAATAAGTGAGAACATGTGGTATTTCTCTTTCTGTGCCTGACTTGTTTCACTTAATATAATTCTCTCGAGGTCCATCCATGTTGTTGCAAATGGCAGTATTTCATTCGTTTTTATAGCAGAGTAGTATTCCATTGTGTAGATGTACCACATTTTCCGTATCCACTCATCTGATGATGGACATTTGGGCTGGTTCCAACTCTTGGCTATTGTAAAGAGTGCTGCGATGAACATTGGGGAACAGGTATACCTTCGACTTGATGATTTCCATTCCTCTGGGTATATTCCCAACAGTGGGATAGCTGGGTCATATGGTAGATCTATCTGCAATTATTTGAGGAACCTCCATACCATTTTCCATAGAGGCTGCACCATTTTGCAGTCCCACCAACAATGTATGAGAGTTCCTTTTTCTCCGCAGCCTCGCCAGCATTTATCGTTCATAGTCTTTTGGATTTTAGCCATCCTAACTGGGGTTAGATGGTATCTCAATGTGGTTTTGATTTGCATTTCCCGGATGCTGAGTGATGTTGAGCATTTTTTCATATGTCTGTTGGCCATTTGGATATCTTCCTTAGAGAAATGCCTACTTAGCTCTTTTGCCCATTTTTTAATTGGGTTGCTTGTTTTCTTCTTGTACAGTTGTTTGAGTTCCTTATATATTCTGGATATTAATCCTTTGTCAGATGTATATTTTGCAAATATTTTCTCCCACTCTGTTGGTTGTCTTTTAACTCTTTTAATTGTTTCTTTTGCTGTGCAGAAGCTTTTTAGTTTGATATAATCCCATTTGTTTATTTTTCCTTTGGTTGCCCGTGCTTTTGGGGTCGTATTCATGAAGTCTGTGTCCAGTCCTATTTCCTGAAGTGTTTCTCCTATGTTTTCTTTAAGAAGTTTTATTGTTTCAGGGTGTATATTTAAATCCTTAATCCATTTTGAGTTGATTTTAGTATACGGTGAGAGGTATGGATCTAGTTTCATCCTCCTGCATATGGATATCCAGTTATCCCAGCACCATTTGCTGAAGAGGCAGTCCCTTCCCCAGTGAATAGGCTTGGTGCCTTTGTCAAAGATCAGATGGCAGTAAGTGTGTGGGTTGATTTCTGGATTCTCTATTCTAGTCCATTGGTCAGTGTGTCTGTTTTTATGCCAGTACCATACTGTTTTGGTTATTATAGCTTTGTAGTATAGCTTAAAGTCAGGTAGTGTTATGCCTCCAGCTTTATTTTTTTTGCTGAGCATTGCTTTGGCTATGTGTGGTCTTTTATTGTTCTATATAAATGTCTGAATAATTTTTTCCATTTCTGAGAAAAATGTCTTTGGAATTTTGATGGGGATTGCATTGAATTTGTATATCACTTTGGGTAGTAAGGACATTTTCACTATGTTGATTCTTCCAATCCAAGAGCATGGGATATCTTTCCATCTTCTTGTATCCTCTCTAATTTCTCTCAGCAGTGGTTTGTAGTTCTCATTATAGAGATTTTTCACCTCCTTGGTTAACTCAATTCCTAAGTATTTTATTTTTTTGGTGGCTATTGTAAATGGGCAGGCTTTCTTGATTTCTCGTTCTGCATGTTCACTATTGGAGAAAAGAAATGCTACTGATTTTTGTGTGTTGATTTTGTATCCTGCCACTGTGCTGAAATGATTTATCAATTCCAACAGTTTTTTTGTAGAGGTTTTAGGCTGTTCGATATATAGGATCATGTCATCTGCAAACAGGGACAGTTTGACTTCATCTTTTCCAATCTGGATGCCCTTTATTTCCTTCTCTTCTCTGATTGCTCTAGCTATACTTCCAACACTATGTTGAATAGGAGTGGTGAGAGTGGGCATCCTTGTCTAGTTCCTGTTCTTAAAGGAAAAGCCTTCAGCTTTTCCCCATTCAGGATGATATTGGCAGTGGGTTTGGCATATATGGCTTTAATTATGTTGAGATACCTTCCGTCTATACCTAACTTATAGAGTGTCTTTGTCATGAATGAGTGCTGAACTTTTTTAAAGTTCAAATATTATGATTTAACTAGTCTGGATGAGTCCTATGCCACTTATTTTCAAAAAATTCCATAGGTGATTTTAATACATAGCTATGTTGAGAATATCTGCTCTTAATTCTAGAAGTGGGTTATAGTCAAGATTAGGGTTGGGATGCCAGCCCACATTTTCTTCTATTTTTAAGCAAGACAGCTATTCACTCTGGCATAATGCTAAAACCTGAGATTTACTTTTATGCAATAAATGTTTCATAAATGTTCCTCTGTGATTAGCTGAGCAAAGTGTTTTTGACCCAGTACTGTGAGAAATCAATTTTACTGCAAATGGATTAGTGCTCAGTGGTGGTAAGAGATGATAATTCCACTTAGTATCCAGGTTTAACCCAGATACGTTTGTTTATTTGTTTTACTTGACAAATAATAATTGTATATATTTATGGAGCACAATATAATATTTTAATATATGTATACATTGCAAATGTGTATACATTGCAAAAGCTAATCAGCATATTCATAACCTCATACACTTATCATTTCTTTGTGTTCATACCATTTAAAATCTACTCTTTAATAATTTTAAAACACACAGTACATTATTTACTATAGTCACCATGCTGGTTAACAAATCACTAAAACTCATTTATGTTGTCTAACTGAAATTTTGTACTATTTTGCCAACATCTCCTCTTTCCCAGTCCTTTGACTCCTGGATTTATATCCAAAAAATCATTGCCCAAACCAATATCCTAGAACTTTCCCCTATTTATGTTTTCTTGTAGTAGTTTTTTGGTTTCTGGTCTCACATTTAAATCTTTAATCTATTTTGAGTTGATTTTTGTACATTGCTTAAGAGAAGGGTATTATTTCCTTCTGTTGCTTGTGGAAACCCAGTTGTCCCAACACCATTTATTTAAGAGACTCTCCTTTCCCCAATATGTGTTTTTGGCATTCTTGCCAAAAATTAATTGGCTAAAAATGTATGGGTTTATTGTCAGGCTCTCTATCCTGTTTAATTGGTCAGTGTGTCTGTTTTTATGCCAGTACCATATTGTTTTGATTATGATAGCTTTGAGATATATTTAAAATCAGGTATTGTAAAGGTATTTGTTTTTCTTTTTAAGGATTTTTTTTTTTTTTTTGGTTATTTGGGGTCTTTTGTGGTTCCATTCAAATTTTCAAATTGTTATTTTCTATTTCTGTAAAAATACCATTGAAATTTTGGTAGGGACCACATTGAATTTGTTTTCACTTGAGTAGTTTGAACATTTTAAAAATACTAATTCCTCCAATCCATGAATACAAGATGCATTTCTATTTATTTGTGCCTTCTTTAATTTTTTATCAATGATTTATAGTTTTCAGTGTACAGATGTTTCATCTCCTTGGTTGAATTTATTCCTAAGTATTTACATTTTTTTTTTTTTTTTTGTCTTTTTTTGTGACCGGCCGCACCGCGCTCAGCCAGTGAGTGCACCGTTCATCCCTATATAGGATCCGAACCCACGGCGGGAGTGCTACTGTGCTCCCAGCGCCACACTCTCCTGAGTGCACCACGGTATTGGCCCCTAAGTATTTAATTATAAAAAATCTATTGTAAACAGGATTATTTTATTGATATCTTTTCCAGATAGTTCATTGTTAATGTACATAAACACTGATTTAATGTACATAAATACTGATTTTGTATGTAAATTTCATATGCTTCAATATTACTGAATTTCTTTATCTGTTTTAACAGTCTTTTAGAAGAGTCTTTAGAGTTGTCTATACATATAATCATGTCATCAGCAAACACAGACAAACTTTTTCCTTTCCTATTTTTCCTACTGGGATGTCTTTATGTTTTATTTTTATATTTATTTATTTATTTATTTATTCATTCATTCATTCATTATTTATTTATTCATTCACTCATTCATTCATTTATTGCTCTGACTGAGACTTCCAGGACTATGTTGAATAGAAGTGACAAGAATAGGCATCCTTGTCTTGTTCCCATTCTTAGCAGAAAAGTTCTCAGTTTTTCACCAGTGAGTTTAATGTTAGTTGTGGGTTTGTCATATATTTCTTTATTATGTTGAAAAACATTCTTCCTATACCTAATTTGTTGAAAGATTTTATCATTAAATGATGAGAAATTCTGTAAGATGCTTGTTCTGTACCCATTGAGATGATCATATGGTTTTCATCCTTTATTCTGTTTATTCTGTAATTGTGGTGTATCATTTATAGATTGTATATGCTGAAGCCCCCTTGCCTTGCATTCCTAGAATAAATCCCACTTGCTCCTGGTGAATGATCATTTTTATGTTGTGTTGAATTTGTTTGCTAGTATTGTTAAAAAGTTTTGTATCTATGTTTATCTGAAATATTGGCCTGTAAGTCTGGCCAGTTATCTCAGCAGGTTAGAGCACAGTCTTCTAACACCAAGGTCATGGATTTGGATCACTGTACTGGCCAGCCACCAAACAATATGAAAATTTAAAAAAAAAAATTCCAGAGTGATAGAAGCATCTACTCTATGATAATAGTGGGGGACCTGAACACACCTCTCTCAGCACCGGACAGGTCACCTAGGCAACAAATCAACAGAGCAACTGTTGGTCTTTCAGAAGAAGAGAAGAAATCTACAGTTATCAGAGGTGGGATAGGGGAGGAAGAGGGGGATAGAAAGATATTGAATAAGGGCACAAAGATTAAATATTATTTGTAGTAATATATATGCTAATAATATTGATTTGATCAACATACATCAATACTGAACCCCCAAAATATGTATAATTGATTATGATTCAATAAAAAAATAAAAATAAAGAAAAAAATATTTGCCTGTAAATTTCTTTTCTTGTGGTGTCCCTGTCTGGCTTGGTTTGATGGTAATGCTAGCCTTGTAAAATGAGTTTGAAAATATTGTTTCCTCTTAAATTTTTTTGGAAGAACTTAAGATGAATTGGTGTTAGCTCTTTATAAATGTTTGGTAGGATTCAACAGTGAAACTATTAGCCCTGGGCTTTTCTTTGATGGGAGAAATTTTCTTACCAATTAAATCATAATTTTTATTACTTATTGTTCTGTTGAGATTTTCTGTTTCTTCATTATTCAGTCTTGGTAGGTAGTATAGGTCTAAGAATGCATCCATTTCTTTTGGTTATTTAATCTGTTGGTATATAATTGTTCATCTAAGTCTTCTGTGATCCTTTGTACATCTGTGGTATCAGTTGTGATGTTTTCTCTTTCATTTCTGATTTTGAGTCTTCTCTCTTTTTTTTCTGTGTTAGTCTAACGGTTTGTCAATTTTGTTCTTTTTATAAGAAAAAAAAGCCTTCTCTTAGGGAGCTGATGAGTTAGGTCAGTTGGTTAGAGCACAGCCTTGCAACACCAAGGTCATAGGTTCAGATCCCTGTACTGGCCACCTGCCAAAAATAAAAAAGGCAGGAAAAAACCTTCTCTTAGCTTCATTGATCTTTTCTATTATTTTTCTAGTTTCTATTACTGTTATTTCTGTTCTGATCTGTTATTTTCTTCTTTCTGATAACTTCAGACTTAGTTTGTTCTTGTTTTTTCCAGTTCGCTGAGGTATAACATTAGATTGTTTATCTGAGATATTTTTTTCTTTTTTGATGTTGGTATTTATTGCTATAAACATCTTAGAATTGCTTTTGCTATATCCCAATAGAGTTGGTATGTTGTGTTTCCATTTTTGTTTGTATCAAGATTTTTTTTTTTATTTTTTAAGTTTTCCTTTGACTCCTTGATCATTCAGGAGCATATTGTTTAATTTCCACATATTTATGAATTTTCCTAGATTCCTTCTGTTATTGACTTCTAGTTTTGTACTACTGTGGTCAGAAAAAATACTTAATATGATTTCAATCTTCTCAAATTTGTTAAGACTCATTTTGTGGCCTAACATTTAATTTATCATGGAGAATGTTCTGTGTGTACTTGAGAAGAATGTGTATTTTGTTGCTGTTGGGTGGAATATCCTGTCCATTTGGTCTAAAGTGTAATTCAATTCCAATATTTCTTTATGGACTTTCTGCTTGGACACACCATAAAATCTAGGGATTTGGACCTGAGATAGAGAAATCTTCAAGAGTTCCAGGTTCTGCCTTCTCGGAAGCAGGGGTATTTACTTGATGACAGTAAATGTTCTCCAATAACACAAGGAATTCCTCTAGATAAAGAATGTAATAGAAGTACTGTTTTTAAGTACTACTTCCCTCTACGTGTTCCCTTATTAGTATCTTCTTGTTATTGTATAGTATTAAGATAAAGCTAAGAAACTTTGTGTCACTGGAAAAAAAGACAATGTAACATGGAGCAAATTCTTACAAAGAATAAAAGGCCTAATTCATGACCTTAGGGGTACAGGAAAGTAATAAGATATGAAAGTATATTGTAGAATTTAGTTGCCATGGTGTTTTTCCATACTTGTGCACAATCTATCTGCGTTAAAGCTAAATCTTGAAGCATGGGTTATGGAAGTAGATAAATATGAAGATACTTTGGGCTTTCACCTACTTCCCCAGGGAAAGAAGGGAAGGTTTCAGTATCTAAAGGAAGCTTGGTTTTTATCTTGATACCGTCTCCCATAGTACACTGGACATATGTCTTCGCATTATCAGAAGGGGTTGACTAAACAAATTTGGGAAAACAGTCTTTCTCCCCACGGTCTGGATGTAGTGTGAAGGGTATCCAAAATGTCTCCCTTCGCTTGGTTGGGGAGAATACACATAGTTATTGAATGAACTGGTAAGCCAGTGGAAGAGTGGGGTAAAGACAAAGAGATTACAATGACTATGGACTTCCTGACTTGAAGTACATGGGTGGAAATGGGCTTCATCCATGAGACCTGGTAAAATGTTCCCAAAGACAGGGAGACATATCTGGTGAGGTTCTTCTTTGGTGGTGGCTTTATAGCAATGCAGGGGTATCACATGACAGAAAATGGCAGAGCAGAGACTTTCATGTGCTCTCCTTTTAAAGCCCTCAGACCCACACCCATGACCACCATTATTAGTCATTCTTTAGGACATGGTCTTCAGAATCTAATCACCATTTCAAGGTCTCACCTTTCAATGAACATAATAGGATTTCCCACCCTCTTAACAGTCAGTAGGGATCAAGCTTCTAATACATAAAACTTGGGGACACAAGTCAATTATATCAAACACCATGATGTCTGATATAATATTACTTAGGTTATAGCTAACTAGCTGTTAGATTAAATTCAAAACCGGTACTTAGAAAGTCTTTTATTTATATATAATGCAGTTAAAATGTTAGCATACATTATTGCCAAAATCTTGCAAAGAGTGTATACTAAATGCCCAAATAAAGATAAACACAAGGCATCTTTATATATATTTTACAACATCAGCTTCTTCTCCCTGCCATCTTACAGATATGTTAAAGAAGAATAAAAGGAGGAGGGTGAATAAACATTTCAACTTGGCATCTAAGGATTTATTTTCTCCAGACTTATAAGATAGAATTAGTAATATATACTGGCAATTACTCTTTATGTACCTACCACATTAAGTGGTGAACCAGGTTGTTATACCCATAACTTGCTCTAGGATTGTATAATAAATCATTTGGCTGGCTTTTGTCCTTCATTCCTAGGACGTAACCACAAAATCCTTGAAATTTCCCTAGTTAGAAATGTTTTTTTTTCATTTATGGTACCCCCTTGGACCACACCTCATAGTTTATGCTAACAAGATGACTCAGAATGGGGGGCTAGTCATACTAAAAGGACAAACCATTTGATTATAGAGAGTTGAAATTTCAAGCCATTTGACTTCATACTAACCTTATGGTGGGGAGGGGGTCTGGAGATTGAATTGAACCACATGGCCAATGGTTCACTCAATCATTTGTGCATAACGCAGCCCCAATAAAAACTGAACATCAAAGCTCAGGTGAGATTCCTTGTTGGCAACACCCTTTGAATATTGTCACACTTCAATGTTAGAAAGTAATGCATTCCTGAGGATGACAGACCATCCTGCTTGAAACATTCCCTGACCTCACAGTATGCATCCCTCCCTTTGGCTAACTCTAATTTGTACTGTTTTGCTGTAATAAAACTGTAAAAATACATATGGTGTTGAGTTGAGCTCTGTGGGTCATTTTAGCAGATCATCAAACATGATGGTTTAAAATTTTTAACCAAATGGTTAGAAATAAAGGTGGCCCTTGGAATCTCTGAACTTGTGGCTGGTGAGGCCAATCTTGTGGAGGACTATGCCTTTAACTTTGAGTTTGGCAAATTCATAGAAAGGTTTTATTTTGAGACTGCTTCTCTGGTTTTGAACACAAAAAAATTTCTGGTGAATACCTTCTTTAGACATTCAAGGGAAAATATTTCACTTATTGATAAAAGAACCCAAATGTGTATCTTATACACTAAAGAAAGTTACGTAATCTCCTGTGCACTGGGCTGAACATATAATTCGTAATGTATACTTAATGTACATTTTGTCACTGATGATTAATACTTAATGATTGCTTTGCCAATATGGTAAATTAGGTACATGTAACCTGTCAAAGTCTTTTTGCTGATGGGAAAAAAATAAGTGACTCATAGAAAATTCACAGAACTCTCCAAGAGTCACACATGGAATATTTGGCAGATACTAAGAAAAAAAAGAAAAAGAAAGAAAGAAAATAAGTCATTTTAGTAAACATAGCAATACATAAAAATCCATAAGCCACTATATGAGTTCCTTATATTGCAAGATTATATACATTTGCCCAAAGTTGTATATTAGTATAATCTGGCATATTTTGAGATAGAGATAGTGTTCATTCTCACTATGAAAAATCATTCTACATCCCTCATCAGAACTTAATATATGAGGAGTTTCTTCAACTGCCTACTTATTCATCTTTTATACTTTAATCTGTAACCTTGTGTCATAGCTGGAAGAGTTTATAATTTAGCTTTCAGCAACTGTCAAATGATATACAATAGTCTTCTTGGGAAGAAATGCTCACATCTCTGTGTTTGTTTGGGATAACACTTAAAGTATCTAGTCAAAGCATTATAAAAGAAATGGTGTATGTTCTCAGACTAATTCACACTATTTTTTTCTCAAAATAACAGTACAATAATGTTTAAACAGTACAATAACGTTTTTAAAACACTAAGAAGCATTTTTTACTTCCAAATGGTATTCAAGCATTTTTAAATTCTACATTTTTATTTAATTTTAGGAGGAAAAAATACAGTCACAGTCCCTTCAAAAGGCCTCACCTTTTCTTCTCTACATTTACTTTTAAATATGCAGCTTTTTGCACATTAATGTATACTTTATTAAATTACCAACATTATCCCAAATACATTCTCATGGTTCCCCTTACCTTTGAAAAAGTTACTGTGAAATTGAAAGGACAGAACCAATTTATGGAATGACAGAGTAAGGAACTTGGTGAACTGCTCCCTAGCAAAAATAACAATGTTACAAGGCCAGCTAAGATTTAAAGGGTGGAGAAATAGACTCTGCACTTGATGTGAAGAATTTCAAAGGCACCTTACAAAAAACATGAATCTTTTCAACAAATGATGCTAGGAAACAGGACATCCACATGCAAAGGTATGAATTTGTATTCCTTCCTAACACCATATGCCAAAAGAAAAATCACAGTAGATCATAGGTTTAAATGTAAGAACTAAACCTATAGTATTCCTAGTATAAAAAGTAGAGGTAAAGATTGACAACACTTGATTAGGCAATAGTTTCTTATATACAACACCAAAAGCACAGCACTGAAAGAAAAAAAAAAAAAAATATATATATATATATATATAGGACCGCATCAAATTAAAAACTTTTATATTTCAAAGGAAACCATCAAGAAAAAGAAAACAGCCTGCAGACAACTCATCCAAGTTAAAAATGGGCAAAGAACTCGAATAGATAGAACTCCAAAGTAGATATACTAACGGCTAAGGAGAACAAGGAAAGAGGTTCAACATCATTAATGATGAGATACAATTTCACACTCATTAGGATGTTTAAAATTTTAAAAGATGATAACAAATGTCAGTGAGGGTGTAGAGAAATTGGACCCTTCATACATTGCTGGTGGGAATGCAAATTTTTGCAGCCACTTTACAAAATAATTTGGCAGTTCTTCAAGTCTTAATCCTAGAGTTACCATATGACCCAACAATTCTACTCCCTGACTAAATAAAACCATGATAAATAAAAACAAGTTAAACTAAAACATGCACACAAAAATCTTTTACATAAATATTCATAGCAGTACTATTCACATAGTTAAAAAATGGAGACAGACCAAAATTCCATCAATTGGTAAATGGATAAACAAAACGTGGCATATTCATGTAATTGAATATTTTTCAGAAATAAAAAGGATGAAACATGCTGCAACATAGGCAAATCGTAAAAACATTTTTGCTAAGTGAAAGAAGTTAATGACGAAGCACTACGTATTATGTGATTACATTTATGTGAAATGTCCAAAATAGGAAAATCTATGGACAGAAAGTAGATTAATAGTTGTCTGGGGCTGAGGTGGAAAGGTGGGTTGCAATAGAGAAGGATTAGGGAATGACTGACTGCTAATGGTATAGGATTTTCTGAGGGAGAGTGTAATGAAAATGTTCTAAAATTAAATTGTAGTGATGGTGCACATGCTGTGTATATTCTAAACAAAACTGAGCTGTGCACTTTAAATAAAGGAATTATTTGGGCTGGTTCCAACTCTTGGCTATTGTAAATAGTGCTGCAATAAACATTGGCATACAGGTATGCCTTCAACATGATGATTTCCATTCCTCTAGTTATTTGCCCAGCAGTGGAATAGCTGGGTCATATGGTAGGTCTATCTGTAATTGTTTGAGGAACCTCCATACTATTTTCCATAAAGGCTGCACCATTTTGCATTCCCACCAACAGTGTTGGAGAGTTCCTTTTTCTCCGCAACCTCATCAGCATTTATCATTCTCAGTCTTTTGGATATTAGCCATACTGACTGGAGTGAGATGGTACCTCAGTGTGGTTTTGATTTGCATTTCCAGAATGCTGAGTGATGTTGAGAATTTTTTCATGTGTCTGTTGGCCATTCATATATCTTCCTTTGAGAAATGCCTATTCAAGGATGAGTGGATAAGGAAACTGTGGTATATCTACAGAGTGGAATACTACTCTGCTATGAAAAAGAATGAAATACTACCATTCACAGCAACATGGATGGACTTAGAAAAAAGTATACTAAGTGAAATAAGTCAAGCACAGAAAGAGAAATGTCACATGCTCTCACTTATTTGTGGGAGCTAAAAATAAATAAATACACAAACAAATGGGGGGGTGGGGAAGAAGACACAACAATCACAATTCCTTGAATTTGTTAAGACAAGCAAACAGATATGATATTGATGGAGTGCGGAGAGGGAGGGAAGAGGGAAGAGGGAGGGAGGATTCAGTAAAGGGACACGAAAATCAACTACATTGTATATTGATGAAATAAAATAAAATTTAAAAATAAATAAATAAAGGAATTATATGTCATGTGAAGTATTTCAATTTAAATAAATAAATAAATAAAAGAATGACCAGATAGTAGTAAATATTTTAGTCTTCTCTGGCATAAAATATTTTACCTAGGATGTCTCAAAAATATAATTTCTACTGTTCTAAAACAATCTAGACAACTTGAAAATTGTTTTGGCAGCATGTCACAGAGACTCAAAATCACACCTTCTTCCAAAATATCTAATATCATCTATTGTAGTCTCTTCTACAAATAACTAGAAGAATCATCATTCTAAAGCACTGCTTTCATCAGGTGTTTTTCACAATTTAGGACATTATCATTGCTCAACCCCTTACATCAAAAGACATCTTATTACCTGTAGGATTATAATTTTTATTATGATGCTGATATAAAGTTTGTGATTGCAATTAACAGTCAACCCAATTCCAAGAGGCTTAACCAATAGAGAATTCATGATCTCACATAGCCAGAAATCTAGAGTAGGGCAGTGCTGGCGATTAATTAATATAGTGTGGTTTGATATTTTGTATTAAAGACCCAAATATCCTTCAGTTTTTCCAGTTTGTCATTGTCAACATGTTTTCCTCAGTTTATCTTCTCTCATGGACCTAGACAGTGGCTAAAATTTATTTACCACATGCAGACATTTCAAAGACAAGTTGTAAAAGAGAAACTACATTCAAGTAAACCCTTCTCAGGGCCTTCTGGTAAAGATCCTGCCCTCACTATAATTGTCTAGAACTGTATCACAAGCCTCGCCCACCCACAGACTAAATAAAATTCACTGTAGGGCTAGAGAGGAGCCTGTCACTCTACAGAACATAAAGCATGAATAACTAAAGAAAATCAGTTAGCTCACAAAAGGTATAGAATGACGGCTAATTATAATAGGTAAGACTGATTACCTGATATACATGATTATTCCATTTCTGCTTATATTCCATCCACTAATTAAAATATGCCCTATCTTAATTTCTTCTGATATATATCCATCAATTCCTCCAAGTCCAGTATATTTACCTTATGTATACTATATATGCACTACCTCCTGGCACTCACTTTCCTACGGTATTTCTCTACTCTTTATGAGAGCAGTTGGTTCTATGATAGTTTTTAATCTCAAAAAATGAAAAAGTGTTTTAGGAATTAGGTAGTGAGTAATTTAAAGATCATTTTAGAATTTCCAGTCAAGATGGCAGAATATATGGCCCCCAGTGTGACTCTCTCCCACGATCAACCAATTTACAACTATTGAAAAGCAATAACTGCCAACTGGGGCCACTAGAGCTCAGGGGAAGAGGAGGAGGGACCTACAGAGTTCATGAAGGTAGGAGAATCTGTGATGAGAGAAAGAAAGGACCTCTCCAACCATTTCGAGCCCTGGCCACTTCAAGGCTGCCCTTGATGAGGACATGGAGCAAGAGCTGACAAAAGCTGCAGGTTTGCCCTTCGTATGAAGTTGCTTGGAGGCTGCAGGGGAGAAAAGGGCCTTGGTGTCCCCCAGGCCAGCCAGACCACTAACAGGGTTCCTGTGGACCCACATAGGAGTCAGGGGCCACAGACAACTGAAAAAAGGAGCCACTCAGAGGCCAGTGAGTCATCACAAGTGACCTATACATGGCCTGTCTTATGGGAAGTCTTTATAGTATAGGCAGTAGGGAAGATGGTCACACAGGGGAACACTGGGGATGGACAGCTGATCTGCCTCCCAGTCAGCACAGGACCACTCGGAGGAGACTGGTCAGGAATATAGAACTGAAGCAGGTGCAGTTTGCTGAAAAGACTCAGGTCCAGACCAGACTTTCCACACAACCCAGGTGTACCAGACCTCACAAGACCCAGAAGTGCTTATAAGATCAATAATTAAAACCTGAGCTGCTCAAAAAGCCTTCTCCAGAGAATGAGCAGCAAAGCAGCAATTTAGCTCAACCACAGGGCTCAAGTGCTGGTTCCCACAGGAAGTTCCCCTATTTCAGAAGTAAGCAAAGGACAACAAATTAGTTCCAGTGCAGAATTTAAGTGGTGAGCTTAGCTAATAATCCAACACAGAACTGATAGAAAAACCAAAACACTCACAGATCAGAGACAAAATTTTGATATTAACCAGTAAAGGTCTAACACCCTCAAAGAATACCTATAAAACGTAGTAGGACTGGAAGCCCCCCGCTCACAAGCCAGGGTGGGGAGAAGGCTGAGATCCTCAGCCATGCCATCCCCCAATGTCTGCATCCAGCCCAGCAATGACTGGGGACCTGCCAGAAGACCCCCAGGCTCTCATGCTAGGGTGGAGGGGGAAGCTAAGGGCCTCAGCCAAGGGATGTCACCCTCCCCGACATCTATATCCAGCCCAGTAATTACCACCAGGCCACTGCCAGAAGTGCTCTGGATTCCCTAGCCAGGGTGGGGGCACTGAGAGCCTCAGCCATGACCCCTAACATTTGCATCCAGCCCAGTGATGACCACTGAGCCACTGCCAGAAACATCCATGGCTCGCAAGCACGGGTGGTGGAGGGGCAAGGGCCTCAGCCACGCCCCTCCAATGTCCACATCCAACCTAGTGATGGCCACCAGGCCACCTCTGGAAGCACCCCAGGCTCCTAGGTCAGGGCAGTGGGGCCATGCCCCCCTGTTGTCTGCATCCAGCCCAGCCACGACCACCAAGCCACTGCTGGAAGCCTCCTGGGCTCCCAAGCTAGGGCAGGGGCTTGCCTAGGGCCTCAGCCACGTTCCCCTGATGCACACATCCAGCCCAGCCCTGACCAAGCTGCCACTGGAAGCCCCCTGGGCTCCTCTGCTGGAATAAGAAGGGTGCAAAAGGCCTTGACCATGCACCATTCCCCCCTTCCTTGTCCTCCACATTTTCCCCCTTTCTTTCTCCCCCTCCACACCAGATGCTCTGCAGGAACATCTTAAAATGTAAGAAAATAATAATATTAATAAATTAATTAAAAATAAATAAATAAAGATCATTTTATCCAATTCCAATATGTTGCAGGTAGGAGGCCAAAGTAAACAAGGAGAAAAACTCAAGAAAATAAAGGAAAGCAATTAAAAGGAAAAAAAGAAGAAAATATAGGGAAAACAAAGGGGATAAAAGAAGAGAAAAGGAGGCAGAAGAAGCAGAGAAACCAGAAGAGAAGAAAGAGGAAGGAGAGGAGAAATAGGAGGAGGAAGAAAAAAGATGAGAAAAACGAAGGAAAAGGGGAAAGAGAAAGAGGAATGGGACGGAAAATA
Source organism: Cynocephalus volans (assembly GCF_027409185.1). NCBI lineage: Eukaryota > Metazoa > Chordata > Mammalia > Dermoptera > Cynocephalidae > Cynocephalus > Cynocephalus volans. Next base: position 106,808,564 of record NC_084461.1, read on the forward strand.
AAGACACATAAGAATGCAACATGAAATGCAGCCTTCGTCCACATTTGCTTAAAGAGCCCAGGGAACATATAACTATACGGTAACCAACACCTATAGCAAAGCTTTACGGAACAAAGAGTGAACCTTAATGTAAACAAATAAAACAAAATTATTTAGAAGTTAAAGGATCTCAAAGGAATGCAGGCTGTCGCAAGTGAATCTACTATATTATAAAAGTATGAAACAAATTCACTGAAGTGTGTGATGGGAAAAATGCTGAACTAAGTAAATTTGGAAATGAGAGGAGTTAATAAACTTCATCAAAAAGAACTTAATGTAAGCACTGTACTCCTACTGATAAAATTCTCTCACATAATATTAATAATACTGATACTGCTATATATGGATATTGGAAGCAAACAGTGGGTGGAGTGTAAATTCATGTTTAATTTAATATAGATACAGATAGTTACATAGAACAATATTTATAGTTATATGTATATACATAGGTTATTATATGTACACATTCTCCACCATTGTCAGCTGAGAGTATCTAACAACAATGACACCCAGTGCTAATGAGAGCAATTAGTATCCAAATCTTGTTTTCTAACACCATTCTCCAATAAAAAAAAAACAAAGAAATGCAAGAAGATGGAAAGATATCCCATGCTCTTGGATTGGAAGAATCAACATAGTGAAAATGTCCATACTACCCAAAGTGATATGCAAATTCAATGCAATCCCCATCAAAATTCCAAAGACATTTTTCTCAGAAATGGAAAAAACTATCCAGACATTTATATGGAACAAGAAAAGACCACGCATAGCCAAAGCAATGCTGATCAAAAAAAATAAAGCTGGAGGCATAACACTACCTGACTTTAAGCTATACTACAAAGCTATAATAACCAAAACAGTATGGTACTGGCATAAAAACCGACACACTGACCAATGGAATAGAATAGAGAATCCAGAAATAAACCCACACACTTACTGCCATCTGATCTTTGACAAAGGCACCAAGCCTATTCACTGGGGAAGGGACTGCCTCTTCAGCAAATGGTGCTGGGATAACTGGATATCCATATGCAGGAGAATGAAACTAGATCCATACCTCTCACCGTATACTAAAATCAACTCAAAATGGATTAAGGATTTAAATATACACCCTGAAACAATAAAACTTCTTAAAGAAAACATAGGAGAAACACTTCAGGAAATAGGACTGGACACAGACTTCATGAATACGACCCCAAAAGCACGGGCAACCAAAGGAAAAATAAACAAATGGGATTATATCAAACTAAAAAGCTTCTGCACAGCAAAAGAAACAATTAACAGAGTTAAAAGACAACCAACAGAGTGGGAGAAAATATTTGCAAAATAGACATCTGACAAAGGATTAATATCCAGAATATATAAGGAACTCAAACAACTTTACAAGAAGAAAACAAGCAACCCAATTAAAAAATGGGCAAAAGAGCTAAGTAGGCCTTTCTCTAAGGAAGATATACAAATGGCCAACAGACATATGACAAAATGCTTAACATCACTCAGCATCCAGGAAATGCAAATCAAAACCACACTGAGATACCATCTAACCCCAGTTAGGATGGCTAAAATCCAAAAGACTCTGAATGATAAATGCTGGCGAGGTTGTGGAGAAAAAGGAACTCTCATACATTGTTGGTGGGACTGCAAAATGGTGCAGCCTCTATGGAAAATGGTATGGAGGTTCCTCAAACAATTGCAGATAGATCTACCATACGACCCAGCTATCCCACTGTTGGGAATATACCCAGAGGAATGGAAATCATCAAGTCGAAGGTATACCTGTTCCCCAATGTTCATCGCTGCATTCTTTACAATAGCCAAGAGTTGGAACCAGCCCAAATGTCCATCATCAGATGAGTGGATATGGAAAATGTGGTACATCTACACAATGGAATAATACTCAGCTACAAAAACGAATGAAATACTGCCATTTGCAACAACATGGATGGACCTCGAGAGAATTATATTAAGTGAAACAAGTCAGGCACAGAAAGAGAAATACCACGTTCTCACTTATTGGTGGGAGCTAAAAATTAATATATAAATTCACACACACACACACACACACACACAAACCGGGGGGCGGGGAAGAAGATATAACAACCACAACTACTTGAAGTTGATACGACAAGCAAACAGAAAGGACATTGTTGGGGGGGAGGGGGGAGGCGGGAGGGGGAAGGGAGGGAGATTTTGGTGATGGGGAGCAATAATCAGCCACAATGTATATCGACAAAATAAAACTTAATAAAAAAAAAAAATGTCTGATTTTTAGAAAATTTCTGATACTAGGGCTTGGGCAGGAAACATAACAGATGAGCTGAGAGAATCTGGTTGTTTTAGAAAGTAACTGCTCAAACATGAACACACACACACACACACACATAAAATTATAAAGTCATGTCAAAGAGACACGGGAGCAAGCTGAGAGCTTCCAATGGACCAAGCTGGAACAATTTAAGCAAAATTGTATTGGATTATAACTCAAAGTATAAAATAAATTTCCATGAGTACATACTAATAAAAATAAATGATTCAGTAAATAAATAAATATGGGGGAAACAGAAAAGTCTTCACTGCAAAAGAAATCCAAATATTTAATTCAGATACTCTTTCCAGGAGTGGAAGCATAACTCTCCACTTCTTCAATGTGGGCTGCATATAGTTCTTAAGAATACAGTATGGGAAAAGTTAGGGGAGAGAGTAGTATAACTCTGGTTAATTACAGTGGAACAACCTAGTGAACACTGCATCTGTCAGCTGATTAAAGTCAGTGTTATATCATGTTGATAATATTCACTCTTAATATGATATAATGAAAAAGGCACTTGATGCCTGTGTTCTTTCTCCTCACAACTCATAACCCAAGTCTAATTATGAGAAAAACAGACAAATTCCAATAAAGGAGCATCTCACAAAAATACCTAGCCAGAAATCCATAAAACTGTCAAGAGCATCAAAATAAGGAAAGCTCAAGACACTCTCAAATCGAAGAGAAGCCTAAGGACACATGACAACTAAATATAATGTGGAATCCTAGATTGAATTCTGAAACAGAAAATGGACATTTGGTAAAAATTAAAGAAATGTGAATAAATTATGGGCATTTGTTAATAGAATATTTAATTAATTATATCAAATAAATCATACTAAACTAACATTTTAATAATAAGGGAAATAGTACAGAATTTATTAGAACACACTGTACATCTCAATCCTTCTGTAAGTCTAAAACTGTTTTAAAACAGTTTATTCTTTAAAAAAGAGTCAGACACAAAAGTTTAAAAATGAAACAAATGCCAAATAAATATTTTTCAGAAAAAAATAGCATTTAAAGTATTCGTTGTCAGTAGACCTGTGATGCAATAAATTTGAAAGAGAGTTCTTTATGTAGAAATGATATGACACCAGGGAGAAATTTGCATTTACACAAAGAAATGGAAATGGTAAATGGGAGTATATGAAAATACATATTTACCTATTTCATTGTTTTTTTAATCAAATATCTAAGATATAAATAATAATACTGCATTTTGGAATTTATAACACATAGCATAGTAACACAAATGACAACAATATCCAGAGGAATGGAAAGAGGAAATGAATCGATCACAAAATAAATTTACAGTGTGAGTAGAACTCATTTCGCGATATAGCTCAAAGCAAGTTATGAGTCTATCTGTAATCAATGAAATGGAACAAGTTAAAAAGTAAATCAATATACTCAAACTTACTTCACTCGTACCTTACAATATTTACCAGACAGTGTATCATAGGGGAGTTAAAGTAAATCTTTATACAACCAGATAGAACTAATCTCCAAAAGACAATGTTATTAGCATTTTTTATTAAATAGAAGCAATTATGTGACACTGCTCATGTAATGGAATAGACTTAGTCTTCTTAATGTATAAGATTTTTCTATAAGTAGCTCATTTTTGAAGTAATACACTTTTAAGATAAAAGGAACTGTAAAAGTAAATACATTTAAAAAGTGGAAATACGGTTAAATATACACATGGGTTATTATATGCACACATTTTCCAGCAAAAACAAGGATAACCTTAGATAAACCATATTAAAGTTGTACCCGAAGAGAGAACTATGACACAATGCTGTGCCGGTTTCTCAAAGAATAGCCTTCTATGATACCGATAACACTAAAGACAACTAGATTCCAGTTGTCCTTGGTTTTGTTTCCATAGTCTGCTTATCAAAGCAGCAAAACGCTATTAGATTAATTTCTGGAACAAGGAGAAAATTTGAATTTACTACACGTATTTCACTCAGAATGATAACACATTATGACCCTCTACCAAGTGTTCTCAGGAAATGTTTATGCTTTCTAACACTTCCTTGTCTGGGCAAATGTCTTCTCAATCTCTGGGTATTTATAAGGGTAGCAATCATCCCATCTTCTGAAGGTCTTATATGAGGGGAGGAGGCAGGTTGAGAAGCAAATTTTCAGTCAGAAATTGTTTCTCTCCAGAAACTTAATTTGTTTATTTTGGCAGCTGCTCCATACAGAGATCAAATCGTGGACCCTGGTGTTACCAGCACCACATCCCAACCAGCTAAGCTAACCAGCCAGCCCTCTAGAATCTTTTTGAGCCTACTGGTAGAAAAAATCACTCTGTTGGCACTTTGAACGGTTTTTGTGTGATTTTCCCCCTCCCTTTTTGTGTATTTTAATCCATCTTTCACATTACTGACAAAGAGATCAATTCAGAATTTAAAAATCTTAAAATGAAGCTTCAATACTTTTCTACAATTATAGGTGAAAAATTTAGATTTCTTTGTGTAGAATCCTCAGCTCTTAATAATATGATTGAGGTTTTTAAATGAGTCTATAAACATTCTTGATTTAGTTTTTTACTATTTCTCATTATTCTACAGATTTTTAATTTACATAGCAATTTTAAATCTAGAATAATTAGTAGTTAATACAGACTTCAAATTTTATTTTAAATGAAATCGTAACTGAGTGAGAGAAGGTGCTATAATTTTTTGCGCATGTATCATCATATTTACAAGAATTTCTAAGAACATCTCAAGTCATCATGGCTTCTTTCTTCCTATTCTGCCCCTTGAATACTTCCAAAGTATTTATATTCTGTATCCCATTATTTAACTGTTACATATTTCTGTAATGTTAATACATATTCTGTATTAACTATTACACATTTCTGCAATGTTAATACATAATACATAGTTACATTGTTAGTATTACTGCTAAGTAAATCATTAGCTAGAAAAGGGAATATATGTATACTTATGCATACATCATAGCACTTAGAATTCTTCTGAATAAACTGGACTAGAGGGAGGGTACAGGTGGTAACAACTGCCATTACATGCATATTTTATCACTGTTGCATATTTTTTTCATAATTAATCTTCAAGTCAATTATATGAGGTAGATAGTATTATCCTCAACTTATAGATGTGGAATCCAAAGCTTGAAATGGTCACATAAATTTTCAATGATGACTCAGTCAGTCAGTGAGAAGAATGGAAATAAAATGCACTTTTTTTTAAACCAAAGCCTGTGACTTTTCCATTACATAATGCTGTATCCAGGCCTTTACTAAATAAGTACATGTTTTCACAGGTTACTTTTTATTTCTTCCATGTGTGTGTTTTTGTAACTTTTTCTTGATTTTACAATCATTAAGGAAAAGTAATATATATCGTATTATTTTTAAATTCTGATCCTTATGGAAAATCAGCATGGTTTCTGGCCATAGCAAATGGAAGAAAGGCCTCACACTATTTCTTCGAAATTGCATAGTCAAAAATGTCAAAAAGAGGTTTGCATGTTAAAATTTGTATACCTAAGAGTGAAAAATGCTAAAAATCCCATACATAATATGGCATCACACATGATAAAGGATGATATAAGCTATATAACTGGAAAACAATACATAATTTGCAACAGTTTTAAAGCAACATAAAAATGATAAATTCTCCATCAAGGTAGCAACTAAAACTAAAATTAATTCACTCTCTGAAAGAAATTTGCCATGAATTTCTATGGCAGAATGTGTTCTTACCCTGCACCAATTTTCATGGAAGAAATCATTTCAGTGATCTGTTTAAAAAATATCTGTTCTATTTAAATGGATTTTGTAAAGTTAAATAATATAAGTGATGCAAATTCCATTAAAATAGCAAAGTCTCTTTTAAAGCATAGGCAGTAAACTAGTCTAAAGAAGATACAATGTTGTATAATTTTTTTAACATAAATTTGTTCAATTATATATAAAGAAATTTTTTATCACTAAATAAGAAAAAGTCATAAAAGTTCTTAAAATAATAAAATATTAAGAAAAAAAGTTGTGTGCAAAGATATTTTGGGAGAAGAAATTCTCAAAATTACTATGAAGATTTAATGAAAACTAGCATCTTATACACAGTAACTTAAATGTATATGTATTTATTGAACATAATGGGAAGAAAGGACTTGAGGAAACTATACAACTAGGAAAGGTTTAAAATAAAATAAAGGTCTTTCCCTGAAGAGATTGGTAATGAGAAAGTAAATATGGCTCCTCTTTAAAGGAAATCAGACAAGGTAGGGCGTGGAACAGATGTATAGTTAGTAGAGGCAGGAAATGGGGAGAAGAGGAGGTTGAGGGAGAAACTGGGTAATGGACACAAAGAATATGATTTTTAATGATGAACATGCTAATAATACTGATCTGATAATCACATACTGTGCATGTACTCCATAAATATGCATAATCAATTATGTTGTAATTAAAAAATAAATACAAAAAATTTTTTAAAACTTTTGAGAAAAAAAGACATGGTGGTTATATTTTAATCTGTCTAATGATCAAGGTCATCACATTAAATGTGAATTGTCATTACATGGTAGCTACGTGGAAGGACTTGTCAATAATAGGCATGTCATTTATGTACAGCACAGAGGTGGACTCAAATCCTGACTCCACCACTTACTAACTTTGTGACCTTGACTCATCTCTGTGCCTCAGTTTACTAATCAATAAAATGGAAATAATATCATTCACCTTTTAGGGCTTGACAAAGACTCTTTTGAGCAAAACTTTAGTTAGCTTCCTCTGAGTCTTTGGCTTGATTGGGTTCAGTCTTGGGCTTCCCTCTCTGTACTTGTAAAATCCATATTGAGCAAGAATCCTGCTAATTCAATTTACGAAAATCTCCCACCCTTGGTACCTGATCACCCTGGCCTGCCTTCAGCAATGATTCTATTAAGTTGGTTTAACCAGAAACCCCCTTACCCTTGATGTTCCCTCAATAATTTTTTATCCACTGACACCCATCTTGATCCTTAGTTATAAATCTCCACTCGTCTTTGATGGAGTTAGAATTGCATCCAGTCTTTCTCCCCCATTTCAAGAATCCATTGCAGTGGCCCCTATACCTATTGCTGTGGCCCCCTTGAATAAAGTCTGCCTTACCATCCTTAAAAAAAGAAAAGAAAAGAAAAGAAAAGAAAAAGAAATCAAAGCCTGCTAAAAGATGCCTAAAAATTTTTTTACAAAGTTCTTTTCCCAAAGCATATCAAGGTCAGAGCAAGGTTTTTCATATGTTAAAAATCAACATTAAGTTAGATCTAGGGAACATTAAGAAAATTTCATTTGTCAATTATGTGCATGTTCATATGTGACCTGACATTATTTTAAATTCTGTTATTAGTTTATTTTTATAAAGTAGATATTAATGTTATTAATTGTGATGCTCACCTTTTGAGCTTAAGACAAACTTGACAAAAGATGAGGAAGACCTGTACATTGCAATCTGCAATTGCTGAGAAAAACCAATGGAAACTTAAAGGCATTGAGAGATTTATGCTGTTCCAGGATTGTACAACTCAATAGTCTTAAGATGTCAATTCTTCCAAAATTGATCTACAGAATCAGTACAATCCCAATTAAAATCCAAGCAAAATTTTTAGTAGAAATTGAAAAAGTCGATTCTAAATTTTTATATAAATGAACGGACCTAGAAATCTCAAAAGCAATATCAATAAGGGAGAACAAATAGGGTGGATTTATACTAACAGATTCTAAGAATTATTTTAAAACAATATAGTGTGGTATTAGTGTCAAGATAGACAATAAAAAAGAAAGCAGAGTCTAAAATAAATTGACATATCTATGGTCAATTGATTTCCAAATAAGGCGCAAAGCAATTTAATTTAAAAAAAATTGCTTTCAAAAAATGTTACTGGAACAATTCAATATTCATATCAAAAAATATATATATAGCCCATCATATAAAATAATTAACCCCAAATGAATTATAAACCTAAATATAAAAGCTAAAACTATAAAATTGTTTGAAGAAACAATAAGTGAAAATTTTTGAGACTTTGGATTAAACAAATATTTCTTAGCTATAACAGCAAATTCATGATTCATTTAATAAAATGATAGTATTTCATCAAAATTAAGAACATCTGCTCTCTGAAAGACACTGTTAAGAAAATGAAAAGAAAGCCCAGACTGAGAAAACATGTTTGCAAATCACATATTTGAAAAAGCACTTGTATCAAGAATATATTAAAAACTCTCAGAATACAAACACAAATAAACTAATTTAAAACAGGCAAAAGATTTGAATGCACACTACCAAATTAATTAATCACAAACACCCATATGAAAAGATGTGCAGCATCATTAGTCGTTGGTAAAATGCAAATTAAAACCACGATGAAATACTACTACATACCTTTTAGAATGTCAATAACTATTAAGACAGCATGCTAAGTGCCAATGAGGATGTGGAGCAATTGAAACTTCCGAACACTACTACTAGGAATGTAAAATGGCACAATCACTTTGAAAAATAGTTTGGTGGTTTTTCAAAAAAGGTTATAAATATACCTCACGTATAACGCAGACATTCTACTTGTAGATATATAAGTAAAATCATATCTTCATACAGAGGTTTGCTCGTGAATGTTCATAATATCCTATTTGCAAGAGTCAAAAATTGGAAACAAACTAAATGTCCATAAACAGGTGAATCAGTAAATGAATGATGGTATATCTATAAAAGGGAATACTACTCAGCTATAAATAGAATGAACTAATGCAGCATCCAACAACATAGATGAATCTCAAAATAATAATGCTGAGTAAAAAGGCACCACAAAAGAGGTTACATATTGTAGGATTCCATTTTTATAAATTTATGAAAATATAAATATAAACTAATCTGTAATGACAAAAAGCTGATCAGTGATTGTCTTGGATGGAGGGTTTACAAACAAGGACAAGGAAACTTTGCATTAACAGATATGTTCATTATCTTGACTATAGTGATGGCTGCATGGGCATTTAACTATGTAAAAACTTATCAAATTGTATACTTTAAATAGGGCAGTTTGTCGTATGTCAATTATATTTCAATAAAGTTCCAAAAAATAGTCATAAAGGCAAAGGCATGTTTCCGCACTTGTTTGTATATGTTCATTTGTATACAGAAAGGCCAGAGTATGTAAACTTGTCCACTCATCTGCCTTCTTTCTCTACTAAATAAATAAAAATAAACGCCACGTACTTATATCTTTCAATTTCTGTTGTTCATTTGGTATCAAAGTTCACATGAAAAGAGAAATAGTAAATTCCACATTCCGGAATACAGTAAATCTCTGGAATATGATTAGAAATTATAACTATCTCAATGCCTAAGCCCCAGTTTGTTCTCTTAGCTTCCTCTCCCTTCATAGGAAAAATGAATCAAGAACTTTATGCAAAATATCTCACTCCTATAAAATTCAAATTCTATTCTAAAATGAAAAAAAAATGGGGGCCCTTAAAATGCTACAGACTGCATCTATAAACAGCATAGCTAGAACTTGTGAAATGTAGCATGGAATGTCTATTCCACGAGACACCTAAATTTCAAAAACGTATATGAGCTGGATAATAAAATCCTTTCACTTCCTAAGCATCTGGGTTTAAGTGTTCTTCTTTACTGAAAATACAAAGTACATTTTATGACTAGGTGTCTAAAGGGGAAGTTAGAGCAACAGACAGGTAAACTGAAGGATGTCATAGTCATTTACATACAAATTTGCAAAGGCTGTCATCTCTGTCATAAAATAAATAAATTCCCCTAGGAAATTTATTTTATTTTAATTTTTTTAGGCACAAGTGGTGACAATTTGCTTCAGACCCATGAATATTCATAACCAATAAAATAAATAAATAAATAAAAGGAAATTTTAAAAGATGAAATTCACTTTTTTAAAAAGCCTATGCAGTATTGACTTACATTGTTAATATACTTTAATTCTACAACTATAGATATTATATATAAGTCAAGATACATACATGGAATTTTCATTTTAACACCAAAATCTCCTTAAGGCAATGGAGTTCAGAAATAAAGATAGTTACAGAAAGCCCATTCTTCTTATTTCCGTAGTATAAATTCCTCCTTTAAGCAATTCAGCAATCCCTTGAAGTAAGAAAAGCAAGAGAAATTTATAAACTGAGCACGGCATTACAGAAGATAAAACAAACAGTAAAAACACCTGGAACTACTAGAGCAGTGTGTCCTGACATTTTCCACATAATAGCATACAAAAGAAAAAATTATATCTGTAAGGCATACACTGAGATGAGTTGAAGGTGATTATGGCTAGAGGGAATTCTATAAATTCCAGCCTCTTCACACCCTCCCAGACTGTGTCAAAGGCTACAGGAATCAAAATCACAGACATATCCATCACTCATTTGTGGTACACCCACTATGTGTTCTGACTCTGGGAATCTCTGTACTAGAGGATTTTTATGTTCCTACATCACAGGGAACACTGGTTTTAAAAGGAATACTGAATTTTCTGTGTCCTACATTTTAGGATAAGTAGATCTGTTTTCTGTAGGATTCTCTAATATGTGTGATTCATATAGTAGTTTTTCTTCCAAAAGACCTCATATTTATATAGAATTATATTCGCAGAAAGGTAGTATGTATAAAAACATGTTCTAATTTAAATGTTCTTTTTCCTATTACATGTATTTTACCAAAAACTTTAATGTTTTGTAACCGAAGTCAAGACCTCTGGTAACTCAGTGTAATTACCACAGCAACAATTTAATTTATGTATTTTATATAAAAGACCTACCTTCACTAAAGTGGTTATAAGTCAATAAAACAAGATAGCACAAAACTAATACCATGATATCATACATAATATGCATGTACTTCTATAATTCCTCTTAATTTTAATATTAGAAGTTAAATAGGCCTGCTTTGGGAAGCAAAGAATAACAGTGACTGAATTTATCTTTTTTGCCCGAAACAACCAAAGAAAGGAAAAAATACATATATAGTAATCAATGGTTTTCAAGATGTAGGACATCAGCAATCCCACAGAAATGGCAAACAAAAGAGTAATTCCCTGATTGTTTCACTTTACTGTCTGGAGAGCATATCTGGTCATAGTATAAGAAAGTGGAAGCTAGGAAGAGCCCAGTAATCTTCCTAAATTGAACAGATGGATCTGGAAGTCTACAGAGGCCAAGGTGGCTAGAATTCTTTAGGCAGAATACCAAAAAGTATGCAGATGCAAAGATAAAGTACCCTAGCTATCCACAGAGGATCAGAAAGAGGAAGTTACCTAATCCCCAGGAAAGAACTGTCTGAAAGTATTAAGGGAACAATCTCCCTAGTCAGTATGAAAAACCTCATAATTGAGGAGGAATCAAGTAGAGGACTCAAAAGGGCTGTCTTGAGAACTAGCATAAAATTAGCCCTACATAAACATTGTCCCGGCCCCAACTAACTAAACTTAAAAGCAAGACCCAAAATGATCAAAATGTTTCCGAGTAACTTAACTGCATCCCATAACAAACCCCAAATATATTTATAGGAATACAGACATATCTAGCACCCAAGAAGGTAAAAATCTATAAAGTCCGGCATCCGATAAAAAATTGCTAACCATTCAATGAAGTAACACAATGTGACACATAATGAGAAGAAAAAAAAAATCAAGCAAGCAAATCAGCTCAATTTATAAACTGAACTTCATCAAAACTAAGAACTTCTGCTCTTCAAAAAATACTATTACAAGAATGAAAAACAAGATACAAACTGGGAGAAACATTTGCAAGGCACATATCTGATAAAGGATTTATATCTAGAATACATTTTTAAAAACTCTCAAAACACAATAATAACACAAATTAAAAATGGGCAAAAATATTCAAGCACATACTCAAAGGAGATAAAGAATCACAGAAAAGATCCTCAACGCTGTTAGTAATTAGGAAAATGTGAAATAGAACTTCATTAAGATACCACTATGCACCTATTAGAATGATTAATATTTAAAAAGACTGATCATACTAAATGTTATAAAGAATGTGAAGAAACTGGAACTCTCAAACACAGTGGAATGAACAGTGGTAGAACAACTTTGTAAAATATTTTAAGTTTTTTTTTAAATGAAACATACACTTAACATCCAATCTAGTCATTCCACTTCAAGGCACTTACCCAGGAGAAATGAGGCACCTGTCCACACAGACTTATGCATGAATATTTAAGCAGCTCTGTAAATGCCAAAAACTAAAAATAACCCAAATACCTATTATCAGGTAAATGGACAAATTCTGATATAACCATACAATGAAATACTGTCTCCTCATAAAAAGGAATTGATTATCGTGCACACCACAATGTGGATGAATTTCAAAATTATTATGAAGAGGGAAAGAAGCCAAACAAACAAAAACGCACATAATCCATGATTCAATTTACATAAAATTCTGGAAAATGCTAACTAACCTATAGTGACAGAAAACAAATCAATAGCAGTTTGGGTTTGGGGAAGTGTAGAGATGGATTAGGGTGAGGGATTACAAACGGGCACAAGAAAATTTGGGGAATGGGACATTCATTATCTTGATTTTGGTGATGATTTCACTTGTATATAAACATGTTAAACTTATCAAATTGTACACTTTGTATACTGCTGTCATTTTATGTCAATTGAACAAAGTTCATAATATTTTTTAATCATGTTCTTAAGAAATTTACTTCAGGATTTTGAATATTATTGTACTAGGAGTTGTATTGGAATTTAAAAAAAAAAAAAAACTTAGTGTCTTCCATATCTTCACTAACTCCTCCCCAGGGTGAAAAGTGATTTATTTGATTGATAAACTCGAGAGAAGTAAACGGCATATGTGGAAGGGCTCCTTCCTCCCAGGTCCCCTCTTCTCAGATCTACCTCCCTCAAAGAGTGTTCATTCTGGTCTTCCCCTGCTGTGCAGCAACAGACCTGGGCTATTTTCCAAGAAAAAAAACCCATTTGTGTTAAAATACATAATTAACCCATATTGTCTGCAATAAAATTTGCTGTCATTTATTTAACAATATTTTTGAATACTTACTATGTGCCAGACATTGTTCCAAGCTCTGTGGATAATAGACTCAGCAGGGAGTTGGTTTCTGTCTTCATAAGTCCAGCAGTCTGGGTACAAGTGTGGTTGATTGAATTGTTAGACCCAGTACTTTGCCATTCCTTACTTCTCTGCTTCCTCTTCCTTTTCCTTCATCTGTAAAAAGAAATAATAATAAATATGTTTTATACTGTCACTTCTCGGTTCCTCCCACTAAAGACCTCCATTTAATACTATTGCACTGGTCTATGCCAGGGTTAGAAGAGTTGTTCTCAAACTTCAGTGTGAAACCAATTCACCTAAAGGTCTTGTTAAAACACAGTTAATGGAACTCATACTGGGAGTTCAGTAAGTCTGGAGTGGAGCACGAGAATTCGCGTTTCTTAGTTCCAGGTGAAAATAATGCTGCTGATCATGGAACCACACCTTGAGAACCCCACATTAGAGGCAGGTCTTTAGGTGCTAAGGTGAATTTGAGGAGAAGCTGGAGCTTATGGAAAAAAGAGTTAGACTGCTACTAGAACTGATCCTACTCCTCCATATTCTCTCCCATTGGAGCACTTTTCTAAAAATGTCCTGCCAACTCATGGGCTTTATTTTCCTAAAGAGGAGCTATTTCTGTAAATGTTTACACCCAGTTTACTCCCTACAAACAGCACCATAGCTGAGTCCAACACTGTTTTCCTTTACCTCTCTTCACATTTTTCAGTTTAGCCCATTTCCACTTTCCCTTCTCTGCCATTTTTTTTTTTTTTTGTAGACACAGAACAGAATATCTTTTTAATATTATTGAAGCATAATTTGTTTGTACATGTCTGTTGGATACAGCATTGAATAGCAATACCTGTGTATAATATGTGATGCTTAAATCAGGATAATTACTGTATTTATCATTACACAATATGTTCATTTTTTTGTGGCCCTTTACCAATTTCTCACTACTCCTACTCCACCCTTCCCTCCTCTGGTAGCCTCTGCTCTGTTCTTTCCTTTTGAAAGTTCAAGGAATCATAGTGATTGTTGTATCTTTGTTTGTTTGTTTGTTTGTTTTTTAGGTCCCACCTATGGGTAAGGACATGCAGTATTTCACTTTCCGTGACTGGCTTATTTAACTTAACATAATTTTCTGTAAGTTCATCCATGTTGCTGTGAGTGGCAGAATTTCATTCTTTTTTCTTCTCTGTCATTAGTATTCAATGATTATGATTGATTGTGATTATGCAGTCTACAAGGCTAAAGATCTTGGTGGTAACAAGATAACATAGAGCCAGACAGAGTTACAAAGATCCTTAAAAAGTGCACCAGAAATGAGGAACATTAAGAAGACAAAACAGTCCCTGCTGCTGCTATTCAAACTAGTTCTAAGTATCTTGATTCTTTCAAAGAAAAATAATTGGAGGAGAGGCAGAAGAAAAAGTTCTATAGAGAAACTTGTAGTCCTAAAGACATTTAATCTAATCCCTTAGTATCAACTTCTCCCTAAATGGTATGCACATCCGGATTTGTAGCAGTAATGATTACAGGTAGTTTGTGTGTAATGGATATGAGGTAACTTAAATTTCAGTTCAGTAAGCAGGGAATGCAATTATTGCATTAGAGCTGCTATGCCACACTCACAGTATTTTGCTATCTCTGTAACCAACTAGCGCCGAAAGAATGATTTTGTAGTAAAACTACAGATGTATCTAAAAACAAAAACAAAAGGCAGAAAGAAGAGTCAGCACCTGAGTGAGGTCATTGACTCTCCAGACTAGACTAGGGAGGGTTAGCCTCATCCACATACCCAGGCTAATGAGTCAACTATCCTAGTAAGAGAAGGGAAAGGTAGGGCTAGTAAGCTGGTTCAACTGTGGCATGATTTTCAGTCCTCCTGTTTGACTTTACACTGCAAATCAGGCAAATACGCTGGCTGTAATGTACAGGTGTGGCCCTGGCTCCCCCTCTCCTACCTCAGAATGAAGTTTGGTTTTGTTCTCAAGTGGCTGGCTATCATCTCTCACTATTCTTCCCAATGAAACTTTATGAACGAAGGCCTGGCTGACCACTGCACTGCAGCAGAATTGAATTTAGTATTCGAAATCTTTTATCAAGGCTGCCTACGTTAATTCAGATAACAATTTTGTCACTCTCAAAATAGCTATATCATGCATTTATCATCATAACTAAATAAACAACCAGCCTTTCAAATATACAACTAAGTTTTAATCTTTAGATTCTCACTTCTTTTTGAGTGTGGGAATATATTGATATTAAATTTTAAGTAGCTAAAAATACTATTTAAAATTTTAAAAACTTGTTATTACTCAGTCTATGGAAATATTTATCAATGTGCTAAAAAGAGGAATCTTGTTTTAGGAGAGAATAAACATAAAACAAAAATGATAATAACACCTAACTACTCCAAGCTAAGAAATATGGAAAAAGAAGCATTTTAAACTAAATGTAACTAGATATATGTAAAGATATACCCAGAAAAATAAGTATTTAAAACCACCACGTTTAATTTTATTTAATTTATCAAAACAATTGAATTTATATAACTATAATTTCTGTTGTTGGATCTTGAGTATATGTATATCTTTATCTAACTTTCATTAAGAAACTTAGGCATACTGAACATGTAAGGTTGAATTTTTAGAATGCAAAAATTACAAATTTGTAGTATTAATATCACAGTTCATTAAGAAAATGCTTTTATAGCATAAGTAATTTTAATTTTTAATTTACTCCAAGACAAATTGGTCCTGCATTAGAAAATCCATCAATATAGTTTACCTTTTTTTATACATTAAAAAAAAAAACAAATAATTCTCTAAATATTTTTAAATACTAAAAATTTAACATCCGCTTACATTTTAAATTAAAATTTGTAATAAATTGTAACTTTAAGGACTTTTCTTTAATAAAGACAACCTTAAAAGTTCGCAAAGCATCATAATACGTAATAGTGGAAAATTAGAAGCATTTCTTTTCAACCAAATCTAGAACAAATTTATTTGTTTTTACTATTTCTGTTCTATATTATATGGGAAGTCCTAAACCACATAAAAAGTCAATAAAAGGCAATTAAGCGTACAAGGATTAAAATGAAAAACATCCTCATTTGCAGATGATCTAACATTCTACTTTGGATACAGAGCTGCTCCTGCACGAAAGTCATGTGCTACTACCAAATTGTTTTTGTTAATACAGCATGGTAATGTGTCAGTGTTTTGTATGGTTTTCAGAATGTTTCTGATTATTATTATGTACAGTTCTCTAGATAAAATTCAGCATAGTTTTGTTAGTTTTTTTTTAATTCTATTTGTGTTTAATTGTGATGATGATGAATTAAGAGATTAATTTATGGGTAATTCACACATTTTATAATATCAAATCTTTCCTACTAAAGTATTAGATTTTATTCATTCAAAATATTTCATGTGTTTTGCTAGTGAATTTTAAATGTTTTTTCATATACATCCCATACATCTTTCTTATGAAAATTTGTAGTTATTTTTTATTTTATTTTCATTTTTTTCTCTTTGGAAAAAGAAAAGTTTTTGGCCTTTGGGATGTCTGTTCTGTTCACAGTCACCTTACTGAATAGTTTTGTTTTCTAATCTTCTTGACTGTCAATGTCTTTCCGGTGGATAATTATATGATCAATAAATAATGACATTTTACTTCCTCAGTTCTTACGCTTATATTTTTTATTACATCTAATATCTAATGTTAATCGAACCTTTGCATCTTGGTGTTATTCCTAATCTTAGTGAGTAAATGTTTAGATTTTTATCATAAAGCATGTTTTTGCCTTTTTGGCAGAGATACATCTTTTCTATAGTGTTAATCAAGTACACATCTGGTTTTATTTCTTTTAAATTACTTTCCAGAAATGGATTTGAAATTTTGTTAAATTCTGTTCAGAATTTATGAATTTGCCCAACTACTTTCATATTCCTTTTTTCTCCATTGCATCATAAAAAACAAACCCACATATATTTCCTGAGTTTGACTTATTTTTTACTGATATGCACGTTTCATAAATTAGTTAGTATGAGATAAAGTCAATCTTCATCAGAAAATGTCCTCATTCCACCTTTACGCTTCACTTGTAATTTAGTTGGTTAGAATTATAAATTGGTGAGTATTTTCTCTCATTACTTAGAAGATATTCCCTTGTCTTCTGTCATTTATCTTTGCTAATTTGAAATTTGCTGTCAGTTTAATGATCATCCTTTTATAAATGGTATGTCTTTCCTCCTTGCTTTTAAGACTCTCTCTTTTTACTTAACCTCTTGCATTTTGTGTCTAATTACTTTATTTTTTTCAGGATTTAAAAAAATATTTTAAAATATTTAATTAAGAATGATGATTTGATATATGTATACTTTGTATTATGATTATCACAATTAAATTAATTAACACCTCCATCACCACTCATGATGTACAATAGATACCCAGAAATTGTTCATCTAATAATTAAAAATCTGATCAACATTTCTCCATTTCTCCCACCTATTGGAGGATTTTCTTAGCTGTCTTGCAGTTTAATCTTTTTTTCTTTTCTGACCCATTGAGTGTTTAATTTTATTAACTAAAATTTTATATCAAGAAATTTTATTTTGGTTAATTTCTTACCTGCATGTATTTTATTTTCTTTAATTTGGTTATTTTCTTTTACTCAGTTAATTTCATACCTGCTCTTTTTTAATGTAATCATTTTATGTGTTTTGTTTTGTTTTGTTTTGTTTTGGGCACTTTGGGTGGTAGTGTTTTACCTACAGCTCTTAAGGGGCTTCTTAAGGTGCTTATTCTCTGTAGGTATTTGATGACCTTCATAATTATAAATTTTCTCATGTGGTTTTCATTGTGATCTTTTTGGTAGAGAGTCTTTTCTTCTATTGGAGCTCAATGTCCTGCAGGTTATCAAAATGCCCCCATGGCATTTAAACATTGTTCCTGCCCTGCTGATGTCAAGTGCACTGGAAGCATTTTGCTTTCATTAACAAGCTTACTGTTCTCATTCCATGAAGGTAAATATAAACTCACAACCCATATTAAAGCATGATGCCATTAGATCACTATATAATATATACATGTATTGAAAGAACAAACTGTACCCCATAAACATGTACAATGAAAAAAATAAATTAAAATTTTTTAAAAAATCATGATGATGGCCTAGGTTTTTTTAATTTGGGGGAGTAACATTCTTGAGAATGGATGAAAATAACCACAAATTCTTTATTATCCCTTCTCCAAGATGGGGAGTTTATTTTCTCTTCCTGTGAATCTGAGTTGGCCCTGTGCCTGCTTCAGCCAATAAAATGTAGCTGAAATTACTGTGTGCCATTTCTAGGATCAAGACATAAGAAGGTTTGGAAACTTCTATTTTGCAATTTTGGCTGCTCGGAGCTATCATATTAGAAATCCAACTGTTCTTCTGGAGAGATTGTGTGCAGAGATCACATGAAAAGGCAGAGATACTGATACTACACATATAAGAAAGGTAAAGAGCCACAGAATGCATTAGTGTCCTAGGCCTGCCCTAGCAAAGTTCCACAAACCTGGTTGCTTTAAACAACAGAAATGTAGTCATTCATAGTCCCAGAGACTAGAAGTCCAAAATTAAGGCATCATCAGGACAATGCTCTCTCTGAGACTCTGGGTAGAATCTTTCCCTGCCTCTTCCTACCTTCTGGTGGTGGCTGTCAATCCTTGCCATGTCTTAGCTTACAGCCGCATCACACCATTTTCTACCCTGTCGTCACATGGCATTCTATGTGTCTCCGTCTTTTCTTATATGGTCACCAATCAAATCTGATTAATGGTCCACCCTTCTCCAGTATGATCTGTAACTACATCTGCAACAACTCTGTTTCCAAATGAGGTCACATTCTGGGGCACGGGAGGTTAGTATTTCAACATACCTTTTTTGGAGGACACAATTTAACACCTAACAGTGTGCCCTCTGTCTTCCCAAAATTCATGTCTTTCTCTTATACGAATTACAATTATCCCGATCTAACATTCCCCCAAATCTTAACTCATTTGAACATCAACTCTAAGTTAGAAATTTGATCTAAATATCATAAAATGAAATAGTCCTAAATTTCATCATGTGAATCCTCTAAATCATTTATGTGTGAGACTTGGGGCCATCCTAGGGCAAAATTCCTTTTCATCTATGGACCTGTGAAAACAGAAAACAAGTTATCTGCTTCCAAACCACAGTGGAGGGACAAGCACAGGACAGACATTCCCACTCCAAAAAAGAGAAATAGAAGAAAAAAATGATAATGGGTCCCAGGCAAGTTCAAAACCCAGAAAGGTAAACTACATGACATTTTGAGGCTTGAGAATAATCTTGATGGCTAGATGTTCTGTTCTCTGGATCTACTGAGGCAGCCGCCCTGTCCTCTCAGTCCACCAGGTGGCAGCCCCACACTTTCTACCCAAGGAAGTCCCATCCTCCAGGCCTCTAGATCTGTGGCTTTGTCATCAGAGCCATTCTTTCTTTATTTTGCCCTGTCTATGTCCCTTTTAGTCCAGGCCAGCTGTGTTTTTGCTGGTGTAAAATTCTAAAAACCTTGTTAGTCTTTGATGGATGTTCAGGGAGTCCACATGATTAGATACGAGAGTTCTCCCGAAGGGTTATTTCCTGAATAGCCGCATCTTTATTCTTGGCTGCTGCTGACATGGTTGATTGAATCCACAAGTCACATGCTAATCTCTTTAGCAAATGGCTGTCCAGACACACCCTTAGTTTTATAACAAGAGCACACATGTTATTTAGTCTGGAGAGGCTAAAAATTTTCCAAATTATTAAGCGTTGGTTCTTTCTTGCTTAACCAATTATTGTTAACTTTATCTTTTTCTTCTTACATTTTATTAGAAGCAGCAATGATAAACCAGGTTAGACCTTACATATTTTGCTTGGAACTGTTCTCAGCTAAATATCCAAATTCTTTTCTTCTACGTCTACTATCCACCCAAAAGAAGAACATAATTCAGTTAAGTCTTCTGCTAATTTATTAAAAGGATCAGCGTTCAATACCGTGCTCCTCATTTCCATCTACAGCTTCACCAGAAGCACCTTTACCTTTAATATTTTTAGCAGTATTGTGCTTATGATGATATATGCATTCTCTAAAATGATAGCAGCTTTCTCTATAGCTTTCCTCACTTCTTTCTGAGTTCTCACAGGACTCACAATTTTTGTATTCAATATAGGCAAGGGTGACAAAATAAAATTAAACATTATGAGTGTATCAATAATGGACTTTATTTTTTTTATTTATTTATTTTTATTATGAATATTCATGAGATACAAGGATACTCATCAACCCTCATGCCCATGATGTGAGGACCAGATTCATACTGGGGGCATACCCATTACCAGAAATTGCTTTTGTGCCCTGTGTCCCTACCCAATTGTGTCCCAACCTCCCTCCCCATCCCCTCTCACCCCCACTCCACTTTGTAGCCCTAGGAATGTTCCCTCCCTCTGTAAGACCACGGCACTACTGTGGTCTTTCTCTCCTTCCTTCTTTCTCTCTCAGCTCCCACATATGAATGAGCACATGCAGTATTTATCCCTCTGTGCTTTGCTTATTTCACTCAACATAAGTTTCTCCAGGTTCGTCCATGTGGCTGCAAATGGGAGTATTTCATTCTTTTTATGGCAGAGTAGTATTCCCTGGTGTATATATACCACAGTTTCCTTATCCAATCATCCATCGATGGACATTTAGGTTGGTTCCATATCTTGTCTATTGTAAACAGAGCTGTGGTGAACATGGGAGTGCAGGTATCCCTTTGACATGATGATTTCCATTCCTCTGGGTATATACCCAGAAGTGGGATTGCTGCATAGTATGGAAGATCTATCTGTAGTTGTTTGAGAAATCTCCATAGAGTTTTCCAAAGTGGTTGTACTAATTTACAGTCCCATCAACAGTACAGGAGTGTTCCTTTCTCTCCACACCCTCGCCAGGATTTGTTATTCACCATCTTTTTGATTATAGCTATTCTAAGTGGGGTGAGGTGGTATCTCAATGTAGTTTTAATTTGCATTTCCCTGATGATTAGTGATATTGAGCATTTTTTCATGTACCTGCAGGCCATTTGTATGTCTTCCTTTGAAAAATGTCTATTCAGCTCCTTTGCCCATTTTGTATTTGGGTCATTTGTTTTTCAACTGTATAATTGCTTGATTTGTATGTATTCTGGATACTAATCCCTTGTCAGATACATAGTTACCCCAAATTTTCTCCCACTCTGTAGCTTGTCATTTCACTCTGTTGATTGTTTCCTTTGCTGTGCAGAAACTTTTTAGTTTGATATAGTCCCATTTGTTTATTTTTTCTTTTGCTACTTGTGCTTTCAGGCTCATGTTCGTAGAGCCTGTGCCCAGACCTAATTGCTGCAGTGGTTCATCTATATTTTCCCTTAGTAATTTTACACTTTCAGGTCTTATACTTAAGTCTTTAATCCATTTTGAGTTGATTTTTGAGTATGGTGAGAGATGCGTATCTAGTTTGATTCTTCTGCATATGGATATCCAGTTTTCCCAGCACCACTTGTTGATGAAGCAATCTTTTCCCCAATGTAGATTTTGTTGCCTTTGTCCATTTTCAGATGGGTATAAGCCTGAGGGGTGATTTCTGGCTTCTCTATTCTGCTCCACTGGTCTGAATGTCTATTTTTATACCCTTACCATGCTCTTTTGGTTACAATAGCTTTGTAGTATAATTTGAAGTCAGGTATTGTTATGCCTCCAGCTTTATTTTTTGCTGAGGATTGCTATGGCTATTCAGGGTTTTTTGTTTTTCCATATGAAAGTTAAGATTGTTTTTTTCCATTTCTGTGCAGAATGTCATTGGTATTTTGGTGGAGATTACGTTGACTCTGTAGATCACTTTGGGTGGTATAACATTTTTACAATGTTAATTCTTCCAATCCAAGGGCATGAAATATCTTTCCATCTAATGAAAAGGGAGACATTACAACTGGTACCACAGAAATACAAAGAATCATTAGAGATGATTATAAACAACTGTATGACAACAAATATGAAAATCTGGAAGATATGGATAAGTTTCTAAACACATATAAACTACCAAAACTGAACCAAGAAGAGACAGAAAACCCAAACAGACCAATAACAAGCAAGGAGATTGAAGAGGTAATTAACAATCTTCCAACAACAACAATCCAAAAAAAAGGATTCACTTTTAATGTCCATATTCCTTTGAACTGTCTCTTCAGAGCAATCAAGGTTTTTACTGTCAAGTGTCTCAAAACACTTTCAAGACTCTACCCGCTACCCAATTCAAAGCCACTTCCACATTTTTAAGTATTTTAAGTATTTGTTTCAGTGGTAACCCTCTTTCCAGTACCAAAATCTTTATTAGTTTCCTAAGACTGTAATAACAAAGTACCACAAATTGGGTGGCTTAAAACAATAAAAAACTATTCTCCTGTGGTCCTGAATACTAGCAGTTTGAAATCAGTGTCAGCAGAGCCATGCTCCCTCTGAAACTCTACAGAGAATCTTTACCTGCCTATTCCTAGCTTCCAATGCAGCTGTATCACTACAATCTCTGCTGTTTGTGTCCCTGTGTGCTTCTGTGTCCAATCATATAGAATTAGGGCCCACTCTAACTACCTCATCTTAACGTGATTACATCTGCAAATACCCCATTTCCAAAGAAAGGTATTAAGTTCACAGATACTAAGGTTATTATTTCAACATATCTTTTTGTGGGCACAATTTAACTCATAACAGAAACAAAGTCAACCCAGAATCTTAAGTGATACCAGCTTTCCAACCATCTCACCAAGTAAGATATGTGAGCAATTTTGTAATCAAGTCTTTTCTTTCCTTTTTCTTTTTTCACATCTAGTAAGGGTTTACAGGTCCTGTAATTTATGAGATTTTTTTTTTTCTTGCTAGAAACACAATTCTTGGGTTATATTCTTTTCTCCTGAGGACTTTCACATCCTTTTCATTCAACACACACACACAAAACTACCATGTCAGCTTTATTCCCAGCATTTATATTTCTATATTTATTATTCAGTTCTTCTGTAATAAATATACTCTTTCAGTCTGCAGATTTAGGTAGATTTAAACATATGTACACAACAATCATGTGTATTACATTTAAATATTTATATATAGCTGTTAGATAGATAGATTTAAATAGTTTTCCTGTTCCACTACTGTTTGTTTTCCATATTAGGATCATTATAACAATGGTGGATTGTCTTTAACTTCTACAGTTATAACTTTCTTTAAAAATGTTTGACCTTTTCCTTATTTCAGTGTAATTTTGCTATATTTTCTTACACCTCTCTTTGATGTCTCCATCCCTTCCACAGTGTATTTTCTGGTTTGGACTGATGACACTGTGGCTTTAAACTCTGTAGTGGTTTTACTTTCCTTTTCATTATACTTTTAAGGGATGCCAGTTCACTTTCATCTGCTTATATTGTATTATCAAATATCCTATGATTTTCTTTATTTCCTTGGAGCATATTCCCCCCAGAAATGCCAAAAGTATTTTCAATTTGCTCAATATTATGCTAACATTCATTAAAATTTTTCTTCTTTTTTGTGGTATAATCCTGATTCATGTTCATCATCTGTATTTGTTACATTTCTCAGCTCTCTAGTCCCTCACTCCAAAACTTTTATGCATATATACTGAGTAGAATGTTTTTCTCTTGATAATCTTTGAAAGAGTGATATCCTTGCCATACCAACCATTTGCCAAAAGGAAGTGGGGAAAGGATTGAGATATAGGATTTATCATATTCTCACTAATTCTCTGATATACTGTGCCAGGAGGGTATGCCTCTACTTTGTAGGAGCCAAAGCTCTGCCTGGCACACAGTGAGACATTGTAATCAGCAGGTCATTTAAATAGTACTTTTGCATTTACTTGTGTCAAAGCCACCAAGATAAAAAGCTTCAGATTTGACTGCTGACCAGTATCTCTTATCTGTCCCTTCTTACAAAAATGATTAGGTGAAATTTCTCATAAGTCTGGCTTCTGCCACTCCATATTGTTTAAGAGGATGCAGGAATAGTACCCTAACCATCTCATGCTCAGGACCCCAGGGTTCTAGGAAAGTGATTCTTAAGTTAGCCTCTCTGCCTGTGCCCATAATCTTGGAGAAAATTATTTTGACTATTAGAGCCTGATCAGACAAAGACCACCAGGAACAAACCTACAGTTTGAAAAAAATCAAATTTATTGGCTCAATGCAGTAAAGAACAATACTCGAGTGGAACCATGGAATGCTACTTGACAAGAGAGAAGCAGGGAGTCCCTTTTATAAGGCTTCAGCTCATTTTGAATAGCCTGGGAAAGAAACTAAGAGAAGTAGGGATCCGTTTTAAATTGGTTGTTATTTCTGTGACGAGATCAGGATACATGGGCATAAACTAGGGATTGAATACTGTCATGTGGTAGGCAGTTTAGCAATTGAATATCGCCAGTAATAGACGAGTAAAGAAAAGCAGGTCTGGTAGCATCATTGATTATTAAGCCGTAATCACTCAAAGAGGGGATCCTTTCAGCAATCTCCAGCTACAACACAACTTGCCTTTGGGAAAAAATAATGTTTCCTGTTAACTTTGCAGCTAGCTTTATCTGTGTCTGCCCTCCCAGACTGATTAATTGCAGGGCTGCTTTTCTATTTTTCAGTCCCAGTTGAGTTTTCTCTTTTTCAGTCTGGAAAGATTTTTACTCTTTCATGACTAAAATTCAACATGGTATGAATCATTTCCAGGCATCCTGGGTTTTGTCCAAAGATCACTGCATTTGTCAGTTTCTTCATAAATAATGTCTCTTTAAGGTTATGTTTTCATAGAGGAGGTTTTTTTTGTTTGGTTTGGTTTATCTCCTCTGCCTTTTTTTTGTTATTGTTTTGGGTTGTTTTGTGGGAGGGAAGTGAGTTAAGAAATGCTGTCCTCTCCTATACTTCAGTCAAGTAAAGAAATCACTGTAAGTCAGAACAAGTGGATGGAGTGTAATCGTAGTAAACATGTTATTACTAGGCATTAGTATTTACCACATCCTTAGTATTCACCGTCAGATAAGTTTGAAAGAATGCAACAGGATGTGATCTATTTTAACTAAGGTTAAAAAAAAATACCTAAACTGTGGAATGGAAAACCTAGCTATCTTGTCAATGTGTATATGTAATTTCTGATTCACACATAAGATTATGTCTACATATAAATAACACCTGCTCGTAAAATAATTTAATCAATTAATAAATTATTTTTACATGATTTGTGTTTTCCCACAAATAGGTAAATGAGTGTTGGTGAACATGTTGCCTTGCCTAGGAAGATCCCCTTCATTCAAAAGTAAAATTTTAAACAGAAGTGAATATCAGAAGTTATTGATTAAAAGGGAATGGCAAAGAGACAGATGCAGATTATTTTTGAGACTTTTGTGGATCATAAAAGAATAGGATAGAATTTAACTGTATAAAGTTTAGAGACAAAGCAACATAATACTTCAATGGTAACCTTAGAACAACAGCAATGTAATTGAAAAATTTAATACAAACTTCTTTGAATTGACCTCTTGTTTCTGGGAAATGCTGTGACTGTCCCATGTACATCATGAAAGCTTTTACTATGACTGCATTTTCAAGTAACAAATATAAACAGGTATATAGTCACAACATGGTATGAATGTTCATTTATACAAAATTAAAACAACAGTTATAATAGCCAAAACAATCCTGTCGATTAAATGAAGTTAAGGCCAGTCTGGGGAAGATGCTTAGTGAAGAAAGTGGAAGGAAAATATGCTTTTAAAAATAGAAGCCCAATCCCCACCCCCCAAAAAGTAGAAGTTCATCCTTTGAAAAGAGTTGAGCTAAACATTGAAATGAGGAGGCATGACCAATAAGAGGATGGTGAGGAGTGATAGTTATGGAAAGGATTATTTTTAGTTATGTACAAGATTAATGCATGCACCAGATATAGGGCTCATCATTATGAAATGTCCTTCTTTGCTACTGGTAATACTCTTTGTCCTGAATTCTATCATTAGTGTGGGCTTTTAGTATGTTCTCCCATTCCTTTTTTTAGCTAAACTTATATATTTAAGTGTGTCTCATAAACAAAGGGCTTGACCTCTTTAAAGACAGACAGTCTGAGGATTGTCAGGGAGAGTTTACGGGTTTCTGTTCTGAGCTGGAATGTAATCACAGATCTCTTGGCAGAGTGGTCAGCTTTTACAAAAATAAACTGCATACTATATTTTTTACTTAATGCAGTGAGTAGCCCTGGATGCAGCCATACCCAGTAGTCTGCTTATTCCCTCAATGCAAAACATTCTTGTTTTCTGAATCATCTCTGGGAAACAAAACAGTCATAAGATCTAACTTCATTTTAAAAGAGAACTAAAATCGTACTATCACCCTTCCTGCTCCCTTCAGACATTTTGGGTTTCAGCATCAGTCATTCTTCTTGATCATTTCTCAGACAAGGAAGGGATGACATAGACAGATTAAGTGACACAACAGAGTTAATAAGCCAAACTCCAAAGTGAATGAAGGCTCCAAGCTCTCAGTCCAGGGCACTTTCCTCCAAGACCATTATCTTTCTTCTCTACTCCGTCTAAATAAATGTTTAGAATCCTGTTACTAAAGCATCCTATTGCCTCTTCTCAACCCAGAAGCACATCCACCTCCACACACACAGACATACACACATTTACTCTTATTAGGCGTTAAATAAGAAAAGGGTAAGTCACTCCAGACATTAGCATCACTCTTGGGAAAATTGGTCGTCAAGCTTTCGATTTTCCTAATGTCTTAACATAAGAAAGTCAGAGCTCAAAATTCCTATCTCAGATAGATGGATGGGTGAGTCTGTGTGTGTGTGTGTGTGTGTGTGTGTGTGTGTGTGTGTGTGTGTGTGTGTGTGTGTGTGCGCGCGCACGAGCAAGAGAGAGAGAGAGAGAGAGAGAGAGGAGAGAGAGAGAACTGATTGCCTTCTAATAAATTGGTGAGTGGATGTGAACATACTCCTAAAATGATATAGGAAATATTTTTATCATCATTGTTGGATAGGAGGCACTCTGCTTGTTAGTACTGAAGATACAGAATTAGGAATATGTAGTTTCCTCATTCAAAAAGCTTAAAATCCAATGTTGACACTGGGCTAAGGCAACCAAATCACTAACTATAATTCAAAGCAGAAAATAAGATCTTCCATAGATAAACATCAACAGACAAAAACAGCGCCAGGAGCGCGAGGAATGGCTTCATTAACAATCTTCACTGGAGGCTTCTATCCACACAGTAATCTTAGAAGATACACAGAAGGGAGGTGACTATTGTCCCCATCTTATAAACAAGGGTGCTAAAGCTCAGAGCATGCAGTTGCTGAGCCTGCATTTATCCGGCTAAGGGGTCATAGAATCATTTTTCTCAATCAATTCATCAAAATTCCAACACAGAGGAATCGTATTATACTTTAAAGCACCACCTTTGATTTCTAACTAGCTAATTGACAAACTAATTCATTTTTTAAAAATCCTATGGTCACTTCATCCTCTGGAGAAAAAGAATATTTCTGTATTAATGATCCTATGTCAATTAGTAAGTCTATTCAAGCTGTAGGATTTGTCATATATCAAAATAATTTTAGGAGTTTCCATTGGTAATTTACACAGGAAGCAAATAGGAATTGCACCTTCCACAAAGAAACTATGAAACCCTATTTCCTAGGCAATCTATTACTCAGAAAACCATATCCAAATATATCATACTGGAAGACAGACATTAGATAAATAATAGCCAGTGTGGGAAGGAATTCAATAGCAGGCAAATTGCTATGTGGCTTTTTTTTTTTTTTTTTTTCCTTTTTTCTTCTTTTTAATTTAGTTCTTTATTTGGAGCACCTTATTCCAGTTGTAATAAGAAGAACCTAGTGATGCTGCTTGATTCCTCATCATGTGTGGGTGATTATGGGGAAGGATGGCTGTCTGTCAGAAGATGCCCACGGAGGGTCTGAAAATATAAGCCTGCTTGTTGCAAAGTGATTGCTTGGGTTTATCTGCCATGCACAGACTGCCTCGTTGATAGTCACTGAAATTTGAATGAGACAGTTGTGTCGAAATGTAATATTTAAAACAGTCTTTTAATTCTTAATTAACCACATTAACTGAATTTGAATTTCTCTAATTCATCAAAGTAGGCGCTTGAAAATTAATCACTGATTATATATAATACTGCTTATATTCAAAATTATTAGCAAATAAAGTGCTTATCACTCACTTTGCTACTAGTTTTAAATATCATGAAACTATTTGTGCTTGATTGTGATATGTTTAAATTGTAAGATGTTAATACTTAATTTAATTAGTCATTTATACATACAGATACTGTTTACTTACAAAAAGAAGTCTAGCCATATGCAGTGGGTTGAATGTACTCCCCAAACTCATTGAAGCTTGAATTGTATCCCCCAAGTTTTATTTATTAGAGACTTGGTCCCCACTGTAACTGTTAAGAGGGTGGGAAATCCTATTATGGTAATTGAAAGGTGGTGCCGTGTAGAGGTGATTAGATTATAGGACCATGCAGTAGAGAATGGATTAAAAATGGTGGTCAGGGATGTGGTTGTGAGGGCTTTAAAAGGAGAATGAATGAGGAGGTTGGTCTCTCCTTCTCTCTGCTCTGCCATTTGCAGTGCAATACCCTGCATCACTGAAGTTACCACCAAGACCCTCACCAAAAGCATTCCCTACACTGTGGACTTCCCGGCCTCTGAAACTGTAAGCAATAAATTTCATTTTCTTTATAAAATGACCGGTTCCATGTATTTTGTTATAAGCAACAGAAATGGATTAATCCACCATACTAAGCTATCATTATTGTGGTAAAATTATTTTTATTCACAAAAACTAGGCAATAATTAATCTTAAATTTTACAGTTGTATAGGGAGATGAATAAATGTGATGAATATATTATCTGAGTAAAATCCATGCAGAATTTATAGGACTACCAAAATTTCCTTTGTGATTCAAATACTATATGAAATGAATAGACAAGTATAAAGTAATTATTAGTGAGCACTCTCACCCTGTACCCTGTAGAGATTTTAGAAAGATTGATAAATACAGTGAGAAGCTGAAAATAATTCCGAATGTGCTGAGTTGTCACAATCTAGACTAAATTTTTATTTCCTTTATTTTTTTATGTTTAACATTTTTATCAAAAGAACTCATTATTTTAGGAATATTCTCATAGGCATACTAATCTTTTTCATTTTTGGAAATATGTAGGATTAAAGCCTACTTAATATATAGCAGCTATTGAGGTTATTTCCTTGTCAGAAGAAATTTTTAAGTACTTGAATTCTTTCCTTATCTACTATTCTACTAAAATGATTAACAATGTTAGTGTAGGTACATGTAAGAATCTGCATTTAATATGCACAATCACCTTAAGTGTCCAACTGCTGAAAAGATTCATACAATTAAAAACAGTTCATACTCAGGGAAAAGCTTTATTATAAGTACAACAGTGAGAAATGGATATGTATTAAAAGGGTGTCACAGGTGCAGGCTTCTCTGCTCTCTCACAGTTGAGACTTATAGGACATACTCATAGTTTGTTTCTGTTATAAAAGCATCACCTGTTAAGCACCTTGATATCAGGAGGTCCAAACTCTGCTCATGATGAGGGGAGGAAAGAGTCTCCTATGATTAGCTGCTCACGTAGGCATATCCTGGGTACATTTCAGCTATGTGACCATCTGTGGCGTGTTTTTCAACATCAACAACCAATTCAATTCTCCAGTGTCAACTGGGTGTCCAATGATTCAATAGTGACACTATTCAGAGTTAGTGTAGACCCCCAGGTTAAGTGCACAGTCCCACAAGACTGCCCTTAGATGCCAGCTGTAAATGGGGTGCCCAAACTACCCACAGTTCTACCTAGCCGACTATAAATTTGGGGGCTCCCACAATTCCATTCAGATCTGATAATATGCTGAAATGACTTACAGAGCTCAGAAAAGCACTAGAATTACTAATACAGATTTATTATAAAGGATACAATTCAGGAACAGCCAAATGGAAGAGATGCATGGAGCAAAGTAAGGGGACAAGGGTGGTGCAGCTGCCCTCCTCTCCTCGGATGTGCCACCCTCCAGCATGTCAGTGTGTTCACCAAACTTAAGTTCTCCGAATCTCATTATTCAAGAGATTTTATAACTCAAATTCCAATTACTCTTCCATCCCTGGAGGTCAGGGTAGGGCTAAAAGGTCCCACTCTAATCACATGGTGGGCTCCTCTGCTGACTAGCCCCCACTCTAAAGCTATCTAGGAATCCCTCAACCAGTGGTCCTCTTATTAGCACAGAGAAGACATTCTCATTACTCAGGAAATTCCAAGCGTTGTAGCTGCTCTGTATCAGGTATCTAGGCCAAAAACCAAATATGTTTTTCTTTATTATATCACATCATCCTTAACCATTAAATCCCCCTAGAGTCCATGGAAACCAGGTGCAAGTCATAAATCCAATTATAACCAAACAATGCTAACAAGCTGGTATGCCATGCCCTTGAAAAACTCACAAGCCAAAAGATAAAATATTATTTACCTTTAATTAATTTATTTTATAACATTGGCCAAGGATCACTGCCATGCTTCAGGTAACTTTAGAAATAAGAGTGGATCAATCCAGATGGGCTGAGATGAACCTGTACTGTGCAGGATCTGTAATGAGAAGGCTGGAAACAAAGGCTCGTTCATTCAAAATACCTAGATTGAATGTCTTCAGATGACATAAGAAAAATTTATTTCTCTTTTTATGAGAAGGAAGAAACTTTATTCAACAGATTATCTAAAAATACAATTCACAATCAATGTTGCTGGCAAAAAAACAACAGTAAAATTAGAATGTATATTTGTCATCACCTGTCAGCTGGTAGAATGAATGAAAAGTAGAGTATTATCTGAGGTGAGAAGTGACAAAAAAAATGTAGTGCTTAGTAAATTGAGCAGAAATGTGCCCACATAGACAAAGAACTCAGCATGTGTTGATTGTGATAAAGGACAAATGAGTGGAAGCACAAAGAATAGTTATTTACTTATGTATGTAGTATGTATATATGTATGTACAGGCATGCCTCCTTTTATTGTGCTTCACTTTATTGCACCTTGCAGATATTGCATTTTTTTATGAATTGAAGGTTTGTGGCAACCCCGTGTCCAGCAAGTCTATAGGTGCCATTTTTCCAATAGCACGTGTTCACTTCCTGTCTCTGTATAACATTTTGGTAATTCTTGCAATATTTCAAGCTTTTTCTTTATTATATTTGTTATGGTGATCTATGACCACTGATCTTCAATGTCACTACTGTAATTGTTTGGGGGCACCATGAACTGCACCCATATAAGACGGCAAACTTGATCAATAAATGTTGTGTGTGTTCTTACTGCTCCAGTGGCCAGTTGTTTCCCTATCTCTCTCCCACTCCTTGGGCCTCTCTATTCCCTGACACACAACCATATTGAGATTAGGCCAATAAATAACCCTACAGTGGCCTCTAAGTGTGCAAGTGAAAGGAAGAGTAGCATTCCTCTCCCTTTTAATGAAAAGCAAAAATGATTAAGTTTAGTGAGGAAGGCATCTAGAAAGCTGAGATACAGGCTGGCCAGTTAGCCCAGTTGGTTAAAGCACTGTGTTAGGAGACCAAGGTCAAGGGTTCAGGTCCCTGTGCTGGCCAACCAACAACAACAACAAAAAAAGAACACAAGCCAAGATAGGCCAAAACCTGGGCCTCTTGCATCAGTTTGCCAAGTTGTAAATGCAAAGGAAAAGTTCTTGAAGGAAATTAAAAGTGTTACTCCCATGAACATATGAATGATAAGAAAACAAAACAGACTTGCTGCTGATATGGAGAAAGTTTTAGTGGTCTGAATAGAACAAACCAGCCACAACATTCCCTAATCCATAAAACCTAATCCACAGCAAAGTCCTAACTCTGCAATTCTCTGAAGGCTGAGATAGGTGAGGAAGCTGCAAAAGAAAAGTATGAAGCTAGCAGAGGTTTGTTCATGAGGTTTGAGGAAAGAAGCCATCTCCGCAACATACAAGGGCAAGGCGAAACCGCAAGTACTGATGCAGAAGCTGCAGCAAGTGATCCAGAAGACCTAGCAAAGGTCATTGATGAAGGGACTGTGCTCAACAGCAGATTTTCCATGTAGATAAAACAGCCTCATATTGGAAAAAGATGCAATCTAGGACTTTTCTTACCACAGAAGAGAAGTCAATGTCTGGCTTCAAAGCTTTAAAAGAAAGGCTGACTCTCATAGAGGATAATGCAGTTGGTAACTTCAAGTTGAAGCCAATGCTCATTGACCATTTCAGAAATCTTAGGGCCCTTAAGAATGATGCTAAATCTACTCTGCCTGTGCTCTATAAATGGAACTACAAAGCCTAGATGACCTCACCATCTACTTACCATAAGGTTTACTGAATACTTTAAGCCCACTATTAAGACCTACTTTTCAGCAAAAAAAGATTCCTTTCAAATTATTACCACTCACTGACAATGCACCTAGTCACCCAGGAGCTCTGACAGAGATGTATAAGGAGACTAATGTTGCTTTCATGCCTGCTAACGCAACATCCATTCTGTAGCCCATGGATCAGGAGTAATTTTGACTTTCAAGTCTTACTATTTAAAAAAATGGATTTCACAGGCAACCAAAGGAAAAATAAACAAATGGGATTATATCAAACTAAAAAGTTTCTGCACAGCAAAAGAAACAATCAACAGAGTGAAAAGACAACCAACAGAGTGAGAGAAAATATTTGCAAAATATACATCTGACAAAGGATTAATGTCCAGAATATACAAGGAACTCAAACAGCTTTACAGCAAAAATAAATAAATAAATAAATAACCCAATTAAAAAATGGGCAAAGGAGCTAAATAGGCATTTCTCAAAGGAAGATATACAAATGGCCATTAGATACATGAAAAATTGTTCAACTCCACTCAGCATTCAGGAAATGCAAATCAAAACCACACTGAGATACCATCTCACTCCAGTTAGAATGGCTAATATCCAAAAGACTGAGAATGATAAGTGCTGGCGAGATTGTGGAGATAAGGGAACTCTCATACACTGTTGGTGGGACTGCAAAATGGTGCAGCCCTTATGGAAAATGGTATGGAAGTTCCTCAAACAATTACAGGCGGATCTACCATGTGATCCAGCTATTCCACTACTGGCAATATACCCAGGGGAATGGACATTATGATGTTGAAAGGATACCTGTACTCCAATGTTTATTGCAGCTCTATTTACAATAGCCAAGAGTTGGAAACAGACCAAATGTCCATCATCTGATGAGTGGATAAGGAAACTGTGGTGTAGCTACACAATGGAATACTACTCTGCTATAAAAAAGAATGAAATACTGCCATTTGCAACAACATGAATGGACTTAGAGAAAATTATATTAAGTGAAACAAGTCAGGCACAGAAAGAGAAATACCACACATTCTCACTTATTTGTGGGAGCTAAAAATAAATAAATAAATATACAAACAAATACAGGGTGGGGGGAAGAAGACACACAATCACAACAATTCCTTGAACTTGTTAAGACAAGTGAATAGATATGATGTAGTCAGGGAGAAGGGAGAGAGGGATGGGGAAAAGAGGAATGGGTAAAACGAAAAGATAATCAACTACAACGTATATTGAGAAGTTAAAATCAAATGGATCAATCAATAAATAAAAATTGATTTCATAAGGCTATAGTTGCCCTAGATAGTGATTCCTCTGATGGATATGGGCTACGTAAACTGAAGACCTTCTGAAAGGATTCATCATTCTAGATGTCATTAAGAACGTTTGTAATTCATGGGAAGAGGTCAAAATATCAACATTCACAGGAGTTTGGAAGAAGCTGATTTCAACCTTCATGGAAGACTTTCAATAGTTCAAGACTTCAGGGACAGAAGTAACTGCAGATGCAATGGAAATAGCAAGAAAACTAGAATTACAAGTGGAGCCTGAAGATATGAATAAATTGCTGCAATCTCATGACAAAACTTGAATGGATGCGGAGTTGCTTTTTTTGGATGAGCAAAGGAAGTGGTTTCTTGAGTTGGAATCTACTCCTGGTGAAGATACGATGAACATTGTTGAAATGACAACAAACAATTAAGAATATTAGATCAACTTACTTGATAAAGTAGTGGCAGGGTTTGAGAGGATTGAGTTCAATTTTGAAGAAGTGCTACTGTCAGTAAAATGCTATCAAACAGTGTCTCATGCTACAGAGAAATCTTCCGTGAAAGGAAGAGTTAATTGATGCAGCAAACTTCACTGCCACCTTATTTTTAAAAATTGCCACAGCCACCCCGGACTTCAGCAACCACCACCGTGGTCAGTCAGCAGCCATCAACACTGAGGCAGGACCCTCCACCAGCAAAAAAGATTACATCTCAATGAAGGCTCAGATGATCGTTAGCATTTTTTTAATAAAGTATTTTTAAATTAAGGTATATCATTGTTTTTAAAGGACATAATGCTATTATTACACACTTAATAAATTACAATATAACTTTTATATGAACTGAGGGACCAAAAAATACATGTGATTCACTTCATTGAAATATTCACTTTATTGTGGTGGTCTGGAACTGAACCCACGGTATCTATAACGTGTGCCTGTATATATTCTTTAGACATATAAACAGGACAGCTACCAAGGGGAGAGTATGAAGGTAGGTATTTTAATATTTTGAGAAACCATTACAAACCACTTAACCTCATCAGAACTAACTCACTTTATAATTGTGAAACACTTATTTCTGTGAGCTAAGAGTAAGCTTTGCTATATGCAAAGGCATTGTTTTAAACAAAATAAGGAATTGAGTGAATTATTTGCAGAAGACCAGAAGTCCTCTACTGAAAATATCTTCAACATAAGTGTCTTAGGGCCTAAGATTTTTACCATAATTCTTCTCCTTCTCCTTACCTCTGCATCCTCCTCCTCTTCCCCCTTTTCTTCTTCTTTTGTCCTGCTAACATTAAATATAGCTCTTAAATTCCAAATATTATCTGAAAGGTGTACTCTATTAAGATAAATCAGTAATTAACACCTTAAAGTACTTCAATACTTCCCAACAGAGAGAAAGATACTAGCCTGGTAAATTCAGATACAGAAAAAAAAGAGAAGACCGATTACGTAAGATCCACAAGGTCTCGGTGACAGAAGGGCTAGAGGGTGAGTGTTGAAGACACAGTTTATTTACTTTATTTTATCATCCAAAGTCATATAAAATATCTGGAAAATATGATCCATTCAAATCTGAGATTAATCAAATGCGATAAGATCTTCCAAACCAAGGCAAATTATTGGTTTACTAAAGGTGTTCCTGTGAAGGGAACTCCTTTGGTTACCTCCCCTGTACACCTGCTCCTTCTCTCCTTCCTTACGGAACTATAATTTTGTTCATGGGTACACTTTCTTCTTGACATTTTGGGGAAGTACAGAACAATCTTTACCCCAGGGAGTGGGTCCTAAATTTTATAAACCATTGTCTGTGACTATGTTACCCTTGACAATTGGTCTAGGCATAGATGTGTCATGCAATTCTAGTCAATGCAACCCAAATTACTGAGGGATCTTGGGAAATCTGTTCTCACAGAAGCAGACATTCTCTTTCCTTTGGCACTGTTGTGTCTAGCTATGATACCTGCACATGTTGCTATCTGGAATCTGCCTGAAAACAAAGGCAAAATCGTGAGGACTGTAAAGAGGAAAGTTGATTAATTCAATGTCTCAACCAACCTTAGAGCAGCTCTCACTACCCTTCTCGTTACATGGAAGAATAAATTCCTTTAATGTTTTAGACACTTAGAGGTTTTTTTTCATGTTACCCACAGCCAGTGAACTCTATGTTTTCAAATCCCAGGTACCTTATCCAGTTCCACTCTTGACGAGAACTTACAGAAGCTTTGACATATTTACCTATTTCCTCCTTATTAAAATATTTGGTTTCTGTGAAACTAGAATCTCCTATTTTTTTTTTCTTTCTTCAACACTATTTCCAGATTTCTGTTGTACAATCACTAAAATTTAGAGTTCTTCAGGACAGACTTTTTTCTTATTTCCTACTCTTCTCCCATCATGACCTTATTTTTCCCTTGACTTTTAATAACATCTGTAAGCTGATTACCTCCAAATATAATCTCTGTTACAGAAGTGATTTCTGAGTTCCAAGTACATATTTTTGACTGCCTCACTGAAATATCCATTCTGATATTCCACAGGTCTCTCAAACTGAAAAAGTTCAATATCGAGTCATTGATGCTTGCCACTAAACTGCTTCTCCTCTACAGGGACCCCAAATACACTTAAATGCCACTTGCAATAATCAGTCAGTCAATTCGGAAACCTAGAGGTCATTCTTGGCTCATGTCCCACATTCAACACTCATATATCTTGAATCCATCTGCCTCTATCCACCTCCACTACTGCCTCCTTGGTTGAGGGCAGCAATACCTTTAGCCCACTCAAAACAATCATCTAACCGATATCCCCACTTTTGTCTTTCTGTGATCCATTTCCTATACAGTAGCCAGAGTTTTCTTCTAAAAATGCCACTAGATCTCCTACTAAAAGCCTCTCTCATCAATGCCATACCTATACTTAAATCCCAAGTGTTTGAAGGAAACGAAATGATCACATCTTGACCAGCTGATCCTTCCAGTATTATCTAATGGTATTTTGACGTGTTTACTATTCTCTAAACACACAGGTCTTCTTTCGTACCCTTGAAGGAGATAGCTCTTTCCCCTACAAAGTATTTCACTGGGTTAATTCCTGTTCATCTTTTAGGTTTCAGCCTGAATATCACTTTAAAATGATAACTGCCAGAACCACCCCATCTAAATTACATCCCCAACTAAACTACATCCCCATCCTTTATTCTCTGTCATGAAACAGTTTAATTTTATAGCGCCTATCACTACATCTATACAAATATGTATACATGTATATATAGATATATGACCGTCTTCAGAAAGTTCATGGAAAGATTGTATTATCTTTTCACTCCGTCTTTTTATGAACTTTTTGAGTACATCATACATATACGTTTATATATGTATGTGTATGCTTATATATACATAAATATAGAGATTCATACATATGCACACACAATGATGATTTATCTAACATCTATTTTTCCCCCTAGGGAGTAAACTCCAAGATGACAAGCTAATGCCTGTTTTGCCCATCTGACACCTATCACAGAACATTGAATCCAGCCAAGGAAAAGAAGCCCAGTTTTTAAAAAGTTCTAGGCAACTGAAGAGGTCACAGACAGGAGAACAGGCAGGTAGATACAACTGTGCTTGCAGTATCTAGACTACTGCAATGGTGCAAGTAAACACCTGACCTATGCTAATGCTAAGGCAGAGACAAACAGCTTTTAATATTTCTATGTTGCCTGTTAATATTAGTATTCTTTAGTCTTCAGTCATGATTAGATATAGAACTCATTAGCTATCCCCAAGCAAATATAATAAGTAACAATTATATGGAAAATTTCTTATTCTTATAGAGCTACCATGATAACATTACAACTAAGTGTATTGTTATTAAATATTGATTTGCAGTGAATTAAATAAAATTATTGATTACTAAAGATTATTTGAATATTGCTATTGAGAAGAAACACAGTATAGTGGAAATATCATGATACAGTCTATCAGAGCTAAATTTGAAACTGGGTTCTAGTTTTATGGAAAGTTATCTATATTTTTGAATTTTTACTCATATGTAAAAATAGGGATGCATTTTCTTTTGACAGGATTTTTGATGGGATTTATAAAAAAAACGTACGTGATAGTACATTTCTCAGGTCTTGGCACAGTATCAGGAGCTACAGTGCTTCCAATGATCAAAAGCTAGTGATGTACTTTTATTGTATTTTGTAATTCAATCTGTTAATGAAGAAGCCAATATATGCAATATTTTCGAGAGTGGAGCTAAAGATACTGATCTGAAAGTCATTCGTGTGGACATGAAATTAAATTAGAGGGAAAAGCCAAGAGAACAAGATGGAGAATTCAGTGACTTATGGCTAATTTATTTTCAAAAATGATTTTTAAAAAAATATGATCCTATCGATCTATTCATGAAAACATTTTTACTGCACATATTATAAAAGTCAATGAATATATCAATAGTTTGCCCAAGTTTATGTTCTATCATGTTATTATTTTTTATTAGACTGCACTATACATGAAACAATGTTTTGCTTCTATTTCTATGGCCTAATGAGCCATATAGATGCTAAGTCATGCTCAAATCTATTGCCAAGTTGCTTTACTACCAAAAATAATGCTATAACTCATCTATGCATAAACAAGAATTACAATGCCCTGAAAAGTTGCGTTTAAAGACCACAACTGAACACAATGAACACAAACAAACTTTGTTTCATACTGAAGAGCCACATGAAAAGTAATCTCCACTATTTGGTTCATTAACGTCCTTGTTCTATCATTAGAATTTAGCTGTAAAGATTCACACAATAGCATTTCTGATTATTCCTTTAAAAGTGGCATGAAAATTATTATTAGAAGAAATGCCATCTATAATACCTATGCAAAGGGAGGAATGAGAGTTTAAATACACACATCCATTTTTCTACCCATACTCCACTGTTTACATCCTTCATGGGCCACCCTGATGATGTCAAATGGAGTAGGGACAAAGGAAAAACAATCCAAATACTTCCCCTTCTTTACCTAGCTCTCAGTTCAACAATGAAACCTTCAACTCCAAATCTCAAAAACTACTTCAAATCATCTTAATTTGTCAAATCTGTATGAATCGTGGTTATAATAAATTCTCCCCACCTTACTTTTCACCCCCGAATAATATTCTCTAGAAAAATAATCCTTTAAAAATTCTGACCCTTTGGTTTGTTTGCTTCTCTATGAATTTTTAGCCTTAGAAAGTAAATCTTTATTTTAATTTTTTTCATCTTGTTTTTCTGCAGTCCATTTTCTCTTTGGGAATATTTTCATTAAACATTTCTATATAAAGTTTTTTTTCCCCCTTATAAAACATAATTGAAATTTGGAGTTCCTCAAAAATGATCCATGTAATGAATTTACATAACAGGAAAGTAAAAACATAAACACAAGACGAAAAAATATGCAGAGTAAAATAAGCCTAATGGTATTTAAGCTAAATATTTTTACGTAAACCTTATCAGACTGGGTACAAGTTCATATTCTGAGTATTCAATTGGGATTTCATGATTA
This sequence comes from Cynocephalus volans, assembly GCF_027409185.1. Lineage (NCBI taxonomy): Eukaryota > Metazoa > Chordata > Mammalia > Dermoptera > Cynocephalidae > Cynocephalus > Cynocephalus volans. The sequence continues at coordinate 106,848,353 of NC_084461.1, forward strand.
TACATGCAACTTTAATTATTATGCTACTTAAACCAGTTACTACAAACTTTAAGTGTTTATTGTTTCTGCTAACTTATGTAATATACTGTTAGTGTTTGCCTTTTCTTACCATAGTTGTAATCCTGAAGTAATACCTCTCTCTATCTCTCCCTCTCTTTTCTCTTTCTATCTCTGTCTCTCTCTTCCCACCCCTATTTCTCTCTCTTGAAATTAAGCACATTATTCAAATTGCATTTGTCTTGTGAGGAGGGGGATAATAGAGTCCTGGAAATACGAAAGAGGAAAAACAAGTCACAAGAAAGCTAATAACTAAATGATATTACATGCAAAATTATATAAGAATATGCTGCCTCTCCTTGTCACAAATATTTCACAAAGCCACACAGTCCTTCTTTATACAGATCACGTTCCAAGTTCAATTGGATGTAAGTAGAAGTTAGCAACAGCTCACCAAACACTTCATCACATTATCTGATTGCATTTAAATTGTTTTCAGATAATTCAAGGAACAGGGCTCTGGGAATAACAACACTTTGCTGCAACAAGTCAGGTTTTCCTGTTCACTTCTTTTTAAAGTTAAATCTCTTTCATCCCCAGCATGAAATTTTTCAAAGTCAGATTTGCTGTTAAAGATTGCACACAATGCTACATTATTCCACCTAATACTCAAGCCAGGAAAAAAACCTGAATGCTAATCTCAACTCCAGCAGCAATAGCTCTGTTTTAGGCAGCGCACATGTGAATTTCAGAAACGAAAACTAGTGTCATAGTCTCCTTCCTCTAGCCTTTTTAAACAGTCTTTAAAAATTATGGAATTATAGCTATTTATTATGTGTTCTCCTTCAGGGCTAGATGACTTCAATAAAGCAAACTGGAAAAAATGTCTCAAGAATATTCTTATTCCTCCTACCTGAACAATATAAAAGGTACACATTAAATCAACAGCACTAAAGCCCTTATAGAAAGACTAGGTGAAATTTGTCTTCAATATTTCATTAAACACCCTCTGGTCAATTTTGACACTATCTGGTGTGAGGCACCATTTCTCAATGTGCTCCATTAAGATACGAAATCAGCTGAAAGTAATAGATTCTACAAGAAAAATAGACATGACGTGGTCAAATAAGTTTCAGACACACTAGGAAAGCTGAGTTAAATAAAACAGAACAGTTTTTCTTACAAGACTTCTCCAAGTTTTCAGTTTATCAAGTTGAATTTTGAACCCCCAAGGATAAGAGGGTTCATACAGTTTCACAAAGCAGATGAAAGAGGAAGTGTAGAGACTGCAGAGTGAAACAAACTTGGGCACAAATCCAGAAATATCTTATTGCTCTACATGCTTGGGTAGTGAAAATCTTTCTGAGCCTTAGTTTCCCCATTCACCATATGGTACAGTGGATTAGAAACAGTCTCAAGAGAAAGATACACCAATGCTCAGAGCCCAAGGCTCCCGCTGATTGATTGAGACAAGTTAGTGTAAACTCTTTGTATCTTGGAGATTCCTTTTAAAAATAAAAATAAAAATAGTAATATCTACTCCCAGATTTGTCATAAGGATTAAATTTCTTAACAGTTTTAAAGTGCCTAAAAGAACAGGTATTTACTGAGTATGATTTTTCTTTCACTCCACCCCCTTAAATCCCATGGGCAGGAGTTCAGAACCTCTGTGTTGCTGCCTGGTTATCTTGTTCTTTCACATTTTGCTTTCTTACCTGGGACTAGATCACAACCTACATTTTTTATCTCCTCATTTAATTTGCGTGCTATTTCTTGAATTGTCCACTTTATTTTGTCAACAATTGGTATTTAGATAAACTGAACTCTGTCAGTATATTTTGAACTCTGCATATTCATGCCCCCAAATGCACGTCGTTAAAAAGACTCTTAACTGGCAGCAATGTTGTGAGAAAATTTAAACACCACACTAGGCAGCAGAGTAAATGTAACCCTCCCAGCAACAGGAGTAAATGTAACCTTTCCAACTGTGTTTAGTGAGGTTAACCCTCACCCTCTGTCCTTCATCTGACATTGTGCTTCCTTCTGAGAGTGAGTGAATTATATACAACCGGTGTTGTAAGAGGAAAGAGTAATGGATGAGAGCAAGGCCTGTGGGCTCTGATTTGGCCCCACACCTTCAGGTTTCAGTTCTTATCTCTGTCGAAAAGTTAAACTAAGGTCTTCCCTAGCTGTCAAATTTTAAGTATACCTATGCACAGTATATGGAATATAATGAGAGAATTCTATTTTTGATAACATCAAATATTTTTAGAAAGTATCTAAATAAACTATATCCCATCCATTTTAAATCTGCTGAAGTCTATCTTCCACATAACTTAAACTATTTTTTACGTTTTTTATATGTGTCTTCCTCCCTAAATCAGACTTGATTTGGCCCTTATCATTCTTGACCTCTTTACATTTTATGATAGTTGGTTGTTGATTGCTGCCTTATGCCATTTTCTTCTCCTTTAAAATGCATGGCATGTTACTGTCCTAATTTTCTTTTTGTCATTGGGTCATTTCTTCTTAGTCCTCCACACTGCATTCTCATGTCCTGACTGTCTATTTGAAGTTCTATCTTTTTATCTGCACACATGCCATATATTCTCCCTAGGCCATTTTGCCTATACCCAGAAACTCAATGACAACTAATACATAGATTCATTAATTCATCAAATATTAAGTGTCTATGTATTCAAACACCCATGATAGGCACAGGAAACAGTACTGAAAGAAACAGACATGGTCCCTAAAGTCATAATATATGCACACACACACAAACACACAAACATACATGCACACACACTCATTAATTGTAGTAAATATCATGAAACGAATGAAAATGGTTCTGGGTCATAAAATTATTAGATTAGAATGGAGTGAAAAGCTACTTTAAAGTAATTAGAGAGTCTATTGAAAAAAATGGATGAGAGATGTCAGAGAGCATCATATGTCAAAAATTGCAATCCATGGAATAATTATCAACAAATTTCATATATATGAAAAAACATAGGCAATTTTCTCTTACTACAGTAGGATTCAACTGTAAGTCAATAGCAATAAGTAAGGGAAAAATCTGTATACATTATTTAAATTAAGTAGTAAGTAATCTACTAAATAATCCATTACTAAAAAAAAGAAATTACAATAAAAAATACAAAATATTTTGAACTGAATGATATTGAATATACGATGCATCAAAATTTGCAGGATATAGCTAAAGGTAAACTTACAGGAAAATATATAGCATTATATTTATATATCAGAAAAGAAGAAATGTTGAAAACCAGTAATTTGAGCATTTGACTCAAATTAAAGAGGAAAAAATTCAGAAATGTAAATACAAAAAGAGTAGAAGAAAAATAAGCTGAGGGCAGAAACATGAGGGTACTTCAAAAAAGTCATGCAAAGATTCATATTATCTTTTAACTCCATTTTTCCACGAGCTTTTCAAAGTACCCTCATACTATAGAGAGGACTAAGAAAGAAAAAAGTTGGTTCTGTGCAAAGTCTTATATAGTTGACAAATCCTTGTCTGATTGAGAAGTTTGACCATGAGAGACAAATGCAGCAAATAAGCAATATCAGGAGTGAAAAAGGTACCATAAGTACAGATTCTATAGATATTAAAAAGAAAATAAGTGTATATTATGAACAACTTTAAGACAAAAGTTTTGAAATTATGGGTTAAGTAAAAAAAAAAAATTCCCAGAAAATCAAAAAAGCTCTTCAAAATGGAAACAAGAAGAAATAAAAAACTGAATTATTTATTTAAAGAGATTAAATTCATAATTAACACCACCATACACACATGAATTTGAACATGATCCAATGATTCCACTCCTAGAATTGTAAAAATCAGCAATAGATTTACATACCCTGAAAGATATGTACAACAGTGTTCATAGCAGCATTGTTCGTGATAGCTCCAGACTAGAAAAATGCTAATGTCTACCAGCAGTCAAAAGGTTAAATAAATTGTGGCATACTACAGAATATTACTGTATGATGAAATATTTTACAGAAACGAAATTAATAAAAACAACAGCTACCACAATCATGTGGCTGAATCTCACCAAAAAAAAGGTTAAGTTTGAGTGAAAGAATTGCACACAAAGACGTGCACATTGAATGACTGAATTGGTAAAAAGTTTTTGAAAACATGAAATTTATAACAGTCAGGTTGTTTATGCATATTCATCAGTTGTGTTGTACTTGGGAAAATCAAGCTGGAGAGTTTAAGCTTAAATAAAAGTTGTTATTAAACCAAATAATAAATTCACACCATACAATCATTGAAAGAAAGGGCAACTTTTTTCTAGCTCACTCAATTCGTTTTCTAGTCACTCCTCTCCTGGGTGGGTATAAATGGATTTTAATGAAATCAGCACTTTTTTATTAGGCATTAGAGAATATCATATTAATCAACATGGATAAGATGAAATTTATAAAGCTGGAGTACAAATTCGTTTGATATCTTTTCTGAACTTTTTCAGAAACTGAATCACAGATAAATGTGACAAAATCTACACATTTCTTATTAAGGTCTGAATTTAATAATTTTGAACAGGGCATTCCTATGTCTATCTACACATAATAAGCATTATTGAACAAATTTAAAAGCTCTTATGTTTAATCACTGTCACAGTAAGTTCTCCAAAATGTAATTTCCATATTTACAGGAAGGCACATGAAGAAAGACCAGCAACAAACCCCCCTTACTACAAGTGACATGGTGAGACTTTATCCACATCAAATCAATGGCAATGATACTGCCGTGAATTTTACTGAGCCTATCAAAGAGCAAAGATCTCCAATAGTATCTCTACGGCCCATTAAAAGCATCTTTCATGAAAATACGTTTTAAAAGAAGTCAAACATCTTTAAATGTCCTGAAAAGACAAACACATAAAGCCTTTGTCTATAGACTTAAAGTGCATTTTATTTGACTATGCAGCTGCATTTTGTAGCTGGTAAACAGATAAAGCATCTTAAGAATAACTGGTTATTTGTTCTTCCAACAATGTTTTTTGTTTTACCAAATGTATTAGCTAGAACACTGATTTTATGTAGAGAAAGCTTACACAAAAAGAAGTTTTGTCTAAAGGCTATAGAGCTGTCTCTCAGAACCTGAAGACTATCAAGGTTGGAAGGGGAAGTAGCTAAGCCTCAGTAACACACACATGTGATACTAAATATTGCTGGAGACACAGAAACAGGCTCTAACCTGTGCTTCTTTGCACATCTTTTTATTTTACTTCTTTCTACAGACTGACTTCGCTGCACACTATTCCATTTGGCAGACAATATCTGTTTGAAAATATAACTGAGATTACCACAGTTAAGGTTATACAAAAATACTGACTTTCTCTTTCTCTCTTTCTCATTCTCTCTGTATATGTATATGCACGTGTCTGTGTATATATACACTTATCTGTGCATGCGTGTATATATTACACGCATTCGCTATGGGAAAGAAAAGTTAACTGGCCTTGCATGGGTCAAGTGCACAATTTTGGACAAAGTATCCATGATTAGAAGAGTAGGGTGACTTAGTAAAAGCATAGCTTCTGTGGGCCGCCTCCAATCCTGTGAGCCTACATGGTGTCACTTTACCTAAAAGACAAAATGAAAAGTTGAAAAGTCTAAACAAAAATGCCAGTAATGTCTATTTTATTAAGTCAAGGACAAAAGCTTTTCTAAAAAAGAAAACTCTACATACTTAGGAATATTAGTGTTGACATTCAACACAGTTTAATTACTCAAAAGAATTATTTATAATACTGTATTTATTTACCTGAAAATGGCACATTATTTGTCTTCTATCATCTTACAGATGATCTTTGGGTTGGGACCAATTCAGAAAGATTTCCAATCTAAAATAATATATTTTTTATTGTCCTAAAAAAGAATTAAGTAGCAATTATAATGTGAAACATGTATTTTTAAACCTATAAGTTTTACCCACTGATATCCTATATTAGTCTATTTTCTGTTGCTTATAACAAAATACCTGAAACTGGATAATTTATGAAGAAATAAAATTTATTTCTTATGGTTTCAGAGCCTGGGAAGTCCAATGTCCAAGAAACACATCTGATGAAGGTCTTCTTCTTAGTGGTGACTCTGTACAGCAACTCAGGGCAACTCATGGCAAGAGAATGGTAAGAGCAAGAGCTCTCTCATGTGCTCCTTACAAAGCCACTAGTCCACACCCATGATAACTCATTACTCCATAAACGGATTAATCCATGCATGAGGGCACATCCTCATGATCCAATCACCTCTCAATGGCCAGACCGTTCAAATGTTGTAATCAGATTTCACACACTCTTAACATTGTTACAGTGAAGATCAAGTTTCTAACACATGAAATTTTGTGGGATACATTAGACCCATTGCAATGTCATGTCCAACTTAAATAAATTGTATTTTTTTTCATAAAGTCAAAATTTAATTTCTGCACAATCCAGGAATTTGAATAATTCAGGAGTTGGTTTTATTTTTGTAAAATCTTATCTAATTATTTAGGACTGTGCTATAATGCCTTCATTCCTTCAAGGATGGCAAAAAGAGACTGAAAAATGGAAGTAGGAACAAAAACAAATGTACAATTGTAACAGAAATAATGATAAAGTATTAAATTGAAAGTAGATATTAATATCAATAATTTAATAGTTAATTAGCCAAAACTGTTAGACATATTTGTCTTATAATTTCAACCTACAGGTTGAAGAATCCATTATTTAAATACATAATAAACTTTGTATTGTTTATTGTAATAAAATCAAATATTTATTCAAACATTCACAGTTTGCATGAGTGTGATTAATTGAATATAGTAAAAGATTATTAGAGAGGAGATTTGGAATGCAATGAGAGAAGGGACCTCATGTATGGTGGGTTTTTAATCACATCTATTGATTAGATAAATAGACACAGAGTGTCACAGAGTCCAGGTGAGTAAATATATTAAGACAAATGGTCTCACTTTGAGAAATTTAAGCTTTGAGTTTATATTGCAACCAACAATTTTCTATTCTTGGATCTATTGAAAGGATCCAGAATCTAGCAGTCTGTCAGTTAATTTTATCTTCTCTTAAAAATCAAATAATTTTGCAATATTCTGTTCTTTCATACCTATATGTGTATATTTGAATGGAATATTTAATATATGTGTATGTATATAATAAAGACCTTTTATTAATTGAGAAGAAATATATGTAAATCTACACTTATATATTATATTTATATATAAATCTACTATATTATATTATATTATATTTATAAATATAAGTTTATAGTAATTTATCTTTACATATGATTTATATAGAACTTCATAGATCATTTGATAATGCTTTAGAGACACATCTCTTATGGTTTAACAAAGGACTTATTTCAACTCAAAACATTTAAATGGTGAATAGAATATGGTTCATTACCATTATTTCTTTTCCACCAATTTATGAAGCTAAAGAAATTTCTAGAAACATAGATGATAAAAAGATGGATGATTGGCAGATGAATGGACAAATGGATAAATGGATTCAATGGACTCGCACTGTTCAAAAGTGTTTTGTCTTAGCTAAAAGAAGAAAAAAAAATAATACAAAGAAACATTTTTATTTCTTAAAGAAGTAATTGAAAATATGTGTAAAAGAAGTTTATTTTAATGATATGTGATATATAATCTCCAATACAAAAAGCAGGGCTAATTAAGCAATGTTTTTTGACATAACGTAGCAGATTGCTCCCTCCTGGTTGTTACTGTTTTCTCATTGTTTACTGTTTTCTGATTCCTAGTATAACTAAGGAACTAAATTTCTAATTACATTTAACTTTAATTAATGCAAATTCAAACAGCCAATCATTGTTATTTGAATAATTACAGTACTAAATAGTGCAAGACCAGGTTATCCATATTCTGTCCCAAAACAAATTGCAATAGTCTGTCAGGAAAGGTGCCACATTATGCCTGGAAAGATGTGTAGGATTGGCTTCTTGCTTCCTCTCCAATATTAGATCTCTTCTTTAATCTGTTTTCTTCTCCTGGCATTATTCCTTAATGAAAAAAAATGAATTATGTATACAAATTTCCAACAGCTTAAATGACAGAAGTTATTTAAAACATGTTACTGGGCTTCCTGAAATGGATTCTAACCTTTACATTTAGAGAACAAGCTTAGAGTTTGCATTTGCAAAGATTTCCTAGGATGTTATTAACATTAACTATTTGAGATATGCTCTGCACAGTATTTAATAAAATTGACTTTTCTCCTATTTGCAGCAAGGAAAAATAGGCTTTAACTGCAGTATAAATGAAAAAGCAGGTCTCACTCCTGTGTCCTGTGATCTCACCTCTCAGAAATAAACAATTCTCGTAGTTTAGTGTTTTAGTCCGTTTAGTGTTGCTATAACAGAAATACCTGAGACTGGGTAATTTATAAGGAAAAGAGGTTTATTTGTGTACGATTCTGGGACAGCTGCATCTGGCACGGCCCCGGGCTGCTTCTATTCGTGGTGGAAAGTGGCAGGCAGCCAGCGGGTACAAACAGATCACATGGGGAGAGGAAGCAAGAGGAGAGAGAGAAAGAGGGAGGAGAGAGAGAGAGAGAAAGAGGGAGAAAGAAGGAGGAAAGGGACGGAGGGAGGGAGGGAGGAGGTGCCAGGGTCTTTTTAAGCAACAAGCTCTCTCACAGGAACTAATAGAGCGAGAACTCACTCATTGCTCCCCCCTCCCCCAGGGAGAGCCTTAATCCATTCATGAGGGATCCACCCCCATGACTCAATCAGTCTCCAATACTGCCACATTGGAGATCAAATTTCCACATGAGTTTTGGAGGGGACAACACATCCAAACTCCATCATTTAGTTTATTAATTCTCTCAGTGAGAGTCTCTCTCTCAACCTACCCCGCGTGATACTGTGAGACAGAACCAACCACAAATGGCCTCTACTTCTCAAATGTCGCTTGGTCTAATACCGAGGTTTAGCAGTTGCTGCCACAGAGGCTAAACAGGTGAAAAGTAGCACCATTTAATTCTCTGCTCCTGAATCTGCTTCTCCACCATGGCACCTGCTTTCTGCTCACCCTGCCCACTGTTGCTCAGCCTACAGATTCACCAGACTTATCTGGGGTATGAGAGAATTTAAGTACCCAAACAGCATATGGGCAAAGCGAATCTCGCCATTGTTGTGCATTCTTCATTCACCTGGTATTTGGTATTTGGAAGTTAATGTACAGCACAATAGTTCATTGCACAGGCTATGGAGTCAGACAGAAGTGGCCTTGGATCTCAGTTCAGATATTTACTATGACCTTGGGCAAGTTATTTAATCTCTGTGTCTAAGTTTTCCCATCTGTAAAATGTGGATATTAAAACCTGCCTGCCTCAGAGGATAATTAGGACAATTTAAATAATACATATAAATTTGTCACCCGGTTCCTGCCATAGAGTCTCCAAATGACAGTTATTACAGTATTTAAAACGACAAATTGATAAGTATATGTGTAACTTAATAACCATCACCTTAGAAATTGTTCATTATCTAGTTGTATTTCCCTTCTTAATTTCCAGTGTTGAATTTTGTTCTTTAAAATTGTAAGCCATTTGAGAGGGGGTATTTAACATGTCAGCTATTTAATTTTGAAAAATGGATATTACCCTTACAAAACCATCTGGTCTAGCACAGAGAACTTAGAATGTTGTCATCAAATATCAAGAAGATGTAAGACTTAAAGAACTTTACATGTTATATTCAATTACCAGATTTTTTTTTACAAATAGAAGGTGTATACATTTAAGGTGTACAACTTGATGTTTTGATATATAATGTATACATTGTGAAATGGTCACCAGAATCAAGCTAGTTAATATATCCATCACCTCTGAACCTCTGATACCATTTTCTTCTTTCTCTCTTTTTTTTTTAGTTCATGATGAGTACACTTTAGATTTTCCCTCTCAGCACATTTCAAGTATACAATACAATGTTAATTGTAGTCACCATATTGTATATTAGATCTCCAGAACTCATTCATCTTGCATAGCTGTGCAATAATTATTATCAAAAAGACAAAAGATAACAAGTGCTGGTGAGGATGTGGAGAAAAGGGAACCTGTGTAAACTGTTGATGGGAATGTAAATTGTTACAGCCATTATGAAAAACAGTATGGATATTCCCCCCAAAATTCAAAAGATAACTAAAATATGATCCAGTAATCCCTATCTAAAGGAAATAAAATCTGGATCTCAGAGAGAGATCTGCACCCCTTGTTTATCACAGCATAATTCACATTAGCCAAGATATGGAAACAACCTAAACGTCCATCAACAAATAAATAAACAAATGTATATGTATGTGTGTGTGTTTGTGTGTGTATATACACATTCCCAATAGAATATTATTTAGCCTGTAAAAAGAATGAAATCCTGTCATCTGCAACAACATGGAAAAATCTTGAGAACACTGTACTAAATGAAATAAGCCAGACACAGAAAGACAAATACTGCATGATCTCACTTATACATGGAATCTAAAATATTCAAATACTCATGGAAGCCAAGAGTAGAATGGTGGTTTCCAGAAGTGTTGGGGAGAGGTAATGGGGAGATTTTGGTCAAAGGATACCAAGTTTTGGTTATGCAAGATGTAAGCCATTTTAAAACAGAAATGGTTGTGAGTGGACAGTGTTGATGAAATGAATCCACCCATTTTATACTCATGGCTTATAATGTGCTGCATGTGATGAATGTGAAAGACTTAGCAGTGGCAGACAGGTGCTGTGCATGGGTAGCCATGAAGATGTACAAGAAGTTTCTAGGCTTCTGTGAATTGTCTGCTTTGGTGATGCAGCCAGCTGAGGTCTTCAGGGATAATTTCATGGAATACCTGTAATTCCTGGTTTTCTCAATTCTAGCAGCAGCTACTTTGACCTTTGTTTCCCCACATTTCAATTGTTATGTAAACCTCTGATTTCTTACATTAAATCCCTTCCTTCTCGAGATACTTACAGCACTTTCTGTTTCCCTCACTGAATCCTAATTGAAGCAACACCCCAAGCTTAACATCTCCACAAGCACGCTAATTCTTTTTCCTTCAAATGTACCACTACTTCCAGGATTTCCTTTACTGATGAAGTACTGACATTCATTAGTCGTTAGAGTAATCTTTTACTCCTTTCTTTTTGGAATCACTGACCAAGTACACAATATTGATGTGTCTTCAATCAAATATCTTCTTCCTAGTCCCATACCCACTGCCTCACCATGGACTCTTAATATCCCTTACTAATGTTATTCCCATCGTCTCCTATGAGTCCTTGCTTAGCCTCCATTGTGACCCCTCCAAAGCACCCAGGTGATCTTTATATAATGCAATCTGATCCTGCCACTCCTTTGTTTGGAGGTCTGCAGTGATTGCTTTGTTTATATTCTAAAGCCAAACTCCTAACCACAGCACACAAAACTATTTATGTTTTAGTCCTGGCTTTCTTTCCAGCCTCATCTCTCACCATGACTTCTCTTCTCGCACTACTTTCCAGCCTTGAAAAACTGCCTAGAGATCCTCCAACATCCCGTGCTACTTTTGAATACAAGCAAAAGAAATCCACTCAAAACATATTGAGCCAAAATTGAAGGAAATGATTGTGATAAAGATATCAATAGCTCATAGATTCTGATATGGGTTAGAAGTATAAATCATGCCACAGAAAGTGAAACTAAATTAGAAAGGCTTTATTAAGTTGCATATTAACACATGGTCACTAATTTCTGCCTCCCTAAGTCTGCTCCATTCTCTTAATTTTCTTAATGTGATTTCTCTGCTCAGCTTATCTTGAACATAGAACAACATGCCCACCATTCAGAGCTCTATACAAAGTCCTCTCAGCTTCAAATATAGTTTAAATTTGTTTGTCCCCTAAAGCTATGTCAAAATCTGACCCCCAATGTGGCAGCATCAGGAAGCACTTGGGTCATGAGAGGAAATCCTTCATGAATAATGCCCTCCCTTGGGGGAAGGGGACAGTAAGCTGTAGCAGGAATGGACCAATTAAAAGGACCCTGGCACATCATTTCTCTCTCTCTCTCTCTCTTGCTTCTTCTTGCCATGTGATCTGCTCACACCCACCGGCTGTCTTGCTATTCTCTGCCATGAGTAGAAGCAGCCTGAGGCCCATGCGAGATGCAGGTGGCCCAGAATCATGAGCCAAATAAACCTCTTTTCTTTATAAATTCCCATTCTCAGGTATTCTGTTATGGCAACACACAAAAAGAAGGCTGAGACAGAGCCCCATTTCCAATGGATTATTTGGTTCCATGTCATTGAGATAAAAATCAATTCATCACCACTTGGAAAAGCCTGAGATCAACAGTCAGATCATGTGTTTATTTTTTTCCATCATTTCTCCTAAATTCAACAAGAAGTATCTTCCTTTATACGAAAACAACTGAGCATTATTTCCCTGAGTGGGAGTGCTGAGGTTGGGGGAACTTAAGCAGTTTAAGGCAGAAGTGATAGGTGGGCAGGGCAGGCACATTGACTAACGTATCCAGTACATACTTGAAGCCTCTGTACTTCTGCCTGGAATATGCTTTTATCCCACTCATCTGCTGGTGATAACTACCCATATTTTAAATTACTATTTGCTTCTTGAGGACAGGGATTTTGTCTTGCTTGTTGCTATATCTTCAGCTTGGAAAATACTAGCAACTTATAAACAGTTGTTGAATTAATGAAGAAACGTACTCTCGTCACTTCCCTTTAAGGTCTTGTCTGTCCCTGCCAAAAAAATGGCCACTCCTTCCCTTACATCCCATTATAATACCCTCTGCCTATACTTTTATTAGAAACTAAAATACTGATGTACTTATGTGATTCCATCACTTTACTAGGCTATGAGCTCTTTGAGAAAACATCATGATTTATTCATTTCTAACAGCATTCCTAATCTAATGTAGATGCTGAAAAATATCTTTTGAATAAATGACTGAATAAATGGGAAACATTAACAAACCCTCACACTCATTATGTCTTTTTTGATTTCTCTTTTTTAAGAGCACTATTTTATGTAAGGTTATGTGGTTCACCAGGAAGCAGAAATTAGTAAAGCTGCACAAACCTTTTCACTACAAAGAACATGCTTTACACCTGTAAGTAAAAGCATTTTCAAGCCATCGGTGTTCCTAGGTTTGTTGGCCTTTCACTGGAGAAAATGGTCTTTAGCACACCCACTCTCTGAAGCACACTTGGGGAAATTTGCTAGAAAGTTCTGACATAGAATTTGGCCTGATTTGTCCCAATGATACAATTGTAAAACAAGTCTCTGTGGAATACACTAACTGGCTCTGTTTTAATGTTCCTCTTCACAATATACATAATTATTTTGCTTGGAGATTGTCTAAAGGGTGTCCTATGCCAGAAATAAGCAGATGTATTGTTCTTTCATTTCCTTAATGAACTCTGCTATACTTTGTCTTTTCCAGTAAATTGCAAGCAAGTCACAGTTTGAAAAATAATTCTACAAGAAAGCAATTTCCCAAGCATGGAAATGGTAAATGTTGACTTCAGTGGATGACCATCTGTCAGGATTAATTCCTATTAGGGATTTCTTCTTAACGATTGTTTCTATAGCCAATGAAAAGCAGAATTTTCTAACTTTGAATAGAAGAAAATTCTCTGTGTATTTATCAACTTGTTTTCAAATGAACTAATTTTCTCTGAGATATAAATATTTGCATTTTTTAAGAAATTTTTCTATATAATAAAATAGAAAGTGAATTTCTCTAAATTCCTATTGTCTGCAAATAACCCTAACGAACATTACATCTTTTTTTCAATAATGTCTTTTAATTTAATGTAGCATTGCCTAACATTTTTAGGTTTGCCAAATGTTATTAGGCTTGCATGAAAGTTTTAAATAAATTTGGTTGAGTAAACCAAAAGTAGTAGTAATGAAAATTATCAAAACAGGTATGACTAATTTGCCTGTGTTGATGGAGGGTCATCTTAAACACTCAGTGTAGGCAAAAGTTCTGTACAATACCCTTGAATAATTACAATGACAGCATTCTAACTCTCACTTGTTTGTTTTGTCTCTTCCATTCTCATATGATAGTGAAGTGGCTAATTGCTCTCCAAGTAGCCTATTAGGTCCACAGTCAATTAACTGCAATAATTATCTGTAGGAATTTTCTTTACAATTAGAAAATTTCAGGCTTCACAAATTAAATTTGCCTCATCTTTTGAGGTGTGCAAGTATATTATATTCAGTAATCATACACTATTATTTATGATGAGTTGACTCTATTGTGATTATCATCTTGGGCCATGGCAGCACGATAGGAGTCCGTTTGGGAACAATTTGCTTAAACTTTTCTTTGTAACAACAGTCACATTCAGCACATTTTTCTTTGGAAATGGGTGTATACTTATAAATGACAATATAAAACTGAGGGTGAATACAATGAATACCCTGAAACAGATAATAAAAGCAGAATTCAGCTGCTCCTTTTACATTTCAAGGGAATCCTAGAGAGAATTATTGTGGTTGAAGCAATGTCCCACCACTACCTCTAGCAACCTCCTCCCCACCATGCAATCCCCTCAACAAGACACACTGGTAAAAGGCCATTTCTAAAGCTGAGATTCCCTCACTCACCACCCTGGTCCACCAAATTTGGGTCACTTAAACAGCGTGAAAGAGTGAGGTTTCCATTACTAATCACCTAATCATAGGCAAGTATCTCAGGTTCGGTCTAATTTGTTGAGGGCTGTATGAAAAAAAAAAGCTTCAAAAGAGATAGTTAAGGTCACAGGAAAAAGAGTCATCCAGTAGGAGACAGTTTGCCTCACCTTTCTGGATAGAATAATAATCTCAGTGAGTAGGCAAATCTGTTGCTGGCTAAAATGATAGAGATGTGAAAGACAGTAATAGAACAGGAGGGAAGAATGGGGTGTGGGGGAATCTAACGATAAATTGTGTTATCATTTAGTGTCTTTAGAGAGGAAATTGTCCTCTCAGATCCCCAACACCCAACAACTACCCATTGATTTACTAAATTTAGTGAAAAATCCCTGAAAAAAAAACTGAAAAAAATGGCGAGATACTTGAACTTTATTTTAGTTAATGAATAATTTTTTAAAAAAAACAAACATGTTTTATGCTTTCTTATTTCATGCTATTTGAGGAGAAAGATTTTACTAATAAATGACACAAATTTAGCCAAAAATGATAAATTAAGCAATTTAACAAGTCACATGGACATTCATTGCCCTGAAATCTTAGTTTAAAACTTTTTTTACATTCTTCATCAATAGCCTATTGATAATCCTTGGATGGATATAGGTTGAATTATGCCCTAGATTAACAGTATTGGAATCACAGGATAAGTTTAAAGAATTTGAAATAGGAAGATATGTAAATGGCCAACAAACCATAAAAATGTATCCAATTCCATTAGGCATTAGGAAAACGCAAATCAAAACCATAGAACTACCCATACACTAGCATGGCTATAATAAAAAATATATTTTTTAATGGAAAATAACAAGTACTGGTGAGAATGTAAAAAGTTAGTTCTGTAATACATGTCTGATGGGTATGTAAAATGGTTCAGCCACTGTGGGAAACAGTTTGACGATTCCTCACTAAGTTAAACATAGAATTACCGTATGACCTAGCAATTCCACTCCTAGACACGTATCCAAAAGAATCACAAACAGGTGTCTAAACAAATACTTCTCTACAAATGTTCATTGCAGCATTATTCACAATAGCCAAAAAGAGGAAACAACTGAAAAGTTCATCAACTGATAAATGGATAAATAAAATGCAGTATAGCCAAACAACGAAATACATTTATCCACTAAAAGAATGTAGTACTGGTACATGCCACCACATGAACAAACCTTGAAAACATTATACTAAGTGAAACAGGCTAGACACAAAGGCCACATATTGCATGATCTCGCATATATGAAACATCCAGAATAGGTTGATCCATAGAGATGAAAAGCAGATTAGTGGTGGTAGGGATTGGGTAGGGGAGGAGTAGAAAGTGAGTGCTTAATGGGTCCAGGGTTTCATTTTGGGGTGTTGAAAATGTTCTGAAACTACATAGAAGTGATAGTTGGACAATGTTGTGAATTTACTGTATGCCACTGAATTGCACATTTTAAAGTGGTTGAAATGAGAATGTTATGTATACTCTACTACAAAAAAAGGCCTAGAAAAGGGAATGGAATTGAGGAAAATAGTTGCCTTCGAATGCAGGTAAATGTCTCTAAAAAAAAAATCCCATTTTTTTTTTCTTGCCATCAATAGTACTTGCTAAAAACATTCTGCCTTGGAAACTTTCTGATGCTTCTCTTTGTAAATTCCAGGGTCGCACTTCTCATGGTGACTTTTCAACCTCCAAATTAAGTGCTTGAGTCAATGCTACTCATGCTAGCTTTATGATGCTTGATTGATGCATTCTTTTTCATAGTTGTCAGTGATATTTGTTATAAAAGAGGGAGTTTTTCAAATACTTATTTTCATTTTAATTTACTCTCAAAAAATACAGGCTTTGAATTGTTAAAAATTATAATTTCTTTATTATAATATAATAGAGGACTGAAAATGGTGATCTCCATAATTCTCTACTCTTGACTCCCATTCACCCTCTTTCAGAGACTAAATGTTACAAGTAAAGTTTTTAGTTATGGTTTTGTGCCTTAGATAATAATAATAATAATCTCATATATGACATTTAATGTCAATCTTAGCCCCAGATGTATTCAATAATCATCTTCAAAAAAACAGATGTGCACATCACACTCATTGTAAAATTGTTACTCAACCAAAGGAAAGAAATAACCAAAAAACATTCTATTGATATTTGTAGATATATTGGTCATTTTAAATGAATTAATTTGTGCTGGATAATATGTCATGCCAGACCACAGTGACTTGTAGTCCCAAGATGCCAAGATGCTTGTATTTAGAGCCTAAGTTGTATTGTTAGTCCAATGAGAGAGGTGACCCATCATTACAGAATCATAGTGAAAGACAAACTAAACACACAGCCCTCACAATATGGATACCAATATGAGTATTTGCACAGCAGATTAAAGCTGAACCATTCATAGAAGTTCAGACAAAAGGAAGAAAGTGAAAGGGAAAGAAATTTTTCCTGCTGCCTCATAAAACATACCGTCTAACTTGCTAACTACCTTGATTTGATCACTATATATTGTATACGTGTATTGAAATATAATTTTGTGCCCCATTTAAAAAATACCATCTAGCTTTTCAAACCATACAATTCAAAAAAATTTTTAAAAACACCACACAATTCAGATGGTTCGCACTACACAGGAAAGAACAGTATTTACAATATGGCCTCTAAATAAGTGTCACAAGATAGCTACAATAAAGAAAAATGAAGAACTAACTCTGATAGTACAAAAATGAAAGTCTGGAAGATAAGTTTGGGACAGAAGGATTTGAGAAAGTGGGATTAGACTTCAGCTTTAAGGTATGGATAAGAATAGACCTTGTCAAGTGAGTCAGGCATCATACACTAACATCTAGGTGTCAGAATGAAAACAGTGTGTAAGAACAATACTAAAGAGTGAAGTTTGACTTAACTCAGGAGGTCATGCTGGGCTACAGCAAAAGATAATAAAATGAGACATGCAGATGAGGCCAGAGTATAAAGGTCCTTAGATGCTCAGGAGGACTTTGGACTTAAATAAAGAAATAGAGAAATGATGATTTTCTTTGAGCCTTCCTGCTGCTGCAATTATTACACTGGGAAGACAGCTTGGTTTCAATATGCAGTGTGATTGAGAGAAAATTCTCGAGTCAAGGAAACCATCTGGATGTTGCTGGAATAATTAACTGTGCAATGATGAAGACTAAAACTAGGGAAAAGATGTGGAAGTAAAGAAGGTACAGATTCAAGAGCCATCTCAGACAAACAGTAGGATATTCTGACAGCAGATGAGAGGAAGAGAAGGCAGCAGAGGTGTCTAGCATGGATTCCTCTCACAGGAATGAATGCGGCGGGGATAAGTGGGGTCATTTTTGCTGATGTTAAGCTTGAGGCAATATTAGGGCATCTAATTAGATAGCATGTCAGGAAAAAATATTACCTTCCACACAAGCTCAATATGTTTCAAAGGTAAAACAAAATAATACGCATGAACATATTTTCCAGGTTAACAACATATTTTACAGGTTTCATAATTATAGCTTGTGTATAAAAGATGTCTCCATTGTTATTTCTATTATTAACAATTACAATATTGCCAAGGTTTAGATTTGAGGAAGCTAAAGGCTAGATAAAACGAGTGAGTGTCCCCTTGGTATAAAGTTAAAACCTAAAGTGTACATAAGTTTACTTGGTAATGTGGCTTGACAAAGAGTTATAGGCTCATAATGTCCAGACAAAATTCTGAAATCTCAACAGGGGGTTTAGATTTATATACCAGGGTAAAGATTGTGTTTCATTGTCACAGAAGATGAATTTGATGGCAATCAAATTTAATATTTTGTCATAATGGGCAAGTCAATATATGTCAACTTTTTAACTATTACTGCTATAACACACACACACATGCACACAAAGAAAAATAATTAGGTGGTCAACAATGTGATTGTGTGCCACCATATTTTCAATCAGCTTTATAAAACTAAAATAATGATTTTATTAAGAGTTTTTTTGTTTGTTTGTTTGTTTGTTGCTTGTTTATGTGAAGGGACCAGGCAGGGTAGTATGAGACATGCTTCTTTGCAAATACACCAGTATGTGATTAGAGAAAATTACTCTGTTGATTTACCTAGTAAAAGGGTACAGGAAGGTGATTATGCTTAGCTTTGATAAGTAAATTAAAACAACTAAATGCTATAGAGGCTGAGATAATGCCTTGGTGAATTAATGGCTAAGAAAATCAATAGGCTACAACTTTCTTGTTGGTAACAAGATTTAATTTAAATCTTACAGCAGAACAAAGTTGTTTTGCACAGAATTCCTCTCAGAAATAGATTTGTCTCCCTGAAAAACCATTAGTTTCAGACCTGTCTTTTCTTATTAACAATCATAAACGGATGCCTATTCTAATTACTACAGTTTTAGAGTACACAACCTAGTCGCAGAAATGAAAAATTATGTTGCACACATACAAAAACTGTAAACGTCTTTTCAGTCTGTAATATATTCAGTAATGAGCATGTATTATCTTTAGGATGGAAATGGACATAAATACCATTACCGATGACAAAATGATTTCATCACAATTCAAAAATGCAGTAAAACTTAGATGAATTAGGTATTCTATAGCAAGCCAGAGAAATACAGTGCTGATGTAAAGATAGTGAACATATAAGAAAGAAAATTCTAGGGACGCTTTATATACTAAGTAAGATAGCATCATCATAAGTTGTAAGAAGTTTGACTTTTGCACAAACTCTTAATCATTTGTTAATTTGCTTGCCCTGCATAGAATTCTTTTTCTCCTTTTTTCTCATCAAATGTCATGATCGTGTGTGTCTGTGTGTGTGTGTGTGTGTGTGTGTGTGTGTGTGTGTGTGTGTGAGGGTTCTCAAAAACAATACTGAAATGTACAATTTCCTCTTCTCAACCAGCTCAGCATGCTGCTCTATTTAGCAGCCCTAAGTATCTGCAGAGGGCAAATCATTTCAAGCTAGAACTGAATGACATAATTGACAAAGTGAGTATTAGCAGTTATTGATCTTCTGTAAAAAATAGGAACAAAACATAAAGAAAGAGATTATACAGAAAGTACCAAACTGCAGTGCTTTATTGAAATAGTAAACCCTATCCTACTTGCATATATTTACCAACACATCTTAAACACTTAAAGATCCAATGCCTATCCTACTCGGCTTAGCGTTTTACTCATCTTTAAACAATGTGAAGTGGTGGTCTTGATTTGTTTGTGTTTCTAATAATATCTGAATAGAATGCAAGCCCTTTGAGGTCAGGGAGTTGTCTCACTTGTTCTCCATTATAAAACCAGCACTTATAAAGGTGCCTGGTGCTTGAGCAATTAAAATCAAATGAATGCCTATATACATACTTGTTGAATTTGATAAAACTAGAGGATATTTCTTAAAATTGAGAACATGTCCTAATTTCCTGTGTTCCACTAACATTGCATTTTATCTCTGATTATCCACTGGCTGAATTACATCAAAGAAAAAATATCAGATGAGACTAGCTCATAACTAAAAACAAAAAAAAGAAAACAATCTAGGTAGTCAACAGTTTATATAAATCTTTCTTTTAAAAAAACAGCTGATCTCTGGAGCTTGCTCTCATCTCCAGAAATACAGGGGGACGCCTTGAAGAGGTTAAAAAAAAAAAAAAAAAAAT
The DNA here is from genome assembly GCF_027409185.1 of Cynocephalus volans. Taxonomy (NCBI): domain Eukaryota; kingdom Metazoa; phylum Chordata; class Mammalia; order Dermoptera; family Cynocephalidae; genus Cynocephalus; species Cynocephalus volans. Next base: position 106,868,738 of record NC_084461.1, read on the forward strand.
GCAATAGACACTTGGTAAAAATAACAAGGAAGACTTTATTCAAGACAATTGCAATAGTGTAGAGAGCTTGAACTCAACTCTTTGCTGAAACAAAAGGCAGGGGGATTTTTAAATACTGTGAACCGCCGAACAAGTACTAGATAACATTAGGAGGCAAGGTTTGCCAATATGATTAGGCCATCTGTATTTGCTAATTGGCTCCTACCCTCCTACAGAGACTGAAAGACAGGGTCCTGTCTTTCTTGATGATTATAATTCAGAGAGATGGCTCCCACGCTCCCATGTCCTTGAGAAATACATTCCAGGGCTGTAAAACTGGCAAGAAGCTGGGAGATTTAGGAGTCAAAGAGGCAGAGAAAAAATTCACAATAGAAAGTTTTCTTAGGTAAATGCTTAAGAACAGGGAGGTCAGAAGCCTACATTCAAGAAGCCTGTTTAAAATTTAGTGGAGCTGAAGGGAAAGTTACTGCTATATCGGCCAATACATTTAGAAAGACAGATTCAGAACAAAGATGTTGGAAAATAGATGCAAAGTGGAGGAACTGCTTGACAAGAACATGCTCCGTAGTTGTCCTCAGATACAAAAATGTCTTCCTCTAATTGCCTAAAATTCTCCATTTTGCTTCATTATATTTACTGAAGTTACAGCAATAAAAATTTATTTAAGCTATCCAGCACTCTTTCAAAATCCAAAAATTTTTACAATCAATATTTAAAAATAAGGAAAATGATAAATACTTCATCAGTATGAACAAGAAATAAAAAGTTAGTTTTCAAAATACTTGGTTAGAGGCAATAGAGAGAGTGGTTAAGAGCAGACTCCAGAGCCTTGTTTAAATTTTGACTTCACCCCCTATTAGCTAAGTGACCTTATGCAAGTTATTTACATTATATTTTTTGTTTCCTCATCTGTAGGAAAACATCTGTAGTAAATAGATGCACAGGCTTATTGTAATGTTTAAGTTAATTAACATTAGGTACTAAGAAGAGTACCTGACAGATAGTGTTAGCTATTTCTATTAGTATTTAAGAAATGTATGAATTTTCAAAATACCTTCCTAAAAGTAGATAAATGGAAACTATTCAAATGTATTTAAGTTGAATTCTGATTCCAAATGATTTGCTGTTTTGCATTTGCTCTTTGGAAGCAAGTCTTATTTTCCTTGTCATAAAGTTTCTAAAGTTACCCAGTCAAAACGAATTCTTAAGGAACTAAGTTGATCTTATTTCTTCTGGCATTGATACTAGATATTTTGGTTCTTTACCAAAAATTAACCAAAAACTAAACATGTATTACAACAGTATTTCCCACAGAAGCCCCAAATGTAACTGTGTGATCTTCAAATAAAACATACTTGTAACCAGATGAACTTTCGACAATTTATGGTTTAGAAAAATGTCTGTCTTCCTGTACTGCTTCTGCCAGAAGGTGAAGTAGTAAATTATTTTCCAGGCAAATAAATAATGTAGTACAGAAATACGATACATTACATTAAGTAGTGCAAATAATTACAATTAAAAATTACATGCAAGGGGGAAAAGGAGAAATTGGTAAAGGGACTCAAAAATCAACTACATTGTATATTGATAAATTAAAAAAAATTTTTTTTAAGTTACATGCAAACCTGATTCAAAAAATAAGTAAAAGATAGACTGTATAATTAAAAGTATTGTAAAAGTCCTCAGGTTGTGTAAATAAATATCAAGATAATAATTGAATATGCTGTTCATTAGACTATTTATGAGAGTTTAATTCCAACTTACTTTGCAAACAACATTTTATATTAAGAAAGACTATATGTATGTTTTACTTTGACTCAGGAACAAAAGAATTTTTTTGTTGTTGTTTGTTTGTTTTCCCTGGAACATTAGAAAAGATAATAGTTTCATCAAAGAACTGTTAGTTTTATTTGATTCTATTTACTTATTTAAACTCACTTTGCTAAATGATAAATAAATACATTTTCATTTGGATTGTGGATGTCTTTTGTATTTTGTTTTCCCAAAAAAGTGGTACTCATTTTCATAAGGCCCATGGAGGAATACTTTTCTTTTTCTTTATCGGAAACATTTGGAATTTATAATTATATATCAGCAATAGTTCTAATTTTTGGCTTAGAGAACCTAATTGAAACATGCTGATAACAGTGATTATGATAACAACAACAACAATGTAATATCAGACACAAGCTATAAAATTCAGCATGTGTAACATTTTTAAAGATATAAATGAGAAAGCCAACAGCATGAGCAACTAGTGAGAGACCACCCAAAATGATGAGTTAGAATATAAAAAAAAATAGAATTTACAGAAATAAAAATACATACAATGGATGAATTAAACAGAACAATAACTAATGAGAACATGAGTGAACTAGAAAACAACTTAGAGGAAATTAATAGAAAGCCAGAGAAGGAAGGGTGGGGGGAGAGAGAAAAGGAGGGAGATAGTGAAAGAGCAAGTAAAAGATGTGGAGACACTGAGAGGTCTAACATGCTTCTAATTGAAGTTTCAGAAGGACAGAAGACTATATTGAGGGATGTATAAGTCAAAGAGATAGTGGCAGAGGTTTTTTTAGAATAAGTAAAAAATAGAAATCTCCAGAATCAGAAAATACAATAAATCCCATTTAGGGTAAATAAAATAAAACTCACAGTATCTTCAAAGGGCTGAGGATATAAAAGTGAACATATTACATACACAGTGAAACAATCTTTTAAAAAAGGATACATATTGAAATAATTTGACCAACAGACCAACAGCTAAAGGATCTATTTGAAAGAGATGGAAGTTTATGCCAGAAAGAAGGTCTGAGAAGAAAACCATGATACGAATAGAAAATGGCAAATGTAAGCAGTAATCTAAATAAATATTTATAGAACACATAAAATAAAATAAAACTTCTATTTCCAGTAGTTCTAGATAGCGTAACTAACACTCCAACTGAAAACTATTGAAAATTCCAGAAAAAAATATATTTTATAGACTTAAAAAATACATCAGTGCACTGTGAAGGCTCTCAGAGGACAAAAATAAGTAAAGGGGGGGTCTGGACTCTTGAGCAGAAGTTAGTGAGCAATGGGCCAGATCCAAATCATGGCCAGTGTATTAATGTCTCTAGAGCTAAAAAGGTTTTTTACAGTTTTAAAGGATTATTTTTAAAAATCAAAAACAAACAAAAAAGAAATGGACAACCTGCAAGTATGTAATCTGCAAAACCTAAAATATTTACTATTTGGCCCTAGACAAAGATGATTGCCAAGCCCTGCTCCATAGAGTCCAGAACATAAGTGGAGGCCATAATTTGGCACTTCCCTTAAGGACAGTTGCCCAATTTAATACGTGGGACTTAATTTTTTGCAGTCTCCCAGGGCCTAGAGGTGAGTAGAAAAGTCCAGAGCCTACTCAGATTATAAAATCCTATTAGAACTCCCAACCCAAGAGATCATGACACAGAAACATCACCAGTGCACTGCAGGAAAAAGATCTTTCTTGAAAACTGTCACTGGCCGAAGGGAGGAAAAATCCCCTCTAAGAATTGGCAGCAGTAAGTTGGCTTGTAAGCTTGTATCCTGAATCCACATAACCTGAGAGATCTGGAAATCCTCAAGTTAAGAATTTAGTGTAAAGTAGCCCTGGTTGAAAAGGAGTATTTTCAAATGCCTGGCAGAAGCAAACATAAATCTCCTCTAAAGGGATCCAGTTTCATTTCATACATCAGAGAATTGCCACTGGTAAACTTCCAAGAAAAAATATTGCATGTATTTTAAAAACTCTAACACCCAGAGTTAATAAAGAAGGTAGCAACATCAGACTCTTAAGAGACTTAAAGTACTAGAATTATCATAAAGACTCATGGAGACTTAAAATATTGAAATTATCAAACAGAATATAAATTAAGTATGCTTACTATGTTTACTTGTAAATAAACAAAAGTATGAAAAATATTATAGAGCAAGAAGCTATAAAATAAGGCCCACCACCATAATGGTAACTGATCTCTGGAAGATACCTCAGGTACAGGTCTCTGCTAATGAACTTTGTTTCCACCTGCAGAATCTAGAGCTCCCAGTGTCCGAAGGGCTTCCTCCTGCCCCTGTTCCCTGACCTGTCCCCACAATCAGGCCCTTGACACTTCTTCACACTGTTTGACCCCTGCCTCAGCATCTGTAATGGATAGGAGGTGCTGGCATCCATTTCTTCCTGGCGTGTGTGAGGTTTCTTGTTTCCAGATGATATTACCTGCATATCTCTCAGCTCCTTCTAGGAAAACCATTAGATTTTCCAGAACAATAAAACCACTAGATATTCTGATTTGGTCTTTTTAGGGTTGGGTATGTGGGTTCTCTGTGTATTGCCCAGTAGTTACTGGAGTGGTCTTGTTGGGTGGTGAAAGCTCTACTTTTTCATCATGTTCGGCCCCAAATTCCTGCCCAACTTGAAACAAATGATATGGCTCTAGAACACAGAAATCCTTCACAATTCACTGTAGAAAAAAGAAATATCTTTATATATAAAAGAAGTAGAAAGGAATTACAAGGAATTGGGGGAAAGAGAAAATTCTAGACTGTTTTTACCTTACAATACACAGAACTGGGTTAGGAGTTTTATAAAAAATATTAGTTTTGAGGCTTCTACAGCTGCACTGGGCAACATCATTAAATCTGTTCCTAGCAGGGCCTGGACCAAAAACACTATACCCCTAAAATACATAGTCTCAGCCTTTTTCATGGGCCCTTCCCCTGCTTTTTCCCTGGGATGGCCCCACACGCAGATCACAACCTTGAGTATATTTAAATGACTAAAGAAACAGAAGAGCCATGATTTCATTATTTTTCTATCGCTAAATTAAACTCTTATTTAGCTTTACCTAGCATTTTACATTTCAAAAGATTTCTAAATTTGGCATTCACTTCCTCTATATAAGGAAAAATGTACAACTAATAGATAGCTAACACCGTAGATATCAACCATAAATGTATATAAACCAAGTGACCACGCATTCACAAATTGTGCTGTCCAAGAAAATCAACCCAGAACTGAAGGATTTAATGTTGTTTTCCTCTCTTAAATGTCTATTACTTTAAATACCAATATTATAAGTGGTTCTAAATGCCAACAAATGGATGTCTCTGTAATTAATGGCGAAAAAATACCTTTCATAATGTATTGGTGTAGCTATTTATGCTAATTTTCAATAATTGAGGAAGCGTGACTAATAAATCATGTTCTAAAATCTAAATATCATCTTTGTCCATACTTATTTTTTCTCACTATGTATTGGCAATAACACTTATATCACCAAAGAAGTCATTCAGCTATGCAGGTCCTTAAATATCACATTACAATAATGTAGCATAGTTTTGTTGCTGTTTTTCTTCTTTCTTTCTTAACATGAATCTCCAACTAGATATTTATGGCAGCAAAGTTATTATCTGAGGAAAATTCTTTATTATTAATATTATTATTTATTATTATTATTAACACATTCATTATTACAAATCATTAATTTTCTTTATGCCCTTTACCTGACCTGTCCCTCCCCAAACCCCCTGCCCCCCAATCTCTAGTAACTTTAGGTTTGTTCTCTCCTGAGAGTTTAATGAATTGTTGTGGTCTTTTCTTTCTCTCTCTCTCTCTCTCTCAATCTCTCTCACTTTTTTTCTTTCCTTCTTTCTTAGAAACCAGTTGTAAGAGAGAACATGTGGTATTTCTCTTTCCTAGTTTGGCTTATTTCTTGAAATAATTTCCTCCAAACTCATCCATGTTGCTGCAAATGGCAGAATTTCATTCTTTTATATGGCTGAGTGGTATTCCATTGTGTAGATATACCACATTTTCTTTATCCAGTCATCTGTCAATGGACACTTAGGTTGATTCCATAATTTTCTGGTGTAAATAGAGCTGCAATGAACATGGGCGTGCAGGTATCCCTTCAACATGATGATTTCCATTCCTTTGGATATATACCCAGGAGTGGAGTTGCTGGATCATATGGTAGCTCTATCTGCAGTTGTTTGAGAAACCTCCGTATTGTTTTCCATAATAGCTGTGCTAATTTACAGTCCCACTAACAGTGTAGAAGAATTGTTCATTATTGTTCCCCTTTCCCGGCATCCTTGCCAGCATTTGTTATTCTGAGGAGAATTCAACTCAGCAAAGACAGAGTTTATATTCTAAGAAATCAAATAAGGAAACACTTTTCACTTCACTTAGACATGTCAGGGATATACCATGTGCCCATCTTTGTAATAAGTGACTGCAATATAAGAAAAGGCCAGACTCCTTTCTTGTCCTTAAAGATATGGTAGTCTAGCAAAGTTACTGGAAGATAAATAAACAATTGAAATGGTAAATCAAGTAGATCATCTTTAATTGCTACACACACAGAGGAATGATACCAAGATCAGGTTTCCAGTCTTGAAGAATAGGTAGAAATAATGGTACCATAGGTGTGAGATGTCAGTGGGCTCAGGGGTGGTGAGTAACTTCAATGCCCGAGAGGGAAAAACTGGAAATGCTACTCAAAACAAAAGCATAGAGAGAAGCACTCCAGATGTGGTTTTAACTCTCCAGGACACAAACTTAAATGGTCCTAGATTTGGTCATAATACCCCCACATAAAAGCTTAGTCACTGTAGAATACCCAATTCAACTATCAGCTACCTTACAAAAGTATCATCTCTGTCTCTCACAATAGATAAAGAAAAGAGAATATATTACCACAGTTTCTTTTACCTTTACCAAGACTGGGTTATTAAAAATATGCTCCTCAGTTCTCTTTTTTATACTTATTATGAATAAGAATTATTCAGGCATACAAGATTGGGAAGGGCATTTGTGTCATTTGGGGTCCTTTAGGAAGCAAATGCCAACATGGAGTTAGAATTAATTAGAGGTGGTACCTGTAAAGAGGAAAGTGAGAGATTGGGGAAGGCAGGGAGAGGCTTCAGACCATAATGCTAGTATGACATGTGTCATCCCTCTTTACAATGGAATTTCCATAATGCCAGATATAGAGCCTGACAAAATTTTAATAGATGCTAGCTGAGTGACTGAGTAAATGAATTCTTTTTGTGGAGGAGATAGAGGAGACAGAAGTAAATATATAAACAAATAAATAAGAAGCAATATGTGTTTATGCTGTCATCGATGAGCTGGCTGGGGTGAAATTTGTTGAATGGACTTCCTCTGGAAGCAAGGATTCTTGGTGAGACTAAAGAGGCTTTTATAAAACATCAAGTGGCTTCTGTCTTGCTCATCATGACTCTGTCTACAGCTCTGTAAAAGGATGCTCAGGCTGCAACTTCATTGTATTTAGAAAACTTGATCAACAGATGGTGGTGGCAGCATATCCAAACATGGTTCACTATGTTTCTCACCAACCAAAACCCCACGGGTAGCTTTGTTGTGACCTATTGAGTCTAAAGTCATAATTAGAATATTGCACAATAAATCTTTCCCCACATGAAGGCTAAGGCCTTAAATTATGCCTTTGGAAATTAAAGGTATGTTTCCATCCTTCTGATGAGTTATGAGTAAGCACTGGTTGATCATTTGTTGAGTTTGTAACGTGAGTGAAAGATGTGATTGCATGACAGAATCACTGAGGTAGAAGAGTTAAGAAGGATCCTAGGAAACTAAGGGAGAAGAGTCATAATCTAGTGTTCCAGTTATTTATTGCTATGCAGCAAACAAGGACCAGCTCAGTGAGTAAGACAACAACAATGTTGTTATGCTCATGAATGTGTGAGTCAGGGATTCAGACAGAACACAGTGACAATGTCTTGTCTTTGCTCCATGATATCAAGAACCTTAGTTTGGGCAATACTGAAGTTAGAATTCCCATGTATTTGCTTCTGTGTCTCATGATGTTTTCTTCAAGGTAACCATTTGGTCCCTATAATTATAAGGTCTATTGTTCATCAGTTAACTTTCACCTTGTTTTCTGATGATGATTTCTTTCATTGGTCAGAGTCGCTTTGAGAAGCTATCTGCCCTTAACAAGAATAAAATGACTAGCTTTCTTTTTGAACCTCTTTATCTGAATATCCTGTAGTTAGAGTTGAGAAAGGTTAAAATCACCAACCAGAAGGGTCATCAATAATTGCCAAAGTGTATTAATATTTTTGACACAGAATATCATTACAGTTTAAGCCCTTGATTTCTCTACCATTTTCATTTTTTCAGTAATATCTATTGATTACATGGTCTTTCCCCAGAACTTGTATCAGTTTAACTACCTAAAGTCATCCATTATGGATGTAAGTAAAAAGGAAATGTCTTTCTGCTTAGGATTATTTCAAGAATATTCTGGTGTTCCTTATAAAAAACAGAATTTACAAAGCAACAATTTATTATTATAATAAAATTTTATCCTCATCTGCTACTTATTTTTTCAGCCTGGTTTGGGAATCGAGTTACTTTTTAGATCTGTTCTTATTAATTTAATTTAAACACTTCATCTTCGGGAGTTGGAGTTTTTCCTCTGGTTGTGAGTCTCTAGTGCCAGAGCAGAATGTATGTGCAGAATGTATGCACAGATGTCTACTTAGAGAAAGGAAACATTGCTAGTACTGTAGGTTAACAGTGAAAATATGTGAGACTAACTAAAATGATTCAATTTATACAAAATTTTAAAGGATGGACCAAAAAAAGAAAACAAGATACTAGCTTTTTCCAGGGGTTTGGAGCAGTTGCCACATCCTTTCTCTCAGAGAACTTCTCTCGTAGAACTTCCGATACCCTATACTTCTCTGCCCTGTTGCCCTTAGGAGAGTCAAGAAATTTTTATTTAAACCCTAATGAGTGTTTCTTCCCTGATTTATTTTCAATTAATGCCATTTCCCTTGCCATGGTTTCAGCATAAAGAGAGAATAAAATGCATTTTTATTATACCTCTTCCTATCTGTACTGTTTAAGAGTCTATTAAGGTCTAAGTATCTGTCACAATAAAAGCCCTCATCAGTGAAACATGAATCCAAAAGACTCATTCTTTCTAATTCTGCTATTCTTGTGACACATAAGTCATACCAATCCTGATACAATGGCCACAATGATTAGATCAGAAGCTGGTGCCCAATTCAAGGGCAAAGAAGCCTAGGCTGGACATGAAGAAGGCTACCAGTCCCTGAGGTAGCTTGGTCTAAAAGCTGCCCAATAGGGGTGCGCTATATATAATGGTGAGAAACTGACCAATCAGTGCCTGTCTCCTGGGTCTCTGAAAAAGAAATAGTCACCAAAATGTCCCATCATTCTGTTTCTCTAAATGCCTATTGTTTAGATCAGTTATGGAAATGCTCAGTTCCAGAATGACTGATAACTAATGGTTTCTATTTCTTGGTCTTTCGTGGTCCTTTGCAATAAACTTTTTCTCCCAAAGGAATCTTGGGTAAGATTCTTCCTCTCAACCCTATCGAGCCTAACTAATGTAAAATACTTACAGATTTATTAACGCTCTCTGTCAAGGTTCCCAAAGACCACCCCCAGGTTCAGTGATTCAGTAGAAGGACTCACAGGCTTCAAAATATAGTCATACTCCCAGCTATGATTTATTACAGTAAAAGGATACCAAGCAAAATTCACAATGAGAAAAGGCATGTAAAGTGAAGTTGAGAAGAAACCAGGCTCACATTTCTGCAAGTTGCTTCACAGTGGAGTCACATGGGATGAATGCATGAGCATTTACATCTTATGTGCTGGGATTTTTTTTTTTTTTAATGGAAGAATAGAAGGTATTTGAAACCAGACTGGGGTATGGCTACAATATGCACATTTTAAAAGTGTCAGCTTTAGCCAATTGAGTGTCTAAAAAGTGATTGCTATTGATTCATCCCTATTGAAATGTGAGAAAAAACCCTCAAGTGGCACATTTCCAATCAGACACATTCACAGAAATTAGTGACTTAACATTCGCTGGCTAGATTAACTGCACTATTTTCATCAGAAGACAATCAAAAGCTAAATTGTATTCTAAAGAAAAAATATAATAAAACATCATGCGTATAGATTAGAATAGATGCTATGTTATTGGCTCTTGCTGGATGATCTACTCAGCTTGGAAAGTTTCAATTTTACCATTTGGGGAAGACCATGGGAGAGGATGATTGGGTCTTGAGCTGTCATCCTGAAAGGGAGGTCATGAAGACAATTGTGCAGCTTCAATCTGACTTAACCGTTCCCAGCTCCACTCTGTTCTTCATATTAGAACCTGCTTCTCACTGGTTCCTTCCTTCCCCAGATCTTCTACAAAGAGTAGGACTTTATCACTCCTTAGTTTATTTTCTTCTGAGGTCTGCAGAAGAGGTGCAATTACAATTTTATAGGCTAACTACTTTTATCAATTACTATTTCTTACATAAGCGTAATAAATTTTAAATAATAAAATAAGATAAAAATAGAATTTTTTGTTTGGGTCCAGTTGACAATTACAAACATAACTTTTGTTTTGTTTTTAAGCTAATAAATTAAATGTTGTCTGAATAACTGTCAAAGCTTTTATCACTTTCTAAATAAAGAGAAAACCATTAATAGAGGAATATTCTCACACTTGTCTTGTAGCCTGCCCCTTGGTTTAGAAAATGAAGAATATCCATAACAGCAATTAATCGCTCTTAACAGTGCCAACTAAATTTGTATTTACTCCCTTGCATTCTTCATTTTACTAAGAAACACATTCTAACAGGTTTATAGTCTTTATTAGTCTTAGAAATGTGTACGTTAGAAGAGCACACATGAGCAGCATAAAGAGAACTAATTTCATAAAAGAAATCTTAACCAAGTGATAATGACTAATGGTACTTACTGAATTAAAAAAAAAAAAAAAACTACCTTTAATTTTTATACCATCTTAGCAATTATGCTCAGATTTTTAAGCCATTGGATCAAACAACATACCAAAACAGTATATCTTCCTTAATAATAACTATAGATATCCAGGTAATAAAAACTATTCATATTTTCCATTTTGAAAAGCTTTTTGAGAACATGAAAATAATGAAGTGATTTTAAAGGGTGAATAAAAAAATCTCTAAGGCTACAACTTTAATTGAGTGATCTAAAGCTTTACAAGCCAAAATGTCAATTAAAGCTAAGTGACTTGAGCCATTCACATGGTTCTCTACCCTTCATTTATCCAATTTACAAGTTTTGAGTTCCACATTACAAAATCTGAAATCATACTGAAATAACATACATACTCTAAATAAAGATAGAATATGATTTTAATTTTTTTCTGTCTGGATAGAAAACTTCAGATGTTTGAAGCATCAGTAGTAATAATTCTCATCCTTTAGTTGGATATTATAAAGCTTTGGAAGAGGAAAAAAGATATGACAAATAATCAACTATACATGTTAATGCTATTAATGGCTTTTCAGTTTGGGGAGCAAACTAATTCACATCCTGAGTTTTCTTGCAATTCAAACTGATACAAACTCAGGGGATCACATTGCATAGAAGCAAAAAGCATCATTCACATGCTCTAGTCACCACCTTCTAAATCTTTCCCTGAAAAATGCAAGAACTCTCTAGTTTATACAGTCTGCAAAGTCTGTTTGCAATCCTAGGGAGAGTCCTGGTATCTGTCCATGGCTATCATCCTTGCCACCATCTCATTGCTGTCACAATGTGCCTCTCTGTAGTGCAGCTTCACCATTACTCCATGGCTCAAAGTCCATGCAGAAAGGAAACCTCACTCTCTCACATAATAAATAACATCAACTTAAAGTAAAAGAGGAAGTAAATGCAGTTTTATAATAATAATAGCTGGAATTATTGGGTGCATTAAATGCCATGTTGGAAGGTATACTTTGTTAGAAAGAATCAGTATTAAAAATGTTGATAGGATGGCTCTAGATTACAAGACAGTTTAGACTTATGTGAGATGTTATTCATCTGAGAGTGGATGCCATAGGGAGGGGACAAAAGAAATAGAACTCAAAATTACATCATTTACTTTATGAGATCTTTTTCTTCTAGCTCTCTCCAGAGAAAAAGTTTGAGCTTAGGAAAAAATTTCCCCCCAGATCATTACAATTATGATATCTCTTCCCAGTGGGTCTTGCCCTTTTCTCCTCAAACTAGTTCTTTCACTCATCTTAAACTTCAGACCTTTTTAAAGTATGGGGATTTTTTTACATTTTTCAGTTTAAAATCATTATCCTTAACACAGACAATATTGAAATTGAAGTTTTTCTTTCTTTGTGTCATTGCTACATGTTTAATTTTTTATAAGCAAATGATCTAAATGTGTTGCTCGAGGGAGTCCAGCGAGTCGCTGGGGAAGCCAAGCAGACACCAGGTGCAGCTGGAGCTCAAGATGCAGATCCCCCAAGTTGGAGCCCAGCAGATTGGAGCCCGCAGATCAGAGCCAGGGCCTGGAGGGTATCATTTATTTAAATATAAAGTTTATTTGGGAGGCCATTAAAGCTCAGGGGAACAGGAGGAGAGACCTATGGAGTGCATAAAGGTGAGAGAAGCCACAATGAGAGAAAGAAAGAACTGCTCCAACCATTTCACCTCTTGGCCACTTCCAGGATAGAGCTGCTGAGCACATGCAGCAGGAGCTGACAGAAGCCACAGCTGTGCCCTTTGGATGAAGTTGCTTGGTGACAGCAGGGGAGAAGAAGGCCTTGGTGATCCCTAGGCCAGCAAGAACACTAATAGGGCTCCTGAGGACATAGGAGTGAGGAGCCACAACAACTGAGAAAAAAAGGAGCCACTTAGGCCACTGAGTCATCACACGGGGACAGAGCACAGCCCATCCCATGGAAAGTGTTTGGAGCATGGCCAGTAGAGGAGACAGGCCCACCAGGGGAACACTGGAGCACAGCAAGGACAGCTGGTCTGCCCTTCAATCAGAACAGGACCACTCAGAAGAGACTGGTCAGGAATATAGAATTACATGGGGTAGGGTTTGATGAAAAGACTCAGGCCCAGACCAGAGTTTCTACACAACCCAGGTGCACTGGATTTCATGAGAGCCAGAAGTACCTATAAAGTCAGCTATTAAAACCTGAGCTGCACAAAAAGCCTTCCCTAGGGAATCAGCAGCAAAGCAGCAATTTAGCTCAACCACAGAGCTCAAGTACTGGTCCCCACAGGAAGTTCCCCCATTTTAGAAGTAAGCAAAGGACAACAAATTAGTTCCATCACAGAGTTTAAGTGGTAGAAACGGCAAATAATCCAACAAAGAATTGAAAGGAAAAAAAAAGTACCCACGACAAGAGACATAGTTTGATATTAACTAGTAAAGGTCTCATTTCACCAAAGAGCACCTATAACACCTAGAAGGACCAGAAGTTCCCTGGGCTACCAAGCCTGCAAGGGTGGAAGGCTGGGCGCCTCAGCTGTGCCCCCCATACCTGCAACCAGTCCTGATGGTGGGGGCCAAGGGCCTCAGCCACACACCCCTGACATGCACAACCACCAAGCCATAACCACTGAGCTACCGCAGGAAGCACCCTGAGCTCTCCCAAGCTGGGGCAGTGGGGGGTCCAGGGTCTTGGCCATGCCCCCAGCACCTGCAACCAACTCAGCAATGACCACAAAACCTCAGCAAGAAGGGCCCCAGGTTCCTGAGCTTGGGTGGTGGGAGCGAGGGCCTTTGCCACACTCCCCTGACATCTACACCCAGCCTGGCAATGTCCAAGCGACCACTGGAAGCCCCCTGTTCTCCCCTGTGGGAATGAGGGGGATACCACAGGCCTCAATCCTGCCCCTCTTCCTTCCTCCTTCTTCAATCCCATGTCTTTCCCTTTTTACCTCTCCCCTCCCAACTGCTCCTCAACAACATCATAGAATTCAAAAAATAATAATATTAAGAAAAATAAAGAAAGAAAAATAAAATATGGTGGTGGTGGTGTTGCTCCAAACATGTCTTTAAGTCCCTTTATATCTTTATATGATTTTCTGAAGATTTAGCTTAATTTTGGTTTTCCTCTTTCAGACAATTCTTATAGTTATGTAATGCCACTCTTTCCTCCTTGGCTTTAATTATGTACTCCTTTTAATTTGTTCACATATTATTTTAGTTGTGAATTATTGGAGAGTACTCTGTAGATATAACAGATTATTTAGATGTCTCACAATATGTCCATCATCACAATACATTTTCCATGTGTACTTAAAATACATAACTTCCTTTTCTCGGGCTAGCTTTCTCTTTCTCGGGCTAACTTTTTAGGAAACTCTGGTCTGAAAAATACCTTTTTAATCTTTTTTTTTTTTTTTTTTTTAAATTTTTATTTTTATTTTATTTTATTTTTTTTTTATTTTTTTAATTTTTTTATTTTTTTATTTTATTTTTTTTTAATTTTATTTTGTCGATATACATTGTAGCTGATTATTGCTCCCCATCACCAAAACCTCCCTCCCTTCTCCCTCCCCCCCTCCCCCCCAACAATGTCCTTTCTGTTTGCTTGTTGTATCAACTTCAAATCATTGTGGTTGTTATATCTTCTTCCCTACCCCCCCGGTTTGTGTGTGTGTGTGTGTGTATGTGTGTGTGTGAATTTATATATTAATTTTTAGCTCCCTCCAATAAGTGAGAACATGTGGTATTTCTCTTTCTGTGCCTGACTTGTTTCACTTAATATAATTCTCTCAAGGTCCATCCATGTTGTTGCAAATGGCAGTATTTCATTTGTTTTTATAGCTGAGTAGTATTCCATTGTGTAGATGTACCACATTTTCCGTATCCACTCATCTGATGATGGGCATTTGGGCTGGTTCCAACTCTTGGCTATTGTAAAGAGTGCTGCGATGAACATTGGGGAACAGGTATACCTTCGACTTGATGATTTCCATTCCTCTGGGTATATTCCCAACAGTGGGATGGCTGGGTCGTATGGTAGATCTATTTGCAATTGTTTAAGGAACCTCCATACCATTTTCCATAGAGGCTGCACCATTTTGCAGTCCCACCAACAATGTATGAGAGTTCCTTTTTCTCCGCAGCCTCGCCAGCATTTATCGTTCATAGTCTTTTGGATTTTAGCCATCCTAACTGGGGTTAGATGGTATCTCAATGTGGTTTTGATTTGCATTTCCCGGATGCTGAGTGATGTTGAGCATTTTTTCATATGTCTCTTGGCCATTTGTATATCTTCCTTAGAGAAATGCCTACTTAGCTCTTTTGCCCATTTTTTAATTGGGTTGCTTGTTTTCTTCTTGTAAAGTTGTTTGAGTTCCTTATATATTCTGGATATTAATCCTTTGTCAGATGTATATTTTGCAAATATTTTCTCCCACTCTGTTGGTTGTCTTTTAACTCTGTTAATTGTTTCTTTTGCTGTGCAGAAGCTTTTTAGTTTGATATAATCCCATTTGTTTATTTTTCCTTTGGTTGCCCATGCTTTTGGGGTCGTATTCATGAAGTCTGTGCCCAGTCCTATTTCCTGAAGTGTTTCTCCTATGTTTTCTTTAAGAAGTTTTATTGTCTCAGGGTGTATATTTAAATCCTTAATCCATTTTGAGTTGATTTTAGTATATGGTGAGAGGTATGGATCTAGTTTCATTCTCCTGCATATCGATATCCAGTTATCCCAGCACCACTTGCTGAAGAGGCAGTCCCTTCCCCAGTGAATAGGCTTGGTGCCTTTGTCAAAGATCAGATGGCAGTAAGTGTGTGGGTTGATTTCTGGATTCTCTATTCTATTCCATTGGTCAGTGTGTCTTTGAAAACTTTTTTCAAATCTTCTTTTGGATGTCTAAGATATATGTCTTTTTCAGTATGTATTGGTCCTTTGTGTTTTTCTTGCTCCAAGGTTCTGGTTCCCATTAGTTCATCAACCAAGCAGACACTTTTTATACAATGCACAGAGTAAGACTTCCCCTGTTGCTCTATTGAAATGATCCATGCAGTCCCCTAAGACCTTGATTACATGCTAAGCCCCACAACATGATCAATTGTTCTATGCAAAGCACTCTGTAAGTCACTCAGAGTAACATGTTGTAAGCAATGAAATGGAAAAAGAATTAAAATAATCATTCTCCATTTGAGACTTTAATTTTTACCCATTTATATGAAAAGACATATTCCTGGCTATACTTTTCTGAGAATGAATTCAATGGGGTTTATTATAATAAATCACTGTGCATAACTGGACTCTCCCATGATGGATTTTTAGTGTTATTACTCTTGCTTAGCTCTGGGTCAAATATCTTCATTGGCAGACTCCCCAGTTTGAGTCTCAAGTTCTAACTCTTCCTTCATAGAGTGTTTGAAATTTCCCATATATTTCCTTTCTTTATTATGCTATATCAGAAACTCCCCTAATAGAGTTAAACTTTGATTAAGACCTAGGTCAAATTATATTCTGCTGCAACCTTGGTGGTGTCTTTTAATCATCCATTCAGCAAATATTCAATGAGTATCTTTTTTGAGACAGTCCCTGTTTTAGGTACTAGTATTACAACAGAAAACAAAATAAAATAAACCCCGTCCTCAAAAAGTTTAATTACTAGATGAAAAGGCCAATAATTAACACAAAATATATGTTATCAGGTGATGAAAAATAAACCAGGAGGGGTAATATAAATTTCAGGGCATGTGCAATTTGTGATAAGGTGACTGGGTCCAGCTTCACTCAGAAGGTGACATTTGAGTAAAGACATGAAGGAGGTGAAGGAGAAATCCAAATGAATGTCTGGAGAAGAGTGTTCAAACAGAAGGAAGGACAAGCACAAAGACCTTGGGTTGGGACTCTGTGTGAAATGACACAGGAACAGTAAGGAGGCTAGTGCAGGTGATGTGGAGTAAGAAACACGGAGGGTAGGTCAAACAGTATTGTGGAACAGAGAGAAAACCTTATGTGGAGGCTTCTGTGTGATTTGTAGAGATATTAATTTTTAGTCTTATAATATGGGAAGCCATTGTATAAACCTAACTGACATTATCTTGAATGATGTGATCAAAAGTACCTTGAAACAACATTTCTTTGGTGGATATATTGAAAATATATTCAGAGGGAAGCAGAAGAGAAAGCAACAAAACCAGTTTCCGCCTATTGCAATAAAATAAATAGGAGGAGAGGTAATAGTAGCTTGCTTGGGGCAGGACATTAACTGTAGAGATTGGAAGACATAGTCAGATTTGGGATACAATTTGAAAGTAGACTAACATATTTTGCTGATGGATAGAATATGAGATATGACAAGCTGAAATGAGTAATGGATGCTTCCAAAGGTTTTAGCCAAAGAAAATAGATGAAGGGAGTCACCCATTATGGAAGGATAGGGTTTTGTGAGTGGTGGTATAGGAGGAGAGATTATGACCTTGATTTTTAAGATGTCAAGTTAGAGATGCCCATTAGACATTTAACAGGAGATATTTGGAAATTCAGTTGTACATATGAGTCTAGAGCTGTGAAGAAAGGTAGGCTATAGATAGATATACACGTTGGGTTAGTTAGCTTGTAGGTGGATATTAAAGCCTTGAGACTTGATGAGATCCCCAAGGGAGGGAATGTGTAGAGAAAAATGGAAAAGTAAAGTACTATATTTTGGGACAATTCAATATTAAGAGATTAGGGAGATGAGGAAGAATCAATAAAGGAGATAGAAAAATCATGACTAAGGAAGGAAGAAGAGAAACAGGACAGTATGATGTCCATATAATGAAACTTTCAAGGAGTAAAGAATGACCAACAAATGCTACATATAATTTCGGTAAAATAAATAAAATACTAAAATATTTAGGTAAAATAAAATACTGACCATTGTATTTAACAACTCAGAGGTTGAGTACAACTGAGAAAAGGTTTTAGACAGAATGGGAGATTTAAAATTGAAAAGCACATTCTTATTTGTAGATAATTATTTTTTCTCTTAGTATAAAGAGAGATATATTTGGGTTGTGCTTAGTGTGAAAAGTGAAAAAAATGATTTTTTTTGTTTTGTTTTTGTTTTTAAGATAAGACATATAAGGTAATGTTTGTTTGCTGATAGGAAAGTGTTGTAGAGTTGGCAGGAAAATGATGATGCAAGAAAGGGAGGGCGAATTGCTAAGGCAACATCCTTGACTTGATGAGAGAGAATGGGACAGGTGGGGAAGCTAGCATGAGTTCATACACAAGGACAGAAGAAAAGCTAAGTGAACATAAACTGATGAAGGTAAATGTGAAGATACGATGGTGGGAGCTGGTAGAAGTTCACTTCTGATTGCTTTGATTTCCACTGTGACATAGGTAGCTAATGTACGGATAGAGGAACTGTGTGTGTGTGTGTGTGTGTGTGTGTGTGTGTGTGTGTGTGTGTGTGTGTGTGTGTGTGTGTGTGTCTGTGTGTGTGTGTAGAAGGGGTGATCACTATAATTAGCCCATCTGAGTTTGCTAATTGGCACTTACCAAAGTTAGGCTCCTACTCTCCCACAGAGACTAGAAGTTAGAAACACTACCTTTCTTGATCATTACATTTCAAAAGGATGGCTCCCAGATGCTTAGACAGACATTCTTGTGTCATACAACTGACAAGGGCACAGGAAGACAGGGAGAAAAATGCACTATCATACATTGCCCAACATTGCCCAACAGTGTAAATTGGAACAGCCACTGTGGAAAACAGTATGACGCCTCCTCAGAGAATTAAAAATAGATCTACTCTATGACCCAGCTATCCCACTACAGTGTATATATGCAAAGGAAATGAAATCACTATATCAAAAAGGCACCTGCACTTCTGTGTTCATCACAGCAGTATTCACAATAACCAAGAGATGGAATCAACCTAAACATCCGTCAACAGATGGATTAAAAAAAAAAAAAACTGTGTGTGAGCTGGAGAAAGGGAAGTTCAGTGGAGACCACACACCCTGCGGAGCCAGCGCATGACCCAGCAAGTAGGCCTCACCTCCACTGCCCAACTCCATCCCCAGCCAGGCCAAGTGCACGCTGAACAGAACGGCACCTCGCCAAAGAGGCCCAAGACCTGAGGCAACAATGCACCCAAAGCACTAGTGGACAACCAAGTGGACACTGAGGCAGCCATACCAAATTGGCAGCCTCAGCAACATCTTACTCAGATAATAGTGTCACATGTGTGGACTGTGAAACCCCCTGCCACAATGAATAAACATCAAAGATACCAGAAATATGAAAAATCAAGAAAGTACACCACCAAAGGGTAATAACTCTGAAGCTCTAGATCTTATAGAACAAGAAGCCCTTGAAATAACTGACAAGGAATTTTGAGTGATAATCTAAGGAAACTGAATGAGATACAAGAAAACTCAGCTAGACATCATGATGAAATGGGGAAAAGAATACAGGACCTGAAAGATGAAATGTACAAGGAAATCAATGCCCTGAAAAATAATGTAGCAGAGCTTGCCAAACTGAAGAATTCATTCAACGAAATAAAAAACACAACAGAGAATTTAACCAGCAGGCTTGCGGAAGTTGAAGAGAGAACCTCTGAACTTGAAGATGGGCTGTTTGAAATAACACAGGCAGACAAAAAAAAGGAAAAAAGAATCAAAGGCATTGAAGAAAATCTGAGAGAGATATCAGACAACTTTAAACGCTCAAATATCCGAGTCATGGGTATTCCAGAAGGGGAGGAAAAAGGAGATTGCATTGAAAACATATTCAACAAAATAGTGGCACAAAACTTCTCAGGTATAGGAAAAGACACATATCTTCAGATTAAGGAAGCTCAAAGATCCCCAAACATATTCAACCCGAGAAGGTCTTCTCCGAGACATGTTATAGTCAAATTGACAAAACTCAAAGACAAAGAGAGAATCTTAAAAGCTGCAAGAGAGAAGCATCAAATCACCTATAAGGGAGCCCCAATCAGGCTAACATCAGACTTTTCATCACAAACCCTAAAAGCCAGAAAGGAACGGGATGATATATTCAAAATACTAAAAGACACTGATTGCCAGCTAAGAATACTCTACGCCGCAAGGCTATCCTTCCAAAATGAATGGCAAATAGTATATTTCTCAGACAAACAAAAACTGTGGGAGTTGACTACCACACAGACACCCTTACAAGAAATTCTCAAGGGAGTACTGGGTTTGGTACCTGAAAAATAACTACCACTGCCATAAAAACTCAAGAAAAATCAAAACCCACTAGTAAAATAAAAATGACAACAATGAAGAGAAAAAAATTTATCTACAACCCAAGGAACCAACAAATACAGAAAACAAACAGTAAATCAGAAAGAAAGGAACAAAATACACTTAAGACATCCAAACAAAAATCAATAAAATGCTAGGAGTAAATCAACACCTTTCAATAACAACTCTTAATATAAAAGGCTTAAATTCCCCAATCAAAAGACACAGACTGGCTGACTGGATCAAAAAGCAGGACCCAACTATATGCTGCCTTCAAGAGACCCACCTCACCCATAAAGACTCACATAGACTAAGAGTGAAAGGATGGAAAAAGATTTACCATGCAAACAGAAATGAAAAATGAGCTGGAATAGCTATTCTTATATCTGATAAAATAGACTTTAAACTAAAAACCATAAAAAGTGATAATGAGGGCCACTACATAATGATACAAGGATTGATCCATCAAAAAGACATACCAATCATAAATATATATGCACCCACTGTCGGAGCAGCCAGATTTATAAAGCAAACTCTATTAGACCTGAAGAAGGAAATAGACCCTAATACCATAATAGCAGGGGACCTGAACACCCCACTGTCAATATTGGACAGATCTTCTAGGCAAAGAATCAGCAGAGAAACATAAGATGTAAGCAACATTCTAGGCCAACTGGACATTGCAGATATCTACAGAACTTTCCATCCAACAATGTCACAATATTTATTCTTCTCATCAGCACATGGATTATTCTCCAGGATAGATCATGTCCTAAGTCACAATTCAAGTCTCAACAAATTTAAAAAAATTGGAATTATCCCATGTATTTTTTCAGACCACAATGGATTAAAATTAGAAATCAATAACAAACAAAATTCTGGAAACTATACAAATACATGGAAATTAAACAGTATTCTACTTAATGATATATGGGTCCAAGAAGAAATCAAACAGGAAATCAAAAAAAAGTATTGAAACTAAGGAAAATAATGATACATCATACCAAAACCTGTGGGATACTGCAAAAGCAGTACTAAGGGGGAAATTTATCACATTAAATGCTTACATCAGAAGAATGGAAAGATGGAAAGTGAACAGCCTAACACTTCACCTTAAAGAACTAGAAAAACAAGAACAATCCAAACCCAAAGTTAGCAGATGTAAAGAAATCATTAAGATCAGAGTAGAACTTAATGAAATTGAAACCCAAAAAACAATACAAAAGATCAATGAATCAAAAAGTTGGTTTGTTGAAAAGATAAATAAAATTGACAAACCATTAGCATGGCTAAATAAAAAAGGAAGAGAGAAGAACCAAATAACAAAAATTAGAAATGAAAAAGGTGATATTCCAACTGATACATCTGAAATACAAGGAATCATTCGAGACTACTATAAACAACTATATGCCAACAAATTTGAAAATCTAGAGGAAATGGATAAATTTCTGGACACACATGAGCTACCAAAACAGAGCCAAGACAATGTAGAAAATCTGAAGAGGCCAATAACAATAAAAGAGATTGAAGCTGATACGAGAAGGCTCCCAACAAAGAAACACTGAGGATGAGATTGATACACAGCAGAATTTAACCAAACATTCAAAGAGGAATTGACACCAATTCTCTACAAACTATTCCAAAAGATTGAAACAGAGGCAATTCTCCCAAACTCATTCTATGAAGCAAACATCACCCTGATACTAAAACCAGGTAAAGATACAACTAAAAAAGAAAACTACAGGCCGATATCCTTGATGAAAACAGATGAAAAATCCTCAATAAAATACTAGCTAACAGAATACAGCAACACATATGCAAAATTGTACACCACGATCAAGTGGGATTCATCGCAGGGATGCAAGGGTGGTTAAACATATGCAAATCAATAAATGTGATACACCATATCAATAAAATCAAATACAAGGACCATATGATCATCTCTATAGATGCTGAAAAAGCATTTGATAAAACTCAACACTCATTCATGACAAAGATTCTCTGTAAGTTAGGTATAGATGGAAAGTATCTCAACATAATTAAAGCCATGTATGATAAACCCACTGCCAATATCATCCTGAATGGGGAAAAGTTGGAAGCTTTTCCTTTAAGAACAGGGACTAGACAAGGATGCCCACTCTCACCACTCTTATTCAACATAGTGTTGGAAGTACTAGCCAGAGCTAGAGAAGAGAAAGAAATAAAGGGCATCCAGATTGGAAAAGATGAAGTCAAACTGTCCCTGTTTGCAGATGACATGATCCTATATATCGAAAAGCCTAAAACCTCTGCAAAAAAACTCTTGGAGTTGATAAGTGATTTCAGCAAAGTAGCAGGATACAAAATCAACACACAAAAATCAGTAGCATTTCTATTCTCCAATAGTGAACATGCAGAAACAGAAATCAAGAAAGCTTGCCCATTTACAATAGCCACCAAAAAAATAAAATACCTAGGAATTGAGTTAACCAAGGATGTGAAAAATCTCTATGAGAACTACAAACCACTGCTGAGTGAAATTAAAGAGGACACAAGAACATGGAAAGATTTCTCATGCTCTTGGATTGGAATAATCAACATTGTGAAAATGTTCATACTACCCAAACTGATATACAAATTCAATGCAATCCACATCAAAATTCCAATGACATTTTTCTCAGAAATGGAAAAAACTATCCAGACATTTATATGGAAAAACAAAAGACCACACATAGCCAAAGCAATTCTGATCAAAAATAAATAAATAAATAAAGCTGGAGGCATAACACTACCTGACTTTAAACTATTCTACAAAGCTATAATAACCAAAACAGCATGGTACTGGCATAAAAACACACACACAGATCAATGGAATAGAACAGAGAATCCAGAAATCAACCTACACACCTACAGCCATCTGATCTTTGACAAAGGCACCAAGCCTATACACTGGGGAAGAGACCGCCTCTTCAGCAAATATTTCTGGGATAACTGGATATCAATATGCAAGAGAATGAATCTAGACCCATACCTCTCACCATATACCAAAATCAACTCAAAATGAATTAAATAATTAAATATACACCATGAAACAATAAAACTTCTTAAAGAAAACATAGGAGAAACACTTCAGGAAGTAGGACTGGGCACAGACTTTATGAATACTACCCCAAAAGCATAAGCAACCAAAGGAAAAATAAACAAATGGGATTATATCAAACTAAAAAGCCTCTGCACAGCTAAAGAAACAATTAACAGAGTTAAAAGTCCAACAACAGAGTGGGAGAAAATATTTGCAATATATACATCTGACAAAGGATTAATATCCATAATATACAAGGAACTGAAATAACAAAAAAAACAAGTAACCCAATTAAAAATTGGGCAAAAACGTTTTATAGGCATTTCTTAAAGGAAGATATACAAATGGCCAAAAGACACACGAAAAAATGCTCAACATCACTCAGTATTTGGGAAATGCAAATCAAAACCACACTGAGATACCATCTCACCCCAGTTAGGAGGGCTATTATCCAAAAGACTGTGATTGATAAATGTTGGCGAGGTTGCGGAGAAAAAGGAACTCTCATACATTGTTGGTGGGACTGCAAAATGGTGCAGCCTCTATGGAAAATGGTATGGAGGTTTCTCAAACAGTTGCAGATAGATCTACCATGTGACCCAGAGATCCCACTGCTGGGAATATACCCAGAGGAATGGAAATCATCATGTCGAAGGTATACCTGTTACTCAATGTTCATTGCAGCACTCTTTACAATAGCTAAGAGTTGGAACCAGGAACCAGCCCAAATGTCGATCGTGAGATGAGCAGATACAGAAAATGTGGTATATTTACACAATGGAATACTACTCAGCTATAAAAAAGAATGAAATAATGCCATTTGCAACGACATGGATGGACCTAGAGAGAATTATATTAAGTTAAACAAGTCAGGCACAGAAAGAGAAATACCACATGCTCTCACTTATTTGTAGGAGCTAAAAATAAATAAATAAACACACAAACAACGGGAGATGGGGAGGGAAGAAGACACAACAATTACAATTCCTTGAGTTGACAAAACAAGCGAACAGAAAGGACATTGTTGGGAGGGAGGGGGGGAGGTTTCTGTTATTGGCCACAATAATCAACCACATTGTATATTGACAAAATAAAATAAATAAAATAAATAAAAACATAAAAATAAAAGAAGATAGTTCATACTCGTTGTACCCATGTAAGGGCTTCTATGTCACTCAGCGTGTGAATACGCAATCTCTGGCATGGAGCCCCACGACTCCCAATCCCATGTGTACTGTTGTGCTGCCTGAGTCCTGGCTGAGGCAGGTGCTGGAAATCTGTTCCAATGATATATTGTTACTCCAAAAGAGGATGTCTCTCTTGGCTGCAGAATAAACTCTTTTATAACCTCTTGCCACCTTTCCTGGCCTTTTGCTACAAATCCCACAGACGCTGAAGCCTGATCTGCCCCTCCCACCCTGACTGGCACATCTCCCTCCCCTGGGGCACAGATGCTCCCTGGACTTCAAGGTGCTCCGTGAGGTTGTCACCTGTGCCTACCTCCTTGTTTCCATAAGATCCTTCTGTGGCCTCTTCTTGAGGATGTGGGAAATTTGCTTCTTGGAAGGGTTTGACTTAGTGAAATTACCTGTCCAAAAAAAAAAACTGTGTTATACATACACAATGGAATACTACTCAGCTATTACAAATAAATATATCCTACCATTTGTAGCAACATAGAACTGGAAGCCATCATGATAACTGAAGTAAATCAGGCACAAAAAGAAAAATACCACATGAAATCACTCATATGCGGGAACTAAAAAAAAAAGTGGTTCTCAGAGAAGTAGAGAGTAGAATAATGGTTATCAGAGGTAGTGGGCAGGGTGGAGAGGACGGGAGGAGAAAAACATGGTGGACTAACCAGTACAAAACTGTGCTGTCCACCCTAAGTGAATCATTGTGCAGTATATGCATGTATGGAAAAAACATGCTGTATCCCACAAATGTGTGCAATGTTAAAATATTTGGAATAAAATATAAGAAAGAGTGAGGGAGATGGTTTACATTTCAAAGAGGCAAAGAAAGAATTTACAATTGAAAGTTTTGTAAGGTAAACGCTCTAAGAAAGGGGAAGTAAGGGACATACAGTCAGGAAAAAAAAAACTGTCCAAAGTTTAGTAGAGCTGAGGGGAATGTTAGGGCCATCTTGGTCACACTAAGGGCCAACGTGAGTTGAGTGATCATGACCTGAATATGAAATCAGTCAGCTCAGTTATGTACTGTATTTTTCTCTTATCACAACTCTATGGTTATCAGAGAATTTGATTTAACTGGAACTGTAGTTTGCTAAGTGAGTATGATGAAGCAATAGAGGAACAAAGAGTTGAGGACATGTGAAAAGTGACTAAAATGAAATTGAAAGAATTTTATAAGTGGAAGGGGGACACGGGGTTATAAGGAACAGTAAAAAATAAGTAGTCAGCTCATTGGTTTGAATGTCCTGAGAGTGTCAAAGGATTATTTGAATTGGGGAACTAGAGGGTATAAGTTGAAAAGATAAAAGGTGGTGGTCAGAGGTGTGGTGCTTGGCATTGGCAAGTTAAAGAGAGTGGCCATAGGACAGAGTGGCTGAGGGAGAGTGAAGGGCATGATCACTGGAAGCAGGAAGGTCACAGAACTGAGATCTGAGGGTTTGAAAGGATCAAGCATATGGGTATTTAATTATCAAGAATAGTGACAAGAGTGGTACTAAAGAAAAAAAAAAATGTAAGCCAGAAGTTAAAATCTTCAAGAAATGAGGAAAGGGCCCTGGGGGCTAAGTAGATCATAAATTACATTTCAAATAGGAGCAATTCTCTTTTTTTTCTATTGTCTGGAAGTTCACCAATAATACTTGCAGAATGAGCAGTGCTAGAAGGCAAACCTTTCTTTCCTCAGATGGTTTCATTGAAAAAACTTTTTAAAGAAAATATATCAAATTGTTAGCAATTACTTTTTAGAGAAAGGCTGTGCATGGTGTTAATTTTCTTTGTTTGTTTATGTATTTTCTCAGTTCTCTGTAAGTGTGAATGAAATACTTTTCTGATAGGGAAATAAGAACTTAGCAAGAAAAGAAAAAATAATCAAAAGCTTCTAATATGTCATTGCCGCTAAGTTCAATTACCTGGTGATCACAAACTTAGTAAATTATTGTTCCTTCACTGTTTTAAAGAAATAAATTATTCAAAAGCAATTTTCCTCTCATAAATATTTCCATTCATGATTTTCCAGGATCTCAAGGGGAAACTGAACTCAGTATAACTTGTGGCTGTGGCTTGAGTGTGGTGTTATATTCCCTGAAAGACTTGTTTTAAAATGCTTTGTCTGTGCCAAACTGAGAAAATTCCATTTTGAAGGTCAGTTAGCCAGTATTTTTTGAAAGTCTTTGGGAACCACATACTATTTCTATTTCCAGGAAACTTTAATGATAACAAGCTTACTTTCCATGAATTCAAGTCACAGAATGCCACCATTCCTGGACTGCATTTCTGGCCTTTGCAACTAAACCTCCAATTGTTGGCTAAACACTACATTGGAGAGGAATCCACAGTCTGGCTTTCTAAAATCATTCTCCTTTAACTTTTTACTTAGCGAATTTCTTTAGGCAAATTTCTTGCCATTTATCTTACAGTTGTAGCTCATAACCAAGAGTTAGAATAATAAACAGCTGGTGGCCTTTTTAAATATTTATTTTGAATCTTATAACATAATTAAAGAACCATTCTTTTAAAGCATGATATCATAAAAGTCATTTTTGTCTCTTGTCACTCATGTCAGAAACTCCCCACAGAAATTAAATGTTTACGAGAACACTGAGTCCCAACTTTTCTTCAAAGTCCTAATTAGAAAATAATTATAAAAAGCCAATACACTAAACTTTTAAGCAAGCAGTGAAATGCCCACAAACTTTGATATGAAAGATTTCCAGATGAGCAAGCAACTCAACCCTGTCAGCACGTGTTCCAGAATGAGTCAACTCTGACCCTGCCTCCCCTCCCAGCAAAGTCATCTTTTTTAGAATGTTATACATTTCTCCTCTTTGAATTTGCTAAGGGTTCTTTAAAGATTTTTACAAGCATTCATCTGATGTATTGGCAACATTTCTGCAAGTTCAAAAATGGAAATTGAGATTTGAATATCAGAATTTTAGATATGAAATATTCCTTGTTTTACATCCCAACATAAATCAATAGAATGTAAAATATCAGCAAAGTGCCCTCTTACTTATGAAGCCTGCTCAAATTACGTTCCCTGGTAGTAATTTCTTACCTCCTGACTGGTATTGCCCTCACAAAATATCATTGATATTGTTCTGCAAATGCTTATTTCTCCTTAGTAGCAACCTTCAAATTATCAAGACTCTAAAGCTAACCTAAAAATAGAAATTTTGTGATAAGACTTTACTGAAAATAATTGAAAGTCTCTAAGTTATGTTTTTTAAATGGTTTTTTCTAATACAACTTTTTAAATGCCTAGTTGGCTTAATTTTTTAGATTAAACAAAACTTGGAACAATACATCCACAATGTCTTCTAGATTGATATACTTGGGAGACGTATTCCTCATTCACAATTTTTAAACCAAGAATACAAAGCACAGATACAGTTATGTTGAAATGGCAATTAATTTTAAATCCTGTCTTAAGCCATAATTATGTATAGCAGAGAAACATTTGTTTTCTGTCTCGAGTGGGGAAGGTAGATTTTGTAGGTTAACAAACAACAGGTTCATGTGATTTTAGAACTTAAAGCACCACTCTTCTCTTTGCAAGAGATGAAAACTTGAATTATCATTTGTTTGGGAAAAATGCAAGTGACAATAAAAGACTTCTTCTGGAGTGAAGAGATCTGCAGCAGTCTGGACGATGTATCCTTTGCAGAAACATTTCTGGTACAGCATTTGTCCTCCCTTTATCTATACATAATTGCTTGTGTTCAGACAGCTGTGTGTGTGTGTGTGTGTGTGTGTATGTGTGTGTGTGTGTGTGTGTATTTTTGACCAAGAAATTATTTACAGGGGATCAGGATCAGAGACAAAAAAGAACAAATGAAAGCCCTGCTAGCCTGATCTTCTACTCAGGAACGTATTGCTCTGCGCTGGTGATACCTTCCTCACATGTGGTTGTACTTAAGGCTGAATAACCAAGACTTCAGTGGAGGTTCTGACATCAGATTATTGTATTGGCAGACTATGACCAGACCACATCCCTGCAGGAAGGAGTGAAATTTTAAATGAGGAGACTGGGTATTCTGACTCCTAATCAGGCAGTGATGAAAATGAAAATGAAGATGTAGTCCTTTCACTGGAAGTGGAAAAATAAAGGATTTGTCCCTTGGGATCCTGGAAGCAGATATTAACAGAGATGTTAAAATACCCATGTGGGGTAAAGTTGCTTTTGTCAAGTGGCACCAGGCAAGTGACTGGGCAGAAGAGCATCCTGGGGAGGCTCATGAAGTTGGATCATAGCTGGTGGTGTCTGCACGTAGTCACATTCAGGAATTGTCGTAGTTAATTTGTACCACACTTCCCTTCCATTATCCTCAGTCTTTCTGTATTTAGGTTAAAAGTTACAGCTTTATCTCCATTCTTTCTGTTAGTAAATGAGGGAAACTGTGTGCCAATCCTTGGGAGAAAGATGTTAATTACAGGAGAGATGAACAGCAGGTTGAGAGGAATTTGCCATGAGATGACAGCAGGTAACCAGTAATGGAGGGAGCACTGACCATTGGGAGTAACAGAGCATCGGTCCATGTGCAGCTGACATGGCCAGTGACC
Organism: Cynocephalus volans; assembly: GCF_027409185.1. NCBI lineage: Eukaryota > Metazoa > Chordata > Mammalia > Dermoptera > Cynocephalidae > Cynocephalus > Cynocephalus volans. The sequence continues at coordinate 106,897,621 of NC_084461.1, forward strand.
ACCAAGACTGAACTGTGGGGCATGAAGAATTCCTGGGAAATCTTCTTCAATGCTGGAAGGGGGAAACCTGTTAAAAAGACTCGACATCATGTATCCAAGTGCAAATAAGGACTTTAACCATTTTTATTTGAATGTATGTTCAGTATAATACTTGCAATTACTATGTGTGTCTATACACACATAGTAAACCTAAGACTGATATTCTTAGAAAGGCCTGCTTGCAAAGTTGTCCATTTACTGGCATGTGGAACTATGGGAGCATGGAACACAGGTTTGATGCCCACGTTGCAAATGTGATAAGAGAGTTGAAAGGGACATTATTCCCAATTATGCATTCAAATCAGAGTATACCCATACCAGTGAGAATGGTAGTAATAACGGCACTGCCTTGGCATTTTGGATTGGCACCCCAAGCTTATTGATTGATTCATTTCTTCATTCAACAAATATTTATTAAGCCTCTCCAGTGTGTCAGGCACCATTACTGGCACTGGTATATAACAATGAACAAGACAAAGTCCTATCTAATAAAAGTGAGACAATAAAAAAACAGTTAAAAATATATATAATGCCTGGTATCAATAAGAGCTATGAAGAAAACTAAAAGAGTATAAGAGAATAGAGGGTGGGAGAGTTGAGTGGTCATGGGATATAGTACCTGAAAGGGAATTGGTGTTTTCAGTAAGTATATCTATATCAGTGGCAGTTCTCTTCAAGTGCTTTGTGGACACTGAATATCTACAAGGGGACTAGAGCAGGAAAGCAGGACAGAACTGTTTGTGAGTATATGCAAGATGCTCAGGGAAACTGTAAAATAACTGGGAGAACATCGTTTACCAGGTTATGTACATGGGGGCCAGAGCCATTAAAATTTGATTTATCAGTCAATGTGTCCTCATTTGTGTACAGAATCTGCTAAGACTTAGAGATATTTAGGCAATTAATTAATGGCAAAACAGGCAAATAGAGTAGTTCAGAAAGATAGCTGGAAACATGGAATTGCAACAAAAGTCAGAGATCATATCTGAAGATGTACATTTGGGAGTCATAAAAATAGTGACTAAAACAATGATGAAAGTGTATAAACATGAGCAAGGGTCAAATCTGGAGTCCTGAGGAATGTTTACATTTAGATTCAGGGGACAGAAATAGCAGAAAAGAATTTCAGAGTAATTTAAGAGAAAGTACAATAGAGAAATAGCAAAGATATATTTTAAAAGAGAGAGAGTAATCAAAAAAAAGCAAAACGGTATGCAGTAATGCCAAATTCTACAAAGAAAACAGGATAAATGCCAAGAAGATTTTGTTTAGTGGTTATATAAAAACTACAAAAAGAAAGCATCAGTATGGTAGATTCTGAAGCTACATTTTATGGTATTATAAAGGAATTCAGATGAAACAGTTTCAGGTCAGGTACCTCAAGCAAACAGTCAAGAAAGGAAGGAGAAAACTAGGATAGTTCTAATAGGGGAGCCTCTCAAGGTGTTGGAATTTAAGTAGGCACCTATTAATTTTTAAATAAATGAACTGATGACTTGATGAATGGTTAAGATTAAGGGAATTCTATGCAAGTTTTAAAAGCTGAAGAGAGGAGCCTGTGGAAACAGAGAAGTTGAAGTTGCTAAAGAGAGAAGGAATAGTCATGAGGGCAATATATGGAGATGGTTAAGGAATTAGACCTAGAATGTAGAGAGGTGTGCACTTGCAGCAAGGATAGATAAACCTCTCTTGATGTTTTAGGGTGAAGATTAAGTTGCATATAGGAGTTAATACTTGATACCTTCAATGTCCCCTGACAGACTCAAGTCAAAGTAACCAGCAGAAACTGCAGGACCTAAGGTGAAACAGATCTGGAAATGATTCAATCTTTTTGAAATTTGATTATAAAATGTCAGCCCTTTCAAAGCAGGCATGTTCTATTTAGATCTATCCTACCTCTCCTTCTCAAACTCCCACCCAAATATGTTGTTGAAAGACTGAAGTCCAAATCCAGATAGAGGAGGAGAGTTTGCAGGTTTACAGGAGGCAGAAAAAGGAGTCTACTTGAGTAACTCTGCAGGTGCAAGTACAAATTTAGCCTGTTGATGGCTTCCTACTAGAGAACTCTTGATTCCTTCCTCAACTTCAGGTTCTCACCACATAGAATGCAACCTACACTTAGGATTGTGGGAAAATGGCATACTAGTGGTGCCCAGGGCATATTTCTACCACAGAAAAAGACCAGAACAAGCCCACTACCACCACCACTGAAGTCACCAGTACCAAAACCATTGTCTGGTCCCAGAACCATCAACCATCTTCCCACAGAGCAGATTGTCCTGCTCCCCACCACTGCCACTGCCACTACTGTAGTCCCTGACAGCCACACACTCAAAAGACATAGGCTGCTTGATTGGATTAAGAAATTAGGCCCAACTCTATGCTACCAACAAGAAACTCACATCACCTGTAAAATTCACACGGACTAATAGCAAAGAGACAGAAAAAGATATCATGCAAATGGAAACCAAAAACAAGCAGGAATACATATACTTACATTGGATAAAATAGACTTTAAACAAACAAACAAAAAGACATAAAGATGGCTATTATATAATAATAACGGGGTCTGTTCAGCAAGAAGACATAACAATCATAAATACACACCTAACACCAAAGCACCCAGACATATAAAGCAAACACTATTAGACCTAAAGAGAGAGAAAGACCCCAAAACAATAATAGTGGGGAACTTCAACACTCCTTTCTCAACTTTGGACAGATATCTAGTCAACAAATCAACAGCGATACACATAATTTAAACTACACTTTAGACCAACTGGACTTGGCAGACATATATAGAACATTTCATGCAACAACTACAGAGTATACTTTTTTATCTTTACCACATGGAGCATTCTTCAGGATAGACCACATGTAAGGTCACAAGTGAAGTCTCAGCAAATTGTAAAAATTGAAATCATTTTAAGCATCTTTTCAGACCACAACTATTAATCAATAACAAGCAAAACTCTGGAAACTATACAAATACATGAAAATTAAACAACATGCTCCTGAAAGACCTACGGGTAAAAGAAGAAATTAAACAGAAAATCAAAAAAATTCTTGAAACTAATGAAAGTAAAGACAGATCATACCAAAATCTGTGGGGCACTGCAAATGCTATACTAAGAGGGAAGTTTATTGAAATAAAGGTTTACATGGAAAGAATATAAAGACTTCAAATAAATAACCTAACATTACATGTCAAAGAACTAGGAAAACAGGAACAATCTAATTCCAAATTTAGTAGTCAGAAAGAAATAAGATCAGAGCAGAACTAAATGAAATAGACACCAAAAAAAAATGACACAAAAGATCAATGAAACATAAAGTTCAGTTTTTAGAAGATCAACAAAATAAAAATCTATTAGCTAGGCTAACTAAAAAAAGAAGAGAGAAAGCACAAATAACAAAAATCAAAAATGAGAAAGAGACATTACAATTGATACCACAGAAATATAAAGAATCATTAGACTACTACTAAACAACTATATGCCAACAAATTTGAAAATCTGGAGGAAATGAATAAATTTCTGGACACATTCAAACTACTATGACTGAACCGGGAAGATATAGGAAACCTGAACACACCAATAAAAAGCAACTAGATTGAAGCAGTAATTGGCAGTCTCCCAACAAAGAAAAACCCAGGACCAGATGACTTTACTGCTGAATTCTATCAAACATTTAAAGAAGAATTAATACCAATTCTTTTCAAAATATTCCAAAAAAATCAAACAGAAGCCATCCTCCCAAACTTATTCTATGAAGCCAACATCACCCTGATAGCAAAATCAGATAAAGCTACAACAAAAAAGACAAGTAAAGACCAATATCTTTAATGAACATGGACATAAAAATCCTCAACAAAATATTAGCAGACAGGATTCAGCAGCACATCAAAAAGATAATACACCATGATCAAGCGGGATTCATCCCCAGGATGCAAGGGTGGTTTGACACATGCAAGTCAATAAATGCAAATAAACCACATCAACAAAATCAAGGATAAAAACTGTAAGATTATCTCAATAGATACAGAAAATGTATTTGGCAAAATTCAATATCCTTTCTTGATAAAGACTCTGAACAAATTAAGCATAGAAGGAAAGCAGCTCAACACAGTAGAAGCAAAAGAAACCAAATCCACTGCCAAGATCATCCTGAATGAGGAAAACCTGAAAACTTTTCCTTTAAGAACAAGAACAAGACAAGGATGCCCACTCTCATCACTTCTGTTTAACCATAGTACTGGAAGTATTAATGAGAGCAATCTGGCAAGACAAAGAAATAAAGGGCATTCAAATTGGAAAATATGAAGTCAAAAACTCTTAGAGTTGATAACAAATTCAGTAAATTGCAGTATACAAAATCAACACACAAAAATCAGTAGTGTTCTTAAACTCAAACAATGAACTAGCAGAAAAAAATTAATAAAGCAAGCCCATTTACAATAGCCATAAAAAAAGAAAAAAAAATACTACCTAGGAATGAATTTAACCAAAGAGGTGAGAGATCTCTACAATGAGAATTACAAATCACTGCTGAAAGAAATTAAAGAGGACACAAAAGATGGAAAGATATTCCATGTTCATGGATTACAATTAATGTTGTGCAATCCCCATCAAAATACCAATGACATTTCTCACAAAAATAGATAATCCTAACATTCATATGTAACTACAATAGACACCAAATAGCCAACACAATCCTGACCAAAAAAGAAAATAAAACCAGAGGCATTATACTACCTGACTTCAAATTATACTACAAAGCTACAATAACCAAAAAACATGGTACTGGCATAAAAACAGACACACAGACCAATGGAACAGAATAGAGAACTCAGAAATCAGTTCATGGACTTACAGCCAAGGGATCTTCAACAAAGGCACCAATAACATACATTAGGGAAAAGACATCTTCTTCAATAAATGGGGCTGGGAAAACTGAATATCCATATGTAGAAGAATGAAACATGACTTCTTGCCATATACCCAAATCAATTCAAAATGGGTTAAAGATTTAAATATAAGACCTGAAACTATAAAATTTCTAAAAGTAAACATAGGAGAAACACTTCAGGAAGTAGGACTGAGCAAAAACTTTATGAATAAGACCCCCAAAGCACAGGCAATAGAAGAAAACACAAACAAATGGGATTACAACAACCTAAAAAGCTTCTGCACAGCAAAGGAAACAATCAGCAGAGTGAAAAGACAACCTACAGAGTGGGAGAAAATATTTGCAAACTATGCACACTAAAGGGGATTAATATCCAGAATGTACAAGGAACTCAAACAAGATAACAGTGAGAAAACAAGTAACCTGATTTAAAAATGAGCAAAGGAGCTGAATAGACATTTCTAAAAGGAAGATACACAAATGAACAATGGATGTATGAAATATGCTCAACATCACTAAGCATCAGGGAAATGCAAATCAAAACCACATTGAGATATAATCTCACCCCAGTTAGACTGGCTATTACCAAGAATACAGAGATTAAGAAATGCTGCCAAAGATGTGGAGAAAAGGGAAACTTCCACACTGTTGGTGGGACTGTAAATTAGTACAACAATTATGCAAAACAGTCTGGAAGGTTCTCAAACAACTACAGATATAACTGCTATACAATCCAGCAATCCTACTGCTTTATTTATACTCAAAGGAATGGAAATCATCATTTTGAAGAGATACCTGTACTTCTGTATTTATTGCAGCTCTATTTACAATAGCTGAGAGATGGAACCAACCTAAATGTCCATCAGTGGACAACTGGATAAGAATAATGTGGGATATATACACAATGGAATACATGCTCTTTCATGCTCTGCCATGAAAAAGAATGAAATTCTGCCATTTTCAGCAACATGGATGAGCTTGGAGAAAATTATGTTAAGTGAAATAAGCCAGGCACAGAAAGAGAAATACCACATCCTCACTCATAAGTGGGAACTAAGAAATAAACAAATAAGAAAGAAAGATACAACATATAAAATATTATTTTGAACTCTCAAAAGGAGAAAAGAGAACTGTGGTTACTTGAGGTGGGAAAGAGAGAGGAAGAGGGGAGATTAGTGAGAAAATGCTAAAGGGTCACTGAGAATGATTATGTTCTGTAATGATGAATATACTGACTATCCTCATTTGATTATCACATTGTACATAGGTATTGATATTCAACTACGTACCCCACAAACACGTGTAATCAATTAACTTTCAATAAGAAAAAAAAATGCAACCTAATTTAGAGGTGTTCAAGGCATTTCTAAGTCTTTTTGTCTTTTAAACTCACACAAATGGTCCTGAAATTACTCTGGTGAGGGTGTTCAAAGAAACCCTTAAACCCAGTATCATTTGACTGACTGAAAATCACCTATATTCTACAAACAATAAAAAGTTGATGACACATCTTAAATATCTAAAACTACTTATTTGTGTTTTTCATTTATCTTAAATAACCTATTTTATCTCACATTACATTTATATCTACAACATTTCCACTATGGAAAAAAGCCTAATAACCTATATTTTTAACTGTGAAGATATAAAATTTACTTTAGGACTCAAGGAGGGAAAGAGTATGTGAAAATCTGGCTTCCTTATCTCTAAACACATGATGGTGAAAATAAAATTCCAAAGGAACCAAGTCAGCCAAGGAGATGAAGAGAAAAATGAGTACAAAGAGAGCTATTTCTGGAGACCTGAGCTAAAATTTAGGATATATTTTCCCATAGAACTGATGCTATCAGTGACATCTAAGGATTTCCTAAATAGTACTACTAAATTATTTTATTTGGGGCCACCCTGGGACTGCAATCACAATTATAAATCATTCTGTGCAAAAACAGAAAGGCATTCCTAATCCCAAACAAATGACTGACAGTGATGCAGCCGACCACAAACCATTCTGTGATAGCCCTTATTGATACTTTGGGCATAACCTATATAATACTCTAGGATATCTCAGGAAATGAGATGCCAAATAGGTTTCTTTCCATGTGCCAACCTCAATCAGTTGGAGTGATGTATTAAAAAGTACTCTGCAATCATGTTTTGGGTAGGCAGGAAAAAGTGCTGTTATTCATTACTTATATGTTTCATGGACTTACTTGAGAGAATGATATTGCCATCTGTTTTAGAAGATGGGGAAAAGAAACCCATATAAATAAAGTTTAAATGGCTAATACACCAGGCATGAAGGAGAGAGCGTAGCAAAGGCAAACCAAAGGGTTTCATTTCATCCTATTGTAATTAATTCATATCAGTTAATCTTAAAAGGAAAGGCATACAAAGGAGCAGCTGGCATGTAAAATGAGTGAGAAATGGAGAGAACTTCTACCCAGCAACCTCCTTCCATGTATCTCCCAGGTTGGTGACAAGAAATGAGGGCCTCAATGAGGCAACCAGGGAAGAAAAAGGTAGGAGCAATATGACAGCTCCCCAGTCAGGGCAGGAATCCCTCAAATCCGTACATTTGGGGGAATATTACTTAGAATGAGTTCATACATCTTGAGAAAAATCTTCAAGATCAGAATTCCATTGTGGCCATGACTAAAGTTGACACCAAATAGCCTTTTTTTTTTTTTTTTTTTTTTCCATAAGCAATCTTATTTTTATTCTATAGCATTTTAAACAGGGACTGGCTAGTTTAAAAGAGAAACCAAATTTGAAGCAATTTAGTAACTAAACTAGTAAAATAACTAGAGGACTCACTTCTATTTAAAAAATTTAAAAACTAAATAATACAGAAACCCAATGGCTATTAGATTTGACTTGGTGGCTGGGCCTGCACCATCAAAATCAGCATTTAATTGCATCTCCTGTTGATTGTTTTTATTATCAATGGAGTTCAGATCTGAATAAGAGATATTGCTTAAAAAAACAAAATAAAATAAAATGTAACTTTCAAGCACTGCCTTCAAGCTAAATGAGTTCAGCATTTTGCAAGCAAAATGCAGAGGGAGAAGTCTCTCCTTTGTAATTAATTCATGATGTTTGATTTCATCTTATTTTGAATATGAGTTACACATGTACTTTGATTTCTCATCACATTTGACATAACTTTTAACCTACATATGTGAAAACAGCCTTTTTTTAAGAAAATATATTTTAAAAATCATCTGGAAGAAGGAACTCATATTGATCATCATTTTTCAAAAATTGTATTAGTATGGAGGTAGTTTTAGGAAAGATAGATGGGACCACTCTCAAACCAATATGTCATGTCCGTGACTTTTAAAAGATAGCTAATTTTTAAATTATTTGTTTCTGAATAGTGTTCTTTCTCTGTTAAAGTAACACAATTTCTCTTGGCTATTGCCTAGTTTTTCTAAGGTTGCTCATCTCTATTTATCTTTTTGAAATTATCATGTCATGGCCAACTAATTAGTGTTACAGTATAAAATATTTCATAAACTAATGTTAATTTTATGAATGGAGAAAAATGGCCCATCCACATAGTACGTTATTTTTGAAAAGTCTCAGATAATTAATTATCACTAGATCTTTTGCATGCTGAAATGAGTATTTTGGTTTGCTAAATAATTACAATTTAAAACTAAAGAAAGAGCTTCAAAGAGCTATGCTAGTAATGAAGACTATCATACTTTGTAAACTATTTGAAACCATAATAGAGATGCAAAGCAGTAAAAGCAGGCCAAATAAATCTTGCCGAAGAGCTGCTTGTAGAATTTATATTTTACTACAGTTATTTAATTATCATCACTATAGTAAGTAGATTTAACATTCTGGTGCATTTTTTTAAAGTTTTGAGATTACCCATTATATGGGGTGTTCATTATATAAGTCTCTGCAGTTGCATAACTTGAAAATATACACCAAAGGACTGAGTATTTGTAAATATTTAATATTCACTTACACATCCCTCTGTGGTTTATTTCTAATGAGTACCTTATCGGATCTCATTGAGTCTTTTGTCAAGAATTCTCACATGGATAGTTGAGACATTAAACAATAAAATACAAAGTAATTCTAAAATAAACTTGCAAATTTTGTAAAATATTATATAAAATTAGTGTTGGAGAATGATTTCAATCATATCCAAAATTCTTCACAAATGAAAATCTAAACGTTAGACCAATTAACTGAAAAAGGAAATCAGCAAGAATGATGAAAGAAAAGGTGTTTCTGAAGAGAATGATTTAATTTTTTTAAGAAATTTATTTATTTTGTAATTAAAACTTTTTAATTGTATATATTTATGGGGTTCAGAGTTGTATTTCAATATATGTTTACAATCTGTAATGATCAAATCAGGGTAATTAGCAAATTTATCATGGTGAAAATTTATTGCTTCTTTTTGATGAGAAATTTATAGCTTCTTTTTGATTTATGCTCCTCTCTACTAGCCACTTGAGAACATACAATAAATTATTATTAATTACAGGTACTTAGAATATCAAAGTATCAGAAGTGGCCTTTAGGATAATTCATAAAATTCTTGAATTTTTTTTTTCACTCTCTAAGATCACATGGCAAAAGTTAAAAGTAAAAATACAGAAATTATCAGTGGATTATTTTACAAATCTGTCAGCAAAATCACACCAAAGTCTATTACAAGAATTAGGGCAACTTTTTGGTATATACAAAATAAATACAAGTTTGCTCTTTTGGTCAACATATAATCCAAATCAAATACTTTTATTAGTCACAATGAAACTTTTATTTCCATCTTTAGTGGATTCTGTTGGTGACTGTACCAGGTAACAATTATTCTTAAGTAATAAGTATTTCCTTTATGTCATTTACCTTTACCATTTAAATCAAAGCCTCTTTTTTGATTATTTTCTGTTTCTGTTTGAGGGCGAGTAAGGCACAGATAATCAGATGTTTACTCTGCCCGCATATCTTTGTTTCATATGGGTCATGGCAAGTCTCTTAATTAGCCAGGGCTTCTATTCAACAAAACATTATGTAATTCAGGGTAGCTGCAGAAACAGTAGCAAGAAAGAGCTTGAATGTATTTGTGTGTTATGACTTGGACATTAATTTACATTTAGGGAATTTTATGGGGTGAATATGTATGTGTATGTATATATGTATAAGTAGTAAAGCAATTTCATTCTGTGGTATATTAATAGGGACCCAAATAGGATGAAAAAAAAAATTAATCATAAGGATTTTTATAGGACTGAGAAATACATTTCTTTTTCTATTTTATCAGTTGATTTTTATTGTTCTTATTTACTTTAGAGTAAAATGAAATACTCTATTGTATATGTGAGATGAACACAAGACAGATTATTGTTCTCCAGATTACATATTTTATATTTGATGTAATTTTTTATTTGGGAAATTCTTGTTAATTTTCACAGCCTGTAAGTGTGCACTTTTTGTTCATTTATTAGTTTATCTGTTTTCTCATACAAATCAATACCTAAAGTTCAAGTATTACAGGAAGCCATCAGTCTCTGTCACTGGACTCTTACAGAGCTAACCTATATTGGTCACCTGAAGAAAATTAAAATTATCCAGAGGGAGGAATGCTCTTATCTCTGAGACGAGAGATCTTGGTTGCCTGGAACAAATTCCTAAAAATCGACATTTCACAGGCATGCTTCTTTACTCTCTTATTTTAATAGCAGGTGTAGGGGTTTTTCTTCCACTCCTATAGGTTCGTAGTTGGAATGGACCCCTGTAACAAAAGGCATATTAACAAGATAAAAACAAAAGTTTATTAACATGTGCATGTCACACATACATGGAGGACACCCAAGAAATGAGTAGTTCTTAAAGAATTCGAGCTTGCATAGTGTCTTAACAAAGAATGGTACATTTTTAGAGAAGCAACCAGAGAAAGGCAAAGGAATTTAAGTCTCTAAGGATGGCAATTTGGGAAAAGGCAAATTAATGGCAGGTAAAAGCTAGTTAGTAAAGCTTGTTAATACAGGTTTCTTTGGTGCCATAGGGTCTATAGTTGTGTTCAGTGGTTAACCTTTGTTCTCCCTGGTCGAAGAGGTGTCAAGATACCGGTTGTCTTTGTAATCCTATGTCCTGATTTTAGGCAAATTGAGGGAGGGCAGACAGCTTTCCTCTATCTGCTTCTTCTTAATTATCTTCAGCTCAGCAATGCTTCATATTTTAGGTGGCATATTCTGGTCTCCCACATAGGTGGTAGTAATTTAAGAATATATAAATAGACCTGGAGTCTCTGATTTCTTTCCAATTTTGCTAATAGATAAAGTTCCTTATTGCCCATTGCACAAAAGCTAAACTTTTTTCTCTAAATTCTTTTTCTTTGTGACTCTACCAAAACAGCTTTCTAAATATTTAGTTGGAAATGTGTAACCAGAAATTCCTTATATGCAACGGAAACAAAGACACTGAATTTAATGGGCAATGATTAAACCAACTTGACTGCCATGTGCAAAAAAAAAAAAAAGTTTATTTGAAGATTAACGGTATAGCACAGAAATGTTTTTTATCACCTGACTAAATGGACAAGTAAAGGATTAGTAGCCAGATGGGACTAATTGAGAAACTTCATTTATGCCTGAGTTTGGGGATTTATTTTGTTCAGGTGATGAATTTGTTAATCAGCCTGATTTAGTCATTGCACATTGTAAACATATATCAAAACATCACACTGTACTCCATAAATGCATACCATTATTATTTGTCAATTTTAAAAAAGAGGGGAAAAAGCCTACTTTTAAAATCGTTTGAGGAAATGTTATATTAAAAGTACTTATAGTATTTTTGAATTGCATTGGCAGCCTACCAAACTGAAAAATTTCAAGAACCAGGTGCTGATGACAGATAAAAAAACAAAATTTCTCACTCTCCATAGCAAAGGAAATAGGATCTCTGAAAGCAGAATACTTCCATTTCATAAATAACATTATTACAACAGAAAATGAGTTTATTAGTGGTAAAGGTAAATTGTGATTATGAAACAAGGTACCTGAACTGGTAAATTTAAATGAACCTTCTGAATTTTATATACAGAGTTTAAAACATACTCAATTCCTCTGAAGCCAATGTAACACAAAAATAGGTTCTCTGGAGGAAAGAGTGTAATGTAGTAAATGACAAATTCTTCTTGTTTTGATGTAACAAAAAACTCTTTTACAACTCATAATTTTTATGAAAAAAAAATTTATGGAATATTTATAAAAGCAATTTCATGGATCTCTACACACACCAAGAAAAAAACGATTACAAGAAAGAACCTGATGACCAAATGTTCTCCACCCTCCCCTCCTTGAAGTGTCTTCTTGAAAACATAAAAGGCTCAATAAAATGCCCAACCTTTTGGTTTTCAATATAAGATCCAGAGCCATGGGAACTACAAACATACACCTCTGAGGTTAATTTAGAAGTCTTTCACAAGAAATACAGGAGAATCGCAGTGGGTCCTCTTGTCTCTCAAGGACATAGGAGAAGCCTTATTTCTCCTCTACTTTACTATATAAGTTTGTGTGAAATTCTGTCCATATTTTGTAGTCACTTTCATGCTACCTTGCATGTGTATAAATCTGATAATACTTATTCAAAATAAAATTGTCTTCCTTCTCTCTTCATTAGAACAGAGATTGTATTATTTCTTCCACCCATCCTTCCTTCCTTCCTTTCTCCCTCCCTCCTTTCCTCCTTCCTTCCTTCCTTCTTACCATTTTCCTTTCTTTCCACAAATATTTACTAAGAGCACACAGCACTACAGTAAATACAAAAAGACTTACAGTATGGAAACTAAACTAAAAGGTAAGCACAAAACAATCCCATTCGTTTCAGTGTCCTTAACCTCCACTTCAAGATTTTTAGACGTGGGGTTTTGTTTGTTGTTTGCTTTGTTTTGTTTTATTTTTTGGAAAATTAGGTGTGATTTTAGTTATCTTTTCATTATTTTTTTCCTTATTGTGACCCCCCTTTATTGTTTATCTAGGAGAATATTCTTTTATGCCTGTGTCATTTTGAGTTCTTCTTGCAAGATTTCTGACAATGTTAGCAACTCCATTGTTTTTGCCTGACTCATGGTACACTGTCCAATATTAATGGCATGAGAGTACCGGTGCTTGAAGTGGGCAAGAGTGAATGCTGTCTAAGAAGCTGAATCTTTCACTACTTTGAATCAAGTGATAAGTCTGTGCTTTTCTTCAGTGAAAGCTTTCTAACTCTTTTTTTCCTTTTTGAATTTAGCCAAGGCATTTTTTTTTTTTTTTTTTTTTGTGACTGGTAAGGGGATCGTAACCCTTGGCTTGGTGTCACCCACACCACGCTCAGCCAGTGAGCGCACTGGCCATCCCTATATAGGATCCAAACCTTCGGCCTCGGTGCTCCCAGTGCCGCTGTGCTCCCAGCGCCGCACTCTCCCGAGTGAGCCACGGTTTCGGCCCAAGGCCTTTTTTTTTTAACTGGGATAATAGAAATACATTTAAGTTTTTTCAATATATTATAAAAATTAGAAAATTCACTGCATTCTAGCCATGTTCAAGGTTCACCAACTCACCTGAAATAAACCTAATCAACTCATACTGTGTGTGTGTGTGTGTGTGTGTGTGTGTGTGTGTGTGTGTGTGTGTGTGTGTGTGTGTGTACCAAGATGGCCTTAATGTCCTTCACCTTTACTAAACTTTAGACATTTATTTCTGACTATAGGCCCCTGGCCTCCTTTTTCTTAGAGAATTTACCTTAGAAAACTTGAAGTTATCATTTCTTTCTCTGTCACTTTGAGATGTAAATCTCTTGGTCTTCTGCCAGTTTTTCAACCCAGGAATATCTGTTTCAAGGACCTACATGCCATTCTTTGAAATGCAATCATCAAGAAAGATAGGGCCCCCGCCCCATCTCCGAGTCTCTGTGGAAGGGGAAGTGCGTCATTTTGATAAGTGCTAATCAGCAAACACAGATGGCCTAAATCACATTGACCAACCTCCTTACTAAGGTCTCCAGTTCTTTTCACTAGTTCACCCCAGTGCTTAAAAACTCTCCTGCCTTTTGTTTCAATGGAATTGATATATGGATGATAGATTGATGATAAATAGATAACATATTTTATACATATCTGTGAACGAAGTTTAATTTTAATAACACCAAAACCAAATACTCTGGTGGAAGAAAATGTAGACTATTCTATTCCAGAAGGAATACTCCTGTACCATTCCCTACTCTCCATTGGTCCCTCTTTCTCAAACTAACACAACACACACAGAGCAGATCTACAGCCTCTGCAGGTTTAGAATACGGTTACCCAGGAGTGCTTTCTGTCATCTGTGAGCAAGGAGAAGCTTTTCTGATCTGTAGAAGGATGGGGAGGACATAAAAAGAGGAGGCAATCATTGCTAGTTGATTTCTAACTGGATTTCACTTTTCACTATATCAAAAGCTGATCCTTACAGGCTGACGTGCTAGTGACGGCATCTGTAGGCTCATCCCTTTCTTACCTCTTGGGCAGAATCTTGCCGGGTTATATTTAGATCAGGATTCTCAGATGTAATGATCTTGCTGTCAATAGGTCAGTCTCTATATGACATTCTAGGAAGGAGCACTGAGGGCTTGTATGATCTCTACATTTCAATAATTTTTGACCCCTTCACTACATGTTGAACCATTTTGAGAAATTTGATTTCTGCCTTGGTTTCCTTCCTAAAATTCCTCTTTCCTAATGGGACTAAAGCTGTGCACACAACCCTAGCTCTTTCAGCTACGTAACTGGGGACCTTTTGTGAAAGACAGGTTACCTAGACCATAACTTAATGTGTGATAAGGAATTGTCCCACTCTGAACTTCTTCTGTGTCTATATCTGTTATGTCACTCTGATTCTCAAACCATAAACTCTACACTCATACCAGCTTCATTAGAATTTACAACAACTTTCTTTTTTTTTTTATTATCCCCATTTTACAGATTAGTAATCTGAGCCTAAGATTTATAAGAAATTTCATCAGTTAAGAAGCCAGGCAGTAAATGCGGGAGCTGAATTTCAAACAAAAGACTCGTTCTGGCACAAATCTTCAACTCTTTCTGTTGTCATGAGATTCAGATGTTCATTGCTATGAATTAACACAGTGTTAGTAGAGAGAAAAAAAAAAATCCAACCCCAAATGTGGCAGAGCACTAGGAATCAGAATACCTTGCAAATTAGTTGTATGACTTTGAACAAATCATCTAGCTATTTTGAACTAGCAATTTCTTTATCAATTAAATAAAGAAATAGGATGGTTGGTGATCTTACAGATCTTTTATAAATAAAAAATTATATGATTCTTTCTGAATGCTAATAGTAGTCAAGGATGCTTCTTGGAAATATGCATTAGAAAAGAATGTGTACTGCCATTTCCTCTGGCAACTCCTGGAGATGTATGACTCAATGTTATATAAGAATAAAGTTAGGAAACTTATGAAAAGAATAATAATCTTTCCATGTGAACTTACAAAACATGCTTTAAAGTCCTAAGCCTCTCTGCACTCATCCGCACAGTAGAGATAAAAATAATAAATGTTACTGTGATTTTTTTGTAAGAAAGGCTTCCTCTCTCTTCTTCCTCTTAAACACTTTGAGTGTCTAGGCATGAATTTGAGAAGTACCTTTTCCTGACCTCCAGCCAAGCTGATGTATACTGCAGGGAGAAAAATCCATAAATCCCAATATCTAGCTAGCAATTTACCTTCCATCTGGCTAGCTAATAGTTTTCAGGTTGAAGAGGGTTTTGTGTCGGCATTCTCCAGGGTTATGAGAAACCATTAAAAGTGACAAACACTGCTAGAAATGGAGGAAGTGTAAAGGATCAATGTAAGTTTGGCAAAAACAGCAAAAACTACTTTAGCTTACAAATATTAGGAAAATGCTTGCAAAGCTGATCTTCTATGGAGAGCAGAAGATGAAAGAAAATCAGCTAACAGGGGTAGACTACTACACTCATCCAGATATTCTAATAATAATGTCAGAACCACTCTTCTGCTGCTCACTTCCAATCCAACTGATGCTTACTGAATGCAAGCAGAGAGCACAAGAATTTAGTAGATGCCAGTAAGACAAGTTTTAAAAAAAGCAAACAAATTAAAATCACTCTTTATTATTATCCATAAACATTGTCCCCAAATAAAATTGAAGAACTTTTAGGCTTCATTACAAAATCAAGAAAACTTCTCATTTTATCTTTACTAATCACTGAATTTACCTCCACCTATGAACTTAAATATTAAAATGTTTAATAATTATTCCACAACCTTCTACAAACCAGTCTAAAGCATCCTAATGAGAGAGAAGAGCTCTTTAACCATCACAAGCATTTTTTCTTCAAATGCATATGTATATATGTAAGGAACAGAGAAAGAATGTGAAAGAGAGAGAACATACATACAAACCAATTAAAATATAGTCTGCTGCTTAGTAGTTTGAATGTTGTATGAAAATGTATTCTTATCCTGATACAAAAGAAATGGGACAGCAATCACGAGTTTGAAATTCTCATTAGACAAATTTATATGGCCTTTAGCAAGGAGTGGTTAATTTATAAGGAAAATAATCTTTTCAATTACAGGGTTTAGGAATGAGTCTTATTGCCAGCAGTCTCTTCCAAACTGCATTTATGAATTTTTCAGCTGAACTTCAACAAATCTAAAGCTTATTCTATTAACATAATCTTTAGGATGACCTTGAACTCCAGGTTTGTAATTGTAATGAGATCAAACTTAATGAAATCTGACACACTTTTTATAAAACATATGTTATAGTCTCAATAAAAAGAAACCTACTGCAATTCAATCCAAGCAAATGATATATTAAAAATACAAAAGTATCTGCAAATACTTAAGTTTAAGGGTATAATCCTATTTAAAAGATTTAGGAATGCCAGCATATCCTCAAGGAACTTATATAACATGAGTTTAAAATGGTAATCTTTCTACCTTGATGTTGACTGAGGCCCCAAAGTCTGAGAATTATAGAGTAGGTGTATGGGTAGATGTATGTGTACCAACTATAGAGTAGGTACCCATATCTCTTACAGTGAAATGTTACTTCATTTATGCAAGAGCATGAGAACCATTTCTTGGATCCTACAAAGTCAGTCACCTCACCCTAAATACAAAAACAAAATATTAAATAGGTGAAGACTGAAGAGTCACAGAGAGAATTTCCTCGGAAAGGCTTATCAGTGAGCTAGTAGGGGCAAGGAAAGAATTATTTCTTCTGTATTAATCCATCTGAAGGATTCTTCTCAAGGGCTCTGTATGCATCCTCTGTAGTTTAGTTGACACAACTGGTATTTGAAACACACCTAAGGAGTTTAAAACTAACAGGCTGTATCTAACAAGCTGAACAGTACAGTTTGAGGAGAGGGGGTCAAGAAAGCATGTACTATGATAGTAGAATTAATTTCAAATATGTCAGGAACAGCATCAAATGTAAACACAGTTGATATTTCCATAAAAATACAAAGATCGTCAGATTTATGAAATGCTTTTTGATACATTCAGAACATAAAGTTACAGAAAATTTGAAACTAAAATAGTGGAATAAAATATATTATAAAAATATTGACTAAAATTATCAATTTCAAAGAGGTAAACAGTTTCCAATAGATCTTAAGACAATAAAACGTATTTGAAGTAAAAAGATTCAACTCACCATGATATATAATTTTTAATTCTGCCTACTGAATAATATGGCCTCTAAATATAAAAAATTGAAAAAAGTACAAAAAACAAGTGACTTCAAAAACTAAAGGGAAATTGATATATTTTAGCCAGTAGGTTAGAGGAGAAGCAGACAAGGAGGGTTTCAAGCCCTCCACTTGAGAATAAGGGTTGATGTTGGAACCGCTTGCTTCTCTGGAAAAGAATTTCTTAAATGAATGTTTATATGACCTTAATATATTAAACAGGCACCAGAACTAAGATATGTTTCTTCAGCAACCTTTCAATTGTTCACATACTGCCACACCTCGAAATAAATCTAAGACCCTAAATATGCTCAATATTTGTAAAAAGATATTTATCTTGATAAAATAAATTAGTGTAAATGTAAATATAGGTAATTTTATTTTGCTGAACAGAAATAATCTTTTCCCAATATTTCCCCATTTATGACAGACATAGAAGCAATCCAGAAAGCGGAAAAGGAAAAAGGAGGAAACAATTCCTCAGAGGAAACTCTGAAAGGATCAATAGTATTTCTCCTTGGTCAGTAGTGTATTTATAGGAGGTTACACAGGCTGTAGAAAAAGAAACACAATATTTGACTACTTTTGACTACTTACTAGTGTCAGGAGGTGAGTGTGTCAGGACACAGACACTCCCTACCAGTGTTAGGAGCACAACCTTCTTGGAGGAACTGTGGCTTTTCTAAACCCCTTTGGTAGATGTGTTACAATATGCCAATGTCAAGTGCTCTTTCCTGTAGGAAAATTCTTCTTTCTTACACCATTGAAGCCAGTAATGAACATGTGACTTGCTTTGAACAATGAAACATGAGAAGAGATGACATGTGCCACTTCTGGGCTTTAAGAGCAAATGTAAGGTATAGTCAATTCTCTTTATTTATAGTAGTTATGTTCTATAAAGTCTTCTTGAAAAATGAAGTAGCAAATACTACATCATTGCTCCTAGGATAAACACAGTATTAGGTTCCTGCAAGCCTCTGGTCACAACATTTTCATCAGCCAATCAATATAACCAATACTTATTTTATGTGTGTTTCTATTTAAAGATACCTTATTCAATATATGTTTATTGCAAGTAATTAATTATATGCAGTATTTCTCTATAGCTGAGAAGGGTTTAGCATTTTTCTGACCCTGGGCAACTTTATTGTAAATTTCTTTGGTTTTCAACCTCATAACAATGCAGTTCACTATTTTTTTTTACTGATCATCATCTAGTGAATCCACAAATCTATCCATTTTTCCATCTTTTGTATCCTAATACTACAGATGCTATCTTAGCAATTTCTGGAGCAGCCTCATGTACAGATTGGCAAATTTCCTCTCTTTCTTTCTGGATGTACTGTCTTATTGATTTATTAACACTGACCTCATGGTCAACAGCACTGTAATTTATGGCTGAACAAAACCTATCTAACACATGTATTTTCTCCATAAGATACATCACAGCTTTCTTGCGCATTGGAACCCTAGAAAGCACTTCAGTACTACACTTTGGGCCATTTTAAATGGCAAGATCACCAACAAAAAAAAGCATAAAATGTGAAAAAGCAGCACTCATAGATAGTAAAAAAGGATGCTTGTTTACAGTATGAGAGTTGAAATAAGAAAACAGAGCGTCATCTCGTTTGACTTCAACTGGAAATGTACACTGTTGGGCAATTCAAATTTTTTGGTGCACTTTGCATGTCTGAGAACAAGGATCAATTCCATCCATTAATTTTTACCAGCAGTATGTTCCAGTTACTGGCTGCTTCATTAATCTGGGCAGTGTAGAGACCTCAACTGACCACGGATGAACAGATAGCAAAAGTCAGTACTAAACTTTTGTTGTTTTAAGTCTCTTAGACTTCGCAACTGTTGGTTACTGGAATGGAACCTAACCTTCCCTGATTTAAACACTCCTTGATCTAAAAATTCCACTACAAAATTTATCTAACAAATATACTCTCACATCTGAACAAAGGCATATAAAGAAGGATATAGGATATTTATGGAATGGTACATAAGAAACCAGCAACTCTAGTCACCTCTGATAATGAAGATTAGGAAATTGATGGTCTAGGTGGCACTTAGTTTTCACAATAAATTTTAATTATTTGTAAATGCGTTTATTATTTTTTGAATAAGAAAATAAATTTCAAAACTTAAATTAAATTGGAATAATGTATGTGTTTTTTCTTTGTTTGTTTGTTTTTTTATCAGCCTTAAGCTTTTCTCTTGAAGAAATGTTGGTTATACTAGATTGAAAAATTGTAGAAGACTTGGATTGTTATGTTAATCTATAGATTATTTTATCACTGGGGCAGATTATGTCACTATTTGAAAGATAGATTTGAGGTAAATAAAAGAATATGCAAAATTTTTCTTTTCACATTATACAAGAAAATATCTACTCTCTTAGCACTGTATTACAGAAAGTTTGATGAAATAACTACCATGTCTATGTACATAAATTGATTTGTAAAGTCAAGCTGAACTTGATTGTTTGGCATGTCAAAAATCATCATTCTTGAACTGCTACCAATAATATTGCCCTCTGACACTGGCAAATTTGGCATACAATGTAAATTCGGTGACACTGAGTATAACTCAGTCAAGCAATAAAACTGTTCTAGTGTTTTACTGTAAGCATAAAATCACCATTATTCATTTAAATTGTCTGTATGTTCTTAGAAATGGCCAGTCTGATACCTTATTCTAACCATAAAATTACCTATCATTTTTAGATTATTTACCATTTATCCTGTTAAATTATGAAGGTTCATTTTTATCACATGAGGAGACAGGTTAACAGATGACTAATGAATAGAAATATTGGTTTCAACTTGCTAAAATATATACAGTGCTAAAAACTAATCCTCATAAGGCATTGGAACAAGCAGGAAATTTAATCACCATTTGATTCTTATATCAGGTAAATTGCCTTAGCTGAAAGTATTAGAAAATAAGGCTTTTAGTGCTTCAAGTAACTGAAAGATTAAAAAAGTAGTTGCCCAAAAATGTTAATAAGTTGCCAATTTTGGTCTGACTCTCCACTCTTTCCTACAATATGAACTTTATCTAAACATGGACATCCTTGTGTTCTCAGATCAGTTACCAGCTTCAACCAGAATTATATACTTTTTAAATCAGAATACAGGGGGGCAGAAATATGTTCTCTTCCTGCAACCACCACACAAAATCTTGGACTTTCTTTCTGTTATACCAACTCAGTTTTCTTGTCAACCTCTGAGTAGTCACTTTGATCAGAGGAATATGATCCCCCGATTTGTCTAGGAGCTCCTGTGGAGTTAGTCCCACCCATATCACATGGTTGGAAAATATCAGGTTCAGTTAGGGAAAAGGAAAGAGGTAAACAGTTTCCAAGGAAGCAAACAACAATATACATATTTTAAGAGCAAATATTTCTATACAGCAAATAAGTCTATTTTAGAGTACCTGTTTTTTCCCCAAAGGGATTTTTTTCAAAGAAGGAATAACATAAATAAGTTAGTGTTACCTTTTCATCATCTACATTTATTGAAAGATCATGAAAAGAGATAATATAATTACTCTTATTCATTTACTCACTCATTTATTCAACCATTTGTTTAACTAATATTAATTGAAAACATATTAGGTTCCGGACACTATCCCAGGTACTGAGAATACAACAATGATCAAGAAAAGATATTTCCAGCGCGGCGACGCTCCCGCCGCGGGTTCGGATCCTATATAAAAATGACCGGTGCACTCCCTGGCTGAGCGCCGGTCACGAAAAAAAAAAAAAAAGAAAAGAAAAGAAAAGATATTTCTACTCACAAGAAGCTGACATCCAAAAATGGGCAACCAGCAATAAGACAATAAACAAGTAGACTAACAACACAATAATTTCAGAAAATGAAAAAAGTAAATTAAGGTAATGAGAGAGAGAATGGGGAATCATGGTCAGAAAACCTCTCTCTGAGAAGGTAACTTGAAATCTTAGGAGAAGGATGCAGCTAGTGCAGTGAGATGTTAGGAAGAAACATTCTGCTCACAGGGGAAATAGTAAGTGCAGAGATACAGAGACAACAACCAGCTTTTCGTAGTGGAAAGATAGAGTTCCATAGGGAGTATGTGAATATGGAAGAGAACAGCAGAAGATAAAGTCGGAGAAAGAGACAAAAGCCCAATTGTGTAAAGTCTTATAAATCATAGTGAGATGTTTGTATTTTATTCTAATTGAAATGAGAAGACATTACCAAACATGCTTATTCTGCCTGCCCAGTATCTGACCACCCTTCACATGGAAAGATACTTTCCCCATTTTAGTAATCTTGGTGGCAAGAAAAGCTTACACTTCACACTCAAGAAACTGAAACTTTTCCAGCTTCCTCTGAAGCGATGAAAGAGTCAAAGGAAATATAAGAAGATCTCTTAGGTGGTGACAGTGGTTGCAAGGAGACTGAGATCCTGAGGAGGAGCAATGTTGACAGCAGGAGCAATATTTCAGCAGTCTCCTGAAATAACTATGTCAATTATTAACAGCAAAGGCCATGATACTATCTTCAGTTGACCAGTTCTATAGTGTGACTGTGATGTGACTCCTGCCTAAGCAGTCCTGAACTTGGGGCTTCAAATTCCCTTCAAAATTTTTCAAATTACTATATCTTTCTATTAAATGATTTTCTACTTATATTAATATATTAGTTGTCTGTTGTTGCATAATGAATTATCTCCAATCTCATCAGCTTAAAATCACAATAAATATCTACCATCTCACATAATACTGTTGGACAGGAATTTGGGAGCAGTTTAACTGAGTAGTTCCGTCTCAAAGTTTCTCTTGAGGTTGTAGTCACGCAGTCATTGGCCAGAGATTTAGTCATATGAAGGCTTGACAGAGAGTATAAAATCTACTTCCAGGATGTCTCATTTACATGGATGTTATCAGGAGGCCCAAGTCTCTCACTGGTTGTGGGCAGAAGGCCTCAGTTTTCACCATGGGAACCTCCCTATGCAGCTGTGTAAGTGTCCTCATGGCATGCAGTTGGCTTCCTCCAGGACAAATGATCTAAGAAGAGTAAGATGGAAACTGCAACGTCTTCTATGATCTAGCCTCAGAAGTCATATTCCATCATTTTAACAATATTTTACAGGTTACACAGGTCAGCTTTTTCCAGTACAAGAGCAAATTTCATAAAGGTGGGAATGAGTGAAGACTGGCTGCTAGAATTAGTAGGAATTGCTTTCTACTATTTGCAAATAAGGGCCCTGGCTAATTTTTAAAGTCCTTAAATATTTTTAAGCAGGGGGTAATATGTTCTGTTTAATGTTTTTAAGAGATTATTTAAACTGTTATATGAAGAATAGTATGTTGAGGCAATAGTGGAAACAAAAGGCATTTGCTCTATTTCAAGAGAGATGTGACGTTACTGTGATAGCAGTAAAATGGAGAAATCTGTTCAGATTCAAGTCACAGTTGAATCTGAACAAGAAACAGCCACAGAATTTGCTGATTGGGTATTAGAATGGAATATATAATGTGAAGACATCTCCAAAGGCAGGGTATATATCAGAGCTGTCTACAGAGCTAGAAACAAGAGGGAGAGGAATGGGTTTGTAGGGGAAACTGAAAGTTCTGTTTTAAATATAAGCTCGATATATTTATTAGGCATTCAAATGGAGATATAGCTTAGTTTTATATGTATGTATAGCTTTGTTAAATATATGAGTATGGAGTACAGGGAAGAGTATCAAAGCCAGAAACATAAATTTGCTGTCTTCAGGAAACAGATGATATTTAAAGCCACTTCCTCCATTAATTTAGTAAACTCATCACTATAGAACACGACTAGGAGTACTTGAACGAAATTTTATTACTACAGAAATAAAGCAGTTTTGCCATTACCATGGGTTTATGCAGTTCTTTCCTTTAAAAAAAAGTAAAAGAAAAACATGTGTCCTTTATAAAGAGTAGGATAAGAGGATACCAATATCCTTAGAATAAATTTATCAGTTAACTCAATGCTTGAAGCTTCAATCTTCTTAAACCAGACACAAAAATGTTTTAAATTTCCTTACTTTTTCTTTTAGAAGTCAATTCATCCTGTTTGAAACCTTGAAAGTTATACTAATATTGATATTTAAAGGGTATATTTTTTGGCAGAGGGGAGTCACTTCCTGATGTAATAAATGACTTTATGAGGAAGGTAACTAAGTAACTATCTACACGTAGCAGGCCCTAAGTGAGTTCTCCCACATGAAAGGCTCTCTCATCTAAGCAGTGCCTCTTAATCGTGCTCTCTGCCTGTCACTAAAGTGAGCAGAAAGATGCTGGGTTTTGTTGGGTAATAGATCATTGTTAAGGTACATTCCAAAACATAGTTTGTGTGCCTGAGCTATTTATTCTGAGTATGCGTATTTATTTAGAAATGTGTGTGTGCTTGGTAAAATGTCTGCTGTCTTCCTGACTAGCATCTTATTGTTTAAAATGCTAGGTGTGTCATCACTTTATTGATTCATGGCTATTAAAGTGGCCCTTTTTGCTATATCCCTGTAAACCTCCAATTCTTGTCAAATGTGTAACAATATTGCCATCTTTGATTACCATCGCTATAACAAGAAGGTAAGTAAAAATAAATATTCTATCAAATCAAAACAACAGTCACATAATTGATGCACAGTCAGCGACTTGAGACAAGTGACATTTTTTTTCCTAGCTAAAATTTTCATTCCAGTTCTACAACAGAGAAACGAGTTTAACAAACATTTTTTCAAAAACGTTTCTCCATTGTTTGAGAGGGTATGTTGCCATAATTTCTTTTTAATTCAGTATAGATTAGTCAGTGTCTTCGCTTCAGCTAAAACTCAAAATGTCTAAAACTGAATTTGTAATCTTTCCCCAAATCGGCTTACCTTACAGATAAGTCTATGTATGTCAGTATTATTTTTCAATCACCCAGGCTTGAATATTTGAAATGGCTTCTGACTTCCCCTCTCTTGAACTCCTAACACTTAATCAATAATCAAGTTTTTACACTGGAAAATTATTAAGCATCTATAGTATGCTGTGTGGTCAGGGTGCAAAGATGAATGAGCTCATACCTGCCCTCAGGAATTCACACTGTTTGCATTTATCCTTCTATATTTCTACTGCTGCTAAACCAATCCTAACTAGCTTCCTTGTCTCTATTCTCTTTCACACCCAATATTTCCTAAACATTGCTGCCAGATTAATCTCAGCAAAAAAATTGCTTTTTGTATATTAGACCCTTTCTCAAAAATTTGTAATGATTCTACTTTTTTGGCAGAATTACGTTATATATATTTTCAGGGTATTCAAGATACTTAACAATATGTTTCCCATCTTACTTTAAAGCTCTCTCTCCACTCCCCCGAACCCTCTGTTCAACCAAAACTAGTCTACACATTACTCCTACACAAGTCACATATATCCCTACTAGCAAGACTTAGTTCACACCATTTCTTTTGTCTGAGATATATATTTCTCTCCACTAAACATATCTAAATAGAACAATACAAGCTTAAGAATATACAATATTCAGACTATTAGCAACTTATCAAATACAACCTATTTATTTACTTGCTAAGTGTATATTCTATTTTTCCAGTTGGGACATACATACATTGAAGTCCCTGATTTTGAGGGATGTATAGCCTAACTGGTGAAATAAAATATACAGTATATTGAAAAGTTAAATAGATTTTTTTTAACAACCTCTCTTCCCTGTGAAGTACATGTGGAGGTAGAAGTTAAATACTTAACACAGAACTTCTTTAAAAAGGTATAGTCTACGTAATTTTATCATAAATGAAATACTCTATATTTCACATCTTATTTTTTAATATATATTTGAAGAGTTTACACTTTTCATTGAGTTTGGCTTAAGGTTAATTATAAAATATTAATTTTTACTGTGAATTTGATTTCTTACTGTAATTCCATCATTGCATTCTTAATTGTAGAATTTGGGGTTTGAAAGGGGCCTAAGGAATTATCAAATAAATAACAAAACCGGAAAGCACATAATTAAGAATTGGAAGTATCACACCTGGATCTTATCTTTTGACTGACCAACGCTTTTGCTACAACATCTAGAGTATAAGGTACCAACCATGCTAACGTATGTTCATTACAGGAATTAAAATTAAGCAATATTATGTCCTAATTTTCTTTAAAACCAGACCAATACATATCTAACAATATCCCACCAATTCAAATGGTTTAAGAGTAATGCACGTTTTTCTAAAATTAATATTGATGACTAGAATTTTAGTGTTGATTCATTTGGATGGTGAAGAAAAACCACTGGTCAATTACATCCTCTTCTCACTTTTTATCCTGTTATTTTAGAACAAACACTTTGGAAATTAATCCTAATGTAAGTTTTGAAAAGACAAGGATTAGTTTCTAAATTTGTCCAAACGATAGCTTTAAATGGAATAACAGTATAATGTTGATAAAATAATACCAAACATGATAATATTAATTGAGAGAATGCTTACTATGTGGCAAATATTTTTAAGAACTTTACATTACTTGATTCATTAATATCTCACAAATCACTGCAAGGTGGATTCTGTTACAAAATTTATTTTATATATGAGAAATGTGAAGCCGCAAGGTTAATAAACTTTCTCAAGGACACACATTACCTTCTAACCCCCACTGGCTGCCTTAAAAGCCTTTGTTTTGATCAACCACGCCATCTTGTCTATTGCTCCCTCTGGGTTTTTTTTTTTTTTTTTTTTTTTTTTTTTTTATTGAATCATTATTGATTATACATATTTTTGGGATTCTGTGTTGACATATGTTGATCAAATCAATATTACTAGTATGTATATTGTTACAAATTGTACTTATTCTTTATGCCCCTTGTCCAATCTCTCCCTATCTCTTCCTCCCACCTCTGATAACCCTAGATTTCTTCTCTCCCCCAAAAGAGTAATGGTTACTCTGTTGATTTGTTGCCTAGATAATCTGTCCGATGCTGAGAGGTGTGTTCAGGTCCCCCAATATTGTCATAGAGCAGCTGCTTCTTCTGTCACTCTGGAATGGGCTTTGTAGAAAGAAACATCCTCTTGGTCTCTGCTGGTGACTCTTCTTGTGTCAATGCACTCCAGTGGCTGGCGGACTGACCATCTGCATGGTGGTTGTGACATCTAGCCACTTTTGCAGCAGCCGTGGTTATTGTGGTGGCTGTGGTGGGCCACCTACATGGAGGTGATGTTTTTGGCATGCTCCTTGGCACTGGAAGTGTGCCTGGTTGAGGGTGGGGAGTCCAGTCCCCAGATCCATGCCCCAGGCCCCCCCACAGGGCCCTGAAGTGCTGGCAGTGTGCCCGGGCTTGGACAAATTTTTTGTCCTTTGCTTACTTCTAAAATGGGGAAACTTCCTGTGGGAACCAGTACTTGAGCTGTGTGGTTGTTTAAATTGCTGCTTTACTACTGATTCCCTAGGGAAGGATTTTTATGCAGCTCAGGGTTTAATGTTTGACCTCATAGGTACTTCAGGCTCTCCAGAGACCCAGTGGATCTGTGTTGTATAGAAACTCTGATCTGGGCCTGAGTTTTTTCACCAAACTGCACCTCATGCAATTCTGCATTCCCTACCACTCCCTTCTGAGTGGTCCTGCACTGATTGGGGGGCAGATTGGTTGTCCTTGCTGTGTCCCTGTGTTCCTCTGGTGGGCACATCTCCCCCACCCCACTGACCATGCTCCAAACACTTCCCATGGGACGGGCCCTACACCAGTCCCCTGTGATGACTCACAGGCCTCTGAGTGGCTCCCCTTTTTCAGCTGCTCTGGCTCCTCACTCTTGCATGGGTCCACCAGAACCCTATTAGTGGTCTTGCTGTCCTGGGGGCCACCAAGGCCCTCTTCTCCCCTGTCGCCTCCAAGCAACTCCATCCAAAGGGCACAGCTGCGGCTTCTGCCAGCTCCTGCTCCATGCGCTCAGCATCTTGAGCCTTAAAGCAGCCGCGGCCCGAAATGCTCAGAGCAGCTTTTTCTTTCTCATCGTGGCTTCTCCTGCCTTCATGAACTCCATAGGTCTCTTCTCCTCTTCCCCTGAGCTCCAGCGGCCCCAGCTTGGCTGTTGTTACATTTTTATAGTTGCAATTGGTTGCTTTGTGAGAGAGAGTGATGCTGGGGACAGTCTATTCTGCCATCTTGATCGGAACTCCCAGGTCATTTTCTATTGCTCTCTCTGAACTGCATGTCCTATTTCTGTGGGATCATCTGGCTCATATCTCTAAAAAAGGAAAACACTTTATCATTCTTTAATACTTAAATGTTCAATGAAAAGTTGCAAATCCCTAGAGCTAATTGGCCTAAAACATTTTTAATCATACTATAAGATTTTAGCATATGTAAAATTCATACACCTCCGTTTTGAAATGATCTTACTAACAAAATATGCTAGTACTCTTTCTTAAATGTTTATTTAGCATATGGTCCTTTTCATTTGCCTCTCTCATTTGCTGCTCTTCTGTCACCAGTTATATTGTAATGCCCCAGATTTCACTTTTCTGCTCTGACATGATTTATCAAGTTTAAGATGGTCATTCAATCCACCAAATATTCTTTTCTTCATAATACTTCATCTGATAAATGGAAATGGTGCCAACACAATGAAAAAGAAATCTCCAATCAGGAAATTGTTTCTGTGTTTTGTATAAAAGACTTTGATACAAGTGACAGAGTGTACAATTCATAGCATGACTGACTATCCACCACCTTTTAATTAAAAGAGAAAAGATGTAATAAATAGAATTGATAAATCTAAGTCACTGTAGAGTAGCATTCTAACAGCCTACAAGTCTTGATTTTTTTTAAGCTTGTTATGATTTATGTCTTGAGAAAGCAAGAATTTCATTAAAAATAATTGATTTCCGTGGTATTTCTGCATACACTGAAATTTGATGATGGTTATCAGGCTCTTGTTATGGGTTCTATTAGTATGCTAGACATAGGATTCCCCTAAGAATGTCTCGAATTATGTTTGTCCATTAACTGCCTACTCTTAATACTTTGCATGATATTCAACCTTCTCTTCAGCTCTATTTACCTAAGGAGGTGCCCAGATGGGGCCCAAAGAAGACATAGAAATGGACAGAAACATTCTTTCTTGCAAATAATAACAATAATGAATTCTTTTGAGTACTTACGACATGCAAAGAACTGGCTAAACACTTATTTAACATCTCATTCAATCTTCATAGCATCCCCATAAGGCGAGTGCTATTTTAAACTCCATTTTCAAAGAGAAAACAGACATAAAGAAGGTAGGTAAGTTACCCAACTAAGGACTATTGGAGCTCATATTCTAACCAAATTGTTATCTGATTCTACAGTCCATGCTTTATCAAACCAGGTAAAGTCTCTATCTATCCTTTCTCATAGTGTACAACTGCAGAATGTGGATATGACCAATCTGTGGTCAGTCTTGAATAGGGTCACTAAATTGTAGCCGTCTGTGTGCTCAGTGCTGAGAGGTTAAAGACTAGACATTAAAGTGAGAAATCGGGACCCAAGGAGACTTGGAGAGTCAAGAAAGATAGAGACCTACACCAACGAGGTCTCTCCTAAAATTCCAAAGAGATAGTTCAAGACTTTCTGACTTCCTCTCTGGCCTTATCATGCTGGTATATAAGTGAAGAAGTCTGATAACTGACCTTCTGTGTCCCAATCTCATTCTGGGAGCCACAGAGTCCTTAACTCCTATGTCCTTTCCTAAAAGTTTTAAAGGACAAGATGTCTCCATCTGTAAAGATAAAAAATTATTTTCTCAGCAACTCTACCCCAAATTAAGAAGCAGCATTCCAATGGGAAACTCTTCTCAAAACAACTCACAACTCTTCCCAAGCCACACTCTAACTCAATCCCATCCTTCCTCCTAAGACCTGATAAATCACTTATTTTGTACCACTTTATCCTCTAGAGATAATGTAGATGATTTATTGGTGTTATTCTGAGAGTAATCACTAAGAAGCTGGTTAAGAAGACATCAAAACATTAGCATATACAAATAGATTATACTAAAATTATATCTTAAGAAAAGTAAATTTAAATAGAATTAAAATTGCTATTATGTTGGCCAAACACAAACAAAAGCAATTGCTATTGTTTTGCATGTGGGTGGCTGTGGAAGATATTACCAAGAGTAACCAAACAAATGGTTTATCACCTATTTTAGAAAACTTTGTATCAAGCATAAATGAACCCAGAGAGCTGACAATTGACGATGGTGCCAAAATGAAAAGCAAATGAAAGAGAGCTTAGTTAAGAAATTTGAGCCAAAGGATCATATTTGATTTCTTCCTTATGTGTGGCATAGTTTTAGGTTTTTATTACATAAAACTATTTGTTCAATTTTACGAGGTAGAATAATTGCTTGACACAATTCACAAATTACATTCAATTTTTCCTGTCAAATAGAGATTTTGTTTTAAAATACAGTCAAACTCGTACAGATTGTAATTTGTTGTCTGAGATGGGCTAGTGTCCTAAAGGCCTCCCTACCCACCTACACACCGTGTAATGCCCCACTGATGCCCCATAAAAATACCATCTGCCTCTGGTCCTACAGCTCAAGGGATTTTTCTAGCACTGCCTGCTACCCTTATTAACTCTCAGTCTGGTCTGGTTTCCATAGTTCCCAACTGTTGCAGCCTATGCAGAATCTGTCACTCTTTGTACTAACAGCCAGGTTGGCTTTGGTTTCAGCTTCCCCTGGCATGCCTAAAGAACTGCCTTGCTTCCAACAATGCCCCTAGCAGACAAGGCCCTCACTACCCACATAATTCCCTGCTCTGCATTCTCAAGCCTGATTCACTGCTGTAGAGGATGGGAAGAAATCTGATGGTGACTACCAAGTGCTAGTACAATAAAAGTTGCAATTTCCCAGCTCCCTACAGAGATTTTAGAGAAAATAACGGAAAGAAGTAAGAATTCACTTGCAGATTCAAAAGCATGATTTTTATATCAAATACGTTTTAAAAACGTAAGATTTCTGACACAAGATGCAAACTGTAGACTGCAGCTATTTACAAGATTAGGTCATATGATTGACACATTTGAGTTTACCCAAATTGCATATAAGTTATTGTACACATTGACATAAATGTATTACACTTATTTGTTAATGGTGCTTGGCCTGAAGCTCTTTGATCACAAACTTTCTCAGGACCCCATGCACACAAAACAAGGTACAAAATAAAAGCCACTTAGAGTAAAGTTTTTCAGTAGAAATAAAGTGTGAGCCACCCATGTAATTTAAGTTTCTAGCATCTGTATTTAATTTTTTTATTTTTAATATATTTTATTTTACCTAATATTTCCAAAATATCGTTTTAACAAATAATATAAAAATTACTGAGATAATTTATGTTATTGTTGCAGGGTGGCTGACTAGTAAGGGGATCCGAACCCCTGATCTAACCCTTGGTGTTATCGACACCACATTCTAATCAAGTGATTATATTATATTCTTTTTTTAAATTAAGTCTTTAAAGTATTTTATGTATTTTACACTCACAGCACACCTCAGTTTGGACTAGCCACACTTCAAGCACTCAGTGCCACATGTGGCTAGGGGCTACCATACTGACAGCATGGCCTTAGAGGGATGGATACTTGCTATTAAATTAGAGATGAGAGATAACAGGGTAATGGAACAGTACATGCAAGGAAAGAAGATGTAACAACAAGGCATTAAAAGTAGTGTATTTTCAATTCTATTTCCAGTCTTAGGGATGACAAAACATTTCCACAAATTCTTGTTTCCTTAATTAACTTTTTATGCTCTCTTCTCTCCTTATCGCTAAGCAACTCTACAAATTTAATAAGAATTGATTTCACCACAAAGGTTTTCTGAACAGAAGAAAGCTATTTTTTTAGAGATCATTTTAGAAAAAACTTCTACCCCTATAGGAAAAAATATTAACATTATTTCTTTTAAAAAGCCAAAGATACAATACCAAAAAATATTTTGTATGTTTCATTAAACACCACCACAGTTATGTATTCATTTATTCATTCATCCAACCAGCATTGAATAGACATTATATGCCATATGGTGTGCATGGAACAGAAATGCAACAAAGTACAATCTAGCCTCTACCTAGAAGAAGTTTACATTCTATCAAAAGAGACAGAACTGTGCATGTCTGAACTCAGAAGTCTGCAAGGAGCTCTGAGGTGAGTACCCACAGGTCACTCAGAGAAGCATTGAAAGGTCACCCAATCTTGCTTTTGTCATCTCTGGCAATAGGAACAGGTAGGCCGAAGCTTAAAGGAAAATCAGAAATTTAAAGGTCAAAGGAAGGGAAGAGAAGAAAAACAAGCAGTGCTGCTTGAAAGAACTCAGGTTCAAATGAGAAAGCCATGTTTATGAAGCTTTAAGAAAGTTCATGTGGCAAGAAATGGGGCTGGGGAAGTACGTAAGCAGAACCAAATTTAAAGGTTCTAGTAAAACCGTTCTAAGGATAAGGAGCTATAGGAGGGTTTTACGCAGGAACATGACTTACCATATCATGCATTATAAAAGCCATTCTGGCCACTCTGTGGATAACACATGGCTGGGGAGCAATCCTGGAATGAGGAAAGCTCATTGAGGGGGATGGTACACTTTAATCATTGATGACTGTCTAGACATCTAGTAATTGGAGGAAAGTAAAGGAAGAATCTGATGATTCCCAGGTTTCTTTCTCTGATAATAAATGGGTGATAGTGCCATTTGTTAAGGCAAAGGATCATAAGAATAAATGCTAAGTCAAGAACTTACTCGGTGCCAGGCATTGCACTTGTTTTTTGTATTAGGCAATTTAATCTTCACAACAACGTATGAATGAAGTAAATACTATAATTGTCCCAACTTAACTGTTGCAGAAACAGAGACAAAGAAAGTTAAATAACTTGCCCAAAATCACACAACTAAGTATTCAAGCCTAGCTTTCAACACAAGCACCTGTCTCTAGAGATACTAACCTTGCCCAATAAATTGAACCAGAAATACAAGTACAGAAGTCATGTAGAGCCTATTTTTCAATATTTCAATCTGGTACATGATTGTTTCAAAAAGTGTTAGAGCACTGCCATAATTTCTGAACCATTCCTGAGAAAAGATGCATACCCAAAGGTATCTATTTAAAGAAACTTTATTCCATTTAACTAGAAATTTTCCAGCAGCATCTGAATTACTGCTTGACTAGCCAATATGATCTTTTAAGATTTTTAACACGAAATCAATAGAACGTGCCGACTCATAAGGGATTTTCACATTAAAAACTGTTATGTTTCTGGAAGGCATTTCTATTTGGAGTTCTAGATAACAATTATGAGTGGGTTATTGTTAGGGTGCCCACAGTCCCAATTTGCCTAATACAGCACTGGTTTATCCCTGTTATCAGCATATAAAAATTAATAATTATTACTAGCTCCTTGTTTAACTCTTGAAGATATCTTGGTTTAGAAGATAAATTAATTGGTTACCCTATGGGTTGGGAATGCATAAAGAAGAGAGTATGCCTACATCTTGATACTGTGTGTGTTTGTGTGTGTGTGTGTGTGTGTGCGCGCGCACACACACACACTGGGTAAGTATTTCTTACTACTGATGGAAATCTTTGGAAATCCTTGTCTAACCCAGGGTCCCTATACTTCCAAATCCACACTTCACCTATTCCCCCACCCTTCCTTTCTCAGCCTATACAGCTAAAAGTGACTATCAAATCAGAACCGGGGTGCGGGGGGAAGAAGACATAACAACTACAATTCCTTGAAGTTGATAAGACAAGCGAACAGAAAGGACATTGTTGGGTGGGAGGGGGAGAGGGAGGAGAGAGGGAGGTTTCGGTAACTGGCCACAATAATCAACCATGTTGTATATTGACAAAATAAAATTAAAAAGAAAAAAAAATGAAGGCTACAAATCCTCTACTACTGAACTAAAAAATAATAAAACTAAGCGTGAAATAGAAAGATTCAGAATGACACAAAACAAATTTCCCATCTTCCTAATTTTGAAAACCAGATTTTTAAAAGATTTCAAAGACTGTGCAAATTGAGGACAAGAAACTACATAGATAAGAAAGCAAGAAATAGAAACCATAGTTAGCACCAACCATATGCAGGCAGGGTTCCAAGCAGAATTCTCACTGTATTACTTTGTACATTACTCTCTGAGAAGACCAATTGCCAACAGTCAAGCACAGCTCCTGAGTTGGCTAGTTCGATGGCACTCTGCTCAGTTCCTCCACATGCTCCACTAGATCCTCCTCAGTGCACGCAATGTATCATCCAGAAGCCTGAGACACTTGTATCAGAAGATGATGAACTTGGACTTTCAGAGGGGACTTGACTATGTGGAGAAAAAAACTTTCCCTTGACTAAAGTTAGATTAAAGTGCTATAAAACATTTGACTGTATTGTGTTTTATTGGGAGGGTTATTTTATTTCATTTCCAGGCATTTTTTAAGAAAAAATAAAATTACATTGGATTTTGATGCCCTGTTTTCTCCCATCTCTAAGTGGGGCCAACACACTGTGGTAGTAGTAATAAGAGTAAAAAGTCTTGGCAACAGATTGCCTAGGCTACCACAAACTCCCTATTTAGGGCACCAGTGAGTGAGCATTTATGTTTTCCCAGACCATGGTTCCTTCCAGGCAGGATAATACATTGTTTCAGCTGGGCACAATTAATGAAGCATTCATTCATTTATTTCACAAACATTTATTGAGCACTACTTTGTGTAAGGCACTGATATACACACAAAGGATATATTAGTGAACAGAACTGTGGCAGATTGTATTTTCCAAATATTACTGTACCTATATATCCTACTCCATATTTTATTACAACGTGATTTTGGCATCTTCCATTAAAATCTAGGGCCTTTGATTATAGCAGGAATGCTGTGTGACTTTTGGAATTAAGTTATAAAGGCCAATACCATTTCTGACTGATGCTCCCTCTCTTGGCATACATACCTATGAGATCCTGAGACGTCTGTCTACTCTACAGTTGCCACACTGAAGAGATCAAGTGCAGTAAGTGGCCACATAGAAATAAAGAGAGATGTCTGAAAAACCTCAGCTGTTCCAGCACAAGTTCAGCTGCATTCTGCTCAGTCTAAACTAGAAAAATTCCTGCCTCCTATAGAGCGCTAGCTGCCCAGTGATTACGGCA
Organism: Cynocephalus volans; assembly: GCF_027409185.1. Classification (NCBI taxonomy): domain Eukaryota; kingdom Metazoa; phylum Chordata; class Mammalia; order Dermoptera; family Cynocephalidae; genus Cynocephalus; species Cynocephalus volans. Next base: position 106,932,472 of record NC_084461.1, read on the forward strand.
TTACAGTGAGCACAGATGAGACAAGGCTCACAAGCAGCAGCAGAAGCGCCAACTCGAGAACCTCCACGGAGCCATATGCACACCAGGCAGCTGAGTTGAGTGCTGGCACTCCATGTTTTCCTCCTGCACATAGAATATTCATTAAAGGTTTCTACAAACACACACACACACACACACACACTCACACACACACGTCTTCTCATCTGATCCACCAGACAGGTGAGTGAGTAAAGCTTCAGATAATTCCAGCTCCCAGACTTCAAGCTTGCCCAGCTGACACTGAATAAAAAGAGGTGAGTTGTGCCCACCAACCCCTGCCAAATGGTAAGTTTATGATCAGAATCAATGCTGTCATTTAGCCATTTGGTTTTGGATTGTTAGTTATGCAGCATTAAATAACCAGAGCAATAAGAGATAAGGAGGCCTGAGTGGTAGCGTTTACTGATGTTTGTGGGGTAAATACTTCCACTGTGGCTGATTTCCAACTACCAATAGTTTAACAACTGGTTAACAAAATTCCATAACAGTATTAGCCCTTGTAGGCCAATGCGAGCCTGCTCCAACATAACTGCCTCCTCTGGCGGAGCTTTCATTCTACCAGGAAAACTGGTTCAACATTAACAAATCAATAGGTGTAATTAACTGACTAAAGAAAAAAGGAAAAACAAACTTAAAAAAAAATCTTCATCTTAATAGGTGTAAAAAAGTATGTAATAAAATTCAAGATCCATTCATGTTAAAATTTTTCAGAAAGCTAGGAACGGAAGAGAAGTTTCTCAAAAATCCCATAGCTAATATTATATTTAATAGTAAAAGACTGCATACTTTCTGCTCAAGGTCAGCAATAAGACAAGGCTATCCATTCTCATCATTCCTAGTCAACATCCTATGGAGGTATTAGCTAATGCAATGAAGCAAGAAAAGAAAAAGAAATAAAGAGCATACAGATTAAAAAGAAAAGTGTCTTCACTGACAGACAACACCATTGTCTATGTGGAAAACCTCAGAATCTACAAAAGATGCTAGTAAAATTATTGAGTTTAGAAAGTTTCTGGGTCACAAGACCAATATACAAAAAGCAATTGTAGTTCTGTAAGTTAGAAATGAACAATAAGAAATTGGAATTTAAAAGTCCCAAAAATGTTAAATACTTATTTATAAATCTAACAAAATATGTGCAAGATCCACACACTGAAAACTACAAAACACTGATGAAAGAAATTTAAAAGAGCTAAAGAAAGTAGTACAAAAACATATATTATGTTTATGAATTGCAAGGTTTCATATTGTTTAAACATCAATGCTCTGGAAACTCTTGTATAGATTTAATATTTTGATTCAAATCTCAGCAGCATATTTTATAGAAGTTGATTTGAAAATTATATGGAAAGAGAAAAGAGAAGAGCCAAAACCATTTTGAAGAAGAAAAACAAAGGAGGTGAACTTTTACCTCCAGGTTTCCAGACTTAACATAAAGCTACAGTAATCAATACAGTATGGTACTGGAAAAAAACAATGGACATGTAGATCAATGGAGTAGAATATAGATTCCAGAAACCCACCTCTACATACATTGTCAATTGATTTTCAACAAATGTGCAGTCCAAAGGAGAAAGAATATTCTTTTCAACAAACAGTGCTGGGCAATTTAACATCTATATGCAAATAAAATGCATCTTGATTCTTACCTTAGACCATCTCCATAAATTATCTCAAAATGGACATGGGTCATAAAGTTAAATATTAAACCTAAACATATCTAGATATATATCATCCTGATATTATCTGGATATCAGCATCTAGATAACAATTAGAAGAAAATCTTTGCAGCCTTGGATTAGGCAAAATAATCTTAAATAAGATACCAAAAGCACAATCTATAAAACTAAAAAAGGATGATATTCTAAAGGATAACTGTGCATATTCATTCATAAATATTGCAGATGTCAATGATTGAATGTTACAGAGAAATTCTGTGTTACATTTCTAGTAAGGAAAAGTAAAAATATCAGATGTTAAATTCTTAGTATTAATTGTTCTTTCTCTGTTTCAAGCTGAACACCTCTGCATCTTTCTCTGTTCCACTGCCAATGTGATTATTCTTCAGCAAAGGCTTACCTTTGTTTTTTCTATGCTAACATTTCATATTTTCCAGAAAACTTGCAGAATAAAGTTTTGGTTAAACCAATAAAGATTTGGTTAAACCTGTCCTTCAAGGCCCTTCCTTCTCTTCTTCTCCAGTCTCATGCTCCATTATCCCTCACATCTTGCACTGTATATACCAATGTCTCATGTGTCTAGAATATGTCTTATTCAGTGTCTTTGAAAATACTATTCTCTCATCTGGGAAAACAGAGTAGAGTCATTTTATGTAACGTGTCTAACATCAACAGTATGTGTAAACTAATCACAAGAGTAGACATACTAGGAGAAACAGTGTTTGAAAGGGATTAACTAACTCTGCTAAATAAGAGCTTTATGACCTCTCTTTATACTTCTGTTCATCAATGGATACTATGAGAAAATGAATAGAAAAGAGTAAGAGAAAATATTTTCAAAATATTTCTGACAAAGTACTGGTATCCAGGTCAAATAAAGAATTTCTGCTAGTCAATAATAAAAAGACCGAGAAGCCAATAAACAAAAGGAAAAAATATTTGAACAACTGCAAAAAGATTTGTTAGTAGCCAATAAGCACAGCAAGAATTGTTTAACATCATTAGACATCACAGGATTAAAACTAATGTGAAACCACCATTAAAACTAAAAGATGGACAACACCAAATGTTGCCTCAGATATTCCCTCATACACTATTGATGGGAATGTAAAATGACACAGCCACTTTGAGAAAATATGTGACAATTTTTTGTATAACTAAACAAACGTCTACCCTATGACCCAGCAATTCCACTTCTAGAGACATGAAACTATATGTTCACAAAAATACTGTACAAAAATGTTTAACTCCTTTAATCATAAAAACCCAAAATAGGAATCAGCCCAGACAGATACCAGCAGAAAAATGGGTGAAAAAGTTCAACAACTGGATGAATCTCAAAAATATGCCAAGGGAAATAAATTTTTCACAAAAGAGTACACAAATGGAAAAATTCTATTTATATGAGTTTATAAAATAGGCAAATTACAGTGAGAAAATATTCAGAACAAACTGTTATCTCTGTGAGTGTGAAGGAGTATAAGTGAATTTTCTGAGATGAAGATAATGTCCTATATCTTTTTTTATTGATTATGAATATTCATGGGGTACAAAGATGACCATCACCACTTGTACCCAAGTGATGGTCAGATCAATACTATCAACAATGCCTATTACCACAAATTGTAATTATTCCTCATGTCCCCCACCCACTTAATACCTGACCTCCCTCCCCCTCTCCCCTTTCCCCACTCCACTCCCCAACCCTAAGTATGCTCTCTCCCTCTGCAAATCCAATGTACAACTGTGGTATTTCTTTCATTCCTTCTTTCTTTCTCTCTTAGATCCCACATATGAGTGAGGACACGCAGTATTTTTCCCTCTGTGCTTGGCTCATTTCACTCAACATAATTTTATTCAAGCTCATCTATGTTGCTGTGAATGGCAGAATTTCATTCTTTTTTTATGACAGAGAAGTATTCCATGGTGCATGTATATCATATTTTCCCTATATAGTCGTCCATCAATGGACATTTGGCTGGTTCCATATATTAGCTATTTTGAATAGAGCTGCAATGAACATGGGAGTGCATGTATCTCTTCAATATGATAATTTCCATTCCTTTGGGTATATACCCAGAAGTGGGATAGTTGCATCACATGGTAGTTCTAACTGTAGTTGTGTGAGAAAACTCCATACTGTTTTCCATAGAGTTTGTACTAATTTACAGTCCCACCAACAGTGTAGGAGTGTTCTCTTCTCTCCACATCCTCAACAGCCTTTGTTATTCTCCGTCTTTCTTTATTAAATCCAGTCTAACTAGGGTGAGGCAATTTCTCAATGTGCTTTTAATTTGCATTTCCCTAATGATTAGTGATGTTGAGCATTTTTTTTAAGTGCCTATTGTCTATTTGTATGTCTTCCTTCAAGAAATGTCTATTCAGCTCTTTTGCCCATTTTTTAATTGGGTTATTTTTTTTCCAGTGTAATTACTTGAGCTCCTTGTATATTCTGGATATTAATCCTTTGTCAGATGTATAGCTTGCAAATATTTTCTCCCATTCTATAGGTTGTGTTTCACTCTGTTGATTATTTCCTTTGCTGTGCAGAAGCTTTTTAGTTTGATATAGTCCCATTTGTTTATTTTTTTCTTTTGTTGCTTGTGCTTTGGGCTCTTGTTCATGCAGTCTATGCCCATATCTAGTTCCTGAAGTGTTTCCCCTATATTTTCCCTTAGTAGTTTTACAGTTTCAGGTACTATACTTAAGTCTTATTCCATTTTGTATTGATCTTGGTGTAGGTCTAGTTTCTTTCTTCTGAATATCCAATTTTCCCAGCACCACTTATTGAAGAGGCAGTGTTTCCCGCAACATATGTTTTTGCTGCCTTTGTAAATAACAATTGGCTGTAAGTCTGTGGGTTGATTTCTGGGTTCTTTATTCTGTTGCACTGGTCCAAGTGTATATTTTTATGCCAGTACCATGCTGTTTTTGTTAGTATAGCTTTACAGTATAATTTGAAGTCAGGTAGTATTATGCCTCTGGCTTTATCTTTTTTCCTCAGGATTGCTTAGGCTCTTTGTGGTCTTTTGTTATTTCTTTTAGTATTTTGAATATGTCATCCCATTTTCTTCGAGCCTGTAGAGTTTCAGTTGAGAAGTTTGCTGTTATTCTAATAGGGGCTTTCTTATAAGTAACTTGACACTTCTCTCTTGCTGCTTTTAGGATTCTCTCTTTGTCTTTAAGTTTTGCAAGTTTGACTATAATGTGTCTCAGAGAAGATCTTTTTGTATTGAAACTGTTTGGCAATCTTTGAGCTTCCTGGATATGAAGGCCTGTATCTCCCCCTATACCTGGGAAGTTTTCTATTATTATTTCATTGAATAGATTTTCAATGCCTTTACTTTTCTCCTCCTTTTCAAGAACACCTATGATTTAGATATTTGTGTGCTTAAAGTTGTCTGCTAGCTCTCTTAGAGATTCTTCATTTTTTTTCGATTCTTTTTTCCTTTTTTTAAAATCTGCCTGAGTATTTCATAAGAACCATCTTTGAGTTCAGAAATTTTCTTCCACTTGTTCTAATCTGCTGCTTAAGCTCTCAGTTGTGTTTTTTTTGTATTTCATTGAATGTGTCTTTCAGTTCCAGGAGTTCTTTTACATTCTTTTTTAAGGTATTAATCGGTTTTTAAATTTTGTCTTTCATATGCTGGATATTTTTGTTTGTTTGTTTCATTGTGTTGTCTTACAGAGTCCCATTTTATCTCATTGAGTTTCCTTAAGATAGTAACTCAGAATTTGTTTCCAGTCATTTCAAGGGTTTTCTGTTCTATAGGGTCTAGTACTCAAGAGTTACTGAATTCCTTTGGTGGTGTTATATTTTCTGATTTTTTCATATTTCTAGTGTCTCTACATTGATTTTTGGTCACCTGGTACATCAGTTGCTTCTATTACTTTGGAGTGGACTTTGAGAAGAAAGTCTTCCTCTTTTTCCAAGCTTCTTCAGTGACTTTTTTTTGTCAGTGAAGTCAGATATGTTGTGGGCCACCTGCACAGAAGTTGTGGGTGTTACTATGGCAACAAGCCATCCTTACAACAGTATTAGCTATGGTGGTGGCTATTGTGAACCACCTCTGGGGAAGCTATATGAAGCCTTGTGGCAGTGGCACATCATGGGGTCCTGCCTTCTGTGTGGGTGGGCAGAGGTTTGGCAGGTGGCAAGCCTGTTCTCCTGCCTGGCTGGGTGTCTTCCCCATCAGCAGTGGTGCAGCCTGGGGCCCTGCCTATTGTGTATGTGGGGTGGGATCTGGCAGGTGCCTGACCTATTCTTCTGACTGTCTGGGTACCTCCCCCATCAGTGGTGGTGCAGTGGCACAGTGTGGGATTCTGCTTTCTTTGTTGGTGAGGCTGGAGTCTGGGTGGTTACTGGCCTGTTTTCCTGCCTGTGTGGGTGCCTTTCCTGTCAGCGCAGTGTGGAGCCCTGCCTACTGTTCATGTGGGGTGGGGGTCTGGCAGGTGGCTAGCCTGTTCTCCTGCCTTCCTGAGTACCTCCCCCATCAGCAGCAGCAGTGCAGCACAGGATCCTGCCTTCTGTGTAGGCATGGCTGGAGTCTGGCAGGTGGCTGGACTCTTTTCCTGCCTGCCTGGGTGCCTTCTCCATCGTGTAGCAGGGGGTCCTGCTTCCTACATGGGCAAGGCAGGAGTCTAATGTCCTATATCTTGATAAAGTTTGTGTAACACAGGTCTGTGTATTTGTTAAAACTCATTAAATGATATACTTAGAGTTTGCTTTTCATTTTATGTAAATTTCACTTAAAAACAGGAACAGTAGACAAATATCTAAGTATAGTTAATGATATGTGTGCTGAAATGTTATGGAATTAAGTGCTTTGATGTTTGTAGCTTACACTGAAATGTACCAACAAAGGTTTAATATTCAAAACATATAAAACTCTTACAAACCAATAAAAACTCCTGAAAATCTGTATGGAAATGTCAAGCAGCTCTATAGAAAGATGGAAAAGTTATAAACATGCAATTCACAAAATAGGAAACTTAAATTTCAAAAAACATATGCAAAAGATGACCAATCTCACTATTAAACAGGATAGTGCAAATTAAAATGACAGTGGGATACCATTTCAAACATATTAGGGTGATAAGTTACTCCAATCAAATTTGGAAATATGGGTAAACAAGATTTTTACTAAATGAAATTTAAAGTGATGAAACCACTATGGAAAGCAATATCTAATAAATTTGAATATGTGCACATTCTATACTGTCAGGTATATGCTTTGGAGAATCTCTTGGCATGTTCATCAATGGCATATATAAGATGTTTATTTCTATCCATCAGTAGGAATATGGATAAATAAATTGTAGGGTTTTTTTAAAAACCTATACATCAGATAAAGTAAATGAACTAGATCTACATCAAAATGAATAAATATTGAAAATAAAATGTTGAGGCAACAAGGCTAGTTGTAAAAGCAAATGTACAGTGTCTTTTTACTCATGAAATTTTTAAATACACAACATCACTGTATAATTTTATAAATAGATATTTTGTGAGTATCACAGAAGTAAGGTGATTAACAGAAACATATGCATATGACACGAGTCCATTTAATGGAGTAAAAGATAAAAGAACTCACATCTTGAAAATTACAATAAAAAACAGTAGACTCAGCTGCCTTCTCATTTGAAGAGCAGCTGTCCTGTCCTTTAAGTTGCCATGAAATCACTCTGTTGCTAACAAAGCCACCCGAGTGGGATGAGAATACCATTACATATTTAAGAAGCCTCTCAATGATTCACATGAGAGTTTTTTTATAACCTTATGACCCCATGTGACTTTTTCTGAAAAATATGGTTATGTGCTTACCTGGCTAGGAGGTAAAAGTAAAGGTAGTAACCTCAATATATTTTTGAAAGCTACTTTCAGGTGACTGAAAATCAATTGCACAGGAATGCCATCAGAATTGGACTACAGGTTCCTGAAATCTATTACATGCACATACATATCAGTAAAAATTAGAAAATAAGGAAAGGAATGAAAAACATATACACCAACCTTAGAGTAGTGGTAAGAATAAGAAGGGGAAAGTTATGGGGCATTCACTCTACCGTTGTATTTTAATTCTCTTTCAAAAGGAGAGAAAAAGAAGATTCTAGGAAAATGGAGGTCATGATGGCATAGTCTTTCTGTCTCTGAGTCGCCACCAAAAAAGTTCAGAGTGACAAGATGCAAAAATTAAAAATTCAGGGCCGACCCCGTGGCTCACTCCGGAGAGTGCGTTGCTAGGAGTGCAGCGGCGCTCCCGCCACGGGTTCAGATCCTATATAGGGATGGCCAGTGCGCTCACTGGCTGAGCGCGGTGTGGACGACACCAAGCCAAGGGTTGCGATCACCTTACCGGTCACAAAAAAGTCAAAAAAAAAAAAAAATTCACAAATAACCTTTACAATAACATCAGGTGGCCAGCTATCCTCACACACCCCAACACTCAAGAGGGCACAGACAAATCACCAACACCGACAAGAGCTGCACAATATTGGCATTTGCAGGGGAGAAAGGAGAGAGATGCAACGAGGGGTTGGACTGGAAAGAGCCAACAGATATTCACTGAGAAGAGCTGCAGCCAACCGGAGAATTGTATCTGAACTGCCAGGGCTTTTGCCCACTCCATGAGCAGGTAAATGCAAGAGATTCACTGTAAAAATGGAAGGAGCTGAAGCAATCTACCCACAGGGAATCTCAAAACTGACCAGAAAGGGCTCCCATGGAGGATGGGGCCCAACACTGAGAAGAAAGTGCTGGAAATGAAATAAAAATTACAGCAAGACCACCACACTAGCAGAGGTCACTCTGAATTTTATGCTGAAATGAAGTGGCAGCCCCCAGAAATGACCAAGCATTAATAAACCAAGAGAATTTATGGATTTGTGTACCCAAAAAGGAAATAGCATGAAGATGTGAGAAGCATTTTTAATACAATTGCAATGTTGGTCCTGTCAAATATATTTGCTAATATATCCACAGAAGTTCACAGTCAAATATGGGAGGCTAGAAGAACAAGAGTTCCACGTGGTTCCTTGCCTCGTCTCTCTTCTCAAAAAGGATTTTGAAAGTTGTGACTAGTGTAAGCCACTTATTTGTGTGTCAGAGTTCCAAGACTTCCTCATTAACAGCTACATCAAAGAACTTCCATCATTAGTTAGTCCTCAGACCTGGATTGAAATACACTGAAAGAAAGCCCATTTTCAAAGCCACTGGGACTGTGCACTGAGATAATACACACATTTCAATATGAAACTATCTAAAATCCCCTCTGAAGATTATAATTTCCTTCTATCAATCTGCACCATATTTGCACATATGTTTCTAATGCTTGGGATTCAAACAATGCTCAAAAATAGTAATTATCATTTTTTCTAAAGTACTTACATGACATGTTTCTAAACTATAATAATTTCTCTTAACTGCCAAATAATATTAGTCTGTAAGTTGTCTTGAATAATTTTTGTTTAAGTTATATATGTAATAATACTATATGTAATAGGAATTAATACTAAAGACTATTTAGAGCACTTTTTCCCATTTTTAAAATGTATTTATTTATTTTTTATTCTTATTGATTATACATATTCATGGGGCACCGAACATCTGTGCACAAGATGTGATGATCTGATCAATACTATTAGCATGCCCACCACCTCAAACTGCAATTATTCCCTGTGTCCCCCACCCAACCTCTGCCCAACCCCTCTCCCCCTGCCTCCTCACCTCCAGTAACGTTAGTTCTGTTCTCTACCTCTGGAAGTCCAATGCACCACTGTAGTCTTCCTTTTATTCCATCCTTCTCTTAGCTCCCACTTATGAGTGAAAACATGCAGTATGTCTCTTTCTGTGTCTGGCTTGCTTCACTTAACATTTTCTCCAAGCTTATCCATGTTGCTGTAAATGGCATAATTTCATTCTTAGTTTATGGCAGAGTAGTATTCTATAGTGTATATATACCACATTTTCTTTATCCAGTCATCCATTGATGGACATTTAGGTTGGTTCCATACCTTGATATTGTAAATAGAGATGCAAATGAACATGGGAGTTCAGGTAACCTTTCGACATGATAATTTCCATTTCTTTGAATATATACCTAGAAGTGGGATTACTGGATCATAAGATAAATCTACCTGTAGTTGTTTGAGAAATCTCCATACTGTTTCTATAGTGGCTGTACTAATTTACAGTCCTACCAATAGTGTAGGAGGAAAGTTTCCCTCTCTCCACATCCTTGCCAGTATTTGTTATTTTCAGTCTCTTTGATTATAACAAGTTTAACTGGAGTGAGATGGTATCTCAATGTGGTTTTGATTTGCATTTCCCTGATGCTTAATGATGTTGAACATTTTTTCAAGTACCTGTTGGCCATTTGTATGTCTCCCTTCCAAAAATATCTATTCAGCTCACTTGCCCATTTTTTAAAACTGGGTTATTTGCTTTTTTAATGTGTAGTTGTTTGACTTCCTTGTATATTCTGAATATTAATCCTTTGTCAGAAGTATAGTTTGCAAATATTTTCTCCCACTCTGTAGGTTTAACTCTTTGATTGTCTCCTTTGCTGTGCAGAAGATTTTTTTGTTTGATATAATCCAATTTATTTATTTTTTATTTTGTTGCTTGTGTTTTTTGGGTCTTATTCATAAAGTCTTGCCCAGTTCTACTTTCTGAAGTGTTTCCCCTATGTTTTCCTTTAGTAGTTTTATAGTTTGAGGTCTTATACTTAAGTCTTTAATCTATTTTGACTTGATTTTGCTATATGGTAAGAAGTACAGGTCTCATTTCATTCTTCTACATATGGATGTCCATTTTTGCAAGCACCATTTATTGAAGAGACAGACTTTTCCCCAATGTATATTCATGTTGCCTTTATCAAAGATAAGTTGGCTGTAAGTCTGTGGGTTGATTTCTGGGTTCTCTATTCTGTTCCATTGGTCTCAGTGTCTATTTTTATGCTAGTACCATGCTGTTTTGTTTATAATAGCTATGCAGTATAATTTGAAGTCAGGTAGTGTTATGCCTCCAGATTTAGTTTTTTTAGCTCAGGATTGCTCTGGCTATTCCGAGTCTTTTGTTGTTCCATGTGACTGTTAGGATTTTTTTTTTTCTTTTCTGTGAAGAATGTCATTGGTATTTTAATAGGAATTGTATTGAATCTATAGATCACTTCAGGCAGTACAGACATTTTCACTGTGTTGATTCTTATAATCCAAAAGCATGGAATGTCCTTCCACCTTTTTGTGGAAAAGACAAAGTCAAACATTCCATGTTTGCAGATAACATGATCTCATATATAGGAAAACTTAAAGACTGTACCAAAAAACTCTTAGAGCTGATTAACAATTTCAGCAATGTTGTATTTTCCAATAAAGAACTAGTAGAAAAAGAAGTCAAGAAAATAAGCCCATTTACAATAGTCACCAAAAAAATGAAACCCAAGAATCAATTTAACCAAGGAGGTGAAAAATCTCCACAAGAGCCAAAAATCACTACTGAAAGAAATCAGAGCTCTTTTAAATATCATAAATTTATAGAGAGAGACAATACCATTTGTTATAACTATTCTTACATTCCCCTGGAAAAACTAGTACCCAGTCCTACGACTAAGACTGAAAAATAAAATATTAATTAAATTAGATATATTTTGATTTCTAAAGCATGGGTTTTTTAAGAGATACTAAAGAATTAGTTTTTTAAAAAGAAAAAAATAGATGGAGTTGGAAAACAAGAGAAAAGAAAAGAAAAAGAGGAACACTATCTTTCTACTGCAAAATACATGTGAAAGAAGGGCATTATCAGTGGATTGAAGTTAAATCCAAAGTTCAACTCATCCAAGTTCTAGGATGTTATAATAATCTGTTTTTTGGAGTTAGCAATTTTTTTATTAGACTGGTAAAAGTTCTAGAATTCAAAGGGAAAGTGTAAGCTTTCAGTTATATTGAGTGTAATGGTTAATTTTTTATGTCAACTTTAGTGGGCTAAAGTGATCTTCTTCAAGTAGAAGATCGCTTTAACCAATGTGGGCAGGCATTGTCCAGTCAGTTGAAGGCCTGAATAGAACAAAAAGGCAGAGAAAGAGCAAATTCTCTCTCTCTCTCTCTCTCTCTCTCTCTCTCTCTCTCTCCCACCCCCCCCCCCCCCCGCCTCTCCTCTTGAGCTGGGACACCCATCTTCTACCCTCAGACTTTGGAGCTACTGGTTGTCAGGCCTTCAGATTCAGACTGAACTATGCCACTGGCTTTCCTGATTCTCCAGCTTGCAGACAGCTTGTAGGACTTCTTGGCTTCCTTGATCACATGAGCCAAGTCCCATAATAAATCTCCTGTGTGTATCTATATATATCCTAATGGTCTGCTTTATTGGATCCCTGACTAATGCATTAAGTAAATAGAAATGAGAGTTTTATTAGTCTATAAATTCAGGTTTCTTCCTAAATATTTCCCAGTTGCTAGCTCATTAGTACCCAAAGTTTATGCTCAGTCTTAGTACACCCAAAGTTATGCTCAGTAGGAAGAAATTATTTATCTTGAAAAGATATCTATTTGATCACAGGTGTCATTATATTCCAATCTTCTACCTAGGTATATCGTCATTAAGTTATAAATATCTGAATGTGCCAGACTATTTGTTTCAGAAAGCAGACATTATAATCTAAAAACATGAAGAAAGAGTGCCTGTTAGTACAATTAGGGGCACAGAACTACAAAGACCAGTCAAGCAAACAGCTTCGCATTTGCTACTGGAGGTGCACTCTGATTAGTACAATAGGCTGTTTGTCCTTTAAAAGCAAGGATGTAGCTGTATTTTTCTATCCCCAGTGTTTAGTGCAATGCCTGGCACATAGTAAGTACTAAATAAACTGTACATTGACACTTGGGAATAGAAGTGCATACAATGTTGTTATACTAGGAAAAAAGTTTTGAGTCATATTCTTTGTATAGAATATACTTGTAATGGAAACTTTTTGGATTACACAACATTTCTTTTTATCTTTTAATTTTTAAACAAAGCAAAAAATACCAAGTTGCAGCTTCACTGACTTTGGAGTGTTTTTAAAGTTTGGGTGGGAAACTGTATTACCTATTCTTCTACCTTAACACTATACATAAACTAAGACTTGTAGATTGCCTTCTAGTGTTTGACTATGCACATCTTTTATGTAGTTATGCCCAAACTTCATATTCATTGCTTTTTCTGTGTTTTCTAATTTAACATTTTAATGTTGCAATTTTCCCATGTTAATGCATAGTCTGAATAATTATCACTTTCATGGCTTAACAACATTTGATTAAGTGAATGACAAAACATATTTAACGATATTTCCTACTACTACCTTTTAGAGGAAATACATATTTATCTGATTTATACTCTACAAAACATAATTTCAGATATTTAAGAACTTGTTTGAATGAAGAAATTTTTCTTTAGCAGAGCACTTACCTTTGACATCTCCTTAATTCAAAGCAATCAAACTTTAAGGCCAATGTATATTGGATCAGATTATTCTGTACCCACTCAGGAAGACTCATTCATCTACATCAATTTGGAATGTCAATTTCTCAGTCGAAGACCAGGCATGTCTTTCTGCTCACCCTCTTTAAATTAACTACGAGGAAATGGTAGATTACCCTGCTCAATGTCTAGTTGCTACATACCTGGCCAAGCAGCTGGGTCTGGCTTTGTTTTCTTTTGAAACATTACAAAACTCAGCCAGGTCCTTGAAATTACCAAATCTAAAAGTTGGAATTTCTTAACTTCTATTTCACTTCTCTAAAACACTTGTAATGAAGGCTCATCTCTCTCAGACATTTTCCAACTTATATTTTAAAAAGTCAAGTTTTCCTTTTCTTGCAATTCTCTACATGAAATTGCTTGTTTCTGGAGGTATAGCCACCCTCAGAGGGAAAAAAAAGTCATGGATCTACTTACTAGTAAAGAGTCCTTATTGGCTTTAAAATCTCAAAGCATTGATATGAGGATAAAATTATCATAGCTATTAGCCAAGCACAGTGCAAATTGTTTTATACATATTTTAATTCAATCATCACAAAATTTTATGATAGTTGCTACAAGTATTATTAACTTTATTTTACAGGGTAGGAAATGGAGATTTTAAAGTTTATGAATAACTTACCAAAGACCGCATCATGTGTAAATGTTAGTGTTGAGACAAGATTGTTGTTTAATTCCATTCAATGTAGGAATCAACAATGAAAACCCCAAAATTAAATGCCTGCATTGCGCAGAGAAAATAAGGAAATGAGAACTTTTTATTACATGGAAGTAGACTAAATAATTTATTCCCTAAATATATTTCTGTGAAGTATGGTACATCTCCTCTCATCTCCCATGTATCTGTGCCAGATAAGAGAACTTATAATGACATCATTTCTAGAGGAGTCTTTAAAATCTTCTTAAGACAGTAGTTTAGGCAGTCACCACCAATCAACTGAAGCAGGCTAAAGAAATGAATCCTATTGCCATCCTAGGAGACTGATGCATGGCCACTGGCTGGACATTTCCAGAAAGGTAGCTATGGTCTGTGTACTAAATAAAAATAGGGGATAATGGTATCATGTACTTCATATAACATCAGGAAGAATTAAATGAGCTAAAGCAAAGTTCCAGATAACTTTGACTTGATAAATATCTATTTTACACACACACACACACACACACACACACACACACACACACACACACACACACACACTTTTCTACACCCTTGGGACTCATCACAAAAGACAAAAATCCACCCAGTTGCCACAATCTATCACAAAGCTTAAGGTAAACAAGGAGTATTCTCCATCTTTATTTAACAATTTACTCATTCATTTATTCATATATTTATTGGTCCATTTTTTTTCAATAATTTGATTATCCACTTTATTCCTAGTACTGATCTTTGTTTGAAGAATATAAATAATGCAAACTCTGCCTTCAAAGAACACTCAATCAGGGGAGACTGAAATAAAAACTAACTATAAGAAAATGTGTGAGGCATTATAACATAGGTAAGTATAAACAGCTATGGAAGTACAAGCAAAAGTGAGTCTTCCTAAAGGCGTGAGCCTTGATTTAAATGTAATATATGATGTAATCATTTTCTAATAGTCTTAAGTGATATGGGTATTACTTTTAAAGGCCATTGTCTTTTTTCTTATACTTTTAACAAAAATTTCATTTTACTTAATATATTTGCTTGCTTTTTAAAAAGGAAAAGGTTGAATACTGTTGCATCTACATTGTACTTAATTATATACGCAATACAAATTAAGCATGGACAATAAGTAATTCAGTGTGATACAGCTATCACTTGTCCAGTCCTATATTCTCTAAAGGGATGTTGGAATTCAGAGGTGCTGCTGGGAATGCCTCACAGGTTAAATTTAATTAGTACAGTTCTGAGCTTTTTGTAGTACTAACATATAATCTTTTGTCTCCATGGACTGGCCTGTTCATTATGTTTTCCACCCTAAGCTTAGAGCACATTGATTTCCAATTACCAGTTTATAAAACTGCCCAGTCACCTCTGTCAAAGGACTGTTTTCATTTAAGCAGTTCTGAAATTATGCACATCAACTCAAAGTAACTGAAGCATTATTAATTAAATTTGCACATTGTAAATAGGAATTCAGAAGACATGAAAGCATTTTTCAGGAATGCAAAAGAAAGGATGAGAACAAGGATACTGGGGAGCCATGGATCTAAAATGATCTGTCGTCGTAACTGCCTGCCATATTCTGATCATATTTCAATAGACCAGAAATTTCAGATTTTTACTATTAATAAACAATTTCTGTAATGTTTGCATAATCCACTAATACATGCATAAGATTTTTTCATAAAAATTAGAATTCTACTGAGTAAATGACTTATCTGGGAACCTTTAAAGGCCTAGTGTGAAAATGCAGACCTTAATATATGTAATGCCATGTATATTATTTTGAGTTAGAATCACCTGAGACTAATGAAGATCTAAAATAACATTGGTTAAAGCAAACTGAAACTTTCTTATTTCTTAATAGGCCAGAGGGAGGTGGTAGCTCTAGTCCACTAAGGCTTAAGGAACCGAGATCCCTTCCAGATCTTTGCTTCACCATCTGTAGAGTGTAGTCCTCATCTTTGTGGTTCAAAGGGGAGTTAGAGCTCCAGGTATCAGACCTGTGTTATAGGCAGCAAGAAAAAAGAGGGTTTAAAAAAATGGAGCAAAAGTAGGCCATTTATATATTAAGATCCCCAGCAGTTACCACGTACGTTTACTTGGTTAGATAAAGTCACATGGTCTCTCCTGGCTGCAGTAAAGTCAGAAAAATGTTCTTTTTATTCTGCAAGCCATGTGCTTCTGTGACTGAGGGGTGAAGGGACAAAGGAAGTTGGAAGGTCTCCTACTAGTCTCTGCCACACCATTTGATTAATGAATAATAAAAATACCTTGGTAGCATAAAAATAAACTAAAAATACTTTATTTATTGACAGCAATCTAAGAATACAGTAGTGCAAAATGACCAGATTGAGAAATAACAAAGTAAAGAATTAAAACCTTTCTGATATTAGAAAGGGGTGAGATACTACACCATTTACCAGAATATGAATATAGAAGGGGAAAAGGAAAGAATATAGAGAGTGTTGCTAGCAGGATTGACAATCACATAAAGAACAGAAGTCAAACCCAACTAGAGAGGGATGCATTGAACAGAAAAGGTATGGCCAAGACTCAGTGCTCCAGTAATTATACAAATAGATGACTAAATTAAGATTTAATAATTAAAGTTAATTTAACATTTTTAAAAAACATTATTTGGAGTCTATTAAATTTAAAATGAAGGCAATGCTAGGAGCTCTAAAAAACAAAAATATACATATGTACACATGCATGTATATACCTATATGAGTGCGTGTGTACATATGTTTATTTGTATCTTTTAGAGCTCTTAGCACTGCCTTCATTTTAAATTTAATAGATTCAAATAATGATTTTTAAAAATATTAAATTAACACATACACTCATATGTGTATATATGTGTGTGTATGTGTGTATGTGTGTATATATATGCACATATTTACAATAAAATCCTTTTCATATAGGACTTTCCATCCTCTTGCAGGAAGAAACATTTTCATTCAATAGTGTTAATAATTCTATGATAAATATGTAAATAATAGAAGACTGACAAAGAGAGTAACTCTGGAGAAGACTGCATTAGAGCTTGACCTTGTAGGAAAATAAGGATATCAACAGGCAGCATGTTGACTTGAGCTGGGGAGTAAGGATGTAACGCAGCAAGAAGAGCCATTATGCAACGTCCAATAGCTGCAGGGTGTAAAAGACTCATTTGTGTAGGAAATATTAGTAGCTTCCAGTCCATCCTAGACTGCTCTCTTCTCTGTGTTCACATCTCAACTCTATTCCTAATTAGAATGAGAAAAAAGACGTCATCGTTGTTCAATAGCTGGTCATCATGCACCATTGGTTTGCCTGCCCTCCCTTACTTTTGTAAAAATCTTTCAAACACCTCAAGTCATAGTAAAAATCATAACACTTATTTTGGGAGGAGAAAAAAAAAGAAGAAAGCAGTCATAATATTTAGATATTTTAATAGTGAGCAAAATTTAGACCAAGCTTTGGGAATCAAGAATATCAAATAATCTATGGATGTGTAAGTTCTCCTATACAGAGGTAATTCTGAAATATAAAATAAGACCAACCATCTACCAGGACTGGGGACACCAACAAGACTTCTATCTCCGGTACTCTGAACGCTGGGGAGTGGTCCATAAAAAGCATGCACCCCCCTCCCTCCAAAAAACCCAGACATGTATCTATATTTCCTTGCTTTTAACTGTATTTACCACAATTTAATATGGCAAAACTGTTTATGCTATGATAATGCCAAATCTTGATAGTCAATTTTATATGCTATTGATTAATAAAAATTGGGAAAATAAACTACTATTCAACAAATGCTTTGTTGTCAAAACTTTTCCCAAAATGAAATTTCTAAAAATTCACACAACTAAAGGGATTTCTGGTGATAAAAATGTTTGGGAAACACTGAAATAATTTTGAGAAACTGTAGAATGTTACGTCTTTGTAAAACGTTATTTCAGTGAAAGTACTCCTCCATGTTTAGGTTCATTTTCTGGATACTTGAAAAGGAATCAGTCTATTTTTTTTAATTATCAGTTTTTTAATGAAAATATAAATAATTTATCCTTCATTCTGTTTTTCAAATTAACAGTTACGAAAGTTGTCAAGAACATTTCTTCTCTCATCATCTCAAACTGTCCTGAGACAGTCAATGGTATCCTAAAATAAAGAGGTTACTGAGATTTTCAAAATAAAACTTGTCTTTAAACAGATACCTTGGAAACTTAACCACAGCATTAAGACAAGTTGGTAGTAATAAACAAGTAACAATATAGCACCTGATTTTTTAATTCTCCTGTCAAAACAAGCATAAGGCTTATTTTCCAATAAATTTTAGAAATCAAATGGTGGCTGGAACATTTCTGTCATACAGCACAGTTTTAATTCTGAAAACAAAATTTTACTATTCTACAGGGAATTAGAGAGCAAAACAAGGAGGCTAGATTAGATATCAAGAACTCTAGATTTAGTTTCTGGTAAGACACTAGCTTCTAGGATTAAACCAATTAGAGAGCTCCAAAGAAGAAGGCACACCTGTCTGGTATTGTACAACACAATCGATTGGGTATAGGTAGAAAATATTTTATGTAAAACAAAAGAAATGAAGGTTTGTTAATAATTAATGTGTGAATTGACCATAATGTGTGTATAAAATAGACATGCATTATAGGCACAAATTCAAAACATCTTAACTGATATGCAGTCAAAAAATTTAGAGACCATCAGACAAGGTGATTAATTTGTAGTTTTGTAACTTCTCATTCTAAGGTAATCACTTAACTTCTTTGACAGAAACTAAGAGGCATTAATAGAACATAGCTCCCAAAGTGCCTTTGCAGGTAAGGGAACAATTAAAGAGTGCCCAGTGTAAAGCAACAGGGAGGAGTGGCGATCAACTGGAGAGCACTTGCCTCACCTAAGGAGAGCTATTACTCAGTCCTCGCTGATTGCAGCCACTCAAGAATGTCCAGGGTGTTCAGGAGAACCCAAAAACTTAAAGTTTACATGAACATTCATGAGCTTTAAAATACTGTTTAAGGGGAAAAGAAAAAACAGAACAAAAAATACTATGGTCATAATACAATACTAGCTGCCACTTTGCTCTGGGAGAGTGGTTAGGTGCATGCACTCAGGAATAAGGCAGCTAAATTCACAACTAAAAGCTCAGCTAACAGGTCTAGCACCGACAGACTGACTTGGCTCAATTCCTAACTGTGCTAAGCTTGTTTCCTCATCTGTAACATGAAAATAACAGTAGAGCCTGCCTCAGTGGGTTGCTGTGAGGATTAAATGAGAAAATCCTTTCACATAATGAGAATTCAGTAAATCCCAATTGTAATAATAACTGAGTTTTTATTGTGTTCCAAGCACTTTCAATTAGGACACCTGATTTACATAAATTCTTTCACAAACCTATGAGAATATAATCTGTGTTGCAGATGAGAAAACTGAGGCTCAGAAAGGAATAATCCCTAAATTCCAACGCTATTGAAAGGAGGAGCTGTGATTCCAACCCTGGCTATATTCCCCAAGGCCAGTTTCCAGCTCTTTATATCAAGCTATTTCTATCAGACACAGATTCTCATCTGAGAATTGGCCTCTTCGGTACTGAAGAAACAGTTGAATAGTTTCAGATTGTGATTTCTTAGTTCTATCTAGAAAGTAAAACCAAGGTGAATAGTCTATTCTGATGGCTTACGACCTAAAACCTCAATCAAATATTAATAAGAAAGCTCTAATGTTTTCAAAATTTTTCATGTTATACCAAGCCTGAAGCCTTGATTAAATCATGAAAAAAAATTAAAACAAGCTTCCTCAAAGAAGTAAGCAGACCATGCAACATGTTAATATATATATATAAATATATTATGTACTGCAACATTGCTTAATTAATTTGAAACCTCACTGTCCTTTTTTACTACAAGTAACCTGACTGTTCATATAGGAATTCTATAATTCCCTTTCTAGCTTCATTTCAGATTAATTTCATATTTTCTAAAGAAGAAACAAGTTTATTTGTACACATATGAGGAGGATGGTCATTTAAAACTTATGTAACAGGCATATAGCTTCAAATTTACTAGAAGAGAATAAAAAGTTTTTAAACTTACTAGGATTTTACTATGTTAGAAGTAATCCCTTGCAACATTTTAGCTTTAGTCTTTATGCAAAGAAATGAAGATGAAGCAAGGCTATCCAAGCAATGAAATTCAATCCCCAAACTCCTAGCATCTAATTTTGTGTTGCATACCTTAGGCCAGAAGTTGGCAAACTACAGCCTATGTGTCAAATTTGGTCCTCCACCTGTTTTTGTAAATAAAATTTTATTGCAAAAGAATCATGCTCATTCATGTATATATTGTTTACAGCTGCTTTTGCACTAAAACGGCAAAATTGAGTAGTTGTGACTGAGACCATATATCCCTCAATGACAGAAATATTTACTACCTGGCCTTTTATAGGAAGAAGATTGACTCAGGAAGTTTGGGTTGTTCAAACCCTGCACATTCTAAAGAAAGTTCTGGCCCTTCATCAGTTCCTGAGAATAACCTCTAAGCCCTTGGAATATCCTACCTGCTAAGAGTGTTTGTTTATCTGGGGCTTTGGGTCATGGAAGTGAGTTTGTGCCAACAGTGATTTATGGTGGGATCCTTAGGCCACACAGTGTCAGTTTGACTCTGGAGGGCCTGGAAAACAACCCGCAATAGAATCTCTGGGTACCAAAGTTTGGGTGAGCTTCGACGGCTGGCAATACTTCATACATGTTGTCATACGTTGTTACTGTGGGAAATGAGTGCTGTCCATACAACTCCACTGGGAGAAGACACGTGGAAACTTGAGCCTAGTTTCTCTTGGATTCTGCCCAATGCACACTTTGTCCTTGCTGATTTTAATAGTATTATTTTGCTGTAATAAACTGTAACCACGAGTATAGTTTTTCTGAGTTCTGTGGGTTGTTCTAGTGAATCATTAAATCTGAGGGTGGTCTTCAGGACCTCTGAACTTACTGGCTCTTTAAAGAAAAAGTTTATCAACCCCTGCCTGAACCACTTTGGAAAATTACAATGTCAAATAGATAGAAATGATTGTACTTAAGCTAATAAAATATATTTAAAGTTTTTCAGAGTTCACATTCTTTTTTCAAATTTATTAGCAACCTTCCAGCAACATTTTGGTTTTTTAATAAATTCCCATCCCTGAAATAAGACCACTCCATCTGTAATCAGCATCAAGCCAACCTATCTTCCTTAACCCACACAAGTTCTCAGTTATGAATATTTTCAGCACATAATATTTATTTGGAACAATCACAAGATTAAGCAGTAGTGTGAGCTCTAAAATACAGATGTGTTCCCTATGGTGGCCAGCAGTGGCTGCCAAGATTTAAAATTATCAAAAATAGGATATGAAGTTAATCTATAGTCAAAGCAGCCTTTCTTTTCTTTTCTTTTCTTTTTTTTTTTTTTAGCTCATGTGGAAAAATTTCATAGAAAAGAAAGATTATCGAAAGGAAAACTAACCCCACGTATTGTATTACTAAGTCTACATATTATATTTTTTGTCTTCAAGCAATATAAAAATAAATTTTCCATTATAGGTTTGTAAAATAAAAAGCAAATTTAGATTTAGCTAAGGAGAGACTTTATTCCAAAGATTATTACACTAAGGAGAGGGGGACTACTGCAATAGGGAAAAAGCCTACCTTAAGATCTGCAAACGCGCAGAGGTGAGCACAAAGGGCTTTTCTTGTACAGGGAGGGGTAAACAAGCTCTAAAGAACCAGATGTGGGGAAATGGGATGAGTGAGGGGAACAGGATCTGAAGGCACATCAAAATGTTTGCCCTGGGGCCTTATTCTCAGGAGGGGCTGTATGCTGACTCAGGCTGAGGGTAGGTCAAAGCTCAGGGGCCCAGGGCAAGCAGTGAAACTTAACCAAAATTTGGTTAACAAGCATTTTGTTCTGAGTAATAAGTGGGGACAAGATAGTTCAGTTTATCATGTGCTTGGCCTTGTCATAAGTAAACAGGGGCATCATGAGTCTTATCAAAGTCATATGGGGAAGGAGGTTTCTTTGCAGTAAACCATTTACCAGAATATAAAAAGGTGGGGTAGTCCTTAATCCTTCCTGTGTTCTAGGAACATGAGGCTCAGGGAAAATTCAATATAATCAGATCATACAATTAACAACAACCACTGACCATTTAGGTACTATAGTGCTTCCCATCATCAGGAATATATACAGTGAACGCAATGGGAAAACCGAATTCATTTGGGGAAAACCTAAATATGGCAAAGTAATATTAAGAATGTTTTAGCCAAAAGGAATGTCTTCAAAACCTTTTAATACTAAAGACACTTCAGGAGTGGAAATGTCCTGTTATAATAAAGGGAAATAAACTTTTATGTCTTACAGATGTAGCAGGAAAATCTGAGCTTGCCTCTGGAAATCTCTACTGTGCTGAATCAGACAGAAAGGGTGACAAGAGAGAGGAGAGGGAGCTGCTACGCAAGCATCATCCTCTTATCTCAGACTATGAGCTTAGAACAAGAAATTTCTAAATTTTACATCATTTTCTTGTATTAAATTTCTTTACATTTGCAAAGCAAAGCATGCAGCAGGAGACTTGGAGTAAAAAACCAGTAATGAGTAAATCTTTTTCAATTGTTATGTGCTGAATTGCATCCCTCCAAATTATGTCTGGAAGTCTAACCCCCAGTACCTCAGAATGTGACTATTTGGGGCTAAAATCTTTAAGAGGTAATTAAGTTAGGATGAGATACTTAGGATAAGCTTTAATACTATATGACAGTGTCCCTACAAGGAGAAATTAGGGCACAGACACACAGAAGGAAAATCATGTACAGACACAAGGAGAAGATGGTTATCTATAGCCCAAAGAGAGAGGCCTCAGAAGAAACGAACTCTGCCAATACCTTGATCTTGGACTTCTCATCTTCAGAATTGTGAGAAAATTAATTTCTTTTATTTTAGCCACCTAGTTTGGGGTACTTTGTTACGACAGCCCTAACTACAATAAATGTTATGTGGAAATAAAAACCTCAATGTGATAAAAGTATAATTGGTAGAAAGAAAGGGTTGGGATTGTAGGGAGTGACACTGAAGTCAGAGAAGACCTGCCTGAAGAGATGACATTTTGATTTGGACAGATCATGCTAAAACCCAGGTAGCCACTTTCCTGGCAAAGGGGATTGAATGGCAAAAGCCCCAAAGAAAACATGAGGCCAACGTGGCTGAACGAAGTGAGAAAACAGGAGAATAGACTGAGATGATTTTGGAGAGGCCACACTTTAATTTGGTTCCTTGATTTGGGGAACCTATAAAACATGAGGAGAACATTCCAAGGCCTAGAGATCACACTTCTGTTCCTTTCTCACTTTTGGAATACCCAAACAAATCTCTTGGGCTGCCAAAGTCAGGGATGAGGCAAAAACTTAACTGAGAGCTGAGAACCTACACTTTACTCTCAAAATGTGAACGATAATAAAAATCATACTGAGAGTCTGACAGGCTTCATCACCCAAATAGTATATCTGTTGTCCACTGCAACTTCATTACCTTTGAAGGAGATTGAAAATAGAGTGCCCTACGGAAGAAGCAAGAATAAAAATTGATTCAGGGAAGTGCAGGAGCAGAGTCTTATAAACACTAAATTAGGTAATTTGTGCTGAAAGCCATGTTTCCAAAATTGTGTTTATGATCTCAAATAATATAAGAAAGTTAATGGTTAAAAAAAAAAAAAGGAAAAGGAAGACACGACATAAAAAAATGCCCTCCCATCACCTCAACTCCCACATAGACAGGATTAGACATACTGTGAAAACCCAACCCAATTCCATGCCTAGAATTACTTTCAGCTTCCAAAAGTATTTCTCAGCACAGGCATATCAAACTCCTTAAGGTTACCAGATGAAATGAAACCTGTACTGAAATTACACATAAACTATATCAAATACAGAAAATACATGGCAGGTATTTCTCTTCTCCATTTCTTGTCTCTGAAACTCTTGATAAATATCCCCAACTTTTCTGACTCTCTAACAGCCTATTGAAATTATCCCAATTGAAATGCTCTCAGCCATTTCAAGGAGGGTGATACTGTTACAATCGTTCAAATGTGCTTTTCTATTTTGCATCTTTGTCCATATGACATTCCCTCTAATCAACCCAAGGCCTCTGTCTACCTAAATGGGGGACAGAGAGAGGTTTAACAGCTTGTCACAGCAAGAATACGCATAAAGAGAAAAAAAGATAATCCACTTCTCTCTGCAATAAGACAATACGCTTGAGAGCCCAGCTATGTTAGAGGAAAACAATGTCATAAATTCCTTTATTTGCCATTTTGGAATTAGAATGCAGGCTAATAGACTTGATAAAGGGGCTTTATTTTAGAGAGATGCTAGCCAAATCGCATGCAGAAGATGTTAAGTTTTAGTCCTGACAGAAGCAGATACATGCCCGGAAATCTTTTGTATGGCCTAAATCCCCAAAAAAGGAGTTATGTTAGGAAGTGTGAGGAAAATTTGGAATTCTAGAAATCAATTGTCTTACAGACTACCCCCAAGCTAACCTAGAAGCAGCCATATGAAAATAAGTTGAAATAAACAGAGGCAAACACCAAGCCTCCTTTGGTCTCTCTCTCTCCCTCTGTCCCTCCCTCCCTCTGTCCCTCCCTCCCTCTGTCCCTCTCTCCCTCCCTCCCTGGCATGTATATTCTCTTACTATTTTTCTAATTGGATAACCTGTTTTTATCTTGCAGACATAAGAATCTTCCCGTGGGGAGATAGGATTCATTTTGACTTCTATTTCTTTTATCTCCAATTTCAATGAAAGTCCTTCATGATGAGAAAAGACATCCACATGTACTTTCATGTAGAGCCATGCAGTCCTGTAATTCCGAAACTAATTGGCATAGTTTAATATTATGAAAATGTATGCTATATCTAGATATTTATGGTTTCTCTGAGCAATGCCATTCTTACAAATGCATTTCATATCAGTATTCCTACTGTGCTAGGAATAGGCCCTACAAAGGGTAAAAACAAAAACTGAGTATTTCCTTATTTCTTCAAAGCAATGGCATCTTTTGAAGTTATACTGCAGATGCCTGAATGGATAAGAAAACTCTAGATGAGAAGCAACAACCACAGAAGCTCCTTTAAAAGCTGTAGTTAGTATTTTCTTCATTTTACAGACGGTGTTGTGCTGTAATTTTACTTATAATTTCATTCATTATCACATGTACAAAACATAACTTGTAGTTCTATACTTAAACATTACTGCTATTTTTATTATCATGTTATCTTAATTATAAAATTGCTAGATTTAAATTAGTTTTATTGACATAATTAGAAAAGAAACTAGTAATTTTCAAGAATGAGTTACTTAAGCCAATTAGTATTTAATATGTTGATTATTCAATTTCATGAAATAAAAAGAGCAACAGTCTAAGGTCTTGGGTTGTTGATCAAGCATGGCTAGTGGCTTCCTCATCTGTCAAACGGGCAAATAGAGCCTTTGCCTCCAAGTCCCTGTAGAAGTCTAAAAACCTGTGGTTGACTATTTCAAACTATTACATACTGTGAAAAGATTGGTTGTAACGTAAATCCAAAGAAAGAGAGCCTTTCCATTTAGTTTCTAAATTTGTAGCTACATTCTTTAAAAATGTTGGATAGTGTACTGGGCTGAATGGTGGTCCAAAAAGATATGTCCACATCATAATCCCTGGACCTTTGAATATTATTTGAAAAAAGATGTGATTAGGTTAAGGATCTTGGATATCTGATTAAAGTGTGATTCAGTTAAGGATCTTGAGGAGGAGTTTATCCTGCATTATCCAGGTAGACCCTAAATGCAATCATACAGAGAGAAGCAGAGGAAGCTTTGGCATGCAGAGAAGACACAGAAGAGAGGAAAAGGTAATGTGACTACAGAGGCAGAGATTGGAGTGATGTGGCCACAAACCAAGGAATTCCTGCAGCCATCAGAAGATGGAAGAGAAACATTTGCTCCCTTAGATCTTTAAGAGGGATTATGATCTTGCCCATACCTTGATTCAAGCTCTGATCTCCAGAATTGTAAGAGAGTAGTAAATTGCCACTCATTGTCTGGGAATTTGCCACAACAGTGTCAGGAAACTAATACAGATAGATTGCCTGAGATTTATTTACTGGCAGGGCAGTCGGTGATGAATCCCTCTTCCTTGCTTGAACTCCCAGTTCCCTTGGAACAGGGTTCTACTCAGGAAGCCAGGGTTAGAGCCCAAGCAGCTGCTACAGCAAAGTCTTCTGGTCCCCACGTGTATTTCCCTCCCTAGTCTATTCTCCTTATTTCTGCTCCCTCCTTGTTTAGTCTCTGTTTTTGCCCCGAATAGTAGCCTCTGAAAAGGGGGTTATTAACTGATGATATTTGAAAAGGCAAAAGGAAACATTTCCCCAGTTTTCTTAGAGAAAAGTTTCAGAAAACTAGCAGTTTGATGTTATCATATGTAACAATTCATATTACATGAATTTTGAAGAATGAAAATAGTCCATATAAAGTAATTTAGGCATAAATACAATGATCATTCCAAGCAGTGAGAACCACACAAACATCATCCAGATAGAAAGTACATGGACAAAGCTATATCCAAGAGAGAGCCTAAGAACCCACTGATTCTTCATTTCCTAGGATTTATTAGCTGCAAGTTGTTCCATTAATAAACCCAGTAATTCATCTCCGGATAACTACTCCCACTTACCCCATCACCAAGTAGTTTTTCCATGTGTGTCCAATACAGTACACATATTGAAAGGACTATAAACTTACTTTCTTCCTAGACATTAAAAAAAAGTCTTTAGAATATATCAGATATGATATATTTTTCAATTAGTTTGTTTATATTTGCTTTGGGAAGGGAAGAACAGAGTAATTTTTACCAATCTAATCTCACTAATCTCCATGTTATCTATCTGAGACAGAAAAGCTACATAGCAGCCTATTTAGTTTCTGTTCAGTGAATTCTTGTGTCATTCTCCTTGCAGCTTAATGAACAGTTTCTCCAAATCCTCAGAGTAGTTGAAGTGTTTATTTCTGCAAATAATATGTTTGCAGAAGCACACATCATTACAGAAGTCTTTCCTGGGAAATGTCCCTTCTGATATATTGTGGCTTTTTATTCCACTGTGCAAAGGAAGGTCATAATACAGCACATTTATGCTTTGCCCAATGCTGCAGTCCTTCACTAATAATAAAGACTTAGAACATGGCAAAGCATTTACCTTTTCAATTAAAGGATTTTTAAAGTATCAGTTTTATTTTCAGAAATTCTTGATTTGTTGCTTTTTTTGAAGTATATATACATATTTTTAAAGTACACATGGTATACAGATCTATAAATTTGCACAAACTGCATGCATTCATGTTACCAATACCCAAATCAAGAAACAGACCATTACCAGCACCCCAGAAGATGCCTTCATACCCTCATGCCCCGCTTCTAGTCACTGCATCTAAGCTTACCACCATTCTGACTTCTATTGCTGTAGATTAATTTGTCGTATTTGTACTTTATATAAATAGAAAATATAGCATATACTTTTTCGTGTCTGACTTATTTCATTCAACATTGTCTTTATCAGATTCTTCCATATTGTTGTATGTTGTTATAGACCATTCATTCTCATTCTACACAGCAGTATCCCATTTTATGACTATACCATACATTTTTATCCATTATACTGTTGATGAACATTTATGGATAGCTTCAAGTTCGATACTATTACAAATTGTGCTTTGATGAACATTACTGTTTATCTTTTGGTGAAAATAAGCCTCACTGTTAGGGATTTGCCTAGGAGTGGAATTGCTGAGTCATGGTGTGTGAATATGTTCAACTTAAGTGAATAATACCAGTTTTACAAATTAGTTATAGCAGTTTTTACTTTCAACAGTATTTGAGTGTTCCAGTTGTTTCAGATGATCATCAACACTCGGTATTGTCTGTCTTTCATTTTAGACATTCTGATAGGTATGTTGTGGTACAGCATGGTGGTTTAATTGGCATTTCCTTAATGACTGAGTTGAGGCCCCTTTTTATATGTTGATTGGCCATATATTTTTGTTATTGTTCAACTATTTTGCCTTTTTCTCATTAGGGTCACTTCCTTCTTTCTCTTTAATTTACAAGAGTTCTTTATAAATTACAGATAAAAGTAGTTTGTAGAGCAATGTATTATTAATATCTTCTCCCACTCTGGGAGTTGCCTTTTCACTTCCCTCTGCCCTCTGAGAGATTGATAATAGCAGATTAACAGGAGAAAAGGTATACAGATGTATTACATGCATGGGAGCATCACAGGAAAGAAAAGTGTATACCCAAAACCCAGTGAGATCTAGAAGGGTATATACCACCTTCATAGTGGAAAGGGGAGGGGGATGTAGGCAACTTAGGGGAAAGTAAGTAATTGTTTGGAAAGATGAACCGACTATTAGAAGAACAAGTGACAGTCTGTGACAAAGTTTGGGTGTGACATTGACTTCAAGTCTCCTCTCCTGTGATATAAGTTATTCTGTCCTGGTTGATAAAACTCCTGGGGTGGGGATTGATGACAATTAAGTTCCTTTTGGAGGATCTGTCCCTAGGCAGAAAAGGGGAGCCCAGAGAAAGCCTCTCCCTGCATCTGCTGTCCTCGGGTGCCCTCTCTATATCGTATACCAAAGTGCATATTTTAGGGTTGCATTTCCTAAAGTCTTTCCCTCTCTTAATGCTGTCTTTGATGAATTAAAGTTCTTCAGTTTTACTATAGATAAACTTATAAATATACACTTCTACAGTGGACACTTTTCTGTATACAATTTAAGAAATCTTTGCCTGCAAAAGATCATGAAGATGTTCTCCTGTATGTGTGTGTTTAATCTTTAGTGGTTTACCTTTTGCCTTTATATAGCAATACATCTGGGATTAATTTGTGTGTGTGGTATAAAATAGTAATCTTTTTCCCCATATGGATATGTAATCAATCCATCCAGGACTATTTATTGAAAATTCATCCTTTTTTCTACTATATTGCTAAAATATTTTTTTTCATGAAAATCAACCAGGTATCAATGTAGCACCCTTTAAAAAATTGTCTATAATCACAAATTTAAATCTTAATTTGGAAAAATGTAAATCCACTGCCACAAAATAAATGATATATTTGATTAAGTATCAAGTGTCAGAATTAGAAACAAGATTTAAAAATAACTGGGGAGAAGTAATTGTTTTCTTTCTAATTATTTGGTGTCATATTTGTTATTTTAAATGTCTCATTGATCTGTAACAATAATCACTATTAATATTACCCTTTCTCCTTGGTTAAATTTATTCCTAGGTATTTTATTTTTTTGGTGACTATTGTAAATAAGCTCATTGTCTTGATTTCTTTTTCTGCTAGTTCATTACTGGAGTATAAGAATGCTACTGATTTGAGGGTGTTAGTTTTGTATCCTGCAAAATTACTGAAATTGTTGATCAGCTCTAAGAGTTTTTTAGTAGAGTCTGTAGGTTTTTCTATGTATAAGATCATGTCATCTGCAAATAGGTATAGTTTGACTTCATCCTTTCTAGTGTGGATACACTTTATTTCTTTCTCTTGCCTGATTGCTTTGGCTAGTACTTCCAATACTATGTTAAATAGTAATGGTGAGAGTGGGCATCCTTGTATTTTCCTAGTTCTTAAGGGAAAGGCTTTCAACTTTTCCCCATTTAAGATGATGTTGGCAATTGGTTTGTCATAAATGGCTTTCATTATGTTGAGATAGTTTCCTTTTATGCCTAATTTACTGAGAGTCTTTATCATGAAGTAATGATGAATTTTGTCAAATGCATTTTCTGCATCTATTGAAATAATCATATGGTATTTGTCCTTGATTTTATTGATTTGGCATATCACATTTGTTGATTTTCATATGTTGAACTATCCTTGCATCCCTGGGATGAATCCCACTTGATCATGACATGTAATTTTTTGATGCTTTGCTGTATTCTGATTGCTAATATTTTGTTGAGGATTTTGGCATTTATGTTCATCAGTGGTAATGACCTGTAATTTTCTTTTTTTGTTGTATCATTGTCTGGTTTTGGTTTCAGGGTTATGTTGGCCTCACAGAATGAGTTTGGGAGAAAGAGAACTATAAATCACTACCATAAGAAACTAAAGAGGGCACAAATAGATGGAAAAACATGCTCTTGGATGGGAAGAATTAACATTGTGAAATGTCTATTCTACCCAAAGCAATCTACAGATTCAATGCAATCCCCATCAAAATACCAATGTCATTCTTCATAGAAAAAGAAAAAGCAACTCATGAGGAGCTTCAAAAGACCCCAAATAGCCAAAGCAATCTGGAGCAAAAATAATAAAGCTGGAAGCATAACACTACCCAACTTCAAATTATATTACAAAGCCACAGTAACCAAAACAGCATGGTACTGGCTTAAAGATAGACAATTAGATCAATGGAACAGAACAGAAAATCCAGGAATCAACCCACAGACTTACAGCCAATTGATCTTTGACAAAGGTAACAAGAACATAAATTGGGGAAAAGACTGCCTATTCAATAAATGGTGCTGGAAACAAATGGACTTCTATACGTAGGACAATGAAACTGGACCTACATCTCTCACCATGTACCAAAATCAACTCAAAATGGGTTAAAGACTTAAATATAAGACCTGAAACCATAAAATTACTTAAGGAAAACATAGGGGAAACACTCCAGGAAGTAGGACTGGCAAAGACTTTATGAATAAGACCCCAAAAGCAGAAGCAACAAAAAAAATAAACAAATGGTACTATATCAAGTTAAAAAGCTTCTGCGCAGCAAAGGAAACAATCAACAAAGGATATAGACAACCTACAGAATGGGAGAAAATATTTGCAAACTATACATCTGACAAGGGATTAGTATCCAGAATATATGAAGAACTCAGACAGCTATACAGTAAAAAAAACAAATAATTAATGAAAAAATGGGGAAAGGAGATGAATAAACACTTTTCAAAGGAAGACGTACAAATGGCCTACTGGTATATGATAAAAATGCTCAACATCACTAGTCATCAGAGAAATGCAAACCAAAACCCCATTGAGATATCATCTCACCCCAGTTAGATTAGCCATTATTAAAAAGAACAAGAACAACCAATGTTAGCAAGGATGCAGGGAAAGGAGAGCTCTTCTACACTGTTGGTGGGACTGTAAATTAGTTCAGCCATTATGGAAAACAGTGTGGAGGTTCCTCAAACAATTACACATAGAACTACCATATGATCCAGCAATCCCACTAGTAGGTATATATCCAAAGGAATGGAAATCATCATGTCAAAGGGATACTTGCACTCCCATGTTCGTTGCAGCTCTATTTACAATAGCCAAAATATGGAACCAACTTAAATGTCCATTGATGGACAACTGGATAAGGAAAATGTGGTATATATACACAATGGAATACTACTCAGCCATAAAAAAGAATGAAATTTTGCCATTTGCAGCAAAATGGATAAGTCTGGAGAAAATTATGTTAAGTAAAATAAGGCAGACAAGGAGAGAGAAAGACCACGTGTTCTTACTTATTACTGGGTGCAAAAGAGAGAGAGAGAGAGAGAAAGAAAGAAAAGAAAGGAAAAGATCTAAACAATTCCTTGATCTTTCAGAATACTAGAGATGGAGGTGAGGCGGAGGTGGGGTGGGGTGGTTGGAAAGGGATAGACTGGGTAAAGGACATAAAGAAAAATCACAATTTGTACTAATAATATGTTTTTAATAAATAATATTTTTAAAATAAATAAAATAATAACATCCTTCCATCCCCTTTGTCCTGAGGTCTACTCTATTCGGAGGCTACCATAAAAACCAACATTTGCCTAAGTTCCACCTAGGATTTTTGAGGAAATTATCACTCTCCTCAACAGGCACACCTTTTTGTTTTCTCTCTCAGCTCATCTATTCAAATCTTTACTTCTTTCCCAATGTATTGACATTTCCTCTCTTTTAAAATGATTTTCAGCAACTGCCTCAGACCATCCAACGGGAATTTAATCAACGAACTGGAATACTGAGCATCTCCTATGTGCTGAGCATTGAGGTGGCTTTCTCTCTAAATAATATTTCTAGTGCAAAGATCCAAATAACCTCCAAAGGAAATCATTTCTTAGCATTACAACTGTAATATTTTTTAACATTTTAAAGAAGTCAGTGACTTCTTTGAGAATCTGATAAAAGCTTGTTTCTCTCTCCTGAAAATATGTATATATACAAAATTATACATACAATTTTAGGGGCTTCCAGGACACTAGAGGCCAGAGTTGAGAACTGCTCCTTCGGAGAAACTCATGAAGTAATTATTACTCTATGTTCTGAGATGATTCTCCATGAGCATGTTTATGGTTGAATATCATGGTGAGTACAACGTGTTGCTTTACTGAGGATACTTTTATGGTAGTTCTTAAGTCTAAATAAGTGAGTCCATTACAAAATCATATTAAACTGGACATAATAGCTTTTATTTTTAATTCTAAGTGAATTTTGTATACTTCATTTTTATATTAAAATGTTTACAAAAGTCCTCCTTTTAAAAAGGGGTCATTAGGAATAGACATTTCTTTCAACTATATAATAAAATATTTAGGGGTTGCCTCTCCATCC
Source organism: Cynocephalus volans (assembly GCF_027409185.1). Taxonomy (NCBI): domain Eukaryota; kingdom Metazoa; phylum Chordata; class Mammalia; order Dermoptera; family Cynocephalidae; genus Cynocephalus; species Cynocephalus volans. Next base: position 106,965,036 of record NC_084461.1, read on the forward strand.
TATTTCTAAGCCACCAGCTAAAAGAAACACAGACTGCCATATCACCAGCCTTTTTCAAATAAGTAAAAGAACAAAACAGTTGTTTTTGCATAGTTATAAAAGAGCACAGTAGTTGGTGTTCTTGTTAAAGAAACAAAAAGTCTTTAATCAATTCGTGTTTTTAAAAATACCAATTTGTTATGCTATTCAGAAGTTCTACATGGTGAGTGCTGCATTGCCATGCTGAGCACACACACACAGAGCCGCCCACCTCTGACCACCAGGCTGGAACTCGAAGCCGGCATGTGGTGTTACAGACCCAGCTGTGTGTTGCGCAATGAACTGCAACTTCAGCCCCTTATCCTCAACCATCCTCTCACCTCAAAACCTGCTGCTTTTATTTTTTCTTACTGATCCACAGATGTTAGAGCTGTCAGCCCTGAGTTTTATCTAGTAGGAGCACTCTGTTTCATCAAAAGAAAATCAAGCTCTAGAAGATAACACCCTACCTGTTAGCTGTGACAGCACAGAACCAGTGGATTAATCTCCTTGAGTTAGTTGTTTCCTCAGCATGCTTAAATTGCCTTAATGAGTCAAGATTTTTAAAAAATCAAAATGTGCTTTTCACTCTCAAAATTTTACACCTGTTAGTTTCTAAAATAGTCTAGTCTCATGGAACATCTCTGTAATTCTTACATTCTATTGAATAAAGTAATCCTCACTTCCCAAGTGAACTTGACAGCAAGTATTGGAATCCTGAGTCTGGAGGACAGGAGGAGGTTAAGCTGACCTATTGACACTGACTGTTTGCTAATAAAACTAGTAACTACTTTTGTTTTCAGAGGGCATAACCCAGAAGGAAAGAAATTAGTGGTCACTAAATAATTTGTAATGCATTGGGGAAATACACATTGCAGAGTTAAGACTTAAAAACAGAAAGATAACAAATGAGGTATTCAAATAAATAGAATTGTTCAACACAATAATAAATCAATTGTCATCATCTTGTATTACTCTTTAACCTCACTCACCACCATTCCGTTTTCTGTATATCTACCGCAACCACCTGCCCCTTTGAATGTCTACCTTAGTTATCTTTTTTGTTGTTGTTGTTAAATATCTGAATGTTTGAAAGACAGCAGAAAACTTTGGTGTGTAATTTACAAATATTTAGCAAAACCATGTCCAATAGCAGCAGCTCCCACAATCCTCACATAAAACTAAAAATTAAAAATATAAAATAGGATGATTTAATATGCTATAAGTTATCAAAATATAAAACATGATATATTCCATACATTAAAAATTGCGTGGAAGTCTAATATTAAAACAATCTTTAAAATGAGCTCAGAAAGTGTAAAACTTTCCATTCTTCCTCCAATTGCTTCCCGTTATTTAAGGCTTGAATAATGACTTTTCTTTGTTCCTTTCCTTTCCTGTAAATAGAAAGTTTCAGTGTATCTCTAATAAACAAGCTTCTCTCAAAACTCCTGACCATTTACCCTGGTGTTGTTTGTTTTGTGTGAGAAAACAAACTTCTGTTTTGTTTGAGCCACTGTATTTTGGGGTATCTTTGTTACAATAGCTCAGCCTAGACCATCATGAATAGAGTATTCCCCCCTTATCCACAGGGGATATGGTTTAAGACCCCCAGTAGTTGCATGAAATCACAAATAGTACTGAATTCTATATATACTGTATACTACGTTTTTTCTTATACATGATGAAGTAAAATTTATAAATAGGCACAGTAAGAGTTTAACAACAATAACTAGTAATAAAATGGAACAATTATAACAATATACTGTAATAAGAGTTATGTGAGTGTGGTCTCTGTCATAACATCTTACTGTACTATATTCACCTAATTTCAGACCATGGTTGATTACGGGTAACTGAACCACTGAAAGCAAAACTGCAGGTAATGGGGGACTACCATGCACAAGTTAATGAAGATATGATGTGAGCATGTGTGCAGAAAGAAAGAGAGAGGAACAAAGAAGAAGCAAAGAAAAAAGAAAGGAGAGAGGAATGTAGAATTCATTGACATATAATACCACTGCATTTTTAAACAAGAAGATGCACCATTCAGTTAATCACCTAAACCCAACATAACATAAGTAGGCTTTTTATATACAGAAAGAGTCACATAGAGGCTCTCAGAGTTATGAATAGAAAACACATGCAGAATATAATCACTTCTCAATTTATACTTTCTAAAAATGAGATTCATCGGGCACAAGTGCACCTACTGACAACTCTACAAGAAAGACAGGAATAAGGAAAGTTTAAAGGACAAACCTCTATTTGACTGTATATCACATGAAAGATTGTCCTTCACATATCCTACGTAGATTAGAGAAAAAGGAGGTATTATTTTGGTAGGGGGAAAAAGAAAGGGGGGGACCAATGTGAAGATGCTAGAATAGTCATTTATAGACAATCTATTCAATAGGTCTAGAAACCAAACATAAGGAAAAGTAACTGACTAACTAGAAAGGGGGATTTTAATACTAATCAGAATTGAGTGATGTGGAAAGAAACAATCATTTTTCTGATGCTGTATTTAAGTTCCACATCTTTTAAAATTTTTACTTTTTAATTCAATAATTGGCATAATCTTTTTATCTTAAAATATTTCATAACTCATGATGACAGCTCTCCTCTCTTTTCCTTTTTTCTCCAAAGTATTTCAAATCATCAGTGAGGAAAATGAATGTATTTTGTCAATAGAGATTACTCTCGTTTAGCAATTTAAAACAGAATTTTTTAGTTTATACTATGGGTCAAACGTGTCCCCAAATTTTATGTATTGGAAGCCTGACTTTCATTATAACAGTGTTAAGAGGCTGGAAAATTCAAGTATGATATCTGAAAGCTGGGGCCTTTGAGAGATGATTGAAATATGAGGACTGTGTCCTCATGAATGGATTAATTCATTCATGAAGTAACGGGTTGATGGTTTAATGGGCAGTCATGGGCACGATTCTGATAGCTTTATGAGGAGGGCGAGTGAGAAGGTTAGCTCTCACTCTTGCTCAGGCCATTCTCTAGCCATGTGACACCCTGGTTGTCACTCGACCCTATAGAAATTTTCCATCCAGAATAAGGCCCTCACTGAATGCACCCCCTGGAATATAACTTCCCAGCCTCCAAGACTATAAGAAAGAGATTTCATTTATTTACAAATTACTCAGTTTCAGGTATTCTGTTATGAGCAATGATAATGGATTAATACAGCTTATACATAGGTTTGGAACCATCATCTTTAACATTGGTAATCAAGCTGTTTTCATATTTTACATAGGAGAATACTTCTATTACTTGTAATTTATTAATTTATGAACTGCCATGTTTTACAGAAACCAAAGTTCATAGCTACTACAGGGAAAATATAAATACTAAGAATATAAAAGTTGTAGATAAATAATTTATTTTTCTTCCTATAATGGTAAAGAAAGATTGCAAGGACTTTCCAAAGGTTATTTTAAGGTCAACTTTTGTTCTCATATTTACAAGACAATACTTTACTCATGCCAATATATAAATACAGACTTTAAAAATTCTGTAGTGGTATTTACCCAAGTTTGTTCTATAAAATTTTTCTGTAATATATTAGTGGTGTTCCAGAAAAACATGACTCTTGCTCAACTAAATTTGAAAGAACTAGATTAACAGATTTTTTTGTTTGTTTGTTTGTTTGTTTTTACTTCAGGACTTTCCAGAACATTTAGTAAGCTGAAGCATTTAGTGAATTTAAAAGGCAATATATTATGCAGAGTTTCACATTTTATTTGATCAGGAAACCATTGAACTAAACATCTACCCTGTGATGTTTAGTGCAGAATGCACTTTGGTAAATGCTATTCTATTTACTCATGAGATGAATAGATCTATAACAGGTAAATGTGCTATAGCAAATCTTTATGCTTTTTACTCCTAGGATGTTGTGTGTTACAGATCATGAAATATTGTAGCTCTGCTCTTTCAAACATTATACAAAATGAGAAGTCTTTGCTCTACACACATGGAAATGCAATTATGCTCTGCAAACTGATGGAAATGAATTGATGTCAGATTTTTTTCAGCTAACACTTATATTTTGCCCAACAGTTTCTGCCAATATGAAAAGTGTTCCTGGGCCCCTTAATCCACATCTCTGGAACAAAAGAAAACAAGGAAGAAGGAGGTAGAATTTTAGGTTATGAGAATGTGTTTTGGGTCACAGTGTTATTTAGACTGAAGTCTTTAGGAAAGTACAATTCAATACAGTTTACTGATCATTGTAAAATAACTCAAGGTCATAAAATGAGGCTGAGACATTAAATAAGCCAATAATCACCTTTGACAAATAAAAATTTGGTTAATATTCAAAATGTACCATAGCTGCTTACAAGATTTATCTTCACATTTAATGTTCAAGTATGATTTTTTTTTTATTTGGAGTAAAAGTCATAACAAATTTTACTATTTAAAGTGTTGGGGGAGGGCAAAGCACAGAGATGATTGAAAGGATACAGAAGGATGTTTGTAGGTTATGTGTAAATACTACACCATTTTATGTCAGAGACTTGAGCATCTGTGGATTTTGGTATCCGCGGGCAGTCCTGGAATCAATCCCCCATGGATACCAAGGGACGACTGTACTCAGAAGCACAAAAGGAATTTACATTTTATTTTAAATGCAATGGGAAGTCCATGAAGAGTTTTGAGAAGGGAATGACATGATCCAATTTGTGTGTTATCTCATTACTCTTCCTGGTATGTGAAGAACATGTTGAAAGAACATAAGTAGCAAGAGGGAGGCCCAGGCAGAAGTTGTGCAAATAATCTAGACAAAAACTGTGATGGTGGCTTGGATGTGGGGGAGAATGATGGAGATGGAGAGAAGTGGGCAGATTCAAGCTGAGGCTAGAACCGACAGGAACTTCTCACGGATGTGATGTTTGGGTAGCAGAAAGGGAAAATCAAAGATGACCACTAGATTTCCAGCCAGAACAGGCTGAATGTTCCTCAGTGGGTAAGACCTAGCAGCAACAGATTTGGGAGGAGAAGATAAGGAATTCAATTTTGGATATGTTAAGTTTGAGATGACTCTAAGACATCCAGTGAAGATGTCAAATAAGCAACAAAATACCTAAGTCTCTGCTGAGAGAAGTGGTCCGGCCTGAAAACAGAGTCATCAGAATGTGGGGGTAATTAGCACCATGCCAGGGGAATTGATGAGATCACCTAGAGAGTACTGCGAGGGAAAGAAAAGACGGTCTCTGATTTATCCAGCCATATTTCATAAGAACCAATTGCGTTAAAAGCAGATTTACTTACATTTTTGTGCCATAGACACTTTTGGAGGTCTGATGAAACCTACATGTACCCCATCTTAGAATAATGTTTCTCAACATATAAAGTAAAATGTTCAGGATAACAAAAAACCAATTATTTTGAAGTGCATTTATAGAAATATAAACATCAAAGTTATAATAAAGTAAGTTATTTGGTTTTTTTTAATGTATTAAATATGTGTGCAAGTATGTCTCGTAATTACTATAATTTCAAAATAGTGATGAGCTCAAATGATGTTTTGTGATATCTGTGGAAACTGGAATATACTTTGAAAAAAAAAATCTGTCATTTCCATTAAACATATTCTGATCCTATAGTGTATGTGCCTAGATTTAAAATGAAGAAAATATTAAATGCTAGTAAGGGATACTCCTTATCCTCAAGGAGGCCATGGCCTTGGTAGTATTGGGCCTGGGGGAGGGTGGAGAGGACATACAAGTCATTAGACCATTGCACTGTGGCAGGAGAGCATTTGTGAAAAAGGAATGCTCAGGGAGTGACAGGAGCACAGTAGGAAGTCTTCTCAGAGATGTCTCTTTAGCCATGCCAGGAAGAAAGTGTGTGTTTGGCATCATATATCAAGTAATAACAGGAGAATGCATATGGAATCTGAAACAGTAATGCAAAGCAGCAATGGCACACTTGCTCCTTGCACTGTCCTTATCTTCTGCATTATTTCCTTTCTCAGAAAGGCAGGGAAAATCTGGGTGTCTAATTACAATTTCTCCCACCCTCCCAAATAGCAGTCTGACCTAACAACAGAATTCTTGGAATTTGCTAATCACTCTGTACTTCACCAAGATCATTGCACAGCTTGGCTTCTCATATCATTCAGGTTTCTGCTCAAATGACACCTTACTGATGAGGCCCTCCCCCACTGCCCAACACAAAGCAGTCCTTCTCTCCATCACTCTCTGCCTGCCTCTTTCATAGCACTTACACTGCCTGCGATCATATTCTGAGGAGAGAATACTAGTCTATTGTCAGGCTCTCCACCACAAGGTAAACACCATAAGGTATGTGACTTGGTCTTGTTCACAGCTGTTCCCACAGTAACTAGATAAGTGATTGTCACACACTATTAAAATTACTAATATTTGTTGAATAAATAAGTTAATCCACACATTGTTTAAGGATGTGTTTGTCCTCTCCCAGTTGTAGCCATGAATGCAACCCTGCCTTACACATCCACGTCCCTCAACATCTTGACTTCTCTTTGTGACACAAAACATCCCTTGTACAACCTACAAAACTATCCCATGCTCCTCCACTATCCTATTCTACCCCCATCCTCTGTTGAAATTCTCTGCCTTCACCCACTGAAAAGCTAATGCTATGGAGTGAAACCCTCATTAGATGTTCCACTCCAGCATAATACCCTGCTTGTCTCTGAGGATGGTGATGCCATCGCACTTTACATCCCTATACCAGCTTAGCATGGGGCCTTGCCTCATGATGCTACTGGCGATGTGATGCAACAGTTCTTTGGAGAGAGGAAGCTGAGGCCTCCAACAACACAGGTCCCACCTCTTCCTGCTTCTTTCCCTGCAGGTGCCCACCTCCCGCTCCTCCATTGCATTTTTCCTTTTCTGAATTTCTATACACAGTGATAAGTGCAACTGGGCCGAACACCCCTCCTTTGTCACTCACATGACCACCTTTAATAATTTGTCACACATGATGGTTTATCTGTCTGTGAGCTGCTGGCAGTGTGGCATAAAGAGTGCTTAATCATTTTTGTAAGCAGAAAAGCAGAAAGAGAATAAGGCAAGACCTTCATTCATTTCTTTGATGTATATTTGTTGAGAGCTTACTGTGTCCCAAGCATTGTCTTGTGGCCTTGGATAGAGCAATGAACAAGAGGATAAAAATCTGCCTTTATGGAGAGTACATGTTAGTAGGTGTAGAAAAAAAGATAAAAAAATAGATGTATGATGTAGCTAGTAATGATAAGGGCTACTTAAAAATTTAAAGCAATGTAAGGGACCACATAAGGCACGTGGAAATGTGCTATCTTAGATAGCGTAATTGCAAAAGTATCTGTGGAGAGTTTAAGCAAAGGTGAAACATAGGTAGAAGTAATGAATGGCATATCCACTTCTGGCCCAAACAAGCCTCCTGAAAACTCTTCCACTTTCCTTTTTCCTTTATCCTGTTATCCCAAGGGCAAGCTTGAGGGTGGCAGAGAGTGTCCTTCAGCTTGAGTCCCTGATGACTGCTATAAACAGAGAACCATCTTCCTCATGACCTCCCATCTCCACTTGCAACTCCCGTAATGGTCATTGTGATCGTTTATATAAAGCAATGCTATATGTAATGTGGATACTTCATGTAATATATATAAGGTACTGCAAATGGTAAGTGCAATCCTTTCCATGAAGGTGAAATAAATTTCTACTTTCTTAAGCCACTGAGATTTTGGAATTACCATTATAGCTGCTCCTATAACATCTCACATTACATTAATTGCAAAACGTTCTAGGCAGAAGCACATCAAATGCAAAGGCTTTGAAGACATGAGGCAAGAGCATGGTTGTGTGCTCGAGGAGCAAGGAAGGCATGGCTAGAGCACAGGGAGTAAAGGGAGATCTGTTCCAGATGAGACCAGAGAAGAGGGGAGGGTTGATGGCAATACTTTGGATTTCACTGGGAGTGAGATGGATAGACCCTAGGTCAGTTTGGTCCAATAGAATTTTCTGGGCTGATGGAAACAGCTGTGCTGTCCAAAAAGGTAACCACCAGCCATGAAATGTGGCTAGCATAACTGATGGACTAAATTTTAAAATTACATAGTCATATGTGACTAGTGGCAACATATTAGACAGTGCAGTTTTGGTGACTTTTAGCAGAAAAGTGATATAATTATTTTAAATTTTAAAATAATAATTCTGATTACTTTGTGGAAAATACACTGCTGCATGGTAGGGACAGGAGCAAAGATACTAGACAGAAGTAAGTGTGCTAACATAGTTCAGCTGAGAGAACAGATCTTGGATTGAGATCATTGCTGTAAAAGTGAGAAGTGGCTGGATTTTGAAAATTTTTAAGGTGCAACCAATATGATTTATTGATGTCCATATTCACAATGTGAGTTGTTAAAAAAAAAAAAAGAAGAAGAAAAATGAAGGATTACTCCAATGTTTTTGGTTTTACTATTTTCCCTATTTCAATAGCTGGATAAGTAGAGGGCATTTACTAAGTTGGGAAGCCTAAGGGAAGAGTAGATTTGCTGATATGAACAAGTTTGGTTTGAGGTGTCCACTAGACATCTAAATGGAGATGAAAGGATTTGGAGTTCAAGAGGAAGGCAGAATAAAAAGGCAAGACACAAAATGCTACAAAATTAGAACGGATAAAGCAATTTTGGCCTTGGTGATGTTAATACCAGTGTATAAAGTATTACATCATTTAAAAAGCTTGTCACTTTTAGTTCTGTCCAAATATTTCTTTCACTATAGTCTATACATTCTTTAAAAAATTAAGTGTGTATCAGTACATATATTTCTTGTTTGTTGCAAGTTTTATATAACATTTTACAATAAGAAATTGAAATACCTATGAGAGAACCATGGAAATAGCATAAAGGCACTCTTGCAGCCCCCCAAGGAAAATTGTGACTATTCATGAAGTTTGATTCTATCAGAAACACTGAAGTTTTCTGCAGTTAAAGAGAGCATAAAAGATATATTTAAATGTGATCCCTTTTTTATGTTTTAAATATTATTTGCTTTTACGCATATGTACAGAAATAATTTTATATTTCCAAATAAATATGATGACATCTTATATGCCTTTTTTGTGACAGTTTTTCTTTTTTCTTTTTCATTTTTGCTTGCTTTCCATCTTCTACTGTTTATCAGTTCCTCTCCTTCCAATATCATCTTCCAAACCTCTGCAAGGTAAATCATATTTAAATCTTTGTAGCTGTTCATATTTTTCTCCATGATCATGGAATAATAAACAGAATATGTGGTCTTGTGATTGTTTGTTTTATTAAAATAAAGTATACACCCTTCCTTCCATTGTGCTTTTCTCATGAGAAATAACTCTTCCAAACCCTGCTACTTCAAATATGGCTCCAATTAATTATTTTTAATGGCATAATCTCTCACATTATTAGTTCCATACTTTACTCAACTATCCCCCTATTAAGAACATTCACTTGGTTTTCAATGTTTTTGTCAACATACAAAAAACATTATCATAAAGACTCTCAGCAAGTTAGGTATAGAAGGAAAGTATCTCAACACAATAAAAGCAAATACCACCCCGAATGGGGAAAAGCAGAAAGCTTTTTCCTTAAGAACAGGAACAAGACAAGTATGCCCACTCTCACCATTCCTATTTAACACAGAATTGGAAGTACTAGCCAGAGCAATCAGGCAAGAGAAAGAAATAAAGGGCATCAAGATTGGAAAAGACAAACTGTCCCCATTTGCAGGTGGCATGATCCTATATATAGAAAAACCTAAAAACTCAACAAAAAAAATTTACATCTGATAAACAATTTCAGTAAAGTTGCAGGATATAACACCAACATGCAAAAATCAGTAGAGTTTTTATGCTCCAATGACAGATTAGCAGAAAAAGAAATCAAGAAAGCAAGCCCATTTACAATAGTCAGCAAAAATTAAAATAAAATACTAAGGAATCAATTTAAATGAAAAGGTGAAAGATTTCTACAATGAGAACTACAAATCACTGTTGAAAAAAATGAAAGAGGACACAAAAAGATGGAAAGACATTCCATGCTCTTGGATTGTAAGAATAAACATTGTGAAAATGTCCATACTGCCCAAAGCAATCTACAGATTCAATGAAATCCCCATCAAAGTACTAATGACATTCTTCACAAAAATAGAAAAAAAAAAATCCTAACATTCATGTGGAACAACAAAAGATCCCGAATAGCCAAAGAAATCCTAAGCAAAAATAATAAAGCCGGAGGCCTAACACTACCTGACTTCAAATTATACTACAAAGCTATTGTAACAAAAACAGCATGGTATGGGCTGAAAAACAGACACTCAAACTAATGAAACAGAAGAGAACCCAAATATCAACCCACATACTTATAGCCAACTGATATTTGACAAAGGCAACAAGAACATACATTGGGAAAAAGACTGCCAGTTCAATCAATGGTTCTGGGAAAACTGGACATCCACATGTAGAAGAATCAAGCTAGAACAGTACCTCTCACCACAAACCAAAACCAAGTCAAAATGGATTAAAGACTTAAATATAAAACCTGAAACTAAGAAACTCCTAAAAGAAAACATACAGGAAACACTTCAGGAAGTAGGACTGGGCAAAAATTTTACAAATAAGAGCTCAAAAGCACAGGCAACAAAAGAAAAAATAAACAAATGGGACTATACCAAACTAAAAAGCTCTGCACAACAACAACAAAAAAAAAATTAACAGAGAGAGAAGATGACCTACAGAATGGGAGAAAATATTGGTAAACTATGCATCTGACAAGGGATTAATATCCAAATTATACAAGGAACTCAAACAACAGTAAAAAACAAGTAACCCAATTAAAAACAGGCAAAGGAACTGAATAGACATTTCACAAAGGAAGATATACAAATGGTCAACAGACACATGAAAAAATGCTCAACTCACTAAGCATCAGAGAAATGCAAATCAATACCACGTTGAGACATCATCTAATGCCAGTTAGACTGGCCATTATCAAAAAGACAGAGAGTAATAAATGCTGGCAGGGATGTGGAGAAAGGGGAACCTTCCTACATCATTTGTGAGACTGTAAGTTAGTGCAGCCATCATGGAAAACAGTATGGAAGTTCCTCGAACAACTACAGATAGAACTGCCATATGATCCAGTAATCCCACTGCTGAGTATATAACCAAAAAAATGGGAGGAAATCATCATGTCAAAGGGAAACCTGCACTCTCATGTTTATTACTGCTCTATTTACAATAGCCGAGAGTTAGAATCAACCTAAATGTCCACCAGTGGATGACTGGATAAGGAAAATGTGGTATATATACACAATGGAGTTCTATATTGCCATCAAAAAGAATAAAATTCTGCCATTTGCAGCAACTTGGATGAACTTAGAGAAAATTATGTTAAATGAAATAAGCCAGGCACAGAAAGAGAAATCCTACATGTCCTCACCCATAAGTGAGAGCTAAAAAATAAGATGGACGGACGGACGGATGGAAGGAAGGAAGGAAGGAAGGAAGGAAGGAAGGAAGGAAGGAAGAAAGGAAGGTAGGAAGGAAGGAAGGACACAACTGTCAAAATAATTCTTTGTATTTCAAAGGGAGGCAATAGAAGTGAGTCCACCAGAGGTGGGAAAGAGGGAAGAGGATGGTAGGTTAACAAGAAATTGTAAAGGGCCACAAAATGTGATTACATAGTGTAATGTTTAATATACTAATTATCCTGATTTGAGTATCATATATTTCACACAGGTATTGATATTCAAAGTTGTATCCCACAGATATGTACAATCAATTATGTTTCAATATAAAAAAGCTATCTGGTTGTATATATCCTAATATATCTCATTATATACTGATGTCTTTTTGTTTTTTACAGGACAGAATCCCAAGAGTGGCTTTTCAAGGTCAAAAATTATAAGTTTTTTCATAGATGTCACCAATTTTTCCCCAAAATATGCTGAAAAAATTTGTGTTTCCATCAGCACTATATGGAAATTACCTTTTTCTCACATCCCCACTAGCAATGAGTTAAACATCTTTTACATTTTACTTTAATTTGTATTTCACTAACTTCTAATGATTTTAAACAACTTTTTACATGTAAGGGGAGCATATGAATATGCTTTGCTATAAGGTGCATATTTTTTCTACCCACTTGTTTGCCATTTCCCTGTCAATTTTTAAGAGCTATTTTTATGTGTTATGTTATCATCTGCACTAAAAATCTGTTTTTTCAAACCAAGCATTTGTCTATTATCTCTTGGTATACTATGTCATTATTTTGTAGGGTTAAATATGTCTGTCTTCTTTTATAGATTCAGACTTTTTCAGTCTTGATTAAAAAGGTCTTCTCCACATTTACACATAGTCTCCTAGAATTTATTGCAAGGTGATATTATTTTTCACACTTAAGTCCTTCATTCAATTTGAAATTATTTTTGTTTGTAGTTTTAAAAAGTTTTCTTTTATATCCTTTCAGATGGACAGCCCATAGTGCAAACACATTTTAGTAAATCATGTACCCTATTCTCATGACTTTTTATTCCTTTTGGAGAAAATATATTGTGCATATTTTAGGTAATCACTAAAGAATCCTTAATGAGATTTTAAATGGTTCCACCAAATGATGTGGGAGGATAGTTTGACAGTAAGGTAAAGTATGAAAACTTTTTTTCCCAATAGACTTTTTTTTTAAATTCTACCAACTACATCAATATTCATTTCCAACATGAAAGTGGAAGAGCCAGTCAAGGCCTTCCAGTCAGGTAAGTAGATACCTCTCTGTTTATACTCAGACTGTGAGCTACTTGAGGGCAACATAGGTATCCACTACCAATTCTAAAAGGCAATCAAAAAACTTTGTTGAATAAACGAGTAAACAAATGAGTGAATGCATAGATAAAGAAAGGGAGGAGAGAATTGGGAGAAAATTCTCCAAGGGTCATTTATACATCTTTTATAAAAAGTCATTGATAGCTTTTGTTCCAGCTATATTTTCAAGGATGTATATACAGCAAAAAACCTTGGAAAAAGATATTATCTCACTCCAAGGAAGAGGGAAATTTGTTTTCTGACCAGAATATAAAGACAATGTCTCCCTCTAGGGCAAAGTTTGAGCAAGTTTGCTTAAGGCCCCCTTTATTAGTTGGGGGTTTCTTCAACTGTGACATAAATCCCTGTGTCCAGACTATGTCCATCTTGGCCTGACTCCTGCAGAATTTGGGGGCAAAGTGAACCAATGTGGTCATGAATCTCATGCTCATATGCCATGAGTAATAAAACTCTTTGTCTCTGACCTAAGAGTCTCATGTCTTCTGCCATCATCTATAAAACTGTGGCAGGCCTACTTGTTAGCTTGCAGGAAGGATAAAACCTCAGGCCTTTCACAAACCTTGAAGGGAGAGCCAGTAGTCCACATTCCCTTACAAAATGTCTTACCTGCTCCCTGACACCAGATATTTCATTTCTCTATATTGACTCTATCCTTTACTAAATTCCAAATATTCCTGAACATAAAAAATAAATGAAAATAATTACTACATAGAAAAAAGATAAAAAGAACATAGGAACACAATTTTAAGGAAATGATTGAAAGAATATAACTAATCTACTGCAGGAAGAAATGGCTACACAAAAAGGGCCTGGAATTACCGAAGGCAAACTGTGCCTCCATCAAATGATTATTGGGACATCAATATTTGTTACAGTTACCATTTTTATATTTTCAGTGTTAATTCTGGATTTTCTTTAAATCCATCAGCCTCAGCCCTGCAGAAAGTATTTAGAAACCACATTTTTTTCAACTTTTAATAAAATCATCTCTTTTAATTGTTGATTCATTACCAAAATTCTTTTGCACTTTCAGAAAGGTTTTTGTTTCTACTATTTTAATGCATTTGAATCTTGAACTACTTTTAGAGGTGAGTTCTTAAATTATGAGGTGGAATTAATCAAGAAAAGAACTAAGAGGGCCTGGCAAGGATACTTTATAAAGAAAGTTTTACTGAAAGTTTTTAGATCACTATTAGCTTAGACTTGAGGAACAAGGTTAATAAATAAAAAGTTCTTACTAATAATACTTTCAATTTATCATTAAATAGCTCTTAATGTTTTAATGAGTATTATCATAATTAAGCTTACATTACTTTTGAAAAATAAGCATATAGGTTATTCTCTTTACTATGCGGTTAGAGACCCAAGGCACCCACCCAAGTATTCGGTCATTTTCCCAAGGAACACAACTTTCTAAACTGTAAATAAAATGCAATACAACCACACTGTCTGTATCTGACCAGAGTCTATAATAAGGCCCAGTGGGTATAATGATAAGGGAGTTTCTATGAATTTAAACAGCTTGCTGAAATCTTTATGAGGAAAGACTGTATTTATACTTTTAATTACCATGAATTTGGCAGACATATTCAGGTAAGTATTTCAGGTATTCCGTATGTGGGGAAGCACACATGTACCAATTTGCACTGACAAAATTTGTTCTTTTAATTAATTACCTAATTAGTTATAATGCTTTCAAGATTTTCCTGGGATTTCAGCTCCGTAACCTGGAGTTCTCTGCAGCAATTGTACTCACAGCAAGACTGTGACGTTGCCATCAGGAAGATGGGAATTCATGAATGAGAGAGGAAGGCTAAGCCAATCTTGTGCAGAGAGAGGGAGATGTTAAAACTTCATCTCAAAGTGAGCTTCTCAGGGGACAGACCTGTGACAGTTGGTACTGGGAGTGGCCAAGAAAGAAGACACTAAAACTGATGTTTAGAACTGGATCGCCTGTTACCCACTGGCAATAGTACCTGCATTGCTGCTGACAGATAGAACACTATAGCCCTGGCACAGATGACAATCCAATTTTTAAAATTGATCATCAGTAAACTGGGATGGTATGCCAGTGGAGGAAAATACATTAGCTGATGCATTGTGCCAAGCATCTGGGAAATATAGGGCAAATAATAACTCTAAGGACAATGCCATTGGGGAGTCATTACTAAGAACAATTGATGTTCTAAGAAAAGATAAAGAAAAGCTGAGAGCCATTAGTCACCAGCTAAGTGAAAAAGCCAGAGGGCCTCCTTAGTAGCTCATAAAGAGTCACTAATCTCTTGAATAGGGCAGAGAAAGTTGAGACTCAGGCCTAAGACTTAATAGTTGGAACAGCCTAACTCCGAAGAAAGATAAACCCTCAACCAAGGCAGAATAGTTCTGCCAAGATAAGAGCTGTTTGTGAAAGAATGGTACCCTTGCAGCTTTGTATGGGACTCAGAGCAGAAAAGGCTCCACTGAACACTCAAGCTTCCGCCCAAGCAGCTCAGCTGCTTGGGCAAATGAACTGGCAGACCCTACCGTATAAGAGGTTTTGGTGGTAGGAAAAGATGCCACATGGTACTTATGGAAATCTCCAGTTGGAGTCACAATGAAAACTACGACAGGTACTGAACAAGCCATGCCATCTGTAGCTGAAATTATACACCCTTTGAAAAGCAACTCTTGGCATGCTACAAAGATAGCTTGCTTGTGGGCACTAATTCATGCAGCTCTATCTGCCCATCATGAGTTGGGTATTTTCAGACTCACAAAGTCATATGAATAGGTGAGCCAACAAAAATCTATTGTAAGTTGGAAATGGTGCATCTGGGATCTAGCACAAGCAGACCCAGAGATCATAAGGAAACTGTGAGCGTGTAGCCCAGACCTCCACGTCACTGTTGTTGTAACAGCAACTCTCCCTTAGCTTACACCTATGGCCATATATGGGATCTCTTACAACCAGCTGACAGAGGAAGGAAAGCCTGAGCTTGGTTCACAGATGGGACGGCCCATATGTGGACATAGCCAAAATTGGTCAGCAGTTGCACTATTCTCACTCAGCAATGGTTCGCAAAACAGTGGTGAGAGAAAACCCTGTCGTTGTGCAGAACTTCGGTGTTGCACTTAATTGGTCACCCACTCTGTGTGAAAACAAACTTGGCCTGAGAAAAAAATTAGAATGGGTACCCCTCCCAGGAGGAAGTATTTTACTATTGAATTGAATCACATACATCAATTCTAGCCAAATTAACATGCTTCCTCTTCATTATTTTTGTAATCAGAAATCTGTAATAAGCTCCCTAAGTTCCATGTGACATCTTTTACCATGCCTTCATTTATTTTCTTGGCTTCCTGAAAATTTAGAGACAAATTTAAGGGTCAATTGCAACATCTTTGCTTGTCCACATTGTTAATAGAGTTGTGCGTTTTTTCCCCCCATAGGAATTTGATTTTCTACTAATAGGTATTTTCTCTAATTCTAATTTCCCATTTATATTTCTTTCCTAATATACTGTTTTTGTCCCTCTGGGATGCTTTGATTAAAAGAAACTAGATGATTGATATATAGTAGGTTAACAGACAGGCGGGTATTGATTGGTATTTTTAAAAGCAAACACAAACATGGGACTAACTCTAAGGCAAACCCGTTAATTGGGCTAACATGTCTTGGGTGTTCTCCTAAACTTAGCATAGTTTCTACTCTCTTCTCTCTATCTTCTTGCTCATCTTTTCCATTTTCATCCTTGAGTCTCACAATTTTGGGCGGGGGGCGTAGAATTGTGGGTTCATCTAACTGGGGTCAGCAAAGATGCTAGTCAACATGCCTCAAGGAATTATCCTTCCCAGGACCATTTATATTTTAGTAGAAATCTATTAAAAACAAATAGGATTAAGTCTCAAAGGAATGATTTTCAGATGATTAAATTTAACATGTGCAGAAAGATATCTGGTCACCTATGCCACTTTGTAGCATTTTCTGTATTTGGAGCATGAGAATTATGTTATCCATAAAGATCTCAAAATTGCTATGTCTAGCTCAGAGATCTTGACAAGTTTTATTATGCCTCAGAAGACAAAGCAGAAAGGAGCAAAATTTTTATAACTATACTGTCGATTTTCTCTACATTTTTATAATAACATAAAATACTCTTTTGAGGGGAAAACGGTCTATAAGCCACTACATGAACATAACTATTTTCACTTTTGCAAATTTCATTTATACCTTTGCCTACTACAAACTATGTTGCATAGCTATAATACCAGTTCCAGGAAAAATCTGTAATCTACTGCTTTGTGTTACTTTTAGAATATAGTTTTACATGCTTCTATGTGGCTTTCACAGTTACTCACATTAATAGCCAAATAATTTTTAATTAAGTTGATATGATCTACCTAATGATTCTTTACATCATTAAAATTAAGGCTATTTCTGGTGTTAGCTATTCTGTATAACATGGCAATGAACATTTGGCACAGCTTTATACTACTGTAGAAATATTTCTGCCGAGTTATACACCAGTAGTAGGGTGTTTAAGTCAAACGTATGAACATTTCTATGTCTCTTGATTATTGTTATTATATCTTATTGTATTTTCTCTTCAAAGTTCTTGCAGCAATTATAATAATTTCAGCCATTTTAATAAAGCATCAGATTGTTAAGAAATGAAGTAACCTTCCCAAAACACAGAACATAGTCAGTAACAGAGCAGATATTAGAATACTCTTGACTCCCTGACATTAATTTAGTTAGTACACAGTTATACGTACAATGAAAAATGAAATCAAAGGCTTAGTTTTTTGAAGCAGAAGAATGTAGATTTCACTGAATCCCGAGGACAGTAGGGACTTCATCTGATCAGCATAAAATACTTCTTCTTGAATCACTTCCTTAGAAATCCCTGCACATTTCTTTTTAGAACAGAACTTGAATTTTACTTTAAGAAATCTTCCTTCAACTTCACATTAGATTAGGTTTCTTATTAAATACTGACATTACAAACTTACTTCTTCCTGTAGAATCTATTACAACTACAATTAAATCATTAATAATTAATGACTTTCTTAATAGAACATAAGCCAGCTCTTGTCTATCTCATTCTTCACTATAACTACAATGCTTAAAACAGTGCCTTGTACATAAAAAACACTTGACATATAGTGAACTAATAGCCAATGAATGGATAGTAAGAAAGTTGGCACATTAATATATTATCAACATATTATTTAAGCAGGACTCTTACCAAAAATTCTATCATCTCTCTTTTTTCTAACAACCTACAAGAAATCTTGCAGTTCAAGATTAGAAATTTTTGTAAGCATGTTCCTTTATTGCATCCAAAAATCACAGTGAAATGGCAGTAAAGATATACTGCAAATAATTAAATATAACAACTTTGAAAATAGAAAACATTCCATTGATGAAGGAAAAATTTTCTGGAGGACAGAATGCACAGGACAGAGTGTAATAACAGACAAATCAGAGCAGAGGAAATTACAACCCAAAGCATTAACAGGAAAAGGCTAATGCAGAGGTGGGAGTTGTTCAGCCTGGCAATGGCCTGAAAAGACTTCAGGCTTGGAGTTGACAGGTATAGAAAATAAGATGGGCTGTGGAGAAGCTGCCATGTATTAATTGTAGGGCTAGTGATAGAATACCTGGATCTGCTTCCAGCCAGAGAAAGTACTCCACAAAGACAGAAAGATTTTCCTAGTGGACAATCGTGATGGGAATGTTAGGGCCAGTGAGGGAAGCAGAGGAAAGCTGCAGTGACTCTAAGCCCCTGCAAGCACCTGTGGGAGTGCAGACAGGGATGCAGTGGGCAGGAGAGCAGCTCCTCCTTAGGAGCTGTTCTTGGACACTCCCACTCAAGTAGAGAATTCTTACCTTAGTGACTGCCATGGTTCAGGATGTTTCCCAACTCTACAACAGAAGGAAGCCTTCCAGGAGATATAATCCATACTTTTACAGAAAGTTCACATCTGGACATTCCACTGGGGGTAAAGCCTTTAGGGTATGCCAGCATCTGAACTGTGACTGCTGTCTGTCTCTGCTAGTTGTCATAGGCCTTTATCCATAAACATAAGGGATCGAACACACTATTTAATAAAAATCACAGCATGAAAAAGAAACATTAAGTTTTCAATCGTTAAGCTTAAAAATAGAAGATAATTAAAAAAAAAACTCTAGTTTTATACAAAGAGATTAAAGAAGACTATTACTGAATGTACTTCTGCTGTCTAAGATGTAGAGAGCTGGAAAGAGCATGGCTCCCATTATAGAAACAAGAAAATTGTTGGATAATTTTTTTAGTTTATAATTTTTCTTGAAGCTATCAGAGAACAGAGTTTACAAGGTAATTTAGTAGCCTAAAATCCAAGGGAAGACAGGTCCCTCTTCAGAAAGATGGGATGTGAGCCCTAGTTCACCTTGGGCAGAGCATAGGAGTAAGAATTCCGGAATCATTCAAGCAGGTTATAAGAATTCAGCTAAGTTTATTTTTAATTGTTGAATTAGTCAGGGTTCTGCAGAGAAACAGAAGCAGTAATGTGTGTGTGTCTGTGTGTGTGTGTGTGTATGTGTGTAATGAGACTTATTTTAGGGATTTGGCACATGTAATTATGGAGGCTGGCAAGCCCAAAATCTGCAAGATGAACCATCAGGCTGGAGACCAGGGAAGAGCCAGTGTTGCAACTGAAGTCCAAAGAGAGTCTTTGACAGAATTCCCCCTGTTTCAAGGAAGGTCAGTTTTTTGTTCTCTTCAGGCCTTCCCCTGACTGGAAGAGGCCAACCCATTTTACGGAGGCCAATCAGCTTTACAAAAAGTTCACCAACTTAAATAAATGTTAATCTTATCTAAAAACACCCTCACGGAAACATCTGGAATAATGTTTGACCACATATCCAGGCACAGTGGCCCAGCCAAGTTAGCACATAAAATTAGCCATCACAATTGTCTTAATTAACCTGAATGTAGGCTAGCAGGGAAGTATCCAACCCTGCAAAGCTATATACATGAAAGAACTTTGTTCCTGCTCACAGATTCTTTCCCCATGACCTCTACCAGGTGTTCATGAGAAAGACTCAGAGCAAAGCGGGAGACTGAAGAGAGCCTTTCTTGGTGGTACAGGTCCACAGGAGTGAGGCGATCATCACTGTGAGAAAAGCCTGAAGCTCCAACTAGACCCTTCTCTATGGAACAAAATCTTTAAACACCTCAAGCGTAAGAAGTTCTGCCACTCCTATGGCACAGGTGAAGACTCGGAAGCTGAAGAAGGGTAAAACAAAATCCTGCCCCTGGGAGAAGGGCAAGAATTATTCCTGGCCCCAGAATCTTATCCCAATAAAAATATTCTACATGTGAAGAGGGGCAGAAAAAGTGTTCCAGCACAAAATTGGCAAAATATGTCCGGCAGAAATTGGCTGCCTTGGAGACGAGCATGATCACTGAGGAAGTTCCACCACTGGGGGATAGGGACAAGGCCTACTTAAGACTGAGGCAGGATCAGGAGAAGAGAAAACAGCCCTTTTGCACCACCCCGTCAGGCGGGAAAATATGTACAGTGTGCATCAGTCGCCTGCCACTGGAAGAGAGCACCAAGTGTGGAGAAAGATCCCCATGTGGACACAGGAAAGACTGAAAGCTGAGGGTCAAGGGAACATTGAAAAAGAAAACCCCCGCAAACCAGCCCCAGCGTAAACACAAGGAAACATGAAAGCAATTTGAAGATAGAGGCACACTAAGGGTAACCAGGGCAACGACAGATTCCAAACCAACTCAACTCCTGACCAGATGGACTCAACACCTTACACTAACCGCCTAGCAGATGATTCCTGCCCATCTGCAGGCATAAATACTATTCTCTTCTACATTTCCTGTATACACATTATGCCTGTAATATCATAAAAAAATTATGAGACCTACTCAAAAAGAAGAGCAAACAACTTACTGTTGAGAGACAAATAAAGCAACAAAACTGGACTTGCAGATTATTCAGATGCTGAACTATATAGCGGAAATAGAGAGAGTATAAAAAGCAATTTAAAAACCAGACTCAAGTCTTCAGATTTTTTTTTTTTTTTTGTCCTTGTTGTGACTGGTAAGGGGATCAACCCTTGGCTTGGTGTCGCCCGCACCACGCTCAGCCAGTGAGCGCACCAGCCATCCCTATATAGGATCCGAACCCGCAGCGGGAGCGCTGCTGCGCTCCCAAGCGCTGCACTCTCCCAAGTGCACCACGGGGAGGCCCAAGTCTTCAGATTTTAAGGGATCTTTAAATGCAGAGCATAATAAATTTCAAAACATATGATAAAATTCATCCTAATAAAATTCATAATTCCAAGAAAAAATTTTAAATGTTGAAAGTATCCAGAAAGAAAAATAAGTTTACCTTCAAAGGTTTAAAAGTAAGATTTGCATCAAATTTCTCATCAGTATTACTGGAAACTACAAAGTGGGACAATGTCTTCAAAATTCTGAAAGTGAGAGATATGGAACCTAGGATTCCATACTCAATGTATCAACAGGTTTGAGGAGGAGTGACATCAGCAAGATGGCAGAATTGGACATTTCAGGGCTACTCCCTTTGCAGAAACATCAATCTAAATAACTACCCATGCACTATTTTTAAAGAAAAATAGTTATTCACAGCCATAAGAGGATAAAGAAAGACGACTTGAAGGAATAACTAAGAAAAAAATTGTAAACATAATATCCAATAGGAAAGAAATAGGAGATCCAAGAAACAATGATACTAAGTCAAGGGAGAAAAGATAAAAAGTTATAAAATAACATCTTTTTGGCAGGTTCAGAAAGCAATCTATCCCAAACAAATAAAATAATAAGAAGCATAACTAAAAGGCTACATGTTCTTATGTTTAATTCATATTTTAGTAAGATCACCAGGTCATTGATATACACGTTAAAGTTTGAGAAACATTAGTGTGAGTGATCTTGTTTTTGATATCACAAGTCAACTGGCAAACTCACAAGTTGATAAATCAAGAAATCAAGGTTCGAAGAATGATACTTAGAATTAAGGATGCAGGGCAGAGAGGAGTAACAGCTTGAACTAAAAATAGAAATGTTTAACAGCTATTACCTCTAAGAAGTAATATTATGGAATGAAATAGAACTTAATTTTTTACTTTTTATATTCCACTCTGCAGTACAGCTTGTAGTTAGTTTTTAACTATGTAAATATGTTATTATTATAACTATTATACATACGTAGGAATAGAAACCCCAATGTTTCAAAATATTTCATAGTCCCACAACTGTTTTAAACTTCCATGAGCTATCTGGATTTGCAAAAGTAAATTTGGTGTACTAGACCAGATAATTGTTATATGCAAATTACATTTACAGAAAACAAATGCTATTACATTAAAGCATAAAAAAAGATTTACAAATTACAATTAAAGTTCTTACTTTTAAAACAGTACAATAAAATTCCATTTTGGTTCAAGAAAAGCCTTTGACAGATCCTTATATTTGATTGGAGTGAAATTAGACTTGAAAATGTTTGCTGTTGGACTGAAAAACAATTATCATTGAAAAAGCAACTACTCATTTTTCATATCCTAACATAATGAAGTTCTAAATAATAAACCATTATCTCCATTCAAAAATTGAAAGTTGTATTTATAACTCTTAACTCAACGTTTAAAGTGGAGTAGTTCTAAAATGAGATTAATCCCACTTCTCTATCTAAACCCTAAAAGAACTAACCATTTTCTTATCTTTATTACTTAAATAAGCCCACTCCATTCATAATTTCCCAGAGATAAAAATACAAACAATTGTTTTGTACTAGTCAGCTGTGTTATGGTGATACACAACCCATACATCCCAATAGTTTACAACAACAAAGATTTACTTAACTCCACAAAAATTTTGCATTTTTGTTAAGTTGATGTCACTTCAAATAATCATTTTTTAATTATTTGATGAAATCATAGCTTTATAAATATCATTTCTGGATAGAACTTTTTAAAGGACAATAAAAAATAAGAAATTTATGAGATGCCTCAATTAAACATAGTGTTAAACTGGGAGCCAAATCTGACATCAAGTGAATTCTGGATATCAGTTTCTCAATTGAATAGAAAGAGCTATTTAATTCTAATCAGATCTATGCAAAATAGACAACTCAGAAAAGAATTTTGTATGAAACATTAGAATTTGTCAGACTATGTGATTTTTCTCCATTTGTACTCAGAGCATATGCAAGTCAGACTGCAGACCCTGAAATTTTGTCAATATCATCTTACCACATTGATTAGTAAAAGTTTGTCTGTACCTCTTATCCAAATAGCTATCATCTTCAATCGATAGAATGTCTAGTGTTAAAATTCTGGCACTACTTATCAACAAATGATACAAAGGGTACATTTTATCACCTTGATAGAGGATAGGAATTAAACATGATGCAATGGTTATTTAATGATTTTTATTATAAAACTCAAAGCACAAAGTATAATCGTTGCTCTGCAACAAAAAGCACTGTAAAGGTACTGTTTACCTTAAATAAGAAGTAAAAACTCTAGGTAAAAAACTGTACCATATATATACTCACTTGTGTATTTTGTCATTTTACATTCAAATATAAAAACACACATGTGATGAAAATGTCCTTTTCTTCTTTAATTTTAAGAAAAAATAATTAATTGACCTAAGGTTTCCAATGTAATACCATATAAGACACATACATAATTTTATTTTTCCTCCTCATCATTGATACAATTGATAAAGATAAGCCAGAAGTAGAAATATAAAGGGACAGTCCATGCACTGGGGGTAGGGGACAAATTAAAGTTTTAAAGGAAATGCAAAATAAAGTAGTAAAAATATCACTGTAAATTTCCCAACTCCATTTCATTTTGTAAAAATTCATATAACATGCACAGAGAACATTTCAAAGTTTCTGGCATGGGAAGCAATATTACAGACAGTCCTACATTTGACTCTCAGCTGTCTAGCTATGGGCAAGTTAATTAAGCAGTTTGAGCTTCATGTATACCTTGAAATACTGTAAGAATTAAAGAGCACATACATAAAAAAAAAAACCTAGCAAAGTACTTGGCATGTAAGTGGCATCCAACTTTTGCAAGTCTTTGTTGTTATGATTGTTTTGTTTTTAATGCTTATTAATATGAAAAAAATGTTAAAACTTCAATAAGATACTCTTGTGCTTATTTTAAAAAGAGTCCATTCAAAATGTTTTGAGAATGTGCTCTGTGCAAGGTAATGAATTAAGTTCTATGAAAAATACAAAGATAAAGGGTGACTTTTGTTTCCAACCTGTTGTAAATATGCTATTGAGAGGGGACGAGAAAGCTAGAATAGAGATGAGAGGTATGCGGTTCTCACCTTCATAACTGATTGAAGAAAAAGGAGAGTCCTGTGCATTTTGAATGTATTGACATACACAGAATGAGTGACCACTTTTGTCTGCACTTTTTTTTCCCAGTCATGGAAAGTATGATACAATGGAAGATACATATTTGGTCTTAAATATCTGATGCAGAACTCCTAAATTCCTTATAATTCCTGAGTGATAGAGATTATAGGAATGCCTTTTGTTCTATTGAGATGACTCTTGGTGGGCCCCTAAATAGCTTCAGAATGGAGGTTAGTCACCAGAAAGACCAAGGTATAATTAGATGGTTGGAATTCTTAGCCTTAAGCCACCCCCCACCCCGCCACACCCTCTGGGGAGGAAAGAGGCCCTGAAGGTTAAGTTAATCACCAGTGGGCAATTATTTAATCAATCATGTCAGTGTAATGAAATCTCCCTAAAACACAGGGTTCAAAGAACTCCTGGGTAGATGAACACATGGAGATGTTAGAAGGGTACAGTGTCAGGAGAGGGCATGGAAGTTCCATACCCCTTCGCACAAACCTTTCTCTATGTATCTTTTCCATTTGGCTATTGCTGAGTTGTATTGTCTGTAAGAAACCAGTACTAATAAGTAAAGCATTTTTCTGAGTCCTGTGAGTAGTTCTAGCAAATTATCAAACTGGAAGCAGAGGTCAGAAGAACTCCCAATTACAACCTCATAGTCAGAAGTACATATGGAAACCTGGGTCTTGCAAGTAATGTCTGAAGTGGTTTGGGGGTTGGACAGAGGGCCAGTTCTGTGGGACTGAGCCCTTAACCTGTGGAGTCTTTGAAGTGTTAATGTCAGAATATAATTGAACTGTAGAACACCCAGTTGGTGTCCACAGAGATGGAGAATTCGTTGGTATGGGGGTAAACCTCCACACATTGGTGTCAGAAGTGTTGAAGGGAAAAGAAATGAAAAGAGTGTTGGGCAAAAAAACTGCCGGGGCAAGTATTTCAGCTGATTTTTAATCTTCTAACAGAAGGGAAATACAGAGAAGTTAGAATTTCAAAGCAATTTGGCAAAGATAAGGACAGAAAATAATGCTTTTTAAATGACTTGCTTAGTTAATGAATTTAAATGGTGTTTTGAAGTCCCAAAGGGATAGGGAGAGATGGTACTCTTGTTAAATCCTAGACATTGTCAACAATGGGGGAAATCAAAACTGAAACAAGTACAATGAATAACAGCTAAGGTGCAGTCCAAGGACCTTTTTAAATTTTTATCTAGACTTCTAAATACATTTTAATCTAGTTCTTCTGATTATAATTTATTAATAATTTATTTTTTGTGTGTGATATGTATGTGTCTGTGATTTATTGTGTATATATATATATATATATATATAATCAATTATTAAACATCACAGAGGTTTGTGTTTTGTCCCGAAATTCTAATGAGCAACAACCCAAGCCAGCACCATTCACTGCCAAGAATAGTCAGATATTCTAGGACTAGTCAAGTGAAGCTAGCTTTCAAATAACCGCAAATGTCACAGAACATAGTAGAAATAGTAAAAGGAATGAAATTATTTGTCTGGAGAAGAAATATTTGCCTAATAACTGCTGTAAAAGTTCTATTTCAATTCAATAATTAAAAGATCAAATTTTAATTGTATCTGGAATTATTGAGTCTAAAGATAAAGATACAAACTAACAAGACTGAACCAAGAAGAAATCAAAAACCTGAACACACCAATCATAAGCAATGAGATTGAAGCAGTAATCAGCACTCTCCCAACAAAGAAAAGCCCAGGATCAGAGGCTTTTCTGATGAATTCTACCAAACCTTTAAAAAGGAATTATAACTGGGCCAGCCCCATGGCTCTCTTGGGAGAGTGCGGAGCTGGTAGTGCCAAGGCCATGGGTTCGGATCCTATATAGGGATGGCCAGTGCATTCACTGGCTGAGCGTGGTGCAGACCACACTGTGCTGAGGGTTGCAATCCCCTTACTGGTCAAAAAAAGGAATTAATACCTATTCTCTTCAAACTATTCAAAAAAATTGAAACAGATGTTATTCTCCCAAACTCATTCTATGAGGCCAGCATCACCCTAATACCAAAGCCAAAGAAAGATACAACAACAACAAAATTATAGGCCAATATCTTTGATGAACATAGATGCAAAATTCCTAAATAAGATATCACCAACTATAATACAGCAACAGATCAAAAAGATTATGTGATCAAGTGAAATTCATCCCAGGGAGGCAAGGGTAGTTCGACATATGCAAATCAATAAATGTGATACACCACATCAACAAAATCAAGTACGAAAGCCATATGAAAATCTCAATAGACACCTAAAAGCATTTGACAAAATTCAACATCCTTCATAATACTCTCAGAAAATTAAGTATAGAAGAAAAGTATCTCAACACAGTAAAAGCTAAAAATGACAAAACTACCACCAATATCATTCTGAATAGGGAAAAACTGAAAGATTTTCCCTTAAGAATGGGAACAAGACAAGGATGCCCATTCTCTCCAATCCTATTTAACATAGTATTGGAAGTACTACCCAGACTAATCAGGCAGGAGAAAGAAACAAAAGGCATCCAGATAGGAAAAGATCAAGTCAAATTGTCCCTGTTTGCAGATGACCTGAGTCTATACATAGAAAAGCCTAAAGACTCTACAGAAAAACTCTCAAGAGCTGATAAACAATTTCAGTAAAGTTGCAGGATATAAAATCAATACCCCCAAATCAGTAGTGTTTTCATACTCCAATAACATACTAGTTAAAAAAGAAGTCAAGAAAGAAAGCCCATTTACAAGTCACCAAAAAAAGTAAAATATCTAGGAAACAATTTAACTAAGGAGGTGAAAGATCTCTATAATGAGAACTACAAATCACTGTTAAAGAAATGAAGGAGAACACAAAAAGATGGAAAGACATCCATGCTCTTGGATTGGAAGAATTAACATTGTAAAAATGTCCATTCTGCCCAAAGCAATCTACAGATTCAGTGCAAACTCCATCAAAATACCAATAACATTCTTCACAGAAATAGAAAAAACAATCCTAACATTCATACAGAACAACAAAAGAACCCAAATAGCCAAAGCAATCCTGAGAAAAAAATAAATAAAGCCAGAGGCATAACACTACCAAACTTCCAATTATATTCCAATGCTATATAGTAAACAAAACAGCATAGTACTGGCATAAAAATAGACACAGGGGTCAACGGAATATAATAGAGAACCTGGAAATTAACCCACATACTTACAGCCAGCTGATCTTTGACAAAGACACCAAGGACACACATTGGGGAAAAAAACTGTCTCTTCAATAAATGATGCTGGGAAAACTGAACATTCATATGTAGAAGAAAGAAACTAGATCCATACCTCTTGCCATACACAAAAATCAACTCAAAATGGATTAAAGACTTAAATATAAGACCTGAAACTATAAAACTCCTGAAAGAAAACATAGTAGAAACACTTCAGGAAGTTGGAAGGGGCAAAGACTTCATAAACAAGACCCCAAAAGCACAGGAGACAAAAGGAAAAATAAACAAATGGGATTACATCAAACTAGTAAGCTTCTGCACAGCAAAAGAAACAAGAGAGCAAAAAGACAACCTACAGAGTAAGAGAAAATATTTGTAACCTATGCATCTGACAAAGGAGTAATATCCAGAATATACAGGGAACTCAAATAACAATAAAAAAAAACAAATAACCCGATTTTAAAAATGGGCAAGGAGCTTAATAGACACTTCTCAAAGGAAGATATACAAATGGCCAACAGACATAAGACAGAAGATATACAAATGGCTCAGCACCACTAAGCATCAGCGAAATGCAAATCAAAAGCACATTGAGATATCATCTCATTCCAGCTGAACTGGCCAGTATCATAAAAACAGAGAATAACAAATACTGGCGAGGATGCAGAGAAAGGAGACCCTGCTATGCTGTTGGTGGGACTGTAGATTGGTGCAGCCATTATTGAAAAAGGTATGGAGGATGGAGTTTCCTCAAATAACTACAGACAGAACTGCCATATGATCCAGCAATTCCATTGCTGGGTATATACCCAAAGGAATGGAAATCATCATATTGAAGAGATACCTGCACCCCCATGTTTATCTCAGTTCTATTTGCAATAGCCAAGAGTTGAAACCAACCTAAATGTCCATCACTGGATGACTGGATAAGGAAAATGTGGTATATATCCACAAAGGAATGCTGCTTTGCCATAAAAAAGGATAAAATACTGTCATTCGCAGTGACACAGATGAATTTAAACAAAATCATGTTAAATGAAATAAATCAGGCCCAGAAAGAGAAATATTGCATGTCTTCACTCATAATTGGGAGATAAACAAACAAACAAACAAACAAAAAACAACAGAAACTAAGAAACAACAATCACAATAATACATTTAAATTTCAAAAGGAGAGAATAGAACTGAGGTTACCAGAGGGGAGAAAAGGGGTGGGGAGCGAGGGAGGATTGGTAAAAGACCATGAAAAATGATTACATTGTATAAATTTGAATATACTAATTATCTGATTTGAGAATCACATAATGCATACAGGTATTGATATTCAACTCTGTACCCCACAGATATGTACAATCAACTACGTTACAAAAAAACCCAAATCTTGAAAGGCATTCTTTTATAATTATGTGAGGGAAATTGCACATGGATTGAAGAATGTCTAGACAGAACAATATCTGTTATTTCCTAAAATATTCAATCATTTCATATTTATCTAGTTAACATATAGAATATGCCAATAGATTAAAATCTAACAGTTGGTATTCCATTAACTAATTTTTCATACATTCTAATAAGCAGCTATAGCAAAATTCTGACCCAAAGATAGATCAAATATTATAGTCATTTTTCAGGGAATTTCAAGCTGAAAAAGAGAAACAGAAATAGTGAGTTCTCCTAGGTGTTCATTGACTTTCTTAAAGGTGATCATTCCAATTCAAGATTTTTCAGGCTCTCTGTGTCATCTATTACACTTGCTGCAGTGAAATCAAGGGTGAGAACCATATCGTCACCCAAGTGGGCAATGACTAAAAGGGACTTTTATCAGGGAACTGATTAACTTTAAAGTCTGCTCTCAATGCAAGGATAAATAGAAAATAAATTTTAGCTTGTTCTCCCTATATTTAAATCTATAACTTCTAGAAGTTTCTTCTCTGCTAAGATTACTGAAGAATGAGATTAACTGTGATTTATAAGCCTGAGAGAATACCATGACATAAAACCAGTCACTGTGACATCTGTGAGAAGGGAACTTGAGGAGTGCAGGTTTTCAATAATGATTGCTGACATCCATGAAGTGACCTTGGGAGAACTCGATGAGATTAAAGATCAGAATGCTTTTTCTTTTCTATAATGTGGCAAGGTTAGAGGATCTACAGGCCATGGGTCTGTCACACATCCAGTGCCCTCTAGGACAGTAGATCCCCTTAATGACATGGCAATTTCTTCTTTTGTAGGATGCTTCTTTGGACCACTCCAGTTCATAGGAAAGTTCTCGTCTTCTGAATTCCCAAGTTTTACAACTCAAATAACAATTAAGGTGTCATCTTGTAGTATCTCATTTATTGTTGTGTTAAACTTAACATTATTATTTTCTTAATAAGTTTGTTTAATTAGTTTTCTTGGTCAAACAACTATAGTGTTCGCATAAAAACTGTGCAGGAAAGTATCTTTTTGGTGTAATTGTTTCATTCCTTCTGGCACACAGCCTCTAACATAATAGGCATTTGATAAATATATGTTAATTTGGTGCCATTCCTACTTTACCAAACTGATTCTTTTCAACAGCATAGAATGTCTGAATTACACCCAAATTTAAATTAATAAAATGCTTATCAATTGCTTTTAACATATTTATTTATAATGCAGAACTCTACTGTCCAAAATTACATTTACTTTCTCAGTGTACACTACTAATAGAAAGCAGCTAGAAAAGGCAAAACCAAACCTACCCAATGATAGTTTCAAAGTCTACTTTACAATCCAGTCAACAGACAAGTGAAAAATAAGTCCTGCAGAAGGTAAGCATCGCATTGACCTCTTGAGACTGCCTTAAAAATTTAGAAATGTAAAATTAAGCCTTTCATATATATGGAAATTAAAGAAATAAATCTAGTGGTAATATTTATCATTCAAAATAGTAAACCAATGTCTATTTTATTAACTTCCTATAATTAAATAAATAGGAAGAAGTTTTGCACACTCATTTAAACAGCCAAACTATAAATAATGTGACAGAAAAACCTGTTCAAAAAGTGCTTTGGATAGATATGTTTTTGCCATGTACTTATTTGTGTCAAATAAAAACCTTAGCCAGTTTGTAATACCAACGCAAAATGATTTTTTACATGGATAGAAGACATCTCTGGGAAATTTGGCATGTAAGGATAGCTCGGCACAAGTGAGTCATATTTTAAAAGCTTTCATTACCTGAAATTGACACAGGCAGTAACAGAGGAAAATTGTTTCTTTGACTAAATTAATGTAAGGGCACAAGTTCGCCACTGGAGAGCATGTTCATATAATCACTTTTACTCAGATTGTGTGCCGTGATTTTCTATTCATCTCCCCTTGCCCTTTTCTCTTTTCCTTCCCCCTTCCTGATCTTAACTGTTTACCTTCAAACATCTACCTGCTATTTCAACTAAAATATCCCCTTGTCCAAAACTTCTATATAAAATATTTCCACTGCAAAGGATAATGATAAAAATAAGGACAGAAAAAGATGAGTATGTAACTAATCATTATCATAGTTAAACAAGACTATCTGAAAAATACCTTCATAATTATTATTCTTAAAAAAGCTGAATATTAAACAGGAATACCACTCCAAAATAAATAATAAAACTCAATAATAAAATATAAATTTAATTAACAAATAAAAGTAATTAATATCTTTGGATAAATAATTAAGAACAAAGATTTCCTTTATAATAATAATCAGAATTGCTTACGGAAACAGATTGTTCTTACAGATTATACAAAAGAAACTAAATTATACATTCAGTAAGAATTAATGAGTGCCTATCAACTCTTAAGTCAGCAGAAAGGATGTTAATTTTGACTATGACATTGGGATCATTTTCTGTTTGCTATTTCAACCAAGAATATAAGAAAAATAATTTACCAATTGAGAATTGAGAGTATTGTATTATGAAGTAAATTCCTCTAAAAATGTGTTTCCATTTCATTGTTCCTGCATTCAAGAGAATACACAAATTGTATTTGTTTGCTCAGTTCTTAGTGAACTTCAAAATATCCCTTAGTTAGAAACTACTTTAATTGTCCACAGGCTTAGAACAAAGGAAATGATTAGATCTTCTCATCTTCTCGCAAGAGAATTTGAGACTATAAAGTTTATACCCCATAGAGCTAGCAATATTTGCAACAGGGCAGGGGGAAAGGGAGCAGGGCTAGGGAACATAATTCCTAACAATGGAATTTGCACTATTCAGTGTGAGGATGGCAGTGCTGATTAAAAGTGCTCAGAGTGCCTGTGAGGTCAAAGGGCACTGATTTTCAATTCACAGCAATATCATGTGAGCATTTCATTTGAAAAGTGCATGACCCAGTCCTGAAGGAAAATTTTACATATTTATTTTCCTTGAACTCGATTCAGCTTTTTTGTTCCATCAGAAGACCATGATTTCAGGACATCTTTCTTAAGAAAATACATTATTCTTTTAGAGTGACAATGAGGAACTGAACAGTCTAGGAACTTTCTAGATTAGAATATACTGAATTTGGAAATGGTGTTTGAGTCTAAAATACATAATTAACTCTAGGTTCAATTCACATGCCATAAAGATAAATAAATAATGCACTAAAGTTGTTCTATTCAAATCACAAATATTAAAAATTATTAAATGTATGCTACTAATGAAGCCTCTGGTATTTTAACTCAGAGCTTCATCAGCAATGATGTAAAGCTGACAAAGACCATGAGAAATCAAATGATCCATTAGTGAGCCACTGAATAAACCAATGTGTAGATGATACAGTGAGATATAAGCATTAACTTTCATTTGTGAGATATAAGCATTAACTTAGCATTTAATGACAAAATATATTTTGTTGGATTTTTAAAATTCAAAACAGGAGCCCAAGTACCATTACCAGACATAATATCTTTAATTAAAAATTGCAAATGCAATGCAAGTATTCACCACTAGAATCATACATAAACCTTCCTTCAGTGTTTGTGGCTCATGTAGCTGAAAATTCTCTAGTTTATAGCTCAATTTCTTCCTCTGTAAAATGGGTAGAACAATACATAACATGTAAGGTTTCTATGAGGATTGAGTAAGCTAACACATGCAAAGCAGTTATTTTGGCACCAAGCAAATTCTCAAATAATAGTGAATGTTATTACCCCAGTATGAAAAATTGTCATTTATTGTGCACACTATTATATTCCGGGTACATTCTGATGCATTTTATACATTTTTACTAATCCTCTAAGAATCCTAAAAATGTTTATGATTATCCCTGCTGTATAAAAGAGGAAACTGAGGCACAAATAGATTCAATAGCTAACAGAACTAGTAAATAGAGAGAACAGGATTAAAATTCATGTTTGTCTGAACCCAATGGCCATCTAATTTCAACTATGCCAGTGCTTCTCAAACTTCAGTGTACATAAGAATCTCCTGGAGAGATGGTTAAAACAGTTTCTGATTCCCATTACCAGAGACTCTGACCAAGAAGGCTGAGGTGATGGACATTACTTTGCATTTTTAACAAGCTTACAAGTGACATTGATGCTCCTGGTCCAAAGAAAACACTTTTATTGAACCATACCATACACTCTCACAGAAAATGCAGAATAAATTGGTACTGATTCCTTCCCCGTTTGGGGGAACTTTGTGGAAAACTATAGACTAAATTAACAAAAGGCTAGATAATGCATCTTTTTTAAAAATTTATTTCTTTTATTGAAACATAATTAACTGTATATATCTGTGGGGTACAGTGTTGAATATCAATACCTGTATGCAATATGAAATTTTCAAATCAGGAGAATTTAGTATATTCAACATTACACAATGTGATCATTTTTGTGGCTCTTTACTAATTTCTCAGAAATTCCCCCTCACCCTTTCCCTTTCCCACTCTGGCAGACTCAATTCTGTTCTCTCCTTTCTAAACTTCAGTAAATTATTGTGATTGTTGTATTTTTCTTTTTTTATTATTGTTTGTTATATGAGTGAGGACATAAGGCATTTCTCTTACTGTGCCTGGCTTATTTCCCTTAACATAATTTTCTCTAAGTGCATCTATGCTGCTGTGAATTCCAGGATTCCATTCTTTTTTACAGCAGAGTAGTATTCCATTGTGTATATATACCACATTTCCTTATCCAATCATCCAGTGATGGACATTTAGGTTAGTTCCAACTATTGTAAATAGAGCTATTGTAAATAGAGCTGGGATAAATGTAGAAGCCCAGGTATCCCTTTGATACGATGATTTCCACTTCTTTGGGTATATACCCAGCAATGGGATTGCTGGATTATATGGCAGGTCTATCTGTAGTTGTCTGAGGAACCTCTATACTGTTTTCCATAATGCCTGCACCAAATTACAGTCCCACCAACAGTATAGGAGAATTCCCCTTTCTCTGCATCCTCACCAGCATTTGTTATTCTCTTTTTGATAATAGCCAGGCTAAATGGCTTGAGATGATATTTCAATGTAGTTTTGATTTGCATTTCAATGATGCTTAGTGATGTTGAGCATTTTTTCATGATTTCAAAATTTTTCATATCTTCCTTGACAAATGTCTATTCAACTCCTTTGCCCATTTTTTAAATCTAGTTACTTGTTTTATTAGTGTTAAGCCCTTTCAGTTCCTTGAATATTCTAAACATTAATCTCTTGTCAGATGCATAGTATGCAAATATTTCTTCCCATTCTGTATGTTGCTTTTTGATTTGTTAATTGTTTCTTTTGCTGTGCAGGAGCATTTTAGTTTGATATAATTCCATTTG
Source organism: Cynocephalus volans (assembly GCF_027409185.1). Taxonomy (NCBI): domain Eukaryota; kingdom Metazoa; phylum Chordata; class Mammalia; order Dermoptera; family Cynocephalidae; genus Cynocephalus; species Cynocephalus volans. The sequence goes on from NC_084461.1 coordinate 106,999,268, forward strand.
TTTATATATTCTTTTGTTGCTTGTGCTTTGGGGGTCTTATTCATAAAGTCTTTACCCAGGACTGCTTCCTGAAGTGCTTACTTATGTTTTCTTTTAGAAACTTTATAGTTTCAGGTCTTATAATTAAGTCTTTAATCCATTTTGAGTTGATTTTGGTATATGGCGAGATGTACAAGTCTAGTTTTATCCAACATATGGATGTCCAGTTTCCCAGCACCATTTATTAAAGAGGCAGTCTTTTCCCCAATGTATGTTCTTGTTTCCTTTGTCAAGGACAAAAAAAAACATATAATTATCTCAATAGATGCATAAAAAGCATTTGACAAAATTCAACACCCGTCATGATAAAGACTCTCAGCCAATTAGGTATAAAAAGAAAGTATCTCAACAAAATAAAAGCTGTTTATGACAAACCCACTGCCACTATCATCCGCTTTCAACTTTTCCCTTAAAAACAGGAAAAAGACAAGGATGTTCACTTTCTCCACCCTATTTAATATAGTATTGGAAGTACTAGACAGAGCAATCAGTCAAGAGAAAGAAATAAAGGGCATCCAGATTGGAAAAGATGAAGTTGAACTGTCCCTGTTTGCCAATGACATGATACTATAGAAAAACCTAAAGACTATAGAAAAACTATTAGAGCTGATAAATGATTTCAGTAAAGTTGCCAGATATAAAATCAACACCCAAAAATCAATAGTATTTTTATACTCTAATAACAAACTAGCAGAAAAAGAAATCAAGAAAGCAAGCCCCTTTATAATCATCATCAAAAAAATAAAATACCTAGGAATCAATTTATCCAAGGAGATGAAAGATCTCTACAACAAGAACTACAAATCACTGTTGAAAGAAATGAAAGAGGACACAGAAAGATAGAAAGACATTCCATGCTCATGTAATGGAAGAATGAACATTGTGAAAATGTCCATTCTGTCCAAAGCAATCTACAGATTCAATGCAAACTCCATCAATATACCAATGACATTCTTCACAGAAATAGAAAAAACAATCTTAACATTCATATGGAACAACAAAAGACCCAGAAGAACCAAAGCAATCCTAGCAAAATGAATAAGTAAATAAAGCCAGAAGGCATAACACTACCTGACTTCAAATTATATTACAAAGCTATAGCAACCAAAACAGCATGGTACTGGCATAAAAACAGACACACAGACCAATGGAATAGAATAGAGAACCCAGAAATCAACTCACATTTTGACAGCCAACTGATCTTTGATGTAGATAATGCATCTATATTTAATTTTATCATTTAAAGATCCAGGCAAATAGTTATCTTTAGTATTATATCCACACAAATTGCATTTTCTTCATGAGATGAAAGTTTTGAATCTCCCTTCTCCTCCCACCATAAAAAAACATTGTTCCCAAACTAACCTCAGTTTCCCAAATTCTCCATTAGCCAAGTTGTAGAATTTTCAGACAAATCTCTATGCAAGGAAATTTTATGAACTAATCTTTAAAATTAAATAATTAATAAAATATGCAAATGAGCACAATACTCAGTACAATGTTGCTGTCTCCACTCCTATAGATATATAGCACATTTAATACCTATTTCTTGATAAGAATTCTCATTGATTATTGATTAATTTTTGTGCAAGTAGTGTTATCTAAATGAAGGTATTCATTTATACTAGTCTTAAATACTTCAAGGAAAAAATTCAACAAACCTGAGTAACAGTATTACCTTTTTTGATATATCTAAATACACTCATTCATCAAAGAGACAGAGAGGACTGAGGTAAGAGAAAGTATATAATTGATTAATTAAACAAATATTTACTGCTGTAAAATCTGAGACAGGTGATCACATACTCAGCTGAGTCTACCTGAACTCTTTCTGTGATGGAAAATTTATCAGACTATTTCATTTTTCAACAGTTCTACTTATTAGAAAGTTTTCTATTCTAGAGGTCATTAATCTGGGGTTCTATTCTAGAGGTCCTTAATCTGGGGTTCTTAATCAAAGTAGTTCATCTATGAGCCTGAAATCTTAAGCAAATGTTTGCATACTGTTGAAGTGTACATCTTCCATCAACTCAGCAACTCAAAATACATTAAGAGCTATCAGTTTACCTCAAGAAGACTATCTCCATGCAAACAATCATTCCTTATAGGTGTGCCATTGAGAATTTAATAATCTAAAAGCTTGATACCTTTTCAATATATCAGCCTTTCCTTTATTTTGAAAGCAGCAAACCTATCCTCCCCCAATTGACATCATCTCTTTTACAGACTAATCATTTCTAGTTGCCCCCATCATTCCAAGTTGCTGTGCTTTCTGGATACTTGTGGTTTTTCTCTCCTCTAGACTTGCTAAGTATGTATTTTTGAGGAATATTACTAACTACAGCATTTTTATGAAACTGAATTTTACATAACTGTATTTACATAATTAATTTTCCTAATTGTAATTTATGCCAATTATGAATTACAATGTAATTTATTGTTCTGGTACTGTCTGTAACAATAAATAGGTACAGCATTTTAAAAGGTAAAATTTTGTATATTCTCTAACATTAACACTTTTCTATGCCCTAATAGTTAAGTTCATTATGGAAAAAAAAAAATCTTCAAACAATTCCATAAATATTTTACATTTTTCCACTTGCTCTGTGTAATGTACTGAAATGCCTTTCATAATATAATCATCCACACAAAATAGATAGTATATGTTAAATAATGAAAACAGTAATCTTTATGGTTAATCTAATTAGACATTCTATTTTCCTTAACTGGTAAAATATTTAAATATATTTCCTCCTAACTTGAAGGAACCGTTCAGCCAACCTTCAGCAGCAGATTTTCAATTGCCTTTTTCCAAACTCTACATTGAGCTATGAGATTAAGTACACTAGTATACACGAAGAAAATGAAAATATGAGTGCCCAGAGAAGATAAATATTGTAAAAACTGACACACATAAAAGACAAAAGACCTCAGAGAACAGAGAGGATAGAAAATAGCCAAATGGGCTACAAATTGTGCTATTTTCAGGTATGGAGATTATAGCACATTGCTCTTTGGGGTATTATGTATAAGACAAGAAAGCATTTATTATATTTAAAGGCACTAAAAAGTTGGTCTGCCATTTAAAAATTTTAAAAAAAAACAAACTTTTGTTGTTGTCTTCCCTGAAGCCCTGATTTCTTATGTTAAACCTTCAAATATTGTCGGGTCCTCCGCCGGCCAACCCGAAGAGCCCTAGCCTTGTTCCTTTATGGTGGGCGAGTGAATGGCCCGGGATTCCTCTTTCCCTCCTGTCCCCTTTGGAAGGAGACGGGGGAAGAGAGCCATGAAGAGAGGTGAGCATAGCCACCAGCCCCAAAAACAGCCTGGTTAAAGGACACTCAGACGCGGCGGGGGTTCTGTCGAGCAGTTCCATTTATTATCACACAAGTACTTGCTTTTAAAGGCAATTGGGGAAGGGAGGTTTTTTACATAATCTTATCAGCCTAAAGGTCAAGGGAGCATGCATCCTGTCTCAATGCTTAGCTATTGCAGCCTCGAGCGCGGAAGCACATATTTGGCCAATAAGGGCTAAGGCAAGTTTCCCGCAGACACTCCCACCCTACTTCCTCCTGGCGCCGTCTTAGGCTGCCACGTTAATACGCCCTTGTGGGCCCATAATGGTGCCTCTTGTAATGTCACTTAAGGTGGCGTTAGTTTTTAAGGCCTGACATCTCCCCCTTTCTGTTTTAATAAGGCAGCTGGAGGTGGCTAACCTTCCCAGCCTTGCCTCCATTCCCTCTGATGGCTGTGCCTGTCTTAGGTTGTTTCCCTCTGGAAATCTTACCCGTCATTGACTATCCAGCCAAGCGGGGGTGGGGCAGAGCCTTACAGATTGGTGTTGATTTTTTAAAGGGCCATATTGACCCAAGAGCTGTCAGGGCTTTCATTATGGGCCACCTCCTCTACCACCTGGGTGAGCATTACGAGAGAAGTGGTGTTACGCCTTATAAGGGACACAACCTGGCAAATGGCGTAAGGCCCCAAGATGCTAGGGGGCCCGCCAGGGAGGACAGCAGGGTGGTGAGCCACGGGGAACTTGAAAGCCAGCTTTGGAACCAATTACTATTGGCTTCTCGCTCTTTTTTTTTTTTTTTTGTGCTTTTCTAGCCCTTCTCTAAGCTTAGCTAGGGAATCTTTGACCACTCCAGAGTGGTCAGCATAGAAGCAGCACTCTTCTTTGAGGGCAGCGCATAATCCTCCTTGCTGTAAGAACAACAGGTCTAGTTCACGTCGATTCTGTAAAACAGCTTCAAAAAGTGATGTTAGCGATTTTTTTAAATGTGATACAGACACCTCCAAGCGGCCAAAATCTATGTCCACTGCCTCCCTAAGGGAAGCTACCTGTTGATGTGCCAAGGCTATTCTGGCGGTCCCAGTACCTGCTCCAATAATTCCCAAGAGGGAGCTGATGGCCACCGCAGCTGCCCCTGCGGCCCGCTTGTTTTGGGTCCGCTTATTTCGAGTTTTGGGGGCGGTGAGATTTGCCACAGTGCTGCAAAAGGGTTTGTTGGCACCTACGCAGGAACCATTGCCAAGGACCCATGGGAAGGTGAGTCCGGGCTTGGTGGCATTGGGCAACGCTACTGCTTGATTTATCTCTGCCTGCACATGGCACTCTTCTTTAAAGAAGGCGCAGAATTTGATAAACAAATTTGGAGGGAGGACAGCCTTATAGAGCATTTTCCAATCTTGGGTCATGCAGGGTTGGTGCACTAAGCCCTGGAGGATGGTTTCTGTCCATGGGGAATTGGGCCCATCCTCTGCGACAGCCTTTTTCAGCTCTTTAAGGTCATGAGCTACCCAAGGGCACCAAGCAGCCGGCCTATTTCTACTGGGGGCAACGTTGACCAGATAGGCCTGAGGGGCCGCTTCTTCCCACAGGCTGCGGGTGGCTGGGGGTTCCCAGCGAGCCATAACAGGAAAAGCCTGCAGCTCTGCCGGGGGTGTTTTTAAAGGGTGGCTAGCCTCCTCCACTTCTTCAGGTGCCGCTTTCTCTCCTTTGGCTAAACTTTGGTGGGGTGACAGGGTAGGAGCATAGGTATCACTCAATGGCTCAGGGCCTTGCATTGACAGCTTTGTTTCCTTTTTTCTCTCCTCATCGAACTGCACCCAATCCCTTTCTGCCCCTTCCTGATGCTCGGGACGGAAGCAAAGCTTTAGGGCAGAGATGGTTGTATAGAACCCTAAGGGGGGGTCTAGCCCGTGACTAATCTCATTCTTTCTGGCCAGGGTCTGAACCCGGTCCCAAGTCTCATACGAGAACAAGTTGGACGAAGGTGCCCAAGGGGCTACCTGCACCACATGACGCCAGGCATTGGTGGCCGTGGAGTCAGATATTTCTAGGCCTCTGCTTTTTAACATGTACTTTAGAGCCTTGCAGGCTGTCTCATCACTATTTCCACACACACCTCCCATGTTGCCCCGTGGGGAAGGGACAAAGGGAGCAACAGGGCAGAGAAGTGCAGGGACTTCCCCCTGTTATGGTACTCACCCTGACACGCAGGTGGATTGCTTCACAGCGACTACTGCGGTTGCGGGGGCCACTCCGCTGGTTGATCACCCTTCGTCGACCTTCTTTCAGGACCGAGCAGCCGGGGCCTCACTCGCTCGCCTTTCACCCACGAGTTTTAAAAAACACCTCACATGGGCACCACTCTGTCGGGTCCGCCGCCGGCCAACCCAAACAACTCTAGCCTTGTTCCTTTATGGTGGGTGGGCGAATGGCCCAGGATTCCTCTTTCCCTCCTGTCCCCTTTGGAAGGAGATGGGGGAAGAGAGCCATGAAGAGAGGTGAGCATAGCCATCAGTCCCAAAAACAGCCCAGTTAAAGGACACTCAGACGCGGCGGGGGTTCTGTCGAGCAGTTCCATTTATTATCACACAAGTACTTGCTTTTAAAGGCAATTGGGGAAGGGAGGTTTTTTACATAATCTTATCAGCCTAAAGGTCAAGAGAGCATGCATCCTCTCTCAATGCCTAGCTATTGCAACCTCCAGCATGGAAGCACGTATTTGGCCAATAAGGGCTAAGGCAAGGTTCCCACAGACACTCCCACCCTACTTCCTCCTGGCTCCGTCTTAGGCTGCCACGTTAATACGCCCTGTGGGCCCTTAATGGCGCCTCTTGTAATGTCACTTAAGGTGGCGTTAGTTTTTAAGGCCCGACATAATATCTTATTAAGGAAACACTTAATATGTTTAACTGTGAATCATGATTACCCATTAATTCCTCATCACATACTTCTAATAGCTCACTCAACTAAACCTCAAAGGAATCCAAAATATAACTGAATTTTGATGAAAGGACAACAAAAAAGATAGCACCAAAGCAGATGTTTGATTATAGGTGAAGTTGAGAATTTTGCCTAGCATTTGACACCCTTAGGCTTTGTAAGATCTATAATGATATGAAAAATATTTTTACTAAGTATCATAACATATTTACTGAGGATTTGAATGTGCCAGGCACTGTGCTCAGTATCTTAAGTGCGTTACCTCATTTCTCTTCATAACCAGTATTGGATAGGTGAGGAATTGCAAACTAGAGCCTGGGGGGCAGATCTGACCTTCCACTTGTTTTTGTAAATAAAGTTTTTTATTGGAACACAGTCATATTCACACATTTACCTATCGTCTATGGCTACTTTCACCCTATGATGACAGAGCTGAGTATTTTCAGATCATATATTCTGCAAAAACTAAAATATTTAGAGGAAAAGATTACCAACTCCTGAGATAGATGCTATTGATTTTAATTTTTTTCAGTTGAGGAAAGTGAGGTAGACAGTCTACTGTGGTAGGTGATATTCTATAAGTATTCCTCAATCACAATAAAAATCTCATGGGATTAAATTATAACCACATAATGACACTCTCAATGAGAAAGAAAGTTTGTTTCTCCCTTCTATGGACTGCATATTGTGGCAGTTAAGTCACGATACATGAATATTACTAACTAATGTATGAAACTCCCATTTTCTATATTTGAAACTGATGAATAAAAAAATAAAAGTTATGAGGTATTTTTATCTTAGTTATATATAGAAAACAACAGCATTAACAAATATTTAAATAGTTCTAAAAGAGACATTAAGTAATGACAAATCTTTCATTTATACATTAAGAGATTCTAGAGCACTTATGGAATTCAAGGAAAATATTGCATTAGATTTTACAGAAAAAAAATAAAAGAGAAGCTATTAAACCTTACTTACAAAAGGACATAGATTAAGAAATAGGATAAAATGATGAAGAAATTATAAATTGTGAAAGCATGGATTTATTAAAATTGAACCAACATATCAACTATGTTCTTAGATAGACTGTAAATTACATAAGTAAAACAAAACGAATGTAACATTATATTTCTTAATACTATTTTTGAGTCACTATCATAAAACTAGTTCATTTAATTCAAATTTGCTTAAACAGTAATACCTTATTGAAGTTCTATGAATAGACCGGTATATATAACCAGATAAACAAATAAAATAATAATCCTGAAATGGCAAAATATAAACTCACTATCACAGAATTTTAATCCAATAACTTGAAGTTTATCATGGACTATAAACTGAAAAGTAAATAATTATGTATATATACCAATGGAAATCCCTAAATAATGCAAACAATGTCATTTAAGTGAACATGGATACAACAGTTTGATTATTGAAAGAGGGGCCTATGCAAGAAATACTAAATTATATTAAATTATAATTACATAATAATTATATAAAGAACAATTTTTCAAATGTAGATTTTAAAGTCCATTCTTTTACATTATAATCTTTATGAGTATAATGCTTTTAAGAAATCACACGTAGGTACAAGAGAATAGGACGGGCAGGCAAAAATATTAGAACTCTGGGTGGAATCATGGAAAATTCAAAAGATAAAAGAATCAAACAACTTAGCTTAGAAGAGAAAATATAATGAGAAATAAATTTAAGCAATATCACCAACTACAGAAATATGAAACAATCCTAAGTAAAATCTCAGAAATAAAAAGCAAAGAAACTTTATTTAATTATTACTATGCAGAATACTGAGCTACAATCAGAAGAAAACACTGAATCCAGTAAACTCAACATAGTTTAAAAGGAGTGATTTCTCATTCCGTCAATATGGCTAACCAGAAGCTAAGAGGGACCTTGCAGCTTCAGAACAAATGAAGTCTGTAAAGGACACATTATTAGAGTATTGCTGATCTCACAAGGGCAGAAAAATCTATCAGGATCTCCATTTATTAAAAAAAAAAATTGACAAACCAAAAACCGTGAGTTGGTAAATGAGTAGTAAATGTAAATATGCATCATATATAAACAAAAATTATAGTATAATGACTAATTTAGTAGCATTAAAAACTGGATGGGAAACTTAGAATCTAAGTTTGAATATTGTGTTTTTACTATATAAACTTAAGGTAAACTCAAAAAGAACTGCACACATACATTGAAATCTACTGATCAGGCTTGCTTTTCACAGTAGTATGAATTAGACAATTTAAAATAAGTATATATACTAAAACTGAGAAGATAAACAAATTTATTGTGAATATTTGGATTCAGCCTTCTTCCTATTGGAGAAACAAGTGATGATATGGAGAGGGAGAAGGCCTGAGAAAAACTTGTGAATTGAGCTAGAGTTATCAGTATAAACTCATTTTTTTAGTGTAGACAAATAGAAAGATGTATATGTGGTGTGTGTGTGTGTGTGGATATGTGTGTGTTTACATGTGTTCTCTTTTTCTATTGAAACATAATTGATTACACGTACTTGTGGGTACAGAGTTGAATAGCAATACCCGTGTACAATGTGTGATGACCAAGTCAGGATAATTAGCATATTCGTCATTGCAAAATGTAATCATTTCTTTGTGTTGAGGACAAAAATGATCTCCTCTCTTTAGTCACTTGATAAGAAGATTGGTTTAATGGACACAAAACAGCTACTTAGGGCAAATAAGATCTATTGATGTACAGTTGAGCTATGCATCTATAATTAACATTAATTTCCCACATGTTACCTGTATTCCCTATCTCTGCTCACTGAGACAACCTGGAAGGAATGGCACCTCAATAGAAATGAATACATACAGAATCCAGATCTTGGTTTCTAAATACCATACTCCATTAAAAAGAACCATCATTTCTGGAAGACTAGATTACTTCTAGGACTGGAAAAAGTACAGGTGAACCTGCCAGAAACTCTCCAATAATGATGAGTATATGTCAAAAAGATACAGGAGTCAATTGGAAGGAAGAAACTCAGTCAAATCTGAGGCTTCAAAATAGGTCGTGATAGTAAATTTAAACTTCAAAAAAGTAATGATAGAAAAGAACTATTGAGTTCACACTAATATATGGGAATGAATGGATGTACAGATAGATAGATGGATGAGAAGGGAAAGTTCTTCCCTAATAAATTTAGAAGGAATAGCAGTATTAGAAAATCACCATTTAGCTGTCACCACAATAATTGATTCAGGCGAGGATCCTCATCCATGGATGTTAAAACCAGAGGCCAAAAATTTGAGAAGTAGTAGGATATTTAAATAGTCTTAGAGTATTTCACCTTAAAAAAAATGATTAATTACTAAGATAAATATAAATGAATATAATAAGTTTATAGTTGAGAAACCTGTGAGCCACCACCTTAACCAAGTGATCCAAATTGCTATTACCAGGAATGGGACAAATTGATATGATGTACGTCCTGATATGAGAAGAACACTGCATCTCTTTGGGGGCACATCTGCCAAAAATGCACAAACTGAATCTAATCATGAGGAAACATTAGATTGAAGGAGATTCTACAAAACAAAATGGTATAAACTCATCTAAAATGATGAAGCCTTAAAAGCAAAGAACATACTCCATAAAATGGAGCCAGCCTTGCAAACAATTAGAGAAAGACCATTTCACACCGAAGGGGGAAAGAAACTTTTCTAGCACTGGATATGATCAATCTTTAAAATTTGGGCCTGACAGGGGGAAAAATTGTTTTATTGCTGTTTTCATTTTCCAGATTCCTGGAGTGTTTGAAAATCTTTCTTATGTTTGTAAGTGTTTCTTTCTACTCAGTAAAATGTTTGTGTATATTCTATTGGCTATTTTCCTATTGATTTTTTTTTTCTGTAACTTTAAAATATTAAATTAAATTAGTATAACTAAGTTAAAAGGGAATAAAGTTATGTTTTGCATACTCTGTTTTTTTGCCCCAGAAATTTCTACTGATAGTAATAAATATTCCACATTATCATAGGTAAGTGGTTCTACTTTGTGAAACAATCTCGATGTTTTGAGAAGAGCCTCAAGGAGAAGGTACCATTTGAACTTTAGGTCTCAGCTTGAAGGTCTGCTCCTCAGAAAGGCTTTCCCTGACAGCCTTTTCTGAAGAACAACCTCATCTTAGTCTGTCTATTGCATCACCCTGCTTATTTAATTAATACCATTTTTTACAACATTTATCTATCTTATTTGTTAACTTATTCAATGTCTTCTTCCATTAAGATGTAAGTTTCATGAAGATAAGGATTATGTCTGTTTTGTTTATCATTTTATCTGCAATGCCTAGTACTTTAAGTGCTCAAAAATATTTGAAGAATGACAGGAAGGGAAAGAAAGAGTGGGGAAGGAAAGAAGAGAAAATAAATTGTATTTTTAATAAATAAGGAACTTGAAGAAAAGCTTTTCAGTCAGAGGAAAAGAATGGACATAACCAAAGAAAATGCTTGCTTTGCTCTTCTATTGTGTATTGCTACCTTAATGGAATGGAATGGAATGGGATGGGATAGGATGGGATGGCATGGGATGGGATAGGATGGGATGGCATGGGATGGGATGGGACGGGACGGGTCGGTACAGGACGGGACGGGACAGGACAGAACAGAACAGAACAGAACAGAATAGAATAGAATAGATGAAATAAAATAAAATAAAGTGAGACATTGTTGGGGTGTTGAGGCCACACACCTCCTCCCGGGGCAGAGAACTAGCCACGACTCCACCCACATACGCGTATGTCATCTGTTGAAAACATTCGCCTGGACAGGAGAGATAGGGATGGCGCCTGATGGAAGCCCCCGGGGAATGACCAAGGAAAGACATAGTTTAAAATTATTGGATAAAGGATATTTCCATGCTCGTGCTCACCGCGTGATTGCAATAGCAAAGCATTAAAGCAAGATGCATGTTCACATGACCTTTAAGATGATAGGTTGAAGTTAGGAAATCCCCGTGCCATCTGCTTATAAAACCAGGTGCTTGTGTGAAAATAAACGGAACTGCTTGATGGAACCCCCACCGCGTCTGAGTGTCCCTCTGTGGGCTGGATGGGCGGGCAGCATACTCACCTTCCTGCCGGGCTCTCATGGCCACTATGGTGGCAGGAGTAATCCTACCGGTTCCCTCTCTTGCTCATCCCGTGGCGGGGGGGATAAAAGGGGCTACTGGGAGGTTCCGGGCCTGCCGCCCCTGAGCCCCTAACAAGACATTTTCAAAGAGAGTCCAGAAGAAGCATTTCTGGTGAATAATGTCTTTCCAAATGTTGATCAACTTCTTTCACCTAAACCAGTGATTTATGAACAAATTCTAGCATAAGACTATCTTACATAGTAGGAGAAAACAATAAACATGGTTATAACTGCAATCGTACATAAACCTATAATTCCAGAATTTTAGAATTTCAATGGGCTGTCAGGAATAAATCTCCATTAATATCAATTAAAATGGGACTACTAAACAGGGTGTTCATTTAAAACTGCACAAAAGTAAAATGATCTGAGTTGTAAAATTTTATAAAAGTAGAAAAAATGCTAAATAGTTGTCCTTGAATCTGACAGGATATTATCTTGTTTTCAGAAATGATCCAATTGTCTTTGGGCATGATTAAAAGTTATGCAAGCAAATTTTAAGTGGAAAAGTAATGAGAAATTGTACTTTGATATTAGAGTTCACATGTTATATCACTTGTTGTACTACTACTAACACAGTTCTAAGAATAGAGTCCATCCATGTGACAAATGAATGGAGAAGTATTTCTGACAGCCTACTGTGTGGCAGACATTGTCAGACATGGTAATGTACCTTTCTTTTTAGGAGATCTCAGTCTCATGGGGAAAGCAGGTAAAGAAAGTCTGAGTTATCATATGGGAAGATCAGTACTGCTTCAGAGAAAATTAGATAACAGATTGGATAATTCAGAAGCTTATGATAAAAAATTCATTATTTTTAAAAAACTAAATAAATAAACACGACAGTTTATAATGGCTTTACTGGCTTGTTCAATGATTATCTTTTCACTTAAAAAAATTATCTTCAGTTAACAAAACAGGAGGCACTCTTATCACCTACCTGTCAGATAACTACATTCCCCACATATCCCCCTTGTTCCTGAAATTTCCCCTTTTAGTTTTCACATCTTTTCTGGATGCACAATTTTACTATATTTTTGTTTTTGCTTTTATCTTTATTTATCTTCATTCTCAACAAAACAAAATGGTTTTTTAAAAAAAAGAAAAGAGTAAAAATGAAGCAGAACAAAAACCTTTTCAACCACCTGAAACTACTTGAATCCAGATGGTGAACTTGTGGGATGGTGAGGGAAAACAGTTATATGTACCAAACGACACTGTTACTTGCCTCAAGATTATGTAAAATAGACATTTGTATTTTCATTTATTGAAGATGTGTTGCTAGAGGCTGATTTATAAGTGACAAAAAGAATGTTCAAAATGTACTCATAATGTGCTTTTATGCATATTTATTCTTTACTTCGTTTATTTTCTTTCTAGTGCTCCCAATTTTAAAGTATAAAACACAATTTAATACAAATTCAATGGCTCATATTCAATACAACTTTCCCAATAGTATATGAATTGTGCCACCTTTTGCTCTCTTGCTTCAAATAAACTCCAGGAAATGTATGACTTGATGCAGCTCAAGAACTTAAAAGCCAATTATAATTTCTGATTCATAGTCATACAATTCTCAATTTGTTATAAATTCAGAAGAAAATGATCGGTTCTGCTGTTTAGCAAGTTTAGAGGCCTCTCAGCCTTTGATAGCAAACCTTCTTTCTATACATTGATAAACAATTCTGATTATAGATCAAGGTGCTTTCTTCTTAGACAATGTCAACCAAGTGCCACAATATTTGATGAACTAGGTGCCTCATTGGAATCACCTTAAAATCATTATAGCAATGGATATTAGCACTGAATATGCGATAACCACAAACCTTCTTATGTCTCTAATTACCTCATTTGTCCATGGTTCTCTAAAATAAGAATTGCTAGCTTCCAGTTCACAGATATCCTTCAAAATATCCATAAGCTCTCAAATTTTATAGAAGGACTTTTTTTTTTTTTTTTCTGGAAAGAGGATGCCTATCTGTCAATAGATTCAAAAAGGAGTCAGTGACACAAAATTGGTTGGGGTATTAGAAGTCTAAATCATAAGGAAGCATTAAACCTCTGGTATTTATAAGAGATAACCAACCTATAGAAAATACCCTTAGTAATATTTGAAAAGTAGTTACTAAACAGTTTTCTCATGGATCTGGTGGTGATATTTTTTTCTCTTCTCCAATCCTTGTACATCTCTTTAAGAGTTTATTTTCACACATTGTTTACTTCAAATAATATTTTATTACTATATTGATTCTTAAAGTCACCAAAATATTTTGTCTTTAAAGTTAACATACTTTTACATTTATTTTATGCTTTAATTTCATTTTCAAAGTTTGAGTAATGTCATAAGTTATCTTCATTTATTTACCCTTTCAATGGCTCATTCTTATCACCACATAGAATTCTTTGTTCCAAACAGAATCCCTTCTAAGCAGAAAATAATTTATTAAAGGCATTAGGTACCTTAAAAAATTTCTGTCTCAGCCACAGAATCAAATTTGGATGATAAACAGTCAGAAAAACTGCATTCTGACCAGAACTTTGCTCTCGTTCTAGTGAAAACTCCACTGTGTCTACTGCATGCCACCTATTACACCATGAGTCAAACATTTGACAGCTACTGGGAACCAGTGCCAGATATCTGCCATTTGCTCTTCCAGATCTACTCTCTACCATTTTCCATTCTGCTCTTTGCCCCAAGAGGCTGATCACCTAGATTCCACTAACAGACTATTGGCCCCTATGGCTTCTCCTTGGTTAGACCAATGGGGATATTGGGAGAAGATTGGAGAGTAGAAAGACAGTGGTATTTATTCATTTAGGCCTCTCCCTGTTCTGTTAGGTTGTCTCAGCCTGGCTGATTCTTCAAGACAACTTGCTTTGTACAACTCTCTCTCCCTTTCAATTCCACTAACCTTAACCCATTTCTCATTTCCTTGGAATAGGATTAAGTCACATCTGTGTTATTGCTAAGTCAGGGTTCTTTCTTTATTTATTGAGGTCTCCTACATTCTACCCACATGTTTACAATTACTCCCCTTATAACTAGAAAATGTGTCTTCTGTTTCCTATTGAGATTCACACTGGTCAAAACCAGATTATACCTATACCAGAAAAGTCAAAAGCCTCCCCAGAACATGTTCTCTTCCTGTACTCAGCAACACATAATATAACTCACTTCTACCTTCCAAATCTCAATAGTTAATCTACCCAGTAAACCTTAGGTAACATAAACAACATAAGTTGCAAGGAGTTTGGGAAATTCAGTCCTAGCTTTTAAGCATCAATAATTCAGGAAAGTACATGTGAAGGGGATAAGAGTGCATACTGCTTTAGCTAACACACCATTATCTACTACAAACACTAATATTTACAAGAAAATATCTATAAAAAGTTGATCTGTTGTAAAGTAAGTCATACTGCTTTCTACAGTGTTTACCATGTATATGTTTTGCCTGTGTTGTTTTATGCAGATATTTAGAATAGTAATGAAAAAGAGTAACTCAATAACAACAAAGGAGATGGATATATTGATTGTCAATGACATGGTAAGGCTTGAAATTTCAGGTGAATATTGTTTGTTATTTTTGTATTCAGAATATATTTCTCACATCTATAATAAATAGAAATGATATTTCTTCTAGCAAATACATCCTCAAAAATGTGTATGTAAGACCAGTTTCACTTGCTTTGTGAATTCCATGGGTACTAAAAATAGTAGACTGTGGACATTAGACTGTGGTAATAGAAAATAGTTCCAGGATGTGGTATATTGTTAAATGACCACAATTCTCCATTTCTCCAACAAAGAGGCAGAATCTACTTATCTAATCCTTCACATATATATATATTAGTATAAATATTATATATATATACATACACATATACATATATAAAAGCTATATGAATTGGTTTGGTCAATAGGATATTAGCAAATTGTGTCACAAGCAGAGACTTAAAAAGCATTTGCACATTAGAATTGCCCATTTTCCCCTCTTGGGAACCCTAGTCACCACCATCATATGAATATATGAATAAATATGATGGGCTAACCTGATAGATGATGAGACACATGGTTGAGTTGCTCCCTCTCTCCAGATATTAATTAGCCAATCACCTGCCAAGTTTGTGAGGCCATCCTGGATCAGCCAGCCCCCAACCAATTTGCCAACTAATAAAAGATGCATGAGCTAGCCCAACTGAAATGAGTCAAGGCCTCCCTAAATCAGAAAATTCACCATTGTGTCAGCCCAAATAGAGGACTCAGGATGATGAGCTAAGTAAATGGTCATTTTCTTAAGCTTGGGTGTGTGTGTGTGCGTGCGCACACGTGTGTGTGTGTGTGTGTGTCTGTGTGTGTTTTACACAGACAAGTTGACCGATATATAAGTAGGCACACAGAAGTGGTACGCTGCTGTTAAGTAACTTAAAGCATGTGGCATTGAATATGGAAAAAGGCAGTAATCTGAAGCTCAAAAAGTGATGAGAAAACTGTTTGACCATGTTATACAGTGGCAGAACATTTGGAAAAATTGTCATCTGTTGTAACATGGAAGACAGAAAATGTATATGATAAACCTGTAGACACTACAAGATGGCTTCCAGGCAAAATGTTTAAAGTGTCAGTTGGCTTCTTTTAGCTTCTATAATAAAGCATGTAGCAGAAAAATAAGGTAAGAAAAGGACCTGTTATGTTTGCAGGCAGAATTTAAAAGGAAAATAAAGGGGCTAGAATTTGTTGATGTGGAAAACAAAACTGTTTCTCATTGCCAGTATTTCCACCCTGTAAGTTGTTTTCAAAGTAAAATGAGAACTGAACTGAGAACAAAGGTCAAATCAAAGATGGGTCAGGAAAAGCTTTTGTTAAAAATCTCTGATAGATTCAAGAAGGTACTGAATGACTTCCCTAAGTTTGGTACAGGCTTCTAAAAATTTTAATGGGTGGTCACACAAAAGCCTAATCCACCAAAAACATTTATTAACCCTAGAAAGAAGAGAAGTCTCAAAAACAGTTGAGAGTTTGGATTTATTGAATACACTAAACTGGAATCTGTTACATGGAAAGCTCACAATGTTTTTAAGGAATTTATATTAGTAAAGGGGCCACTAGTTTAGATTCAAAAGAGCTGAGATTTTTAAAATTTGAAAAATTACTCTGGATCTCAACTCCTATGATAGGAAGCAGGCTGAGAAAGCTATTCAGTGCAAATAAAGAAATTTTTATGGAAAAATAATAACATTTTAGAGGATGAGAGCCATGAACCAAAAGGGTGGTGTCAAGATCCATGGAGAACAATGGACTAAGAAACCACTCCAGACAAAGAGTTAGGAATTTTGTCCTGGAAAATCATTTCTATGTAGCAGAACTAGGTCCTAATCAAGAAATATTTTCTGGCCCCAGAGAAGGAAGACCGGACAGCATTTTCTCTGTGGGATTTCAAAATTGCTATGGATCAGTCCCTAGTATCTGCCTGCCTCATGTTATTCCCTTTTTGTTTGGAAATATCAGTTGTAACTGTTCTATCTCTGTCTCACCATTGCATGTGGAGGACATACAACTTGTATTTTTAGTTCTTTAGTTCTTAGGAGCAAGAGGAACTAAGAAGCCATATTCAGACCTTATTTAAATCATGAGATCTAGACTTCCAGCCTAATGCTAGAATTAAATGAGATTTTGGGGGAGTCTTGGGAGGAGTTTTGGCATTATGAAAGTTAGAGGAAAATGAATTAATTGTGCTCAGAGGACAGATTGAGTAGATTATTTAAAATGCCCACAATTATTCCTCTTCCCATAAAAAATCAGAACCCATTTTCTCACCTCTTGAATCTAAGTTGGCCATTTAATTAGTCACGTAAATGCAAATATGATGTAAGCACTGAAATGAAAAGCTCTTGCACATTAGAGTTTAAATACTTGCTGTGCCTAGGGCCTCTACCACTACCACTGTGTGAGTAATCCCAGTTTTGCCTAATGACTGATGAGAGACACATTGCCCAGTCACATTCACACCCTCTCTGAGAGTTGGTCAACCACCAGACATGTGAATAAAGTCATCAAAAATCAGCCAGGCCCCAAATAGCCTGCCAAGAAAAAGCACAGGAATGGCCCAGCACAAATTGCCTAACTAGACAAAAGGTTGTTGTTTTTAAGCCACTGTAATAGTTATACTATTTCATTACACAGCAAAGGCAAAGCAATACATAGGACTAATATACATCCAGACAAACATCTGGATATATTATTGAAACAATGACATGAAAGTCTTCTATATTTCTCATTAGAAGCCCAAAAATCTACATTGTTGGAGTTTTAAATATATTCTTTGCTAAAAGGAAGACATTTCCTTTGGGAGAGTTAAAATTTATTTTAAAACATAATGGTATACAGTAGTCTAGGTAGTATTATCTTAAAAACTAAAGGGAATTTAATTACACTGAAAAGAAAGGCTTAGAATTAAAGTTGAGAGATCTGAGTTGGATTTTTTCCCCTGTAACTATTAAGCACAGAGGTGAACTCCAGTATTTAATTCAACGGTTCTATTCCTCTGCTGCGTAATAAATAAAATAAGGGGGATTGGATACGATAATATCTGAATTTCCATCTAGCTATAAAATATTTAGGTTTTCTAATTTCACTTTAATTTTTGAGGGCCAATTTTCAGTCTGACCATTAAACTAATAACAATGTCTTCCATAGCAGTTGAATTTATATAATCGTATTCTTCTTTTATGTAGGTATGTGTGGAAGATTTATATTTATATTTCAAGAAAAATAAGGATATTACTAGCTTGCTCACTCTATCTTCCTGTAGAAAGGGAGAGAGAAATATTTTATTTTCTAATATTGTACAATTGGGGATCTCACTATTCAGTCAGTTGAAAAGTATTTATTAAATACCTTTTACATGTGAAGTATTTGTGCTTGACACTTTATAGTTTATAAGAAGTGTTTGACCAAGAGTTGCCCTCAAAGAGCTTACTATTAGTTGGAAAAGAAATAATTTACGTGTTAAAAGGAAATTACAAGGTAAAACATTACAATGTATGACAAGTGGCAAATACCATACAGAGGATAAAAAAGCATGGTGGTAAAGAGAGTAGGGTATGGAGCAAGATTGCTGAAATCTGATCCTGCCTTTATAACTTACCTGCAGTGCAGCTTGGGAAAGTTATTTGACATCTCTGAGCCTGTTTCCTAATTTGTTAAGTAGGTATACCAGTAGTACCTACCTCATAGATTATTATGAGAAGTTAATATGTAAGAAGTGCTTAGAACAATTTAAATGTTAATATATATGAACTGCTAAGCGTACAGTAAATATTATGTAAATGTTATGTATCTATATGTAGATAGTAAGTGGCTAGGAATAATTAGCTACTCCACATAAACTGCTCTGAGAGGAGATAAAAACCAGCTGCATTTAGAAAAAAAGTCAACCAGCTTCCTTCAGAGCATTCCATCTGTTTATCAGTTTTCAGAATCAGAAAAAAATTTGCTGAATGTTTTATTTCCTCAAATATTTAAATGCAGCGTTTTCCGAGTATTTCATATTATGGATGAACCCTGACAACAAGAAGTGCAAAGGACAAATTTTAATGATAACCCTCATGTTGAGCCTGCTCTGCTTTCAAATGGCTATTAAAATCAATACAGCCACATCAGATGCATTATTATAGAAACACACATGTGAATTCTGTATCTATGTTGTATACTGGACATCCATCCTTGGAAATTGGCACACAGTAGGTACTCAGCGAATTCTTTTGGAAAAATGAATGAATGTGTTAAAAGTAATTTTAGAAGGTATAGAATACTAACAGCAGTATATTGAAAAGGCAAAACTAGTAGGTACAATTGTTCAGCCAAGAGGTTTTTATTTTTGTTTTTGTTTTTTTACTCCCCCCCCCCAAAAAAAATTTCTTCAGGTAATAAAATAATTCATCTCAAATTAGTTTCAGGAATTACATTCATTTAATAATAGACTTAGTTTTTCAGAAATTTTTTTGAAGTTATTTGGAGCATAGCAGTTTATAATGCCATAAAAGCTGCCTTAGAAGTGATTGTCAGTAAAAACATATAGCAGTAGATCTTAAAGTGTGGCCTTCCAAAGTCAGCATCAGCATTACCTGAGTACTTACTAAATATGCAGATTCTCAGGCCCCATCCTGACCTGCTGAATCAGAAACTCTGGAAATGTTTTAATTAATCTGTGTTTTAATTGGCTTTGCAGGTAATTCTGATACAGGCGACATTGTGAGAACCCTGGCTTGTAGCAACTTTGTGTTCTTCAGGGGCTTTTCTTACAGACTTCTAAAAGAATGATATTGTTTTGCCTTGAAAAAAATGGGCTATTCTTGGGTTATTTTCAAAACTAGTTTCAATATTGCAAAAGTAAAAACGCAAAAGGCAAGCTCACTCTTCTGAAAACAGCAGCACAGAGTTGCTCAACTAGGGAAATTGTTTCAAACACTTGGGCAATATGGGCAATATTTTTAAAACATCTTTTACCATTAACTTATACTAAATGTATATATTTTTTTATTCTAGGAAATGGTTGATTTAGTGAAGAGAGCAAGAAATGGTTAAGTATGAGAGGTAATGTATATGTTAATTACCTCAATTTAGCCATTCCACAATGTATACATATTTCAAAACATGATAAATATATATTATTCTTATTTGTCAATTAAAAATTAAAACATTTTTTAAAGAAGAAATATCATATAGTACAAAGTGTGAAGGCATCAAAGTAAAAAGCCAAAAAGTGAAGGTTGAAGAAAAGGTTAATATTAAATTTTATTTCAAATACATGAATATTTACAAAATTATAAAATGTATCTAAAGAAGCACTTGCATAAAATAAAAATAATTTATACATAAAATTTACACGTGAAAAAGAACTGATTTTTCCCAATTGAAATTTAATCCTGAGACACACTTGAAAATTAAGAACAGAGATTAGGGGGGAAAAAGAGAGAGAAAGAGAAAGACAAAGGGAATTTAGAACCACAGTCTTAAAATAATGCCAAGGCACTATCTCCAATATTATTTTCAACAGTTATTGACCATGTATAAACAGAATAGCATTATACTCATATTAACCACTTTGGGGATTAGAATTTAGGTGAATACAGCTCCTGTTTTCACAGAGGTCACAATCTATGGGAGACACAATCTACCTTCTTTGCAATGGAAGTGCATGTCTAAAAACTCTAGGGAGAAAACAGAAATTATTTCAACAAATAGAGTCCTAACACTGAGCTCCAAGAAACAATTCCTTAGCCAATTAAAGAAACAATTCTTTAATCTTTCCAGGTTAATCACAAAAATAGATCTCCAATAGGAAAAAAAGACATAGGACTGATACAGTGTCTCGGACACAGTAGGCACTCTGCAAACATTTATTCTTAAACCTTGCGATAATTATATTTCTTTAATTTCAGAATAAAAATACGGGTGCCTTAAATGGCTGTGTTCATAGACCACTCCGAAGGAGTTAGTGGACAAAAAAAGAAGATATAATTGTCAACTACACTAACAACAAAGGTTTTGGAGTTTATGTCATAAGTCATTTGGAACAATGTGGATGGGCTGTGAGCACAGCCAAGGTGCAAGGACCTGGGCTGTCAGTCAAATTGTTAGGAGTGGTCTGGTCAGGTAAGACAAGAGTCATCCCAGAAGCTTTTATAGACAAGATACAGGCATTCCCTTGACCCACAACTGTAGCTCAGCTACAGACATATTTGGAACTTCTGGGGTATTGGAGAGCTTTTGTTCCCCGTATAACCCAAATGACACACCCACTGTATGCATTAACAAAGAAAGGAGCCCCCTAGAATTGGACTGAGGAAGTAGAACAGGCTTACTGGGCAACAAAAAGGGCAATACAGTAAGTTCAGTCTTTACAAGTGGCTGATCCCACTAAGCCTTTTGAATTAGATGTACATATAACCCAAGAAGGGTTAGGATGGGGTCTGTGGCAGAGACAAGACCAATTCCAAACACCTATAGGATTCTGGTCTCAGCTCTGGAAGGGTGCTGAAGTGCGTTATTCCCTAATAGAAAAACAGTTAACAGCTGTGTATTCTGCTTTGATGGGTACTGCAGCTATCACAGGAAGTGCCAAAGTCCTAGTAAGGATGACATAGCCCATACTAGGTTGGCTGTGCATGTGGGCCACCAACTCTAAAAGAGGCATAGCTCAGACTCCCATTCTGTCTGAATGGGGAGCATATATAGGACAAAGATGCACTGTGTCAACGAGTCCTCTGTCCAAAGAGTTTCAAGCTGTGCTAGGCCCAGTAGAGGTTGTGGAGGAAAATTTGACACAACATTTACCCATGGAGGTGGAGGCTACATTTTTCCATGAGGGATAGGGACCTATCACAGAGCAAGCTTGGTATACAGATGTGAACACCCATGGCCCATACAATGAAAGTTTTACAGGCAGCATGAGAGACATAGTGCTGCAAAATGCCCCATCAACAACCTTTGGGTCACTAATGGCCATACTGGCCCCATACATTGGGCCCCTCAGCATCATGGACAGCTGCTGCTGTCCATCCCTTAACAGATACCATGTGGTGTGAAAATGGCACAGGGCAAAGCAGTCAATGGGCTGAATTGAGAGCAGTATGGATGGTGCCAAAAAATGAGCCTGGGCCATTAACCATCTATACTGACAGCTGAGCTGTGCACAAAGGTTTAACCCTTTGGATCTCTTCATGGAAATATCAATTGTGGATGGTAGGCCACCGACCCCTGTGGGGACAAGCCTTGTGGCAAGAGTTATGGGAACTGGGGCATGAGAAAGAAGTAATTCTTTTCCATGTCACAGGATACTTTCCCTTAGCCAGTCCAGGAAATGACGAAGCTGATGCTTTGGCTAAGGTAAGATGGCTGGAGAGAGCCCCAGCTACTAATGTAGCCCAGTGGCTACATCGACAAATGCAGCATGCTGGCAGCAAAACCATGTGGATAGCAGCTCAAAGATGGGCCCTGCCTATAAAATAGGAAGATGTAGTGAAAGCCTGTCACGCTTGTCCAGTATGTGCTGAAGAGAGTCCACACCTCCAGTAGGTTCCCCTTACAGATGGGCAAATAACTTGAGGAAGGGTGCTCCTGACTCGATGGCAAGTGGACTTTGTTGGACCACTGCCAAAGTCAGAGAATTTCAGATACACCTTCACAGCTGTTGACACGGATACTGGTCTTTTGTTTGCATGGCCTTGTAAGGCCGCAGACAAAGTAAACACTGTGAAGGCACTGAATAGCCTTACTGCTAAGTATGGCCAGCCTGTAGTCATAGAGAGTGATAATGGAACCCACTTTATTGGACATGAGGTTCAGAAGTGGGCCTCCCAGTTGTCTATTCAATGGAAGTTACATGTGCCATATCATTCCCAGGCAGCAGGAATGATTGAACAGAACAATGGTCTTGTAAAAAAGAGACTAAGGCTATCTGCCCAACTCCCATCCCTGAAGGGGTGGACACAGCAGTTATGGCTGACAGGATTCTAAATGAGAGATCCCGCAAGGGCAAACCCTCTCTGGTGGAAGCTCTGTTGCATAGGACTGCAGCACCTATACAACTGCAAGTCACTACTAAAGATAAGCTTTTGAAGCCAGGATATGGCAAGAGTAGAAATATTCTCTTACCAGCCCCAACCTGTTTACAAGAGGGACAGACAGTACAATGGGAATGGCCTTGGAGAATAGAAGCCCCCCCATATATGCTGGGTAGGTCTAATAGGGCCTTCGGGGAAAGGATTAGAGGAAGGCTTGCAAGTTTCACCTTGGGTGACAAGTACCTGGCTTCCCCAAGTAAAGGCAACATGGCCTGGAACAGATAAGCACTCTACTCCAAAGGGCACATTTATATTATCATTATGGCCAGTTATGAGTTTCCCTATACTGTTACATGTAGAACCTACAGATCCAACAGTGTTAGCAGATAATGTATGGTATCATAAACCAGGAAAGATACCTATTCCTGCAACCATCCTTTCTCAGGATAGCAAACTAGCATGTAGCTTACTAGAGGGGCGGGAACTCCCCCTATTGGTACCAATAACCCTTCTATATTTTTGCCCATAGTGTTCTGGCTGTGGGCACCAGAGTTGACTGGGTACATACATATGTTCGTGTGACCAGTGTGTCAGCTTACTGAATATGCACTGAACTTCCCATCAGCCAGACTGACTACAGGATCCCCATGGACAATCACACCAATGATGAGTACTAACCAGACATGTGTGGCTAATAGTTGAGGGGACAGAACTACAGAGCAAGCCTTAAGGCATATTGAACAGACAATAGGTTATATAAATGTAACGGTCATTTATCCTTGCTAAGGGAACATTGTAGAAGATTCTGAAAGCATAGATTATACGGCAAGAGGCCCCAAAGGGGTGGATTGTTGGGAAAATATATAAAAATGGTCAGGGCCCCTCACATGTTCAGAATCTTGCCGAGCATCTGATGTAAATACGCATGTGCACCCAAGTCTTCCTTGTTATTGTCTAATGTGATTACACATGTGCACCCAGTTTTTTGGATTATGGACTTGAGTATAAAGGACTAAGGGCTCTGATACGTGCACTTCTTGGCTTCTTGAGATGCTCCAGGAAGCCACTAGGGCAGCTGCTCCTAGCTCTGAATAAAGCCTATTAATTTTTCACCCACGGCTCTCAGGACCTTTTCCTGTTACCTAGCTCGTAGACTTGCACGTGGAGAGTTTGTGACCCAGTCTGGACAATGGGCTCGATGGGTCTCTGAGTCCTAGCCCTAGCTTTACAAAGAGTTAAAGAAGCTGTGCTATTTCCACTAACACATCTTTCATTGGTTAGAGATTGCCCTAGGGGAGTCAACTCCCCAGCACTGCTGGTCTGGTGCCTCTAAGGGTAGAGCATACTCTCAGAATCAGAGAATGTCACAAGCAGAGACACAGGTAACCATTGACATTTTCCTGCAGGTAACCTTTGGTTGGGCTGAGGGGATGTGGTTGGGCTCAACGTCTGCTACAGTGCCTGATTGAGTGGGTCACTGAGCTGTGAGTGAGAAGTAAAGAAATGGAGGTGGTGGTAAAAGATAACTTCTGGAGAAGATTGATGGCTGGTTCTTTGTGGTTCTCACACTTAATTCATAGATTCACAACCTTTTTGTACTTGGTATTTCTACTGCCATCCTATATGAGAAAACTGGACCTGAGAGGAGCTAAATTGTTTGTCCAAAGCTGCACAGCAATTAAGGGTATGAGTCTGCTAAAATTTACTCCGTTTGTGCTATTACGTACTTCTTCATTAATATGCCCTTCACCCTGCAAAGAAAAAGAATGTGCGGATGAGAATTTGCATGATCATCTGCATCCAGACAGGGAATAAGCAACTCCAGGAAAGTGAAGTAAAAACAGCATTCAACATGAGAAGAATTCTACTTCTTGAAATATGTATAAATATTTTCCCCCAAGAACTCAACTTTGCTTCATCTTCATATTTTCTACGCTTTTTGAAGTAAAGTCAATAGAATATTCTACACAGAATAGTGCTACTGTGCTCTATATGTCCATTAATGTATATAACATATTATATGAGGGTACTTCAAAAATAGAATTAAAAGATAATATGAATCTTTCCATGAACTTTTTGAAGTGCTCTCATTAAGTGAGAAAAACTGGACTTCTCCAACTTATTAATAAAGAGTGTGGATGCATTATTGAACACAGTCATGTATCAGTAATCATCCAAATAATAAGTGAGCATATACAAGAGGAACAAAATCCTACTAGGCCCAGATACATCATGGGCTTCTAAGAAATGGCCTAAAGAGCTAAAAAAAAATTTTTTTAAATTAGTATTAATACAGCATTTAATCATTTAGAGGAAGACAACATTCTCAGAACTGTATTTTAGTAACAATTATATCCTTTAATATAAGAACATGCCTTTAGTCGCTGAAGAGACTCTGCTGGCACAGAGTGATTTATTCAGGGAGTGTACAAATATTTGAGATACTAAAACCTTTCATTTGATAGGTTATCTTCTCTGTCTGGACAAAAATTATACATGAGCATAAAAACATGATACAAAAAATAAGACAACATCTACAAAATAAGGATACACTATAGAGTCAACCAAAATTTTTAAAATAAGGTGAACAATAGAATTTTTATTAACTATATCTAATATAATGAATACATACCTGAGAGCAAATGTAAGAATAAGCCACTGTAACTGCTGTCATGAGCAATTTTAAAAAGAAAAATGATATAGAGGAGTTATTTTAAACGTGGTTAAGTTTTCCAGAGACCCATGTGAGCTTTTTCCATATCTCTCAGCCTTCCCTAAAAATCTTCCCGCAATGATGCACCATGCCCAAACATTTTCATTTCATCAGCTTCAAGGGAGCATAGTCAATCTTGGACTGTTTATATATTTTTAATTCAACTTTTGTCAAACTGATTTATGATTTCGATTGGACTTATGTCAATTTGATTTATGTTTCTGCTCTTGGCCTATGCTATGTGTATCTATCATAACCGAGTTGTCACTGAGGAAAGAGGATCCGCAGGGACAGAGATGATATACCTCCCAAAGGGCCATTAACTGGAAATAGAGCTAGCCTCATCTTTTGCTCTCCGCAGCCCATGAGCTCCAAGAAGCACACATCTTGCAGTGCCAGGCACAGATTAGGAGCATGGACTCCCGGGAGATAAGCAAACACACATATCCTATGCTTTCTGAGAAGGTGACATCTTCCATAAAGTTACTTTGAAACAACTTTCAAGGAGTGGCTGAGTTAGGAAACCATTTGAGACTTATCACCTATGACTATTAAGTGATACCATAATTCTGTTCAGCTTGTCATACTACAGGGAGCCCTTGTGGTTGTTTTAATTTTTTCCATTTAAGTATAGATATTTTTGTAGCAGAGAGACACAGTTATCTAGGTTTGGTGGAGAATTTCATTATCAATATTTACATAAAATAAAGTTCTTAGCCAAAAATCTTGAAGACTGGATGGATACTAAATTACTAAGCTGTTTTCTTACAGTCTTCTCTTTTAGAAGAAAGATTGTGATTTTTTTTTAACTGAAGCGTACCTGATTATACAAATTAGTGGGGTACAGAGTTGAATATCAATACCTATGTACAATGCATGATGATCAAATCAGGATAGATTAGCATATTCATCATTGCAAAGTGCAATCATTTCTTTGTGTTGAAGATGTTCAATCTACTTTCTTCTAGCCACTTGATAACATGCAGTAAATTAATGTTAATTATAGATGCATAGCTCAACTGTACATCAATAGAACTAATTTTTCCTAACTAGCTGTTTTGTGTCCATTAACCAGTTTCTCACTATTCCTTGTACCCCGCCCCCATTCCCACCTTTAGGAAACACAGTTCTCTCTTCTTCTGCAAGTTCAACTTATTATGGTTATTGTTTCTTTCTTTCTGTCTGTCCTTCTTTCTTTTTTCTTCTTTTCTTTCTTTTCAAATTATTTATTTATTTTTTAGCTCCCCCTTATGAGTGAGTACATGTCGTATTTCTCTCTCTGTGCCTGGTTTATTCAAATTAACATAATTTTGTCCAAGGTGGTCCTTGTTGCAAATGGCAGAATTTCATTTGTTTTATGTCTAAGTCGTATTCCATTGTATATACATACACCACATTTTCCATTACCAGTCATTCGTTGATGGACATTTAGGTTGGTTCCATATCTTGGCTATTGTAAATAGAGCTGCAATGAATATGCGAGTATCCCTTCAATGTGATTTCCATTCCTTTGGGTATATACCCAGAAGTGAGATTGCTGGATCGTATGTTAGTTCTATCTGTAGTTGTTTGAGAAACCTCCATACTGTTTTCCATAATGGCTACACTAATGTACAGTCCAACCAGCATTGTAGGAGGTTTCCCCTTTCTCTATCAGCATTTGTTATTCTCTGTTTTTTTGATCATAGCCAGTCTAACTGGGGTGAGATGATATCTCAGTGTGGTTTTGATTTGCATTTCCCTGATGATTAATGATGTTGAGCATTTTCTAATGTATGTGTTGGTCATTTGTATGTCTTATTTTAAGAAATGTCTATTCAACTCCTTTGCCCATTTTTTAATCGATACTTTTTTTTCACTATTAACTTATTTGAGTTTCTTATATATTCTGGATGTTAATCCTTTGTCATATATATAGTTTGCAAATATTTTCTCCAATTCTTTAGGTTGTCCTTTTACTCTACTGATTGCTTTCTTTGTTGTGCAGAAGCTTTTTAGTTTGATATAATCCCATTTATTTTTTCTTTTGTTGCCTGTGGTTTTTGGTCTTATTTCTAAAGTCTATGCAGTCTTAACATCATGAAGTAGTTCCTCTGTGTTTTCTTCTACAAGTTTTATAGTTTCAGGTCTTATATTTAAGCCTTTAATCCATTTTGAGTTGATTTTGGTATACAGCAAGAGGTAAAGGTCTAGTTTCAACCTTCTGCAAATGGATATCCATTTTTCCCAGCACCATTTACTGAATAGGGACTCCTTTCCCTAATTTATGTTCTTGGTACATTTGTCAAAGATTAGTTGATTGTAAGTACATGGATTTCTGGGTTATCTATTCTGTTTCATTGGTCCAAGTGTCTGTTTTATGTCAGTACCATGCTGTTTTGGTTACTATAGCTTTGTAGTATAATTTTAAATCAAGTACTGTAATGCTTTCGGCTTTATTTATTGTTATTATTATTATTTGTTCAGGATTGCTTTGGCTATGTGGGTTCTTTTGTCATTCTATATGAATGTTAGAGTTGTTTCTATTTCTGTGAAGAATGCCATTGGTATTTTAATGGGGAGTAGAATGAATCTGTAGATCACTTTGGGTAGTATGGACATTTTCATAACATTAATTCTTCCAATCCATGAACATAGAATGTCTTTCCATTTTGGGGGTCCTCTTCAATTTCATTCATCAGTATTCTGTAGTTTTCATTGTTGACATATTATACCTCCTCAGTTAAATTTATGCTTAGGTATTTTATTTTGGGGGGTAGTTATTGGAAATATGCTTGTTTTTTTCATTTCTTTCTCTGCTATATCATTGTTGATGTATAAAAATGTCACAGATATTTGTAATTGATTTTGTACCATGCAAATTTACCAAATTTGTTTATCAGGTCTAAGAGTTTTTTGGTGGATACCTAGGATGTTTTATGTATATGATAATTTTATCTGTAACAGGGACAGTTTGACTTTGTCATTTCTAGTTTGGATACTCTTTCTTTCTTTCTCTTGCCTGATTGCTCTGGCTAGTATTTATAATACTGTGTTAAATAGGAGTGGTGAGAGTAGGCATCCTTGTCTTGTTCCTATTTTTAAATGAAAAGCTGAAAGGTTTTCCCCATTCAGGATGATTTTGGTGGTGGGTTTGTCATATATGGCTTTTATAGTGTTGAAATACTTTCCTTCTATACCTAATTTGTTGAGAATCTTTATCATGAAGGTGTGTTGAATTTTCTCAAATAGTCTTTCTGCATCTATTGATATGATCACATAGATTTGTCCTTGATTTTGTTGATGTGGTACATCACATTTATTGATTTGCATATATTGAACCATCCTTGCATACCTGGGATCAATCCTACTTGATCATGCTGTATAATCTTTTTGATGTGCTGTTGAATTCTGTTTGCTAATATTGTAGTAAGAATTTTTGTGTCTATGTTCATCAAGGATATTCGCCTGTATTTTCTCTTTTTGTTGTGTCTTTGTCTGATTTTGGTTTTGGGGTGATGCTAGCCTTGTAGAATGAGTTTGGGAGAATGGCTTCTGTTTTGATTATTTAGAACAGTTTGAAAAGGATTGGTTTTAATTCTTCTTTAAAGGTTTGGTAGAGTTCAGCAGTGAAGCTATCCAATTTTGGGCTTTTCTTTGTTGGGAGACTGTAATTACTGATTCCATCTAATTCTTCATTATTGGTCTATTCATATTTTCTATTTCTTCTTGGTTCAGTCTCGGGAGGTTGCATGTGGCCAGAAATGTATTCACTTCTTCCTAACTCTCTGATTTGCGGTTGTACAATTGTCCATAATCATCTCTAATGACTCCTTATATTTCTGTGGTATCAGTTTTAATGTCTCCATTTTCATTTCTGATTTTTTTTTAAATTTGGATTTTCTCTCTTCTTTTTTCAGTTAGTCTAGCTAATGATCTGTCTATTTTGTTTATGTTTGCAAAACTTTATTAATTTTCTATTATTTTCTTGGACTCTATTTCATTTAGTACTGCTCTAATCTTTATTTTTTCTTTCCATCCCTAGGATTGGATTGTTCTTGCTTTTCTAGCTCTTTCATGTTAAGTTGTTTATTTGAAATATTTCTATTCTTTTGATGTAAGCATTTATTGTAATAAACTTTCCTCTTAGTAGTGCTCTTGCAGTATCCCATAGGTTTTGGTATGATGTACATTTATTTTCATTTGTTTCAAGAAATTTTTTGATTTCCTGCTTAATTGTTCTTTGACTCATAGGTCATTCAGAAGCATGTTGTTTAATTTCCATGTATTTGTTTATTTCCAAAGTTTTGCTTTTTATTGATTTCTAGATTTATTCCATTGTGGTTGGAAAAGATACTTGAAGTGATTTCGATTTTTTTAATTTGTTGAGACTTGATTTGTAATCTAACATGTAGTCTATCCTGGAGAATGTTCCATGTGCTGATGAGAAAGATGTATATTCTGTAGCAGTTGGATGAAATGTTCTACAAAAATCTGTTGAGTCCAGTTGGTCTAAAATGTAGTTTAATTCCTGTGTTTCTCTGCTAATTTGTTGCCTAGATGTTATGTTCAAAGTTGAGAGAGGAGTGTTGAAGACCCTGACTTTTATTGTATTAGGGGTCTATCTCTCTCTTTCGGTCTAAAGATATATTTACTTTGTGTATCTGTGTACTCTGATGTTGAGTGCATATATTTCTATGATTGCTATATCCTCTGCTGGATTGATCCCTTTATCATTATAATGTCCTACTTTGTCTCCTTTTATAGTTTTTGGTTTAAAGTATATTTTATCCAATATAAGAATACTTATTCCTGCTGGGTTTTGGATTCCATTTGTGTGGTATATCTTTTTCCATCCCTTCACTATTAGTCTGTGTGTTTCTTTGCAAGTGAATTGAGTTTCATATACTTGGGTCTAGTTTTTTAATCCATTCAGCCAGTCAATATCTTTTGAACGAGGAATTCAATCCATTTACACATAGGGTTATTATTGAAAGATAGTGTCTTGCTCCTGGCATTTATTGATTTTTGTATGGTTCTTTTATGTATCTTTTCTTCCTTTCCTTCCCTTTTTGTTTATCTTTGGTGTTTTTTTTGTTTTTTTAATAGTGATAAGGTATAGTTTCTTTCTCTTTCTCATTTGCATAGCTGCTCTATCAGTGGGCTTTATTTTTTCTTGTGTATTCATGATGGTGGTTATCATTCTTTCAGGTTCGGATGTAGGACTTCCTTGAGGATTTCTTTTAGGGCTGGTCTCATGTAACTCCTGCACTTTTTGTTTGTCTTATATATTAGTCCATTTCTGTTGCCCATAAAAAAATACATGGAACCGAATATTTCTTTTATTTTATTGGTTGTGAATATTCATGAGATACAAAGCTGATTTTCACCCCTCATGCCCATTATGTGGGAGCCAGATTCATACTGGCAGCCTACCCAATACCACAATACCACAAATTACATTTGTACCCCGTGTACCCCACCCAATTGTCCCCAACCTCCCTCCCCCTCCCCCCTTCTCCCCCAACTCCACTTTGTAGCTCAAGGAATGTTCTCTCCCTCTGCAAGTCAAATGCACTACTGTGGTCTTTCTTTCCTTCCTTCTTTCTCTCTTAGCTTCCACATATGAGTGAATACATGTGGTATCTGTCCCTCTGTGCTTTGCTTATTTCACTCAACATAAGTTTCTCCAGGCTTATCCATGTTGTAGCAAATGGAAGTATTTCATTCTTTTTTAAGGTAGGGTAGTATTCCATGGTGTATATATATATACCACAGTTTCCTTATCCAATTATCCATTGATGGACATTTAGGTTGATTCCATGTATTGGCTATTGGAAACAGAGCTGCAACTAACATGGGAGTGCAGGTATCCCTTTGACATGATGATTTCCATTCCTCTGGGTATATACCCAGAAGTGGGATTGCTGGATCATATGGAAGATCTATCTGAAGTGTTTCATTTATAATTTCTCTTAGTAATTTTACTGTTTCAGGTTGTATACTTAAGTCTTTAGTCCATTTTGAGTTGATTTTAGTGTATGGTGAGAGATGCATATCTAGATTCATTCTTCTGCATATGGGTATCCAGTTTTCCCAGCACCACTTGTTAAAGAGGCAGTCTTTTCCCCAATGTAGACTTTTGTTGCCTTTGTCTAATATCAGATAGCTATAAGCCTGAGGGGTGAGTTCTGTATTCTGTATTCTGGTCCACCTGTCTGAAGGTCTATTTTTATACCAGTACCATGCTGTTTTGGTTACAACAGCTTTGTAGTATAATTTGAAGTCATAGTGCTATGCCTCCAGCTTTATTTTATTTTATTTTATTTTATTTTATTTTATTTTATTTTATTTTATTTTTTGCTCAGGATTGCTTTGGCTATTTGGGGTCTTTTGTTGTTCCATATGAAAAGTAAGATTGTTTTTTCCATTTCTATGAAGAATGTCATTGGTATTTTGATGGGGATTGCATTGAATCTGTAGATCACTTTGGGTAGTACAGACATTTTCACAATGTTAATTCTTCAAATCCAAGAGCATGGAATGTCTTTCCATCTTTTTGTGTCTTTTTTAATTTCTTTCAGAAGTGGTTTTTAGTTCTCATTGTAGAGGTAGAGGTCTTTCACCTCCTTGGTTAAATTGATCCCTTGGTATTTTATTTTTTTCATGACAGTTGTAAATGGGCTTACTTTCTTTATTTCTCTTTCTGTTAGTTCATTATTTGAATATATAAATGCGACTGACTTGGGGGCATTTATTTTGTATCCTGCAATGTTACTGAAGTTATTAACCAACTGTAAGTGTTTTTTGATAGAGCCTTTAGTTTTTCTATATATAGTATCATGTCATCTGCAAATAGAGACAGTTTGACTTTGTCTTTTCCATTCTGAATTCCCTTTATTTCTTTCTCTTGCCTGATTGCTCTGGCTAGCACCTCCAGTACTATGTTAAATAGAAGTGGAGAGAGTGGGCATCCTTGTCTTGTTCCTGTTCTTAAAGAAAAGGCTCTCAGTATTTCTCCATTCAGGATGATACTGGCAGTGGGCTTTTCATAAATGGCTTTTGTGTGTTGAGATACTTTCTTTCTATACCTAATTTGTTGAGAGTCTTTATTATGAAGGGATGTTGAATTCTATCAAATGCTTTTTCAACATCTATTGAGATAATCATATGGTCTCTGTCCTTGAGTTTGTTGATGTGATGTATCACATTTATTGACTTTCATATGGTTAACCATCTTTGCATCCCTGGGATGAATCCCACTTGATCATAGTGTACAGATACATCATACCAAAACCTGTGAGATACTGCAAAACCAGTACTAAGAGGCAAATTTATTGCAATAAATGCTTACATCAAAAGAACAGAAAGATGTCAAATAAATGACTTAACACTATGCCTCAAAGAACTTGAAAAACAACTACCCAAACCTAAAGGTAGTAGATGGAAAGAAATAATTAAGATCAGAGCAGAACTAAATGAAACACAGACCCCAAAAACAATGAAAAAGATCAACAAAACAAAAAGCTGGTTTCTCGAGAAGATGGATAAAATAGACAAACCATTAGCTTGGTTAACAAAAAAAAAGAAGAGAGAAGATCCGAATAACAAAAATCAGAAATGAAAAGGGACACATAACAACCAATACCACAGAAATAAAAGAATCATTAGAGACTACTATAAACAACTGTATGACAACAAATATGATAATCTAGAAGATATGGATAAGTTTCTAGACACATACAAACTACCAAGACTGAACAAAGAAGAGATAGAAAACCTAAACAGACCAATAACAAGTAATGAGATTGAAGCACTAATTAGCAATCTTCCAACAAACAAAAGTCCTAGTCCGGATGGCTTTACAGCTGAATTCTATCAAACTATTAAAGAGGAGTTAATCCCAATTCTCCTCAAACTATTCCAAACAATTGAAACAGAAGCTACACTCCCAAACTCATTCTATGAGGCCAACATAACTCTGATACAAAAACCAGATAAAGACACAACAAAAAAAGAAAATTACAGGACAATATCCTTGATGAACTTAGATGCAAAAATCTTCAACAAAATATTAACAATCAGAACACAGCAACACATTTAAAAAAAGTTATACGCTGGGAACTGGATATTTTATAAAGAAAAAAAAATTTATTGCTTACAGTTTCAGAGGCTGGAAGTCAAAAGTCCAGGGACCACATACAGTGAAGGCTTTCTTTGGTGGTCACTTCAGTAGTGGCAGGGTATCATATTGTGAAAATGGCAGAGCAGAGAGACCGATCTTCTCATCACTCTCTTTAAAGTCCCCAGAATCACATCCCTTACCACCATTATTAATTCATTCACTACAGCATGGTCTTATTCTAATCAACTCTCCAAGGCTCCACTGTTCAATTACCATAAAAGGATTTCTAACCCTCTTAACCATCACAGTGGAGACCAAGTTTCTAACACATAAAATTTGGGGAACATAATTCTGGCCTTACATCATGCCTTTTCTGCCATAACTCAGCATAGGCTGTTGCAAGTAGCCATGCAGCTTCCTGAAAGCTTTGCTGCTTAGAAATTTCTCCCACCAAATACTCTGGTTCACAACTCTTAAGTTCCAACTTCCACAAAGTCCTAGGACATGGACACAATGCAGCCAAGTTCCTTGCCAATTCATATCCAGGTTGATCTTTGCCCCAATTTCCAATAAGTCCCTTCTCATTTATATCTGAGACCTCCTTTGAGTGGTCTTTATAATCTGTATTTCCATAAACATTCTGATCACTACTGTATCAGTCTGTTTTTGTTGCTTATATCAAAATACACGAACTTGGTAATTTATAAAAAATGAAATTTATTTCTTACGGCTTCTGAGGCTGGGAAGTCCAAAGTCCACCTGATGGTGGTGACAGTGACCCAGCGATCTCACATTGCAAGATGGTGGAAGCAGGGTGAGCAGAGAGAGAGAGACTCTCCTCTTCTTTTGCCATAGTAGCATCTCCCACCCTCTTAAAAGTCACAGTGTGGGCTAAGTTTCTAATACATAAAACTTGGGGGACATAATTCAAGCTTCAGAGAGTTTTGGGGGGACAAAATTCAATCCACTACAACCACCATTTAACTAGTCTCTAAAACATTCCAATCTTTCCCAGCTTTCTTGTCTTTTTTTTTTTTTTTTTTTTTTTTTTTTTTTGATGGGAGTATTATAAGGTTTAAGTGAGTTATCTTTTTTTTTTTTTTTAAGTTTTATTTTGTCGATATACATTGTGGCTGATTATTGCTCCCCATCACCAAAACCTCCCTCCCTTCTCCCTCCCCCCTCCCCCCCAACAATGTCCTTTCTGTTTGCTTGTCATATCAACTTCAAGTAATTGTGGTTGTTATATCTTCTTCCCCCCCCAGTTTTGTGTGTGTGTGTATGTGTGTGTGTGTGTGTGTGTGTGTGTGTGTGTGTGTGTGTGTGTGTGAATTTATATATTAATTTTTAGCTCCCACCAATAAGTGAGAACATGTGATATTTCTCTTTCTGTGCCTGACTTGTTTCACTTAATATAATTCTTGTCTTCTAAATTCCCACCAGTATCTAAGCTTTATCTAGCCTGTTCTTCCAAATACCTCTAGCCTTCCCTCAATACCCGGTTCCAAAGCTGCTTCAACATTTTCAAGTATTTGTTATAAGCAACACCCCACTTCTCTGGTACCAATTTTCTGTATTAGTCCATTTCTGTTGCTTATAACAAAATACACAGAACTGGGTATTTTATAAAGAAAGCAAAATTTACTGCTTACAGTTTCGGAGGCTAGGAAGTCCAAAGTCCAGGGAACATATCTGGTGAGGGTCTTGGTGGTGGTGACAGTGATGCAGAGTATCACACTGTGAAATGGCAAAGCAGAGAGAGACCAACCTCCTCATCACTCTCCTTTTAAAGTCCCTAGAACCATGTCCCTGACCACCATTATTAACTCATTCACTACAGCATGGTCTTACAATCTAATCATCTCTTCAAGGCTCTACCTTTTAATTATCATAACAGAATTTCCAACCCTATTAACAGTCACAGCACAGGCCAAGTTTCTAATACATAAAATTTGGGGGACATAATAATTTAAGCTTCAGTGAGTTTGGGGGTTCAGTCAATCTATACATATTTCTCCGTTTCTGAAGGATATCATTGGTATAGTATTGTTGCTGGGTATATTATTACTGGCTAGCAGTTTGTTTTTTTCTTTTAGTACTTCAAACATATCATCCCATTCTCTCTTGGCCTATCATGTCTCTGATGAGAAAGATGCTGTTAGTCTGATAGGGACTCCCTTATAGGTGACTTAACACTTTATTCTTGCTGTTTTTAGAATTTTCTCTTTGACTTTTGATAGTTGACTATACAGTATGTCTCAGAGAGGACCTTTTTGGGGTTGACCCTTTTGGGGATCTTTGAGCCTCTTGGATCTGTAAGTCCATATCTCTCCCAATACTTGGGAAGTTTCCATCTATTATTTTAATGAATGGGTTTTCTGTGCCTTTTCTTTTCTCTTCCCCTTCCAGAACATCCATGTTTTGGACGTTTGTATGCTTAAGGTTGTCTAATATAGTTCATATGTTTTCTTCTTCTTCTTTTTTTTTTTTTTTTTTTTTGGTCTCAAAAAGCCTGACTTCAAGTTCGGAAATTCTTTCCTCTGTTTGATCTAGCTTGTTGCATAAGCTCTTTGTTGTATTTTTTATTTATTCAAATGAATCCTTCAGTGTCAAGAATTCTGCTATGTTCTTTTTTAAAAGGTATCTGTCATCTTACTAAATTCCTCCTTCAGAACCTGGATTATTTTTCTCATTTTGTTTTGTCATCGATGTGAATTTTCATGTACTTCATTGAGTTTATTTTAGATTATTGCTTGGAATTTCTTTTCAGACATTTCATAGGTTTCCTGCTACTTGGAGTCCAGTACTAGACAATTATTATATTCCTCTGGGGTGTCATATTTTCTTGTTTTTTCATATTTCTAGTATCTCTATGTTGATGTCTGAGCATCTTGTGGAGAGCTATTTTTTCTAATACTCTGGAGTGGCTTTTGAAGGAAAGACTCCCTCCTGCTGGTGTGTTCTATAGTAAATGTTGGGTAGGATGTTTTAGTTTGGTTCCAGGCGCATGCATTAGTGGAGTCTCTGTGTATTTACTTCAACTGTAATCAACATCAGAGTTGTCTGTGAGTGCCTCCATGGCCTAGGTAGCAGTGCACTCTGTAGTTCCTTGCTGAACTGAGTACTACTATGATTTTGCCATTAGGAACTGTTAGCCAAGATAGGAAGTCCTGTTTTCTTCACTTGTGATCTGCGTTATCTCACACATCTTTCATAATTGATGTCACTGCTAAGCATCATTTTAACTTTTTACTTTTTGTTTTTAGTTCATTGCTATGTTTGGCTTCTAGAAATCCAAAGTGAAAACTAAACTACAAACCAGGCCATAGCTTGGATCATCATTAAACAGTGCAATGACAAGATGCTCAAACTGGTCTTTTGATTATATTTGCTTCGTAAAGCATCTGACCAAAATATTACCTCTTTAACAGATATGTTATACTTTCAGCAAATTGCCACTGTTACTCACTCCTAGTAAACCAACAAAAGTTAGCTTGAAGGACATATTTTGAAATTTTTTGAGAGGAAAATTGTTTCCATGGATACCTGCAGAAAAATAATATACCATGATTTTCAAGGACTATGTCAGTGACAGAGAATGTGTTTGTCTAAGTCATCCCTAAGGTACAATATAAGACCCTAACATTTTACATTTTCTATAAACTTAAAGCTGTCACCATCAACAGCTCTCTGGCCACTTTCTTGTCTCTGGTAGCAACACTCAAATAATAGGATATCCAGAGAGTGATAAAAGCTCACTCTTTACAGATCTCCAGTCAAGGAAACAGCTGTGTCTTTGGTAAGTTTATGTGCAGTTCTCTAATTGAAGGAAATGTTCTAAGCCAATCATAAAGGCCTAATCTCTTTCCAGAATTTTACAGATGTGAAATGCCCAATCCTGGAAGATGTTTCTACTGGTATCATGGGACCTCTGATAACCTGAACCCTTGCAAGTAGCCTTTAATATGCTTAAGGAATTAATCTGAAGAACTTTATGCTTCCTGCAAATTATCAAATTATGCTATAGCACTTCAAAAGCAATACTGAATTTGAGTAATGGCCAATGAAACTTTCTTGAACCACAGATATTAAAACTAGGCAAAGCTCAGTCAAAAGTTAGGTGACTCATTACCCACATCTAACACCCCCTGCACACAATTCAAAGATATATCTTAGTAAAGGGACAAAATATGAAAGGTTTTAGACAATATTGCCAAAGTAGCAAATGCCAAAGTTCTGCCTTGTTACTTCTCCCATAACCATGGCTTTGAGCATCTCACTGTTCTCTGTTTCAGTAAAATGCACATAATTCAGGAAAATAATAAAGAAAACAGCTAATAGCTCTGGTAGAAAGCAATGATTAAAGACAGAACATTGTGACTACTATGTTGTATTTCATGTTGTATAAAGAAATTCAATCACTTATTTAGCTGCTTCAAGACAGCTTCCTCTGACATTTTACAGCTCATTCAGGGCGGTTGGAGAGAGGAAGAGTAAGAATGCATTTCTGATTCTCCCATTATCCTGCAGTATAATGGGTGAAGCAATTTCTGGTGTCACTGCAAAACCTGATTAGCCTGGTTAGGAAGCTGCTTTTCCAAAGGAATGAAAACACTCACACTCTGCAGGGTACTGTCCCTTCTTCATTAAGCCTGACATTTCAGTGCTTTGTTGCAAACTAAAAACCCATGATAGCACTGGACTGAGGATATGAAATTTCACCCAACACTCATAACACACTGCAAAAAAAAAAAAAAAAAAGAAAGAAAAGAAAAGGAAAGGAAAGGAAGAGACAGAGTTGTTGATGTATTTTTTGTAGCTAATGTCACTTTATGACAGTTCCTAAGCAGCAGCAGCAGTTGAGCCCATTTTCAGACAGCCAAGGACAGCTGTTTGAATACTGGCTACCAGGCCAGCCTATGCAATGATAATTCAGGGTGAGCTTTAACCAGAAAACTGAGTAGATTGCTTTGTCTACCCTTTATTCCAAAATGACCTGCATTGCCCATAGCCAAAAATGTTGTTTACATTCCTGGATTTATCTTTTGACCTCTGTTTAAAGGAAATTAAGCATCTGCTTTACTTTTAGAAGTGGAGACCTAACCAGAGAGTACTGGAAACCACTGGAAAAACAGAGCAATAATCTGTTGGATCATTGGATGTTGGAGTCAGCTGAATCACCCAAGCCCCAAAATCTAGGGTTTTAATTTTTTCTGGAAGTTGAGGAGGGGTGGCAAGCATATGCGTATGTCACTGCATCTTTCTCACACTATGTTGCAACTCCTTTTTTATTGATAGAGATTTAAAATTCAGGTGTATTTTCCGTAAAGATAGCCACAGTTGCCCTATTTAGAAACTGTACCAAAAAATGCGAATTTTATTCTGAAAAAGTGCTTTGAGACCATCTACGAAAACTATTATAATCAATTTGTCATACACTCAGAAGTATTATGAATGTTTGAGTTCCTCATAATTTTGTTAGGAAACAGCACGATCCTATGTAAAATACTCATGTATCTGTAACCTAAGCCCTGGTAGAACATACTTGAAAATATATTTTTATCTTATTTGTTTATCCTTAGAAATAATAGGCATGCATTCACTGAAGCAAGTTATGAGGGCCAGAAAAATCCTATTTAGTTATAAACAACACATGTGACTCTATGATATAAATAGCTATACAAAATTAATTTTAAACAGAGAGATATCCAGATTATATAGATCAAAGGGCAGAATAATTTACTAACATAAATGGATTTAATCTTATCATTTTATAATTTCTATTCCTAAGTCTTTTCACCTTTCCCTTCCTGGATGAAAGTATGTCTGAAATTTGGGAATCAAATATACTCTGTAAAATATAAGATATTTCTACCCCTTTTAAACATTTAATTTTTCCTAAATATGCCAATAATGTACTATTAATAAATTTAAATGCTATGTATAAGATATGCACTATCCAGTTCATGTCGTCTTTAGTAAGAAACCATTTGCAAATTATATTCATTAAAATGAGGGAATGACAGGTGGTTTAATGAGCTAATACTAGTTAATAAATTAATAAATATGGTTATCTATCACCGTATAACAAAATTAGCAGCTGAAAACGACAAATATTTATTATCTCCCAGTTTCTGTGGATCAAGGGTCCAAGTGTAGCTTAGCTTGATGTCTCTGGCACAGTCTTTTGTGAAACTGCAGTCAAGCTGTTACCTGTGGCTGTGTTCACATAAGACTGGACAGAAAGAGGATGCATTTCTAAGGTGAATTATGTGACAGCTGGCAGGCCTCAGAAGACCTGCACCCAAGCTTCTCACTCAGCCTTCCCCACAGGTCTGCCTCACAACATAGTAACTGGTTTCCCCCTAGAGTAAATGATCCAAGAAAGATCCACCCAAAATGGAAGCCATAGTCTTTTTTCACATAATCTTGCAAGTGACATCTCATAATGTTTGCCATATTCTATTCACTAGCAAGTCGGTATGTCCAGCTTACACTCAAAGGAAGGGGATTACACAAAGGTATGAATACCAGGAGGCAGAGAGCCGGGGCGAAGGTGGAGGCTTCCTTCCACATGTTGCATTGACACTCCCCTAGAAATGCATCCTTTAGGTTGCAGTTCTGCTGAATCAGCAGTCATTTCTTGTATAGGATACTTGATTTAAATATTCTATATCAATGTGGTATCTGGATAATTCAGTTGTTTCCACCTATTGAACTAAAGGCTCTAAAAAGCACATTTATATGTAACTTATTCTTCCATAGAAGAGTTATATCTTCCAAGTTATATCTTACAAGGTGGGCCATTTTTGACATTGTAAGAAACCATTTTGAACTTTCTACACTATTTAAGATCACCTTCAAACATAATTTCTAATTATCAAGTAATTGTTAAATGCCATTATATTATTTGGAATGAATGAGATGATGAAATTCTCTGATACAGTATTAAAAAGCTCAACTTTAGACTACAAATCAAATCTGAACACTGACTTCTCTTTTAGTTTGCCAATAATATTTTTCTGATTCAGCAGTAGGGGCCTAAATGGTTAGATAGAAACAGACAAAAACATAAAAGACTTGGAAAACTTGATTTATTCCAGATCTATCATTCCCTCATTTTTTAAAAAAGAAAAAGAAAAATAGAGTATTAATCAGAAATAATTATAACATCTATGCCTGCATTTTAACTATAGATGCTGCACATATGATTCATATAGCTGCTATTCAATTTATTATTCCCCAGAGTAAAAAGTTTTATTCAAGTCTTGTACCAAATAATGCATATAATTCATTATATATGCATTATCAAAGATTAAATTTAAATTTGAGTAATGAGTCATCACTTCTGTCCCTTCACAGTTTTGTAAAGGATTTTTTTTAATACATTCTTTACAAAGCTGTTACATTTTTAGCTCTCTTTATTGAGACTGAAATAATGATATTAGACCATCAGTATAATATTGGATCTTTCCTGTTTATTATTTTTTTTAAATAAGGTGGGGTCAGGACAACCTCGTGACCCATCGGTATTCAAAGGATGTTATAGTCGAAGCACTAAATCCTTTCAGAGGATCTGTCTCCCTGACCTAGCTCTTTCCTGTGGTTGGCCCTAAATGGGGACTGTTGGATAGGACAAAAGACAGACATTAATGATCATGAATATCTGCAAAAATCATACCTCTTAGCACTAAAGTCTTTTCAGGCCTTTTCACAATACCCTCTGTCAAAGTGATTCATCACTTTCCAGAATCCTGCTTTAAAATATTTCTAACAATCACAAAAGGCACCTTCTGAGAATGCTGTAAATTAGATAATTTTAAATACATAGAAGTAACTTTATTTCCCTAACTGCTTCCATTATGTAAGTAGAAGATATTATTCCCAATTTAAAGGTTATTCATAAATGATAATACAACTTTACCTAAGAATTGTTCATAGAAATGTGCACACACACACACACACACACACACACACACACACACACACACACACACACACTGTATAATCAGGCTCACACATACTGTAAGGAATAGTGAAACAGATTTTCATCTAAAGTAATGCTGAAATATACTTTTTCCAACGCATAAAAAGCCCTTGTATGAATGTATATGCATCAAACTCTTAATATTTACAAGTTAAACTATTTAAAAGGAAAATAATGAGTGCTAAGAAAGAAGTTTCACTTAAAAGTTCAAGGTCATTCCATAGGCCAAAAAGTATCTAATTACCAACAAAGAAACATAAATCTCTATGTTTTAACTCTTACTAGAAAACAGCTCTTTTAACCATTATGTGAATTCATCAGCTCTAAGTTTGAAAGAATATAGCTGGCCTTTCCTCTGGAGATGCTTTCTCAGTGTGAAAACAAAGTCATATTCAAGACCTTTATAAACACAGTAGTTAGCTTGTCCTGGTGATGAGACCTGTGTTTTGAAAAAAGAGTATCATGTTTTAAAGGACTGATGCTAAGCCATTGACTGCCTTCGTACAAATTTAAAAAACACAACCCCTCTAGGCCCAGATTGGCACATGAACAGCACTATTGCATTATGGGTATCCCTCTATTCAATGCACACAGAGGCACGGGCAGGATCTTGGCCACCTGTAGACCCCTCAGTTACATCCATTTGTACAAAAAACACAAACTGCACAACCATTTGTCGCACTACTGTTTCAAGTGATGGAACTCAGAGCAATTGGGGAGCAACACGGGTCACTAAACAAACATTGCAACATAGTACAACCCTGCTATGGCTGGAATGTCTGTCCCCTCAGAAGCTCATGTTGAAATTTAACTGCCATTGTGATGGTTTGGGGAGGTGAGACGTCTCGGAGATTTTCAGGTCATGAGGACTCTGCCCTTATGAATGGACTAATGCTGATATCATGGGAGGGGGGTTAATTATTCTGGGAGTGGGTTCACTCCCTCTTGCTCTCTTTCACTCTCTCTTTGCCCTCCTGCCACGTGATGCCTTCTGCCATGTTACAACACAGCAATAAGGCCCTTACCAAATGCCAGAACCTTGATATTAGACTTCTCAGCCTCCAGACTGTGAGCCAATAAATTTCTGTTCATTGTAAGTTACCTAGTCTGTGGTATTCTATTATAGCAGCACAAAATGGACTAAGGTAAACCCCCATAATCCAATTAGTTAACCTGAGAAGACTAAGGTCTAGGAGATTTCAAGGCTAAATCCAGAAAACAGGGGGAACAGTTCAGAGAATCCCAAAGGCGAAAAATGTGAATAACTGAATTCCACCACAGTTAAATTCCAGCAACCTTTGTGATTGGTTTTGTCCCAGGGAACTTCTTTATCTGCTAGAGAAAGCAAGAGAAGAATACCCTTATGCTTTACAACATGCTTGTTCCAGCTATCAATTTTCTGAATTGGCTTAAAAATTTACTATGAATAGGGGCCTTAACCTGTGAATGCCATGTACCTTATGGGTGCTTAATAAATGCAAAGCAATGAAATCCCACTTTATGCGGAAGGAAGGAAAAAAAAAAAAAAAAGAAAGTGAGATCTTTAAAAATTAGTTGGGTAAAAATGACTGATTTCTACAGTTATAGAAACAATTACTGGGTGAAAAGGGACAGTCTCAGAAGTGTTCCTGTATATATTATCCTAAAATATCTTCATATTTTATTTATTTAACGTTTGTCCAGTAGGCATGCATGAGTGCATGTCGTCAATTTGGTGAGTGAGAATTTTGATAACACCATTTTTCTATATCACAAAGATAAATTTACAGTTTACCTTTCGGCTTATAATTAAATGAACCACAAAATTCTCATCTATTAAAATTCATTGCAAATTTTTGGACAGAAATTTATTCATGCTCGAAGGCAACAAGAAATTAATATAAAGGTTATCAAACTAAAATTTGTATTATTTTTACCCTAAAAAAATGTAAGTAAAACCTGTATTCTCTCCACTATATTATGTCATATCTAGGTGGACAGTGGACCAAGTTAATAATGAGGTTGACAGAAAATAATGCTGGTAGTAGATGCTGATAAAATATGAATAACAGTTTTTAAATGTGGTTTAATATCCAAACCACTGTAACACCTGTAACCATACAACAGCCCAAGATTTTAGTTCAAGATTCTGGTTAGCATCTATTGTCATTCTCCCTTCCAGCAAATATACTCATTTGTAATCCTTCACACAACTTATTCTATCCTCAATGTCTACTAATATTTCCTAACCTACATTGCCATTTCAATTGGTCTCTTGATCTCTGGGAATTGTTATTTTTTATCATCATCCCCACATTTTCTCCTCTGTTCCACCACTTCAGCTACTCTCAACAGAAAGATGACTAAACTAAAGTCCCTAGCTTGTATTTAGAGGTTTCCTTTCCCCCATCTGTAATTATCTGGTCTCTTCAAAAGTCTCTTTTTATATTTTTTAATTTAACAAATACTGAAAAAGAAGTTAGGTAAAATCATTCTTAATCACACTATTTAAAATGTATAGAAGTAGTAGGGCTGGCCAATTTGCTCATTCATTTAGAGCAAGGTGCTGATAATCCCAAGGTCATGAGTTCAGATCCCCATACTGGCCAGATGCCCCCCCCCAAAAAAAATGGATAAAAGTTAATGTATAAAAAGTTAAATCCGTATCTGCCTCTCTCCCAATCCATCCAGTTGCAATGGTCATAGGTTACCATGGTTGATAGCTCA
Source organism: Cynocephalus volans (assembly GCF_027409185.1). Lineage (NCBI taxonomy): Eukaryota > Metazoa > Chordata > Mammalia > Dermoptera > Cynocephalidae > Cynocephalus > Cynocephalus volans. The sequence goes on from NC_084461.1 coordinate 107,043,797, forward strand.
GTGCCAATCTTTTTTGACACTTCACTATTTTTATTCATTTCTCTCTCTCTCTCTCCCCCTCCCTCCCTCTCTCCCTCCCTCCCCCGTGTGTGTGTGTGTGTGTGTGTGTGTGTGTGTGTGTGTGTGTGTGTGTGTGTGTGTGCATACACTTTCGTATTTACCCTTTTGTTCCCTCCAAATATGGGATCGCATACACACACACATGCTTTTTCCATTGAGAATAACTTATGGATATCTTCCCATATTAACACAAAAGAGAACTACTTTAGTCTATTAAAGGGCTGAATGATATTCCATTGTATGACTCTCCAATAATTTATCAAACCTCTATTGATACATAGTTTACTTTTAGTTTTTATTTTATTATTATTTTTATACGAGGGCACTTCAAAAAGTTCATGGAAAAAATAGAATTAAAGATGATGTGAATATTTCCAGGAACTTTTTGAAGTACTCTCATATATAGCACTTCATTGAAGTTAACATATGTCTTTATGAATTTTTTTCCACATGATAAATTTCTCAAAGTGAGATTGCTAAGTCATAGGTTTTGTATGAGAATCTTGAAAAATTATGCTTTCTCTTTCTATTGTAGATTCTCACAGGATTTATATAATATTCCAAGGTATGGTGATCATTAAATGATGTAAGCAAACTCCAGCTAATTGAGGGGTTGACTATTCCAAAAATAGAAGTGATCTTTGTAAACATCCTGAAGAAATGAAATCGATTGGCCCTTTTATTTTTTCCTACAGCAGTAGATTTTACATCTCAAGTTTCAGTTAGAGGCTCTTGTGTTAGGCAACTAATTATTGAAAAGCAGTTTTTTATTTTGTTTGACTCTGATCCACGTGAATGCCATCTTTCCTGTCACTGAATGAGCACTAGTGTCTGTTGGTTTTACTGCATTCTAATATACCAATCATTACTGGGGAAAATATCTTATGCATCAGGTAAGTACAGTATATTGAAAGGATACTATCCTAAGGCAGCCCTTTTACCATCAAAATATATAACCCTGCCAATACACTCTGACACACAGCTTTTTCATTTGCAAAATATGAGAAATGAGATAGACAAACTCAATGGTCCTTTCTGGTTCTAAAATGTTTTGCTATAATTCTTGTCAATAAAGATAGCATTGCCATGTTATTCAACATCTGAAATATTGAAAATGAAATTATTAGAAACATTTATCCTAGATCCATTCAGATAGTTTAAAACTGAAGATAAATGTGTGTATATTCTCTGTAATTTGTAAAGAGTAAAAATAGGTACACTAATACCTACTGCACAGTGTTTTGTGAAGATTCAATAAAAGAAAGTGCTTTAGTGAGATTTATATAGTATTAACTACATACAGAAATTCAATGACTATCACCTTTCATCATGATCACTGGAGAAGGTTAGGAACTTATGTTAAAATGCTGTATCACTATATCCTGTTTTAAATTATAGAAATTTTTCAAAATAATAGACTTCAATAATCAGTCATTATCAAAAAGTTTTTGAAGACATAAAATCTTTAGTGTTTTAGCCTCTTTAACCAAAAAAATTTTTTCAGACATATTTAATTGTGAGCTAATATTGAAAGAGCAAAGAAATAACAAACAGAAGAGATTACAAAGAATACACTTATAGTCACCAATCACCATCAGTTTATCTAGATCCAGTCTATGAACTGAAAGAACTGATTTCATTAGTTTCATGTAACTTGAGTAACAGTAGCAAACCACATCATTGGTTAAAGCAGCATCCTTGCAGAGTTCTAGTACTTAAAGTAGCTACTTTTAGCAAACTAAAGGCCAGCACATTTATGTTTTATGAATGTTGTTATTTCATAAGATTTCATGTTGCAACATATTATAGCAAGCAAGGACATATACACTATTAAGTTTTTTGGAGCTAGAAAGAAAATTCTGGCCCAACTTCAAATCCATTCTCTTCTAAGGTGCAATGTATATATTGTTTATATTGGAACCAAGCACCATAGTAGTTTTGTCTACACTCATTCTGCTCCACATGTAAGTCCGTCCTCTAACCCTTGGGAGTTTTCCATGCTGTTTTTTTCCCACATAGAGTTCTTATCCCCCAACCTCTTTTAAGATCATAGTCAAATCCTAACTTCTCTATAAGGCAGTCACTAATCCTTTGTTTAAGATGCTAATACAGCTGACTTTGTGTGATTAAATGTGGCTCTACCTCTTCGTCATGAAGCCAGAGAAGCCCTAAAATCCAAGTTTCTTTTACTCTTTCACAGTATCATTTGCTTCTTACCCTTCTAGCATCAGGTGGTCAAGACATGTTTTTGGAATTAAATTGCATTGAGTTAAAGATGACTCTTAATTCAACCCAAATACATAAAGTTCAAAATTAATATATGGTCACTGTCCTCCACTAGCAGTATAGCTAAACAAAACTACACCATTAATTAAACTACAAGCCATTAAAAAAACTATAACTCCCCTTGACTTTGCTCCTGAACTGTAATTTGGAACCAAGAAAGCTTGGGGATTTGAGAGAATTTCAGTTTATGGTTCATTTCATTACCACTATTATTGTCTGCGTTGTGTCAGGCACCATGCTAAATGCTAAATACACAAAAAAGAGAAAAATGGACATTTGCCTGACAACCAAAATCTTTCAATTTAGTGGAATAACAAAGTAAAGAGGTAATTATAATTCAGTGTCATAACAGGATAAGAAGGAGTTGTGAGATGCCCTGTAGGGAAATGAAAGCTTCTAAGAACCATTTAAGATATAATCAGAAGAATGGTGGAAATTAGGCAGCAGACAAAGATGCAAAAGGAGAGAGCATGGTTGGGCTCCATTACAGAGCTGTGGGAAAGCAGGAGCAGCAGGAGAGTTGTCAGAAAATAAATCTGTTTTAATTTCTTTGTTCCCTTTGACAACCACCAAAGGATCTTCTTGGGTTCAACTAAATATTCATACTTACAAGACTATGACTAGCACCATGCCACTCAGAAGGACATGGGACAGAAACTCCAGCATACTGGAAGGATAGTATCAAGCATTCCTCTTCAATGGGAACACTTGCAGTAGTTTCTACAGCAATTCTCACAGCCCTCTAGAACCTATTTTCTCCACCTATGACAACTCACAGGCCAGGAGACAAGGTCCTGGCTGAGAAACCACATGTCTCACAAGAGCTAGCATCTCTTGTAACAACTTCGTGGTCTCCACAAAGGGCATACTCAGTAAAGCCCGGTATTAATTCGCCAATCAGGGGTAATTTTTGCATAAGTCAGATCATCCAGAAATACACTCCACATTTTAAAAAACCTAGACAGTCAATTAGTAGTCAGAATCTCATGTAGAAGGGGAAAGGGTTTTGTTAACCGTCTGCCCTCAGTCCCTGGTGATTAGTTCTGGGCAGGACAGTACTCCAGGTAGTGGACACAGCATATAGAAGCCTGTGGGGAGAGAACAAATGGTACATTTCAGTATTTAAAAGAAAGTTCATAATAACTGAAGCTTTTGGGGGATTGGAAGAGAGTAAAGGATGCTAAAACTAGCAAGAGAATAGCCACAGAGAAGCAAAGAAGAATATATTTTTCAGGACTATAGTTTAATGTAGAATCAAAAAAAAGGCTTAAAGTAAGGGAATGATTTAATCATGTGTACATTTTAGAAGTGGTCTGTGACCACTCTCTAGACAATAGATTGGAAGAGCATCATATGTTTGACCCTACAGATCCAGTCTCTCACCTTTCCCACCCTGCTGTCTTCCCAGGGGCTGGCCTGAATTCACAACAGTGCGTTCCTGACCTTCTGGCCTCCTGTTAGGTTCAACCTATGGGGAGCTCTAGCAAGAGATCCAAGGGAAGGAAGAGAGTGATGTCAGGGTATTTATTCCCCTAGATTCTTCCCTTTAGGTTTTTCCGAGCTTGGCTCTGCCCCTTGATCAAGTATCCCTCTATGAACAGATCGCCCTTTCCTGGGTTCTGGTAACCACTCCTCCCTTTGAGACTAGCTCTCAGGTGCTGAACTCTCTCTTCTGGCTTCCTTCCCCATACATTTTTACATAATTATTACATAATTAAACCATCCTAGAATTATTCTAATTTATACAGCATCTGTTTTCCACTGGGCCCTGCATTAATCACCATAAAACATTGGGCCAGGAAACAAGTTAGTATTGGTTCTGATGACTTGTGGCTGACTCAGCCACACAAGAAGTTCTCTTAAAAATATCAGTTGCCCTGAAGGGGCACCTCATGACTTGAGTGAGACATTCTGTTCCTAAACAAAGAATTCATGTAACTTCTTAAAACTGTTGGTGTGCCAATTAGTGTATAGCCTGCTAGCTCTCAGTAAGCCACCAAGTTATCTTTAACATTAGCCAAAATATGAACGTTTACCGCTTGTCTTATGCACAGACACTCGTTTTGTACATAGACATTTTTGCTTGGGTGCTGTAACCTGTAACCTGTAACGGTTATTCTGTATTTTACCCACCAATGAAAAGGGGACAATTACAGTGTGGGGAGTCTCCCTCCCTTTTCCAAACTCTCCCATAAAATCTTTCAGCTTGTAATAGACTTCAGAGCACTTCCCAGCTTTGTTGGTTTGTATTTCCTGCGTTGATTCTCACATTTGGCTCTCAATAAACCTTCATAAAATTATTTCTGCCTTACCAACCTTGATTTCGGTCCACAGTTCTGCCAGAGACCCTCTTGGAAACCTTTTATCATTTGTGTGCCCTTCCCCCTCCTGTCAAAAAGCAGGAGCATGCTTCACTCTGCTTTGTTCAGAGACTATGCAGAGCCTGGTGGGACAATGCTTGCCTTCCTCAAAACTGACCCACATCTCCCCTTCTGGCTCCTTGTATTAGTTTCTGAGGGTTGTCATAAAGAAGTATCACTGAGTGGCTTAACTCAACAGAAATTTATTCTCTGACAGTTCTGTACAGGACAAGTTCAAAGTCAATGCGTTAGCAAGGCTGTGCTCCCTCTAAAGACTCTAGGGAAGAATCTTCCCCCACCTCTTCAAGCTTCTGGTGGTTGCTCTCAATGCTTGGTGCTCCTGGTGTGTGGATGCTTCATTTCAAACTCTGCCTCTGACTTCACATGGCCTTCTCCCCTGTGTGTCTACGTGTCTGTTTAAATTTCCTGAAAGAAACAAAGAAAAACAACAATCACAATAATACATTGAACTTTCAGAAGGAGAGAACAGAGCTGTAGTTACTAGAGGTGGGAAAAAGGGAGGGAGAGGGGTTAGAGAGAAATCGGTTAATGGACACAAAGAATGAGTATTTTTTATAATGATGAATATGTTAATTATCCTGATTTGATTATCACATATTGTACACAAATACTGATAGTCAACTCTGTACCCACAAATATGTATAATCAGTTATGTTTCAATAAAGTAAAAAATAAATTTCCTTCTTTTTGCAAAGACATCAGTCATTGAATTTGTATACACCATAATCCAGTATGATATCATTTTAACTTGATTATATCTGCAAAGACCCTATTTCCAAATAAAGTCATGTTCATGGGTTCTGGGTGAACATGAATTTGGGAAGAATACTACTCAACCCGGTATACCCCTATATCAATAATTAGGTTTAAGTCTCAGCACGGCCCTACTAGAGAAATGCTGACCCAGATAAGAAACAGAGGGATTATGCACCAAAGGAGCTATAAAATCTGTTTAATATATACTGGCCTGAACTGGGAGAGCATGCCTTGAAGTAGATCCTGAGGGTGTTGGACTGTGAGGGAGTGGGAAGGGATTGGGATATAAGGCTGAGTAGGGTAGAGTTTCATTGATATGGGAGCACTCTTTTCTAGATTTAATGCCCTGACAAGGGATGCTAGATCCAATCCTAATACACTGTGGAAATGGCCCTAGGAATATTCAAAAAACTGATACTTCATGTTAAAGGAGATAGAAATAGCAAAACTACCTGTGCAGAAAGTGAGTCTGATCTCTTTGTCAATTCTGAAGTGAAGAAAGGTTCAGAAAACGAGCATGCTAGAATGCATCTATTACATAGAACACAAGAATCCATCAGCTGACCATATTTTGGGGGAAGGCTGGAGGACATTGTTTACATGAGGTGAAAAACAATGTAACTGTGAGGCAGTAAACTACATTATTCAGAAAAGCAGTAGTATAAGCCAGGACTGACTATTAACAGTGCTGTTACATAGAATTGGGTTCCCTAGTATCAATGACTATGACAAGATTCCAGAATCACAAAGGCCAGGTAACAGCACTTAACCACCAGAGGCAAGAAGAACTTACCATAACAGCAGCAAGATCAAAATGGCAAATAGGGGCATTGACCTGAAGAGACCTAAGGTAATGCCTATTTAGCATGGTAATACTAGGAGAAAGACAAACGAGCAGCCAGCTTGATATAGATAATATAATAAGAGGAGGTCCAGAGTAGATGAGGGCAGCTGTCTCAACCAAAAGTTATAATCAGTTGTCCAGTTTCCAGACATAAGCCAGTTCTCACATCCAGACCTATCAGATGAAGGAGAAATTGTGTCTCTTTGTAAAAGGACTCTGCAACTAGAGGGCAAGTATACACAGTTTTAATTCCCTCTTTCCATTCCAAAAGAGATCTGAGAACTGTTGAATATAGAGTCCAATTGATCCAGTGACCCAAAGCATCATCACAGACTCACTATTACAGTGAGGACATATAGAAGTCACATAACAAATGAAGGTCTTCCCCACGATTATCTCATTGTGGGACCAGTGTATCTATGGACCTACCCAGTTTTCACCATCTCACTTCCTAAATGCATAATTAGAATGAACATACTTAGCAGGTCCCAGGACTCTCACACTGGTTCCTTGACATGTGGAGTAAGAACTGTCACAGAAAGGTCAAGAAGAAGGCCCTGAAACTTCACATCCATCAAAGCTCCTGAAACCAATGAGCACCACATCCTGGCTGAAATGGCATAAGTTAGTGTTACCCCCAAAGACTTAAGTGAGTCAGGCTAACCATCCTCTTTATGACCATTTAATTTACCAATATAGTCTGCAAAAAAAAAAAAAAAAAATAGTGAAATGGAGTGTACTAATCCACACAATAATCCTAATTATAGCTGTTGTTCTGGGTTTGGCATCTGTACTAAAACAGGCCAACTAAGCTTCTAGTTCATGGTATGTGGATTTTAACCTAGGAAAATATATTATTTTCAATATTCATCACGAAGGAGCATGTGAGGCAGTTCCCATTCACCTAGGACAGGCAGAAGTGTTTATTCACAGTCTTTCTCCAGAGATATGTTAACTCATCTTCTCTCTGTCACAAGAAACCCCCAAATGCTCATCTGAACATTCTACAGAGCATCATGTTGGAATGATGGCACTAAGTTGATACATCTGGTGAGCAAAAAAGTACTCTAGATAGTCAGCTAGGAGGCTAAGAGAGTGGGAGATAAACAGTGGCTAGAATATTGTAGTTTTAAGAGTCCAAGAGTTTAAGGCATGCCAACATATCTCTCTCAAAGTAAAAAGAGTTACTGCACTTTGTACTTACAGCCCTAGATGAATGAAAAAATAGATAAAATGAATAAAAAGAGTTTGCTTGACTTCTTGCTTTAGAGGCAGCATGTACTGAGCTTGAGAGTTTTGTTCTGACTCATTGATAAGGGGACCTGAAACATTTCCATTTTGAGTGCATCCCAAAATAAAGCAAAATAAGTATTCCATACCTGAGTCCAAACACTCCATTTAGACTTCTGAAAGATTTCCTGGTGATAGTACTCAGAATAGCAGTACACATATTATAAGCTTTTTCTTTTCCCAAGACAAAACCCTCTATTGTTCTCTATCAAAACCCCAAAAAACACTCTACTAATAGTAAATGCATAATACGTAGTGATCAATGGATTTATTTTCATCCTGGCTCTGTCACATTACAGTCTTCTGACAGCAAGTAATTTTATTTATTTATTTATTTATTTATTTATTTATTTATTCACATTCATTTATTCATATATTTTATAATGATTTCAAAATCATTTTCTTACTTATTTATTTTTATTTTATCATTATACAATGTAAACATTTTTTGTAGCCCTTTACCAATTTCTCCTTAACCCCCCTCTCCTTCACCCTTTCCCACCTCTGGTGACCTCAGTTCCATTCTCTCCATTAGAAAGTTCAAGGAATTAATTTGATTGTTGTATCTTTCCATCTTTATTTGTTTGTTTGTTTTCAGTTTATAAGCGAGGACATGAGGTATTTCTCCTTCTGTAACTAGCTTTTTTCACTTAAGATAATTTTCTCTAACTTCATCCATGTTGCAGCAAATGGCAAAATTTCATTCTCTTTTATGGCAGAGTAGTATACCATTGTGTATATATACTACATTTTCTTTATTCAGTCATCTGTAAATGGACATTTAGGTTGGTTCCAACTCTTAGCTATTGTAAATACAGATGTGATAAACATGGGAAGAGCAAGTATTCTTTTGACATGATGATTTCCATTCCTTTGGATATACACCCAGCAGTGGGATTGCTGGATCAGATGGCAGTTCTATCTGTAGTTGTTTGAGGAACCTCCTTACTGTTTTCCATAACAGCTGCACTTATTCGCAGTCCCACCAACAGTGTAGGAGGGTTTCCCCTTCTTCATATCCTAACCAGCATTTGTTATTCCCTGTCTTTTTGATACTGGCCAGTCTAACTGGCCTGAGACGATATCTCATTGTGGGTTTGATTTGCATTTCCCTAGTGCTTAGTGATGCTGAGCAATTTTTCATGTGTCTGTTGGCCATTTGTGTATCTTCCTTTGAGAAATTTGTATTCTGCTTCTTTGTCCATTATTTAATAAGTTTTATTTAACTTGATTTTTTTTAACCATGCAGTTGTTTGAGTTCCTTATATATTTTGGATATTAATACCTTGCCTAATGCATAGTTTGTGAATATTTTCTCCCATTCTGTATGATGTATTTTAGCTCTGTTAATTGTTTCTTTTGCTGTGCAGAAGATTTTTAGTTTGATATAACCCCATTTGTTTATTTATTCATTTGTTGCCTGTGCTTTGGGGCTCTTATTCATAAAGTCTTTGCCCAGTCCTACTTCCTGAAGTGTTACCCATGTTTTCTTTTAGTAATTTTATAGATTCAGGTCTTATTTACAAATCTTTAAGCCATTTTGAATTGATTTTGGTATATGTCAAGAGGTATAGCTCTAGTTTTATTCGTCTACATATGGATGTCCAGTTTCCTCAGCACCACTTATATAACAGACAGTCCTTTCCCCAATGTATACTGCTATTGTCCTTATCAAATATTAAATGGCATTAAGTATTTGGGTTTATTTCTATGTTCTTTATTCTGCTCTATTAGTCTGAGTGTCTATTTTTATGCTGGTGCCATGCTGTTTTGGTTCCTACAGCTTTGTTGTATAGTTTGAAGTCCAATAGTGTAATGTCTCCAGCTTTATTTTATTTTTTCAATATTGGTCAGGCTGTTTGGTGTCTTTTTTTGTTCCGTGTGGATGCAAGGATTGTTTTTTCTATCACTGTGAGGAATGTCATTGGTATTTTGATGGGGATTGCATTGAAGCTGTAGATTTCTTTGGGCAGTATGGACATTTTCACAGTGTTAATTTTTCCAGTCAAAGAGCATGGCATGTCTTTCCATCTTTATGTATCCTATTTAATTTCTTTCAGCAGTGATTTGTAGTTCTCATTGTAAAGACTTTTAACTTGTTGGGTTAATTGATTCCTAGGTGGGTAAGTGGGGATTTTGTTGTTGTTGTTGTTGTTTTTTGATGATGATTGTAAATGGCTTGCTTTCTCAATTTCTTTTCTGCTAGTTCATTATTGGCATGTAAACAAACTACTGATTTCGTATGTTGATTTTGTATCTTGCAACTCCTCTGAAATTGTTTATCAGCTCTAAGCATGTTTTGGTAGAGTCTTTAGGTTTTTCTGTACATAGGATTATGTCATCTACAAACAGGGACAGTTTGAGTTTCTCTTTTCCAATATGGATGTCCATTATTTCTTTCTCTTTCCTGACTGCTCTGGCTAGTACTCCCAACACTGTGTTAAATGGGAGTGATGAGAGTGAGCATCCATGTCTCATTTCCATTCTGATAGTTTGTCCCTACTCAGGATAATATTAATGGTTTTGTCAAATATGAGTTTTGATGTGTTGAGATACTTTCCTTCTATATCTAATTTGCTGACAGTCTTTATCAAGAAGAGGTGCTGAATTTTGTCAAATGCTTTTTCTGGATCTATTGAGATAACCATGTTTTTTGTCCTTGATTTTGTTGATGTGTCACATTTATTGACTTGCCTATGTTGAACTATCCTTGCATCACTGTGATGACTCCCACTGATCATAGTCTATAATTTTTTTGATGTGTTGCTGTTTTCTGTTTGCTAATATTTTGTTGAGGATTTTTGCTTCTGTATTCATCAATGATATTTGCCTATAGTTTTCTTTTTGTTGTTGTATCTTTGTCTGGTTTTGGTAACAGGGCGCTACTTGCCTCATAGAATGAGTTTGGGAGAATGGCCTCTGTTTCAATTTGTTGGAATAGTTAAAAGAGAATTGGTATTAATTCTTCTTTAAAAATCTAGTACAATTCAGCAGTAGAGCCCTCTGGTCCTGAGCTTCTTTGTGGGAGAATGCTGATTACTGCTTTAATATCATTGCTTGCTAGTGGTCTGTTCAGGTTTTCTATTTCTTGTAGGTTCAGTCTTGGTAGTTTACATGTGTCCAGAAATTTAAACATTTCCTCCAAGTTTTCAAATTTGTTGGCATACAGTTGTTTATGGAAGTCTCTAATGATTCTTTGTATCTCTGTGGTATTGATTGCAATGCCTCCTTTTTCATTTCTGATTTTTGTTGTGTCTTCTCTCTTCTTTTTTTAGTTAATCTTGTGAATGGCATGTCTATTCTATTTATCTTCTCAAGATAACAACTTTTTGTTTCATTGATCTTTTGTATCATTACAGGGATCTCTATTTCATTTAGTTCTGCTCTGATCTTATTTCTTTCCATCTACTATGTTTAGGATTGGATTGTTCTTATTTTTCTAGTTCTTTGAGGTATAGCATTAAGTTGTTTACTTGAAGTCTTTATCTAATTTTGAAGTAAGTATTAATTGCAATAAAATTCACCCTTAGTACTGCTTTTGCAGTATCCAACAGGTTTTGGTATGTTGTCTTTATTTTTGTTCATTTCAAGAAATTTTTTGATTTCCTCTTTAGTTTTTTCTTGGACACCTCAGTCATTCTGTAGCATGTTGTTTAGTTTCCATGAGTTTGTACAGTTTCTTTAGTTTCACTTGTTATTGATTTCTAATTTTAATCCACTGTGATCTGAAAAGATACTTGAAATTATTTTATTTTTCTCAAATTTGTTCAGACTTGATTTGTGACCTAATATATGGTCTATCCTGGAGAATGTTCCATATATTAGAAGAATGTATATTCTGTATTTGTTGAATGAAATGTTCTATAGATATCTATCATCTCCACTTGGTCTAAAGTATAGTTTAATTCTTGTGTTTATCATTTGGTTTGTTATCTGGATGATATGTCCAGTGCTGAAAGATATATGTGGAGGTCCCCTACTATTATCATATTAGGATGTATCTCTTTCTTTAGGCCTAGAAGTGTTTGTTTTATATATCTTGGTGCTTCAGTGTTGGGTGAATATATATTTATGATTGTTATGCCTTCTAGCTGGATGATCCCTTTATCATTACATAGTGGCCTTATTTGTCTTTTTTTATGGTTTTTGGTTTAAAGCATATTTTATTCAATACAAGAGTAGTTACTCCTGCTCATTTTTGGTTTCCATTTGTGTGGCATATCTTTTCTTAACCCTTCACTATTAGTCTGTGTGTCCTTACATATGAGGTGAGTCTCTTGAAGAGAGCAAATATCTGCGTCTAGATTTTTAATCCAATCAGTCAGTCAGTGTCTTTTGAGTGGGATATTTAATCCATTTCCATTTAGGAGTTATTATTGACAGGTATTGTCTTATTCCTGGAATTTCATTTGGATATTTTAAATACCTTTTGTTCTTTTTTATTGTTTGTCTTTGATGTTTGTTGGTTTTTTTTTTTTTTTAATTTTATTTTGTCGATATACACCGTAGCTGATTAATGCTCCCCATCACCAAAACCTCCCTCCCTTCTCCCTCCCCCACTCCCCCCCAACAATGTCCTTTCTGTTTGCTTGTCGTATCAACTTCAAATAATTGTGGTTGTTATATCTTCTTCCCCCCCGCCCCGGTTTGTGTGTGTATGTGTGTATGTGTGTGTGTGAATTTATATATTAATTTTTAGCTCCCTCCAATAAGTGAGAACATGTGATATTTCTCTTTCTGTGCCTGACTTGTTTCACTTAATATAATTCTCTCGAGGTCCATCCATGTTGTTGCAAATGGCAGTATTTCATTCGTTTTTATAGCTGAGTAGTATTCCATTGTGTAGATGTACCACATTTTCCGTATCCACTCATCTGATGATGGGCATTTGGGCTGGTTCCAACTCTTGGCTATTGTAAAGAGTGCTGCGATGAACATTGGGGAACAGGTATACCTTCGACTTGATGATTTCCATTCCTCTGGGTATATTCCCAACAGTGGGATGGCTGGGTCGTATGGTAGATCTATTTGCAATTGTTTAAGGAACCTCCATACCATTTTCCATAGAGGCTGCACCATTTTGCAGTCCCACCAACAATGTATGAGAGTTCCTTTTTCTCCACAGCCTCGCCAGCATTTATCGTTCATAGTCTTTTGGATTTTAGCCATCCTAACTGGGGTTAGATGGTATCTCAATGTGGTTTTGATTTGCATTTCCCGGATGCTGAGTGATGTTGAGCATTTTTTCATATGTCTGTTGGCCATTTGGATATCTTCCTTAGAGAAATGCCTACTTAGCTCTTTTGCCCATTTTTTAATTGGGTTGCTTGTTTTCTTCTTGTAAAGTTGTTTGAGTTCCTTATATATTCTGGATATTAATCCTTTGTCAGATGTATATTTTGCAAATATTTTCTCCCACTCTGTTGGTTGTCTTTTAACTCTTTTAATTGTTTCTTTTGCTGTGCAGAAGCTTTTTAGTTTGATATAATCCCATTTGTTTATTTTTCCTTTGGTTGCCCGTGCTTTTGGGGTCGTATTCATGAAGTCTGTGCCCAGTCCTATTTCCTGAAGTGTTTCCCCTATGTTTTCTTTAAGAAGTTTTATTGTCTCAGGGTGTATATTTAAATCCTTAATCCATTTTGAGTTGATTTTAGTATACGGTGAGAGGTATGGTTGGAATTGATAAATGATTTCAGCACAGTAGCAGGATACAAAATCAACACACAAAAATCAGTAGCATTTCTTTTCTCCAATAGTGAACATGCAGAAGGAGAAATCAAGAAAGCCTGCCCATTTACAATAGCCACCAAATAAATAAAATACTTAGGAATTGAGTTAACCAAGGAGGTGAAAAATCTCTATAATGAGAACTACAAACCACTGCTGAGAGAAATTAGAGAGGATACAAGAAGATGGAAAGATATTCCATGCTCTTGGATTGGAAGAATCAACATAGTGAAAATGTCCATACTACCCAAAGTGATATACAAATTCAATGCAATCCCCATCAAAATTCCAAAGACATTTTTCTCAGAAATGGAAAAAACTATTCAGACATTTATATGGAACAATAAAAGACCACGAATAGCCAAAGCAATGCTCAGCAAAAAAAATAAAGCTGGAGGCATAACACTACCTGACTTTAAGCTATACTACAAAGCTATAATAACCAAAACAGTATGGTACTGGCATAAAAACAGACACACTGACCAATGGAATAGAATAGAGAATCCAGAAATCAACCCACACACTTACTGCCATCTGATCTTTGACAAAGGCACCAAGCCTATTCACTGGGGAAGGGACAGCCTCTTCAGCAAGTGGTGCTGGGATAACTGGATATCGATATGCAGGAGAATGAAACTAGATCCATACCTCTCACCGTATACTAAAATCAACTCAAAATGTTTGTTGGTTTTTTGAGGTGGTAAGATTTAATATCTTTCTCTTTCTCATTTGCATTTTTGTTATACCAGTGGATTTTGTTCTTACTTGTGCATTGGTGGTGGTGATTATCATTTCTCAGATTCCAGATGTAGGACTCCCTGGAGGATTTCTTTTAGTGATGGTTGTATGGTGGTGAATTTCTGCAGGTTTTGTCTGTCTGGAAAACACACTATTTCTCCTTCATTTTGAAGGATAGCCTTGATGGATATAACCTTCTTGGCTGGCAGTTGTTTTTTCTTTTCTTTTAGTATATTGAATATATCATCCCATTTTCTTCTGACCTATATAGTTTCTGTTGAGAAGTCTACTGTTAGCATGACAAGGTCTCCCTTATTGATGACTTGACACTTTTCTCTTGCTTTTGTAGGATTCTCCCTTTGTCCTTGAGCTTTTCCAATTGACTATAATGTGTCTCTAAGAGGATATTTTTGTAATGAATCTGTCTGAGGACACTTGAGCCTCCTGAATGTGGTCTGTGTCTCTTTATATACATGAAAAGTTTTCTGTTATTATTTCATTGAATAGTTTTTCAATGTATTTTAATTTCTCCTCCCTTTCTGGAATATCCATGATTTGAATATTAGTGTGCTTAAGGTTGTCTGCTAGTTCTCTTAGATTTTCTTCATTTTTTAAAACTCTTTTTTCCCTTTTGTTTGCCTGCCTGTGTTATTTTGGAAAGAGTATCTTCAGGATCAGAAGTTCTCTCTTTTGCTTGTTCTAGCCTGCTGCTTAAGCTCTCAGTTGTATTTTTTATTTTGTTGAATGAAAGTTTTAGTTCCATGAGTTCTGCTACATTCTTTTTTACGGTATTCATCTCTTTGTAAATTTCCTCCTTCATGTTATAGATGATTTTTCTCATTTCATTATGCTGTCTAACTGAGTCTTCTTGTATCTCAGTGTGTTTCCTTAAAATTGTTGCTCAGAATTCCTTTTCAATCATTTCAAAGGTTTCCTGACCTATAGGGTCTGGTATTTGAGAATTACTGTATTCTTTTGGTGGCATCATATTTTCCTGTATTTTTGTATTTCCAGTATCTCTATGATGATGTCTGGTCAACTGGTAGATCAATTGCTTTTTCTGTTCCTCTGGAGTGGGCTTTGAGGAGAGAGACTTCCTCTTCTTTTCCCAGTCTCTGTGGATGACTCTCTTTCTGTCAATGCAGTTGAGTGGCTGGCAGGCCACCTGCATGGTGGCAGCAAGACACTTTTGCAACAGCTATGGCTGTGGCAGTGGCTGTGGTGGGCCACCCATGTGGGAGTGGTTTTTTGGGTAGTGGCGACTTCCTACAGCTCCTGCCTGGTATCTCGTGCATGTTCTTGCCTTCTTCTAGGCAGTGAGAGCTGTCTGTGATTCCTGGTTAGGACCCCATGTGTGCACAAGCCTTCTACCAGGTGAGTGGGGTTGCCCACAGCTCCTGCCTAGGACCCTGTGCATCCTCCTGCCCTTTGGCAACGAGTAATTTTAGAAGGGACCAGGATCAGTAATGAAAATAAACAGTCATGGATGTGACTGCCCTTGTTACATAAAAGAGAGAATGAAAAAAAATGAGAAGAAAATTGTCTTCATCACAAATGCAAATATAAAGATGTGAAATTACCTTTTCTTTTTTCTCTTCATTACTTATAACTCTGCTCCCATCTATTAATGCAAAAGAGTAGAGTGCTCTTTAGATATTTTCCAAAGTATACTAATTCTAAAAAAAAAAAATAATATTTAAAATGCTTTAAAGAAAATAATAAAATGTGATCTATATATTGCATAAGTGAAAATAGCTTAATAAAAATAATCCACATTCATGTAGTTCTTTAATTTCCCATTGTCAAAGCATTTTCTGATATATAATATTTGCCCAACATATCTATAAAAGAGAAATGAGTGAATATAGTTACTTCTTTGGAGACTGAAACCACCAAAGTGCAGAAATTTTCTGCACAGCCTCAAATAATTTAAATTATAGTGAATACATCTCTCAACATACTTTATAAGAGCATATTAGGCTAATATGGTATGTTATATGAAATAAGAA
This sequence comes from Cynocephalus volans, assembly GCF_027409185.1. Classification (NCBI taxonomy): domain Eukaryota; kingdom Metazoa; phylum Chordata; class Mammalia; order Dermoptera; family Cynocephalidae; genus Cynocephalus; species Cynocephalus volans. Next base: position 107,059,888 of record NC_084461.1, read on the forward strand.
TTTGTATCACAATTTATTTTAGCATTTGAAATGAATTTATTTGTGTTTATTTTTTAATATATGTTAAGCACTGAACTAGGCCTGAGGATTTAAAAATGAAAGTAGGCTTTGCTCTTAAGGATACATACACACACACACACACACACATTTACATATAGTATATATACAGTCATGTGCCAAATAACAAAGTTTTGGTCAATGCCAGACCACATATATGTGGTCCCATAAGATTACAGTATAATGGAGCTGAAAAATTCCAATGTCTAGTGATGTTATAGCCATTGTAACTTTGTAGTGCAATTACTTTTATAAATTTAGTGTAGTGTGAGTGTACAATGTTTATAAAGTTTACAGTAGTATACAGTAATGTCCTAGGCCTTCACATTCACTCACCACTCACTCACAGAATCAACCAGAGCAACTTCCAGTTCTGCAATTTTCATTCATGGTAAGTGCCCTATATAGGTGAACCATTTTTTATCTTTTATACAGTATATTTACTATACCCTATGCTTTGATACATTTCTATACATAAATACTTACCACTGTGTTACAATTACTATAGTATTCAGTAAAGTAACAGTGTACAGGTTTGTAGCCTTGGAGCAATAGGTTATACTTTATAGCCTAGGTATGTAGTAGGCTATACCATCCAGGCTTGTGTAAGTACACTGCATAATGTGCACACAATGACAAATCACCTAATGGTGCATACCCTCATTATTCAGCAATACATGACTGTATAAGGAATTATAACATAATACAATATATGCTTGATATAAACAAAGTACTTTGACATCAAAGAAATGTAGTGACTAATTATGAATGATGTTATATGACCTTATATATTTAATGCGACTTTCAAAGATGAGATGAAGTTCATGAGGGAGTGAAGGTAGGTTGGAAAGATGAATTCTAGATGCTACAAGAGGAAAGTGAAGAAGCAGAAGGAAGCCCAGAGAAGCATGAAAGCTTAGAGGGGTGGTGAAAGAAGAAAAAGAGCCATTAAAATGAAGGAAGAAATGACTGTAAAGAGCGGTGGGCAAAGGTCCAGCTTTGTATTTTGTTAGAACAACATTAATTTTATTATGAATGCTAGAAATCAAAATGTCCATAGGACAAACATAACATCTACCAACCACATTCTTGCATTTTCAAAGTCTAGCAAACTATGTGACACACTTTGTAATGAGAAAAAGAAACATTTTTTACAAATTAACATGTGATACTTAAATGTGTATTGTGTTGTATGGTATTGTTTTCGTTACATTTCATGTATTCCATTTGGTTTATATCTATTCATTTTATTACTTTGGGGGTAAACATTTATATGGAGAGCATCAATTTTCCTAAAACACTGGTAGCAGCAGTTGACATTTAGTACCACTCTAAACTGTCATTTTCATAACCTCTCTTCAGGGAACTGCTTTTTAGAAATAGCAAAAGTTTGGAGAAAATAAAAGCAAAGATGAGTATAAAGAAGTAAAAATTAGCGGGAAATTGCCTCATGAATATAAATCACATTTAAACTAGCAGAGTTTAAGTGCACCTAGATCTTAAGCATCCACTTTTACTTATGGTACACTTTAAGAAGCTCATTTGAGAGCAAGGAGCTTACTATAAAACTTTAAGTTTGACATTCCCATGTTATAAAAGAATTTCTACTTCACTACCAATACATGATAGTAACAATATAACATGTGAATGTTCTTTGTAAGCTGTATAGGTCTTTTCACATTCAGTAACAATAATGTTTGATTACTGAATAATGTAAAATGATTGATTTTGAATTATTAAACAGAAATTATCCAATAAAACTATGAAAGGACATTCTGAATGCTTATTCTGTGTCAAGTACTGGTAAGTGCTCTGCCTACATTCTCTTATTTATTTCAGCCATACATGGGAGGTAAGTACTATCCTAAATTCACAATTGAGGAAACTGACCTAGAATGACAATTTTATTTGCCCAAGGAAATAATATAGAGATGGTAATATACAGATAATATAAAGAAGGCCTGAATAGTAGTAGTACTAATTTCAAAGAACTACATGTTAACCATAAGAAATCAAACAACCATAAGAAAATAAATTTCCCAAAATATAAATGGGCAAAAGAACCAAAGATATATGGTTGGCAAAGAGCACATGAAAATATACTAAGTATCATTAATCATTATGGGAATGGAAATTAAAAACAATGAAATGCCAGGACTAGAACGGATAAAATTAAAAATTTTACTTTCAAGCTAAAATTAAAATACTTATAAATAGCAACTGTTGGCGAAGATGTGAAGGAGCTTGAACTTTAACACACTGCTGATGAAAATGTGAAATGGTACAACCACTTCAGAAAACAATTTGAAAGTTTCTTAAAAAGTTGAACACACACTTAACATATGATCTGGCCATTCCACTAACAGGTATTTACCCAAGAGAAATGAGAGCATTTGACTGTACAGACTTGTACAGAAATAATGCCCATAACAGCTTTATTTTAATAGCCAAAAATCTGTGAACAACCAAAATGTCCATCAGCAATTGAAGGGATAAACAAATTTTGGTATATTTATACAATGGAATACTACTCAGCAATAAAAGGAACCGACACAGGCCACGACATGGATGGATCTCAAAATAATTATGCTCTGAAAGAAAGCAGGCAAAAAATAGTACATACTGTTGATTCTATTTACATGAAATTCTAGAAAATGCAAACTAATCTATATAGTGAAGAAAAGCAGATCAGTGGGTTGGGATGGGGCAGAGAGGGGCAGAAAGGAGAGACTACAAAATACAAAGAGACGTGAGGAAACTTTGCAGGGGGAAGACTGTGTCCATTATGATAATTTTGGTGATGGTTTCGCCAATGTATACATATAGCAAGCCCTATTAAATTGTACACTTTAAGCAGTTTATTGTATGTCAATTATATTTCTATATAGCTGTTAAATGTATATATTGACTTCTGTGTGTCTGTGATATATATTTTTCATTAATATTATTATTTTAATCTGTGAGAATTACCATCAACGTTTTGACAATGATTATCTCTGGGTAGAGGAAGAATTAGGGATGTTCTGAATTTTCTTCTGTGAGCTCATCCTCATTTTCTCAATACCTTACAACTATATATATATTCTTTTAAGACTAAATGCTATTTAAAAATTGTTTTTAAAAGTTGCGCTTTTAAAAATACCTATCTGTGCATTAACGTAAGACGGGACAGTCACGTCAAGTTTGGAGGCGGTTTGTATATTCTTCCCACTTTTCACTTTCTACAGTACCTGATTTGTTTTCAATGAAGACACTGTTTATATTTAAGTATAAAATATGCATGTGTTTTAAAATAAAGCAGTCTTGTTATAGACCTTTGAAAGTTTGCGCCCTATACTGGCAATTATTTTCATACTTCAATGAGTTGAAATAACCAGGAAGTCAATTGATCAACACCTGCCCCGGATGGGGACCTTTCCTTCCACGGATGAGCTGATGGTGACATTTGTCTCCCTGTCACTCACTGCCTCGCCTCCCCACCCCTTGGTCTTGGACAGTAACCGGTCAGAGAAGAGTGGCAAGTAAAGCTCCGTCCCTTCTTGGCGACTCACAGAGCCTACTCTTTCGACAGCTTTTTTAACATATGACAACCTCCCAAGAGCAGAAATCTTGCGTAGACGACGGGGCGAACGTTTAGGTAAACGGAGTCGTGTCACTGTCATCCGCCTGGTCGGCCTGTCCCAGAGGCCAACGTCCCCGCGCATCCGCCCTCCGCGCAGAACCTCGCGCCTCTGGAAGGGACGGGCGTGTGACGCAGTCGCCGTCGCCAAGGGCCGCGTTCTGATTCCGACCTAACGCCCCCAGCGCCCGACGGCGCGCGGAGCCCGCCTGGCCTCAGTTTCCCCACTTCCGAAGAGGAGGAGCCATGCTGTCCTGTTTCTGGTTCCTCTGCAAGCACACGAGACCTTCGCTGGGGTCCCTGCGCAGCGCCCGCCGCGGCCTCGAGCTCCCACCGCGCTGGGTCCCCGGGATCCCCTCGGGCCTCAAGCCAGCAGCCCTCAGCCGTCCGCGGGCCTCTGCCGCCTCCTCTCGGGGCCCGGCCGGGCCCGCCGCTGCTCCATCCCGGGTGCGCCAGAACTTCCACCCGGACTCCGAGGCCGCCATCAACCGCCAGATCAACCTCGAGCTCTATGCATCCTACGTGTACTTGTCCATGGCCTATTACTTTTCCAGAGATGACGTTGCCTTAAACAACTTCTCCAGGTATTTCCTTCGCCAGTCCCGGGAGGAGACGGAGCACGCGGAGAAGCTGATGAGACTACAGAACCAGAGAGGAGGACGGATCTGCCTGCGGGACATCAAAAAGCCAGACCAGGACGACTGGGAAAACGGGCTGCATGCCATGGAGTGCGCTCTACTCTTGGAAAAGAATGTGAACCAGTCGTTGCTGGAATTGCACACTCTGGCCTCAGACAAAGGTGACCCCCATTTGTGCGACTTCCTGGAAACCCACTACCTGAACGAGCAGGTGAAGGCTATCAAAGAACTAGGTAACCATGTGCACAACTTAGTTAAGATGGGTGCCCCGGATTCTGGCCTGGCCGAGTACCTTTTTGACAAACATACCCTTGGAAATGAAAACAAGCAGAACTAAATCGCAGGCTGCCTTCCCCACAGCCCACTCAGTCTCAAGACCAGGAGTCAGCTGTCTCCTGCTTTCTTGCCCTTAAAATTCACCTCCATCTTTATATTCTTCTCCTATCGTACTGTTCCTCCAATAAAGTGATTTGTAAAGAAAATATATCTAACCCCATGTTAACATGATTTTTTTTTTTTTTTTTTTTGCCAGCATCAGGGTACTTATTTTCCTAGCCTGAAAGAGATAGCCCAGGATGCTATGGTATAAACAGGACTGCAGAAAAGCTACTGAAAGTAGGCGCAAACTAGCTTTCCCCAATTCCCAAATAGTGTTCCAGACCATGAACCTGTACTAAAATTATGTGATTTTCAGTTCAGCAAGTACCTGCTATTTTCAAGACCTTATGTGAAAAGCTAAAATGGGAATATTTGTAAGAGAAATATACAAATAACTATAAGATGAAGAATATGAATAGTGTAAAAATTATACATGTAAAATTTTAAGAAAACTTTTACCTTTTCCTAGTGTGTTCCAAGAAACAGTAATGTCTGGAGATTATCTGTGTTTTAAAAGATTTCATAATCAAATTTGGGATAAGCTACATAAGGTATCAGTGCTGGCCTTGGGTAAGTCACAGTATGTATTAACACTTTAAGGGCTATAGGAAGTCTTGCCACTAAAACCAAAAAAAAAAAAAAAAAAAAAAAAGCTTGAATTATTTTTGTTTAGCTCAGTGTTTCCCAAACATGCAATCTCAGGTAGGATTTTTTTTTTCTTTTAATTTAAAAAAAAATTTTTATGACAATGATATGATAAATGAGGTCTGTCTGATCCCAGACTCTATATGCTTCACCACTGGGCATACCAGAAAGAGTGAAAACACGGCATAAAATACCATTCTATGATCTTTAAAATGGAGGAGAAAGAACATTAGTGTGGAAAACATCAAGAAGGGATCCAGAATGAAGAAGGTAGATGTTTACTTTAGATGGGGCAGGGGTGAGATGAGTGGGAGAATATTTGGAGAGCAGGCATGGGACTAGACTAGATCACTGGGTGGTAGCTGGGAAGATGGGCTGGGGGCAAGGTGTGGAGGTGAGAGGAAGGGTTTTAGCTTAATTCAGTGGGCAAAGGCAGCACCTTCAAAAACCCAACAAAAGAATGTCGTGCTGAACGTTCAGCAATCAGAAGCTTAATCTGGTTTAGAGAATAAGAATCTGAAAATGACCTAACTTTCTGTTAGCTTGGATACTCTGAGACAAGCTGCCAAAATGGGATTAAGTGTATAAGAAATTAGGTGAAACTGAAAGACCTCTGAGAGAAAAATGGGAAAGGAGCTGGGAGAAGCAGGGAGAGCTTTCAGACTTCATGCAAGTCTGATCCTCATGGAAGGAAGAAAGGAAAGTTGTACATAATTCCATAAAGACTTTTGCAAGGATGTCAGGGAAATCTGCAGTTGAAGTCACTAGTCAGAGGAATCCCAAGCCTTCCAGAAATGGGCCTGCCTAAGTACCTTTCCTGTATTCAGTTATTGACTGGGAAGTGTGCACTTGCAGTAAACTAAGTATTGAATCAATCTCAGAGCACAGCAGCTAAGGCCTTTGGCAAAGCAGACCCTTGCAGTCCAAAATGTAAGAGGTAAATGTATAAGACTGCACAAGTTCAACAAAATGGTTTCGATTAAAACACCATATTGGAACAACACTCTGCAGCTAAATATGATTTTGTCAAACATGTTTTAGTATTGGCAGAAATTTACAATGTCTTCTCTTAAAAGCAATATTACAAGACAGTTACATTATATAATTCTATATATAAAATGATAGGGAAAATTATATAATATGTATGTAAGTAAAATGACTGGTAATATATACCAACAAGTGAAGCAAGACAGCTTCTTAAATAGCGAGATTGTGCTTACTATTGTAACAAGATTGTTTTCTTTAATCATTTGTATTAAAATAAATTGCTTATTCTAGACAGGCATTAGTATGATGAATATGCTAATTATCTTGATTTGATCATTGCACATTGTACACAGGTATTGATATTCAACTCTGTAGGCAACAAATATGTGTAATCAATTATGTTCCAATAAAAAAATAAGTAGAAAATAAAAGAAAAAAAAATGTAAGATGGAAAGAAAAACAATAAAGACCTGGACTATGGTGAAACCAAAGGTTTTAGAAGCAAAGAGATGCTGGTGAGAGTATAGAGGCAGAACCATTTAAATGTTGGGAACAATTGAATGGAGGAAGTTACAGAAATGAGGTATGGGAAGAGAATTGACAAGTCTCAAATCCCAGTTACTGGAGAATAGGAAATTTGAGAATAAATAGGGATCTCAGCAGGAAAAATAATTGGAGGTGGGAGAGTGCATGACGGTTTTGTTCTAATCATGCTGATCGGTCTCACTTTACATTCTATTCTTAAGTGTGCCCATTTTGTTGCACAGGAATCCTGTTACATTTTTTTTTTAGAAAATTTATCCTTTAATTATTCCAAATGAGTGTTTCAAACTGCATATTGCAACCCATTAGTGTGTCATGAAATTATTTAGTAAGTCACTATCCACCTTTTGTGAATTAAATCGAAGAGAAACTAAGTGAAGTAAGGATATTATCTACTGAAACTCTTGTTTCAGGTGTGTGTGTGTGTGTGTGTGTGTGTGTGTGTGTGTGTGTGTGTGTGTGTGTGTGTCCTCGTGTACTTACATTGGAGATAGTGATATTTCTTATTCTGTGTTACTGTCAAAAACATTCAATAGCCACTGTCCTAGATAATTATTTCACAGATTCTCCTCTCTCCTCAAACCTCCAAATCTACTCTCCCTCCTCACTGTTAGTTGCTAATCCTCTTACTTCACTGACAAATTAGAAGTAATCACGCTTCACTGGGAGATTAGAAGTAATCACACTTTTCCATCATTGAATTAATCATATACATACATCTGTGTTCATTTACTAAGCTTTTTGTTCTGCTACAATGGTTGAGAAAAATCTATGTTGCAATCCTAAAACCAACCTCCCATAGTGTCCCAAATCCCAATCTTCTCACATACTCAAGGATGCACGGATATCACACCTAAAATAATCTTCTCTCTTGCATCAATTTTACCCTCTTTATTGGTTGGTTCCCATGAGAATGCAAACATTGTATTATTTCTCCTCATCTTTTTAAAAAATGCCACCTTCAGACTCACATTCCCTTCATCAAACACCAAGCTACCACTCTTTACTCATCTCCCTTTTACCACAAAACTTCTTGAAAGTTTCTTCTTCCTGCGTCTACTTGTTCTGCTCTTTTGATTCCTCCCAAGAGAGGCTGTGTTCACCACCATATCAGCCATTTTTTTTTCTGTCAAAGATATCATTGATTTTCACATTGATAAATCCAGTGGTTATCTTTCAACCTTCCTCTTAACCAACTAGCAGTACTTGTCCATTTCTCTCATGAAATGCTCACTGTTCTATATTTCAGTCATCCTTTCTAATCCCCCTGATCTTCCTGCCCTTCAAACATTGGTGCCTCCCAGAGCTCACACCTCACAATGGAATTCTCTTTTGTATCTATACTTGTTCCATAAAGATCTCATCCAGCCCAGTGACTTTTATTTAAATATATATTTGTTGATAAATCACTTTTGTTTTTGCCAACCTTTCCTTTGAACTCCAGATTTATATATCTGATATATCCCCCAGATGTCTAATAGATATCTCATATTTACCATGTTCAAAACAATAGTTTTGATTTCATCATCCTCCAAAACCTGTTCAATCCAGTCTTTTTCTTCATAATAAATGGAAACTCCATTCATTCTACCAGTTTCTATGGCCCAATAACTCTTGACTACTGTCTTTCTGTCACACCATAGTTCAGTCATTCAGCAAATTCTTTCAGGTCTTCTTGCAAAATAGATACTGGCTTTTACCATTTCTTACAACTTTCATCATGACATTTTGGTACAAGCTCTCACTTATTATTGCATTATTACATTTTACATCACACTCTTAACTGGTCTAACCACTTCCACACTTGAACACATACAATCAATTCTCCGCAAAGCTGCTAAAGTGTTTCTTTTTAAGTATAAGTCAGATCTTGTTACTTCTCTGCTCAATATTCTTTAATGGCTTTTTCTCTAATTCAGAGAAAAAGTCAACTTCAAGTGCCTCACCCTGCCCTACAGGCCTTCTGTGATTTGAGCTCCTAATATCTCTTTGACCTGATATCTCTATATCTCTATACGTATTCTGTGTGTGTGTGTGTGTGTGTGTGTGTGTGTGTGTGTGTGTATAGTCCTCTATATCCACAGGGTCTGCATCCATGGATTCAACCAACCACAAATTCATGAATTAAAAATATTTGAAAAAAAATGTCTGTACTGAACATGTAAAGACTTTTTCTTGTTGTTGTTCCCTAAACAATACAGTATAACAATTATTTATATATGATTTGCATTGTATTAGGCATTATAAGTAATCCAGAGATTATTTAAAGTATACAGAAGGATGTGCCTAGGTTCTATGCAAGTACTACACCATTTTATATCAGGCACTTGAGCATCCATGGATTTTGGTATCTGCAGGAGGACCTGGAACCAATCCTCCATGGATACTGAGGGACAACTGTATCATGAGGTCAAAGAGGTATCACTATATCTCTTCCTCCCCATCGATATAGAGAGTATGTACGTTATCTCTCTGTATTGAGAGAGATTGAAAGAGAGAAATAGAGAGTGTCTTTTTCTCATGGTACTCCAGTCACATTTGTCTCCTTGTACCTCAGGGCCTATTCCCCTGTTAGGATCACTTTGCCCCCAAACATGAACATGGTTTGCACTCTCATTTCCTCCACATTTCTGATTGTCACTGTATAGAGAAACTTCATTGATTATCCAATTTAAATTAGTTACTACATTTCCCATCACTCTCTATTCTTTTACTTAATTTATTTTTCTCCATAATACCACCATCACCACCTGACACATTTTTATTTGCTTATGCTTTTTTCTCTCACTGGAATGTAAGCTCTGTGGGGCCTGGCCTTTCTTTTGTTCACTACTGTTTTCATAGCTCTAGAGCAGTACATAACCCTTAGTAGGTTTACAACAAATATAAATAAATGAGTGAGTGAGTGACCAAATTAATGAAGATATTTAGAAACCAGTTAGAAGTGCTAATCTGACCATGCAGGTGAGCCCGCCAGTGCCTGCCAGCCAGCCAGCCAGTGGAAACGTGGCTCCACGTGACCCCCCCACCCCACCACCTTGGACCCAGGAGGGAGGGAGCTCCAGGCCCGGGGGAGCTCAAGGCCCCGCCCCACCACCCCAAAACGGCACCACACAGGTGAGCCCACTGGCGCCAGCCAGCCAGCAGAACCGCACAGCTCCACGTGGCCCCTCATCCTGCCTCAGTCCCAGGGGGAGCACCAGCCTACGGATCCAACCCACCGAGTTTGGCCCAGCAGAACTCCATGCGTCAGGGTCTCATTCTATGACCACAGAGTCTAGAATGGGAACCAAGTTGGTTTAACATAACCAGCACCACACCTACTGTCAAGTAAGACAGTTCACCCCCCGCAGTAGCAACCAAGGCCACTCCACAGCCAACCTCAGTGTAATAGAAGAAGCAAACCCCCTACCAAATGACCAAGCATCAGTGAAAAAACACTAGAGGTACAAACAATAAAGAGGAAATGACACCACCAAAAGAATACAGTAATGCCCCAAAGTCAGACTCCATGGAACAGGGAATCCTTGAAATGTCTGAAAAATAATTTTGAGTTATGATCTTAAGAAAACTTGAAGAAATAAAGGAAGACTCAATTAGAGAACACAATGAAACAAGAAAAAACATCCAGAATATGCAGGAAGAAATCTACAAAGAGATTAATACTATAAGAAAGAGTGTAGCAGAACTTTTAGAAATGAAAGACTCACTCAATGAAATAAAAAACATGACTGAGAGCTTGAGCAGCACGATAGAGCAAGCAGAAGAAAGAATTTCAGAGCTTCAAGATAGTCATTTTGAAATAATTCAGGCAGACAGAAAAAAAAGGAAAAAAGAATTAAAAATAATGAGGAAAACCTAAGAGAGAGAGCAGACAATCTCAAGCACTCCAACCTCCAAATTGTGGGTATTCCTGAAGGGCCAGAGAAGGGAAAAGGTATTGAAAACCTACTCAAAGAAATAGTAGCAGAAAACTTCCCAGGTGTAGGGCGAGATACAGACCTTCAGATCCAGGAAGCTCAAAGGTCCACAAACAGATTCAACCCAAAAAGATCCTCCCCAAGACCTATTATAGTTAAATTCACAAAGCTCAAAGACAAAGAGAGAATTCTACAAGCAGCAAGAGAAAAGGGTCAGGTCACTTATAGGGGAACCCCCATCAAACTAAAAGCAGACTTCTCAACTGAAACCATACAGGCCAGAAGAAAGTGGAACAATATATTCAAAATACTAAAAGAAAAAAACTGCCAGCCAAGAATTCTTTACCCATCAAGGATGTCCTTCAGAAATGAGGGAGAAATAGTGAATTTCACAGGCAAAAAAAATATTTGTGGAGTTCACAACCACACAACCAGCCCTGCAAGAAATTCTCAAGGGAGTCATTCATCTGGATTCTGAAAAATGATGACCATCATCAGGAATACACAAGAAAGAACAAAACCCACAGTTAAAACAAAAATGCCAGCAAGAAAGAGAAAGAAGATAAACCATTCCATCTTAAATCCCCAACTCACATTGAAGAAGAGAAATAAAAGGGGAAATAATGATCAAAAGATATTTAAACTGCCTAATTAGCAATTAAATGACAGGAATTAAAGAACACATCTAAATAACTACTCTAAATGTGAATGGACTAAACTCCTTATTCAAAAGACACAGACTAACTGACTGGATTTAAAAGATAGACCCAAGTGTATGCTGTCTTCAAGAGACCCATCTCACCTGTAGAGAGACTCATAGACTAAAAGTGAAGGGATGGAAAAAGATAGACCATGCAAATGGAAACCAAAAATGAGCAGGAGTAGCTTTTCTTATATCAGACTAAATAGACTTTAAACCAAAAAACATATAAAAAGACAAAGAAAGCCATTAAATAATGATAAAGGGAATTATCCAGCTAGAAGACCTAACAATCATAAACATGTATGCACCCAATACCAGAGCACCCAGATATATCAAGCAAACTCTCTTAGACCTAAAGAAGGAAATAGGTCCTAATACATTAATAGTGGGTGATCTGAACACCCCTCTCTCAGTATGGGACAGGACTTCCAGGCAGCAAGTCAATAAGGAGACACAGTATTTAATCTACACCCTAGAGCAACTGGGCTTGGCAGATATATACAGAACATTTCACCCAGCAGCTAAAGAATACACTTTCCTCTCATCAGCTCATGGTACATCCTCAAGGATAGACAACATATTAGGTCACAAATCTAGTCTCAGCAAATTTTTAAAAATTGAAATCATTCCAACAATCTTTTCAGACCACAATGGACTAAAACTGGAGATAAACAATAAGCAAATCACTGGAAGATATACAAATACATGGAAAATAAATAATAGGCTCTTGAATTACCTATGGGTCCAAGAAGAAATTAAACAGGAAATCAAAAAACTTCTAGAAACTAATGAAAATAAAGATGCATCATACCAAAACTTGTGGGATACTGCAAAAGCAGTACTAAGACGGAAATTTATTGCAATAAATGCTTATATCAAAAAAATGGAAAGACTCCAAATAAAAGACCTAATGCTATGCCTCAAAGAACTTGAAAAACAACAACAATCCAAACCTAAAGGCAGTAGATGGAAAGAAATAATTAAGATCAGAGCAGAACTAAATGAAATAGAGACTCAAAATACAATAGAAAAGATTAACAAAACTAAAAGTTGGTTTTTCAAGAAGATAGACACACCATTAGCTAGATTAACCAAAAAAAGAAGAGAGAAGATCCAAATAACGAAAATCAAAAATGAAAAGGGAGACATTACAACTGACACCACAGAAATACAAAGAATCATTAGAGACTATTATAAACAACTGTATGACAACAAATTTGAAAATCTGGAAGATATGGATAAGTTTCTAGACACACATAAATAACCAAGACTGAACCAAGAGATAGAAAACCTGAATAGACCAAAAACAAGCAAGGAGATTGAAGTGGTAATTAGCAATCTTCCAACAAAAAGAAGCCTGGGTCTGGATGGCTTTACAGCTGAATTCTATTGAACTTTTAAGGAGGAGTTAATACAAATTCTCATGAAACTGTACCAGACAATTGAAACAGACCCTACTCTCCCAAACTCATTCTATGAGCCCAACATAACTCTGATACCAAAACCAAATAAAGATACAACAAAAAAAGAAAATTATAGGCCAATATCCTTGATGAACCTAGATGCTAAAATCCTCAACAAAATACAGCAACATATTAAATTATACACTATGATCAAGTGGGATTCATCCCAGGGATGCAAGGATGGTTCAACATATGAAAGTCAATAAATGTGATACATCACATCAACAAGCTCAAGGACAAAGACCATATGATTATCTCAATAGATTCTGAAAAAGCATTTGACAAAATTCAACATTCCTTCATGATAAAGGCTCTAAACAAATTAGGTATAGAAGGAAAATATGTTAACACTATAAAAGCCATTTATGACAAACCCACTGCCAGTATTACTCTGAATGAGAAAAATTGAAGGCCTTCCCCTTAAGAACAGGAACAAGACAAGGATGTCCACTCTCACCACTTCTATTCAACATAGTGCTGGAGGTACTAGCTAGAGCAATTAGGCAAGAGAAAGAAATAAAGGGAATCCAGATTGGAGAAGATGAAGTCAAACTTTCCCTATTTGCAGATGACATGATATAGTAATATATAGAAAAAACCTAAAGACTCTATCAAAAAACTCCTAGAGCTGCTTAATAACTTCAGTAACATTGCAGGATACAAAACAAATTCCCAGAAATCAGTAGCATTTATATACTCAAATAATAATTTAACAGAAAGAGAAATAAAGAAAATAAGCCCATTTACAATTGTCACCAAAAAAATATGATACCTAGGGATCAATTTAACCAAGGAAGTTAAAAACCTCTACAATGAGAATTACAAACCACTTCTGAAAGAAATTAAAGAAGACACAAAAAGATGGAAAGATATTCCATGCTCTTGGATTGGAAGAATTAACACTGTGAAAATGTTTATACTACCCAAAGCGATCTACAAATTCAATGCAATCCTCTTCAAAATACCAATGACATTCTTCACAGAAATGGAAAAAACAATCTTACATTTCATATGGAAAAATAAAAACCCCAAATAGCCAAAACAATCCTGAACAAAAAAAACAAAGCCAGAAGCATAACTTTGCCTGACTTCAAATCATACTACAAAACTGTTGTAACCAAAACAGCATGGTACTGGTATAAAAATAGACATTCAGACAAGTGGAGTAGAATAGAGAACACAGAAATCACTCCTCAGGCTTATAGACATCTGATATTAGACAAAGACAACAAAAATCTACATTGGGGAAAAGATTGCCTCTTTAACAGGTGGTGCTGGGAAAACTGGATATCCATATGCAGAGGAATGAAACTTGATATGCATCTCTCACCATACACTAAAATCAACTCAAAATGGATTAAAGACATAGGTATAAGACCCCAAATCATAAAATTACTAAGGGAAAATATAGGTGAAACACTTCAGCAGTTAGTTCAGGGCACAGGCCTTATGAACATGAGCCCAAAAGCAAAAGTAGCAAAAGAAAAAATAAACAAATGGGACTATATCAAACTAAAAAGTTTCTGCACAGCAAAAGAAACAATCAAGAGAGTGAAATGACAACCTACAGAGTGGGAGAAAATTGTTGCTAACTATGCATCTGACAAGGGACTAATATCCAGAATATACATAGAACTCAAGCAATTATACGGTAAAAAAAAAATGACCCAATTTAGAAATGGGCAAGGGAGCTGAATAGACATTTTTCAAAGGAAGGCATACGAATGGCCAACAGATACATGAAAAAAATGCTCAACATCACTAGTCATCAGGGAAATGCAAATTAAAACCACATTGACATACCGCCTCACTCCAGTTAGACTGGCTATGATCAAAAAGACATGAATAACAAAAGCTGGCAAAGGTGTGGAGAAAAGGGAACAGTACTGCACTGTTGGTGGGAATGTAAATTAGTACAACCACTTTGGAAAACAATTTGGAGGTTTCTGAAACAATGACAGATAGATCTACCATATGATCTAGCAATCCCTCTTCTGGGTATATATCCAGAGGATCGGAAATCATGATGTCAAAGGGATACCCGCACTTCCATGTTTATTGCAGCTCTGTTTACAATAGCCAAGATATGGAACCAACCTAAATGTCCATTAATAGATGATTGGATAAGGAAACTGTGGTGTATATACACTACGGAATACTACTCTGCCATAAAAAAGAATGAAATATTCCCATTTGCAACAACATGGATGAAGCTGGAGAAACTGATGTTGAGTGAAACAAGCAAAGCACAGAGGGATAAATACTTCATGTGCTCACTCATTTGTGGGAGCTAAGAGAGAAAGGCAGGAAGGAAAGAAAGACCACAGTAGCCCCATGATCCAACAGAGGGAGGGAACATTCCTAGGGCTACAAATTGAAGTTGAGGGAAGAGGGGAGAGGGAGGGATGTTGGGGGATAATTGGAAGAGGACAAAGGGTACAAAAGCAATTTCTGGTAATGGGTATATCCCCAATATGAATCTGGCCCCCACATCATGGGCAGGAGGGGGGACAATCAGCTTTGTATCTCATGAATATTCTAAATAAATAAATAAAAAATAAGTGCTAATCTGAATCTTTCAAAGAGTTAGTATGAGAAGTAAATCTGGAAGTTACCCATACAGAGATAATAAAAAAACTATGAAGAGGCTGAACTGACTAAGGAAAATGGAGACAAAAGAGACAGAGGAGAGGGGCTCAGAGAAGCTCTAGATTTAAAGGAGATTAGGTAAAATCCTTGAAAGGATACACAAAAGAAACATTAAAAAAAGACCAAAAAAAAAAAAAAATAGAACAAAATCACCACTGCTCTTAGCCATGAGAGAGGAGTTTCCGTCAAATGCTGCAGAGCTTAATGAGGTTATGGATTGAAAGGTCATCGGAGTTGGCAATCAGTAAGCCATTGGTCATCTCAGAATAGTGGCTTTAGGAGTGGTGGAGATAAAATGCCAAATAGGCTTAAGGTAAACAAGGTGGTGAATATAGAATTTCCTTTTGAGAAGTTTTTTGTTTGTTTTTTAAGTAATTGAAAGCACAAGATGGTAATGAAAGGCCGTGCATGTTGTTAGGCTGAGGAAATGAGCCAGCCAAAAGGAAAAATTTGAGAAGCCAGTGATAGAACAAGGTTCTGTGGGAGAGAAGAGCACAAAATAAAGAACCCAGGATGATCTGGAAGGACATGTCCTCCTAAACCTGCATGCACAAGAGAGAAGAAGTAACATATGCTTTAAAATAAGAGGTCAAATTGAGGGTGCTTACACTGGCTGAGCTCAAACTTCTAACAATGCAACAAATGACATAATAAACTGAGATATGGCTATACAGAAATATTGTAACTAATTTCACCTGTCAAATATTATTACAGAAATAAGTAAATATAAGTTATTTCACATATGGGAAATAAGTATTTACCCTATGTCTAATATTGAAAACAAAAGACTGAAACTTCTACAATTTAAAAAACATGCACCTGGAATTGAGCCAAATGGAGTGTAGATTTCTAAACAATTCTTAGTATACAGGAGGAAATTACTACAAGCCTCTGAACATCATGATGTATCATATTGCTCTACAAACACCCAGCAATGCCAAGTTCCAAGGCCTTTAGATTTGCAGGAAAATATACAACATATTCCTCTAACACTAGCAGCTCTTGCAAATCATCATCCTTCACATTCACTTGCTAATCAAGTTTTGTGCAGTCTACTTAGAAGTTCCTTGGAGAAAAAGCACTTAATCTGAATGCCAGCACCCCCCAGAACAGAGATTGTGTGTGTGAGTGTGTGTGTGTGTGACTTGACTTTTTAAAATTTTGAACTTCAACTTCCAGCTTTCCACACTTACATAAAAGGCAAGACAAAACTCTCAGCACTTCAAATGTAACAAAGAAAAGTAGGAGGATTCAAAATCCTCTCTTGCTACTTTGATCACCACTAAGAAATGACAAATATCTGAGGTGATAGATACACCAATTATCTTTATTTGAGTATTAAACATAGTGCCCATGCATTGAAACGTCACAATGTACCCTATAAACATGTGCAATTATTATGTATAAATAAATACAAAAAATAAAAATAAATAAAGCTTGAAAAAAATGCATGGTGAAGAAAAGGAAGCAGCACAGGCTCCCTCATAAGACACTCCTTCACTTTCTCCAAGACTGCACCAAGAGATGCATTCAGGAAATTAACATCTAGAAAACATGCACAATTGCTAACCAGAACTGACAATCTCTACTTACAACAGACCATTAAGCATAAACTTCCAAGCAGTCCTCAGTTTATGAAATCAGAAAGGTGCGCAGGCTTTGGGGTGTGTCATTAGCTTCCTTAAACTTGATATTTCTAATGTGCACGATAAATACACTTAATAGGCATATTTGTTGATGAACGACTAAATAAACAAACATTGTGTGTGTGTGTGTGTGCACCAATGCATAAGTACTGAGTATCAGATGGAATTCCAATGCCCAACAAGGAGAGGGACTGCCTGGCAATTCTGGAGAACAAACCACAGACATGCACTCAGGGTTGGGCTCCTTCCAAGCAAGCTGGCCAGTTTCTCAATTCAGATGGTGAACGTGTTCCTGAGAGAGATATCCAATGCTTTTGGAGATATCTTCGTCTCTCTAAACACCCTACGTGCCATATTTTCATAAGTTGAAATAGCAAAAAGAATTTCCAGTACCTTAAAAGGGCTGTTGCATAAATGACCTATACACAGATCCTAGGCAATGTAGTCTAGTCATTAAGAGCCTGCCCTTGAGAAAACAGAATACCTACATGAGAATAGCTTTCCATGATGCACGGACTGTGTGGTTTTTGGGAAAAGAAGTTGAACTCTCAGAGATTGATTTTCCTCTACTGTAACAATAACCTAACCCAAAGTTTATCATGGGGATTAAATGATATAATGCATATAAAGTTCTACACATTGTCTGGTGCATAGCAAATGCTCGATAAATATTAGCTGCTTAGAATGTGTGTTTTAAAAGGAGAGAAAATTATACAAGTGTGTTTGTGAGTATTTTTGCTTATATGTTCATAAGCTATATCTGGAAGGATAATGTCGGTTGCCCTAAATGAAAAGAATCTGGTAGTTGGGAAAAGGGGAACTAGTACGACTTTTTCACTGGATGATCTTTTGTATCTCTTCAAATTTTAACTACTTGAATTTATCACCTATTCAAAAAATAATAAAATTTAAATGCAGCAAATAAATAAAAGCTACTGGTAATTTTACTCTCTTCTAAACAGTGCACATATGCTGTGCTTTACTATAATGCATTCCCACGTCAAATGAAGAAGTAATCCAAATAACAAGTTGGAAGAGTAATAGGAAGAGGGCTCATATTCCTTTTCATCCAGCCTATGGGATTTCTCAACACTATTTGTTTGTTCATTGTGCTCTTTCCTTAGCCATTGATTAAATTTATGGATAGTCCTTATGTTGCATTGTTCCAATATGCATAATAACAGCAGTACCCCAATAACAAGGTTCAGATTTCAGTTACCACAGTATATTTACTGTGAGTAAATTGTGTAAAGAACAAACTTTGCTACTAGCTCTTCATCTCATGAATCACAACATAAATAGCAGATGCAGGTCATTATCACAGTTATCAATCATGTCACCTTTTTCAAAGTCTGTCAGTGATTGGTCATCACACATCTGTTATTCAGCTTATCCCCAGACAATAAAGCATGTAATTGTATTGCTTCCCCATCTTCCAGTGATAAACCCAAGTAACATTTTATAAAAAATGGATAACCCAAGGAAAGATTGGTCAAAAGACTAAAGGGCAGCAAAGTAGTAAAAAGCAATAATGTAGTAAGTGAAACTGGATGCTACTGTATTAGAACATATCAACCTAGATAAACAGGTATGATTAAAAGGATGAAAATATCCCAGAGAAATGACACCAGCAAAAAACTTCACATTAGAGAAACTCTTGACAATATTTCATGACATTGAAAGTACAGAAGACAAAATTTTGGAAATGGATTCAGATATAGGAAGGTACATGACAATTTGCCAAGGCATAAAATAGATATCGGCTCCATATACTGAGTTCTACTATGAGATGAAAAGAGCAAGTATTGTTGAAACTACTCTTGATACTTTCTTTCACAGAAATTAACACCAATTCTCAATGTTTCTATATGTTTTAATTACAGTGTACTAAATAAATATTGGTTTTACTATTTTTTATTCATTCTGCTTTAAATTTATAACCAACAGTAAGAGAATGTTTAATGTTTTGACAACTTTAAAAGCTGCACAACAATTGTAATTTTTCCCATTAATTATTCAGATCACTTTCCATGGTTTCAGCTTGCCAGGTCTTTTTTATGGTCCTGAACTACCATGCAAAAGAAGGATTGACTATATCTTCACAAAACAGAAAGCTGTTTTCTTTGTTAAGAATGTCATTCCAAAGATGGTTTTCTGATCTTTTGGGGGCCTTTCTCCCATTTAAATAGGCATCTTCGAGTTAGTAAGGTGGTAATATAGGAAGCAATCATAAATGCAAGGAAGCTGCAATTAGGGACAATGTTTGTTCCTATTTAAAGTTTAATAATAATAATAATTCATAATAGCATTATACTGTGCAATTTATAAAGTACCTCTACATGCATTAACTTATTTATATCTTACAACAAACCCTATAATTTAGATGTTATTTCCATCTCACTGATGAAGAAACTGAGGCTCATAGGTCACATTATTAGCAAGTGGCTAAACCACACTCAGACTCTAGGGTTTCAGTTTTAGGTTCTGGGGATTTCCACTATATCATTGTGCCTTTTTAGGGAAAGATTCAAGACCAAATCCATTTAGCATTTCTCATCTAAGGAATTAAATATAACATGCTCCTTTCCATCAGAGAATGTGAACTTCATGCTTAATCATAAAGAATATGATTTATGAATTCAGTTATAGTCATTAATGGAATATAATGATGTCAAACTGTTAATAATTAGATGTCTTTTCAATCACACAAATTGGCACTGAAAAGGTTACAAATGTCAGCAGTATCTGAGTTCAATTTCTTGGTTGTTAGTATTTCATTGTCATGCATGAGGTGTGTACACTACAGGATTCATATGGTCATAGGAAAAAAATAATTATTCTCCAATTGAGCAGTAACTACACAAGGTAATTGAATGTCTTTCATTTTCTCTTTTGTTGACATGAATTCAGGAGGGTATATACATTGCTGAAACAGAAAAATATTTGATAGACTTGTTCAAACATTTTCTTTATAGATCAATACAAAATATGATTGAGGAATAACTTACAGTTTCAGGATGAACTACATTGCTTCTGGCTACTCTGCATTTTTAAATACCTAGACACTACATGGTGGTAATCTTGAAAGGGCAAAGGACATAAATTGCTTTGTTAACCAAGGGGGTATTTATGAAGAAGGTAACATGAGTAAGATAGAAAAAATGGGAACAGCAACTGGAAATTTCAGTGTCACCAACCCAGAAGGAATGTGAATGACACCAAACTTCTAATGGGTAGCATGCTACTTTCTCCCATTACTAATCTCACCCATGCTGCATCCAAAGGAGTGGGGAGCTAGGAAAAAGTAAGTGCTATATGAAGCTGAGGAGGAAACTCATGGGTGGGAATCTGTGAAAATGCAATAATTTAGTAGGCAAGAGAAGGAGAAGAGTTCATCACGTAACAAGGGAAACTGGTCAAGCTCAATGAAACGACCACCGTAATAAATGAGGACTTTAGGGAAGACAGGAAAGAATTGTATTTGTCAGGAAAGATCACAAAGTGATCTAGTTAGAAATCTAATAAGCAGGTTTAACAATTCTCTCACCTTCAACTTACATGTCCAACCTGTCACCAGGGTCTGGAGTAGTTCCTACATACATACTTCTTGACTGTGTCCAGACTCCGCCTGTTTTCCACCAGCACCCTCATTTTGCCACCACAACTGCTCTCCCAGACCCAGACCACTGTCAGAGTCTCCCTAGTTGTCTTCCCATATGTGCTCTGCCCCTGTCTACACTCTAGATCCACTCTGTGCTCACCTCCACCTTTCCCCATGCTTCAAGATGCTGACCTACAAGAACACATTAATGGGCTCCCCTGCCCTGTGGTCCCATCACCGTATTATTCTTCCAGTTCTCCTCTTTCAGTGTCACTGCAGGTTTGCAGCATCCCTCTGCTGAAGTGACACCTCCCATAGGCAGCTCCCACTACTTAGTCCCTCCATCTCCAGGTTCTAACAACTCCCCCTAATTCTTCCTGCATTAGGGCTGGGGTGGAAGTGACCAGCCTTTGCTCCCCTCCCCACTCTGTCTTTGTAAATGGCTGATTTATTATACTCTCTTAAATTTATCTCGACTGTGCCATGTATTTCCTGTCAGGACCCTGACAATGATCTTGTCCCTGCCTCATTCTCCAAGATGATCTCCTGACACTCTTGTCCTCATCCTAATCCACCCAGTTTACAGTATGAATTGCAACACCTTGAACTACTTACAGTTCTTTGAGTGTGCCCCTTATTACTCTCAGATCTTCTTACACATTGTTCACCTGCCCCAATATCCACCCCACAATTCAGAAATTTCCTTTTCCTGAAAAGTTTGATGTCCTCAATTTACCACTTTTGGGGTTGTATTGGGATAGTGATCTGAGCTCCCATAGCACTCTGTCAATGCCATAGCCTTTATTGCTCTGTGATTGCCTGTTTATTCATACATATATCCTACAGGCTCTGAATCACTATGTCTTTAGTTTCTAGTCCCTAGGGCCTAATAAACTGTGTGGCACATGATAGACTTTCAATGAACGAATCAAACTACAAAGCTGTACTTTCACATATAGTCTAACTAAAGTAGTTCAGAAGCATTTTGTAATACATTAAGGCACAGCATATTATCAACATACTTATCTACTTATCCAAAACAATTTTTTTCTTCAAATACAGCATCTCAGTGACAATAGTTAGCATACCCAAAATACTGCAACAAGTGTACAGAATGATGTAACTGCCTTCACCAATGATTTATCTTTCCAGAATAAAATCTTTAAGCTTACATCTCAATTCTCCATTACTGAGCATTCTATCCCTGCCATGTTGTTAAAGAAAATACAGTAACTTGAAAAGTAAGGATGACCCAGAAAACTGGGTCAAAAATGTCTCAGAAGGAGGTTTTTCCAGGTAAAACATATGAATTTTTCATAATATGCCTACTCTCAGAGCACCTGAGAGTTTAAATTTTTAATTAAAATTATTTGATCCTTTTGTTTTATGGCCACCTCTTCCTCTCTTTTCCCTCATTTCAACCACATTATTCTTCACTTGGTTTTTTAGAGGACACTATGGTGTTTCAACTACCTTTTCAGGGCTGAAGCACTTTTTACCTCAGCTTCTGGAAATGTTGACATCTGATGGTTCACATTTGAATCCTCCCTTCTATGAATAACACTCAGCAAAAGAGAGCTGTGGCTACATCACACCTCTGCCCTGGGGGTAGTCCGTATCCAAGGACTAGTTAGTTCTGGAGGTTGGAGCGGGAGGGCATACAGAGCATGTAGGGCAAAAAAGCCCCCTTGCTGTTGTTTGGAATAACTGTGCAGGGATATCCTAGTTCCAAAGGTCCTTGTGGGATTGACTGAGGCCTTCGTTGTGACTGCATCACAGCCCAATCCTTCTCTCAGCTTAGTCCTCCTTTCTTCATTTCCCTTCCATTGCCGGCCCTAAGAGCACTCCCCATAAACTCCTTGAATGCCAGTCTCTATCTCCGAATCTGCTTTTCAGGCAGTATGACTATGAGAGCCTTCAACAAGGACTCTAAGTTGAAAAAAAACAGTGCGCATTTTTCCATGCTCTCTTCCATGATAATTTAATCATATACAAACATATATAAACATATACATGTAGATATACATATTGTAAACATATGAGATTTTTCTTTTATTTAATGGGAGTTTATTATAAATAATTCAGTTTTACCATTCAATAACACAGTGTAAATTCCTCCAGAATAACCTGTAAAGCTTTATAACTTTACTTCATTCCCTGATGTGAGCGTATCATAATGTATTCAGTTATTCATCTTTTGATGGATATCCACCTTGATTACAGTTTTGGGGGGTTTTTTGGTTTTTGTTTTTTGCTTTGGCTTCCATGAAAAATGCTAGGGTAAACATCTGTGCATCAGTTATATATATGCCCTTATGGACTTTCATTTCTATAGAATAGGTTTCCAAAAGTAGGACTAGGTTCAAGAGTATGTATTTTTTTAAAAATTTAATAGATATTACCAGATTTATTTCCAAAATGCTATAATATTCATATTTGTACCATTAATGCATAGAATAACTTATTAAGTAATTCTATATAATTCTCTCTATATGAAGTAGAATAATTTACTAAATAACTCTATATATATCACTTTGATATATTTCTTATCTTCTGGCATAGCCGATGGAAAACATCTCTTTAGAATCAAAAATACTACTTCAATAGGGCAAGTCTAGTTAGCGTTATAATGGAGCTAGAGGTTATAACTGGTCTACTTAATTTAGACTGTTTTAGATAAATGCCTATCTAAAACAATTTCTTTTTTTTTAGCCAGAATCACTTTAAAGCAATAGAATGCACCCAACATCTTTCCCCCCAAAATTGGATATTATGAAGTCTCTACACGTGTTGAAAAATCCCTAAGAATCACAAGTGCCACAGATGTCTAAGAATCCTGAGACCAAATACTGGTTTTCCAAAGTAAACAATGGTGTTCAATTTAGAAAATGACATACTATTTGCCATGTTCAAATTTAAACTGTTCAAAGGTGCAAGATTAAACAAGATTCCTTGGTTTTGACAGCAAACTATTAAGGAAATATAAAAACATGATAAAAATCTTATGTCCTTAAGTGTGTTTCTGCTGACATGCAATAAAATGTACATCACACAAAGTTCAGTTGCTGTGTCATTTGAAAATTTGTTTTGAGTTGAAAGGAAAAGAGTTTTCTTCTCTGTTTTGGCTAAATTAGAAGCTAATGAACTGAGTGTTCCACTGTAGCATTAATGTAAATAAATACAAATCTACAATAAAGACATTTAATCAAATTGAATTGAACATTTTCCCAAGTACATTTTGCACAAAACCCAGGCCAAGTAGTAATTATTTTTATGCATGGGCACGTGGCATTTTCAACTTGAAAAATACTTTTGCCAAGTAAAGTGGATTCCATTTGCAAGCTTAACCTATTGGTTGCTAATGTTAGGACACCATCTTGTGGATAAGGCATCTAATTTGGAACCCTGTCTATTTGAAATATTTTTGTAACAAAACGTAAAAAGATCTCAGTGTCACAGAAATTAATCAATAGCTTCACCTTTATTTTATTAGTATGTCTACATAAGGTTATGGTTAAGAAAGAATACTGAATAATTTTTACCAAAGAGTTTTTTATCATTGTACATCTGCTGCAGACCAACATGGATGGCTGTTAGAAAAGGATTTTAATCAAATTCTTTTTTTTCTACAGAGAATGAAAGAAATTTATGTTAGTAAAGTTAACCTTTCATTTACCATTATTATATACAGCTGAACACTTTAAATTAGATGTAGGTTGCATGCCATGCATTGTTCCTTGATTTCATATAGACAGTATTCATAAGAATATAGTAAGCATATGAGAATCTCGAATATCAAATTGGTTTCTCTCTTAAAAGTACTAACATCTCCATTAACCTGTCTATTTATTTAAATAAGAAAGCTATAATACTTATAGGAATGCTGATACAATTTGGCTTTATAAAGCATTAGTAGGTTAGCAGAGCACAGTGCATATGTCCAGGAGGACTGAACTCTAGTTCTGCCTCTGTGACCAATTAGCCACCCATCTTGAACAAATCAATTCACTTACTATGTCTTAGTTATTACAGCTGTCAGAGAAATAATGGCAGCTTATCAAGAGAATTGTTGCAGATGTAAAATAGCACGTGTAAAATTTCCAGGCTTAGCGTAATATAGTGAACGAAAAGTGATTTTATTCCAGATCCTTCTCTGTGCTCTAAAACAGCCATGGATTCTTTAGCTCCTTTTTTAAATTCTGTGAACCCTCCCTGTATCCTTTCAACACATTTTTCTTTTATTAAGCTGTCACTTATAGTTCACCATCTTGGCTAATACCCCAACCATGTGACTTTGGGAAGGTAACCACATCTAATTAATGAAGGAGGGATTACAAATGCAGGTTTTGATTAAACAGGTCTAGGTTTGAATTCTGACTCCCTCACTTGTAAGTCGTGTTACTTGGGTAAGTTATTGAGCTTGCTCTGCCTTGGCTTTCTTATTTTTCTCCCAGAGTTTTAAAAAGTGCTAAAGTGAAGTGTGTGGGGCATTTATTGCAGTGACTGGGCTATGGAAAGTGTCATATGGCAAAAAAAAAGATTATTACTATTACTATAAATGAATATTATTTAATTTGATTTCCTTCCAAACCTGAAAAAAATTAAAGCATGAAATATTCATCTTTCATAATATTTGTAAAAGAAATAATGCTGCTCTGGGGTGATGCCCACAAAATATCCATTCAGAGGAAGACTTAAATGGTACTTTTATGGAATTTGATTTGATTTCCTCTAAATGGTTGAAGCTTTAAAACAACTTGTAATTTCCCAGCTGCACTGTAATACACAGACCACAATATATTCAGCACTTCAAAAGATTTGAATTTTCACAGATCGTTAACCTGTAATGAAAATAATTTATGAGAATCTTCGACTTACAGAGGTGACTTGCCTTCCTTGTAATGGATTTGAGGCTCCTTCAGTTAATGTGGTGTGTCAAGGTTCAGCAGACTGTTCAAACAGCTTAGTCACGAAAGTGACCAGATGTATTTTGAAGGGCCTAGAGAAATAAAAAAGAAATCCCTTAGTCTCTCTCTACTTACTATATAACACTTTAAGCAATGAAAATACCAATTGGCTATTTTGGAAATGTCAGAATGCGTTGTTTTCAGTCACACATGTGAGCCACACATGTGATTTATTGCACTCAAAATCCAGTTAACTAAAACAAAAGCATTTCACAAATACAGTCTCAGAAAACAAGTCAACATTCTTCTACTAATTAGTTCTTTTCTAATTCAATCCCTAAACATTCAGTTCTCAATATATTCCTTTATCCTTCCTCATCCATCACATGTATTAATGACAGTACTGGCCATTTTATATTTTATTTTAATCTATGTCTATAAGTCATAGCAAATCAAGATACACCAAGCAGGCTAAAAACATAGGACTCCATCAAATCCATAGCCTTTAAATATGAATTTAGCATTTACTTTGGAAGGAGGCAACATGATTTTTTTTCTGTTCATAAAAGTATAAGCTTTTTTTTTTTTTTATCCTGCTCAGACTGAAGTATTTATTACATGCATCATACATGAACTCATTTGGGTTGGCTTTCATTTCACATTTTTTCATCAATCACAACTGGATCACATTGCTCACATTCAAAAAGATTGAAGATAACATACACGGATATAGTTCAAGAATCGTTTCCAAAATATGTATAATTTTTTCCGACTTTTATGTCAGTTCAACATTTTCAACTTGTCTACAGTTTTTGCTTTTGCTAGAATTTTTTAATGCAATATTCTAAATAAGCAATTGCTTACCCTTTAAAGGGCTTAAACTTTAGATAAAAGAAATATGCTCTCTTCTAGAAAACTGTATCCTTCTATTTATCATTCATTTTCGGAAATTCAGCTACCAGGACTGATGATTTTAGATGACTGCCAGGAGGCTAGCTCAGGGTTAGTAGCAGGGTCTATTGTGGTCCTCTGTGCCTCTGTGTATATCACTTGTTTGGGTGGGTAGTGGTGGAGGGTGGTTTTTATTTTGAAATTTTTTAGTTTTAGAGGTTGACTATGTCATTAGGAACAGTGTGTAAGAAGTCATATATTACTTATAGATTGGCTGCTTGGGCATCCAGCTCCTTAATCTAACTCTTCTAAAAATGTTAGCTCCTGCAATTCCTTGTAAATTGATCCAGGTCAGAGACTTTGAAGTATTCAAAATAACAAGTGGGTGGGGTGAGGGGGTAACTGTTTTGAGATCATTGCTGCATGCCACCTACACTCAGGTATTAACACAATCCTCTAGGAGCAGTTATTTGAAAAATCCATGATATTTTTTGTGACGTCCCCATCCCTACTCTTTAAAAATAATCATACTCACATATTAGCACCATGTTGAGCTATAACAGACACTTAATATGGATTTCTGGGTATCTTAAGGACTTTCCATGAATCTGTTGCTTTCATGCCAATCCTAGGTTTCTTCCTGTAACAACAACCTCCATACTATTCCCCTGTCAAAAAGAATCATCATGTGTTTCAGTAGGCCATATTTTGAGGTACTTGCTAATATAGATCTATGAATATTATCATTTTTTTGCTGATTGATTACATTAATATTTTTCAAAAAACTATACTTTTATATACTCACACTGTCTACTTAATAACTTTTTTATTAAAATCAATAGTGCATTATATCATAAGCTGATTCACTGGCAACAAAGATTTGAGAAAAATGTTCTGCATATTACAGCATTGCTTTCAATTGAATACAGATTCATTCAGTGCACTTATGTTAAGAGTTCTTCGTTGAAAGCAGCAGACCTGAGCCCAGGTGAAGAATGCTTCATTGCTTTCAAAAAAGTTCAGTCATAAAACTTATTATACTTAATATCAGTGGCCTCTTTCACCTCCCATCTTCCTACACCAATATGCACATTGTCCTATAACCCAAGACAATTCAATATTATTACTTGTTCTCACAGTATATTTCTGAAATTTATGGCACAAGAACTGAGGTCTGGTCAAGGGCACTAGATGATTATTGTTATAAATAATACTTAGAATAAGAGAAATACATTGAAAATGTCTTTGTTGTTGGTTTTTGCTTTTTTATCTAGGTTCTTTTAACCTGACGATTCTAACAGTTCACTTGTGCACCACAGTCCAGTAGCTGAGAAGATATTATAAGGCTATCATTAGAGGGGGGACAAAAAGCCATTCTAAGCTTCCTTTTGTACATTCCTACTACAGGTTATGCTGAATTGTTCACCCATCCTGATACTCATTCTCCGTTATGACAGGGAACACAGTTTAGAATATACAAAGTAGTTGAGAAGGGATATGTACTTGGAGAAAAACGAAAGGGAAAAGAAAACTTCTGCAAAAAGGCCTAGTTTACATGAGGTTAAAATCAATAATATTGACCTAATTGGCATCACAGTTGAACTGAATTAAGAGAAACAGCTAGCTATAGTTTATTAAATTAAACATTCTCATATATGTAACAAGATATTCATCACAACAGAAGAAAGTACAGCCAAATGATATACTAAAGAGATACACAATCATTGACTATTTTAATTGAAAATGTCTTGAAGTATCATCTTCTCCTGATAAGTTAACTACTCATCCTCTGTTCCAGTGAAAACAAAGAACAGACAAATTCATGGCTGATAGGTTGTGATCAGTGAGAACCACTTTAGGGCAGTATTAGAAATCTCTTTTTTTAACAAGAACTGCCTACATTTTAAATGTTACAAGGTTACTCTTTAGGAAAGAATTTTTGAAAATATGCATTGAATTTTTAAGTAAACAGTAAAATCTTATTAATTAAATAATTCATGCTTACAAAAAATTATTAAACTATAACAGGCACAGATGCAACTTGAATTAAAATTACTCTGTTCATTTTTAGGCTACAGTAGACATTATCAGGATTAATTAAAATTAATTTTAATCTGATCTAAATTTAGAGGCTTAGGATATCTTAATATTGTGTTTGAAGCATTAAGAGTTTAAATCCTTTTTTTTTTTCTTTTTTATTGAAACATATACATTATATATATTTGTAGGGTACAAAATCAAATATCAGTACATCTAGACAAAATGATAATGAAATCAAGCGGATTACAAAACACAATCATTTATTTGTGATGAGGACATTGGATCTCCTCTCTTCTAGCCATTTGAAAGATTTTAAAATCTGACTGCCATTTTGTAACTATAGATAGATATGATATTACTGTATATCTTGTTGTTTCTCTCAATTCTAATAGAAATAAAGTAAATGTGGCCCTTTGGCTAGAGGTTTTGGGATTCTAATTATGTTAGGCAAGCAAACCAAGTCTGAAAAACTTCCAGTGAGAATCGTCCAAGAAGAGGCCATATAAGAAGAAATGATGTTGAAGATTTCAGTATTGTCATAAGTAAGAAAGCCTAGCCTTAATGCATACTGGACCTGAATAGCATGGGCCAGTGAGGAGGAAATGATGACTTAGACTATAGACAAATGAAGAGGCTGAGTACAATCAACAAGCATTGGATTTTTTGCCCAACATCCATTCCATCTTTTTTGTATGCATCACTACGTAAGTTTGGAGAACTCTGCTGTTCACCAGTCTTGGTTCTCTCAGGGTATGACACCCAAAGAGGTTCACTCCAGGGAAAAAATGAACATTGGGAGGAGAACAAATAGCAGAAGCTACATTTTTACATGAACAGTTGTACCATCATTATCGGGCTAGCAATTCCTTCAAAATAGTAAGTCCACCATAAACAAGAATGCTGTGAGCGCACCCACTAGCCAGAGGAAGAGACCGGCAGAATATTAGTGATCCCATGAGCTGAAGTTAAGCACAAGAGACAAAAGAAGTGGGTAGAGGTGATCTACAGTTCAGGGCCCTCCTGATTGTCAGGGCTCGCCCTAATATAGGCTACCCTGGATTCAGGTTAACAAGATTGATTCCAGACTCTTCCTGTTGTGGGAAACAAAGTATTTAAGACAGTTTTTACTCTCTCAGGAATGGCCCAGGGACTGAGCAAAGCTGGCGAAGAAGCAGACTACAACAGAGTAAGGATGGTGTGTTAAGAGTGGGGAAAGCCAATGATATTGTGTGTCTTGAACTAAGAAAAAGTTTACATAGTCTACCACACTTCTTGATATTTCCCAATGGTACTATTTTTCTGCATGTGAACGCAATCTTACCTCTCTTTGGGATGTCCTTTCTTTTATTCTTCCTGTGATAAGATTGCTTTTTATATCTTAAATGCACTAAAATGCCGTCTATCTTCTAGGGAGAATTCTTGGCTCTACGAATGTTTTTATGATATTTCTACATAAATCTAATTTGATCTAAGTATTTATTCCTCCTACAAGAAGATATGAACAATTTCTGATAAATATATAGATCTGTACACTGGGCCCTGCACATTGCAGGCATACAGGAAATAGTTGTTCCATGAATCGATGCCAAGCTCATGAAAGGCGTATTCCTTCTCTGACTGAAATTATGCAGATCTACCTTCAATGTTTAAGTATTAATGAAAAATGTTTCATCTGGAAATTAAACTTCATTACAATCCAAGACACAATGTGCTCTCCTTTAGATACAAAATTAATTCTGTTACTGATGGAGAAGAAATCTCCCCAACATGAGAAGAAAGGAAAGAAACTGTAGAGGAGTAGAGGGAAAAGGAAGTATCTGTCTCAAAACTCGGCTATGAAATATATTTCCAGATTCCTTAGGTACTCCTTTATGGTATACAGATGAAATATAACACTTTAGTTTGTGATTGGAAAACATGCATGATGAGAACATGCAATGAAAAAGAAAAAGTGTTTAAGCATTCTAAAACCAGCTATGAGGGTTGGATCTAGTTTCTCTACAGTTGATGAAAGACTATTTCCTGCTTCATTCAGATGGCTCCTTATTCCAGAAAAAGATTTTTTTCTTTCTGATACCTGAAATTTCAGCTTTCATTGCCCAAAGTCATCAGCATTATCTTAAGAAAGGATTCTTCAGTGATAAAGAATAATAGGTAGCTAGTAATGCACATACCCAAAAGGTATGCCATTTAGAAGTTGTCTCTTTTTAAAGGAGTTATTTGTGCTTTTGTGGTTTATTTAACTTTTTATTTATTATTCATGTAGATTTACCCGCAACATAAGCGAATTCAAAAAAGTAAATTTAAAATAAGAATGATGACCTATTCCCTTATATTATATACACAAGTTCAAAAGATAACGAATAACATTGTCAAGAGAAAATTACTTCATAACATTTCAGATAAACTTGGTTTCAGCAATTTAGAGTTCCTAAAAATATGTCAGTGTGGAAAGCACCTTGCTGCATCTCCTAGCATAGTGGCCTTTTGGAAGAAATCAGACCGTGTTCCCTTTTACAAAGATAATCAGCAAAATGTACAAGCAATTGTTTTCAATGGACTTCCGAATTTTCAGAATGTCTCTATTCCTGCTTCTTTGGGGATTCTTCCTACAACTTTAACAAGCTTAGTACAAGTTGCAGCCGTCAAATGTGTTGGCAGTTTACAAGACAACTGTGTCTGCAAGAAACTAGGCCTACATTTTCATTTATCTTACGGAAGTTTGGTATTATAAAATGGTGACTCAAATTTCTCTACCAAATAATGCTGCTAGTTCATTTATAAGAGAAAGAGCCTTGATTCCAAAACAACAGCAATTGTGTGGAGGATTTCCTTTTTTAAATATCAGGCCCTCAAAGCATAAATGCTGCATATTAGAGATGTTACAGTGACAGTTGAAACGTCCTGTATAAACTGTCTTCTTTTTACTAAGACCTTGTAATAATTGTGTCACATGAACTACCAAAGAATGTTTCTTTCCAAAAGCTTCTATCTGAAAATCATCTAACTTTTTTGAAGAAAGGAATGGTCCTAATTAGCAGAGGGTCAATCTAATGATGTAGTGACATTTTGGTCTAATTTATTGCTTGGATTTTTATTGTCTTTTTAGAAACGCAGTATGACCACAAGTCTTCAGACAGCCTCAAACTCCATGCAGACACATGACACAACTGAAAAATCCCACTTCCATCTAAAGGGAGAGAGGAGAACAAGGTTTCCAACACACTGCAAATGCTCGCCAAAACTTTCTCCTCAGAAATCTCTTTCTCTCTCCTCCAGGGCTTTTTCTCTTTAGTCTCCCAAAGCAGTGTCGCTTCCTTAGAGCTTAGA
The DNA here is from genome assembly GCF_027409185.1 of Cynocephalus volans. Classification (NCBI taxonomy): domain Eukaryota; kingdom Metazoa; phylum Chordata; class Mammalia; order Dermoptera; family Cynocephalidae; genus Cynocephalus; species Cynocephalus volans. The sequence goes on from NC_084461.1 coordinate 107,091,905, forward strand.
TAAAAACTGAGACTCTGGTCTGGCTGTCTCTATGGCAATGTAGATGTTCAATGTGTTATTGGATGAGGGATGAAAGGGAATGGGGCCAGGCATCTTCATGGTATTTAGGTTAAAAGGAAGTTGCTTCCTCCCAGAGAGCTTGAAAATGCTACCCAATCTCTAATCACTTTTCCACAGACATTCCTTTTTCCTACAGCCCAAAGAAGACGTTCCTTTTTCCTACAGCCCAAGGAAGTGTGCATAATCTCCAGCCATCCTGGAGCTGCAGGAAGCAGTCATTCTAGGGATCTCCCCTTACTGGGGATGGAGAGAAATGGGTTCAACAGGAAGGTTCTAGCTCTTCCACTTCAACCACTGAAACCATGACCAATTATGATTAATTCCACTGCTTTACACTATTGGCCACCATTCCAAAATGCTCTCCAAGAAAAGAGAATAATAGGAAATAAAAGCAAAGGATAATGACTGGAAGGAGAGAGTCTTTCGGCACCTTTAGTATACAGGGCAGTAGAGTCCCAAGGGTTCTTTGAGCAGATCAGTCCAATAGAGACATAAGGTAACAACAACAGATGATGTAAATGGGAGTGCAACAGGAAAAGGGAGCTGCTTTGCAACCTGTGAGGCTGTTCCACTTCCTCTAAAATCATAGCAGATCATAAATTGCTTGTACAATGTGACACAATAAGTTGTGAATCACCTGAAAACTTATCTAATTATTTTAAGTGTGTACAATTCAACGTATTTATTTTCACAAACAGAATATACCAAGATCAAGAAACATTAGCCACCACCATGTCCACCTGGCTGTGCCTTATAGTCACTCACTTCCTCCATAGGGTATCCACTATTCTCACCTGAACACTATAGATTAGCTTATCCTCTTTTTAAAGGTCGTATCATACAGTACATGATCCATGTGATCTTTTGTGTCTGGCTTCTTTCTTTACCATTATATTTGTGAGGCCCATCTATGTTTCCGTGTATAGTCGTGGTCTGTTTTCACCACTGTTTGGTATTCCATTATACAAATATACTAAATACATTTATATCTGTTGTAGATTTACTTTTGAGCTCTTCCCAGTTTGGGGCCCTTGTGAATAGTGGTTCTGTGAACATTCTAGCACATGTGTTTTGGAGAACATACGTAGCATTTCTGTGGATGTATACCTCAGAGTGGAGATATTGTACATAGTGTTTGCAAATGTCCAGCTTGTTAGATGCTGCCAGAGAGTTTTCCATAGTGGTTGTATCTATTAATACTCCCACCAGAAGAGAGTTCTGGATGCTCCACATCCTCATCCACACTTGATAAGAAAACTTATCTAATTCTATCTCTAATTCCTATGTCGTCAGTTGGGATCACAATTGAAATTATCTTTCTTGGATAAGTATGTTTCCACATGGAAGTTTATGCAGGCAAAAGTGTGCTTGTAAACATTTTTTGAGCAAAAGGAAAAATATAGAATAATCCACTTAACAGTCTCTGTCTCTGTCATGAGCTAGTTAGAAAAAGAAAACATTGACTTATTTTTTATATAGTTGGTCCAATTGAAAATATTGCAGCAGAAGTCCAATGCCTAAGCTTGGAGTTTTCCCCAAATTCCTCAAGGATGTCCTCTTCCCAGAGACCTCCTGCCCCTCCCCCTACTCAGCCTCAGAAACCCAAAATCCAGTGTTTCTCTGCTTTCAGAAATGTCCTGATCCCTTTCACTGTTCTTTACGGCTTCCTAGTTTTGACAAATTATTATATTATTATGTTTGTTAAATATGCATAACACAACAGTAAGTATAAACTCCTTATGCTTAGAGCTTATTCTTAGAACTTTTATTCTAAAACCAAAATAAATTTACCAATATATGCAAACAAAATTATAAAAGCAATAAAATTCAAATCAACAACATTAATTTGGTGTGATAGATGACACTATTATGCTGCATCTAAATGTAAATATGATGCTTAATTGCCTCAACACAGATTTCTCATCTTAGTACAGAATGCACATGCTGTCCTACGATATCTGATGATTCAAGTGTTCTAAAACCTTTCTCTATTAAAACTATTGTAAAACTTTCAATTGTGCAGGGCACTGTGATGTAATTTGGCCTTTACTTGAGATGAAATGAATCATTTATGTATTAAGCTTTGCCTCTATTCTTTTCATAATATGCTACATTTAAAGTACCCCTTAGCATAAACATATTCTTATTCGCCAGTGCACATTTCTTCTCCATGTGGGCAATTTTGCCCTTCCAGGAATTTTTGGCAACATCTGGAGACATTATTGATTGTTACAACTTGAAGGAGGAGAAGTAAGTAGAAGCCAGAAGTAAGAAGCGAGTAGAAGCCAGCTAAAAATCGCATAACACAAAGGACAGATCTCCACAACAAAGAATCATCTAGTCAAAAATGTAAGTAAAGAGACAAACACAAACTGCTAACTGTCAGATCCTATTTTAGTATTTGGTTATAAATGATCCTCTGGGTGATCCAAAATATGTTCATATTAATTTATTTCAGGTTTTTAGTTGAAATTTAAAAAACAAATTTAAAAGAGCATTTTGTCTTTCTAAAAAATTCCTGAACTCCAGCAGCTATATAAAAATTGGAACTCCAAAAACCCAAGAAAAGCTATCATTTTGAAGAAATTCATTTTCTTATTTGAGGAATATTGAAAACTATCAAAACTCGTTTCTCCTCCCTGATAAACCATCTTGTTTTCCACACAAACCACACAAAAGAACCAAATATTGGATTTCTACATGCTGAAATTCATTACAGAGTAAGTCCCTAAGGTCATGCATGATGGAGCTAGTCGAGAGAATAATTCAAAGATTCTTTTTTAGAAAAATTAAGTGGATTTCCATCTCCTAATTAAGTATCACTCCTAACAGGCAACCAGGATTTCATCTTATTTCTCTTTATATTTCAAGTCCCTAACAAAAAATTTGAAATGTAAGCACTCAATGCAGTGTTGTCAAAAAAAACAATTTAAAAGATGCTCTGTCAATATTTATATGACCATGTTTATTATTATAATTTCAAACGATTTAAGATATTAATAAAAATGTTTTTTTCACTTGAGCTAACAGTGGCATCACTGAGATAGATTTTACCCAAATCTATTCAATGAAGCAAACATAGTAATGCTGGACTGCACTGACCCAAAGAGTCAATCTCTTAGGAGATTAGGAAGAATACAGCAAGTCTACACAAACCTTAATGGAAGACAGAAAAAGAGAACTACAATAAGAGATAAACAAAATTTTATGTAAAATATTAATTTCATTCTAATTAGAGCAGGTTAAATTAATGTGTCTGATTTATAGACTATTTGTTAAAGATTAATCATTGAATTTATGCTTCATGATAGCTGACTGAACGCAAAAAATTTACTTATGCACACCCTCTTAAAATCTCACTGAAATGACACAAAATATATAAAACAAGGGATATTTAGCAAGGAACTTGTTGAGTGAAAACAATCAGAGTATAATTTTGATATTTTGTTATTCTCTTTCAAGAGAGACTGCTACTTAAACATTCTAGCTACAGTACTTCTATTCTACCAGTGCAAGCAAAAAATCACCTTAAATTTGGGGGAAAAAAAAAACGCTTGACTATAAAAAATGTTCCAGTACATGACAAAATTGGAAATTTCTCTTCTTGTCAGCCCAGGCCTTAGAATATATTTGTTTACAGTGAATTGGAAATTTCAGGGTACTAAAACATAGAAGAGATGTCTTATTCCATTTTCTGTGTTTATAACAGAATACCAGAAGCTAGGTAATTTATTTTTAAAAGGAATTTATTTCTTACAGTTCTGGAGGCTGGGACATCCAAGGCTGAGGGGACCCCTCTGGTGAGGAACTTCTTGCTGATGGGAACTCTCTGCAGAGTCCCAATGTAAGAGGGCTGAGTGTAATACTTGTCTCTCTTCTTCATTTTATAAAGCCACCAGTCTAACCTCCACGATAAGCCATTAATCCATTAACCCACTAATCCATGTGCAGATTGGTCCATTCAGGGGGACAGAGCATTTATGACCCAATCACTTCTTTCAGTACTGCCACATCGGGGTTTAAGTTTCAACATGAGTTTTGGAGGAGACAAACATTCAAGCCATAGCAGGAAATAATCCAAAAGAATTTATAGCATACCTTCATTTCCTATCCAAGATAATTCCAAGCAACAATCAGACTCTACTCTTGCTGCTTCCATCCTTCTTCCAAGGTTGTGAGTTATCAACTACAGTTATTTGAACCCTCCACTCACCTGGCTCACTGGGTCATGTGTGCAACCTGAAGAAGTCTTCCTACAACCCCAAGCCAGACTCTACAGCCAAGCTCAGTGGCTTCTCTCAAGGTCGAAAATATTTCCAAACATTTTTATTACCTCCCTGGGCAGAAATTATGCAATATTGGTGACAATTTGGTTATAACTGTCTTAAATAATTTCAGGCAGATTCAATGGTCTTACCTCATTTAGAGCACTGAGGAGAAAAACCATCTCAGTTCTCCGATAGAAATTACTCAGCAAGCGGGCATAGTAATTTCTACACAAAGAAATACTCCTCAAAGAAATTATGTAAACATTCCATCTTACGTCCCCTTGTTTCAGCATGTATAATAATTCCATCAGTGGAGAGAGACACACCAAGCTTTGCCTAGGAAAAATAGTTAGTTTGGCAAAATCTTTTGTTTCTCACAAGAAAGATAAATTCATATGTCACCTCATTAAAGAGCCCACAGGTTTTTCTGAAAGTCTCTTATAGTGCCACAGACCATTATGGACATTATTCAAGACACTAGGTTTACTGAAGAACACAGTAAGGAATCAGTTTTTCATTCCTGTCCCAGCTGCCCACTTTGGGTCACAATGCCTCATGATTGTACAATCTCAACAACCTCCTAACTTATCTGATAGCTTTCAATTATTCTTCACAGGCCAATCATCTCTCACATTGTTGCCAGTATTTTATTTATTAAAATGCAACTTTAAAAATTATCATTTAAAGGCTGGCTGGTTAGCTCAGTTGGTTAGAGCATAGTGCTATAACACCAACATCCAGAGCTCCATCCCTGTACCAACCAGCCACCAGGAAATAAAGAAAAGTGATCTAATTCACCCACTTAGATTCTCTGACTGACTGTCATTACTTATATAATGAGTTTATACTCCTTGGCATGGCAAGTTAGACCCTCCTATGATTCAAGTCAAACTCACCTTTTCAAATGCCTTCTCCCTCATTCCCTACCATCAAGCTGAACTCTTCATCCTTTCCTGAAAAAAAAAAAAAAATCATGTATTGTCAAATCTTCATTCCTTTTCCAATATTCTGCTTTCTATCTGAAAAATGTGGGGTTTGCACTGGAGGTAATTTATCAAGTTTTGTGACTTTGTGCCACAAAATAAGACTAGAAAGCAAGTATAAACAAATAAAATGCTTGGATGTCTCCAGAGTTAAGGATAGATGAGACTGAATTGCCAAAAGCTAGTAAAGGTGAGAGAACATGACCTGGTGACTAGAAGAGTCTAGGTTGAATAGAGGTAAAACTTAGAAATGACTGAAAGACAGAGAATAGTAAGGCTTGAAGCAACTGACGGCCAAGGGAAGGGGAAAAAAATAGATTCTATGGCAGAAATTAAAGGACTAAAGTTTGGGATCAAAGACATGAGATCTTTAAAGTTGAACTGTTCTAGGTGATGACAAGTTTCAAATGTCTAGTGGGAATTGCTGAAATTGAATGGATTTCTAAAATTTTGAAAGGGAGTAGGTTAAAGGGCCATGAGGCTAGGGTTTTGAAAAGGTCACACAGATAAAATCAGCCAGGTGAAGCCAGGAAAAAGGAAAACCTTGTCTTAACTGCCAAAATCTTCCCTAACTGTGGAGGAGACTCCCAAAGGAGGTAAAGAAGATGACATGGGAAAGGCGAAAAGGTCATGAATCATTGATGATATGGACTTTAGTTCATTGAACAACCAAAAACCAAACTGAGATACATCTCATTTAAATAATAAAATATAGCTTAAGATTTAAAAACAATTCCCTCAAAAATATCCATAGAGTTGATTTGTATTTTTGTAATTGTCTTAGAAATGAAAGATAACATTTTTTAAGCATACAGTTGCTGTAAAGAAACCCCTCCTGGACAAAATGCACAAGACTGAGAAAGCTTAAATTTAGTAATAACTGTGGAAAACACCCCAGAGTGAAAAGATTGTTCATAATCTGTGTTAAGATAACTAAACGTTGAATTTTTTTAACAAAATTTAAAGTGTAGCAATAGAAATGCCTTGGTAGATTTCAAAAGACACAAGAAAAAGAATCCAGCACCTGCTGTTTGAGTCAAAGTTTTCTCCAGAATCTTTATTAACAGAAGAAGCACTGCTGACCCCCAGCACTATTTCATGCTTTGGCTGTACCCACCCACAGAGACATGAATTGGGCTTTATTAGACATATATTAGATAAAATGAAAATATTCTAGGCTGTCTGTCAAATAAAAGAAAGGTGTCATAAATCATTACATTACAAGAAAGAAAAAGGTTATTTCAGTAGACACCTTAAAAATGACTGTAACTGTAAAATCAGCATCAAAGCCTGCACATGATAACGAGATTTTACTCTTACTGTTGCCAGTCTCTAGGTTAAAAAGTGAATACTATCAACTGAACAGCCAGGAAGAGTAACAACTTGGTAAAAGAACCTGAATATAGCTGTTTGTGTTCAAATTGAGAGACAGTATTTAAGTAACTGGCCAACATTTTACAAGTTACTCCCTATTCACTGAGACATTGGAGACTGTTGAAGAAAATGCATTACAGAATGATACATTGAGGATGTAAGAAGTTGAGTAATGCACCGACAAAATAAACTGATGACTTAAAATCTTCAATAACTAGTTTTTCTGTAGTGTGGTGACTATCTAGGAGACCTAATGTTATAAAATGTGCTGTTCCTGCTTATCATTATATAGTTGTCAATAAGTTACAAAATTATGGTATTGATCATATCATTGATCCATTAATAAATTGGCTACTTGGAGTGTTACAAATGAGAGGGATATTTTAAATTATGCAAAGAAAGAAGTGTCAAATTGATATTTTTTTTAATTTATCTTCATTTATGCACTTTTTATTTGTACTTTAAGGAGTAGTATGGTTTACAGATAATTAGGGTCCCCTTTTTGTATTTAGACATTTTGAGCTTTATTTCACTGATGCTTCACAGTAACACTCAAAGACAGAAACAAGACATGTGACACGATCTCTGGAGTGAGTCAAAGGGCATCCTGATGAAACGTAGTGGCTCCTCCACTCACGAGCTGTGAAGTTTAGGGCCAAGGGTCTTAACCCCTCTGAACCTCTATTACTTCCTTTGTAATGCCTACCCCAAGGGTTGTTGAGAGCAGTCAATGAGATAAAGATTTTCAAAACTTTATCAATAAATGGACAGTTTGTATTACCATTATTACATAAAACCAATAAATGAGGCAGGGCAGGCAGAAAAGGACATAAAGTACAATGTATCAGGGCTAAGTGTCAGCAATAGAAGTAATAAGTGTTGCAGGAGTTCATAATAGAGGGGCTACCAGGGGCAAGGCAGTTCTCCAGTTCTCTGCTTTCCTTGAGATGTTGTTAGATGGTTGAACCTCAAAGGAAGAAGAAAATTCAAATCAGAGACCTGGGGTGAAGAGTATACCAGGAAGGATGAAGGCTGAGGTCCTGGAGCATGTGCATGTGCTGTTTTTGGTAGCCATCCCCACTTGATGGCTCTTGGGGAAGATTTTCAAACCTGCAATTGAAACAGAAGGTAGAAATAAGATAGGGAAAGGCTGTAAATGTCAAGGTAAGGAGTATGGATATATATAAGCAATGAGTAATGAAGCAAAGCTTTCTACTAAGCCCAGGATTTTTATACAGGTTATTTATGCACACTGCTAAGTTTATTAAATGCACATCATCAAAAATCACTTCATCAGATTTCTCAGATTGGAACACTATTAAAAAGTCAGAAATGTAAAATAAAGCTTATCCTTCATGGATCTTAAAATAACGGTTAATGCAATCCACCAAGCCTAGCACATAGTAGGCATTCAACACATGATTCATAAATTTTAAAAGAATTCCAGTTATTGATGATAATGAGAAATGAGACTGTGCATATAAAATTTTACTTTATAATCCCAGGCATTACGTTGCCCAATAGTCTCACCTTTCCCTACTCTAACAGCCAACAAGGAGGAAAAACTGAATGGTAAGAGTTTGTCTCCTCTCTCTTCTACTGGATATGCTAATAAGCACAGGAACAGCAAAAAGTGAGAATAATGGGGCAGAGGTAAAGTTAGTAAGTGACAAAAAAGCAAATCACAAAAATGAATAATTACTCCCTAAGTAATATAAGTTGACAATGCAGTCTGAATATTATGGATAATTACCCTTTCAAAAGCACTTTAAAAGTGAAAATCATTCGCAAACATCTATCACTTGCATAGTACTAAAGGGCTCACATCCTAACAGCCCCTAATCACATTTGTTATTGCCAAAACTAATATACATACGCAACATGGGCCTGGGGCCTTTTGTTAATATCCAGGATACGACTGGGGCGCAGCAGTCCATACAGTCTTAAATACTACTGGGAGGCAATAATTGCATAGGCTCAGACACCAAACTGCCTGGCTCAAGGCCTGACTCCAGCACCAACTAGCTTTGACATTAGGCAAGTTTCTTGAACCACTCTGTGCCTGGGTTTTTTATCTATAAAAGGTGGACAATGATAATAATACCTTCCTATAAAGTATACATAAGTTCACACATGTGAAACACTTGGAAGCATATCAAGAACATGAGAAAAGTCAACAAAAGTTTGCTATTATGATTAGCTATGTGAACAAATGATAAAGGATTGCCAGAACAGGAAGAAAATACCTCTATATATGATAAGATACAGGAGTTAGGGAAGGCTTCAAAGCAGAGATAATAGTTAGGCCTGAATGTCTGTTATGAAGGGAAATGGTGAAAGGGCAGTTCAGGTGGGAAAAAGCAGAACAAACAAGATCAAGGGATATGAAGATACCTAGTGTACTCCAAAGGTAGGGAGTAGACCTGTCTTCTGGAAGTGGGAGGAAGTGAACCAAGAACCATAGAGGTTGGGATACAGATTAGTAAGGACCTCCAAATCCATGAAACTTCAGGCAATAAAAGATTTTGAAGGTTCTTAAACTTGAAAGAGATTTGAATAGACTAAAGATCTAGAAAGAACTTAGGCAGCGTTGTAAAGGCCACTCAAACTAAAGGTGACAACTGTGGCAGCCAGACTCGGACCTGAGACACTGTGAGTATACTGTGAGGCTGTCACTGCTACTTACTTAAATCGTATGATGTACCAGGCACTATACTAGGAAATTTGTACAGAAATACCATCTCTAATCTTTAAAATAACCTTGTAAAATAATTATTGCCATTGCAAAATGAATACACTAACGATCAACAACTCTAACTAGTTTACCCAAACGAGCATAGCTAGAAAGACGCAAAGCTAAGTTTTCAAACATCCAGGTCTACTAGGTACCAAAGCCCTCCTCCTTTCCACAAATACCCACCTCCCTATGTAATCTATTCCATGGAATTAACCTAAGACAAACAACAGGGACCTAAACAAGGGTGTCAGCAGTAGAGATGAAGAGGGATGGTTGCTTCCAAACACATTTGAAGTTCCAGACTTGAGAAATATTTTGACTTGAGCTATGTGAAAAGGGAAGATGTTAAAAGCAATTATGAATTTTCCAGCATGAATAATGAGCTTCTGAGTAAAAGAAAGGTGTTTGATGAGAAAGATAACAAGGTTAGTGTGAAGAATTTGTAGGCTTGAGGTGCCTGTGGGACATCCATTCAGAAAGATCCAGTTGGTAGAAATGGAGCTTGGAGCTTAGCAAAGAGGTTAGCCTGCAGAGAGACTTATGAGATATCAAGCATTAGGCGATAACTGAGAATAAAGAAAAAGAGGTTTGCACAGGGGGAAGATGTAAAGAACTAGGAAAAAGAGAAAGAAAAGCTTTTGTGAAAGAATATTGGGTCAAATTTTTAGTCCTTGAAAACCCAGAAATTTTAATCTTTGTAGCAGTTACTCGAGTATGCCAGACTACTGAACTGTCATAACATCCACTAATGACAGACATTTTTCAGTTTTTGACTGTATTCTGTGCAATCAAATGCTTTAAAAACACACAAAGCATTGTCTTCCAAATTTACCAAGTACCCTCTTATAGAATTCATTGACCATCAAAATCTCTACCAAAAAAAAAGGCAAGAACTGCAATATTCTCCATAGATAAAGAATCTGTGATACAAGGTAGAAGCTCTGCAAAATACTGGTAAAGCTGGAACACAGACTCAGTTCTCCTGGTTCACACTCCAGAACACTTATTCAGTGGAGTGACTGCACATGTTTACACAAGGTACATCTGTCCCTCCTTGGGACTGAAATGAAACCAAATCAGTTCACACTGTTGTCTTAATAGCTCTAAAATTATAATTGCTATTTAATCACTGCTAAATTGGACTTGGCCTTGTTTACTTGGCAAGTGTTTTTATTTCACTAGTAATATACTAAATTTCTCCCTCTTATTTCCCTATCTTCTGATAAACACCTCCTAAAATTTTGATATGCAAAATATCATTTTTTGTATAAAATTATGACCGCAGTGTAAGGCAACTAAGATTATAGTTAAGTATGTTTTATATGTAAGAGAAAGAATGCTATCATTAAGCATCATAAAGATGTAAAACTAAATAAATCCTGGTGAAAATCTTTTTCCAAGCACAAATTCCCTTTCGCATGACAGGTCAACTTCACTAACACATAATATGTAAATTATGAAACTAAACACATCTCACATTTGTGTTTAAATTGTCTCTTATTTCTGCTTTACAAATACATTATGTTGCTACCAGCTTCCTAGGTAATCATATTCTTACAGCCAGTGAGGAGAAAGCGTTTCTAATAGTCTAATAAGGAAAAATAAAAATTGTGGTTTGATTGTGCTTTTTTTGATACCTATTTAGGAATAGTAAATGATACATGCATATTAACAAAAAAAAATTTAAATTAAAGGATATTTTAACTGCATTAAACTTAAAGAACTAAACTGTGACTTTGACTGAATTATTCTTCTAGGTCTCAGTTTTCTCAACTAGAAAATGAATTATTTCTCAAAATTGTTTCGAAGTCCTTTCTAGTTCTAATATTTTAATATGAAGTGGCAATACTTAGGTGTAGTACAGAGGAAGATTTAGACCAAATTTCCAGGAGCACTTAAGAGCACTCCCAAATGAACATACCAATGAAGTAAGAATAGTGGGCTTAATGCGAGTGCAGCTTAATGCCAAGTGAATAGTCCACTCACTCAGAAAGATTGCTGTTCCCAACCCTCTCAGATGTACATATTCTAGAGCTGAACTGCTCATACTATTTCTTCTTTAGTTCTGATAATTTTTGCATGTAATGACCAGGCTTGTATCAAAACAAGTATTTGTTAATCAAGGTGCATTCTTTACAGCTTTTCTTATTGAAACATATTTGATTATACGTATCTGTGGGGTACAGATTTGAATATCAGCATCTGTGCACAATGTGATCAAATCAGGATGATTAGTACACTCATGTTTGCAAAACATAATCAATTTTTATGACCTTTAACCAATTTTAAAGCACACCTTCATAATTAGAAAAGGTAAAGGACCATTTTATTTTATTTTCTATAATCAAAGGCAATTAAAATAAATGTTATAATGTTCTTTCCAATAGGCACATTTTGGATTTTCATCATTCCAAGACTAGACCCATATTTGCAGTTTAAAGTTTTTAGTATGTTTCCCATGAGGACACAGGAGTTCCACTAACAAGGCATTCTTTTCAAGGTCACTGATATATGCAACTGAAGCACTTGGGAAATAATTTTGTATTTGACTTAAGACACGGAAGTTAAACTAAAATAAGCATATTGAAAAGCACTAGATGCTAAATTATTTGCTCAGGTTCTGTAACTAGAAAACTTGAATTAGCTAGTGCCTTGGGCATTGGTACATTAAGGTTTTAATATAAAAAGTTCTGCTTAGGAATTTGCCCTGATGACTTCTTGTCACTCATATGCCAAAAAAAGCCACATGGAAAAGCACACCAGGGCATGGGCAATAAGTAATTAGCTGCACCTCACTTAAAATCTTTTATCATACAAGGCAGAAACTCTGTCTCCTAATGACACTAACTTACTTAAAATGAATAACACATGACAATGTATGGGTCCCTGAAGTTCAGAAAGGGGATTTGACTCTGCTTTAGTGCACTGTTCAGACAAGACAAGAGTAATTCTCATCAAAGTGTCAAGGGTATGGTCATAGACCGATGAGGCACAGAATAATTACACATACCTCCCGAAAGACAAAGAACATTAATAATGTTACCTCGCACACACCTCAAGGAACAGGACTGAAGGAAGTGATTACAGCATACAGCAATTGTCTCCAAATGTTCCTGCAAGGGATCTGATTAAACTTTTATGATTTGCTGAGATATTCTTTCTTTCATATATTTTGAAAAGACATCTAATATATATATAGCAAGTTTATGGGAAGATGAAGATAAAGGGGGTGAATAAATTTTATACTTTTCTAGGTTAAATTATTTCAATGAGTTATTAAATATGTTTATTAAATATTTAATATATTTACTTAAATAGCATCAAAACACATATTTTTAATGAGCAACTATTAAAATCAAACTGAATACTATTTTCATTTTTTAGGAATTTATTTTTTAATTTTAAAAATTGTAATTGTACAAAGCAAAACACAATATTACAATAAGTTAGCAAATTTAGGCAAGGCAAAAATATCATCCCTGATCCCACCACATTGACATGACAATGATTGTTCGGAGTGTCAGTGTCTTCTTTCACATGCATATTTTGACAGAGCTGTAACAGCCCACTGTTTAATTTTGTGCCCTGCTTTTTTAAAAAAATTTATTTAATAATATAGAAATGTACTATGACGAACTCTTGAAAACAAAACTGTTCTTAACTATGTGATTTAGAAAATACAAAACTGTCATAAGAGAAGAGATGCAGAAAAGAAATAAAGTAAGGAAAAAAACTTAGAATGTAATTATACCCTAAAAGAATGTGATGTTAAGTTAATGTTTGACTAAAATATTTACATCTGTAGTGATCTGTAGACTTCCTATTAGTCATTTTTTTTTGAGTCTTTAAAAAAGTCAACAAAATTCGCAGACCTTTATTTATCTAGACTGACCAAGAAAAAAAGAGAGAAGACAGAAATTACTAAAATCAGAAATAAAGTAAGGACATGGTAGAGCAGTCGTTTCTTCTATTACACTGTAGTGGGCTTTAATGAGAGAGAAGAGAGAAGTCCTCTTCTTTTTCCAGTCTCCACTGGTGACTCTCCTTGTGTCACTGCAGTAGGGTGTCTGGCAGGCCACCTGCACAGTAGCTGTGGCTACTCCTGTGGCGTTGAGCTGCTTTTGCAGCAGCTGTGGCTGTGGCTGTGGCTGTGGTAGGCCAATGCATGGAAGTAGTGTTTTCGGAGTGCTCCTTGCCTGCTTCCTGATCGAGGGGGCTGCCCTCAGCCCCTGCTTTAGGACCCCAAGTTATGTTCTGTTTCTTGCCTGCATCATCTGGGTTGGGGGAAGGGGGTGGCTGGCCTTTAGCCCCTGCCTCAAGACATTGGTCATGGTCTGTTTCTTGCCATGATCCAGGTGGGAGAAAGCTGACCATCACCTGAATACTACTTTCTGTCATAGGATAAACTATCTGTTTGCTTTGGGCACTATACTGGCAAATTTAAGTATACCTTAGACAATGGTGAAAGACTTCTGTAATGAGGGGGTTAATTCTATAATGCTCTCTTTGGGGTTTTAGTATACGTAAACAGTTTACAACGTAACTTTATTTTCACTGATTCTGAGCAATTATTCAGTAGTTAAAATGGATCACATATTGGAAGCAGCCCTTTATCATAAATTCATATGTATTTTTCATAGGAAAAATATTATTTCTGCTTTTGAATAATATTTTAATATAAAAATTAATGCATATGAGAAAATAGTCAAAATAGATTATCTACAAATTCTTTTTTTCTAATAAAATTCAAGTGTTATGTTAATAAAAAATGTTTCAGAAATATTGTTGGTAGCTTACCATCTTTATTTTCTTAAGTGGACTCTCTGAAATTTGTCATGACTACAATAATATATTTTGTAATTAAGAATCTCAATGGTATCTAACACTTCTAAATACAACTTCATTACTGTTTTATAAAATCAAAAGTGGTTAAGGCATGAACTCATACAACCTCCTGAAGGCAAAGACTTCCTACAGTTGTTCCCCATAGCAGTTACTTTAGAAAGGATATTCAATACCTGTTTGTAATAATGAATGGTCACATTTTTAAGACATAAGAATTTGATTTTCATTTTGAAAAACATTTTTAAAGAGGAAGGAAAGACACTGATTTAAATAAATATTTCAGGTAGATATGGGTGTGTATGTGTGTTTGTGCATGTTGTATGTTTTAAATCTAGTGTTTAGAAGTTTTTTTCTTCAGTGATTGAATTGAATTACTTCAAAATGTTTCTTTCCAATACAAAGACCAAATGAAAGCCTTACTAGACTAAATGCAGAAGAATCACTTTGGAGTATTCTGTAAAGTGTAAGACAGGGCATTTACATTCACCAAACTATACCACCTAGCTATCTCTTATCCTCATATATGAGCTAAACTCAGTACAAAAGTGAAGCCTTCTCTCTCAGCCTCACATCATCCAATGCTTCAAGGATAGTTCAAGCCAGGTGGGTTACAGACTATACACGTTAATAGTAAACATAGATAGAATGAATGCACTACATTGCTTTGTCCTGTAGAGTGGTATACTGTGGAGTATGCATAAAGCAAATGTACTTCACAGGGCCTGGTTTACCAAAGGCTTGCAGTTTCAAATATTGACCTTGCAAAGGACAGAAAAATTTCCCCAGGCTATATAGTCTCTGTTGTAAGATAAAGAATTGTAACACAGCAAGGTTGCTGGCTCAAAGATGGACAGGTTACTGATTGATATGTAAAGATACTGGGAAATTGCTGTAAGAAGAGAATGTTTGCTGAAATCAAGCTTTTGTTAGTGGATCGACTTAACTGCATTATAGAATGTCACCTTGCTTGTCTTACTGAATGTTACCAACTTCTATTCTTAAACTTGTTAAACTATACTTAGCAAAAACGCCACCTGTGCTCTCTTCCTGTAACTTCCTGGTCTGGAGAATAAATGTGGGAAGAGAACCCCAATTCATGGTTAATTTCCCAAATGGAAGGAATGCCTCTATCTTGAGGGTTCTCGGAGATTAACCCCTTTTGGGGGCTTCTCACTGCTCAGAAGAGATGGGCTTTGAGTAATCTTTGGTGGCTCTGTCACCCAGGGGAAAAGGGGTGACAAATCTGTGGGAGGCAAACAACAGTATACTAGTATAGGGGCATTGGACATGTGACAGCAGAGAAGGAAGCCAGATATGTGGTCATACAGGAAAAATGGGCAGTTTATTAATATCAAACAGCACCCAGGTTAGTAGCTGTTAATTCTCCATAATGGCAAACTACCATCAGAAATTCTAATATCCACTTAGGGAATTGTTTTTTAATTTAAAAATCTAAACTCTTCTATTATCAGGTATATTATTGTTTGAGTGTAAAAATACTGAAATGTTGCTAGACAGCTCATCAAGTACCAATATGTGAAAGGCAGCTATGGTTAGTTATTAGAAAGAGGTATTCCAAATATCTATTTGTGAGCATATTTCTCCATTCTACACTGACATTGTTTCAGTAGAGACTGGGAAATGATAAATGATAACTGTGTTTCCTTTTGAGCATCTGGACATACATCACATCTAGCTCTGATTCATTATGACTGAGGTTAGTACAATTATTTCAATCATTTTATTCTTTATCTGAAAAATGTACAAATCTAGGACTTCAGTCAAACAAATAAACAGAGTTTGGAGGCTAGATAAACAATTTCAGTTTTAAACTAGTTCATTGAAATGCCAGAAAAGAACTCACTATTCCAACCTCAATTGTGTAAATATTTATCCTAGTCCTGAAATATTCATCTGTCTGTAGAGATGAATAGACTTCAGCTCAGATAGGACACTCCCCTTTCTCTGTAGAAAAAGCATATCACATGTATGTTTCTGCAGCTTTGAACATTAGGTAAAGCCAGTCTGCTGAATTATCAGTAGGAAGTTAATCCAAAGAAGTAGTTCTCAAGCTTCAGTGGCTAAGATTCCTGTAGAGAGCCAGAAAGTTTTACAAGGACAGTTTTCTGACTCTTGCCCTGAGAGATTCTGATTCAGTAGGTGTGAGGTTGGATCTAAGAATTTGCTTTTACAAGTACCTAAATTGCTTGTGGTATTTGGAGACACTTTGAGAAGCACTTATGTAAAAGGATGAACCAAAACCTGGGTGACTTTTACAATATCAATATAATTATATTGTTCCCACAATTGCTTAGAAAAAATGTTGTTGAGGGATATTAAAATGATGAGAAACTTTGTGGAAAGCATGTTAACCTATCCAGTGTTTACTTTCACATGGATTAGTTTGACAGAGGCTTCATGCTTTCTTTTCTTTCTCTCTCTCCTATGTTTGCACACACACACACACACACACACACACACACACACACGCACACACACACACGCACACATACACATATATCTACATAAGATTGAATGATTGTTCCATTTAAAATTAAAGTAAATCTTAAATCTAAATTTTCACAATGCTTGACATGGGCTTTTTAGGATTAAAAATACTATTTGAGCAACTGATTTCCCTTCTATTAATCCAAACTGAACTGACTCAGAAAATATAAAGTATAAAACTATGCATTGGAAGCTAGAAAAGAATACTCACCAAATTCTAAAAACTTCAGAGAGCATTATTAGATAGTGGGAAGATGGAAACAGACAAAGAATTTAATGACAACAAATATGACCGTTTAAATGAAATTATTAAATTCATAGATACAGGATTTATAAAGACTGACTTAAGAAAACATAAAAAATCTGAATTGTCCTATATTTATAAAATAATCAAATGTATAATTAAACTCTTTTCCACAAAAAAAGTTTCAGGAACAAAAAGACATTACCAATAAATTCTAACAAAATATTTCAGAAGAAATTAGGCATATCTTATACAATTACTTCCAGAATAGAAAATGGACCATTTGGTTTTACAACACTGCCATAACTTTGATAGCAATCACTGAAAGTCACATCAAGAAAAGACATTTACAGGCAAATCTCTTCCAGGAACATCAGTTCATACGTCTTAAACAGTGTGTTAGCTAACTGAATTTGGCATGACAGAAAATAGAAAAAATAATCACAGGAATGTTGGGTTTATTTCAGCAATGCAAGGTTATTTTAACATTTGGAAATCAATGTATGTCACAATCTTGATATTCTAAAGGGAAGACATTACATCATCATTCTAATTCAAGACCCATGCATGACAAAAACTAATCAAATTAAGAAGAGGAAGACCGTTGTTAAAATGATAAGGAGAATCTTTTTTTTTTTTTTTTTCTTTTTGTAACCAGTAAGGGAATCGTAACCCTTGGCTTGGTGTCGCCTGCACCGCGCTCAGCCAGTGAGCACACCGGCCATCCCTAAATAGGATCCGAACCCGTGGCCTCAATGCTCCCAGCACCGCACTCTCCCGAGTGAGCCATAGGGTTGGCCCAGGAGAATTTTTTTTTTTTGAATCTATATTGTATTTAAAGGGAAATATTGAAAACTTCCCCCCATGAAATAGGGACTGAGTGTTATTATAACTCTTTCTAAATTATATTGAAGTTTCAGAGTACAATAACATAGTGAAAATAAGTGGCTGAAAAAGAAAGAATTCGATCTATAGTTATTCACAGAGTCCTAGTAGATAATTGTGCACATTGAAATCTAAAAAGAATATGGAGCAATTGTTGGAAATAATGTATAATTTTACCACGGCTATGGATTAGAAAGTCAATATTCAAAAAATCAATTGCATTTCTGAATAATAGCAACAATAAAAAAATTAAAATGAAAGAAATTACTTTTAAAATAGCATCAAAAATATCAAATACCTAAGAACAAATCTAACAAAAGGTGTGCCAGCTCTCTACAAAATATTAATAAGAGAAATTAAAGAAGACCCAAATTAATGTAGGAACATATTAGTAAGTTCATACTTAATATGATAAAGATTTCAATTTTCTCCAAATCAAGGTATATATTAAATTCTGTCCCCATTAGACTGCCGATAGAATTTTATGGAAAATAACAAGCTGATTTTAAATTCTATACAAAAATTCAAAGCATAAATCTCAAAGGCTCAAAATACCAAGAATTAGTGACAACCACTTTGGAAAATTCTTTGGCAATATAGACTAAAACAGAAAATAA
This sequence comes from Cynocephalus volans, assembly GCF_027409185.1. Taxonomy (NCBI): domain Eukaryota; kingdom Metazoa; phylum Chordata; class Mammalia; order Dermoptera; family Cynocephalidae; genus Cynocephalus; species Cynocephalus volans. Next base: position 107,110,426 of record NC_084461.1, read on the forward strand.
AAATATCTTATGACTCAGCAATTTTACTCTTAGGCATATACTTAAAAAGGGTTTGTGTCCCAAAAGATATATGATGACACATACAAGAATATTTTCTTAGTAAGAACAAAAACCTGGAAATAACCCAAATTATAATCAAGATTTGAATGAATAAATATCTTACAGCGATTAAAATAAACTATTTCTACACAAAACAACATGGCTGAATCTCACAATGTTGAGCAAAAGAAGCTAGATACAAAATAGTACATACTATGTTATTTCACTTCCATAAAGTTTTAAATAAGAAAAAACTAATGAACATGCTTGCTGTAAGTCAAGGTTATGGTTATCTTTAGGGCAGTGCTAAAATGAAGGCAAGAACTTCTAGGGTGTCAATTTTCTTTTGCCTGATCTGGATGGTAACAAAATGGCTATACTCACTCTTGATTTGTAAACTTTTCTAAATATATTATATACTTCAATGAAGAATTTAGTTAAAAAATATTATAATACCTTTTAAACATGTTTTTTAATTTTTAAAATCTCATTTAGAGTTGGTTCCAATTAATTTATCCATTCTTTTATTAGTTTTGCAGCAAGTATGAATTATGAGTATAATTACTCCACACCATTGTGACTATGCAGTAATCACACTCATAAGTATTGACCATAGAAATCAATTTAATTGCTTTTAAGTCACATTATGCATTGAAGAGACTATATAATATAGTCATTAAAAAGGCTGGTTCTGGAATAAGTTTACATAAATTTGCACATAACCTGATAATAATATTTACTATTTATTTAAATAGTGATATTTACTAAAAATATGATTTTGGGAAAGTTACTTAAATTCTCTGTGCAAAAGAGAGGTTCTTCTTTTCTTCATCTTTAAAATAGGAATGATAATATTCTTACATCAAATGTAGTTATTAAGCCTAAGTGACAGAATACATTTAAAGCACTGAAAGCAGTAAGGTATGCATAGCATGTATATGATAAATAATGGTGCAAGATGAAAAAAAATACAAAATTTAAGCTCTGCTCATCAATTTTTTCTAGGTGGTCCTTTTCCTACCATAATACCCCTAATAAAATGTAGCATTTCCTATAATTAAAAAATCAGCAACTATGTGTACATACACAGGTCAGTATTCACCCATGCACTTCCTTGCTCTGTAGTTGGGCAGGCTAGAAGCAGTAGCACCCCAGGAGCAAACACACATACTACCCAGATTTTGGTTTCTAATAACCCTCCAGTAAAATGTATCAGGGATTCTTGGGAAATGACTGATTCAAAGACTGAAATAGGAAATACAAAAGATAAGCTTGGAGCATCTTGGGTCAGAAAGTAAGGAAGTATTCAAGAAACTCCACAATGATGGGAGTATGCCAAAGGGACTCAGGAACCAACTGAAAGCTCCCAATGGCCAAAGCTAAAGGAATTTGAACAACAAAGTAAATAAAATAGTATTGCATTATAATGAGAAATATAAAGTAAATATCCTTGATTTCAAACTGATATAAATACATGATTTAAAAAATGAATAAATGGGAAAGACTAAAAAAACTTTCTATGCTTAAAAATTCCAAATAATTTGTATAGATACTGTGCTTCAAGAAGATGGAGCATATCTCCCCACTCCTTACAACAGGCTGTGCAGTGACTTGCTTCCAAAGAGTACAGTATGAAAAGGGGGGGGAAAGAGTAACTTTTCAGTAAAGACATATGAGAAACACCTCAGCCAGGTAATCAAGTTTAACAACAGCGACAAACCGTGTTGATAGTATGTATCCTTGATATATGATTTGATGAGAGTGGCACTTTACTTCTATGGTTTTCCTACCAAAAAACCCATAAACACAGTCTAATCATGAGAAAAATATCAGACAAATCTCAGTCTGGGGACATTCTATAAAATACCTGACCAGTACCCTTCAAAACTGTCCAGGTCATCAAAAACAAGAAATGTCCAAAAAACTGTCACAGTCAAGAGGAGACTAAGGAATAAAAATAGTGATGACTTAATGTAAGTTATACCCTGGATTCAATCCTGAATCACAAAAGGGCAATAGATAAAAATTTTAAAAATCTGAATAAAGTATGGTCTTTAGTTAATAATAATGTATCAATATTGGTTCATTAATTGTGACAAATGAATCATACTAATGTAAGATGCTAATAATAGGGGAAATGGGATGTGGGAATATCAAAATATTTCTATAAACTAAAACAATTCCAAAATAAGTTTATTTAAGAGTAAATGTGATTTAATTAGAAAACCAGTTTGACTATGTACAATTATTTTTAAAGCAAAAAATGGCAACTTATACATGTAAAAAAAACTTTTTTATATCTTTATTGGTTTTGATCAATTCTCAGTGCTTCTAAATATTTACTACTCCTTCATGGTTATCCTCTTAATACTAAACTATAGAGCTACTTCATTTTCCTTTAAAGGACTTTGATCAGTGTAATAGTGAAAAAAAATTTATGAACGTAAGGAATCACAAAGATCTGGATGTCAGTGCTAGCTCTGGCACTAGCAACAAATCTGACCTCAAGCAACTCACTAGCCTCTTGATGTCTCCATAATCCTCCTCTGTAAAGACATGACCTAAACTACATTTTGTTAAATGCCAATATTCCTAGGTATTTAAATATACTGCCTTACTCATTAGCAATGATTGATGAAATCAATATCTTACCTAGGGAATCTTCTATAGTCTATAGCAGGCATAACCAGCTATTACTAATCACTGAGAGTGAAAAAATTAGAAGAGATGTAAATGAAATTAAAAACATTATAAAATAAGTCTATTGCTTAACAAATTTGATTAAACCTCTCAGAAATTTAATAGTTGCCAAATTTTCTAAAGATTTAGTAAATAACTTGAAAATCTAGGTAGAATTTCCTTATTTATATCATTTGTTGATACACTGCTTATTTTTATATATTATAAAGCTGTAGAAATTTTAACACAATTTGCAAAGAATCTATGGCAATCTTGCTTCAGAGCTTTTAAAACCAGAGGTTTCATAAATATTGGATAATAGATACTTTTGATGAGAACCTTGACTTGAGATATACTGTGCTGTATAGTTTAGTGTTACACAAAGTAAAATTAAAATACATTTTCCTTTCAATTAGATAGGAATAACCTGACATCATAAACAATAAGATTGAAATAATGGGCAGACTATGCATTTTTGAAGTTGGCAGTCATTTTTCACTAGGCCATTTGAAATATTTCAATTCCTTAGCAATAAAGGAGGTGGGGAGAGGAAAATTCTGTCAGATTTAAATGCCAACGTTGAACATTATATTTAAAAGATCGCTCAACATTCTCCTGCCTCTGAAACCCTCCTTCCAAAAATCCTAGGAAATATATATACTTCTCTTCCATTGGCATGAATTAGACTGCCAGGCTATTTAGCTGACACCTTAGAAATGTCACAGACTTGTCACAAACAAATCAAACAAACAAAAAAACAGGAAAAATACATTTTGAATATCAGAAAGGCTAACAATGACAACAACAAGGTGTCCTGGGACAGGAGGAAGTAGTGTTAAATTAAAGATTCTTCCTGGATCTGAGTCTGAGTTAACATATCGTTATTCAAGAAAGATATAACCAGAGACGGGACATTTAAGAGACCAAAATTTTCCAAAAAGTCAAGGAGAAAAATGTGTGCAAATATGTGGTATATGATAGAAAATCCATGCCATTCCATACTGCTGGATTAAGGCTGAAATGGTAATCTTTGATATTTCTGGAAAGTAGCAGGGACAGTGCTGGTGAAAGAGTTGCTCATGTGGTTAACCATGGGAGCCAGGCTGGCTAGGAAAGAAATGAACATAAAATAGTGGACAATTTGACACTGAATCTGATAATTAATGTATCAGATTCAGGTTTTGCTGAATGTGAGGAAATAAAACAGTATCTACTTAAACAAAAGAGCAGTTTTTCTTTCTCTCATGTAAAACTAGTCTAGAAATAGACATTCCAGGGCTGATACAGCACTTCACAGAATCAGGAAATCAGTTTTCTATCTTGCCCCTCATCTTCAGCTCCTGGCTTCCTTCTCATGGCCCAGAAGGACTGCTGGAACTCTGGGTAGCACATCTGTTGTCAAGCAAACAAGTGGGGGGGAGGCAATCCCTCCCCCAACTCCCTTTAGGGAGAGTATTACACAAACTTTTCTTTACATCTTATTGACTAGAACTTAGTCATTTGGCTAAGACTAGAGGCTGGAAAATTATTTAATAGTCTTTCTTTCAGATACTCATGTTTACTATGAATCATGGGCTCTATCCATATAGTGAAGGGAGAAAGGATACTGGGGTAGGTAACTAGCATCTTCTGCCTTGGTTCTATTAGTATTTGATATTAGAGATTGAGCAGTCCCGTGTGATGACAATGTCTAGCAGTATTTGTTAAAGTGTAAAGAACATAAAAGACATTGATATTTAGGAACTTACAAGGAAATATTTGAGGTGAGGAAGTTTGATGAATTATGCACAAGGATACTAAAATCAATCAGAATCATAGTAATGAGATAGGAGGTGCTCAGTTCCCCTGGGATTGGGTTTCATGCCACTCCCCTGAGTCTCAAACCACTCCCCTGAGTCTAAAACCACTCCCCTGAGTCTAAAACCACTCCCCTAGAACTAAAGCTCCACCCTTGAGTCCTGAGCTATTATGGTGGCCTGTAGCACCTATTTTCAGCACCAGCACTTGGAGATTGAGACTGCACAGGACAGCTCACTGACCAAGCATGCTCAATAAAAAACAGTTTATCCTTTGAACAACCTTCCATTGTAGGTGCTAAAAAGCACCTAGAATATTCTAAGTGCATTCGGGGCATGTGATGGAATTTAACCAATGAACATACTCTAAAAGAGACCAATTGAGCACATGCAAAACTAGGTTACATAACTGGGAACCACCACTAAGTCGAATGTTCATTAGATATCATGAATCTGTATTAGATTACAAAACTGTAAAAGTTGATTCCTGGTAGAAGGCAGGGCTCTTGGTCACTCTCCTAGAGCAGAGATGTGTATTTCTTTCTTTTTGTATCAAACTTGCCTTTGTCAGGCTGCTATTCACTCTAGAGCCAGCCTGCACTTTGTGAGTGTGTATTTCTTATTTTTGTGTTATACTTGGTGTGGGTCCTGCTCAGTCTCTGGAGCTAGGCTGCACTTTCTCTGTGAAATCTGTATCTCTTATTTGTTACATTAAACCTGTTCTCACTTTCTACTGTGATTCTGCTCTTGAATTCATTCCTGTGGTGGAATCAAGAAGCTGGTAAGAGGATGCAGTGGGTTGAAGCTGGCAATTGGGCCTCCCCAGACCCTCTACTCTGGTATCAGTATGATTTGCAAAGAATAGGTGCTGAACCAGATCCAAAATCCTCACCGATGAATAGCTATATAGTCAGAGACTGAGATTTTTCAGAGGAAGAGTTTTTTGTAACAGGATGGGAGAATCATGTATACAGTTAATAGGCTTTTAACTTCATTCCTCCAGGTCAGGAGATGCAGAAGGTAAATGAAGCGAACTGAGCAATACTGGTGGTGAAAAGAGCATGGTCCCACAGATTTGTGGTTTAATGACAACTTGGTCATTCCCTAGTTTTGTGATTATTGGCTAGGTATAAAACCTTCTTGTTTCCTCATTTAAGTATTGGGAATGATTCCTACCTCAAAGGTATATGGTAGAGATTAAACAAAATGATACTGAAACATTGCTGAACTCATAGTAGATTGTCCAAAAATTTTATCCATATTGTTTTCTCCATTCTACTGTCCCCAATCTGTCTGTAGCAAAGTTTGTTTTTTTATTTTGGTGATTATAGTCCTTTATAGAACAATTCAGGACAGAGTACAAGAATACCATGAATTGGTAATGCATTAAATAACCTTCAATTAAGATAACTCACATCAGACTTGATTTACGATGAATCAGGAACCTCTGTTAAGTCATAAATTCACCACTTCTGTTTCTTAGTACCCTCTCTTAGGCATTAAGAGAGAAAGGGTGCTGTGAATCTCAGTGCCATTTACGAAGAATAAGTAAATATCCTCCCAGGGTGCCACTTTGCTAAAAACCTGCCATATGTCCACAACGCACTGAAGCATTAACAGCACATCTCATTTTATATCCCCACTTGACAAGCACAACTTAAAGCAAGGATGAGCTTGCACTAAGTGTGCTTGTCTAATTCCCATTACTACTAATTATGTGCACACAGCAGGAAGGCCACTTCTCCAGAATAAGGCTTCCTTTTCAAGAAAGATAGTGTGAAAATCGGTAAACTTTCAAAGGAGTGAGTGATTTTTCACATTTATTAACATCTTATATACCTATGGATATTTTATTTTGTAATCTTACCTATTATTCAGTTGTGGCCACATATCCTATATGAGCTTTCATATATTAAAATCATTTTTAATCTGTTGCCTGGCAAGACCTAGTGGCTATTTGTCTTCATCAAGAACCCTTGCCATGCTATTTTCTCAATTGCAGAGCAGAAAAATTGTCTCAAGACTAAGATGCACCAGTGAAAGAAAAAAATACATAAGAATCAAAACCTCCATATATCTTTTTATTTGAATTCTACTAAACTAGAGCATGTCATTTTAAAAAAGAGATAAGGAAATTTCTCAAGCAGTTTTTCTGGTGATTTTCTATTTTGATCTTTCTGATTATACAAAGAAATGCTTATGAAATGCTTTGGGCATAATAGCACAATATGTATTATTATAGAAAACACTATACAAACATATTTCTCTGTGCAGCTTCCCCCAGGATATCTATGATGAAAACAAAAGTTTAAATATAACAATTTTTTCAGCCTTTCACCCTGGATTACATATTTTTAAAGTGCGTAAGATTATAGGACATCAGAGAGAAAGTATATTTTGATAGGATATGAAAACATTATATTGACAAACCTGCTGAGCTTTTATATCATTGCTATAATAAACCAAATTGAAGATATTCTATTATCAAGATATGCCTGTGTTTTTAGCGAAGTCCATTTTCTTATGGAACATCCAGTGGTAAAATAAAATCTATTTCTGCACAATAACACAGATACCAAAATAAACCGAAATCCAATGCTTGGAGATACATAAAGTGTATACTTTCCTTCTTTATCCCTAAGTTGACTGAATATATCCTTTTACTTTTATTCAAGTCCCAATTAAATTCACAATCTTTGAAGATTGCTTAATGCTACTATTTCTTTTGCCAAATGATCTTTCAGCAGATTTTCTGTCTGTGGAAATTCTCCTTCAGGAGTCTTTCCATTTTTAATCTTATCATCAGAAGTGTTGAGGCACTTTTATGGAAGGAAATCCCTATGTCTGCCAAATGTTTCCTTTAAAATACATTTTTATAAAGACATGCCCTCAATCAAGTGAAGCGTGGTCATTACATTTAGTTCACAGAGAAGGTAAGTGCATGCCTCAGAGGAGAGAGCAGAGACAAGATTAAGTTCATGCATGGTAAGGAGTAGACAGCTTCTCTCTTTAACCTTATCCTATCCTCCTCAAATTACACACAATTTCATCTGTCATCTTCAAAATGGTAAAACAGCCAAGACAAAAGCACAGTCCTACTTAGCTGGTTAAGTCTTTCTACTGCCACCAACACATGGCAGTGCAGAAATCTCAATTTGAAAGCAGACTTATCATGAGTATGAATGTGACCCCAAAACTTCAATTAATTGTAGCAGTTGTATTTTTTCTTGGACATATTCAGAAGACACATTCCTATGTACCTGAGGGAGAACTCTGATCATTTGACCTCCCCGCTTTCTCCCCAAGTGAACTCCAGAAACTGCTCCAAGCTAAACCTAGGATCATTTATTCTTCTAGGAGATAGATTGAGAGATATCCTGGAAATGAAAAAATATGCACCTTTCCTCTGCTCCAAACTATTCACTCTACCCATTCTCAAAAGATCAGAATCAAGTGTATTTTCTAGGATTGCTTTAGAACTAGGCCTAGAACACTGTCCAGCAAAAATGTTCCCATCCAAAAGAGAGTCAGTTTACTGAGCAACTTCCAAAATTAAAGATAAAAAGTGGATGCTGACTAAGTGAACATGTTAATTCTATTCACACTGATAGGTAAGCAGAATTAGACTTCCAAGAATGAACAAATAAAAAGCAATTGTGGACTAGCAAAACATTCTTCATAAGTTACATAAAGTGCAAAATAATTTTTTAAGAGGCCTGGAATTGGTTCAACCTGGATGGTTATTCTAGGCAAAAGTGATATTAGTTGCCCATTCTTCTTTTCAAATGAAGTAGGGAAACACTCAGAAATTAATTAGGGTCACAAATCAAGCTTTTGGAAAGAGAATAAACAAGCAGCTGTGAGCAAAGAAGTCTCATTAAAAGGACAGCCAGATTACCTGGCTCCAGCCGGGTCCTTTGACTCACACATTGAACCAGTTGTCAAGTGGCTCCCAGGAGGGTAACCATTAAGCTGCTGGCTAAGCAGCAAGAATTACAGTATAAACAGCATTTTTCTCCATATTTCTTTTATGCCTCTTTAACAGCCCTAGAATGTTAACAGTATTGAGAAACAAGAAAAAATAAAAAGGTATTCCTTGTAAATAATTTTAAAACTGAATGTGATTTAAAGATAATTTATAATACTTTTCAAATAAGCATATTTGCAGGAAAAACTAGACTTTTTTCTTCATGTATATTAAACGAAATTTGTCACACAAATATACTCCTCATACCTATCTATTAGATGTTATTGTTTTCTTCAAAAGTAAGCATTTACTAGCTCAAATTCATAAGCCAAATTTATCTGTAGACAAAAACTGGCTCTTTTTTGTGTGTTCTGTAATTCTGACAGAGACACCAAACAACCATCCAAATTCAGTCTCAAGGTCACCTTTGTCATTCTATTCACCCTTTCTAGCCCTCCTTCCATTACTACCAGTATGTTTCTCACTCAGACTCCACTTAGGTCCAGTATCACCTCCACTGCAACTTGTTGACTGATTCCTCCCTATTAAAATTCATAATGCATGTTCCTGGGAGAGTAATCTCTGCATGTCCTGCTTTGTTTTTATCCCCTGCTCAAATGGCTTCAACAGTTCTAAAAGCTACAAGATAAAGTTCAAGTACTTTGGTAAGTATTTAAGAAAGGCATTCAAGTCCACACGCAGATCTGACTTCAGCTTCTCCCACACTCTTCCCCATTGCTCCTCTTTAAATTGTGCTATGCTCCAAACAATTAGATGGCCCGTTGGACCAGTCCTGCAAGCCCCTCCTTCTCTGGCCCTGTCTGTTGCATCTACTGCCCCAGGTGTGAGCTGCTTCTCTGTCTATGGACAGACTTCTAACTGTGCCATGAACTAATTACTTGCCAATTCCAACTTGCCTCCTTCAGATCTTTGCTCAGATTCCATCTCCTTGGGAAAGCCATTGTTGAGAGCCCAGAATAGGTCAGAACCTCTGTTTCACATTCTCCAGGAATCCATGTTTCCCCTTCATAGTGTTCACAATACATCTAATTAATTAAATATTTGTATAATTACCTGTCTAATTCTGGTTTGTCATAAGAGAAAAATACTAGTATTTATTTTTTTTCGCTGTATTCCCAACACCTGGGAATGCAACCATCATTTCCCTTCCTTCCCTTCTGTATGCAATTTTTCAATTCCTGTACTAAAGTAGTTCTCAAACAGAATGTGCACTATGGTGATGTCATGATGATGTGTGTACATGTTTATGTGCAGCTTTCTTCCTTTATTCACCTTTTTCTCCCTGACAGTACCTTGGACAAATCAGTGCAGTTAGTGTTCAGTAAATGTTTGTTTAATCTGCTTGAATGGAAAAATCATTAATTGAATGCTTTTTTTTTTCTTTACACTGAAAACCCACATGTAAAAACTGACCTTTGGCAGATTGGGATTATTAGATCTGACTTCAGATAATCAGTATAAATTTCTGTCAAAGAGAGAATAAATGAAGTTATAATTTTCTGTTATTTCATTAAAATGGAGGTCTTAAACCCTGAACTTCTCTAATTGCTTCTAAATAAATTCATTTTTTATTTATTGTGTTTACACTCTAAATAGAGTTTGTTTCTCATTTATATAGCTCAAATTCCTTTCAAAGTCTAGTAAACTTTTTTGTGTACGTGGACTACACATCTGCAAATAGAAATATGTAAATATGCCAAAAGACCCAATTTTTTCAGAAGTATGAAATATTTGCTAGATCTGTGGGTCTTGCCCTATATCAAGTCCATCCTATCAGCTTTTCTTTAGGGTTGACAATGTTCCAGCAGGTCCAGAATTTCCACAGCAGCTCCAGAATTTCTATATGGAAGTATAATAGTATGGTTGGCTATAACTTGGGAACTCATCTTTTTTTTTTAAATTGAAACATAACCAGTTATATATATTTGTGTGGTGCAGAGTTGACTATCAGTATTTGTGTACAATATGTGGTGATCAAATCAGTATTATAAGCATGTTCATTATTACAAATTTTAATAATTCTTTGTGTCCCTTACCCAATTCCTACCTAACCCTCCTACCTCTCTCCGTTTCCCACCTCTAGTAACCATAGGAGATACATCTTGAGCCTAGAATTTGACAGTTAATGTATTGTTTTTATTTAAACTCTATGTCCATTTGGAGTGGCTTGGATAGAAGTTAGTGGAGATTATGGGGAGCATACTGCCGCACTGACAACTAATGGCACCACTAGCCAGGTAAAAAAATTCTAGTATTACTGTAGTGTTAGAGGCAACTTTCCCTCTTGTTTAAGAAGCAAAAATTATATAACCATTTATTCTTCTGCAATCAACAACCTTGTAAGAGAGTAGTATATTTACTAATAAGGAACTAGGTATTCTATAACCTTGAGTCAAAGTGCTAAATACAAATTTCAAATTTCAAATAATTCTTATTAACCACACTTGTTTGAGGACCAGTCAAGTGTAAAATAAGATATATTGCAGGTAAAATCTCATAATAACTATCTTCTCTTAAAAATAATAAAAGTCTACTTTTATTTGGAGAAGTAATGCTCTCCTGATCTGGATCAGTAAATTCTACATAGTAAATCATCCTATAAAATACATGGTTTCTCTCATTCTTGTCCACCTAATAGAAAACTTTGTAAGAAAAAGGAAATTTAATCAGTGCTGTTTGCATTCACTCATGACTGCTGAACCAAATATAACTCAGGGAGAGAGAAGAGAGCTGAGCATAGCTGTAGCACATGTCCTGTCCACAGTGGTTATCTTTCTGTCCCTTCCATACTCTACCTGCCTCTACAACTGGATTGCCCAGGGCAGTGTTTCCCAATCACAGAATATGAATTCTACTCCAGATAGTTTTTTTTATTTGGTGTGTTCATTATTATAATAATCTAAAGTTTTATACATAAGCATATTCTGAATATCTGCCTTATACCTGAATGCTGCTTCATCATTTCAGCACCTGTTGCATTTGTCTTTTCTGTCCCAGTGAGACTCAATAGTTCACTTTAATTTTGAAGTAGTGACAAAAGCGCAGATGTGGACTTAATATATACATAATATTTTCAGGACTAGTGAAGGTTAGGTGGACATCATTGAACATTCTCAAAACAATGATTATGAAGCTGTTTCAATGAAGAAAAGTGAAGGACATTTTCAGTTATCCCCGAGCATATGGTGGTATGGGCATGCCAAACTTAAAGGAACCTGCCCTGTAGCAGTTGGTTTTATATTTACATTTTGAGCAATGAATTTAGTTTCAGCAAACAACATCATCTGTCACAGAAAAACAATGTTTTTAAGTGTAATTTTATGTTCTCTTTCAATTTTGTTTGCATTTTATTCAAAAGATTATTTTGGAGATTATGGAGGGTGTTAAAAATTATGGGAAATTATTCACCATCCCCAGCTACCAGTTGACAGAACCACTGTCAGGACAACAGAAATACAGTATTATCATATTATTAGATGTAAGTTTTCATATTGTTTTAAACCAAAAAACCAAAAATTAGTCATTGTTTTTCTATTCTTCTACATTCAACAATCTTATAAAAGGGAGATTACCAAAAACAAAAACAAAACCCAAACAACAACAACAAAAATTTTGTTCTAGTTCTTTCTCTGTTATTAACTAGCTTGACTACCTTAATCAAATTATTTAATTTCTCTGAACCTCAGCTGTTTTGCTTTCCCACCTGTCCATCTCTCTACTTTGAGATGGAACTTTTTTCTTTGAACATATCCGTGTTTCTCATGCCTTCATATGTTTGTATATGTTAGAAATCTTCCTGCCTCCTGTTGATTGTCTGGATAGCTTTCTATTTAGTTAGCTGACACTTACTCAATCAGCACTTCTTCCTAGAAGTCTCCCAGACTGCTCTATTGCTCCCCATCTTGGACAAGTGATAACTCTTATCACACTATATTATTGCTGCTTTTGTTGATATATTCAACTCTAGTCTTGGATTAACTCTTTGAGACTGTAGATTATATGTCTTATTCTTAATGCAGCTTTTATCACTCAACCCAGTGTCTGTGACTATTTGGAGCTCAATAAGTGAATTAATGGATGAATGAATGAATAACCAGATTCTGTTTGAATAGTGGTGTTTTTTTCATATTTATTTGAATAATGCTTAGTCTCATTAAAATACAAAATATAAATGAAGGAAAGAAATCTAGCTGCATTGCTTCCTGATAAAATAGGACTACATACAGAATTTATTGTTCTCGTGGTCCTTAGATCAGCTTAATTACAAGGCAGGTATTTATATAAGCCTGGTTATGCTATCTGCAGTCAATCCACTATTAATGTTTTCTTTTGACAACTGCAGAAGTTAACAAAAAAATTAGGATTATCACCGTCAGAGCAGTTATTATAATTGAGTTTTGAATAATGAATGAACTGTGTACAAGTGTCCAGGTGAAGAGCAGCTTATCAGGCACATTGTTTCTCTTGAGATATATATATATATATATATATATATATATATATATATATATATATATATATATATATATATATATATATATATATATTTCCACATTTCATTAGTAAATATGCTATCAAATATTACATAACAAAAGAACACAATTAGCAATATCACTGAATTTTAGCTTTAAAAAATATTTTAATAGTATTTTATTTCAAGTGTTCTTTAGTATCAGTGTAGTAATATCAAGAATATTTTATTTGAAGCCTAAAAAAAGAAACCAATTTAAAACCAAGAAGTTTTTAAATATTTGCCATTGGTTGAAATTTTGTACCATAACAAATAAACATGGCATACCATTTACAATGATGCTTGTTTCATTTTATCGTCTCTCTGTATTTCATTTTAAAATTGGAAGATAAGATGCTTCATTGTCTAAGCCTGAAATGTTTCCAAAATCTCAAATATGCATATATCTAAAAACCAAGAATGTGTTGAAAAGATATGATTTTATTTTGGGCAATGGTTATAAATGGAAGAAGAAAGAAGAACTGAAAATTTGAGAATCTAAGTTTCTTCTTTTTCATCAAAGCAGTTGGCATGATGACCACCATTCTAAAAGTTGAGTAGACTATAAATTCCCAAAAAAGCAATGCAGAACAAATAAAAGGGAGACAATACACAACCGAAAAGTTTATTTCTTAAACTCATGACAGTTTCGTTGAACCAACTGAATAATAATAAAGAAGCCACCATCTGGAAAACCCCTAAAAGGCAGCCTCTGTAAAGAAATGTTTAATTGCCATCTATTCCTTTGCTTTGTATACTGTCCATATTTGCGGTTATTCATTTTCATTGTTTTATATGTTTCTTAAAATTTATCAGAAAAATGATTGGATTTAGGAATTAAATAAATTATTCTCTAAGATTTGAGAAAGCTTAAGGCAACTATAAATTTGAGGGGAGGTATGAAGACAGCAAATTTGATTGCATATATTATGCAAAAAGAAAAGGTCAAGAATGAACGTGTAAGAATATAGTGAGTCATCACTTTACAGCAGAATTTAATTGACTAGTGCAGCTCAAAATACCACTGGGTTGTCACGGAAAGAAACTCATGACATCAACTTGAACAGAAAAAGTTCATTTTACCTCTTCTGAACAATTATTAAGGTTGTTGATAAGTTACAGAAATTACAGCATCATTATTTGGCTTTCAAAGCTCTGATCACTGTCCTCTTGGCTCCCCAGTAAAAGAGCTTGTTTACATGATAATTGAATGCTTGAATGCTTTAGACCCATTACTAATGAATTTTTTTCAATATAGTAATGATAAACATAACTAGAAATCCTTCATTAACTACATGTACAAATTTTATACATTCTTGAATTATGTAATCAGTTTTAGTTTACTTCGATTTCACTATTATTTTTCATATTATCATATTAAATAATATGAAATAGCTGCTGTTTATGGCATGCTTACTCTGTTCCCAGCACTATGTCAAGAACTTTATGGAAATTATTTCATTTAATACATACAATACTCAAATCAAGTAGGTGCTATTATTATCTTTATTTTATAGTTGAGAAAACTGAAGCTTAGAAAGGACTTCTTGACCTGTTTAATAGCAGAAACTGAACCCTTTCCAGATTCTCATTCCTGAATCCACGTTTTTAGCCACAAAATTATACTGCTTGAATTAAGAATACAATTGTACTATTCAAAATCTGATTTTAATGACTACTGTTGTTCATAAAATTTTTCATGTTACCTCAAGTTAGACTAAAAACAGGAATATGAAATTCCCGAAATGCAGAAAGAAGACACTTGCTTTATTGAGCAAAACTGCTCTTAACTCTTAAACCTTGAACTTGAATTGTGCTGACTCTTCAGAGTATTACCATTAGTAATTAATACCAGGTTCATAAACATCTGTATCAAACATGAGACCATATGTTTCTATTAAACTCAGGTTATTGTATAGACATAGAATACTTTAATAAACAGATGTTTACAATAATTGCAAAACATTGATTCTTAAATTATAGACATGTAATTTAGGGCAGAACAGAGAATATCATATTCATATGATCAAATCTCAGCAAAAGGTTTAACAAGTTTTAAACATTACATGGTTCAGCATAGTATTCTCTATGTTTGATGATATCTAATACATTCTAAATCTCTTAAATCATATACAGCACTTCCCTTGGGCTTCTCGGGATTTTCTAATTTGCAGATTTTTTAGATTGCTTCCACCAAAAGCATTTTCCATTATCCTCCTGAAGACTTTTGAATTATATCTAGTGGCATGTTTAGAATTTATGAGACAATATAACACTGGTTGTTTGTACAGTATCCCATTAACTCACTTCTTCCCACATTCTCAGAAATGGAAAATTAAGGAACCTCCATACCATTTTCCATAAAGGCTGCACCATTTTGCAGCCCCACCAACAGTGTATGAGAGTTCCTTTTTCTCCACAACCTCTCCAGCACTTATCATTCTCAGTCTTTTGGATATTAGCCATCCCTAACTGAAGTGAGTGGTATCTCGAAGTGGTCTTGATTTGCGTTTCCCAGATGCTGAGTGAAGTTAAGCTTTTTTTCATGTGTCTGTTGGCCATTCGTATATCTTCCTTTGAGAAATACCTATTCAGCTCTTTTGCCCATTTTTTTAATTGGGTTATTTGCTTTTTTGCTGTAAAGTTGTTTGAGTTCCTTGTATATTCTGGATATTAATCCTTTGTCAGATGTATATTTTGCAAATATTTACAGATAGATCTACCATATGACCCAGCTATTCCACTGTTGGGAATATACCCAGAGGAATGGAAATCATCGTGCTGAAGGGATACCTGTAGTCCAATGTTTACTGCAGCTCTATTAACAATAGCCAAGAATTGGAACCAGCCCAAATGTCCATCATCAGATGAGTGGATAAGGAAACTGTGGTATATCTACACAATGGAATACTACTCTGCTATAAAAAAGAATGAAATACTACCATTCACAGCAACATGGATGGACTTAGAGAAAATTATGGTAAGTGAAACAAGTCAGGCATAGAAAGAGAAATACCACATGTTCTCACTAATTTGTGGGAACTAAAAATAAATAAATAAATAAATAAACACAAAAACAAATAAAAGGGGGGGTAAGAAGACACAACAATCACAAAAATTCCTTGAACAATTTAAGTTAAGTGAACAGATATGACATGTGGGGAAGGGTAGGGTGTGGAAAGGAACAGGTAAAGGGGCATGAAAATCAACTACAATGTATATTGGGAAGTAAAATAAAATTTTTTAAAAAGAAATGGAAAATTAAGAAGTGCCATGAAAATCCAGTTTTCATGAAAACCCTGTCATGGTCTCTTGTTTACTTGTTAATATCCTAGATGGCCTTTTTTCCTATTTTGAGGAACTTCATCTCCTTTTTTCTGATTCTTATTTCCGCCCATAAAAAGATAAATATGCCCCTACTCTTAGCAGGCAATATTTTATGTTCAGAATTTCCACAGAAATGATATACATTTAAATACGTGGGTTCATTTTCATTGGTCTAGACCTCAGTATCTTAATTTACATTTTAATTGAAAATATCAGGTTTTTAAAACAGAATTTTAATTTAAGTGGTTTATCTATATTTGTCTAGGACTTCCACACTCTGATAACTAAGATTTTAACCCATGATCCTCTTTCCAGGTTTTCGTAGACTCCCCTTCCCCCTCCATTGCCCAACACTGAGACTGTAGACCTTTACAGCAATGTACTCAAAGGTTACAGAGGTGAGTATATCAACAACCTCACTCCCTTGTTACACAATAGTAGATAATATAACACTGTTGTTCCCAAAATGTGGTACAGTAGTTCCAAGATCCCCAGTGAATGCCTGAAACTGCAGACAGTATCAAACCCTATATATACTATATTTTTTCCTATGCATACATTCCTATGATAAATTTTAATTTAAAAATTGGGCACAGTAACAGATTAACAGCAATAACTAATAATAAAATAGAACAATTATAACAACATACTACAATAAAAGTTAAGAAGTGAATATGGTTTCTTTCTCTCAAAATATCTTTCCATACTGTACTCCTTATTCTCAGATCACTGCTGACGGTGGGTAACCAAAACCACTGAAAGTAAAACAGTGGTTGAGGGGGACTACTGTATACTTAACATTAAGAGTACTTGATATGTTTTAGCTGGTACACAGATAAACGTTTTTAATTTTAATGGTAACGTGTTTATTACATATGTACCAAAACATATTACTAGTACAGCAAAACTGTGATACTATTGTTTGGACAAGGCTGAAACAGTATTTAGGTTTTATGGTGCTTTTTTCAAGAGAATCATTTTAAGAAAAAATATTAAGTAAATATTAGGAAGGTTAGTGTATGGATAAGGCAAAACATGAAAATTCTACAAGAATTACTGCTGTTTAAAAAACAGTAATGCAATCATAACTGTAAAATAATTGGGAGTTGACTGTAGTCTCAAAAGAAGCATCGAAATTAGGCCAACCTAAATTACCATAACTAGTACATAGTTGTTATTGAAGTAAAAAAAAAAAGAGTAATTTGTTCCATATTAAATAACATCTTCAGACATATCTCAAAGCTAATATTTTATTAAATATGACATTGTAAACACTAACTTTCACAAACCAAGCCAAGAAGTAAAATGTGCTACGTTTTAAATAATGTATAATATTTACAGATTTTTCTCCCACTTAAATATGTGCTTTACTCTGTAAGGACGATAAATATCAATGGCCTGAAAAGATTTGTAAGTGCTTCTTATAAGACTTTTTAGACATTTATTTTGAGCCAGAAACATTAATAACCATGTAAAATAAAACAAAACTGAGAGTACATAGATTCTATTCCTAATGCTGCATTGTAATAATCACGTGAGGAAAAGCAGGTTTCATTTAACAGCGCAAAGGAGAGAACATGGTAGAAGTTCTGGTAGATTAGGTGAAGTTTTGAGCTTTTTCTACTCTTAGCTCCCCCAAATTGTGTGAATTTTATGGCTTTTTTATTTACTGGGGGGAAATGAAAGCACTTCTTCAAATAAAAGGTGAGTTCTTTCTTTTTCATTTTTTTATAATTTATTTTTTAATTGACATATTAACATATTTATGGGGTACAGAGTTATATTTCAATACATGTCTACAATGTGTGATGATCAAATCAGGGTGGTTAGCATATTCATCATCCCCAAATTTATAATTTCTTTGTGAAGAGAACATTTGAGCACCTCTCTTCTAGCCACTTGAGAACACACAATAAATTATTGTTAGTAATAGATGCCTAGCATTGCTATATGCCACTAGAACTTATTTTTCCTATCTAGTGGAACATAGGCTTCCACTTTGACCTATTATTTTCAGGAAAAATAAAATGCCAAGTTATAAATACACTAATATAAATATAAATTAGATTACACTACTGTATTCTAAACACAAATTGTTCAATATCAAAGGTCAATAGTATCATAATCCAGAAGCAAATGACACATACATGATTCTGTGCTTAAAAGTTATATAATTTATTGTATATGAATGATATCTCAATAAACAAAATTCAGTGGGAAAAACACAGGAAGGCCTACATGATAAAACTCATAAAAGAATTACAGAATTAGTCAACTCCTGGTAATGGTAATTAGTCAATTCCTGGTAAAGGTGAGTTTAAATGGTGAAAATTATTTCAATGGAAGTAATCCAAGGATTTCAAATTATACTTTTAAAACCCTTGTCATAAAAATTGTGACAGACAGTAGCTGCGGGGCAAATTAGAGAGCTGAGCCTCAGGCACTGTAGCCTGCTTCTAAGAAATCACATGCCTGTCCAGAGAGACTAAAATGTGTACAGCTTCAGCACAGCAAAGGGACTGGCAAAGTCGCTAAGCATCATTGTTAGAGGTACACAGCACACACGTACAGCAGTCACAACCAGAAATCCGTATTTTGATCTTCCTCTCCACTATCCATCCACAGGAGGGGGAAGGGAGGAGGAAAGAAGATAAAAATTCTGTCTGCCTTCAATTTATGAAAGTAGGATTTGGATTGAGTACTCATTCTTACCACTCTGATATTTTATTTGTAAGTATTTATTCCTCTTTTTTTGTGTGTGTGTGTGTGACCGGTAAGGGGATCGTAACCCTTGGCTTGGTGTCGTCGGCACCGCGCTCAGCCAGTGAGCGCACCGGCCATCCCTATATAGGATCCGAACCCGTGGCCTCGGCACTCCCCCGAGTGAGCCACGGGTTCAGCCCTTATTCCTCTTTCTAACATGGTTCTTTCAATCCACCTTTTTCTCCCTTTTCTTTTTCTTTTTTCTTTTTTTAGTTTATTTCTGACTAAATTCAGTTATTTAACTTCAAGAAACATAAGGACCTTTAATGGCTTAACTTTGTTAATTCTTTGTCAATTTATGTTATTTTTGTCCAGTATTTTGGTTGCATCTATTACTTAAACCCAACAAATTATACATTATTTTATTACTTTGTAAGGTTGTTGCTAATTTCGATGTACCTATGTATTTTCTGATATCTCTGCTCATCATTTCTTTTCTTTATTTCTGGCCTCTGTAGATCACTTTCTTTTGCACCAGGCCAGTGAAGGATTTTTAAGCATTTTTTATATTTAGTCAAGCAGTTTTAGTTGTTTTAATCTGGAGGGTCTTCGAAAGTAATTAGTGTGTTATTTTACCCAAAATTAAGTTTCTTTCTTTACTTTCCCTTCATCATTCAGATAAATTTTACTTGAAAACCATATGATAATTTTTAATATACTCTTGGTTCAATTAGCTAATATATTATTGAAGACTTTTGTATCTCAGTTCAGAAATGAAATAAGCCTGTAATTTGTATAACCATACCTAGTTTTGCTACCAAATTTTATTGGCCTCATAATATATTGTTCTCTTGTCCTTCACCGAGCTTATTATTTGATTGAGCCGTGAGAAACATGCAAACCTAAAATATGAAGCTAAGGGAGGGATAGACAGAAACTTCAAGAGGTACGGCAGTTGAAATGGTGCTGTGACACAGAAATGAGCCAATATTTGCAAAAAGAAATTCTACTGCTGCCCCCAATTTAATGTTCTTGCATTATAAAATGTGGTCTGTCTTATATGTTAGCATTTTAGGAATATTAAAAACTCAATTATACATTTGTCTGAAGCATGTACTCTTGAACAAAATAGGAAAAATTATTGAACTTTGTATTTGACTACGTTTATCTGAATGGAAATACAAATTTGGTAAAATAGATACTACACAGTGTGATATTTCTACTTTTAAAGATATATAAAACTAGCTCTTAGAAGAGTTCTAAAATTTCCAGCTGATACTGACAAAGGCATGATTTACCACAATATTCTTTTTTCCTTTGTCTGACACAGCATCTGGTACATGGCAGTTACCACTCATTCATATACTTTTACTGTGATAGCGTCGCTCCCTTTTTTTTTCTAGATTTAGGATTTTGGCCAAGAAACTATTGTATTAGTCCTACCATTACAATATTCTGGACATACTAGTACTTGCCCAATCAATCAAAAAGGATTAAATGAGAATACAATGGGTGCTTAGTTTTAAGTTCTCTATATATTAAATAAATTTAAAATATATTTTCTTCTTGTATGGAACAGATATGTGATCATAGAATTACATAATTAATTTTATGGAAAGCAAAAGTAAAACCACAGAAAATACGTAGCTGCTGAAATAGTAAATAGAAAACTCATACTCATTTAGAAAAGACTCCCAGGAAACATCTGGTAAATTTAACTCTGATTTTCTTTCCCAGGTAAATTTTTTTAGATAACTGGAAAGTAAAACAACTCAGGTAGAAACAGATCAAAACATTAAATATATTACATTTATATATATATACATATATATATATATACACACACACACACATACATACATACATATATATATATATATATATATCATACAGGAGTTCTTAAGAAAGTAGAACTGATGGTAAGGGAAACAGAAGAAAAAAATTATGAATTAATTGTATGCCTAAATACCTCACCTTGACTAATAATAATGTTATACATTTAAGAACTATGGATGAATCTCGCTATTCTTTAGTTGGCTTGATGTAATTGTCCCTAAATAAAACAGACTCTTAAAGCCAATCTCTTTTTGGAGTTAGATATAAGCATTCTCTGTCCCAGTCAAGGAAAATATCAAGCACTTAAATAAGTAACATTGAAAATTATTATTGACTATATCTGATCACACAATGTAAGCACCAAGATTTAATAAACTAAATTGTCATTTTTCTTTTTTTTTTATTTACAAGTGAAAGCATGGATCAAAAGTAATACCACTGTCCATGATTGTGTGCCCCAAAAGTCAGATATCAGATGTTCTAAATATACTTTAATTAATTATAACTAATATTCCATAATTATCATCTTCTGTCCTGTAAGTACTGAAAAGATCCAGAATTAAGCAACCTTCGACAACCCATATGTATGTGTGTTGAAATTCTTTTGGCACAGTAGAATGTGATAATTAAGAGTAAGGCTTGAGCCACACTGTCTCTACTTAAATAGTAGCTCCAGCATTTTCTCAGTGTTGGACAAGTTTTGGTAAATTACTTAAGCTCACTGTGCTTCAGTTTCTGAAACTATTGAGAAACTTTTTTTTAAAAAAAAAGGATAATAATGGCACCTCCCTTAAAGTGTCATTTTGAAGGTAAAATAAATGAAAACATATCAAGTGTTTAGAACGATGTTTGGTACTTAGTAAACGAACGTTGTTGTTTCATCACCTTGTGATAACTATTATTCATTATTATTAATAGTTATTTAATACTATTATCATCCTTAATCCTTAACTTTTCTCCCTTTTTGTCCTTCCTGCTTGACAGAAATGTTAACAATATGAGGTTGTTATTGCTGTGGTTTAATCAGACAACCTGCTGATTCTAAAATAATTTATTCTTTCTAACTCTCTTCTACCCCTGGAGCCTACATCAAATTAAAGTCCCTTCATTTTTGAAAGTGAGAAAGATACGCATAATGAATAAATAAAGCATGTAGTTAATCTTTCACAAATGACCTTTAGCAGAAAAGGATTGTCAAATTATAATCTAGGCAATTCATCACTGCCCTTTATTTTCTGAAAAAGTAGAGAGATGTCCTTGATCCAGAGAGCTTCCCAGGACATATTTGATTAGTTCCTAAGGACACATATGAATTGTCAAGGAAATATTACTACTAGACATTTTAGTACCTTAATGAGATCCTTTTATTCTCTCTTCCTCTGCTTTATTACTTTTTCCTTATGGACCCTAACTGCTTATTACTTTGGCAACAATAGATGATGTTACTGATGTAACTACAAAATCTCTACTCTGAAATTCAAGTTTTTTAGCTGGTAATAAAATCATCAAAAACTGGCTGTAACAAAGATGTTCAATCTTTTCCCTCACTTCCATGCTCTAAGGACTCCGAGTCCCAACCAGGGACTTGAATTTAGAATTATGAGGGGAAAAAAAGAGAATGCACTTAGGAACCATATGGACTGAATTAAGTTGCCTATATAGCTGCTTTAGAAGTTAAATAAAATATAGAAAGATAGTGCCTAGCACAGTGCTTGGTAAAAAGTACTCAATTCCCATTAATTTCTGTTCCCTGTCTCTTCCCTTTTGAAATCTTACTTTTGTGCCTTTGTTTGTCCTCTATGTCTTCTGTTTCCTACAACTGTCGAAAATCTCATCTGTCCTTCTTAGCCTGCTCACATGTCACCTTCTTAACTCAGCCTATTTATACCACTATTAAAGAATTTTAATTCTTTAGTTCTTTGAGAGTAGTGACAGAGTCTCCTGTCAAAATTTCTCAAAAAGTGGCTTGCCCACAGTGGAATGAACACTTTAAAACTGGAATGGTAAGTTTGGGTGTGAGGTCAGGGGTGCTGACATTCATAAAAATCCAACTTGTGCTGGGTATAAATAAAATAGACTATAAAAAGCAAACCAAGATTCTAATATCAGAGAGGTCAAGTACGTAATAAAAGCACAAACTTTTGAGTACATGCTGGGAGTCTCAACTTGAACCTGTAACTTTTGAAAGCAAAACCAGTGCAGGGAATTGATCTTGGTTCGTATGCTGTAATTCTGCTTTTTCTCCATAATCTTTCTATTGTTATGCAACTATTTAGACTGGTAAATATTATTTATGCTTACCAAACTCCTGCTAGAATGACCTTCTGTCATTTAGAGCTCCATATTCACATAATTATGGTGGCCATACATCCCAGTTTGGCTAGGACACTCCCAATATACAATATAAACAGCCCCATACTTTGTTACAGGCAAACTGCAATGCAGGACTCAGAATGTTATTACATTCTCCTCATAAAATATCCTCACACCAGAGTATTATTAATTTTTACTAAATATTTTTGCTTTTTTGTCTTCACTTTTCGACTTAATATTTATTGCAAAAGTAATAAAGGAAGACAAACCACTGCAATTTTTTTTAATTTACAGCTAAGACTTCTACTTTTGTCTTAGGGAATAGATTACTGATATCTTATCTATAATGTTTAATTTGAACATTACTCACAATCTTAGTTTCCTCCCATGTTCCAGAGATAATCATTACTGTTAGTTTGACATGAGACCCTCTAGATAACTTTTATGTATTATATTCAACTACATATGTATGTAGCAGTATAAAGAGAGTATTGTTTTTCAGTTGGGGAGAGTGTTTACATAAATAGCATCATACTGTTGAACAAGTTCTTCAACTTCCTTTTCCCATTCAACATTTTCTGAGCAGTTATTGCTGAGACAAAGAAAAGTGATTAATTTTTGCATGCTGACTTATATCTTTTATCTTGATGAACTCTCCAATACATAGTAACAGTTCCCTAATCTATGCATTTTAATTAATTCCTGGGTAATTTTGGTCATTTATATGATCTAAGAAATTTGTCACTTCCTCCTTGTTTTACAATTTATTTCTATAAAGTTTTTAATCACCTTTATATCTATACTGCCTGAAGTTATTTCTGCTTTCTGCTTTCTTCTTGATATTTACCAAAGTTTCTTTTAATTGTTATTTTCAAAGAAATAATATTGAATTTACTGATAAAATCTTCTGGGACTTTTGCTTATTTGTATTTTTAAATATTTCTGCTTATTTTATTGATTTCAATAATTAATTCCTTCCAGGTTGTTTGGAGGTATATATTTTTTTGCTTTTATTTTTAGTCTCTTGAACTAAAGTTTATTTCAGTTGTTTTTAATACTTCTTGTTTTATAATATATTAAAGTTATAAATATTTGAGTGTACTGTTTTAACCAAAACTACAAGTTTTAATATGTGATGCACATATTGTTGTTCAACTATGAGCAGTTTATAATTAGTATTTGTATTTCCTCTTGAACACAAAAGTTAATTAGTGGTATATTTTTACTTTCCAGTTATGTGCATTTCTTTTTACTACTGTAATCTAATTATATTGTGATCTGGAAATATGACCTCCAGGAAAACAATATTTACTATTTGTTAAGATTTACTTCAAGGTCTAAACATTTTTGAATTTTGAAAAGTATTTTTGTGTGTTTGAAAGAAATGTGCATATTTGGAGAATCAAAATTTTATACAATTCTATTAGATCAAATCTAGTATTTGAAGTTGTGATTTTTAATATTTTACCTATTTTAATCTAATCTGTTCTTTCTGAATGATGGTTATTAAAATTACCAACTATGATTATAGATTTTATATTTCTCAGAGTGTCTAACAGATTCTAAGCAAAAGTGTCAAGTGCATAAAGATTCCAATACTCCTCCATGTTCTGCTTATTATGTGTTGCAATGAACATACATGTAATGTCTTATAATAAGCATTTACCTGGATTTAAGGGTTTTTACCTTAATCTGAGTTGCTATCTCTTTCAACAGGTGCATTTAACATATAAACACATACTGTGATTACTGATAAATTTGTATTTATTTTTGCTATTTTATTTTATATTTCTACTTTTACTATGCTTTCTCTTTGAAAGACCTATTTTTTTATTTTTCTTTCTTTTTTTTAATATTTGGCTTGTGCTTTTTTTATCCCTCTTAGTTTTAAATTCTTCTACTTCTATCGTACTTATATTCTTCTAGTCATTATTAGTAAATTTTTATTGCTTGTGCTTTTTCTAACATCTACAGTTAATCAATATGACTGCTCTCTAACAAGACAAGAATTTTTTTCCATGAACTTTTTTTTTTGAAATATAATTGATTAAACATATTTGTGGGGTACAGAGTTGAATATCTGTGCCTGTGTAAAATGTGTGATGATCAAATCAGGATAATTAGCATGTTCATCATTACAAAATGTAACCATTCCTTGTGTCCATTAACAGATTTCCCCCTCCCCCTTTCCCTCCTCTAGTCACCACAGGGCTGGCCGGTTGCTCAATTGGTTAGAGTGTGGTGTTGATAACACCGAGGTCAAGGGTAAGGGTCTAAGGGTTCAGATCCTTGTACTGGCCAGCTGCCAAAAAACAAACAAACAAACAAACAAAAAATTAAACCATAAGAGAGAAAGAAAGAAGAAAGAGAAAAGGAGAGAAAGAGAGATAAGGATAAAAACAGCGAAAGAAAGAAAAAGAGAACAAAATAATATGCTGAACTTTAAGAAGGAGAGAAAAGACAAGAACACTAATATGCTGGTATTTCAGTCTTGTTCTTTCTCTGTCCTCCCTCCTGCCCCTCATCCTTCTATGTTGCTATAGTTCAGAATTTTCATTTCAGATTGTTTTTAAGCATTTTAAATATTCTATAGCTAGAGTTAGCAATACATTTTCTAATTTATTTGCTCTTTATTGATTTTTTAATTCCACTGTCACCTCATTTGTTTTCCTTTTGCCGAAGTAAATAATTGTTTGTGAGGTTGCTTTATCTTTAAAATCAAGTAATTTTAAGTTTTTGCTGTAATAATTTATAAAATACAAAAAGTAAATGTGTTTGCATCTTACTTTAGAAGATTATCATCTATTTTTACTTATAGCACTTACCATTATAAATACAACTTTATAGACTATATTTAATTCCATACTTTAGAAACTAGCCATTTTCTACAACTGCCACTCATTGAACAATTAGTAAATTTTAATACATCCTCATTTTCTTCTCTATCAATTTAAGCTGGTTATATAATAATTCTTATCTCTTTGAGTGTTTATTCTCAGAGATTTTGAAGTAATACTTTATCATGTATAACTTTGCCTATCAGTTTAGAAGTTAGACATCAACTGTTAATTAAAAGTGGAAGTTGGTCGGCCTATCTCACAGTCTGCCTACAATCCTATTCCATATCCACATGCTGATCATTTTTAACATTCTTCCTACATTATCACAGTCTATAACAACGTTCCCTTTTATAACCATAATTCCCACAGCTGTTTTAGCTTAGTTCTTCTTTTAACTAACTTTAATGCTCACTGTTATTGCTTAAACCACTGTTTTTCTATTTATTTCCTGATCAGCCGAGTTGATCCTCTAGTGTCAAGTTTTTCAACCTAGCACTATGGACACTTCTCTTCCACTCTGCCATCCTAACAGCCTGCTTCTTGTGGAAACGGCATGTGTAAGTTTTTCTTGCCTCAGCCCTTTCCCTAGCACTATATTGGAAGCATTTGCTGGCTCACTCACAATATTGTTGCTCCAAGAAAAGTGTCATAGTTTTTCCCCTCAGTGTGTATAAGAAAGAAGCCTTCTGCATACTTTGCCCACGTTTTACAGACTCATGTTTGGCCTGTTGCTTTACTCTGGTTCCGTTTTCATAGTTATTATCTGATTTCTTTCATGTTTCAATTCTGAGTTACAGAAGTTTCCTAGTTTCCTCAAAGATGAACTTTCCATTACTGTTTATCATTCTCCTTCTTATTTTTCAGTTTGTTTCAGAGAGGAGAAGGAACAAATAAATATACACACAACCAGCTCAAACCAAAAGACCTTAAGTAATATTTGACATTTCCTGATGGGTGGCATTAATCTATTACATTTTGTACAATATACTATGAGAAAAAATTAATTCTATGTAGAAAAAGTATGGGTACAGGGCCAGCCCTGTGGCTCACTCAGAAGAGTGCTGCACTGGTAGCGCCAAGGCCACAGGTTCGGATCCTATATAGGGATGGCCGGTGCACTCACTGGCTGAGCGTGGTGCAGCCAACACCATGCCAAGGGTTGCAATCCCCTTACCGGTCAGAAAAAAAAAAAAAAGAAAAAGTATAGGTACAGATATAGTTAGTTATATAGATACCTTTATTGCTTGCACAGCTTTTGGTTTATTTTAAATTTTCATTTTGACTTTTAAGAGTTCTAATTAAAATTGCTCTAAACATTTTCTTAAAGAACTATAGAATGCTCTTTTGTGAAGTTATAGATGTTAAGGCATCTATTGTATATTGCAAGTGATCATGAATTCAAATGGAACTTACTTAGAGATAAGAAGTACGTACACTACTTAAACACTGCCCTGCTTTTCATTTCAAAGTTTGTCGGGGTCTTTTTCTTTAATTGTGCTTTCTGAAATAGTCTGTATTATCAACCTAATGGTATTTAATTGTATGACAGATAAATTCTACATTTTACATAGCAGGGCCTTCTATGGGACAAAGGGGCCTAAGGATGTGACTGGAATAACTACGTTGGAGTAATGACTAAAATAAGAACACAAAAACCATGTACATGAATTATATGCAGGAAATAAATTATCCTGGAGCCAAAAATAATTTTCAGAAAGAAATATACGATGGATATCAGTGTAAAAATAATAATCCTCAAAAAAATAGTACAATTATATAGAACATTTCTTCGGCACTGAAAGGGTAACAGCTATGTTATGAGAAGGGTTGGATTTTAAAATAGCAACGTGTGGGGAAGATTTCAAAAATAGCTAACATGGTAAGGTTAACAATTGTGACATGTGGGAGTGGGGCAGATAAAGAAATTAAAATCTCTTCAAGTATCCATTGCAACCATTGAAATGATTCATTATCTTTATCATTTGTGAGTTTACAAGAGTAATGCATGCAGTTGTGAAATACTTAAGCATAACAGAACTATATAACAGAAAGATAAAGTCTCCCGTGAACCGAGCCCAAAGTAAGAAAACAAATCAGATTTTTAAAAGCATACTGGCACACTGTTAAGAGTGTTTTGTGTATGTTTTTGTATGTTTTGTTTGTTTTTAGTTATTTATTAGCATTTAATATTTTGGGGTTCCTTTTAACAAAAAGATAGGTATAAATACGTCATAATTTTTTTAACTTTTCCCTTATTGGGCAAAAATTTTCTTGTTTCCAATTTTTCACAATTTTTTTCTAGTTTTTACAAGGGTAAAGTACAATGAGTAATCTTGAATATGTATGTTTATATACACATACATAGTTTTAAACTGCACCTATAGCTCTAGAAATAAAATTGCTGAAACAAGAGATATGAACATTTAAAGGTTTAATACATATCACTAAATTTATCTAAAAATTATTAGGATTCTAGAGTATTACACACCCACCAAGAGCACTGGCCCTCTGCCCAAATTGTCACCGATGCCAGGTAAGACAATAAATTTTTTTTATGTTGATTTTAAGTGTTGTTAAACATCCTAGTGGAAACACTCCTTCCTCTTTCCCCAGACAGCAAAAGGGAAAGAATTGTACTAGAAATAACAATGCTGACAAGAGAGAAGATACACATGTAATTGTAAATCCTGACTAAGGAAACAGTTCAGACTCTCACAGGAGAAGGACTATAATGGGAATAGTAGTGCACATAATAATGAAAATAACCTTCTAAAATATATAAATTCTTTGTAATTTTTCTCCAGCTTGTCTAAAGAAGAACTTTTCCTCACTTTAGAGAAAAATTGTGATCAACCAGAAAATAATTACTTCCAACTCAAATATTAGTCTTATTAAAGATATAATAACAAATTATCTAAAGTCAGTGATAGTAAAAGTTTAAGGATGTTTTTGAGTATAGAGTAAGTTTTTATCTATCTTTCTTAAAGTCAGAACCCACTGACTGCTGTATGTTAATTTTACCAGTTTAAGCTTTGCTATTTTCTCTTACAAAATAGTCACATTGTATATGATATCATGATTGAAGTAAGGACTCTAGTGATGTATTTTCCATTATTTCATGGAAAGAAGTAATTAAGTAGTAATAAAATTATAGTCAACTTACGAAATTAAATTGAAAACCGCCACTTACCTGAGTCCTTCAAGCACTCAAATCAATATGTGTTTTTAATGGTAACACTTACATGCTTACTGAGAGAGCTTAATTAAGAAATACAGTGATGAAATTACTAAAGGTACTAAAGGAAGCCGTCTGGACATTTAGTGCCTCAACCCATAGACTATCTGTATTCACTTTATGTCTTTAAAATGCATTTAAGAACAAATTGGAGAGACAATATAGCAATACCAGATGTACTTTGCAAGCTGATTATGAAGCAGATGGTTTTATGATCACATTTGTATTTTAAAAGGTGTTATTCTATTATATAAGGTTCACATTTATGACGTGCTTCTTGTGTAGCATAGTGTATGGTGTCATTCATTAGAGCATCTTACCAGTTTCTCTTTCCTTGCATCTGTTCAGTAAGTATGCTGGCTGATTCTCTTAGCAAGAGGGATAAATTATCCAACTCCATTGTTGGGAGGATAGTATATAACACAGTCCTAATTTTCTTATTAACATGATGATGTCAGTATGACTTATACCATAGGTAACTCCGGAAAATCAACACAGATGTCTAAAAGCCAAGTCGGGTGGTGTCTAGTTTATTAATATCTGGCCCATGTAACCTAACAAGATTTGATGTGAACATTTTATTACTTAGTGATGTCTTTCTGCTATATACAATACACTTTTGTTTAAACTCAAAGGTACACACTCTGGAAGCTATTCCGTAATAAGAGACTATAACTACAATTATTCTTGGCATACTAAACTAATAAAAACATTAACCTTTATTAAACTATAATAGAAAATAAATGTGATTACAGAGATATAGGCATGCCCTTCTGAAGAGAGCAATAAAACATTAGGCCTTTTGCTCGTGCAGTCAATTTCTATTTTTTCACTTCTTTAGGAAGTAGTGAAGTGTAAGAAAAGTGTTTAAGAAAAAGCCTGCCCTGTCTATAAACTCAGTCTAAGTCTTGACATTCTGGCACTGTTCCCTGCCTGATTTGTAGTAATATCCTATTTGAGTCCAATGAGAATGATCCTATTATCTGAACAGACCAGATTAATGCTACTGTGAGAAAATACCCTCTTTCATTCAATTACCATTTATTTAACACCCATTAAATATTCCTAGGCTAGCCACTGGAGTTACAGATAGAAGGGAATCATTGCACATGCCTTCAAGGAAATCATAGTCCAGTGGTATAGTAGACATGCAAATAATTACATACAATAGTATATAAGTATATACAATATATAATACATTCCAGAGAGAATTACAGATTACATGTGTGAGGGTACTTCAAAAAGTTCATGGTTCATGGAAAAGTAGAATTAAAACATAATATGAATCTTTCAATGAACTTTTAAAAATACCCTTGTCTATTATATATATATAATTATACAAATGATATGTAATAATTATGGTGCA
This sequence comes from Cynocephalus volans, assembly GCF_027409185.1. Lineage (NCBI taxonomy): Eukaryota > Metazoa > Chordata > Mammalia > Dermoptera > Cynocephalidae > Cynocephalus > Cynocephalus volans. The sequence continues at coordinate 107,141,058 of NC_084461.1, forward strand.
ATATTTTTTTAAATATGCAACAAATAATTACATATATCATAGAGAATTACTATTACTGTAAACAAATATTAAACTGTAGCTAATATTCATTCTGAGGTATTAAAGGGGTAGTTTACTGACATATGCAATTTTACTTTAAAATGTACCTAACATAAGATGGATTAATCATGGAGAGAGAGGAGGATGGATAGATGATAGATGATGCTGTAAAGCAAATATAGTAAAATGTTAATGGTAGAATCCAAGGTGGGTATACAAGCGTGTACTGTAAACTGTTTTCAACTTTTCTGCACGAATGTTTGAAAACTTTATAATGAAATTCTGAAATGGAAAAGAAAGTGGAGTGCCTAAGAGTTCTTGGTTGCTTGAGGTAAAAAAAAAAAAAAAAAAAAAAAAAAAAATTAGGGAAATGGAGGAAAGCCAAGGAACTGAGAAACAAGGGCAGGGAAATAATAAGTTCATTTACCTGAATCTACATAAATATTGAAATTATCAAATTTTGTATTTGTCATACTGGAGAGAGTAATAGTGAGCAGTACCTACAAATTCAAGAAATGAGAGAGATTGACTTGGGTGTGGCTAACAGAAGGCAAGGAGAGGGCTTTCCAAGTAGTGGGAACAGCTTGCGCATATGTTCAGAGACTTTTGACAGTAAGGTATTCTAGGGATTATAAGTAGTTGAGCGTTTCTGGTACCTGAAATGCAAGGGTTGGAAAAGATGATGCAACAGACAGGCAAGGTGGTAAAATCGCGTATGTTGTGGTAATGGGGTTTAAAGATTATCCTTTGAGCAGCGGGGAACCATTGAAGAATTTTATGAAGGAAGTGATTTGATCACATATCTTTACTACAAAGATTACTCTGGACTCATTGTAGAGTTTGGATTAGATGATGTCAATCTTGAGGCAGAAAGGCCAGCTAAGAGGATTGTTCCAAGAGCAAGTGAGAGAGGATTCATGCCCAAGATAGAAATGTGGCAGTAGGAATAGAGAGGCATGAAGATATATGAGATATGTTTAGGAAAAAAGACCAATAGTCTTTAGCCATTGATACAAAAGGTAAAAAATAAAGGTAAAAATTCATGACAGTCTCAGGTCCGTGAGATAATTGTGGAGCCAATCACTACAGAAGAAGGAAGTAACAGGAATTGAGAGGACTTGGATTAGGGGAAATACCATGACTTGCTTTTCTGACATGAAGTAGAATACCAGCATGAACTTATGTGGTAATAATTTGGGTTATAGAATTGAGGTATGAGTGTAGATTGTGAAATAGCTTTCACCAGTTTTAAATACAGAACTGAAATGTGATCATTCCTTGCCTGTCTATTGCTAGCCCAAACATTACAATAAAAGAATGCAAATTAGCAGAAAGGAAGCATGGAGATCAAGAGATCTACAGGATTAATACATTATAATACCTTCTCACTTAAAAAAATGCAGTATTCAATACTGGTAGAAATACACAAAGAGCTAGAAAAGAGTAATTTTGAAGTATTATCTTAATTTTTTAAGATAAAAGTCATAACATTGTAATTATGAACCAATTACTATTGTGTAGTCCAGTACATTATGGAGTCAACAAAACTGCTTTGCTTTCTTAGAATAGTTGCAGAGTTGGATCAAACAAAACTTAATGTTATTCCAATACTTTTGCATGCATGAACCTAATGACTCGCGTGGCTCCTTTTTTTCAGCAAGCAGTGATAATTTCATTTTTTTTGGATACAGTACCAGTTGCTGTATCATACTAAAAATCTCAATGCAAATCCAATGAAGAATGGACTAAAACCCTAGTAAATATATTAAATATGCATGGCCATAGGAAACTGTTTCTTAAAAAATTAAAAATCGTTTTATAAACATTTTTATTTTTGGATTTATATTTCAATTTGCTAAGGACATGAAACTTCTCTGAGTAGTAGATCCATGTAGAGATCACTTTTCACTAAGAACATACACTGCTCGTACATTTAAAAATATTGCCCTTATAAAGTTTTCTTGTCTTAAATATGGTAATAGGGAAATTAGAAGTTTACTTCCTGAAAACTGAAAAAAAAAGTTCACATTTATTTCAAAGAGAAAGACCGTTTCCTTCACTTTCTTAGAGAAGTTATCTTGAAAAAAATCTTACTTATAAATTCAAATTGAAATCTAAAACTGTAGCTTTGGGTTTCTTTTGTTTGACATAGAATTATTACACTTGAGTGAGTCACCATTTTGCTAAATTTGTGAGTCCATTTTTTCCACTTCTCTTTGGATACAGAATTCTAGACTGGGTGGACATAAAATCACTTAATGCTAGAACATTGTCAGACTTATAATCAAAACTGACATTTCTTAAACTACTTCTGTCAGTACTTAGATTTGACACACTATCAGTGGTAAAGACACAGCATTCTCACATGAAATACAGTTTCTTATAAAACCTTTTCATGCTTTCCAGTTCTCTAGTTTTGTGCCACCTGCTTAACCTTACTGATCTATCTTCACTGAGAGAATACTTATTGATAACTACTGCTCCTTTGACCTCTGAAGAATTTGCAGTTTGTCTTTTTTTATTATTGTTTTGTTTTGTTTTAATGATTAGTGTTTCTTATATAAGTGAATTAATGCATGCTAAGTAAGATATAATTCTCTTTTAGATACAACCAAGATAATAAAGCTGAAGCAACTGTAAGATAGAATTCTAGCAGCTTTCTACACTCATAGTCCACTTATAGTCCTGCATTAGTGCTGCAGTAAATACATTAAAAGTGTCATATACCATGACAAAGTGGGATTTATACCTGATATGCAAGAATGGTTCAATATATGCAAATCCATAATATGATACACCATATTAACAAAACAAAGAATAAAAATCACATGATAATCTCAATCAATGCAGTAAACACATTTGACAAAAATAGGAATTTACCCTCAACACAGTAAAGGCCGTATATGAGAAGGTCACAGCTGACATTATACTCTGATGAACCAAAAGCTTTTTCTCTAAGATCTGGAATAAGACAAGGATGCCCACTCTTACCACTTCCATTCAACCAGAATGACCGGAAGACCTAATCAGAGCAATTAGGTAAGAAAAAGAAATGAAAGGCATCCAAATTGTTTCTGCTTGCAGCTGACATGACCTTATATGTAGAAAACCCTAAAGAGTCCATTTAAAAAAATTGTTAGAACTAAGAAATGAATTCAGCAAAGTTGCAGGATACAAAGACAAAATATGAAAATCAGTTAAATTTCTATATACTAACAAAAAATTAAGGAAGTTAAGGATACAATCCAATTTACAATAGAATCAAAAAGAATAGAATACATAGAAATAAACTTGAGCAAGGAGGTGAAAGACTTATACACTAAAAACTACAAAACACTGATGAAAGAAATCAAACCAAACACAAGTAAATGGAAAGACATCTGTGTTCACAGATTAGAAGAATTAATATTGTTATAATGTCCATCACACCCAAAGCAATCCACAGATTCAATGTAATTCCTATCAAAACTCCAATAACACTTCTTTACAGAAATAGAAAGGACAATCTTAAAATTCATATGGAACCACCAAAGACACCAAGCAGCCAAAGCAATTTTCAGCAAAAAAAAAAAAAAAAAAACAAAGCTGGAGGCATGCAGGTCCTGGCTTCAAAACATCTTACAAAGCTATGGTAATCAAAACAGTGGGACACCAGCATAAAAACAGACATGTAGGCCAGTGGAACAGAACAGAGAGCCCAGATATAAAACCACACATATACAGTCAACTGATCTTCAACAAGGGTGCCAAGAATATACAATGGAGAAAGGATAGTGTCTTCAATAAATGGGGTGGGGAAAACTGAATATTCACATGCAAATGAATAAATTTAGATGCTTATCTTACACCTTACACAAAAAGTCAAAGTAAAATGTATTAAAGTCAAATGTTAAGACCTGAAACTGTAAAACTACTGGAAGAAAACAGAGGAAGCCTTCTTAACATTGGCCTTAGCAATGATTTCTTGGATATGACATCGAAGTCACAGGAAACAAAAGCAGAAATAGACAAGAGGGAGTACATTAAACTAAAAAGCTTCTGCACAGCAAAGGAAACAACAGAATGTAAAGGCAATCATGGAATGAAAAAAAATTTGTGATTCATATATCTGATAAAGGGTTAATATCCAAAACACATAAGGACCACCTACCCCTCAATAGCAGATAAAGAAATAACTCAGTTTATAAAAAAAGGGAAAAGGACCTGAGCAGACATTTCTGCAAAGAGAAGAATGCAATATTGATAAACAGTTGGTATATGAAAATATGCTCAACATCACTAATGATCAGGAAAATGCAAATCAAAGTCTCAATGAGCTATCACCTTACACCTATTACGATAGCTATCATTTAAAAAAAAAGATAAGTGTTGAGGAAGATGTGGAAAAAAGGGAACTCTTGTACACTTTTGGTGGGAATATAAAATGGAACAGACACTAAGTAAAGCAGTATGGCACCTTAAAAAACTAAAAATAGAACTACCATATGATCCAATAATCTCACTTCTTGATATATATACAAAGGAATTGAAATCAGGATGTTGAAGAGATAACTGTACTCTCATGTTCATTGCAGCTTTATTCACAATACCCAAGATATAGAATCAACCTAAGTGTTCATCAGCACACAAATGGATAAAGAATATGTGGTATATATAAGTAATGCAATACTATTCAGTCTTAAGGGAAGGAAATCCTGTCATTTTTGATGAACCTGGAGGGCATATGCCAAGCAAAATAAGCCAGACACAGAAGGGCAAATACTACATGATTCCTCTTATATGAGGTATCTAAAATAGACAATAGAATGATGGTTACCAGAGGATGGGGGGAGGGAGATATGGGAGTTGTTCAATGGTACTAAGTTACAGTGATACAAGATGAGTAAGACCCAGCATTATGCCTATAGTTAGCAATAAGATATTGTGTACTTAAAAATGTATTAAGAGGGTAGGTTATATGTTAGATGCTCTTATCATAGGGGAAAAAAATAAAGAGTGGTATAAATATTTATTACTTGGATTGTGGTGATGATAACCCTAGCATGTATGTATATCCAAATTCATCAAACTGTACACACTAATTACATGTAGTTTTTTGTATACCATTAATATCTCAATAAAGCTGGGGCAAGTAGGTAGGGAAGTTAGCCTGCCACAGTTTCATGGGTGCTGGCAAAAGACATAACACTCCTGAGTCAAAGACTAAGCCCAATTTTTTACTCACAGCACTAGCAGTAGTCAGAGTATCACCATTTTTGCACCTGTTCTCTGAGCCCCAATTTGCATGGGTCATTGACAAAGGACCTGGTGACACCTACACACATAGTGAGGTACATTACAGGAAAGGAATCTGAGCTCAGGAAACACAAATCTTAAACACCAGTCTTTTTATAATGGGCAGTAAGCCTGCGTGGCCTGATAGCAGACATTTTATTTACTATACTGAACAGTAAATAAACATGCCCTTTGCTCTGGAAGGAGACACTGTCTTTATCTTCCAAAGCTGTTTGCTACACAAACATTCTTAGAAAGACAGTCTAGGATAAAGTAGATAGTGACTCTGCTCGCAAGAAATGTAGAAATGCGAGACATCCATAGAGAATTGCTGGTAATCAGGAAACAGTTTTCTGATGGGTTTAGCAGAGGCTTAGTTTCTCCAGCTCATTATCTCTTGCCCTGTGCTACTCTCAACTTCTTTCCTCTGCCTATCCAGTTTATGCAAGCTAAAAAGTTAACATTTCAGTGTGCATCCTAGGACTTCTGAATTCTGCTTTAACCAGTGGCTATTTGTTTTCTTACTGTGTGTGTGTGTGTGTGTGTGTGTGTGTGTGTGTGTTCATGTGTTGTACATACTTTCTGTAACCTTTATATTATGCTCTAAGTAATTCTTGTCCTTTTGGCTGGAGAAGGAAAGAGACCCTCAGAGTCAAGGTGAAAGTATTAAGTGAAGAAAGGAGGCAGATATTCTTTTTATTTTTATATTATGTAAGTTTTATGTTTTATAATATTATGCCACCAAACTACATTGAGTTCTTTTGGGTGGATAGATAATTGCATAGGAGGGAAAGCGGCAAGGTGGTAGGTAAATCAACAGAAACTTTTTTTTAATATGGTTACCATTATCATTACGTGAGAGAAAATTAGATTCACCTAAATGTTATAGAAAACCCAAATTAACAATAGCTTAAACACACAAATTTTGTTTTTGTTGTTTTCACTCAAAAAAAAAAAAAAAAAAAAAAAAGCCCAGACTAGGTATGACAATTCGATGAAGTAATCAGGGACCCAAAATTCCAAAATTTGACTTTGCCATTTCTATATGCAACCTTAATCTGTATGTTTTCAAATACTGCTGAAGTTCCTGCCATTATGTCAATGTTCCTGCCAGCACAAAGAAGAGCAGAAGGCACATTCACTTCAATGTAAATTGTACACACCACTTCACTTATATCCTTTTAAAGGGTCAAAAATTAGTAAGGAAACCAGCCTAAAAAATAATCAATATTCTGGTATATATTTGCAGCTGTCCTAGCCTTAAAAAAATCAATAATTTTCTTAAAATATCAGATGAGGAAAACAGGTTATTACAAAACTATCAGGCTAGAATATTGTAACTAGAAAATTCTAGTCGATATTTCAGAGTATTAAAACAATGGAACCAACTAGAAATAAGATATGGAGGAAGACAATGAAAAGTAAAAAGAGTTCGGTGGCTAAGGAACTAATTCAATACATGCAGAACCCTGAAGGACCTACTTTAATGGCTCATTGGGCCATATTTGGTCTTTTAAACAGGAGAAGCAGAAATGGAAAGTAGGGAACACTTTGAATGAGGTTTGAACAATATTTCTTTTAGATTAAATAGAACATAACGATAATAAGAAAGAACCTACCACTTCCTCATGTAAGGAGTTAGGCTGACATACCACACTTTCAATTTGTCATAGAGAAATCTATAATAGACTTCTAAAGTGCTTGGGGATGGGGAGAGTGTGGTGAATCTTTTATCTTGTGGAATTAAAATAGTCTATGCAAAGGATTCTTCCACCACCCTTTCTCAGGGCCAAAGGGCTAGTAAGTTCTAATATTTGTACTATATATAAAGCATTCTAATTTGTATACCATGGCTCTTAAAACTTGTTTAAAATTCTCTTGGCAGCATCTTGCCATTTATCAAATTTTATCTTCCTCAATCTTGGAAATGTCTCAGTATATCAATTTAGAAATCTTATTTTCTGATCTATGCAATATTGAATCAAAAAGCCAATGTAACTTAGAGTCTTATATAATTAGCTAAATTCAGCATTTTGATGAAGAGTCATTTAATCCATTGTTCAACTTGCCTTCATGCTCAAACAGGTAGAGCATTTTATTCATCTTCTGACTATTAATAACTGTCTTGAATATTAAGAAGGCCTGACTTTGCTATTTCTTATTCATAACATTCTCATTTTAATCAGATGCTAAATTCCACCCTGAATCTATTATATAACTCTAGAAAGCAAAATTCACATAGTAGTCTATGTTAATAGAATGGATATTCTGCTAGATGGTGGAAATAAAATGTTGAGTGAAACCAGATATGGTTCCCGCTAACCCTGAGCTTAGAGTTTAGTGGGCAGACAGACATTTAATAAGCACATTAATAGTTACATAATTTCAAAACTTACTTAAGGGAAATAACGTGGTCCAATGAAAGTACATAATAAAGACATTCAACAAATTATTAGTGAATGAATTATTGAGCACAGACCATATATGGAGACTGGTAGGACTGGTGTGAAATGACATGGTAATGTTAAGGTGCAACAAATTTTGAAGGACCTTAAGTGGCAGGCCAGGACTTTAAACTTTGTACAATAAAATGTATAGATAAAGTAAGCTATTAAAGGTGATAAAATGGAGGAGAAACATGATCTTATTTATGTTTGGGAAGAAAGCTTTGATAATAGTGAGAGAATGCCATGGTGGGGTGTAAAACGAGACTCAGGAAGACCAGTTTGCTGGCCGTTGTAACAGTCCAGATAATAAGGGCCTGAATGTAGGTAGTGAGGTAGATGTTCTTTGGATTGAGCAGGAATGGATTTGGAAGACATTTCATGGAGACTTATGAAAGAAATTGGTGACTAATAATTCTTTGAGATGTCAAGAATAAGAAGATGAGAGATTAAAGTTAATCAAATATTTCTTTTTTAGAGACTAAGGTTATCCCGTTAAATAAGACAGAACAAAGAATAAGTACTGTGGGGGGGGGAAAAGCTAAGAAAGAAAAAAGCAGCCCCTTACGTAGAAGAACTGATCTGAAACTCACAGCTAGCCTCAGTATTATTATAAGTCAGATTGATTCTCACATCTAAGCCATGTTGTTCTGCTCTTGGATACAATCTCACAGAATATCAATATCAAAGAAGGCAACTTTGAGACCATGACTAAGTGAGACAAAAAGATGATCATTGCACAACCACAAAATACCAAACATTTTCCTCCCTCAGCTAAGAGACTACTATTTCTTTACCAATTTCAGTTTTGTTCTCACTCTAATCAGCCTCCCTGTACCTAAGATTTACTGAGGTACTCAGTCATAGATTTCCCTCCTACTTTCTGAGAGCACTCTATATCTAGATCTAGTTTCTGCTTTGTTAGATCCTCTCCAAAATCACTCCAACAAAACCCAAATCCTGACACCCTCTTGATGACATACCCATGTTTTCCTCCAGTGTGCATTCTCCCTCACTGAAACAAGTGACAAACCCAACCTGTTTTAACTACAGCTGTGCTTCTGGTGTTCTTTGGATTGAGGTCATTGACATGGTGATAGGCTTAATGCTGGACAATACAATCTTTTTTTTTTTTTTTTTTTTGTTGGGAGTAGCTGGCCAAATGTGGGAATCCGAACCCTTGACTTCCATGTTATAGATAATGCAATCTTGAAGTGCTTCTGGGTGTATAACAGACAGTTGGAAATTCAATTTTGTAAGTTCAGATGAAAAAAAGGACTAGATTTGTATACTGGGGGAGAATTATCAACTTTTACGACAACATTTCTCAAACTGGTATTCACAGTTTCAGTAGATTTAATAAATGTACCATGATGTGTTCTGTGCTCTAATAAGATTGGAAAGGACTAGTTTAAACATGGATGAGAGGTTTCTTAACTTCAGAACTCTCACAAGATTTAATGTCATGTTACGTCTTGAATCCTACAGAAAATTCTAAATCTATTTGATTGTAGTATCATTTTTCTACCCAGATCTATCCCTGATGCATACTGCATATAACGTAATTTGGGAAATATTGCTTCAAAGGGTAGATGAAACATTAGGTCTAACTGAGATCCCTCAGAAAGTAAACATTCCCAAAATAGAACACCAAGAACATAATCTGTTGTTAAACATAGCCATTATTAAACATGAATTAATGTAAGCTTACAATTAAGTAAATTGTGTTAGAAACAAAAGCAATAGATACTCAAAACATATCCCTTCCTAATTCTTTTACTACATCATACTGTTGTGCAATCATATGCTCTTAAAATTACATCAGTTTATCTGCATGATAAATTCTACAAAATAGTGTACTATTGCATATCTTTTCTGATCTCCCCTCTAAATGGCTTCTCTTGGATAGATTGAAAGAGGTAATAGTAGAAATATTTACACCATGGATAACATCAAATACCACAAATCAAGGATTGATTTATTGTTTCATTGATTGACTCTAGATTATGATAGCAAAGAAGAAAATGTTAATAATGCAGATTAAATTTTGAAGTTTGTTCTGTCTATAATCATTCACTGTAAATAGCACAATTTCTTTCAGTATTTTAAAACTCTTATTCAACTTAACAAAGAAGTTGCTCAGATCATTCATGAACAAATGAAATTTGTTCTTAATATATGTCTATATAATTTTCACTTTTTTATTCATTAATGTAAATGAAAATACCAATAATATTTATGTCAGAAATATACTCATCAATTGAAACCACAGTTTGGCCAGGGATACAAGAGTTCAGGAAAAATCATGAAAACATCCTATGAATTTACAATAAAGAGTATCTTATATGTTAGTATTATTTGTAAACTGTGAGCTACATATCTTCTATACCAATAAAATTTGTAATGAACACAACTTTTTTTCCACAGAGAAAAGGTTATTAAATTTTTACCAGCTCATACCCCACAAAAAGTATTCTCACAAAAATTCGTGAATGGACATGTATGAGGATGTTCAGTGTTGTATTATTTATGGTGACAGGGATGGGCATCAATCATTAGGAGAGCAGATAGGTAAAATGGAAACTATACACTATGCAGCAGTTAGAAGCATGACATTACAGTCACATAGATAGTAAGATAATCTTTAAAGCATAAAGCTTAGTGAAAAATTTTAAACAAGAGTTTGGTAATACACAGTTTGTAAAAACACCTGCCCACCCCAAAAAGATGTCTTTTAAATATGATAAAATAGTTACCTATCAGAGCAGGGGGTGGGAAATAGGAGTAGATAGAGGAAATGCATAAATAAAATAAGAAAGGAAACTTGTATTGACCAGTGTGGAAAATGTGCTATGAATTGAGGCATATCACTGTCGGGCTGGATCACAGAACCCTCTGCCCTGTCCTGCGCAAGTCATGAGTCAGGTAGTTGAAAAAAAGATTCTGGTGGCCAGTTACAGGATAGACATGCTTTATTCTGATGCGAGCTCTGCCTGCCAGCGGTTCAGAGCTGCTGTCTTCCATACCAAAAGTACACAATAGTGGCAATGAGCCAAGGGGTACATGGGCACACACATACACTAACACTACTCTTATGTAACTTGTTTACAACAGATGTGCTGAATCATACCCAGCCAGATGTGAGGCGAGAGGGCCTGACTAAACTAACTCCATTTTCCTCACAATCACTAACTCAACCAAAGGGAAAAATGGCATCTGAGTTAAGTTATCCGAGCTAAGGCTAAAAACAGCACTGGGTAGAGGATTCCTAGGCAAGTGTTAGGAGTAGGGTGTTAAAGAAGCATTTCAGGTCAAGAATTCATGTCCACAGTGGCATATTCAACAGTGAATTTACAATGCAAAAAAATGGAAGTTTTGTTGGTATGTTTATAAAGTTTAAAAGGGAGTTAAACTTGGAGATGACAGCAGAGACGAACTGATGGTGAAAAGTCTGGTATATCACACTTAAAAGTTTGGTTTTTATCCTGAAAGCTATGAAAATCTCCGTAAGAGATTTTATGGAGGAAATGACATGATTAGATTTGTTTGAGAAAGATCACTGCGATGTGGAGAGTGGATTGGCACTGCCCAGTCTGAGGGCAGAAAGACCACTCGGAAAACTGCTACACAAATTCAGGACAGAAATGATATGGAGCTACTTGAAAATGGCAGCTGTGGAGATAGAAATAAGCAGTCTGGAAAGAGATAAAAGAAGGAGAATCTAAATAACTTAATTATTGCCTAGTTATAAGGGAGGGGGAATTGAGTGAGGAAGAAGTCAAAGATGATGGTATGTTATCCAAGCAGAGATTATCATTTCTTGTTTGTTTGCTTTTAATGTGTGTGTGGGAAGAGTAAATGGTGAGGTTAGTTGCAGACATACCAACTTTAAGTGACACTGTGATATTAGTATAACGATGGCAAAACCAATTGTACATACACAACAAATCATTTTTAACAGCACTTTCCTCTATATGAAACATTTATCTTCTAAAATATTTTCTGAAATATTTTCAAAGAAACAAATAATAGCGATAGCTAGAAAAAAGCACACAGTGAAATTATTTTTATTGAACGTTGTAAATCAAATCATGTTGTAAAATAATTAAAAACTAAAAAAAGATAATTAAATTCTAGAATATAAAAATATGAATAAAGTAATGGAATTAATACTTTCAAATTATATTAATATATTCATTAAAAAGAGGAAATACCTTCCAGTTCAGAGCCTGGAGACAAGCTGAACTAAATAAGGAGCATGAGAGATGTTAGAAATGCTAGGAATTTGAACACTGGACTTATGAATGCACAGGAAAAAGAAAATACCTATATAAGCCTTCAAGAACAGCAGAACTAAAGAAACCTTTAAAAGTCAAAGAAAACAGATTTCAGTTACAACAAAGCATGGGAGAAACTAATGTAGAAAGACAGACCAAGGATAAAGGGTCTAAGAGTATAATCATTTCCAGTAACAATCGCAGTGATGTTCAGACAGTGATGCTTCAGCAGTGAAGAAAAGTCATCCTCTGCAGAGGACAGTTTAGCCTCCTCCACAAGCTTCTCCTTCTCATCTGATTCACACTTACATTCCAGCTCTTCTACTAGCAGCAGCACCAGCATCAGTACAGGTACAGCTCTGAAGATGAACCACCAAAGAAAAGAAATAGAATTGCTCCATCCATATTGGACTGAAAGACTGAAAACATTAATATGATTCTCAAAAGGGAATTTAGAATATGTTAAGGCCAAATAGGTTAACTGGTCAAAATTTCTCAAGTTCAAAAATTTCTAAACATTTTACATTGTAAGACTGTAAGGAGTATTAATAATGAATTACAGATAAAGACTTTTTATTTTAATGGTAAATCGTGTTTTTTCTTTTTTATCTTTAAAATGTATCTCTCAAACTCATTCAAAGCTGAAATGCAGTAAATCTGTTTTTGTGATAAAACTTGTCTTTCCAAATAAGTGTCATACTTTGCTAAAAGTTAACCATATGTATCAAACATTTTCAGAATAATGCTTCAAAATATCTAGCAATGAATGTCTAAGGCTTTTTCCTGTGTATCATGTAAGATTCAATACATTGTTACTATAAGCTAGGAGTTTTCCTGCTGTTAATGTATGCTCTATTTTTATGTTTATGTTCAGAAAGTTATTCTGACTTCTTGTCTTAAATGAAAATTTCAAAGAACCTTTAATATATTCATACCCTTTGACTGCTACAAGTTTAAAGTTGCTGTGTTGTGCCATTCATTTGTTTCTGGTTCTGTGAGTTCTTAGAGTTATGCTTTTCTGAGCAAAAACATTTTAGAGTAAACTTAAAAAGGGATTAAAAATCCAAAACTACTTAGGAGTGCAATCTTTTTTTTTTTTTTTTTTGGTGGAGAACCAAGCCCTTGACATTGGTATCACAAGGCTGTGCTCTAACCAACTGAGCTAACTGGACAGCCCCAGGAAGCTAATCTTGGTGACTTTTGGTAAATTCAGTGTACCACAAAAAAAACAGCCATGTAAAAGTATAGTTTAGATAAAAGTGATATAAATATCTTTGTACATTAACATGCTATAAAAGGTATCATTCAAAGGGAGAAAAAGGTAGGAGAAAGAGAGGCAATTTTTACAGAAAATTAGGACTACAAGGGTTGCTTTATATTAAAAATACTTTTAAGCTTTATCATACATATTGCCTTTGCCATTTTTGCAATTACGGTATGACATTAAAATGTAACGGGTCATATATGGCAGCTACTGCACAAATAGAAGGACTTGGATTAATCTGGTGTGTTTACATAGCATATACATGGTTGAAATCTAGCATGAATGTTGAAAAGGAAATACTACACAATATTTCTTAAAAGTAAATACTCTATTGGGGTGAGATATTTGATTTAACATCACATTATTCTGTGATATCTTTTAACATTTTTGGAAAGAGGTATCATTTGTAGGAAAAAATTGATTTGGGTTAAATATAGGTTTTTCACATTAGGAATGTTAAAGGTTTTTTATGTTTTTATGAGAATGTACTAGAATATTACTTTTGAAGAAAATGGGCTTTTATTTAAATGTTGAGATAAGTGTATGCTGTGAGTTTAAGAAACCTGTAATTACCTATAAGTTTTACAGAACCATCTGCTTTTTTTGACTGTAAATAAACTTTAAAATGCCATCTTAAAGGCTCCATACAAAATCTATCCATTGACAAGTAAATTTAATAAATTACTAATCAAACACAAAAAATGGGGGAACATATTTCCATATTAGTGTGTCTCAGCACCCAATAATCACATTATTGTTTTTTTTTTCAAGCCCAAACTTCTGAAAATTTGTCAAAAATTGATCTTCTTTACATATGCTTGTTTATTAGACAGTATAGCCAGATTTTTCTATTTCTTTTCACTTATAGTTGATTGAAGAACACTTTTAATAAATTTTAATATTGGTGTTTTTTCGCATGAAGTAAAAACTCTTTTTCTCTGGAGAGAAAAGTTCTTAAACATAAAAATAAATTTGTCAGATATTCATTATAATCTTATTCACAATAAATTCCAAAAATTGTGATCATATCCATGTCTTTGTTTCTTCAGGATGTATGCTAGTGGTCTTGAATAACTCTACAGTTAAAAAAATTTCTACTAAAATATTTTCACCAGAAAATTTTTCATAAAATTTTATAATATTGGTTACAACTACAGAAAAAATATTTTTGCAAAAAATGAGAGATAGAAAGAAAAAGAAAGTGGCTGAATGATAAGCATACATAGACATTATTTAATGCATTACTTTAGAACAAGTGTCCATTCTTAGTAAAAACAATTGAGGCATTCAAATATTGCTCTTTAAATTTTTTATGGCAGTATAATACCAGTGACTTCTGTTTTCTCCTAATTTTAATTTCTTTAAAATTTTATTATTTTGTCTATGTGAATGTCCATTTTTTACTTTTGGTAAAAAAGTACTTTTTTGATAAGAAAGCACTTTTGGTTGTTGGTGTGTGTAGTTGACATCCTTGTCCTCATTTCCTGTGGTTTTTTTTTTTTTTTTTTTTTTTTTTGGCTTGTCTCATACAGCATTTAATTAAGGTTCATCCCAATAAGACTCCAAGTAGAAGGGACAACATGCACTGTTTACCTTAACTTTGTCTTCAGGAGCCATTAAGGCATCCCTAAGAAAGTCAGATGGTTTCTCCCTAAGTTTCTGTATTTTTTTTTTTTAATTTTATTTTGTCGATATACATTGTAGCTGATTAATGCTCCCCATCACCAAAACCTCCCTCCCTTCTCCCTCCCCCCTCCCCCCCAACCATGTCCTTTCTGTGTTTGTGGAATCAACTTCAAATAATTGTGGTTGTTATATCTTCTTCCCCCCCCCCCCCCGGTTTGTGTGTGTATGTGTGTATGTGTGTGTGAATTTACATATTAATTTTTAGCTCCCTCCAATAAGTGAGAACATGTGGTATTTCTCTTTCTGTGCCTGACTTGTTTCACTTAATATAATTCTCTCAAGGTCCATCCATGTTGTTGCAAATGGCAGTATTTCATTCGTTTTTATAGCTGAGTAGTATTCCATTGTGTAGATGTACCACATTTTCCGTATCCACTCATCTGATGATGGGCATTTGGGCTGGTTCCAACTCTTGGCTATTGTAAAGAGTGCTGCGATGAACATTGGGGAACAGGTATACCTTCGACTTGATGATTTCCATTCCTCTGGGTATATTCCCAACAGTGGGATGGCTGGGTCGTATGGTAGATCTATTTGCAATTGTTTAAGGAACCTCCATACCATTTTCCATAGAGGCTGCACCATTCTGCAGTCCCACCAACAATGTATGAGAGTTCCTTTTTCTCCGCAGCCTCGCCAGCATTTATCGTTCATAGTCTTTTGGATTTTAGCCATCCTAACTGGGGTTAGATGGTATCTCAATGTGGTTTTGATTTGCATTTCCCGGATGCTGAGTGATGTTGAGCATTTTTTCATATGTCTGTTGGCCATTTGGATATCTTCCTTAGAGAAATGCCTACTTAGCTCTTTTGCCCATTTTTTAATTGGGTTGCTTGTTTTCTTCTTGTAAAGTTGTTTGAGTTCCTTATATATTCTGGATATTAATCCTTTGTCAGATGTATATTTTGCAAATATTTTCTCCCACTCTGTTGGTTGTCTTTTAACTCTTTTAATTGTTTCTTTTGCTGTGCAGAAGCTTTTTAGTTTGATATAATCCCATTTGTTTATTTTTCCTTTGGTTGCCCGTGCTTTTGGGGTCGTATTCATGAAGTCTGTGCCCAGTCCTATTTCCTGAAGTGTTTCCCCTATGTTTTCTTTAAGAAGTTTTATTGTCTCAGGGTGTATATTTAAATCCTTAATCCATTTTGAGTTGATTTTAGTATACGGTGAGAGGTATGGATCTAGTTTCATTCTCCTGCATATCGATATCCAGTTATCCCAGCACCACTTGCTGAAGAGGCAGTCCCTTCCCCAGTGAATAGGCTTGGTGCCTTTGTCAAAGATCAGATGGCAGTAAGTGTGTGGGTTGATTTCTGGATTCTCTATTCTATTCCATTGGTCAGTGTGTCTGTTTTTATGCCAGTACCATACTGTTTTGGTTATTATAGCTTTGTAGTATAGCTTAAAGTCAGGTAGTGTTATGCCTCCAGCTTTATTTTTTTTGCTGAGCATTGCTTTGGCTATTCGTGGTCTTTTATTGTTCCATATAAATGTCTGAATAGTTTTTTCCATTTCTGAGAAAAATGTCTTTGGAATTTTGATGGGGATTGCATTGAATTTGTATATCACTTTGGGTAGTATGGACATTTTCACTATGTTGATTCTTCCAATCCAAGAGCATGGAATATCTTTCCATCTTCTTGTATCCTCTCTAATTTCTCGCAGCAGTGGTTTGTAGTTCTCATTATAGAGATTTTTCACCTCCTTGGTTAACTCAATTCCTAAGTATTTTATGTTTTTGGTGGCTATTGTAAATGGGCAGGCTTTCTTGATTTCTCCTTCTGCATGTTCACTATTGGAGAAAAGAAATGCTACTGATTTTTGTGTGTTGATTTTGTATCCTGCTACTGTGCTGAAATCATTTATCAATTCCAACAGTTTTTTTGTAGAGGTTTTAGGCTGTTCAATATATAGGATCATGTCATCTGCAAACAGGGACAGTTTGACTTCATCTTTTCCAATCTGGATGCCCTTTATTTCCTTCTCTTCTCTGATTGCTCTGGCTAGTACTTCCAACACGGCCAGGCCTCCCTGGAAACCACCACACCGGCCCTGTGACCCCAGCCCCTAGCCTTTCCCTGGTGTTCTGTGCCCTGATGCAGGGAGCCGGGAGCTCCAGCCTTCCCCATGACGTGGGTCTCCCCAGACTCGACAACAGTCCTGTCCGATCCTCACCCAGCTAGTCACAGGAGTAGCCTCCTCCTCACTCCTCAGCCTCATTCAGCTGAAATCAGTATTTCTAATTAATTTTTACTGGTGACGTTTCCTGCCAAAGTAGTCACAAGCACGTCGCGTGCTGTGCAAACTGCTGTGGTCACGACAGTTTCGGGACTCCTCAGCGCTGTGTGGGAAATGGAAATGGGGGGGAAACTGCCCCTGCCCCAGCCGCTCCCTGCCCTGCAGAGCTCCGCGGCCCCTGCTCTGCCGCCTGAAGAAGGAGTCTGGGTCCTGCCAGCAGGGGGCGCTCCCCGGCCCCTCCACCCAACCCCACCGTGGCGGGGCCGGGCCAGCCCTGCACTGAGTGCTTGTTCTTGAGCCGCAGCCCTGTCTGCCAGTTCAAAGTGTCTTTCTGTTGGGGTACATTTCAGAACGGGGGGTCCTCAGTGGGGAACACGTGAGCAACAAAGCGGTGCCCTTGCTCAGGCTTCCCCAGGGCAGCGCTCTAGGCTGGCTTCCTGCACGGCCACTCCGCCAGCCCGGCTGCGACAGAGGCTGTGTGCATGGTGGCCTGCGGGTCCCGCCTGGCCCAGTGTGTAGGTCTCCTGGGGAGATGCTGGCTGGGGCCTGAGGTCCAGCCGAGGCAGCCCTGGTAGCTGCTGGCCCCACTCAGGGGGAATCGGCCAGGATAGGTGGGTTCCTGGAAGGTGCTGGCCTGAGCACCTGTACCTGTAGCTCTGTAACAGAAAAAAGTAGCCCCCAGCTTCTGGGTCAGCCAAGGCTGGGCCTCTGGGGCTGGAAGGCCAGCTCAAGGGTGGGGGGTGGGGTCCCCACTGACCCCCTGCTATGGAATGGGGCCCCTCACCTCTCACTCCCATGACTGGCGCCTTCAGCCACCTCATCCAGGCCTGTCCTCATGGCCCGTGCTGCCCCCAGCCTCTTTCCCCATGCCCTGCCCTCTGCCCTGGTCCTCCGTCCAGCCAGGCCCCCCTGACATCTGCCCACCTCCGCAGTCCATACACCCTCAGCCCTGCAAGACAGGGGTTTGCTTTAAATACAGCTTACGGGAGATGGCATGTTCCCCAAAGCTGGGGAGCAGGTTGGGGGTGCTAGGGTCAGGGCACTGGGCCACCATGTGCCTGGCAGCTGCTCCCGAGAAACTGCAAGCCCTGCCTTTCTGCTTCTGTTGTAGTGAAACCTTCCACCGTTTCCTTCTTGGACCATGAAGGGCAAAAACAAAAAAAACAAAAAAAAATCACAAAACAGAAAACACACAAAAAAGATGTTAACATCCAAGCAACAAAAAACCCACCAAACCAAGAGGCATCCAACCAAGTCCGCGTCCCGCGTCCTGGCCGCACACCTGCACCGAGGGAGCACGTCCAGCAGGGGGCGCCTGGAGAGCGGCCCCACGGAGGACAAGGCGGGCCCCTCCCGCGTCCCGCGCCCCTGCCCCGGCCGGCAGCGCTGTGCAGAAGTGCCCCCTCTGCGTTTCACGCAGTGGGGTAGAGTTGGAGGGGAAGGCTGTTGGGGGGATCTCTGTTTTCTATCCAGTCTTCCTTTCCTGGCTCCCACTCCCAAAGCATTGTGGGCTCTGCGCGGGAGCAGGCCCGGGCCTGAGCAGGGAAGAGCAGGCGGGCAGGACTTGATCTTTGTTGCCAGCTGTGCCAGTGGAGGACATCCTTGTCCTCATTTCCTGTGGTTTTAAGGCTTAGTGTTTCACTGTACCATATATAAGGATGATTCCACCTGTTTGCAAATATTTTTGTGTCTGATTAACCTTATCTAAAACCTCACACTAGGGAAGAAAAGATAACTAAAAAAATTGCATACAGCTAACATTGTTTATTTTGAATCCAGGAATCTAAGAATGTGGGAATATGTACTATCATAGGGCCTGGAAATGAACTGGGTCAAAAAAAAAAATGAGCCTAATTAATTCCAAACAATTACAAACTGACTATAGAATAGGTGTAGCCGAGCCCACATGTGTCAGGGGCCAACTGCAAAACTGGCAGTTCTCCAAACTTACTTTCACATAGAATACAATGCTTATTAGAGATAATAAGTGCTAATTTTAAAACTTAACATCTATATTACTAAAACTTAACAGTCAAATTCAGATAATTTTTTAGAACGTAAATTGCCAATATATTTTTTGCGAGAAGAGAATTTTATAAATGAGTTCTTTTTAGAATTTCTAATGCATGATGATAATAAAAGCAGATTGACTTGTAGTCAGGATTATTACTGATTTTAAATTCTCTACAGACCAAGCCTTCCCCTTTCCTTATTTCCCACACTGGAAGCTGGCCTCTTCTACAGCCCAGCCCTTGGTACTTCACTACAGTATACAGTTGGTTGTTATAGACATGGACGTAGATTGAGAGTTTTCAACCTCCACACTACTGATGTTTGGGCTAGATAATTCTTTGCTGAATCAATAGATCCATGTGGTTAGGGTTGGGTATGAAAAAGTCCAGTATGGAGTAACCACTATCTGGCAAGGCTTCTAGCTTACGCAATGATATATGTGGGAGGCAAGAGAGGAAGAGGGTCACTGGCTCAGCCAGCACATTTAGATGAATCGATCGTTTTCCAGAACTGAGATGATAATGTACCTAGAGCCCTCTGAAATCCATTTTAGGTCAACGGTGACCTTGACAAGCAAAGTTTCAGTGGAGTGGTTAACAGGGAAAGTTACCAAAGGGCAAAGCATTGAGAAACAGTTAAAAAGTGATGAAGCAGAGATATGCTTGACTATGAATTGGGCAAAATAACAGCTGTTTTCTCTAACACTACTCCTTACCAGTAAAACAGCATTGAATTTCTTCAAAGAGAGGCTAAGTGACCTGCTCATTTTAATTCCCCATGCTCTACATCTTGCCTCTCTCTTAGTCTTGATGGACAAGTAGCCCAATGTGTTTGCTGTAAACTCCTTGCTCCTTGATGGTCATGTTCAAATTAAAAATATTTTCCTTGAATAGGTTTTTACACCATTAACTTTAGTCTCTCCCAAATTGCTATCTTCGAATTTAAATATAACTAAGAGAAATTTCCTTTAAAAGTTACTCAGTCATTTACAAATCCATAAATATCCCGGTATTTTCAAACCCACTTCTCCCAATATATTAAGTTTTATGAATTTTGATTTTTGCCTCAAAAGGCCTCGCTTCACGTTTTAAAAATTTCAATAACTTAAGAGAACCACCATCTTTGTGTGGAAGATATATTGTAAAAATTAAAATGTTTTAATTTCTATGCCTAATATTTTTGGAAACTTTAAGAGTTTATTTTTAAAAAATCTTTAGAAGCTTTATTCCATTTATAAAATAGAATTTCTTTTATTACCTTTGTTACTGGACTCAGGTCCAGCTGCCACCCCAGATAAAGAAAGACCATTCAGAAGTCAAAAGTAGGTGAGGGTAGGAAGTCACCTTTTATTCAGGAATACAAGTGAACTGAGGAGATGTGTTCAGCTAACCTATCCCTCTGGTAAACCTAAAGGAGAATGGCCAGACTAAAGCCACCTCAAAGACACCTATTTATTGAGGGTTTTTTAAAGAAAGGGCTGAGCGAATGGAACGTGGGGACCGAAAAGCAGGAGAGTGTGTGAGGTGCGGGTTCTCCATACGAGTAGCCAGGTGCAAGGTCTCCATCTGGTTTTTACTCTTATCTTTGCTGTTATCTCAGGGTCCTGCTGGAGGGGTGCAATCAGCATAGCTTTATTGATTTCTTCTTTGGTTTCCCAGCATCTGGCTAGTACATGCAAGTCTGCAAGTTTGCAGCTTCAGGCTGGCTGGAAAACAACTTTACCTTTATATAAATAATGTTTTCTTGCTCCATAACCAAGCTTCGAAATATCAAATAACCATGGGAAAAGACACAGCTCAGAAAAATGTATGCCAAGAAAAAAAATTGTGTCCTTTTAAAATTTGCCTACAGCTCATGAAGTTTTAGGTCCCAACATGGATTCAGTCCTGCTCACTTCAACATCTAGATTTTATTTTAACTAATTTCTTCCACTGGGAATTTTTCCCCTATTCCACAGCTTCCTATTGAATTGCCACCCTTCCTTCAAAAGTGAACTCAAACCCCACCTCCTTTGGAAAGCCTTCTAGTCAAATTGCTCTTCACTCCTCTATAATATTCCATTAGTACTTTATTTTCTTACTACAACACTTAATAAAGTCTGTCCTGGTATTAGAATTATTTGTTACTACTCTATATAAGTCCATTGTGGACATGGATAATGTCCTCATCATTTTTACATCTCTTACTGAACCTAGCTCAATGCTTTGCAAAATAGATGCTTGAAAATGTCTATTAAAGTGAATCAAAGCCATTCAGTGTGTTAAAAATAAATATGTACTGGGTTTTTTGTTTTTGTTTTTTTTTTTGTCTTTTTCGTGACCTGCACTCAGCCATTGAGTGCACCGGCCATTCTGTACTGGGTTTTAATAATGTTTTCTGAACTAGCTTTAAATTATTACGGGCTTTCTTGCAATAATCTTGAGCCTATCCAGGGCTAATTGGTAAATAATTAAAAGATGTAAATCATATATATGAATGGATTTATAGTTTATGAAGTGCCTTAGCTCATTAATTACTGAAAAATCAATAAATATTTATTGAAAATAATTATTTATTGGATTTTTCCCAGAAAGCACAAAAGAATGGCATTCTGGTTACAAATTATTGATATAATTCATACATCATATCATAAAGCTATTATAAAACTGCCACCAGTAATTTTATGACAAGAGACTTGGACTGCCACTTTATTACCTCTGTGACATTAGGCATATCTGTTATTCCTAAGATATGAATTCCTCATACATACCAATACTATTGCACAAAGTTACTGTCAAGATCAAATAAGATAATGAAAATAATAGCAGTTTAAATTATTGAGAGGTAAATATTCATCAAGAATGCTATGCTGTGTTCTCATTTCATTATCATAACAATCCTATGGGACACATTATCATCCTCATTTTTACAAATAAAGAAACCTTGGCACAAAGAGCTTACATTATTTGCCCAAGGGACGATGGCTTTTAAGATGTAGAATTGGAATTTGATATCAGATAGTCTGATTCCAGAGCCAAAGCTCTTAGCCAAAATGCTAAATTGCTAGGTGTCAGCTCCATCCCTTTTTTAAAAACTGGGCTATATGTCATTAACTAGTTATTTCAAAATTTTAAGATCTAAAATTCCTAGAATAGAACTTTTCTTTAGATTTCCTGGAGATATAAAGTGACAAATCTAATCAAAACATTCCATAAAAATTCAAATAAAATTTAGGCAAAAAATAATCTATTAGAGGATTTAGTAAACATACTAGTTTATTGGTTTGCCAATTACCCACTACATACCTAGTTACACTT
Organism: Cynocephalus volans; assembly: GCF_027409185.1. Taxonomy (NCBI): domain Eukaryota; kingdom Metazoa; phylum Chordata; class Mammalia; order Dermoptera; family Cynocephalidae; genus Cynocephalus; species Cynocephalus volans. Next base: position 107,163,589 of record NC_084461.1, read on the forward strand.
TTTAGTATGTTACCATAAAAAACTTTGAATCAAAAAAATCTGTTAGTGTTTCATTTAGAGGGTTTACTGTTGTTTAGTGAGTCACTTAAAATCAAAATTTGAAACCTTAAATGGTTAATCTTAGGCATTACAGAAATACAAGACCTGAGAGATCCATCTATTTTCCTTCTAATTCCGAAAATGCTATCACATGCCATTCATTTCAGTTGCTTCAACATTCCCAATTTCAGTTGAATGGGCTATTTGGAGAACAACACCGCCACCCAGGGGATAGAGGACTGAAAATGCAGAATAACTGAAAATTTTACTGCAGTGGTTCTGGGTTGTGGATGAAATACTCAGTTGTGTTGCAATCTGTCGTGAGTTGAATTACTAACAGTAGCTCAAGTGCCAAGGCTGTAAATGACATGCTAAAGAAAAATGACAGAATTCCCAATAGGAACTTCTCTTTTACCCACTCATTCAAGTAAAAGAGAAGGGTGTTGAGTTAAAAACCACCTTCTCAGTAATAGCCCATAATTTTCCAACAGCTACCATAGTTAGAACCTATATGGGGAAAACACCTTAAAGCAAAAACCAATGTGATCAAAGCAATCAAAACTGAAAAGGCAAATGGCAAAATTTAGTAACCATTTCTAACCATAATAAAAAAATCTCTTGGAAAACTGAAGAAAACTACCTGAATTTTATTAAACTATTCACCATAACAAATACCAAATGCCATTTCAAATGGTGAAATGTTAAAGCCATTCTCAATAAAATCAGGAACAAACTAAGGATACTTACTATCACTGTTATTGCTTAACATTGTTTTGAAACTTCTAGCAAACATAAAAACACAATAGAATAAAATAATTGTTATAAATACTAAAAAAGAGAGGTAATTATCTTTCTGACAATATGATTGCATACTTAGGAAATCCTCCTTCTTCCTTTCTGACCCCCAGAAAACACTTGGAAAAGTGATTGAATAACAAATATACCAAAAAAATTTCAGTTTCTATCTATTCTGGTAATAACCAGTTAAATAGACAGAAATGTAAGAACATATTCCATTCACAATTGCAACAAAAACCATGAGAATAAATTTTAAATTTTATTTTTAGTTAAAAGTTAATACTAATACAAGGTAAAAAAAATTCAAAAGGTACAAAAAAAAAATCCTTGGTAGAAAGACTTTACCTATATCCCCAGCCACTGACTTCCCCTACAAGAACAACAATGCTATACAAACAAGTAAATGTGGTGTGTGTGTGTGTGTACACATATCCTTCCTTCAAACACAAACAATAGCATACTATAACACACTATAGGGTAGTGCCACTTGATTTATTGATTATAGAATATAGCATGAAAAGCCTTTCATTACAGCAAATAAGGAGCTGATTGCATATATTTAAAGTATAGTGCCTTTGATTGTGTCCCCCCAAAACTTAACTCCCACTGTGACAGTGTTAAGAGGGTGAGAAATCCTGTTTTGGTAATTGAAAGGTGGGGTCATGAAGAGGTGATTGGATTGTAGGACCATGCCATAGTGAATGGATAAATAATGGTGGTCAGGGGTGTAGTTCTGAGATCTTTAAGAGAAGAGTTCATGAGAGGTTAGTTTTTCTCTGCTCTGCCATTTTCTGCCACGTGAGATACCTGGGTCACTGTCATCACCACCAAGACCCTCACCAGATATGTTCCCTGGATTTTGGACTTCCCAGCCTCTGAAAGTGTAAGCAATAAATTTTGTTTTCTTTATAAATCATCCAGTTCTGTGGGTTGTTATAAGCAACAGTAACAGACTTATACATATACAGTCGCATAAGTTTTAACATATGTTTACACTGTGATAACATTGCCAAAATTAAAATGATATATATTGATCACCCCCCAAAAGTTCCTCATGACCCTTTGTAATTTGTCTTTCCCATCCTGCTATCCCTCCTCATCCCACTTCCCTAAACAACAATAAATCTATTTTTTTGTCAGTATAGATTATTTTTTCATTTCCTAGAAATTGAAATTAATGGAATATTATGTTAAAAAGTTCAATCATACCAAGCACTAGCTAGAATGTGGAGCAACTGGAATTCTCAAATATCACTGGTGGAAATGTAAAGTAGTACAACCACTTTAGAAACAGTTTGGCAGTTTCTTAAGAAGCTATACATTCACCAGCCATATGATATATAGTCTTCTCCTCCTAGATCAATAGAGAAATGGAAACGTGTCTATGAATGTTCAGAGCAGCTTCACTTGTAATAGTCAAAATACAGAAACAATCCAAAATTCCATTTAACAGGCAAATGAACTGTGGTACACACACACACAAACACACACACACACACAATGGAACACCACTCAGCAATAAAAAAGAATAATTTACACTACAACATGGATAAATTTTAAAATAATTATGTGTAAGAATGAGAGAATTCAGGCAAAAAGAGTACTTTTCTATTTATATAAAATTCCATTTATTTATTGATCCAAAAAATCTTTGCCTAACCCAAGGTCACAAAGTTTTTGTCCTCTGTTTTCTTCTGGAAGTTTTAGGTTTTATATTTGGGCGTGTGAACTATTTTGAGTTGTTTTTGCATGTGATATGAGATATAGGCAAGTGTTTTGGTTTTGTTTTGCTTTGTTTTGCATATGAATATCCAACTGGTCAGGCACAATTTGTTGAAAAGACTACTTTTCCACTGCTGAACTGCCTTTGCAAATTTTCAAAAATCATTTATCCACATATGTGTGTATTTTTTTCTTGATTCTATTCTGGTTGCTAAATATCCATGTTTAGTTGCGGTCTACAAATATATGACTACAATGTATGAAAAGTACCAAGTTATAGAAATGGCAGTAATCCCACATGTTAAAAAAGGAAAATCCCACATGTTTGAAGTGATCGTGGATGGATTCTCAAGCAAAGTAAGTGTTATGAACTGAATTCCTCCCCCCCATTTCATATGTTGATGCCCTAAATCCCAGTGTGATGCTGTTTGGAGATAAAGCTTTTAAAGGAGTTAAGGTTAAATGAGTTCATAACAGTGGGATCCTAATCCAATAGGATTGGTGTTCTTATAAGCAAAAAAAGAGACACTGGAGAGCTCTCTCTCTACATACGTACAGAAGAAAGGCCATGTGAGGACATAGCCACAACAAGAAGGTGACCATCTGCAAGCCAAAAAAAAAGAGCCTTTACAAGAAACTAACCCTGATGGCACCTTGACCTTGGACTTCTAGCCTTCAGAACTGTGACAAAAAAAATCTCTGTGGTGTGAGCTACCCAGTCTTTGCTATTTTGTTATAGCACCCCAAGCAGAATAACACAGTGGGATTTAAGAAACTCTTAAGGATCCTGAAACAGAAAAAAAAAATCCCTACTGACTATGTTTGTGGACCTTTAGTTCCACTAGTTGGAACGCTGTATTAAAGAGGAAAAAGGCCTCAACATAGTTGCTTTCGATGATAATAGCTTTGTTTCTTCATACATCTGACAGCATTTAATTGATCCAGTTCAGCCTTTCAGGAATAAAAGGGGGAGGCAGTTTGATATGGTTTTTTCCAGAGAAACTTGCAGTCTAATTAATACAAATAATTATTGTTACTAGAGGAAATGTGCATAACTTAATGAGAGCAGGTTAGTAGAATCACCTTTGTATACAAACAAAATAATTTTTGAGATTGCAGCATCAAAAGAAGGAGGTAGGTTAACATTGAGGTGATAAATCTAGGACATATGATTTCATATTAATATTGCAAAAACAGAAAAATACTAGTCTCTTTAAAAACAGGAGCATCTAAAATTGCTGAGCGTTTATAATGTAAAAGAACAGAAAGTACAAAGGAATTTCAAATTAAAATAGACTATCTTACTACTATAAATATGAACTGCTGATGAGAAAAATTAACTTCTGTTGGGGGCTATGAAAGGAGATGGATGGGGGCTTAAAAGAGATGGATGGAATTTGACATGGTCTTAAAAACTAGTGCTTGAGAAAGCAGATGTGGTAGGGGAAGCCTCAGAGGCAAAGGAGAGAGCAGTGGCTACAGAAAGGAGGAAAACAAATGCTGAGCCTGAGGAGACTGTGGAGGCTAAAGAATTGAGGTTTTGGGAAGCAAGAGTTTTGATCAAGAGAAAAGGCTGCAAAGCCTTAAGAGCTACAGACAAATTCTGTATTAGTATATTTTCTAAATCATTATGGGATTATAAAATACTTTTCTCATGAATTAGAAGACACATTTTCCATAACAGCTCTACATTTATCTTTATTATTTGACATTCTTTCTTACGTATTTATATATGGAGTATCTACTATCCACCTGCAGTTGAAAATTCTCCTACCCTTCAAGATCTCAGCTTTAATGAGGGGAGATAGTCAAAGCAGACAATTGCAATTTAGTGTATGATCTAGTAATGGCAAAACTACCTTCAGGCAATACTAGGCAAACAGGAAATAAGCAGTTAATCCATTTCTACCCATTAAGAGAATAACAGTCCAAAAACACATTAAGGAAATACCAATGCAAATAGAAGTCTGAGCTGTTTTAAGTGGAGTATATATCAATGAATTAAGAGCACAGGCTCTGAACAGTGCAGATTTCTTGGACAATGCTCAGAAGCGGGCCTTGGTTAAATGTCCTTTGATCAGTCTTGAAATTATTATTTTATCTTTGAATTTGAGTTTTGTAAGTGAAATCCAATGGGACAATGAAACACATGCCAACGGCTTGTAGTCCCAGATCATGTGTGGTCCTGCCTCCCACAGCCTCCCCAGATGGGTTCTCTGCCCTCCTGCTTCCGTCCCCACCCAGTAATTGCTGCCCCCTTGCATCAGTGCATGCACCCCTTCCGGAGTCTTGGGGCAGGAGTTTCAGGTACCTTTGAGGGTCTGCACTGGCACCCCAGTATCCTTGTGCTTGACGGAGAACCAACATTAAATAGCAAAAATGCCATGATGAGTCAAGAGACACCATGGAAGAAAGAAACTTTTCTTTTTGAAAGAGGGTCCCGGGGTTTCATTTTGCACCAACCCCACAAATTATGTAGCTGGACCTGAAGTATTGTAGCAGTGGACAGCCCCAACATGGTAACTCTGGGCAAGACACTTGGCTCCTCTGAAGTCAGTTTCCCCATCGGTAAAATAAGAATAACAGTTCCTATCTCGTTGGATTTCTGTGAAGATTTTGGAGCTAATTCATACAGAGTGTTTTGTTCAGCACTTAACTCTTTTTAATGGTCAGTACTAGAAGATGTTAACTTTTATTATCTTATATTATTTAATTCGGATTCACTCCCTTATGTCTCCTCTGACTGTAAGTTAACATTTCAAAACAGTCATTCCCACAGGAAGTAGCAAGTGTGCCTCATAGTTTTGTTCCAAATGTTTATTACCTAAATTTAAACCTTTCTACGGTGTTCAGGAAAACATATACATGCCTCAGTTATAATGTGAAGCTGAAAAAAAAAGCTGTGAGCTTCTAACACAGGGTTTGTTAGAAGCGCAGAAATGTTCACAAATTTGATAGACAAAAAATCAGAGCAAATATGTCTCTCAAGTGCTTTACCCTTTCACAAAAGCTCTTTCTCCCCTCAAAGGAGACAAAAACGAAGGCCCCTATAACTCCGGGCCCAGTCTACAAAAGAACAAAATAAATCAACATCTTGAAAACCTAAGGTCTCAGCTAACAACAGCCGACACACCGCTCTCCGGGCCCCTGCCCGCGCCTGGTTTCCATAGGAACGCGCAATTCCGGCGCGTCACCCTCTGAGCCGGAAGTTGTTCTCCCTCAGTTCCGTTTTTCCACTACAAGCGTTGGCGCAATCCGGCGGTGGATGAGTTTTGGGCTGAAGGGGCCGCCGTTGAAGGGCGTGGTGACGCGGCCGTGGTGTGGCGGAGTTCACGTGCGAGCAGCGGCGGATCCACTTCCTCAACCTACCATGGCGCAGCCAGGACCCCTGAACCTGAATAACGAGGTAAGCGCCGAGGTCTGAGAACCTAAGGGGATGACTTTGAGAGCCTTCAAAAACGAGGTCCTCTGCGTATTTCCGACCGACGCTGAGCGGGGGCGGGGGCAGGGCATGCGGCTGGAAGAGTTTCTGGATGGGCCCAGGCAGATTTCCCGGACCTCGAGTTTGGCAACCGGCGTAATTCCCTTTCATGAATTCTAGGTGACTAGGTACGAGACATGTCTCTGGCTCCCAGACCCCGCGATTTTTTATCTATGGGGTTTTGGGAAGACCATTTAAACTATGCTCAGTGTCCTCGTCTGTAAAACGAAGCTTAGAATAGTACCTTCCTTACAAAGTTGTTGTGAGAATTAAATTAAGATATGTAGAGTGTTTGCACAGTGCCTAACGCTTAGTAAATTCTCAGTACACATTACCTGCATTTTGTTGACTGTCGAAAATGAAGGTGAGGGATTAAGAGCTATAGCTTCTAAGAAATTCCTGATCTTCGATGAGACCGTATACACTCAGAACCCTATTTCTTTCTGCATTTTCTGTGTTATTTCTCTGCATCCATTTACAGCAAAACTAAAAGAAAGAGTTGTTTATACTTGCTGTCCCTAATTCCCCTTGTCTGGTTCTTTTTTCAGTCCGGTGTCATCGTCAGACATTTGCCCTCACCACCACCTCCACCATAGAGTGTTAATGTTACCAGGCTACTATTTCTGCCATTTACCCCTTTCCAGTTTTTGCTTCTATTTGACAAACTAATAAGTCTTCTGAAGTCTTGAAACTGGAAAAGTGAGGATCAAATGAGGACCTCGCAGCTAATACAGCAAAGGAAGTTCTTTATCCTCCTTATTATGTGGATATATAAATGTCCACTATGAGCAAGTCACTGTTCAGATTATACAGTTGTTTAAGACATACTTTATATTTTCTAATAACCTGTATTCAGGTGGGAAAGTTTAAGTAACATCAACCTATGGTACACATCAATGTATGAATACCCCCCCCCCCCCAAAAGCAAAATGAAGTGAGTGGTATTTGTCTTTGGTCTTTAAGGATTTTACAGAGGAATTGTAGTTAAGTAATTATGTAAAGGGGAGGAAGGCATTCCGGGCAGAGGGACCAGTATAAGCAGGGAAGGGTGGTATATAGATCCCTTGAATGGTATAGGGATAGGTACTTCATTGACGCGAACTTGTGTGATGAAGTAGAAAATAAAACTGAAATATATTTACTGCCTTACTGTCAGATTTATGAGTCTAGATTTCAGTGGGCAGTGGCATACAGTGTTCCTTTGACCTAAAACTCCTTCTCTTCTCCTCAGTCCATTTAGTACTTATTCCCAGTTTGTCATTTTCTTAGGGAGACCATTCTTGGCTATTATTTACCCCTTTTATAAGGTTTTGTAGCCCCATTTAATTTTCAGCACTTGTGTATGTGAGTGTGTGATAGATTTCTTATCCCCTCCTCCTGACTAAATTTTTTCTTAGTGTGTATCCCCAGTATCTATCTGTTGAATGAATAACGTGAGGCATCATTTTTATGATCCTTAATATCTTAGGTTAGCTCTTCTTAACTGGGGTTTAGGGATGTATTTCAGAGGTGCTGTAACTGCCTGAAATTATGTGTAAATATGTGTTTATATGTCTGTCTCTGTGGGGGAAAAGAGTCCGTACATTTCACCAGATTTGCAAATGTTTATAAATGGCTGTGGTATTGTCTTTGAGATATTGTTACTCACAGCTGTGACTTATTTATAGGAATCCTCGTTTCATAGCTATAATTAAAAAATTATTTGGCATTCTAATTTTACAATATATTTAATTTCTCAGGATGTCTTTTGTGAAAATAAAAGCCTGCCTGCAGAGCTACCCATTATAGTATGCTAACTTTCAATGTTTTTTACTCTTAATAGTTCTATTCTTATAAAAATTTTCACAAGGATAAAGACCAAATACTTCCTGGCTCCGGGTTATTAAAATACATTTATTCTTGTGAAGTAAAGTAAAATTTTACCTTTACTTTTTAAATAATAAATTATTACTTTTTACTTCATCTTATGATTATTTATTGCATGTTTTATCCTCCCTGGTACTTTATGTATACTTTGAAGGGAGACTGTTTAACTCCTTTATTATAGCAACTTTCCTAACTTCTAGCATAGTAACTTGTCTGCAGATAATAATAAGTAAATATATATTGGGCAGATGAAAGTATGGTTACCACAACTTGTGTTAACTAATGTTCAAATGAAAGGGAAAAATCTCTTAAATGTAGACTTTTCCCTTTTGCCATTAGAACTAGAGAAGGAAGGATGCACAATTGAAAACAACAGTGCTTTAGCATTTAGAGAGTAAAGAATTTGCAAAACTAGACCTGGATTTGTTCTAGTCATCTGTTTCTTTAGGCAGTAGTGACTGATATGTAAAATCAGAATTAGGAGATGAAACAGTCTGGTGGAATACTTTAATTCCATAGGAGGGGCAAGGGTCTTTCTATAAAACTGACATTTTATTCTTTGATAGCAAATTACCAGAAAGACATTGAAAAATTACTTTTTTTTTTTTCTTACAGTAAAGGTAGAAACTAAAGTGCCAAAGAACAGATTGACTTTTCTGCACATATTATAAAAGATAAAAATGTCAAAAACCATGTTTGTATTGCTTATGAAGCTATAAAACTCCTGTGTCATAATTGGATGCATAGTACTTTTTAATAATTTTTTCTGAAATAGAAAATCAGGGTCCATCTATAAGGAGAGAACCAATTTATTGGGTTGTTAAACTCTTATGGAAACTTTTGCTAGGTGGCAGCATATGCTCAGTAAAGGTGAAGTTGTAGATAATCACTAAGCACTGTAGATTTCTTAAACTCTTTCTCATCAGAAATAAGAAGTATAATTTAATGGTAAGTTGCCATCCAAATGGCCAAGTTAAAGTCCTCTTTATAAAATCATAATTAATTTTAATGATGAAATACTTCAAACATATGCAAATAAACAAACAAATGTCCTTGTAATTCACTTTCTGTATTTAGTAAATATCTGTGCTTAGCTATATCTTGCTGTTCAAATCCACCCACCTTCTTTTCCACTTCACAGATAATTATTATTTGGTGTGTGTTTTTCTCATGTATATTTTTGTAATTTTAGTGACATATATATGTATCTATACCTGATGTATAGTATTGTGTTTTATGTTTAAACTTTAAATGTGTAGTATCATACAGTATAAAAGTGTTACATGTATCATTTTACAAGTTATTTTTTTCAGCAGTCGTCATTTTCAAAGTGCACATCTCCTGAATTGATTTAAAATACCACGTTGCTGTGTGCTCTATTTATATACAATATTTTATCTCTTGTGCAATACTTTATAAGAATGCTGCATTGGATAATCTTGTGCCTTGCCTTTTTATATTGTTGGAGCTGTGTCTTCTGGATAGATTCCTAGAAGTAGGATTTTTGTTAGGTATTGCCAAAGTTTCCTCTGGAAGGAGTATACCAGTTTGCATTTCTACCAGAAGTGTATGACAGTGCCTGTTTCCTCACAGCCTCACGAACAGAGTATGTTGTCATATATTTTTTTTTTTTGTATTTGCCAATCTGATAGGTAAGTAATGAATAGCCAGATATCTTAATGTAGTGTAAGAAACACAGATATATACTCAGATTTTCTTTCTCACTGCAAGCTCCCCTAAAACAATACTAGCTCTTGGAATAATTGTTTTGTACTAACTACAGATTTTTGTTACAGTTTAATTCAAATACTTTGTAAAGTCAGGGCATTACCAATAGAGCCTTGCTAGTTGACGATTAGCAGATAGCCAGCCAAGAGTCAATTCAAAGTAGCATTTAATTCTGTCTGTGGACCAAAGTCTGCTGTCAGCTTTGTATATCAGAAACTTGCTGTTATTATCGCTTCTCGGCCTTTTGGCTAAGATCAAGTGTAGAAACTTGCTGTTATTGTAACCCCAAAAGTATAGGTCATTCACTCAAAAACAAATTCACATTAAACAAAAGCATATAAAAGTGTAAACGAGAAAGCTAGTTTATTAAGAAATATAAGGAGTCTTCAAAAAGTTCACGAAATGATTCATATTATCTTTTAACTTCATTTTTCCGTGAACTTTTTGAAGTACCTGCATATATCTAACATAGATAATAATGCCAACATTGTAAAACATATTCTTTGCCTGTCTACTGATCATCATCAGCTGCTTGGAATATAGAACTACAAGAAGGGGTTTTAGTTGCATGATTCATTCTTGGGTTATGATGCATCTATCCCTGTAATTGAGTTATTCCAGAATAGATTGGGATTATCAAGTCTCTGAACTGGGGAGCCCTTTTTTTGGAATTTCCTCGAGTTGTACACTGCCAGCTTTTGCTTCTTTGTGGTTTCCTTTCCTGTGTTTATGTCGACTCTTCCCAATCTGTTCACATGGTCTTTTCCCGAACAAGTCTATTAGGTTTCCACTTTATTTATGATCACATTTTTGTACTGTCTATCCAAGAGGCATCCAGGTTGTTCGGACTGCTTTCAGATTTTACCAGGTTAACTCTTAGGGCATCTGTATGCCTGAGTTCTAGGTAACACTTCACCGTCCTCACATATATATTCTGTTTATAAGTCTTAACTCCTTTTCTTCTGACTGTCTTAAATGCATTCTTTTGCTGTTTGGAATCCCTCAGCTTGAGTTTATCGGTCTTAGTGGTGATGGCCTACAGATTTTTTTTCTTCAATTTCTGTCTTCAAGTTCTTTCCTTCTAATTCTCTTTCATTTTGTTTCTTCTCTGTCAGTATATTTTATTATCATGATTATGACTCTATTTTTCCCTCACTCACTTTATTTCCCATTTCTTCTTTCCCTCCCAGACAATATCATACTGATTTCACAGTTCTAACAGGGATAGTTCTGCTGGCTTTTGGTTGAAGAATTTGTCAAAGTGTACTGCCCGTAAGCAGTGCTTTGGCCTTCTGCCAATATTGGGTGTTTTAGGCCTGTTTGTTGTCTTCTGGGTCATCTGTCAACCAGTTTCATAATTTCTGGGTGACAAATGAATTGGCATCCTTTTAAATCTTAACTAAAAGGTCATCAGTTTTACAAAAATAAAGCTAAGTGCTTGGAGTGGGCAGTTGTGACAAAAGTTAATTTTTAATTCCATTTTCACATAAAGTGAATATGCTTTTTTTTTTAAGACACTAAACTTTTCAAATTTTTCTACTGCTTGTACACAGATAGTGAAAAACTTAATAAGGTAGGAAGCATTTTTTGGTATTGGCATGAAACTATATGAAGTATATATAAAGTATATGAAATATTTCCTTTGCTTTTAAAATTTCCTTATCCAGTAATGGCAAATATAGTACTTCTTAAAGTGGAATTTTAAAATTGGAGACTAGCTTTCCCATGATTGGAATGTAACCAAGGACCAACTCTGCCCACTGCTATTTATTAACTTTGGTTAACAGTGGTTAGCAAATATACAGTGATGTATTATCATCTCATGCACCTGCAAGGTTCAGCAGTTAGAAACGTTTGTTAATGTATTTAAATGCACAATTTATCATTTGCTATTAATTTATTTTATAAATGACTTTCAAAAAATATATCATAAACCTGTTATACTTCTGCTTAAGATATGTAGCAATTCTTATTCACTTAAACCTTATCTAAATGGCTTTTTATTTTATTTATGTAAAATATGATTTTTTTTTAACGGAGCTAACTGAAACAAATTCTAAAGAGGTTATCATATCCAGCAGGAAGGAAAACTGATTAAGTATGTATTCTTTTAATATTTAATTCATTTGAAACAGTGAATGAACAAGCGAGTATTGCTACAGTTCAGGTCATTTATTTAACAAATACTTACTGAACACATACGAGTACTGCATGCCATGCACTGTGTTAGGTGTTAAGGTGCAGTGCTGAGTAAAACCAGATGCTTGATCTTCATAGAATTTATAACGTCCTGAAGGAAAGACACATTCAACCTAATCAAATTAAAAATAAAATAATAAGGGTCATGATAAATTCTAGAGATACTGGTTACTCTTAAGTGCTTGTTTGTAATGGGGAATTTGTGACCCTCTCAGGGAAGCCAGAAAAACTTCCCTCAGAAATGAGAGTTTAGCCAAAATCAGAGTGAACAGATGTTGACAGGCTAACATGGAAAGAAGGAACATTCCTGCCAGAGGAAATATCAAGTGTAATGACTTTATGGTAAATGTGAGCTTGGTGAGGACAGGAGACTAAAAGAATGCCTTTGTGGCCATCCTAAGAGCAACTGGAAACCATTGGAAAGAGTTAAGTAAAGTGTGACATCAGATCTGTGTGTTGGAAAATTTTATTCTGACTGCATTATGTATAAATGAATGGAGAAGGGCAAGAATGAGTATAGAGATACCAGTTAACAGTAACTCAGCGAAGATTTCTAGAGGTCAAGATTGCAAAAATAAAGTGGTACAATTTAAAAGATATTTAGGAGATAAAACTAAGAGGACTTGGTTATACATTTATTGTGAAGGATGATGATGACCTTTAGGTTCACAGCTGAAAAGATTGTTTCGTTCTCTTTAATATGAAACACTAAAAAAAAAAAAAAAAGTGAGGTGGATCCAATCAGAGGTGAAGAACATGAGTTCAAGTACAAATTTGAGATGATTTTGAGCACACTCAAAAAGAAATGTCAAGCAGGCCAGTTGCACATTTAGGTCTAGAGCTAAAAGGAGAGGTTTCAGCCAAGGTAAAAACTTGGAGTCATCTTTGTTTAGGTGGCAAGTTAAACCAATATGCACACATAAGATCACTTAATGCTAAAAAGTACATTGTGCAAAGAAGAGCTGGCCTAGGAGTGTCCCTTGAACTCTTTAACATTTCATGGCTGGGTAGAGGTGAATGAGCCTTCAAGATGTCATGGCTAGAGAGGAAGGAGGAAAATTAGGAGAGTATTCTGTCATGGAAATCAAGGAAATAGTGTTTCAGGGTGGAGGAAGTGGTCAACAATGTCAAATGCTGCTGAGAAGTCAAGTAAAATGAAGTCTCAAAAAATCCCCGTTAGATTCAGAGACTTTCGGAAATCATTGGTGTCCTTAGTGACAGCTTTTAGTTGACTAATGAGAATGGGAATCAAACTGGTATTGTGTGGCATTCAGAAATGAAGATACTGAGTTTGGACATCTCTTTCTAAAAGCTTGGCTCTGAAGGCGGTTAAGGAGTGGTTGCTTCTAGTGAACTATGTAGTGAAGCTGTTTTGTTTGTCTTGTCTTTAATAAAAATACTCAAGTATGTTTAAAAATCAGTGGAAAATAAATCCATTTAAGAGAATGATAATGACAGTGCTAGAGTAAAGGGATAATCTATATAGTAAGGATTGAGAAAGCAGAAGAGGATCAGCTCCAGAGCACAGTTAAAAGATTAACCTCAGATATGTGTAGGGGAATTTCTTACAGTGTAACTATTAATAGAACAAGGTGGGTGATGTAAGTAAATTTACATTTATGGAGTAGAAAGATGATGGTTCCCAACTGATGTTTATTTTCTCCATTAAACTGGAAGAGAGAGGAGAGGAGAAGGACCAGAGCTTTTAGGAGAACGGGCAGAAGTTTAAAATAGTCATTGTAGAGTGAACTGATCAGAAAAATATAATAGGAAGTATGAGGATTCATTTGAGGTTAGTTATGATGAATTTATAGTAGATACGTTGCAAGTATCTCCTGGCTATTAGGTTGTGGAGGTCTTGGAAGAACTCAGAATGTTGTTTTCATTTAGGAGTAACCTTTTGCTAACAAGAAAGATAGGATTTTATGGTATTGGCAAATGTTGATTATATACTGTAGAGCTAGGGCTAGGGTCTGGAGCTCACAGACCCCTAGAGCCCATTCACAAACCCTTTACAATGATAGGAAGAGCTGACATCGAGGGATCAAAAAGCGACGTAGCTATGAACGCTTGGCCACCACAAGCCAGTTCTGTTTGCCTTGTGGCAACAATTGAGCCCTGAACAGCATTTTGTTAAATGTCCGGAAACAGGTAGCAAGGTATGTTCAGTGGATTTAAAGGACTTTTTGATTGCTCCCGAGGAGGTGGATGAACTGTTCAATTTCGAATAGGGAGCAGGCCAAAGTACTCATCTTTTGGGGGCAGGCAAGGATCGGAGGCCTCATGTTTAATTGGCAGTACACTGGTTGAGGACAAATATGCAGCATGTTTTGGCATTGGTGGGTACAGCTGCAGAATGTAGCCTGATATATGGCAATCCAGATAAGTTTCCAGGGGCCACAGTTCGTATAGATGGCTATGGAGGACAAACTGCTGAGGTCAAAGCCGTTATTGCCATTGGGTATAGGAAGATTACCTCCTCGTGTATACACTGTATATATATTCCCAGACCCTGCCTCCATCTAGGATGGCTCCTTTGGGCATGCTGCTACTGATGACCTCCTGCTTCACCTTCTGCCTCAGTTGTGAGAACCCAGTCAGGCTGTCCCTGCAGGATCCCATGTGCGGCTGAATCTTCACACTGGGGCAAGAGAGGTGAAACTTCAATACAAAGACAAGTTCCAAAATAATGATAAAACGGTCATTTATCCTCACTAAGGGAACATCACAGAAGATTTTTAACATGTAGATTGTAGGGCGAGGGACCCTGAAGGGGTGGATTGTGGGGAAAATAGGATAATTTAGTCAGGCTTCCTTGGCTTAGGTCTGATTGGGGGGTCATGCAGCACATTTCTTTCTAAACAGGTTGTGTGTGAGTGGAGTTAGTGCATTTGCACCCATGTATCTTTTTAGTTAATTGCTATTGTGTGTTGAGTTTGTGAAGCAGACTGGCTGGCAGAGAGCTTGGGTCTAAAAATAGAACGTTTACTCTGCTGGCAGCTGCTCAGTTTCTCTTTGGACTTTGCCAGTAGCAGTTGCATTTCTGAGTTTCTCTATGGACTGCTTGGCTCATAGTGTTGTGTGTGCTGAATAAGACTATTCCTACTTCAGCCAAGGCTCCAAGGACCTTTTTGCCAGTTACCTAGCTCATAGACCTGCATGTGAAGGGTTTGTGAACGGGCTTGAGGGGTCTCTGAGCTCCAGCCCCTAGCTCTAGCTCTACTTATATATAAACTAGATAACAGGAGGAAAATTAAAAAGAAGAGAATAAATCATTGAAGAGAAAGTGTGGGGAAAAGTCAATGGACTGGTGGTCCCAGTGAAGTCAAAGACAGTTGTGGGAGATGGAGTTGAACAAACAAGCTGATAGAAGTAGTTGTGATCATGGGATGGAATATTTGAATTAATGGTTTTAGAAATGGAATAGTTATGAGTGATGACAAGGTCTACAGTGTGACCATGGAAATGGGTGGGTGAAATGGAATAGATTAAGTCATTAGAAAACAAGAAGTCAAGAAGTGAGGATGTAATATTAGATGGGTTATTTAAGTGTGCATTTAAATCAGCCAGAATCATGGCAAAACTTAGTATAAAAATAATTGTCAGCTGGTTGCCAGTATCTTCAGTGAATAAAGGAGTAAATGACATTAATGAAGAATAGAGAAGTTGTTATTGCCAAATGCAAGAGTCATGAAGAAACAGTATGATGCTGATATTCTTATTTTGGCAATAATTTGTGTGTACCAGTCCCCCCTTGCAAGGCACAAAAAACACTATGTAAATATTGCAAGGCTCCTGTCCTGTAGGATCTCACAGTCTATAGAAAAGTACAACCACATGAGCAATTAGTGACAGTACAATGAGATAGATGCTTTAATAACAAAACCTACAAAGTATAGTGGCTACCTCAGCGATGGAATGGTTATCTCTAACTGAAAAAGTTGTTGAAGGTTTCATAGGAAGGACTATATCACAACTGAATTTTATGTAGTTCCTAAAGTAGAGAAAGGGAAGAAGGACATTCCAGGAGGAATTATGTGTGACTCCTACCCATAACAGACAAAACATAAATTCAGTGATAACGTGACATTGTACTGAATACTATTATAACATACAGTTCTAGAATATTTTTATGTATTGGCCTGTAGTTCTGTTTTTTTCTTAAGAGTTCAGCATTGTTCTCTAATGGAATGATTTAAACTGAGTATCTGCTCACACATAATGTGCCCTTGTGTTTGGGGGGCTTTTTTTAGTTATACTTGAAGTAATTTATTACTGAAAGATAAGTGCAAGGGTGCTTTATAAAAAAGTAAAATAAAATAGTTTTCGCTTATTTACTTTGTTGATTCAGACATTCATTTAGTAAATTCAATTCCTACCATTGTGAGTAAGGCTCTGTTTTAAACCATAAGGATACAAAAATGAATATGACAGTCTCTGATCTCAGGTAACTCAGTTTATTATGTTCCAAGCCCAATAAGATATAAGTGTAACATTAAAATACTAATCATTGGGAATGCTGTGACTTTTTCAAAAATCATAACTTTTCTCTCAACCCTTCAAACGCTTTTTTTTTTTTTTTTTTTTAAGATGACCGGTGAGGGTATCTCAACTCTTGACCTGGTGTTGTCAGCACCACGCTCTCCCAGTGAGCAAACCGGCCATCTCTATATAGGGATCTGAACCCGTGGCCTTGGTGTTATCAGCACCACACTCTCCCAAATGAGCCATAGGCTGGCCCTCTCAAACACATTTTTAAACTGTTGATTATTCCATCACTGTTGTTGGAAGAAATTTGATTTCATCAAATATGAATACAGTTAAACAAAAAATTTGGATAAAGTGATAGACTAAGTCTATACTATTAACACTCAAAAGAAAGTGTGGTTGTTCCTGAATTAAGTACTTTTCTAATTATGGCTTCATTCCTCAAAGGTTGTGAAGATGAGAAAAGAAGTGAAGAGAATCCGAGTTCTGGTTATCCGAAAACTTGTCAGGAGTGTTGGCAGACTGAAGTCAAAAAAGTTAGTCATTTAATGATCCTGTGACTAATAAAATGTCCAAAGTTATTTTTACTCAATATTTATAAATTTTGAGGGTGGTATCTAGAGGACTAAGTAAATATCTTACTCATACAGTGCTTTGTTTTTTATATGAAGAGATGATCTGGGTGAAATGGAATGTGCTGTGTCAGCATGTCTTTCTGTGGTCTGTACCATGTTCACTTAAGATACATAAATCTGTATTAGTCAGGGTTCTCCAAAGAGACAGAATCCATAGGATATATTATAATTATATGAGAGGGATTTATTAGGGGAATTAGCTCACGTGGCTATGAAGAAAAGTCCCACAATAGGCCGTCTATAAACTGGATGCCAGTAGCGTGGCTAAGTCCAAGTCAAAAGGCTTCAGAACCAGGAAGCTGATGGTGTTCTTGGTTTAAGTTCTGGAACCCAAAAGCTAAAGAGTCTCAAGCTCTCATGTCCACGGACTGGAGAGAAGAGTGTATCCCAGCTCCAGCGGATGAGAGAGAGCTTTACCTCTTTCCTCTGTCTTTTGTTCTCTCTGGACCCCCAGTGGATTGGATGGGTCCCACCCACACTGAGGGTGGGTCTTTCACACCCAGGCCACTCAGACTCTCATACTAATCCCTGCTGGAAACACCTTCATGGATATATCTGAAAAGATTGCTTTACCAGGTTTCTCAGCATTCCTTCATCTAACCAAGTTGACATCTAGAATTAACCTCCACAAGTCCACCCCTTGTCAACTTGGTGTCCATACTATCTCCTTAAATCACACCTGATGAATTCTGTTGTTTTCAAAACTCTCCTTTAGGTCATTTCAGAATGAAATTCCCTTGGGGTTAATTATGTGTTTTATGTTATAAGAAGTTATTTTAAGATGTTGATATAGTTTAACATATAGTAAATGTAGTAATACCTTATGTTATAAACACTTCATATCACTTTTTTTATTGAATTGCTAAGTAATTTGAATTTTTCAGTGCCTTGTGGAAATCTGAACACTGTTCTATGTAATTTCTTGGAAAAAGATAATATGAGTGTTTTGTATTTTCAGCATCAATAGTATTAGTGAAAAAGTATTTTATTTATAGTTCTTAAGATTTTAGCATGAATATTTAGAAAGGCTTCAAATGTAATTTTTTCTGATTAACTTCCTGTTCTTTCATAAGTGTTTCAGAAGGTAGCCCTTCTGTCTGATATAATTAGGTGTTTCACATTTTTATTTTTTCTTTTAATTTCAGAGAACAAATTTTCATTTAATAAAATTATATCCAAACTTTAATTGTAGCAAACGCAGCTTATATTACATTAAATATAGTATACTATTGATTGATTGATTGATAAAAAGTATTATTTACCTTCCCATTAAGGAACTAGAGAAGGCAAACTGTGGTAATAGTCATTAATATAATGCCACAACAATGCTTATTTTTACCAGTTTCAAACACTTGGGTTTGTTTATGAAATTAGGATGTGTGTTGGAAGGGGCACAATGCAGGATGGTGGGATGTTTGTTATTTAGAGATTTATTATACTTTTCTGAAAGAAATAAAGAGCATTTATTATCATATGAATCTAAAATTAATGCTTTGCCTGGCCATATATTGTAATGTATTTTTGCAGGGGTACTGAAGATGCACTGTTAAAAAATCAAAGACGGGTACAACGATTGCTTGAAGAAATCCATGCCATGAAGGTAAGAACTTGTGTGGATTTATATGTGTGTATGTGTGTGTGTTCCCATGTCTCCTATCAGCCTGCATTTTTTGTGTGTGTGTTATTGCTTATTTGAATATTCCTGAGATTTGCCTAAGGCTTATTTGTATGAGTCTGTTTGGTGACAAAAGTAACACATTCACAGAATTGTAATATGTTCAAGCTTGCACTTTTCCACATTTTTTACTGAATTTGTTTAAAATGCTAGACTAATTTGAGTTAAAACTTCCATTCTAAACTCATCTATGTTTAATAATGCCTCATGCCTAAGGTTTTTGTTTTTACTGTAACTTTAGGAATGAAGTCTAAATTAAGTTCACGAATTAAAGTGGTCATGGTATTTGAGAATGTGGGTAGTGATATTGGTGGCTGACTGACATCATGCTCTGCTTCCTGCCAACTCAATACATTTTTATGTGGTGGTGTCAGCATTTTATTCAATTCTGTAGTAACTTGAAATAAAATTAGCGTTGGACCAACATGATCCATATTTTTGTTTTCTTCAGCCAGACTCTTCACTAGCATAATTTTTAGGTCTTCTCACTGCTCTTATTTTGTGGAAACTTTGATTTACCAAATGACATACCATTAAATGTCTGGGAGACTGTTTTACTGTAGAACTTAAAAACAACATTTGGTACCAGCAATTATCTTAATTGCAGGGTCATTTTGCTTGTGTGTTTGACTATTACGTTTTGGTATAACTTCCAAGTTTTGAGTTAGATAAAAGAGCAAGAGAATTCCCTAACAATATTTTAATTGAGTTAGATTACCAAAGCTTTTCACCCTTTCTTCCTTTTAAAGGGACGGTAAAGTGTTTAATAAGATAAAGTTATCCCAGTTAATCTGAATTAAAACAAATGTAGGAAATGACCCTTTGACATGAGGTATATTTGTTTCCTGTGTTTGTCTCCCCCCACCCCCTCCACCACAGGACCGCAAAATTCATGGAATCATTTGATATATCTTTTTAAAGTTATAATCCCCTTTTAATTTGTCATTCAGGGAAAAAAGTACACTGTATTTGACTCCTAATTATCATTTTTGTCTCTTTGGTTTGCAGGTAATTTAGGCTCTTTCATATACCTTTCTTTCCCCATGATATTTTTATGAGAAATAAAATCTTTAGTTAGAGATTTGGGGTTTTGAGAAGAGTGCTAAGATAAGTTGAGATTTATCTCTTTCTTTCACTTCTTTTAACCAAGGTCCTTACTAAATTACATTATCTATCTAAATTTTTCCCTGTAATTTCTTCTGAATAGTCATTCCTATAGCCCTAAATTATTCAGAGGCCTTGAGTTACTATGTGAAGATACTTCAAAAAGTTCATAGAAAATTTTGTATATCTTTTAATTCTATTTTTCCATGAATTTTTTGAACTACTCTTGTATAGTTGCTGATTCATTTTACCAGGAAAGAACTTAACAACATTTAGTTAATTACAAAGAAAAGCCGTCCCATTTGATCTACACATAAAGCTTGCTTTGATTATTCTTAAATATCATCCGTAAAGGGAGATTAGACTGAGTGTTAACGTTCATAGGTTTACAAGATTACTCTATCAGTACCATAGTTTTTGTTTTTTCTATTTTTCCCTGTGGTTATATAGGACCACTATAGAATTGTTGTCTCATAGAAAGCAAAAATTCATAGCCTGTATATTCCTTGAATATATGAAATTCAAAGTGTGTATATTCCTTGAATTTGTGGCAGTGATTAGGGTGGTCTGGGTCGACTACTCTGATGTCAACTTCTTCTGTAATGCATTTAAAAATTGGATTAAATTTAATTATAAAAACCAGATTAATAAGAGTGCTAGAAAAACTATAGGCTTGCTTTTTGAAGTATCAAATTTTATTCCTCATTTATGTTTCTTTTGCAAAATTGGTCTTTTCTAAAAGAAGCAAATACATTCATCATTTTTCTTAATTGAAAGGCCATTTTTAATTTCTTACGGAAGTGTAAGGAATGTACATGCAAGTATCAAAAAAATAGTCACAAAACAGTAAACACACAGTGTCAATTAAATTTGGAGAAAAACTTCTACTTATTCATTTTTCCAGAGGAATTTTTTCCTCGGATCATATACCACTACATTTTTATACTCTTATTCATGACATACTGTCTATACTTGCTTTCTATGATAATAGGGTATTTTGTTACAAGATGACATCCTCATGAAGAAAACCTGAGATATTTTTAGAAATGGGAGTTTCTTTCTTCTGGCTGAGAAAAACAATGGCCTGATCTTTATGTTACTATGAAATCATAGGTTCTAATTTTATAGACTATAATGTATGAGTTTCAAGTCTTTGCTGCTTTTTCTAATAGTATTCATACTTTTTAAGTTTGATTTTAGGGTAGTACTGGCTTCTGAGACAGTTCCATTTTCTTTGAAGTTAAAGTAGCTTATCAACATTTACAGAATCCTAAGTTATTTAGCTGGAGAAGGAAGTGGTGAAATTAAAGCATATATTGAAATTACTCAAAATGTGCAAGAAATCCCTTTCTCAGCAATAAAGGTAATAGCTAGCTTTTTTTTTTTTTTTCCCCTTAATTTTATTTTGTCGATATACAATGTGGTTGATTATTGTGGCCCATTACCAAAACCCCCCTCCCCCCTCCCCCCTCCCCCTCCCCCCTCCCACCCAACAATGTCCTTTCTGTTTGCTTGTCATATCAACTTCAAGTAATTGTAGTTGTTGTGTCTTCTCCCTCCCCCCCCCCCCGGTTTTTGTGTGTGTGTGTGTTTGTGTGTGTGTGTGTGTGAATTTATTTATTTATTTTTAGCTTCCACCAATAAGTGAGAACGTGTGGTATTTCTCTTTCTGTGCCTGACTTGTTTCACTTAATATAATTCTCTCAAGGTCCATCCATGTTGTTGCAAATGGCAGTATTTCATTCGTTTTTTTAGCTGAGTAGTATTCCATTATGTAGATGTACCACATTTTCCGTATCCACTCATCCGATGATGGACATTTGGGCTGGTTCCAACTTTTGGCTATTGTAAAGAGTTGTGCGATGAACATTGGGGAACAGGTATACCTTCGACTTGATGATTTCCATTCCTCTGGGTGTATTCCCAGCAGTGGGATAGCTGGGTCATATGGCAGATCTATCTGCAATTGTTTGAGGAACCTCCATACCATTTTCCATAGAGGCTGCACCATTTTGCAGTCCCACCAACAATGTATGAGAGTTCCTTTTTCTCCGCAGCCTCGCCAGCATTTATCGTTCAGAGTCTTTTGGATTTTAGCCATCCTAACTGGGGTGAGATGGTATCTCAATGTAGTTTTAATTTGCATTTCCCGGATGCTGAGTGATGTTGAGCATTTTTTCATATGTCTGTTGGCCATTTGGATATCTTCCTTAGAGAAATGCCTACTTAGCTCTTTTGCCCATTTTTTAATTGGGTTGCTTGTTTTTTTCTTGTAAAGTTGTTTGAGTTCCTTATATATTCTGGATATTAATCCTTTGTCAGATGTATATTTTGTAAATATTTTCTCCCACTCTGTTGGTTGTCTTTTAACTCTGTTAATTGTTTCTTTTGCTGTGCAGAAGCTCTTTGGTATGATATAATCCCATTTGTTTATTTTTCCTTTGGTTGCCTGTGCTTTTGGGGTCATATTCATGAAGTCTGTGCCCAGTCCTATTTCCTGAAGTGTCTCTCCTATGTTTTCTTTAAGAAGTTTTATTGTTTCAAGGTGTATGTTTAATTCTCTAATCCATTTTGAGTTGACTTTAGTGTATGGTGAAAGGTATGGGTTTAGTTTCATTCTCCTGCATATTGATATCCAGTCCTCCCAGCACCATTTGCTAAAGAGGCAGTTTCTTCCCCAGTGTATAGGCTTGGTGCCTTTGTCAAAGATCAGATGGCTGTAGGTGTGTGGGTTGATTTCTGGATTCTCTATTCTATTCTATTGATCAGTGTGTCTGTTTTTATGCCAGTACCATACTGTTTTGGTTATTATAGCTTTGTAGTATAGTTTAAAGTCAGGTAGTGTTATGCCTCCAGCTTTATTTTTTTTGCTCAGCGTTGCTCTGGCTATGTGTGGTCTTTTGTTATTCCATATAAATGTCTGGATATTTCTTTCCATTTCTGAGAAAAATGTCATTGGAATTTTGATGGGGATTGCATTAAATTTGTATATCACTTTGGGTAGTATGGACATTTTCACTATGTTGATTCTTCCAATCCAAGAGCATGGGATATCTTTCCATCTTCTTGTATCCTCTCTAATTTCTCTAAGCATTGGTTTGTAGTTCTCATTATAGAGATTTTTCACATCCTTGGTTAACTCAGTTCCTTAGTATTTTATTTTTTGGTGGCTATTGTAAATGGACAGGCTTTCTTGATTTCTCTTTCTGCTTGTTCACTATTGGAGAATAGAAATACTACTGATTTTTGTGTGTTGATTTTGTATCCTGCTACTGTGCTGAAATCGTTTATCGCCTCCGAGAGTTTTTTTGTAGAGGCTTTAGGCTGTTAGATATATAGGATCATGTCATCTGCAAACAGTGACAGTTTGACTTCATCTTTTCCAATCTGGATGCCCTTTATTTCCTTCTCTTCTCTGATTGCTCTGGCTAGTACTTCCAACACTATGTTGAATACGAGTGGTGAGAGTGGGCATCCTTGTCTAGTTCCTGTTCTTAAAGGAAAAGCTTTCAGCTTTACCCCTTTCAGGATGATATTGGCAGTGGGTTTATCATATATGGCTTTAATTATGTTGAGATACTTTCCGTCTATACCTAACTTATAGAGGGTCTTTGTCATGAATGAGTTCTGAACTTTATCAAATGCTTTTTCAGCATCTATAGAGATGATCATATGGTCCTTGTGTTTGATTTTATTAATATGGTGTATCACATTTATTGATTTGCGTATGTTGAACCAACCTTGCATCCCTGGGATGAATCCCACTTGATTGTGATGAATAATTTTTCATATGTGTTGCTGTTTTCTGTCTGCTAGTATTTTATTGAGTATTTTTGCATCTATCTTCATCAAGGATATCAGCCTTTAGTTTTCTTTTTTGGTTATATCTTAACCCGGTTTTGGTATCAGGATGATGTTTGCTTCATAGAATGAGTTTGGGAGATTTGCGTCTGTTTCAATCTTTTGGAATAGTTTGTAAAGAATCGGTGTCAATTCCTCTTTGAATGTTTGGTAAAATTCTCCTGTGAATCCATCTGGTCCTGGGCTTTTCTTTGTTGGGAGCTTTCTGATAAAAGCTTCAATCTCCTTTATTGTTATTGGTCTGTTCAGATTTTCTACATCTTCATGGCTCAGTTTTGGGAGCTTGTGTGTGTCCAGAAATTTATCCATTTCCTCCAGATTTTCAAACTTGTTGGTGTATAGTTGTTTATAGTAGTCTCGAATGATTCCTTGTATTTCAGATGAATCAGTTGTAATATCATCTTTTTCATTTTTAACTTTTTTTCTTTGAATCTTCTCTCTTCTCTTTTTTGTTAGCCATGCTAATGGTTTGTCAATTTTTTTTATCTTTTCAAAAAACCGACTTTTTGATTCATTGATCTTTTGTATTGTTTTTTGTGTTTCAATTTCATTAAGTTCTGCTCTGATCTTAATGATTTCTTTCCATCTGCAAACTTTTGGTATGGATTGTTCTTGTTTTTCTAGATCTTTAAGGTGAAGTGTTAGGTTGTTCACTTGCCATCTTTCCATTCTTCTGAGGTGAGCATTTAATGCAATAAATTTCCCCCTTATACTGCTTTTGCAGTATCCCACAGGTTTTGGTATGATGTATCATTATTTTTATTAGTTTCAATAAATTTTTTGATTTCCTGCTTGATTTCTTCTTGGACCCATATGTCATTAAGTAGAATGCTGTTTAATTTCCATGTGTTTGTATAGTTTCCAGAGTTTCGTTTGTTATTGATTTCTAGTTTTAATCCATTGTGGTCTGAGAAGATACATGGGATAATTCCAATTTTTTTGAATTTATTGAGACTTGATTTGTGACCTAATATGTGATCTATCCTGGAGAATGATCCATGTGCTGATGAGAAGAATGAATATTCTGAGGTTGTTGGGTGGAATGTTCTGTAGATATCTGCCAATTCCAATTGGTCTAGAGTCTTGTTTAGATCTTGTGTTTCTCTGCTGATTCTTTGCCTAGATGATCTGTCCAATATTGACAGTGGGGTGGTCAGGTCCCCTGTTATTATAGTATTTGTGTCTATTTCCTTGTTTAGGTCTAATAGAGTTTGTTTTATAAATCTGGCTGCTCCAACATTGTGTGTGTACATATTTTTGATTGTTATGTCTTCTTGATGGATCCAGTCCTTTTATCATTATGTAGTGTCCCTCATTGTCTCTTTTTATGGTTTTTAGTTTAAAGTCTACTTTGTCAGATATAAGTATAGCTACTCCAGCTCGTTTTTCTTTTCTGCTTGCATGGTAAATCTTTTTCCATCCTTTCACTCTTAGTCTATGTGAGTCTTTATGGGTGAGTTGGGTCTCTTGAAGGCAGCATATAGTTGGGTCCTCCTTTTTAATCCAGTCAGCCAGTCTGTGTCTTTTGATTGGGGAATTTAAGCCTTTTACATTAAGAGTTGTTATTGAATAGTGTTGGTTTATTCCTAGCATTTTATTGATTGTTGTTTGGTTGTCTTAGGTATCTTTTGTTCCTTGCTTTCTGATTTACTGTTTGTTTTCTGTGTTTGTTGGTTCCTTAGGTTGTAGATAGCCTTTTTGTTTGTTTGTTTTCTCTTCATGAATGCCATTTTTATTATACTAGTGGGTTTAGATTTTTCTTGTGGTTTTATGGCAGTGGTAGTTATTTTTCAGGAACCAAACCCAGTACTCCCTTGAGAATTTCTTGTAAGGGTGGTTGTGTGGTAGTGAACTCCTGCAGTTTTTGTTTGTCTGAGAAATATACTATTTGCCCTTCTTTTCGGAAGGATAGCCTTGCAGGGTAGAGTATTCTTGGCTGGCAATCTTTGTCTTTTAGTATTTTGAATATATCATCCCATTCCTTTCTGGCTTTTAGGGTTTGTGATGAAAAGTCTGATGTTAGCCTGATTGGGGCTCCCTTATAGGTGATTTGACGCTTCTCTCTTGCAGCTTTTAAGATTCTCTCTTTGTCTTTGAGTTTTGCCAATTTGACTATAACATGTCTTGGAGAAGACCTTTTTGGGTTGAATATGTTTGGAGATCATTGAGCTTCCTGGATCTGAAGATCTGTGATTTTTCCTATACCTGGGAAGTTTTCTGCCACTATTTTGTTGAATATGTTTTCAATGGAATCTCCATTTTCCTCCCCTTCTGGAATACCCATGACTCGGATATTTGAGCGTTTAAGGTTGTCTGATATCTCTCTCAGATTTTCTTCAATGCCTTTGATTCTTTTTTCTTTTTTTTTTTTTTTTGTCTGCTTGTGTTATTTCAAACAGCCCATCTTCAAGTTCAGAGGTTCTCTCTTCAACTTCGACAAGCCTGCTGGTTAAACTCTCCGTTGTGTTTTTTATTTCCCTGAATAACTTCTTCAGTTCGGCAAATTCTGCTACATTTTTTTTCAGGACATTGATTTCCTTGTACATTTCCTCTGTCAGGTCCTGTATACTTTTCCTCATTTCATCATGATGTCTAGCTGAGTTTTCTTGTATCTCATTCAGTTTCCTTAGAATTATCACTCGAAATTCCTTGTCAGGCATTTCAAGGGCTTCTTGTTCTATAGGATCTAGAGCTTGAGATTTATTATCATTTGGTGGTGTACTTTCTTGATTTTTCATATTTCTGTTATCTTTTCTTTGATGTTTATTCATTGTGGCAGGGGGTTTCACAGTCCACAGATCAGATGAAATGAGCAGAGTATCTTCTGTTCCACTGGGCAGTCTGATGAACACAGCAGGCAGACCGGCTCTCTTAGGGCGAGTTGGTGGGAGCAGTTGGCTGGTAAATGTCCTTCAGTCAGGTCAGGTCCCGAGGAGGCATTGGGTGGGAGGGTGTGCAAATGCAGTCCTTGGGGTCCTGGGGCTTCGGCTTGAGGAGATATTGTTGGGGCCCCTGGGTCTGGAGGGCCCTGATGTTTGGGTGAGGAGGGGCCACTGCTGCCGCCACCGCCAGGTGAGGAGGCGGTACCTCTGCTGCCGCCGCCGCTGCCACTGCCACCGCCGCTCTGGCGCAGGGTCCGGTTCCTGCTGCTGCTGCTGCTGAGCCTTTCACAGCAATATCCTCATGGGCCGGTGGTGGGGGGTCTTTGCTCCCTTCCCCCGGGGAAGCGGCACCCTTCTCGGGAGCGGGGCTCAGGCGATGCCAGCCTAATAGCTAGCTTTTCCTGAGTATTTACTGTGTGCCAGGCACTACTTGTATATTTTATAATCACTGTCTCATGAGGTAGATATTGTTATTATTCTTATCTTAAAGAATAAGAAACTGAAGCTTAGAGAAATTAAGCAGTTTACCAAAGGTCAAACAATTGTTAACTCGTGGACTCCAAAATTGTCTGTAAACTAATGATGCTAGCCACTTTACTATACTAATTCAGGAAGCCAAGAACTTCCTGAAATATATGTAGACCACTCTCCTAGAAATTAGGTGACGTAATTGAATAAACATGATGCTTGTCCTCTAGGGAGAAAAGGCCCAAAGATGTACAACATGTTTTCAGATCCTTTAATTCCTCTTAGCTAAATGTACCGTTACCTATATCTGTATGTTTTTAACCTCTTCCTCCCTAAGGCCATAACTTCTCCCTATGCTGAGTATTCTTTTAAGATGAGAGCTGTATATTCTTCTGTGAGACTTTGTTCTGCCTGCTACCCCTTACCTCTCCTCTATTGTAAAACTCTTTTCCTTTTGTTTTATTCTTTTCCTGTTTTTGTATGCTCAACTCTGTTACTGAAACTGTCCTTTGAGCTTACATCAGCTGTTAGGGTCACCCTATCTCATGCTTCTTCGTGGCCTGTTTCTAAGTGGTTGTAATTAGTGGATCACAAATAGGAAAAACTGTATAGATTATGATCTGTAGAGGTATTATGTAAAATCAAGTAAAGTAATACATCATCAAAAAGAATAAAATAACTATATCATATTATTTGAACCTCACCACAGCTCTGTAAAGTAGGGAGAATCTTGTTTCAAAGGATGTATTCTAGGCTGCATACATCCCTAGGATTGGAGGTTTATCATCATATATAGTCATATGTTCTTTGGAATTTTGTGATATTTCTGGGTATATATGCTTTTTTAAAATTTATTTAGTTTTGTTCTGTAATTTCACATACTGTGAGTTTTTTCCTGTGAATGTTTTAAAAAAATTCTCCACAGGGTAAAAGATGTCTTAATATATTCCATAAGTATACTGTATTAATTAGCTGTGTCAAATTATCATTTAGTTCACTTATTCTACTAAAGTAATTGTATTAAAAGTATTGTTAATCTTATACAATAATTATTTTTGACAGTTTTATCTGTTATTTGTGAGCCAATACAAAGAATCATACTATCAAATCAGTCTTATGTGTTATAGATCTTACTTAGAATCCAGCTGTGCTAATAGTTTCAAGAATGCGAGTAATCAGAAGGCACAGGTGAAACAAGGAGAGATCTGGGACTGTAAGTGATTCCACAGGGGTCTAACCTTTCCACATTAGACATGTACTTTCTATCCCAGACAGTCTCCAAATGAGGAAGTCTGGTTATTACCTCTTAGCAGTGAGCATTTAGGTTTTGAAACTTCTCCATTCTATACCCCAAGGTTGTGTAGTTTACATGATATTCTCCAGTGTACCATTAATCATAAATCTATAGATTCTAGGTTTGGTTACTGTAAGCCTTCTTAATAAGGGACATCCTACTAAGAGCATTCCTCAGATAAGGACCTTTCTCCAAACAAAAATCATTAGCCTGTTTACCAGGAAGACTAGTTACCAGCCTATTAACAAGTAGATTAAACTACATCACCTCTCTTTCCCTGAGTTTCCTCCTGGTAAAGGAAGTGAAAGATCCCAGAATATAGCTGTTTTAATTCTTCCTTCCCTGATTTGCACTACTCTTTCTTTTAGCTTTTTTTTCTTTCCCTTCATAAACTTTAATAATATTGTATTTACACTTTCCCCTTCCACTATTTGGAAAACATTTCAAACCTATAGAAAATTTGTAATACCACAGAATAATAATAATAATAATAATAATAATAATAATAATAATACATTGTATCACATCTGTCTTTGTCCCTTTACTGGAAATGCTAAATTCCAGTCACTCGGT
Organism: Cynocephalus volans; assembly: GCF_027409185.1. Taxonomy (NCBI): domain Eukaryota; kingdom Metazoa; phylum Chordata; class Mammalia; order Dermoptera; family Cynocephalidae; genus Cynocephalus; species Cynocephalus volans. The sequence continues at coordinate 107,192,402 of NC_084461.1, forward strand.
ATAAATGTTGTCTGCTAGATTTCTCTATTAAAAGATACCTTTATCTATTTGCAATTAAGTAATTGTGAAATGATATTTCAAAACTTTGTGAATATCCTGTAGTCTTTGACCTAGTGATTGATGTTCTCTGGCTGAATCCTTTAAAACATTTTTATTGTTTCAATTTCTGTGATGAGATTATTTCTCTGATAAGGTTTTCATTCTTTGAGAAGAATTTTCTTTTTTAAAGTATCATTGAAGACAGTGATAATAGCCATTTTTGCCTGTGGAGAAAAAAATATTCTGTTTTCTTCGTTCTTCATATGCAGGCAATTTTTAATTGTACCCTGGACATGTTGTAGATTAAGTTGTAGAGATTCAGGATTTAGTTATTTTTCTCCAATAAATGCTTGTTTTAGCAATTAATTTTTTCTTGGCTGGGCTTTAACTTCAAACTATTTTGGGGGGCGGGGGCAGCAGCTCCTGTCTCAGTTTAGGTCTTTTGTTTTTTAGCAAGCTGCTTTGAGTCTGTTCCTTGTATGAGTGGTTCAGGTTAGAGATCCCTTCTCTCTTTTTCTTATGGGTTTCCCCTGCCCTCTCAGTAGACAAGGTATCTTAGATTCACTTTTCCTGGGGGGTACCTCTGCCACTGCTACTGAATAATGCAGATTGCAGTTAGCCTAAGGCTAAACTCTGAAGAGATGGTAACTTACTTGTATAGCTTTCTATCTCCTTTACTCCAAGTAAGCTTGTAGTCCCCATCAGAGTCTGTCTGCATCAATTTACTTTCTAGCACCTTCAGATAAGGCTTTTTTTGTAGTGTGTCCAGGTTTTATAGTTGTTTTTAGGTAGTCTGAGGGCCCCAAGACACTCTAAAATTTTGATCTTAGGCAAAGAAGAATAAGTTAAAGAGACTGAGAAACTGTACCCAGTAAAGGAGAAAAAGAGCCAAGAGTATGGTATCTAGGAAACCAACTCAAGAAACTATTTCGAGAAGGGAGCAATAAACTATGTGGTGGTAGTGTTTTCAAAATAACAACATTATTTTCAAACTATAAACATTTATTAGATCATGATTATTGATGAGTTTAAGTTTTAGTTCCTCTATGATCTAGGCTGCTTTGCAGAACTGTGCTTATATAACTCAAACCTTTTCTCCTCCTCCTACCCAGTCCTGTTTCTTGTCTGTAAAAACATGCTTAACTAAATCTTTAAATCTGAAATTGTTTCCAGAGTCATATTTTCTTCCTTCAAGTCTGAAACCTGGAAACTGCAAACAGTGGTTCAAGTATGGAAAAGGTATAATGTTTCTCTCTTTCTTGTTTATTTCCTGTACTGCTTGAGCACACCCACATCCAGGCCTTTCATGGCTGCAGGATCTGCAACAATCAGTACTATGGCCTCTTAAGTCCCTTTCATAATTCTGTACTTTTTACTTAGATTGTTTTTTCTCTTTACAGAAACAAGGTAATAAATAATTTCTTGAAAGCTATAAGTAACTTTAAAGATCCCTAATAAATACTTTCAACTTAAGGATAGTATTTCTACCAAGATGGTGACAAATAACGCACTTCTCTAAAAGAGGTAATGCAGTACAGATTCCAATGCAAATGGCTCCATTTGCATAACTATTTAAATTTTTTCCTTTCCCCTTTGTCCCATCACATTTTCTCTTACTTCTTTTTTCTCCCTTTGTTTGCTTTTTTCTCATTGTAGTTACTGGTAATATCTTTTCTGGTGGACAGTTAATTAAGTGGAGAACTTGTATCAAGGGTAATTTGGAAGACTGAATACTATGAAGTTTAGTGGCTATTGTGCTAAGGTAAATCAGAAAAATATCCATTATTCGAGATGATGGGAGTACATGGACAGGCAGTCTTCTTCAGTGTTGGTGGATATTAAAAGTGATACACCCTTTTAGAACAGACATTTCACAACTATTAAAATTATTGACTGAGCATTTCCACTTTTAAAAATATATTCTACAAAATACTTCTTTTTTTTTTTTTTTTGGTCGTTTTTTTCGTGACCGGCACTCAGCCAGTGAGTGCACCGGCCATTCCTATATAGGATCCGAACCCGCGGCGGGAGCGTCACCGCACTCCCAGAGCAGCACTCTACCGAGTGCGCCACGGGCTCAGCCCTACAAAATACTTCTTAGCTCACGTTCTTATTATTTCTCATATGGACTTCCTGCCTCTGGTCTCACCCCCTTCAAATAATGTCCTGCATTATATAACCAGTGACCTTTCTAAACTGCAGATTTAATTGTGGTTCTCCCCTGTATGGCATACAAGAACCTTTGTGATCTATACTCTAGCTACCTCTCTACTGCTCCTATATCTTCTGCTTACCCTGTACTTTTTGATTCAGCTATACTGAACCCCAAATATATCTCTTCCTTTAGCACCTAATTCTTATATGTTACTAGCTCTAGGAAACTTTCCGTGGCACCACCACTCTGACCTCAGAAGAATTATTCACAGCCTACACTACACAGCCCCTTTACCTTGTGTATATTTCTGTTGTCATATTTGTATAGCAGTCTGGTTCCATTTCATTCCTACTACCTAGAACTTCTTAAGAAAATAGTTTAGTTTACTCAGTTCATTTTCCTTACCACCTCGGGGTGTGTCTGGTACATAGTGAATGTTGCCTGGCTAGCTGGCTGAGTGACTTTTAATGAAAATTTTTTTACTTAACTTGGCATGTTTGCAACTTTTAGATTATTCTGAATCCCCTAGAGATAAGTGAAATACTAACAAAGAGTTTTTTGTTACTTTCAGTGTAAAGTATCAGAGATAGAAGAATAAAAAGGCCCTTCACTTTACAGAGTTACCTTAGCCAGTGCCCTAAGGCCGTATAATTTCTCATTTAATTTTCTAAAAGGCAGAACTTTTCTTACTTCAAAAAGCTGATCAAGATACCTTGGCTTAATAGTCTTCTGTACTCAACTTGTGACCTTTGAAGTGATAAACAGGAAGTCATAGTGGTATTTTAAAGGACCAGTTACAGGTATACACTGATCTCACAGTCATACAACAGCATTTAGAAATAGATTATCACATTGAAATCCCAGTTTACTTCCTGGCAGTGATTTCTACACCTTTAAGTCAGTGTTTCAAATAGTTCATATTCCTGAAACCCTTAACAGTGTTGCATTTTTAATATGTAGGGATTATGATTCTCATTGTAGGCCATGTTGAAATGAAGATATTATATCAAGTCCATGATGGCCTTAAAATATTCTTGTCTTCCAAATAAGAGATGTGGCAAATAAAAGTGGTATCCATCCTCTGTTTTTGAACCTGCTTTCTTCTGTTTGAATACAAAAGACAAGTTGTAGTCCTTTGGAAAAGTGAAGAAAATGCTATTACCATTTACTGAGTCACAATACATATCTAATTTTTTAATACAGAACTGATTCTGGAATTGCTTCATCTGGATAAGACTACTTCAAAGGCTACTGAGTATATAAACAAGATCTAGGAAGTGAGAAAGCAGTATCACATGAGCTTTTTTAAAAAAAAAAATTCTGTTTCTTCTTTTTTTGTTTTAATTTGATTATTTAAGTTTTGTAATTCTGGAAATTTGAACTTACAACCTTGGCAAGATATTTCCTAATAACTATGAAAATACTTAAAGCACTTTCCAACTAATTCAAAAATTTTGGACAACTAATACTACTGTTATAATTCCACTGTGAAATAATGTGGTGCTTGAGAAAAGAGATAAATATTACAACATATTTTGTTGGAAACATACAAGGGTAGACAAAGGGCCCTAGAGAAAAGCAGAAATAAGATCAGAAGTAACTGGTCTTGCAACACAGGATATTCTTTTTTTTTTTTTCCCAATTGGATAGTACCTCAGTTTTGAATTAAATGGAGAAAATTCATTTTCACACATTTACATTCAACTTGAATATATCTTGCATTGTTAAATTTCAGCTGTGATGGAAACCATGTGTTTTTGTTTTTTAATGTTAGAACTAATTAGTGTTTTGACTTCTTAAAGAATTAATATTTTGTGATAAGAGAAAGTTAATATGAAGAATTTTATTCCATTTCTCTACTTGCTCACTAAATTATGTAAGCTATTGATCTTTTAAAGAATAGAAGTAATTCCAAGGAGTGGTTTTTCCAATTAAGAATGCTTTTTAGCAATTTACAATGAAATTGTATAGTTGACTTTGTGTGTGTGACCGGTAAGGGGATCGCAACCCTTGGCTTGGTGTCGCCCACACCACGCTCAGCCAGTGAGCGCACCAGCCATCCCCATATAGGATCCGAACCAGCGGTGGGAGCGGCGGGAGCGCCACTGCGCACCCAAGCGCCGCACTCTCCCGAGTGCGCCACGGGGCCGGCCCTGTATAGTTGACTTTTATTCTTTCCTTTTATCCTCCCCTTTTCCTCTATAAGAACTTGCAGGTTTTGGTTTTATTTAATATCATTTGTTCTGCTCTTTACAATCTAAGACAGCATCCCAGTTTATTAATGATCATAGTCATGTATCTTCTTATTATTACTCATAAAATTTGCAACCATAAAAGAAAAACAAGTACAAATGAAAAAGATTAGCAATTTCCAGAACAGCCATTATAAATTCCATATTGTATGTATATTCAGGTTAGTTAAATACATTTTAATTTAAAACCTACTGTGCATATATATATATAGATGAATAGATTTCTGTTCCTGCTGTTAGAGAACATACTGTTCTCTTCAAAACAAGTATAAGTCTCTATGGTATACTATCCCAGTGTTAAAACGAAAGAATTTTGGAACCTAGAAAAGTGATCAGTTAATTTAATTCTTTATATGGTTTAAGGAAGACTTCACAGAGTGGGCGACATCAAGTTGGAACCTGAAGAAAAAATATGATTCTGCTTGGGAACGGGCATTCTAGGTAAATAGAGCGCACCAAAAACAAAACATACAGCTCCATAAGTACAGGGTGTATGGGGCTGGCTGCTTTGCTCAGTTGGTTAGAGCATGGTGTTGTAATACCAAGGTCAAGGGTTCGTTCAGATCCCCTTAAAGGTCAGCTGCCAATAAAAAGATAAAGTACAGGGTGTGATTTGGATTGGCTCCTTAGTAGTCTGTATTTCTATTATAGTATGTAGCACTTTTTTTTTATTGGTTATGAATATTCATGGTGTACAGAGCAAATTGTCACCACTCATGCCTAAGATGTGATGGCCAGATCCATACTGGCAGCATGACCATTACCACAAATTATGATTATACCCCATGTCCCCCACCCAGTTATCCCCAACCTCCCTCCCCATCCACCTTTCCCCACTCCACTTTGTATCCCTAAGTATGTTCTCTCCCTCTGCAAGTCCAACACGCCACTGTGGTCTTTCTTTCCTTCTTTCTCTCTTAGCTCCTGCTATGAGTCAGTACATACAGTATTTATCCCTCTGTGCTTTCCTTATTTCACTCAACATAAGTTTCTCCAAGCTCATCCATGCTTTTGTAAATGCGAGAATTTCAGTCTTTTTTATGGCAAAGTAATATTCCATGGTGTATATACACCACATTTTCCTTATCCAGTCATCCATCAATGGACATTTAGGTTGATTCCATATCTTGGCTATTGTGAACAGAGCTGCAATGAACATGGGAGTGCAGGTATCCCTTCAACATGATGATTTCCATTCCTTTGGGTGTATACCCAGAAGTAGTATTGCTGGATCATATAGAAGATCAATCTGTAGTTGTTTGAGAAACCTCCACACTGTTTTCCATAGTGGTTGTACTAATTTACAGTCCCACCAACAGTGTAGGAGCATTTCTTTCTCTCCACATCCTCACCAGCATTTGTAATTCTCTGTCTTTGACTGTAGCCAGTCTAACTAGAGTGAGATGATATCTCAGTGTCATTTTAATTTGCATTTCCCTGATGACTAGTGATGTTGAGCATTTTTTCATGTACCTGTTGACCATTTGTATGTCTTCCTTTGAAAAATGTCTGTTCAGCTCCTTTGCCAATTTTTTAATTGGGTTATTTGGTTTTTTACTGTGTAATTGCTTGAGTTCCTTCTATATTATGGATATTAATCCCATATCAGATGCATAGTTAGCAAAAATTTTCTCCCATTCTGTAGGTTGTGATTTCACTCTCTTGATTGTTTCCTTTGCTGTGCTGAGCTTTTTAGTTTGATATAGTCCCATCTGTTTGTTTTATCTTTTGTATGTATGTAGCATTGAACTAAAATTATTTCTTCAATATCTTCCTTTCTTTGAGAAGGGATATTGTCTTTCTGTCTTGGTGCTAAGTGCACTAATTGTAGAAAAAGCAGACAATCAGTGTATATTTTACCAGTGAATTAATGTCATAGCTGTAATATGGAATGAATGGAGAAGTAAAATGTTGAAAATAATGAATAAAATGGCAGGTGAGATTACATCATAAAGCCTTTTAGAAAATGTGGACACATTAAAGGATTTTGAGTAATTGTATTTTTTCTAGAAAGATAAAGCTGAAGTCAGAGTGAAGGATTGATGAGAAGGAGAAGAGATTGGAGGTGAGATAACTAGAGGAAACAGTGGCTTGTAGATCCACCTTACTGACTTAATCTTTTCATACATTAAGCAGACATTCATTAAGCCTGTGTTTCTGGAAGGTAGTGTGCCATGAGATTCATACTTTCTGCTGCTATGTACAATTTTAAAATCAGGGTAAATTATGATAGATGCTTTGAAAATTTTTAAAAAGCAAGAGACTGCTTCTAGCTAGTAATCAGGGAAGGCTTCATGGAAAAAGTAACAGTTTAACTATAAATATTAATATTACTAAGTTACCAAATTGATGTGATATCCTTAATATTTCTTAATTGAATTTCAATTAGAAAGCAAGGATACTGTTTTATGCAACAGACTTCATCTCTCAGGCTTATATATTATTTATAGCACTATAGCTATAGCTCAACTTCATATGTAATAGCATTACTCATAAACATCATCATAATAATTTTAGTTATTAATTATTGAGCCTCTCCTCTGTTCCATGATCTTTGCTAGAGCCTATATACATTTCTCGAATCTTCATGGTAGCTCTTCAGGGTTCTTATTTAGCCGCATTTTACTGATGTGGAAATTGGTGTTTTAAGGGTTAATTGCCTTGTCCAAAGTCACACTATTAGAACATGGCAAAGCCAGGATTCAATCCAAATCTGATTCTGTAGCCCATGGTCTCAACTCTCTACTAACCTGAACTCTCACTTTAAGTATTAAGTACACAATTTTATCTGGAATAATTAGGTATTATAAAGATACTGATGTGCTTTGGAATTGTAATTTTAATGATCACTATTAATTCAAAAGTGAAAATAATAATGAAATAATATATAGACACTGCCTCTTAAAAAAATTTGAGATTTGTTTATAATTTGGCATAATTGGAACAGTTGGACCTTCCTAAAGGTATAGTGTTTTAGTCCGTTTTGTGTTGCTATAACAGAAATATCTGAGACTGGGTAATGTGTAAGGAAAAGAGGTTTATTTGGCTTACAATTCTGGGACAGCTGCATCTGGCACAGGCCTCAGGCTGCTTCTACTCCTGGCAGAAAGTGGTAGGCAGCCGGCAGGTACAAGCAGATCACATGGCGAGAGAGGAAACAAGAGAGAGAGAGGAGGTGCCAGGGTCTTTTAAACAACAAGCTCTCAGAGGAACTAATAGAGCGAGAACTCACTCATTTATCCCTCCTCCCCCAGGGAGAGCATTAATCCATTCATGAGAGATCCGCCCCCATGACTCAATAACTTTCCAACACTGCCACATTGGGAATCAAAATTCCACGTGAGTTTTGGAGGGGACAACACACCCAAACTCCATCATATAGAGTACCTGGTTATACATAAAGGATTTTGTGTGTGCATTTAACGTTTAGAAATAAAAGCTGGAAGCTAAATAGCAAAATATTCAATTCCTTTGGGACCAAGAATTAGTAGCAGTGATTGGGTTTCAAAAAAATATCATTCCTTACCAAATGTGGCACTATATTTTAACCAGATTTGGATGTAATGTGGTGCTAGGTTGATATAGCCTTCTTAAACAATTAACACATGGGAATACAATTAAGAAAGAGTATGATTTTATTAATCAGTTGTGCCCCTGAAAAAGATTGCTGGGAACTTAAAGGTTCTAGAGAAAATACTTTAAAGGAATTAGAATTTACAAGTAACACATAGATTGAATTCCTAATAACTTTGAAACTCTTACTTTCACTTAAGGACTGCTTGTTTTTAACATATCCATAGAACCTGTTTAATATATCCCTACATCTTAGCCATGATTCCAAAATTATAGGAAAAGACTGCCTCAGTCCCCTAATATAATTTCCCTTTAGTAAGCATTTTGATGAATTCCCTAGGTTATTCGCTGTGAAGGGGAATGTGCTATGGTCTTAGGTAATTGTTTGAGTTTGAGGTTTTGTCTGTCTCCTTTTTTTTCCTCCCTTTAACTCTTCGGGATTGTGTAAGGAATACTAAACTTGCAAATGTATGTAGATAAAAACTTTTAGGAACAAAAAAAGCTAATATGATAAATTCATATCAAGCTGTGATTTGTTTGCTGTAAAACAATGCTCTTTTGAAATTAATGTTTGGATTCTACTTCAAAAACAATAAACTTTTCTCACCAAGGCCAGTCATTTTGTTAGAGGGAATCTCCAGAATGAAAAAAATCTGTCTGACTTATTCCTTTGATGCAGAAGTGTTGATATATCAATCTTCATGTTGATATAATTGCTGGATCTCACTTACCTTGCCTGCCCCTTTGAACATGACAGAAGCAAGCAATTTTTTATGCCAAAAACAGTTTAGATGTTTTTATTTGGTGTAAAAAATGTGATGATGTTTAATTACTTGGGTTAAATAAGCTATTTTGCCCTATTTTCTCAAAGGTATTTTTACTGTGAGAAATAGGACTATATAGTAAACACAAGGTCTTGGAGCTTCATTTGACTAAATTATTTGCTAATGTTTATGCTTAATACGCATTTTTTTTCCTATTGAATCATAATTGATTATACATATTTTTGGGATTCAGTGTTGACATATGTTGATCAAATCAATATTATTAGTATGTATGTTGTTACAAATTACACTTATTCTTTATGCCCCTTGTCCAATCTCTCCCTATCCCCTCTCCCTCCCCCTCCCACCACTTATAACCCTAGATTTCTTCTCTCCCTCAGAAAAAGTAATGGTTACTGTGTTGATTTGTTGCCTAGATGATGTGTCCAATGCTGAAAGATGTGTTCACGTCCCCCAATATTATCATAAAGCAGATGCTTTTTCTGTCACTCTGGAATGGGCTTTGTGGAGAGAGACATCTTATTTTTTTCTTTGGTCTCTGCTGGTGACTCTCCTTATGTCAGTGCACTCCAGTGGCTGGCAGACCATCTGCATGGTGGTTGTGACCTCTAGCCACTTTCATGGCAGCCATGGTTACTGTGGTGGGTGTGGTGGGCCACCCACATGGAGGTGATGTTTTTGGCATGCTCCTTGGCACTGGTGGTGTGCCTGGTTGGGGGGCGGTCCAGTCCCCAGCTTGATGCCCTGGGCCCCTGGGCGGGGCCTTGAGGTGCTGGTGGTATGCCTGGGCCGGAACTAATTTTTTATCCTTTGCTTACTTCTAAAATGGGGGAACTTCCTGTGGGAACCAGTACTTAAGCTGTGTTGTTGAGATAAATTGCTGCTTTGCTGTTGTTTCCCTAGGGAAGACTTTTTGTGCATCTCAGGGTTTAATGGTTGACCTTATAGGTACTTCTGGCTCTCCAGAGACTGAGTGCACCTGGGTTGTGTAGAAATTCTGATCTGGACCTGAATCTTTTCATCAAACTAAACCCCATGCAGTTCTACATTCCTGACTAGTCTCCTCTGAGTGGTCCTGTGCTGATTGGGGTTGGATCAGCTATCCTTGCTGTGTCCCAGCATTCTTCTGGTGGGCCCGTCTCCCCTACCACCCATGCTCCAAACACTTCCCGTGGGATGGGCTCTGCGCAGGTCCCTTGTGATATCTCACCACCCTCTGAATGGCTCCCCTTTTTCAGCTGTTCTGGCTTTCCTGCATGGGTCCACAGGAACCCTATTAGTGGTCTTGCTGTTCTGGGGGCCACGAAGGCCCTCTTCACTCCTACAACCTCCAAGAAACTCCATCCGAAGGGCACAGCTGTGGCTTCTGCTGGCTCCTGCCAGCTCCTGCTGCATGGTCTCAGTAGTTTCAACCTTAAAGCGGCAGCGGCCTGAAATGCTCCAAGTAGTTTTTTCTTTCTCTCATCATGGCTTCTCCCTTTTCATGAACTCTGTAGTTCTCTCCTTCTCTTCCCCTGAGCTCTAGCAGCCCCACCTTGGCTGTTGTTACATTTTTATAATTGTAAATTGGTTGATTTGTGGGAGAGAGTGATGCTGGGGACCATCTGTTCTGCCACCTTGACCGGAACCTTAATATGCATTTTTAAATGAAGTGCAAATTTTTGGATTATTGAATTGTACAAGTATTTTTTTTTTAGCCTTTGCTTACCAAAATAGTGATTATTTTTGTATTGTGGTGAAGAAAGTTTATAGTTGAAAGATGCATTCAGTTTAGTTTTTAGAATTTAAAGATTCAACTTTTGACATGAAATTCAGCATGGAACTAAAGTGACAAAGTACTATTTGTAAACTTCTAGTAATTCTTTTTTACTTAATTTTTAATTGTACATATGTGTGGGGTATGGTGTATTGCTTTAGTACATGCATATGTTGTTTAAAGATCCACACAGGGTAGATAGCATGTTCATCACCTAAACATTTATCATTATTTCTGGTGATTATGTTCAAGATCTTTTCTAGTTATTTAGAAATATACAATACAGTATTCTTAGCTGTAGTCGACCTAGACATTTAGTAATTTTTAAACTGACTGCCAGCAAAAACCTGACACTTGTAAAATTTCCTACTAGTGAACTTACTTATTTACTATATTACTCTCCTGTTCAGGAACCTAAGTGAGCTTCCTGTTGTCTGCCAGTCTGCACCTAATTCCATGTTAGTATTAAAGCTTTTTCATCACTTTACCTCTCCCATCCTGACCAGCTTTCTCTCTCATCCTTGTCTTTGTCCACATACTGTAGTCAGCATTATATCCCCTACACATACTTTGTGCATTCTTGTTTTTAAATTTCTGTAGTTTTATCTGGTAACAAGGCAGAATTTACCAACATCTCACGCACTCTTGTAAAACCAGAGTGAATCATTGTCACTTGCAGCCTCCATCTCCAAAACAATGGTTTTTTGGGGAGAAGATGAGATGTACGTGCATGAAGATTTGTGCCTGGAGGCATATATCCATCATAATGAACAGGAGCTTCGTGTAGTTTGAGAAAAGCTCCCCCAGTAATCTGGCTCTTTGTATTATTCCCAACGTTGAGAATTACTGCACTAACCAGGAATTACCTTGCTTTCTTCATCTTCATACATACAGTATGTTTTTAACATACAATCATGCACGCATTCAGTTTTTAAGTCTATTATTAATATATTTTCCTTTGTGTTATGATAGCACATTTTTTAGGTTATTTTCATGATATTCCAAAAATTGAACCCTCTTTTGGTTGTCTTTTTACATAGTGCCTGGTGTTCTGCACATAGAAGGTTTTCAATAACGTGTTTCAGATATTAATATACACATCTATAAATATATTTTTTAAAAGGTTATATAGCAAAATGCCATTAAATTTTTCTAATTGAAATGAAGATAAATCTCTATCAAAGCTGTGAATTTTTTAGTTTCTTTTTCTTATCCTTCATCTGATAATAATGCTTGAGACTTTGGTATTAGCTCATTTTGCATTTCATGTTTAAGAGTTTGAATTTCAAATAGTGAGTTTGTTGAAGTAAAATCAGCGATCTGTTGATGACTTTTACATGTGGAAGAATATCATTACAAAAGCAAAGAAGAAAAAAGCGTCTTATGTCACATTTCCTGAAATTTTTAGCAAGTTGTACTGATACTGCTTTTGTACCATTAACTAATTTTGTGCAGTTCTGTCTGTTTCTTCATTTTTAAAACTAGAAATAATTTTTGTTTGACTTCTTTCCTGTGGTGATTAAGTAAAATATGCAATATCAACATTCCTAGCATGGTAGTCTTCGAAAAAAGTTTTTAAGAATTTGAATTTCTGTAGTCTTTTACTCCATATCAGTGGCCTAGATTAAATATTATTTAAGATGGCCATTGCCTTCAACACCATTTTGAAAAGTTATGCCAGACACATTCAGTGACATAGAAATCCAGAACAGAGATCTTTTGGAGATCTACCCCAGTTCATTATCATTGTACAGGTTGCATTGTGACTTTAGACCAGAAGCTGAAAGTTATTATTTTAGTTAGTACTATGATGTTATTTAGTCTTGTGCTTTACCAGAAAAGTTTGAGCTTTTACCTGATCCTATTTAGTCTTGTGCTTTTACCTGATATTATTTTGTCTTGTGCTTTGCCTCAGAGCCATCCTCATGACCAAAGCACTTTATTTTGTACCAACAAAAATATGTTAGGTCTGTACTTTCTGTGCCACATACTCTGCGAGTTTATAGAAATATAGGACTTAATATAGTGCCTACTGTTGTAAAGCTTATAGTCTAGTGAGAGAGATGGACACATGAAGAGAGAGCTTTAGTTTGATGTGTGAAAAGAACACTGATAGATGCATTGGAGGAAGGGCACTTAGCAATTGCTTGAAGATTCCTGCTTCCTGTAGCAGGAAGCTGAGTCTTTAAAAGTAAGTGGAACTTTGCAGGTTGAAGGGTGGGAAACTTTAACTTATATTTCTTTATTGTTTTGTTTTTTTGGTTTCCATTTTTTAGGGGTTTTTTTGCTTTGTTTTGTTTTTTGGACTGTAAGGGGATCGCAACCCTCGGCACAGTGTTATCTGCACCATGCTCAGCCAGTGAGTGCACTGGCCATCCCTATGTAGGATCCAAACCCACGGCCTCAGCGCTATCAGCACAGCACTCTCCCGAGTGAGCCACGGGGCCGGCCCTTTAGGGGTTTTTTTTTAACTCGTAGAAGGTATCTATAGAATCAAGAAATATGAAGTTTTTAGATTCTTTTATTAGTTTCCCTACATGAAATCTGTGTTAGATGTGATAATGATACTTAGATTCAGGTCTCAACATGGACAAGAGTAAAGATTAACTGGTGTTATTTTTTAAAATTTAGATAATCAAAAAATATTGATGGATGGAAGACATAGTTATTGAATATTGAATGTACTCTACCATAGTTCCTACACAGGAGCAGTGTTTACTGTCAGGTCTGGTTTATGCTCTGCTTATACTGAGATAATTAAGATAGTCAGTGCAACAATTTATAATACCTAACAATTTAAAATAACTTCAATATCCATTCTTTCAACAAGCATTTATTGAACACTTACCAAATGCCGTGTACTTTTCTAGGGACTTAAGATATACCTGAGGGGAAGAAAACATTTTTGATATTTTGTAATTTATTTTTTTTGTGGGATTAGAGTAGACAACATAATAAGTTAATTATATAGTGTGTTACTAGATGATATGCTATGGAAAAAATAGAAGAGAATAGGAAGGATTAGGAGTGATGATGTGAAGTAGATAGTTGGATATGTAAGTCTGGACTTCAGAGGAGAGATCTGGGCTAGAGAGGGATTTTGAGGTGTTCACATATACATGATATTTAAAGTCATGAGACTGGATGAAATCACTAAGGTGGTATTAGATAATAGTGAAGAGGAGAGTAATAAGGGCAGAGCCCTGGTGCCTTTTTAAGTTAGAGAAGAGAAAAAACTAACAAAGACTAAGAACGAATAACAAAAAATATGGGTCCTGTAAGCCAAACAAAGTATATCAAGGAGGAAGGAGGAATTAGCTGGTCAAAAGTTGAGGATAGGCCATGAAGGGAAAGAGTTAGATGCTGCTGATATGTGAGTAAGAGGATTACTGACACCTGTTCATTACATTTAGCAATGTGGAGATTGTTGGTGATTTGCAAGAATGGGATTGGAGTAATTGGGACAAAAGCCAATGAAGTGGGTTGAAGAAAATAGAGAGCATTTGGAGATAGCAAGTATTGACAAATGTTATAATTAGGATGACCATATGACCAAATTTCCCTGGGACTGTCCCAGTAATTATCATATGTCACATCATATTAATTAATAGTGCTACATTTCATTCTCTTATGGGTCCTGGTTTGAACAATAAATTATATGGTCAACATGGTTATGATTCATTGCTGTCATTATTCTTTTTGACACTCAAATTTGGCCAGTGGTATCTCCTTTAAGCCAGCTTATGTGACTTTTTTGAGACCCCATTTTGAACCCTATCAATCCTTCCTTTTCTGGCATAAGAAATTGTTGCAGGGCTTTTACTTTTCCTGCCTCATATCTGTAATCAGCTGTTCCCTTAAGAAGCTCTGCTTCCTTTGGGTGATGTTTAGAAACCAGTACTTGAAATATGGATAGATTTTGATTGGATTTGAAATATGGATAGAGTATGAAGGATAGATGGCCAGTTAGAGGAAGGCATTCTAAAGACAAATAAAAAACAAACAGTTTGCCAAAGATGTTGAGGTGGAGAATAGGAAAGTTATTCTGGGGGTTCTACATAAAAGTGAATGGATGGAGTATAAGGACGGGTCTGCCACCGGCCGACAGGAACAGCCCTAGCCTCGTTTATCAGTCTCTCCCTTGGTGGGCAAGCGAATTGCCCCAGATTCCTCTTTCCCTCCGGGCCCTGTTGGAACGAGATGGGGGAAGAGAGCCGTGAAGAGAGGTGAGCACAGCCGCCGGCCCCAAGCAGCCCATTAAAGGACACTCAAGACGTGGCAGGGGTTCTGTCGAGCAGTTCCGTTTATTATCACACAGGCACTTGCTTTTAAAGGCCAATGGGGAAGGGAGGTTTTTACATCCTCTAATCAGCTTAAAGGTTAGGAGAGCATGCATCCTGTCTCAGTGCCTAGCTATTGCAATCACGCAGTGTTCACGAGTGCGGAAGTGCGTATTTGGCCAATAAGGGCTAAGGCAAGGTTCCCGCAGACACTACCACCCTACTTCCTCCCAGTGCCGTCTTAGGCTGTCACGTTAATAGGCCCTTGTGAGCCCATAATGGCGCCGCTTGTAATGTCACTTAAGGTGGCGTTACTTTTTAAGGCTCAACAGTATAATACTCCTAGAAGAAGTATATTATAATATTAGAGCAGAAAGATACATTGAGACCAGGTAATGAAAGGATTTGAATGTCAGACTAAAGGTCTTTGACTTCATTCTATATTCAGGACACTGACATAATACGCATTGGAGTTAGTGATTCTGGAAGCAGGAAAACCAATTAGGCTACTATAATTCACACAATTCATAATGAAGTCTTGAATCTAGAGGAAGAATAATGGTAATCCAAAGGAGGGAACAAATTCAACAGACAGTACAGAAGAGAAAGCAGAAAGGGGGATAGAAGCATAACAGAAGCATAATAAAGATGTTCACAGAGTGTCAGATGACTGTGAGCTGTCTAACAGAGGATGGAGATGCCATTGATTGCAATAGAAAATACAGGAATAGGTGCAGAAGGAAGACAGTAATAATTTATTTGGAAAAATCCCTTGGCGATATGATGATAGAATATAACTTTATTGAAGTTTCATTTGATAGAAGTGTACGTTGTTTGTGTCCAGGAATTTATCCATTTTTTCTAGATTTTTCAGGTTTTTTGGCGTATAGTTCATAATAGTCCCTTATGATCCTTTGTATTTCTGTGACATCAGTTGTAATGTCTTCTTTTTCATTTCTGATTTTATTTATTTGAGTCCTCTCTCTTTTGTCCTTAGTTACTCTAGCTAAGGATTTATCTATTTTGTTTATCTTTTCAGCAAACCAACTCTTTGGTTCATTAATCTTTTGTTTCTTTTTAAATCTCTAATTCATTTATTTCTGTTCTGTTCTTTGTTATATATCTACTACTAGGTTGTTGATTTGAAGTCTTTCTTCATCTTTGATGTAGGCGTTTATTGGTATAATTTGTATAAGCTTCCCTTTTAGAACTGCTTTTGCTATATCCCATAAGTTCTGGTATGTTGTATTTTCATTTTCACTTGTCTCCAGGAATTTCTTTTTTATTTCTTTTTTACACATTTATTGTTTAGGAGCATGTTATTTAATTTCCATGTTTTTGTACAGTGTCCAGTGTTCCTTCTGTTACAGATTTCTAGTTTTATTCTATTGTGGTTGGAAAAGATATGTGTACTTAAGAGGAACTTGCAATTTGGATTATTAGAATGTAATATTTTAAATAAATCCATAACACACATCTATATTATTAAATATTTTGTTAGTATCTTTTTTTTTCCTCCATATTTCAAACTTTCTTGAACTAGCAGTGGTGTGTCAGTGTCTTCTCTTGGTAATGTTTCTATTTCTCCTTTATTTCCTGTAATTTCTGCTTTATATAAGTTTTATTTGATACATAGATAGTCATAAATGTTACCTTCTTTGTCTAGTTTAATTTTTTGTTTGCCTGAATTCTTTGTCTGACACACGATCTCAACACCTGCCTTCTGATTATTCCTATCTGCCTGGTATATCTTTGCTCATTCCTTTATTCTTAGCCTTTTTTTTTTTTTTTTAAATACGTTCTTCTAGTGTCTGTATTATATGCAGCACAGAGGTAGGCTTTGTTTTATAATCCAATTTGAAAATTTTTCTTGTAATAGACACATGATGTTTGCTTTGTCAATTTTGTTATATTTTATATTCTAATTACCACATATTCTATGTTGTATTTACTGTTTATTTCTCCACTTGATGTGTCTCTTTCTGGTATTTTTTTTTTAATTATTGTTATTTAGAAAGGTTTGTATTTTTGTTCCATGGTTATTTTATTTATGTCTCTTAGAGTACCCTTACTTTCTCATTTTCTTATGTAATCTTTTATTTTCTAGTCTGTCCATTTTAAATGGTGTCCTTTGACCTCTCCTGTTTGCCTAACACAGACAATAATTATCTTATTCTACTTTCCCCGCTTCCTGTATTTTTTCAATTGCAGTTTTTTCCTACTTCATCAAAACATGTAAAGTTTACGTACTATACTTTCTCCTATACCCCAAACTTATTTTAGTCCTAGATCTACAAATATATACTCTCTTTCAGTTCTTTTCTCAACGTCCTGTCTTAACTGCCTGAAGCTCTTCCTCTAGAAGATTCCTCTGGAGAGGCACATGTGTACAATATTCCTTGCATTCTTGCAGGTTCAAATTTCTTTTATATGTAAAGATTTGATATTTGAAGAGCTGCTTGACTAGATATAAAATCCTCTAGTTACTGTTGCTTGTATTGAGTTCCTAATAATACTGTTTTGTACTTGGTTTGTATGTTCTTAGAAGATTATTTTTTAAAGTCATTTTGCTGTGGGTTTTTAGTATGTGATAATTTCTTACTGCGGTAAGACTTACTCTTTCTAAGAGTTAAGATTTTATTGAATATCAAGTTTCTTAAAGCAAGAATGGGAAGGAATTAGCTCATAATAATAATAATAATGACAATTTAAAATTAGACTCATAACTAAAATTAGTTTGTTTTATTCTTTTACAGGAATTGAAACCTGATATAGTAACTAAATCTGCTCTTGGGGATGATATCAACTTTGAAAAAATTTGCAAAAAGGTATATTTGCAATGAATTATATTTGTCTTATGAAAACTTTGTTATTTGTAATGTTTATTTTTTTCTTGTCACCTTTTCTCTTGAAAAAACTTGTCAAGAAGCCAGTTGCTATTAGTATATAATGACTTTTTCTCACTGAGCCCCAGTATTCCCACCAAAAAATATCTTTACATTAATTTATGCATTTTGTTTTATAGTAATGTCACAGCTCCGAGGTCCTTCAAAGTGTGTTGAACTTAATATGGCCTTTCGTGTGTTATATAACAATTAGTCTATTAATCTTACTGATTAGAAATAGGAGCCTTTATTACTCCTCCTACGTAACTGAAATTTTGTATTTTTTGACAAACATCTCTCCAACCCTAACACCATGCCCTAGCACCTTGTAACCACCATTTTCTACTTTCTACTTCTATGACTTCTGTGAGTTCAACTTTTTTAGATTCCACGTACAGGTAAGATCATATGGTATTTGTCTTTCTGTGCCTGGCTTATTTTACTTAATGTCATCCAGGTTCATTCATGTTGTGACAAATGACAGAATTTCCTTCCATTTTATGGCTGGAGACTATTCCATTGTGTGTGAGTATGTGTGTATACCACATTTTCTTTATCCATTGATAAAATATCTGTTGATGGACATTTAGTTTGATTCCATATCTTGGCTATTGTGAATATTACTACAGTGAACATAGACTGCAGATACCCCGTCAGTGTACTTATTTCATTTCCCCTGGATGTATACTTAGTAGTGGGATTACTGGATCACTTCGTACTTCTATTTTTAATTTTTTTAAGAACCTCTAAACTGTTTTCCATAATGGCTGCACTAATTTACATTTCTACCAACAATGTGCAAGGGTTCACTTTTCTTCATATCTTCTCCAACATTTGTTATCTTTAATCTTTTTAATAATAGCCATTCTGACAGTTGTGAGGTAATATCTCATTGTGGTTTTAATTTGCATTTCCCTGATGATTAGTAATGTTTACTATTTTTTCATACATTTGTTGGCCATTTGTATGTCTTTTGAGCAATGTCTGTTAAGGTTCTTTGCTCATTTTTTAATTAGATTATTTGTTTTCTTACTATTGAGTTGTTTGAGTTCCTTTTATACTGTTGATATTAGCCATTAGCAGATGTATGGTTTGCAAATATTTCCTCTTATTCCATAGGTTGTCTCTTCACTCTGTTGATTGTTTCCTTTGCTGTGTAGAAGCTTTTTAGTTTGATATAATTCCATTTGTCTGTTTATGCTATTGTTGGGGTTGTACCCAGAAAAATCATTGCCCAGACTAATTTCTGGGAACTTTTTCGCTATGTATTTATCAAACAGTTTCACAGTTTTAGGTCTTGCATTTTAGTCTTTAATCCAATTGAGTTGAATTTTGTGTGGAGTGTGATATAAGGGCCTAATTTCGTTCTTCTTCATGTGGATATCTAGTTGTCCCAACACCATTTATTAAAGAGACTGTACTATTCCTGTTCTGTATTCTTGGCACCTTTGTTAAAAATCAGTTGACCATAAAATATGTGGATTTATTTCTGGGCTGCTTATTCTGTTCCATTGGTCTATATATCTGTTGGGGGTTTTCTTTCATTTGGTTATTTTTTGTGTTTTTTGCCAGTACCGTGCTGTTCTGGTTGCTATAGCTTTGTAGAATATTTTGAAGTCAGGTAATATAATACCTTTAGCTATATATGTTTTGCTCAAGATTTCTTTGGCTCTACAGGATCTTCCGTGTTTCCATATGAATTTTAGGATTCCTTTTACTTTTTCTGTGAAAAATATCATTAGAATTTTGATAGAGATTACACTGAATCTGTAGATCACTTTGATTAGTATGGACATTTTAACAATATTAATTCTTCAAACCCATGAACCTGGGATTTTTTTAAAATTGGGTTATCTTTACTTTCATACTTTCATACTTTCATAGTTTATAGTTTTAGTTTAGTTTATAGTTATGGATTTTATATTTGTAGTTTATAATTTTATAGTTTCCAGTGCACAGGTCTTTCACCTTCTTGGTTAAATTTGTTCCTATGTGTTTTATTACTTTTGTAGCTGTCCTAAATGAGATTGTTTTCTTGATTTCCTTTTCAAATAGTTCATGGTTAGTGTATAGAAACACTACTGATTTCTATATGTTGATTGTATATATGAAACTTTACTGAATTTATTTATTAGTCCTAGCATTTTTTTGGTAGAGTCAGTAGGATTTTCTATATATGCATATGTTATATGCAAACATGGCAATTTCACCTCTTCCCTTTCAATTTGGTGGCTGTCTCTTATTTCTCTTCCTTGCCTGATTGCTCTGGCTAGGACTGTATTGAATAGAAGTGTCAAGAGTGGGCCTCCTTGTCTTGTTCCAGATCCTAGAGGAAAAGCTTCAAACTTTTACTGTTGACTATGATGTTAACTGTGCTTTTTATGTAGAGCCTTTATTGTAATGAGGTATATTCCTCTGTACCTAATTTGTTGAGTGTTTTTTTTAATCATGAAAGGATGTTGAATTTTGTCAAATGCTTTTTCTGCACCTATTGAGGTAATACTGTTTTTATCCTACCTTCTGTTAATGTGGTGTATCATATTTATAAATTTGCTTATGTTGAACTATCCTTGTATTTCTGGGGTATATAACTCTTGATCGAGGTGAATGATCTTTTAATGTACTGTTGAATTTAGTTTGCCAATATTTTGTTGAGGATTTTTGCATTTATTTTTGTCAGGGATATTGTCCTGACTTTTTAAAAAATTTTTCTTATAGTGTTCTTGACTGGCTTTGCTATCAGGATGATAATGCTGTCCTTGTCAAATGAGTTTGGAGGTATTCTTCTCTTTTTTGTTTTTTTGGAAGTTTGAGAAAGATTCATATTGGTTCTTTTTAAAATGTTTGGTAGAATTCAGCAGTGAAGCCATCATGTCATGGCTTTTCTTTAACAAGAGACTGTTTATTACTGATTTAATATCCTTACTCATTACTGATCTGTTTAGATTTTCTGTTACTTCATGATGAAGTCTTGGTAGGTTATACATGCCTAGGAATTTTTCCATTTCTTCTAGGTTATCCAATTTGTTGGCATACATTTATTTATAATAGTCTCTTATAATACTTGGTGTTTCTGTGGAATTAGTTGTAGTATCTCCTCTCACTTCTGATTTTATTTACTCAAATCTTCTCTCTTATTTTCTTCTCTCTTATTTTTGTCTGATTTATTCGTTGCTGAAAGCAGGTGGTAAAGTCCCATATTATTACTGTATTTCAATCTTATCTATGTTTATATTTATTAATATTTGCTTTTTATATCTATGTAGGTGCTCTGATGTTGGGTGCATATATATTTTTAATTGTTATATCCTTTTGCTCAGTTGACCCTTTTATTATACCTCAGGTTGGGGGAGGAGTAACACAGGTGACATAAAAATGTCCTTCCTACCCTCTTCAATGTGTCTTTTCTTATTTCCATGCTACAACTCAGGTGCTGTAATCTCTCACCTGGTTTTATTAGCTCTTGTCTTTTAAGTCATTTACATCTTCCTTAACATTGTTTTAGTCCGTTTTGTGTTGCTATGACAGAAATACTTGAGACTGGGTATTTATGAGGAACAGAGATTTATTTGGCTTATGATTCTGGGACAGCTGTATCTGGCACAGGCCTCAGGCTGCTTCTACTCATGGCGGAAAATGGTGGGCAGCCGGCAGGTGCTAGCAGATCCATGGCAAGAGGAAAGTAATAGAGAGAAGCAAGAGAGAGAGAGGAGGACCCAGGTCTATTAAACAACCAGCTCTCATGGGAACTAATAGAGTGATAACTCACTCATTAATTCCCCCTCCCCCAGGGAGAGCATTAATCCATTCATGAGGGATGGGCCCCCATGACCCAAACAGCTTCCAGCACTGCCACGCTAGGAATCAGATTTCCACATGCAGTTGTGGAGGGGACAACACATCAAACTCCATCAAACATATACCTAAAAGTGGAGTTGCTTGGTTATGGAATATGCGTATTTCTGGAACTGGGGGGGAAAAAAACATTATAACAAAAGTTGCTCTTTTCACTTAGGAAATTACATGAGATTTAGGAGCTATGGCTAGGAACCAGTACGAAAACCAAATATACATTTCTTATTATATCACAATATCAAACATATGTTCAACTTGTAGATGCTGCCACACAGTTTTCCAGAGTAGATACACCAATTTATGCTCTCACCTGCAGTGTATGAGAGTTCTAGTTTGAGTTGGTATTACTGGTCTTTTTCATTTTTGACATTCTAATAGATGTGTAATAATGCCTAGTTTTAGTTTGCATTTTCCCAATGACATGTCATCATTTTGTTTGTTCATGTGCAGCCATGTGCATATCCTCTTTTGTGAAGTGCCTGTTTTTGTCTTTTCCCCAATCTTTAATTGGTTTCTTTTCTTAATGATTTGTAAGAGTTTTTCATATATTCTTGGATAAGCTCTTTGTCAGGTTGGAAATAGCTACTTCCATTCTTTGGCTTCCTTTTACTCTCTTTCTAGTATATATATTGATGAATAAGAGTTCCTTACTTTAATTAGCCTTTTTCATTATATTTAGTATATTTTCTCTCCCCTTTCCCCCCTTTTTCATATTTTCTACTACTTTTATTTGATGTTTTTCTTACTGTATTTTATTTTTATAGTCTGTTAAATCATTTTTTAAACCAGGAGGTAGAAAATAAACAAAGATGTAATATTTTAAGACTTACAGGAAGCATTCCATTCTTTCTTTAGGTGGATGAATGAATGGATAGATAGATGCAAGTATAGTTCTTGGTAAGCCTTCTTAGTAGGTGGTCACAAATGATTAAAATGTCCATGCCTGTGTATGTTCTTCTTTTGTAGTATGTAGATGACCATAGTCTTGAAAGCATCACCTTACCTATTCCTTATCCATTTACTATTCTTTCAAACAAGTGGAGGAAGTGGTCCATGATCTGCAATAATGGCAATGGTAATTCTCATAATCTCTCAAGTGAGAGTATACTGGGCTGAGTTTGTCTTTAGAACTTTTGCTTTCTGTATATCCTCAACCTTTTCCACTTTTCTTCTGCAGACTGCATGCCAATGTGGAACACCTCATCCTGGCCTCTTCAGCAGTTTTAAAATTCTTTCCTGGCACTCAACTCCATCCTCTCCCTCCATCCCCCTTCCCACTAACAGCACCACCAATACCAAATTATAATATCCATACTCCCTTAAAATAGTGATAAGTATTATAAAAGCTGTTTAGTTAAATTGTGTCATGTCACTACTGAAAATTTGTGTTGTTTTTTATTACTTTCTACCCTGTTGATTTTCTCCAGGATTCATCTCTTCCTGTCATATTATTGACTACCTATGGCTTTTCAGTATTAAAAGGGCAGATTTTTTTTTTCCTGCTTTTCTTATTGGAGAGAGGTTCATCTTGCCGTTTTCTTGCCTAGAATTTATTATAAGTGCATTGAGTTCAGCTTCATTTCTCATTTTTTTGTTCTATTTTGTTTTTATGTGGTTGTTCTTCCTTAGTTCACTATAGGACATACACAGTCTATGTTGTGGGACCAGTAAATTTAGAGATTGATCCATTCCTGGAAATAGGACCCAAGGAAGGTTGTAATTGGGATTTAGTATCAGTTTTAGCAGAAGATAAAAGGCACCATTCCTAAAAGTAGATCTGATGGCTTAGGGGAAATAGAGCATTGATGGGGTCCTCCTTTTGTTCAAGCAGAAATAATAGTAGCTACAGATACCCCTACCACAAAGCTATTACTTTCTCTAGTTGGTTGAGAAATGGTTAGCTATTCCATTTATGCTTCATTGCCTTGCCTCACAATAATGCTCACATGTAACGTTTTATTTGTGTGTGTATCAAATCAAATTTGCCATATGCCTTATTTAATTTCCACACAAAACTGTATTCATTTATGCCCATTTTTCAGTGTTTCTTCTAACTTAGAAACATTCAATAGACAGAATAAAGGAGAGCTTTCCTGTGGGAAAAACTTCATTTATCTATTTTCAATTGAGTTTATATATGATAATATAATTGACAATTGAAAATGTTTCTTATTACTTTCTAAATACCCATGTTTAGTTTGCCACAGTTTTTCTGATGGACTGTTTTCTATTATTTCACTAAGAGTTTTTAATAAATACAAATATTAATGTGTTGATTTATATCTTTAGATAAAGAATTAAAATTAAGTCCAGTTAATATTAAAAGTACTGCTACTAGCATTCTACCACTACCAATTTATTTAGAGTCAGTTTGTTTTAGGCAACATTTCAAAGGATTAACATTACATATAAAAGATCTTTTTCATTTTTAGACTGTTGTTTACATTCAGAGGTACATCCTCAAAATTCTTTTTAAAAACTTGAACACCACATGCTTTTGTGTTCACAGTAAATACTCATATGCCAAAATAAAAAATTTCCATTAAAAGATGAGGTATTTTCCTTTTTTTATTTAATTTATTTGAAGTGGAAGAAACTGGAGGTGTGTGAAAACCACAGTTTCCTGAGAATTTTCCATGGTAAACATTGTGTCAGATTTAAAAAAGGAAAGCTGTGGTTGCCTTCATTCCTCCCAACATTGTGAAGACTTTTTCATGCAGGTGTAAAAACTGTTTATAAAGACTGCTTAGCAGCCTTTTAAGCTTCAAACTAAATTCATTTAAATTTAAGATGTATCCTTGTATTTGTATTCCTTCTAGAAATCCTCATAACACTTTCTGTCTCTCCTATGAAGTTTTTTACATTCTGCTTTGGATTAGTTATTTGTGCTTTTTTTGTTTTTAATCTTTTAAAATTTAGAGCATCATCGTGAGCCTCAAGTGATGGTCTTTATGTCTTCATGTGTAAGATGATGCCTTCACATGTTAAGGGCTCTGTAGAATATAAAGAGGCAGAAGTAGGTGAGAAAGGAAGATGGGAAGGAGAAAAATAAAGAGGGAAAAAGGAATTGAAGTCTCTCGTGGCAAGGGCTGCCCTACTCATTCTTGTGAGTTCCTACACTTAACCCAGTGTGGCAAGCAAGATGCAGACATTATATCAATGCAGCAGAGACCCAAAACAGCAGCAAAGGAATAAACCTGAGCTCACGTGCTTCCCAAGCCTCTTTTTTAATGTTTACATTTCATTTCTTTCCAAAAAGTTTTGAGGGGGCTTTACACAATTTATAGTGTAAGAAACATCTGGAGTTGGGTCACAAAATGAGAGAAAGTTATCTCACATAGTTTAGAAGAAAACTCATTGAGGATACTAGACTGAATTCAGAAACCTGGTTTTGAGTTTTAACTTGTTCCTAACTGGCTAGGCAATCTTGAAAGCAAGTCTACACTATTACTGTAATTGATTGTTAATATCTTTGATCTGTTTCTCCTTTAGTTCTTGTCAGTATTTGAATTTTAAAAGTTAAATGAAGTATTTTCTGAGAGTAAAATTCTTAAGAATAAAATTAAGTAAAGGATTAAAATAAAAATACTCATGAATAAAATTACAGGCTTAAAATGTTAAATGTGACATTTTTTAAGAATAAAATTTTATTTAAATAACTGCTATAATTTATAAAATTGATATTTCTAACTAAGACTTTCTTTAAAACAAACATTTTAAGAAGTACATGTGTAACATTGTTTATTGGCCTTCTAAGAGTGGAAAATTTCAGTTAGTATTTATGAAGCATATAATTAACGTGCATGTCAATAACAGTTTTTCCATTTGCACTGTTTTTTCCCCATTAGAATATTTTTTCTATTTCCCAAATTCTAAGCAACAGAAATTTGCAAATCAGTACCAGGACATCAAGAACAAATATGAACTAATTTAAAATAGCTACCAGCTAAATATAAAGAATTTTGAAAGGCCAGATGTATCTTAAGGATGCTCATAGAAAGATGGAATTAAAAGATAAAAATAAAAAATATTAATTTTATTTCCCAAAATAAACTCTATCAAATTCAAGACACTTTTGTAAGCTATGATGTCAGCCATTTAGTTTATCCCTAAAGGACTAAAAGGTCCAGGAATTTAACCATGTCATGCAGTCTTTTTTACATTAACTGAAGAAAAATGGTTACCCTTTAAAGACTTTTTTAAGATTAAGAAACTAAAAGAAGTCAGAAAGAGCCACCTCAGGATTGTAAGGTGGATGCCTAATGATTTCCCATCAAAACTCACAAAATTGCCCTTGTTTGATGAGAGGAATGAACAGGAGCATTGTAGTAATAGAGAAGGACTCTCTGGTAAAGCTCTGCCAGGTGTTTTTCTGCTCAAGCTTTGACTTTTTCAAAATGCTTTCATAATAAGCAGATGTTATCATTTTGTAGCCCTTCAGAAAGTCCATAAGCAAAATGTCTTGAGCATACCAAAAAACTGTTGCCATGACCTTTGCTTTTGACCAGTCTGCTTTTGCTTTGACTGGACCACTTTCACCTCTTGGTAGCCATTGGTTTGACTGTGCTTTGTCTTCAGGATCATACTGGTAAAGTCATTTTTCATATCCTGTTATAGTTCTAGGAAGAAATGTTTCAGGATCTTGAACACGCTTGTTTAAAATTTCCATTGAAAGCTCTGCTCTTGTCTGCAGCTGATCTGTGCACGACAGTTTCGGCACCCATCAAGCAGAAAGCTTGCTCAACTGTATTGTCAGTTAGAATTGTGTAAGCTCAACCAGTTGAGATGTCTGTGGTGCTGGCTATTGTTTCTGCTGTTAATCACTGGTCCATTACAATTAAGGCACAAACAAGATTATTAATTTTTTCCATGCAAATTGATGTGGATGGTTATTGCTGAGGGCTTCATCTTCAACATTGTCTCATCACTTCTTAAAATGAGTTATCCCTTTGTAAACAGCTGATTTCTTTGGGGCATTGTCCCCAGAAACTTCCCATAAAGCATCAACTATTTCACTGTTCTTCCACCCAAGCTTGACGATAAATTTGCTGTTTGTTCTTCCTTTAATTTTAGCAGTATTCATGTTGCTTTGATAGAGGCTCTTTTCAAACTGATGTCTTATCCTTCTTAATGTCTCAAACTAGATCCTGTTTAGACATGTCATAACTAGTTAGTATGAGTTTATTTTGATTCAAAAAAATTTTGCAATCCATGCATAGTTTTTTCATAATATGCACTTTCTATGAACTTTTTGAAGACCCTTCATGTACTCTACAGTGCATTCTGATGTTTGTAAATGCCTTGATTAAATAATTTTCAATTCAATGAAAGCTTCAGTAATTGTCTTTATTATAATTTATTATAGTGTTAGAGTAATATTATTATAATTAGCACTTGAGCATGACTTGTGCCTTTTCCTTCTAGGCTAATAATTTGGCTACACTTTTAGGAAGTGATTGAGAACTCACTTGTGAACTCACCCCCTGCAAAGATTCCTGCTTAGCTAAGGGAAGAGGCTTAAATTTCTAGGATTCTCTGAATTTGAACTGATGTTGCCTTGTCACTAGTCTCATGACTTCAGGCAGGATATGTACCATCTCTGGCTCTTGTTTTTTCTCATTTCCATAATAAGGAGCTCTTTCAGTTCAAGCATTCTGGCAATGCATTTTAGTCCCCCTTCAAAGTCATTATTGCATCAGATAAAAATGACACAGCTCATATTCTCAGTGTTTAGATTTATTTTGCCCAAAGAATTAAATGTTTCATGCACCCTCTCCCACTCAGCAAGATTTTTATACAATATTTTATACAATATTGTACTGTATTATTTTTTGAAATTTTAAGTATTCTTAACTCTGACATTTTTCATATTTTAATGTAACAGCAGTAGTTCTTTCTCTAAGATGTTTGGCCATATTGTTAGGAAATCAACTTTATCAAAATTTCCAACTTATAAAAATTAGAATAGTAAGTACATTTTCAAATGTATATGCACAAATACCAAATTATGGTACAAAGTACATACATAACATACCTACAAGACAGTATTTTTGTTTAAATAAATTCCTAGCTAAATGAATGAGAACTTGAGAAGCCATTTATTTTCAACCCATTGTTCTTAAATAGAATTGTATTCCTACATATAAGGCATTATTTATCTTAGCCACTGTTGAGGATGTGGATACTGTCTCATAATATAAAGTGGATTTTTCATTTATAGCTATTCAAACTTGCCCAGAGGCAGAAAATGTGTTCTTGGTGTGGAGTGATTATAGGAGTGAAATGCCCACATCTCATCCTTTTCCTGAATAACCCACATTATTAGCTGCTGAACTAAGAAGCATAAAGCATCAGAATATGTTTTGTCTTCCTTAAAAGAAACTACCCTTATCAACACAATACTTACTAATAGAATAAAACGTATGGGGGGGTGTATTCATAGTCTAAAACTCAGAAGCCATAGAAGTTTTACTCAATGAAAATTTTGTTTGTCACCCAGACAAATTTTCTAAATATATGTAAAGAACGTGATCAACAAGCTAGCAAAAAAATAAGCAACAGATATTCAAAGAAAAGTACATACCAATGGTTTACTAAAATAATAAAAATCAACTCACAATAAAGTGAATTTAAAAATAAGATTATAATGACTTTTTTTTTCAACTCAGGATTATAAAGATCAAAAATATAACATGCTGCATGGGAAAAAGGCATAGAGAAACATACTTTCGTATATTGCTAATGGAAATGTAATTTGGTAGATCTCACTTATATGTGGAATATAAAAAAGTCGAACTCCTGGTTGTAGAAGTAGAGAGTAGAATGGTGGTTACCAGAGGCTTGGTTGGGGTCGGGGAGTGGGGTAGTGTAGGGGGGGAGAGGGGAGACATTGGTCAATCCATGGTTACAAAGTTACAGTTAGATAGGAAGAATCAGTGTTGGTGTTCTATAGCACAGCAAAATGACTACACTTAATAATACATATTTCAAAATAGCTAAAAGAGAGGATTTTAAATGTTCTCACCACAAAGAAATGATAAATATTTGAGGTGATGGACATGCAGGTTGCTCTGATTTGATCATTCTACAGTGTACACATGTATCAGAATATCACGTTGTACTCCATAGATACATAACAATTATCATTTGTCAGTTAGAAATAAAACTAAAAGTAATTATATCTTAGAGTTCTATACCAATATTTATATGTTTGCAAATATATATTATTTTTATTTGCTGATAGCATTAACTGTTGTTTTTCTTTAAAAATAAGAATTACATGTAGTTACGGAATCTAAAGTTGTGTTATCCATAATTCTACATAACTACTCAATGCTATATACTTACATACGTTCTAGACTCAAGCTTTTATGTTCTTTTTTGAACTCACTCTTGCTACGTATGGCTGCTCAGCTCCGGTTTGACAACTACAAAGTGAGTGGCACCATAGATTTATACAACACAGTGCCCATTTTCAAATCAAGTCCACTTCTTCTTAACCTTGTATTCTCCCCAAAAAAGTCCACCACAAATGTTGCAACATAAAAAGTTACAGAGAAAAATGTATATAACAGTAGGGCCATGCTTCCTTGGAAATCTCTGGAGAAGAATTATTTTTTGCCTTTTCAGCTTCTTGTATGTACCCCCTACAGCTTCCTTGGCTTGTGACAGGATAACTCCAATCTTTGCTTTAGCCTTTAGATGGTCTTCTTCCCTCTGCGTGTCTTTGTGCCTCTGATCTAAATGTTCTTTTTTAAATAAGTACACCAGTCGTATTGTATATAGGGCTCATTCTGATCCACTATGATCTCATCTTAATCTCATCTGCAAAGACTTTGTTTCCAAATATGATCAAATTCTTAGTTTCCAGGTCGACACAGGTTTTGGAAGGACACGAGGTAATTAGATGGCAGGGGGCCTTGGCACAAGACTTGCACCAGGTATAATTTAAGTTACTGTTTGAGTGCCATTACCTAAGTAAGTCCTCCAAACAGAATAAATTTCAAACTGCCATCATCTTGCTTTTATTTAGATATTCATACATTTTTATTATTGGGAGACTGGAGGTGGGGAGACTTACACTGGACTATTAACAATGGAGGGTAAATTTAGAATAAAAACATTTGAAGCTGGTAGCTCTACTTTCACACACTAGTGAAATTTATTCACTTGCTTTATTAATTTATTGAGGGCTGGCTAGTCAGCTCACTTGGTTAGAGTGCAGCCTTTTACCCCAAGGTCACAGGTTTGGATCCCTGTACTGGCCAGCCACCAAAAAAAAATGTTTACTGAGTGCATACTATTACCAGTCACTATTCTAGGCACTGAATCTACAGCAATAAGGTATACAAAGTCTCTGCCTCATAGATATGAAAATGTCTAAACAGGCATGCAGTGCTAAGTGATGGAAGGAAATAAAGAGTAATGAAAAGCATTGTGCTTGTTGAGATGACATTTGAGCAGAGACCTAAGTACAGTGAGAAGATCAGCCATGTATATATTTGAGAGTAGAGCATTCCAGGTAGAGAAGAGCTTGCAATGGAATGGCCTAAGTGTCAGAAGACAAAAAAGCTTAAAGAAGAACAGATATGGAAATAACATGATCTAATTACATTTTTAAATGTCACTGTGATTGCTGTATGGAAAGTTGTGAGAGAAGAAGATACAAAGGAGAGTGACCAGGTATGAGCTTATTATATTAGTCCAGGTGAGAGGTATTGGTGATTTGGTCAAAAGTAGTTAAAGTAGAAATAGTTAGAAGTGACTGGTTATGAATATAGTTTGCAGACAGAACTACATTTGTTGAGGGATTTATTGTGAGATGTGTGGGAAAGAGAAATATAGTGGAAGAATCCTTAGAGTTTTAGCCTGAGCAAGAAAGGAAATTACATGCAGTAAGATGGGAAGGACTATAGGAGAAGCAGGTTTGAGAGGAAAATCAAAGAATTGTTTTGTCATTTCAAATAGATGTTCCCGTAGTAGGTGGTTAGATGTGAGTCTAGAGCTCAAGTTGCAGCTGGAGATAGAAATTTGTAAGTTGTCAGTCTGCATATGGTATTTAAAGAATTAGCTTGTATAATGAATTTTCTGAATTTATAAGTACATTAAATATATATATAATCTTTTCCCATTCAGTGATCATCATATATTTATAAAATGTAGGCTATAATCCAGGCACTGTATTAAGTCCTAAAAATACAGGAGTATTGGTAGACATTCAAAATATAAATATATAGCATTAAATAGTATCTAGGTCTCCATTAAATGGGACTTCAAATATTACAGTAGGAATAAATTGTCTGTATCACCCAGCTTTGCACTAATATATTGATTCTTTCATGTTAATTTTGTCTTCATAATTAAATTGTTTACACTCTTTGAACACAGAAGCTGTGTTACTTTTTTAAAAAATATCACACATGATGGCTAGCACAGTTCTGGAAATATATTAAGAATATTTACTAATTGGTTACATTATTATTTTAATTGTTCAAAGGCAGGAATATTTTTGTCAGCATTATAATTATCTTTTGCATGGATATACAGATAATTTATCCAATGAAAATTTAGCAAATTCTGTTTCCTAAATCTAATTTTAAAAGACTCTGATAGATTTTATTTTATTCACTTCCAATAGTGCCAAGTTATTTTTATTCCCATAAATCTTTTTTTAATTTGTAGCCAGATTCTACTGCAACTGAAAGAGCAATTGCCAGACTAGCAGTACACCCTCTTCTGAAGAAAAAAATAGATGTATTAAAAGGTATGAATCAAATGACTTTTAAGCCATCTACTTAATGCATTTGTGTATATAATTTTGGATAAATGTTCATTTATTTTAAGTATCTTTATGGTTCTTTTACTTCTTGAAGATCTTTTATGTTGTAAATATAAGTTTCTTTCAAATATTTAGAAATGTGAGAAAGTGCCTGAAAATATGGAAAGTATCTGATATATGAAGAAAAAATAAATTTGTATTTTTTCCTAAATTCTAATATATTAATACAAAATTACATGTAATCCATAAATATATATTTTTATATATAACATATACATAATAAAGTTGAATACAGTTGTTTTTCTAAATATTGGTATAACATTATTTTTGGTTTTGCCCTTTGGTCATGTACTTTCATTTGTGATGTGTACTATAAAATATATTTATAGAATTAAATGCTTTTGTCACAGATTAAGTAATATTTATTTTTATTTCCAAAAACACAATATTCAATGTATTATTACTACAGAAATTGAAGTTGCCATTTATTTATTTGTATTCAGTCATGTTTTTACTGTTCTTCATAATCCCAAGATGTGAAGAAAGGATAATTTTCTTTTCATTTTAGCAATTTGAAATACATCTGAGCATGTCTTTATAAGTTTGGTTTTTAAGAAGTCTAAAGATGTCTTCCTGAATTCAGACCCATTGTACATATTTAATGTAAATTCCAATTTTCCTCTTCAGTGTTTCCAAGTAATTTAAGAAATGCTATACTGAAACAGTGATGTTAATATGTTTCAATGCTAAAACAAGTCATGCACTATTTTTCTTGAAGCTGCTGTCCAAGTCTTTAAAGACGCAAGACAAAATGTTGCTGAAGTTGAGTCATCAAAGAATGCTTCAGAAGAAAATCATTCTAAGGACACTTTGTCTTCAAATGATGATACAAGTAAGTTACAGCATGAAGGAACTATTATCAGTGACCAAAAAGAGAAAGAAGCCAAAATACTGGCAAAGAAACCGATAAATAATTCAAAGAACAAAGTAGCCAAGATGGAACATGGACCCAAAGCAGTAGACATTCCAAATTCTTCATTAAAGCCTTCAGAAAAGGATTCTGTGGTTCTCTCTTCACTCCAGAGAACTCCTGCTGACCCCAAAATTAAAACATTAAGTCAAATCCAAAAAAAGAAAGTGTCTGATAGTTTGCTTGGTGATGACAGTGATGGCGAAAAAGAATTACATGAAGAGGAAAAGGAGTATTTTGATGATAGCACAGAAGAAAGGTTTTACAAACAGTCTTCCATGTCTGAAGATAGTGATAGTGGTGATGACTTCTTCATTGGGAAAGTCAGAAGGACACGGAAGAAGGAAAGTAGTTGCCATTCTTCAGTTGGGGAACAAAAACCCCTCCAAAAAGTGATACCCAAAGAAGACACACATGAAACTCACTGGGATGTAAGAAGTTACAAAAACAAGCCAAGTACAGAAGCCAGGAAATTAGAATCAGTGTTTTTCCCCTCTTTATCTGGATCTAAAAGCTTGAGAAGGTAAGGATATTTTTTTATTCTGAAATAAGTATTATTTCTTAATTTTTTTGAAAGATATGAAATATCTACACATCCTGACTGTGAGGGAGGAGACTGTCTCCTATACACAGTTCTAGTTTGTACAGCTTGTTCTATTTTCAGATATGGCCCTCTCCAGCTTTATAGTGTGATCATATATACAAATACACGTATGGCAGTGCCTCTTCAGAAAATGAGATGTTATCACCAAATAATATGCCTAGCTAATTTAAGATTTATTCCTTCAGTTATCAAAGTTTTTAAAGTTATCAAAGTTAGTTTTTGATTAAAAAAAAACTTTTGAAAATGTTTTAAAACAGAACTTTTTGAAAATAATATGGTGTTTTTTTCTTGATGACCCAGGATCATTATTGTAAACATCAGTCATTTTACTGTGTAATCTTGTTTCAGTGTATAAGGCTGCTTGCCCTAACAATGAGTTTCTCTGGACTGTTTTATATTTGGTGATATCACTCCATCCCTGCCGTTAACCACCACTTTTCACAGCTCTTCTGTTATAAATCAATAAGTTTAATTTCATTTGTAATACTAATTTGATAGAGGATCTTTTCACATTTCAGAGTAAAGGTCATGGTTAGCTAATTTCTTTAGTAACAGTGGTGTTCTTCAGTAAACCAGTTTTCTCTATTCTTTAATGGAATAGAAAAAATGGGATGTAGAAATTTTCCAAAGAAGTTAGAGTATGGAAAAGACATAAAAATCTTTGAAGCCTTGAAAATAATTAAAATGTTTATTTATATCTCCTAAACCTGCCTCAAAAGACTACATTTTCTCCTTGTTTTTAAGTTTAGGAAACTTAAAGTTTCCTTGTTTAGGTTATCTCCTAAACCTGCCTCAAAAGACTATATTTTTTCCTTGTTTCACTACTGTTTCTTCCCCTCCAACAAAATGTAAATATTAATTTTTTTTATGTGTGACTCATTCTCCCTGTGAGAAGACTTTTGAAATTCTTTATATAGATAGTCCCCAAGAACAGAAACAAGGTAAGCAAGATAGGATACTTTTCAGTTATGAACAGAAATACTTACAAGGGTGGTGAGAGGAAAAGTCCCTCATGTCTGTAGTAATACTGGAGTCTAACAAACTTTTGGTGTAGCTAAAACCTGGGGTTTTCATAATGATTTTATTGATTGCTGGTAGGATGAGGGAGTATAATATAGTCCTTTGAATGAGTTGTATCATCAGTTTTATTATGTTATCTTCTTAAGATCAGAGGATTTATCTTTTAAAAATCATCATGGTATTTTTCTTCTTTTAGAGATTACAGAGAACAGGCTCCAAAAAGCAAAACCCTAGGTATGTATTTTTTTTTCTATATCACCTTTTACGACCTAACCTAGGTATGTATTCATGGCTGCCTGACCTCCATATGCAATTGAGCAATGCTTTGCCAAAGTGGAAGCATGAAAAGTTATGGTTGCCTGATAGCCTGAATGAATTATGTACCCACAGAAATGGAAATGAAGCATCTTATAACTATCAATATAATTTTTTATTTTTATTGTTTTTTTCCTGTGTCCTGCCAGTGGGAAGAATATAGACAAAGTTTATTAGTAAAAATTATTTTTATTTAACTTAAATCAACATTTTTTTAAAGTAAATTATTATATAACTTATATCTTAGTCACTCAATGCCATGCCATTAAGCATTCAGTAGCAAGTATATTACTTTCTGGGTTGAGTAAAATCAGAATATTTTCAGATTAATTTATAACAAATCAAAGTTTAATATATTTGGGTAGGCTGACTTCTTACACAGTCCCAGACTTTCACTGGTTTAACATAATAAAAATTTATTTCTCACACACATCAGAGCCCACTGTAAATCAGCAAAGGGGCTCTGACCCATGTAGTTATTCAGGGACCAGGCTGCTTCCAACTTTTGGCTCCTTCCTCCTCCAGGTCCCAAATATTCTCCATTTGCCAATAGAGGGGAATGGAGTACATGGAGAATTTTGCAGGATGTTTTCATGAGCCAGGTCTAAAAGTGGCAGAAGTCAGTTCTGCTCACATTTTATTGGCCAGAATTCAATCTTATGACCCCATGTAGCAACAAAGGAGCTAAGAAATGCATCCTAACTCTGTGTCTAGGAGGAAAAAAAGAAGTGGAATTTCTTGAACACCTAACTTTTTCTGCCACTGACCATTCTTTCTATAACCAGAAGCCCATTTCACATTTCCTACTACACATACAGCATACTTATCTCCTTCCCAAGGAAGCCAACCCAGAGTCACATCTAGTCACTGCATCCAGCTCAAAGTCCGAGATCATTGGGTGATGATATAGTGCTTTCTGTCAGATCTCATGGATGGGAATCCTCGAAGTCTGATGACCTTTGTACGAAAAAGAAGCTGTCTGCCCCCAATTCATATCAAGTATATAGTAGCAGAGCAGGAACATGGTAACCCAGTAAAAACTTGCATTCAGTTTAAGAGGAAAATGGAAGGCATACAACAGGTCTACTTCCCAAGATTATGCTGAGCAAAAATTATGAAGTCTCTGAGAGGAGCTTTCTTATCATTGTTCTCTGTGGTCCCCTGCTACCTTCTTGGGAGAGTCTTTGTTCTCTGGCCACATCTGAAGTGGGTGTTAGTACAGTCTCTTTGGAGTTTGCCCCAAGTTGCTGGTACAATATAAGGTCCTGAAGATTGTTCAAAGTCTAACGGTCAGAGGTTTTTTCCAGTCCCAGACTCGTGATTTCTTTCACTGTACACTTTCTCAAAAATTTAGTAGATTTCTGACCTCATTGTTTCCATCATGTTCATCCATGAGCTAGTAATCAAACTGACAATTCTTTCCTAGAGTTAGTTCTCAAACTTGGCATATTTATGTTTGTTTGTGTTGTGTTTTGTTTTTGTTTTGTTTTTTCCACCCCCACCCTCATTCACTTTCTGCTGCATTGAGACTGTTAGGTTTGGGTGGAAAGGCCTTACTTTCAATCTTATCTCTGCCCCAAGGCTGAGTCTCTGTGGGCTTATATTGCTTAAAATATTTCTCAGTCTTATTGCTTACTATTTGGAGGCTTTGCTAAACCTTAAGTTCCCAAATATCTAGATTCTTCCTCTTCCCTTAGAACAGTGAGCTGGTCAGTTATTTCCTGAACTTTTCTCATCTTTCTAGTACATTGCCAAAGACAGCCAACAGTATAATAATCTTTTATTTTTTATAACCACTTATCCTGTACTGCAAAGTCCATATGCATTTGGTCTGCTTTCCAAGATATCACTGACAGTAGTTTTACTTATTTATTTAGCACATAGGTTGCTCACCCCTCATTCTCAGTTATTCATTTTCTTACCACTTACAACCAAACTGCTAAGCCAGTGCCAAATTTTTATGTTATTGTAATGGTTGTACCCTACTTCAGAGTACCAATTTCAGTATTATTCATAGTAGACTACCTGCTGTAACGAATAACTACCAGATCTTAGTGGTTTATTCCTCATTCATCAGTCTGTCTCCTCCTTGTAGTCTCAGTCCATCTTGTGCCTCTGCCCCCCACAGAGCCTAGGGGTTCTCTTCATTCGTTAGGAATAGAAAAATAAATAATGCTGGACTGAATGTGATGTTTTTATGGTCCAGGCTTTTTGCTCACATTTCATTGACGATGACTCAGTTATACGGCTTCATCTGACTGCAGCAGGAATAAAAAATGTGTTCTGGTTGTGTGCCTAAAAGAAAAGAAAACAGGGTTTGGCAAAAAACATGGTAATATGCCTCATTTACCATATATTCAGAAACATAGAATAACTAAGTATGAGGTACTCATATTTTCCCAATGAGGAGACCCAAGTAAAAGGGTAATTTTTTGCTTAGCTTGTATATTTAAAATATTTACCAATTTATTTACATATACAACTTGATATAAATACTACGTTAGTTTAGAAATACTGCAGTACTCAAAACTCAGTTTTCATGAAACAGTTTCATTTAAACTCTCCATCACTAGAACCACTCTTTGCATATTATAACAGATTTCTAGAGCGCATGTGATTTCTGTGATAAATGGAACATTTTGATTTCTGTCTATATGGTGTTTTGGAAATGTTGTCCCCTGTGTGTACTTGCTGGCATAACGTGACATTTGCTTTTTAAAAAGGTCTGTAAAAGACTTTTAACGATGATATCTAACTCACAGTGGAGAAATTATATACCCCTAGGACTGATTAATAAGTTTATATTACATCTTTTGCCTCCCTTTTTCTTTCTGTTTCCATGAACTAAAGCTCTGTAAACATCCCAAATGTGCATTGATTTATGTCTTTTCACAGTAGTTTGTCTTTCCCAAACAGTTCTTGTTCAAAATTATATAATTAAAGAACCTCATAATGTAAAATACCATAAGGACTAGAATACAAGTTGCCACCTCCACGTTCATATCTGGAGGATAGTATTATGACTGAAAAAGGACTTTATCTTATATTGAATAGACCTAGTAATTTTGCCTCATAATAACAATTTTTGGTTTAATAACAGAAGGAAGTAGAATCAATTAATAGCCCTTTAAAAATAAATAAATCCCATCAGCATTGTCAGATGTAGTGTCTTAATATTAAGACATGATTTTTTGTCTACATCTGCTTCATATACAGATACCATAAACTAATGATGTTCCTTTGAAAAGACAAGATGCCCTTTTTTTTTTGGACATTCATGTTAGCTAGACTGTGATTTCTTCATGTCATTATAAATGAGACAGCACAGCCTATGTTAGGAGGTACTCGATAAACATGTATTTACCTGCTGAGTTAGAGGGTAAGAAAGTATGTGTCCAAAACTTACTATTCATATGTCAATTTTTCAGCTTCAAACTGTTCCCTGTTATGC
Organism: Cynocephalus volans; assembly: GCF_027409185.1. Lineage (NCBI taxonomy): Eukaryota > Metazoa > Chordata > Mammalia > Dermoptera > Cynocephalidae > Cynocephalus > Cynocephalus volans. Next base: position 107,230,120 of record NC_084461.1, read on the forward strand.
TTTAATTTTAAATTGTGAAGTGTTCCATTTAAGGAAAACAGAATTTCTTCCTTTAATATCTGTTTGAAGAAGATGAAATCTATCTCTTTTGTATATACTATTTAAATATATAGTTAATTTTTATTATTTTTGCTTTCTCTTCCCAGATTTTCCACAAAACGTATCTCAGATCAAGGATCAATTTAATAAGAGTGCACAAAGAGGACTTGAAAATACAAAACATCAGTTGCAGCTGCCTCTTCATCCTTCATGGGAAGCGAGTAAGAGGCGAAAAGAACAGCAGTCTAAAATTGCTGTGTTTCAGGGGAAGAAAATTACATTTGGTGATTGATCACTGCCTCTTTTTGTGAACTTTTCTATCTAAGAATTATTTTCCCTTTTTTCACTAGCCTAGTATTTCAACTTGTATTTGATTAAGTCTCTTTGGAGGGGTTATAGAATGTTTGTTTTTGTCTTTTTCTTTTTTAAGTGACTTCGAGTTATGTTTACATAAACCTTTCACAAATCAAATATGTATTTAAATTGATTTTTTGTATTTTGCTGCAGACTGTTTCCTCTATAATAAAATTTGGGGATTATAGTGACTTCAGATTTTTCTCATTTGTTCTTATCATGAATTGTATTTCACTGGTTCAGCTCTGTTTTTGTCTTGAAAATAGATGTCAAGATATGTTTAAAATAATAATGGAAAATATAAGGAAACTTTAGCTATTTAAAATAGATCACCTTTGTTAAAAGTTATTCTTAGCAAAAGTAAAATAGGAACTTTTATTATGGGTGTACAGATAATGAACTATTATAAATAAATATTAATTTTTATTATAGTCTTATTTGTGATCATGCACTTTTTGATTGTTCGAAAATCCTTTTTCAAGACAATTTTGGGTTTCTTAATTATATTTCATTTAGGCAAATTTTTTAAACATAGCAACACCACCCCAAATCAGTTTTATATTATACAACATATAAATATTTTCATTAAATCAAAAATGTATGATATCTAGTTATTTGGCTATGTACTCTTACAAAAACATTTATGGAGGAATTATAGATTATAATTGACAAGAACAAATTCTGAAGGAGGTAGGATGGAAAGAGCATTTCCACTGGACTGAGCAGAGAGGTTATGAGATGACTCACTGAAGAAGGGCCTACTTTGTAAGTCACAGTACTGTTACTTAAAAGGAAAATAGGATTTTAAAAATCCTAAATTGTTGCAAATGTTTCACTTTTTGCTACTGTAGGAGAAATTTAAGGTTTTTGGTTAACTAAATTCCATGTTTCCTGCACATTAGTGCTGTTAATGGCAGAGAAGGCCATCTGGTTAGCCTAAATTCATAAGCTCTCAAGAGTCATTTCTATCTGTTTTAAGAGCTTAAGAATTTAGATAACTAGAACAGTGAAATTCAAAAGATTATGTGGGAAGAATGTTATTTTTTGCTGTGTTGAATGCAAAATTTGTTTTTTGTAGTTTTTTCCTTTAAATTTTTATTTTGACATAATTTCAGACTGACAAACTGAAAGAAAAATGTCTCTGTGCCTACCCAGAGTTTGCCAGACTATGAGACTGGGGCCACTGTCCTCCAGACTGCCAGACCTGCCCAAGACTTCTTACCCCTACTGTAATGAGTTATGGTCCATCTAGAAAGTTAGAGGAAAGAGTTTTACATTTGTTGGCTGCAAGATTTTGTTATATGGGAAATACTGTTGGGCTTTGTTCGGGGATGCAGTTAAGTTACTTAGATTGGTCCTTTTGAGATCTGTGCTTTGTTACAGTGGTTCTAGAACAGCCATTAGTGTAGGGTGGCAGTTCTCAACTTAGGACAGTTTTGTACCCCAGGGATCATTTGGCAACATCTGGAGATATTTTGGGTTGTCACAAGGAGGCAGTGGGGCACAGGCAGAGGGTGGGTAGTACATCTGGCGCATAGAGGTCAGAGATGCTGCTAAACTTTCTACAGTACACACAAAAAAAGTAGTTTCCAGTCCAAAATGTTAACAATGCTGAGGTTGAGAAACCCTGGTCTGGGGCTCATTTGGCCCCACTACTGAGGCATTACTGTTCTAAGAACTCTACCTGATAATTTGTCTATTAGGAAATCTTTCTGTTGTTTTTGGTAAGAACAAACCATACCTGGGCATAGGTAAGCTGATAATCTTCCACTTAACTTGTTTCTAGTGGGTTTTTTGCTGGCCTTGGTACATTCTCCATACACACATCACATAGATCAATCTTCTACCAAAAACTTGATGGGAGCCTCTACAGATCTCCGAAGCACTTTCTCACTTTTTTTTTTTTTTTTTTTTGTGACCTGTAAGGGGAGCGCAACCCTTGGTGTGGTGTCGCCCGCACCGCACTCAGCCAGTGAGCACACCGGCCATCCCTATATAGGATCCGAACCCGCGGCCTCGGCACTCCCAGCGCCACACTCTCCCGAGTGAGCCACAGGGTCGGCCCGACTTTCTCACTTTCTGTGCATCCACTTCCTCTCCAGTTTTTTGCCTCACAAATTCTAATCATATTGGCCTGCCTGAACTCCAAAGTCTGTCTCTCTAATTCAGTAAGTCCACTGAGTTCCTTTGGGGTTTCTTCTTCCTGCACTAATTTGGAAGCTCCTCAGGCAGTGTAGCACTCAACTCATTTGTTTTTCTTCTCTCAGGTATTACTATCCTGTGATGCCTATTTTCCATTGTCTGAAAACCGTTGTCTTGTATATTTTGTCCAGTTTTCTAGTTGTTTAAACTAGAAGGACAAAGTCAGTTCCTGTTATTCCATAGTGGTCAGAAATAGAAATCTGTTTATTTTGATGCTTGAGTTGTGCTTAATTTGGCCAGTGGGAGCCCCCTCAACCTGTCTCTTATGTCTTTTTGTCATATAAGTCTTTTTTTAATAGTGAGAAAACTGGTTAATGGGTGTCCATTATATATTTACATATTTACTCAACCCTAGAATACACAGAATTTAGTTTCAGAATTGCTAAGTGGTGCCTCTGCAAAACAGAAGTCTACTAGCCAAAGTTCAATATTTGTTTAGAGTTTTGTTTTTTTTTTTTTCTTTTGCCTGAGAGCATATGGGATAATAATAGCTAAAATAGAGTTAAGGACATGTGAAAATTCTCTATAAAAGCAATAAGAAAACTGTCAGAATCAACATTTTCAGAACTCTGGAATTAACCAAAGGCTTGGAGTAATCCAAGGTGTATTTATTCAAGAAAAATGTCTGAATCTTGATAAGAACAGTGACTGTTGTGAACTTAACTTTCCCTATTTGCATGCTCTACTCCCCAGATCCATGGTAGCTTGAAAATCAACAAACCACAATCACAGTGCAAACCAGCAGCCTAGCAGCCATTGGGGCAGAGCAGTGATGGAGCTTCTTCAAGGACACATTCCCTGAGAATTGTTATAATTTGACCTGTCTGGTGGTTCACTGGAAGACCCCACTTGCAAAGCTGTCTTTATTGGATCTGAGTTAGAGCTTGCCCGATGCCCATAAGCCTTTTCCCTGAGATCCCTTTTTGAAAACAATTAGAGATAATTGTTTATCATCAAGGCTGTCTCAGACAGTGAATAGCAGTTGGGGTAAACAATAAGTTAACTAAAAGGCTTAAAAGGAAATCTGGAGAATTTAATATTCATAGGTACTGATATGGATTGAGTTGTCCCCCAGGTTTTATGTATTAGAGGCTTAATCCCCACTGTGACAATGTTAAAAGGGTGGAAAATTCTATTATGATTATTGAAAGGTGGGGCCTCAAAGAGGTGATTAGATCCTGAGGACCATGCCCTAATGAATGGATTAATAATGGTGGTCATGGGCATGTTTATGAGGGCTTTAAAAGGATAGCACATGAGTGTCTCTCTCTCTCTCTCTCTCTCTCTCTCTCTCTCTCTCGTCTCTCTCTCTCTGTCTCTCTCCTCTCTCTCTCCCCCCTCCTTTCCACTCCCTCTCCCCCCTCTTTCCTTCTGTTATGTCACAGTATGATACCCTGTGTTGCTGTAAAGCCATCACCAAAGAAGACCCTCACCAGATGTGTTCCTTGGACTTTGGACTTCCCAGCCTCAGAAACTGTAAGCAGTAAATTTCATTTGCTTATAAATTATCCAGTTCTAGGTATTTTGTTTTAAGCAATTGAAATGGACTAATACAGGTACTTTGGTAAGTTGTGACATATTTCTTGGAATCAAGGAAATCACACATGCATAGGGCTGTGTGCATGCTCAGTAAAGAGCTGAGAAGTCCCTTCAACTCACCTCTGGCTGAGCTCGAGGCACTGCACAAGCAACAGGTGAAAGCTAAGGGACAGTTACCAGCCTCCTGGCTAAGTGCTGAAGGTGTGACCCCAACACACAGAACTCCTCAGCAAAGAGTATTCCAGTCATTTAAGGAAATTTCTGTCCAGTTATTAACATACAACTAAGCTAAATAAGAGACTTCAATTTCCATACACAACAAAGAATATGGACTTCACAAAAGTAGTTCAGAAAAGTCACTAAACTGACAAGAAAACAGCAACAACAAACCCTGTGGGTGGAGAGGATCTGATTTGCAGAGTTGCAACTTTATACTGAAATGTGCAGTTTTAAGCAAAAACTTAGGAGACATGCACAAAAACAAGAAAGAACAGCCCATGCACTGGGCGGGGGTGGTCAATAGAAACTCCCTGAGGAATCTGAGACTTTGGATTTACTCAACAATTTTAAACATGTTCAAAGATCCAAAGGAAACTGTCTAAAGAGCTAAAAGGAAGTCTGAGAATAATGTCTCACCAAATAGAGAATATCAATAATGAGACAGAAATTATAAAGAAGAGCCAAAGACAAATTCTGGAGTTGAAAAGTACAATTACTGAAATGAAAAATTCAGTGAAAGATCTCAACACTAGATTTGAGCAGGCAGCAGAAAGATTTAGTGAATTTGAAGATAGATCAATTGAGATCCAGTTTGAAGAACAGAAAAAAAGAATGTTTTTTTCTGTTCTTCACAAATACATGAATGTTCATAGTAACATTATTGATAGTAGCTAAAAAGGGGAAACAGATATCCATTAACTGATGATGAATAAAGTGTGGTGTATACATACAATGGAATATTATTCAGCCATAAAAAGGAATGAAGTATTGATATACACTACAATATAGATGAGCCTTGAAAACATCATGCTAACTGAAAGAAGCCAAACACAAAATGTGGTTTCCACTGACATGAAATGTCCAGAATAGGTAAATCTGTAGAGACTGAATGTAGATTAGTGATGGCTAGGAGCTGGGGGAGGGAGGGATAGCGAATGTCTGCTAATGGGTCTGGCATTTCTTTTTGGAAAGATGAATGTGTTCTGGAATTGGATAATAGTGTTGGTGATACAATCTTGCAAAAACTACAGGAGCCACTGAATTGTGCACTTTAAAAGGGTGAATATTATGGTATGTGAATTACATCTCAATTTAAAAACTAAGTCCCCTGGGTTAGTGCTTTTCTCTCCTCTCTTCAGTGTAGTATTTCATCTGAAATGTAGTGTAGTTCGTATGTTTCTGATGGTATTTTATTTAAATGATTTTTCCTCCATCCTTGGTAATTTTATTTTTCTTTCATTATCTATGTGAAATATTAGCACCGTTCCATAAGTCAGAGCTATACCAAACAGTATTCTGACAGGAATGGGAACTCCCCTTCCTATTGTTCCTGTGCTTTTCATCCCATACCTGCTGTGGATAATCAATCTCATTAATCTCCGATAAATCCATCCTGTGTTTCTATTTGCACAGATGAACAAGTCTATGTCTATTTTCTAATTTCCCCTTATTTCTTACACAAAAATTAGCATTCCCTAGATGTTTTTGTGATTTTGCTCTTTTTATTTAAAAATATATCCTGGCAATCACTGCATATTTGTTTATAGAGATCTTCCTCATTCAAAAACAATTTTATAGTACTCTGTTTGTTATGTGTATCAGAATTTATTTAACCCCTACTCTATGTATGAATATATACATTATTTTCCCTATTTTTGCAATTGGAAACAATGTTGCAGAGAAAATATGAAAAACCAGTACAGTCAGGCCCATATCCGTGAGTTTCACATCAGCAAATCCAACCAACCACAATCAAAAATATTCAAAAATATAAACAAACAGTAACAATACAACAATAAAAATACAAATAAAAAATACCGTGTAACAACTATTTACATGGCATTTACATCATATTAGATATTATAAGTTATCTAGAGACAATTTAAAGAATTTGGGAAGATGTGCATAGGTTATATATGCAAATACTATGCTATTTTATATCAGAGACTTGAGCATCCGAGGATTTTGGTATTGGGTGCTGAGGGGAGGGAACAAGGAGGGTATCCTTGAACCAGTCCTCCATAGATACAAGGGACACTGTATCTATTTTCATATTGTTGGAGGTATATCTTTGGGTTAAATTCCTAGAAGTGGAAATGTTATGTCAGAAGGTAAGTGCATATGTAGTTTTGTTGAAAATTGCCAAATTCCACCACCCCATGAAGATTGTATCAGTTTGTATACCCAGTGCAGAATATGAAAGAGGCCTATTTTCCCACAACCTCTCCAACAGAATACAGTATTTTACATTTTGATTTTCAGCAATTGGATGGTTGAGTAATTTTACCTCGGTGAAATTTAACCATGCATTTCTGTTATGGGTATAGTTGAATACTCTTTTAATGTTTAAGGAAGATTTTTGTATCGGGTTTTGTGAATTGTTTTTTTCATGTCTCTTACCTGTTTTTCCATTCATGAGGGTTGTTTTCATTTGTTCGTTTTTGTCTTTTTCCCCTAATTTTTAAGGTTTCTTTATATATTAGAGATATTAGCCTTTTGTCTTTTATATGTATTGCAGTATATGTATTTTATTTTCCCAGTTTGTCAGTTGTCTTTTGATGTTGTTTATGTTGTTTATTTTTCTATTATGTCTGTTTTTCTGCCATTTATTGTATGTAGTGAGATGTATCAGTTTCTTTTTTAAATATCCTTTTATTTCATTTTTGCAAATAGATTGAGAATAATAGAAAATCTTTCCCTACTGTGGTTTGCTTGCTACGTTATCTGATGTCAGTGTTGCTTCCCCTGCTTTCTTATAGTTTCCATTTGCCTGAAATACCTTAGACAATCCCTCTATTTTTAGCTTTTCTGAATCATTCTGTTTTAGGTGTGTCTCTCTAATAAAAAGCATATAGTTGGTTCATTATGAGCCAAATTGAAAATCTTTTCCATTTAATAAGTGAATTAAGCCCTTTCACATATGTTGATGAGATGAATATATTTGCTTACAACCCTGTCAGATTATCTTATGCTGTAATTACATTTATTATATTTAGTATATGTCTCTTCATAATGTGTTTGTTGGCCTCTCTTCTTAAAAAGATTCTTAAATTTGGTATTTAGGAGGGTTTGTTTTTCTGTTCTAGTGGTTATCTATGTGCTTATAATCTTTTTTAATGCTTTTAGTCCCCTGGTTTTTTTTTTTTTTTTTTTAGAGTCTGTATTGTTCATCTTTAATGATATCTTTTAACTTTTTCTTACTGCCTAAATACCGGTTAATGAGTTTATTCTACTTTCCTCTTTCCGTCTGCCCTCTCCTCCTGTTTTTAGTTGCATTATTTTTACTTCATCAGAACATACAGCACATAACAGAGCATTATCATATTTTAGATATATGTAAAAGTATAAATACTCTACACTGTCCCCACCTTAATTTTAATCTTAGATTTGCAGTTAAGTATAGTAAATGCTAAATTGCTAAAGTTTTCCCTGTCATCTTTTGTTTGGACGAAGTTCATTTTTCTACCAGATTCCTCAAAAAAATGACTCATGGAAAGAATTTTTTGAGCTCTTGATGTTTAAAACTTCTCCTGCGATCCTAAAAATCTGTAACTGGATCTTGAATTGTGGCTTTCTTGGTAGTCCTTCCCCTCTTCATTGTGGCATCTAAACCAATCCTTCATTGTGTCTTTGGTGAATCTTTCCGGACAGCTTCTTGCCCTTCTTCCAGTTAGGAGATTTATCTGATCGTCTGGGCACAGGGATAGCTTCCTGCTCCTTGCCAGGGATACAGGTTTTTTTCCTTCTATCCTTCTTTAAGCCATAGTGAGTCTTCACCTGTGTCCTGGGTGACAGTGTTTGATGTCCTTCCAGTGGCTGAAAGCTTTTTTTCAGTAGGGAAGAAAGATCCTGGTGGGGATTTGTGTCTTTCCTACAGCAGCAGCCCCTCCTCTTTCAGGCCTGCACCATCACGGGAAGTTTTCTTTTATCTCTGCTGTGTCTCCTGTCTTTCTCCTGAGTGTCCAGTGTAGGCTCATGGTGATGAGTGGATGCAAACTCCTATTATGTCTGCAGCTCCCAGGGCTTCATAGTCTCAAGTTAGCCCACACTCAGCTATAGCAATTCATCAACAAGTTTAGCTGAATACTTCTTATCTCTAGAATGGCAAACCCATCTTCCTCCTGTGCTCCGTCACAAGTAAGCCAGTGCTCTCATCTGGTCACTCCTGGGAAGTGCCTGTACTTCCCTAGATGTCTGGCTGCCTGATTGTCTCACTACCTCATCTCTCTGAGGGTCCAAGAAAAGTTACGATTTTGTAACTTACCCAATTAGAATTTTTAAAGAGGGAGTAATGATCTTTCCAGCTTCCTGTATTTTATGCCCCAGTTTCATTTTTATTGTATCTTTGCTATAGAAGTGTTTCTATGTAATCAAATATACTGGCCACTTCAGTTTTGCCATCTGTGCTTTATATTTTGCTTAAAAGAGTTTACCCTTGTTGGAAAAGGCAATCAGCCATAAGCCCTGAGCACGCCTGCAGGTTCTTGCTAAGTATGCCAAGAATGCAAAGCCCTGTTCACTCTTCACCATTCATTTCTCAGTGTTGTATTTGCACTGAACAACCCTGAGGGATGAGTAATATCTTCCCCAGGACAAAAATCAGTCAAGCATAGTTTTCCTTTTCTACAGTGCAATCTATTGCTTGTGCAGGTATCCAACAATGGTCCTTTATATATTCCCCTTGGGACTTGGGAGAGTATGAGTTTACAGGAAAGGATTAACTCAGCAGGCCTAGGTTTCTCTAATTCTGCACATTCCCAAAATATGCCTGTCTTCCAGACTGGTCCTTGGTCAGCTCCTGGGAAATGAGCTCTGAACTAACAGTTCTGCCTGATAAGAGTGTTTTTATATACATAAGGCCTTGGGCTATCTGGTAACAGTTTGATCAGACAGTTTATCTAAAAAAGTGATTTATGGTGGGTACCTGTCTGTGCTCTGGGGGACTGGAGTTTGAGTAGCCAAGGTCAGTCCTGGAAGTGATTCATGCCTCCATGGCTGATCCCCTCTAAAAACCTTGGACACCAAGGCTCAGGTGAGCATCCCTGATTGGCAGCACCTCCCACAGGCTGTTATACATCATTGCTGGGAGAAGTAAGCCCATCTTCAGGGCTGGCTCTTGGCCAGCTCCTGGAAGGTGACCTCTGAGTCCTTGGGCCATGGGGTACCAATGTGATCAGATAATTTATGCTAAAAATGTGATTTATTAAGAACATTTCTTTGTTCTGGGAGGCTGAAGTCTAAGTAGCTGAGGTCAGTCGTGTAGGTGATTTGTGCTTATGTGACTGACCCTCTATAAAAACCCTGGGCACCAAGGCTCAACACAACATCCCAATTTGGCAACATTTTATAAGTGTTGTCACATTATTTCTGGGAGTGTGTTTATATGACTCCCTGGGAGAAGACATGTGGAAGCTTGTGCCTGCTTTCTCTTGGATTTTGTCCCATGTGACTTTTCCTTTTGCTGATTATAATTGGTATCCTTTCATTGTAATAAACCATAACTGTGAATATAACAGCATTTTCTGAATCCTGTGAGTCTTTCTAGTGAATCATTGAGCTTCAGGGTGGTCTTAGGGACCCCCAATCCAGTGAGGAATTGGCACAAGCATCATGGTCACACACCAGCTATTTTTTTTTTTTCCATGAGTAATAAAACCGTTTATCTTTGATCCAGGATCTCATATCTCCCACCAGCAGCCATGAAACTGTGGCAGACTAACTTTTATTAGTTTGCAAGTAGGATAAATTCCCATGTCCTGTAAAGGTCATGACATCCCCAAGTAATTCTACTGTATTTTCCTCTAGTACTTTTATAGGTTTAGGTTTAAATTTAGCTTTTTAAACCATCTGGAATTTACCCATGTGCATTCTATCAAAGATTGGCAAACTGCTTGGTCAAACCAATTACTACACAACTAACCTATTACTTCCCAACCTCTCTTGAAGTTAAATTTGGATCAAATGACTTAAGAATTGCTTAATTCTTAAGTGGAAAGTGGGTGTAAACTGTGTAAACCACTTTCAGGTATGGCCTGTAAAGTCTCTTACAATTCCCACTCTTCTTTTATCCTTCAGCCAGATGCCAACTCCCAGGGAGATATTAGATGCCTGAGAAACTTTCCTCCACCTAAGCCATTTGGACTTCAGTGATCATCAAACAAACATCTGTTATGCTAAGCCAATGAGAATTTGAGATTTTTTTTTTTAATAGTGTAGGTTCTTATGCAGAAAGTGGTGATAATGCAAGAAGAAGGATGCTGTTGTTAAAAAAAAAAAAAGCCTCAAATACATGGTCTAGCAGAGGGTGAGGATGAAAATTACTATCCAGGGATAGAAAACTGGAGATTAGTGTCATGCAATGATAAAACATTTGTTAAAATGGTCATTTGTAATTACTTGGAAAGTGCACCACATGACTATGGACCCCATAGCTCTACAGAAAGAGATTGGAAAGTGGAATGTTCGTAGCGGTCTGCATTTATCAAGTTGATAGGAAAAAAGAGATGGCTATGGCAATCATTTGGTATTTTGCAAGCAAAACAAAAGCAAAATAATGGAAATCCCACTGCTTCCAGTCCCAAATGATAAGAGATTGCGTACAAATGTCCTTTAAGACTTCTCACTGAAGCATAACTAAGAGTAAGGGTGTGTAATTACCTCCTAAACTTGATAGCCTTAAGGCATGGAGGCTAAGGAGGGAAAAAATAAGGCAGTCTTGAGCATTACATTTAGGAAAGAACTTTGGGAGGAAAGAACTATGTTATACTAGCATATATGATTGAATAGATACCATTCTCTTAAAAACAATAATATGCTTATTTGTAATACCAAAGAAATAGCGAGACTAGACTTTAGTAGCCTTTGAATGTTCTATTATTAAGAGTATTGGGGGGCTTCCAAGCTTGCACAGGGAAGAAGTGGGTTGGCAAAAACTGTAAAGGCCTTCAAGAAGGGTACACTCCCCATCATTTATTTCAGAGGTGACTTAGGATGATAATGGACAAAAAAGAACCTCCAAAAGGATGGACCCAGTGCTATGAAGAAAAGCGAACAAGTAGTTCCATCCTGACAGCAAAATTTAAACCAAGAAAATGCCCTCACTTCCATATCAGAGGACTTTAAAATTCCTGCCAGAGGGGATCATAACTGCAACAAACCTGTGCCTTCTCTGTGCCTCCCATATTCCCTTTACTAGATGGCAGTTTTTATTATAAATCTTCTGTCTTTGCCCACCCTAGTATGTTGGACATACTGACCTGGTGACAGTGAAGATATTTCTATAAACTTGTGTTTTTAGTGCAAGGGTCACTGGACCTCAAGGAGCTATATCCAGAACTGGTGGAAAGAAGATGCAGCATTCAGAGATCTTGGACTTTGAGCAGGTTGCAATAGTTGGGTAGAACTTTGGAATCTCTCGCTTGGGAAGGTGGGAGTACGTTCCAGGTATGGTAGAATATTTGGTAACCAGGACACACTACTTTAGAAACTGGCTAAGTGTTCACTGGTTCTATTTCTTCTCTTCCTTAAGCACCTGGCTAAAGTACATTTCCCAGCCTCTGGAAGTTAGCTGGCCAATGGAATATGGGTAAAAAATTATTATATGATTTTCACCTGCCTCAAATACTTTCCAGGCAATCTTCCACATTTATTCACTTGTTTTCCAGCTAGATGTTGACATCCTGGGCAACCTCACAAGATAGTGTTTGAAGATGGTGAAGTTTCTATTTGCCGGTGTCCCTGAATGATCGCATGGAGCAGATCCTCCCAACTCTATCCAGCCTCCCATTGCACTTTACTTGAGCAAGAAATAAGTATTTGGTTAAGTCACCAAGACTGAGGGGATTTATCTGTTACTGTAGTTAGAGCCATTCTGATACAAGAATAACATGATTGGAATTTAACTATTCTATTTTTCCAAAATGAATACTGTTCTAATGCTATTTTTGAGTAGTTGAATCATCTTTTCTTTACTGATTTCAAGGTCACCATACAATCATGGGAATATTCCTAATCTCTCTCACTTTTTGCTTATCTGTTTATCTGATCCAGTATTACATTTTAAATTATAGCTTTGTCTTTTTCTTAGATAACCAGTAGCCTGATTTACCCATAGGTCTTTTTTCCCAAAATTTTTCTTGGTTATTCTTTACAAATAAATTTTAGAATCAGCTTTTCAAATTTTATTTTTAAAAATTATGTTGGGATATTACTTTTGGTTACTCTTAGAAATTATCTGTATCCTAGCAAATATTTGTGTTTCAAACATGCTGTCTTTGTTTTCTAATTAGTCGTATTAAATGATGGGTCTGCTTCTGTGAATGAGCCTAAACTATAGAATTATAGAATAAATGATATGTACAAGGAAAATGTTCAGTAGCATAAGTATGATATCACCCTGCAGAAACTAAGTAGCCTTAAGCTGGATACTGGAATGTTGTTTGTACTTGAACGTGTGTTTCTTTTCAAAGGAAAACTTGTTTTGAAAGAAAGTCATTCTTGATGTTGTTTACAGGATAAAATTAAAAGGATGTTTTTCAGTAATGACAGCCAAAACTTAGAGGATCAGTGAAGGAAGGAGGGTTATTTGTGTTTATTTTTAAACTAAACATGGTATGAATAGTCAATGGTTAGCTTAACTCTCTCTGTCATGGACAAAAGTTCACAGCCTTCACATATACCACCACCAACCGATTTAGCTCACCTCTGAAATAGGTGTGAATTAGTTCTGAATGTAATATCATAGGCAACACCTGTGATCAAGAAGAGGTTGTCAGACCCTATCACATTTTTAAAGATCTGTTAGCACTCTAATTGCATTATTAATATGCCTACAATTTACTTTCTTAAGTGCTAAAATTTGTGTTCTCCACTTTGATACCTGCAAGATTCTCCCTCAGTTTTTCAGGTCTCTGTTCAAATGTCTTTAAGGAGAACTTCTCTACCCTCTCTTGGAAAATGTCAACTGGTTATTCCCCCCTCCTTGCTTTACTTTTCTTATATGACATTCATCACCTGATGTGTATAAGTACGTATGGTCATCAGCCTCCCCCATTAAGAATATAAGCTTTGTGAGTGCAGGGACTTTGTTTTCTTCTCTGCCGTGTCCCAACTTTGAACAGTGCTTGGTACATAGTAGGTGGTCAGTTAAATATTTCCTTTTTTTAAAATAAATATTCTATAAATGTTTGAATAAATATTATTTTGAATAAATAGTCATGGATATATACAAGTTTTTCCAATTTATCATGATTCACGTGGTTGAAGAGCTGAAGCTACCAGTTAGGAGGTTGTTACAATAATCCAGGTGAGAGATAGAATGGCTTGGACTTGGGTTGCAGCAGTGGAAAATGAGAATGGAAGAGAAGGTGATGGATGTTTGATTATAGAGGAAAAGGTATGAATTAATCCTCTAGGAAAAGTGTGGTGGTAGTGCAATTGAAATAAGAGATCAGTATGATAACTGGGCAGCATTAGGGGCCCATTGAAATTTACTGTCATTAATTTAAAGTGAGAGCAACCATTTATATTTTCATTTTTGTGATCTGCTTTCTTCACTATATTTATTTTGGGATTTTGATCTTTTTTGGTTTGTAGGAGCTCTTCATTTTTTAGAGAAATTAGCCTCTTGCCTGCTGTGATTTTCAAAGAATTCCCATTTTTTCATTTATCTTTTGACCATTTGATTTTTTTTTCCCCAAATAAAATATTTTATTTTGTTCATGCAATAAATGGGGTCTGATTTTTTATCTTCTAACTGGTTGTTGTTAGTGTACATGAAGGCTATAAACTTCTGTATACTGCTAATACCTCTCATGGTTTTTAATTGTTTCTCTTGCATTTTTCCATGTTCAGAATTACATAATCTAAAGGCATTAATAATTTTACCTGCTGCTTTCTAATTTTTAGAACTTTTCTCTTGCCTAATTAAAATGGCTAGTGCTGCCAGTAAAACATAAGATAATAGTATTGAAAGTGGACCGCCTTGGCTGTTTCTCACTTTAATTGGAATTCTTCTGCTGCTTACCCTTAATCATATAATTGACTTTTAGATTGAGATAAATACGTTAAGATCTGTTCCTCTTCTTAAGGTTTATTTTTAAAAATCAAGACTATATGTTGAGTTTTATCAAATGCCTTTTAAGCATTTATGAAGATAACCATACAATTTTTCTCTTTTTTGTTCTTTAAATATTTAGTGGAATAATTCTGAAAAAAATATTTGTGCCTGGTGCATTTTGACAACTTTGTCTGTTTTTTCTATATTAATTTATCTGTTTAGGTCTTTATCTAAACTCAATTTATATTTTTCTTAAAAAGTAACCATTTCATCTATGTTATGTATTTTATTTTCAGAGGTAAACAATGTAACTTCTTGATTTTTAAAATTACATCTGCCAGTTTGGATTATTTCACTGTTTGTGCTTTATACTTTTTTTCTAGATTAGTTAGTTAATGGTTTGCCTAAGTAACGTATACATTTTTTTCTTTGGGTGCTCTTTTAGCCATATTGTATAGATTTTGATGCATTGCAATTTCTAGGCTACTACTTTTATCTTTTCCTACCTTTTTTCAATTGCATTTTAAATGTTTTTCCAATTTTCCATCTCTGCTATTTCGCTTTTTGGTTTTTTGGATTTTTTTTCCTTTGGTAATTACTCTTTAAGTTTTAAAGTACATATTTTCTTAAAATCTAAATTAATCTCAGTAAGTCTACAGACATACCAAACAAAACATAGGCCTCAGAACTCTCATCATTTTTTTTACTT
The DNA here is from genome assembly GCF_027409185.1 of Cynocephalus volans. NCBI lineage: Eukaryota > Metazoa > Chordata > Mammalia > Dermoptera > Cynocephalidae > Cynocephalus > Cynocephalus volans. Next base: position 107,245,239 of record NC_084461.1, read on the forward strand.
TACATGCATTTGTGCCAACTATTTTAATTCTGCCTTTTAGTTCTATATCCAAATTAGACATTATCACTATTGCTATATATAGTCGATGTATATATAGTTGGCAAACTCACGTTTACCAGATTTTTTTTTATCAATTTTTCTTCGCCTCCAACCTTCTTTCTGCTATCATTTTCTAACTTTCTTAAGTACATATTTTGCAACACAATTTTAGAGATGATCTGATAGTGGTAAGCCCTCTTAGTTTTTGTCTGTCACAACAATGCCTTTATTTTTGTCTTATTCTCAAATGTTAGTCTAGTAGGGTAACTGTAGTGGATTGAATTATGTCCCCCCAAAGTTTCTTGAAGCTTGAATTGTGTCCCCCAAGTTTTATATATTAAAAACTTAGCCCCCACTATAACTGTTAAGAGGGTGGGAAATCCTATTATGGTAATAGAAAGGTAGAGCCTTAAAGAGGTGATTGGATTGTAGGACCATGCAGTAGTGAATGGATTAAAAATGGTGGTCAAGGACGTGCTTCTGAGGGCTTTAAGAAGAGGAGATTCTGTCACACACTCTCTTTCTCCTCTCTCTGCTTCCACCGTCTTGCAATGTGAGACCCCTGAGTCACTGTCACCATGACCAGATGGACTTTGGACTTTGCAGACTCAGAAACTGTAAGCAAATAAATTTTGAGTTTTTTTATAAATCGCTCCGTCTCGGGAATTTTGTTATAAGCAACAAAAATGAACTAATACTGGTAAATAATCTTGGTTAATAATTATTTTCTTCCATTGCTATGAAAGTATCATTGTTTTCTGACTTCCTTTATTTCTACTAAGAAGTCTGCTATCAGTCACATTGTCATTCCTTTTAGGCAATTTAGTGTGTGACAGTGATTCTTTTATAATTTGAAATAATTGTATTTTTTAATAGAGATTATCTTTACAGTTGTAATTATGTATACTATTCTCAGTAATACTCTTATTACTGTAGTACAAGGGTTGGCACACTTTTTCTGTAACAGGTGAGATAGGAAATATTCTAGACTTTGTAGGCTGTAAGGCCTTTGTGGCAGCTACTCAACTCTGGTGGTGTAGCACAAAAGCATCTATAGAAAATATGTAAACAAATGGGTGTGACTGTGTTTTAATATACTTTATCTACAAAAACAGGTGGTGTGTCTGATTTGGCCCATGGTGCATATTTGTTAACCCCTGCTTTAGACAGTATTTATTTGTTGCCTTTTGTGAGTAATGATTAAAATAATATATTTCTTCTTTCTCTCAGCTCCCTTTCCTCAACTACTGAATGTTAGTTAATGGTATTATCTTTCTTAGATTTTTATATTGATAAATCTAACAGGCAGATGAGTACATATATATGTAATTTAAATTACATATTTTGACCCCTGCTATAAAAATATGAAGAAATAGCAAATTTAATTTTTCTCTTCATTCCATTCTCAACATTTGTTGTTATGCATTGATTCCATTCTCAACATTTGTTGTTATTCTATTTCTACCTTATGAAGATTTATGGCATTTACATTCATTCCATCACCCTAATCTTTCTGGGTCAGGTGACTTGTTAAAGGACTCACCACCAGTAAGTGGTAAAGCTAGGATGTAAACTTGGATGGCCTGTGTTGTTAACAACTATATTATACTGCCATTGTCTCAGCCCATTCAGGCTGCTATAAAGAAAATACCATAGAGCTAGTGGCTTATAAACAACAGACACTTACTTCTTACAGTCCTGGAGGCTGGGAAGTTCAAGTTGCCAGCAGATTAAGTGTCATCTGGTGAGGGTTCATTTCTTGCATATGGAGCCTTTTTGCTGAGTCCTCACATGGTGTAAGGGACAAACAAGCTCCCTTAAACCTCTTTTATCAGGGCACTAATCCCATTCACGAGGGCTCCGCCCTCATGATCTAATCACTTCCCAAAGTCCTAACCTCTTAATTCCATAACTTTGGGGGTTAGGATTTCACCATATGAATTTTGGGGGGACACATTCAGACCATAGCAGTCATATTTTTCTTTTTTTTTCTTTTTTTTTTTTTTGAGGGTATAATTTGTGAGTTTTAATATGAAGACACAATCATGAAATCATCACCACAATCAAGATAATAAGCATATACATTACTCCCAAAAGTTTCCTCATACCCCTTTGTAATCTTTCTTCCTGTCCCTCCCCTCATCATATCCCCATCCTGAGTAGACCACTGCTCTGATTTCTGGTATTACAGATTAGTTACTATTTTCTAGAGTTTTATATAAGTGAAATCATACAGTACGTATTATGCTTTTTAACAGTCATATTTTTCTGAAGCTAGGATAATCCTGATACTTAAAAGATTATGAGGGTGAGAGGAGCCCAATTATTTATAAATGTAAATGTGAAAATGACAAATAATACAGAAAACCAAATTTTATACATTTTTAAAAGTTATCTAGCATTACTGTGGTTAGTTGAATTTTATTAAGTGAATTTGATTAAATATATCACTCCAGTAATACCAATAAAAAATATTTTCTCATCACAATACAAAACCAAGAGACATTTACTAAAATCTATCCATGTCTAAGCAAAGGACTTAAAAATCTATGAAAAGAAGGATGATTTCTCAGCATTAAAATGGGTATCTTAGACTAATGGCCATTATTGTATTTAATGAAGTCTAAGGGAAATAGTCAATTATCTAGTTTGGCCAGAGGAAAGAATGCATGAAAAACGGTAGGATATGAAACCAGTGAAGTGGGCAATTAAGGCCAGATAAAGGAAAACCTTGAATGTCAGTCAGGGTGCCTGAAATTTAGTTTACAGGAAATTGAGAAACCAAATTTTAAAAAACTGAAAAATCTGAGGAAGAAGAATGTTATGTAAAGCATGTAATATAACCACCTTGCCAAGCGTCCTTAAGCTTTCTTGTCTTTCCAGTAACTAACCTCACTGAAAATGTTCTAGGTCAAGGTTTTCCCATGATATTTCAAATCCACAGAACATTTGTATAAAGTTAAAATAACACTTGACCGTAATGGGGGAAAAATACACATGCACATGACAAAAACAGCTCCAAAAACAACGTTTTGGCTTTTCTCATGAAATAGCACAGCTTCTTAAATGCCTTTCATAAGGTTCCAAAACTATCTCAAATTACTAAAAGGAAAAAAAAAGGTCTGTTATCAAGTTTTCATGTTAAATGTTATTTAATTTAATGAACTACATTAATGAAAGAAACAAATAGTTCAAGTTGAATGAAAAAGCATTTATGCCATTATAGAACCCTCTCGGTTCTTAAAAAAAAAAAAAAAAAAAATCTCTGATTTTGATAATGGATCTACCAGTAATCATTAATGGCTGCTAAAATTATTAAGTAAAAATCTGATGGGGGGTTTTACAGTGGATGGATCAGACTGACAACAATGAACACTCTGATCATTTTTAACATAACAAAAAGCTATCTATCTTGGGCTTCCTCTTATCATGCAATTATGCAGGGTGCAACCCAACCTTTTTTTTTCCCCCAATCAAAGCTAACATAACTGATCAAGCCTCTAGATCTGACTTTTTGTGTAGTAAGTACAAGGAACAGAGGAATATGTTAAATGACACCACAGGATATACACAGCAAAGCCCAGAATATGGAAAATTCTATAAGACAAAATACCTATTTTTTAATAGCAAGAAAAAGAAAAAATGATAAAAGGGACACATATATTTTTAAGGATACTTAAAACGCATAATAACCAAATTCAGTGTGTGAACCCTGTTTGAGACTGATTCAAACAAACCAACTGCAATAAAAAAGAAGAAAACATAAGACAATTGGTGAAATTTAAATACTAACCAGGTATTTGATGATATGAAGGAACTGTTAATTTTTTAGGTGAGATATGATGGTTCCATTAAAAGTTTCCTAATCTTTTGGAGATACACACTTAAGGAGTTTAAATAAAATTATATGATATCTTGGATTTGCTTTAAAATGACAGAATGAGTAAAGAGTTTGAGAAGTGGTGAGTAAAGGAATAAAAGAAACAATATTGGGCATGTGCTGATAACGGTTGATGCTGGGTGATGTGTCCATGGAGATTCAATAGATTATTCTTTCTAATTTTTATATGCTTGAAATTTTCCATTAGAATATAATGCATGCTATCACAGGAGAAAATTCAGAATATGCAGGAAAAATATGAAGAATATATGGTGTTTTATCTTCCAAGGCTTCAGAGTTAATCACTACTAAACTTTTGTTGCATTGTCTTTGAGTCTCTTTTTTAATGCAAATTCAAAACACAAGCAGAAACATTTAGAATAATTTACTCTCTTTATATTATAGCAGAGCATTTTCTCATATAACCAAATTTAATTTGTATATTTTTTTCAAGGACCAACCTGATTTACTTATTTAGCCATTGGGAGGAGTGGTGGACAGCCCCAACCCCCCAGCAGCAGGCAAAAGCAAGCACCGGGTCCTAGGCAGGAGCCAGAATAGTAACAAAAAAAGTAACGTTTCTATCAAATACATTTGGTACAATAGTATGACATCGAAATCAGATAAAACATTAATGGATGGCTTCATATTTTAATTTAGTGCAACATTAAGCAATATAATAGAAAGCATTTTTAGTATCATATAGGAACTCATGTCCAGAATACCTCACCTGTCATAGTCACATGTTAATTTTAATTATATTGAATACATGTGGCAAATATGTGCATACATTAGCTATGAGTGTGTGTGTGTGTGTGTGTGTGTGTGTGTGTGTGTGTGTGTGTGTGTGTGTGTATATAAACTATGTTTTTAAAATTTTAATTTAATGTAACAATTTTAATCTATTTGGTAAGTTTTGCTATACTAAATTATTATCCTCTGCTAACATGTGTCTCAAAGAATAATAATTTTTGTAAATGTTTTTATAATTTAGACTTAAGTTTGTGTATATTATAGTTTCCTTAGAAATTCAGGTTGTTTTTATGTGTTACACTGTCAATAATACCAACGATGAGTTGATTAATAATTTGTCAATACTTAATTAAATATGCTCAAGCATAAAATGCTTCCAGCATTCAAGTAGCCAGCCAAGGGAGGAATAGGAGTTAGCTAATAAAATTCAATAAAAAGGAAGGCTCACAATGTATTTATAACACAACTTATTCTCTTGACACACAATTAAAAAAGTAAACAAGAAATAAAAATAGAGAAGACAGTCTGAAACAAAAAACAGCTCATGTTGTACATTTTGAAGGAGTCAGGGAGAATTTTCTATTCAACTAAATTGAGAAAGTCTACAAGGACAGATCATGAGCACAGTGTAGTGTTGAAATCCTGGATGATTGCAGTACTATGCCCAAACATCCTCAAACTTGGGCTTCTGATATGCTGGAATGACTGATAACAGCAGATGCCCAGAAATAAATCAACTAAAAGTTGCTCTCTCATATAACCAAATTTAAAACAGAATCTTTAGAGGATGCCCAATAATTCTTCTTACAGTAAGATAAAAAATTAACAGTTATTCATACAGGTTATTTCTAGTGATTAAACTGGTTTGATAATGCTTTATAAATCTTTAATCTGTGTATTTGATTATTTTCTTAGAATAGGTTTTTCAAAGTGGAATTATTGCCCAAGAAGAATTATTTAAGGTTCTTGATACATATTCTCAAATTATTTTCATGAAAAATGACATCAATTTATACTCAAATAGTTTATTAAATTTCTAATCTCGCTTCCTTTGTAGCACTGAAGGGTAATATTTAAATCATTGTTAATTTACAATGTTCAGTCTTCCCATAGAATAACATAGTATACTTCTTTACTCAACAAATATTGGGAGTTTTCTTCATATGAGCCCTATGTCAAGATTATTCCTAAGTATATTATAAATGGAATCTTTTGAAAAGTATTTTTTCTAACTGGCTATTACTATCATAGAAAAAAATTTTGCATCTTGTACCCAATTAGTTTATTGGATTTAGATTAATTCTAAGATATTTAATTGATTTCCTTGGGTTTTCATTAAAACTGTGGTAACTTGGGCAGTAATTTAGCCTCTCCGAGCCTCTCAGTCACCCTTGAAATAAATAAAATAATAGCTTCTACTCTGTAACTGTGAGAAGACAATGAAATGGTGTGGGCATATATATAAAGCCCTGTGTCCAGAACATAGTAAGGACTCATTAAATATTTGATATCAACGTGGGCTCTCTCATGAAAACTAACATGCATCCTCTTAACTAGCTCCTCAAAAATTGGCCATTGTTGTCTTATATGAGACTGCATTTGCAGAAATCAGACCTCTGATACTATAGGGGCATTGATGTAATATTTTTAGATTAACCTCAAAACAGTGGTAAATTTTAGTTTTGTGAACTAACTACATTTGTGAGGCACTGGTAGCATGGTTACCTCAGTAAAATGAGCATTATTTATTGATGCTGACCAACTGAAATGATTTCAATAGAAGTATTGATTTTGAGTGAAGATCCAAAATATTCTGATGGAGCAAATCCAACTCTTATGTCGGGCCTTAAAAACTAACGCCACCTTAAGTGACAGTACAAGTGGCGCCATTATGGGCCCACTAGGGCGTATTAACATGGCAGCCTAAGGCTGCGCCGGGAGGAAGTAGGGTGGGAGTGTCTGCGGGAACCTTGCCTTAGCCCTTATTGGCCAAGTATGCGCTTCCATGCTCGTGGTGGTGAACATTGCATGATTGCAATAGCTAGGCATTGAGACAGGATGCATGCCCTTGACCTTTAAGCTGATAGGATTATGTTAAAACCTCCCTTCTCCATTTGCCTTTAAAAGCAAGTGCTTGTGTGATAATAAACGGAACTGCTCGACAGAACCCCCGCCATGTCTGAGTGTCCTTTACCCGGCTAGTTGGGGCCGGTGGCTATGCTCACCTCTCTTCACGGCTCTCTTCCCCTGTCACCTTCCAAAGGGGACCAGAGGGAAAGAGGAATCCAGGCAATTCGCTCGCCCACCAGAAGGAACACCAAGGGAGAGACTGATAGCGAGGCAAGAGCTGTTCGGGTTGGCCAGCGGCGGACCCGACACTCTTAGATTTTCTAGCAAGTTCAAATGAGACCAGTGTTTGAGGTCAAAGCACTCCCACTGGCCTCTTGTTGCCAGATGATTGAGAAAGAAAGAATCCCAGAGGACTGACTGTAGCTAAATTGTGAAACCCTGTACCTGAGGAGAGAGAAAAGAAGGATATGTAGTTTTTTTCCACATCTCTGTTACTCAGAAGTATTCCCCTGAGAAAATGGTAGGGGTGGGGGAATAGGGTATATGGGCCTAGCTCCTGATGAGCCATCTCAAACTCCAAAAGAATAACAGGGTAACTTCCTGTGTACTAAAAGGCATCTCTGGTCAGCCTGGGTCTTGGAGAGAATCTTGGCTAGATCAGTTATTTTCCAGAAAGCAGATTGCGTAAGTTAGTAAGGAAGATGCAGCATGTGTGCACCATCCCATCCCTCTGGATTCGTCCCCTCAGATCTCTGATCTTCAAGGCAAATTTAATGTCATTACTGATGTTCTTGGACCCAGGTTCAGAAACCTCCTGAATAAGTTGCCACACCTGTGCACCAATCCCACCTCATCCCAGCACCAACCACATATTAATTTCTCTATATCCCAAACTACAAGGAATGGCGAGAGTACTGAGAGTGAATACTGGGAGAGGATCAGAGATAGCTGACTACTTGTTACTCTCACCCATGCGCCCCTGCTGTTCTTCCAGAACACTGGTATCTTGCTGTGCTTTTCTCTGAAGTTTTCCTTTCTCCTCTACCCTGCCATTGGACTGTATGCACTCTACAGGGTCTGTAAATGTGTTGAGTACACTGTAAGTACTAGAAGTAAAGAGTGCAAATGCCCTAATGTACCCCTTACACAGGGAGTCTCTTGCTGATGGTCAAAGACAAGCAACAGGACAGAGTGATGGTAGAGGGGGTCAGGGGGTATGGGTGGCAGTTGGAGGAGAAAAAGCTTAAAAGCTATCTCTTGTTACTTCCCCTTTTCTCTTTGGATTGACCCTCATTTTTGAAACTCCTAAAATGCCCTACCAATATAAAATGTAGAAAACCCCCCACACTCATCTATGCACCATAGAAATAACTTTGTTTTCTCTTTATAGTTTGCCCTTAATGATTAACTAAGATTGGATCAAAAGTAGACACTTTGTCTTGCCCAACACATCCTCATACATCTCTCAAAGAATCCTGTCTCACAAAGCAGGAAGCAGCTTCCCATAATGCTTGAGACATCCTACATCGTGTATACATCTCTCAAAGCATCCTGCTTCACCCAATACATTTACTTGTACAAACCTCAGCCCTCAATTGATCAGGGAGCTAGTTGGGACTTTACCCTCTGTCTGCCAGAGGGTACCGTCTTCTGAGATAAAAAGCCTTTTCTTTAAGTTCTGTCTGGTGAGTGTGATTGGCAGTGCTATATCAGTGATAGCTTGGACACACCCGGGTCAGGGCTTCCCCCACAAGGGGAATCTTACAGGACTGGTTCATTACAACTAAGACTTCTTGAAACACAGAACATGGGGAGGGAGGAGATCAGGGTATGGGAGCTGAGTGAGCAAGGGGACAGAATAGAGGACACTTGAGCAGCCTGTGCAGGGCTTCATAGGCCTTTATGGTGACTTTGGTTTTTATTTATTCTGAGAAAAAAGGGATACCACTGGAGGGTTTTGAGCAGAGGAGGGACATGAGTGATTCCAGTTTTAAAGGATCACTGTGGCTGCTGTGTTGTTAATAGGCATTTAGGAAGCAGGAGTAAGAACAGAGAGACCAAAAAGTACAGGACTGCAATAACCCAGGCTACACGGGGTGGTTGCTTAGAAACAGCACTGGGTAATAAATAAGGGGTGTAGTCAAATAATGGATAGTTTACTTCTAGTCCAAAAAAGAGGTAGGAAAGAGATCCAGCTAATATTTTATTTTGTTTTTTAATTCCTTGCCTCCCTACCACATGACTCCTAAGTCTTCAGTCAAATTGGCTATGTGTACAAACATTTGGCATTAGTTTGATTTTTTTTTTAAGAAAATGGGTGGGGTGTGGTTAAAATAAAAAAAAAAAAAAGGAAGATAGGGAGGTAGTGAGCAGGCTGTATGGCTATTTAGACCTGCCAATAGGTAAGGGGAGTAATGTGGCAGGGGAGAGGAAGGCGGCATTACTTGTTTGTGAGGGGAAAGTCAGCCCTTAGATATTGAGAATATGGATGTTCTGTTGACAGAAATTAGGTGGGTGAGCAGCTCGGAAGGAAAGGTTTTGAGTTGGATTACACAGATGTTGATTTTATTGATCTTTCTGCTGGACATAAATATGATGGCTTGCTGGCCCCCAAAATCTTCTCATTGACATTACCCATAGTACTCACCCCCTACTTCTGGGGAATCATTTTTCTTTCCCCCACCCTCCCTTCACACGCACACATAAGCCAAAATATAGTCATAAGAATTGAATGGGACAGTCATTTTCTTACTTGATCTCGCCTCCCTGACTTGTGATTTAAAAAAAAAAAAAAAAAAAAAAGCACTTGACTCAGTCTGGGCCAATCTTAGTACCTGCAAATCTTATTTCAGGGACTGGTACATGACACAGACTGAGCCTATGAAAAGCCTTTTCCTGAACTTTTCAAACTGGAACTCCAGGTTAATGCCATTTTCTTTCTGGTCTATAAGCTATGCAGATGTATACACAGATCTGCAGGCAACAAGAGTTCCTTCCTCGTGGAGAAATGAAACCAAGAGCATGAAGACTATTCACAAACAGAGAAAAGGCAGTGAGAATGCGGTCTCCATGGTATTTGATTTCCTGGTATGGTGTGCTCCTGCAGCAAAACCCTACCCTTTTTCTTTGGTTTCACGAACCTATAATTCTGACTAAACAAGTTTAAGATACGCCTGTCACCAGAAACTAAAGTGTCCTAAAACAAAAGTGAAGTGGTCACAACTACTAGATTGTTTTTTATCCATGAATCTTATCTCTAGCAGCAACCCAACTATAGAATGTATTAAAAGGAATTTTTTCCTCTAAAAAAAAAAGTCACTATAATAATTGAAAATTATTGACTCTAATGTTTGCTGTGTGGAAGTGGTATAACTCACTAGTTTGCAAGTGACTGGTAATGAAACAGGATAGGGTTAGGCCTGTGAAACAAACTGACTCCATTTTCCTTGCTGAGGACACTTTGTTACTTTCCTACTCCTCAGTCATGAGACCCTAGGACACATGATTACCCCATGGCCCTGATAAAAGTAACTGGAAGAGACTGGTTGAGTGTAACCACCCTGATAAAATAAACTGAGATAAGAAGGGAACAGATGTTCGCTGAGTTACAAACCCCCTTCCTCAAGGCTTGTTCTTTATTTAAATCGTATCATTATCTACCCATTCTATTTTTTCCCTGTGATTGTAAAAACTAAAATACAGGTTAACCTTGAGGTCCCTTTGGGAGTTGCATGCAGGATGCCCCTGGAACTGACCCCCCTCATGACCACATGAAGATATCAGAAATCATCAAGACAAGAAGCTGATGTCAACTGAGAGACTGCTTGCCTTTAAAATCCCTCCCCGACTTCTCTCAGGGAGACAGCTTTTCTCTTGTTGTCTCCCTCATGCATAAGTCTATCTCTTTTTAATAAAGCATTGCTTGCCTTAAATTCTGCTGGGTACTTTGTTCATTTTAATGACATTGTGACCCTAGAGCCTAATTCAGTAACAGTAATACAGCTCCAAATTTGTCAGACTCAAAATTTATGCATTAGTTCAATAAAGATATATACAATGAAGACCCAACATGATTTATTTTTTGAAAAAGAAGTTATCCCTTTTGGGGGTTTTTTGGCAGCTGGCCAGTAAGAAGATATGAACTCTTCACCTTGGGGTTGTAACACGGTGCTCTAACCAACTGAGCTAACTTCAGAAAGTTCATGGAAAAATAAGAATTGAAAGATAATATTAATCTTTCCATGAACTTTTTGAAGTACGCTGATATATAGTTGTGTCATGATCTCTGGTTTGACTTGGTATGTAAAGAAATTGAGAACTGGCAAAATTCTGTTTCTTACAGTGACACAAGTGTACTCTTGGCCATTGTATTGATGGTTCTACTCTTGGTTTTGTGGCTGTATTTTTTTCTTTCTCCAAAGTTGGTGCCTATTTCCCATAGTTAAGCAGCAAACAAATTATTGTCAGTAAATTGTAAGTAGTGTACATACATACATGATTACAAGTCATTCATTTCCAATCCCATTTTTCTCTGCCACAGTAAGATGTACTATACTCAATATTAAATTATGCAATTATGTACAACATAAAGTAATTTTAAATATACAAAATGAACAAACCATGAAGAAAATAATTGGTTCTCCTGAGTGTTATAAGCAAGTAAGATTTGAGAGAGAAGAAATTTTAATAAGGGGTACCTAAAAGCGTTCAAGTTATCTGACAATCAGAAAGATGTATATATTTCCTTCTAAAATAGAACATGGTTCAGAGATTAGAATGATCCATTCCATTGAAAGGGTTCTATTTAACCATGTATAGCAGTTTTTAGGAGGCAAGACAGGTAGCAAATGGGTGTTTCAGGTATCCCTGTGTTCTGCAGCTCAAATGCTGCTGCCACTGTCATATACTTATTTTAAGTAATTTGCAAATGATCTCATTTCTATAAATTGAAAGTTACTTAATATGGAAAATCCCAGAGATTCTCAAGCAAAAAGAGTTTAATAATGTTGGAAAACTCAAAATTAAAATTTATTTTGTGCTTATGCAGTGCCTCTATAGCTAAATGTGCTTATCTACCAGGGCCCCCAGAAGTCAGCCTAATTAATAATCAACTGCCTGCATTCCTCACTTCTATAACCTTGCTTGCACACCTGTTCTAGTCATGTGAATTTGGAGAAGCTGAAACCAGCAACTGCTTGATTAAGATATATACTTAGAAACTGAAACTTAAAGGGCCCACCTATAAAAGGCCCTGCAAAACCTTCATTTGGGGTCCAGAAATTCAGAGCAATAGCGCGTCTGGACCCACTAGCGTAATAGATTTCTGACTTTCCAACCCTCTGAGTGTCTCCCGCTTCCTTGCTGAATCCAATTCTACAACAATAGGATAATAAGTACTATTAAAAAAAAAAAAAAAGACATAGCAAAACATTTAAGAAACACTGGATAACAAAGATAAAGTGGTTTCTTTACTGCAGGGATTCTGGGAATCTTTAACATGGTAATATGTACTGTGAATCTTCACCATAGAGATAACATTTCCCATACTTACCTATGGCATTCTTTCTCAGTTGAGTATTGTTTTAGTCCTATATTTTTGTATTGCTGTAATCCTATTGTTTTGTGTTGCTATAACAGAAATACCTGAGATTGGGTAATTTATAAAGGAAAGAGGTTTATTTGGCTTACGAGTCTGGGACAGCTGCATCTGGCATGGGTCTCAGGTTGCTTCTACTCATGACAGAGAATAGCAGGACAGCCAGTGGGTACAAGCAGATCACAGGGTGAGAGGAAGCAAGAGAGAAAGAGAAGGTGCCAGGGTCTTTTTAAGCAACGAGCTCTCACGGGAAATACTCGAGCAAGAACTCATTCATTACTCCCCCCTCCCTGAGGGAGAGCATTAATCCATTCATGAGGGATCCACCCCCATGACTCAATCAGTTTCCAACACTACCACACTAGGGATCAAATTTCCACATGAATTTTGGAGGGGACAACACATCCGAACTCCTTCATTCCGCCTCTGGCCCCCTAAAACTCATGTCACACTCACATACAAAATACAATCATTCCGTCCCAACCGTCCCAAAAGTCTTAACTGTTCCAGCACCAACTTAAAAGTCCAAAGTCCAAAGTCTCCTCTGAGACCAAAAGCAAAAGTCCTTCCAGCTGTGAACCTGTAAAAGTCAAAGCCAAATTTATCTACTTCCAAGATACAATGGTGGAACAGACATTGGGTACACATTCCTTTTCCAAAAGGGAGGAATAGGCCAAAAGAAAGGAGAAACAGGCCCCAACAAGTCCAAAACCCAACAGGACAGACATTAAATCTTAAAGGTCCAAACTAATCTTCCTTGACTCCAAGTCCTGCATCCTGGGCATGATGGTTCTTCTGGGCCCACAAAGCATCAGGCAGCCTCACTCCCACAGCTCTGCCAGGCGCAGCACAGTGGGCCACGCTGGTGCTTGTGGCTTTTGCAGGCCTGCATTGCACGTTACCAGTGGCCCTGAAGTTCTGGTGTCCTGGCGGCAAACCCGCTGCCTTGGCTTTACTAGACATTTCCCTGGTGGGGGCTCTATGTGAGGGCTCTGACCCCACTTTCCTGCTTGGCATTGCTCTAGTAGATGGCCTCTGCAGTGGCTCTGCCCCTGTGGCAGGTCTCTGCCTGAGTCCCCAGGCTTTTCTGTACATCCTCTGGAATCTGGGTGGAGGCTGCCATGCCTCCACTGCTCTCATGTCCTGCCGGCCTGCATACTTAACACAACGTGGACACCACCGAGGTTTCAGGCCTCTACTCTCCAGAGCTGTTGCACGAACCACACTTGGGGCCACTCCAGCGGGAGCAGCTGAGTTACAGGGAACAGGTTCCCGAGGGCAGCTGTGCCCCAGGTTTGTCCTCCAGGATAACTCAGTCCTTCTAGGCCTCAGGGTCTGTTGTCCCCTGTGGAGAGGACAACACATCCAAACTCCATCAAGTATCTTATGAAACTGCAATTCGTCAGCAAGTGATTTAGGAATCACCATTCTCTTAATTTTATATAAATGATATTTTACTCATCTAAATTAAAAAGAAGCATGGTACAAGGGCTTTGTTTATATTTAACCTGCACATTACTATAATGAAAGTGATTTATTCAACTTGTGTGCTAAACCTCTACAAATATTTGTGGCAAGGATTAGAAATACTAATAAATGAGCAAAAAAGTCAGGCAAGTTTTCTGACAAAAACAAAAGATCTGCCCACCCTATCTTTGGTTAATGAGCTAATAATGCACACTGCTTGAAACATTCAGTATTGATGAGACAAAGGAAATCATCTATTGCATTACTAACAAAAGCATAATCAGGTGCTTTGCATTGACCAGTCAATGGAAGCAGGAAATTGGTGGTTTCACTGATGTTCTACAACTAGAATCTGCAAATTGCCAGCCACAAGTCTGCATCTGTTTTACCTGCATGAGCTCTTTAAGGGTAAATTGGTTTTGTAGGTTACTTTTGTGAATTGTTCCCCCAAAACACTTGCCCACAGTTTGGGGCCTGTTTGCCCAAGGTTACCAGCTTCCAGGCTAATCTGGTACATGTTTAAATAAGGATTATGTAGTGGATTGAATTATGTCCCCCCAAAACTCAATGAAGCTTAAATTGTGTCTCCCAAGTTTTATGTATTAGAGACTTGGCCCCCACCATGACTGTCAGGAGGGTGGGAAATCCTATTGTAGTAATTGAAAGGTGGAGCCTTAAAGAGGTGATTGGATTGTAGGACTGTGCAGTAGTGAATGGATTAAAAATGGTGGTCAGGGGCATGGTTCTGAGGGCTTTAAAAAAAAAAAGGAGAGTCTGTCTTTCACTCTCTTGCTCTCTTCTACTGTCTTGCAATGTAAGATCCTTAGGTCACTGTCACCACCACGAGATGGACTTTGGACTTCCCAGCCTCAGAAACTGTAAGCAATAAATTTCATTTTCTTTATAAATCACCCAGTTCCATGTACTTGGCTACAAGCAACATAAACAGACTAATACAGATTACTAATACAATGATAGCAACATTTCTCTGATGTAAATAATTCGTTGTTATAGTTGGATATGTCCGCTAAATGAATGTGTGTATTCATGTATATTCCTTGTAAATCCTAATTTAAAGCAGCATGCGATGGTTCTTGCCATGCCTGCTCTGTGTCCTTAGAAGTAGCTGATAGGGTGACAAAAGTTAGAACCATTCATGTATAATGGTACCTTAAAACATCAACTAGGTTTTTATCCATCATATACAAACTTCAAGTCATGTGATCTTATTAAACAATCTATTAATACAAAAGCCAGTTAAGGAAAACCACCAACCATATACTTATCTTTAAAGTAAAATGAAATTCAGATTATTTATTTACATGTAACAACAAATGACCACGATGGACACTTGAAATCATTTATTCAAGGCATTTTTATATAATCTTGCAATTATAGTATAGGCATATATTAAAAGAATAGGAGAATGCAAAGAAGAATATAAAGCCAGTGTCCTGGCATTTAAAGTAAGAGCTCTTCAAAAAAGTTACAAAAGTTTTACAAATAGCATTCCTGATAAATTTGGGAGAAACTAAAATTTCATTATAAACATTATAATACCAAAAGATATGTCACTTAGTTTGTAGCAAGCAGTCTCATATGTCCCGTGAGCTAAGACAATGCATTTTACATTCAGGTTAAAATAAGTCAGTACCATTTTAGCTTGATGGATAAATGAAATGCTTTGTGTTCAAAACTTGGCCAGGACTTTTGGTAGCTGGTAATAAAACTTAATTTGTCGATTAAATGTATCAATTGTGAATATGAATTCAAAACAAAAACTACAGAAAAGGGGTTACTTTTCAGTTATCAGTTAATATACCATTAGTATCAAAACAAATTATTTTTAAACAAAATATCTCCTGACCAGTAATTCAATATTTTCATGCAATCTACTAAAGATTAACTCTCAGTACCAGGAAAATTTTAGTGAACTGAATTTTTTCTAGAATCTGAATATTGGGAATGTTTATAAGTGTGACTATCCTATGAGGTTTTAAAGAGCAAAAAAAAAAAAAAATTGTTATGACAAATAATTCCTGGTAAGTAATTAGATGATAGAAATTGTAAATAAAATTATTATATAAAAATATAAAGATTTTTCTGGAAATAGGAAAGTTGTGTATTCATATATGTAATGGGACTGTTGAGAGACTGAATCCTAGCCTCAAAGGTGAGGACATCTACTCCAGATTGTGGTCTGCATGATTGAGACCACTAATATGTCATATGGTGGACTCACTAAATTATTTACCTAATTAGTTCATTTTCTCACAGCCTGTAGTAGTATAATAGCCAGTATCTTCTCAGTCTTCAACATCCTTTGTATCATTTCTATTTCCTATTTTTTAAATTTTCTATTTTGAGTTTAGTAAAGACTTGCTTATGTTCTTTATTAACTGATAATCTTCACCAGCTAACCTGTGAGTTTTGTTGGTTATTCAGAGAAGAGACTCCTTGAGGTTCAAAAATATTGAGTATTAAATCAATATTTGTAAGTTATTTGGGAGTGTTTAGAGGGATGGGAGGGGAGGAATGTTCACATAAGGAACGAGTAAGAATCTTTAGCTTCCTAATTGAAAAAAAGTGTTTTTTTTCAAAATCAACCAAATGGTACATGTTATATTTAAAAGGCAGTCATTTCAGGGATTGGAAATATATTTTTAATTAAGAAACACATACATGCATATACTTAGTAACTTTTAACTTATTTTTTAAAATAAAATATCATCATGAAGAACAATAGTGCTTAAAATTGAAACTTTGTAGGCATGTATATTTAGATCATAAAAATGAAATAAGGTGAACCTAATGGGTAATAATGACATTTTAATACTTATTGAGGTTAGGCACAGTCTGTTTTATGTTCCAATGCCTAGCATGTGAGTGCCTGGTGTATAAAAACCTCTCTAATGATGATGGATGGATAGACAGATAAAAGGCCTGATGAATGATTGTGAATGTGTCTTCTTGTATATATCCAAAAGCCATGATATTGGCTAGTTTTTAATACAAGGGTAAGAATCTTAACAAAATGATAGATCTTAAATCTGTAGTTGCCAGTCTGGCTCAGTATTAATACTGACAGTAGTTTTTGTTTTTTAAAAAAGCAAGTATATTAAAATATCTCTATTAGAAAAGATTACAATTTGAAAGGATCATTCAACAATCTTAAAACTAAAAAGCAATTTAAGGCAAAGAGGTACATCAAAGCAGCTATTCCATAGCTTAGATGTCAATGAGAGTTCTGTCTGTATTCTCTATTGGTAAGTGTGTGCCCTGGCAGGTAAGGATCATGTGTACCGCTGTATCCGCCCCTGTTTACTGTCCATCTCTGGCCCCTCTTACCTCACTATGCACCCAGTGAGTGTGGAATGATTATTAGTAATTGGTGTTGACTTTACAACTCTATGACATATAATACAGAATGCCAACACATTTTTAAAGTTCTACCTAACATGTTCTGGCACTGGAAATACCTCACTTGAGATTTTAATGTTGGTTAATGCGGGAAAATGTCTGCTTAAGCACCACTAACTTGAAAGTGTAATTTGATTTCTTTCTGCACCTTTTGAATTTACGAAAAAGAGAAATTCTCCAAATTCTGTTGTGGCACATGGCTTCACAGTTTAAAATAAAATCACAGCTGTCTCATTATGCAGCACAGTCCTTGGTTTTACAGAAAGTACTTTTCCCCCTTATTCACCATCCCCTCAAGTATGTGATGCTATGAGCTTTGCAAATTTGGACTGTATTTCAGAAACGCACACAAAAATATGTATGATGGATTCCTGAATAACCTAGGATGATGTTCCTGTATCGCACACATTTTATGTCATCTATTTTGGATAATTAAATTTTTTAGCATTATTCTTTTTAATAGTTGAAAATTTAAAAAGATGTAGAAGGGTAGAAATTCTAAGATGCTTTTCATTTTTTTAAAAGTGTTTGAGAGACAGTTGTGACAGTTTTGGTGACTTGTTTGTATGATTTTTATGTCAGCAAGGAAGTTTTATTTTTGGCTCATACATTAATATGCCTAAATGCCTATTATCTCTGGATGTATCACATCTGTCATCAGAATAACTTCCCAGTTACACAGTTGTCCTATGTATACCAGTCCCCAGAATGGTAATTTTAAGAACACCACTTAAAACATCTCTTCCCATGGGAAAATAAAAGGGTAGAAGAGCATCGACAAATATGAAATAGGAATCAGGCAGCTCCATTACTTAATTTGTTTCAAAACAAGAGTTGACTCAAGTCAGAATGAGATAGTGCACTTGATAGAAGGAAAGTTATCCACTAATCTAAAAATGTAAACATAATTTTTATAGGGAAGTAACTATTTGAATACATATATTGCCATTTGTCTGCTATATAGTAATAGTTCTTGACACCAATGGTAATGTGTTTGTTTCTTTCTCAGCACCATATCTACTTAAACAGTAGGAGCCATCATTTCTAAATTAGTCTATATAAAGACATATGTAAGCCTGTTGTTATGTTTCACTGAAGTTTCGGCACTTTAGAAAATTCTCAGTTCCAGGTAATTTGGGCTCATTCATTGAAATATTATTTTCTCTTTTGCACTATAATTTCAAAAGGAGCATAAGAAATTTGGATTTCTTTGAAAGATCCAAATTTGCAACTACTGAAGTGAAATATGTTAATTCACAAAGTAATGTGAATAATAAGTATCAAAAATTTTCCAAATAATGCTGATTTAAATGTTCAAAGTCCAGTTATGCGTTTTGTTATAAAACAGTACAAACAAAAATTCCTTTGTTGTTTTCTGTTCTCTTTTTCAAAATACGTAAATCCTACTGAAGTTAATCTCTTTTCTCCACTTCAGAACACCAGGCACTGATTTATCCATTGGGAGTTTTGGCTTACTTTCTAATACCTAGATTAAGAAAAAAAATAATACAAATTATTAATAACTTGATAATATTATAAATAAGTACAGTACGCAAATTTAAAGTCAACTTTTTAAAAACTTCATGCAACAATTTCCCTTCACCTAAGCAAAAGTCACCTTGTGAAATTATCCACTAATACATTATTTTAATAAGTGACTATGTCAGCAGCAGAGAGTGTATGTCCAGTGCCTACAGTCTTGACATTTAGAGTTAAAGAAACAGCCTCTGAAACAATCAAGCATAAAGCAGGACTTATGGGACCAGCAGCCCTGACCAGGTGAGTTCATTCCATGGAACAAGGGTGGCACATCCACCAAGAAGAGAGTCATGGCCTCTGTACTTTCTTGCATTGGTCCCTCTCCAGAATGCACGTGGATGTAGAATAATGCATTAACAGGCAGAACCTGGATCAAAGCCAATCAAATATTGTTGTACATAGATCCCCATATAAGAAAGTAAGAATGCACTTAGCCTAAATCATAGAATATCAATTTCCATACAGTAAATTCTGTGAAGAGAAGAGAAGTTCATAGTATCTTGGAACTGAAGGAGGACTCAGAGTCACCTGGCCTATATGTTTTGTTTACAATGAGGAAAACGAAGGACAGAGCGTACATTAATAGCACACACCTGCTTACGGGGTGGTGTTTACACACCAATAGAATGCTCTTAAACATCTGACTGGCAGAAAAAACAATCAGTGAACTGAGAGATGATATATCTCTAGAGTTGATTTTTTTTAAAAAATACAATAATGTTAGCATGAGAATCATACTCACCACTGCTTACATAGCCACCAGACTGACCACGTGACTTTAGGGAAGTTACACTCCCTGCTCAAAAAACTCTGGAGACTCCCTGTTTCCTCCAGAATAAAGTTCAAACTTTTTAGCTTGCTCTTCAATGCTCTCTTTGATCAGATCCCAACTTACTTTTCCATCCTTTCTGCCCAACTCTCAACTCCATGCAATGTATGCTTTAGCCAAACTAGAAGACTCGCTTTTCTAAACATGCCCTGTGATGGCCTCCCGCCATGTAGGTGCGTGTGAGGTTGACTCCCCAGCACACTCCTCCTGATCTCTCCCCGTGCAATCCTCAGCCTTCAAGGCCCAATTCAAATGCTGTCCTAAAGTCACTCCTGAATCACAGCCTGAAGAAATCTCTCCTTCCTCTGAACTCTGATCCCTAGCGAGGAGGCCCGAGGTAAAAGTCAAAATACAAGAGCCAAGCCTCATGCTCCTGAAGGTGAGGGCTTTTTTTCTCAAGCGTTCTGCTCTTTTCCTATTTTCCCGCTCAGAATAATATGATCATATTATTTTATTATGATCACTAACTATGGGTAATTTCACTTTTTCATATTTTCATCTCATCAGTATTACTTATTAAAATTCCACCTCAACCACTCTTGCAATTCAGTTATAATCATTGATACCTGGGTAAATAAAAAAGAAAAAAATCAGCACTATTTGGGTGACCACATCAAGAATCCCACTTGTAGAGTTATAATATTGTTGGAGCAATATAACAATTTTTATTTGTTCTAAGCATCTGGCCATATCCAATTCAGTAGATTCTGCTGATGAAAACTGACAACATTCTGTGCAACAACAGAGTCACCTATTTGGACCTGTTCCTAGTGGGATTTCAGTAAGTCATACTTGGAAGTCATCACAGGTCCTTTTGGTTCCACTGCATTTTATTTTACCCCTCGGGGAACTTTTCATATTGTATCTCCATTATAGTTATGTGTGTATTTCTATCACCCTCTCTACTCAATTTCAAACTCCTTGAGAGAGAGGATAATTCATCTATTAAGTGTTGAATGAGAGGCTGCAAGGTAGCAGACGTGTACCTGGCACAGGGTATATGGCGATGTACAAGAGACTAGATCCCATCTATTATGGAGTGGAGCAGGAGACAAACATTAAACAAAGATTCATCAGTAATTAATAGGCATTACTATAATAAGGCTTCAGCAGTATAAGAACTAGGAGTCATATTTATCTTTGCATTACTCTCTAATATCCAATTTAGGACCTCAATAAAGTGGAAATGAATAAATAACTGGAGTGAATAAATTAAGAAATTATAAAAATGAAGAAATATTAACTAATCCATATATTTTAGCTTAAATTATAGTGATGTTCTGGGAGTTTTCAGTTATACTATGACAACCCTACATAATGTGGATCATAAAATCAGCCAGGTTTTCTGTTTTATGAGCATGTTCAGAAGAATACATTCAACTATGTTTTTGCAGTGCTATCCATTTGTTATCATAGGCTTCGATCTATCTCTAGTGCTGTGATGACATTTGTAAAGCAGTCTCTGCTCCTCTATGGGAATAAAAAGAAGGTGCCCTGCCACGGTGAATGCAGCCCTGAGCCTCAGGGCATGACTGTGAATGGAGCTTGGGCTAGTTTTAGCCCCACTTTCCCCCAGACCAGGAGGCCAGGTATAGGGTGAGACCTGCACAAACTAGGTTTAGGCAGACTTGGGAAAGCCCACAAACTACAGGTTCACGTGTGGAAAACCACTGTCCTGGTTTTTCTATTAGGCAGAAATTTCTATTAACTGTGAATTTCTACCATAGCTCTGCCATACCTTTCTGCATGACCCAGAGGCACGGGTGCCTCTCCAACATCAGAGCCAAGGGGATGTATGCAGTATCATTCCAATGGCATTCTCATTGTTGGGAAGATATAACCCAGATGGCATATGTAGTTATGATCTCTTACTCTAACAACACTTGAGCAGGCAATGCTTAAGAGGGCAGGGCAGGACAGACAGACAAGCAGGCAAACCTACCCAAAGTTCTTTCATCAAAGCATCTACCACTGTTCTGTTAATATTTATATGCTGGGATTCCTCCTAACATTTCATTCAAAGAAGGGTTTCAGGAGTAGGAAAATTATGAAGGAAGTTCCACACTCCCCCTCCTTCTACAGGGTGTTTCCCTAGTAACCATGGTTCTAGAACTCAAATATATGAAATCTTGATTTCTACAGACCAGGGGGTCTGATCTCTTCAGTTGTTTACTTTAAGGCAGTAATTTTCAGAATGCAGCTGGGGCTCAGACAAGCTCACCCACACAGCATATTGAGCAATTGGGCACACTGGACCTCCACACAAGCTTTTTGGGTAAACACTGTGTTCTGTGTATATGTCTTATTAAAACTAAGCTTTAGGATGATAAGAACCATAGTACATCCCTGTTGGGAAAATAGATAATCAGGCCCCCTTGCCTTAGGCACAACTGGGGATGGTGCAGCACATTCTTTGTAAGCAAATTGGGGGGGTGGAGTTAGTGCACATGCACAGCACTGAGGCTTTGCTGGCTTCTGCCTCGGGGTCCATGCCACGCACAGCCATGCTCTCCAACCTACAGCTCCAAGGACCTGTTTGCCGGGTCCCTAGTTCATAGACCTGCATATGAGGGGTCTGGTGACCCAGCCTGGCGCGTGAGGGGTCTGGGGACACAGCCTGGCATGTGAAGGGTTTGTGACCCAGTCTGGAATGGGCTTGAGGGGTCTGTGAGCTCCAGACCCAGCCCTAGCTCAATTGGCCCAGTCATCAGGATTACGGGCAGGTAGAATAGCTCGACAATCCCCCAGCCTCTTCTCTAGCATTATACAAAAAATTAAAATTAAAAATTAAAACAGAATCAGCTGTAATTATGTGGAAGTGCAGATGCTATACCATTTTCTACCTTTGGTCTACTTACAAGGAAGCTGTAGTATAATTAGTAATACACACGTCATGTATAGTGCTTGACAATGAACTAAAATTCTTTGTGAAGAAAATGACTTAGCTAGGCAAGTAAGACTTACGGTGAAATTGTGCAGCCTGAGGCATATGCATGATGTCCTGTGTAGCGAATTTCACAGCGTACAACATTATTGCTATAGTCCGATTCAGGCACCACAAAATTGGGGTTTACACTGACCTAGGCAACACAACAGCGTTTGCGTTAAGGATTTCATCATTAGTATTTACTGGTTAATTTCCTTCTATTTCCATAAGGCTACAGGGGAATTGGTAACAAGAGATTTAGCTAAATCAAGTAGGGAAGGGAGCTGAAGTTAATCAAGTGGCTAAACTCTGGAGATGTTATAGGAGACTTGAGTATTTTCTCCTGAAGATCTTTAAAAAGAGCTATTTTCATATATTTAGATTGCTTAGAATAGTTCTAGAGGACCTATAATTGCTTCCAAGACCATGATTATTTAACATTCAAATCCAGAGAAGAGAGCCTATTGATTTTCAGTCAAAATAAACCACATGTCTTCAAAGGTCTCTACCTTTAGAATGTAGTTTCCAGGTTGTACATCTGTAATGTCAATCCACTGGCAGTCTATGTCTGCACCATAGGTATCATAACAGCCAGGGCTCAACCCCTAAAACAGACAAAATAAAAAATTTTAAATGATGGTATATGGTTCAACCATGCTAAACAATGTGCTACCCATCTGCAAATTAAATTTTAAGTTAGTTCTTAGAAAAGTTTGACATAAAATTGCACTTATATTTCATCTCTCTTGAAAAGTATGAGGAGTCTACAAAAAGGTTATGAGAAATACTTATTATGAAAAACTATGCACGGATTTCAAAAAATACACCAAAATAAATTAATACTAATTTGTAATATGTCTCAATAGGATCTAGTTTGAAGCACTAAGGACAAGACACCACTTTGAAAAGAACCCCTATTAGAGCAACATAAATTCTGCTAAAATTGAAGCAAGAACAAACAGCAAATTTATGGTGAAGCTTGGGTGGAAAAATAGTGCAATCATTGATGCTTTACGAAAAGTAAATAGGGATAATGCCACAAAGAAATCAGTAGAATCAGTAGTTTACAAATGGATAACTCATCTGAAGAAGGGACGAGACGATGATGAAAATGAAGCCATAGCAGACCATCCACATCAACTTGTGAAGAAAAAATTTATCTCATTCATGCCCTAATTGAAGAGGACTGATGATTAACAGCAGAAACAATAGCTAACATCATAGACATCTCAATTGGTTCAACTTACACAATTCTGATTGCAAACATTAAAAATCAGCAAACGTTCTGCTCCATGGGTGCCAAAACTGCTGCACCCAGATCAGCTGCAGACAAGAGCAGAGCTTTCAATAGAAATTTTAAACTAGTGGGATCAAGATCATGAAACATTTCTTCCAAGAATTATAACAGGACATGAAACATGGCTTTACCAGTACGATCCTGAAGAAAAAGCACCATCAAATCTATGGCTACCAAAAAGTGGAAGAGGTACAGTCAAAGCAAAAGCAGACAGGTCAAGAGCAAAGGTCATGGTAATAACTTTAAGGGATGCTCAAGGCATTCTGCTTGCTGACTCTCTGGAAAGCCAAAGAACAATAACATCTGCTTGTTATGAGAGTGTTTGGAGAAAGTTAGCCAAAGCTTGAACAGAAAAATGCCTGGGAAAGCTTCATCAGCGAGCCCTTCTCCACCATGACAATGCTCCTGCTCATTCCTCTCATCAAACAAGGACAATTGTTTGTGAGTTTTGTTGGGAAATCATTAGACATCCACCTTACAGTCTTGATTTGACTCCTTCTGACTTCTTTTTGTTTCCTAATGTTAAAAAATCTTTTAAAAAGGGCACCCATTTTTCTTCAATTAATAATGTAAAAAAGACTGCATTGACATGGTTAAATTCCCAGGACCCTCAGTATTTAGGTATTGACTAAATGGCTGGTATCATTGCTTACAAAAGTGCCTTGAACTTGATGGAGCTTACGTTGAGAGATAAAGTTTATATTTTTAATTTTTATCTTTTAATTCCATTTTTCCATGAACTTTTTGAAGTCTCCTCATATGTGAGTATTATTCAGCCTTATAGAACTTCCAGCTAAAAAAGATACAAGACTAACATAAGTAGTAGTACACCATGCTTCTTAAAAGAGTCATAAATCACCAGTGATAACTACAATCTTAAGTGACAAAACAGACTTCCACCAAAATTCTAAAATATTACCAGTTCAGGAATAAAGGCCATTTAATAATTAACTTAGCTCAAATGTCCTCTTCTCAGTGAAACCGTCCCCAATTTCTCCTCTTTGAAATTACCTTCTCTGAATACTTATGATACTTTTTTGTGTATAGCTTTTATAGTGTTGATCCTTTTCTGTTCTGCATTACAGTACTATACAAGTTCAAGAATATATCCATCTAACTACAGGTTGTAAGCTCCTTAAGGGTACAATCTGTGTTGCATCCTTGAATAGCTAACATTTATTATTATTATGTGCCAGGAACAATTTTAAATGTGTTAAAATTTCATGATTACCTGAAGCAGGTGCTATAATTATCTCCATTTGACAGATAAGGAAATAAGCACACTAAGGTCAAATAACTTACTCGAGGGTATACAGCTAGGAAGTGGCTAAGCTGGTTTCAAGTTTAGGCAATCAGGGTCCAGGGTCCTTGTTCTTAACTACACTGTACTGTCTCATATATTCACCTAAATATTTTGTTGAATTGAAGGGATGAACATATGACTAAATTAATGAAAGCCACACCACTCTACTTGCTAAAATATTCACATCAATAAGTAAATAAGTGCACTCTCCAGACTGGGAGAAGGAAAATACCAATAACGTATGGTCCTAGCTCTCAAGTAAGTTATAGTCTGCAGAAGTTTTCTCACATTGGGGTCTGTAGGTATATTCTTAATTCCATTGCTCCTTCATGATAAGTTTTAACTATTATATTTTCATTCTAATAGTAAATCTAAAGAATATTTTTAAAGTATATACTAGAATAATTTTAACTCCATATTGCCATTAAATTCCAGCACCCAAAATTGCTTTAGTGTGTCGGGGACCCTGATCACCAAAGAGGTAGCAAAATCATCTTAGCATGCTGTACCAATGCTGATTTTGCTGTAGCTTGATTTGGGAAGAGTGGGGGAAGGATTGTACTGTCATATAGCACACAATAGTACACACAGGCCAAACTTAAGAGCGCCTGTGTCACAGAATCACAGCAGTGAGACCATAGTCCATTGTTTTTGCTGGATTCCTACCTTGGTCCATGCATTAATTAACAGTAAATTTAGTAAGTAAATACATAATGAAGAATTTTTGGTCTGATTCCAGTAGGTCATTTCGATTCTGGCACATGATACATAATAAGGAAGTGTTAGCTATTACTACCACTTCTACGTTCATGACATTGTAAAGGATTCATTGGATTAGATACCTATTTGAGACAGGTTTAAATAACGCTACAGTGCTTATCTTACCTTCAAGTGAACAAAAGTTTTAGAGAATGCACTGCAGGATTACTCAGCTGGCAGAATTTAAGTTAAGTATGAGCTTTGATTATTTGAACTGACAAACAAAAAAACTGGAGTTTCTAAGGCCATTAAGCAAACAGGTATTTCATGTATGAAAAGTCAAAATATAAAGACAGATTAAATGTAGAACCTTAGCTGAGTCCGTCTAAATTAACTATTGGTTTTAACAAAATACAAATGTTTGTTACTTTCAGTTAACAAGGTTAATGTGACTGTTTTTAGTATTATATATATTTTGAAACAAGTTATATAAAAGTATAAACATAAAGAAGTTATACTTAGTTTTCTGCTTGAATATTTTTAAGCAGCATTATAATAAAACTTATCTAAGTTAACACTGGAGGTTTGTGAAAATTTCTTTTCTTTTAAATGAAGTACATGTTCAAAAGACAATTGTCTAGTGAAAAAAAAATGCATAAATCATTTACAATACAAGACCTGGTGAATAATGTTTAAATAGGACATATATCGAGTGATTAACAAGAAATCTACCATATAAAATGAAGTGGAATCACCTGAAAAACTAGGGGAACTAGAAGTACTTTAAATACTTATAAATACTTATAATCCCAGATTCAAATATTTAAACTCAGAGTAAGCTGTCTAGAATGACTCTTCTTCTGAAAATGGAGAATAAACTCCAGGTGCCCTGCCCACATGGTACTATGGACTTGAAGATCATTGAATGAAAGGGAATCTCTATATGCACACATGATAACACGTGGATAGGTTACATCTCCTTTTGCTTAAAGAAGTACTGCCTCAGGGTTCGTAGAATTTGTTCTTTTCGGCTTCCAATTTCTATAATATTCTAAGCTCAGAGAAAGAAGCAATGGTAACATTTAGGTCACCAAAAGCTTCCTGCCACAGACCTGGAATTTGCGTCCAAAGATGCCAGCTGCTGATCCCTTTGTGCCCTGGGTTATGTACATTCACTCCTCCTTGCCAAGATTTGGGCTGTAGTAAAATTATAACGTCCTTTTACAAATTAAGGTTTCGTATGGAAATACTGACACAGCTTTTAACTGACACACATTTTCCAATTATAAGACATACAAACTGCTTAGTTCAGCACTATATTTCAAAATCCATCCAAACAACATCTGACATAAATTATACTGTAGGTTTAAATTTATATGTGTGGAGAAAGAAATGGTATCCTTGTGATCTTATGTGCATCATGAAAAGAGACAATTTTTAAAGTGCTTTTTAAGAAACTTATTTCCTCTTCTTTTGCAAACCTCAACCACTATTTTATTTTTAGCTAATAGGTAAAGAGAGGAATGGTTTTGCACGTGAGAAAACAGAAGTATCTTTTCTGCAGTTTTTTACCAAGCCAGTTAAATACAGGATGAGTGCAGATGCTTTAAACCATTCAGACTTTTTCAGTGAGTAAACTCTTGCTTTTCATTGTGGAACATAACAAGGATCCACATTGACCTTCTGCGATCATAAATGGGGGCCATGTGCATAACTAGAAATTCTTTAAAAGTAATTTGAATCATCAAGACAATCACTTGCTTTTTCCCAATTATTTCCCATCTTGATAATATGACCCCCCAAATGAAACAATTTATAAAAGAGAGGTGGGAGGAAAGAAAATAGTGCACTATTTTGCTTTCTTTCTGAGGCCAGCAGGTTCCTGATGTCAGGGTGCCAACTCACCTGTGTGTGTGCAGTACATGCAAATCGTCTGTGGTAGCCATAGTCACAGGATGTGTCCTCAAGACAGAAACTTGCTTTGTGGCCTTCAGCCACTCTCCTCTGGGTGCTGGCATCAAGCAGGTCGTAATGGCTGAATTCATCCATGCTGTGGTAATGTCTAATGTGCCACACCACAAAGAGATGGTGGTCAGTTACATACAGAGAAAGCAGTGAAGATATTAAACAACATCCCCATTGCCTCACAAATTTGTTTTCACATTATCATTGAGATCAAGTTTATCTTTTTAAAGAGAGATTTATGTTAGATTTTTTCCCCAGGGACAGAAATATATCAAAATTGTAAGCTTTTAACTTTGCTACTATGAAAAAAGACTTAATTTGAGTATTTTGCTTTTCCATTACATCCTGCTTTATCTTTGAATATTAAATAGAAATAGACAATAAATTATCTGTGCTTAAGTGAAGCTTGCCATATGTTCTCTAGTATATTTCTCTTGGCTGCCACTACTAATGTTTCATTCCAAAAAAAAAAAAAAGAAAACAGCGTATGACTCTAGAGAGGTTCTCATGAGATTTTTAAAAATTGAGTTCCCACATATTTAAAATTACTAAAATGCAAAGGAGAAATAATGGCATGTTTTATTCACCGTTATTATTTAAATAGTATAAACGTTCATTCAGAAATAAAATGTTTCTATTTTATCAGCAAATTGGGTGGCGCATATCTACTCTCATTAAATAGAAGGTGCTGAGCTGTTCATCTTCTCACATAAGGAAAAACAATGAGAAATGGCTTAAATATCAGAAAGAAAGTTTAAGGCCACACATAAGGATTTCCTGACAATAAACACCTTGTCAAGTTACCAAGGCAAATGATAGAATTACCTTATGGGAAAATCTTTAAATTTAGGACAGAACAGGTAACCAGCCTGGGTTTGAGTAGGACTTTTAAAGTCCTACTCAGTTCATGGAGTGTATCATCCACATCTTTCTTTAAGAATGGTCTCTGAATCCTTTTGATAATAATGTGTGGTCTTTATTAAATGTTATTTAATGCTAACTAACTAGATGATCTTGGCTGTGATAGACTTCTTTAGACATCCTACCTGTAGTATATTGGAGTAAATTTTAATGAAGTCAATTGCTGTATCCTATAAACAGTTTTAATAAACTGAACATTAGAGTTTCCAGTTCAAAAGATAACAGGATCTAGTTATTGATGGATTATCTTAAATATAAACTCCCTTGTTAAGTCAAATTACTTAGAGAAAAATTCTAAATGAAAATAATAGCAATTTTCCCCCACTGGGTAAGAAATAGACTTATATTCGTCCTATGAAGAATCACCTGAAAAATGAAAAAGCAATTCAAAAGTACCTAGGATGTGACCTACTTACTGGTGACAACTGTGCCATTCCCAGGAATATCTTGGTCGGCTTGGCAAAAAATCTGATGTCCCTTGGTTTTTCACTCTTTGGGGAAATCTTAGCAGCACCCTGTGATCATAATCTCTGGCACTGTATGCTGAACTGTGATTTTGAAAAAAGAAACATTATTATATTCACAGAATATTAACTAAAGACAAAATTGCAAACAAAACCTCTCCATTATATAATAGTGACAACCTGCCTTCCCCAACTAGACTATCAGTTTCAAGAGACCAGAGCATTTTGTTTATTTTGTTTATTGCTGAATCCCAAGCTCCTAGAACAGTCCTGGGTAGTCAGAGCTCAATGAATATTTGGCAAATGAGTGAATGAATGACAACTATGGAAATCTGAAGGGCTTAAAAGTAAAAACATAATAAAATTAGCACTAAAAATCTGCATGTGAGAAGTAAATTTTATATCTAAAATCAATTCAAGTTTTACTATATGAATGTGTGAAAGTGGGTGGAAATTATCCCAAATAAAAAGTAATCCACAGATACTTATCAGGAGCTTTGAATTTAACAAACATTTCTTCTTAAATATGAGGGGTCTTCAAAAAGTTCACAGAAAGATTCATATTATCTTTTAATTCTATTTTTCCACTAAATTTTTGAAGTGCTCTCATAGTTAACTAAAACATAAAGTGGGGAAATAACTCTAAAAGAGCACACCCAGATTTAGAGTAACAATTTTGTAACTTCAGTATCTGCAAAACAAAGCACTACTGCAGTATAATCATAGGGAGTTCAATGGTGTGAGTGATGCAAGACTCAGGAATAAAAATAAGCTTGAATTTCTTCTCTTCCTCGAGTGTGACAATTATAAAGGGTCAAAGAGGAAGAAATAAAATAATCATCACTGTGTTACTACTAATGTATTGTGTGTGAATATATGTTCAAATACTATTGATGACCTTATTGCACACGTTAACATTTTTGTGGGACCTATTAAAACATCTTTTGCTCCCTCTGCTGGTTTCCCAGAGAACCCCAATCCCAGAATTGCTATTTTATTTTAGGACTGATGAAAAAACAAAGCTCTTGCTCATGGTCTCATTCTGGCTGAAGAGATACCAAAAAAACCAAGATAATCGTGGTCTCAAACAAAAGAGGAAAACTTAGCCTTTACAAATGAGGGGTGCCACAGTGGCAATTTTTCCCCCAATATTTTAAGGGGGTATTAACGAGCTCTTCCATTACAATCATTTTTTTTCTACAGCACTGTACAGTTGTTTTATAGACAGTTTTTAGAAACATTTGGCTCCAAAGCTTAGGAATATTGGGAAAAAACCACAAGACTTCCAGTTTCCAGGATAAGCTCCACCTCCTTGATTTGTGCCTCAGTTTGAGAGAAAAAACCCACAGAAATCTTCACAATTTTAACTCGCCGTCCACGTTAGCATGCCCAGGAGATCACGTCCCACTTCCCAGCTCTTGTCCCACTTCCTAGCTCTCATCTGTGTGGAAAAGAAGCAGTCAGAACCAGGCACCAGAACATCCCCCAAAACCAACACGGCGGAGCAGGGCCGCCAAGATCCCAGCCCGTACCTGGCCAGACAGTTTTCCTCCGCGGCACATCTCAGGTTGTACATGGACATCTTCTGCACGTACGTGGACGCCTGGATGTAGTAGGGGTCGGGCACCAGGTCCGGGAGACCTAAACGTCAGCAAATGACGGGCGCAGCAGTAAGACAACCTGGCGCCCCCCACTCCAGTTTCTGATCCCTCCAGGTCCCTTACTCCCCACCCTTTCGCCCACCGGGACTGCAGGGTGGGGATGAGGGTGGCGGGAGAACTGGGGACGAACTGGGCAAAGCAAAGTGAAAAGGAAGCAGGAGGGGCCGGGCGCGCGGTTTGCACCAGATTCCAGGGCTGCCTCTGCAGGCGCGGGGGGAGGAATTGGATCTGCGGGGACCAGGGCCCGCCGCGCCCAGGCAGCCACGTCGAGGAGCCACATAGTTGGGGACCGGGTGCATGGGGGCTTCCAGCGGGCTGGGGGTGCTTACCGTACTGAAAGTAGCCGGTGCCGTATCCGGGACGGTACCGGCTCCCAGGCCGGGGCCTCTCATACGTGTCATAGTAGTTGTAATAGGGGTTGTCATCAGTATACTTGTAGGGGTTGTACGGGTCGTCGCCCACCATGTCGTCCACGCGGCTGGGCGGCAGCAGGTTGCTGAGCTCTGGGACATCGCCCGGCGCGGTCTGGTTACTCGCGCGCGAGATGCCAGAGTCGCGGGCCCCGGACGAAGAGTAGCCAGCTTGGAACCATCGGCGGGCTGCGGGCCTGGGGCGGGCTGCGGCGACTCCGGACGAGACGGCCGTCCGCGCCCCAGCCGCGGCAGTGCGGTTGTCGCGGAGCAGCAGGATCGGTGTGCGCGGCTGCGGGGCGGAGGCGCTGGCGGTACCCCTGGCGGCGGCGCCCGGGTGCCGGCGGCGCTGTGGCTGATACTCTGAGCCCAGGCTCAGCAAGCTGAACACCTGCCCGTTGTTCTCCCATTGGATCTTCTGGCGCCAGTTGCCCGGAGCCGCCGGTGGCTCGCGCTGGGGCTGCTGCTGGCCCGCGGCCGGCGGAGCGCAGCGCACCAGCGCGCAGAACTGCAGCGGGCCGAGCAGGAGCGCGGTCCAGGCGAAGCGCATCGCTCCCTTTGCCGGATTGTCCCCACTCGGGGAGGAGGTGGCTCAGAGAAAATGAAAACGGGGCTCAAGTCAAGCGAGGGAGGGAGAAATCCTCAGCCAGGGAGGCGGATGGAGCGCGGGTATCTCAGTCCCCACGAAGGAGTTGCAAGGGTGGGCTGCAGACCCTTCCCCAGTCAAGGCGGCTGCTCGGACGTGGCACTCGTCTCTCTCCCGTTTCCCAATCCTCTGGAAGGCGACGGGGAGCGGCGCGGCAGTCCAGGCGAGCGGGCAGTGCCTGGAGTGAAGGAAGGAGGAGAGATTTTAAACTTCTGGCACGTTTGCAAAGTTACACAAGCCGTTCTGGCCCGGCCGCCTCTCCGCTATTTGTTCACGTAATGCGATTGGAAACGTGCAAGGCGGACAGCAACTCGCCTCTGCCCCTCCCTCCCTGTCCTGTCCTCCTCCCCCCAGACACGTTGCACAGGGAGCGTTAAGGGGAAAGAACAAAACGGAACACACATCCTAAGACGCACGGCTTAATCTGGGGCGAACATGCAGGAATTTCAAAAGACTCAGACAGGCGAAGGCAGCCAGGCCATGGGGCGAAGCCAAAATATGCAGGGAGAAAAATGCTATTAGGTCACCAGCCCCGGAGAGGCGGGAAGCGGGGAGGTGGGGAGGGTGCTGGGGGCGAGAGTGGGGGTGGGAGACGACTGTGACTAACGTCTATCCATAAAGGAGTTAACCAGACAGATTTCTGAATGTACACTCACACGCTTTTATGGGAAGCGCCCTCAGCAAATAAACCCCAGGATATCAAATTTTGTTTTTCTGTGTGTAGGTAATATGATAAATGGGTTACAAATTTGTTTCCTACAGTGAATATTTTAATAACCAAAAGTGAAATTTTACAGGGAACAAAGCCAGCTAACGCTGGAGCAATGAATAAACCTGTCTCTTTTTTCAAAATGCCTTCTCGATTTGTACTTTGAGTGGAAATGAAGAACCATCTGTCATCTCCACGGAATCTACCAGGAAGTTTCATTAAAGGGGGCTAGAAAAAGTCTGCCAAAGAGAGTACTCAGAAGGCATCTTCAAGTAAGCACTTGATCTGACTTTTTTTTTTTTCTCCTCTACACCTAATAAGGTTTGACTTTTTTAAAAATTTAAACCGACTTTGTTGAATATTGATAGTAGTAATGCATCCCATTGTGTTTGATCTTTCAATCTAAACAAAGAAGTTGCTAAAAAAACAGCCTTGGAATTCACATTTTGGTAAAAAGAAAGGAGTAGGAGTGGCCAAAAGGAGAATGGGTAGGAGCATAAATTATGCTGACTGGAAAGAGATGCTTAACGGACCAGTTATTCACATACTGCTCAGGTTTGGGCAGTGCTGGAATCATTCCAAAGAAAAATTGCTGTGAAATGGCTTGATTTAAAACTACTACTCAAAACCAGATTTTGATAACCTTTTTATTGGTCTCATCATTGGGCTGTTGTCTAGATATACTTCTATATTCACCTGTCTTAGTCTCTGCCTTTCCCTATCTAATCACCACATTTTGATGGTGTGGTAGACATCTGCTGATTTGACTACCACATGCCTATTTTTTTTTTTTTTTTTCCTGGTAAAAACAACTGGATTTTCCTTTGAGAAACTTCTTCCCCAGTTGCATGGTGGGACTGACTGAGCATTCATGAGACCTCCCCAATTCAAGCAGTGGTCGTGAAATCCAAGTTTGGTAATTAAACCGTCTCCCTAGAATTGGAATCTTGAGCAGAAGGACACAAGGTGGAAAATGTTGCTCCTCCCACTTCTAAAGAAAGCGTTAGTTAGGTGTTGCTCCTGATCCTCCTGAGCTGCTTTATGTTAGTCCATTCCAGCACCCCGTTCTTCAGCTTTTCTTTCAATTCTTCCAATGTATTCCATTGTGGCTTACTATGGTCAGAGTCAATTTCTGTTGTTCACCACCTAAGGACCCTGACTGACACTAAGGGAGTTATGGCTGGTTCTCCCAGCTACTCAGGTCACATGATTCTGAATCCAGGATGATGAGTTTGGCTCTTTTTGAGTCAAGTTAGATTTGTTCTGCCCAGGACCACTCAGCCTCCTTGGTCATAAAGAGATATCAGATGTAAGCTTGCTAATGGATTGGCAAATCCATTGCTTATGTGATGAAGATAAAAATTCAAGTGGAAATCCCACTGGTGGTGAGTCAGCTGTGATGTCTCCCTGTTTAAAGGACAGAGATATACCTAGCTGTCATTTTACAGATTTTCTGCAGTGCTTAAAATTAAACTACTCAATTTCTCTAAACTCCCTAAAGAAGATGGGGTAAAAGAAGAAGAAACAGGTGTATATAATTTGGATGGACAAGCCAAATTATAGAAGAAGCAGGAAGGGAGAGGATATAATGATCTCTCATCTGAAAAAGATTCTGCATGCGCCCATGAACAGCTTTTTCCCCGGAAAAGTCCCAAACTGCTGTTACTCGACCACAGGTTCTTATGGAGGTCATGCTGTCAGGGTGGCTGACCAAAGTAGCTCCTAATGGGAGGGTAGAAAGTTTTCACTGGATCTCAGATAATAATACCCTTGTTTCCAATTGTGGTGTTGTCATAAAAAAAAAATTAAAAATCAACTGTGTATCTTTGGACAGCTGATATACTCTCTCTGGCTCCTAGTTATCTGAATGATTGATTTAAGGATTAGCCCAAATCCTTTCTAAAGTATTGTTCCTAGTTTTAAAATCTCGAATTTTTGTGAATATCTAAGTTTTCTAGATACTTTCAATTTATTAAGTGCAATGTTTTATTATGATTATTAATATTTAATCAAATAATTCCTTTAGTTGGACTTTAAAACATTGGATGCATTTTATGTGTGAGTTAGAGTCTGCAGACTGCAATTTTCTCTTCGTACATATTTTCCATCAGTGAAATTCCATATACATGTATTTGTTTTACAAACATTTCTTGAATACATTTATGCCCTGAAGTGTAGTAAACCATAATGTCATTTTGTACACATGATCACTAAAAATTTATAGCTGAATGATGTTGATTAATTTTTTTTTTAATTTGCTCCAACAGACTTAAAAATGTCTTCTCAGAGTATAAATAATTAACAAGAACAGTAATGATGCACAATATGTATTTTCTTTTAAACATGCACACACATGCACTCTTTCAGGGGGAAATACACATTACCTTTTGTCACACGTCCTAATGAAAAGCTTAGTTGATTTTTCTCTCTTCCATTTCCTCTAAACTCTCTCTGGCTTAAGACTCAGCCAGCTGAAAAACAAACATGTGGCTACCACATTGGGACAATAGAAAGTGTTTGCAAGTCCTGTGGGAGACAATCTGGCCACACATTGTACTTTCTGTTCAATGACAAAACCAGTATTCACAAAATGGGAGAAAACATAGTTTCTTCCCACTCAACACTGTAAAAATAACAATAACTACAGATGCATCAAGATGCTCCCAGGGTTTTAGCTTTGGTAAAGTCCACAGCTGATTCCACTTTTAACCATGAGAATTTCTTTTTGCATACAACTCTGCCTTATGTACCATACGATGAGAGATCAAATGATGCTTTTTTTTTTTTTTTTTGAGGTCCTAGCCCATCAATATCAAGTTTTCATATTTTCAAACTGCAATGCCTGGCCAATGCATTGACCAAGAAATAAAACTTGTCATAAGGCAACTGGTATTTGTGTTCCTGGTATTCGTTAAATGCATTTATTTGTGGGATCTTTTATACAAATGTAGAGTTATGCAGTGCTGTGGGTTGAATGTCCCTCCAAAATACATTGAAGCTTGACTTCCACTTTAACAATGTTAAGTGGGTGAAAAATCAGACTATGGCAATGTTGAAAGGTGTGGCCTTTAAGAGGTGATTAGATCATGAGGACAATGCTCTCATGAATAGGTTAATCCATTCATGGAGTAATGGGTTAATGAATGCATTAATAGGTGAACAGCGAGTGGCTCTGGTAGCTCTATAAAAAGGGCAAATTGGAGAGCTCTTGCCATTCTTCCCATGTGATAGTACGCATCACCACAGAACTCTGTAGAGAGTTCCCAGAACAGTAGAAGGCCCTCGTCAGATGTACCTTCTGGATATTGCACTTCCCAGCCTCCACATTTATAAGAAATAAACTTTGTTTTTGTATAAATTACCCCATTTCAGGTATTCTGTTTTAAACAACAGAAAACTAATTAATACAGACAATTGGTACCAAGAAGTGGGGCTGTTGCTCATAACAAATACGTGAAAATATGGAAGAATCTTTGGAACCGAGCATAGGCTGAAAGATTTGGAAGAGCAGATTAGAAAATGCCTAGATTCTGGTAAGGGCTTAGAAGAGAAGAAGACTAGGGAAAGTTTGGAACATTTTAGAGAGAGTAGTGACCAGAATGCTTATAGAAACATGGACTGTAAAGACCATTTTGAGGAGGTATCAGATGGAAATGAGGAGCAGCTTATTGGAAATTGGAACAAATGTCACCTGTGTTATGAACTGGCAAAGAACTTGGCTGCAATGTGTCCACACCCAAGGGCTTTATGGGATGTGGAATTTAAGAGTGATAAACCAGAGTATTTGACAGAAGAAATTTCTAAGCAGCAAAGCATTCAAGAAAGATGCATAGCTACTTCTAACAGTTTACAATGAAATACAACAGCAAAGGCATGATGTAAAGGCAGAATTTATAATTAAAAGAAAAACAGAGGGTAAAAAGTTGGAAAACTCTCAGGCTTGCCATGTAAAGGTGAAAATGTTTGTTCAGGAGAGAATATCAAGGATGTAGCCCAGCTACCACCTGCCGAGAAGATTAGTGCAGAGAAAAGAGACCTTTGAGAGAATGGAAGAAAGATCTTAAAGGCATTTTGGAAATCCAGGTTGCTCCTCCCATCACAGACCCAGAGGCCTAGGAAGACAGAATGGTTTCAGGGAACAGGCCTGGTGTGCCCTCTGATGACTTGTTGCCCAAGGTCATCTTAGGATGCTGCTCCCCACACCCCACCCTAGCTGCTGCAGCTGCTCCAACAATGGCTAAATTAGCCCTAGGTCCTGCGGGACACACAGCTTCAGAAGATACAAGCCAGAAGCCTTGGTGGTGCCCACTTGGTGTTAAGTCTGCAGGTTGGCAAGATGCAAGAGCTGTGGAGGCATGGCATCCCCTGGCAGAGATTTGTTGCAGGGGCAGAGTCACTACAGAGAGCATTCACTAGAGCAATACCAAGAGGAAATGTGGGGTTAGAGTTACAGCAGAGAGCCCTCACCAGGACCATGCCTAGTAGAACCATAGAAGCGGGACAGCCACCAAGACTCCAGAACTGTAGAGCTACCAGAATGCAATGCCAGCCTGGGAGAACTGAAATGTGAAGCCCTAGGGGTGGGACTGCCCAAGGACTTGGGGGCTCAGCTATCACACTAGTGTGCAGAGGATGCCAAACATAGAGTCAAGGGAGATAACTTTCCTGTTTTAAGATTTAATGCCTGACCTGCTGGGTTTCAGACCTGTTTTGGACTGGTTACTCCTTTCTTCTTTTCTGTTGCTCCCTTTGGAATGGGAAAGTGTTCCCTATACTTGTCCCACTATTGTATCTTTGAAGTAGATAACTTGTTTTTATTTCACAGATGACTCTTTAGATTTTTCATTTTGAGTTGATGCTGGAACATATTAAGATTTTGGGAATAGAATGAATGTATTTGGGGGAGCCGGGGTGGAATTCTATGGATTGAATTTCCCTCAAAACTCATTGAAGCTTACCTCCATTCTAACAGTGTTAACTGGGTGGAAATCAGACTATGGCAGTGTTAAATGGTGTGACCTTTAAGAAGTCTATGCCCTTATGAATGAATTAATCAATTGTGGAGTAAAGGGCTAATGGTTTAATGAGTTATCAGAGAGTGTCTCTGGTAGCTTGATAAGGAGAACAAGTGAGCACATTGGAGAGTTCTTGCCATTCTTGCCATGTGATTGACTGTGTCACCACAGGACTCTGCAGGGAGTCCCTCACTAAATGCACCTCCTGGACCTTGGACTTCCCAGCTTCTAAACTAGAAGAAAGAAATTTTATTTTGTATAAATTACCCAGTTTCAGGTATTCTGTTATGAGCAACGGAAAACTGACTAACGTACGCAGACACCCCAAACTGTAAAGCAGGGCATCTGAATTACCAAAGCCAGAAAACAATAATGCCTTAGTCAAAGATCTGGGTTTGAGCATAAATTCTTTATTTTGGAGCTCAGGAAGCTCATACAAATCTTGTTCTTTGGTAAAGACTAATGCCCGTATGTGCTTTGGTACCATTTAGTTTAAAAACATCACAGAGAATAAAATTTAAAAAGTGCAAAGTTAGAGATGTATATGGGGAAAATGAGAAAAAGATAGGTATGACAATCAGCAGAAGAGGGAATTAATGGAAAGTTGAATGGGAACACTGAGTACACTTTTTAAAGTAATTAAAGGAGTAACCGGGCGAAATAAAGAACCAGAAATCTTTTAACTTAGAGTAAAATGGAGGCAAGGAGTAAGCTAGCCTTAAAGTTAATAGTGTGTCTGTGTTCCCTTTTACTACTTCTTGCCTCTGCCACATGCCACTTCCAGAGAGTCACCCAAATATAAAAAGCAGACAGTTGGTACACACTTGCCTGTGTGTCAAGACTGAACAGAAAAATACTTGTAAACAAACTGGGTAGAAGAATTCCAGACAAAATGAATTTTAAATATATCTGGTTTGTTACCCATCCTGTTGGGCCACCTAGGGAATGGGAAAGTGGAATTTAACTCCAGAGAATGGAAAAGTATTTCATTCTGGTGTCTTTAATGCATATTCATATGTGATTAAGTAAAGAATGTTAGTCACTGTAACAAAATGGAAAAATAAGAAGAGGTGATGTTGTTGTTGTGATAGGAGGATGGGTCCTTGAAATTCAGTGAATCAAAGTAATTTGGTTATACTGACCACAAAAATAAATGGTCAGCCAGTTGGCAAAAATGCCTACGAATAAAGTCTGTGATTTGATTGGGCCTGATGGACAGTCTAATGACAAAAAGGCAATGTTTTTCATACTGTGGGTCGTATTAGGGTCATTTCTGTTAATAATCAATGGAATAAGATATGCTCCAGTTCCACATCTTCACCTGTTTGCTGCTCCTCAGCTCTTCTTAGATTTAGCTTCACTTTCTGAGTACCCTAAAAGTTATTTACTTTTATAACCTGGGTGTGATCCTCTGAGATGGTGGGATATAGGTCAGGAGGGCATTTGTGCTTAACTAAGGCATCTCTTCCATCACCTGTCACGTGCAGTGATTGCAGTGTCGCAGTTAGACAGCCATCCCTGTGCCTGAACTTAACACAATGCACACTGCCTTCTCTTGGGGCCCAGGAGGGACAAGATGACAAATGGCTAACAACCTAGTGGGAATTACATGAAGTTTGATTTTTTTTCTCTGTCTCCTGTAAAATGATAGATCTCAGAACATTTGAGGGTGTTATGTGTGTTTGGAGTGGAGGGAGAGTAAAAGGAAGATTTTGATGGGGCTGTAAAAGTGAAAACCTGTTTTCTGATTGTACTCGTGGTCTACTTTGAGAGTCATAGTTCTTTCTTTTTCTGTTGTAATTAGAATGTTACTCATTTTACCATATTACTTCCTCTTAATTATATAGCTCCTTAAGCAAAGAATGAAAGATTTTCATATAATGGGCCTTAAAGCTACGAGAGTCTTTTAAAGCAGGCCCAGTTAGCTATAGTTAGTACTATATATTGTAGAACACATGGGTTTCTCTGGCTTCTACCTATTTTCTTTTCTTATGTTTCACCTGTTTCATGGATCACAGTTATCTCTTCTAAGAAGGTACAAAGAAAAAAAAAAGAAAAACTGAAGCCCTATGTCATAAAGTCTGTGGGAACTGTGTATCATAGGTCACATAGTGGTACTGGACAGTTTGACTACTATACTAGTCTATTTATGAGAACAAGACAGGCTAGTCTACCAGTGACATATCTTTTATACTTTATTCTAAATGGCTTATATACATCTTTGCAAATAGTTAATACAAGGGCCTATAGCACAATGGCATATTGGAAAATATTAAATGCATTAGTTAAATGAAAATAATTAATGAAATATTAAATGAATATCAAGTGAAAATCTTAAATGAATTTATGCAGCCTCAAAATGATCTGTGGCTGAGGAATCTCTAATGCCTAAATACTTGAGTTAAACACACAGGGCCTTTTCAAATTTGCTAAATGGATCTCTGGTAGAGAAAGGAAATAGTAAGAAAATAAGCAATAATAAGAAAAGTAAGCAATTTAATAACCCTCTCTATCAAGACAACATGGATGGACCTTGAGAGAATTATATTAAGTGAAACAAGTCAGGCACAGAAAGAGAAATACCACATGTTCTCACTTATTGGAGGGAGCTAAAAATTAATATATAAATTCACACACACACATACACACACACACACACAAACCGGGGGGGGGGGGAAGAAGATATAACAACCACAATTATTTGAAGTTGATACGACGAGCAAACAGAAAGGACATTGTTGGGGGGGAGGGGGGGAGGGAGAAGGGAGGGAGGTTTTGGTGATGGGGAGCATTAATCAGCTACAATGTATATCGACAAAATAAAATTTAAAAAAAGAAAAAAAAAAGAAAAAAAAAAAAAAGACAGTACCTGTCCTCTCATTAATAATAATCATTTCTGTTTCTTGTCATTTACTAGTTCCCGGTGCTATGTAAAGTGCTTGGGTATATTACGTCATTTTATCCTCACCACAATCCTGTGAGGTGATTATATAACTTCCACTTTATGGATAAGAAACTGAAGCTTAGAGAGATTAAGCAACATGCTCGGTTAAAAATTGGCAGAGCTGAGCCTTGAACTCATGTCTAGCTTATTATAAACCACCCTATTTTACTCTTGTCATGTAAAGTAGAAAGAAGATAAGTAGTTATTTCTTTCAATTTTTTCTTTGTTTAATTATTAAAAAAAAAAAAAAAAGCTGAGTGACTCATTAAAGGTTACATGATAAGGAGCTTGTGACCAACCAACTAAATGATGAGACTAGCAATGGCTGTTAACCTAGTACCTATGGGTAAATGGCTTTGAGATACTTGTGACATACAAGTTAGCTGGGAAGGTGACAAGTAGTAAAAATAACACAGATGATAGAGGCAGACAGTCTTTGGATAATTATTACCTCTACTATTTACTAACAGTGTGTTCTTGGGTATTACTTAACTCTTCTGAGACCGGGGTTTCTCCACCAAAAATAAACATAGTAAGACCTACCTTGCAGATGGTTATGAGTATGAAATGTTTGTAAGCGTATGGCAGACAATCTTGCTTACATTAGACACTGCAGAGATGGTGATTGTAACTACTTGGGACTCAGACATTAGAATTTAAAAGTTGACAAAGATATTTGTATACAGACAATCATGCAGGAAGGCATTTCCTATAAAGATGGTAAAAGGACATTTTTTTACTTTTTAAAGTGCCTATTTTGTTACTTTGAAGCAGGCAGATTTTTTAAAAAGTAAATCAAAAGTATTGAGATAAAATTTACATGAAATAAGATGTATAACCTTCAAGCTAACAGTTTGATGAATTTTAACAAATGTATGTGCCCTGTAACCAGCACCACAATAAAGATATAGAACATTTTCACAATTCCTCAAAGTCTCCTTGAGCCCACTCCACCCCTGTCCCAGGTAACCACAGTTCTGACTTTTTTTTTTTTTTAACCTAGATCAGTTTTATCTGTTCTAGAGCTT
The DNA here is from genome assembly GCF_027409185.1 of Cynocephalus volans. NCBI lineage: Eukaryota > Metazoa > Chordata > Mammalia > Dermoptera > Cynocephalidae > Cynocephalus > Cynocephalus volans. The sequence continues at coordinate 107,286,820 of NC_084461.1, forward strand.
TATACAAGTGGGAATTATACGGCAGACCCCCATTTATATCTGTTCTTTCGCTCAGCATCATGTCTATAAGATTCATCTGTATTATTGCCCAATTAGTGGTTCATTTGTTTTTCTTATTGAATAGTAGTTCATGCTATAAAAAGACCGTAATTTGGTTTTTTAATCATTTGGTTTTGGTTTCTTATTTTTCTTCCATATTGGGGCTATTATGAGTAAAACTGCTATGAGCATTCATTTACAAATTATTCTGTGGATGTATGTTTTCATTTCTTTTTTGTAAATATGTAAAAGTAGAATTGCTGCATCTTTCAAGTAGGTATATATTTAATTTTAGAAGAAACTGTCAAATCTTGTTATAAGTAGTTGTTATGTTACAGTCACACCAGACATACAGAGTTCCAGTTGTTTCATATCTTTGCCAACCCCTGGTATTTCAGTCTTTTTCAGTTTTAACTATTGGATGTGATTGTTGTTTTAATATGCATTTTCTTAATGACTAATTTTAAGCATTTTTTCATGTGTTATTTTTCATGTGTTATGTATTTGTAAAATATCTGTTTGAATCTTTTGCCCAATTTTTAATTTTTGTATTCTTATTTAGGCATAAGAGTTTTTTATACATTCTGGATACAAAATATATATGAGACATATGCATTACAAATAATTTCTCTCTGTCTATGAGTTTACCTTTTCATCTTGATGATGTCTTCTGAAGAACAAAAGTTTGTGATTTTGATAAAACTCACTATCAGTTTGTTTTCTTTTATGGTTAGTGTTTTTTGTATCCTAAGAAATCTTAATTTCTTAAATGAAGTCATTTAAGCCACAAAGCCACAAACATTTTTTCCATGTGTTTTTCTTTCTAGTTTTGGCTTTATATGTAGGTTTATGATTCATTTCAAAATATTTTTGTGTATGGTATAAGATAGGAGTTGAAGTTTATTTTTTTCCAGATGAATATCTGGTTGATCCAGTACTATTTGCCGAAAAGGTTACTCTTTCTCTAAAGTACCCCTTGGCAACTTTGTCAAAAATCAATTACCTTGTATGTGTAGGTCTATTTCTGAACTTTCTATCCTGTTTCTCGATCTGTGTACCTATTCTTATGCCATACTGTCTTGACTGCTGTAGCTTTACAGTAAGCCTTGCAATCACATAGTGCAGTGGATTGAATTATGTCCCCCCAAACTCCCTGAAGCTTGAATCGTGTCCCCCAAGTTTTATGTATTAGAAACTTAACCCCCACTGTGACTGTTAAGAGGGTGGAAAATCTTATTATGGTAATTGAACAGGTGATTGGATTAAAAATGGTGTTCAAGGGCATGGTTCTGAGGGCTTCAAAAGAAAAGGAGAGTCTTTCTTTCTTTTTTTCTCTCTGCTTTCTCTGCTTCCACCATCTCACAATGTGAGATCCGTGGGTAACTGTCACCACCGCTAAATGGACTTTGGACTTTCCAGCCTCAGAAACTTGTAAGCAATAAATTTTTATTTTCTTTATTAATCACCCAGTTTCAGGTATTTTGTTTGAAGCAACAGGAATGGACGAATACACGTAGTAAAAGTCCTCCAACTTTATGGCTTTTCTAAAAAGTAATTTGTTTTAGGTCCTTTGTGTTTCCATATAAATTTTAGAAACAGCCTGTAAGTTTCCATCTAAAAAACTGCTGGGATTCTGACAGAGGCTGAGTTGAATTTATAGATCAATTTGAAGATAATTTACATTTTAACTATATGAATATTCCAATCCATGAACGTGGTGTATCACTCCACTTATTCGAGTCTTACTTAACTCCTCTCAGTGATGTTTTGTAAGTGTTCTCTGTAGAGAGCTTGCATCTCTTTTGTTTAAATTTATTCCTAAGTATTTTATGCATTTTAAGGTTATTATAAATGAAAATATTTAAATTTAATTTTCTTGTTGTTTGTTGCCAGTTTATAGAAATACAATTGATTTTTTACATTGACTTTATATCCTCCTAAAAACTTTTCTTTATAAAGATTTAAGGAGGAGAATAATAAGAGGCAGTAAAAGAGAACTGGCCGATGTAAATAAGAGAAGGATGAAATCAAGAGATACAAGGAATGATTCTATTTGAAGACTTTTAGAGAGAAGATCATGAAAAAAACAGCACCATATCAGTTAACATTGATATGTAACAAACCATCCCAAAGTTTAGTGCCTTCAAACAATACACATACTGTTATTTCACAATTCCATGGGTTGGCTGAGTAGTTCTTCTGCTGTTCCCATTTGGGTTCACTGATATAGCTATATTCAGCTATAGCTTTGTCTCAGAAATATAAAATTATATGTTACATATTTTATTCTATCTGTGAATTAATCCATTTATTGGTAAAAATAATTTTGACCACAAACAAATCTATTGAATAGAACATAAATAATTACTTTCACATAGTCACAATATTAGAAATGACTGGATACTTCCAAAAATATTCACTTGCTATTTAATCTAAAAGATTAATACTTCTCCATCAATTATGGTGAGTCATAAAAAATTAAAAAATAAAAAGAAAGTATAAAGTATTTTATTTACTTTTTAAATAATTTCAAGTTGTCAGAGAATCAAAAACAGGTTCATAGGAGGCAGCAGAAGCAGTATTTGTACATATGAAAATATTCTTCATTTAATCATAGATAAAAGGGAAATAATTTTAAATAAAATGTCATAATGCATTCATACATATGTGTATATGTGTATTCCAAAATTCTTAATATGTAACATAACATGTCCAAACTGATTCTTTTTCTGCACCAAATTTTTTCTTCATTGTTCTCTGTCTTAGTAACCATAACCCCAGATGACTGTTCCAGAAATCTAAGACTCATCCCTTAGGTCACTCTGTTCCTTATCCCAACAACTACTCCATTTCCAAATATGGTCCATTATACCTCCTTTATATTTCTTGGACATTTCAACTTCTCCTCATACACCCTTGTGCAAGCCACCAACCATCTCTCTCTAAGGCAATAGCTTCTTAACCAATTTCCTCACATTCACTCATGCCCACCACACAAATACTTCATACTAGCCAGCCAGGGTGATCTTTTCATAAAAATACAAATCCAGTCATGCCATTTCTGTGATCAAAACAATTTATGGGAGTGTTACTGCCCTTAGGCTAAAGTAAAAATTCATTTTATGATCTAACGTGCCCTGCTCTTGCTTACTTCTGCAGGTTCAATACCACTCTCACCCTCATCTCCCCACAGCCTCAACTCCTTTGCACTGCTATTACTTCTCATTACAGTCTCCACACTAAACTGTCATGTCCTTTCCCTTCAGGGACTTTACTTTTGCCATTCTTTTTGCATGAACTGCTCTTTACTCTTTTGCTAGCCAACTTCATCTTATTATTCATGTCCCAGTTTGAATGTCCCTTCTCCCTGGAGACTTTGCCTTAACCCCAAGAAAAGGTCAGCTCCTTCTCTTTTATATATACATAGCGTACTGCCCTTCTTTGTAAAGCTGGCCTCACCTGTACTTATGTCTTCAATGTCTGTCTTCCCAATGTCTATCTTCCCAATTAAACTGCAATTTCCATTAGGATATAAATTTCATCAATAATATATTCACCCAAGAATATATTATATATATTATTTCCATCTGTAGGAATGATGGCTTCCTTTATGTATTGCATGGAGACCAAGTACAATATCTGTTTTTAATACATGTTAATATGTAGTAATCATAGAAATATTTTGTCCCAGCCTAGCATGGTTTCAACAAACATGTATTACACTTTCAGAATCAGTGTGCCAAGTGAAAAGTCACTTCAGCTTTCTCAGCATGGGAACTTAAGTATTTACTCACTTGGGAGAGAAATGGGCATAATTTAACCAGAATAGCAGGGCATCCGCTCCAGAGAGGTCTTGGGCTGAGGAAAATGGAAACTTAATCTTATTAAAATGACTGGGTCTTGGCTAAGGTGAAAGGGGAATCTTGCCCAATGCTTGACCACACCAATCTGGCTTTAGTCAGGCCCTCACATTTACATGCACCAAAAATCTACATGTTTCTTAACTTAAGAAGGGTAAAGGTAATTCAACTGGACACAAAGCAGTATTATGGTAGAGATAAATAGATAAATAAGGGTTATCCCATTTAAATTTTCATTTGCAAATTTAAGAATTTATTTAACTGAGCAGTTTTACACATCTTCTTAAGACTCTGGTTATTTTATGAAGAGCCCTGTCTTGAGAATGGTGTTTGGGTATCTCAACAATGACTGTGTGGTGAATTGTGAGTGAGATGAGAAGAAATACTTCATGATCTAATACTAAATTCCAAGGTTTATGTGGCAGAATGCATGCATGAGCATTGAGATGTGGCTCTTAAAAATGCTGTGACTTGTTCTGAGAGATAGCAGGGGCCCCAGCTAACAGCAGCTCCAGCTGCAATCCAAATGGTAATATTTTCATATGTAAAGTGCTAAATGATCATTCAGTGATCTTTCAAGCAAACCACAGAGGAAATCCACAAATTACTACAGCAGACTTTGCTTATGTTGATACTTATGCACACAATCAAATAGGCTTTTTTTCCTAAATGTCCCAATTAGAGGCTTTCAAGAAGGAAATACAAAATCCCCTACAACTTACTATGGGGAAAAAAATACAGATAAACAGAAGTCACTTTTATTTATAAACATATGTTTACTGTGCTATAACCCTTCACTAGTAATCAGTTATACAAACAGGTGATTAGTGAGAAAAAAATTGACACAATTCACTTATTTTCTTATCAGTAATGGATACCATCAAGTAGATTATTACTGGAAGTAAATAATACATTTTTCTGATGATACTAAGGGAGCACTAAATAAAATACTATTACATTATATTATTGTATTAGTACATTTCTGTTGCTTATAACAAAATACACGGAACTGGGTATTTTATAAAGAAAATGAAAATTATTGCTTACTGTTTCTGAGGCTGGGCAGTCCAAAGTCCATCTGGTGGTGGTGATAGTGCAAGATGGGTCTTGCATTGCAAGATGGTAGAAGCAGAGAGCGCAGAGAGTGAGAAGACAGACTCTCCTCTTCTTTTTATGCCCTCAGAACCATGCCCCTGACCACCACCCTTAATGCATTCACTACTGCACAGTCTTACAATCCAGTCACCTCTTCAAGGCTCCACCTTTCAATTACCATAATAGGTTTTCCCACCCTCTTATCAGGCACAGTGGGGGCTAAGTTTCTAATACATAAAACTTGGGGAACACAATTTAAGCTTCAATGAGTTTGGGGGAACATAGTTCAATCCACTACAATTACATTATACAAAATCATCTTTTTAAGAAAAGATAAGTTTTTAATGATGGCACCCCAACTTAATTTCTGAGAGTATAGGCCATAACACTTTGTAAGGGAGTGGAGATCTGTCTTAAATATTCAATGTTTATTTCGCATTGGCTAGAAATGGATACTGAAGGTTATGTCTAAAGAGATTTTTAAAGAAGTCTGACATAGTATTAAATATATGCTATTTTGTCATTTTTCTTAGACACTGAGGAAAGCATCTAATAGCTTAATTACTATTAGGATAATTGACTGTTGTTTATTAAATTGACATTGGGTTGGTACGAAGCCCAAGTTATATTTGGGTTACATGTTAGGAACTACCTCTTGAGATTTTGAGCCTAAAGTATAATAATCTCTAGAACTGAACACTTACCCCATGCCCACCAGACTCTTGACAGGTCCCTACACAAATGGCAATAGTTTTTGGAATAGTACCAAAAGCCAATGAAATGTTGTGGAGATGTACTGAAGCAAAATGTCACTTTGAAGGACATGACACTCTAGATGTAGGCTATGATTTATGCAACATTTGTGAGTCTTTCTATTAAAGAAGTTTGAAAAATTCATTTGTGACATTGAGTCCTGAGCTCATTTTTAAATCCATTCTCAGAAGATTTTCAATTTCATGGAATTTTTCTCAATTCTTTGCAATAATTCCTGGGAGAAAGAAGGTCTTAGTAGACATGCTCTCATAAGTTTAATGTCTCTGTTCCCCTTCCAAGAGCCCCATTTCCTCAGAACATGGCTTTCAGTGGGAGACTTGAAGTCAAACAGTTTTTTGATTTACTGATACAGGCTACTTGCTACTATGAATTTGAGAAATTTGCGGGAGGTGCCTCACCGGGAACCCGAGAAATAGAATTTTAGGTGTGGTTAGTGAATGACTTGACACTGTTTTAGTAGACCTTCTTGGAGACAGAAAAATGTTTCCTAGGTCTAATGGGCTCAAAGCCACAAAATACTTTCCTTTCCATAGTGGACTTCCTGAATTTTTTAGAATGAGTGCATGGAAGGATGGAGATTTGCTGGAATTCATATGTCAAGTTCATAACTGTGAATGGGTGAAAGCTCTGCTTTTGTATTCCTAAGGAAAATGATGAAAATGAGTCATTCTCTAGGGAGCAATAGAGTATAATTCAGGCTCAGAACTGCCTGGATCAAGTTCCTGAGGGAAGAATTGATATGAATTATTAAACAGTCTTAGGCTTGAGAAAACATTAAGCAGGCTTCATCTTTATTATAGACCCCACATCCCTCGAATATCCTTGAATTTTTGCAGTAAAGCTAAACAGGACTGAAGTGGACCAAGAGATGAATGTAGCTGCCCTGTAGGAGCATTACAGGTGAATGGAGGCTAAGCTCAGATCTTGAGGAGTAAGGGATAAGGCAAGGTCGACCCACGCTCTTGAAGTGGGATGCTCTAAAGTGAGATTTCTAACACTGGAGCTCCTATCTTGCCAGGGGCTTAGGTTGGGGACTGTGCCCCCTCATTAAACTCTAGTATCATTTTTCATCTACTCAGTAATCTACATTTTATAGTGCTCAGGTTGAAAGTAAAAAATTTCTGGACCACTTCAGATTCCCCAAAACGTTGGTGGCTTGGCTCATATCATATTGCCTTGGTGGCGTTGATGCAGGTCATCTAGTGGCCAACTGCTCATGTAATAGGAAGAATTCTGTGAAACTACCTTCATCCTCATGTAATGGAGATAATGACCCCGGTGGGTAGGGATTAAAATCCTAATGCTAATGTATTGCCTTCCCAATTTTCTAGGAGAAACTTAGACACACAGAGTCATGGTACACTATCCAGAGTCCTGGTAGGAAGCCTGCCTGACCCAGGTGAAGAAGTAGAAGAGCATGTTTGAGTGTGATGGGGTGGAGGGGGGTGTACAGACATCTATGACATTCTTCTCTGGGTAGAGGTGCTCAAAGAACGAATGTGGACAGGCTTATAGAGAAAATAGTATTAAGTTGCAAACATCCAAGGCCTTCTTTACCCTTTTCTTTTCTTCCAAAAATAAAAATTTTTATTGGCTGGATCTCATTTTCTATGCAGAATTTGGGTGATGGGATAATTCCTATCAAAGCAGAGAATGAGCATAAACTCAGACGGCTACCTGCAGCAGGGAAAGTCACTGCAGGCAGCTAGAGTTGTTGGTAAGAAGCTGATCTGAGCAAAATGATAGCTCTGGAAGGAAGAAGACAAGAAACAAGAGGTGGCAGTGAGAGGATCATTTTAAAGGACTGAGCTGAGTTTCGTAAAGAGATGAGGAGTAAGAAAACTATCCAAAGAAAGAATGTTAAGTCATGTGGCTTACATTAACAATACACTGTTTTCAGGCATTTTCTCCCCACAAAGAGACTTAGTAAAAATTCCAAATGCTTTTTATTTACTATTTGAGGATAGGGTGGGGGGTGGGGGCAGAGCACGGACTCAATTATATTTGGATTATAATTATATAGTATGTAGACATGGAATATTATTATCTGTTAGCCTAAATTACTTCTTTTGGCCCTTTCTTCACTTTATATTTTGATAACACACTTTTCTAAGTAGCAATAAATCTGAGAAATATTTTAGAAATGTATTTTTAATTCAACAAAAATATAAAGTTCTAGCTGGGTATTGCCAGGCTTCCTGCCAAGTACAGTAATTGTTACTTGTGGAATTTTCGTAGAATGGCCAAGGCATTTGACTCAATAACTATAACTCTGGAATGAGTAGCTGGGTGGAGGCACTGGTCTGTTGGAAAGTTGGTGGGTTAGTTCAAGCTGTTCTAGCATGCTAGAAGAAGAGATTTATTGATGGATTCACTGAGTGGATCCAAGAAACACAGGGTGTACGTTTTCTTCAAATTACACATTGAATTTTATTAACCTATGCTATTTGTTCCCCTTTTCTCCTAACCAATTGTTTGTCTTTTTTCCCCTATTTTTCTTGCTTTTTTGTTTGTTTTTATACTGTAGTAATAAACCATTTATTAAATTACACTCATCTGAATATGTACGTGCAAAGATCACACTCAAGTCATGTTAAGAAGTGAGTGTGGGGGGTGATGAGTTATTTAAGAATAGACATGTACTGGAGACAACCACAAAGCTATGAGGAACTGAGCCAAATTTAGGGACCAGAGGGCCACAGCATCTCTGCGCAACCAAGCAACACAGCTGGTGCTCAGCCACAATGCCCAGATCCAGACTTCAGCATTTTTTTAATCACTGAATTTGAGTTGAAACTGCATTTCCTTATTGCTCTTTCCAAGACAGCAATGTGGGGAGCCAATTTTGCAGAAATGCAGAATATAAATGTAAGCAATTAAATTGCATATGGGATACTCTAAATGAGTTGATTCACCAGGCTTATTAGAACTTTGCTTTGAGACTTTATGGAGGATGTGCCCCCCCCCCCCCTTGCATGCCTTCCTGAACTGCAGTGGTGGGAAAGCTAAAATCTACACCTCTCAGAGTACCCTGAAGCGAGGGCTCAGGAATTAGTTTCTGCAATCAGATGAAGATGCAGAGAATTTGCACTTAAAGTAAGACAGAGGTTCTTCTTCAGTTTCTGCTGATGTTACTGACAAGCATGACTGCACAGGAATTGGGATTTCTAGCTATAGAAGAGGACCCAGGATCCATTCATTAGCTTTTTGGGTCTAGAGTGTAGCACAGAACCTAGGAAGTGCAGGTGCAGACCCTAGGAGCTAACAGCTATGCCTTCCAGTTCCCTGGGTTGCAGCTAAAGTATACACTACTGGAGCAAAGTTCTAGAGACAGCTTCCAGATTCCCAACTTAAACATGGTCAAGGTAGCAGCTCCCTTGGTAGGCTAATGTTACAGAATCTTTCTGTAATTATTTTTGGAGGCCAGGCTAGATTCCAATTCTCCATCTCTTTCAATGATTTTATAAGGACCTAATTTAAATTTTTTTCTGCTTAAAATAGACTGTTTTCTGTTATCTGTAACTGAATCCTGATTGATAACAAAGTTTGAGGCAGTAGGTTAGGTATTTAACCTACTTGGGTTTGAAGGAAGTGAGGATCTACTTACCATTAATTGATGGTATAATAGTAATCTTTGACAGCTGGTGATGAAGCAATTAAGTTCTCATCTGTACTCACCTGGAATGAAGTGCCTATAGAAAACAAGACTTTGATGGATTGAGTGATAAGGGTCATGGCATACTATGAGGACATGATGAATAAACTGGCTGCTGCAAACTGCACTGAAGAGATTTTTAAAAGAAATGAGAAATTCAGGGCTTTAAATTACCCACTCAATGTGGTTAGAGAACCAGGGAATTTTTAGCCTTAAAAGGATCTTCTTTCTTGTGGCTGCTGGGCTGATGTAGCCAAAAATCAATCACAGATTCTGACCCTATGTCTTGTTAAATTACAACATAAGTTGAATTTGAAGACTTGCCAAATTTCTAATATGGAAATGCATTGCTTGGGAAAGAATAAGACTCTGAGAATTGGAGAAGTGATCCTTGAGAGAATTTGGAAAATTTTGCTTACCCCCAAATTAAACCCACTGACATTCTCATGCCAGCAGATGTAGCCCCTTCTATCCCACATGATAGGATTGGTCTTTCCTTGCTTTAGAAACCTGTAGTGACCTTTGCTGATGTAGTTATCTTACCTGGGATGCTAATTTGCCTCATGTTCCATCCTACCTACCCCATTTCCTCCAGACCCACAAGTACAATCTGATCCCAGTGGCCAGAAAGACCTAATTTCAGACGAGATCGGGCGCGTTCAGGGTGGTATGGCCGTAGACCAGAAAGACCTAATTTCAAAGCCGCACCAGGAAAGAAAATGCATTGCACTTCAAAGCACTGAAAATTTTGCTAAAATAAGTAAAGAAATGTGCTGAAGCTCACAGAATATGTAGATCTTACCGTGTATTTAATTGCACAAAAGCAGCTGGCTTGTTAGAAAAATGGAATGGTTTATTAAAGGCAGCACTTATGGTGTTAGCTGGAAGTCAGCTTCCTATGAGTCGGGTCCACATAGGAGACAAAATCTGCTCTCAATCAGCATGGATGGGTCTGGGCAGGAAGAGGTGCAATTGGGAGTGATGCTGTTCATGACATGTTGAAGATAATCATACAAAATTATTGCTTTCTATCCCCCTAAGGCCAGAGGATGGAAAGCTCTGGTTCCATGTCAACCTCCAATATAAGCATCAGGTCTGCTCAAAACAAATGCCTTAGAAATTGGGAATATGGTAATTCTCAAAAAGATCATATGAATTTAACTGTCAGAAGAAGGGAAAGGAATACTGGGTGACACAAACAAAAACTGTCATGCCATCTAGGAAGCCTTGCCCCAAGTATCCCAAATATCATCATAATGTGTAAAAATCTACCCCATTAAACCATTACTGTTGTTTAAGATTTGACCTTTGAAGAATAGCCAACATCTTCTACCTAGGGCATTATCCTCAGGGTAAAGATGAGAGGTTAAGTGATCTGTCTGGAGTAGTAGAAATGAGACCTGACACAGAGCTATTTGACTGCAAAGCCTCTGTTCTTAAAAACAAAAAAGTAAGTAAAGCATGCACATGGCATAAAATTCAAAGGGTACAATCAAGGGATAGTGAATAATAAATTTCCCTTTCACCCCTGCTTCTCAGATACCAGTTAACACTTGGGTGTGTTACCAATTTCTTGTGTTTCCCTCTGTGTGTATACACATACATACATATGCAAGTATATGTAACTATCCTAAAACACAAAAAGATAGTACTATAACATTGTATTTTATGCTTATTTTTTCTTTTTCCTATATTCATCTACTCGTCTTGGCGATCATTACATATTAATACAGTCATGTGCTACATAACAACAATTCAGTCAAGGACAGACCGCATAGGAAACAGTGGTCCTATAAGATTAATATGGAGCTGAAAATGTTCTATTGCCTAGTGACAATGTCCATCCTAACATCATAGCACAATACATTACTCACTTGTTCGTGTGATGCTGGTGTAAACAAACCTAGTGCTCTGCCAGTCATGTAAAAGTACAGTACAGCCTGGGTGTGCAGTAGGCTATACCATCTAGGCTTATGTAAGTATAGCAATGAAATCGATGAAATTGTAATGACACATTTCTCAGAACATACAAGGGCACTTCAAAAAGTGTGTGGAGAAACAGAATTAAGATAATACAAATCCTTTCATGAACTTTTTGAAGTACCCTTATATTTCTGTCATCATTCAGTGATGCATGACTATGCAAGCAGAATGGTCTTGTTGGTGTGCTAATATCTACAGTGTTCATTGTGTGTATAGAGCTTTATTTGTATAACTAGCCTTACTTATATATCCTGAAGTTCTTTCCAATCTTTTGCTATTATAAGCACTGCTGCAATGAGTATCCTTTTATTTTTAACTTTGAGATCATACTCATATATGCAGAATATATTCCTAGAAATAGAATTATTTAATAAAAGGAAATGTGAATTTTTAAATTTGCTAGTCACAGCCAAATAACCTTGCAAAAAGGTTATTTAGTTTGTGCTCACATCGACAGCATATAAAAACACCTAGTCTCTGTGTCCTCCTCAACTCAGGGTGTTGTCAACGTTTTGATCTTTATCAACTTAAAGATAAATAGGAAGGGATATTTTGTTATATTTGTAATTTGTATTTATTTTATCATCAGTGATTTTGAGCATCTTTTCTTAAGTATAAAAGTATTTTATATTTCCAGTTGGATATTCACAACGTTTATCTACTGGATTGTTAGCCCTTTCAATTTGATTTATGGTAGTTAACTGTATATTAACGGAATAAGCTTTTTTGATTGTCTTGTGTGTTGAAGTTTGTTCTCATTTATTTATAGTGCTTTTATTCTAGATAGAAATTAAATTTTATTTAACTTTTATGTGAGTGACTTAATTTTTAATTTTTTATTGATTCTCGGCTTTTCTGACAGGCTTAAGAAAGCATTATTTTGAGAGTGCAAAAATATTCTCCCAGTGTAAACTAGTACAGCCATTAGAAAACAGTATGAGGGTTTCTCAAAAAATTAAAAATAGAACTACCATTTGATCCAGAAATCCCACTGCTGGCTGATGAAGTCAGCATGTCAGCATGTCAAAGAGCTATCTGCACTCCCATGTTTGTTGCAGCATAATTTACAATAGCCAAGATATGGAATCAACCTAAGTGTCCAACAATGGATGAATGGATTAAAAATACGTGGTATGTATATACAATGGAATGCTATCCAGCCATGAAAAAGAATGAAATCCTTTCATTTGTGGCAGCATGGATGGACTTGGAGGACATTATGTTAAGTGAAGTAAGCCAGACACTGAAAGACAAATACTGCATGAACTTACTCATATGTGGAATCTAAGAGAAAAAAAAAAAAATAGTTGATATTATGGAGGCAGAGATTAGAATAGTGGTTACCAGAGACTAGGGAGGGAAAACAGGAAGAGGTTGACCAGTGGTAGAAAGTTACAATTAGATTGGAGGAATAAGTAGTGTTCTGTTGCAACAATAGGATGACTATGGTTAACAGTTACGTTTTGTATCCTGCATAGTAGCTACAGGAGAGACTTTTGAATGTTTTCACCACAAAGAATTGGTAAATGCATAAAGAGACTGATACATTAACTACTCTGACCTGATTATTATACAACATGTATGTGTATTAAAATATCAGATTGTACCCCATATGTATGTACAATTACAATGTGTAAGTCAAATTTTTAAGAAGTTTATTTAAAATAATTCTCCCATAATTTCTTTTCAGTAGGTTTCGGGTTTCCACTGTTGTGTTAAAAAATATGGCATTCTTTTTAGTGTGAAGAGTGAGATTAGGATATCCCTTTATTTTCCTTTCCAGTTGACAAAACCCACAATTGTAACAAGCATGCAATATTGCCTTCTTGAAAAGATCCTCAGAGATGCCATCTTACCAGCTCTATGTGCCAAGTGCCCCTCAGAGTCCAGAAATTCATCAGTGCCTTTCCAGCTACTCCCTCACAGTTGGGATTTTTTTATTGTTATTTTTGTAGTTTGTAATGGGAAACAGTGATGCTTGCACACCATGCAGAGACAGGGAGATCACCAAGATAAACTTATATTTTTATCATGTCTCATGGCACTCAGTGTAATGGGGTGTAAGGCTAGTCGTGTCTGCAATGGTGCTGCTTCTCTGTAATGTCATGTGTAATAATATGCGGTTACCACACAATTATATTAGTGACAGCATTGTTTTAATATGATTCAGCTGGGGAACAATAAAAAGTACATTTTGTATTTTTTTAAGGGAAGCTAAACATAATAGTTATTCTTTTAACTGCCTTTATTTTTTGGTTCAAAAATAATGAACTTTAAAATAGTTGTTTAAAAATATATTTTTTAAACTTAGTAAATATATTGCTATTCTTTTCATTCTTAAAATCTGTGTCTTGTCAAGTGAATAAAAAAATGGGATTTTCATGACACCAATTTTTCTAAACAATCAGAATCATCAAATTTATCAATATTTATAAGATAGATAAATATAGCTTAGAAATGCTTCCTGCAGGTAAAAGTGTTAGTGGTTTACATGTGATCGCTATAGCCCATGCTACTGCAAGCGTCTCTGACCATGTGAAGACCATGAATAGCTGATCATTGTGAAAACAAAAGTAGAGATTTTTAAAAATTAAATAGAAAACAGTACGAGGAGGTTAAACTCAATGTTGACTGAGAAGTTAATTTTGCCAAGCACTCTACTAAGTGCTATACATCCAGTACCTCATATAATACTCATACCAACTCACAGAGGTAGAAACGATTACTATTCTTGTTTTACTTATGAGAATCTCAGCCTCAGGTTGCTGAAGTGATTTCCAGTGTTACCTCTGCCAGGAAGTGCAGAGTTAGAGGCTGGGGCATCTCTTCCAAGAGAACTAATTAAAAGGGTGAAGGCTGGGGTCTCAGAGGTCAGAGGCCCCAGAGCTGAGCAGGCTGTAATGGAAGGAGGAGGAGAGGACAAGGGGAGCCCTGTTGCTGGAGCAGGAGCCTGGGCTGGGCCATCCTCAAGCACATCTCCCCACACCCAGCTATCTCTCTTTCTCCCACTCCTGGGGCAACCTCAAGGCAGAAGGCAGTGCTAAAGTGGGGTACGGTGGGACAAATGTGGTGGGTTCTTTCTCTCTAGGCATTGAGGTAGCTCATTGGAAGAGACCAAGTGGACCGACTGGTCAGAGGGCATGCCAGACCCCACCATTCCCACCAGCTAAGTAGCCCTTGCACCACATCCCAACCAGAAGACCAGGACTTCATCCAGGTCCATGAGGAGGTGGGAGACAGAGAGCAAATGCCTAGCACTCTGATCACACAGCGGCCCCCTACATGGACTCCTTCAGACACATGATCAGGCTGGGGACACACTGCTATCAGCCAGGGAAAAGAGACAGAGCCAGAGGCAGGGATTACTCTGAGATGACTTGGAGCTCCTCAAATTCCATCTTCCACCTAGTCATCATCAGGGCATTTTCCCCAAGGTTCATCTGGTCTTGAACACTCCTGCCAAGGAAGTGCTTGGGCAGCCAAAGGCCACGTGGAAGACCTGTCTGTTGTTTTTATGCTGACAGCTCTCAGGAAGTTGGCGACTGTCCAAAAGAATTTTATGCACTTCTGAGATTTTAGGTACCTAATCTTTTAAAAATAAGTTCTAGAGTTTCTAAGGTCTGTTATGTCACCTAGTTTGAACTTGATAATGTACATGAAAGCAGTTTTAAAAACTGTGTGGAACTCTGGGTATAGCACATGGACAGATTTTTAGAGAGAATCTACGTAAACTCCTCAAATCTCCCTTAGGTAATTGGATATTGCTGTCTCAAGACCTTGATGATTAGTTCTTTAGGTATTGTATTTAACAAAATTTTTACTTAAAAAATGAAATATGTAAGTAAATAGAAAAAAATGCCCTCATGTTTTATTAATAACAAGATCTCTCAGAAAATGTATGTTGTGCTGTGTAGTCAGCCTAGTATCTGAAGTGTACTTTCTACAGTTAGAATTCAGAATATTTTCTGGATTCTTAACTAAAAAATTAAAATTTGCTTAATAACCCCTTTCTGCCCCAAATAAAATAGAACAGTGGGAAAGCAGTTATTGTGCCTATTAAAAGAAAATTGCATTTGTGCTTCAATTTGGTAAAATAATTTATGCAATTAATTAATGAGGTCTGGTGGAGACAGCAAAGGTTTAGGAACCAGACATAGCTGGTGCTAATTTGGCTTTTGCTACTAATTGTTCTGTATTTAGCGAAAGTCTCTTAACTTTTCAAGTCCCTTCAGTCTTTTCTTCTGTAAAATGGGGATGATAAAAATTGTCTTGGGGGCCGAGCCCGTGGCACACTCAGGAGAGTGCAGTGCTGGGAGCACGGCGATGCTCCTGCCACGGGTTCGGATCCTATATAGGAATGGCCGGTGTGCTCACTGGCTGAGAACCGGTCACGAAAAAGACAAAAAAAAAAATTGTCTTGGAATAGTTAAGAGGATAATGGCACATAGCAGTCACTCAGTAATGGTACTAGTTATTATTATTAATGACATGGAAAGTGAATTGTCGGCCAAGAGCAAAATGTACTTCTTTTCAATGGGAAGTAATTAGGTTCCTGTACTAATGCTAGTTATAGTTACTATAATGTAAATTAAATTCTAATCTGTTTGTATTTTAGGGATTTCTTTATATCTAATAGGACAGGAATAGTGTGGAATTTGTAGGTGACTTTACAGTATAAAATCAATGCCTCATGAGTGGAAATATTACCCCCAAAGTTGAAAACATTGGGCACCCTCCAAGCAAGTCTCTTAGCCACTCTCTGCCAGTTTTATTATTTCTAAATTACTGGAGATGGGAAGCTACTGTGAGGCTAAAATTAAAAGACATGATGATTTTATTTTCAAAAAATCAATTTATCAAGACTTTTTTCCCATGGCTACAAAAAGTATTTAAAAATGAAACAAAATAAAGTAGTAAAAAATTTTGGTATGTATTTTTCCCTTGGATAATGATGAGGCACTCATTCAAATCCTCTTGGAAAAGATTATTTTGTGCTCTGGTCAAGGTGGCCTACTTCCTTTTTGTGTTGAAGAGCTTTGAAATTAGAACGTATTTGTATTTTCCCAGGGAGTATCCACTTTAGGAAGAAAGAAAATTATATGCCTGAAGAACGTGGTCGGCCAATTTATTGTTGTTATGTCTGTGCTAGGCCTAAAAAGAAATACATAGATTTGAGTTTCATGTTTTTCTGGGAAATATAGTGCTCCATTTTGTTTTATGACAGAATAATATACTTTCTCCTGTTTTGGAGTATTTAAAAGTGAATTTTCTGAGTGTGGCTTAAAATCTGAAGCCAACCACGTACATGTGTAAGAAATGCAGGAAAGAGAAAGAATCAAATTTTTTTTACAAGAAAGTGTCAATAAATACATGAGTTTTTCCTCTTCTAAAAGATTGTTTAAACACATTTTAATTCTTCTAAAGTGTTAATTTTTGGAAATTGGCTACAAAAATAAATTCTTCCCTCTGTAATTATTTCATATTTCTATGGATGTGTTCCTGTGTCCTAATGGGAAAATCAGTATCTTGGCCACCTGGGATAATATATTATAAGGGACTGTTGTGAAGAAAAATGTGTGATTGTAGTTATCCTTAGATCAAAAAGAGTTTGCAGTGGACACATAAAATAAATTGATTTGTAAAGTGCTGACGGTAGAGTCAAAGAGGAATCCTTAAATAAAAGCTGGTGTCAGCTGAATCATTTCATTCATTTGTGCCAGGTGCCCTCTTCTGGGCATTGTGAGTAATGTTTAGTAGTTTACTCTTTCTAGATTCTACTTTACCATGAAACATGTTCACTTCCTGGTCTGCTCAAATCCGAGGCTGCCTTCCTGTTTTGAAACATGGCAAAGTGCCACTGTACGTATACTCCACAGTGGGCTTCATATAGGAGGAAGAAATCTGAAGATAAGTGGCTTTGAACTTTGCAAGAGTTGGACACATTTTCCTCCTTCATCCTGGCAATTTTAATCATCAAGCAATGTTTGATTCACCTTGTGTGCTGGGGGTAATACTTTTGTTTGTTAACTGGTATACTCTTCTCTTTTAATTTATGACTTTGCTATCAGTCCAAGGGAGTCCTGCATGTGGCCTGTATGTACATGACAAGAGTGATGTGTAAAAGAGGAAGGCAGCCTCAAATCTGAGCAGGCCAGGGAGTGAACATCTGCCTCCTTCTCCCATCCTCACACCACAGCAGCATCCCTGGAAGCCCCAGGAGCATCGAACCCTAAGAAAGGGGGTGCCCCATGTGACTGAGTAATCAAACCTGAAATAGCTGTGACATCACTGAATTTTCCTCATTTTACCTTAGGTTTTTGGTATCAGATAGAATGGGAGTCCCAGAACCAGAAATTTACTACCGGTTTATTACTGAAAACTTATATCTTGATATACCTGTTTCAGAACTGTGATTTTGCATTAGGGACTCTCATGCCTAATGCCTTTGACAGGAAAACACAGTTGCAGATCACAGGGCCTAGCACATCAGAATTGGGAGTGACAGTAGATGTCCTTTAGCCCGGGTCTATGATATACTTGAACTTTCAATCTCTTCTGAGAGATGGAACAAAGAACAGGCTTTCCTACTGTTTGTTATAAAAGTAGTGGCTCCCTATGTTCAGTGTTCTTTAGCTGTGATGCAAACTCACTGTGTGTATCAAATCCATCTAAACATATGGAGCATGCTGGTGGGACCTAGGGACAGGGACAACTAACGTGAATATGCTGATGCTCATGCTGCTTGCTATGCCCCGGTAACAATGTCCTGTGTTTCTGCTTCAGGAGTCTAGGTCTTCAGCCAGCATTTGTGAAACAGTAACAGGCCAACTTGTTCATTTGTAATTAGGGTGAAATCGAATGTCAGACCTGCTAATAGCCTCCCACCAAGTTGTAAGCATTTTTCACTGTACCATTCTATAATTAATATTTTTCCCATCTCTGTATGTTAGATACAGGGTCAATTCCAAACTCTAATTAATTTATCTTATTGATCTATCTTACTTTGATGATGGGCTATTTATAGAAATCAATAAATTTTTAAATACTCAGATTATAAAAAATATTCTAATATAAATAGAATGTTTCTTATCAGAAAGTAAAATTCGGGAATATTTTAATAAGTGATGCCATACGCCTTTATCCTCCAAACAAGAAAATAGCTAAAATCCAGTACAGATTTTATAATTGTCTGTTTCCCTCAGTAAGATTTTAAAGAGAGTGAATACACACACACACACACACACACACACACACACACACACACACACACACACATACTCACTCAATACAGATAACCCTAGTGCCTACTACAAAGTTCCTGGTACATAGGCGGTGCTTAATTAATATTTGTTAAATGAATTAATGAACAGAAACACTGTCAATTTTTTTATTCTAAAATATTTTTAACATTTACTTGTACATATTTGTGGGGTACAGCATGTTGTTTCAACACATGCATATGCTGCACAGTGATTCACTTAGGGTAGATAGCATAGTTTAGTACCCATTAGTCCACCACTTTTCTTCCTCTTCCCCCGCCCCCACTTCTGGTAAGCATTATTCTACTCTCTACTTCTATGAGAACAACTTTTTTTTTTTTTTTAGATTCTACATATGAGTGATATCATGTGGTATTTGTCTTTATGTGCCTGACTTACTTCACTTAACATAATGGTTTCCAGTGTCATCCATGTTTCAGCAAATGATAGGATATCACTTTTTTACATATACATAGCTGAGTAGTGTTCCATTACATATACACACCAGAGTTCTTTCTATCCATCCATTCACTGATGGACATTTATATTGATTCCATCTCTTCGCTATTGCGAATAGCGCTTCAATGAACATGGAAGTGCAGGTGTCTTTTTGATATATTGATTTTGTTTCCTTTGGGTATATACCCAGTGGTGGGATAGCTGGGTTGCAAGATAGATCTATTTTTAGTGCTCTGAGGAACCTCCATACTGTTTTCTACAGTGGCTGTACCAATTTGCACTCCCACCAACAATGTAGGAGAGTTCCTTTCTCTCCGCATCCTTTCCAGCATTTGTTATATTTTGTCTTGATAATGGCCATTCTAACTGGGGTAAGGTGACATTTCGTTGTGGTTTTAATTTGCATTTCTCTGATAATTAGTGATATTGATCATTTTTTCATGTGCTTGTTGGTCATTTGTATGTCTTCTTTTGAGAAATGTCAGTTCAGGTCCTTTGTCATTTTTAAATAAGGTTCTTTGTTTTTTTTGCTGTTGTTTAAGCTCCCTATATATTCTAGATATTAGCTCCTTGTCTGATGTGTAGTTAGCAAACACTTTCTCCCATTCTGGGTTTTCTCTTCACTTTGTTGATAGTGTCCCTTGCTGTGCAGAAGCTTTTTAGTCTGATGTAGTGCCTCTATGTATTTTTGCTTTAGTTGCCTGTGCCTTTGTAGTCACTCTCAGAAAAGCGTTGTCCACTCCCATTTTGTGTAGACTTTACTCTATGTTTTCTTCTAGTTGTTTCATAGTTTCCAGTCTTAAATTTAGCTTTTTGATCATTTGAGTTGATTTTTGTGTATGGTGAGAGGTAGGGTCTAGCTCAATCTTCTGCATGTGGATATCAAGTTTTCCCAGCACTATTTGTTGAAGAGACTGTCCTTTCCCCATTGCATATTTTTGGCACCTTTGTCAAAAATCAGTTGACTGTAAATATGAGGGTTTATTTTAGGGCTCTTTATTCTATTCCATTAATCAGTTTGTCTGTTTTTATACCAGTACCATGCTGTTTTGGTTACTATAGCTTTATTGTGTATTTTAAAGTCAGTTGTAGTGTGATACCTCCAACTTTGTTCTTTTTGTTCAAGATTGTTTTAGCTATATGGCATCTTTTGTGGTTCCATACAAATTTTAAGATTGTTTTTTCTATTTCTGTGAAGAACATCATTAGTATATTGATAGGGATTGCATTGAATGTGTAGATTGCTTTGGGTAATATGGACATTCTGATGATGTTAATTCTTCTGACCCATGGAAATGGGATCATCTTTCCATTTATTTGTGTCCTGTTTAATTTTTTTCACCAGTGTTTTATAGTTTTATTTGTACAGGTCTTTTACCTCCTTGGTTAAATTTACTGCTAAGAATACTACTCAGCCATAAAAAAAAGAATGAAATTCTTTCATTCGCAGCAACATGGATGAGCTTGGAGAAAATTATGTTAAGTGAAATAGCCTGGGCACAGAAAGAGAAATATTGCGTGTCCTCACTCACAAGTGGGAGACAGGAAAGGAAGGAAGGATCACAATAATACATTAAAATTACAGAAGGAGAGAAAAGATCTATGGTTACTAGAGGTGGGAAAGCGGGAGGAAGAGGGGTGTGAGAAAGAAATTGGGAAATGGGCAAAAAGAATAATTAGAATTTGTAAAGATGAACATGCTAAAATACTGATTTGATCATCAACTCTGTGCCCCATAAATATGTATAAGCAATTATGTTTCAATTAAAAAATAAATAAAAATAAATTTAAAAAGCAAAAACAAAACATAAATAAATAAATTTACTCCTTAGTATTTCAGTTTTTTGGTAGCTATCGTGAATGAAATTACCTTCTTGATTTCTTCTTCAGCTATTTCTTTGTTGGTGTATAGGAAGGCTATTGACTTTTCTGTGTTTATTTTGTATTCTTCCCTTTTACTGAACTCATCTATTGGTTCTAGTAATTTTTTGGTAGAGTCTTTAGGGTTTTCTATGTATAAGATCATGTCATCTGCAAATAGGGATAGCTTGACTTCCTCCTTTCCTATTTGAATAGCCTTTATTTCTTTCTTTTTCCTTATCACTCCAGCTAGAACTTCTAGTACTATGCTGAATAAGAATGTTGAATAATGTGGGGCAAGTGGGTATCATTGTCATGTTCCAGGTCTTAGAGGAAAAGCATCCAATTTTTGTTCATTCAGTATGATATTAGCTGTGTGTTGGTCATATATAGCCCTTATTATTCTAAACTATTTTAATCCTGCAATGATGAGCCCAAGGTAATTTCTCCAGTTCTCATGAACATGATTACCCTGAGTAAATGACAAGTCATGGCTATAAAGGTTATGGGGAAAGGGCTCATTATTTTTATTGATTTTATTTTTAATTGGATACGTATTGTCCCAGTGATCTTTTATTTTAGGTTTCAAAAAGTAAATTAGAAACATAATTATGCCTAAAGTAAAATAGAGAAAATAAAGAGAAAAAAAACTTTACATTATGGAAAATTTTAATAATATATGAAAGTAAAGAGAATAGTATAATGAACTCCCACGTACCCACCACCAGCTTCAAAAATTATCAGACATGGCCAATTCCATTTCATCTATACTCTCTTCTCCTCTGCCCCTCCACTAGATTTTTGAAACAAATCCATGATGGCATATTAATTTATCTATAAACACTTCAGTAATAAACATATTTTAATGAAAAAAAATTAAAATTTACAGAAAGGCTAGGTGATTGTCATGAACTTAATATTTCTAGTCAAATAGAACATGACCAGAAATGGCATTTTATACTAAGAAGTACTTTAACGTCTTGGTTTGGTGAGCTTTAATGTTAGCTTGAGCAGAGAGAGATTTTAAAACCCCTCCTCCACTCCCATTTTTTTTTTTTTGCTTTGAATTTGTATCACTGAAGTTAGAGTGCATTGATGATTTAACTAGATCCAGGCTATTAATGAAAATGTAAAACCATTTCAACTTTAAGTAATTCTTTCTATTAGAAGTAAGAATGTATTCTAGTTACCACCACTTTCATGAGGGAATTGACTTCTAGTGATGGACAGTCTAAAAAGAATTATTTTTCTGTACTAAAATAGTCATATTGATTTTTTTTTACAACTCCTGTTGTTTTGATTTGGCAGCAGAAACAGTTTTTGTGAGTTATGTTAGTGTGTGTGATGTTTGTATACACACACACAGAAAATACCTTAGAATTGTGAGAAAATATTGTAGTTTGTCAGCTTATAGTCAGTCAGTACACATAGGTATAGCTGTACTTGCTAAAATATTAAGATGTGTGGATAAATAGCTGCTGTTCTAAGCCTCCTGGCTGTGTTCCTGTTGCCTAGACCACCTGGGCTTCTCCATGATCTGCCAACTAAAATGTTAAAATTTAGCATAGCGGAATGCCTGGATGGCCCATTTCTAGCATTAAGCAATATCCAACCTGATTAATAAGAGCCTGTATTAGTCAAGTTCTCCAGACAAACAGAACCAATAGGGTATACAAGCGTACTTCAACAAGTTCCTGGAAAGATTTGTATTAACTTTAAATTCTATTTTTCCACAAATTTTGAAAGTACTTGGCGGGGGGCGGGGGAGCAAGGGAGAGATCATAAGGAATTAACACATGTGATTATGGAGGCTGCGAAGTCCCACAATCTGTCCTCTGCAAGCTAGTGACCAAGGAGAGCTATTTGTGTAACTAAGTCCAAAGACATGAAAACCAGGAGAACTGATGGCATAAGTTCCAGTCCAAGTGCAGAAGAAAAAGACTGATGTCCCAGTTCAAAAGTAGACTGAGTGAGTGAATTCTCTCTTACATAGTTTGTTATATTCAGGCCTCCAAAAGATTGATGAGGCCCAGGCACTCTGGGGAGGGCAATTTTCTTTACTCAGTCTGATCCAAATGCTCATCTTATCTGGTAACACCCTCACAAACACACCCCAAAATAATGTTTAACCAAATATCTGGGCACCCATGGCCCAGTTAAGTTGACACATAAAATTAATAATCACAATGCTTCTACTTTACTGATTGTGAAACATTTTGAAAAATTGCTCAAGTTTTAAAGATAATGCAGGACTGATCCAGGGAGTAGATAAATAATGGCACAAAACAGTGGCAAGAAAATAAGGAATAGTCCCAGAAAAACAGGGTAGAGCTAACTAGAAAGCCAGGCTAAGAGCTCTTTCTGTGCAAAAAAGAAACAGAATTTACTCTGTATCTAAAGCTAGAAGACCAAGTGGGAAACAAATAGATTATAAAGACAATAATCACAAATCATCATGAAGATTGCCTATACTAAAAACTACAAAGCAAGTATGTAAAAACTGAGTTGACTTTGTTGGTTAAAAAAATGCTGCTGGTAGGCATTGTAAAAAATTGCTTGTGCAATTCAGCATGGATTTGTTGGGAATGGTTTTGTGAGAGAACTATATTAACTTATGACCAATTCATCCACTTGCCATACTAACTAATATTTTCCATTTCAGTCAGGCACTTACTGGTGCCTACAGCTTGCTGAATGTTCATGGTCGGCAGCTTTTCTCTAGACTGCTAAGCTCCTACTGGTTGAGGTATCTGTTGACTAATACAGTAGTCAGTTGTGTTTGTGCCCAAACCAGTTTATGCCAGTTGCATTTATAGCTTCAAGTGCACAAGATAAATAAATGTTACATAAATCAATGAAATATGAGTGAAAAAATCAAAAGAGGTGTTTCTGTGAAAGTTAAGTTGAAAACTTTTCAAAAACTAGGTAGAGAGGAGTCACTAAAAAATGCTGCTGAATTACATTTGGACAATTAGTGTAAAAAAAAATTGGGAGAAGGAGAATCATCTTGCTCTAGAAGGATTTTACACCCAGGATTGCTTCACAAGTATCTTCAAGATCTCAATCCTCCTTAAAGAAATAAAACTTAAGAATTACAGATAATGCATAATGAAGTAGTTTATTGAAAAAAAGGAGCATGTATTAAATCATTTGACCTATTGGTTTTAAACCGAAAGATTGTTGAATAAATGCACATTCATTTGTATAATGGCACATAAGTGTATATTTTAAAGTTAAAATAAAAAGTGAGAGGTATGTATAATTTTTATTAATAAGTGCTTTAGTTAATATTTTTATTAATGACCAGCTATCAATCTAGATTGCATCAAGATTTCTACTGTATGTGGTTATTAGAAACAACTAGAAGTTAAATGTTAACTACTATTTCTGTGATTTTTCTAAGTATTCTATATAGAACTATTCATAAGACTAACAAAATGGAATAAGGTACTAATATAAGCCTTCCTTGTGTCTCCTTCTCATGCACACTATCTATGTTTGAAGAGGAGTCAGAGCAAGGGTTTAATTTTCTTGCCTATGTGAAAGAGAGAGTGAGAAGAAGGTGAACTGGACCAGCAAAGCATCATTATCTGCATTTATTTGTTCTAGGAGCTTCTTGTTCTAACAAAGCAGCAGGATCACTTGCTCATCAGAGTGGGGAGCAGCCATGGTATTCTACACTGTGACTCAGGGAGACTGGAGGAATTTGCATGACCCGAGAGGCCAGGCTGGCCCTGGAGATTTCTGCCTGAGATGACTGCTAACCCAAAGGCATGTGCAGTGCAGTGCAGAAGGGGTTGTAAAGTATGTATCTTGATTCAAATCTGCAACAAAATGTAATTCCTGTATTCCCTAAAACTGGTCTCATCTTGCCTTGGAAACCTATCTCTGCTCATGGAGGAAAAAAATAATTTCACTTGCCAATTAAAGGTAACTTACATTCTTAAAGTTCAAATTTCTTACCAGGATTAATTTTCACTTTCAAGATTTTTACTCCCTTTCTTTCCTGGCCAACTGGCAAAGCTAATGCATCCAATGGCACTTGTGGAGCGCAGTCTCTTCCTCATGCCACCCTTTGTTTTAGCCAGCCATTGCTGAGATGCCCTTATCTTGCCTTCATACTGGGAGGGTGCTGGTGTCTGCTGAGTGGTGGCTGGTCTTGTCTGGATTGGTGCTGTGACATGTGCTGGAATTCAAAGGTCTTTGACTATGGGCTTCATCATTGCTTTATGTACAATGACCCTTACTCCACGGGCCTCCTTGGTCTGCTGGTCCTGTACCTAGGTGCCCCGCTGGGAAGCCCCAGAACCTTTGCCTGCCTTCTCCACACCTCACTATAGGGTGCTGGCTTCTGCAAAACAGCTCAAGGCCCCTCCCTCAGTGATTACTCTTCTGCTCATAGGAGCCAAACTGGGCATGGGGCTTTGCTAAGGGGTGTAGCCTTCCTGACTTGTTCTGTGAATATAGTTCACTCACTCCCGTACTCTTGAATTATCCCTGTTTTATATCTGCCCTCTTCTCACCCCAAGGACTTTGACCGTGAGAGAGGAGCTAGGATACTTGCATATGACCTCTTGACCAACTCTCTCCCTCTATTGGCTCTGCTCCACAGCAATTGAAAAAACTCTTTCTTTCTTTCTGTTGGATAGTCTTCTCTTACACTCTATTTTCATCCTCTGCTTACTGTGGCTTATAATAAATATTTATGTTCAGATCCCATGTTTTGTTCTTGATATGTGAAGAGAAGTCTAGAATTTATTTTTTTAAAAACTTTCTGTTTCAACAATACTAATATTTTACAGCAGATTCAAAAAAGTCTGCTTTTAGACTCAAATCTGAGTAATGGCATTTTTGATGTGGGGACTGTCTAACTACTACTTCCCTGGGACTATGAAACTTTGGGTCTAGCTTTAATTGCTGAAGGGAAATAAGAGTGTATTAGTCTGTTTCTGTTGCTTCTAACAAAATACTCGAAACTAGGTGATTTATACAGAAAACAAAATTTAGTGCTTGCAGTTTCTGAGGCTAGGAAGTCCAAAGTCCAAGGAACACATCTGATGAGAGCCTTGGTGGTAGTGACAGTGATGGCAGAGTATCACATTGTGAAATGGCAGAGCAGAGAGAGAAAAAGAGAGAGCCTCATCTCCTCATTCAATCTCTGGCACTCAGAACCACGCCCCTGACCATGATTATTAATCCATACATGAGGCATGGTCCAACAATCTAATCACCTCTTCAAGGCCCCACCTTTCAATTACCCTAATAGGATTTCCCACCCTCTTATCACTGTCACAGTGAGGGTCAAGTTTTGGGGGGACACTCAATCCAAAGCAAGGGGGAAGGGAAAACTGAATTACTATGAGGGAAAACACATCAAGTACTAAAATTCCCAATAGACACATCCTTCCCAGGTGAAGTACAACCCACTGCCTTCTTCAAGTCCTGTTGTTTCTATCTGGCTATATACCTGCCCAAAGTCATGTCTTGTTCTGATCCAAGGAGTAGCATTAAGGGTCTCTTGGAAACTGGCTCCCCAGGTAAGCTAAAGAGGGACTGAAAAAGTGAGAATTAAAAGCAGCAAAAGGTAGGATTTATCAAACATTTAACACAGCTGGTGGATTTTCAAAGTGATTCTGCTCACATAAGCCCTCTTGCTCTAAGACCAGGACAACAGAGGAATATGCCCTTGATTTTCAACATCCTCCTGTTCTTGATCCCATACATCTCTCTCAAGTGTCAAATGCAAAGTAACTTTAATAACCTCTTCTTTGTCTCCTTTGCCTATTAAAGTACAGACATAAAGAAAACAGTGCCACAGACAAATGTTTCCTCATACAACATGACAGCCATTTGGTTGTTTTATTATTATTATTATTTATTGAAACATAATTGATTCAACACATTGAATATCAATACCTATGTGCAATATGTGATGCTCAAATCAGGATGATTTTATATTTAACATTATGCAATGTAATCATTTTTGTGGCCCTTTACCAAATTCTCACTTGGGCTTTTCTAAAGAGAAATTGACAGAAGCCCTGGTGAGTCAGCATTCCCTCGACTACAGACACCATGAAGTCAACAAAATGATGAGGAACTTACACTTGCATGTTGCCTTAAACTAATAGTTATGCCTTTAAAAAAATAATTTTATTTCATTTTGTTTTCCTGTTCACTGCTTTATGGTTTTGAATCTTACCAGGACCCTATGGCCAGTGACATAATATCTATTACTATTAAAGATGCAGTTTAAAAGCAGACTGAGTCAAGAATTTTTTTTTCATAAGTTGACATTTAAGTTTGTGAGCTCAACATAAAGGACTGCAAAATGAATCATCACCTAAGGAAAAATAGTGAGAACAAAAATTTAAATGTTGTTTTTTCATTTTATCTGTCATCAGCAGAGGTTTGGGCACATAAATGATTTGTGTCTCTAGTGAGAGTTAGGGTATTCACCTCTCTTTTGTGGTGATGTCAATACCAGTTCACTCAAACAAATATTTCAACTGACTCTTTTGGCAGAAATGTCAAGTGAATATTAAGACTTCCTTAAAATAATTTAGTTATCAGTCTTAGAGTTTTGAAGAGGGCAATATCTATTTAAATGCTTTTGTTTATCAAGGTCTTGAAACAATATATATACAGCACATAACAAGACACAATATCTTATCTATCTCCAAAGGAAAGTTCACAGGCTGCATTCTTTTCTTGTCAAAGGTAATTTTTACTTCCAGGTTCATGGTTATGATCTAAATAGTTCTCAACTACATGCACCTTTGCCCGAAGAATATCAAAACTTAATTTCTTAAGATTATTAAATAAAGAGGGAAAACTAAAGAAACAGATTGGCACAGGAACTGACCTGAGTTTATAAGAGAATCGAACTATGAATATTGAAAGCATTGCTAAGAAAGAAAGTAAAGGACTTGGATTTTCTCTTAGACTAATAGCTTAGGTGACTATATACTTCATTTTCAACCAGGGACATTTTTAAGAGTGAAAGGGGTATATTAATAATTAGCTCAGAAAAACAAGCATTAACCAGCAATGTCCCAGTCAAGCTAGGACATACGGTTTTTCCAAAAGTAGCACAGAATGCTCTGTGAGGTAGTCAACACCAACAAGAAAAAGGCCTCTTTATCTTATGCATTCTCTGTTCTGATGATTAAAAGACACTTAATGCCCCCTCTTCTGATGCCTAAAAATGCCTTGTCATAGCTTCTGCAGGATAGAGTCAGAAGAAGTACAGATTAGACATTGCAGGAAAAAAAGAAAAGACTAATGAACTTGAAGATATAGGAGTAGAAACAATCCAAAATAGAACACAGGGCTGGCTGGTTAGCTCAGCTGGTTAGAGTGCAGACTTACAATACCAAGGTTATGGGTTCAGATCCCCACACCGGCCAGCCACAAAAAAAAAAAAAAATTAAAATTAATAAAAAAAATTAAAACACAGAGAGGTAAAAAATTTAAAAATATAAAATGTGATAATAAAAGAGCTATGAGAACACTTCAAGCAGCCTAATATATAAGGGGACTTCAAAAGTTTGTGGAAAACTGGAATTAAAAGATAAAAGTAAAAAGTGTAAACTTTATTTCCCAACATAAGCTCCAAGTTCAAAACCCTTTTGTAACCCATGAAACCAGCCATTTAGTCAATCCCTAAAGAACTGACGCTTCTGGGAACTTAACCATGCCAATGCATTCTGGGTTTTTGTGGGGTTTTTTGTGGCTGACAAGTATGGGGATCTGAGCCCAATACCTCAGTGTTATAAGGTTGCATTCTAACCAACTCAGCTAACCAGCCAACCTCAATGTGCCCTTTTTAAACATTATTAACTGAAGAAATATGGGTTCCCTTTAAAGATTTGTTAAAATTAGGAAACAAAAAGAAGCCAGAAAAAGCCAAATCAGGATTGTAAGGTGGATGCCTAATGATATCTCATCGAAACTCTCACAAAATTGCCCTTATTTGATGAGAGGAATGAGCAAGAGCACTGTCGTGGTAGAGAAGGACTCTCTGGTAAATCTTTCCAGGGTGTTTTTCTGCTCAAGCTTTGACTAACTTTCTCCAAACATTCTCATAATAAGCAGATATTATCATTTTCTGGCCCTCCAGAAAGTCAACAAGCAAAATGCCCTGAGCATCCCAAAACTTGCTGCCATGACTTGCTCTTGAGCAGTCTGCTTTTTCTTTGACTGGGCCACTCCCACTCCTTGGTACCCATTGCTTTGATTGTGCTTTGTCTTCAGGATTGTACTGGTAAAGCCATGTTTCATCTCCTGTTACAATTCTTGGAAGAAATGCTTTGAGATTTTGATCTCACTTGTCTAAAATTTCCATCGAAACCTCTGCTCTTATCTGCAGCTGAGCTGGGTGCAACATTTTTGACATCGATTGAGCAGAAAGTGTGCTTAATTGTAATTTTTCAGTCAGAATTGTGTAAGCTGAACCAAATGAGATGTCTATGGTGTAGACTACTGTTTCTGCTGTTAATCATCAGTCCTCTTCAATTAGAGCACAAATGAGATTAATTTTTTCCATGCAAATTGATGAGAATGATCTAGCACTTCAGTCTTCATCTTCAACATCAACTCGTTCCTTCTTAAAACATGTTATCTATTTGTAAACTGCTGATTTCTTTGGGACATTGTCCCCATGAACTTTTTTTAAACATCAATGTTTGCCCTATTCTTTTACCCAAGCTTCACCATAAGTTTGCTGTTTCTTCCTGTTTCAATTTTAGTAGAATTCATGTTGTTCTGATAGGAGCTCTTTTCAAACTGACATCTTATCCTTCTTGGTGCCTCAAACTAGATCCTGTTCAGACGTGTTGTAACAAGTTAGTGCAAGATTATTTTGGTGAAAAATGTTTTGCAATCCATTCATAGTTTTTTTTATAATACCCATTTTCCATGGACTTTTTTTTTTTTGTGTGTGTGGCTAACTGGTATAGGGATGTGAGCCTGTGACCTTGGTATTATAAGGCTGCACTCTAACCAACTGAGCTAAGCAGTCAGCCTCCATGAACTTTTTGAAGGCCCCTCATACACATAATTGGACTCTCTAAAGGAGAAGAGATGACAGAAAAAAACATTTGAGGAAATAATAGCTGAAAATTTTTCAAATTTGGTGAAAACTATAAACCTATAGTTCCAAGAAACTTAATAAACCCAATCACAAAAAACATGAAGAAAACTATGCAAAAGTTCATCATAATCAAATTGTGCAAAACCTGTGATAAAAAAAAATATTTTAAAAAGAGCCAGGGGGAAAAAAGGAAACACTTACAACAAAACAAAGATAAGGATCACATCAGATTTCTCAACAAAACAATTCAAGTGAGAAGACAGTGGAACAACATCTTTGAAGTACTGAAAGGAAAACTACCATCAATTCAGAATTCTATACTCAGTCAAAATAGTATTCAAAAATGAAGGTGAAAGAAAGATTTTCTAGGACATACAAAAGCTGAAAGAATTTATCACTGGTAGACCTGAACTATATGAATTATTAAATGAAGTTCTTCAGAAAGAAAGAAGATAATAGCAGTGGAAATAGGGATATACACAAAAGAAAGACAACAGAAAAGGTGCAAATATGCATGAGAAAATGTATAAGTTATTCATTATTATTTAAAGCTATTCTTAAAAGAATGACTAGACAAAATAATAACAATGTATTATGCAATTTATAGTACAAGAAAAATCTATAAAAACAATAGTAAAAGCCTAGAGGGGAAAAATGAACATAAGGTTATTAATCTATACAAGAAATGGTATAATATCATTTGACAGTAAATTGTGAAAAGTAAAAGGTGTATACTACAAAAAGAGAGAAAGATGTAAAATGGCAGCATAAAATGCTCAATTCTAAAAAAGATGGAGAAAGGAAAAAACAAAAATTATGTTTTTACAAAACAACTAATGATCAACTCAATGGACATAGGAAAAGCATTCACAACAAATGTCTATTCTTGATTAACAAAACAAAACAAAAACACACTGTAAACTATTAGCATACCAAGTGTAGAATGAAACTTCTTCAACCTGAAAAAGGGATCTTCAAAAAAGCTACAGGTAGTATATTACTTAATGGTGAAATAAAGATCAAGAACAAGGTAAGGATGTCTTTTCTTATCATGTCTATTCACCATTGTACTTGAGGATCTAGCCAGTCCAGTAAAGCAAGAAAAATTTTAAAAAGCATTCAGTATGGAAAGGAAAAAGCAGAACAGTCTCTATTCACAAATAACACGATTGTCTTTGCAGAAGATTCATTAGAATCTACAAATAAGTTAGTACAACTATTACGTGACTTTAACAAGGCTATAGGATACTGAATCGCTATAAGAAATCAACATTTCTATATACTAGCAACAATCAATCAGTAATCAAAAGCAAAAAAAATACCATTTGCAATATTCTTAAATAATATGAAATACTTAGGGAAAAATCTAACAATAGATAGGAAAGATTTATACACTGGAAGCTACAAAACATTGCAGAGAGAAATTTTAAAAGACAAATTAAGGAAGAAACATGGCTTATTCGTGGGTCGGAAGATGTTAAGATGTTATATTGTTAAGAAGTCAATTCTCCCCAATTTATGTATAAATTCCATTCAGTCCCAAACAAAATTCCAGCAGACTGTTTTGTAGAAATTGACAAGTTGATTCTAAAATTTATATGGAAA
Source organism: Cynocephalus volans (assembly GCF_027409185.1). NCBI lineage: Eukaryota > Metazoa > Chordata > Mammalia > Dermoptera > Cynocephalidae > Cynocephalus > Cynocephalus volans. The sequence continues at coordinate 107,318,503 of NC_084461.1, forward strand.
TGAAAAAGACCTAAAATAGCCACAATTTTGAAAAGAAAAAAGTCAGGAAGCCAACGCTACCTAATTTGAAGATTTATAAAGGTACAGTAAACAGAGCAGTACAGTATTGGTTTAAAGATAGACAAATTGATTAATGTAACAAAGTAGAGTCCAGAAATAGATCCATGCACATATGGTCAACAGATTTTCCGCAAGATGCAGAGGCAAGGGTGAAGAAAAGATAAACAGTCTTTTCAACAAATGGTGCTAGAATAAATTGATTTCCATATACAAACAAATAAGTTTCAATCCTGTCTCCTACTACATACAAAAATGTCACTCAGTGTAAAACCTTGAACTATAAAATGTCCAGAAGAAAACATCAGGAAAATATTTTGGACTTTGATTTAGGCAAAGACATCTTAGACATAACAATGAAAGCAGGATCCACATAAACAACTGATCAATTGTACTCCATCAAAATTAAAAATGTCTACTCTTCCAAAGACCTTTTTAAGAGAATGAAGAGAAATCAGAGACTGGGAGAAATACTTGAAAATAATACATCTGACAAAAGGCTTGGGGTAAACAATGAAATTTATTTGTTTGTTTGTTTGTTTATTGGTTATGAATATTCATGAGGTACATAGCTGATTGTCACCCCTCATGCCCATGATGTGGGGGCCAGATTCATACTGGCTGTATACCCATTACCACAAATTGCATTTGTACCCTGTGTCCCCCATCCAATTATCCCCAACCTCCCTTCCCCTCCCCACTTTCCCCCCCACTCCACTTTGTAGCCCATAGAATGCTCTCTCCCTCTGCAAGTCCAACGTACTACTGTGGTCTTTCTTTCCTTCCTTCTTTCTCTCTTAGCTCCCACATATGAGTGAATACACGCAGTACTTATCCCTCTGTGCTTTGCTTATTTCACTTAACATGTTTCTCCAGGCTCATCCATGTTGTTGCAAATGGAAGTATTTTATTCTTTTTTATGGCACAGTTGTATTCCATGGTGTATATATACCACAGTTTCCTTATCCAATCAGCCATCAATGGACATTTAGGTTGGTTCCATGTCTTGGCTATTGTAAACAGAGCTGCAATGAACACGGGAGTGCAGGTATCTCTTTGACATGATAATTTCCATTCCTCTGGGTATATACCCAGAAGTGTCATTGCTGGATCATATGGAAGATCAATCTGTAGATCTGTCTGAGAAGTCTTCATACTGTTTTCTATAGTGGTTATACTAATTTACAGTCCCACCAACAGTGTAGTAGTGTTCCCTTCTCCCCACACCCTTGCCAGCATTTGTTATTCACCATCTTTTTGATTATAGCCAGTCTAACTAGGGTGAGGTGGTATCTCAATGTAGTTTTAATTTGAATTTCCCTGATGACTAGTGATGTTGAGCATTTTTTCATGTAGCTGTTGGCCATTTGTATGTCTTCCTTTGAAAAATGTCTATTCAGCTCCTTTGCCCATTTTTTAATTGGGTTATTTGGGTTTTTTACTATATAATTGCTTGAGTTCCTTGTATATTATGGATTTAATCCCTTGTCAGATGCAGAGTTAGCAAAAATTTTATCCTACTCTGTAGGTTGTCGTTTTGCTCTGTTGATTGTTTCCTTTGCTGTGCAGAAGCTTCTTAGTTTGATATAGTCCCATTTGTTTTTTTCTCTTGCTGCTTTTGCACATTTTTAAAATGGAAAAAATATGAGGGTACTTCAAAAAGTTCGTGGAAATATTCATAGCATCTTTTAATTCTATTTTTCCAAGAACTCTTTGAAGTACTCTTGTATTGTACCAAAAATATCTATGAATAGTAAATGAGCACCTGAACAGATGTTAAAAATTATCAGTCATGCAAGCAAAACCACAACAAGAAACTGCTAAACATCTGTTAGAATAACCAGAATTAAAGGACTAATCATATCAAATGTTGACAAGAATGTGGAATAACTTTAACTCTCATATATTGCTGTTGACAACGTAGAATGGACACTACTTTGGAAAGCAATTTGGTAGTTTCTTAAAAAAAAAAAAATACACCTACCATATGATCCAGGCTTTCCACTTCTAGGTATTTACCCAAGAGAAATGAAAGAATATGCTCATACAAAGACTTATACTTAAATATTTATAGCAGCTTTATTGGTAGCCAGAAACTGGAAACAACCAAAAAATCTATCAACAGGTGAATGGACTAACAAATTTTGATATATCCATACAATGTCACACTATTGAGCAATAAAATGAACTGCACTGTCGATGAAAACAACATGAGTGAATCTTAAAATCATGCTGAGTGAAAGAAGCCAAACAAAAGAGAAAGTGCATACTGTATGGCACCAATTATATAAAATTCTAGAAAATGCAAACTAATCTATCGTGTCAGAAGTTTATCAATGGTTGTCTCAGGATGGTGGGTTCAGGTTGCAATTTAGGAGAGAGGGATACAGAGGGGTAGAAGGAAACCCTTTTTGATGGATGCGCTCATGATCTTGATCATGGTAGCATTTTCATGTGTACATACGTGTTTGATGCATCATTATGATGACAAAGTGCCTCTTGTTTACTAAAAACACCAGCACTGCCCACCCTCAAAGATGTGGAGAAAGAAAAATCCTCTCTTGCTGTACTTGTATTGAAGACATTTTATTTATGCATTTCCTCTTAACTGTTTTTAGATAAGGTTAAGCACAGCTAATTCCTTCTTATAATTTTCTATCTTTTGGACAAGCTAAATAATTCCAATTCTCTAGGCTTTTCTTTAGAGTAATCAAGTATAGATTGCACTCACTTCTTGCTATGTTCTAGATCTTCCAAATAAGGTGTCATTTGAAGAAGAGTTTGTTTGCTAACATGAACTTCTAAAACCAGTGATTTACTAAACATGGAATGTGTTTTAGCTGATGTATTCAATATATGAGCATACAAAATGTCATCTGTAGGGAAAATCCAGATACTATGTGTCTGTGATCAGAACAACATCACTATGATAAAATAGCCAGCCTCCAAACAATGGGTGTTAAGAAGCAAAAAAGAAGGTGTGATTTTTAGCTTGATGATGATACAAATAGGCAGTACATATTTGAGTAGTGGATTGATTCAGTAGACTTCTTTCAGCTAGAACATCGGATGATTACCCTGGAACTTCTGAGGCATCGATTATCTGTTCTGCCTTCCCTCACACATACCCACCCAGTTTTAATAAAAATAGATTTAATTTCTCTTTTTTCAATATTACTAGAATGCTAGACAAATGGCCTTTTCTATCTAAAACAGTTTTTAAAGGGGCTGGGACTTTATGCTTATTTCTAAATTACAATGGTGAAAATATATTTTCAGAATAACAGAAATTTATTAAGGCCTTTTAGTTGTAAGCTATCATACTTAGTATTATCAAGAAAAAACAAATAAATATAAAAAAACAGTCTTTGCCATTAAAGACTACGAAATGTAGTTAGGGGTGTCAAAGAACAAAATTTCAACAAATTTAATTCCAAAGATCTAACTGGCTTTTATTAGCAATTTGTGAATTGGGTACCTAGCACAAGTGACTCCATTCTGGTTTGGTCTGGTTTGTTGGGGGCTCACGCAGAAGGTCAGTCCAAAAACAGTGGCCTCGCATAAACTTTATTTAACAGGAGGAGTAAGTTGCAAAAACTTTAAATGAGAAAAATTAAAATAAAATTTAAAATATCTATTCATTACAGGTGGAAGAAGTACCTCTCACAAGGCAGTGCATGATTAAATGTCAAATGAACAGTGGAGAAAATGGTTGCTGTGGGAGATCAGAGCTTCATTGTAATTTGGGCCAGTGGAAGAAAGCTTTTCTTCCAAGGAATTGTACTGAAGTTTGGTCTTGGAGGGTTGTGTAACATGCACCAAATGTTTGGCTAGACTGAGGCAACACACAATTGCTTTTAATAAATTGTTGGGCTGATGTTCTCAGCTGGGAGAGTCAATATGTTCAGTAAAGACACTCTGCCAGCAAAGTCAGTTGCTTTAGATGCTGCTGCTGACTGCCCTGCCAGGGGGTTGCCCTTTTCCTAGGCCAAACACAGTGTGAATGGAAGTCTCAAGGGGTCAGTCAGAAACAGCTCACTTGTCGGAACTGGGATGTATTTGTGGAACTATTTGTTGAAGCACCTGTGCCCACCCATGTCTGGACATGGTTATTAGTCCCTCATTTACCCAAGTGGTATACTTGTTCATAGATGTTACTGGAGGGAAAGAAAACATTCAGTGTTTATGAAGTGAATCTCCTCTGAAGAAACCATTATGCTCAACTGAGGAAATGCCATAGTTATTTTGGTATTCCTTTAATTTTGGAAGTCTTTATTATTTGCAGGGCTGACCAAAAGACTTTTAAAAAATCTGCAAATAAACACCAAATTCCTATTTAATATGGTGGATGTTATTGGTTTTTGAAAAACAAAAGAACAGTCAGTTGCTCTTGTACTCAAACAAGAAGCTAGAGGTCTTTCTGGTATTGACCACCAAATCTTGTGACATAAACCTTTATCTTATTCTGAGTTGGAATATCTACCTCATTAAGTAGCTTCTGCAAGAAGACCCTCTCTATTCCTAACATTTCTGAAACTGACAGCAAAGACTGGGCCTTTTCTAAGCTGAATAAATAGAGGAGAATGTATTTGTGTTCTTTACCTTTCTTAATACCCAAGAAAAATGTTTATTGTCTCTCAGGAAATAAAGACAAAGGAATTATAATTTATAATTTTTTTTACATACATGTAACCTATGTTAATTGGCCCACTGGAGAATTGGAGTAATTCTGGAATCATTTTTTTAATTATTATTTTTAATTGAAACATAATAATTTTACATATTTATGGGGTACAGAGTTATATTTCAACACGTACACAATGTGTGATGATCAAATCAGGGTAATTAGCACCTGCATCATTACAAAAACTTATCATTTCTTTATGGTGAGAATATTCGAGTGCTTCTCTTCTAGCCATTTGAAAACATACAATAAATTAGTGTTTATTATAGACACCTAGCACTACTATAGCCCACTAGAACTTATTTTTCCTATCTAGCTGTAATTTTGTATCTGTTAACCAGCCTCTCCCTATTGGTGGGGTCACATTTGATTAGTTTAAATAAAAGTTGCCTCAAACGCCTCTCTGGAGACTCTTCCTTACGGGTATGTTGGGGTAATGGGAAAGGGGGGGTTGTTTTATTTTTTTTCCTCGTTACCTTCTAATCTTAAATTCCTACTTCTATTGAATTGCTAATCTCCACTCTTCATTTCACCCACTGAATGACACTGACCCATGCTCCCCTAAATATCACTGACCAATGGCTGTGTTTGGAGAGTTTCCTGAAGATTTGTAACAAAGAATGTGGGTGAGATGGGATGAAGCAGTTCACACTGAATATTAGGTATTCATGTTTCTAAAAATACTCCAGACATTCTATAATCTACAGGCCTTATTCTAATAAATTTCTAGCTTCTCTCCACACTGCAACTTTTGCCTCTGTGTTCAGATCTCCTTGCCACTTCTGTAAAGTTTTACTGGCTCCAAATCCAAGAGTAGTTTCTCTATTTCCCAAACTCACCCCAGACCAGTGCTACCCAATAAAACTTACTGTGATGACGGAAATGTTCTATAATTTGCTCTACACAATATGGTAGCCACTTGTCACATGTGGCTGTTGAACACTTGAATTAAATGTCACATTTAATATTAATTTATTTACATCTACATTTCAATAGCTACATGTGGTTAGTACTTATTATGTTGGGCAAAATAGCTCCAGACCATCCATCGTTGACTGAGAGGTGACGTCTTCCAAACTGGACAGACTTATTAAGGTGTGTTTTTCAATAGAGATAATCCTTTCCCTGACAGGAGAATTTTTTTTTCTTCCCACTTGCTGAATATCTGATATGCACTGTGTCCCTGTGCATGAAACTTAGCCATAAGATTTTGAAAAGGGGGGGATAAAACAACCCTCCATGCAGCCTTTAGTATTCTATTAACATAGCCTAGCATTCTCAATATATCCTTTTAAATATATGCTTACACATTTATTTAATGCCAGTGTCCAAATAAAAATTAGTAGATATCAATTCCGTTTGAAGTACCTGACAAATAACTCCTAAATGTAGCTAAACAATTTAGTATATCTCAGTCATGATTTTAAAATATATCATTTGTTTCTAAATTTTAGCATACACTTCAGCTATATACTTTTTCTTTGCACTGAAGAAAGAGGTTGCATAAAAGAAAGTTTGGCATTCTACACCATGGGATCATATGCTTGATTTTCAGCTTAATATCCTTTCCTCTCAAAGAGCAGAATATGCCTCTGCTATTGTGGTGTCATGCATCTAATTGCTATTTCTTTTAGTGAAAAGAATAAGCTCCAGAGAACTACAATTCCTTTAGAGGAAGTTTTATTTATCCCAAGAGTGTAGATTCTGTTTTACAATATATATTTGCCATCTACATTCCTTTCTTTAAAATGTTTATTACAAGTGTTAATCTTAAACAGATGGTTTTTATTTTTGTGATTGGGCATGCATTTAATAGATGCTGTGAACACTTCCCTTCATCAAAAGACTGTTTGCTTTTGAGCCAAGGCCTGACATATTTCTTTTCTGAAACACTCCCTTGTTCTATTTGCTTGTTCTACCTTTATTTTTCCTCTGTGTTTGGCACCCAATCATTTAGGTGTCACATAAAAGACGAGCAATTTTGTTTACAAAAATCAGAGAAGAATTGGACAGGTCGAAGCATTTCCTGCTATGCTCAGCATGGCCGCCTTCCAGGTGTGCCTTCCTCCTTGCTCAGGAGCAATGCAGCTGTCTGCCTTCTATTGGGCAAAAAGAGTTCTGCAAAAGAAACATTTGTTATTGAACCAACAATTTATTTCCTGTTAACTCATCATACGCAGTAAAATCTTTACTTTGATCCAGTCAATACTCATTTCCATTATTAACATCTTGTCTTTCAAATTTTCCGTCATTATGGTTAGGCAAACCCTTATTTTTGTCACCTAGATGGCAGATTAATTAATTGGCTTTTAAAATCACAAATATCTTTATTACATACTTTAATTATACAAGTAACAATCACATGAATAAAAATATTGACTAAAGAAAATAGTAACCATAATCCACCACTTTAATGTAATCATTTCTTTTCACGTGCATGTTTTCACAGTTATGATAATGATGTCCACACAATTTAGGGTCTTACTCTGTAATCAATTAACATTTTATTATAAGATTTACCCATATTGTTACATAGTCTCTTCAACGCTCCTTTTTTATAACCATAATTTAATGGCTATGTGTTATTTTATTCAGGCATTACACTACATTTTAGCATTCCACTATTAGTGAACATTTGGAATACACCTCCTATTTGAATTTGATGAACAAGACTGCTAGCAGCATCTTTGTGCTTATAGCTTTTTACATATTTTGTTTCACCTAATAGTGAGATTGTTTATCTATTTCTAAATAACCTACTAACCTCCCTAGATCTTTATCTAATAGAGTATATCTCTCTATATCTGTTTATTATTTCTTTCCTACAATAGTTAAATTTTGAAACCCTAACATCAGGTAAGGGTACAGCCAATTAGCGTATTAGAAAGAGACAATTTTCTACAATGCTAAATGTATTAGTTAATTTATTCAAAATATGCTTTTTGAGCACTAATTACGTCAGGTATTACTGACATCCTAAAGGAGGTAACAATGACCAAGTGTGTTAGTTCATTTGGGCTACAATAACAAAATATCATAGAGTGGGTAGCTTTAAACAGCAGAAATTTATTTCCCACAGTTCTGGAGGCTGCAAAGTTCAAGATGAGGTACCAGCATGGCTGGGTTCTGGTAAGGACCCTATTCCAGGATGCAGACTGTGGACTTCTAACAGTCACATCATGAAAGGGGCATATGAATTCCTTTAGGCCTATTTCATAAGGGCAGTAATCACATTAATGAGGATTCTGCCCTCATGACCTAATTACCTCCCAAAAGGTCCCACATCCTGATACCTTGGGGGCTAGGATTTCAACATGAATTTGGGGGAGGAGGCAACAAACATTCAAACCATAGTATCAAGGGAGCCGTCATCTTTGTCTTAATGGAGCTTTACATATTATGGGTGGTGCAGCCCAGTCTAGAGTGAGCAGTACTTTTACTGGGGAAGTAGAGGTACTATGGAAACACATATGAGGGACTCAAACCCCTACTCCCAGAGCCTTGAATGGCTTTCCGGAGGAAGCAACATCTCAATAAAGCCTAATGAATGAGGAACTAGTCAGCAAAACCATAGGATGGGGTAGGGAAAGGGGATGAGTGCATTTCAGGAAGAGCTAATGACGTGGAAACCAAGGGAGCATAGATGTATATGAGGAACTAAAATGTGCCTGGAGAGGGGTATGTATGTAGGAATATCTGAACGCTTCTTTCGCATTTTGCTTAACGTTCATCGGCAATCATATTTAATACACAATCCATGATTTATCAATTGAGTTGATAATCCAAGCTTCCTTTCCAATAAAAGTCATCCCATTCCAATACAAAGCAATGTATTAGAGGGTCAGTTAAAATGCATCCTTGCCAGAATCAGATAGTATAATTTAAGTTATTCTAATAGCAGGAGAATAAAAAAGATGTATTATTTATAACTATCATTTCAAGGTCTATGGAGTGATTTGAGGGAAACCCCAAAGGGAAACTCTGTTCAAAGAGATCTTATAATTCTTTTTCTGAAAACCAAAATTTCTATTGTTTCTCTTTTGACTTAAGGTATCAAAAGCCCCTGTTCACTTCTAAACTTATTAGTGCAAAGACTTACATTTTCAATTCTTTTGGGCCATGAACACGTTATAATAAATTATTTTTCATATTGGCTAGCAAACAGCTGTGTCCTTAAAGAATGGATCACAGCAGAGTTAAATTTTCACTGTGAATTTTGAGAGGTCAATGGTCCCTAATAAGGGTTTCTCCTTGGAAAGTGAAAACTTAGGTTTGGGTATTAGAATTGTGAAGATTTGGAAAGCAGAGGTGGAGAGTAGAAAGAAGGTATGACCCCCGAAAGATTATGATATGGCTCTAAATCATGCCCTAATCACAATTTTTCCTTGTCATAGCTCTTTCCGCAGTAGTCATTCTACTTAGAGGAAAATGAAAAATACGCTTGAACCATAACTTCTTTGGAACATCAAATGTGATGCCTTTTTTTGCACGGCCAATTTCTCAATGCAGTGTAGGCCAACAGAATAATGGTTTCCTTTATACTCTGGCTATGAGGCCATGCATTAGTAGGCACACCCTGTATCTGAGAAAGCCATAAAGAACTGCACTAAGTGGGGAGGACAGTGATTAATGCAGTTGTTGGCACCAAAATTAGGTGGAGTAATTTAATTTCGATTTGGTTCTAGCAATCATCATAAAAAATATTTCCAGTTCTATCATATGGCATCTGCAATTTACTACGTAAGTGTTGTGGCAGTTATTTGGCTCTTTAGATGTATTCTCATTCTCCTCCATCTGGGCATGTGGTCGTTATTGTCATTCCCCACCTTAAAGTTGTGACTTGCTTTGGCCAGTAGGAAGGGAAGGAGAGTGATGTGTGTCTCTTCCAGGTGGAAGCATTAGCCAGTACAAGATGGGATCAAATGGACATGCTTTGAACCATATCCATTCAATAGCCATTGGAAAATGTAGAATTGTGAGAACTATTGAATGAAGAAGAAATTCTCCTAATAATAACCATAGCAAAGGGGAAAATGGACAATTACAAATTAGTATTTCTCTGGCTACACTCCATCTGCTTTGTAGAAAAGCCAGTTAACTCTCAAGTTTTTCCAAAATAGTCCTGAAAGTTCTCAGGAAACTCTTGCTGTGCTTTGCAGCCAAATCTTTTGGCTGCCATGTACCAACTGTGATCTTCTTTTTTGCTCCAAATCACTATGGCAGTGGCAGTGACAAAGTAGCAGCTCCTTCAATAATGTACACCAGAAGTGTCCCTGCCACTATATTACTATTGCTGAGCCAAAAAGACAATGTCATATGCCAAGGGGAACGATACTTAAACCAAAACTCTGACTGCTACAGTTAACACAAACACTTCTCACATTGCCAGGGAACTTTTAGCACCAATATAATAACTCCATTTACTCTCAAAAGTCTCATTTATTTTTGTTTTTACTCTTTTTTTTTTTTCATTATAGTCCTTTTTGTCTCTGAGTTCAAATATGAGGTCATGGTGGCTAGACCAGAATGACAGACAGAAATGGGACTATGCTCAGAATCATCCTTACCCAGAATCATCCTGCCCCTCAGTACTCCAAAAAACCAATGCATCTACAAGATTCCTTCTTCCCTTCAGATTATTTCTTTAGCAGAAGTCTTCTCAGGCCCTTTCATGCACAGAAACATGATGGACTCAGCCTTATGGATCTTCAGACTTGTCAGTGTCTTAGGGTGGTCATTGGTTAGGCCTAAGCTGGGTGCTCCCCTACAAATACTTTGGAAAATTGCTGAGTTTTGCCTTTGATTGTATTGACCAGAATTTTATGGATCAGAGTCAAAGAAGGTACCAAACTAAATAGAATTGAATTAGAAAGAAACGGAAGTAAAGAAAAACAATTATAATGAAGAGCCACTGTAGAATTTCTTTACAAGCTACGTTCTGTTGGGGAAAAGAATATCATTAGAAAGAGAAGAAATCATATCATAATGGAAACTATATACCTGCATTTGTTTCTAAAGGACAATATTTTTTTTTCTGAATCACTATTATTCAAGAATAACTATAATCCCTCTGAGACAGCTGACTCATGAGTATGGCAGAGACTGTGTGTCCCCCAATTGCATTCCTTACTTCTTTATTTAGTAATAAATCTTAGTTTTATCTGGACACATGGTTCTTAAAGGCCTACACTACTCTTAATGGAAAGAACATCTCTTCCATTTCTTCTTTTCCCACTCTGGCTGGTTGGAACGAGGATACAATAGTGGGAGCTTGCATAGCCACCATAGATCATGAGATGAAAGTCACTCCATGGTAGAGCAGAAAGATACAAGACACAAAAAGCTTGAGTCCCTGGCACTATGAAGCTGCATATCTATCTTGGATTGTTTACACTCAGACCATTAAATGAGGCATAAATAAATTTCTATCTAATTTAAGCTACTGTTATTTGTTTTTCACAGCCAAGAAGATTGAAACCTAATACAACAAGAAAATTGAGATGGTAGAAAAAAAGCTACCAAAGATTTGGACAAAAATGGAAAGATAGAGTTCTTTGGGGTAAAATATACTTATGATAAAGCAAAGAAATTCAAAATGAATTGCTGACAAAGCTACAGCCACCCTGTATCTGTTCAATATTAGGAGAAGAAAGTGTTATACCTTTCCCAAGTAGTACTCATTAATTAATTTACTGTGATTCTGCAACCCATATCCTCAGTATTAAACATCAAAAGATGCCTTGGATGCCAATGAGTTTTAACAGCTAACTTCACTTTATCAGCTCAGCCATAGGAAATCACTTGTTCTCTTATTCTTCAGAATATTTTAATTAGAAGAATAAGAAAATAGAAGAAACACTTGGAAATCTTTTGCCTCTCTCCATTTCCCACATTTGTGCCAGGGATTGAAAAACTAATTGCCACAATCTTAAGAATAAAATTTTTTTAGCAGCATATGAATGAATGTTCTCTGCTCCTAGAATACCTGCAGCCATAAGATTACCATCCCCAGGTCCAGTGTGACTCTCGGGAGGCTACTGACTATAAGAGATGGGATTTGCCTCTGGATTTGATTGAGTATAAGCCTAGTTCTGAATGGATCAGCTTAGTTTGTGAGACAGATAAGAACTGTTCGGCTACATATAATATAAAACATGACAGGTGGTGACAAACCATAATGATATGTATATCCCATAAGAACAAGCACTCTAGCAGTAGGAGGTCACAAGATTAGTTGACTTCAGTGACATAATGACATCATCAAAGACCTAGACACTTTCTACACTTCTACTCTGCTGTTCTCAGTATATTGGCTTCCATCCCTCTTGGATACAAAATGAGGAACACAGCCTCACATCCATGCCCTTTAATCTTATTCAGCAGGAAGCTGGGGATGGGGAGGTCAGGAAGCAGTTTTCTCCTGCACATCTCTGTCTAAATCAAGGAGAAAAATCCTTGCCAGAAACCCCTTAATATTTTGCTACTCAAATTGTTGTCTTCAGATTACAGCATCCCTCACCACCTGTGAACTTATTAAAATGTCGTGTCCCAGGCCCTACCCTGATTACTGATTCAGATTCTGCATTTTCTAGAAGATCCCCAGGTGATTTTTTTACACAGTAAAGTTTTAAAAGCACTGCTCAGATAGATGTTTTTCTTTGCCTTTTTAGCCAAACTTGGTAACAGGGCTATCCCCGGGTGGAAGGGAGAATGGGAAAGTAATCTTTTTTCAGCTTCTTTAGTGAAAACAGGAAAGGCCCAATGAAGTAGGGAATGGCTATTGGGCAGGCACCGCCCAGAGTGTGCCTCAGTATTTTTCCGGGGACACAGGGGTACAGAATAGCATATTCCCCGCAGGTCAGTGTTGCCTTCGGATATTCTGAGTTCATACAGCCTGTGAAAGCTGCCCAGAGAATGAGGCATGGCCTCGTCAGTAGTATTTTTAACAACAGGTTGAGACTTTACCCATGTGATTTTGGAAAAATTTCTTGTTTTTATACTTTTGAGGTCTAAGAGCACCATCTGACCCAAGGGAATTCAAAGGAAAAACTTTAAGGGTAGTATAACTGAAGGGAAGACGAAGATTATAAAATAACAGCTTTCTTTCAGTTCTGGTTGAGATGAATTTTTTTTTCACTAGAACAGCTAATAACATTTATTTTCATGTACATTTTTTTCTCTGCTATGCATTAGTTTTCTGACCTTATTGAAAAACTTTAGTAAAAATGATATTGATAAATATGAAATAACTGACTTAGAGGATCTTAAACTAATTTTTAAAATGAAAACTGTGCTGTTTCAAGATCGAGCCACTAATAAACTGTCTCCTTAAGTGTTTCATAAAGTAAAATTGTAATAAGCTTTCTAATCATACAAAGTAACAGATGCAAGAGTAAAATGGCATGTAGAAAAAAATAATAACAATTTAGAGAAATTATGTGGTGGTGTAAATGCATCTGTACGCTTATGTAAAATCCTCCTAAACGAGTGATCTTTCCCACTGGTTATTAAAGGGTATGTGGAGAATGAATCTTGGGTTACATTCTCACCATTTCCCAACCAAATCTTTATTTTGTTTCACCCCTGAAAAATATATGTTCCCAGTGAACTATCTCATTGTTGCTTTGCCGGTTTGATGTGATAGAATAAACTGGATGTAACTCTAGAGAAATAGACACGTTTGCAGGGAAAAAGCAGAGTCTTCAAGATAGAAGTGGCTGTTTAACTTCAGAAATGCTGCAGACACACTCAACAGTTGTCCTTAGATTGAATGTGGAGATGTGTCAGTGGTCACACGCAGGAGAGCAAAGAGTTGGGGAACAGGTCACTCCTTACATCGCTTGGCATGTTTTAGGAGCACACAGTTCTCATTGAATTGGCTGGGAGGCCCTACAGAGATCTGCTGGCAGACTGTGGCACACACTAGAACTGTGACCTTCAATAAAACTCTATGCCATGGGTGCCAAAGCAAACTTGTGAACATTGTCCACTTTAAGGCAACCCGGACCAAAAAACCTTAGGAGGGCTGGAGTCACTATTTAAAGGGCTCTATAAGAGCCAAGAGAAATGTATCCCTGATTTATTTGAATACAAGTTCTTATAATGGCAAAGTCACAGTGAGCCAAATTTGTGTTTTGTACCTGTAGCCTGGATTGGGCTCCGCCTAATTTGGCCAGTGAAAACAATGAGGCTCCTCTGTCCTTTCCTCTGAGGTGCTAAACAGAAATTTCAGAAATACGGTGAAACTTGATATTAAATTTAAAGATTTGGTGATTAATTAGAGAACTTGCAGGAATCCTGTTTTTGTTTTTATTTTTTCAGATAGGAGGAAAATAATATTCTCAACAAAGCAAAAAATCAAGATTACGAAACTGGAAACCTTAAGAAAATATTTTCTTTCTTTTTGGTATTTGAATTTCTGATTCTAGTCAAATGTGAGTTGTATCCAGTCAGTTTAGTGGTAAATCAGAATGTCACCACTTGACCTTGGCAAAGTTACCTGGTAATGAGGATGAAAGGTGCCTGGAACAATTTGTGTCTATCTGAGTCACTGAGCTTTCCTCCAACAGCACGAATGTGTCATCTGTTTTGTCCTGGCTTGTCTTGAGCAATAGAAGCTGTGGTGCCCACAACGAGGGGTGGGAAGGGCACTGGCCTACAGGTCAGGAGGCAATATTCACATAGAAGTACACATTTGTAAGTGCATAGACTTTCTGGAAGGCTACACGAGAAACTGGTGATAGAATTTGCTGCGGGGTTAGGGTCTGGAGTGAGAACCTGGTGAGTCAGGAGTGGGCGGAGAACTTAGGTTTTCATTTTTCAATTTTGTACTGTGTATATATACAAATATATTGCCCATTCAAGAAAACAATAAAAACAAAGACAGAGTGAGAAAGACCATATTTTCATTGGCTCTACTTTAAACTGGGTGAATAATTTTCTCCCTCTGGACCTCAGATGCCTCTTCTCTAAAATAAGGTAGAATAGAGTTTAGACTTCAAAAATAGTTTATATTTCTTAAAGCAGTGACTCTACAATTATAGAAATAAAAATTTTCATTGCGAGACTGATATTGAAGAGAGATAATTGTTAATAATAATAATATGAAGGATAAACATTATTTTACCAGCCAAAAAATTGAAAATCCAATGGTTGTTTACTGAACAGCTGGGAAGGAGCATTAGGGGAGTCAGAGGGGAAAGGAGAGGTTGCTTGGGGTGGAAGCTCTGGAGGACAGGAGAGCCCAGAGGATATAACAAAAAGGGCATATGCGAAGACAGAATCTGGTTAGGACCAAGTTCGCCTGGCTGGGATTCTCACTTCACAAGGGCCTCTGCCAGTCTTTGCTTTATCTAGAAGGCAACTCTGTCACAGCTGCCCTTGACTAGCCCAGCTGCCCCATCTTCCTGTTTTCCTGTAACTGGCCTCTGGCCTCACGCCTCACGGTCTACCCTTGCCCGCACAACAGACAGCCCTAGCTTCATTCCTGCCCACTCTAATTCCATTACAGTTTTCATGTGGAAGACTTGGCCTTGGATCTCTGGCCTTGCACTTTAACTGACTTTTGCATTGCAGAAGTGATGTCACCCTCAGTCACATATGACTGAATCAGCTGCTTGGGGAGGTATGTGGAAAAGAGTGCGGCTGTGAAATGAATTAGGCAGGGCCTGCATTCACCTTTCAAGGATATCCTCCCTTACTAGCAGCAGAAATATGAGAAAGCCACTAGACTATGTGCCCGCCACTTCATTCACAATGAAACCCCTTTGTTGTGCACCATGAGTCTGGAAAGAGCCTGTTGATTCAGCCCACTGTAGAAAGAAAGCATTCCCACTCATAGCCCATTTTACATTTGGGAAGTCCAGAACACAAGGCTCAGCCTTGGCACTATTGACATTTTGGGCCAGATAATTCTTTTTGTGAAGGGCTCAGTTGTGCTTTATAGGATGTTTTCGCCACATGCCTGGCCTCTACCCTCTAGTAAGGCTTCCTCCTGCCCCATGTGTGACAATCAAAAATGTCTTTAGACATTGCCAAATGTCCCCAGGGGTGGAAGAATCACCACTAATCCAGGAGATGACTTTCTTATTAAGTTTCATTTTGGTTCATACAGAGTCAAACTAGGGTGGGTGTCTAGACAATGTCGTCTTTTCTGGGATTCTCATCCTAACCCTAACCCTAACCCTAACCGTAACCAGGTGTCCTCAATCTGGCCTCATTAGGCAGGTGGTTAGTCAAGGCAAGGGGAACATGGTACAGGTCTCCACATGAGTCAGCATAGGGCTTTCAGAGTTCTAGGAGAGTCTCTACAAGGTGAACAAACTTAGTCTTACTGATACTTACCATCTCTTTGGTAAAACCTTCATGTTTTATTACTCTAACCAAGTCTCTATCTTAGCAAAGATTTGCAGGAAATCAGGAAGCGAGGAGAGACAGAAAATTCTATCCTGTCATGGCAAAGTGAGATCCCAACAGCAAATTGCCTGGCACAAGACTTAGCATACAAAAGTGACCTCTCTTCTTTCTCTCTGGGTCTAAGAATACAGTGGTCCCAACCAACCAGCCGCCATCTCTCTCCCCTCTCACCATGGTGTGACAGACACCTCCACACAGGAATTGTGGGCTGTGACTTAAGTTTTGGACTCTCTACTTCTTAGATGAATTATATTCATATTTATCCAGTTTTGAAGTCAGTTTGAGGAATTTGTACTCCCCCACCCCCCAAAAATCAATGGGGTGGCTAAGGGAGGAGAGAATTTCTGGTGGGTGGGAGGGCAACAGTGTTAAACATGTCAAGTCGTTGTGGGTGATGGGAACTGGGAAATCTCTTGGATGAGCTCATAGGGAGGGTAGGCACTGATGATGTTCTAAGAAGACCTTTGTGAGAGAAGGAGATAGAAACCAGATGACGGGGTGGAGAGGCAGTTAAAAATGAAGAGAGACATGAGGAGAGTGGAGCCAATGGCTCAGACCATTCTTTCTCATGAAGAGGGTAGGAGCACACAGCAATTGCAGATTTTCTTTTTAAGACAGAGGACACGTGAGGCTGTTTGAAGGTTGAGGAGAAGAAGCCAGTGGAAAAGGAGAAACTAAAAGTGCTGAAGAGGAGGGGCTAACTGGAGAAGCAAATTAGCAGAGAGAAAAAACATCCTTTCCTCCGAGACTGGTGGAAAGAATAAGAATAAGGAATTCACTTATAACTCATTGTCTTCAATTAAGGGGTGGAAATGCCCTTCACAAAATCCACATGAAAAAGTAAAATATTTGACTATGATCAGCTATGAACACTCTAATTTAAACCAGCTTTAGAAATCTTTGGGTAATAAACTAGTGACTAAGTATTTATTAAACATTTATTGCTCACATGCCATCAGGCTTTGGATTTCTGCCAAATCTCTGAAAAGAGAGGCAAAATTATTTCAGAATGTTCACATTACAGTAAATAGAAAATTTTAACTCAGTGATAATCTGGCCTCACCATCTGTAACTTTAGTCATCCTCAACCAACTGGTCACTATTATCTCTTTTAATAAAAAAGGTGTGTGCCCAGTTTAGTGGGCTAATATTTCCTGAGCACCTACTATGTACACGTGCTGTGTTCAGTCCTGACTGAGGGGTGTGGGGAAAAGAGATGGCAGAGCAGGCTGGAGAGCTGTGCCAGGAGGGCTTGCAGAGCCACAATTGGGATGAGCTGTCCAGACTCACAGAAAACATTTAAAGCCTAGAATACGATGGTGGGTCCTTGAAGCAGGAGGTTTTACAACTCAGTATATACAAAATATTTTATCAGTGAAGCTCTAGATATAATACTGAAGATACATCCTTGTTCATAGGAAGAAAGATCAAAAGCACAAAATCCTCTGCTGGCTCTGACAGTATTTTTATTTTTCCAAAGATAAAGCAAGGGAGTCCTTTGACAACTTTTTTTATTGGCATCTGAATTGAAATCTGTGCTACGTAAACAAATATCTTAACATCCTCTGCTTATATGCCTCGTCAATTTGAAGTCAGACCAAAAATATCTTTTTGCCTGAAGACAGTTGGCTGGACTAGATGCCATTCCAAAGTCCACCTCAGCTCCAAGAGTTCTATTTTTATGATTAAAAATCACTCAAATGTATAAAAAATATAATACATTTATTGCCCCTTTTCAAACAAGTTCATTCTTCTCTTGAACACAATTAAGAGAAAATTTGCTGTGCTTTTTATTGTTGTTTTGGCAATTTGGGAAGAGTTACCATGGTTTCTGTGGCCTCTTGGTCATGTTTTCTGTACATCATCTTGACCATCAGATCACGTGAAGCCAACATTGTCAGCTCTTTGGATGTATGTTTCTCCACATGTATTTCCCATGGGAGTGGTGAAAATTGGTTTGGGGGATGATGTAATTTAGATACTACATTGGTTTATGGCCCACCAAAGGGCCACAGTACAGAAACAGATATAACATATATCTGTGGTATTAAAATTTCATGGTGGGATTGGAAGGATTAGGAAAATAAATCTAAAAAGTCCTGGCAGGGGAGGGGACAATAACAACACTAATAATACTAATAAAAAGGTTGAGAAACACTGCCTCAGGGCAAGGAGTCCTCAAAGAGAGATTCACGATCTGTTGGGCAGCACTCTGATGCATCAAACATAATGTATTTTTTCTAAGTTTTAAAAGTTCATATTTAGAGCATATTCTCCTCCCTTTCTTACTAATCTACCACAGGATGCTTTTGCAATGTTTTAAATTTAGACAATTTCAAATTTGATGCAGTATATAAAACTTAATTTACGCAAAGACTGTGACTGTGACAAAAGGCATATTTGAAAAATGACTGTCTTTTGAGGTCAGACAGTTCTGTGTAGCAATCTGGCAGCAAGATCTTGCAGGAGGCAGGGGAGGGAGAGTCACTGGGTACTAGAAAGACATACATAACCATCTCAGATTTACTTTCGATTAGCCTTGCCGTCAGAGGCAAGTCGCTTAATGCCCCTTAGGCCCAGTTTCCTCATCTGTCAAACAAGGATACTAATGCCTAACATTGTAGTGTTGTTAAAGGATTGGAGATAACAGGTGTCAAGTGGCTGGCACTTGCTGTTTCTGACAAAGGTGATTAAGGATAAAATAAACAGTAATTGGGTAGAAGAGAAGAAGGCACCCAGTGGACCTATTTTGCCAGACTTCACATACAAACATCCTGTTTATGTTTCTGCTGCTGTTGCTGCCATTAAAAAGAAGAAAGAAAGAAAAATCCCTGCACACAGAATGTAGCCCCTGACAAATTTAAACTCAAAAGGATTATCAGTAGCTTGCAGAGTGAGGTTTGGACTTTGCATCAATGAAGAGTCATGAGAATGGTCAGAAATACCAGCAAGGAAAGCATTCCTTTTGTTCCATAAAAATCACCATGATTTATTCCTGTAATGAAAAAGTCAGGGGCTTGTGCAGACACAACAGCTGTGGTTTTATGAAGGGAAAATAAGCCAGAATTCCTTGTGGCGGGGCTACTGCCACAAGGGGTCAGATCTGGATTATTGGTAGAGGCTGGCATCATCTCACAGTGACACAAACATGATTGGATATCACGTAACTTGCAATAACTTGCAATCATTTGAGGTGAGAAAAGCACAAGCAATGGTGAATCAGACCAGCTCTGTTTTAAGTACGGGCTTCAGTGTCTTTGATCTGAGGTTGGGTTGAGTGTCTGAAGCTGGCACAGAAGAAGGAATACCGTTATCTTGAAGCTCACACTGGCTGCTGGTTGCCCAGTCAACAGATGTGAGCAGTTTAGCTGTCACCATAAATCAAGGGTTCCCACCACCCCCAATGTTATAAATAGGGATGGGTAAATATTTTGGATTCATCAGCCTTTAACTATTCTTCAGATGTTTTGGGTTCAACCAAACAGAATACGTCGTGTCAAGCACATTCTCCCTCTTTTAGGACCATATGTGATTTATGGGAAATCGAATCCATATGTTTCTGCTTCATGTACACTTAAATCATAAAGAGGTTGTGTGTTGTAAGAGCTATTTGATGTCTAAGATGCTTGCTGCTGCTTCCTTTTTATTTATTTATTTTTAATATAAACAGCTTAAAAGTTTTGGTCTTTTTAAAAGACCAAAGAGAGAGACACAGACACACAGACACACAGACACACACACACACACACACACACACACACACACACACACACACACAGAGAGAGAGAGAGAAAGAACCTAGGAAGGTCTGTTTCACCAAGATGAAATAAATTTGAACACCAGTTTTATTTAGGCTGAAACTACAAACTCATGGATTTCATATGAGGCCAGAGTTTAGGAGAAAACAAAGGCTGCTCTCTAGCCAGTTTCACAAGCAGCTCTGATGAGTGCAGAAAAGCAGCAACTGGGCCACCACAGCAGGAGGGGAGGGTCCCATGCACACACTGTCAGCTTCTCAGCTAACAATGCCTGGAAGCTTTGTTGTTCTGGGGCTGCCGGAGAGTGGTCACGCCAGCTGGGATAAAAACTCTGCTCTATTTTAACGTGGAAATACCCAGCTTCATGATGTTTTCTCAGGGTTGTCCTCCTGTCCTGGGCCAGCACTTCCTGTCTGTTCTGCCATCTGGCCCAAATAGCCAGCCACCGAACTGAATATTATGTGTGCATTTGGGAGGGTGTTTGTTTATTGATTGAGAAATCTTTTTGTAGATATATCTCATCTAGCTAACAATAGGGCCAACAAAGCATGCAGTTTGTGTACAGTGAGAAATATTCATATGGTAACCCACAAGCTGGTAAAAAGCCAAATGTAAAATTAAGTTTTCTTGTTCGCAGCTCAATATATAGTCACCGACTTCATAACAGATCCTACGTCATTTTGGGCATGCATTATCATTTTTATATGGTATCTTATGACTTGGCTCAGAAGAAAAGCATGCAAATTAGAAATATTTTATGTGGTAATATAATTGAAATATCTTTAAATCTCTGTAGAGGACACATCTATTCATATTCAGAGCATTATAATATGTTAGTATGTGGCACTTCATTGTTCAGTGGGGTGGGTCTTCAGACTGTGTGGTCTGAAGTCACTTCAACAGAATAAACAGTCCTGTGAATTACCTGTATATTTCCAATTCAATTATCTGGGTATGAGGGGCAGGATTTTAGAATATTAGAGGTTAGGGTTTTTTGTTGTTCTGTTGTCGTTGTTATTGTTTTGTTTGTTTTGCTTTTTTCCTAATCCCTAACCCCAAGGAACATTCAATAAAATCTCTTAGTCTCATAGGTAACCACTGTTAACATTTTGGTGTATGTTCTTTGAGTTTAATTAATTAAACACAGGCAGAATTTAATGAGATCGTACTATTTATTCTGCTTCGTAGCTTCTATCCTTCATAAAGCAATATATTGTGAACTTTTTTGCATGTTAAGAAACTGTTTAGCCCCATGAGCATTAATGCTTGCAGAGTACTTCACTGTGGAATTGTACACAATTGTCTTAGTATCTCAGAGTATTTTTAAAATATAAGGTTTAAAAAATCATTATTTAGGATATATATTTAAATGTTGAGCTTAGTTTTTAAAAATATTTTCTATATTTTAGGGCTCATTAGAAAAAATAAACTAAGCATAGCTTCTACATCTTGTAGCCCCTTGCATTTTAGATCAAAGTGTAGACCACCCATAGAGAGCCATGGAGAATATCCATCTCCCTGTTTTAGAAGAGACCTAGATCTTCTACATAGATGATACTTTTTACAGACCCTAGAAAAGAAGATCAATAAGATAATCAGCAAATGTTGTTTCTTTTTATTCCTTAAAAAAAAAAGTTGCATTTCCTCCCCACACCAAGAAGATCCTCGTGGCTGAAATTTATCTGCCTTTCCTTGTTGGATGCTTAGTCCAATGGTAAAGCTCCTGGAATCAACTTCAAAGAAAGCAGAGGTCCATACCTATTTTGCTGTCTATTTTTGAGTTCCTTTATCCTTCGTTTTGGACTTTTCCAATCAGTTACTAGAGAATTCAGTCCTGTGCCTTTTGTTGACAGGTTGCCAGGATACATCCAGGCGACAAAGGCTGGGGTTCCTGTTACCCAGCAGCCTCACCTACTAATACAACTCCCTTAAGAGGAGATGTGAGTTGTGGAGCTCCCAGCTTTTCTGCTCCTGTTTCCTCAAGCCCCCTCCATGAATACTCAGAGGAGCTCAGCGTGCCAGAATAAAAGCCAAAATAGGAAGGTAAAGAACAAATGTTACAAGGTAAGGCTCTCAGAAGATATGTTCTTTCTCTGTTATCTGGTAGCCCCTAAGTCTCAAATCTTTCCTTTCAATTCATAATGACTGCTAATTTTGGTCTCTTCTAATTCCTTCTCAGCAGTATGCAGTAAATATTTCCTTACTGTAGAAAAGAAATCCAAAGAAAAATAATTAGCCCTTAAGTAAAAAACCTCAAGTACTGCTAAATAAAATAATATTTTTCTTCATTGGATGGTGCTGGCAATGAGGGATAAACTATGAATTAAATATTCTCTTGGCTAAAAAGTGATCACATTCCATTTAAAGAGATCATTTTAAAAATAATTTTCATGAAAGAAAAGTAGATAAAATATGTCTTTAACATTAATCCAAGATTACATGTTTATTAGCCAGACTGCTCATGGGAAAAAAGGGGTTATATAGGCTATAGTTACTCAATTGACTTGGCTGCTTTTTGTTTTGTTTTGTTTTTTAATTAAGATAAAATCTACATGGAATGAAATGTAACCAATCTTAGGTTCTTAAATTCAAGTTATTAAAATCAATGTGTTTAATAATGTGTACACCCATGTAATCATAGGACACTTCTATCACCCCAGAAAGTTTCCTCAAATCCTTTGCAGTCCATCTTCCTTTCATAGGCAACCACTGTTCTTATTTCTCTCACCAAAGAATAATTTGGCCATTCTTGAACTTTACATGAATAAAATCATGCAATATATGTTTATGTATTTGATTTCTTTGGCTCAGCAAATGTTTTTGAGGTTGTTCCATGTTGCTTTGTTTATCAATAATTCAGTTCTTTTTATAGGTAAGTATAATTGTATTATATGATTATTTCACATTTCTTTATCAGTTCTATTGACTGGAGGTTGGTTTGTTTGTGGTTTGGGCTGACTAAAACAAAAGTGGCTATAAAAATTCTTGCACAAGTCTTTTTCTTCCTCCAATTATATATATATTTTATTTTTTTCCAACTTCGTTGAGGTATAATTGACGAATAAAAATTATATATATTAAGGGTGTACAATGAGATGTTTTGATGTATATATACATTATGAGATGATTACCACAATCAAGTTCATTAAAATATCCATCCCTTCATACAGTTGCCTCTGTGTGTGTATGTTTGTATGGTGAGAACACTTGGTGTTTTGGGTTGAATGTCCCCCCAAAACTTAATCCCCATTGTAACTGTTGAGGGTGGGAAATCCTCTTTTGGCAACTGCAAGGTGGTGCCTTGAAGAAGTGATTAGATTCTAGGACCATGCCACAGTGATTGGATTGATAATGGTGGTTAAAGATATGATTCTGAGGGCATTAAAAAGAGAGTAAATGAAGAGGTTAGTCTCTGCTCTCTCTGCTCTTCCATTGTTTGCAATGTGATACTCTGCCATCACTGTCACCACCACAAAGGCTCTCACCAGATGTGTTCCCTGGACTTCGGACTTCCCAGCCTCAGAAACTGTAAGTGATAAATTTCATTTTCTTATAAATTATCCAGTTCCATGCATTTTGTTATAAGCAACAGAGACGGACTAATACACCTGGGGTCTACTATCTTAGCAAATTTCAAGTATACAATAAATTATTAACTATAGTCACTATGCTGTACATTAGATCTCCAGTAATTATTCAACTGATAGCAGAAGGTTTGAACCCTTTGACCAATATCTTCCCATCACCCTCACCCCCAGCCCCTGGTAACCACCATTCTATTCAAATGGCCAACAGGTATATAAAAAAATGCTCAGCATCATTAATCATCAGGGAAATGCAGATCAAAAACATAATGAGACTTCATACCCATTTGAATGGCTGTCATCAAAAAAGACAAAAGATAAGTGTTGGCAAGGACATGGAGAAAAGGCAACACATGTATACTATTGGTGGAGATGTAAATTTGGTACAGTCATTATGGAAAACAATGTAGAGGTTCATCAAAAAATCAAAAATAGAAATACCATATTATCCAGCAATCCCATTACTATGTATATATCCAAAGATGTATACATATCTTTTCATATATACATAATGAAATCATTATGTCAAAGAGATATCTGCTCTCCCTTGTTCATTGCAGCATTATTTACAATAGCCAAGATATGGTGGATACAGCGTAAGTGTCCATTGACAGAGGAATGAATAAAGAAATTGTGGGGGATTGTGTGTTTATACACGTACACACACACACACACACACATATATAATGGAATATTATTCAGCCTTAAAAATGAGATCCTGCCATTTGTGACACTGTGTATGAACCATGAGGACTTTATGCTAAGTGAAATAAGCCAGACACAGAACAAAGAATACTACATGATCTCACCTACATGTGAAATCTAAAAACAAACTTGCACATATCTTTTCGTGGATATGTGTTTTTTATTTATCTTGGGTTCAGTTCTTGGCATGAAAATGATGGGTGATGGGTAGACATTTAACTTTATAATGCGTATGATATGTCACTATAGTAATAATTTGCAATTACCTGATGACTAAAAAAGTTGAGTACTTTTATATGGGCTTGTTGGAGATTTGTATCTCTTTTTAATTATGTGTTCACATCTTTTGCCCATGTTAACTTATTTTCTTCTTATATCTTAAGTACACAATTCAATGAGTTTTGAAAAATACTTAGAACCATGTGATCACCAAAGTTATCAATATAAGAACATGTCCATTAACCTTTGTAGTCAATTCTCCACCCATGCACCTATCCACCAAGCAAAAACTGATCTACTTTCTGCCACTATGGATTAGTCTATTCTACCATTTCATATAAAAGGAATAATTCAGTATATACTCTTTTGTATTTGACTTTTTCAGCATCATATTTTTGAGAGGAATCTATGTTGTGTGTATCAGTAGTTTGTTCATTTTTATTGCGGAGCAATGTTCTAGTGTATGAATATGCCATAACTTTTTATCTATTTATCTGTTGATGCTTATTCATATTTATGCTGTTCCAAGTTTTTAACTAGTAGTAAAGTAGCTATAAACATTCAAATATCACTTTTTGTGGACATATACCTTCATTCTTAGGTAATTATTTAGAATGTCCATACCATTGGGTAGGTGTAAGTTTAGCTTTATAAGAAACTACCAACATTTCTCCAGAGTGGTTGTAACATTTCACATTCCCATCAGGCACATGCTACTAGTAATATGAAAAACATGAAATATTGATCAAAAAAAATTAAAACCACATTTTCCTCTTCAGTTAGCCTATTTCCTGTGTAAAACATTGTGTCAAGTGGAGTTTAATTATTGTAACTATTGGAGCATTTATGGGTTATAAGAAATTACCAAATAAAGTTTTAGACAAAGATTCCCAGGAGGAGCATATTGATAAGTAGCACAGGAATGCTGTTTTAGCTAAAATTACTTAATGGATACTATCCACACCTTGCCTAAATAAAATAGTTTTTATTGTCATTCACTAAAAATTTAATAATCTTTAATGTAACTGAATTTATTTCATTGTTAATTTTATAACTGTAATTTTACAACTAACTAAAAAGGATTTAAAATTGTGTCATTCTCCCACATAAAATTAACAGGACAGATCCTAAATATATATACATTTTCAAATATGGATTCAATAATGTCTTAGTTCAGAATATTCTATTTTTTCTATATTGTCATGGTATTATAAGATCCTGGAATTGAAAAATTAAAAAACTAGGAACATGATGGTGTGAACAAGTAAATGAAAACCAGCTTACAGCACTTAAAAGAAAGCTGAAAAAGACAACTAGGAAGAAAGAGCAGTGATGGAACAAAAGTAAAACACTGGGTAATTGTCAAAGCCCAGTGAGAGCAAATGAGGATTTGACTAAGTACATCTCATCTGTACTTTCCCATCCTGGGATCCAAGATGGGAAAGTAATTATTTTTCAATGTATGAAGGAAAAACATTTTAAGGCAGCTTATTTGCCATATTTGTTGTTTGGTGGAGTAGCCTTTATAGGTAGGACTTCTGGGCATGAACGGACAGGAAAGGTAAAGGAGGAGAGTGAAAAGAAGAGGATGTTCGTGACGCCTATTGTTGGTATCCTTTAAATGCAGGATGATGGAATTCTCTGAAAATTTCAACGGGGAGCTGGGGTAACCACAAACCATCACAGAAAACCCACACAGGTGAAGAGCTCTACTAAATCCTAGGATTGGGCACCTTATGCTTTGAATATTTTTGTCCCCTCCAAAGTTCATGTTGAAATTTAATCCCCTCCAAAATTCAGGTGTTGCCAATGTGATCGTGTTAAGAAATGGGGCCTTTAGGAGGCAATTAGGCCATGAGGGCTCTTCCTTGTTAATGGGGTTAAGGCCCTTATAAAAGAGGTTTCCTGCAGTGTTCAGCTAGCTTGCTTGCCCTTCCACCTTCTGCTCTGTGCAGATGGAGCAAGAAGGCCCTCACCAGACCAAATGCCCAGCACCTTGATCTTGTGTTTTCCAGCTTCCAGAACTGTGAGAAATAAAATTCTGTTCTTTATACTTTAGCCAGTCTGTGGTACTCTGTTGTAGCAGCAAAAGATGGACTAAGACACTAGGATTGCTCTGTCTGCTCTGTATGAAGAGAGTAGAATAACATAATTGAAATAATGTTGGAGTAGTAATGCTGCAACCGCAGCCGTGAGGGGAAGGCCACGACCATCAGTGAAGCATTGGTACTGCTGAACTCCTGATTACCTCCAGACTTCTTACCTTGACAAAAAAAGATATGCCTCTATTTCTTTAAGCGACTGGAGTAGGATTTTCTTTATTTGTAGTGACACGCAATCCTCACAGACACAGAATTGAAGTAAACATAATATCATAATTAGCCTGTTAACTCATGGATGGGAGGATTGGGTTATTTGAAAACATCTCTAGTTAATAAGGTGGTAATAGTGATGGGAATTAAAAAATTATGTCGCAAAATATCTGTTCTGGCCTCCATGACCAAAGACAGCATCTTGGACTAAATTAATTATTACATAAACACAGTTCCAGGCAGGCCTTTCTTACCTGCCTCAAGTATCCTGATAGTGGGGCATTTATTATAAGGATAAATGTGCATGGAAACACAGAAGAATCTAACAAGCAGGCCTCAGGAAGCACAGGGACTGCCTGTTCTAAGGGAATTCCTAGCCAAAGAGCTGAGTAGACTTTGTTCTCTGGTATGAACACCAAAATAATTAATAATAATAATAACTAATTATTAAATTTTTAATAAAAGTTTCAGAATTATCAAGGGAAAGTCAAAGGAGATTCCCAACCAAGTTATTTTTATTTCTGCTGAGTAAAATATTATATCAGTGTATCAGTATATCAGGTATTAATTCCACTAGTTTTTCAGTCCCATCCTCATTAAGGTCTCTTTCTAGAGTTGTTTCAAAAGTCAAAGCGGAGCTAGAGACCCCACCCTGGAAAAAGAGGCCTGTCCACAGTCAAACTGAGAGCCAAGCTTTGTCAGTACCCAGATCTGTTCCAACCAGCTCTGGTTGTGGATGGGGAGGTGACTAACATGCCACAGAGCATGACCACCTAGGGCCACCTCACCGGAAGGTGGGGCAGGTTTCCTTAGCAGGGGCTATGAATATGGCAAGTGGCATGATTAAATATTTCATACTGATTTGATAAATTTTAGAAAATATCCTCATATCTCGCATAGCTTTTCAGTATTTCTTTCCTTCTTGCTACTATATGTTGAAACATCTTTAAAATCTGAATAAAATATGATTTGAGTTAGCTAGAGAATGAAAACTTTGGAATTCCTCAGAATATTTTAGTAAAAAGGAAAATAGTTTCAAAAATCTATAGTTAGTCTCCTCATTAAATTCCCAGATTGCTGAATTATTTACAAAAATATGTAGAAGACAGATTTATAAGCCATATAATAACAATTATGATATTTTACTACCTACCAATGTGCTGAGCATTTTATCTCACTTTTAGTCCTCTCTACAATTCTGCAAGGTGAGTATTATTATCCATTATCCCACTGAACATATGGTGAAACTAGGCACAGAGAGGCTACATATCTCATTCAAGATTCTACAGCTGATGTTCATTTTGGAGCTAGGGGTCAAACCTTGGTCTGGGTTTATAGAAGGGGTATGCAGAACAAAACAAAACAAAATAACTTGGCAGTGGAGACTAGCAAAGTAGTTATTTGATTTTTTGCTATAAGCTACTTTTTCTACTTTTACGTAGCAAATTACACCTTCCCAATATATTTCACAAGTTGCTGACCTTGGACTTTCCCCCCTAGCTGTGACTGTTTAGTCAAAATTAAGATCTGAGTGAACTGATTCCATATCACACAGAAAGAGGAATGGGGAATTGGTTTGGCATCTAAAGGGAAGATGCTGTTGGAAATAAATTCTCCCATTCTTTAAGCTCTGTGTAAATGAAGTAAAATTCTACAGCAGAAGCTCACTTTCTAGTCCAGAAGTGTTTGTCAAGATTTTTAACAAAAATATTTAGACATATGTCACTACTAGTGACAGCAGATGGGACATGGAGGTAACTGAACAAATATAAAACAGAATTTCAGTACTGGAAGGAACATACACTACAAGTCTGGTTTTGTGTAGTACACACAGTCTCAGGAAATTAGGTGCAAACTGCATTTCTGTAAATTAAAGTGATCTATTTTCCTACTAAAAGTTTGCTTTTAGAGGAAACTATGTAAAGCATCTTTTTTAAGAAGTAAGAACTTCCTTTGTCTAGTCCTTTAAACGTTAAATGTTGAAGTTCTCCAAATTTTATCATGCATGATCTTTTTCCAACCTATGTGATATATGTTACAAGAAAATCTATAAAACTTCTGCATTTCCCAGAAGGTAATTAAAACTCCTGAGAACAGCTAAGACTTTTTCTGATTTATTTCCAATTTACCTTCTCAGTTACTCATTATCAATTATTCGACATTCTTTTTTACCTCTCATTTCATCCACATCTCATGCCCCATCCACACACACACACGCACGCACGCACGCACGCACGCACAGACCCCACTCCTATTCATCTAAAACCCATACCCATCCACTCACACCCATCGACTCATATCTATCCACACATCCCCAATCTCTCATAACCATCTACACATACAGATCTACTCACATCCATACACATATAACATCCAACAGTTCACACCCATCTACAAGTTCACATCCATCTGTACACTCACACTCATCTACACACACTCATACACATCCCCATCATCCCACCCTCTACTCACACCCATTCACACACACCCATCAACTCATATCCATTCACACACCCACACACGAACGTACACTCATCCACTCATATCCATCTATATGCAAACACTCACACCCACCTATTCACCCCTAATTACGTACCCACACCCGTCCACTCACACACATCCCCATCTTCTCATAGGCACATGCACATGCACTCAAGCTCCTCCTTGATAAATCCACGCACACACACAATACATACACCTATCCCTCCTGCCACAAAGCAAATCTCACAATTTTCCAAAAATGTCATGATTTAGGTTTCTTCATCTTTGCATATGCTGCTCCGATGGCTAGATTGTCTTTCTTCTCTCCCTAACTCCTATTCATCTTTCAAAAACTAGCTCAAATGACTTTTTTTTTTTTTTTTTGGTCACACAAATGTTCATAGTAGCTTGATTTATAATAGCCAAACTATAATCATCCAAAATGTCCTTCAAAGGATAAAACAAATTAGATACATACATACCATGGAATACTATCCAGCCATTAAAACCAATGAATTATTGATACATTCAACAACTTTGATAAATCTCCAGAAAATTATTCTGAGTGAAAAAAGTCAATCGCAAAAGGTTATATACTGTATACTATACTGTATATTAATTTACATCATTCATTCATTCATATATTGTATATTCATTTACATAACATTTTGAAATGTCAAAATTTTAGAAATGGAGGACAGATTAGTGGTTTTCAGGAGTAAGGAATGGGGACTTGGGAGAGGTAGGGAAAGGGAGATGGATATGGTTATTTAAAGACAACACAAGGAATCTTTGTAGTATTGGAACTGTTCAGTATCTTGACCATGGTGGTAGATACTTATGTGGTAAAATTATATAGGGCTTAACACACACACAGACACACACACACACACACAAGTAAAACAGGTTTCTCACTTAGATGGATAGATTATATCAATATGAATATCCTGGTTGAGATATTCTACTACAGTTTTGTAAAATGTTACCATTGGGGAAAACTGGGCAAGTATACAAAGGATCTCTGTATTATTTCTTTCAACTGCATGTGAATCTACAATTATTAAATTGCAATTAAAAATATACTAATAACATCATCATCAGGCTGAAAAAATTAACATAATTCTTAACGTCTGGGTGGCAAGATACATTTTATAGGATCATGATGTGATAAAAACAAACAGGATGAAATGCGCCTAGAAAAATATAAACTTCTTTAATCTAAACAGTAATTGCGTCCGTGCAGACTAAAGGAGACCCGGCTCAGCAGCAGATCACATGACCACACTGAGTTCTGGAGAAAAGCAAAGACCAACCACTCACCAAGGCTTTAAGTGACTAACTCTGAAGCTGAATTACTGTGTACATCTTTCTTCATGAGGGTGCACAAAGACAGGAAAATAGCAAGGTATGTCCCATCTTTGGGACAGCTACATCATGTTAATGCCATAATTTGCCCTTGTGTGACCTTCCTCTACATGTGAAGAAGTTCCAAATCTGACTCAGTTATGGACAAAATAGTCTCATCCCTGTGTCAAAATGAAATCTACTTCTTTCTGAGCACCACAGGCACTATCCCCAATGTTCTTATGCTATTTATACAGTGTATTTCAGATTTTTTTCTTTGCTCTGCTCATGTTTATGTAGTGCATATATATTGATTATGAGCTGGATAAACAGCAATGCCCATGAATTATTGATGCCAGGGGACATTTAATGGGGCTACACAGGAAGTGTCATGACACAGCATGTTGGGGGACCAATTTTATGCTAGGACTCCAAATAGGAAATGACTCTGCAAAATGGAAATGTGTTTTCAGCTCAGAATCCAAACTAGAAGTGACTCTTTCCACCCAGAAAGGGTTTAAACTCTCACCTCCGATTGTTAGAGAGGCTGATTGAAGTCCTGAGAACATAGATGATGGGAGAGAAGGAACATTTTATTACACACCTAGCACCCTCATTTATAAGAAATGTAGTCAGTTGGATAGGAGCAGCGTGTAGTTAAGTCAAGTTTCTGAAGAAAATAATTAATAACGACTCTGAAGTAAACATGCAGGTGCAAAACATAGAATATAGTCAAAGGGGAAAGGGGAGTACAAGCTCAAATTGTGGACAAGAGAGATATACTGAACACATTGAGGAGGATGCAGAATCTGGAAGGAATGTTTCCTCAGCCACACTGGTTAAGGGTTCTCACCAGACCTAGAGAAAGATACTGGAATCCTCTGTATAATGTCATGTGAATATTTATGCTTTTGTTACTGTAGATTGAATTGTTTTATACAGTCGTGCATAGCTTAACAACAGGGATAAGTTCTGAGAAATGCATTATTAGGCGATTTCATCATTGTGCAAGATTGGAGTGTACTTACACAAACCTAGATGGTATAGCCTACTACACACTTAGGCTATATAGTACAGCCATTATAATCTTATGGGACCACTGTACCATATGCAGTCCATCATTGACTGAAACGTAGTTGTGCAGCGCATGACTGTAATTCTCATTGTAGAGGGTTGACTAGGGCATCTCAGCAAGGTCCATGGGATGGAGTCTCCCAGGGTGGTGTTTCCAATAAAGATCTGAGCTGGATGACTGTGCCATGACTATTAAGATTCTGGGCACAGGGTAGGCAAAACTAGCTGAACAACCTTTTTGTAGAAGGCTGCACTCACAGTGCTGATTTCTTTTTCTTGATGTGTTTCAGCTTTCTATTACTACTGTAGCAAATTACTATAAAATTAGTGACTTAAAACAGTAAATTCATTATCTTACGTTCTACAAGTCACAAGTCCAGTGTGAGTCTCATTGTGCTAAAATCAAGATGTCAGCAAGGCCACATTCCTTTTGGAGGCCTTGGAGGAGAATCTGTTTCCTTGCTCTTCCCAACTTCCAAAGGACACCCACATCCCTTGGCTCATAACTCCTTTCTCCATCTTTAAAGTCAGCAACAGCTAGTTGAGCACCTTTCATGCTTCAAATATCTTCTGCTGGTGCTTCTCTGTTACCAATTCAGGGAAAAGTTCTTCATGTTTGAGGACTCATGCGATTAGACTGGAACCATCACCTCTAATCATGAATATAATGGGGTCAAAATACAAACCACTCTTTTCTAGTGGTGAGCTGGTTGGCACTGCCTTTATCCCTCCAGCCAAATGGAAAATCCAGAGAAAATTAGCAGTGGAGTCAACCATGGGATGCTACATTCTTCACTCTCTTACTAATGCTGTCTTGTCATTATTGTGTTGGGTTGTTCTAAACTTAAGGTGGAGACAGACAATAGAACAAAGTGAAACAGAACACAGAAGGTGGGAAAAGTGCCTGTTGGAAACAGAAAGATAGGAAAAATCAGTATCCACAGAGTTGACTTTAAATTGAATTCTTCCAATCAAATATCCCAATCTTTTCAATCTTATGTGGGACTTAAAATATACACATGGATCCTCTTTTTGTTTACTAAAGGAAAACGGAACAAGGCAGTTGATATTCTCACTGATTCATTGTTATTTGATAGCATGGTGTGGAAGGGGGCTTTCAGTAAATTTTAAACCACAAAAAATTTAAACTTTAAGCTGAGAAGGTTTTCAAATAAAGAGGTGTCACCACATTTTATTTTTTGCTTGGGCTCTGGGGACACAGAGAATGAACAAGTTGCTCTTAGACACCAAGAGACTCATTCTAGTGGTTTTCTGCAGCAGAGGTATCTTGCGTAAGCTTTCCTGAGAAATGGAAAGTTGTAGGAGGGAGGATTCTGAATCATCAGTAAGCTCTAACCATATGGCCTGTGAAAGGGTGCCTTGTTTGCAAGATTCATCGATGTCAGATGGAGTGACAATAGCTTTTTAATGACTTATTTACATAAGAGGATGAGAGATGTGGGGAGAACAGCAACAAGAAGCCCATGTTCAGAAACAGCCCTCAGCTTGTGGGTGTGTATAAACTACCAAATCTCCAGAGACAGCACCAGGGAAATGACTGTGAGCATATCAGAAAATAGAAGCGCTTTCATTCACACACACAGCAGAAAGTCAGCCTTCCTTGTGGGCTCTGCTCTGTGTTTGACTTCCTTCCCAGGGACTTTCCTCAGAAACAGCTTCGGGTGGAGAGAGCATTAACAACAGAGAGCGTTGATGTCTGTAATAAATGATAATGATCAATTTAAGTGTTCTCAGGCTCCTGGACGCACCGCCCTCCTGGAGGTGGACGGGGCTAACGCACAACTTTGAGACTGTTGTAGGGTAAGTGGGTGATGTGTTTAAAATGGTTCTTCCAGGATACAGTGAGGCCCATCCCTCTTCTGCCAATCTGTTCTGGCCAAGCAGCTCCCTTTAAGGGCAGCTATATTCTTCATTGTGTTTGTTTCAATGCAAGCATATCACATCATGGGGACTGGTAAACACATGCTCCTGTTTGCAATTCTTTTTAAATTTGAACACTAAAACATGGATACCTGTGGGTTTCCCCCAATTTTTAAAAATCATAATACATCAGTTTTAGACACTTGATGGATATAGACAATCTCGTGCCAAATTGAGAAGGAATTACTGTACTTTTCTTGAACATTTTCAGTTCAGACTAATTTAGAGGTACTTCTTAACAAAATAGTCAGCTTGGCAGAAAGAAAAAGTACACCAATTCTGTAATCCCCACAAGGAAGCATAATTCTCTTATGAAATATTTCTAGACCAAATCTTGAAAGTCCAACAATAGTCTATATTGTTAATAGCTTGTTTATGGTTCTTTTTATTGCCCGATTCTTTATTTAGACTAATAATACTAGTCTAAGACATCTAACATTCCTCATCTGGGTGGTCATTTAATGTGAAAGCCAGGTCCGTTGCTTAAATAGATGAGTAACTCTTATTATATTGACTGATAATTAAATAATTTTGAGAATGCCTCCAAAAAGTTCAGATGATTCGAATACAAAACATTTTTATCTGTTTGTATTTGACTTTTTTCTTTTTTTTTTTTTTTCTTCTATCTTTCCTTTTATGGCTATTCTAAACACTGGCTGCTTGCTTTTTTTTTTTTTTTTTTCTTTTGGAAATTGTATGTATCATCTCCTATGACCCTCCAATAACTTCTGAAAACTCCTTGTTAGGTTACTGATTCTTTCTTTTCTTTTTGGATTTTTCCCTCCCTCCTAGAACCAAGCTTTTCAGCCTCAGTCTATTTTCATTAGGAAGGTTTCTTTCTAAATGTTTACTAATATATGGTAGTTTTAGTAATTATGTCCTATACAAGAGACTTCAACTGGATTCCCAGTTCCTTAAAGTGATTTTCAAATATTTAATTAAGGATAAAAATGGGGGAAGGACACTTTCAAGCAAAGATCACAAACAGTCACAAACTACAATGCCTCTGATGATGAAGAGAGAACTGTAGGTTAAACAAAGCAGACTGGTGAGCAACTTTGAAGACTGGCATCTGACCTGCAAGCACAGTTCTTACACAGCTCTTACTTTCACCAGCTTATGTGGGATGTTGCCACATGGGAATGTGGGCTCCATATGGCCATATCTTCCACTTTTTCAAGAGAGAAACCAAAAATCCTTATTTTACATGACATCTCCCACTTGTAAAATAATGGCATCTAGTTCAAGCATTTTTAACTCAGCAGACTAAAAAAAAACATATCTATGGACCAGATTTGGCTTATGAGCCAATGCTTTAAAGTCTTGAGAAAGAGCTATTGTTACAGAGCTATACTATTGGAATAGAATTATCCTAAATGTGAGAAAATGTGGTATGTGAAAATCCTTTGAAGACTTTGTTATTCAACAGCTTAACTTCCCCACCTTTTTTTTTTTTTTTTGCATATCCTTTGAATTTCCATACATTATAGGCCTCTAATGTGATTATACTGATGGTTTCCATAACCAGTTCACCACCACTCCAAATGTCAATATTACAATTACATGGTCATACCTGTGTGGCATTCATGACTCTTGGGTACTCTGTGATTTGGATACTCAATATAGAGTGAAAATAACAGGCTTGATCTAACAGTAGCTTTCATAGGATGATATTATAAGCTTTCACAACATAATATGTCCTTGCAGAAGGCTCTACTTAGAAATGGAAAGAAGGCATTTCTCCCATTTTTTGTTTTCTTAGCTTTTCTAACACCATACATTATTATATCCACACCTGACAGTTAGACTGAATGAAAGTGAAAGAACTATTTCTTGGTTTAAAATTTATCACAGTAAAGGAGAGAGAAGGAAAGGGAAATTTTTCATTCACTATCCACAATCAGCCTGGAAATGCCACTATTTCTTCAAAGCCATGCTTTGAGCTAAATGGCTTTTCTGAAAGTTTTTTCATTTCTTACCTTTCAAATACTCTCACATATTGCTCAAACCATACCACTTGTAGTTCCCAGTTGCTCTCACATGGCCTTTTGTCCACTCACATCAGACTTGCTGTGGATTGCACGTGCCACTGGCTCAGGTGCCACCCAGAAGGGACTGTGGAGAACCAGCAGGATCACTTGCTTTGGCTCCTTCCGTGGCAGTGGTGCCCTGTGACTGGATGGTCAGCAGAGGGAAAGTGTCATATAAAATTTGAGAAAATATACACATGCTTAAAAGAGCAGGTTTCCTCTTAGGATTTATTTCAGTTAGTGGGAAATGGAAGAACAACACTTTCTAGCTCTTGCAGAATGGTGATGGTGTAAAAATTTCAAAAATGTATTGTCAGTGGTCTGAATGAGGTGAGGGTGGAATGTTAAGGTAAGCAGTTTATTACTTTCTGAGATGCTACAAAAGAATTCATTTTCATTTATATTTATTGCAATAGTAGAGTAATCTGCAGTTGGAATATCACAGATTTTTATTACTTTTATTCTGAGATGGTTATATCAGTCAGGAGACAGAACCATACCAGTTATTTAAACAGAGAGAATTTAATATAAAGTATTGCTAATTAGGAATGAAATTGTTTTTTAAGTGACTAACAGAGTAAAAGAACACTCCTGTAGAAGGGAGGTGACAGCTACCATTTCTACAGCTGAAGGATCAAAGGAAAGAGGTTGGAATTACTGAACCTCAGAAACTTAGAAGAGGCGCCCAATGGAGCTGCATATCAGATCTCTCAGGAGGAGGCTGGACTGGCTGCTGCTGTCGTCTGGTGAGGCAGGGTCAGTGAGCCCGGT
Source organism: Cynocephalus volans (assembly GCF_027409185.1). NCBI lineage: Eukaryota > Metazoa > Chordata > Mammalia > Dermoptera > Cynocephalidae > Cynocephalus > Cynocephalus volans. The sequence goes on from NC_084461.1 coordinate 107,354,878, forward strand.
TTTACAAGTGCAGAAAGCTGTGAACTGGATTCAGCTGCTGCTACAGGGGAGAACTGCTGTGTCAAGGCTAAAGAAGTGTTGCTGGGGTGGTGCTCACAGCAACCACAAGCAGGCGAGAAGCCTTTCAAAAGGACTCAGCCTCCTTTTTCTCCTCCAACCTCACATCCTCCTTCCAGTGTCTCTCTCAGCAGAGCAGAACGCGGAGCCACCTGGCAAAGCAGAGCTGGACTGTGCAGTGTCCCCATGCCAGCATCCTGAAGCTGAGTACAGAAGAGGGTTGGGAGGATAGAGACAATATGTCAGTCACTGGCACAACCATGCTGTCTCCTAGTTCATTGAATAGATCATGGAAAAAATAAATTTTTCTTTTCTTGAAGAAAAATATATCATTTTTCTTTTTCTTTTTTGAAGAAAAATGGTCTCTCTCTATATATATATATATTTATTTCTACGAAGGAAAGCATTGTGAATCAATTTCTTAAGAACCATTGGTTCAGCGTTTATAGTTTCAGTGTTTATAGTTTTTATTCCTTATTTTCAGGAAACAAGTGTATAATGTATATTTACTAAATCAATTTTGCTAAGTCAATTTTTACTAAGTCAAAATATATACCTCTTCAAAAAAAAATTCTCTCATCAAAAAATGAAGATCCTGAAATTTAAATATCAGTATGAGAATTCATTTTGTGCTAAGCCCAAGACCATTATTAAAATACAGATTAATCTCAATTAGCATTAGTTCTTCATGTGAGTAAGAGACCCCTAAAAAGTGGCTAAAATACAAATAGCCATCTATTTCCCTTACGTGAATAAAGTCCAAGGGAGGCATTCCAGAGCTTGTCTGGTGGCTCCAAAATTATCAGTGATCAAGTTCCTCCAGATCTCTACACTGTAATGTCAAGAGTTACATAGACATAATCTGGTCCAGGATGGCTGCTAGAGCCCCAGCCATCACATCCATGCTCTAATCATCAGTAGAAAGGAAACAAAGAAGAGCAGGTTGTGCCCCCACTTTTTAAGAACAAATCTTACAAGTCTCACCAATACTTCTATTAGCTACAATGGAGCTCATAGACTTTTAACTGGGAAATCTTGTGCCCAACTGAAACTTAAGGCTCTATTAATTTTAGGGAGTTGGGTAAAATGGTTATTGGTAGGAAACTAGCTGTCTCTGTCAGACTCAGGGAGGGGAATTATCTCATCTATCATGAGCCTTAATGTGAATGAGTCTATCAGCTCCTTTTTGAAAGTGAGATTTCCTAGGTAAAAAAGACTGGAGATTATATGAGGACACTAGGCTGGGGACAGTGGAAGCTTCCTAATGGGGTGGATAAAGTATATTGAAGGGAAACCTCTGATTTAGAAAGTTGCTCAGAGCCATCATCAGATCCAACTCCATCTTTCTCATTTAAACTGTCATCCATTTAAAGAATTTGGATTCTATACTTACAGGGAAGAGGTCATTTATATTTATTTTGTTTCAAAGGAATAAATTATTTTTTAAAAGATTTAATTACACTTTTGGTTGCATTCTTTCCCCTCTCTTTTAGAGAAAGGTCTTCCAATGCCAAAATGGGTTCTGGATTTCCATGGTTATTTTATTCGTCCTTCTGAGTTTGTCTTTTCCTTCCCATGAACCCCCAAAAGAATGGAAAAATGGCATCATATTGATAAAAAAAAATGTGATGTCTCCCAAGACATTCTTTAAATGTCCTATGTGCAAATATGGACAAAATGAATGACTCGGATCAACTAAGTGAACATTTCTGCACAGATGTTTGAGGTGAAACTGGCTGGCTTTGCAAAGCAGTTCTCTTTATATTCTAGTAACAGTGCTTTACAACGTGTCTGGGTGACAGGCCAATTTCTTAAGTGATTTAAGTATACGTATTTAGTATTTTCCAGCACTTTTGCTTTTAGAACTAACTTATGGGATAGAGGAGCTAACCACTCAGTGCTATGGAACATTGCCATAGCAGAATCATTGGTGGAAAAATCAGACATTTCTCCGTTAGACACCTCAGTTCTCAAAAATTTCACTCACTTCCAGCAATCTCATCTTTTATATTTTGATAACTTTACTCACAATAAGAGAAAAAATTCAGGAAGATGTTAGAGGAAAGAAGGAATGGTAGAAAAAGAAAAGATGAAGATTCAAGTGGGAATTTTACGACGTTTCATCATGTTTGCTGCAGAGGAAGCACTTGCTGCGCATGAATGCTTGTGTGTGCAGTAAAGTTCCACCTCCAATCACAGCGGTGAAGTGGCTGTGAACTGAATGCCACCGGCCTCTTTGGGCAACCTCTGCCTTCACCCTGTGCCTTTTATAAAGACAGACCAGCATGTAGTTGCTGACCCCACCCCAGTGCCCCTCAACCATCCCCACCCCTGGCTGGTTATTTAGATTTTTCTTAAGAGGTTGATGAGATCAGGAAAAGGTTCTGTTTTGGCCTGCACTCACGAACAAACTTCATCTAGAAAACCATTCATATATTGCAAAATAAAACGATCCTTGTCACTTAAGGGAAAACATTGTCTTCAGTAGCTCCAATCTTCCTCTCCTGCTTTTTCCATCTCAGAAGGTTTTTTTCTCTGTTTTCTTATCCTCCCTTTTGCTTCTACCATCTCCTAAAGAGGAGTATAAAGGCTGGTGAGAGCTTAGTTAGCTTCCCATGAGGCATATGAATAGTACATTTAAACTGGGATAAAAACTACAGAGAAGCAGCTCTGCTGGTGGAATTTAGGCGAATGAATAATGGAAAGAGCTGGGTATTGCAGCCAAAGAGAACTGGAATTGATTCCCAGTTCTGTCATTTAGTAACTGTCTTCAGCAAGTTATGAGCCTTTCCTGAGCCACAATTTCTTTGTTTATAAAATTGAAATAATAATATCTGCTTCATAGTTATTTCAGAATTAACTGAAATTTTTAATGTAAAACTTAGTGCACTATTTGACACACAATTGGCATTTAATAAATATTACTTCTCTAACCTTACCAGAAGGGAGATGGAAGAGTTAGGACAAGTCATGAGGCTGCCTCAGTATTCAATCTGCTGAGAACAGAATCAATCTACAGAGTCGTGTGTGTGTGTGTGTGTGTGTGTGTGTGTGTGTGTATTTAGGGGAAGGAAGCTTATTCGACCGCATTGATTTTTCTTTTCATCTGTCTTCTTAAGTACTTTTAGTGTCTGATAATTCCTGACATCAACAAAAATGGGAAATTAAGGAGGTCCTTGATGAACAAGAAATTAGAGCCAATAAGGCTGAGTGGTTTGGAAGTGATTCTGTCCATGTGCTGATAGAAACCTAATGAAATATTTTTATCCTATTCCTGTGCACCCTAGATCTACTTTCTCTTTTGGATGGTGCTGATCAAGTGATAAATTTCTCTAATCTTCATTTTCTGTGCTGGCCACTCTGTTTGGGGCCAACACATCCTTTTTCCACATGTGTTAATATCACTGTCTTAGGATCTGTCAAAATGAAAAATAACTTCCTTCTCTGTGCCAGACCTGATCTGATACTCTTAATGGCAAAGATTCAGACCTTTCTTGGCACCGAAATACAGGAACTGGGCACAGATCTCATAGCTCTGTTTGTTCCTTATCAAGCAATGCCCAGTGTTTCCGTAGTACTAGCTATAGGGGCCAAGGGAAAACTTGTTCACTGCTGCAGGTTCATTAATAAAGATCACTGACAAATTTAGATCAATATGAAGAAAAGGCATAACATTTTACTATTTAACATGCTGAGAGAAGGCAAACACAGGTGAATCACAAGAGTAATGTCCCAATTTTCTATTGGGGTACAGAGCTTTTATACCCATCTCCATGGGAAAGAGGAGATGGGGGATAGGAGTAAATGATTCTCAGGGGGTGTAATGGGCCTGGAGAATGTACCACGGACTGAACAAAGTCTATTTGGCCCACAGAGCAGACAATCACTGGTAAATGATTCTCTTCAAAATATTGACTGGGACCGAAATTTAAGACAATGGTCTGTGACAAAAGTTAGTCCAGATGTGTTGACAAACTCCAATCTTCCTTTGTGTGATAAGAGTTAAGTTAATGAAAACTCAGGGAAAGGGCCAGAGATAATTTTCTTCTTTGGCAGGTCTGGGCTTTAGGCAGATAGGGAAACAGCTTCATCCTGTGCTTTGGAGAGTGACAGAAAAATTAGAGAAGTGTGAGAGAGGATGTCAGAGACCTCGAGGCTGCTTCTTTCATGTCAAGGCACAATATTTTGGGGGTAACAGCTTTCTGGACCCCAACAAGGCCCTGCTGTCCTTGTTCTGCTTTGTCATGGCATGCAAGGTCCAGCCTCACATCAGGTGCTACTCCCTCTCTGACTGTGAGTGGATGTCTTAGAGTCCCTAACCCTGTTCGGGATCATCCTTCAGGAAATTAACAAGGTCATGAGACTTCCAAGAATCATCTTTCTTGGGGCTAGACTGCAGACCCATGGTAACACTTACTCATGACTTTCCCCAGGATAAGAACTCAGGCTCCTGTCTGTAATGAGATCATGTCAGCCCTTTCTTCTGGTTTGTTTGGGAAAACCACTGGCTGTTTTTTATAAAAACATTTGGAAGACATACATATATAAAACAAGAAAGTAAGTATGATACCTTAAAAAAGAGCATGAAGCAATGTCTGAGCATCTTTATCCCATGGAAGATCTGCAGAAAACCCGCAGATATGTGGGATGAGTGTAGGCCGAGGCTGCATTCTTTGCTTGAGAATTATGGCTGCCACAATTTATTAATACACCATTCCCATAATAAAGAAAAGTGGATAAATGGTGGGTTATGAGAAATCTACGCCCCTCTGAGGGTTTTCCTGATAATCCTCACAATATTCACTATTGAATTACTTCTTCTGTGGGGATTCTAACTTCAGGTCCATGGACACTCAAGAAGTCTGTGACACAGCTATATCTCAATTATAATGTACAAAAGGTCTTCAAAAAGTTCATGGAAAGATTTATATTATGTTTTATTTCTATTTTTCCATTAATTTTTTGAAGTACCCTCACATATCACAACTAAAAATATTTGACAAATTATTTCAGTGAAATTAGTTTCGTTTGTTAGAGTAAAAATTTTTATTTTTTGCTTTTAGAAACATTATTCTGGGAAGTCCATAGGCTCCACAGAACTGTCAAAGAAACACATGGCACTAAAAAGTTAAGAATCCCTGAGGTAGTGGAAGTGCCTGTGGGAGCCAGGAGGTCTTTTTAGATGACTTGCTAATTTCATTAATCCAATTTTCACAGTTCTCGGTTTTCTCTAACGTGGTCTCAACACCCTGGTCTCAGCCTCTGTTGGTTGGTGCTGTCTCTGTCTATGAGGTGTTGTAATTGTCAGTCTTTTTTTGAACAGAACACTACTTTTAATACGGTAACAGTGCAATTCGTAGTGGAAAATTTCTTCCTGTTCATTTCAGTGTTTATTGATCAAATCCCATGTGCTGGTTACTATGCTAGTCAAGGTCAATGAAAAAAAAAATCAGTGCCCTTTATCAGTTTACAGTCTAAGGTGTATGTGTATGTAATAACTTCTTGATTTACGTCTAACCCCCTCCACAGATCTTGGAGACATCTGAGGTTTAATGGGGACTTTCCAACATTCCAGACTGCTGCCCTGCAATGAAGCTCTGAGTCATAGTCTTCGGGACTTAAGGTACTGGCAGCAATGAGGAACCCGGAACAGCCAACCTCACTAACGTTCACTCTGAGCAGAAGCCCAAAATGAGTCTGGCCTGAAATCAGAGCAAGCATTGGAGAAAGACTTCTTTGTTAATGGAAAGAGGAAAGGAGAAAAAGGTTTCCAATAAATTGCAAGAAACTTTTCACCATTCTAAAGAACCTACCTTCCTTATCAACAAGGACGTCCTATCTAGTGACTCCCATTCTAGTCTTTTGCCAGATACAGTGTGTGTCAATACTGGTGAAAAAATAAAGAGAAGCACTCAGAAAAATAGACCTGGAACTGTGATACTGTCAAAACCATCAAGTAGGAGAATTATGTCACAAAGCCACTTTAGCCCACCTGTGATCCCATCTCGCAGGCCTGGATTCCGGGTATGCTATATCTGTGGCCGAGAATTTGGGTCCCAGTCCCTTGCTATTCATGAGCCCCAGTGCTTGGAGAAGTGGCGTATTGAAAACAGCAAGTTGCCCAAGCACCTGAGGAGACCAGAACCCTCCAGACCACAGCCTCTCAGTGGCAGTGGGTCCTACAATCTCCAGGCAGCAAATGAGGCTGCATTTCAGAGTGCCCAGGCTCAGCTGCTGCCCTGCAAATTCTGCGGTCGCACGTTCTTGCTAGATCGTCTCCTTGTTCACCAGAGAAGCTGCAAGCCAAAGGGTGAGGATCCCAGAGCACCAAACCCCAACAGTTCTGACGATCTTACTGGTCTCAAGAAATCTTCTGGTAGAATCCCAGCCCAACAAAGGACTCTCATCTGCTATATTTGTGGCAGAGAATTTGGCACACTGTCCCTTCCTATTCATGAGCCCAAATGTCTGGAAAAGTGGAAAATAGAAAATGACCAACTCCCTAAGGAGCTCCGCCGGCCCCTCCCACAGAAGCCTCAGCCCCTTTCAACTGGACAGTTCAGCCAAGAGGGGCCAAGTCAAGCTCAGCTTGTGCCCTGCCCAAATTGCAACTGGACCTTTGCCCCAGACTGCCTTCTGGTACACCAGAGAAGTTGCAAAGCTCAACCTAGTGGGCCAAGAGATCAGAGTTTGACCTTAGAGGGTAAAGGTGGCTTAAAAGAGTCCACCAATTCCAAGCAGCAAAGCAACATGGCAGCACCCAGTGTAACTGATAAGGTAACTTATATCACATAAAGTGCATTAGGTGGACCTGGGGGTGCATTCAGCTTCCAGGGAAATAAGAAAAGACTATCCCCAGAATCAGCTGCTTTAGCCTCTAGGATTTTTTTCTTTCAATGCCTTATTTCTGCCTTAATGCAGCCTGTCCAATCCTACCCCCTGTTGGACTCCAGAGGCTATATATCTCTTGGCAAAATAGATATAAGAGCATCCTTGCCTGATGGGTTCATATTCCTCTTCAATTTTGCTGATTAAAAGAAAGAGAGATGAACTTCTTTCCTCTCTGATCTCTCATACCAGTGATCCCTGGGAGAGACTGCTATTTGAAAATGAGTCATTAATGCTGTGTCTACATTACAGAGATATTATTCCCATTCCAACAGCCAATATTTATTGCTGGTTTATTTTAGTCATCTACCTTAGGAATTCATTTTTGGCAATGCTGGGTTGTGCTGAGTTTATCTTACTAAAATAGAATCTGTGTCAAAAACCCCAAATGACTTTAGCAACAATTAAATACTGGTGCACTTGCAGAAATACACATGTTCTGAAAATATATCATGTTTTCTTTTAACACTTATGTAATTATAGCAAGTGGGGAATTAACCCCCACATAGACACTGAAGCAACTAGTTTTATGTTCATGGTTCTAGGAGGTTTTCAATTCCTGCTGCTGCTCTGTACCCTGTGTTTGGGTTGAACGCAGGGCCCTGAGCCTCACTTTGGACCATTGTAAATTAATATGACCCCAACTTCTAGGGGAAAGAGTTGTTGGGCTTTTACCTGAAGTCCCACCACTAAACAGGATTGGGGAGGAATGAGTATGAGAGTGGATCCCTGAAAGATAGGGCATGGCCCATGCTCTTTGTCCTGCCATTAAGCCAGGAAGCCTTGTGTCACATCTTAAAGATTATCAGATCATGAGAAATAGGAGGTGGTAAAAGTCTTTTCTCCATGGCTTGCTACTTGAAATGCCTAGTCTGTAGGGATTCTAAAAATGGACTGTTTTAGGGACTCTAACGTTGTACAAGTTATCATAAAAGATTAAATCAAAGGGATGTGTGGCAGGAGCATCCTTTGTTTTTAGTCCAAATTTTCTTACTTTTTGGGTTTTTTTTTTTTTTCATTACTTTGGGGACTATTTAGTCCTTTTTCCTAAGCTCCATGTTTAAAATGAAATGATTATGGTCTTACTGGTTTAGAAGATTCCAAGACAATGATTCTAAAGCCGAAGAGTCAGACTAACAGATGCTGGGCACGTTTTCCTATGAACAGTAAAGAGAAAACAGCTAGTTTCTTTGCCTAATGAAAACCCAAAGACTTAAGTGTGGCATGGGCTTCAAGCTGGTCTCAGAAACACGATGTGTTTTTCCCATCTTCTGGCTGTTGCTTTTCTTTTAGAACGCGTGGGGGTCTGGATTCAGAGAGTAACAGGATCTGTGTGTCTCAGGGTCACAAATCAGAAACTCCATAGAGTTCTGACTTACAGCCCTGTTTCTTGATTGTATGCATTTACTTCAAATGTTCTCATTACAGATGGAGAGATAGGGAAGAGTGTGGTCAGGATTCCTGTGCTTGTTGTTGTAACACATACTTTGTACTTCAAAAATGGAGCCAACAGACTGAGCACAGCGTGTTCTCAGTCATGACTGCTAAAAGAGGCTGGCCCACACCCACAGCTTCACAAGAAGACACCTTCCTGACTCACCCAGTCGTCTAGTGGGAGAATATCAAGGAGAGGCCAGCCATGGCCCCTCACGGCTTGTGCATTTAGGTGAGAGAGTGGGGAGTCTGTCTAGAGAACTTGGCTATGCCAAGCACCCCGACCCTGTTCTCAGGCCTCAAAACGCACGTTGTCAGTGGGAAACTGGCACCCACCACTGTCAGATGTGCACTGGCCTGTTTGGAGACCACACAGGCTTCAGTGGAGGGCAAGGAAAGGTCATCCAATATAGGGTCTGTTTAGCTGCCAGATTTAAAACAAGCTTGGGTTAACTAAAATGGAGAAAACGCCTCGGCTTCCGAGAAGCATAAGATCTTTTGAAGCAATGGGTTTTATCCTTTCCCCAGAGAAGACATCCACAGTGCTTTCAGAAGAAAGCCCTCCCTTCACAGTGTAGTTTTCTCTTTTAGTTAGGATTTGATCCTGTCTACTGATGTTTTTCTTTCTTTGGATCACTTAAAATTTAGATAGAGCTAGCAATCACTTGTTTTCCATAAAGAACACTACCCTGTGCATTATTAGATTTCAGAATTTCATCTGCCTGTGACGGCTGACTTTTGGCTGATACACACGCATTCCTTTTTACAATTCATATGTCTGCTTCATTTCTGCTCGTCATTTAGAACAATTTTCCTCTAGAAGCCTTGATCTGACTTCAGATTAGAATAAGCTATGTTGCCCGATGCTGTCAGGGGCTTCAGTCTTGTAGTGAATTCAGGTGAGGTTAATATTTTCAGAACCATGATCATAGTACCTGGAAAACAATTCACTCCTGTTGGGTGATAATGACTGTTTCACTGGCAGAGTATATTACCTTTCGCTCAGGATGTTCCTCCAACATAGATTGGCTCAGTTCCCTTATGACACAGATGCTCCTGTTATCACTTCTATCAAATCTAAACACAAAGGCCGCTAAGTTCTCTTGCAAGATCTCGGTGGGCATTTCGCTTTGCTCTCTAATCACTACATTGGCTTGAATTGTCTCATTGCTTCTCATCTGAAATGTAGGGATGAACTTACTCTTTCTGATCTCACAGGAAAGTTGTGAAGACACTAAGTAGTGAATTTTTATTTAAAAGGTGTGACTATCGTGGGTCTATTGCTCTCCTACTACATGGTGTAATGAACAGTATCCCACTCCCTTTCTTTCCTCTATAAAAAGAAAAGCCTGAATGAGCAATGTCCAATTTAGCAAGATTTTCAAAGCAGTGTTCCAGATGAAATTTTGATACATAACATGGAAAAGCATAGATTATCATTTTAAATTTTAATATTGCATCTATTTAATAAGATCTTTTGATGTCTATTTTAGTAAGTGATTTCTTAAGCTATGCTGAGGAATGTAACAATAGGGGTCATCACTGCTCCTCATTTTAGTCTGAGTAAATATATTTTAATATTTGCATTTGATATTACGCAAAAATATTGCTCTTTTCTAGAAGCTGATAGTAATTCATTCTTTAGCTTTTGGCCCTTTCCAGTTAATTAGAACACAGGTTGACAGAGTTAATTAAATATAACTATAAATCAAAGTGATGCTTTTGCCTAATAATCTTTTATCAGTTAGATAATGAGTGGGCTTTTTAGGATTTTTCTATAACATGTGAAACATTGTTTCAAAAAATCCTGTCTGATATTGCAAAATAGGCATTATTTTTCTTAAGAGAAACTATGTTTTCTATGTCATTGTCTTTCTGAATGTAGTTTTAAGCTACTTTTGGAATCCTCAGTGCTCAAGTTTGACTAAAACCCCCTCAGACACTCTCTAGCATCGGGTGCTGCCATCTGGTGTTTCCTTTTAAAGCAATGTTTTCTACACTAAACTGTATTATTGCTTTTGTCTTCTTTGTGTTATCTCCAATTATATTTGAGAAAGTGCTCTTATAATACAAACTCCAGTTATTTAAGGCCATTATGTATTGGATTTAAAGTTAAAATTATGTTTCTTGGCTAAGTATGTCATTCTCTAAAGGCAAAATTCTCGGTAGGAAGGTCACAATCAGAAACACTCAAAAGGGCAGGATAAATATTCTCATATTTTCAAATTTTGTATGTGTGCATGTGTATCTGTTGGGTAAGAAGAATTTTGAGTTTAGGGGAGAAATGGAAGAAAGGAACTAACTTTTATTGAGTACCTTTATGTCTTAGTCTTTTTCTGCTGCTATAATGAAATACCTGAAACTGAGAAATTTATGGGGAACAGAAGTTTATTTCTCATAGCCTGGAGGCTGGGAAGTTCATGATCGAGGTATCAGCAGGGTGAGGGGTGAGGGCTGCTTTGTGCTTCCAGGATGGCGCCTTGTTGCTACATCCTCTGGAGGGGAGGAACTCTGTGTCCTCACATGGCAGAAGGGACAGAAGGGCCAGAGAGCACTCCCTTCACCCTTGATCCCTTTGACGAGGGTGCTAATCTCATTCATAAGGCTGGAGCCTTTCATGACTCAATAACCTCCCAAAGGTCACATCTCATATTGTTGCGCTAAGGATTAAGTCTCAACATGAATTTTGGAGGGGACACCATCATTCAAACCATAGCACTTTAAGATCATCAGCACTTTGTATACATGATCTCACTTTAATCTTCATAATGTTACTATATTATATATTATATTGTAATATTACTGAAACATAGTTATTATTTTCCCCACTTTCCATGTGGGTTGACTGAGGTTAAGCGGCTGCCCAAAGTCACAGAATGAGTTTGCACAGAGCCAGGTCTGTGTAATTCCAAAGACTCACATTTTTTCATGTCACTATGAAAGAGGCATATGAGTGACATAAAAAAAAGAAGAAAAAAACAAGAGTATGGCTACCCTGCCTAGCTGTGAGTGTTAGACAGCATGTAGGGACAAAGAGGAAAAATGTTTGTTCGTTCACCCATATTTAAGATTAAGCACTGGACTAAGTACTAAAAATATAGACACAATTCTTGATGTCATGAAGTTTTTAGTCCTATGGAGGAAATGATACATAATTTAAATATATGCCTATATACATTTCAAATTGTGCTATGACACTGTGTAATGGTGGGAGGTAGACATTCAGGATTCCGGTTAGAGAAAACCTCTGGAAGGACAACATGTCAGCTGAGACACTAGAGTGTAAGAGCATTACTCAAGGGTAAAGATGTGGGGGAAGAGGATGGCTAGAGGGCAAGACTTTTGGGCCAAGGGCAGCATGTGTAAAGGCCCTGAGGTAAGAAAGATCTTATAATGAAACTTAAAAAGTCCCTATGTGGCCAGAGCCTAAGGAGGGAGGAAACAGGCACACATGATGAGGTTGTGGAGGCAGCAAGGGTCCTTCCAGCTGCTCTGTGGACACGGGGACATCAGTTGTTTGGCTATAGCAGGAGCCCAGGTGAGAGCTGATGACAGCTTGGCCCAGGGCATTGGTAGTAAAGATGGCGATAAGGTACAGTGCGCAGATCTTGTTGATAATTGGTATATGGAGGGGTGAGGAAAGGGGTCAAGAATGACTCCCCCATTTCTAGCTTGAGCAACTGCACTAGTTATGCCACTTTCTAAGATGAGGAAGACTTGGGGAAGGATAGGCTCTTGAGGACTAAGATCAATAGTTGCATTCTGGACATACCAAATTCAAACTGCTTGTGAGATATTTAGGTAAGTTAAGCTGGATATATGAATCTGGAATGCAAAAGAGAGGACTGGGCTGGGATATACACTTGCATATTATTAACATATATTTAAAGTAATCAGAATGAGTACTGGGTTAGAAAAATAAACCCAGGGCTGAGCCCTAAGATATTACAATACTTGGGGGCTAGAGGAGAAGGAGCTGTAGAATGGAGCCTGGAGACGCGGTGGAAACACCTAGAGAGTATGTCGTCATGGAAGCTGAGACCAGAGAAAACGTCAGGAATAAGGGTGTGGGAAACAGTACGGAATGCCAAGAGGCTGAGTAGAATGAGGATCAAAAACGATTTGGCTTGGCAGTATGGATTTGGTTGCTCACCTTGGTAAGAACAAATCCACTGCAGTAGTAGGGGTTGCAGAACATTTTGGTGATGGAGCTGGGATGTGTTTTGACAAGTCTGGCTTTGAAGACTAGGAGAGAAATAGTGGGTAGGCTAGAAGTAGAGATATTGGGTTGAGAGAGGTTTCTTTAAAAATGGGAGCTTCTAGACTACACTTGAATGCTTAGGATACTGCTCCAGGGCAGAGAAAGAAGGTGGAGAAGCAGGAGAAGTGATCAGAGAAAGTGCAAAACGTGGAAGAGAAACAGGCACAGGATGGCATGACCAGTGTGCGTGCAGGAAGGGCCTTTGCTAGGAGGGGCGCAACTTCATTTCAGGAGGATGTTGAATGCAGATGAAGGCAAGTTTGTAAGCTTCTAGTGGGAAGATGAATGAGCTGCAATCTACTAGCTTATATCTTATCTTTTCTCCATGAACTATCAGACAAGCTAATCAAGCCTACAACGGTAGAAAGGGAGAGAAAAGGGTTAATTTTAAGAGCCTTCTTAGTCCTTTGTCTCTTCAAGCCTTCTGCCAAACTAAGTTTCTGAAATCAGAACTAAGGCTTCTAGAACTATTTGCCTCTATGATTCCCAAACACAAGAATGTCTTGGAACTCTTTGGAGGTGGAGATAAAACATTCAGTGAGATCCTACTTGGGACTCTTACTCTTTCAATCGTCTTCAGTGGCCCTAGTTCACCTCCTCAGCTGTGCTGTTGTCATGAAAACCAGCCTTGACCTCACAAACTGCCTCCTATGATGCTGACAGCTGCACTACTAATGTCCAGCTGCAGGAGCCACTTCTTCATCTTTTCTTGGTGCCAGCCATGCCTGCACATCAGGGCAGCATTCCATGATCCCATTGCTCTTGGGTATACAAGGCGCAACATTAAGGTAACGGGGCTAGTTCTCTACACTGTTGGTTCTAGAAGCCAACCCAAAGTCATGTGTGTATATATGATATGTCTGTAATATATGTGGGTGTTGGGGGGGTTACAAATATTTGAGAAACAGCATCATCAGTGAAATTGGTGTATAGCTTCCTAATATAAAACTTTCAAGGATAATACTCCCTTGTACAAATTACAGTCTAACATTATTTTAAAAATCAGCCTCAATTTATATTTATGTATCATATATTGGTGGGTAAAGAGACCACGATGAATATAACTATCTCTCCCAGAGCCCAGAGCCCAAAGCCCAAAGCAAAAAATAAATGGCCTTTGCATTGGGGCTCCAATATGTGGCTTTCTGCTTCTCTAGAAAGAAAAAATACTGATTGTAATTTCTGTGAGAGGAGAAGTTCACATATTTTAAACTAAAATATTTTATTCATGACTAAAATGAACAAAAAACTACAACATGGCTATACTCTCAAAAAGTTAATCTAGCTAAAATGATTTCATATGTCCTCATAAGCCTGCTTCTCCCTGTACCTTCATTTCCCTGCTTCCAGCCCCAAACCCTCATATACCCACATTTCCTAGTGATAGATGCTTAGTATAATCTTTACATAATGACTTACTGGATATACATGTTCTTAGAATTCAGAATTCTAAGGTCAACTGCGAAAATCTCTGCCAAAACTCTTAGAACTCCACCATAGGGAGTGCAACACATCCTGGATGGAATTCTTATTGAAACAGAGGTGATTGTCCTGTGAACAGAATCTCACTGCTCAGTGTGAGGCACAAGTTCAGCTTTATGAATAAGTGCAGAACTGGGAAAATTTTTCACTTAGGATTCGATCTCTTGCTTTCCCTTTATATTGTGTAATGCTGCTCCTCCTTACATCCCTTTTCTCTAGCATTTACCTCTAGGAGGTTGTCTTATATATAAAGAAATGTCCTAGATATTGAAGAAGGGCCTGCTAAATACAGGAACTCAATAAGTTTCCAATATTCCTGCTCCAAGAACCTGCTTTAAGTCATGATCCTGTCTTTAAAGTCCCCAAGCAGCTCTCACATCTGTGGCTGTCTATAAGCAGAGAAAACATAAAGGTATTGCTGGCCCCAATTTAAAGCTTCAAGAAACTGGAAGCTGAGGGCAGAGAGCAAGGATAGGGAGGGACTGGGGTCAACAACCCTGAAAAGAACAGAAAAAGAAAACTGTTAAAATTAGAATTATTTCTAGCCTATCCAAGGTGATAACCTTTGTCTTTTCATTGGAAAACTCCTTTCTTTGGCCTTCCCTCTGAGCTGGGCACCCTTTAGTATGTAAGCTGTAGACAAATCTGGAAATAACTCAACTTCCAAGTTCAGGGCTTATAGTGTCTATGCTTTCCTTTTATCTCTCCAATTGTGGGAACTGGACAAATTGTGTGGCTGTCTCAGTTTGTGGGTTTTCCTGTCTCTCCTCCCATGGTTCCTTTGTTGCTCCATTTTACCCTGTGACCTATAAGCCATCTGACCATAGGGTCAGGCCTATTGCCAACCTGGTGAGTACAGGAACTAAACACCAGGGACATCCTCCATCCATTTTCTTCCAAGAACATCATTTCTGGCAAGAATTTGGCAAAGTATTTAATCTATATCTTAAACACTTCATCTTCTAACTAATGTTCTTGTAAGGCATCACGAAAAAAAAAGTTTTATCTCAAGTGTGGGGAAAAAAAGAAAAGAAAAAACTTCAGCTAAGAAATTGTATTCCTTTCAGGAACACAGATTCTAATACGGAGTTAGTTCTTTGACCTATATTTTTCAACTCTGTATATCAGGATGAACAATTAAGTAACTAAAATATCAAGCATATATTTAAAATACCAGCAGTTCTTTTTTAAAAATCAGGTACATGAAGATACTTTAACACTAACAGAATTTCCAAATGAATAGGCAAGTCATTCTTATTGTTTAAAGGAGCAAAACAAGACTCCAAATCACAAGTGACAGACTCTTATAGTTGGCCAATAGACAGGCTGAATTGGAAAATTCCTTTACGTGGCATCCAGTGATTTCCAAAAACAATTTAATTTCAAACAATGATCCTTCCAGATGTGACATTTGGGTAGAAATGTTTGAAAACACAAGGAGTAAATGTGAAATACCAGTGGTTTCTAGACAAACTCTGCAATTGTTGAGATTTGAGATTGAACTATGCAGTTACTCCTATATATTAAAATGCTATATATATAGTACTTTGTCTGCATGTGTAGGACATGCCTGAGGAAATGGAAAACTAACTGTATACATTCGGTCTCAGTTAAGTTGGTTGAAATTGTGTTTTAAGTGGCCGCAGGCAAAATTCTGACTTTGGAAAATGAGACTTTGGTGGCCCGGCCTTATACTCTGCTCTCTCTTTCAGCACCTTCTGCACCCTCTCTACCCCTGCCACCCCTACCCCTTTATATTGTTTGAAGGTGTTGGGAAAATCTGATAAATTCCTTCATAGAAAAATGTCTTATCCGACTATTTGCATACTGGAAGAGGATCGGGGAGAGGGCAATGTTTAACCCAAAGGAATGAACTTTTGAGGTAGTTGGGAGAGCAGAAGTGGGAGTTTTGCTGGTGTCTCTCAAATCCCATCCTATGGCTGACTCTGTGCACATGCTAGGCAGAGCATGACACTCCATTGACCACTAATGACTATATTTCTCCAGGTTTCTAGAAGCAGCTGGAATCAGATCTGCATTTGCAGATCATAGATACACTACAAAATCACGTATCTTTGAGCAAGTTGCTTAACCTTCCCAAGCCTTGGTCCCGCCACTGTGAGAGGCTGAAATGAGAGAATGCTGCAAAGGTCAGGGTGGCGGCTGCACAGCACTGTCATTTGTCAGCTCCACCCAACTGCTTCTAAGTGGCAGTGTGGCGAAAGGCAGGGTCAGGAGCCCCACTGTCTGTAGTAAAAGCCAGCTTTTCCACTTATACCTACCATGTGCCTCAGCTTCCTGTAAAATGGGAATATTGAGTCTTGCCCAGAGGACTATGATGAGGATAAATGAGCTTAAATCACGTAAAGGGCCTGTTACTTAGGAAATGCTGGATGATGGTTAACTGCCATTGTGCTACCTGGTCAGACATTTCCCATATTGCAATTCACACAAGGATTTTGCTCTTTTTCCCTCAAGTATGAGGGGAGGAGAACTTTCCTTCTTATTTCCTCCATCTAAACTTTCTGCATTCTGTGATATGCCCTGTGCACTTACCACAGACATCTCAATTATTTGGCCTAATGGAAGGGATCAGGAGTTGGAAAATCTAAAACAGCAGCTAAGGCCCAAATTCTTTGTTTAATTTTGTCATGCAGAAAGAGAAACGCCTGTTAATGGGATGACACTCATTCTTACAGTTGCATTGTCATGTAATTTTCTGAGACCCTGGGAAGATGCATCCTGTTTTTGACAGCCTGGGATCCAGCTGGGAGTGGTGAAAGAAAAAATCTTCCAGAAAGTAACTGACTTGAGCATTATCCGTGGTTACTGTGTGCATATGGCCTTGAAAATCAGTCTCATGCTTAAATGCAGAGTCTTCTTTTGCCCAAGGATAGGCTTCAAGTCTTCCATCAAGTTGTTGTAATTGCCATCATGCTTAAATTCAAACAGAGCAGGGAATCTTCAGTGTGACGATCTCTAACGTGTCACTGTGCTTTTTTTGCTCGAAAATACCTCCCCTCCTACCTGGCAACCTGGCAAGTTTTGTTTTTGTTTTTGTTTTCTGTTTATTTGTTTGTTTATTTTAATTCCACAGAGATTCAGTCCTTTGAATTAAAGTACTGACTGTAGAAGAGATCCCAAATAAAATGCAAAGATTCCCTAGATGGGTGACGAACCCTTTTTAGTCATTGGCTCATTAACATGAATTAACCATAAGTTTAGCCCATTTCTTAGAAATGAGATATAAGGCAAATATCTTTTATTGGGGAGATAAGTGGAGAGAGGGGTTGGGAAAATAGGCTGCTCAGAATCACCAGTTCAAATGCTTTCAGGGCAGAGCAGGCTGTGCAGAATACAATAGGGAGTGGTGGAGCCTGTGGTATTCTGGAGAATAAGTCCCACCTGAAGATGTTCACTTTTAACACTTTTACAAACTTTGTGCTGGACAAATAAAATATGTCTGTTGATTGATATGGCTGATGGTCCATCAGTTTACAGTCTGAGATCCAAAGCGGGACAGCTCCAAAGAAAGGCAGTACTGTGGGTAGTCTGGGTGAGCTGCTGTAAAGAGGACAGCCTAGGTCATGAGAAGACAGCTGAGGGCGATAAAGATATCCACATAGTTGCGTGACAGTTATGTGCAGGGACCAGGGGCATGCACACTTCATGCCTGAGCATAGGGTAACTCACTCCAGCTGCTAACTACCATATGGATCACCTGTGGGAGGCTCCAGAGAACAATGAGGCCATTCTTGTGGGTAGACACGTAGGAGCCAAACCTTCTGAGAATTTTAAAGGACCACAAAAAGCCCAGGATCTTAGGGAGCTTCTACATCTGGAGAATAATTTTCAAAATGAGTCAGTCTGAGTTCCAACATGTCAGTGGGCAGAGAAGTCAAGAAAATTCTGCTTCTGCTCAGCAGGCCCCTTCTTACCCTTCCCTCTCCCTCCCCCCGTTTCTTGACTAATTTCAGATAGACTAAGCTCTGTGCATGCCAAATAGGGATCTGTCAACCTGATATTGCCCCAGAGACAGAGCTTTGGAAAAAGTAAAACATATTTTCCAAATAAAGGTGCTGAGTTGAGAATGGCCATTCCCACCATTAGGGCCAGTTCCTGGTTCTCTACCTAGCACAGTGCCTGGCACATCGCCTAGGATCAGAAAATCCTTCCGAGCAACAGTGTCTGGGTTGCAATTGAATCACCTGCTGAGAGACAGCCCTTGTCTCCAGGTGTGTTTCCATTCAACGCAGTTCTCATCTGAATCTGTCTCAGCTATACTGAGTCTCAACAGATGTCTCTGTTTTATTTTTGCACAAAGTGCAAGTGCAGTATCAATATTTAGAATCCTGTTGTTTTATTGGCTTTTGTAAAATAAAAAAATATCTGATTAAACCCAGATATTTATAGACTAGCAATAGTGTGCTATTTAGAAGTCATGCTCCATCCGAGAGACCAAGTAGGCACAGGCATACAGGGCCAGTTCAAGGCCCGGTTGTGACACAGGGTGAGGATTGTCATGTCTCTCTCTCCCATGGTCACCATTTTTTATTTTACATGTTGTGACTTATATCATCACAGATTAATGATTACAACCAGATGGTTGGGAAGTGTCTGAAGGTAGAAATGCGTTTTTGTAATTTGTTCAAAGTCATGGTTCAGGCTAACAGGACTGTTTCCTTCTCAGAATGATCTCTCGCCTCCAGGTTCCCTGAGTTCTCTTTGGCTCTTAGATTAATGAATGACCTCAACTTTCTGCATTTTAAAAAATATTTGCAAGTAATGTATGAAGCATGTTACTTCAGGAGAAGGAGCCAGATATTTCATTCACATACATATTTAGCAATAAAAAAGATATCTTTGGCACAGCCCCACTAAATGGACTCTTCAAAAATAACAGGCCAACTGCTTCGATAACAACAAATAAATCCAGCCTTCCAATGTGTGAGTGGGGGAGGCTGCTTCTATGCCCTGGTAGCAGAAGGATAATCGTTCTTGTGACCTTCTAGAGCTGAAGTTCTCAGCTCTTTCTTTCTTCCCGAACTGAATAACCCTAAAGAAGATAATTACCGGCTGGAGGGACGACAGGGCAAAGTCAAGGAAAACGTAAAGGAATGAAGAGTTTGAAGCAAGAGGAGCCTTTCACTGTCCTAAAATCAGCTGAAGATAGGGACTAACTGGCCATATATGTATTTTGTGCACACATATGAGCACACACACACACACACACTCACACACTCACATACTAATGGACCTTGAAGTTCTTCATACTGGAAGATGAGAAACTAGTCAGTTATGTTTCAATCAGACAAGATGCCATGCATATGGGCACAGAGGGAGAGTCCTGCTTTTATGTTATTCATCTCTACTGCAGGGCTTAGGTCTTGACACTCTAGAATTGGACTTTTCTTGATGAAATTTTATGTGAATGGAGTTGTTTCTTAGTGTACTTCCTCTGGAAAATAATAATAGTAATAATAATAATAATAATAATAATAATAATAATAATAATAATAAATGTCCTGGCAAAAAAAGCCTCCATAAAACATTTTCTAATTTTCTCTAGGTATTTTTCTTTTTTTAGCTTTCTTTTGTGGCTGTGTGTTTTGGTTTTGTTTTGTTTTTTGAACTAGAGAACTCTGGGTGATGAATTAAAGGGTTTAGAATCTAAATTATTTAAAAATATTCCCTAGTTCCTGGGGGAAAAAAATCACTCTAAAATACATTATTTTCTTTTGGAATTTCATTTGACAATGTGTGCTGCTGACTTTGAACTGACTGCATTGCCTGAACATGGCAATGAGAAAATATTCCAGTAGACTATGTCTGCGTGAGTGTTTTTAAATCAGCTTTATTAAGAAATAATTTACAAACAAACTGCACCCATCAAACCTACAATTCAATGAGTTTTGATGGTTTTATATACCTGTGATATTATCAATGTAATCAAAATACAGAACATTTTTATCATCCCCCAAAATTCCTTATACTCCTTTGTCCTGCCTTCCACCTCCAGCCTGCACACAACCATTGATTTGATTCTTGACCATGACAGTTTAGTTTGGGTTTTATATAAATGGAATCATGCAGTATGTCTTCTTTTGTGTCTGGCTTCTTTCAGCAAGTAGCTGGTTGCATCCCTTGGTCAAGTAGCAATTCTCTTTTTATTGCTGAGCAATAGTCCATTGAATGGCTGTATTACACTTTGTCGATCTCTTCATGGATGTTTCCAGTTGCATTAGCATTTCTATTACGATTTGAGAGTGCTATCTACTTCAGTGCAGGAAGAACTAGTTTGCATTTCTCCCATATGGGATAACCAAAATGTTTTAGTATATAAAAATTATAAATTGCCCCATCTGGCCTATTCCCTAATCTGATTCTGTCTCAAAGGTATTAAGTCCTCATCTTTGCAATCAGATCTCAGCACAATCCCAAACGCTTTTCATTTTGTTCTTTCATGGCTGTTCTCTACCTCTCTAGATAACACAATGCTTTAACTTGGCTGATGCAGCTCTCTTGGCATAAAAAAACCTTCCTTCTAGTATTATCTGTCATATCTCTATTCCACTATTGATGCATGTTCAGCTTCTGACAGAAGAATGGGATGGAGTCTGGGATCAGGACCAAGGTGGGGAGGTAAGGGGGGCACTTAGAAAAGGTGCCAGCCTTTGACTAGTTTCTCAAGGTCTGACCATTCATGCATTAGTCTTAAGTTGAACAGACTGATCCTCATTTGTACACTTCTTCTAACCAGTCTTTTCAATATGGGCTTTAAAGCTTTCGTGTCAACAAGCTACAGTACTATTAAACAGTTGTTGGAAAGGTCATGTTGTGTACCAGTTTGCTTGAGAGAGTTTTCCCCTCATCAGTACAAGTGTACTGATTCAATAAACCCACTTCAAATATCACCCATCTCATTGGCTTCTGGTCAACACTCTTCCTTTTCTTCCTACTTCTGACTCCTATGGCACTATGTCCCCCCTCCATGGCATTTATAAATTTCACCTTGTAATTTCATTAGTAGTTTAGGTGTTTGTCTCCTTACTAAGGAGAATTAAGAATTGGGGTTCCTCACAATCTCCAGCACTGTGAAGATGCTGTACTAACTTAAAGGCATGTTGCTGGAAGAAGTAAATGAATAAAATCATGGAGGCAGCAAAGTTGAGGACTGTGGCTTCTAGTTTAGGGGAATGGTGTTGAGTTTGGTGTGGCTGGAAGACTTTTTTCATGGAGCCAAATTTGACTGAAGTCAGCTTGAAGTGTTTGGACTTCATTCTGTAGCCATGGAGAACCACAAAAACTACTGAGATGGTGTCAGACAGGCCAAGTTTGCACAAAAGAGTCAAGTACAGAGCGGAGGGAGGTAGTTGGGAGGTTTCAAATGATATGGCGACTTATCAGCCTAGCTGGAATAAGCAATACAGGACTCAAGGGAGGGGTCTGGTCCATCCACCTCTCAAACTATCCTTTTAGTCGCCACTTTTCAACATAAGATGCCTCATACCTCACAGCCCCATTTAGTTACTTGTGAGTTTATTTCTTGACTAATGTATGCAGGCCAGGGAAAAAGCCTGAACAAAATCAAAATATCTGCAAGATCTGTATTTAGGATTTTCTCGTGGTGGAAACGGACTCATGCTAAATCCTGTCCTCAGATTATTTTTCATACCTTTGTCACTGCTTTTTAAAGTAATGGAGCAGAGAGGTCTGCAGCTTGGGGCAGGTTCTCGCAAGAGCCCATGCTGAGGGTTCTGAGAGAGAGAGAGAGAGAGAGAGAGAGAGAGTGTGTGTGTGTGCGAGAGAGAGAGAGAGAGCGAGAGAGAGAGAGAGTGTGTGTGTGTGTGTGTGTGTGTGTGTGTGTGTGTGTGTGTGTGTGTGTGTGTGTGTGTGTGTTTGCCGACGCTGTTGCAGCGGCGGGTCCTGAGGGCATGTGTGTGGGTGTGTGTGAAGGGGTATGTGTATGTGCGCGTGCGCGTGTGCGTGCGTGCGTGTGCGCGCGTGTGTGCGTGTGTGCGTGTGTGCGTGTGTGTTTGCCGACGCCTGCGCAGCGGTGGGTCCTGAGCTGCTGAAGCCGCCATCCTGCTCTCCCATGCGGGTTCCTCCATCCCATTGCTTCTTTCTAAGGACATCTCCCTGCTACTCACATGAATTCACCTCTGATTCCACTGTGAACCGTCAATCATAAGGGCGAGATGTGTGACACGGGTGGCATCGAACTGTCACAATCCCAACCCTCCAAGGGAAATGGGCGAAGATCTCAGGAACGGCATCGGTCGCAGGACGTCGACAGTGGCCGGCTGCTGGCGTGGATCGGCCGCTCAGGGCTTAGGCAGAAAACGAGCCGTGGATGAGAACAAGCTGAGCAGGGCTGACGGCCACGAAGAACGTAGCAAAGGCGGGGGGGGGGGGGGAGCACGAGCAGAAGTCAAGTAAGTCGTGAACCGAAGCGAAGCAGAGACAGAGAAAGAAGAGCAAGAGCCGTGACAGGAAGCGCAGTGGAAGCAAGGAAAGGAGCCGGAGCCGCTCAAGGAGTCGACATGGCAGATTCAGAGACCGCTAGAGAACTCCTTGGTCCGGATGAAAAGTCAACAGTGCCCTCCGCGGAAGGATTGGGTTGCCTCATAGCGTCAGATTAAGCAGAGGACGTTCCCGAAGCAAAAGCCCATTCAGAAAAGACAAGAACCCTGTGAGGGAACCCATTGATAATCTAACTACTGAGGAAAGAGATGCAAGGACAGTTTTCTGCATGCAGCTGGCAGCAAGAATTCGACCAAGGGATTTGGAAGAGTTTTTCTCTACAGTAGGAAAGGTCCGAGATGTGAGGATGATTTCTGATAGAAATTCAAGACGTTCCAAAGGAATTGCTTATGTGGAGTTTGTTGATGTTAGCTCAGTGCCTCTAGCAATAGGATGAACTGGCCAGCGAGTTTTAGGAATGCCAGTCATAGTGCAGGCATCACAGGCAGAAAAAAACAGCAGTGGCAATGGCAGACAGTTCACAGTTTACAAAAGGGAAGCGCTGGACGTGAGAGGCTTTATGTGGGCTCATTACACTTTTATATAACTGAAGATGTGCTTCTGGGGGTCTTTGAGCCTTTGGGCAGGATTGAAAATACCCAGCTCATGATGAATAGTGAAACAGATCTATCCAAGGGATAGAGATTTATTACATTTTCCGACTCAGAATGCGCCAAAAAGGCATTGGAACAAGTTGATGGATTTGAACTAGCAGGAAGGCCAATGCAAGTTGGTCATGTTACTGAATGTACTGATGCTTCCAGTGCTAGTTCATTTTTGGACAGTGATGAACTGGAAAGTACTGGAATTGACTTGGGAACAACTGGTCGTCTCCAATTAATGGCAAGATTTGCAGAAGGTGTAGGTTTGTAGATTCCACCAGCAGCACAGCAAGCTCTACAAATAAGTGGCTCTTTGGCATTTGGTGCTGTGGCAGACTTACAAACAAGACTCCCAACAGACTGAAGCTTCAGCTTTTGCTACAGCTGCCTCTGTGCAACCATTTGCAACACAGTATTTCCAACTGTCTAACTTGTTTAATCCTCAAACAGAAAAAATTGGATGGGATACAGAGATTAAAGATGATGTGATTGAAGAATGTAATAAACATGGAGGAGTTATTCATATTTATGTTGACAAAAATTCAGCTCAGGACAACGTGTATGTGAAGTGTCCATCAACTGCTGCACCTATTGCTGCTGTCAATACATGGCATGTGGTTTGCTGGTAAAATGATAACAGCAGTTATCTTCCAATTTACCACAACCTCTTTCCTGATTCTGTGACAGCAACACAATTACTGGTCCCGAGTAGACATTAAGAAAGATAGAGTCCCTTATGTACATAGCTTTTATGTCTTTTTTGAGAATTCATCTTGAGTTATCTTTTATTTAAATAAAAAGGAAGAGGCAAGAGTCTACTGTCATTTGTATACAATTCCTGTTACCCTGAAAAAAATTAAAATGTTAACAGGAAAAAAAAATAAAGTAATAGAGTAGAATTTTAGAACTTCAATTAAGTAGCATCATATAAGCATTTAAGTAATGTGCATTTGGCTATAAACAATCAGCAAAATAAAATAGCGTTATTAGAATAATGTAAATTAAAATACTGTAAACACTTTCATTTTGCATTTAAAAGAGAATTTTTTCTACTCACAACACTTAAGGCATCAAATGCATGGGTTTTTTCCACACCAACAACCAATTCAACAACTAGGTATTTCATAATTTAATACAATTCTGACACTAACTACCTGGAGTTAGTGCAGACCCCCACAGGTTGAGGGCTGAGTCCCACAAGACTGCTTCCCACTTCAGAAGCCAGTCACAACTAGTGGGTCCTCGGGTTACTCACACTTCTGTCCGACTTGGCTAAAAATTGAAGATTTTCATGACCATCTCTTCGCATTTGTTAATTTGGTGTAACGGTTCACCAAACTTAGGGAAACGCTTTATTATGTTATTTATGTTACCAGTTTAGTATAAAGGTTATTTTAAAGGATGTGGATGAATAGCCAGATAAAGAGGTACAGAGGGAAAGCTGTGGGGGTGGGGAGTACGTGGAGCTTCAGTGCCCTCTCTGGGTGCCGCACCCTCCCAGCGCCTCAATGCCTTTTCCAAGTGGAAACTCTGCAAACTCCCTTCATTTAGGGTTTCCATTATGTAGGGATGGTTGATTAAACCATTAGCCACTGGTGATTAATTCAAGCCCCTTCCCTTCTTGCAAGTCAGGGGGTGAAACTGAAACTTCCAACCTTCTGATCAGGCCTTACTCTTCCTGGTAACCAGCTCCCATCCTGAAGCTGTCTAGGACCCCAGCCAGCAGTCGTCTCATTAGCATAAAAAAGACACTCATCGCTTCCCGGACATTCTGAGGGTCTTAAAAACTCCTGTGTCAGGAACCCTGAACTAAGACCAAATGTAACAAAGAAAGCTCTTATCACTCAGGAAATTAAAAGGGTTTTGGGAGCTCTGAGTCAGGAACTGGAGGCAGAGACCAAGGATGTAGTTTTTATTGTGTCACAGCATTGTACTTTTATTTTATGCTATGCAAAGCTGTATTCATTCCTAATATTAATTCTAATTCCAACTACTAATTTATTATAATACTAAACTGTATTATATACACAATCATTGAACACCTTTTATGAGTTATTTAAGGAATTTTCAGAAAGTAATTTAGGCTGCATTTAATTTTATCTTTAGAACTGATTTTATTACCTAACCCAGCTTCAGTTTTAACTCTGGAGTTGATATTCTTTTTTATTACTTTATGATTTTTATAAAAATGATACAAGTTCACTATAAAAATTCAAGCCATCAAAACAGTATAAAATTAGCATAAAAATTAGCCCAGACTCCCCTTAATTTGACCTGAGGGAATATTATTTCAGACATGTCTCTACGTACACAGACATATTTAAACATGCATATTTTTTCATGGAAGTGAGATCATAGCATGCAAGTTATTAGTAGTAGAAATGTTTAATTTTACTTGAATTTGCCAAAAAGAAATCAAAGTGAAACTGATGAGTTTGCTGAACTTTAGAAAAATGTTTCTTCACTTAAAAAAAATGGTTTTTGAAAGGACCCACTAAAATTAAAAAATGAAGATAAATTATTAAAGGTTTTGAAAAAATTAACCCCATATTTGAATTTTACAGTGCTTAATTGACTGTTTGACATAAAGGTGATGAATTTAGTGTCATTAATTTCTTTGCACCCCTCTTTCCTATGCCAATTTTAATAATTAAAGTATTTTTATTTGTCAAGGTATATTCCTTTTGTATTCCCTTCTCTAACTATAATTTCTGTAGTTATTTTGCTTTACTTCTATGTTTAACTAGATTAATTGCTCCTCTTTTAGTTACAACGTGTATTTTTGAACATTTATGTTGTTTCATCTCTTGATTGCTTATATTTCATTAATTGAAGTTTTTCAAAGGGGATCAGAAGCATGGTGACTATATAATGTATTGACTAAACAGGAACTCTTTAGAGAGTGAAGAGGAACTATTAACACTTAGCCAAGACAACAAGTATAATAGAACTATTCTAGGCAAAAGAGTACTTCGGATCACCCTAAAGCCGGCAGTGGTGTATTTCATAAGTTCTTGCATGCTTCAGCTCAGTACTTTTGGAGGCATTTAAATTGTGCCAAATGGCTCCTTAAGAAAGGAATCATCTATTTGAGGAAAACAATTGGCTCTGGCTATTACTTCCTGGGGCTGATGGGTGGGTCTTAGGGAGTCCACCAATCAATGGAAACCATATCCACAATTCTGCATACGTGCACATTTTTCTGGGGAAATGACTATAACATTTATCAGATTTTCAAAGGAGCCTATCACCCCATAAACATTTCTTACTAACTGCTATTTCACAACAAATATTCAAAAAGCTACATCCTTGAACCATGTTCTTAACTCCTCTGTAAATGACATCACACAACTATACTTTCACACGATAAGGTATCACTTGGTATTTATTGTAGGGCTAATATAATAAACAAATATAGAGTGTTTCTGATCTGCTAGTAAAACTGCTAGTAATGACTTCCATTTTAGTTTTCGATATCTCTTTCATTTAGATTTATGCAATAATATTAGTGTTAGGAATATTTTTTTCATTCTGACCAGTTGTCATACTTCCTTCTATATGCTCTATTACCTATTGAGTTATGTATTTCACTGTGATTTCCTTTTAACCTAAGCTATTAGAGAAGTTATCAAGAGATATTTGAAGATATTTGAAATAGGTATCGTAATGTAAGTTTTCTGAAACAACTATGTACATTCCTCTTTTATCAATACCTTTCTTGAGGTTTCCCACCAAACTAATCTCTTTTCTTGGTCCTTATTCTTTCCCCCTTGCTGTAATGGTAGCATTACAACTATTTATTTTAAACAGTAAAAATGAATGAATGGATGACAGGTCATCTGTACTGATTAGGAGAAAAGCTGTTCAACGTTCACTTCCTTTTGTGTTACACAGACCTGGCCTAAAGCATTGAACATGAGTTCCTGAACATTCAAAGAGGAATTGACACCGATTCTTTACAAACTATTCCAAAAGATTGAAACGGACGCAAATCTCCCAAACTCATTCTATGAAGCAAACATCATCCTGATACCAAAACCAGGTAAAGATATAACCAAAAAAGAAAACTACAGGCCGATATCCTTGATGAATATAGATGCAAAAATCCTCACTAAAATACTAGCAAACAGAATACAGCAACACATACGAAAAATTATTCATCACGATCAAGTGGGATTCATCCCAGGGATGCAAGGTTGGTTCAACATACGCAAATCAATAAATGTGATACACCATATTAATAAACTCAAACACAAGGACCATATGATCATCTCTATAGATGCTGAAAAAGCATTTGATAAAGTTCAGCACTCATTCATGACAAAGACCCTCTATAAGTTAGGTATAGAAGGAAAGTATCTCAACATAATTAAAGCCATATATGCCAAACCCACTGCCAATATCATCCTGAATGGGGAAAAGCTGAAAGCTTTTCCTTTAAGAACAGGCACTAGACAAGGATGCCCACTCTCACCACTCCTATTCAACATAGTGTTGGAAGTACTAGCCAGAGCAATCAGAGAAGAGAAGGAAATAAAGGGCATCCAGATTGGAAAAGATGAAGTCAAACTGTCCCTGTTTGCAGATGACATGATCCTATATATCGAACAGCCTAAAACCTCTACAAAAAAACTGTTGGAATTGATAAATGATTTCAGCACAGTAGCAGGATACAAAATCAACACACAAAAATCAGTAGCATTTATTTTCTCCAATAGTGAACATGCAGAAGGAGAAATCAAGAAAGCCTGCCCATTTACAATAGCCACCAAAAAAATAAAATACTTAGGAATTGAGTTAACCAAGGAGGTGAAAAATCTCTATAATGAGAACTACAAACCACTGCTGAGAGAAATTAGAGAGGATACAAGAAGATGGAAAGATATTCCATGCTCTTGGATTGGAAGAATCAACATAGTGAAAATGTCCATACTACCCAAAGTGATATACAAATTCAATGCAATCCCCATCAAAATTCCAAAGACATTTTTCTCAGAAATGGAAAAAACTATTCAGACATTTATATGGAACAATAAAAGACCACGAATAGCCAAAGCAATGCTCAGCAAAAAAAATAAAGCTGGAGGCATAACACTACCTGACTTTAAGCTATACTACAAAGCTATAATAACCAAAACAGTATGGTACTGGCATAAAAACAGACACACTGACCAATGGAATAGAATAGAGAATCCAGAAATCAACCCACACACTTACTGCCATCTGATCTTTGACAAAGGCACCAAACCTATTCACTGGGGAAGGGACTGCCTCTTCAGCAAGTGGTGCTGGGATAACTGGATATCGATATGCAGGAGAATGAAACTAGATCCATACCTCTCACCGTATACTAAAATCAACTCAAAATGGATTAAGGATTTAAATATACACCCTGAGACAATAAAACTTCTTAAAGAAAACATAGGAGAAACACTTCAGGAAATAGGACTGGGCACAGACTTCATGAATACGACCCCAAAAGAACGGGCAACCAAAGGAAAAATAAACAAATGGGATTATATCAAACTAAAAAGCTTCTGCACAGCAAAAGAAACAATTAAAAGAGTTAAAAGACAACCAACAGAGTGGGAGAAAATATTTGCAAAATATACATCTGACAAAGGATTAATATCCAGAATATATAAGGAACTCAAACAACTTTACAAGAAGAAAACAAGCAACCCAATTAAAAAATGGGCAAAAGAGCTAAGTAGGCATTTCTCTAAGGAAGATATCCACATGGCCAACAGACATATGAAAAAATGCTCAACATCACTCAGCATCCGGGAAATGCAAATCAAAACCACATTGAGATACCATCTAACCCCAGTTAGGATGGCTAAAATCCAAAAGACTATGAACGATAAATGCTGGCGAGGCTGCGGAGAAAAAGGAACTCTCATACATTGTTGGTGGGACTGCAAAATGGTGCAGCCTCTATGGAAAATGGTATGGAGGTTCCTTAAACAATTGCAAATAGATCTACCATACGACCCAGCCATCCCACTGTTGGGAATATACCCAGAGGAATGGAAATCATCAAGTCGAAGGTATACCTGTTCCCCAATGTTCATCGCAGCACTCTTTACAATAGCCAAGAGTTGGAACCAGCCCAAATGCCCATCATCAGATGAGTGGATACGGAAAATGTGGTACATCTACACAATGGAATACTACTCAGCTATAAAAACGAATGAAATACTGCCATTTGCAACAACATGGATGGACCTTGAGAGAATTATATTAAGTGAAACAAGTCAGGCACAGAAAGAGAAATACCACATGTTCTCACTTATTGGAGGGAGCTAAAAATTAATATATAAATTCACACACACACATACACACATACACACACAAACCGGGGGGCGGGGAGGAAGAAGATATAACAACCACAATTATTTGAAGTTGATACAACAAACAAACAGAAAGGACATTGTTGGGGGGGAGGGGGGAGGGGGGAGGGAGGGAGGTTTTGGTGATGGGGAGCATTAATCAGCTACAATGTATATCGACAAAATAAAATTTAAAAAAAAAAAAAAAAAAAAAAAAAAAAAAAAAAAAAAGAACATGAGTTCCTGAAAGAGAAAAGACATTCACAAAAAGAAAAAGACGCTGCATGGAAAATAGTATAATAATTCCAATAGTGGCCAGTAAAATGATAAAACATACTTATATGAAAAGTTAGTAGATTAAAGTTAAAAGAACTACACACATGTGAAAGCTTTCCTTAAAGTGTTCAAGTGCCTCTGTCTACATCCCGCCTAAATTAGCTTTCCAGGAAGCTAAAAGTACAGAAACAAATGAGCCCTAACAGACTTCATGCATAAAGGCATTTCATTGCCTCCTCCCTGCCCCCCCCCCATAAAATGGTTCACAACTGAAACAACACTTACGTAGATTTAGAGATTAACTTTTTTTTAAAAGTCTTTTACCCTGATGTTAGAAAAGTAATTCCACACCACCAAAATATTATTTGAAACATTGACAGGAAAACTGTTGATCTAATCCTTTGCTCTGCAGAAACTTCAGATTTATCAACTTCCTCTTTTGCCGTCCTTTGATTACACTTGCCTGGAGTTGGCTGGCCCTGGCTGGCAAGGCCCCGTGTAGACAGGGCTCCCTGCCCTCACATGTCCCCCTAAGCCAACTTTCTCAGGCAAAGCTACTGGAGGGTTGTGGATTAATCAAGAAGGGGCCTTCTGCTGGTTCTCCAGGCTACAGTCTCTCTTCCTGTTCCCCTCCTTGCCCCCCATGTACCCACTTCTATCTGAAAACATTAAAGAAAAAAGCTGCAGAGTAAAACCTTGGCAGTTGGGGTAGCGGCCATAACCATAAGCTAGAGATTGCTGAGCCTTCCCTGGAAGTTTCAGACTGGCAAGTGTGAAATTAATGAAAAATAAAATAGGCTCTCCTATCTCTGATCAGATCCACGGTGACACATGCTTCTCTACAGCAGTGGCTAGGTTGTCTGCACTTTCCTAGAGCATGGATTAACAGTGAGATGTTCAAAACCTAAGAATATGGAGTATGTTGCAGGTTCAACTGAAGTTCAACCACAAATATAGAGCATGAGGGAAGCTTTGGAAAATGTAATTTAGAACATCTTAGCCTTTTTATGGCATTAATTTTCTCTCACATCCCTTTAAATTGTTCTGTATGTGTCTTCTGGCCTCTGTGTCTAACTTTTTTTCTTCTAACTTTTCCTTCCAAAGGAAACCTTCTGACAATGTGACATGAATGTCTTCATTCATGACCCATGGCATTTATTTTGCTTGTATGCTTGTTTAGATACTGAATTTGGCTCATACTTTCGGTATGGAATTTTAATAAATTCATTATTCTCAAAGTAAAATGAATAACTTCTCATTTTTAACTAAAAAAGCTGCATTTAATTAAACTTTCAATAAACATGTAAAAAAATACTGAAGAACCTTTAGATGCCATGAAAATTATTGCTTATACTTTCTCTTAGGTCTTAAATTCCCCAAATAATTTTAAAGTCACTTTTCAGGTGTTAGAGCCTGCTGCATGGCTAATTAAAAAGGAAGAATAAACAACTACTCAGTTATTTTTATGAATGTAGGTAGTCTATTGAACTAATTTAGTACAGAGTAATAGAATGAAAATATACCTTAAGTAATATACTTTTATAAATAATATATTTTTTAACAAATGATAACAAATAATATACTTTTATAAAAACTTGGATCATTCATTTTCCATTTTGTTTGGTCTATTAATTGTGGATTTACTTGTCTAGAATCTGTTTTTATTTCTGGTAGGCAGAAATCATAAATCTGTTTCCTTCTAATTTTGATCTTAACCTGTGCTCTCTCCATTTCAGGTGTAACTCCCAACAGTCATAGTTAAAAGCAGACTGATTCTAAAGCACACACATTTACAGTGTTTTA
Organism: Cynocephalus volans; assembly: GCF_027409185.1. Lineage (NCBI taxonomy): Eukaryota > Metazoa > Chordata > Mammalia > Dermoptera > Cynocephalidae > Cynocephalus > Cynocephalus volans. The sequence continues at coordinate 107,386,536 of NC_084461.1, forward strand.
TTTCCCTAAAGGGGACCACACCATCAGGTTGTCTCTGCTTTCATGCCACCTGGTGCTACTAAAGAACATATTGAAAAAAGTTCATTTAATTCTACTGAAATTTCTTGCAGCTTCACACCTCACTAGGTCTTTCCCATAATTCGATAACTATTCTTTTCTAATTCAATCACTAGCACATTCCCCACTGTGCCTAATCGCAGTATTTTTCACTGTTCGATTTCCCAGAATCTGAATCTCTTCATTCTCTGATCACTTAGTCTCATACTTAGAAAACTAAGTTCATTTATGTGAGCTCTATCAATTTCCTTACTTTTCTGCAACTGCACGTCTCTAACTCCATCTATTTCCTTTTTCTTCCCTTTCCTCAGTGGCTACCACCTCCAATTACACCCCTGGCCCCATCTCCTCTTGCCTCCTCTGAGGCCTTTTTCTATTGATTATCCTACTTTATCTTGGGCCTAGAGTCTCTGACTGTCTGCCTAGTACACCCCTATCCTATTAACAATAACAAAAGAAATCTTTCAACTTTGCTAATGTCTCAAGTTCTTTCTGCGAGTTTTTTGAAAATGTATTTCCTACCTAAATCATCATTACCTTTCCTGCTCCATTGGCACTAAACTCTCTAAAGTCATCGATGCACAAGCGACTGGTAACTAAATCTAATGGCCTTTTCTCAACTATCCATTATATTTTGTAGCATTTGACAGAGGTGATGACACCATCTTTTTGGAAACCAGAAGTGTTTCCAGAATTCTAAATGGAATCTTTGTCTCCATGCCCTGTTTCATTTCTCCATGTTTTCTGGCTGCAATTTTCCTAACCCAATACCCTTGTTACAGATATTCTCCCAGGAATTTTTCTCCATGCACTGTCTATAGACTCCCTTTTTCTGGAATTTTCATGGTTTTATACATCTTTTTCTGTGTGAATAGCTCTGAAATTCATTAATCCTGGATTGCAGGCCTGTATTTCTTTTTGGGCTGGACTTGCTCACTTTTAAATTCTACTAGAATGACAAACACAACAAGTCCAGAACAGAATCAATGATTTTCTTCTTCTCCAACCTGTTTTTCCTGATTTCTCCCTTTATGTAAATGACATCACCATCTTCCCTGACACCCAGAGTAAAACACTGGGGTTCTCTCAGACCCATGAGTTCCTCACCCCCAGAGCAATGAAGTGCTCAAGCTTTCATAAGTATGCTGCCCTGCTGGCCCCAGGGCAGACTTTCCTGAAGCACAGTTATGGGTTATTGCCCAGCTTAACGTCTTCTTATCATTTACAAAATAAAATCTAGATCTTAATAAGGTATTCATGGTTGTTCACAGCACGGCTGCAGCCTACCTATCTGATTCTAGTTCTCAGTGCTACACCAAACACCAGGCAAGCTGAATTATTACTACTCCCTATACTCACCTTATGATTCCTGCTGTTTCCTCAATCTCTAATGTCCTTCTTCACCCATCTTAGTCCTTGTGGTCTAAATTCTACCCGTTCATCAAATGCTACCTAACTAAAAGTTTCCCTGATCTTCATAACTAACCTCTAAATTTCAATTACATTTTACTAACATAGCTATACCAGCTTTCTTTTACTTGATGTTTACATGAATTTTTTTTCATCCTTTTACTCGTAATCTGTGTCTATATGTTCATAAATTGTCTTTCTTGTAAACGGCATATAGTTAGGTCTTGCCTTTCTTTTTAAATCTAGTCTGGAAATCTGTGTCTGTTCATCGTATTCTTTGGTTCGTTTATATTTACTGCAATTATTGATATGTTTGAAATTATGTCCACCACCTTCGTGTTCTAATTCTATTTGTCTCCCCTCACCCCCCACTTTTTTTTTTTAATCTCTGTTCTCCTTTTCAACCTTTCTTCAGGTTAAATCATCAAATTGTTTTTAGTATTCTATCTCCCCTAATGATTTTTTAGTTATGCCTCTTTGCACGTCTTTGCGCATTCATGGTTACTATGAATATAGATTAAAATATACTATATAGATTAAAATATGCATCTTTATATTCTATTTCTAAAAAACTATTTCAAGAAAAATGAAAGAATTCTATGGCAACTATTGCCAATTTTTACTCCTCACACTTTGTGCTCTTATTGACTATAACTTGCTTTACATGTGTATACTATAAACTTCATTTTTGTTATTATTTTTAAAAAGGCCATAGTCTAAAAGATTTAGTTATGTACATGTACAAAAATTAGGAATTTTTTTACAATCTGTTAGATTGTTTTAATTTATTAATCTGTTTACATTTTATGATATTCCCATTCCTTCTTGTAGAATCAAATTTCTAGCTCATATTTTCCTTTTTGCACTTAGAACTTCTTTCAGCATTTTTTTGTAGAGCAAGTCTGTCAGGAATGAATTCTTTTACTTTTTATCTGGCCAAAGATGTCTTTATTTTACTTTCATTTTTAAAGGATTTTTTTTTATTGGACATAGAATTCTGAATTGATGTTTTAGTTTTGAGGTCCCCCCCCCTTTTAGCATTTAAAAGATGTTATTCCATTATTTCCTGGCCTCTATTTCTTTTCTGATGAAAAATCATCTGAAATTCTTTTCCTCACTTTATTGTTTCTCTTATGTATTGTTTCTGTTTTCTCTCACTGCTTTCAAGCCTATCTTTGGTTTTTAGCAGTTTCACTATGGTATGTGTCTAGTTCTGTTTTTAAATTTATCTTGCTTAGATTTCTCTGAGCTTTTTGGATATGTCATTTGTCGTCTCATTAATTTGAGGAAATTCTCAGTCAACATCTATTTATTTCTTTTGCTTCATTTTTTTTTTCCTTCCTTTTGGGCTCCAATTACATATATGTTAGGCCATTTGGTCTATTACATTTTTTCTTCACCCTATTATCTCTCTCGACCAGTTTGAATAATCTCTCTTGACATGTCTTCAGGTTTGTTGATTCTTTTTCTGTGTGGGCTTTCACTGAAAAGTCCATCAAATTGATATTTCATCTCTGACATCATGGTTTTCATTTTAGCACCTCCCATTGGTTTTATATAGAAATTTTCTCTTTCAGTGTTTTACCTTTATGCTGGAATTTACCATATATTCATTCAAATGTGCTATCCACCTTTTCCTCTAGATTCTTTAACAGATTTAGTATAATTATTTTTAAGTATTTTAAAGCCCTTATAATCTCAATATCTAGACCATCTGTTGGTCTGGTTATATTTAGTACTGTATCTGATGATTGTGGGTCCTATTTTGCACATGTGTGTGAATGCACTCACATTCTGTAGTTTTGATTGAATGCTGGACATTGTGTGTAAAGGAACAGTAGATTCTGAGGTAAAGTATACTTATGCCCAGAAATGAGCATGCTGTCTCTTCTGTCAGGCTGTTAATATAAGTGTCAAGGTAGTCTGTAGTTAAGCAGGGTTTGGACCTCATCTTTGCTTTAGTTATATTCAGTGTACTACAGGCTTTAAATTTTCCCAGTGGTAAACCACCCCTGCCTTCACTTAGTGTAATGCCTGGATTCAAGGGTTTCTGACAGTTCTCCTGTTGCATTCTCAAACTCCTATAGACCCTACATGCCTGCAACACAAGGGGAGTCTCTCTTAGTGATCCCGCCCCTCCTTTATCGTTATACTGCTTTTATCTGGTACTCTGTGCAAGACCTAATTTTCCAGCTCTATCCTCCGACTTAGGCAGGCCCTGTGTTCCAGAATTGGTGGAGTTTTCTCTCAATGTTCCTGCCTTTCCATAGTGTTAGATTGTCACCTCCTGTTAGTGGGGGTAAGCCCTGGTGTGGGGGAAAGTGTACACAGACAGCCCCTGCGTGCCTGTGTCTCAGAGTGTTCATACTTAGGTGCCTTGCCCTTTTCTCTGCAGCAGACAACTGCTGTCTCATAGTTATGTAAGGTTTGAAGTACCAGAGTTTTTTTTCCTTGGTTCAGTTGATCCATTCTCAAACTTAGGCAGGCCTTTTAGTTCATTAATGTACCTTGCCATTTTGAGCCTCCAATGGACTCAAAAATTACGATTCTATAGGCTATTCAATTTTTTCTCATTGTCTGGGTGGGATCAGTGTTTGTTTCTTGTGCCTTTCTATATCCTAGACAGAAGCAGAAATTCCCTATTACATTTTATTCTTAACTCTCCCTTAAATTTGGCTTTTCTTAGAAAACTAAGAAAAGGATTTGAGTTCAAGTAGTTTATTTGGGAGGTGATTCCAAGATACCCAGTAAAGAAGAAATGGGAGGAGAGACAAGGAAGAGCAGACATCCTATATATAGTGTGCTAATAAACAATTGTAGTACATTCCTAGTGGGGACTTCTGGAAGACTGTATGGAATCAGCCTTTATGAGCAAGCTGGGTATTTATCCATCAACTCTCATCTGTAATTGATTAGCTTCCCTGCCTGTGGGCAGAGCCTATTTCAGGTCAGAAAAGGTAGAGAATCACAGGTGTTTGCAGCAGAAAATTGTTGACATGAGGGAATGTGGGTGGGCATAACAGTGTCTGTTATAAACTCTCCAGTGACTCTTATTACTTTACTTTTTAAACATATTGGTATACTACAATACACTACTGATGTTATTGAGAGGAGGATTCATGCCTGATTGATTTTTGTATTCTCCCAGCATGGCAACTCAGGGATAATAGAAGACAATCAATTAGTGTTTATTAAATGAGAAAATACATTTTATATCGTACCAACATGGAGAATTCTAGTCAGTGCTTTTTTATTTCCTCCCAAACCCCCAGTCTCCCATCCCAATCACTCAGACAGCATGGTTTGGTCTCTTGTCAAAAAGGTTAAATTCACCAAACTAGTTGGAATTTTTAAAAAATCATATTGATTTTACAGGTAATTTGAAGGTACTATAATTTTAAAATATAATTTCAAAATATAAACTTTATCTAACAGATATTTTATATTATTTGCAGCCAACAATGGTAAGACGTCCACCAACAATCGTTTGCTACATTTGTGGTCGTGAATATGGAACAAAATCGATTAGCATCCATGAGCCACAATGTCTGAAAAAATGGCGTAATGAAAACAATTTGTTGCCTAAAGAGTTAAGGAGACCCGAACCTAAAAAACCAGAAGTCAGGACCATTACCGGTAAGTTCCTAGAAAAACTAGTGCATAAGGGGAAAATTTTCTTTCTAAACTTATAAGGGTAGAGATATTCTTTTCTTACTTGTTCAAACAAATGAAATCAGTCACAATTACTGCCTTGGCTACAGCCAAGTAGGAAAAAAAGTTCTGGAATGCCTATCCGAAGTGTTGTCTTCAGCTGCTGAGGCATAAAGACACTATGTACTGGCAACACTGCGTGTGAGAGGAATTTACTGTATTTCCCAAAAGTTACTTTCATGTAATATCAAACATAATACTTAAAAAACCTTTGGGGACAATCCAGAATCATGTTTTCAAATATGAATGTGTGTTGGTATTCATAGAGCAGGGATGCCCAACTCAAATGCCTCCAGGGCCCACTAGTCAGGTTACAAAATTAAATAAAATGGCCCATATTTGAAGAAAAGGGAAGGTGGGGACTATGGTGAGCTGGAGAGCACTAGCTCTCTCTAAAGGAGGCAACAGCTGCCCAGTTCCAGCTGGTGTTATCATTAAGAAACTTAGCCTAATGTGTTCATATCTTTCAATAATAAGAAAGAAAATGGAAATTTAGACATCTATATGAAATGTCCAGATTTTAAAAAATTTTACAATTAATTTGTAAAGCACTATGCAAGCCAAATGAAATTGGCACTACACTGCCACACGTAGTCTCATTGCAGAGCCTTGTGCTTACTCATTAAGGGTCTGAGAATAGTTAAGAGAATATTTGTGCCATGAAAGATCAGACTTGATTATCATATTTCTACTGTTGTCATTTTTTCAGTTGATTCCCTAATTTCCCCTTAAAGGAAACTCTTATTTTTAAGAAGAGTGTCTTTCAGTTTATTCATTCCCCTCAAGAAACCATGGATTTGAAGTTCTGGAAGGTTCCTTAGAGGTCGTTTAGTATTCATTAGTCCAAAGCAGTCTTGTTAGAGATGTTACCCAAGGGTAATTTTATAACAACCTACAGAGTGGAATCTAGATTGTCATGATAAAATTCTAGATGCTGCTAGAACCCAACTATTCACAGTCCTTGTCAAGAGGAGGACTTTGCAGACAGGTGGAAAAAGAGCTCAAGATGAAAGCATCCATCTATTGAGATTTGCCCTTAAAGAGATTGTTTACCTCATTGAAACTGTTTTCCCAGCAATTCTGATTTGGTGTCAAAAACCTATTTCCTTCCCTTGTGATCTTTCTCACTTTCTTTCTGTGCTTGACCATAAGTATCACAAGGCTAGAAGTGAGAGGAATAACTGGTTTGGAAGTCTGGTAGGTTCACTATCCAGTTATTGCTTACAGATGGAAAAGATAGGTCCTATAGCTGCACTTCCCTGCAATTTTCCTCTTGGCCTCATGCTATTTGTATCTCTGAAGGTGCCCTTCCTCTCTAGGTAAACAGAATTTACATTACCAATTTCATTCCATGAACTCACTGTAGTCACAGAGTTCAAATAATCCTTCCTCCAGATCCAAAGTCAAAGCCCTCTGAAAAAACAGAAATGTGAAATGTAATGAATCACCTTCGAGTGAGAGTCAATGACTACGCTGGAATTGTTTAGCTCAAAACTCGTATGAGTAATGAGAAAGTCAGTGTCATTCTTTTCTCAACAGAGTCAAAACACTCAAAATGCACATTCATGTCCTGCACAGAAAGTGATACTTGCTTTATCCAAAGAAGAAATGCTAAGTTGTGCTGGGGTTTAAACTCCCATGCAGCAAAAACAGAACATTAGAAACAGGCATGTTAAGGAAGCTAAGGTTTGCCATGGTCATGTTAACCACTAGATAGAAATCATATGAGAATGGCCTAGGTTTTAATGAAGTAATGTAAATTGTGCCAATGAGAAAAACTAAATAATATATTTCTGAGTGCCGAGATACATTTTAGGGGACCTATTTTGAACAATTCTAAGACATAGTCAATTTAATGTACTAAAGCCATTCTATTTAAATAAGGTTTATTAAAGTTAAATCCCACATTGTTTCTCTAAAACAAAGCCATATGCCTTTTTTCCCTATGTTCTGCCAACGCAGATTATACATCTCTCAGCTGTCTTTGTTGTTTTCTTAAGGACACTTCTCTTTGTCAGATTACTCTGTTTGCATTCTTCACTTTAATTTCTTAAAGAATCTCCAAGTTTATGACCATGAAGAGATGATAAACTTTTAGGATATAATTCATCTTAAATTCACTCTCAACTGTCAGTTTTGGCCTCTAAATACATTCCACTGAAGGATTGCAGAAGAGGCAAATACAAATACATGTTATTTTGCCTTTGTAAGCTTGTATTTAGAGTCAGCTGAAAGAAGGCCAAAAGTTATATTTGCAAGATAATAACATGTAAGCAAAGATGTTAATAATTAGCGAAGAATGCATATCATAACATATAAAAAATGTCTTCCCTTTTTAAAATCCAAGAAGTGAAAAGCCTCTGGTTCATAGCTAACTTCACTCAACCCCCGAAAGAGTGAACAGCACTCTTTTTTTTTTTTGGCAAAAATACTGTGACTTGCTTAAAAGCCTCAGTCAACAGGTATTTCCTGAAAATATTTTCCATAAAAAGTAGAGTATGGTTCTCCAGAATGAAAACTGATCCATTTTACCTTTCTTATTCCCTTTTCTTTTTTATTTTCTTTTTTTTTCTCTCTTTTTCTTTAACTTTCTAGCCAAAGGATTCTATGATCTCAATGGCTTAAATGAAGCTGCTTGGACAAGTGCCCAGAGCCAGTTGGTTCCCTGCAATATTTGTGGGCGTACCTTCCTGCCAGACAGACTGATAGTTCACCAACGATCTTGTAAACCCAAAGCTGCCAAGTAAAGCCCTTTTCTCTCTACTGAAGTGTTACAGGAATTAATCCCTTTGAAATAGATAGGGATATAATGGGAGGAGAAAAAAGAGTTGCAGAAAGGAAAGAAGGAAAACTAGAAATGACCAGGGGCTGGACTAGCGTGGGAAGCCCAGCTCAGTGCTTTGCCCACCATTACACAGTGGAGTAGATGCTCTGGTTTTAATAAGCAGCTGCATGTGCGTAGACACAATGGGGACCATTTCACACTTTTGTCAGGCAGAATAACAAGCAGGCTGCTTCCCATCAGAGTTGGCATTTTTGACTAAAGGAAACTTCAGAGCCAATTGCTGCCATTTTTCTTCCATTCCTGATCAAGATTTTGAACCTCACCATTAGGGCCATTACTCAGTGACCAGAGGCTTTGAGGGCAACTTCAGACAACTTCTTAGTCCCAGGAGGAACTGGATTCCTTCCTATCTCTGCGTTTTCTGAAATAATATGCCACTCTCTGCTTCCTCTGATCCTGGGATTTTTTTAAATTGAGTTATTGATTGTGAAGCTCTTTTTCTCTTTCTCTTTTCTCAGAATTTAAAGTACTGTAATCATTTAACTTATACTCCCTTTCTAATGGCAAGAAATGGTACAGCAATACTTCCACACCAGTGCCAGCCTCATGTGTCAGGAGAGTGCTGCAATACAATTCATCAAAGTGGGTGGAGGCTAGCTCCTTTTTTCAATAGTAGAACTCCAGCAAGAGTTCCTTATGCCCTCATAGGGGTTTATAGGTGTTTTATTCTTGAAGTCTAAAAGCCTGCCAAGAAGCTCTGTGTCTCCCCACCCAAGGCCCGTGCACAATAAGTGGGTTGTGAAACTGCTCTGTATTTTAGAGTCCTTGACTGTGTGTTCATTAAGGCGGGGCTCTCCTGGGAGGAGGCCAGGTCCAGGGAGGTGCTCTGCCCAGGAAATTCTGCTCCCCCAGGCAGCGCTGCTTCACCTGGACTCCCAGCAGTTTTGCTTGAGATCTTTGTTCAGTTTATGGCTGAACTCCGGGACCATTCTGGATCCACTGGCTTCCTGCAAGCCTCATATTCATGACCTTACACAGCACAGTCAATTATACAGGCAAATTTATTCAACCTAATATTTTGGTCGTACATCTACTTATTATACAAGGTTAGGTTAATATAATTGTGCTAATCATTCTGTTTTTTTCTGCTTGCTCCAAAGGAAGCAAGAGATGAATTTTTTAAGAAGTCTTTAGATACCTTCAAATAAAAGTCTTAGGAAAGACCTGGCATTTAATGACTCATAGTTGATGGTTTAGTTCTTTCATCTTGTTAACAAAAATGATGAAAACTTGTAATATATATTGAGTGTATTGTGGGTGCTAAGTGTTTCATATACATGAGTTTATATACATCTCACATCAGCCCTGCAAGTAGATATCATTATCCTTATTTTACATATCAGGAAACTGACACTTGGACTAAATTGCTAACTCAACTTCACACTGAGCTTGAGTTAAGGGATGGAATAGAGAAGCAAACTCAGGACTGTTGAACTTCCAAACCCATAATCTTTTTCATTGCTCTTTGGATGCTAAATACTGTCATTAATAAGATGAATGATTGGACAAATGTGAAAATTCTTGCACAATGTTTAGTAACTGAGGCAAATGGGGATCTTAGCCTGCCTGCAGTGCTGTTGCTGGTCTAGGTTTATCTTAGACTGAGGTGAAAACAAAAGTTTGGACTGTGTTGTGTTAGGGGTTCCAAAAGACACTTCTGCATTTTGCTGATATTCAGGAATCAAATAGCAGAGGAAATAAAGCAAAAGTTCTGACCTCCGCTTTGAAATGAGTTGCTACTTGGGGCCATAAAGAGAGATTCTTGGGCAAGACAAAAGAAAAAAAAGTCTTTATCTGTATGAATCCTTACATCTGCAAGTTTCTTGAAAGAATCATCACATCCACAGAGAACTGTGAGCTTGAGGTACATCGAGGTGCTGACTTTGGAGATTCCACTTATGGCTGCACCTCAGCTGGCCTATAAATGTTCCATGAAAGTAAATCTGGAGCAAGCTCAGTTGTAAAGACATCGATCCAAGAGTTCTGGTCCACTATCAAGGCAAGTCATCAATCTGGTCATTAATAGGAAAGAGCTCACCTGCTCTCTGCCAACTGCCATCTGTTACATAGATGTAACAATGAGTTTACATCTATGCAGATCTCTGTAACTCTCAAAAGAAAATAATTTCTTAAACCAATTGTTGGCATCTCCATGAGCTATGAATTTGAACCTTGAAATGATTCCTATTGATACTCTCCTGTATGATGAAGAGCAGATACTAAATGAAGGTACTTGGAACTCTGCACTAACCCAGGCAGTTACTGGTGTGAGATGTAATGTTATTACAGGCATCAAACAACAGTGCAATTCCCTCACTGCTCTGTTACTTGGTGCTGCACAAACTTTAATTGAATTTCCCTCTGGTTGAAGTTATGGGAAGAATTCCAGTATTTCTCAATGCTCATTTGCACATTGAATTCACATCAAAGTTTCAGGACATGTCCTACCAGAACAGAACTGAATAAGCACGTCCTAGTAAGGGGTATGGAGAGGGGCAATCTCTTACTGTAGTGAGCATGTAAATCTCCCAGATCCATTATGAGGGCTCTTCAGGCAGCTTCAAGATAGTATTTTTTTCTAACAAGTATTTCCAACTGGGATCTCGAGGATGGCTCCTGGATGCACTGCTTTAGTTTGGGGAACACTGGTCTGAGTTTTTTAATGGAAAAATAAGCTGCTATTGACAACCAGGGCCACTTCTGAGCAAGGAAGAAAGAGAACAGATATCCAGAGTCCTCCACCCCCTGAAAACCTGAAAAAAGCCCTTGGTCTTTCTGTATTTTTCTGCTTCTGACATTGGCTGCATTTCTTCTTCACACCCTGTCTAAGATCAACTCCTATGGCATGAATTCCATACTAGGTCAGCGCAGGAAATTCCACCCTTTCCTTCCCCGAGCCTGAGGGGTCCTTTCTCTGCTCTGGCAGTGGTCCACCTTCCCTTATCATCTGTGACTTTCATACTGACTCATTGTCTGGCCTGCATGAACTGCCATGCCTGCTTCTGCTGGCCCTGCCTGCTCTCTCTGTGAGCACTATGGTGAGAGATGAAAGGCGAGGTGTTCCTGCACTTGGAAAAAACAGCACAAACAAGAAGCAGTCAAGTTCCCAGTAGATGCCAAATTGGGTGATGTAGAGAAAATGTACACCAGGAAAAACACTGCTACAATATCACAGGATGGTACACCTTTATGCTTAGTTCTTTTTAAATTTTGGTATAAAAATATTCAAATAGATACACTCATAAAGAAAACAATAATGAAGTCACATATTCTCTACACCCAGGTAAATTTAGTTCTTGACATCCCACCGAGGTTGAATTTGAGTGATCTAAATTCCAGCTACTACAAAAGGAAGATGGAGGTGGCAGAGAGAGGTGCTGGGAGCCCAAGATTTCAGGGCATCTCTGGCAATGCCTTTCAGTCCTACATATGAAAACATGAGATTAAGCCAGCATGGTTATAAGCTTAACTGCAAGTGTAATAAAGTGAAACCTGGCCTAGGCAACATGGGGCTAGATCTTACCATTGATTTCCACTCAGCACCCTATAGGCCAAGGTTTTCCAGATGTCTTTTAGTTAACTGAGAATGTACTTGGCAAAATAATGGCCTCCAAAGATGTTGATGCCCTAGTCTCCAAAACCCATAAATATGTTACCTTAAATGGCAAAAGGGACCTTGCAGGTGTGATTAAGGTTCTGGACCTTAAAATGGGAAGATCATCCCAGATTATTCAGGTGAGCCTAATCCAAACACATGAGTCCTTAACAGTGGAAGAAGAGGACTGGCCAGTTAGCGCAGTTGGTTAGGGCACAGTGTTATCACACCAGGGTCGGGGGTTCAGATCCCTGTACCAACCAGCTGCAAAAAAAAAAAAAGTGGAAGAAGAAAGCAGAAGTCTGGGTGAGAGACATTAGAAGGATTAGAAGGATTTAACACTCTGTTGCTGGTTCTGTGGTGTTGGGAGCTATGTTCAAGGACCAAGAGAGTCCTCTAGGAGCTAAGAGTGGCCCCCAGCTGATAGCCAGCAAGGAAACTAGAGCCTCAGTCCCACAACCACAAAGAACTAACTTCTCTCAACCATATGAATTCGCAAGGAAATAGATTCTCCCTCAGAGCCTCCAGAACGGAGCACAGCCCTGCCAAAACTTTGTTTTTATCAGGTGAGTCCAGGGTTAAACTTCTAACTCTACAGAAGAGTAAGAAAATCTTTGTTGCTTAAGCCACTAAGTTTGTAGTAACTTGTTATGGCAAAACCAGACAACCTTTACAAGACGCATAAGGTAGAACCAATAAATCTGTTGATCAGAGAGGAGATAGAGCTCTCAAATCTATAAGGGACACTGGCCACCTCCACTGCTTGCTTTAGTGAGAGGGCAACTAGACAACATTCATTAGGGGCAGATATCCTAAAAAAACTGGCTCCAAGATTTGCCAGTCTTGAATGTACAACAATTTTACAATATATATAATTCTGGATACAGATTTTTTATGTTCTGTTAAGGAAAATGCTGTCTTTGATATTCTTAACTTTAAAACATTCTATCATATGTATGCACTTGTTTTAATAATAATGATAAATGGACAAATGCAGTTGAATTATTTGGTGATTGACTTTTGGCACCAATAGCCCCATAGCCTTGCTCTGCCTGCCTATCTGTACTGACAGTCATATTTCTTTTCTTGAGCTGCAAAAGGAAAATAAGTGCATAATCTAAGATGGTAGACATTCTTACAGGAACCTCTAAATAAGGTACTGCCTGAAAAATAATCAAACTTCCAAACTCTGGAAGTGCAGATATGTTTTGAGAAAATTCCAAAGTACTCTTGTGATTTTCACCAGGGCTTTCCTGAGAGGCCATGTGCAGATCTAAAAAGTAGTTTACCATCAAAATAACTTGCTTAAGTACAGGGGAAAGGCGGACAAAAGCACCTAACTTGAGGGCTAACATTTGGCTAAATTATCAATCAAGAAATTTGCCTTCAATACCTTCATCTCCCTCTTTGAACCTTCTGCCATCTGTCCCCCATCAAGGTTTCTCCTACCATCCCCACCACCACCTAAACTTTTATTCCTGTTGGAGCAAAAACTCACGTGCTCCATGCTCCAGATAGTCCTCCATCTCCCACAATCTACCCTTCAATATTTTACAGCCTGGGTTCCCTTCTCAACTTTTCACTAGGTACTTCATTGGATAGAAATCTGAGGAGCTCATCTATGCTAAGGAGTTCATGGGAGATCATGATTGAATGCACTCCCTTTCAGATGATAGAGTTATTTTAAAAGAATCTTCCTAGAATTATTATGTCTTTATCCAAAGTAATGAAATCCATGTGGTGAAATTTTAGACAAATGTTGGAATGGAGGTCAAGAGGTCATGAGAAGTGGGCTTTTCCTTAACCATTAGTTTCCTTATCCCACCACATAGACCTCTGCTAATTCCACATCTGAGTAGGAGCATTTCTGATTGATAGAGTGTTTATTTACAGCTTATACTGAGGAAGGCTGGTTGCTGTAACAAATAGACCCAAAACAATATAATGCCTTAAATAAGATAGAAGTTTATTTCTCGCTCTAAAAAGAGCACTGGGCAAGCGAGCAGTTGGTAAGAAGTCCCTCCTTCATGAAATCATTCAGGGCCCCAGGCTGATGAAGCCTCTGCTGTTTTCAACTTCAACACGTGGCGCTCAAACGTTGCCCTGGGGGATCTTCTCCTTTCAGCCCATCCAAAAGGAGAAAAGGACGAGGAGTTGCCCATTTGGCAGGTTTGTACAGGCCAGACCGGGAAGAAATGCACATCATTCCACTCACACTCACTGGCCAAATCTCAGCCACATGACAGTACCTGAATGCAAGGGAGTTCTTGGTGTTTGGGCCAGCAAGGGGTGTGTAACCCTGGAAGGCCAGAGAACATGGATATGTAGTTAAACCTGCTCAAATAAAACATCATCAAACAACACAAGAGGGAACGTAATTGTGCCAAATGTTGTTGCACATGCTGTAACTTCTGCAGACAAAGGAAGTGGGAGGACTGAAGTCGTTAGAAATCTTCACAGCAGAGGGAAGTTGGAGCTGGCCCTGAAAGAATAAAAAGATAGAGGCAGCAGGGGCACTAGAGGTCACCCCAGGGAAGAAACCCACAGAAATTGTGGGCTATGCCAAGAATTGCAGAGTTGGATATGTTTGTTTCCACTCTAGTTGACCTGTTTTTCTTTGTTACTCCCTGGAGTTTGTCTACGGGATTTCCTGATCATTTGATAAGGCATGTTACTTTCCCTTAATCTGTTGTACTTTCTAGACCACAGTTTCCTAACCAACGTGCCCACTATTGGTGTACTAACACATTAATCCCTTTGGCTCTACAGGCTGTCTTCCAGGGCCTGCGGTGTTCATCTCTGGCTATAAGCAGCCTCACTGGTTAACACTAGTTGCAGTACCAAAATTAGCACTTTCCAGAAGTGCTGTAAAGTGAAACACGGTGGGATGCCCTATAGCTTACATGTTGATGAGTGACATTGATCATGGCGAGGACAAACACAGAACCCTTAGCATTCTAGACGGTAGGATGAACTTAAAAGAAGTTGTCAAAGTTAATTTTTTAGTTTCCTACTCTTGCTAAAGTTACTGTTTTTCTTCCTCTCTTTCTTACATGCTTCCTTCCAACTTTTACCACCAATGTGGCATTGTCCACAGAGTTGAAGAATCCAGATCCAAGAGGAGGTAAAACAATTCCATATACCTTTTAGCAATGAGGGATACAAGGAACACCTATATATGGCTGGGGTAACTGGGGAAGGCTCCAAGGGTATCTAAGATGGGCATGTCGTGTGTGGAGGTTACCCAGGAGAGCAACAACGGACAGCAAATCAGAGGGGCAGCTGGAGCAAGGATAAAGGGTGGGAGCAGGATTCATGTGCAAAGAAGGAGAGGGGTGTTGACAATGAAAAGATCAGGGCAGTTATGGCTTTATTACCTCCAAGCCCCCCAGCTTTCTGCAGATACTAAAGCAAATTGGGCAGATTGTATGTCTTGCCTGTTCGTGTTCAGGAGGGCACTGCACAAGATGACCTCCATAGGAAAAATGTGATGAGAGGGCAGTAAGATCAGGAAGGTTATAAATCTACTTTTCCCATTTTTGTTCCCATATTTGTCTTTTCTGAGTTTTTATTCTCTCACAGTACCATGGTCCCTGTCCCCACGTTTTCCATTTCTCTTTTCATAAGCAGGCTCATTTCACATAGCACTCTCTCTAGCCAGAAGAGGGCAGTATTTAGAAGCAACGAACATAGAAATCCTCAGGGCTCAGGCACAAGCATTACCAGGCAGAGACTGGGGTCTCATTTTGTTTTTGTTTTTGTTTTTCACTGTAGTAGGAAACTATAAAAGGGACATGCATTTACTCCTGAAGTCATATTAAGTGACTCCGACATCCTCCTCCCCACCAACTTTTTAAAGAAATAATCATAAATATTTGAGCCATAGATATCAACTTGGCTTTGTAGCAGGCCAAGTTTGGGCCAGTTTTCTGAAAAACTTACACAGACTATACACAGAATGCAATTATCTAGATGATTTGAGCAGAATGTACAAGGGTACTTCAAAAAGTTTGTGGAAATATGGAATTAAAACATAATACAAATCTTTCTGTGAACTTTTTGAAGTACCCTTGTAGACTCAGGCAAAACAGGCACTCTGCTTAAAGTATGCCCGTTCTTATTATGCAGCTGGGCAAGTAGAATTAGCTCTCTACTCAGTTTTTTAAACATAATTGTACAAGTTTTGCAACACATTGAGCACCTATTAGGTGTCCTGTACTGGCTGGACAATGGGTAGATAGGAGATGACTGCAACAAGGAGGGATAGCAGGTGGTATGGATGGATGGCATGTACTAGAACAAAACTGGATTTTTGAAGAAGGAAGAGAAAGTTCTAAAAAAAAAAAAAAGGGAAAGCAACGAGGAGTGAAGAGGATGCCTACTCCATCCCCAGGCACTGTGGAATGTGGGAGATGGGAATCCGACAGTGTCCTCAGAGGACAGACAAGTTTTAGTCAGATTAAGAAGAATCCTTTTGAACATTTAGAGAAGAAATTGAGGACACAGGGGATTTTGCTGTTGACAGAACCTGAGACCCTAAAGAAAGGACTTGGGGGAAGGGAGTGTCGCAACCTTCGTTAATGTGTGAACTGCTCAGTCCCACGTTGCTGCATGCTTAGAGGACCCCGTGCTTGATTTAGTGTTTTGCTGATAGCATCATGAAGTTCATAATAATTTTTGAACAAGTAGCCCCACATTCTCATTTTGCACTAGGCTCTGCAAATTATGTGGCTGGAAATCAGGGATATGTAGGAGTATGGGTAATGTAAGACTAGAGTTCACAGATCTGTCTGTGGACAGAGTCTCCACGATGCTCTGGGAAGCCTGAATTTCGGGTCGTGTTAAAGTAAACGGGTATAATTCCCAGTGAGATTGGTACTGAAGGTCTTAGGGAACAATGATTCATCAGTTCTAATTAAAGCTTCCTTCCAGTGTAAGGTGGGGGTGTTGTGAGGAGACATGCCTGGAGAGAGGCAGTGTTCAGGGAGCATTTATTGTTCTGTGGGTTGGGAACATTCATTTCCTTTCTAGACTGCAGTGTAAAGTGTAGTGTAGGATTAAAGGGATCTGTGTGGTCTTCTTTAAGTCCCACTCTAGGAGGCAAAGCTATATCTGGAAGAGAGGTTGTCTTATCAGAAGTCACATAGTCAAACATTTCAGTGTAGTAAAATATGTTACACTTTTCATTTCTGCTTTAAAAGTATGATGCCTGAAATAAAGAGCTTTTTCAACCCTCCTCCTAAGACTATACAGTCTTTTAAGTCTCTTCTAAAAATTTTTAGTTTTTATATTTAGCCTTCAATTCACCTGAAATTTTATTATGTGGTATATAGTAGGAATCTTTTTTCCTAAATGAAGTTTTCCAGTGTCACTTATTAATTAGTTTATCCTATATATAAATGGGTCCATTTGAGGATGCTCTACTGATCTATTTTCCTGTGTATACAAGATTATCACACTGCTCACATGATTGTATCTTTAGAGTACGTTTTGATATTATGTGACAAAGGCCAATTTCTTTTTCGAAAGTTTTATTAGCTCTTCTTACTCATTTCTTCTTCTAGATGAATTTCAGAATCAAGTTTGTCAAATAACATAAATAATTCTGCTAGGATATTGATGTGTATTGAATTAAATTGATGAATTCTTTTAGGAAGAGGGGCTGGTCAGTTAGCTCAGTTAGTTAGATCATGGTGCTGATAACTCCAAGGTTCAGGGTTCAATCTCTGTATCAGCCAGCTGCCAAAAAAAGAAAAAAGAATTATTTTAGGAAGGACCAACATTTCTACAATATGGACTCTTTCCATTCAGGAATGTATTATGCAGTTTATGTTTCTAATCATAAATCTTCAGTCCTGAATTCTGTTTATCTACCATGCTAATTTGTTTATATTACCAATACCTCAATCTTTTTGCACATTTTCTACTTTCTGTGCGACCCTTTGTACCTCCCTTTTCACAGCCATGAGTGTATTTCAGAGAACTCTGAGGGCCAGCAAATACAAAAGGAATTGAGAGTTTGAGGACCATAAAACTTCATATTCAGAAATTTTCTAACTAGTAGGAGCTTCTGTTTATTTCTTATATCTATGTTGTTAAATTGAATTGTGTATTCTCATAAGTGCCCTAGAAAATATTTGGAAAGTTTTGCCTTATACCCTAAAGACATCCATATCAATATTTCCTCTATAATCAGATAGTTAAAATATAAAGCCGTATGAAATTAAATGCCAAGCATCATTGCAAATCAATGCACAGTTGGAAAAGCACTTCACATTGCTCCCTTTTTAAAAAATTTTTCTTTTTAGGAAACCAAAACCTTCAGCAATACCCATCTTGTAAAATAAGTATATTCAGAAAGAAGAAAATAATTTTGTCAGCCAGTTCACTTATTCCACTGTCCAAGGCTAATCGAGTCATATGATTAATAATAGCCCCTTAAAATTGCATCCAGGGAAGTGTTTTCACTTAGGTTTAATGGAAAACACTTGGAAGCAACTGAGTGCTATGGATAAGTGGTTAGTTATTATTCTGTTTATGAATTAGCATGAGTTTAAAGAGCAGTTGATGCTGAAGACTAAATTTTTAAAAATTTTTCATCAGCATTTTTCCATCCAAATTGAAATCAAGAGATTGACAAATGTCAGGGAGAAGTTAGCCTGCAAAAGAAGCTAGATGCCAGAGATTTGGATTTAGAGTTGGTAGACTGGACAGTCTGATGAAAACATGGAGCCCAGCAGGTGGCAATAGAGGCTCTTTTCTTCCTTCCATGTCCAGGCATTTCAAATCACCCAGTTTCTTAACCCATCATTAAGGCAAACATAATTGCAATTATCTATGGTCCGCTTATTCTCATGGAAAGAATGATAGGAGGAGTCAGGGTGGAGTAGGAGGAATAAAAGTTTGTACATAAAATCTGAGCCCTTGAGAAGCACTTTGCTTTCCCAAGTCACTGAAGATTCCTATTCATAAAGAACATATATGTTTCAGTAGCCTCTGTTCATTTTAACCATTGTATGGATTTTTTTTTTAATTGGTGGAGGAACAATGACATTTAATCATCAATAGCTTTCAGCTTAATAGTAAGGCTCTTGGCAGACTGCTTGGTATGGCTTATTTGGTTCAAGGACTCACTGAAGTCCTTGAACTGTTAAAAAGCCCAAGTGTTCTTATGCAGAGCAGAGAGAGAACTGAGATGTTACTCACAAGCATGATTCAGAAGACTATGAAAGAAGACAGGTATTTCTATTAGGGGTTTTATTTTATTTTTAAAGTATACTTGGTAGAAACAGAATAGACTTTGGAGCTTAGAGCTTGAGTTAAAATTCTACCTCCACCAATTACTACCCTGGAATCTTCAGTAAATGACTCGTCCTTTTTCTGCCTCAGTTTCTTTATCTGTAAAATGGGATCAATATTAGTATTTACTTCATAGGGTTGTAAATAATAAATGTAAGGAACTTAAAACAGTACTGCCACATACAAGTACTCAAGAAATTTTGGCTATTATGACAGAGACAATTGGTACTCATTGCTTATTTATTCTTTTACATTTCCCGCCTGCCTTGAAGTCAGTCTTAGGCCATGTGCCTAAGTGTTGTCAATGAACCAGAGCAGAAGGACTGAGGTAGCTGAGAGCCAAGCTGCCTTTGTGCTCTCTCTTTCTCTGGTAAAGAGAACTTGGAGGCCATGTGTTTCAGACGGCATAGCTCCAAGAGGAAGGAGAGCCACCTAACCCACATCCCAGTATAATGAGAGTGACAAACTTTTGTTGTGTTAAGTCACTGAGATTTCAGGTCTAATTTATTACTGCAACATAGCTTCACTATACAAGGAAGATGTATGATTTGACTATTAGAGTTTCTTTATAAGTAATGTTATAAAGATATAAAATATAAAGATAAGTAAGTACCAGGCTGATTTCTATTTCTTAATAATCAGAATGTAATCTTCTTTGTGACTAGGGCCTTTATTATTTTATTTACCATTGAAACCTAGTGCCTAGAATAGTGCTTGGCATAAAATAAGTGCTTAAACACGTTTTTAATGAAGGTACCGCACACTTTCAATATGCACAGCACTCTGCATACATTGCAGAGTATAAAAGAAATTAAAACCATGGCCTTTGCCATCAAGGAGTAGATAATCCAAAATGAGAAAACAAACACATCTGTCTCTTCCCTTGACCACTAAGACCCTTCAGGTACATAAACCAATGACATTTCTACTTTAACTAAGATGTACTATATTTAAATGTTAATTTATGCCACAGACTGAAGACATTCAGAGGACAGACTGCTCAGAGAGGGCTGAAAATCATTGGGACACGAAGAAGGGGTAATATCTCAATAGGTTAGAAAGAGAGAGGGACCCAGGTCAGTAGGTTAGCCAGAAAGGTTAGTGAAATAGTTGTGGTAAAGACTCAGAGTTCTGGACATGTGACTACAGTGTTAATAAGGTAGGGCCAGATTAGAAGGAAAACGGTGTTGGAGAGGAGAAAGAAAAAAAATTATATAGTGGTTGCCATGGTATCCACCCTTCAGACTCAAGTATTCACTCTTCCAGTTGCTAGGACTGTTGACTGCTGAAGTTTCTCAGCTGAGACCACTCCAGAAATTAATTGCCCGCAGCTGAAGATAGCCACCTGGACCAAATTCTCATCTCAATGCCAGGGGGAACCATATCCAATAATAAACAGGTTGATGCTAAGGTATAAAGGCTGGTCCCTCTGGCCACAATGGAGGCACAGTTCGGCTCAGGGCTCCCATGGGATCATCAGAGGCCTCTGTCATGACTGTATCACAGCCTGACATCTCTCCCTGGCCAATCCTGTTTCCATCACTTCCCCACAGGTATGAATTCCCAGAGTAAGCTAAATATTTCCTGCATGCAAATCTCCACCTCAAAATCTGCTTGCAACAGATAGTAAGAATGAAAAACACTCGTGGAGGGCCGCAAAGCCAGGAAGAGCTTAGACTTGTTTTTTCTTGTAGGAAAAAAAGAGGGCATTAATGACTTCTGAATAGGGGAATGGCAGTTTAGGAAGGAGTAAACCTGCTGGTACAATTGAAGTAGGTAGAGGAAAAGATTCTACATTTGGAGAGGCAGAAATCACTTTCAAGAATTCTGCTAGATGGTCTATGGAGCATTTCAGGGCCATTTGACTGTCTAGACCACAGAATGTTTTCCTGGAATGTGTCTCCTATTTCAAAGTCTACTTAGGACTCTGAACTCCAAGTTTAATGAATAAAAGGGAGTGAAATTCCTTCCTTGGCTCTGCTTCAAGTAGGAACATTTGACTAGAGACGAGTATAAGGAGTAGCCAGAGTTAGGGGTGAATTCTAGGTTTCCTGAAGACAACCTCAGCATTTGTGTCCTTTCACAGTATAGAATCAGGATTGGGAAGGAATGAGCAACTGAAAGACGCATCCTTAAATGGAGAGCTGGCTACAGCTGCCTCATTCCTGCCATTCAGGTCTTAGCATTCAATGGTGACATTTGCCACAGAATTATAAACCAGCTGACAGAAGTATTCTGTCAGAAGAGACAGAGAAACAGAAGCCAGGGCAGATAGCCAAGAGTAGGTAAGTAGACATGAGAAACTATGGAAAATATTAATCAATGAATATCATTGATTATTCAATGTAGCAAATTTTCCAGACACAACTTACGTAATATGTAGGATCTTTCACTTACACTAATAAGAAGACATTTTCCTTCTTCCCAATTTTCTTTTGACTTTTTAAATCTATTTACTTTAAAGATGGTTGTAATGACTTGGGAGTTCCATGACATCATGTCTTACATCCCAATTGCTATTAAAATGATACTCATTTGACAAAAACTACATGCAAATCTAATAAATGTTATCAGTAGAGTCTTGGGAAATAATTATTTTGGCTGGAACAGTTCTGGAAGTGTTGGTTATACATTGAAATAAAATCTTTGGAAAAGAGGTGAGTCCTCTAAAATGTTTTTATAATGCGACCATTAGTTCAATTGAACTTGGCATGCTATTGGTGATCCCAGACTGATGGAGCAGATGGTATAAGGTGTAAATGTGGGAATGTATTTATTCAAAGGAAAGAACAAAGGTGGGACATCCTAAGGCAGGGTGTGCGCAATGAATGGTTTTGACACTAATGAGCCCAATAGTGTGGGAATCTTCTGCCTTCTAAACTCAGTCAACAAACATTTATTGAGCCTCTACCTTGTGCCAAGTACTGCGGTGGGGTGGGGTGTGTACTTGCAAATTTATGAAGAATTAGAACTGGCAAGGCTTTCTGATTTAGAAAGATGAGGAAAAAGGTAGAAGACACAAAGGGGGGAAATGACTAAAATTCGTAATTGAGCAAATTATGAGAACTGAGTCTGGATTGAGTGGCCACTGTGAGAAAAGGCTGCTCAGGGAAATTCCCTTGTAAGTTCCAGGAGCCATCAGCTAAATCAGATGATCCTGTGACTTCTGGGAGCAGAGGCACAATGTGGCATTATGGAGTGGTTAGAAAAAACTGTCCTAGAGTCAGGCTGCCTAACTTTATATCCCAGATTTATCACTATAACTATGGGACTTTGGGTAGGCTCTTTAATTTCTCCATCCTAGAGTTTTCAGATGTGTACAATGAGGTTAATAACAGTATCTCGTGGGATTGTTGCTAAAAATCATCAAAACAATTCATGCCAAGTGCTCCTCATAATGCCTGGCACTCTCTAAAAGTCCTTGAATAGATTACACGTGCTAAATGGCCGTAGAAATTCTGCAGTGG
Source organism: Cynocephalus volans (assembly GCF_027409185.1). Taxonomy (NCBI): domain Eukaryota; kingdom Metazoa; phylum Chordata; class Mammalia; order Dermoptera; family Cynocephalidae; genus Cynocephalus; species Cynocephalus volans. The sequence goes on from NC_084461.1 coordinate 107,408,920, forward strand.
AAGGCATCACTGGAGAAATGAAAGGTGCACCTATCCTTGGGATGTAGTCCTTTCAAAAGCCCTTCCTAAATTCCCTAGGAGATGAGAATGGAAAAGTCCCCTAGCACAAGCAGCATGAGAAATAAAGCTGGGATACATTCCCTCTGGAGTCATTCATCTCACTGCAGACATCCACACTGACATGCAATTTCTTTTCTCTTAACTTTATAGCTTATGGAGTGTCTTAGCGTCTGATAGACTACAGGTACCTTCTGGTGAGACTTAAGCAATTTTCTCAATTTTTGCTTAATAGGAATAATTCACTCTAAATGCCAAGTCTGCATAAATAGTTCCTGACAGATGAAACAGTTTATAAATCCTCAAAAGCTTTTTATTATTCCTTGAAAGAACCTCTACACTTAACTATCTGTGTGCCCCGGGGGCATGTTGTATGGAAGTGTCCTCACTCTATAGAACAAAGGCAGCAATAGTTTCTTTTTTTGTTTTTGTTGTTGTTGTTGCTGCTGTTTTTATTGTACCATAGTTGATTGAAGATATCTGTGGGGCACAGAGTTGAATATCATTACCTGTGCAATATGTGATGCTCAAATCAGGATAATTAGTACATTCAATTATATACAATGTAATTGTTTTTCCTGGCCCTTTACCAATTCCTCCCTTACCCCTTTCCCACTTCTGGTAGCCTCACTTCTGTTCTCTTCTTTTGAAAGTTCAACATATTATTGTGATTGTTCTTACTTCTTTTTTTATTAATTTTTTAGCTCCCACTTAAGAGTGAGGACATGCAGAATCTTTCCATGCCTGGCTTATTTCACTTAACATGATTTTCTCTAAGCTCATCCATGGTGCTGCAAATGGCAGAATTTTTCTTTTTATGGCAGAGTAGTATTCCATTGTGTATATATACCACATTTTCCTTATCCAGTTATCCAATGATGGACATTTAGGTTGGTTCCAACTCTTGGCTATTGTCAGAGTTGTGATAAACATGGGAGTGCAGGTATCTCTTAGACATGATGATTTCCATTCCTTTGGATATTTACCCAGCAGTGGAATTGCTGAGTCGTATGGCAGTTCTATCTGTAGTTGTCTGAGGAAACTCCATACCATTTCCCATAATGGCTGCACCAATTTACAGTCCCACCAACAGCATTAGGAGGGTTTCCCTTTCTCAGTATCTTCACCAGCACTTGTTATTCTCCGTCTTTTTGATAATAGCCAGTCCTGGAGTGGATGATATCTTAATGTGGTTTGATTTGCATCTTTCTGATGCTGAGTGATGTTGAGCATTTTTTCATGTGTCTGTTAGCCATTTGTATGTCTTCCTTTGAGAAATTCCTATTTAGTTCCTTTGCCCATTTTTAAAATCAGGTTATGTGTTTTTTTACTGTTGAGTTCCTTGTATGTTCTGGGTATTAATCCTTTGTCAGATGCATGGTTTGCAAATATTTTCTCTCTGTAGGTTGTCTTTTTGCTCTGTTAACTGTTTCTTTTGCTGTGCAGAAGCTTTTAATTTTGATATAATCCCATTTGTTTATTCCTTCTGTTGTCTGTGTTTGGGGGTGATATTCATAAAGTCTTTGCCCAGTCCTACCTTCTGAAGTGTTTCTCCTATGTTTTCTTTTAGGAGTTTTAAAGTTTCGGGTCTTATATTTAAGCCTTAAGTACATTTTGAGTTGATATTGGTATCGGGCAAGAGGTACGGGTCTATTTTCATTCTTCTACATATAGATGTCCAATTTTCCCAGCACCATTTATTGAAGAAGCAGTCTTTTCCCCAGTGTATGTTCTTGATGCTTTTGTCAAAGATTAGTTGGCCATAAGTTTGTGGATTGATTTCTGGGTTCTCTATTCTGTTCCGTTGGTCCAAGTGTCTGTTTTTATGCGATTACCATGCAGTTTTGGTTACTTATAGCTTTGTAATATAGTTTGAACTCAGTATTATGCCTCCGGCTTTATTTATTTACTTATTTTGCTCAGGATTGCTTTAGCTATTCAGGGTCTTTTGTTGTTCCACGTGAATGTTAGGATTGTAGTTGCTTTTTTTTTTTATTTCTGTGAAGAATATCATTGGTATTTTGATGGGGATTGCATTGAATATGTAAATTGCTTTGGGTACTATGGACATTTTCATAATGTTAGTTCTTCCAATACAAGTGCATGGAATGTCTTTCCATCTTTTGGGGTCTTCTTTCATTTCTTTTGACAGTGATTTGTAGTTCTCATTATAGAGATCTTTCACCTCTTTGGTTAAATCAATTCCTAGGTGTTTTATTTTTTTGGTGACCATTGTAAATAGGCTAGCTTTCTTGATTTCTTTTTCTGCTAGTTCATTACTGGGATATAAAGATGCTACTGATTTGGGGGTGTTGATATTGTAACCTGCAACTTTACTGAAATCGTTTACCAGCTCTAAGGGTTTTTTTTTGTAGCATCTTTAGGTTTTTCTATATGTATAGGATCATGTTATCTGCAAACAGAGATAATTTGACTTTGTCTTTTCCAATCTGGATCCCCTTTATTCCTTTCTCTTGCCTGATTTCTCTGGCCAGTACCTCCAATACTGTGTTACATAGGAGAGGTTAGAATGGGCATTCAGAATGGTGGGTTTGTCATATATGGCTTTTATTGTGTTGAGATACTTTCCTACTGTACGTAATTTGCTGAGAGTCTTTATCATGAAGAGACGTTGAATTTTGTCAAATGCTTTTTCTGCATCTATTGAGATAATCACATAGTTTTTGTCCTCAACTGTGTTGATGTGGTGTATCATGTTTATTAACTTCTATATGTTGAATTATCATTGCATCCCTGGGATAAATCCCACTTGATCATGGTGTATAATTTTTTTTTATGTGTTGCTGTATTCTATTTGCTAATATCTTGCTGAGGATTTTTGTGTCCCTGTTCATCAAGGATACTGGCCTGTATACCAATATCCTTAATGATATTCATCTTTTTTTGTTGTATCTTTGTCTGGTTTGGGTATCAGGGTGATGCTGGCTTCAGAAGTTTGGGAGGAGGGCTTCTGTTTCATTTTTTTTTGTCATAGTTTGAGAAAGGTTGGTGTTAATTCCTCCTTAGAGGTATGGTAGAATTCAGCAGTAAAGCCATCTGGTCCTGGGCTTTTCTTTATTGGGAGACTGCAGATCACTGCTTCAATCTCATTGCTTGTCATTGGTCTGTTAAGGTTTCCTGTTTCTTCTGGGTTCAGTTTTGGTAGTTTGTATGTGTACAGAAATTTATCCATTTCCTTCAGGTTTTCAAATTTGTTGACATACAGTTGCTTATAATAGTCCCTAATGATTCTTTGTATTTCTGTGGTATTGGTTGTAATGTTTCCTTTTTCATTTCTGATTTTTGTTATTTGGGTCTTTTCTCTTCTTTTTTTAGTTAGCCTAGCTTTTCTATTTTATCTTCTCCAAAACCCAACTTTTTGTTTCATTCATCTTCTGTATCATTTGGGGGTTTCTATTTCATTTCGTTCTGCTCTGATCTTAATTGTTTTCTGCCTACTAATTTGGGGATTGGATTGTTCTTGTTTTTCTAGTTCTTTGAGGTATCACAATAGGTTGTTTACTTGAAATCTTTCTATTCTTTTGATGTAAGCATTTATTGCAATAAACTTCCCTCTTAAAACTGCTTTTGCAGCGTCCCACAGGTTTTGATATGATGTGTCTTGATTTTCGTTAGTTTTGAGAAATTTTTTATTTCCTGTTTAATTTCTTCTTGGACCCATCTGTCGTTCAGGAGCATGGTGCTTAATTTCCATGTGTTCGTATAGTTTCCAGAGTTTCACTTCTTACAGATTTCTAGCTTTAATCCATTGTGGTCTGAAAATATCCTTGAAATGATTTTTAACACAGATGTAACTGTCCTTCATGACTAAAGCTCTGACCTACTCCAAACGTTGAAACTACTGTTCATGTTTAGCATAGATGTATTAGCAAGAGGAGGAATAAACCATGTTCACAGGATTTCCATGTCAGCACTGCTAGGTCTTTGCATGACGGGTGACACATGGCTTTTCTTTTTCTTTCACCCTAGCAACCTCTGACATATCTGAACTTTTGCTCTTGCGTCTTCTCTGTCCTTTGAGGATAACAAAGTAGCTGCATATTAGGCAGTGGTTAAATAGACTTTGAAAGGATTATTTTGGTTTTCATAATCTCCAGATAAGAACAAATGAAAGTAAAGAGAAATGATTTAGCTTTTCCCAATGACAATATATTCTCCCCCCCCCCCATAAAGATGACTGGTAAGGGGATCTTAACCCTTAACTTGGTGTTGTCAGCACCATGCTCTCCCAAGTGAGCCACAGGCCAGACCCAATAACAATATATGCTGACAGGTGAGAGGAATAGTGTATTTTGGGGTTTTCTCATCCCTCTTTTCTGTGTCTATCTTTAACTCCCATCAGATATACCAAAGCCAGTTGATAAAAGGGGTATTCATGCCTGCCTTCTTTTTCACAGCTGGAAACTTGGCTGTCTAGCTCTTCACTCATCTTATTCCACCCTCCTGACACTAGCATGTGTTTTAGCCATGTAGAATACTGGAGGATATCTTTATGTATCAATTTAACAAAGGTTCTTGAAAAAAACCTTCCAGGTTGGAGGACGATACTTCATGTGTTTCATGTTTCTGCACATCTTGCAAAAGATGTACTGACTGTCCTTTTTTTCTGGGCCATGTTTTAAAGGGTATTTACATAGTGAATAGCTTTGGAAGATATAGTGTCTCCCTCTAGAGCAAAGGGCAGGCATGCTTACTGCCATTATAAAAGATTCATGTTCCCAAGCTCAGGATTCCTGTGCTGTAACATAACCCTCTATAAGTGCAGGTGTATTATGGCACTCCTAACATTGGCCTGCAGGAACCCTAGGCTCAGGGGCCAGTATGAAAATGTTACTGCTATATTGCTGTTTGTGATAAACTCTTCATCTTTGATCAAGAATCTTGTGCCTTCTGCCAGCAGCCATGAAACTGTGGCAATCAAACTTGTTTGTATATAAGTTAAAGTCTTAGATCTTTCCCAGTTCTTGATACATAGTTCCAAATTTAAGATGACCCCAAGAAATTTGCTAATGTACAAAACCCCTGACAAGCACTCTTAATGTGTTGACCACAATGATGCTATACCAAGCTATTCAGCATGTCCCACTGTTTTCTCAAATTCTCAGAAACTCATCCTGATATGTGAGTCACAACAGCTGCCCTCAATCAGCATTCTGCTTGAATCCTTATTTCTGGAATCTTCTTAAGTTGGCAAAAAAGCATTCAACCCTCAGACCACTTTTTAAATGTTATCAGATCTTTGATCCATGCACTAAGGATTCATCATCTGTAGATGGCTAGGACGGCTTGTGTTTAGCAAGAACATAAATAGCTGCTCTGCTCCCACTGAATAGATTCACCCAGTCATTCTGACCCATTCATTTATTCAAATCAATTTACGAATTAATAGTAAAAATATTTTTCACAGAGGTGAACAAGACAAGCAATTCTTCTGCCTTTATGGAAGTTGTAGACCAATGGGAAGAACAACGTTAAAAAATAATTACATAAAAATTACTTAAGTCATTCATAATACTATGAAGGAAATAAATACTATGAAATACTATAATGCATGATATGAGGGGATGTAATGGGGCATTTTTTTATTCTCAAATATCAGAAGTAGCATAAGTTAGCAAATAAGTACACTATAAAATTGAGAAATTAATCTCTCTTCGTTTTTTCTTTTCTTGTGGCTCAGATGTAGCAGGTAAGCAAAAAATAAGAACTAAAATATTTGTTCTTCACAATCTTACCCAAATAAAGTTACATTTCCCCTGGGTAAAATGGATTTTTGGAAAGTTTTATGATGATTTCTCTAGAGAAAGAAAACATTGCTCCATTGACAATCTGTGAGGAGAAATTGAAGCTTCTTGGCTATTATATAGGAATTAGAAGCTGGAGGAAGTCTGAAGAAGAAACATACTTCATTTCTCAAAACAGTAAGGTAGTTCTTGCTCAGCCCATTTTTCCCTTGTGATATCCTGTGTCTCTGCAGAGAGTCACAACCATATAAGAAGAAGGTCCTCACCAGATGTGTTCCCTGGACTTTGGACTTCCCAGTTTCCAAAACAAAATCAGGGACTCTGTGACTAGCTGATGGATGGAACAGCCTTGGGTCCTGGCTCTTGACCTCCAGACCAGGGAAGCCTCGCTGTATGTGTCCTCAGGCACCCAAGGGGTTCAGATATATCCTTATAATAAACTCCTTCTACTTTGAAAACAAAATGAAAAAAAAAAAATCAGTAAGGTAAAGACCTGAACAAATCGTCTCACTTTTCCCAAAAGTGTTTTAGACTACATTTAAGTGACTACAGCCTGCAATGATAAGCACCTAATCTGTTAAGTATCAAAATAAGCTTAGTAATGAAATCATGAGAATAATGAGAGGGGGGGAAATACATTTAAAACAATGATTACTTATAAACATTCTAAATAAAAATTTCTGAAAAGCGGAAACGTGAAATTGTCTGGGCAACTCTCAGCTTCATTCAATTCAGGTTTGATTTGAGCAGAAAAATGACAAAACAGGATCAGCTCGTATTCTGGAGCTGTAGGGAATAATCTGTTTACCAAATCTGTTTCTCTCTCTCTCACCACCCCCTCCCATGCATGTGAAATGATATATATTTGTCACCTCAGTTTTCTGAATAATTCAAACATTCCTGTTAAGTTCAAACAGGAATGTTAGAATTATTCCAAATTATGCAGGTAATTCACTAACATCTGTACTTTTGCCTACTGTTGGCAAGGCTTAGTCATAAAATCTAAGTAATAGAGGCTATTTTTAAGTGGGAAGAAGGAAAAGATGGGATAGGGAGGGATTTGACTGAGAAATGTTTAAGAAAAAAGGTATTATTATGTTCATCTAGATTAAAAGAACCTAATCCAACTGAAATTCTTCTTTAAGGTGGTGCCAGAAAGGAATTTATTTTTCTTTGCAGTAATGCTAAATAACTTACCTAGCAATTAGTTACTTCATGGGAAAGAAAAATCTCATTTGTGTTTTCTTTGCCCTAATTTTTAGTAATGCAGCCAAGATGTGGTAGACCAGCTCTCTTCATCTGTCAGCAATGGGAGATGTTTATCTCTGTTTCTCCCTGAATGCTGCATGTATATCTGGATGAAGCCAAGGCATCCTGCCAAGGCATACAGAACTGATCTTTGCTATCCAGCGAACGACGTTGCTCCCAGCTATTGCTTCTGGCTTGGTGACCGTCGCTACACAGCTCATTTTGGACAGGGATTGTTCAATATGATTGTCTCTTGCACCTAAAAACAAATGCATTACAAATTGGTGTAAGATTTCTGGTTTTCTTTCAGAGTATTGTTAGGTGAGTGTGTTTCTCTGCCTCTTTAACTCTCTTCTCCTTCAACATTTTAACTTTATGAAATCTTCAATCCTTCCATCAAAGTCAAATAAAAGGTCCAAAAGGCTGCAACTTTTTTCTTCCCCTTGTCCATCCCTGTGAGAGAGGGAACCCTGGGCAAGCTATCAATGGAGTTAAAAGGCCCTTTTGTGTGAGAAGCAAGTCTTTATTGATTATATGGCCTGCATTTGGATATATCCCCATGGTGTTCAATTTCTTTCTTCACATCCAACACTGGCTGTTTCTGGCACCCAACAATAAAATCCTGGTGTTTCCTGTGGGATTCTTGGTGACTGCTACTGCTTTTTCTGAATTACCTCTTGTAAAATAATGTAAGCAAATCCCTCATATTGTATTAATGAAGGAAATTCTCCTGCTGGGTCCAAGTCAGTCTCACATTGCCTAAGCAGAGAATAATCATACTGTACTATGAGGACATTCTTAGTTCCTATATTTCTACAAGAGTGAATCTAAGTGATAATGCCTTCAAAATTTTGTAGAGAGTAAACTATTCCCATTTAATGACAGCAGAAACTAAAACAAATTTTTTTTCTTTAGAAGGTTACCCTACACATGCAAAAATTTCCAATAACAATTTGAAGTTTCGTGATTCAATGAGAGTTTATAGAAGCTATATATTTGGATGTATTTTTAAGTGGGGTAGAGTAGTAGCTCTTGGTGGCCTGAATAGTGGTCTGTGTCTCCTAGGGTCTTAAGTAGAGAAATGCTGACCTCAAGCACTGGTTTTTGGACCAGCTATGTTAGAGTCAGTTGGGAAACTTTAAAAATAATACAGATTTAAAGATACTGGTCTCAGGGATTCAGGTTCAGTCAGTCTGAGGCACAGCTTTAGCATCAGTATTATTTGTAAGTATATCATTTGATTTTCAGATATGCAATGTTTGGTAAATGGTTTTTAAATCCATAAGATACTTTTTCCTATAATGCTTTTTCATGAAAACATGAGGAAATAATGACCTCTGAACATGCCGAAATAAATATCTTAGGGCTTTAATTTTTATTTTTTCAAACACAATGTTGGATGGGAAAGCACTAAGGCTTTTAGTGAAGAGCCAGCTCAGGCAAACTTATGTAATATGTCAAATATGTCTTGGGTACTCTCAGGCCCTCCCGCTGTCCATGGTTGCCTAGGTGTCTGTATTAGTCAGGATAAATAAGGTGACACTGTGGAAACAAACAGTTCCACACTCAGTGGCTCAATATAGCAAAGTTTATTTACTACACATGCAATGATAGACTGTGGCTTTGCTCCACAGCATTTTCTCCGGGGCCCGGGCTGACAGAGCAGCCTCTGTCTAGAACATTGCTGGATATTGTGGCGGAGGGGTGAGGAAGATAGAGTGAACCACACGCAGGCTCCTAAAGCTCCTGCTTAGAGGGTGTCACACAGCCATGCCTGAATCCATGGGCAGGCATGTATAATCCCCCCACAGGGAGGGATATCAAATATTTGAGAATGAGAATGTACCACATAATTCTCTTTAAAAAAATAAATAGCACTGGTCTTAAACCAACAGAAAACAAGTATTTATTGAGTATCTACCATGTTCCAGACACTGTCTAGACACAGGGAATACAGCATTAAATGGAAAACATAAAATTCCTGAACTCTTGGGGCTTTGGTTGAAGGGATGGGAGGGAGAAATAAACATAAATATTTTTCTTTGAAGAAAAACAGAATGGGGTAAGGAATAAGAGTGATAGGAATGTTGAAGTTCATTTAGACATGGTAGTCAGAGAAGTGTCTTGAGAAGGGATATTTGAGTGTAGAATTGAAAGAAGAGAATGAAGGCCATGCTCAGACTGTGCGGAGGAGACTTGGAGACAGACAGAGCAGCAATTGCAAAGGTGCTAAGGCAGGAGCATGTGTGGCCTGACTAAGGAGCTACAGCAAGGTTAGCGTGTCTGGAAAGGAGCGAGCTTATGGAAGGAAGAAATAAGGTAGAAGAGTTAGCCTGATTAGGTAGGACGCTGCAGACCTTGGCAAGGGCTTTAAATTTTCTTGCAGCGAGACGGTTAGCAATTGGACCATTTTGAGCAAGGGAGGGACCCTGATCATACTTTCATTTTAAGGAAATTTTTCTTCCTATTTGAATATAGACTATAAAGAAACAAGTGAAATAGTGTGACCAGCCAAGAGGCTATTCCAGTAGCTAAAGAGAGAGTTGGTGGCTTGGACCAAGTTGATGGTAGTGAAAGTGGTAAGAAGTAGTCATTTTGAGGATATATGGTTGAAATAGAGCCAGTGGGGTTGATGAATGGGTTGGATGTGAGTCTTGAGAGAAAAGAGGAGTCAAGGAAAAATGTGATGTTGGCCTTGGCAACTGGGTGAATGGAAGTTCATTTACAGAGCTGAGAACATGGAGGAGAGCTAGGGGAAGATCAAAAGCTGGTTTTTGAACAAATTAAGTTTAAGATGCCTATTATACATCTAAGGTTGGCTACATGAATCTAGAGTACAGGGGAGAGTTTGGGTTAGCATTATAAACTAAGGAGCCAAGAGATGGATGAGATCACTTAGGATATAAGTGGAGATGGAAATAAAAGGGCAAGCGTTGATCCCTAGGGTCTCCAAAGTTGTGGAGCTTGGGGAGGGGAGAATATTCTGCAAGGATACTGAGTAGGGAAAGACATGTGTGGTATTCCAAAATGTTATGAAGGAAACCTTGTAGGAAGGAGTGATGTCAAATGCGGAGACCTTGATGAAAATGAGGACAGAGAATTGACTGCTTATTTCACCATTGTGAAGGTCATTGGTCATTTTGGCAAGGGAGGTTTAAGTGAAATAATAAGGATAAGAAAGCTTGACTTGAGTGAGAATGGAAACAATTTGGAGAGCAAATACAGACTCTTTTAAGAGGTTTCATCATAAATGGGAACAGAAATAGGTTTGTTGCTTAGTAGTTACCTTTTCAACTGTAATTGTACTATCTTATATACTTGCCAGTAGTACTTCATGAGTTCCAGTTGTTCCACCTCCTTGTCTACACTTGGTAAGGTCAGTTTTTGTTAATTTTAGTCATTATAATAAGTACACAGCTGTATCTCATTGTGGGTTTTCATTTGCATTTTCCTGATGACTATTGATATTAAGCATCATTTCATGTGCTTATTGGCCACCGGTATCCCTTCTTTTGTTAAGTAACTCTTAAAATTGCCCATTTTCTTATTGAGTCTTTAGTCTTTATAATTGATATATGAGTGCTTTATGTGCCCTGGATACAAGTGTGACATGTTTTGCCCATATTTTCTCATCAATAGCTTGCCTTTTTGCTCCTCTCCAGCTCTCTACTCTGGAATTCCTCTCTCTCCAGCTACTGGAGACTCATCTACCTCTTTCCTCTTGCCAGAAATATGGGATATTTCTTGGAATTTTAGCCACTTACAGTATTTCTGCTGCTGTAGCACACCGAGACAGGGCCTACCATTGGGGCAAAGCCACAAAAGAAAAGAGAAATACATGAGAAACACACACACCCGTATGCAGTCACTTCTTCAAGTTTTGACTCCCTCCCATAGTCTGGCTACTTTTGTTTATTTTACAGCATCCTCAGATAGTTTTTGTATTTTGTGCAGAGTTTTTAGCTATAATCAGTGGCAGGGACAGGGCATATGAACTTGTGTGTCGTGGTAGTACCAAAACACCCAAGAGGTTTTTAATTTGTATGTAGAAAACCTTTAGTCTTTTCACCAGGGAATGTGAGTTTTGTTTTGCCCAGTTAAGTCTTCCTTACCCCCTACCAAAAAATGTATAGGTCTGTGTATATTCTGCATATACGCTCTATTTTTTCTTTTAGCACTTTCAAAATTCTTTTGTTTTGTCTTAAATTTACTTATTAGTCCAAATAAAACTCATTTTACAAATTTTTTGTTGTGGTAAAAATACACTTAACATAAAATTTACCATCTTCTCCATTTTTGTGTTCAGTATTTTCACATTGCTTCAGAACTTTCTCATCTTGCAAAACTGAAATTCTTATCCATTAAACAACAACTACCTATTTCTTCCTCTCAAAAAAGTTCCCTTAGCATGCAGTGACTTTAATTTTAAAGAAATAATTAATGGTTCAAGCACCTTTTATTGTATACTATCATTTCCCATGGTTTGAAATGCCACTTTTAGATATAAATCAAATTTCTATATATGTATATGTGTGTTTATATGTGTGTGTGTATATAACACACATACATAAATATGTATATATATAAATCTGAATTTGTGTCCAGATTGCATTCTGTTCTGTTAATCAATTAGATTATTACTTTTCCAATATCTAGAATTATTACTTTAATTCCTTATATATTATTCTTGCTATTCTAATTTTTTAAAATTATATGAAAGGAGTGACATCAGCAAGATAGCAAAGTAGGAAACCCAGAACTCTTTCCCCATCAAACGTACCAATTCAGCAATAATTCGCCAACAAATTTCCTTTATGAGAAATCTGGAAACTAATTAAAAGTCTCCAACTCTAGGAGTGACCACAAAATCAGACTCACCAAAGTTGGTAGGGAGATTCAGGCCACTCTGTCACCAGAATCGCTACCCAGCACAGTGCTCTATGATCAAGAAGAGACTACTTAGCTCCTAGCTTCTCCCAGGGGAAAGAAAAAGTTGGTTAATGTATTCAGTGCCCCAGAATTTTTGTGGGGGCTCACCAGAGGACTGGTTTCTGTCTTGTCAGTCTTGGAGCTCTGAAGTGTTCTGTACAGTCTGGCTGTCTGTGGGAGAACAGAGACAGAGGCTTGGGTTAGTAGACACCATAGCTCTTCCCTCAGCCTGGCAAGAGCAAGCAGATGAAAATCACAGCTTCCTGTTTCTCCCTGGGGAGGGAAAGAGTTGGTAGATCCCCCCAGATGATTAGTGGAGGCCTTCCCTAGAACAAGGCCAGTTTGTAAAGACTGACAGAAGTGCTTGCTTTGTGAGGGAAAATGCTATCTCCTTCAAAATCCCAATGGCATTCTTTACAGAAATACGAAAAACAATTCCATAATTTATATGGAAACACAAAAGGCCAAAAATAGCCAAATCAATCGTAAGAACAAAACTGGAAGCATCACATTTCTGGATTTCAAAATATATTACAAAGCTACAGTAATCAAAAAGTATGATACTGGCATAAAAAGACACTAAGGACCTGAATAGACATTTCTCCAAAAAAGACATAAAAAATGGCCAACAGGTAAATGAAAAATGCTCATCATCTCGAATCAAAAGGGAAATATAAATTAAAACCGCAATTAAATATCGCCTCACACCTGTCAGGGTGACTATCATTTTTTAAAAAAAGTGTTGGCAAGGATGCAAAGAAATTGAAACTCTTACACGTTGTTGGTGGAAATGCCAAATGGTGCAACTACTATGGAAAACTCTATGAAGATTCCTCAAAAAATTAAAATTAGGACTACTATATGACCCAGCAATCTCTCTTCTGTGCATACACACAAAAGAAATTAAATCACTGCCTTGCAAAGATATATGCATTCCATGTTTATTGCAATAGTATTCACAATATCCAAGGTATGGAAACAACCTAAATGTCCTGGAACAGATGAATGGATAAGGAAAATGGGACATACATATAATAGAATATTATTCAGCTTTTAAAAAGAAGAAAATTCTGCAATATTCAGTAACATAGATGATCCCTGAAGACATTATGGTAAGTGAAATAAATCAGTCACAGAGGCAAATACTGCAGGATTCCATTTACATGAGGTATCTAAAATAGTCAAATTCATAGAACCACAAAGTGGAATTGTCATTGCTAGAGGTCCAAGGGAGGAAGAAATGGGGGATTACTAAAAAATGAGCATAAAGTTTCAGTTAAATGGGATGATTAAGCTCTAGAGATCTCCTGTATAATCCTTTGCCTATGGTCAACAATACAAACTACATTGTATGTTTAATTTAAGAGGGTGGATCTCATGTTAACTGTTCTTACCACAATAAAGTAAAATTTAAAAAAATATTGTGTGAGGTAGAAATCCAACTTTTTAAAATTTTCAGTCAATTATTTTGACACCACTTTTTGCCTAGTCCACCATTTCCTCAGTGATTTGAAATGGCTTCTTTTAACAAAACTATATCTATTGATCCATAGATTTGGTTTATACACACACACACACACACACACAAATTTCTCAATGCTACTGTTTCATTGATCTATTTATCTATTACTTTTCCAATATTCTGCAGTACTACATTAAACCCTTTTTGATCGTGATGTATATTATTATTTTAAGTTCTTCATTAAAAGTGCTAATATTTTATTTAGGATTTTTGCATTTAGCTTTATAAAAGGTCTGTTGTGTTCTCTTCTTTTAATATCCTGATATGAATTTGTAGAATCCACTCATATAATACTCTGGGCCTTGCTTTTGATGGTACTTTCTGTTATGTGTGTGGTGATGGTTTATTTTGTTTTTCATTTCTTTCTTTCTTTATACATATTTATGGGGTATAGAGTTGACTATCAGTATTTCTGTATGGTATGTGATCTAATCAATATTATTAGCATTTTGATCATTACAAATTGTTATTTTTTTTTTTTTTTTTTTTTTTGTCTCTTACCCAATTATTCCCTATTCCCCCTCCCCCTCCCAGTTTCCCACCTCTGGTAACTATAGGTCTGTTCTCGCCTTCTGAAAGTTCAATGTTTTATTATGGTCTTTCTTTCTTTCTTTCTGTGTTTCTTAGCTCCCACTTATGAGTGAGGACCTGCAGTATTTCTCTTTCTGTGTCTCTTATTTCACTTATTTTCTCCAAGCTCATCCATGTTGCTGCAAATGGCAGAAATTTCATTCATTTTTATAGCTGAGTAGTATTCCATTGTGTATATATACCACATTTTCCTTATCCAGTCATCTGCTCATGGACATTTAGGTTGGTTCCATATTTTGGCTACTGTAAATAGAGCTACAATAAACATGGCAGTGCTGGTATCTTTTAGACATGATTTCCATTCCTTTGGGTATATACCAGAAGTGGGAGTGCTGGACCATATGGTAGTTCTATCTGTAGTTGTTTGAGAAACCTTCATACTATTTTCCATAATGGCTGTGATAATTTACAGTCCCACCAACAGTGTAGAAGAGTTCCCCTTTCTCCACCACATCCTCGCCAGCTTTGTTATCCTCAGTCTTTTTGATAATAACCCGTCTAGCTGGGGTGAAATATCTCAGTGTGGTTTTGATTTGTATTTCTCCAATAATTAGTGATGCTGAGCATTTTTTCATGTACCTGTTGGCTATTTGTATGTATTCTTTTGAGAAATGTCTATTCAGCTCCTTTGCCCACTTTTTTAATTGAATAATTTGTTTTTTTTTATTGTGAAGTTGTTTGAGTTCCTTGTATATTCTGGATATTAATACCTTGTTGGATGTATGGTTTGCACATATTTTCTCCCTTTTGGTAGGTTGTCTTTTCACTGTGTTGATTGTTTCCTTTGCTGTGCAGAAGCTTTTTTAGTTTGGTATAATCCCATTTGTTCATTTTTGTTGTTGCTGCTTATGTTTTGCAGTCTTATTCATAAAGTTTTTGCACAATCCTATGTCCTAAAGTGTCTCCCCTATGTTTTCTTCTAGAAGTTTTATAGTTTCAGGTCTTATACTTACATCTTTAATCCATTTAAAGTTGGTTTTGGTATATGGTGAGATGTATGGGTCTAGTTTCATTTTCTGCACATGGATGTCCAGTTTTCCCAGCACCATTTACTGAACAGGTAGTCTTTTTCCCCAATGTATGTTCTTGGCACCTTTGTCACAGATCAGTTGGCTATAAGTTTGTGGGTTGATTTCTGGGTTCTCTACTCTGTTCCATTGGTCTGAGTGCCTGTTTTTATGCCAGTACTATGCTTTTTTGGTTACTATAGCTTTGTAGTGTAATTTGAAGTCAGGTAGTGCAATGCCTCCAGTTTTACTTCTTTTTTTCTCAGGATTGTTTTGCCTGTTCAGGATCTTTTGTTGTTCCATAAGAATTTTAGGATTGTTTTTTTCTATTTCTGTAAAGAATGTTATTGGTATTATGATGGCTATTGCACTGAATCTGTATATCACTTTGGCTATATGGACATTTTCACCATATTAATTCTTCCAATCCACGAACAATGAATGTCCTTCCATCTTTGGGTGTCCTCTTTAATTTCTTTCAGCATAATTTTGTAGTTCTCATTATAGATAGCTTTCGCCTCTTCTGTTAAATTTATTCCTAGATATTTTATTCTTTTGGTAGCTATTGTAAATGGGCTTGCTTTCTTGATTTCTTTTCCTGCTTATTCGTTCTTGGTGTATAATAATGCTGATTTTTATGTATTGATTTTGTATCCTTCAACTTTACTGAACTCGTTTATCAGCTCTAGGAGTTTTTTGGCAGAGGTCATGGGGTTTTCTGTACAGAATCGTGTCGTCTGCAAACAGTGACAATTTGACTTTGTCTTTTCCAATTTGGATGCCCTTTATTTCCTTCTCTTGCCTGATTGCTCTAATACTTTCAGTACTATGTTGAATAGGAGTGGTGACAATGGCAACCTTGTTTCATTCCTGTTCTTGAAGGAAAAGCTTTCAGTTTTCCCCCATTCAGTATGATGTTGATGCTATTGCATTAACTTATATTTTTCTAGAAAAGTCAATCATTTTGATTTTAAATTACTTTGTACAAAAATGTTCTCTTATTGTTTTAAAATTCCTGTATTTATAATTTTGACCTCTTTATCATTCTAATTTTTTATTCTTACAAGTTGCCAAAGGTTTGTTTATTATACTGACATTTTCAAAGAGGTAACATTTGATTTTACTTATGCACATATTCTATTGTGTTTTTATTTTCTATATAGTTTTTTATTTAATTTTGATTTCTTTGAATTCTCTCCTACATTCCTTAGGTGTGTTTTTACATCTTTTTCTCTAGCTTATATTATTTACTTCATCTATAGTTGATTTTATTTTATTAAATATTTTAAAGCCTATTTTATTATTATTATTATTATTATCATTTTGTGTGTTTTTAAGTTTCCAAGTGAATTGAATTTCCTGTCTTGGGTTTCTCTTTATCTATCCTTCAGTAGCTTTTTAAAATTTTACTTTATTGCATATTATTAAAGATTTAACATTATGGTTTCTGATGTTTAGAGTTGAGATTTTATTTTCAGCTGAATGTGTGATCTACTACTGTAAGTAAACTTCTCGTGTTTGAGAAAATGTTTTTTTTACGAATGCTTATCTGTTTGTTCAAACGTATTTTTTTTCCAAAGCCCCTATATGAGCATACATAATTTTTGCTTGTATTTCTGAGAGAGGTTTGTTAAGTCTCCCAAATTAGGATCATGTCTTTTTGCTAGAGCGGTCCCAGAGCATACATCCCAAAGTACCTGTGGGTTGCACTTTCCATGACCTCTGGAACCAGCTCAGAGTTCCAGAGAGAGCTGGAAAGACAATACTCAAAGGTCCTTAATGCAATGCCTGTTGCATCATCTTTTGCTTCCCTAGTTAAAGCCAGATCAGCAGTTCACTTGGCAAGTCAGACTCTGTCTCTGGAGGTAACTGCATGTAATTAACAAGCAAAGCAGTCTCTCTATATACGACTTAAATGTATTTGATGTGATGACAGAAATTGAAAATTCCCTGGGGAAAGTCTTTGTATACACTCTGAGCCACTCATTTACTCCGATAAGATACAACTTTGTAAACTGTTAAACAACCAACTTTGACAATAGTACCTCTTTTTTAAGAAAGAAAGTTTGACTTGCAAGGAAGTTAAAAATGTCATGAATTCAGAGAAATTTTTCCAAAGCAAATTAAAATCAAAATTTATTGTAGTTCAGAATATTTTATATACACTAGATAATTTTACACTAGCAACAATCCGGGGACAAAAGTAAAAAAAGATATGACTATCATCACCATTCTGATAGATACCACTGAGAATCAGGGGTCAGAAGAACTCATTCAAAGTTTTACAACTCAGGCATGATGAAGCCAATATTGAAATACATCTTAGGACAGTCTTCTACAACCTACTCAGTTTCTATGGGAATATTCTCCTTGGGTTCCCATTCATGTATGATTAAATTTCAGAAATGGGGAATTTCTCAAATGTAGTTATTGAATAAATATGTTAATTTTAATAGGAATGTGCTAGATCTTCCAGTCGCTCCATTCACTCTTTACACCATGCTCTGCACATGGGAGGCTGACATAAACACAGCATCACTGGGCTCCCGTGCCCTCTGAGAATTGTTAGGTTGGCCAGTGGGAGCACCAGCAGGAGACCCAGGGAAGGAGGACGTCCTGACATTTGTTTTCCTCATTTCCTCTTTGCTGGTTGCTGCAGGCTGGCCACGTACCTTAACTGAGGATCCCAGCTCTTACAGAAATCCCTCTTCACCCAGTTCTCTTTCTCCCTGTTCAAGAAGCAATTTCCTCCCCTTGTCCCCTGGAGTGGAAATGGTTCCCTACTGTTGTTTATCCCAAATACTGCACCATCCCTTGTGGTTTCTCTACATCCTGCCCGCACCTTTGTAAATGGTCTCCTTTTTACACAATTCTTGAATGACCCAATTTGAATGTGCCAGCTGTTTCATGCAAGGACCCTGACTGATAAAGGAAACAACTCAAAGTATATGGTTTAAGTAAAAAAAAAATAAATAAAATAAATAAAATAAAAAGCTGGGGTGAAGGGACAAGTTTTCCGGCCAAGCCAAAAGCAAGTCATATACTAATGTCTGATCAATACAGTTTCGGAAAAGAGTTGTCTCTTTTAATATATTCTTCATTGGGGATTACACATTTTCTGGACCCAAATCATAATCAAATCCAAAAGATTCCTAATACTTTATATATTGTTAATAAAATTTAATAGTAACAAAAAAAAAAAAAAAACTTTCGGTCTCCAAAGCAGAGAGAAAAATGAGTGCATTGTTCCTAAATCACCCTGTTGCCATGCAAACCTCTTTGCCACACCACCCTAAGAGATTCCTTAGTGGAGTTAGATTGTCCTGATCCTTAGGCTTTGGCTAATTAATGCAGGCACCAGGCACTGCAAAGGCTCACTTAACAAAGTTCAGTGTAAGAAGACAGTGGGATTGATGATTACATGTTAGAGGAGGGATTGAAACAACCTATTTCCAGCAGTTTTTGTGTATTCTGGAGACCATATGTGTGCATGAGTTCACACACACACGCACACACACACACGCACACACACACACACACACACACACGGAGAAAGCCAAAAAAGGAAACCTGCAGAGAAAATGGAGTGATTCTCAGAATTCGTTCTGGTGCTTGGGGACTAGTCAGGAATGGAGGCCATTACTTTCCTCAGAGCCAGAGCAGAGTCATATGCTGACATGTGTGGTATTGTCTGCCAGTTGGCCACAATTTGGGTGGGTGGGAAAATATACTTCATTCCCATTCTCCTCCCTTATTCCCTTGCCATGGGCTAATTTTTAATATAATGCCATAAGGAATATTATAATTCAAAAAATAAGAAAGGAATCAAGCTACATAATTGCTTAATCAATATAAGATAGGTGTCCACTGTCAAAGTGGAGAGAGCATCATCCTGCAGTGAATTTCCTTTCTCATTGTTTGTACAGGAGTTAGACTGACTACATTTGCTACTTATTTTGCATTTTACTAAGAAAGGGGATTGAAAACTAAAATATAATGGCTGAAGGGTATGAGGGTGGAATAAAGCCAGAGCGGGTCTTTCATCTTAATTTTGAGGTTTGAAACAAAATCTCTGTCATTCAGGATAAGGAGATAAAGTGGCCTACTAGAGATTTAAGTTTTAAAATCTATGTCCTTGAACAATTATTGTAGGTGCTAATTCCTTGGTTGTGTTTTTAGCAGTGTGCTAGATACTTCCTCAGACCACCAATTTAGGAGTACAGTCATGGCACAAAATAGCAAAAGTTTGTGCATCAGCCTTTCTAGGTTTGAAACTAGGGAAATGAAACTAAGAACTTAGAAACTAAAATTATGATTGCCAACATTAACATTTATTTCCTAGTGTCTCAAAGTAAGGAGAGACAGCTATATTTTAAACCAGAATTGTTATATTAACCATAGGGGACATCAGCAAGATGGCCAACTAGAAGCCATAGTGCCCTTCCCCCTCCACCTCAAACACAAAAATAATAATAAATAAATAAACAAACAACTACATTTCAAACAAAATAACTAGCACTGGAGAACAGCAAAGAAGCAGCAGAAATCCTGTAGAGCCCAGAAAGCCAGAATGGTCGCATAGGGAAGGAAAGGAAACACCTTGTCTCCACCTCCCCATCCCCCAGCTGGGATCTGCTCAGAAACAGGAGGACATTTCCCCACGGGGTGAAGCGAGGGGATGCCAGCAGCCCCCCTCAATACCGTAGACACCTGCAGTCTTTGCTTGTGGACAATACTGCTGTCCTCACAGGCTCTGAGTCCAGCTGAGGGAGCTCCCTGTGTCCAGAAAAGCAGCCATTTGTGCGGCACCACCCCGTGACACGCACAGCACCATCCTGGAATGGCAGCCACTGTTGGAATGTGTCTGCTGTGGAGTAGCCACCGCACGCCTCCATCCCTGCCACCGCTGCAGCATGCGCTCCCCAAGCACAGCTGCACACACTACCCCTTAGGGCCAAGCTACTGCAGAGCCGCTCCATCCCCCCATTCCAGTTGCCAGTGAACCCTCCCCTTAGGACCACACTGAAGTGGTAGCCCGCTCCAGGGACCCAAAACTTTGAACTACTGGGGTAGTCACACCCTGAGTGCCATAGTAGAGGCAGCACCCTGACTCTTGGGGACCTCTGGCCTCCAGCACATTGGAGCAGTTGCATCTCCCAGCACCACAGCTGTGCGGTGACCCACCCCCAGGAATCCAGAGGTTCTGCTGCCTAGATAGTTGTGATTTCTGGGGCGGAGCAGATGCAGAACCTCAGTCCCAGGGAATCAGAGCCCTGGCTGAGCTGTGCCACCCTGCCCTCCAGTACAGTCAAAGTGCCACGCCACCTAGAACTGAACTGGCCTCTCGCAGTTCAAGCTGCTACTCTCCTGGTAGCAGTCATCTCCATGCTGTTCCCCAGCCCTCCAGGGCCCAAGCCTCAGCAAGATCTTGCCTTCCCTGGGTCCTTGCTGCTGATGCAGATGACCTCACAGAGCCTGGGCTACTGCCTTGTCCCCCCATAGAAGGATCTAGAATCACCACTGCATGGTACCTCATTCCCCAGAGCCTGATCTACTGCTGTGCCCTGTTCCTGAAGCCCAAGCCTTTAGAGCACCCTTTCTTCCCAAGAGCCATGCCAATGTTATACCTTGCCACCCAGAGTCAGAACCACAGCTGCATCCCAGCCAGCCCTCTGGGCCCAAGCTTCTGGGGTGTGCCTCAGAGCAACAGAACCTGGCATAGTGAGACTGAATCCACTCATGCCTTAGAAAGTGAACCTGTGCCTCAAGTCCCAAGTGCTACAGTAGTTTCACAATACCCTGAGCCCAAGAACCAGGCTCCACAGCCACTCCAAGCACTGTGCCCTGAATCTCAGTGCAGCTGTGGGCCTGTGGGCCACATCACACCCAATACCAAAAGAGATCCCTCAGCTGAGATGCCCCACCGCGGGGAAGACAAGAACAGGATGCTCCCTACAGCCTCTTCCCTAATAATCTACAGTCATCTAACTTTTGACAAGGGCACTAAGAGGATACAATAGGGGAAGAATAGTCTTTTCAATAAGTGGTGCTGAGAAATGCAAATTTCCACATGCAAAAAAATTAGATTGGACCCTTATCTTACACTATACACAAAAATTAACTCAAAATGGATTAAAAAAACCTAAGTATAAGAGCAGAAACTATAAAACTCCTATAGAGAACGTAGGGAAAAGCTACTTGACATTGGCTTTGGCAATAATTTTTGGATATCACACTAAAAGCTCAGGCCACAAAAGCAAAAATAGATAAATGAGACTACATCAAACTAAAAAGCTTCTGCACAGCAAAGAAAATAATCAACAAAATTAAACAGAAGACTATAGGTTGGGAAGAAAAAATTTGCAAAGGGGTTAATATCCAAAATTTATAAAGAATTCATTCAATAGTGGAAAAACAACCCAATTAAAAAATGGGCAAAAGACCTAAATAGACATTTTTCTAAAGAAGACATAAAAATAAACAGCAGTTGTATAAAAAGGTTCACAACATCATTAATCATCAGAAATGCAAATCAAAACCACCGTGAGATACCACCTCACACCTCTTGGAACAGCTCTTATTAAAAAGTCAAAAGATAACAAATGTTCGCAAGGATGTGGAGAAAAGGGAACTCTTATACACTGTTGGTGGAAATGTAAATTGGAAAACAGTATGAAGGTTTTTAAAGAAATTAGAAATAGAACTATCATATGACCCAGCAATCCCTCTTCTGCACATATACCCAAAGGAAATTAAATCACCACCTTATAAAAATATATGAACCCCATGTTTATTGCAACAGTATTCACAATAGCCAAGAAATAGAAACAGCCTAAGTGTCTGTCAGTGGACAAATGGATAAAGAAACTGTGGTACATACATACAAAAGGAATATTATTCAGCCATTTGACACACATGCGTGAGTCTGGAAGATATTATACTAAGTGAAATAAGCCGGGCCGACCCCATGGCTCACTCGGGAGAGTGTGGCGCTGGGAGCGCCGAGGCCACTGGTTCAGATCCTATATAGGGATGGCCGGTGCACTCACTGGCTGAGCGTGGTGCGGGCGACACCAAGCCAAGGGTTACAACTCCCTTACTGGTCACACAAAAAAAACCCAACAAGACACAGAAAGAAAAATACTGCATGATCTCACTTACATGTGGAATCTAAAATATATAAATGCAGAGAGAGAGAGAACAAAACAGTTACCAGGGGCAAGAGAGGGGTTGTGGGGGACAGTGGAAGAAAACAGGGAAATGTAGGTTAGCAGATACAAAGTAGCAGATATGTTAGGATGGACAAGTCTGCATAACTAATGTACAACATGAGGACTATAGGCAATAAAGTTGTATATGGGATTCATGCTAAATGAGTACATTTTAGCTACTCTTGCCACAAAAACAAAAAAATGAGTAACTGTGAGATGATGGATATGAAAATTTGTTTAACTATAATGTTTTTATTGTCTATATGTATCCTATAACATCATATTTTATACCTTAAATATACACAATAAATTTATGTTTTTGAAAAAGAACCATAGATTTAAACATATCATTTTAAACTAACTGCAATTGCTATTTGAACTTAAAATAGTCTGTATTTTTTCACATGTCAGAGAAGACAGCGAAGAAAGGAAACAACACATTAAAAGCAGAAGAGAGAACTGGTATGACAAAAGACCTAAGATATTGGCTTGATAATAAAAGTAAATGATGTAATAATCTACTAAATAAACAAAATGGTGGCAGGGAGCTTTACACTAATAACAGGCAGAGCTGAAATTCAAGCTGAAAATCTTAAGTCGTTTAATACTGATGCAGGTTAAAATCTACAAAGAAGTTATAATTAATTTCTTATCAGTTAAAAAGTACTGTGAATATAACATAAATAACAGAAGATAAAGGGTATATTTACAAGGACACAATAATGGTGAAAGATGACACTTCAATTTCAGTTTTTTTGTTGATCAAAAAGACAAATTTTAGGCAAGAATACAGAAGATTTGAATAGTACTGTTTGTAATATTAATTAATAAATATGCGTATGTCAAATATCAAACACTAGAAACAAAGAAATGCATTTTTTAAGGACTTGTAGATATTCACAGATGTTTTATATTTTTGAAACAAAATAGATTAAGTTACCAAAAGTGGAAGTACTACAAGCATTATTCTCTGACCAAAATGCATGCAATGCTGGAAACAAAATTAGAGGAAAAAAACCCCAAAACTTCTTTATTAAACAACTGTTAGGATAAATAAATAATCCAAATCACAATTACAGATTATCTAAAAAAATAAGTGAGAGAGAAAAACTTTAAATCTTATACATTTATATCACTAAAAAAGAAAGATGGAAATAAATGAATAAGATGCCACTTGTTAAGTTAGAAAAATGAAAGCCAAAATAAAATTTAGAAAAACAGAAGGAAGAAATTTTTTTTAAGTAAGAAGCAAAAATACAAAAAGGAAAAAATAATAGAAATCATGAATTAATTCAAGATCTGGTCTGGGGGTGGGGCTGAGGACAAACACAATTACATAGACAAGTCAATTACCAACACTAAATATAAGAGAAAACAAAAAACACAAATACATAAGTAATGAAAAGGAGAAATGACTACAGATTAGAAAACCATCATAAGAAAGTACTTTGCACAATTTACATTAATAACTTTTAAAACTTGGATTTTCTATTCAAGGAGAAATAAACTACAAATGTGGAAGAAATTGTGAATGTTATCAAAATTCTGAAAAAGCTTTAAATCCAGAAGGTGTCTTTGGTAATTTTCTTCATTCTTCCAAGAAACAGATTACTCCAATATGATTTAAATTTGTTCCAGAGCAACACAAAATAAGGACATCTTTTTCAATTCTTTTATGGCACTGGCATAAAAGTGATGGTAACATCTAACACATTCTCTCTCTCACTATATCCCCCTTCTCTCCATTTCTCTCTCTCTGTCTCGTTCTCTCCCCCCTCACAAAGTTTTTTTTCTTTTTGCAAAGTTCTAAGTGATATATTAGCAAAGATAATTTAGCAGTTCATTAAAAGAATAATGCAACATAACAAAGTGGGATTAACACCAAGAATGTATCAAATTCATTACTGGGAATTTATTAGATTTATTTCAACCACTCAAATCCCAGTAGATGCTAAAAGGTATTTGATTAAATTCAATACCTGTTCCTGTTTTTTTTAAAAAGCCTTAAACCTAAAAGACATTAAAATATAATTCAATAAATGAAAATACATGTCATTTTGTTGGTTACAAAAATCTCAATATTTTAGGGCTATCCTTTTTCCTCAAAATAGTCTATAATATCTATGTATTTTTATTCAAAATTGAAGCAAGATTTATTTAGGAACCTGTAAATTATTCCAAAATTAATATTAAAAATTAATTAAAATGTCAAGAAAATTTGGAAGAATTTCTTAGAAAGGAACTATAAGCATACTTGTTCTACTACACATTAAAACTTATATATTATAGTATAAAAAACAGAACTGCCAGAGAAGGCACAGAAACAGTCTAAATTGAAACAGAATACATTGTGGCTGATTATTGCTCCCCATCACCAAAACCTCCCTCCCTTCTCCCTCCCCCCCTCCCCCCCAACAATGTCCTTTCTGTTTGCTTGTCGTATCAACTTCAAATAATTATGGTTGTTATATCTTCTCCCCCACCCCCCGGTTTGGTGTGTGTGTGTGTGTGTGTGTGTGTGTGTGTGTGTGTGTGTGTGTGTGTGTGTGTGAATTTATATATTAACTTTTAGCTCCCACCCGACAAAATAAAATTAAAATAAATAAATAATTAATTAATTAATTAATTAAAATTTAAATTTAAATTTTAAAAAAATAATAAAAATAAATTGAAACAGAATAAAGGAGCCAGAAATAGACCCAAGGATATGTGATATTTAAGTACATGATAAAGATGCCATTTCAAATTGGTGAGAAGGTGAACTGAATATCCAGTAAATAACATTGGGATTACTGGCTAGACATTTGGGAAATAGAAAGCTGAATCCCTTATGGGAAAATAATTTCCACATGGATCAAATATTAAAACATGTAGGGAAAAAAGTAAAAGGAAAAAAGAAGCTATAAGGGACTAGAACAAAATATGGGTGAATAATTTTATAATCTTAAAATCAGAAAGTCTTTCTAAACAGTATAAGAAATTCAGTATCCATAATAAAATTTTGATAAGTTTGGTTATGTAATTTTTTAAAAATTTTTTTATTTTAACTTCTCAATATACTTTGTAGTTGATTTTCATGATCCTTTACCCATTCCTCTTTTCACCCTCCCCTACTCCCCCTCCACTGCATCATATCTGTTCAGTTGTCTTAATAAGTTCAAGGAATTGTTGTGATTGTTGTGTCTTCTTCCCCCCACCACCCTTTGTTTGTGTGTTTATTTTTAGCTCCCACAAATAAGTGAGAACATGTGGCATTTCTCTTTCTGTGCCTGACTTTTTTTGTTTAATATTATGTTCTCTAAGTCCATCCATGTTGTTGCGAATGGTAGTATTTCATTCTTTTCTATAGCAGAGTAGTATTCCATTGTGTAGATATACCACAGTTTCCTTATCCACTCATCTGATGATGGGCATCTGGGCTGGTTCCAACTCTTGGCTATTGCAAATAGTGCTGCAATAAACATGGGAGTACAGGTATCCCTTCGGCATGATGATTTCCACTCCACTGGGTATATTCCCAGCAGTTGAATAGCTGGGTCATATGGTAGATCTATCTATAATTGTTTGAGGAACCTCCATCCCATTTTCCATAGAGGCTGCACCATTCTGCAGTCCCACCAACAGTGAGTGAGAGTTCCTTTTTCTCCACAACCTTGTCAGCATTTATCATTCTGAGTCTTTTGCATATTAGCCATCTTAACTGGAGTGAGATGGTATCTCAAAGTGGTTTTGATTTGCGTTTCCCAACTGCTGAGTGATGTTGAGCATTTTTCCATGTGTCTGTTAGCCATTCGTATATCTTCCTTTGAGAAATGTCTATTCAGCTCCTTTGCCCATTTTTTAATTGGGTTATTTGGGTTTTTGCTGTAAAGTTGTTTGAGTTCCTTGTATATTCTGGATATTAATCCTTGTCAGATGTATATTTGGCAAATATTTTCTTCCACTCTGGTTGTCTTTTCACTCTGTTCATTATTTCTTTTGCTGTGCAGAAGCTTTTTAGTTTGATATAATCCCATTTGTTTATTTCTCCTTTAGTTGCCTGTGCATTGGGGGTCATATTCATGAAATCTGTATGCACTCCTACTTCCTGGAGTGTTTCCCCTGTTTTCTTTAAGGAGTTTTATTGTTTCAGATGTATATTTAATTCTTTAATCCATTTTGAGTTGATTTTGGTATATGGTAAGAGATACGGGTCTAGATTTATTCTCCTACGTATGAATATTCGGTTCTCCTGGCACCATTTGCTGAAAAGTCAGTCTCTTCCCCAGTGTGTAGATTTGATACCTTTGTCAAAGATCAGATGGCTGTAGGTGTGTGGGTTGATTTGTGGCTTCTCTGTTCTATAGCATTGATCTGTGTGTCTGTATTTATGCCAGTACCATGCTGTTTTGGTTATTATAGCTTTGTAGTATAGTTTAAAGTCAGGTAGTGTTATGCCTCCAGCTTTTTTTATTTTCCCCTCAGGATTGCTTTGACTATATGTGGTCTTTTGTTATTCCATATAAATGTCTGGATAGTCTTTTCCATTTCTGAGAAAAACGTCATTGGAATTTTGATGTGGATTGCACTGAATCTATAGATAACTTTGGGTAATTTGGACATTTCCACAATGTCAATTCTCCTGATCCTGGAGCACGGGATATCTTTCCATCTTCTTCTGTCCACTTTAATTTCTCTCAACAGTGGTTTGTAGATCTCTTCATAGAGATTTTTGACATCCTTGGTTAACTTTATACCTAAGTATTTTATTTTGGGGGTGGCCATTGTAAATGGGCTAGTTTTCTTGATTTCTTTTTTGCATGTTCACTGTTGGAATATAGAAATGCTACTGATTTTTGTGTGTTGATTTTGTATCCTGCAACTTTGCTGAAATCATTTATGAACTCTGAGTCTTTTTGTAGAGGCTTTAGGCTGTTCAATATATAGGATCATATCATCTGCAAACAGGGACAGCTTGACTTCATCTTTTCCAAGCTGGATGCCCTTATTTCCTTCTCTTCTCTGATTGCTCTGGCTAGTACTTCCAACACTATGTTGAATAGGAGTGGTGAGAGAGAGCATCCTTGTCTAGCTCCTGTTCTTAACAAGATGATATCAGCCATGGGCTTACCATATATGGCTTTGATTGTGTTGAGATACTTTCCATCTATACCTAACTTATAGAGAGTCTTTATCATGAATGAATGTTGAATTCTCTCAAATGCTTTTTCAGCATCTATAGAGATGATCACATGGTTTTTGTCTTTGCTTTTATTGATGTGGTGTATCACATTTATTGATTTACATATGTTGAACCAACCTTGCATCCCTGGGATGAATCCCACTTGATCATGGTTTATAATTTTATGCATGTGTTGCTGTATTCTGTTAGCTAGTATTTTATTGAGGATTTTTGCATCTATATTCATCAAAGATACTGGCCTGTAGTTTTCTATTTTTGATGTATCTTTGTCTGGTTTTGGTATCACAGTGATGTTTGCGTCATAGAATGAGTTTAGAAGAATAGCCTCTGTTTCAATCTTTTGGAACTGTTTGTCAGTTCCTCTTTGAAGGTTTGGTAGAACTCTGCAGTGAACCCATCTAGTCCTGTGCTTTTCTTTGTTGGGAGCCTTCTGATAACAGCTTCAATTTCTTTGATTGTTATTGGTCTGTTCAGATTTCTATATCTTCTTGGCTCAGTTTTGGTAGTTTGTATGCATCCAGAAATTTATCCATTTCCTCCAGATTTTCAAATTTGTTGGCATATAGTTGTTTATAGTAGTCTCTAATGATTCCTTGTATTTCTGAGGTGTCAATTGTAATATCACCTTTTTCATTTCTGATTTTTGTTATTTGGGTCTTCTCTAGTCTTTTCTTAGTTAGCCTTGCTAAAGGTTTGTCAATTTTATTTATCTTTTCAAAAAACCAACTTTTTGTTTCATTGATCTTTTGTATCACTTTTGGGGTTTCTATTTCATTTATTTCTGCTCTGATCTTAATCGTTTCTTTCCGTCTACTAACTTTGGGTTTGGATTGTTGTTGTTTTTCCAGTTTTTTAAGGTGAAGTGTTAGGTTGTTTATTTGCCATCTTTCCATTCCTCTGATGTATGCACTTAATGCAATAAATTTCCCCCTTAGTACTGCTTTTGCAGCATCCCACAGGTTTAGGTATGATGTGTCATTATTTTTGAGAAATTTTTTGATTTCCTATTTAATTTCTTCTGGGACCCATATTAAGTAGAATGCTGTTTAATTTCCATGTGTTTTGTTTAGTTTCTAAAGTTTCATTTGTTATTGATTTTTAATTTTAATCCATTATGATCTGAAAAAATACATGGAATAATTCCAATTTTTTTGAGTTTGTTGAGACTTGCTTTGTGACCTAACATGTGGTCTCTCCTGGAGAGTGTTCCATGTGCTGATGAGAAGAATGAATATTCTGAGGTTGTTGGGTAGAATGTTTTGTAGATATCTGCCAAGTCCAATTGGTCTAAAGTGTTGTTTAGATCTTGTGTTTCTCTGTTGATTGTTTGCCTAGATGATCTGTCCAATGCTGAGAGTGGGGTGGTCAGGTCCCCCCACATTTATGGTGTTAGTGTCTATCTCATTCTTTAGATCTAATAGTGTTTGCTTTATAAATTAGCTGTTCCAACATCGGGTGCGTATATATTTATGATTTTTATGTCTTCTTAACGGATAGATCCTTTTATTATTATATAGTTTCCTTCTTTACCTCTTTTTATGGTTTTTGCTTTAAAGTCTATTTTCTCTGATATAATAATAGCTACTCCAGTTCATTTTTCATTTCTATTTGCATGGTATATCTTTTTCCATCCTTTCACTCTTAGTCTATGTGTATCTTTACAGGTGAGGTGAATCACTTGAAGGCAGCATATTGTTGGGTCCATCTTTTTAATCTTGTCAGTTAGTCTGTGTCTTTTGAGTGGGGAGTTTAATCCCTTTACATTTAGAGTTATTATTGAAAGGTGTTGATTTACTTCCAGAATTTTATTGATTATTGCTCAGATGTCTTAAGTATCTTTTGTTCCTGTTTGTCTTCTGTGTTTGATAGTTTCTTGGGGTTGTAGATAAACGATTTTTTTGCTCTATTTTTAGCATTTTTGTTTTGCTGCTAGGTTTTGTTCATTCTTCAGTATTCATGGCAGTGATGGTTGTTTTTCAGGTATCAAACCCAGTACTCCCTTGAGAATTTCTTGTAAGGCTGGCCGTGTGGTAGTCAACTCCCACAGTTTTTGCTTGTCTAAGAAATATAGTATTTGTCCTTCATTTAGGAAGGATATTCTTGCTGGGTAAAGTATTCTTGGCTGGCAATTTTTGTCCTTTAGTGTTTTGAATATATCATCCCATTGTTTTCTGGCTTTTAGGATTTCTTATGAAAAGTCTGATGTGAGTGTGATTGGGGCTCCCTTATAGGTGACTTTCCACATCTCTCTTGCACCTTTTAAGATTCTCTCTTTGTCTTTGAGTTTTGCCAGTTTGACTATAACATGTCTTAGAGAGGATCTTTTCAGTTGAATATGTTTAGGGATCTTTGGGCCTCCTGAATCTGAAGATCTGTGACTTTCCCTATACCTGAGAATTTTTCTGCTACTGTTTCATTGAATATGTTTTCAATGCCATTTCCTTTTTTCTCCCCTTCTGCAATACCCATGATTTGGATATTTGAGCACTTAAGGTTGTCTGTTATCTCTCTTAGATTTTCTTCAATTTTTTAAATTCTTTTTTCTTTTTTCTGATCTGCCTGTGTTAATTCAAACAACTTGTCTTCATGATCGGAAATTCTCTCTTCTGCTTCTTCAAGTCTGCTGGCTAGACTCTCTGTTTTGTTTTTTATTTCATTGAATGAATCTTTCAGCTCCACAAGCTCTGTAACATTCTTTTTCAGGGCATTGATTTCTTTGTACATTTCTTCTTTCAGATCCTGTATATCTTGTCTCATTTTATTGTGTAGTCTAACTGACTTTTCTTGTATCTCATTTAGTTTCCTTAGAATAGTTTCTCTAAATTCCTTGTAAGTCATTTCAAGGACTTCCTATTCTATAGGATCTAGCACTTGAGAGTCATTATTTTCCTTTGGTGGCTATGTACTTTCTTGATTTTTCATATTTCTGGTATCTTTCCTTGGGTGTTTAGTCATTGTGGCGGGGGTATCATGGTCCACTCGTTCCACCCTGATGTCTGGCCTGGATCCTGAAGGGACAGCCAATTCTGGACAGCAGGAACTAGCCTGGGCTGGGTTCCCACAGCACCTGCCTGTTCTGGCATGGTGGGCTTGGGGTGTGTGGGCCTAGTGGCTCTTGGGCCTCTCTGGGCAGCAGGGCTGGGAGTTCTGCAGCACCTGCCTGCTCCGGTGAGGCTGACTTGGGGCATGTGGGCCCAGTGGCTCTCAGGCCTCTCTAAGCAGCAGGACTGACCTGGGCTGGAGGTCCTATGGCACCTGCCTGTTTCTATGTGGCTGACCTGGGGCATGTGAGCCCAGCAGCTCTCAGGCCTCTCTGGGCAGTGGGAACTAGCCTGTGCTTGGGGCCCCACAGCACCTGCCTGTTCCAGTGTGGCTGACTCAGGGCATGTGGGCTTGGCAGCTCTCAGGCCTCTCTAGGCAGTAGAGACTGACCTGGGCTTGAGATCCTGTGGCTCCTGCCTGTTCTGGCACAGCTCTTGGGCCTCCTGTCATTGCTTTTTAATAGTTGCAAATTGGTTGATTTGTGGGAGAGAGTGACCCTAGGAGCTGTCTACTCTGCCATCTTTACTGGAAGCCTGGTTACATAATATTATGAAATTTCTAGTCATGAATTATCTTTTAAAGTAAATTCAAAGTAAAATGCAAACTGGGATATCTACAAGAAAGAGTTAATACTCTTAATATATAAAGAGTTCTAGCAAATCAATGAAACAAAGTCAACCACTCCAACAGAAAAATGGGTGAAGAAAATAACAGGCAACATAAAAAAAATGGCTGGAAAACATATGGAAAAGATAGTCACTTTCACTAACAGAAACAGAATAATGGGAAAGAGATTATATATCATTTTTTACTCTTGAAAATAGCATATGTTTATGTAACCGTAGGGATCTCTGAAACTTCTAAGTCTTATTGGTGTTAATGTAATTCTATATAAGATTTCTGGAGACCAGTGTGGGAGTGTATATAAAAACTTTATTATATCTGGCCTAATAACTTCACTTTCAGAAATTTAACCACAGGAGATAATTGCATAGGTTATAGTAATGTATGAGAGGTCTACGAATCATGGAAGAATTCATATTATCATTTTTTTCCTTTTATTTATTCATTTTTATTAGAATATTCATTGTCACAAATCATACTTGTTCTTTATGCCCCTTATCCAATCTCTCCCCTTCCCCCTCCCCCCATATTATCTTTTAATTCCACTTTCCGGGAACTTTTTGAAATACCTTGTATAAGGATTTTCTTTAGTGTATTTAAACAATCTGTAAATGTCCCTACATATAAAACTGATTCAATAAATTATGGTACAAGTTATAGAACATGATATATCCAATAAAATAACAATATAGATCTAAGTATAATTCTCAGATAGCTAATAACAATGTAGTGGGTATTTCAAGAGAGCTAGAAGAGAGGATTTTGAATGTTATCACCACAAAGAAATAACAAATGTTTAAAGTTATGGATATGCTAATTACACTTATTTGATCATTAAATGGTGTATATACATGCATTGAAACATCACACTGTACCCCATAAATGTATACAATTATCATGTGTCCATCACAAATTTTTAAAAAGATGCTCTTGACATATTTTTTGGTTGAGAAAAGCAGGTTAATAAATAGCATAAATATAGTCAACTGATCTTTGGCAAAGGAGCAAAGGCAATACAATGGAGCAAAGACTGTCTTTTCAACTAATGATGCTGAAAGAACTGGACATCCACATGTAAAAAACTCAATCTAGATACAGATTTTACACCCTTCCCAAAAATTAACTCAAAATTGATCACAGACCTAAACATAAAATGCAAAACGATGAAACTTATAGAAGATAAAATAGGGAAAAATCTAGATGATCTTGTATTTGGTGATGACTTTTTAGATAAGACACCGAAGGTTTGATCCATGAAAGAAAGAATTGATAAGCTGGACTTCGTTAAATTAAACTTTTCTGCTCTTCAAAAGACACTATCAAGAGAATGAAAAACAAGCTATAGAGTGGGAGAAAATATTTGTAAAAGACAGTTCCGATAAAGGACTGTTACCCAAAATATACAAAGAAAGCTTAAAATTTAATTTAAAAAAACAAATAATCTGATTAAAAAATGGGAAAATGGGTCAAAGACCTTAACAAACAGCTCATCAAAGAAGATATACAGATAGCAAATAAACATATGAGAAGATGCTGTACGTACATCATAAGCTATTAGGGAAATACAAATTAAAACAATAAAATACCAATTTACACATATTAAAATGTCTAGAAGCCAGAGCACTGACAACGCCAAATGCTGGTGAAGATATGGAGCAACAGGAACTCTCATTCATGCTGGTGGGAATACAAAATGATACAACTTTGAAAGACAATTTAGCAGTTTCTTACAAAACTAAACATACTCTTACCATACAATCCAACAATTGTGCTCCTTGATATTTACCCAAAGGAGTTGAAAGTTTACGTCCACACGAAAACCTGCACATGATGTTTATAGCAGCTTTATTCACAATTGTTAAAAGTTGAAAGCAACCAAGATATCCTTCAATAGGTGAATAGATACTTCTAAACAATGGGATATTATTCAACACTAAAAAGAAATGAGCTACCAAGCCATAAAAAGACACGGATGAACTTTAAATGTGTATTACCTAAGTGAGAGAAGTGAATCTGAAAAGGCTATGTACTCTATAATTCCAACTATATAACATTCTGGAAAAACGCAGAACTATGGGGACAAAAAGATCAGTGATTGCTGGGGGTTGGGGGAAGGGAGAGGGGGATGAATAGGCACAGAGGATTTTTTCAGGCAGTGAAAATACTCTGTACGATGCTATAATGGTGGATACACGTCATTCTACATTTGCTGAAACCCATAGGATATATAGAGCACCAAGAGTAAACCCTAATGTAAAACATGGACTTTAGGTAATAACTATGTGCCAATGTAGGTTCATCAATTATAATAAATGTACCACTCTGATACTGGATGCTGATAATTAGGGAGAATATGCTTGTGTGGCGATGGGGGTATATAGATAATCTCTATACCTTCCTCTCAATTTTGCTGTGAATCTAAATCTTCTCTAAAAAAAAATTAAGTCTTTTAAAAATAGTAGATAAAGAATAATGATTATAGTATTATATATAATAAGTCCCATCTCTGTATATGTACACATAGAAATACACAAACCCTAATTATGTATTAGTTCTGTCTCCCGTGGAAGTGACAGAAATGCAATCCAAACTAGTTTAAGCAAATGGGAACTTTTTGGCTTAGACAGCTGAAAAGTATATCATACTTGGTTGCTTTCAGGCACATCTTTTTCAGGGCTTCAAACAGGGTCATCAGGAGAAGCCAGTTTTTCTCTGTTTCCAAGTCTCTGGCTTCATTTCTCTGTGGTGGCTGTTTTCAGAACAGTCTCTCCCCTCATGGTGGCAAGATAGCTGCCAAAGCCCTTGCCTTTCATCCTTTCCAGTTAAGCACTAAGATGAAAGAAAGAAAATCTTTTTCTGATTATTAAATTGAAAGCGCTAGGTTCATTGGGCCTGGCTGGCTTAACTTGGGACATGTGCCCATGCTCAAACCAACACTGTGCTCTAGAGGATGTAGGATGCCGATTGGCTTAGACCTGTGTGCTGTGTTACATGCTCCACCTAGAAGGATGTTACCTATAGCATGTGGCCTAAGAGTTTGCTGCGGCAAGGGGAAAGGAGGAGTCTCCCTAAAGGAAAACTGTCGGTGTTATTACCTGGAGAAGAGCAGGTGGATGCTGGGGCACTAAACGAACAGAAGAAATTTATTTCATGATAGTGTTTCTGGACATATTGTTTTTTCTTCCTACTTTTATGTATAAATTGATAATTTACCATTTTTTTACTTAGCAAAACTATGAAAAACCATTAGCATGCCTCATTTTTATGTTTAGATAAATGATAAATCTGTTTTCAATACAAATAACATAAAATATAGAGATATTTGTTTCTCTGCTTTATGCTATTTTTGTTCTTTTGTGTTTCTGCTTTGTCTTTCACTTATGTATCTTTTTTCCTACAAACCTCTCAGTATACTTTTTTCCATTATCTTTCCATAGCTTTTATTCAAACTTCCAAAGTCACAGGCAAAAGAATCTGCGCAAAAGTGAAGGCATTTACCCTAGGAGATATTTCATATTTTAGACAAAGAAGTGTAAAAGTAAAGAAATATGAAGGTACTTGAAAAAGTTTGTGGAAAAATGGAATTAAAAGATAATATAGGTCTTTCTATAAACTTGTGAAGTAACTCCATAGTTGTTGGCTCCAAAATGTTGGAGGAGAGCTTTAGGGGACTGGTCTTAAAGTTATATTTGCATAGCAAACATACTTTTTATATTGATGGTAAGTTTGTATGTGGTTGCAGGAGAGAAGAGTGGCTTTCCAAGACTATTTGTGTTACCTTTGGTGAATGGTTAATTTAGATAAGTGCCTAGAAAACTTCCATGTGCATGTAAGTCACCTAGGCATCTGTTCAAAATGCAAATTCTGACTAGTATGTCCATGTTGGGGCCCAAGGTTCATTATTTCTGACAGGTCCCAGATGATAATGCTGCAAGTCCATGGACCACACTTTGAAAAGCAAGAATTTGGATATTTTCCCATCTATCAAGTAAAGAATTAAACCAGCCTTTTTCCTTTGTATGAGGATACATTGTTGGTGGGACTGCAAAATGGTGCAGCCTCTATGGAAAATGGTATGGAGGTTCCTCAAACAATTGCAGATAGATCTACCATACGACCCAGCTATCCCACTGTTGGGAATATACCCAGAGGAATGGAAATCATCAAGTCAAAGGTATACCTGTTCCCCAATGTTCATCGCAGCCCTCTTTACAATAGCCAAGAGTTGGAACCAGCCCAAATGCCCATCATCGGATGAGTGGATACGGAAAATGTGGTACATCTACACAATGGAATACTACTCAGCTATAAAAACAAATGAAATACTGCCATTTGCAACAACATGGATGGACCTTGAGAGAATTATATTAAGTGAAACAAGTCAGGCACAGAAAGAGAAATACCACATGTTCTCACTTATTGGTGGGAGCTAAAAATTAATATATAAATTCACACACACACACACACACAGACACACACACACACACACACACACAAACCAGGGGGGGGGGAAGAAGATATAACAACCACAATTATTTGAAGTTGATATGACAAGCAAACAGAAAGGACATTGTTGGGGGGGGAGGGGGGAGGGAGAAGGGAGGGAGGTTTTGGTGATGGGGAGCAATAATCAGCCACAATGTATATCGACAAAATAAAATTAAAAAAAAAAAAAAGTGGGAAAAAAAAAAGAATTAAACCAGCCATATTCTGCATATTTTTAATTAAAGTTAGAAATATATTAAAATATAGTTTCATCTATTCCAGGTTTCTTTGTATATGCTACTATTTTTCTATTTAGGGCTAAAAAAAAATGAACAAAATTTGACTCTGTATTACCTCATCTTAAAAAAAGGTAGATATTTCAATTCTCCTCCCCACCATCCAATGTAAAATTCCAAATCTGTTTTTACATTATTCCATAAGGGGAAAAAATGCTTTTTTTGCTTTCCTAAATGCTATTTCTCTTGTTCTGGAACCAAAGATTACTCAATCCAACTTTCAGCTACACTGGGATTATATGGAAAACCCTTCATTGTTTGGGATTTTGATGATGTGCTCTGTTAAGGGCAAACTCAAGAGCCATAGGGTTCTGCTATTGCTGTCAACCAGTATGATTTGTAGGGCAGAGAGAGCAAAGTGCTAAGACTTCTCTTGGAGAAAAAGTACTTTAAAACTTGGATTTCCACTGGTGCAAAGTGGTGGCTCTTCCTCCTCTTTGTGGGTTCATGTGACCTTGGGCAGCAGACACTGCCTAGCCCAAGCTTGCAGCACTAAATAATGTCTGAAGGACCAAGTCATTTAATCTATCAAAGGCCAATTTTTGTAACTGCATATGAATTCACTTTAGGTTACAAACAGTTTTAATGATCTTTATGTTTTTAAGCTTCACATATCCTCTTCAACGCCAGGACCCTTTGCCAATTCCTCTTTGCTCTACTAAAATGAAGAGAATCAAATAAAAATTTAACCAAGGTCAAGAGCAAGAGTGTCTGCTTTGTTCAAAAGAAGTGTGTGTGTGTGTGTGTGTGTGTGTGTGTGTGTGTGTGTGTGTGTGTGTGTGTGTGTGTGTGTGTGTGTGTGTGTTAGAAACACCTTCTTCCATGCCTCCATTGGTTTGGGTGCTTTTCTTTCAGTTTGTCCTAGGAGCCAAAATTGATTTTATGGACTGTAGTAGACAATTCCAAAGTGGTAGTTCTGTTATTTTTACTTATATACAAGCATCTCACTTGCCTCAAGTTTCTGTCTGTGTTTTTAAATGTGACATGCCTGCCGGGTAAACCATGATGTCATCTCCTTATGCCCTGTTGCTGTCCTGACTGCATGCACAGGTTGCCTGGCATCTTTGGGGAGCTTGCTTAACTGGACTTTCAGACTTGACGAGTCATCAGCACCTCCAGCTACCTACCTCTTCTCTGGCTTCTATTGAGGCTCACTGACGAGGTATTTTTCACACCCTTACTTGTTTGGCTATGCCTCTGTGAAAGCTCCTGGCACTTGTAAAGAAGACAGAGTTATGTAATAACAGATACTTACAAGAACAAAAAAGTTCATTGATGAAGAAAAGTCTCACCACAACATATATTTAATTTTGCCAGAGACATAATGCTTTGGTAACCAATAACATCTCCTTTTTAAAGGTATCTACATAGTAAACAACTTCTTTTTACTGTAAAATAGGGACATTTGTTTGATGTTGGATGATGGGTTGACAATTGGTTCAGGCACCCAAAACCCTAAAGTGTAGGTTTAGCCATTCGCCTTACCATATTGATGATCGGAACAGAGACTGTAGGTAGTGCCCTCTTGTACCTTGGCAATTCCCCTCACACTTCCTTCTTTTGGCCTCAGACACTTTGGTGGTGACATGCCAGTTCCCCATCAGGATACTGGAGACCCTACTGAAGTTGTAGTGTCAATGCCCATAGCATTGTCTATAGACAGAAAAAAGAATCTTGCATCTGCATGTAACTATTTTTTAAATGTACAAGAATATATATATTTTAAGTTCACTGATTTTTGGATACAAGGCTTAAGCTATGGAAGAAAAGAAAAAGGATTTCAATATGTTTTGAATTGCCATTTATTATAGAGCATCTGGCAAACATAAACTTGGAAGTATGGAAGAACCTCCATGTTAACAATGGCTACTTTCCAAAGAACAGCAAGGGACACATATTTTAAAAAAACAACAACAAAAGCACAAACCACAATCATCTGCCACAGAAGTAATGACCGAAGGAATCACAAAGGATGGTGAAAATAGCAAAGGTTATGCCTTTAAGTCCTGCCAGTGAAATCCAATTTAATTAAACGAGGGCTTAATTATAAAAACAAAGATGACTTTCACTTCTATTTTTAATTTAATGGATGAAAAGTAAATCTCAGAAATATGAAAGAACCAAATAAAGTCATCAAATAAGAATAACTTGAACTCCTTTTCTTACCCTGATTTGTTGGGGGCTGGGGAGTTGTAGAGCAGAGGATCATTTGGCAGGCAATACATAAATATAAGCAAACTGCAAGTCCTTGATTTTGCCTTAAGTGGCAAAATGCATGATGAAGGCAAGACTGAAAGAGTCTGAGTTGATAAACACGGAGGCAATTACTGCTCTTATTTATTGGCTTCTAAAACACATCTTGCTTAACACAAGGTGCTTTGCTGGAAAGCAGAAAGGCCACTAAAACCCCAAAGTAGAGTTTTTCTGAGAGTTAAAGCCATGCAGAGAGTAGTTTCAATTACTTCAGAAAAGACAGTATCATATGTAGAGCTATGTGTATGAAAGAGTTTAACTAAGTAAGGGTTATAATTCTAAAATGAATGCTGTACCATGCGCCAGGATGGCAATAATACAGATGGACCTGAATAAAGAATTGAGGCTAAAACATCACAACAAATTAAGATATTTAGAATCAAACTTATTATTACTCTTCTATTATTTTAAAACTTTTTTCTGGGTGAGGGATGGTTGCAGGGGTGGGGGGAGAAGGCAGGAAAAGTTATAGAAGAAGAAAGGCCACATAGGTTAAATAAAAATTACTAAAGTCAGTTCAGAGCAACTCAGTAGGAGGTCTATACATCATATCTTTTACATTTTGTAAAAAATCCAAAATTGTATTTGTCTTCTTTTTTTTCCTAAATTGGCAACTTTATCTGGCTGCGTTCATCTATACCCAGTCTGAGTGAGCATAATCACAAACCAAAAAGCTAAAAAAATATTAGTCTCCAGGACATTTTAAAAACTAATTTGTTTTACTTTACATCATCATTAAGAAAGATTATTTAAACAGAGGCACAGCCTCCTTTTTGAGTGTCCTGCCCTGGGACTAAAATTAGCAAGCAAACGTTTGAATTTAAACTATTCAAAGTTTTGGATCCAGTCGGATTAACCTTTCTACCAGTTTTCCTGCTCAGTTTAATCTGATAGTCCCAAGAGATGGGTTCTGAAGGAGTGCCTGAGCTATTGGGGAAGGAGGTAGTTAAGAAGGAGGAAGCAGACTTTTTGGCAGAGTGTCTGACCATGCAGGGACCTTACTCAAAGCTGGAATAGACAGTGCCTAAATATCACTATGTCTGAACAGATAATTTAGAGATGTGAAATGCCTATCAGCTCTGAAGTACCTGACAGTCCTACCATAAGTTCACTCAACAAGGATATATTTGTTAATTAAACATTTGGGAGGAGGGCAAGCTTTGAATTTGGCATTTATTTATGGTTACAGGGATAAACAAGACATGGCCTTTGATTTCAGGAAGAGACCTACCTCACAGTTGCCAGGACCCATCAAGAGCATACATGGAAGCCCGCATACTCTATGTCTAAATATTTAAAAGCTATAAATTAACTTTTTAAATCAAAGTTATTTAAGTAAAGTTGAAAATGTTTAAATTTTGAAAACAATGAAATGTCATATTTTTATAAAAATAAAACTGCATTTCTAGCATTGAGTATCTCTTTCATTGCCAATGTAAAGAATTAGTAACATGCTCCATGCATGTTCTGTCTAGACCTACACAAATGAATTGTTCAGTATTTCAAAATGTTCCTCAGCCACCATGGGCAACTGTTGTGAATATCATACCTCCAGAGACACAAATCGGAACACAAATAAAAGCAAGAAAAAGATTCTTGGCATTACAGAGAAATTATTCTTTATTCAAAATTCTATGGCATTCCTACTATATGAAAGAAAGAATTTGACAGTTAATAACTCTGTATTTTCACTTTCTCTAAGCCCATCAGATCTTCCCCTTACTTCAGAGGAGCATTGGCTTCTGGCATGGGCCAGAAGTGCCATTTAAGTGCCACCATCTTTGTTTCGAGGATACAGGACAAAACATGTGGACAAGACTTTCCCTGGACTTGAACAGTGTGGTCACAGAGCTGGTGTTTTAGAGAGACAGTCATCATTGTGACAACATTCAGGGCTGAATCTCCAGTGACTAAGCACTAAGTATTTTTTAGTACATTTAGCATTTTGGTGTTTGTGATACATGGGGCTCACTATGGATCCTGGGGCATGTGCCCCTCTTGCCCAGGCCAAGGATGGTACTACTGCAGAGCTTATAATTCAGCAAAGGAAATAAATGTATAAATCATGACTTAGGTAGGACACTAAATGAAGGAGTGCTGTGATAGAAGCATAACAAAACTTTTATTGGTTCCCTCTGTGCTAGTTTAACAAGAGCATTACATACATTTCCTTTGAACCTCGCAAAACAATAAGGATTACAAAATACAGAACAGAAGCACAGAAACATTAGGCGGTTCGCCCAAGCTGTGTCAATCAGACTGAATTTTTATGTAAAAGTCTGTTGGATATAGTGTTTTGTCAAATTATTTTAGATTTTTATATGTTCATAAAAGGCATTGGTATTTTTTTTCATTATCATAATGCTCTTGTTTTGAATTCTCAATGAAAAAATTCAGCAGGGTGTGTGTGTGTGTGTGTGTGTGTGTGTGTGTGTGTGTGTGTGTGTGTGTGTGTGTTGTAAATGAAGGAGCTAAGTCAAAAATGTATATGGAAAGGCCAAAGACCAAGTATAGCCATGACAATATTGCAAAGGAACAAAGTTAGAAGATTTACACTAGTGTATATCAAGACATATCATAAATATACTATTTTTAAAACAATATGGTATTTGAAAAAAAGGGGGAACAAATCAAGGGAACATTATAGAGAATTCAGAAACAAGCCACACCCAAATGGACTTTTTATAACAAAAATGGTCTTGCCCAGAAGTGGGGAAAGGACAGTCTTTTCAATAAATAACGATGGGTCCCTTGGATATCTATCTATAAGTAAATAAAATTTGACTCTAGCTTCACATCATACCCAAATATCAATTCCAGGTGGACTATAGATCTAAATGTGAAAGGCAAAGCATCAATGCTTTTTAAAATATTTTATTCAAAATGTTTTAACATTTATTTGTCAGCACCACGCTCAGCCAGTGAGCAAACTGGCCATCGGTATATGGGATCCGAACCCGGGGCCTTGGTGTTATCAGCACCGCACTCTCCCGAGTGAACCACGGGCCGGCCCTAACATTTATTTGTACATATTTGTGAGGTACAGTATGTTGTTTCAATACATGCACATACTGCACAGTGATTCACTTCGGGTAGATAGCATAGTTATGTACCCATTAGTCCACCACTTTTCCTCCCCTTGACCCCACTCCCACACTCTGGTAACCATTATTCTACTCTCTACTTCTATGAGAACCACTTTTTTTTTTTAAGATTACACATATGAGTGATATCAGCATCAATGGTTTCAGAAGATAGCATGGGAACATACCTTTCTGATTTGAAGGGATGAGTAGTTATTTTTAAAACAGTATAAAAGCACTAACCATAAAGAAAAAGACTTACAACACAGTTCTGATCAACATGACAGAGTAGTCGGTTCCTGGTGTCGCTTCTCCCATAGAGTAACCAATTTGCAGCTATTGAGGAGCAGTGTTGGAGGACCCGAGAACTGCACTGGAGCAAATGGGAGCCACCTGCCGGGGGACCCCAGTTCAGGTTGCTCCCTATTGCATAGACTTTAGAATTTCTGGGCCCACATGCCCCAAGCCAGCCTAGCCAGAGAAGGCAGGGGGGGCTAGACTTCCAGCCCAGGCCGGTGCATGCCCTCGGAAGAGACTTAAGAGTCTCAGAGCCCCTTCACCCCCAGCCAGCTGTGCCAGAGAAGGCAGGTGGAGTGGGACTTCGGGCCCAGGCTAGTTCCTGCTGCCCAGAAGTGGCAGTCCCTTCAGGATCCAAGCCAGATATCAGGGTGAAACGAGC
Source organism: Cynocephalus volans (assembly GCF_027409185.1). Taxonomy (NCBI): domain Eukaryota; kingdom Metazoa; phylum Chordata; class Mammalia; order Dermoptera; family Cynocephalidae; genus Cynocephalus; species Cynocephalus volans. Next base: position 107,450,894 of record NC_084461.1, read on the forward strand.
GGACTGAGATACTCCCAGCCACAATGACAAAACACCAAAGGAAAGATACCAGAAATATGAAAAATCAAGAAAGTACATAGCCACCAAAGGAAAATAACTCTCAAGCACTAGATCCTATTGAACAGGAAGTTTTTGAACTGACTGTCAAGGAATTTAGACTAACTATTCTAAAGAAACCAAATGAGATACAAGAAAACTCAGAAAACACAATGAGATGAGAAAAAATATACAGGATCTGAAAGAAGAAGTGTACAAAGAAATCAATGCCCTGAAAAAGAATGTAGCGGAGCTTAGGAGATGAAGGCTTCATTCAACAAAATAAAAAACACAAAAGAGAGTCTAACCAGCAGGCTTGAAGAAGCAGAAGAGAGAATTTCTGACCTTGAAGTCAGGCTGTTTGAATTATCAAAGTCAGATCAGAAAAAAAAAAGAATTTTAAAAATTGAAAATTGAAAAGAGACAACTGACAACTTTAAGTGCTCAAATATCCAAATCATGGGTATTCCAGAAGGGGAGGAAAAAGGAAATAACATATTCAATGAAATAATAGCAGAAAACTTCTCAGGTACATGGAAAGTTACAGATCTCTTGATTCAGGAAGACGAAAGATCACCAAACACATTCAACCCAAAAAGGTCCTCTCCAAGACTTGTGATACTCAAACTAACAAAACTCAAAGACAAGGAGAGAATCTTAAAAGCTACAAGAGAGAAGCAACAAGTCACCTATAAGGGAGCCCCAATCAGAATAACATCAGACTTTTCATCAGAAACCCTAAAAGCCAGAAAAGAATGGGATGATATATTCAAAACACTAAAGGACAAAAATTGCCAGCCAAGAATACTTTACCCAGCAAGGCTATCCTTCTGCAATGAAGGACAAATAGTATATTTCTCAGATAAAAAAAACTGCAGGAGTTCACTACCACACAACCAGCCCTACAAGAAATTCTCAAGGAAGTACTGGGTTTGATACCACAAAAACAAACATCACTGCCATGAATACACAAGAAAGAACAATACGTACCAGCAAAACAAAAATGCTAACAAGAGATTAAAAAAAATACTTTATCTATCACCCAAAGAAATCAACAAATTCAGAAGACAAAAAAATAAAGAAGGCCACTATATAATGATAAAAGGGTCTATCCATCAAAAAGACATAACAATCATAAATATATACACACCCAATGTTGGAGCAACCAGATTTACAAAGCAAACACTATTAGATCTAAAAAGTGAGATAGACACTAACACCATAATAGCGGGTGACCTGAACACCCCACTCTCATCTTTGGACAGATCATCTAGGCAAACAATCAATAGAGAAACACAAGTTCTAAACAATACTTTAGACCAATTGGATTTGGCAGATATCTACAGAACATTCCATCTAACAGCCTCAGAATATTCATTCTTCTCATCAGCACATGGAACATTCTCCAGGATAGACCACATGTTAGACCACAAAGCAAGTCTTAACAAATTCAAAAAAATTGGAATTATTCCATGTATTTTTTTCTGATCACAATGGATTAAAATTAGAAGTCAATAATAAATGAAACTCTGAAAACTATACAAACACATGGAAATTAAGCAACATTCTACTTAATGACATGTGGGTCCAAGAAGAAATTAATTAAACAGGAAATCGAAACATTTCTTGAAACTAATGAAAATAATGATACATCATACCAAAACCTGTGGGATGCTGCAAAAGCAGTATGAAGTGGGAAATGTATCGCATTAAATGCTTATGTAAGAAGAATGGAAAGATGGCAAATAAATAACCTTACACTTCACCTTAAAGATCTAGAAAAACAAGAACTATCCAAACTTAAAGTTAGTAGATGGAAAGAAATAATTACAGAGCAGAACTAAATGAAATAGAAACCCAAAAAATGATATAAAAGATCAATGAAACAAAAACTTGGTTTTTTGAAAAGATAAATAAAATTGACAAACCTTTAGCAAAGCTAACTAAGAAAAGACTAGAGAAGACCCAAATAACAAAAATCAGAAATGAAAAAGGTGATATTACAACTGACACCTCAGAAATACAAGGAATCATTAGAGACTACTATAAACAACTATATGCCAACAAATTTGAAATCTGGAGGAAATGGATAAACTTCTGGACACATACTACCAAAACTGAGCCAAGAAGATGTAGAAAATCTGAACAGACCAATAATAATCAAAGAGATTGAAGCTATTATCAGCAGGCTCCCAACAAAGAAAAGCCCAGAACTGGATGGGTTCCCTGCAGAGTTCTACCAAATCTTCAAAGAGGAACCAATACCAATTCTCTACAAACTGTTCCAAAAGATTGAAACAGAAGCCATTCTCCCAAACTCATTCTATGAGGCAAACATCACTGTGATAACAAAACCAGACAAAGATACATCAAAAATAGAAAACTACAGGCCAGTATCCTTGATGAATATAGATGCACAAATCCTCAATAAAATACTCGCTAACAGAATACAGCAACACATACACAAAATTATACACCATCATCAAGTGGGATTCATCCCAGGGATGCAAGGTTGGTTCAAAATATGCAAATCAATAAATGTGATACACCACGTTAATAAAAGCAAAGACAAAAACCACGTATTCATCTCTATTGATGCTGAAAAAGCATTTGACAAAATTCAACATCCTTTCATGATAAAGACTCTCTACAAGTTAGGCATAGATGGAAAGTATCTCAACATAATTAAAGCCATATATGATAAGCCCACTCACTGCCAGTATCATCCTGAATGGTGAAAAGATGAAAGCTTTTCCCTTAAAAACAGGAATTAGACAAGGATGCCCACTCTCACCACTCCTATTCAACATAGTGTTGGAAGTACTAGCCAGAGCAATCAGAGAAGAGAAGGAAATAAAGAGCATCCAGATTGGAATGGATGAAGTCAAACTGTCCCCTTTTGCATATGATATGATCCTATATATCCAACAGCCTAAAGCTTTTATTAAAAAAAAAACTCCTAGAGTTGATAAATGATTTCAGTAAAGTTGCAGGATACAAAATCAACACACAAAAATCAGTAGCATTTCTATACTCCAACAGTGAACATGCAGAAAAAGAAATCAAGAAAGCTAGCCCATTTACAATAGCCACCAAAAAAATAAAATACTTAGGAATAAAGCTGACCAAGGATGTGAAAAATCTCTATGAAGAGAACTACAAACCACTGTTGAGAGAAATTAAAGAGGACACAATAAGATGGAAAGATATCCCTTGCTCTTGGATTGGAAGAATCAACATTGTGAAAATGTCCATATTACCCAAAGTGTTCTACAGATTCAATGCAACCCCTATCAAAATTCCAATGACATTTTTCTCTTAGATGGAAAAGCTGTCTAGACTTTTTCCATTTATATGGAACAACAAAAGAGAACACATAGCCAAAGCAATCCTGAGCAAAAGGAATAAAGCTGGAGGCATAACACTACCTGACTTTAAACTGTATTACAAAGCTATAATAACCAAAACAGCATGGTACTGGCATAAAAATAGACACACGGATCAATGGAATAGAATAGAGAACCCAGAAATCAATCCATATGCCTACAGCCATCTGATCTTTGACAAAGGCAACTAATCTACATACTGGGGAAGAGACTGCCTTTTCAACAAGTGGTGCTTGGAAAACTGGATATTCATATGTAGGAGAATAAAACTAGACCCGTACCTTTCACCATATACCAAAATCAACTCAAAATGGACTAAAGAATTAAATATACATCCCAAAACAATAAAACTCCTTAAAGAAAACAAAAGGGAAACACTCCAGGAAGTAGGAGTGGGTACAGAATTCATGAATAGGACCTCAAAAGCACAGGCAACTAAAGGTAAAATAAACAAATGGGATTATATCAAACTAAAAAGCCTCTGCACAGCCAAAGAAACAATCAACAGAGTAAAAAAACAACCAACAGAGTGGGAGAAAATATTTGCCAAATATACATCTGACAAAGGATTAATATCCAGAATATACAAGGAACTCAAACAACTTTACAGAATAAAAAAACAAATAACCCAATTAAAAACTTAGCAAAGGAGCTGAATAGGTATTTCTCAAAGGAAGATATATGAGTGGCCAACAGACACATGAAAAAACACTCAACCTCACTCAGCCTCCTGGAAATGCAAATCAAGACCACTTTGAGATACCATCTCATTCCAGTTAGGATGGCTAACATCCAAAAGACAGAATGATAAGTGCTGGAAAGGTTGCAGAGAAAAAGAGACTCATTCACTGTTGGGGCTGCAAAATGGTGCTGCCTCTGTGGAAAATGGTATGGAGGTTCCTCAAACAATTACAGATAGATCTACCATATGACCCAGCTATATCCCACTGCTGGGAATATACCCAGAGGAATGGAAATCATCATGCCTAAGGGATACCTGTACTCCCATGTTTATTGCAGCTCTATATACAATAGCCAAGAGCTGGAACCAGCCCAAATGTCCATCATCAGATGAGTGGATAAGGAAACTGTGGTATATCTACACAATGGAATACTACTCTGCTATAAAAGAGAATGAAATACTGCCATTTGCAACAACATGGATGGACCTAGAGAGAATTATATTAAGTGAAACAAGTCAGGCAAAGAAAGAGAAATACCACATATTCTCACTTATTTGTGGAGCTAAAAATAAATAAACACACAAACAATTAAGGGGGTCGGGGGAGAAGACAAAATAACCACAATAATTCCTTGAACTATTTATGTCAAGTGAACAGATAGAATGTGGGGGTGGGAGAGGAGGGGTGGAGAGGAACGGGTAAAGGGGCATGAAAGTCAAGTACAACGTGTTTTGAGAAGTAAAAAAAAGATTTACAAATTGGACTACATCAAAATCAAATTCTGTTTATCAAAATACATCATTAATAGAGTGAAAAACTAAGCCAAGGGGGTCATCAGTAAGCCACCTCCCTCCAGCATTCACATCCAGCCCAGCAACAACCACTAAGTCACTTGCTGGAAGCGCCCCAGGTCCCGAGCTGGGGTGGAAGGACCAAGGGCCTCAGCCAGGCCCCCCACCAACATCCACATCCAGCCCAGGGACAACCACCAGGCCACTGCCAGAAGCTCCCTGGGTTCCCAAGCTGGGGCAGTGGGGGGCGAGGGCCTCAGCCACATCCTCCCAATGTCTGCATCTAGCCCAGTGACAAGCACTGAGTTGCTGCCAGAAGTGCCCCATGCTCCCAAGCTGGGGTTGGGGGGTCTCCAAAGGCCTCAGCCTCACACCCCCAGTGTCTGCATCCAGACCAGCAAAGACCACTGAGTTGCAAAGACCACTGAGTTGCCACGGAAAGCCCCCCAGGCTCCTGAGCCAGGGTGGAGGGGGTCAAGGGCCTCAGCCATGCCCTCCCCCAATGTCCACATCCTTCCCAGTGATGACCACCACACTGCTGGAAGCACCGCACTGAGAGCATCAGCCACATCCCCCTGATGTTCGCATCCCGCCCAGCCGCAACTGAAGCCCGCATCCTCCTCTGTTGGAATGAGGGGGTGGCATGGGCTCAGACCACACCCTCCCCCCCTTCCTCATCCTCACTCCCCCTCCACCCCAACTGCTCTATAACAACACCTTAGAATGTAAAAAATAAATAAATATGTTATTTAAAAAAAAAAAAAACTAAACCAGAATGTGGGGTATATTTGCAACATACATATCCTGCAAGGATTCATATCCAGAACATAAAGAACCCTTACAAGTCAATAAGAAAAAAGATTACATAGTAGAAAAATGGGCAAGAAATTTGAGTAGACACTTCATAAAAGAGAATTTCCAAATGAACAACAAACATGAAAATGTGCTAAACTTTTATTAGTCAGTAGGAGAATGTAAATCAAAACCACAATGAGATATAACAACACATTCACCAGAGTGGCTAAAATTTGAAAGATAATACCAATATAAAGTGTCGGTACAGATTGTGGAACTCTTACACTTTGGTGGTACGAATATAAATTGGAACAACCACTTTGGAAAACTTATCTGCAGTGTATATTAAACCTGAAAAATTCTTATTCTATGAGCTAGTAATCTCACCCATCAATATATAGCCTACAGAAATATATATGGGTGTATGTCAAAACACATGGGCAAAATGTTCACAGCAGTATTATTTGTAATAATCTCAAATTGGAAACAACCAAATTGATCATCAATGGCAAAATGAATAAATATACTGTGCTGTATGTATATGATGAAATGATGTTCAGCCATGAAAATAGTTGTATAACTACATGAAACAACACAGGTGAAGCTCATAAACATTATATTGCATGAAAAAAATCAGCAAAGAAAGCACATTGCACAAAGCTCAAAAACATACAAACTAATAGATAGTGCAGACAGGAGTGTGGCTGCCTTTGAGGTGGAAGAGGATGAACAGCTGGAAGTGGGCATGAGGTGGGTCTCTGGGAGGCTGGCAATGTTCTTATACTGGATCTGCCTAGAGGTCACAGGGTGTGTCCCTGTGTAGAAATCCATCAAGCTGTACAGTTGTGATTTATGTACTTTTCTGTAAACATTAAATATTTGGATACAAATTTTTTAATGCTGTGTAGGAAATAAACAGTGACGGAATAGAGAATAGTTAGAGAAGGGAGATCAAGGAAGTCTTTCTGAGGAGGTAACACACTGAAGTGAGTCCTGGAGGGTAAGAAAGAGCACTCAGAGGAAACCTTTGTGCTCCGTGCAAAGGTGAATGCATACTTCGCCTTCACACTGACAGGGGCTGTATCATAATTAATTCATTACTGCTCTTGTCACCTGCCAAAGACCAAGACCCTGTGACACAAAAGTGACGCATTTTTAAGGACTGCAGGACTAAGGAAGATTCAGAAATATGAGACGGTCTGCATCTCCCCATTTCCCACTCCCCACCCCCTGACTCTGGTAAGCACCATTCTCTTCCCTGTTTCTATGTATTTGACTTTTTTTTTTTTAGATTCTACACGTAAATGAGATCATGCAGTATTTGTCTTTCTGTGTCTGGTTTATTTCACTTAGCATAATGCCCTCCAGGTTCATCCATGTTACTGCAAATGGCAAGATCTCCTCTATAAAGTTGAATGATATTCCACTTTCTTTTTATCCACTTATTCGTCTATGCATCCATCGGTCGGGAGACAGTTTGTTTCCACATCTTGGCTATTGTGAGCAATGCTACAGTGAACATCAATCAGAATGTGGATGTCTCTACCAGGGGCTAATTTCATTTCCTCTGGGTATAGACCCAGAAGAGGAATTGCTGAGTTATATGGTAGTTACATTTTTAATTTTTTGAGAAATGTCCACACTGTTTTCTATAATGGCTGTACCAATTTACATTCTCAGCAATGTTATACAAGGGTTCCCTCTTCTCCACACCCTCGTCAAAACTTACCTCTTGTCTTTTTGATAATCACCGTCCTAATGGGTGTGAGGTGATAGCTCATTGTGGTTTCAATTTGCATTTCCCTGATGATTAATGATGCTAAACACCTTTTCATATTCCTCTTGGCCATTTTTATGTTTTCTCTAAAGAAATGTCTATTCAGAAATGTCCATTTTTTAAATCTTTTTTTTTGTTTTTTGTCTCACTACTATTGAATTGTGTGAGTTCCTTATATATTTTGGAGATCAACCCCTAAACTGATATATGATTTATACATATTCTATCCCAATCTGTAAGCCACCTTTTCATTTTGTTGATTGTTCCCTTTGATATGCAGGAACTTTTTAGTTTTATTTTATTTTTATTTTTTATTTATTTATTTATTTATTTTTAATTTTATTTTGTCGATATACATTGTAGCTGATTATTGCTCCCCATCACCAAAACCTCCCTCCCTTCTCCCTCCCCCCCCATCCCCCCCAACAATGTCCTTTCTGTTTGCTTGTTGTATCAACTTCAAATAATTGTGGTTGTTATATCTTCTCCCCCCCCCCCCCCCGGTTTGTGTGTGTGTGTGTGTATGTGTGTGTATGAATTTATATATTAATTTTTAGCTCCCTCCAATAAGTGAGAACATGTGGTATTTCTCTTTCTGTGCCTGACTTGTTTCACTTAATATAATTCTCTCAAGGTCCATCCATGTTGTTGCAAATGGCAGTATTTCATTCGTTTTTATAGCTGAGTAGTATTCCATTGTGTAGATGTACCACATTTTCCGTATCCACTCATCTGATGATGGGCATTTGGGCTGGTTCCAACTCTTGGCTATTGTAAAGAGTGCTGCGATGAACATTGGGGAACAGGTATACCTTCGACTTGATGATTTCCATTCCTCTGGGTATATTCCCAACAGTGGGATGGCTGGGTCGTATGGTAGATCTATTTGCAATTGTTTAAGGAACCTCCATACCATTTTCCATAGAGGCTGCACCATTTTGCAGTCCCACCAACAATGTATGAGAGTTCCTTTTTCTCCGCAGCCTCGCCAGCATTTATCGTTCATAGTCTTTTGGATTTTAGCCATCCTAACTGGGGTTAGATGGTATCTCAATGTGGTTTTGATTTCCATTTCCCGGATGCTGAGTGATGTTGAGCATTTTTTCATATGTCTGTTGGCCATTTGGATATCTTCCTTAGAGAAATGCCTACTTAGCTCTTTTGCCCATTTTTTAATTGGGTTGCTTGTTTTCTTCTTGTAAAGTTGTTTGAGTTCCTTATATATTCTGGATATTAATCCTTTGTCAGATGTATATTTTGCAAATATTTTCTCCCACTCTGTTGGTTGTCTTTTAACTCTTTTAATTGTTTCTTTTGCTGTGCAGAAGCTTTTTAGTTTGATATAATCCCATTTGTTTATTTTTCCTTTGGTTGCCCGTGCTTTTGGGGTCGTATTCATGAAGTCTGTGCCCAGTCCTATTTCCTGAAGTGTTTCTCCTATGTTTTCTTTAAGAAGTTTTATTGTCTCAGGGTGTATATTTAAATCCTTAATCCATTTTGAGTTGATTTTAGTATACGGTGAGAGGTATCGATCTAGTTTCATTCTCCTGCATATCGATATCCAGTTATCCCAGCACCATTTGCTGAAGAGGCAGTCCCTGCCCCAGTGAATAGGCTTGGTGCCTTTGTCAAAGATCAGATGGCAGTAAGTGTGTGGGTTGATTTCTGGATTCTCTATTCTATTCCATTGGTCAGTGTGTCTGTTTTTATGCCAGTACCATACTGTTTTGGTTATTATAGCTTTGTAGTATAGCTTAAAGTCAGGTAGTGTTATGCCTCCAGCTTTATTTTTTTTGCTCAGCATTGCTTTGGCTATTTGTGGTCTTTTATTGTTCCATATAAATGTCTGAATAGTTTTTTCCATTTCTGAGAAAAATGTCTTTGGAATTTTGATGGGGATTGCATTGAATTTGTATATCACTTTGGGTAGTATGGACATTTTCACTATGTTGATTCTTCCAATCCAAGAGCATGGAATATCTTTCCATCTTCTTGTATCCTCTCTAATTTCTCTCAGCAGTGGTTTGTAGTTCTCATTATAGAGATTTTTCACCTCCTTGGTTAACTCAATTCCTAAGTATTTTATTTTTTTGGTGGCTATTGTAAATGGGCAGGCTTTCTTGATTTCTCGTTCTGCATGTTCACTATTGGAGAAAAGAAATGCTACTGATTTTTGTGTGTTGATTTTGTATCCTGCTACTGTGCTGAAATCATTTATCAATTCCAACAGTTTTTTTGTAGAGGTTTTAGGCTGTTTGATATATAGGATCATGTCATCTGCAAACAGGGACAGTTTGACTTCATCTTTTCCAATCTGGATGCCCTTTATTTCCTTCTCTTCTCTGATTGCTCTGGCTAGTACTTCCAACACTATGTTGAATAGGAGTGGTGAGAGTGGGCATCCTTGTCTAGTTCCTGTTCTTAAAGGAAAAGCTTTCAGCTTTTCCCCATTCAGGATGATATTGGCAGTGGGTTTGGCATATATGGCTTTAATTATGTTGAGATACTTTCCCTCTATACCTAACTTATAGAGGGTCTTTGTTTTTTTTTTTTTTTTTTTTTTTATATTTTTTTTATTTATTTATTTTTTTTTTAAATTTTATTTTGTCGATATACATTGTAGCTGATTAATGCTCCCCATCACCAAAACCTCCCTCCCTTCTCCCTCCCCCCTCCCCCCCAACAATGTCCTTTCTGTTTGCTTGTTGTATCAACTTCAAATAATTGTTGTTGTTATATCTTCTTCCCCCCCCCCCCGGTTTGTGTGTGTGTGTGTGTATGTGTGTGTGTGTGAATTTATATATTAATTTTTAGCTCCCTCCAATAAGTGAGAACATGTGGTATTTCTCTTTCTGTGCCTGACTTGTTTCACTTAATATAATTCTCTCAAGGTCCATCCATGTTGTTGCAAATGGCAGTATTTCATTCGTTTTTATAGCTGAGTAGTATTCCATTGTGTAGATGTACCACATTTTCCGTATCCACTCATCTGATGATGGGCATTTGGGCTGGTTCCAACTCTTGGCTATTGTAAAGAGTGCTGCGATGAACATTGGGGAACAGGTATACCTTCGACTTGATGATTTCCATTCCTCTGGGTATATTCCCAGCAGTGGGATGGCTGGGTCGTATGGTAGATCTATTTGCAATTGTTTAAGGAACCTCCATACCATTTTCCATAGAGGCTGCACCATTTTGCAGTCCCACCAACAATGTATGAGAGTTCCTTTTTCTCCGCAGCCTCGCCAGCATTTATCGTTCATAGTCTTTTGGATTTTAGCCATCCTAACTGGGGTTAGATGGTATCTCAATGTGGTTTTTATTTGCATTTCCCGGATGCTGAGTGATGTTGAGCATCTTTTCATATGTCTGTTGGCCATTTGGATATCTTCCTTAGAGAAATGCCTACTTAGCTCTTTTGCCCATTTTTTAATTGGGTTGCTTGTTTTCTTCTTGTAAAGTTGTTTGAGTTCCTTATATATTCTGGATATTAATCCTTTGTCAGATGTATATTTTGCAAATATTTTCTCCCACTCTGTTGGTTGTCTTTTAACTCTTTTAATTGTTTCTTTTGCTGTGCAGAAGCTTTTTAGTTTGATATAATCCCATTTGTTTATTTTTCCTTTGGTTGCCCGTGCTTTTGGGGTCGTATTCATGAAGTCTGTGCCCAGTCCTATTTCCTGAAGTGTTTCCCCTATGTTTTCTTTAAGAAGTTTTATTGTCTCAGGGTGTATATTTAAATCCTTAATCCATTTTGAGTTGATTTTAGTATACGGTGAGAGGTATGGATCTAGTTTCATTCTCCTGCATATCGATATCCAGTTTTCCCAGCACCACTTGCTGAAGAGGCAGTCCCTTCCCCAGTGAATAGGCTTGGTGCCTTTGTCAAAGATCAGATGGCAGTAAGTGTGTGGGTTGATTTCTGGATTCTCTATTCTATTCCATTGGTCAGTGTGTCTGTTTTTATGCCAGTACCATACTGTTTTGGTTATTATAGCTTTGTAGTATAGCTTAAAGTCAGGTAGTGTTATGCCTCCAGCTTTATTTTTTTTTGCTGAGCATTGCTTTGGCTATTCGTGGTCTTTTATTGTTCCATATAAATGTCTGAATAGTTTTTTCCATTTCTGAGAAAAATGTCTTTGGAATTTTGATGGGGATTGCATTGAATTTGTATATCACTTTGGGTAGTATGGACATTTTCACTATGTTGATTCTTCCAATCCAAGAGCATGGAATATCTTTCCATCTTCTTGTATCCTCTCTAATTTCTCTCAGCAGTGGTTTGTAGTTCTCATTATAGAGATTTTTCACCTCCTTGGTTAACTCAATTCCTAAGTATTTTATTTTTTTGGTGGCTATTGTAAATGGGCAGGCTTTCTTGATTTCTCCTTCTGCATGTTCACTATTGGAGAAAAGAAATGCTACTGATTTTTGTGTGTTGATTTTGTATCCTGCTACTGTGCTGAAATCATTTATCAATTCCAACAGTTTTTTTGTAGAGGTTTTAGGCTGTTCGATATATAGGATCATGTCATCTGCAAACAGGGACAGTTTGACTTCATCTTTTCCAATCTGGATGCCCTTTATTTCCTTCTCTTCTCTGATTGCTCTGGCTAGTACTTCCAACACTATGTTGAATAGGAGTGGTGAGAGTGGGCATCCTTGTCTAGTGCCTGTTCTTAAAGGAAAAGCTTTCAGCTTTTCCCCATTCAGGATGATATTGGCAGTGGGTTTGGCATATATGGCTTTAATTATGTTGAGATACTTTCCCTCTATACCTAACTTATAGAGGGTCTTTGTCATGAATGAGTGCTGAACTTTATCAAATGCTTTTTCAGCGTCTATAGAGATGATCATATGGTCCTTGTGTTTGAGTTTATTAATATGGTGTATCACATTTATTGATTTGCGTATGTTGAACCAACCTTGCATCCCTGGGATGAATCCCACTTGATCGTGATGAATAATTTTTCGTATGTGTTGCTGTATTCTGTTTGCTAGTATTTTAGTGAGGATTTTTGCATCTATATTCATCAAGGATATCGGCCTGTAGTTTTCTTTTTTGGTTATATCTTTACCTGGTTTTGGTATCAGGATGATGTTTGCTTCATAGAATGAGTTTGGGAGATTTGCGTCCATTTCAATCTTTTGGAATAGTTTGTAAAGAATCGGTGTCAATTCCTCTTTGAATGTTTGGTAAAATTCTGCTGTGAATCCATCTGGTCCTGGGCTTTTCTTTGTTGGGAGCCTTCTGATAACAGCTTCAATCTCCTTTATTGTTATTGGTCTGTTCAAATTTTCTACGTCTTCACGGTTCAGTTTTGGGAGCTTGTGTGTGTCCAGAAATTTATCCATTTCCTCCAGATTTTCAAATTTGTTGGCATATAGTTGTTTGTAGTAGTCTCGAATGGTTCCTTGTATTTCAGATGAATCAGTTGTAATATCGCCTTTTTCATTTCTAATTTTTGTTATTTGAGTCTTCTCTCGTCTTTTTTTTGTTAGCCATGCTAATGGTTTGTCAATTTTATTTATCTTTTCAAAAAACCAACTTTTTGATTCGTTGATCTTTTGAATTGTTTTTTGGGTTTCAATTTCATTCAGTTCTGCTCTGATCTTAATGATTTCTTTCCGTCTGCTAACTTTAGGATTCGATTGTTCTTGTTTTTCTAGTTCTTTAAGGTGAAGTGTTAGGTTGTTCACTTGCCATCTTTCCATTCTTCTGAAGTGAGCATTTAATGCAATAAATTTTCCCCTCAATACTGCTTTTGCAGTATCCCACAGGTTTTGGTATGATGTATCATTGTTTTCATTAGTTTCAATAAACTTTTTGATTTCCTGCTTGATTTCTTCTTGGACCCATATGTCATTAAGTAGAATGCTGTTTAATTTCCATGTGTTTGTATAGTTTCCAGAGTTTTGTTTGTTATTAATTTCTAGTTTTAATCCATTGTGGTCTGAGAAGATACATGGGATAATTCCAATTTTTTTGAATTTATTGAGACTTGATTTGTGACCTAATATGTGATCTATCCTGGAGAATGATCCATGTGCAGATGAGAAGAATGAATATTCTGAGGTTGTTGGGTGGAATGTTCTGTAGATATCTGCTAATTCCAATTGGTCTAGAGTCTTGTTTAGATCTTGTGTTTCTCTACTGATTCTTTGCCTAGATGATCTGTCTAATATTGACAGTGGAGTGTTCAGGTCCCCTGCTATTATGGTATTAGTGTCTATTTCCTTCTTTAGGTCTAATAGAGTTTGTTTTATAAATCTGGCTGCTCCAACATTGGGTGCGTACATATTTATGATTGTTATGTCTTCTTGATGGATCAGTCCTTTTATCATTAAGTAGTGTCCCTCATTGTCTCTTTTTATGGTTTTTAGTTTAAAGTCTATTTTGTCAGATATAAGAATAGCCACTCCAGCTCGTTTTTCTTTTCTGTTTGCATGGTAAATCTTTTTCCATCCTTTCACTCTTAGTCTGTGTGAATCTTTATGGGTGAGGTGGGTCTCTTGTAGGCAGCATATAGTTGGGTCCTGCTTTTTGATCCAGTCAGCCAGTCTGTGTCTTTTAATTGGGGAATTTAAGCCTTTAACATTAAGAGTTGTTATTGAAAGGTGTTGATTTATTCCTAGCATTTTATTGGTTGTTTGGTTGTCTTAGGTGTCTTTTGTTCCTTGCTTTCTGATTTACTGTTTGGTTTCTTTGTTTGTTGGTTCCTTAGGTTGTAGATAGTGTTTTTGTTAGCTTGTTTTCTCTTCCTGAATGCCATTTTTATTGTACTAGCGGGTTTAGATTTTTCTTAGGTTTTTATGGCAGTGGTAGTTATTTTTCAGGAACCAAACCCAGTACTCCCTTGAGGATTTCTTGTAAGGGTGGTCTTGTGGTAGTGAACTCCCGCAGTTTTTGTTTGTCTGAGAAATATACTATTTGCCCTTCATTTCGGAAGGATAGCCTTGCAGGGTAGAGTATTCTTGGCTGGCAATCTTTGTCTTTTAGTATTTTGAAAATATCATCCCATTCCTTTCTAGCTTTTAGGGTTTGTGATGAAAAGTCTGATGTTAACCTGATTGGGGCTCCCTTATAGGTGATTTGACGCTTCTCTCTTGCAGCTCTTAAGATTCTCTCTTTGTCTCTGAGTTTTGCCAATTTGACTATGACATGTCTTGGAGAAGGCCTTTTTGGGTTGAATACGTTTGGAGATCGTTGAGCTTCCTGGATCTGAAGATCTGTGATTTTTCTATACCTGGGAAGTTTTCTGCCACTATTTTGTTGAATATGTTTTCAATGGAATCTCCATTTTCCTCCCCTTCTGGAATACCCATGACTCGGATATTTGAGCGCTTGAGGTTGTCTGATATCTCTCTCAGATTTTCTTCCATGTCCTTGATTCTTTTTTCTTTCTTTTTGTCTGCTTGTGTTATTTCAAACAGCCCATCTTCAAGTTCAGAGGTTCTCTCTTCAACTTCGACAAGCCTGCTGGTTAAACTCTCCGTTGTGTTTTTTATTTCGCTGAATAACTTCTTCAGTTCAGCAAGTTCTGCTACATTTTTTTTCAGGACATTGATTTCCTTGTATATTTCCTCTTTCAGATCCTGTATACTTTTCCTCATTTCATCATGATGTCTAGCTGAGTTTTCTTGTATCTCATTCAGTTTCCTTAGAATTATCACTCGAAATTCCTTGTCAGTTATTTCAAGGGCTTCTTGTTCTATAGGATCTAGAGTATGAGAGTTATTAACTTTTGGTGGTGTACTTTCTTGATTTTTTGTATTTCTGGTGTCTTTTTTTTGGTGTTTATTCATTGTGGCAGGGGGTTTCACAGTCCACCGGTTTGAGACTAATGACTAACTAGGATGTTGCTGTGGTTGCCAATTTGGTATGGCTCCCGCCGTGACTGCTCAGTTGGCCTCTATTGTCTTGTGTGTGTGGTTGCCTCGGGTCTTGGGCTTCTCCAGGGATCCACCTTTCTGGTCAGCTTGTACTCTGCTGGGCTGGTGGATCACGTACCACAGGGTGTGTGATCTCTGTTGAGCTTTCACTTTCTGTACAGGACTTCTCCCCGTTCCGTGTGCTCTGGCCCAGGCTGTTAGATCGTGCAGTGGCGACCCCACCGGGTGTGTGGTTTCTGTCGAGTCTCCGCCTCCCTGGCCCCACGTCTCCCCCCTCTGTGCACACTGTGCTGGGCTGGGGTGTTTCTTCTGCACCCCTCGTCTATCAGCTGGGCCTTCAAGACCCTGCTCAGCACCGCCTCGCCCAGGAAGTCTACCAGGTTTCTGCTAGGCACAGACGACCGGTCTCTCTGGGTGCATTTGTAGCACTGTGTAGATCTTTCTCGGGTCTTGTTCACCTTTGTATCCCCCCGGTATAAACCGAGTCTAGTGCCCGCCTGCAGCCTGCTCTCCGGCAGGTTCAAGCGGACCTGGGAACTCTCCTACCACACTATTCCCAACCAGAAATTCATTAGGCTTTTTTCCAAACTGGTGGTCGCAGAGATGGTATCTGCCTCCCAGTAACAGGAAGTTTACCGGGGCGGAGTCCAGGGTGTGGTGGAGTGACAGTCGGTCCGCCCGTACTTCCTAGCCCTCCCAACACTGGTCGGGATGCCCCACACCCCCAGCCCCGCCAGAGAACCGCGGAGGGAGTGGGAGAGGAGGCCGGCCCGCCGGCTCCGGAAAGCCCTGCGCCAGGCCAAGCAAATGGGCTCAGTGATGGCCGAGCAGGGCGGAGCTGCCCGCACCTGGGAAAATGGAGGCAGCACCGGGGCAGTGAGTGGCCTGGTGGTGCAGGCGGGAGCCGCGTGGGCATCCACCCCCCGAACAGAGCTGTGCCAGGGATCACTCACAGTGCTGTGCCAGGTCGGGCGCTCGCTCTGTCTCTGGTTTGTTGCCTTCCGTGTTCTCGGCGCTGCCGCCTCGGGCTGTTCAGTCGCGGCGCGGCTCGGGCGCTCCCAGGAATCTTCTTTAATGCCGGCCTGAAACCTCGAATCCTGAATAGGGCAGCTGGCCGCCTTCAGTGCGGCCCCGGCCTCTGGGATCCTGGCTGCATCCACAGCAGCCCTGGCGCCGTGTTCCCTGTTTCAAGACTCGCTTTTGCAGCTAAGAATCAGTTCTTTTCCTGCTCCACACTTCAAAGCTGTTGCCTGTAAATGAGGCAGCCTCTCCTGCCGGGGGCAAAGTGGCGTTGAGCCCCCACGACCGGCCAGCAGCAGCAGTCCTCCCTTAAGAGATGGCCAGAGGAAGGTCCACAAGTTTCCTGGCTGCCTGAGGCCCAGTGGCCACCTTTTCCACCTCAGCTACTCCGCGCCAGCCGCCGCAGCCGCCGCCATCTTGAAACTCCCCCGACTTACAGGCTCTTTGTCCACACATTCAGTGATTGTAATTTAGGTTCTCTTAGAAGCAGATCCTGAGACAAGCACTGGAGTGCAAGTAGCTTATTTGGGAAACACAGGAAATACCAATAGGGAAGTGGGAGAAATGAGACAGGAAAAGGAAGATAGCCACTAAAGGGTACACTAGTAAGTTAGCTACCACTGTAGGTGACTAGAGCTTAATCTCGGAACTTTTTATTTTAACGTCCCATTTGTTTTTGCTTTTGTTACTGTGATTTTGAGTCATATCCAAAAATCATTACCGAGGCAATGTAAGAGAGCTTTTCCCCTGTGTTTTCTTCTAGCAGTTTTATGGTTTCAGGTCTTTAATATGTTTTGAGTTGATTTTTGTGTATGGTGTAAGATAAGGGTCCAATTTCATTCTTTTGCATGTGCATATCCAGTTTTCCCAATACCATTTTTTGAAAACACTGTTCTTTCTCAATTGTGGCTTCTTGGTGCCCTTGTTGAAAATTAGTTGACCATATATGTTTGGATTTATTTCTGGGCTCTCTATTCTGTTACATTGACAGCTTTTCTTATTTTCACACAGAGTTATGAAACATCTAGGGTATGGAACAGAGTAACTAAAATTTAGAAAACTATTATAATAGGATTAATTAGATTCTGACCCTACACCTAAAATAATGGAGAATTAGAATAGCACCAAAGTTTGCCAGTTGCAAAATACAACCAATACTAATAAACTGTAGTCTACCCAGACAGTATTTACATAAAGTATTTATCATATGCAGGCAAAAATTTAAGTAAAAAAAATAATATGGCCTCTCAGAACTAATACCAATTATTCAACAATAATAAAATAATGTATTAATTTAAATAAATTATAATTACATCATTTGAAAACATTGAGTTCTCATTGTAAGGATACGAAATTTTTTTCTAAAATTAATATATTCCATAAAAATAATTTGTAAAAGAAAAAAAAATAATGAGATTCTGCCCAGAGTTTGTTCATGTGTAGGGAGACATAGCTTGGGAAGAGATAGCCTGAGCTACAGCAGGAGGGCATAGATTAAGTTAAAGGAGGGAAAGATGGAAGAGATAACAAAGAAACAAAGGAAAATATTCCGTCCAGTCTTGGCCTCTTTTATCACATCACCTGGCTTAATCTTAGCCACCAAATAGTAGAAGCAGGGCCAACATATCAAGAAAAAAACGCTGAAAAGAAGTATCTGAAGCTAGTTGCAAAATATCTAGTTAAGTGTGTGTGACCAACATCGGTGTGTGGACCTGTTCGTGAGCTCATGTGAGCAAACACACGAGGCAATTGAGTGAACGGGACAAAGTAGGCAGTTTAGAAAGGAGAGACAGAGCGGAGGGCTCCATCAGTAAAGATCACGTGAAAATTAGATATACAGCTTTGTGTGGTAAAGAAAACCAAATATTTTGTTAGTTTTATCTACGGTGTAATAAAATTGAATTTACTTCTGCTCAACCTGACCCTAAAGTTTATGTCATATATTTATTAATCTCTTTGTTATGTTTGACTACATGCATGGATACATGTATTTTATATCAAATTTCTTTCCCCAGCTATTTAATACCTTTTTACTCCAAAAGAAAGTCTTTTATTGTAATGATCTATTACCTTATGTAATAAGGATTAAATGTTCTATAAAAATATGGTATTTTATAAACATTTCTCACTTTTCAACAAAATTATTATATGATCAAAACTTAAGAACTGATAAGCCAAAGGGGAATACAAAGAAAAAAAAAAAGACTGTTGAATTTCTTCTTGGGCACCTTAACTGATGTTATGAAGGAATGAATTAGAATTGCATTCAGGAACCATGACAATGCAGAAAAAAGGGGGGAAAAAAGAGCCATGCTATACTGACCTTCAGTAACATTTTTGCATTATTTAGAAAGCACCCCATATGTTACTCCTCTGCATAAATAGGCTTTACATATGAATCTTGGGTATAGTTGTGTTCATACTTTCAGGCTAAAAACTTTGTAGGCTGAAGAGGTGACCATTACAAACTTTTGAGCATCACAATAACACAAAGACTTGCACATTCACACACGCTAACTCTGGCTAGTATTTGATAGAATACCTGTGTCATTTAATAATTCTCATCAGCTTTTTACTTCTGGTCTTTATTTGTGCACCAAAAGTCTCAAAATGGTCAAACTCATTTTGGTCATGAAAATAGTAAAATATAAAATCCAAGGACACTTCACATGAGATTTCTAAAACGATCACGATGCTAAAGTATAGAATTTACTTTTCCAGGTGTGAACCAGATGCTACAAGATTATTTTAAAGTACTTTCTCTTCTGTAAAGATTTTTCTTTCAACATATTCTCAAGGACTATACACCAATGATTTACATTTGTGTTGAACACATTCCAAATTGCCCAAGTAGGCGTTCCTTCTAACAAAAATCAAAATCTTTTGGGGATTTATTGAACTGGTGTTTTATTGGGAGTCATTTATTTTTGAGCATTTCTGGAGAATATTCTGAAAATGAATTACAATATAATGGAATATTATAATTATGAAAAAGTAATCAGTGATATTAACTTAGAGTCTGGGAGGCAGTTTAAAAGGAAAAATAATAAGGCATATTTTTATTTATAGATGATTTAATCCTTATTACATGAGGCAATGCTCATTACAATAACAGACTTTCTCTTGGAGTAAAAAGGTATGAAATAGCTGGGAAAAGAAACTTGATAATATTATAAAATAGGTGAATGGCATTGTTTCATTAAAATTATATGTAGCCCAGACATAACAAAGAGATTAATAAATATATGACATAAAATTTACGGTTAGATTGAACAGTAATAAATTCAATTTTATTACATCATAGGTAAAACTAAGAAAATATTTGGACTTCTTGCCCAAAATTTCCCACTAGGTCTATGTCCTAAAAATAAATATTAGAAAAACACTGTTTTCATATATCGTGTAGAAAACACAAAGCTGATTGTGATCATTACTACACAACGTATATCACATTATCACACTGCACACCTTAAATATATAACATCTTTATTTGTCAATTAAATATCTTAAAATTGAAACTTTTTTAATTTAAACATTTTTTAAATTAAAGTTCATGTGAGCAAAAGACTGTGACAGATATCTCAGTGTCCCATGAGGGGGACTCCTGTAAATCCTAAACAAGGGAAGGTTGCCATGCACACCCAGCAGTGACCAAAAATCCATTATGTGAAGAGTAATGGGGAAAGCAATTATAGATCGGCTGAGGCATTTTTCTCGCTAATTGGGATGTGACATTACCGTAGTGGAATCCTCCCTCTGACTGTACTTACTCGTTTTCAATGACTACAGCAGAGAAATTTCACCTCGTGATTTTTCCTACTCTAGTAAAACAATGTATCTCAGGAGAATAACACTGGCTCTCAGCTAGTTTCGTCCATGCCCCCGATGCATCTGCCAGGTGAGCGCTGGGGAGAAGCTACTGTATGCTGGCTGATGTGCAATCATCACGACCTCATTAGACAAAATCTCCAGGGCCACACCCATGAGCACCCTCCCAAGATAAACACACTTCCACCTCAGCCCTCTCCCATTGCCCATTTCCCTTTCTCTGACCCCCTCTCCATCGGAGGCTCTTCCTCAGAACCCCAATTTTTTCTTCTCCCTTTTATTTTTCCTACCTCTTGTTCTCCCCACTTTATTTTCTACTTCTTTTTCTCTATTTCTTCTGCCATCCTCTCTATTTCCTCCTCCCTGACCCTTCTTTTATCATACCGTTTCTTCTCTCTAATTCTCCTCCCTCTCATCAGCCTGGGGTAATCTTTTGGAATTCTTTGGGTGGATTCTTTGGGGATGGGCACCTCTGAGCCTATTCTCTGCAGAGCCTATTTCAGTAGCTCTCCTCGTTGTTACACCCTTTGCCCCGCCACACACTTCGGACAGAGCTGACCCTTTGTGACCCAAACGTATCATCCCCTTTGAGAAGGTAGAGTGGTTAGAGAGATAAACACCTTTAAAAGAATCAAAGTCCTACTGATTTATTGCCATCAGCAACATGTTTGGACCAGATTTTTAAGGCCATTCCTTTTCAGAGCCTCCTATTCTTAAGGTGCCTGTTTGATTTATGCTTAAAACAAGTAAATTGTTTTCTGCAAAGTAAGACAGAAAAGCCAATTTGCTCTCATAAAAATGGACACTTTTCCTTTAAAAATCTGGCCAGAAATGTTGGTGGAATTACCAAGACAGTAAAAATGCTTAAGACAAAAAGGAAAAAAAAGCCAGTGCCGTATCTACCATCCAATGGTTTAGATAGAAGATGTCAGTGCCAAATAGAAGATGATAGTACTGATGGGTTACAAGGGCTCACGTATCAGAAATGGTTAAAATAAATTACACTTAAGGCATGAAATGCATCATTCCCACTATTTCATTATATTTGGAAATAGTACACAGTCAGACTCCAGGAGCAAAAGTCCCTTGGAGCTGCGTTGGTGGGTGCTTTGTGCATGGAGTGAATGCAAACACGGCCCTGTGCATCCACAACCTTGGAATGCAGACGTTTTCCCTGCAACGGTACTAATAACTGTCTGATAAGGAAAACCAAGCTACTGGATTAGGTACCCCCTGTATTCCCCTTTCAAAATTCTGTTTGATTCTTCCACAGTGAATTTTCTTACAGTAAAAGCAGGGGTTAAAGACAATGCTTGTTTGTGATGTTCTTGACAGAATTTCAAATGCAGCCAAATTCTCTCATCCTACTTGAGACAGACAAGAAGTTACTGGCTTCATGTTTCCTTACCGAATCCTATCAGCTCTTTTATGATTCACAATTTAGCATGTGATCATGGCATTATCTGTGATTAACCCGAATTAAAGTTTACCTTGTCTGCCTTTATTTAGATTTTCTTATTGGATGAAAGAAACATCCTTTGTGCAAAGGTGTATTCAAATCAATTGTTCGTATGTGTTAAGTCCAAAGAATCTGCTCTTTTTACTTGAAAAGTTCAATAGAAATTTATGTACTTACATATAAATAGAAATTTGTGTTTTGAAAATATAATAAATATTTCTAAATAGGTAGGGGTACAATCTGAGAATGAAAAGGATGCCAATCAATCATTTAAAGTACGTATCAATTTCAAGTAATATATATATATATATATATATGTATTTAAGATCTTGTGACATTTAAATTTTCCCAAATGACCTTAGAATGTCTACGTTGACAAGGACTTTAGAAATCAAGTTGTTCTCAAATTTATCACATCAGAAACACCTGCAGGGCTTGTTAAGACACAGATCATGGGCTCACCCCCAGGGTTTCTAGTCAGTAGAATTTCCATTTGCAATATTCCCAGGTGATGCTGATGGTGCTAGTCCAGAGACCACACTGTGAGGACCTCTGACCTCCGTCCCTCTGGTTGTACAGACTAGACATGTACACTTTCAATGTACTGCCCAGTGCTAAACAACCTGTGAGTGGATGAGGTAAGAAAAGAACCTGGTTCTTCTTGCTCCCAGTTTAATTGTTGGTTTTCCACATCAGTGCTTCTCAAATTCTGATGTCCATACAAATAACCTGGGGAACGTTTTGAAATGTAGACTGGGATTCAGTAAATCTAGGGAGAGATCAGGCTTCTACATTTTCTAACAAGCTCCCAGGTGCTGTCTGGTAGCTGGTCCACAGAAACATTTCAAATAGCAAGGTCCTGAACTGTGCTATACAATAATGTTGTTTTTTTATTTGTATTACTTACACTCCAAAAATGTAGGGAAAATATTCTTTTTTAAAAAATATAGTTTTAAAGAGTGGCTTTAGGTTCACAGCAAAATTGAGCAGAAAGTAAAAATATTTTCCATATACCCTCTGCACCCCCCCCCAACTTCCACAGCCTCCCCCACTATCAACATCCAGCACCAGGTGGTACATTTGTCACATTTGATGGACCTACATTGACACATTATTATCGCCTAGAGTCGATAGTTTACATTAGGGTTTCCTCTTGGTGTTGTATACTCTATGGGTTTGGACAAATGTATCATGACATGTATCCACCATTATAGTATCACACAGAATAGTTTCACTGTCCTAAAAAATCATCCGTGTTCTGCCTATTCATCCTTCTCTCCCTCTCCTCTGATCCCTGGGAACCACTGATCTTTTTACTGTCTACATAGTTTTGATTTTTCCCAGAATGCTGTATACTTAGAATTACAGAGTATGTGGCCCTTTCACATTCACTTCTCTCACTCAGTAATACCCATTTAAGACTCCTCCATGTCTTTTCATGGCCTGATAGCTCATTTCTTTTTAGCACTGAATAATATTCCATTGTTCCGTTGTCTGAATGTAACACAGTTTATTTTTCCGTTCACCTACTGATGGATATCTTGGTTGCTTAATAAAGCTACTGTAAACATCCATGGGCAGGTTTTCATGTGGATGTAAATTTTCACCTCCTTTGGGGAATTATCAAAGAACACAATTGCTGGACTGTATGGTAAGAGTATATTTAGTTTTGTGAGAACCTGCCAAACTGTTCCACAGTGGCTGTGCCTTTTTGCATTCCCACCAGCAGTGAGTGAGAGTTCCTGCTGCTCCACATCTTCACCAGCATTCAGCCTCGTAAGTGTTCTGGAGTCTGACCATTCTCACAGCTGTGAAGTGGTATCTCATTGCTGTTTTAATTCTTATTTTCCTAATGACTTACAATGTGGAGTATCTTTTTATATGTTCATCTGCTACCTGTTAATCTTCTTTGTGTGGTGTCTGTTCAGGTCTTTTGCCCATTTTTTAATCAGGTTGTTCATTTCTTATTGTTGAGTTTTGAGAGTTCTTTGTAGAATAGTTGTAAAAGTTCTTTAGGATGGCAGTTTTCTCTCAGATGTCTTTTGCAAATATTTTATTCCAGGCTGTGAGTAGTCTTCTTATTCTCTTGATAGAGTGTCTTTTTTTTTTTTTTTTTTTTTAAGGCAAAGGGCATTTCTAGCTTAAGTTTTATTATTTCATAAAAATTAAGCTTTACTAATTAGTATTGAATCTATGCCATGGGAATATATAAATTATTAAAAATACGTTTTAAACTACATTTTTATTACTTAAGAAGAGGGAGAATACGCTGAATATGCTGAGTACTTTGTGGCTGTTAAAACTATTTTAATAAAAAGTTGTTAAATAGTATAGGATGCTTGTATATAAAAATATTGTTCATTTAACAGCATTTATTGTCAAGCACTTTCCCTGTGCTAGAAAGTTGGGATACTAGAGTCGGAAGACCCAACCTCTTTCATCAAGTCTAGGTAAGTAACCTAATATACGAACATCTATTTTAAGTGAAATATACTTTAAAGTAATTGAATAAAACAGAATCAGTTGGATAGATTGCAAGCTTTAAGAGGACAAGGATTGTAAGTTGAATTAATAAACTTTGAAAGAGTAGTTAACTAGTATTTTTACTTTTAATCTTGCTCTTTATTTTAAAAAGTTGTATATATTTTTTAAAGAAGGGTTTTTTCTTCCTTGTACGTGTATTCACAATGTAGCTCAGTTGCAAACCTCTGCTCTTTTTGGCAGGTTTCTTCTCTTTAGGGAGTGATCTTTCTCTGACTCAGGCATTTCTGCCTTTCCCCTTCTCTTGTGTAAGACCTCTACCTAAATTTTCCAGCTATATTTCAGCTAAAAGATCCCTTCTTTCCTGTGTGGGTAATTCATTTCTCTCCAGTTTATTTTCTACTCTGCAGTTTCCCTGTCTTTCCTTGGAAGAAATCCCCCTTATAAAACTTTTTTAGCTCTCAACATATCTGAGCACAGTGATTTAGAGGTGTGTTGCAAATTTTTCTCATTTATGGCTTTTCAGATTAAGAATGAATACTTATAAATACCCAGAATTGCTTCAAATGAAAACTTAAGTGTGACTTTAACATATTATGTGCCAATTAACTGATTTTCACTTTCTTTTTAAAGTTTTGTGTCATGATGTATGGTTAAATAATAATCTTTGTTACTAAGTTAAGGATAATTCAGTAATTAACACAATTAAAATTATATTTATGGACTATCATGTCAATTCAGAAATCATCTGCTTTTAAAATGAAAATATAGCACACCGCCAGCACCTTGGGGCCCCACCCAGGGGCCCAGGGCATTGAGCCAGGGACTGGACCCCCCCACCCACCCACAACTAGGCACACTGCCAGTGCCTCTGGGCCCACCTAGGGAACTGGGGTATAGAGCTGGAGACTGGACCCCCCAAAAATCAGGCACACCACCAGCACTAAGGAGCATGCCAAAAACATCAACTCCATGTGGCTGGCCCACCACAGTAACCAGGGCTGCCGTGAAAGTGGCTAGATGTCACAACCACCGTGTAGATGGTCTGCCAGCCACTGGAGTGCATTGACACAAAGAGAGTCACCAGCAGAGACCAAAGAAAAGAAGAGGATGTCTCTCTTTCCATAAAGCCCATTCCAGAGTGACAGAAGAAGCATGTGTTCTATGGTAATATTGAGGGACCTGAACACACCTTTGAGCATTGGACAGATCATCTAGGCAACAAATCAATAGAGTAACCATTACTCTTTCAGAGGAAGAGAAGAAATCTAGGGTTATCAGTGGTAGGAGGAGGGAGGGAAAGGGGGATAGGGAGAGATTGGATAAGGGGCATAAGAATAAGTACAATTTGTAACAATATACATACTAGTAATATTGATTTAATCAACATATGTCAATATTGAATCCCACAAATATGTATAATCAATTATGATTCAATAAAAATAAAGTGAAAATATAAATATAGGAAAATAAGCTTTTAACACCATCAAGGAGAAGGAAAGAAATAATAAAGATAAGAGCATTAATTAATAAAATTGAAGACAGGAAAACAACAGAAAATCAGTGAAACAAAAAGCAGGTTCTCTGAAAAAGCAACAAAATTGGTAAATCTCTAGCAACACCGACAAAAATAAATTTGAAAAAGACAGAAAAGGCACAAATCACCAATATTGGGAATGAAGCAGTGGCTATCATTACAGATACTAAAGACATCAAAGGATAACAAACAAATTTATGCTCATTTGACAACTCAGAAGAAATGAACTTGAAAGTCCACAAGCTACCAAAACTCAACCAAAATAAAATAGACATACTTCATACACTAAATTGACAGTGCTGATAACACCAACATCAAGAGTGTGGATACCTGTACTGGCCAGCTGCCAAAAAATAAATAAATAAAAATAAATTGAACTAGTAATTTAAAAGCTTCTGAAAAAGAAAACGCTAAGTACAGATACTGTCACTGGAGAGTTCTACCAAACATTTAAATTCAAATAATTAAAGCAATTTTATACAATCTCTTCCAAAAAAATCAAAGAAAAAAGAAGACTGAGCTTTGATTTTATAAAAATAACACTACCCTGGTACAAAAATCAGAAAAAGAAAATACAGAAAAAGAAAACTAGGGGGTTAGGGAGAAATTGGTTAATGGAAACAAAGGATAATTATGTTTTGTAATGAGTATACTAATTATCCTGATTTGACAATCTCATTGATATTCAGTTCTGTACCCCACAAATATGTATAATTGATTATATTTTAATGGAAAAAAAAGAAAAACTATAGGCCAGTATCTCTCATAAACTAAGATGCAAAAATTCCTAGTAAAATATAAGCAAATAGAATCCAGCAATATATAAAAATAATTATATACCATAATCAAGTGGTATTTATTTCAGGTATGCAAAGCTGGTTCAATATTTGAAAATCAATCAATGTAATCTACCATATACCCAGGCTAAAAAATAAAAATTATATGATCATATCAATTGATGCAGAAAAAGTCTTTGATAAAATCCAACATTCAATCATAATAAAAAACAGTCAGCAAACTAGGAATAGACAAGAAACTTCTTTAACTTGATAAAAATGTATCTACAAAACACCCATAGCTAACATACATAATGGAGAATGACTCAAGACAAGGATACCCATTCTTACCACTCTTATTCAATGTAGTACTCAAAGTTTTAGCCACTTAAATAAGAAGAAAAAAGAAAAAATGCATACATATTGGAATGAAATAAATAAAACTAACCCTATTTGCAGATGATGTGACTGTATAGAAAATCTCAAGGAATCTACAAAAAATACTTCTAAAACTAAGTTCAGCAAAGTTGCAAGACACACAACACATAAAAAATCATCACATTTTTATATCCAGAGAAGGAACACGTGGAATCAAAAATTAAAATCACAGTGCCATTAACAGTCTTTCCAAAGAAGATGAAATACTTAGATTTAAATTTAACAAATTATACAAAACTTAATAAAATACACAAAACTTACAGCATCCGTATGTTGAAATTTATAAAATGCTTATAAAAGATGTCAAAGACTTAAAAAAAATGGAAAGACATACTGCATTCATGAACTGGAATCCCCCCAAATTAATCTATAAGTTTAACATAATTCCTATAAAATTCAAGCTAGGTTTTTAGACAGACAAGTAGGCAGACAAGACACACTTATCCTAATATTTAATGGAGAGGCATAGGTCCTAGAATAGCTAAAACAATCTTGAAGAAGGGATACAGTAGAAGGAATCACTCTACGCAATACGCAGGCCTGATGTGTAGATATATCGTAAACAAGACAAGCATGATATTAGCAGAAAAAGACAAAAGGATCCGTGAAACTTAGATAAAACCCAGAAATAGATCTGCACAAAAAAAGTGATATTTACCAAAGGTGCAAAAGTAATTCAATTTAAAAAGGGGAGCTTAGGGACCTTCCTCTTGCCATCTCTTAAGGGAGGACCGCTACTGGTGGCTGGTCATGGGGGCTGACCGCCACTTTGCCCTCGGCAGGAGAGGCTACCTCATTTACAGGCAACAGCTTTGAAGAATGGAGCAGGAAAAGAACTGTTCTGTAGCTGCAAAAGTGCATCTCTAAACAGGGAACACGGTGCCAGGGCTGCTGTGGATGCAGACAGGATCCCAGAGGCCGGGCCGCGCTGAAGGTGGCCAGCTGCCCTATTCAGGATTAGAGGTTTCAGGCCGGCATTAAAGAAGATTCCTGGGAGCGCCCAAGCCATGCCTCAGGACCGAGCGAGCAGCCCGAGGCAGCGGAGGCTGAGAATGGGGAAGGCGACAAACCAGAGGCAGAGAGTGAGCGCCCAACCTGGCACAGCCCTGTGAGTGACCCCTGGCCCGGCCCTGCTCGGGGGGGTTGACACCCACCCAGCTTCAGCCTGCATCACCGGGCCACTCACCGCCCCAGGGCTGCCTCCATTTTCCCAGGTGGCAGCAGCTACGGCCCGGCTTGTCTCCTCACTGAGCCTTCCCACTTGCTTGCCCTGGTGTGGGACTTCCCGGGGCCTGCGGGCTGGCCTCCCCTCCCATTCCCTCCATGGTTCTCTGGCGGGGCTGGTGGTGTGGGGCGTCCCCGGCCAGTGTTGGGAGGGCAAGGAAGTACGGGCGAGGCGGACTGTCACTCCACCACACCCTGGACTCTGGCCCCCAGTAAACTTCCTGTTACTGGGAGGCAGATACCATCTCTGCGGCCACCAGTTCAGAAAAACGCCTAACCAATTTCTGGTTGGGAATAGTGTGGTAGGAGAGTTCCCAAGTCCACATGAACCTGCCAGAGAGTTGACTGCAGGTGGGCGCTAGACTCGGTCCATGCCAGGGGTATACAAAGGTGAATAAGTCCCGAGAAAGATCTACACAGGGCTACAAAGGCACCCAGAGCGACCGGTCGTCTGTGCCTACCAGAAACCTGGTAGACTTCCTGGGCGAGGTGGTGCCGAGCAGGGTCTTGAAGGCCCAGCTGATAGACTAGGGTTGCAGAAGACACGTCCCAGCCCAGCCCAGTGGGCACAGAGTGGGGAGACGTGTGGCCAGGGAGGCGGAGACTCGACAAAAACCACACACCCTGTGGGGTCGCCACTGCATGATCCAACAGCCTGGTCCAGAGCACATGGAACAGGGAGAAGTCCTGCATGGGAAGTGAAAGCTCAACAGAGATCACACACCCTGTGGTACGTGATCCAGCAGCCCAGCAGAGTCCAAGCTGACCAGAAAGGTGGCTCCCCGGAGAGGCCCAAGACCCAAGGCAACCATACACACAAGGCAGTAGAGGCCAACTGAGCAGTCACAGAGGTAGCCATACCAAATTGGCAACGACAGCAACATCTTAGTTAGTCAATAGTCTCAAACCGGTGGACTGTGAAACCCCCTGCCACAATGAATAAACATCAAAAAAAAGATACCAGAAATACAAAAAGTCAAGAAAGTACACCACCAAAAGTTAATAAATCTCAAACTCTAGATCCTATAGAACAAGAAGCCCTTGAAATGACTGACAAGGAATTTCAAGTGATAATTCTAAGGAAATGAGATACAAGAAAACTCAGCTAGACATCATGATGAAATGAGGAAAAGTATACAGGATCTGAAAGAGGAAATGTACAAGGAAATCAATGTCCTGAAAAAAAATGTAGCAGAACGTGCTGAACTGAAGAAGTTATTCAGCAAAATAAAAAACACAACGGAGATTTTAACCAGCAGGCTTGTGGAAGTTGAAGAGAGAACCTCTGAACTTGAAGATGGGCTGTTTGAAATAACACAAGCAGACAAAAAGAAAGAAAAATAATCAAAGACATTGAAGAAAATCTGAGAGAGATATCAGACAACTTTAAGCGCTCAAATATCCGAGTCATGGGTATTCCAGAAGGGGAGGAAAATGGAGATTCCATTGAAATCATATTCAACAAAATAGTGGCAGAAAACTTCCCAGGTATAGGAAAAATCACAGATCTTCAGATCCAGGAAGCTCAACGATCTCCAAACATATTCAACCCAAAAACGCCTTCTCCAAGACATGTCATAGTCAAATTGGCAAAACTCAGAGACAAAGAGAGAATCTTAAAAGCTGCAAGAGAGAAGTGTCAAATCACCCAAAAGAGAACCCCAATCAGGCTAACATCAGACTTTTCATCACAAACCCTAAAAGCTAGAAAGGAATGGGATGATATTTTTAAAATACTAAAAGACAAAGATTACCAGCCAAGAATACTCTACCCTGCAAGGCTATCCTTCCGAAATGAAGGGCAAATAGTATATTTCTCAGACAAACAAAAACTGCGGGAGTTCACTACCACACGACCACCCTTACAAGAAATCCTGAAGGGAGTACTGGGTTTAGTTCCTGAAAAATAACTACCACTGCCATAAAAACCCAAGAAATATCAAAACCCACTAGTATAATAAAAATGGCATTCATGAAGAGAAAACAATCAAACAAAAATGCTATCTACAACCTAAGGAACCAACAAACACAGAAACCAAACAGGAAATCAGAAAGCAAGGAACAAAATACACCTAAGACAACCAAACAACCAATAAAATGCTAGGAATAAATCAACACCTTTCAATAACAACTCTTAATGTAAAAGGCTTAAATTCCCCAATCAAAAGACACAGACTGGCTGACTGGATCAAAAAGTAGGACCCAACTATATGCTGCCTACAAGAGACCCACCTCACCCATAAAGATTCGCACAGACTAAAAGTGAAAGGATGGAAAAAGATTTACCATGCAAACAGAAAAGAAAAACAAGCTGGAGTAGCTATTCTTATATCTGAAAAAATAGACTTTAAATTAAAAACCATAAAAAGAGACAATGAGGGACACTACATAATGATAAAAGGACTGGTCCATCAAGAAGACATAACAATCATAAATATGTACGCACCCAATGTTGGAGCAGCCAGATTTATAAAACAAACTCTATTAGACCTAAAGAAGGAAATAGACACTAATACCATAATAGCAGGGGACCTGAACACTCCACTGTCAATATTAGACAGATCATCTAGGCAAAGAATCAGTAGAGAAACACAAGATCTAAACAAGACTCTAGACCAATTGGAATTAGCAGATATCTACAGAACATTCCACCCAACAACCTCAGAATATTCATTCTTCTCATCAGCAAATGGATCATTCTCCAGGATAGATCACATATTAGGTCACAAATCAAGTCTCAATAAATTCAAAAAAATTGGAATTACCCCATGTATCTTCTCAGACCACAATGGATTAAAACTAGAAATTAATAACAAACGAAACTCTGGAAACTATAAAAACATATGGAAACTAAACAGCATTCTACTTAATGACATATGGGTCCAAGAAGAAATCAAGCAGGAAATCAAAAAATTTATTGAAACTAATGAAAACAATGATACATCATACCAAAACCTGTGGGATACCACAAAAGCAGTATAAGGGGGAAATTTATTGCATTAAATGCTCACCTCAGAAGAATGGAAAGATGGCAAGTGAACAACCTAACACTTCACCTTTAAGAACTAGAAAAACAAGAACAATCCAAACCTAAAGTTAGCAGACGGAAAGAAATCATTAAGATCAGAGCAGAGCTGAATGAAATTGAAACCCAAAAAACAATTCAAAAGATCAATGAATCAAAAAGTTGGTTTTTTGAAAAGATAAATAAAATTGACAAACCATTAGGATGGCTAACAAAAAAAAGAAGAGAGAAGACTCAAATAACCAAAATTAGAAATGAAAAAGGCGATATTACAACTGATTCATCTGAAATACAAGGAATCATTCGAGACTACTATAAACAACTATACGCCAACAAATTTGAAAATCTGGAGGAAATGGATAAATTTCTGGACACACACAAGCTCCCAAAACTGAACCGTGAAGACGTAGAAAATTTGAACAGACCAATAACAATAAAGGAGATTGAAGCTGTTATCAGAAGGCTCCCAACAAAGAAAAGCCCAGGACCAGATGGATTCACAGCAGAATTTTACCAAACATTCAAAGAGGAATCGACACCGATTCTTTACAAACTATTCCAAAAGATTGAAACGGACGCAAATCTCCCAAACTCATTCTATGAAGCAAACATCATCCTGATACCAAAACCAGGTAAAGATATAACCAAAAAAGAAAACTACAGGCCGATATCCTTGATAAATATAGATGCAAAAATCCTCACTAAAATACTAGCAAACAGAATACAGCAACACATACGCAAAATTATTCACCACGATCAAGTGGCATTCATCCCAGGGATGCAAGGTTGGTTCAACATACGCAAATCAATAAATGTGATACACCATATTAATAAACTCAAACACAAGGACCATATGATCATCTCTATAGATGCTGAAAAAGCATTTGATAAAGTTCAGCATTCATTCATGACAAAGACCCTCTATAAGTTAGGTATAGAGGGAAAGTATCTCAACATAATTAAAGGCATATATGCCAAACCCACTGCCAATATCATCCTGAATGGGGAAAAGCTGAAAGCTTTTCCTTTAAGAACAGGAACTAGACAAGGATGCCCACTCTCACCACTCCTATTCAACATAGTGTTGGAAGTACTAGCCAGAGCAATCAGAGAAGAGAAGGAAATAAAGGGCATCCAGATTGGAAAAGATGAAGTCAAACTGTCCCTGTTTGCAGATGACATGATCCTATATATCGAACAGCCTAAAACCTCTACAAAAAAACTGTTGGAATTGATAAATGATTTCAGCACAGTAGCAGGATACAAAATCAACACACAAAAATCAGTAGCATTTCTTTTCTCCAATAGTGAACAGGCAGAATGAGAAATCAAGAAAGCCAGCCCATTTACAATAGCCACCAAAAAAAATAAAATACTTAGGAATTGAGTTAACCAAGGAGGTGAAAAATCTCTATAATGAGAACTACAAACCACTGCTGAGAGAAATTAGAGAGGATACAAGAAGATGGAAAGATATCCCATGCTCTTGGATTGGAAGAATCAACATAGTGAAAGTGTCCATACTACCCAAAGTGATATACAAATTCAATGCAATCCCCATCAAAATTCCAAAGACATTTTTCTCAGAAATGGAAAGAACTATCCAGACATTTATATGGAATCACAAAAGACCACGCATAGCCAAAGCAATGCTGAGCAAAAAAAATAAAGCTGGAGGCATTACACTACCTGACTTTAAGCTATACTACAAAGCTATAATAACCAAAACAGTATGGTACTGCATAAAAACAGACACACTGATCAATGGAATAGAATAGAGAATCCAGAAATCAACCCACACACTTACTGCCATCTGATCTTTGACAAAGGCACCAAGCCTTATTCACTGGGGAAGGGACTGCCTCTTCAGCAAATGGTGCTGGGATAACTGGATATCCATATGCAGGAGAATGAAAGTAGATCCATACCTCTAACCATATACTAAAATCAACTCAAAATGGATTAAGGATTTAAATATACACCCTGAAACAATAAAACTTCTTAAAGAAAACATAGGAGAAACACTTCAGGAAATAGGACTGGGCACAGACTTCATGAATACGACCCCAAAAGCATGGGCAACCAAAGGAAAAATAAACAAATGGGATTATATCAAACTAAAAAGCTTCTGCACAGCAAAAGAAACAATTAACACAGTTAGAAGACAACCAACAGAATGGGAGAAAATATTTGCAAAATATACATCTGACAAAGGATTAATATCCAGAATATATAAGGAACTCAAACAACTTTACAAGAAGAAAACAAGCAACCCAATTAAAAAATGGGCAAAAGAGCTAAGTAGGCATTTCTCTAAGAAAGATATACAAATGGCTAACAGACATATGAAAAAATGCTCAACATCACTCAGCATCCGGGAAATGCAAATCAAAACCACACTGAGATACCATCTAACCCCAGTTAGGATGGCTAAAATCCAAAAGACTCTGAACGATAAATGCTGGCGAGGCTGCGGAGAAAAAGGAACTCTCATACATTGTTGGTGGGACTGCAAAATGGTGCAGCCTCTATGGAAAATGGTATGGAAGTTCCTCAAACAATTGCAGATAGATCTACCATACGACCCAGCTATCCCACTGTTGGGAATATACCCAGAGGAATGGAAATCATCAAGTCGAAGGTATACCTGTTCCCCAATGTTCATCGCAGCACTCTTTACAATAGCCAAGAGTTGGAACCAGCCCAAATGTCCATCATCAGATGAGTGGATACGGAAAACGTGGTATATCTACACAATGGAATGCTACTCAACTATAAAAACAAATGAAATACTGCCATTTGCAACAACAATGATGGACCTTGAGAGAATTATATTAAGTGAAACAAGCCAGGCACAGAAAGAGAAATACCACATGTTCTCACTTTTTGGAGGGAGCTAAAAATTAATATATAATTTCACACACACACACACAAAAAAAAAAAAAAAAAAAAACGGGGGGGGGGAGAAGATATAACAACCACAATTACTTGAATTTGATATGACAAGCAAACAGAAAGGACATTGTTGGGGGGATGGGGGGAGGGAGGAGGGAGGGAGGTTTTGGTGATGGGAAGCAATAATCAGCCACAATGTATATCGACAAAATATAATTTAAAAAAATAAAAATAAAAAGGGGAGCTTATTCAATATATAGTGCTAGAGCACCATAAAAAAATTAATGTCAACCTAAATCTCATTCCTTATAGAAAATTAACTCAAAATGGATTACAGAACTCTAGTGTAAAACATAATACTGTAAAACTTTCAGGGAAAAAATAGGAGAAAATCTTTGAGGTCCAGGGACAGACAGAAGTTTTTAGACTTGACACCAAAATCACAATCCATTAAAGATAAAATTAATAAATTAGACCTCTTCATGGTTTTTAAATGTTTCTCAATGAAAGACCCTTTAAGAGGATGAAAAAACAAGCTACAGACTAGGAGAAAATATTTTCAAACCATCTGTCTGATGAAGGACTAGTATCTATAATATATAAAGAACATTCAAAATTCAACAGTACACAAATAATTCTTATAGAAAATGATACAAACAGGTATTTATCCAAAGAGTATATATATAGTTGAAAAGTCCATGAAATGATATCACCCATTACAGAAATGGAAATTATAACCACAATAAGATATCACTACTGTAGACCAAAATCAAGGTTGTTAAGGCAGAAATAATTTTATAAAGTTTAATTGAAAGCCAGGCTTGAGGATTGACCTAGGGAAACCCAAGCCAACAGGGTTGGAAAGTGTCCCAAAGTCTACCAGAAGCAAAGGCATTTTATAAGGAAGTTTCAAAAGGGTCAAGGAAAGTTCCAAGTATAGTTGTCCTTTTCTCATGGAATGTAATAATCACAATCATTGGTTACTGATTACAACATGGGAACCAAAAACGTCTACATGCAACCTGAAGCAGAAGCTTCATGCTTCAGCTATTCTTCACAATATCTAAATGGCTTATTGAGAACTAGCAGTTTATACATTAACAAATAAATCAGCAGTTCTAACCACATACATTGTTTATTTAAGAACAGGATGTCAACATCAAGTTCATGCAACTTAACCTGAGGCAGTGAGTTTTGGAAAACCTACTTCATTTTGATTATTTCCTTCATCACTACATATCTATCAGAATGACTAAAATAAAAAATAGCAACAACACCAAATGCTGGCAAAGATGCAGGGAAACTAAATCACTCATATGTTGCTGGTGGAAATGAAAAATGGTACCACCACTATGGAAAATAGTTTAGCATTTTCTTGTAGAACTAAACATGTAACCACCTTACAGTACAGTAATTACACACCTCGGAAGTCCCAGAAAAATGAAAACTTCTGTTCACAGAAAATCTCCTAACTTTATTCGTAATAGCCAAAATCTGGAAACAACTCACGTGTCCTTCAACAGGTGAATGGTTGAACAAACTGGTACATCCATGTCATAGACTACTACTCAGCAATAAAAAAGATACTCCTGACAACTTGGATGAATCTCTGGGGAATTATGCTGAGTGAAAAAAGCCAATCCTAAAACAAACTGTATAATTTGATTTATGTGACATTTTTAAAATGAAAAAAGTGTGGACATGAACACATTTCTGGTTGCCAGCATGCAGGGATGGGGGGAGATGGATGTGGCTATAAAAGGGCAACAGAGGAATCCTTGTGATAGTAGAACCATCCTTTTTTAAAAAAAATATGTATTTATTTATTTGAACTTCTTAATATATATTGTAGTTGACTTACATGTCCTGTCACCGATTCCTCTTTCCCCCTCCCTGTCTCCCCTTCCATCTACATCCTATCTGTTTACTTTTCTTAACAAGTTCAAGGGATTGTTGTCATTGTTGTCTTCTTCTCCCCTACCATTTATTTGTTTGTGTATTTATTTATTTTTTGCTCCTACAAATAAATGAGAACATGTGGTATTTCTCTTTCTGTGCCTGACTTGTTTCACTTAGTATAATCTTCTCTAAGTTCATCCGTGTAGCTACAAATGGTAATATTTCTTTCTTTTTCATAGCTCAGTAGTATTACATTGTATAGAGATACCATTTTCCTTATCTGATAGTGGAACTCTTCTGTATTTTGCCTATAGCAATGACAACATCCTGGTTGCCATACTGTAGTATAGTTTTGAGGATGTTACCATTGAGGGAAACTGGGTAAAAGTACATATGATCTCTCTGTATTATTTCTTAAAACTGCATGTGAACGTTCAGTTGTCTCAAAATAAAAGTTTAATTAAAAATCTACAGTTTGGAGTTCAGGTCAAAATGGTGGAGTAGTCAGTTCCTGGTGTCTCTCTCTCCCACAGAGGGAACAATTTGCAGCTATTGAGGAGCAGTGACGGAGGACCCGAGATCTGTGCTGGAGTGGACAGGAGCTGCCCACCATGGGACCCCAGTTCATGTTGCTCCCCATTCTGCAGAGAGACTTTAGAGCTTCTGGACCCACAAGCCCCGAGCCTTCCAAGCCAGAAAAGGCAGGTGGGGTGGGACTTCCGGCCCAGGCCAGTCCCCACCTTCAAGAGTGACTTAAGAGGCTCCGAGCCCCCACAAACCGAGCCAGCCGAGCCGGAGAAGGAAGGTAGGGTGGGGATTCTGGCAAAAGCCAGTCCCCACCTCCGGGAGTGACTTAAGAAGCTTGGAGCCCCCACACCCAGAGCCAGCCCATCTGGAGAAGGCAGGTGGGGTGGGACTTCCAGCCCAGGCTAGGTTCTGCTACCCAGAAGCAGCAGACCCTTTAGGATCCAAGCCAGACATCAGGGTGAAACGAGTGGACTGTGATACCCCTGGCCACAATGGCAAACAACAAAGGAGAGATACCAGATATATGAAAAAACAAGAAAGTATATCACCACCAAAGGAAAATAATAACTTTCAAGCACTAGATCCTACAAAACAGGAGGTCTTCGAAGTGACAGACAAGGAATTTAGAGAAACTATTCTAAGGAAACTAAATGAGATAAAAGAAAACTCAGTTAGACAACACAATGAAATGTGAAAAAATATACAGGATCTGAAAGAAGAAATGTACAAAGAAATCAATGCCTTGAAAAAGAATGTAGCTGAGCTTGTGGAGTTAAAGGATTCATTCAACAAAATAAAAAAACACAACAGAGAGTTTAACCACCAGACTTGAACAAGAAGAAGAGAGAATTTCAGACCCTGAAGACAGGTTGTTTGAATTATCACCTGCAGACCAGAAAAAAGAAAAAAAGAATCGAAAAAATTGAAGAAAATCTAAAAGAGATAAGTGACAATGTTAAGCACTCAAATATCCAAATCATGGGTATTCCAGAAGGGGAGGAAAAAGGAAATGGCATTGAAAACATATTCAATGAAATAATAGCAGAAAACTTCTCAGGTATAGGGAAAATCACAGATCTCCAGATTCAGGAAGACCCAAGATCACCAAACACATTCCACCCCAAAAGGTCCTCTCCAAGACTTGTGATACTCAAACTGACAAAACTCAAAGACAAAGAGAGAATCTTAAAAGCTGCAAGAGAGAAGTGGCAAGTCACCTATAAGGGAGCCCCAATCAGAATTACTTCAGACTTTTCATCAGAAACTCTAAAAGCCAGAAAAGAATGGGATAATATATTCAAAACACTAAAGGACAAAACTTCCCAGCCAAAAATACTTTACCCAGCAAGGCTACCCTCCCAAAATGAAGGACAATAGTATATTTCTCAGACAAACAAAACCTGCAGGAGTTCACTACCACAAGACCAGCCCAGCAAGAAATTCTCAAGGAAGTACTGGGTTTGATACCACAAAAACAACCATCACTGCCATGAATACACAAGAAAGAACAATATCTACCAGCAAAACAAAAATGCTAACAAAAGAGATAAAAAATAGTTTATCTATCACCCAAAGAAACTGATAAATACAGAAGACAAAAAAATAAAGCAGGCCACTATATAATGATAAAGGGGTTGATCTATCAAGAAGACATAACAATCATAAATATATACACACCCAATGTTGAAGCAGCCAGATTTATGAAGCAAACATTATTAGATCTAAAGAAAGAGATAAACACTGACACCGTAATAGCTGGGGACATCAACACCCCATTCCCATCATTGGACAGATCATGTAGGCAAAAAATCAACAGAGAAACAAAAGATCTAAACAATTCTTTAGACCAATTGGACCTGGCAGATATCTACACAACATTCCATCCAACAACCTCAGAATATTCATTCTTCTCATCAGCACACAGAACATTCTCCAGGATAGACTACATGTTAGGTCATAAAGCAAACCTTAACAAATTCAAAAAAAAAATGGAATTATTCCATGTATTTTTTTCTGATCACAATGGATTAAAATTAGAGATCAACAAAAAATGAAACTCTGAAAACTATACAAACACATGGAAATTAAACAACATTCTACTTAATAAAATATGGATCCAAGAAGAAATTAAACAGGAAATCAAAAAACTTCTTGAAACTAATGAAAATAATGACACATCATACCAAAACCTGTGGGATGCTGCAAAAGCAGTATTAAGTTGGAAATTTATTGCATTAAATGCTTATGTAAGAAGAATGGAAACATGGCAAATAAATAACCTAACATTTCACCTTAAAGATCTAGAAAAACAAGAACAATCCAAACTTAAAGTTAGTAGATGGAAAGAAATAATTACAGAGTAGAACTAAATGAAATAGAAACCCGAAAAACAATACAAAGAATCAAGGAAGCAAAAAGTTGGTTTTTTGAAAACATAAGTAAAATCGACAAACCTTTACCATGACTAACAAAAGGATAGAGAAGACCCAAATAACAAAAATTAGAAAAGAAAAAGGTGATATTACAACTGACACCTCAGAAATACAAGGAATCATTAGAGACTACTATAAACATAAACAACTATATGCCAACAAATTTGAAATCTGGAGGAAATGGATAAACCTCTGGATGCATACAGACGACCAAAACTGAGCCAAGAAGATACAGAAAATCTGAACAGACCAATAACAATCAAAGAGATTGAAGCTGTTATAAGAAGGCTCCCAACAAAGGAAAGCCCAGAACCGGATGGGTTCCCTGCAGAGTTCTACCAAACCTTCAAAGAGGAACCAATACCAATTCTCTACAAACTGTTCCAAAAGACTGAAACAGAAGCCATTCTCCCAAGCTCATTCTATGAGGCAAACATCACTGTGATACCCAAACCAAACAAAGATACATCAAAAATAGAAAACTACAGGCCAGTATCCTTAATGAATACAGATGCAAAAATCCTCAATAAAATACTCGCTAACAGAATACAGCAACACATACACAAAATTATACACCATCATCAAGTGGGATTCATCCCAGGGATGCAAGGTTGGTTCAAAATATGCAAATCAATAAATGTGATACACCACATTAATAAAAGCAAAGACAAAAACCACGTATTCATCTCTATTGATGCTGAAAAAGCATTTGACAAAATTCAACATCCTTTCATGATAAAGACTCTCTACAAGTTAGGCATAGATGGAAAGTATCTCAACATAATTAAAGCCATATATGATAAGCCCACTCACTGCCAGTATCATCCTGAATGGTGAAAAGATGAAAGCTTTTCCCTTAAAAACAGGAATTAGACAAGGATGCCCACTCTCATCACTCCTATTCAACATAGTGTTGGAAGTACTAGCCAGAGCAATCAGAGAAGAGAAGGAAATAAAGGGCATCCAGATTGGAATGGATGAAGTCAAACTGTCCCTTTTTGCAAATGATATGATCCTATATATCCAACAGCCTAAAGCTTTTATTAAAAAAAACTCCTAGAGTTGATAAATGATTTCAGTAAAGTTGCAGGATACAAAATCAACACACAAAAATCAGTAGCATTTCTATACTCCAACAGTGAACATGCAGATAAAGAAATCAAGAAAGCTAGCCCATTTATGATAGCCACCAAAAAAATAAAATACTTAGGAATAAAGCTGACCAAGGATGTGAAAAATCTCTCTGAAGAGAACTACAAACCACTGTTGAGAGAAATTAAAGAGGACACAAGAAGATGGAAAGATATCCCTTGCTCTTGGATTGGAAGAATCAACATTGTGAAAATGTCCATATTACCCAAAGTGATCTACAGATTCAATGCAATCCCTGTCAAAATTCCAATGACATTTTTCTCTGAGATGGAAAAAGCTATCTAGACTTTTTCCATTTATATGGAACAAGAAAAGACCACGCATAGCCAAAGCAATCCTGAGCAAAAGGAATAAAGCTGGAAGCATAACACTACCTGACTTTAAACTGTATTACAAAGCTATAATAACCAAAACAGCATGGTACTGGCATAAATATAGACACACAGATCAATGGAATAGAGAACGCAGAAATCAATCCATACACCTACAGCCATCTGATCTTTGACAAAGGCAACTAATCTACATACTGGGGAAGAGACTGCCTTTTCAACAAGTGGTGCTGGGAAAATTGGATATTCATATGTAGGAGAATGAAACTAGACCCGTACCTTTCATCATATACCAGAATCAACTCTAAATGGACTAAAGAATTAAATATACATCCTGAAACAATAAACCTCCTGAAAGAAAACATAGGGGAAACACTCCAGGAAGTAGGAGTGGGTACAGAATTCATGAATAGGACCCCAAAAGCACAGGCAACTAAAGGTAAAAAATAAACAAATGGGATTATATCAAACTAAAAAGCCTCTGCGCAGCCAAAGAAACAATCAACAGAGTAAAAAAACAACCAACAGAGTGGGAGAAAATATTTGCAAAATATACATCTGACAAAGTATTAATATCCAGAATATACAAGGAACTCAAACAACTTTACAGAATAAAAAACCAAATAACCCAATTAAAAACTTAGCAAAGGAGCTGAATAGGCATTTCTCAAAGGAAGATATATGAGTGGCCAACAGGCACATGAAAAAATGCTCAACCTCACTCAGCCTCCTGGAAATTCAAATCAAGACCACTTTGAGATACCATCTCACTCCAGTTAGGACGGCTAACATCCAAAAGACTGAGAAGGATAAGTGCTGGAGAGGTTGCAGAGAAAAAGAGACTCTCATTCACTGTTGGGGCTGCAAAATGGTGCAGCCTTTACGGAAAATGGTATGGAGGTTCCTCGAACTATTACAGGTAGATCTACCACATG
Organism: Cynocephalus volans; assembly: GCF_027409185.1. Classification (NCBI taxonomy): domain Eukaryota; kingdom Metazoa; phylum Chordata; class Mammalia; order Dermoptera; family Cynocephalidae; genus Cynocephalus; species Cynocephalus volans. The sequence continues at coordinate 107,492,213 of NC_084461.1, forward strand.
ACCCAGAGATTCCATCGCTGGGAATATACCCAGAGGAATGGAAATCATCATGCCTAAGGGATACCTGTACTCCCATGTTTATTGCAGCTCTATATACAATAGCCAAGAGCTGGAACCAGCCCAAATGTCCATCATCTGATGAGTGGATAAGGAAACTGTGGTATATCTACACAATGAAATACTACTCTGCTATAAAAAAAGAATGAAATACTCCCATTCGCAACAACATGGATGGACTAGAGAAAATCATATTAAGTTAAATAAGTCAGGCACAGAAAGAGAAATACCACTTGTTCTCACTTATTTATGGGAGCTAAAAATTAATAAATAAGCACACAAACAAATAAAGGGTGGGTGGCAGAAGAAGACAGAATAACCACAAAAATTCCTTGAACTATTTAAGTCAAGTGAACAGATACATTTGGCGGGGGGAGTGGAGGGGGTGGAGAGGAACAGGTAAAGGGGCATGAAAATCAAGTACAATGTATTTTGAGAAGTAAAATAAAAAATAATAATAAATCAGCAGTTCTAATATTTTCCTATTTTTTAATTAATTGATAAGACTATCAATACTAAAAGAAGACAAAGAAGTCAAATCACATATAACTCTATGGAGAGGCAATGGAGAATTATTAACCTATTTTATAGAATACTGACTAATACTTATAATATTTATGATTTGTTTTGTAAACGCAAAGCCATGTGTGGAATATTGCAAGACAAACAGAATATGGCCTTGCCTCCTCAGATCTTATATGCAACAAGATTGTGTTTGAGAAACCAAAAACATACTGGATGTAAATACAGTATCAGTTTCTCCAAACAGAATGTTAATAAAGTGGCATTCCTATCTTAATGTCATCCAAATTATGGCTTTATGCAGTGTTTCTTCTGTCATCACTGCTCAGACTCATTAATGAGCTTAATTCTCTGACCATGGCATATCAACGTTAACATAGTTTATGTGAATCATTTGTTAATGGATTAATTCTTTAATGCACAGTGAAAATATCATTTTTGTAAAAAGAAAATGATTTTAAAAGTACAGTCTAGAAATTGAAACCCGGGATGAGCTACCGAGGTCACAGGACCTTCTTATTCTTTCGATCATTGTGTATGAACTTTGATACCATAGATGACATGCCATTTGTATATTCTTGTATCCAGTAATTCATTTATTTTTGTATATATTTATTAAACTAATATTTACTGAGGTTATACTATGTACATAAAATTATGGTAGACACTAGGTGCAGTAGAAAGGCAAAAAAGTCTCTGCCTTCAAGTAGGCTTCAAAGTAGCACACATCCAGAAACATCAGTAATATAACATTGAAAGTCTTAAATGCCTTAACACACAGTCCCTATAAGCAAAGAGCAGTCAGCCTTTAGAGGAAGTGAATCATTCTGACCCAGAAAAACTGGGGAAGATTTTATGGAGAGAATGGTGTCTGGTGAGATTTTTAAGGAGGCTAAGTCTAAACAGACCAAGATAGTGAAGGGTTAGGACAGCACAGGGGCAAAGGTCCTCTGGACTTGCAAGGGAAATCTGAGGTTATCTAGGCTGATAAAGAAATGTCCTTTATTCCATCCCTGATGCTGGTCAGTCAAGCTTGTTTGGACTCCCAGTGATAGGTCAGTGACTGCTTTGCAAAGAAGTTTCTTCAGCCATTCAGTAACTTTCTTATTGCTACCTACTTCCTTTTCCTATAAAATGAATTTTACAGAAATTAAAGAGCCACAAATATCTAAAGTGTCTAAATAAATATATTTTTTATTATTTTTATTGACAATGAAGATAGAATAAGAGGTAAAAGCTAACACAAAGGGTAGCAGTCAAACAGGAAATCATTCACAAGGATGAATTCTGTGGGGCTTAGGATTTAATGATGTAGCACTGACATACTAGGAAGTTTGGGATTTAGTAGTGGTGTCTAAAGGAAAAGAAAAACTAATACTCATCATCATAGGGCAGTGTCATAAGGAGTCAATCCTTTCAGAAGTCAATGTGAGGAATTGCCAGATGTGAATTTCTTTCCGTTTGTGGCTCTTTGTGCCTGGTGAAGCTCAGGCTGGTAAATAATTTAGGTGCATATGTTTATCTATCATTAATCCTCTGAAGAGCTTAGAAGGGCACTGGGATTTTTCCATTTGAATGTTAATTAATTTCGGACATCCTTTTGATGTTCATCTGTACACTTTGTGTGTGTGTATGTGTGTGTGTGTGTGTGTGTGTGTGTGTGGCTGGCGAATACAGGGATCTGAACCCTTGACCTTGGTATCCATCCATACACTTTCATATTAGACAGTTGACTCTAATGTCAGGCAAAATGTTTGCTCATAAATTTGAACTCTCTCCCTTTTCTCCCAGAATCTGGACACCCTGGTGTGTGTTTTTGTGTGTATGTGTGTTAGAGTGGGGAGGGCAGAAGGCATAAATAAAGGAAGTTTATGCCACTTATTAACTATTAAAAACTGATGTTAAATTCCCTTGAAGTGATAAGAACCATTTCCATTAACTTTCTAGTAAATCTTGGTAAAAAGTAGCTATATCAAATTTAATGGGTCTTACAATGTTTGGTTTGACTGTGAGTGTTGATAAAATTCCAAACATAATTGAATTATCAGTTTCTTCAAATAATTTTGAAACCTCAGTTTTTGATCTTGAAAATTTTTTAAACATTAACATAGTTGGCATTTATCATGCTTCATCTCCGATTTGACTAACAGATGACATAATAAAAACAACACGTATGTATGGTCTTGAGATATGAACACAAAGGACATTCATATCCTTTCCTGCTCCTCCTGTTCTTTAATTCCTTAGAAATATTGTGAATTTGTATAACAGACCTTTTTCCCTCAGCACATTTCAAAAAAAGTTTCAGATCAACAAAGAGTGTTTTTAATTTAGCCTGATGAGCTATATTTCAAATAGCCATGCAGATAGGCTTAAGAGGCATTTGCTTACACACACACACACACACACACACACACACACACACACACACACCCTATGTATTTGATCATCACAAAGCAAACTCTTTTAATCACAAGATTGCAGGATTGAACTTCTTGGGAGACATGCTGTCCAAGAACCCACAACTTCACAGGGAAATTTAATTACTACATAGCCCCATGGAGTTTATCCTCAACTCTGACGAGTGGATTTTATGTTAACCTTATAAACAAAATGTCTAAACTCTTTCTGCTCAGAATTTTTTTTCTTGAAAAATAGATGTACATTTCCCAAATAATCAGTCCCAAGATGAAGAATCCCCAGAGAAAACAACAGTTTATAAGCTGATTCAATAATGTTAAATAGCATATACTATGCAAAAATATCCAGTATAAGTTTTCTCCTTCATGTGAAGGTCTAGTTCACTCACCTGAATAAACTGGCCTCTGATATGCATTACACCATAAGTATGAGATCAGAATTTTCTTCCTTGGATAATACTTAATGTAGAAACACATGAAGTCTATGTTTCTTTGAATAGCTGTAGTTACAATTATTTTAAAGCATACATAGCTATTTTAGTATTATTGAGTGCAAAATTTTAAAGGCACTGGTTCCAAATTGTGAATTACTCACATTGGACAAATCACTCCACACCAACATGACTGACAATTGCTCTCAGGAACCAGATTGGTAACTTTTTAACCTGACACTTAGGTTTTTTCCTAAAATCTGCAATTGCCTTTACGTTCAAATAGGAATTTAAAGGTAGTTAAAAACAATAGTAAAGGCAACATAGGAAACTGAAGAATCCAAGGAAACTGATTGTTCTGGAAGTATCTTTATATTTTACAAGTGTTAACACATTGGAATTGTAGGTTTGTAGTTTTTGGCAAGCCTTTTTAGTTTGTACTGACAGAAATATTTGGCTTTGCAAAATGTGTTTTGGTCAGGTAGACTCATGACCCAGGCCATCCATCACTGGGGTAATGTCAGGACCGGGACAGTTTGGCAGGGCTAGGAGACGTGAATACCCCAGATATGCAGCAAAGAACAGTCCCTAAATGAGCAGCTAGGTATCTGGATGGTACCACATGGCCCAAGTGCCAATAGAAACTGCAGGCCCTGGTCTCCTTCCCCACCTCACCCCACCCTATATAGATATGAAAATTGCAGTGTGACTCAGCCCTTCCCTACTGCTGGGAAAAAGAGTATCCAGGATCACAATCACCTTGAAAAGTGGGAAGAGGTGCATTGCAGGTCTGGGCTGACCATCCTCACTCCCCCAGCTGGAATGACCATTCTTTCTTATTATATAGGACAGTGCAATGCAGTAAGTCTGGCCATGTGGCAGTTGTGAGCAGTGTCGAGGAGGTGGGACTATATGATGATATTCATGACATCTGTCATGAATGAGCATAAAGTTTCCTCTGTGGGTTGTACTCAGTTGGTATAAATGGCAAAGTACCCAAATTGTTCTTTGAGTCTGCCTACCAAAGCTCTCACATAGATTAAGACTCTGTCTACATATGCAGAAATCCTGTTGTTCCTGTTGCAGGCGGTAGCTAGTCCAGATGGAAGCATGTGGGAAGCCCAAACACAATTTGCTTTTATGTGATGCTGCGATGTTGCTACTGCTGCACGACAACAAATGGGGGATAAAAATGTACTCCTCATGTGAACTGCACCTTGAGCACCTAACCCCAAGTCCTCTGTCCCTACGCTGACTTCCACTGAAACCCTGTACAGCATGTACAAAGCATTCACGATCAGCCAAAATATCTGTGCTGTAACAAACAGTATCAACTGTTAAGATCAAATGTGACAATATCTATGACCTCTTCCCATTTTCTCAGACCTGCAAACTTTCCTTATGCTTAAAACTTACTCAACCTTTCATTTATATTCTGGTATTCTTATGGACAAGCTTCTGATGTAATTTTCCAGATCTTTTGGCTTGTGGTAAAATCCCTACACCAGGTGCATTGCCTGTTTCAAATTTGTTTTTGAACTGCCTAGTTTCTTATCCAATATTATGGCAGATTTGTATTTTCACAGTTTATAGATCTACTCTTCTTCCTGGTGATTTATGCACGACCTGGTACCTAGTGATTAAAGCACAAAAGAATAAAGATTGTTCATTATTCCTTTCGTCATTGAATCTTAGGCCCTCTTTGTGGGTTTAGGGGTTGGGAGTCAGAGCGGGGGGGGTGGGGCATCATTCCTATTAATAGATGAAAGATGAATTCAAGAAAAAGACTATTTAAAGATAAGCTCTTGCAGCACATACGTAAAGCAGGCACTCCAGTTCCCAGTTTTGGAGTGTCTGGGATGAGGAGGAATGCCGGAGCCCAGCTGCTTTTTATTTGCTTCACCATGAAAAACTCCCCCCTCCGAAGTGCCTGCCTTTTAGGTGTCACATGATTCTTGCAGCTAAACCAGCCCTTCACTAACTTGGCTCTTTTACATGCAAAATATTTTAAATCCGATACACATTAGTTTAGAGTACCCTAATTCCAGTCGTTCAAGTTACAATAAAAAAGACTTATTTTCTTTTATTGAAATAGAGAGGGGGCTTCCTGTAGGGCAAAAGGGGTCAAAATTTTTAATCTCAGTTCAATACCAAGTTCATCCCCTTTATTGTTCAGTGATTTTTCTTTCGGATTATCTTGTTTCCAGGGTAGTTTTGTTTCTTTTTTTTGTATCTTATTTCTAGGCAGTTTTACATGGAAGAAACAAAGAACTGAAGTGTTTTTTAAAATTATGCCGGAAAGAAAAAACAAATACCTATATAAAGCCAAAATCCAAATATCTTAAACTGATTTTTCCACCTAATTTCTCAATTCTTTGCTAAGAGTGTAAATATTTAAACTAAAATTCATTATATACATATTGTAATTAACTCTGTACTCTTGGGTAGCGGCACCAACTCTCTAGCTGATCATACTGAGATTAATGGAAGGAGGAATTTAAGGAAAACAAGATTCATTAGTGACTACCCTTGGACAGCCTCTTGATCTCCCTCCCTATGCCCAGATAGGCTGAGTCCCCTGCATCCTGGGTAGGCTCTTCTAGGAGCAGGCTCTATGCAAATCACAAATGTGTGATCTATTTTGACAGGAAATGTGGAAGAATGTGTATTTGTAGAGGCATATTTGAAATGTCTGTCCTGGAGTTATTCCCAAGTTCCCAGCCCTGGAGCTACCCTTTTCTTTAATATCCAAATAAACTGGATCAATACCCCAGTCCCAGTGTCCTTCCCATATTTTCACAGATTTCCCAGAGGGATTTGTTTTCCAGCTTGTCTCTTCCTCTGAATTCCTGTGCCCATGCAGCCTGGCCCCAACCACGCTCCCTACTGGACAGCACTGAAGGCTATGTCATTGCACAACGCTAGGAGGCACCACTAGCTTTGTAGATTATGTGAATGACATCTTCTGGAGCACATCAAGTAGCAAATAATGTCCCTGGAGCTGAGCTTCACAGCAGCTGCCAAAAACAACACAAAAAAAACCAAACCAAAACCAAAACAAAACCCTCTTTTTTTTTTTTTTTTTTCACTTGCCAAAGTACTATTAACTCAAAGCTGATAGGTGTGATAGAAGTCTACAGAAGGCATTGTGGCCAGTAGGAAGTAATTACATCATGGGTGGAATGCTCTTAGGCCAGGCGGGGGAAGTGCTCAGCTTTAGTAGTCAAACATTCCCAAACAATCTGGGTATTTCCTTTTAAAAAAAATTTTTTTTCAAAAGGAATTCCATCTTCTTCCTAAACCTTTTTGCCTCAAAATGCTAAAATGACATATATTTTTATTGCCTTTACAGATGGTTTGAGGAGAAAGGAGGGAAGGATGAGATGAGATCATATAGATGATTTAGGACTATGGCAAAGCCCAGGCTGAAAACCTAATATCCCTAGATTCATTCCTATTTGCCATTTCATATTATATATTTAGCCTTTCCCAGACTGAGAGTGAGGGAAAAATACACCTTTCAGACAGTTATATACAAACAAGTTTCTCTTATCTATCCAATGTCAGCCAATTGTTTATTGATTTGAAAATCTCCCTCCTACCCTAGGTCTTTCTTATGTTGCCAATTAGCTTGTTCCTAATGTCCTGTCACCAACATTAAGATCCCTGATTAGGGATTTATAACTGCAATCTAATTTTTATTGTATGCTTTAAATGTGAAGTTTCCCCCTACTGTGTAATTCTTCTCTCTTGAACATGATTGATAAATATATATTTAATTGAGTGAAAAGTAAATAAAATTTCCTTTTATAACTGATTTATGGGTGCTTAATGCAATCCAAATCAAAGTCTTCAATTACTCTTCACTCCTTCATATAGCTACTAAATTGAATATAAAATTAGGTAATGCTGTACCTATATATATTTTTGTGTTGTACTAAAGCTAAGTAAATTTAACAAAGAATATCACCTACAGAAAAATTAGAAAGCACCGTGTTTAGATAGAACCATGTCCAAAATAGTTAAGGAGCCAGGAAAATCTACTCCTGGTAATAGGATATCAGTCAGCTATTTCAGACTACCTCATTAAAAAAGGACACAAATAGAACTAAAGAAATTGGCCAGAGAACTAATTATCAATTGAATTTAGAGAAATATTTACAGAATTTTATTTATTGCAGTTTGTGAAATGAATTTTTACTTACATTCAAGAAATATAGAGAAATAGACAACCGTCTTCATTGGAACCTTAGATTAATTTATCTTCCCTATTATCTTAATCAAAAATTACATCACATACCAGGGTTTCAGTAGCTACTTGGTATATTTGATTGAAATACTACAGAGAATCTATACTGTTTAAAGAGAAAACAATCATAATATGAAACAGGGAATTCGAAGGTATCAGAAAAGATGGGACTGAGTTAAAAAGACAATAGACAAAAGTAATAATTAAATCAGTTGTAACAAAACTGTTTTCTTTATCCCAATTTGACCCAACATGTGTCTCTTTTGAGCTCCCCAGTTGAACAGTGCATGATACGAATTTAAGTGAGGTTCCGTAGAAGCTGTTAGCACACTAGTCACCTGTGTGCCCTGTAACAGACAAAGGCAGGTTAACCACCGAGGAGGTAAGATAAAAGTATGAGAAAAGTCATCTCTAAACCTGCATATTTCAAACAACAAGATCTTTCACTACCTCTCTCATGGAGCCTCAAGAGGCTGCCTCATGTTGGAGAATGTTCCCTGGCAGACCTCTCTTCCCCTGCTGTGGGGATGAGGAGTCCTGACTGCTGAGCTATAGTTGCAGCTCTGTTAGACTATCCCATAAAGTTTCCTGTCAAAATGGCAGACAGCCAGGCCTAAGTCAGTGTGGCGGGAAGCTGCCTCTAATTTGCTTTGAGGGGTTTCTAAAAGCAACCCAGTCACCAAATACCTCCCATAAGAAAGTGTCTGAAAGTCCCACCATAATATTCATTCCTTTTGTACAGAGGAGATCCTAACCAGACTCAGGAGGAGCCTCTTAACTGCACAACCAAGAGATGTGACCACTAATGACTTTAACTTCTGTAGGTTTATCAGCCTGGTTCCACATCCAGTTAGGATCCAGAGGGAGTGGAACATAAAACAAGCATATTTTGGTGGCAAGTGTTGGTTGCAGACAGAAACGTCTGAGATGTGGTACACAACCCAGATCTAAGAATAAAGAGAGTAAAGTGGGGTCCTGGGAAGCCCAGCCCAGGGTGAGTATAATGGGTTTCTAGAGGCGAGGAAAGTTAGGACCTATTTTGAGAGATAGAGGGCTGCTGAAAAGTGAAGTGAGGTGGTTGATACCCAACATAAACTTTTCCTACCCCACAATTTTGCAGTCAAGTTCTGGCCTGGAGAAAGGAAGGGACCTTGCTTTGGTGGTGGCCATTTATGACTCATGTATGATTACCAAACAACATAAAACAGAAGGCACAGAAGTCTGGCTCACTCAGCCTTCAGGTTCTCTCATGAATTTCAGTGTCGAACAGGAATCTGCCATCAGGAGTTTATCTTCTTGTCAACAAAGAGGCAGGTGTGCTGTTTTAATTGGCCAGTATTTTTGGCCAAATAATCTGCCACAATTGGAGATTTTATTACAAAATCATCTCATGTTATTCTCTTACTTTCAATAGAGCAGAAAAAGCAATAAAACCGAAATGAAAAAGGGCCCTACTGCCTCTCTGGGGTCACAGGCAAGTCACCTGCTTATCCTGTACCCACCAGGTTATCTGGACAAACAAGGAGAGAGATCAAGTGCTATACATCAGTCAGCACATTTTATCTCACCGCTTGCAGGCATAAAAATGCCAGTGTAGAGAAAATTAAGCCAGGTGATAAACCACCACAAGATGGGATCGTTTTTTCAAGTTTTCTTGCCTGAAGAAGGTAAAAGAAAATATTAAAGGCAATTGGGTCAGGCTTCAGTAACCTCAAGGGTCATATACCACGCAAAAAATAAATTAAAAAGGTCTGGTGCAGTCTGCAGGTTTAATAATAATACTAAAGCAAAAAAGAAAGACCTAATCTGTTTTAAAACTCTGTAAGTATCCTTGGAAAATAATTCAAAGGAAAAGGTGAAATAAATGAATCCTGTCTACTGGGTGATTAAAGAGCAGCAATTGTATTGTCAGTCCTGCCAGGATTCAAACGCCCCCACAGAATTCAGAATTAGAGGTACTCGTAAGCCTCTAGATCTAGACAAATGGACAACAGACATCTGCCTGAAGGTGAAGAACTGTTTTACTAACTGTCTTGTGTGGTAATTGACAGCAGCTGACAATGAAAATGGCAGAGATGTAGGTTGAAAGGTCAGTCATCTGCCAAGACCTGTGAGCCTGGAGCATGATTTGAATGTTATACACGCAACTGTGCATGTGTGACTGTGGCTGTAGAACTCGGCGATCCTGGGGCAGATAATTTATGTCGATACCTATTCTCATGTCACACTTCAGATCATGCATCGCTGGCTGCTGCCTGTTTCATTAGACCCAGTGTACATAGGAAATGTGCAAGATGAATGTTTCCACTGGTCTTTTTCCTGATCATTAGTTCCTAGTTTGCAGTTAGGAAATTGCTGCAACAATAATACAAGTAATAATAATTTTTAAAAAGGCAAGAGTATAAGAGTATATTGAAGGTTGTTTGCTGTATCACTGGACTTAATAGCAAAAATAGAAGATTTAAAAAGCTAGAGACAGATTAAATGTCCATCAACACTTGAAATATTAGACAGTCACTAAATAAAACGAGGTTGATCTGCAAGTTTTCGCATGAAAGTATGTCCATAACATGCCTTAAATTGTTTAGAAACATAATTAAATTGGGAGCAAGATATATACTTTGACTCCATTTTTTGTTAAAAAATATTTTTTGATATATGTGAGGAAAAATTTCTGAAAAAAGTATGCTTAAGGATGAACTTGAGGAATAGGTTCGAAAAGAGTAAGGTTTGGATTCTTTCTTTTTACTGAACAGACTTCTTTGCTACTTATTTTTTAAAAAATAAGTGTATATCAGTTTATTAATTTTTAAAAACAGCCAATTTGTATTTAAAAAAGAGGGAAAGGTGAAATAGAAAAAACAGTATGGAAATATCTGAGGTGCATAGCTCAAAACTGCACTCTCATGTGCAGACCACTTACATTGTCAGAAGTAGTTAATTTTATTGCATTTAGTTTGTGTTCAATTCTAGTGGATAAGTTAAGATTGATATTTTCTCTTTAGAATTTGGGGGGGGGGGTTCTGCTAACACATTGAGAGAAAGGAAAAGAAAACGTCAAATCATTTCTACTTTTCTTCTTTTTGTTCCCCATTTCGGGAGGCCTTTATTCTCTTTTCCTTCCTCTTTTGGTTTCCTTTTATTACAGTTTTTATTTGCATTCAAACATTGTGTATTAATCATAAATCTTTTGATTATAAGAGACAGAAACCCAGCTCTAGCTTCTACTGAGAAGGGAAGCAGGGTGGAAATTTTGTGATCAAGTAAGAAATCCAAGGGCTTAAATTTTTCCATCAAGATTGTCTTTCTTTTTCCACCTCTGAATGCTACTTTTCTCTATGTTGGTTTCATTCTCAATCAGACTGTTCCCTCTGGGTAGCACAGACGGCAACCACAACTGCCCTGGACATAACATCAGCTTCTGAGCTAATAAACCTAAGAGAACAAGAGAGAATACCTCTTTTTTGATAGCTGCAACCAATCCCCCATCCCTGTGCAATCACTATGGCCAAGGGATGAGAGACTCTGACTGGCTAGTCTTGGTCATGTGCCCATTTCCATGGTGAGGGAGGAAGGTCAAGCATTCAACAAATCTAACGATGAGGGGCAAGGGGAGTTCCCAGAAGAAAAAGATAACAGCTGTTAGAAGAAAGGAGAAGGTTTGCTAAGTAAGCAAAAACAACAACATACACCAAACATGGGATTTCAAGTAAGTCACATTGCATATGAAGAGTAACAGAACCACCCTCATCTTCTTGGTCTTCCTAAATTTTTAAAGGTTTTCCTGCCTTATAAAAATTTCTCACTGGATTGAAAGATATGGTTGATTGTGTTTTTCTTTCTTGTGTATCCTGTTAGGAGCAAAAAGGCTCTTTCTTCCTCTGGTTTGCCCAATTGTTCCATCACCCACCTCTCGGTGATTTATCTCAAAAGGAAATTCTGGTAAAATGAAAAATTATGATTTTTAAAATACCTTATTTGATTATGGGGGAAGAAAATGCTTCAGATAGGGTTTTATAAACGTCTTGAGCTGACGAGTTATTGCATAAGAATAACTTATGTTCTTTTTCCTGAGCCAGCAGTCCTTTAAAAAGCAGGTGTTCCGGATACTAGAGATGACAAACAGCTTTATAACTAAGGCAAGGAAGAGCAGAGGACAGTGAATGCTTCTGCCAAGTGTTAAAGCCAAGAGGGAAATATTCCAAAATGGACTTTTCTGTAACCATCTCAAAACAGGGGAAGCCAGAGAATTAGTGAAACAGTAAGTACACTGCCTGGTGACTTCGAAGCCTGACATATTAGATAGTTTGCTAAAGGCATAAATTTACACAGATCTTTTAAAGGGAAAAGATTTTTCCTTCATCCAAGAATGAAGATGTGATAGTTTTTCTCTCTCTTCAGCTCATGTTAAGTATCATCAACATCTGTTGCATAGTCCACTTGGAGTGGGGCTATTGTCACAAAGTTTGTGCAATGCATACTGGATACTTAATCCACTGACTCTAAAGGCTTATTTTCTGATCATTTAGTTGATTTGGAGGGAGAGAGAGGGGGAGATTCAGTGTAGGTTTCGAAAACCATACATGCTGTCCTCCTGTTTGAAAAGCACAATACACCCAAGGGACAGTATAGTCTGTAGCCCCTCAGTCACTGAGCAGAAGAACAAAATAGTGTTTGGCTTTGTTTTGTTTTGTTTTTAATAGCCCCAGTTTCCTTCTTTGGGAATATCTACAGAGCACATCAGTAATTTTCTTCCGACACGTATTGATGAGTTTCTACCAAGCATCACTTTTTCCATTACTGTGTAACTGTCGTGTCCATCTGTTACCTTCTGTGTAAACCTGTAGCTGGTTAGCCGCCTGCTTTTCCCCCTTTGACAATCCTCCCATCCATTTTCCAGAATGGTTTGGGATGGATGTTTAGGGAGCAAGTATGACGTGCATGATTTTTCACAGTCCCTAAAATAAAGCTGCCCAATAGAAATACAATATGAGAGAAATATGTGATTTTAAGGCTTCTAGAGCTGCATTAATTACTTACACCTGTTATTTTAATAACAGGTCAAATTAATGTTGAATATTTTATTTAAGCCAATATATCCAATCATTATACCATTATTAATGAGATATTTCATAATCTTTTTCTGTATTAAGACTTTGAAATCCAGAATGTATATTACATTTATAGCATGTCTCTATTTGGACTAGCTACATTCCAAGTGTTCAATAACTACATGTAGCTAGTGGCTACTTTATTGAACAGTGCAGCCCTAGATGAATCCTGTAGGGTATATTAAAGTATTTGCTGTGAACTTATGGTGTTTTGTATAATACTAAATAGTCCTGAGTAGTTCAGGATGCTGTGAACATAGAACTGGTTTTCTCAAAAATCTTTGTTTTCTCACATCTGTACCAAGATTCCATGTTCTTTTCCCTTAGATAGTAGAACTACTAAAAGACATTTCCGAAGTCATGACAGATTTTTTAAAAAATGGAAAGTTAGAGGTGAAGAGAAGTGCTCCAATTTCCAGGTCATCATTCTTAAGTTAAATTCCATATTAGATAAAAAAATTTTTTAAAGCACCTACCTAATTATTTATGATTCTTAGTCTTTTTCATCACCTTCATAATTTTCTGCTACGTGAATTGCTCTTAAGTTTATTTTGTGTTCTAGTCTCAATTCTCCAAGGTTTTAAGACAGTCAATCTCCTTTCTTCCTTGGCTACACATTTTTAATGGCAATGCTTGATCTCACACCAGGAGGGTGCCCTAGGAGTTTCCACTTTCTAGACTCTCTTTCTAGGGAAGAGCAATATGCGGTAACATTGAAGACACAGATGCTTTGCAAGCACTTTGATATGTTAGCATTTCCACGTGTGTTTCCTGCATCTATGGTTAACGGTGTTGTTGGTTGTTTCGGGTTTTGCATGTGTGTGTGTGCCAGTTCAAGAGGTGGACTGCATATGACCCTCTTTAAATCACTTAGCTATTTGAGAACTACCCTGGACACTTTTTCAGCTTCGGAGAGGTTGGTAGATGGACGCTTAGCAAGGCAAGCTACTGCTTCTGCCTGCAACACTCCTCTTCTCACTGTTCACATTGTTGGCTGCTTCTCATTCTTCAAAACTCAGAGGCCTTCCCTGATCACCCAGTATTATATTAGATTCTCTCTTTTTCTGCCACAGCTGTTTCTTCCCTTCATAGCTCTTAGCAACACTGAAATATACTTGTTTATTTACTATCCACAAGGGCAGTCTGTTGTGTCTGTTCTGTTCACATTGATATATCCTAAATAATTAGTGTCCAGTGCATAGCAGGTGCTCAAAAATATTTGCTGAATAAGTGCATATAAAAGTAATTTGTATTTTTTCCTTTGAACTGTATTTTTTCATTTATATCACATTAATGGCAAACATATCAAAACTATATTAAATTCAGCCTTAGAGTTGAAAATGCTGATCATACTCCTCTCAATAAAGATGTTTCATTTTAAAAAATTCTTTATCTGTTCCTGAATTCCTCATCAAATCACCATTGGAGGTCTGGGTAGAATGTTAAAGGCTGCTTACAAACCAAAGTTAAGCATCGAATGACAGGCTCTAAATTTTAAAAAGTTTTAAATTGCCTGAAAACCAATGGGAATACTTAAACGTGAACTGAAAGGTTTTCCAAATAACATTTCACATGATTTAAGTGTGATAATAAAAGGAGGGTTGTTGACAACTATACACATACCAAGTGTATGTGTATAATTGAGTGGTTTGGGATGGTATGTAAAATAATACATTAGAATCCAAGATGTACTATTATTGTGGTATACGAAACAAAGAATTCTATTTCTATTTAATGTCTTGATACAAGTAAAGAAGTAGAGATATTCACAGACAGCTAGCCAGCACTCAGCTCCAGAGTCCATATTTCCAGTGGATTGACCCTTGTGCTACAGGTTTTATAGAGGTGATTTAGTTATATACTTTTAATTCTCTTGATGGCTTTAATTTTAAGTTCCTTCATAATATTATAGTTTGTTTAATTCTCATAACAATTTTTTGAATTACAGACTATTGACACCCATTTTGTAGTTGAGAAACTAAGGCTTGGTCACATTCAATAACTTTGAAGACAGTAAGAAGTAAAACTGGGGTTTGACCCAGGGAGTCTGACTCTTAGATGAGTGAGTTTAGCCTCTACACTATAGGGCTACCTTGGACTTTGAATTTAAAAGCACTTATTCCATCAGCAATTACATCTTTCTCTGTTCCATTAAACCCCTTTTAAAAATTTCCCTTCACTTACAAGGAAGATTTTTTAATCAGCCATCAGCTTTTTTCATCCAGTTCAATATGTATTTAGCATTTCTTTCTTTGTTTTCTTCTAAAGAGGACCACACATTCCCAGCCCAGGGAATTGGATACTGGAAACTATAAATTTGGGGAAGAAAGTAAAACTCACATGATAGTCAGGTCATATCTCAAAAGACTGAAAACCATACTTCATTTTCAGAACTACTCTTCCTTCCCCAAAACTGTTTGGAAATAGAATTTATTCTTGTTTGGAAGAGTGGGGATTATAATTACTTAAGCATTCCACTCACTGACAGCTTTCTGCTGCTGCCTAGAGGTAACCAATTCTAATATCTTTGCATGGCTTATCCAAGGGGGAAAAGTTTCTGTTCTATTAACCCACTAAAAGCTGCTTAAAGATAAAGCTAGAGACTAAAGTCAGTTATAGCTTTAATCCCAACAGGATCTAAATCCCCCCTTTTCCATTTCATAGCCATGTACATCATCCTTAAACCTATATATTATTTCCAAATGCATGTCCTTGGTCTCAAGGTGAAATAGGTGAGGGGAAAAAAGGTGAATTATTTGTAAAGTGGATAAGTGGATATATGTCATAGTAATATTTGAAGCACAGATTATATGCTATAGTAAAATTATCATCAAAATGAAGAAAGAAAACTTTGTAGTTGCCTACAGGACCAGAAGCAAATATACACTGTACTTACCATTGATAAGTAATCAATGGGATGCATTTTTATAGATTTCGTAGTCTGCAACTGTGGCAGATCCATGTGAGCATGGTGTTCGGAAGTTGACCTGCATTCCTCTTCAAATCATTTAACCACACTCAGCTGACCTGTGTTCCTTTTTAAAACTTAAACAAATTCATTTCAAATACCAAAACCTCCAGTTAGAGATATAATCTATACACACGTGTGAAATTTCTAGTGTCTAAATATGCTCTTGCCCTAAGAATACTCCGTGTTTACAGTAATATGAATTTTGCAAGTCTTCCCTAAATTTTCCAGTCTTAAGTGAACTTTCTCATTTTTTCCCCCTGCAAATGGAAATCCCCAGTCAGTGTCAGACTGCCCCAGATGATGTTTGCTTTTATGCACATTGGACTGTAATCAGGAAATTATTCTGGGAGAAAAAGTACAGGTGCTCCTCCCTGTCTTCTCCATCTCCCCTCCCTCTTATATGATCTTTAATATGTGAGGTGTTCCGTTTGTTGAAAGCACCCATCCTAGGACAGCATCTTAGAACATGTATTTTGTCCTTGTGAGGAAAATGAAGACAGACTAGTCAGGCTCCCTCACCTCATATCTGGCTGAGCATGACAGCCGGATGTAAATACGTTAACTGTGCATGTGCACCCAGGTGTTCCTTGACTATCTGACTCACACCCATGTGTTTCTTGGTTATCTGACTCTAGCATAAAAGACAATGGCTCTGATCCATTGAGAGCTGAGCTGGTGTCCAAATAAAGCATGTCGACCTTGCCAACAGCTCCTGGGATCTTTCCAATTACTTAGCTCAGGACCTGCATATGAGAGGTCTGTGACCCAGTCTGCACAATGGGTTTGAAGGGTCTGTGACCTAGCCCAACAGTCTTATTGGCCCAAATTGGAAAGTAATGTAGCCCAGCAGTCAAACTACTAACTTGGAAGCTTTGGAAAATAAAGGAATCCCATGATGTAGCATATGCTAGAGAATCTGGCTGAGTGTTTAACAACTAAGGTATTGTTATACACGCATCATGTTATGACAGCAAATACAGTGACCATTCGGCAAGCATAGAGCATTTTCATTTATCCCTAAATTGAATACTCTGATGTAGAAGTATTTATTTCACCAGTAGAAAAAACAAACCTAATAAAAAGTTGAAAAATAAGTCCGTACAATTTGAAGGGTTTTAAATATACCTCAGTTATTGTTGTGAAGTGTTATTTCCTTACAGACAAAAAATGTTAGCTATAAAAGTTTGCTTAGAAATAACCATTTTATGGTATGGAGGTTCCTTAAACAATTGCAAATAGATCTACCATACGACCCAGCCATCCCACTGTTGGGAATATACCCAGAGGAATGGAAATCATCAAGTCGAAGGTATACCTGTTCCCCAATGTTCATCGCAGCACTCTATACAATAGCCAAGAGTTGGAACCAGCCCAAATGCCCATCATCAGATGAGTGGATACGGAAAATGTGGTACATCTACACAATGGAATACTACTCAGCTATAAAAACGAATGAAATACTGCCATTTGCAACAACATGGATGGACCTCGAGAGAATTATATTAAGTGAAACAAGTCAGGCACAGAAAGAGAAATACCACATGTTCTCACTTATTGGAGGGAGCTAAAAATTAATATATAAATTCACACACACATACACACATACACACACAAACCGGGGGGGGGGGGGAAGAAGATATAACAACCACAATTATTTGAAGTTGATACAACAAACAAACAGAAAGGACATGGTTGGGGGGGGGAGGGAGAAGGGAGGGAGGTTTTGGTGATGGGGAGCATTAATCAGCTACAATGTATATCGACAAAATAAAATTTAAAAAATAAAAAAATAAAAAAAAATAAAGTCTGAAAGCCACAAAAAAATAAAATAAAAAAATAAAATAAATAAAAAAAAAAAAAAAAAAAAGAAATAACCATTTTATGGTTAAATAACAGATCGATGACATCAGTGTACATCAGTGGCCACAGTAGCTACGAATGGAGATGAGAAAAAGACACAGTAGAATCCAAAGAGGGAAAGGATGGTGTCAAAGACAAAAACCAGACGAGTGAGATTGATTTTATTCAGGTTATTGCAATAGGAAGAGCACCCTGGATTTGAATATCAGAGTGTTTCTGCAGGTGGATTTTGCCTTACACTTTTACAGGGAGGAATAGACAAGTTGCAGGTGGGACGATTTACAGCTGGGACTGTTTTGCAGTCAGGGAAGTCGAGGTCAGTTAGCTGAACAGGAAATGTTTATTATCTTTGCGTCTAGCAAATTTCAGAGGGACAAACAGTGTTAATCTCAGCTAATCATTCATGAGACAAAGAATGGGAAGGGGAGGGTCTGTGTCTGGTCTTAGCATGTTTAGGCATAAAGGGAAAAGTCTGTGTTTGGCCTTGTCATAGGTAAACAAGGAAGTCATCTGTGAATCTTATGGGAGTCCTGAGAAAGAATGTGCCGAGAGTTTTATCTAAATCACATGGGCAAGGGTAAATCTTTGTGGTGAGCCCTTTGCTGGAACACAAAAAGGTCGGGGAATTTCTCAACCATCACTGTTTTCAGGGAGCACAGGGCTCAAGTAGATTTCACCATTGTCAATGGCAGCCTGATTCAGATTGGAGGTGTCAGTGGACAGATAGGGAGATATGAAATTACCCAGGGGGAGTCATTCAAATAGACCTGAAGACAACGAGCCACCCTGGAAGGGAAAATGCCTTCCAGAAAAAGTATCCAGAAAAAAAGTGACCAGTTAAAGACAACGTGGGTGGAATCCCTGGAAAAAGAAACCAGTAAACAGGTAGCTACAGAAATACCACTTTTAAATTAAAACTGAAGGTTTACAGATGGAGCTTAATGAGAATGGTCAGAGTCTCTCAGGGCCAAGGCCGAGGTGAAGAGTGAGCCAAAGTCAACCTCAGTGCTAACCTGCAAAAACCTAGCTATTGGGTTAAAGTAGTTAAATCCAGTCTTGAAGCCTATGCATTGCCTGCCTGAAGAGAATTCAGGAACCCATAATTTCTCTCTGTATTCCAGCAACTTTAGGATTCACTGTGTTCTCTGCTGATAACTCATTATGGAGGATGAGCACAGGGGAGAAAGATCATAGCCCCCAAATCAGGTGATTTACTTAAAATTCCTTAGTCCCTTGTGGATAGTCTCTATTTTTGCCCCAGGCCACCTTATTACACATGCATGGCAAGACATTCATTGATCTGATTGTATTTTTGGACACGGTCTAATTGTTTCCATTTCAAAATACCAACAACAAAACTTCTAATGATCTGTACAAAGGGGTAAAGCACAGTAATAGAATGAATTAGAATCTCAGGATAATCTCAAAAAATCAGATTTACAATCCATAAAATTTTTTCTAAACAAAATCTTTTACTAAATCTGCTATATTATAAGCAGCTTAAGCTGCTGGATTTGAATTTTATCTCCTTCCCCAGTTGTAACTTTATTAGAGGTGCTAAGATGAAGCAAAAGGCTAAAACTTGGCTCAAGAAGAGAGAAAAGAAGAAATGCTGAAGGAAAAAAAATAACTATTTAAAATTGACCACAGAAAACAGGTCAAGTGAGGAATGTCAAATTCCTAGTCATATTCAGTTCAGGCACACACAGGGCAACAAAGATGAGCACTGGTCTAAAGAAATGAGGGAGGTGAGCACAGGGAAAAGAGGTGAAGAGAAAAGGTGAGGATCCATTCCTAAAACTTAGTGGAACACTGGGTAAGACTGTGTTTTTTTTTAATAATCATTCCTTTCTCTGTGAAACTCAGAAATGTTCAAAAACTGAGTTCCGAATCATTCTTTGTCAAAGTCATATTTCTTTACTCTTATTTCTGTGGTTATTCCAGAAATTAAAACTGCTACAGTGTTTATACTTCCATTCAGCATCAGTTTTCATACTTAAGATCTATGGCTTTTATGTAAAATACCCCAGGAATTTTCTCATGTTTTAGAATATCTACAGTGAAGTGTAATATGTTTGTACTTCCTTATATTATTATTCAGCAAATATTCCGGATGTATTGTAGGATTGGACTTCCTTGTCCTCTTGTGATTGGAGGGAGCCACACAATGAGTTGTAAGCAGAAGTGATCTGTGTAACTTCTGAGCTGAAGTATTTAATTCCCAGTGTTAAGACAATCCAGAGATTTCTTTCCCTCACTAGAGTGGCCAGCAATATTGCTGATAGTAGCTGCTCCATTAGGCTGGAGTCTTAAAGTGAGAAAACATGAAGATACAGCATACAACTGTCATATAGTGAAAGCAAGGAATACATTTTATTAATCTATGGAAATTTGGGGTTGTTGTTGTGTGATTGTTTGTTAACACAGCATAACCCTAACCTATCCTAACTGATACAATCACATTTGTACAAACTGTATGGTCTGATTCTTGATATAAATAACTTACAATTACTTATATTTGGTGGCAGACAAGCAAATGAAACAAACTTGGCTCCAGAATAAAAGAGTAGCCTTACTCAACCAAATTATAGTTCCCAACTAGAAATCAAAAAGAACCTCAAACAGGGCTCTTGTTAATGACCCAAACTCAGCAATGAGAATAGAAAATCTGAGCCTTCCTGCAGAGTTGGATGTTTTAGGTAAAATCTACACTTAATAGAAAAAACAAAGAATACTTTTCTGTTTGATTACTGACAGTGTTACGGTAGTTTTACCCAATTTTTGTAGCACAATAAAGATATATGACGGAAAGTGGGTAAAAGAATAGAGAAGCCAGATGTTTAATTGTAATAACTGAATGAACAATTACATGGCAGCTCTTTGGCAGATGATATACAGTGAAATGCACTTCTGTACTAATTATTTTCAGTAGCTAACTTGGAGTATAAAAATGTGCTCAGTGTCGAGGATCCAAATATGAGTAATATGAACTCCTTGTCATCATGATGGCATTTGACAATTCAATAGAAGGGGATAAGAAATGGACAAGAAGCAGAAATATGCTAAGTGCTCTAAAAGGAGTACACCATATGCTGTAGCAGGCATGGGTAGGGGTATTCTAAAAGGGGTAAATAGTTCAATGGCGTGGCTGCTAAGCCACTCCACTGGTACTAGCTATAGTTAGTACCTATAGAGGCAGCTGCTTGATTAGAACACTAAATATCAGAGGCTTTCAGTAAGCTACTGAAGGACTAGGCAGAAGTAGTTTATTAGCTTGGTTAAAAAAAAAAAGTCAACTTTATGTTGAGGAAGCTGGCATTCTTGCCATCCAATCTAAACTCTAGCAGCTCTGTTTCAACCCAACTACTTCACTACTTCCACGCTTGGTATATCAATTTGTGGTTTGGATTTGGCAAGAGTTTGTACAGGAGAAGCAAACCAACCAACAGTCCAAACAAAAGCAAACTCACAGCCTATATGAGGAAAGTGTATATAAGCACAGATTTAAATCACAGTGTAAAAATAATCACATGGAAACAATAGTAAACATGTAATCAAAAACATGTTAGAAACAAAAGAATTATAAAAACAGGAGAAAATATCTGGAAAATATCTCAAAGATTGCTCTTTCAATCTATGACATGCTATTCCTTTGGCTATGCAAAAATAGAAAACTTTTTTTCCCAGGACAACCCATTTTCTATACGTACAACACAATCAGTCCCCTTCCTGTTGAATCATTTATCCTGAGTTAACACCTGGCTCATTGTTAGAGCTAGTGGATGTTTAGGACAATTAGAAGGAGATACCCATTTATAATTCTTCAGTAAATGATTCCTTCAACAAATTAAAATCTAGTTTTCAAAATATAGGGTGTCAAAATATTTAAGAGAAAGAGAATAAAAGTATGTTCTCTATAGATCATGTCAAGGGTGTCACCAATTACATCCATATCTACTGGCTGGAAGCAAAATGTGCTTTTCTCAGAGTTTACACGAGGCAAAAAAAAAAAAAAAAAGTTTTATTTTAACCAGATGTGAACAAATTAAACCCAATGTTTTCAAGTATTTTTAGTGCTATATGATGTCATCTGATTTTATATTTTCTACGGAGGGACAGTGTGTATTTTTTAAATTGTGAAGCTGCTTTCCATGTATGTTCTTAAAGTCTTATACGTGGTAAATTACAATAAACAAATTACAACATCGTAGGACATGCTCTTGGCTGTTTACGTCCAAAGCCGAGAGAGAAGTTTAGTTTTTCAGTGGGAAATGGAATTAAAAGCACATGAAATGTCTTGTGCTGGCATTCAAGGTAGTCCTCATTTCGGTGACTATGGTACTAGGACACATAGATCCAAGGCGAGGATTGCTCCAGCCAAGCCCTCCTGGTTCTACAAGTGCCTCTTTCTGATCTGAAATGCCTACAGAGCAGCCTGTGGACTCCACAGGTAATGCCTGTAGCCCTGCCACCTACCCAAGGAACCCATTTTTAAACAACCAGGTCCTTCCTTTTTAATTGGTAATATATTTTCAGTGACGGGTTCACACATGGCACACATCCCCTTTGCCTCTACCCAGACTGCACTGGGTTTCCCAAAATCTTGCCGCCGCTAGTGTTCTCTGGAACTGTCAAAGGAAACGAGGATGCCCCTAAACTGGCCAGGACTTACTTCCTCACACTTTTCTCTGGGGCAGCTTCAGGCAAGGAGCCATATGCTGGAACTAGAGTGTGGTCACCGACGCCTTTGCTGAGTGAACTTCTCCGAGTCATCTCGCCTGGAAAAGAGATTTCTTAAAAACCATTTAAAGCTTTCCAAAGGGAAACAGCGAGACGGTCTTGAGCCAATGTTACCATAAATGCTTCCACTCTCCCTGATTTCACTTCGGAAATAAGAAAGGAAAGACACAGTCACCACTGCAGGAGTTGCTGACGCCTCATCCAGCAGCCACCCACCCGCCCACCAACAATTAGGAGACACTAAAAGTAAAGCTAATATTACTGTAGGGTCCATCGATACGTACATTACGTTGAATTACAAAGCCATTTTTCTGACCAAAATCTCCATCTACCACCCACCCTTGAGCACAGAACATTCCGGGCAAAGCCCCCTTGCCCTTCGCTCGTTGGCGAAGTCCTCCAGGGCGGGCGGTCCTCGGGGAGGGGCGGGTTGGGGGTTGAGGACTCCGTGCCAGCGCGAAATACTCTGCCAGAGGCTTCTCAGACACAACAGTTTCCTAGGACCGTGCCCACCTTCCGTCCCCCCCCCCTCCCGAGTCTCTTTCCCCGGTTTATGCTGGAATCCTGGAATGGTTTGGGGACCAATGAGGTGGCAGCAGCTGACGCATGGACCACGGTGAGGGGCGATTTCGTCTCCAGGGGGAGAGGCCGCGGAGCAGGGGTGTGGGGGAGGAGGAGAAAGTGGGAAGCGGGGGCAAAAAGTAGGCGGGGAGGACAGGAGAAACCCAGTTGGGGGAAAGCAAGGGCAGCAGTGGTACAAGAGCGAAAGGTAAAGAAGAAAGAGCAGGTTGTGGACAGGAGCGGCGGGCGGGGTATCCGGGGTGAGGAGCGGCGAGGGAGGGGCGTGGGCCGGGAGGGGCGCCGCGGGGAGGGTCGCTGTCAGGCCGAGCGGGGCTCCCCGGCCAGGGGGCGGGCGCTGGGGCGCAAGGCAGCCGCAGGGCGCGGCGGCTCCGGCAGCCCTCGGCAGCGGTGGCCGCGCCCCCGTCCCCAGCCGTGCGCTCCGAGGTCCCCCGCGCCGACTCCGGGCCGCAGCCGCCCCGGGGCTGCCCCCGCCCGCGCGCCCGTTGGGGGGCCCGGGGAGCGGCGCCCGCGGCCCGGCTGCATTGTGACGTAGCGGGGCCGCGGCAGCGCCTCTGCCGCCCTCTCGGAGCCGCTGTGGCTGCTCCTGCTCCCGCCGCCGTCCATCCGTCCGTCTGTCAGTCCTTCCGCGCCCCGGAGCTCCGGGTGAGTCCAGGTCCCGAGCGGACACCGTGGGGGAGGCGAGGGGCAGCGGCGCGGACGGCTAAGCCTTGCCAAGTTTGCACCGGGCGACCCCGGCGGCTGTCGCCCCTACTCCCCCCAAGCCCCGGGCCCCCTTTGTGCCGCGAGTCCCGGCGGCTCCGGGTAGCAGCGGAGCCTCTGCAGAAAGGGTTTGGGGGGAGGTCTCTATAGTAACGGCGGCGGCAGCGGCTGCCAAGCGGCTGCTTTACTTGGGGGAAGGGGAAACAGCCCCCGCCTCGGTTTCCAGGGGATTGTTCTTTTCATTTGCCCGCTTCGTGTGGTTATTATACTTGCTGCCACCTCGGATCGGATCGTAGACAGATGGGCAGCGCGGCGGCTCCTAAGAGCTGAGCTAAGGGGGCCAAGTGTTAGTAATAGCAACAGTACTAACAACGATAATGATACACGTACGAGAGGGACGCCTGGTGCTGTTGCCGCCTCCGGGGAGCCCCTCGCCCATCAGCTCCGCGGCTCCGGGACTGCCCCGTCCAGCCCTGGCTCGACCGCCTCCCTCCGGCGCTGTCCTGCGTCCCGGGCTTGTCCGCGGCAATTTCAGCGGGGAATGTTTCTCTCTTGGCCTTCTTTCGTGGTGAGGACTTTCATCTGCAGGTGGTAAGTGAGGTGAACCCAGTTTTGGATATTGTCAAATGCCACGTTTTGTTTATTTCATTTTTCCGAAAAGAAAAAAGGGAAAATTATGAGCCATTACTGGCAGCCATACAGTTTCCACAGGAAATACTAGCATTCTTTGAGGAACACGCTACTGCTTGCAGCGAAGAAAGTCTTTAGGAAACAAAAAGGCAACAGCATTGTTGCTCATTTTCAATGAACCGCTAGGAGGGGGGAAACGTGTTTTTTCCTGTGGGAACGTTGCTTTCCTTGGCAAAGTTAATTTAGGAAGCATTATTGTCAGTGCCCCTTTCTCACTTGCTGGAGGCCGGGCCCCACTCCTCTTGGCTATTACTGACAAGTGCCAATCAAAGAGCCCGAGGAAGGGAGAACCGCTGCAGGATTGTCTCGCCACACACCACGTGCCGTGGAGCCCGGCCAGGGTGCAGTTTGCAAAATGAAATAAAGGCTGTCTGGGGAGCTTTATGAGGATTACATGTGTGCAGAATATGTGAGTTCTCCAAGGTGTCACTCTAAACACGTAATTTTCAAGCTCCACTTTCGTTGCTGAATCTGCAGGAAGGCTAAAACCTCTCTCTCTTATTATGGAGCAGACATCCCAGTTGGGGATGGGTTGAAATCTGCACTTGTACATAGTGAAATTTTAAAAGGCAAACAACAAGGTGTAGGAAAGTAATAGGCTAATATATACGTACCTGTGAGAGAAAGTCTATTGGCTGTTTCTGAAGCATCTCAACATTATAATTACATCCAGCATGGTTAGAGTGTACAGCGATAGCTTTAAGGTGTGCTTAAAACTATTTGGAGATGTGACATTTTTATACCAATGAGAATTACCCATAACCCAATATGTATGAGTTCCCAGGTCTAGAATCAGAAAGTTAAAAAGATGGTGTTTCTCTTACAGATCTGTGGACAGCTCAGTTAAAAATAAAATATAAAAGATTTAAAAAGAAGGGATATCATTTTGATATAAATTTCATTTTCATCATAGCAGGCATGTCATGTAAGAAGGTTACACGATATAGTATATTTGAAAGGATGCTGCTTTCATTAACTTGACATTTACCATTTGCTGATGTCCAAAAGGAAGTGACTAAAGCAAATAAATTTCTCTGTCTACTATGTCACAGCTTTGGTAATTCTGGGCAGTTGTTCTGCTGCAGGTGTACAGTGGAAATGCAGAACAGAGGCCAAGAAACTTTGTGCGTGCTGTTGTTTTGGAAACATTTGTAGCAATTCTTTACTGCTTTTAGGAGAGAAAGCCACACAAACATCTACTACAAACAAATGATCTTTGATATTATCAGAGAAAGCCTAGAGCTATTTTTCTTGCCAGATTTAAGTCATTTCTTGTCAAAAGAGGAAATCTCCCAAGGAGCAGGTGCATCATTATAAAAAAAACACAAGGGAATTTCTCTTTTAAATGCAGAATCTAATTGAAGAGCAACAAGAGAATCAGTGAAACTCTTAGAATAGAAGCCTTGTTTTTGGCAGTCTGTCAGGTTACATACAGTTGCAATCCACATAGGAGAAATATGTGTCTTGGGAGAAAAATAATATCCTGGTGAAAATCAAATAGTTGCTTCTGTGAAACTTTTTCCTTTATATACTTGTTTCCTTTGCCCCCTTGATTGACATGCAGATTCACTTGCAGGAAGTAACTTACTGAAAATAAATCAATAAATTGGTTGATGATATAATATATACTATGCATGATTTTGCACTTTATATAGGTTAGATAACTAGATTTTACATTTTATGGTTTGCATCTTATCGGCTCTTTTTTAAGCTTTTATAATTAATAATCAAAATATGTGTTGAAATGATGATTATTAATTGATGTGATTGATGACTGGGCCCTGGAAAAATGCTTATTGAGGGCCGGCCTGTGGCTCACTTGCGAGAGCGTGGTGCTGACAACACCAAATCAAGGGTTAAGATCCCCTTAAAGGTGATCTTATTAAAAAAAATTTTTTTTAAATGCTTATCGATTGCTAAGCAGTTATTGGGTATTCACTTTGTACATATGTGTAACATAACAATGTAAAATGCACAGTGTCTTCACAAGGAACTTGTAATGGGGGATATGGAATACATGAAAAATTAAACGATGATACAAAACATGAAAGAACATTGTATAATTGAGTGCCCAAGACACTAAATAGTAACTGAAAATGAATTCTGAGGAGAAAGTGACCAAATCAGGTTACATGTTGATATCAGTTATCCATTGTTGCATAACAGATCCCCCCCAAATGTAGTTACTTAAAACAACTACTATAGATCATGGTTCTGCTGATCAGCAATTTGGGCTGGGTTCAGCTGGGTGATCCTTCTGCTATTCTTGGTTGGGTTCCTTCAGGTATCTTCAGTCAGCTGGTGGGATGATCTCAGATGGCCTCGCTCATGTCTGGCAGTCATGATTTGAGGCTGTTTGGTCAGGTTAACAGGTGACTGGGACATGTAACCCCCATTCTGCAGATTAGCCTGGACTTCTTTACATAGCAGTCTGTGTTCTAAGAACAATGAAAGAACAACCTCCAAAGCAAAAGTGACTTTTAAGCCTTTGCTTGTATCATATAAGCTATTCTCCCATCGACTATATCAAATCACAAGGTCACCCCAGATTCAAGGGGTATATAAAGACTCCACTTACAATGAGAGGGAGGTGCAAAAAATTGTAGCCATTTTTATTTTCAATCTACTACACATTTGAGGACACTTGTTTCTAGCAGATGTTTTCTGCTGAGGAATAGTGGAATTAAAGTTAGTAGAGAGAGTTGGAGCCTACTTTTGGAGAGCCCAGATTTTAAGGTAAAGAATTTCCCCTTGTGAATCATCTTGTATTCTTTATTCTATAAACCATGGATAGAAAAAGGAAGACACAATGATGATAACATTTCAGCTATATCCTTCTGACAGTGGTATTGGGATGGTTTGCAGACAGTAGGGTGAGGGCCGAGGCAGCAGAGCATGGTTAGGAGCTGAGGAATCTCTGACAAAGATGGAGACAGGAAAAATGGAAAGGAAGGGGTCAATCTGAGAAATCCCATATTTAAGATTAGGTGACTGATTATAAGGCGCTAGTGAAAGCACAGAGGCAAAATTATTCTGATATTTTAAAAAGATTAAGTCCCTGAAAGAATGATTGTACTGTTGTGAGAAATAGAGAAATCAATAAGTGATTTATTTGGGGGGAGGAGAAAAATTCAATTCCAGAAAGGTTAATTAAAAGAGGTAAATTGAAAGTGAAAATATAAGCTACAGAGTATGTTATGAATGTTAGCTATTGTTTGGTGTTTAAATTGGAGTGGAATCTTGTGTATAGTTTCTTTAGTTGTAAAGCAACAGAAAACAGACACAACATCAGGGATACCCTAAGATGTCAAAGGAAAATCAAAACCACCTCTCAGGGTAGAAATAGAACCGATCTGGGGAGTAGAACCAATTGTCTTAGTACATTTTGTGCTGCAATGACAGAATATCTAAGACTGGGTAATTTATAAAGTAATAGAAGTTTAGTTGGCTCACAGTTTTAGAGGCTGGAAAGTTCAAGACCGGGGGGCAATAACTGTGAGGACTTTCTTGCTGCCTTATCCCATGGCAGAAGGGCAAAAAGAGAGAGATAGCAAGAGAGTGAACTCACAGCCTCAAGCCCATTTATAATTGGCATTAATCCATTCATTAGGATGGAGCCTTCATGACCTAAACACCTCCTTCTAGGCCCCACTTTCCAACACTGTTCTTCCAACATTGGGGTTTCAGTTTCCCATGCATCTTTTGGGGACCCATTCAAACCATAGCACCAATGTTCTTTCTCCTAAGGCACACCTGAAGGTCAGTCCTTGGAGTGCTCTACTCTTGGACTCGGCATACCAGGCAAAAAAACACCTTTGGCTTAGTTTGAGTGTCACGCACACTCCTGAGCCAGAGGATTGATTGACAGTCGCACCAGTACAGCACAGGATGGGGAGTTGGTAGGTACTTCCCCGAAAGACATTGAAGCACTGCTATCAGAAGAAGGGAGACAGCGGGTGGCAGAACAAATGCTCACCACAGATGGACACTTAAAGATTTATTTGAGCCTATCCACAGGGAAGCAGACAGGGCAGGAGGTAACAATTTAGGCATATTTACATAGAGGTATAGGTGCATTAATAACAGTGAATAATGCTAGTGGTGAGGTTTTCTCATGGAAAGTAAAGAAAGAAAAGAGAGTATAGCACAATGCCTCACCCAGGCTCCTACATAAATGTTAATGGATATTTTATAAAAGGGGAGAGTTATTCTAAACGTGTTCTGTTCTGTCTTTTGCCTTAGGGCTCATTTGAGGTGCTGCTTCACCAGCTTCCTTTTATAGATGGCCAGACTAAAATTCAGGTGGTGTCCTTACCAGCAAGTGTGGCTGTTGAGTCAGACAGAAACACCTGGCCTCTCTAACTTTACACAATTAGTCTGAACCGCATACACAGCTGCTCGTTATGGAAGGAACTTGGATGGACCAGCTCAAACCCAAGCTTACACTTTTATGGTTTTTATTACACAAATCTAAGAACACTGAAGATACTCAATAAATGTTAATTGAATGAGTGGATGTGCCATTATCTGTTGTAGTAACATTTTCTAAAACAGTCTGGCCTGCCTTTTCATTATTCAAAATAGAGTTTGCTATAAAGTCCCTAAAGTGCCTTTTGTAGATTTAATACACTCTTGTCACAGTAACATAGGTTTTTTTAATCCACCACTCATAAAATTTTTTTTTCTTTTTTTGAAACTCAGTGGTCTTTACTCCTCGTATTTGTCAGGTCTCTTAGTTGCAAGTGACAGAAACCCAGTTCGTACTTGCTCAAGTAGGAAGGAGCATATACTGGCTCCTGCAAATGAAAAGTTCAGAAAGGGTCCAGTTCTAATTTCCTCTCTTCTTCATGATGGCAAAATTGTCATCTGCAGCTTTAGGCTTAACCCCTGCAGGAAAAGAGAAGAAATCAGGATTAACTCTAATTAGACTACTTTAACCACATGTGCATGCCTGAACCAGTTTTTATGGCCAGAGATCTGGACCATGCCACTTGGTTTTGATTACGTTCCCAGTGCTGGAGCCTTTTGGAAGGGGAGGGCCTTATGTTTAAGGAGTGGGGTGGGAGGGAGGTTTGGGGTAGAGGAGGTGCATGGGAAGGAGGTCAGCAAAACCCTCCTAAGCAATATGACCTGAGAGCGGGGAAAGCGTGGTTTTTATAAAGAAAATATTGAAAAAGAAAAAGAGTGGATGCTGTGTAAGCAGAAACAGTAGATGTCTACTCTTCCATCTGTTTTCCCTGAAGGACATATCATCCTCTCACTACACCCCCGAGCCAGAAACCTGGCAATGATCTTCATCTGACCTTCCTTCCCCCTTTCCTCCTCCACCTAATCAGTCACCAAGGCCTCCTGCTCCACTTCTTAATCTTTCTTCTCTTCTTCCTTTAGTTTAGAACATCTATGTTTCACTCTTCACAAGCCACCTCTAAAAATGCTGCCATCAGTCTCTTTGCTTCCAATCCATCCTCCTCCTCATTGCCTGAGGAGTGTCTAAAGGTACAAATAGGTGCAATCAAATCATGTAACTCTCTGTTAAGAACCATTCCACACTTTGTCATAGCCCTGGAGAGAGGTCCACACTCCTGCCCATGAATTCCAAGATACCACGTGATGGGGGTTTGCCTCTTTCTATGGATGCAGGGGATGGGCAGAAGCAAATGTTTTCAGCAAAGCATCTTCTAGCTGCCACATTGTCCCCATGCTGGGTTGACCTGTGTAATTTTACCTGTGACCTGCGTAGTTCCCAAATGCTTCATTTTCTCTTTCATTTTCATAGTTTTGCACATGGTCTCTGTGGAATATTTTTTTCTCCTTTCTTGACCTATTGAACATCTACTTATCCTTCCAGACTCAACCCAAGTGTTGCTCTTTCAGGAAGCCTTTGCTGAACAGCCCCTCCTTCTCATCCCCTGCATCACAGACTACCCTGTGGTACAGCCTCGGATGTACAGGTCTGTCTCCTGCTCTGGACTGAATCTTGAGAGCTGGACTGTGCTTTCTCATCGGTATATATCCCTGTGCTTAGTACAGTGCCCTCACACCATATGTGCTTGATAATTATTAAATGAATGAATGAAAAATATGTGCTGAATCACTAATTTTTAGTTTTTTCAGGTAATTTCTTTTAAGTTTATTCTCTTTCCTTTAACTTGATTCTTACATTTGCATCTCAGACTATTGGACGTGAAGACAAGTTCTCTTTGAAGGTACAGCTCAGACACTCTGTCAACAGTTTTTTCCAATTGCTGTGTACTTGTTTTTTATTAGGTCACTAATAACTACCGTAAGAAAGAGGCTGAAAATGATCTGTGGCCCAAAGTAAACCTCTAGGCTAAAATCTGTGTTTCAGAGACCAGGTGAGGTATCATTTTTCCTTCTACCATCAAGGAGGATATTTAACAGTCAATATTTATGAGGCAGTCTGTGTTGAGTGCTTACCAGATACATTATAATTACTTGGTCTAATTCTCATAGCAGCCCTAGGAAGGAGGTGTTATTCTGTATATGCAGAAACAAAGATTTAGAGAGCTGAAATGTCTTGTTTACCTATAAGCTCTCTCTTCTTGGAGATTGCCAAGCTGCCGGACACTCATGTGGGTTGTTGAGGACTAGAATCCAGCTTCATCTGGGCTCTTCCAATTCATCTACTACGATTTTTGTTGTTGTTCTAAGATGATGTGATCACCTCCTAAGAATAAAACATTCTAGTGCTTCCCTTGGCCATTAGTTATGTCAAAAAGACTATAGAAAAACAAATATTTAAAGAGGTAAGTTCTCCAGTACTATAGTTGAAATTATGAATTTCTACCCTAGAAACTCCAATCATATTCTTGTGATCCTGCTGCTGCTGGGTAATAAAAACCTCTCACGGAGGTTGTAGTGCTATGTATAAAATACAGGCCTCTTGAGCAGGCATAGTAGAAAAGCTTGCTTTTGAGAGTTACTCACCAAGTTATTCCATAGATACATAAAAGGAGCTAAACACTTTGGAAGCCAGAGAAACTCAGTGGTTCTTAACCTGTTTTCAGTCTGAGAGACTTTGGAGGTTCTGATGAAAGCTGTCGATTCTTTCCTTGGAGAAAAAAGGTATGCACCCACACATATCACTTTGAATTTAATTTCAGGAGTGTCAAGGATCTATTGAATCCCATCTATGGATTTCCTGGGACTCCATGGACTCCAGGTTAAAAATCCTGTTTAAAAGCTGTAATCCATAAGAAAGATATAGCCGTTGTCCAGTGTTTACCATGTACCACATGTACCCATTTATTGAGTGTGCCATTGTTGGGAAAATATAGGAAAATGGTCAGGGCCCCTCAGATGTTCAGAATCTTGCCAAGCATTTGATGTAAATATGCACGTGCACCCAGGTGTTCCTTGGTTATTGTCTAATGTAATTGTGCATGTGGACCCAGGTGTCCTGGGTTATGGACTTATGTGTAAAGGACAAGTGGCTCTGATCCACAGCACCACCCACCCCCCGGGATGCCCCTGGGGGGTCATAGGGAGGCCACTACTGCTGCTGGAGGCTGTTGCTGCTGCTGCTAGTGGCGCCAGGACCCTCCGAGTAGGTCGCCGTCATCGCCAGACCTGTAAGCTGCTGGACCTGTAAGCTGCTGCTGCTGCTGAGGACTGAACTCGTGTCATCTGCCAACAGCTCCCGGGATCTTTCTCAATTACCTAGCAGGGACCTGCGTGTGAGGGGTCTGGGGACCCAGCCTGGCATGTGAGGGGTCTGGGGACCCAGCCAGGTGTGTGAGGGGTCTGGGGACTCAGCCTGGCGTGTGAGGCGTCTGGGGACACAGTCTGTACAATGGGTTTGAAGTGTCTAAGCCCTAGCCCTGACAATACAAATGGAAACTTAGTATAACTAAAATAATGAAACATTTTGTCTTTAGTTATGATTTGCCTTACTCGACAACTGGCGTAGTCGCCTAGCTTTACAGTTGGCTACCTCAGCAGTATTCTGACATTAGCCCTAGCTTTGCAGGCATGTACCAGCCGTTTTTGAAAAGTAAATTATGGCTAACCAGCCTTATAAGACATGCAATATGAGCCCTATTTTAAGCAACGGAGAATGAGTTTCAGAGAAGGAACTTACTCAGAGCCTCCAGGCTGGCAAGTGGTGAGAATGGAATGAAATGGAGAACCCGGCTCTGCATCACTGCTGCTCCATGCTGCCCCCGTGTTTGTCTGTCCCACCGAGCAAGGCATGAAACCTGCGCCAGTGATATTTGGAACCTCTGTTAGTCCCGCCATCCCTAAGCTTTCAACTGTCTGCATTAAGTGGCTGCTTCTGCCACAAGAACCTCCTCGAATGTCTCTGGCGCAGGTGCAGTCCAGGGCTGGGAAGGCCACTCTTCTCCACCTGTCACAAGCAGAGCAGATAACATCATTAGAGTGACAGCACTAGTGGTTTGATCATCACTGGGGAAGTTACTACTTTATTCCTGAGAGCAGTTTACACACTTGGAAACTTTAACTCAGCAGATACTCGACAACGAGAAGGACTGCACATTCTCCATGGGAGCCCTTCACAGGGATTTGTTGAGGCCTGCTGTAAGCTGGCCCTGTCTCCAAGCCGCAGTCACAGCCGTGATCAGACAGAGGTGAATCCTGAGCTTGCGGTGCTTACATCTAGCTTATGTCTTGCCGGGAAGGGCACTAATAAATAACTTAGAGTATGATACATTTTATGAAAAAGGAAGTATAAAGGATTTAGTGTACTCAAGTTTCTTCATTCCTTGCAGCTTCAAAACTCTAGTCACAAAACACTGTCTACTTCTCTAGCCTTTTCTTCCCCCAGGATGTTTAGAGTGCTTTGGTTTCTGGCAACTTTGTTGACAGAGTCAGGGGGGCACATAGGCAGAGCAGTTAATCTCAGTCCCCACTTCACAGATGAGAAGGCAAGAGTGACCAAATGACTTTACCACATACGGGGTGAAGACAGGGGTAACTAGTTGGTCTGGTCCCCAGTAGAGCATTGCTCACTGTAAACCACAAGCTGCTTCTAATTTATTTGAGATGTTATTATTGCAACCTTTCTGTTCTGGTCTCTCTTGGCTGCAAATGAATCCGGCAGGCAAGCCCTTCTCAAAAAGCAAATTCATTACCAGTCTTTGCTGCCTCTTTGTAGCCCCTGATGGGTTCCCCTGTGTGTTGTCTCTTCCTCTTTCTACAGCTACTTCTCCCCACTCACCCAGCTGCACCTGAGGCAGCTTCCCCAGGCTTTCTCCCCTAGTACTGTCTTATGACTGCTTAGACCAGCACTGATGAAAATGTAGTAGGATCCACAAATGCAAGCCAAATAGGTAATTTCACATTTTCTCATAGACACATTAAGAAAAGTAAAAGGAAGTCTGGCCTGTTAGCTCACCTGGTTAGAGCATGGTGTTGGTAACGCCAAGGTCAAGGGTTCCAATCCCTTTATGGGCCAAATGCCAAAAGAAAAAAAAAGGAAAAGGAAACAGATGGCATTAATTTTAACAATATATTTTACATAACCCAATATAGCCAAAATATTAGCATTTCCACATGTAACCAGTATAAAAAATCATTAGCCAGTTACCTTATGTTATTTTTTATACTAAGTCTTTGAAATTTGGTGTGTATTTTATATTTAACTCATACTAGCCACATTTCCGGTACTCAGTCAATGTGGCTAGTGAACTGCAGGCTTGGACACTGAGGAAGCCCTGGGAGTCCCAAGGTAGACTCAGTAACTACCTCCTCTGTCTCCCTCAACACTTAGCTCAAACCTCTGCTGTTGCTGCTACAGGAGGTGTACATGGCTGTTTGTGCTCTCCACTGGGGCTCTGGAGGGTAGAGAATGTGTCTTTGTCATCTTTCTATTCCTGGTGCAGAGTGCAGTGTTTAGTAGGCCCTTGACTGGCTCCCAGTAACGTGATGAGTGCATTAATGAATGAAGGAGGGCTATGTGTAACCTTGGGGCCGAAGGGAGTGCATGAGGAGGCTCGCCTCTCCAGCCCCTACTCCCTGGCTCTACACCCGTCTTAGGGGCTTCCATTTCAATCTCCCAGCTCTGTCTAGTGCCGCAGCACCACATTTAAGTCAGACTGAATGGAGGCCTGTACAGACACAAGTCTAGCCTCTAACCTAGAACTGTCCTGAGCCTATACACATCTTGTCTAGCTCTTGGTTTCATCTCTTCTAATATCAAATAGTAAAGGAATTTATAAGCAGTCTGGTATGTTGAATCATAATAGTCTTATTTAACAAAATTTTTAAAAAAATTTTTAAAACAGCCCAAACACCAAAATGAAAACTCATCTGCTGATCAAGCATCCTGCTGAGATTACAAAAAAGGCCAACTGTCATATAGAACATTAAATATACAAGGAAAGAAAGGCTGCATCAGGGAGCTGTTACAGTCATCATGATGAGCTTTCTCTATGTTTCCAGTGGTTTTAGAGTCATCACTACTCCCCATGAGAGAACGGGAGATTTATATCCTGGGTAAAATTGCCTTTGCACATACAGTATTTAAATTTTGCAAGTGCTTCTAACCAACTAATGTGCATGTGCTTGCCTGTCTACTTTATCCCAAACGTCACTTTAAATAATTCATACAACCAAGTCTAAAGGATTGGTACTCCCATAAAACCATACTAGCCACATATTCAAATAAATTCAGAGTTTGAAAATGGAAGAAAATATATTCTTTGATCTGTTTGATTTGTTAAGTCATACAAATATTTTAAAGGGGGATTTCTGTCTCAGCAAAGAGTCTGGCTATTTCAGGCCCACTTAAAGAGTGCACTGAAATGGAAAGTTGGATTAGGTGTAACCTCAGTTTTCTACCATTGATTAACCAGTTTCAACCTCGAGAGCTCATTGACCTGCTTCGAGTTTTTGTTTCTGAGTGCATATAGGAAAAGTAAATCCTGCTGTCACACAGCATGTATTAGGAGGATGAATGAAGTCTCAAAATGTTTTGAACAATTTCGTCAAAAAAAAAGTATTTGGAACAGTCTGAGGGTAAGGTAGCTTGCCAAGAGTTTTGCAAAGTGAATTCTAAAAAGTTAGAAAAATTATAGCACACATTATATGGTAGATAACTAAACATTAGCCATGTTTTAGTAATTTGATGATCTTGTCTTTAGTAAGACAAGGATGGTTCAAGATAGGCAAAGTT
Organism: Cynocephalus volans; assembly: GCF_027409185.1. NCBI lineage: Eukaryota > Metazoa > Chordata > Mammalia > Dermoptera > Cynocephalidae > Cynocephalus > Cynocephalus volans. Next base: position 107,527,700 of record NC_084461.1, read on the forward strand.
TTGCATCTATTGGCTCCAGTTTTGGGAATGCTGCTTTTACTTGGATTCCTTAAAAAAGAACTCATGCCTCTTTGCGACTGAAATATATTTCTTCAAACATGATGGCTCTGGTGTGCTGTGCTGGTGTAATTGAAAACCTATAAAAAGGCTGAGAGCTACTTTTGAATTGGCTCAGTGAACTTGGACTGGATTTGTCAAAGTGGTGAAAGGTTTAAAGGAATTTTCATAAATGAGGTCTCCAAGCTGTGTTTTAACCATAGAATTCCAATGAACTCCAAGGCCCGTGAACTCAGAGAATAGCGCCTCAGAGAAGAGTAGTCATATCAAGATGGAAATAAGTGATTCATTTTTATTCCCTCAGTTCTGCAGACGTAAGCACACTTAGCTGCTGATAATCATAATTTAGCAGTGCTGTTGTGTACTAAAAATACAGTTTAAAAGTCTAATCTTTAATTAAGTTTAGTACTCACAGATTAACATGGTTACAAATCTTGAGCACTGGATGTAGTACAGTGTTTACTCATGTTGCTAGGAAATATAGCAGAGCTCTTTGAAAGTAACAGATTGATTTGGTGAGAAGAGGGGATGTGAGCCTCTCCCAGCAACCGACTTGATCGCTGCTTTTCTTCTTATGTAATGTATGTAAATGCATTGCATGCAGCAAAAGTCCTGCACACTCAGAGTCTAGGTCGGCAGTGGAAGCACAGGTACGTGTACCTAAGTAAACATTTGGAGGATATTTGAAAGAGTAATTTTACCTAGAGCTCTTGGATGAAATAAGCATCATGAAGTTAAGTATTTGGGTTTTTAGTGAAATGAATTTTTCCATTTGTTAGAATTATCAAGAAAATAGATTGCTCTTTAAAATCTGAGTATCATGAGGCTAATTGATGGTTTTGCATTCTTGCCATTAGTGGGAAACTGTCAAATTAGTGCAGAAATTTGATCCAGATTGATGGTTTTTCCAAAATCATTAAAACTTGCATGTGAAAAACCAACTCTGCTTTTCTTTTCTCTCCCCCCCACCCCCACCTTTGGCAAACCTAACTGCGTGTCACATTGTACAATAGTTTTTAAAAATGCAAAGCCGATGCTTACACAGCATGAAAGGGAGTAGCTGTGCCAGCTCTCTTGCCTTGTCCCTGAAAAAGACGAAAGATTGCTATGTGCTATTTCAGTCAGGATCCGGCATGAAAGAGTGGCCTCCCCATGCTCAAAAGCAGACCTAAGAAAAAACCCACAGGGACAAATTCCTATTTGATCTATTTGAGGCAGGCCTTTGCACGAAGGGACTGGTATTTCAAAGCAGGGGCCCGTCCTAAGAGATGGAAAAATAGAGAATACTTGATTATCTTAAGGAGCAAAATCAGAGTTAGGATTACCTGTGCTTATTACAGAATTATATCCTATATCTATGCTCAGAACCACCTGGAGAGAACTAGGGCAGGGTGCTGCTGGAGGCCAGGGTTGTGATCGCACTCCGGCATGTGTACAATGACCTCTCTTGGTAATTAACACATTTTTACTCGCCCTGTGAATAATTATTGACTCATTCCTGTAGAAAGCCAGTTGTTGGTTTTGGTATGACTTGTTTTCTCAATCTGTGCAAGTATCTAGCACAGTGTCTGGTGTGTACTATATGAGCAATACATGTTGGCTAAATAAATGAATCTTTCAACATGTCTTACAAGTAAATGTGCTCATAATATAAGGCCTAAGACTTACTCCATTGCAGTTCATAGGGGTTAGGGGCTTGTCTTCACAAAAGATATTACATTACCTGTGTTATTTACACTCAGAACATCCCTCTGGGGCAGGGTACCATTAAAGAAGTGGGCAAAATGCCATGTGATGGAAGGTTTCACTGCTCAGCTACTAGTGGGAATAGGTGATGGAATCGAAAGAGGTTTAAGACCCGCTTTTACAGAACTTTGGATGCTAGAAGGAAATTTGCAGCTTTGACAATAATGAGATAGAAAAGTTACATAACAAAAACTGGCACACAGATTACAGGCTTCTTGAGGGCATTAATTTCAGTCATTCCCACTATCTCCCAAAACACCCAACAGCATGTAAATGGCATGGGATAAAGATGGTGGACAGGAGGCAGAAGGACATCCTGGTTATGAGCATGGACTTGAACTGCAGAGCAAGGCCTGGCTCTCAGCTGCTTACTATGTGGTGATTTGGGACAGCTTATTGAATCTGTCACTGTATTGATATGGTTTCTTCCTTTTTTCATTAACACATATTTATTGATTACCTCATTTACTCAAGGTAACTTTTAGGTGCTCGGGATAAATGGGAATAGTGAATATAAGATCTATTCTACCTTTCTCTACCTGCTCTGTGTGCTAAGATACTGGCCACTGGCCGGCCTTATGGAATCAATAGCAGGCTCCTTTGTTCTCTGGCTTCTGGTTGGGTTTGGCTAAAGAGAGGCATCAGCAGAAGGTTGGCAAACAGGTGGGGGTAGAGAATTTGGGCTATTTATTCCCTGGGCTCCCTCTTATTCTTACCAGGTCTCCTCCCTCTACTATAGGCCACAGCTGCTGGTAGGCAGGTGTCTCCCTAAGGCTGCTCTCTGAGTTCTGGTAACTTTGTCCACTCCCAGATGCTTCGGGCTAATAACTGCTCCCCTTTAGTTTTACCAGCTGAGGGACTTCACCATCTCTTGTAACTTCTTCAGACCCTGCCCATACCTTTGCAAATGGTCTTTTTATTAAACTACCCTTGAGTTGCATTTGAGCGTGCCACCTGTTTCCTGTCAGGAACCTGACTGACACAAGTGATTACCTGTCTCAGGGGTCATTGTAAGAATGACATGATCTAGGTAGAATTTAGTACAATTATTGGCTCATAGTAGGTATTCAACAAGGTTAAGTAATTAGCTTTTTGTTTGGTTTTTTAAAACAAAGTATTGGGTTTGCAATATTGTTGCATTGTTTAAAAATTTTTTAATGTGAGAAGAAAACTATTATCCTGCAAATATTAAAAATAGGAAAAGTGAAACAGAGAGGTTAAAGGCTCAGGCTAGGCAGTGCTCCATGGGCAAAAATAAAAAGTGAAGTAAGGATTTCCCACCTTGTTTCTTCGCACTGGGTGCACAGTCTCAACATGTCTGGAAAGAAAAGTTGCAACTTCAAAGTATTTAGTAAATTAAAACATAACGTACTTGGGATAATTGGGTCTGCTAAAGTAATAAACCCCATTTGTGACCACTAAATAATTGGGTTGAATCACGGACGACTCAGCACCCTCATCTTCATTACTATAAGGGCTGAGACTAAGAACTTTTGCATTTATAGCCTCTTGACAGTTTCAAGGCAGATGATCTTTAGGACTGAATTTCTTGTAGACTCTGGAGGGTAGCTGTGTTTATTTATAATCAACTCTGAATAGGAGAATGGCATTCTAATACTTGTGTAGTGGATTTTCTGTTCATACACATTTTTGTGACTTCTTAGAGTTGTGAGCCACATAAAATACGTCGCTTTGTGATATTTAGAGTCGTTTCATCTGTAACTTATAGTACCCTCATCAAACTGTTTGTGAAGAACAAAAACTAACAAATTCCCTGAAGAAGTAGTGGTCAGTTTGAAAAACAAAACATACTACAATTGCTTTCCTTTCAATAATAAATTTGTCATAGTTATTGAAATTTCAGACCACGTGGATGTTATCTTTCAATGTCTTAGGAAAATTGTGCAAGTATTCTCTAACAAACTAGAAAGAAAGAGAATTTCAGAAATGTCTCTTTTTTACAATTAAGTAGAATCAGAGGAGGAATAGCAATTTGAAACGTCTTTTGATGTCAGTCCAAACAAGGATTTATAGGTTGCCCCTTCTGTGCAGGAGCTGAGTAGGCAAAAACAAATATCCTGTTGTCAGAAGAGCTCATGCTTCTAGAAGGAATTATTGTCATTTAAACATTTGGATCTCTTTTTTGATTTAGCATTTTCTTTAAGGTCAACCCCAGGTAGGGTTCCTGTCTTCTGTCTTTATAAAGAAAATGCTTTTATATACTCACATTGGGCAATTAACAAATATAAACTTTCTTAACTATTTATTGTCTTTGAATTATCATTTCTGAAGAAGATATTACATCAAAGTGCTGTAATGATCTCCCAGTTGATCCTGCTAAAACCTCCCATTGCTTCTTTTCAACCCTCTACTTCTGTTTAGATTTTTATCTCTTATTTTTTGCCTGGAGTGAAATACAGTCACATTTTCATTGAGAGGAACTAGTGTATTCATAGTAATTATTATTTTTAATGATTACACAGTTTTCACCACATCGGTTGTGTTGACATGAGTACTAGTAATGTGGGAATAAAATAAATTTCTTAGTGGATAATACTGGAAATATCACATTATACCCAAGAATCTTCTGTGGCTGCTTGCCAAACAGGCGTAGTCATGGGTTTTCTAATGTAGAGTAACTGATAGTGTTTGCAGATGGAGGACACATTACTTTCTATAATCATTCTGTAAATATGCTTTGGTACCTTTCTTTGTGTGGATGCAGTCTTTTCATTCTAAGAACTTTCTATCTAGTAGAGAAGAAAAAAGTGTGTATCAGTAGCAGAGGCATGGACCCAGTGCTGTTGAAGGAAGCAGGGAGAGAACAATGAACCCCACCTAGAATGGGCAGGAAGATGGTCAGATGATCGAAAGCATCCCAGGAAAAGTGAAAAGACCAAGAGAATGAAATTTAGAGTGAAAGACCAAGAGAATGTTCACCAGGCAGAAAATTTAGGGGTGGGCCTTGGGGTCTGACAGAACTTGGGAAATTGTAAGTATTTTGATGTGACTTCACAGTAAAATGAGGTATGGAGTGGCAGGAAATAATGTTAAAAGAATGGTTGGAGCCAAATCTTGATCTGTTTCCCACTGCAGAAAAAGGGAGCTTGTATATATTTTTTTTCAGTGAATGATATAATAATAAATAATCCTACATAAATCGTGTCATCCCTTCTCAAGGCTTATACTGTCCCCTGTGTTGGTGACTTCCAATTTTTTAACTCTAGTTCTAGGCTAGAAGTACTCTTTGTCTTCTAGCCGCCAGCATTTTGATGTTTTATAAACTCTCACAAAGTCTACACCCTCAAAGTAAATTCATCACCTTTCCTTCAAAATTTTGCCTCTGTCCCAGTTTCTTAGGTTAGTTGATAGCCCCAGCTTTTAAGGAAATTACTTGTAATACTCCCTTCTCCTGAACCCCCCAATGTATCCTAATTCAAACACTGAGTAAGTCTCGCCTTATTTACTGAGTTACTCTCAGCATTATTGTCTCCTTTCCATCCTCATTTCTGGTATCTGTATTCAGGTTGTCATCATTTTCCCCTGTGATAACTTCAACCTTTTAACCCAGTTGTACCCTTTGCTGATCAGTTCTTACACTATTACCACACTGATCTTTTTAAAATTGATTGCATCAATAATTCTGCCAGTAAATTTTCAGTAATTCCTCATCAACTTTAGGATAAAATCCAAAATCCTTAGCATGAAATGTAAAGTTCTTGTGATTTGGGCCCTGCCCACTTGTCCAGCCTTATGGGACCCATGATCAATCCCCTACCCTTCTCCAGCCTTATTGGATGACTTGAAGCTTCCTGATATTTCCAGAGCCTGTTAGTCTCCTGAGTATTTTCCTGTTCTTATTTCTGTTCCCAGACTTCTTATTCTGTCAGCTCATTTATCCCGACCTCTGCCTCTACCCAAGTTGGGGTGAAGTGTTTTCATGACTGTGTGGTGATAGATTATTTAATTTTCTCTGACTCCACTAGACTTCAGGCTCCTCAGTGCAGACAACATGTTTCATTCATGTCTGCCATATTCCCTGTGCTAATAAACTTTATGTCTGGCACATAGTTACAGCAAAAATAGTGGTGTTTACTAAGCACTTATTATAGACCAGACAAAGCACTGATTTATTTACATATGTTATTTCCTTTAAAGGGGAAAAACAAAATCAAGCTATGCTTTGGAAAAGTAATGCAGCAAAGAAAGTAAAGACTGGGTGAGAGATTTGTTATAGGGAGTCCAATGAGGACAGTATTTCAGCAAAACAAATGAGAGTTTAAAAGAGATATGTACTGAAGTAGAGGCAATAAAAGTCAAGTGGCGAGAATTTACTATTGTGATTCTTAAAGATAATGAATGGGTGGATGGATAGATGACTAAAGAGCCCAGCATGTGTTCCTTAGAACTCACTGAAGAACTTACTTTATTTAACTTACAAATCTTAACAACTTTGGTGCAATAAGCTTGTTAGAGTTAGACGAGCAACCATTCTGTGCAAGTGTGAAAGCAGCTTATAAATAGACAACAGCCTGAGAGGGAAAAAAGCAGATATATCATGAGAGAGGAAAATGGCATGACTTTTAAACATAAATGTTAAAAATTATAAAGGTGCCCAAAATTATTAAATTCAGTTCAAAATTAATTGTTCAAGTAATTATGAAATGTGTTATGCACTTTAGTATTCTTTTAATCAAAAATGAAGCTTCATGTGGAGTAATCATAAGCTTAGGGGTTGTCAGTAGAGAGTAATGGTTAAAAGTGTGGACCCTGAGATTTGAGTGCCTGGTCTGAATTCTTGCTCAGCCATTTAGTACCTGGGGCAAATTGCTTAACTGTAGAAATGGAGTCCCTTCTTTGTTGGGAAAATTTTAAAGATTTAATTTTAAAGATTAAATGAAAAAAGAAAAACATGTGCCACTATACACAGTAGGATGGAGCAGGCACTCAGTGAAGCACGGGCCTCCACATACAATTTCATTCCTTAGCAATAGTGAGAAAGTGAGCAGTTACGGCACCTGTACTTTAACTTGTGTTTTCAACTGGCTTCTATGTTTTGTAAATGTGTTATAGCAGGAGAAGATTTGCCTTGTTTTATATTAAAAAATCACAAGTTTGTGCACTAAAATTTACTGTAAGGAATTTTATGTTTGTTAGGGAGCAGTCTAAGTGCATTTGGTTTTCCCACACAATTCATAAAAAAAGATGATGAGATGGACAAATGTTAGGGGTAAGCAGTCATTTCATACACACATTATATTAAAATACAGTCCCCAGTTGATTCCTGTTTGGTGGGAAATCTAAAAGTTCATTGGTTGAATGTTCATTAAGCAGTCCTTTTTACTATTCATTATTTTAGCTACTTACTAAAACATCTTAACAGAAAGAATCCTTAAAATACACTGTCTTCCCTGTGTTCAGAAGATATCATTAGTCTGTATATATTTCAAGGTAAAGGTGCTATGTCCCTAACGAGAATTGCCTAGAAATCAAAAAATATTTATTGATTTAATGACTGCCTGTCTTAGTTCATTCAGGCTGCTATAACAAAATACCATAAACTAGGTAGCTTATAAATAACAGAAATTTATTTCTCACAGTTCTGGAGGCTGAGAAGTCCAAAATCAAGGTACCGGGAGATTCGGTGTCTGTTGAGGGCCCATTTACTGGTTCACAGATGGCTCTTTCTCACTGTGTCCTCACATGGCAGAAGGGGCAAGGCAGCTCTCCAGGGCTTCTTTTATAAGGGTGCTAATTTCTCATGACCTAATCATCTCCCAAAGGCCCTTACCTTCTAATACCGTCACATTGGCAGTTAGGTTTCAACCTATGAATTGTGTGGGGGTTACAAACATTCAGAATATCCCTAGCACTACCTAACAGATAATAAACAGTGAATTAATGATAAGCACCTCGCCTAGTGACGCTCTTCTGTCTGCTTTTTTTTTTTTTACCTTCTTTGCCTTCCTTGGTTTCTTTGGTTGATACAGTCTCAACACATTTGGTATTTCCTTTCAATCCCCTTTTATTCTCTGTACCTTAGTAAAAGCACATTTCTCCCCACCTTCTAAAATAACAGAAATAGTGAAAAACAGAAGAAAATCCATCTGTGATGAAATAAGTCATTGGCAACCACCACAGAGCACAGACCTTGAAGCACCTGCCACGTTTGGATACAGGTGGAGAAGGACATAAGAACCTACACTTATTTCATTTCCTTGGACCTTGAGCAAGACTTAGATTTCCCTCAGATTAAGTGCATCTACCATAAAAGCCATCTCCAGCGTTCCCTGAATTATGTGATAAGACTTAAAGCTGTAGTGAGCTTGTGGGAGAAGTTGTGAGTGGTTCTGTAAACATCCAAGTACCACCACTGAAAGTAAGACAAGATGGAACTGGAGGAGAAACCATTCTGATGTGTCATTTTTCTCTCCTCTAGCCTGCTGGCTGAGGGAGTCTGCTGAAAGTGAAGCAGGGAAAGGAGCAAGAGTAGGCAGCAGTTGTCCTTAAGGTCTTTGCTGTGAGGCACATTAGAGCAAGCAGTGAAAGGAGCAGGGATCAGAAAAGAAAGGATTTCTGGAAGAGCTGGCCAGGCTTTTAGGGAAGTGTGTTACTTATTTCAGACTACAAGAATACACCAAGACAATAAATAGTATTTGGTGAACTGAAAGGGTGAATACTTTCTCCCTAGCCTACTTGGTAGAGATACATGGCCACTATCAAAAAAATAACCCATTAAGATTAGAAATAAGAATGAAATAGCTGAGCTTGTACAAACTTTTTTGTAGTTTACAGAAAGAGGTTAGCACAAAGATAGGAGCCATAAATCAAAGATTAAGCAACATGGCACAAAAGGGCATGTGTTTCTGTAATTGTAAAGTGAGCTTCGCAGCAGAGGGTGAAGCTGAGCTTTTCAAATTGCTGGAATGTCACTGCTTATTTATGAGCCAAGATAAAACTCATTTTTAGATAAATGACTAAATTGAAATACTATAATGCATACCATTCAAGTGCTGTTATGGTTAAAAAATGTGACTATAAAAATGTCACATTATTACGGAAACTATTTGTTGGTTAGGTACTTTCCGAGCCCTGTCTACTCTGTTTATTGGCTCCCACTAGGTTTTACTACTGCCTGCCTTGCATGGCCAATACATAGTAGCTATTGACATCCTTTTTACCTCACATAGCTCTGAAGAACCTCAGGAACTTTTTAAACCAGAGCTGATACTGTTGCTGGTGACGTTAGATGGAGTAGGCACTTCGTTGGCAGAGACCATGCCTCATTTACAGAAAAGCAGTGGACTCTTTAAAAAATTCAAGTTCATATTTAACTTGAAACTACATCTTATATTTTAGTTGTTCTGCCATTTCACTCAGACTGTCATGGTATCTCTCTGCTAAACTGAGCCAAGAAAGAGTTTAACTGTATAACCCATTAAAGAACCAGCACCAGGCTGTACAATAGCAGCAGTCCTGTATTTGGTGTGCCTTAAAGGTTATAACTTGCAATCTACTATCAATGTTAGTAAATTACATCTTACATGTTAACGCAGGTAAGACTCAGTGGGATGAAATCTTTGGAGGTGGATGACCATAAGAATCAGAAATTGTGGAGATAAGGAATATACACTGTGGTAGAGATGGAGGAGATGGAGGCCAAAAGAAAGAGTAGATGGGTATGGAAGACCGAGCTTTGTGAAGAGGAGAAAAGTGAATCAAGAAGAGAAATCAAGCAGTAGCATGAGGGGATGGCATAGCAGGCTTGAGTTCTTCAAAGAAGAGAAAAGAGGAACTCAAGGAAAATGAAAAGAGTAAACTAATCACTTACACAGCCCATGCCATGTGCAGGCACTGTTCTAAATGCTCTACATATGTTAACTAATTTAATCTTCACAATAACCTGTTGAGGTAGGAATGATTAACATCTCTACCATATAGATGAAAAAAAAAAAATGAAGCATAGAAGGTTTTAAAGTGACTTGCTTGAATCAAGTAGCTAACAAGAGGCCCAGCTGGGATTTGAACTCTGGGAACCCCAGATCCAAGTACATGCTCCTGATGATTATGCTGTACTGCCTCTTGCAGACGTGAGTGACAATGAAATAAGACAGTTTTAAGAGATTAACTGTTTATTGTATGAAAGAAGGGGTTGGCGGTAAGGTCTTTGTTCAGGGTCCATACCTGACTGATTCACACTCAAGAGAGTAGCAGCAGGCAGGTGATGAGTAAAACAGGGTGCACAAGTTCATGTTCATGGATATCAGATGATGAAATTGAGGGAGGGAAAACAGGGTGGATTGGAGAAGATAATTTAATAACAAAACCTAGTCTGGGAACTGTGGATTCATATTAGAGGAAAAAATTGTTTCTTTTAGAAGTTCTGATGTGCAATTGGAAAATATCTTATTAAAAATATGCTGGAAATTTTGTGCAGTTCTGCAGTTGTCCTACATTAAATAGCATGTGAAATATTTCACTGTCACCACTATACAAATTAATAAACCTCTGATTTTGTACATATGTCCAGTAATTTGTGGATCATTCCTTCTCTCTAGATCCCTGGGGCAAAAGTGGTAGAGACCCTGTAGATGGGGATTTAGTGATTGCAGTTCTCAGAAAAGTTATTAAATTGCCAGACATATTAAATCAGTGTAGATTTGGCCTGGAGATATTCTAAAATGCATTTGACAAAGCACCTTCATTTTTACTAACTAACACAGTTGAAAGGGGGTTGGAGGAAAACTTTTGGGCAGCTTAAATACATATTTTTAAGCATTTTTTTTCTTTCCCTGTTTTTGATGACCAAGATATTGTATAATGTTATTTTAAAGAAAAACAAAACCTAATGTTTTAACTTTCATCTTTAAAGGAATATAGCTGTGAGGAGAAAAAACAGTTTTATAGAGAAGTTTGAGATGAATAATTGCCAAGGACTCAAAAGATAGGCTTCTTTGCATGACATATCTAAGGTTTTGTCTCTACAATGTTAAGACAACTGCTGAGTTTGATTAACCATTTGATTCAGTGATCAAATGAGACAGACTAATCATTTAGCTAAATTAAACTATTTTCATATTTTTCTCTCAGTACCCAGTTGTAGAGCAATGAGATATACCAGCTCTTATGAAAAGGAAAAGGTGTTTCAGTTATGATGGTACAGGAGCCCTGACCTTCATAATTTTTAAAGCACAGCAAGTTTTGGCAGATGGTTTCTCTAAACTATAACTTGCACCTCAGGAGCTGCAGGAAGTAGACTTGTGCAGGAACTTTATTAGGGAGTGCTTTGGGGCTCACCATCTATAGGAGGAAGGGAAGGAGCAGGAGTGGGCAGAAGAAGTTGGACTCTGATGTAGTGTCACCTAAGGCCTCAGCAAACCCGTGGGGAGCTCTAAAGCTGGGAGGCCCCTTGAACACTGTCCTGAGTTGGAGCAGGGAGGCCTGGCCTGTATCACTCCATGCCATCCAGTCCCTGGATATAGGCTGCCCCTGGAGGGTGGCTCTGTCTAGCCAGGGGCAGTGTGTATAGAAAGGTGACAGCTGAGGGCAACACTCCTTGAAAAGGAGTCTGGGCAACACAAAAGTGCCCTATATAGTAACTGACTAAAATATTTTGAAATTTTAGGAGAGAAATGGAAATAATCAAAAATAATATCTAGGTTTTATTGTTGACATTTAAGTTATATATAGTGTTATCACAGAAGCTTTTACAAGAAAATAAATCCAAGAGAAGTTTTGTTATTTGAATAAGACTTTTTTTTACATAGAGTAGGGAAAGAATATATTTGATTATATACTGGTGATTGAGAGAGAGTATGTATGTGTAGTAGATAAATGTAATAGATAAATAGGATGAGCCACTTTTAGTCTTATGCACTGTATTAGGAGCTTACCATAGATTCTATCATTTAATGGTGCAAAGCTTTCTTGCTAGGAAGGTACTGTTGTCCCAGTTCTAACAACAAACAGAATCAGAGAGGTTAAGGGACTTGTCCAAGATCATACATAGTTAGTGATATAGTCAGGACTCTAGACCAAGTCTGCCCAAATAAAAGTCCTTTATCTTCATCCTGTTCTGCATTGTTATTTCTAGTCCTTGAACCTTAGCCAGAGATTTTCTGCTGCAATAGATAACTTTCTGCCCTAGTTTTAACAGTGTCTGCTTATCCAGCTTTTCATCCTCACAGACCTCAGAATTTGACATTTAAACTAAGTTTATATCTCATTTGACCCTTGTCATAACCTCTGTTGGTAAAAAGGCAAGTATTTTTATCCCCACTTTGGCAGGACTGTAGTGCTGATGACAGTAGCCCAGCATCTTATGAAAATGGGGACATTCTGATGGCTTCTGTCCTGTACTTCCCCACTTAGTAGATAAATTTGCAGGTAAAGAAGATCCACAATGCAAAATGTGGTCAGAGGTGATCGTGGGTATACTGATTCTAAATCCCATGTTGATTCCCCTCTCAATGGGATTAACATGGGAAAGGGAAAAACACATATACACAGATATTGTAAATGCAGAAACCAATCAACCTTTAAATGATCCTACATTATCATCATTTCATTTATGATGAGATTCTGGAACCAATAGAGAGAAGTATTTGAATGGCTAATAGGGAAAATACAAATATATACACTCTAAGTATGTGACTTAAATAAATTTTGAAATGAATTTAAACCTCATTTAAATTAGAATGTCTTCCTAAGGGTTTCTCATTTGGTTAGAATGCCTGAACTATGTGTCACTTTATCACAGAGAATATGGTTGACTGATTCCCACAGCTGAATCATGTTACAAGTGATACAACACTTCCACTGCTCTGTGACAGTCAGTTTCCTCTGGTTTATTTTCGATAGCACAATTATAATAGACAAGGTTCTCTTATTTCATTGTTTTTTTTTTTTTTTTTTGACCGGTAAGGGGATTGCAACCTTCGGCATGGTGCAGACCATGGTCTGCACCACGTTCAGCCAGTGAGCTCACCGGCCATCCCTATATAGGGTCTGAACCCGCGGCCTCAGCACTACCAGCGCCGCACTCTCCCAAGTGAGCCACAGGGCCGGCCCTCATTGTTTATTTTAATAGGGTACTCCTTATGTCAGATAATTCAAGAGGACTTTAAGACATTTGTCATTTTTATATAATATTTCGTTTTCTATAATTAAAAAAGGAAAAAGGAGAGTCATTGTAATATTTTTAGCCATGTATATTCTTTGATATTATGAAGTAAATGACAGATAATCTCAATCTGAAGTTTCTTTGTCTTTCTCAAGCAACTCTTACTTTATTCACATGTCTTTGGTTTCAGCCCAAATTGTGATTTAATAGAGAATTTTGAGAACAGTTGGACAGAACAGATACTTCTGCATGATTGAGGCAGTGTCCCATATACATTGTATAACTCTGCATTATAAATTATTCGGGTCTTTAGGATTAAAAACAGGTGACAATATGTTGGCCTTTTGAAATGCAGAAAGAAGGATATAGGTATATAGAGATACAGAGATTTTAATACATCGTGAACATATACATATAAATGCAAGTGTATTCATTAGCAACCATAAGTCAGTTAGCTTAAAAGTATACATTCACAATTTATCAGTATTAATCTAAAGGCCTATGAATTGGATTATCACTACTAGTGCAATAGTTAAGACAAACTAAGCATTTTTTTTTATTGTTCTGGGTATTATGATGGTCACAAAACTATAATAATACCATTTTATATCTATGCATACATATATTAGATTGTGCTGATGGTAAAAATTTATAAAGGTTTATGAATGAAAACCAAATTAAGGATACCTTTGAGTTATTTTTTGACTATGTGAAATCAGAAATCCAGCACTAATATAAAATCTTGAGAATACATATATAATGTACAGTGATTTAATAAAGACTTTCAGGGTTCATTATTGTTTTAGATCCCCATAGTACTTGAAGGAAGTTTTGTGTGTCATTCATGTCTGTTGGCCCACGTCTTTAAGGGAATGCTCATTTCCTAAAACCTCTTTATGGTCTAAACATGCGCGTTTATAGCAGGGTTCATATGCACTTCTGCTTCTAGGCCAGGGATCCCAAAGCTGTATGTGTACAATGATCAGGAAAGTACTTTGGTACCAGAAGGGTGACTTGAGATTGTATAGTGGGGATGAGTGGGGACTGGCAAATTGGATGGCGTAGACCTGGAAGCAGTTGGGATTGTGCTCACTTGGGAATTTAGTGCCAGTTTCTTCACATCTTCTGATTTTCAGGAAGAAAAAAACTATGGATGTTTTGTGAAGTTTTCTGATTTTTAGAACAGTAAGTGAGCCAAATCAATCCCTTATATGTGCTACATGTGGCCTAAAGGCCTCCAGTGTTCACATTCCCATCGAAGTCAATGGGAGACTGGAGTCCTGGGTTATCTTCCATTTTTCATACATGGGATATCAATATATTTTGAGTAGTAAACTAATTATCTTAACAGAATCTTTAAAATAGAATAGATAGGTTCAAGTTTTTTTCTTCAAGTGTAAAAAATATAGTGACCCTCCAGTTTTCTAGTTTAAGCCATACATGTGTACTTTTTAGCTAAAAAGGTGGGTGGATGGGGGGTGGCAGTTGGAATCCTATTTTATTTGGCTTATTGTCTTTTATTATTGATTGGTCCAAAATTGGATACCGAATTTCCTCTTTCCCATTTATATCCCAGTATGAGATTTCCTGTCTTGATTCAAACCTTTGTGGTCAGTTTTTATCTGATCCTTTTTCTGTCTGATATCCTTGATATGTTTTTATAACATTTTAAACAGAAAATGTAAGTGCTATTTATGGAACACAAGCTGGTCGGCTGTGAGGGGTCTCTTGTGATTTCTCAAGTTGTTTTCACATTCAACTGAAACTGGCTTCTAGAACAGAAGTCTGGGAACTAACAATGAATGTTAGTCCACTGAACACAGATTTCCTTCCTTTCCAAGACTGTCTTCAGGGGCGGAGAGAAAAGATGAATGAGAATGGAAAATAGATGAGCGTAGCTGAGCAGGGGGTTAATTATATTAATTTCAGACTCAACTCAGCTTGAAGACAACATAATAATCTATAAAATAGAAATGGAATGCCAACAAGAAGCCAAAGTCCTATTGCTTTTTTCTTTTTAAGAGCACAATATGTTATAGTAATCAGGAGCACATAAATTGCTCCTGCAAGCAGTTTAGAAAAAGACACTGTACAAAACCTGTTTAGAATTGGAAACTGTAAGGAGATTCTTTTTCCCTCTTGCACCTGAGGTATTTTTTCCATGTGTTGAGCTTCATTTTGGTTGTTCAGTGGAGAACATGGGACTTCTGCTGTGCTTCTCAAACGTGATAGATGAGGAGGCGTCAGGATGTAACTGCATTATTTTTAAGACTAAGGAACCACATGTAAATAGTACCCTGTCCTTCTATTCCCTCACTGCATGTGTGAACACAGAGATTTCCCTCTCATGTACACTAAGTTACCTGGTAAGAATTATTAAGTGGTGTATGGGAATGGGAATAAGTAGAAGGGAGTAACAAACATTTTCGTTTCATCTCACACAAACCTCTCTCTTCCCTCACCAGGAAAGCTTCACTTCTCTCTTTCATCAGCAGTACTAACACTGTCCAGGTAAAAGACTGATGAGAAATGTTGACAACTCAAAGCAAAGGAATGTTTTTCGAAGTGTCTACAGTAGCTATAAAAATAACTCAGAAAGTTGATCTGCCCTTAAAGTAATCAGCGTTCTCGATTGTGCATAGTATTCTCAATATTTACTATTATTTTGTCCTATACAAATAATCATTTCAGTAACTTTTGTTAAAATATGTGAACATTTATATTTAATGATTCAGAAGAAACACATGATCCTATAACAATTTCATGGAAATTTAAAGTAAATTTTACCGCTTCATCACCTGTGTCTTGACAAATATACGAGGCACTTGCTGATGGTAAGTAATACTTGTTTATTAAGCTGATGTTCAGGCTGCTTACATCAGAGCTTTGGTAAAATTAGCTTTAGTACCTTAGAATTTAAGCTTAAACAGAGATTAGGCATTCATAAATTGAATCAAGTGATCATCGACTAAGCGGGAAGAAAAATGTTTTTTAATGCATTTCTGGCCCACCACCCCTCCCTTTCCTTCAACCCCAAGAGCCTGCTTTACTGTAAGAAAGGACATATTTAAAGTTAGACTCTCCAGTGCCAGAAATTTCTACTTTATGTCTTGGCTAACCAGTAGGGATAATCAGCACCTTGTCTCTCTTAAAACTGGCAGGGTACATATTTAAAGTGTTGGAAGAGAAGTAAACAGAGTTTACAGGTTAAGCAGTCTCAATTCCCTGGCCTCAGTGAAAATTTTGAAATTTAAGTTGTTTTCAGTTGTCGGGGTAAAGCACTGTGGTCAGTTAAATGAATCAACTAGTTTAGTCATTGGTATTTTCCAGCTAATAAATAAAAATCGGAAGTGTATGCTCTGAAATATAAAAATCAACATTATTCATAATAACTTTTTTTTATGGTTTTATGATTACTTTTACCAAAGGGAACAATATATTTCCCGATTTGGTAAGCTGCTCAGCTTTCTTAGTTTATTAAAAAAGGCAGACCCACTTAAAGATTCAGGTTTAATCCTTTGGAAGTTGAATTAAAGAACTTTGCCTAAATTAAAACAAGTGCAATAAATCTCCAGTTTATTTTGTACTTTTATTTGGAAAACAATATAAATTTCCATGCCTCTTGTTGCTGTTTAAAACTACAACCCCTCCAGTGCATCCAAAGAGCAGCAAGAGCCTTTGTCTCTTGGGGTTCTATAGGACATGCCATTGTCTTTGGGCAGGCTCCGACTGTGTGAAATCCACCCCTACTATCATCGAAGTGTTGGATAAGAGGAGATGCTTGGGGTGTGGTGGAAGTAACCAGCACTTAAATAAATAATACCCCATCCTGAATT
Source organism: Cynocephalus volans (assembly GCF_027409185.1). Lineage (NCBI taxonomy): Eukaryota > Metazoa > Chordata > Mammalia > Dermoptera > Cynocephalidae > Cynocephalus > Cynocephalus volans. The sequence goes on from NC_084461.1 coordinate 107,544,461, forward strand.
TAGCTGTTTCCAAAATCTTTTGTTTCTCACAAATCCACTTCTTGATTACGTCATATAATCAGAAGGTAAAGGAGTATAAAATAAACTTAAAGGCAGTTTCTGTAGCAAATTTAAATAAAATATGACTTTTGTCTTCAAGCTACCTCTCTTTGTAGGAGAGTGGAATTAACACTTCTTGGATGATAACCATGGGATGTCTGGGATTTTAGCTGTTTACCCATCAGCTGCCTATTCTCACATTGACTAGTCTATCTATTGCCAGACATCAGTATTAGTACACTCAAAGTTACAATTTTTTGGTTCTCCTTTCCTCCTCTCTACTCTTTTCCTCAATGGCCTATCCACTGTTGTCTTGTTACCCAAGTACTTAGATCAAAGAATAGAGACTGGGGAGCTGAGCTGAGTGATTTGGGGGATGCAAGAGTAGAACCAGCTCTGTTGCTGCAGAGTGAACTACTGCCCTCAGTGGACAGGTCCTGGGGTAATATCCACAGGGATGACGACTGCAGATTTCCAGGGGCCTCCTGCAAACAGAAATCTGGCATGTCTTCACCATGATTCAGATCACTGGGTATGGACTTGTGTATTAAAGAAATCGCAGGAGCATTTCAATCCATGTGCAGCTAATCACTATCACTAATAGCTGTCAGTAACTAGCAAGTCCTTATGGAGTGCCAGGTGAAGTGAAGTACTTTCAGACATTGTCTCATTTAATGCACATGACAGTCATAGGGAAACTTTTGATGACCATTACCCACAGTTTACAGACGAAAAAAGAATGGGAACTTAGAGGAAGGTTAAGGAACGTGCCATGATTATTCTTCAAGTAATGGTGGTGGAAGGACTCAACCCTGGCTCCAGAACCCATGTCCTTTTAACACAGCCTTGTGTCCCCCCCAACTGTCTGCTTTACTCACTAGTGTGCATAATGCATTCCTCAGAGTTAGCTTCCTGTTTCTGTCACTTGTTTTTTTGGTGACAGTGGAATAAGCAGGCATTGCTCTTTTTCCAGTGACAGAATGTTGAAGAGATACTGTTCTTATCTTAGAGATGGTTTGTATGGCATATCTGCAATTTATATATGAAATGCTATCTTCATATTTGCCTTAAGAAACAAAATAAATTGTCTTTTTTTCCTTTCCTTTTAAATATGTGATTACATTTGAATTGGAAGAGATGCCAGGGTAGATGGCATCTTAAAATAGTTTTAGCAAATATGTTCATGAGTTAAAATTATAGACATCCTCATACCAGCCAGATTTTCTTTTTTGTTTTTAATTAATTAATTAATTTATTTATTTATTTATTTTACATTCTAAGATGTTGCAGAGCAGTTGTGAGAAAGGGGAAGAGGAGAAGGGGGAAGGAAATAGGGTGGGGAAAGTAGGAAGGAGTGGGAGGCTTGGTTGAGGCCTGTGGCACCCCATCATTCCAGCAGGGAAGACCAAAGGGCTTCCAGCAGCAGCTCGGTCTTTGCTGGGCTGCTGCCCTTGGCCCCCCATCACCCTGGCTCAGGAGCCCAGGGCATTTCTGGTGGTGGCTTGGTGGTCATCACTGGGCTTGGTGCGGATTTGGGGGGGTCATGACTGAGGCCCTTGGCCTCCCACCTCCCTGGATTGGGAGCCCAGGGTGCTTCCTGCAGCACCTCAGTGGTTGTCGGTGGGCTGGTTGCGGATGGTGGGGAGTGGCCGAGGCTGTTGTTCCCCCATTGTCCTGGCTCCGGAGTCCGGGGCACTTCCCTGTGGTGGCTCAGTGATCATCACTGGGCTGGTTGTGGATGGCAAGGGGGTTGTGGCTGAGGCCCCTGGGCCCCCACCTCCCCAGCTTGAGAGCCCAGAGTGCTTCCTTCGGCGGCTCAGTGGTCGTCACTGAGCGAGATGATGATGTTGATGGGCTGTGGTTGAGGCCATCAGCCCCACCCGCATCCCAGCTAGGGAGCCCAGGACATTTCCTGCAGTGGCTCAGTGGTCGTCACTGGACTGGTGACAGGTGTCGGGGGGCATACTCAGGCCCTTGGCTCCCCACTGCCCTGCCTTGGGAGCCTGGGGTGCTTCTGGTCATAGCCTAGTAGTTGCTGTTGGGCTGGGTATGGTCGTCAGGTGGGTGTGGCTGAGGATGCCTACTCCCTGGCTTGGGAGCACAGGGAGCTTCCAGTCCTTCTAGGTTTCATAGGTGTTCTTTGGTGGTGTTAGACCTTTACTAGTTAATATCAGCACTTTGTCTCTGATCTGTGGGTTTTTTGGTTTTTCTTTTAGTTCTGTGTTGGATTATTCGCTTTTCTCACCACTTAAACTCTGTGCTGGAACGAATTTGTTGTCCTTTGCTTACTTCTAAAATGGGGGACCTTTCTGTGGGGACCAGCACTTGAGCCCTGTATGTGAACTAAGTTGCTGCTTTGCTGCTGATTCCCTGGGGAAGGCTTTTTGTGCAGCTCACATTTTAATTGTTGACCTTGTATATACTTCCAGGTCTTACATGGTCCAGTACACCTGGGTTGTGTGGAAACTCTGGTCTGGGCCTGAGAATTTTCAGCAAACTCTACCCCCTGCAGTTCTATATTTCTGACCAGTCTCCACTGAGTGGGCCTGTGCTGACTGGGGGCAGATCAGCTGTCCATGCTGTGCCCCAGTGTTCCCCCAGAAGGCCCATCTCCCCCACTGCCCATACACCAAACACTTCCCATGGGACGGGCCATACGCTATTCCCTTACAATGACTCATGGGTTTCTGAGTGGCTCCTTTTTTCGGTTGTCTGTGACTCCTTGCTCCTGTGTGGGTCCACAGGAACCCTGTTAGTGGACTTGCTTGCCTGGGGGCCACCACGGCCCTCTTCTCCCCTGCCGCCTCCAGGCAAGTTCATAGGAAGGGCACAGCTGCGGCTTCTGCCAGCTCTTGCTCCGTGCACTCACCAGCTCCAGCCTTGAAGCAGCCGGGGCTCGAAATGGTGTGAGCGATACTTTCTTTCTCTCATCGTGGCTTCTTCTGCCTTCATGAACTCCATAGGTCTCTCCTCCTTTTCGCCTGATCTCTAGCGGCCCCAACTTGGCTGTCATTGCTTTATAATAGTTGTAAATTGGTTGATTGTGGGAGAGAGTGACACTGGGACCAACTATTCTGCCACCTTGACCGGAAACCCAATCTGATTTTCCAATAACACAACAAAAGCTCAACATTTTCATGTTGAAACTTGCTTAGGTTCTTAGCTCTCAAACTAAATCAGCTCCTTCCTTCTTACCTCTTAGTGGTGAATAGCTAAATATTTCCTTATGGAGCGAAACTCTTGCCCATCAAGTAATTTTTTTTTTTTCTTCTTAGACCTCACTTTTTTTCCTGACAATTGTTACTGTTTGAAATCTTCCATTCAAATAGGAACACATCATTTGAGTTAAAAATACATTTTTAAAAATTCAGTACTTTGAACTGGGAACTGTTGAAATTAGTGCAGATTTTAATTACAGGGTATTTGAAACAACGCAGTATGGCTTTTATATGTAAGCAGTTGTTTTAAACTGAAGTAATTAAATATTAGTAATTACATCTTGCTTTAATGGATTACTAAGAATGTTTTGTAAATAAATTATCAGTGCTATGCATAGATGCTCAAAGGATGGCAGTCTGTTGTTTTTGTTTTCTCTTAGGTAGGTAATGAGGGGTTTGGAAAGGCCAGTTATGCCTCAGTCTCTATGGCAGGATTTCTCAGTCTTGGTTCTACAGACATTTGAGACCAGATCATTTGTTGTTGTAGGGGGGCTGTCCTTGTGCACTGTAGAATATTTAGCAGTGTCTCTGGCCTCTACCCATTACATGTGAGTAGCAATGTCTTCCCCTGTTGTCAATGTCAAAAATGTCTCCAGACGTTGCCCAGTGCCCCTTAGGGGCAAAATCACCCCCAGGTTGAGAGCCATTACTCTGTGGTTCTTAAGCATATGAGAAACCACAATTAGACCGCACCAGAATATCAGCCCTGCTGATGCCAAGCTGAAGTGAAGAATGTGGCTAAGGTCAAAGACCAACATGGGTTTCTTTTTTTTTTTCCAGACACTTCTACCCAAGTGTCATCTTACCAGGCCTTCTCTGGCCACCTTATTAAAAAACAGCACAACCCCGTGACTATGACCCTAACCCCACTCTAGTCTACTTGTCCTTCCAGCCCCTGAAATTATATATTTAATGTTCATTGACTTCCTCCCCCACTAAAATGTAAGCTTAGTGAGAGGAGGATATTTTTCTTTTATTCAGTACTATAACGTCAGAACACAGATCCATGCCTGGCACATAACTTGCAATCCATGAGTAATTGCTGACTAAGTGAGTCGATTATGTAGAGACACTCGCTATCAAAAGGTAAAGAGTGAGGATATTAAAGACCACAAATGTAGCTGAAAATAAATTGTTGAGAGAATTTTTATTGAAGAAGCACCCTTCAAGTATGATCATTCTACCTAATGGTTTTATAATTAATTATTCTGTAATTAAGATTTAGGTTTTCCCTTCATTTTATGTAATTAGTTTTACTAGAATCTATTTTTCATGTCAAGAAAACAAAAGAAGAGGAAGCTTTGAGCTGTAAGGAGATGTGGAGAGAAAGCCCAGATGATGCATGGAGAAAACAGTAGGAAAATACCAACATTTCTTATACAATCAATCACTGAAAATACATAAATAAGCAAAAGGCTATCATTAGGTGGTTTCACTGAAAGGTACAGAAAAACAAGCACAATGTTTTTTTGACTGCTGTTTTGAGTTTCAGAACTAACAACTGAGAGTTTTGAATTTCAAGCAAGTAATTTATCCACTCTGAGTTTAAAATTTTTATTCTATATTTTCTTTTGTATTTATTTTTCATCCCCCCAAATTTAACTGATTACAAATAGTCTTAAGCACCATCACACTCAATCTTTTGAATTAAAGTAGTTGCCTTTAATAGGAAATCTGCATTTCATCATAAAAATGGAACACAAAATCCTTGGCTTAGTTATAAAGCCCAGAAATGATTGGGGTAAAATGCTGTATATTTTGCACATAGCAAAGACACATTCCGCCAAATGTAGTTTGGTCTTGAAAAATTATGGACATGTGTATTGGCATGGTTAAGAGTGCAGCCTCTTCAGGCTGTGTACTGAGCACCACTGAAATTTTATATGACAGTAATGATCAACCTGGACATGGACAGATGCCAGAATTCACTAGTATTGTCAACAAAAAGGCTGTGGCAATTTATCTTTCAAAAAAATGTAAATATAAAATTTATTATTATTGGTTGATTGGAGTACCCTCTTGTGTTTCTTAATGTCTGTTTAGCCCTTTCAAAGAACCTAGTGTTTCTTACTTTAAAACACAGAGTAAAATAATTAGTAAGAATACTGGATTTTTTTTTCTTTCCCCCAAATCCTGCTTCCTGGGGTATATGTAAAGTCCTGAAGAGTCTAGGGCAGCCCTAGGGCTGTGGATAGGGCACTTGTTTATTATAGATTAGTTATAGAACTGGAAGAACCAAAGTGACAATTCTATCCCATTACTTTATTGGCTGTGGCTTGGAAAGGAGTTGACTATCCCGGTCTCGCAGTGTGAAACCCAGCTCCCATAATCTCTGTACAGTGCTACTCCCATTCTCCATTATGACCATATCTTATCCTTCCTAGATTCTAGCATTGCTTAACACCTAGAGTCAGGATTTTTTTTGTATAGTTTTATGATGACAATAGGATGAATTGATGTGACAGGGAACAAAGAGGAAAAAGAGTGGAGGGCTGCCAGTTCCTGAAATTCTACCTGAGAGCAGAACATTTTGTTCGGTCAATAAACATGTTAAGTTTCCAGTAAGTGCAAAACATCATAATAGGTGATATGGGAGATACAGAGGTGAATATGATCTGGCACTGTGCTCCAGAAAAGTATGCCCTCTAATGGTTTTCTTCCTTCAGATGGTCCAGTGCAGCCCATAGCCACAGATCTTCCTGGAAGGGTTAAGAGATCCAGGTAAATCATGCTCTTGTGACCTTTAGACACCCAACAGAATGGCTTACCCTGCATGATTCAGCTAGTAGCATTATTATTATTCTTCAGATTCATCTTCTCAGGGACTTATTTTTTAAACTCAGAACTGTATTTCATTTATCCCATGATTTGCTCTATGTGGCTTTATATTTTCAAAGTACATTAACATCACTAAATGAGGTTAAAAGTAGGATTCCAGTGTTAGAGATGAGGGAATACAGCTTGTCTCAAATAGCTGATGATTTTTCCAAAGTTGAAGTAAAACTTGCTCTTTTCTCTTCATTCAAATGGAAGGTGGTTTGACCAATACGTTCAATTAGATCCTGTCTATTGCAAAGAATAGATTCATGGACTAAAAGAGTTTTAAAGCTATAAAATTAGAGATAATCTAGACAGCTGAATCAGTATACAGTACACATCTTCTTTCTAGTCATTGAATAATAGGACTCACGTTCATTTCTAATGTCTTATGGAATTTGGGTAAATGAAAGTAGGGTTGAAATGATCTGATTGCAGGTCGTTTAACATGTCTAGTCCATAGTAGTATAAAGCCAAGAAGTCAATTTTAAAACCTTTTAGTAGCCACATGAAAGTAGTAATTTTGACTACTGAGATATTTCAGCTGTGAGGTTATAAGAAACACTAATGATATTGATAATAATTATAGATATAACGAAGACAGTTGTGAATGGATTGTGTAGGTTTCTTGTAATCATATCATCTATATTACCAAATAATTAAAACAGAGTTTGAGGCAAACTTTTCAGGAATGATTCCCAGGTAGAAGTGAACTAATTTTTATCATTAGATTAGAAGAAACCCAATGTTCCAATGCAGCTGAAGCAAAAAGCCTGTACTTCAGTAGAATGTTCAAGAAGCCAGTGTTGTTTGCCTTTCTTCATTTTACCCACAAATTATTTGAAAAGATAGACTTTGAATTCTTGTCATCCATAATATGTTACAGCTTTCTGGAAGGTCTTTGTAAGAAATGCTTTTCAAAGCTTGCTGGGATAAAGTGGCGATCATAACGTCTTTACCGCAAAGAACATCTGTTTACCAGCTCTGCTTTCTTTGACTGGTTGTAGGAGTGCTGTAGGGGAATGATTTCTTTTTCTCTCTTGACAGGCTTCTGTGCTTCAGGCCAGACTGTAAAGATAACAGTAGTGTGTGCGTGTTTGTGTTTGTGTATGTGTGTGTGTGCGCATGTGCGTAGAGCATGCTAAAATCATTAGCACAGCCACATGAAAATGTTATTCTCTTTCTCTAGAGAATTTGAAAGTCATTGGTACTTCCACATATGCGTAGATACCCTCAATTTCAAAATGTATGTGTGTGTGTATATATATATATATGTATTGATTTTCCTTCATCTCTCTTCTGATTAAGTTTTTAATTCCTAGAGTGCTTTACTAAAATAATGCGTTTGATAATGCCCTTGGAATAATGAGCATCTTATTCAAGCAGTTTTGTTTGTGTCTTATTTATAGAATATTGTGAGAAGAAGAAATATTTTATGTTTGTTCACCTACAATAGAACTGTGAAGTTCTTCTAGGGAGGGCAAAGTTGAATTTGGGAAACATTCGTTCTGATTTTTTTCATCTGATGACATTTTTTATTTGAAAAATTTTAAAAATAAAAGTATTTCTCTTTTAATTTCCCATTTTTTCTCAGCCTTTGAATATGTAGCATTATCAAGTGTGGCATGAGCAAACCAAGCTATAGATATTTTGTTTTTACCTCTTAAATCAGTAGTGGTTTCGAATGTCTAAAAAATGCTACAAATATTGATTATATCTAAATTTTTTTCAGATTACTGGGATTTCCTTTCCCTATTATTTCAGATTTCAAAGGACACTTATCTTTCATTCAAAATATTTTAACAATTTCAATAAGACTTAAAAATTTTTAATTCCCAAATAATTTTACATATTGCTTAAAGAAATGGGAAACATAGAAAGAACTCTTTACAAAGTTTATGCCTTCATATTGGTTAAGATGTATTTACTCATTAAAGGAAAAAGAAGATATATCAGCTGGCTTTTGCTTTCTGGAATATTATGGTCTAGGCAATTACTGCTGTTTATTACCTTGATGTTCTTGAATAAGTGGTGTGGAGCTCTGCGCTCATGATCTGAGTCCCCGCAGTTCAGTTAGCAGGTGAGTTGTCATAACAGGAACATAGTCACTGGTGAAATGGCTAGTTATAAAAGTAATATACTTCTAGGATACAAATAAATAAAAAGATATCCCATGTTCATGAGCTGGAAAAATTAGCATCATCGGAATGCCCATATTACCCATAGCAGTGTATACATTCAACGCATCCCTATCAAAATACTAATGATATTCTTTACAGAAATAGAAGAAATGATCTTAAAATTTGTATGGAACCACCAAAGACCCCATATAGCTAAAGCAATCTTTAAAAAAAAAAAAAAAGAACAAAGTTGGAGGCATCACACTTTCTGACCTCAAAATTTAGTATAAAGCTACAGTAACCAAAACAGCATGGTACTGGCATAAAAACAGACAAATTGACTGATGGGACAGATACAGAGCCCCAAAATAAACCCATGCACTTACAGCCAACTGGTTTTCAACAAAGGTGCCAAGAATATACAGTGAGGAAAGGACAGCCTCTTCAATAAATGGTGTTGGGAAAACTGGATACCCACACGCAGAAGATTGAAACTAGATCCCTATCTCTCACTGTATACAACAAATAACTCAAATGGGATTAAAGACCTAGAACTATGAAACTGCTAAATTTAAGACCTGAAACTACAAAACGACTAGAAAAAAACACACGGGAGACGTCACATGAAATGGGAGTGGGCAGCACTTTTTTTGATCAAAACTATAAAGACACAAGCACCTAAAGCAAAAATACACAAAGGTACTATATCAAACCGAAGAGCTTCTGCACAGCAAGGGACACTATCAACAAAGTGAAGAGACAACCTACAAAATGGGAGAAATTGTTTGCAAAGTACATAAGGGGCTAATATCCAGGATATATAAGAAACTCAAATAACTCAGCAGCAAAAACAAACAAACAAAAAAACCAATTTTAAAATGGGTAAAGGACTTGAATAAATATTTCTTAAAAGAAGACATACAGATGGCCAACAAGCACGTGAAAAAATGTTCAAAGTCACTAATCATCAGGGAAATGCAAATGAAAACCACAATGAGATATCACCTATTAATAAAACAGAAAATGAAAAATGCTGATGAGGATGTGGAAAAAGTGAAACTCTCCTACATTGTTGATGGGAATGTCGATTAGTGCAGCCATTATGGAAAACAGTATGGAGGTTCCTCAGAGAAGTCCAAATAGATCTACCCACTCCTGGGTATATACCTAAAGGAAATGAATTCAATATATCAGAAAGACTCAGAAAGACCTGCACTCCAGTGTTCATCACAATGCTATTCCCAAGAGATGGAATCAAACTAAATGACCATCAATGGATGAATGGATAAAAAACTGGGGTTGGGGGAGGTACACACACACACACATATGCACACATATATGTATGAATGCTAAGCTATAAAAAGAAGTAACGTCCTATCACTTGCAATAACATGGATGGAACTGGAAACCATCATGTTAGGTAAAGTAAGTAAGACACAGAAAGATAAATGCTGCGTGACCTCACTCATAAGAAGAATCTAAAAATTTAAAAATGTGGTTCTTACAGAAGTGGAGAACAGAAAAATGGTTACCAGAGGCCAGGAGTGGGGAAGGCATGGGAAGGAGGAGAAATGGAAGACTAATGGGTACAAAACTATGCTGTCTACCCTAAGTGAATCATTGTGCAGTATATGCATGTGTTGAAACAATACACTATACCCCACAAAAATGTACAAATCTTTTTAAAAAGTAAGTCTTCTAAAACCCCATCAAGTTAATGTTTCTATTCATCACCTTTGGCTGATTGTAAAATGCTTACAACAATTTAATGCAAAAAAAAAAAAAAAACAATGCTAAAAATAGTATTCAGCCATAAAAAAAGAATTAAATTCTGCCATTCACAGCAGCATGGATGAGTTTGGAGAAAATTAAGTGAAATAAGCAAGGAACAGAAAGAGAAATGCCAAAGGTCCTCACTTATAAGTGGAAGCATATAAATAAACAAATAAATAGGAAAGAAACAACAACCACAATAATACATTGAACTTTCACAAGGAGAAAACAGATATGTGGTTACTAGAGGTGGCGGGGAGAGGAAGGGGTTAAGAAGAAATTGGCTAATGGTCACAAAGAATTAATTACATTTTGTAATGATGAATATACTAAATATCCTGATTTGATCATCGCATATTGTACACAGCTATTGATATTCAACTCTACCCCACAAATATGTATAATCAGTTATGTTTCAATAAAAAGAAAAGAAAAAAACAATAGAGTACACATATAATCCACATAACAAAGCAAATTTTTTGCAAGAATTTTTTAATTTAAAGACATTGATATTGTAAAACTGCCTGAAGCACATATAAATCTATTTATAAATGAGGAGCAGCAAAGTTAGACCAACAAATAACTGAAAATGAGAGAACAAAAATGGTCATAAGTAGATGTTTTATAGGAGAATTATTTCAGAATCAAAGGATCAGAGAAGCTCTTAGAAAAAATTGATAATATTTTTGAATATTGTTGCAATGATAGCTGTAGTTTAGTCTGGACTGTTATATAATTTTAAGTGTTTTTTTTGTTTGTTTTTTTGGCAGCTGGCCAGTGCAGGGATCCAAACCCTTGACCTTGGTATACAACACAGTGCTCTAACCAATTGAGCTAACTGGACATCCTGAACTCTGTTATATAATTTTGTATGAAAAATTTATGTCCCGAAAAATCAACACTTGATTCAGTCTTCAGTTCATAGCTGCAATTATAGTTTAAACTTTGTTCGCTATGATATAAATTTTAATGGACTTATTTAAGATAATATCCTGGTGTGATCTTTTTTACTATTTTATAAAAAGTGACCCTTTTCTGTTACCAGTTGTTCTCTAATAATGAAGATCTCTAGAATAAACCACCACTCTGAATTTTTCATCACTATTAATTATGAATAGAACGTGCCTCAGTTGGTCCCTCCAGTTAAACTCCAAAGTATTTGTCTCTTCATAATATTTATTTAGCACAGTGATTCTCAACCCTGGTCACACATTAATTAAAATTACCTGAGGAGTCTTTAAAAATACTGATGCCTAAGCCCCATCCCCAGAACAATTAAATCAGAATCTCGGGAGGTGAGGGAGTAGAGCTTGAAATGACTATTTTTTTATATTTACCATGAAATTCTAGTGAATATCACTGATAGCACCCCAAAAGTTATTAAATCAATCAGCTTTGCAACTAAAGAAATTAATATGGATATGACTTGCCCCCTACCCATATTGTTCTAATATGTTGAAAACTTCTAAAGTTTCCCCTTATATAAATCACCTTTCAAAAAATAGTGACAGCAGGGCTGGCCTATTGGCTCAGCTGGTTAGAGCACGGTGTTGATAACATCAAGTTCAAGGGTTCGGATCCTCATACTGACCAACTGCCAAAAAAAAAAATTAAACTAAATTTTTTTAAATGACAGCATATTAGATCTTTATTGTCAAGAATGAAAACATTCTTAAGCAAGATGACTCATTTCTATATTTCACACTAGGTATTTTTTCCATTCGTTTTTTCTGCTATTATTTCCTATCTTCAGAGAAAACATTGTAGTGTTGTTTGTGTTTCTTAGAGGTTGGGGACCTGGCAAGCAGGACCTCTGCAAACTCATGACACCTTATGCTTTCCGATCTCCTCTGCTGGCGCATCGCCCTGTGCATCCTGCTGTAGCCACACAAATATGCCCTGTATTTGTAAGCCTATGGTGCTTCATTGGGCCCTGCCGTGGACTGCTCTACTCAGCTACTATTCTAGTCCCTCTCAGTGGGTCTGAAGACCACGTCTGGACTTCCACAGCCCTTTGCTCCACCATCAGCTGAATGTTCTTTGAAATGAGCAGCTGTATTGTGTTCTTTGCTATGTGGATATTACACTGGTACTTTAAAATGTTTATGGAAAAATAGAATTAAAAGATAAAGGGGCATGAAAATCAACTACAATGTATATTGAGAAGTAAAATAAAAATAAATCGATAATACAGATATTTCCATGAACTTTTTGAAGACCCCACCTATGCGTATACTAGACAGACACTCAGTAAGTTCTTGTTATTAATGGTGGAAAAGGATGCAGTGGTGGGGAGAATCTGAGTTTCGTTTAACTGTAATAAAAGTTTATACAGATTTATTTCAAGAATTGCATTTTCTTGGTCATGTCACATTTCTGCACTTGGCATAAGCGTGGTAATATCTGAATTTAGGGGTCCATCCCAGCTGAAAACATTTGTAAATACATAAGTAAGTTTGCTGATCTTTATGTTCAGAGGAAAGAAAAACATCAGAGATGATTCAAGTTTCATCCAAATATAGAAGATACTCTTTTCTTCTTTCTTAATTCAGTTTCCCAGAACTAGTTTCAACTAATGGACTTTTTAAAAGTTGGGATGACATAATTTGTTAGTGGTATTATTATTTTATTTCAGTATACACAAGTAGATATTATAGTTTAGATTTGTGCATTTCTCAAATAGTTCATAAGGATTAAAGAGTTTTGCTTAAATCAATGTTGATTACTAGGAGAGTCTTATAAATAGCTTTTCTGCTCGTTAGCTCAGACTCTGACTCATGCCCATTGCCGACCAACCTTACTTGCAAGTGTTTTGGAGCAACACCATGTGAAATTAGCTTTTTTGGGCTTGCATGTGTAACGAAGCCTGGACATCACAGCATGAGTATAGAGAGATCACGAGAAAGGTCACCGAACCTTTGCAGCAAAGCCCGACAAAAAAGTGGGCCTCATATGGGAAGATGGAATGAAGAGAAGGTATGAGAAGAGGTTATTGTGTTCATGGTGCAGCAAGGAGAATAAACAGGGGTAATACCAAGGGATTTCTTTAGAAGCAGGCTTAACAGGTGCCAGTACACCAAGGACTACGTAATAGCTAAGACATTCAGTATCTATTCTTGTTTACAGTGTTTAGTGCTGTTGACTTCCTTTAATCCTAAAGACCACTGTGAGAAAATAAGTAGGTTTCTAGCACATCAGTTACTATAACCACAATCTCATTTGCCTCTGTCTCTACTATACTGCCAACAATTTTTCTATTGATTCAGCATATTTAGTTTATGTTCTCTTGGATATAAAAGTGTTACCCTTTTTTGTGCTGTTTCTACCCTATAGTCTGTTTTGTGGTAACTTCTCTCCTCATTTTACATCTTCTTTCGCCCATAAGTAGATGTGCTTATTTGATTGCACAGGAAAATTAAGAATGTGAACTGATTAAAGACATGTCATTTCTTCTGTAGTGGTTGTGTACTTATAGCATAGCCAATGAACGGCTTTCTTTGTTTTGCATTTGATGTCATTAAGACCCAGACAGGCCTGAACAAAGGGCTCTAATCAGCAGCATGCAACATCTTCTGTCTGTGTTTGGACCCAGCTGTAAGTAGGATGTTTGTGCTGACCTCACTGGGGAGGGCTAGATGCTTAGAAAATTTGGCCAACTCTAACCCAAACCAAGGGAGTTGTATACAGTATATCGGCTGCATACCAGAAGACCAGAGGATGGCCTTGCTCAGAAGGAGGGGTTTGTCAGTGACAATGACCTCTGGTCTTCCAAAATATTCTGATCTCACCCACTGATATCCTCTAGGAGGCAGGCCATGTCTGATTTATTTTATGGCTCTTATGTAGGCAACAAGTTTCATGAATGATCAGCAAAGTGCAGTTTTCAAAATCTTGGATGCTTAGTGTTTGTTAATAACACTTTCACAAATGTGTTAAATTGGTAAATAGGATATTTTCAATGAAAGTCACTGATCTTTTTGTTTCTTCTCCTCTTGTCAAATTTTACCCAGTCCTTCCCAGAAAAATGAGTTCCGTGTGTTATTAGTTCTACATCGTCATCAAAGATTACACCACTGCTCACATAAAAACTAAGTTTCTTACAAAGTTTCCCAGTGATCTTTTTTTAAAGCTATGTGTTTTTATTTTAACGTTTAAAGAAAAAAGTCCGTAGATTTAATAGCTTCTCTTATATTATTGGAGTTTCCTTTGGGCTCTCATTAATAGGGTTAAAATTCACTTCTTTGGCTAAGTTATCTTCTCTGATTATTGAGTTTTCTATTTCTCTTTCTGAAGGACAAATGCAAATATGGTATTCCAGTGATATTTTTATTTGTGTGATTCTGTTGCACCATAAATCTTCATTACAAACCTTTTTTTCATGGTTTCATATAGAGAAGGGAAAATAGTTTCCCACTGTAAAAAAGATACTTGGAGGTTTTTTGTTGTTGTTGTTTTTTTAACCTTTATAAAATTTCAGATTTTTCTTGCCCACTATGAACCTTGTAAAAAGAATCAGTCTTTTTCATCCTCAGTTACAAGCCAAGAAAAAAAATCATTAGTTGTGGGCAAATGAGACAACACCAGAAGACAACTTTGAGTTCCTTGTGTTAGTCCATTCACACAACAAATATTTATTTTTTGTTGTCTTCATGTAAATGAGTTATGGGCTACTTGAAATCACCTTGTTTTACAGATAAATTTTTCGTTATTTATAGTTGATATGCCATGGCTCAAATTGAACCAACAACTCACTAGAACCATGGACTCTTGGGAACTTTCGCTAAAACAGTTCTGGAATCATCACCAGCTTCCAGTTACTCAGCACCAGTGGATTCAGAACCCCATCTACATGGGAAATCCTTTAATGCACATAGAGACAAAGATGATATTGCCTAGGCTTTACCTGCTTATATTTCTGTTCATTATTATGACCTATTATATTGCTTTGGATACTTTCACAAGTATTTTTTCTTATTTATTGGGTTAGTAATTAGCATCTAGGATTTTAGAGCTGGAAGGAAATAATAGTTACACACAACAGTGTGGATGTGTCTTCTAAATGTTATGTTAAGCAAAATAAAAGGCACAAGAGTACATACCTACTGTGTGATTCCATTTATATAAAGTTAATAAGGCAAACCAATCTGTTATGTTGGGATTCAGGATATTGGTTACCTGTAGTTGGGGAAGGGGATAGTAGCTGAAGTGGACAGAAGATGATGGCTTCAATTTGTGAAAATTCGTTAAGCCATACAATTTTGATTTGTATACTCTTTAATAAAAAGCTTAAAATAATAACAGTTATGAGATAGTTGGAGAAAAAGACAGCTGCTGTAGATAAAGCAGGAATTGTAGAGAGGGCCCAACTTGGGGATAGAGTAAGGGTGAGCCAGTAGGAAAACCACAGGTCTAACCCAACCATCATGTTTAAGAGCTGGGGAAAGGGGTGCTCCCTGAGATGGTGATGAGCCTCAAATTACCCGGCTAATTGATGACATTTATTAACTTATTTAATATGTATATATTGTGCAGGTACCATGTCTCAGACATGGTACCAGGCTGCCAGAATATAGCTGGGAACAAGACTGACCCAGCTGGACCCTGACCTCACAGAGTTTAGAACTCAGGTACATGACCTTTCTGGCCCCAGTAGACATTTGAGTTTGCACTTACTTGATTCATATTCATCTTCCTATTTCAGAAAATCAGATGTTTCATTTTGTCAAGGTGCAGACGACTTCCCTTCCTACTTCTATTTGTTCCATGTTAAGTTGTGCTCAAGGAAGAATGTTTTGAGAATTGAGTATAGTTTAATATTGTTTTAAGAGACGGGTCTTACAGACAGTCCACAGACATGAGAGAGAGAATTCTTGTGGAGTGCTCCTCTGGGCTTGGGGACTGGAGTGCCCATCATTTCTGTGTGGGAAGATTTATTCACATCACTTGGCTCCCAGGCTTGTCATTTGATTAGGCTCTCATCTGCATGTCAATGAGGCTTAAAGCCCATGGAAAGAATTAACTAGTCTGGGATGTTTATGCAACTTTTCAGCAAAGGCAATTGAAAGGAAAGTTTCCCTGACTGAGCTGATTGTCTTGGAGCAGATTTATAGTGAAGTAATAACGTTAATATCATGTGACTCAGATTATATGACATTTTCAATGATCAGCCTAGCAGGAGTTTAAACTTGAGCAAAAACACAAACTAATCAAAAACAGTAAATGAAACATCCCTTTTATTTTATCTTATTTTATTTTATTTTATTTTTTCACATAAGTGTTTTATTTATTTATTTTTAATTTTATTTTATTTTACTTCTCAAAATACATTGTACTTGATTTTCATACATGAAACATCCTTTTTAAAGCAGATCAACTGGCCTTTTCAATTTTTATACTTTTTATTCAAATTAAAGCATAGTATGAATTCAGATTTCCTTCAGAGTATATGAACCATGTTTTGTATTACATTTTTAAACCAACGATATTAATTTCCAGTTGTATTTCTTTTCCTTTAGGACTAATTAAAGAAAACATGTTTGTTTTTTTAGGCATCACTCCCAAATCTTTAACTGCCAAGATATAAATTCTGGTTTTATGTTCCAAAAAGAATGCTTAGGTTTTGAGATCATATAATCTATAGGAGAAAAAAGTATGTGTTTGTGAGGGTGTGTGTGTTCTTTATTCGAGAATTTATCCTTATATCTCAGACATTTTTAGAGAGGTAAGCAAATTCCATACAAAGACCTTCCTGTTTCTTGCCCATAGGTTATGTAAACAAACACATAAATTGAACTTAGACTCAAAACAATGTTTCAGAAGACATAAATTTAATAGGTAAGAACCCTCAAAATTTGCATATTCTCTTTCATTTGTGTTAATGTCCTTCATATATAGGGTGACGTCCCCCCCAAAAAATGCTATGAGAGTGCTTGATTTTCAAGTTCTTTCAAACTTAAATATAAGATCCTTTGTGATTTTCCTTCTGAATAAAGTTGAAGCAACTTTGTGACAATAATGGTACACAGTGAACCCCCATCTTATAACGGAATTAGGTTATAAACTCAGTACATGAGGCAAAAATTATGTCTAGTCAAAACAACCCTTGAAAGCCTATTAAATTGCCCATAAAATCCACCTCCCTGTAAACCCAGCACTGCCAGCTTTTCGTCTAGTGTTGGAAACATCACTTAGTCGTTGAGCATCAGATGAGGTAGGGCCACATTGTAGGGAAAAGTACGTTTCTTTAAATACTAGCATCCAGCATGGTAAGATCCACACACCATGAAACAAACGGGAACCAGTTCAACAGAGAGAACGGTTAATTTGTAGTCTGGACTCCCATGTTCACTATGTCAGTTGTTCTTTCCTCCTCCCTCTCTGTGTGGTTGAATTTACATGAAATGAATACATGGGGTGACTCACTGTGTCTGTGAGGCTCCTATAGTGCTTTTCTGCATATAATTCAGGTTAAACATTTGAAAACAACACTTTTGATGGGGGGATCAAGTGGTCTGCACCCCAACTCTTCTATTAGATATTATTTGATTATGGTTTAGAATACCTGTTTTTGAAGGTGGGTATCATTTATGCATGTTTAAATATATGTAGATTGTATTTAATACTGTGCTGAAGTGTACTTTGGCAACAATTGCAAGAGCTGACTTCCTTTTTAAAGGGTCATTACGCAGTTTATATGCCTAAAGTTAAAGTTCTTTTTTATCAGACTGAAATAATTGGGCGTATTTTACTTAAAATTTTATTCTTTCTCTCTCTCATGCTTCCTAACATATTTATAAAGGCTTTCCTGGTTTGACTGCTTCTGGGAATTCGAGCACCTTCTTTTTCTTGGTTCCCCAGTGTCTGGTGGCAGTGTTGTTAGGATAAACTATACGACTAACCTTGGACTCTCCCTTAACTCTCCCTTTTCTGCCTCACATACACATATATGTTCACCATGTCATCCATCACCAAAGCCTGTTAGTTCTATCCTCGTAATACATTCTGAGTCTGACCACTGCTATTGTTATAGACAAGCCGCTGGAGCTGAAGCATCAGGCCTGGACTAATGTAGTACCCTCCTGACTGCTCGCTGTTTCTACTCTTCCACTCTTCCAGTCTAGTCTCCACCTGGCTCCCCTTGACTGATTTTATTAACGTAAATCTGATTGATATTCTTCTACTTGAAACCATTCACTGGCCTTCCTGTACATCACAGTGAATTCCAGACTCCTTTCTGTGGGCCATGAGGCCGTGCATACTCATATCTCTGCCTGCCTCTCTGACTTTGTGTCCTGATACTCTCCCTTTCTCCTGCACTCTGACTGTCTTATGTGCATCTCTGCTAGGCTCACTTCTACCTTAGGGCTTTTGTCCTTGCAGTGTCCTCTATTTGGAATCTTCTTCCCTCACATTGTTGCATGGATTTGTCTCTTTTGTCAATTAGGACTCTGCTGTAATGTCATCTCTGTAGAGAGGACTTTTTTCACCCACCATACTTAAAAGAACATAACATTCTCCACTTTCCCCCTCCCTACTTTTTTTTTTTTTTTGCACTTATCCAAGCCTGAAAAGATTCGACATACTCGTTTACTTGTTTATTGTCTGATTAGTCCATTAGAACTGTGCTGTTCAGTAGGATAGCCACTAGCCACATGCGGCTATTTAAATTTAAATATATCAAATTTAAGTGAAATAAAATTTAAAATTCAGCTCCTCAGTTGCACTAGCTATATTTCAAATGCTCAGTAGCTACACATGGCTAGTTGCTACTATATTGGACAGCATAGATACGGAACATTTCCAAGAGCCAGAAAGTTCTGTTGGACAGTGCTGCAGTAAAATATGAGTTCCCTGAGGACAGAGAGCCTGTTTGGCGTGTTCACTGCTGAATGTCCAGTGGCCATGTCCAACATATAGTGCTAAATAATATCACTGGAATGAATGAAGGAAGGAAAGAACAAGAGCCTTACATTTTTCAGGAAGAATTGACCTCATCACTTCAACTTTCATCTTCGATCCTTTCATACCCCCAAAATAGGCTTAAATTTCAGGATTAAAGAAATTAAAATTTGTTTCTTAATACGTAAGAGAAGAGTTGGAGGAATATTTAATTCTCATAATGGA
Organism: Cynocephalus volans; assembly: GCF_027409185.1. NCBI lineage: Eukaryota > Metazoa > Chordata > Mammalia > Dermoptera > Cynocephalidae > Cynocephalus > Cynocephalus volans. The sequence continues at coordinate 107,563,551 of NC_084461.1, forward strand.
ATCCCTTCTATTGCCCTTGAATTTGCCATGTTTCACCTCATCTCCTTAGAGCCTCACTTGGGGGACTCTGTCCAATTGAAGTCCTTATCCGACTCCCAGGAGAAAGGTGCATTTTTCCTGGTCTCTGTTTAGCATGATAAACCATTTTCCTCCTTTTATCTCCATGGTGTATGCACAAGTTATAAAGGCTACAGTTACCAAAAGTCAGAAAAAAAAATATGGAATGTCTGTGGGTTGTTATTTGTGCTATTTTCCTGCATTTACCTGGTTAAAAATCATATTTTTAAAAAGTTTCTTGACAGCGTATGAACTTTGTAGCACACTACATCACACTGGAGTGGCGAGATCGGCTGCTGCCTTAGGATTGTAGCTGTGTTGATTAAAAGCAGCATTTTCCCTCTGGCTTGCTTCAGAGCTAATACCCTTGTAAATTGTTGCTGTGAACTTCTGAACTCAGAGAAACTTCTGAATGTATGTAATAAGGTAATCCAGGGCTGAGAATTTGTGTCTTCCCTAAAACAAATCATATAGATTAAAAAATAAGTTTGATTCTTGGCTTTTTAATTGTTTCTTGTAATTTAATGTTTTAAAAATTATGTGGAACTTTTAAATATACTCTATATGAGGTTTTTAAAGAACAATTATTCATATATAATTGTCTACATAAGAAATCATTCCATAGAGTAGATTTGACAATTATTTTCAAATAAGAATGGTTTCAAAAACAATAATTTGTCATTTTTTTTAGATAAATAAATCATTTAAGCCCAGAATAACTTACTAAATCATGTTCTTAAGTCTAGATTCATTCGATTTCAACTATCAAAATATCAAAAGAATTTAAGTTTTTGAGTAATTTTCAGGTCTAATGTCTTATTGCCCTGAGTAACAGCGTGAGATTTTTAGACCTTGAATATAACAAATATAATTTTCAGGTACACTATGCCTTTCTCTAGAAAGTTTGATGAATTATTGAACACTTTTATTATGAGAGAAATATAATAGCTATCAGTGGAAAGTCATATTAATTTTATTTTTATTGGAAAAAGTAAAGTGTAATATGTCTTTAAAGGCTGAGTGGTAAGCAGCCCATGAATCTATAGGCTTAGAGATAAAGATCTTATTCTCCTATATGTGTTGCTAGCAACAAATGAAAATGCCTTCAGCTTCTCAAGAAGAGGATCTCATGCTGCGAAGATTCTTGTATATGGAACATGCTATATAGCCCAGAAAACTTGCTGGATTTTAATAACCTCTTTTTGCAGTCAGGATTGATTATCTGCACTTGCAGTGGGGCTCTTTTATGCAGAAGTGGGAAAACCTTGTTCCAGGGAACACCTGAAACCACTTTCCCGCCATTCTTTCTTGGATTTTGTTAACATTTTGATGTCAGAATTGTTTTTGGCCCTCTGAGACTTAAGTGTTTAGTAACATGGCCAGCCTTTCTGCTGGAAAGAATATCTCACAACAAGCAAGTACAGAAGAATGGTTGGAAGTGCTTTAGATGCCTATAGCAGCACCAGCAGAAGAGAATGCCTGGAACCACGTCAAAGCTGGGGATCTTCTATCTTCCTGACAGGCTGCACAGCCTGCCCCAGAAACTACATTTCAGTTTCTTTGTTCTGGAGGCTGGTGATGAAGAGGGTCATGTTAGCAACTGAACTGAAAACTACTCGTTGCCTCTGACTCCAATGTCCAGCACTACGTGTACTATCTTCTCAGCATAAGGTGGAACGATTTAAAGCTCTTATTCGATGTGGATTGTAATCTTTTCTCCACCAGTTACTTGCTCTGTGAATTAATAAATGTTACTTAACCTATGTCTCTATTTTCCTGGCTCTAAAATGGGCATAACTGTACCAATTCTGCAGAGTTGTAAGTTTTAGAAGTTAGACATGTAAATTACTTGGCATATGGTAGTTACTCAGAAAGCAGTACTGTTTCTTTTTCTTCATGAAATTCATTAGCTGTAACTTTACCTGGAGAAGAAAACTATTTTTGACTTCATTCATTTAGCACTTAAGTTTTATTTTGAAATGTCTCCATGAAATGTCTGTAAGTATACTCCATGAGAAAAAGTATGATTATATGTGCCATAGGTCCTCATTATCTGAATAATGAGGAGAGGGAAAAAAAGACCACTTAACGAGACCCACTCTTAAAAAGTGAAGCCACTAAAAATTGGAACCATGTTTTCATAATAAACAGTAAAAAAATATTTTAAAATCATCTAATTGGAATGTCTTAAAAAATTAAACTGAAATTATTAAAGTAAATCCATTACTGCCTGTATTTAATAAAAATTATACTAGATCTTTGGAATGAATTGGCAATCAATTCTTTCAAGAAAATTATACATTCACATTGCATGACATCCTTCATTTTCTGTTTGGCTTTATAGTACATAATGAGAGAGAATCATTTTTGCAGAAATTGTCCTCGGGCTTCATCAACTTAGCCAGAGTCCTTTCTTTATCTTGTGATAATCAAATTATTCTCTTTTGAACCATCTACCATACCACCATCGTTGCTGATATCTTTCTGAAATTAACTCCTTCAACTTTTCTAGTGGCCTGGTGTGTATTTCAGTTATTTGGTATCACTTTCTGTGACTTCAGGAACCCTGCATCTTGGGCAAGCTTGGCAATTTTACTTCCAATTTACTTGCATTATATTTGTGTTTCATCGAAGGAGGGTTTGAAACCTCCCATAACAAGTGAGGTTCCAAAGATGTTGGTTTAATGAATACAGAGAGATGCTACTTGTAAGCAGGGATTTTTTTTTAAACAGCCAGCTCATGAATGTTTTCATGTTATAATGATTTTTATATCCCAATGCAATCTAGAAACTTGGAAGGTGAATAACCAGGCCTCCCTGTGTGGAATTATTGTCGTCCCCTGATGAAGAGCTATATCACTGTCCTAAGGGTCCCCAGCATGACCTTTTTAAGCATTTTTGCTCGTGCTGTCCCCTGGACTTTCCAGAGCAGCTTTTCCATCAGTGTCATTTGATCCTCTGCTTCCACATCATCAGTTCCTAACGACAGGCTAGACAAAGAAAAGGAGGAAAAATCTTTTATGCCCTATAACAGCACAATCAACTTTTAACTGTCTATAAATCTGGCCATTAGTGATTATGAAAGAATGACCCTTGTAATTGTCTACTCCTGAGGAATGGATGCAGTTTGGGGACAATGAAAAAGGAAGATGATATGTGTGAGTGTTCTAAATTCCAGCTGCAGATTTCCTAATAATCACTGACCTGGGCGCGTTGAATAATTTTGCTTATCTAATCAAGGGAGATATTAGGGTCAACTTATGAAGAGAATAATAGTAAAAACAATAACGACATCTATTGAGCACTTTGTTCGTGCCACTACTCTAAGGATGTTACCTGTATTATCTCATTTAATCTTCGTGGCAGAGTTGTATTCCATTGAGTACGTATATCACATTTTCCTTATCCAGTCATCTGTCAATCCTCAAAGGTAAAAATGTGCCTGTTTTATAGATGAGGACACTTAGTCTTCATCACTGAAATGCTTGTGAATGTTGGGTGATAGAGTAACAACCAGGCAAGAGTGTGAGATGAATATGAATGTTGTTGCCTGTCGAAGTACAAAAAACCAGAAGGACTGTCTATATGGCTTACCACAGGGGGGAGCATTGGAGATTTAGGAATCAGTGTTTTCTGATCCCAGGAATAATGGTAGAGAGCTACGTTTTTCCTCTGTTAAGCTCAGAGCTGTTCAGAGGAACTACAATATTGACTCGAAGAGAATCATAGTGGATTAGAACAGGGAAAATTTAACGCTTATCAGTAGAAATGGAAAGTTTGAAGTGAGAGAACACATAGGAATGTGTACTAGTTACCAAGTGCTGAATCACATTAACCAAGGGAAGAGGGAACTGTGGAGAGGTCTACGTTTCACCAGATAACAAGAATGGAGTGAGCCAGGAACTCAGTTGATGGAATGAAGCAGATGGTCCAACTGAGTCTGAACTGAGCATGAATCACCCTCAGTGACCTTGGCAATGTCCCCCTTGATGATGATATAGTGATAACAAACACATGCAAATAAATAGTGCAGCAACAGTGTGCTCTAGCTAACTGCACCTTGGAGGATGGAGTTTGAAGTGTTTGATAAGGATTTGAGCCCCAGACAAAAGATGCAGTCAAGAGGGGAAGAATCTGTGTCTGAAATATTAAACTAAGTGTCCAGATACCACAGCTCTCCTATTGCTTTTCTTTTTTCACTGACTTGCAAGTCATTTCCAAAATGACTTGCAGTTGCAGTCATTGCCAAAAATTCAAATAGTCCCCTCTCTATGTTGTTTTGCCTGTTCTATCAGTTGACATTGCTCCCTGGAATAGGTCTGGACGTAGCAGAACGCCTTCTCCTGAGGCCCAGTCTAGGGTGGCTGGGAATGACTAGGGCACTGGTGGTTGAGATTGGCTCCCTTTGCCATACCTCACCTGGGAGAGTTGGGCCCAGGAGAAGGGAAAGTGGGTATAGAACTAGAAGGAAACACAAGTGTTTAATTTGACAATCCAACATTATTTAGGTATCTAGGATTAAGTAAGAAAGAAAACAAAATTCCTGTTTTCCATAACATTAGAATAGTGCTAGAAATTGGTGAGGAGTTAAAAATCTCTGGATTCATTTAAAAATGGTTTGAAACTGAGAAATTTCTTAAAGAAACTTACAGTATATAATGCACCTGAAAAAATAAGCATTAATATTCAACTTTTTATTGTTCAGATATTTGACATAGATGCAAGACTTTTGATGGATATGTGAAAAATTGCATTCAAGACCTATGTATTATTTGTACCACCATGTTTTTCTACCTGCTTGTAATGAAAATGAGACATTTGGTGTTTATGAATGTCACACTAAAGAAGTCATTTGGACTAGGTGCTTTGTTACAAAGGCATGGGCAGCAACCAGCTGTAGGTCAAGTGGCTTTAATGTCAAAAAATAAATATTTTTGTCGTTAATTTTATTTTACTTATTACTATTATTTATTTAAATATTTAAATATTACTTTAAAATATTGTCATTATTTGTTTTGCGATAAGACTTTTTCTGTAGTACTGGTGCAGAAACTTTGACATACCTTCTGTGGCTAAGATAATGTTGGCTTCTTATAGAAAGATTCCTGTTTGGTTTTATGGTTTTTTTCATGAATACTTCTTCATCCATTCAACAAATTCTTGAGTGCTTTCCATATGCCACACTCTGTGCTGAGCACTGTGGGTTATGGTGAACAAGACAAAGGATCTCATCACGAGGGATGCAAATACATGAACAGATAATGAGAGTAAATGTGGTAAGTACACTTAATGCCATTTGCTCAGGAATCTTGCATAGAGGAAGAAGCAGATAGCTAATCTAGACTTGAAGTCAGGTGTAAACTTAAAAGCTTCCTTAGGAATTATTTCCTAAGAAACCCCTAAGCTGAGTCTTTAAGGAATACATTTAAAGAGTAAACAAGTGAATTAGTCAGGATCAAGTCAGAATAAACAGAAACCACTTGATAAGTAATTAGTAACACCAATGCTGAAAGAGCTGAGACACAAATTAAGCAAAATCAGGCAATCCTGAGATTACAAAAAGCAGGGAAGCCACTGCCACCCCTTGGGCTGTGAGAGGACAAAGAAAAGAGGTCTACTGTCACTCACAGGTTAGGGCCTTCTAGCAAAGCTAAAATGATGCTTCAGCTGCTTTATAGGAGCTGATGACATACAGAAGACACTGCCTGTAGGGTGTGTATGTGTGTGTGAGTGTGTATGAGAGAGAGAGACAGAGAGAGAAAAAGAGACTAAGTCTCTTCCCCCTGCCCTCCAATCTTCCATCTGAGCCTGCCATTGGCCAGACCTACTTGGAAGCCAGTCAGTTGGCAAAAGAGCTTAAGAAATCTAGTTTCCTGAGAAAATGGATCTAAGAGTAAATAGGCAAATGATTGCACCTCTCATTGGCAAGAGAAACACCAAAGGTCGGGGGTTGGATGGTTTGGTGTGATCATGAGAGGAGGAGGATGTGTGCAGCGGTATCAGCATAAGCCAAAACACCCGGACAAGAAAGAATGTGGAATAGGCACAGCATCTATCTTTGAAGTTACCATTGTGAGTCAGAGGTTGATAGGAGCTGAGAGTAAGCAGGCACCCAACATGGGAGGCTTCAAGTGACTTGTCGAGGAGCTGGCCATCTGCCCTAAAGGCAATGGGAAAACACTGAAGGGTTTTCAGTGGGGAAGTGAAAAGGCCATATTTGTATTTCGGGCCACATTGACAGTTGTGTAAACTCACAGAATGATTTGAAAGAAGCAAAAATCTAACTTCCTTGCCTTTTGTCTTGTTTCTCTAAAATTTATTCAAACAAGAAACAATGAGAAGCAGCAGTAAGAAAGTGGTAGGAAGAATGGAAAGGATAAAATTTATAGGATGATTGGATGTGCAGGTGAGGATAGGGAAAGGCCAGAGATAACACCCAAGTCTCCAACTTTAGCTGAGCAGAGGATGGTGGTGTTGCCTGGTAGGGTTAAGTCTGAGTTGGGGAGTGTATGGGACATCAGGTGGTGACATCCAGGAGCAGATGGGATCTGTACAAATAGGAGTCACTGGCTGAGTGAGAAGTGGACCAAGACTTGTGACTATGGGGAGCTTAAAAAAAAATCCTTAAAGGAAAAAGGGAAAGAATGCCAGACAGCTCTAGGTGTGGTTAGATTTAGTGGTGAGAGATGATCTTCTAGATGATTTTCATAGGAAAAAATAATAGAAACTAAATAGTACTGGATTAAGAAGTAAAGGAAGACAAGAAAGTGACAGTGCTGAATGTAGATGCCTCTTTTGAGAGTTTGAATGAGAGGAGAGAAAAGAAGGGATGGAATCCAAAGCTGGAGTGGGTTTTATTTGTAGGGTTGGTAAAACCTGAGATGTGTGTGGTCAGGTGTGGAAAAACGGAGATGAGTTTAGTATTTAGGGGATAGAGAGACCAAGGGGCTCAGGACTGGAGTCAGGAATGAAGAAGCTTGGTAAAACTTTCCACACCTGCTTGACGAGGAAGTGAGCTTAGCTGCAAAGACAGTGCATTTAGAATTCTAGTCTTTGGCACAAAGCCCATGTAGTACCTTCCTGGTACAAACAGAAAACACCTCTATTAATGTGTATATGATTTTAAGAGAATAGACACTAGCAAAAACTAACAGTTGTATAGTACTGTGCAACCTTCAAACTGAGTTCAGAGTTTTATTTGAGCCTCATGATGATCTCATAGTTGTGTGTGTGTGCGTGCGTGTGTGTGTGTGTGTGTGTGTGTGTGTGTGTGTATTTCACTGTCTCTGACAAACTTCTTATTAGGAACCTGAGACACAGAGCAGATAGGACTTGCCAAACCTTTCACAATCCATACATGATTTAACCGAGTCTTCGGGCTTTGGATTCCTAGGGCCGTCTTTCACAGACTTTGTCATTCTGATCGCTTGGCCTAGAGAGTGTCGGATATGAAGGCACTTCCCCCCCCCCCCACTTTTCCTCCTGGCCTACCAGGCCTTTCAGTCTCCGATGATTGGGGGGGCCATTCCCCTGGCTTCTCTAGTGCCCAAGGTAGTAAGTGGTTTGAGCACCACAGAGTCAATCTTCTTGTGGTGGAAATTCCGCCCCTCCTAGCCTCCCATATTTGTACTTGCAGCTTCCCCAGATTCTGCCCACATAGCTTGCCTATCTGTTGCTCTTCCTTTCCACACATGAAAAGAAAAGTCACCTCCAGGGTCCTTATACTTGCAGACTTTCTCTTTATGGCCTAGTTCTCAAATTCTCTCATCTTTCTCTGCTACCAAATTTCTTCTAGTTTATGAGTTCAGTATATCCAGAGGTCACAAATTTCTTCCTATTTCTACTCAAGGCCCTGCCAACCCACTGCTTATTGGAGCCACACAAACCTGATGGGACTCCTGACTCAGTCACATACCAACTGGAACTAACTGAGCAAGTTATTCTGCCTTGTTGAATCTAATAATACCTCGTAGGGTTATTGTAAGGATTTCAAGAGCTAATGTATGTGAAGGACCCAGTTCAGTGCCAGGCTTAATAAATCTTAGCTCCCTTCTCTCACCAGAGTGGCCTGGAGCTCCTATCCAGCTCTTAGCACAGTAATATAATTAGCAACATTAGTATATCTAAAAGGCAATTACCATTTAATAGCTCTGGCCCCAGCCAGCCTAAATTTCCTCTCTATTCACTTTTCATTTGGGGTTAGGGGTTTTTAGTCCTCCCCTGTCTGGTCACAAATCACTGCCTTAGAGAATTGAAAATAACTTTAAGCAGCCATTGATTACAAGATAAAAGATTTGGTAATTCCTTCCATGTTGTTCTATATAAAAATGCAAATATCAATTTTGCTCTTGGCCAGCAAACAAATTAGACAGCTTCAAGCAGCATCTTTCTGAGAGTTAGTGAATTATCCTGCTGGGTGAGACCAGCTTTGCTCTCAAGAAGTCAAGCCTTCCCCCGTATGCTTGGTGCTGATCTTCATTAAAATAAATTAGTGCTCTTGTGTAGACTCAGACTTAGAATTAAGTTTGAGGCATCTCTTCCTAGAAAACATTTGTTTATATTACATACTCAATTTAAAGGAGTAAATGCCCTTCCCTCAGCCCCCAAAGTTTGTCTTGGTGCTACTGTGAAAACATACTGCCCCAAAGAAGGCAGTGTATTTTATTTCTTCTGCTCTGACCCGGCATAGTGTAAAGTAACAGCAGTCTCTAATCAAGAAGAACCCAAGAACCCTTGGAGATTACCAATAGAAATCTTTAATATTTGAACTGCACATGTGCCTTTGAGGAAGCCTAGATTGCCCAAAGCCACACAGAGAGCATTTACATTTGAACCACTATACGTATGATTGCAAGTTAAAGTAAATTCTAAATAACTTTTAGCATTTTGAGATTTGGAAACCAGCCTGGGCCATATAAATTCCCCCTTAGTTCTTTTTCTGTTAAATCTTATGCCAAAGTAAATGGAAGCTGTAAAGAAACTTTGAACTGCTCAGTTCTCAAATGACCTCAGTGAAGTTGGATTGGCAGAGCCAATGTTTGGTTTTCAAAGGACAATTTTTCTCCTTCTCCCTTGCAGCATTCACATCACAGTCACCTTCCTTGGCGAAGGATGCAGTACTGCTTCCTGGGCTCTCTTGGCTCTGGGTCATGGGTGTGCCTCTGAGAATGGGCTTTCTGCTCTAAGGAGCTCATCGGTGCAGCTCCTGGGGGTCCCTGGTGTAGGCACCCAGGTCTCTTAGCACCTCTGCTTCACAATTCAGTCAGCTTTACTTTCCCCTTCCCTTTCCCTTTCAAAAAAGAGCTGTTGAGAGCAAGAAGCTAGAGTTCAATGCCACCTCTTCCTCCTGGTTAGGGCAAGTGTCTTAACTTCTCCAACTTCAGTTTCCTTTTCTGTGAACTGGTGAGTAAAAACAGTACTGCCTACATGGATCCCTCTCTTCTCTGAGCATTCCGTTCTTGTACTCACAACCATGCAATTTATTACATTTGATTATTCATTTTTACTGATTATTATTAAAATATAAACATCATATCTTATTTATTATATCGTACGTGTATATATGCCATATGATGTAATACGTGTAACATATATTATGCATTAGCATGCTCTTCTGACTAGACAATATGCCTCTGGAAGGGAGGGACAGGGGCTTACACCTCTGTGTATCATCCTCAGAGTCTAAGCCCTGCTGATCACATGGCAGGTTCTCAGTAAACAACTGAGTGCGGTCTTATGAAACTACCTCTTTATCCTATTCTCTTATAGTTAACAAAGGAAAATATTAATCATTACATAGACAAGTCCTTAATTCATATCCCAAAATTAAAGGTGGGCTATATGTTGACTGCCATTTAGGGTGTTCTTCACTTCTCTGCAAATTTGCTCCAGGCAGTCATGTACTTCTGCATAAACACTGTCAGTGTAGAGGGCTCACTGCTGCTGGAAGCAGCCTTTTTCCATTGCAAGTAAGGCTTCTTGAACTGGTGTAGATAGCTTAGAGATTTTTATGAGGTACAGAAGTGTAAACACCCATATTTTTTATTATCATTGCAAGTGAAGGGAGAAGACTTATTGCCATTCAAAACTCTGCACAACTGGTATATTATATATACTCAAGGAAATTTTTTCAAAAGGAGTATATTTATAGGCTCTATATGTTGGGTATACTAACTATAAATCATTAGGAGATATCAAGAATAGTCAATAGAAAACCTGCAGTCTGACAGCATGTGTGGAGGGGCACTAACTACCAATGGTTTTGGAATCAGTCATACCTGGCTTTGATTCCTGTCTTCATTAATCAATAGCCATGAGCAATTTGCTTTACTCTCTGGTCTTCTATTTCTTCATAAGTGAAATGAGATAGATGTTAAGGATTAAATCAGATTAAATTTGTAAAGCAAAATACCAGTACAGTGTCTGGCTCAAGTTGTTGTTAAATAAATGATAGCCAATATGAGCATCATTGTTGTTATTACAATTTATTATCATTATCATTAGAAACACAGGGGTGTTTACTTGACTCATCATAATTGGCACTGAGGTAATGAATGTTTCTTAGGGAAGAAGCATGTGGCATGGAGTTGCCTAGCTATCTTCTTAGTAGCCAACTAGGGAAAAGGGCGTTAATAGGAAGTATCAGTCCCCAATCCCCACCTTTCCCCCAGTGGGGTGTGGGGCCCAGCTTTCCTACCTGTTACACTTTCATAAGCCTCTTATCACATGCAGCACTAGCCATACCCTTACTGAAAGTGTTGGTGATGCCAAATACACACCTTATCTTTATGTAGATAAAATATCAGCTAGCTTCTTATCACTCCAATCTGTATTTTCTGGTTAGGTCAATGTTGTATTTGTAAAACAGCTCTCCAAAAAATGCTACAAAAATGATTTGTAGCATTTGCCAGTTTCCATGGTGTAAATACTCCAAGCATGGCCAATCACAGTTCCCAGTATGAAGTCATTGAACACAGAGTTGGGAAGAGTTGTGCAGAGTTGCTCAAGTCAGTGCAAGCTAGCTCCATTACACCACTGGATCAGGCCAAAGCATGTGTTTTGACAGTGTAGGATAGAATGACAGCAAACTTATAAGCAGATACAGTAGAAGGAAAGTAGTTTGTCCCCAGAGTGGATCACTATGAAATACTTGGCAAACAGGATTCTTCCAGAAAGTGAGTTAATGCTGGATTACCTGGGCAACGTATTTCAATGCCATCTTGCTGTCCTTGCTGTGTACTCTCCAATTATGCTTAGGAGAGAAATCTTTTCCTAGCCTCTCATGCTCTAGGAAAGAGTATGTATCCCTAATAACTTCCCAATTATTAGAATGTTTCTTTAACCAATAGTTGAGAGATTTGGTCATGGACATAAAGTCCGTGTTTATAGAAGTGTCTTCTTTCTTCCTTCCCTCCCTCCCTCTTTTCCTCCATCTCTTCCTCTCTTCCTTCCTCCTTCCTTGTTTATTACGTTGTCTGCTTCCTTCACAAGTAGTTTCTGTCATCTTCTTTTGCATTCCTAACAACCCGTGAGATAATCAGAATAGGCAATAGCTTTCCTGCTTTGTAAAAATGGCAGAGAAATTTGAAAATCACTATTTGCAGAAATCTGTCATGTTATTACCTTCATTTTTAATTTGTCATTTTGTTATTTTGAAATCCGTTGTTATTCATATATCCCCTACCTCTTTAATTTTTTGCCATTAGTGAAGTGAGGTAATTTCCACCTCTGGCCACGTTTCTTTGCTGTCATTAATTTTATTCTCCCCCTCATGGTTGTGGAAAACTCTATCATTGCAGTACTATAAATACATTTCTGAAAACTTTTAATTAAATGATGATACCTAGAACTTTTTCATCATGGGTAAGTCCCCAGAGATGATAAAACAGAATTCTCTTGGGAAGCAGTTTTGTTTTCCGTAGCAAACAGAATTCTCTTACAGACCGTCTTTGAACTGTTAAGCTGATACCAGTTAGTGATTTTGTTAACATAGTGGATTAAAAAAACAAAAAACAGGTCTTCTCACTAAAGACCTCTTAAAAGTTTTCCGAAAACCTAATGACTTAAACTGAAGAGAAAAAGACATTTAAGGTCACCAATTTGGCATTTACCATGATGCACTCTGCAGATGCACTGGAGATCATTGCTTGTGCCGTTCTAATCCTCGTGAGCTTTGTTGGAAACATGTGTTTATTTTATTCTACAAGGAAGTGTATCACTGGACGTATTCAAACATCCTTTCTTCTAATTTCCAGTCTTATCACTGTCCACCTTATTAAAAATTTGGTGGTGAATGTCATGAAAATTGTTTATTCTTCTGGTGTCATGTTGGATTCAGCTGGCTGCAAAGTTCTGCATTTCACGGCGGCCCTGACTACCTCACTGGCCATCTGGTTCATGTTACACTTTGCATTGTTCTACCACTGGAGGCTCTACCAAATTGTCTACACCTTGAATGAGGCTCCAAACCTGGAAGATAAGCATTCCTTGAAGGTAGTTTCTGCACTTTGGGTGGCTGGTATGGTGGTACATACCCCAGCTTTAATTTATACTAGAAAACCAGAATACCTGATTGCAGGAAATGGTACAGACCCCTTGTCTACTAACAGGATTTACGTGGACTGCCTAATTGGCTTTGGAAACAAGCAGGTTGAATTTTACTATGGGAAAATATTTTTAGTTCTGATTGATATTCTTCCTTTAGCCGTTTTAGTCTTTGTCTGTTTCTGGATGTCTTTCCTCCTTTCAGAGAGAAAGAAGTTGACATATGGTGACATCTGGATTGGAGAGGATGATTCAGAAATTGAAATCCTTAGAGGGGCCAAGTTCAGTATTTTATTAATGTTGCTGATCACTCCACTTTGGGTTTCTCACTTTATCTTAGTCTGTTTCTTGAAGGACTTGGCAGCATATGTCTTTATTCCAGCTGTTCTCACAGCCCTCTCTTCAGGTTTCTCTGCTGTCAGTCCTCTCCTGCTTATGTTGGTGAATTACAAAATAAAGTTGGTGTCTTTCTGTGGTGCCAAAGAGGAAAAACCCACACCACAGCCTGTAAATGTTATTCTTTCTCCATATGCTTAATGGCAAAGAACTCAAATTGTCATCGTTGGAAAATAGGGGCCGTCATTCGAGGGTATAGCTCAAGTTTTTGTAGCCCTCACCAACGGTTTCTGAAAAGTCCTCTACAAAATTGGCTCCTCTCCAAAAATAGACTTCTGAGAGAAGCTGTGCAAGAAGAAGATAGACGAACACTAAGTTATTACAAGTTGAAGAAAAATAGTCATCGCAACATTTGTTATTTAGGACAACAGCAAGATTATTAACGTAGAAATTCTCAAGTAATTCAGCAGTGGAAACGAACTAAACATAAGCAATATATTAAGTATTTCCTCTGTGTAAGGTGTTGTGCTAAAGAAAAACTTATTGAAACTGAGAGTAACACTTCTTAGCTGAATTCCTGAAGGTGCACATGAGTAATCCCATGTTTTCATCTGATGTTTTTCCTGAGATGCTTCCTCACATATTGGAAGTGCATTAGGTAGGTGTGCAATGTTCAGTCTTTGAACTCGTCTGAACTGAAAGCAGCTTTTGTTCACTGTCCTTACCCTAAGTGTCTTTAGTAAGCTAAGGTTATATAAAAGCATTGGATTAAAGAATTAGTACTTGCTAGGTCATTCTCCGTGTTATGTACAGATGTGCAAATATTTGGTTGCTACATACATTCAGCTCACTCTCACTATCCTTATTTAATCTTCTAAATATATATCGAGCTATATTCTTTTCTTCAGAAAAAAAGGACAGTTGCTTTATAGAGAATTTATTTCCTCTTTTGTCTATTAAATTGGTCCATTTACAAAGTGGAAGAATTTATAAAATCCTCATAATAATTTGATTTCTGGATTTGGATTGAATAAAAATGAGTACATTATAATTCTAATTAAAAATACATGGCCAGGTTTTTATTTTTCAAAGTTAGCCAGAGTAGCCATTTGGACTGCATTGGATAAAATGAGTAATTATTTTAAATATCTATGCATACATATGTGTCAGCATTGAATTTTAAGCTAATTCTTATTAGATTCTTGTATTTTTTTTTCATTTTCCTTCTGTAGTAATAGACCTAGGATTTATTATATTGTAGTTCTAGTGAATGAATATTCCCAGATTGAGATTCCTGCTCTAAAAAGGCTGCGTCAAAAAATTATAAGCCTGATTTCATTAACATCTTTGTTGCATAAAGTGCTACAGAGAGAGGAAATTTTAAAGTAACTATGGCCCAAGTTCTGTAGGATTGTGCAGGCCAATGTCTGTCCCTTGCATAGCACAGGGAATTTAAAAGAAAAGACAGACTTTAGACCTTCTGAGATTCCTGGGTGGTCTTCATGGGAAATGCTTAGTCGAGTCTACTGAGGCAGTTTAATCAGAAGGGCACTAGGCATGGATCCTGTATAATGAAGTTAACATCTGGGGATATGGGGGATGTGGGGAAGAGGTCACCATCTTTTAATTAAGTCCAGATGTAGCCAAAGCTGAGAATAGCCATTGATCGCAGGCAGTGGATCTCAAATGTGGTTCTGGGACCAGCAGCATCAGCATCACCTGGGAACTTAGTTAGAAATGCAAATTCTCTGGCCCCACTCCAGACCTATTGACTCAGAATCTCTGGGGGTTGGACCCAGCAATCTGTTCTAATAAGGCTTCTGGGTGATTCTCATGCATGCTGAAGTTTGAGAACCACTAATCTAGGGTTGCTCCAAAGTTTAATTCTCACAAACGATCAGAATGAAGCCAAGATAACTGAGTCAAGATGTAGTCTTCAGTGCTCCGTCTGCACGTTACTATCATGTCTACTTCTGTCTACAATGGCAATCAGGATTATCATCTGTCTTCCATACATTCTCAATAATAATTGCCAGACAAATTCACTGTAGAAATTAAGTAATCTTTGCAAAATCAAGAATAAAGCATGACCACTTCAGGTGTGCCAAAAATTTGGAACTTGGATTGGATAGTTTCCTGTACAGAAATGTGTGAGGGATCCAGTTCCCAGATTATTCCATTGTTCCTTTCCAGAAGCCAGTGCAGGACATGGTTGGCTTAAGCCTCTACTCAACTTCCCAGTGCTAGAAATGTTTCCTGTTTCTTCCAAGGTATTTTCTTTTTGTTTAGGCCTTACTGGGTCATAGTTTTGTTCTTGTGGAATTGATAAGTTTTCATTTACAACAGAGAGTAAATCATGCTCACTGAATGAACAACATTCCAGTTCTCTTTTTAAAAATTATTTTCACTTTAATCATTTTGCTCTCCTCTCCCTTAACCTCCATACTTATTCAAGTTCCTGATAGGATCAGGATAGCAGATGAAAGAGGATGAGGGAAGTTCAGCAGATATTGTCATGGTAGCACACTAAGAGGGGTAAAAGTTGCTCAGGACTGTCCCAAGGTCCTGGTTTGGTTTCAGGGGTGTTTCCCGGTGCCATCGCAGACCACACAGAATCTTCGAGTTAGAAGGCCATTTATTCTTCCTTCCCATTGCAGGATTCTAATCTTCTCTCAGAAGATTCCTCCAACTTCTATTTGTGATCTCAACCATTCTATTAAAGCTCATTTGGAATATCGGTATGAGGAAGTTTTTGCTGAGACCAGCATCCTAAGATCTGCCCTTGAACTCAAATCCTCCTTTCACCTGCTGGGTATTTAGATTCTTAGAGAGAGAAGAGAGTTTCTCTCTTCTCCAGGTTGGGTATTTACTTAGCTGTGCTGCATAAGAAGAGTTTTCCAACCACTGGCTGTCATGGCTTTCTTACTCTGTCTTGGTATATTCCCACTAACCTGTGAACTTCTTAAGAAGTAGCACCCATAACTGAATGCAGTATATTTTTTCGTGTGTGTGTGTGTATTTTTTTTCTATTATACATTCTTTTATCTTCTCTTGTACAGCTTCCATGAGCATGGATTTTTTTCCTTCTTCCAAAAAGAATTTTAAATATTAAACTATTTTAAATCTCACAAACACACACACACATAAAAACAGATTTTAAAGTAAATGTATGAGTATATAAAATATGTAAATCTAACAAATGCTTAAAAATTAAGGTCTTTCCAAGATCTAATGTTCTAATATAAGTTATTTCATTCTCAGTATTTTAATTTCACAGATCATGAAATGACCCTCAAATCATTTATAAGAATTTTAAACTATAAATTAAGGTTCAAAACTACAAAAAGACCAACCCTTATAAGGTATGTCAGAGCAGTCCTGATCTCTAGCATAAAGGTTTCTAGTACAATGCCGTCTTCCTTATCTTTAAATAAGATATAAGGAAGGATTATCATAATCCAATTTCATTTGAAGATGAAGTTAAAGTATTAAACCAACGGGCTATGGAATATAATGTTCTATAAACTGATATAGGGATACCTGTGGGTAAGGTATGTTAGATATACAAAAGTCTATTATTCTTTTCTTTAATGATAATGATTATGTCTACCATTTCCACTTAAACTCTGCTGGAAAGAAGAATAATTTGTTTGGAGTTATAGTTCATGAGCATCCAGAGCAGCACAGTTCAGGGCTAAAGATGTCTGTGGAGTTCTGACCTAGATGGTTCAAAGACATACCCAAGTTTCAGAGCAGTCTGGGGCAGATTGGAAGACCTCTAGACCTGTTAGCAAAAAGTGCTTTGTGTTAACTGCCTTTGCCACTATTTAGTATAAATAACCTGGGCCAGAATATTCCTGAGCTTTGCCAGCTGTAAAATAGGAAGGGTATGATTGCAAACCGAAAGTCACAATGTACACCCTCTGCCTCTTTTACAGAGTTGTAATAAATTAAATCAGATTAAAAAATATTGAAAGTGATTTGAAAAAGTGTTGGTACAGATGCAGTGTTGCTTTACCGTTGCAGTTTTGCAAAGTTGAAATAAGAGAGAAAAGTAGAAGACTTAAAATCAGAAGTCTGTGTGTCTGAGAGGCAGTTACAAACCTCTCTGAGCCTTGGTTTTCTTATCTCCAGAAAGGAGGTCATAAAGATGTTTGTCTCCCAGGATCTTTGTCAGGTGAAGTAAATGAGAGAGTATATGTAAAAGCACCTTGTCCTAGATCCTGCTATAGAGTTTTCTTCATAGATTTTTCTGTGGATGTTCTCCTCAGAGCAGCAAGCAGGAGATGCAGTATCTGCTCCCCAGGAGCTGGAGCAGGCTCAATACATCACACCGAAGTCTCTTGTTTGACATCAAACATTCACTTGCATTTTTCCAAACATGTCAAAAACTTGATATTACAAGAAAATGTGATCTCTTTAGATTCTGGCTTTATAAATACTCCCTTGACCACCCCTATTTATTACCCCACCTTCATCCTCACCCTTCAAGACCCACTTTTCGAACAGGTGCTGAATCAATGTTATCTGTCTTTCTGGAAATTCTTCAGAATTCTCACCTGAGGCCTTTGCCCATGCTACTGTAACCGCTTCTGGAGCGCTTCCTCCTGCCCATACAACTCCCTCACCATTCACCCCTCATCCTTCAGCTTGCAGCCAGACCTCCCCTCCACCAGGCACACTTCCCTCATCTCCAAGGTGTCTTGGGCTCTTGTGCAATTATTTGTCATAGCAAGTACCACATTCTTCTTACTTAGCTTAAAGACTCATTTACTTGTTTGCCTCCCTTTACACTATATGCTCCATACTGGTATGGAGAGCAGAGTAGGTCTTATCCAGCATGTATGCCCAGAATATTCTATAAATGAGGAAGGGGATCAAATCTACAGGGCTCGTGCCTTCCCCCTTTTTTCCTTATGTGTACTTCTTGGCTCTACTTCAGTTGCCTCTTTCCAGTAGAAGTTTCTTGCCTCTATCATTTTTCTGCTTCAAGACTAGGCATTTAGTGACTGCCATGCTTCTGGACATTGTTGAATCAAAGAGTGAAAGAAACTGAATCCAACATTTGGAATGGGTTGCTTCCTTGCCAGCCAAGCTACCAAGCCAACAGGGGACATTTCTACCCAAGCCTTCCAGTACTTAGTTTATGAGTTTTTTTTTTTTTTTTTTGAGCTTTTATATTGAAGAAAGGAAGCCCAGTAATTACGTGTAGTCTTTGAAATTGAAAAGTTATCCCAGTACATATTTGGCAGGCGTGTGTGTGTGTGTGTGTGTGTGTGTGTGTGTGTGTGTGTGTGTGTGTGTGTGTGTGTGTGTGTGTGTGTGTGTGTGTGTGTGTGTGTGTGTGTGTGTGTGTGTGTGTGTGTGTGTGTGTGTGTGTGTGTGTGTGTGTGTAGGGGTATAGGGAGCGGCTGTGTTTTCCCAAATGTTGGTGGATTAAAGAGTAAAGAAATAAGTTCTATTGCAAATGGACTGAAGTTACCTCATCACTGAATATACTCTCCTCATTTATTTTGACAAGCCCAACTTATTTTTAATTACCAGGCGTCCTAGTATACTGGTAAATTCAGCAGCAGTTATTTTGGCAGAAAAGGAGTAATCTGTGTAACATGAGCCTTCAGAATGAGTCCAGGCTGACTCCTTGTAAAATGGAGTGAGGCAATACATTAAAAAAAAAATTCAGTAGAGCAATTTATGTGATATGAGACTGTAGTCACAAATCAACGAGCCTTTTATAAGCCAAGCACACCAGAATGTGTACATTAAGTGTGGTTTCTCAAAGAAATTTTGCTGGCCACCCCAAGCTTTTCCCAGTGATGCTGCCATTACTCGAAAGATTTTTTGGAAGTCTTCATTTGGAATTATTTTCAGAGTCAGTTTTCAGGTCATAACCAAAAATTAAAAACATCACCTGAAAAATCATAATACTGGAGGCTATTGTTTAAATTGCTCGTCTACTTTTTATCGTACAATTTAGCTCTTTGTTACTTTGAGCTCTTTCCCAAATTGCATCTTCCCTTGAAGGAGGCAGTTGGGCCATCATTGAGGTCAGTCATGAGAAGGTGACATGGTGTTGATAGACCCACTGGCAGCATGAGCCCCTCACAAACACTTTAACAGGCACCGGAGGGACTTCTGTTCTTTGCAGTTCATCAAAACTGTGAGAGTAGGAAAATCCTGCAGACACATGTATAGTTGATGCTCATTATTTTGTTCATCATCACTTCAAGCCTGTAGCAGTTTGGAGTTCAGGTGAGGTTTCTCCCAGTGCCGTGGGCACACCCGAAGAAGGCGGCCAAAGTGTCACCAGCAGCCTCTGTGTAACACACAGGTCCCAACAACCTGGCCCTGTGTCCCCACATTCTAGTATTTTTCTTCTTTCCCTCTATCAATTTTCCTGCCCAAATTAAGAGAGCTAAGTCAAAAAGGTTTTTTTACCCTTCTCTACTCTCCCATCCCAGCCCAATGTGCGTCTTCACCTTTCCCCACTTAAAAAAAAAAAAAAAAAAAAAAACAGAAAACAAAAACACCTGCCTAAGTAAATAACCAGTTAAAAATTGATTAAAAATTGCCAACACCAGTGAGGAGAAATGAAAAGCCCAGTTGAGCTTGAAATGGGATGTCTCCATCAGTCAACAGTACTGAACGTGGACAGATCTTGAAAGGAGAGATGGGCTGCAGTACAAAAGAAAGCCCTCAGAGAACCTACAGAAGTGACTCAGAAGTGACTGCAGCTTGTAGGAGAGGGCCGCTGGCATGGAGGTACTGGGCAAATTGACAAATGACTAGGTCCTGCCATCACAAAGGGGCCAGGGCCAACTATAATGCATAGCAAATATGAATCTCATGTAAAGGATTTTAAGCTGGACTGCCCTTTCCGGAGAGCCTGAAAAACATTTCTCACTTAGGCGTGAACCCACTCTAGTTGGCCTGAGCAGGGTCAGCCCTCTTGCCTCCAAGCACTGGTCTGGGCCAGAGGATGACTTGGGGTCTTTTTCTGGGCTTGCACTTGGCACAACCTCCTCCCTTCTCCTGCAATCACAGCAGTGAAGTGGCACCATGTAAATCCACACCAACCGCAACCATGCAAGAGCCCTTCCTTCCTCCATTTGTAAAGTGAAGGAAACATAATCCCCACCTCATAACATTTTATGGTGTTTGTGAAGGTTTCCTTTTTCTAGTTCTCAGAGATAAAATGGAGACTGGGAAAGCACAAATTGTGACATGCAAGAGTTTTATTTGTAAGAAATTTTATTTTGTTGCTGTTGTGGTATGAGAATTTAAAACAATCTTAGAATATAAGTATATAAGTGAAGTCAACATTTTTGGCAGGAGGTACCAATAAAAAAAAAGCGGGGGTGGTGTTGGTACTTACTGTTTAGTACTTAATTCCTTTGAAGAGCCAAACACTCAGATGCCCCCATGGCCAGGCAAGGCCTGTGCTGCATTGAGCAGCCCAGGAGGGGCCCTGGTGAACATAGAGCCCCTTCCTGGTAGACAGGTAGGAGCAGCTGCTGTTTAGCTCTAGTTAGTTGTTGCCATGGGGAAGTGACCTGTGTTGCCAGAGCTTCAGAAGTTTTTTAAGCAAAGCCAGAAATCCAGAATTTTATGTGAAATCACCTACAATCTACAAGTTGGCAACTGATTCGATCTTTTTAAACACCACTAGGGCCAAACAAATCACATCTGTAGGCTAAATCCCACTCCTGGACATCCTATGGTGTCCCCTTACAGCAGGTGTAACCTCAGTCTGAAAAGAGGGCTCCTGGGTTTCCATCACAGATCGGTGTGTGGGGTTAGAGGTGGCAGAAAAGCAGGATGTTAAAAGGGACCCCAGTCCAGCTCAGTTTCCTTACTGTGTTTGATTATTTGCAGCAGCTCCTCTAACCTGACCTTATCCCTTCCCATCTAATTCCTCAGAAGAGAGTGCCCAAGGGTGACAAATGCTCAGTGGAAGGGCAGATGTGAAAGGAGGAGGCATTGTCATGATCACTGGGACAACCGTGGACTCAACCTTGACTATAAAGAAGCAGTGACTGTTGGGAAATGTAGACAGAATCAGTGAAACATGGGGATTTCTGCACATTGTGAGAATGTAAATACTCTCAAAGTAGAATCTTGAAAGAGAAAAGCATTGAAACTGAATAAAAGGAATGGAATCGTAGACAGAATAAGACATTCTGAAGAGAATGGCTGCATGTGGAAGCCCACTAGGAAGTAAAGGAAAGCTCCAGATGCCTTGGACCCCTTAGTCCAAGCTGAGTCATCCAACCCACTGGAATGTGCAGTGTCCCAGGGCTTCCGGTAATGGGCTGTAACTGTCATGATGTGTGTTTGTCCTATCGAATGAAGACTCTCACAGCTGTCCTCCAAGTGCAAATATAAAGATTTTCTACTTCACTGTCATGATGTATATTATCCAGTGGTTATGTTCCATTAGAATGGCTACATTTGAGTGGATATTGCTCTATATATTCAGAACACCCCAAACAGGAGTTCAGGGTTTGTTAATTTGCTTAGTGAAGGGATGTTCATCTGCATTTTATATTTCCATGTATTGAAAGATCCACTATGTCCCCAGCTCATGTATGTTTTCCTGCTTCATCTCCCCGTATGTGCACATTCTTGCTACTGACACCCAGTATCATCTTTGTGTTGTTCACCAAGGCCATGGGAATAGTCTGTAAATCAACAATTCATTGTGGAGTACTGATTTAGTGAAAAGAACTTGGATTGGAAGAATGTCTGCTAGCTGACGAGCTGGAATCCGAAGAGTTTCTGGATTGTCTCACAATCCATCAGAGTGGAAGAGAAAATTAATTTGAGTGATTTGCAAGTATGAGTGTGTGTATTTTCCTCTGAAAAGCTCTGAGAGAATTAGAGGAAAAGTGATATATTCTTATACCAAGCCATTTGCTCAAGAATCTATTTTTAGATTTCTATAAATAATAAAATTTCTCATTTTAAATATTTCTTAAAATGCAAATTGGTTTTCTTTTCTTTCTAAACCTTACTGTGATTTCAGAAGAACATTTAATATTTATTCTAAATGGATAATCTCATTTGAGCATGGAATTAGCATCCTAATCTTTTCTTGGATGGACTTTTTCTATTATAATTAAAACTATGTTAAACTGATATATGCATTTGAGAAGGGAAGGAGAGGAAACATGGAAATTTAAATCAGGTGACACATTTGAGGTATGGGATTGTAGGTGAATTTTTTTCTATTTATTGTAATTATACCATTTGTATAGTCAAAATAAAGGAACAGCTGAAAATGAGAAAGTAGTGACTTCAGAATAAGATTTTCCTTTTACAAATCACGTTTTTTTTACACTCTTGATATTATATTGGGAAACCCACTTTCATCAGCCTACATGTATTTCCACTTTTCAGTAATGTATGCCTTACTGTTCAGCAAGGCACACATTGATTAGAGAACTGAAAGAGGAAAAAATGAATTATTTCGATACACAGGTCTGGGTGTGTAGACGATTTTAATAATAAGAAAGACAAATGTGGGAAATGGAATCTTATTTTGATATGAGAATTGGCTCGGCGGAAGATAACTGCACACCAAGGCGTTGCCCAGAGATCTATATTTCTGTTCTTGACATCTGTAGGTGCCACTGCCACCACTGATGGTGATGATGATAAGTGATGGGAAAATGAAGTGGGAGGTGATGTGTCTTACCTTGACAGATTTAAAGGATTGCCACAGGCAGCCCCAAGGCAAGTGCTGACTGAGGACATTCTGAGGCCTGTGTCAGGTCATTCTGGCACAGTCAGGAAAGCTGTTTCAAATAGAGGGCAACGTAATAAATCTATGGTTTAAATCTGTATTTAGACCCTTTCTCTTTCTCCCTCTTTTTTTTTTTTTTTTTTTTGAGAGATGAACTGAAGGTTGTATTGCAAATTCTAAAATACTCATTCTTCTTGGTTAGTTGGTATCTGTCTTGTACTTGTATTATTCCTGTGAAGGTCAGGAGTCATTGCTCCCTGCACAGCATCCAAGGATATGCCCACAGGAAATAGTTGAATATGGTTTTCCTAAGATTTCCAGGCTGGCTCCCCATCCCCAAAGCTCCTACTTTCAAGCGGGGTGTAAAGAGAGCTGAGTTTGGACTGGAATGAATCCTTATATTGACCCTAGGGGAAATTCTGACCTGAGATTCTTCTCTGGCAAAGACAAAGAGGCACACAGGCACAAATCAAGTAAAGCAGAAGACTGTGGGTGCTCCCTGGGGAGCCACACTGGGGACCGTGGAGGAGCTATGTTTACTGCTTCTGAAAAGCCAGGCTGGCGACATGCAAAGACCAGAAATGTGCTGCAAGGCAACATTAGCACCCAATTACCTTTCCCATTTTGTTTTATTTTTGATATTATTTTTGGTTATAAAACAGCTAACTTTCTTGCCTTTGTTTTTTCTGCTTCTGTCTTGTCTAGGAGTTTATAAATATTTGACCTTATTCAAAATGTTCAAAGAAGAATAATGGAAGCCCCTGAATACCTTGATTTGGATGAAATTGACTTTAGTGATGACATATCTGTAAGTATTACTACTTGCAAGCAATGCTTTCAAGGTATTCTGCCTTCAATTTCATGGGCTACTTTCTCTATTATAGTCTATATATTCTCAACTCTTCCAACTATGTTTAGAAATTGACAGCAGAAATCCTGTGTGGCGGACAAAGTGTGGTTTTAGGGTCTCCTGGACCAAGAAGTGAATCCTTCTACATGTGTGAGCTTGGGAAGACAAGACATTCAACCTCACTGAGGTTCCTAATCTCTTCCAATGTTGTCAAAACTATTGATTGAGTACATTTATAAAGTGCTTGCGTATTGTAGGCACTTTCAGAGGGTTAATTCCGAACTCCTTTAGAGTTGACAAGGACACAGAATAAAGAAGAGCCAAGTTGGCATTTATTAACTGATGAACGATAAAGGGAATACTTCCAATCACTGTGGATGTCAAAGCACAGATTGGATACTTGTTGGGAATATTTAGGAAGACTCATGCATTGATAAGGACTGGACCAGCTGACCTCTGAGGTCCTGCTTAACCCTGTCATGATGTGGTTTAATGAGTCTCTTACTTCCCATGACACCCACAAACTTCTTGCTGCTTCCTGGTTAACTCAGGACTGTTCTGATTGAATTGTCTACATGCACCTTGCTTAGAGCTGCATGTGACTTATACTGGGCCACACAATCAATTTGGTGACACCAGCAAACATGTTGGCCTCTAATGTCCCAGCAAAATTGGGCTAATTAACTCTGAGAGTATGTAGTGAGAAGTTTGCTGTTTCTGAACTAGCCATGTAACTTCTCTTCCCAGGACCTCTAGGCTCACAATTTCTGACCTTGTCTTCCATTGATCTCTCAGTGCTTTGGGTCACCACTGGAAATTGTCTCAAAATGCTGAACTTTAACATGCTTCTGTCAGCAGTTTTATACTCTACTTTATTCCTTACCTTGAAATAAAATATGCATACTGTACATAAGAATAGGATTACTGGGATGAATTCAGTGAATCACTTATTTTGTACAACCTTGGGTGAGTTTTTTGTACCAGAGAAATGTGAATTCAACCTTTCCCTATTTCATGACAATTTTTATCAGTCCTCATTAAGACCGATGCAAAATAAGCATCTTCCTTCCCATATTTTTCTGTCTGTCTGTCTCTTTCTCTCTAAATCACCCTGCTTGATTTGAAAGCTTTCAGAGCACAGTTCTCTTATGATCACTCCCCTTGAGGTATTTTGAGCTGAGTGGGGGGGAAAGCAAGGAAAGTGAATGATAGTGTTGGGGTATGTGGGTAGGGTGGACGGTGTCGTAGAAAGGGGAACTTGTGTCATGATTAGAAGCTGGGTGGTAGCTCTCTGAGCTTTAGTAATAAAGTTGTGTGTTAAGAGCATGGACATTGGAGGCAGCCAATCTGGGCTTTAACCTGGTTCTGACCTTTGCTGGCTGGATGATTTGGGGCATATTAACTTTGCCTTTCTGAGATGCCCACCTAACTTTTAAGGTTGTTTAGAGGATTGAGTGAAATCCTAATATATGTGAAACACTTATCTTGGAACACATAGTAAGTTGCTCTTGAAAATGGTAGCTTTTGTTATTATTCAGTGAATAATACAATAATATTTATATGACCAATGGTGAAGAAAAATCTCAAGGGAAAAGACCAGGCATGATGTCAAGATTTTTTTTAAAAAAAAAACTCAACAGAGAAGTTCTATTTACAGAAGAATCATCTGGCAGCAGCCCATAATTTTGATGAATTAGGAATCTCCACTAGAAAGATAATAAAATATGTTAAGCAATGACTGAAGCTGTTTAGCAAATTAGGCTACAGGATTATGCAATAGTTGAGCTTCTACAACTTGACCACTCTGAAACATAAAGATATCCATCTGTAATTGTGTAGCTGCATCCAAACTTTCCTCCTTTAAACATGTTTCTATTGTTTGGATCTCTAACCAGCGTTTAAACTTAAATCAGTTTCTGAAATTATATAGAATTGAAATTCTATGAAATTACATAGAATTGGTAAAACAATAATAATGGCTAACCTTTATTGAGCATTTACTGTGGGACACACATTGTCTTGTTTAATCCTCACAATAATCCTATGAAGGGAAGGTACTGTTATTTTCATTTTACAGATGAGGAAGCTATAGCATGAAGATCTTAACATAACTTGTCCAGGGTTACCCAGCTAGTTAGGAGCACTCTGTCTCTAGAATACCCAAGTCAAGTAACACTTGACTGCTTCTTCAAGACAAATATAGTTTATTGCAGTGGTTCACATCAGAGGGGATTTTACCTACCATCTCTCCAACCCCAGGAACATTTGCCAATATTTTTTGTTGTCATACTGGGGAGGTACTACTGGCATCTAGTGGGTAGAGATCAGGGATGCTTCTATATCCTGTCATATACAGGACAGTCCCCTACAACAAAGAATTATCTAGCCCAAAGTAGTATGAAGGTTGAGAAATTCTAATCTATTTTAATCCACTTGAAGCTGAAGAAACTGTACTTTAGCTGGCAAGCTCTACAACATAGTAGATTATTTTATCATAGTACAGTATGATCCAGGTTTAATACCTGAAATATGCTAGAATCATATTGTTCTTAATGATTTCATGATGAAAGTAGTGGAGATAAGCTATTAAATATTGATATGATTGTTCTTAGTCTATTTAGCTAAACTAAAAGCAATAAATGTTACAGCTGCTTTAGGGGTTAAATGGAGATTATTCAAATGCTAAAGTTGAAAAATGAAAATGTTTTCAATGTGCTAATTCATTGGCATGATGAATAATTTATGGCATAAAAATAAATGTAGTTTCCCACAAACCTGCTTTTATTTTTAGGATTCCGTAAACCTCTTTCTCTGACAGCCCTTAAACCTCTTTCCTGGTTTAAGTAGCAGGAGGGGGGAAAAAAGAGCGTATGATATTTGAAAAGGATGTTTACAAAAACATGCCCGAGTTTAAAACTCCTCTTCTTACTCTCCAGCCATAGCCTTATTATGCAGTCTAGGCTTTCTATTTCATGGTTTTTCCCCTCTGGTCATGAGCCTGGTTCTTGTTTTAATTAAAACACAAGCTGTATATTGGTATAAAAAACAACTAGAACTTTTTTGCCTTTACCTAATGAGACAAAACACAGAAAGCAACCAAATTATTCTGAAGCTTCCCAGACTCAAAAATAATGCACATCCTTTGCAAAATACAGAGTTTAAACTATACATTCTTGTAATCCTGCCATCTAAAAAGGCAGAACATTTTGCAATAACTGCAGGTCTGTGAGAGAGAGATGACAACACACATAAACACAAAGGTTCAAAGTAGGTCTTTTCTGTCACTAAATGGGTTTACAGGTTTCTCTCTTTATTCCTATGGGAGCCAGATCCATCTATCTTTGAAAAAACAAAAACTCTCTGGAATTCTTGGGAGCCATGGTGTATTTATTAAGAGAGGCCAATTTGTTGTTTTTGAAAATAATATCAGACAGAGGACTGAATAAAGCGAGGCTGAACTATGGATCTGTTGAAGAGCTTCACTCACAGCCACCAGCCATCAAACGTGCCACACTCTGAGCTGAACTCTTTGTCTGTTATCTTTTCCAGGCCTCACATCAACTGCGAGGTAGGCTCTGTTTTTATTCCATCTGGCAGATGAGAAAATTGAGGCTTTGAGAGATTGTGTGACTTTCACAAGGTTACAGATGGATAAGTGTCAGGGCCAGGATTAATACAGAACTGCTTGACCACATTACTCTTCCCCTTCCGAGCAGCTTAGTTGAGTAGAAGTATCTGTACCAGTCACCTTCCCCATTGCTATCCCCACCTGGCACTGAAGCCATTACAAAGTGCATTTTGGAAGTAAGGGAGTTGGTATACCATATACATATATGTGTGCATATATGTATATATGTATATACATATATGTGTGCGTATATATATATATATATATATATATATGTAAAATAAAACCAGTTAAAGAAAACAATCAAATTTTTAAATTTTACTGTACTTTAACTTTCCCATTTGTAAAATGATGATAATCATCTTATTGCCCTGGATTTTAAGGAGAAAACAGAAGAAATTATATATATTTTATAAATGTATTATATAAATACACATACACATATACATGCACACACATAAGTACATACCCATGAATATATATACAAGCATACATATATGTGTAAATACACACTGGTACTTGCGAAAGTTCATGGAAAGACTTCTATTATATTTTAATTCTATTTTTCCACAAACTTTTCAGGTTATTTACACAAACTGTTTACCTTTTCATTCACAATAAGCTTTTATGCCAGTCTACTCAACAAGCATTTATTAAACATTAACAGTATGTCAAGCACAGTTCTAGGCTCAGGGTGAATGACACAGACTTGGTCAGTGCTCTCATAGAGTTTACAGAACACTATAATAACAATTAAAGCATATTATGAAACATCAGGTTTACTTCATGGTAAGTCAAATTTAATTACAATACTAAACTCCATTCTTGACAGTTAGTCTTTATATTTTGGTGATGATCGATCATTTGCTCACAACTAAAACTAGACCATCACTGAAGGTGAACAAGGTTTGTATCTGGTTGTCTGTCCTACTGCAAGATACATTTTTTTTTTGTAATGCTTTTGTATTTTTTGCTTCACTAATTGTCATTACTTTGGCTTCATTTTTAAATGCTCATTTTGATACTTTTAAATGTAAATAACAATAATAGCTAACATTTACTGAATGCTTACTGTACATCAGACTCTATTCATCATGTTCTCCTATTCCTCACGTTCACAGCCACACTTGGATGTAAGTACAATTATTACACTGTTTTACCAGTGAAGAAATTGATATATAGAGGTTAAATAACTAAGATTAATTAGCTAGAAAATGAAGTTAGGATGTAACATGGGCAGTCTGGCTCTAGAATCCATGTGTTGTAAACAAGGCATTGAAAATGGCTTCTGCTGGGTCCCTTGGTCACCTCTGGCTTCCCAGTTCACCTAGACCTCTTCCCCACCATGTCCACTTCTTACAGGAGGAGGTCATTCAGTACTTTGATCCCACCATCTTTACCAATGTGGACCTTCATCTTCTGCCTGACTACACATTACATTTATTACATTAGTATTACAATAGAGTAATTCCCGGTGTACTCTTAAAATGGTCAAAAAGAATGACTGAGATTTCCCAAATACCAGCCACAAACAATGTCTTAATGAAAAGGATTTTGTTATTTTTAATTTTTACAAAACCTCTGAGAAGATATAAAAACAGAGAACCAGAGCAAAAATCAAATGCATTTGAAAATAAGATTAATAATCATTTTTGTTAATGGAGCTTAAATAGCAGAAAGAAGTGTATTTAAAACTGAGTAGGATAGATATATGAAAGTATAGATCATCGGTATCTGTACTATGTAGAGGTGATTGTGGAAACTGTGGGAGTAGTTAAGGTCATCTGTGAAAGTATGGAACGTGGAAAGAGAATAATGTTCCAAGTAAGAAACTGTGTGGAAGTATATCCCACGGGGCAGGGTGGGGGGCTGGGGGAGGCTTCTACAGAAGAAACCGGAAGAAAGATTTTGGAGATATAGAAAGAAAGCTAAGGGAGTCAAAAACTTGGGGTGAGGGGTGGGGTGGCAGAGATTTAAGGAATTTAAAGAATGGAATGATCAATAGTGGTAAATAGATCATTATAAAGATAAGGATTGAAAAGTGCACACTGGATTTCCAGTGCAGACCATTGGTGGCCATCATAAGCATAGGGTCTGTGTGGCATGGTGGCAGAACCATGTCATGGTGGCTGAAAGAGTATGCAGTGATGAGGAAATAGAGACACAAACAGAGACAATTCTTTCCCAAAAGATGGCTGATGAACACAGAGCAGGAAAGCCCATGGTCAGCCAGGAAGGCTAAGACGTGGTGGGGTGCTTGTTTGTTTTTATAGGATCAAAGGAAAGAGCCCATACTGAGAGAATGGCCGAGGAGAAAGAGGGAAGAGGGGATGATGGCAGGGCGGGAGTCCTGAAGAGATGGGAGAGGAAACCTGAGCACAGCAGATGGCTGGCCGTGAAGGGTGGACCACTAGTGCTGTTACAGGACAACAGGGGTCCATCCCTCTGAGAGTGCAACCAAGACCAGAGCAGGAGGAAAAGGCTTTCCTACTCGGAAATAAGGAGAATACTGGGATGGCTCCCAAAGTAGTATCTCCCTGAACAAGAAAAGGAGTCATCTCAGATAACCGAAGTTCCTACCTAACTTCCCACAAGTTCTCACTGAGGTCCTCTCACGTGAATGAATGATACAAGCTTATTCAGTTTGGATGGGTTTACTATAGGACATAAAGTAAAGACATATTCAGAAGATATAAAAACAAAGAACTAGAGCAAAAATCAAATGCAAATCAAAAGCCAAATTTACATTTGGACCCAGGAAAAAATGTGGTGTTTGGGCAACAGCAGGACCTCAGGAAGTTGTCACATGGGCTAACTTTGAGCCCTCAGCTAGTACAGGTTACAATCCACAGGTGGCAAATTGAGACTTCCTGTCATGGTTGTCCCATGACATAAAACAGGAACATGTAGGTGTGGAGGTCCTGGCTCCTACTTGGGTGGAGATTCACCAAAGTTCATCTCTGGGGCCCATACATCAGTTTCAGATGATATATTTTGAGGGCAGTCTAGCATTTCATGGTTCCTGACTTCAGGCCACCTCCTGCAAGAACAGAAATGGAACAAAGCGTTATGATCGGTTCACTTCCTGTTTCAGGCCTTTTAGCGGCCATGAGCGCCTGGGCATTTAGGAAACCTGGACCCTAGGTTACAGTGCCACATACTCAGAGAAGGGCACTGGAGCCCAATTTATTACAGAGGGTGTGGAGTCAGGACATCCCTTCTTGAATTGGAAAGGCAGGCCTTTGGAGGGGAGGACACAAATTTAGAAAAGTACTGTGTTCTGAAAATCTCACTTTAGCTACATGCCTTCACTTTCACTCCCAGTTTTGCTTGTACACATTGTGGTTGTTTTTATTGTGTGCCTGTTGAGATGCTGCCTGAATTTTGGAAAGCCGTGTGAGAAATCATGAATTTCATGATATCGTTTGGATGGCTGGCTTAATTGTTTCTTTTGGAAACTGAATGGGACCTTAGTTGTTTCAAAGTCTCTAGCTTGCAAAGGTGCTTGGGATGTTACATATTTCTTTTTCTGTGGCTCATTACCATTTGAGTAATGTCTGCTTGTTCACCCAACTGGCTCCCAAAGCTTTCCATTTTAAACAATGTCTAGGGTGGTCAGAGATCCCTATAGCCCAATGTAGAAATCATGCACTGTCATTATGAATCCCATGCATCTTCAAACTGTTTTGCATGGCAGGGTGACAAGGCTGACTGGCGTAAGCTGGGATGTGTAGGACTGTCTTGCATCATATCAACTCTGTGTAGTTTGTGAAGCTGAGTTTTCAGTGTCAACCCTTGACGACAGACTCTCTTGGGTGAGGAAAGAACAAAGAGAAGCCACATAATGTGCCGGGATAGGCTGAGCTATCTTTCCTTTCTTTTTCTTTCCAGTGCCAGCTCAGCCCCTTTCTCCCACCTCATTAGTTCTCACATCTTGATCTACTGGGCTTAAAATGATGACAGGAATTAAGGTGAGGAGGGAAGACTGTGGGACACACATGGAAAACAGGTTAGAGAGAAGAGACAAAAACATTTAACAGCATTTTACAGTTTGCAAAATGACCTCACCTACATTTATCTCATATAATTATCTGTGTTTTAAAGATAAGGAAACTGAGTCCCAGAGATACAACATTATTTATTTGTCTAGAACAACAGAATTAATAAATGTCAGAGCTGGGACTTGACTCCAGAGCTTCTGGCTCCAAATCCATTGTCCTTTGTACAAAAGGCTAAGGCCTCAGCTCCTACTCATACTATTATATTAAAAGTGTTTTTTCTTTTAAATATGCTGTGATTACATTGCTAGACTTATACCTATGATTTTTTCTCAGAAGATTAGTGCTATGTAAATATTAACTGCTATTATTATTAGTATTACTGCCACTGAAATCGTGGGCTACCTAGGGGAATTCATTTAATTCAGTTCGATAAGTGCCTGATATCTTAGGTAAATAAAATATTGCCCACACCCTCTCAAGCAGAGAAAGCAGGTATGTTAAACATATAGATGAAACGACATGTGATGAATTCTGTAATAGATAAATAGAGTACTTCTATTCTGTAAATAGAGTACTTCAAAAAGTTTGTGCATAAATAGATTTAAAAGATAATATGAATCTGTGCGGGACCTTTTTGAAGTACCTTCGTATGTCTAAGATAAGGGAATATGATGGATGCTGTGATGGATGGGATGCTGTCTAAGATAAGGAAATAATATAGAGCAGTGGTTCCTGAACTTCACTGTGCATCAGAATCACGGGGATGACTTGTGAAAAAACAGGCTGCTGGGCCCCACCCTCAGAGTTCTTAATTCACTAGGTCTAGGATGGGGCCCAAGAATATGCATTCCTAACAGGTTCCTAGTTGGTGTTGATGCCACTGGTCCAGAGACCACACTTTGAAAGCTAGCACTACATCTGGAAGTGTCAGAGAGGGTACTGTAGAAATGATACCCAGGCACAGCTTGAAGAATTAAAAGGAGTTTGCCTAGTGACATAGGTAGAATGACATTCCAGGTAGGTGGACTAGCATACATAAAGGTGTAGACAGGTAAAACAGTAGAGAGGGGAGACACAAGAAATTTATTATTGCCACAATCTTAAAAGGAAGTAGAGAATGGTGAGAGATGAGGCTGAGCTCATGGGAGGCTTCGTGTGCATGCTGAGGCACATGGTCTTTGTCCTGTAGTCTGTGCAGAGCCACTGAAGGGTTTGAAACATACTTTAGTCAAATTTGCATTTTAGAAAGCTAATTAATTCTAGTGCCAAAATGAAGGTTTGGAGGAAATTCCCACTTACTATCTAAACATGAACTGTGCCCAGGAATTAGTCAAATGTGTGTAGTTCTTGTTAATTTCGGTCAAACAGTAATTAGTCCCTGTGTGCCATGCACACATACCATTCTTTCCCTCAGGTGCTTCTGAGAACCAACATTTACACATAGGAAACGACAGAGAA
Source organism: Cynocephalus volans (assembly GCF_027409185.1). NCBI lineage: Eukaryota > Metazoa > Chordata > Mammalia > Dermoptera > Cynocephalidae > Cynocephalus > Cynocephalus volans. The sequence goes on from NC_084461.1 coordinate 107,596,169, forward strand.
GAAAACAAGGGAGAAATTTACCAAGGGAAAAGAGAACGGTCAGTGAGGGTTGAAGCAATCAGGCAGGGGTTCCTGGAGGAGGCAGAACATAAGCAGGCCTTGTGAAATGGTGGCATTTGCATGGCCAGAGGAAAGCATTGCAGGCCAGGGAGACCCTGGAGTAAAGGAACAAAAGGTGAACTAAACTTTGGATGTACAGGGGTAAGAAGCTGAGGTAGCTGGTCAACCTTTGGCAGGGGCTCTTTTAGAAACATGGTGGAGAAGTGAGAAAGAAGTTTAGATCAAAAAGCCTATTTCTACAGGTAAATAACCTCTGGAAGAATTCTAGAAAAGGAATACGGTTGCGCAACATAGCAGTAGGAAATATAATGCTTCTCAGCTAACCTCAGGCCCCCTCCCCTCTCTTATCACCCAGGAATAATTGGAGTCAAGGGAACAGGCTACAAAAGCATGGGTTGGGGGGCAAGAGGCAGGGAAGGTGCATTGGGCTTTGGTTCTGATAGGGCCAAAGTGACAGTAGTTATTCCTCTTGAAATTGGCCATTGTCCTGAGAATGACGTGGGTTGGCAATCTGAAAGCTCCTTATAAAAGGCCATCTGTCTTGTGAACTGGGATGAAGGCAGCCTGGGCAGCCTTCCATTGCGGCTCTCAGATGGTAGCACAGAGCAGTCTTATAAAGGACATTTCCTGGGTCATTTGTTCATTCTTAAATTTGCAAATATGAAACATTTTTGCATGTTGGTTTTGTGCGTTTCCTGTGCATTTCTTCACATTACAATGTAACCATCTGCATAGCATTCCCTTAAACTTTATCTTCCATCCAGAGAGCAGTATTTGTACTTACTGAAACAAATCCCAAATTGATTTTTTCTTGTGTCTTTATAAAGAGGGATGCATTTGTTCACAGTGTAGATTGGAGTCACTACTGAAATTAATATTCCATGCACCCTTAAAATTAGACAAAACTTTAATTTTCTGGCCAACACATCATTCTTTTCTTAGATTGCTGTACTTCTTATTTCCATTCCCAGGGGCAGCTCATGACTTTTTCTTCAAGGTCTTTATTCCCAGAGAATTAAAATATGTGCCTTCACAAAAGTGACATCCTTATGTGACTGTGGGTGGAGAGGCAAAGTTGCCACATGTTATGTAAGTTGAGCAGGTGTAGATCAGCTAGGCTAGTCTCTGCCTGTGACTCAGGCAGCCTGTGCTGTTCAAATTTAAACCTCATCAAATCAAAACTCACTACACACTGTAGGCCTCTGAGGTCAAACAGAAGAAATTGAAGCTACAGCTAATAAATCAGAGATTCTGATATGGCTGACTTTATGGTGGGGTTAGCAGTTAGGATGCATGTGCCTGGAAATGAAGATAGCAGGTCATCCACTTTAATCAGATGTATATCATTAAGCCCAGTGACCAAACCTTATTGAATTTGTCATTAACTATATTTAAGTGCAATCAATCTTAAATTTCCTCTTTCTAATATTTTGCCTTGGAAGAAAAGAAAAAAGAAAAAACAATAACAAAAATGAGTCTTTGCCAAAGGGTGTTTCATGGGGCACATGGCAACCAAAACAAAAAACCCAATTTTAATTGAATTATAGACTGTGTAATTATTTAACCTGTACCAGCTGGTCTCAAGGAGCTACCAGATTCCTTAGAGAGCTCATACTTGGCCAGAAACATAAGGTAACTTATTAGTGCCAAGAAAAATGCCTTCTGTACCTGTGTTGCCTCTGACTCCCCATGAACATAATGTTACAAGGAGAAAATACCTTGAGGTTCATTTTTGGTTTAAGAGGCAGTCATACCTCCCTCTGATTGGTTTTGCTAAAGCACCTATAGTCTCTGAGGAATGGCCAACGTCATTAAGAGGTTATTGCATCAGACAGGTAAGAGTAATTTCTCTAATTAGTCATTTGAGATTTAATTTGTTTGTGGTATGCAATTGGCAAGTTGACAATAGCTACAGCAGCCCCTCCCTCTGTCTTGCTGTCCTGATATCCTATGGAAGGCACTGAGTGGTGGGGGGAGGGTCCTCAATGGAGATGCTTTGCTTCATCTATCAACATCAAGCTAACTAAAGTACCTTCTTGTTGAAAAATGTGTCCTAATTACACATTCGTCACTTGTAATGCTAGAATAATCCTAATGAGTTTCCCATCATCATTTTTCTTTCAGATGAAATGTTTTTTGTAATCCCCTCAAATTTTGCAGTAGTGAAATAATTCATGATACGTGCTTATTTACTTAAGAATATTGTTCTCTTAGACGTACAAAGCAAGATATTTTCAGGAAGCTGTATTTTATGAATTAAGTATGAGCATGATTGAAGACAATCCCTGACTTGCCTTTGATTAAAGAAAGAGTTCATCCTACTTATTTTGTTTTAAAACAGCCTTCTCTAAAGAAAGATTGATTGGCATCAAATGTAGTCCCATAAGTCATAGCTATTGATTTTACATTTGTTTTAGCTCTTCTGATTTTATGCCCCCTTGTGTCATAATTTGTTATCCTGATAGCCAGCCCCTGAGTTGGTGCTGGAACAGAGCCTGGAAGGTGGTTTCTTTCAATTGATACTAATCTATGTGTGAAACAGATGAGCTTCCTAGCATAGAACCTTGCTCCTCTCACTTTTTATTATATTGCCCTGGTATTTCCCATGAAGATTACAGATGCCACATAGTAAAATCTGTGGCAGATGGTAACATCAGGTTGCATTGTCCAATCAGCATCAGCAGAGAGATGTCTCCTGACTGCCCTGGATGTTGCAGAGGCTGGGTGCTCTTCCACTTGGCTTTTCATGTGTAAGCTGACTCTTAGGATTCAGAATACAAATATTATGGCCATCTCCTGGTAACTCTCAAGGTTAGATAATTCTTCTGTCTTCCACAGGTAGCTGAAGTGATGGGAGATAGAATGTCTGCTGGCTCCTCTCCACCTTTTTTGTTAAAGAAGGACTGCCCAGCCCTCTTTTTAATCTGCATCTGCTCAGATGCTTGTAGAGCAGGCTTGGGATGCTGCCATATTACCAAGCAGCCCATTTAGGGTAAAGCAAGATAGATTTTTCTGAATATACCTTTTATACTCAAGTTTTATCTTTTGTTTTGTTTGTCTGGCCAATTTGAGTGAAGGCTCACATTTTAAATTGTTATTTTACATGCTTTCTCTCTGGCTTCTCATTCAGTATTCAGTTACATCACTCAAGACCATCCCAGAACTGTGCCGAAGATGTGATTCACAAAATGAAGACAGATCAGGTAGGTTCCGCCCCTCACCTGGCCTCCTTATCCTCAATTAGTGTAAAAGGCTTCTAGAAAGCTGTTTTCCCCCTCATTAGTTGCTCCTGCTTTCTGTTTTCTCTTCCCTTTATGGCTTCTGCACTCACACACACACCACCCACCACCCCCCTTCTCGCCTTCAACAAACAGATGTTAGGTCATCCAAAAAAGGACAGCAGGACAGGGAAGCCCAGTGAAGCCTCGGCTGTGTACAAATAAATGTAGGAGATCATCTTGGCATCTCCAAACCGCAGTATACACAGCAATTACTGAAAACCCGAGAAACCATTGGTGACAAAATATAATGACGCAGGAGCCGATGAAAAAATGTTGGACGCATTTACTACCCATATGGCAAGGACCAACTTGGGGGACAGTGCTTTGCCAAAGTCTGAAACCCTATCAGGGATGTGACAGGGTAGAATCTGCAATAAGGCATACTGTAACAGTTAAGATTAAAGCAAAGCTTTGGAGTTTAATGGTGTAAACTAAAGAGAGAATTATGGCATATAGATGAAAACCAGCTGGTTGACCTTTTCTCCTTGTACCCCCTCCTCCCACCCCAACAAAAATGTACATTTAGGGTTGTTTTTCCCTCTGTAAATCAAATTAAGCCTCTCTGCTTTTTTCTCTGTGACGGGCAAAAATGAAAATAGAAAATGATATTGATGGGAATGATACCATGGTATTAAACTATGAAATGATGTTTATTATTTTTTCCAAGTAATTACTCTAAGGCATCACCATTAACCTTGCCAAAGCTGGACCTCCTCTGATAGTAACTAGAATCCTGAGAACCATGGGTGACGGGAGCTTAAGATAATCCTCAAATTATGTTTATCATCTTTAAAAATAAATAGACGTGCCTTACCTATACAGCTACCAGAATTCTAGGACTTTCTAGGCCTTTCTAACTGAAAAGACTTTTACAAAGCTATTTTACTTTTCCCCTGGACTGTTTGTTTTCTTTTGACATTTTGCTTAGATGAAATGGGGAAAATAATTAGGCTTTCTAGGTTTGTTTATCTCCACGTGTTTTTATGTGTGAGTGAAAGTAATACTTCAATGTTTGGGTCAGAAACATCACAGAAGATGGTTTTAAGTTTAAATGAAAGTTTTCATTCACCTTTAGCTTTTTCCTATTTGTATTTCAAAAACACTCGAGTTTCTGTAGGATTTAAGAGGCTTTTGGCTATAAGCCTTATAAGGATGCATCTCCTTAAAAGGCAGTGCCAGCTTCAAAGTTGAACCCATGACTGTGATCAATGATGCAAGCTGCAGATGCAGTGGGAAAGCCGCGAGCCTCAGAGTCGAAGACCTGGGTTCGAGTTAGAGTTCAACGATTTATCAGCTAAATGACCTTGAGCCTGTGACTAATTATCCTTAAAATATCTTCTACTGATGTCACCAGGCATCAGTAATTTTGATCACCAGTTAAGATCAAAATTAGATGATGTATCTGAAGGTACTTTGCAGAATAAGATTTTCTTTTTCCTTTAATTGGAGGTGGGGAGCAAGAGAGAAGAAATGATAGCAAATACTTTCTTAGTGCTTACTATTCTAGGTACTGCTCTAAGTTTACTTTTATTAACTCAATTAATCCTAAAATCATCATGAGCTAAGTACTATCAGGATGTTTATGTTATAGATGGGCAAACTGAGGAACACAGCAGAGCAGCTAAATATTTTGCCCATAGTCACACAGCAGTTAAGTAACAGCTGGGATTCAAACCCCGGGACGTCGGCCTCTACATTCTGTTCTCTTATCCATCACATATACTGCCTCTCAGACAGCTGCACTTAGTGGCGATAATTTAATTTTAACATACTGTCCTTTTAAAACTTTTTAAATCAGCATTTTTTCTCATTGATTAAGTAGTGAATTTTTCTCTGTTAAATAGCTACTGTTATTTTCTGAGTTAAGTGAATAAAGAGAAACTTTTAACAATCATTTTTCCAGAGGCTGGTTCCATTTTCTCCAGGTCTTGTGACTTCTAGCCATTTCCACCATAAATTGTGTTGGACTTTTCTTCTGTGATTGGGGAGGCCAGTTTTAAGTTCACTAGCTTAAGTTTAAAACTTCACCCAATGACCCAGTGCCCAAGGTAATCAGCAATATTTAGAGCTGACAGGAAATGGATAGATGAGGGAAAGCCTCAGACATCTTAATGGGATCATGTGCACACCTCCAATTTGATGATCCATTTGGAGGCTGATAAACTTCATTCTGATAGATCACGAGTGATCTTTGAAAAGGGAATGCATCGAAAAATGCATCTGTCCACAGCATTGCTATAGAATTATCTGTGGGCTCCTTGGAAAGAGATCTTAACATGAAGTTTTCCGAGCCAGTTTCTGAAGGAATTGAGGCATTCTCAGTCAGTTCCATGGGCATCCAAATGTAGAAATAATCCTCCCCACCTGTCTTTCTCATATTGGCCACCTAGGAGTTTGCTCAAGGAGTGCTAGTAAGTTTCCATCTTTTCAATCAGATGGCAGCAAACATGCAAACACACTTTGGCACCTGAGAAAAGTCTACATCTTCCTTGGGATGTGGTACCCTTGGGGGAAACTTTTCCCCAAACCTTCTGTCACTTAGACTATACCCCACTAGGTATAGATATTTCTCTATCTTTCTAGAATACATTAAGCACTTTCTATTTTGTGTAGGTTGTCAAATGTTAACTTCTATCCTTGTATTAACAGTTCTTTGACCAGATGTTCTCAATTGTTTTCTTATTTATTCATCCAACAAATATTGGTTTAGTGTTCTCTGACCCAAGCACTGAGGATATGGTAAAAGATGAGACACACAGGGCCCCTGTGCTCATGGAGCTTACATTCTAGTGAGGGTGACAGTCAAAAGGCAAGCAAACAAATAAGATCACTGCAGATAGTAAGAGGTGATATGAGGTAATGTGGTAGAGTAACCTGTGGGGGTTGAGGATGGAGGAAGGGCTTAGGCGGTCAGGTGATGTTAGAAGGACCCAGCCATGTGAAAGCCAGCGAAGTGTGTTGAAGGCAGAGAAACTCGCAAGTACAAAGTCCCTGCACCAGGTATGAACTTAGCAAGTCTGAGGAAGAAAAGAAAACCAGTGTGGTGCCGCATGGTGATCAAAATGAGGAGCAGGAGAAGATGAAGCCAGAGAGATGGTCAGGGTCAGACTCCACAGGGAGTTCAGATTTTATGCTGAGTGCTGTGAAGAGCACGGCCAGCCAGATTCCAATTTTTCTAAAATCCTATTGCCTGCAAAGAAGCCTCAGCATGGAGACTCACAACTCTTAGTAAGAGAACTAAGAATCATCTAGTCTTAGAGAAAGAGAGAATGCAAGTAATAAAACAAACAGGTGAAATGTTGACAACTGATAAAGGGTATACAGCTTTTCTTTTTTTCTTTGTATTGTTTTTCGTTTTCCAACTATTGTATAAATTTATTTACAAATGAACAATTTTAAATTCATTTACTAATAAAAAGTTTTCTAAAAGCTAAAAAAAAAAAAAAAAAAAAAAATCACGTAGTCCCAGCCAGCCAGGCTTAGAAGGTGATTCTTATCCCAGCCGTGGGGTCCGTCATGCTCCGTCACTCCAGCGACAGGGAGTGCACAGTCTCACAAGGCAGCCCGTCCATAAAGCTTCATTTTCTTGTTCACCAAAAGCCAGTGTCCCTTCAGTTTCCACCCATCGATCCTTGTTCTTTGGAGCCATAGAGAAGGAGGACAGTCCCTCCTGGACAAGAATGGAGATGGCAGGCAGTCTCGGTCTTTTCTTCTCTGGGTCCATATTTACCTCCACAGCTTTAAAAGGGTCTCCTGCCCATTCTTTGGCTTTGTGGATGCATTGCAGCTAACCAGCATTCCTCTTAAAGTGGGGCACCCAGAACTGAACCCGAGGTCACTCCACATGGTCTGAGCAGAGCCTGTCAGCCTCACGGAACAGCCCACGGGACTTACCACTTACCTTTCCTGCCTTCTCAAGTAGACCTGTCCTTCCTGCCTGCTTTTTATGTGTTCTGAGAGGAACTGGAGTGTAAAATGAACCCTGTGCATGGCCTTTTGATCCCCTTTTTGAGACATACAGCCCAGGGCTCCCCTCACTTCCTGCACCCTGGGCCCTCCCCCCACCAGTGGTGGGCTCCAAGCAGAGTGGGCTAATGCTGCAGTGTTGGCAGAGACTTGAGAGACGTCTCCCTGACTCTTCCACTAGCTCACTAATGCCCCCCAGTCTGCCTTAGGAGTGCCCTTGCTTTAGCCAAAGGCTTGACTCCTATTGAAGTCTCTGTTTTACCCTAACAGAAATAATGTTTTGAACTGTTCTCCATCAGTTACACTGCACTATGAATGGGTTTCACATTTCTGTGAGAAAAGAGGTTTTGAAAGGAAGCATGAAGGAATTAGAGATACAGGTTAAGTATCCCTAATTCAAAAATCTGAAATCTAAAATGCTCCAAAATCCAAAACTTTTTGAGTGCCAACATGACACTTAAGGGAAATGCTCACTGGGGCATTTCAGATTTTGTATTTCTGGATTAGGAATGCTCAACCAGTAAGTGTAATGCACACAGTCCCAAATCTGAAAAAATCCAAACCCTGAATCTTCTTGCCCCAAGCATTTCGGATAAGGGATACTCAGCCTGTACTACAAGAAGGTGAGAGGGAAGCAAAGAACTAGAAGTGGGAATCCCGAATACAAACTCTGCCTATGCTTGGAGCTGCGCGGGTGCTGTTGAGGTTTCTGAGTTATTTCTTACCTGTTCAGTGTACTAGGCATTATGCCAGGCCCTCGTAAACAGCATATTTATCCTCAAAATAGTTCTCTGAGAGAGGGCCATTATTATGTCCATTTTATTGTTGAGGAAACTGAGGCTCACAGAGGATAAATAGTTTGCCCAAAGTTCTGGAGCTAGCAGGTGGATCTGAAACCAGCTCTGCTATCTCCCAAGCCCGCTTGAAGTTGAGACAACTGAGGAGTAATTTAGTTCAAAGAACCACATGTAGTGACTAGTGTGGGGCAAGGATTAGCAGTAAAGGAAGCTATATGTGAAAAAATTGCACCTGAAAAGGTAGGTTATTTGTGAAATGTTTGCACAGATTATCTGCTTAATTACCTCTACTCTAGGAAAAGAAGAAAGCACAAGGCAGTGAGTATTAACTCTGCTGTATGGTTTTCTCCAAATGAGGACTGAAAATACGTTATGGCAACATATGGTATTCAAATCAAAACATATTCAATTTCATTGACTTCAAGTTTTTTTTAGTTAATTGGACATTCAAATACATATTTGTTTCAATTCATGATGCTTTAAATACCTCGTGATTTTTGAAAATATGTATCTGCTAAGTTCATTGTATAATTTTCTTACGAAAGAAAGCAAATAAATATTAATGCAGCTTTGCATCTGAGAACTTAGATGCTCTGGGGTTAGAAAATTCAGTTATGTACCAGTAATGACTTTGTGATGTGCTTAGGAATAGACTCTAAAAGAATATTAATACCTACATCATATAAAATATTACTTGTATGACAATGGGTAAGGGAAACTATACTTTTAAAACTCGACATATGGTAAAAGTTATTTTGGATGTACAGTCATGTGTTGCTAAACAGTGGGGATAGGTTCTGAGAAATATGTTGTTAGGCAATTTCGTCTTATGAACATCATAGAATGTACTTAAACCTGGATGGTATAGCCTTCTACATACCTAGCCTATATGGTATATCCATTATAATCTTATGGGACCACTATCATATATGTGGTCTGTTGTGGTTCAAAACATGTTATGTGGTGCATGACTGCATATTTTAAAACATTGCAAATTTGCTGTATTTTTAGACCCTGTACATGCAAATTGTGCAACAAATCCTGAACTTATGAAAATAAAATATATGGTTTTCTAAGAATTTCAAGGATTTCAGCCAGCACCTAAAATAATAAATAGACATGAAATTTATCCTGTAGACACTGCTGTGACATAGCTGATGATGCTAAATGTATATGCCCCCTGTTTTCAATTTGCATTAAGGTTTAATGCTAAAAGCTTGAAAGTGAAGGTTGGCATAGCAGTTTAAATTGAAAAGCCTGCTGATTAATCCATTTCACATGATGGGATATAAATTGAACTCCAAAGAACAGGGAAACACATTTTCTCAGATCTCAATCAAGAATTCACATAGAAAAGAATGTAACATTTACGACAAAAACTAGTTTAGTTGCCATAAAAATTTACAAATGGTCAAACATCTAGATAAGAATGTTCACCAAATAAAACAATTATTTTTATTTTTCTTTAACAAAATTATAAAGGTGATATATAGTCCATTATAAAAATGGAAAGTTAAAAACTACAATTAACCTTGCCACCAAAACAAAATTACTGTATTTCAAGAATTATTTTCCTGAGGCATTTTTTGTATAGCTGTAATCAATGTGAGGACAGTTTTGTCCGCTGCTTTCTTCTGTTGCTACAGAATATGCATGACCACAGAACTTACTCATGAAAGTAGACCTGCCCCTCTGTCTAAATGGAAAAACCATCTCTACCTTTACTCCATTAACACTTTATGTTTCTGAGAGAAAGGATGTAAGATAGTGTGGGTAATGATGGGGGCAGGAAATGATAGAAAAGTTAAACTGCAGTGGAGTGAAAAATAATGAAAGGGCCTGGAAGTAGAAGAGCTTAAATATATTACATCTTTGCCCCTTCTCTTTATTTGACCATTTCTTCTTTGCTTAATCATAGATATAAGCACCACAGCAACCTGATTTTCTAAAAGGCTAACAGCAGTGGAATTTAAAAAGTCAAGAATGAGACAGGATTTGAGGGAAAGAAAACTTAGGGGAAGAAACTCAGTCTCCTCTCCAATGTTTTGGTTTATTTGTATTGGACACTTAAGAAACTTCTCCCCCCTTCGGCCAGCTCCTCCCCCCAAAACTGATAATTAGAGAAACCTCCTACTGGTAGACATAAGTTCAAAGAAATCTGCAGTAAGGAAGGATGGGAAACCGGGAAGTACAGAGAGAAGTATCATTTAGGTAAGGAGAGGGAGACTGATTGATAACAAAGTGCCTTTTACTTTGTGTGTCCTCACAGTGGCTTCCTTCTTGGAAATCTCCATCCTGTCACGGGAAGACGTGGTTTTCCCTGTCCCATCTTCCTAATCCAAGGCAAAGTATGAATGCAGGTTGGGGGAGGTTTCGAGTTTGGGAGCTTCATGGCATCTCTGACAGCACCCCACTTTTTGCTGGAAGTGTATTCTTTTTCTCTTGTCTTACAATATTAAATAGGCTCTGTCTTCCCACTTCAAATGATCTTTTTTGATCCACATATCTTCTTTGTCCTTTTTCCTCAAAAAAAAAGAAAGAAAGAAAGAAAAAAAGAAGTCATATAATAAACTCAAGAAATAGGAACAGATTCCTGGTACTTCATAGTTGAAGGATCCCCTGAGAGAGTAAAGAGTCATCTACAGAAGTCCTGACCCTTCTGTGGTGTTTGCTCACTCAGGCCCTTGCGCCTCCCAGAGTGGTCCAGGACCAGCACCCGTACCATCAGCCTCTCCTGAGAGCTGTGAGAAATGCAGATGCTCAGGCCTCAACCCAGACTCCTGAATCAGAATCTGCATTTTAACAAGCTCCATCCCAGCTGATTCATTGATGCGCATTCATGTTCGAGGAGCACTGGCATAGGCCAACTATATACTAACCCATTGTCCTTGATGACACATGGTGATCTTTTCCAAACAGCAAACCTCATCATGTCACACCTAGCTCAAAACCAGGCTATGGTTTTCCAAAGTGCTTCTCAAGGTATGCAATGGGAGCCTCTCCTCTGTGGCCTTGGAGGCCCAGAGTGAACTTCTGGGCTAGCAAGCTGCCTTGAATGTCATTCTCCCCCTGCCTTCTACCTGCCAGTGACATCAAGAACCTCATTCAGTTCATCACATGTGCTGTGTGCTTTTACATGAGATGTCCTTCCTTTTCTCCTTTCGCCTCCAAGGTCACCTCTCAGGGCCCTTACCTAACTCCCTAGACCTGCACTGGCTAAGAGAAAAATAATGTGAGCCACATATGTAACTTAACATTTTTCTGGTAGCCACATTAAAAAATTTAAACAGATGGATTAATTTTGTGATATACTTATTTAACCTAATAAGTCAAAATTACTATCATTTTGACGTGGACCACCAGCCACAATTTAAGTGCTTAATAGCCACAGATTTCTAGTGGTTTCTGTGCAGGCTAGGATTATATCAGCACCCCTGCAATTCATCATATTATTTCCTAGCTCCCTCTCCATTTCCTCCTTTTTACATATCTGTGTTTGAAAAATTATCAATAATGTGATATGGGCTTAACATCAGTTTTCCCTAGTTGACAGAAAACTCTTTGGGGATTGTTTATGATGGTTTCTCCAGTGCCTGGGCGCTGCTGCTAACTACATATCTAAAGTGTAGATGGATAAATGAATGTGTGAAGAGGTGAGAGGAAGTCTTGCTGCTTTGGGTTTTGTATCATAACTGAAGTATAGGGCAGCTGGTATTTTGCTTTTCTCCATTTGGTTTGACACTCTGATCCTTCAGTATCTACTCTTTTATCTACATCATCAATTTCTTTCTCTCTAGGGGGCTATTGCCTTTATCATACGAACACCCTCTGCCTTCCATCTTAAAAAAACAAAACCCCATCTAGAAGCTTCCATCCTGTTCCTCTGCTCCCCCTCTCCACCCCCCTGCCCACCATTTAGAGCCAGCCTGCGTTAAAGAGTTATGGAAAACTCCATCTCCAGTCGTCTACTTCCTATTCACCGTAAGCATCTCCAGTATGACTTCCATCTCTCTAAAGGTCATGACTTCCATCTTGTCAAATCCATTGACACTTTGATATTCTCTTCTTTCTTGGCTTCTCATTATTGGGACTATTAGCCGCTCTTTTCTGGAAACAGTCTCCTCTCTTGGCTTTGTGATACCACCTCTCTCCTCATTTTTCTCCCAACACTCTTGACACCTCCTTAGTCTCCTTTGCAACTCTTCTTTTTCTGCTTGACCTTTAGTCAAGTGGGACTGAGTATTCAATAGGACCCTCCCTCTCTCCTCTCAGTCTCAGTCTCCTAGTTGATGTTGCATCCATTCTCACGGCTTCAAATACCATCTCCTCTGCTCCCCAGCCTCCTATTTAATAGCCTATTCAATATCTATGTTAGATGTCTCTTGAAATTTTAAAGAATTCTTGAATCCCCCTCCCCAACATGTTCCTCCTCAAGACTCTGCCCTCAGTAATCAGCACTCCGCTCGCTGAAGCCAGAATTCTCCTCCTCCGTCGCACCCCACATCAATCTGTCTCCAGGTCCTGAGTCTTCTGTGCTCAAAATATATCTCCATGCTATAGACCGAATATTTGTCTTCCCCAAATTCTTATGTCGAAACCTAACCCCCAAGGTGGTGATATTCGTAGGTGGGGCTTTGGGGAGGTGATTAGGTCATGAGGGTGCAGCCATCATGAATGGGATTAGTGCTCTTATAGAAGAGAACCCAGACAACCCCCTCCTCGCATTCCACTCTGTGGGGACACGCGTTTCTCTGTGAAACTCCTTCAGGGATACCCTCTTTCAGTCAAAATCAAAACCAAACTCTTTGTTGTGGCTAATAAAACCCCATTGGGTTGGCTCCTGATAACCTCCCCGACTTCAGCTACCATCCCTTTCACCCTGACTCACTCTGCTCTAGCAGTCAGAGCTACAGAACCTTCCAGATTCTCTTCTGCTTTAGGCATTTGTGAATGTGCTTCCTTCTACCCAGATCTTCACAAAATTATCTTTTCTCTCTTATTTTCCCCCATATCCTAACATAATTTTCTTCCTCTCATCCCCCAGGTCTTAGATTAAATGTCACCTCCTTGATGAATTGCTCAGCTGTTCTCTATTCCAATACCCTACCTGTTTCCTTCAAAGCACTTTGCATTTTGTGATTTTTTATTCATCTGTGTACTTGCATTACTGTCTGGGCAGGATTATGTCTATCTCATTCCTCCCTGTACCACTAGAACCATGCACACAGGAGTCCTCAACGTGTGAAATGAGTGAGTGAAACCTGTAAGAGTACTTTAGCATGCTGCCAATTGCCAGTTCCTTCAACACTTCTGAACATGCTTTATTATATTTCTGTATCTCTTGCTTACATTAAAAAGAGGCCACTACCTTTAGCCATTTGAAGGAATTGGTAGCTGGAATGACAGATTGTCAGTGACAAGAAGACTCTAAATCTAGGCTAATGATACTAAAGGGTAGGAAAATTCTTCCACTCACCTGTTTCTAGGAAAAGTTTTCATTGAAAACTTTGCTTTCACACAGAAGCTTCATAGTGATTGGTTAACAAGATGTAGAGAGCACAGCTTGGGTTTTAGGTTAAAGTGAATCTGAAGTGGGTTCAACCAGGTTTTGCCACTGGTTTCTGAGATTCCACCACTTACGTGTGACCCAAATACAGAAAAAGTGAATTGCATGTTTAGGAAGTAATTAATTTTGACAAGATAGTCCTCTGGTGTTATGGAAAGAAAGTCAGAGTCAGGGAGCCTCAGTCCTGGTGTAGCAGTCAGCATGCTATGTAATTTAAAATCCCCTGAATTCTCACTTAATTTCATGTGAGAATACATAAGAACTTCCCACCCATCCTCCAAGAGTTGTTGTGAAGATCTCTATAATGAAATTATACACTTGCTTTGTACTCAGAAAAATAGAAAGCCTTACACAAACACATTGTATTGGCAATTTCAATGTGTTAAATGGAGGGGATTTTAGGAAAATTTCAATAAAGAAATATCATTTTGAGGAGTTCTTAAAATACATTGAAATCTTTATTTCATTGTGTATAATAATGTCTGTGAAGTGTGTACTGACCTGCAGCTGGAGACAGAGGCATGATAGCTCGACTGTTCATTTGTCCCAGGAGGAGCCACTGTCTGCTCTTCTCCCGCTTTGCTTTGTTGCACTGCACCTGCGGTTCTCTCCCCAGCCTCGTAACTGAGAACTCTGGACGAGGCAGCAGCTCATGGGGGTGGGTGGACCCATGGACCTGCCAAGAGGCTGCGGGCCAGCTCTTCCATTTCTCCTCCCCTCTACACCTTCAATGCGTCCCTCTCAAAATAAGACCAACTTTCACAGACTCACTACTTTGTTTCTCAAAGAAAATAGAATTCATTTATTTTAGCAAAAACAAAGGGAACATTCTTGTACCCTAAACACATATTCCCTTTTGTGTGTATGTGTCCTTGGTATCTGAAGCTAATTTTATGACGTGGACACATACTTCATATTTAGAAGTAAAATAAACAGGCGTTTGGGGAGCCATCAGCTGGAGATGCGAAGGAGAGGGTAAGATTTTCCAGCTTCCCACCCGCCTGCTTCATTTGCCTGTGTTCTCTCTGAGCAGGAACATGGTGTCTTTGTCCCTGGCAGTAGACCAACACTGTAAAACATCGCCACCTTCAGTTAGAACTGGTCAACATGAGCTTGCACATCCAGAGACCACACAAGCTCTGCACTGTTCCAGGGCTGCTCTGCGTGATGAGCCTTTTCACTGTCCCGGGTTTTGTGTCTCTTCCTACACATCTACACTGAGAGGGAGAGAAAGAAAAAAGGAAAGCTGGTAAATGGCCTGGAATGAACACAAAACTTAATCCGCTCACCAGGTCTCACTAATGTCAAAATGAAGGTTAGCATACTTTTTAGATGACTCAATGACTCTGAAACCATGTACTTTCTTCAGACTCACCAATTGCTATTGTGTGGGAACTGTACTTTTGAAGCCCAAAGGTTTAAGGTTGTCAAAATATTGAGTCTGATGTCGTGGTAGAATATGCCTCTTTGGTGAAGAAGTATCTTTTCTATCCTGGTTAGTACGGCTGGAGTATTTCAATGAATTTTCACAGAACAAAGAAATGGGTGCAGACAGGGCACAAAGTTGTATGAGCAGGTCTCAACAAATCTGGGCAGCGCTGAGAATAATAAAACATTAATCTGACATTTTCAACAACAGCTGCTTGATATTAGTAACCACATAAAGAGAGGAAGTTTGGAACCCAAATCAATGAATCTTTTTCCACAGTATTTTAATGTCCTGATGTGAATGGATCATTGGCTGGCATTTTTATAATAATAAAGTCCTCTGTTCTTCAGTCTCACAGTACCCTCACTAACAGGTCTGTAGCATCAATGAAAGGGACGAGCAAGCAACCCTGTGGGAACATTCCAGAGATGTGCATTCCTTGCACACACATTCATTCTTCCCTGTGTAAAGCCCAACACAATCCTCCAAATCCAGAGTTACCCCGACCTTTTCTTGGATCAGGTTCCAGTCTCATCTCTAGGGGCAGTAGCAAGTTGTCCTCACTCAGACTCCACGCCTTCCTACCGTCATGAGATGGTGTGAGCCACCTGTCCTCTCTTCTCACAGAGCCTGAGCAGTCTGCAGTAAGTGGGTCCACTACAGATTTCAGTAGACATGGGGTTAAGGAAACTCAGGACTCTAGCACTGACACTCCTAATCTTTCATCATGTGCCTCCGTTCAGTGTAAAAATGGAGGGAAATGGAATATTGGAGAACTTGGAAGGTATGTCCTTGAAGGTGCCTGGTTTCCAGTAGCTATAGATGTGGAGTATATTGTTCTGTACATTTTAAAGCAATTACAGCAAAAGCTGACCACTTTGTTTTTCATGGAAAATAGAATCCATTTAAGTTTTAACAAAAAACAGTAGAGGAACACCGTTGTACCCTAAAGACATTCCCCTTTTCTTTCTCTTCTTCATGTCTCAAGCCAATTTTCTAATACAGATACATATCTCCATATTTAGAAGTAAAATAAATAGGCATTTGGGGAGCCAGCATAGATGTTCAGTCTTGAAAATTGGATCCACCGTTGCAACGGCAAACTGTACATTATCTTCTTAAGAAAATACTAATTTATCAGTCCTAAGAGCCAAAGAGTTGTTCTGTGTCAGCAATCAGCTAAGCCTCATAATTATAAATTTGTGAGGATCTGGTCAAAGACATTGGATCCAGGAGAATTATAGTGTGTCATAGTGAGTCACTCTAGAATAAAGAGCCCTGTTATTTGTAGACATTCCATATAGTCATAGGAATTTAGGAGTGGATCATGTCTTAGCAATCATATAGTCTAACCTTCATTTTACAGATAAAGAAACTGAGGCTTAGAACTTATTGTAGGAAATAGATGAAAGTACTTCAATACGTAGCACATCTTCTAAATGTCTGAACATCTTCAGTAGCTTCCTATCACTATCCTTGAAATATTCAGCACAATTGTTGTACCCCAAATGTGGCAAGAGTGACTCTTTATGACAAGACTCATATTTATTATATTTTGCATCTTTGGTCTGGCTTATTCATTCCTTCCTTCCTTTCTCCCTCCTTCGTCCTTTCAGTCATTCAGTTATTGAAAGATTTATCCACTGAGCCCTGAAAGCCTGGGTTTCCCAAACCTAGTAATTTAAGTATCATTTCCACAATATATGTTATTATCCAAGGTCTACGTCTGTTGTTTGCTTTATCTGTATAACACTTTTACTGTTATTTATTTAACATATTTTTCTAGAACAACTTACTTTTTAAACATGCTTGTTCTAAAAGAAACTTTATGTCACTGTTGTAAATAGAAAACTAATGTCACTTAAATAAATTCATGGTCATCATTAAAATGAATGTATGAAAATAAAACATTCCTATTAATTCTTTGCTTATGAAAGCATCTGAGCCTGAGCCCTGCAGTCTCATTTGTTTTAAAGGGAAATTGTAAGTTTGGAAGGAGTCACGTTCATTCTAGCACCAAACTGAGACTCCTTAAATTAATCAGGAGAAAGAAAGAATATTGAAAGGTAAATAGCTTTCTCACTCTATAAATCAGAGGTATTTAGCATGGTTCCTGTGTGCCATCTTAGATACTGCAGGGATTTGGATCCCCAATATGGGGAAATAGTGTTTTAGGCAGTACAGGGCCACCTCGAGTTTTTGAGCTGGTTTTGAGAGACAAAATTAGACCTATCTGAAGAGGGATAACTCAGGACTGGAAAAGGAGACAGGGAATTGGGGAGAATCTTGTGGAGACCATGGAAGAGAGTCCCAGTGTGGCCTAGTCAGTGTGGTGACAAAGAAGAAGAGGGTCCAGATTTAAGAGGGATTTAGGATAAGGCCCCATAGGACTTGGTGCCTGAGGGATCAGGGCAAGGGTCAACAAGATAAGAGAAGGTTCAACGATGCTGTGGAGATGGATTGCTTGGGAGTCTCCATAACTGGTCATGTGGTTATCCAGGACAGGATCATGAGGAATATGTTCAGGGAAGAGGAGGTGTGTGTACATATGTGATGACAGAGAGAGGGGAGGATGCCAGCAACGGTGGAAAGGGATAAAGCCCCTGTATTGGCACGTGCTGCCTGTCGAGAACCCTTGCACATCCATTAGGCCTGCATTAAATGCTTGTTGAATAAATGGCTGGATGTAAATGGTCAGCAGGCAATTGGAAATACCTTGCTGAAGCTCAGAGGCCTTCCAAATGCCAGCTAGCTTGGAAGAGATCACTGTGGCCCATAAATAGGTATCAAATACACTTCCATTTACCTACTGACCATTTTAGAAAATTTCTGATATAATCAGGTAGATGGGTTTAAGGCATGTTAGACTTGTTTACTTTCCTAAGATGTTAAAAATGAATCCATTCAAATAAAAGACATTAAGAACTCACTTACATAAAGTAATTTACTGGGTACTTTGGGGCATACAGAGATAAATTAGATACAAACCCTGTTCTTATGGAGCTAGTAAAGATCTAAGATAGATAAAATTTGGGGAGGGGGTTACATTTTGTTAACGTGTGAAGAATTTATTCATGATTTCCAGGAAGCAAATTGAGCCTTAAAAATCTTCCTAGTAATCATAGTTAGTCTGAACTTTGTTGCCATGTATGAGAAGAAATTTATTATAGTATATTGGGGTAGAACAACAGTATAAGGGAATTTTTTGATAGACTTAAAAGAATTGGAAGTGAAAATCTTGCTAGTCATTAATAGCTCTTTTTTGTGTGTGCTGTGCTTAAAATACCCCTTTTCCCAACTTAGGAGAAATAAACTAATTGAATTTTATCTTTTGTATATAGCATAAAATTGCTCTTCTTCTCATCCAAGTATACAATATAGCAATAAATTGGAGCATTGTCATGAAAACCTGTTAAATAATGCATTTTTTATGACTGGGATTTTTTTCTTGGCGTCAAGACGTAGGCTAGAAAGCACAGATTTCAGCCTCAGCCTAAAAAAGAGTCATAGGTTCGAATAAGGGAAAGGACAACAAGCCTAAATGTTGATGCTCCTTCTTTAGTTTCTAGACCCTTCTGTAGAAAGAAGTGTTTTCATAAGACTCAGACAGAATTCATTTCCACAGAGCGTTCTTAATGGCTCCTGTCAGAACAAAACAGCTGGGAAACATATGGTATCCATTTCCCTGTATCACTTGGAAAAAATTTCACATGTAAATAAAGCCAACATAAAAGAGTAGCCCTTTGAACCCACGACCTTATACAAAACATAAATATATTGGTACAATGCACTCGTTGTATTGACCCAGTAAGTCATGAGGCTTTAAAATTTTTATTACATTCTGAGGTGCACATTTTCTAGAAGGCAAAGAAATCAAGGTAATTGGTGAAATATTAGCATATAACACACCTAATAATAAACATGTATCTCAGAAATGTCCATGGATGTATATATTTTTCCCACTATATTTAAAGTTTTTCAGAAAGTTGATGAGTAAAATGAAAGGCATATAAACTATAAACTCCACGTCCACTATCTCTGCTGTTTTAAATAAGTAAGTAACCATGTGTTCTTGAAAGGAAGAGAGAAAGCCTTGGAAGAAACTTCTGGCAGACATTAATTTTTCATAACTTTACATTTTTAGAGAGAAAAGGACATATAAAAGATAGAAAACTTTTAAATGTATAAGGGACTATCTAGAATTAATCTTTGCATATTTACCTTTCAAAAAGAATTTTAGAAAATGTAGCTCTTACTGGTGATTATCACTCCTCTGAGTTTATTAACAGGATTTTAGTCCCCTGTGAAATTAAGCTGTAAATCCCTCAGAAGGATGCACTTTTTGTATTTTAAAAGATTTAATGTGTTGTGCAAAGTGAGATTCAAATTCACATCCTAGCATTTGTTAATTGTCTACTTTGTGCCAAGACCTGTGTATAACTAAGAACTAGAGCCAATAAAAGGAAGAGAAACAGCAGTCTAAAATCATCTAGATACCTTCCTTCCCTTCTGGAACATTCTGTGTTATATTTTACTTATTGGAGAAAATCCAGCCCTTCCTCCATATCTCATAGTATTCTCTTCTTAGATGCTAAAATACCAGAACCAGAAAAGTCTCAGTGGTGGACCATGTAGCGCAGACCCTCTGAAGCCTCGTGCGAAACTGTCACTCATTTTGGGAAAAGAACTCACTGGTAGTTATATGGCATTCAGGCTCAGAACTCACTCCCTCTCATCCTCATAGCTTGGCTCTGGATCTTCTCTAAATCCTTAGAATACATCCCAGCAGGAATAAGAATGACTAGTGGCCTAAATTTAGGAAACCTTAACAAATGTGCATGCCACTTTCACCCCAAAAATCAGCCATAGCCAGGGGTTTTTGCAGAGTCACAGACCCAAGTACACACCTGTCTTAGGTTCTTTTATTCTTTGGTTGTACCCAACAGCAAAGAACACACACATGCACAAACTTTTGGGTTAAATACTTCCCACCTGTTGTTGTCCCAGAAGAGGAGAGATACTCTAGCTGGAGGGCATGCCCTGAAATCTCACTCCTTTGATGGGAGATGGTGCAAACTAAGTGACAGGGGAGTAGGAACCCATAAATCGGTGGCCTGCAGCACTGGGTCATCTGTCATCAAGCAGGGGAGTGTCCCAGAGAGGAAGCAGTATCATCATGGCTCAGAGACTGTTGCTGCATCTGCCTGCCCTGGGAGGAGGCACACGCCACCTCTTGTGAGGCTAACTGGGAGAAGTGGTTGTTCTTATCTTTCACCTCCAGATGTGTCTGGTTGTTTTACTTTCCACTCCATCTCCACCAGACACCTACTCAAATGCAAACCAACATGCAATCTTTATCTAAACTTGGCACAAGAAAGAAAAAAAAACAACTAGTCTGCCTATCCCATCCCCCTTTTACAACTTTCTTCTCCTGTTTGTTTCCAGTTTTCTCAGCAATGAAGGGCAGCATTAAATCTTAAAGAACATGCTCTTTTGTGAAATGTTGGTGCATTATGTGTCCCATGTCAGAAAGCACCATGAAATGCCCTCACATGATGGTTGACTAGGATGCTTCATTTAGGGTGGCGTTAACTCAACCCTGGCTTGTCTCCCGTGATCCCATCAACTCCTGACCACTTCATTCCTCTCTGTTCCTTACCTAATAGGTCACAGTTTGAGTTTGGTCAATATCTATATTAAATAATTTACCCCTTCTTTATGTGGGATTTCTTAAGCATTAGGGATGTGTGAGTTCACATGTGCATACATCCCTTTCTCCCTAAATTAGTTTGGAAGTTCATTTAACACAGAGGATCCTATTCTCTAATCCTGTTTTTCAAGGTTGTGACAAATATTGAAATATTGCCAGGGATGTTGATCTATCCAAGGAATAAGCCTAAATGTCTGTCTGGGCTTGTTTTCTTCTGCTGTCTGCTTTTACCATTATTACTACTTTAATTAATTTTCAGTCAATATGTCATAAGTTTCTTTAATCATTCACTATTTTCCAACAGTAAGTATGAGTTGTTTGTTTTATGGATATGTGTTATCTCTAAGTTATCCTCTTACAGTGTAGTAGCTTAATTTGAGCATAACTTGAGTGCAGTGTGTCTGCCTGCATGGCTAAGACGTATTCAACATTCTAATTTAATAGTCTTCTCATTAAATTTTTTTTAAAACAGTTTCTAGCTCTAGCTGGAATTGTGGTGTCTCAACCCTTATTACAAACACACAAAAGCCCACTGGAATCGCTGATGTATACAGTAAGTTCCGCCCAGTGAAGCGGGTTTCCCCACTGAAACATCAGCCAGAGACTCTGGAGAACAATGAAAATGATGACCAAAAGAACCAGAAAGGAGAGTACCAGAAAGGGAGTGAGTCTGAGCCAGGCCCCCAGCCTGGGGAGCCGGGCCCGGGAGATGGAGTGGGCGGCCCACTGGGGAAGAGCTCTGAGCCCAGCACAGCACTGGGAGAGCTGGAGCATTACGACCTGGACATGGATGAGATTCTGGATGTGCCTTACATTAAATCCAGTCAACAGCTTGCCTCTTTTACCAAGGTGACTTCAGAGAAACGAATTTTGGGTCTATGTACAACCATCAATGGCCTTTCTGGCAAATCCTCCTCTACTGGAAGTGCTGAGAACTCACCATCCAACATGACACCCTTTTGTGTTCTTTCTCCCGTGAAAAGCCCTCACTTGAGAAAAGCGTCTGCTGCCGTCCGTGAGCAGCCCAAGCTCTCCACTGAAGAATCTGAGAGCTCTCCTCCTCTGGTTCAGTGCAGCTCTGTGTGTGAGCCTGAAAACCAGAGTAAAGACTTCCTCAGCAAGACCTTTAGTGATCCGCATAGTCGCAAAGTTGAGAAGACCATGGCAGACGGCCAGCTCAGGGCCTTCCACCTGCAGTCCTCAGCAACAGAACCCAAACTGGAAGAGCAGGTCAGTGGCATGAACTGGTCCAGCTCCCAAGGCCCAGAAGAGAGGAGTGAGTATCTGAAAAAAGTAAAAAGCATCTTGAACATCGTTAAAGAAGGACAGATATCTCTCCTAGTAAGTATAATCTAGTTTGGTATACATAGTAATAATCTGGAGACTCCATTTTTATCAGGTCCATTCGTTAGTAACAGAATGATGATATGTTTGTTTCTGTTCCTTAACCTTTACTTATGTCTTTAGTTGGGAGATGTGACCTTTTGAATTTTAAAATAAAGTCAGGAGGTCAGTAAAGGGAAAACAAACAGCTGTAGAGGTAGTATTACTTCATTTTTAAATTTGTATGATTTCAACTGGAATAAAGACTGTTTAATCTAAAACAAAAACAAAAGAGAGCCCAGCACTTTCTTTAACTTTTCAAATGGTTCCTAATGCTCTCACTCAGTTATTTGTGGAACTTTCAGTTCTTTGCTGATGGGGGACCTACCAGATATGTGAACAGAGGGTCTTCTGTTTTATCCTGATCGTTATTCAGAGGAGTCGGACCAGGATGTTTGAGATGCATTTGCAGAAAGAAGCTTAGGCTAGAGCTTGATTGGCCTGTGACCCACGTGAAGTTTTTACTTAGTTCCAACTCTGCATGTCTAGGGAGCGTGAAGAAGCTTTTCCAAAGACTCTAGACACACAGTAACATGATGTAAGAAAAGCCTTTTCTGCTTAGGCTCAAAGAGAGCTAAACTGAAATAGCATTGCCTCTGCCTGCATTGTTCTTTTCTGGTTTCTAGACTTGGAACAAACAGTAGCAAGCCTGGGCTCATATAATTATGTTAATTAAAGTCTCATTCAAGAAAATTATCACATCTTGGCAATGTGATTCTACTTAGTGTAAAGCCATACGTAGAGAAGTACAATGTGCTTTTTCTATTATCACAAATGTTATTGTAATAGAGCAATATGATTGAACAATTTTACTAGATAAAGTAGTAATTATTTTTTCCTCCTGAAAATGTCTTTTCCATTTTTTTCTGGTTCTTCCCTCCAGTTCTCTTTGGTTCATTACTTTCTTTGGTCCTTCCGTTGTTTTCATGTTCCCCAAATGCTAACACATCTCAGTTCACGCTATAGTCTTTATCAACTAGTTCATACTCAGGGGACTAAACTTCACTGGAGTTGAGAAAATGAAAGGCCAGGTAGCGTTCAGATGCCCCCAGGAGTTTGTTTGAGGACAACAGTGTCTAGAGTTATGAGAGCATTAGTAGCAGCAGTTATCGTGTAAGTTTGCAGTTAAAGCCAGTTATCTACAATTCAAAGCAAAGTAAACAGGTTGAGACAAGTAGTTCATTTATCCAACAAACCTAAACAGCTCCAGCCCTGAAGGACTTCACAGTCCAGTCGTGTAGTCAGACTGATAATTAACTTGCCCGTTACAAAAAATGTCATTGCAATTGTTAAGAAAGCCACTTTGAAGTGTCCAAGTATCCACAGCTCATTGATTCTAGCCCCATTGCCATGTCTCATGTGAAGATCTGTCTCTTGAGAACTCATGTTCTAAAGCATATAACAAAGAACAATAGCAAAGAATTGTGACTTATTAGATCCCCACAGCTGCCACCAGAGCTTCTGTAATCTCATTTCTTCTTCCCAGTGCCCAGAGAAAACTCCTACAGCATCTTGTTCTGATTTATTGACTTCAGTTTTCTCTTCTTACCATTCATACAGCCACACCTAGCTGCAGACAATCTAGACAAAATTCATGACGAAAATGGGAACAACCTGTTACACATTGCCGCATCAAAGGGACATGCAGAATGTCTGCAGCACCTCACTTCTTTGATGGGAGAAGATTGCCTCAATGAGAGAAACACTGAGAAGTTGACTCCAGCAGGCCTGGCCATCAAGGTGACTGGTTGGAAATGGGCTCTCCATGGTTAAAAGTTGGATTTCTGGGGTTTTTTTTAAGACTCCTTGTAAGCTAAAGTGTTGGAAGGGAAAGGGAGAGTGATTTATCAAGCAAACAGCAAATGAACATATTACATTGAAGAGATTAATCATTTCAGTCACTAACTACTTAGAGATTTTGAGACTGTGTTCCAATTTATTGTCCAATAAGGGTAAGCTTCAAATCAGCTAATCAAGAGAAAGGAAAATGATCTGTTGCAGCTCTAAGAACTTTTATTCATGATGACTACAGTTTAGATTCTTAACCACACCTGGATCTATCAGAGACTGTTTCATTTTTTCCTAGTGTGAGAATAACGATCAAGACAAATGAGGGATGCTAGCACTCAGGAATATTTCAGATAATAAAGTGGGCTTTTAATGGATCACATATGAAGTTTAAATGTCTTCGGTATCAGGAATTGTTTAGAATATCAGTGTTGAGTTTGAGTTTAGCTCTTGCAGAGTACAATATGCTATCTGTCAAAAACTACACAAATTCACGCCAACTGGAACAGAGTTAAAACCTAGATACTGTGGTTCAAGAAAACAGGACTTTTATAGCATTGTAATGAGTGCCTCTGTAAAATATAACACATCACTAGAAGATTAGCTATTAAACTAAAATTACTTCTAAGATCTTTGGCAGACAAATGTACAATTCAGTCATATTTATTAAACAGCCAGAAGTAAAGTTAAGAGAAGTAGAATACATCTTGTGCTTCTGCATATGCAGTTTGCTTTACATAATAGTGTCTTTTATTTTTTATTTATTTTTATTTATTTATTTTATTAAAGTTTTTTTACATTCTATGATGTTGCAAAGCAGTTGGGAGGGATGGGGAGAGGGGAAAAGGGAAGGAAATGTGATGGAAAAAGGAGGAATGAGGAGGGATGGGATTGAGGCCTGTGGTACCCCCCACATTCCCACAGGGGAGACCAGGGGGCTTCCAGCAGTGGCGTGGTCCTTGCCAGGCTGGGTCAAGATGTCAGGGGATGTGGCAAAAGCCCTCAACTCCTGCCTCCCCAGGTTGGGAACCTGGGGCCCTTCTTGCTGCAGCTTAGTGGTCATCGCTGGGCTGGCTACTCGTGTTGGGGGGGCTGTGACTGAGGCCCTCAGCCCCCACCCTTGCAACTGGTTGTGGGTGTTGGGGGGCATGGCTGAAGCACCTGGCCCTCCACCCTTTCTGATTTGGTAGCCCAGGGGACTTCCAGTCCTTCTAGGTGTTATAGGTGTTCATCGGTGAAATGAGATCTTTACTAGTTAATATCAAACTTTGTGGTTGTGGATGGGTACTTTGTTCTTTCTTTCAGTTCTCTGTTGGATTATTTGCTGTTCCCACCACTCAAACTCTGCACTGGAACTAATTTGCTGTCCTTTGCTTACTTCTAAAATGGGGGAACTTCCTGTGAGGACCAGCACTTGAGCCCTGTGGTTTAACTAAATTGCTGCTTTGCTGCTGTTTCCCTGGGGAAGGCTTTCTGTGCAGTTCAGATTTTAATGGTTCACTTTGTAGGTACTGCTGGTTCTAGTGAAATCTGATACACCTGGATTATATGGAAACTCTGGTCTGGGCCTGAGTCTTTTCATCAAACTGCACCCCCTGCAGTTCTGTATTCCTGACCAGTCTCTACTGAGTGATCCTATGCTGATCAGGGAACAGATCAGCTGTCCTTGCTATGCCCCAGTGTTCCCCCAGTGGGCCCATCTCCCCCACTGCCCATGCTCCAAACACTTCCCATGGGATAGGCCATGCTCCGATCCCTTGCGATGACCCACTGGCCTCGGAATGGCTCCTTGTTTTCAGCTGTTGTGACTCCTCAGTCATATGTGAGTCCACAGGTACCCAGTTAATGGTCTTGCTGGCCTTGGGGCCACCAAGGCCCTCTTCTCCCTTGCCACCTCCAAGCAAGTTCATCTGAAGGGCACAGCTGTGGCTCCATGCGCTCAGCAGTTCCAGCCTGGAAACAGCTGAGATTCAAAACGTCAGAGGGGTTTTTTCTTTCTCTCATCGTGGCTTCTCCCACCTTCATGAACTCCGTGGAGAAGAGGGCCTTGGTGACCCCCAGGACAGCAAGACCACTAATAGCGTTCCCGTGAATCCATACAGGAGCGAGGAGCCAGAACAGCTGAAAAAGGGGAGCCATTCAGAGGCCAGTGAGTCATCACAAGGGACCATCACAGGGCCTGTCCTATGGGAAGTGTTTGGAGCACGGGCAGTGGGGGAGATGGGCCCACTGGGAGAACACCAGAACACAGCAAAGACAGCTGATCTGCCCCCCAATCAACACAGGGCCACTCAGAGGAGACTGGTTGGGAATGCAAAATTGCATGAGGTGCAGTTTGATGAAAAAACTCAGGCCCAGATCAGAATTTCTACACAGCCCCGGTGCACCAGGTCTCTGGAGAGCTGGAAGTACTTATAAGGTCAACCATTAAACACTGAGCTGCACAAAAAGCCTTCCGTAGGGAAACAGTAGCAAAGCAGCAATTTAGCTCAACAATACAGCTCAAGTACTGGTTCCCACAGGAAGTTCCCCCGTTTTAGAAGTAAGCAAAGGACAAAAAATTAGTTCCAGCCCAGGCACACCACGAGCGCCTCGAGGCCTGCCAAGGGACCTGAGGTATGGAGCTGGGGACTAGACCACCTGCCCACAACCACACACACCTCCAGTGCCTTGGGGCCTGCCTGGGGGTGCCTAGGGCTTGGAGCCAGGGGACCGGACCCCCCACCCCCACCCACATCCAGGTACACCACCAGCACCAAAGAGCATGCCAAAAACATCACCTCCATGTGGGTGGCCCACCACAGCCACCACAGTAACTACAGCTGCTGCAAAAGTGGCTAGACATCACAACCATCACACAGATGGTCCACCAGCCACTGGAGTGCATTGACACAAGGAGACTCACCAGCAGAGACCAAAGAAAAGAAGAGGATGTCTCTCTCCACAAAGCCCATTCCAGAGTGACAGAAGAAGCATTTGCTCTATTATAAATATTGGGCGACCTGAACACACCTCTCAGCATTGGACAGATCATCTAGGCAACAAATCAACAGAGTAACCATTACTCTTTCAGAGGGAGAGAAGAAACCTAGGGTTATCAGTGGTGGGAGCGGGGAGCGAGAGGGGTTAGGGAGAGATTGGACAAGAGGCATAAAGAATAAGTACAATTTGTAACAATATACATACTAGTAATACTGATTTGATCAACATATGTCAGCACTGAATCCCAAAAGTGTGCATAATCAATTATGATTCAATAAAAAATAAATTAAATAAAGAAATCTACTTGTGAATTAACTAAAAAATATTACGTTTAAAAACAATCAATTGCTGTTCTACCCCCAATATGTCTTTTATACAAACCTTAATTTGTATATCTTTAATTTTCCATTCAAGAAAATTTTATATATTAAAAGATATTATCTGTTTTATTTAATTTTGCTCAGTTTATCCAAGTTATTAGTAAGGTATCACTTTTAAAATAGTGTAGAAAATAATATTTTTATAAGAAATCTATGACCCTGATGGGTACCATTTTCTTCTGGTTGTGAATGATGCTTTGTCAAATTAAGGGCTGAACTACAGGCAGCCATCATGAAGAAGGAGAAATCAAATGTGAAGTCAAGGTTTAGTATAGTTAGTTCAACAATGTGCACCGAGTACACCAGGTAGCATGTTAAGCACTGACAATACAAATTTGAATAAGACATAGTCCCTACTATCAAGGAGCTGATAGCCAGTGGATAAGGCAGTAAGTTACCAGTAATACAAGTGCAGGATGGCAAATTCAGGATCTAGCCCTGTGATTGTGTCTGTGGGAGGACCGGAGTTGGGTGTGATCCGCAGTGGGCATGTGTCGGTGATGAGTAAAATATTCTTGCAGTGCCAGTGAATGTGGATATTTGCCTCGCTGTGTTAGTGTTTGTAAAATATTGTTCTCATTCGTTTTTCTCACTAATGGTAGATTATTAAATGTCTCCTAACTATATGAGTTCTTCAAAAAGTTCATGGAAAAATAGAATTAAAAGATGATACAAGTCTTACCATGAACTTTTTGAAGAGCATTGTATAGTTGGATGAAAACTTTTTTTCTTAGTTTATATGCCCTATTGCTTGTTTTGATAGATAAAACATCTCGAAGTGGGAAAGTACGTAAGAAACTCAGTGGTCATTAAGCTATTCTTCAGTATAAACATCTTCTACAGTATAAATGTTTTAAGTATTAATTCATTCTTAAACTCCTCCAGTCAACATAGTATTGCCATCATAAAGTCAGTGTGGAAACTTAAACAGCAAAATTTCTTTGTTTTAATCCGTAAGATTGAAAAGCTTTTACAGATTTAGGTTCTCAGGCTTTTCATACTTTACTTCTGGAAAATGATTTGAGAAATGAAAAAGTTCTTTGATCTACTTTACAAAAGCACCAAGCACGAATATTTTAGAACAAGTGCCACCCCCTTTAAGAAGTCATTCTTCTGAAGAAGTTGTAGTTCTTCCTTTATAGGAGCTCGTTTTGTTTCACCTCATTAAGCACAGTTCTGAGAGCACTGCTGTCATTAAAGACAAACAAACTTGGTACAAATGGACAGAAGTTACTCGGATAATCTGACTTGGCTGACAGGAAGCAGAGTCTAAGATAAGGTATCAAATAAAAAGATCACCTGAGAAAAGGGGCTTTGAAGTCATACCAAGGCTTAAGAACACCTCTCCCCCTCTGTTAAACTCCTTAAATAGAACATCATAAATTCTGCCAGTTACATGCAGAATTTATCGAGTGCTTTCTGGAGGACCCAAGAGTAGATACTGTGGGAGTTCAGGGCATTACTGAATGCCCTTTGGAAATGGTTAAGCAAAGTAATTGGAAAGAAAGATTTCTAAAAGGTGAGAGCAGTCTGTTTTCTAAAATGGGGCCAGCAGAAGAAATTATTTTAGAAGCTAAGTGGACTTGGAATGAAATAACCTTAATTCCTCTTTCATTTCTCATTCAGTCCTTTTAATGAAGCCCAAAAACAAAGTGTTGGTGTGGTGATAACTTGACTTCAAACACATAACCTCACTGACATTCCTTTTTAACATACAGTGAGTGACCCCAGGTCCAGAATCTTTGCAGGCAAAAATCTCCTACTAGAATTTAATAACATTTTTTGTTTTCTTGGTATTTATATTTATGGAAAGTGACATGGTTTCAAATTTATGGGAGCAATATAATATTTTCTTCTGCCTTTCTAGTAGCATTTTATTTATTTTAAATGTTGTTTCCTTGAATAAGCTGACCTAACAGGCATCTAACACAACACTCTACCCAACAACAACAGAATATACATTCTTGTCAAGTGTACATGAAACATTCTCCAGGGTAGACCATGTCAGGCTATAAAACAGGTCTCAATAAATTTAAAAGGATTATAATACAAAATTTATGCCTTAAACCATAATAAAATGCAATTAGAAATCAATAGCAGAGGAGAATTTGGGATAGTCACAAGGAGGTGGGATTAATGCACTCTAAAATAATCAGTGTCAAAGAAAAAAATCACAATGAAAATTAGAAAATATCTGGAGATGAATGAAATTGAAAATACAGTATACCAGCACTTACAGGATGCAGCTAAAACAATGCTTACGGGGAGATGCACAGCTGTAAATGCCTGTGTGAAAAGGAAGAGAGGGGGAGTAGGGGAGAGGAGTATCTCAAATCAGCAGCCTAATCTTCAACCTTAGGAAACTAGAAAAAGAGCAAACTAAATCCAAAGCAAGCAGAAGTAAGGAAATAAAAATTAGAGTGGAAATAAGTGAGATAGAGAAAGGAAAAATGAGAGAAAATCGGCAAAACCAAATTTGGCTATGAAAAGATCAAAAAAATGATAAACCTTTAATTTAGTTAGACTGACTAGAGAGAAGACTGAAATTACTAAAATCAGAAAATTTGCCTCACATTTCTGTGTTCTGTGTAAATACTAGTTTATATAGTTTCCATTCCTTTCTTCATTCAGAGGGAATAAAGCACATTGTATTAGTGTTTGTTTTTGTTTTTGTTTTCATTAAATCCTGGTAGGAAACACTTGGCATTCTCAAATCGTGAAATTTAAGGAAAGTCTTCAGTAAAGGGAATATACACAAAAGGACAGGTGGGGTAGAGGGAATCCATGAAGGAAAGTATCCTGAGGTCAGTAACAACCAGGGCACAGTTAACCCCGAAAGTCTGAAGGGGCTGGGAAAGGAATGGTTATAAGACCCTGGGACAGAGAGGACAGGATAGAAAGGACTGGCTGATTTTTGCCCTTTCACTGGTGGAGGGGTTCAGCTGGCCAGTGGCAACCCATGGGGTGGGAGCCTCAAACTCACTTCCCTTTCCTGATCTGCCACTGCTCCCCATCAGCCAACCCAGCCCGAAGCCAAGGGGCCAGGCAGTCCCTACAGGCCAGCCTCCCAGGGCAGCAAGGAAGGCAGAAAAGAGAGGCAGTAGGTCTGAATGGGGCATCTGGAAGCTATTCAGCACACACCTGATCATGCACATACCTCAAACAGAGAATAGAATCTGCATGGAATAGTTGGGAGTTGACATCTTGAAATTTCTTAACCAAAAAGGAGAAGAGGAAGAATGAGCAGATTACCTGCTCTGTCTTGCTTTTTTGAATAGACTTTTCCTTTGAAAAGTTAAATGTTAAGATTCTAAAACAAGAAAGAGAAAATAATCCTATTATACTATCTCAAATGCTACCCTCATTGAAGCCTTCCCTGGCTCCTTGCCCACGGTAGCTCTTTCTCCTAAAATCCCACACTGTGCAAACTAGGAAGGCAGCTGAATGTCTCATTTGTCTTAAAGAATTATTGTGAGAATCTGAGAGGATTCTTATAGTAGAAGGTAGCAAGTATCGTGTGCTTAGTAAGATTACATGCTTTATCTCATCTAGTCTTCTTTATGTGGTAGTTACTATTATTACTGCTATTCCCAGATGAGAAAAATTAAGTACCAGAGAGGTTAAAGTAACTTGTCCAAGATCTTGTAACTAAGCAGTGGATTAGAATTTAAATCCATTCCAAAGTCTGGGTCTTACTCATTAGGTCATATATATCATGCTACTTTATAAAGGGTAGGGAAAACCCTCTACAAATAGGTATGGACTATATTATAACTGTTACATCTATTGATCACCTTTTGAGAGTAAAAACTGAAGAAATGTTTAAATGTGGGAGAGAAGTTTAAATCTAAAAAAATTTTGAGAATATCTGATTTTATAAAACCCTCACAAAAGACTGCAGGAAAATCCTACTCTCTCTTTTTTCCTGCCTGTTTCTACTTTACTGCCCCTCTTGATCCTAACTGGGAATCATTTTTGGTTTCCTAAAAAATGTAAAAATTATAGATGTTTTACCTTCTCTATCAACAGTTTTATCACTGATATAGGATACATGATACCTTTCATCATAATATTTTTCCTTTTTTAAATTTTTTACTGATTTTTTAATGTTTTACTGATTAAGATATTCACCTGGTCACTTAATGAAATTTTTTATTGCAAATATGAATTTTTAAAATTTTTCATTAACAAATATTATTTTGTTTGGCAGTTGGAAAACAGTTGCTCTGTCTTGTAAACTTTAATTGAAGAATAACTGATTAACTGACAGTATCACATGTTGGCTTGGATATGGAACAAGTAGAATGCTCATATGTTGCTAGTGGTAGTGAAGTCATCAACTACTTTGGAAACCAGTTTGACAGCTTTTTATAAAGTCAAATAAATATAAAATCCAGAAATTCCAGTCTTAGGTATTTACCCAGGAGAAACAAAAGCATGTATTCACAGAGAATATTCATAGCAACTTTGTTCATATTATCCCCCAAGTGGAAATAACCTAAATGTCTATCAATAAGTTATTGGTTATTGGATAAACAAATTGTAGTGTGTACAATGGAATGCTTCTAAGCAGTAAAAAAAGAATGCCCTACTGATACAAGCAGCATCGTGGATGAATCTCGGAGTCATTCCACCAAGTGAAAGAAGCCACACACAGAAGAGTACATACACTAATCTGTTGTGATGGAAATCTTACCAGTGGTTGCCTTGGGCAAAGGCGAGGGGGATGAGAGCTGGGGGTACTAGACAACTTTTAGGGATGATGACCTGTATCTTCATTGGGGTTGTAGTTATAAGAGTATATATATATATATATATACTCATATATATATATACTTATATATATACTTATATATATATACTCTTATATATATATATATTTGTCAAAATTCATCAAACTGTACATTTTTAAAAGGTGCATTTTATAGTATGCAAATTATACCTCAATAAAGTGATTTTTAAGTAACTGATTAAAATTCTGTATATGTATTTAAGTAATAATTCTGTAATTTATTTAGAGCCAGAGTCACAGATCAAGAATGTAATAGGTGATTTGTTTTGTTTTTTGTTGAAGCATAATTGATTGTGCATATCTGTGGGGTATAGCATTGAATATCAATACCTGTGTGCAATATGTGATACTTGTATTAGGATAATTAGTATATTCAACATTACACAATGTAATCATTCTTTGTGGCCCTTTACCAATTTCTCGCTAACCCCTCCTCCCCTGTCCCACCTCTGGTGGCCTCAGTTCTGTTCTCTCCTTTTGAAAATTCAACAAATTATTGTGATTATTGTGTCTTTCTTTTTTTTTTATTCGTTTATTTTTTTAGCTCCCACTTGTGAGTGAGGATATGCAGTATTTCACTTAACATAATTTTCTCTAAGTTCATCCATGTTGCTGCAAATAGCAGAATTTCATTCTTGTTTATTGTATATATCCTATTGTATATAAACACAACATTCCTTATCCAGTCACCCATTGATGGACATTTAGGTTGGTTCCAATTCTTGGCCATTGTAAATAGAGCTGCAATATACATGCGAGTGCAGGTATCCCTTTGACATGATGATTTCCATTCTTTTGGGTAAACACTCAGCAGCAGAATTGCTGGATTGTATGGCAGTTCTATCTGTAGTTGTTTGAGGAACCTCCATGCTGTTTTCCATAGTGGCTGCACTAATTTACAGTCCCAATAGGTGATATATTTAAATTGTAAATAAATTAAGACAGATGTAAAAGTGAAAATTTATATGGTTTCTTTCCTTGATAAATTACCATCTTTGAGATATTTTTCAAACCTGAATTAACTTGAATTCCTTTCTCTGTTTCTTTTTTTTAAATCTAGAATGGTCAGTTGGAGTGTGTACGCTGGATGGTGAGTGAAACAGAAGCCATTGCAGAATTGAGTTGTTCTAAGGATTTTCCAAGCCTTATTCATTATGCAGGTTGTTACGGCCAGGTATGAAGGAGTTTTCAAGTATCTTCCTTTTGTGTTATATATAATCTACCTCTTTTATTATTAGTTCATCAAAATCCAAAAATAGGAAATCATCAAAAATGTATCCAAAGATTTGTAAACAATGATACTCATTATAGCCTTTTTTTTAATGAAGAAAAGTTTTAAACAACCTAAATATCCCAAGATAGGATATTGGATAAATAATGGAGCTGCATCCATATGATGGAATTTTATGGGAAAATGATCATTACATAGTATTAAACTAAATTGTATGATACAAAACTATTCTTGTAATTTAGTACCAACTTTGAATTTTGGAGAGAGAGAAAGGTAAATAGAAGACTAGCAAAAACTATGGCACAACATGTTTATAATAGTGTAATTCCACTGAGGGTGGAATTACAAGTGGCTTTTCTCTCTTTTTTTAATTTTTCGGTATTTTTCAAATTTTCTACAATAAACACATTTAACATTTATTGAAGGAAAAAATGGTATGTTTTCTTGAACCCAAAGTTAAGAAGAAAGTCTTTATAAGGCATTAATCAAGAAAGTCTCATTCAGTTAAAGATGAGCAAGCATGCTAACTAGATGACTCGGTTACGACCAATTTCTACAACAGGAAATGTCACTTAGTAACTGATGTACAAAAATCACAATCAAGTGTATGGAGTAAAAAAAATAATAAATCACTACCTTACTTTGAGAGGGATGAGTGTAAATTATCCTTAAAAAAGTTGGAACTACAAAATGCCAATCTCAGTCTTAGAAAGTAATAGTCAGCACTGTATTAAAATAGATTTAAATGTATTTGTTTGTAGCAAAGAAAATTACTTCTCATGCATATAACCGTATCCCCTTAGGCTTCATACACTTTCCCAGTGGAAGTAAACTGTGGGATTGTGAACAAGAGATTATGCTTTTCTAGGCAGGACAATCTCAAGTTCAAAGAATAGACTTAAGAATATTACCACAGTCTTTCTTTAGTGGAAATCATGCTAGCTGACAGTTATTTTGTGCTACAGTAGCTTCAATTATATATATATAAAACGTTTTCTCTTTGTGCCAGGCACCATGCCATCAGATTTTGTGTACATTATCTGATTCATTCCTCAAAACAACTTTATGAGATGTTTTTATCCCCATTCTGTACATGAGGAGACCGAAGAAAGAAAGCTAAATGACTTGCACGGGGTCTGAGGGCTAGTAAGAGCAAAGACTAGATTTCAGCTCAGGTCCTCTGACTGCAGGCCATGTTCTGTGTTGCCCCCAACTGGACAGATTGTTGACAGTGGCATCGATACAGCTAAAGAAGACTTTATTTTTTACAATTTTATCTACATTGTGATAAAATACATTTTAATAATTGTAATATTCAGAGTACCTCACGCAGCTTATTGAAGAAGTGAGCAACTATACTGAAATTATGAAATGAAGAAAGACACAAAAAGAACATTTTTGTAATAACCACTGTCTTTGAAATACTATATTTACTCCATTTTCTTTGTATGTTGGACTTACTACTCTTCATCCACACTGTCCTAAAAACTACTAATAGTAATTTATTAGTAATTTATTAATAGCATTTGCTAAGGATGCCCTTTTTTGCTTGTACTGGAAAAGAGGAGAATAAGATTTTCAAATGACCAGAAGAATTTAGGAGAATAAGATTTTCAAATGACCAGAAGAATTTAGGAGAATAAGATTTTCAAATGACCAGAAGAATCTGGTCAATGCTGATCCTCATAAGTCATTTTCAGTATAACACAGAATTTTATTAAATTCTGTGAATAAACGTTTCATGTCCCCGATTTCATTTGCTTATACGAAGGCTAATGAGGAATTGTAGATATCAGAATAGGAAAGGCTGCCTGCACTTTTGGTAGAGCTTGCCAATGAAAAGGAGGAAAAGATTGCATGTTCTGAGACTCTAAGTAAATAACTGGGCATTCGGTGTTCTTTGTCTTGGGAAATGTTGCTTATATACCAGTTTCTTTATTCAACTCTCACAGCAGGTTTCTCATAATTTTGAAGCTGTTGGGACAGAACAAAAGAAGGTGCCCTTTCTGGGACTGGTCGGGTGATAGTGTAGCTTACTTGGCTGGACTAGAGGAAAATATGGAAGTTAGTGACCTATTGGAAAAGCTGTGTCAGACATTTGCTTCATGCTAGTATCAGTCTTCAGGTTGTTATTTCTAGCTGATAAGCATTTTTTATGAGCTCAAATACAGCTTTGAGGGGGTATTCCAGCAGCACCCTTAGGAGAGATTTCTTACCCAAGTGGAAAATGTGGAAGCCCATTAGAACTAGGAATTTTGTCCAGCCATCCTACGTCCGCCACAGCCACTTATGTAACAGATAACCTGCAGAGATGCTGAACTTGGAACTATTCCAAGGCTAATATTTTCACAAGGAAGACTGTTATTGAACAGCTTTCTAATGGATTCAGCACATGCAAGTTTTTCTACATCAAGCCAGCACTTGACTGTGTTCTGGTTTTGTTTCTTCAGTAAATACCTCTGGTAAAGTATAGTACGGAGGAAAATTTCTTTCTTGGTTTATTTTAGTTGCCCTGTGCCCCTCATATAGATTCTTAAAGAATGGGCTCCATTTGACTCCCAATTGTGTCCTTTTCCTTGTAAAAATTATCTTTAAAACACCAGTACCACAGGGTAGCCTGCAGTTTTTAGTAGTTTCCTGGAGTGATAGATCTTGGGGTGGTAGGAATTGATTTTCCTCATCGTGACACATGACGTCTCAGAGTGTACAATTATTGTATTGCCTGATTGTATCTAGCAGAACTAGCCACTGGAACGTGAAGGTGAAAGCCTCAGGAGACACGAGGAACAGGCAGGGGGTGTCCTCAGACAGGCTTGCTTTGCTGTCCTGGGAGAAGTTGCTGGCAAAACAATTGAGACAAAATCATCTCAATCAAAAGCTACCACCTGTGTAACTCGCACTGTTTTATTCAGACATGAAGGTTCAGATTGTCTCTTCCAGACTCTCCCAGCAAAGCTTCCCTCCCTCAGTGCTTGGGGGCTTCTGCTTGTTCTGCATCGGTCGTTGGTGCAGTGGGCTCTGTGTTACTTTCATCATCAAACCTATGATTCCTTTTGTTTCTGAATTGTTCACATTACTTTTGCTCAAGAGATTCTTCTACAAAAACAACCTGCATCATAGCATTGAGCATTTACTAAGATCACCTTTGCCTACACTGTGTTTATTCTCCATTTGAAATGTTTGCCCCAATACAGATTTTTTAAAAGGATACTTTTTTTTTTTTTTTTTTGTCTTTTTCATGACCGGTAATGGGATCGCAACCCTTGGCTTGGTGACATCCTCACCGTGCTCAGCCAGTGAGCGCACCGGGTATCCCTATATAGGATCCGAACCCGCAGCGGGAGCGCCGCTGCGCTCCCAGCTCTGCACTCTCCTGAGTGAGCCACGGGGTCGGCCCAAAAAAGGATACTTTTTGAAAAAAGAAAAAGCTCAGCAATTTGTACAGATGGTCATGAGCAGTGATAGGCATGCAGGGGAGGGGGACGCTTCCTCAGGCTGTGTTGTTGTTTTTCCACAATCTACTTTAAAGAGGAGAAATATTCCCTTGTCTTTATTGTTTCACTGTCATGGGGCAGAAATAAGCAAACAATGCTGAAAGTGCTGCCAATGCAGATGAAAGCAAAATAGAAAAAACCTTTGATTAGCATCCATCTGTTCTCCAAGAACTGGTCTTTAGAAAACATAACTGACACAGAGCTCCAGAAACCTGAAGACTGACAAGCAATTAACCGTGATGTCTTTGACCCATGGGCACAAGGGGAGCATGTCCTTCACAGAGTCAGGGGTCATGGGGAATGAGCAATTGTGGATATCCACACTCGGAAGACAGAAAACAGAGTCAGGAAGAAGACTGGTTCCTAAATCAAGCTATTTGGGTTTTAATCCTAGCTCTACCACTCAACTAGCTCAATGGCCTTGGATATGTTCATTTTAAAAAAGAGAGAGAAAAAAAGAAAAGGTCTCACTGGAGCTCAGTTTCATCATCTGTAAAATGGTGGTAATAGAACCATTCCTCAGCATTGTTCTGAAGGATAAGTGAGAAAAACCACATCACCCAGCACATAGTAGATACTAGACAAATGTTGGCTGTTATGACTATTGGATCTCTTCCAATTTATTGTTTCTGTTGCTATTTACTTATTTAACCATTAGTACAATGGAAGAGATGCTTACCAAAGAATTATTTAAGCCTTAATCTGTTTAATTAATTCTTAGATGCACTTTTCTTTTTTCACATTTTACCATCTCTGGATTCTACATTTATTCTTACAATAAATGACATTGTGAAATTATTGATGAGCATGTTTTTTACATTTTAACATCTCAAAAACTGGAATGAATCGTAATTGATGGCATATTAGATTTGATGATCTATGATTACAAAGCTGACTCCTTTAGAGCTTATGGTTGTATCACAAACTATAGAGATTTTATTGATATCAGCAATAAACCTGTGACATACTTTTCAATTATATTTTTATTAGACTTTGTCCAGCAAATCTCATAAATTCCATGAATTAATTGCCTCTCTAAACAATTTGCACTGCCTTTAGGAACACATAAAATACATTAAAACAGGTTACAAAAAAACCAGAAAATCCCCAGAAGAGAAAACTAGTACATGAAGGAAGTTTTCTGTCAGTAGATGGAAGTTGAACGCACAGATGGATAAATGTAAGTTGGAAAGGTATTCTGTGAAACAAAAAAATAATACAGGGCCTCTCCATCCTGCACTGGATTTTCTCTGAAAACTGTACTTCTGGGGAAATGAAGATCTGAAGTTCTTCCTTTACATTCTTCCATTAACATCTCCTCCCTGTAGACATACACATAAACAGAGAGCACAGTAAAGGGCTAAGAAAAGTGGAGGTGGACACCTCTGCATATACACATGCTCCTCAACTTAGGATGGGGTCACTTCCCAATAAACCTCTGGTAAGTTGAAAATATCATAAGTCAAAAATGCATTTGATACACCTACCAAACCTCATAGCATAGGCTAGCCTACCTTAAACATGCTCAGAACACTTGCATTCACCTATATTTGGACAACATCTGACACAAAACCTACTTATAATAAAATGTTGAATATCTTATGTGCCACCTATAAGGAAAAGATCAAAATTCAAAATTTGAAGTATGTATGTCAAAACTGCAATGGTTTTGTGCCATCGTAAAGTGGAAAAATTGTTAAGTGGAACCATCATAAGTCGGGGCCATCTATATATCAGTACATATACACATTAATAAGGGCCTTCTTAGTTGGAGGAAATAGCCATATTCTGTCCTCTTTTTGAGATATTTGTCAGATAAGTCACTGTTTGAATTATAGGGTAGGGCATGTTCTCCAGAATCAGAGAGGAATTTCTCTGAGATTGGATGCCTCATGCTTTTACTAAAACCAAGGATTCTAGCCATCTACACATCTATCTCAGAAATCCTAAATATTGGCTGTTAGAAGATCAGGTGTATAGTCAGGCAATCCCTTTGGGTAGTACTTCTCTGTCTGGTGTGGTATGAAATTTTTGTTTCCACCTAAAACCTCAGTGGACAGGCTGGTTGCATATCTTCTTATTATTGTCTTACATACAGAACACAAAATTGAATTTGAGATGCTGGACAAAGACCTGTTGATGTAGTTCTTGCACATTGAATTGGGTAAACTCTTTAATTGTAAGGAAGAAGAGTTATCCATGCCATCATAAAAAAAAAAAAAAAAGGTAGCTCTTGCCTCACACAGTCCTGTGTGTCTTGTTCTCCCAGATTACCAACCCGCTGCAAAGTCTGGGGCCCTCGCTTCTCCTCCAGATTTCTACAACAGGAAAATTCCTCGTCATAAAATGCAGTATTCCATTGCCCACTAGTACAACCCTGTCACTAAAAGTCAAAACACTGTGATTTTAGTAAAGGGCGTTCTCTGTGCATGTGGAATAGATATATCCATTATAATACTTAACTGGGTCTGGAAAATATGAAATATACCTGACAGGAAGGTATGTATAAAACATTTCTAAATATCTTGAACTCCTCTGAGCTTTCCTTGATGAAGAAAGAAGCTGCTAGAATATCAGAGAATGTACAGTTGTCTTCTCCCTCAGTTTTCAGATTTATAAAATAAAATTGGGTGATTTCCTAAAACCTCTCCTACTCTGCAATTTTAAGAGTCCATGATTTAATATCATGGAGCAAATCAGGTTACCACAAGTTGAAAATGACCCCTTGAAGAGGATTTCTTCCACACGTGTTCGGGCCGTCTTTTTCACTGGTAGAGGCACAGCAACATGCCTTCTTGCAGTTTCCATGTGTGTTAGCCATTGACTTCAAAACAATTTGTTATGTTTTTTATTCTGAGGTACTTCCTCTCATCCAGATTTGTAAGGAGTTAAGATCACATGATACAATCATCTATCTAAAGTAATCCAGTATTTTTCCTCTACCTAATTGGGAAAAATAAAGGAAGTGATTTTACCTCATGCATGTGAAAATGGCACCTGCTCTTATCCATATATCAGCTCCAACTTTCCCCAGGTTTGCCTCTGAAGAAGAGAGTTGAGCATATCAGCATATCCTTATCCTGCTTCTAACTCCCAGCCCTAGCCTCCAGGCTGTGCTCCACCTCATTCTCTAGGGACCCTTGGGGGTTTCCCTTTCTAAGGATCTGTGTTTGCAGCTAACACTCACCCTGCTTTCCCAGGGGCATTCTTGGTAGGTTGTATGCATTGATTACGTTTTTCTCTTCTTGCTCTTTAAGGGTCTTTCATCTCGCTTGCTCATTTGGAAAAAGTTGGTACAAACATTTAGTCTGTCCCTGATGTCTCAAATACCTTCATAAACAGTGCCCTGTTCCCCAGAATGAGGAGTAAAACATTAAAAGAGTTGGCTGTTTTTATCCAACATTCCTTTAGCGGATTAGTTGGCATGTTCAAAAGATGAAGGCAAATTTAATCCAGAAGAGTATAAAAGTTCATGACCAGTTCGAGCAAATAACTGGAAAAAAAAATCCTTTAAAAGGCTAAGAAGAAAGAGGTTCAAGGCTATTTCAAACACATGATCATCTTTTTAAATGTCAAATTCCACCCGCTAAACTTCATGCTGTTGTTTTTACCACTCTCATATTTTTTTTTAACTTTATATTTAATTTTTTTATTTTGACACAGTGAAATCCCATCCCCCTGCTTTCTCTAAAGGCCAAGCGTAACACGAAAATACCACAAAACATGCAGTGGGTAAAATACAAACAGATTATGACAAAATATACTGACTGCTCTATGTCTTTGCTTTTGAAAGGTTTGTGTTCAGAGCTTTTGGTTCCCTCCCTTTAACATGGAAGAAGAGAAAACTTCACCTTTAAAACACCACGAACATCTGGTCACAAAATTCAGTGAGGCTTTGTTTCAGCAAAGTTATCTTATATTTGGAAACTTAAGGTGTTTCCTCTTTTTGTAAGCCTGTTGATTGCAGGAGGTATGTTTGAAGACTTCTAAACTTAAAAGAAGAAGCTAGTTATCTCAGTAGTCCAAGGTTTTATGATAATATTCTTAAAGCTTACAAGCACTATTAACACAGTAGCAAAAACATTGCCTTGGGAGACTTGGAATCAAAAGACCTGGATTCTTGTTCCAATTTTGGATCTGTCTAGCTGTGTGACTTTGACGAGGTACTCAAACTTTCTGCAAATCCCATCTGTACAATAAGTAAGTAAAACAAGAGCATGTCCGAGGTAACTTTCTGCTTTTAGAATTCTCCGTGTGGTCCTCTTTCATTATTTTCAGTCAGAGATTCATGGATTTTCAGTTCATACTGAGTGGGAATTTTTCTTGCTATGGTAAACTTGATTTTATCTAAGCTTCACAAGTTACAGTATTGTTTCCTCTATCTTTATATTTTACTTCTCTCCATGATGTTCCATTAATTCCAACTGCCTTTGTGTTTATAGGAAAAAATTCTTCTGTGGCTTCTTCAGTTTATGCAAGAGCAGGGCATTTCGTTGGATGAAGTGGACCAGGGTGGCAACAGCGCCGTTCATGTGGCCTCTCAGCATGGCTACCTCGGGTGCATACAGGTACATAGGCCCTGCTGCTTAGCAGAGAGAAATGAGTGTATCAAGTAATAAAACAAAAAATGG
Organism: Cynocephalus volans; assembly: GCF_027409185.1. Taxonomy (NCBI): domain Eukaryota; kingdom Metazoa; phylum Chordata; class Mammalia; order Dermoptera; family Cynocephalidae; genus Cynocephalus; species Cynocephalus volans. The sequence goes on from NC_084461.1 coordinate 107,637,659, forward strand.
AAATTTTGTTCACTGAGAGAATGGCTGGATTAAATCAGCTTTTGTATTACAGTGGACAATAGGAATTATATTAATATATTTGTATTTCTAGAAATCCACACAAGTGTCACAGGGTGTTAAAGAGACTTATCCTGCTCTCTCAACATTACTCTAAAGCCCCAATGCCAGGGACAATAGACACGAATTCCACCCATGTTCTCAAGACATTAGGGAAACCACTACCCGACTGACATCTCTCAGTCTCTCAAGTGGCAGACTTTTCTTGCCCTCCTAGCACATCTCTCCTTTCCAAGTATGTAAAAAACAGGACAGTTTCCAGGGGTGGGTTAGGCGAATTCTTCATAGTAGGGAGTAGTAAGCTAGAAAGACAGGGCTGTGGTCTCCTCCTCTATCCGTAGTAGGACTGAGCTTCTCAAAAGCGTTCAAAAGGCCTAGAATTGGTTGGGGACAGGGTAGGGCTGGGAGGGCAGGGGCTTAGATACTGATCCTCTCCGCCCTTGTGCAAGCTAGGCAGGGCCTTCATGGCCAACCATTCCATCCATCAGCTTCAAGTAGCCTCGCCCTTTTAGCCTGACATGCCTTCCAAATATTATCACGTCCTGTGTGTGCAATGAAGTCAAAAGGTTGGGGAGCAGAACCACAGGAGAGAAGAGGGAGGCTTGTCCTCCTGCCCCAAGGCACATGAGGGGTGCTCCAATAGGGCTGTTTTAGAGTGTGGGGTTCCTGCAGGAAGAAGAGGTGGCATCTCATCCCTCAGGTGAATGCAGAGCTGCATGAAGCTGAGCCAAGTCCAGGGCCACCATCAGAACAGCACATGGTGGGAGAGCCCAATGGGGATCCCCAGAAGTTTGGGGTGTGTATGAATGTAAAAAGCAGGTAAACCTTTTCACCTAGAAAATGTTGAAGGCTGTTATTAACAGAGCAGAGAGGCCAGCCAGAGGAGGAGGGGCTGGCAGTGTGAGGAATGAAAAGGCTTTGAATTGGAAACAAAGTCATCGTTTTTATTTGGCCTGGAATTTTATTTACGAACATAAGTCATAATTACCAGAATCAAACCTATCAGATCATGCTTCATTGAAAATGACCCAACATCTATAGATTTGTTCCCATATCTACCTGAGATGTAGGAAGAGGAAAGTGACAACATAGGGTCGAAGGCCATGATTAGAAAAAGTACTCTTACCTCAAGTTCATGTAGTTCAACGTGTGTTATATGTATACAACATATAATGCATTTCCCACCCGTAAGAAAGTAACACTCTTTTTTGGCTTATGTATGTGTTGTTTCCTATATCGCAGACTCGGCTCATTTCTTCAACAGGTACTGACTAAGGTCCTGCTATGCACAAGGTCGTCTGTATCCGAAATAAAACTGGGCAGTGAGGACCAGTTGCTCAGGAAGGTAGAGAGGACTCAGGAAATGACAGGAGAATATGTGAGAAAATTGTAAATATATCAATAAAAACAAAAAGCAGAGGTAATAGCAGAAAGCTCTCTCGAGTGTCTACTCACATGAAACAGCTCTTTGGAGAGCTGACTTGATAGGAAATATTCCAAGAATCGGAAAGTTTTTCCATTATTTTTGGCAAAGCATGCATCTTCTAAATGAAGGTACCAAGTTTTAAATGGAGTGATAAGAAATTGGAGAGTACAGACGAGAGAAATTTAAATTCTTACCAGGATCTGTGGTAAGATTAGAGGAGTAAGATTATATTTTTTATGGAGGAAAGATAATTAAACAAACACTGAAAACTATATTTTCCATTTATCAAAATACTCAAATATTTAGTAGTCTTTAAATAAGCTTTTTATCAGCTGATAAATGACCAAAAGCCAGAGAAAGCAAGCTGGTATCACTAATTCTATTTGAGATTTTAGTTATTTTTCTTTTTAATATGTGGAGAGGCATTCTGTCCTTTTAGACCATTCGTCACTTCACTTAACACAAATGATATTTTTGGCACTAGATACCACGGATGTGGAAACTTGGATAATCTTGGAAAAGGGTCTCTCCACTGGGTCTGAGATTAAAAAAAAAAAAGATATAAAGAGACTCAGAGTGAGCAAGGGAACTTATGAGGTGAGGAGGGAACTGAGCAAGGAAAGCAGAGGAGAGAAAACTGTGGAGGTCAGAGTCTGGGGAGAGTAATAACAGCTTGTGTTTATATCGAGTCTGTTCGAGAGCTCTGAGAGCTCAATGCCGACACGGTCTGTGACACTCCTGTGCAATGGCTTTAAGGTGAATTGACCTTTCATGGTGAGTGATCATAAACCGAAAGGAAAACGAATGTCCTTAATGACCTCTAAGTAGTCTGAATTTAAATACTGGAAGTATTGTTTGTGGAAAAAAAATATTACCTGCATCCAAAAATAAATCTGGAGATTTGTAATCTCATTACAATATTGTCAAAGAATATGTCAAATTGTGGTGGTTGAGTAACATGGACATAAGAGCTTTTTGTGAAATCTGATATCACAGTATAACTATAAAAGGTTTTTTTTTTAATTATTGACTTCATGCTCCATCATGCTCTCTCTCCTCTACTAATGATACCTTTGCCAGCTTCCATAACGTTAGCTTGCTTATGACTATTAAAACTTTCTCCAAACCTCAATCTTGTTTCTGATTCAAAGCTTTGTCCCCACCCCCAACCTCAGCTCAGATTAGGGACTTGGAATGGGGAATGAGACATGGTCGACTCTTTACACACCACTTTAGCTCCTGTTCCCATCTCTTCTGGGCTGCGATGTTGGTGACAAAGAGGAGGTATGAAGAGAAAAACTCAAATGTCTCTTTGCTTAACTGGAAAAAGCCACGGCAGCTCCCTGAAAGCTGTCACTGCTGCTTTGGCGGACTGTGGTCACTGATGTCCTTTGTAGCAACCTTCAGATGCTGGCTCTCTGGAAGGTGCTGTTGGTGGGGATTTCAGAGGGATCTCTGGAGCCTTCCCACTGATGCGACATGATGTGACATGGGAGAACTGTTTACTTTCTCCTCCCCCAAACAACTCCCTCCGCCTTTGGTGCAGCCCACTACTGACTGCTGCCGGGGAAGCCTCTCCTTGTTCATGGGGTGATAACAAGCTCACACCAAACTCCCTTTTACAAAGTCTGTTCAGTCCACAGACATATTCTTGCCATGGCACATGGTGGGAGCGTGGGCTACTTCACAGCCTCCCCACTCTCTGCCGTGCCATTTCTCTCCACCTCTTTTTATTCCTGATCAGGTAGGCTCAGGAACAGATCACCAAGTTTTAATTCTCAAACCCGTTACTACAGCCCAAAACCAGTTGCCAGGACCCAAGCAAATAAGAAGAGGTAAACAAAATTCCTTTCTCTCCATCTGACAGCCATCCCGACTTCATGAATGATTCTCTTGAAACCCAGCCATGGAAAGGGACAAAACTGGCCACAAACACTGCCCTGCACATCTCATAAAGGAAAGGACTGTGTGGACAGCAGCCTCCTCCCTTTTGCAGGCTGTGGGTGGGGACTGGTAGTAGTAGGATTGGTTCTGCTACATCTTTGTGGGCTCTGAAGGAAGGTGTCTGATACCAGCTGCTGAAACGTCCCTGGAAAGTCTCGTTCACATGTGCTGGTACTCCGCTCCCCTCCCCCAACACCATGGGCTTTGGTAACTGGTTTTGGAATAACAGGAAAAGTCCTACTCAACATTCTGTTATAGGCATTAAAAAATAATGTTTAGAGGGAGGTCCCGATAGTCACATGTCTCTACATTTTCTGACAGACCTTGGTTGAATATGGAGCAAACGTCACCATGCAGAACCACGCGGGGGAAAAGCCGTCGCAGAGTGCTGAGCGGCACGGGCACACCCTCTGCTCCAGGTACCTGGTGGTGGTGGAGACCTGCATGTCGCTGGCCTCTCAGGTGGTGAAGTTAACCAAGCAGCTAAAGGAGTAAGTGAGCCGTTGGTTCTGAGACAAAATCTCACTTGTCACTGTTGTGCTTAGTTCCAGCCAAGCAGCATGGTAAGCTCCCTTCATCGCATGGTGCAGGGAATCCCCAACGTTGCCCTCATCTTCTTTTCTTCCTCTGTCCCCAGTGCTCACAGCCAGTGTTCATGCTGAAGATGCCACTGTGTGGAGGCAAAATGATAATTAGACAACAAAGCTCCGAGCAGCCTCCCTGAGCAGGGGACGGAGGCCACAGTGCACGAGGAGAGAGCGTCTCTGTGCTCATCCCAGCTCAGGCCAGATTCTGTAGCAGGCACTGAAAGCACACACAGGCCTCACCTCCAAACTTCTGTCCCTAATATCCCAGGAAATCAGAAGGGCATGAGAGAGAGAGAAAGGCTAGAGAAAGACCAATTTCTCAGTTTTCTCAAAAAGAAAAATGTGTGTTTGGGAAATTACAGATAAAGAACTTGGTAGCCACCACGAGCAAATTTATTACAAAAATTAAGCAGATGATTTTTAAATACTCGATACAAAATAGTGTGTAGTCAGCATGAAGTTAGTTAAACCACTCAGTGACTAACTAAAGACTCTAAGACTAAACTCATAAACTTTTCTTGATGAGATTGTTAGACTGGCACACATTGTGTATCTGGGTGTCAGGGAAGCATTTCTGGGAGATTGTCGTGAAATGCTTGAAGGAAGCAGGGAGGATGCGAGTCCATCAGGTAGGTCTCCAGCAAGTTGAAGGATGAAGGCGCTAATGCCCACCTGAGAGGACCAAGGTCAGCCCTTGGAGAGGAAACAGATCAAATTACAGTTGCTGTATTGGAGAGGGTTCCCTGAAAATCAGAATCAGTATTCAAAGTAATATTGACAGATTGGGAGGATAAACCTTAAAAATTCAATTTTAGAGGGAAAATATAAAGTCTCACCTTTAAGTTTTATTTATTTATCTATGTATATTTCCTGGATATGGATTATTTGGGGGGGGGGGGGAAGCCTAGGATGTGTGAGAGGCCTTAGTTGATTATAATTCATGCAAAAGTATGACATGGCCTGGGACCTCCATCTCTTCTCTAAGCTTGAGGAAACCTCCCTTACCTCTCTACTTCCATGCTCTTGTCTTGGAGCTACAAGTCTCTGTGGCCCTCCACCCATCACCCTGCCAACACCTAGAATAATCTGTTTGAAGAGTTTAGACTTCTACTAGGAAAAAAAAAAGTGTTCACTTAAAAAACAAAGGGGTTAATTCCAAGCATCCTCTGCCCAGTTACACAAAACTTCCTGTGTCAAGTGAGCTTAAAGGTCTCAATGTAATTGAAGGGAAAATGCACACAAATTAATAACTCAGTAAGTTATCTTTCCACAGTGAACATACTTGTGTATATGTCGTTATGTGCCTGAATAGGTATTTCTAAAAACAAGCTCTAGAAAAAGAATTGCTAGAATGAAAGGCATTGATATTAAAAATGCGGGTAGGTGTTGCCTGTTATCTTTCCAAAAGTGTGACACCAATGTCCACTCCCTCCAGTAGTGTGTGGACATATCAATAAAGAGAAGCTTTAAAGTGATCCGATAGAATGTTTTTTCTAAAGGTTCATCCTGAGAGAAAAGATCACAAAACATTCTCCTCAGTCTCTATACTATTGAATCTGAAAAGCTTTTATGAGTTACAATAGCTGCTTTATTGGTGAACTGATCAAAGTTAGGGTCTTGGATTTTCTCTCTGTTGATGACTCTGGGATAAAATACACATATACACTAGTAGACAACAATCCTTCTGTTGTCTCCAAAGCTCAATGCTGTAGACAGTTGTACTTAGGCCCATTACAAGATAAAATAGAAGAGGTTATGTTGTATGCCCTAGTCTTTTAGTTACTGTGTACCTCAGTGAAGTTGGCAAAACTAGAAATGAATTGAGAAAGCCACTTGATATAGCCACAGTACACTGTACCTTCAGGCTCCCAGGCAGCAAAGACACAGAAAGATGCAGGAGGAAAGATGTAAAACACTAGTCTTTCTAGTCCAAATTTCTGGGGGGAGACAGTTTTTCCCACCTTTACCAACTCTTTATAGTTAAAAACATTGTTACTATTTAGAAATGGCAGTCTTCAGCTCTGTTGAAGTCCTAATCAACAAGCCTAGATATTATGGGTTGAATTGTACCCCCAAAAAAGATTTGTCGGAGTCCTAACCCCTAGTACCTCTGAATGTGACCTTATTTGGAGATAGGGTCTACACAGCAGTAATCAAGTTAAAGTTAGGTCATTAGGGTGGGTTCTAATCCAATATGACTAGTGTCCTTATAAAAGGAAAAAATTTAGACACAGAGACAGACACACACACAGGGAGAAAGCCATGTAAACATGAAGGCAGAGATCGGGGTGTTATGTCTACAAGCCAAGGAATGCCAAAGATTGCTAACAAACCACCAGAAGCCGGCAGAGAGGCATGGAACAGATTCTTCCTAAGAGTATTCAGAGGGAACCAACCTTGCTGGCACCTTGGTCTTGGACTTCTAAGCCTCCAGAACTGTGAGACAATAAATTTCTATTGTTTAAGCCACCCAGTTGTGGTACTTTGTTATGGCAGCTCTAGCAAACTAATACAGTAGACATATACTCATTTTTTTCTTTAAGTAATTAAAGTTTATCAGTCCTTTCTGAGGGCTTCTTTAGAATCTAGACAGTAGAGTCTTTCTCTTCCATTCATACCTGGGATTCCAGTCATCAGACAACCCAGTTGCCCCCAAATAGTTTTCTTGACTATGTCACTTTAAGACACCTAATAAACCTTTTAAAAGCAGACTATAATCTTTCTTCCTCTGTTTCAGCCCCTCACTAAATATTTTTTCTTAAGAACTTGACATCCAGTACCAACTAGCAAAGTGGAAAAAGTAGAATGCTCTAAGTATTTTTGGTTTTTATTCTTTTGTTGGACCAGGGTCAGCAAATTATAGACTGTGGGCCAAATCCAGCCCACCACCTGTTTTTTGTAAATAAAGTTTTATCAGAACCCAGCCACACACATACATTTATGGGCTGATTTCATGCCGCAAAGGCAGAGTTGAGTAGTTGTGATGAAATTATGTGGCTCACAGGCCTAAAATATTTACTGTTTGGCCCTTTAAGAAACAGTTTGCTGGCTCCTGCTTTGGACCATTAAGTTTTCAGTAGGGGAGTCTGGCACAACAAGTGAAATGTAATGAGGTCACAGACTTCTCTGGTCTTAGGGATGAAGTATTAGAACTATAACTGATGCTTCTGAGAAAAACGAAGGGAGTGCTTGGGGCTTACGAAAGGGTATTATCAGAATCCAATCTCACAGAATTAGATTCAGGCAGCCATTGGTGTTGGGTATACGCAGTGACAGTCAGCAAGGAGAACACTGGGCTTCCTCAAGCCAGTATCTAAGGTATGGCAGTCATTTTTACAACACTTATAACCATTCATTTAGTTCCATGTTCTGGCTCCTGAGAGCTGCTACCATTTTTAATGCTAACTGTATTAATTTTCTATTGCTTTGTAACAAACTACCACAAAATTAGTGCTTTATAGTAACACAAACTTATCTTACATTTGCTAGGTCATAAGGCTGGTAAGGGTCACCAGACTAAAATCAAGCCTGTCAGCAGTTGTTCCTTTCCGGAGGCTCTAGGATGACAGTCTGTGTCCTTCTCATTCAGGTTGTTGGCAGAATCAGTTCTTTGTAGTTTTAAGACCAAAGTCCCCATTTTCCCTGTGTCAGCTGAGGATCATTCCCGGCACTAGAGGGCGCTGCTTTCCTTGGCTCACAGCCCCCTTTCTCCAAATTCAAAGCCAGCAACAGCAGATCGAGTCCTTCTCATACTCGGAATCTCTCTGACCTGCTCCTCTGCCTCCTCTTCTGCTGCCAGACTCAAGTGATTAGTTCTAAGTCCAGGATAACCTCTCTATTTTAACATGAGCTGATAAGCAACCTTAATTCCATCTGCAGCCTTAATTCACTTTTGCTGTGTGAGATAACATAGTCACATTTTCCAGGGATTAGGATGTGAGTAGACATCTTTGGGCACCACATTAATACTACAGAGTTCAGGAGATACTGCTTATTCCTATAAAGTCAGAATCAGTTTGATTTACTTATTTCAACTTCTGTAGTAATTAATATGTGTTTTCTAAATAGATTTTACTTTCTGTAACCTATGGCTTTTAAGCTATTTTCCTAACTTTAAAGCACATTCTGATACACACACTCATACATCCAGAGGAAATGGAGCACTGCTGTACATTGTTTTCTCTTTATATAAGAAATGCTATATTATTTAATGGTTTAAGTATTTCCAAACTGGAAATAGTTTGCTCATTTTGTTTTATTTTTGTTTTATAATCAGTAACTTAATCACTTAAAAATGCAAACAATTTAGAAAAAATAAGTAATGCTTTGGAGTATATTCTTCCAGATTTTTTTCAGATGTATCAGTATATGTATTTTTTTTTTCTATATGTCATTATAGAAATAATTATAATTTATTTACTCAGACTTATTGATGAGCATTTAGGTTACTTAAAGTTTTTCACTAATATTAGCAGTAAACATCTTTTGGGGGTACGTTTGGTTGTTTCCTTAGGAAAATTTCTGAACTGTAAATATGAAGATTATGCAGATTTTTAAGGCTTTTGAATTTATTACAACTTACTACAAATTATTATGAAAAAACGTATTCCTACAAATTTATAGCAGTATATATCAGAGCTTATGCATCTGGTTGTTTTCCGCAGACAGACAGTGGAACGTGTCACACTGCAGAACCAACTCCAGCAACTTCTAGAGGCCCAGAAATCAGAGGGCAAGTCCTTGCCTTCTTCACCCAGGTAATACCAGGCATATTGTTGTTTAGAGTTAAGTATCTAAAATCTCTGAGCCTTCTTTTGGACTTCCTTTTAATGTTTTTTAAAAGGATAACAACAAAAAATATTTTATTCTTATAAAGAGGAATGAAAATAAGACATTGCAGTGGAAAGGGCACTATTTCTGATTTCCACAACTATGAACAAGTCACTTATTCTTTCTGAGTCTTTCATTTCTTTATCCATGAAATGGGAATAAGGATATGTGGGTTGATAAGTTTGTTGAAAATGGGATTAATGAAGAAAATGCATGCAAAATGGATGTCTAAACAGTAAAACAATACACAAATTTATAGTCACAGCATAAGGAATGAGTCATGCTAGACTTTGGTTATGGTTGCTACTGTGGAATATTGTCAAATTGTTTTGAAAAGCCATTAAAGAATTATCCTTATTCAGTACTTATTTATTTGTAAATTATTAGTGGCAATAAAGGCCGTGCAGTGATTTGTGGCTGAGTCATTTTACCTCAGGATGAAATCATCTCATATATTCTTCATCCTCTTTTCAGTTCCCCATCCTCACCAGCTTCCAGAAAGTCCCAGTGGAAATCTCCAGATGCAGATGATGAGTCTATAGCTAAAAGCAAACAAGGAATCCAAGAGGGGATCCAGGTTCTTGGAAGCCTGTCAGCATCCAGCCGGGGTAGGGCCAAAGCAAAAGATGAAGATTCTGATAAAATCCTACGCCAGCTATTGGGAAAAGAAATCTCAGAGAATGTCTGCACCCAGGAAAAGCTATCCTTGGAATTCCAGGATGCTCAGGCTTCCTCTCGAAATTCAAAAAAGATCCCTCTGGAAAAGAGGGAACTGAAGTTAGCCAGGCTGAGGCAGCTGATGCAGAGGTCACTGAGTGAATCTGACACAGACTCCAACAACTCTGAGGACCCCAAGAACACCCCTGTGAGAAAGGCTGACAGGCCCCGGCCTCAGCCCATTGTGGAAAGTGTAGAGAGTCTGGACAGCGCAGAAAGCTTGCACTTGATGGTAAAGAAGCATACCTCGGCATCAGGACGCAGGTTTCCTTTCAGTATCAAGGCCTCCAAATCCTTGGATGGCCATAGCCCATCTCCCACTTCAGAGAGCAGTGAGCCAGACTTGGAATCTCATTGTCCAGGCTCAGGGAACAGTCCTACAGCCCAGCCGTCTGGAGACCCCACTCTGCCCATCCCTGACAGCACTGCTGCCCAGAAAGTTGCCACAAGTCCCAAGAGTGCCCTCAAGTCTCCATCTTCCAAGCGCCGGACATCTCAAAACTTGAAACTCAGAGTTACCTTTGAGGAGCCTGTGGTGCAGATGGAGCAAACTAGTCTGGAAGTAAATGGAGAAAAAGACAAAGACAGGGGCAGGACCCCCCAGCGGACCTCCGCAAGTAGCGAATCCGGGGATCAACTGAAAAGACCTTTTGGAACCTTTAGATCCATCATGGAGACACTCAGTGGCAACCAGAACAATAATAATAACTATCAGGCAGCCAACCAGCTGAAGACCTCTACGTTGCCCTTAACTTCACTTGGAAGGAAGATGCCAGAAGCCAAGGGAAACCCTGCAAGCTCTGCTAGCAAAGGAAAGAATAAGGCAGTGAGTGCTATTTGGAGAGTATCTTTATTTTTTTGCCCTTGAATTGATTACACTGTTCCTAACACTACAGATTTTTGACCCATGCCACCTTGAGGGAATCCCCTGAAATATTCCAAAGGGATCAATGGAAAGCCCAATTCATATGTTTCTAATGAGACAAGTCATGTTAGAGTACATACCCCTTGCTCTTCCTTTGGAACATACCATAAGAGAGAAAGGCAGATAAACCATAGAACATTATATTCTGGTCCCTAAATTTCCCTAAATAGCTTGATCCTTGGGTGTTAGGGGTCCTAGACTTGGGAGGCATTTCTACAAGATGAAACCACCAATATGTGCAAAATCAGGCCCTTCATTGGTGCTGATTCTGCCTCAGGAAGTCTGTTTTCTTCATGTGACTGGATAGTGTATTCTCAAACCCAATTAGAAAGCACATAAAGAGAAACTCTATTTCTAAAGACTTAACTACTCAACTTTCGAATGACCTTCAAAATGAATACACCACAGAGACCTCCACACTGGCATTTTACAGCACAGACTCCCAAATGTCAATTGGAGGCTATAGAGTCTGAAGTGCTTGCCAGTACACAGGGGATGCTAGAGTGTGCCATGAAGCACATTTATATTTGCATTTATGGAAACTCATACACTATATTCTGTGAGTAAGAGATATGAGCATCTTTTTAGGCAATGTTTCCTGCATGCTCAGTGCTTGCCATGCCATCCAAAAATGCTATAGTAGCCAAAAATTGTAAAACTCTCTATGGGACGGAATGACCTAAATCATATTCCATGAAATCTACATAAACCACCCAGTGGAGTATCAGAATCTTCATAATTTATTATTTGCTGTAACGTTTAAATTCCATTACAGTAAGGTCTAAGATCTGCCCAAATGCTTTTTTGCAGAACCCAAATCAAGTCTTAGTTAGTACCTCTCTAATTAGTTGAGCACCAATTTTTAAATTATATATTGATTTTCTCTGTAAATTGTACTTGTTATAAAGGACTTTAGCATTTATTTGTTTCATCTAGAAAAGGAACACTTTTCCCAAGACACCAGACCTTTGAGGTTAAATACGTCAAAACTTAAATTGCTCAAATAAAACTTTTCCATGTAACTTAATGAGTTTTCTTTTCAGTAGTATAAGAATCATCATCTCAACAGTGTCCCGTGCTCCTTAAAGTATATATTAAACTGCTGTCCTCTTATATACCTCCCGCATGCTTTGTGTTTATTGGAACTTGTGCATGTGCTGAGCTTGTTGCATGTTTTCAGATTATTTTAATTGCACCTCTCTAGGAGATGTACAGCAGCTGCATCAGTCTTTCCTCTAACACGGTGATTGAAGAGCATCTGCATAACTATGCACGGTACGTGGTGCTAGGAGCTGTGTTCTGCAACATTGCCATACCTTTGCTTTGAATTGCATGAGCTTTTAAATTATGGACCTGGAGCACTTTTCAGCAGGGGATGGCACCAAGGAAGAAAAAAATTACATCTCTCCCCCGAAATAGGAGCAGGCACAGACTGGTAACTAAGTCATAGGAAGTACTCCATTGGAGGGGCTTTATTCCAGCATCAGTCAAAAATATCTACTCAGTTCACAGACTTGTATGTTTCCTAGTTGACTTTGGCTGTCAGTCTTTGTTATAAAGGAGTCAAGTACCAAGTAAGTATTGAAATTAAATTTCCTGTCATAGGTGGAATGAGTCAGCCTCCAATCAGAATCAGAACTTTGAAACAGAGCTGGAGTTTTGTTTCAATGCTGATTATAGACTGAAAGCTCCTTTCGTCACCATTCTGCTGATCTGAGGAGAAACAAGGCCTTGCCATTCTGAAATTTCTCTGGCTTAACATTGTGAGCCTCGATTACAGTCCATAAGCTGGTCTTATGAGTGCCCACCAAGATAAAGGTCTTTCTTAAACAGAATGTTTACAATTCAAAATGCATGGACTGTGTACATAAAAGGGACAGGATCAGGTCCCAGTGACTGGGCCACATCCTTGGGCAAAGTCCTTCTGGTCCTCCTACAGCATACCTTTTGTCCCCCCACCAGGAATATGCACAATTTCCTGACAAGGGAGGAAACAGAAGGAATAAAAAGAAAGCAGCTGAAGGGGAGATAATACACTCAGTGTCTCTTCTTGATTGGTTCATTTCAGAAGAGTTTAACCCCCCAACCCATTTTAAAAGAAAACTGTTGCTTTTAAATAATTTAAATTACTAGAAAAATCATGACATGCCATTCAGCTGTCTTCCAAAATCCTCCAAAGAATATGTATGTGTGTGTGTGTGCATGCACATGTGTGTATGGGTGTATGTGTTGTGAGTATAAATTTTAGTTCAGCACACGAAGGTAGAAGAAAGTCACCTTTCTTTTCCCCCTCTAAATCAAATTTAATCTGCTCTAGGTCTGTATTCAGGCTGGAGGTAAGTTATATCTCAGTCATTTTAGGGGGTGCCCCTAGGGATCTCATTCATTCAGTATGCTGAAGGAAGATCCTTAGAGCTCTGATATTTACTGGTCACTGGTGGTCTGCTTGGGTCAAGCGCACATGTTGCCTGAAGGCAGGCATCCGGACTGCTCTGGCAACATGGGGCAGGGAATCTTAGCCAGTGCTGAGAGCCCAATGCCTGGAGCGGGAAGGGAATAGAAAAAATACCCATTCCCCTTCCAGACATTGGTATTAGCCCACTTCTGTGTCTCCTGACCTAGGTCCCCTCTGCTCCCTGCCACCCCGTACCCTTCTCTGTCCCTATCTTGGGTTAAATGTGTCTTCTGGTACCTGAAAAATTCTGCTTTGCTTTAAACAAAAGTCACCAGCAACAACACCCTGAGGCACAGAAGCACAAAGACTTGGCAGTCTGTTTAGGAAGGAAGAGAATACCTCTCCCTTCTTCCAGGCTCCCACAGCAGCTGAGAACAAGACGAGTAGTATCACAGTAGATTCTCCTGCCAGAAATATTTCATCCTTTCTTTTTACAAGCAAGGGAACACAGCTGAGCAATCTACTATAAAAATCAGAGCACAAAATGAGGTTATGGGGCTACTCAGATATCTAACACTAGGTTAACACTTTCCCACTCAGCTTAAGGAACAATCCTAAAGGCTCGGTTTGGACCTATCAGAATCACTGGCTTTATGTATTAACAGAGCTTGATTTCAGTAAGAAACCCCAAATTAAAAATAGTATATTTAAATAAGCGTCCTGAAATCCCCTCAGTATCCTGTAAATTAACCTGTATTTGATTCTGGTTTTAGTTTGGCATGTATTTCCATAGAAAGTGGAAAACCTAGTTGTTTCATGCGAGAGAGGAGAGGTTTGTCTGATTCACTCAGAATCGCACAGAGGCGGAGAGAATCGGCCTCGTTCCTCCTTTAAATAAAGCAAGGATGGGTGTTCCTAGTTGCAGTAAAGATTCCTTGAGAAATTAAGACCTGTGGGAATGTGAGCATGGAAACACCTAACTGACTCTAGTACCTGCCTCGTTTTGCCTAGGAGACCTCCTGCAGGAAAGAAAGGAACCCAAGTATTCATCTAACAGTGAATCTTGGCCCAAAAATTTGCTTGAAGGCCAAATGGCCCCTCTCAGGTAGCAGGAACTGCCCAAGATCATATAATTTTGGAAGCCAGTGGCAGTCATTGAGTTGGAGTTGATGCCAAATATTGCCTCTGAATGGCCCTATTAGTATAGCCCTGGGGAAAAGAGTGGGGCAGGGAATCCCAGTTCCAGGGATACTCTGGAATCGCATTTTAGTTCCTAAGAAATTATGTTTCCCACTAAAGAAAATATAGGGACAATAAATATAACATTTTAAAGAATGTCAGCTCCGTGAGGGGGTTCTGTTTGCTGTTTGTTTTTCTAAATTGGTCACATTTTGATAGCAAAGAATCAATTTATTTTTAATGCCCTTTAAAATTAGATCCAACTCTATTACTTTGAACAGCTTTCCCAGTGTGTTTCAACTGCAGAGGATAACTTGGTTTATAACAAGCAGATTTATCTCTACTTTTTCTTACAGAGGACAAGTTGGTTTTAAGTTATTGCAACTCCAAGGATATGTTTGCAATTACTTGTCTTGAAATGTCAGTGAAACATTCATCTCTCAGAATTTAAGTCTATCTGAGATCTGTAGCACATGAAGTCAGTGTTGATTTCAGTTACTCATAGGCAGAGGCCGTTAACCCCTGGCCACCACCAGTAACACTTTCTCTGACCATGGTGTATCTATTGCCTGAGGGGTTAGCATCAGGAAGCCCCTAATCCTAGCAACAGCAATACAGTAGTCTTTTTAAAAAGACAGTAAGCAATAAACACCATTAAGTGTGGGTTTTACTGCCAAGGAATTAGCCACGCCGGGAGTTATATATCTGGAGCCAAGAGCTAGTATCAGATATTTTGCATAGATCTCAAGGTTATTCAACAGCTACTTCAAAGAGAGTGGTCTGTTTAGGTTGTGGTGATGTGACATCTGCTATGGCAACGGTCATCTACTGTGCACAATAGAGGGTCAGCGTTTGGGGTGTCCTTCCCTCACCCCCAGCACACACAAACACATTTCTGTCCTTACTGTCAGGACATTATACTAAACAGAAAAATGAGCAAAGATGTAGAAGACATTGGGAAGTAGAGGTGAGGCCCTGGCTGAAATCTGTTCCCGACCACTGAAGAGAATTTCCAAAATCATAATGGAAAATTGTAATCAGCACACACAAAAAAGGAGTCTTTGATGCTGCCGAACTAATATGTCCTTGCCACAGTTCCTCTGTATATAATCAAATAACCACATTTTAATCTTGTCTTACTTTTTTGACCTTAAAGTATCAAAGTGTTAACATTGTTTTTTACCCATGTGCCTGATTCTTGAAGGGATAATTATGTAATTACTTAGCCATACAGGTGTGATACCAAGCTATCTGGGTATGTGTTGACTGCATAGTTCTAGAGGGAAACTCCTAGGGCAGCCTGAATCTTACCAATGTAACACTTCAGAAATGTTTGACCAAGTGCTGACACAAAAAGGTATTTAGTAAAGTAGATGGCATATAACACTATAGACATTCAAGTTTCTGCTCAGAAACCATAGTTTCGAGTTCTAAGCCCTGTTCTGAAGTATGTTTTCCTGTGTTTTAATTTCTAATATGCTGGTACTAGGGTCCCAGCCAGTCTGCAGGAGCAGAAAGGCAACAGCTAGGTACCTGGGTGATTGCCTCTGCTCCAGAAACCTCTAGAACCCAGCTGCCGCCCATCACCTCCCCATGTTTCCCAGGGTGTTCTGTGTTTCCCACACAATTCCTGTCCTGCCCTTCCCCACCTCTGCCTCCTCTAGGGTTCAAATTAGTTTCAGAAAGAAAACTTATTTCAAACTAAAGCTTTGTGTCTATGACTAAGAGGACAGCAGGCGACTAATCTCGAACCATTTCTCCACATGAATTAAGTGACAATTTCTCCTTCAAAACAGGCCACAGTTTTAGGTTGTCATAGGCTGCTGCATAGTAGAATTACAGGGAATTGCCTACTAAAAAGATAGATTCTAGTGTATAGAAAAAAATGCCCATGTTATAGGGAATAGTTACAATGATCATATATATCTTTCCAGTATCTAAGCACAACTTAGCAAACTCTTTGTGCAGGCTGGCAGAGTTCCCATGATGAATGCAAGTGTGTTTCACAAGTAGGGTGTCTTTTCATAAACTCTTTACACCCTCAGGGAAAAGGAGAAAGATTCTACCACAGGAAGAGCAGTGTAACAATGTTTAGTATCAAAGTATGATGAGTTGAGGCTTTTAAAAAGCTATTTTAAGAAAGACCCATGTACTGTTTTAAATCACTGCCCTAGGAAGGCAGGAAGTGAACGTGAATTTGTGAACACCCACAAACTATCAAACTATCCGTAGGAGGCTACAGATGGGAGACTGGCCTTGGAAACCATCATCACCCCACTGGAACACGTTCTTTCAGCTTGCTAATCCTGGTTAAGGGTAGTCAGAAAACTTAGCTCACTTGACCTCCACCCTCCTTTTCTCACTCCCCAAAGGTCCAGTTTGGAATTGTGTAGTCCCAAAGGGGATACATGTTCTGAAAGCGTCATAGTTACATCACATGTCTGCCACCGCTAGAGGCATCTCTGTAAATTCAAAGAGCAATAAACTATCTATAAACTCTTCAGGCTGGAGGGCTGTTTTGGGGTTGGGGTTTTTGTTTTTTAACATCTACCTGTACATTTTTGTGGGATACAGTGTGTTGTTTCAATACATGCATATACTACACAATGATGCACTTAGGGTAGATAGCATAGTTTTGTACCCATTAGTCCACCACTTGTCCTCCCCCCCAACCCACTTCCCTCCCAGCCTCTGGAGATCATTATTCTACTCTTTACTTTTGTGAAAACCACTTTATTTTTAGATTGCACATATGAGTGAGATCATATGGTATTTGTCTTTCTGTGCCTGACTTACTACACTTAACATGATGGTTTCCACCCATGTTGCTGCAAATGATAGGATTTCATTTTTTTTATAGCTGAATAGTATTCCATCGTGTATACATACTACAGTTTTAAAAAAAAAATCTTTTTGTTTTTATTGCACATCATCAAAAAGAAACTGAACCGTATTTAAAACAGACAAGAACATTCACAAGGATGTGGAGACCCAAACTTTTCTTCTTTTCTGGCCCTTACCTGCACTCCACATGAATGGAACCCACTAACAAAGACCGTAATTGTTTTGGGGGCTGCAGAGCTGTGTTGTGCCCTTGTGCACTGTCCAGTTTGAAGACTGCTGGTGACAATGACAAGTTTCTCGACAGGATGACTAGGCCAGGAGAGCTGCCCCGGGGATATGGTACACCATGGTACTTTTATCCATTGATTCGTTGTTGGGCATTTACACTGATTCTGTCTGTTGGCCACTTTGAATAGTGTTGCGATGAACATGGGAGTGCAAGTGTCTTTTTGATATATTGATTTCATTTCCTTTGAGTATTTACCCAGTAGTGGGATGGCTGAGTTGTAAGGTATACCTATTTTTAGTTCTCAGAGGAAACTCCATACTGTTTTCCACAGTGGCTGTGCTAATTTACACTCCCACCAACAATGTAGGAGAGTTCCCTGTTCTCCACGTCAATATTTGTCATTTTCTGTCTTGTTGATAATAATCGTTCTAACTGAAGTGAGATAATATCTCATTGTGGTTTTAATTTGCCTTTCCCTGATGATTAGTGACTTTGAGCATTTTTTCATTTGCCTAGCTGTATGTCTTATGTTTTTTTTATACTGAAACAGTTAACTGTGTTTATCTGGTATATAGCATTGAATATCAATACCTGTATGCAATATTTGATGCTCAAGTCAGGATAATTAGTATATTCAGCATTATACAATGTAATCATATTTTGTGGTCCTTTACCAATTTCTCATTAATCCCTTTTCCCCCTGCCCGTTTCCCAACACTGGTGCCCTCAGTTCCATTCTGTCCTTTGGAAAGTTGAACAAGTTGTTGTGATTGTTGTATCTTCCTTTTTTTTTTTTTTTTAGCTCCCACTGATGAGTGAGGACATGTGGTATTTCTCTTTCTGTGCCTGACTTATTTCACTTAACATAATTTTCTCTAAGATCATCCATGTTACTGCAAATGGCAAAATCACGTTACTTTTTATGGCAGAGCAATATTCCATTGTGTATATATACCATATTTTCTTTATCTAGTCATCCACTGATGAACATTTAGGTTGGTTAACTCTTGGGCTATTGTAAATAGAACTACAATAAACATGGAAGTGCAGGTATCTCTTTGACATGATGATTTCAATTTCTTTGGGTATATACCCAGCAATGGGATTGCAGGATCATATGGCAGTTCTATCTGTAGTTGTTTGAAGAACCTCCGTACTGTTTTCTGTAGTGGCTGCACTAACTTACAGTCCCACCAACAGTGTAGGAGGGTCCCCTTTCTCCCCATCCTCACCAGCGTTTGTTACTCTTTGTCTTTTTGATAGTAACCAGTTGAACTGGCATGAGATGATATCTCAGTGGGGTTTTGATTTGCATTTTCCTGATGCTTAGTGATGCTGAGCATTTTTCATGTGTGTGTTGGCCATTTGTATGTCTTCCTTTGAGAAATGCCTATTTAGCTCCTTTGCCTATATTTTAACTGGGTTACTTGTTTTTATACTGTTAAGTTGTTTGAGGTCATTGTATATTCTGGGTATTAATCTCTTGTCACATGTTGTTTCCTGTGCTCTTGGGATCTTATTCATAAAGTCTTTGCCTAGTCCTACTTCCTAAAGTGTTTCCCTATGTTTTCTTTTGGGAGTTTTATAGTTTCAGGTCTTATATTTAATTCTTTAAAACATTTTGAGTTGATTTTGATATATGGCAGGAGGTATGGGTCTAGTTTAATTCTTCTACATGTGGATGTCCAGTTTTCCCAGCACCATTTTTTAAAGAGACTGTTCTTTCCCCAATGTATGTTCATATAGTCTTTGTCAATGATCAGTTGGCTGTAAGGATATGGGCTGATTTCTGGGTACTCTATTCTTTTCCATTGGTCCAAGTGCCTGTTTTTATGCCAGTATCATGTTGTTTTGGTCACTGTAGCTTTGGAGTATAATTTGAGGTAAGATAGTGTTATGCCCCTGGCCTTTTTTTTTCCTCCCTCGGGATTGCTTTGGCTATTTGGGGTCTTTTTGTTCCATATGAATATTAGGATTGTTTTTTCTCTTTCTGTGAAAAATGTCATTGGTATTTTGAAGGGGATAGTATTGAATCTGTAGATTGCATTGGGTAGTATGGACATTTTTGCAATGTTAATGAATCTAATCCAAGAGCATGGAATGTCTTTTCATTTTTTGTGTGTCATCTGATTTCTTTCAGCAGTGATTTTTAGTTCTCACTGTAGAGATCTTTCATCTCCTTGGCTAAATTTGTTGCAAGGTATATGGGTTTTTTTGTGGGGTTTTTTTGGTGACTATTGTAAATGGACTTGCTTTCTTGATTTCTTTTTCTACTAGTTTGTTATTGGACTATTAAAAAAGCTACTGATTTTTGCATGTTGATTTTGTATCCTTCAACATTACTGAAATCATTTATCAGCTCTAAGAGTTTTTTTTATAGAATCTCTAGGTTTTTCTAACTATATATCATATCATCAGCAAACATGGACAGTTTGACTTCGTCTTTTCCAATCTAGATGTCCTCTATTTTTTTCTCTAGCCTGATTGCTTTGGCTAGTATTTCTAATACTATATTAAATAGGAGTGGGGAGGATGGGCATCCTTGTCTTATTCCTGTTCTTAAGGGAAAATCTTTCAGCTTTTCCCCATTCAACATCATATAGGTGGTGGGTTTGTCATATATGGCTTTTATTGTGTTGAGATACTTTTCTTCTGTATGTAATTTGCTTAGAGTCTTTATCATGAAGCAATGTTGAATTTTGTCAAATGCTCTTTCTGCATCTATTGATATAATCATATGGTGGTTGCCCTTGATTTATTGATGTGATGTATCATATTTATTGACTTGCATATGTTGAACCATCTTTGCCTCCCTGGGATGAATCCCACTTGATCATGCTGTATAATTTTTTTAATGTGTTCTGTATTCTGATTGCTAATATTTTGTTGAGGATGTTTGTGTCTATGTTCATCAGCAATATTGGCTTATAGTTTTCTCTTTTTGTTGTTTTGTAGTCTGGTTTGTGTATCAGGGTGATGTGGGCCTCATAAAATGAATTTGGGAAAATGGCTTCTGTTTCAATATTTTTAGAATAGTTTGACAAGAATTGGTATTAATTCCTCCTAAAAAGTTGATGGAATTCAGCAGTAAACCCCTCTAGTCCTGGGCTTTTCTTTGTTGGGAGACTGCTGATTACTGCTTCAACCTCATTGCTTATTATTGGTCTGTTCAGGTTTTCTATTTCCTCTTCAGGGTTGGTAGTTTGTATGTGTCCAGAAATTTATGCATTTCCTTCAGGTTTTAAAATTTGTTGGTGTATAGTTGTAATAGTCTGTAATGATTCTTTATATTTCTGTGGTATTGGTTGTAATGTCTCTTTTTTCATTTTTGATTTTTGTTCTTTGGGTCTTCTCTCTTCTTTTTTTAGTTAGCCTAGTCAATGGCTTGTCTGTTTTGTTTATCTTCTCAAAAAACCTTTTCATTTCATTGATCTTTTGTATTGCCTTTTGGGTCACTATTTCATTTAGTTCTGCTCCAATCTTAATTACTTCTTTCTGTGTACTAATTTTGGGATAAAATTGTTCTTGTTTTTCTAGTTCTTTGAGGGTTAGAATTAGTTTGTTTATTTGAAATCTTTTTATTCTTTCTGGTATAAGCATTTATTGCAATAAATTTCCCTCTTAGTACTGCTCTGTGGGTATCTCACAGGTTTTGGTATAATGTGTCTTTATTTTTATTAGTTTCAAGAAATTTTCTGATGTCCTGTTTAATTTATTCTTGGACCCATAGGTCTTTTAGGAGAATGTTGTTCAACTTCCATGTATTTGTATAGTTTCCAGAATTTCACTTGTTATTGATTTGTAGTTTTAATCTGCTGTGTTCTGAAAAGATACTTGAAATGATTTCAATTTTTTTAGTTTTTTGAGACTTGATTTTTGATGTAACATGTAGTCTCTCCTGGAGAATGTTCCACATGCTTATGAGAAGAATCTATGTTCTTTAGTTGTTGGATGAAATGTTCTATAGATATCTGCTTTAGTCCAGTAGGTCTAAGATGTAGTTTAAATCCTGTGTTTCTCTAATTTGTTGCCTAGATGATCTGAGAGATCATCAGTGCTGAGAGAGATCTCTTCAATGCTGAGAGAGTGGTGTTCAGATCCCCAACTATTATCGTATTGGGGTCTATCTCTTTCTTTAGGTCTAATAGTGTTTGCTTTATATATCTGGGTGCTCCAGTGTTGGATGCGTACATATTTATGACTGTTATATCTTCTTGCTGGATAGATGCCTTTTTCATTATAAAATGTACTTTTCTGTCTCTTTTTATGGTTTTTGGTTTAAAGTCTCTTTATCCAATATAAGAATAGTTACTCCTGATCGTTTTTGGTTTCCATTTGCATGGTATATCTTTTTCCATCCCTTCACTATTACAGGTGAAGTGTGTCTCTTGAAGACAGCACATAGTTGTGTCTAGCTTTTTCATCCAGTCAATCAGTCTATGCCTTTTGAGTGGGGAGTTTAATCCATTTACATTTAGGGTTGTTATTAAAAGGCATTGTCTTACTCCTGGCACTTAATCTATTTTTGTTTGTATGTTTTATATATCTTTCAATCCTTTCTTCCCCTTTTATTGTTTGTCTTCAATGTTTGTTTGTTTTTTTATGTGGTGAGACTTAGTTTCTTTCTTTCTCATTTGCATTTTTGTTCTGCCAGTGGGTTTTGTTTCTTCTTATGTATTCATGATAGTGATTATCATTTTTCAGATTCCAGATGCAGGACTCCTTTGAGGATTTATTGCAGGGCTGGTCATATCGTGGTTAACTGACACAGTGTTTATTTGTCTGGGAAATACACTATTTCTCCCTCATTTCCAAAGGATAGCCTTGCTGGATTTAGTATTCTTGGATGGCAGTTTTTTTCCTTAATATTTTGAATATATCATCCCACTTTCTTCTGGTCTACTTAGTTTCTGTTGAGAAGTCTGCTATTAGTCTGATGGGGGGCACCTATATGTGACTTGATGCTTTTCTCTTCCTGCTTTTAGGATTCTCTCTTTGTCTTTGAGCTTTGCCAGTTTGACTATAATGTGTCTCAGAGAGGATCTTTTTGGAGTGAATCTGTTTAGGGATCTTTGAGCCCCCTGGATCCAAAGGTCTGTGTCTTTCCCTCTACCTGGGAAGTTTTCTGTTATTATTTCATCAAATAGATTTTCAAAACTTTTTCTTTCTCCTCCCCTTCAGGAACACCCATGATTTGGATATTTGTGTGCTAAAGTCTGTCTAGTAGCTCTCTTAGATTTCTTCATGTTTTAAAAATCTTTTTTCTTTTTGTTTTTGGTCCACCTTGATTATTTCTAGAAGACCATCTTCAAGATCAGAAATTCTTTCTTTTGCTTGGTCTAACCTGCTGCTTAAGGTCTTGGCTGTGTTTTTCATTTCATTGAATGAATCCTTCAGTTCCCAAGAGTTTTGCTATGTTCTTTTTTAAGGTATTAATTTCTGTGTAAATTTCCTCCTTCATATCCTGGATATTTTTTATTGATTCATTGCGTTGTCTAACTGAGTCTTCTCATATTTCATTGAGTTTCCTTGAGATTTTTACTTGGAATTCCTTTTCATTAATTTCAAGGGTTTCCTGCTCTATGGGGTCTGGTACTTGAGAATTACTGTATTCCTTTGATGGTGGCATATTTTCTTTTTTTTCTTCCATATTTCCAGTATCTCTACATTGATGTCTGGTAGAGCAATTTGCTTCTTCTGTTACTCTGGAGTGGTATTTGAAGAGAGAAATTTCATCCTTTTTCTGGACTCTGCTGATAACTCTCCTTGTGGTGTCAGTGGCTGTGGCGGTGGCTGTAGTGGACTACCCACATGGAAGAGGTGTTTGCAGCAGTGGCAGGGGCTATGATCCCGAGGCATGCTCCTCCTGCCTTCTGTCAGGCAGGGGCTGCCTGTGGCTCCTGGTGAAGTCCTTGGGCATGGTCCTGCCTTCTCAACTCCTTGTATGTTTTCTTTTGATAAATGTTTGTTCAGGTCCTTTGTCCATCTTCTGATTGCATTATTTGTTTTGTGCTGTTGAGTCATTTGATTCCTTATGTATTCTGGATATTAGCCCCTGTGTGATATGTAGTTTTGCAAACACTTTATCTCATTCTGTAGGTCAGTCTGGAGTTTTAAAGAAGTAGCAGTAGGTTGGTTGAAGTTTAAAAGTAGCAAGTTGAGACATTACCCAGACACTTTCCAGTAACTTCACCAAGCATCATTGTCCCTTCCAGTCATCTGTGCTTTTTCTTTCTACACTGAGAACAGTGCAGCTGTGTAACTTTCCTAAATGCCACTTACTTTGATTGCAAGGCCATTCATTTTAACATTTTCAGCTCTGGGCCACACATTTTGCTATGCCAGAATAAGACATAAGACATAGTCCCTTCACTCAGGGAGATCATAATCAAGAGAGAATTAAAAGAGAATATAACTAAAGCATAGTAAGCTCTATGAAAGGTATAAGAGCTTCATGGGAGCAAGGACCCCCAATAGCACCAGTGTACCTCTAGTTGTGCCCCCAGTGTCTAGCTTGGTGCCTGGCACATTTTGGGACTTTATAATATTTGGAGAGAGATAGAGCTAGAGAGAGGAAAATGATTAAGAAGAGGGAAAAAAGAAATAAGAAAACAAAAAAGGACAGTCTGTCATTTCATAGGGGGTGGGGGGGAATGTGCTGTTTATCAGTCTAGGCCTTTTGCTCACAAGTTCACCTAGCTATGAGTGTCAGTCTGGCTACGTAAAGTATACATTTTCATAATTTGAACCAGAACTCTGTTTTTTAGTAGATGAGATTTATAGCTGTGCAGTCAGTAAAGCTCTTAAAGAGATCACAAAAATAGCAAGATCTCCCTGTTTTGGTTATCAGTGAAAATGTAGCATATGCTCTGGGCTGTAAGTTGCTGTCTGGTCACCATGGGCTATGGAAATGTGAAATCCATGCCTACATGAGTCAGCGAGTTAGATTACTTGAAAAGCTGTCATTTAAATGTAAGCCTTTTCTCCTTCCAATTTTGGTTGCTCAAAATGTGATTTCATATCCAAAAATGAAATTGAGGAGCAACACATTATCTGAATATTTCATGTCAGAATTACCCAAACACTTTTGTTCTTTGAATACTGGTAATTCAAGACTAGGTAATTGAAGGGTTTAGGGAGGATTGAGTTATACTAATATTATTCAGATAAATACCTCAAGTTAACACTTGGTATAGACTCCACTCTAATCATGCTGAGTTTTGTCCTATGGAAAGAGTACTCTTTAGTATTTTTGACCACAGCACCCCTCATATTAAAGCAGAAATACCCCATCAAAGTGTAAACTGTATTATCCTTACACCACAACCTAAGCCTTCTTTTTAGCTTTTTGTCTTATTTATTTTAAATTTAATTTTTTGTCAAAATGATGTAGATACATATAATAGTGATACAAGCATTATAACAGAGCTAGCTGTCCCCTATGCCCAACCTACCCTGTTACCTATTCCCACTCCCCTGAGTCAACCACTACCTTTTCTCTCAGATGTTTTCTCTAGCATTCTCTATTGCTAAATAACATGATCATACAGATTTTCAATTTCAGATATTATCCCTATTATCTATTGGCATCCTAACATAAAAGATCAAAATAACGATAGCACTCATAAACACTTATAGCGCACTTACAGCATTCCAGAGAATATTCCAGGCGCTTTACACATTTATTATTTTAATCTTCACAATGACACTATGTGGCAGACACTATTATTATCCAAACTTTGCATATTGGAAACAGGCATAGAATGATTATGTGTCTTGCCCACAGTTACACACTAAGGATGGTAATAAATTGTGGAGCCAGGATCTGAGCTCAGTCTGTCTGTCTCCAAAGTCCATGTTTTCAACAATGAACCAAATTTGCCTAGCTCTATCTTATCACCCAACAGTGTGGGTGTGCACACACACACAACACATCCTCTTCCCCCATCAGTATAGCTTTATCATCACTCTTTGGAGTGAAATCAGTATTCTGTGTTTATTATTAGTATGGTTATGTAAATGTTAATCACCATGGATCCATGAGGTGTGCTGATTACATTTTTTTCTCATACAACTTAGTTTCCCCTGGAAATTTTAATTTTGATTTCTTAGTATTCAACTCATCTCTGAACATTCTGCAGAAGACAACCACCTATCAGTACATTCAGAAAACTTGGGTGTTTCCCCAATTTTCTATGTTCATGGAGACCCCCTCTCCTCCTGCCCCTTTCTGCACTGCTGCCATCTGGCGCTGCCACACAGCTCTCATGCTGGAGTCTCCCATCTGCATCATCCTGGGAATTCTTTTTGCTTCTCTCCCATGTGGACTGTTTCCTGAACCTGTCTCTTCCTTTTTTTGGCTTATTCTTGTGCTTTATTAAACACATTTTCCCACCCAAGGAAGGTGAATAGGTGCTAAATTTTTTGAGACCTTGCATGTCTGAAGATATTTTCAATTTACTGGATTAGGAATGTTTGGCTGGGTATAGAATTCTGGTGGGAAATTATTTTCTCTCAGAATATTGGACACATTTTTTCATTTTCTTTTGCTTCCAATGTCTCTGTGGAGAAATCCCATTTCTGTCTGATTGCTGATCCCTTGGAAGTTTTTATGATCATTGCTTTATCCTCAATATTTTGATCTCTTGTTGCTTTACTATGATGCACATCTGTTTTCATTTCTGGGATATGGGTATACAGCAGGCTTTTCCAATCTGGAACCTCACATGCTTCGATTCTGGGAAATATATAATTTCTTTGACAATTTTCTTTCCTCCAATTTCTATGTTCACTCTTTCCGGATATCCTGTTATTCTAACACTGGACATACTGAACTGATCCTGAGATTTTCTAACTATTCTTCCCCCTTTATTCATGCTTTTGCTTTTTCTAGTTTGACTTTCTAGATATTTACTGACATTTACCTTCCAAACTCGCTATTGAATTTTTTATTTCTGCTATAATAACAA
Organism: Cynocephalus volans; assembly: GCF_027409185.1. Classification (NCBI taxonomy): domain Eukaryota; kingdom Metazoa; phylum Chordata; class Mammalia; order Dermoptera; family Cynocephalidae; genus Cynocephalus; species Cynocephalus volans. Next base: position 107,663,761 of record NC_084461.1, read on the forward strand.
TAATTTCCAATACACTTTATTGGTTTTCTCTTGGTTCCTATTTTAGAGCATTTTATATGCAAATCTTATATAAATTTTTATTATCAAATATAAATACAAATGTATTTCCCTATCTTACATTCTTTTTACAATAAAGTTGTCATACTGTACACACAGTTTTGCTTTTTGCTTTTTTTCACCTAACACGTTGAAGGTCTTTATGTATTAGTAAATAAAGAGCTTCTTCATTCTTTTACATGATTACTGTCATCTTCAGAAGTACAAGGAAATTCCTGCATCCTTCAGTTGAAATCAGTTCATTGGGTTCCCTGGCTGTAGGCCTAGGTTTCTGCTTTTTCTGCTCTGCTAAATTAATTTCAAATGTCTGTCCACCTTCCTATTTCTGAAATATGATTGGCATTTTGTTTGTTGTCATCTCCTCTTCCATTGGTCTTATTCACATAGGTTTATTCCTTTTTAAAATTTATTTACTTTCATTTTAGTGTTTTTTCACAAGAAAGGAAATAAATGTATTTATTCCATCCACCATGTTTAATTAAAAGTCCCTAGAACATCTTTTGACCAACTAGGTTTTTCTTTTACCTTCTTCCCTTTCTTGCCCACGGACAACTCTCTAAAGTTTTATTTAGAGGAATGAATAGAAATAAGAATTATAACTTTCAGAGGATGGTGATCACATATTTACTAGAATATTGAGAATTGGCTATGTGGTCTTTGTAAGCAAGCAGGATTGTGAGACTATAAAACCACACTTAGGGTTTTCCTGCATCCAAATGTGTCCTCATGTTAGCAGGAATCACTCCAGAAATAGTTTGATTCTGTCTTGTGTAGCAACAAGAAAGAATTTAGGAATGCGTAGGTTTGCCTACCCTCAAGAGATAGCTCCACTCTGAAAGCTTTTATACCTAGAGTGAGACTAATATCTTACAAAAATGAATGTGCCTTCCCAAGGGGAAAATTCATTTAAAAAACAAAGCTGTTCCAAGTCTTGAGGTTGTACTCTTTTTCCACAAACTTACTAGGTGTCAGGTACTGAGAGGAAAACAGCATTACGGTTCCCTAGTTTCTACTTTTTCCCATAGATTTACCTGCCTGTGGTCTTCCAACATGATACTACTCAGTAATCACACACCCAAAGATAAAGATTCTTCTTTAAACTTTTAAGACTCAATCTTTTTGGAGAATAAAAAGTATCATGAGTGGATTTATGTAAATAAAATACAAATATCTTTTGTTTCCATTGAACCAGCAGTACTATATTTCTATCTTGCTTGATTCTGACAAAATTCCCTCAACTATAGAGAATGCCCGTATTCCAATCAACATGATTGAGAAATTATTTCCAGAGCCAAATTAAAAAGTGTTCAGTAAGTATGTGTTATTGCATAACTATTGCTTTTATTGTTTAAAGAGTGGTTTATATGAAAAGAGAATAATTTGCCTATTGGAATGAAGTGTTCTTCAGTGTGGTTTGTGTGAGAATAATTTCCATTTTTGGTGAGCTGTTTAGTGGTGGTGTCTTGTAACTTGACTATAGTTTTATCTAATTTTGGCCTGTGGTTTCTCTTCTGCTTAGGCATAATGACATCAATAGAAAAATGAAGAAATCCTACAGCATAAAGCACATTGCTGAGCCAGAGTCAAAAGAACTCTTCTTGTGAATCTCCCTGAGATAATAAATAATGACCTTTGGATACCATTGGAAATTACTGGACTATCGTCTATGGAAATAGAACCATGAAAACAAAGCCTCACCAGCAGAAGAACAGAATATCAGGATGCCTTAACTTTATAGTATTAGACTATGTAAGATACATTTTTGAGTGATATCTGTATATAGAACTTGTTTTTAAAGAGATGCTGTCTAAAAGCATGATGCAAATGTGTGTTTTTTAACATTGGATTGATTCAACCTACCCACAGGACCTTCACCAGGCTGCTGACACAACTTTGTATTTTATCCATTGCATGAATATTTGCTAATGTTGGTTGAACTTCCCTTCCATATAACATGGCCAGTTTGAGCTCAACTCCTCCAAGGGACCAGATCAGTGGCATTTTCTGTCAAGGTTTTTTTTCTGTCATTTCTACTTTTTGTATAAAGGAAATAAAATAATGTTAACAGCCACCTAGAAGCTTGGGGCACCTACCTTCTAATAAATCTGTGATGCTCTGATTTCTAAGGGACTTGGAAAATATTTTTCTTGCTATTTGATTTCAGGAACAAACTGTCAGTTTAGCTGTTTTCCCATAAGAGTCAAATAAAACATTCTATATAGCACTGAGTACTAAAGGATCAGACAAGTATATAAAATAAGTCCATTTTTTCTGCCCTCTCAAATCTCAGTGTTGACATGAGAAAATATTAATGACAACTAAGGATTTAACTCCTTCTTAGGTCACTTTTTTCTGCCTCTAACACATTATGAGGCCTGTCTAATCCCTTTAGGAGACAGTGTGGAGCCTGAGTTCATAACAGGCCTATTGTTGAGGCAACTCAATCCACGTACGCAGTAAGTTCCAGAAGGTTTCGTTCTATCATGTAAAAATATATTTCTGTTGAAACTTCAAGAGTTTTATTTTCAAAGTGTTGGCATGGCCTATAAGAGGCCTGTCAAGTTTTAGTTCGAAAGTAGAATGTGTTCTTACCAGTAGGAGGGAGCAATATATGCTATTATAGTCACTAGTAATGTAACTGCAGTCCAGTGTGGACCATTTTGTATCCTGGTGCACAAAGCAGGCCATATTACTGAATTTGGAGTTAATCTTTCAAATGTAGGTCACTGACAAACTTGGGCTAGATGAGCTGCAATTAGGTATAGAAGCAGCAGCTAATATCCGAGTGCCTTTTACATACCAGGCACTATTATGTGGTGAGATTACTACTCCCATTTTATAGATTAGAGAATTATACTTAGTAAATTTTAAGTCCCATGTCCAAGGTAACTACTAGTAAATAGCAGATTAGGCTTTGGTACAAGTTTGCTAATTATCCCCACTACACTTTCAGTCCTACACTATGCTATCTCCTTATTGCATTGACCACTAAACTAGCACAGAGGAAGCAGGAGTCCTAGTGTTGACTCTACTTCTAGATAACTCTTTAGGGGCAGAGGACATTGCTTCCTTGAGAAATCTGGAAAAGGACAATACTGGCCTACATACACATCTCAGAGGTAGTTCCTTCCAACTTACAGGGCAATGTGTGTATGAAGTTCAGTCAGTTTGCCCTGTCCTCATTGGGTCCTGTGAGTTACTGTTATATCCTGGTGCTGTGAATGGTTCTGCATTTCTCACATTGTCTTTTCCTCAGATGCGATGCCCTGTCTCTGATTTTTGGTACCTTGGCCTCATCTGCCCTCTTTGATTGCTGCCTCCCATTTCACTGCTCTGTCCTATTGCATGAGGTTCTAATAGAGAATATATGGCAAATACATGTGAAATGTAGATGCCTGTGTTTTCTGCTTGGGGCAGAGGAGACAGTGGAGCTACACAGTGAGCCAGCCTTTGGGACTTGGCCCAAAATAAGGCCTGCAAAGAAAAAGGGATCCAGAGAGTGCTGTCTCTGTCCCCCAGAGTTTCCAGTTTGTTCTTAAGCTGTGTTTTCAAATGTGAAAAATAAAGAGGGCTGGGCATTCCACAGAGATTTTATAAGCCAGACAGAGTTCCCAATTAAACATGGCAAAGAAAGTTTCAAGAGCTTGAAAGAAAGAGATGCTACTTTGACTTAAGAAAATCCAGCAATTCAATAGTTTAGTGACACTAGCATTTTAGATCCCACAGTACTAAGTACAGGAGAGCCAAGAATAAAAAAGGTAAAATAGGAAAGCTGAGTAGATTCAGATCAGCCAGACAGCAAGACAGTGCATTCTATGTTTAATGATATTGCTGGGACACTAAAAAATGCTGCTGACCTTTAAATCTACACATATGTATCTTGGCTGTCCATGTTCTTCAGGAGAGGGATAAATTGTGGTTGCTTGAAATTAGTAGAAGTGATGTTTTCCTTACCACAAATGTAGTTTTGTGCAGCATTTTTTAAGCAAAAACACAAATTCTTTTATATTTCTATAGAAATTGAGAAACATTTACAAGTTAAAGAAAGATTGGATGTGTTTCTATAGTAAGCAGAGCTTTGGGGCCCCTGCCCCAACTCCCTCCCGCTGGGCCAGTGAAATGAGTCAAGCTCTATCTGCATGCCTAATTACATGCAGCAGAGGAGGGGACAAAGCTCCACGGGGGAAAAAACAGTCACATCTGTCAGCGTCTTTTAAAGACTGGCTTCTTTTATATCACTAAAGGGAATTATATTGCCAAAGTTCAACACATCAAATTAAGAATGTTTCTTAGAAAAGATAACAAAATACCAAACCATCATCACATTGAATGGATTGAATTCCCATGATTTGTTCTTGTAAAACAGTGTCAAGATTTCAACCCTAAAAAGAAAGTTCTAGATGTGCATCATGGAGTTGGGATGGAGGGTGGGGAATGAGACTCTCAAAGGACATCTTTAAGTAAGATTTTTTTGTTGTTCTCAAAGTGAATATCAAGAGCAATATGATGGCACAGGCTAGAGGAAATAACTATAAAACGAATATTTAAATAATTCTCTAATAGACTTCTTGGTACAAATTGGGTTACATGCTTTTTCTTCAGTGGCAGCCTCTATGCTTAATGTTTAGTTAAGTTAATAGCGCTACATATGCATAAGGAATTCATCACAACAGGGTTGGTTGGAACCATTTTCCCCCATAAAGATGGAATTCACGCTGTCTACTGCCCATAACTCTCATTTGTTAATAGGTCTGTCTTTAGGTCCTGTGTTATTTCTGATATTATTTCCCTTTACTCTTTATCTATTGCATAGTTTTATATAAATTTTCAAGCACTTGATTTCTGTCTTCTAATGAGACCACAAGTTTGTTAATCACAACCGAATCTTTGTGTCACCTCTCATAGAGGACGTTAGTAAATATCTAATAATTTTTTCCACAGCCTTATATCCATCTTCCTTGTCTTCTCATTTCTTTCCCTTTCTTCTTCTTCCCTCCCTATCTCATCCTCTCTTTTCTCTCTCTCTTTCTCCCTTTTCCCTTCTCTCCCATACTCTCTCCTTCCTCTGTACTGTCATCTTCCCTCCCTTTTTTTCTGCCTCTCTTCTCTGCCCTGTGTTCACAAGATCTATGTATTAGTTTGTTTTCTGTTGCTTATAATGGATTACCTGAAACTGGGTAATTTGTAAAGAAACAAAATATATTTCTTACAGTTTTGGAGGCTGAGAAGTCCAAGGTCCAGGGCGGGCATCTAGTGAGGGCCTTCTTCTGGGCAGGAACCCTCTACAGGGTCCCATGGCATCACAGAGCATCTCAGGGCAAGACAACGGCAAGAGCAAGAGTGCTCTCATATGTTTCTTATAAAGCCACTAGTCCACACCCATGTGACTCTTTGCTCCATGAATGGATTAATCCATTACGAGAGCACAGTCCTCAGGATCGAGTCCCCTCTCAAAAACCTCACCTTTCTAATATCATAATTGGATTTTCCATCCTCAACACTATTACAGCAGGGATTAAGTTTCCAATACATGAACTTTTGGGGAACATATTTGACCCATAGCAATCTCTAAAGCCTATAATAGGATCTTTCTTTGAAGAAGCCTGGCAAAGGAATTGCAGTAAGTAGAAATGTACTGGACCCAAATTGCAATAAATAGTAAGTCACCTCTCCCTTCTTGCCAGAGCATGTAAGTAGAAAAAGCAACTTTTTACATGCTGATATGAAGTTACTTCAGGAAGTTTGTGGAAAAATAGAATTAAAAGATAATACAAATCTTTCCTTCAACTTTTTGAAGAACCTTCATATTTTTAACAAACTGAGATTGAGCCCACAAGAATGAAATCCTAAGCTAGGCACTCTGCTTGATTAGAAAAGACCTGGAAGTTAGTATCAGCCATACTAGAGGCAGACAAGTATAGATAATTCTACCAAATTGTGCATTCAGAGAGATTGGTAGGAAGGTATTATAATTGGCTTATAGCAGTGGTTCTCAAACTTTGCTGCAAATTAGAATCACCTGGAGAAGCTTTTAAAAATCTGATGCCCCAGCTGAACCTCTCCCCAAAAAATCCAACTCTCTGGGGTAGAACCCAGGCATCAGTACAAGTAAAACTCCCCCAGGATTCTAATGTACAACCAAGTTTGAAACCAGTGCCTCAGTAACTCAAAATGTGTTCAGGGACTGTCAGCATGGGCATCAATGCGGAACGTGTTAAAAATGCAGAATCTTAACGTCACTCACTGTGACCTCCATTTTCTTTTTTTTTTTTTTTAAGTTTTATTTTGTCGATATACATTGTGGCTGATTATTGCTCCCCATCACCAAAACCTCCCTCCCTTCTCCCTCTCCCCCTCCCCCCCAACAATGTCCTTTCTGTTTGCTTGTCGTATCAACTTCAAGTAGTTGTGGTTGTTATATCTTCTTCCCCCCCCCCCTGGTTTTTGTGTGTGTGTGTGTGTGTGTGTGTCTGTGTGTGTGTGAATTTATATATTAATTTTTAGCTCCCACCAATAAGTGAGAACATGTGGTATTTCTCTTTCTGTGCCTGACTTGTTTCACTTAATATAATTCAAACGAATGAAATACTGCCATTTGCAACAACATGTATGGACCTTGAGAGAATTATATTAAGTGACCTCCATTTTCAATTTTGTGATTCTGTGAACTGTCTGTTGAGACAATATTTGAAAATTGTTTGCCATAAAAAGACTGTCCTCCAGGACTGTTGTAGCCTTAAACCTGGGTAGGGTGTGGAGAAGAGACTATTAGGTGTTTTAGGAGAGTGTGTGTAACGTATGTATAGTTTGAAAATCATATTCAGTATTCTAATTTCATGTGGGAAATTTTTTAAATTGTATAATTATAGAAAGTGATGCTTCTTTTGTGGGGAGGATAGGTAGAAGACAGAACAATAATTTTTTAATATAGTATGGATTCATTGCTCTTTTATGTTTAATTATAATGGGCTAGATTTGCAATTGTTATGAAATATTTCTCTAAATTTTCTAAAATCTATGTTTATAGAAGTCAAATCACCAGATTGCTACTCATCTGACAGTGGCATAACCAAGATAACAGTACACCAAAGACTCAACACCACTCCCCCACCACGTCTGCAGGGGCTTTCCATGATATGCCAGCAAGACACATGAGAACTTATGACCTCATTACACAGTGCAGTACTGTATTAACAAGACACACACACATACTGAATATGCCTACCATGCGCACAGCTCTGTTCTAAGCAGTGGAAACAAATCAATGGTAATAAATTCATAAGTGCTTTTGATGAAATATGGAAAGTCTGAGGTAAGCAGAATGAATTTAAAGAATACAGTGATCTGTTATGATGTACTATATATCATAACTATATTTATCTTTCTCTCTATGAAATTGTTCTCACAGTTGTTCAGCTAATTAGGAACAATGAAGAAAGAATTTAAATTCTATTATTTGTAATAGCAAATGCTAGTTGCCTTCTTAGTATTTATTCCCCCTTTCTTCCTAATTAAGAGAATACAGTTAAATGTTCCCAGGTAAAATTGCCTTCCCAGCTGCCCTTGAAAATAGAAATGGTCGGGTTACTCAGCCTGGCTGGTGAGAAGTAAGTGGAATTCATAGAGTGGGGCTTTAGAAAACTTTGCAGAAGCAGCAGCTTCCCTGACACTCATCTTTTGCCCCTGTGCTTTACCCTGGGATAGATCATCTCTTTAGCCATGAGGACAAAAGTCACATGACAAGTAAAAGGAAAAGTAGGAAGGAGGAAGGAACCTGGTTCCTTGGGCAGCTGACAAGTCCCAAACTGTATATTCTTTATTGAATAAAATTAACTCTCTTAATTGACAAAATCACTGATATCTGATTTTTGGTAGGAGCAGCCAAATATAAAACCTGATTGATGTACTCAGCTCACAAAATAAAGAGTACACATCCAGGTCATTGGAATAAAGCAGCATTTCTCAAATTGTGTTCTATTTACCACTAGGTGTAGGGGACATTTGGCTGTGTTCCAGGATTAAAGTATGTTTTGCTAGTTAGTTTGGTACAAGTGCATACAAAATCCTGTAATACACTGTGAGGCACCACCTTCAGGAGCAAAGGACATATTCCCCCAGCTGCTGACAGTACTGGTGGCCTAGAGCCCTCAGGGCTTAGCCTTCTTCAGGAACTGTCCTTGGCTAAAGAGATCCACCTTGCCCAAGGGCACACCCCTTCGCTGGGCAGCCTGCTTCTAGTGACTGGTCCATGTTGGGGTATACAGGCCTAGCTCCTCACCCAACTTGGGACAACTCTAAAAAGCTGTCCCAGCTCCAGAGCTCCCTGTGAATTTGACCCAAATTCTTCTTCTAATTAGGAAGCCTAATTGTGCTTCCTTCCCTTCTCTTCCCAAGGTGGTGACTCCAAGAGCATCTCTAATAAACTTCCTGCATATTAATCTCAAGGCCAAAGTACTTGCGAAGGACTCGAGCGTATGATAGCATATTAGTATGTTCAAGCTTAAAGAAGTCCCAGAATACAAATGTAATTTGTTTAATTGGGTTTGGTGCTTGAACTGATTTGTAAACCTTGGTACTTTTCTTTTAGAACACTTTTCATATCCCCCAAAGTGGTGGTTTCTCTTAATATCAGTTTGGAACATTCTGGAATCAATTTTAGATCATTATACATATATGGAATTGAGACTAATCTATCATTAAGGCTTAGTGACAGACCAATATGCATATGTCAAGACAGAACTATTTAGCCAAATTTCAAAGAAATTCTATTTGAATACAATTTCATTGTGTATGTCAAATTGATACTTAATATAGTAACCTGTGGTCATTATTATTGAAACTACCATTCCCAGAGTCTTTAGACAGCCTATGAGCTCAACCTCAATTCATTGCTGACAGCTGAAGTACATCCTACATGTCCATAGAAATATCATCTCTAAACTATGGTATTTATTAAAAATCAGTGTAAGAAGTAGCCATATAGAAAAAAGTTTCTGCATATTTTTAATACAACTGTTATTTAAACCATCATATTTTTTAAAAGCCAATGGCTCTATAAGGGGCCATAAAAATTTCCTCTTAAAGTTAGTGCTAGGGGAAAAAAATATGCTTCAATAGAAAAACCAGCATGCTTCTTTTTATTAGCTAATAAGAATCTTATATAACTTGTGTTTTCCTTTTTGTCTTGCCTGCCAGGGAAAGGTCAAAAGTGAAGTTTGCATTCAATCTCAGTAGCGTCCCTAGCCTAGTTTTTTCTAGTATGCCAATCTCTCACCAACTTCACCCCCTTCCTTTGTTCTTATTTTTTTACCCTTTTTAATGGTGGTAACATGTCTGTGTCTTCTATTTTAAGCCATCCCTGGATCTTCTGAAAATAAGTAAAATGAAATAAATATAAATGTTCCCATTTGTTTTCACCTTACCCCACTACCGGCCCAATCCTGCTCATTCCTTTTATCTAACTGATGTTGAAACCCACACCACTTTTGTGTGCAAGGCAATGCTGATACAAAGTATAAGATGATTGTTACCTTCAAGTTGCTTATTGTCTGTAGAGGATAGGAGAGATCACATACACACGTATGTAAAGTGCAAGACGAAGAACAATATGTGGGGCGGGGGGGGGGCCCAGGGGGCAACATTGCTGAGAGAGGGAGAAATCACTTTGGTTCAACTGAGGCCAGGCAGGTGCCCTGTACAGTTTGCATTTAACAGAGGCAGAGGAATATACTCAGATGCAGTGATTCACAACCCATGTCCACATGTAATGTGAATAAGTGTCAAAAGGAGAATCACAGATATAGTGCCACATGTCCACAGCCAAATGGCCTTACTGGTAGCTTGCCAAACTCAGGGAATCCCAGAAAATGTTCAACCAGCCATATTTTCCAGCCTCCAGACAGGTGGGTGGAGATTCAGAAGTGAGTTCTCTGTTTGATTCAGTTTGTCTCCTTGCTCTAACCCAGATCCAGGGCCTGAGTCCCAGATCATGAGCCTTCATTAGGACCACTCCTGTGTCAGCACAACGCACTCCTCCTGTGGCAGCTGTGAATTTCCCCTCAGGCCTCTCTTTAAGAGAACCTGCCCTGGGAACATGTCAGCTCTGTTGTGTCACTCACCCCAAGGCCATACATTCCCCGAAGTTTTCTTAGCCAGTGACTGAGCACAGTGAAGGTAGTAGAGCCAGGGCACATCATCCCCCCATGGGACTCGTCTAAGGGACAACTATGGCCTGAAACTACTCATGCTCTGGCTAAAATTTTCTCCAAAATTTGCTGTAGTCTGAGGCTCTTTCTGCCCAGTCCTCCTTCAACTTCCCTCCTTGTGTTAGACACGTGTTGCTGTCATGGCCTTCTCTGCCTGCTTCTGTTCCCTCTCCTTTAGCCTCCAAGGGCATGTCCCCCAGTAAATGTCTTGCACATCTAGTCCTGCTTTGACGGCTGCTTCTCAGACGACCTGACCTGACACTCTCCTTGACCCTCCTCCCTGTGCCCTCTTCCTCTGACTCTCCCGCCCTCTTCCAAGGGCCAGCCTCCTCTTGGGCTAAGCATTCAGCTTGAGCTGTCTTTTTCTGCTTACCTTCTCTCCTTCCCCCGCTAGACAAGGTGGGGGTGGGGGGCACAGGACTTCTCTAGGCAAAGATTAACTTTGTGCTGGTGTGTACGTCTCCTATAACTTATACTAAAAGAGACTTTATTTCCTTCCCCAATTTGAGTAAGTACTGCAAGAAGTCATATTCTGTTCCTGTATGCTCCATAAGTTCCAGGCTCAAAGACCAGGTGCTGGCATGGTGGGAGGAAGAGAGGGACTGGCAGGGTTGGGGGAGGAGGTGTGTGGTTGAGGTCAGCTCTCCCTGCAACACACATAAAATGTGTTATCTGAGTTCAGAGAGAAGAAAGGTCAATCAGAGGAAGGAGAGAATTTCCACTTTACATTAAGCCCCCCCTTCTCTCTTTTATTTTATTCTTTGCATCTGTTGTTCTTTCTTACTCAAAAAATTCTGTTCTTCTCAGGTGAATAACTCATGTTTCTTCCCTTCTGTCACCTTAAGTTTCTCCCCCATGTCATCATTCTTCATATTTACGTTAATATAGCACAAAGAACATGTAAGCAAATTACTAAAGTTGTCTGGCATTGTTTGTGGCATTTATTTCCCTTACATTCATCTGTGTTGAGATGTACTTTATTTTTATTCAAAATATTTTGACATTTACTTGTAGATATTTATGAGGTACAGTATGTTGTTTCGATACATGGACATACTGCACATGTTTCACTTAGGGTAGATATACTCGTTAGTCCACTGCTTCTCCTCCTCACACCCACTCCCACCCCCGCCTCTGGTAGCCATTATTTCACTCTCTACTTCTATGAGAACCACTACCACTTTTTTTTTTTTTAAGATTCCATATATGAGTGAGATCATGTGATATTTGTCTTTCTGTGCCTGATTTCCTTCACTTAAGGTGATGGTTTCCAGTTCCATCCATGTTACTGCAAACGATAGAATATCTTTTTGTTTTTCAATGGCCAAATAGTATTTCATTGTGGATATATACCACAGTTTGCCTGTGCCTTTGTAGTCTTGCTCAAAAAAGTGCTGACAACTCCCATTTTATGTAGCATTTCCCCTATGTTTTCCTCTAGTAGTTTCATAGTTTCAGTACTTAAATTTAGAACTTTGATCCATTTGAGTTGATTTTCGTGCATGGTGAGAGACAGGGGTCTAGTTTCAACCTTCCTTCTGCATGTGGATATCCAGTTTCCCAGCACTATTTCTTGAAGAGGCTGTCCATTCCCCATTGTATATTTTTGGCAACTTTTTCATAAATCAGTTAGCTGTAAATGTATGGGTTTATTTTGGTGCTCTCTATCCTATTCTATTGGCCAATTTGCCTATTTTTATGCTAGTAACATGCTGTTTTGGTTACTATAGCTTATAGTATATTTTGAAGTCAAGATGTGTGATGCCTCCAACTTTGTTCTTTTTGTTCAAGAATTCTTTAGCTATATGAGATCCTTGGTGGTTCCATACAAATTTTAAGATCATTTCTTCTACTTCCATGAAAAATGTCATTGGTATTTTGATGGGGATTGCATTGAATGCATAGATTACTTTGGGTAATACGGACATCCTGATGATGTTAATTCTTCTGTCCCATGAACATGGGTATCTTTCCATTCATTTGTGTCCTCTTCAATTTTTTTCACGAATATTTTATAGTTTTTATTGTAGAGGTATTTCACCTCTTTGGTTAATTACTCCTAGGTATTTCATTTTTTTGGTAGCTGTTATGAATGGGATTACTTTTTTGATTTCTTCTTCAGCTCTTTCATTGTTGGCTTAAAGAAAGGCTGTTGATTATTGTATGTTGACTTTGTATTCTGTGACTTTACTGCATTCATTTATTAGTTTAAGTAATTTTTTGCTGGAGTCTTTAGAGTGTTCTAGTATAAGATTATGTCATCTGCAAATAAGGATAGTTTAATTTCCTCCTTTATGATTCAAATGCCCTTTATTGCTTTCTCTTGCCTTATTGCACAGGTTAGAACTTCTAGTACTATGCTGAATAAGTCTGGGGAAAGTGGGCATCCTTCTCTTGTTCCAGATCTTAGAGGAAAAGCTTCTAATTTTTTTACATTTAGATGTACTGTTAAAAATTTTAATAAACTTGTTACAGGCAGTAAATAGGAGATACAGGGAGTAAACATTAAGTTAGATTGAGAAGTTACTAGTCATTAAATTAGTGGTTTCCTTTTTCAGACCATGTGCAGAATTTAGTGTCACAGCCAATTTCCCAAATCAGTACAGACTTCAAGGAGAAAGGGACGATTCTATTTGTGGCTCCCCCATCTGGATTATTGATATCATGGCTGCAAACCTCCATGTCTAACTGGATCTGCATACACATCTCCAAGAAAAATCCTATGATGTCACATTCCCAACAATTGCCAGATTAGCATAAGTCCCCAGCAGGAAGCAGTTCATCATTAAGCTTTAAGTGATAAGAGAATGGATAGTCCTTGTTTCTGCTTGTATGTGCAACAGCAGCATTCTAGAGGAATGCCTAGCTATCGTTCCTTCCCACACTTCACTCTGACAACCAAGAAAAATCACACCTCTGATTTTAGGACCATTTTGCTAGAATTTATCTTGGCCCTATGGACACTTGAAAAGAGTCACTGTATTTGAATATCCTTCAGCCTCCTTCTAGACACGTTTAAAAGGCTGAGCTTCCTCTCCAGTGCTCCTTTTGTTTTCCAGACATACCACAAACCATAAGGAGCACACAGCCTGCCCTATACAAAAAGTTCAGAAACAGGATTTCTTGATTGGCTATCCAATTAAGTAAATCTCCTTGCCTAAAGGAAACTAAGTTAAAATAACATTGAGGTTCATCCCCAAGCCCGCAAAAGAGAAGAAAATTAAAAACCAGAGCTGAAATTTCCTCTGTTATGCAATGAGTATTGCAGAATGGCTGTCAGATGAAGTTTCAAATAAGTATTAACATTTTCCTAAACACAAGTTCAGACCCCCACGGTCTCTTTAACATTGCAGGTTTGGCTGGTGTTACTTTCTGGAAGATTACACTGTTAGAAACCATCAGCTATGAAGTGACTTTACCAACTCTGCTTGCTATTATATCTTCTTATTTTATTGTAAGGTCAAGAAAGCCCTCTCTTCTGCTCTTCAATAATAAGTGCATAGAAAAGAGAAGCATGGTATGCTGAGCAGAGACCTGAGAGATCGGCTGCCTCCCAGTACTATCTGGAAGTAGCTCATGCACATGATTCCAGACAGAGGAAAGCATGTACTTTGTTTATTAACATCCAGAAAAAGTAATTCCATTATGCTTCTCAGTAACTGTTTTAGGTCAGTGGATCCATTAGTGCCAGGCAATTCTTCCTCCAGGCCTAATTGTTTCTATGGACCTACCTTCCCAAAAATGCTCCTACCCGAACTAACTCAGTTGACCATGACAAGTATGTAACCCACTACAGATATAGAAAGAAGGGGGAAGAGTCAATTCTAGAGGCAGAGAATAGTAAGAGAGGGGTTGAATAGCTCTTCAAGTGTAAGAATTGGCACTTCACTTTTTAATCATAAAAGAACTAAAATATCTCCCCTCATAAAGCTATGTTTTATTGGTATGTATGTGGTTCAGTAAGCTGAAAACCACTTTAAAACTAACAAATAGCTCATATTCCCCTTGACCCATGGAATAAATAATCATGAAGGACAAATTTCTTGGGATTATACATCATCTTGTTGGTATACTTGTAATAAGCCAATGTTTAAGGCATCACAGCAACACTGCCAGTTCTTAATGACAAATTCACATCCAACAACCAGCACTATCAGACCACTAGTGACAGATATCTATAAATGAATTTAGCATAACACATCTAAAATCTAGTTGAGGTTCACCTCTCCTCCCCACAATCCCCACAAAGATATATTACATGGGAGTTAACCTGGTTTATTTCCATATTAGTGTGTGATATCTAATATGGCTTGTTAATGTAGCTTACCATATTTTCTGGGCATAAGTTTTTATGGGAAAAACTTCAGATTTATACAAGGTTTTAGACATGTGACTCATATAAACTGAAATAAGACCATTGTTGCTAAAACCTGGGGCTTGCTTTGAAGCTTCATCATACTGTTCTTGGGAAACCATTAAGCAAAATGCCCTGAAGGGTAGGAAAAATTGCATTGAGCAATAAAATGTCAACAAACTGCAGAATTTGAACATCAAGCACTTTCATCTAAACATGCCCTTCTCTCCTTTCACTTGGCAGGGGTTTGGTTTTTGAAAAGTAATAAACTCTAGCACTCTAGTTGACCTGGGATGTGTTTAAGAAATCAAATCCTAGAGCCAGAAGCAGTATGACCTTTAATGTGGATTCTCCAGCTCAGAAAAACAATAGAATAAGAAATATAAATATAAATATAAATATAAAAGAATGAAAATATATGTCTCAATTGTCTAAGTCTTGGGCTTTTTTAAAGAGAACGCACACCAAAACCCTAGACCAGAAAGAACAACCTTAAATTTGTTTAAACAGGTGTTCAGTACTCACTATCTCATGAACAGCAAACGAATATAATCATAGCACAACCTAAGGAAGGATATGAACAAGGAAAACCTAGTCATAAGCCTGTGTAACATTTGCAAACCTAGGACAGACCAAATTCAGTCTCAGAGAAGATTTGCAGTCAAGAGACAGCTTCCACAGGCAAAAGTAGTTTCCAAATAACTCAAACTCTTTACTTCTGTTTCTTAAGACTAAAAACGGGTTCCAGATTCAAAGACCATAATATTTATTAAACCCCCTTTTGTCTTCTACCCTTCCTCTTACACTTGCTGCCAACCTAGAGCATTTCAATTCACAATTCCCCATAACTTCTCTCACCACATCAATCTATTTTCGCTGTCTTTCCTCACCCTCTCTTTTTTGCATCACTTTATTATGTAGATTGACCTTACCTTTCTCCTAGCAAAAAAGAATTCCTATTTATAGAAAGAAAAAGCTTCAGGAAATTGATCTGGTAACTAGAGAATTCTCTTTGGCTGGGTAGGGTAAGGGAATATGTGGCAAACATCCCACATTAATAATTTGATCCCAACCTTTATGTTTAACTGTGTTAAGAATTAAAAATTACTGAGGGGTAAAATCTATAACATCAATGTACCCTTAAAACTCAACCTGAAAAATCTGAGAGACACTATGTGGATACTGCTATTTGCAGGGTTCTAGAGATAATAATGTTTGCTTAGAAAATCACATTTACTAAAGCACAGAGAAGGAGATTTCTATTCTATATCTCAAAACAGTGAAGTTTCCTTTTGGAAGTACAAATCTGATAGGTTACCAAATGCAGGTCTAGAATTTCTTGGAGAAGGAAGGAGAACAAGCCATATCAGAATGCCAGTCATGGATACTGGGAAATGTTTATGCCTGCATGTAAAGACTGTCATCACATGGTTTGGAATGGTAAATCTGGGATTGCCTATGCATGACTAGCACTAATCTTCTAATAGGTTCTATCCTACACAATCAGGGCTCATGAACCTAAATGCCTGGCAAAGGCAGGCCGTGTCCTAATCAAATGACAGTGGTTGAATGAGAACTATAGCAAAATAGAAAGAGCATGCCCTATCTAAACAGAAGTAATTTTTCCATCCCTACTAATCTTTATCATGTAGGAATACTGGCCCAGTGTTGGCAGATTCTCAATTTTCCTAGAGAGCCTGAAAAGCCAAATGCTGTATGTGATATCTCCCAAATTTTAGACTTTGGCAGTTTAATGTTTTTTTTATCACTGTGAAGGCCAAATAGCCCTGCCTATGGGCTGATGCAGCTCACAGACCACACCTTGAGCTGGGGAGAGGGGGGAGGGGGAGACAACCTTCAAGAAGCAATAACTATAATACACAAATATTTGGTCTCTTTATCTGATTCAATATAAATATTCAATAGAAAGAATTTTCTGCAAAAACCATCCACCAACAAACAAAAAGGCTTAAAGAAAATCAAACGAGTGGCAATTATGCCAAATAAATGAATTCGATTAACTATGTAAAAAATGTAGGCTCAGGCCAAGAAGAAGATAATAGTGGGAAAGTACCTTCAAACTACCTTACCCAACAATTCTGCTTATAGAAAATCATACAAACAAAAAAATTCTTAATTGCATGAAGATTAATATATGAAGATATTTATTGCAACAATTTGTAAGAGAAAATTAGAAACAAGTTATCCAACAATAGGGGCTTGGTTTAAATAAGTTTTGTATGCTATATCCATAATGTGCAAAACTATGCACTCATTAAAAATAATGCTGCAGAAAATTATATAGTGAAAAGATATTCTTGATATTATTGTTAAGTAAAAAAGCAGATTGCAAGTACAAATAAAGTATGATTCCAATTTCTTATATGTTTATGTCTTTGTGTGTATATCATTGGGTGGAAGAAGAAGTTTAAAAGGAAATTAGATAATAGTTTGAAGTGAATGATAAAGTAGTACCACGTGGTAAACTTTTAGATTTTAATGCTTATTTTATAAAATATGAAAAATTTAAAATCAGTTATATAAGTTCTTACATTAAGTAGCTATAAGAGGAAAAGCAAATTAAACCCAAAGCAAGTAGAATCAAGGACATAATGAAAATAAGAGCAGAAATAAATGAAAAATAAAACAAACAATGGATAAAAATCAATGAACAAAAGCTAGTTATTTGAAAAGATCTATCAAATTGGCAAACACCTGGCTGATCAGAGAAAAAAAGAAAGACATAAAGCACCAATATCAGGTTTGAAATGGTCATTATCACTATAGATTCTACAGCCACTTAAAAAGATTTTAAGGATATTATGAAAAATTTTATGACAACAAATTGACAACTTAGAAGAAATAGAAATTCCTTGAAATACATAAATTACCAAAATTGGCACAAGAAGAAATAGAAAACCTAAATAGTCCTATAAATAATAGAGCTTATCTTTAATAAATAGATTGAATTATGATTTTTTAAAAATTTTTCTTCCAATAAAACTTCACATCAAGATGGCTTCACTGGTAAACTCTATCAAACATCTAAGAAATAATACCAATCCCAAACAAACTCAGAAAATAAAGGAATTGTAAATATTTACTAACTCATTTTATTACCCTGATATCAAATCCAGACAAATACATTAAAAGAAAAAAACTACACATAAGTATTACCTGTGAAATAGAAGCCAAGAACTTTAAACAAAATTTTAGCAAACTAAAGCTAGCAATATATATAAAAAATAATACCTCAGACCATGTGGCTTTTATTCCAGGAATGCAAGTTTGGCTTTACCATTTGTAAAACAATCAACATAATACATCATGATAAGACAGTAAAAAAGAAAACCATAGCATTATATTAATAGATATAGTAAAAGCATTTAACAAAACAATACTTATTTATGAATAAAAACTTTCAGTCAATTAGGAAAAAAGGAAACATTCTTAATATGATAAAGAGCATCTAAGAAAATCCTACAGCTAATATCCTATATAATGGTGAAAGACTTATTACCTTTCCTAAGATTAAGATTAGGGACTGGCTTGTTAGCTCACTTGGTTAGAGCACAGTGCTGATAACACCAAGCATCAAGGTCAAGGGTTCAGATCCCCGTACTGGACAGCCCCCCCAAAAAAGGTGTTAGGAACAAGGCAAGGATGTCCACTTCACTGCTGCCAATTGTAATAGAAATCCTAAGCGGTATAATAAAGCAAAAGAAAAGCAATAAAATCTCTGCAGATTGTAAAAGAAGCAAGAAAATTATCTTTACTCACAGATGGCAAGATTGTGTACACAGAAAATCCTGCAGACTCTACAAAATGAGCTACTAGAACTAGCAGTGAATTTTGCAAGGTCTCAGTTTATAAGGTTATTATTTTATTACAAGGTTAATAAAAATAATTTGCCTTTCTGTATATTAGCAATGAATCCTCAAAAAGTGAAATTTAAAAAATATTTTTAAATTGTATCAAAAAACAACTTAAAAGCAAATTTAACAAAATGTGAAAGACTTGTATGCTAAAAACTACAAATCATTGCTGAGAAAACAGAAGACCTAAAAAACAAAAAAATTAACTGTGTATATGGACTGAAAAATACAACATTGTCAAGACGTCAATTGTCCCAAATTTGTCTGTAGCTTCAATACAACCCCAGTCAAATTAATGGTAGTATTTATTTTTTAAGAAATTGGCATGTTGATTCTGAAATGTATATAAGAAATACAAGGGCATAGGAAAGCCAAAATAATTTTAGAAAAGAACAAAGTTAAGGGTTTTATACCCCTGAGTTCAAGATGTGCTGTAAAACTACAGAAATCAAGATAGTTGTATTGGTATAAGAATAGAAGCATAGATCAATGGAATAGAGTCCAAAAATAGACCAAGACATACATGATCAATTGATTTTTGACAGAAGCACCTAAATAATCCAGTGGGAAAAGCATAACCTTCTCAACAAGGGGCCCTAGAATGATTGATATCCGTGTGGGTATGATGGTTAATTTTATGTGTCAACTTGGCTAAGGCACAGTGCTCACATATTTGGTCAAAAATTGTTCTGAATGTTTCTGTGAAGGTGCTTTTTGAGTGAGATTAGCATTTAATTCAGTAAAATTTGGGTAATTTTACCTTCCATAATGAGGTGGGCCTCATCCCAATCAATTGCAGGCCTTAATAGAACCAAGATTGACCTCTGCTAAGCAAGAAGGAATTCTGCCAGCAAACTAACGTTAAACTTGTATTACAACCCTGATATAGTTTGCATATGTTTGTCCCCATAAAGCTCATGTTGGAAACTTAATCTCCAACATGACAGTGTTAAGAAGGTGAGAAATCCTATTAGGGTGATTGAAAGGTGGGGCCTTGAAGAGGTGATTAGATTGTGAAGGCCATGCCCTAGTGAATGTATTAATCCATTGATCATATAATGATGGTCATGGGCATAGTTCTGATGGCTTTAAAAGAACAGCATGTGACAAGATCTTTCTCTTGCTTCTGCCATTTTGCCACATGATACCCTGCATCTCTGTAGAGTCACTACCAAGAACAAAGCCTTTGCCAAGTGTGTTCCCTGGACTTTGGACTTCCTAGCCTACAAAACTGTAAGCAATAAATATTGTTTTTACAAACTACCCAGTTTCAGGTATTTTATTATAAGCAGCAGAGACAGATTAATAAAAATTATTTTCTGAGTTTCCAGCCTACCCCATCAGATATTGGACTCACCAAGTCATTAATTACATTGTGTAAGCCAATTCCTTCAAATAAATCTCTCTCCCACTCTCAAAATGTGTGTGTGTGTGTGTGTGTGTGTGTGTGTGTGTGTGTGTGTGTGTGTATACATCCTGTTGGTTCTGTTTTTTTGGAGAATCCTAATACAGTGGGTAAAAGAACCTTGAATGCTAGGTCATACTAAAAATAAGCTCAAAATAGATCATAGACTTATGCATAAAATCCATATATATATATATATAACTACTAGAATAAAACATATGAGAAAAATACTTGTGACCTTAGACCGTAAGCAAAGATTTTTCAGTCAGGACAACAAACGCCTTAACAATAAAAGCCACAGACAGCTTTACATATCCACAATACATATTTCTGATAAGGAATTTAAATCCTGAATCTATAAAGAACTCTTATTCCATTATAAGAAGACAACCTCAAAAATAAATGGGTAAAATATTTTATCTAATACTTCACAAAAGATGATATATACATAGCAAATACACACTTAAATAAATGTTCAACATCTTTAGTCACTAGGGGAATTGCAAATTTAAACAAAATGAAACACTACTATATAGTCAGTAGAATGGCTAAAATTATAAAGACTGAAGATACCAAGTGTTGTCAAGGATATCAAGCATCTGGAATTCTCTTACCCTGGTGGTGGGAATACAAAATGGTACAGCCACTATAGGAAATTGTTGGGTAATTTCCTATAATGTTAAACTCTCACCTACCATATGATCCAGAAGCTCTACTATTAGGTGTTTACTCAAGAGAAGTGAAAACATATATCCACAAAAAGTGTATACAAAAATGTTTATAGCAGCTTTATTCATAATCACAGAATACTGAGAAAAACCTGAATGTCCATTAAGAGGTGAATGATTAAGCAAATCTTTGTACATTTATACAATGGAATACTACTCAGCAATAAAAAGGACTGAACTAGTGGTATATGCAACATAGATTAATTTCAAAAACATTATGCTGAGCAAAAAAAGCCTAACACAAAAGAATATATACTGTGTGATTCCTTTATGCAAATTTGAAAACAAACAAGACTAATCTATACAGATAGAAATAAGGATGGTGGTTGCTTTGCATGTGGATCAGGGTGGTAGGGGAATTGACTGCAAAGTAGGATGCTGGAACTTTTATGTAGTTGGAAATGTTCTATATCATGGTGGCTGGCTGTTACACAGATAGTATATATTTTATCAAAACTTGTCAAACTATACAGTAAAATTTATGCATTTTATTGCATGCATATTATACCCTAATGAAATTGATTTTTAAAAGCATTTTCTAAAGACTGTCCCACTTCTGCCTTACAGCTGTGCAAGACCTGTGCATGATGTAATCCCCACCTGCAAGCTCATGCAGAGCTCTTCCGATTCCGGGGATCAGCAAACACATCCCCCAGCCCTTGTCTGCTCTGCTAGAAGAAGTACTTACAGGCAGTGACCTCAGATCTGGCTGTTCCAGATAACCTAAAAATACAGATCTCTGGGTTCTCTTCCTAGAAATTCTGGTCTTAGGTCTACTTTAAATCCAGGGTAAAGGGCACAGTGTCCTATGTGCATTGCTCACACCCAACTGGAACTTGACATGGAGTCACTGCTACAAGGCTCTTTGCTGAAACTCAATTCCCCCTTGTGTCCAGTGCTGCTGTTGGACACCAGCCCCACTTTTTAAATAACTGCCTTTTTCAATTTTAAGCAGCTTGTGGGACAAATGATGTCACTCTTATCATTTATACACCAAATTATGAGGGCTCTGAGACAAATGAACAGAAATCCCAGCCTTTTTCTAAGGTCCTCTTCCCCTAGTAATCCCAAGAATCCCCAGGGAAGGTTATATATACACAGGAATCAGTCCTACCCATCGTCAGTGTCTGTCAGGGGAGAGGGAAATTGGACTTCCCCCCGAGATACAGGATTAAGGATAAAATCCATAAATGGCGAAGTGAGGAGATCTCTGCTCTGGTTCCATATCAAGGCGACTCCAAGAAATTCTTACTATTTGTAACTATTTTGTTAAATCACAAAGTACATTTTCTGTATTCTATGTCATATGACCATAAAAATTGCAGTGGTTCAGGAAATTCCCTTCTCTGAAAACCATTTGCTAGTTTGGTCAGATTAGAAAAATGTCGAAGATCGTACCTGCAAACCCATGAATATCAGGATGTACATGAGGCTCTTAGCATGTAGAAGGCCATAATTTCTCACTTATTACAATTTCCATCCAAGCAAGGCTTTATTTACTGCCCCCTAGCTTACAGGGCTGACTTTACAAAGAAATAGTGTGTGTGTGCGTATGTTTATGTGTGAATGTTTGTGAGACAGAAATCCTAATTCTATGCATTTGAGGTCCTAGAAGACCAGGTAAAACATTGGACTACTTTTTCAAATTCCAGATTTTCTTTAGGCCTCATTCACCTTTTAGTACAAATGTTTTAATCGATTGGCTACACAAACAGTTGATGAGAACTCGGGGGATTGGAACATTAGCTTGGTGAGGATGAAATGATAAATCTCTGTGCAGAGGCGTGGAGCAGTCAGGGAAAGGGAAGAGTTTAGAAGGCAGAAGGCAGCACGAGGAAATTCTATAACTGCAATGCGGTAAATGGGGTGAAAAGCGCTGGTTTGAAACAGCAGAACGCAAGCTTGACCTCTGCAGCTTTGCCTGGGGCCCTGGTAACAGCTGTTAACTTTCAAACTTCTCTACATTTTTGCCAACAGGGACACTTTGGAAAGCAGAGAGCACATCTACCATATTTCCACTAGTGAAACTTCCCGATTCTTCTTTATGTCTTTCTGTTTCTCTCCAGTGGAAAAGAAAATATAAGACAAGTTCATTACTTCCCTAAACATTCCCTCTGGTCACTACGCTATTGACAGAATTTCCCGAGTTTAGGATCTCATAAGATTTGCAAAAACATGCCTTTCCTATTTCACTTTATTGATGACAATTCCAGGAGTTTTAAAGACTTAAAATTGTAGAACTAGAGAAGATACTGGAAATTGTCCAGTCCCAACATGAAATTTAAAGCATTTAATCATTTATGCAAAAATACATATTATTAAGCCCTTAGTATGAGCCAGGAATCAGAAAGAGCTAGAGACTTGCCCTCAAATACCACAGTCTCCCTTGTTCACCCACTCTGAGCTGGCAGCCACTGGTTTCTCTCCATGTGGGGCTGTAAGCCCTTTAAGCCACTACCTGCTGTGGAAGTAGTAATTCCTCATGTTGTTCCTAAGTTTCCTTCTTTTGGACTCCACAGGTACAGTGCTAGACACAGAGTAGTACATAAAACAGATAAAAATCCTGCCCCAGGTGAGCTTATATTCTAGTGAAGAAAATAATCAACAAAAATAAATAAATAAGTACTATAACATCAGAAAGTGATTTTAAAAAGGAAGAAAAAGTTAAAGTGAAAGAAGATGCTGGTAGGACTGGTGACGTATTTAGGTGGGATGGGTAGAAAGGCCTCTGTGAAGAGGTAATACTTGAACGGACATCTAACAAAGTGAGAGAATAAACCAGTGGAAATCTGGAAACAGCCTTCCAGACAAAGGAAAAGCACACGCAAAACTCCTGCGGTGGGAATGAACTTGGCATATTCAGGGAGGAACAAGAAACCCACTGCAGCAGATACGCAGTGAATGACGCAGAGCCATAGCGGGCAAGGTTAGAGATAAGCGGGGGACAAGTCCTGTGGGAGTGTAGGCATGTGAAGGGATGGTAGGGACAATTTAAGTGATTTTCCAAGGTTAAAGCTATGTGTCCCACCCTCCCCACACTCCACAGAGAGTTTTAAAGGTAACTTAGAACCACCCTAATTTCTGAAGTCAAAATCTATCCTTATGATATCATATAGTCCCAGTTATCGTCCATTATAAAGCAAACCACCAACTAAGAGCACGTTGAGACAAGAATAATCCCCCAAAATGAATGGAGTGACTAAAAAAATTTTGAAAGGAAAGTTACATGTTAAGAGATTTACCTAGAATTTTTAAAGCCATGGAAGATGTGATAGGGTCCTAATGGAATTATCTTTATCCTGTTCCTAAATGTGCCCTTCCAATAAACATATAGTCAATTTTGTTTAGATGGATCGATAAGGAGAAGCCTCAGGAAGGTTAGTCACTCATGAACAATTCCCATATAGTGAGTCCTCAAAAAATAGCCAAGGAAGAGCCCCAGGGTAACTGGCCCAGGTCTGTTATCCAGAGCTGAACCCAGGGGCAGGCCCCATGGGCAGAATAAATTAGAAATATGGCACCTGTTATTGTGGGTTTCCAGCCAGATCGCAGATCACACTGCTAAAATATAAATAGGTCTTGCTTTCAACAAAGAAGACAACTCAGGTAGAACTATAAAAACCATTTCTCTCAGAGGGCTATCTGCCCTGTACAGATCTTGGCACCAGCTAGTTAATAGTTTTCTGAAACCAAAAGAAAAAAGAAAAATTAAAAATGCATGGCAGCATGCTATTTACGGAGAATATGATTATTTTATTATCTAAAGTTTAGATACTTTAATATGCTGCCCAAGAAATTAGTTCAGAAAAGGGAAATTCCAAGACAATTAAAAGGAGTAAAAAGAAAAAAAAAAGTAATTTCATACTTTACATGTAATAATGTCTTAATTGTAAGCATTAAGAAATAGGTATACAACTTTTATTAATAAAAATATCACTATCTCTCACCCTTACTAAGTAAATGTTAAACAAATATAAAAAGAATTTAACAGTTTGAAGGGATACCAAGCTGTTCACCTTGCATGGGGCTTCATATTTCTAAGTCCAGGCCTACCGTCATCTCGCTTTCTCAAATGTGCCAAGATCAGGAATCTTTTGCACTAAATGGAGACTTGATCTCAGTTCATCCTAAGTCCATATTTGAGCAGGAACTGACCGTGTTGGCCAATAGGTAAACAAAAGGTGTAGCGTTGGATATGTTTCTCCTCATATGGGAAACAGAGTATCTAGAAATTCTGATATGAATTTGAGAGCTCAAAAGAGGGAAACTTAGAAACGTAAGGAATTACCATTTATATATGAGGTAGTGACTCAAGGAACTTACAACCCCACGCTGAGAGAAATTCACAGCCACCAGCTTAGAGAGGGTAAACACGGGCATGTCTCTGGCTCTTTCTGGTTGCCTTTAGGAAGGACAGCTCTGCCCTTTCCTAGATGTGCCTTGGTCTCTCATCAGAGACACGGAATTCCCCCAGCATAGGCAAATCTATGCTCACATATTCTAAAAATACGTGGTTTAAGACACTGAGGAAATAATTTTTCTTTTCCTACACTATCTTGATATTGTAAGAAGCTCCGAAGAGAATTCTAGCAATCCAAAAGAATTCCCATCTTATAGAATGTTGCTTTATGAATGTTTATCTCTTAGAAATATTTGAGTTATTGGCTAAACTGAGGCCTCTGTTTCTACTCAACCACTTGACATTTCCTATGTCTCTACATGTTTACCTTAAGGAGTTTTCTTCGACTAACCCATGCCCTGGAATCTTCTCTAAACGCCTAATGCCTAAAAACTTGTCTTCTCCCCTCATTTGTCATTTAACACATGTTATCCTGTAGGATTCTGACTTCCTTCCTCCCTTTCTTCTGCTTCCCTTCCTCCTTCTCCTCAAACATTGGTGCTTACTCTGTGTGAGAGCAGTTCTAATCTCTTTTCAGTCAATTTAATCTTCACACAATGCTATTATGTATTCTCTCTTTAGTTGATCCTCTCCTTGAGTAGAGAGACTGTATTATACTCCTCTTTGGACTCTAGGTAACTGACACTGTTATTCTTCCAAAGGAGTAAAACTTTGACCAGAATTTGTGTACAACTAAAGGATACACTTATATTTGACAAGTGGCTCACTCCAGTATAACTGAAAAATCCATTTTGCCATTCTTACCCAGTTCGGTTGTTATGTCCTAGCTCTGTAAGTGTTATCATGCATGGCAGGTCCTAGAACCAGTGGAGGATTTTTACAGAAAGAGAAAGAGAGGGAGGGAGGAAGGAAAGAGAAAAGAAAAGGAAAAAGAAAGCAGGGCAGACAGTAGGAATGAGAAGCGGTGACATGTTGCTTCACACCAATGATTAAGCTGCGAAATGTCTCCACTTCCTGTGCTTTGTCCCCTCCTCTATGCTTATAAACCAACCAGAAGAAGAAGATTAATTCCTCAAAGAACATTTTTCAAGGCAATTGTACAAAATCATGTATATGTTCAGAAGAGAAAGAGAAGAGTATATGTGTTGAGGTGGTGAAGACAGAGGGAAGACATTCCTTAAACCCTGACCAGCAACCCTAAAGGCCATTTTTTTTTCAAAATTACAGCTTATTCCAAGAAATGGTTCCCTCTTTGCAAACTATTTAAAACTCTACTACTAAATCGGTTTGGATCTGTTCTAAGTCCTGAATCTCAAAGGCTGGATAATTCAGATCTTGACTTCAGAAGCTATCAGTGACCTACATGCTTATAACGGGACGTGCAAGAGGCAGCTGAACCCCAGAGCCAGCAGTCACAAGGCACACATCTCTATGCTCACCACGCAGTTGATCCCATTCTGCAGGAATGTTGAAAACAGCAGCTTTCCCGGACAGAGACCCCAAATTATACTTTTAGGTGAAGCAATCCAAGCCAAGCTTCCTTACGTGGCAGGTTACAGAGCCAAGGAAATTTCTGTCAGTTCCACAATCCTTCTTGAACTGTTTGGTCACCAGAAATCTGGAATTACAGCAACAAAAAACTATCTAAGAAAGATCATGGAGTACTGAAATGGTAATAATAGCTGCACTTTGAAGGCATGCCAGGAATTAACCAACTTTACATTTTTCTAATTTGTATAACAACTGTGGGAGATATTTTACGAATAAGGAAATTGGGGCTCAGAGAGGCGAAGTAACTTTATAAGTAACAGAGGCAGAATTAGAACCCAGCTCTAGCTCAGTGTTTCTCAGCAAAGGGTAATTTTGTATGGGACATTGTGTAAGGTCTGGAAATATTTTTGGTTGCTACAACTACAGGGGTTATGACTGGCATCAAGTGGGTAGAAGTCAGGGATGCTGCTAAACACCTTACAATACACAGGACAGCCCCTCAACTCAGAATTACACAGGCCAAATGTCAAAAGTGCCAAAACTGAGAATCCCGTTCGATCTGATTCTAAGGCTGACTTTGTGCTGTGCAAAGCATCCAGTATCTACATATGCAGGGAAATATAGATGAGGCAGAGAAAGAGTGGCCAGGGCAAAAGAGGGCTGAAGGCAAGTTGTTGGCTTGAGGGGGAGATTTCCATTCATTTGTAAAGGAGGGATGGGGAGGGAGCAGAAAATAAATGCAAGCCAATAAATTTCCAATCTTTTAAATTAACTGTCCCCTTTGTTAGTCTGTGAACACGCAGCATGGCCAAAGATACCAAGACCAGGCCAACGGATCTGGACAAAACCAGGCATTCCAGTTCAGGGAGGCTTTTGCCCTGGCTGCCCTCTGACCATCGTCTGCCTGTCTTGAGATTGATGGGGTAACCGAGCCGATTAGGCCGCTTATCTCAGCCCCCGTGCCTGGCTGGCTGACTTGCTGGATGGCTGGCTGGCTGGCTGGGAATGAACCCACCAGTGTCTACTTCATCACAAGCCCAGCCTCTGGCTGTCAGCACCTGGAGCTGGGCCAGGGGGCCTGGGTGGGGCGGCTGGTGCCAGACACCCAGGCCTGCTCTCTGTCCTGCCCCTACTAATAAATAGCTTTCCTGGCGCTGCCGCCACATGGATCGGTGGCAGTACAGACTCCCTGTCGGCAAGACAGCCATTTCTCTATGCCTGATGGGAGCATGAAAAACAGAAGGTTCCTTGGACTGGAGTTTTGCGTAAAAGCTCTCACTCATTTTCTCCATCATTAACTAGTCATAAATCAATCCACTAAGCCACCTCTTTACCACTCTGTGAAGTTTTCCTCAACTCCTTCCAGAACTGGGTTATGCTGGGGGGGATCACAATGGGCATGCAACAAACACCTTGTGCTTTCCTCAGCATCCCCTCCACTCTCAGTTAAAGATGTAACTTTGTCCAGGCCCCCACTCCAAGTAGATGTTGGAGGCTCTGTCCTTCCCCAGCAGAGATCTCACCACTCTGCACTGTATCTAGCTGATCATCTGTTCGCTTCCCTGGCAGGGCTCTGTGCTTGCTGGGCTCTCTTATTCACAGCTGCATTCTCCACACATAGCAGTAGGCCTGAGACTGATGGGTGAACCTGATTATATTAGTTAAATGAATAAATGGGAGTGAAATCTGTACAGGTATCCTGTATAGCAGTTATCCTACTGCATTCCAACTTGTAGGTGCCTGGCTCCTCCACAAAACAGAAAGCTTCTTGAAGGCAGGGGCCATATCTCTGCCCCTTTGAATTCCCCATGCCTGGTACATTAATAGGAGATGAAATGACTGAATGAGTGAAAAGAAGAAATTGAAGCAATTAATGAGTCTAGGTTTGAGATTGTCTTTATATTTTACTTCCAGTGTCAAAACAAAGCACCAGAGGGTACACAACCGTATTCATTTATCAGTACTCACAGAACCGTACCCTAAACATTGTGAATTTTACTGTAAACAAATCAAAAATTTTTTAAATGTAAAAGAGTACTAAAAAATATACCAGAGAAATTGTGACCATTATAAGATTGAAAAGCAACTTTCTCCCTTAAAAACATTGTACAAAAAAAGATGCATGTTATTATAGAATCATCACCTCACTGTCTTACGAAAAGGAACACTTCATAACTATCTTTGGAATGGTCAATGTAATCTTCCTATACAAGTACAAATGAGGCACTTCTAATTCCTTAAGTTAACATTCAGCTGCAGATATGCCTTCAGAGAATAAATGTTCTTTTAGAAGAATATCACTTTGTTAGATTTAAAAAATGATATGTGTTAGAATTCCTGAGTTTTAAAAATTGTTTTGCCTGAGGGATTTATTTACCTCTACCCCAAAGTATTACATCATAAAATAGCATGGATGAACAGCCAAGAATAGATTTCTACGGACATACAGACTTAATATGGCACTATATTAACAGAATATATTCATAATTAAAAGCATTTCATAATTTGAAAAAAAACCCTAATTTTTGAATGGTAAAAATGAATAACAAAGAGGGCACCAGAAATCATATCTTTGGTACAAAGCAGCAGAATCGTCATGGTCCTTCTTTTTGCAGTCTTCTATGACTCTTCCAGCTCACACCAAAACCATCCTTCTCTAAATTCTCTTAGCACTTTCTGTGCTTGAGATGAGATCATCAGTCTAAGCCACATGTAAAATGAATATAGGAGGAGTTTTGTGTGTTTGCTGTTTTGTTTCACTTGCAGGTTTTTAAAGGTTTGAATTTGTTGTTAATGTTTTTAAATTGGCAAATTTCCTGTAAAGATCCAGTGTCCCAGTTTCTCTCAAAAAATCAGAAAGATCTAGCAATGCCAGGTCCACATTTCCACATGGCTAGAACCAAAGTACTGCTTCCAGTAGAAAGAGCTTGCACCCTCTAGTTTGCCATGTCTTCACAATCATTTGTTACCTCCTTGGTCTTTATGGACTTTGATTTGCCACCCATCATCTCAGGACTGGCCAGGTATATGCGATATTGGTGCAAACCTACCTGACAGGCCGAAGTGATTGCCGATTGCCGAGAACCTTTTGACCAGTATCAGACTAAAGAACCTGGTTGTGATTTCGCAAAGCCGCAAAGCCAGAAGGAAGGCTTTGAGACTCAGGATGTGTCTATGGAGGCTGCTGATGGCTGTAGAATGGTCTGGCTGACCGTGGACACAGATTTGCCAAGAGTGAGTATATTAGTCAGGGTTCTCCAGAGAGACAGAACCCAATAGGACATGTATATAATATATGAGAGGGGATTTATTAGAGGGATTGGCTCATGAGATCGTGAAGGCCGAGTAGTCCCATGATAGGCCATCTGCAAACTGGATGCCGGTAGCATGATTTGGTCCAAGTCCAGAAGCCAGTGGTATGATCCTCGGTCTGAGGCCAAAGGCTGGACAGCCTGGGGCGCTGCTGGTATAAGTCCTGGAACCCAAAGGCTGAAGAGTCTCGAGTTCTAATGTCCACAGACAGGAGAACAAAATGTCTCCCAGGTCCAGCCAATAAAGAGAGGATTTGTCTTTTACCCCGTTTTTGTTCTTTCCGGGCCCCCAGTGGATTGGATGGTGCCTGTCCACATTGAGGGTGGGTCTCTACCACCCAGTCCACTCAGGCTTACATGCTAATCTCTTCTGGAAACCACCTCATAGACACACCCCAAAATAATACTTTACAAGGTTTCTAGGTATCCCTTCATCTAGTCAAGTTGACACCTAAAATAAGCCATCACAGAGGGCAATGGTACTTGTATTAACAACAGGCTGGTATCATCTGGGACCCAAAGGTCATAACCTCTGCCAGGCAAAGCCATGGTGATTTCCTTCTACAAAGGAATAAGAACCATGTGGAACGAGGGATCCCACAGGAGTGTCTACACTGCTTCAAGAGTTACAGGTTCTCATAAATGTCACTGCTATCTTCTGATGCTGGGGCAGAGGCTGTGACTTCAGAAATCTTCACAGGGACCTCATTTTGACAACTACTCTT
Source organism: Cynocephalus volans (assembly GCF_027409185.1). Lineage (NCBI taxonomy): Eukaryota > Metazoa > Chordata > Mammalia > Dermoptera > Cynocephalidae > Cynocephalus > Cynocephalus volans. The sequence goes on from NC_084461.1 coordinate 107,694,272, forward strand.
ATCCTGTCTTGTAATGGCTTTCATTGTATGTTTTATTTCTTCAATTACTTACTTTCTTGTGGGCAATAGCTCATACTATTTATTTGTTCTAAATCAAATCAGGAGTCTGTCTTCAGTGCCCAAGTAAGATCACAAAGGCAACATGTCTGAGTAATAATGGTGGGGACTACCTCCGGGGCCATATACAAGTAACAGGAGCATGGCCCCTGCTTTATTTTCCATGGCACCTAGGACTACCCGTTTGGCCCCTGCCAGGCTGGGAGTTCCACAGAGAGAAGAGACCCTTTTAGATGCATATTGAGCAGCTTTCCAAATGTAACTATCAGATAGTTATGGAAGTGGTTTGGGTCTCACTTGAGTGTACCTTGGAACAGGTATTGGGTGGCTATTATATTCTCCATTGGATTTTGGAGCTAAAAGACATCAGAAGGTGAGCCTTCTCTCTGAAGATTCTATAGTTTCAAACAACTCCCACCAAAATTTGAAAGGGGATTTGTTCCTACACTCATACAGGATTCTAATCAGCTCAAAGAACCATGAGGGGGAAGAGTCTTCTGTTGGTATAAACACTGGCTTATCAACCTTGCTGCTTATTAGCATACACCCTGCCTTCTAATTATGCTCTAATTCGTACTGTGCAAACATATCCTAACAATTCCTCCACCAACAGCTTTCCTCATTAGTAAGAAAATCACTGGCAGATGTGAAATTCGTGGGATGCTGAATTTAAAATGTTAATTAATGCTAAAAACTTTGAAGCCTTTTGAAAAATCTTTCCTGGGAAATCTTTAAGTGATGTCCTCATTATCAGAGACCCTGAAATAGCCTTTTGTTTTATTATGCTATACTTTGAATCTGATTCTTACCACTTCTGGAATCTTCTCTGGACTGAAGCTATTTGGAGAGTTTATTAACTCTACATTTCAAAGGTAAAATTAGGGCTTAACTGGACCTAGAATTGGTTATTCTAACACCCTGGGAATCAACAGGGACCCAAAGCCGCCCTTCTGAGAGGAGTGTGAGACACACTACAGATGATGAGGGCCTGGGTCTCTTCTTAGGGGCTTCATTCCAAAAGCTCCCAAGACGCTTGCAGTAGCTCCACCTCCAGGTTCAATAGGCCTTGTGCTGCAGGGACCAGCTGGTCATTAACTCAGGTCCACAAAAAAGGGGCCACAAGACCTAGCAATGGAGACAACTATCTTTAGCCACCCCTACAACAGAATTGCTAGAAACTAATTCCTTTGCCTGGAACGCAACACAGCCTGGCATTGCCGTGTAACATGTCAAGTTCTCCTCTGAGGCAGAAGGGTTGCAGCTCTGCCTGCATTTTTCCTGCAGCATCCCCTGCTGTCACTTTGCAGGACACCAGCTGGTTCTGGCCTGACATTGGCATTCCTCTCCTAGCTTGATCTCAGCCATCGCCTCCTTCCGACACCCCCACTGCTGAAGGGAAAGGAAGAGTCTCCATTACATGAGTATAGGAATTCTCCCAAACAAAAAAGATAATGGCAAAAAAAAAAAAAAAAAAAAAAAGAAAAAGAATTCTCCCAAACTGAAGATCTCATTGTTTTTCTGTACAGCTCCTTTTGTTGTAGTCACTTTTGTTTTGGTAAAACTTTCATTTCTGTAAGACCTAAACATGTTTCTTCGGAGCTAGATCAGAAATCATAACAACACTGAATGTGGTCCTTAGTGTGTCCTAAGCACTGTTCAAAGCACTTAACATTGATTACATGTAATGACATTACACTTAACTACATTTATTGACGTGTAACCTTTCAACAACTCTGTGAGGCGAGTTCTATCCATTTTACAGGTGGGAAAACCAAGGCATTGAGAGGTTAAGTGACCTGCTCAGGTCACATAGTAAGTGGCAAAGCTGGGATTCAAACCCAGGTAATCTGGCTCCAGAGGGAAAATCAGACAAATGACACTGCAGGGTTGTCCTCGAAAGCTTCCCTCTATCTAATTGCTGTTCCCAGGCGCACTGGCTGTGCCCTACCTCTGTTCCCTCAGGGTGACTTCCCTCTGTGTCTGCTCTCCCTTGGTTGGGAAGGAAGCCCTTGCTTGCTGTGCCCTCCACCAGCACCGACATCCCCACTCACCCAAGAAGTTCATCCCTGACGGCTGGCTGATAGCCTCTGTCTGACCCTAACTTATTCCAGAGGGCTCTGGGCCTCGGACAAAGACAACACCAGTAGTTTCTCTCTAAAGACCCTAGCCACAGATATAGACGCAGATTGTCCCCACTGACTCCACCCTACCCCTTTCCTAAGAGTTCCTTCAAATCTTTTCACAAAGATTTTCAAGGCTTCCCTGATGTTGACTGTTGACCTGGGTTCCTGTGCATACATCTCACAGGGATGGCAGAGGACTTCTGTTCCCTGTGTAAATGAAGGGGATTTCAAAGAGAATGGGGGCAGATTTAGGGTCCTGAAGAGCATCACAACTTAGAAAACTACTTGATAGGACTTACATGTCCTTATACATTGTTTTCCTGGCCATTGAAAGCCAGTCAAACTGCTCTGATTTCCAATATACTTCGCCTTTAATTTGCTTTTTAGCTTGCATACTTTAGCAGATTTTGCATGAAGGTACAGAAAAAAAAAAAATCTAACAACATGCAAGCATGTAGAAAGGTGTTCTTAAAGCAGTGGTTCCCAACCTTGGCGGCACAAGATCATCATCAGGAGAGCTCTCTCTCTTTTTTTTTTTAAATTTTTTTATTTATTATTTGCATATTCATTCTTACAAATCATAATTTTTTTTATGCCCTTTACTTTACCTATCACTTACCAAACCCCCTCCCTTCCTCCCCTCCATCTCTGGTATCCTTAGGTTTGTTCTCTCCTTTTGAAAGTTCAATGTATTGTTGTGGTCTTTTCTTTTCCTTTCTTTCCTTCATTCCTTCCTTCTTCCCTCCTTCCCTCCATCCGTCCGTCCCTTCCTTCCTAGCAGCCACTTACGAGTGAGAACCTGTGGTATTTCTGTGGCTTATTTAATTCAACATAATTTTCTCCAGACTCATCCATGTTGCTGCAAATGGGAGAAGTTCATTCTTTTTTTAGGGCAGAGTAGTATTCCATTGTGTGGGTATATATATATATATATATATATATATATATATATATATATATATATATATATATATATATATATATATATATATATATATATATATACACACCACATTTTCTTTATCCAGTTGTCCATTGATAGACACTTAGGTTGGTTCCATATCCTGGCTATTGCAAATAGAGCTGCAGTGAACATGGGAGTGCAGGTATCCCTTCGACATGGTGATTTCCATTCCTTTGGATATATAACCACTGGTAGTATTGCTGGATCATATGGTAGCTCTATCTATAGTTGTTTGAGAAATCCATCTGGAGAGCTTTTATAAATCTCAATACCAGGCCACACCTCTGATCAATTAAATCAGATTCTTGGAGGGTGGAGGCTGGGCTTCGACATTTTTTAAAACTCTCCAGGCAATTTTAATATGTGACCAATCCTGAAAACCACTTTTTAAAAGAGAAGTGGACTTTCTTAACCCCATTGCTTCAGAAATTACTCCACCATTAGCAAGCATTCTCCCTTGATACTGGGCTCAACTTTGAGAGTAAGAAGCTCAACTTGGATTGGAGTTGATAATATGTAACATATATGTTGAGAGCTTCCTCTGAGCAAGCATTGCTAGGTGCTTCCTGTGGATGGTTTCATTTAATCATCACAAGAACATTGTGTGGGGGGGGGGCGCTTTGTGGCATGGATGGAGAGACCCTTATCGTCACTTTACAGAAGAGGAGACTAAGGCTCAGAAAAGCTAAATAAATTTGCCCAAAGTCAAACAGCTGAAAAGTGGTAGAAACAAGGGCGGGCCCTTGGCTCACTTTGGAGAGTGTGGTGCTGACAGCACCAAGTCAAGGGTTAAGATCCCCTTACCGGTCATCTTTAAAAAAAAAAAGAAAGAAAGAAAGAAAAGAAAAGTAGTAGAAACAAGATTTGACCCAAAGGGTCAGAATCTAGAATCTCCCTAAGATAGAAATCTCTAAATTCTTCTGGTGACCAGGATCGAATTTTTTTTTTTTTTTTATGTTTTTATGTTTTGTACCTTCTAGAATCTGATTTGAAAACATGACCTGTGAACTTCTACATGGAACTGATTCCTAATATACACGCCCCCATCCTTCCCTAGCTAACCTCATCTCCACATGCCTTTGTCTTGTCAGAAAATCTGTGCTCCCTAATGCTTAAGAGCAGCAGCATCTTCACGGACCCCAATTACAGAGCCCCCTTTAACTGCTGCTCTTGTGAGGTCACTAACCACCAAACAGCGACACGCGCCCTCCCAAGTGCCGATGTGGAGTAAGTACCTTGATGGACCTCAGGACAGCGCGGACGTCCACGCGCGTCCCTCGTTTCACGGATGCGGAGACAGGTTCGGCGCGTGTCAGCAGCGCACAGCATTCTCCACGGGGAGCAGAAGAGCTGCGCTTCCAACCGGGAGGTTAGTGGCATCACACTGCAGCGACCTCAGAGGGAAAGCGTGAGCACTGTCATCACTGCTTTTCAGAGAAATAGGGATGGCCACAGCCTGTGCAGGAGTCCAGAAATAGGAATAGTGGTCACCAGAGGGAGACAGAGCTTGACACTTCACAGGCTCTGGTCTCACAGCATCCGGTTCAGCAAAGCGCAGAGCCTGGACGAAAACAACCTTTGTTTTGGTTTAATTTCTTCTACTACTGCATCTCCTTCCTCTTCCCCTCCCTCTTCCTTTTTTTTATTATTATTTTTTTCTCTCCTCCTGCCTCATTCCTCCTTTTCCTTTGCACCCTAGTGGGAAGGAATTGCTTTACAAGAATGTGCAATCCAAAGAAGAGATTAATAGGTGAACCCCCTCCCTGTGTCCAGAGCCTCACAGCTGGTGTCTGGGGAGACACACTGTGTTCTGAGCTAACAGGCACTAATGCGCAAAGTTTCCATAACTCGGGTGTCGGGTCCTGGGATTCTTGACAGAAACACAAAAGCAACACTAGATAAATATATTTTTTTAAGGAAGGAAATCAAACACTGCCAAGGCAAAGGAGCGTTTGCTGTGGAATTAATCCGTATGACGGTTGCCTCAAAATTTTAAGTTGGACTTTTAAATATCAAAATGTTCCATATAAATAACAGACATGTGAAACTATACTCATACTATCAGAAAACTTTTTTTAAAGAACTGATTATCCAATGTCCAGATTTTAAACTTTCTGAAGGCTTCTCAGAATATTTGCCACAAAATGGGAAGGAAAAGTATTTTTGTTTTTTGTTTTGTTTTATTTTGATTTTTTTTTTTTTTAGAGAAGTCCAAACTAGTTTTATTTTTAATACTTTGATACATGCAAATTGAACAACACTTTTGGGGTGTTATAAGTACAGTTTTATAAATGGCTGCATCCCAGTAACTAAATGGTAATATTAAACACATTTTTTAATTAAATTTTTTTCTTTATCATTTGCATATTCATTCTTACAAATCATATTTCTTTATGCCCTTTACCTGACCTATCACTTCTCAAACCCCCTCCCTTCCTTCCCTCCATCTCTCATATCTTTAGGTTTGTTCTCTCCTTCTGAAAGTTCAACATATTGTTGTGGTCTTTTCTTTCTTTCTTTCCTTCATCCCTCCCTTCTTCCCTCCTTCCCTTACCCCCTCCCTTCCTTCCTAGCAGCCAGTTATGAGTGACAACATGCGGTATATCTGTTTCTTTGTCTGGCTTATTTCACTTAACGTAATTTTCTACAGACTCATCCATGTTGTTGCAAATGGCAGAATTTCATTCTTTTTTATGGCTGAGTAGTATTCCATTGAGTATGTATACCATATTTTATCTGGTTGTCCGTCGATGGACACTTAGGTTGGTTCCATATCCTGGCTACAGTAAGTAGAGCTGCAGTGAACATGGGAGTGCAGGTATCCCTTCGACATGGTGATTTCCATTCCTTTGGATATATACCCAGTAGTGGGATTGCTGGACCATATGGTAGCTCTATCTATAGCTGTTTGAGAAATCCATCTGGAGAGCTTTTATAAATCTCAATACCAGGCCACACTTCCGATCAATTAAATCAGATTCTTGGAGGGTGGAGGCTGGCCTTTGACATTTTTGAAAGCTCCTCAGCAATTTCAATATGTGGCCAATCCTGAAAACCACTTTTTGAAAGAGAAGTGGACTTTCTTAATCCCATTGCTTCAGAAATTACTCTACCATTAGCAAGCATTCTCCCTTGATACTGGGCTCAACTTTTCGTAGTTGTTCGAGAAACCTCCATATTGTTTTCCATAATAGCTGTGCTGATTTACAGTCCCACCAACAGTATAGAAGAGTTCCCCTTTCCCCGCATCCTCACCAGTATTTGTTATTCTCGGTCTTTTTCATAGCAGCCCCTCTAACTGGGGTGAGATGATATCTCAGTGTGGTTTTGATTTGCATTTCCCTGATGACTAGTGATGCTGAGCATTTTTCATGTACCTGTTGGCCATTTGTATGTCTTCCTTTGAAAAATGTCTCTTCATCTCCTTTGCCCACTCTTTAATTGGATTATTTGGTTTTTAACTGTTTGAATTCTTTGTATATTCTGGATATTGATCCCTTGTCGAATATATAGTTTGCAAATATTTTCTCCCATTCCATAGGTTGTCTTTCTGCTCTGTTGATTATTTCCTTTCCTGTGCAGAGACTTTTTCGTTTGATATAATCCCATTTATTTCTTGTGTTGCTTGTGCTTTTGGGGTCTTATTCATAAAGTCTTTGCCCAATCCGATTACCTGGAGTGTTTCTCCTATATTTTCCTTTAGTAATTTTATGGTTTCAGGTCTTATATTTAAGTCCTTAATACATTTTCAGTTGATTTTGGTATATGGTGAGAGGTGCAGGTCCAGTTTCATTTTTCTGCATATGGATGTCCAATTTTCCTAGCACCATTTTTTGAAGAGGCTGTCTTTTCCTTAATGTATGTTCTTGCTGCCTTTGTCAAAGATCAGTTGGCTGTAAGTATGTGGGTTGATTTCCAGGTTTTCTGTTCTGTTCCATTGGTCTGGGTGTCTGTTTTTATGCCAGTACCATGCTGTTTGGGTTACAATAGGAAATGTGCTTTTGAAAATTGATAGAATTAAAATAAAATTTGCTCTTGAGACACAGATCTGATTCAAGAAGATATTTAGGCAATTGACACTGAATTCCTAGAGGAGGGATTTGATTTTATTAACTTTTAGACATCTCTGCTGCCTATCAGAGTGCATTAGCATAAGTAAGGTGCTCACTAAATATATGACAAATTAATAAATGACAGATTTACGATTACCCAGTTTCCTCAACACAGAACCCACACCTAAAAAGAAAGGCCAATCCCTGACAAACCACCCACTGACCCAACTGAGAAGACAGGTGTGCGAGAGCAGGACCCACTCAGACACACTACAATAAAGAGTCATAGCAGTAATTGATCCACTAGTTCTTCCCCTATTTTCTGTCTATCCACTTGTCCTGGTCAGGGATTATTTGGTTAAAAATAAGAAAAACCCGTTCAACCTATGCTAAGGGGGAGGGAGGAGATTATACTGGAAGGACTCAAAGATCTTTCACAGAATCTAGGGCAGGAAGCATCATCCTCCTTCTAAAAGGCCTGGAAACAGGGACAGCAAACAGTAAGAAAATAAAGCAACTTCCTTCTCCCCTACGCTTCTCACCCCCTTGCCAAATGGTTTGTCTTTTCTCCCTACACATCTGCTCCCCTCTTTCTGCAGATCAACTTTATCGCTACACTGTGTATGTGGTAGGAAATGGTTGCCCCAAACAGTCCCAGGTGTCCTTTGAACTCAAGGTCCTGACTGTCCTCGTGTTCCAAATCCAGTTTCCCTAAATTAAGACTCTAGCGCAGATTGGGTCAAGTGTTGACCTCTGACCAAAACAGCTCCTGCCAGAGGAGTGAGGTCTCTTCCCTTATTACTCATTCAGCAGGTGCCACCCCACCTTTTAGAGACAGCCCACTGTGTAAATGAGCCTCTCATTGGTACACACTGCTGGACAATGGGCCCAAAGGGTACCACAGTTCAGTCTGCTCTAGTCAATCTTGATGGAATAGAATCAAACACTGAAGAATTAGATTCAATAACTATAAATGTCTCCAAATTAGAGCCCCTGTATGTAGAACTACAGGGCGGCTCAAAAATTCTTTCCTGTAACAGATGGTTTGGATGATACTAATTTTGCCACGTGAAAATCCAATTGCATATGAACACCTTTGGCAATATCTTAAGGCATGTCTCAAGTTGCCTGTGACTATATATCATTTGTGCATATTTCATTTCTACAGCATTCAGAATAAGTGATCACAGAATTGCAACTTAAGAATGTGTGCATTTCTTCTGGGGTTGAGGGGGTGGCATTTGGAGTGAGAAAGCAATAGATGGAAAGTATGTGAGGTTAAGGGCCAGGGTGTGGTTGAAGCTGAACAGAATGGAGCTTCAACAGCAGTGCGACAAGATGGCTCCAGGTCCAAGGTGACAGGTTACATTTGGTTAACACTGAAGGAGTTCTACATTTCAAAACTCTTTTGCATGGTTGTACCACAAATGTCACAATGAACTCCAAGGAACAATAACACATCGGAGTCCTAAAGCATTGTCACCCAATTTGATAAACATAGATACACACAAATCTAATGTCAATGACCTAGATCACTGAACATTTGGCTCAAGATGAAAATTCAGGAAAAGAATAAAGGCCAAATTTCTGCAGTCCATCTTATGTTGTCCATGGCCACATTTCTGTGTAGATGGTGTTTCAAGATAGGCTTTTGCAAGTCCCTCATCACCAAATTCAAGGATAGGGTATTGCCACATGATTAAAATGCCTTCATCAAAGTAGCTCATAATCATTAAAAATGATAAGACATAATTTGCACAAAATCTGGTTTCATTGTTTTATTTACCACCCAATAAACCATAATCTTAGGAAAAACAACTTTTGAGATATCTCATTAATCCAATTTTTATTTTATTTTACCAACTTTTTTATTTTATTAGTAAACATTTACATTTCTAAGCATTTTTAAAATAGTAACTTAATCACCATAGCAGTTATATTAGATGGGTAGTATTATTATCCTTATTTAGCAGATGAGAAAACGGAGGTCCAGAAAGGTTAAGTAACATGCCCAAGGTTACAAGCTAGTTAGGGGTTTAATAAATAATGGAATTAGAATATCTTTTATCAATATCTTCTGGAGGTTCTCCTACCCAAACAGTCCTCTTTAGTAACACAGTACAAATTCTAAAGTCCTTTCCTGTTGTCCTATTTGATTCTCAATATCCCATGAAGTTAGCCTCAAGTAACCTCATCTCTTGTTTACAGAAAAAGGGTATCCCAGTTGTTAAGCGATTTCTCAAACCTCTGCAAGCTGGTCAGTGATGTAGTTAGGATTTCAGCTGGGCATTCTGACTCCTCCTGGTTCAATTTCTACTAATCCACATATCTAATATGACATTCCAGTTGTCAGCTTGCTATAATGGCAAGGCATTCCTTAGCCTGAAGATATCCTACTGTAAATAAGTGCAGCTCTTGCTACCTATAAAACACTTGTCTGGTCTCTTCCTGTGGGGAAGAGGGAGCTCTGTCCATTAGTGATTGATTTCTTTTTCTGGCAGAGGTACTTTCTCCATTAAAATAAGAACTCATTTTTTATGATGCCCAAAGATGCGAGCTGAGTTCTGATCCCCCTTCCATGGCCATCATCACTGTTTCCCCACTGAATGGACCACAAATCCCAAAGCAGACTCCTCCCACTGACGAGATCTATGGCTGCCCTGAGCTCCGAAGCACTAAACCACGTGCTCAGGCAGGTGGAAGATGAAAGTTGTAGGAGCACTGTTGTTGGTTTTAGTTTTGTTGTTGTTGCTTGTTTGTTTTCTTCTCTTCTCCAGTTCCATGTCAGAAATTTTCTAGCCTCATGAAATGAGGTAGGAAGCTTTCCATTTATCTTTTGCTCTGGAATAATTTTTTTTTTTTTCAAGGATTGGAAGCTTTATTCAGATAACCAGGCCAAAATCATCCTACCTTCTGATGCCTGTTCTGGGATTTATAAAGGTGAAGAGGCAGGAAGGTGAGATAAGGGTTTTGTAGTGCAGGCAAAGGGGGAGGCTGGTCATGGGATCAGCAGAGGATCTGAGTCAGATGTCAGGGTCCCATGATGGACTGGGTGCTTTGGCACCATGGAGTCTACAGTTGATAGACTGGTCAGCTTTAAACATTATTTCAGGATGGAGTCCTTATCTCCACAAAGAAGGCCGTTTTCTGGCTAAGGTCCCTTCGAGATGTGCAAAACCTATATACTGAAATCTGCTAAGAAAACTTAAGGAAGAAAAATAACTTGAGAGATATGTTGTTCTCATAGATCAGAAGAGGTGGTATTGTTAAGATGTCAATTCTTTCCAAAGTCCTAACAGGCTTTTTAAAAAAAATTGACATGATGATTCTAAAATTTATTTGGAAGCACAAAAATATTTAATGGAAATACAAAATTTATATAGAATAGATTTTGAAATTTTGAAAAAGATCAAAGTTGAAGAGAATCCAGAAATAGAATAAAATATACAAGGGTACTTCAAAAAGCTTGAGGAAAAATGGAATTAAAAGATAATACAAATCTTTCTATGAACTTCTGAATTGATTTTTGACAAAGATGCCAAGGCAATTCAACAAGAAAAGTACAGTCTTTTCAACAAATGGTGCTGAAACAATTGGTAGTCATATGTAAAAATTAAACCTCAACCCTTAACTTGCACAGTATAAAAATTTTACTTGAGATGGATTATATATCTTTTTAAAATTTTTTTATTGAATCATAACTGATTATACACATTTTGGGGGTTCAATGTTGACATATGTTGATCAAATCAATATTACTAGTATATATATTGTTACAAGTTGTAGTTATTCTTTATGCCCCTTGTCCAATCTCTCCCTATCCTCCTCTCCCTACCCCCTCCCACCACTGATAACCCTAGATTTGTTCTCCCCCTCTGAAAGAGTAATGGATACTCTGTTGATGTGTTGCCTAGATGATCTGTCCGATGCTGAGAGGTGTGTTCAGATCCCCCAATATTATCATAGAACAGATGCTTCTTCTTTCACTCTGGAATGGACTTTGTGGAGAGAGACATCCTATTCTTTTCTTTGGTCTCTGCTGGTGACTCTCTTTGTGTCAATGCACTCCAGTGGCTGGCAGACTATCTGCGTGGTGGTTGTGGCATCTAGCCACTTTCACGGCAGCCATGGTTACTGTGATGGCTGTGGTGGGCCACCCACATGCAGGTGATGTTTTTGGCATGCTCCTTGGCACTGGCAGTGTGCCTGGCTGTGGAAGGGGTCCAGTCCCTGGCTCCATGCCTCAGGCCCCCCAGCAGGCCTTGAGGCACTAGCAGTGTGCCTGGATGTGGGAGGGGGGTCTGTTCCCCGGATCCATGCCTTGGGTCCATGGGTGGGCCCCGAGGCATTGACATGGTGTGCCTGGATGTGGGAGGGGGATCTGGTCCCCAGATCCATGCCTTGGGTCCCTTGGGTGGGCCCTGAGGTGTGCCTGGTCCAGAACTAATTTTTTGTCCTTTGCTTACTTCTAAAATGAGGGAACTTCCTGTGGGAACCAGCACTGGAGCTGCGTGGTTGAGCTAAATTGCTGCTTTGCTGCTGTTTCCCTAGGGAAGGCTTTTTGTGCAGCTCAGGGTTTAATGGTTGACCTTTTAGGTACTTCCAGCTCTCCAGAGACCTGGTGCACCTGGGTTGTGCAGAAACTCTGATCTGGGCCTAAGTCTTTTCATCAGACTGCACCCCATGCAATTCTATATTCCTGACCAGTCCCCTCTGAGTGATCCTGTCCTGATTGGGGGGCAGATCAGCTGTCCTTGCTGTGCCCCAGTGTTCTCCTGGTGGGCCTGTCTCCCCCACTGCCCATGCTCCAAACACTTCCCATGGGATAGGCCATGTGCCAGTCCCTTGTGATGACTCACTGGCTTCTGAATGATTCCTTTTTTTCAGTTGTTGTGGCTTCTTCCTCCTGTGTGGGTCCACGGGGACACTATTAGTGGTCTTGCTGTCCTGGGGGATACCAATGTCCCCTTCTCCCCTGCTTCCTCCAAGCAACTCCATCTGAAGAGCACAGCTGCAGCTTCTGCTGGCTCCTGCTCCATGCGCTCCGCAGATCCAGCCTTAAAGTGGCTGTGGGCCGAAACACTCTGAGTAGTTTTTTCTTTCTCTTGTCATGGTTTCTCCCGCCTTCATGCACTCCATAGGTCTCTCCTCCTCTTCCTCTGAGCTCCAGTGGTCCCAGCTTGGCTGTCGTTGCTTTTTTATAGCTGTAAATTGGTTGGTTTGTGGGAGAGAGTGATGCTGGGGACCATCTATTCTACCATCTTGCCCAGAAACCTGGAATAATTTTTTAATAGATGTTTGATAGGATCTCTCCCATAAAACTACTAGGGCTTTGACAATGGTTTTCAGCTACATCTGAAATTATTTGTGGATTCATATGTTTATTTCTTCTCAATTTTAGTCCCTAATATTTTTCAGATACAAGGAATCTTCAAATAGTTCATAGAAACATTCATACAATCTTTCAATTCCATTTTCCTACAAACTTTTGAAATACCTCCGTATATTCTCTAACTCAAAATCCTAGAGTTTATTATAAAAGACTTCATGATGAAAATACTTTTGTAGATTCATAGGATGAGAGTTTCCATCCAAGGAGGAACCGCTCAGTCCACAAGGTGTGTAGTGGTTCTTTGGGGAAAAGTGAAGGCCCGGTCAGAACATCCTCTGTGAAGGATTGTTACTGAGGCTTCACATGAGTTTCTTTCAAGCTTCTTCACTTTATCATTTATGAACTCAATTGGCAGTTTTTGATCATCTAATATGTGCCAGGAATTGCAGTTGCAGGAGATTTTTAAAAATGAATTAGATTGCTCTTAGGGCATTCATAGTTCAGAGAGTAAGAAAGACACATATGAGCCATAAATGCTCCAGGAAAATTATGGAGGTTTTTTAAGGAACAAATCCTCAATGCTGTGACTACACGCAGCATATGTGTACACGTGTCACAGAGGAGGAGCTGAAATTAGAGCTAAACAAATATTTATTATGAACATTGGTTTTCCAAACAATTTTTATGACTCTGAAAGCAAATTTTAAAGGCATCCCAGCCAGTGTGTATGGTTTAATTCTAGTATCATTTACTCTCTGACTTTTCAGATAACTATATTCCACTCACATTTAGCTAGGTAAGTACAATTTGCAGAAATCCAGTTCTCTTTATGTGGAAAGTGCTCATGATTATGTCAATGTTTCCTATTTGTGGTTTATTTATATGTTTATCTGAAGCCCTGTTCCCTCCATTAACAGAACTATTTACTTTGCTGCCATTTCAATGTTTCAGGGGATATTTTTTGTTTTACCTCAAGATGTTTATTGGTGGGCAAGTGCCTGCACTGAAGTAAACCATCCTCTACAGTCCTGTGTAATTACTTAGCTCTGGAATCTTAAACAACATTTATAACTCCTTTGCACCTGGTGCAATTTTTCAGGTAAATGGGAAGGATGATTTCTCAGTTCTTGTTTTGCTTCAGATTCATATTCTAGACCCAATTCATGATTTATCATCCCATTTATCTGAATTATTATGAGAGCAAATGCCAATACCAGAACAAGAAGAGTTTTCATCCAAACTGAAGGAACCTTCCTATAGGGAATCAAGAACTTTGGCTAGGCTTGTAAATTGGCAGTGCGAACATGTTGGAAATAGCTGGCAGTGACAACTAGGAGCTGACTACAAGCTGCTGGGGCAGGGCCATGAGCTGTCATCTCACGTCCTCTGCACTAACCACATGGCTGGCACGTGGTGTCTGTGCCAGTGTGTACAAAATGGAACAGACTCTTAAATTACGTTTTAATATATTTCAGAGCAGGGAATAATGGTGGAAAGAATTCTGAAGCATTTGTTTTATTCCTTCAGTTCAAAATGCTTTCACTATTTGCTTGCTTTCCGGCTTCTGTAATAAGAAAACCCTGATTGTCAGGAGTCATCTTATAATGGAAAGCTAGTGCTTCTAGTAAACATTATATTCCTAAAGTATTTCTTTGTACAAGGACATGAGTAAAACCTAGAAAAAAAATCATCTCTGGGCTATGTATTAGTTCTCTATCACCAAGTAACAAATTATCCCCAAACTTCAGTGACTTAAAACAACAAATATTATCTTACAAATTCTGTGGGTCAGGAATCCAGGCACAGCTTAGTATCATCCAAAACAAGATTCTGCCTCTGATACGAGACGATGGCTCCTGTAGCTTCATCAGTCTGTTATATGTCATCAAACACATTCTTGATAGACAGACTTACATTTTCAAGTAGATTTTCTACTTTGTGATATTTCTCAAGTTGGAAAATAAAGCATTTACCTCTTCGTCCTGAAGAAAACAGGCAATCAATAGCTTTGGATTTTCTTCCTGGAAAAGGTAAATGTGACCTTCATATTTGGCTGAATTTGTTGCAAACAATCTGGAATAATTTTTAGGAAGGCTAATCAGGGTTTTTTTCAAATCCTACAAATATGATACCTTCCTGGGCAGTAAATAAAGTCAGTCTATTGTTGGCAAGCACTTAATATTAGTAACAATAATATTAATAATAGTACTGAATAGAGAAGGGAGAATAAGTGAGTGGGAATAAGTAAGATAAAGTTTATTCAGACGCCATCTCTAAAGTGGATTTCCCAAGTTCTTGGTCTCATGCATCTTTAAACTCTTGGAATCAAGGAGAGGTCAAGAGTGTTCATATCATGGAATGACTTTCAAGGCTGGTACTGGATACAGATGACTCTGCCAAGTGCAAAGAGAGAGAATGAGAAGGAGCCAAGAAAGGAGAAAGCTACTGTGCCCTCGTGCGGTTCTTTGGCCTGCACACTTTACCACCCATTGACTGGTGCTCGCATGGCCTCCTGGGCCCTGCCACACACGCATGGGCTCCCAGCCACCTCTGTGACCTCTGCCTTGCCCCTCCCTCCAGCCACACGGGCCTGCTGCCGCTGCTGCTGTCCAAAGCCCGAGCGTGCGCCTGCCGCAGAGCCTGGCGTGTACTGGTCTTTCCGTCTGCAACACTTCCTGCGGGTGGCCCTGGGCCTTCTCTCCTGGAGTCACTCAAGTCTCTTCCCAAGTGCCATTTTCCTTGAGAAGCCTTTCCTGACCAAAAAAAGAGAAGCTTCCCCTCTGTCAAAAATAACACTCTTGTCACTGGCCACCACTTACTCTGCTTGATTTTTCTTCATAGCACGTAGCTCCAGATGTGTTATATCTTGCAAGTTTATCCTTAGTCCCCCCAACTAGACGGTGTGCTCTCTCAGAGCCACGAGTTTGTTTCATTCACAGCTGAATCTCTGGAGTGTGGATCAGCACCTGGCATGCAGTAGGTACTAATCAGTTTTTGCTGAATAAATGAGTGTGTTGAATGCTTACTCTGTGCCAGGCACAGTGACCAGCAGTTTCCATACATTCTATATCTCTCTGGAGAGATCCTGTTTTAACTCCCATTTCAGGGCTGTTGAATTCAAAGAAGTGAACAAAATTATCCAAGATTACCTAGTGAGTAGGTGACTCGTGGATCTTGAGCCCAGGACAGTCTTGTTCTGAGCTCTCAACCTACTGACCTCTTTAAATTTAATGATCATACAAATACAGTCAGCCCTGAGGTAGTAACAGAAACTCCTGTCAAATTGTATACATCACTAGGAATTTGCCTGATCCCTGCTGGTGAAAACGCCACCTAAATAAGATAGAAAACCCCCTCCAGGTTGGTGCTGGCAGGGTCCGTCCGTACTGTCACTGAGTTCCTCTCCTCCCTAAGTCTCCTCTCTTTTTTTCAGGAAGTGAGCTATCAAGGAAAAGTTTTGCTGAATTTTCTCTAATTTGAAAATAAAGGGCAGAAAAGCAAACTCTCTTGGTAATCACAGGAAGATTGAAGGGAAGGATGTTTAAAATAACAGGTTTGCTTTCCATGCCAGGAGGAGGCTGACAAGTTCCAGCATTCCCGGGGTCAGGTGATCGCAGCTGGGAATGGAATGCCCGTCACGCAGACCCTCATTCCAAAAGCCTGCCAATGCCCAATCTGTCAAAGGAATTTAGGAGATTACAGAGCTTGTGCTGGTTCTGGGAACAGAGTGGTTTGGTTTGGTTTGGTTCTAGTGATTCTTTATTCATTATTTTCCATGTGCCGGGCACCATGCAATGCATATTACATGTATCATCTCCTTAAATCCTCAGGTGAGAGCAAGGACTTGACTGCCAATGTGTTCATCATTTAGAACACCGATGTTTGCATAAATATTAGTAACTGAATATATAGTGGTCATGGTAGATTAGTGTATTTGACCTCTAGAGTTAGGTGCCAAGAGATTCTGAATTTCTTCCCCGCAATATGTATTCCTAAACATTTCTCTAGGAGCCCTTTGTTAACCCATGTATACATTTAAACAAACCGCTCTAAATGTTTCTCCTGTTTATTCACAATATCTGTGCTATGGAATGGGAAGGAGGTACAGAAAAGAAAAGGAATACAGGTGGTGAGTTCTTTTTGAAACTGTTTAATTAATTTAGCATTTAATTACTATAAAGAAAATCCTTTCTAAAATTGTTGTTCAAGCACTTGCATTTAAATTTGGGCTTTTGCTGCCACATAGCTGAGGACACTGTGCTTCCAACTCCATCTGAGGGGATGTGTGCTTTGTCAGTTCACGTGGTGTATGTACAAGCACGAAGCCGAGGGTGCAGTCAGATGTAGTGTTGCAGGCTCATACTGCTTCCCTCACCTGACTTCAGCAGCATAGAGACAACAGGGACTTCCAGCACAAAGCTATCTGTCTGTGGGATTATGCTCCTGTCACTCTTGCATTCACTAGCACACCCAAAGTTCAGGACATCCATTACAGTACTCACCAAGGTAGCGATCTTCAGTGAGGGTGGGGGGACAGGGAAGAGCATGCTAGAATCTTAGAGGAGGGGTCCTGGAGAATCAGAGAAACCCCCTCAGACTGGGTCTACCCTCCTCTGGGCAGAGTCACAAGGTTTCAAAAGAACAAAGATGACTTTCTAGTAAAATAGGAATGAAAGACTTAAGGACACAAAGATACCCACTTGGAAAGGGTGTGGGGTGGGATCAAAGGCTGCTGAGATGGAAAGGTAGATAAATTCATTACCTGTTCAGTAATGAACCAGCGACCAGAGGGCCCCTTTCACTTTTCTTAGAAGCCAGCAGAGGGCGCTGTTGCCACGCACATGTGATCCTTCACGTCCTGCTTGTCTGAACTTCAAGTTAGTCTTCCTAGAAAGGGATTTGATAAGGGAGGGTAGTTTAGAGTCAAAAGCACCAGACTCGGAGTAAGCAGATCAGGTTTTAATGCCATTGCTACCCTCTGGCAAGTCACTCTCTGTGACTCGATTTAGGGTCAATCAAATGAGGGGGAATGGACTAGTAAAAAATAATAGCCTCCATTTACTGAGTACTTACTGCATGCCAGATCAGGTGCTAGGTCCTTCCACCAGCAGGGGTTCAAATCCTGTCTCTGCAACACATTCAGTGTGATTTGGGTCAAGTTACTTAATCTCTTTAAACCTCAGTTTCCTTATCTACAGATTAGAAATAGTAAATCCTCATAGGATTGTTCCAAGGATTAAATTAATTACATATACGTAAAGCACTCAGCACAGCATCTGGCACATACGTGTCAATAAATGGTAACTATCGTCATTTGACAATTTCATTTAATCTTAACAACAATCCTGCAAGGTAGTTAGTACATTTTTTTTTCTATTATATAAATGAGGAAACTAAGGCTCAGAGAGGTTTGGAATTTACCTATGGTGATACAGCTCAAGGGCAGTATAACATAAATTTAAATGTACCTGTGATCTTTTGACTACATCCAGCTAAGTATTCTTTTTTTAAAAATTTTGAAATATACAATGCATTATTTATTATAGTCACTATTCTGTGCAATAGATCACTAAAGCTTATTCCTCCAGTCTCACTGAAACTTTGTACCCTTTGACCAGCATCGCCCCTTTCCCCATCCACCTCCCTCCTCCAGCCTCTGGTGACCACTATTCTACTCTCTATTTCTATGAGTTTGACTCTTTCAGATCCCCCATAGAAGAGAGACCATGCAGCATTTGTCTTTTTGTGTCTGGCTTATTTCACTTAGCATAATGTCCTTCAGGTTCATCTATTGTCACAAATGACAGAATTTCCTTTCCTTTTAAGGCTAAATAGTATTCCACTTAAGCATTTTCAAAGATATAACACACTGTGTGTTAAGCGTTCCATCTTTTGGACTATAATCTAGCAATGGAAATAACCCAGTTGGAAGGGGAAACACTGGCATTCTCAAAATGTACGAAGCTGGCAGCTTCCCCTAGGACCAGAACAGGCCGTAAGGAGGAGGGGAGTCAGCTTTGAAACCTGCAGTTTGGGATGAGCTGCTGAAAACCAAGCTCTTAGCAGCTTTTCCTTGTTTTGGCCTGCTTTCTTTTGCCCTTCAAAAGTATGTGTTGAAAAGCTAACTCTCTAAGAGGATATAATAAGCCATTTTTACCTACAGGTCTTTAAAGGAGCAATGCTAAGTCAAGGGCTATTGAATAAAGTCTTGCAAAATTCCATTCAGGAAGTTTCTGCTCCACCAATGCATTTGTGACTTTTGCTCTCTATTCGATGAGATAGACGGACCCTCCCATGTGGGCTGGGGCCATCCCACTGCTGCGCTGAGTCACACCTCACTTCTTACCTTGGGAATAATGACATCTGCCTCCACATTCCTATCTCTGTGCTCAGCACCCAACACATAGTTTTCAGCTCTCCCAACAGCCCTGTAATGTTTGTACTGTCATCCCTGGTTGGCAGTTTTCTTCTTACCTAAGACAGTTCCTGGGGTATCACTTAATCTATGGCTGCAGTTATCACCTGTGTGCTGATGACTCCCAATTCAACATTTCCAGCCAGCCCTCTACTGTGACCTCCAGAATCACACAGCCAAATCTGTTTTGGACATGTTAACGTGACTATCTCATGTGCATCCTTTTCCATGTACTTTTGCAGTATAGCAAACTTCCCCAAAACTTAGAGGCATACAACAACCATTTTATCATGCCCACGGATTCTATGGGTCAGGATTTTAAAGAGGACAAAACAGAAATGGCTGGTCTGTAATGCACATGCCTGGGACCTTAGCTGGGAAAATCCAAGGTTCAAATTTGTCAGTTTGGGCCTGAAATCATCTGCATGTACCTTGACTCACATGTTGGGTGCTTGATGCTCTGTTGGCTGGGACCTTGGCTGGACTGTTGGCTGGAAGACCTACACAGGATCTCTCCACGTGAGGTCTCCACACAGGCCAGATTGGACTTCCTCACAATATGGCAGCTGGGTTCTGAGAGGGAGCAACCCGAGAGAGAAAGGTAGAAGTGTATAGATTTTCATTATCTAGCCTTGGAGGTCACACAATATCAATTCCACCATGCTATATTGGTTAAGACAGTCACAAAGGCCACCCAAGTTCAAGGGAAAGGAACTTAGACCCTCATCTCTCGGTGGTGGACATGTCGAAGTCACATTGTAAGAAGAGCATGTGGCACACGAGGTAAGGGTTGAACCACCTCTGGAAAATACAAGTTACCACACATCTGAAACTCAGCATTATCTTTCCTACCTCCCAAATCTGTCTTCTCCTTCCTCTTTACCTAGTGAGTAATGCCATTGTTGTATAGGCATTATTACTTTTTACTATGAGGGGTAATGCTATTAGCCCTCAGTTGTTTGAGCCAGAAACTTGAGAGTCAATATAGAATCTTACCATATCCCATCACACCAAACCCTCATCCAAGCCCACTTATTAATTAATTCTTTGAATTTTACCTTCTAAATATATCTGTCTCAGTCCATCTTGTGCTGCTAAACAGAATACCACAAACCAGGTAATTCTTAATGAACAGAAATTTCTCATAGTCCAGATGCTGGGAAGTCCAAGATCAAGGAGCTGATAACTTCTAAGGGCTTTCTTGATGCGTCATCCCATGGCAGAAGGTGGAAGGGCAGGAGAGGGTACGAAAGAAGGAGAGAGAGAGTAAGGGGCCAGCTCCTTTTTTTATAACAAACCCGCTCCCAAGATAACAAACCCATTCCTGCAATAGTAGCATTAATATATGCACTGCACCCTCATGGCCTAATTACCTCTCCTTAGGTCCCACCTCCAAACACTGTTGCATAGAGGATAAAGTTTCCAATGCATACTTTTGAGGGGGACACTTTCAACTCATAGCACCATCCATCCCCTCTTTTTATCCCTGTATCCTCAGTTCAGGCCATCAAATTGGGCCCTCCCTCTCTCCTTGCTTCTGGCCTCCCTCTTTCTGCCAACCCTCAGCTTCAAACCCATCCCACGGGCTACTGTCAGAGTCATTTTCTAAAACCTAACAGATCAAGCTACCCCTTCATGGAAATCCCTTCACTGGCTCCCCAAATTCCCTGCTTTGTTGCACTGAGCCATTTGCATCAGTTCCTTCTCCACTTGCTTTCTCACTGATCATGCCCACAGGGATGTACTCTCCAACCATATGGAGATATTGGTGGTTCCCCAAACTCACCGAGGGCTCAAACTGCTGCAGGGCCTCCTGCGTAGCGCTTCTTCTGCCCTGCTTTGTCTGTCCATCTCCTCCTGTTCTCCAACACTCAGCTGAGTAATTTTACCCTCAGGAAGTTTCTCAGTGTCTCTTCGCTTTTTGCTCACTTTTTCTACATGTTTGGCTAAACCATTAGCTTGCTATGATTTTAGCTAACTTCCAATTTTGACTACTGTGAATAAATTAGGGTACATAGAAGGTTAAAGCTGGAAGGAACCTCAACAGTTGTGTAATATGACTCTCTCAACCCCACTCCCCTAAAGTGAGCATCTCACAAGCCCATGTCCTCGGTACCTCAGTGCAGTGTGCAGTAGCTGTGCTGTATGTTACTTCATTGAATAAATGCCCAAAATTTTATAGCCAAATTTAGATGTGATGGTTTTAGAAACCACAACATGACTGTCAACTTGGTTTGAGCAGAGAATCAGAAGTAGACAGGTTTAAGAACATTCTCTTTGGGCCCCTAGGAAGACATATGCCTCTCTACCAGGGATACAGGAGAGAGGCAGACTTCTTTCATTTTTAAAAGATCCACAGTTTTCTTTTACTGATTTCTCCAATAAAGACATGATTCATGAATAACTCAGGTATTTTCTGTCTCTACCTAATTTTTTCTTCAACTTTGTCTTACTTTATGCCTTCTTCTGAAAAAGACAAAAAATTTACAGCATTCGTGGTAAAAGGAAGTCGCTGCAAAAATCCAAATCAAATTAAATCTTGTTTTCTCTCTTCTCTTCTCAAGAGTATTTAATGCCTTCTTTTTATTTTTTTAAGTTTTTTCCCCTTACCAATTATTTCTTCTTAAAATGTTGCTGAAGGCAGTATTTTATATGGACCAAAAAAAACCACAACACATCTTCAAGGTAAATGTAGATGTTTTTATATTTTATGAACTAGCCATCCACATCCCCCCATCTAGCTCTTTAATCTAAAAGCTTTCTTGACAAAGGCAAAGTGTTGAAATAGTAAAGTGATCTTTTGCTCCCCAGAACGAAGAAGAGATGAAATGTTAAAAGTAGAAGAGGGAAGCTCCTAACAAGGAAGGAGCCTTTTCCTTCCCTCTTCTACCTTCGATAGAAAAGAAACAGCCAAGATCGTCCCTGTTGTGACCACCAGCATTGCCAGGTTTGCCCACTGTCACTACACTGATATGTAGGGTTCTAAAAAGGAGAATCCCAGGAAACTTTCCAGATCACTTTCTCCCATTAAATGAAGTGAGGAGTGACAACTTCTCCTATGGCAAGTTCCAACTATGCTTTAAATATAACGTGTAGAAAAATATTTAATTCTTGTATGAAGGGAAGGCCAAGTGTAATAGTGGCTTTTATAATACAAAAATAACACTTATTCTTTGTAGAAAATTTAGAAAATATTGTTTAAAAACACAGAATAAAAATTCCCCATAATCCACCACCCAGAGATAAATATTATTAATATCTTAGTACATATCCTGTCAGTTTCTCGGTGCGCGTGTGTGCGTGTGCGCGTGTGTGCGTGTGCGCGTGTGTATGTGTGTGTATAAGCCCAGACTCAAATGTATTAGCGAAATGAGATCATACTTTATATATTGTCTTGTGGCCTGAGTTTTAATCCATGTTTTGATAAATATTTGTATAGACATTATATTTAATGGAAGCCTTACGCCAATGTAAAAAGGTAGAGAATTTTACCAATTCTCATGTTGTTGGGTGGCAATGGATTTTTAATGACAGGATTTCTGGCATCAGTGGCTGGCCAAGAAGGAAGCTACTTTGGGTGGGAGTTGGGAGAAGACTGAGCAACCCTGGCCGTTTCCACCCGACGTGGGCTGCTTGACGGGGCGTTCAGCAACACCCTCTTGGCTCCCACATCTGATCCAGCTCCCTCCCGGTCCCTTCCGCAGGTCTCACTGTGCAGCGAACCCTAACTCCACCGCAGCAATTGCTTCCTTGAGAATCTATGAGCACGTTCTTTCTTTTGAATCCCAAGAGAGCTCATTTTCTGATTCGGCTTATGAGTAGTGTTGCCATATAGAACACAGGGCACACTGTTAAATATCAGTTTAAGATAAACAATGAATACTTTTTTAAGTATAAGTGTATCCAATCAATATTTGAAACATACTCATACTAAAGATTATTCATAGATCCATTTGAATTCAAATTGAACTAAGAATCCTGTATTTTTTAATTATGAAAACTTTTTTTTACTAATCCCTTCAAAAAAAAACATGGTTTTTTACAACTATATACAATGTACCTTCTACTACACTCCTACAGGAGAGAACTCCCATTTCGAATAGACAAAAATGGGAACCAAATTCTCTGCTTACAGTTTTATATTTTTGATGATGGGAGAATTTTCCACTGACTACTTTCTGGTTTCATGCATTCCAAACTTGGTTTCTTCTCCACGTCCCACACAGTTCAAGGGACAGACACTACAGGTGCACTGGTGTCATGGTCTACAGCCTCTGGCCCTGCCCACTTTGTGGCAGGATGTCTGGTGAGTTAACACAGGGTGGTAGGAGTGAGAATCTTGTACTTTTATCTGCTAAATTAACAACCTAACTCTGGCATCATCCTTGTACCTATGTAGCTTGTGTCATCAACTATATCATAATATCCTTGAGAATACAGGCCCCAAGTCATAATTCTTTGTTTCCCCAGAGGCTCTTCAGGGAGTTTCTAACTGAGGAATCCTTGAACAGTTCCAGCAGGCACATAAAACTTCCAGAAAATGAAGGCAATGTTTTGTTTCATGTAAGTAAAAATTCATATGTGTACAGTTATTTACAACTATCTCAACATAACTTGGTCTTCAGAAAACTCTATGAAGTAAGCCCCCTTTAAAAAATCATTGTTATTCCCATTTTACAGGCTAAAATTAGACGAGGGATGTGCCCAAGATCACACAAAAAGTAAGCCAAGTATTTATGTCATGCTCTTAGGCATTGAAATCCTGCAGTCCTTTCTCTCTACAGTAAGCACAGAATATACTATTCTCAATTGAAAGATGTCTTCTAGTTAGCTTTTGTGTGGAAACAACCCTGTTGTGAAAAGGAAATGACAGACAATAGTGCTCCTTTGGGTAGGAAGCCCCGTGGGCATTTCTAAACTGAATGGGAGAAAATGCTAGGTTCCTGATTGTCTCTTAAGTCTAGGCCACTGCAGCATTGCAGCATGGGACATTTGCAGGGAATAAAATAAAGATTAAATTTCTAACTTTAGGATTAAGTTTTGTTTTGTTTTGTTTTTAACTCTAGCCACATGCTGCGTGGGCTGTTCGCCAGACGTCCAGTTCCAAGCTAGCTCTGTCCTAACATCTTTGGGGTTTCTACCAGTAACTCTACATTTTTCAGATGTTGTGAAGAAGTCGGGGGAAGCAGCCCTGCTGACCCACCCCTGCTGGAGTTTCTGTCTCTGCACTCTGAGCCCTGGCCTGGCCTGAGCAGATTGTCTAACTCTGTTGTCAGTGTTATTATAGAAAAAAAGAATTTTCTCCTTCCTTATAAATACAAATTACCCTATTAAAAAGTCAATCCAATAGACCAAAGCATGAACTCATGAGAAATAATGTGGGCTGTGATTATTCATTTTACAAAAGGATTTTTTGTTCAAATCAATCCCTTTTGAAAAATCTTCCAAATGGTCATCGCTCTTGATATGGAACTCCTTAACAGAGCAATAGGGCCTGTACAATCAGATTTATATCCAGCTACTCCCATCCTCCAGTGCCCAGTACCCTGTATTCAAAATTCACTCAACGAATGGTTTTTTTCTCTGGAAATGCCACAAACTTTGTGCCTTTATTCATACTGATTTCTGTGTCTTAGATGTCCTTCTCTCCCTTTCTCTTGCTTCAGCTGGAAAAACCTACTCACCCTTTAAACCCAGCTTTGTATGTATGTGATAAAGAATTTAACCTTGCCCCAAAAGAAGGCCCAGCCTTTGCCTTCAGCTTCTGGAAAATAATCTCTGCGACCTTGGACTGTCATGCCTGGTAGGAGTATCTTTGTTTGCCTGGGGGCCTTGGGTAGTGCAAGATAGTCTAACATCGTAATATAGGGTGTAGCCTGGCTACAACAGATAGCATTTAGAGGGGGGATGGGGTGACAAGAAAGAACGACAATAAAAGGAAGAGTGGAGGCTTTGAGTCACATGGTATCGATTGACTTGGAAACTGAGATCAACCATATGGATCTTGGAAACTGAGATCAAGCAATTGATTAATCAATTATACTTACATGCTGGAGCCCCGAGACAAACTTGGCTCTCTAGTTGGCAATCCTCCATGCCACACGTCAATATTGCCACACATCCGTGCTGGGGAGTAAGGCTGTCCGTGACTCACCAGGGAGAGGACAGTGGAATCTCTGAATTCAGTACTTCCCTGGGCTCTACTCTAGGTACTGCTCCCCTTGACTGATTTTAATCCGGATCCTTCTCCTGTAATAAGCTGTAACCATGAGTATAACAGCTTTCAGTGAGTTCTGTGAGTCGTTCTAGAGAATTATCAAACCTAAGGGTGGTTTGGAGAACCCTCTGAGCTTGCAATTGGTGTCAGAAGGGAGGGGAGTCTTGTGTGGACTGTGCTCCCTCTAACTTCACGCTGACTAACTCCTGCAGTGTGGCCTCCTTTAAAGAGACCCTCCTGACTACTCCAGGCCCTTCTTCTGGGACCCTGTATTTTTCCTACCATATGATAACACTTAACACATTATATCAAGATTCGTGCTTGTATTAGTTTCCTATCACTGTTGTAACAAATTACCATAACTTAGTGGTTTAAAGCAATACACATTTATTGCTTTATAGTTCTGGAGGTCAGAATTCTGAAATCAAGGTGTCAGCAAGGCTGTGCTCCTTCTAGAAGCCGTAAAGGGGAATCTGTCCTTTGCTTTTTCCAGCTTCTAGAGGTCACCTGCATTCCTCAGCTTGTGGTCCCCTTCCCCGACTTTCAAATCCAGCAGGTTAGCATCTTCAAATCTCTCTCCTATTCTGACATTCCTGCCACCCTCTTATAAGGACCCTTGCAATTACATTGGTCCCACCCAGATAATTTAAGATAATCTTCCAGTCTCAAGATTCATAATATTCGCATCTGCCAAGTCCCTTTGCCATGTAAGTTAACGTATTCACAGTTTGGGGGAGTAAGAGGTGGACATTGTTGAGCAAGCCATTATTCTGCTTACCACAATGCTTGATTTGTTTTATCCCAAATGCATCTCGGAATTTATCTTAATGTCATAAACCCCTTATTTGCATTAAAGTAACTAGCAGGAATTAGAATTCTTTACTTAGGAATTATTGTTGAGATTCCTTAATCTATTGAGAATGGCAACTACAAGGTCATTGTGAAGATCAGCTGAGGGAATTCACATGCATCACTTAGAACAGTGCCTGATACATAGAAACTGCAAATAGTGTTAGCTTATTGTTATTATTATTGCTACTATTGTTATTATTACTATTATATATCTCATATATAATGATGGGTCAAAGTATGGTAAAGGTCGGAATGTCTATTTGACAGAGAAAAAAATATCAAATGTTTGTTTCAGATTTCAAGAGCATACAAGAAGCAGTAAGGGGGCGGCCCGTGGCTCACCTGGGAGAGCGTGGTGCTGACAACACCGAGTCAAGGGTGAAGATCCCCTTACTGGTCATGTTTAAAAAAAAAAAAAAAAAAGCAGTAAGGAACTCCAAGAAGGGAAGAATGATAATAAGTTGGAAGCATTTTACCCAGGTACGAATCTCACTTTTGAGTGTTTATCTATATCCAGTGTATATGGATTATTCAGAGCTGTTTGCAACCAGCACTGAAGGAAAGCGGAAGGTGGAGGATGGAGAATGCCTCTCCTGGTCCTCCGGTGGGTTTCCAGCCGGTGAAAGGAGATGCCGGCCTCTGCATGAGGAGGCAGCAGGTACAATCCCACGGAGCTTTTTCAGAAGCTCGCCCAGGCCCGCCTACTTACTGCCTACCTCACTGCCTGTTCAAAGTCTGGGGGCAAAGTGAATAAGATAATGATGTGAGAGTAAATACAACATGCTGGTAATTACTCCTAGGTTCTGCCCTTTCATAAAATCTAATAAAATTGAACTTTAAATGTCTGTCTTCATAATGCAGCTGTGATATGTTTGTTCTGGTATTACTTTTTCCTCTGTCTTGAATTTTAAAAAAGGTGCATTTCATTGGAAAACAGTACATTTTTTATTTTAAGTGGAATAGAAAAAAAATATTGATTTTTTTTTCCTAAGCCCTAATTGCAAACATGTCAAATAACATGTCACATTTAAGGGCTACCATGGGAGCCAAACAGTGTAATTGTATATGGACAGTGCTTTCTAATTTAGCTGGGATAGTATGATTTACTAGGATGGTTTTCTATTGGTTGCATTATTTAGATCTTTGATAATCTCCTTCTTTTCCCTGGCAATCTAAATCTGGAAATATCCACCACTTTTGCCTCAGGTGGTCATTTTTGTCAATCAGATGATCCAGATGCACCAGGAACTGAGCCTAAAAAAGAAGTCAGGAAAGGAAAGGCCCAGTAGGTTAAGACTGGACTGGTATTGTGGGCACAGGATAAATGGGCTGGTCAGAGCTTTTCAGGGTTTGTTGACATATGGTCTGTGGACATTTGTAATTGTCAGAAAATTCATGACCAAATTTATTTCTTCCTCACAAAATTCTTTCATTTCCTAATATTTCTTAATATATTAATACAGGTCAAGCACTAATTTGCCAAACTTGGATTGGATTGTGGCATTTTCAACCCAACTTGTTTTCAACAAGAATTGAGAGCAAGCTATTTTCAAGTCTCATCCACGTGGTACGTTGGATAACTTTTTAAATCTTTGAATTTAGTGTGCAAGTGTCATTGTATTTCTGGGTCTACTGCCCTGTTGGTTTATAAAATAAAAATACCCTTTGCCATAGTTGAGGTGTTCTTAAATGTAATAATACTCTTGCTGTGGTTTGGGAATCTTCACATGAGGCCATCCATACCCCTTTCATCAACTCCAGGCGTCAAGCTACACCCAAGCATCAGTGTGAAGTTCAATAGCAACTGTCTCAGGAAAAAGCAACAGTTCAGTCAAGGCAGCTGGCACTTCATGACAAACTCTGGAAAAATATCTCATAAATAATTGCATTATGATACATGGTGTAGCTATGAAGACCTTTTCTTTCTTAATTTGTAGTGGACTTTCTATCTGGAAATTGTCATGTTGTCAACAAAGGTCTTCTCATGAGTGATTCATAACCTAGAAACTAGCCTTTAAGATAGCTAGGATTGTTATTATCTGCAACAACCTGAAACAGTGCTTTTTTTTCTGAGAGAGAGAAAAACAGTCTAGGAAAGGAAACCCCTTTGAAAACTGGGAAGTGTGGCTCTGGACGTCATGTAGCTATCGCACTCCACTGAAGCACACTCTTCAAAAGATACAGGGAGAGTCTAATTCTATACCACTCGTGCATCTATCAATAGCCTCAGTATTTCATGTGGTGGTAGACAACTCTTGAAAAGGAAGAAAAATAGAATAGCTGGAGCTAGAATTAATTGAAAAGTGAGTTAAAGCATCAGAAACACTTGTACATATTTTTCTTAAAATTTTTTAACTTAAGAAGTATAATTGTCATTGCATTCATTTGTCAATATTTTCTTTTAATGTCATTCATTTTCACTGATTGTGTATGTACTAATTGCAATTCTTTGTTGACTTTATTTCATGTAGAACTTTATCTGTTGCTCATGTACCATCCAAGCCAGTGTTCCTGATCACCAGGTGGCTTCCTTTTAAATGGTGATTTAGGGATGCAAGATCCTTCTGTACTCCGGTTCCACCATCTTTAACATGTGGCTTCCAAAGTCACCATGGAAAGGGAAAGAGCACAAACAAACCCCAGTGAGACCGGAAGAGGCACACACCACACATCGCTTCTTCTCACATTCCATTGGCTAGATCTTAATCAGATAGTCACCTCTAACTACAAGAGCAGCTGGGAAATAAACATTAGCTGTTATCTCCTGGAAGATGACAAAATGGGCCTACTGCTACATATTGATTGTAGATAATCCTTATTGGTAAATCTTACATTTGTGATTATTTTTTAAGAGAAATTTCCAGAAATGGAGAATAATTTTATCATTTTACAAGTATTTTGAACATATGCTGGACTTCTAACTTCTTATCACAGCCCTAAGAGATAGATTGAATATATTAGTATTCTTATCAGGAGTTCTGCTTTACTTGAAGTTGTTTGAAAAAATAGTGAATCAGCAGACTCCACGCCCTCTGATGATTTCTCTAATAATACGCCATTGATAAGACTAGTTTAGGTAAATGTGTGTGTGTGTGTGTGTGTGTGTGTGTGTATACATACATATGTATGTATATACCCAAGCATAGTTAAATATAATGTGTGAAATATGTTTCAGTTATTTTTAGAGGCATATTCACATTTCTATACCACAAAAGGACAATTTACAAAATTTTTTATGTCAAAGAATCATTTCCTTAAACATAAATTTCTTTTGAAAGCCATCAAAATTTTTAATCTGCCTAGGATAACTTAAAAATTCAAATAATATACTTCTGAATTTTGTGGCTTCTTATTTATACAGACCAAAATTCACACCAAAATTATTTTCTGTTCACTACTTATTGTCTACCATTCATAATCAACAAAAAATAAGCAGCAAATTAGGGAAATTCAAACAAAAGTGAATATATTCTCTGGAATCCAAAGTGCAAGTTGGCTGGCTGGCTAGCTCAGATGGCTAGAATGCCACCTTGCAACACCAAGGTCAAGGATGCAGATTCCCGTACTGGCCAGCCACCAAAATAAGTAAAAAATAATAAAATAAGATAAAATATAAGTTGATGTTAGTAGTCCCCAATACACATTAGCTTGCATGTATCTTCTCTCATGGAACCCATTTCCATGTGCCTTCTCAACTGTTCATAAATTCAATTACTGTGCTTCTCTTTGACAATTCTTTTTAGCTTTGAATGACTGTATGTTTACTTATATTACTTACAAAAGGGATATTTTTCACACAGTTTGCTGCATACTTTGCTTATGTATACTCAGTACTAAATATGACATTAACTCCCTTTCTGTATTTCCTCTCTAAAGAGATGGTTAACACTTAACAATAATCCTGTCTTGAAATAGAAAATATGGCTCAGAGACTTGAACCAAATGAAATATCAATGCAGTTTGGAGAATATTTTGATGTTTTAGTTTTGTTACAGTTCAGTTGTTCTACAAAATATGTAGGTTTGGATTTAGTTCAGACCAGTTCACTGGGTTTTTTGTTTTTAATGGATTTGATTTATAGTTCTGTAAAAAGTTTAATATTGGGTTTAGGTCAGAGAGGACACATTCAGCAAAATAGTTGTTTGTTTTCAATTTTGGTTCATGGGTCATTACAAGGCCTTGGTGTTGTAGTTATTTCCAGAGCCACAGCATGAAGTTTGCACCTCACTGTGGAGTCTTCCTCCGAGAGGACAATGGATGCCATTCACTCCCAGAAGAATTGTGACCACTCTTGGTAGTCCTGACACTATTACATATACCCTATCTGAGGAATGAAGGTAACAAAAAGTTGAATATTTGGGGATTATTTGAGTTTTAAACTATAACAGAATTTTCTTTTCACTTTTCTACATGTGTTTCAGAAATTTCCTATAATCTCAAATTTTAAAACTTTATAGCCTGATTTCTTTTGACTCAGCTGAAAGGCTAGTGCTCTAATCAGTTCCATCTTTTTGCTTTTATTTTAATGGCTAAATATGGTTTAAAAAAATTATCAAGTTATTGAGTAGAGAGGTAGTTGTCATAATATTCTTCCAGCCTAGGAATGTTTTATACGAAACTATGCTTTAAAATATTGGTGGTATTGTCACTGAGTATAATATTTAAGGTGATGAAAGAGGGGAAAATCTTCTCACTAGAAAAACTCTTTAAAGGCTGGATAAATAGTAAGGAGTGTGTTTAATACAACTAATTTATAGATAAATGTGGTGCCAAGCTAGAACACATTAACAAGGTAAGGCTTTGGGGTCTCTAGGTAAGATAATATATTGCTTTCATTAAAAAGCAATCTGCATGGACGATATCCACCACCACTGGAAACTCTGCAGCTGTCACCTTTATCAGTGGAACAAGAGCAAGCCACTACATTTTAATCACTGGAGTTTGTCAGGAACGAAAAACAGCCAGCTTCCCACAAATCAACAGACATGTATCCTGATAAGGAAAGTGCATTGGGAAAGGACAGCTACATACCACATGACACCACCTATTCTAGGGTGATCAAAGCTCTGTAATTGTTGAAGATAAATCTACTGAATTGGGCTTTAAGATGAAACAGTTGTCTTTGAACAAAGCAGACACATACTTACATGAATTACCCACAACTAAGAACATGTTTTGATCTGCATCTATTTTGCAATGTGGGAAGGAATGGACAATAGAAAGGCAAAGTATGAGGCATTTTCACAGCACCCTTGATCCTATAACTTGTTCCTGGCTATATTATGCTTTGATCAAATTGAGAAGCCATCAAGAAAAAATTGGAATAAGAGTCAGTCAAGACAAATCATCTGAGTGGAAACAAAAACCTTGCACCAATGCGACAGGAGTGGGGAGTTATTTCTGGACATGTTCACACTCTAGTACTTGCCCTTAGGGGAATGAGAGAGACGAGCCCAGGCCTAATCCTGCCATTCCAGCCCTGTTCCAGGTCACCTGAACATAAGATCCTCACAACAGAGCTCCTTGTCTGAGGAAATAAGAGTCTTTGTACTTTCAACATAAGAACTTAATTTTTTTTTTTAAAAAAAGGTTATAAACAAGTAAAAACAAACCAAACACTGGATATGTATAAACACTACAATTTTTTTTTAAGGACTGATGCATCATAATGAAAAATCTGAATATGAGATAGAAATGTAGAGTTGGCCAAACAGGGGTTAGGATTTACAGATAACAATGACTCAGAATCAACAACAGCTTAAAGATCACTAAAGTGTAGGAAGGTGAAACATACATGGATAAAACACATGGTGGCAAAAAAGGGGACCATTCACTCACAAGGGGAGAAAACAGGAAACTGAACTCTAGCTTTGGAAGTCATCAAGGGTCACAACCTAGGAGACAGCAATCTATTTTCAAAACCCATATAGGACTATGGTCTCTGGCTTAAACTGCACCTGTTGAATGCTAGCTACTCAAATATCATTACAGCAATCTATCAATAAGACAAAACTAAGTTAATTGCTTATCAAGTTAAGAGAGAATATCAACTCCACAGACTTTCTTAAAATTTTTTTTTAATTGAGATGAAATTCCAAAGTGTACGATTCAATACACTTTAAGGTTGACCATTCTAACAAGTATAATTCAGTAGTATTTAGTATTCAGAGTGTTGTGCAACCATCACCTCTACCTAGCTCCAAAGTGTTTTCATTATCCCCAAAGGGAATGCCATAACTATTAAGCACTCACTCCCCATTTCACCAACATCATTACCCCAAACCCCTGGCAACACTAATCTTCTTTCTGCATCTATGAATTCACCTATTCTGGATAGTTCATGTAAATGGAACCATAGAATATGTGACCTTTTATATCTGGGTTCTTTCATCTAACATAATGTTTTTGAGGTTCATCCATGTTGCAGCATGTAGAAGTACTTCATTCCTTTTTTATGGCTAAATAGTATATCATTGTGTGTATATACGACATTTTGTCTATTCATTCTTCCATTGATGGATAGCTGGGTTTTGGGGTTCATTTGGTGTTGGTTTTTTCCATCTTTTGGCTATTGTGAATATCACAGACATGAGGGAAGGGCAAGGTCTGATTTATGGGAATTTTGAAGTCTGGATTTAAGGTTAGTATTTTAAAGTAGAGTCTTGAGTAGGACTGGGTAAGGATCATGATATAATAGTTTAGGATGGGTAGAAATGGCAAGCATTTTGAGGCAAAAGCTTGAAAAGTCTCAGATGTGAGCTGTCCATTGATGGTTTCCATTGAAAAGTCGAGGCACACAGCCCAGCAGCTGCCGAGGTGAGCTGAGACCAGACCCCTGTGGCACCAGGGCCCAGGCTAAGGCCCAGAGGGAAGCACACACAGCTCAGCAGCCATGGAGGTGAACCAAGACCCTTGTGGCACTGGGGTCGAGTCTAAGGCCCTGGGGGGAAGGGAAGAGCACACAGCCCAGCAAGCACCAAGGTGAGCTGAAACCTGCACAGCCTCAGGGGCTCATTCTACAGCCACAGAAAGCTAGAATAGGAGCCAAGGTGGTTTAATATAGATACCACCATACCTTCTGTCACCACAAGGACAGTTCACCACCACAGTAGCAGCCAGGGCCACTTTACAGGCAACCTGCCACTCACTTGACTACATTGATATAAGAAGAGTCACCAGTAGAGATGGCAAATAGAGGAGGAAGTCTTTATCCTCATAGCCAACCCCACAGTAATAGAAGAAGCAAGTCCTCTACTAGATGACCAAACATCAACGAAAAAATACTAGAACTACAAACAAACAAGAAGATATGACAACACCAAAGGAATACAGTAATGCTCAAATCTTCCCATAGAACAGGGAATCCTTGAAATGCCTGAAAAAGAATTCTGAGCAATGATCTTAAGAAAGATTGAAGAAATAAAAGAAGACTCAATTACAGAACACAAGGAAACAAGAAAAAATATCCAGAATATGAAGGAGGAAATTTACAAAGAGATTAATACCTTTAAAAAGAATGCAGCAGAACTCTTAGAAATGAAAGATTCACTCATTAAAATAAAAAACACAACAGAGAGCTTAAGCAGCAGGCTACAGCAAGCAGAAGAAAGATCTCAAAGATGGTCTTTCCTAAATACCCCAGGCAGACAGAACAAAAGGAAAAATAAAAATAAAAATAATGAGGAAAATCTAAGAGAGATAGCAAACAACCTCAAGCACTCTAACATCTGAATTGTGGGTATTCTAGAAGGCAAGGAGAAAGAAAAAGGTATTGAAAACCTGTTCAAGGAAATAATAACAGAAAACTTCCCAGGGGTAGGGAGAGATACAGACGTTCAGATCCATGAAGCTCAAAGATCCCCAAACAGATTCAATCCAGAAAGATCCTCTCCAAGACACATTATAGTCAAATTTTCAAAGCTCAAAGACAAAGAGAGAATTCTTAAAGCAGCAAGAGAAAAGCATCAAGTCACCTATAAGGAAATCCCTATCAGATGAACAGCAGACTTCTCAACTGAAACCATACAGGCCAGAAGAAAGGGGAATGATATATTCAAAACAGTAAAAGGAAAAAATTGCCAGCCAAGAATTCTTTACCCAGCAAGGCTCTCCTTCAGAAATAAGAGAGAAATAGTATATTTACCAGACAAACAAAAATTGTGGGAGTTCACCACCACTTGATCAGCCCTGCAAGAAATTCTCAAGGGAGTCCTGCATCTCGAATCTACCATGGATACACAAGAAAGAGCAAAACCTGCTGTTAAAACAAAAATGCCAGTGAGAAAGAGCAAGAAGCTAAATCATGCCACCTCAAATATCCAACTAACATTGAAGAAGAGAAATAAAAGGGGAAGTAAGAATCAAAAGATATTTAAAACATCTAAACAAAAAGCAAGTAAATGACAGGATTTAAACAATATCTGTCAGTAACTACCCTAAATGTGAATGGATTAAACTCCCCATTCAAAAGGCACAGATTGACTGACTGGATTAAAAAGCTAGACCTAAGTATATACTGTCTTCAAGAGACCCATCTCACATATAGAGACACAGACTAAACATGAAGGGATGGAAAAAGATATACCATGCAAAAGGAAACCAAAAACAAGCAGGAGTAGCTATTCTTATCTCAGTTAAAACAGACTTTAAACCAAAAAAACATAAAAAGAGACAAAGAGGGCACTACATAATGATAAGAGGATCCAGCTAGAAGACATAACAATCATAAATATATATGCACCCAATACTGGAGCACCCAGATATATAAAGCAAACACTCTTAGACCTAAATAAAGAAATAGGCCCTAATATGTAAATAGTGGGTGACCTGAACACCCATCTCTCTGTGTGGGACAGATCTTCCAGGCAACAAATCAACAAAGAGACACAGGATTTAAACTACACGTTAGACCAACTGGACCTGGCAGATATATACAGAACATTTCACCCAACAACTAAAGAATATACTTTCTTCTCCTTAGCTCATGGAACATTCTCCAGGATAGACCACATATTAGGTCACACATCTAGCCTCAGCAAATTTTTAAAAATTGAAATCATTCCAAGTATCTTTTCAGACCACAATGGACTAATATTGGAAATTAGTAATAAGCAAAACTCTGGAAACTATACAAATACATGGAAACTAAACAATAGGCTCCTGAATGACCTATGAGTCCAAGAAGAAATTAAATAGAAAATCAAAAAATTTCTAGAAACTAACTTGTGAAAATAAAAATACATCATACTAAAACCTGTGGGATACTGCAAAAGTAGTACTAAGAGGCAGATTTATTGCAATAAATGCTTATATCAAAAGAATGGAAAGACTTCAAATAAACGACCTAAAACTATGCCTCAAAGAACTTGAAAAACAACAGTCCAAACCTGAAGGTAGTAGACAGAAAGACAGAAAGAAATAAAGAGCAGAGCAGAACTAAATGAAATAGAGACCCAAAAAACAATAGAAAAGATCAACAAAACAAAATGCTGGTTTTTCAAGAAGATAAATAAAATAGACAAATGATCAGCTAGGTTAACAAAAAAAAGAAGAGAGAAGACCCAAATAACAAAAATCAGAAATGAAAAGGGAGACATTACAACCAATACCACAGAAATACAAAGAATCATTAGAGACTATTATAAACAACTGTATGACAACAAGTATGAAAATCTGGAAGATATGGATAAGTTTCTAGACACATACAAACTACCAAGACTGAACCAAGAAGAGATAGAAAATCTGAACAGACCAATAACAAGCAAGGAGATTGAAGCAATAATTAGCAATCTTCCAACAAAGAAAAGTCCAGGTCCGGATGGCTTTACAGCTGAATTCTATCGAACTTTTACAGAGGAGTTAATACCAATTCTCCTCAAACTATTCCAAACAATTGAAACAGAAGCTACTCTTCCAAACTCATTCTATGAGGCCAACATAACTCTGATACCAAAACCAGATAAAGACACAACAAAAAAAGAAAATTACAGGCCAATATCCTTGATGAACCTAGATGCAAAAATCCTCAACAAAATATTAGCAATCAAATTACAGCAACATATTTAAAAAATTATACACCATGATCAAGTGGGATTCATCTCAGGGATGCAAGGATTGTTCAACATATGAAAATCAATAGGGCCGAGCCCTTGGCACACTCGGGGGTGACACTCCCACCGCGGGTTCGGATCCTATATAGGAATGGCCGGTGCACTCACTGGCTGAGTACCGGTCACGAAAAAGAAAAAAAAAAAATATGAAAATCAATAAATGTGATACATCACATCAACAAACTCCAGGAGAAAGACCATAGGATTATATCAATAGATGCTGAAAAAGCATTTGACAAAATTCAACTTCCCCTCATGATAAAGACTCTCAATAAATTAGGTGTAGAAGGAAAATATCTCAACACAATAAAGGCCATTTATGACAAGCCCACTGCCAGTATCATTCTGAATGGGGAAAAACTGAGGTCCTTTCCCTTAAGAACAAGAACAATACAAGGATGCCCACCCTCACCACTTCTATTTAACATAGTACTGGAGGTACTAGCCAGAGCAGTCAGGCAAGAGAAAGAAATAAAGGGAATCCAGATTGGAAAAGATGAAGTCAAACTTTCCCTATTTGCAGATGACATGATACTACATATAGAAAAACCTAAAGACTCTATCAAAAAACTCCTAGAGCTGGTTAATAACTTCAGTAACATTGCAGGATACAAAACAAATGCCCCCAAATCAGTTGCATTTATATACTCAAATAATGAACTAACAGAAAGAGAAATAAAGAAAGTAAGCCCATTTACAACTGTCATGATAAAAATAAAATACCTAGGGATCAACTTAACCAAGGAGGTGAAAGACCTCTACAATGAGAACAACAAACCACTTCTGAAAGAAATTAAAGAAGACATAAAAAGATGGAAAGATATTCCATGTTCTTGGATTGGAAGAATTAACATTGTGAAAATATCTACACTACCCAAAGCAATCTACAGATTCAATGCAATCCCCATCAAAATACCAATGACATTCTTAACAGAAATGGAAAAAAACAATCTTACCCTTCATATGGAACAACAAAAGATCCCAAATAGCCAAAGCAATCCTGAGCAAAAATAAATAAATAAATAATAAAGCAGGAGGCACAACACCACCTGATTTCAAATTATACTACAAAGCTATTGTAACCAAAACAGCATGGTACTGGTATAAAAATAGACATTTAAGCCAGTGGAGTAGAACTGAGATCCCAGAAATCACCCCTCAGGCCTACAGCCATCTGATATTGGACAAAGGCAACAAAAATCTACTTGGGAAAAAGACTGCCTCTTCAACAAGGGGTGCTGGGAAAACTGGATCTCCATATGCAGAAGAATGAAACTAGATATGCACCTCTCACCATACACTAAAATCAACTCAAAATGCATTAAAGACTTAAGTCTAAGACCTGACACTGTAACATTACTAAGGGAAAATATAGGTGAAACACTTCAGCAACTAGGTCTGGGGACAAACTTTATGAACATGAGCCCAAAAGCACAAGCAGTAAAAGAAAAAATACAACAAATAGGACTAAATCAAACTAAGAAGCTTCTGCACAGCAAAGAAAACAATCAACAGAGTGAAATGACAACCTACGGGGTGGGAGAAAATTTTTGCTAACTACGCACCTGACAAGGAATTAATATCCATAATATACAAGGAACTCAAGTTATTATACAGTAAAAAAAATAAAATAAAATAACCCAATTAAAAAATGGGCAAAGATTCACTGGGGAAGGGACTGCCTCTTCAGCAAATGGTGCTGGGATAACTGGATATCCATATGCAGGAGAATGAAACTAGATCCATACCTCTCACCGTATACTAAAATCAACTCAAAATCGATTAAGGATTTAAATATACACCCTGAAACAATAAAACTTCTTAAAGAAAACATAGGAGAAACACTTCAGGAAATAGGACTGGGCACAGACTTCATGAATACGACACCAAAAGCACGGGCAACCAAAGGAAAAATAAACAAATGGGATTATATCAAACTAAAAAGCTTCTGCACAGCAAAAGAAACAATTAACAGAGTTAAAAGACAACCAACAGAGTGGGAGAAAATATTTGCAAAATATACATCTGACAAAGGATTAATATCCAGAATATATAAGGAACTCAAACAACTTTACAAGAAGAAAACAAGCAACCCAATTAAAAAATGGGCAAAAGAGCTAAGTAGGCATTTCTCTAAGGAAGATATCCAAATGGCCAACAGACATATGAAAAAATGCTCAACATCACTCAGCATCTGGGAAATGCAAATCAAAACCACACTGAGATACCATCTAACCCCAGTTAGGATGGCTAAAATCCAAAAGACTCTGAATGATAAATGCTGGCGAGGCTGCGGAGAAAAAGGAACTCTCATACATTGTTGGTGGGACTGCAAAATGGTGCAGCCTCTATGGAAAAGGGTATGGAGGTTCCTCAAACAATTGCAGATAGATCTACCATACGACCCAGCTATCCCACTGTTGGGAATATACCCAGAGGAATGGAAATCATCAAGTCGAAGGTATACCTGTTCCCCAGTGTTTATCGCAGCCCTCTTTACAATAGCCAAGAGTTGGAACCAGCCCAAATGCCCATCATCAGATGAGTGGATACAGAAAATGTGGTACATCTACACAATGGAATACTACTCAGCTATAAAAACGAATGAAATACTGCCATTTGCAACAACATGGATGGACCTTGAGAGAATTATATTAAGTGAAACAAGTCAGGCACAGAAAGAGAAATACCACATGTTCTCACTTATTGGTGGGAGCTAAAAATTAATATATCAATTCACACACACACACACACACACACACACACACACACACACAAAACCGGGGGGGCGGGGAAGAAGATATAACAATCACAATTATTTGAAGTTGATACGACAAGCAAACAGAAAGGACATTGTTGGGGGGGAGGGGGGGAGGGAGAAGGGAGGGAGGTCTTGGTGATGGGGAGCAATAATCAGCTACAATGTATATCAACAAAATAAAATTTAAAAAAATAAATAAAAAATAAAAAAATAATAAAATAAAAGTGAAAACCTAGATCGACCTAACTATCTAATGATCTGGGACTAATAAATAAATTATAGAGTCTACATTTAAAAAAAAAAAAATGGGCAAAGGAGCTGAATAGACATTTTTCAAAGGAAGACATACAAATGGCCAACAGATACATGAAAAAATGTTCAATATCACTAGTCATCAGGGAAATGTAAATTAAAACTACACTGAGATACTACCTCACCCCAGTTAGATGGGCTATAATCAAAAAGACGGTAAATAACAAATGCTGGCATGGGTGTGGAGAGAAGGGAATGCTACTGCACTGTTGGTGGGAATGTTAGTACAACCACTATGGAAACAGTGTGGAGTTTTCTCA
Source organism: Cynocephalus volans (assembly GCF_027409185.1). Classification (NCBI taxonomy): domain Eukaryota; kingdom Metazoa; phylum Chordata; class Mammalia; order Dermoptera; family Cynocephalidae; genus Cynocephalus; species Cynocephalus volans. The sequence goes on from NC_084461.1 coordinate 107,733,726, forward strand.
AACAACTACAGTTAGATCTTCCATATGATCCAGCAATCCCACCTCTGGGTATATATCCAGAGGAATGGAAATCATGTCAAAGGGATACCTGCACTTCCATGTTCATCGCAGCTCTGTTTACAATAGCCAAGATATGGAACCAACCTAAATGTCCATCGATGAATGACTGGATAAGGAAACTGAGGTACATATACACCATGGAATTCTACTCTGCCATAAAAAAGAATGAAATTCTCCCATTTGCAACAACATGGATGAACCTGGAGAAACATGTTAAGTGAAATAAGCAAAGCACAGAGGGATAAATACCACATGTGCTCACTCATATGTGGGAGCTAAGAGAGAAAGAAGGAAGGAAAGAAACACCACAGTAGTGCATTGGACTTGCAGAGGGAGAGAACATTCCTTGGGTTACAGAATGAAGTGAGGGGGAAAGGGGGAGGGGGAGGGAGGTTGGGGATAATTGGGTGGGGGACATGGGGTACAAATGCAATTTGTGGTAATGGGCATCCTGCCAGTATGAATCTGGCCCTCACATCTTGGGCATGAGGGGTGACAAGCAGCTTTGTGTCATGAATATTCATAACCAATTAAAAAAAAAAGTCAATGGTTCTTTTGGGAAATTCCTCTAACAATCAAATTATTGACCCAGACAAGAGACTCTTGAAATGGTAAAGCTATGTTATTGAAGACAGTGGAATAGTAATGTCATGTTAGCATAGATAGTCAGATGTAAGGGGGAAGATGGCTTTGGTACCATACCACAAAAGATAGCAGTTCTTAAAAAGGACACATTTTCTGGCAATATTGGGGGCAGAACTGCTCGTGAATCATTCCAATCAAAAAATTCCACAAAATGAGTTAACGAAGATCTATTAAATGGGAAGATTCTTTGGGGCAAGGTCTATATCCGTCAGCCGGTGTGTCACAGCAGTACAGCATATGACCTAGCACGCAATAGTAGCTTCCTAAAATATCTAAGAGTAGTAATTATATGATATTCTCACAGTAGAGACCAAACAAACATTCATCTCAAGGTACTGTATATTTTGCCAAGAAAAACTAACACTACTTTAAGTATCTTAATGTAGTTGTTTCATATCATCTATGCTCATGGGAAGATATTCTTTTATTTAACAAATAATGATCCTTTGCAGTTTGGCCATTAGCCAGTCTCTAAAAAGATATAGGAGAAATCAGAATGCCTTTGCAAGGTGGGAGCTATAAAGACTAAAATAAACTTGGCATCCAGGCTAAAAGCATCCAATAGCCGATGTTGCCTGATAACACAGGGCATATTTATAATGAGAGTTTCCTGTAATTAAAGAAAAACTAGCTGTAAAGGAGTAGAAAGAACAAATATTTCATTCCTGCTGCTGCCTTTGGATCGATCAGAAAGAGTATTGAAAAAAATAAAGACTTGGCTATTTATTTCCAAATAGAGCTAATCAAAGCAAACATTGTACTGCACAAGGGAAAAAATATTTTGGCTCATAGAATATAATTGTGAAATCCCTGATACCTTTCCTAAGCTAGAAAGAGTGCCCTCGCTTACCTGCTACTAAATACTGAAGTGGAATTGCCCCCAACTCACTTCTCTTTAAAAACCATTGCTTGTTTTGGAAACAAAAATAATTACCTTTGCTGAAAATAATGAATATTACTTCGAAGAGGCTTTTTGTTTGTTTTTGCTTATAATTGACACATAATAACTGTACATATTTATGGGGTGATGGTGATGTTTCAATACGTGTATACACTGTAGAATGATCAAATCCGGGTAGTTAGCATGTCCATCACCTCAAACCTTTATCATTTCTTTGTGGTGATAACATTCAGGATCCTCTTTTCTAGCTATCTTGAAATATACAATACATTACTTAGCTAGAGTCACCCAACTATGTAGTAGAACACCAGAAATTATTCTTCTTCTCTAACTGTAACTTTGTACCCACTGACTGACCTCTCCTCGTCCCCTTCTCCCCCAACCTCCCGAGTCTCTGGTAACCACTATTCTAGTCTGTACTTCTATGAGATCGACTGTTTTAGATTCCATATATGAGGGAGATTCATCTTTCTGTACTTGGTTTATTTCCCTTAATGTCCTCCAGGTTCATCCATGTTGCCGCAAATAACAAGATTTCATCCTTTTTATAAGTGAATAGTATTCTACTGTGTGTATACACTACATTTTCTTTATTCATACCTTGATAGACATTTATGTTGATTCCACCTCTTGGCTATTGTGAATAATGCTGCAATAAACATGGGGGTGCAGACATCTCTTCAACATACTGATTTCCTTTCCTTTGGATATATCTCCAGTGGTGGGACTGCTGAAACAAATAGTACTTCTATTTTTAATTTTTTGAGGAGCCTCCATACTGTTTTCCATAATAGCTGTACCATTCTCAGATAGCTTTTATTTTTTTTAGTGGGTATTGAAATATAAAGGCCATTCACATTTTTGCCTTTCATAGATTTCCCCCACTACTCCTTTTTTTTTTAATTGTGGTAAAATACACATAACATAAAATTTAACATTTTAACCATTTTTAGGTGTACAGGTCTGTACCATTAAGTACATTCACATTGTTGTGCCATGTTGGGCTCTTTTACCTGCCTGTAATGCTGCCGACTGGGTCAATTGTCGAGCTAGGGCTGGGTCTGGAGCTCACAGACCCCTCAAGCCTATTCCAGACTGGGTCACAAACCCTTCACGTGCCAGGCTGGGTCACCAGACCCCTCACATGCCAGGCTGGGTCACCAGACCCCTCACACACAGGTCTATAAGCTAGGTAACTGGCAAAAAGGTCCTTGGAGCCATAGGTTTAAGAGCATAGCCACACGGGTGGATGCCCAAGGCAGACGCCAGCCAAGTTGGCGGCACTGTGCATGAGCACCAACTCCACCCCCCCCCACACACACACACAACCTGCTTACGAAGAATGTGCTGCACCACCCCCAACCTGCCCCGGGGCGAGGGAGCCTGACCAAACTATTCTATTTTCCCAATATGCCACCATCGACATCATCCATCTCCAGAACTTCTTCACCTTCCCCAACTGAAACTCTGTACCCATTAAGCAGTCTCTTCCTATTTCCTCCTCCAGCAGCCCCTAGAAACCACCATTCCACTTTCTGTCTCTAGAATTTGACTACTCTAAGTACCTCATGTATGCCTTTTTGTGACCAGCTCATTTCACTTAGCATAATGTTTTCAAGGTTTATTCATATTGTGGCATGTGTCAGCATTTCCTTCCTTTTTATGGCCAAATAATCCATCATAAGTATATACCACATTTCATTTATCCATTCTTTCCTTGATGAACACTTGGGTTGCCTCCACCTTTCAGCTACTGTGAATAACGCTGCTACGAACAAGGATGTATAAATATTTGTTTGAATCCCTGCTTTCACTTCTGTTGGGTGTATACCCAAAAAATGGAACTGCTGGATTATAGAGTAATTCGATGTTTAATTTTTGAGGAATCACCCTACTAAATTTCTCACTGCAGCTGCGCCATTTTATGTTCCCAACAGTGCACAAGGGTTCTGATTTCTCCACATCCTCGCCATCACTTGTTATGTTTTGTTTTTTGATAATAGCCATCCGAATGGGTATAATACTCTTAAGTTAAACATCTCACTTTCTTCTGTCCTCTTCTTTCCCTATTTCACCTCTTTTCTTTCTCCTTTGGTCTTCTCAACACACCTCTCCCCATTTCTTAGACTTGCTTTAGTTGAACAAAGAAATAAGCTTTTTAAATACAATGGGTACATTTTATTTTACAGGAAAAGAAGTAGATGGCAATTAAAACTCTCAGCCTTTGCTAAGGGAAATGTCAATGATCGACACTGACTACTCAGAATAATACTTGGGGAAAATACTTTTAAGTTTGATCTTGATCTTTATGGGCAAGGTTTAGTTTTTGCCTCCTCAACAATAGAAGGCAAAAGAATACTTTAGTCTCTAACAGGGCTCACAGTATGTTTTAAGGAAGGCAGTACAATGGCCTATTTCTCATTTACCCTAATTTTAATGTTATAGATGGCAGGGAACATTATTATATTGTATTAGGAGTCTGGTCACTAGGGCTTTATCCTGGTTAACTACACTTCCTCAGTAGTCTTGGGCAAGTCCTGTGACTTCCAAAGTTTCAATTTTTGGATCTACATGAGGAGATAGAGTTTATCATCTCTGAGGTCACTTCCATTTCTTAGATCTCCGTTAATATGCAATGATCCTAAGTAGTTATCTACTAGGATCACATTTTAGAAATGAAGAGTTAGGTAGCAATCTTGTAAGTAAAAGAAATGTAGAAAAATAGATGAGTCCATCCAAAAAATTATTCCATTTCCTGTAGTTATCTGCGAATTGAAAAAGAGATTACATAAAATGCACACATCAGAACATAGCCTATGACTTGCTGTCATATAAAACTACACAACACTTTTGTGACAATATTGACACTCATGGAAAAATCTGAATTTATGATCTCTAATGTAGCTCTCACTCATCCAAAACCTTATTTGTCAGCAGAGGCTGTGGGCTTTGAGTGATTGCTGGGTAATCTGGAATTCTTAATATATCAAGAACTCTGGATAATCCTAGGAAAGTTGTGGGAATGGAAAGGCGTGGGTGCATTTCATTTCTAAAGTATGTAAGTATCGATTCTTCCTGAACTGTGAATACAAGACTGCTAACAGTTAAATAGAGCCCCTTTGGACAAGCTGTGAACTTCTGATAGGATTAAAATCTATGGTTGAAATAGTTCAGAAATATCTAAACCACCAATTAATAGGAGAATTTTTCACTATTTTTTATTTTTTAATTCACTGCGTCATAAAATCTAGTGCCCTTTCTTTTGGTATTTTCATATCAACTAAAATTTATTGTTTACAAACTAGGATTTTGGAGTGAAACGGATAATCCCCACTTAACCTACTTTGTACCTTTGGGCAAGCCATTTAGCTTTCCTAAATTTGTCCCCCTCTAGCTTTAATTCCATAAGGACAAGAATCTAGCACATTATCTAGGCTATAATAGACACTCAATAAATATTTATGGAATACATGAATGTTTTGTCCCTCCTAGACACCATATCCTCCTCATGGTCATCACTGATCACTGGTTCTGGGCAGTGTTTGGTCTCCACTGAGCCACTTTTGCTTTCCAGGATGGCACTTGCCCAGGTGCTGGGCAGCTTTTTTCTCTAGGCTGCTCTGTTTTCCATTCAGGAGATCCTCCTGAACAGTAAATATTTCAAGAGTAGGAACCTTGTGCTTATCAGCACTATTATAAGTTGCAGACTTATTTTCTGAACTACTCAACCAAAAAGAATTGTTTTTTTTAAACGACCTGTAAGGGAATCTTAACCCTTGACTTGGTGTTGTTAGCACCACACTCTCCCAAGTGAGCTAATCAGCCATCCCTGTATAGGGATCCGAACCCGTGGCCTTGGTGTTATCAACACCACACTCTCCCAAGTGAGCCATGGGCCGGCCCCCTCAACCAAATTTTGACTGGAGGTTTTAAGGTTAAAGAAAATAGACGCTCCAACCAAACCCTATCTTAATCAAGGATTCATTTCCTATGATCATGCCGCTAAAAACATATGTGAGTTCTTGTGTGGTCCTAGTTGTTCAGTCTAAATCCATTCACTGATACTATAAAATCAGGATATTTTCTCGGATATGGAGAAATACTTTTTGCTCAAGTCTAAGAAAGTCAATAAAGAGAAGTTGTGTATTACAAACCCATATTCAAGGGTAGTGTTATTACTCTGATATCCGGAATAGACAAGAATTTAAACGATTTTCTTTAGCTGTCATTTTCTCTTGGAATAAAAATCTCTGTAATCCATCATCCAGAAAACAACTTAAATAACATCACAAATCATCTGTTGGCCAGGGAAAGAAGCCACATTGTCTTTTCTGTTTTCTTGTACTTTTCAGGAGAGAATCTGAGTATTTCATGTTGATTGCTTGATTGGCTGCAGAGGGACTCTTTAAAAATACTAAAAAAAAATCAGGAATCCAGTACAAATCAAACATAAGCTGCTATCTATCATGTGCTTGGGGCATTATGTGAGGTTTTTACTCAGAAAGATGTCATTAAAAGTTGCAGAAATTAATTGGTGCCATTGAATGTAATAGCCTTTCCTGCCATAGTTTCTCAAATGTAAAGAAAAATTATGGATAACGTAAATTCCTCATGGGATTCTTATAGATGTCTGCTTTGTTCTGTTATTGTTTATTGCAAATGTTATTACTGTGATCTATGGCCCTATCATGTTTTGTCTATACAGTGCGGCTGTTCTGCAGCCCACAACAACAGAGGGCTTTACTCACAAGCTAAGACTGGGTTTGTTTGGAAATTCCTCGCTTTATATATATTCCAAAAGTGTCTCAAGGTGTTCATTTTCTGTGTTTAAATTTTTATACAAAAACACATTTGTTTTGATTGATTAAATATTGACTTACACCATTTTTACAACAACTCTGAATCTTATTTAAGTTCAGAGTTTGTGCTCTGCTTTTGCCTGAATTCAGTGTAATAATGGCTATTACTTTGTGTGAATTGATGCATTGGAATCTGCAATCTTTTTCAATAAGAGCATTGGTTTAATTAGTACTGGTTTAAAACTAGACTCAATTAAGAAGTGATTTTATATCTCTGAAAAAAGTTTAAGAAAAAGGAACTTCTTTTTTGCATATTAAGTTCTGTCTTATAGTGCATAATCTGTAATGCCATATCTAAGTTATATTACATTTTTATCTAACATCACAAAATATTAACATTTTGTTTCCAGATATTTTGAAGGCATTTGTGGATGCCTAATTATTCTGCTATGATTCTATGGTACACAAGTCTACAAATTCATGAAAAGGCACAGGATGCCCCTTGGCAACTGTAATGACTTATACTTAAAATTCTAGTTTCTTCATTATCTTTTGGATGTGTTTTGTAGAAATTAGAGTATTTCTGGGTTAAACTGTTTAAGACATATCTTGAGAATATTGATTAGTTGAGATTATGTCAAATGTTGAAAAATCTATACTAAAAAGTTAAATTCAGGGTGAAAATGGCTCTTTAGGTTCACACGCTCCCATCACCTTGATATAGAAGTGGTACAGTAAAGGATTAACTGTTTTTATAAAAATAAGTCAAAAATAATTTTGGTGTATATAAAAAGAGTAAAACTAAACTCTAAAAAAAAACCCTCACATTTTGTTTGGGAATGTTTAATGGTATTTAAAACCTGATAAAGTCTCATGGCATTTTGGGGAAGAAGTTAGAAATACTAAATAACGATATGTTATTACAATAAATATAAATAAATGTAGATATTTTAAAAATGTAAACACTAAAAAATTAGATGCACTTTATAGGTTTCAAATTAGCAAACAAAAACAGTAGAAGAAATTTTGAAATTTTTAGCAATCTGATAAAATTTTAAAAAGAAGGGCAGGAAAGCAAATAAATAGCCACACGGGATGAAGAAACTCTCCCTTAATTTTAGGTCGATAAGAAATAAACATTTCAAACTTTTCCTCTGTCAAATGAACACAAAATAAATGATCTTTGTTTTTCTACTAACTTGAGACTACTAACAAGGTACAAATATTAGGCCAGTAGTTATTGGGGATAAAATAAGATATGAACTTTACTCATCAATCATTATAAAGATGTTGTCTGGATATCTCATCTTGATAGGGCAAACATGAAATGTGTGAGAACTTAAAACCAAAGTTGGAGTTTGAAATTAAAACACCAACATTTTATAGGAAATAAACTAATGTAATTGTCTAGATCCCAGCTTAGTTTTGCTTGTAAAGCAGCGATAATTGATGACACTGAGCTTTTAAATAACTTTTAAAATACATTTATCAGTTATTTCACAGTGGCCCAAAGTAATCCTAAAGAGTATCCTTTTGTTAGGCATGGCCCTCACACAGGCACCATGGTAGCATCATCGGTCTAAGAGTAGAAGTCTAATGAATATCAAGTTATGACACAATTCTTTCCATAGAGAAAAGCTTTTTAGAGCACACTGAACACATGTTGACTGTTCTGGTTGGAACGCAAGCAACTGTGAAATAGCCCCTTTAGTAAGCACTGAATTTCTGTAAGAACTGAATGAAAACTTCCCATGATCCCTTGGGAAGTTCCCATGATCCCTTGCAAACTTCTTATGATCCCTCTAACATTGCCCATTAGCCTCTGGGCTTGGGAAAGCAGGTGTCTCTTGGCTGTGGCAGAGCTAGGTTTGACCTGTCTGAGTCTCTAGACTTGTTATATGTCCCAGGGCAAACTAGAACTCAACTCTACCTTTAGTAGAGGTGTCTCTATTGCCAAAATGAGCATCTGTGCTTTCCAGGTCATGAGCCCTCTATGTCTGCTGTTCTCATACTTGACTCTTCCCATCTCAGAAAAGGGATGGACCTACAGCTTGGGCTCTATACAACCTCATGTCCCTTTTTGTCCCTTCTTTGCTGCTTCATTTCTCCAGCCATATGCAGTAAAGTTTCCTTTCTAAAAGTATCAGCTACTTTTCAGATTTAATAATATCACAGGTTATATCTGTCCACGGCAGACAATATGGATCACATTCACATCTGCCCCAGACACCTGAAGGGATGCTCTTCTTGGGCTCCTTCCTAGTGACATTCTATATTATGTGAATAATATGATCAACTGCATTAAAAAGTGGAATGAGTTTCAACTGCCTACTTATTTTTACATATTATCATGCTAAGTTAAAATAATTTTGGAGTTTTATAAAAAAAATTTTATAAAAGCATTTAATTCACATTACCAAAAACTAAGATTTAAATAAAGATCCATATATCTTATAGTACTTCTTCTAGATATTCTTAACATAATGAAAATTTTTGCACAAAAATTCCCATCTCTGGATCTTCTGGAAAATCTGGCAACACTGGACATGCATCCCATCATGCCAACTGTCAGCGGGAGCTGCCCCTTGGCACGTGCTCCACAGTTCCTCACAGAGAGAGAGAGAGAGAGAGAGGGTGCGTGTTCTACGCCCTTTATCATTGCACGCCTTGCCCTGTGTGCTCACCTCTGTTAAGCTATCTGGCCCCGTAGGCATCGGAGTTTGCAACCTTTGACTATAATCTATTGCATACTCAGATGGGACCAAATCTCATTAGGTCAGTTCAGTAAAGGGGCTGCCAACCTGGCTTTGTCCACACTCAGAATCAAACTGTTGGTGCCCATCACAAGACAGCATCTGTCCTATTTTATAAATAGACAAGCATGGCAAAATATAGAAGAATCTTTGAACTTAAGATTTCATGAAAATTAAGACAATAAAATACATGTTGAGAATGACTTATTGGGTTATGACTAACCTATCATGCGTAACAGCAATATATATACAATAAACAGTGGTCCAACTTTTTTAGGTTCTGAACACATTTAAGAACGCTTTCTCCAGAAAATATGCACATTTATATAACATCACAAATTTTTTGATCAGTTTCAAAAGGTTCCTGGTCTCCCGAGGCCATCTGTGACATCTCAGGGTTCACAGGTCTCAGGTGTGGACCTCATGCTCTAAAAAAGACACAGAAGTGTTGCTGTTAGGTTCCCTCCCCCCACCCCACCCCCAAAGAACCTGCAGATTAACCTTTACCTAATGTGACTAAGTAGATAGTTCTGGGTTAGTCTGTTTCAATCCAGATCTTCCCATATGTTCCCCCATGTTTGATCTCTCTACCTTCTGTTTCTTACTCTTCATCTTGCTTGTGTGCTTAGTCAAGACTCAGTCTCAGCCCTTCCAGGGGTTATCCACAAAAGGCTGGGATTCCTTCCACATGCGCTGCAAATGTGACTATGCTGTGCTGCTGCCGATCTCCAGCCCTCTGCAAGACTGTGCCCACACCACCTCTCACTGTAGGATGAGTGTTCCTCCACAGGCCAGGGTGAAGAGAGAAGATCTGATAACTTGCTGAGAGGGATAATCGCTGCATAGAGCAGCAACTGGGGATAGATCTATGGACACCATTGCACTTCCTGTGTGATGCTGCAGAACATTTTCTTGGTAGCAAGAGCTCGAATGTGGCTGCTGAATTACTCTCTACAAAGTGTCCATCTGGGTTGTCCACAGATGGCCTTAAGTAAGTACTCCCTGCGATAAAATATAGTAATAACAGCTAACAGCCTGTTGGTTTCTGTGAAATGCACTGACACTGGGACTGGTTGGAGGCTGTGAAGTTTTATTATGATGGGTCCAGTCATGCCATGTTGAATTCTATGTCCACATTTTTCCTGCCAATAAATTCCCCAGGCCCTTCTAATTCCAGTGTTTTTGAAGTTTAGCATTTAAGTTAGGCAGATAGACTATGATATCCTGGATAAAATAACAAATAAGTAATATTTAAATTTTTCAACATCTTTTTACCTTAAGCTTTTTTTTTGCAGAAAACCATTGCCAAGAAATTCTGTATAAAATGGGTTGCAGAGAACAATCATGAAAAGAGCTCAGAAAAAAGAGAAAATTTGCCTCTTTTTAAATGTAGCTTCTCCTGTTTTCCCTGTAACAACAAGTCTTTAATCTTTGGCATTATACCTCTTGCCATGTGAGAGGACTGACATAGCTTCTGTTTGATGATGATGCCTTTTGAAGGGTCATGCCCAAATTTGTGGTTTCTTCAAGGCTCAAGATTTCTTGTGCTTTTTGATGTTTTACCTCACAAGGGGGGGGTAAGCAGATAGATGGCCATGATAAATGAGCATAATGGGAAAGTGATAAGAATTCAGGGGTTTGGCGTGAGTTATGTCCTCACTCATACAGAAGTGAGGATTCTCTTATCTCTACTCTTTAATTTCTTAATTACAAAAAAAAAAAGAGGAATTCCTATCTAAACAGACAGAGTTTACAAAACGCTTCATGACTGTTGTCTGAGACTAAAATGTCTTGCTCTAAGATCCTTTTCTTGATGGGGGTTTTTGGTTATATCGTTCACTTTGTTGTTGTTGATAGAGTTTTTAATAAAAGATAACATTTGCTATTATTATTATTATTTTTTTTTTTTTTTTTTTTTTTTTAAATTTTATTTTGTCGATATACATTGTAGCTGATTAATGCTCCCCATCACCAAAACCTCCCTCCCTTCTCCCTTCCCCCCCTCCCCCCCAACAATGTCCTTTCTGTTTGCTTGTTGTATCAACTTCAAGTAATTGTGGTTGTTATATCTTCTTCCCTCCCCCCCCCGATTTGTGTGTGTGTGTGTGTATGTGTGTGTGTGTGAATTTATATATTAATGTTTAGCTCCCTCCAATAAGTGAGAACATGTGGTATTTCTCTTTCTGTGCCTGACTTGTTTCACTTAATATAATTCTCTCAAGGAAATCATCAAGTCGAAGGTATACCTGTTCCCCAATGTTCATCGCAGCACTCTTTACAATAGCCAAGAGTTGGAACCAGCCCAAATGCCCATCATCAGATGAGTGGATACGGAAAATGTGGTACATCTACACAATGGAATACTACTCAGCTATAAAAACGAATGAAATACTGCCATTTGTAACATTTGCTATTAAATATTGAAGTTGTTTCCCTTTAATAGAAACACTATGTTACTGAAACAGCAAACAAGCAAAAATTGTCATCTAACGTGGGCACTAGTGACATACTTAGCATCTGTAAAGATTCAGGCTCCCCTCCTCCTGTCTCTCTGACCCAGCCCTATAATAAAAGATGTTCACTGCCTCTGGCCTTGCTGCCAAAGTCCTCAGCGAGCAACACAAATGTGCTTTCTAACTCAAATCTATCCCTCAGGCTCCCATGTCCTTCTCCAGCTTGCAGGAGGAAAGAAAAGGCTCAAATCCACCTTTACTCACCATTGTTCTCAGGCAGCACATGCTTCTCTGGCACAGGAGCCTCAGCAGAGGATTATAAAAGACAGGGGCAAGGCCAGGGCCAGTGTCTGTGCCTCTGAAACCACACCATTCCCTCACTCCTTCTTTCTTCTATGCGCCAAAATCATACTCCGTGCTGTTCCCTGTTTTGCGGAAGGTTTTCCTTTCTCTTTGGTCGAAATCAACCATTTCCTTCTCTGCTCTCTGCAGCCTTAGGTTTTAGCAATGGAATGAAGGACAGCATAGATACTGGGGTCTTCGGATCTAGTTAAAATTCTGGTTCTGCCCCTTATTAGCTATGTGATCTTGGGCACGTTACTTAACCTCTCTAAAATCCAATTCATCTGTAAAATGGGGATAGTAACAATTCTCTATAGGACTGCTAAGATGGGTTCATGAGATAAAGTATATCAAAGCACCCGCGACAATGCCTGGCATATAGTAGTATTTGATCAATGTTAGGTCCCCCCTCCCCACCCCCCAATAAACACTGCATTAGCAGGTACATCTTCTGGCATGAAATTCCCACAAAGGAGAAATATGATAAAACTATTACATGTACAAGTACACTAAATTGGCTACTTACATTGTAAAATATAGCAAAATAATGAGTCTGTTTGTTTCTTGTCTATATAAATTGCATTCTTTTTTTCTTTCTAGTTAGAAAAATAAAGAAAGGCAGGCACTTATATAACGCAGCTGACTGTCACTTTAATTGCCTCGCCTCAGCCTGGATGTGTTACTCCTCAACACGTAATCCTTTTTTTTTTTTTATGCTTGTACAGTTAAGATCCACTAATAAAACTAAATTTTTAAAACTTTATGTCCAAATAATCTATCTCTCACAAATATTTCTTTAACATATTTCTTCAACTATAAATAACCCTCTTGTGGTTTTATGTGACTTTGTATGGTGACTAGTCCTTAATACTTCCATCTCATCCACTAGACTGTAAACTTCTGGAGATCATGCTCTGGTCTTCTCGATTTTCCCCAAAGTTCCTAGCATAGTGATTTGTACGCAGTGATTAATCAATTGCTCTATCACTCCTCTAAAGAAAAAGACTCAAAGCAAGAGTGTTAGTTGCCCAAGTCCAAGCATGTTGGCATAGAAGTAATTATTTTAATGAGGAAAGAGTAGTTTCCTTTTGCATTTTAAACCTTCTCTTTCTTTAAATGTTTCTCTGGTTTGTGTCATTTTTATTCCATCCTAAATGCAGGTCTACAGAGTCTAGGGTCAGTCTCCCTGGTTTTGTAGGCCCTAAGTCTCCATCCTAGTTCTCTACCTCATTTCCTATATGACTTTAAGAAAGTCCCTTATTCTTTCTAGACCACAGTGTCTCCATTATACCTGAGGCTCTCATTTTAGAGATGGTTTCTAAGGTGACTTAGTTCTAAAAGTGTATGACAAGCATAAAAATCCATTTGAAGGATGTGGCTAATCTTGGCCTGACAAGGGCCCTTTACTTGAAACTCATAGGGAATCATATCAGACCCTTCTGTGGTGGGCAGTAAGTGGATTCTGTGACTTCCACAGACCACCAAGAGCCTTAGAGACTTTCTCCTTCTTATGTAAGCAAGAGTGATGGAGGCTGCTGCATCTATTAATTTTCATCCCACTGTTGTTGACAAGGCCACCCAGCTTGTCTCTGGCATCTCTGAACAGCTCAGATTCAAAATCTGCTCTCTGATAGCTGCACAGAGAAGTCATAGAGAAGTCAGGCTTTTTCTGTGTTCAGAGAAAAAAAACAAGTAAAAGACTTTAATCATAATCACCCTGGTTTAATACATTTTCTAACATGGAAATGATATTCTGTGATTCTTCAGTAAAAACACAAAGAAACTTAATAAAAGCCAATTTCTCTGGATTCCCTAGTCCCCCTTACATGAAAAGTAACATAGCCAGGACTCAGCATAGTTTCTGGCACATAGTAGGCCCATTATAACATTTTGCTGTTGAAACAAAGAACACACTCTTAACACTGTTCTCATCACCTAAAAGTTTATGTCCTTCAAAATCTTCTCTTTGTTGACTGGAGGTTTTATCTTCATATGTCTTATTATCTCTATAAAAGTCACTTCTCAACATACCCTTTTTCAGTGCACAGTAGAGTTGTACTGGGTTATTTCCTTTAAAAGTCTGTATCTTTCACTTTTATATTGAACAAGTCCTGAACTATGTGAATAAAAATATTGCATGCAATTCTGTGTTCTAATTTGGAAATAGGACACATCTTCAAATATAATAAGGAAAGATAGAGGGAAGACTGGAGAGAGGAGAAATTTGTATTTAAATGATACCTTTAGAAATGCAAAAAGAGAGCACTTTGTACCCATAATTATTCAGATTTCTTTAGTCTCCTTTCAAACCAAGATTTGTTTGCTAGAGGCATTACAATTTAGGGAGACAAATTAGACTAAACTTTTTTATCTCATGTGGTTTGCACATGCACTGATTGAACTAGTATTTCTTCCAAAGATTGCCTGGGAAGATAAATGAACAGGAGGAGCAATTAGGGTAGGGAAAAACTAAAGATTGGCTGACATGATTTAAGTTTACCACTAAGGCAGTTTGTCATTTTGTCTCTATAATCTCTATCAGAATTGACTAAAACAGTAAACATAAATCATTATACTAATTTATTTCACTACACTGTGGTCTGGGAAAAGAAGATTTCATTTTTTTCTAAGAGACTGGGGATTCAGGCAGTGACTTAGAACTTATTTATATATTGGGAGGGGGAAAAAAGAATCAAAGATAAGCACCTTGAGTTCCTCAAAACGATATTTTTTTTGGTGGCATGCCAAGTTATTTTTATTACACTATACTAAAATGACTATGGGTTGTGCATTAAAAGCAACTCAACATTGACTGTATTTTTTTTAAAAAAAAGCAAAACTTCATTCCTAAGGTAGAGATGTAATCAAATGTACTGCTGAAAGTGATTTTTCACATAGTAGTTAATAAGCTTTTAAGTTTCTTCTCTGAAGAAATCTCTGAGGCCATAGAGACTCAGAATGCCATAAATTGTCTGGGAGTTCTTTATGGAATATCAGCACCCTTGAAAATGAGAATCACAACTCTGCCGCCTGAATAGAGAATGTGCCATTTCTAATTCACCAAAACGGAAGCACCATCAACAGGCCCTTTGACATATGACACAATTGGCTACTTGAACAAAAAAGGAGCCATTGATTAACCTATGGAGGTTATACACATACACACACCCCTATATATATAAATATATATGTATATTTCTAGCTATAATACACATGAAATTAATATAATATTAAAAATATGATTATCACAATTTTCTTTGGGGTTTCAAGAAATTTCAAAGCTATAAACAATACACAAACTTAGTATACAAATCATTTTATTGAGTTTCTTGAAATCCTTGTATAACAGAGGAATAGCTAAATGAGTTTTAAAATTTGAAACTTCTTGTTCTAAGGTAAATTATAATACAGGATAGAAAGTAAGAGGTAAAATGTAATGAGTTATATATGGCAGACTACATATAAGGCAGAATCTAAAGTGTCCTTGGGCTAGATATTAGCAGGCAGCTGAAGGCAGGGTAGAGATCCCACTTGATTGCTACCAATGGATAGCAGCTAAGGTGGGTCTCAAAGGATGCATATGACTTCAACAGGTGGCAATAGCTCTTTCAAGGCAAAATGAATAGTAGGAGTAATGGCACTGAGATAAAATTTTGAGACACATCTGTGGAGTGAAGGGGAGCATGGGCTATACCAGGGCGCAAAGGATTTGTCACTCCTGGGAGTTACCAATAGTATGAGGATAAGATTGATTGGGGTTGGATGAGGACTGCTACCTTAGTTTAATCAGTTCAAATTTACTTTTAACTCTTTTACATACCGAGGGAGGGGACGTCTCTATAAGATTTAGCTTGTAAAAAGTGGGACCGCTGCTTAAAAACAAAACACACATACACACACACACACAATTTGTTAACCATTGAATGGGACATTGAAGATACTAACTCTGAAAACAATGCTGGGCTTCATGTGTCAAAAGCTTTGCATGCCCCCCTAAAAAGAAGTTCAACTTTATTAAGAGAGGATAGGAGCAACTGAATATTTTTACATAAGGAAGTGACAGTCTTAAACTGTGCTTGAGGAAGATTAATCTAGCAATGGGGCTCAAAATTAAAGTAGATGGGAATCTATCTGTAGTAACCTTGAAAGGGGGTTATAAAGTTCTAAACTAATGTCCTCATTGCAGGAAGTGAAACAGCGGATGGATGCAAATTTGGTCGTGCATATAGCGCGACCAAATTACACGATGAGGCCAAGGTAAATCAGACGCCAGAAGAATGCTGCTATAATTACTAGAACCACAACTCCAGGTAAACACAAAAAATTGGGGAGAGAATAATAAATTGACCTGGGACATTGAGCTTGAGGCATTGTTAAGGCACCTAGATATAGACATCTAGCAGACAGTAAGAAATAGCAGATTGAAATAGTGTGTGAAATGTGAGACTGGACATTTTTGTATTTATTGAATTGAATTTGTGTTATTGGATTATTGTGTTTATTTAAATTCTGCCTCTTTCTACAAGGAGGAATAGAAAAAGGAACTAATAATGTGAGCTCCAATTCAGTGCCTACGTCATTCTGAACACTTTGCATGTTATCTCATTTAATTGTGACAACAACCCACCAGGTTATTTTGAGCCACATTATACAGTGAGCATATTACACAGTTGCAGAGGAAGGATCTATCTGGATCCATAGCTCTTTCTAAGACAACTTGCTGCCTCCAGAAAGATATGAAATAGTTGCTTAGAAAAAAATCTTTTTAGTCATCTATTAAAAGGATGAAAATAAAAGCAGATGAAGATGCCATGGGGGAAAGAGTAGACAGAGAATGGTTAAGGGTTAAACAAAGAGCCTTGGAGGAAGACCTACAAAAACAGGATGAGCTATTAGCAAGAAGGGGTGGCCAACACTTTGGTGCACTGCGGAGAGATGAAGGAAGATGAAAACTAAAAACGACCATTGTAATTGGTTTGTAAGGATTTATTAATAACTCAAGAGAGAGAAGTTTGCTTACAATAGTGAAAACAGAAGCCAGATTGCAAGCAGCATAATGAGATGGGGGAAGTTAGACTTAGCCACGGTGTAATATTCTTCCAAAAAGTTTAATACTAAAAAGAAATAAAGAGCCATTATCTTTCAAGAGAATAGCAAGGTTAAAGAAAGGATTTTTTGCTTTTCTCTTATCAAAAGGAAGCCTTCGCATGTTTTCATTCAGAACGGAGAGCAGCAGAAAAAGACAGCTCAAAGATTGAGGGGTAATTGATAAGAGCAAGATCCCAGAACAGCAGAAAGAACTAGATTTAGGAGTAATGGTAGAGGATCAGCCTTGCAAAGTAAGGGCACTTATTCCTCTGAAAAGAGAGAACAAGGACCTCTGAAGGTACAGAGCAACAATGATTCAATGAGCAGAAAAGCCATCAGTGTACTCAGGAGGAGCTGTCTCCGACCAACAGAAGCAGGAGAAAACATTTCACCCTAATGCAATCTCTCTGCTCCAAAGGTAAATAAAACATAATGAGGAAAAATAAGCAAAACTAGCTAGATTCAAAAACAATATTAATAACTTCATGGACCAGAAACATAGCATTTAGCATGGCTGACATTGCAGGCCTGCTGGTCTCCAAATCAAAAATCAGAGATGGCTAGGAGGTCAACTCCTATGAGGTACTGGGAACTAAGTGATTTCTGTTTACACAAAACTTGGTTTACATCTTGAAATCAGGGGCTATGATGGGGATCCCCGAAGAGGCAAAGCAAATTACAAAAGCTGCTGACGTGCCCTGTCTGGAGCTGCAATGTGAAGGACAAAGACCTAGTCAAGAAACAGGAATTTCTGGATGGGTGACAACATCTTGGACAGTTTCAGTGTCACCACAGAAGAAGAATCCTGCAATACCACCTGTTTATCAACTAGGAACCCCAAGGTCCAGGAAGAAGCAAACATAAATCTAATGGGTATAGGGAGGAATGCATAACAAGAAGAGAGAGATATCCCACTCAAAAGTAGACTTCAACAAAAGCAAAAATACACAAATGGAACTTATCAGACTAAAAAAGTTCTGCTCTTCAAAAGAAACAATCAACAAAGTAAAAAAGCAACCTACAGAATGGGAGAAAATATTTGCAAACCATATGTCTGATAAGCAGTTGGTATTCAATACATATAAAGAAGGAACTCCTACAACTGAATAGCAAAAAAGACAAATAACAAAATTAAAATATGGGCAAGAGACTTGAATAGACATTTCTGCAAAGAAAATATGCAAATGGCCAATAAGGATATAAAAAGGTGATCAACATTGCTAATCATCATGGAAGTGTAAATCAAAACCACAGTGAGATATCACCTCACACCTGTTAGGATGGTGATTATTCAAAGAACAAAATAAAATAAAATAAATGTTCATAAGGATGTGAAGAAATTGAAACTCTTGGTCATTGTTGATGGGAATTTAAAATGGTGTACTTGCTATGGAAATCAGTATATGATCCAGCAATCCCACTTCTGTGTATTTTTCTGAAAGAATTAAAATCAGGATCTCAAAGAGACATATACACATCCACGTTCACTGCAACATTATTCACAAAAGCTAAGATATAGAAACAACCTAAGTGCCTGTCAACAGATGAGTAGATAAAGAAAATGTGGTGTATACATACAATGGAATACTATTCAGCCATAAAAAGAAGAAATTCTGCCATATGAGACAACATGAATGAACCTTGAGAACATTGTGCTAAATTAAATCAGCCAGTCACAGAAGTACATATACTGAATGATTCCACTCATATGAGGTATCTAAAATAGTCTAACTCATAGAAGCAGAAAGTAGAACAGTGGTTGCCAGGGTCTGGGGAAGAAGGGGAAATGGGGAGCTGCTGTTCAACAGGTATAAAGTTTCAGTTAGGCAAGATGAATAAATTTTAGAGATCTGCTGTACAATACTGTGTTATAGTTAACAACACTATACTGTACACTTTTGTTAAGTAAAACTCGTTAAGAGGTTAGATCTCATGTTATTTGTTCGTACTACAATAAAAATACATATATATTGCAATACTTAGAATTGAACAATAATCAAGTACTACATACCAAAATCTGTAGAATGCAGCTAACATGGCACTCAGAGGTAAATTTATAGTCTTAAATGAGTTGATTAAAGAATATAGTTCTGGTAAAGGAGTGGTAATGGCAAGACTCATTATTTTCAAATAGATTTATTGACTTATACAGAGTACCTAAGAAAATTAATGGATGAAAATTGACATCATCAAGATGGCAGAATAGACAGTCCCCAGCATCACTCTCTCCCACAATTGATCGCTTTACAGCTATTAAAAAGCAAACAGTGCCAACCTGGAACCACTGGAGCTTGGGGAAAGAGGAAGAGAGATCCACAGAGATGATGAAGGTGAGAGAAGCCACGTCCAAAGGAAAAAGAAACCACCCCGACCATTTCAAGCCCTGGCCTCATCAGGGCTGCCCTGTGAGAGGCGGGAAGAAGCTGCAGCACATGGAACAGGAGCCAGCAAAAGCCACAGCTGAGCTCTCTGCATCAAGTTGCCTGGGGTCTGAAGGGAAGAAGAAGGCCTCGGAGTGCACCCGACCAGTCCCCAGGCCAGTGATACCACTGAGAGCATTTCTGTGGACCCACATAGGAGCAAGGGGCTATAGCCAACACAAGAAAGAAACCATCCAGAGGCCAGTGAGTCATAGTAAGGGATCTGTACATGGCCCACCCCATGGGAAGCATTTGGAAGGAGGCTGGCCTGCCAGGAGAATACTGGGAAGCAGTGTGGGCAGCTGATCTGCCTTCTGATTGGCACGAGCCCATTCAGTGGAGACTGGTCAAAGCTATAGAACTGCAGGGGGTGCAGTTTGCTGGAAAGACTCAGTCTTGGGCCAGAATTTCTACATAGCCCAGGTGAATCTGACCTCACAAGACCCAGAAGTGATTAAAGGGCCAAAAATTAAAATCTGGTCTGCATGTAAAGACTTCCCCAGAGAATCAGCAGCAAAGCAGCAATGTAGTGCAACTACAGAGCTCAAGGGCTGGTCCTCACAGGACGTTCCCTAAATTTTGGAATTACCCGAAAGCACAGACCAGAGACAAAGCTCTGATATTAACCAGTAAATTTCTGATACCACTAAAGAACACCTATAAAACCTAGAAGAGGTAGCAGTCTCCTCAAATGCCCAGGCATCAACAGAAAGACACAAAGATTGAGAAATAAGATAGAAATATGTTGCTACCACAGGAAACAAACCAATCACCAGCAATGTACCCATAGGAACAGCAAATTTATGAAATGTCAGAAAGAGAATTCAGATTAACCCTCTTAACGATGTTCAGGGAGTCACAAGAAAATACAGACAGAAAATTAAATGATATCTGCAAAACAATCCAGGAGCAGAATGAGAAACTTGACAAAAGAATTGAATCAATCAAAAATAATAATAATAATAGAAAGTCTAGAAATAAAGAATACATTATCTGAATGAACAACTTGATAGAAAGCTCCAACAGCAGATTTAATCAAACTGAGGAAAGAATCAGTGAGCTCAAAGAAAAAACATAGAATTATCAAATCGGAGGAGCAAAAAGAAAAAAGAGTAAGAAAAAATGAAACAAATACAGAAAATGTTGGACTCCTTCAAGCAAAGCAGCCTCCACATAACTGGCATATATGTAAAGGAGAAGAAAAGGAAGAGATGTAGAAAGCATATGCAAGGAAAAAATGGCTGAAAATTTCCCATGTATGGAGAAAGATGAAAGCATCCAGGTACAGGAAGCTCAGAGGTCATCAATTAAATTCAGTCCAAGGAGGAACACCCCAAGGTACATCACAATTAGACTGTCAAAAACTAAAGACAAAGAAAGGATACTGAAAGCAGCAAAAGAAAAGTAATGGAGCTCCAATATGTCACTCAGCAGATTTCAGTAAAAATCCTACAGGCCAGAAGAGAATGGGATGACATATTCAGAGTGCTGAAGGAAAAAGCCTGTCAGCCAAGAATTCTGTATCCTGCAAAACTAACCTTCAAACATGAAGGAGAAATAAAGTTCTTCCCGGGCAAACAAAAGCTAAGGGAATTCACCGATACTAGATCTGCCTTACAAGAAATGCTAAAGGGAGTTCTTCAACCTGAAAGAAAATGATGCTAAGGAGCAGCAAGAAAACATATGAAAGTGTGTAACTCATTAGTAATGTAAGTTCACAAACAATCTCAGAATATTCCAGTGTCATAAGAGTGGTGAATAAATCGCTTACATCCTTAGTATGAAGACTAAAGGATAAACCAAACAAGGCAACAACAAATACAACATCATATAAGATATAGGCGATATTAAAAGATGTAACTTGAAACAACAAAATGTCAAAAAGTGGAGGGGAATAACACCAAAGTGTAGAGTTGGGCCTTTTTTTTTCTCTTTTTCTTAGATATCAAAGTTAGGTTGCTATTAGATAAAATAATCTGTTATAACTATAACATGTTTTTTCTAAGTCTCATGGCAACCATAACACAAAAACTTATAAGAGGCATACTAAAAATAAATAATGGGAAAGCAAATGTAAAGCTAGAGAAAACCACTTAACCACAAAGGAAGACAGTAAGACCAGAAAAAAGGAAAAAAGGATTCACAAAAGAACCAGAAAAAAAAAAAAATAGCAAAATGGCAGTAACAAGTCCCTATGTATCAATAAAAACCCTAAATGTAACAGATTAAACACCTCAATTAAAAGACACAGAGTGGCTGAATAGATTACAAAACAAGAACTAACAATATGCTGCCTGGGAGAAACTCATTTAAACAATAAAGACACACACCAGCTGAAAGTGAAGGGATGGAAAAAGAAATTTCATGCAAATGGAAACCAAAATAGAGCAGGAGTAGCTATACTTTACATCAGATAAAATAGACTTAGATCCAAGGAAAGTAAAAAAAATAAGGAAAGTCATTATATAATGTTAAAGGGATCAATTCAACAAGAGGTATACCAATTCTAAATATATACCCACCCAAATCTGGAGCACCCAATTATCTAAAACAACTACTGTGGGACCTAGTGGGAGAGATTGACATCAACGCAATAATAGTTGGGTACTTTCATTCCCCAGTTTCGGCAAGGAATGGATCATTCAGACAAAATGGAGATATCAGAATTAATCTCTACTATAGGCTGACTTGACCTAACAGACATTTATAGAACACATCATCCACCCCAATTAAAAAATGGGCAAGGGAAATGAACAGAAATTTCTCAAAAGAAGATATACAAATGGCCAACAAGTACATGAAAAAATGGTCAAAATCACCAATCATCAGGGAAATGCAAATTCAAACCATGGTGAGATGTCATCTCACCCTAGTTAGAATGGCTATTAACAAGCAGACAGAAAATAACAACTGCTGGCGAGGATACAGAGAAAAGGGAACTCTCCTACATCGTTGGTGGGAGTGTAAATTGGTATGGAGGTTCCTCAGAGAACTATTTTTAGCTTATATGACCCAGCTATCCCACTACTGGGTATATATACAAAGGAAATAAAATCAATATATCAAAAAGACACCTGGACCCCCATGTTCATTGCAACACTATTCACAATAGCCGAGAGATGGAATTAACCTAAATGCCCATCAATGGATGAACGGATTAAAAAATTGTGGGTTATATACACAATTGAATACTATTCAACTATAAAAAGAAATGATATCTTATCATCTGCAGCAATACGGATAGAACTGGAAACCATCATGTTAAGTGAAGTAAGTCAGGCACAGAAAGACAAATACCTCATGGTATCATTCATACGTGGAATCTACAAAAAAACAAATGGTTCTCATGGATATAGAGAGCAGAATAATGATTACCAGAGGCAGGAAGGGAAGGGAGGTGGTGGGGAGAAGTAGTGGATTAACGAGTACAAAACTTTGCTATCCACCCTAAATGAATTATTGTGCATTATATGCACGTATTGAAACAACACACTGTACCCCACAAATATGTACAAGTAAATGTTAAAGTAAAAAAATTAAAAATTAAAAAAATGGATAAAAGTTAGAACTTAAGAGTTCATTGACATGGCTAGATATAAGAACTGTGCAAAAAATTCAGTAATTCAGGAATGATCAATTAGAAAATGCAACAAAAAATAATTACATTCACCATATCAAAAATAACAAAAGTAAAACACCTGATAGCAAACCTATAAAGACCTCAAAAAAAGCCTATTAAACTTTACTGAGGTCCTTAGGATAAGACCTGATAAAAATGGATTAATTAACCACGTTCCAGGGATATTATGTTAACTGAAATAAGCCAGGCACAGAAAGACAAATACCACATGATCTCATTTATATGTGAAGTCTAAACAAGTTGAACTCAGAAGTAGACAGTACAGTTGTGGTTACCAGGAGCTGAGGGAAGGAGGGTATTTGAAGAGGTGTTTGTCAAAGGATACAAATTTCGGTTACATAGGAGAACAAGCTCAAGAGATCTATTGTACAACATGGCAACTATAATTAACAACAATGTATTGTATTTTGAAAATAGCCAGGGGGGTAGATTTTAAGCGTTCTCACCAGAAAATAAGTATGTGAGGTTAGTTTGATTTAGCCATTCCACAATGTATACATATTTCAAAACATCATGCTGTACAAAATAAATATTTTCAATTTTTACTTATCAATGAAAAATAAAACAAATTAAATATTCCAGGAAGGGAAGATTAAATATTGTAAAAGTCTTAATGTCACTAGGGAACTCATCTTTAACCAAAAATGTACGTAATCACATCAAAATCCCAAAGCATTTGTGGAAGGAAGGAAAGAAACCACAAACCAAACTATCCTGTTTTAGCTACATATAGATGCATATGGGCACATAAAAAAATAGAAAAGTTCATAAACTAAATGAACAAGAATAGTTACTTCTGGAAGACTGAGATGGGGGAGAAGGTGGGAGACTTTAGATTTACCTGTAGTCTTTTACATAAGTGAATGTATTTACATATTTTTTTATTTGGCAAAAGATACATTTATTTTCATCTTAAAAATAATAAAATGTTGCCAACACTCCTGTGGTAAGCAGAATAATGCCCCCCACCCCCCAAAATGTGTGTGTCCTAATCCCTGGAACCTGTGAATGTTACCTAACCTGGCAAAGGGACTTTGTAGAAGTTATTAAAGATCTTGACATGGAGGGATTATCCTGGATTTTCCAGATAAACTCATTGTAATCACATGGGTCCTAAAAAATGGAACAGGGAGGCAGGAGAGTCAGAGATATGAAGAGGCTGTGCCGTTAGCTTTGAAGATGGATGAAGTGGGCTTGAACCAAGAGATCAGGGGCAGAAAACACAAGGGAATGTTCTCCCCTGGAGCCTCCAGAAGTAACAGTGACCCTGCCTACGCTTGATTTTAGCCAAGTGAAAACCATCTGGGGCCTCTGTCTTCCAGAACTGTAAAATAATAAATGTGTGTTGCTTTAAGCCATCAAATTGGTGGTAATTTCTTACAGTAACAATAGGACACTAACACAGCTCCTGTATCACTGCTGAGAACTTTTGAATGTCCAATAAGCCAGGATAATTATGGCAGATTTTGTACTAGAAATGCCAGTATTACCTGAAGATTTACTCCAGTCTGTGAGGTTATTATAGGAAGATAGTTGAGGGGAGTGGGGGGGAATTATAAGCCCCAAATATTTTGAGTCAACCTAGGTAAAAATTGTATGTAAAAGCATATTCCCTCAGCCACCACAGTGTTTAATGAGCAACCTTGAGCTTAAATATTTTGACAACGTCAAAGCACTGGGCTAGTCATTAACATTTCTGTAAATATAAGATCAAGGGTTGTCACCTCTCCCCCTGGGTGACGGAAACACAAAGGATTACTCAAAGCCCATTTCTTCTGAGCAGTGAGAAACCCTGAAGGGGTTAATTTTCCAGGAACCCTCAAGAGAGAGGCATTCCTCCTTGGAAAAATAACACCAGACTGAGGTCTTCTCCCAGTATTTATTTTCCTGGGCAGAAAGTTACAGAAAAGGAACATAGGTGGTTACAAAAAGAACAATAAGATAATTGTCATGGCAACACTCACTAATTTGTAAAAAGTTAAGTCAATCCACCAACAAAAGCATGTTCTTAGCAAACACTTTTTTTTTCCTACAGCAATTTCCTCAGTATATTTACACAACAATCAAGCAACTTTCTCAACATATTAATCAGCAGGTTAACCTGTACCAAGGACATTTGCCCTTTGAGGCAGCAATTTTGCTGTGTTACAATTCTTTATCTGCAACAGAGACATTAGCCCAGGGAAAGTTTCCTGTCTTAAGCTTAACATTTCTATGTGTAATTTTTAAAACGTTAGGTCCTGTGAAATACATTTGTTTTATTAATGTTAGTACTCTCCACAAAGGGTTGTTATCCACTTAAAAGCACTAAGCTTAGAGAACATTAGTCAGGTAGGAAGAAGGTTCTGTTTAAGTGAAACTAAACATATTTTACATTTTATCAACAAACAGACCTCATATTTAGTCTTCATTTAGACTGTTTGCAGAGAATGACAAGCTCCCTTTTGTTTTCTGCTTTTTATTTTTTATTTATTTTTAACAGCTGGCCAGCACAGGGATCTGAACCCTTGACTTTGGTGTTACCAACACCACGCTCTAAGCAACCAAGATAACCAGCCAGCCCTGTTTCCTGCTTTTTTAAATAGGAAAAGTTAATCTTGAAGAGTAAGCTTAAACCCAGACCTTATTTTATCCTTTGAGGCATGAAATTATATTAATGCTCTACATGTTTTTGTAGGAAATTGTATTTGTTTTAATGTGCTTTTATCAGGAAATTGAGTTTAGTTATCTGATCTGTGTAGACCGTTTAGCACCATGATGATTATTTCAGTACACCCTCACTAATTTTATTCTATAAATCTACCGGTATATAAATGGCACAAATTCATTTTGTCTTTATTTTTTGTTATAGCTCTCTAGAAAAAAAAATCACAAAATTTTGTGATTTAAGTAAATTCATTTTTGAAACATAACACGAAGTCTGGGGGTTTTTTTAGCAATAGTCAGTGCCTTCTTTATTCCCATGTAAATATCAAGGGCCTGCTACATGGCTCTGAGAGATGATAACTAGGACAACTCTCAATGGGGGTAGGAGGAATCCCAGCCAGAAGCAAATGCATCATCCACATGAAATTAGAGTGAACAGAAAAAGGTTTTATTTTCTTGACTATTTAAACTGATGTTTGTTTAAAATTTTGGAGATAAGAAAATTCAGTTTGTTTATTGCTCTGCATATCTGTAGCTTTTAAATGTGCTTGTTAGCCTGGGCCAGAGCACACGGTACGGGGAGAAGTCCTGTACAGGAAGTGAAAGCTCAACAGAGATCACACACCCTGTGGTACGTGATCCACCAGCCCAGCAGAGTACAAGCTGACCAGAAAGGTGGATCCCCGGAGAAGCCCAAGAACCGAGGCAACCACACACACAAGACACTAGAGGCCAACTGAGCAGTCACGGCGGGAGCCATACCAAATTGGCAACCACAGCAACATCCTAGTTAGTCATTAGTCTCAAACCGGTGGACTGTGAAACCCCCTGCCACAATGAATAAACACCAAAAAAAAGACACCAGAAATACAAAAAATCAAGAAAGTACACCACCAAAAGTTAATAAATCTCATACTCTAGATCCTATAGAACAAGAAGCCCTTGAAATAACTGACAAGGAATTTCGAGTGATAATTCTAAGGAAACTGAATGAGATACAAGAAAACTCAGCTAGACATCATGATGAAATGAGGAAAAGTATACAGGATCTGAAAGAGGAAATATACAAGGAAATCAATGTCCTGAAAAAAAATGTAGCAGAACTTGCTGAACTGAAGAAGTTATTCAGCGAAATAAAAAACACAACGGAGAGTTTAAACAGCAGGCTTGTCGAAGTTGAAGAGAGAACCTCTGAACTTGAAGATGGGCTGTTTGAAATAACACAAGCAGACAAAAAGAAAGAAAAAAGAATCAAGGACATGGAAGAAAATCTGAGAGAGATATCAGACAACCTCAAGCGCTCAAATATCCGAGTCATGGGTATTCCAGAAGGGGAGGAAAATGGAGATTCCATTGAAAACATATTCAACAAAATAGTGGCAGAAAACTTCCCAGGTATAGGAAAAATCACAAATCTTCAGATCCAGGAAGCTCAACGATCTCCAAACGTATTCAACCCAAAAAGGCCTTCTCCAAGACATGTCATAGTCAAATTGGCAAAACTCAGAGACAAAGAGAGAATCTTAAAAGCTGCAAGAGAGAAGCGTCAAATCACCTATAAGGGAGCCCCAATCAGGTTAACATCAGACTTCTCATCACAAACCCTAAAAGCTAGAAAGGAATGGGATGATATTTTCAAAATACTAAAAGACAAAGACTGCCAGCCAAGAATACTCTACCCTGCAAGGCTATCCTTCCGAAATGAGGGGCAAATAGTATATTTCTCAGACAAACAAAAACTGCGGGAGTTCACTACCACAAGACCACCCTTACAAGAAATCCTCAAGGGAGTACTGGGTTTGGTTCCTGAAAAATAACTACCACTGCCATAAAAACCTAAGAAAAATCTGAACCCGCTAGTACAATAAAAATGGCATTCATGAAGAGAAAACAAGCTAACAAAAACACTATCTACAACCTAAGGAACCAACAAACAAAGAAACCAAACAGTAAATCAGAAAGCAAGGAACAAAAGACACCTAAGACAACCAAACAACCAATAAAATGCTAGGAATAAATCAACACCTTTCAATAACAACTCTTAATGTTAAAGGCTTAAATTCCCCAATTAAAAGACACAGACTGGCTGACTGGATCAAAAAGCAGGACCCAACTATATGCTGCCTACAAGAGACCCACCTCACCCATAAAGATTCACACAGACTAAGAGTGAAAGGATGGAAAAAGATTTACCATGCAAACAGAAAAGAAAAACGAGCTGGAGTGGCTATTCTTATATCTGACAAAATAGACTTTAAACTAAAAACCATAAAAAGAGACAATGAGGGACACTACTTAATGATAAAAGGACTGATCCATCAAGAAGACAGAACAATCATAAATATGTACGCACCCAATGTTGGAGCAGCCAGATTTATAAAACAAACTTTATTAGACCTAAAGAAGGAAATAGACACTAATACCATAATAGCAGGGGACCTGAACACTCCACTGTCAATATTAGACAGATCATCTAGGCAAAGAATCAGTAGAGAAACACAAGATCTAAACAAGACTCTAGACCAATTGGAATTGGCAGATATCTACAGAACATTCCACCCAACAACCTCAGAATATTCATTCTTCTCATCAGCACATGGATCATTCTCCAGGATAGATCACATATTAGGTCACAAATCAAGTCTCAATAAATTCAAAAAAATTGGAATTATCCCCTGTATCTTCTCAGACCACAATGGATTAAAACTAGAAATTAATAACAAACAAAACTCTGGAAACTATACAAACACATGGAAATTAAACAACATTCTACTTAATGACATATGGGTCCAAGAAGAAATCAAGCAGGAAATCAAAAAGTTTATTGAAACTAATGAAAACAATGATACATCATACCAAAACCTGTGGGATACTGCAAAAGCAGTATTGAGGGGAAAATTTATTGCATTAAATGCTCACTTCAGAAGAATGGAAAGATGGCAAATGAACAACCTAACACTTCACCTTAAAGAACTAGAAAAACAAGAACAATCCAATCCTAAAGTTAGCAGACGGAAAGAAATCATTAAGATCAGAGCAGAACTGAATGAAATTGAAAACCAAAAAACAATTCAAAAGATCAACGAATCAAAAAGTTGGTTTTTTGAAAAGATAAATAAAATTGACAAACCATTAGCATGGCTAACAAAAAAAAGAAGAGAGAAGACTCAAATAACAAAAATTAGAAATGAAAAAGGCGATATTACAACTGATTCATCTGAAATACAAGGAATCATTCGAGACTACTATAAACAACTATACGCCAACAAATTTGAAAATCTGGAGGAAATGGATAAATTTCTGGACACACACAAGCTCCCAAAACTGAACCGTGAAGACGTAGAAAATTTGAACAGACCAATAACAATAAAGGAGATTGAAGCTGTTATCAGAAGGCTCCCAACAAAGAAAAGCCCAGGACCAGATGGATTCACAGCAGAATTTTACCAAACATTCAAAGAGGAATTGACACCGATTCTTTACAAACTATTCCAAAAGATTGAAACGGACGCAAATCTCCCAAACTCATTCTATGAAGCAAACATCATCCTGATACCAAAACCAGGTAAAGATATAACCAAAAAAGAAAACTACAGGCCGATATCCTTGATGAATATAGATGCAAAAATCCTCACTAAAATACTAGCAAACAGAATACAGCAACACATACGAAAAATTATTCATCACGATCAAGTGGGATTCATCCCAGGGATGCAAGGTTGGTTCAACATACGCAAATCAATAAATGTGATACACCATATTAATAAACTCAAACACAAGGACCATATGATCATCTCTATAGATGCTGAAAAAGCATTTGATAAAGTTCAGCACTCATTCATGACAAAGACCCTCTATAAGTTAGGTATAGAGGGAAAGTATCTCAACATAATTAAAGCCATATATGCCAAACCCACTGCCAATATCATCCTGAATGGGGAAAAGCTGAAAGCTTTTCCTTTAAGAACAGGCACTAGACAAGGATGCCCACTCTCACCACTCCTATTCAACATAGTGTTGGAAGTACTAGCCAGAGCAATCAGAGAAGAGAAGGAAATAAAGGGCATCCAGATTGGAAAAGATGAAGTCAAACTGTCCCTGTTTGCAGATGACATGATCCTATATATCGAACAGCCTAAAACCTCTACAAAAAAACTCTTGGAATTGATCAATGATTTCAGCACAGTAGCAGGATACAAAATCAACACACAAAAATCAGTAGCATTTCTTTTCTCCAATAGTGAACATGCAGAACGAGAAATCAAGAAAGCCTGCCCATTTACAATAGCCACCAAAAAAATAAAATACTTAGGAATTGAGTTAACCAAGGAGGTGAAAAATCTCTATAATGAGAACTACAAACCACTGCTGAGAGAAATTAGAGAGGATACAAGAAGATGGAAAGATATTCCATGCTCTTGGATTGGAAGAATCAACATAGTGAAAATGTCCATACTACCCAAAGTGATATACAAATTCAATGCAATCCCCATCAAAATTCCAAAGACATTTTTCTCAGAAATGGAAAAAACTATTCAGACATTTATATGGAACAATAAAAGACCACGAATAGCCAAAGCAATGCTCAGCAAAAAAAATAAAGCTGGAGGCATAACACTACCTGACTTTAAGCTATACTACAAAGCTATAATAACCAAAACAGTATGGTACTGGCATAAAAACAGACACACTGACCAATGGAATAGAATAGAGAATCCAGAAATCAACCCACACACTTACTGCTATCTGATCTTTGACAAAGGCACCAAGCCTATTCACTGGGGAAGGGACTGCCTCTTCAGCAAGTGGTGTTGGGATAACTGGATATCGATATGCAGGAGAATGAAACTAGATCCATACCTCTCACCGTATACTAAAATCAACTCAAAATGGATTAAGGATTTAAATATACACCCTGAGACAATAAAACTTCTTAAAGAAAACATAGGGGAAACACTTCAGGAAATAGGACTGGGCACAGACTTCATGAATACGACCCCAAAAGCACGGGCAACCAAAGGAAAAATAAACAAATGGGATTATATCAAACTAAAAAGCTTCTGCACAGCAAAAGAAACAATTAAAGGAGTTAAAAGACAACCAACAGAGTGGGAGAAAATATTTGCAAAATACACATCTGACAAAGGATTAATATCCAGAATATATAAGGAACTCAAACAACTTTACAAGAAGAAAACAAGCAACCCAATTAAAAAATGGGCAAAAGAGCTAAGTAGGCATTTCTCTAAGGAAGATATCCAAATGGCCAACAGACATATGAAAAAATGCTCAACATCACTCAGCATCCGGGAAATGCAAATCAAAACCACATTGAGATACCATCTAACCCCAGTTAGGATGGCTAAAATCCAAAAGACTATGAACGATAAATGCTGGCGAGGCTGCGGAGAAAAAGGAACTCTCATACATTGTTGGTGGGACTGCAAAATGGTGCAGCCTCTATGGAAAATGGTATGGAGGTTCCTTAAACAATTGCAAATAGATCTACCATACGACCCAGCCATCCCACTGTTGGGAATATACCCAGAGGAATGGAAATCATCAAGTCGAAGGTATACCTGTTCCCCAATGTTCATCGCAGCACTCTTTACAATAGCCAAGAGTTGGAACCAGCCCAAATGCCCATCATCAGATGAGTGGATACGGAAAATGTGGTACATCTACACAATGGAATACTACTCAGCTATAAAAACGAATGAAATACTGCCATTTGCAACAACATGGATGGACCTTGAGAGAATTATATTAAGTGAAACAAGTCAGGCACAGAAAGAGAAATACCACATGTTCTCACTTATTGGAGGGAGCTAAACATTAATATATAAATTCACACACACACATACACACACACACACACAAATCGGGGGGGGGAGGGAAGAAGATATAACAACCACAATTATTTGAAGTTGATACAACAAGCAAACAGAAAGGACATTGTTGGGGGGGAGGGGGGGAGGGAGAAGGGAGGGAGGTTTTGGTGATGGGGAGCATTAATCAGCTACAATGTATATCAACAAAATAAAATTAAAAAAAAAAAAAAAAAAGAAATGAAGGCACCAAAAAAAAATAAAAAGAAAAAAAAAATAAAAAAAAAAATAAAAAAAAAAAAAAAATAAATGTGCTTGTTAAAAATGTATCAGATATTACAATGAGTTTGATAAAGCACACATTTGGCTAAATGCCATTTTTCAACCATACCTCTATGGTAAATCATGAACAAAGAAATCCTTCGAAAATGTTAGAATTAAAACTATAATTATATAAATAAAAAAGCTTCAGAAAACATTGGAATTAAAATTGGCTTCAATTTCAATTAAAAATGATTATTTAAAAAGTTATATATTCATGTATCATACTTATTTTTCCTTTCACAGCTGTACAATGCACACACAGGCAATTCCTACACACACACATACGTGTACAAGTGCTTTTTTCTTCTTTTCTCAAAGTCTCATTTTCCATGATGGGTCTTGCCTTTTTAAAATTTTCCTAGGTCTACTTTTCACTCCCTGAAAAAGGAAGCCCGGCAGAGTAAAAGAGGTGGAACACTTCACACTCCTACGAGTTAGAAAGAGAAGTCTTGGTTAGGAAAACTGATCTGATGCTGAATTAGCGTGTCAAAATGCCCCACAAATTGCTGTGTGGTGGTCTTGGCCCTATATCATCAGTCATCAGATGACCACTTCATCCTGTATTTCTTTGTTATGAACTGTAATATGAGTTATAGCTTCAACTCTGTCCCTGTCCCATGGTGTAATTAGATCACCAATACTGTTCCCCAAATCACACTTAGCTCCTACCTAATTAATCCCACTTATATCTAAGATCAACACGGGTTGGGGATATAACTTTATTGATTAAAGACATAGTTAATCCATATTCCAGGCCTAGTTTCTATAGCACCAAACTTTCTTATTCCATCAGCAAGGCCGAATGCTGCATGTGCAGAACAGTATAAGCATAGTGACTCTTCACTTATGTAAATGGTTCTGAAAACGTTATCCTAGTATGTGATACTTAAATTACAGACCAATATATACATTCAGATTTTGAGTTCCAAATGATTTCAAATGAGATTCTGAAACAGATAATAATCTGACAGTTTTCTGACTCCTGATTTTCCTAATTTCTGCACAGATTCTATAAGAATGCATACAAATATAAACAAGAGTAACACTAAACATTGCTATAAACTGAAACTACAAACTATGAGAAACCCTGACAATATGGTCAGTATGTAGTCACCAACTAATCCCTACAATTCTTTACTCTGAATCTTGAAAATTCTGCAACTAATTCTCGCTCATTAATTTCTTGTTTTGGCTTAATGCAATTGTTAACAAGGACTTCCTGCTAAGTTTTATTTTCTAAGTCTGTGCTGTACTTTCTTCTGTGTTCACACAATAAACATCTTCCTCTATTACTAGTAAGCCAAGCCTCTGATTTTTAATTATTTTTGTCTTATTCTTATCTCACCCTATCAACCCTGTCGGTTATATACAAATTTCTAAGCTGGCTAATAAATCAGTAAATTTTAACATTTTGAAAGCTACAAACCCTTGTGAGAATCTGATGGAATCCAAGAATCCTAGTCCTAAGAAAGCATACACACACACACACACACACACACACACACACACACACACACACACACACACACTGTGGTTATGACATTCACATTACAGAATAGTTTAGAACTTGGGCTTTGAGGAACAGATTTCAAGCTCCATCCCTTACAAGGTTTAATATCATCATTTGCTAAATCAGATATTAAACTTAAAAGAAAAAATTCTGGGCCTATGAGTTAGTTATGTTTTCTAGAATTAAGAGCTTTTACACTTTGCACCCATTAAGAGTATGTTGTAGAATCAAAAAATCTTGAAGTGAAAAGAGGTATATTTACTTGTAAACTGGCTGTGAATGTTTTATTAAGTAATTTCCTCATGATTTTTCTATAATTCCAATATAATATCTTCTATATGTATAATTCTAGCCAAAATTTTAGAAACATCTATCAATCTAGTTTCTAGACACTGATTATCTCTAATGAGGGAAGGAATTATTGGATGGCTAATTGAATGCAGTCCCTGAACATTATGAAGACTGTCATCCATCCTTGGCTGGGGAAGTTAGCAATTGTCACCTACATGACATTATTGGATCTAAAATGTGTTTATGCCATAGAGTTTTCTTTGTCTAGCTGCTGGACTTTCCTTGTGTTTTCTGTCTGTATATGTAATACACAGCTGTAAAACTCAGTATCTTAAAGTTTGAACAAATGTGAGGTTTTGTTAATTTTCTTTTCAAACATAGTTTAGATCACAATAAAATAAGTGTGGTTCCAACAACAAACTCACTGAAACAAAGACAGTACCAAGTCCCAGCCAATGGACAAGTTAAGGTGATTTCATTGTTAAAAATTTCAGTCTTTACCCAAGTAGTGTTCTCTATGGCAGTGATTTTCAACCTACCTGCAAGCCCAGCACACCTGAGAAATGTGACACATACCCAGCATCACAGCAGCGACCCTCCTCTGGCTGAAGACAGTGGAGAAGAGAAGGAGTATCACAGGGCAGAATCACTACTCTGTAGGAAAATGGGAAATGATGTTTTCCTGTGTCATGTCCCCATCATGTTTTAAGAAGGAACTTAAGGTATTTACAAATCATGGAAGAAAGTTCACTCCATTTCCATTCCAAAAAAGAGGAAAATGAGTCAACGCCATGCTTTACTATTAAGTGAATTTTTGGACTCAGTACCCAGGACGCTACAGTTTCCAAGTACAGCACACCTTACAGAGTCTAGAAGTTAGCCTAAGAAACAAGCACTTTCTGAATTGAAGTAAAGATTAACTAATCCATATGTAAAAGTATTATCCCTGGGAGGTGATACGTAGATCTGTACCTGGAAAAATTAGTTTGTCTTCTAGTACAATGCAATCTCTGAAACCAGGATACAACTTAGTTATTTGGTGACATGCCAGGCATGAGGAGATGATAAATGGGAACCGAAGTGAAAAAATTGATTAGTTTTTCTCTCCATCCTGGCTACTGAAATACTCAGGCTCAAATTTATGACCCACTTTTGTCAAGCATACAAGATCTCACAGACCGGTATTTTCCATACAAACATCAAGCTATTTCCCCCTTTTCTTTCTTTTTGGTTTCCATTTTCTCATTCAAATTTTTAAATCTCTGATCATGCTTTATTGTGTACATTATTACAAATCATTTTAACTTACTTATTAAAATGATAAACATCTGTGCTTTTCCATCACTCTACAGGAGAGAAGGGTTTCCATCAAGCAAACACGAGTTCTTCTGTAAGGTGAATCTCCAAGTACCTGATGTTTTTTGCATCCCTGGAGGACCTGAGCACCCCACACTCTCACAGCTTGGTTCAAATGGTATTAAGACCACGTGACTATCTACCCAAAGTCTATATTTCTAAGCAACCTTTGGCACTAATGCACATTTCTCAAGGGGAGAGATTGTGTCGACCAGTAGACATGAGCATTCTGGTATGACTGGCCTAATTTTATTAATAAATTTGAGGTCAGCACTTCAGTTCACTAATTAGTCTCTTCTGAGTTTCATTTGCATGAGTCTGTCCTCTAAACCCTGGCCAATTTAGCAATCTGAGGGAGTCTCATTGCTGATCACATACATGTGATGAAAAGCCTGATAGTCTTGATATGTTGTCCCCCCCCACAACATCTGATCCCCTGTGTGGCAGTGCTGGGAGCTGTTTGGGAGTGAGTTCTCACTCTATTAGTTCCCTTGACAGCTGGTTATTAAAAGGACCCTGGCACTTCCCCTCACTCTCTTTCTGGCTTCCTCTTACTATGTGATCTTCCACCTGCTGGCAGCCTGCCACTTTCCACCATGAGTAGAAGCAGCCTGAGGCCCACAACAGATGCAGCTGTCCCAGAATAGTGAGCCAAATAAACCTCCATTCTTTGTAAATTACCCCTCTCAGGTATTCTGTTATAGTAACACAAAAACAGACTAATACACAGCCCCTGAAACTTTATGCTGCACACAAAGCTTGCTCTATGTGGGGCTCCGGGAGCAGTCAGAAAACCACTCTTTGGCCACACTCCACTTGAAGAGAAAAAAAGACTCTATGATATCTTTTGCATTCACTATGATTACATTCCATCATGCCGTTGCAACTTGAGTGCTTCTCAGCACAAAATCTACTGCTATGCCACTTTGGTGAGGAAAATGGTGGAACTTACTCTAGATACCAAAAATACAATGTGGCTGTGTTTCAGCCTGAAATCCACCAAAGTAGCCCAATCTCTAGCATGTGCTTTCCTTTGCAAAAACCTTATTAATTGGGGGATGTTCTTGAATAATCAGTCAGATGCCTTTGAGTAGTAGGCTTGTTTGTTCATGTATCCTTTCATGTAACAAGCATTTATTGAGCACCTACTGTGTGTTAAATGCTGTGCTAGGTGTTACATCCAACCTTATGGAACAGAGTCTAGTGAGGAATACAGATATTTTACAAGCAAATAACGTGTTCTTATTTAAAAAACAATAATTGGATGCTAAGGTAGGAAAGAACAAGAGAGAGTACCAGTGTTAGAGCACACCCGGCTCCACAACAAAAGATGCCTTTTAACTAGGTGAACATATGTGCCAGTTTGATCAGGACAGTCCCAGTTAATGTCAGTTGTTCCAGCATAATTATTAATAGAGCCTCCTTTCCTAGTAAATGTATCCTGATTAAAATAATAAATTATAAGCTCATGCTAATTTTAAACAAAGTGGAAACTCCGTAAAGTGCTAGGTCCTATAAGGGATAATGACTTCTAAGTACTTTGGAAAACATCCCGAGGTGAAGATAAGCATTAGCAGTGTAATGGGCTGAGATTAACTTCATTCCTGGCTTGATTCCAGAGAAAAAAATCACAGTTTCAAACATAATGTATTTAAGGGCATGGAATCAATATTGAGCGAAGAGACAAAAAGGGAATTTCAGTAAATAAAACTTGAATCATTTTCCTCACTATGAAGACAATTAGCAGAAGACAAAAAGCCTAGGTCTTCAGCATAATGCAAGACTAGAAACTTTTTTTATATGAAAACAGATAGCAGATTGTAGTCATAAAACATGTAAACTAAAGGAAACTTGGAAATCAGCTCATACAGATCCTGCATCTTAGAGAAAATGACACCAGTGGACATAAAAGTGAATGGTATGCTTCTAGGCTAAGAATCACTGTATCCTATAACACAAAAAAACACAAGACTCGGGTCACCTGTGTTATAGTCCCAGTTCCTGAGGCATATCTCTTATTTTCTCTGCACCTCATGTTTCCTCAAATGGAATCCCAGAATCGGAATACTCTCTGTACTGTCCCCCAAGGATGCTGTGAAGATTAAATAAAATCATAAACAATAGTCTCTCCCTTCTCCACAGTTTCGTTTTCCAAGGCTTCAGTTACCTGCAGTCAACAGCAGTCCAGAAATATTACAGTATTTTGAGAGAGAGACCACATTCACATAACTTTTATTACAGTATATGGTTATAATTGCTCTATTTTATTATTAGTTATTGTTTTTATTCCCTTACTGTGTCTAATTTATAAATTAAACTTTATGATAGGTATATGTGTATAGGAAAAAACATAGTTTATATAGAGAATTCAGTTAAAAAAAACATAATTTATGTATAGGGTTCAGTACAATCCATGGTTTCTGGTATCAATGGGAGTTTTTAAACGTATCCCCTGCAGATAAGGGGGACTAGTATAAGCTATAAAGTGCTTCACAAAGTTAGTTGTTGTTAGTAACACATTCATGAGCCAAGCCCATATTCTAAGCAAAAAAGTCTAATGCTACCATGACGTTGTGACAAGAAGTTTCCATGCCCTTTGGAACTGAATAAAGGGGATTCTGATTTTCGTTTTGTGGCTGTCATATTTCTTCCTTCTCTGATCCCTCAAAATTCACCAAATCAAATACAAATAAAAGACGGCAATTAGACAATTGACAAGAACTAGGGCTCTACACACACTCTGATTTTTGCTGAGGAGGCCATATCTAGAAAAGATAATCCTCATCATGGTTACACTAATGCCCACGCTTTTAGGATTGGATTAGTACAAACCTAAACAGTCTTAGCAACGGAAACAACTAAGCAAATTTGAAATGAGGACTATAAGTCAGTAAGTGAAATCTGAGTTTTTAAAATGAGCATAGTGATGCAGAAGCATAGTCCAGCATGAATACTATGAATGGCAGGACTAAAATGGCAAGAACTGGAGTCTTAAAAAGTTCTCCTACACAGATGAGCCAGTGTTTTATGCGACTAGACAAAATATTCCTGAGTAAATACAAGCGACCTGGTCAAACCTTTACAAGGAGTTAAATGAATCTGTGAACATATTGAATGAGTTACAGTAAGCTAGGCCAAAGAAACAAAAATGTAAGGACAAATATAATAGTTTATTTCTTGCTGAGGGAAGAATCCACGTAGGTGCTCCGGCTGGTGGGGGTTCTCCTGCACACATGACTCAGGCACTCTCTTCTGCGGCCCTGCTCTCCCCTAGGGCCTCACCATCAGTTGCATTCAGCCAGGGAAAAGGGAGAAAGACTCTTATGGTTCTTAAAAAGCCATGGCCCAGAAACAGCACAGCATGTCCTCTCATTTTACTGGCTAGAACTCAAGCTCGTGGCTACACCCAACTCCAAACAAATCTGGGAAAAGGGTTCTAGCTGGAAAGAAAAGATAAGATTTCTAGTTACATAAACACTGCGCCAGGACTGGCAGTAGGGTATGAGAGAGACTACAAAGGGAAAAGGGCTATGAGATGGTCCACCTTCCACTTAACGGCTTTCTCTGTCCTGTATTGTGCCCAACAATGTCCCCAGTTCCTCACAAAGCTCACAAAGTATGAACAAGGAGCAGAGAGGTACTCTCCTGTGGCCAGTCCTTTACGTCTAATGCTTTACTAATTAGTCAAAGGGATCAGTTGAAGGCATACTGGCCTGTGAGAGCATTAGAGAAAAATCTTTGGCCAGAATATGACAGATCCATTTCCTGTAAACTATACAGTACCCAGAAGCCATAGGCTTCCTTGAATTTTCCATTTGAAAACCTTTATACACCTTGGCAATGATGTGTAACGAGCAAGATTTTCAACCACAGAGAGTTTCAGGAACTCTAGACATTGGAGCCTTTGGACCCCAAACCAATTTAAATTGTGCTCCTGCTTTTCTCTTCATTTTGGAAGGTGATCCCTGAGTTAGCCACAAACTACTTTGAAAGTAGAGAAACCATTGGGAAAGAAAGTAAGGTTTGGCTGCAGGGCTTGGTGTTTCACTGAAAGGCAATACTTCAGGAAATTGTGAAACCACCCGTCCTTAAGTAGATGGTGTGAAGATGGAGAAGATTGTCGACAAATACAAGACTGGCAGAAAGAGTTACTCTTCAGCTACCATTTGTGTCTCTAATTGTCTGCCTATTTCTCTCTTTCTCAAAATGAGGGGAAAATTGGATTTCTAGATTTAATCTTTCCTTAGCTGGGTAATAACAGATTCATCATCCTGATCAAATTATATTCTTAGTACAAGGGACAAGGGTATTTTCAAGGATGTTTATATGCAATGAATATAATGACGTACCTTGGACATTAAGCAGAACAGGAGCAAGAAGGGAAGGGAAGTCTGAAGGGGTTTTAGGATAGAGAGCATGTGGCAGAGGAGAAGAATGCCAATAGACTGCTCGTTTTTGTCAGAGTCTCTGAGGTGCCCTGCAGGGAGAACCGAAATCATTTCTGATAGAGCTGGATTGGGAAACACAGCTTAGACCTACAACCACAGCGAAGTTGCTTAAGCACAACTATGCACCCCCTGATTTGGACTCACTGTGCATCTACCTGTGATGTGGCTGATCCGAAAGGGAGTTCCAGAGAGCACCAGGAAGGGGTTAGAGGGAAGGGAGAAGGTGGCAGGGACTGATGGAAAGCAAAGGCAGAGATGTGAGGGGCTGAGAGTTTGGGAAATGACAGATGACCTGAGAGGCTTGCGGTCAACAGTGGGAACAGAGACCAGAGGCAGAATGGATTTGGTCCTAATGATGTGGGGGAGATTCTAAGGCCTGAGAGGGCCCAGTTGAGGGCAGGCATGAGGTGCATTAACCTCGGCTGGTTTTGAGTGTCACAGTGAGGAGGGTAATAGTTCACAGCAGGGAGTGATTAAGCAGGATTAATCAAGGGATTTCCAAAGCGGAGCTGTGAGATCTGCAGCAGCTTCTGGCTGGGCTGGCTAGCTTTTCTTCTTGTTAGCAGATCCATCCTCAGCAGCCTCCGAATGAGGGGGCATGGGAAACGTGGATTCCGTCTCCACCCC
Source organism: Cynocephalus volans (assembly GCF_027409185.1). Lineage (NCBI taxonomy): Eukaryota > Metazoa > Chordata > Mammalia > Dermoptera > Cynocephalidae > Cynocephalus > Cynocephalus volans. The sequence continues at coordinate 107,773,857 of NC_084461.1, forward strand.
CCTCATACTCCCCCACTCCATGCTCCCGGATGAGGAGTTTGTCTGCAGCTAGCTCTCAGTATGAATTTGTCTCCAAACTCATTTTTCAAAATATTTGAGGCTCTCTATATACATAAAATATTATTAGGTGGAACCATATTGTATTAGTCTGTTTTGTGTTGCTATAACAGAAATACCTAGAACTGGGTAATTTATAAGAAAATGAAATTTATTGCTTACAGTTTCTGAGACTGGGAAGTCCAAAGTCCATCTGGTGGTGGTGACAGTGACCCAGGTGTCTCACATTGCAAGAGAGTGGAAGCAGAGAGAGCAGAGAGAGAGAAAGACAGACTCTCCTCTTCTTTGAAAGCCCTCAGAACCATGCCCCTGACCACCATTTTTAATCCATTCACTACTGCACGGTCCTACAACCCAATCACCTCTTTAAGGCCCCACCTTACAATTACCATAATAGGATTTCCCACCCTGTTAACAGTCACAGTGGGGGCTAAGTTTCTAATACATAAAACTTGGGGGATACAATTCAAGCTTCAGTGTTTTGGGGGGACATAACTCAATCCACTACACATATAAACCTGCCAGTTTGGGAAGTTAAAAATCTTTCAAAAGAGGCAATTTCATATGATTCAACTTAATATTGAAGTGACTAGTAGCTCTGTGGGCACTGTGCATTTTCAGAGTTTCACAGCAAATACTTCATGGTTGGGGAACCCCTGGGTGCTCCTAAAGGTCTTAGGGGTCAGGCTGTCCTCAGAGGACCCAAAGATAACCCTGACATAACAGCCACTGAACTCCTCAGTAATTCTATATCACCACAGCTGACCAAACACTTTCTGGTGTTATTAATTTAGTGACCTAGTCATATTTTTAAACACTGAAATACGAACCCAAACTCCACCTGCCTCACCAATAAATGACCTTGCCAACCACATCTCAGAGAATAGAGGAGATTAGGTAAAAATATCCTCAAATTTCTATCCAACACTATGTAGGAGGGTACTTCAAAACATTCACGGAAAATGGAATTAAAAGATAATATGAATCTGTCCAGGTACTGTTTGAAAACCCCTTGTTTTGCCTACATCTCAGTTCAGATAGATTATCTGCATGTCTTTAGGCATATTGCTGAAGAATCCACTTGGAAACATTCATGATGATTATATTCTATTGAGTCACAATACAAGTGTAGGGCAATTCACAGATACGTGTTGTTTGTTGCAGTACTAGAGACTGACATCACCAACCCATCCTCCACAAAGGGGATCTTACCAAAATGCAAATCTTTAAGTTGCAAAAATGCCAACTTAAAGACATCAACAACTAGTCTGGCTCAGGAATCCCACTGCCTCAAGACCCCACTACTCCCTACTTCCTCCAGTTTTACCCCATGTGCAGCCCTTCCTTCGCCATGCTCAATTACTCTGCTTCTTGGAACGCATTGTGCATTTCATGCTTCTGAGTTTTCCACATGCTGATTCTTCAGCTTCTAAGTTTTCTTCCTGTCAAGACTTTAGTTGGTTTAAACTTTACCTCCTTGAAGAAATATTTGAGTGAGATGTCCTGTCTCAATGGTGCCATATCTTCTTATACCTACCTTTATCCTTGCTTTTATCCCACTATCCATTTAGTCTTAGTTTACTAAACTATCGCACTCACAGAGTGTTATATTAGGCGGACACAACATATTTTAGTAGAAACTACATGAAATACTGTGCTCAAAATATGAGTTGAATGAAGAATGAATAGCTGTCTCTAAATTTACAACTTAGCTCAGGCACAGAAAGAGAAAAACCACATGTTCTCACTTATTTGTGGGAGCTAAAAATAAATAAATAAATACACAAACAAACGGGCAGGCAGGGAAGATGACACAACAACACAATTCCTTGACCTCGTTAAGACAAGCAAACAGATATGATGTCGATGGGCAGAAGCGGGGAGAGGAAAGGGGGAGGGAGGATTCTGTAAAGGGGCATGAAAACCAACTGCATTGTATATTGATTAAAAAAAAAATCTGTGAAAAAAAATTACAACTTAGCTCCCTAGATCCTAAAAATTTTTAATATATTTTTATATGGTAATAGATTAGTGTATTGTGAAAGTTTATAATTTAAATTAGTATTTTGCTAACTGTTTTGTGCATTGAAGTAGTCTTTCTAAATAGCTTTGATAATAGCTAACAATTACTGAGTACCTCCTCTGAGCCAGACACCATGCTAAGTGCTATATACCTAGTTTACCTAGTTTAATTCTTACCTAGTTTAATCCTCAAAACTACCTTTGGAGTTCTCACTTTAAAGATGAGAAAAAAAAAGTAGAGTTTTCTTCGATTTATTTGATTGATAAATATGGATTTTACCTATCCAGTGTCTTTTAGTTTTCACCTGCATTCCAGCTGAAGAACTAAAATTTCATATATGAAATACATCACATCTTTAGATAAAAATATAAATATCTTGATCTTCTAGTAATTCAAAAATTACTAACTTCTATCTACTTTTTATCGCCCCAACTACTATTTCTATTTGCTCCAATAGCCACCTAGTGACATTTCTCCTAATTCCAGTCCTCCTTTGAATATTCCTTTTCCTTCAGATATATTAGGAGTCTCAGTGCTTAGAATCACTGACCAGCAATTGGATCCATGGTGCTATCCAGATCATTCAGAAGGTATATCCCTGCCTAGTGGATTTTCAATTGAAATAAAATAAGATGACCTGGGACTACAAAGATGAATGGCTTGAGCTGATGGGCAGCATTTGGAATTGGGTTTTGTTTTCTTCAAGAACTATGGTGTCATTTTTCTTCGTCTTAGCCTGTCTCTGCTGATTCCATCTAGGGGATGTCTTTTAACGTGAAAAATTGAGTAATATCTTCATAAGAAGTCCTGAGAAAACACCTCCTAGATCTTGGCTTTTCACATAACCTTCCCCCTCAGAGTAAATAATTAACTTTTATTCAATTAAATCTCAATTATATCCCAGGAAATCAGCCTCTGGACTAAATGGGAGCCAGTAGCAGGTAAGAAACAAATAAGACACATCATGCTTTTGTCTTGGGCTTCTTTGAACTAATTGTTACTTCCTTAAAGAGTTTTTATGAGATCAATTCCAAGTTTTAGAAATGATCACTTAAGCTGCAAATCAGAAGCTTCTGTTGACTTTTTGCTAGGACTGGAAATTGGACACGAGTGAGATTACAGCATGCACACACACCAAGCAAAGGTAAAGAAAACTAAAACTGGCAATACTAATTCTTCAAACCCAAAACATCCAAATATTACAATAATTATTTTGCAGACATTAAATGGTAGTGTGCATTAAGTAAAATCACAAATAAGCACTAAGACACAAATCTTCTCCTCACTCTCTTGCCCCCACCCATCTTTCCCAGCACAGTGACCAAGGTATCAATTCCAGCTGTCTCAATGGGGCTTTAGCTGGTACAACTCTGATGATCTGACTGATCATCAGAGTTATGTGTGGAGCTATATAAAAATGAATGTTCACCCCAACATATTCTGATTCTCATCTAGGAGAATCTATACTTATGAAAAGCTCCTTGTATGGTTCACCTTGCTAGCAAAATACAGAAAGAACCCCTACTCTTGACATCAAAAAAAGACTCCAGGACTCCTAAGCAAGTATAGAATTGGCAACAGTCTCTTTCACTGAGTATTCTTAGCAATCCTTCTCTGACCTTCTAATATTCTATTTGCATTTTAATTAAGGCCAATTGAGTAAATCAAGTTTCCACAATATGCAGCATGGGTTCCACCCTCTTGCTGCTCAGTGGAGTATTGGCATCACCTGCATCACTGGTAGCTTGTCAGGAATATAGACTCTTGGGCTCCACCCACTAACAAATCAGAATCTGCATTTTAACAAGATCCCCATAATATAGTATACACATTAAAGTTTGGGATGCTCTGCTCCATCTTACCATCTTTGAAAGCCTCCAAGTCAATTTCTATAAGTCATTCCTAGCCCTATTCCTCTAGGCTAGAGATTTTGCCTGAAAATCTGTCCAGCTCTTCAATACCTCCAGGATCGGGTCTTGTCCAATTCTTCTACCAGAAAAAGAGTGGAGGCATGACCTTAAAACTGAGCTGTTAGGCCCTGCTGCCTGCCTGCAAAAATCCCTAATGCCAGCATTGACCTCCTCCTAACTTTGTCTCCAACAGGATCATTTATAACTGGGTTCCACTGGCATTGCAGCAGAAATATGCCATTAAATTTGCAGATTCCTGAGGACAACTATTTGTCTAAAATTCCACTTGTTAGCTGCTTTCCCCTTTATGAAATAAAGACATTATCTCAAGTCATTCAAGAAAGGCATGAAAATTGATAACAGATTCATCATTGTGATTTGGAGCTCATTGTCCAGGCTAAGCAATAGTCAGTCTATCAATAGAGATAGGATGCAGAGAACTATAGCACCCAAAATTATTAATGCTAACACTAAATCAAAGTTCTAAATGAACAACATGCTTGATTAAAAAGCAATTTCTATAAGAACTTATACAAATAATAGGACGTAATCTATGGAAAAGTACAGGTTCTTGAAATATCTGAAAAACTAGTAGAGTAAATATTTAAAAATTGAAATTTGGGATGTTAAAAGCTGTCAGACTATATCTATGTGATTACACAGTCAGGTCAGTTTCAAGCTTAATAAAAGGATTATCTGACTATCAATCAAATATTAACTAAGAACTTACTATGTTCCAGGTGCTATAGCTGTGGGGAATGACCATTTTCTTCAATGTTTACTGAAAACCTACTATGTGCCAGACATTTTGTACTCAAGATGCAAAAATGAGTAGGACATTCTCCCTGCCCTCAAAGAGTTTACAACCTACAAGAGCAAGATAGATAAACAAAAGGAATATGATAAAGTTCTATTTTATGGGCTACAGGAATGCTCTTAAGAAGGAGGATCAATTATGTCTTGGGGAGGCTGCAGTTCATAGAGGTAATACCTTTAAGTATTAAAAACATTTAAGTTTTTCCAGGCAGAGGAAATGGAAAAAGAACGAAGACATGAAACAGTATGTTACATTCACAGACCTGTGGAAAGTTTAATATGCTTGGAGTTTAGTTCTGTGAGGAGAGGCAGATGGCGCTAGAGAGGTAGGCAGGGGTCAGACCATGCACATTAATACCTTTGGATTTCTTTTCTGTGGGTGAATGAGAAGCCATCAGATATTTTTTGAACAGAGAAAAGCATCACTTCCTGGATTAAACCCATTACATAATTAATTCACTTGATTCTCAAAATAATTCTAGGGGATAAATATGAGGGTAATTCAAAAAGTTCATGGAAAGATTTGTATTACCTTTCAATTCCATTTTTCCACACACTTTTTGAAGTACCCTCATTTATCCCAATTTTCAGATGAGAAAACCAGTTTAATGTTTCGCAGCCAAAAGTAGCAGAGTATGGACTCAGAAATATGTTTGACTCCATAGTCTGTATTTTTACATAAAAGAATGAAATATCCCTAAAGTCAATAAATTAGCAAGCTAGCTCAAGATTCAGGGCTTAATTCCCAAATAAAGAAAATGGAAATAACCAAGCCCACACTATACATATTAATTATAATGGCAGGAGGAGTTGGGGGTGGTAAGTGGTGGCCTCTTTACAGCCTAGAGGTCTACATGGCAGGTGTGACACTGAACTTGGAAAGTAAGGACAGCTTGAGAAAACTAAATGTCAGGACAGCTAAATCCCTTCAGCTAACCATGCTGTCCACATGGTGTAATTTGTGTATTTGCTTCTCTTCCCTCACCATTATACTCTCTTACGTCACATGCTCCCATCTCCTGGCCAAAGCATGGATAGGGAAACTCAACTCCTCTCTTTTCAATTTTCTTTCTGCCACAGTTTCTATAATAAGAGAAAGAGAAAGACAGAGAGGAATGTTTCCCTGTCTTCTGTGCATACTACTATAGAACATTTATATCATGGGAGAAACTGGGGAGCTGGATCCTTCTCATTTTTGATACGCTAAAGGAGAAACAACAGAATCTGTAAAATACCATCCCAAGCCTCATTTATATGATTATTATTCTCCCCACTGTAAAATTCTATTGTGCATGTCAGGAGCTGAAGAATATGTTCTTTCTACTGGCTTGCATTCTGTAACCAAATCCTAATTTTCTTCTTGGCAGACAGATTCCTCAGGTTGATTAGGGCAAAGTTAACGTGCTCACAGAGGCAACAGAGAAAGCGAATTAATAATAAAATATTGCCCCAGTACATATCATGTGTCAGTGTCTCTAAGAAACATTTCCAGGTCATGGAAAAATGTTGAGACTCCAGAATGATGTAAATTTACTTGCAAATGAGATTTTTATCCAAATTTTATAGTTACCCCTTGGCCAAGATAGAGCTGAAAATTTAGGAATATTTGCAAATGTCATGTCTTCCTATCAAAACAAAAACATCTTCACAGTCACATATACTCCGACACACTGCAGATACCTTGTTTAAGGCATGACGCTGCCCATTCACCTCAGCCAAAATTTTACACAAAGCCTTACTCTGCAAATAGACCAATATTCTTACAAAGGTGTTTGGTTTGGTTTGGTTTGGTTGGTTTTTGTTTTGTTTTGTTTTTGTCTTGTTTTAGTCCCATTAAGTATCCAACTCTGTCCAAATCTATTCAGAAATATTTTTATCTATCTTGCTTATTGTCTTTATTTGATATTAAGATGTATTAACTATAAGCAAGCTAATGTGGTTAGTATGTTTGAGCTTGAAGGTATAGTTTTTGTGTGTCATGGATGGATTTGAATGCCTGTCACTCATGAACTGTTAATTAAAATTTCTGGTCCACTTATTTGTAAAACTTTCTACTTAACTAAGTATCCTTTTGCCAAATCTGTACCTGTTTAATTTATTTAGAAACAAGAGCCTATGCAGTCATCTGTATTACACATTAGCTCCAGTTCCGCTTGCTGCCAAAGTTAACCTCGTAGAATTTTTTAAAATGTGGATCTCTACAAGTGACAACACAAAAGCGTACCGTGACAACGAGAGAAAGGTTCTGCTTCTCCTAGACCAGCTTTACACACTCAGCTTTCCGTTGGCCCATGGGGATTTTGCATGCGCATGTGTGCACGGTAAGAGCAAAAGAAAACAAAAACAAAAACAAAACCCAGAGAGAACAAAGTTGGAAGGGTACAATGAAATTAGGAAAAGGGATCGTAACTTGCACCCACGACGCTTCCGCGGCAGCGGCTCGCCCTGTAGGTAAATGGAGCTCAGCACTGTGAAGCATTAGGTTTTTAGAAGTGAAGTTAAACTGATAAATTAGACCTCATTTATTGAACAGCCGTTAGAGCCGATTGCCTAGGGAGTCGTTTGACACCTTTGAAGACCCTGCTAACTTAATTGGTGATAGTTTGGGGGCTGAAGGAAACATTTAAGGCAGGAGCAGCAGGACACCGTGCCGCATGAAAATGGAGAAGACAAGCATTCGCTCTGACAAGGGGAGTCATATATAGATTTTTGTGTCCATTGTTTTCGCTTATTTGTGTGTGTGCTTTACTCAGTCAATCAAATATAATTGACACCACTGGGTTCTGTTGTTTTGTAGATGACAGGAGCTAATGCAAAGGAAAAAAGCTGGAAGTAAACTTCCCCCTGAAAGGCTGTGAAAAGGTTTTTCCACCGGGCCCATGACATTTTTTGCTCAATTGTATTAATTGATGTAGTGACAAGGCACTTGGAAAGATGATGGATACTGATCACTACACCCTTTTTAAGGTTGGGTTATATCTTGCTATTAGCATAAGCACTTCTCTGTGCAAGAAGCGAAGGGCAACCAGACAGAACAAAAGGAGAAGAAATCTGGAAGCAGCTTACCTGCAGTGTGCACGCCAGAGGAAGAGTGGTGGCTTTATTGTGGAAGGTGTCAAGGCTGTCCTAGGAGAGGGCATTTACTCAAAGACAGCTCCCAACTTTGAACTTAACACTGACTCCCCTTGATCTGTTGTCTTTGAGGAGGTTCTGTCCCAGTTTTTTAATCATTTGTTCAGAACAGCAAATGATTCTAAGAGTTTTCATAAAGTCCTAAGTGCAGAAGCACCAGGGCAGAAAACAGGAAAACCTACAAGCGTTGGAGCACCCTGGGGCTAGAACTGCCAAATTATTCAGGCTAAGGGAGCTAAAGGTTTTCGGATGCTCATTTTTCAGAGTCAGTGACAGTGGCAATGATGCGTTAGAGTAGGCCACATGGCTTAACAAGACAGTGCCAGGGCTGAAATGACTTTGACTACTCACGATAGATCTAGTCAAAGAAGACCTTGAATATTTAAAAGAAGAGGATGCGGAGTATGGAGTCCTTTTGTCTGCAGAAGTCTGCTGGAAGGTTGCAAAAATATAATTTGTGGTTCATTTGAGTTACCTGGAGTCCTACAAAATCATCAAGTCTTCCTTGAATTATCTCTGTTGTTTAAGTCACCTTGAGTTTCTGAACTTAACATCCTAAAATCGAAGTGCAAATGTGCTCTTAATCACACCAGAAACACTTCTTTAATTAAAGCACTTAATTTCACTAGTTTATTAAATTTCTTCTTCCTCTTTCTAACATCAAATGCTTTTTATAATTTCCATTGTTTGGCATTTAAGTTTCGAATCACATCATTCAAAATTACAAAATTTAGAGAGAAGTCTAGGACAGGGATTAAAAGAAAATTTTTATCATTCAAATCCTCAAGGGAAAAACCAGTAACTAAATACAGAGTTCAGGGAAGGTGGAAGCCCAGACTTCACTTTTGTTTCACAAATATTTCAAGAGGGCATTTGATAAACCTCATCACTGAAGAATTTCCACAATATATCCTAAGCAAAAAATAAAATTCAGTTTTCGCTAAATCCAGATACCCTTCTGCTTTTTCAGGCATCAGTAGACAGTCACGGCAAGTATACAGAAGTCTCTAGAAGATATATTTACAGTGGGTATCTCATGCCCTTTCTCAGAGAAAATCCTTGAATTCATTCAATCATTCATTCACTGAGCATATATTTATTGAGTACCCATGCTGTGCCAAGCACTGAACATGTAACAAGGATCAAAACAATATGGCATCTCTGCCCTCATGGTCATTCAATGTAATGTAAGAGAGAGACGTTAATCAGATGATAAACCCAAATAAATTTAACATTGAAAATGGGATAAGTACTCTGAATGAGATAACTGGTAGGATGAGAGCTGGGAAATTTTACCCTAACTGAGTGTTCAAAGAAAGCCTCATGAAGGAAGTAATGACTAAGCTGAGATGTGAAAAAAAAAAAAAAAGTTACTAACACATGAAAGGTAGGGAGGGCAGAGGGAACACTTCAGTCAAACACACATGGCAGGAGAAGCTACTGCAGTTCTAGGAATTCAGGTAAGCCAGAGTAGCTAAACACAGAGAGTAACCAGGAGTGTGGAGGAGCGGGGCTCCTTGGGAGAGACTTGGGAGAGACCAAGGTGGGGAAAACAGCTCTAAAATACAGACACCGTGATGCACATTGCCCTCCTCCACTGAACCCGCCTCCCTAGTGACCCTCTGCTGTTTTTCTTTTTGAGATCTCAGAGTAATAGTAATAGGTTATCCAAACAATGGCAAAAGTCTGCAGGCTGCCTTTCCTACAGATTCCTAAAAACACCTGCTTGTGGCAAGAGCAGAGCAAGAGAAAAAAGGGTGAAGGAATGATGTAGGCCGTTTGTGACCAGGAGAATTCTAGGTTGCAATTCTGTCAGTTCTCCCTGTTTACATTTGTAGAAAAATGAATCCTTACTGTTGGAAAGTGTTGACTGTCTACATGAATGTTAATTTGGAAAAGATTCAGATTGGACAATAAAGAAATTTGTCAGAGTGATGAGATTACACCACATTGACACAGAGGCATCTTGGATTGTGTTCTTACTGCCATTAAAGAACAAAACACTTACTGCTTCTGGAAAATAATGTAAGGAGTTAGACATTTTCTGGAATCCTTGCTACCAGCGTGCTACTAGAGAAGATCCACAGGCTATCACGGATTGCCAGAACCATGGCCATGGCAATAGCAGTGACAGAGAAGCAGGGCAGATACAGTGGGCAGTTTCAACACCTTGTAGAGAAGGGCCTTGTATGCACTAGCAGCCCTTTGCCCACTTCCGTCTCTGAAATCCTACAGAAAATGGAAACATAAAAGCATGAACGTCATCTACACCTTATAACTACATCCTGAATGTGAATGTAATCCTCATGGTGGAGATGCTTCTGGCACCAAGAGCTATGGCTACCTTGCAGAGATAGCACACTGCACTGGGCCTGAGCTCTTACCCAACCCTAGGAAAATACACCCAACTAAAGAGTATAGGACCGACCATCACAAGTGTTCTTGATAAGACATTTCGGAAGGAGACTGAATCATTAGAAAACACTCTTAACAGAGTTTAGATCTATAGTAACCTTTAGCAGCAATCCACATGGTTTTGCATATGATAGGTCAAGGCTCAGTTGTTACACACACACACACACACACACACACACACACACCCCTTACCTTAGAAGCCACTAGGGTGTTCTCCAGAAGCCATCCACTCCAGGGAAGGCTGCCTTTTCACTCTCCACTCCCCACTCTGTGCTCTTATTCCTCTCCACATTTGCATGTGTCTTTCCTCCATCTAGAATGGCTTACACCCACCCACACATCCTCCTGCCTAATTAGAGCCTACAGGACTATTAGGCTCCACCCCAATCCTTTTCTCCTTTGTCACCCCAGCCCACTCTAATTTCTTTTTCCTTTCTGGTCATAATTATATCTTTTAGTGTGTTCATTTGATCTACCCAACAAGATTGTAAGATTAACAAGAAGCACACGTGGTATGAACCATGGTTAGTTATCTACTGCCGTGTAAAAAACACCTCAGAATTTGGTGGCTTAAACAACCATCATTTGTCATTGCAGATGTCTGCAGGTCAGGTGAATGATTCTGTTGATCTGAGCCAGCTTTGCTTGATCTCAGCTGGACTCCTAACAGTCAGCTGAGGGTTAGGTAGAAGGATCTAGTGATGTTGGCTGGGCTGTCACATCTCTGTGGCCCTGGTTAGACAGCTGGCTGATTGGACTCTGGCTCATGTGGGCTCTCAACCTGTAGCAGAGCTGGCAGGCTTATACGTATAATGAAGGCAAGGCCTCTTGAAGCCCAGGCTTAGCTTGGACACTGTCACTTCTACTTGGTTCCATTGGCTATGTATGTGCACACATACATACACAAAATGGACACGAATAATAAATAGACATGACAACAGAGTAGTTATGTCAATTCCAAACTTCCCTCGCATATGGCTAAGGGAAATGAGATGAGTCCCCTTCTGTCACTAACTTTTGTCCAGATCATTTTCCATCCTTTTATGTTTCAGGCTAGTCCTTGACATGCTGATTTATATTGAGCCACATCCAACTGGTCACTAACTTACAACAACCGAGAATTTTACACCTCTCTGTTTGTAATTTATCAAGTTCAGTCTCTGTTATGAGGTCTTCATCTAATTAGCTATGATAGCTTCTCACTACTGCTATAAAAATCTGTGCTAATGCCAAAATAAAGAAAAAAAATCAGAAACATGGCTCCTCTCAGGTTCTGCACATGCCAAAAATCATTCACTTATCTGATTTCCTCACCAGCTGGAAGCAAAGTTTGTAGACCACCCTAGATTTTAAACAAAAATAAATGTTTCTGGCCTGGGAGCTGCCCAAAGACTCTCTACCCATTGGTGATCAGTTCTTTACTTAATGTGTGCTTTCTGTTTGTCCTTCAGATACCCCTCTCCACCCCCTCTCTTCCCAGCACCATGGCTAAAATCACCTACTTGCTGTTTCATTGGGGTTTGTCTGCATAACTTCTTAATTCTTACGTGTGTTCTGGCAGGAACTGTGTTCCTTTGTCCATTGCTGTGAAACAGTTTGAATTCTCAATAGTATGTGATTCATTTACAACCAAATATAAATCTTTGGTTAAAAAAAACCAGACTGCGAATCCCCTCCAAACCAGGGAAGACCAACCATTTTGAAGTCAATGTTTCATAACAAATTTTTAGAAGAAGGGGCTCATTCTCATAAAAATTATCTCTTATCACCCTGCTGGCTAGGGCTGCACATAACCCAGCAATATGACACCAGGTGTCCTCACCCCAGGATGGGACTGTGGGAGTTGGCTCCAGGTGGACTTGTAAAACAAGGCTAAGCTTGTCCTACACTGATCTCCTGGAGACCAGCCCTCTGACCACAGGGCCTCTGGTGAGCCAGCCTTGGGACACAGGCCTCCAGCCCCACAGGAATCTGGCTCCAAGAGTCTGGGGCCAGGAGTCTCTCTCCGTAGTTTACGCCATTGATCCAGCCAAAATATGCTTTTTCTAGAGCAATAAGAATTTTCTTGAACACAAAAGATGAATATTCCTACAGAAAGGCAACACGGCCAAGTTTCAGCTGATCTCTGACTATCCTGTAGGGAAGTGTGTGACTATTTTCCCAAATAAATTACCATGCCTCACATCTCTATATCCTTGTTACTATCCAAGACAGACTCCTCCAGTTGTCTTTCCTGTACCCTCAGCCTACTGCAGCTGTGTGCTGCTTTTCCTTTGCCCTTCTTTATATGCCCTGATCCAGGATTTCTACTGAGCCTCAGGAATGCCTGTTGCATGGTTAACTAAGAGCTCCTGTATCTTCCATCGCTTCCCTACATGCCCTGTCCCCTGCTGGTCTGAGCAGAAGCCTGGCTTTCTCCTGGGCTCATGGCTCCAAGGAAAGGCCACTCATTTCTCACTCCATATGTCTCAGGGTCAGGAGGTGGGAGAACATCCTCCTCACTTCTTAGCATTCTTTCCTCACTCATGTAAAGCCCCTGCATCTTTGATACAGCAATGTGGGTATACCACCCTATAACCCTTCTTACCGCTGTCTTGTACTGGCCAACCTAATCACTGGTCTCATTTACCATAGATTTGGGTGTCTGGCTTAGCCTCTCCCTCTCCTCTCCAAGCCCAATCACCACTCCAGGTAATTTTAGTGTCCAGGAAAATAGACTGTCCCACTTCCTGGCCTGTGTCTCCTTCTCTTCTTTATCTCCAATGACCTTACCTCCAGTGGGTCCATCTATCCTGCCATCTGCTTTCCTGGCCACAGCCTGGAACCATCATCACTCAGAAGTTCTCCACCTCTGAAATCAAACATTCACACATTCTTTTCTGATCCCAGTCTCCTCTCCTACCAGGTCTCTCATCAGTTGCTCCCGTACTCGTTCTTCAACCCATGGAGACCTCCAATCTACTGAACCTCTGCTTTCCCCTTCAAGTTCTTAGCCCATTGCCTCAAACACACTCTTGGCAATAGCTTCAACCTTCTCACCTCACTGTCCTTCCATTACCTGCTCTGGAAAACCCTGGACATTGCAGTGACTTAAGAGTCAGTCTTCTTGATGTCTCCTGAGGCCACTGACCTGGTAGGACGAAATCACACAGCCCTGAGAAATGGTACGTCTTTATATAGAGCATTTCCACTCCTAACCAGATCTTAGGACTGCCTGGTAGTTCTCCTGTTTCCTTGCCAGCTTGCTCTCCCAAAGGCTTATAGTACAGGTTCCTCCCATTTTTTCAGGCACTTTGTAGACAGCAGAAATGCAACATTGAACAAGACACGCATGGTTCCTACCCATAAAAGGAGGACACAAATATACAAAAAAATCAACCAAAAAAATACTACTACGAAAATCAAAGTGGTTGATATGATTCACACTAACTAAAAGCTGCTTTGGGTTGTGTGTCAGAAAAGGTTTCACTAAGGACATAACATTTAATCTGAGATCCAAGTGATGGAGTCAACTGTGCCAAGAGCAGTGAAAAGCATATCTCACAAACAAGAAACCACTTTTGCAAAGGCACTACTGTGGATGCTATTTCAAAGTGTTTGGAAAACAGCAAGAAAGCCAGGGTTGCTCAATCTCTGTGAGCAAGGGTGAGAATGTGGTAGGAAATGAGATGGGAGAGGCATGCAGGGGACAGATCATACAGGACTCTGTTGGCCAGGGAAAGGAGTTTGGATTAATATTTTATGTGTAAATGGAAGCTATTGGAAAATGTTTTGGTTTTGGTTTTGGTTTTTAATTTGAAGAGTGACATGATTTGGTTTAGGGTTTTCAGAAAATCACCTACCCCAAAGGTCTTGCTTTCTCTCTCCTATACCTTCAACCTTTTCTTCTTGCCTGACTCATCTCCATGTATTTGAACATACTCAAACCACTCTCATCTCTCAAGAAAACATTTCCTTGACCTCGCCTCTCCCTGCAGCCAGACTCTGTCTCCTCCCCTTTCCACCGCACCCTACTGTCTCTGCACTTTCTCAGTCACTGCCCCATGGCTCCCGTGTCCCCCACCCCACCCAGCTCTCCTGCATCTCTGATGTTGCTCCATGAACGGCCCTCTTCAGCCCCATCTTACCTGGCCAGTCCCTATTGAAGCCATTTCCCCTGACTCACTGACTCACTCCTACGATTTCCTCAGATTTCTCTGGTTGTTCCTTTCGGTCTCTTGTGTAAGCCGCACTTCTGCCTGGCTCTTCAGTGTTGGTGCGGGCCAGGGTCCTCTTCAGCCCACTCTCCTTCTCGGTCCTCACACTCTCCCAGAGTGGCTTATCTCCACACTCTGCACCCCCCAACACATACACGCAGTCTCCATCCTGTCTGCACTTCGATGTCTCACATATCCAAACCGTCAGCCATATCTCTCTACTGGGCTTCAGATATGCTTGGTTGTCCATCCCACAGGCCCCTAAGTCCCAACTTGTAACAAACTGAGCTCGCTATCTGTTCCCAATGATGAGAGCGTTCTCAATCTCATTTGCCAAACTAGAAACTTATATGTCCTTTTCTATTTCCTGACAACCAAAATTGTTGATACTACCTCACAACAGTGAAACCTGTGTCCCCAGTCACAGACTCATCTGATCTAGGGACCATCACCTCTTACCTAGGTTTATGGCAACACTCCCACAAAGGTCATCTTACCTCCATTAATGTCCCCTTCAGTCCATCTCTTCATTGCAACTAAAATGGTTTTCCTACACCCAAAGGCATCCCTAGTTCTTAATTGCTCTCAGAAGAAAGTACAAACTATCTAATACCTCTTTCCTAGGTCTTTCCCCTAACATCTTACCCACCATATACACTCCAGCTACGGTAACTATTTTCACTTTCATCAACATTAACTCTCACCTATGGACATTTGTACATGCTGCTTCCTCTACTTCAAAACCTCTTCCCTCAACTGCTTTGTCCCTGCAACTATCTATTCTTCAGATCTAAGTCTAGAGGTTGCCTCCTGGATCCCATTCATCTATTGTTGGTACCTACTCTATTTAGTCCTGCAATTCCCTTTAAGATCACTTATCAAACTGAATTATAGCTTTCTTTTTATTTGTTTTTATTCCCCATTAAACTGGAAGTTCTATAAAGACACAGACCCTATTTGTGTTCTCCATTCACCAATCACCAGCAATTAGCAGAATCTAGCACATAGAGAGCTCTCAAATGTTTGTTAAATGGTTGAAGAATGTAATGCCTACACAAAATAGTTCATTCTTTTCTCAGAACAACAATTAATTGCTTCATAAATAGGCTTTATAGTTATATCTACAGTCTTCCTTGTTCTCTATGATAGCTACATCCTAACGAAAGGGATCTCGGGGGAATAACTCACAACGTGGGGAAAGAGGATCAGAGGCTTTGACCTTCTCACTTCTCTCTTCTTCCTCCTCTTGTGCTTCCCTGAGCCTCCTTTAATTTAAGCCTTCCCTTAATCGTTCAATGGGGGGAAAAACTGGCTTAGAGAATCCTCTTCAAAAGGTAAGGTTGCTTTTCCAAACAAAAAATTGAAAATGAGAATGCAAGAAATTGTGTGAAGAAATATTTTTTCTTAATCCATGCTCAAATTTGACAAATCTTAGAGAATACAAAAGTAAATAGTATAAGCCTATTACACCAAAGAGATCCTCATCTGACCATTTTGCATCTTCTACTGTGGGGCCTGGTTCACCTTCCCTTCCTTCCTCCCGATGATCGCAAACAGCAAGGGATCTTTGACCTCTGGGAGTCCCCAGTCATCCACAGAGGCTAAGAGAAGACCTTGAAGACTGAGCCAGGAATCTCCTCATCTGCTGCTCTTAACCCACACCACATGCCCAGCTCGGTCTATTCCTTTTTAAAACTATTTATTATAGAATAAAGATAGGAGAGAAGTGGAGAAAACAGCACATGTGTAACAGCAGCTGCAGCAGGTCAGATTACCCCGGAAGCAGATCCAGACAAAATTAGAAATGCAAGAATTTATCGGGGAAATGCCTGGGAAACTTTGAGGACAAAGGAAGCAGACAAAGGCTGTGAGATCCCCAGACCATGATGCAAGTCTGACACTTGGGAAAGGAAAGGGAGAAAGAAGGAGGATTGGATAAAAAGAGCTTCAAGCGGAGCACCCCATGTTGGCAGTGTTGTCCATGTTGGCAGAAAGGGACAGCTCCAGCACCCCGGCTGTTCTGAGTCATCGGTGGGAACAGCCTGGGGAAGGCATGGCCTCAGCGTGACTGTGCGGCAGCTGGAGACTCCTCGCAGCAGGCTCTGTCTGGAGGGAGGTCTCAGCAGCACACCTCCATGGCTGATGTAGTGGCTTCAGAGCGTCTTTGTGAAAGTGACCTAACATGCCAATCTGCTGGGAGAGAGAACCTTCAAGTGAATGTCATATATTACTTTACCTCAGTGGTTCTCAATCTCAGGCAGTTTTTCCCCCTCGGGGATATTTGGCAATTTCTGGAGACATCTTTTATTGTCACATCTGGTAGGTGGGGGTTTAGGGGAGGTGTATGACTGGCATCTAGTGAGTTGAAAACAGATATGCTGCTAAATGCCCTATGATGCACAGAACAGCCCTTTACAACAAAGAATTGAAGAATTTCTGGCTTATAATGCCAATGATGCTCAGGTTAAGGAATACTGCTTTACATCAAATCAAAAAAAATATCAACTACATTTCAGAGAATGTAGCACTTTCTATAGCAAAGAATGCAAGGTGGTAGGGAAGGTGTGCGAGGGAAGCTGATAACACATGTGGCACATCATTGCACACCGAGGAGCATTAGAGACCTTCAAACCACGCTCACTTCTCACTTCAGTGTGTATAGTCTATGAAATAAATCACACACATTGAGAATAATCTGAAGGCAAATGCCATGTACACTCGGGAGTCCTGCTTTATCTACCAGCTGTTGGTATGTATGTCCTGAATATCATTCTCATTGCAGGGTTGAGGAAGGAAGAACATCCTTTTTGTCAGAAGGGAAGAAAATGGCCTGAAACCATATCTTTCTATGTAACACACACTATGTTCTTCACAGAGTTACCATTCTAGTTTAAAACATAATCATTCAACAAGTTTTAGTTACGGGTGGGAATAATAAAAACTCGTTTCCTTTCCTGCAAAGGTGCCTGAACACTGCCCTCCTTATTCCGTTTCTCTAGGGTGAAACCGTAGCTATGAAAATGTTCTCTGACCCATCTGCTGACAGATCACTCTCAGGTCCAAGAGTGGAATTTCTCAGAGGAGAGAGGAGAATAAAAGTCTTGGAAATAATTTATTTGAAAATATGAAAGTAGCCCAGAACATGAGATCAGTCTTGGCAGCCTAAAAAAAAAGAAACAGAACTGGCAATTGTGCTCCCAATGTGCAAAACCATGGTCAGCCTTCCAAGAGCTCAGCTGAAGATCTCAAGAAGAAATCAGACACAGAGAAATTTTTTAAAAGGACAAAAAGAAAGATAAATACCTGTTCAATCTCCTGCCTCTGCAATGATACCCATAGGAGAAGGAATAGCCAATTACACTGAGGCAAAGTAATTTCACTACCAGTTAGTAGTTCTGGGAAAGATGAGTTGAGAAGGATCACCTGAATTGAGGGGTAGAGGTCATCTGTGGATTTCAAATGTCTGTTTCATTCTTGTTCTATTTTACTGCAAATAACCATTAAATGGCAGGAAAGTTTTATAAAAGTATCTAAAAGAATGAATAAGGAAGGTCAGCAGAGTTATAAAATGACTTTCTTGGTTTATGAACTTGTTTGAAAACTCATATGGCCTTATACTCAACATGGTATAAAGGTCCAACACAGTGATTACAATCTGATAAGAAAATCATAGAATGTCTCTCTCCTCTACAGCTTACATAGACTTGACTCCCAAGAAAAAACCCAGTATTGGTTTCCAACAGGAGACTGGCTTCCATTCATGGCAGATGTCCAAGGAACCAAGCCCCTGTTTTGAGCTTCTTCGACTGAATTATGTAAGGAAATCCACAGACAGGAGGATATGCAGTGAATCTCTGGAGGCTGAAAACCAACTAAGGGTTTTAAACTTGTGCCATCTAAATCTTTACAAGATTCAAGAAAAGGACTTGCCTTCTCTTTTTGAAGTCCATGGGAGAAAGGAAGCAATCTGGAAGTCAGAAAATTTGGAGACCACTGTGCTGCTCAGGCTGCGGCCTTGACAAGTGAGCCTCGGATTCTTTTTTGTACACCTGCCTGTCTTGCCTTTCTTAACAGGAAATAAATGAGATAACAGAAATAAAGTCTCTTTGGCTCTTTGCAAAGCAAGACGCCATGGAAGGAAAACTTTTTAGATAATTTCCTCTACTGCCATGAGCTTAGTTCTGAAGGATAGAGGCAAAACCTGCAAATCCCTCTTGTTATGCGTTCATGTTCACCGCCCAAGGGTTCCTGTTTTGATTGTCACTCTTGACCGGAAAATGTGGAGTGCACATGTATGTTCCTACATGCAAGAGAAAACAGCCATACACTAGCTTCAGAAACGCACACGAGGAGCTTTCAGCTTTGCAAAGCAACGGCCTCATGTAATAGACCCCGATGTGTACATGATTCACTACAGCTTTTGACACTTTTCACAAATCAAGTCTGATTGGCTTTCTCATTGAAGCGATCTGACAGCCTAACCAGGGGGCCTCCTGGGGCGGTTTTTTTTTTGTTGTTTGTTTTGTTTTGTTTTCTCCTTAGTAATGGATAAAAACAAGCCCAGAAAACAGTCGATTTGGGAGTGGTAGTATCCAAACTTAGTTTTCTTTTTTATTTATTGTCATGCAGTTGCTTCTTTAACCCACTCTATTGATCTTGCATGGGAAACAGAGGGGGTTGGATGGAAGAGGAGGGTTGTTCAGAGTCAGGCGTCTGTGGTTTCATCCTGAGGGAGAGAAATAAATAGTCCCAACCTAGAAGAAGGGGGTGGGACGGAGGGGAGTAGGGGGTAAAAAAAAAGCCCAGAAGATTGACTGGTTTTCAAGGGATCCCAATGGATTCCTGCTTACACCAGAGCATCATTTAAGCCTATGTTCTTCCATCTACCTTGTTTGCAGTAAATAGCTGCCCATTATGTCAGGTCAGGCAAGTGCTGGGGCGTCACAGCTCAGTGGCGGTGATCTGCCTGCAGAGCAGCAAGAAAAGTCCCCCAGAGAGCAAACGCATGTGTCAAGTTCTGGAGCCATCAAGGTTCTAAGCGACAGCTTATCTTAAGGGTTTAAAACATGCAAGCTGTCCCTGCTTGCTTCTCTCTCCTCCTCCCCTCTTCACTCTCCCTCCTCTTCACCCAACCCACTCCCCCACCCGTATTTATCCCCCCTCCCCAGACTTTTTCCTCTTGACAATCTGCTTGAAAGAAGACAGATGCTAGAGCAGTTTTCCTTAAGTCGGCTCTAATTCCATAAGGTACAATCCACCAAACGCAACTCTGTCCATCTTTTGAAAAGGCTAAGATCCCGAGGCAGCCCCATTTATTACCTGTCCTGACACTAACACAAATATTTTCAGATGAGTTGGGGGCTGTCACTTTACTATCCTCATGTTCTTTGCCCTCAATAAATAAGACACATTAAAGTTCTTAAAGGCAAACAAAGAACTGTGTCCTGGGTACCATTTGTCCTGCAGCTGCCATGTTTAATTGAACATTTTATAGCACTCTAATGCCATGTCAGGTTCTTAATGTGACATGTGTTCCTCTCTTACATTAGCAGGGGCTACGAACGTCACAGAATCTTCCTTGGATTCGTGTGTATGAGAATAAGATTTATCCTGTGAGCTCGCTGAATCATTTATGAGTTGCCTTATCTCACCCAGGCAATTTTATAACTCGTAAATGGCCCCTCTGGTCTGCTGTCTGGATTATGTTTACTGTAAAATCCCAAAATAGTATGACTATTTTTAAGATAGCAAGCTAAATTCTGCTGCACTATAGAATTACTCCGTATCTGCTCTTTATGTTGCCATCTATTGTTCCCAGAAACAAGGCATAGAAACAATTTGGGAGGAGCTAAGGTATGGCATTTAGGATATGTAGTTCTATAGGGCAAAGGTAAGAGTAGGTGCCTGCTAAACCTCATAAAGTAATGACAGTGTTCGGCAATTGTCTTTAGAGAATGCTGCCCTGGACAGAGGTGAGCAGTGGCAGAACCTCTAGCTGCTTACATTCCAACAGAAATTACCCATGCCTCAAGAAGACACACACACGAACCAACACTGAAAAAGTTTAGGGTGGTGGCTAAATCAATAAGGGATTAACTACCTTTAAGTATGAAAAGAATACATGAATGTTAAAGGCAGAAGAATTGTGGGAAGCTGTGTTTTTGCTGTGTCATTTTCAATGAGGAAAAACTTTATGAAGTAGATGGATGAGCAGTAAGTCCTTGAATGAGAGGGTGCCAGCTCCCTGGGTTTTCTAAGTCCCTGACATGTGCAAAGTCCTCAGATCCATACAGAGTGCTGTGAGTGGTCAACCAGACAACACAATTCCCTTCCAGCTCAGACATGGACTAAGTAATTTAAACACATTTCAAGGATGTCTTACACAGACAATGTGGTTTTCACCAGCACATGGCCATACAGTAATATTTTCCCCTGAGTATTCTGAGTTTTTCTATGTATTTCTGGCAATAAACAGAAGTTAATATTTATTTCTGATGTCTATGTATTTCAAGGTGACTGCCTGAACTTCCAAAAGCTCCATGTGATATATAAAATGTACAAGATAGTCTTTGCTTTGAATCAAAAGTATATATTAATCTTTCAAAAATTACTTTTAAAATTGAATCATAGACCAAGCATTGGAAAGGATTTTTTTTTAATGTGTTTGCATGGGAGGCAGTGCAGCAAAGTTAACTGGATCTGGATTTCATGGCTGTCTCTGTCATTTTTCTCTCAGGTTTCAGTTTACTCATCTGTAAAATGGAAATAATAATACTTATATTGCAAGTCTGTTATAAAGATTGAATGAGAAGTGTCTAATCCAGTACCTAGAATATTCATAGGCACTAAATAAATGCCTACTGTTGTTATCATCAAATACATGTAAATTTCACTTGTACAATCCTAGAAAAGATCGTGTATAAAATTTTGCAAACATTTTAGCACTTCTTTAATTTCCCATCATAGATACAATGGTGGCAGGTAAGCAGAGGGGGAGAGTTGGCTGCATCAATTTATTCTTTCCACAAGTACTTACTGATTGCCATCCATGCACAAACATTATGAAAAATGACAAGAGAGATGGCAAATACTCCAGCTAAACAGCCGTAAGGGACTCCATAGAGTCCCAACGGAAAACCTCAGTCCTTGAGTTCCTAGAAAACTTCCTGATGGGTTTTCAAGGGTTTCAAGGGATTGGGGGCAGCAGGGGGAGTTCTGAATTCTATTCATCTATAATGCTGTCTTCATAGAAATCAAGTAAATCTAATGATTCAGACTTTGGGGTCCAAGGGCTCACTCCATTCCTAAGGATTTCTTTAAATTTCCGCCAATACCATCTTTACATAAAACCAATGCTGTAACCTTTTCTTAATTGAATTCACTGTAAAGAAAGGCTGACAAACCTTTTCTTATCTGTCCTTTCCAGTCATTGCAGAAACCACTGTTATTAAAATATTCTTTACAGATGAGCAATTCATATCACCCCTATAATAAATCTTCCATTTTTTCCAGGATGCAAATGTGAGAAACATCAAAGAAATTCAATTACAAAAACCTATTTTCATTCAGTGAAGGACAAGAAAATTTATTATGGCTTGCTATTTGCCATGTTTCACATGGGCATAAATGAATTCAATTTCAATCAAAGTATCAACTCTGTCCTAATAGGTTTTGACTGGACTAAACAGAAGCATCTTGACTTGTGTGTTGAGAAGATACAGCTCTACAAACACACTTAAGGAATGAAGATTTTATAAAAAGAATTTAGATACCTAGGCCCATTGGGATATCTAGTTTGAGACATATTATTTAAGCAGAGTACCTAGGAGGTAGGACAATTATAATTTTCATGGGTGACTTTAAGTTGGTATACTTTAAATACCTAGTTTTATCTGAGAAAGAAGCTTGAGGGGCTGCCTACCACCACTCTTCTGGGCACCCATTTGTTTCTCGATGAGCTCTGTGTGCTCTCTGCCTCCAACTGCTGTGTGAAGGATGCTGGGGATGTCTGGGTATCTAGAGGCGTCGCCTTCTTTTTAACATGCTGGATTATAAATGGGCCAGCTGTGCATCCTTTCTCTAAAAGGCTCTTTCTCTCTACTCACTTATTACAGCAAGACGTGTGATATAGAAGTTTTCTTTGTTTCTTTTAGCCATAGGATCTGAGTAGAGTGTAAAAGTGAAGTTGCTCCTAGTGAAGTGTAAGGCAGGCTACCACGACACCTCCACACCCTGGGTAACCAAGAGGGTCTCCAGCCAAGAGGGTCTCCAGCCAAGAGGGTCTCCAGCCAAGAGGGTACATTGGTAGAACCTCTTATAAAATAATTTGGCATTACTTTCATATCATTCTAATTTGCATGACTCAAATATTCTACTTCCAGGCCTGTACCACAAAGACATTGTTGCCTGTGTGCACCAGAAAAACTGTACAAGAATCATCTTGGCAAAACTGTAATAACAAAATCTGAAAATGCTCCCCCAAGTGTCTACTAACAAGAGGATGAACAAATAAATTGTAGTATTTTTACACAATGGATTATTATAAAACAGTGAAAATGAATCATATCTTCATGTAACAATAATTTTTAATACATAATGGGATATAACCAAGTCAGAAAAAAATATATACACACATACATACACACACACACACACACACATAATGATACTATTTCTATAAAGCTCAAAATTATGCAGAAATAAACTTTAAGATAGTATTTACCTCCAGGAGTTGGGATAGTGCAGGGAATGCAAGTGGGAGGAACACCTAAGTAGTAACAACAGTACTAGTAATTTTCATGGTCTTCAGCTGAGTAGTGGGTGTGCTAGTGTTTATTTTATTTCTATGCCTCATGGTATACATATATTCTTTTGTATGTATAAAATATTACATGATAAAAAATAAAATTCAGTTTCAAAAAAAATCTTATCTAAAACAAAAGGTCAGCAGATTTTAAACCAAACCACATAGATAGATAGATAGATAGATAGATAGATAGATAGATAGATAGATAGATAGATAGATAGATAGATAGATAGACAGACAGATATAGATATATATAAAATTATCTACCTAATCCTGACAGATAATTTTTGAGTGGAGAGATGCATGAGTAGATACGACTTAGATACAACATACAGTACTATTTGAGAGTGTACCTGCAGGTCTTGTTTTAAATTTGCCAATGTTGTTTATAGGCCTTTTTCACATCTATCACAGCTCATGCATAAATTTCTAAGAGTCACATTTACTTGATAAAATTTCTAGGAATGCTCTCAAATTGCCATGCTTAAAATATCAAATGGATTTGTATATATCCCCATTTGGGATCTCTACAGCATGGTTTTCATCCTTCTAAGGGATTTCACAGAGCTTTGAATGCCGATTCACAGACTAAGGAGACATACACAGTAACAATCCTGCACTCTATGTGATGTTAAATTCCCACAGTAGCTCTATTTTGAAAAATCTTCAATATTTTCCTCTCCTTAAATATAGGGTTGTTATACCCTGTCTTTATTTTTAGTAAGATAGGAATCTTGTAGAGGTTATATGTGTTCGGGGTTTTAATCCTGGTGAAAGACACTATTCAAAGTCATGAGGGAGTATAATAATCATAATGGAGAATGTTTTATCCCCTTAGTCTGAAACATGAGGAATTGTTTCCATTACATAATTTTTAAAATGTCAAAATGAAAAGAAAATGTTAAGGCCAAAGTTCCAAAAAAGTTCTTAGAGGTTTTGATGGAGCCCTATTATTGTGACTGAAGTTATTTTCGCCCAGTGATTAGGAAATGTCATTAGGAGAGAAATTATTGGTGGTAAAACCACGTTGAAATGTGTTAACCTAATGGCTATTCCTCAAAGGTGTGTCAGAACGTTCCATGAGCTTCTCTTATTGATTGTTGTTCCCACGTGCACCTCTGGGAACAGAACAGCAAGAAATGTTTTGATGGGAAGAAGAATGACCTTTTCTTTGGAAGTGTTTTAATGCTGTGATATGCTGAAATAACTAACAGAAAGGATAACAAAAGGCAGGAGAAAACCTTATTATTTTGTAAACCCATGGGGAAATGGGCATTTTTACACTTTTCTACAAAATCTTGGGTAATTCCTCAGGCTAGATCTGAAATGCTGTGTTCCTGATTGGAGTAAGTTTTAATATCCTTACATAACCAACAGAGGAGCACATGCCCACATCAAGGCCCTTTCTATGGCTACATCGAAGAGGAGGAGTGTACATGTGGGCAGTGATGAGAGCTGCCGTCTAAGATGTGCCCTGTACCTATGTTATTTCAATCTTCATACTAACACTCTCAAGTCGCTGTTGTCATCCTTGCTTTACAGCTGAGGAGTCTAAGAGCCAGACCACATTAACTAACCCATCTAAGGTCACACAGTGAGTACATGGCACAGTCTGATTCTATACCATAAGCAGGCTGTCCAACAATGAGAATTACAGGTTGGTGATCAGAAGGCACGTGGCTTATGGTGTGGAAGAATTACCAAATTTGAAGTACATCTAGTGTGAATGATTACTATCTCCAGCTGCAGTCCCCAGAAAGTAGATCACACTGACTGCTCTCTTTAAGCCAGACCCCAACCCAAGCCTTTTCCTTTTTCTTCCTTCTGCTCCAATATGCTCATATGCTGAGAGTCTTGAGTCCACCTTCACCATTCTCCCTCCGCCTCCTGAGGTCCCCGTAAAAGGATCCGTAGCCCTTCACTCTCCAGCACCCAGTTGGCAGCCATTCTCAGATCTGTGAACCTCGATGCAAAGGAAGGAAAAGAAGCTGCTCTCAGAGCCCTCAAACTAGAATACGGGTGACACCCATCTCAGAATTTACTGCTCTGCAGCATATTTACTGTGCCATTTAATGGGGGCAAATGTTGTGAATGCTAACACAATTGTGACTTCAAAATAGTTTTATGGTCTTTTGGGGTTTTTTTTTTCTGAATAAGACGATTCTTTTCCATTGAGTTTCAGGAGAAAATATAAAAAGCAGTGAGAGAAGGGACAAAAGTGGCCTTAGAAGCCAATGGTAAAAATGAAAATAACAGTAATAACCAAAGTTATTTGAGCACTTAATCAGGGCCAGACACAATTTATATATATATATATATATATATATAATTTTATATATGTATAAAATATATATATATATAATTGCACTAAATAGTGACAAAAAAGCTATGAAGTAAGTACTATTGCTCCTATTTTTAAAAGAAACTAAGGCTAAGAGATGTTGAGTTAGTTGTCCAAGGCCACACAGCTTTCAAAAAGAAGAGTCAAGTGTCAATCCCAGGCAGTCTGTCCTCAATGGCTATGTTCTCACTCACTCCGATACCTTCTAAAATTCTGAAGTTCTACACAAAACTGTATGGCATTATCATTAAGAAATAACATTGAATGCTCTGTAGAAGTAGAAAACCTAGAGGAAATATGAAAGGAGATAATATTTTCGAACGGCATCTACATCTTATTCAACTTTGCATCATCCTTCCCTACGATAGTGCCTGTTGAATTTATTACCCATGCAATATATTTATAACACACTAAAAATGTCTGTCCCCAAGAAAGTCAAAGACAATTTTCTAGAGGAAGCGATGGTTGAACTGAGTCTTAAGAGAGATTTAGGATTTAGCCAGGCAGAGCTTTTACAAACTTAGGTTTAATGTCCAGATTAGTGAAAAATAGCATTTCTCTACAAAATGAAAACTTAGAAAGTGAAGGAATGGGGCTATAGTATGTCATAATAACAAGAATCACACTGCTGAACACAGTGGGTCTCAAGAATCAATCCACTGCCTAGAAATAAATATGGCTAATAGATTCTTCTCATTCTTTGGGCAAGTCAACTTCAATTCACTCTTTAAAAAATGAGCAAGAAAACAAATGGTAGATAATGTCTGTCAGTCTTGTAGTCTTAATAAGGTCTAGTCCATGCTGGTTCCTGTTTAAAGGAGATCCTCATTTTTCCAGAGCCACATTATATTTGGCCCTACAGTGGCACCGTGATAAAATCAAGTCTTGCTAGATTACATAAGATCACTAATTTTTAAAGTCTCAGCACATACTAATACAATAAATCTAGCTACCCAAGCAGATAAGATTGCATACGGGCAAGATTCTCTTTTGTTGTTGTTGTAATTACTATTATTTACCAAAATGGCAGAATTGCTTTTAAAAGTTTTTCTTTTTGTAGATCTTTGGAGACATAAGAGATTATGTGCTTGCATGCTTATGGAAATGCAGTTTTGCTCTGTCCTCAAGAAAACAAGAGTGTACTATATTGATGCTATTTTCTAAAGCACGCACACACAGCATCAGTCTTTGGGCTGTTGCGTGGCTTTAAAGAAACGATTGCATCTGGATATCCTAGGCAGCCACTTACAGCTAGTCTGTGGGAGAGAAAACTCTGGAAAATTACAAAGGTCTATGAGTTGTATTTTGAAGTGCCAAAACCAAGGTGCCAAAAATACTTACTAAAACAAATATCATGCCAAAAATACACACAAATTAAATTTAAGTTACAGTGTAACTCAGCAAGACACTTAGAGTTTCCAGTGGCTTGTGAGTCTCAGATAACAGGCAGGCAGTAATGTGAGCTTAGACGTATTTTCTTTTCTGGTTTTCTGCTCAACATTGCTCTTTTACAAATACAGTAATATGTGTTTGGGACTATTAAAAAATGGTGATAATGAAATGAGAATATTAAGTGTGGTAACCACATGAGCTTCTCTTATATAAAGATGGCCTACAAGGCCAGCATTGGCAGAAGATAGATAAAAGCATCCCTCAGGAGTTCCCAGTCAGTAAGCTAGGATGACTACTGTTGCCACTTTAGACACCCAGCTATGACACAAGACCAGCCTTCACGTGAGCACTTATGCCCAGAGTTCATGGCCTTTCCTTAGAAGCCCTCAATCTGGCTCAGGTCTACCTCGACTGCTGTGTACCCAAAGTGGCAAGAAAAAAGCCAAGCAGATAGTATCACCACTCTTACAGTTGATGTCAGTTGATGAAGATCTCCCAACATAAAGCCCTGCTACTTTTCTCAGCTCTGGGCTACAAGGAGACTTCTAGCAAACTGTGAAAGTTCTGAGATGAACTATGAAATTTAGCTCTTTTGAGCTTGATCACCAACTCAACATTTTAACCTTCAGTTTACTGAGTGGTTTTAGAGCAGGTATCCTTTACCTGGGGTCCATATTCCCTGGGAGATCAATAGACGGTCTTAAGTGGGTCTATGAACTCCTGAAAACATAAGCAAAATTGGGTGCATGCATGTATGGGTACACTCATGCACGTGCACTTTTCTGGGATTTCTCAAAGAGATCTATTCCAAAGAAATTTAAGAACTATGCATCTCTAAGCTCTAGCATTATTCATCTTGTTTAAGAATCCTGAAAGGTGTTTGAGCAATCATCTAGCACATTATGTATGGGAAGTTCATCACTTCCAGATTATTCTCAAAAATTAAGGTAACAAGCTGGATCAAGCCCAGAAATAGCATAAAGATCTATACCTAAAATACAACAACATGTCACTAATTGCTGGGTTAATTTCTGTGGCACTTCCACTGATATTAGGAATCAGATAGGGAGTAAACAAACCCTCTGAATTTCTCATATGGCTTCCACCTACCTATTTTAGGTAAAACACTGATATGATGTGGCCACTCCCGAAACCATTGTTCACAAAGCCACCAGAGCCATCTTCCTCTAACAAATAGCTGATAAAATAATACCCATCCTGAAACCCTGTAATTGTAGCTTCCTAATATCTGTAATGGGAAGTCCAGACCATGGTTCAAAGTTTTCCGTGGTCTGTTTCTGCCACATCTTCAGATTCATCTGCAACCACTTCCAATCCAGCACCCAGTTCTCCTTCCAGAGCAAAATACTCCACGACTTCATGGTGTCATGCCCTGTAATTGCATACATGGCACAGTCTCCTTGAAAGGCCCTTCACCTCATAAACTTTCACTTATCCTCTAAAACACAGCATAGGATGGTTTACTTGAACTTTCCTCATAGAGTGACCTATCTTCTGCCTGTGCCTAAACTTTTATCTGTTACCACACTGCACTGTATATACATCTGCTTTCCCTATTAAATTGTGAGCTTCCTGAATTCAGAAACTGCATGTTAGTTATCTATTGGTCCCCATTGTCTGGCATGTGATAGTGATGCTGGAGGAGAGGCTCTCAGAAGGCCCTACAGCTGGCCTCAACCCACCCCATCCTCTTACCAGGTTCTTGACTCCACCACAGGAGAGAATTCAAGAGCAGAATCACAGCAGAAATTGAGAAAAGGTTTACTATAACGAATAAGAGATACAGATTTCACCAAGAATGTGCAGCCAACCTCCAGAGACTGAGTAGGACCCACACGAAGTTTAACACAAAAGTAAGAAATACATACTTAAAGTTTGGTACAAAGTGCAAGCTGGCTCAGGAGAATGAGCAGCCACTTGCTACAAGTAAACTTAACACAAAAGTAAAGCATACACCCCTCAGACAGCAAAGTACAGATTGGCCTCAGGAAAGTGGGCAACAACCGTGCCTTCTGCCAGGATTCAGCTTTTATAGTTTTGTTATCTAATACATATTCATGCTATCTAATGAATATTCAATTAAGGGGGTGGTCCCCTGTTATGTAAAATAGTCTTGCATATGCTTAGTCAGTCTCTTTTTGGAGCGTGTTTATTGGTCAAATCTTATCACATGTACTGGATATATTCAAGAATATTCTGTGCTCTTCAGCACCTCTAGTGGAAGGTCATTTAAGGGATAAACTCCACTTTACTGAACATACTCAGCCAGCAGGGTTACATAACATCTCTCTACTGAGCATCCCCAGCCACTAGATTTGCATAAGCCAGCCTCTTGTGGTCTCAATCTCCCCATGTTGGTTCTAAAAATAGGTCTAACTAGCAGCAGTAGCTTTCCTCCAGGGGAGAGCCTAGAGGAGGGGACTGAGACCTTGGGGAGTGGCTTGAAATCAAGAGGTGTGTCCTGAAACCCTAACCCATGGAAACCAAGCACCTCCCATCTCAACAGGCAATCAATAAATACAGTTGTCCCTCAGTATCCATGGGGGATTGGTTCCAGGATCTCCAGGATAGCAAAATCCATGGATGCTCAAGCCCCTGATATAAAATGGTGTAGTATTTGCACATAACCTATATACATCCTCCTATATACTCTAAATAATCTCTAGAGTACTCATAATACCTAATACTATGTAAATAGTTATACTGTATTATTTAGAGAATAGTGACAAGAAAAAAAGTCTGTATATGTTCAGTACAGAGACAACTTTTTTTCCTGAATATTCTTGGGCCGTGGTGGTTGAATCCATGAATGTGGAGCCCACAGATACAGAGGGCCAACTATATACTTGGTGAATTGAATATTCTGTGGGTCTAGACAACAAGGAATCAAGGTCAAAGGGTCAAGTACCACAGGAATCAGCAAGTGGTTCGAGTGAGTGCCATAGACCAGGATTCCAGCCTCTGACACTGGAACAAAGGATGTTTATAATCCTTTCTCACTATATGATCCCCTTATAAGGGATGATGAGCACAGGATAGAAAGAAGGCAGGACACTTGGGTGGGTGTTTGCACCTGTGAAAAAATGGTATCTTCCAGATGATCTGCAGCTACAAAAACTGGACATCTGAAAACTTCCTTGAATATGCTTGCTATGAATGTTGTCCTTTTCTTCTCTTGTTTACATTTTTACCTCTCTTCTCCATCTTCATAAGCACTATTTTTGACATTCCTTCTTGACTGTACCATGGCTTCATATTCTCTATCTACCCAGCTCAAATTTAAAGATGACCTTTGCTCCCTTGGGCACTTGCGTCTTCTTCTGAGGTCCCCCTGGGAGCACATTACTGTACTGCTGTGCTGCAGGTGATGTGTTTTCCTCTGGCTACAACTCTGCCTCAGTCCCTGCTTTTTGAGTTTCCCACTTCATACAGACTACTGGTATCACATTGCTTTCCTAGGCAATATTCTTTTTTACCTATTTTTAATTGAAAAAATAAAAATTGTCTACATTTATGGGGTACAGCATAATGTTTTGATATATGTATACATCGTGGTATAGCTCCATCAAGCTATTTAACATATCCATTACTTCACTACTTATTTTTTGTGTGTGGTAAGAACATTTAAAATCTACTCTCTTAGCAACTTGCAAGTGTACAATATGTTGTTATTAACTGTAATCACCATGTGTATAGTAGATCTCCTAAACTTATTTTTTTCTATATAATTGATGTTTTGTATCTTCAACCAATCTCTTCCAGTCCCCACCCCACCTCCACTGAGCCCCTAGTAACCACCATTCTACTCTGCCAGGCAGAATTTTTAAGCAAGATGTAAAATATTTTCAGTCCGGTCCTCTCTCCAACTTGCCCATGTCTGGTTCATAAGAAATCTCAAGCATTCTTGCTGCCCACTGTTTGTTAGAGTAGAGCTATTTCCCCTCTGCCACCTCTGGCACTAGATTTTCAAAATTACCAATGGGTCAAAGATGAAATCACAAGAGAAATTGGACAATATTTTTAAATGAATGGTAATAATATTTTATCAAATATCAAAACTTGCAGATACAGCTAAAATATTGCTTGGAAAAAATGTATAGCCTTAAGTTCAGAATATTAAAACTATTAGAAAAGAAGAAAAGTTAAAAACCAGTTAGCTAAAGATCCGTCTCAAAAAGTTAGAAAAAGAACAGGAAATTAAACCCAAAAACAGGAAAAGGAAGGAAATAATACAGACAAGGTAAATAAATAAAATATAAAATGAACAAGAGAGAATCAGCAAAACCAAAAGTCAGTTCTTCTAAAAGTTTAATAAAATTGAAAAATCCCCGACAAAACTGTCGAGAAAAAATTAGAAAACTAACAAATTACCAATATCATGGATGAAAACGGGAATATTATTATAGATCCCACGGATATTTTTTAAATTATAAGTGAATAGTATGTCCCCTAGACATGAGTAACACGAATGGCACTTCACCTCCCTTGTCTTCTTCCCCAAAACAGATAACCTCAGTCTAACCATGAGAAAAACATCAGAAAATCCAAATTGAAGGACATTCTGCAAAATGCCTGACCAGTACTCCTCAAAACTGTCAAGGTCACCAAAAACAAAGAAAGTATAAGTGTAGACATGTCAACTAAGTGTAATGTGATACTGTGGATGAGCTCCTAGAACCAAAAAAAAGGCAGTAGGCATAGAGTTAAAAACACCGTATTGCATACTTAAAACTTAAGAGGATAGCTTTTATGTTAAATGTTCTTACCACGAAAAAAAAAGAGGGAGGGAGGAAATGTTTAGAGGTGATGGCTATGTTTATGGTATTGTTAATGGTGATGGCTTTGCAGGTGCATACTTATCTTCACACTCATGAAGATGTATACATTAAATATGTGCGCCATTTTGTTTGTCAATCATACCTCAATTTTTAAAAAGGCATTAGGGAAAAAATTATGAAATCCAAGTAGAGTGTGGAGTTTAGTTAATAATAAGACATCATTATTGATTAATTAGTTGTGACTGTATATAATAGCATAATTGTTAGCAACGGGGGAAATGGACAATAGGATATTATGGGAATTCTTTGTAATATTTTTTTTCACTTCTCTGTCAATCTAAAACTACTCTAAAATAAAATCTTTAAGAAATACTATAAACAGATATTATTACTATTATAAATTATGATCTTATAAATAGAATGCCAATAAATGACAAATTTAAGTAAAATGGACAAAATTCCTAGAAAAGCATAGCTTATACAACTGACATAAGGAGAAATAGAACATATGAATAGTCCTATAACACAACTATTTTATAAATTAAATTTGTAATTTAAAACCTTCCTACTAAAACCTTGTGCCTAGAGAACTTCATTGGTAAATTGTGCCAAATATTATAGAAAGAATGCAATTTTTGAACAAACCGTTCTAGAGAATTAAAATACATGGATCACTTTCTAACTCATTCTATAAATGTTGACAATAATATTGCAAAAAGGATAAATGTAGGTCCATCTCACTAATAACATAGACACAAAAATCTTAAATGATAGCAAACTGAACCCAGTGATATATAAAAGGATTAATACAATATAACACAACCAAGATGAGTTTCTTTCAAGAATGAAAAGTTGGTTTAAAATTTGAAAATCAATTTGTGTAACTTCTCACATTAACATAATCAAGAAGAAAATAATATAAGCACCTTAATAGATGCAGAAAATCCCCTGCTTATGATAAAAATTATTAATAAACTAGGAATAGAAGAGAGCTTTCTTAATCTGACAGCAAAACTGTATACATAAAAAATAAAAAGAAATCTATAGATTAAAATATTAGGATTAATAAGTTTACTGGATAGAAGATTAATATATGAAATGCAGTTATGTTTCTGTGGGCAAGGAACAAGGAGTTAAAAAATTAAAAATTTAAAGATAGCATACATAACATCATCAAAATTCCTATATACCTAGAAACAGACATAGGGAAAGATATAAAAGTCCTGCACACAGAAAGTGTAAAATATTACTGAAGGAAATTAGAGAAAACTTCTTGAATCCATCTGGGATTAATTTTAATACATGATGTGAGATAAAGTGTTAATTTAATTTTTCCCAATTAGTGAAGCAACTGTTTCAGCACAAACTGAATATTCCTTTACCAATTTGAAATGTCACATTTCTCATACACTAAAATTTTATTTATTTTCTGGGCTCTTTCCTTTTTTTTTTTTTTTTTTTGTGACCGGTAAGGGGATCGCAACCCTTGGCCCGGTGTCAGCCAGTGAGCGTACCGGCCATCCCTATATAGGATCCAAACCCGCGCTACCAGCGCCGCACTCTCCCGAGTGAGCCACAGGGCCGGCCCAGGCTCTTTCCTTTGATTAGTCTAATTTTATAGCAATACAAAACTAGTTGAAATATTATAGCTGCTAAAAAATAAAACTTCAACAGATTTAGTTTAAAGAGCTGATTGGCTTTTATTAGTGATTCACGAATCAGAGAGCTTCCTGTCAAAAAAAATAGAAGGATTTCCATGAGCATGACAGAACAGTTGACTTTTGTAAGCCAGCTTGAACAGGAACAAGGAAACAGCATAATACAAAAAAGCAGATCATTAACATCAGATTGCTTTCCTTGCAAGGGTTAAAGCAGAGGGGACTTCCTTATCATGCCAGCTCACACTGACTGGGCCCTTTTAACTGGTTGCTGAGAATCTCCTGTTTTTTGGTGAAAACTAGCCTCTTGGGGAATTTTCTTATTTTTTAAAGTTTCAGTTTGATTCCATGGCGTTTAACATGAGTGACTCCATTTCGGCTTGATCTGATGGGGTCTAGTGTGTAGAAGTTCAGTCCAAAACAATGGCCTCCTATACATTTTATTTAATGTAGTTTTATAATACATTTCATTATCCAATATGACAATTTCATCATTACTGCACTTTTTAATTCCTTGGCCATTTCTGCTTTCTCTGTGGGATCAGCTTTACAATTCCTTTGTTGGTTCTCCCTTAAACCACCAAAAGAATTTTTACTAGAATTGCAAAAAACTTGTCAATTAACTTGAAGGAACTGAAGCTTGTTTATGATGTTGGATCATCCCATCCAATAATATATAGTACAGCTCTCTATTCTTGGCAGCCCAATGTAGCCACATTAAAACACGAACTTGAAATTACTAAATCTTTGTAAGAAGAATGTTTCCTAATTCATTCAGGATTTTGATTTAGAAAGTCCTAGGTTCAAACCTTTCAAGCTGTGTGACCATGGTAATTCGTCTTTTTAAGCCTCAATTTCTTCATAGGGCTTTTCTGAGAATTGAAAGACACTATATATAAGGTACTCAGTGCATTGCCTAGCACATGGTTTACACTCAAATTATACTAGTTGCCATTGTTGTTGTTACTATTATACTCTACAGTTCAACTTCTTTTACATACAGGCACTCTAAATATTTGTCAGGTGAATGTATACGCCTATGTTTTGATCAGCGACATTTGAAATAAGGTATTAAAATTCTTTTACTCGACTGGTGATTATACTGGAAATAATGCAGGAAGTAAGCCACGTGCTTTCTTGATGGCCTTAAGGAAAACATACCACCACTCTAATTTTTCCCAGTTTATCAACTGAGGAAACTAAATGTCCCTTCCAGTTACCTCAATGGGGCTCAGGGCAGAGAGCAATAAATTCCCAGCTTAAAAAAGAGTAACAAAAGACCCCTTACCTTTTTCTAAGAACAAATCTCTACAAATAAATTTAAAGGGAAGATATTTCTTGTTGGGACTATTTTGGAGAACAATTCACCCATCTCAAAAAATGACTAACACTTAATCAGGAAAGACCCATTTATTTTTGTCTAGATGATGGTCATTTAGATTTACCTGTTAACAAATATTCCGAAATCTCAGCCACTGAAGAAGACCTGCAGAGGTTCAAGTAACAGAAATGTGATGAGGAAATGCAGTTTTGCCAGTCCCGAAGGCTCAGCTCCTCCTAACAGAGCCTGCTTCCCACATTGCGATTGATTGAGCTGCAGGCACAGTGTCTTCTGCCTGGGCGTGAGGCAGCAGCAACAACCACAACAGAACCCTCAGGTTCATTCAGTATTCAAGGTGGGCTGCTGTAGAACGATTTGTTTCACAACCAAAAGTTGACAGAACAAATCCAAAACATTTCTGTGTACATGTTTACACGGGCAGCGATTGGCATCCGCAGTGGGTCGGAAGGTGTGCCTGAAGTCCCTTATGCTTTTTGTAACATTTTCAAATTCATTGCTGTCTTCTAGATGACAGGAAATTCAGGTCTGCCTTCCTCCTGGGAGATCTTTATTCACAGACAAGTCAAAAACCCTTGACAAAAGGCAACCAGGGGAACTTGTTGACCTTTTAGCTGTCTGCCTAACATCAGTGCAAGTATTGTTCCCTGATAAAACAAGAAATTCAATTTAAGGGGAAATTTAGAAGGCATTTGAGGCACTCTCATTTTATTTTACCTCTTGGGCTGTCTTTCAAACTGAGAACAAATGTAAATAAACAAGAGCTCTGCTCTCATTCCAAGGGTTCAATAACAAATATCTGGTCTCACAGCTTGATGTAAATGAGACATTGTCTGTCTCCTCATTTATCTTTCCTTTCAGCCATTTGTTGAGCCATTTTTCTCTCTCTTCTCCATGTACACACACACACACACACACACACACACAATTACTAAGAAATTAAAGCTTCAATTCTGTGGATAGATCATTTCTTCTCCCCTCCCCTCATATCATGTGTTACATATTAAAAAGCTGTATTCTTTCATTTAATTTTTTTAGCTGTTATCTTTTATAAATGAAAAAAAAGAACAAAACCACATCCCAACAATGCACTCTGAGATATTCATTATTTGTAAGATGTATCCAATGTGAAGATATTCAAGTTAAGAGGTTGCTAATTTTTTAATTACATAGAGGCTTATTTAGGCTGTTATAATTTTTGTTTTAACACATACTGACTAATCAAGATATTCTTTTCTCCTGGTGTTGATGAAACATTTATTCAACAAACAATTATTTAGTGTCAGGAACTGTGCTGAGATAATAAAGTCAAATCAGACAGGGCTGCTGCCTTCAGGAAGGAATAGCCTGAAGGACAACAGATATGGGGCCAGCTCTAGCTCACCAAAATGTGTGAATTGCATTCATAGCTATAAAAGGAAACCCTCTTCAAGAGGCACTCACAAAGTATTCTATTTCTGCTTAACAGAATCTCATATTCCCATAATTTCTACAGAGACCTCACATTTGAATCTACCCCAGCTAAACTCAGCACTTTTGAGTAATACAATAATTCAGTGCACTACTGGGGTGCCTTGGAAGGGGCTGGAAGTAAGAGAAGGAAGACTTTTTTAGATCTATCATCTCTTACTTTTTTAAAGCAGATTTGAAGTGCTTACATGACATAGTACAAGAAAGCATAATAATGGGAGAAAACCTGAGAACCTTTTAACGTCTATAAAAGTATCAATTACTGAAAGGAATGTGCAGTGGGTGCCAGCACTGAAGTATTCTACCTTCTCCAGAGCAAAAGTTTTGGGAGATGGAGATGGGGTGCTTAGGTTATCTTCTTTCTTTTACTTTTGTACTCTCCATTCCATTATGTCTACAGGATAAAATCATTTACCATCGCTTCTAACCACAAAAAAAAAAAAAAAAAATCTTGAAAGCAAACTGATAAATGTGAAGCTAGAAAACAAAGAACTTTTTTTGGTTTGGTCCTTCCAGTAAACCCAATCCTTTACCCATAGACATGTGCCTGAATTTGAACTCAGAAAAACTTATGGAAGGAGTGAGTACATTATTGTTCTGTTTAGTTCCATTCAGACTCATCCAAAGAGCACAACTTCTAGTTCAGCGCGTTAACCCAAGGATGTGTAAGCTGGGACTGACTGGGATGGAGAGCACAGGCCAGATGAGAAAGCGGGCTCCTGCAGGGTTTTGCCACTGAGTGACTCGTGAGGGCGTCCCATGCAGCTGGGAGCCAGGCTCTTAGAACCAACCCATCCCACCATAACATGGCAAAGGAGAAACTGGGCGAAAGTGCACATGCATTCCTATGCACACATTTCAGTCCCTGATTAAAATATAATTCTCAAGAAACCAAGGCCACTGCTATGGTTTGAATGTTTGTCTCCTCCAAAACTTGTGTTGAACTTTAACTGCCATTATGACATATCAGGAGGTGGGAACTTTAAGAGGTGTTTTTAGCTCATAAGGGATCCACCCTCAAGAATGTGCTAACGTCATTATCACCAGAGTGGGTTTGCTCCCTCTTGCTCTCTCTCCCTCTCTCTCTGTCTTTCTCTCTCGCCCTCTCTTTGCCCTACCACCATGAGATGCTTTCTGACATGTTATGACACAGCAAGAAGGCCCCTGCCAAATGCCAACACCTTGATGTAGATTTCCCAGACTCTAGAATTATGAGACAATAAATTTCTGTTCATTATAAGTTACCCAGCCTGAGGTATTCTGTTATAGTAGCACAAAACGAACTAAGACTTCCACCCTACACTACTTGCAAAATTCTAGAATTTCAAAGCATAATTCTCAAGGGTTCACAGTGTGTGATTAGAATGTTTGCATAGTGCCCCAGTCACATGAGTTTCAGCTGAGGTTTCTTATCATAAATGCTTAGCCTACAGTCTGCAGCAGCATTTGTGGCATGTCTTTGGCATTGCCAGATCATGAGGCCAGATATCAGGCAGAGCAAAGCCCCAGTCCTGCTCTAATCCAGAAAGAGTGACACCAAAGACTTTCAATTTGATTTTACCTTGGCCCAGTGAGAAATACTTTACAGCACCCAATAAGAAACACTGTACACACGCACACATACACACACAAACACAGAGTCATAAACTGAAACAAATATTTCACCAAAAAATAGTGAATATACTTAAAATATGCACTGTACTCCAATTTTTTTTCCATTTTATTCTTCTATTCAGTTTTTAAATTTCTGATTTTAACCCACTAAGTTGATTTCAAGACCCAGTGATTCACCACCTTTGGTTTAAAAAATAACCGACCTATTCACCACCCTGCATACATGCACACACACCCCTAGCTTACTTAGTATAGTATTGAGACTATTGACAGTATACCATGTCCATGGAAAAGAGCAAAACTGTGTTGTTTAAACAATAAGATGCCTAGCACGTGTGAGACTTTATATGCCCATTTAGAGGTTGACCAGAATGTCACAAAGATTCTTTGCTTGCCCAAATTTTAGTCAGCCTTCTAAACCTTCTTCTAGGCTTATCTGTGCACATCCTTATAAAATC
Organism: Cynocephalus volans; assembly: GCF_027409185.1. Classification (NCBI taxonomy): domain Eukaryota; kingdom Metazoa; phylum Chordata; class Mammalia; order Dermoptera; family Cynocephalidae; genus Cynocephalus; species Cynocephalus volans. The sequence goes on from NC_084461.1 coordinate 107,812,283, forward strand.
CAGTTTTAGAAATCCCTGCTGAGTCAGTTTAGCAAGAATGCTGCCCCCCCAACACTTGATATCTGATCACCCTCAACATCCGTTGTGTTCCTCATCCTCCATCATCCCCCAGGTGATGTCCAATCACCCCATCCTGTCTTTAGCAAGAATCCTGTTGGATTGGTTTAGCTAGAATTCCCCTTACCTCTGATGTTTCCTCTTAGTAATTTTCTATCCACTAACACCCACACTGCTCCTTGGCTATAATTTTCCACTTGTCCATGCTGTATTCAGAGCTGAGCCCAATCTTCCTCCCCCATTACAAGACTTCATTGCAGTGTTCGCTATATCTATCTCAATGTTCCTGAATAAAGTCTTCCTTACCATGCTTTAACAAGTATCATTGAATAACTTCTTCTGTAATATATGCTCAATAGAATTTAAGACTCTTTTAATGGGAGATGCCTCAACAGTAGTATGAAAGTTATAGGGCATCACTCTCTAACTCTCTCTACTGTCTACCCATAGGTTGAAAGGCAGAGAATAAATCCAAAATGGTTCATCTCTCTTTGTCTGTTTTTGCCCCACCCTTTCTCACATACTGTGTGTGTGTGTGCATGTATGTGTGTGTTTGGGTAACTTATTTTTTCTCTACAATAAGGTTCACATTGGAATTTAAACCCTCCATTATAACTGACACCTTTAATTAACCACCCTGTTGAGTGTGTCCATTGCTTTAGACTTTGGCTGTGAACCCCAGCAGGGTCTCACCCTGGGTGAGGACTGCTTATTCGGGGTTCCCATAGTAACTTGCATGTTCCTTTCCTACTGACTTCATCACAGTAGTAGTAATGGTTGCTGCAAAAATAGATACTTTATGAAGATAACAAAGGGTAGGAATCATGCCTCAATCATCTTTGTATCTCCTGGGATGGCTGGTTAGCTCAGTTGGTTAGAGTGCAGCCTTATAACACCAAGGTCACAGGTTTGGATCCCTGTAAGGGCCAGCCACCAAAAAAAAAAAAAAAATACTTAAGTCATCCTTGTGTCTCTTAAATATAGTTTAGGGTTTGGGATGTAGCAGTTGCTCAATAAATATTCATTGAGTAAATGAGTAGGTAGATAGATGACATCAAAAGCCCTTTCTATTTTTCTTTTTAACCTCAACCAACGTAAGGATAGTATGACAGTCTCTCATGCAGAAGAAATCAGCTTCTAAGAGAAATTATTTTATTTAGTTTTGTTTGGACTTCTTTGTTACTACTCCCTACTTGTAGAGTAGGACAGGCAGGACTGCAGACATATATGTATTTGTTTAATATACATAAGTGTGCCCCTACTGCATGCTTAGCTCTGTGCTAGTAAAATACCTTAATGTCCACTTGAAATGAACCCTTAATGTCTACTTGAAAAGAATCAATTATTCATCTGAGATCCATATGTGAGATCCACACCAAAGCAGATTGTAAAACTCACTGCTGAATTCACCCTGCATCTTGCTCAACACCCAGCTCTACCACAGCAGAAGTTTTCTAATTGACTCTGTCCACAGACAAGTCAACTTTTGTTTGAAAAAAAGTGTTACAATGGAATTCAAGTTTAAGGACAGTTCTTCCTCTCCTCCCACAACTCTTTGAACATGTTTCCAGCCTCAATTATAATGACTAAATTTTAAATAATGATTTATAGTGTATAAAGGTAGTCATATAGATAATCTCAATTAATCCTCATAACAACCCTTTGAGGCACGAGGGATCCTACAGATTCAGGGCACTCTTGTCCTGCTTTTGTCCTTCTGCTCTTTAATTCCAATCATTCATTTAGGTGAAGTACAGCTTTGTTCCCTGCACTGTTCCAGGGCTGGTTAGTATTAGCAGAGTGGCGGATAATTTCAAAATTGGCCAGATTTTGACATTAGACAGAATTTATTCCTGATAACATTCTATAAATTGTAAGAGTGTTAATTTGATTTCTCTTATCCGTATGTCCCTCATCCTATTTTTTTAATCTAGCCTATTGGTATTGGTCATCTTTACTCTAAAGTGCTACAATACGGTACTTGGTGAATAATGTTCAGAACAATGATACAATTCTTGTGGGGTTTTTATTATATACACTAAAGAAAAGTATTCACACACCATTTTATTGAACATTCATTTTATAAGTAGGAGCAAGAGATTAAGATATATTTATTCAAAAAACACCCCCTAAGAAGAAGCAAAGGGGCAGGAAGTGTGGAAGAAAGAACTGAAAACATAGATCCATCAAATTCCACTGAGCCATCAAAGGAACTGATTAAATGGTAGAGAATAGAATTCTTTCTTCCTATGCATCATGCCCTGGTACTGACCTCATTCTGACTGAAGTTTAACATATTCTATATCTACCAATTCTGCAGAATACTTCTACCACTTTTGAATTCTGAGTCAACTTTAGCTAAAAACTTCATATATAGTAATTTTGAATTGATTAAGATAGTTTTTGAGTATATCATGGCCTGAACAGACTTATTGTCACTCACTGGGTGATAGATTCCCTTGCATGACGCTGGCTCCTACAGTCCTCATGTGGAGACAGCACTCTTTCGCAGTGGCCATTGGAGTAATTTGTAGATGCACTATCAACCTGTAACATCACATTTGACCAACTGCTTCAAACTCAGTTCACAACCTTATAGATAAAAGTGAGAATCACCCTTTCAGGTTGGAGTGGATGGTTGGTACAATAAGACAAGGACAAAACATGTGGTCATATAGCTGACAAAAAAATAGGGATCAAATGCCCTTTCAGAACGATCTGTTTCCTTGGCTTTACAAACTTTTCGAAACTCTGCATTTTCTAGAGACAGTGTGGAAAAAAATAAAAATCTAGTTGTGTATTCGTATTTGATCAGCTACTCTGCATTTCCCTAAAAGTTGATTTCATAAGCTTAAGACTTCACTCCTATGACGGAGCCATATTGCCTTCCTGACACCCACAGGAATCCCATGCAGATAAAACCCTCTCCACTCAATGATGTGAAAACTCAATCCCTCCCACTGCACAACCTGTCAGAAGTGGGGCGAGTACATTTGTGTGAGACCCTGAGGTGGATTTACCATGAAGCTAATAAAGTTCATGCATTAGTACCTCAAGGTTGTGGATTTAAATGTGTATTTGTAATTCTGTAGTATTTTGCTCAGAGAAGGCCCCTATGATTGTGTAAACCTTAGGTTCCACAAAACCTGAGCCCACCTGTGGCAAGGACAAAGTCACAGGAGCAAAGAGGTGGATATTCTTATCCCCAGTAAGCCTCAGAGCCCATCACTCATGTTCATCTTTCAGAGATATTTTTATGGAGGATGAAAGGAGACTGGATGCTTCCCAAAGTTCCTGCTCTGTCTGTGATTCCATGTTCTAAAGAGCCAACGCCATTGATCCATCTCAATTGCGGATCAACCTGGATCCAGCAACAGCTTAGACCTTTGCTTCTGTAGTTAACAGGGAAGATGGCTATTTCTCAGATTTGCTTGTGAGATTCCTCTATTATCTACCCTTTCATTTGCTAACATCTCAAGTACAGGATGAATACTCAAATTGGCTGCTAAGACTCTAAGTGATTTAAGAAAACTGACTTTGTGGGGGAAGGTCTTCAAAGGAGGCATCATTTCACTTTTATTCTTTTAGTTGTGCGGTGTTGTTTTTTGTTTTCTGGGTTTTTTTTTTTTTTTTTTAGAGAGAACTAATTATTAGTAGTAGCTTACTAAATTTCAAAACACAGATCCCCATACCATCCAGCCACCAAAAAAATAAAAATAAATTTGAAAACAACATAATCAACTGCAGATTTTACCAGCTGTGACTTAAGTTCCTCTCTATCTTCAGATACATAAAATAAACAAATAGTGCTTTGACTTTCAAAGACGAGGTGTTCTCTCTTAATTAAAAATCTGTGAGAGCAAAGGAGACTTTCAAATTATTTTAAAGACCCCCTTGTGTGAAATTTGCCGTACACTTTTGAAATATGCTGCTGTCACAGCTGCCGTCTGATGAGGCTTGGGTTCCAATCTGTGCCTCTCCAGCAGTCTGTGCGACCACGGCTGCCAGGTGGCATCAGCTTTCTCACAGCGTCCTCCTCCTGTCTGCCATGAGGGAATAAAGCCGCATCTCCCTGGGAAGCCCCCACTGGTGACTCAGAAGAAATCTGGCTTCAGAAAAGAGATGGCAAGCGTACTTGGAAATTTGAATTATTGCTCTCATCAGCACATTTCTTTCCTCATTATCACATTGAACCTTTGACATTGAAACAGTACACTTATATGTAGTTACAATATTAATTTACCTTGGGTTTACCAAAATATAAAAGATTCATAGCTGTGGCTTTGTAGGAAGGAGAAAATATTCATTTGTAAACTTAATGAAAAGGAAATTAGCAAACTGACATTCAAGTGTAAGTCACCTAAAAGCTTTTGTAATTAGTGATTTAAATTTTTTAAATTTATTTTTTTATAATTTATTTTTAAAATTAAAAAAAAAAAACATATAGCAAACATCTTTGCTGCTCCAAAGAAAAGTAGATAATCTTTGTTTTCAGGCTAAGTGTACCCCCCCAAGAAAGAATAGGAAAGGAAAGGAAAATGCTGAGAGCATCTGTAAACTCAAGCCTGCACCTTTTGCACTCCAGGGACAGTTGTGGTAATTGTGCTGATGAAAGAGAATTTATGGATGTAAGTCACTTGTGCCAATATAGCTTTGGCATATAGCTGTGGGTGCAACTGGTGACTACAAAATCAGCCATTTGTAAGAAGACATTTTTTATCTTCAAAAGCTCCTCAAAGTTTTCAATCAACCTCTATTAAATAATATATGTCTGACTTTTTTCTTCTTAGACCACTGAAAAGACATTGATGAGATCCTTGATCAATTTATATCCCAACATTGTATGTCATTAAGGAAAAAATGTTCAATCACTTAAAAAAATGGTTTATTATGCAAATGACTTGTTTATATTATACTATTACAGTAAGAATTTATAGAGCAAATTAAACAGATAAGGCTTCGACCTACAAAAGTGTAACTTGAAATCAACTTGTTTTCTACCCACAATATGTGGCCATTAGATTAGAGAAATGCTAGTAAAAATAGCTCTTTGGAAGAAAAATTATACAGCCATGTCATAAAGTCATTTTTCTACCATTGGTTCTGAATCAGCTCTCTAAAAATGGCATTATTTTATTTTTCTTAAATATTTATTTAACATAAGATCTTTTTTTACAATGTAGAAAAGAAAATGTAACATAAGAGCAGAATAATATAAAATAATTAATCACAATTTTCAAGGCTATGCTTTGTTTTAGCTTTCAGATGTCTGACATGCAATTAATGTTCAATATATACAGTACAGTTAATGCATATAACTGATCTTACTTTCCAGGGCGGGGACTGAGAGGAGGTAAGTGGGGTGCCCAGGATGCAGACTTAAGGGGGCAAACACTCTCTAGGGTCGTGCAAGTGCAATTACACTTTGCACCCTAAATTCCTCACTTGCTTCACCCTTTTCCTGGCCTTATTGCTCCCAGTCGATGGGAGTAACAGCCACTCTGCTAAACTGACATTCAAATAGCTGTTATTTTGCCCAATCATAAGTGTCTGGACATGGTTGCTTCCTAACTCTCCATCCAGCTGAAGGATAATGATAACTGATGGCTCTCTTTCAAAATTCTAATTCCAGACTAAGAATTCTAGAAATAATCTCTATTTTATATTAACGGAAAATTCATGCCATTTTGCTAACACAAATTTTTTCTTCAATTTTTTAAATTGAAACATAATTGACTGTATACATCTGAGTGGTAAAGAGTTGAATATCAATACCTGTGTGGAATAGATGGTGCTCAAATCAAGATAATTAGTGTATTTGACATTACACAATATAATCATTTCTTGTGGCCCTTTACCAATCTCTCACTAACCACCCCCCTCCACCTTTCTCACCTCTGCTGGCCTCATTCTGTTCTCTCCTTTTGAAAGTTCAACAAATTACTGTGATTGTTATACCTTTCTATCTTTTTTTATTTATTTGTTTGTTTTTTTAGCTCCCACTTATGAGTAAGAACATGCGGTATTTCTCTTTCTGTGTCTGGCTTATTTCACTTAATGTAATTTTCTCTAAGTTCATCCATGTTGCTGCAAATGGCAGAATTTCATTCTTTTTTATGGCAGAGTAGTATTCCATTGTGTATATATACCACATTTTCTGTATCCAGTCATCTGTCAATGGACATTTAGGTTGATTCCCACTCTTGGCTATTATAAAATGAGCTGTCTCTTTTTATGGCTTTTGGTTTAAAGTCTGTTTTATCCAATATAAGAATAGCTACTCCTGCTCATTTTCAGTTTCCATTTGCATAATATATCTTTTTCCATCCCTTCACTATTAGTCTGTATGTGTCTTTATAAGTGAGGTGAGTCTCTTGAAAACCACATATAATTGGGTCTAGCTATTGAATCCAGTCAGTTAGTATGTGTCTTTTGAGTGGGGAATTTAATACCTTTACACTTAGGGTTGTTTTTGAAAGGTATTGTCTTACTCCTGGTACTTTATCAATTTTCATTTGGCTCTTTTAAATATCTTTTGTTCCTTTCTTCTTTTATTGTTTTTGGTGTTTGTTGGTTTTTTGAGGTGGTAAGATTTCGTTCCTTTCTCTTCCTCATTTGCATTTTTGTTCTACCAGTGGATTTGTTCTTTCTTGTGTATTCATTTTAGTGATTATCATTTTTCAGATTCCAGAGGAAGGACTCCTTTGAAGATTTCTTGTAGAGTTGGTCATGTGGTAATAAACTCCACAGCTTTTATCTGTCTGGGAAGTACACTATTTCTCCTTCATTTCTGAAGGATAGTCTTGCTGGGTATAGTATTCTTGGCTGGCAGTTTTTTCTTTTAGTATTTTGAAGATATCATCTCATTATCCTCTGTCCTATAGAATTACTATTGAGAAGTTTGCTGATAGTCTGATGGGGACTCCCTTATAGGTCACTTGACACTTTTGCTGTTTTTAAGATTCTTTATTTGTCTTTGAGTTTTGCCAGTTTGAATGTAATGTGTCACAGAGAGGACCTTTTTTCACTGAATCTGTTTGGGAATCTTTGAGCTTACTGTATCTGAAGGTCTATGTCTCTCCCTATACCTTGGAAGTTTTCCTCTGTTATTCTGTTGAATAGGTTTTCAATGCATTTTCCTTTCTCCTACCCTTCCGGAACACCCATGATTTGGATGTTTGTGTGCTTATGGTTGTCTGCTAACTCTCTTAGATTTTCTTCATTTTTTTTTCCTTTTTTCTTTTTGTCCACCTGTGTTATTTTGAAAAGACTGTCTTCAAGATGAGAGATTCTTTCTTCTGCTTACTCTTACCTACTGCTTAAGCTCTTAGTTATGTTTTTATTTTGTTAAATGAATCCTTCAGTTCCAGTAGTTCTGCTACATTCTTTTGTAAGATATTAATCTCTTTGTAAATTTCTTCCTTCATATCCTGGATACTTTTTCTCATTTCATTGTGTTGTCTAGGTCTTCCTGTATCTCACTGAGTTTCCTTAAGATTGTTTCTTAGAATTCCTTTTTAGTTATTTCAAAGGTTTCTTGCTCTATGGGGTCTAGTACTTGAGAATTATTGTATTCCTTTGGTGATGTCATATTTTCTTATTTTTTCATATTTCTAGTATCTCTATGTTGATGTCTGGTCATCTGGTAGAGCAGTTTCTTCTTCTATTACACTGGAGTGGGCTTTGAGGAGAGAGACTTCCTCCTGAAGATGTGTTTTTTACCATTAAGTAGGGTGTTTTAGTATTAGTTCTGGGTAGACACAGTAGTGTAGTCTCCATGAGGGTACTTTGGCTGTATTCAGTTCAGTGTTGGAATGGTGTGTGAGTGCCTCCATGGCCTAGGCACTGTGGTACTTAGTGATTCCTTGCTGAGAATAGTGTCTTTGTGTTGGCTCATCGAGGACATGGGTAAACTCTTGAGTTCTTGGGAGAAACACCTAGGTGCCCTGTGGCTCTTTGGCTGGGGTGGGTGATGCTGGGCAGGATTGTTGGCACTCTGGCTTAGGTCCTGTGACCATTAGGGGTGTACTGTGGTATACTAGAACTCCTCAGTTTGAACAGGTGACCCTGGACAGGTTTCTTTCTTCCCTCTTTCCTACAAGCAAAGACTCCTCCTGGGTCCTTGCTTCCCCTGGTTATGGGATGGGTTAGTGATGATTGGAAATTTTCTTCCTTACTCTATTTGGGTATCCTGGGTTTCTATACTCTCGAGATTCTGAGTGTGTCTTTCCCTGGATCAAGGCAGTTTCATGGGATGTGCACATACCTTCTACCCCCAAGTGTGCTTCCATGTGTGGCAGTGTAATTCCCCCTGTGGGTTGGCCCACTGGGTTGCAGGTCTGTGCTTGCTCTTTCCCCAGGCTCTGCTGATGACTCTCTTTGTGTCAATGCAGTAGAGTGGTCAGTGAGCTGCTTGTAAAGCAGTGGCAGCTGCTGCTGTGGTGGTGAAACACCCTTGAAGTGGTAGTGGCTGTCACAGGCCACCCACATGGCAGCAGTGTTTGCAGCAGCTGGGGGAGAGGGTGCTGCCAATGGCTGGTGAGGTCCCTGGGTGCACTCTTGGCATCTGTTGTGTGGGGGCTGTTTGTGGCTGGTGAGGTCTCTGGGTGCAGTTCTGCCATTTGTTTTTCTTCATTTTTGCATGGAAAACATCTTGAGTGCAAATTATTGTTGATCCTGTTTTCCTAATGACTTAGGGAAATATATGATTATGTCAAAAACTGAAACTTGGACCACAAGATGAATGATCACTTCTCCCTATCACTGATTGTAATTGAAACAAATTACAATATCATGGCTTTCAAAGCCTTCCACATTCTTACTTATTTTTTCACTGATTCATATTTATGTCATACTTTTAATGCTGAAACATACTTGTGAGGAAAATGGAGTAGTTCAGTCAGGCCCCCTTACCTCAGGTCAGGCTGGGTATGACACAGCACTTTCTTTGTAAACAAGTTGTGTGGGAGTAGAGTTAGAGCACATGGGTGCCAGTGTACCCTTTGGCTTGTTGCTATTTTTGTGTGCTCTTCAGCTCGTAGACCTGCATGTGAAGGGTTTGTGGCCCAGTCTGGACAATGGGCTTGAGGGTTCTGTGAGCTGCAGCCCTTGGTCTACAATACTGTTTAGGCTTATCCCTACCACTGACTTACCTCAGGCAAGTGATAGTCCTGCACTGTGTTTTATTGTCTGAATTAGTGATGACTGTATAAAAACCAAAATCTTTTGCTGTAACAATATTTTAAGTAGTATTGAGATAATTTATGAAGTTATCAAATTATGGCTTGAAAACATATTGGTAATATCATTATAAGGTCCTAGAAGGGACCTCTAGTAAGTGCTTGTACAGTAGGTCATCACTGCTTTTCAGTCAAAGCATAAGGACCAGTCAAGGACGCTGTATTAGTCCATTTCTGTTGCTTACAATAGAATACCTAAAACTGGGCAATTTATAAAGAAATGAAATTTATTTCTTACAGTTTTGGAGGCTGGGAAGTCCACAGTCCAGGGGGTACATCTGGTGAGGGCCTTGTTCTTGGTGGGAACTCTACAGCAATGCAGGGTGTCACGTGGTGAGAATGGGCTGAGCAAGAGATAGCTAACCTGTTCACTTGCCCTCTTTATAAAGCCATCATTACTGTATTAGTCTGTTTGTGTTGCTATAACAGAAATACCTGAGACTGGGTCATTTATAAAGAACAGAGGTTTGTTTGGCTTATGATTCTGGGACAGCTGCATTTGGCATGGGCCTCAGGCTGCTTCTACTCATAGCGGAAAGAAGCAAGCAGCCAGCAGGTACAAGCAGATCACATGGCGCATGAGAGAGAGAGAGAGAGAGAGAGAGCATGAGAGCACGCTAGGGTCTTTTAAAACAACCAGCTGTCACAGGGACTAATAGAGCAAGAACTCACTCATTAATCACCCCACCTAGGGAAAGGATTAATCCATTCATGAAGGATCCACCCCCATGACCCAAACAGCTTCCAGCACTGCCGCACTGGGGATCAGATTTCCACATGAGTTTTGGTGGGGACAACACATCCAAACTCTATCAAGAACCATGCCCATTTACTCCATGAATGGATCAAAACATTCACAAGAGCACAGTCCTCACAAACTAATCATCTCTCAAAGGACACACCTTTCAAATACCTTAATTGGATTTCCCACCCTTTTAACACTGTTGAATGGAGATCAAGTTTCCAATACATGAATCTTTGGGTGCGCATTTGACCCACAGCAGACACAAACATAAGTTATAATTTCTTTACATTGTAAATGTATTAGTAAAGAATGCTGTAGAGAGAAACATTTACAAGTTTGTTTCTGAAGCATTTCAAAAAGACTAAATTGGGAAGTATTGAGCTATTTTCCCATGGGAAAGAACTTATAATGGCCATTCACAAGAGTGGGCCTGAAATCCTGCCCAGAGGCCTTGTGTATCTACAGTTTCTGGATATCCCCAAGCCTCCAAACATTTGTCCTTTTCTGCAGAATTCACCTGGCTAGCCTTTTTTCACCACATTATGTTCTTCCCTAGCATTTTCAGTGTATGCTGCTAAAATAACAGCATGTGGTATTCATTCTGCATTGACTATGGCTTGAGTGGTTATAGGATTTAAAAAATTGTCAGCTACAGCCAGGATTCCAGGCTAGGGTATGGGAGAAAATAGGCCTGTCCACAATCACAGGGTTGTCTTGATGCTCCTGACACCCCAAGGCTGCAGGGAGGCCAGTGGAATCATATCCATTCCTGACTCCCAGCCTTCTCCTCAGGCAGAAGCTTCTGGAAGCTCCCCCAGCAAAAACATGTGCTCTCTGGAGACCACAGTGGAGACCTAAACTGCAGAGAGGGCTATTGATCACAGACATGAACCAACCCTGATAGCAAATCCAGCAGAAATCTCACACTTTTTTTTTCCCCTGAAGACCTTTTCAAACCTTCCTTTATTCACCAAGTAGAAAGCAGTAAATTAGAGCAGGTTCAGAATTTGGAAAGCTCTGGTAGACGGGGCTAGGCTGAGTTATTGTTTTCTGTAACCCTCCAGCCTGCCCAAGAGTCATACATAATGGAGAAGGAGGTAAATAAGAATTAAATACTTGAAGTCTCTTTTTTCTTCTGTCCTTTGATTATACCACTATTTTATTTATGATTCCCCAAAGAGAAAGAAACTTCCCTTAGGTGCCATTGCTTCTGTAAATTGTTAAAGAATCACAAAAATGAAATACTTCACAGCGGGTTTTTCACTATTGCCTCTTTCCTGCTGTACTGACCCTTTTAAAGTGATGGTTTGCTCATACACGTTCCTGCTCACCTCCTCCACAGCCACCCTGTCCCCACCACCCCCAAACACACCGGCTTTAATTTCACTGTGTCTTATTTGCCAGAAGAGATCAAATACACCTTAAATGCACACTGAGCCTGGTGTAGTAGTGTTTGCTAGTACTGTCCATGTTTGCTTTACATAATATTGTTTCACATCTCACGGACAGCATGCAGGGCAGACAGTGCACATTCTTTGTTTTGTCTCTGCAGGAAAATGGAGAGTGAAGCTACACAGTGTGAATAGTGAATAAGGGAAATGCAAATAGCTCAGGTTTGGTTTGGTTATAAATACTATTCTTAATAGCAGGAGGACAGGGAGAGTGTTTATCTGAATTATCTGTGTAATCTCTCAAGGTTTCACTTTTCTTTGCCAAAATAGATAGAATTTGATACAGGGCTCTCTAATTCTGAATTTATTTGGAAGTTTCTAGCATGTGGTTCTTTCCTCTAAACAAAATTTCAGGACTTTTGTTTTATATCATTTACCCCTACCTCCAGGAAATTTAAGAGACTGGGATACAGGTTATTCCTTCATGTTATCTTCTAGCTGGAGGAAATGCCTTTTTAAATAGAAAGGATTTGGAGTGTGAATAATGAGTTGGATGAGGTCAAGGAAGAGACCTACATGATGACAGAGTGATGAAGCCTTCATGCAATAATTAACAGATTTAAGGGAGGAAAATACAATGGAAAATAAAATCTGCCACACATGGGAGGCAGAATTCTTTTCTGACTCAAGGTTACCAAACATTCTGACTTTGTACCCTTTGAGATTTACTGTATGCACTACTCTATCAAACCAGAAGAAAGCATCTTGAGGAAGAAATAAAGCCCAAAATAAAGGACAAGGTACACTGATATTACATTAAGAGGCATTATTATTCAAGGGAATGCAACTACAGTATATAAACTCAGAGGAATCAAAAGTGGGCAAATTTGCCCACATTCATTCACTGAACTTACTTCAACCTCAGCAGTGCCCTTGCATGTGCTGCCCCTCAGTGAGTCTCGGCTCTGTGTGCCCTCATGGTGTGTGAACTGCATTTTTTTCACAGAAACTCTTTACTTTATACTGTATATTACTATGTACAATATACATCTGTTCATATCATGTACATACAGAATTGTACACCAAAGTCATGTTCTGTGAGGGTAAGTTAAGGGATTTCAAAAGTAGTTTTGGCACTACTCAATTTTCACCTTACACACCGACTCTACAAATTAACCTCCAGGTATGATCACTGTAATAATTAGGCTGTTTTGACTAAGTTTAGGTGCCTAAGTTCAGACAAATCACAGCAGTGGTAACTGAAAACAATGCAGGTTCATTCGTGCAAAATCTGTGAGAGATTCTTGAGGAATTACAGAAAATGGGAGAGAAGTCAGAAGAAAAATGTACCAGTTTCTAAAGAAAGATAAAGGCATATTCCTGAAATTAAAAAGCCATGAAATTAACTTGACAGCAATATTCAGAAACAAAAAAAACAATTTTATGACAGTTAAATAATTTGGAAGCATTCAGGAAATCAATAAAAATTAGCCAGCATTTGTCCTAAATTCTTTACAAACACACCTAATTTAGTTTTCAATCATACTAATCATGTTTTTTAAAGAAAAGCCATAGAGATGGTGTATCTTAATTTTGTAATATTCTAATAGAGAAAGTGGAGAATGAAATTAATTTATGGATCGCATCAAATTAGAGGGAGCTTTCAGTGGAGTCCTTCACTATTTTGCACTTGGTGCCATCTTGTCCAACATTTCTCTTTCTCATCTTGGATGAATAGTATAGAACAGTTATATCCTGTTTGTGGATTACAAAAAGATGGACAGGAAAGAAAACACAGGAATTAGTATTACCAAACAAACAAACAAAAAAACCAAAACACCTCACTAAACCAAAATTGAAGGGCAAAAGTTAATAAAACTTCATTTAATAAGGAGAAACAAACTTTTCATGCAAAACAACTTTATGCACAAAATTAGAGAGAGATGTATCTTAAAAACAGATCTTTTGGCAAGAACTGGACTTTTCATCGATTAAAAGTGTATCAGCCAAAAAGCACCTGCAATATTTGGTTACATTTTCAGTCCCCAAGTAAAAGGATAGCTATCTTCCCACTGAGCTCCATACCAGTTGACCATATGTGGAGTATTGTATTGACTTCAGGAGAACACATCTTAAATCTAATCCATCTTCAACACGACAGTTTTTCAAATATTTGAAAACAGCTTCCAAGCTGCCTTTTCCAAGCTAAGCATTCCTGTTCTTAATAGAACAAAGTGTTACGACACCAGGACAATTCCTTGTTAATAACACTACCCTTTACACATTTGTCAACGACTCTTGTAATCGTGTCACGCAGGAATGGACAGATGTTACAAACGTAGAATGCCCAGCATAGAAGAGCATACAAACTTCACCAGCCTCAGGAGCTGCAGAGGCTTCACTGATTCATTCCTTTCCCCAGTGACATAGTTAGAAGACCACATGTGAATCAGGTTTTCAGGCTGAGCACTGGACATAGTGTTATCCTGCTGCCTCTGCTCCTTCACTTCAGAAGTATTGTATTTATCTTCTAGCTCATTAGAGGCATCGAAGTATCTTGGTTGATTCTCCTGAACTCAATTGTCACTCATTGAGTCCCTCCTTTCTATAGATAAGATGTCAATAGTCACCCTACTGATTGTGGCTAGTGATTCTGTGGTACTGCTCATGTCTGGTTTGCAGATGTGGCCTTTCAGACTGACAGGTGACTTTAAGTGACCAATGACTGTGGGTTTTTCTTGGGATAAATATCTGTCTTCACCCATTACATATGTCTTGGAACCCTCAGAAGAGTGTGGTTGGGGGTGGACTACTTCATAATTTGATTCTGCCTTTCCAGAAACCACTGTAGCAACAAGCTTGATTTTAGATTCACCATTCTTAATGGTATCTTTAGAGGTTTTTGCCTTTGTGGCCCCCCAAAACAAGGCAATTTGGCACTTTATATAGGATGTTCCTCACAGTGCGTCTTTCTTCAGGCCTTTTGCTCAGCATTGCTCTTATCAGTTCTGCCTGCTCTGGGCTATAATCAGCTTTCCCTCAATAATCCGAGAAGTCATGTCTTTTGCATTAAAAGCATGCTTCAGGGTGGCCATTTCCTAGACACAGCACCCCAGAGCCCAAACATCAGACATACAGTTTGTAGGATCTGTTTGAAAACAATCCAGGGCTCACATAGTAGGGCGTGCCAGTGAGGGTGCTAGCCGTGTCACAGTGGTTCTCTAACACTTGGGCAGTTCCCAGGTCACCCACTTTACGTTTGTTCTTGTTAGGAAGATATCTTGGGTTTTCAGATCTCGATGAAGGATGTGTTTCTCATGTAAATACTGCAAAGCCACGGCGATCTATACAAACCACTGCACCACCTGGAAGCTGCCTGTTCTGCTCCTTGAGTTTTCGGTACAGATCACCTGCTTCACAGAAGCCCACGACGATGTACAGCAGATCATCTCCTCCCTCCCGTGACTCCTGTAGGTGACAATGTTGGGGTGCTTCGGCTGAGACAAGAGCTGAGCTTCCTGTTCGGCAGCTCGCCGCTCTCGGCTGGGGGCGTTTTGAAGGTTGTTTGTTGATGACACTGCCTGCCGCCCTGCCAGTGCTTCACGAGCGTCACCTCCCCGTAGCGGTCCCTACCTAGGACCCGCAGTCCGGATGCGGCGGCAGCAGAGGGTGGGGCAGCAGCCCGCGGCGTTGGCCCGGCTCATGCCCGAGACACGTGGGCCGCAGCTGAGGTTGCCTTGGCCGGGGCGGGAGCACTGAGGTCTGGCCCACGGCGACGCCGCTGCCTTAGCGATCCAGGCCAGGACCCAACAGGTGTTTTAAAAATTCTAGACGATTAGAAAGCAGCATAACAGTTTAACATGCAACACTTTTTTCTTGGTAATATAGAAAATAATGGTGAGTCTACATTGTACAGGGTCTTCAAGTCAAAGAAATATGATCTTACCCACTTACACACTTAACCTGTACCTTCATTGAAGGTAAAACTTCCATGGTCCTTTCAGAACAATTGATGAGTAACCTGGGTAGTGAGGGGGTTCCCTTGACAGACGTGAAGGTGAATGTAAACCACGTGTATGTGCAGGTCTACAAGGGGCAAGGAAAGAGCCTGGTGTCTAGTTGTTAGAAGGTGAATGCAATCAATGCAGACAGCCAAATTAGAGAGCAATTAAATGAAGAAAACTCGAGGCACCTGCATCAGACAGAGCAGAACCAGCAGAACTCTTAAACATAAAGTTTGGATGAAACTTGTATATGTGAATTTGCACAGTTTGAAACATTTGACCAGTTAAAGGGGCATAAAAATCTGACTTCGGTGGCAAATTGACAGTTCCAGGGCACCCCCGTGCAAGGTAACTAGGTCAAGCCCCTCCACTGCTCCCGTGGCCTCCTAACTCTTCTACATGCGTTCACTTCTGCTCCTTTCAGTCTGTTCTCCACGTTTTTAAATGCAAATGCACACGCATTGAAGGGTTTAAATGTCTGCCTGATTTCTTATTGCTCTTAAGAAAACTTCAAAATTCCTTCTACAGGATGGTGTTCTTGGCTCCAGACACTTTTAAGTTCTTTCAGTTCCTTATCTGATCTATGTTCCCATGTATTGGTGGCTTCTCTGCCCAGTATTCGCTTACTATTTCGCTTCATTTTGTAAGCTGCTCTCATCTTTCAGCTGCCAACTCAGTTGTCACTTCCTCAGGGAAGTCTTTCTACTCCCCATTGTAACGCCTAGTACTATTCCAGTCTGAAGCAGGCGCTCAAGAAATATTGGGTAAATTAATGTTAAGTAAAGACACCTCCATATTTCTTCTTCATTTTCTGTAAACACTTTTCATAAATCCCAGAAGTTGGCAATTACTCACAAAAAGAAGCTGGAATAGCTATTTTAATGCTAGACAGAATAGGATTT
The DNA here is from genome assembly GCF_027409185.1 of Cynocephalus volans. Classification (NCBI taxonomy): domain Eukaryota; kingdom Metazoa; phylum Chordata; class Mammalia; order Dermoptera; family Cynocephalidae; genus Cynocephalus; species Cynocephalus volans. The sequence goes on from NC_084461.1 coordinate 107,828,621, forward strand.
AAGACACAGCATCTTGATAAAAGTTTCTGTTCACCAGAAATACGTTGCATCAGGTTTATATGCACCTAATAAAACATTCTCAAATATATAAAGCAAACTTCATGCAATTTAGGACGAAGCCAATAAATGCACAACCTCTTCCAATTACTGATAACTCAAGCAGATTATGAAGTAGAGAATATATAGAGACTTTTACATGCAACAATTAGAAAGTACACATTCTTCTCAAGTAGATGTAGAACATTTGTGAAAATAATTTCTATACTAGATTACAAAACAACAAGATTTAAGGTCCAAGTCAATTACAAAAATAAAATGTTTTGTAACATTTGTCTGTTTGGGAAACAGTTTGGCAGTTCCTCATTAGGTTAAACATAGAGTTACCACATGACCCAGCGATTCCATTCCTAGTACAGACCAAAAGAATCGAAAACATACATCCTCACTAAAACTTATATTCTAATGTTCATAGCAGCATTATTTATAATAGCCAAAAAAGTGGAAGCAACCCAAATGTCCATTAACTGATAAACGGACAAACAAAATGTGCTATATCTGTATAATTGAATATAAATCAGCCATGAAAAGGAATGGAGTACTGATACATGCTGCAACATGAATGTACTTTGGAAACATTATGCTAAGTGAAAGAAGCCAGATCACATATTTTTTTATTCCATTTATATGAAATATCCAAAACAGAGAAATCTACAGAGATAGAAAGAATGTTAGTGGTTGCCAGGAGATGAGAGCAGGAGAGATAGGGGAGTGACTGCAGGTTTGGAGTTTCTTTCATTAGATAGTGGTGATGGTTGTGCAGCTTTGAGAATCTATTAAAACCACTGAACTGTATATTTTATATCATTGAAAGTGAGATAAGTAGAACCACTCCTGTTTCCATCCTTGGTTCCAAGACCAATGTAATTTTCCTATGGAGTACAATAAAAAGATCTTTGATTAAAAGTACATACTGTGTCCTGAGGGATGGCACTCAATTCTTGTAATGTATTGCCTCCAAGTTGGCCCTTCAGTTCAATCTTTATCAGGCCATTCTAACACTCTGTCCAGCCAGCAACTTCTAGGTGCTGTAGAATGTGGTAGGTCCAGTGGGGCCCATGAGCCTGCACCTCCTTTTCTTTAAAGTGGGTCCCCTGAGCTGATGCAATATTATGTGTGATTTGGTGCTAGTTGATCAAACAGGGTGAGCCCCCAGATGGTACTGCTGAGGGAAAAAGCAAACTCATACCTAAATAATAGGTCTGTTCCTGTCTGCATGAATTGCTGGTCCTTTCAATGTGGAAGGATTCCAATGTAAACTCCTGCAAACATTTTCTCCCATCTCACTGCCTCTGATTGGGTTACTTACCCATATCTAACTCGTCATTATGGCCCAGGTGATAGAATTGGCTAACTGGTTTAAGCCAATTATATCCCACTCCAAAAGGAGTTCACCCAAAAATATTTAGAGTGTTATTAGGAAAAGGAAAATGGATGCTAGGTACCCAAAAATGACTAATACATCATACATAGGGTATATATTTTTATATTAATTGTATTATATTATATTACATTATATCATATTATATTAACTGGTTCCTCCTCCTACTGTCCCAAGAGAGGTTTTCCTGGTTTGGATTGAATAATGTAGAGCTGGAATTCCACTGCTGAAGAACAAATCTGTACTAATGTGTTCAATATTAAAAACAGCTGCCTGTATCAGGGTACTTCAGAAAGTTCATGGAAAAATGGAATTAAAATAAAATACAAATCTTTCCATGAACTTTTTAAAGACCACACATATATAAAGATCAGAGCCATAGAGGGAAAATAAATTTCCCAACTTTAGTGAGAAACTTGTTTATCTGAGACTCAAGTCCACTAATATGTTGAGCATAAGATATGAACCTGAAGCTATTGAGAAATACAAGCATGAGTAAAATACAATTCTGCTCACACACACACAAAAAATAAAAGAACCACCTTAAAATTCAATGAAGATCTTGGAATTTCAGGCAAGGATTTTATACAGTCTTGTGGAAGCAAGTAAACGTTTCTGCCCTACTGTCTAAAAGTTTTATATATTTCCTAAAGATTCTTGGATGTCCACAAGCATTGTGTTTTTTCTTTGTTCTTCACCAAATCAAATGTTGGACAGATCATGACTAATGTTGTATATTAGCTTGTTGATGATAATTACTCATTAAAATTAACAGACACACTTAGCAGGAAACATTTGAGGGGAAAAAAATTCCTTCAAGGTAGAGAGTCAGTGCAATTAAAAAAAGAAAAAGAAAAAGAAAAGAAGAGGAGATGGCCGGTTAGCTCAGTTGGTTAGAGCACAGTGTCATAACACCAAGGTCAAGGGCTCAGATCCCCATATCAGCCAGCCACCAAGAAAAAAAAAAAAAAAAAAAAAAAGGAAGAGAAAAATATTATAGTCTGGATTCCTACTTGAATAAAGACTTGAGGTGGGTAAAGTAAAAGAATTGACCATTCGTAGGCGTAGTTCTTCCTGGCCCTCCTCCAAGTCCACCAACCCCAGGAATCTGTTTCTAACCTTCAACTACATATAGGAGGTCTTTCCTGATGAGTGAGTAAATCTTATTCTTAATCTCTTAACATCTCAGTTTTCTGGCTCCTTTTGCTTCCTTCAACACTGAGGACAAGGAAAAGATTTCTTTCCTCATTTGTCAGAGCACTAATTCACGATCTTTTTATTTGTCATTGTTTAGCTGGTTCTGGAATATACCTCCCTTCCTCTTCATTGCAGAGGGATGAAATAAAATACTTTGTTTTATGTGTATTAAAGTTATTTTTAAAAGAAAGAAAGGGGCCGGCCCGTGGCTCACTCGGGAGAATGCAGTGTTGAGAACACCAAGGCCCCGGGTTCGGATCCCATATAAGGATGGCCGTTTAGCTCGCTGGCTGAGCGTGGTGCTGACAACACCAAGTCAAGGGTTAAGATCCCCTTACCGGTCATCTTTTTTAAAAAAAAAAAGAAAAGAAAAGAAAGAAAGACCACAATAAAATGTTGAAATTACAGATGGAGAAAACAGAACTATAGTTACTAGAGGTGGGAAAGGGGGAGGGGGAAGGGGTTAGAGAGTAATTGGGTGAGGGACACAAAGAATAATTATGATTTATAATGATGAACATGCTAATAATATTGATTTGATCATCAGATACTGCACACAAATACTGATAGTCAACTCTAAACCCCTTAAATATGTATAATCAATGATGTTTCAGTTTTTTGAACAAGGAATAAAAATGAACCTTGAAATCAGGGGGGAAATACTTTTATTTATACCACAATCCCTGAACTTTCAGTCAAATTTCTTTCAAGAGACTCTCATCTCATCCCTCCTTCTTTTCACAAGGCTACAGTTTGATCCTGTTACATTTTTATACTGAAATTATTTTAAGCAGCTCCAGTTGCTGATTTTACAAAGAATAAAAGCAGAAATGACTGGAGCATTTGGCAGGAACCCTTAGACCTGAGCAGCAAGCCACTGATATATTCCTGCTGCAGAAGTGATTTGTTTTGTTTTATGAACTTGTACAAGCAACTCTTTCTTTTTCACTGCAAGTGTAGTCACAAAAGGGGAAAAGACCAGCACACCAGGGGAGAGAACATATTCTGTTCTTTAATCAACTTTTAAAAATATGTTTTTTGTCAGTATCTAAATTACACAGAGCAAGCTGACATGCTCTCTTTTTCTTTCGTTCATGAACTCTATTCTGAAAATGGGTGTGAAATAATCCTTTTGCTTTTGTTTCTGGATTGGCTTTGATGAGTCAGATATTAAATATGAGTGGTTCAGATGTCACATATCGATGCAGGGCATTAGTGTCAGCATTTAGATGGAGAATAATGGAATTCATATCTGTGTTGTGTTTTCAAATTGCTGGGTCAGTTCTGGGTCTCCTGCAATAAATTCTTCACTGCAAGCCCAAGTAAAAGGAATGTGACAGATTTAATACCTAGAATAAGTTATTAACTGTAAGGATGCATAAAACAGTGACACTACTGAGCAGAGAATATTACACTGCTCATAATTCTGTAAATGAAAATTAAAGTGTTTCTTTTTTCATTAAGGTGAAATATTTTTCTTCATTAACTCTCTTGCTTTACTCAAGTAAGTTCTTTATGGCTGATCTAATGTAAAACAATCACTTTTTTATGGCCATTTAATTTATGAATGTTTAAACTCTAACACCCAAGTGTGAGAGAATGAATTTGATAAGAGGAGGAGGTTGTTTATAATCTTTCACTTCCCAAAAGGCCAAGTGGCTACCGTTGACTGCAACCATGATTTTTCATGAGAACAAAATCTAGGCTAAATCCCAGTACAAAGACTCCATGAAATGTCATCATTTTTTATCATAGTGTACTTGCCTTTCTGTCATGGCCAAAAGGAATGAGAGTTGAACTCTAGTCCCACGTACTAATTTGAAATTTATTTTATAAAAAAGAAGCAAACAAGTAAGAAGTCAAGAATCCGGGAGGAAAAGAGATGGGTGTCTTTCACACCTTCCTGTAGGCACCATCATCTTGAGTGGCGGCTGGTGGTGGCAGATAGTTCAGGATTTTCTGTGACAGATTATCAGCAGTGATTTGCCTGTACCCATGTTACAAGGCCATTCCCACCCCAAGAGAATTCTCCATTTTCACAGCACTTTTTATCATATAATCCTAGGGTGAACATGGAAATTCAACAGCACAATTACATTCACTCAGCCATTCATCTTATTAAACGTTGACAACACCTCCTACAGAAAAAGCCTGTTGCTGCTAATAAAGAGCTGTACTGTAAGTTATGCAAGAATTTTGCAAATTTAAGTCATTTAACAGCACCTTCTCTACTTATTTAACACAAATTTATACAGGCACTGTTCAAAGTACTTTACAAATACTAGCACATTTAATTATCATAACAGTCTCATGTCCTCTTCTATTACAGATGAAGAAACTAAACATTGAAGAAATTAAGTAACTTGCCCATGGCCACACCTTCACGAGTTTTGACATATCCCCATCTTATCCATATATTATTCATCTACTAATTTTCTTTAAGCAATTCACTTTTTTCTCCTTTAATAAAAGCATATGTAAGAAATCTTATGACTACCATAAATGAAAAACAAGCAATACCATGAATTTAATATGATAATTATATTTTCAAATATACATTAAAATAAAAACATATACTACTTTATACCCACTAGGATGACTATAATTTTAAAAATGAAAATAACAAGTGTTGGTAAAGATATGGAGACATTGGAACCCTCATACACTGCTAATAGGAATGTAAAATGGTGTAGCTACTGTGGAAAACAGTTTGGTGGTTCCTCAAAAAGTTTAATGTAGAGTTATCATATGACCCAGCTATGCCATTTCTAGGTATATTATCCAAAAGATTTGAGAAGAAGGACTCAAACAGATACTTGTACATGGATGTCCACAGCAGCATGATTCATAACAGCCAAAAAGTGTAACCAACCTAAATGTCCATCAACTGCTGAATGGATAAACAAAATGTTGTACATCCACACAATGCAATATTATTTGACCATAAAAAGGAATGAAATACTGATACATGATACAACATGGATGAACCTTGAAAACATTATGCTGGGTGAAAGGAGCCAGACACAAAAGGCTATATATTATATGATTCTATTTATAGGAAATATGCAGAATAGGTAAATCCATATAGACAGAAAGTAGACTAGTGGTTGTCAGGACATAGGGAAAGAAAAGAACGGGAAGTGACTGCTTAATGCAGAGGGGATTTCTTTTTGAGGTGATGAAAATGTTCTGGAATTAGATAGTAGTGATCAGTATACTAAAAACCACTGAAATGCACACTTTAAAAGGGTGAATTTGGTGATATGTGAATTATATTTCAATAAAGCTACCACTTTAAAAAAAGAAGTAGAGACAAATTTTTAAAGGTGTTTCAGGCATACAGCAAACATTTTATTTCATTTGTAAGGCAACTACTTTTCTTTGTGAATAAGGATTTTCTAGATATTATACCACGGAAACAAAACATAGATAAAAATGGATGAAGAGGTTAGTAAAGAAAAAAATACACACACACATTTTGAGAGATGTGTTTGTGTTCCACCTAAAATAATCTCACTTAAAATCAATGTGCCAAAGTTTGGGGAACACTGCTGAATATCACAGTGGTTAAGCTCAAGTGTCAGCAAGTCTGCATTTAAAGCTCAGCTCTAACACTTACTAATTATGTGGATTGGGAAATTTCCTTCATGTTTCTAAACCTCGGTTTCTTCATCTGTAAAGAGGGGATAATTCCTGGGGCTGCTAGTATCAGAAAGGCCTGAGTTATTGAGACCAGTAACATTTCATGAGCCCCTGTTATATGTTATTTAGGCAAAATGCTGGAAACGTTAAGTGTAATTTCACTAAATACAAAAACCTTATGGTCCAATTTAAACATAATAGCTAAGTGCATAATCCTTGCTGGGCACGATTCTACCAGGTACTATTGAAAACCTAATGTCTTCCAATGTTACAACCACTAAAGCGGTTATTGATGCAGAATGATCAACTTCTTTAAATTCCTTAAATTCTGATTCTGTTGTCTGACAGACCACACATTGTTTTTAAAAGAGTAAAACATTAATATATGGCAAAGTAAAACGATTACGATATTCTAGTCTCTGGTAAACCTGTACCCAAAAAATTCTTTTTATTTATTTGTATTTCACATTTTACCCGTTGATGGTATCTTGCATATACCCTCAAAAGGATTACATCTTAGAATGCTAAAAGAATTTTCAAAAAAAATCTGTAAAATATGACAAAGAGAAAAAGATAAATAAAGTCCAGAAACCATTACTCAACTCTTAATTGACACTGGGGTCTTGGTGCATCCCGTTGGCGTCTGAGAGGCCCACTCATGTACAACAGCATTCGTTCACTAACAATAAATTTCAACGGTGCAGATTTAGTGACAATAATAATAAACAAATGCCAAATTACTGAAATATATTATACCCTTGCACCAGCAATGGAAATGAGCTTGGAGTCTCTGAAAGTCCATGTGGCAATAAAGGCAGGGCCCCCAACTGGATCCGAAACATGAGTGGGAAAACTCTTTTTCTTTTAAAGAGTCTATATAACATGTCCTGGAGTAATAACTCAAATATTAAACATATTATTACTCCTATCTCTTAGTCTCGTGTTTGATTGAATGCTTAGGAACCTACCTCACAGAGAGATGATATGTCAACCAGTCAACTTTGCAAAGCAACTGAGGTTACTAAAACAGGCTATGTTTATAAGACAAGGTCAAAAAGAACTTAAACAACTCAGCGCATCTGAGTTAATCCCTAGTTTAATTTTTTCAAAGGTTCCTGTCTGTCCTTAATTATTTCTATTCAACTCAACCTTTAAACATACAGAGCAAAGTAAGGAGAATTGGGCCCATGGGTTTTACATTTTCGTTAAAAGCCAGAGGTAACATTTAACCAGCTTGAATTGCAGGTGGCAGTTCACTTCATGATTTCTTCAGAGGAAATCTGATTGAACACATGGAGCTGCGCTGTGTAACAAGATCACTATTTGTTTTGCAAGTAGGTGTGTGTAAAATGGCATTTGGCAAGCATCCACCAAAACCCCTTATGCTGGCCCACAGCTGATGTATTGTGCTTCCTGCTACCTTGCAGTTACCAAAATAAAAAGGTCAGATTCATGACACTTTAAAAAAAAGTATAAATACAAGTTCTGTTAGCAGTAACTGTTTATAACAAACCTCCATTTCTATTAAATATATTAGGACAGTGATATTTTCCTACATACATTCTGTGAGCTCAAGAAATGCTCTCTGAAAATGCTGAGCTATAATATGTGTACATGTATGAATACATGCATACAATAAATATATATATTTATGTATATATATTTATGTATTTATATATATATTTATCTATATATAAATATAGATAAATTGCCAAGTTGTTAAATGTCATTTTATGCATTTCCACACAAGTGTTACCCTTCACAAGCACTTAAAATGTAAAGATATGTAGATGTAAATATAGATACACTAAATTATAAACAAATTAGAAAACTATAAAAGTGTGTATGTCTTACAGGACACATCTTATAAAGGAGAAAGCATTCTAGTTCAAACTTTAAATACTGACTAAAAACTTAGAAAATATCTCCTTTCTTTTAGAAAATATTGAATATGTTTATTATTCAACTAGATAAGCATTTCAATATTTCATTAATAGTTTTATATTGGATTTGTTTTCTGTAAATTAAATCAACAAAGAAAAATAAGAACAATCAGGGGCTCCCTGGGGAAACTTTTCTCGACTTAAATTCTTTAAAAATTAGAGATTTGCACTCAGTATTTGGGAAATGCAAATCGAAACCACTTTGAGGTACCATCTCACTCCAGTTAGGATGGCTAATATCCAAAAGATTGAGAATGATAAATGCTGACGAGGTTGTGGAGAAAAAGTAACTTTCATACACTGTTGGTGGGACTGCAAAATGGCACAGCCTTTATGGAAAATGGTATGGAGGTTCTTCAAACAATTACAGATAGATCTACCATATGACCCAGCTATTCCACTGCTGGGAATATACCCAGAGGAATGGAGATCACCACGTTGAAGGGATACCTGCACTCCCATGTTTATTGCAGCACTATTTACAATAGCCAAGAGTTGGAACCAGCCCAAATGTCTATCTTCAGATGAGTGGATAAGGAAACTGTGGTATATCTACATAATGGAATACTACTCTGCTATAAAAAAGAATGAAATACTACCAGTCACAACAACATGCATGGACTTAGAGAAAATTATATCAAGTGAAACAAGTCAGGCACAGAAAGAGAAATACCACATGTTCTCACTTATTTGTGGGTGCTAAAAATAAATAAGTAAATATAAAAACAAAGGGTGGGGTAGGGAAAAGAAGACACGACAATCACAACAATTCCTTAAAGTTGTTAAGACAAGTGAACAGATATGATGTAGTGAGGGGAAGGGGTGGGGGAAAGAGGAACAAGTAAAGGGTCATGAAAATCAACTACAATGTATATTGAGAAGTTAAAATTTATAAAAAAGAAGATGAACTATCAATAGGCATAAAAAAATTAAAAATAATAAATAAATTAGAGATTTAAAAGTTCTATATGAAAAAGAAAAAATAACAAAGACACATAAGTAAAGATATAAAATGAACCAGAAAACTTTTGTGACATATATGACAAATAAAAATGTAATATAATGAATATATAAGGAATAATTTAAAATCTGTAAGAAAAAAGATAAATATCTCAATTAAAATGTGGGCAAAGGCCTTGATGAGCAGGCAAGTCACAAAAGAAAGAATAAAAATGTCCACTACACATAAAAAGATATTCAACCTTTCTTGTAACTGACAGAAAGCTAATTTTAAAAGAGGAGAGAATTTTTTGATGTGGGAGAGTCTTACCCTAGATAACAAACAGAAAGAGGCTCTCTAAGAGAAAAATGAGTTTAACTGGGAATAGAACACTGCAACAGGGAATACACATGGTGTAGCAAACTATGTGGAGTATTCAGGGAGGTAAAGGAAGACAAAGGGTTTTAAAAGAAAAGTGATGGAGGATTACATCATTGTTTTGGGATAATTCCTTGGTTACAAAGATAAATAACAGGGGTGACGCCAGTTTGAAGTTGGCGAGGCAGTTGTTGGGCAGATGTCCTCACAGAAGTATTTTTTGTTAAATTTGTAACAGCGTCTGTGCAAGGCTGTGGTTTTCAGAGTCCTTTGTGACAATTTTTATCAGGCGTACTTGCATGAGAACCCTCCCTTCATGGCATTCCCCGGCTCTATTCAGCAGGGATTTTTTTAAACACAAGCAACTCCATTTTGATTTTGACAACTTTCACAAGTCACAATATTTAAAAATCGGGAATGCGTAGTATTAGTGATTTGTCTCGATACAAACACTCTTATTTTGTGGGCCAGGGTATAAACTGGCTATACCTTTCTGGAGAGCATTTCAGCAAATAGTGTCAAGATGTGAATACACCTACTCTTTGATGCAACAATTCCAAATCTAGGAATTAATCCTAAGGAAATCATCAAATTAGTGAGGAAAAAGTATACATATACATATTACATAAATATAAACATAAATATATGGATGTGTGAAGTAGTCCCCCTTTATTCTTAGTTTCAGTTACTCATGGTCAACAGTGGTCCAAATATATTAAATGGAAAATTCTAGATATAAAAAATTCATAAGTTTTCAATTGCACACGATCTTGAGTAGTGTGATGAAATCTCCCACAGTCCTGCTCAGTCCCACCCAGCATGTGAATCATCCCTTTTTCCAGTGTCTGCCTGCCATCTACCCTGCAGTGCACTGATAGCCATCTTGGTTATCAGATCAACCATCGTAGTATTGCAGGGCTTGTGTTCAAGTAACCCTTATTTTACTTAATAATGGCCCCAAAGTGCAAGAGTACTGAGACTAATTTATAAATTAAACTTTATCATAGGTATCTATGTATAGGTATGTATGTATGTCTAGAGTTTGGTACCATCTGCGATTTCTGGCATCCTCTGGGGGTCTTGGGATGTATTCCCCCGCAAATAAAGGGATATGTGTGTAGTGGTATTGTATATAAGGGTCCAAAAAACTTAAAATAACCCAAATCTCTAAAAAGACAGAATTAATTAAATAATTTATTATGATTCTCTCATACAATAAAATGAGCAACTACAAGTATCAAAAATGAAATATATTTATTAACAGGAAAATTCCAGGGTATTATTGAGAAAGCAAGTTTTAAAACAGTGTTGGTTCCTTTTTTTGTTTGGTTTTTTTGCAATACATGTGCATGACAAAAGTCTAGAATTACACTGAATAAGAACATCGGTTATGTCTGGGCAGAGAGATTTTTTATGATTTTTTTCTTTCTACCATTCTGTATAGTTTAGCTTCTTCCAGTGTGTATATTATGTTTACTATTAGAAAAATACCTGAATTTCATCTTATTGACATTCTCTTCCCCAGTTTCAGGTATAGCAAACCTTCAAGTTAAACTAATACTGTACCTCCAAATTATCATTTGTCACCCTAACAATTCCCTTCTCTCTACTGGAAATAATCAATTTCTAAATTGCAATTTCTAACCTTCCCTTAATCTGTGTAGCACAAGAGATCAACGTGACGTAATAGAATAGTGACAGGTTTTTATATTTCTTTTCCTTTTCCAACACTTACAGCACAGTTTTGCTAGCAATACATGTTATTTACTCAACAAATACTGCTTCAGCTGTAGAATCACAAGGACCCTGGAAACTCTCCAGTGCTATACATGGTAATTTGATTTCAGTTAAAGGGCTAAATTACTGGATTATTCAAAAGAATGAAATAAATTACACTTCCCTGAGTTTTCTTCTAGATCTAATCAATTAACACAGAACAGATTTAATCTATAATATACAGAAAGGAAGGACTTCTCAGACTTGAAAATGACAGAATTTATAAGACAGCAGAGTCATCAGATTGATAGGACAGTCGTTCTACATTATTTAGCAATCATGAAGCATGACATTGTGAATTTTCTGACATTTTTATAAGAACTCCTTGGTAGAGTTAGTATATAACTTCAGTGTTTGAGCTCAGATACCCTTACAAACCCTTTTCTCCTCATCTACTGAAAAGCTATCAGATAGATCACTGGGAGCCCACTAAGCAGTCAGGACAGAAGGCAATGATTTTAGTTGTGCAGGAGGTGAGCAGAGCATGGTCATGTTTATCTAGGAGACTTGCACCCTAGGACCTTTTAACGTAATAAATCCAAAAAAAAAAAAAATTACATTGTCCATTCAGCACTATCCAACTTTTAAAATTGGATATACTGGATTATATTGCCAATTCTTTGTCACTGACTCATCTTTGAGTAGACAACTCATTACATTAAAGAATTTTTATATCCTTATCTATAATGTTAAACTAATATGTAATCCTTATAGAGCTTAGTTTAGACTGGTAGACTGAACCCTAAATAGTATGATGTCATCTGAGGCTCTGTTGCTTTTATTACTGTGTTCTTTAGGTAGGGAAGGAATTCTTCATTTTCACCCAAAATTTTGTTTTTCTAATTTGAAAGTGATATATGCTGATTAAAGAAGAAATTATGACAAACCATAAAAGTATGATGAATATAAATAACTCATACCATCCTCAAATAGCATGAATATTTCAGTACATTTCCTATAGCCAAGTAATTAGGAATGCAGGCTGTGAGAGTTCCAGTCAAGATGGCAGAATAGATGGTCCCCAGCATCACTCTCTCCCACAAATCAACCAATTTACAACTATAAAAATGTAACATCAGCCAAGCTGAGGCTGCTGGAGCTCAGGGGAAGAGGAGAAGAGACCTACAGAGTGCATGAAGGTGGGAGAAGCCACAACGAGAGAAAGAAAAACTACTCTGACTGTATCGTGCCACGGCCACTTTAAAGCTCAAACTGCTGACTGCAAGGAGCAGGAGCCAGCAAAAGCCTCAGCTGTGCCCTTCAGATGGAGTTGCATGGAGGCGGCAGGGGAGAAGAGGGCCTTGGTGGCCCCCAGGCCAGCAAGACCACTAATAGTGTTCCTGTGGACCCACATAGGAGTGAGGAGCCACAACAACTGAAAAAATGGAGCCACTCAGAGGCCAGTGAGTCATCACAAGGGACTGGAGCACGGCCCATCTCACCGGAAGTGTTTGCAGCACAAGTAGTGGGAGAGATGGGCCCACCAGGGGAATACTGGGACACAGCAAGGACAGCTGATCTGCCCCCCAGTCAGCGTAGGACCATTCAGAGGAGACTGGTCAGGAATATAGAATTGCATGGGGTGCAGTTTGATGAAAAGACCCAGGCCCAGATCAGAGTTAGTACACAACCTGAGGGCACTGAGTCTCTGGAGAGCTGGAAGTACCTATAAAGTCAACCATTATAACCTGTACTACATAAAAAGCCTTCCCTAGGGAAGCAGCAGCAAAGCAGCAGTTTAGCTAAACCACACAGCTCAAGTACTGGTCCCAACAGGAAGTTCCCCCTCTTTAGAAGTAAGCAAAGGACAAAAAAATTAGTTCCGGCTCAGACACACACCAGCACCTCAGGTCTGCCTGGAAACCTGAGGCATGGATCTGGAGACTGGACCCCCCTCCCACAACCAGGCAGACCACACCAGTGCCTCAGGCTTGAGGCATGGAGCCGGGGACCGGACACCCCTCCCCTCAACCAGGCACACTGCGCCAGCACCTCGGGGCCCACCCAGGGATCCAAGGAATGGAGCTGCGGACCGGACCCCCCACACACAACCAGACATACCATGTCAGTGCCTCAGGGCCTGCCTCGGGACCTGAGGGATGGAGCTGTGGATCAGACCACCCCACAACTAGGCATACTGCCAGTGCCAAGGAGCATGCCAAAAACATCACCTCCATGTGGGTGGCCCACCACAACCACCACAGTAACCATGGCTGCCACAAAAGTGGCTAGATGTCACAACTACCATGTAGATGGTCCGCCAGCCACTGGAATGCATTGACACAAGGAGAGTCACCAGCAGAGATAAAGAAAAGAAGAGGATGTCTCTCTCCACAGGCCCATTCCAGAGTGACAGGAGAAGCATCTGCTCTGTGATAATATTGGAGGACCTGATCATACCTCTCAGCATTGGACAGATCATCTAGGCAAGAAATCAATAGAGTAACCATTATTCTTTCAGAAGTAGAGAAGAAATCTAGGGACCTAGAGGGAAGAGGGGGAAGGAGGAGAGGGTTGGGGTGAGATTGGACAAGGGGAATAAAGAATAAGTATGATTTGTAACAATATATATGCTAGTAATATTTATTTGATCAACATATCTCAAAGTTGGACCCCCAAAAATATGTATAATCAATTTTGATTCAATAAAAATTTAAATAAATAAATAAATAAATAATGATTTATTCTAGGGAAAAAAAAAAAGAATACAGGCTGTGGAACCATAGTACCTGCATTCAGATCTCAGATCTGCCCGTTACTAGTTTTGCGAACTTGAGCAAGTTAACTGAGCATTTTGTACCTCAGTTTCTTGAGGGGAGAGTGAGGGAATTATAAAAGAAGGAACCTTAACGGGCAGTTATGAGAATTAAATAGGTTAATGCATATAAAGTGCTTAGAGCAATGCCTGGTACATGGTTTCAGATTGACAAACTTTAGCTATTATTTCCTTTTTGAATTTACACCCTGAATATGTGCAATCCATATTAGTCAGTTTTCTGTTACTTATAACAGAATACCTGAAACTGGGTAATTTATAAGAAAATGACATTTATTTTTTACAGTTTTGGAAGCTGGGAAGTCCCAGGTCCAGGGGACACATCTGGTAAGGGCCTTCTTCTTGCTGGGGACTCTCTGGGGAGTACCGTGGCAATGCAGAGTATCATATGGGGAGGGCTAAGCAAGAGCACACCAGCGTGCTCACTTGCTCTCCTTATAAAGCACCTAGTGCCACTCCCATGATAACCATACAGCCATCAGCCCATTAATCCATAAGTGGATTAATCCATTCACGAGCACATAGCCATCATGGTCCAATCACCTCTTAAAGGCCCCAACTTTCAAATACAATATTGGGGATTAAGCTCCAACGTGAGCTTGGGGGAACACTCATAAGATAGCAGAATCTAAAGATGGAATCATACTATTTGGCATCCTGCTTTTTCACTTAATATACTTTGAGCATCTTTTCCTTTTCCTTCTATTTAATGAATATCTTTCCATGTAAATTAATATATGAGAGTACTTCAAAAGTTCATGGAAAGACTTGTATTATCTTTTGATTCTATTTTTCCACAAACTTTTAGAAGTGCCCTTGTAGAACAATATAATCACTTTTAATCACTGCATAGCATTCAATTGTATGAATGCACCAAATTATTCAACCAGAGGAAGCACTTCTAAAGACTCTATTCCATAATATAACCTCATCATGAAGGTCGAATTAGATTACTAAGTCAAAAAAGTAAAAGTATAGCCCGATACTAAATATTTAACATTTTTTACCGGCTTCATAAACTAATGTCAAAAGGAAGAGAGTGAAAGAGGAGGAGGAAGAGAAAGAGGAACACAGTGATTTAGAAACAAGGGGGGGAATTTAAACCCAAAACAAAAAAATGAATGTGCAATTTTTATAATGCTCCTGATTGTTTATCTTCCAGAAATAGCATCGAAGGTTCTTCAAAATCTTTTGAGTTAGTACCATTTGTTTTGGCTAATTTGACCACCTAGAAGACCTTTCTTCAGATTGTCTCAGGGGGTAAACTATCCATCAATTAATTATGATTTACAGCAATATATGAAAAAAAATCATGAAACAGAAGCTATTTATAAACTGAATTTTAAAAAGAGGATGACCAAACCAGGACCACTCTCAGATATTTGTGATATAAAACAGAGAGACCATTTTAGCACATATTTTTATACAGAACCTTTTGTGTAATGAGAGACTATAAAGTTTATGATCTTACAGAAATTTTTATTGCTGTTACCTAGCAGTTATTATTATTGCAATTATTATTTACAACACTGATGTAGAAAAAAATCATCTTATCTGCCTTGTCTTATGACCCAAGTTTTGAGTTCATGATCATATCAGGCTTCCAGAACAACCTTCCAAGTTTCAAAGCCACCTCTTACAATCTAGGAAGGATTAATATAGCCAGCAATATCATTGCAAAAGTCTTAAAGAACAGTCTGAAAAACCATTTTTTTTTTTTTTTTTTTTTTGTAGCTGCCAGTACAGGGATTGAACCTTGGACCTTGGTGTTATCAGCACCACACTCTAACCAGCCAGCCCAAAAAACTGTATCAATTTCAGAAATATTTCAAATCTCTTTTTCACTACCCTTTAAATAAATCTTTTATTTAGCCATTCTCCATTTTCTCTCAGCCCAGTCCATGTTCTTCAAAATCCTGGGTTTGTGCTAAATTTGAAAAACAAAAGGATACTATTCTTTTTTCTGTATGTGAAAATAACATTATTCATTTACCATCAGGCCCGGTATTTTGGACTCGACCAGGCTCATTTACATTCTTCATGGATTACAATAGACATATATTTTCAAAGCTAGGATTTAGTTTTGACTGTGGAATGGAGAACCTTAATTAAGGAATGCCAAATGCTCAGTTTTGGCTTTGTTTATTTTTTCACATACTAACCAGTGATTTCTAAACTAGTCATGACTAAACTTTAAAGCAGATTTTAAATGCAGATTTAGTGGAAATTTTAATGCAGATTCTCAGGCCCAACCTCAAATCTATTTAATCAGAAACTCCAGGATCAGAGCCCTGGAATCTTTATTTATAACATCTTTCCCAAGAACTAATAATGCAGACAGCAGACACCTATCTATGGGCTGGAACTTGGGAGCCACTGCTCTAACTTACATGGGTTAGAGAGTACGTTCATTTAATCAAGTATTTCTAAAACCATATTGTGGATTTTTCTCTGGGTGATACAAAAGAAATAAAATATATAATCCCTGTAGACAAGCTTACTGAGCTAGCATTCCCAGAATATATCCATGAGATGTTTACAGATATTATATGAAAAAAAGTGACTCATGATCAGATAAATTTGGTAAACTATAGATGAAACAAATTTAACACATTTCTTCACTTTAGAATTTCTCAGAGCCTTTAATATGTTGTGACTTTCCAGAAGGGAAGTCAAACTTCTCTGTACATGGAATTCTTTTTTCACAGAGCATGTCTTAGGACTAGTGTTCCAAAGAACACAGTTTTGAAGATGCTGAACTAGATTATCAATTTCTTATGGACAATGACCGTGACTTTATAGATTTTTAACCCCTCATAGTACCTAAAACAAGGCTTAATAATACATGTAAGGTTAGTCAGCTAAATGAATTCTTACAGTCTAAAAAGTAGGTTTATCATCCAAGATGTCAAGGAAATATAGGCTGAAAAAGTACTAAAGAGTGCAAGTGCTCACAGAGAAAGTCTGTCATTTATTCTGTTACTTGTCTGTATTCATTTCTCCTTTTGGAGTGTTGGCTCAAATTGATGCCACCAGTAAAGCAATGGCTCCCTTGTAAGCTGCCAATCTATTTGCCTCCCACTAATATTCAAAAGTTAGGCTTCATAGATGCTAATACCAGTGCTAAAAAGAAAGCTGTGGCTGTGGAATGATGTTGGAACTGTGACAGCAGAAACGCTATAAGAGACGAGAAACTCAGCCACCTCTGGAGGTGAGAATGATACCCGCATGCACCAGTCTTTCTAATTAAAGCAGATGAGCACTTGTACAGGAATGTAAATAGGACACCAGGAAGGAGAATAATCCCAGCCCAAGAGAAATTGCTTGCTAGTCTTATGGCTAATGCTAACACGAGGATCTTGCTGGGCATTATATGCCAGACTGTGGTGCAGGAAATCATTATACAGCATGGAAAAGTGAACTTGGCAAATGAAGGTTTAGAGAAAAAATCAAAAGAACATTTTCTGTCATCAATTCTCCTTTTCCAAGACTGAAGCAAACTTGTTTGATATTTTTAGTTTGCTTGATTCTGAGAGGCATGAAAATGCTTCCATTTCACTGGGGGAGGGCCAGCTGGAGTGAAAATCAAATGGCTAAGGACTGAGGTTTTACATTTTATCTTTTAATATAGGAAAGAAAAGGGGGGAAAAAAGACCATATCTCAGAATGGCTTGAAACCAAATTGTTTTTCATAGTCTGCATCATGCTTTGATGAAATGGGGGGGGGTGTTCATGATGTCATCCACATGCTTTAAATAAACAGTGTACTAAGGTTAACAAGCTGCAATCATTAACAGAACTAGCAGGGGATTACAGTCAGGCTAATTTGATCAATTACTTCTAGCTCCAGAGGTCTCCAAATGAGACAGAAGCCAGTATACACATTTTGGCAGATGAAAAATCAGTTTGGTCAACACATACCCTGATGGTAATGCACATTCTTTCAAACTTCATTTTTCATTCCCAAGAGAGGAGAATCCCACTAATGCCAGTCACTGCCACTCAAAAGCAGCCAAAAAGATAACTGTAAATATTTTTAGGAGCCAAGAACTTGCATTCCATGGGCTAGACGAAGACTAGTCTTTTGGCTCCTCCATTGTGCCTTTAAACATTGTATTTTAAGTTTTCCTCTCATTATTTTCCTATTAAAAAATAATTGGAACTAGGAATTACTATCCAAAGTTTTTAGTCACCACATGCTATACCTTTTTTAAAGATTGATATTTTCTAATTATAAAGATTATTCAATTACATGAAGCTAGTAAACAGTTTCATATACAGGGTGTGTATGAATGAGCTGAGCAATGAGCTTTAGATACATCGGTTGAATTTATCTCGATACATGAGTTGCTTTATAAGATGTTGAATACAAGGAAATGGTTCTTTGTGGTATGTAGATGGGAGAAACAGATGATAGCAAAGGAAAATAAGCTATTTAAATTCCACAAGTGCTCGGTATACAAAAGACATTAGCTTGGTGCTATTAAGTACAAAGTTGTATGCATCATGGACCCTGACCTCATTGTCTACTAGGGGAGATGGCATGAACACCAAAAACTATAACACAAGATAGATATGCCATAGAATAGACACAAAAAGTCTCTAGAAGAATCAAAAGGAGGCAGGAATCAAGACAATATTCCTGGTAGAGCTTTCATTAGAGGTGTTCAAGCCAGGATGCAGACATTTGAGCATAAGAAATGTCATAGGTAGCACAAAGTGGAGAAATGAGGGAATGTCTAGGGAAAATCTTTTGGTTTTCCCAGAGAATTATGTTTTTAGGAGGGAGAGATAAGGATAAAAAGGTAAATCGGATAATTTCTAAAGGACTTTGAATTCCACGGGATTTGAATTCAGACAAAATGGTGTAGAGAGTTGTTGAAAGTTTGAGAAAAACATATCAGAATCAGAAAAATTAATGTAGAAACAGTATCCAGACACTACTGCAGTTGAGAGAGCCAGAGTTGGAAGAAGTCAGAAGTTGTAATCACAATAAGTCTAACTGAAAGGTAATGAGGGTCTGAATTGGGGTGGTGGCAGTGGGATTTGAAATAGAAACACAGAGGTATTGTACAAGCAGAATTCACAGGACTTGATGCTGCTTGTGTGGAATAACAAGAGATTGAAGAATCAAAAAGGTGGATTTCAACCATGGGTGGATAAAAAATGGTGTTGTCTACATTACTGATATGAAAAATGAGAAAGTGGGGATGTTTTGAGGGTTGGGTTAGGTATCTTTGGAATTGGGACACTCCAATCCACATCCAAAAATTCATAAAGCTTAGGAAGGTTAGCTAAGGCAGCTATATTGGGGGTGGGGAGCAGTAACTGATGCAGAATAGAGTAAGTCCCCTCTAGGAAGAATTTGGGGTTCTCATTCAACAAATATTTAATGAGCTCCTAATATGTGCCAAGCACTGTGCTGGGCATGGAAAGAAAAATTTAAATATATAAAACAGAGGCATTAAGTTTATAATCTAGTTGTTTCTCATTCTGGTTCTATAACTTATTTGCTGCATAACCTAGAGCAATTAACTTAATATTTCTTGACTTTTCAGCTTGTTTATATCCTGGGAACATTGCAGTGTGCACATTTAACCACTTAGTGGTATTACATTTGCCAGGTGTAAAATTTTTAGGATCACGGGGGAAATCATGATATTATGAACAGTCATAGGGGCGAGTAGAGGCAAGAAATGAAGCAATAGCTAAAATCCCAGTCACAGCAGAGGAGCACAACACATAGCAAACATTTAGAGAAGTCTCAGAGGTTACAACTGAAGCCAAAGCTTTTCACAAGTGTGTCACTTTCCAGCAGTGGAGCCAGCAGCAGCCCTAAAGCATTCCCATGCCAAGTTTAACCACTGGATCCAGAAGCCAGGGGAATAATATCTAAATTTCTAAAAAGAAACCTTGCACTGTAGGGCACAGTAGAAATGTGTGAACACTGTAGAAATCCTCTATTCTGGTGGTTAGTCATTCAATTGATAGTCATTGAGTCCCTACTGAGTGCTCAGTTCTACTGGCTAAGGGTACAATGGTAAGCAAAGCAGACAGGTCCCTGGCATCATGAAGTTTGTGGTCTAGTAAGGAAGACATTATTAATATTATTCAAATCTCCACTGGACTGTAATAGGTACTATAAAAAAGAGGTACACAAGGTCAAAGAGAGCCTCTGAAAGGAGGATTTTCATTTCGACTGGGGTATCAAGAGGACTGCTCCAAGTGTGCGACATCTGAGCAAACAAGGAATGGAGCTGGCCTTCAACAAAGTCTTTTATTGGGGTGGTGGAGGGGTGGACTACTATTCAGACCTATTCCTATTGCTGGTCACTAGAATATCCATTTATAGAGTTCTGAAAGAACAAAATATCAAAAGGTCCAAAAACACCAAAGCTGAACCCAGTGACTGCAATACAGAGTACAGGAAATTATTCAAGATCTAGCCATGCATATCATAGAGTTACTACTGCATAGTGGGGAAAAAAAGTCTGGTGTCAAACCCCATGTGACTTGGGGCAAATTATTGAGTCTCTGAAAGCTTCAGTTTCCCCCTCTGTAGGGTGGAAATAATAAGAGTATATATCTCTATGTTTGTTGTGAAAACTAAATAAAATAATCCATAAAATTCATAGCAGTTTCTAGAATTATCCTTTAATAAATGTTAGCTATTATCATCATCTTGGAAAAGGAGTTTTTTATTGAAATATAATTCACACATCAAAAAATTCAACCTTTTAAAGTGTGAGATTCAGTGCTTTTAGTATAGTCACAAAATTGTACAACTATCACCACTAATTCTAGAACATTTTTATCACCTCAAAAAGAAACCCAATACCCATTAGCAGTTATTTCCCATTTTCCCCCTGGCCCTGGAAACCATTAATCTACTTTCTGTCTCTGTAGATTTATCTAATCTGCACATTTCGTATAAGTGCAATCATATAATATGTGGTCTTTTGTGTCTGGTTTCTTCTACTTAGCATAATGTTTTCAAGGCTCATCCCCATTGTAGCATGTATCAGTATGTCTTTCCTTTTATGGCTGAATAACATACTCATTTGTTTATCCACTTATTAGTTGATGGACATTTGGGCTATTTACACTTTTTAGCTATTATTAGTAACACTATGAACATTAATGTTAAAGTTTTTGTGTGGACACACATTTCCAGTTCTCTTGGGTATATACGTAGGGGTAGAGTTGCTGAATCAAATGGTAACTCTATGTTTAACTTTTGGGGAAACTGCCAAACTGTTTCCCAAAGCTGTTGCATCATTTTACATCCCCATCAGCAAACCAAAAGGATCCCAATTTCTCCACATCCTCACCAACACTTGTTATTGTCTGTCTTTTTTATTTTTGCCATCCTGGTGAATATGAAATGGCACCTCATTGTGGTTTTTTATTTGCATTTCCTTAATGACTAATGATGTTGAGCATCTTTTCATGGGCTTAGTGGCCATTTGTGTATTTTCTTAGGAAAAATATCTATTCACATCTTTGCCCATTGTTAATTGAATCACTTGTCCTTTCGTTGTTGAGTTGGATAAAAATTTTATAAAAATATTTTGTTCACTCCCACTGATCCTGGAAAAAAATCACCTTTCCAAGAAAGAGCATGTCATTATTACTTGCTATGTGCCTTACAAATAGAAAATGTTTCAGAATTGTCAGGCACGGAGGTTCTTTCATGGCTGGGAATAGTAGGGTGGACATGTTCTCCTGTTCTCACCTCTTTCTCTCCAAACCTGGCCCTCCTTTTTCCCCATGTTGAAATTCTATCTAGCCCCCTCTTTCCTACCTCAGACTCACAGTGCCATCTTGAAACATTCTCTAGATAGGGCTGGAAACTAGAGAGAGTGGGAAGGATCATGCAAGAGTTGCCTGTATCGTGACCCCTTCCAAGTACAGAACCTGGAAGATGGCACGAATAAGAACAAACACCCTCCCTTCTCTGATCTCTCACACTCAACTCTGAACCTTGTCATGGCCGAGACTCTAGTAACAGAAAGTGAGTTCTACCACCTTAGAAAACTGTGGCTTTAGGCAAGTTACCTACCTACTCCAAGTTCGGTTTACCTCACCTGCGAAATAGGGTACCAATATATTCTACCTGTCTTGAAATATTTTTGTGAAGATAAAATGTGCCGAAGTATGTGAAAGGTCCTTGTAAAATGCTGTACAAATGAAAACATTATTACCCAGGAGTGAGAATTTCACTTCTGTATAGCATCACAATTGTATTTGAATATACTCCAGAATATTAAATATCTTTATACATCACTTCTGGGTAGCTTCTGCAATACACAGTTTATATATGGAATATAGTTTAATTTGGGGTATTGTTTCATTCTGCAAGTCTTAGTTATTTACAATGGCTTTATTTGAAAATAAACTAACACATCAAAATCTCCTACATTTAACTCTTTCACACACAGCCATTTAAAATAAGAACTTCTTATTTCTCTGCTCAGGTATTTTATACCCAAACCAAAATAAATATTCAATATTATATACTTTAAATATTTCAATATCTGGACTAGAATTGTTATATAATTTATTTTGAGCACGTACATAGTGTTAGGTAGTATGTTAAGCATTCCGTCATATAATCCTTACCACATTCAAATGACAGAGTAATCATTATTCCTGCCATTTTTCAGAGAAGAGTGAGACAAAATCACCTCATCCACCTAAAAAGAAACTAATCTGGTATTGGAAATACAGTCTGTTCGACCCCAGAGTTCACCCTCTTAAATTGCGTGGCTGTGATATATCAAGGAGAAAAAGAACATTGAAGAATTGAAGGGAGATTCTTCCACATGCATTTGTGTTATTTTTGCATTTCATTAAAGGATTATCTTGGACAGAATCCACAAAAGAAAGCAAAGCAGAAGAACTGGAGAATATAACTAATGTACAGATGAGGGTTGATTCCCATTTAGGATTTAGTTAAGAAATGAATTGTAAAACAATAAGAGCTGTTAAACAAAGATATGAATTATTACACTTGATCTTAGCCAAAAGGCTAAGAAGCGATTAAAAGATAGGAATTATTAAAGACAGTTACAATATATACTTTTCTAAAGGGTGCTAAGCAGGGTAAATCTCATCTTTAATAGTCTGTGCTAAACTCAATTAGGAAACCAGAGTCAAAGGAGTGAATAACTAGTTAAATTATAACTGCTATAAGAATAGTATAGCATATGAATGTTTATAAAGGAAAAAATGGAAATACTAGGGAGAAAAAAAGAAAAAACTAAAAATCCCTTAAAAGCCAATAATGTTATGAAGAAGACAAAAAAAGAACTTAAAACAGTTACTAAAATAAAAAACAACTAAGGTTACCCAATTTTTTATATCCCTAAATATAATATAGGTTAAAAATAAATAAATGAATAAACACACATGCACCCCCCACATACACATACACACACTCATATACCTACTTTTAATCAGGTCATTATAAAAACACCATGGGTATTTGTTTTGTGTAGTGACATGCATACATACTAATATAGGAATTAAATATATGCCTTATGTGATAAATACACATATATATAAAATTTTAAATAATTCTCAACAGTAAGGGTGGAAATTTTGTTGTAGAAATAATAAAATCAATCCAAACCAAGTTCTATTAATATATACTTGGGTGTTAAACTCACAATACACTAACTCCTGCATGTTGTACTTCTTACATCTTTTATAGTCTTGATTTTACTCTTTTTACTTTATGTTCCATCATCTTGCCAATTACAAACTTGCTGCTTTTTTTAATTATCTACTTGGTTTAGCCTTTAAAAGAGAGGAAATGAATTATACTTTTACAAAGTAGAAAATTAAAATATTTATTGCTCCCAAATCACCAGTTTAAAATAAAATCTGGTGGTGAGGGTTTTTTAATTAAAAGCTTTGTTCTATTTCTCTAACATGTCCCACGTACAATGCTGGACACAGCACAAATCCTAACATTCCAAATTATTAGTGAACAATAAGTGTAGAATTGAACCTCTAATGAGCTAGCTAATTCTTTTCCAGAAGGTTAGACTACAAGTTTGCCCAGCAAGCTAGAAAGAAGACTTTTCAGAAATCCTTCCAACTCAATACTTCCTTTGTATCAAATATAGTTTCTTATTTCCATTCCAGTTGCAGTATTAAGTTTGAAATACTATCTGGAGTATTCTGTCTCAAAGCGTGACATGCTATGCTGTTTGATGGATGTCAGGAGCCTATTAAATATAATCATACAGTAACGTATTTACTATGGAAGCAGCCGAATCACTTGAATGGTTCCAACAAACCAAAAGCCTTTGTGAATAGGAACTGAGTTCTATCAGTGTTTTAACAAGGCTAGACCAACTTCGTATGCAAAAATGCAGGTAATTCATGACTAATTATCAATGAGTAGAAGACATTTTCACAGATGGTTTTCACTGTACTAAAACATGCACTTTGGGACACACACACACATGGTTAAGGACTTGAATCAGGGATAAATCCATTCTAAAATTTTTCAGTTTACCCTTCCAGATACTTAGGTGTGGAAAGAAAAGTCTCAGTGAATCCTGGATCTCAGATGAGAACATTTCTTCTCTCAGACTAGTGCTCCTCCAATCTCTGATTGAAAAAAAAAAAATCTTGAGGCTGGTGGTGTTTGGCTTTTTCATCCTCTACTTCTGTCTTTGCTATAATCATCAACTTCCTTTATCATTATCCCTCAATCACCAAAGTCTTGGCTCTGGTTCACCATCTTGCTCTCCAACATAAGTCCTCTCATCATTCTGGTGACTTCAGTTGTCATGTTCAAGAGTTCATTTGACATGTTGAATCAGGAACAAGACAAAGACACCTACTTTCATCACTTCTATTCAACACAGTTCTGGAAGTCCTAGCTAAAGAAATTAGTCAAGAAAAATAAATAAAAGGCATCCTAATTGGAAAGGAAGAAGTTAAATTGTCTCTGCCTGTAGATGACATGATCTTATATACAGAAAACACTAAAGACCATCAAAATACTGTTAGAATTAATAAACAGATTCAATAAAGTTGCAGACTACAAAATCAACAATACAAAGAATCAATAGCTTTTCTATACACTAACAATAAACTATCCAAAAAAAGAAATCAAGAAAATAGTCCCATTTACAGTAGCATCAAATACACACACACACACACACACACACACACACACACACACATTTAGGAATAAATTTAGCCAAGGAGGTGAAAGTTCTGCACACTGAAAACTACAAAACTTTGATGAAAGAAATTAAAGAAAACAACAAATGAATGGAAAGAGATCCTATGTTGGAAGAATTAATATTGGCAAAATGTCCATACTTCCCAAAGTGATCTACAGATTTAATGCACAAAGTAATCTACAGATAAGAATTTTAATTCCTATCAAAATTCCAGTGGTATTCCATTTGCAATGACATGGATGGACCTTGAGAGAATTATATTAAGTGAAACAAGTCAGGCACAGAAAGAGAAATATCACGTTCTCACCTATTTGTGGGAGTATAAATAAATAAATAAATAAATAAATAAATAAATACACAAAAAGGCCGGGGGGGGGGGGGGGAGAAGACATAACAATTACAGTTCCTTAAAGTTGATACGACAAGCGAACAGAAAGGACATTGTTGGGAGGGAGGTGGAGAGGGAGGAGAGAGGGAGGTTTCGGTAACTGGCCACAATAATCAACCATGTTGTATATTGACAAAATAAAATAAAATTTTTTAAAAAATTCCAATGGTATTTTTTACAGGAATAAAAAAAACCAATTCTAAAATTTATATGAAATCACAAAAGACCCCAAATAGCCAAAGCAATCTTGAGCAAAAAGAACAAAGCTGGAGGCATCACACTACCTGATTTCAAAATATACTGCAAAGTATAATGATCAAAACAGCATGGGCCGAGCCTGTGGCGCACTCGGGAGGGTGCGGTGCTGGGAGCGCCGCGACCCTCCCAGCGACCGCGGGTTTGGATCCTATATAGGAGTGGCCGGTGCACTCACTGGCTGAGTGCCGGTCACGAAAAAGAAAAAAAAAAACAAAAAAAAAACAGCATGGTACTGGCATAAAAACTGATATATAGATAAAGGAACATGATAGAGAGCCCAGTAATAAATTCACACATTAACCGTCAATTGATCTTTGATAAAAGTGCCAAGAACACATATGGGAAAAAAGATAGTCTCTTCAATAAATGATGGTAGGAAAATTGGATATCCACATGCAGAATAATTAAATTAGACCTTTATCTCACACCATATATAAAAATCAACTCAAATGTAAGACCTGAAAATTACTGAAGAAAATATCAGGGGAAAACTTCCTGACATTGGTCTGGACAATGATTTTCTTGGATATGACCCCCAAAGCACAGGCAACAAAAACAAAAATAGACAAAGGGAATTACATCAAACTAAAACTAAAAATCTTCTGAACAGCAAAGAAAACAATCAGGAGTGAAGAGACAACCTATAGAATGGGAGAAAATATTTGCAAACCACATATCTGATGAGAGGTTAATATCTAAAATATATGAGGAACTCCTGCAATTCAATAGCAAGAAATCAAATAACCCAAATTAAAAATGGGTAAAGGACCTAAATTGACATTTCTCAAAAGAAGATATACAAATGGCCAACAGGTTTATCAAAAAATGCTCAACATCACTAATCATTAAGAAAATGCAAATTCAAACCACAATGAGATATTACCTCACACCTGTTAGGATAGCTACTATCAAAAAGACAAAAGATAACAAGTGTTGGTAAGAATGTTCAGAAAAGCATACTCTTGTGTACTGTTGGTGGAAATGTAAATTAGTGCAGCCATTATGGAAAGAAAATAGCATAGAGATTCCTCAAAAAAATTAAAAATAGAAATACCATATGACCCAGAAATCCCACTTCTGAATATACTTATATATCCAACAAAAATGAAATCAGTATGTCAAAGATATATCTGCACTCCCATGTTCATTACAGCATTATTCACAATAGCCAAGATGTGGAATCAATGTAAGTGATCACTGACAAATGCATGGACAAGGAAAATGTGGTCTATATATATGTAGTGCAATACTATTCAGCCTTAAAAAAAAAAGAAGGAAATCCTGTCATTTGCAACAACATGGATGAAACTGGAGGACACTGTGTTAAGTGAAATAAGCTGGGCATGGAAAGACAAATACTGCATGATTCCACTTAGATGTTGAAATCTGAAAAAGTTGAACTCACAGAAGCAGAGAGAGAAAGGTAGTTTCCAGGGCCTAAGGGAGTAGAGACATAAGGAGATGTTGGTCAAAGGGTACAAAGTTTGAGTTTGACAGTGTATTAGTCCATTTCTGTTGCTTATAACAAAATACCTGGAACTGGGCAATTTATAAGAAAACAAAATTTATCACAGTTTCAGAGGCTGGGAAGTCCAAAGTCCAGGGAACACATCTGTTAAGGGTCTTGGTGGTGGTATCAGTAACCCAGGGGTCTCACACTGCAGAAAATGGTGGAGCAGAGATAGTTCCTCATGCACTCTCCTTTTAAAGCCCTCAGAACCATGCCCATGACCACCATTTTTAATCCATTCACTAGGCATGGCCTGACAATCTAATCACCTCTTCCAGGCCCCACCTTGCAAGTATCATAACAGGATTTCCCACCCTCTTGACAATCACAATGGCAATCAAGCTACCAATATATAAAACTTGGGGGACACAATCCATATCAGACAGGATGAATAAGTTCTGGAGATATACTGTACAGCAAAGTGAATATAGTTAATAATAATGTATACTTGAAAATTGTTGAGTATATCTTAAATGTTCTTAACACAAGAAAAATAAATAACTATGTGAGGTGATGGGTATTAATTAGCATGGATTGTGGTAATCATTTCACAATGTATAAATATATCAAAATATCACATTTATATCATAAATATATACAATTTTTATTTGTCAATTATACCTCAATAAAGCTGGAGATAAATAAATAAATAAATAAATAAATAAATAAATAAATAAATAAATAAATAAATAAATAAACAAACAAACAAACAAACATGCTGGCTTCTTAGTTCCTTAACTTTGTTATCTACAGTCACTTTCTTTCTTAGTCACGAGATAACTTTTTTTTTTATTTATCAATATACAATGTGTCCCTTTACCAATTTCTTTCACCCTTTCTTCTCCCCCTCCCCACCATCAGCATCATATCTGTTCACCTGTCTTCACAAGTTCAAGGAATTTTGTGATTGTTGTGTCTTCTTCTCCGCCCCCCCCACTTACAATTTGTATATTTGTTTGTTTATTTATTTATTTATTTACTTATTTACTTATTTTTAGCTCCCACAAATAAGTGAGACCATGTGGTATTCCTCTTTCTGTGCCTGACTTGTTTCGCTTAATATAATTTTCTCTAAGTCCATCCATGTTGTTGTGAATGGTAGTATTCTGTTCTTTTTTATAGCAGAGTAGTGTTCCATTGTGTAGATTTCCCTTATCCACTCATCTGATGATGGACATTTGGGCTGGTTCCAACTCTTGGCTATTGTAAAGAGCACTGCAGTAAACATTGGAGTACAGGTATCTCTCAGCATAATGATTTCCATTCCTCTGGGTATATTCCCAGCAGTGGAATAGCTGGGTCATATGGTAGATCTGTCTGCAATTGTTTGAGGAGCCTCCATACCATTTTCCATAAAGGCTGTGCCATTTTGCAGTCCCACCAACAGTGCAGGAGGGTTCCTTTTTCTCTGCAACTTCTACAGCACTTATCATTCTCAGTCCTTTGGATGTTAGTCATCCTAACAGGAGTGAGATGGTACCTCAAAGTGGTTTTGATTTGCATTTCCCAAATGCTGAGTGAAGTTGAGCATTTTTTCATGTATCTGTTGGCCATTCATATATCTTCCTTTGAAAAATGCCTATTCAGCTCCTTTGCCCATTTTTTAATTGGGTTATTTTTTTATTATTATTTTATTTTATTTTATTTATTTATTTATTTATTTATCGCTGTAAAGTTGTTTGAGTTCCTTGTATATTCTGGATATTAATCCTTTGTCAGATGTATATTTTGCAAATATTTTCTCCCACTCTGTAGGTTGTCTTTTTACTCTGTTAATTGTTTCTTTTGCTGAGCAGAAGCTTTTTAGTTTGATATAATCCCATTTGTTTATTTTTCCTTTGGTTGCCTGTGCTTTGGGGGTCGTATTCATGAAGTCTGTACCCAATCCACTTCCTGGTCACTCACAAGATAACTTTACCATTACCCTTAGCTATTCCATCTCCATAATCTTTAATTCCTATGTCCCACTCTCTGAACACAAATTTTCATTCTTCCAGTGTCTTTGTTCGACAACTCTTACTAAAACTGCCTTTTGGCCTCACTGGAGCCCCCAATCCCGTGGATGCATCTACTTTTTCCCAACTCACTAGTCCTCTCCACTCTTCACTTCCCCCTACATCCAGTTTGAATTGCATTATCTATCATTTCAATAATTCTCATAAAAAACCCTTGCCAAGTATCTTATATCACTTTATTTTCATCATACACATCTTGCAAAATGTTAATATTGTATGCAACCAATAACCCACTTTCTCCAGGGTTGCATTTGAGTGGCCATGTTGTGCTATAAAAACAACAAAACAGTGCGGATGAAAATCATTTATGAATTCATAACAACCTCAAGAGGACCTTCAACCCCGCCTGTTAATTCTACCATATTTCTCAAGCCAACTTACTCTCCTACTCTCCACAAAGGATATTTCATACCTCTCTGCTCTCTTTGAGCCCCCAACTTCCCTACTCTCCTTTACTCTGCAAAGAACCTCATATTCTCCTTCAAAACGATTACAGAAGTTATTAGAACTTCTTGAACTATCTTTAACCAAAACATAAGAAACTACCTACACCTGCACCAAAAATCACCTTCAGATGCTATAGGGAAAAATGAGGTACCTGGACCAACAGCACCAGCTTCATCATATACCAGTATCATCATCAAAAACCATATCAGATTTGATAAGTATAATATCCTCACTACTTAACACAGTTCCTGGTACATAGTAGGTACTCAATAAACACATTAAATGTACAGTTATAATTTAATGTTTATGTGGTAGATTTCGCTTACTTAAAGAGTTAATCACCCTAAATGTTTTGAATAAATCTCTCTGAAGATTTAGATAAGACCTACATGTTCATTCCTAAAAACAAAAAATTGCTAGAAAATAGACTGATTTCCACATATGCATCACAGCCTTAACAAGAGGCCAACCTCCCGAGAAGGGGTGGTCATTGGTTAAGTACAAGAAGGTAGAGAAGAAAACAAAAACAAGAGTAAAGCCACACAGTCATTCTGATATCTCACACTAATGCCACAGAGATACTGTCCAAAGGGAAAAGTTACGTTCATGCAAAGCCTTAAAGCCTGGTTACCACTGGCTGTGTACTGCTCAAAGCTAATCTCTCTAGGCCATGCCTAGTCAAGGCTTTTAACCATGAAAAGACTCAAGCATACTCTTGCATATTTCCTCTCTGACCCTGAATATATTTTTATATACCGGCAAGATCACAAGGTCTATGTGAAAACAGAATGCAGAGGGGGAAAAATTGCTTAAGCTAAGAGGGCAAATCATGATTTGCCAGTTACTTATTTCTGCAATATTTCAAAGTATGGATCACAATTTATACACCATCAGCATTAAAAATTGCAATACGTGTTTGCCATTATAAGAATAAACTTTATGGATTTTGACAGAAAGTAGATGTGGGACTGGCCCACCAACCTGAAGAAAGATTTGTTTAGTCTGCATAAAAATTCAGAAATCTTTCTAACACAGTCAGGTAATCAGTATGTCACAGATTTCCCCCATGAGGTGAAACAAAACTTAATTATCATGGACTGTATCTGAAAACAGCCAAAATCGCATCAACAGATGGGTGACTGTTAATTAGCCATTTGTTAACCAGTGTGGATTTCTTGGCAGCTCTCGGCAACCTCCACAAAATGAAGGAGGCAGAGGGAGACAGGATCAGGGATGAAGGGAGGAGTTCTCCTGAATCACATTTTTAATTTTTCATGACATTTTATATTCTTAATAGAAAAACAACCTGGTGGAAAATGATAACATGAGAAAAAAAGAATCTTATGCAACGTAAGTTGAAGCCCTTTCTCTAAGACTTTTATGGGTTTCTCTGTTTCTCAGAAAAGTTATCTTTCTGACCTTAGATCTGCTAATGTCAGAAATATCAAACAAAGAAACTCCATCTTTAAGTAACTCTTTCTACTTACTAAATTGTAAATCATATTATTAATTTATAATTAATAAATTGTATTCAGTGTTTTTCTTCTAATAGCATTGATTTTCATACCAGTCTCTTTGTTAGAACATTAATAAATGTTAATGTTCAAAGGCAAATCTGAAGACTTAAAATAGAGAAAAACTATCTCTAAGTCAAAGGATTCCATCTTTAAAGTGTATAAGAATCACCATGATGCTTATTAATAATGCAGATTCCAGGGCATGTTTTTATTAAGTAGAACTTCAGTATGATTCAAAGATATGAATTTTAATACTCCAGAGGATTCATTTGCTGAGCACACTTTAAGAAAAACTGTTATGGAAGAAAGAAATTTAGATTACTCATATTAAAACATGTAAGAGTAAGAAAAGTAAAATTTAAGCTTCTAAAAATGTAGTGGAAAAGAACGATACAATAGTTTAATATCCTCTATCATCTCATATAATCTATTACCAAGACCTAACGATCTATGTATATTCTAGACCAAGTATTTCTCACACTTTAATTTTCATAATAATTCCCTGAGGATCTTGTTAAAACATTGATGCTGATTCAATAGGTCTGGGATGCAGACCATAGTTTTACAGTTCTAATAAGCTCTGAGGTGCTGCTAATGCAGTTAGGCTTCAGATCACATATCGAGTACCAAGGTTCTACACATTGCTACTCAAACTTCAGCATGCATCAGAGTTACTGGGAGGGCTGCTTAAAACACAAATTGCTGCCCCTAGCCGAGTTTCTGATTCATGTGACCACAGAGGCAGAGATTGGACTGATGTAGGCACAAGCCAAGGAATGCTGGCAGCCACCAGAATCTTGAAGAGGCGAAAAAAAACAGATTCTCCCCTATAGCCTCCAGAGGAACCCAGCCCTCTCAACACCTTGAGTCTGGGGTGGTACCTGAGAATTGGCATTTCTAACAGGTTTACAGGTGGTACTGATGCTGCTAATCCTAGGGCCACACTTTGTAAATTACTGTTCTAGGCCATATTCTTGGGGAAGCAGTATCACTGAGAAATAAAAATCTTTCAGAACTTGGATTCTCATTTTTCAAGCTTATTGGAGTACTAGCAAATGGCAAAAACAGTAACGACACAAATCCTAGAAAAAATCACAATCACTATCTTCCATTATTTGCCTCTTTTGGTCTTCTAAGGAACAGAAAGGACATGAAAGGTAAAGGACAATGCAGATCCCTCGACTTAAAACAGGTGGATAAGGACTCATTTTTGGCAAAGAAAGGAAGAGTTTATGTACCTGAAATTTATACCTCACTTTACCTTAGTACAAAGCTTCAAAATGATGTGTCACTTTTCTCTAAAATATGTAACCCAATGACCAGGTAACCATTGTCAGACAAAACTCCCTCTAGGGTGGCATTCACAAGACAGCAGAGAGTAAATTTGGACTGACAAGCTGTTTCCACCACCTTCATGAGACCCCAACAAGCTCTTTTGTCCAGAAAGTCCTTTCTGTGATGGAGCATGCCAGCATCTGAACAGGGTATGCACTAGTCACCTCCAAGACATGACAGAGCAATGCATGGAGTGGTACAATCACCCTCAGGGCTTCCTCAAAGAACCCAAAATCCCCACAGTTTTCATTCCTTTGAATTAAAGAATTAAGGGTCTTGTTAGAATGTATTTGATCCTGCAGGGTTAAGCCATAAGACATTATCAATGTTCACTTCGGCTTGAATGTATTCATGTAGTCAACAAATATTTTTGAGCAAGCACCTGTTTTGTGACAAGCATAGGTCTAGGCACTGGATACAGTGTAGTGAACAGAAGTAACAGGATCTCAGCTTGTGCAGAGCTTATAATGAAGATGGGCTGGGAGCTAGTAAATAAAGAAGTAAAAAGCCCATTCCAGAAAGTAGTAGATGATATGGAAAAAAATAAAACTGTGATAAAGGAAGGGCTGCTCTTTACATTGGATGGTCAAGGAAGCTTTCTCTAAGAAGGTAATTAGTGAGCTAAGACACAAATGACAAGCCAACTATGGTATTCATCAAATTACCTAGCCACACTCACTTACTAGTTAGAGTGTGGTTAGGACATAGGAGGAAATTTTTGAGGAGGGAGGAGCAGGGAGAAATTAGGAAAGTCTAAAGAATTAGGCGCTTTTTGGGAACCAGGACCGGGAATGTGAGGGCTATCGTAGAGGGTGCCAGACACTGCATGAGAGCACACGTTTTTCTGGATACGTTACATTCTGAGCCACACTTCTCAACTATTTTTAAAAGTCATGCATTAACAATAGTCAAGCCCCAATCTGGTGAGGTTTTAACCCCAGCTGAGTCATTGCAGTGGTGAAATAATTATTTTCAGGTTTGAGCAGCTGTGAGGCCCAGCCCGACAGCACACACTTCAAAGACTTGGCAGTTGTTCTCAATCTTTCCATTTTGAAGCAACAAAGAGCAGCACTGAACTTTCGCCAGTCTGGACAACACGGTCAATCAAAGTTTACTGCGAACCCCCACTGGGCAGATCCGCGTCTGAGGTTCTTCAATGAATTCAAAGGAACAGTACACAGTATCTCACCCCCCAGCCCAAAACACATACAGCTTCCTATTCCTCCCCCCAAACCTCCCAATCCTCACAATTTCTTTCCACCATTTATTTGAATAGATTCAACTTTAAAGGCAGGTAGGGTTTCCTAGTCATTCAAGAATAATACTTTACTTGATTCATACCTTGCTTATTGGTTTGCCAGTCTTAAAAGTTTGTCTTCGCAGTACAACGGTATGGTGCTTGGTGTTCTCAAAGGCTTCTGTTCATAAGCAAGGAGAACAGAAAGGCCATGTATGACAATCGTGAGTCCCAAGGTCAGCCTTGGTTGAATGTGTGAAGAGAGGACATTTTAATGAGGTCCTCTTCCCTCTGCCTTCCTCTGTCATTCTTCGTTCTTCTCCCAGAGGCGTCCTAGAGCTCTCTTCTGGGGACCTCACACTTGCATTCGTCCTCTATAGACTATTCCCATGCTCCAAAATTTTTCTCATTCTCCTTTCTGCATCATAATTTACTGTCCTCTTTTCCATTCCCTCAAATACCCACTAACTAATTGGTTAATCTGAAATTTTAATTCTTGAACAGTGCTACTCAACCTGTGGTCTCCTTACCAGCAGCACTAGCACAACATGGAACTTATAAAAATGCAAATTCTCTGCCACCCTAATGAATTTTGGGGGCAGGGGGTGTCACCTGTGCCTTTACATGATCTTCAGAGGATCCTTGGGTGCACTAAAGATTGAGAAACCCTGTTGTGAGAAATAAATGAAAAGTAACAGATTATTGTCAGTTCCAGATGTCATGAATCTGCTCTTTAAAGGCATACTTGAAGTCTTTTTTCTTAAAAACATGACTGCATCAATATTGCAGGAACCACTGTGTGGGGAGTGGGTGTCCCATCATGGGCCACAAGGCTACTGGCTCCCACTGCCCTAAGAGCAGCACTGATAATAGGGACACTAGTGCCAAAGACCTCTGAGTGTCCATTCAGAAGCCATCAGATCATCTACATCATCTGGCTTGAAGTGAGATGACAAGTAGATTAAAATACTGAGGTGCTCAGCCACAGCCCCAGTGTTCAGAAGAGAGAGAAAGAGATCTCCTAAAACATCCTCCCTTGGGATGTTAATGGCCCACCTCTGCTCACACATCATTTATTGAATGTGGAAGGAGTCTGATATGCACA
This sequence comes from Cynocephalus volans, assembly GCF_027409185.1. Lineage (NCBI taxonomy): Eukaryota > Metazoa > Chordata > Mammalia > Dermoptera > Cynocephalidae > Cynocephalus > Cynocephalus volans. The sequence goes on from NC_084461.1 coordinate 107,863,730, forward strand.
AGGTGTGATGACCTGGCAATTTATTTTACTTTTTGGTGTCACAGTCATGTTTCTGTGGGCTCAGCAGGGTCAAAGAGCTTCAAACACTATCTAGAATAAGACAAACATGTAATTTTCCTCTTTGTTTTTTTCTTTAATGATTAATTAAGAGACATTCCTTTACGTAAGAAATTTGAGATGGGGTTGTACCAACCCTTATGGTAACTCACAAAAGCTAATGCCTACAAAATTAAGCTTGTTTGGTAACCCATGGGCCAGAATTTCCAGCTGAGGAAGAATTTCACTAACCCTTATGCACACTCCCCCCACCTCCCACCCTCCCATTCAGTACCATCGTCCTGGGCTTAAATTTTCCATCAGGACTCAGCCTTCTCCACAAAACCTTTTAGAATGATGTGTCCTCTGGCTGGCAGCATTTGAAAGTCAAGAAAACAAGCCTTCCAGGGCTCACATTGAGTTAAGAAAACATTTTCTGCATGACATTTAGGGCCAAATTAGGGACCAAAGTCCTCATTCTTTTACTAAAGACTAGGTTTATGTCTCCACAGGCAGTGTGAAATGGAGTGTGGAGAAATGATCTCATGAAATAAATTAATTTCGACAGGATGCTGGGTTTGTTCATACCCCACAGAGAGAGAGAGAGAGAGAGAGAGTGTGTGTGTGTGTTTGTGTGTGTGTGTGTGTGTGTGTGTGCGCGCGCGCGCGCGCGCACGTGTGTGTGTGTTTAACAGCAGGTTAGGGAAACAGCAACACTGAGGAGATTGACTGAAAGAGCTCTACACCAGCAATACAACCAGGCTTTTCCTTTGAGCTCCACCACTTAGTCATATGACCTTGGGCAAGACTCCCTAAGCCTCTGTTTCCTCATCTGTTAGATATCTTGTAAGACCTATTCACCTACCTCCAAGGGTCTTGAGGAACAGAAGGATAATTAATGAGAGTGCTCTGTATTGATATATCAAAGTTCAATAGTACTGCCATTAAATGTCCCCTCTAATATTTGTACGCAGTTCTGTGGAGACACATGATCGTTTTTCTTGGGTCATGTTGACACACTATGGCTTTGACATTTCAACCTCTCCCACGAGAACCTTAGGGCCACACAGTTACCAGCACTAGATGAACTCACTATCTCTGTAATGATCCCAACCAGAGCTGACTCCAGAGCAAGATATCAGAATAGGAAATTGAATCTGAGCTTCTCACATGGAAGTCCAGGGCATTAATCATGGTGAGCACACTGGGGGTTTTTCATCTGAGTTTGACTGGTTGGGTTCATAAAATCTCTTTCATTTTTCATCAGGAGATTCCAAGTTTTATATGTTTATTATCCCTCTCATTATTTCACAGCCAGCAGCATATTTTACTTGCAGCAGTGCCTAACTTGGAATAATTCTGAAAACCACAATGCTTATGAGGCATGGCTTACTGGGGCACCAGCATGCAAACCTTGCTCTTTATTAACAGACTGGGTTAAATATTGTTTATATTTGCACCCTGGTGTGCCTTGCCATTTCAGCTTTTTTTCCCTAACAACAACTACAGAACATGGGGATAATTCAACCTAGGCTTCCCCACCCCCTCCTCCTTGTCACAGTTTCAAGGAATCTGGTATAAACATAATTTATGTGACTCCCCGTATTCATACTGAAATGCATTGACCATTGAGTGGGAACAGCAATAACAGTTATTTTCATGGCAAATGTGCTTCAGTGAAATATAGTACAGGGCTGCCTCTGCCTCCTTCAAGCCACAGTCTACCCTTTAGAAATTAGTGTCCATGGGTGGTTGTCAATATAGATCAACCTAAGAGGAAAAATATGTTCACTGAGAAGTTCTTTGGCCTGTGACTAACGCACAAGGAACATGGTGATTACAGATGGATTTTTGCCTCTTTAAATGTTTCCGTTCTTTTCCTACACTGCCTCCTCTGTGAGTTCATTTGGCTCATATTTGACTTATTTGGCCATAAAGGAGTGAGTTCAGGTCACCCAATTTATTTAATAAAACACAATCTACCTTCAGAAGTAAAATGTTTGTATATGTCATTTAGCACTGCTTCTATAAATGCAATGAGGTTATTGAATTAACACGTTTCTCTCTAGTAGGGAAGATTTGAGTCATTTTTCTGAGTTCCCATTTAGGCAATAGATGAAGATACATGGGCAGAGAGAGATGAGGGAAGAAGGAGAGAGGAGCTATTAGAAGAAGAGCAGGAGGAGGAGAAAGAAAAAGACAAGGAAGAAGGTAAGATTCATGTTTTTCACTTTGGAATCCAGGAGAATAATAGCTTTGCAGTAAGGAGTATTTAGTATTTCATGCATCATATCCCAGCACAGCTCGTGTGCCTCACAAGGACACTGACAAATCAGCCAGGCCATCTTTTCTTTAAGGTCACCTCAGAAATTCATGACAACACACTGTTTAAAAGCCTCAGGCAAAGACACTCCTACAACAATCTTAGTTTAAACTGGGCCAAACCCTGGGTCATCAAACTGTTTTACTCCAGCATCTATCACAATGATAGCCAGAACAATCAAAAAATCATTTTGGGATGCTGAACGAGTGAATGCAGGATGTGTCCCTAGGATATGATCGACCTAGCTCAGGGCAGTACAGAATAGTGGCTATGAGCCCCAACTCTGAAGCCAGATTTGATCTCAAATCTCAGTTCTGCCACTTCTTTCACCTTGAACTTTTTTGTATCCCAGTTTATTTATTTGCTAAATGAGGTTATTAGAATCCACTTCATAAAATTGTGCTAAAGATCGAGTAGCATATTCTTAGAATAGTGGGGTGACACATAGTGAATGTCACTGAAGTGCTTGCAGGGTTACCATGTTGCATAACTCTAAGGAGCATTAGTCTCATCAAAATCTGTGAAATGATACCTCCTGGTGTTGTGCAAGGTACAACCTGCAAGGTCAAATAATAGCCCTGACCCTTTGCTACTATTGTCATTACAGTCTGCTTAGGCCCATTTTTTCTGATTCCTTTTTGTTCCAATATCCAAAAATTATGCAGAGAAACACGAATATGTGCTATCTGAAGTGCAAAATAAGAAATACCCTTTTATGCGTATAAAAGAAAATCAAAGCATTTTCTGTGCTGTGTCTTTGTAAACATTTCCTTTAACCAAGGTAAGCACAAGGAAAAGCCATCATCACTAAGAGAATGAAGGTGTGTTCATTCAAGTAGTTGCACGTACACTTGGCCCAGGACAAAATCAGTCTCTTGAGAAAAAGAATCTGCATACTTGACAGCCCGAACATTATTTTATAACAGCCTAGAAGAAATGAACAGTGTTGAGAGAGGTGCAAATCTGGCTGCCCTTATCAAAATATTGCCCTGTACTCCATAAATATGTACCATTTTTTAAAATAAATATTTAAAAATAAAAATAAAATGGCTGCCCAGGAGTATGTCTAGTGGAATGTCCAGATTCCAACTCCAGAGACCGAGGGCCCCTTATCACATAGCAAACCAAAGAAACCAAGCATTCCCTTCCCATGGAGCATAATTTTTCCTTGTCAGAAACATGCAGGGACAAGTGCCTTGAGAGCATAGAGGTATCAGTTCCCATCGCCACGAGTTCTAGCTGCTGCTTACCTCTCAACCCTCCACTCAGCATCTTTGCATGGTTTATAAGGACAGCTTCACACACAGACAGACACTTTAAAAAAAGGGAAAGATGGGGCTGGTCCGTGGCTCACTCAGGAGAGTGTGGTGCTGATAACACCAAGTCAAGGGTTCGGATCCCTATATAGCGATGGCCGGTTCATTCACTTGGGAGAGCGTGGTACTGACAACACCAGGTCAAGGGTTAGGATCCCCTTACCAGTCATCTTTTTAAAAAATAAACAAATAAATAAATAAGAGAAAGAGAAGCAAGTTAACTTTACAAATTCAAATGACCCTTCTTCTTAAATGGAGAATTCCTTTTCTCCAAGAAACTTGACGCCTTTAGAACTTCGTTTCACTGAAATCCCCTCAGAAGATGTTTGTTTTTTCCTGTTGACCACATGGTAATCAAATAACTACTCACAAAAGTCTAGTGAGGAAAGGAAGATGCATTACATTCAGGGGAAGGATTCTTTTTTTTATTGCCACCCTTAAAGCTTAAAAGCCAAAAATTGCCCTCTGCCTCTAAAATTATAATGCAAAGATGGCTGGATAGATAAGGATTATGATCCCTAGGAATCACAAAGGAGAAAAGGAGCAGCTTCTTTCATCCCCTATCACACTACCACCCCTTCGTCTCCACCCACTGAAATACTCGCTGCGTTTTAAGCACAGGGTTAAATTCAAACACTAAGCTCTCAATGGATCTCAGGATGTCATTGTCTGAAGTCAAAAAATAATAAGAGGGAGTGGAGTTGGAGGAGAAGAAATAAAGGAAGGGAGGGAGGAAGGGAGGGAGGAAGGGAGGGAGAGAGAAGGGAGGTAAGACTTTCAGTGTATCTGGATTGCTTTCTGCAGCAAGTAATAGAAAATACCACAAGAGATAAGGTCTCCAGGATGGATATATCAAGGTCTGACAGAAACTTTCCATCCTCCCACTCTGCAACCTTGGCACACCTTCATCCTCAGGGTCCTGAGGTGGCTGACGCACCTCCAGACGTCACATCCACGTTGCAGGCAACAGTCAGGCAAATAGGCCCAACACCTTCTCCTTGAGCGGCTTTGTCTTTTTATTTGAGAAAGGAAGCCAGTCTCTGAAAACTTCTCTCTCTATCTCATCGGCAGAACTATATCTGAGTAAAAGAATCTAATAGAATAAAGGAATCACCTAAAAAAAGATTTACTGCCTCAAGTCCAATGTGAATATATTTTTCTTTAAAAAAAAATAGGAATTGTCACAGATTTCTTATCATAAAGAAGTTTAATAGTTATCTAAGAAATAATCACCAGAATGGCGTTTACCCTTAGATCCCTAAAGATCTATTTTTTCTGTCTTTAAGATTAATACCTAGATTCATAAATATGTGCTTTTAATTGCCTCTAGCTCTGACTTTTTCATCTTACCCACATATTTGATATGAGTATGTAAACTATACTTAAATTTTTGCTACATTTTAATACTGTGAATAATTAGATACAACTATGGCATAATCAAAAGCTTCATTAACATCTACTAGGTGTACAGCATCGTGAAAATCCCCCTCTCATGCCCTCAAAAAGATAGAATAACAAAGTAGAGCAATGAGCAAGACCTTTGAAATGTCCTGACTGACCACTTCCTATTTCTGATGAGGAAAAAAAGCTGGAAACAATGTTTCCCATATCTGGTATCACAAAGCCAATTCACAAAAACCTTGCCCCTTTCATTTCCATTGCAATGTTCTTTTTTCCCAAAAAGTATATAATTTATTCATTCAACAAAAACATTCATAAAATACCAACTATTTGCTATTCTAGGTGCCAATCTCTGAAGATATAAACAAAATGACGTGGAAATTTTTAAAATTATTTTAACAGTTGTTCTCAAAATGCCTCTTGGGGAGGGAATGGTCTTTGTTTGGCAAATGCCTTGCTAGAGGCTTGAGATACAAAAATGACGCCATAGGGGGGTCTTAGAATTGGCTGGTGCCAAAATTTCAGAGAAGAAAGGAAAATCGTTTAGGATGCTGTTCAGACTTAACAGTCGTAAGGAGGAATACAACATCTCATCGCGGAGTTCATTGTCATTGAAAACAGCCTAAATATCTATCAAAATTATTTATTGGAAAATAAATTTTATAATAGCTATACTATAAAGTACTATGCAGTTTAAAATAATTAAGCTAACTATATGTACTAACAGGAAAACTTCAAGATATATTACTAAGTGAAAAAGCAAGCTATGGAATATCAGCCATTCATACCAGTTATATAAAACATACCCCAAAATACTCTATATTTTTGAAGGAAATATATATAATATATAGGCAGTGATCTGGGAGGATATACACTAAGCAGGTAGCAATGTTAACATCATCTGCGAAGGAGACCTAGATTCCAGGTGCTAATCATAAAGAACTTTATGCATATCTTTAGTGTTTTAATTTTTACCAGGAGAATGTATTCATTTATCACCCGTAAAATCAAAAATTAACTTTAAATATTTTAACAACTTTAAAGTATAATGGACACTAACATGCGAGTTGAATTTTTAGATCTATAATAGTACAAGCAAGAATATTTATTAAATAAGAATGATTAGTAAAAGGGAGGTATTTGATATTCTTAAATTATCCTAAAATATTATTTCATAAAAATTACTCTCATAGGTTTCAACTCATATTATATCAACTTATTAATATTTTCTAAAAGTATATTTACAACCTAAAATGTCTGTGACCACAAAAAAGCGTTAGTACCATGGACCCAATTTTTGTAGTAGCACGAAACAAGTAGGGCGTTGAATACTAGCCCATCTCCAGCTTTAAGAAAAAGCAATAAACACAAGAAAATGTCACAATATGCAACTCAGTGTGAGTCAAGTAATTTCATTTAATTTATATAAGCCTTATGTCTTGGCAAAAATATATTAAAATAAGGTTTTCATGAGACCTTTCGAAGCTGTTTGATTGCCTTCCTCTTTATAATCAAGGGTGCAACTGCGCATCCCTTCTTCCTATATAACAAAAATATTTCTGACTCAAAACTCCTGTGAGAGTTTCTGCTCCCTTCAGCACCCCTTCTCTAAATATGAGTTTTACCTACAGTCTTATCTTATGAAATTATCTTGACTCCAGTCTTAAGAAGGCTGTATTTCAAATGCTGAGACAGTAATCTTCATGAGTTACCTGTCACCATAGAAAACATGGAGACAGCCGACTGGATTGAGCCTGTTGAGACTCAAACATGTTCTTCCTGGAAAACCAGATCTGAACTTAACAATTATTAACATGACTAGATGAGAGAAGCCAAAAGTCATTTCTATTTTAATGTAGAAAGCATTAGGTAATTAATGAAGCAAATTCTCCTCCTTAATTATGTTTGTTTACACTGACTCTAAGACGAGTGTGGTTCGCATTCCTGAGCATGTATGGGTTGATTCTCAGAGAAGGTGCTCCGAAGTAAGGCAGCGATACACATGGTTTTAATAATGACTATGGATACCCTACAAAGTACGTAATCCACATAAGGATAATAAAAGACCTTTAAGTTCACTCAATTATCTGGTTAGATAAATATAAACTCTAGCCAGGCTTCCCTTGTCCACTTAGCACACTTCTGGGGGGTCTCCTTCCAGGTCAACAGGTTTAGGCTCCAGGAATACATCCTCATTGTTATCCCAGGTAAAACATTTTTTACAATCAATGAATCATTAAGCCCAGTGAAGTTCACTCAAGCTATTAACATTTTTCTGCAGGATGTTCTTACACAAGCTCCAGCAAGATAAGCCGGCAAGAATTCAGTCTATGTGAGATGAGGAAAATTACAGACCCTCAGAACCACAGCTTCCAGCCATTTCCATTCCTCCTGCCTTCATTCTGGTCCTTTCTTCCCTCTACACTTCACCCAGCACTGAAGAAATATCCCCCAAGGAGCCAGGTCAAGTTCTGGCTCTCCTAAGACATGACACACCGGTTTCTTAAGGGTATGGTCTTCTCCTAAAGTTTTTATAAAGCCAAAAAAGAACAAAACTAAAAATATTGAGAAACCACCTTCTCCTTTCAACTTCAACTCAACTTTGGATTATTCTCCAAAGGCTCAAAGTCAAATAGAGTTATATATGGTTACAGCTGGAAGAGAACCTGGCAATCACCTAGTTCAAAACATTCATTTTCAGAGGGGGACTGAAATCCCAGAGAGAATGTGTGACTTGCCTAAATGCACATTGTGAGTTGGTGGCCAAGTTTGGACAAGGAACCCAGGTCACCTTGAGCCCAGGCCACAAGAATTTCATGAACACCTTGACCAAAAGATAAAATTAGGAAGTTAAATCTCCTCCAGAAAAGATTATATATTTCAATATAAACCCTAAGACAATTTGCTTGAGAACTGTCTGTTTTGGATTTTTCTTTAGTCTTTGCCTAACTCTCCTATCCCTTTAGTGAAGACAATTTGTGGTTGACAATATTTCAAACTTCCTTTCCTAATTGTGAACATCTATTTATCTAGATGACCTGGTTTCTTATTTTTACAGTATATTTAAGCTGAGTATGTGAATCATTGCAAAAGTAATATTTCTTGAGCTATTTTTCTGTGCCCCAGTAGAGGTCCTGCTGTGTGAACTTTTGAGCTAGAATATGATAATAAGGAATGAGACACTTTCCACTGTTAATGTGGATTCCATTAGAGCAGACTCTACATTTACAGTTGAAAACTTTATTAGTCGAGTTACCATTGTATGTTTAAAAAACACTTCACATTCACAAAAAGAAAAACATATTAGAGTAAGGTCAGTTTGACAAAAGTGTGATATTTGCAGAGAGAGCCAAGGATTATCCATTTGAAAGGCCAAGGTAAATAAGACACAATTGGATCTCATTTGGTCTCCCACCTCTTAGGATTCACAAACTCACATTCTAGCAAACTTGGGGGAATGAGTTTCGTCCTAATTGTATCTTGTTTCCCTTGGCCCATCAACATTCTTCAGACTCTTCTCACAGGCACTTTCAGCAAATATCATACTTCCTTGTGTATTGCTGACCTTGTTTTCAAACTGGCTTTTCCTTCTCCTTATTAAATGGTTTTGAACAGATATCATATTTTATCTTGTTTAGAAGGGTAAAATAAAGGGTGAGAATTAATTCATCTACATGGCCACCAGAAGAAAATAGACATCAACAACAGAATTTTTAGAAAGACATTCTCCCAACCAGTTCTGAAGAGGCAGACTTTTCTACCAAGAATGTACATGGCTACTAAACCTGTGGTCTCCCAATACATAGTATGACCTCAAAGAAAGAGGGGGGAAAATTCAGAGAAAGGAATCTAAAGTGCCAAGACTTGCCTTTACACAATGTAAATGTTTAGACCAAAAGTTTAAATTTCAAAGGTATTGAATGTAAACTGACTTGAACTAGTAACACATTACTATTCTTCAGGAGGACCTGAAATTGCCAGAACTCTCCTCCAGGATTCCTTACCCACCTGGCCATTATCTCCAGATCAGTTCCCAACTCTAGTGCCTCTTATCTATTTTTCCTGCTCCCACGTTGCCAAGACTTGTGAGAAAGGCACACGGTGTGCTGATGGGGCCTACAACAGCATCATTCTACTCCACTGCTGGGTGGTAGACACCGCTGGGTAGTACACACTGCTGGGTAGTAGACACCGATGAGTAGTAGACATTGCTGGGTGGTAGACACCGCTGGGTTGTACACACTGCTGGGTAATAGACACCGCTGGGTAGTAGACACCGCTGGGTAGTAGACATTGCTGGGTAATAGTCACCGCTAGGTAGTAGACACGGCTGGGTAGTAGACACCGCTGGGTTGTACACACCGCTGGGTTGTACACGCCGCTGGGTGGTACACGCCGCTGGGTCGTAGACGCTGCTGGGTTGTACACACTGCTGGGTAGTAGAAGCCGCTGGGCGGCAGACACCGCTGGGTAGTAGACACCAATGGGTGGTGGACGCCGCTGTGTAGTAGACGCCGCTGGGTAGTACACACTGCTGGGTAGTACACACTGCTGGGTAGTACACACTGCTCAGTAGTACACGCCACTGGGTAGTAAACACACCTGGGCTTTGACAGGCGGACACTCACCTGCACCCTCTCTACAGCACCCCTCCCCCGCCACTTCATGCACTCTCCCAGCCTCATGTGTCATCTCTTGGTGCCCTGTGTCACAGTTACCTATGCTAGGCTGTAAAGTCCCTTGAGTTTCACAACACCTGAATTTGAGCATAAATTCCACCACTTACTAGCCAGGTAACCATCAGGCTATGACAGAACAAATGATACACAGCAAATTACTTAAATTCTCTGCTTCTCTCTGCTCTCAGTTAAATCAGGGTGATAATCTTTATCATGCAAGGCTAATGCAAAAAAATGTGTACACAGTGTAGTGTCTGGTATATAACAAGGTAATAATGATAATGTTTTTAAAAAAGCTTTCACTTGAGAGCAATTTTTTCCTTTCCTTCTGTTACCCCTTTCTGTATTCCTCACAGAAGCTTCCAAAGCCCTAAGATTCCCAGTCTCCTTTCTTGCTCTCAGCCAGTTTGATCACTATCCACTGAGAAGATGAGGCTTCCCTGAATCGTCCTAGCCTTCTCCCACTCCAGCTGTCCCGACACCCTACTCAAAGCTCAGAGTTGCTGGCACCTTCACTCAGACCTGTCCTTCCAGCCGTGTCCAAGGGAGAGGCCTCTCTGCGCCTTAGCCAGGCTTACCTCCTTACTGTGGTCTTGCGTCACAATTGCTCCTACTCTCACTTCTTCTTCCCTTTCTCCCTTATGTGGTAGTGACTGAATGAATGTTATTTAAAGGCAGGTTTTCCTCCCGCTCCACCAGATACCCTTATTATAAAACAAATCTCCGGTGCTGCTGTCCTCCAGAGCTACTGCTCTCTGATCTTTCACCGCTAGGTCCTCGCCCACTGCAGCAGCACGTAGGGATCAGAAGCCAGGCTGCCTCTTCCACTCACTAGCTGTGTGTTTCTGGATAAATAACTTACCCTGTCTGTACTTCAGTTTCTTTATCTGTAAGTGGAAGGAAATAGGTTGTTTTGAGCAAAAACATGAGTTAATTCACCTAAGCACTTAAAACAGTGCTTAATATAAAGAAAGTGCTCAGTAAATGTGAGGCGTTACACTTTCTCAACCACCGCTCACACACCTTGCCTTCTTGCGACTCTTCCTCCATTCCCAGACTACCAGATCCTTGAAATTTATTTCTTACAAATACTAATGCCTCTTAATCTCTGTAAAAATGAGATTAATCTCTCTCATTTTACCTCTCATTCTCCTTAAACTTCGTGCAGCTTTGACAAAGTTGACACTCCTCCTACTGGGACATCCCTTGTCCTGGGACAAGGGAGGAATTAACTGATGTGTTGTTCTTATGACGCTCTCTATGCAGGCCATGAGACCTGAGACTGGCACTGCTCCAAGAGGGCAGGAGGAAACTGTCAGGAAGGTACTAGAAACAGACATTCTAATTTTTGGCCTTCAGTCAAAAGTCTTGGCAGAAAGGCTGTGTGATGCCTTACCGCTTGCCTGTCTTAGGCCCTCAGGTCTGGAAAGGGAAGAGATCTGGAGGGAGACACAAGGCAGGTGCAGGAGTTCTTTGGAAGGAGACATGGGATATGTCCCCCACCTACATGGGGGACATATAGGCTGAACCTACAGACAGCAGTAATTGGAAATGAAGTCATAGTAGGCTGACATGGACCCACAACAGAGTTTTTTATGGGCCCCAAAGTGGCACAGTAAAGCAACAGGAAGTTTCCCATGCCCCTCCAGCAGGATAAGGAAGTTCAATATTAGGAAAAGATCAGAAGATCCATATAGGTCTCATGGTTATGTTGAAAGGACTCAGCTGTGGAAGGCAGCATAGACCTAGGGACTAGAAACCCAGTAGGATCACAAATATGTCAGGATGTTAGCGAGGATGGAAGACAGCAGCTAAAAACCAAGATCACAGTGCCAGCACAAAACCCTACCAGGACAGCCTGACACCTCTCCCAGTGCTCTTGCTCCATAAGCTACATGCCACAGAGAGGATAAAAAATGGGTAATAACATGGTCCTACTTAGATTGTCAGCTTCCTGAAGACAAGACCATCTTTTTGTTCTTTATTTACCTTAGTACTGTGCAAATACTGCTCAAAAAATTTCTATTGAATTTAGTTCATTGATTACCTTGTTTCCTTTTGTGTCAAGTTGCAATGACACAAAAAACATCCCCCCATCTTTTTCTTTTCTCTCTCACCCTAAGTAATGAATTAAAAAGCAAAAGTGGGCCTGGATAGATGAGGAAAGGCTATGACAGAACAAATGATACACAGCTAGAAACTGACTTGGTCTGGAATGTTCAATAAATATTTTAAATAGCTTGAACCACTAGAGGGAGTATGTACAGGTATGAATGAAGTAGGATAAAAATTGCATTATAATGTTGAATTGGCAGCCAGAAATCTTATGAACAGGCATAATTCTTTCTGTGTTAAAAAAAAAAATGTAAACACTTTTTAAAAATAGAGGAAGTATAGAATATGTAAAATCAAGTTATTTCTCATCACACAAAAGCAAAATTTAAACACTAGTTTATGCAAACACTGTGAACATTTAAAAATACTAAATGTAGGAATTTGTAGCAGTTCTGTGCTATTCAGCCTTAAATGGCAACTTAGTATGCATTAACTCAAGTCAACAGCCCAATCCTAATGTATTTTAGAACTTTCCAATCAAAAAATCATATATTACCTGCATCACATTTCTCATTTCAAAATTTCAGAAGAAACATTACTGATCATCATTTTCTAGTTGAAGAAAAGACACCCAGAGTAGTTCATCAAATTATCCAAGGCCATATATCTAGCTAGCAGATAAACCTGTACCAAAAACTTTAGGTCTAAATGGATAAAAAAAAAAAAAAAAACATTTTAACAATCTGAAAGGGGACTCACTCAGCAGATTTCCTATGTAAGATTCCAACTGTCAAGGTTTTCTTAGAATTTAGAGCATCCAAAGAAACGCAAAATCAAATAATAATTCCATTCTTTGCCACTCAGGCTGAAAGTGTTTGGAATTTTTAAAATGATAAAATAGTAGTGGCAAAGGTGTGGGGAAATGTTCTTTCTTATTTTTTTAAATATTTTTTATCTTTTTTTTTTTATCTGTATACAATGTAGTTGATTTTTGTGGCCCTTTACCAATCCTTCCTTTCCCCCCTCCCTCTCTCCCACTCCTACCCCCATCAACAGCATATCTATTCACTTATCTTAACAAGTTCAAGGAATTATTGTGATTGTTTATCCTTTATTTCCATTTATTTGTTTGTTTGTTTGTTTATTTTTATTAGCTCCCACATATAGGTGATAATATGCAGCATTTCTCTATTTCTCGTTTATTTTGATAGACATACAAACTGTTACAATATTTTTGGAATAAAATTAAGCAATAAAAATTAAAAGTTTTAAAATATACACATTCACACAAGGATTTCTATTTAATTATGTTCTTTGCTACATTATATAAATAATGAAGTAATAGAAACCTTCTAAATGTCTAACAATCAGGGAGTATTTAAAGTACATAACATGCATCCAAATGATAGCATTCTATACAGCTATGAAAAGTCATTATTCTGAAGACTATTAAATAACATAAGGAAATACATTCAGTATGAATCAGTATAAAATATGTTACTTACTTAAAAATACAAGTGAGTGTGTGTGTATCTATGTGTGTGTGTATCTATGTGTGTGTGTAGAATGAGAGAGAATTATTTCTAGCAACAGAACTCCAAATAATTCTCTCTTTATAATTCTTAGTTTTCTGTGTGACTGTAAGCAAGCTACTTAAATTCTTTGTTTCTTAATGAGGGAAGGTGACATGAGTGACTGCCACCTGATTACTTCTCACTTATCCTACTGAATCATGATCAACCTTCCATATCTATTTCTGGAGACCACCACCAACACACTCAGCAATCATGACTTCAGGTCGGGTCACTGTACAGCCAGCTAGGGGGTGGGGTTAATGCTGCCACTAGGGGATCCAAGGAAAATTCCACTTGTCACTAGTCCCTGGCATGGGTGGTTTCTTCAGAACAGGACAATGTCCACAGCTTCTCCCCAGTATTATGCTCTATCAGGGCAGTGCCAAACAAACCTGGATCACCTTCTTACTGAAGTAACTGATGTACTTAAAATTGCCACCTCCCTCTATCCACTTCATTTCCTCCACAGCATTTATCACTTTTTAAACAACTATATAATTTTCTCAGTGACTATGTTTCAGGATCTGTTCGGTTCACTGATATAGCCCCAGCACCTAGGACAACACATAATAGATTCTCAGTAAGTAGTTTGGAATGAACAAATGAAGGGAATAAGGGATAAACAAATGAGTGGATATTACAGCTCTTTAAACTTCCTGCACCAAAGAATCACTTTATACAGCAAAAGTTGCAACTGACAATTTATGAGCCCCATTTAGACCATACATTTTAGTCCCCACAATATTTTCTTTTAAACTTTCTATTCAGGGCTGGCTGGTGAGCTCAGTTGGTTAGAGCACAGTGTTATAACGACAAGGTCAAGGGTTCAGATCTCTCTACTGGCCAGCTGCCAAAATAAATAAATAAATAATTTAAAATAACAACTTAATAATAAAAAAGTAAACTTTTTATTTAGAAATAATTTTAGGACACAAGAAGTTGCAATAACAGTACAGTGAATTTCCATGTACTGTTCACTAAACTTCCCCCAGCTTCCCCCAATAAAATCTAACATAAACATAGTCCCTATAATATTTTAGATTATAATTCATGTCTATATTTAAAAAGTCAGGAAACTGTATACAAAAATATAGATTTGTAACTTCTCTTTAAAAATCACTAGGTCGTCGGCGCTGTCATGGCGGGTGCGCTGAAGAAGACCACGGGCCTTGTGGGGTTGGCTGTATGTGAGACTCCACACGAGAAGCTAAGAATATTATACAGAAAGATTCTTGGTATTCTTGAGCAAATTCCAAAAAATGCAGCATATAGGAAGTATACAGAACAGATTACAAATGAGAGGCTGGATATTGTTGAAGCGGAACCAGATGTTAAAAAATTAGAAGACCAACTTCAATATGGCCAAATAGAAGAGGTAATTCTTCAGGCAGAAAATGAACTAAGTCTGGTGAGAAAAATGATTCAGTGGAAACCATGGGAGCCGTTAGTGGAAGAGCCTCCCGCCAAACAACCATTTAATGGCCAATATAATCATTAAATGACTTTGGTGGGTTGATGGGAAGCTAATATGATTAAGTGTTCTGTTATATTAAAAATATTTCCATATTATTGACATCAAGAAAACTGATAAAAACATATTTAGGAAACTTGTTAAAATTAGTGATTATGGTTATAGGGTCGTGAATCAGTTTTTAGTTTGTATTCACTCAAATTATTTCAAAGATTATATTTCTTTGAACAGAGAGGTTGTGGGAAGATTTGAAAGTTAATTAGAAAAATTTCTACAGATCTTTATTGCAGATGCCATAATTGAAAGGTAAAGTATCTTTAGCAGTATCTTCAATATGTCATTTAATTTTTTTATCCTGAAAAAAAAGAGAAAAGGCACTTGATTATTATTGTCTAAATAGATTTATAGGTCACTGTTTGAAGTGAGGTAATAAGAGAATATTTTCAAATGTGATAAATGTCAAAAGTACCTGGTGATAAAATTTAAAATTGTGATTAACCTCTTTAGCTGTGATCCTATGAATATAAAGTAAAATTTAAATATGTATTTACATACTGATTACCAAATTCATTATGTCATTTTGTTTTAGCCTATATTTGAATTATTTATTCCATTTACTTTGTTTTCATATTGTCTTTATTTTATCATATTTTGTTATTACTCTATTATCTTTGAAGGCCATCAAATTAGAATTCATTGTGCAGAAGAAACTGATTTGTTATTTGGAAAAAAGATTTCTTACTGTACAAAGGTAAAAAATACATAAATAAATAAATAAATAAAAAATAAAAATAAATAAAAAAATAAAAATCACTAGGTCTAGTGACACTGGGCCACTTCCTGCCTGCAACAATGCCTGGGGCTGACCCTGGTTGCCCCCTTTAGGCAGGACATGTGCAGTCCTGCTTGGCACAGATGCCACCACTCTCTATTTTATTGCCAACAGAGAGATTGTTAGTTGACACTTACCTTCATACAACCCAACCATATATGAATGTCTCTTCCCAGAATTTAAGCTCCACAAGAACATGAATTATTTTGTTTTCTTGTGTTGGGATGGGTTGGATTGGCTTGGGTTTTCTCACTGATGTATTCCACATGCTTAGAACAATGCCTGACAAATAGAAATTGACTCAATCAATTAATCAATGATTACATCAAGCCAACTCATTTGTTACCTGCCTGACCCTTGTAGGAATTTACATTGGAAGCCCCCAGTATATAGCAAATAAGTTTCTTTATTGTGGAGGAATTTTGCTTGATGAAGAAACACTTTTTCAAAGGGATTTGCCCAATTTGATATGGCCTGTGTACCTGCTGTTATTCTTTGTCCAGGTGCAGATTCAACTGGGCCTTGGACAGAGCCACCTCAGTTCATCCGAACAGATTTCCCTAACTGAGTCTCAGGCAAAAAAGGTTGGGGTCTTGATATCTCCCTCTCAGAAAGTCCCTGGACTCCTTAAGCAAAGTAGTATACTCCCTCCATATGCTCTGTATTCCGGAGTTATCAGGAGGGGGAGGCTTTCTAAGAGAGAAAAAAACGTCTTGTTATAGACTTTTGGTAGAGCAAGGTAAACATACATCTGGCCTTATTTTTAATAAATAAGGAAGATTATACAAATGATTCTTAACTTATAACAAAAATTCCTTCATATTGACTTGCTTCCTACATTTAAAACATAGCAATGCCCAACATACTGTTTAAGTTTCAGCTCCCCAGGCACCCAATTGCATGTGAATATCACATGAATTAATTTTTATATACCATGATATGTACAGAAAAATCATGTAGCAGCTAGTGGTTGCTATATTTAGGCAGTTGGATAAGTATTTCTCTCCTAAAAAATTGGTACACTTATATATCTGTTAAAAAGGTGGTTGACTGCAAGTAATGAATACTCACTGATGTTGTCAAAAATGCAGATTCTGTATCTTTCTTCTGTTATCCTTAGTATGTTAGCTTTTCGACCTTATGCTTTCCCACTGGCCCTCGAATACCCCACTTTATATCTCATTGCCATAACAATGTCATACGACCATCCCTATCTGCAAGCAAAGGGGGATGGAATTACTATCACTATCTCAGACCGAGGGCAAGGGCAAATGGTCACAGCGACTGTGTGGTGCACAAGCTGTGTAAATGAATGTTATTCCACCTAGACAGTTGCTATTGGCTGCCCTGAACAGGTGAAAGAAAAGGAAAGAATAACTGTTGGGTATACCAACAATTAACAACGTCCGCCACAGCTCACCTGTAGTAATCCATTCCTTTCATGTTCTGTCACAGATGTTAGATATGGTTTTTAAATATGCCTGATAATACATCAGTAATTTCTGTTCTCTGATGAGTGAAGAAGATCACCAGTTCCCAGGAAAGAGTCAAATTCCTAGCAATCAAGCCACTCACAGTTCAGTTTTGTCTGCGGAATCTTGATATGTCATTCTCAACATTAAATATTACAGTATTTCAGTCCTAAAGTGATCAATTCAGGGTAGTCAAGATATTGGAATGTTGCTGAGATATATCACTTAAGGAAACCACTTGAAATCATAGAAATGGTCTTTACTTCACCTACATGAAAAAACCTTTTATGTCATCCCTCATTTTAAAAATGTATGTGTGCATGTGATCATTTTTCCCAGAAAAAGTCTTTTACTTGCTACTCATTTCTCTATATATTTTGGAAAGTACGTAATCTCAGTGGCCACAATTTAGTTCTATTCACAATTTTTCATAATTTTTCTCTACATTAAATCAACCGCCTATTATTTTCTGTAACAAAATCAATGTACAGGTTTTTTTAATTCACTTTGCAATGCCCTTCCCTGCTGAACATAAGGTTCTTTCAGTATAAGCCAATGAATCTTTTCCATTCTCCATGATAACAGTCATTGTTATGTAAATGGAAAAAAATTTCTGAAGCTTGATATTTTAGCATAAACAAACCAAGCAGACCTCAAACACTCTTCCCTTCTTTTATGTCCCTTACATATACTGAAAAAATTTTCGCTCAGTTAGAAAGTGAAATATCTGCTAGCACTCTCTAGACAGTAATTGTTCTTCCCATACTGTATGCTACAGATATCACACATATCCAGCCCTGTCATTTGACAAAGGAATTCTGTCAATTGCTCTTTCTGCTTTACTTCTGATCACAGTAATTATCTTTGCTATCATAGTTGCCTTTATAGCTTTCTTAACAATAGTATAATTTATACATATTTTTCTATCAGGGTTTTAAGCTTTAAATAAAGCTTTTATATGTCTGTGTTCTTTTTTTTTTTTTTTTTTTTTGGCAGCTGGCTAGTACAGGGATTGAACCCTTGACCTTGGTGTTATCAGCACTGTGCTCCAACCAGCTGAGCTAACCTGCCAGGCCCTGTCTGTCCTCTTCATAAACTCCAGCAATTTTGTCCCAGAAAACATTATTTTACCATTATTCTTAGAAAACTCTATTGGTTTACCAGCAAAATCACTGACTGCCTGAAAATTACACAAATGCTTCAACAGCTTTACGCTACTATATAAAATCTTCATAACTTACAAGGCACCAGAAATTAGGGGCAAATGGACTGCCAGTCTGATTAAATTTAATATTCAAATATATATATATATATATTTTTTTTTTACTTCTGAGTCATCCTTTTCTATTCCAGTTGCCAGTGTGAAATCATCACAGCTACTAATTCATTTGTCACAGGGCATGAAAGTCACATTTTATAGTAACACAGAGTTGAAGCCTTTGTACAGCTGTGTTTGTCACTTTTGACACATTGATTCATTTTTGTGAATTTAGCATAAAACAATATACAATAATCGCTATAAAAGACAGATAGAACACATGGAAATAACAAGCAAATTGTGTGTAAATATGTCACACTAGGTAAACTGACCAACATAGTCCTTGTCACCCGTGCATACTTTTAAGAATATCATACTTATTGAGATATAAAAGATTGCTGTGACAATGTTAATAATGTTAAATTTCAAAATTTGCAAAATATTTGTAAATAAAATTGTTTCAATTTTCCCACCAAAGCCTTTACACCATCTGTGGACCATTTGCTAAACCACTGAGGCCCCGAGTGATCCATGCACACTTGGAGAACATCAACAAATACTTGGGCTACAGTTGCTCCAACCATAGAATGAAGAATTTGAACTCCAAATTCAAGGCCATTTTTGACTTGAAAATTCCACACCTCATTTAATGTCATTTAAAGGAAAACTATTCCTATAGGAAACAGTAAAGCATGTTATTAGATTAATAGACTTGACTTTACACTTTATATCTGCTAACTTCTTCCATTTTGACATACTCATTACCCAAGAACACAATCCCAAGGTCTTACCTGCCTTAATTCCTGAAAATTCAAAAAGGTGTCAAAATGCTTTTCCAAAATCTGTCAAAGTTTAGACTGTATTAGTTAGTCTTGATTAGAGTTCATCACAAATACTCTAGATTAGTGGATAGAAAGAAGACCAATGGGTAGAAATGACAAAAAGCTGTTTTGTTTGTGTTTGTAGAGAGAGGGAGATAAGGAGATGTGGAGATCAGCAAAAGCTAGAGCTCTCTAGGAGTAGCAAGAAGCTTCTAGAAGAGGGAGAGTCCTTTTAGGAGGCATTTGGCGAAATCGTCAATGGTAATCTGCCTAAGACTCCATAGAAAAGACTCTGCACTAAGAAGGAACATGGGGTGACCTTTAAAAATCCTTTCCAGGCCTGCCCATGGCTCACTCGGGAGAGTGCGGTGCTGATGGCACCAAGGCCATGGGTTCGGATCCCATATAGGGATGGCTGGTTCACTCACTGGCTGAGCGCGGTGCTGACAACACCAAGCCAACGGTTGGGATCCCCTTACCGGTCATCTTTAAAAAAATAAAAAATAAAAAAATAAAAATCCTTTCCAAATATACTAATTACCCTGATTTGAACATCACATATTGCAAACAGGTATTGATATTCAACTTTGTACCCTACAGATATGTATGATTCAATAAATAAAATAAAATAAAATCCTTTTCAATTCTAACATTCTATTACAAGTAGAAAACAAAACATAAGACCTTTGTGGTAACATTGGATTCTATAAAGTTTCCATAAATAACACAATTATCACAATAGAATTGATTGTAATCAAACCAGCAAAGCACTATAATTTCTACCTAATGGATCATAAAAATAGTATTGATCCCAAAATATTAACACTGTCTGTATTAAAATAAATTTCTAACTGTATATAACATCACAATATTGTTCTTAGTTTTCTTAAAGGAGCCCCAAGGGTTGTGGCACCCTGAATAATCTATAACAATGAACAGATTGTCTTAATTATTAACTCTAGCAATAAAAATATGGAAAGAGCCAAGTCTTTTTTTTTTCTCTAATAGTTATATCTGCTTCCGTAAAGGATGGCTGAAATCTTCTAAGTGGTATAAAAACTGCTCATATTCTAAGAGGGACTTAGCAACTTTACTTTCTTTTGACTTGGTCTTTTTTTGCTTTGTTTTGTTTTGTTTTTGATATTGTCTTTATATTTCCTAGTTTAATCTGTGGCTGTAAATAAAAAATATAGCACAGTAAAAGTGTTCCACAGTATTTTTTCCTTAAAAAGACATAAGATATTCTTGTACTCTAACTCCAGCTTCTAATATCCCAGTCAAATTTTATTACGACATTTTTGATTTTGACAAATGTTAGAAAACAAGCCATGGCAGAATCAATTATGGTGAATACAATAATAGTAATAGTTAACAAAACCTTCCTTTTGGTAATAGATTACTGACCAATAAAAGTACATTTACTTAGATAAAAACAAAATATCTGAACTGTTAGAGTCGTGTGCTATAGTTTTGCAATGCCATAAATTTGGTACTGTATATGAATAATATTTACTTCTTACACGACTCTAAGCAGTGTTCAGCAAAGTGGGTTAGAAGCCACATGGCTGAGCTCTCAAAGACCATGGGAATAATTTTTCTCTCCTGCAGAACTCTATGTAGGGCTTGCTCCCTTAGAGAAAGTACATAATTCCAACTTTTTACCATGGGTTAGAAAATAGGAGCAGAAAAAATTAGACATTTTAAAAGAAAAATGTTATAACACTAAGGCCAAGTGTTCAGATTTCCATACCAGACAGCCACCAAAAAAAAAAGAAAGAAAAGAAATGCATATACTATGCTCTGTATTTTATGATCATGTTGTATTGTTTAAAAAGTGAAACAATGATTATGTTGTTAGTAACTGGAAACTTCTAGATAAGAATTAGTTTCTGCCCCAAATTATTTTGATATCCCTCTTTATCTTAAATGCTATAAATATTTCCCTTGTGAGATGCATAGAAATTGAATAAGGTTAGAAAGATACTATATGAAAACTGGAAAAAACAATTATTTAACAAAATAAAGTTCCATAAATATCTAGGCTCCATGTGGCACAATAACTCCAAATACATGAATGAAAAGCAGTATTTCCTGATAGAAAACGTTTTCTCCCTACAGATGCAATTTACTTAAGTCCCTAATTCCTTACTCATATTATCAGGCCAACTTAATAGAAGCCAAAGCTTCATTAAAAATTACTTGTAAGAGAAGCAATATTTGTTAATTTGTAATTTAAGATAACTGTTTTGAAGCTTGGACTCTACTACATTAAATTTTTTCCATTCCCAGGCATTACACGGAGATCTAAAAAGTACTATTTATTGGATGTCAATGAGAAGGTAATTTTTTTAAACTAAGATCTAGAAGTGGCTACTTAGAACTTTTTTAGAAAACATGAAAAGAAACGTGTACTCAAGCCTATCCAAAAGGCCTGACTATGAAGAAGGCCAGAGACCTAACAGAAATTAATTAATTATCCTCGAAAAAGAAAAAAAAAGTTGCTGAGTATACTTTCTTCTCCTTTTGTTCCTTTTTGATTAGTGTTCAAAGAAATCTGATTCTAGAGAGAGCAGAACTCCTATGTGATTTGCCAGAAGTTAGTTAAAGGCACGAGAAAGCCAGCTTGAATCTGTTAGAGATTTTCTGGGATTGCCTGAAGATTTGGGGATCATGACATGCTGGAATAACCACAAATTCTAAATTTTGTAGACAAAGTTCAAAGTGGTAATTTTCCAGGTTTATGTAATCTCTTTGAACCTCAGTTTTCTCATCCCCAAAATGGATATACTAGTGCCTCAAAAGATTAGAGATAATATACATAAATTCATGGCATTTACTAGTCACTGTCAGGAATGAAAAAAGGAGATAACAGAAAAGTCACTTAGGGAGCCTTAAGCAGAATTTTATTCACAAACTGTTTTGAAGTCAGAGATATTAGATCAAATGGTAATTTACATGAGGTTCTAGTCCTTTTTAATTACGTTACTATGTTTTAGTGATGACATACACCCATAAGTTTCAAAAACTTTAAAGAAAATGTTAGTGGCAGAAACAACTATTATAAGCACGGAATGGTAAAATGTCAAAAAATTAAAGTCTTACTGGTTCATTTTTAAATTTATAATAAGAACTTCAGAGAAGACACACTATGAAATTTAACATTTAAACTAAACAATCTAACAGAATAGCTGAACGTATACTTGGCTGAAAGAAAATAAACATTAGGTTGTAACCGGGAGCCATCTCTGTGCATGGTAACAGACATGCTGAAAAAATAAGTAAAATGGAGAAAAGATCTATTTTATTTAACCTCAGATATGTGATATCCTCCTAGGTGTCATGATTTCACTCATTCCAGGGCCAAATCCTGTAATTCTACCCTAGTGACCCTCTAGCCCTCAGCTACTGAACTGCAGAAGAGAGGCTCCCTTCACGTTTGTGTTACTTTGTTGCAAGGACACCAATGCCACTATTAAATAGGTACAACATAATTCAGTAAGGCAGCTCTTAATCATTTTATTAAAAATCTCCTTGCTCTTCAAATGAGGCTTTGATGGAAGACAAATCCTGATGATTGACATCATACAACCCTCAGATTTGTCTCTCCCTCTCTCCCGCAAAAAGTAAAACTTATTCCTGGATGGTGCTCATATGCCTTGATCCTTCACTTATAGGAACTCTATTCTGGGAGAACCTTCATGGAATTTTGCAAACAGACTTCAGGAAGATTGTTCCACCATACAGTCAGAAATGCTCAGATTTATCTAAACTCCAAGTAAGGACACACCCGAGTTCCTTCCCAGGAAGCTCTTTAACCTCCATGTAAATAAGCTTCCACCCATTATTGACCAGATAGCTCCAACCCTGTCTGAGATTCCAGTTTCAAGCACTTCCTGCACTGCAGAGGCATTATAGGATTCTAATGCTTGGAGATACTTGCCAGAAAGTAAGTTATTTGAAAAAATTAAAAAGCCTTACAGGACCTTTTTCAAACTTTGGCTGAGGCAAACTTGGTTGTAATTTACCCATCTAGTTTCTGGCCTTCTTGTTATAGTTCCACATATATCAAAAAAATAAAGTTACCTCAGAGACCAGAGGACTCCATCTACTATTTCAACAAAATATTGAATTATGTAGCTCTTGGTAGAAAGTAGCAAAAGCCCTCGTTTTGAGGGATTATTTTCAACATTCAGAGAGTTCCAAAGGGCTAGCTAGATCTCTAGTCTGAGAATTTTGGGAGATAAAATATTTCAGACCCACTGAAGAAAACTGAGGAGCCAACACAACTCATTACTGTAGGGTTACAGACATCAAATGTTTTAGAGAAATATGACTTAGATCCAAATTTAATGTGGCAAAGATTGCTAACTCTTTCCAATATCCATTCTCCTCTTCTCTCTTAACTAGTGGAGCCCAAAAATTTTAGCTGGGCACATAGCCACCCAGAGTAAAGCTATAGCTCCTTTAAAGTAAAGTTTTCCAAGCTCCTTTAAAGCTAAGTGTGACAGTGTGACCAATTTCTGGCCAATGGGCTATGAGTAAAAGTGACACATAACTCCTTAGTTACATTCTTACAGAAATGGGTCATGCTCACCACTTCCCCTTTTTCTTCCTGAAGACTGAGACATGTATCTACCATGAGCTAGAGAAGCCATCTTGGGCAAATCATGGAAGTCACATGATAAAGGCAACACAGTAGAAGAAACCTGAGCCTTGACACCATGGAGCTGCCATATCAGACATGGTCAGATTACACTTAGGCTGAAACATGAAAAAGAAATTAACTTCTATTTTTCTTATACCACTGTTATTCGGAGCTCTTTGTTATAGCTGTTAAACCTGTACCTAACTAATAGAGACAGTATCTGGAAGTGGGACTTCTGTTACAAAAGACGTATGTGATAGCATAGCAATTGGTCAGAGAGCCACAAATACTCAGATAATCCAAGGTGGAAAGCTGGTGACTCTTGTTATACCATGAGAAATATTTGGTTAAACTGTTACCTGCCATACATTGGAAGGTAATCCATAAACTGTCAGAGCCTATAACTCTAAGGGAACTAGTTGGAAAAACTCAGAATCTTTGTGTGTGTTGGCTGCTTCTTGCCACTTGAAACAAAGTCTTACAAAAGAAATGAAGTCAGAGATAGTTTCCTTTCAAAGAGAAGAATTTGATTTTGTTAAAAGAGGCGTTCTCTGTCTTGCCTGAAATCTAAATTAAGTGAGCGTGCCGTAATTTGAGTGCTCCAAAGGTTGAAAAAGCCAAATCTTCTTTACCAAAGACTCAAACAATAATAAGATGAAATTAGAATGTGGCCCCCCAACCTTTTTTAAGCACCTCTGAGAAAGGAAACCCTGGTAGACAATGGGAGCCAACTCAGTTCAAATAGCAGACTATGGCTGTGGCCTTCCCACTCAATCCATTGTTTCAAAGAGCCTCAAGAGAGCCACCATAAAATTGAAGGCAAGTGGACAGAGCACAAAGGCCAGTAAATAGAAGATCAGAAAACTCCGTTTCAAAAACTGCATCAGGGTGAGATCTATGTTTGTGACTGCTTGTACCTGAAAATGATATGAAGCAAGTAAACCAGAAAACTAAATTGAAGGGAGGGGATATTTTATTTCCAAGTAAACAATACGCCTGTTGTTTTTTGGCTTCTGTTCCGGTATTAGTTAAGGTCCCATCAGAGAATATTCAAATTGTGTAATTTGAGGGCAGTTTAATAAAGAAATTATTTATAAATTGTGGGAAGAGGTAGGAGACTGAAAGGGAGAGTAAAGCTTCTTCCCTTCAGCTAGGAACAGTGGGGATCTGTTACCACTCTTCAGCCTCAGGGTGAGGAGAGAAAGCAGTTACTAAGACTACGAGACAAAAAGCTGCCTGACCTTTGCTTGAGGGACATCACCAGTGTAGGGCAACCCTGCAAGGAGAGAGCCAGGGAAAGAAACATGCCAACTTCTCTCTTTTTTCCCTGCCTCTGATCTTCCTCGGGGCTCCCCATTGGCTAAACCCAATTGGAAAACAGAGAACACAGAAGCTCTATTGATGTAATCCATACAGGTCAGTCTCCCAGAAAAAGATCAGGGTGCAGGAGGAGAAAAATCAATGATCTAGAGGAGCAAATAAACAGTATTCCACATATCCCCAAACCTACACCAGGCTGCAAAGCTATGCATCCTCCAAGAAAGGTTTATTCTCCAATGTGCATTCCAGATGAGGCCATGGAGGACATGGAGAGTTCCTCCCAGAAAATGGAATAAGACACTGCCACTGCCATATGACCTTAGCAAGGAACAGAATCTATTCCCAGGGAACGGTTCCTAACAGTTCCTGCTCATCTGGATTAGTGACAGCTTCCTTCCTTTTCTCAGTGGGAGTTTTAACTTTGATTATCATTCGTGGAGGAGAGATAACTTGTCTTGCAGTTCATAGATTGCTAGGCCACAAGGAACCATATCCAGACATAATGAGAGGATTACACATCCCCCAAGGATGCTGGACTTTGCTGGTGAAGCGGTAAGTAGATAGGACTCTTGAGTTATCTCTCCTTTGATAGGGAAGGAAATAAATAAGCTTCATTTATGAGAAAAAAAACAAGTGCATAGATATTTAGGGGGGTAAAGGAGTGGACTGTGGCAGAAATGTTAATTGTCCTCTAATATCTGTTCTGCTCATCTTCTTTTAGAAATAGAATCCCCAAATTATAGCTGGGCAGATGGCAATCAGTCTCCTTTGCAGCCAGCTTTGGACATTTGACTAAGTTCTGGTTAATAGTGTAGGAGCATAAGTGATGTTGAAATTCATTCTTATGTCCTTAAAGAAAAGGAAATGATCTCTGCTTCCTTCTTTTCTTCCTTCCCACTGGCTGTGATATGGACATGGTACAATAGCGAGAGCAGCCATCTTGGACTATGGGTGGAAGCCACATGTTGAAAATGGCAGACCAGCAATTAGGCGAATGGAACACAGGTCCCAACATTATGAAACCACTATATTATCCCTGGGCTACTTATTCTTGGATGTATTTGAGAATAAAAGAAAAAACCTGTTATTTTGAGTATATGTGACAGAGGTCAAACCTCTACCTTAACTAATACTTAAACAACAGTGTAACTAAAGAGAATAGGAAATGTAGTTACCCAGGAAAGAGCCAAGAGAAAGGAATCTATTCATAGGTTTACAGACCACTGTGCCTTCTCTTGCAATCACATGCAGAACAATCTTCAAGTTTATAACCCCTTTGGAGAATATTGCAAATATAGATTGATATGAGAACCCTGGACATTTCCTCGTTGCAATTACATATGAAAAGAACCTATCTCATACTCAGTCCAAATACATACTGTTCTCTCTTCTGCCCTCAAACTGAAGTGGTCCTGTGTACAAAAGGACCTAGCATGATCCTAAAATCAAGAATTACTTGGGCAAACAGCAAATTCTCTTTTTGTTTGAGAAGGCAAAGAGTGATTTTTTTTCTTCCTGGCATAAGAGGAACATAGAGATAGGAAAGAACATACTTGAAAATGAAAAAAAATACTTTATGAGATTGGAGAAAATGGCCCAGGGCAATGGAAGAGTATCTAAAATGGCCTGAGATCAGGCGAAGGGGGAAAGGAGGAAAAGGCAAGCAGGAGGGTTAGCAAAAGAGAGAGAGAGATGGAAGCTGAATCAAAGAGCTGAGCCAACCCATAATTGAAACCAGAACTAGTTAGGACCAAAGTACAAGTTTAAAAAGTGAGATCATAAAACCAACTCCAAGTAGGCATAGTGTTTATACATAGAGATGGAATAGGTCCTAAGAGACTTCAGAGGTCTCTTGCCAATTTTCTAAGCAAGAATCTAATGCCCATAAGGGATACTTTAGAGCAATGAGTAAGCACATTCCCATTTGATAGTCCTGTTACACAGGAAATTCCTGTGTGCTTTATGTATGTTGAAGATTTCTTTTGAAATGTAAGTATGGAAATGGAAATCAAGGTGAGAAGCAGCTATTAAAATCTTGCAATAGAACCATTAAACTCTACTAGAGAATTTATTTAAATAACATGATTTGTATTTACCTTATATACCCGTGGAGCAAAGTGATCCCCTCTTGGACTCAGGACCTGTCAATTGTTCACTAACACAACAAAAACAAGATGTTCACAGTATTGATAAATATCTCTTTTTCTTATTCCCTTGACAAATCCTTGCCTGTTTGACAGTCTATTACTCCCTTTAAAGAATACTCTTATTGCCAGTTTCCTAAGTATACTATTACTAAAAGATGAAAAGAGAGAACAAGTAAAAAAAAAAAGGTTATAAAATAAAATTTTAACTAAATTTTAGGAATGTAAAATAGAATAGTCTGCACAAATGTATACTGATTTCTAAAGATATTTTTTTTCCAATGTATGCTTCAAATTAGGGTTTCAGGGGTTTTTTCCTATATCTATAGCAACATAAAATTAGCACAGTGAAGTTAAGTAATACAATATGAATTCTCAAAATGATCACCAGAATTAAGTCAGAAGGCCCAATTGTGGTATTTGCTAACCGAGAAATCAATTCTCTCTAATACTGCTTCCTCACTATATGACCTCGTACAAGCCATTTAACTTGTCTGCTTTATCACCTTTAACATGAAAATTAAAATACATTTTTTATCTACATGGAGAAGCACAAGTGAAAGAATACATGTGAAACAGTACCATAAACTGTCAAGGCTTTCAGTTGAGGTAAAGCTGCCTCCAGAGCTCAGCACCTTCAACTCTTTTTCTTGCTCAGCCCCATTCTAGTAATGATAGCCTCCCTTGCCTTCTGAATTCTTACATTTCTCCTGCCTTCGCTCTCTCTCTGGAAAGAAATGGGAATTACATTATCGACCTAATGTAATTGATATAAGAACAACCTGGAAAGCCCCTGGTGCAATATTTAGCCCATGGTCGACACAATAAACCCAAGTTAAGTTGGACAAAAGAAACCAGAGACCATCTAATCCACTTCTGCTTTTGCAGATGAGGAATGTGGAGTCCAGAGAAATAAGGAAATTGCCCAGTTACACATTTAGCAGCAGATTTAGATTTGATCCCAGGTCTCTGGGCACTCAGGGCTCCTTCCACAGCAGCAAGCCCCTGCAGACTTCCACAGTGTCAAAACATATAAATGACAAAGGGGCAAATCATCAAGGCACGCTTCCCAGTGGAGTCTTTCAGTTAAATAGTATGAAGGTGAATCGGGGGGTAGCATGGGGAGGGAAGGAAAGACAATATAAGCTCCTCTTCACATGTGTTCAGTAGACTATTATAGCCCCCTCCTACCCAAATCTTCTAATTATGGTTTTATTATTTGGTAAAATATGTTCTGATACATCACATATTGGAAGATTATCCAGCCATCAAAAAGAGCAAAGTAGACCAACTAATACTAGCATAGTGATGAATGCTGTCTGATAGCATTTCCTTTACATGAGGAGAAAAAAATAAAACAGAGGATGGCACTTTTAACAGAACATCTTTTTCCCACATCTCTAACTTAAAAAAAAAAAAAAAACCTCACTATCCTGAAAGCAGATATGAAAACTCTCCTGACCCTATATCTGAAAAGGAAATACATACTGTAAATCCAAATTATGCCCCAAAGCACATGCACAATAGCCCTACAGCGTTTTCATTCACTGTTACTCGATATTTTAGTGCTAAAGATTTTAACCTAGTTTGGGAATCCCTTGAAATGTACCAAAGAGTGTACATCGTGCATGTGTATAATTTTTCTGGGGAGAGGAATTATAATCTTCATTGGATTTGCAAAGGGATCCTGATACAAATTCATACCTAAAATGATTAAGAACCACAGCATTCATGTATTCATAAATATTCAAATATTCAGCACACTCGAGAGTTGTGTTTTCTCTGTGTACTGTTACACATGCAGTAGGAATGTTATTAGCCACTTTACATGCAACATTTTAATTCTGACAGCAGCACCATAAGTAAAGATTATCCCTATTTAACCAATAAAGATTATGGAGAATTAAAGGTGGCCACAAATCCTTTGACACTTCTCCCATTGAGAGTAAGGGCTCTATGCCTCTTCCCCTTGAATTTGGATGGGACCTGTGACTACTGTGACCAATTGAATATGATGGAAGTGACACTGTCAATTTCCAGGCCCAGGCCTTGAGAAGCAGACAGCTTCCATTTCTTGCCCTTTGAAATAATAACTCTTATAAGCCAGCCATTATATTGTAAGGAAACCAAAGCAGTCCTGTGGAGATGCCCACACAGAGAGGAACTGAGAGCTCTTTCAATCAACAGACTACAACAACCTGCCAGCCACATGAGGGAGCTGTCACGGAAGTGGATACTCCAGACCAAGTCCAGCTGTCCCAGCTGATGCTATGTGAGTGGAGATGAGCCATCATCTCCAGTGAGCCTGTAGTAGGCAGAATAATGGTAAGATGTCCACATCTGAATCCCCAGAACCTATGAATATGTCACATTACATAGCAAAAGGAAATTAAAGTTGCGGATGGAATGATGTTGTGCCTTGGATTGTGTGTCCCCACAAAACTTGACCACCACTATGACAGTGTTAAGAGGATGGGAAATCTTATTATGGTGTCAGGTCAGCCACCGGCCGACCCAAACAGCCCTAGAAAAAAAACGCCTCGTTATCAGTCTCTCCCTTGGTGTTCCTTCTGGTGGGCAAGCGAATTGCCCGGATTCCTCTTTCCCTCTGGGCCCATTGGGAGGAGATGGGGGAAGAGAGCCATGAAGAGAGGTGAGCACAGCCGCCGGCCCCAACCAGCCCGTTAAAGGACACTCAGACGCGGCAGGGGTTCTGTCGAGCAGTTCCATTTATTATCACACAAGCACTTGCTTTTAAAGGCAAATGGGGAAGGGAGGTTTTTACATCCTCCAATCAGCTTAAAGGTTATGAGAGCATGCATCCTGTCTCAATGCCTAGCTATTGCAATCACGCAGTGTTCACGAGCGTGGAAGCGCGTATTTGGCCAATAAGGGCTAAGGCAAGGTTCCCGCAGACACTCCCACCCTACTTCCTCCCGGTGCCATCTTAGGCTGCCACGTTAATACACCCTTGTGGGCCCATAATGGCGCCGCTTGTAATGTCACTTAAGGTGGCGTTAGTTTTTAAGGCCTGACATTATGGTAATCGAAAGGTGGGGTCTTGAAGAGGTGATTAGACTGTAGGATCATGCTGTAGTGAATGGATTAAAAATGGTGGTCAGGGGCATGGTTCTGAGGGCTTTAAAAAAAAGAGCACATGAGAGGTTAGTTTCTCTGCTCCTCCATTTTCTGCCATGTGAGACCCCTGGGTCACTGTTACCACCACCAAGACCCTCACCAGATGTGTTCATTGGACTTTGGACTTCCCAGCCTCAGAAACTGTAAGCAAGAAATTTTGTTTTCTTATAAATTACCCAGTTCCAGGTATTTTGTTATGAACAACAGAAACAGACTAACATAGAAAACTGGTACCAGAGAATTGGGGTATTGCTTATAACAAATACTTGAAAATATGGAAATGGTTTTGGAACTGGGTGTTAGGAAAAGGTTGGAGGAGTTTGGAGGACTCAGAAGAAGACAAAGGAAAATTTGGGATGTCTTAGAGACTACTTACGTGGTGGCAAGCAGAATGCTGATAGGAATGTGGACAGCAGTCTTTTTTCAAGATGGCGGCGGCTGCGGCGGCTGGTGCGGAGGAGCTGAGGTGGAAAAGGCGGCCACTGGGACTCAGGCAGCCGGGAAACTTGTGGACCTTCCTCTCGCCATCTCTTAAGGGAGGACTGCTGCTGCTGACCAGTTGTGGGGGGTGACCGCCACTTTGCCCCCGGCAGGAGAGGCTGCCTCATTTACAGGCAACAGCTTTGAAGTGTGGAGCAGGAAAAGAACTATTTCTTAGCTGCAAAAGCGAGTCTTGAAACAGGGAACACGGCGCCAGGGCTGCTGTGGATGCAGCCAGGATCCCAGAGGCCGGAGCCGCGCTGAAGGCGGCCAGCTGCCCTATTCAGGATTCGAGGTTTCAGGCCGGCATTAAAGAAGATTCCTGGGAGCGCCCGAGCCACGCCGCGACTGAACAGCCTGAGGCGGCAGCGGCCGAGAACTGGGAAAGGCGGCAAACCAGAGACAGAGAGCGAGCACCCGACCTGGCACAGCACTGTGAGTGATCCCTGGCACAGCTCTGTTTGGGGGGTGGATGCCCACGCGGCTCCCGCCTGCACCACCAGGCCACTCACCGCCCGGTGCGGCCTCCATTTTCCCAGGTGCGGGCAGCTCCGCCCTGCTCAGCCATCACTGAGCCCTCCCACTTGCTGCCCTGGCGCCAGGCTTTCCGGAACCTGCGGACCGGACTTTGCTCCCACTCCCTCGGTTGTTCTCTGGCGGGGCTGGTGGCGGGGGGCGTCCCAGACCAGTGTCGGGAGGGCAAGGGAGTATGGGCGGGCCGACTGTCACTCCACCATACCCTGGACTCTGGCCCCAGGTAAACTCCCTGTTACTGGGAGGCAGATACCATCTCTGCGGCCACCAGTTTGGAAAAAAGCCTAACGAATTTCTGGTTGGGAATAGTGTGGTAGGAGAGTTCCCAGGTCCGCTTGAACCTGCCGGAGAGCAGGCTGCAGGCGGGCGCTAGACTCGGTTTATACTGGGGGGATACAAAGGTGAACAAGACCTGAGAAAGATCTACATAGTGCTACAAAGGCACCCAGAGAGACCGGTCGTCGGTGCCTACCAGAAACCTGGTAGACTTCCTGGGCGAGGCGGTGCCGAGCAGGGTCTTGAAGGCCCAGCTGATAGACGAGGGGTGCAGAAGACACGCCCCAGCCCAGCACAGTGCGCACAGAGTGGGGAGAGGTGCGGCCAGGGAGGCGGAGACTCGACAAAAACCACACACCTGGTGGGGTCGCTACTGCACGATCTAACAGCCTGGGCCAGAGCACATGGAACAGGGAGAAGTCCTGTACAGGAAGTGAAAGCTCAACAGAGATCACACACCCTGTGGTACGTGATCCACCAGCCCAGAAGAGTCCAAGCTGACCAGAAAGGTGGCTCCCCGGAGAAGCCCAAGACCCGAGGCAACCACACACACAAGGCACTAGAGGCCAACCGAGCAGTCACGGAGGGAGCCATACGAAATTGGCAACCACAGCAACATCCTAGTTAGTCATTAGTCTCAAACCGGTGGACTGTGAAACCCCCGGCCACAATGAATAAACACCAAAAAAAAGATACCAGAAATACAAAAAATCAAGAAAGTACACCACCAAAAGTTAATAAATCTCATACTCTAGATCCTATAGAACAAGAAGCCCTTGAAATGACTGACAAGGAATTT
Source organism: Cynocephalus volans (assembly GCF_027409185.1). Taxonomy (NCBI): domain Eukaryota; kingdom Metazoa; phylum Chordata; class Mammalia; order Dermoptera; family Cynocephalidae; genus Cynocephalus; species Cynocephalus volans. The sequence continues at coordinate 107,896,304 of NC_084461.1, forward strand.
CGAGTGATAATTCTAAGGAAACTGAATGAGATACAAGAAAACTCAGCTAGACATCATGATGAAATGAGGAAAAGTATACAGGATCTGAAAGAGGAAATGTACAAGGAAATCAATGTCCTGAAAAAAAATGTAGCAGAACTTGCTGAACTGAAGAAGTTATTCAACGAAATAAAAAACACAAAGGAGAGTTTAACCAGCAGGCTTGTCGAAGTTGAAGAGAGAACCTCTGAACTTGAAGATGGGCTGTTTGGAATAACACAAGCAGACAAAAAGAAAGAAAAAAGAATCAAGGACATGGAAGAAAATCTGAGAGAGATATCAGACAACCTCAAGCGCTCAAATATCCGAGTCATGGGTATTCCAGAAGGGGAGGAAAATGGAGATTCCATTGAAAACATATTCAACAAAATAGTGGCAGAAAACTTCCCAGGTATAGGAAAAATCACAGATCTTCAGATCCAGGAAGCTCAACGATCTCCAAACGTATTCAACCCAAAAAGGCCTTCTCCAAGACATGTCATAGTCAAATTGGCAAAACTCAGAGACAAAGAGAGAATCTTAAAAGCTGCAAGAGAGAAGCGTCAAATCACCTATAAGGGAGCCCCAATCAGGTTAACATCAGACTTTTCATCACAAACCCTAAAGGCTAGAAAGGAATGGGATGATATTTTCAAAATACTAAAAGACAAAGATTGCCAGCCAAGAATACTCTACCCTGCAAGGCTATCCTTCCGAAATGAGGGGCAAATAGTATATTTCTCAGACAAACAAAAACTGCGGGAGTTCACTACCACAAGACCACCCTTACAAGAAATCCTCAAGGGAGTACTGGGTTTGGTTCCTGAAAAATAACTACCACTGCCATAAAAACCCAAGAAAAATCTAAACCCGCTAGTACAATAAAAATGACATTCATGAAGAGAAAACAAGCTAACAAAAACACTATCTACAACCTAAGGAACCAACAAACAAAGAAAGCAAACAGTAAATCAGAAAGCAAGGAACAAAAGACACCTACAACAACCAAACAACCAATAAAATGCTAGGAATAAATCAACACCTTTCAATAACAACTCTTAATGTTAAAGGCTTAAATTCCCCAATTAAAAGACACAGACTGGCTGACTGGATCAAAAAGCAGGACCCAACTATATGCTGCCTACAAGAGACCCACCTCACCCATAAAGATTCACACAGACTAAGAGTGAAAGGATGGAAAAAGATTTACCATGCAAACAGAAAAGAAAAACGAGCTGGAGTAGCTATTCTTATATCTGACAAAATAGACTTTAAACTAAAAACCATAAAAAGAGACAATGAGGGACACTACTTAATGATAAAAGGACTGATCCATCAAGAACACATAACAATCATAAATATGTATGCACCCAATGTTGGAGCAGCCAGATTTATAAAACAAACTCTATTAGACCTAAAGACGGAAATAGACACTAATACCATAATAGCAGGGGACCTGAACACCCCACTGTCAATATTAGACAGATCATCTAGGCAAAGAATCAGTAGAGAAACACAAGATCTAAACAAGACTCTAGACCAATTGGAATTGGCAGATATCTACAGAACATTCCATCCAACAACCTCAGAATATTCATTCTTCTCATCAGCACATGGATCATTCTCCAGGATAGATCACATATTAGGTCACAAATCAAGTCTCAATAAATTCAAAAAAATTGCAATTATCCCATGTATCTTCTCAGACCACAATGGATTAAAACTAGAAATTAATAACAAACGAAACTCTGGAAACTATACAAACACATGCAAATTAAACAGCACTCTACTTAATGACATATGGGTCCAAGAAGAAATCAAGCAGGAAATCAAAAAATTTATTGAAACTAATGAAAACAATGATACATCATACCAAAACCTGTGGGATACTGCAAAAGCAGTATTGAGGGGAAAATTTATTGCATTAAATGCTCACTTCAGAAGAATAGAAAGATGGCAAGTGAACAACCTAACACTTCACCTTAAAGAACTAGAAAAACAAGAACAATCCAAACCTAAAGTTAGCAGACGGAAAGAAATCATTAAGATCAGAGCAGAACTGAATGAAATTGAAAACCAAAAAACAATTCAAAAGATCAACGAATCAAAAAGTTGGTTTTTTGAAAAGATAAATAAAATAGACAAACCATTAGCATGGCTAACAAAAAAAAGAAGAGAGAAGACTCAAATAACAAAAATTAGAAATGAAAAAAGCGATATTACAACTGATTCATCTGAAATACAAGGAATCATTCGAGACTACTATAAACAACTATACGCCAACAAATTTGAAAATCTGGAGGAAATGGATAAATTTCTGGACACACACAAGCTCCCAAAACTGAACCGTGAAGACGTAGAAAATTTGAACAGACCAATAACAATAAAGGAGATTGAAGCTGTTATCAGAAGGCTCCCAACAAAGAAAAGCCCAGGACCAGATGGATTCACAGCAGAATTTTACCAAACATTCAAAGAGGAATTGACACCGATTCTTTACAAACTATTCCAAAAGATTGAAACGGACGCAAATCTCCCAAACTCATTCTATGAAGCAAACATCATCCTGATACCAAAACCAGGTAAAGATATAACCAAAAAAGAAAACTACAGGCCAATATCCTTGATGAATATAGGTGCAAAAATCCTCACTAAATTACTAGCAAACAGAATACAGCAACACATACGTAAAATTATTCATCACGATCAAGTGGGATTCATCCCAGGGATGCAAGGTTGGTTCAACATACGCAAATCAATAAATGTGATACACCATATTAATAAACTCAAACACAAGGACCATATGATCATCTCTATAGATGCTGAAAAAGCATTTGCTAAAGTTCAGCGCTCATTCATGACAAAGACCCTCTATAAGTTAGGTATAGAGGGAAAGTATCTCAACATAATTAAAGCCATATATGACAAACCCACTGCCAATATCATCCTGAATGGGGAAAAGCTGAAAGCTTTTCCTTTAAGAACAGGAACTAGACAAGGATGCCCACTCTCACCACTCCTATTCAACATAGTGTTGGAAGTACTAGCCAGAGCAATCAGAGAAGAGAAGGAAATAAAGGGCATCCAGATTGGAAAAGATGAAGTCAAACTGTCCCTGTTTGCAGATGACATGATCCTATATATCGAACAGCCTAAAACCTCTACAAAAAAACTCTTGGAATTGATAAATGATTTCAGCACAGTAGCAGGATACAAAATCAACACACAAAAATCAGTAGCATTTCTTTTCTCCAATAGTGAACATGCAGAAAGAGAAATCAAGAAAGCCTGCCCATTTACAATAGCCACCAAAAAAATAAAATACTTAGGAATTGAGTTAACCAAGGAGGTGAAAAATCTCTATAATGAGAACTACAAACCACTGCTGAGAGAAATGAGAGAGGATACAAGAAGATGGAAAGATATCCCATGCTCTTGGATTGGAAGAATCAACATAGTGAAAATGTCCATACTACCCAAAGTGATATACAAATTCAATGCAATCCCCATCAAAATTCCAAAGACATTTTTCTCAGAAATGGAAAAAACTATTCAGACATTTATATGGAACAATAAAAGACCACGCATAGCCAAAGCAATGCTGAGCAAAAAAAATAAAGCTGGAGGCATAACACTACCTGACTTTTAGCTATACTACAAAGCTATAATAACCAAAACAGTATGGTACTGGCACAAAAACAGACACACTGACCAATGGAATAGAATAGAGAATCCAGAAATCAACCCACACACTTACTGTCAGCTGATCTTTGACAAAGGCACCAAGCCTATTCAGTGGCGAAGGGACTGCCTCTTCAGCAAATGGTGCTGGGACAACTGGATATCCATATGCAGGAGAATGAAACTAGATCCATACCTCTCGCCGTATACTAAAATCAACTCAAAATGGATTAAGGATTTAAATATACACCCTGAAACAATAAAACTTCTTAAAGAAAACATAGGAGAAACACTTCAGGAAATAGGACTGGGCACAGACTTCATGAATACGACCCCAAAAGCACGGGCAACCAAAGGAAAAATAAACAAATGGGATTATATCAAACTAAAAAGCTTCTGCACAGCAAAAGAAACAATTAACAGAGTTAAAAGACAACCAACAGAGTGGGAGAAAATATTTGCAAAATATGTATCTGACAAAGGATTAATATCCAGAATATATAAGGAACTCAAACAACTTTACAAGAAGAAAACAAGCAACCCAATTAAAAAATGGGCAAAATAGCTAAGTAGGCATTTCTCTAAGGAAGATATGCAAATGGCAAACAGACATATGAAAAAATGCTCAACATCACTCAGCATCCGGGAAATGCAAATCAAAACCACATTGAGATACCATCTCACCCCAGTTAGGATGGCTAAAATCCAAAAGACTCTGAAAGATAAATGCTGGCGAGGCTGCGGAGAAAAAGGAACTCTCATACATTGTTGGTGGGACTGCAAAATGGTGCAGCCTCTATGGAAAATGGTATGGAGGTTCCTCAAACAATTGCAGATAGATCTACCATACGACCCAGCTATCCCACTGTTGGGAATATACCCAGAGGAATGGAAATCATCAAGTCGAAGGTATACCTGTTTCCCAATGTTCATCGCAGCCCTCTTTACAATAGCCAAGAGTTGGAACCAGCCCAAATGCCCATCATCGGATGAGTGGATACGGAAAATGTGGTACATCTACACAATGGAATACTACTCAGCTATAAAAACAAATGAAATACTGCCATTTGCAACAACATGGATGGACCTTGAGAGAATTATATTAAGTGAAACAAGTCAGGCACAGAAAGAGAAATACCACATGTTCTCACTTATTGGTGGGAGCTAAAAATTAATATATAAATTCACACACACATACACACACACACAGACACACACACACACACACAAACCGGGGGGGGGGGGAGAAGATATAACAACCACAATTATTTGAAGTTGATACGACAAGCAAACAGAAAGGTCATTGTTGGGGGGGGGAGGGAGAAGGGAGGGAGGTTTTGGTGATGGGGAGCAATAATCAGCCACAATGTATATCGACAAAATAAAATTTAAAAAAAAAAAAAAAAAAAAAAAGGAATGTGGACAGCAAAGGCCTGTCCCGCGCTACCGTCTCGCCAGCAAGAACGACGCGGCACACAAAGGATCCTTCTGCAGATCAGCTTTAATGCATCTTGAGAGGGAGAGCATAAGCTTGCCAAAAATGGAGACCCCGAGCGAGGGAACCCGCGCCCTTTATATAGAGACTGCTCCTCGCCTAGGACGTGCTCCTACCTTATTGGTGGCTGCCTAATCGGCCCAGGCGTGTTACCGAGCAGCCCTGCCCTCCACCGGAAATCAGCGCCATCTTGTAATGGCGATTTCGGGCAGCTCCTCACATCTCCCCCTTTTTTATCATTTAAAGCGGTTGGTACAAGCTCGGCGGTCGCGGACAAATTAGCCAGCGTTCCTGTCCTAGGTCGTCCCTCCACAGACTTTGACCTTACCCGTCATAGGTTGACCCTATCGCCACCGGGCACCATGTCTTAGGTTGGTTCAAGTCTGGGGGAAGTTGCCCGTCTCTGGACATACTGGAGCCTGTTGTTACACATAGACCTGTTTGAGCAAGGGTGAACTCCTCTGAACAAGCTTCAGGGAGGCCAGCCAACAGGAAGGGGGAAGGGGAGTCAGAGCAGGCTAATCCTTAAGCATGGACAGCCAAACGTCAGGGTTGGCCCCCTGTTCCAGGGCTAGAAATGCCTGGGCGATGACTACCCTGTCTCTCTGGGTCTGGGCTTTTAATCTGCAGACCAACCATAGTAGGAGCACAGTTCCCCCACATAAGAACATGCCAACCCCAATCACTCCTGCCCACTCCTTGAAGTGGGACACGGCCGTTTTAATCCATGAGGACAGTCCGGCTGCGAAGGAGACATCCACTCTTGTTGAATTCACGGACACAATGGCCATGCGCAGCTGGTTTATCAGGTTGTCAAATTCTCTCGTCCAACCTGTTGAAAGATGCTGGGATAATTGTTTAGACAAATTTGCAGCTTTGGTATACTTTTTATATTGGATACTGGTGACACATAACCCTGAATATTTCCATTGACACCCCAATTGAGCAATTTGCCATAAAACGTCTATTTGTTCCTGCACAAGATCCACCCGCTGGTTAACCACCATTAATCCTCCCTTCAGCTGAGCGTTTAGCGCAGTCTGTGTTTCTAGGGCCTGTGTGTCTTCCGACAGGCTCTCCTCCCTTTCTCCTCGACTCTGGTTGGCCTTGTCCCCATACTTGTGGGGGCCCTGGGAACGGGGGCCCATCTTCACGTTTTTTTGAACCACTTGGTGTTGTTCTGTGAGCGGCGGAAGGAGTCGCCCTTTGATATCTCTAACGGAACGGCAGAGAGCAGCCTTATGATATCCCTTGGAACAGCGGGAACAGAGGGAGTCTGTACTCTGGGGGCCCTTATCCCTGTCCGGGGCTTGGCAGTCCTTTTTTAAATGTCCCGGTTGACCGCATTTAAAACAAACTCTCTGGTTCCGCCCCTGTCTTGGCTGTCCCTGTCTAGGCAGTCTCTGCGACTGGAGGATGGCAGCTGCCAGCCCTGCATTGGTCAGGGGTCCCCCGAGTTCTCGACAAACTCTGAGCCAATCCTGTACACCTTTACCTTTTCTGGGCGCTATGGCCGCGCGGCATTCCTGGGTCGCCTGCTCAAAAATCAGTTGTTCAACAAGAGGCGCAGCCTGATCAGGGTCCCCAAAGATGCGCCCCGCTGCTTCTGTCATTCGAGCCACAAAATCTGAGAATGGTTCCTGAGGTCCCTGAATGATCTTAGTAAGTTGTCCAGAAGCTTCCCCTTTTTTGGGGAGTGCCTTCCAAGCCTTAATGGCAGTGCTAGAAACTTGAACATAAGCACCCCATGGGAAAGCCGTCTGATCAGCGGCAAATGGGCCCTGGCCTGTTAACATATCAAAGGTCCAATCTCGCTGCTCGGGGGTCAGTGCAGCAGCGTTTGCCCTGGCTTGAGCTTGTGCAGCCTCATGCCATAGCGCCTTCCATTCCATGTATTGACCCATGGTAGGGAGCGCTGCCTTAGCCAACATTTGCCAGTCAGCGGGTGTCATAGCCACACCAGCAAACCTTTCTAGCATTACTAGAGTAAAATTGGCATTTACACCATATTTTCTAACCGCCTCTGCTAGATCCTTAATTTGGGTGTACTCGACGGGGGCATGAACTCTCCCTCCGCCCTCAACCTCAAAAACTGGGAAGGCAGCTTGAACCTTTTTCCTCACTTTATCAGAGAGGAATGAGAAGGGATTAGAAGACTGCACATAAGGAGGAGGCGCCGAAGGCGCAGGCCGTGCGGGGGCCACTGGGGGCGGCCGGCATTTCCACTCCCCGAGTGGTCTCCGCCGCCTGTCGGGATGATATCTCTCCTCCTCGTACCTGGCAGCTTCCTCCTCCAAATCGGATTCCTCACTAGGGCTGAGGGGATCGGAGTCGGACTCATCCAGATTTAAATCTTCTAATTCTTGTTTTAAGGCCCCCAGCTCTTGCATAGGGTAGAGGCCTCCTTCTTTCCCTTCCAACTTTTGTCTGGGTTTTGAAATCCCTCCTTTACCGGCAGATGTGCCGGGAGTGTCACTTTGTTGTTTTAGAATCTCTCCCTCGTCCGTAGACTTACCGGGAGGGCCCTTTTTCTTATGGGAGACGTCTCTCCTCCTGCGGGTACCCATCCTCTCACTCCGTTCAGTTTCTGACATGCTGTCTTGGACCTCCTCTAATGTATTTTGCCCTACTATCACTACCGGTTTACAGCCCTCATCTTCTAAGCAATTTTTAATAAACTTCCAAATGGTCTTGGTGCCCTGACGGAGGTCTCCCTCCGCGTACTTGCGGTCAAGGTCTCTGCCTAGTTTGTTCCAAGAGCTCAAAGTCAAGGAGCCGGAACAAGCAAACCACGGCGCTACACGATCTACCTCTTTTACAAAATTTTTGAGCACACGGCCCCCTACCTTTATATCACGTTGTCTCAGCACGGCCTCTAACGCGGTAACCATGGACTGAGTGGAACCCATAACGCGCCCCACTCCGTGGGAGGCGCTGTGAGACGCGCCGTTCCCTTACGTACTAGAGGCTCACACAGGTCTCTGGTGCAGCTGCTTATCTACGTCAGTCTGACCACACCAACGGGCGATTTCAAAACCTTTTAAACCAACCGGATTAACCCCAGACCAAGAACAGGCATACCTCTCCGAACTTACCCTCCTGCAGTTCTGAATCCTCCCTGTCTCCAGGGGGTCTCCGAAGGTGCTGACGATGACACAAGTTCCCGGGTTTCGGCACCAAATGTCCCGCGCTACCGTCTCTCCAGCAAGAACGACGCGGCACACAAAGGATCCTTCTGCAGATCAGCTTTAATGCATCTTGAGAGGGAGAGCATAAGCTTGCCAAAAATGGAGACCCCGAGCGAGGGAACCCGCGCCCTTTATATAGAGACTGCTCCTCGCCTAGGACGTGCTCCTACCTTATTGGTGGCTGCCTAATCGGCCCAGGCGTGTTACCGAGCAGCCCTGCCCTCCACCGGAAATCAGCGCCATCTTGTAATGGCGATTTCGGGCAGCTCCTCACAAAGGCCATTCTGAGAAGATCTCAGATGTAAATGAGAAGAGACTTGGGAACTGGGAAACTGGGGCAAAGATCACCCTTGCTATGAACTAGCAAGGAAATTGGATGCATTCTGTTTATTCCCAAACATTTTATGGAATGTGGAACTTAAAGATGCTGACCCAGATTACTGGGGGAAGAAATTTCTGAGCAGCAAAGCATTAAGGAAGCTGCATGGCTACTTGTAACAGCCTACACTGAGTTACAGTGGCAAAATCATGACATAAAGCCAGAATTTAAAAGGGTAGCAGAGTGTAAAGTTTTGGAAAATTTACAGCCTGGCCATGTGGAAGCAGAGAGCATTTTCAGGAGAACAATTCAATGGTGTATGACCATTAGCTAAGGAGATTAGTGCAGAAGAAAGGGATTATCAAGAGAAAGGGGAAAAGGTCCTGAGGCATTGCAGAAGCCTCTGGGACCAGCCCTTCCATCACAGGCCCAGCGGCCTGGGGAGACAGAATGGTCTTGGGGAACAAGCCTGAGGCACCCTCCATGGCTCGCTGCCCAGGGCCGTCTCGGGGTCCTGCTCCCCACACCAGCATCCCAGCTGCTTTGGCTGCTCCAGCTGTGGCTAAATTGGTCCCAGGTGTGGTTGGACCCACAGCTTTGGAAAATACAAGTTGGAAGGCTTGGTGGCATCCGTGTGGTGTTAAGTTTGCAGGCTCACATAAAGTCATAGCCAAGGAAGCTGGGGAGCCTCCACCTCAATTTAAAGGATGTATGGAAAGGCCTGGGGACCCAGGAAGAGATCCATGACAGGTGGAGTCACCACATAGAGTCTTCTCTAGAGCAATGCCAAGTGGAAACGTGGAGTTGGAGTTGCAGCAGAAAAACCCCATCAGCGCCATACCTCGTGGAGCTGTAGGAGCAGGACTGCCATGGAGACCCTAGAACTGTAGAGCTACCAACATGCAATGCCAGCCTGGGAGAGCTAAAGCATCATTGAAGCCAGGAAATTCATAGAAGCAGAACTGCCTGAGAACTTGGGGACCCAGCCCCCTCATCAGCGTGCAGAAGACATCAAATTGGAGTCAAGGTACATGCTTCACCAGCTGTGAGATTTACTATCTGCCCTGCTGGTTTTCAGACCTGTTACACCTTTCTTTTGGCCTATTTCTCCCTTTTGGAAAGGGAACATGTACCCTATGCTTCTCCCACCATTGTATCTTGGAAGTAGATAACTTATATTGATTTCACAGATGGGACATTAGACTTTAGACCTTTGAGTTCAAACAAGGTAAGACTTTGGCGATGAAATGAATGTATTTGTATGTGAAAAGAACATGAGTTTTGTGGGGCTAGGGATGGAATGTCTTGGATTGAGTGTCCCCCCAAAACTTGACCCCCACTGTGACATTGTTCAGAGGGTAGGAAATCCTATTATGGTAACTGAAAGGTGGGGCCTTTAAGAGGTGCTTAAACTGTAGGACCATACCCTAGTGAATGGATTAAAAATGGTGGTCAGGTGCGTGGATCTGAGGGCTAAAAGGAGAGCACAAGAGAGGTTAGTCTCTCTCTGCTCTGTCATTTTCTGCCATGTGAGACCTCTGGTTCACTGTTCCCACCACCAAGGCCTTTACCAGCTGTGTTCTCTGGACCTAGGATTTCCCAGCCTCTGCAACTGTATGCAGTAAATTTAGTTTTCTTTATAAATCACCTAGTTCCGGATATTTTCTTATAAGAAACAGACAGGAACTAATACCGGTTGCTAATCAGCTGGCCTGAAACTAGGACGATTATCCTGGGTTGTCTAAGTGAGCCCAGTGTAATAAAAATTTCCTTAAAAGTAGGAAGGAGCCGGCAGAGGTCAGAGTGATTCAATGTGAGAATGATTTGACCAATTGTTGCCTTAAGACGGAGGAAGGGGCCATGAGCCAAGGAATGCAGAAGACGCCTAGAAGCTGGAAAAGTCAAGGAAACAGATTGTCCCTGGAGCTTCCAGAAAGGTACACAGCCTTACTGACACCTTGATTTTAGACCAGTGAGAACTATGTTGGATTTCTAACCTACAGAACTGTAAGATAAGTTTGTGTTGTTTTAAGCCAAGAAATTTGTGGTAATTTGTTATAGCAGCAATAGAAATTTAATACAGAGCTCTTCTGCAGACTTCTGAGCAAAATAAATTATTGTTGTTTTAAACTACTATGTTTTGAGCTGTTTTTCTTCAGTCATAGATAAATGGAACGGAAAAATTAAGGCACAAGGTAATTAAATAATCTTTCCAAGTGACCCCAAAAGTTCAAAATTACCTGGCCCTGGTATTATGTTTTTCACTGTGAGAACTCCAATGCCTCCAGGGCCAGAATGTCACCAGCCACTTTCTCCTCCAGACTCCTGAACATCATTTCTCTCCTTGCCTCTCTCTAAGTCTGCTCTCCCAGGGGTCCCAAGTGCTCTCCTTGTATCAAACCCAGTGTGGCCTTTTCTCTCTCCTCATTTTCAGTAGTGGTGACGTTTTGTTTTTGTTTTTATTTTTGTTTTTTGGCAGCTGGCTGGTATGGGGCAGTGGTTGTTTACCACCACTTCTCTTTCTTTCTCTAAGAGATTCTTACACACACCATCACTTCAAGTTCAACACATTTAAATCAAAACATGTCATTCTTAACAATGATGACTACTTAAAAAGTTAACATACGTAAGAGAAAAATTAATGACTTTTTAGCAGGCTATCCAACATTTTTATAAATGCCTATGTCCCTTGTTTTAACCTGTTTGAAGATGCTTTATAGATTTAATTTTCTATGTTTAAGTATCTTTTTTCAGTGGAGTTATAAATGCCCTTTTAAATTGGTGGTAGAGAAAATAGTTATTCTGTAGATAATTCTATTCAGCAATTAAGTTTTACAATAAAGCTATTTTAATCAGCTGAAATAACACTCTTCAGTGATCATTATACTACCAGATAAGAGTTAAATTTTCAAACAGGGATGAAACCACTTCAGTTCTTCAAAAGAAACTTTCATAGTTAAGTCTTCCCAAAAAAGTCCAAAGTACAGTGACACTGATTGAAAATGTTTCCTTTGTTTCTCCTCATTTGTTAAAAACCATCTCTTGATGTTTTTAAAGACTATGAGTTAAGACTCAAAGAAAGTCAATTTCTCCTAAGTGAAAGTATTGAGAGCAGTTTCAGATCTCAGAGAAACTCACTCTGGCCTACCAATCCAAAAAGAGAGCAGGTGGAATCAAGTCCAACTTTAGAATACAATTAACCAAGTAGCCTTTTCTCTCAAATCCCTGTGATACTTTCAAAAGTTTGGCTGTGAGTCAGAAGACATAGTAGGTGAAACAGTGTGTCACATGGTGCTATTTGTTAAAAAGGTAAACATGATTTTTGAACATTTATAGATATTGCTCAAATATGGAGCAAATACGAACATAATCCTATATAAACTGAATCTCAGCTGAACTTCTGTGTTCAGATTGCGATTTTACTAATTAAAGAGAATTGATAGTGTCCATCAAAAACCAAATGAAAAGAGGATTTAAAACTAGGCTTCATTAGGAAAGTCAAAGAGAAAAAATAGCATTTCATGAATACTTGGGGAAACCTATCTATATACAAAGATATATAAATCACTGAGTGACAGATTAATTGGTCTGTTTCCCTAGAGGCTGCACTTCAAAAGTAGTTTCAAGAGCAAGTTAATAAGGACACACTCACATCACAGAAAACTTTTATTGGGCTTCAAAAAGAACTGAAAACTGTGACGATTTTAAATAATTCTATCAGTTAGGACTCTATCCTTCAAATAATGGAAAATCCAACTCAAATTTGTCTAATTAATAAAATGAATGTGTTGGTTATCTGAAGGTGTTGGGAAAATATAGGAAAATGGTCAGGGCCCCTCAGATGTTCAGAATCTTGCCAAGCATTTGAAGTAAATAGGCACATGCGCCCAGGTGTTCCTTGGTTACCGTCTAGTATAACTGTGCATGTGCACCCAGGTATCCTGGGTTAAGGACTTAAGTATAAAGGATAAGTGGCTCTGATCCATGGTGACTCCCACCCCCCATGATGCCCCAGGCTGGGGGGACATGGTGAGGTCACTGCTGCTGCTAGTGCCCCTGGGACCCTCTGCAAGGCCACCACCACCACTGTACCTGTAAGCTGCTACCACTGAGGAAGCTGAGGACTGAGCTTGTGTCGTCTACCAACAGCTCCCAGAATCTTTCCCAATTACCTAGCATGAACCTGCACGTGAGGGGTCTGGGGACCCAGCCTGGCGTGTGAGGGGTCTGGTGACCCAGTCTGTACCATGGTTTTGAAGGGTCTGAACCTTAGCTCTGACAATATAAATGGAAACTTAGTATAACTAAAATAATGAAACATTTTGACTTTGGTTACAATTTGCCCTAGTCCTAGCTCTTCAGAAGGCTCAAGGACTAAGCTTCAGACATAACTTGATCCAGGGGTTTATGCAATGTTACACGAGCTCAGTTAATCTCCAAACCTTGACTTTGTTGTCCTCTGTGTTTTGGTTCATCCTGAAGCCACCTCATATGCTCATACCAAGATGGCTGTAACAGTGTTAAGCCTCACGTCCTTACATCTGTGGATTTATGAGTGCTCTTCTTTCTCAGAAACCCAGCCAAAGCCAGTGTCTCCTCATGTCTCCTTGTCTTTGAGTGGGTTGGATGCCCATCAATGACCCTATTACTTCGCCAGAGAAATGGGATATGCTCATTGGTTTTTCCAGTTTTCTCCTAACAGAGGAAACAGTCACTCCAATACAAATATGGCAGAGCATAGGGAAGTGGTTTCCCAAAGGAAATGTAAGAAACTAAAAAGAATGTGAATGTATGTTGAGCAGCAATGTGTCTACTATAATATACTGTTACAAGATGTTAGTAAAAGACATTTTGAGTATTGTTTGTATATTCTTAAATGGAAAGTAGAGCCATTTTGGTTCACAAGCACTTATGGTCTGATATACAAGTATAAAAAGTAGCAAGCCCAGCCCCTTTGATGCCTAATGAGATAATGATTTTGTTCTAAATATTGATTTTGTTTTGGGGGTTTTTTTTGTCTTTTTGTGACAGGTAAGAGGATCGCAACCCTCCGCGTGGTGTCGCCCGCACCGCGCTCAGCCAGTGAGCACACCAGCCATTCCTATATAGGATCGGAACCCGCGGCGGGAGCGCCACTCGCTGCACTCTCCCGAGTGCGCCACAGGGCCGGCCCTTGATTTTGTTTTAAATATTGTGTATTCTTTCCAAACTTGTCTCCCCCAACATCTATCCACACAAACTTTGCTCCAGTCTCATCTCTTGGCTGTTCTGAATTGCTTACCTTTGTAATCTTCCCAATTCCTGTTGCTTAGAATGCTCCTTCCCTTCTTCATTCTCTGATACCTAAATTCTCTTTTTCCAAAGCCCAATTCATAGCTACTTCCTCTATGAAGCAATTGATCAATAATGATTCTTCCTTCCAAATTTTATCGTAATTTTTAGGATGAAATTTGCAATCTTACCACCAATTCCCACTCTGTAGACCATAGAAAATATCACTTTGATGGTGGCAGTCATGCCTGCTGACCTTGAATGTGGCTCTACACAGTACTTCTGAAGTCCCTGTCAATCAAAGTTTGCACATACAATGAAACTTTGTAGCCACTTTGGATGAACACTGGGCATTATATTGTCACTCTTCTACATTTATAACCCTACTAACTTGTATCTTATGATCATAAAGTTTTGCCCCTAAAAAAAGGGGAATGGAATTTAATTGAATGGAGGAAAAAACCTAAAGGAAAGTTAATGACAGTGGTAACTGGTACAAAGCTAATCATGAGTTAACACGCTCTTCTACAATGAGCATTTAAAACATGAGAACTCACAATTTACTTTCCCCAAACAGCCTGTTTTCACAAAATGTGAAATATAATCTTTTTTTTTTTTTTTTTTAAAGATGGCCGGTAAGGGGATCTTAACCCTTGACTTGCTGTTGTCAGCACCACGCTCACCCAGTGAGCTAACCGGCCATCCCTATATGGGATCCGAACCCGTGGCCTTAGTGTTATCAGCACCGCACTCACCCGAGTGAGCCACGGCCCGGCCCCTGAAATAAAATCTTAAGGTACATAAAAGCTGTCCCTGAGGAAATGGTTGGACACCATTTAAAATAAAATACTAGCACTTTACTATTCTCAATGCTAAGTAATAAACTATTTTAACAGATTCACTTTTTAGGAAATACAATCTGTAGTAGGTGATGCATTTGAGGAGAGCAAAAAATCTATCCTCATAACTAGATCTGGTTGGGGAATAATTTCTAGAATTGTGGACAGTTACTGTGTATATTTTTAGCTATGATTTTAGATGACCTTATAGTATTGGGAATTGCACCATTTTATAGCCTAGAAGTGATTACATAAAATCATGTTAAAGTGATTATAATAAGAACTACATCGGCAGTAATGTTTGCTGCTCTACAAAACACTTAGCCCTCGAGACTCTTTAAAGCTGACTGGAACAGAAAATGCTAGTAGTCATATTAGGCCTGTTCCTCCAGTAAAAGTCAGCACTCACTGGCAACATTTTCTCTAAATCTCACATCCCATTCACCACTGGACATCAAAGCAGTCAATTATATACTTGAAAAACAGGACAGACTTGTTGTATAGCAACATATAAATGCCTCTTCATCCCACCCCATGTCATTTTAATTTAAAATGTTCTGATTTGAAGACATTGCTTTTTAATTCATTTAGGCCAGTCAATGAAGGAGATGTAAAAAGAACATAAAAATTACATTTTTTAAAATTGTCTCTTAATTCAGCCTACAGAAAACTTCCAAGTTTTTATGTATTGTTCAATACCAAATAATTAGTTCATTGTAATTTTTCCATGTTTGTCATTTAAAGACTTCTAAATAAGGCATTATCAAGCTTTTCCTACACAAATGGTATTTCAGAGCATCTATGTAGTTGATGAGGGAATGTTGTTCTTTATAGAAGAATTACAGCTAATAAATGCAAAAATACCCAACCCCCAATGAAATAATAAATTTAGTCCGTGAACATCAACAGCTGCTAATACCACTAGATGAAATGTTCATGGAGAATTTCACAATGGATGGATCAGGTTGATAAGACCTGAACACACTCATCAATCTCAGCATTATTACAAGTATGTCAGGCAAACTGTAGGTGATACACTGGTAAATTCTTTTATCTATTGCTGTATAACAAATTACTCCAAAAATGAGTGGCTTAGAACAACAGTAAACATCACCTCACACACTTTCTCTGAATTAGGAATTCAGGAGTGGTTTAGCTGGTGGTTCCAGCTCACGGAATCTCATGAGGCTGAAGTCAAGGTGTTAACTAAGGTTACAGTCATCTGAGGGCTAGACTGGAGCTAGAAGATCCACTTCCAAGATGGCTCACTCGCATGGTTGTCGGTTGGAGGCCTCAGTTCCTTACCACATAACCTTCCCCATGGGGCTCCTTGAGTCTACGGCTGCCCTGACTCCTGGCTTCCCCAAAATAAAGTAATCCAGAAGGGAGTGAGGAAGAAGCCACAATGTCTTTTATGACTTCACCTTATAAGTCCCATATCATCTTTTCTGCCATGTCATGTTGGTTCACAAGTCAATCCTATTCATTGTGGGAAGGGACTACACAAGGACATGAATATGAGAAACTGGGGATTATTGAGGCCATCTTGGAAGCTGGCTACCACAAATGAGCAGCAATCCTATGAAGTGTTCTTGCCCCCTCCCCCATGAAACCATCCCAGAATATAATCAAACCTCTAGGTCTAACTACAAATTCATAGAGAATAGGGGAGGGGTGAAGAATGGGTACAGGAACAAATTTAACACCACCACAGGAAAACAATCAGTCACTTCCACATTGTGAGACAATCTAAAGAGCAAAACCTGATTTCTTCAGCCAGTAAATAGTAGGGGGGGATAGTTTGGGAACAGTTACAGATTAAAAGAGATTTAAGACACGTAACAACCAAATGATAATTATTCAAACAAACCCCTTGTAAAAAGATTTTTTTTACAGTTGTAAAAATTTTAAGGACTCAGTATTAGATTATATTAAGGAAACGTTTGGCATGTTCAGCAGGATAATGGCATTGTGGATGTGTGTGTATAATGTCCTTATTTCTTATAGTTACATGCTAAAGTATTTACATTTGAAATGCTATGGTGTCTAGGATTTGTTTTAAAATAATCCAACAAAAATAACAAATAGTTGGGGGGATTGACGAAGCAAGATTGGAGAAAAGTTGAAAATTGCTGATGCTGGCTGATGGAATTATAGAAATTCATTTTATTACTCTTCCTACTTCTGAATATATGTGAAAAATAGCCATGGCTTTAAGCCACTAAAAGTTGGAATTAGTCACAGCAGCTAGAATTATCTAGAGGTACCCAAAAAGGCACTGTGGGATTTTTAGCTGAGCTGGGGGATGAGGGGGGTCTGCAGTTGTGGTTCTACACTTCCATGAGTTCAGAGGAGTCTATGGCAGGAGAGAAGATGGACTGGGATGCCAGGGAGGGGTGGGGGAGACAGGGATGTCTATTTGGAGCCAGTTGCAAAAACCTGCATGTAACGGTGATAATAGTCACCTCTAGGGAAGTGGCAGTAAACTAGAAAGGTAAGAAAAATCCTAAACTGGTGGGTGGCCACATCCCTGGTAATCTGCAGTTGCTTCCTGTCAAATCACCACTATTTCCTGTGTAACGTCCCTCCCTGGGGTAACACTTTAGTTTTGCCTTTAAGTATATCTCTTATCATCTCAATTCGAATTTCCCTAACCTATATAAATGTTTTTGTTCTGTTTAGAGTTTAAGATTTTTTTTTTTTTTTTTTTTTGGCAGCTGGCCAGTAGAGGGGTTGAATCCTGGACCTTGGTGTTATCAACACCATGCTCTAACCAACTGAGCTAACCGGCCAGCCCCTAGATTTGTTTTTAAAGGCACTGTAGAGGGCAGGGCAAGACAGAAAGATAATAGATGCTTAACTCCATAGTCAGCCAGATTATGTGTGTCCAGAAGGACCAGTGTCATTATCTGTGTTCTCTCTGAGCTAAAGGGTGGAGGTGTCCAATAAAACAAACATTGCTGTTGTTATCTAATCTCTTCCCACTCAAGTGTGGTGGGAAGACACAAATATAATGGGATTATAAAGACACCAATCCAATGGGATTAGGGCTCTGCCCTCATGACTTTATTCAACCTTAATTATTTCCTATATGTTCTATATCCAAATACAGTCACATTGGGGGTTAGGACTTCAACATATGAATTTTGAGGAGACACAATACAGTCATAGTATCTTCAATACATAGCATTGCAGTACTCACATTGTAACAAAACTTTTCTGTGTTAGACCTATCTATATCTATTATAGCGATGCTATAATTTCCTTGGCTCTATAATGTCTTGATGTTCTACTCATTCCAATTTTTCTGTTCTCCATCCTTCTTAATATAGAGTTTCACAGAGGCTGGCCAGTTAGCTCAGTTGGTTAGAGCACAGCCTTATAACACCATGGTCAAAGGTTTAGTTCCCCGGACCAGCCAGCCACCAAAAAATCTACAAATATACACAAATAGTCTCATTTGGATCTCTCCTCTAATAATTATCTTTTTTTTTTCCTAGGTTCCTCAGAGTTCTAGTAACACAATTCAGCTGCTTTAATGCTTCTTAAAATTTTAAACCTTTGATTGAGTAAATAAGTTGTCAGAAGTGCAACTGATACTTATAATCATTTTCTTACATTGCATCAAGATAAAAATAGATTAAATATACAATTACAGAAATTCTTAACTTACCTTCAGAAAGATTACACAATCTAATATGCCCCCTTTACTTTCTGAATTCACCTCTGATTATTCTTCTGTTCTCTTACTCTGATGCAAAAACACATAATTCCTTTAAAAAGCCAATACCTATTTCCCATCTTTGACTAGCAACATTTATAAAGAAAATGGACAGGTTTTCACCTAATCCCTGTGTTCTTTGGCTGCTGTGATCATATGAAACCCATACCTGGTTGAACTCTTAAATATTTCCAAGAACTTTATAGAGATAGACAAAGCATTTAATTCAGAAAAGCCCTTAACAAAAGGTGATTATTACTCAATAAACATCTATTTGATGCATTCTGCTTGTCAAGAATAGAAAAATGAGAAAAACACAGATTCTTCTCTCTGGGAACTGATTGGCTAGTGGGAAAGACATACATAGGAATAAAAATTGAATAAAATGTCACCACTGATTCCCTAATGAAAGCATCTATAAGGTACAAATGATTGGCGGTGTTTCAAGTACGTTTTGACTGTGGTTATAAATCCATATCAATGGCAGGAAAACTCCTCAGGAGAACTGTCTAAGTTTGCTATCTTCAATTCCTCTTCTCCCATTTTCTCTTGAATACATGCCAGGTCGGCTTTGAAGACAACTCCACTGAAACAGCTTCTGTCAGGGACACCAGCTCTCTAAATAATCTCAGTGTGCCCCTTCTCCAATCTGGATTTTTCCTCATCTGAACTCCATACGACTCATTTGAATGTAAATAGATGTTTCAAAATGATATCTAAAACTGAATCCTCAATTTTCTCCCACAAGCCCTCTCTGTATTAGACCATTTCTGTTGCTTATAACAAAATACCTCGAACTGGGTAATGGATAAGAAAATGAAATTTATTGCTTACAGTTTCAGAGAATAGGAAGTCCAAAGTCCAGGGAACACATCTGTTGAAGGCTTTCTTTGGTGGTGACTTCAGTGATGGCAGGGAATCACATTGCAAAAATGGCTGAGCAGAGAGAGCAAGAGACTAAGCTCCTCATTCTCTCTCCTTTTTAAGCCCTGCAAACCATGCCAATGACCACCCCTTTTAATCCATTCACTACAGCATTGTCCAACAATCTAATCAACTTCTTCAAGGCCCTGTCTTTCAATTACCATAATAGGATTTCCCACCCTTGACAATTACAGTGGGGATTTTAGCTTCAATGAGTTTGGGGAGGGGGGCATCTAATCTACAGCACTCTCCTTCATGACTATTCCCCCATCTTACCATTCACCTAGCTGCTCAGACCAAAAAATCATAGAATCAGCCTTAATTTGTCTCTTTACCTTACATTATTCAAAAAATTAATCAGGGCTGGCCGGTTGGTTCAGTTGGTTAGAGTATGCGGTGAAGGGTTCAGATTCCCATACTAGCCAGCCACCAAGAAAAAAAAAAAAATAGCAAATTCTACTGACTCCACCTTCAAATAATATCCAAAACCCAACACTTCTCATCACCAACAATGCTCCCACCACTGCCTCTGTGAAAGCAATCATAGTTTCACTGTAATGACTGCAATAAGCCCTGAGTCTGAAAAACCAGGAAATAGCCTAGAAGGCAAGAATTGTTTATTGAGTCATGTGTGACATGGCCAGGAGCAGGATTAAAGGGTAAAATCCTGAAATACCTCTGAAGTATTTTTTGATCATTTGATAAGCTGACCAGAGATGCAAATTCAGTCCTCTACATGAGAGGCATAGGAATGGTACCTTGAACTCTCAGAGTAATAAAACACTCAATTCCTGTGGCAACATGCCTATGGTAAGATGCTATGAGGTATGACTGTCTGGGCTGGGCCTCACAGTACAGCACTGGACTCCAGAAAACAGCTCCCTCGAATACTGAGGGCTTTAACCAGGGTTTCACAGGTTTATCTTACTACTTGTTACATTACTCTTTTAGACTTATAATTTTATATGTACGATTTATGTGTTCTGTTTAAATGTTGCTCAGTGACAGGTTTAAAGGAAGATCAATAAAGGAGGGAGAAAGATGCCTGAGAACTTTGGAACTTAATATTTTAAATGTCAAGCTAAGGAAATCTGACAGGGCAACTAGGAACAAGGCATATATCCTAAAGACTAGTTCACATTCTATATGCCTTTTATTAAATGGATACCTTCTTTAACTAGCTACATTGCTTTCACTCAACAACCTAATAACCTGGAAAGTAGTAAAACTACCTTATTGATTAGCCATCAAAAGTATTATATTTTACCTTTCTCATAAAATATGTGCTAAAAAATGTATTAGGACATTAACATACACATTTACCTCTCTAGTGGGATAAGCTATGAATCCAGAACAACATGCTTCCTTTTGTCTTTTCAAAAGTAGCATTCTAATATAGAACTGCAGGAAATACATATATATGTCTAGATATGTATATGTATTTATACACACACACACACACAGGGTACTTCAAAAACTTCATGGTAGGATTCTTTTCATTTTTTTTTTTTCGGTGGCTGTCTAGTACAGAGATTCAAACCCCTGACCTTGGTGTTACCGCACCACATTCTAACCACCTGAGCTAACTGGCCAGCCCAATCATTTTTTAACTCCATTCTTCCATGAACTTTATGAAGTATCCTCGTGTGAGTGTGTATAGCAGTTTTCTTAAATAAGGCTTTGTCTTTGAGCCTCTCATATATGTCCTTAGTTCTCTTTCTAGGGTTTTAAAATAGCATAATTTCTTTATGATCCTTAAAAGATCTTAAAGAAAAAAAAAAGAAACCACGTAAACAAATATTAAACAAGTTCATACTTTTATTCCTGGAAACATGATAAAAATAAAAATTACTGTGAAACAAACATTTTTCTCCCAGAAGGAAAGGCCCTGTTTGTCTTAGCTTTGGGTTCCAAAGCTGAGGCTAATAATGCCTGTGTTGGGAAAATATAGGAAAAATGGTCAGGGCCCCTCAGATGTTCAGAATCTTGCCAAGCATTTGATGTAAATAGGCATATGTGCTCAGGTGTTCTTGGTTATCTAGTGTAATTGCGCATGTGCACCCAGGTGTTCTAGGTTATGAACTTAAGGATGAGTGGCTTTGACCCACAGAGCCTCCCATCCCCAGGATGCCCCCCTATGGGGGAGTATGGAGAGGCCACTGCTGCTGCTAGAGGCTGCTGCTGCTAGTGCCCCCAGTACCCTCTGCAAGGCCACTGCCACTGCCGGACCTGTAAGCTGCTGCCGCTGAGGAAGCTGAGGACTGAGCTCATGTCATCTGCCAACAGCTCCTGGCAACTTTCCCAATTACCTAGCATGGACCTGCGTGTAAGGGGTCTGGGGACCCAGCCTGGCATGTGAGGGGTCTAGTGTCCCAGTCTATACAATGGGTTTAGAGGGTCTGAGCTCTAGCTCTGACTATATAAATGGAAACTGAGTATAACTAAAATAATATCTAAAATAATGAAACATTTTGGCTTTAGTTATGATTTGCCATACTTTATAGCCTGACACATCATAAGTGTTTTATAAATGTTTTTAACCAACTATATGCCATATATGCTAAATATGTAGCTATATGCTTCTGTTGTTATTTCAATCCTTGCTTTAAGAATTATCAAATGATTGTAAGTTCCTTTTTCCTTTTTTTTCTTGGCGGCTGGCAGTTTTGGGGATCTGAACCCTTGATCTTGGTGTTACAAGGATGTGCTCTAACCAGCTGAGCTAACCAGCCTGGCCAAACAACTGTAAGTTTCTACACATATGGCTTACTCCAGAATATTTTGAATGATGCCTATGGTCCATTTTATTGATTAGAATGCTTTCAGCTGCTGGGAACAGAAAGCCTTGTCTTAATTGGCTGAAACAATAAGGAAAACTGATTCTCACATGATAAAGTCATGAGGTAAGAGGATTCAGGGCTGGTAAATTCAGCAGCTCAATGGTATTTCCAAGAAACCTGGTTCTTTCCATCTTTCTGTTCTGTCTCCTCAGTACATCAGCCTCATGCTCATACTAACTCTCCCCATCAATAATTCTGGTAATTAATACAGTGTTCAGAGACAGAAAGGGAAGAGGGGGAAAAGAGATCTTTTTGTTTTCTGAGTCTCTTTTTAAGATCAAGGAAAACTTTCCCAGAATTCACTATTCACATATCCATCAGGATTCTCCTCAGGTCTCATTGGCCAGAATTGTGTCACATGCTTTTCTTAAACCAATCATTGCAACAGGGATGAGACTGCCATCAGTGGTTTAGACTAATCATGACTGCTGCACTCACACACCTGCCCAGATACAAAATATCTGGCCAGGTAGAAAAGGACACCTTAACAAAATGAGAGTTCTATAAAGATGGAGCAGGTGAATGGCTGTCATAAAGGCAGTCAACAGGTCTGCCACACAAGGGCAAACACAGACTTCTTAAATCTTGAATTATAATGAATATGTTACAATTAAGTTTTTAGCATTATTTTTCACTGTCCTACATTAGAATATAGGAGGACATTTTGAAGCAATTAAAATGTCATAGTCTTTTTAAAAAATACTTGTTCACTTTTTTCCTAAATAATTTCCTGTATTGTTAGCAGAGGTCTTCAAGATAATCTCACTGATTTTAGTTCATACCAAAAGTACTCATAAGATTTTCTTTGTTTGATTCTACATTGAAAAGCATTTTTTTTTTTTTAGTTCACACATTTCTACATATTTAGAATACAATTGTGAACAAAACAGACCAAAACTTCTGCCCTCATGGAGCTTACATGCTAGTACTAGTAAGATAAACATCATATGAAAGGCATTTTAACAACAGGTAGTAGTTTTTAAATATGTAACATTAATTTTTATGGTCTGAAAGAATAACCCAGTTTCTTGAAATATCCTGAAAAAATAGTCAAACATGGGTGCAAATGTGTTCATTAAGGGGCTGTTCATCAGTACAGTATATAAGAGAAGGAAGTGAGATACAATTTAAATGTCCAAAATCAGAGAACTGGTTAGGATACAATTGTGTGTCTGCATAGGTAATCATTAAAAATGATAATGCTGTTTTATTATTTAGGATACTGTTAAGCCAATAAACATAATTGTGTGTAATAATATTTATTTGTAAAATATTCATGATATAACACTAAATGAAAAAGTGGATCACAAAGCAGTACAGAAACTATAATAACCTTTTGTTACATATGAATATGAACAACACCAAACTATTAACTGTAACTTCCTCTGGGTTCTTTGATTTGGAGTGAGGTTTCTTTCCCCGTTTTCTGGGTTTTCATTTTTGGATATGTATTAGCTTGAAAAATAAAAAGGGTGGAAACTAATATCATCAATGCTGATTTTAAAGTCTCATTATAGCATCAACCACTTATCAAGTCTTTCCCACATGCCAGTCGATGCACTAAGTGTTTAACATTTGTTATCTCACTTAAATTTTTCAACCACCTTATAGATTAGGCATATATGTCCTCTATATTCTCCTCAGGCTATAAATGATAAATTTAACCATTTGTCAGTTTAAATATCTTGCCCAAGATACACACTTGGAAATGGCTCACCATGAATTCAATCCAAAGTAGTCTGACTCAGGGCTAGCTGGTTAGCTCAGTTGGTTAGAGCACAGCACTATAACCCCAAGGTCACGAATTTGGTTCCCCATACTGGGCAGCTGCCAAAAAAAAAATGTTCAAAGTAATCTGCCTCAGAATCTGGTCTTTTGACCATTGATGCTATTCTACTACAAATAATGGAAGTTAAAAGCAAGTTGAATACAGCAGAAAATCAATGAATTAGATCATAGAACTTATGGGAAAATGTAAAAAGATAAACAGAACTAAATCAAGAAGGTAAGTTGACCTAAAAGCTGCTCTAAAATAAAGTAAAATAAAATGATCTAAAACAAACAGAGGCTGACTGGTTAGCTCAGTTGGTTAGAGCATGTTGTCATAACACCAGGGTCAAGGGTATGGTTTGGATTCCCATACTGACCAGCCAACAAAAGAATAAAAATAAAAAATAAAACAAATAGAAAAAAAAGCTAAAAGCTATTCTATAAACATTTACTGGATTAACAAATACATGAAACACAACTAGTTTGACCAAAAATTATAAAAAGATAACTTTCAACTTTTCAGTTTATTAATCAGTTGTAGAAAAATCCTATCCACTGTTTTGTTTTTTTTTCTCCCTTTCTGCTGCTAAGACAAAGCAATAAATTTGTGTTTCCTGCTCACTGACTACTTTTCTACTAATAATGATTTTATGGGGTGAAAGTTAAAACTATTCTAATAGAAAACAGTATTATTATTATTATTATTATTTTTTTTTTTTTTTTGTCTTTTTCGTGACTGGCACTCAGCCAGTGAGTGCACTGGCCATTCCTATATAGGATCCGAACCCGTGGTGGGAGCGTCGCTGCGTTCCCAGCGCCGCACTCTACCGAGTGCGCCATGGGCTCGGCCCTAGAAAACAGTATTTTTTGAGATTTGTGGTTTTTCACTCAATGCAAGAAATCATGAAAAGACAAACAGGATACACACTAATAAACAAAAGAGACATGATCTCTCCACTCACACAATCTACAGTCATCTAATTGGGAAGAAAGACCATAGCTTATGATCTGTGCTCTAACAGAATTGTATCACAGAGACCTCCTGTACACCACTTCTTAGCCTCTTGGCCTACCTCTTAATCCTGCCACAGTTTTGGTAACAAGTTCCACCAGTTTCATGCTCAACCTGTCAGCAACAGCACCTCACCTCAATCTGTTTTAAGTACCTCTTTCTCTCTATGCTGGGGTTTCTCTGACACTATGCCAGAAGACACCTGTGGAACTGACTTAGCACTCACACATATACAATTGCACATATGTGAGTCCTCTGCTCCCCAGGGGACTTACCCTCCAGAGATGTTATTGCCTACACCCCCTTGCCATCTGGTTGCTAATTGTGTTCCTCAATGAGAGGCATTGGCAGGAGATCTGTGGCAGAAGGTGGACCATCTCTTCCTTCATGCCTGCCCTGCTTCAGCAGAAGTTTCTGGGGGAGATTCTGTCCCTTTACAACTACAGCTCCTATTGGGCAACCCCTCTTCCTTGGCTCCAATACCTAGGGGCAGTAGTAGCTTTCAGTTGTTGCTAGTCCCTGGGTACCTCAACATTCCTTGTCGGTTCCCTTAGCCCTGCCTATACCTCTGTGAATAGCCCCTTCATTAGATTCTCTTCAACATTCCAGCTGAGCATCCCTTCTGTTTCCTGCCAGAAGGGTTCTGATACAATTACATTTACCAAAATTTTTATGAGTTAATAAGCTATGTCTTTTGTAAGAAAAGTACAGGCAAAAAGAATACAGGTAATAAATCAGCATAGTTTAATAAATAATAAAGTCTAGAAAGCTGAAAGAAAGAAATTAGGTTGAAGAAAGTATAACACAGGAAAATATCTTGTGCTAACAAATGCAAGTCAAAAGTTTGATAGGAAAATAAGAAAAAGATCACTACTCTTATTATTAAAGCTAAAGATACAATTACAAGACTAGTGAAAAGATATGTAACTACAAAAAATGCACAACTTGTATTTACTGTGTTTGATGTTTAAACAAATTAACAGTTATTTTTTAAACAGTTTCCAAAGATATTCCTGGGAAGAGACACAATGGACCACCAATACCCTTCACTCTAACAAAATGTGTGCCAGCAATTCACTTGTTTAAAACGGTCATAAGCAATGACTTCAAGTCTAAATACTATTAGCACAGATCACTTGATTTAGGAACATTATAATAAATGAACTTTTAGTAAACACTAACCATAGTCCAGGCCTTGTGCTGGTATATTCATGTATATCATCTTCATTTATTTTCTTAAAGAACTGTGCTGAAACGTGCAGTTGTCAACTTGATTTATTTGGGAGCTCTCTTTCTCAAAATCCCCTTCTTCGTACTGTTCCAAACTAGAGTTGGGCAAAGGAGAACTTGTTTGACATCTGGAAGGCAGAGCAAACGGCAGACATGACTCTTGGGAAGTTGTCAGATACAATGACAGATACGGAGGTACTCAGCAGATCCTAGCATGTCCTCTCTCTGTACTGTGTCCTGTTCATCTGCCCGACTGTTGGTGCTGCTAACCAACTGTGGCCCAGGCTCACCATGCAATGCCTGGCTGTGGACTAACACAGCCCAGATCTCGGGTAAGAAAATATTTTCCCTTCTTGCACCACCTCACTCAAGAATCAAGTTCTCCAGAATTAGGGGGTGGGGATTCAGTCAGTCTAGCTTGTATTACTTGCCTACCCATAAGAACAAACACCTTAATATACAAGGGATTGCACAATGGGAAATAGGTAACTCTTGGAAAACAAAATCAAGGCTTGGGAAGAGAGAAGGGATGTTAAATGGCCCCCAGATAGTAAGAACATGAAATGTCCATTCTGTGCATTTACCCAGTACGTTCTCTGTCACTGACCAACTAACAATAATAAATGACATTTATTCAGCACCTTCTCTTGCCAGTAACTCAGCAATTCATATGTACAAAGGGTCTTCAAAAAGCTTATAGAAGGGCTGGCTAGTTAGCTCAGTTGGTTAGAGTTCAGTGTTATAATGTCAAGGTTAAGGGTTCGGATTCCCGTACTGGCCAGCTGCCTAAAATAAAATAAAGGTGTTGACTCTAATTTCAGAACTACTAGATTTTCAGCCTCAATTTTCCTGGAATTTTTGTTAATCCATTGTACAATGATCCCAGTATTGCTCATTTATATTATAATAACTAACCATATAACATAAATCTCATTCTCTTATTCTATAGAAGAGTTCTAAGCACATGAGGTATTTTATTCTTGTTATTTAATATATTAAAGTTATATTTTAAAAACCTACTTTTGCATTATCTTTTAATTATACTTTAATTCTTATTTTCTATTTAGCTAATTTTAACACTCATTTTTCTTTTTTTCTTGCAGCTGGATGGTGCAGAGATCAGAACCCTCAGACCTTGGTGTTATAACACCATGCTCTAACCAACTAACCTAACTGGCCAGCCCTAACACTCACTTTTAAGAGAGCTTTTACAAGTTGATTAATATAATGCTTTTAAATACAGTCATGCATCACATGATGTTTGGGTCAACAATAGACCACATATACCATTGTGTTACAATTGCCTACTGTATTCAGTACAGTAACATGCTGTACAGGTTTGTAGCCTAGGAGCCACAGGCTGTACCATATAGCCTAGGTGTGTAGTAGGCTATACCATCTAGATTTGTGTAAGTACACTCCATGATGTTCACACTACAATGAAATTGCCTGAAAGAACAAACAAAAAAAAGAAATTGCCTAATGACACATTTCTCAGTGTGTTAAGCAACATATGACTGTACTTTTAAACTGAATTTATACATGTACTATGTTTTCTTTTGTCAGTTTTACAGTTGACTCACAAACATTCTTAAGTACTCAAGTAATTATTTTTAATAGCTTTATTGAGATATGATTCACATGCCATACAATTCACTTGTTTAAAGTATAAAATTAGGGCTGGCCAGTTAGTTCGTTGGTTAGAGAGTGGTACTATAACACCAGGGTCTAAGGGTTCAGATCTTTGCACAAACTAGCCACGAAAAAAAATAATTAAAACCATTTTTAAAGTATAAAATCAAAGTGTGCAATTTAAAGTGTATAATTCAGTGACTTTAGTATATTCACAGAGATGTGAAACCATCATCAAAATCAATTTTATTATTATTTTTGTCTTTTCTTTTTTTATACCACTATACACAATCAATTCATAAAGAAAGTTCTCACTCCTTACTCAAGTGATTCTTATAAATCAAATAGGTTAAATTTATAGATAAGGTGAATCTTACATTCTCTTAATTGTTCTAATACTCCATCAACTTAGTAAGATTTTAACTTAAAATCACGAATATAAAACAATTATTTATTTAAAACTGGAATCATCTAACCCTTCAAATAGGCCAAATTATCTAAAACATTATAAATATTTAAACACAAATTAGTTTTTTTACAAAAGATATATTAATAATATGGATTTGATTTACTTCTTTATTTAATCACAAATCTTCCCAGCACTACAAATACACCTGAACGAAAGAAAAATTATGTCAAATATAATTTGGGATTTGCTTTCTAGAGCAAGTTTGGAGAAGTATTTTCTTTCTTTCTTTTTTTAAGTTTGGGGAAGTATTTTCTCAGCTAGATGAAGCTGCATATCGACAAGTTATTTCAGTCAGGGTTTGAGATCTAGAACTAGAAACGCTAGAACAACTTATCTCATAACCATAAGTAACAAGCTAAGCTCAATTATAGGCATTATATCAAAAGAATTGGCTATTGGGCTCTAGTGGCACCTGAAGGAGGGGTGTCTGGGGTAACTTAGAAAAGGGAGAGGCCCAAGTAATATGGTGGCAGGCAGAGTCTGGAGAGAAAGTTGTATAAGAAGAAATTTTATATGGTGAAAATAGCTGAGAAATTTTAGGACAGGAATGGCTGTTGTTGTCTCCCAGCCTCCAAGAGAAGTGTGATACATATACCTATGTACACACTTTTTTTTTTTTTTCTTTTTTTGGCAGCTGGCCTATACAGTGATTGAACCCTGAATTTTGGTGTTAGCACCATGCTCTAACCAACTGAGCTAACCAACCAGCCCTGATAATTTTATATTTGAAACATAGAAGTAAGACAGCTGGATAGCCCAGAGTGATGTAAGGAACCAGGACATTCTCTAGAAGCAGGCAATAGTAGCTTGGACACTCCCCTCCCCAAAATACCCTGAGTTTATTAGAGAGGGCTCTGACTGCAGTGAGCGGGGAGCGGGCTTGGGCCATGTTATTTGGATCTTGAAGGAAACTGTGACTCCAAAAGGATGGAGGGCTTGGGAGTCCCAGGCAGCAGACACTTGGTTAAATGAGGATGTAGCCACTGGCTTTTACGGAAAGTCTACTCAGGAGAAGTGATGATGGATTATTTCCTATCATTGTTCCTAAGAAGACCAAGTCATCAAGTATTTAACTTGTGCTGAGTTATAGAATTCTACACAGTTACATTCAGCTACTCAGCACCTCAGCAACCAGAGAAGGATTTGTAGATCCTCTTTTTCAACCTATGCCAATGAAATAAGGGTTTAGCTTCTCTCTCATATGATGAGGGAGGAAATGAGTCATCTAGCTGCTCTAGCATCAAGTTCTCTTCAATTGTCTCAATAGCCCCAAGAATTACAAATTTTGGTCTTTCTAAGTAAGAAAAATGTTTTGGTAATTTTTCATCAGAATTGTTTCTTTATCTTCATAACCCTCTAATTTGACTTTATTTAAAGATTTACAAATAGCATTTTATGTGAAGCTATGCTCATGTGGCCCCAAACATCTGATCTGTTTGTCAAAGTCAGCCAAATCTCTGGCTAAAAGAAAAAAGGAAACAAACTGACTACTTCTCATCATGAAGACTCAAAAACTGGGCCTCGTTTCCCACTTTTAATAATGATATATTAGCCCTTCATGCCCTGGCTGCTGGGAGCTCTTTCACTCGAACCACCATGGCCTGTCCTGGCCGTCCCTAGCAAGAAAACCCACGTAGAGAGGGCTTCACGTCCCCACAGAAAACTCAGTGAATGCTTGGTGAGAGAAGTTGAAAAAACGTGAATGGCAATTAGCAACTCTTCCACTTAACCACAGTAAACAATTAAATTTACCATAACTTTGAACTTTGGCGATATTTGATAGCTTGTTCTATGGGGCTATTCCTGCTACTGACTGTTTTGACTGTCCATTGAAAATGTGTAGCTTCACAACTGCTTTCAGGATAGGGGATGTGGATGGACAACTACATGAATTTTCGCCTGGGAGAAAAGAAAAGTTCATGCAAGATGAGTAGAACTACAGTAATAAGTTTGCTTCGTTCTTTTGTCAAGGAACACAGCACCCTCTGCACTGCCCCTCTTTATATGAAAAAGCCTTTCTCCATGTAGTAGAAAGATTCTTCTGGAACTTGGCATAGCACATGACAGTGAACAGTGAAAACCAAGAACATAGAGCCTCCTTGCAAAGAAAGGAGATCCATTTTGAAATTTTATCTCAACTTTCACATAAAATATGCCCAATTTTTTCAACCTACTGGTAAGATGATCAGCATTCTACTTGAGAGCATTTGAGTTTTTCCCCAATCTTTATGGAATTATGAAATACATGTGAAACCAAGTGAGGTAATATGGTGTTAAGAGTTGAATTACGTCCCCCCAAAAAAAGAAAACTTTATATGGTGAAGTCCTAATCCCCAGTTCCTCAAAATGTGACATTATTTGGGGATAGAGTCTTTACAGAGGTAATAAAGTTACAGTGAGCTCATTAAAGTGGGCTCTAACTCATCATGACTGGTGTCCTTATAAAAAGGGGAAATTTGGACACAGAGATATACATACAGGGAGAATGCCATCTAACGAAGAAGACGGCCATCTATAGGCCAAGGAGAGAGGCCTGGAAGAGATCATTCTCTCACATTCCTCAGAAGAAACCAACCCTGCCAACACCTGTTGATCTGAGACATTTAGCGTCCAGGTCTGTGAGAAAATTAATTTCTATTGTTTAAGTCACCCAGTTTGTGTTTCTTTGTTATAGCAGTGCTAGCAAACTAACACATATGGCAAAACAAAAAGCTTTCCTCCAATCCCAGCCTCAGGAAAGACAGGCCGTAATTTGGGTTTCTGCCCCAGAATCACAAGCTCAAATGCCAGCAATGCCCAACGAAAAATTCAAAGGAGTGAATGTAGCTGGATGGACTAACCGGAATTATTAGGGGGGACTAAGGCAAATTGGAAAATAGTATTCAGCTCTAACCAGTTACCATGAAGAAATATAGGCCTAGATCATCTGAATTTTTTTTTTTTTTTTTTTTTTTTTTTTTTAAAGATGACCGGTAAGGGGATCTTAACCCTTGACTTGGTGTTGTGAGCACCACGCTCAGCCAGTGAGCGAACCGGCCATCCGTATATGGGATCCGAACCCGGGGCCTTGGTGTTCTCAGCACCACACTCTCCCGAGTGAGCCACGGGCCGGCCCCAGATCATCTGAATTTTTTGAAAGAAATCCAAAACATAGATTTTTTTTTAAATGTAAAAATCTCCTTATTTTAAAACACTGACAACTACTTCAAAAAGATTTTACATATTGTCCTGTCCAACACTGTGTGGGACAAATAAAATCTGTCTGAGACCCAATTCAGCCCACAGCCTGACAGCATTCATCATACAGGACATCCCAGGGTCTTAGAGAAAGGAGTCTGGGGACTTCATTTCCAAGCCTCCTTGCTTGTAGGTGGGGCCTTAGGACTAATTCTGGCCAATGGAATGTGGTCAATGGAAATAAATATGTCACTGCTTTGTGGAGATTGGCAAGTATCTGGGGTTCCCTCCCCTTATTAAATTAAAATTATAGGAGGCATTGTTTTGGACTAAGCTCCTGCACTAGGCCCCAACAGACCAGATTAAAAAGCAAGATGAAGTCATTCATGCTGAAGTTCCACATCACCAAACCAAAACTAAGTTATTTGACCTGAGAAATCAGGGGAGACAACAGCCTGATTTCCCAAACAGGTCAGTTTCAATCAGCATGATAATGAAGTTTCCTCTGCTTTAATCCTTATCAAAAAAAGATTAAATAATCTAATGTTAACCAATCAGTTATTTGTCTATTGCCTGTTTCCCTGTTGCCACCTTACAAGGAAAGTAACTTTGAAATGACCAGTCGCTTTTTGTTCTTTGTTTCTGCTTTCTTCAGTCCTTTTCTGTCTATGAAATGAACCTCCTCTGCTTGGTTCATTGGAACACTTATTCTATTTTGTAGTATGAAGTGTTTCCCGACTGTAGAATCACAATACAGCCAAATGAGGTTTAAATTAAATTTGCTGTAATTTTCTCCTTTGGCACACTTACTGTCATCCCCTTCCAGAACAACCTTAGAGGTACATACTGACCTTGCCAATTTAATAGGTTAGATTTAATTTGACAAAGGCAAGAACCTGGAGTATGAAGAAAATTACAAGCTATTCACATTTGGGATACTTTTCTCTCACCCTGATCCTGACCCTAAAAGAAAGAATGAGAAAAGAGACAAAGAGAGAAAGTTGTTTTGTATTAAAATAGAAAATCAGGGCTAGTGGTCCCAGCCTTCTCTCCCTAATCTTAAGGAACAGGAAGAACCTGAGTTAGGGTCAAATTCTCAGCTTTATCTGTTGTCAAGCTCTTTTACTTGCCCATAATCCTGCCGACTGGGACAATTGTTGAACTAGGGCTGGGTCTGGAACTCACAGACCCCTCAAGCCCTTTCACAGACTGGGTCACAAACCCTTCACACACCAGGATGGGTCCCCAGACCCCTCACACGCAGGTCTATGAGCTAGGTAACCAGCAAATAAGTCCTTGGAAGCCGTAGGTTGGAGAATATGACTCCAAGAGGCAGACGCCCAAGGCAGTAGATGCCAGCAAGTTGGCCCCACTGCCCATGCACACTAACTCCACCCACACACAACTTATTTACAAAGAATGCGTGGCACCACCCCCAAATGGACATGGACGGGCAGGCAAGGGGGCCTGATTAAATTATTCTATTTTCCCAACATCTGTGAAGGGCATACAGAAGGCAACAAGTGGCAGGTAACAGCTACCCCTTGCCTGAAAACTTCTAGGAAGAATTTGTCACCTTTTCTGTGTTCATTTCCCATGAGAGGTTCACTCTGAAGCACATATATCAATGGCTAAGGAACCCATTTGCCTTTTTCCTGGTGTGGGAAAATGGCTAAGTAAAATTTGCACTTTCTTTTTTTACTCCATAATTATACCTTCAACATAATAATCACTATAAAATTCTGATAGGATAATCTCATCAGTCATAGTTGTACTTCTAACATCTAATTGGTTACAGAATTTAACGCATCAATGACATTAATGAATCCAAGTGGATCACTTGGCTAAAAAAAAAAAAATAGAAATGTAATATGTTTTCTGGATACAAGAGAATGCCACAGAATGGCTTCTTTACAAGGCTTCTTTAGCCTTGTAATCTGAATTTCGAGCCTTTCAAAATTCTTATTCCTGTGGAGTTATAAACCCCTGGGCCTTGTGACTCTTAGATGAATACCTATTAACCTATTTTTGCCTGCTTATCTGGTATCTTTTACTGCTATCATGAGTTTAAGTCCATTATTTCTCTCTCTCTTACCCTTATGGCCTTTGCTGACTACTCCCCAACCCCCCATGACCATTTCTACTCCCCAAACCTCCCTGGACAAACCATTATCTCATTAAGCTGACTTTCCAGCACTTTCAACATTTTAATACTTCTGTTAAAGTCTTTATGTATCATAAATTTCACACTGTAAATTCCTTGAGATCAAGAACCATCGTTTTCTTTATTGGTTTATTCCAAGTACGACTACATACAGTAGCCTTTTATATTTAGTTGATTACATCTATATTATTTTAAATTAATGATCTGTAAATGTAATGATTTATGATGCTTTCCACATGTCTACAGGTCAAAAATAAATCTTTTGTTAGGGAATAAACAAGTTCATTTAAACATAGAGGCTAGCTTTACCTTTTGCATCAATGTCTGTTGATTGATTTTGATTTTTATTATTTTTCACAAACCTATCATTAAGGAATCACATTGTTCAAACCCTTTAACCACATGACTGTTTATACCATAAGTTTACACCTGAAAACTAGTCATTGTAAGGTCAAAAAAGTAATGTAGATACTACCTACAGCAAGAATTCACCTGGGATACAGGACGTTATAGGAACAGAGAGTGAGTACACTTAATGGTTGGAGACTTTCCTTACTCAGGTGGAAATTTTCCTTTGTCATTTAAACATTAACATGAATAGACTGAACTTTGCTTAAATATAAAGATTTTAATCTACATCTCTGATGCAACTCAAGAACTTTGTGTTTCATAGTCGCTGCACTGTTCTCAATACTTCTGAATAGATTCTCTGGTCATGGTAACACAGTGGCTCTGTTTGTCAGGTGACACTTCACTGTTCTGATGTGTCTCATGTTCTTGCCCTTCTTTGTAAATATGATTTTCTAAGTTTATGCCCCAGGGGTTATTTCTTTTTTTTTTTTTTTAAAGATGACCGGTAAGGGGATCTTAACCCTTGTCTTGGTGTTGTCAGCACCATGCTCAGCCAGTGAGCAAACCTGCCATCCCTATATAGCATCCGAACCTGTGGCCTTGGTGTTATCAGCACCACACTCTCCCGAGTGAGCCACAGGCCAGCCCAGGGGTTATTTCCTAATGAGTATTTTACCTGCAGTTTAGGCACGGCCTCCTGATCCATTTAGCAAAATGTCCTGGAGCAGTTTGGGAGTGGTTGGAGAGATATCAAGGCAGGGAGGCAATCTGAAGCTAATGGAAGAGTAGGGAGAAGGAGGGGCTGATCTAGGATCAGATAAGAGGTACAGCTTCAGGGGGTTGCCATAGGGTTGTTGGAAGATCATACAGAGCCAGAGAAGTCCGAGAGAAAATAATCTACATGGAAGAGCTAAATCAGGGCCCAGTCCCCAGGAAATGGTTGCAGAAATGACACAAAAAGCTGGCTAGTGGGGGTTCAAGGTCAGTGAAAGGACGAGTCGACACCAGTTGACGATCCACCGGAGAGAGCTAGTTTTATTAGGCAGCACACACACATATATATAGGGTTTTAAGGGAAAGCTGATTGGTTTAAAATACAATCCCTATTTAGCATACCGCATGGGGCTTGGTGGGGAGCTGATTGGCATGCAATTCACACAGGCGGGAAGGAGAATGCGGAAGAGAAGGGCAACCAGCGCCATGATGGGGTGTGGCCGAGAAGGGCTTATGTGATCTGGGTGTGATCCCTTGGGGCTTTTGGGTTCTTACATTCCTCCCTTTTTCTTGTTTTAGGAAAGGGGATGTTGAAGTCATCGAGCTACTTCCTGCTGAACTGGGGCATTGTGTGGGGGGGCAAAGGGAGGAAGGTACATAAATACCCATTATGAAACCCCAAAGGAGGGTGGAGAAACAAGTAATTTCAAAAGGGGAAAAGTCCATAAACGTTCCTTGAAGCTACAAGTCGAATATGCACTGGTTCCATTGTTCGTAGTTGGAGACCGGAGGGAGCAGCCAGGCGTCGGTGGCAAGGGCATGTAGGAATGCGTTCCCTCTGTAAGGTGGTGTCTCTTCAGCATCGGCTGAGGTGCTCACGAGATGAGGCGGGGGGGTTCATCGGTACCTAGAAGCTGGTAGTTTCTAAGCAAAAGCTGGTTAAAGGCCTGATTAGAGATTTTTCCCACTTGGGTTTGAAGAAACCTAATGATTCAGGGCAAGAAAAGGCAGGTTATGAGGATAATGATTAGAGGTCCCAAAATGGGCCAAATCCAAGTTAGGATAGGGTTTAAGATAAAAGAAGAAAAGGGGTTAGAACTGGATGTGGTTCGTAGGCTGGAAGCTAAGTTGGTGAGTTTGATGATGTTTGTTTCTACTAGACCGGATTCACTGATATAATAACAGCATTCTTCCCCAAGGAAGATGCAAGTACCTCCTTTTTCTGCGGTGAGGAGGTCTAGTGCTCTGCGGTTTTGGAGGGTGACCTGAGCTAAAGAGGTAATTTGTCTCTGTAGAGAGGAAAGAGATTTGGCAGTGGAGGTCAGAGCCCCTTCAAGTTTAGCATTTACGTCTTCGACTGCCCATAAACTGTGTCCTAAGGCTCCTCCCGACAGGCCGGCTCCGACTGCTGATGTTGTTAGGGAAATACCAACCATGATCGGGAGGAAGGCGGCCCTTTTTTGCCTTGAGGGGGGATGAAGAAGATGGAACAGTTCTGAACTGGTGTACAGAGTGAGTTGAGGGACGATGGTGACAAGAAGGCGTGGGGCAGTAAGATTAGGCAGGATGGAGGTAGAGAGGGTTCCATTGCACCAGAAGAAAGAGCCTGGTGGGGCGACGGTGTGGTTATAAATGGTTGAGGAAGGGAAGCGTTTAAGGGGACGGCCACCAGGAGTGGTTGCATGAGAGAAAACAATTTCCGGAAGAGAGAGAGAAAGATGAGTGTTTCAGAAATGATCTGTTGCCAGGTGTAAATGGGTGACCCTGGGGAGCTAGCAGAGGGGTCTGAAAGCTTCCTGGGTGAAATGGAAAGAACAGGAGAAGGCCAAGGAGAAGGTTCATGTCTCCAGAATTGGGGGTAAGGCTGAGGTCCGGGATAGGCGGAGTTTGAAAGGGTCGGTAGGATGAGGGATACACTTAAAACAACGGTGTGTTAAGTTCTTTTGCAGCTTGTTATTGGAGTTCTCGGTGGCCAAGGGTGGATCCTGAGTGTAAGGCTTCAGCCTGGAAATATGAATCCATGGAGTAACATGATTACCTGGCAGGGCAAGTTTAGCAGCAGTTGGAGTGCAAAGGATGACAGGACATGGGCCTTCCCACTTAGGGGTTAGGGGGGTTTTGGGTTCCAGGGAAGTGTAGAATACTAACTGGCCTGGGCTGAGTGAAAGGTTATTTTTGGAAAGTGACGGATCTGGAAGTAGCCAGTCCTGGTACTTCCATAATTCGGTGCGAAGGTGGGAGAGCAAGGGTAAGGCCATGGTGGGTGGTATGGGTCCTTCAGTTGCTGTGATCCCCGGGGGTAGGAGGGGCCTACCATACATGACTTCAAAAGGAGAAAGATTGGAGGGACTTTTTGAGAGAGCCCTGGTCTTGAGTAGAGCGAGAGGTAGAAGACGGACCCAATCAAGGTGTAATTCCAGAGAAAATTTAGTTAGTATGGTTCTCTCTACCTTTCCAGATGCCTGAGGTCGGTAAGAGCAATGTAGGTGCCAGGGGAGAGAGAGTGACTAGGAGAGTTTTTGTATTATCTGGGTGGTAAATTCAGGTCCATTGTCAGATTGAATGGAAGTGGGCATCCCAAATCGTGGGATGATTTGGGAAAGGAGAGTCTGGGCTACGGTGGAGGCCTTTTTATTGGATGTTGGGAATGCCTCTACCCATCTTGAAAAGGTATCAACAAACACCAATAGGTATTTGAGGCACCGGACAGAAGGCATGTGCGTAAAATCGACTTGCCAGTTGGCCGCGGGTGTGAGACCTCTGGCCTGGTGGGAGGGGTATGGCCCAGGTTTGAGAGGGGTGTTAGGATTGGTACGCTGGCAGATTGTGCATGAGGAGGAAATTTTTTGCAAGAGAGCTTTGTCAGATGGGGTGATTGAGAAGAAGGCTTGTAAAAACTGGGATAAAGCTTGGGGGCTAGAGTGAAACAGGTCATGGAGCAAGCGAAAGAGAGAGAACTTAT
The DNA here is from genome assembly GCF_027409185.1 of Cynocephalus volans. Taxonomy (NCBI): domain Eukaryota; kingdom Metazoa; phylum Chordata; class Mammalia; order Dermoptera; family Cynocephalidae; genus Cynocephalus; species Cynocephalus volans. Next base: position 107,934,081 of record NC_084461.1, read on the forward strand.
CATCATTAGGCGGTTGAGGCTGAGAGGGTGTCTGTGAACCTTGGGAGCTGTATGGAAGAATGGGAAGTTGGTTTTGTGTCTGTGGGTGCATTGCCGCAGTGCGTGCAGCGAGGTCAGCCTTACAATTCCTGCGAGTGATTGGGGAATTGTCCCTCTGGTGGGCTCTGCAATGAATGACTCCTAATTCATGGGGTAAATGGGATGCCTCAATTAATGTGGAGATTAAAGCTGAGTTGGTGATTGTGTTACCCTTGGTGTTAAGCAGACCGTGTTCTTTCCATATGGCGGCATGAGAGAGAAGTATATGAAAGACATATTTGGAGTCAGTGTATAAGTTAAGAGTTCTTCCTTCAGCTAGAACGCAGGCTTGCGTGGCAGCGATAAGTTCGGCCTGCTGGTTGGTAGGACCCTTGGATAAAGGTTGGGCCTCTATAACCGAATCAAGGGAGACTATGGCATACCCTGCGTAATGAGTGTTTCCTTCCTTGAATGAGGAACCATCCGTGAACCATGTGAGATCAGCGTGAGATAGGGGTCCCTCAGTGATGGAAGAGCGGTAAGGTATAAAATTTTGAAGGCTTTCTACGCAGCTGTGCAAAGGGGTGTTGGGGGAATCTGGTATAGGCAGTAGGGTAGCCGGATTTAGCGGTGGGCAGGTAGTGAAGGATAGGGCAGGATTTTCCAGAAACGAGGATAGGAGGGTTAGGATTCTGGAAGGTGGGAGGGATTGGAGAGCCTTATAGGTAAGGAGGTCTTTGAGGTGATGTGGTGAGAGAATGGTGAGAGGTGCCCCAAATGTTAATTTGGATGCCTCCTTATGCAATAACTGCCCCACTGCTAAGGCTCTTAGACAGGGTGCCCAGCCTCATACAGTGGGGTCCAACTGTTTTGATAGGTATGCTACGGGGGCAAAGGAGTGGCCATAATTCTGTCCTAGGACGCCTAGAGCTTGTCCCGTATTTTCATGAACATAGAGGAAAAAGGGTTTAGTTAGATCAGGGAGATGAAGTGCAGGGGCTGTTAGAAGGGCCTGCCGAAGCTTGAGAAAAGGGCGCTGAGGTGAGGAGAGTAAAGGTTCTTCAGGAGGACCCTTACTCATATTATAGAGAGGTCGGGCTAGCAAAGAGAAATTGGGGATCCATGCTCTGAAATATCCGGCTAGACCCAGGAAAGATAGGATCTCTGTTTTGTTTTGGGGGATGGGCAGGTCAGTAAGAAGCTGTTTTCTGTCCAGGGTGATTTCCTTCTTTCCTGGGGAAAGGAGAAAACCAAGGTAGGTTACAGACGGTAAGGAGATTTGGGCCTTGGTGGGGGACACTCGATATCCCCTACCTGCTAGGAAGTTAAGCAAATGGGCAGTGTTAGCCTGGGATTGTTCCCATGAAGGACTGCATAGAAGGAGATCGTCCACATATTGTAATAGAGTGGATTCTGGATGGTTTAAGCGAAAAGATTTGAGGTCCTGTGCTAGGGTCTGCCCAAAAATATGAGGGCTATCCCGAAATCCCTGTGGCAGGACCATCCAAGTGAGTTGTTCGGAGTGACGGGAGTGGGGGTCGGTCCATGTGAAGGCAAAAATGTCCTGAGTATCGGTTTCCAGGGGTATGGAAAAGAAGGCATCCTTTAAGTCCAGAACCAAGAAATGAGTAGAGGTCGCTGGGACCTTGGAAAGAAGAGTGTATGGATTTGATACAAGGGGGTGAATGGGAATGACAGCGGTGTTAACTAGGCGGAGATCTTGGACGAGACGAAAGGTGCCATTAGGTTTTTTTACAGCGAGTATGGGAGTATTGAAAGGGGAGTGAGTGGGATGGAGATACCCCTTTTTTAATTGGTCCTGAATGATGGGGCTTAACCCGAGGAGGGCTGTTGTGGTTAATGAATACTGAGCCTGACAAATATATTTGGAAGAGCCTTTTAGTTTTATGTGTACAGGGGATCACTGGACCAGAGCAGGGCTGGCAGTGTCCCAAACTGTGGGGTGAACAGGGTGGGTTAAGATGGGTAAGGACTTCTTTGGAGGGGTGGGATTAGTAGGATCTTGGGCTTGAACTAGCGCTAGGAGGAAGGAAACGGGGGAAGAGGAAGAGGACAGGGGCAAAGTAATGGAGACTTGAAGCCGTGATAGAATGTCCTGACCCAACAAGGGGACGGGGCATTGTGGCATGACTAGAAAGGAATGGGAGAAAACGGATTGAGTGCCTTGAAGGCAGCAAGTTAAAAGAGGGGTTTTGGGGGGAAAGATTTGTTTACCTCCTACCCCGACTATAGGAGAGCTGCTGGAGGTGGTGGGGCCTTTATAGTCCCTTAAGACCAAAAAGGTGGCTCCAGTGTCCAGGAGGAAAGATATTGGGTGGCCATCCACAACCATGGGTACCCTGGGCTCCTGCTTTGTTATAGAGATGGTTGGAAAGGGCCCAAGGCTCCGTCAATCCTCCTCAGCGAGGCCCACCATAGGTGGTGTCCACGGTTCGGGGGACTGTGGGGCAGCTGGTCCCTCACCCCTTCAGGCGAGGGGGCAATCAGATCCCCGATGTCCCTTCTTTTTGCATTTTGGACAAGGAGTGGTGGGTGGCCTGGGGGTGGGGCAAGCTTTTGCCCAGTGCCCTTCCTTTCCACATTTAAAGCAGGCTCCAGGTGGAGGCTTAGAGGTGGAGGCTGTGGGAGGGTGCCCAGGGGGGTTGGTAAGCTGGGCCAACATCTGGAAGTTGGCATGGTCGGCCTTTTGTTTTCAACGCTCCTTTTCTTCCTCCCGATTATGAAAAACCTTGAAGGCCACTGACAGGATTTCGGTCTGAGGGGTTGCAGGATCCTGCTCTAATTTTTTAAGTTTAGTTTTAATGTCGGGGTAGGATTGGGCCAGGAAATAGGTCATAAGGACATGCCAGCCATCTTCTGAGTTGGGATCTAAGTTAGTGTATTGTTGAAAGGTCTGAGTTAATCTATTGAGGAACTCGGAGGGAGTTTCCTCCTTTTTTTGGACAATTTCTTGAATTTTTTGGAAATTGACGACCTTGCGAGCCAATTTTTTGAGGCCAATTATTAAGCAAGAGGCAAAATGGTCTCGAGCCTGGATTCCCTGGGCTGTGTTATAATCCCAATTAGGTTCCTGTTCTGGGACTGCTTGGGGGCCTGGCGGGTGATTCGGATTGGTACGATGGGTGTCAGTGGCATGGGTTTGGGCTGTATCCCAGACCCTGCGGCGTTCCTCAGGGACGAGGGTATTGGCTAGGAGCATGAAGATGTCATGATGTGTGAGGCTGTAGGCCTGCAGGATCCATTGGAATTCTTTAATGTAGGTGGTAGGGTCGGTAGAGAAAGAGCCTAGTCTTTTTTCTAATTCTGTAAGGTCAGCTAGGGAAAAGGGAACATGGACCCTAACTACTCCTTCAGCCCCAGCTACCTCACATAGTGTGGCGATTGTTAAAGGGGCGGGGATGGTCCTCGGGAACGGGTGAAAGGGGGGCTTAGTGGGTCAGGAGTAGGGGAGGGTAAAGATGGGGGAGTGGATGGCACAGGAGGTGCAGAAGGTGACGCGGATGACGGGGGAGGAGGAGCGGACGCCGGAGGCACTGGGGGAGGAGGAGGTCGGTAGGGTGGGGGTTCATCAGCAGGGTTGAAGGTGGAAGAATCGAGGGGTGACTGTGAAGATGGTTTACAGGCTAAAAGGACTTGAGAGGGAGCACAGGAGGAGCAGAGGGTGGGGTTCTGAGCCAAGAGGTGAAAAGCCTCGATTTAGGGGATCTCCTTCCATTTTTTTTAGGTACTGGCAGTAGTTAAAGAGGTCTCATAGAATGTTAGGATCTAGTGTGCCCTCAGGGGGCCATGTGTTTTGATTATCTAAAGGATAATAAGGCCAATCTTGTGTACAGAAGATGGTGAGGAGTTTGGGCATAATATCCGGCCTGAGGGAAAGGTTGGTGAGGTTTTTCAGAAGGCAATGAAGTGGAGAGTCCCCTAGGGAGGAGGAGGAAGCACCCATTCTCATCTCTTAATGGGAATTTAGACAGAAATCAGACAGAGATTAGTGATAAGACAGATCCTTAGGCCAGTTGGGAAAGGCAGATCCTAGAGGGCGTCCCCAGTAGGTCACGTCAGTCCTGGCAGGTTCAGGTACAAACCAGGAGGAGAGAACGGAGGTGTGGGTTGTCACTCAGACCTTCACTTCTCTAGGGCAAAAGCCTGGTGCCTGAAGGAACCTAGCGCTAGGAATTTCTGGTCGGGTCCAGACCCGGGAAGTGGAGAGAAGAGAGTGGTGGACAGGAGGCTGAAAGAGAGAAGGAGAGAACAGAATGGGGCTTTTAACCTCCAAAAATGAAGGTAAAAGTTTACCAGGGCTTTGGAACCTGTTACAGTTTGGGAATTTATGGTGGTCGTGAAGACCGTGGTGGGGTGGGGTATTGGGCGTTAGGGGCTACCGGACGATCACGGCTAGACTCCCTGCAGTAACCTGAAAAAAGGGCTGGTGCTCTTTAGGAAAGGGGGCTTACCTAATGATGAGCTGGTGGTGAGCAGAAGGAACCAGTGCCGAAAAGAATGGACGAGGGTGGACCGTCAGTGGTGAGCGGTGGAAGGGAGCCCGGTGCTGGCAGGACGGAATTCCCGAGGGGCAACTCAAAAAGTGTTGCTGCTCAAGGGAGCCCCGAGGGGCGACTCGAAAAGGGAGCCCCAAGGGGCGACCCGGAAAGTGTTGCCACTGTGATCCGAAAAGTGTCGCCGCTCGAGGGGAACTCCGCCCCGGGTTTCAGCACCAAATGAAAGGACGAGTCGACACCAGTTGATGATCCACCGGAGAGAGCTCATTTTATTAGCCAACACACACACATATATATAGGGTTTTAAGGGAAAGCTGATTGGTTTAAAACACAATCCCTATTTAGCATACCGCATGGGGCTTGGGGGGGAGCTGATTGGCATGCGATTCGCGCAGGCAGGAAGGAGAATGTGGAAGAGAAGGGCAACCAGCGCCATGATGGGGTGCGGCCGAGAAGGGCTTATGTGATCAGGGTGTGATCCCTTGGGGCATTTGGGTTCTTACAGTCAGTTTCCCCTGTGGGGAAAGGTGAAAGTCCTGGGTATAAGGAGGCCAAGCAATCCTGCCATCTCCCCAAATGTATTATAAGGACTGACTACGTGGCTGACAGACAACATGCTCAGGGCTTCAAATCTCAACTGAGTAGCAATTGCAGCAGTTTTTCAAGTTCCTTATTAGCAAGGAAGGCTCTAATGCCTGATCCCCCTGTTCACTGAGGAAACAAAGCAATCTGCAAATGACAGGATATTTGGGGTCCTCAGAGCAAACAGCTAGGATGGAGTTAGAACCAGGACAGAGAACTGGCATTTCTCATACAAGTACTTACAAGAGTAAAAATTCATAGCATGCTTTTTCACTCAGTAGGATTTTAACATAAATTCATTAAAATTATGAAGATTTGTTTTAAAGTAGGATTATTTTAAATTTTTTTAAATACTATACAAGAATTCAGCAATATGAAAACTCCTAGTTACCATTACAAGCTTCACTCATTATGATGTCCTAAGTAAGTGCTTACTTTAAGTCCAGTTGAATTTCGGGGCTTGAGTAGTGTGGCGGTCTGCTAAGGCTGATGTCGGAGTCCTGTTCGCAGCACCAAGTGTAGAGCTCTTAATCATGTTCGTGCTCCGGCTAGGCGGCCACACCAGTTGTCGGGCTCTTTTACCTGCTGATAATCCTGCACCAGCTGGGTTGATGGTTGAGCTAGGGCTGGGTCTGGAGCTCCCAGACTCCTCAAGCCCATTCACAGACCGGGTCACAAACCCTTCACACGCCAGGCTGGGTACCCAGACCCCTCACATACCAGGCTGTGTCACCAGACCCCTTACATGCAGGTGTATGAGCTACGTAACTGGCCAAAAGGCCCTTGAAGCCATAGGTTGGAAAGCATGGCTGTGCCAGGCGGACGCCCGAGGCTGACGCCCGCCCGCCTGCCTCACCAAACTCTCTCTCTCTCCCTCCCTCCCTCTCTCACCCTCCCCCCCAGAACACAAGAATAGCAACAAAACTAAAGTAAAAGAACAAAAAACAAACAAACCAAACGTGTGTGCACATGCGTGTGTGTATCCTTCTAATCTACCTTTATCTGTGCATATCCTTTCTTCTTATTTCAGTGGAAAGTGGAAGAAATGTTTCTCCGCCTTCCTAAAGTTAAATCTGCGTGCTGGGTTCCATCCTCTTCCACCTGCTCAGATTTAGTAATCATGGTGACTCCTTATGAAGGAAAACTCCACAGGTGATAAATATTCATTTGTAGAAAACTATTGGCATAAGAAAGTGTTTGTAATATATTCCTAAATGGAAAGAAAAAATCAGGCCACACAACAATATGTATAGCAGAATACCATTTAAAATAGATTAGACAGATACATAGATACATAGAGATAGACAGGAAATACTGAGAGAATCTGTGTATTACTAGTGATTATTCCTCATTAGCCAGATTATGGGTGGAGAGTGTGTGTAGGAGAGTGTCTGCATTTTCCAATTTGTATGTACAGAGTTCAATTATCTCTGTAAATTAAATTTCTTTTTTAAATTTTTTTTTATTTTTGTCTTTTTGTGACCGGTAAGGGGATTGCAACCCTTGGCTTGGTGTCGTCCACACCGCACTCAGCCAGTGAGCGCACCGGCCACTCCTATATAGGATTCGCGGCGGGAGCGCCACTGCACTCCCAAGCGCTGCACTCTCCCGAGTGTGCCACAGGGCGGCCCTAAATTTCTAAATGGTTATTACTTTCAGGTAAGTCTATAGGAAAAGGTACAAAAGGGAAGCAAGTAGTGCAGGGAAGGCATGCCCTAGATCCAGTACAGTACATTTTCTAGAGGGAGCATGGCAATTAGTCTCTGGGCTTTCTAGCAGCCAACACAGAAGAAACTCAGCTATTTACTAATTCATAAGATTCATGAGATTAAAACAGCTGTTTATTAATGTATTATTGATCCCAGTTTTCAAGTAGAGAAACAGACATTAAGTGCTCAAAGTTCCACGGCTAACGTGGTAAAACAGAATAGTACCATGGTGTTCTGTATTGAAACACATTCATCTCTTCATTACATGTGAGTGACTGTTCAAAAGACAAGGTGACAACAGAAAACAGGAAAGAGGTATCATTGGAGTTTGACCAGAAGAAAGTGCAGAAGTTCAGTTATGATTGAAAGGGACAGAAAAGCAGAGAGAATAATGGGAGCAAAAATGAAGCGGTAGAAAAGCAATACCAGGCAACAGCCAGCTGTTTCTTTACAGTTACAGTTTTGACTACCCAGCTTACGTGAAATGTAAGCATTCCTTATGCTTTGATTCAATACATTAAAATTTTTCATTAAAATCTGGTTCTGAATTTGATTCACCATCACCAAAAACATTGTTTTTTGTTTTTGTTTTTGTTTTCTTTTTTGCGTTTTTGGCCGCTGTCCAGTACAGGAATCAAACCCCAGGCCTTGGTGTTATCAGTGCCATGCTCCCACCAACTGAGCTAATAGGTAAGCCCCCTAAAACATCTTAAATGAGGATAATATTAGTATCTACTTCACAGGATTTTTGTGACGGTTAAATGATTTAAAACATTTAGCAGACACCTGGCACAAGTAAGCACTTAATAAAAGCTGCTATTTTACTTTTTTATTATTATCAAATCAATATAGTTCCTTCCAGGCATTCTCTAAATGCATTGTTTTTTTCAGAACATGTTTCCAACCTTTAAAGCTTTCTTTTTTCCTTCCTTCTTTCCTTCCATCTTCCTTCCTTTCATCCTTTCTTCTTCCTTTCTTCATTTCTTTCAACCATATCCTTCTGGAGACAATGCTCTGGCCTTCATTATATAAACTAGAAAGTGACTGTAGAAATTTCAGGTGACATTGGCAGGTCAGGCAACCAAATGAGAAGCCAGTGAGAAAGAAACAAATCATGAAGGTGGCTGTTTGCTCCCACTACCAATCAAGTCAGGTGTCTATCCAGAGCTCTAGGTTTTTTGTTTTGTTTTCTTTTGTTTTGTTTTATTGAATCATAATTGATTGTACATATTCTGGGAATTCAATGTTGACATATGTTGATCAAATCAATATTACTAGTATGTATATTGTTACAAATTGTATTTATTCTTTATGCCCCTTGTCCAATCTCTCCCTATCCCTCTCTCACTCCCCCCTCCCACCACTGGTAGCCCTAGATTTCTTCTCTCCCTCTCAAAGAGTAATGGTTATTCTGTTGATTTGTTGCCTAGATGATCTGTCCATTGCTGAAAGGTGTGTTCAGGTCCCCCAATATTGTCATAGAGCAGATGCTTCTTGTGTCACCCTGGAATGGGTTTTGTGGAGAGAGACATCCTATTCCTTTCTTTGGTCTCTGATGGTGACTCTCCTTGTGTCAATGTACTCCAGTGGCTGGTGGACCATCTGTGTGGTGGTTGTGACGTCTAGCTGCTTTCGTAGCAGCCGTGGTTACTGTGGTGGCTGTGGTGGGCCACCCACATGGAGGTGATGTTTCTGACATGCTCCTTGGCGCTGGCTGTATGCCTGGGTGTGGGCAGGGGGTCCAGTCCCTGGCTCCATACCCCAGGTCCCCAGGTGACCCTGAAGTGCTGGTGGTGCGCCCGGGCTGGAACTAATTTTTTGTCCTTTGTTTACTTCTAAAACAGGGGAACTTCCTGTGGGAACCAGTACTTGAGCTGTGTTGTTGAGCTAAATTTCTGCTTTGCTGCTGTTTCTTAGGGAAGACTTTGTACAGCTCAGGGTTTAATGGTTGACCTTATAGGTACTTTCACCTCTCCAGAGACTGGGATCACCTGGGTTGTGTAGAAACCCTGATCTGGATCTGAATCTTTTCATCAAACTGCACCCCATGCAATTCTGCATTCCCAACCACTCTCCTCTGAGTGGTCCTGTGCTGATTGGAGGGCGGATTGGCTGTCCTTGCTGTGTCCCAGCGTTCTCCCGGTGGGCCCATCTCCTCCACCACCATGTGGCGATGACTCACCGGCCTCTGAATGGCTCCCTTTTTTCTGCTGTTCTGGCTCCTTGCTCCTGCATGGGTCCACAGGAACCCTATTGGTGGTCTTGCTGTCCTGGAGGCCACCAAGGCCCTCTTTTCCCCTGCCACCTCCAAGCAACTCCATCCGAAGGGCACAGCTGTGGCTTCTGCCAGCTCCTGCTCCATGCACTCAGCAGTTCCAGCCTTAAAGCAGCCATGGCCCAAAACGCTCCAAACAGTTTTTTCTTTCTCTCATCATGGCTTCTCCCCTCTCATGAATTCCGTAGGTCTTTCCTCCTCTTCCTCTGAGTTCCAGCGGCCCCAGCTTGGCTGTTGTTACATTTTTATTGTTGGAAATTGGTTGATTTGTGGGAGAGTGTGATGCTGGGGACCATCTATTCTGCCATCTTGACCAGAACTCCAGAGTTCTAAGTTTTGAATCTTAAGAGCACCTACTTGAATAACATACAATAAGAATCCATGCAATGTATACTATGAAAACAAACAAAATTACGCTTAAACACCCAAAGATCTGGAAGACCTAAAATTTTGTATCAGCTGATTGAAGAACAAACTTTCTAGTTCCAGAGGCAGAACCAAAAATGGGCTCTTTTTCCCTCTATCAGTGATTCTCAAAATTCTCAGTGTTACCCCCCACCAATAGCCTCAACATTATGGAGACCTTTTTATTTTTTTATTTTTTAAAAAGATGACCAGTAAGGGGATCTTAACCCTTGACTTGGTGTTGTCAGCACCACGCTCACCCAGTGAGCTAACTGGCCATCCCTATATGGGATCCGAACCCGTGGCCTTGGTGTTATCAGCACCACACTCTCCCGAGTGAGCCACAGGCTGGCCCCATGGAGACCTTTTTAGAAGAGTAAATTCTTGGTCTCACCCCAGACCATTTGAATCAGAAATGCTGGGGACAGAGCTCAGAAATCTGTGTTTTCTCAAGCGCCACAAGGGATTTTGATGAACACTAAAGTTTGAGAATCACTGCTCACCATAAGTAAACTTTTTCATAAAGACGCAGTCCCAAAGATTGTAGCAAAAACATAAACAAATTGATTGTCATCTCCCCGTGTTCTCATGACCGGATCCTTAGTCAAGAAGAGGCTAAGAGTTAGTTTATGTCACCACTCTAGACTGGTGGAGGAGATGGCTGGGTGGAAGCATTCCTACAGCCAACAAGTCTTCAGGGAAATTGAGTTTGACCTTGCTCCAATAAACAAGGTCAACCTGAATTAGCTTGTGGCTGTGACACTGGCAGCATGAACTGGGTGTGTGCTCTATTGTGCTATGCTGTCCCAGAGAGACATCCAATTTTATAAAAACTCTATCCAATGGGCAGAATTTCTCTCTGTTTCTAGTTTGCTGGCACATTGGTTTTATAAAACAAAACAAAACAAAAAAATTATTCAAATGTGTGTAAATTGTTCTATTAACAGCAGAGATGTCTATGTTCTGAATGTACATTATTCTTATTTCATGTGCCCTCTCCTGACTAGGAGCTCACTCCAACACCAGAAATTACATTTCTTGGTAAATTTGGGGCTATTTTGAGAATATACTTATCTAATAATGGTGTCTTGAAAGAAAATATAATTCCCATTCAAATGCCATCAGATTCACTGATTTTAGAGATAATTTAGGTGTGATATAAAAACAGTGAGATAGATATGAGTCATAGTCTCAACTTTAAATAGATTCTATCTATGCTGGCTTGAAATAAAAATATACCAAGGGCTGCCTGGTCACTCAGTTGGTTAGAGCCTGGTGCTAATAACACTGAGGTCCAGGGTTCAATCCTTGTACTGGCCAGCTGGAAAAAAAAAAGAAAAAGGAAAAAGCAAAAAACAACTTCTGAGCTCAATCTTCTGAGCTCTTTCATGAGTTTGGTTATGCATGTTATCTCATCTAATATTCCCAAGAATCTACAGATGCTTCTCATCGTATCATGGGGTTATGTCCTGATAAGCCCATCATAAGTTGAAAATATGAAATTGAAAATGCATTTAATATAGCTAACCTACTGAACATCATAACTTAGCCTAGCCTACCTTAGAAAGGCTAAGAACACTTATGTTAGCCTACAGTTGAGCCAAATCATCCAATGCAAAGCCTATTGTATAATAAATTGTTGAATGTCTGATGTAATTTATTGAATACTGTACTGAAAGTGAAAAACAGGATGGTTATATTCAAAGTATGATTTTTACTGTATGTGTATCACTTTCACACCATCATAAAGTCTAAAAATCATGAATGGAACAATTGTTAATTCAGGGACCATATGTATTAAGGAAGTTGCTATTTCTATTATCCTTACCTTATAGAGGAGGAGATTGAGTTACAGAGAGATTCAGAAACTCCAAAATCTATATGCATCACCACCACACAATATTACCAGACAGAGGAGACCCAGGCAATTTGCATTCATGGAGTGCACAACTACCCTATCAGTTTCACACTGTGTGATCTACTGCATATATCCTTCTTTCCAAAGGCTGTGACTTTCATAGTATTTACATTTTAGTAATAGTAGCCATGACAACGAAGAATTCTGCTTCTCAGAGATGATTTGTAGCTATGTTATTTAGGATTAGACTTGGCTGTGACAGAAATCCCCAAACAGTGGTGCCTTAAACAAGACAAAAGATTGTTTCTGTCTCATATAAAAGCTCAAGGCAGATATCTCTGGGCTGATGCAGCATATTCTCGAAGCCAGGGATTCAGGCCCCTTTACTTTATTGACAGTCCCAACTTTACTTATGGTTCAAGATAGCTGCAGGAGCTCCAGCAATTACATTTGAATTCCAGCCTGCAGAAAGAGAAAGTGGGAGAAGGGCACCCTCTCCCTTTTAAAGACATTTCCCAGAAGTTGCACAAACAACTCTGCTTATATTTTTGGCTGACCAGAAATTAGTCACAATGGCCACCCATGGCTGTAAGGGAGGAGGAAAAGTTCTCTTTATTCTGGGTGGCCCTGGTGGCTGCTGAAACCAGGAGACTTATTATTAAGGAACAATGTGGGAGAGAGAAATTTTGGAGATCAACCCACAGTCTCTGCCATAGGAGAGGAAAATGCATTCATGTTAGATGGACAACAGGGTTAATTGGGGCTATGGAGAACAGGGAAGCACGTTCCCACACAGGTCTGAACCATAGGTAGCCAGATCTTTTAGTTTCTGTTTCTTTGTGGCTGGCTGGTAGGGGGATCCAAACAGATCTATTAGTTTTTCAAAGAAAAGCCAGAAATTTGGATTTTTATTTGAAATTTCCTGATTCTTAAATGTTGCTAGTTGATTAAACTATTAAGAAAAACAGCATGGGCCAATAAAACACATTCACGCTACGCCCACAGGCTAACATTTTGCTTCCTTTGATCTAAAAGAATAGGCTCTGTTTCTTTTTTAGATTTATTATTTTCAACCAAACAACAAATATCAGTTGAGGACTACAGTGTATAAGGTACCATGTCAAGGGTGATGAAGGACAGAAACATGTAATCTTTCAAGGAAACAAGAAAAGTCTCTGATGGAGGAGACAGTGTTCATGACTAAAATTTTTTAAAAAGAGGTTACAGTAACTGTTTTTTACTTTAGTTCAGTTTTGGTTTGGGTCCAGTTTCTTTACCTGATCCCAAATGCTGTATCTTATTTTCCTTAGTTCTTTTCTCAATAGTTTTAATAGTTTTCATTACCATTTTATCTCACTTAAGTAAAAAACTCTGGGGCCAACCCTGTGGCTCACTCGTGAGAGTGCAGCGCTGGGAGCGCGGCGGCGCTGGGAGCGCTGAGGCCGCGGGTTCGGATCCTATATAGGGATGGCCGGTGTGCTCACTGGCCGAGTGCGGTGTGGATGACACCAAGCCAAGGGTTACGATCCCCTTACTGGTCACAAAAAAAAAAAAAAAGTAAAAAACTCTGTCCCTAGAATTCTTTTCCCCACCCCACCCCCAACAGTAGGCCAGTGCAGAGATTCAAACCCTTGACCTTGGTGGTATCAGCACTGTGCTCTAACCAAGTGAGGTAACCAGCAGCCTTTGACTGCTGTATTCATAAAATGTATCTCAGAAATATCAAATATTCCCTTCCTTACTTTTTTGCTAATGTTCTGTTCTACTGAAAAATTTGTTTTAAGCCTTTCTTTATATGTGCCAGTTGTAAAGTTAACATGTACAGATACATGTCATAATTTATGCCTGAACTTGACTTACTGCCCTCAAAAGGATGTGTGATGGGATAAAATTTTTACTATGTAAGTGTCTACAACATTCACCCCTGCTCCTCCCAGAAAAAGAGAGGTGAGGGCTAGTCAATTCTCAATTTTCCAGTCAATTCTCTTGGGAAAAGCTGTGAGAGAGAAACGCAAACTATTTTTCCTCTGCCCTGGGCACAATAAGTCACCCAATCCTCCTGCTGTTCCCTGGTGCTGTCATAACTGGCAGACTAGAGTCAGGATCGGCTACATACTCCACAGAGCCCACTGCAAAATGAAAATGTACTCCCTGGTAAGAATTCTAAGGTGGTGACAGCACAGCATTAAACCAAGCATGGAGCACTTCTGAGTGTGGGTCCTGCGTGGCTAAACAGGTCTCACGTCCACGAGAGGTCCATGCAGTGATGGACCTCTGGACACTTCTGTTGCAGGGTGGAGGGGTAGGGGAGCAGTTGGGCAGCAGGAAAACATGCTTAGAGACAAAGGGTAAGGTTTTTGTTTAATGGGCATTTTGGAGTGAGAGAGGCACAGTTTACATCATGACATGATTTTTAAAATGGAGAGAAAGGATACAAGCTTTCTTTTTTTGCAGCTGGATGGTACAGGGATCTGAACCTGGGACCTTGGGGTTATAAGGCTGCACTCTAGCCAACTGTGAACCGGCCAGCCCAGGATATAAGTTTTCTTGTTAGTTTTTTCAAGTGTTGCTATGATGTGCATGTCCCCCCTTTATGGTGTTCAAAAAATATAGCTGAAGAAACAGTTATAAAAGGATGCTTTAGTCTGGAAGACTCTGCTATCTTTCAGGGACTGAGACATATGGATCATACTATATAGTCATTTCACAAGAATTAGTAATGTCACTGATTAGGGGCTGAGACTTTTATAGTAATGGTATTTTATTTGTTTGCATTTATGGCCATTGAGGAAAAGAACACTATGCTTGACTTTCTCTCTCCTTCTTTTCCTCCCTCCCTCGCTCCCTCCCTTCCTTTTTAATATGAAACCCTTCAATATCTTCCAAAAAGAAGCTTAAATATTTTCACTTAATAATAACCAATCATACTTATTTAAGCAACCAAACAATCATTTTTCCCAGTATGATTGCAATGATCATAATGAATTCTTACCTGTTCAAAGCTGCTGACCTGCATGTCACCTACTCACCAGAAGCTATGCTCAAAAGTAAGTTCTCTCCTGGGTATCCCCCTTCTTGCCTTGAGTAAAATGAGTATGTTACTTTTTATCAAAAATACAGCTAGCATTAGGTTCCAAATATCACTTTCATATCATCACTTTTTAGTATCCTTGAAAAAAGATTCCTCCTTCTTTGAGATACATGCCCCTGCTATTCCTCCTTGTCATTGGAAACTACACATTTTTCTAGTCACTCCTCTCTATTGAGAAGCTTCAAAATCCTTAGCCACCTTGTACTTTCACCAAAATCATCCTAAAAAAGCCTAACCTTGAATCAACCTGACCATCCACCTCCACTCCTACATCAACGTTGCTAAGCTAGTGGTGAAAATCTCATAAATGTAATTATTCCTACCAGAAACACGTGGTCTCCACCTCACGTAGGTTTCCAATACTACTTGCCAATCCCTTTTATGTCCCTGGTGAATATTCTCTTCAATTCCACATACAATCTAATAAAAACAATCTTTAATTTCCTCATGCCACCTATGCTGATACTGACCTCTCTTCTCTTAGCACTCAACCTTTCTCCCCTCATAAAAAAGAAAATATTACTTTGGTGTGTACTTTTTCCATTTCCTGCCACTACATTTACACACAAGTCCATCCACTTCCTGGAAAACTGATTGCATTAATAGCCTCCTTTTCCACACCCTTTGCCCTGCAATTTTGTAGTACGTTCCCATTCTCACTCTGGGATTGACCTTGTAACTTCCTTTTGTGAAGGCTTGAAAAAGTACTGTTTCACCTTCTGTTTGGAACACTGCCAGGGCCTTGAAAAGAAGTCCAAGCTAGCCTGCTGGAGTGAGAGCATGTGGTGCAGAACTGAGTTGTCCTAGCCAAGACCATCCTAGTCCAGCTAACCCCCTGCCAGTCTATCAGCTGACCACAGGGAATGAACAAACTCAAAGATAGGATTTGCCAAATCTGGTTTGGTAGAAGCATCTAGCTAACCTGTAGACTCATGAGAAATAAATCGTTCAAGTTTGGGGATGGTTTGTTTTGTAACAATAACTATCTTATACAAACTCTCACCTACATCTCTCTACTAGAAGGGAGTATCCATTCTCTTTTCTAAGGCAAATTCTGTACTTGCTCTTTATTCCATTCTTGCATTTCAAACCTCATCCCTTTGATTATACAGTCATGAGCTGCATAACAATGTCTCGGTCAATGATGAACTGCATATATGACGGTGGTCCCATGAGATTGGCTATACCACATAGCCTAGGTATGTAGCAGGTTATACCAACTACGTTTGTGTAAGTGCACTCTGTGATGTTTTTACAATGATGAAATTGCCTAAAGATGTATTTCTCAAAATGTATCCCCACTTAAGCGATGCATAACTGTATCTCTCTATATTGTATTTTCAACCTCTTTCTCTCTTTTGACCTCTTTCCCTTATACATAAACTGTTTAAATCTCTCCCATTAAATAACAAATACACACAAAACAAAGCTGGGTCTTAACAAGTTATTGACCTATGCTGTCGTT
Source organism: Cynocephalus volans (assembly GCF_027409185.1). Lineage (NCBI taxonomy): Eukaryota > Metazoa > Chordata > Mammalia > Dermoptera > Cynocephalidae > Cynocephalus > Cynocephalus volans. Next base: position 107,950,001 of record NC_084461.1, read on the forward strand.
CTTTTCCATTTAGATTCCTTAAAAGGATAATCTATACTTGTGTATTAGCTAGGGTTCTCCAGAGAAACAGAACCAACCGGATGAGACAGCACAGATATAGAACATTTCCATCATGTCAGAAAGTTCTACTGGATGTCTCTGGAGACATTTAACAGAGAGTCTCTGTCTCTCTTCCACCAATACACAATCTTGCTCTCTGTGTATAATCCAAGCCCAAAGACTGGTCCCCAAGCTCTTCCACTTCCTAAAGGAGATTTTAAAACTGGTAGTGCCAACACAAATCATTTGGCTTGGTTCTGCTAATAAGATGACGTGGTAACAAAGGTCAAGAATCTCCGTCTAAGTCAGGTCAGCAAGTCTGCGGTGAAAAAGACATGACCCGGACGTGGAAGTGGGAGGAACAGAGGCAAAGGGGCGGGGCCAAGCGCGGCGCGCTCAGGGCGGGCGCTGTCTCGAGGCCGGGGGCGGGGCCGAACGCGGCTGGGCGGGGCCGGAGAGGCGCGGGGGACGGTGGATCGACGCGCCAGCCCAGCCGTGCGTGCTCACGTGACAGATCCGCGAGGCGCAGCTCGCGCAGTCGTCCGGGCTAGCGAAGATGGCGGCGGAGAGGGAGCCTCCTCCGCTGGGGGACGCGAAGTCCACCGACTTTGAGGACCTGGAGGACGGAGAGGACCTGTTCACCAGCACTGTCTCCACCCTAGAGGTGAGACTGCGTCGCCGTGGGTGCTGCGCTGCGCCTCTGCTGTGCGTCTCACCTCTGGGTGCCTTTCCCCTTTCCGGACTTGTCCCTCCCCACCCCCCGTATTTGCCAGGACCAGGTCGGAGTGACACCTGTGACTCGGACCCCCACCTCTGGTGCCTGTCAGCGGGCCGCAGCTTGGCCTGGGCGGCAAGGCCTCCTTAGGAGACCAGCCTACGGGCCTGGGGGGCCGACCTAATTCCCTGAGGGGCCGAGACTGGACGGAGCTTCGCAGCGATCTCTCCCCGCTCAGCTGGCCTCTCTGGGTGTCAGTTGCCCCTGTTCTTCCAGGGCCAAGATCTTGCCCTGGGTCCCAGTAAACGTCACCGCGCTCCCCGGGGGCTTCTGTAGCTCCTTTGGAGGGGTGCTTGCTTTTCACTTCCCATGGGAGAAGTGTGCCCCTGAAAAGAGAGAGTAATGAAGTGAGCTGTGAGGGGCCACGGGTCCGTAGGGTTCGTGTGGGTGCACTTTTCCCAGTCCTGGCCCTTCATGGACTGCTACTTCCCCTTGAGGGAGTTCCCTCTCTTTTGAACTAAGTAGGTAAATGCATTTGCCCGTTTTTGTCTGTCTTTAGTTTCTAGACTTTTAGGGGCCAAGGTGTTCATAAAGTTGAAGGGATAGAGTAGTCCAGGAAATTGCTGTGGGTTTGTTTGTTTGTTTGTTTTTTGGTGCGTGTGTGTGGGTGTGTGTGTTTAAATGTACGGGGGGAGGCGGGGGGGAATAGAAACAGATCTCCACTCCTTTTTCCTCTTTGCTCGCATGGTCAGCGATCTCTGCAGCTGAGTCTTCCTGTTTTTGTCAAAGGAAACACCCTTAATGAATTTAGCTGTATTGGGCCCTCCTATATCCAGTTCACGTTTGAATTGCTTTGCATTTGATGAGAGCACACACACCTCGTAGCCTAATTTTAAGTGTGTGCATGGGGATTAAAATGTAAGCAAATTTCCCAGAGGATTGATTACCTCGGGCTGTGCTTCCCTATAAAGTGCTTTTTAGTAAGCTTTCCTGGCTTGTTGAACTGTGCATCAAATCAATTGGAAATTACTGTAAAATATCCATTATCCGAAATTCGGTTACCTGAAACTGGGAACTTCCGATAACGTTTTCAGCATTGACCACATTCTGCTAATTGTATGTGCAGTGTCCAAGCCAACCACTCCCTCCCCTCAGATTATAGACTTTCTGGGGCTAGAGATAGTGCCTTGGTCATCTTTGTGTTTCTCAGAAATTTCGAATACTTGCGTTTAATAAATGTTTGCTGGATTAATTGTCAAAACCAGGATCTCCTAAGAATTGGTAAAAATTATTTTGCAGAATATATTTTGAGGGGTTCGTATCCTTTTAACTCTATACATAGTATACGGCAATCTTAGTAGGTGTTGAAAGTAAATTGTCTGCAGAATCCTAAAACCTGTATTCCCTTTAGGGGATACAAAGGTTTTCCACCAGCAAGGATCAGAACAAATTTGATTGACCTTGGTGTGAACTAGGATACTGTGAACACTGAGCATTCTGTTTGATTGAAGTCGTTTAGAATTGAGTAAAAGGAACTATAATCTGTATTTCTCATGTGGATGGAACTTTTTAAGTAAAAGTCTACAAAGTTTGATTATGAACCTTTAAAATTATCTCAGTTAATGCACTGTGAAAGTTGTAAATAAAGTTCATTTGAACCCCTTATTTCATAAATTCAATCAGTTTATTAATTTTAAGAAGGTGGTATGGCTGTGAGATTTGTAAATTCAGATTTTTTTTCTTTTTAAACTGTTTGGGGAAGGGTATATAGCAGTATTTCCTAGTATACCAAAATTGCTGTAAAGAAATGCTCTTTCATACTCCACTTTTTTTTTTTAAACAGTGCTTCTCAAACTTTAGTGTGCAGAAGAATCCACAGTGTTCATTTTTAAAATGTAGATGCCTGTGCCTCATTGGAATCTGTATGTTTAGTAAGTTACCTGGGGATCTTGTTGAAGTGCAAATTGTGATTATGTAGGGCGGGAGTAGGGCCCAGTATTCTGCATTTTTAACAAGCTTTCCTGATGACAGTGCTTCTGATCCCTAGACAATACTGAGTTACAAAGCTCTAGGTGATTCTGATGCGGATCATCTGCCTTGAGTAGTTATTACCTTGAATATAATATATACAGAAAATATATATTACCTAAAATGTAAATTGAAAGTAAGACATATAAATGAATGTCTTTTAATTTATTTACTGCTTTTTTTTTTTTTTTTTTTTTGGCAGCTGGCCAGTTCAGGAATCTGAACCCTTGACCTTAGTATTAAAACACTGTGCTCTAACCAGCTGAGCTAACCAGCCAGCCTAATGTCTTTTAATTTAGAAAATAAGTAAGTCAGTGTTTAAAAAATTATGTTATTCATATGAAAACCTTTTCATTTGAGGGCATTTGATTTGGGAGGGAAAGCAATTCAAGTCTATATAAGTAAAAATCAAATTGTAGATAGCTTCAAAGGCATAATTGTTCAGCTTGTTATGACTGTGCATTAGTATATCTGTGTATTAGCATATCTTTGTGTATTTTTAAACACAATATTAAACTCCTTCAAAGTAAAGAATGTTCACATAGAGCTATATTCAATAAATAAAACGTATTTCAAACCCTTACTATATGTTTCTGTCGTGACTGTGAAACAAGAAAGTGGTGGGGGGCTGGGGTGGGAAGGAAAGGGAATGAAAATGGAAAGAATCTGGTAAAAGCTTGTTCTTTTTTGGTACCTGAGAGGCAAGGCTTTAAATTGTTTACTAATAGTGCTTTTTCCTTAAATGATGTACAACCTTAAGTTTAAAGGTGCTTGACCTTTAAGCACGTTTTTGTATGGAGTAGTAGATAGCACTTTTTTAAAGAAAAAAGTCAAGAATTTATATTACATACCTGGTTCTTTTTTTTAAAACAGCTTTATCGCGTTATAACTCACATACCATACAATTCACCCATTTAATGTGTACAATTTAATGGTTTTTAGTATATTCACAGATGTGTTACCATCTGCACAATCAGTTTTAGAACATTTTTATCACCTCAAGAAACCTGTACCTTTTAGCTCTCACTCGTCCCCCCAGCCCCCATTCTTCCATCCCCTCTGCCTCCAACCCTAAGCAACCACTAATCTGCTGTCTCTATAGATTTCTCTGTTCTGGACTTTATATGAATGGAATCATGTAATATGTGGGCTTTTGTGACTGGCTTTTTCAAAATTAGCATAATAGTTTCAAAGTCTATAGCATGTATCAGTACTTCATTCCTTTTTGTGACAAAATATTCTATTGTATAGCTATACCACGTTTTGTTTATCCATTTGTCAGTTAATGGACATTTGGGTTGTTTTCAGCTTTTGACTATTATGAATAATGCTATTGTAAACATTCACAAACAAGTAAAATTGCTGGGTAATATGTTACTCTATGTTTAATCATTTGGAGAATTGCCAGACTGGTCTCCCAAAATGGCTGCACCATTTTACATTCCATCCAGTCTTGGTTGTGAGTATATGAATTTCTTCACATACTCATCACTTGCTATTATCTGACTTTTGGATTCTATCCATCCTAATGGGTGTACATGGTATCTCATTGGGGTTTTGATTTGCATTTTCTTAGTGACTAATGATGTCACACATCTTTTCATGTGATTATTGGCCATTTGTATATCTTCTTTGGAGAAATGCCTGTTCATATCCTTTGCTCGTTTTTTAATTGGATTATCTTTTTATTGTTGTTAGAGTTCTTTATATGTTCTAGATACAAGTTCCTTATCAGGTATGTGATTTACAAATATTTTCTCTAATTCTGTGGTTTATCTTTTCAGAGTTTGATGAGGTCTTTTGAAGCACAAGCCTTTTACATTTTTATGCAGTCTAATTTATCTATTTTTTTCTCTTGTTCATACCTTCAGTGTCATATCTAAGAATCCTCTGCCAAATCCAGGGTCATGAAGATTTACCGTGTTTTCTTCTAAGAGTTTTATAGTTTTAGCTCTTACATTTAGGTTTTTTATATATTTTGAGCTAATTTTTGTATATGGTATGAGGTAAGGGTTCAGCTTCATTTTTTGCATGTGACAATCCAGTTCCAGCACCATTTGTTGACAAGATGGTTCTTTCCCCATAGAGTTGTGGTTTTGGAACCCTCATCGAAAATCAGTTGACCATATAGGTGTTTGTGTCTGTTTTTTTTACTAACCTCAAATCTAAGGACCAACTGAAGTTAAGATGAGTATCACAGTTTTCCCAACGTTATCACATATTTTTTATAAAGCATTTCAACCGTAGTTTCCAGATGAGAGCCTCACAGATCTTAGAATTCCTTTCCAATGATATAACCTCAGGCTGTAAGTGAATACCAATACTTCAGTGAATACTTGAGTATTTACTCTCTTCCATACTGTTTAAATGATAATGATTGTACAAGATCAGCAAAACACTATTAAGTCTCAGGATGGAAAAAATCTCCAGTGGAGAAGAAAAATGCATACAGAAGATTCTGATACTACAGAGAGATTATGATTATATGATCTGAAAACACACAAAGTACTAGTGAAACAGGGAGGAGATTCTAATTCCTATCAATGCTTGTGACACATAGTGGATGAACAATAAATGTTTCTGTTTGCTGGGAAAAACTCATTGGGATGTAGTATTTAAGAGAGATCTTGAAGGGTGGGATGAAATTTCAAAGTGGAAGAATGGCGAGGGTCACTTAAAGTTCAGTTCATATTGTAGGGAACTACAAATAATTCTTTTTTTTTTTTTTTTTTTTTTTTCTTGACCGGCACTCAGCCAACCGGTCAGTCCTATATAGGATCCGACCCCGCGGCGGGAGCGTCGCCGCGCTGCCAGCGCAGCACTCTACCAAGTGCGCCACGGGCTCGGCCCTGAACTACAAGTAATTCTGAGTGGCTGAATATAGGATGTGCTATAAAATTGAACACTTGTGTTTTTTTCCTCTGATAGTTTTTAGTCAATGTAAAATTTACCTCAATTTAGTAAAGTTCACTAACACTTCAGTCAAAATACAGAACACTTCCATCACTCCAACAAATTCTCATGCTTCCCTTTGTAGTTAGTTAACCTCTCCCACTCTCAGTCTCTGGCAATCACTAATCTGTTTTCTGTTTATAGTTTTGTCTTTTCTGGAATGTAATATAAGTGGAATCATATAGTATGAAACTTTGAGACTGGCTTCTTAACTTAACATAAGGCATTTGAGGTTCATTAATGTTTGCATGTACCAGTAGTTCATTCCTTTTTATTGCTGAATTTGGTATTCTATTGTACCACAGTTGTTCATCTATTCATCAGTTGAAAGACGTTTCAGTTGTTTGCAGTTTTTGGCATTTATGAATAAAGCCAGTATAAACATTTACCTACAGGTTTTTGTATAAGCACAAGTTTTCATTTCTTTTGGGTAAATATTTAGAAGTAGGGTTGCTGGATTGTATGGAAAATATAAGCTTAATAATGTAAGAAACTGCCAAACTATTTTCCAAAGTGGCTGTACCATTTTGCATTGCCCCCAGCAATGAACGAGAATGTCAGTTGTTCCACATGCTTATCAGCGCTTGTTATTGTCAGTTTTTATTTTAGACAGTGGTGAGCTTGAGGCTGGTTTAAACTGGCTAGCAAGTGTTAACATGTCAGGAATTTTGTGAACTACTTAGTAAACACAATCATTATTAAAAATTAAATGGTATAAACTTATAATTAGATAAATTAAATTGACAACAAAGGTAATATTTAAAATTCATCACTTCCTTTTTTTTTTTTTTTTTTTTTTACTGCATGTTACTATTTATGCTCTTGAGGTTATTTATGTCTGTTGTGTCTGTATGGTGGAAAGTACGTCTTTCCAATTCCACATTGAATGAGGGATAACCAGCTATGGCAGGTGCGCTTATATCTCAGAAATCAGCAAAAGCTGAAAATCTGAGTCTTTTCTCCCGCAAATCTGGTTTTTAAACATTTACCAGCACACCACTGATTTTTTAACCATTCTAACAGATGTGTAGTGTTATCTCATTGTGGTTTTAATATACATTCCCTAATGATTAATGATACTGATTATCTTTTCATGTCCATATTTGCCATCTGAATATTATGTTCCTCAATGAAGTATCCTTTCACATCTTTTGCCCATTTTATTTTATTATTTTTTAAAAGATGACCAGTAAGGGGATCTTAACCCCTGACTTTCTGGTGTCAGCACCACGCTCTCCCAAGTGAGCTAACCGGCCATCCCTATATAGGGATCTGAACCCGTGGCCTTGGTGTTATCACCACCACACTCTCCCAAGTGAGCCACGGGCCAGCCCCTATCTTCTGCCCATTTTAAAAATTGGGTTTCCTTATTGAATTTTGAGATTTTTCAGGTATTTTGAATACAGATCCTTTGCCAGATATGTGCTTTCCAGATATTTTTTTCCAGCCTGCGGCTTGTCTTTTTGTTCTGTTAATAATATCTTTCACAGAGCACAAGTTTCTCATTTTGGTAAAGGAAGTTATCCTTTCTTTTTTTTATTGATAGTACTTTAGATGCCATGTATTCGAAATCTTCTGCTGACTTTAACCCAAGGTTTTTTGCTTATATTTTCTTCTAGAAGTTTTATAGTTTTAGGTTTTACATTTAGACCTAGAGTTCATTTTGAGTTAACTTTCATATTAGGTAAGAAATATAGGTTGAGGTTCATTTTGGTGGGGGACATTATAAATATCCAGTGGTTCCAGCACCATTTGTTAAAAGACTAGTCTTTTTTGCATTGGTATCTTTGTCAAAAAATCAGTTGACTTGAAGTTGATACGACAAGCAAACAGAAAGGACATTGTTGGGGGGGGGAGAAGGGAGGGAGGTTTTGGTGATGGGGAGCAATAATCAGCCACAATGTATATCAACAAAATAAAACTAAAATAAATAAATAAATAAATAAATCAGTTGACTGTGTATGGGTGGGTCTATGCATAGACTCTATTTTGTTTCATCAATCTGTGGACTTTTTGCCCTTCTGTACCATCTTGATTACTGTAGCTGAGTGTGAAATCATGTTGTATGAGGTCCTCTGACCTTGTTTTTAAAATTGTTTTGGTTATTCTAGTTCTTTTGCCTTTCCATATAATTTTAGAACCAATTTATTGATTTTTACCAAAAAATCCTTCTGAGATTTTAATTGTGTTGAATACATATATTAGTTTAGGGAGAATTAACATATTAACAGCATTGAGCCTTTAAGCTACAAGCACAATCTCTCTCTCCAAATCATTTATTTAGGCCTTATTTTGATTTTTTCATCACTATTTGTACTTTTCAACATACAGATCCAGCACATATTTTGTTAGTTCATACCTAAGTATTTCATGGTTTTTTTGGTGCTTTCATTTTTTGTATTACTTTTTACATTTACTCATTAGTTGCATATTGACCTTCTGTCTTGCAGCTGTGCTAAACACTTGTTAGTTCTAGTGGGTTTTTGTAGAGTCCTTGGGACTTTTTTATGTAAATAATCATGTTGTCTATAACTAGAGTTTTATTTCTTTCTACTCAGTCTTTATGCCTTTTTCCCTCTTGCCTTACTGTACTAGCTAGGGCCACCAGTATAATATCAACCAAGTGGTAATACTGGATATCTTTTCATTTTTCTTGATTGTAGGAGGAAAATATTCATTATTTCTCCATTATATATGATGTTATCTGTAAGGTTTTGTGTGTGTGGAGAGGGGTGAACTTCACCAAATTAAAGCTTTCTTCTATTTCTAATTTTTTGAGAGTTTTCATAAATGGATGTTAATTTTGACAAATGCTTTTTCTGCATCCATTACGATGATCATATGGTTTTCCTTTAGTTTATTGATAAGGTAGATTATATTGATTGATTTTCAAATAGTGAATCAGCCTTCCATTCCTGGAATAAATCCCACACAGTCGTAATATATTTATCCTTTTTATATATGGATGGATTCAGTTTGCAAGTATTTTGTTTTAGGGTGTTGTATCTATGTTCATGACAGATATTTGTGTGTAGTTTTCTTTTTCTTATAATGTGTTTGTCTGGTTTTGGTATCAGAAATGCTTGTTAAATGAATTGAGGAATGTCTCCTCTTCTGCATACTTGAAGAAGTTGTATGGAATTAGTCTTATGTATTCCTTAAGTGTTGATAGAATTTACTAGTGAAGCATCTGAACTGTTGTTTGTTGGAAGGTTTGTAACCATGAATTCAACTTTTGAAATAAATACAGGACTGTTTCTTCCTGGTAAATTTTGATAGTATGTGTCTTTTTATTTTTAAAAATTAATTTTTTTTTTTCAAGTTTATTAATATTATGTTTTTACATTCTGAGATGTTGCAGAGCAGTTGGAGGGGAGGGGGAGAGAGAAGGGGGAAAGAAATAGGGTAGGAGAAGGAGGAAGGGGGGGACATGGTTGAGGTCCGTGGCACCCCCCTCATTCCTTCAGGGGAGACAAGGGGGCTTCCAGCAGTAGCTCTGTTGTTGCTGGGCTGGATGTCAGGGAGGTGTGGCTGAATTTTGGTAGTATGTGTCTTTTTCAGTATTTTTTTCTTTTTTTATTGGCTGTAAATATTCATGAGATACAAAGCTGATTGTCACCCTCCTGCCCATTATATAAGGGCCAGATTCATACTGACAGCATACCCATCACTAAAAATTTTATTTGTACCCTGTCTTCCCCACACAATTATCCCCAACCTCCCTCTCCCTCCCCCTTTCCCCCCCACTCCACTATGTAGCCCAAGGAATGTTCTCTCTCTCTTCAAGTCCAACACACCACTGTGGTCTTTCTTTCCTTCCTTCTTTGTCTCTTAGCTCCCACATATGAGTGAATACACATGAGTGAATACATGTGGTATTTATCCCTCTGTGGTTTGCTTATTTCACTCAATGTAAGTTTCTCCAGGCTCATCTGTGTTGTTGCAAATGGGAGTATTTCATTCTTTTTTATGGCAGGGTAGTATTCCATGGTGTATATATACCTCAGTTTCCTTATCCAATCCTCCATTGATGGACATTTAGGTTGGTTCCATGTCTTGGCTTTTGTAAACAGCTACGATGAACATGGAGAATAGGTATCCCTTCGACATGATGATTTCCATTCCTCTGGGTATATACCCAGAAGTGGGATTGCTTTGAAAAATGTCTATTCAGCTCCTTTGCCCATTTTTTAATTGGGTTATTTGGTTTTTTACTGTATAATAGCTTGAGTTCCTTGTATATTATGGATATTAATCCTTTGTCGGGTGCATAGTTAGCAAAAATTTTCTCCTACTCTGTAGGTTGTTGTTTCACTCTGTTGATTGTTTCCTTTGCTGTGCAGAAGCTTTTTAATTTGATATAGTCAAATTTAGCAGTGAGAGGCTGTCCAAGTATACCAATGTTAGTGACACTAATGTTAATAAGTTCTTATAACCCATGACCATTGAACCAGTCGGTAATATGTGTTTTTTAAGGAATTTGTCCACTCAGTCTTAATTGTGAACTTTATGGGCATAAGGTTTTTCATCATACTCCCTTATCATCCTATTAAGTCTGTGGAACCTATGGGTGGTACTCCTCCATTTTCATTCCTGAAATTTGAAATTTATGTCCTCTGTTTGTTTGTTTGTGTATTTTGGTCTGATTAGAAGCTTATTTTCTTAGGATCTTTTCAAAGAATCAGCTTTTGCTTTCATTGGTTTATTTATTTATTTATTTTTCCTATTTCTATTTTGAATTTCATTGACTTCTGCTCTTTATTTTCTTTCTTCTGGTTGCTTTGTGTTTAATTTGCTTTTGTAGTTTCTTAAAGTAGAAGCTTGGATCATTGATCTGAGACTTTTCTCCCCTAGTATTAGTATTTAGTTATATAGTTCCCTCTAAGCTCTGCCTTTGGCTGCATTCTACAAATTTTGATACTGTGTTTTCATTTTCATTCAATTTAAAATATTTTCTAGTTTTGTTTGTGACTACTTCTCTGACCCACAGATTATTTAGAAATGTATTGTTTAATTTCCAAAATTTGGGGATTTTCCGGATAACTTTCTATTACTGATTTCCAGTTTAATTTGATGATGCTCAGAGACTGTTTTATGATTTCAAAATTTTTAAAAATTTGTTAAGGTTTGTTTTACGGCTCAGAATATGGTCTATTATGGTGAATGTTATGTGTGTACTTTTTTTTTTTTTTTTTTTTTTTAAAAAGATGACCGGTAAGGGGATCTTAACCCTTGACTTGGTGTTGTGAGCACCACGCTCAGCCAGTGAGCGAACCGGCCATCCGTATATGGGATCCGAACCCGGGGCCTTGGTGTTCTCAGCACCGCACTCTCCCGAGTGAGCCACGGGCCGGCCCATGTGTGTACTTTTGAAAAGAATGTGTAGTCTGTAGTTGTGTGGAGTGTTCTATAAGTGTTAGGTCAAATTGGTTGGTAGTGTTTTTAAGGTTTTCTCTATCTTTCTCCATGATCTGTTCTATCAATTACTGGGAGAAAAGTATTGAAGTCTCCAAGTATGATTGTGGATTTTTAATTTTTTTACTTCTCCATTTATTTTTTACTAATCTTTTAAAAAAGACTGATAAGTGCAGTAATGAGAAAGGGAGAAGGAGTAGAATAAGGAGTTCGATCTTTAATTGAACAATCAGTTGACAAAATTTACTACCTTCAGATCATCCTCTTTCTCCTTTTAGTTCAATCAGTTTTTCCTTCATGTATTTTGAAGCTCTGTTGTTCATCACATAGACATTTAGGATCATTCTGTCTTCTTGGAAAATTGATCCTTTTAAGATGTAATGCCTCTCTTTATAGCTGATAATGTTTCTTATTATGAAGTTTACTCTGTTGTTTATATAGCACTTCAACTTTCTTTTGATTGTTTGCATGACATTTTTTTCATTGTTTTAATTTACCTATGTCTTTAAGGTAGGTTTTTTGTAGGCAGCATATTGTTGTATGTAGTTATTTTTGTATCCAATCTGACAGTCTGGCTATCTCTGTCTTCTAATTGCTGTGTTTCGGGTATTAAAATTTAATGTAATTATTGATGTGGTTAGAGTAGATCTACCATTTTATTTGTTTACTGTTTTTCTCTCTGTTTCCCCTTTTCTCCTCTATTTGTATTACTTTAATGTTTATTAGTGTTCCATTTTAATTATAACTATTGGATTTTTTGTGTTATCTCTTTATGTGCATATATATATATATATATATATATATATATATTAATGATTGCTCTAGAGATTACAATGTACATACTTAACCCCTTTTACAGCCCAATAAGAGTTCATAAAAGGACTGGCCAGTTAGCTCAGTTGGTTAGAGTGTGGTGCTGATAACTACAAGGTTCAATCTCTTTACCGGCCAGCCACCAAAAAAAAGAAAAAGGAGTTAATAATAAACTTCTAAAGTAAAATGCAGAGCTTTACAACCATATAAATTTACTTACCTCCCCTCCTTTATGTTACAGTTTTCATATATATTTCATATATTAAAAATCTTAATGTTATAATTTTTGCTTTCAGTAGTCATGCCTTTTCTAAATAACTTAGAGAAGATAAATAGTTTAATAGTTTCCAAGTTTTTGTTACTTTCTTCTATCATATATCTTCAGTCTGAATAACTTTTTAGTTCTAGGGTTTTTTTGTTTGTTTTTTTCTAGAGCTGGCCTAGTGGTGGCAGATTTCTGTAGTTTTCTTTCATCTGAGAATGTGTTTATTTCACCTTCATTCCTGAAGGATATTTTTGATGGGTATAGAATTCTGAGTTGACATTTCTTTCCTTTAGCATTTTAAAGATTTTGTGCCCTGTCCAGGTTACTTAACCTGCATGACAGCAGCAGTGATGAGAGTACTGACATCTAAACCCCCAAGAGAAAATATAATTCTATGGCAAAGTGAACCAGGAAAAGGGGACACAGTAGTCTAAAAAGTAGGGAGCAGAAGTCCTCATTAGTATTTTCTCTCCTTTTCTGAAAGCATGGCCCAAACTGGGTGAAAGTGTATGACAGTGCAGGCAGATAAAACTCTGAGAGAAGCTTGTGTTTCTGGCCAGAGGAACTAGGAAGAGAGGTCTCTGTGATTTCTGGTGAGAAATATAATCATTTCCCAAAATGTAATTTTTTTGTTTTTTTTAGTTGCTTCAAGTTTTTTATTTTTGCTTTTTAGCCATTTGTTTATGATGTAACCAAATTTGGTTTGTTTGGTTTTTTTTTGAAGTTGTCCTGTTCTGCATTTGCTTGTTTCCAAATCTGTAAATTTATGTCTTTCACCAAATTTGGGAAGGTTTTTACCCATCATTTCTGGAAATATTTTTTTCTGCATTGGTCTCTTTCTCCCTTTTTCTAGGACTACTACATGAATGTTATTGACTTTTTTATATTGTTTCATAGGTCCGTGAGATTCTTTTCTTTTTTTTCCTCTTTGTTATTCAGATTGAATACTTTCTGTTGATCTACAAGTTCACTGACATTTTATCTGAAGAACTGTAAAGGGTCTGCAATTTTACCTTCATTGTAAGCTAATAAATTAACCAGTTTTATGGTTACTTGGAAGAAGGCACGATAAAGAACTTTATTACTCAAAGCATAGCAAGCAGCATGAGTGTCATGTTTGGGACGGTTTCTCATGTCTCAGTGGAGTGAGGGGATGGGCCCAGGCAAATGTTGCACCTGTGTTTGGTTTGTGTCACAGCTGAGAAACACAGCTTAAGGAACCTAAATCATTTATAATAGGCAATAAGTCTGCCAATTCTTTGCTTTGGAGGAGACATTCTTTTTATTGTACTGCACAATAAATAAACCTGGTCTTTGCTTGGGAATGAGACACTTCTCCATTTGTCCTTTCTCCAGGATCTACCCATTCTCCACTATTGACTTCTCAGGGACTTCTCTTCCCAGTTCCTCTGGCCAGAAACACAAGCTTCTCTCAGAATTTTATCTGCCTGCACTGTCATGCACTTTTACCCAGTATGGGCCACACTTTCAGAAAAGCACTAAAGAAAAGGAGAGAAAATACTAGTGAGGTCTTCTGCCTGCAACTTCTTAGACTATTGTGTCCCCTTTTCCTGGTTCACTTTGCCAGAGAATTAGATTTTCTCTTTGGGTTTTAGGTGTCAGTACTCTCATCGCTGCTAATGTCATACAGCTAAGCAACTTGGTCTGGCCTCAGGGCAGGGCCAGGAAAGAAAACAGGGTGAAGAAGGGGAAAGTAAAAAGAGTTTTCCACCCATATTTTCTAGGCTGCAGGGGCCCTGATGTTATGGCCAGAAAGACGAAGAGTTTCTCTTGGATTTATTGCTGCACACACCCATAGCACAGTTCTGTAATTGGCACCATCCTCAGGAAACAGCAAGATAGAAAACAAGAAAAAAAAAATCTCAAAATGAACTTTGTAAGGATCATTTTTCACATTCTGGCTCCCTCCCCAGTCTGCCTGCTGTTATTTGCTTTTATATTGTTGCTTTTTGTATTCTATCCATAGTTTTTAGTGTCAGTCTGTGGGAGAGAGGGGCTGTAGTGAGCTTCTTTCATCATGGTTGTAATACAAAGCACCACTTTATTTTATTTATGTTTGTATGTATGTATGTATGTATGTATGTATGTATGTATGTATGTATGTATGTATTTATTTATTTTTGCAGCTTGCCTATATGGGGACCCGAACCCATGACCTTGGTGTATAAGGCTGTGCTCTAACCAACTGAGCTAACCAGTCAGCCCAAAAGCACCACTTTCTAATTGAAGAGATATTAGCAAAAACCTTGAATTTTTTTGTAAAAGAAAATCTCCTGAACATTGCTAGGTGATATTATAGGGAGATAAAAGTATATACACTTACTAAGAATACTGGTGTCTATTCAGTTGGATGTCTTGGACATCTGTAGTTCTAATCACACAGAACCTGTGCTCCAGGTTAAGAAGCCATCAGTATTCCTTTCCACTATCATTTCTCCTTTGCTGGTCACTCTCCACCCTCCTTTCCATCCACTAGAGAACAACAGTTCTTGTTGTACTCACGAGGAACCTGGAAGAGGCAGGGGTAGAGATAAGTAGGTCTTTACGCCTTTTAGTGAGTGACTGTTTCATGACCACTCCCTCAGCAGTGGAGCATGGCACTACAAGCTGCTGATAGATGGACACCCCAAAGAAGTGCATGCCTCATAGTTTCTCCCTAGTGATGTGACTGCTGCAGCAGCAGCCTCTACTGGAGTTGGCCCATTTTCTATACAATTCCTGTTCCACGTTCTACTCTTGGGCTCTGGACTGTGAGACAATACGTTTGTTTTGTGTTGTATAAACATGTTAGTTTTCTTTCTCTGATTCATAGTGTCAGAATACTATGAATACTATGAGTACTCAAGATATTAGCATAATGTGCACATTTCATTGTGATAAGAATACAGTATAGACTGTAAATAGTCCACATTTATTATAGCTATACTCTGTTACAATATTTAACAGTCATATCTATTTTAAAGAACTTGAGGGAAAAAACAGTCTCTTAGTCATTCAGGTATTTACAATTTCTCTTGCACTTCTTTCATCCAAAGTGCTGTGGGGCAATTGAATTGTGTTCCCCAAAGTCCATATATTAGAAGCATAATTCCCACTGTAACTGTTGAGGGTGGGAAATCCTATTCTGGTAATTGAAAGGTGGAGCCTTGAAGAGGTGATTAGATTGTGGGACCATGCCTTAGTGAATGGATTAAAAATGGTCGTCATAGGCATGGTTCTGAGGGCTTTAAAAACACGAGAGGTTAGTCTCTCTCTGCTCAGCCAGTTTTTGCCATGTGAGACCCCAGGGTTACTGTTGCCACCACTGAGACCCTCACCAGATGTGTTCCCTGGACTTTGGACTGCCCAGCCTCCAAGACTGTAAGCAGTAAATTTCATTTTCTTATAAATCAACAAGTTCCAGGTATTTTGTTATAAGCAACAGCAATGGACTAATACAGAAAATTCGTACCAGAAAGGTGGGGTATTGCTTATAACATATACTTGAAAATGTGGGAATGGCTTTGGAATTTGGTGTTAAGGAGAGGCTGGAAGAATTTGGAAGTACAGGCTAGGAAAAACCTAGATGCTGGTGAAAGTTTAGAAGACAAGAAAACCAGATAAAGTTTGGAATGTTTTAGAGACTGGTTAAATGGTGGTGACCAGAATGCTTATGGAAATATGGCTTGTAAAGACCATTCTAAGGAGGTCTCAGATAGAAATAAGAAGGAGTTTATTGGAAACTGAGGCAAAGATCAACCTTGCTGGGCTGCCTTCTGTTTATGCCTGAAAGTCTTAAGAAATGAGAACCTTAAAAGTGCTGACCCAGAATATTTGGCAGAAGAAATTTCTAAGCAGCCAAGCATTAAGGAAGCTGCGTGGCTACTTGCAACAGCCTATGCTGTTATGGCAGAAAAGGCATGACATAAAGCCAAAATTTAAAAGGAAAGCAGAGATTAAAGATTTAGGAAATTTGCAGCCTGGCCATGTGGTAGAGAAGCAGAGAGCATTTTCAGGAGAAAAATCCAGTGGTGCAGCAAAGGGACTGGTTGCTAAAGACATTAAAATGGCTACGAGGCAGCCCGGTGCTTATAGCTAAGACAGTGGGAGAAGGGCCATGAAGGTATTTCAAAGATCTTGGAAGTTGTCTTCAGTTACAGGCCCAGAGGCCTAGGGACACAGAATGGTCTTGGGGAACAGGTCTCAGGTGCCCTTCATAGACTCGCTGCCCAGGGCTACCTCAGAATGCTGCTCCCCACACCAGCACCCCAGCTACTTTGGCTGCTCTGGCTGTGGCTAAATTTGCCCCAGGTTTGGCTGGACCCACAGCTTCGAAAGATAAAAGCCAGAAGCCTTGGTGGCATCCCCATGGTGTTAGGTCTGCAGGCTCACAGAATACCAGAGCTGTGAAGGCTTGGAAGCTTCCACCCTGATTTCAGAGGATGTATGGAAAAGCCTGGGAAGAGATCTATGGTGGGACAGAGTCACCACAGACAACTGTCACTAGAGCAATGCCCAGCCGAAACATGGGGTCAGAGTTGCAGCAGAGAAACTCCCTCAGCACCATGCTTAGTGGAGCCATAAGAGTTGAGACCACCATGGAGACCCCAGAATTGTGGAGCTACCAGGGTACAAAGCCAGCCTGCGAGAGCAGAAGCATCACCTCAGACCAGGAAAGCCGCAGGAACTGCCCAAGGACTTGGGGGCCCACCCCTCACACCAGCGTGTAGAGGATGTGAAGATGGAGTCAAGGTGCATGATTTGCCGCCTTGGAGATTTAAGGCCTGCCCTGCTGGGTTTTGGACTTGTTTGGGACCTGTTAACACCTTTCTTTTGGCTTATTTCTACCTCTGGTAATGGGAATATGTACCCTGTGTTTGTCCCATCATTGTATCTTAGAAGTAGATAACTTGTTTCAATTTCACAGATGGGACTTTGAACTTTGGGCTTTTGAGTTGAAACAAGTTAAGACTTTGGGGATGAAAAGAATGTATTTATATGTGAAAAGGACATGAGTTTTGGGGGTCTGGGGGATGGAATGCCTTGGGTTGAACGTCACCCCCAAATTAGTCCTCTCTGTGACGGTGTTAAGAATGTGGGAAATCCTATTATGGTAATTGAAAGGTGGGGCCTTAAAGAGGTGATTAAATTGTAGTACCTTGCCATTCGAATGGATTAAAAATGGTGGTCATAGGTGATTCTCAGGGCTTTAAAAGAGCACATGAGAGGTTAGTCTCTCTCTGCTCCACCAGTTTCTGCCATGTGAGACCCCTGGGTCACTATTACCACCACCAAGATCCTCACCAGATGTATTCCCTGGACTTTGGATTTCCCAGGCCTCTGAAACTATAAGCAATAAATTTCATTTTCTTTTAAATCACCCAGTTCCAGTTATTTTGTTACAAGCATCAGAAATGGTCTAATAAAGAGCTAAACCTCAGAGATAATTTAATGTACTCTAATTAAGCAATCTAAACTTGATTTGTTCAGGGTCTAAGTAAAGTCAGTGGTTTGTTCAGCCTCATTGTAGCTCATCATTGGTATGGCTAAAGTGAAGATTCTTTGATTTGCTTTAATTTCGCAGTATTTGTGAATCTTTAATTTATAGCTCACGAATCTTTCACCACTGCTATTCCTTCACAGTTTGTCTAGATTAATAGTTTGCTAATCTGTCTTCATTCCCACACATTTGCTAGCTTCCATTCTAATCTCAGTACTTATAGAATGTTCTTTTAAAATCAGGTATAATTTTCTCCCTAAAAAGTTTTTTGTGCCTTCCCATTGCTTTCACAATAAAGTCCAAAGTTCTTAGCATGCTTTACAGGACCATTCACTATCTGGCTCCTCTTGATTCTTTAGTTCAACTCTTGGAAAATAAAGGTATAAAGAAACAAACAAAAAAATCATCACATGCAGCCACCCAGAGATGATCACGGTTAACACTGTTTTTCTCTAACCTTTTTTGTAACATACATTTTTTATGCAAAATTAGGAATGAGTTTATTCAATTTGTACTTTTACAATGTGTTTACAATATTATACTTTTTCCCAGTTAACCTTAAAGCATAAACATTTTCCCGTGTTATTAGGTGGTGCTTTGTAACAATGATTTTTTTTTTAATGTCTGTAAAATATTTATTCATGAATTTAAATATAATTTAATTTTTAAGCTATTCCCCTGTCATAACATAATAAAATATCCTTATATCTAACTTTTGGTCTACATCTATTTTCTAAGGCTAGATCCCTGGTAAAAAGTTGTATGTGAAATTTTAAAAAGACTTTAGTGTTTGTTAGCATTTCAGAGAAATGGAATTCATCAGTGGTGTATGTAAGGTGGCAATCTCAATAAGCTCACCAAAATTGAGCGTTGGCATATGTTTTAATCTTTGCTTATTTTATAGGCAAAATTTTATATCTTGTTTGGTATGTATTTCTCTGATTTCTAATAGTTTAGTATTTTGTGTGTGTGACTTGTGAATGTTTTTTTTTTTTTTTTGAAAATTAGAATTAGATTCATGCAAATATAGTAGATAATATGGGAACAGTAATTGGTCATATAATCAAAACAGTTAAACCTATGATTTTGTGTGTGTGTGTGTGTGTACACATATATATATACCTTAAATATTTTAACTTAAAACAACTGTATGTTCATTTGCAAGTTTTTACACTTTATTTTGAAATGTAGATTTATGGAAAAGTTGCAAAAATATTACAGGAGTTCATGAATGCCAGTTAACATCTTACACAAAAATAATGCAGTTATCAAAACCAGTAAATTAATGTTGATTAAAAATTAACAAATGTATAGACCTTATACAAATTTTGTCAGATTTGTGTCTTTTTTGGTTGTTCAGGATCCAGTCCAGGATCCTGCATTGCATTTAGTTATCATTTTTGCTTAATCTCTTCCAATGTGATAGTTGGAGGTTTGTTTGTTTGTTTTGGGGTGGGGTGGGGGGGTGTCTTTAATGACTTTGATACTTTTGAAAAATACTGGCCAGTTATCTTGCAGAATGTCCCTTAATGTAAATTTGTATGATATATTCTCATGATTAGATTGAGGTTATGTATTTTTGGTTCTTCCACTGTAGCCTATTATTACTCAGTATTTGTAAATGCATATAGATCCAAGTGAAATAGTAAAATTCAGGTAATTTTTAGAGAGTAAACCTTTGAATTTGTTGCCATCCACTTGCTATCAAAAGAAGAGCTTAGGAAAATAAGTGAATTTCATGAAGCATCTACTCTCCATTTATTCCTAAGATATAATAAAATCTACTTCTAGTCAAGTGCTGTCTGGTGTATTAACCACATATATAATTTTAAATTTTTTAGTAGCCACATTATAAAAGGTAAAAAGAAACAGGTGTAATTAATTTTACTAGTACATTTTATTTAATTCAATACATTCAAAATATTTAACAATATATCTGAAATATCTCAATATGTAATCAATATCAAAATTATTGAGGTATTTACATTTTACTGTACTAAGTTTTCAAGATCCAGTGTGTATTTTACATTCATAGCACATGACTACTGTTTGAACTAGCTACATTTCAATTGCTCAGTAACCAGATGTAGTTAGTGGCAATGTAGCTCTTGTCTTAATCAAATCATTAGAGTATAAATTTGGACTGTATTAATATTGATCCCTGTAAAATTACTTTCATTCAATTTCCCTTTCGTGCAATGCCAGACAAACAGCCAAAAGAAATTAATTTATGTGGCATTAAATTATAGCAGTGAATTGTGATTTACTTTTTTTTTTTTTTTTTTTTTTTTAAAGATGACCGGTAAGGGGATCTCAACCCTTGGCTTGGTGTTGTCAGCACCACGCTCAGCCAGTGAGCAAACCGGCCATCCCTATATAGGATCCGAACCCGTGGCCTTGGTGTTATCAGCACCGCACTCTACCGAGTGAGCCACGGGCCGGCCCGTGATTTACTATTTTAATTGCACTTAAATTTTTAGAAATTTCGCTATTTTGTTTCTTTCGAGATTTATTTCTTTTTCTTGTAAAACTAGGTATCAAGCAAGGTTCAGAAATGCAAAAGGAAATCAAGTTAGGTGACTCTAGATCTAGAAGTTATAAAATAACAAAGTGGATAGGTTAAAAAAATGTTGAAATTTTGGAGATAAAATTGTTTAAAATTTTGAAAGTATAAGTTATATGTGAAATCTTAGTGCCTATATCTTTTTCAGTACAAGTATATCTTAGTTTCTAGGATGGCAAAGAGAAGGAATAGAAAGCAACATTTGTCTTTAATGAATATTGTCAGGGAATTGGATCATGTGTATAGCTACCTACTTTTCTCATATAATGTTTTATTATAAGCATCCTTCTGCATCAATAAATGCCATTCTGTGTTGGGATGGGGGGGGGAGTTGGCGCGCCGGCGCCCTGACAACTAGCTAAACCGCGCTCAGCTCAAGGGAACGAGACTGAAGATCACTCCTTGCCTCCTCCTCCCCGTGCGAGAGGGAGCGCGGCAGGAGAGCCCAGGAGATAGGTAAGTGCAGCCACCGGCCCAAACCCGGCTCGCAAAGGAACACTCAGATGCGGTGGGGTTTCTGTCAAGCAGTTCCGTTTATTCAACTCAGAGCCTACATATTTATGCGTAACTGGGCTAAATGGGAGGGGGATTCCGGCGGGGGTCTCCACCTAACAAGCCAATCACCCTATAGGTCATGCGTGCGGGCATGGCTCCTGCCTATGCTTATAGTAAAGATCATGAAGTGTCACGAGCCCGGAAGGCTCTCTGCACCAATGATGCTAAGCCCCGTAAGTGGGGTGAGGTTTTACCGGACACCATAGTCACTCCACCTTTACATCCTCCAGGCGCTATCCTGAACATGTGTGAAGAACAGAGAAGGGAACAAGCAGTCGTCATTAGGTGTAGCAACCATCTGTGCCAGGAAGGTAGCTGCCACCCAACAATTCTGCTACATTTTTTAAAAAATGGACTTTATCTTTTAGAGCACTTTTAGGTTCACAGCAGAAATGAGTGGAATCTACAGAGATTTCACCCGTACTTCCTGTGCATACATAGCCTCTCTCATTGTATCAAAATCCCACACCAGATTGGTACATGTGTTACATTTGGTACATGATTATCACTGAAAATCCATAGTTTACATTAGGGTTCACTCTTGGTGTTGTACATTCTGTGGGTTTGGGCAAATGTATATATAATGACATATATCCACCATTGTAATATCAGACAGAGTAGTTTCAGTGTCCTAAAAATCCTTTTTGCTCTGCCTATTCATTCTTCCATGCCCGCTAACCTTTGGCAACCACTGATCTTCTTACTGCCTCCATAGTTTTGCCTTTGTCATATAGTCAGAATCATATAATATGTAGCCTTTTCAGGCTGGCTTCTTTCATTTAGTAATGTGCATTTACGTTTCTTCCATGACTTTTCATGTCTTAATAGTTCGTTTCTTTTTAGCACCGAATAATATTTTAGTCTTGATATCAGCTTATTTATCTATTCATACTGAAGGGCATCATGCTCACTTCAAAGTTTTGGCCATTATGAATAAAGGTGCGGTAAACATTTCTGTGTGGGTTTTTGGGTGGACGTAAGTTTTCATCTCCATTGGGTAAATACTAAGGAACAGGATTGCTAAATTGTATGGTAAGAGTATGTTTAGTTTTGTAAGAAACCATCAAACTGTTTTTGAAAGTGGCTGTATGTACCATTTTGCATTCCCACTAGCAGTGAATGAGAGTTCCTGCTGATCCACATCCTCACCAGCATTTGGTGTTGTCAGTTTTCTGAATTTTTGTCATCCTAATAGGTGTGTAGTGGCACCTTGTTGTTTACTTTGCATTTCCCTGATGACATACCTTGTGGAGCATCTTTTCATTTGCTTATATATTTGTATATTGCTGTATATCTTCGTTGGTGAGGTGTCTGTTCGGATTTTTTTACCCAATTTTAAATCTGGTTTGTTTTCTTATTGTTGAGTTTTAAGAGTTCTTTGTGTATGTTGGATAACAGTTCTTTATGAGATGTGTCTTTTGCAAATTTTTTCTCTCAGTCTGGTTTGTCTTTCCGTGTTCCTGAGAATATTTTTCACAGAGCAGAAATTTTTAATTTTAGTGAAGTCCAGCTTATCAGTTTTTTCTTTCATGGATTGTGCCTTTGTCATATCGAAAAAGTTATTGCCAAACCCAGGGCCACCTAGATTTTCTATGTTATCTTCTAGGAATTTTATACTTTTTTGTGTTTTACATTTAGATGAGTTTATTTTTGTGAAGGATGTAAGGTCTGTTTCTAGATTGACATTTTTGCATGTGGATGTCCAGTTATTTCAGCACCATGTGTTGAAAAGGCTAGCTTCTCCATTGTATCGCCTTTGCTCCTTTGTCAAAGATCAGTTGAGTATGCTTATAGTCTATTCTTTTGCCAGTACCACACTGTCTTCATTACTGTAGCTTTGTAGTAAGGCTTGTAGTTGGGTAGTATCAGTCCTCCAACTTTGTTCTTCTTCAGTATTATGTTGGCTATTCTGGGTTCTTGCTTTTCCATATAAACTTTATCATTAATTTGTCAATATCCACAAAATAACTTGCTGGGATTATGCTTGGCATTGCATTGAATCTATAGATCAAGCTGGGAAGAAGTGACATCTTAACAATATTGAGTTTTCTTATCTGTGAACATGGAATATCTCTCTATTTAGTTCTTCGATTTCTTTCATCAGAATTTTTTAGTTTTCCTTGTGTAGATCTTGTACATATTTTGTTTGATTTATACCTAAGTATTTCCTTTTGGGAGATGATAATGTAAAATAGTATTGTGTTTTTAATTTTACATTCCACTAGTGCATTACTGGTATATAGAATAGCAATTGACTTTTGTATGTTAACCTTGTATCCCACAACATTGCTATAATTGCTTATTAGTTCCAGGAGGGTTTTTTGGTCAATTCTTTAGGATTTTCTACATAGACATCATGTCACCTGCAAAGAAAGACAGTTTTTATTTCTTCCTTCCCGGTCTGTATGCCTTTTATTTCCTTTTCTTGACTTACTGCATTAGCTAAGACTTCCAATACCTTGTTGAAAAGGAGTGGTACAAGGGATGTCCTTGTCTTTTTCCTGATCTTAGCTTCAAGTCTCATGCTTCAAGTTTCTCACCATTACATATAGTGTTAGCTGTAGGATTTTTGTAAATATTCATTATTAAATTGAAAGGTTACTCTTTATTCCTAGTTCATTGAGAGTTTTTATCGTGAATGGGTGTTAGAGCCACTCTGCTACATTTCTGTGTGGGAGTGTAGGCTATTTCAAATTTTACAGTATTATAGACAATCTGATTGACAAAATTTTTTTTAATTCTTTGGTGTATCCATAGTTATTTTCTTAAAATTCACTTAACAGATGTCATTTGAGTGTTTGCTGCCAGATACTGAGCAAAAATTAGTAAAAAGCTAAGATATTCTGGTCTGGTCAGTTAGCCCAGTTGGTTGGAACCAGGGTTTGATCCCTTACTGGCTAACCACCCACCCACCAAAACACACACACACACACACACACACACACACACACACACACACACACACACACACACACACACACACACACACACACACACACAATAAGATATTCTTTCTTTCCTTATGGAGCTTATAGTCTGTAAACAGCTAATAGTTAGAGTGTAGTAAATGAAATTATGACAAAAGTAGATATTCTGTGGAAGCATATAGGCCAGTCACCTAATCAGACTTGCTAGAGGTACAGTTGAAGTTGGTAAGAACATCTTCCAGAGGAAATAATATATAAACTTATTTTTTAAATTCTTTCAAGTGAAATGTCTAAGTTAAATGGAGGCCTACTTTTGTGAGAATTTGGGTCTGTAAGAATGAGCTCCTAAGAAAAAAGAAAGCTTCTCCTTTAAATTTTCCCATGAGGATTTGAAATTGCTTTTGAAAGCTGTAAAGAAATGTCTTTATGCCATAGAGCATAGTTTACTTAAAAAGCTGATGAGAAAATCTTATTAATTAGGAGTAGCATCAAAAGATTATTGGTCTTACAAAAAGTTTACTAAACATAAAAGAAAAAACTGGTAGTTTGCCCTCATTAAATTGAGAATCACTGTTCCAAAATTCACCATTAAGAAAATGAAAACTGGGAGAAAATATTTGTAATACATATCCGACAAAGAACTTGTATACAGAATCTGTAAAGAATGCCTACAACTCAATAAGAACAAAAGAAAAATGGGCAAAATACTTGAAGAGATCTTTCACAGAAAAAGCATATTCATATAGCCATTTAAAGGCTGTGGATCCTCACACCAGCCAGCCACCAAAAAAAAAAAAAAAAAAAAAACCCAAGAAACAAATAGCCATTAAACATATGAAAAATTGCTCAGCATTATTACTCATCAGGGAAATGCATGTTCAAACCACAACAGTATATACTCAGCACCCTCCCACGTAGCTAAAATGAAAAAGATGGAGTATGTCAAAGTACTGATAAGGATGTGGAGCAATGAATTATTATGCGCCACTGGTGGGAGTAAAAATTATACAATCAGTTTAGAAGATTGTTTAGTGATATCTTCTAAAGCTGAACATTCATCTACCCTGTAATTCAGCTATTCCACTCCTAGGTATATACCAAACAAGTTTTTTCACATTCACTAAAAAATATACACTAGAAAGTTCGTAGTAGCACTATTGGTAATAGTTAAAAAACTGGTAACCACCCAAATGCCCATCAACAGTAGAGTGGATCAATGCTGGTATTCACACAATGGAATATTATATAGCAATAAGAATGAGTGATTTACTACACAGAACAATATAGAAGAATGTTATATAAACATTAAGAACAAAAACCAAACACAAATAAAATATATTTTGTACAATTTTATTTTATGAAGAGCAAAAGAAGGAAAAACTAATCCATGCTGGTAGAAACCTGCATAGTACAGAGTGGGAGGGAGCATGAATGGAGTTTCTGGGCTTGATGGTAATATTCTTCTTGATCTGGGTGCTGGTTGCACAGCTAAGTTTGGGTTTTTGAAAATATTCAGCTATAACTTTTGATATATACAATTTTCTTTTTGTGTTATTCAATAAAAAGTTTTTTAAAATAGACAACTGGTTTTAACTATTATAAGAAAACTACAATAAAGCTATGAGGCTGCACAGCTCCATTATATTGGTCATTATACTTTAAAAAGTATAAAAATATCCTTAGCCTAGTTGAAATGTAAATGTTTTTGGAGAGGGAATATTTTTAGTTTGAAACTATAGAAATTTTAGAATAATTGTAGTCTTAATCAACTAGTATTAAGCCTTCCTCTTACAGTAAAGCAGTGCTTTGAACTTTTTGCACATGCAGTATGTTTTCAAGATCTGTTGAGTTGTGTGGAATTTTGATGTTTGGAATTTTGGTGTTTGGATACATCTGCACACCAGAAAAACAAACATGGCAATAACACAAACAAAAGCATGGACTCTTAAAAATCAAGGGATTTGATCTGATTTTGATTCTATCGTATATGACTGCATAAAGCATTAAACTTGGTTTTTGTTAATTGTAACTCAGCATGACAAATTAGTATCTCTAAAGAGATGACTAGAAAATGTTTTCTTTTTAAATCTTTTTTTTTTAAGTTTGTTTTTATTTTATTATTTATTTATTTTGTGGCTGACCGGTACAAGGATCCAAACCCTTGACCTTGGTGTTATAACACTCCTCTCTAACCAACTGAGTTAACCAACCAGCCCATTAAATTTTAAGTGACTTTTTCTTAAGAAAGGAGAATATGAGTAAAAGTGTGTTTTGGTTCATTCTTACCCTCAGAGGAGGTAATATAAATAGCTGTTCTTGTTCTTTCCTCTCTTCCTATCAAGAGAATGTTCTATTTCTGTCGTGTACAGAGACATTACAGCAGATAACCATGCCAATCCATTACCTATTGTTCTTTTTAACAGTCAAGTCCATCATCTCCAGAACCAGCCAGCCTTCCTGCAGAAGATATTAGTGCAAATTCCAATGGCCCAAAACCCACAGAAGTTGTGCTAGATGATGACAGAGAAGATATTTTTGCAGGTAATTGTCGTATCTTTATTTTTTAATAATGGCCAAGCCTAGTACATATTCTATTAGGTAGAAAATATTCTCTGAAGCAAAACTGAAATTCTGTGCAAAGTATTAGTGATAATTCTTCTTGTAACAACTTAGAAGGATGAGCAATTTCCAATTAGATTACTCTGAAAAATATAGAGAAAAGCAAAAATGTAGTCCTTTCTGGTTTTAAGCATTGAAAATAAGTTACACGTTATAATTTGATAGTTTCATTCATTACTTAGATTCAAAAGACTAATGGTTGTGGCATTCATATTTTGAGAAATAACAGTAATTGTATTTTTTTATTACTTATAAGTTATTGCATAGCAAAATTAAGCTAAGGATTAAAAAATCACTTTATTTTGTTTGACATCTGTTTTAATAAATTGCTGCAGTATTTATCACCTGTTCCATTTTGATTCACTCTTAGGTGAGTAAATTGATGCTTGAGGAATTTATTTTTGATGTGGGGGTGGGATTTGGTATAGTCCATTCTAACTTTTTAAAAAATTGGGCTCTTTTCAAAGTAATTATCTGCTTTAGGATTAAGATTTAGGTACAAATTAATGTTTTAATATTAAAAAGCAAAATCTTCCTTATAATTAATGACACAAAAATTAAAATAGTAAATCTTTATGTTGTTTAATAGCTTAATTTACCTGAACTGGCTTTCATTGAGTTAAAATTTAATAATATGCTCTCAACTTCTGTGGCGGTTCAATATTCAAACCGTTCTCTATTTTTTGTGCAAATAAGTTTGAAGATACAGTCCTCCATCACTAAAGTCCATATAATTTACAGCTTAATTAGTTCCACGAAAAATTTTCATGACAGGTGAATTCATGTATTTTATCATGTCAAAAATTAAAAGTATTATACCAAATATCAGTCATGTTCTCTTTTTTTGTTTCTTTTTTTAAAGTCACCTAACAATATAGAGTCAAAAATACAGTTAACCAAAGTTGTAAATTTTTTTTTGTTTGTTTCCCTTCTCCCAAAGTTATTATACTCTAACATTCTTTTGTTTCCTTTCATGGACCTTTTTTCCAGTCAATCCTTGAAAATTATTTTATGGCATTTTGTTTTAAGCTAAAAGGTGACACAAGTCCTTTCTCTGCTAAGCAAATACTAATCCAATGTTGTGTCTATTCCTCTGACAATATAGGGTCATACAGAGAGGTTTTGGATTATCCATTTTATTAAAGACTTGGGCTATCTGGTTAGTTCAGTTGGTTAGAGCATGGTGTTATAACACCAAGTTTAAGGGTTTGGGTGCCCATACTGGCCAACTGCCACCAAAAAAATAAAAAATACTCCTTCACCTGACAGTTTCAGAATTTTATATAAACAGGTATGCTGAAACCTTACTCTAATAATACAATTTTGTGTATGTTTGTATGCACATGCAAGGAAAGGTGTTTTTATAGTGTGTAGAGCTGATCAGGTAATTAGCAAAGTGAGGTCTATGCAGTGATATTTGCACACTTAGCTTGATTACAGTCTGTAATAAATACTGTGATTCAGATATGGTCAATGTCAGTGCTCGTTTAAGAAAAAAAAAAGCAGATGGGGATGAAGGAACAATAAACATAGTCATCTGTTTCCTGTGTTTTTTTATACTTTTTATGCTTTTTTATCTTAAACTCAACTCTATTTCATAATGGTATCATTAAGTGATCTGAAACCTAGCTTATTTTGCTTATGCTGTTCAGCAGTCGATGCCAGTTGTAAGTTTAAAGAGTATTCCTTCACTTAGAAAATTCTCTTATATCTACTGTATGAGTAAAAGTTATTACTTAGTTGACTTTGACATAATCAATTTATACTTGTCCTTAAAGTATGTCTCCAAGGAAAAGTTAATCTTTATAATTAGTACCTAAGGGACATCTTCCTAAATCTTTAGATCTAGTTAAATTAAATCTTGTGAATTTGTAGTATGTTATTTTACTTAATTTAAAGGAATTCATGAAAAGAATTTAAGGCAGACTATATATTAGTATGCTAAATGTAAATCTCTATTTTGTTTCCTTTTACCTATTAGCTATTTAGATCATAGTTAGCTTTTTTATCACGAGGTCTCCTATTTATGAAGCAGCCTGTTAGTCAGTGCAAAGAACACAAAACTGTCAGGTCTGCCGCCAGCCGACCCGAACAGCCCTAGCTTCGTTCCTTTCGGTGGGCGAGCGAATGGCCCAGATTCCTCTTTCCCTCCAGTCCCCTTTGGAAGGAGACGGGGAAAGAGAGCCGTGAAGAGAAGTGAGCACAGCCACCGGCCCCAACCAGCCCGGTTTTAAAGGACACTCAGACACCGCGGGGGTTCTGTCAAGCAGTTCTGTTTATTATCACACAAGCACTTGCTTTTATAGGAAGATGGGGAGGGGAGGTTTAACATAATCCAGTCAGCTGAAGGTCAAGCGCATGCATCCTGTCTCAATGCCTAGTTATTGCAATCACGCAGTGTTCAGGAAAGCAGAAGCGTGTATTTGGCCAATAAGGGCTAAGGCAAGTTTCCCGCAGACACTCCCACCCTACTTCCTCCCGGCGCCATCTTAGGCTGCCACGTTAATACACCCTTGTGGGCCCATAATGGCACCGTTTGTAATGTCACTTAAGGTGGCGTTAGTTTTTAAGGCCCGACACAAAACTTGGTATCAGTGAAGTAAAATGTGATTGAAAAGTTAAAATGGGGCCGACCCTGTGGCGCACTCGGGAGAGTGCGGCGCTGGGAGCGCAGCAGTGCTCCCGCCCAGGTTCGGATCCTATATAAGGATGGCTGGTGCGCTCACTGGCTGAGCGCGTCCGGCCGGTCACAAAAAGACAAAAAAAAAAAAAAGAAAGAAAGAAAGAAAAGTTAAAATGGCTGTTATCTCAAAAAAATTACTTTTTTTTTTTCACAGTTTTTTGACTATGGATCTGTTACCAAGAACAGTGCCTCTTTCAGAGATTTTGGGTTGGGGGTTGTTTTGTTTGATGCTTCCTTTGGTGCTTATTGTTTTGCTTGTGGTTTGTAGAGTAAAGATATCATATCTCCTTGCTTTTTAGTATACTGCTATTTTATTTTCTCATTGCTCATTGGTTTCATTTCTTTAAAAAAAAGAATAATAAATGCCAGCAATTTTCACAGCCTGAAGTTGCATTGCATATAAACTTTTAGTTTGTAATGTTAGAGTCATCTGTTGTCTGTTTCAACGTCTATGGTTCATTTTACTTCCTCTGGTTGCCATAGTTTAAAATATTTTAGTTATTAATCATTTTTACTTTTAATGTAAAAATATAAAGCGATTTACGCCAAGTAAGGATCTCATCAACATGAGATAACCAGTAAGAATAGCTTGATAAAACGTTAACCTGTGCAACCTTATTTCAGGTTAATGTGCTATTACTGCTATATTTTTTTTTTTTTTTTTTTGTCTTTTTTCGCGACCGGCACTCAGCTAGTGAGCGCACCGGCCATTCCTATATAGGATCCGAACCCGCGGCGGGAGCGTCGCCGCACTCTCCCGAGTGCGCCACGGGCTCGGCCCACTGCTATATTTTTTAAGGTATTAAAATTAAAATGGCTCACTGACTACCATTACTACCTTCCCAAACCTTTAGGAATCTAAGAACCTCAGGTTAGAAACCACTGGGCTGATCCTGTTTCCCTTATAGTCCTGCCTTCCTTTTCCTGATATCAGTTCTACAAACCAGCAGAACTGTCGTTTACATTATAGCCACTACTTGTTATTTTCACTTTCCTGGCTCTGCTTTTTGCTTATCTTATTACACAATTTTAATGGAATTTATCCATTCATTCACTTTCTCTCTCTCTCCCTCCCTCCCTCTGTCCCTCCTTCTCTCTCTCTCTCTCTCCCTCCCTCCCCCCTCTCCCTTTCTCTCTCCCTCCTTCCCTCTTTCTCAACTGGCCAGCAAGAGGATCCAAACCCTTGATCCCATTTTCATGGAATTCTTCCTCCCTTTTTTTCTCTCCCCATCTAAATCTTATCAGTTAAGTTTTTGTAAGCCATTCCTTATTTTCCCCACCCAAAGTATTGTCTCCCATCTCACCTCAAATTGTAATATTTGTTCTGTAGTTCATATAGCAATTAAATTCTTTTTATTTTCTCTTGGCTATTATTTAAGTGTTTTATTATTATTTAACATTCCACATGCTTATGTTTTATTTTCCCAACTAGATTATAAACTCCCTGAGGGCAGGTATGATATTTTACATTTCTTTGTGTTTTCTTCATTGTACTTAGCACAATGTTACTTAGCCTGTAGACATTCAGTTTATTGGTTTGGTGTGATTTTAAATATATTTAATTTGAGATTTTTCAAGTGAATGAGCATTTTAAGTTAAAACCTAAACACCTATTTGCTTTGTGTCATATTTGTGTATTCAACTAATATCCAGTAATCTTTGGCAATTAAATGCTTTAGATTACTAATTTTGTGGCTTTTCCATAACAAATTTTTAATCTTAGTTGGGATAGTTCTGGGCAGCCTTCTGCCATAAATTTTATGTTCATATATATAAAATAATCATAATATTAGCCTGAATAAAATATTTGGAAGGTAAGTTATCACAAGTATAAGATATATTACAAATCCAAACATGAATGTGGAATTATCCACATCTTTACTTTTCTCCTATATCCTAACCCTACCACTAGTATAGATAATTAATCTGACATCATAGGATTCTTCTTACAACCAACAAAGTTAATGTCAGTTTTTAAGTTATGATAAACGACTAGAAAGTGTCATCTCTCTCTCCCTGGGTGACAGAGACGCAAAGGATAACTCAAAGCCCATTTCTTCTGAGCAGTGAGAAGCCCCGAAGGGGTTAATTTTCCAAGAACCTTCAAGAGAGAGGCATTCCTCCTTGGAAAAATAATACTGGACTGGGGTCTTCTCCCAGTATTTATTTTCCAGGGCAGGAGGTTACAAAAAAGGAACATAGTTGATTACAAAAAGAATAGTAAGATAATTGTCATGGCAACACTCATTAATTTGTAAAAAGTTAAGTCAATCCACCAACAAAAGCTTTTTCTTAGCAAACACTGTCTTTCTTTACAGCAATTTCCTTAGTATGTTTACATAATAATCAAGTAACTTTCTTAACATATCAATCAGTAGGTTAACCAAGGACATCTGTCCTTGAGCCAGCAACTTTGCTGTGTTACAATTCTATATCCACAACAGAGACTTTAGCCTGTGGAAAGTTTCCTGTCTTTTTGCAAGCTTAACATTTCTATATGTAATTTTTAAAAGTTAGGCTAAACCTGAAACTACAGGGCTTTGGAGGCGAGGCCCTGTGAAATACATTTGCTTTATTAATGTTAGTGCTCTCTACAAGGAAGGATTCATAAAATTCTTTTGTAATGATTATTTTAAAATAACATTTTGATATTGATTTGTGGGTAGTTTAAAAATTCTGTTCATAATTTATTAACTGCTGTGTAGAATATTGGGAATTTGCTGCCAGTGTCCTTAACTAACTTGTTTAACTTGTGTCTAGAAGCCACAGAAGAAGTTTCTTTGGACAGCCCAGAAAGGGAACCTATCCGCTCCTCGGAACCTTCTCCTGCAGTCACACCTGTCACCCCAACTGCACTCATTGCTCCTAGAATTGAATCAAAGAGTATGTCTGCTCCTGTGATCTTTGATAGATCCAGGGAGGAGGTATGGGAAAATGTTTGTAGTCTAAATTAATATGTAAATAATACCTCTTTTGTTCCCCACCCAGCGTCACTTTCCTGTTTTCATTCCTATTCAAAGCTTTTCAGACATTTTGGAAAAAGAGCATTGGCCTAAAGAAGTTGAGGGATCTGGTTTCTAATTTTATTTTCACCACTTTTAACCCAGTGACCTGGGCATATCACTTACCTTAAGTGAAGGAACTTATCATTTGTGATCTTATGATGGTAATGTGTGCCTTTCAGGATTCCTATGTTGGTCAGATAAGATGATATGTAAAAGTGCTTTGAAAACTGTTTATCACAATGAAGTGGTATTTTGAGTAATTTTATTTGATAAAAGCATGTAATATATACTATTGATACTTAAAGATTGATGTCTAGCCTTTATTTTTAAAGGGAAGGGATATGTATCAGTTAAAGATACATTCTGATGATCTGGCAGTA
The DNA here is from genome assembly GCF_027409185.1 of Cynocephalus volans. Classification (NCBI taxonomy): domain Eukaryota; kingdom Metazoa; phylum Chordata; class Mammalia; order Dermoptera; family Cynocephalidae; genus Cynocephalus; species Cynocephalus volans. The sequence goes on from NC_084461.1 coordinate 107,982,460, forward strand.
ATTTTTAATAAGGTGAATTTGGGAAAGAAAAAATCATGGTATTGAGGTTATTTTAAATGGTAAAATTATATATTTAAAAGTCATTTGTGTAGAAATAGACCATTAAAATGACAATGATTAAATAACAACCACACACAAAAACATGAATATCTCACAAACATTAAAAGAAAAAATCAAGACATAAAAGAGTACTCATTATATGATTCCATTATATGAATTTTAAAAGCAGGTAAAACTAATTTACAGTGTTAGAAGTCAGTATAGTGGTTGTGTTGGAGAGGTGAAAGATGGGTTGTGACTGGAGGAGAATCAAGAGAGGGCCTTCTGGGCTGTAATGATGGTGTTTGTTTCTGATCTAGGTTTTGGTTAGAAAAATGTGTTCTCTGTGCAGGTTCATTGAACTGTATTGTGTGTGATTCATACACTTTTCTATATATATGTTATGATTCAAGAAAGGTTTACTTTTAAAAAAATGTGTACAAGAAGGCAACCTTGAAAAGAAAGATTATGGTTTAAAAAATCTCACTTTTCTTTTGTTTATTTATTTTATTTTATTTATTTTTATTTATTATTATTATTTTTTTTAAGATGACCAGTAAGGGGATCTTAACCCTTGACTTGGTGTTGTCACTGCCACACTCTCCCAAGTGAGCCACGGGCCGGCCCAAAAAACTCACTTTTCTTTTAGATTGTCTTAGACTGTTAATATTACCTTGAAAATTTTGCAAGTTTTAATAATTTTTGAGCTTTCTTTTTGAGAATAACAAATAGTAGAACTGCTATTTGGATTGCTTATTTATGGTGGCATTGAGAAGGGCTTCTCTGTAGTCTCATAGGGTTATCATTTTTCCTCAGTGCTTTTATACAGTGAGTCTTATATATAGTGCTTTCATGGCTTCAAGAAGAACATGTATTTATTAGATAATTCGAAAAATCATGATGCTAGAGTTGCTTTTAAGTAAAATATAATTTCTACAGATATGTATGATTCTTCTGGTAAAAGTAGTGACTAGCTCCTGGTTATTGATGAGTAGAGATACAACTTTGAAAGTGCTACTATTAAAAATAATTGAGTTAATTATTTTAATAGTCTGAATCTGAAGGCTCAGTAGATAGAATGAAAAAATTTCATAGTATTTGTACAGAAGGCTAAAATATTTTTTTCTACAATGGAGAAGTTGTAAGAACACAAGAGTTTGTTACTTCTACAAATGATCCTTTTCCCATTGTGTTTGTATATTGTTCTTTTTGTTTTTTTTTTAAACATAGGAAAGGTGAATGCTTTTATTATTTTTCAGAAATGGAGTGCTGAATGCCTTTTTAAATTATTTGTTGTGATAGTGACCTTAATAGAAAATAGATGGTAAAAATTATAGTTATTAGTGTTATGACAGTAATATAAATTGGAATCTTCTTTAACACCAAAAATGTAAATAAATAAAAATTATGCTTTCTAGATTGAAGAAGAAGCAAATGGAGATATTTTTGATATAGAAATTGGTGTATCAGATCCAGAGAAAGTTGGTGAGTCATTATTTATCTTTTATATTTTGTACTCCTCTTTTATTAGTTTGGCTATTATGTGCTGTTTTTCTTCACTAAATGCATTAGTACAGTATTAAAATGGTATTTTTTATTTTTAAGCATGTAATTTTTAATAGTTGTTTGACTTTCCTTATAGGTGATGGCATGAATGCTTACATGGCATATAGAGTAACAACAAAGGTGAGACTTTGCTCCTTTAAAAAAATATTAAACCCTCACTATGGGAAGTATGAGGTTACGATGATTAAGGTGAAAGTAATCCCTGTCTTTATAAAGGTTACCATCCTGTGAAGATTGCCAAGAAGTAGTTACAATGAGTTGTGAGTGTTTTGATAGGTAAAGTAAAGTGTTCTGTGAGAGTATGCAGGAAGGGACCTAATTTAGACCTGAGGGGTCAGGAAAGGCCTTGGGAAAGTTGTGTCTAAGCCAAGACAAAGGTGAGGGAAGTGAATTTGTGGAGGGACAGGGGGATGAGAAGAATGTTTGTTCCAGGCAAAGAGACTTGCTTATATAAAAGCCAGAAGTCAAGAAAGCGTTGTACTTTCTAGGATCTGTAGGTAGTGGTACATGATTGAATTATTTGGCAATAAGCTTCTGTGTATTATAAACAGACACGTTAAGTAGTTTGGCTTCATAAGTATTATGGAGAGTCATTAAAGAGGTTCAAACCAGAATGTGGCACAATTGGATTTTTGTTTTAGAAAGATCTCTAGCCTCAGGGCCGGCCCCGTGGCGCACTCGGGAGAGTGCAGCGCTTGGGAGCGCAGCAGTGCTCCCGCCGCGGGTTCGGATCCTATATAGGAATGGCCCATGCGCTCACTGGCTGAGCGCGGTTCGGATGACACCAAGCCAAGGGTTGTGATCCCCTTACCGGTCAAAAAGACAAAAAAAAGAAAGATCTCTAGCCTCAATGTGAATTGGGAGGGTCAAAGTGGAGATCAGGATTTCCAGTTAAGAGTCTACTGCAATTATTAACGGATTGTAAGTCTTCAAATCTTAAAAGAGAGAGTCTGTTGCAGCAATCCTAGCTGTGAGAAGTAATACTGTATACTAAGGAAATGGTTCTGGAGGTGAGTAAGATAAATTCCTTCTTGAGTTAGGAGGTAAAATCAATAGGACTTGGATATAAGGGATGAGGAAGGAGAGAAATGCCTAAGTTACTGACTAAAGGAACTTTGTAGTTATGGGAGGGATTCATGGAGAAAGGCAACACAGGGAGGAACACAGGATGGGGGTGAGATTAGTTAATTCTTTGAACAAATATTAAGCAACAGCTGTGGTGTCAGGCTCTATTGCAATCCTTGGATTATAGAAGTAAACAGTGCAGACAAGCACCCTTCTCTTATGGAACTTACGTTCCAGCAGGGGAAAATACGTTGAGTTTGAGGTGTTAGTTAGATTTAACTGATGGTGTCTCTTGAGCATTTGAATATATTGGACTGAAGCTCAGAAGGAGATCTGGGCCAGAGGTAATGATTTAAGAACATTAGCATAAATAGAGTAGATGAGATGAGTCAAGGATAGAATAAAGCAAGTATTTTCTGTCCTCTTAAGTTTCTACAAAAAACATCTTTAATTTGGGTTTGGGGGTTTTTTTGTTGTTAGAAATCTATATGCCACATTATTAGTTAGATACTCTGCATTCTTTTGCTAAGTAGACCTATGTGTGTATGTGTGTATGTTCACAATGTTATGTATAACATTCACATCTAAATAATTGCTTACTATCAAAATTTGAAGTACCTCTTTTTCACTCGTAGACTTCTCTTTCCATGTTCAGTAAGAATGAATTTTCAGTTAAAAGAAGATTCAGTGACTTTCTTGGTTTGCATAGCAAATTAGCAAGCAAGTATTTACATGTTGGTTATATTGTGCCACCAGCTCCAGAAAAGAGTATAGTAGGTAAGCATGAATTAAAAAAAACTAATTTTTGTTACTGTTCTAGTTCAATTTTAACTGTTTGGATTCCATAACCATCTACTATCAACATATCATAATGTCCAGAGATACTGAATTTAAATATTTTATTTATAATAATTATACATCCATTGAGGAATATATAGCCAGTAGTTTTATTTTCTAACACCTGAAGATTTTGGTTTATATGATACAGTGATATTAAATATCAGATCAAAATTTACCAAGTTAAAAGCAGTTAAAAAATTCTAACCTTTTAGGGTCATTAGAATACCATTTTATTGAGTATATTTAATATTATTAATATATTAACATTTTCTAAGGGATGGAGGTGTTTGGCTGTAAGCTATACGTTGTCCTAAAAGATTTGATCTAGCCTGGCTCATTTAATAGCTATTTAAACTCAGTTTATTTTGTACCTCAATTTAATGCCTGAAAACATTTTTTTTTTTTTTTTTTTTTGTCGTTTTTTCGTGACCGGCACTCAGCCAGTGAGTGCACCGGTCAGTCCTATATAGGATCCGAACCCGCGGCGGGAGCGTCGCCGCGCTGCCAGCGCAGCACTCTACCAAGTGCACCACGGGCTCGGCCCCTAAAAACATTTTTACTGTATAAGTAATAAAGGCTTAGTTAAGAAAATGCAGAACATTACAGAAGAAGAGGAAATCCTTTATTGTCCCATCAAAAGATATCTATCATCTTAAAATTTTGTAGTATTTTTTCCAACCAATCTTTTTTTGGTCTTAAGTTTTTATTTACCTTACTTGACTTTTCTTTATACTGAAGATTATTAATCTGAAAAAATATTTTACGTGAATTTTGATGTTTGAATTGTTTTTATTTTTTTAAACATTTCATTTGAAAAACAGTTTTACTGGTACCTTTTATGATCTTGAAAACTGATGTATATAGATGAAATTGTTATATTCTTTCTCTTTTTCTAAAGTTAAAAATCTAGATGAAACGTTCTTCAACTTTTTGGTCTCAAGACCAATATTCTTAAATTTATGGAGGACCCTAAAGGGCTTTTACTTACGTGGGCTATATCTGTTGACATATATCATATTCCTTTTTAAAATATTTTTGTTAATTTATTTAAAAATAACAAACTCGTTGCATGCTAACAAATAACATTTTTGTGAAAAATAATTTTTGTAAGACAAAAATTTAAGATTTAATAATGAGTGACTTGCTTTTTTTTTAAAGTTTGCAAATCTCTTTAATTTTTGACTTCTTAGAAGATAGCTGTATTCTGATATCTGCTTCTGCATTTATTGTGATAACACATCACGTAACCTTTGTAAAATTCCACTGCACACTTATGAAAGAATGAGAGTTAAAAAAGACAAATAATAACTTACTACTATTATGAAAATAGACTTAGTGCCCCCCCCCCAAAAGAGTATCTGAAACCTTTTCTCCAGGTATTCTGCACCATAATTTAAGAACTGCTATCTAGTTAATAATCTTATTTCTCTGTACTCTAAACTATTGCAGTGGTATCTTTTGGCATCCTATATCTATGTAGGGAACTTAAGTTTCATTTGTCAGAAATTGTTTATTATTTTCTTTTTTCCTCTGACTTTGTCACGCAACTGTTTTTATATACTGAAAGAGGTAGTAAAACAACACATTATTTTTCTCATTTGTTGGCTAGATGTGCTATTCTAATCTTCACGTTATGACCAAAAAAAGAGAGAAAGATTTAAAGAATAAATTCTTACGCCCAAATTCATTATGTTTTCAATTAAGTTTTTGCCTTAATAATCTTCAGTCTTCCATGAATTGTTGCTGTATAAATAAGCAGCACATGTAAATTCAAAATAGAAGAAACTAAATCTTAAGAGCAACCTTTTTTGTTATTGATTCTTACAGCTTTCAAATGGTAATAGAGGGCAGTGACATAGTTAAGTTTATATTATCCATGTACATGGTCATGGCTAGCCTATTAAATTATAAGACTATTAATTAAATTATAGGAATAACTAACATTCACTGAACGCTTACTGGGTTAATGCATTGTGCTAGGTACTTTATCTGCATTCTCTCATTTAATCCTCATAATTTTATGAGGTTAACTTATCATTGTCCTTCTTTAATAGGCAGGGAAACTAAGATTAATCAAGATTGTGTAACATGCCCCAAATCACACAACTAAGTTGCAGAGCTGAGCTTTGAATGTAGGCTCTTATTTCAGAGCTTGTACTCTTAACCACTTGTATTAGTCTGTTTTGTGTTGCTATAACAGAATACCTGAGACTGGGTGATTTATAAAGAAAATGAAATTTATTTGCTTACAGTTTCTGAAGCTGGAAAGTCCAAAGTCCGTTTGGTGGTGGTGACAGTGACCCAGGGGTCTCACATTACAAGATGGTAGGAAACAGAGAGAGCAGAGAGAGAGACAGAATCTCCTCTTCTTTTAAAGCCCTCAGAACCACGCTCCTGACCACCATTTTTAATCCATTTCCTACTGCACAGGTCCTACAATCCAATCACCTCTTCAAGGCCCCACCTTTCAATTACCATAATAGGATTTCCCACCCTCTTAACAGTCGCAGTGGAGGCTAAGTTTCCAATACATAAAACTTGGGGAACACAATTCAAGTTTCAATGAGTTTTGGGGGGACATAATTCAATCCACTATACCACTAGTCTATTTTGACTCCTAATTTTGATATGATTATGCTATGTTATTGTAGAATTAATCTAAAATACATTTGAAGGAGATTAAATTATTTAAAAATTATTTATATACATTTTATTCCAAAAAGGATTTGAGGCAAGCACATGTAATACAGTGCCCACCCCACCCCCCATCTATCTATCTATATATGTATATATGTAAGCAGGAAAAATACATATAGCCAAATGGTAAGATGAAGCCAAGAAAAACAGTTTTCTCAACATGTGCATAGTCTTGAACAATTATTAAAGGTGGGTAACAAATTGATCCTTGAACTTCCTGGTAGCCAACCAAGTAGAGAAGCAGTCATTTGTAAATTTTATATTGTCCATAAATTTTTTTTAATAAAAAATGAGTACACTAAGAAAAACTAAAAACATGGCAGATCTTTTTAATTACATAGCAAGTGTTTTTAAAGTAACATACACTTAGAGTGAGGTGCTAGAATAACAGTAGTAACTTCTCTTTGGTGGAAGCTATAGGTGCTGCTGAAGGAAGAAGAGTCTTCATTTGCACATAACTGTTAACCATTATAATAGGACCCTGGTTGACTTCAAAACACTATTCCATGTAAACTATTAGAAAAGAACAATAACAAAGTTGAAAAGTTTTAAGGTTTAACTGGTTAGGGTAAGTTGTTTTGGGGCTTTTTTGTGTGTGTGTTTACTGGTTTTTGTTGTTGTTGGTTTTTGACACAGTGTTCCATAATGGTTATCTCTAGGAAGTAGCATGAGAGTAGAAGAAAAAGCAAAGAACTACATAGTGGTGAGATTTTTTTCAGTGAAACAGGAAATGTGAAGTCATTAACATTCCACATTCAGTAGTTCAGTTAGGGTGGGTGTCTTTTGTGACAAGCTGCTTCTACTTAGCATTATACTTTCAAAGTTCTTCCATATTGTAGCATGTCTCAGTACTTTATTTCCACAGAATACATCGTTGAAAGGAAAAGAACAGGAGAAAAAAGGAATCTGCAGTCTAATATTGGTGTTAAAATAGAAATTGCCAGTACGGAAAATGATTAACGTGGTTTTTATTTTTTAAACTTGAAGTTTCTAAACATCTCTGTTAAAGAGCTTGTTTTTTCAACTATTAAAAAGCAAGTTATAATAAATAAACACGAGCATGGTCTTAGAATCTGCAGCAGGGAAAACGTTTAGCAAATTTATAGGTTATATTTATTTTTATTTTCGTCACCCCCAAAGTAAAGAACCTTAATTATTGCTTATAAGAATGAAAATGTTAATTGAGCCTAAATTTGCTATTTGAAATTCCACTATGCATATTGAAATGCAGACACATTTTAATTTACCAGGAGTATAAAACACAACAGATAAGGAATCTTTTTGATATAAGCTTTCACATAAACAGTATGGGTCAGAACACTACAAACACAGCTCAGCTTCTTTATCTATTCTCTCATGTTGTAAGCATTTCCAAAGTAAAGATGTTAACATATCATGAGATTTAATTTCTCAAAAGGTTTCGCTTTTTAAGTAAGATACTAGTAGCAAATTTAGGAGCTTTTTTGTCAAGCTCAAATTCAAAGTGTATTTTAAATTATGAAGAAGTGATTATAAAAGACTGTGTCAAAATAATATAAAATCATCATGAATCTCATTCACCTTTTTCAAAGGCATGACCAAGGTCAAAGTGGGTAAAGAAGATTCATCATCCACTGAGTTTGTAGAAAAGCGGAGAGCAGCTCTTGAAAGGTAATTCTAGATAGCTATACTTTATTACTCTAATGTTTTTACTTCATTAATATAAATCTAATTCCATTATATGGTATGTATTAGTCCATTGATGTTGCTTATAACAAAATACCTGAAACTGGGTGATTTATAGAGAAAATGAAATCTATTGTTTACAGTTTCTGAGGCTTGGAAGTCCAAAGTCCATCTGGTGATGGCAACAGTGAACCAGGGGTCTCACATTGCAAGATGGTGGAAGCAGAGAGAGAGAGAAAGATAGACTCTTCTCTTCTTTTAAAGCCCTCAGAACCACGCCCCTGACCACCATTTTTAATCCATTCACTACTGTACAATCCTGCAATCAGCTCTTCAAGGCCCACCTTACAATTGCAGTAATAGGATTCCCACCCTCTTTACAGTCACAGTGGGAGCTAAATTCCTAATACATAAAACTTGGGGGACACAACTCAAGTTTCAGTGAGTTTTGGGGGAGCATAATTCAATCCACTACATGGTATGACTGTGTTTTAATGATTTTTTTCAAAGTACACTTAGTGGTTCTAAAAAGTACTTTAAATTTTATTAAGGAAATTTTCAGAGTCCCATACAGGCTAGCCGACAAAAAAAAATTACTTATTTCAGCAACACAATACTATATACTTGTTCTGTTTTTATTCATCTTCATCGATAGTTGTATAATAAAATAACACCTGTTTTTGTGTCATATGCTACAAGCAGGCATATAAAGGTATATATCACAGATGTAGTCACCAAGAGCACTAAGAAACTGCTAGGCTAATGAAAGGAATACATGGAAGTTGTAAACGGGGGAGAGTTGATAAAAAAATATTTGGATAAAAATAATCTCACTTTGGTGTTATTTAGGTTCTTAGGAAGTTATACCATATTCGTGTACTGTGTTAGATCATCTAGCTAATTATAGTTCATCTGAATTAATTTTTCTTTTTAGTTATTACTTGGTAAGAACATCATTAAATACAGTGGAAAATACAGTTTTTGCCCCTCATTTTTGTACACTTGATTTTGACTTTAATGTACAAAAGTATTAGTCGTTGCTTGAGTTGACTGTATACTTAAAGATTAATATATATGCTCTATCTTCCTTTAGAGTACTTGACTCTGCACATTTCCTGTAGCTTTGAAGACTTGTCTTTATTGTGGCAGATTAAAAGAGGAATGGATGGGAGGAATCCCACTCCCAGAATCTTAACATTTATTTCTTCCTTGATATGCTGACAATGTGAGAAAACAAATTTGAAACTCTCTTAAAGCCCTACTTTTAGAATATAAGTTGGTAATTACCCAGGCTTGAAACATTATCTAATTTCATAGTTTTAAAAATTTGCTTACTCTTTTTTTTCTCATTTGGTTTAAAATCAATGGTTGGGGTGGGAGGATAGGTTTTGGGGGGGGGGGGGTATATATATATATATCTCCAGAGTACAAATTATTTCTTAAAACTATATTAAGGCAATTTATTTCTGGTTTTTAGTAGTGAATTATTTAAATTTTAAGAAAGTGCCACAGTAAAGTCAGGATTGAACAATAGGCAGTAAGAAAAGCTAAGAAATATACAATGTAAAAATCTTACATTAGAGAAGATTTAGATGGGATTATGTCTGTGAGAAGTGGCAATTACCCAGGAAAAGGATTTAAATTGCATCAAAAGAAGTTTAGGTTAGGCATTAGGATTGATTCTGTTGTGGGAGAGGTCATAGACTAAATACTTTTAAGAGTAAAGGTAGATAATGCTCTGCCTTGATTTCACTTAGTCCTTTTTGAAAATGTAACCATGACCCTTTGAGAGACCTTTCAAGTCCTATTTTTCTATGAGTAAATTTGAAATATTTTGGACGGCATGCTTGATAAGGAACCTAATGAAGATTTATCGTACCAAGGACATATAATTTGATTCTACATTCACCTTTCTTATAACTTGACTGCATTACATAGTACTTACCATACCTTCATGTAGTATAAAATGTTGAGTAGAGTTGTAAGGGAATATTGAAACTTGACCCAGCATTTGTGTAAAGATAATTTCTTTATTGATAAACGTTGCTTGTTAAATGCTACCTTAGTGGAATTTGCAGTGGTGAAAAAAATAAACAGTATAATATGAGGGAAAAGTTCATTTTCCATTAGAAGAAATGTCTAAAGAAAATACAGGCATAAAAGTATAGAAGCAAAGGAACTGGAGTGATTTCTTTAGTTTTACTCTAATCCTAATTCTTCTATCCCAGCCAATTTTAATCAGTTCCTGTGCACATTTGGTTTTTTTGTTTTTGTTTTTTAAAAGATGACTGGTAAGGGGATCTTAACCCTTGACTTGGTGCTGTTAGCCCCACGCTCTCCCAAGTGAGCTAACCGGCCATCCCTATATAGGGATCCGAACCCACGGCCTTGGTGTTATCAGAACCACACTCTCCCAAGTGAGCCACAGACCAGCCCTCACATTTGTTTTTTAATCTGTACAATATTTTAAAACTGCATTTTTCTTAACGTTTTCATATAGCCAACCTTTCTAAAATGATTTTCCTGTGACATCTTTTAAAATTTGAACATTATAAGAGGCATATCTGTGGGATATCCAGCCCTGGTTCTGGTGGGTCAGGGAAGTATTTCTCTTTGTATTACTTTATTTAATACTGTGATACTTATTTACATATTTATATGTTCAATTTAGAGAATCCGGTGACTATCTTGAATGAAAGGATAAACATCTGGTATTAAAAGCTAGGGGCTGGCTGATTATTTCAGTTGGTGAGAGCATGGTGCTGATAACACCAAGGTCAAGGGTTCAGGTCCCTATATCAGCCAGCTGCCAAAAAAAAAAAAAAAAAAAAAAGTAAAAGCTTGGAGGAGAAAGGGAGTGGTTAAGTACCCAAGTACTCCCCTGTGCCATTCTCAGTAAAGTGAGCAGAGACTACTTCCATTAAGAGTATTTCTAAGATGGCTCACTTGGTTCTCTTGAGAGTGCTTCACATCTTAAAATCTTTCTGAGTTTATTTTATAGGTAAGGATGCACTTCTGCAAATATAAACTAAGAGATTTAGAGGAGCATGATAATAGAATATAAGATTTAAAATACCTTTTCAGTTGAAACCTGTATTGCACTCCACACTATTTGTGTGACCTTGGGCACATTACTTAAATGCATTCTTATCTCTAAAATAAAAGTATATCAGTTAGGATTGTGTTCATTTCAAGCATCTAAAAACCCAACTGGCAAAGCCTGGACAGTTAATGCAGGTTAACTAATTCATTATTTCATATCAAGGAGTTTGGAGGTAGTCAACGATTCAGGATTACCTAATTTATCAGGAAATTCTATTGCTTCCTTCTGATATCTGGAATACAACCATATCTCACCAGTCTAGTGACTACCAGTCCAAAGGCCTTACTTAACTTCAGTAGTCTCCTAATTGGTCTCTCTGCTTCTATCCTTGGCACTTTTACTCTTTTTTCAATACAGCACCTAGAGTAATTTTTTTAAAACATAAATTAGATCATATTAACCCCCATTTCACTCAGTAAAAGCCAGAGTCCTTTTAATGGACTACAAGACTTTACATGACCAGAATCGCTCACTCTGTTACCTGTTTCATCTCATATCCTTCTTGATCTCTCACTTTGCCCTGGGCTACACCGACTTTTTGCTGCTTCTCAAACATCTCAGGCATTGTCCTACCTTAGAGTCTTTTCACCAGGTGCTCCCTCTGCCTAGAATGCTTTGTTTCTAGGTATCTGCATGGCTAACTGCCATTCCTCTTTCAAGTTCAAATACCTTTCCAGTGAAGCCTGTTCTGATCACTGGGTTCTTTCTGACCAATTCTATTTAAATTGCCACCAACCACATCTTATACACTTGGTCCCACTTACCCTATTCTGTCTTTTCTTTTTTACTACAGCACTTGCCACCTTATCACATACTACATAATTTATATGTTTATTATGTTTATAGTTTACTGTCTGACTTGTCCTGAAATATAAGTTCCACCAGGGAAGAGATCTTGGTTTCTTGTTCACTGATGTATTGCAAGTACTCAGAAAAGTACCTGACATGTAGTAAGTGCCCAGTAAATATTTGTTGAACGAACGGATGAATGTCATCCAAGACCCAGGCTCTTTCTGCATTTCTGTTTTCTCATTGCTAGCACTTATGATTGAGTTCCAAGCAAGAGAAATATTAACTTTACTGTCAAGCATTTTATATAACCTGCTTTATTTTGTTTTGTTTTGGGTAAGTAAATAGGAACTTGATAGCCCTAAGTGATTCTTCTAAATTTATCAGTAAGGGCCGGCAGGTGGCTCACTTGGGAGAGTGTGGTGCTGATAACACCAAGGCCATGGGTTCGGATCCCATATAGGGATGGCTGGTTAGCTCATTGGGTGACTGTGGTGCTTACAACACCAAGTCAAGGGTTAAGATCCCCTTACCGGTCATCTTTTAAATAAATAAATTATTTAATAAATTTATCAGTAAGCTTTACTTGGAGAAAATGTCAAGAACAACCACTGACCACCTCTTGTTGGGTCTGATACTTTTTCTTTTTTTTTTTCCCTGTTGACTCGCTCCTTGATATTTTCATCACTTCCATTGTGTCTTCCATTTCAGTCTTCCTTCAGTGTTTCTATTTCTCCCAATAGCTATTTTTATGTCTTCTTCCTTCTTCCTACACTTTTTCCATTTTTGTTCTCTCTCCTTCCTTTATATGTCTATAACTTTCTCTGATCTTAATTCTGAATTGGTGTATATTCATTGTTTTAAAATCTGTTTTATGTTTCTGTTATTAATTTAACAGGATATAAGCTTTATATATATACATATATATTCTTTTAGTTAGTTCTTTACTTTCACGTAACCCTTAAGAAAAAGGAAAATTTTGCTCTTTTTCTAGATTATCATTTTTCAAAATTTATTCCTCAGAATGCCAGTATGTGGTGGAGTGAAAAAAGGGATCTGTAGTCAGTTGAGTTTTGTTAGCATAGGGTTTAACAAAGTTAAACGAGGTTTATTTCTTGTAGGACTTCTTACAGCACTTAATATAATGCTGCTCAATATGAATCTTTTTTCCCCCCCTCACCCAATATGAATCTTAGAGAAAGGAATATGTGTGTAATATATTTCAAACTTTCTGGATTATAGAATCAATCTTCTTTATGGAATACTGCATGAGACTAGTATTCTACAGAACTCACTTTGGAAAGCTGTTTTATAATATAAGTGGTATTAGGTATTTCCATTTAGGTTTGAAACGTTGGACTGTTTCTTAAATGTTGGGTACTAGATGTTTTGTCTTCCTGCTTGTTCTTTTTCCAATATCTGAGTGCCTGCTATTTACCAGCTATTGTGTATACCAAGATGAACAACTTATGCAAACTGCCTTCAGGTAATATGTAGTCTCAACAACTAAATAACTTACCTGATAGTGTGGGGAAAATTTCAGTTAAAATTGGAGGTCAAATTCTAGTGGGAAAAATTGCTTAAACTTACAGGATCAATGTTTTTGTTACATCTTTTTTGCCTTGATAATATAGGCAGCAAATATTTTTTTAAACCACAGCATAGATTATATTAGACATATATGTTAAATGCTCTGTTTCTGTTATAATGACTTTTTATGTGGACTGCTGTCTTAAAATGAAGTTTAATATGGTATGTATTTCATTTAAATATATAAAACGGAAGTTAACATTTAAACATTAATAAATGTCATTTTGACCATGTGTAGAATTTGACTTTATAGAAGGTTACCACTTTTCTTCAGGAACTTTATTAATTTTAAGGCATATTTTTATAATCTTGTAAAAAGGTAGAAGAAATTACTACATTTATTTTAGAGAAATAGAATAAAGGTATATTAACTGTGAAGTAAAATGTTATAATTGAAATTTTACTGCATAAAGTCATTAATCTGGGTAAACAGCAATTTTTTAAAAAATGAGATTAGGGCCGAGCCCGTGGCGCACTCGGTAGAGTGCTGCGCTGGGAGCGCAGCGACGCTCCCGCCGCGGGTTCGGATCCTATATAGGAATGACCAGTGCACTCACTGGCTGAGTGCTGGTCACGAAAAAATGACAAAAAAAAAAAAAAAAGAGATTAGATGAATAATCAAAAATCATCAAATATTGACTTTTTTTCTTTTATGAAATTTGATTGGTAATTTATTATGAGTAACAGGCAAATGTGAGCTTTTCTAGTAAAGGAACATGACTAATTGGGTTCATAGTGATTTTATAATGGTGTTTCTCTTTACTTTTTTATTTTTATTTCATGTGGTATTATATTTAGGTAAGATATTTATCAAAAATAGCAAAACCTTAAAAATAGAAATACTGAAGGAAATTTAGTTCTTGTCAAATAATGACCAAAGCTGATTGTGATTATTTACATCTGCTGCTAAGTTAAAAAAAATAAATAAATAAAAGAAAGAAATTGGTAGGCTGTTTCCCATTTTGGTGAGAATAGCAACTAAAAAAATTGTTGGGTGGAATATATAGAGAAATAAGGACTAATAAGTATCTTAGGACTCTAAAATTATAACTGGGAATATATTGTCTCCATCTGAAGATAAAATTATTCAGCAAGCTCAGGTACCCTTTTACAACTCTGATACTTTGCAGTGAGAGGTTTGGTAAGTTATTTAACCTCTTCCCACTCCTACTCCCAACCCCCTGCCATTTCTCTTTTTATATAATTATGAAAAGAGGGTAGCATATTAATTTTTAAAAGATGAACAAAAAGCTTTTTAGTTATTAAATTGCTATAAGATTCTAAATAATTACAGTGAGGGCAGACTAATAGGAAGCAGACTGAAGACACCTTTTTACTTAGTTTCTTTATTTTTTATTTTTATTCTTTTGTTGAAACATGATTTAAAGCAAAATGCCACTGATAAAGGAGCAATTTTACTCTTAAATCTAGGTATCTTCAAAGAACAGTAAAACATCCAACTTTACTACAGGATCCTGACTTAAGGCAGTTCTTGGAAAGTTCAGAGGTATTATTTCTACTTAAAATTTTTATATATAAAATTCCTTATTAAAATTTCTCATTTACATAAGAATAGATATTCAGTAAATAATTGGATTAATAGATGGAATAGAGCTCTTTTTTTTTTTTTTTTTGCTTAGTGTTTTAATTACTTAACTAAATTACTATCAAAATATCTTCTGCGCATCAATATTTATAGGATGATCAGTTTCTTTTTTGAAAATTTAAAATCAGATTTAAGAGAATGGTTTATAGATAGTCTAACTCTGAATGCCCTAAGTTATTGCTTAGGTGTCATGTAGAAATAAGTTTATTCAGAACTCATTTTAGAGAAAGCTGAATATGTGCTTGTGTGTCTACATTCTAATATCCTTGTTAAGGTTTTGAAATGTGAATTTGTGATTTGAAAAAGCCTGAATTATAATCATGCTGTTCTTTATATTTGAGATGTTTGGCACATTTTAGGCTTGTAAAGTTTAGAGTTCTAATTGTTATTGTTTGAGATTTTGTAAAAATTTACTTGAGACCCAGAATTTTTTAAAAACACTAAACCACACAATCCTAACTGAGCAAAAGGAGATTTTTCTCAAGATTTTCTTCTTCTTTCCTTATAAACAGTTTATTTCTGCAAGCATACAAGTGGCCAGTGTTCGGGTCTTGGCAATTTCTTAATATATTTTGACAAACAGGGTGTTTGTTTCATCTAAATGTAAACGTGCAAGAGAAAACCAAATGGAAAGTCTATTTTTTAAGTTTTCCTTTGAGAATGTACAAGTGTATTTGAGAAATTAGATCTCACTATTGAAATGTATGAGAGTGAAGAAAATACCACCTCTCTTTTTTTTTTTTTTTTCTTTTGGGGGGTTCCTTTTGTGCTCAGTTAAACCTCTAGGCTTTTAACCGGTTTGTTTGCCCTTATTTGTCATTCAATTCCAGCTGCCTAGAGCAGTTAATACACAGGCTCTGAGTGGAGCAGGAATATTGAGGATGGTGAACAAGGCTGCCGACGCTGTCAACAAAATGACAATCAAGATGAATGAATCGGATGCAGTAAGAGCTGATTTTTCGACTTGAATAATGAGATGAATTAATGAGCCCAACAATTGCATTTTAAAGCTGTACAAGTAGAAAATAGGATATTAATTTGCTTATTGAGTTTAGTTCTTAGCCACATTAGTTGTTCACCATGCTTATACATGGTTAATTTGTTGCTTTAAAACAGGGAATGTAGCTTGCTATTGGTAACCTAATTTACAATGGTTTGTTCTTTCTAAATTAGCTCCATTTTTCTTTTTTTTTTTTTAGTGGTTTGAAGAAAAGCAGCAGCAATTTGAGAATCTGGATCAGCAACTTAGGAAACTTCATGCCAATGTTGAAGCCTTGGTCTGTCATAGAAAAGGTTTGTTCGCCTTGTTATTTGTATGTTTAGTACCATAAAGCTAATTAAAATATTTTGTTAATTTTATTTAAATATTCTGAAGTTATTACAGAAGAGAGAAAATAATAATTGGAGAATGTTTCCTATTTCAACTTCATTATTTAAAAGTTTTTGCTCTATTTTAATTTAACTTCTAGTTTAGAAATAGAAAAATGCTGAGCTTATAAAACTATATTTAAATTTTGGATTAAAGTTGCTAACTTGATTAACTCTTTGCTAAATGTTTTTTACAATTTAATGGATGAAGAAATCTTATTAATTAGTAAAATCCTATTGATTAGTAACTTTGATTATAATAAAAAACTTAAAATTCAAAAATTGATATTTGAAAATTCTCTCGGAAGTATTTGTTTTGTTCCTCTGTTTCCTGGAAAACCCTTTGAAGTATTTTCTTCATTTTCAAACCACAGTATTTAAAAACCTTGATTGGGGTTGGAGGAAGATTTGGTAAAAATTCATAGAAAGGTTTAGTTTCCATTTTTTAATCCATAGTGAGGTATTTTGGTGTTTTTTTGGTTTGTTTTATTTTTAAAGAATCCAGAGCTTTTAATGTCACTTTTCCAAAATATTTAATAAGTAATTTAATGTATAACATTACCAGCAATACACTTTGTTAAGATAATTACAGAAACCTACTAATACATTTATTATTAAAAGTAGTTTGTAACAGCTTTTGCCATTTATATTATGCATCTCTTAGGGAATGGGCTTTATATTTCTTTTAGAGAATTTTACATAATTAAAGCAACAGAGCAATTTCCAGGCAGTGTACAGAATGCAACCTATAAACATCTATTTTTCTTTATTTGAAATATCTGAGATGGTCATGTTCAAAAATTGTTTTAGAGATTTGAATATTTTAATGAACATTGTTGCATAACAAGGAAAAAAGGAATAAGGTTTATGTGAATGTGTGTATATTTTACCTTTTCTCCTATAATCTCCTTAGAAATTATAGACATTAGTTTTAATGACAGATATTTAAAGGCCAAAGAATGTAGTGTGAATCAATTATGAGTGTTCCCAGTGATTCTCATATTAAAAATATATTTCTTGTCTTTTTTTAGGAATGAACAGTGTGTGAGCACTTTGAGGGAGAAAGAGGAAGCATATTATTATATTAAATTATTTAAGCATAGCTCATTCCCCTGGGCAGTGATGATTCCTAATTTTCGGTAGATCTTTGAGCACTTGGCATTTATGACCAAGGCATTTTAATGACTAATTGTTTCATGTTAATTAACTTAACATATTATTTTAGCAATCAGTGAATAGATAAAATTTAGAAAATTCAAAATCAATGCAATAATTTTAAAACTTTACTTGTGAACACTTAAAGTTAATGCTTTTTTATTTCAGAACTTTCAGCTAACACAGCTGCCTTTGCTAAAAGTGCTGCCATGTTAGGTAATTCTGAGGATCATACTGCTTTATCTAGAGCTTTGTCTCAGCTTGCAGAGGTTGAGGAGAAGATAGACCAGTTACATCAAGAACAAGCTTTTGCTGACTTTTACATGTTTTCAGAACTTCTTAGTGACTACATTCGTCTTATTGCTGCAGTGAAAGTAAGCCCTTCTTTACAATTTTTCTTGCATTCTTCTGACTTCATTGGTTTGCTTTATAAAACATTTGGTTTTTTATTAGGCCTGTATTTAACTCTGTAAATTTGTACTATACTAGTACATATAAAATAGTTTAAGGGGTGGCCGGTTAGGTCAGTTGGTTAGAGTGCAGTGTTACAACATCAAGGTCAAGGATTTGGATCCCTGTACTGTCCAGCCACCAATAAAATAAATAAATAAAATAAAATGGCTTCAAGTTGAGTATTCATAACTTAATATTTTCTTCCCCTATGACTTGACAGTACAGTAGAAAGAATAAATGGTGGGCCAGCCCATGGCTCACTCAGGAGAGTGTGGTGCTGATAACACCAAGGCCATGGTTTCGGATCCTTTATAGGGACGGCTGGTTGGCTCACTGGGTGAGCGTGGTGCTGATAATACCAAGTCAAGGGTTAAGATCCCTTTAGAAACCCCAAGAAGCTAGGCAGCATACTTTTAGAGTCACTGGATTAAAATATGGTGATAATTAAATTAAAATTGCAGTGTTAAGTTTTCTGGTGGGCCAGGAAAACTGTTTCACACCTGCAGCCTTGTCTAACCTAGACTGGCTTGCATACAAATGTATGTCATAAATTGGCAAGGGGGATGGAGGTCCTAAGTGGATGATCAGTGTAGACAAACCTACCCCTTTTACTGGAAAGGTTGGTTCTACTAGAGTGGATTAATATCTTGTCATACAAAGGGAAATATTAAGTTATGACTCAATCGATTTGAGATAGCATTGTTAGAAGTTTGAGTATGGTTTTCATTCTTTTTTTCTTTTAATTTCTTTTTTTATGTTATAAAGGTAGGAAAACAAATGAAGAAAAAGTTAATTTGTATAGTTAAGGTTGATTTATTTTTCTGAAATAATCTGACTTTAGTAGTCTTACCTTTACCATGGCTCCTACATCTATATCACAATAAACACGGATGGTTCTGGAATATTATGAAATAAGAAATTGAGCAGAGACCAAATTAGTTTAAATTTAGTATATCAATGAAAATCTAGTTGATATATATTAAGAACTTAAGGAAATATGAAATTTGAGGACATTTTGGTTAGCTTTTGCTCTGTATTGGGACATATTTTAAATAATCAAATCATTATTGAACACCCAAATTTTTAAATAAAGAACTGGTATGGCCCTGTTCCCCTAAAGAAAGCCGAGGCCTAAAATCTTAGATTGCTTTTTGGTTGTGTGTGTGTCTGTGTGTCCGTCTGTGTCTGTCGGTGTCTATGTAGGAGGTAAGGGGTTGGGATTATTTATTTGTTTTAAATAATAGTGACCTTTTCTGAATTTATTTGTGTTAGACGTATTATTTTTGTGATTTTGACCCAAATTAATTTGGCTGAAACAAAGTTAATTCATAATAAGGACTGTTTTAGGGAAACAAATGTATGGTTATTAGAGGGGGAAGGGGGAGGTGGAAGGGGAAAGGGAGAGAGGAAAAGGCGAAGGGAGAGGGGGAAGGGGAGAGATTGGATAAAGGGCATGAAGAATAAGTATGATTTGTAAGAATAAATATGCTAATAAATAAATTTTAAATTTTTAAAAAAATATGCCATATGATATAAATGCTGTCCAAATTTCATATTAATAAATGTTAATATTTTAATTTTAGTATTTTATTAAAATAATGTTTTATTTACTAATTATTTTATTAATATTTAAAATTAATATTTTATAAATTACCAAGTTATGATTCTTTGCACTTTTAGTAGAAATCTGGAGTTAATAAACTACATTTACATGTATATGTTATTTAAAAGTAATCCATAATAGTACCTACTAATTACCAAACATCCACTATGTTGTCACTCTGATATAACTTGTCATGTTATATCTGATCCACAAAAGTAGGCATCATTTCCACCCATTTATATTTGGGAGAACTATGGCTTGGAGAAATTAAATGAATTTACGCAAGGTCAAACAAGTGACAAATCTAATATTAGAACCTAAATTTGATTTTTTTTTAAATATGCTGTTTTTCTCTTTATCAGGTTCCTGTAGGAGCATGTATTTATTTACTGCTTCTTGATTCAAAATTTTTTTATTTGGCTTTTTTTTTTTTTGTTTTTTTTTTTTCGTGACCGGCACTCAGCCAGTGAGTGCACTGGTCAGTCCTATATAGGATCCGAACCTGCGGCAGGAGCGTCGCCGCGCTGCCAGCGCAGCACTCTACCAAGTGCGCCACGGGCTTGGCCCAAAATTTTTTTATTTGGAATAAATTAAAATAACTAGTTTAGTATTTTCTGGTTCATAAAATTTATTAATGCTTGCTTCATTTGTTCAATTAGTAAATACTAAAATAATACTAATATATCCTCAGCATCAAACTACAAAAAGGATTCTTAGTGGATTCTCTCATCCTACCCATCAGTTTTTTTCATGAGACTTCTAATTACCCTCAGAAGTTTACATTTTTATTTCTTTTCTCCTTTCACTTGTTCTTGTTCTGCTAGACCCCCTGAGAGGTGTGGATTTGTTTAACTTGTTCTGTTAGGGTCTTATTGTATGTTTCTTTCTTTAGTTCTACATACTAAATAAACTTCCACCCTTTTCATTTTATGTAGGACTGTCTTTTTATTTTTTATTTTGTTAGACCATTACTTTTTAATTGCTTTGCCATTTTTTTATTTGCTATTGGAATCTCTTCCTGCCATTTTTACTTAACTTCCTTTCTTCTTATGAGTTTTTTCCATTTCATTTTTCAAATTTTGACATTTTCCAATACGTAAATCTGCTTTTGATATTATTTAACAGGAAAACTTCCAATGTAGGTATGACACATTTTCCTATCGAATAGACATCCTTCTTCAAAGCATAAAATTCTGTTAGAAATCTTATTATATACCACATTTAAAACCCTAAAGGCTAGTGAAACGGATTTTGAGTATAGTTTTTTGGTTCTGAGCTCTCATTTTTCATCCAGCAACAGGGTTTTCTTTGTTTTGTTTTAAGCAAATGAATATGGAAATTTTGTTTTTGATATCAGCATGCTTCTTTTGTGCATCTTAATGTATTAGAATAGTATTTAAATACTCGGTTTTATTGCTTTCAATATTACAGCACTTTTAGTGTTATGAAATTATTTTACAGTGTTACTTACTAGCATTATGTCATTCACTTATAGGGTGTGTTTGACCATCGAATGAAATGCTGGCAGAAATGGGAAGATGCTCAAATTACTTTGCTCAAAAAACGTGAAACTGAGGCAAAAATGATGGTTGCTAACAAACCAGATAAAATACAGCAAGCTAAAAATGAAATAAGAGAGGTGATTACTGATTCTAAGTTTATCTCTTTACTCAGATCTTTCATGAGTCATTCATATGTGCATAATTTTTCATAAATTTTTTTCTGAACCATTCAACACTTAGCTATTTTTTCATATTTCTATGAACTGTATTAGAATTACTGTAACATTTTGATCATTATTGAAATCTCCAGAGCCCTTTTGTTACCTCCACATGATTATCAAATGGAAAAAGAAACATACAAGGATAAGATCTAAAAGTAACCTGTACATTAATAATTACACTTTTCTTTTTAGATGGTTAATTTGATTTCATATAATTACTTATTTTGTGTCTAAAAATGCTTTTAGAGGTAGATCTATCCCACTTTTAGCTGTCCAGGCAATATTATCCCCCATATATATGTATTATATATGGTACTTTAGAAAATTTGTATAAGTTTATTATAATTTATACACTTTTTTTGCCATGCTTCAATAAGGAAATTGAAGAGGTAGGACAACCTTTATATTACTAAAAATAAATGTACCTGCTCTTTGAAGAGTATGTACCAGTGTTTTGGTTACATAGTGAGAAAAATATCATTTTATTACTTAAGTTTTCAGTTATTTTATTTTAGCTGTTCCATTTATCACAAACCACAACATTTTGTTGTTTCTGTACTGAATTTAATGTTTACTGATGAATCTTCAGTAGACCATAATTCTACTTTTTTAAAAATCTGGTCATATTACCATTACATACAAAAATGTTTTTTAAATGTTTGCCACATAATTTTTCTAATTTCAAGTATTTCCATGAGCATATAAATTGTGATGAACATGTGTTCTTGAAATTATCAATATTGTTGATATATTCTGAAATAATTAATGATATTTTTACAATGAGAACATTTCACTGTGACACTGCTAATTTATTTGTTATGAATTTTGTACCTAAAATTTTTCTTAGTTATGTTTAATTAAACTGTGGACATTGTAGTTTATTAAATATTGGAATATTCTAATAATCTTGAGTAAATCTGGTAGTGAAATATTAATGGAAATTAAGCTGACATGCATTTTGACCACTAGAAAGTTAGATAGAAATTTGGATGATACTAAATTGAGCTTCACCAATATTATGCTTTCTCAGGGTTTTCAGGTATTAGTTTTAAATTAAATGAGTGGCCATGACAGCTGGTAATATAATTTCTTTTTCAGACAAGAATAAAATATTTACTCCTTTTTTTGTTTTGTTTTTATTAGTGGGAGGCAAAAGTACAACAAGGAGAAAGAGATTTTGAACAGATCTCTAAAACAATTCGAAAAGAAGTGGGAAGATTTGAGGCATGTATAATAGTTTTGCACTTTTCTTAACAAGGTCAAGTTTTGCTGTATTTTTGTGGTAAAATTGAATTTAGTTTTATACTAATGGACTTTTTTCATATATTGCACTTTATTTAATAGAAAGAACGAGTGAAGGATTTTAAAACTGTTATCATCAAATACTTAGAATCATTAGTACAAACACAACAACAGGTAAGCAAATTTTTTTTTAATAAAACTTACAAAATTTCGGAGTTTATTTTTGGTATGCTTTTTCATTTTAAAAGAGGTGATTAATGAAATAGGCTTTTAAATTCAAGGAAGAATAAGAAGTGGAATAGAGAAAGCCAGTGGCAACAAAGGAAAAAATGATAAAGTAATTGGAAACTGTCTCAGGCCCTTTTTGCTTCTCCTAAACACCAGGCAAAAGAGATATGCTTTTCCCAATATTAGGCTTTTTAAGTTTTTTTTCTTATTATTTCTACTGTTTGAGTTTTGTTTTGTTTGGGGTTGGTGGTGGTTGAATGCTGCAAGTGGCATTTATCTTCTTAACTACAGAAGACTGTGAGTTTTAATGATACATTAAATAAAATTTTGAAACAGGATAAGGTAATAGAGTTTTATTTCTGTATATTTTAATGTATTTTTTATTTTTTGTATATTTTAATGTTAATTTGATAACAGATCAAGTAATTTAATGTCTTGAATAGAAGGATTTCTTCCAGTCTTAAAATATGTGGCTCTAGAAACTTCTCTATGTAAAATTTAATAGATTATATTTTTGAATTCAGTGTCTTTAAATTGTACTTAGTTTTTATTTAAACAGTTCATAAAACTCAGATTTTTAAAATATGAAAATAAGTTATGTATTAATTTATTTTTACCACATTAATGACTACATACAAACTTGTTTTTAAAGGAATTATTTTATTTTTATTTATTTATTTTGGCAGCTGGCTGGTACGGGGCTCTGAACCATTGACGTTGATGTTAACCAACTAAACTAACTGGCCAGCCCAAGGAATTGTTTTAAATGTAATTTTAGTTTATAATTCAATCTGTTCTCTGGGCTACCCAGAGAAGACTGGCAGTTAATTCTCTCTAGTCCTTTTTTTTCCATTCTTGCTCAATATTTTCTTTTCTTCCTCCTTTTATCCCATTCTTCTTGGCTAGCAGTAACATAAAATGTGAATATCCTCTGAATTAGGAGATGTTATCACTTTAACGGTCATCATAGTTGTATTATTTAAGGTAAACTTTACTATATGGTAACGTGTGTTTCTATATACGATTTTGCATAAACCAAAAATATTGTAAGTTTTAGATTTTTGAAAATTGTATTGTTTACATCAAAAACTGAAATTAGCCAGGAGTAATTGTTTTAAATAACTTATATATGATTTATATTGGCAGATTTCAGATAAGGAAGTTAAAGTACCTTTAAGAACAAGACATCAGTAAATGTTAATCATGGTTAGCTATTTGTACAGTTTTTTTTTTTTTTAATGCCATACAGGCTATATGCATACAAATGACAAAAAGGTAATGAAGATATCTTTTATTTTTATTATCATCCACAGCTGATAAAATACTGGGAAGCATTCCTACCTGAAGCCAAAGCCATTGCCTAGCAATAAGATTATTCCTGTTGAGAAGACCTTGGATGTTTGTTCCAGTTATGCTGAATTCCACAGTTAAATCATTTAAAACCATCTAAATAAAACACTATATATTTTATGAATTACATGTGGTTTTTTATATATATATATATACTCTGACATTTTATTACAAGCTGCATGTCCTCACTCTCTTTGAATTAAGTGGACTGTGGCATGACATTCTGCAATACTTTGCTGAATTGAACACTGTTGTGTCTTAAATACTTGCACTAAAAAGTGCACTGCAAGGCCAGAGAATTTTACAATATTTTTTTTCTTTACAATATGCTCTGTAGTACATTTACCCTCTTTATGAAGTTAATTATCAATGCATTGATTAATGTTCGCTTATACATTCCTGTACAGAAATTATGATTTTGTGATTACAATAATAAAATGATATTCCTTGTGAAGTATTAGTAACAAATTATTTGGATATGTAAACATATTAGGGATCTTTTTAAAGCATTTTTAATAGAAAGAAACTTTTTCTACTAGATGTGTATAGGAAATGCTGTGATTCCTCAATTATTTCAATGGACAGAAAATGCTGAACTCTTAAATTATTAAATGCCTAAGTGAAGCTTAAATTATCTTATGTAACCAGCATAAACCAAAGAACATTTATCTCTTGATTGTCTTGGTTAAAGAAGAGAATAATTGTCTTTGTTTTTATCCATCCCTATTATAAGTGCCCAATTTAAGAATTAGGTAAAAAATGTATTTATGTGCTTCTGTTAACAAGTCCCGTGGATTTTGCTCATTTTCTGTTCTTGTCTTCAGAATCCAAGACTTTGCATATATTTAATTTATTCGTTGCCTTTTATTTTTTATTTTATACTAAAAGTAGATCATCTATGGTCATAATTGACAAGGAACGGTACTACAGTAAAATATACTGTGATTTGATGAATAACCAAGGGCAACACAAAGCAAATTTGAAGGGAAATGAAATTTACTTTCTCTTTGGCAGCTTTCTTACCTATTTTGTATTTGACTTAGATGGATGTTATCTAATCCTTATAATGCTGATGAAAATTGAAGTGATAACTGGTATCAGAGTTATTTTTGCTTTTTAAAAAGTATTCTTAAATACACTCCTCTTCAGGGCTGGCCAGTTAGCTCAGTTGGTTAGAATATGGTGTTATAACACCAAGGTCAAGGGTTTGGATCCTGGTACCAGCCAGCTGCCAAAAACAATAACAAAAAACCCTTCTTCCTGAGCTTAATGACCGTATCTCCCTTCCATAGGAATAAGATATGGTATGTGTAACTAAGTCATCTAATGGCTTACTGGATATCCGAGTATCCTCAGGATGTGTTTACTTCTACTTATTTTTGTTGAAATGTTAATCTTACTGTAGGTATTATTCATATTTATATTCCTAGAACCCAGAAGAGTGTCTGACAGGCAATAGGTTAATAATAAAGACTTGATGAGTTGAACAAGAAAAAAAATTGCAGAAAATGCAAAATAATGTTTGCTCTTTTAAGAAGAAACTGAAGCAGAAATAGTACAATCTTCTATTGCTGCTTCTACTGGAAATAAATCCTTTTGAGAAATGAGTAATTCATAGTAATATATATCAGATGCTATTTTGTTACCCTATTAATATCAAGCAAAAATAGGCTTACCAGTAACGGAGTTTCACTAGAATGATGTCCTAGTATTTATTATATCTAGGGTTATATTACTTCCAAAGGTATGGTTTATGCATGGGATAATAACTTGGTCGTTTAAGCCAAAATATTCTATCCGGCTCAGGTACATTCATCAGAATATTTAGTACCTTCAAATAAAATAATAAATATATTTAGTCTTAATCAAGTTGAAGAAAATAACAGATCCAGACTCTATTTTAGACTTCATTCTCCTTACTCATGTTTACTAAAAGATAAGGAGTGTGTTTGGAATTTCAAGTAAATTATATAAACCACTGATACCTACCATCATTTTAACAGGATTTAAACACACCACCCATCAATCTTCATGTCTCTCGTTCATATTTCTAAAATATTTTCCAATTACAAAATCGTTTAGTTTTGTAGGTCTGAATTATTATTTTTTAACCAGATGGAAAGTTAAAGAAGGTCTAAGGCAGCATAATATAGTGGAGCAAACTGATCCTGGGTTCAGCATGCATGTGTTTAGCCTTGCTTGTGTTTAGTCACTTAGTAGCTGTATGACTTTGGGCATACATCTTATCTATAAAGTAAGTGCATAAAACTCTTGATTCCTGAAGTGCCTTTCTGCTTTAAGATATTGTTTAAAATATCAAACTTCAATATAAATATTTTTCTATTAGAAAACCAAATTCTAATCAAAGACCACTTTCTATTGATAAAATAAAACAATGCTAGAGCAAAATGAATGTATGTAAAAATATAATTTCACATATAAGTTTTCTTGATTGTATTTTTTTACTGAATCTTTTCAGCTCTTCAGCTTGTTTTATACATATATTTATACTAATCTTAAAATGCCCTTGTTTTATTGGTGCTACTCCTTAAACTTTTTTCTTTACTATCTAAATCTAGTAAAGTTTTCCAAGTTCATTGTAAAATTGTTTCATAAGTGGTTTTTAAATATAAGCCTCTTAACATAATTATTTTTCTTTAAAGGAAAGAAGTCAGATGAGTAGAGAGAGAAAGGTATATTCCTTTAAAAAATGCTTCTTAATCTTAGTGTCTGAGGGAATTATGAAGACTTTTTTTTTTTTTTTTTTTTTTTTTGGTCTTAAATAAGGGATGTGACTAAGCTAAATGGCTACTTCAGTTTTCTTGTCATGGCTCCCTGCATTGCAAGGGTAGTCGTGATTAACAAGAGTCAGGGAGACAGCAGATACTTAATAACAGTAACTACAGATAGGCTAAGCAAAGTAGTCCTGCTTTAAATTAAGGTGGGGGGATCACTGGTATTGAGGAGGGAAAATACCACCTGTGAAAGGGAAGTCCAGTCACTGGCTTAGGAACTTTGGAGGCATTTCCAAATCATATTCACTAGTCAAGAAATATGTGTGTTATGATTATCTCTGTGTGATTTAGTCATTGTTTCAAAGTATTGAAAAAACTGAATGAAATCATCATCCTTTTATCTGAAATTTAGAATAAAGTTTCATTCATAACCCTCACAGTGAAGGATATGGTTTCAAGTAATAAAGAAAGTAAATAATTGGCCAGATATGGAAATAGTAAGAAAAGGGAATTGCAACAAGAAAAATGTGAATAACTGTTCGTTATCCTGCCTTTGAAGAGGTCATGGTAATCTATGGATGAGGTCCTTAAAGTTTAGACCAATAGAAATATTATGTGAGCCACATGTATAATTTAAAAATTTTCTATAGCCAAATTTTAAAAAGTAAAAAGAAACCAGGTACAAGTAATTTTACTGTTTAACTCAGTAGCTCCAAGGCATTATTTTAACATGTAATTCAGTATATTAAAAATTATTAAGATTTTACATTATGATTTTTGTGTTTTTGATATCATTTGATATTTTAAGTTTTTGATATATGGTACTTTCATCACCTCTCCGTTCAGACTGGCCATATTTGAAATGATCAATTGTCACATGTGGCTTGTGGCTATGATATTGGACAGCATAGACTTAGATAAAACCTGTGGAAATGAAATTGGAGAGGGAGTCTAATAGTTTATTTACCATCCTGAACCCAGTGAAGAAATTGAAGCCGAATAAAAGATACTCATAGGTGTTGCTCTCACAGGCAGGTGCAATTTAGGTGCAAGACTTTATAGCATATTGTTTTGCAAGTAGTGGGTACTAAGCATCTACTATGAGTGAGTTGTAGTACTGTATTATGAAAAGGAAACTTACAAACTGTCTAGTACAACCTCATTTTACAGATAAGCAAACAGATCCAGGGCTTAAGATTGAGATGCTTTTTCCCCTTAAATCTGTGTGTTAACCTTGTGTGAACATTCTTTGAAAATGTATAAGTTTTACAAGGTTCCTGTTCTAATCATTAACATATAGAATTGTAGGAAGTTCTTCGAGATATCGAGAACCTATTTCCTCAAACTGTTGCTTCAGAAAATGGTAAGAATAGAAGATTGTACAAGAAAAGGGAAACTGTGGCTTGCTGTCTAATGTTTTAATGCACACGAAGAAACAAAGTGCTCATCTTCCCTTCTCCTGTTATTACATACTTTTTACAAGTTCTCTAAAGATTAAATACTTTTAAGTATTTTTCTTAACTGGGTGAAATGGAAACTTTGTAATTATAGCCAATCAAAGTGAAGCTGCCCACTTGTTAATACACAGAAATTTTTTTTTTTTTTATTAAGGCCAGTTAATGGGATAATCCATTTCAAGGGAGTACTTTGACAGAAAAAAAAGTTCTATTTTAAATTTATATATGTGTAACTTTAATAAAAACTAAAGTCAGACCAAATAAAACTATTTTAACAATAAATTGCCTTCTTAATGCTTCCATAGTCAAATCTCAAGTTATCTTGATTTTAACCTGTATATATCTTTATTTCAAATGTTCTCACTATACATGTTTATACAGTGTGTGTGTATTTGTGTGTGCATGTATGAGAGTAGGCTTTTAAGCCAAACTTAAGTTTTTAAATTTCAGTTAAAAATGTTTCTCAGCCTCCTGTAACTAAGATGTAAAGTCAAATGCCTATGTTTTCAGAGTTATGACGGTTAGATGTCATAATTTTACCAAGACCCAACTTGAGTTGATTCTATTTCTGAAATCTCTGCCCTTCTCATTTCCACTCTCTCTCCCAGAGTCAAGATCTTGTGACCATTTACGCGAACTATCTTAAGTCTCCTAAGAAATACTGCTCTTTAGTCTCTTTTTACTCTTGACAGTCCTACAACCTGCTGCTAAATTGATCTTCCTAAAGAACTCTTGTCACAGTACTATGCTCAGAGATCTTCAGTAGACTCCCTACAGTCTGCAGATAAAGTCCAAATGCTCCAAAATCTCGTTTCAAACTACTTTTTGTTTTGATTCTTTCCCTTTTCCTTCACAACCTTTTGTTAATGATACCCCTTGTCTGAGTTACCTTTCCCTTTTAACAGCAATTGTTTAGATCCTACCCATCCTTTAAACTTTAAAGCCGAACTTAAAGTTTACATCCTACATATATCCTTTTAAGTGCTCTAGCTAGAAGGAAGGAATCTCTTGATCTCTCAATTGAATTCTAATAACACTTCGTTCCTTTCAGATTGTACTTATCCATGTCTGTCTTGCATTAGGGTTGCCTGCCTTACTGCCTTGACTAGTCTGTTTCTTGAGGAATGACTCTGCCCTTGTTATTTCTCATAGAACCTAGTGTATTACAGCCAAGACAGTATAACAGAGTGATTAAGAACACAGTTTTGCATCCTGGCTCAAGAACCTACAATATGGCCTTTTTTTTTTTACTGGTAAGGGAATCACAACCCTTGGCTCGGTGTTGTCCGCACCACGCTCAGCCAGTGAGTGCACTGGGCCATCCCTATTATATAGGATCCAAACCCACGGCCTCGGCGCTATCAGCACCGCACTCTCCCGAGTGAGCTACGGCGTTGGCCCTACAATATGGACTTTGAGCAAGTTATTTTTCTCTAAAACTTAGTTTCCTTATGTGTACAATGAAAGTCCTCCTTCAGGTGCTCCTTTATGGGCTTTAAGATAACAAATGTGAATTTCGTAGCAATAGCAAGTACTTAATAAATATTAGCTTTTATACATCCAATCAATGTTTACTGAACACTTAAACATCCCAGTCTGAACAAAGCACCTGCATTACAATTACTTTATCTTCAGGGCTTCTTCAATGTGTTCATGCTTGGCTAGGGTCTAAATGGGCTTACCAAAAAGATTCGCTCCCAGAATGGTCTGCCCTAGGAGATCAGATTTGGGAGCCGTGGGCCTGAGAATCAGAGATGAAGGGGAAAAATGCTTGCAGTCAAAATCAGTTTGTATTCAGCCAACCAAAGTTTAGAACTCCCTCCTCCCCCAACACACACACTACAGAGATACTCTACTGTAGTTAAAGAGTGTTGTCAGTAAATGTCAGGGACCTTTAAAGAAGCCTGGAGACTCAGAAGGAAGGGTAAGAGCAAATGTGGTTGATTGCTTAGGGAAAGAGAAGTTTATTTCCACACAAGTGTAAGAGTCTTGAATATGTTGCAGACTAAGGGAAAGAGTAGTCACTGAAGAAAGATGGAGAATGAAAAGATCATGAGAACAATAATTGATGGAGTGGGAATTATCCAGCCAAGTGATGGTCAGGGCCTGAACCACAGCAGTGGAAGTAGGAGAGGAGATAGTTCAGAGAAATGGAAATAAAAATGGGCAAGTTTCAATTATTCATTTATTCATTTTGAGATCAGCATTGATCTCAAAATCCTGGGTAAAAATAAAGTCTAAGGGAAGAGTGCAGGAAAAGTTAGGTAGACAGAAAAAGCCTCAGAAAGAAGCAGGGATATTTCTTCCTCTGAACAAAAGGAAAGGGATGGTTGGGTATATTTGGAGATGAAAAAAGTTCTATTATTTCAAGACTGAAGGTTTTTATTTTCTTGGTGACGTAAGAAATTAAGCCATCATCAGTAGTGATGATGTCAGCAGGAAGACCAAAGAAGACTGGGAGCCAAAAGAGAATGGTATCTGTTTATGAAAAAGAAATAGAGGGCCGGCCCGTGGCTCACTTGGGAGAGTGCGGTGCTGATAACACCAAGGCCCCGGGTTCGGATCCCATATACGGATGGCCGGTTCACTCACTGGCTGAGCGTGGTGCTGACAACACCAAGTCAAGGGTTAAGATCCCCTTACCGGTCATCTTTTTAAAAAAAAAAAAAGAAAGAAAAAGAAATAGAGATGAGTAAGAGGACTTCTTTAAAAAATTTATTTTATTGTTTATGAATATTTATGGGGTACAAAGCAAATTGTTACCACTCGTGCCTAAGATGTGATGGCCAGATCCATACTGGCAGCATGTCCATTACCACAAATTGTGATTATAGGCTGTGTCCTCAACCCAATTATCCCCGATCTCCCTCCCCATCCCACTTTCCCCACTCCACTTTATCTTCCTAAGTATGTTTTCTCCCTCTGCAAGTCCAATGCACCACTGTGGTCTTTCTTTCCTTTCTTGTTTATCTCTTAGCTCCCACTTATGAGAGAGCACATACAGTATTTGTCCCTCTGTGCTTTGCTTATTTCACTCAACATAAGTTTCTCCAAGCTCATCCATGTTGTTGCAAATGGGAGAATTTCATTTTTTATATGGCAGCATAGTATTCCACGGTGTATATATAGCACAGTTTCCTTATCCAATCATCCGTCAATGAATGTGTAGGTTTGTTCCTTATCTTGGCTATTTGGAAAAGAGCTGTGATGAACTCGACATGATAATTTCCATTCCTTTGGGTATATACCCAGAAATGCGATTGCTGGATCATATGGAGGATCTATCTGTAGTTGTTTGAGAAACCTCCATACTGTTTTCCATAGTGGTTGTACTAATTTACAGTCCCACCAACAGTGTAGGAGTGTTCCCTTCTCTCCACATACTCACCAGCATTTGTTATTCACCATCTTTTTGATTATAGCCAGTCTAACTGAGGTGAGATATCTCAATGTGTTTTTCATTTGCATTTCCCTGATGACTAGTGATGTTGAGCATTTTTTCATGTACTTATTGGCCATTTGAATGTCTTCCTTTGAGAAATGTCTATTCAGTTCCTTTGTCCATTTTTTAACTGGGTTATTTGTTTTCTTACTGTACAATTGCTTGAGTTCCTTGTATATTATGGATATTGATCCCTTGTCAGATTCATAGTTAGCAAAAATTTTCTCCCACTCTGTAGGTTGTCATTTCATTCTCTTGATTGTTTCCTTTGCTGTGCAGAACCTTTTTAGTTTGATATAGTCCCATTTGTTTATTTTTTCTTTTGTTGCTTGTGCTTTGGGGCTCATGTTCATAAAGTCTGTGCCCAGACCTAGTTGCTAAGTGTTTCACCTATATTTTCCCTTAGTAATTTTACAGTTTCAGGTCTTATGCTTAAGTCTTTAATCCACTTTGAGTTGATTTTAGTACATGGTGAGAGGTGCATGTCTAGTTTCATTCTTCAACATATGGATATCCAAGTTTCCCAGTACCACTTATTGAAGAGGCAGTCTTTTTCCCAATGTATGTTTTTGTTCCCTTTGTTAAATATCAGATGGCTGTAAGCCTGAGGGGTGATTTCTGGGTTCTCTATTCTGCTCCACTGGTCCGAGTGTCTATTTTTATACCAGTACCATGCTGTTTCGATTAATATAGCTTTGTAGTATAATTTGGAGTCAGGTAGTATTATGCCTCTGGGTTTATCTTTTTTGCTGAGGATTGCTTTGGCTATTCGTGGTCTTTTGTTGCTCCATATGAATGTTGAGATTGTTTTTTCCGTTTCTGTTAAGAATGTCATTGGTATTTTGATGGGGATTGCATTGAATCTGTAGATCGATTTGGGTATTATAGACATTTTCACAATGTTAATTCTTCCAATCCAAGAGCATGGAATGTCTGTCCATCATTTTTTGTCTTCTTTAATTTCTTTCAATAATGGTTTATAGTTCCCGTTGTAGAGATATTTCACCTCCTTGGTTAAATTGATCCCTAGGTATTTTATTTTTTGTGTGACTGTTGTAAATGGGCTTACTTTCTTGATTTCTCTTTCTGTTAGCTCATTATTGGAGAATATAAATGCAACTGATTTGGGAGAATTTATTTTGTATCCTGCAATGTTACTGAAATTATTAACCAGCTGAAGGAGTTTTTGATAGAGTCTTTAGGTTTTTCTATATATAGTTTGTTATTGGCAAATAGGGATAGTTTGACTTCGTCTTTTCCAGTCTGGATGCCCTTTGTTTCTTTCTCTTGCCTGATTGCTCTGGCTAGTACCTCCAGTACTATGTTAAATAGAAGTGATAAGAGTGGGCATCCTTGTCTTGTTCCTGTTCTTAAGGGAAAAGCCTTCAATTTTTCCCCATTCGGAATGATACTGGTGGTGGGCTTGTTAAAGATGGCTTTTACTGTGTTGAGATACTTTCCTTCTATACCTAATTTGTTGAGAGTCTTTATCATGAAGGGATGTTGAATTTTGTCAAATGCTTTTTTGGCATCTATTGAGATAATCATATGGTTTTTTCCCCTGAGTTTATTGATGTGATGTATCACTTTAATTGACTTTCGTATGTTGAACCATCCTTGCATTCCTGGGATGAATCCCACTTGATCATGGTGTGTAATTTTTTTGATGTGTTGCTGTATTGATCACTAATATTTTGTTGAGGATTTTTGCATCTATGTTCATCAAGTATATTGGCCTGTAATTTTCTTTTTTTGTTGTGTCTTAATCTGGTTTTTGAATCAGTTGGCCTCATAGAATGAGTTTGGAAGAACAGCTTCTGTTTCAATTTTTTTTAATAGTTTGAGGAGAATTGGTATTAATTCCTCTTTAAATATTTGGTAGAAATCAGCTGTAAAGCCATCTGGACCTGGGCTTTTCTTTGTTGGAAGATTGCTGATTACTGCTTCAATCTCGTTGCTTGTTATTGGTCTGTTCAGGTTTTCTACCTCTTCTTGGTTCAGTTTGGGTGGTCTGTATGTGTCTAGAAACTTATCAGTATCTTCCAGGGTTTCATATTTGTTGTCATACAGTTATTTACAATAGACTCTAATGATTGTTCATATTTCTGTGGTATCAGTTTAATGCCTCCTTTTTTATTTCTGATTTTTGTTACTTTGGTCTTCTCTCTTCTTTTTTTTTTTTTTTTTTCTTTTCTTTTTTTCTTGTTAACCTAGCTACTGGTTTGTCTAGTTACCTTCTCGAAAAACCAACTTTTTCTTTGTTGATCTTTTCTATAACTTTTCAGGTCTCTGTTTCATTTAGTTTTGCTCTGATCTTTTTAAATTTTTATTTCTTAATTTTTAATGAATCATAATTGATTATACATATTTTGGGGGTACAATGTTGACATACGTTGATCAAGTCAATATTAGAAGCATATATATAGTTACAAATTGTACTTATTCTTTATGCCCCTTGTCCAATATCTCCCTATCCCCCCCATTCCTCCTCCCACCTCTGATAACCCTAGATTTCTTCTCTCCTCTGAAAGAGTAATGGTTACTCTGTTGATTTGTTGTAGATGATCTGTCCAATGCTGAGAGGTGTGTTCAGTTCCCCCAATGTTATCATAGATCAGATATATGCTTCTTCTGTCATTCTGGAATGGGCTTTGTGGAGAAAGACATCCTCTTCTTTTCTTTGGTCTCTGCTGGTGACTCTCCTTGTCTCGATGCACTACAGTGGCTGGTGGACCATCAGCATGGTGGTTGTAGCATCTATCTGCTTTCGCAGCAGCCATGTTTATTGTGGTGGCTATGGTGGGCCACCCACCTGGAGGTGATGTTTTTGGCACATTTCTTGATGCTGTCTCTGTGCCTGGTTGTGGCAGGGATCCAGGCCCAGATCCAAGCCTCAGGTCCCCGGGCAGGCCCTGAAGCTCTGGTGGTGTGCCAGGTTGTGGGAGGGGGATCCGGCCCCCAGTTCCATACCTCAGGTCCCAGGGTGGGCCCTGAGGTGCTGGTGGTACACCTGGGCCAGAACTAATTTTTTGTCCTTTGCTTATTTCTAAAATGGGGGAACTTCCTGTGGGGACCAGTGCTT
Organism: Cynocephalus volans; assembly: GCF_027409185.1. Taxonomy (NCBI): domain Eukaryota; kingdom Metazoa; phylum Chordata; class Mammalia; order Dermoptera; family Cynocephalidae; genus Cynocephalus; species Cynocephalus volans. The sequence continues at coordinate 108,017,258 of NC_084461.1, forward strand.
GAGCTGTGTGGTTTAGCTAAATTGCTGCCTTGCTGCTGATTCCCTAGGGAAGGCTTTTTGTGCAGCTCAGGGTTTAATGGTTGACCTCATAGGTACTTGCAGCTCTCCAGAGACCTGGTGCACCTGGGCTGTGTAAAAACTCTGATCTGAGGGCCGGCCTGTGGCTCACTCGGGAGAGTGTGGTGCTGATAACACCAAGGCCATGGGTTCGGATCCCACATAGGGATGGCTGGTTGCTCACTGGCTGAGCGTGGTGCTGACAACACCAAGTCAAGGGTTAAGATCCCCTTACCAGTCATCTTTTAAAAAAAAAAAAAAAACAACTCTGATCTGAGCCTGAGTTTTTTTCATCAAACTGCACCCCATGCAATTCTTTATTCCTGACCAGTCTCCTTTGAGTGATCCTTCACTGATTCGGGGGCAGATCTGTTGACCTTGCTGTGCTCCAGTGTTCCCCTGATGAGCCTGTCTCCCCCACCTCCTGTGCTGCAAACACTTCTCATGGGATTGGCTGTGCACTGGTCCCTTGCAATGACTCACCAGCCTCTGAGTGGCTCCTTTTTTTCAGTTTCTGTGGCTCCCTGCTCCTATGTGGGTCCACGTGAACCCTATTAGTGGTCTTGCTGCCCTGGGGGCCATCAAGGCCCTCTTCTCCCCTGCCACCTCCAAGTAACTCCATCTGAAGGGCACAGCTGTGGCTTTTTCTGTCTCCTGCTCCATACACTCAGCAGCTCCAGTCTTAAAGCAGCCACAGCATGCAATGCTCGTAGTGGTTTTTTCTTTCTTTCATTGTGGCTTCTCCCACCTTCATGCACTCTTCCCCTGTGCTCTAGAGGCCTCAGCTTGGCTGTTGTTGCTTTTTATAGCTTTAATTCAGTTGATTTGTGGAAGAGAATGACACTGGGGACTGTCTATTCTACCTTCTTGACCAGAAACCTCGAGGTTGGTGCTCTGATCTGAATTATTTTTTTCTGTCTACTACCTTTATGATTGCATTGTTGTTGTTTTTCAAGTTCTTTGAGGCATAGTGTTAGGTGGTTTATTTGAAGTCTTTCCATTCTATTGATGTGTTTATTGCAATAAATTTGCCTTTTAGTACTGCTTTTGCAGTATCCCCAGGTTTTAGTATGATGTATCTTTATTTTCATTAGTTTCAAGAAATTTTCTGATTTCCTGTTTAATTTTTTCTTGGACCCATAGGTCATTCAGGAGCCTATTGTTTAGTTTCCATGTATTTGTATAGTCTCCAGGGTTGTGCTTGTTATTGATTTCCAGTTTTAGTCCATTAAGGTCTAAAAAGTTACTTGGAAAGATTTCAATTTTTTTAAAATTTGCTGAGACTAGATTTGTGACCTAATATGTGATCTATCCTGGAGAATGTTCCATGTGCTGATGAGAAGAAAGTATATTCTTTAGTTGTTGGGTGAAATGTTCTGTACATATCTGCCAGGTCGAGCTGGTCTACATATCTGCCAGGTCAAGCTGGTTTAAATCCTGTGTCTCTTTGTTGATTTGTTACGTGGAAGATCTGTCCCGTACTGAGAGAGGGGTGTTTGGGTCACCCACTATTGATGTATTGGGGCCTATTTCTTTCTTTAGGTCTAAGTGTATGCTTTATATATCTGGGTGCTCCAGTACTGGGTTCATATATATTTATGACTTTTATGTCTTCTAGCTGGATAGATCCTTTTATCATATAGTGGTCTTCCTTGTCTATTTTTATGTTTTTTGGTTTAAAGTCTATTTTACCTGATATAAGAATAGCTACTTCTGCTCATTTTTGCTTTACATTTGCAGGGTATATCTTTTTCCATCTCTTCACTTTTTTATCTGTGTTTGTCTCTTTATGTGAGATAGGTCTCTTGAAGGCAGCATATACTTGGGTCTTGCTTTTTAATCCAATCAGTCAATCTGTGCCTTTTTTTTTTTTTTTTTCCTGACCGGTAAGGGGATCGCAACCGTTGGCATGGTGTTGCCTGCACCACGCTCAGCCAATGAGCACACTGGCTATCCCTATATAGGATCCAAACCCACGTCCTCAGCACTACCAGTGCCGCACTCTCCCGCGTGAGCCATGGGGCCAGCCCAATCTGTGCCTTTTGAATGGGGAGTTTAATCCATTCACATTTAGGGTAGTTACTGACAGATATTGTTCAATTCTTGTCATTTACTTGCTTTTTGTTTAGATGTTTTAAATATCTTTTGATCCTTACTTCCCCTTTTATTTCTCTTCTTCAATGTTAGTTGGATATTTGAGGTGGCATGATTTAGCTTCTTGCTCTTTCTCACTGGCATTTTTGTTTTAACGCCAAGTTTTACTCTTTCTTGTGTATCTGTGGTAGTGACATTCATTATTCAGATTCCAGATGCAGGACTCCCTTGAGAATTTCTTGTGGTGAACTCCCATAATTTTTGTTTGTCTGGGAAATACACTATTTCTCCCTCATTTCTAAAGAAGAGGCTTGCTGGGTAAAGAATTCTTGGCTGAGGGCCAGCCCGTGGCTCACTTGGGTGAGTGTGGGGCTGTTAACACCAAGGCCATGGGTTCAGATCCCTATATATGGATGGCTGGTTAGCTCAATTGGGAGAGCGTGGTGCCGACAACACCAAGTCAAGGGTTAAGATCTTCTTACTGGTCATCTTTTCAAATTAAAAAAAAAAAAAATTCTTGCCTGGGAGGTTTTTTCTTTTAGAGTCTTGAATATATCATTCCCCTTTCTTCTGGCCTGTAGGCTTCAGTTGAGAAGTCTGCTGTTAGTCTAACAGTGGTTCTCTTATAGGTGACTTGATGCTTTTCTCTTGCTGCTTTAAGAATTCTCTCTTTGTCTTTGAGCTTTGCAAATTTGACTACAATATGTCTTAGAGAGGATCTTTTTGGATTGAATCTGTTTGGGGACCTTTGAGCTTCCTGGATCTGAAGTCTGCATCTCTCCCTTCCCCTGGGAAGTTTTCTGTCATTATTTCCTTGAACAGGATTCCAATACCTTTTCCTTTCTCCTCCCCTTCTGGAATACCCACAATTCAGATGTTAGAGCGCTTGAGGTTGTTTGCTATCTCTCTTAGATTTTCCTCATTATTTAATTTTTTTTTTCCTTTTGTTCTGTCTGCCTGTGTTATTTAGGAAAGACCGTCTTTGAGATCTTTCTTCTACTTGCTGTAGCCTGCTGCTTAAGCTCTCTGTTGTGTTTTTTATTTCAATGAGTGAATCTTTCATTTCTAGGAGTTCTGCTACATTCTTTTTTAAGGTATTAATCTCTTTGTAAATTTCCTCCTTCATATTCTGGATATTTTTTCTTGTTTCCTTCTGTTCTGTAATTGAGTCTTCTTTTATTTCTTCAAGCTTTCTTACGATCATTGCTCAGACTTCTTTTTCAGACATTTCAAGGATTCCCTGTTCTATGGGGTCTGGAATTTGAGCATTACTGTATTCATTTGGTGTTGTCATATCTTCTTGTTTGTTTGTAGTTCTAGTATTTTTTCATTGATGTTTGGTCATCTGGTAGAGGACTTGCTTCTTCTGTTATTCTGGTGTTGGCTATGAGGATAAAGACTTCCTCCTCTATTTGCCATCTCTACTGGTGACTCTTATATCAATGTAGTCAAGTGAATTGCATGTTGCCTTTAGAGTGGCCTTGACTGCTACTGTGGTGGTGAACTGTCCTTGTGGTGACAGAAGGTGTGGAGGTATCTATTTTACACCACCTTGGCTCCTATTCTAGCTTTCCACGGCTGTAGACTGAGCTGCTGGTGCTGTGCAGGTCTCAGCTCACCTTGGTGCCTACTGGGCTGTGTGCTCTTCCCTTCCCCTCCAGGGCCTTAGACTGGACCCGGGTGCCACAAGGGTATGGTCTCAGCTTGCCTCCATGGCTGCTGGGCTGTGTGCTCTTCCCTTCCCCCCAGGGCCTTAGACTGAGCCCCGGTGCCACGTGGGTCTTGTTTCACCTTGGAGTTGCTGGGGTATGGGCACTTCCCTCTAGCCCTTAGACTGGGCCCCAGTGCCACAGGGGTCTCTGAGTAATAGGACTATTGATTAGTTTTGATTTCCAAGTGAATTTGTAAATAGTGATATTACAATGAAGCCAACCAGCATCCATTTCTTAGCCATCAGAAAGCAGGACCTAAAACAGATTGTTGGGTTTATTCAGTATTGGGGATCATTGGTGGTAATGAGAGAATGTCAAGGGGGATGGGATTTTGATTTTGAGATAATTTAAAATATTGAGGTTACATTGAGAGAAATAAAGGCAAAAGAAAGGTGTCAGGTATAAATTGGCAGATTTAGATGTGGAGATGAGGTCAAAGAGCAGATTTTTTAGTAGTGAGGGAATAGCAGAGGAGAAAGGAGAAATGGCCTGTAAAGTAAGGCAAATCATAACTAAAGCCAAAATGTTTCGTTATTTTAGTTATTATTTTAGTTATACTAAGTTTCCATTTATATTGTCAGAGCTAGGGCTCAGACCCTCCAAACCCATTGTACAGACTGGGTCCCCAGACCCCTCACACACAGGTCCGTGATAGGTAATTGGGAAAGATTCCAGGAGAACATTGGCAGATGACATGAGCTCAGTCCTCAGCTTCCTCAGTAGCAGCAGCTTACAGGCCCAGCAGTGGCAGTGGCCTTGCAGAGGGTCCCAGGGGCACTAGCAGCAGCCTCGAGCAGCAGCAGTGGCCTCCCCATGCCCCCCCCATGGGGGGTATCCCAGGGATGAGAGGCGCCATGGATCAGAGCCACCCATCCTTATACTTAAGTCCATAACCCAGGACACCTGGGTGCACATGCAAAACTACACTAGATGATAACCAAGGAACACCTGAGTGCACATGCTTATTTACATCAAATGCTCCGCAACATTCTGAACATCTGGGGGGCCCTGACCATTTTTCCTGTATTTTCCCAACATGGCCAAAGAATGAAACTTTTAGAAATGGTGACATATTGCAGTTTTTAAAAAAGAATAACTTCATTATAGCAAGCAACTGTGTAGGCCTCTTAGGAAATGCCATTAGTTTTATATCTGTGGCATTCCTATAATTTGCTTTTTGATTTGCCAATGTCTTGAAAGCTTTTGCTTGTCAGTACATAAAAATTGACTTCAGTCTTCTGATTTTTTAATGAGTGTTTATTTTATCAAGTTCATATAGGTGCATAATCTGAAAACTAAATTAGCATTGAAAAGGCTAAATAAAATACAGTGATTCTGTGCCTCACCTGTACGCAGTTTCCCCAATCCTTTTGCTCAGAGGCAATGTCTTTCTACTCTCACCTGTTTCTTCTGCCATTATATACCTTCACATTTCTAAATAACAGGCATGTACTGCTATCAATCATCAATTTCAGACCTCATCTACTTACCTGCCATCTCTTTGCACATTTGTCCCCTACCCTTCCAATACAGTTGTTATAATATGTGGTTAAATCAGTACTCAATATTTGCATTATTGTGCCTACATGAATACTATTCACACCTGAAAGTTGTAGTATATTTAATCATGATTTTCTTCCTTTTTTAAGAAATGAACTTTATTTTTTAGAACTGTTTTAGGTTTTCAGAAAAATTATGAAGGTAGTACATAGAGAATTCCCATATACTCTGCATCCAGTTTCCCCTATTAACATCTTACATTAGTATATTACATTTGTTACAATTAATGAACCAATAACGATACATTATTATTAACTAAAGACATGGTTTATACAGATTTCCTTAGATTTTTGCCTCCTGTCCTTTTTTTGCTCCAGGATCTGTTCCAGGGTATCTCATGATACATTTAGTTGTTGTATCTCCCTCTGCCCCTCTAGGTGTGACAGTTTCTCAGACGTTCTGTGTTTTCCATGGCCTTCCTATTTTTTTCCAGAGGTAAAATATGCTTATTTTTTTTCATCTGGTTGGAGCTTTTTCTTTTCAATCTACTGCTAATTTTCCCATAATTTCCCATAGTGTCTCAGTACATTTTTCCACAAGATCACTTATATCTGGTAATCCAGCCATTCCAGTTTTCTTTAGAACCCTCTCTCCTGAGGACTTCTATTCTCTCTGAGCTGTGCTCCCTGGGCAGGCTGTAGTGTTATCCTTGGACTTCCCCTGCTTTCAACTTTGGAAGTGCCTTTGCTGTTCTCCTGGGATGTATTCCCTGTATCCTGGGTCTCATGCTTTTCTCTTTCTTAGCTTATTTTCTTGTGTTGGTGAAGAAACTTCTCCAGTAGTTTCTTTAGGTTAAAAAGAAGGTAAGGAAAAAAGCATTGTGAAAACAGACCTCAAAACATCTGCTTCTTGAGTTGCTCTAGTCTGGACTGGCTACCTTTTTATACCTGTTGCACAGGTATGAAGATTCCCTTTGCTTCTTCCCTGGGTTGTATTTTCTGCTTTCTGTACCCCATGTTTTCTTTCTTGATTTATTCCCTCATTTTGGTGCATATACAGAATAGGTTCCTGAGAATGAATGCATAGAAAATATATTTTTTGAAACTTTATTTTACCCTAACCCTTGGGAGATAATTTGACTGGTAGAGGTTGGAAATAATATTCTCCCAGAATTTTGCAGACATTGCTCCAGGGTCTTCTAGTCTCCAGTGTTGCTACTGAGAATTCCAAAGCCATTCTGATTTCCATCTGGCCTCTGTATACGAGCTGTTATCCCCACTCTCTTTGGAGACTTTTAGGATATTCTTTTATTCCCAGTGTTTTGAAATCTCATAGGGATTCGATGTAGTGTATGTCTGTTTTCATCCTATGTGGGGCCGTTCAATCTGGAAACATGACATTCAGTTCTGGAAATAAGTTTCTTGAGTTATTTCACTGATGATTTCTTCCCTTCTGTGTTCTCTGTCTTCCCTTTCTGGAAGTCCTATTATTTGGATACTGGATGTCCCGGACTTATTTTTCACTCCTATTTTTCATCTCTGTCATTTTGCTCTACTTTTTGAGAGTTCTTTTTCTGTTTTCTGATTGTTCCTATTTTTTATTAGCTTCCTGTTCTTGTTTCCTAGATGCAATGTCTTGCTGTATCTTTCTGAGAATATTAGTAATAGTTCACTTTTAAGTTTTGTTTTTGTTTTTTTTCCTCTCTGTTTCTCTTTCCTCCAAATTATTTTTCTATTTTGGTCTCTCTTTCATGTTAGATGTGCTCCTCTGATATCTGTTAATCCTTGGATGTCTCCTCATGATTAACAGAAGGAATTGAAAGCTGATTGGAAGCTCTGAGTGTAGTTATGGGGCCTGTCAACTTTGAGCATCACTGAAGAATGATCTCTTTGGGTCATTTGTAGGGGACTTCCCATGTTGGTATCTCTGAGTTTTTCCTCTTTGGCTACTCAGATTCTCCAGAGAATGCTTTTCCTGTTTCCTACCTGTCAGGTAAAGGTGTGGCTGCCAGCCTGTATAGGGTTTCAGCATTCATCATTCAGTATGTATATGGTCCCTCAGCCCCAGACTTCAATTATTTTTTGGTAAGAGTATCCATGCCCTCAGCTGGGTCAACTTCTCATGCAAAGACTGCCTCTTTTATCCTCTCTAGAGAAAATATTCTCTCGAAGTAGAGGAGGCAAGAAGGGATCTTCCTGATACTTAGCTTTCCACCCAATCCTTATTTTAGCCAGATACCCTTCATTCTATAGGTACCTATTGTTGCCTATTATGGAGAGTTTTGAGTATTGTGCTATGTAAGTCAGGTTGGTTTTCAGCTTTCCCACTGCTGGTTTAAGATTTGGATTTCTCTTGTTTGCTAAAAGAGTTACTTCTCATTCATGTACTTTCTAGCTTACAAAATTCTTGCTGTTGCTCTTTCCTGTATTTTCTGTCTTTGTGGGTTAAAAAAAAAAAAGAAAAATTCCTTGTAGTTTTACTGGGGCTAGAAGAAGGGTAAACTTAGTTATGTTTGTTCAAATTGCTATTTTAGCCCAGAAATCTCTACATTAGTCTTTTAAACTACAACATAGGATTTATAGTGTATATATACCAACATGTTTTTATCCAACCCCCATTGATAGAATTTGTTTCCAAATTTTTACCATCACAAACAATGCAGTATTCTTGTACATACTTCACCTTCTCTGCACATATGGAACTGTTTCCATATGTGAAATTTATGGATTGAATATGTGCATTTAAAATGGGGGCCTGGGCCGGCCTGTGGCTCACTCGGGAGAGTGCGGTGCTGATAACACCAAGGCCACTGGTTCGGATCCCACATAGGGATGGCTGGTTAGCTCACTGGGTGAGCGTGGTGCTGACAACACCAAGTCAAGGGTTAAGATTCCCTTGCCGGTCATCTTTTAAAAAAATAAATAAAATAAAATAAAATAAAATAAAATAAAATGGTAATAGCTACTGCCAATTTGTCATTCAGAGAGGCTGTCCAGTTTACTGTCCCATCAGTAGTACCTATTTTCCCACACCCTTGCCAACACTGGAATAATCTTTGAAACTTGAAATCTTGAAATCTATGGCCACTATTAATTTTTGCCTCCTGAAACTTAGGCCATTTGCATAGTCCCCTTCCGTACTGATTAGGTTTAACCTGTATGATCAATAAGATATTGCAGAAATGATGGCATATGACTTCTGAGGCGAGGTAATAAAAGTCATCATGCTTTCTGCCCTGAGATTTTTTTGGATCTCTCAGTTTGAGGGAAGCCAACCTCCATGTCTTCAGGACATTCAAGCAGTCCTGTGGGGAGGTCCAAGTGGCCAGGAACTGAGGTCTCCTGCCAGCAACCACAATGAACCTGCCAGGCATGTGAGTAAACCACCTTAGAAGTGTATCCTGCTGCCCAGTGGAGTCTTGAGAGGGCAGCAGCCTTGGCTGACCCCTTGACAACAACTTAAGCAGCTCCCAGAATCCTGACCCACAGAAAATGTGGGAGATAATAAATATTTATTGCTTTAAGTAGCTAATTTCAGAGTAATTTATGTGTAGGTATATAGTTGTGTACAAGTAATACAGATTTTTTTTGGTCCATTTGCTTTCTTCTGCGAATCTCCTGCTCATCCTGTGTCCATTTTCCTATTGCACCATTTAAAAAAAAATTACATAGCTATTCTTTACATATAAAATATATATTTATCTATTCACCATGTCTCTGTAGAGAGTCACCTCCAAGAAAAAGGCCCTCATCAGATGCATTCCCTGGACTTTGGATTTCCCAGCCTCCAAAACTATAAGAAATAAATTCTATTTCCTTATGAATTACCCAGTTTCAGGTCCTCTGTTGTAAGCAACAGAAATGGACTAATACAGCTAGCCTGCCACAGATTGTAGATATAACAGAATAAATAGGAACAACAGGATAATACATTCACGTGTTCTCTTACTTTGGTGCTACTTTTTTGTCCCCTTCCTTAGTGACTGGAAGGCTCAACAACTTGGTTAGAAATTTAGCTCTTCCAATTATTAGCTAGTAATTTCAGTTACTTATTTTCTCTGAGCCTTAATTATGCTATCTGTAATAACTGGAATTATAACAATACCATTTATGGCTGGGGTGACAGACCCTCAAGAACACAACACCACAATGATAGCTTGTATATATTTTCAGCAAGGCAGAAGTAAATTATACACAGCTATTAGTGGAATACAGCAAATAGGTTTCATTTGAACCATGTGTCAGATCTTCATGGACTCACACATTTCTGCCTCTTAAGCCAACCAGTACATGAGTGAACTGTGCCATCACAAAAATACATATGCCAGGCTATGGCAGGCTGTAGGAGCGTATAGAAGGCATATTAAAAGCTTGATCAGCAATGTGTGGCTCAAGGATTTCGTGACTATATAATCCTGGGTTACATTACCTATTTCACCAATCTTGAAATTGTTTTGAGGGGTCGGCTGCCATCATCAAGTATTTTAAAGACAAAAAACCAGAAACACCACTCCCTAGTCCTTGAAAGTTCCATTGCCTCAGTGCACATAACACTTCCTCAGGAGTTATGAAGCTTAAATGAGACAAGGTATGTAACAGTATCTACCTGCTGCATTCCACTGGTTTTATAACGATGAGTATTTGAATGTTTATGTAAACAAGGTTTTGAAGAAAAAGGTGCAGAGTACTATACCAAGCAGAGATAACAAGAATTTTTAAAAAGATGCTGGCTGTAAAACCTAGTGGATAAGGCAGATAAATCACACCATACAGTGTGATGGTTACCAGAGGCTTAAGATAACCTACAAGCTGGACTCTGAACTCAGATGGCATAGAATCCACAGAGCTGTTTAGATACATCTGGAGGTACTGGCCGGTAGAAGAAAAGAGGAAGGGTTGCCCAGTCACAGGGCACAGCTAAAGACACGGGGTTTTGAGAGGAGGGCACATTCTGGGTTAGGAGGATGTATCTTCAGATGAGACCAATATTGAGGTGCTTGCAAGGTCCACATCAGGCACGTTTCTAAAGCAAGAAGCCCAATTATTCCTCTATCCCATGACTTAGAGTCCCATCATGAAGTCTAGAGTTTTGCAAGTTGACATGCCCCCTGCCTTCAAGGGCAAACTGAGTTAAGTGGAGCTGTTTGCCTACAGCTCAAGAATCTCACTGGCCAGTCACTTTTTTCCTGGCTGGCAGAGGTCACTTCTCAGTGACCCACAATTCTGCTCTGTGCTCTAACCTAAGGAAAAAATTCAACGTTTACTTGAGTAACTTGATAATCAAGTTCCGTCAACTGGAACACTTAATCTTTTAGTTACTTTCAGGTTATCTGGACCTGGTCTGAGGGGCAGGGTGTGGTCCTCACTTTTTTTTTTTTTCCTTTTCTTTGCATCTTCTGCTTTCTCCTGTTTAAAAAGCCCTTTAGAGTTACTTAGAGGCAACTTTTTTTTTTTTTTTTTTTTTTTTTTTTTAAGAGGCAACATTTTAGAAGTGGAGCCAGAAGTCGGAGCGTTTACCTCAGTGACGGGCGACTTTCTGGCTCCGCAGTACAATACCATTCCCAGGTTCGACGGCTAACTCAGAAGGAGATGCCAACCCTCGAATCGGAGGGAAACCCGAGAGCCTGTAAAATTAGGAGACCTCACTGCGGTCAGTGCCAGCCAAGACTAAAAACAAAGATTCAGCCCAAACAAAACACCATCAAAAAGCTCCATGCTTTTCTATTCTTTGCTGTCTTGCAATCTGTTAAGGGTGGGGTCTGGCACATTACAAACCAAGCGCCCGCCGGAGCCCTCAGGGCACAGCCGCAGGGCGCGGCCCTGTCCCCGCGCCCGGTGCGGTGGCGCGCACACCCCTTTAATGCAGACTCAGGTTCTCAGGCCCCGCCTTCCCCGGGCCCAGCTGATCTCCGCCGCCCACAAGGCCCGAAACTCAGGCGCCCGGAGCCCTACGCCCTCCATTCCAGAGTCTCCCGCTCCGGCCGGGGCACGCCCAGAGCGCGGCGGGCAGCGTGGTCGGCGCGCGGGTCTCAGGCCGGGCCGCGCAGCCTCCGGGCGCCCCGGGCGCAGGGACGGGAGGCGGGGCGGCCGGGGGCGGAGCGGCAGCCGAGGCCCTGAGCCGGGCCCCCGCTCGCCCTCCGCCGCCGGCTGGCGCGGCCATGGAGGTCTACATCCCGTCCTTTCGCTACGAGGAGAGTGATCTGGAGCGGGGATACACGGTAGGCGCGGGCCGCGGCCGGACAGGGCCCCGCAAACCGGGCCCGCGGCTGCCGCGCCCGGACCGCCGCCCCCGCCCCCGCCCCCGCCCCCGCCCCTGCCCCTGCCCCTGCGCAGGGGTCCCCTCGCTCCCTTCTCCCCTCCCCCGGCCCAGGGCGGGGGCTGCGGCCCGGTGCTGTTGCCAAGGAAACGGGAGCCCCTCCCCGGCGCGGCGGCTGCCGACGCCCCCGCCCGGCGGTGCCATCCCCTCCCCTTGGCGGCCCGCTCCCGGCCTTGGGGCTGGAGCGCCGGGACTCGAGTCCTCGGACACCGTGCTCGCCACTCTCCCCGCCGCCCGCCCTCTGGAGCCCAGGATGGGCTGCGTTCGTGTCTAGCACCGGTGTCCCCGCACTCATTCCAGGCAGAGGTGGTTTCGCGGCAGGTTCATGCTGCCTTCCAAGTTCTGTAGCATTCGTTGAGACAGAAAACATGTACCTTAAAAATAATTTTTTTGGTAGCTGTTTATTAGCGACAGTAATCACATTGTGTTGATTTTAGATGGTTTCCAAAGTTTTTGGTTTTCTTTTTTTTGCAATGTCTTGAAATGGTAAGGTCAGGGACTTATCGAGCACCTGTTCCATACCTGGGTCTGTGGTCACCAAGAAATGTGAAACAGAGCTCCCGCTCTCAGAGAGTGGAGGGGAGGGCAGGGAACAGGGCAGGGGCCCTTTCCGTAACAAGTTCAGTCAGTGAAGTGTTGGTAGTGATTGCTCAGTGAATTTGAACGTCTTTACCTAGCCAGCCTTTGCTAGTGTGAGAAATGTCTCAAGCTGGGTAGACCTTGGAAGAATTCATTTCCAGTTGTTAAGGAACAGGTCTGGGTGGGGAAAGATCGCAGAGAGTAAGTCTGAAAGGATGATTTTATTCATGGCTAATTCACCCACTTGCTAAACACCGGTTACATTCATTTGGCAGAGAAGCATTTTAACCCCTCCCCCGTCCTCTAATTTTTTTTTTTTTTCATTCATTTGGTACCCCTGTTTCTCCTCCTCTTAATATTTATCGGTATTGGGTGATAGTCTATTTGGGCCCTTGTGTTTTCATAGCGAGGAGTAAACCACCCTCTCAAAGGGCTATTTAAAATTAAGAGCGATGATTGAAAAGAACAATCTAAGAAGTATATGGGTTTTTAGAATTAAGTAGACTGCTGGGTCCAAGTGTCCCGAAACGAGTACTTAAAGTGCTTTCCATGGGGAGGAAACTGCAAGGAGAGGGACCTGTGCTCAATGGTGGCGGTTATTCACATAGATAATTCTTTCCAGTGTGTTAACATTTGGTTAGATATTCTGTAGCGTCCTTAAAAAATTTTTTTGAACTTAAACCTGAGCCTGTTCAAGGCTTTTTCCTTGAAAGTTTTATCTAATTCTCTTAAGCCTGAAACATTGGTTGTCTTTCATTCTTCCAGGTATCACCTCTCCACAAGGGCCTACCATCTTTGGGGCGTTCTTTTAGGATCTGAAGATAAAAACCCTGCTTGTTAGGGGCCTTGGTCTTCAGGGAAAAGATGAAGTTGGTCTCAGTAGTCCAATCTAAAAGTTAATTACCTGCAGAAATAAGCACTTTTAAATAGATCAAAGTTAAGCCTCATTGCCCATTATTGATTTTCTTCTGTTAGAGGATCTGTGTTTTTCTCCCCAAAGTTTTCATACATGTTTTTATTATTTGTATTTATGATCAGTCATGTGCCAGACTCCAGGTTATGAATTGAGCTGATTTGGAAGGAGTCCCTTTTTTTGGTAAACTTGGCAGAGTCTGAAGATTGCTTGTGTGCTCTTTAAAAATGTACGTTTTAGAACAGTCTTAACTCATTTAGATTGGGAGCCAAACAGTTAAGATACCTTCTGAAGTGATTTTTTTTTCCTTCGTGAGTCTGTGAAGCATCTGAGCAATGGACACAGCAGTTGATTCATTCAACAAATATTAACAGAGTGCCTGCTATTCTAGGTGCTGGAATGTAGCAGTGAATAATAATTTAGCTTAGAAAAAGCTTCCAAAATTTAAAAAATATACTCTCAGCTTTCTAAATAAGGAACTGGTAAAATAATGTATACTTTGGTATAAAAAGCACATTTTTTTCACTAAGCACTTTAGTGATTAGCTTTGTGTTTTAAATTTAAAAAACATAATATCCCATTTTAACAAATTCAGTGATAAGAAGCTTGAAGTAGAAACGGATGGTTTCTCCTCATTGCTTATCGCAGCATGTACCAGAGATAAAGCGTAGGGTGTGTTCTTAGACATTGTTTTCCCTATGCTATGGAAACAAATGTTTTTTCTTTTTAAAGATTTTTAAATGGCAAGATTTTACTAAAGCTGTTATCCTACAGCTTATGGACATCTTTCAGTGTTGATATGGATAGGTCTGCCTCCTCTTTCTAACCTCTGTTGAAGGAATCTTCCACAGCAGGTTGTACCATAATTTGTTTACTCAGGTCTGTTGATGTCCGCTGACATTTGCTTCTCATTTTTAGCAACTGTGTCTAATGTTCTTTTTTTTTTTTAAAGATGACCGGTAAGGGGATCTTAACCCTTGACTTGGTGTTGTCAGCACCATGCTCACACAGTGAGCTAACCGGCCATCCCTATATGGGATCTGAACCCATGGCCTTGGTGTTATCAGCACCACACTCTCCCGAGTGAGCCACGGGCGGCCTAACTGTGTCTAATGTTAAAATAAGACATCCTTGGACATGCTTTTTTATGCCCACTACTAGGATTTCTGTAAAATGTTAACTAGAAGTGTTGCTTCAAGGTGTTTTAAAGTTTTTATAGATATTGCTCAATTGTTACTCCAAAAGTTTATATAAATTTATACTCAATGTACAAAGTAGTTTACCTTTAAAAAGTGAATTTTTGCTCTTTAAGCATCTAAACTTGGACTGTAGGCCTGCGCTGTATTGGGTGGGCAATTACAAGATGGAAGTGTGTTGTTTCTGCCCTTAAGGCTTCTCAGCCCATCCTGGAGAGGCTCAGAGCATGGCAGACAAGGGTTAGGGTGCCATGATGTCAGCTGGAGCCCTGCACCCTGGGACTGAGGGAGGGATAGAAAGGTCAGCTCTGCTCTGTAGGATGGCATGCTGGGGTGGGGCAGGAGTACTTAGGAATGCTGACTTTGAAATCTGATTAGATTTTTGCTAGGATTGTGAATTTTAGAAAGAGGAAATGCAGAGTAAAGTGTCATCTCAGGGGAAAGGCATTTTAAAATCAGATACACCAAAACAAGGGGGTAGGGCACTTCTAAATCAGTTTAATTTACAAAGAAGTAGGAAAGGATATTGTAACAAAATGCAGATGAACTTCCTGGGGAGGTTATTCTCTTCTATACCCCCCCCCCTCATATCTTACTTGTTTAGCACCTGTTTTCCTGCTAGGCAGTAAACTCTTGGAAGCTAGGAATGGTGTCCATCTCCACTGCTGTATCCTGTAGAGAGCCTATCACATAGTAAGAATTTGATACATATCTGTTGAATAAATAATGAGTGATTCAATCTTCTAATAGGGGAAGAAAATCAGAAGAGTGATCTTGAAGCATGAAGCAGCTTAGTGGGTTAGGTGAGGGGCAGGGTACAGACGACTTTCAGGTAAGTAGGAGGGATTGTGCAAAGCAATTCCAGAAAGAGAGAGGTAGGGAGAAACGAGCTAAGTAGCTTTGAGAGCTCCTAAAGGGAGTATGGACTTTAACCTCAGACAGTATGAAGTCATTGGAGAATTTTAAGGGAGGAAGTGACATGATTAGCTTTGCATTTAAAAAGATGACTATTTTAGTCAGTTCAGGCTGCTATAACAAAATACCATAAACTGGGTAATAAACATAAATTTATGTCTTATAGTTATGGAGGCTGGAAGTGTAAGATCAAGGTGCTTGCAGATTCAGTTTCTGTTGAGGGCCCATTTCCTGGTTCATAGATGGTGCCTGCATGCTGTGTCCTCACATGGTGGAAAGGACAAAGAGCTGCTCCCATGGGGCACTTATCCCATTTATGAGGGCTCTGAAAGGGCCCCACCTCCTGATACCATTACCTTGGGGTTAGGATTTTAGCATATGCATTTGCAGGAGAAACAAACATTCCGATCATAGCAATGACATGGAGCACTCCTCATTTAATGAGACACTGCAAATGACCAGAAGGGGAGGATTAAGTCCTGAACTAAGGCTTTAGCTTTGAACATAGAAAGGAAGGGATGACTACAATGATCTCCAGTACTGGTGACCAGATATGCAGCAGCAAGGTGACTCCCGTGGATCGGTGCCAGTAACCAAAGAAGAACTGAAGCAGGAAGAATATTTCATTTGGGGATCTGCTGAGTGTTTGGTGCAGCTATTTGATTTTGGAGTTCAGGGTAGATAAAGGTCTGGGCTAGAAATATGGCTCTAAGGGGTTATTCTGCATAAAAGATGGAAAAAACACATGCAGAGTGAGGAGAAAGGGAGGGCTGAGGGTAAAGTCCTAGAACTTGCTTGGGCAAAGAAGTCCCAGCATAGCTTCCACAGGGAGAAAGAAACCACAGGTGTGAGTCTAGAGGAGAAAGGGTAATAGATACTTTATAAGAATGAAAGTGCCAGATGCTGCTGGGTGGTCTTGCAGAGGGGCAGAGGGTGAGGGTGGAGAACAATCCAGTAGACCTGAGAATGAGCAGGTTTTGGATGCCAGTTTAGGCTACTATTTTCAATTTTAAGATACATTGTTGGTAAAAACAACAAAACTTGAATTACTTCTTAGGTAACAACACAAAAGTTTGTATTAGACTTCAGTTTTCATAGCTGTAAAAATTAAAACATTGAATTAGTTTTCCAAGTCCGTTTTAACTATAAGTCTATGACTGACTGTGCTATGCTTATACAAACTTATCTTTTTCTTGGGATCTGGAATCTATCACAGATTTACTTGATAGACACTTAGAAATGTATCCTGCTGCCCAATACATAGAGCAGCTTCATAAATACATGATATTTGTGATATATGCAGGGATCAATATTGTTTTAAAGTTTTTATGGGTTAAAATACAAAAATTGAACAATATAATGAACCACCATTTACCCATTACTCAACTTCAATGTTTTATAATTTTTATTTCATTCACCATCCCTCATTCTTATTTTAAAATTCCGGAGTATTTTAAAGCAAATTCAAGACATAATTTCACCTGTAAATATTTCACTATATATGCATGACAGGTAAAGATTTTGTAAAAACATAACCAAAATGTAAATATTACTGCAAAATTAGCAGTACCTTAATATCATCCAATTCCCAGTTGTTTTTGTTGTTTTTACTGTAACTATAATTTAAATATTGCCTTAGAGTTAGGATGATTTGCACTTATTGTTATTGCCATTTTATATTTGCGAGAATGAGGCTTAGAGTTGAGTGAAGGGAGCCTGGCCACTGGAAAGAGGCCCTCCTGTCTCTAGTCTCCACCTAGGGACAAAATAGTAACGAAAGTTGCAGTGTGTGTGTGTGTGTGTGTGTGTGTGTGTGTGTGTGTACAGTATAACATCCAGAGTAAGACAGGGCATTTCTTAACACAAGGGTGCTTTTTTCCCAGAAGCCCTGAGCAAATAAATCTCTATCTCATTATCCCTAGTTGGTTTTTCAACCAGTCTTGTTTCCAAGGGAATTCTATGTGCCAGTTGGCTGAGGCTCGGGTTACCTGAACCAATCAACATGGCACGGTGGATAGGTTAACCAGATGGAGTTAAAATAGTTAGGGGACATCTCTGGAGCTGGGAGTGGGGTTAGACTATTCCTGCCACCCATCCCTGTAAGCACCACAGTGGGAGAAGGGCAGAAGGATGTCAGGGAGACCGCACTGTCCACAACAATGCCTTTCAGTCATCCATTCTAAGCATATATGATGAAGGAGGCCTTTGTGTAACAAGGACATAGCCGGCACTTTGCCTTTCATGGTAAACTCATAGCAGCAGCACAGATTAAATATTTGTTGAGTGATTAAATCCTTACCCTTAAAGAGAAGAAATACAGTTTGAAAACATTCTTTGTGAATATTAACAGGCTTGGAATGCTACATTTACTAAAAAATAAAAAATGGGTACAAAAGGATTGAATTTTGAAGTACGGTGCTTAGAAATTTGGGGACAGAAGTAAGTTTGTTTTCATTGAACTAGACATACATTTTAATCTTTTTTTAGTAATTATTATTTTCTAACTTATATATTCATTTTAAGTAAACTTTGAATTTTGAAATAAGTTTAGATTTGCAGAAGAGTTGAGAAGTTAGTACAGAGTTCTCATATACTCTTCATCTAATTACCTACATTGTTAACATAGGATTACATTACCGTGGTACATTTGTCAAAACAATGAAACTAACATTGATTGGTTCATTACTAAACTCCAGACATTATTTGGATTTCATCAAGTTTTCTACTAGACTCCTTTTTCTGTTCCAGGATCCAATCCAGGATACCACATTGCATTTACTTTAGCCTGTTTTGATCTGATACTATGTAGTCCAAATTGTAGCACTCTGTGTCTCAAAAATGAGGCAGGCATGTTATTAGAGATGAACTGTACAGATCAGATTAAATGTTGGTTGTTTCAGATGCTTCCTGAGTGATTTTGCGTTTGGCAAGAGCTTGCTTATAATATTCCATCTGTTTATGAAGGAATCTGACGTGGCCTAATGGTGAAAGAAAGGCACAGGGTGTGGACTCATGCTGTCTACATTTAAATCGTGCCTCCAGTGTTGAGCCCAAATTCTGATTTAGGACAAGCAACTTAATCTCCCTGTGCCTTATTTTCCTCATCTGTAACAGAGGATAACACTAGTACCTACTTTATAGGGCTGGTTTGAGAATTAAATGAGTTAATGCTTGCACAGTGCCAGGAATAGTGTCCTTAGCTATGTTCATGATTTGTTATTATTTCAAGTAGGTACTGCCTTGAAGTTTATATATATATATATATTTAAAGCTCTTGAATATAAATCAACACTGTAAACAAAAGTCCAGGAGAAATATTTGTGTTATAAAAAATAAACTGTTGGCGGATACTATGAAGTACTTAAGAAACAACAATTACACATAATCAATTGGTATTCTTATTACAACTTTCAAACTGTATGTTCAATTAAGGTTACATTTTCTAGCCTTATTTACTACATATGTGTTTGTTCTTCACGATCACAAAGACTAATATATTTACATAAGTGATTAGGAGACACATATATACATGTATACTAAAACAAGGTACAAAAAATATACATATATTTTGTTTTTGGTGGCTGGTGCAGGAATGAAACCCTGGATGTGTTATCAGTACCACGCTCTAACCAACTGAGATAACCCTCCAGCCCTAGGATATATTAAAGCGGTCATAGAGGTACATATTTCTGATCTTGTCCATTCTCTTTCTTCCATCTCCCACCCATTTGTCAAGCTCATACTTGCCTCCTTTTTTTTTTTTTTGGTGGCTGGCCAGTAGAGGTATGCCTTGCATTCTATGCTGGTTTTTCAGTATTCCCTCAGACTTTTAATGGAATTTTCTGTTATTTTGTTTTGTAAGTGCCTTTACTGTGTTATTTTTTGTTTTTGTCTTCTTCCCCCCCCCAACTGTTTATTATGGAAAATTTCTACATATATAGCAATAGAGAGAATAATGACGCCTTTACTCAGGTTTGAAAATGATAAATTCATGGCCAATTTTGTTTCCTATTCTTTCCCACTACTTCTTGCACATCTTCCCCCATTTCATTTTGAAGCAAATTTCAGACCTATCTGTAAATATTTTTGGATGTTTATATGTCTAAAAAACAAACATTCCCCTTTAAAATATAGCCAAAGTATCATTATCACACTCCTTAAAAATGAGCAATAATTCATCAGTATCACAAATATTGATCCATTTTTATATACAGTCATGAATTTGTGGATGTAGGGTATTTGATGTAGTTCAGTCTGTTACATTTATCATTTTTATGAACTTTTTGCCCCACCTTTGTCTGTTTTCAAGCTGGGCCGTATCAAGTGCTGTGCCCTTCACTCTACTTTAGTAGTTTCCATAGCTTCCTTGCTTTCCAGTATAAGATATTCCCAGTACGTCTTTTACATTCCCACCCCAGATCTGGAATTAGCCATTTCTCCAAAGATCCCTCATTGTTTTTCGTGGGAAATGATACTTAGAAACCATAATCTGGTCACAAGTTGTTTTGTGAAGGTTTCTAGATCTTTCCAGTGGTTAAAGTTAGGATTTCTTTTTTTTAGAAGATAAAATACATGACAAATTCAGAACAACAGGATTTTTTTCTTAATGTCTTCAGTCTTCAACTGTGTCTATTTTTTTCTCCCACACTGAGAATTTTAGTTCTTTAGTTACCAAGTCTGATAGAATATCATATGATTAATTTGCTTTATCTTATGATGCCAGTACTACCTCAACAATATGATTACTTAGTACATCTTAAAACATTTTTTTAAAAAAGTTCTTTTGCGCTTAGATCTATGCCACTAGGAATGTACAATCAAATGACTGTTTTCAAATCACTTGGATAGGTTTTTTTCTGCTTATAACACCAACTAGCTACTCAGTCTCATTTTATATTTTTAGGGATTTTTAAAAAAATTAATTTTGTTTTATGCTTGTGTAAAGTACATACATAATTCTAAATCAATTATACTTCATCAGGTTTATCCACTGAAATCCAGCTTCTGTTTATGTCTTCCTCACACTATTTCCTTCCTCTTTCAGTGATTACCATTAAAAAAAAAAGTTACATATGAGGCTGTCACCAGCACTCTACTGATATTAGGGAGTTATTTTTTCTTCTTTGTGTAGAAGGACTCATTGCTAGCAGATTTATGTGATCAAAAGATGTAATGTCAAAATAATCACTAGTGTTTCCTATGTAAGGAAAAAAAAGTTGTGATTTAGCCTTTTACTTAAAAATATATAAACAAATGCTAATATATTTGTGGCCCCACTCATTTTCTTAGATAAACAGTAGTATACCAAAAAATTTTCTTCTACTTTCTTTTTTTTTTTTTTTTTGCTTAGCAATATGTCCTGGAGACCAGCACATGGGCGTGGGGCAGGTATAAAGATGTGCCACTCTTCTATAGCTGCATTGTTGTCCATTGTTTGGCTGCATTCAGTAGCCTTGCATATATGTCTTTTTGTATTTTTGTTAGTGTATCTTTAGAATAGATTCCTAGCAGTGTGTAACTGGATCAAAAAGTAAATGCATATTTATTTTTCCAGATGTTGTCAAATTCCTGTCCACAGCAACTGTGCTACCTTAGCAGTTTATGAGAGTGTATGCTTCCTCACAAGTGTGCCAATGATTGTGTTGTTAGGCTCTTGGATTTTTGCCAATCTGATAGATGAACAGTGGTATCCCCTGTAGTTCTTAATGTTGTTCATTATTTCTTGAATTGTGAATGCAGTTGAGTATCTTTTTATATGGTTAAGAACCATTTGTATTTCTTCTTCTGTGAATAACATAGTTTATAAAATTATATTTATTATTTTAAACTTTTTACTATTTCAAATAACCTTCTAACCATCTAATTATAATTACTCAGGTTTTATTAAACCAGTATATAATGATTCATAGTAAATCAGAACATCCCATAAAAGAGAAGCAATCATTTCTTCTCTAACCACTTAAACTCAAAACAATTTCATCTTCACACATTTGTATGTGAATGGTAGATCCATAAACAAGGAAAATGGAAATAAAATGTCCTCATAAAAATGTTTTATATAAGGCTTGGCTAGTCAGCAGAGGTGGATATTTTTTCTTGTACCTAGAATATTTATCCGTAAGTTGGACTAGTGGAAGAATGCATTTCACAAGCAGAATTCCCACTATGTAGAGTTCTGTATCTGAATCCAGCTTTCACTGGGGGTCCTGAGAGAAAAGGTAAAACACAGGTCAGACCATGGGGCTGGGATAGCCTAGTGAGTTACTGATGAAGTGCCACACCCAAAATTACGTTCAGTGCTCAGGAATTCCAGCCAGCTGTGAAACATCTTGAGTCTCAGGAGTAACCTGTACGCTCACACACTCTAGCTTTGTTAGTTGGCTTGTAGTGCACAAAAAACTCTAAGAGCTGAGGGGAGACTTTTCAGAAGAGTAGTTTGTGTACTAAGCAGGTAAAAGGATCATTCTGACCCTAAAGCCTGCCTGGGGATTTTGGAGTTGTATACCTTTTGATGATAATGTCTGCAGATGAAATATAGATACGATCATATGTGACCAATAAGGTAATAATATGAGATGTACAGACTTTCACATAGTCACTAAATTTTTCAAAACATTTCTTAATTGATTGCTCTGTATTTTAGGGAAACATATGGGAAATAAAGTAATAATGAAGCAAAAATGAAGGCCAATTGTTTGTTCAGGAAAGCAAGCAAGAAAATAGGGACAAAGAGGTGTCTAACTTGTGTATAATTGTGAATTTGTGCTTTGAATGTAGGCAGTGAGGTAAATGCAGAAACAATTGGTAGTCACTGTCAGTGCCTAAATGCAGGATTATGTCTGTTTTAATACCATTTTAATACCATTGATTTCTAGGTATCATGTGCATATGGTAAACATTTGTACTTGAATAAGTGAATGAGTGCGATATCTGCTCACCTGAGTCTCACCTGAATGAGACTTAGGGGAGGGAAAAAATTAACATGAAGTGTAGACTTAACCACTTATATTCTTTACATGTGTAAGTTTCCTGAAGTACTTCCTAGCTCATTGTCCTAGTACATAGACTGTGTTTATTGTCTTTGGCATCCTCTAAATGTGGAAAGAAAAAATTTTTTAAATTATTATTTTTTTACATTCTATGATGTTGTGGAG
This sequence comes from Cynocephalus volans, assembly GCF_027409185.1. Classification (NCBI taxonomy): domain Eukaryota; kingdom Metazoa; phylum Chordata; class Mammalia; order Dermoptera; family Cynocephalidae; genus Cynocephalus; species Cynocephalus volans. The sequence goes on from NC_084461.1 coordinate 108,039,693, forward strand.
CAGTTGGGAGGGAGGGGGAGAAGGGAGAGGGGAAGGAAATGGGATTGAAGAAGGAAGAGGGAGAAGGGGTGGGATTGAGGCCTGTGGTACCCCCCTCATTCCCACCGGAGAGACCAGGGTGGCTTGGTCATTGTCATGCTGAGAGCAGGTGTTAGAAGGGTGTGACAAAAGCCCTCGCCCCCCCACCGCCTTAGCTCAGGAACCTGGGGCACTTCTTGCTGTGGCTCAGTGGTCATTGCTGTGCTGGTTGAACATGTCAGGGAGGTGTGCCTGAGGCGCTCAGTCCCCCACCACCCCAGCTCAGGAGAGCCTGGGGCACTTCCTGTGGCAGCTAGGTGGTCGTCACTGGGGTGGTTGTGTGTGTCAGGCGGTGTGGCCGGAGGCCTTCAGCCCCCACCCTCGGGACTACTCGCAGGTGTCGGGGGGCATGGCTGAGACCCCTGGCCCTCCCCGCTTTCTGGCTTGGTAGCCCAGAGGACTTCCAGTCCTTCAAGGTGTTGTAGGTGTTCTTTGGTGAAATGAAACCTTTGCTAGTTAATATCAAACTTTGTCTCTGGTTGTGGGTACTTTGTTTTTGTTGGATTATTTGCTGTTCCCACTACTCAAACTCTGCGCTGGAACTAATTTGTTGTCCTTTGCTCCTAAAATGAGGGAACTTCCTGTGGGGACCAGCACTTGAGCTCTGTGGTTGAGCTAAATTGCTGCTTTGCTGCTCATTCCCTAGGGAAGGCTTTTTGTGCCACTCAGATTTTAATGGTTGACTTTATAGGTATTTCCATGTCTAGTGAGATCTGGTGCACCTGGGTTATGTAGAAACTCTGGTCTGGACCTGAGTCTTTTCATCAAACTGTACCCCATGCAATTCTGCATTCCTGACCAGTCTCCTCTGAGTGGCCCTATGCTGATTGAGGGCAGATCAGCTGTCCTTGCTGTGCCCAAGTGTTCTCCTGGTGGGCCCGTCTTCCCCACTGTCTGTGCTGCAAACACTTCCCCTGGGATGGGCCATGCTCCGGTCCCTTGTGATGAATCACCGGCCTCTGAGTGGCTCCTTTTTTTCAGTTGTTGTGGCTCCTTGCTTCTATGTGGGTCCACAGGAACCCTATTAGTGGTCTTGCTGGCCTGGGGGAAACCAAGGCCCTCTTCTCCCCTGCTGTGTCTGAGGAACTCCATCCGAAAGGCACAGCTGTGGCTCTTGCCAGCTCCTGCTTTTCCTTCTCTCATCGTGGCTTCTCCCACCTTCATGGACTCCGTAGGTCTCTCCTCCTCTTGCCCTGAGCTCTAGCGGCTCCAGCTTGGCTGTTGTCGCTTTTTTGTAGTTGTAAATTGGTTGATTTGTGGGAGAGAGTGACACTGGGGACCTTCTATTCTGCTGTCTTGACCGGAAGTCCCGAAAGAAATCTTACTATATGTTTTTTTCCATTCGTAGAACCAGATTAGCCCTGCAGGAGATTGAGGGGCATTATTAACTGTGAGATGTGCGTACTACATTTCCACCTTTTTAAAAAGCAAAATTATCTGTCACAGTAGGAAAAAGTTACCACATAGTAATCAGGAATTAATTTTAGTTTCACTAACGTGGGGTCTTTTTACCATTTCCCTTTATGTTGCCAATCTAATAGGTAAATGCAATTATGATTTTGGGAAACTCTGAGAGGACTTTTTTTTTGGCAGCTGGCCAGTATAGGGGACAGGATTTTTTTTTTTAATCTTTTAGAAAACTTTAGAAGGAGCAGATAACCTTCCATAAAGACAAAACATCCTCTTAGATTCCATATAATTTACTGTTACTGGCTAAATTCTGATTATCAGATTGGGCATATTTGAAACTTACTAGTGTCCTCTTGTAGTTGCTTTTTTTTCCCTTTTTTTTTCTTTTTTTCTTTTTTCTTTTTTTTTTTTTTTGGTCTTTTTCGTGACCGGCACTCAGCCAGTGAGTGCACCGGCCATTCCTATATAGGATCCGAACCCACGACGGGAGCATCGCAGCGCTCCCAGCGCCGCACTCTCCCGAGTGCGCCACGGGCTCGGCCCTTTTTTTTCTTTTTTGAGAGAGGGTGAGTAGGTATTTGAAATATGCTATTGGCCCCTTCTTGTTGATTTTTTATTCAAAGATAGATTACTCAGGTTTTCATTTTATAATTCTTGTACTAAGGAAGAACCAATACGTGACTTGAGTCTCACGAGCTGCCTTTCCCTAGTTCTTTGAATTTACTCAAATTTAGGAGTCCTGACATTGTTTTAGGAACTGTAAGCTTCTCTCTTTCTCCTACACCCTCACCCTTCTTCCCACATTGCTAATGGAAATTCATATTATTACTTAGATTACATAAGGTGGGTAGAGCAGACATTCATTTCTGTGGTTGTTTATTATGTGCCTTCTACTCCCATGTATCATATTGGTGGGTGCAGGGGTAGCTGACATGGGAGCTCATTCTGGAAGGATTGTTAACTCAGGTCCAGCTGCCTGTGTCCTTCCAAAAACAAACCACTCAAAAGTCAAATGTTGGTGACAATGGAAGTCAGCTTCTATTCAGGAATACTGGTGACCTGAGGATAGATGTTAGGCTGACCCATCTCTCCAGTAAACCTGAAGGAGAATGGTCAGACTAGAGCCATCTCAGAGATTCAGATTTACTAAAGGGCTTAATTGGGTTGAGGGAATGGAACATGAGAAAAGAAAAGCAGGAGGGAGGGGGATGTGCAAAGGGCCAGTTGCAAAGTCTCCCCAAGGCTCTGTCTGGTTTCTGCTCCCATCTTTGCTGTCATCTCAGGGTCTGGATAGTGCACGCCTCTAGGCAAGTCTGCAGCTTTAGGCTGGCTGGAAAACAACTTTACATTCATGTAAATAATGTCATCTTGCCCCATTACCAAGTTTCAAAATACCAAATAACCATAGGAAAAGAGGCAACTCAGAGAAATGAGTGCCAAAAAAAAAAAAAAAAAACCTGTGTATTTTTAAAATTCGCCTTTAGCCTGTGCAATTTTAGGTCCCAACATGGATTCAGTCCTGCTCACTCCAACAGGATGAGTGGAAGTTTGCCAGTTTGAGAAAGGGAGGGAGATCATTTCAGGTACAAGGAAGGGCATGGGGAAGGGTAAGAAGTATGGGTAGTTGGTAAGGAGAGGTAGGTAGTGGGGGTGGGATTGGGGTTTGAAGAATTAGGTTGAGTAGTGGCAGTGGGACTGTATGTACCCAGCTGAAATTATGGCCTGGAAGCAGCTGCAAGTAGGGAGTAGTTTTTTGTTTGTTTTTGATTTTTAAGACAAGAAACATCAGAGGTCCAAATAAACAAAACAAAAAAAGACAGAAAAAAAGATTGTAATTAAAGACAAAGTAAAACTCAAGAAAAGGCAAAGTAAAACAAGTTTTTGTTGTTGTTGTTGTTGTTTTTGTTTTAATAGGGAAAAAGAAAAAGATTAATAAAACCAGTAGGATGAGGATGGAGGTGAGGAGGTCCATGTTCTCTCACACACTGTTGGTGAGACTATAAATTGAGTCATCTATTTTGGAGGTCAGTTTGGCAACATTTATTAAATAAGATACATATATATATATATATATATATATATATATATATATATATACCCTTTGACTCAACCTTCCCACTTTTTGGTCTCTATCCACAAATGCTCAATGATACACACACAAAGTCGTTCATTGTAGCATTGTTTCCAATATCAAGAGAAAATGAAAACAAGTTGTTCACTTTTGTTTTTAGGTTTGCAGCCTCACATCATCTTTTCCCCTCCGTCTGTCCCTCCCTCCCTCCCTCCCTTCCTTCCTTCCTTTCTTTCTGTCATTTATTTTATTAACAAGTATTTATTTATTTATTTATTTAATTTTTTTAAAAAAGATGACTGGTAAGGGGATCTTAAACCTTGACTTGGTACTGTCAGCACCGTGCTCTCCCAAGTGAGCCACAGGCCGGCCCTAACAAATATTCATTAACTACCTGTTAAGTGGCAGGTACTAATCTGCCTGCTGGGGATACAGCAGTGAAGAAAACAATCCAGTCTCTATCCTCAAGGAGCTTGCATTCTAGTTGAGGGTGGGGGAGAGCAGAAATGAACATGATACTTAAATTAGATGTAGTATCTCATGTAGTGATAAGTGCTATGGAGAAAAATAAACAAAGGAAGGGAGATAAAGAATGTTTGATAAAGGAAAGATAAAGGAGGTGTGAGGGAGTGGGTTGTGAGGTTATCCAAGAGAAGAATGTTCTAGGTAGAGGGAACAGCTTGAGCAAAGGACATGAGGTGGGAATGAGCTCAGTGTGTTTTAGGAATAGAAAGGATTCCAGTGGGATTGGAGTTAGAGAATAGAGAACAGTAGGAGATGGGTCACAGGTAGTGGGGTGGAGGGGCATACTGTGAAGTGCAGTGGTGGGTGGGGAGGGCACAGCCAGTAGGTCTGGCAGGCAGTGATCCTCAGAGAGATGGGAAGCAGAGGGGTGATATGTTTCAGTAAGTATTTGTCAGTCACAAACTGTGTGCCAGGCACTGTTCTAGATGCTGAGGACATAATAGTGAGGAAAACAGTTGAAAATCCCTGCCCTCCTGGAGCTTACCTGTTGGTTACCTGAGTTATGTTTTAAAAGGATTGATTTCATTTTTGTGTGGAGAATAGGCTTTAGGAGCGGTGGTGTAGGCAGGAAGCTCACTTAGGAAGCTGTTGCGTTATTCCAAGTAAAAGATGGTGAGGCTTAGAATAGTTCTGTAGGTGGAAGTGATGGAAGATGGTTGGATTCTGATAACAGAGTCAATAGGATCCACTGATGGGTTGGATTTGGGGTGTGAGAAAAAGTGAGGAGTAAAGGTGACGCCAAGGTTTTTAGCCTGTGCAAACCATCTGCAGAGAACTGGAAGAAAGCGGGTAGAGCAGATTTGGAGGGAAATATCAGAAGTCTTATTTTTGGACATGCTTGATTTGAAAAGTTTGAACACATATGTGGGTACCATGTGGCCCAGTCAAGTTGACACATAACAGCAGTCATCACAAGTCCACTCCTCATCAACTTGGCACCCATACACATAACCTTAAACTGTACTTAATGTCCACATAAAGACAGTAACAAGGTCACAATTCCACCTAACATTATATGATTACCCTGTGTACAATAAAAAATGCACTAACCCCTTTTCCCAGACCAGGAGGTAGAGTCCTTGAGTGATGTTTACTCTTCTCCTTGACATCCCCTAACATAAATACTATGATGTCAAAATGAACTTAAGTACTGTGATATAAACTCAATAAAATGTGGAAGGAAAAGCACGTGCAAAGGACATGAGGTGGGAGTGAGTTCAGTGTGTTTTAGGAATAGATAGGAGTCTGGTGGGATTGTAATGAAGTTAGAGAATAGAGGACAGTGATAGGGGATAAGAGAGGGAAGAAAACAAAGATATTTGCTTAATATGTATATACACACACACAAACATTCATAACAAAATAGGGAGGAAAAACTCATGACAATTACAGTCTGCATTTCTGTGACTGCTCACATGGTTTAGCTGGTTTTTGTAACTGACTTCTTCCACTACTCAGTCAGTGTTCCCTTTGTCTTCAGTAAGCACCTCAACTGGTTGGGGTTTTTTGTTTGTTTGTTTGTTTGTTTGTTTTTTAACCTGATGAGGTGACCCAAATCTTCATTCCCAAAGGGTCTGGACCCTTAGTAGTCCTGCCTGAATTGGGTTGGTGTAGTTTTTTGTTGACTTTAATCACGGGGGGTGGTAATACTATGCCCTAACAGGTCTCCTGTGTTCCATACATACTCTTCCTTACCTCCACTGTGGAGTAGTAGTCCAATTTCCCCTTGGTAGTCAGGATCGATCACTCCAGCCAGCGCAGTTACTCGCTTCTTTGCCTGTTGGTTCAGAGACATACGGAATGTAAAGAGGCTGGGCAGCACTCTTAGCTTCCAGTTCAAGAGCATCTTTGTTGTGTCTCCTGGTGGGAGCATTTCTCCCTTTGGAATTAAGACCTCTAGGCCAGCAGAGCATAAAGTCGTGGGGACAGGAAGCAAAATCTTTGCTAGTGGGTCACTAGGGGTAATGGTGAGTGGTGCCACTCCCATTTCCACCTGTTGATTCCCAGACCTTGTAAATCCTGACCGTGGGAGAAACAGTACCATGTACTGGACTCTGATTCAGAGTGTACACAGCCTTCATGTACAGCTAATTCAGAGCATGTTCCCAGCCTTGCAAGGTATTGCCACCTAGGTAGAACTGGAACTGAATCCTCAGAGGCCGTTCTACCTTTCTATCAAGGCAAGCTGCTTGAGGATGATGGGGAACATGGTAAGAACAGTGAATTCCATGAGCATGAGTCTACTGCTGTATTTTCTCTGCTGTTGGTTGAGTACCTGGGTCAGAAGCAATGCTATGTGGAATACTATGATGGTGGAAAAGGCATCCTGTAAATCAGGATGGTAGTTTGGGCAGAAGCATTGAATACAGGGAAGGCAAATTTGTATCCAGAATAAGTATCTGTTCCAGTAAGAACAAACAATGCCGCTTTCCATGATGGAAGTTGTCTGGAGTAATTGACCTGCTTCCAGGTGGATGACTGATCACCCCAGGGAGTGGTGCCATATTGGGGGCTCAGTGTTGGTCTCTGCTACTGGTGGGCACTCAGTGGTGGTCATAGCCAGGTTGGTCTTGGTGAGTGGAAGTCCATGTTGCTGAGCACATCCATATCTCCATCTCTGCTACCATGGCCACTTTGTGCATGAGTCAATTGAGCAATGACAGGTGTGACTGAGGTAAGAGAATGACTAGTATGTATAGAACAGGTTATCCCATCCACTTGATTATTAACATCCTCCTCTGCTGAAGCCACCCTTTGGTGAACATTCACATGGGACCCAAATATCTTTACATTTTTTGGCTATTCAGAGAGGTCTTCCTCATAACTCTTCCTTAGATTTCCTTGTTACCACTTTTCAGTCATGTTCCTTCCAAGGCTCTGACCATCCAGCCAGCCCATTGGCCACAGCCCCTGAGTTGGTATGTAATCACACATCTGGCCATTTCTCCTTCCAAGCAAAGTGCACAGCCACGTACACTGCCCTAAGTTCTGCCCATTGAGATTTCCCCTTGCCACCGTCCTTCAGGGTTGTCCCAGAAAGGGGCTGCAGTGCTGCAGCTATCCACTTTCGGGTGGTGTCTGCATATTGTGCAGAACATCTGTAAAACAGGCCCAAGTCTTCCCTTCCTCTGTCAACTGATCATAGAGTGCTCCCCACGAAGCCATGGGTGCAGGGAGAGAGAAGGCAGTGTAGCTGGAGTGGGAACCATGGGCATTTGGGCCACTTCTTCATGTAACTTATTGACCTTCAGGGCCTGCTGGGGCTAATCTTATATATACCAGTTGCTTTGATGATGGAATTTTGCTGTTCATGCCCAGCTTTATGGCTTGGTAGGTCAGATGTTCATGATGGGCAGCTCTGGTCACATGGTAACTTTTTGGCCCATGGTTTAAGTATTCAGTCTCTATTGAGGCTCAGTAGCCGGCCAAGAGCTGTTTCTCAAAAGGAGAGTAGTTACTCATAGAGGATGACAGGGCTTTGCTCCAAAATTTTAAGGGCTTCCACTGCAGTTCATGTATAGCAACTTGCCTGAAGCTCCAGACAGCATCCCTATCTGCCACTGCCACTTCAGGCACCACTGTATGTGCTGGATCATATGGTCCGAGTGGCAGAGCATCTTGCATGGCAGCTAGGATCTGTTACAGAGCCTTCCCTTATTCTGGGCCCCAAGCTTTTCAGGTCACTTGGTAAGTGGGCCAGAGTAATACACCCAAATAAAGAATATAATGCCTCCAAAATTCTAAGAGACACACATTATGGAGGACATTCTGCTTTACTCAGTCTACAGATTTAAATATAAATCTCATCCAAATGCAGTCTCACAGAAACACCCAGAATAATGTTTCACCAAACATCTGAGCACTCCAAGGCCCAGTCAAGTGGACACATAAAATCAACTATCTCACCCAATTCTAAAAGTAAAATATACTCTTCATTCATAAATAAACATTGCAGTGTTTGTTTTCCTTTTGTTTTAGTTCAGAAGAACATAACATGAGAAAACAGGTTTTTATATTTTATTATCTGATATTTATTTTAAACTGTGTTTAGTCCTTGCAGTTGGAAGGTCTTTCTTCAGATGCACACCTATGGAAAGTTTGCATACCAGTTTTTCAAACATGATTATAGTGCAGGCAATAAAAGTTTCTACAAAAGGTCTGTTTTCCTTGTTTATTGTCAGTGAACAATTAGATCTCATTGTCAGTAAAAATTGATGACTGCAGCCTCCAAACTATTGAGCCTGTGCTAATAAATGCAACAGTTGTTCATAATTTGGTGGTAAATGACCTTTAAATGTGGCTGTTTATGGAGGCTGTCCTTGGGGAACAATTTAACTTCCAAATGACACCCAGGAGTACTTGTTATCATTTAAATATGCTTCCTTTTGTCAATAACAGAATAACAAATACTGGTTAGATTTCTGATGTTGATTCAGATACCAGGAAACCTGCTGAATAAATTAGTGTACATTTGATTTATATTGACCAAAATTTTTTACATTGCTGTGTTACAGGTCAAGGTGACATGCATTTAAATGCGTTGTAGAGCAGAGGTCACGCTTGACTGACATGAATGCTTATGTTGCTTTTAATTAACTTTTAAATATTATCCTAAAATTGCTTGTCAAGTACCAATTATTAGGAACAGGATTGAAATTAACTTAGGAGGTTAGTGGAGACCTTATCTTAAAAGTTAATAATCTTGATCTTTCTCATAAAAATTATTGGAGTATGTTATTGCTTCATTTTATCTCATAATTTGTATGGAAATCAGATCTGCTTTTTCTGTCATAGACTCTGTATTCATTGTTTGTGATTCTTCTATTGATAGTTTTGCAGAAATAATCTGAGATAGGATTTTTAAAAAGCTAATGAACAAAGTCTTACCCACTGTAGGAACTACTTTATCAAGCAAATGCATTTTCTTAGAGTTGTGAGCTTTTTCACTGATATTGTTGTGTGTATGAGGAAGGAGGATTATTTGCAGGGTGAGGATGTATGTTAATTTTATCAGCCATTCATTAATAGTCCAAAGTAGTATTTGTTTTAGGGAAGCTTTAATCAACACCTGCTTTGCCCTTGGGAGAATACCTTCACACTGAATGTTGCTTCTTCTGCATCTAAATATTATTAGATAAAAAGAACTTTGCTTTTCAGTGCAGAATATTTTCCATTTATGCCCCATGTAAGAATGTTTACATAATTCAGAAGATTAGAGTGGAAATATACAAAAGTTTTTATTCTTTTCAAACATGCAGATCTCCGTTGTTAATCAAAAAAGTGTGAGGGAATTCAGGATAATCACTGAGCTTTGCATTATGAGAAGCTGCACAAATCACAAGGCGGTGCAAAGCTCTGCTTTAAAACTTTTCCTTTTGAACTTTTATAGGTGTAAACACAACTACCCTCCAGAGCAAAAAAGGACAACTCTGCCCGCCTCTAGTGAATGCAGTGGTCCTGGGATGCCAGTTAAGTTCCAGCCACACTAGTGTGCCGTAGCCTTAGCTTTATGCCGAAGTTCAGTGTGTCCAGAACAGCATTAACCCTATATTGTCCATGAGGACAAAGGAAGTAAGTAATAGTGTTGAAAGTGCTAATAAGAGAGAAAGGGAAGTGGAGACAGTAAAGTTGAAAGTGGTTGGAGAATGACAGATGCTGCATGTGCACATGGGATGAGTCATTGAGTAGCAGGAATGATTCTAAAGGACAGAGGGAGAGTCATGCAGTGTTTCTGTAAGTGGACATACATATGTGTGAGGAGTTGGGGGACATGGCTGACATATGGAAAGACTTTTGGGTGTTGGCACCAACTTTTTGTGCCTCATGCTAAAGGAGAAGATGGGGAGTTTGAGAAAAAGGCTCATTGTCGATGTGATGGTGCTGCTGGTGGATGGCTCATTGGAATGACATCCAAAGGAGGGTTAGGGCTTCTAGTGCACACAACCAGCTGCTAAAACATGGTGCATGTCCTTTAACGCACATGGGAATCACCTAGAGAGCTTTACAAACTATTCGTGCCTGGGTCCCACCCTCGGAGAGTCTGATGGTTTTGCGGTATGGATTGAGCATCAGAATTTTTTTTTTTTTTTTTTTTTTTTTTTTTTTTTTAAAGATGACCGGTAAGGGGATCTTAACCCTTGACTTGGTGTCGTGAGCACCACGCTCAGCCAGTGAGCGAACCGGCCATCTGTATATGGGATCCGAACCCGGGGCCTTGGTGTTATCAGCACCGCACTCTCCCGAGTGAGCCACGGGCCGGCCCGAGCATCAGAATTTTTAAAAGTCTCTTGGTGATTCGGATAAGCAGTCAAAGGTGAGAACTGCACTGAAGATGTCCTCAAGATGCTTGTGGAGATAATGAAGGCAGGCTACTTGCCCCAACACACCTTAATAAGGTAGATCAGTGATTTGGGGGGAATGTTTAAAAATACAGATCTTCAGACTTTGTCCCCAGAGGTTCTCATGTAATTGGGGCCCCCGGTGTGGTAGTGTTTAAAAGCCCTCCAGTTGATTTTAATTTGTAGCCAAGCCTGAAAACTATGCAGTAGACAGCTTACCCTGTTGTGAAAAAGATGCCTTGTAGAGTGTATATTTAGCATGGAGATGACTTGTCAGCTTTGTTTTAAATCTTTAAAGGACTGGTCACATTCTGATTCAGCAAAAGTGCATCTAGGACTGGCTTATATACACATGACCTTAAGAAAAGCTTTTCTAACCTCAGCCTGTTTGAGGAACTTCTAAGGAGTGTCTTAACAAGCTTGGGAGCTAGACAGACTTGGTTCCACATTCTAGCATTGTGACTAGTGAGGGAACTTGTGCAAGTAAGTCATTTAACCTCCTTGGAGTCATTTCCCTAAAATGCCTGTCTCAATTTTCTCATAAGGGTCAAATGTAAGCACCAGGCACAGAGTAAGAACTTGCTCTGTGGGGTAGCTACTGTTATTTCCTACACTTCTAATTGAACTTTTGTCAGTTGGGGTTAATATATCATCATATATTTTATCTTCCTTTTGTCTAGTAGGAGAATTATTTTTCTCACCTTCAAATGATTCCATATTTAATTCATTGCTTTAAATGATTTTTTAAAAGCAATATCAAAAGATCCTTACAGTATTTTCAGATAAGAGAATGCCATCTGAAATGTCCCAGTCACTTTATGTGTAAGAACAGGTGAAGAAGGTGAAACTGTGGTTAAACAACCAGTTGTCGATAGCTACTTATTGATCACAGAATACTTAGCTAAATTTCAATTACCTTTCTTTGCTTTAGGCTCTTAAGAATATTTTCAGGTAAAACCTTGTATTGGTTTTCTACTTTCTGTAATTTTAAGATGGTCTTTTTAGAAGAGGCCAGAGAACCGATTGTAAGTGTCTTAGTATAGGCCCTAGCCTGGCTGTGGGATGGGGCCAGTTCCCATTCAAAACCATTTGTGTATGCTTTGCTCTGAGCAGAAGTAGAACTTTTGACTCCTGACTTATCAGTCTTCAGATTCCTCCAGGTTCAGAAGAGGCTAGTTCTAGTGAACATCGTTTTAACCTAGAGTTTTGTTTTTGAAGCTGTTTTTGCAGTCAGGGTTTGCTCCCTAAATGAGTTTTGGGTCTAGAAAAATTCTGTGGTGCTGAACTTTCTGTGGCCCGGAGAACTCTATATGCAGTCTGTTCAACTGGAAGTTTAGCTCAGAGTTTATATGATCTGCTGCGAGCATGTTTGCATGCTGATAGTGAGAGGCAGGCAGGAAGAAGTGCCAGGCAGGAGCCCTCAGAGGTGGCAGTGAATAAGGGCTGGGTGAAGGCACAGAGATGTGGGGTGTGAGGCACAATTTTATCAGCCCCAATATTTACTTTTATTCATTTATTCAGCCAGTGGTTCTTGAAAGTCTGTAATATATCATGCACTGTGCTGGGCTCTGGGGATGCCATCACATTGAGCAGTTTTCTTTCCAAGACACTCAAGAAATTCCAAAGGTCTCAAAGAGGTTCTTTCTTTTTGTGAACATAGTGTACCCTGGAGCAGTAGTTAAATCAGCTAAGCCTGTATTGCTCCATGGAGAGCTGAACATTTAAATAACTGTATTTAAATATGAGCAAACTAAGTTTTAATATGAGCAAACTTAAGTTTAAATATGAGCAAACTGTTGGCCTCAGTTTCTTTATCTTTAAAATGGGTTAACAATAGTACCAAACCCGAGGCTGCCACAGATTATAGCTCAGTTAGTATCAGCTGATATTACTAGGCCCATCTCTGCCTTCACAGTCCTGGCTCAATCCTTTCCTTGAAGGCCAGGTACTAAAATATGGTCAAGAAGCAATGTGCAAGATAGGAGGGTAGCTAGGTGGGATATCCTGAGAGAGAGAGGTCTCTAAGCAGATTTCCTTCTTGTCTAACCCACTGGGAAACCAGGGTGGGAGCATTAAATAGGTGAGATTGTTCAAGGAGGAAAATCGATTTGTATCCCGTGGGTGCTAACCTGTGTGCAGTATGTTTTCCTTGTTATACTTGATCTCATGGTATTGGAGCCAGCTCTTGTGGGTCAGAAAGAAGCTAGGTTTGTGTTTATTCTGTAAACTTGACCTTTTGGGGAGGCGGTTCTGTGAGAAGGGAAGTAGCCTTGCGGTTGAAGAGTGGACTTTGGAGTTGAGATCCAGTCCGACTCCTGGCCCTACCACTTCCTGACCATGTGTTGAATAGTGACAAGCTGCTTAGATGCTCTGAGCCTCGGCTCCCTTAAATGGAGACAGATGTTTCTCAACTTACGATGGGGTTACATCCCAATAAACACATCGTAAATTAAAAATGCACTTAATACCTAACCTATTGAACATCACAACTTAGTGAACCTACCTTAAATGTGCTCAGACACGTTAGCTTACCGTTGGGCAAAATCATCTACCACAGAGCCTATTTTATGATCAAGTGCTGAATGTCTCATGTAATTTATTGAATACTGTACTGAAAGTGAAAAACAGAATGGTTGTGTAAGAACTCAAGATACGGTTTCTACTGAATGCATGGCACTTTCACACTGTCATAATGTTGAACAATCCTAAGTCGAACCATTGTAAATTAGGTGCCGTCTGCAGTAGTAACTGCATAAGAACCAATAGGGATTGTTTAATCAAATGAAATAATAGATATAAAGCCCTTAACATATAATTTGTTCTATTATAACTAGTGTTTGCCCTTCTTTCTAAAAATTAAAATCTTAAAAAAAAAAAATTTTTTTTTTAAAGATGACTGGTAAGGGGATCTTAACCCTTGACTTGGTGTTATCAGCACCACGCTCTCCCAAGTGAGCCACGGGCTGGCCCTTAAAAATTAAAATCTTTATGCTGGATTTCTATAGAGAGTTTTCTGAGTTAGGCTTCTGTGGGATTTCTGATCTGAGTACAGTTAATCCCATGAACCTCTCTTCTGTTCCTTCACTTTACTACCAAAGCAAAACAAAAACATCAAAAATAATGCTTTTCAAGTTAACATTCAATAGAAATTTCAGTATGGCAAAGGGATTTGGGATTCATGAAGTTGAATTAGAATTTGATGACCTGTGTTTATTTTATACATGAACTGTTTAGAATTGTTTCTTGTATCTAGTAGAGACCCTGTATCAAAACCAATTAATGGTAAATTTCTTTCAACAAATGAAAAATATGAAGCCATGAGAAAAGATTATACAGAGCTCCACAGAGCTTGCGTAGTAAGACTTCATTTTTACAGGAAAAAAGTACATAAGTCTTATGCATAGTCTGTGCGAATATGCATTTCTTTTTTTGTTGTTTGTTTTGTTTGTGTTTTTTGGCATCTGTCTGGTAAGGGAATCCAAACTCTTGACCTTGATGATATCAGCACCACCCTCTAACCAAGTGAGCTAACCAGCCAGCAGGCAAATATGCACTTCGAAAGCAGTTGTCTTCTAATATTTTGCCCTCATTTGCCTGGGGCTTAGGCGGGTTTAGAGGGAGTGCAGCAGAGCAGAAAGTGCCTGGGCTTGAAGGGAAGCTAGATCTGGGTTCTCGCTGTGACATGCCTCCGCATCCTGCACGCTTCAAGTCTCCTCGTTTGTGTGGGGGGAGTGCTATCACTGACAGTTGTCAGAGTAAACTCATAATTGAGATAGTAAATGAAAAGCACCTAGTACAGTACAAGGCAGGTACTAAAAAATAATTATTATCCTGGGTCTAAAAAGTGGAAAGAGAGTGGTAATTTCTCTCTGTTGAAAACGGGACATGAGGAGCTCCCATTTTACCTTTTCTCTACTTCCGGCCTGGGACATCCGTTCTCCAGCTCAATGCCACCTGCTCAGGGGCCTGAAGTCTCGTGGGATTTCCAGTGCCTGGGAGGAAGGTGCAAGCAATTTAGCCTGCCAGGTAGATTACATGTGGTATACTTTCTGTTCTGGAGATTGTAAAGAAGCCTGCTGGTTTACTCATGCTGTAAGAGGACTTTCTGGCAGTTTTTCTTGACTGGACTAAGGTGCCAGCAGCCCCAGTGATTGAGATCGCACCTGAACCAGGGTCCCATGGGCTCTGGCCTTGCTGCTATCAGAGTGGTCCCAGTGGGAGGGTACTGCTAGTGTCTGATGGGGATATTCCTGAGCATGCAGGGAATTTGTAAGTCAAATTTGAAACATGCACCCAATTCATTGGGGGTTAACTCGGGCAACAAAAGTTTTCCAGTATTAGCATTAAGCACTGGAGAGGAACTTAAAACAGAAACTCAGTACTAAGGATGGTCCATGGTACAGTGAGTTTTTTATTTTTTGTTTTTTATTTTTATTTATTTTTTAAATTTTATTTTGTCGATATACATTGTGGTTGATTATTGCTCCCCATCACCAAACCTCCCTCCCTCCTCCCTCCCCCCCTCTCCCCCAACAATGTCCTTTCTGTTTGTTTGTCGTATCAATTTCAAGTAATTGTGGTTGTTATATCTTCTTCCCCCCCGCCTGGTTTTTTTTTTTTTTTTTTTTTTTTGAGTTTTGATAATTTGAGGAAGTATTTTGTAAGCTTAAATGTCCAGTAACGTGTAGAATCAGAATATAGGAAACATTTTCATGTAAAAAATGGAAACAGAACTAGAAGTGTCAGAAACTGGCTTATTAAATAATAGTATTGAAAAGTAATTTGAAATCTTGTGTGTGTTTTATGTTAGATTATCTGAAAGGTGGACTTAAATATGTTTTGTCCAGTTTTTGCATCCTTTTAGCTACCTTGGATCTATGCAAGGAGCACCTCATTGTGTAATGGAGTATTGTAGAACTGTGAAATTTCCTCCTGAGTTACTTTTGGACCATTTTGGTTTTGAGTCTTTGTAAACAGCTCTGTAGTTTTTCTTCAAGTTATATACAGACTATTCTTAAATGAATAAGGTAGGCACTAGGTTTTTGATTTGGCCACAGTACTGTCATTTTGATAATGTATATTTATTTTACAATTTTTTAGGCTTGGAGTGTTCTTTAAAAAGCAATATTTGCTTTATGAAACATATATTCATTTTCATTGACCATTTACAACATCAGTTTATAAAAGTAAGGAATATTCGTCTTTGGAAGCACCCTAACATATTTTGGACTGATCAATTGCTTAATTAATATATTTGTTAACATTGTAAGATAGTTGATTTTAAGGAATAATTTCATAAAAGATAGAAAAGGATTATTAAAGATCAGTGCCATTTAACCGCCTGTGCTCTTAGTCCCAACACGCAATGGAAGCAAAGCATTTATCTATTATAAAGTAGCATAATTAACCAACGTAACTCAGTCAGTCAAGTATTTGAGTTCCTGCTGGGTGCCAGCTACAGGCAGTTGACACCATAAGGCATAAATCTAGCTCTGAAGGAGTTTGCAGTTTAGCTCTGTACAGAATGATACCATACCCATGAAGCAATAATGAATGTTTTGTGGTAATAAATTGTCTTGAATGGAGATTTTGAGACTGAGATCAGTGAGAAGTGGAGTACCTGGAAGACTTCCTGCAAGAGATGGTGCTTAAGCTGTGTTTGGAAGGCTAGGAAGGATTTAGATAGTGGATAGAAAGGACAGGGCTTTTTGAACGAACCCACGTCCAGTAAACGTAGAAGATGTAAATGAACATTATAACACAGGGGATGGGAAGAGAGCAGTGTCCTGTGTGCAGGAGGTCAGTGGTGGGTGGAGAATGGAAATATTTGATACACGGGACAGAGCCACATTGCAGAGGACTGCCTTTGTTCTGTGTGCTCCTGGAGGGTGGGCAGTGACCAGTGTTCAAGGTGTCAGAATCCATTCCACTTTTAATGAGGGGTGGGGAGAGGAGGGTACTTTTTAGAAGGTAGAATGTATTAGTTGCTTTGGGGGAGGGGTAGAGAGGAGAGAATGTCCCATCACTGGCCCTAGTTGAGCAGTATCAGTAGGACCACCAAGCATATTTCTGAGAGCTATGCATCAGGTGAGCGTGGGACCAGAAACTCTGAAATGAGGTGGCTTTGTGCAGAAATAAACAGGGCTATTTAGAGTGTTTCTGAACAGCAAGGTGACATGAAAATGAGGAAATCACGATTAAACTTACCTTGGTGTACAGAATGTTTCCAAAGCAGGTTGCTTGGAAGCAGCTATGGGATTGGTGCTGTGGCCCAGGGTGAAGGTCTAAGCTGGGACAGTGGCATAGGATGGACATGACAGATTCTGAAGAGAATGTCAGTGGGCTTTTGAAACTGTCTGGAATTGATAGCTGAAAAAAGATAAATGAAAAATAAAATTTAGTGTCCTCTATCTCACCTCTCCTTACCTCTCCACTCAGCACTTCCTGTCCTACACTCCTGAGCTGCCCACCCCCGACTCAACCTCTGTGGCCGGAGGACTGGGGTGCTCACGCTCTGTGTCTCATGATCATCTGCCTACAGGAAGTCCGTCCCAGCCCTCACCCAAAGTTGGTTAACTTGTGTTTTCCCTTTCCAAACCAGTTCTAGTTTCAACTTCCTCCTAGTAGCCAATGGTGAAATTTTCCCTTTTGCCCCAGAGACAACTTCTTACTCCGTTGACCATGTCTTCAGGCCTCCAAGCCAATGAGTGATGATTCCCCACTGGACCCCTCTCTTGGTGGCCCTGCTCCAAGGGACAGGGACCCTCAGGCCATGCCCTGAGAGGTGGTTACTACACATGGCTGGATGCCCCCTCTGTTCACATGATGCTTGAAAGTCAACCTGATTTTGACTTTTCCTGGATAGCAAAGGCGTGAAGAGGGAGGTCAACCCACATGACAGAGTGATGGCTGACCCGGAAGGATCCATCAGTGAAGCCACATCTGTCTTGAGTGACAGAATTCCTAGATAATGAGAGAACATCCTCCTTGACACCAGGCTGGGAAAATGGGGTGGGGAGGTTGGCGCCACTTCCTTTTTCATTTACAGCACTCAATAAGTAAGTTTTTTCCTCCCTTCCAAGTGCCTGGTTGGTTCAGTTCAGTTGAGGCCCACAGTGTGGTTCTGAGGATCCAGCAGCCATCCTAGAGGGCAGGAGAACATGGTGGAGAAGGGGCCAGTGGGAGAGGAAAGTCAGATTGCAGGGGATTAAGGAAGTTGGAGAGAGAGGAGCCTACCAGATGCTTTGACTGTGAAGGGAGGGAGAGAACTCATAGCAGCAAGAAGGGAAAGCAGGGTCAGATCAAGACTTTTTCTGAATCAGACCAAAGACAGTGAGTACTTCAAGGTCAGGGGAAAGAGGCAGTGGTGAGAGTCTGTGGGTTTTGAAGGGAGAGGGAGTGTAAGTGGGAAGGAAGCTTCCCGGAAGGTGAACTGCTGTTCTTGGAGTTGCTTTTCCTGTCAGGGTTACAGATTTGTGCTGATTCAGCTGTACAAAGTGTGGGATTAAGGGATGAGTTTATAGCAGCATTTTCCAATGGCAATATAATGCCAGCCGCAAATGTGAGATACATAGGGATTTTAAATTTTCCAGGAGCCAAAAGGTAAAAGGAAATAGGTGAAATGAATTGTAATAAAAATTTTATTTAACTCAGCAAATCCAAAATGATATTTTAACATGTAATCCATATAAACACCATTAATGAGATAATTTATATTACTTTTGTAGAAATTCTTTGAAATTTGGTGGTTTTTACGTTTAACACAACATCTGCATTTGAACTAGCCATGTTTCACATGCTCAATAGCAATACGTGGTGAGTGCTACTACATTGGAAAAGGCAGATTTAGAGAATAGGAGGATGCAGTTTCCAGCAAAACATGTAGTGAGCCAGGAATAAAGGTATCCAGTTTCTGGAGCTGAAATCCCAAGCGTTAGCTTCTTTAGTTCCTGTTGAGAATGTAATCTCACTATCATTTGTCTGCCTGTCCGCGTGAGCTCTCTCCAGGCTCTTGGTTTCAGCTTAGGTGAGGTATATTGTGCTTGGGGTTGCCATGTCCTTAAGTAAATGGAGCTGTGGAACTAGGAAGCAGTATGGAAGGGGGCTCGAGTCAATGTCTTGAGGCTCAATTCCCATCTCTACCACTTACTAGCTGTCACACATGGAACAAATTACTTTACCTCTCTGTGCCTCAGTTTCCTTATCTCTAAAATGGGGATAGTCGTAATAAATTGTAATTAGATGAAATTCTACACCTGTGTTATAGGGTCATTGCAAAAATTAAATGTGGAGGGCTAAGAATAGTACCTGACCCACAGTTAAGGCTTAACAAATAAGTTAAATTTTAAAAGAAAATATTTAGACTACTTTATTTGAATCAATGTTAATCATCATTGTAGGTTGTAAAAAAGCACTTTTTTTAGTGACTAAAACTTTATGAAACGTCGAAGTCAGATTTTAAACAAAAAACTACCTCCTTCAGTCTTGCGTTTTCTTTGGAAAAATACCACAACATAGATAAAATTTTGTGTTTACTAAATTAAAATATATGCAGCAACAATCAATATATTATTCTTAGGAGGCTCATTAGAGATATACTCTTTAAAATCTTTCACAAATGGAATAGCGAACTTGATCCTGAGGCTCTGATGTTTCGGAGAAGCGTGCTACTGACGTAAGGCAGCTTTGTTCTAATTGCTTCCCAGGTTGGAAAAACTTTTTCATTAAGAATATCCGAGGGGGGTGCTCGCGCGTCGTGGTAGTAGCAGGCCCGGCCGTGACATGCAGAACGACGCCGGCGAGTTCGTGGACCTGTACGTTCCGCGGAAATGCTCCGCCAGCAACCGCATCATCGGTGCCAAGGACCACGCGTCCATCCAGATGAACGTGGCCGAGGTTGACAAGGTCACCGGCAGATTTAACGGCCAGTTTAAAACGTACGCCATCTGCGGGGCTATTCGCAGGATGGGTGAGTCAGATGACTCCATTCTGCGATTGGCGAAGGCTGATGGCATCGTTTCAAAGAACTTCTGAGTGGAGAGTCATAGATGTGGAATGTTTGTCATAAATAAAGAGTGAAACCCTAAAAAAAAAAAAAAAAAAAAAGAATATCCGAGGGGGCCGAGCCCGTGGCGCACTCGGGAGAGTGCGGCGCTGGGAGTGCGGTGACGCTCCTGCTGTGGGTTCGGATCCTATATAAGACTGGCCGCCTGCGCTCACTGGCTGAGCGTGGTGCGGGCGACACCACGCCAAGGGTTGCGGTCACAAACACACACACACACACACACACACACACACACACACACACACACACACACACACACACACACACACACACACACACACACACACACACACACACACACACACACACACACACACACACACACGAATATCCGAATGCAGAGGCTGTTAGAATGGAGCTGGGGACCACACACACACACACACACACACACACACACACACACACACACACACACACACACACACACACACACACACACACACACACACACACACACACACGAATATCCGAATGCAGAGGCTGTTAGAATGGAGCTGGGGACCAGCCTGTGGCTTACTTGGGAGAGTGTGGTGCTGATAACACCAAGGCCATGGGTTTGGAGCTCATATAGGGATGGCTAGTTGGCTCACTTGGGAGAGCGTGGTGCTGACAACACCAAGCCAAGGGTTAAGATCCCCTTACCGGTCATCTTTTAGGGTAAAAAAAAAAAATGGAGCTGGGAGTGGGGGAGAGCGGCCAAGGGAAGTAGAAGCCTTGTAAGAGCTACTGTCCATATGCCCTTTATCTGTGCATCAATGCCCTGTTTTTGCAGTGAGCTTTTACAGTAACCAGGTAGCTGGGTCACATCACAGAGTCAGGATGCATGAACCTGCCTGCCTGCTTGTGTCCAGCTCAACCGTTCTGTCTGAGCCCAGACTTGATTTTTACCTATAAAAGTGGAAAATAGACCTGATAAAAATGTTTAGTCTGCAAGGCCTCATTTTATTTATCATATCAGAAAAGAACAATGTTTTGTTGTGTTGCGGTCAAAATAGAAGCCGACCTTCCTTGTTCACAAAAGCTCAAATCCTAGAGATAAGGGGGGCAGAATAATAGAGTACAATGGAAAGAGTAGAGTGTAATTATTTGTAGCTTGTCAAGTGAAGCCCTTTCAAGCCCCAAGTGATTCAAATCTGGGAACTCTGCACAATTCCGTAAACTAACCACAACCAGCATCTGAGAAATCTCCCCTGGCCTGCAGACAGCACTGAAATTGCATCAGTTTGTCATGCACCGAGCATGCCAGCCTCACACAATACCATTTGGTTGCAAATGGGACTGCCCCCAAAGCCCTGAAACACATTCTGTGGTATCTGACTCTTGGCCTGCGATTTGTCATGTCCCTGCTGCTATCAGTGTACAGTAATTTTAATAGATTCTGATGGTTTCCTTGTAGAAACACAGGATGCATCTGCTTTGGATACAGGATATGGGAAAGACTCTTCTGGTTGAAGAAAAGAGGAGTGTGTGCCGAAAAATTGGAGATTCATTTTATTTCATTAAAAATTGATTTTAGGCTACAGAGTTGTATTTTCAGATTAAAAAAAAAATTATTGCACAGTTTAATATCTATAAAATATATTGTTTGTTTTTATCTTTAAAATAGTTGCCTTTTTAGAAATGTATTTCTGGCAGACTCAACTTTTAGAAGTCACAGCCGTAAGTATGGAGTTAGTCTAACGTAATGGCTTATTTCGGCTCCTTGCTACTCAAAATGTAGTCCCTGGTTTAGCAGCGTAGTGGGAGTGTATTAGAAATGCCGACTCCCAGGCCCCACCCCAGACCTACAGAATCAGAGTCTGTGTTTTCACCAGATACCTAGGGCATTCACGTGCACTTTTGATGTTTGGAAAGCTTGGACTTGGGCTTAGAGCACACGTTTTATAGTCATATCTGTGTTGAAATTCTTTCTTAGTATGTTTGACTTTGGGCAGTTTGGTCAGTTGTGCAAAGCTTCAGACTCCTCATCTACAGAGTGGGGATTATAATAAGCACATCGTATGGTTACTTTGAGGATTAAATAAAATTATATATACAAAGACAGATGTTATCGCTGTACCTCTGTGTTATACAGTGCCTGACATCAAGAAAGCATACAATAACTTCAAGATGTCATATAGTGGTGATTCAGTGGACTTTGCCTTAAGAGCATTAAAATTTGTCTAATTGTGAAATAACCCGAAAATAATTTTTATAATACAGAATTGTAAATTTTATAGATGAACTTTAACCACCTGAGGCTGAATTGAGTGTTAGGATCCTTCTCCTCTCTCCCACATAATCACGTCTTGTTAACCTTTGTCCTACAGCGTTGTTCTGTCATGATGTAGAGTATATGGCAGAGCTGCAGATAATGCTGGCTACCTGGAGAGGTGTAAAATGCACCTGCTGACTATTGGAGATTGGACCTGCTACCACCTCAGCATGGGCCAGGTTTAGAGCCCTGCATGGACAAAACTTCTGCCCTTGTCTCTGTGCCCTGTGTTTTGGACCCACTGTGGACATTGGGGTTTCCCCCTCTGGGTCCCTGAAAGCTCCTGATTGTCACAGGCAGGCATGCAGGCACTTCTTCCTAGTATGGACGTGTGGGAAAAAATACAGAGACAAAAATGAAGGCTAGGCATAAAATAACTCATTTTTTTTCTTGGAAAACACTATTTTTCATTCCTTTATTCTTTATCACAAGTAATCTCTCAATCTGTCTGTGTATAAATTTAAAAGTTTTTAGCTCACTGGCTTTTAAAATTATAAATATTAATGTGAAATTTAATTAGGTCACCCAAATAAATACCATTTATTTTTATATCTGGACCAGTCACAGAAATGGGAGTGGGAGAGTACAGAGGGAGAAATGGTGCTTCTCTTGCTCTCTTTTTTTTTCTTTGGCAGCTGGCCAGTATGGGGATCCGAACCCTTGACCTTGGTGTTATAACACCATGCTCTAACCAACTGAGCTAACTGGCCAGCTCTATAAAGGGAGAAACGGGAGTGGGCAGGGAATTGGGGAGAACAGGGGAGAGAGTCAGAAAAGATGGGGTATAGGAATGGATGGATCAGATCAAGGGGAAAGGGAACAAAGAAACCAAAAATGGAATACAGAACACGGGAGTGTTGAGACCAAGGGGACGAATCAATGTGGCTACAGAGTTTTGTTCAATATCAGTTGACTAGCTCATCTGTGTTTCAAAAGGTGGGAGGTAACTCTTCTTCAGCACAGGTTCCTAATCTTGAAATTGCATGCAAAATCTTGCATGTATGTGTATGTATGTATGTTTCCACAGAGATCTTCAGGTTTTCAGTCCTGTGACCCCCAAGAAAGGTTGAGAATCAGTCCACATCACTACTCCAAGTGACGTTCCTGCCAATGCCAAAACTATTCTCTATGAGTTGTACTTCTGTGTATTTAAGTACTTCCTTCTTTGTTAATCACTGTTATTAATGTAACAGTATCTTTCTGAATTTGTTCATATATGATTATATTTAGTTAAATCTCTTGATGTGTCTTGAAATGAACAAGTGGCTTATCTTTCTAAAAGTACCATCATATTTCTTTTCAAATTTTAAACTTACTTGATTAATTGGTTGTGTTAGTGATGGTTAGCTTCTGCCATAACACTGTAAACTTCTATTAATGTCTATGCATTATGTTAAGGTGTTAATACCAACTACTAAGCTTTTAAAACTGTCAGAAGTGTGTTACTCAGAATTGTGATATCATTGATTCTTGCATTAGAACTTTACATGGGTGGATTGATAAATATTTTCTGGGATAATCTTATTGGTTCCATAGAGGAAACAATTTGGTGTCAGTGTTCATGAATCCTCTTTGATTTATTTAATGGAATGCATAAATGTTCATTTTAACTTATGAATTTTGGATTTGGAAATCTCAGTTATGGAACACGTTTTCTAACTTTTCCTTGAGTTTCTGTAGGAATGAGTTGGTCTGATTTGAATTTTGGATCTTTTCTCTACTTATTGCTATATTGTATTACCCTTAGTTGTCTCTTTATCTGACAAAACATGTCAGATGATCAGTTTCTCTAAATAAAGTCTGTCCTCAATAATTATAGCCCCAACTTCAGTTGACTCACCTTGAACTTTAATAATAGAGAATAAGCAATAGAAACTGTAAAGTGTGTCAGGTGAGGATTAAGAGAAAGGTTCTGACAGAAGAGTGGGGTGTGGGTGGAATAACAGGTGTTAAGGAGAGAGGTGCTGTGTGATTGCTGAGAGTGGAGAGCACCTCTCCGTCAAGGAGTCTCTGTTCTTAGGGAAGGTGTGTAATTCCTCTGAATGGAGAGCTCAAGATTTACACACAGCTTCTCAGAAAGATGCATCCACTGCAGAAAGCAAAATACATTTGTACCAACACTTCTCCTTCTGACTATTGTAACACGTTGGCACATGTATTCTCAGAGACCCACTGGCCATTTCAGAGGCATGTTTTTGTGGAAAAGGACAAATTTGAAATGAGAGCGATATAAATAGTGTAGAAGTAAGCAGGCCAAACTTCTCAAACACAGGTAAAGGGCTGGCATTGACTGGGGGCTCCCTTACACCATGAGAATGGAAGGAAGAATGGAGGCTGGATTTGTAGGGGGTGGGCTGTGTCAGTAGCCAGTCCTGTGTTGGGGGGCTCCCCTTTTTTCTTCGATGTTGCTTCCTTCTGCTCACCTCCTTGCCTCTCTTCCTTAAGCTTATTCTTTGTGTTCCAGCTGGAGCTGGCACCTGTTGCTCCCAGCCTGGTCCGCGGTAAGTAGGGACACACTGTCCTATGCCCCAGACTCCTCCTGTTCCAGCATCTTCCCCCACTGGGTTTGGAATCCCCTGCAGCCCCTCCCACCTTCTGTGCATGCTCTGAAAACTGTGGCTTCCACCTTCACTCTCTAGTGATGCTTTATTATCCATGACAGCTTTTGGTGTACTGAGAGCACCCATTGTAATGTGGACATGAGTTTGTTGTTTAAAAATATATCTCTTATGCCATTTGTAAGAATTTGGGGCAGGAGAGAAAGCCTACAGCCAATACTCAGTCCACCAGCTTAACTCTCTACCAAGCCACCACGTCTCCTTTCCTTTACGCCCTAACTTTCATGGATTAGCAGGCAGTTAAGGAATCAGTGGGTTTTGGATAAGGACAGAAATTTGGAGGATTCTGGGTTTGGGAAGAATAAGAGCAAAGGTGCTGTAGTGGATTGAATTATGTCCCCCCAAAACTCACTGAAGCTTGAATTTTGTCCCCCAAGTTTTATGTGCTAGAAACTTAGCCCCCACTGTGACTGTTAAGAGGTTGGGAAATCCTATTATGGTAATTGAAAGGTGGAGCCTTGAAGAGGTAATTGGCTTGTAGGAACATGCAGTAGTGAATGGATTAAAAATGGTGGTCAGGGGCATGGTTCTGAGGGCTTTAAAAGGAGAGGAGAGTCTATCTTTCACTCTCCCTGCTCTTTCCGCTCTGCCATTTTGCAGTGTGATACCCTGCCATCACTGTCACCACCACCAAAGGAAGCCTTCACCAGATGTGTTCCCTGGACTTTGGACTTCCTAGCCTCTGAAACTGTAAGGAATGAATTTCATTTCCCTGTACATTACCCAGTTCCAGGTATTTTGTTGTAAACAACAGAAATGGACTAGTACGGGTGCTAAAATAGAACCATGACTTCCTAGCCTCTGAAACTGTAAGGAATGAATTTCATTTCCCTGTACATTACCCAGTTCCAGGTATTTTGTTATAAACAACAGAAATGGACTAGTACGGGTGCTAAAATAGAACCAAGTACAGTGTGTGCCAGAAGACAGGGAGGAGGTTCTGAACAACTGGTTGATCTCCGAAGTGTCAGGAGTATGGTGGCAGGTGGGGCAGAGTGTGAGGAGATGCCAGAGTTTCATGGTGATAGCTTAGACTTGACTTACAGTAGAAGACTAAAGATACCTGATTGGGTCTTGACAGAGGGGAAGCATTCATTTTTAGGAATTACTTTGCAAATACTCTACCTATGTAATATTTGCTTTATTGAAGAAAATAAATGTAAATTTTAATAAAGTCCATTTACTTTGATTACTAATTCATTTCTATCATCTTAATTTGTGTTTTCTGTTTTATGAGGCTTAATTCCTGCCTCTTTCTTTCATCTCCTGTCCTCTGTTAGATGGATAGTTTTCTCTATCTCTCCTTTCTATGTATCTCAATAGCCATTTTGGAAGCTATAAATTTTAGAATATTTCATAGTAAAATTTTAACATTTATTCTTTGCTGTGTATGTTTTTAATAACATTTGAAATTATTTATTATTTTTACCTTTTTCTGGAGTAAGGCAAGAACCTAGCACACCTCCCCTATCTCTGTCCTCCCTTATCCCATTTTCTTTTTTATGGGAGGAGTCTAGAATTTTTTGTTCAATTGTTTAAACAACAAAAAAAGTTATTTTAACAAATAATTTATCAATATCTGTACTCACTATTTTTTCCCATTTCCCATTGTTTCCCTCTGGGCTCACGTTTTATTTGCTGAAGCATAGTTTATTTAATTTAAGCAAGGATCGCTGAGTGATAAACATCAGTAAATAAAATTAATTAAATGAATAAATTAAATAAATAAGTCAGTCGTAATTTTGCCTGTACTTTTGGCTGATAGTGTAGCTCCATTCACAAGTCTGCATTGACAGTCATAATTTATCAGCACTTTGAGTGTTACTTCATCGTCCTCTGGCACCTGTTGTTGATAAGAAGTCTACGTCAGCCTAATTGTCATTTATCTGTAAGTAATCTGATTTTCTCTCTAATAGCTTTTAGGACTTTTTATCTTTGCTTTTCTGCATTTTCACTATGTCCAGGAGAGAATTTATTTTTATTTCTCCTTTTCATCACTCTGTGTGCTTTTTCAGGCAGAGGACTCATGTCTTTATTGAATTCTGGGAAATTATCAGCTCTTGAGACGCCTTTTAAATGTATGTAGAAGTTTCTCAATCTGTTCTTCATGCCCTTTTGTTACTGTTTTATATTATTTATGTCCTTATCTTTCTTGATGTATTCTGGGTAATTCTGCAAGATTTCTCTTCCACTTCACCAGTTTTCTCCTCAGTTTTGTCTAATTTGTTGTTAAACTGAACCACTGAGTTCTTGATTTCAGTGGCTATATTTTTTCATATACAAGATTTATATTTGGTTCCTTTTCATGTCTGCCTATGTGTGTTTCCTTTGACTTGCTTTTGGTTTATAATTTTTTATCCTTTCTAAGATTTTATTCTTAGGATGTTATTTCTTTCATTCTTTATCCCTTTGAGCAGATTAATTGTTCTTTAAAATTTTCAGGCTGTTCTATTATTTTTTCCTATTATTATTAGTTGACTGTTCTCATGTGGCTTAGAATTTTGGTCTGCAGGCTTGCTTTGAGTGTGAGTCTACCCTCCCTCCACCCCTTATGTCATCCTTGTCTAGTGGTTTGGTGGACTTCCAGCCCCTCTGTTCTGTCCCATCCTTCTAGTATCTAGTTCATGCCAGGCTCCTATCACTTAGAGAGAGAGAGATAGTATAGAACAGTTCTTAGGAGTGTGGGCTCTGGAACCTGACAGCCTGAGTTCAAATCCTGGTAATACTGATTACTTATGTGTTATCTGGGGCATATTATTTAACATTTTTGTGTTTCAGTTCCTCGTCTGTCAAACAAGGATAATGATTTGATGAGTTATTGCTCAGAAGTGTGTCTGGCTCATAGTAAGCATTCAATAAAATGTTTTAACATATTGAGAATATTATAGATCCACAATGAGCCAAGAGGATTTTTTGCCCAGAATCTGGTTTCTTGGCTGCATCAGCTACCTCCTGCTCTATCAGATAAGCAGCTTTAGTTAAGCCACAGTTCCAGGTTTCTGTAACAATCCCCAGTTTCAAGCAGTGGGTGATCCTGGATCCCCTAATTCTGTTCCTTCAAGTTGGACTTTTGATCCCCATTACATACCTCTGAAAATGAACTTTCAGCCCCCTCTTCCTGATAGAGGCACATGGTATCTGTTCTCCCCTAACTGGAGGTACTAATTTTGACCACTTAGTTAGGTTTTGTTGGTTTTTTCTGTTCTACATTTACTTTTTTTTTCTTTTGTAATTAATAAGTAGCATTTGGGGAGTGCTGTAGAGTGATTGAATTGTGTCCCCCAAATTTCATGTATTGAAGTTTAATCCCCACTGTAACTGTTGAGGGTGGGAAACCCTATGATAGTAATTGAAAAGTGGGGCCTTGAAGAGGCAATTGGATTGTAAGACCATGCCATAATGAATGGATTAAAAATGGTGGTCAGGAGTGTGGTTCTGAGGGCTTTAAAAGAAGAGGAGAGTCTGTCTTTCTCTCTCTGCTTTTACCATCTTGCAATGTGAGACCCCTGCGTCATTGTCGCCACCACCAGATAGACTTTGGGTTGCCCAGCCTCAGAAACTGTAAGCAATAAATTTCGTTTTTCTTTATAAATCACTCAGTTCCAGGTATTTTGTTATAAGCAACAGAAATGGAATAATAAGAGGGAGATACTCTGAGATTATATGTTCTGTTCTTCATCAGTGTTTCCTTCTTGATTCAGCAGTCATTGATGATTCTTGCCTGAATAAGTTCTTGTCTGATGTTGGCAAATGGTGACTTTCTAACTCCATCATCCCTTCTCTGTAAGGAAGTTTTCTCTTTAGAGGGGATTTTTAAAGCATGAACTTACGGTGCTGTCTCGACAATTAAGTCCCCAATATTATCCTTTCTACAACTGATTATTTTTAAGGAAGCAAACTGTAGTTGAGCAGTGCACTTAATTGTAATTCTTTTTGTACCTTTTCAGAAACATTAATTATTAATTAAAACTTTCATCCCTTCAAAGGCTTTCTACAAGGATTATAAGGTAGAAAGTAAAAGCTTCTTTTCTTCCCTGTCTCACCTCTCAGGGAGTAGTAATTTGTATATAGCCTTCCAGACAAGAGTGAAATTGTAATGTAATGGTTGTTCTGCAAATTGCTTTTTCACATTGAGGATTTACGTATCAAATATTTTTTACTTTATGAAACTTTACCTAATACTTTTTACCAAGGATTTTTTTCCCTGGTTGAGTGTTGACTTTAAAATACTTATTTCATTTATTCTGATATTAACATATTAAAAATAGGTACTTATTTTAAAAAATAAAATACAATCTATTTTTCTAAAGTATAAATTTTGTATTATTAACACAATTTTCAGTTGTCTCCTCTCACACTGCTATTGCAGCAATAGTGCATACTCTCAACGAAGGCCTCTCATTATTCTGGAGAAGAATTTCTGGATCTTCAAGTTTTATTAAAAATTAAATTGACTCTGGTCTGATTTATTTATGTATAGACTGATCTTTTTCAAACCCTTGTTGTTATGTTCAGCTGTATTATTCTTTGAGTAGACTTTTGGGGCTGGCCAAGAAAATTAATGTTTCTGTGAAGAAATGTGTTTTGATTGTTAGATATTGACTTACAAACAAACATAAAAGAAAAAAAGTGTGTGTGTAAGTTGGAGATCATCTAGTGACCAAAATAGTGCTTCTGTCACTGAAATAGGAATTATAAGTGAAAGAACATGGGAGTGTTGTAAGGTCAAAGGCTTACATCTGTAACATAGTGAGGATCTTCAAACAATTGGAGAGTTTTTGCAGCAGACTTATTTTTGTTTTTCCCACAAATGATTTAATTTTGAAAAAATTTAAACCTGTAGAAATATTGAAAGCATAATACAAGGAACACTTATAATCACTCAGATTCACCAGTTAACCTTTTGCCATGTTTGCTTTATATTCTTTTTCTCTCTTTCTATACACACACACCCTCACACACATATTCTGTTTATGTTTTTTAGATGAACTGTTTGAAAGTAAGGTGTGCTCCTACTTTCATGCCTAAATTACATTTCAACCCTTTGGCCTAACTAGAGTAATGATCATTGCCTGAATAAGCTATTACATTGGTAGTTGCAAAATTCTGATTTCGGCATTTCTTCTCCATTTATTAGATTGCATTATTCTGTAAAGAGGAGCTTCTGTCCTTTCCACTTCCCCCTTGAATATCTATAGACTAATGGCCTTTTTTTTTTTTAATGGAAAGATTTGTATTATCTTTTTTCTTTTTTAACGTATTTGCGGGGTGCAGTGTGTGGTTTCAATACATGATATACTACACAACGATTCACTTAGTGTAGATAGTGTAGTTTTGTACCTGTTAGTCCACCACTTAAAAAACTAAAAGTGGTTTCTATTATAGTCATCATTCTTTTTAATGCCCAAATTGTTCCACATTTGTCCCATGGGATCATCTTCAAGTTGACTCAGAAGTTGGTCCTTTTGACTTGACCCCATTTGTCTTTGATTACCGTTTCTTGCTTTCTGTCCAACAAGACATGCAGGTTCACCTTGCATGTTCCCAGTTTTAGATTTTCAAGGACCCATGCTTCTTTTTAGTGGGGAATGGTACATAGAAACCAAGATCTGAGTGATAGGTGTGTCATGGTTTATCATTGCTTCTAGATCCTTTCAGTAGATAGAACTCAGAAATACACTTATCTCTCATATACAAGGGTACTTGTTCGTGGAAAGGTTCGTATTATCTTTTAATTTCATTTTTCTACAAACTCTTTGAAGTACTCTTGTGTATGTATATACTATATATACATATATAATGTTCATAGTAATATATAGTTAATATAATATATGTAACTGTATGTAGTTATATATTTTAAAGTATGAACATATACACATATTTAAAATCGTGACATTTCATTTTATATTTCTTTTTTTCCTCGTACATAATAATTCCAGCATTTCAAGACCAAAACTGTTTTAACAGTAAACCTACTAAATAGAATTTAAGATTTTTATGCAGTTCTTTTTGTCTTAGAGTATATCCCACTAGGTGAGTGTAGCCAGAGTATTGTGTTCAGAAGTCACTTGAATTAATTATTTCCTCTGTATTGTTAGGTAATCAATTTAGTATACAGTTAGATTCTTTTTTAAAATTTTATATTCAATTTGTGGGTTTTCACCCCATTCTTTTATTTAAATTTATGAATATATAGAGCATTTATTTGGTTTAAAACTTTATTTGGTTTATGAATATATAGAACATTTATTTGGTTTAAAATATATAGGGCATTTGGTTTATATTAACAAGTATTTTTGGAAAAGTCTTGCTCCCCTTTCATTCTATGCCCATGTCTATAGATGACCATTTTTATTAGGTTCTATGTTTCTCTCTTTATTTTTTTTTAAAAGATGACCGCTAAGGGGATCTTAACCCTTGACTTGGTGTTGTCAGCACCACGCTCTCCCAGTGAGCAACCAGCCATCCCTATATAGGGATCTGAACCCGTGGCCTTGGTGTTATCAGCACCACACTCTCCCGAGTGAGCCACAGGCCGGCCCTATGTTTCTCTTTTGTACACACACGTGTGCACACATGCACACATACTTTATGCCTAATATGACATCTCATTATATCTGCATCCCTTATATTTCCTTTCATAAACAAATGATATCATACCATATATAATCTTTTTCCCTTATTTTTTTCAGTCAGTATATCCTAGAAAACACTCCATATGAGTTCATAAGAATCCTTCTCATTTTTGTGGCTACATGGTACTTGGTTGTGTGGCTGTACCTGGTTTATCCAACTAGTCTTCTTTGGATGGGCATTTGGGTTGTTTTCATTATTTTTCTCTTACAGATAATGTTCTCACAGCCAATTTTTTAATGAACATCTGCTATAGAAAAGGCATTGTCTTAGTACTGCTTGGTGATATAATGAAGAATGAGGCACATTTTCTGCCCCTGAAGTGCTTACAGTATAGTAGAGGGATGTTTGTAGAAGGATGTGGGCTAAGAAGAGAAGTGGCCCAGTACCTTGTGGTTAAGTATAATCTGGATATTCTCAGTAATTCTGAGTATCAACTGCACATTCTCATAAAAGCAGGATGAGGCAAATATATGGGAAGTAAACTATTATGCTGTAGTCTTGCTTCCAAGTAGAAATAAAAAGAAACCTTTTAAGTTAAAATAAATACTCTTCAGTAAATCAATGTTTAATAAATTTATTGAGCAACAAGTGCTAGGTTTTAGTAAATCACTTCCTTTTAGCTTAACAGCACTTTCTAAAGATAAAATACAGTAAGGGAAATTTTTCTCCTACTGGTATTATTTAGCAGAAATAGTAAGTCTATTTTTTATTTTATCTGTTTTCTTTTTTAAACTTCATCTCTAACTTTCATTCCTACCCAGTAAAACCAAACATGGATGCACAGCCCATTCATGGTTTTGGGTGATTCATTGCCTTCATTTTCAGGTGATTTATTTGATTTTGAAATACTGTTTTTAGGGCTACATGTTTAACACATAATACATCAAAACTCCCTTTTAGTTCCATGCATTTATTGCATAGTACTACAGAATATTTCATAGAGATATAGAAGCCCATTCTGAACATACTGACCTTACTACATTCATTGAGAATTATGTGCATTGTGTAATCCATAAATGATAATTACCGTTTTGGTTTTTGGTTTGTAGTTACACCTGGACTGTACATATTTGCTCAGGGAACTTAGACATTAGCACATGGACTCCTTATTTACAGTTCTCTAGGTTACCCTGAACAGCATTTGGCCTGTCCCTTCCTAGGTTCTCCTGTCTCACTATGTAGATTGGTTCTCCCCTTGCAGCTCTGTTCCCACCAAGACTTTCATTCTGTGATGGTAAACCCCAAAACCCTGTAGATATTAATTTCCAGAGAAAGTTTCAAGTAAGTATTCCCTGTCTCTGGACAGTCTAGTAAATCTTGTTAACTTGTTTCAAGAATAGTTTACATTTTATTGTAATTAGGCAAAAAAAAAAAAACTGAAAAGCTTAGAAATTATACAATTTTTAATAATTGTGTGCGAAATGGTGATCTTTTGTTTCATTATCTATCAATGTTTCTTCCCCCAATTGCTTTCTCATAATTCTTTTCATGTTAGTATCTTGCCTTTATGGTACTTAATTATTAATGGTTCATGTAATTGTGAATGACCTTAGCATGCTACCTGGAGGTACATACTATTTCAAAATGATGTAAATCTTATTTATTGGTTTTGAGCTTTGAGCTTTTAAATTCATTTTATGGACAATAAGTGAAAACGTGGTGGTCAAAACAATATAAACTCTAGGAATTTTTGACAGTATAAAAGTAGAGGGGCAGCTGATGGAGACGGAGCAAGGCAAGAAAAGGGACAAGAAGTTTAGAATGCTAATTAGAATTTTGCAGATAGTTGTTTAAAGTTAGAAAAGTAAGGGCTGGCCTGTGGCTCACTTGGGAAAGTGTGGTGCTGATAACACCAAGGCCACAGGTTCAGATCCCTATATAGGAATGGCCGGTTGGCTCACTTGGAAGAGCGTGGTGCTGACAACACCAAGTCAAGGGTTAAGATCCCCTTGCCAGTCATCTTTAAGAAAAAAAAAAAAGTTACAAAAGTAACCAATAGAAGAACTAGCAATAAAATAACTCTGGAACTGGGAAATTTGTAAGGAAAACAAAATCTATTGCTTATAGTTTTGGGGGCTGGGAAGTCTGAAGTCCAGAGAACAAATCTGGTGAGAGCCTTGTTGGTGAGTAGTGACTCTTCACAGCAAAGCAGGGTGTCACTGTCACATGGTGGATGGCAGAAGCAGAGAGAGAAAGAGGGAGAGAGTTTCTCACACACTCTACTTTAAAGCCATCAGAACCATATCTGTGACCACTCATCAATAGGTTAATCCATTCACGAGGACAGTCCTCACAATCTAATCATCTCTTTAAGGCCCTCCCTTTCAATTACTATGATAGGATTTCCACCCTCTTAACACTGTCAGTAGGGATTAAACCCCTAATACATGAAACTTGGGGGAGACAATTCAATATCAAGGGGTCATTAGATATTTAAGGTTGACAGATCACGAAGTAGAAAAATATGCATGTTAATCCAATTCTGGAGGTATAACTTAGAATACCAAAAAGTATAAACATTGAAAAGGAGTTGCCTTTGGGATGGGCAAGGAACTGTTGATTTAGCTTATAATGACCTGTCTACACATTTAATGTGTTGCTATGTACATGGATTACTTTAATTTAAAATAAATTTAATATGTATTTATAATAGAAAAGCTATAAGACAGAAAAATATGGAGAATATAAACCTAGGGGATAGGTTTAACCGTTCACTTATCCATGATTAACTTACCCATTTTCATTAATTTTAGGTAAAATACATCTTAATTTTAATATGATGTCAATTCTAACTAGTGGAATACATTAGAGACAGGTTTAAACGTCAAGTAATTTACTGGTGGAGAGATCATTGCTGTTCAGTTTTAGAAGTCAGCCCCCCTGAGATAATTCACACCATCTCCTATCTCAAAGCTTGGGCCAATGGAGAGGGCAACCTTGGGTCCTGGTGATCTGACACAGAGCCACACATGGGCTGTGTTCTTCTCTGGTGGAACAATGAGATTGTGTTAAAGGCCCCCAGCTTGGGGGGTCAACTGCCACGCCAGAGGAGACTTCTGCAAAGAGTGTTCCAGGAGTGCCACCAGCCACTGCCTTTGCAGGTCATCGTGCCTCACCTCAGTACTCATCCTTCCCACCCTTGCGATGTATCTCCAGCTATCCAAAGAAAATTCCCCTCCTGCTTACATGAGCCAAGGTAGGGCTGTTTTCAAAATAGATTGCACGCAGAAACAAAGGGAATGATTAAATACACAAACAAAAAATGCAGTAATATAGAAATGGGTGAGGTTTTTGTTTGTTTTTAATCTTAGGGTAATAAGGTTACAGATCTTTGGCACACATGTTGTAATTTCCTTCTTCCACACCCATGGCAGACATTGGTAATTCATCCCAGCAGTCTTTCCTGTTGACCCTGCCTTGGAAACCTCAGCAGTGCAGTGAGATTCAATCAGATTTGGCATGTGAGCCGCATATCCTAATCTTAAGGTAATTACGTTTTGCCAAGAAGCAGGCTTCACAGTCAGAACTAATGGCGCACATATTCGCGTCATTCTGTTTGTCCCAGTTTGACTGAGGCAGATTTAGTTGCTGCTGGCTAAGGCTCTCATACTGTGGTGGCTCTGTGGCAGCCACCATTCATGTCATCTTGTCTCTGGAACATTCTGTCCTGTCTAGCTACTCACCCTTCTATTTCTGTTTTAAAGTTAGACCACCTGTCGTTTGCCAGATTTCTGATGGATGCTCTACTCACTTGCCCATATTTTTTCCAGCTCCTTCATCATGAGTTTATTTTAAACCCTATGGCCCAATTCAATAATAGCATATGTACAGTCAGAAAAAGCCTTATAATCTTGCCTTGTTTCTATGATAGACCACAGCTTATTTATAATAGGCCGCAGCTTGTTTATAAGCAGCTAACTACCCCCCCAACTACTATTTTCTTGGTTTATATGATTTTTAAAAATTATCACGTTATGAGACTGCCCTCAGCCAAACCATATTGATCTTAGTGAGGTCTGAGGTTTAACCCTAACCACCAAACATAAATGCTTATGGCTTTTGGAAAATGTGAACTGAACACTGAAGTAAAGCCTCTAAACCCTCAGTGTCTCAGTCCCATGGTGCCAGTAACTTAAAATTGAGAAGCAGACGTGGGCTTTCCCCTTGCTTCTTTCTAGTATTAGATTGATACAGCATTTTAGAATATTGTACTTAAGTGTCATTCAACAGGAGACTGTGAACACACCTATTTCAGAGGCTTCTGCCTGTGCACAGATTTTCACATCTTGTCTTTATTATCTCATCAGTATACCAGTAGGTGTCACTGTGTACATTAAATGGAAATCAAAAATGTCATGAAAGTTATTTCCGAAATTAAGGGTCATTATAGTTTTTTCAAGAGCAGAGTTCCCAACAGTAACACAAATATTTATACTCCTTCCTTTTTTTTTATTTTTTAAAATTATCTTCTTAGGCTATTTTAAGAATACATGACATCATTCTTTCTCTCTTGATCCTGCTGCCTTACCACTTCATACTATTATGAGCTCTTATGTACATGTGAAAATGTTTGGGGTGCACTCATAAGAGTCAGAAGACAGGATATAGACTAACATGTTAAATTGAAGGAATGGATCATTTTGTACTTGTGTGTGTTACTCTACTGGTACAGAACTTTAATGCTCAAAACCTTTGGGCGTGGGGGATGGGTGGGGAGATTTCTTCACTCCAAATATTTGTTACAATACAAGAGTGTTTTTAAAAATCTACTTAAATGCAGTGAATAAATATGAGTGTGTGTAAGCACATGCATATTTGCCAGCTGAGGATTGTTTTAACAAGTATTTTTAGGTATTCTACATATTTATTAGGCTACTCTTCGTATTTTTTAGTTTTTTTGTAACAGAAGAAATTTCTGTCTCAGAAACTTCTGAGACAGAGGAAACCGTTTCCTATCGTATCATGTTTCATAATCCTAACTGATTGCGTTTCCTATAATATTAGTGGAACTTAATTGTTTAAATATCTGAGCTTTTTTCTTGTGGGTTCACTGTCCTGTTTACCTCTTCAAAAAAGTAAAAGTATTTGACTTCATGTTTTCTGTTGCTTTTTGGGGGGGAAATTAGGAAGATGCTCACTTATTCATTCACAAGGCTTTGATGTTAAAATCAGCAGTATTGTAGAATGCTTTCCTCAGTTTAGTAATATAAACTGAATTGTACCAGTGTTCTGGGAAACTGTGTCTGTGTGATGGTGGTGGGGTGTTGGAATTGTGATCCGTCGCCTAAATACTTATGTGTTATATTTCCATTCAGATGAATGTTGATATTACTTTCATTAAGAGTGACTTAGAGAAGGTTCATGGTGACTAAGTGTACCTGTGAGAAACGTTAGGGCATAGGTGCACTTCTACAGAGTTGGTGTTAAGTCACCTTCGGCCCTATGTTCCCTGTTGTACATAACAAAAGCAGATATGTTCTATCTGATGGCAAGAGGAATATTGGCTGCACGACATAATACAGATCACAATTAAAACACAGTGGGGCTTACTCAAAATTCCTTTCCATTCATAATTTTTAAATTAATAATACTTAGAGTAAAAACCCTTGCCCAAATCCAAGTGCCTATAGGCAGTGTGGTATAGTACAGCGAGCCATGTACTTTGGGGTCAGAGGGTCGGGGCAACAACACTATACCAGCACGCCCAGTTGTGTTGTTATGGGCAGAGCTCAGGTTTTCTCCAGCTTTGAGTTCCTTGGTCAGGCAAAGGACAGATGCTTTTGTGAAGGTTAAATATGGGGCATTAGCTGAATCAACAGTATTTTATTTCTTAAAAAGTGAAGTCAAAGTAAATGTGGAAAGATGTAAACATCCATTAAATCTTGATGGGTGAATATGGCTGTTTATATGGTTTTCTCCTCAGAGACTGAATTGGTCTGATTGAAGGCCTGAGCATTGATATTTTCAAAATATTTTGCAGGTAACTAATATACAGCCAGGATTGACAATCGTTGGTCTACAGGGCATCTTACTACTAAGCAGGCAGGCCAAATGTGGTTCATGGGGCAATTCACAAATCCGAGTTCAGGAATTGAAGTCAAAGAACCTTGTATGTGTCTCTCATCTTCTGGTGCACAGGAGGGGGCCTAGAGGCTTCCAGTGTGTATGTGTTAGTGGTGGTGGGCTGTCCTGGCCATTGTTGAAAGCTGCTTTTCCTTGATGTTGAAAGCTTTGCTCTTTGCCATTCCTGCTGGAATAGCTTTCCCCACCTGCTGACAGCTTCCACCATGAGATCTCTGCTCCAGCTGGAGGAGCCCAGTCTCCTCTCTCTGCTTGTTCACTTCTGTAGTCTTCCTCATACACCTGGCTGGGGGCAGTGGCGCCTTTGGAGCTAGAGTAGTATAGCCCTTGCTGTTGGTAAGGTTCTGGCAACAGATGTTGTAAGGGGAGGGTTGGCACTAGCAGTAACTTGAATTTATTATTTTTTCAGCTATCATGGAATCAATGGAAATTTACCATTTGCACCAGGAGAAAAAAAAAGTTTAATATATAGTCTCTCAGTAATCCTTCTGTTGAATAATATAAAGTTCCCTCAAAACTTACTTGAGCGTTGACTCTTTGCTAAGTGCTTATCCTACAATGATGAAGGAATGCAGTGAGCTCTTAATCTTCAAGGGTAGCATACGCTCTTGTGGGAATAACTCTCAAAGCAGAGTGGGGGGTAGTTTTTCTTATTAGGACTGATTAACTCACAGGTGGGAAAATCCAAGGGCCTTAGTAGAAGCAGTTTTAAAAATCTCCCCCCCCCCTTTCTATCCAGTTTTATTGAGGTATAATTGACAAATAAAAATTGTGTATATTTAAGGTGTACAATGTGATGTTTTTGATATATGTATACATTGTGTAATGAGTCCCATAATCAAGTTAGTTGACATATCCATCACCTCACATAGTTACCATTTGGGGGGGTATGTGTTTATAGAAGCAATTTTTAAAATGCAATATATAAAACCTTCTTTAACAAAATTAAAAACAGGGAATATGCAAGTCTGCATTAGAAAGTACATTCAAATTTCAGTTCTGTATGGACTTATAGAAAAACGGGTATGTTGTGGTATAGAAAACATAACTGGGAAAGGATAAAATCTTGTTCAAGATTTGACAGCTAAAATTTTATTCCTTTACCTGTAAATAATGCTCCTTTTTGAAAGAGAAAAATGATTTATTTATTTTTAAAAGGCAAAATATTGCTAGTATTTATGATGAACTATTGCATCCTACCTAAGTTTTGGATCGATTGAAATATAGCTTGTTTTCATTTAGCAAGTATTTATTGTATTCCTCCTTTGTGCTTGTACTGTGGGGGACAATAAGAAGATTTATAAAGGGCAATATCTTTCCTTTAGGAATTTACAGGCTGTTTCAAGAGATTGCAGTTAAATGACAGTGAAAACTCATATATGGCTAGGGATAATATACAAAGAGATAATAAGTGTTCTAGGAATTCAGGGACAATCAGCCTGGTCTGGAGCGGCTGGCATGTAGGAGATATTTGGGCATCCCAGCCCCATTTACTTGACCTTTTTGTTCTACTGCTGCCATCGTTCCATATTCCTGCTCGTTTCCCTG
This sequence comes from Cynocephalus volans, assembly GCF_027409185.1. NCBI lineage: Eukaryota > Metazoa > Chordata > Mammalia > Dermoptera > Cynocephalidae > Cynocephalus > Cynocephalus volans. The sequence continues at coordinate 108,078,316 of NC_084461.1, forward strand.
GCCTCTCACTCTTTTTTGACTGTCTCCTCTCATCACCCCTTGGACTTCACAAATCTGTCTTCCAGGATCTTAACCCTCCATCCTTTTCCTTGGATGTATCTTACACACATGTTCTTGTTCTATCTGACTTTAACCTCTGGGGGTGAATACAGTGCCCAGTAGATACCCGGTCCCAGGATCCTCCTCCATAGTAGCCCATTTGGAATCGCTCTGCCCTGTCTTGTTCTTACTGCGTGTCGGCATCTGGACATCCTGTAGATACCTAAATTCGAGATGTCTAAGAACTGATTTTGTTATCTCCATTTTATCTTTCTCCCTTTTATAAACAAACAGTATTTTTTTGTCTTCTGTATCTTTATGAGTTCAATTCTGGGGTCACCATTTACCCAGTTTCCCATCATAGAACATAAGGATGATCACTCTCTCTCCCTCATCTGGGCATTCAACTATTTACCAGAAATTTCTGTGACCTCTAGCCCCTGCTCAGAATCTCCTCCCTTGGCTGCCCACCTTCCCTGGGTATTCAAGGTGGCAGTGACACCTCAGTCTTCAGCAGTATCCCTGCTATGTCTCTCCACGCCTCTTTTGAATTTGCCTTTCTGAATATTTCTGTTGCCTCTTGGCTGCCTTACAGTCTGAAGGTTAAATTTGTATGTATGGTTAAAAAAAAGACCCTTCCCAATCTTGTCCCAACTCTACCTCTCTAACCTGCTCTTAACCAGTTCTCTTCCCTGTAACTCCCCACTCCACCCCTCCCCCACTCAACCAAGTTTCAGCTCCTACCACTTGTCAACATTGCAGAGATGAAGCATAACAATTCTGTATCTGTATCTTAGTACATATCGTTCCCTAGACCTGAAGCATCCCCAACCTCTCCGGTTTCATGTTTGTCCTATAAACAGAGAACTCAGTATCCAGCTCAGAAACTTGCTCCTCTGTGAGTCATTGCCAACTTTTGCACTTTGTTATAATGGCCAGCAAATGGGTCTGTCCCTCTACTGGTCTGCGAACTCGTACCTGCAGGTCATGCTTTATACATCCGATTATCTCCTGTGTACTGGGCACCCACCCAGTGTTCAGTTCATTTTTGTTGGATGAATGAAGGGCCATGTGGAAGAGTTTTAAAACATGGGAAGTTTTTGGCCATGTGCTTAATGTTGAGTTTTGTTTTTTAATTATCCTTAAATTTTGCTTTACCATAATGTATCTGCCCCATGCTCCTGTAATTTAAAGCATAATTACCATGTAAATCTGTTTGAGAAGGGTATGTTTCTAAATTTCTATGTTCTGATAAGCTCCTACCTTGCTACATTTATGATGTCCTTCCATTGGTGGACTATTGTTTCTAATTAAAATAATCTATTTACGGTACAGATCTAAGTTTTCTTCTTTTCCTAGGCATAGAATATTTTCTAATAACCACATTAAAAGATGTATAAATATAATGCATATTAAAATTAAAAACGTAAATTTATTAATGTTGTATCTGATTGATCCTAGAGTTAAATGGCACAGTAGGGACAGGGGACCTTATGTTTGTTTTTGCAGCCTTTGTAAATTCTTGGGTTCTATAGGTTGAATTTAACATAATTGTAAACACTAGAGCAAGAGACGATTGAGAATAATAGGTTGTGGAAGTAAAGCAGTCAACCAGTGGAATACCTAGTCTTTTAAAAAATTTATTTCTTAATTATTTTAAGTTTGTTAAATGTCTAAATGCGTTTTCTACAAATGTATAATTACATGCTCCTTGGAAAATATTAAAATATTGTCTTATAGTTACAGCTTTTTTCTGTATTTTATACATATTAGTTATTTACATAGTCATCAGATAATTTGGCTTAATGGGTTTAACCCTATTTAATGTGCTCTTTAAAATTAACTCTGTGAAGAAAAGAACATGTCAAATAAAAAAGCTAAATATTTCTCATAGATAATAAATCCAAGATTAGATTTTCTTTTGACTTTGAGTTAAACTCCATGGAGTTTAACTGGAAAAAATGCCACCGCTTCAGGTCATGTGCCCATGTGGAAGGAAGACAGGCTGGTGCTGTGGTCGTGCTGGGAGCAGCCGGCCAGTGTTTCCCCACCGTGAGACGTCACACGCAGTGAGCTTCTGGGAGGCCTGGGGTGCTGCTGGTTCCCCAGGGGTCACTTGCATAAGTGTGCAGGAGCATAGATGTTTCAGTTCAGAAAAGTCCTTCCAAGTTCTTAATGGCCTCAGTGAAAGTGTGTGTTAGAAGATATTGTGTATTTATAACCCGCACTCCAGCTGTGTAGATGTGAAACAAGAATGCAGCAGGCATATTTGACTTCAAGGGTTGTTTTTTCTTTTGGTAAGGATTTTCATTTCATCCTGAGGTTAGCAGCAAGAAGGAGACTGGGAGGTGGGAAGGGTGTGTGGGACAGTCAGTTCCTGATAGTTGGATCCAGTGCACATTGAGAAGAAGCCTGTGATTCTAGACCTTCACTGTCTTGATCTGGGTGGCTTCGCTCAGCCACCCATTCAGTAGGCTCAGTAAATACAGGCACCGCTGCTTAACTACATCCAAAAGCATATGTAATAAAGCATCATAGCCTGCTCCTAGGAACACCTGATTGGAGATCTACCCAAATTTTCTGAGCAGTAGTTTAAGGTCCTTCTCATTCTCCAACTCAGATATTACTCCTGTCTGTAAGATTGTGTTTGTAATTACCATTTTCCAATTTAGGGACATTACAGTTGTCTCCCATTATCCATGGGGGATATGTTTCAGCACCCCCAGTGAATGCCTAAAACTGTGGATAGTACCAAACCCTATATATACTATGTTTTTTCCCCATATGTACATACCTATGATAAGTTTAATTTATAAATTAGGCACAGTAAGGTTAACAAAAATAACTAACAATAAAATAGAACATTTATAAAAATATACTGTAATAAAAGTTATGTAAATGTCGTCTCTCTCTCATAATATCTTATTGTACTGTACTCACCCTTCTTCTTGTGATCTGTCCATCTGATAACCAAGATGGGCTACTAATTGACTAATAGGAGGGTAGTTTCTACAGTGTGGATGTGCTGGACAAAGGGATGATTCACATCCTGGGTGGGAAAGGGTGGGACAACACGAGATTTCATCACACTACACAGAATGGCACACAATTTAAAACTTATGAATTGTTTATTTCTGGAATTTTCCATTTAATATTTTTGGACTGCAATTAACTGCAGGTAACTGAAACTATGGAAAGTGAAACCATGGATAAGGGGAGACTGCTGTACTTAGGAATTCAAATTTAAATGAATTTCACCTGACCATTCACTACCTTCCTAGTTAAACTTAGTCTTATCAGGTATATTCTAGTCCATTGAGTTGTAAATGTCTCAGGATTAATCATTCAACCACAATTAAGTACCTACTATGTGGTAAGGTCTTAATTAGGTACTGGAGACAGAATTAGAATAACAACTAAGAGTCAGGCAGGGGATTTGTATATGAAAACAAATACATATTAGACAGTGAACCACAAACACTTCAGGTATATACAGAAAGCTCTAAAACCACAAACCTGCATGAGGTGGAGTGTTACTCTGCATTGTTAGGGTGACCATATAACTTATCATCCAAACTGACATGCTTTTGAAAGTAAAAGGTGGCCGTATTGATAATTGTCCTGGGATAACAGCGGTAAACCAGGGCTGTATGGGGACAGTTGGGGTGCACATCCCTTTTTCCACTTACCACCCCACACCTGGCTCTCCCTGGGCTCCACCACTCTGCCCTATTTTCTGTCACTGTGCACAAGATTTTATTTAATGGTTGTCATGAGTACAACCAAGTCAATTTTTTTTTTGTTTCTATATAGGCCTAGAACACAAAGTGTGTGAGGCAAAAGTATTTGGAAAATAACCTGTGGTCTGTGGTTGAGAAGCACTGTGTTTGCAAGTGCCCTAAGGCACACATTTTGGTCTGGGTGATTGAAAAATAAGACTTTATTCTAGCGATCTCAAAATATACAAAATGAAGCTGAAGCATTTTATATGGTGTGATGTATTAGTCTGTTTCTGTTGCTTATAATAAAATACCTGGAACTGGGCAATTTATAAGAAAATGAAATTTATTGCTTACAGTTTCAGAGGCTGGGAAGTCCAAAGTCCAGGGAATGCGTCTGGTGAGGGTTTTCATTGGTGGTGGCTTTACAGCAACATAGAGGAATCACATGGCGGAAAATGGTGGAGCAGAGAGAGAGAGAGAGTTCCTCGTGCACTCTCCTTTTAAAGCCGTCAGAACCACACCCATGACCACCATTATTAATCCATTCACTATGGCATGGTTCTGCAATGGTGATTACCTCTTAAAGGCCCCATCTTTCAATTACCACAATCGTATATCCTACCCTTTAATAGTTACAGTGGGAATTAAGCTTCGAACATATGAACTTTGGGGGAACACATTCAAACAACCCACAGCATGTGATTTGTGAAATGACCAAACTCATAGTATTTCTTGAACAATCTAACATGTTTGAAATAAGCACATTTATCACCTTTCTGCTTTTCTGTTACGTTTTTCATTATTCAAGCTGGTGTTGTAAGTAAAAAGTCAGAAGCCATGCCGGACAATCACTACACAGACCTCCCTGTGAGGCCTGGCCGGTGCTGGCGTGGCCTTCGGAAGGGAGAGTGATGAGGGTGTGTGTTCACATGGTCAACTCCATTCTGTGCGTGCTTGACCCGAGGACTCCGGGGGAGACATGGCCTCTGTCTTCAAGGAGCATCAGGTCTGAGCAGGAGGCTCACACATAAAGTAATTTGGAAACTGAACTTGGACAAAGGGTTGCAGGAGCCTGGAGGAGAGCTGTGATATTTATCCCAAAGAAAAGAACAGAAGTTTGGTGCAGTGCTAGACCAACAAGGAGGCTGCTGAAAGTGGGTCTGAGTTTCTTCTGTCCCTTACCTTTTCTTTTTTTTTTTTTTTAAAGAAAAACAGAAGGTCTACATAAGGAGATGGAAAGAAATGAATAATTGACTGTCATTTATTAAACATTATCTTAGTTCACATGCAAGGCTACGTACTTTACCTGCAGAATCTCATTTACTTCTTAGAGCAACTCTTTAAGGTTCATATTTCCTTTTACAGATGAGACGAAAGTGAAGCATACAGAGGTTAAATAACTTGCTGGGGATCACACAGTGAGTGGGAGGGGCAGGATTTGAACCCCAGCAGCATGACTGCAGCTCCTGCTCATTCCACGTGCTGTACCGTGTACGGTGGGCTTAGATACAGGCTACCAGTTCTACAGGAGATGATTTAAGTGGTGCCTAGACATGCAACAACATTGATTCACATGGGGGAATGTTATTCCCTTTTCCCTTACCTTTTAATTCTGTCATTTCCCCTACCCACCTAAAAAATTCGCCAAAAGCTCTAGTTGGCTTTCCTTTGCTAATCTCTCTTTCTAACGAAGACAGAGCAACTTGAGGCTCAGAACCTTCATCAAGAAACATTAATTTTAAGAAGAATATTTATTTTTATACACACCTTCTACTTAAGGCAAGTGATATTGGCTTCCCATATCTAATTGACATAAAATTTTCTTTAAATCTTATTAAAGTAAAAAGCCTATTTAAAGAAAAATATTGAGTCCAGATAGGATGCAGATGTAGCCAAGTTGTGAAGGTAATGTGGGAATTTGTAGTTTAGGGAAACGCTCCCTCCTCAGGGGAGGAATTAAGAAGTGAAGATAAAAGCCAGACAGCCGTCAGGGTAAAGTTTTAGCATTCTTTCACCTAGGAGTCAGAGGACTGGTAATTCTGTCCCATTTGCTGCCTTTTCCTTTTCTTATGTTTGAGGAGTCGCGTGGCAGAATGTTAAGAGTCTGTCTGATTTAATGATCCCTGTTCCAGATGTGTACTGATTTATAACTTACGGTCATCTATCTGCATTGGCAGTGGAAATGGGAAGTGGTTAAAATTGTTATTTTTAAAACTGAAAGGAGCAATTTATATGTAGAGGGCCTTCATCCGGTATCTTAGTTTTTAGAGACAACGAATATTTCCAGTTTATAAGTAAATTTCAGCTATGTCTCAAGTTACCAAGGTTTTGTTTTCCTGACAATGGCACAAGAAATTAAAAAAAAAAAATCCATTTAAACTTCTTTACATAGTAGTATAAAAGTTTTGAACTGAGCAGTTATAGTTCACAGAATGGTGATTCTATTTTTTTTTTTTTTAAAGGACAGCACAATTAGATTTTGGTAAGATTGAAAGTTCAGTGTCTCGGTGTATTTGTCAGGACAGATTCACAAGTAGTTTGCAAGTGTTCATGAACAAATCAGGTTAGTAATACATTGATACCAGCACAAGTAGATTGTCCTCATCACCACGTAGATAAAACAGTCAGGAGATGGGTTTGGTGCTGTAAACACAAGTGGCATGATATAATGAAGTTGTATTCCATTAAGCTCTTGTGTACGGGGAGCAAAATGTCATCACCTGAATGTGGCTGCATTTCTGTGATACAACCTCATCTGTTCCGTCAACTAGTTTTGCTCTGATCAATAAGCAGTTTTCTGTGGCCTTTCACTGCTGTCAGATGTCATTGAGTGATGTAAATGCACGTCAGAAACTAGAAACTTGACAGCTCACCCACAGTGGGAAGGGAGAGAGGAGAGGGAAATCGCTGCAAGAGACATGGTTGACAGCTGACATCTCCTCTGGGTAACTGATCCGATACTGTAGCAGCCGGCACTTTTCCCATATAAATACGAAGGAAAAAGATCCTGTTATGTGTAAAATACAGAGCAGATGTTTTAAAATAATTTAAGAGGAAAACTCTTCTGGTGAATTGTAGCGTAGTGATTGTATAGATTGTGTAATATATGCCAAAAATAGTCCCTGTTAGTTTTTGACTAAGAACAATTGAGGCAAATGAAAATATTGTGTTTCTACCCGTTTTCTCCATCACCCATGGCCAAAACTATAATTAGGAAAATTCGTCAGTGCAGAAAGAGATGTAGCCAGAAAGACCCTTATTATAACAGTGTTCATGCAATAGAATATTATGTATAATGAAATGAAGGTCTTTATGTCCTAATATGGGAATATTCTTAAGATCCACTGCTAAGTGAAAAAGTAAGAGGCAGAACAGTGTGTAATGTAGAATGCGAGGACATGAGACTCCCTCTGTTCACGTGTGCACATAGCAGGGCTGAAAGGATCTGCTATAGTGAGCACCTGAGAGGAGCAGAGCACGGGTCCTGGCTGAAGAGTGGTCAGACTTGCAAGGGAGACTTTTCACTGTATATTTTCTACCTTTTTTCTGTTGGCTTTTTAAACCATATGGATTAGAGCACAGTGTTGATAACACCAAGGTCAAGTGTTTGGATCCCCGTACTGGCCAGCTGCCAAAAAATAAATAAATAAATAAACCATATGAATGTATTATTCAAAATATGAAATTATAAAATGACGTTTGTGTATTCCACATATGGAATTGTCTTAAGTACTTGAAAAGAAATATAGTAGTTACCATATTACCAAAGGGCACATATTCTGAGAGCACTCTGGTTAGATTCTTTATTGCCAAAGCTAGAAAAGGCATTCAGATATTCTAGAATTAGGGGTTATGAAATCCCATTAAATGCCAGTTTAAATGATTTTAATGTCATTGACTAAAATTCAAGGATGCTTAGGTCATGACAATTATAATGTCTGTTATTTATTGAGTACTTACTACATGCTAGACACCATACTCTGTACTTTATAAATATTAACTTATTAAATCCCCACAGAGAAAGTATTACTATCTCTATTTAATAGATGGAAAAACTGATGCTCAGGGAGTTTAAATAACCTACTGTAGGTCATACAGCCTTGTAAGTAGGAAAGCGGGAATTCAAACCCAGGTTTTCAGTGTCAGAATAAGTCCAGGGTCTGAGTGGTCAGAGTGGAAAGAGCTGTAAACAACAGGCACAGGCACCCAAGCATGTGTACACCCCTGAGAACAGTTGCTTTTGTCTGGCCATGCTGTCCAGAGGAGAGTGCAGTGTTAAATCTCTGGGGAGGCCCTTCATTGCCAGGCTTCCCTATTAAGATGACTTTTTAGGCACCATCTGTATTTCTTCCTAGTTTCTATTTCAGTCGTAGCCATGTGCCTACAATGGGTTAATGTCTGTCTCTTCCCTGTGTTCCATGGGGGAGGTACCATGTCTCTCTTGCTGCTCGCTGTACCCCAGCGCAGAGTCTGGTCCAGAGTAGGTACTTAATAAACACAGGCTGAAGGAGTGGCTCCATTACTAGAGGCAGATCCTGAAATAATGACAAGATTACATTGCATTGGTGTGGTTATCTTCCATAAACTACCTAATGGGACAATTCTTTCTAGCACATGCTTTTCACTAATAGAGAATGCAACTTTGAGGCCAGAGTGGATTGAGAGCTTGTAGGTTCAAGGCAGAAAGATATCAGTTTATTCTATAAATAGTGAACGATCACTTTATTATCAGGAGTAACAGCTGTAAAGAGAGAAGATTAGGAAGTTAAGAAAATCATGAGAGATAAAGTTTACTTTCAGAATGGGAAACTTAATTGGAAAAAATCCAACAGAACAAAGTTGTATTACAACTTTAAACCTACCGTTGTGGTGCTCAGCGTTGGAGGCCTTGTGACTGGATGTCTTGAGACCTCCCCTCTCCTAAGCTAATCCCCTGGTCTGTAGTCCAGGCTACACAGGCTTCACTGATCACAGCCACCTCATTACTACTCTCTTGTTTTCACTTTTACTTTTAAAGTTATTTTCCTGTTCATTTCAGGACCAAGGTTATAACAATATGGGAGGGAATTCAAAACCAGGGCAATCCCTACTGCTCCTCTAAGGTGCAGCCTGAGGGAGGACAGGCTTTGATGAGCGAGTGAGTGAGTGGGGAGAAGGAATGGAGGTGGGGGTGGCTCTGTTGAGGATGGAGGCTGCAGAGTGATGGTTCCTGACCACCTTTCCTTTGATCGGGTTGATGTGGAGGTGGGAGGGAATGCTGCTAATAGATACATGGAAAACTGTGCTTTGGATATTATCAGTCTGTTCCCCACCCATCCCTCTCCTTAAGACTGGCTTTAGGTACCTTCTCTGTCCTCACACACACCTTCAAGGTGCTTCCTATAGTGCATGAGTAGGCTACAGATACATGTGCTCTTGTGTACCCTGTCTCCTTCTCCCAGTCATGTGCTGGGCTGGAAACCAGACCCCTGGTGGGTACTTCCTTCTTATACTTCAAAAATCATGTCTCCAGCTTAATCATGAGTTTTGACTGGAACCCAAAAGTTGGTCATTGTAACACATAATTGCAGTTATTAATAGAATACAATTGTTTCCTCCTGATGAACACTCACCTGGATGTTCTAGATAATGGCCCATCTTGAGGTGGACTCCTGTCGACAGGACACTTAACATGTAAAGTTAATCTGGGGACCTCAGAGTTCTTCTGCAGTATCCTTTCTTCATAGGACAACTCAAATAATCCTACTTCCCTTTCAAAATTCAATTCCCTAAGTGGTTCTAATTATTTCAGTCGTGATTCTGGTGTTCCTCTATAAGTTTACTTTTTCCATTTGACCTGAGCAGGCTGCTGACTTCACCCTTGGTCCAGCACTGGTAGGGCCCTGTGGATGCCTCTGCCTTTCACCCTTCTCCTTAGGCCCTCCTTTACAGGAGCCCCTGCCTCTCTCCTCTCCTGCCCCCCTCCCCACCCCACTCTTTCTTGATTTGTTTTGTTTCCTCTGGGAACACCTGCACACTGCTGGGGTTGCGCTGCCTCTTTGCCCTGGGGGGCTCCACTCCACAAACCACCAGTGAGGCAGAGGACCACCACCTGGCTCTCGTGCCCTCCTCGGACCAGTGCCCCACAGACCGACAGTGGTTTTCTCGCTCATCTCCCCCAGAAGAGCAGCCTTCTCTTGGTCTTGCATGGATGAGGAAGGGAGAATAGCCTTTGGTGAGAGTGTTCTTTAAAAAGGTCCTGGTGACTTCATTTTTAAAATGCAAACTATCCACTTTCTTTTTAACCTTTTAAAGGCCCAGATTTCTAACTGTTATATGCCCAAGTTCGTTTTTTAGTTGATAATGTATAATTACAAAGTGCTTAAGTGAAACATTACAAACACAAACTTTTTGAGGTGGACGGGAACTTTGGAGATGACATGAGAGAGTTCACCTCTTTGGTTTATCAGTCTTCTGTCACATGTCCCTTCTCTGTACAGCCGCCACCACACACCCAGCTTTCAAACCCCTAACTGGAGAGCCATCCTTGTCTCTTCCCATTCTGTCAACTTCCATGTCTAAATCCCAACACCAAGTCCTGTTGACTCTACCTCCTAATCATCTTTTTTTTTTTTTTTTTTTCTCGTGACCGGCGCTCAGCCAGGGAGTGCACCGGTCATTCTTATATAGGATCCGAACCCGCGGCAGGAGCATCGCTGCGCTGCTAGCGCAGCACGCTACCGAGTGCGCCACGGGCTCAGCCCCTAATCATCTTTTAATATCTGCCCACTTTCATCTCCCCCATCTCCATCATCACCCTCCCTGCCCTTTGCCCCATCATATCTCTCTGGATTACTGTAATAACCTCCAACTTGGTCTTCCCCATCCACTCTGAGCTCTCTGGAATCCAGTCCTTTGCAGTCAGAAAGATTTTTCACAGTGCACAGCTGATGTGTTGGTTCCCGCTTAGACTCGTTGCGTGGCTTCTCGTTGCACAGAAGGTAAAGGCCAGTCCTTAGTGTGGCTTGTGAGGCTCGCTGGGGTCTGGCCCCTGCCTGCCTCAGCAACTCTTCTTGACCTCTCTTCCCCCGGAGCTCCAGTCTAACAGTCTCAGTTCCTCGAGCAAATCTGTTTCTTTTAAGCTGACCTTCCTTCTTCGCCTTGTCCTGGCCTCCACCCTCAACTCTGCCTTAGGCTTCTGGCTTCTGTTTCATCACCTCCTCCTCTGACGTAGCCCTGGCGCTCCTGTTTCATGCTCTCTCTCTCTCTCTCTCTCTCTCTCTCTCAGTATCTCTTTCCCTCCATGGCACTAAGACAATTCGTTGTGCCATCAGTTCACTGTATTCCCAGCATCAACACGTTTACACATAGAAGCAATCAATAAATTTTTACTGAATAAAGTAACTAGACCCAGAGGTGAGGGTCAATGGTTTATCCAAGATAACATGCCCACGTAGTATCAGAATCAGGACAAAATCCACAGCACTTTCTGCTGTATCTGGTTTTTGTTTCTTTATTAGTAACCTGGGTCCAGACGTGTGACTTGTTTATTTGATTGCATGAGCAAAATGTGCTTCTGACCCTGTTTCCAGGGAGACCTGGCGCTCTGCTTTTTGTTTCCAGCCCCTCTGTGGAGTTGGTTCCTTCTGGTATTTTTCCTGTGCCCCTTCTGAAGGTTCATCATTGGGGGCCTGCTTTGTTCTCTTCGCATCAGAGCTAGATGTTGAATGTTTCTCACTTAATTCTTTAAAATGATTATTTCAGGCTTTGTGTTTATAATATTTCATTCTTTTATATTTTAGAAGCTTTTATTCTGTTTCTTAATCTTGGTGCATTTCTGTAAAATGGTTTATCCTTCAATAGTGGATCTGGGGCATTTATTTTTAACATTCTGTATCCCAAATTCTGTGTTAATTATTTTTATGGCTTAATAACACCACTGCTCAATTGACACACTTTAAAGAAAGAGGCTGTTTACTTAATGGTGGCATGTAGTCTATTCTCCTGAAATACAATCCCTGACCAAACACGGAGTTTAATAATAATCCTTCCTCACTTAAGCTACCTGGAAACAGTCAGTTCACCCTTATCTGGTAGGTGATTTGGGATGTGGACTCGTTAGGCTTGCATGACATCCTCTGTCATGATCTTTTTTCTCAGCTCTAGACTGTACAGAAAATTTACTAGCTGGCCTTAATTCTGTTATTGGGATCTGTAAAACCACTACAATCCCTCTACTCATTTGCTCCAAAAGTACTTGAAGACTGCTGCCTCTGTAAGCCTCTCCTTGTTGGTTTTTGGTGAGGCCTCTCTTCCTGACTTGTAGATGGTTGCCTTCTCTCTGTGTCCTCACTTGGCCTTTGTGATATATCTGCTCGGAAAGAGAGAGATCTCTGGTGTCTCTTATAAGAATAACAGTCCTATCAGATTAGGGCCCCACTCTTATGGTGTTTAACCTTTATTTAACTTTAATTACCTCCTTAAAGGTCTATCTCTAAATACATTTATATTGGGGGTTGGGGCTTCAGCATATGAGTTTTTTGGGGCACAATTCCCAGTATAGGCGAATTAGCTCCATTCACAGAGTTTGTTTGCCCAAGACCAATGTTAAATGACCATGGAATGGATACTCTCCTGTTTGCCTATAGGCAGAAAGCTAAATTATATAATTTGAATGACTGCCAAAGAATTTGCATTCCCTAAACTATTCCTTAGGAAATTTTGGAAAGATAATTTGGTTTATATTAGTAGGATAGCACTTTTATATATTATTTTATAATCAATTATATTTACTTGTCTTTTCTTTACTAAATTTTAAGCCTCTTGAAGCTGTGGATTAGAGTTTGTATAATATCTTAATCTATCCTGGTTCTAGTACAGATCCTAACATAGATTAAGAATTTGATAATATTTCATAGACTTTTAGAGCTGAAAGAGTATGTAGTGACCATCTAGTTTAATATTTTCACATTTTTATAGATAGAAGGAAAATGGAGATTTAGATGAGTTAAATAGTTTATCAAAGTCACAGAGTCCTGGAGAAAGAGCAGAGTGCGCCCTTTCTGAAATGTAGTTTCCTACTCTTTACAATGTACTGCACTGCCTTTGAATAAAGTTTAAATGAGGGTTAAAACCTGTGATTTAAGAGAGGATGCTTTATATACTGTTTTAAATATGTCTCCCCATGTACAAATTCAAGGGTGTATATGCCTAATCTATAGAAATATTTATTTTATCCTCAGTGCAATTACAACTTTTTGCTGCTTATTAAGACTTCAGAGATACAAACTGGTAGCTCAGTAATTGCTTTCTTGAATCTGCCTTTAATAATTACATTTAGTAAAGATGTATCGAAAATTAGAAAGGCAGAGACTAATGGAAAACTAGATTTTTCACTGAATTAGAAAGCAAGACAATCCATATATTGACAACATTTCAAGTTGAAACAGATCAGGAAAACTGTTTTGGACTGTTTGTGCAAAGAGGCAAACCTGGGCCTGATGGGCACTGGCATCCGCATTTTATGGAGGCAGAGAAACTCTAAGAGATTTCATGTAAATCGGCATGTTGAGAGGAGAGAGTCCAGGTCTGATTTAGATATAAGTCATTTGAATCTCTTAAAGCCTGGAATTTCTCCTTGGTACTAACAAAGAAGTAGAAAATAAAGAATTGTGTTAATGAAGTGGGAGAATATCTTTGAATAAAAAAAAAGTACAAAACTCATTTGGGGGTCATATCTTGCAATTAGAAAGAAACCTAAGAAGGAAAATGGTGGGAGGGCTTCATCTGACTTGCTTCTGTTTGGTGTAGTATTTTGACTTCATTGCCAGAAAAATTAGTCATTTTAGTTTTTCGTATTATAGAAAGCCTATTAAAGAGATCCCAATAGAGGTTAACTCAGGGTTCTTTAGATATTAGAAAAATAATTAAAACTGAGATGTAATAATTTTAATTGAAGAAACCAAAAACATTGTTATGTCTTCTTCACCTGTCAGAGGAACAGTGTATTTTTGCACATTAGCCAGGAGACAGGCCAAGCAGCCGGCTATGCATGAGCTCCTCTCCCAAACCAGACTCCAGCTGCACCATTCACAAGAATCAGGGCCCAATAAACCCTTCCCATAAGATGAGGGCACAAGGTTATAACAGCTTTAGAAAAGTGCCTTTAAAAGGTCTTGATTTAATGTGTCACATTATCACAGATATCCTGGCCAAATTTTTTTAATAGCGACATGTTGGCCAAGTTCATCCCTTCCTGAGAATGAGTGCAAGCGTTTGCTTGCAACCTTTGGCAGTGGGATGTTTTATGTGTTCCTCCAAGAGAGGAAGAAACATCTAGAAACTAGAGAACTCAGGTAGATAGTCACATGCAGGATTTATCACATTTCCTTTCAGGCCGAGGAAGAGAGAGAGGTAGGATTTTGGAAAACAAAGCCAGTGGGTTGAGAAGTGAACAGAAAGCATGCGGTCGAGCCTTTTTGAGAACCATTGTCTGGCCCAGGTTAACCTGGGGCTTATGTTTAATAGAGCTGTCTGATTTCATAACCAAAAATTGCACACAGGGTAAAGAAGTAGGCGAGGGGAGTTAGAATAGAGGATAGGGTTGTCCTGCCTTAAGAACTGAATTTGCTTTTTGGTAAGAGATACAGACTGAGACAACTCATTGAATGGAATCTGATCCTGGAAATAGCAATTTTGTACAGTAAGGTAAGCATGCATGGTTAGTTATGAATCACTTAACATTTCTTTGCTCTGTGCAGTGTGTAAAGCATGACACAGAAATGTGCATATATCACAGTGCCTGCCTTAGAACAGACATGGAAGGAAATATACATGACAAAGTAATACACAGTTGTCATACATAGGTAAAATAAGATGTTAGAAATCATTTGGTAACTCCCTTCATGTTATAGATGACAAAAAGGCATAGAGCTAAGAAGTGATTTTCCTGTCTTTATAGCTAAGTGTCAGAGAGGGACCTGGAACTCAGGATTTCTGATTTAGAGCTACTTTTTTCTCATTATAGAATGTTTTTGCACAATTAAAAAAAAAAGTTAAGTGAGATATGCATGTTCAATACAGAAAAACTAGAAGAAAACACCTAAGAAGTGGAAAGGAAAAAAAAATCCATAATCCCTCCAAAACATTTTGGCATTTTATTTCTCCCAGCTTTTTTTGGTAAATATAGTGTGTCTGTATACGCATACTCACATATGCATATATACATATACACGTACACTATTATGCACATATATTTACTAAATGAAGCAAAAGTATGCTTTTGTAGTGTGCTTTTTTAAAAACTTTTAACAAGATTAACAATATCTTTCATGTTAATAAATCTTCTGAGATATAAATGTGACATTTATTAAAATATTCATCTTTATTAAAAGATTAATAAAATATTGTTTATAATTTTTATAACTATACTTTTTCACTTTAAAAAGTCATATTTCAATTTCAGTTTGTTGCCACAATGTTAAACAAATAATTTATATCAGTACATTATATGTCCATATGTTAGTTGAGAATAATCATTCTCATATCTGTTCTTCATATGTATATTTTTCAGATAAATTTATTCTTGTGATATATCCCATGAGAAGATACATAATAAAACTGATATAACTCTTCTTTCCTACTATCAACTATATTTAAATTGAGTGTATTATTTATCCCTGAGGGCCAGGCAACTCACCTCTCTGGAAATGTTCTTGTATGCCCATATTGGACAATTATTGAGAATTTAAGTTTGAAAAAGGATAGCCTTGGCAAAGCCATGGTCAGGAGTAGAATGCTTGGACATCTAAATGTTTGGGAAATGAAGGAACTAATCATGGTTGGAGGTATTAGTTCCCTATGTTGTGAACCGTTTTTGCCTAGGAAAGGACTTCATCAAAAAGTTTCCTTTAAATCTGTGTGTCGTGGCCTTTAAGAAAATGCTTGGCAGGAGATTTACAGTTGTACTGTCTCTGTTTGTACAGAAACACTATGGAGAAAAAGAAAAAATAATTCACATCCAGGTGATATAGGTGATTTAATTGTGAATGTCTAATTCTTTAGACCTAGAGGTCAGGCTTGGAAAAAAAAGTTTATCCTTCGTACATTCAGGAGCAACATAAGAGCTTTCTGATGTTGGCTGCTTTAGATTTAGCTCAGGCTCCTGGGGGAATGGCATGAGTTAGAGCTTTGTGTTTCAGTTTCTCTTTAGAGACCACATATGTCAAATTAGTAAGGGAAAGCAACCCATACAAACAACAAAAAAACTTGCAAAATGATTATATTTTTTGCAAGTCAACACCTTTTCTTGAATCCATTGTTCTTTCTTTAGAGCAGTCAGACAAATTAAGTGATTATGATGTATCATGTAACTAGGAGAATCTCTTCGTTTGGGGTAAAAGAAATCAATACAAGAAGTTCTTGGAATGGCCTTTTTTCCCCTCTTTCTCTTTAGCAGCTTCTTATATACGGATTTAGAAATGCTGATTCTACATGAGGAACGACAGTGATTCATTTAGACACCTAACTTCTCTCTGAGAGGCTTTGACACTGTGTTGGTTATATAGGTCTGGAAGAGGTAGTAATTGGCTTAATACAGAAATCTAGTTGTACATTTTTGATTAGATAAACTTAGTATTTAAAGCTGTGTATCAGTGCATTTTTTTAAGTAGGTTAACTTAAATTTAAAATAAACAATAAATAAAGGCTATTCCTAAGTTAAGTTCTATGACACAATTTCATATTCTGCAGTTGCCATCTTCCTAATGCTTGCCTGCTCTTACCATTCTACTGAAAATTGCAACCTTTCCCCCAGCACTGCCAATTTCTTTTACCTGGCTCTGTCCCTGTCACATCCCCATCAGGTAATCACTTCCTAAAACTTTTTGTATTCTTTACTTATTTTTTATGTTTATTATTTTTTTCTCCTCTGCTAGAATATAAATCCCAAGAGGACAGAGCTCTTTGTCATCTTACTTCAGTGGTAGACTTCAGACACCTTGAAAGAGTCTAGCACATGGTAGGTGCTCAAAATATACTTGGATAAAGGAATATAATCATCATCATTTTTACAGAGCAGCAATTTTTAAACCAAGCATATCCTGGAAGAATAAAATATCTGATAAATATTTTTTCTTAAGAAGAATTAAAATTCTGAGTTTTGAAAGAAAGCAGAGTAGTCTACGATCTTTAAGAGCTTGTTCTCTTCTTGAAAGTAGGCATTTTAAAGCCATGAGTGGATGCTCTCTAGCACCTGTCTGTAGAAAAGAAGAAGCTGCTTTCCCTTTGACAGGAACAGGGTCCCTCTTCATGAGGAGGAGCCTCAATTGTGGACTTTATGGAAGGGCCTGCGTTCTTTTATGGACCCAGAATCTGGTACTGGATTGAATGGGACCATGTTGGCTGCTGTGAAATATAGATTGCTGCAGGGCAAGAGTGGAGTAGAGAGATCAGCTAGGAGGTTGTAGAGTGAGAACTTGGGCTTGGGTGAGGACACAGAAAGCAGCACTTCAGATTTGCAGGTGACACAGAGCTGGGCTCAGACACTGGCTCATGTTTTGGATGATGGAATCAATTTTCAGAAGTTTCAACAGCCTTGTATGATGAGCCAAAATTAATGATAGAATTTAACAGCAAGTTTATGCACTCTGACCTCAAGTCTGAATATCCCCTGTTCAATTTAGCTTGGAAGAAGAAGGCTTTTGAAATTAAGCAAAGGCGTCTTGTTGCTGAAATGGTAAAACCATAAACCCTAATATGATCTAAAGACCTGTAAATAAGCTTGGAGGATTTATTGACCTCAAGGGCATCATGAGTCAGCAGTGAGATATGGTTTCCAAAAACATTTGGGTGAACATAGGTTGCAGATACGGAGGCAAGTCAGGGTTCCCTTCGGCTTTGTACTGGTCAAGCTTCACCAGGAATCCAGTGTTATGAATGGGCATTGACAGAGGCAAGTGCAGAGGCCCCCTCTGTGTGTGCACTGCAGGCCCAGCCACCTCCGGAGAAAAGTACCTTCTCCCTGTAGAAGTAGATGTGTGTGGTCAGTAAGTTACTTTCATGGGATCATCTTTTTCCTTCTCCATCCACCAACAACCCTCGCACCCCACTGCTAAAGAAACAGTCATAACAATGGTTAGAAGTTAATAATGATATGAATCGGTAACATTATTTAGATTCTTGCTAAGTGCCAGAATGTGTGATAAATGATTTACATGGATAATCACATTTTGCTAGGGTCAAATGTGTTCCCCAAAAGTTCATGTGTTGGAAACTTGATCTCCAATGTGACAGTGTTAAGAAGGTAAGAAGTCCTATTATGGTAATTGAAAGGTGGGGCCTTTAAGAGGTGAATAGATTGTAAGGACTGTGCCCTTGTGAATGGGTTGATCCATTCATGGAGTAATGGGCATGGTTCTGATAGCTTTATAAGGAGAGCGAGTGAGAAGTTTAGCTCTCTCTTGCTCAGTTCATTCTCACCATGTGACACCCTGGTCAGCACAGGACCCTATAGAGAGTTCCCACCCAGAAGAAGGCCCTCACCATATGTGTTCCTTGGACCTTGGATTTCCCAGCCTCCAAACTGTAAGAAATAAATTTTGTTTCTTATAAATTACCCAGTTTCAGGTGTTCTAAGCAACAGAAACACATTTAATCCTTGCAATAAACCTATGTGATAGCTGTAAAAGCTCCATGTTACATATGACGAAGCCAAGGCTTGTAAAGGGTAACTTGCCCTAAATCATAAAGTATTAGCACTGCCCAAAGGAGAGCAATGGAAGACACAAGATTCAAACCCAGGATTTTGGATTCAAGAGCTAGAATTCTTAACTACTATGTTATACTGCAGATCTGACGAGTGAAATAATAGTATTAGTATTGTAATTTATGAATATTTTGGGCTAAATAGGATTTTTATAGGCTGGCATTAAATCTAACTATATTTTATATTGCTCGTATGAGAAAATTTTTGCTAGTTTTAAACTACCTGAAAAATGGATTTTGGGGACATGATCTGCTTATTAATTAGGGAATGCCAGTATTTCAGTGATTCTTGGATTCAATGTTTTTGGAAGAACACTGACAAACTATTTCATTCCAGAAGGTGGTCAGTAATACAAGACCTGAAAACCAGGTCATCTGAAGGACAGCTATATGAGTTACAGAAGTTTACTTTGGAAGAGGAAGGCCTTTAAAGTGAAGCAGAGGCTTCTCATTGCTGAAATGGTACAACAACCAACCCTAATATGATATAAAGGTCCCTAAGTAAATTTTTCCTTTTAGGTGACTAGATCAAGTCTTCATTCATACTCTGATGACTCCCATATTTATATCTCCAGCTAAGACCTCTCCCTTAATCCCCAGACTGGTAAATCCAGCCCTGTGCAACCTCTCCACTTATGTCTCACATGCAACTCAACCTTCACATGGCCAGACTAGACTTGAACTTCTGTCTGTCCCCACAGACTGGTTGACAGAGTCTTCCTCATCTCGGTTAATGACACTACCATCCTCCAGTTGCTCAGACCAAAAACCTCACCATTACATTTGATTCCTCTCTCTCTTTCTCTCTCATTTTATTTATTTTTACAAACCACATCTGGTCATCATCCTGTCCTGTTGGTTCTACTTTCACTCATCTCTTCCCACCTCCCCTCAGATCTTATCTCTAATTATTCTCTGTCTTGATCACTTTCAGCACAGAAACCTGCCAAGCATTCACTCTTCTCTCTGCCTGGACCACCCTCCATCCACCCCAGATAGTCTCAGGACTCACTCCCTCATGCGCTTCAGGCCTGGGGTAAATGAGATAATGGATTGCTAAGGATGTGCACACCCTAATCCCCAGAACCTGAGAATATGTTACTTTCCATGAAGAAGGGGCTTTGTAGATGTGATTAAGGTTAAAGACCTTGAGATAAGGGAGATTATTCTCCATTATCCAGGTATGCCCAACATAATCACATGAGTCCTTAAAAGTGAATGAAGAAGGCAGAAGAGTAGGTTAGAGAAATGTAATGTGAGAAGGACTTGAGCTGCTCTTGCTGGCTTTGAAGTTGGAGAAAAGGGTCCGTGAGCCAAGGAATGCAGGTGGCTGCTAGAAGCTGGGAACAGCCAGTAAGAAAACGGGGACGTCAGTCCTACACTTCAAGAATACAGGGATCTGTTCTCTCCTAGAATCCCCAGAAGAGAGCACAGGCCTATCAACACCTTGATTTTAGCCCAGTGAGACTTGAACAGGGAATACAGCCAAATGCACTGGACTTCTGATCTATAGAAGACTATGTAAGGTCTCTGCTCTAATATTACTTTGCCAGCAAGACCTTCCCTGACCACCCTGTATAATAGCCATACACTCTGTCATCCAGGCCCTCTCTATCCCCATTAACCTAGTTTATTTTTCTCTGTAACACATCAGCTAATGTGCATTAATCTGGGTGATTGTCTCTCTTCTCCCCCATTAAAATGTAAGTAAGCTTTGTTAGAGGTTTTTGTCTGTGTTCCCTGTTGTATCTCCAGTGACTTGAGCTGAGCCTGACATGTGGCAGGTAATTGATTCTTGTTGAGCAGTTGGATAAAGTTAGCCTTTGGCTCTTCCGTCCTCCTGCAGAGGGGCTCTCCTCTGCGGCTGGCTGTGCTGCACTCAGCCTGCATCCTCTCACCTGCTGCCTCTGGCCCTTGCACATGTTCTGCCTGCAGTACTTGCCCCTTCTCTGCTTTTACTGGATCCATTCTGAATCACCAGCTCTAGAGAAAACTTCTCTGATTCCTGAGAGCAAATGCTGTCCTCTCTTATGCATTCAGATAGTTTGGGTTTTTTTGTATTGTAAAATTTTTTTCTACATTTTAATTTTATTATTATTTTTATTATTTCTATTTATCATTATACATCATAGTTGATTTTTGTGGCCCTTTACCAATTCCTCCCTTACCCCTCTCCCTTTCCCACCTGCCTCAACATCATATCTGTTCTCTTAAGTTCAAAGAATTATTGTGATTGTTGTGTCTTTTTTTTTCTATTTATTTGTTTGTTTATTGATTTTTTATTAGCTCCCACATGTAAGTGAGAAAAAGGCAGTGTTTCTCTTTCTGTGCCTGGCTTATTTCATTTAACATAATTTGCTCTAAGTTCATCCATGTTGATGCAAATGGTAGTATTTCATTCTTTTCTAGTAGAGGGGTATTCCGTTGGGTAGATATACCACATTTTCCTTATCCACTCGTGCAATACTGGGCATTTAGGCTGGTTCCAATTCTTCAGATAGTTTTTAAAAAAGGAGCATTTTGGGAGTCACTTCAAACCTAGTTTGGTGCTAGTGGCTACCTGACAGAAAAATATCAAAATTAAAAATAAATAAATAAATAAATAAATAAATAAATAAATAAATAAATAAATAAACGCAAAATAAAAAGAAGCATTGTGTATGAACATAGCTCAGATAGCTTTTTATACTTCTTCTTCTAAGTAAACTCATAGTCCTTTATAGGAAACCCATAGTCTTAACCTTCATGATGCTTACAGACTAGACATTAAGAGATATTAAGATACTAATCAAAACAATCCGTAATTACACGGTGTGATGTTAGCTGCTGCTTCTGTTGTTATTAATATAGAACATAGCAGAGTGCCTGGCACATAGCTCAATAAATATCTGTGGAAATACATAAATGAATTTCACGAGAACGTGATAGTTGTAGTAAAAAATGAATAATCATCATTTATTACATTTATTCTAACTTTAGAAGGCAGAAATTTGAATCTCTTCTCCTGATTATAAGAATAACGTATACGCTATGAAAACTTTAGATTATAGAGAAAATTATAACAATTTGTAGTCTACCACTCAGGCATCATTTTGACCTATTTCCTATGTCATCTTTCTACACATATTTTATGTTGTTAACAGCATAGTGTGAATAAAATATTTTATCCTGCTTTTTCAGTTAGTACTTTATTACAAGTACTTTCTCAAAACATCATCGTAGGCTTCTCTTGATTATTTTTTTTCCTAAAAAATCCCTTCTAAAAATTACAGTTTATTTGGGGCATATACTTTAATACATATTTATATGAGATAGTCAATAGGAATATATTTGGTAATGCTGGGAATTAGAGACTGTGACTACACCTTAAATACTATGATTGTGCCATTTAGGTGCTCTGTTTAAAGGGGGGGTATAATGACTGTGATGCCTGAAGTTCCAGGAAGCTCTGGAATAGAGGTGGAATCTCACTTTAATGTGAAAGAAGGACAGGATAGGAGTCCTGCCTGTGAGCAGGAGCACTGAGGTAGGTGAGCCAGCTGTGTGCAGGTGGAGAGGACTCAGGAACTCAGGAGTTGGCTGTGCTTGGCTCCTCCAGGACAGCTGTCGAAAACATGATTGGATTGACGAGTTGGATCAGATTCTGGAGGATTTTGGTAGCAAGTGGAAGAGTTGGTCTTTTTGCAGAAGCCATGGGCTTATGATAAGGAGGTGCAATCCATAGCTAAGTAGTTTGAGAGAAGAAATATGGATTCTTTTGTTCCTCTATATGATAAGCTATTTCAACCACAAATCCTTTTCTCTAAGCAGCCTGTGAGGAAGGCTGTCCTGAAATGCCTATAAAAACCATTCTCTGCTTCCTGCTGGAGATGTTGTCAACCTCTTCATCATTAGCAACAACTATTCCTTTCATTTCAAAGCATCTTACAGAGCACCAAGACACTTGTTATCCAACAAACTTGTACAGTAGACACTGTTTTGTCATTCTTAATTTATTAATGAAGTAATTTAGAGATTTGTCCAAGTTAGTAAAGTAGTGGAGATAAATATTTATTTATCTATTTTCATTCTTTCAAAGCAGGTTGTAAAGAAGAATAATAAAGCTCCTACAGCAGCTATCTTCCAGAATGTTTCGTTGTTTAACATAATGTGTGTTTTGTTGTCACAACCACTCAGGTAAGCAAGGAACCGGCAGTATTCACATTTCATAGAAAATCCAAGTTAAAGTTAGATGATATTGAAACTAATGAAAAACTATGTAGCCAGTCAGCATGTACCACCTAATATATTTGAGTGCATTTTTTCCCCTCACGCTGAATTGATTGATTAATTGGTTTTGTGTCATATCGATGCAGCCTAAGAGGAGAAGAAAAATGAAGACTTTTCATAATCAAATAATTGGTCAAAGAACTGCAGCTAAAATTAGTCAGTACTATGGTTTAGACTGAAAACCTGGAATTCTATGCATATCTTTAACCCTGTAATCATATAACTATCAATATACTCAAGAAAATCTTTGCTTTATAACCAGAAAGACTTAAAGCATTTGGGAGGGATTACGTGATTATTAGGATGCCTCAAAGTAATATATGTGCATACAAAAATTTCTATCACTACATAAACATGTAAAGGAAAAAATAGGAACTGGTAAAGGGCCATGAAAATCAGCTACGTTGTATATTGATAAATTAGAAAATAAATAATAAATAAAGGGAAAAATGTGTCTTGAAACTTCTAGAATCAGAAGTTCATTGAAAAGTTGCTGGTCTGTTTAAAGCACCATGACAGTAAATAACATATCTATATTTTCATTTCTTGATATCTTCAAGAATCTCCATTGTCCCTCCACTCCAAAAGATGAATTTAGCTCATCCTACTCATGTATTCCCTTCCCCTCCATACTTAATTTTCACTATGTATATGATTTTAATTTCATCAATTTTTAAAAAAAAAAAATTAACATTGTAATTTTTCCTGTTGGTTATTTTGCAACTGAACTTCTTTCTTCATCCATCAACTTTTAGCAGTATCCTTTGACTACAAGTTATTTAAGATGAGAAAATTTGTATCCCGTTTACTTCCTTTCACTCAGGCCTTGCCTAGTTCATCTCCCATCTTCTGCTTGGTATGCCATTATTTTTTATACTGACAAGGTTTTAAAATATTTACAATCTGTTCTATAAAAATAATTGTCTTCTAGGCTGTATAGATTGATTTTAAAAACTGAGCACTATAATTAATGGTCTCAATATTATATATGTGTGTGTACATATATTTATAAATATTTTCACTGAGTAATCAAGTATGCTTGGAACTGTAGAGAAGGAAATGTTGCCTTAAAATTACTAAATCTGTACTGCTCAGTGAAAAATATCTTAAACATTATATCTAATGGACACCCTTCTTATTGTTCTATAAACTTCACCGAATCATGTTACATTTAGTTTGCTTTATATTTAACCTTTACACTGTATGCAGTTTTGTTTTTCTTGATATTTTTAAGCACCTTTTTCCTGAGAGAGAAAGGCAAGTGCTCGACACTATCACTAAAATCTTGTAAATTATATTTGGTATTAATCATGTCTATTTTCTCTGTGAAGACATTCTTCTTGGAGCCCTCTGGCTTCTTCTTCTAATTTAAATGCTTTTTAGGCTGCCAGACTGCCATTTTAGGATTTTTTTCCCTTCATTTTACTTCAAGGTTAGGTCCACAGTCTTGCCTTCTTTTTTGAATTCCTTTTTTTCCCCTTTTAATCTTCAAAGGAGATTCCTGAAAGTGTACATAATAAATAAAGTTTTTGTGCTCCTGCATGTCTGAAAATAGCACTTTCCTTCGCAGTTGGTGGAAGATTTGGCTGGATATGGAATTCTACGTTAAAGGTCATTCACTATCAAACTCTGAAGGCATTTGAAGCTGAAATTTTAAACCAGGTTTTCTATGGATTTCTTTTGTTTGTCTATGTGCCAAGCTCCTTCGGCCACAAATCCTTTCTTTGTAGAGAAGAGAGCAGCAGAACAGCTTGTGAGAAGACGTCTCCAAATGGCCCGCTGGGTGCTTCCTGCTGGAGACTGTCAGCCTTCTCATGATTAGCCGCCTCTTATTTTGACCCATCTTTCCACTGGCAATTCCACATCTTCAGGAATTTTCTCAAAAAGGATATGCGGGTTATTTGTTTTCTATGTTTTCCCACAAACTGAGATTGCCTTTTTGTTGTCTTTGCACATGAATAATAGTTTAGATTATTATAAAATAATAGTCTCATAAGACTCTGAAGGCATTGCTTTGCTTTTTTTGGCATTTAGTGTGGCAGAGGAAATGTTAAGGGTCATCGTGAACTTTGTTTCTGTTTTTAATCCCATCTGTGAATTGGCAGTGCTTTTAAAATTATTCTTGTAATTAAAAAAAAAATCCAGGGTAGGTAGGTGTGAATATTCTTGTCTTATTTTTCCCTAGGATATGGTAAATCCTTTTGATCTTTCCAGTTTAAGAAACTTGATTTTTTTAGTCTTGGATTTTTGCTTCTGGTCTAATTTTTTAATTCTTTCATCAGTGATTTTTCTCATTTTAGGTTGGATATCCATTCTCTGTCTCCAATCTATAATCTTCCTAATCAACATATTTTGGGGGGTCCTTTTTGGTATCATGAATTTTCTTCTGAAAGAAGAATCATATTGATACATACACAGGCATACACATATACCTAAACTTAATCATGTGCAACTTTTATGTAGATAATTCTTTTATGGCAATTATTTAGAGAATTTTTTTTTAAGCAGTGGTTTATTTTTAGCAACATGTCTTTTTCTTAAAAACATCTTAAAACTTCTGATATTGAGATATTTTTAAAAATACGAGAAAAAAGTTAGCTGCCTCTCCACCACCCAGAATAGTATAATTAAATTAATAATGTCTCTCACTTTTTAAATATGGCATATTAGAATAGAGGAAATGTGCTATAAGGTTCAGAAGAGGAACAACCAAATTTTTACACATTTTCTTTAACTGTCAATTTATGTAGTAATCAAATATCATAATACTTCTTTACAATTAGAGGGTTTCTTACCTTTGTCCCCTCATAAAAACTATGTGTATTGTGAATTAATACCTTGTTGAGAACCTGGCTCACAACAGGCACAATAATTGGCTCTTTTAGAGATTTAAAACTTTTTGGTAGTGGAATAACAACCTTCTCTTTATTTTACTTTCATTGCTGTTTCTACTCAAGAAGGAGAATGTTGATTTCTAGTCCAGACTTAATATTTGGCGCATCTTGGTCTAATTAAACAAGTATTTTATATACCCCCACCACCACACACACACACGAGTTATGTGTCACTTAACAATGGTGGTATGTTCTGGAAAATGCGTTGTTAGGCAATTTCATACTTCTGCAAACATCGTAGAGTGTACTTACACAAACCTAGATGGAGTAGCCTACTACACACCTAGGCTATATGGTATAGCCTGTGGCTCCTGGGCTACAAACATGTATCATATGTTACTGTACTGAATAGTGGAGGTAGTTGTGACATAGTGGTGTTTGTGTATTTAAACGTATCTAAACATAGAGGAAGTACAGTAAAAATGTAGCATAAAAGATAAAAAGTAGTTCACTTGTATAGGCACTTAGCATGAATGGAGCTTATAGGACTGGAAGTTGCGCTGGATGAGTCAGTGAGTGAGTGGTGAGTGAATGTGAAGGCCTAGGACATTACTGTGCACTACTGTAGACTTTATAAACACTGTACACTCAGCCTACACTAATTAAAAAAAATTGTGCTACAACGTTACAATGGCTACAACATCACTAGGTGATAGGAATTCTTTCAGCTCCATTATAATCTTATGGGACCACCATTGTGTATGCGGTCCATCATCGACTGGAACATTGTTATGCGGTGTATATGAAAGAAAAGTCATATTCTGAACAGATATTTGTCCTTCATGCCTATCTCAGATTCCCAGTATAACAGTATACCGACCTAAACTACTTGGAACACTGGACTTAAAACTTTATTTGTATATAGAACCACTGTCTATACTTGATAGGCACTTAGGTTATTTATTAGGCGCTTTTAATCTGTTATAGGGAAAACATTTTGTTTGTTTGTTTTGCTTTGATTAGAAGTGAATAATTTTGTAAGGTATAAACTTCTGAAAGAGAGAAACCATTTGACCTGTAATATAGGTTAAGTCCTTCCTCAGCTTGTTTATTTTATTTCTTAGATATGTTTCTGAAAAATTGGCTATAAACCTGTATTTTGAAATATTTTATCATTGACTTCCAGTATAATTTTAGAGATGTTATCACAAAGGAAAAAAATTGGCTCTGACATGTAATAAAAACCACACTTTTTCTTATAAAGTAGTGGTCTTTGTTTTTTCTTTCTATTTGAATTCTATTGACTTAACAATGTTTCTAGAAATGTGGCAAAATTTAGTCAGATGCACAAAACAATTTGTTTTTTAAGTGTACCTAAGTGGAAATTTTAATGTTTATTTAATTACATGCAGCTTCCCTTGCTTTATACGGTGGGATTTCTGTAACTCTCAGAAAGAAAGATGTCTCTAAGAGTAGAGAGCTAAACAGGTTGGGTGGGACTGTATGTATATTTATGTGAGATAGTTGGAATAGAAACTTATGCCACCATACGTACTTGTCAAAATATACCAAATTTATTCTCATTTAACTCATCATATTGACCAAAGTGACAATAGCCAATGTTGATCAGGATGTGCCAGATATTCCATACCCTCTTGGTGACAGTGTAACTCAATGCATTTGAAAGGGGGAATTTGGCAATATTTTTGGTAATTTATCCTATGTATGTATGTATGTATGTACATACATGCACAGATACAAGGATATTCTCTCTATAATGGCAAAAGTCTACAAATAAAATTCTAATTAAATAAATTGATACAATGATCTCATATGTGGGAATATTATGTACAGTTATACGTAGGAGTACTATGTAGCCATTAAGAACGTGGTATGTCAAAATACACTGATAAATGTAATAAATGAGGAAATAAGGTGGTGGAACTGGATGGTATAGTTCCAATTGTTTAGGAAAATAAAATAACTTCTATATGCATGTGTACATACAGAGCTTATATGTGTATAGACAATTTTTGAAAGGATATTTCCTTATACTTAAACTCAGTTTTCTGACCTGCAAAATGGGAATAACAATACCTTTCTTACAGGGTCATTGTGAGAAATAAATGCGTTGTTATCATGAGTAAAGAAGTTAGAATAGTGCCTGCATATAATAAGTGCTATAAATGTATTTGTTATTGCTTTTGTTATTATTGTTATCATTTGACTGGGAAGAATAACCTAATTACTTAAAAAATAATGATTGAAATTTTAACTGGCCTTAAATGTACATTTTTATTTTATACATGATACTTTATATAGAACATATTTCTATCAATAATTTGAAAACTAACGTAAGTACATATGTGCATTGAATTACTCTTATAAGCTTGGTTATTTATAGTAATATTAGAGAAACTTGCTATCAGACTTATCTTTGTTCTTTTTCTACACAATGTCTTTTTTTCCTCTGCCTGCTGTTCAGATTTTCTCTTTCCTACTGGTTTTAAACAATTTGACTATGATATACCTTGGAGTTTTGTTTTTTTGCAAAGTTTCGGGTGCTGGAGTCAATTGATCTTGGATCTGTGTGTTTATAGTTTCTATCAAATTGAGAAAACTTTTGGCCGTGATTTCTTCTGATACATTTATTTTTCTCTGTAACCTCTATCCCTCATCTCTCCTCTCCTTTGGGGATTCAAATTACACAGATTTTGCTTTTTAAAGTTGTCCCATCATTCAGTGATCCTTTGTTTCTTTATCTAATTTTTAGGGTTTTTTTTTTTTTTTCCTCTTTGTTTCATTATGTATAGTTTCTATTGCTGGTCTTCATCACTAATCTTTTCTTGTGCAAAGTCTAATCTGCTATTAATCTCATCCAGTATATTTTTCATCACAGACACTGATTTCATCAGTAGGACCCAGATCTGTTGTTTGGGCCTTTTTTATATCTTCCATGCCGCCACTGAACATGGTCAGCTTTTCTTCTGGGTTCTTGAATATAAGAAATTCCATCATAATAACAATTTTCATGCTTTTGTCTACTAATTTTATTGTATGTAACTTCTGAATCAGTTTCAATTGATTGTTTTTTTTTTTTTCCTCATTATGAGTTATATTTTCCTGCTTCTTTTTGACTGGATGCCATACTTTGTGAATTTTATCTTCTTAGGTGCTGGATGTTTTTATGTTCCTAAAAATATTTTCAGGTTTGTTCTGGCATGTGGTTAGGTTATTTGGAAACAGTTGTTTTTGTTTTTTTTTTGACCGGTAAGGGGATCGCAACCCTTGGCACGGTGTTGTCCCCACCACGCTCAGCCAGCGAGCGAGCGCACCGGCCATCCGCATATAGGATCTGAACCCGCGGCCTGGGCACTACCAGCGCCACACTCTCCCGAGTGAGCCACGGGCCGGCCCGGCAACAGTTTGATCTCTTCAGGTCTTGCTTTTAACTTTTGTTAAACTGGACTAAAAACAGTTTTTAGTTTACAGTTAATTTTGCCCCATTACTGAGTCAAGACCCTTCTGTGTATTCTAACTAATGCTTCATGAATTATATATGTTTTCTCTGCTGGCTTTTGGGAACAGGCATGATTGCCAGTTGTACGTGAGCTCTGAGCACTGTTCTCGCTAATCTTTTCCCTGTCCTTGGGTATTTTCCCCAATCCCATGAGCTGGTTAGTACTCACCCTGAATACTCTTGCAGCTTGCAGGAGTTCCCCAGTGTGCATCTCACTCCTTTCCAGCACCCTGCCCTGAGAACTCTAACCAGGTTGGCATCCCTTATTCCCATTCCCCTTCCTTAACTCGGGGGACTGCAGGGCTTTGCCTGGCTGGGGTCTCCTTCCCTGAGCTGAGGCCTGGAAAGTTTCTCCAGGCAGTATGCCGAGGTCATTGTAGGGCTGGCCTTGTTTGTCTCACTGTCCTTCATTTCTTGATGTCCACTGTCTTGAGAGTCATTTTTTCTCACATATTTCGTGCAGTTATTTATTTTGTCCAGTTGTTTCACATGGGAGGGTAAATCTGCTCCTTCTTACTCCATCTTGGCCAGAAGTGCCTTATGCTTTAACTTTTAAAAAAGAATTTTTTTAAAAAATAGGAGTGAAAACAGCCCTTGTCCACCTGCTGCTAGTCTGAAATTCCAGAGGCAGCCACACTCAAGCCTTGTATATACCCTTGTTCCTGGTATCCACCTCCAGGTTCTGTATCTCTTGCCACCTGCCTGCTCGGGGAGGCCTTCTGTGACCCCTCTCAAAAGATCACCCTCATCCAGCTTGGTCTCCTCACGCTGCTGTGTTGTTTTCAGAGCATTGTTATTCACAATATTTGTTCACTATATTTGTTCATTAGTATAGTCAGCCTACCTCACTGGCTAGGGTGTAAGCTCTATGAAGCCTAGGCTGTTTTGTTCTCTACGGAATCTCAGAGCCTAGAACGACCCTTGAGCACATTGTAGGCCCTCAGTGGATATCTGTTGAATAAACAAATAAATGAATGCAGGTACTGTGCTGAGTGCTTTCCAAACTCTGTCCTGTGATGCCACTACCTTATGAAATAGATAATAACTGCTAGAGCTTGCCAGGAAAGCAAAACAAGAAAAGGGTTTTCCAGGTATCAGGGACAAATAATGTCAGAAAATTGGGAAGACTTAAAAAAAAAAAAAGGTCTGCTGTGGTATTCAGGAAAATAGTGTTTATTAAATTGACTCCATTTCTTGCTTCACTTTGTCATGGAAATCTTGATTAACCAACTTCCTTTCCAAGATGTTTTCCCAGAATTTAGAAGAAAAAAATCTTGAAAGTATTAGGTATATTGTGTAATTTTCAGTGGCAACATAACAAAGTATTAGAATTGAAGTTTATCACAAACTTTCCTTTGTGTGCGTACATGCTCCATGCTCCCACCTCCCACTGTTGGATTTCGTGCTCACGAAAAGTAGCTGTGGAACTTGGTAACTGGTCAGTAGACGGGATGCGGTCCCAGGGGGCCTGTGTAAGGTGTCTTATCGCTGGCCTTCAAGAGGGGTCACTTTGAGGGGTGACCCAATAGGTGAGCCTTACTGACTCTTCACCCTTGTCCCTTTTCTATAGATTCTGCAGCAAAGGTACCAATTAAGGTGGTGGTTTTTGTGATGAAGCCTCAAGTAACGAGACTTGGAACATAACTTCATTTATTTCATACAGCTCAGCAGATGGAAACCGTTTTCATTGCTACCACATTGTCCTGATTTAAATCTGGGACCTAACACTAAAAAGGGGGTTCTGTGTTCACCAACCCACAAGTTAAACCTGTGCTTCCTGTGTTTGTGCTTCTTGGAGTGTTTTCCTGACTATTTCTGGCAGGATCTTTGAAGAAAAATTTTCTTTGGTGAATTAGTTAAACACCTTATTTTTTAGGAAAAAAAATCTATGTATATCTGAGAGTTTGAAGCAAATACATATGTTTTTGAAGAAAATATTTTTATTAATTCACCAAGGAAAAGTATATAATCAGGGGAATTTCTTTAAAAAATAAAAATTAATATAAAATATTTATTAAATTGGTAAACATTTGCCACTTATTTAATAAAAGTAGGTTTCTTAAACTGAGTCATGCAACAGAAGATTTTTTTTCTGATTCAGAGAATCAGAAAAATGCAAATAGATTTTATGTTTGATGATACAATTTCTGTATTTCTATAATAATCATATTTACATAGAAGGCAGAAATATAGAGCCATAGGGATCTATTTTCATAATGAAGATGTGTGACCTTGTAGCTCATATGCTAAATTTAAGTAGTTTGTATTTTGTGGCTCAAAGTATATGTGCTTTTAACACTCTAGTGTCATGTGACTTCAACTACAGCTTAGTTTTGTTTTTTTTTTCAGAAGGGCAATTGAAACAGAAAACTACGATTACTAAATAATTGTACAATATTCCTTCATCTTGGTGTTTACAAACTCTTACTTAGAGACCCAAATACAAACTCTTGGATTAACAGAGCACCTTCTCTTTAACGTTGTATTTTCATGAGCATTTCACAGTATTTCTCATCCCTTGTTCCCAGTCTTGACCCACTGACCCAAGAATCAAAAAATGTCATGTTAGTGCCTACTAATTAGTGCACCCAGAGAGCCTTTTCATCTGGCCTTTCAACCTTCTGGAGGTAGAAGCATAAGCTGTCACTCGCATCATGCAGGGAAAATGAGCCTTTACTGCATTTTTCCCTGTTTTGCAAACAGCAGAATAAGCCCAGCTGAGACTAGAGATGAATATGCAGGTTAGGAAGAAATTAACCTAAAATGCACTACTGTTTCCATGATTGTCTTATAGATGACACAGTGCTGCCTTCATTGAAATACCCACAACGGAGTGCTGCGTGTCTGAGATTTTTACCCGAGCATTGCTGCTGCTTCACACGTTTATTTCAATACCATCATATTCATTTGGTGAAATCATTTGGGGCAAGAAATATCCTCTGATTAAAAAATTAAGTAGCATTGTAATGCATTTAAGTTTCCCTTGTTTTTAGACATGTTTTTGGCGAATGCTGTAGTTTGTTAGTGAGCATTTGGTTTGAGTGCTCATTAATCAGTGCTGTTGGGCCAGGGTCTCCTGAGCCTTCTGGGTTTTGGGGGATCAGCTACTGTAATCAAAGGGATGAAATATATCTTGGTCACAACTTACCACATCAGACAGTTGAGGGTTTTGAACTAGTAGAATTAATCTTTTTAATTTTTTCCTTAGGTGTTTAAGATAGAAGTGCTAATGAATGGAAGAAAACATTTTGTTGAAAAAAGGTACAGCGAATTTCATGCCTTGCACAAAAAGGTAACCTTTGTTTTTTTTCCCCCTTTTCTCTATATAGCAGATGGTATAGCATTAAGTCTCCTTTCTTTGGTTCTAAGAGCATTAATATTTCTTCTGTACATACAGTTTCTTTTATCATGAAGTAAATTTCCTTTTAAAGTAGTAGGTGGGTTTTCTGTTAAGGTCATTTACGTATAAAAATCTGAGGCTGCAAACTATTTGCAATACACTGCATTGAATGTTATAGGTTCAGAAAAAATAAGACCGAGATAATATTTTATCCATGAAATATACTTAATGTTTTTTACAAAAAGGAAAAAAGCACAAATTATCAACTCAACTTATATTTACATGTACCTGGAAAAGATAATACACATGTATACGTGTTTTCAAGGACTAGGGAATGTGTGTAAATGGAGGTACTTAGCCTTCTTTTGAAATGTAAAGGTCCATTTTCTAAGACTGATATTTCAGCTCTAGGGGCCATTTCATTAAATGTTTTAGGTAAAGGAAGTAGAAATGCAAGAGGAATAGTTGAGTTTTGGGGAGAAATAATCAATAAAGAATAGAAGAGTGAATACATTTTTATTTTCTATCACATTTAATTTTTCACAGGTTATAAATTATTATTGGGGTGCTAAAATTATCTTAATAACTAGAAATAGCTCATGAAAATGCCCAGCAAAATTATCATGTATGAGTCAGTGCAATTTGACCATTTTTCCTTTCATATATATGAAATATATATGTACATGTGTATACATGCACACACATACATGACATGTGTATATGAAATATATATACAATGTATGACATAATTCAGTTTCTTCACTTTGTTAGGTGAGAAGTTAGATGGTTAGATACTATGTTAAGTATGTTACGAGAGTCTTTTCTTTTAATTTCGTTAGAGATCTCTTAAATTTTCTGAGCAATGCCAGAGTGTAAATGATGTGATAGTGTGTCAACTCCATATTAAAAGTTCCTTAACTTTTTTTTTTTTTAATTAAGTTTTCCCCCGTTTTTTAGTCAGGAGAATAGAGTAAGAACTTTAATGGGATATTACTGAGAGATTAGTGAGACTGTTTCCCTGTGTTTTCTCCTAAAGTGGAGCTCTAAGTTATCTGTGCACTTTTCTGTCAAGATGGCAAGGGATAACTCACACTTAATTTCCCATCAGAATTTTGTTAAACCCAGGTTGACTTCTGAAAGAAACAATACAGGTGAGTACAGATTCAGACCAGGTGTTGCCAGCAGAATCTCAGTCTCACTTCCTTCTCATGGAATTCTGTTTTTGTTTGCTTGGCTTTGGAGGAAACATAGGTTCTAGAGAGGTTTTTGCTGGGTATGTGATGAAATAAGTTCCTGTGGTGGTGAATTAAAACCAGAACTCCCCTCCTTCTCCCTGAGCCTCTGCTGACCGACTAGTCTGGACTAGGCAGCCTGTCATATGCAGGCCCCTTCCTAACCTCTCAGGTCAGCACCCAGCACTCCCTGGCCCTGATACAGCTCAGCTGTCCTCTCCAGATACTTGGGGACCAAGTCCACGTGAGACACAGCTGGGTGACTGCCAATTAGGCCCACCCTGAGCAAGAGGTTGTTCGTGCTTCTTGAGTGGAGGTTTGTTCGCCATGTTTTCTCTCACACGATTTATTTTCTTTTGCAGAAAAGGACCCTCTCCCCAGTGATGTAGGCAGTTCTTAGATATTCACGGTTGGAAAAAAATTCCTAGGTTTTCTAGGAATTGCTCTTCTCTCAATTTCAGCAGTTCTATT
Source organism: Cynocephalus volans (assembly GCF_027409185.1). Classification (NCBI taxonomy): domain Eukaryota; kingdom Metazoa; phylum Chordata; class Mammalia; order Dermoptera; family Cynocephalidae; genus Cynocephalus; species Cynocephalus volans. The sequence continues at coordinate 108,112,485 of NC_084461.1, forward strand.
AATAATTTTAGCCAGTTTTATAATTATATAATGAAGTCTGCCAGAGATAATAGAGTAGAAATTTTCAAATCTCTCAAATTTTGCATATTTTTAGTAGCCTTGTGAAACTGTTATTTGAGACCTCCTTACAGGGACACAGAGATGAAAATAGCTTTGTGAGGCAGAGTTTTAGTTGGGATACACTATCTAATCTTATATATTATAGAGGGGATAGCAGCTGCTAGAAGTCTCTTTTACTTGCCCAATTGTGATTGTATTAGATTTGGCAAAAAAGGTAACTGTAAAAGACAATTAAATACAAGTAATGGTAGGGTGTAAAAATAAACAAATCTGAGATCTTGACTTTAAAATTGTGTGCTGAGAAGGATAAAAATTGGTAAAAAAAAAAAAAAAATTCAGAATACCCATCTTTACTAATTACTGCTGCCCCATTGTACAGCCTTATCCTTTTATTATGATTTTGGTACCCTCAATTTCCATGTTTGAATTTTGTGACATGCTTTGTTTTTTTTTTTTTTTTTTTTTTTTTTTTTTAAAAAAGATGACCGGTAAGGGGATCTTAACCCTTGACTTGGTGTTGTCAGCACCACGCTCAGGCAGTGAGCCAACCGGCCATCCCTATATAGGATCCGAACCCGTGGCCTTGGTGTTATCAGCACCGCACTCTCCCGAGTGAGCCACGAGCTGGCCCCTGTGACATGCTTTGAATGTTATATTTTTACATAAAATATTTTCCCTTTAAATGTAGTTAAGTTTATTATCATTTAATTTTCTTGAAATATTCAACTCTTTCTGCAGTGCGTGCAATTTACTGTTACCTGTTCTGATTTTTCTTACATTTTACATTATATCTGTCACTTGCTAAAAGTGTTTAGCCGGTGTCCCCAAGTTGACTCTAAAATAATATATGAGCCATTAGCAAGTGTTAGCACCTTGAGGATAATAGACATGTAGCTCCTCTTCATGTAGCAGACACACGAAAATGCCTCCTGGCTGATTGTCATGCTGATTTGGGGGCAGAAACTCAAACAAGTACCTATTTGATAATTTATCTGCTTGTCTGAAGAAAATCCTTAAAGATTATTATTAGTTCTCCCAAACTTTTGTAATTGGTAATATTAAAATATGAAAACAATATTCTAATTGTTTATACTTTTCTTATGATTTCTTTCTTTTTTTGGAAAATTCAAGAATTTTTTTCTATGTATGCATTATTTTCTTCCCCTCAAGTTGCTTTTAGATTGTAAAGCTAACTGTTGCAGAATGTTTGAGGGCAGGGGAAATAACCCGTTGTTACTCACACTATTTCCACTATCCTAATACAAATGCTATTTTCCTTTCATTTATTTTCTTGCATTTTTTAATAAAACAAATACAGCTGTGCTATGTTCCCACATTGTGGTAACTGTGGTGTAGAAGTTAAGTGTATGGGCTCTGGAAGCAGAATGTTCCTGCGCCTGCTTCTCTTCCTAGCTCTAAGTTCTTGGAGCAAGTTACATAACTTTCTGTGGCTCAGATACCTCTTTTGTAGTGTGAGAATAGAGTGCTAACTTCATAGGATTGTTTTACAGACTAAATGAGGCCATGTGCATCAAGTGATGAACTTCCAAGAATTGATAGCCTTCATGACATATAATTTTTTCTCCCATATTCAAGACTGTTTCCTTAAGTTAGATTACAAAAAGAAGCATTCCTCTGTCAAACGGTATGGCTATTTTTATACTTCTGATGTATATTGCCAAATTACTTTCCTAAATGATTATAGGAGATTAATGATGCAACCAGCATGTGTGAAAGTGTAAGGCACTCAGCATCTCATCAGCTTTGAATGTTACCCTCCAAAATTATATTTGTTTATTGAGCAAGTGTATATATTGCCTTGTTGTTTTAATTGGTATTTCTTAAGTTTCTTTTAGAGTTGTGGTTCCTCTTTTTTGAGTTGTCTGTTTATGTGCTTTCTCATTCACTTGCTGAGGCCTTGGTTGTTTTTACTTACTAGTTTGTGTGGACTGTTAATAAAATATTATGCATTTAATGAAAGTATTTTTCACCAGCGGCCTTTTGTGTGTGGGGGGTTGGGGGGGGTGAGATAGTTATGATATTTATTTTATTTCATAAATGTTTAAAATTTTTATGTTGTCTAGTGTCAATTTTTACTCTATCAGACTTTATCTAAGATTAGTCATTTCTTCCAGAGCTATGGTGTGTATTTGATTCCATTTTCTTTTAGTTTTTCTAGATTGTTATTTTATAGAGTGTGAACTTGGGATCACCTAAATGCAGACTTCTGGGCACCACCCCTGATATACTGGACTAGAATCTTTGTATGGAGCCCAGTAATCTCCATGTTATACTAGAACCATGCATCCCAAGGTTTTAAACCTTGAAGGTTATTCCTACCTTTCTCTTACCTTACATTATCCAGAATGTCACTAAGTCCTATTGATTCATTCTTTTAAATTTCTGTAATATACACCACTTAATTTTTCATTTTCTACTCCTACTGGCACAGTCCAGAGTCTTACTATTTTATGTTAGTTTTGCTTTAATTATTGTTTTTTTCTTGGCAGCTGGCCAGTATGGGGATCCAAACCCTTGACCTTGGTGTTACAACACCATGCTGACCTAACAACACCAACTGAACTAACCAGCCAGCCAAAAAAAAATTTTTTTCCCCAGGCAACTGGCCAACTGAATCCTTGACCTTCGTGTTACAAGGCAAACACTAACCAGCTGAGCTAACCGGCCAGCTGCTTTAATTACTTCAGATCCTTGTGGTCTTATCCATTCTCTGCTGCAGACCATTTTTTCTGAAGCACCTTTTTCTTCTTCATTCTCTTACCGTAATATACTGAAATGAGTCTGTATTGTCTACTTCACTGTAGACATTGTCTCTCAAGACCAACAATCTTAAACCTTATATTAATTTCCTATTGCTGTTGTAACAAATAACCAAAAACTTAGTGGTTTAAAACAATATACATTTATTATCTTACTGTAAATGGGCAGGCAGGGCTACGTTCCTCCTGGGGGCTCCAGGAGAGAACCAGTGTCCTTGCCTTTTCCAGCTTCTAGAGGCGGCCAACATCCCTTAGCTCGTGGCTCCTATGACCTTCAGAGCTAGCAATCGCATCACTCCCGTTTCTGATTCCATCCTATGAGCTCCTGTCCTCACATCTCCTCTCTCTGACTTTGACACTTCTGCCTCTGCCTTGGGATGATGTTGCACCCACCTGGATAATCCAGGATAATCTTCCTATCTCAAGATGTTTAACTTAATCACATCTGCAAAGCCCTTTTTCCCACGTAAGGGAATACATTCATAGATTCCAGGAATTAGGACTTGGACATCTTTGGGGGGACCATTATTCTGTCTACCATTAACCCCTTTACTGGCTGGCTTTATTTCTTACTGCTTCTCCTAAGAAAACTTAATGACGTCCAAGCCAGTCTTCCCCTTAACTCCAGCATGTGCCGTGAAAGCCTCCAGCTCTCTGCCTTTGCCATGCTGAGTGTCCTTCCTCTGTGTTCTGATCTGTTCAATCAGACCAAGTCACTTCAGGTTCTCCTTCATCCATGTTAGCTTCCTTTATTCCTTAATCCCTTTGTCTTGGAATTTCTGTTCCATTCAGAATAGAGATTTCAATTTAAATGTTAGAAGCATCTAACTAAAACTTATCATCTCTAAATCTTGTCTAATTAGATTTTTTTAAAGTAGGGACCATGTCTTATCTTTTGTATCTTCCACACTGTTAGAATGTCTGTTAGAGTACTGGGCATACATTAGGCATTAAAAAGTATTTGGCAAATGGGATAATTGGAGAACATTGAGCACATTTATGGATTACTGGAGGGATGTTTCAGTTGGGAAATATAGTTTCTATTGTGGAAGTTTACGTTCGCTGTAAGTTTGACCACAGATTACACTTGCCCTGATTGCTTTGTAGCTTCTATTCTGCTAGGACTAGGTAGGAAAAACACCATCACCGCACTGAAACAAAAGCATACCCCCATCCGTTCTTTCTACAGTGTGCTCCCTCTACAGCTCAGGCACAGGCTCCTGTGACAGGGTGAGTCTTTAAGCTTGTGTTTTTCCCTGTGCCACTCCTGCCCACACTCCACTATAGCCAAATAATTTACCATTTTAAATAGTGGTGCTTGAGAAAAGCTTTCCCTCCCTAAGCCCCAAATCACGTGTATGGGCCGAAAAACCTCCCCTGCATTGCAAACTGCTAAGCATATTTCACATGCCTTCCCAGCTGTTTTATGTCAGTTCCAGCCCACCCTTTTATTCACAAAGATTCAGTGAAATATGGTGCTGGCTCATTTTTAAATTAACTGTCCTCATTATTGTTATTGCCTACTTTTGCTTGAGTGAAACATCGCATTTTCTTATATTTAATTTAGTAAAGTACACATTTCAGAAGAACCAAAAAACTGCTCTAGGGGGTCACAGCAAGAATACTTCACACTATGTACTGTCTCTGAAGGGAACCCTAAGGGAATGGGGGTGACAGTAGGGGGGAAAAGATTGGATTTTACCCCCAAATGTCCCCCACTTCTTTAACTATTTTTTTTTTCTTTTTTATTCTTTTTATTCATGTGCTTGGGAAAAGTATTTCTGATCCTTTCTGTGGAAGATGGTTACTATAACCAATGTACAGGCTGGCAGGTCTGTATGGAGTAAGTTCTGTGTAAATTCTTCTAACAGTATAAAAAGGAGAAGGGAGTGATCACACCAGGAAAAGGGGATCGTGCTTGTGGTATCATGAGATCTGGTACTTTATCTGTGTGCATCAGAAAGGCTGTTTGCCTGGACGCAGCATGGCCAGGACAGTTAATCATCAGATGAGGTGGCAGAGGAGTATTTGTCTTGTAAGCAGCTGAGCCCTGCTGGAAACATATTGTCTCGGGTTTGTCTCTCATCTAAAGCAATTCATTACTCACCTACAAGTGCTGTCACAGATCCCAGCAGCTGTGATGATCGGCTTCCTCAGTACTCCTGACATAAATAAAAAGAGAAAATGTTTTCAGTGCTGTTCAAGATTTAAAAAAAAAGAAAAGGGAGAGACAGATAATAGAGTTGATTTTCTATTCTGAAATATAACATATCTTGTGATTCAGTAGTTTAAAGGAAGTTTCTTCTTGTTTAAATTGAACCTTAAAAAGCTTATTACCACAGAATAATGTAACATATTAGCCTCGTTTTTGTTGAGAAATACTTCAAATTGTGTGGAGAGGAGATACTGTTTATTCTCTTGCAGCAATCATAAATTCCTCCTCCTCCCTCTCTCTCTTTCACACTGTCAGCTTCTCCCTCAGCACCGGATCTGTCTCATCAATGAATGAACGTGTTGCAGTAGTTCTCACTTAATAAAATAAAGCCCGCCTTTGGCCCCGTGGCACCGTTGCACATCTGTCCCATTGCATTCGTCTCTTAGTAGAATTCCTTGAAAGAGGAGCCTCTACCTCCCCACTTCCCTTCTCCCTGTGCCCCGAGTCTGTGACTTCCGGTCATCACTTGGCACAGTCTGCTCGTGGCCCCTGATGGAACTGACCTTTCTCCTGCTCGTCACTGGTTGCCTGCTTCTCTTCCCTGCCTCTCTGCGTTGAATGTCTCAGGCCTTGGCCCTTGTACTCATTTTCTGTTGCAGCATAACAAACTACCACAAACCGAGCAGCTCAAAACAACACAAGTTTATTTTTCCAGAGTTTCTACAGAGCAGGAGCCTGGGCATGGGGTCTCACCTGGCAGAAAGCAAGGTGTCAGCCAAGGCTGCTTCTTTGATTGTTTCTTTTTTTATAGCAACTCGTTCTTGTTTTATAGAAGCAATATCTCCTCGAATCTCTCTGCAGATACTAAATAGAAGTTTTAAAGACCTCTGCTGTTGTCTGATATATCTGTTTCCTTTGGGATTAGTTGTTCCATTTGTTTTTCTTGTCCTTTCTCTTTCATAGTGCTAGCTTTTCTATGAAAGTGATCCTTGATTGTTCATCCAACTAGATTAATTATTCTGGCTATTTGTCATTGGTTACTCTGCCTTGAGTACATAAGTCTGGTGTCTCTATAGGGTGAGTGTAGAGGGCTTCATTATAGGGAATGAGAGGAGAGAGCCAACTATTAGGTTGGGAGCCCCATAAAAGCCAGAATGATTAGCACAGCAGGGACCCTCGTTCAACCCAGGCACTTCATTCATTCTCTTTAGGGACACTGACCCCTTTTTATGGGGCTCGGGTATGAGTGCTGGGGATATACACCAGACTGGTGGATCCTCTGCTTATGGAGGGAAGGAGTAAGGTGTCTGTTGGCACAGGGTATGTATGGCACAGGGCAGTTCCTCTTCTTGTTTCCTCCTTCTCTTATGCTAGTCCTGAGCACAAAGCCTCTGGGGTTCAGTTTGGAACCCCTTGCGATCCTCTTCCTGAGGTATTATGGGTTGGGCTTCCTCTGCTCTGTTTTCTTCATTGACATGCTCCTGCTTTCTGTCCTTTGGAAAATTGTTAATCTCTCACTTGGTGATTTCCTCCTTCCTCTCTGCCCTGTCCTTTTCATTATTCTGTGTCCTATTCTGTGTGGCTCTTTGCTTTTTTTTTTTTTTTTTAATTGTCTATCAAGACTAAATTCAAGTATATAAAACAGAAAGTCTAAATGAGAGGATTTTTTTGTTCACTAATTTAACCAAAAAAACAAGTCTAGAGATGGGCCATCCAAGGCCATTGTGGCAGCTCCAGGAGGCTGTCAGACATACTGGCTTCTTTCTTTCTGCACAGTCATTTGGAACACCTGTCTTCCATTTTCAGAACTGCCTCATGGAAGCAGATGGTTGCTGTAGCTCCAGCCATCATGGTCTTATTGTAGGCAGAAAGAAGTTAAAAGGGCAGGAGGTAGGACAGAAGGTGCAAACCAGTTGAGACTGCTGCACTTTGAAAGAGTCTTTATGGAAAGCCCTGTGCAGTAACTTCTGATTATATCTCATTGGCTTCTACTATCTGCCAGGGAGTTGGGGAAATTTAGCATTTTAGCTGAATACATTATTATTCTCAATAATATGAGAGTTCTGTTGGTGAGGAAGAAAGGAAGAATTGATTCTGGGTTTCTGCTAGTACTTTTACACTATTATTTTAATGGTACCTTAGGTCTGGAGGGAGGAGGCTAACACAGGCTCAGCCTAGTGTCTTGCACTGCAAGTGCTGTTCTTCAAAATGCACAAAGACCCTTTCTTCTAAATGATAGTAAGTTTCAGCCTAAAATGGTTAATGGCAAATATATTTTTATATATGAGAAGAACTTTTTATTATAGTTTTAGCCGCCCAGGTTTAATTGGGTACATTTTCTTATTCATTATTGTGCTGTTTCTTTATATGTCCAATGAAGGAACGACTTGGTAGGTTTTTGCAAGTTTTTAATTAGAGCATTAAGATTCTTTCCATTTTTAAAGGCAGCATATTAGTTTATTGCTGCTGTAACAAATTACCATAAACTCAGTGGCTTAAAACAGCACAAATTTATGATCTTACACTTCTTGAGATCAGAAGTCCAAAATAAGTTTCACTGGGCTAAAATCAAGGTGCCAGCAGGACTGTGTACCTTCTGGAGGTTCTAGGGAAGAATTCATTCCCCTCCCTTTCCAGCTTCTAGAGGTTGCCTGGGCTCATAGCCCCTTCTGCCATTGTCACAGTCAGCTGTGGAGTATCTTCCTGACTCTTTCTGACCCTGACCCTCCTGCCTTCCTCTTGTAAAGACCCTGTGATTACACTGAGCCTGTCCACATAATCCAGGATAATCTTACCACTTTAAGATCACTAATTTAACCAAATCTGCAAAGTCCCTTTTGCCATGTAAGGCAGCATTTACAGGTTTAGGATTTAGACGTCTTTGGGGAAGGGGGATTATTCTGCCTACCACAGGCAGCTGTAACTCGACTTCCAGTAGAATTTTCTTTATTTATATTGTCCCCTAAAACTGCTGCCCAGAAAGGCTTAGCTAAGGGCCATCATTCAGTTTTCAGGAACAGCATTTGAATTTAGTTTTTAGGAACATTGAAAAGATGAATCTCAATGTTTTTTAAGTTCATTCTTTTATAGAGTTTTCAAAAAACACTCCAAATAATGTGGTCTGGTTCATATGGCATTTCTAGGGACAGTGGTTTTAAGTAATTGTATTTTGTTTTGCTTTCTTTTGTGAAAAATATGCAGAAAGACTTTTTATCAGAAAAGTACATTGTCCAAGCAATTTTGTTGTATTAATTGATTTTTGAAACTAAATTTTTTTACCTTCTTTTTAACTCATTTATTGGACTTTTAATTTTTTAGGAAAAATAATTCCAGTATCAATAATTACCAAAACACAAAACCCTTATCATGAAATTGAACAGTTAAGACACCAAAGAAAAGAATTTTTTTTACATAATTTCAGCATAATTATATTTTCCTCTATTTTTTATTGGAGATAACAGTGGTTCATTTTCTCTTCTGGCTTTTTCCCCTGGATGGTATCATTACAATTAATAAATATCTGGTTTTTTTCTGTTTCTGTTTTCATAGCTTAAAAAATGTATAAAAACTCCAGAAATCCCTTCTAAACATGTTAGAAACTGGGTCCCAAAAGTCTTGGAACAACGACGACAAGGTTTGGAAACATATTTACAGGTAAGATATGTTTAGATCCTCAATTAATATAAGTAGCTTAAATAATCATGTGTCTATCTTTTCTCAGGACATATGGGTGTGATGCAAAAATATGTCAAGCAGCCAAAGATTTTAAAATGTTGGTTGGTTCTTTTAGCTTTGATGAGGTTCTATTTTAAATTGGTTATATGCATTGGGAAAGTGAAAATTTACTATAAAGGTAAAAATTGATATAGAGAGGACCTGTCTGTTTTTTATTCAACTCTATCAATTACTTTGTTTTTGTTTTTTGTTTTCCCCTTAAGGATTTATTGCTTCCTCATAGCAATCCCAGCCTTTAGGTTTGGTGCCGGTCGGATTAGTGAGAGACTGTATTTTCAGCAGACTTGGCTAGTATATCTGTGGAATCGAATAGAGAATGAGTATATAGAAATTGCCTGTGATGAAGTGCCAGTGTCTTTGAAAATTAGAATGTATGTGTAGAAAGCATGCATTAGGGTGCTCTTTTCTGCAGCTGAGAGGAACAAGCAAAACTACCTACATGAGATCAGACAAAGGCACTCTCTCCTCCAAGTGACAGAAAAAGCAAAAGGACAATGTAGAACAGTATCAGTTTCTCTGAGTTTTGAGACAAAAAGGTCTAGAGGCCTCAGGTGACTATTCAATGTAGTCCTCATTTAGTTCAAAGAGCACTGTGGGTGGCAGGTGCTGGGACAGACAGGCCTGTGGTCAGCGGGTATATCTGGGCCCCTGCGTTCACTTGAGAGGTGACACGTGAGAATGACTGAGGTGTACACAGCCAGGGGTGAGGAAGTCTTGGCTCTCAAGAAAGAAGAGCTGGACTTCACCTAAGTTATGAATTCATGACTGATCCACCTAAGGCAAGTTACATCAAAGAAGTCGGCAGCTGTGTCTGTGTTCTTCCTTTGATATCTTTGAGACCCCTTTAAACATTAACCCTAGGGTAGGTTCGGTTTAGGGAGGAAGCGAGGGGCTGTGTGAAGCCAGGATGCCATTTCCTCCATGAGCTTTTGTAGAGGGTTGTGCCTGAATTGCTGGAGATTAGAAGCTGAGAGGAGAGGCTGTCTCCACAGGCTTGTACTTAGTGATCAAGTCAGAGGGCTTTCTCTCAGTAGAAAGATGCCAGAGTTTGTTCCTGGCCTTCTGTAGTTTTCCTGGTCTTTGCAGTGCTAAAGTAGGAAAGCTGACCTATGGAGGCCCCGAGCATGTGTGTGGAGGGCTCTCTTTAATGTTTCTCCTCTTGTGATTTTGGGCTTGGTGGAGGGATTCTTCGCTGCCTCTCCCTGTGGTGCTTAAAGGAAACGGGGATCACAAATCACAGGAATGTGTGTGGCTGTGTTCCTTGAGACCCTTCAGAGCTATGAGACTTCCATAGCTTCAGGCAACACTGCAGAGCATAAAGCAAACCGAACAACAGAGAAAACAAGACTTAGGAAACTGTGTGCAAAGGATAAAAATGCATGCTCTCTATAATTAAATGGAATAAACAATGCATTCTTATTTGTAAGCCACATTTTCCACAGATATTGTATATCCTTAAGCTTTAGTTCTGAAGAAAGCTTTCCTCTTCCCCCACCCGCTTCGTATTTGACACATGACTTCCATTACTACTCAGTGTAAACATTTTAAGTTGTTTGTACTTGGATATAAATATGTGGATAAAATCATCTGGCACAGAGAAGAGTTTACAGTGACACTCAAATTGAGCTTAGAGTTTTCTATTCTCAGAAATAGGGCTTGAAAGATGTGGTTGAAGGGCTGAGAGGGCTTGCTTCCTGTTGTTCATTTAATATTCAATTTGTTGGCACTTAATTCCCTGAGGAGTTCAAAGGAGCTTCTCCTTCTCCCTTTTCCATCTAATTCTATTTGCAGGCAGTGGGAGCCAGAAAGAAGTTGCAAAGATGAGTGTAAACACTTTATTAATCCCAAGTGAAATGCAAACCCTAGCCTAGGCATCAGATCTTGATAATTTGGGGTGTTCAAGTCTCTTTAGAAGAAAGACAGTATCACTGTTCCTTCTGCTCGCCCATCTAACTCCATCCGCCCTCAGGCCCAGGCTGAACCCCGTAGGCATCACAGGCAAGTCTCAGCAGGCCCCATCCTGCTGCTAACCCATCTTGGCATTAGCTAGAGAGTATGGTCCTGATCTGGCCTTGAACCTAAGAAATTAGTAGTACCTCCAAGCTATAGCATCTTAAGTTCACAGAGACCCTAGACCTTGTCTAGTCCAGCTTGCCTCCTGCCCTTCAGTTGCGTTCGTGATCATTCCTCTGGCCTTAATTTCTCACCCATAAAGCAGGCAGATCAGCTCTTGAGAAGGTCAGGGAAAACAACTCTTCCTTTTATCCAAGGAGCCACTAGTACATTCTGGACCAGGAATGAGTTTAACCTTACACATTTCCTAAGGTGGCCCACAATGCTGTCTTATTTTAGAGATGGAAAAACAAAGGTCCAGTGGGATTCAGAAACTTGCTTCACCTCCTGGAGTATGTTAGGTAAAGAGCTGGGCCTGGAGTTTTAGTTGCCTAACTGCCAGTATGGGCTTTTGTCATTATGCATCATGGATTTTCTAAGTAAAGAGAACATTTTCAGCTTTGACATATAGCTTTACATAAGGATATAATAATAGGTAAAGGAAAAGAACCTTATAATCATAAAGTATTACAGTTGACTATCACCCCAAATCCCTTGATAGATTGATAGACAGATAGATAACTTTTTAAAACTATAACTTAAATGTTTAAAATCTTACGAAAAACTTATGTGTATGGGGACACTCTGAGTGTTGTGTTTAAGTAAGAGACTCTTGAAAACCAGAAAGGTCAAATCACCTATTTTCAAAATTAATTTTTTTCTGAAATTTTAAACAAAAGGAAGCACAACCTATCTTGACATCTGTGCTTTTAAAATTCTTTTTCATTTCTTTGCTATTCACCAGTGGTTTGAAAATGAGAGGCAAAGAAGGCCCACAATTATCATTTATTTGGCCATTTCTTCAATTTCAGAATAAACTCATATTAATTTTTAAGATGCAATTTATAAATAAATATTGTCTTGCTTTTATATTTTAGCATCCCTCTTCAATTAAGTAATTTAAGTTTTAAAAAAATATATTTTGGCAGAGAAGTAGGGATTAGGAACTTTTCCTAGTACATATTTTTGAGTGTAGGTTTCTTAAAAATATTTTATATTGTGTTTCAGAAAGACATTTTATTTTTAAATAGAAATTTCAGATCTTCAGGGGAGAAGAAAGAAAGTATATCAATCAATTCCAGCGTGAAATTGCCACAGTGCAAATAATAGTCTTGCAGCGTTGTGGATAATCAGTGAATTTACCTTCAAAAACTTCTGTCGGCCTAGAAATGTCCAAATGGTCATTTTCTTATATTCTAACAATGCAGCAACAGCTAATGTTATTTAGTTTTACTTGACTAGGGATTAAAAAAAAAAAAAGTAGTATGAAGGCTCCATGAGTGAGTACTTTTATGTATACATATTTCTGAACCATTATCACTTTCCTTCTTAAATTGCCAAATGATTTGGTTAGAAACAAATTCTCTTAAAAAAAAATGAAATGTCTAAGTACATACAATGTCTTAAAATCAAAATCTAGAATTAACCGAGGAGAGTTAAAAGTTACATTGACATTTGAGTAATTTGAAGTATAGCAGCCTACCTGATAAACAATGAAACTTAATTTCATTTTCTAGAATCATTTTTTATTTATTGAATAGAAAATTGAGTAGCTTTACTTGTCATTTTTTTCTTATATCTTCTCCTTAAATAATATACCCCCCAAAACTCCCTGAGGTTTAATGAATGAAGGAATCTATCGTCTGTAAAAGTAGAATTAAACAAAACAAGATATTTTTACATGAATGGAAGAAAATTAATTGGCTTTCATCCCAGCAAAAGGTCTGTGCCAAATAAAGTAAAAACCTTTTTATTTTCCATATCGACGCACAGACTAGAAATTCATCTACTTTGGGGAGTGTTTTAACTTGAAGATAAAAACAAGTTAGCTTTTGATATTAATTTACCAATTAATGTTATACACACACATGTGTGTATGTGTGTAGTTTTGCTCAATGATAAGCATTCATCAAACACCTGATGTGTTTGAGACAGAAGGATAGATCCAGCTTCAGAGAAGCCTTGAACCGTAGCGTAGCACATGTTAAGTGACTGTAGTTATATCATCCGTTTCTCTTTTCTGCTTTCCATGGTGTGAGCTTCATCTGTCCCCCCTAGTGGTACAAAAGGCTACAGCAGTTCCAGGTCTCCCCTACTCATACACCAGAGTCCAGGGGAATAGGATCTCCTCTAGTAGATATCACAGAAGAAGGAGGAAGCGTCTTTCCCTACAAATCTCTTCCCAGGTGTCATTGGCTTGTCTTTGCATACATGCCCACCTCTGAACCTCACTGTGCCCAGGGATCCCTGAGTGATTTAAGCCAGTAAAGGTCTACCCTGAAGTTGGGGGTAAGAAAGGGGTGAGTTCCCTAAGGGTATTCTTGATAAAAAGAAAGGGAATATACTGAGTGTGGGTGGAGGAGGAAAGGGCAACTAACAAATGCCCACTACAGAAAGTGATGCTGCTCAGAAAATTTGAGAGGATTGCCCAAGGTCATGAAAAGATAGGGCCATTCCTGAAACTTGAATTCAAGGCTCTTTCCTAGATAGATAAAGTTTCTAGAAAATTTAAAGTCCTGGGTATCCTTGATTTTTGATTTGAAGACCAGAGACATTCCTTCCCTTTATTAAAAAATATTTATATATAAAATAATTACCCATTATCTAATATAATTTACTTTTACATTAAGAACTTTTCTTATTACATATGAAGTTATGAGCTACAACATTAATTAATTTGGCATCTCATAGTGTTTACTCATTTCTTAGAAGAAGCAAAAAAATCTTAAATATAAGCTAATTACCGTTTCCTAAGCTGATTTGACAATCAAACACGGTTTGTGTGATAGCTTTGCCCCTGATTTGAGATGACTTCTTGACTTTCCTGAGACCCTACTGAAACAGAAGTGTAGAAACTTAAGAAGCAATAAATCTCAACACTTAAATAGTAGATGGGCAAGGAAAACAGAGGATCATCAAAGGAAGAAAAATTTTAACAGCCTTCTAGAAGGTAGGTTGTGCTGTGAGCACGTGAGTGGATGCAACAGCGAGCAAAAAGCAGCAGCCCAAACTCAGCCATGTGAGCCCGCGGTGCTGGTGAGAGGCAGCCTGTCCAAGGCAATGCTGGGGAACTCCTGGATGCAATCAGCAGGGGAGACAGAGGACAGGAGAGCAGGGAAGCTGAAAACAGGTGGATCTGTTCAGAGTGCATGCATGGAACAGGTACCCAGGCCACTTTCTCTGTATGGGATACATGCAGCCTGATGTTTATGACCAGACTTTTTTTTTAAAAGGACTTTTCTCTTAAAAATGAAACAATACAACAGCAAAACATTCAACAGAATGGAAGGGGAGAGCTAAGGCTTCTAATGTGGATATTAGGGCCTCCACATTGACAAGCTCCTCCCTACCCACTTACCACGAGGAAAAGCCACCCAGCTGTGTGCTCCCTTCACACTGTCTTTTCACTCAGGGAGGGGGCCTGTGCCCACACAGAGCCACCCAGGCTACTTTCTTCAGTGTGATCTGATAACTAGGCATTTGAAGAAAACAAGTAGCATGAAGAAAAAGACCAACGTGAACTAAAATACTGACTCTTCAGGAAAGATAATTCGGGATACAACATATATCTTAAAAATTGATTTAATAAATCCAGAGAGCTTCACAAAAGTATTGCATTTGAAAGATTACGGGAGGCGCTGTGTAAAAGGAACAATCTGAAAACACAAATTATTCTTAGAATTGGGTTGGCCGGTTAGCTCAGTTGGTTAGAGCGCAGCCTTATAACACCAAGGTCACAGGTTAGAGCACAACCTTATAACACCAAGGTCACAGGTTTGGATCCCTGTACTGCCAGCCACCAAAAAGAAAAATAAAGTTCTTAGAGTTAAATGTGTTATCCAACTGAAAACATTCAGTAGGTCCTCTCTCTAGATGGGAAACTGTTCCATAAAGTACAGATGTAAAAAGTCTCAAACAAAAGACAGAAGAGGACCAATCTAGGACTAATGTTGTACTACTTTTTGGAGTCCAAGAAGGAAGGAGGGTAAAATGCAAAAATAGGAAAGGGAATAATCAAAGAAAAAAAGAGTTGAAAATTTCCCCAAGCTGGAAATTATGAGCCTCTACGTAGGAAAGTTGCTCCAAGGCAGAGAACAAAGAGTGACAAGCTCTGTAATGCCCAGACAAGCCCAGCAAAATTTCTTTCAGTACGTTGGCAATAAGATCCATAATCTCCCAGAAAGAAAAAGAAATGGAGAGCAAGGCTGAAGTTCAGTTATATCTTTGTTTCTTCATTTGAAGCCGTTTTAATGGGCAGGTCCTTCAGTAGCAGCCTGAAATTTCAAGCTGGTGTAATTTTTAGACAAAAGCTTTTCGTGGGAGTTTTGCATATATTACTTGTTCCATTTGTCATAATAAAGTGAAATTTGTCTTTTTGAGAAAAGTACCCACATCTTACATCACTTTCTTGAGAATAACAGTTCTTTGTTTATATTTTGATCTTTTTCATAAAGAATGAACAATGAAATGTGAGTATTGGGAGCTAAACAGAAACAGATCATAGAAATCAGGACTATGAATAATCTAACAAAATATAATTTTTTGTTTTTAAAGTTTATTTGAAGAGAACAGTTTTGAAGCAGGAGTGGAGCTGGTTTGTTGCACAGTAGGAGATGCAGGTTACTGTCTTCAGAAGACCCTGTTACCTGACTGACTAGCCTGCCCTTCCTCCATTCTTTAAATTACATCATGTGGTATAATGTTGCATTGGGAAACTAGTCCACAGTGGGTCAAAGAGTATTGTATTTTTAACTTTTCCAGTAGTACATGAGCATTTACCGAAATTCACCAAATGTGCTGAAATGTTGTGTTTTCTCTAATTTTGGGGTGCAGTGAGCTATATATATAAGCAAATCAAGCTTGTTAAACATGCTGTTTAAATCTCTTCTGTCTTAACTTGGCTGCTTAATCTATAAGAAGAAAGGTGTGTTAAAAATTCCCACTTAAGTTTATTATTATCATTGGTGTAACTGGGCTTAGTTCAGCCATCTGTGCTTTCTGTCACTCCATCTTTTTCTGTGAGTTTTTTTTTTCTTGCCTGCTTTTGGACTGGTGATGGAATTTTTTTCCCTTTTTCACTTTCTATTTTTCCTGCTCTATTCTTTTAATAGTCACCTGTTATCTTTACTTTCCTCCTGAACATTACAAGGACCTTAAAATGTTTTAACTCTGGTCAACCTGGATATAGGACTCCAGGTTGACAGTTCTTTTCTTTTAGCACTTACAAAATATTGTGCCACTTCTTTCTGGCCTCCATGGTTTCAGATGAAAAAAAAAATCTACTGTCATATTAATTGTTTTTCCCCTATCTGAAAGATGTTGTTTTTAAAATGGCTGCTTTCAAGATTTTATCCTTGTTTACTAGAGGCAGGAAAAGAAAGGGGAAGGAAGATAGTGAAAGGCTGGTTAATGGACACAGAATTACAGCTAGATAGGAAAAGTAAGTTCTGTTGGTGTCCAGTCAACCCAGGAATCTATAATTAACAATGACTTACTGCACGTTATCAAATGACTAACAGAGAGGAGATCAGATGTTCACATCACAAAGAAATGATTTTTACAGTGATGAATATGCTAGTTACTCTGATTAGATCATCACACATTGTATACTGGTATTGAAATGTAACTCTGTACTTCATAAATATGTACAATCAATATGTCTCAATAAAAAAAAATTCTTTTTAAAGGTCTATCCTTGTCCTTAATTTTCAGAAGTTTAATTACAATGTGTCTTGATGCATATGTCTTTGTGTTTTTCTCCTTTGGAGTTTTCTCAGCTTGAACTCCAGAAGTTCTTGAATCTGTAGATTTTTCCCAGATGCAGAAGTTTTTAGCCATTATTTCATTGAATACACTTTCAGTCCTTCCTTCTTTCTCCTCTCCTTCCAGAACTCCAATAACAGGAATGTTAGATTTTTTTTGTTATAGTTCTACAGGGCCCTAAGGCGCTATTCATTTCTTTTCAGACTGTTTTCTCTCTGTTGGTCAGATTGGGCAATTTCTATTGTTCTGTCTTCTAGTTCACTGATTCTTTCCCCAGTTCCTTTCACTCTGTTGTTGAACCCATACACTGAGCTTTTCATATTGGTTATTGTATTTTTCAGTTCTAAAATTCCCAGGTGGGGGCTGGCTGGTTAGCTCAGTTGGTTAGAGTGCAGTATTACAACACTAACATCAAGGGTTCAGATCCCCATACCAGCTAGTGACCAAAACAAAACAAAGCAATTCCCATTTGGTTCATCTTGTATATTTTATTTATTTGCTGAGATTTTATATTTTTTCACTGAGTCGTTTTCTTTTTTCTTCTATTTCAAATGTGTTCATAATTACTAATTGAAAGATTTTTATCATGGCTGTCTCAAAATCATCATCCTGTAATTCTAACATCTCTGTCATCTTGGTGTTGGCATCTATTGGTTGTCTATTTCATTTGGTTCGATATCTTCCTGGTTCTTGTTATGATGAGTGCTTCTGATTGAATCTTACACATTTTTGTATTATAAGAGTCTGGATCTTATTTAAACCTTCTATTTGAGCTGGCTTTCTCTAGCAGCTCCATCAGGGGAAGGTGGGGCGTAGAGAATATCACCTTGTTACTGCCAAGTGGAGGTACAAGACCAGGTTCTCAACTTGGCCTTTGTTGACACCTGGGGGAGGTGGGGCATGCTACTCATTATGGCTAAGCTATAGAAAGTCCTCACTCTCCACCAGGCTGCATCTGATGCCACTGTAGCAGAGGGGGTGAAGAGTGCCTTGTGACCGCTGGGTGGACATGGAAGTCCAGGCTCTGCACATGGTCTCCACTGACACCATGGGAGGGGCACATTACCAGGTGGTGGTGGAAGTCATAGCCCTTACTTGGCTTGTCTGATACCACCCTGTCCAGTGCCTCATCACAGCCTCATGTGGGTGGCAATTCCAGTCTTCCCACAAACCTTTGCTGGCATGAATAGATGTGGACCACAGTGGTATTTGGTTGAAATGGAGTATAAAAGTTTTCTGTCTTGCTAGACTGCCCCTTTCTGGTCCTCTGGCTAGAGAGAACCGACTTCTTGTGGGGGACAGGGGGTGCTGGTGGGTGGGGGGAGGGATTTATGTGTCTGCATTGCTTGGCATTTCCTGGTTGCTGGCTTTTTCAGCTCCAGGTCTGGGATCAGTGAGGCAAAACAAAAATCCAGGAAAGGTGAAACTCACCACTGTATCATTCCTCAGTTCTTCAGGTCCTCATATCCCTGACAGACACTTCTTCTCTCAGCCTTTCATAATCTTAATGCTTGTTTTATATGTGGTGTTCAGGGTTTTTAGTTGAACCTGGAGGAATAAGGAAAGTTGTTACATGCATTTCATCTTGTTGAAAGTGGAAGTCCATCCATTGACTTTTTGTATGGTTCTTTTGTGTTTTTTCCCCAAATTTTAAAAATTGTTTATGCACATAACATTTACTACCTTAACCATTTTTAAGTGTACAGTTCAGTGATATTGAATGCATTCATACTGTTGTGTAACCATCAACGTCAATCCCCCAAATTCTTTTCATCTTATAAAACTGAAATTCTGTACCCATTAAACAATAACTTCCCATTTCCCCCTCCCCACGGCCCCTGGCAACCACCATTCTAATTTCTGTCTCTGTGATTCTGACTATTCCAGCACCTCATATAAGTGAAATCATACAGTATTTGTCTTTGTGACTGGGTTACTTCACTTAGCATAATGTCTTCAAGGTTCATCCACGTTGAGTACATGTCAGAATTTCTTTTTTCTTTAAGGCTGAATAGTGTTCCATTATTTGTATAGACCACGTTTTGCTTATCCATTAGTCCATCGATGGACACTTGGGTTGCTTCCACATTCTAGCTAATGTGAATAATGCTGCTATGAATGCGGGTGTACAGATATCTCTTTGAGACCTGTTTTCAGTTCTTTTGGTTGTATACCCAGAAGTGAAATTGCTGGATCAGGCGGTAACTCTATTTTTAATTTTTTGAGGAACCATCATATTGTTATCCACAGTGGCTATACTATTTTTAAGTTCCTGTCAACAGTACACAAGGGTTCCAGTTCCTCCACAACCTTGCCAACACTTGTTATTTTCTGGGTTTTTTTCATAGTAGACATCCTAATGGGTGTGAGGTAGTATCTCATTGTAGTTTTCATTTCCATTTCCCTAATGACGAATGAGGGTGAGTATCTTTTTGTATGCTTATGGGCTATTTTTATGTCTCTTTTTGAGAAATGTCTATTCAGTTCCTTTGCCATTTTATTAATTGGGTGTTTGTTTTTTCATTTTTGAGTTTTAAGAGCTTCCTGTATATTCTGGATATTAATCCCTTATGATGATTTTCAAATGTATTCTCCCATTATGTGTGTTGTCCCTTTTTTTTTGGCAGCTGACCAGTACAGGGTTCTGAACCCTTGACATTGGTGTCACCAACACCATGCTCTAACCAAGTGAGCTATCTGTGTTGCCCTTTTATGGTTATAATGTCTTTGTTGATGCAGAATCTTTTAAAGTTTTCATGAAGTCCCATTTATTTTTGTTTGTTTTTTCTTTTGTTGTCTCTATCTTCAGTGTCATATCAAAGAAATAATTTACAAATCCAGTGTCATGAAGCTTTTTCCCTATGTTTTCTTTTAAGAGTTTTACAGTTTTAGGTCTTGGAATTAGGACGTGGATCCATGCAGAGTTAATTTTTGTATGTGATGTTAGATAAGAGTTTATTAAGAGTGTGGTGTTTAATTTCCACAGATTTGTGAATTTTCCAGTTTTCCTTCTATTATTGATTTCTAACTTTATCCTGTTGTGGTTGGAGAAGATACTTTGTATGATATCTGTCTTTTTAAATTCATTGAAATTTAATGTGTGGCCTAACATATGGTCTGTCATGGAAAATACATTAGCAAAATGAAGTGGTCCAAGTTCTTTATGCAAAACAATTTGAGGTAAAATTTTTCCTCTTGAATGGGCAGCTGATTCTTTTAATTGAGAAAATTCATCTGTGATACCATCTGAAGTCTCATGACCTGAGATTTTGCAATTTTGCTGTGTATTATGGTATTCACTAGTCACATGTGACTTTTGAGCATTTAAAATGTGGCTGGTCTGAATCAATATGTACTGAAAATGTAAAATTCACACAGATTTCAAAACCTTAATACAAAAAAGAATGTAAAGTATCTCAATTTCTATATTGATTACATGTCAAAGTAGTATTTTGTGTATGTTGGGCTAAACAAAATACATTATTAAAATTAATTTTACTTGTGATGTCTCTTTGAAAGATGAGTACTTTGGGCAACACAATAAGAAAACCGAAGGGTTATGTGATAATTATGATTTATTTCATTATCCTTCTGGATGATTCTGTAATTCTTCAAATTTTTTATTATTTTAGCCTTTTCTTACCATAGTTGGGAATAATTAATGAGTAATGATGAAATTATACTTTGGATGATGAAGTAACAAAATGTTTCAAGGTATAAGAAAAATAAGATCACTAAGATTTGTAATTTTAGAAAGATTTCAATGAGTCTATATGGTAATTAAGATAGAATGAATTTTATTCTACTGTTTAAACATATGTAAATTTTCTCTTTGTTCTTAGAAGACAACTAAGAAAATAAAAATCACATCAATTTTTTCACAGAACTGCTTAATTGTCTGATTTTTGTTAGTAATCTGTTATTTTTTTCTGATTCTTTTAGTATCTTTTTATCTTTATAGTTTTACTGTAGAACTTTGCTATAGTTATTCTATATCTAGGTTTAGATTTCTGGACAGTCCACGAATCCTATCTTTGAATGCTTCTTCTTCCTCATTTTCTATTCTGTTTTTTCTTTTGAGTCTGTAATTAACTGATGTCTTCGCAGGTCTGACTCTTTCTCATTTCTTCTGGTTCTTGCTGACGGTGCTTTGTTTCCTCATTGTGTGTGTGTGTGTGTGTGATATTTTGTCTGTTTTGGTAGTTTTGATTGGGTGATCAAGTTCCTGGGATCTTTATGTTTAGGATTCTTTTATGGCCAGTGTTGAACTGAATTTTCACAGAGAGAATTTTTATTTGCTTTTGCCAATCACCTAGGAACACTATCAACTGAGACTTCTTAACTTAAGGTTATTTTGAGTTGTGTATGTGTGTTTAACCCCACTTATGTCATTAATTTGGATTACAAACCTGTGAAGGCACCAGCTTGTAGTTATGAGTTTTCAAAGGACATTTGTCTTCTCCCACCCCTTACCCCACAATGCCAAGCTCAGCACCATTCTTCACAGTGGATTTATTTCCCATTCTCCCATCCCCTGGAGATGTATCCTTTTGAGGCACCAGCTTTATTTGGAGACTGCCTTTTAGATCTTCTCCCCCACCCAACTCAAGCAAATATTAGACTTTATCTGCATTTCCTATGCAGCCCCAAAGTGGATGCTCAAAGCTACAAGGTTTACAACATGCCTGGAAGACAGGCCAGCTTTAGTACTTGCTTATCCATCAGGGTTGCTGTTTATATTCAGTTTAGGGGTGCTGCAGATTCGTTACATTCTTACAGGATCAGTAATGCATTTTCTTTTCTTTGTCTTTCTTTTTTTTTAATATCCACCATTTTTAGGATCCAAAGGATTCCTTTCCAAGAATATCTGTGCACTAGTGATAGTTCAAGTGCTAAGTCACTCTTCACGGTTAGCCAAATATTACCAGGATCTGCACTGCAGATTTCTATGAGCAATGACATACATACTTTCCTAGAATACATTCTTAAAAAATGGAGAGGTTTGGAAAACAAGTTGAATTAGTTTGCTGACTTTAAGATTTTATTTGACAATGTTTGTTTCCCAAATCAAAATTCCAGGAGATCCTTTGTTCCACCCCGTGAAATGGATTTTATATCCTGTTCATTCAGGAATAAGAATATAGGATGTGGGGTGATGATTGTACAGGAATCTCTGGGGGAGTCTACCTGTAGCAGTAAATGACTGGTCATACAGATAGTGTATTTCAAGGCCAAAATTGAGCATACACTTATGTAAATTGCAACCTGTTATACAGACATACCTTGGAAATATTGTGGGTTCAAAACCACCACAGTAAAGTGAATATCAGAAAACAGGCAAGTCTCATGAATTTTTTGGTTTTCTAGTGCATACATGAGTTTACACTATGCTGTAGTCTAGTAAGTGTTCAATAGCATTATATCCAAAAAACCAATGTACATACCTTAATTAAAAATACTTTATTGCAAAAAAATGTTAACAAATATCTGAGCCTTCAGTGAGTCATGGTCTTTTTTCTGATGAGGGTCTTGCCTCAGTGTTGATGGCTGTTGACTGATCAGGGTGGTGGTTGTTGAAGGCTGGGGTGGCTTTGACAATTTCTTAAAATAAGACAACAATGAAGTTTGATGCATCAATGAACTTTTCCTTTCATGAAAGATTTCTCTCTAGCATGCGACGAAGTTTGATAGTATTTTACCCACAGTAGAATTTCTTTCAAAACTAGAATCAGTCCTCTCAAACCCTACCACTGTTTTATCAGCTAAGTTTATGTAATAGTCTAACTCCTTTGTTGTCATTTCAACAGTATTCACAGCATCTTCACCAGGAGTAGATTCCATCTCAAAAAACCACTTTCTTTGCTCATCCATAAGAAACAACTCCTCATCCATTTAAGTTTTATCATGATATTGTAACAATTCAGTTACATCTTCAGGCTCCACTTCTAATTCTAGTTTTCTTGCTGTTTCCACCACATCTGCACTTACTTCCTCTACTGACGTCTTGAACCCCTCGAAGTCATCCATGAGGGTTGGAATCTACTTCTTCCAAACTCCTGTTAATGTTGATATTTTAACCTCTTCCCATGAATCACAAATGTTTTAATGGCATCTAGAATGGTGAATCCTTTCCAGAAGGTTTTCAATTTACTTTGCCCAGGCAAATCAGAGGAATCACTATCTATGGCAGCTATATCCTTACAGAATGTATTTCTTAAATAATAAGACGTGAAAGTCAAAATTACTCCTTGATCCATAGGCTGTAGAATGGATGTTGTGTTAGCAGGCATAAAAATAACATTAATTTTCTTGTACATCTTCATCAGAGCTCTTGGGTAACTAGGTGCATTGTTGATGAGCAGTCAGATTTTAGAAGGGATCTTTCTTCTCTGAGCAGTAGGTCTCAACATTGGGTTTAAAATATTCAGTAAACCATGCTGTAAACAGATGTGCCTTCATCCAGGCTTTGTTGTTCCATTTGTAGAGCACAGGCAGAATAGATTTAGCATAAGTCTTATGGGCCCTGGGATTTTTGGAATGGTAAGTGAGCATTGCTTCAGCTTAAAGTCATCACCTGCATTAGCCCTGACAAAAGAGTCAGCCTGTCCTTTGAAGCTTTGAAGCCAAACGGTGACTTCTCCTCTCTAGCTATGAAAGTCCTAGATGACATCTTTTTCCACCGTAAGGCTGTTTTGTCTACACTGGAAATCTGTTGTTTAGTGTAGCCACCATCATCAATGAGCTTAGCTTGATCTGGATAACGTGTTGCAGCTTCTACATTAGCAGTTGCTGCTGCATCTTGCTCTTTTGTGTTGTAGAAACAGCTTCTTTCCTTAAACTTTATGAAAAACCCTTTGCTTGCTTCAAACTCTTCTTCTGCAGCTTCCTCACCTCTCTCAGCATTCATAACATCGAAGAGTTAGAGCCTTGCTCTGGATTAGGCATTGGCTTAAGGGACTGTCGTGGCTGGTTTGGCCTTCCATGCAAACCGCTAAAACTTTCTCCAGGTCAACAATAAGGCTGTTTCACTTTATTATCATTTATTTGTTCACTGGAGTAGTACTTTTAATTGCCTCCAAGAACAACTTCTTTGCATTCACAACCGTGTGGCACAAGAAGTCTAACCTTCATCCTGTCTCGGTCTTCTACATGGCTTCCACACTACGCTTAAATCATTTCTATCTTTCGATTGAAAGTGCGAGACACGTGACTCTTCCTTTCACTTGAACACATAGAGGCCATTGTACAGTTACTGATTGGCCTAATTTCAGTATTATCATGTCTCAGGGAATGGGAAGGCCTGAGGAGAGGGAGGGAGTTGGGACAGTAGCTGGTCAGTGGAGCAGTCAGGACACACACGACGTCTGTCCGTTCAGTTTGTCGTCTTATACAGGTGTGGTTTGTGGTGCCCCCAAACAATTACAATAGTAACACTAAAGACTGCTGATGACCCATCACCGTAACAAATATAATAATGATGAAACGTTTTGAAATATTGTGTGAATTACCAAAATATGACACAGAGACACAAGGTGAGCATGTGCTGTTGCAAAAAATGGCGCCGACAGACTTCTTCAATGCAGGGTTGCCACAAACCTTCGATTTGTGAAAAACACAGTATCTGCAAAGCCCGATAAATCAAGATATGCCTGTACTCACACATGTGGTATAAAATAGACCTTCAATATTCCCACAAGATAGATCCAAAAGAGGCTGCATCATGACCTAAGCATTTTTTTACTACATAGCATATGTATAGGCTTATGCCTGGGGGTCACAGAACCGTGGAATCTGTGTCCACCTTTGACTCTGGTCAACCCCCCAGAGTGCTGAAGACATTTTCTTCCAAAGCGGGCTGCCTTTTTCTACATTAGACATATTTTCCACCTGCTTTCTTTCTTTTCCACAAGCTTTTCACGCTTCTAAAAAAATATTCTGTGGTAATTTGATCCCCTCTCCTATGATGCAGCAAAAACTGCTTCTAAAATGCTGGAATCGGTATTTTATTTTGAAAATTGTTGAGTCAGTAGCTGCTGCATTGCTTTTATCACCTGTTGCTTCATGAAAAGGCTTGAACAAGTCCTGTCTGCCTTCAGAGTTGTATGGTCATTAAGTGGCAGGCAGGGTGTGTCAGGTACCACATGCCGTTTTCTCTGAAGTGATAAGCAGTTTCTGTGCTCTTTGAAATATGCCCTTAATCTAACTTGTGAACCATAGGTTCTTAATTGCATGCTAGAGTGTATCTGTGGATTTATTTTTTATGACTTTAAATTACCTATAGATTTAATATCTTTTTCTTAAATTATTATGGAATGGACTCGACAAAGAAGCGGTCAGCACTCAGAGGGTTGGAGAGTCAGGTATTTTATTACACAGGCAGGCCCAGAGGAGCTAGTGCTCCAAGACCTGAGCCCTGAGCTTAGGTTTTACAGGGTTTATTAGGTAGACTCTTTCAGGTTTTTAAGTTTTGCTTTCTCAGCATTCAGGTAGCTAGTACAGTAATATGTTTCATTTCTCGGCATTCATGTAGCTATTGCGATAAGCAAGCACAGTTTATGGAAGCGGGAGTGCAGAGCAGTTGATTATCAGTAAAGCTAATACAATAAGCAGGTTCTGTTTTAAAGGCAAAACAAGCTGCTGAAAGAATTAATTTTGAATCTTCCCAACCAAATGACTTAAAATGTCTATTTTATGGCTAACAGCCAGTTTTTAGGTATATATTTTCATATTTTCTTCCCTTCTTTAAATAGTACTAGCAATTAGTGTTCTTTGGGAAGCCTTTTCTCCAAGTCCTGTGCAGATCCAAAAAGTGTGTGTTTGTTTAAATCACTTCATGAGAGTTGTAGAGTAGGCATAATTGAGCAGAGAACAACAGACTAAATTAAACTGAACTTAGACTCAGGTCTTTAATGTTTTCAAGTCCACTTACCAGAGACGGGGCTCCCTCTTGCTAATCTCAGCAAAATTGCAAACCACAGTGTGTCATAAACTGCTAGGATTTTGAGTAGTCAGAACTTCAGATGTTAAGTTTAGAACAGGCTTCTAATTAATATCTTAGGATTATTATTATTTCTAAGTTAGTTTTACCTCTTAAAGGAGTTTTAAATATATATGTCTATAAATAAAAATTTCTTATGTAAAATATTTTTATCCTTTCTTTTTCTCTACCTTCCACTTTTGTGGTCTTAAGGCAAATGTGTGTCTGTTCCTAGCTGTCCAACTCTGGTTGAGGATAACTTGAAAATTTCTCCTTTAATCCACCCCCCACCTCCCACCCTGACAAAAGCATTGATGAAACTCAGTAAAGTCTGGATGTGGCAGGGAGGGCTCATACTATCCTCGTTGCCACCCTAACCCTTACAGCTGGCGTTCTTAGAATTTTGACTTCAGTTCATAGATTAAGAGGTGATTTGTCAGATCCCCATACCAGCCAGCCTCCAAAAAAAAAGTGATTTGTAATGGCAGTTTCGGTTTGTTACTAAGGATTTCCTTTACTGCAACTGAAGTAAAAAATAAGACCTTATGTGGTTTTTTTGGTGCGGGGAGCTGGTAGTAAAAGAGGGATGTATGGTTTGAACTTCATAAAATCATCATAGAAGGAATAGTATCTATGAAGAGCCTGCTTATGAGACAAACTGTTATTTGTTCTTGTTCAAGATTGTGAACAGTGTGTTAAATAATATTAATGGCTGGATTGTCAGTACTTAACAGTACCTTCCTTGTACAAGTGATTTTATTGATCGATACAGACTCAATGTAACGGGGGCAGATTATTTTTACTGATTTTATCGAAACCTTAACCAAGTTTGTTAGTGCGCCACATATCTTTAAATAGATCTAGATGATGATGTAGATTAAGAAAAACAAACCACCATCCATCTTTTTTTGATCTGTTAATAACTTAAATCCATCATTGCTAGCAGGTGTTTCAGATTCTGTTGTGCATACATGTTTCTATTGTGCCTGGTTAAAAATCCTATAACCTTGTTTTGGTGCTTAGTTTTTCATACAGGAAAACCCTAACCACTTATCTAGAATTTAGCAGACAAGTTTGTCATCATACTTGTTGAAATGATTGACATAATATGGAAAAAAAAATTTAGAAGTCTTAGTTATCTAAATTTAGTTTTTATAGGCAGTGACGTACAGATTCATAAATTTTATGGTAGTTTTGGGTTTTTGTTTTTGTTTTTGTTTCTTGGTGGCTAGTCAGTACTGGAATCCTAACTCTCGACCTTGGTGTTGTAACACCACAGTCTAACCAATTTTGTTAACTGGCCAGACCCCCATTGTGGTAGTACTATAAGACTTTTCTGCTAAGCTGAAAACGCTTTATGAAAGCTACAAATAATTTCTCAGGACAATATGAGGATACTTCAAAAAAATTCATGGAAAAACAGAATTAAAAAATAATACAAACCTTTCCACAAACTTTTTGAAGTACCCTTATGTATGATTTTTCTTCTCATTATATATTTTTAAGGCTTGCATTTTAACTATGGAGAATGTGCTGCTCGATTTCAAATGCATTTTTTCCGCAGTGATTTGTGTGCTTTTCCCTTGATTTCAGAATGATATATACCTTATTTAAATAATTTTTAGCACAGAACAGTTTTTAAAATTTCTGAAAACATCTATATATTATTTTTTTAGAGGAAAACAATACATTCCCCTTTCAAGGAAGTGAACCAGTAGTTTAAAAATTCAGATAATGTATTCTTGCTCACCTTGCATGAACAGGTCTGGTGGAAGGCAAGCCTTCGGAGCTATGGGTGATGAGTCTTGAGATAACATAGGTCAGTAGGAGTGACATTAGTAGTGGCAATTTGAAAAGCTTTAGTGGTATCAAAACGTTGATGATGTCATGGAGAAGAATTTATGTGAGAGAAGGGAATGGAATGGAAATATGAACTCCAGGCCATTGTGGCCCCAAAGCTGTGATTGGACTTAAAACTTTGGGAGTTTTTACCCTATGAATTATTATTCCCTGATGATGCAGTGTGTACTGATTTAAAAAAAAATAAAAACAAAAAACCCTCTTGATAGTCATTAATTAAGGTTCAGTGCCCTAACCTATAGCCCTGTGTCAATAAGATGAATGTTTTGGGTTGAATTCTCCTGTAGAGGGATGTGCTGGTTGCTGGGCTCACAGCCACATGTTGGTTCCAGAAAGTGGTGGGGTATGTGGCAATGTGACACAGACCTGTGCATATTACTGGCAAGCTAGCTCAGAGCTCCTTCTACAAACAAGTAGCTGGGAACGCATTTCATGTCTATGGAGAGAAAGGCCACACCCTGCCTTTCTATTCAGAAAAGATTTTAGGAAGCCAGACATTATTCTTGAGATACTTTTGATTAGTATTTTATCAGATTCGTGTGTAATGGAATCACGAGTTTTAAAAGACCTAGCTTTTGTGAGGTTCACTTTTAACTTGGTTATTCCAGTTTCATCAAAGGACGATCACTACATATCTATTCATAGTCATTTATTTTCTGATATAAATAGTCCGTTTCTTCATAGATGTCAAGAGTTCTCTCCGTGCAGGTTAATAATAGCAGTATTTTTTGTTACTGTTCTGACTATACATATATGCAAATTCAGCAACTTTGAAAAACAAATAACAAAAGTAATTTTCTGTAATTCATTCATTTAGACCAATGGCTTTGAACCGGGGGCAATTTTTGCCTCACAGGAGACCTTTGGCAATATCTAGAGACATTTTTGGTTGTCATAGCTGAGGATGGGTGTATTACTAGCATCTAGTCGGTAGTGGTATGCTGCTAAACACCCTGCAGTGCACAGGGCAGCTCCCAACAATAGACAGGTATTCAGCCCAAAAAGTCAGTAGTTGGCATGGTCGAGAAACCTTGACTTAGACATCTCAAAATTGTGTTGTGCGTTCTTTGTCTTTTTCTTGTGTGTATTTATAATCATATTTTAAAATATTTATTATATCATCTATAGTGCTTTATAAACTCCTTTTGATTTAAAAATATGTGACAAACATTTACCATGTATTAAACATTCTCCTAAGACAAGGTTTTTAAAAATTTCTTAACTTTTTTACTATAGAAATTTTCAACATATAAAAAGTATAAAAATAATTTAATAAAATCCTATCTTCCCATTATCTAGCTTTAACAATGATCAACTCGGGGGAAATTTGATTATATCTGTCGTCCCCCCAATATTAGTTTGAAGAAACTCCTATCAGATATATTTTCATTTGTATTTCAGTGTATATCTCTAATAGATAGTTTTATTTTGTATAATTTTAATAAAGCCTTCTTATACTTATTCGAGATCGGCCAAGATCGGGCGTGTTCAGGGTGGTATGGCCATAGACCATTATACTTTATTTAACTATGAGCCTGCTGTTGAATTTTGGGGTTGTTTCTGGTTTTCTCTCTAGAATTTTTTGTTTTGTTTTGTGGGTTTTTTTTTTTTTTTTAAGTCTTCCTATGGCATAGTCCCCTTGTTCTGCAGGTGAAGTAGAAGGTGTGCAAACTAAGCAAGGTGAGAATGAGCACAAGACCCTTAATTTCATTAAACACTGTAACTGGTAAAGATTAATGTGCATATCTCTTGTTAATTCTTTCCAATTACTTAAGTTCATATAAATTCCCAAGCCTGGTTAATTATGCTGCAGTCAGGTAGTAATTTTGAATGGTGTTCCGACAACAAGGGAATTTTCCTGGTATAACCTTGCCCTCTCACACAGACTGTCTGCAGATTAGGCCCTCAGCCCAGAGTCCATTCATTTTCTGCTCAGGCCTAATTGCTGCCGACTGGCTGCCACAGGTACCTGGATAGCTTGCGTTTAAAGAGGCAGGGACTTCTGAGAACAAATAAGGAAAGATTAATTGTTTGTTTTGTTCCCTCCCAAGAGAAATGTGGGTGCTTAATCAAGAAAAATAATTTCTTCTGTTGATTTGGCTTATTTGGAGAAAAGATAATTGTGTAAAGGTAGGTGTAAAACAATGCCTTTTCTAAGAGGTATTGCTACTTACCCACACGAGAGACAAGGATACAGGAAATAAATGTAAGACACTGACTAAATGGATGGGAATGGCTCACATTTCTCATAGTAAGTAATCTGGCTGTTGGGCTTTTATTTGTACCAACAGTGCTAGCTAGTATTGTCATTTGTTTTGTCTGGGTCTTCGGAAATCTAATCAAGGAGACAATAGTGTAAAAAAAATCAACAACACTTTTCCAAACTGTTCTTAATTGCTAGAGTACAAAGTGAACTAAATGCTGTGATGTTTCCAATTAAAGAACCTGTTTCAAGCAAGCACTATTAAATCTATCTTTCCCAGTCTGATAAATAAGCTATCAAAGAGTGGAGCAGACTAATTGAGAGCAATTAATTCCAGATTTCTTATAATAGGGAATGTGAGCCAACATTATTAATGAATCTGGCCATTTTTGGCATGGTCACTGTGTCATTTGTACCTCTGGCTAATCAAAAAAGAAAGTTGATTAAATGTTATCATATTGCTTATGATTTTTAGTACCCAAAACTATTTGCTTTCCCAAATCTCCAGTTATGTGAAAAGGATATTTTAAATAGTCTAAATCAAAGTTGACCCTTCAGTTTGGAAAGGAGAAAGTGATTGAATAAAAAAAGAAGTGCGTATTGTCCCCCTGATAGGAGGAGATAGGCTCGCAAACACAAGAATATCTGGACTAGGCAGGAATCGACAAACTTTTTCTGTAAAGGATGAGATGGTAAATATTTTAGGCTGTATGAGCTGTATAGCTGTGTGGGAACTCTGCCATTGTAGTGTGAAAGCTGCCGTAGATGATATGTACACAAGAGAGAGAGGATGTGTTGCAATAAAACTTTATTTACAGAGGCAGCAGCAGGCCACATTTGGCCCTCAGACTATAGTTGGCCCCTGGTGGCAGGGAGAGTGGATGGGCAACAGCAAGGGCTGGAATGGAAGAGCATGGCCCGGCGTGAGGCGGATGTGGGTGCAAGGCCCTGAGCCTCTGCTCTGCTGTATAAACTAGAGTAGTCACTTACCCTCTCTGAGCACCAGTCACCTTTCCTGTAAAAGAGGGATAAAAAGATATACCTTGTTGGGTTGTAAATGATGACTAAATGAGCTAAAATACATGAAGATTCATTCAGTTCCAGAAATATAATAGTCATACGATAAAGGGTAGCTATCAGTTTCCCCTCAAATCTGGGCCATTTTTGGCACATATGTTTTGTACTCATTTTCCCAGAATATTCCTCATATCTCAGAATATCCCTAAGACTCCAAAGATGCACAGGAATTAATGCCAATATTAATTATTAAGCCATGAAAATTAAATTAGAAAAATGTTCTTTCAGGAACCATCTCACTGATTCAGCTAAAGCCACGACTAACTTAAAGCGCTGGTTGGAACCATATAAGGCAGAAATTTTAAAGATGATGCAGAATGTTGTGACTAGATAGTTCTGATGGAATCTTTTATCCATTCATTCATTTATTAATTCATAAAATAAACATCTTTTGTCCTAGAGCCCTGGAGTCAAGATCTCATCTTTTATAAGGAGAGTGAACATTTTGTAATAAACCTGTGTGGAACTAAATCAATCAATCAATGCTACTTTCTCTCGTTTTCCATCAGTATAATTAAAATTAAACAGAGAAAAATAAAGGAAGAGGCAAGAGAGAAACAGAGAGAAAACAAAGACATTAAGGAATATCCCCTCTAAACCCGGTGGGTTTTCAAAAAGATATGTAATCCAATAACAATATGAAATTCTAAGAGAGTATTCTACATTTTCCTTTTACCTAACAGATTTAATATATGTTAAGTATAACAGTTAGACCTAACAGTTGGGACAACATTAATTCTGTAGAGGGAAATTAAAAGCATGTTTAAGTGACCTGGGATTATGACATAATGGACATTATTTTCCTAAAATATGTCACATATTCAGCTTTTGGATAATTATTAGACTATCAATTTAAAAAAATAAAGAAAGAAAAAAAATAAAATAAAATAAAAAATTTTAAAAAAGTAAAAAAAATAAAAAATAAAAAATAAATAAAAAAATAAAATAAACATCTTTTAAGGACCTCATCTGGTCCTGACACTGCAAGGTGCTTTATGTTTATCAGCTCATAGTTCTCACCAGCGTGCTAGCTCAACAGTGTCATCTGCTATTTGCAATCAGTCTGCCTAAACACGAGCCATTTTGTTTAAGACATTGTACGTAAGCCTGTCTGTAAAGTACCTTGGTTTTCCTCAGTAAATAACATAGTAGCAACCAGCATTTAAGTTGTTTTGAACATCTTAAAGACCCTGATGGTCAAGGGAGCTGATTTGAAAAGTGCCTGTGTGGGTCTCTCATAACAGAAAGGCAGCACCTGCAGCCCTCTCACTAGTGCATCTCCATGGTGGAACGTGCACTGGGATCCAGTGGGTGCGGGAAGCAGCCAAGAAACTTGCAATGCTGTTTATTTTTTATCTGATACGGAAGTGACTTAAGCTTCATTAATATTACTGTTCAGACGGATACCAGTACTTTCACGAGTCCCGATGTCAGACCACCTGGAGTCACATGTGATATGGGCGTCGCGCATGATACGGGTATCCCTGCACCCAGGGGCCTGACTTGTTTTTCATTATAGCCTGTTGCAGTTTGTGGGCCTGATTAGGTAGATATATGGGCTGTGTTGACTGCATTCAGTTAAACCTCACAGAAGGCATATGTGGCTTAACAAGAGTCCTGCTATGAAACCACAAATTGAAGATGAAAAGGCAAGCACACGTGGACAGCAGCAGCACCGATGCCCCGCTGCTGCGACTCCTCCTGCAAGTCCTCTGCAGCCTTTGCCTCACCTGACTCTTCAGCACAAAGGTCCTTTGAACACTGAGTGGGAAAGTGCGTGGCTTTTGAAAGAATACAAGTCTTGGAGAGAACATTTTGAACATGGATGTTTGAAAAAATTTCTGTCATGATGGGATTTTGTTGCCAGAATGAATGCATGTGTATAACTTGTTCAAAAATCTTTCAGAGGAAGAGTTTCAGTGGGTCTTTGACCCCCCCAAATTTTTAAATGTCACATATTCCAGTTGTTCTATAAGACAACTGGCTGACATCAAGAAAGAAGGGAATTTCTTGGCCAATGGAATTGAAATAATTAGTATTATGATTTAGTAAGTATAGCTGTTGGATCTACTTGTCTGGGTGAGATATTGTTTTCAACAATGACAGTCATTAAAACCAAATATTTATGAAATAAACTAAATATTCAGTCACTCTTGAACATAGTGAGGAACTGTGTTCCAACCTGATACAGCACATTCAGTCACAGTGCTCACATGTTAAAATATCTGTTTGTCATTTTAAAATAAGAACAGCAAGGTTCTTTGTACTATTAATAGATATAATGAAATAAAATTTGTTTTAAATATTATGTCATCTTTATATTATTTTAAAATTTCCTTTTGTTTATGTTTTTTATACTACGTAATTGATGCGCTAGTACCTTTATATCAGGTATAATTAAATAAATGTGCATCTGTTAGGGTGAGGGCCAACCCTTTTTCATTTGAGAGGTGTATGATAAAAAGTTTTTGAGAAACACTGATATCAGACTGCTTCATCTTGAACAGAACCCCCTGCTCCATTCATGCCAGTGGGTTTTAAGTAAGTAAAATAGTGTAGTGACAGTGTGTTTAGAACTTTTTTTTAAAGACATTTGTCCTGTGGTACTTATTTATAATTTATTAAGCTCTATTTCCAAAAATCATTATTTTAGGAGCCCTTTAAAAGTTTGGCAAACGCTCGCTTGTGAGGTGTAAGTGGTGGGTTATGTTCAAGCTAAAGGAAGGGGCTCACTTCCACGTACCTGAACCCAGAGTGAATTTTGGTTGTGGCAATGGAATTAAGGTCTTAAGAAAGTCTAATGCTTTCTAAAGCATTCCCCAGCGTTGCCTTCTCTACATTTTTCTTGTCCTCATTGACAGAGTAGGTATTGGTTTTTTAAATTTTTTACTTTTTTCATGGAGGATGCTTACTTCCTCCATGAGAATTGTGGCTTGTATGCCATTTCCTGTTTGACCCTTGCCCTGGAAGCTCTTCGTGATTAGTCAAAGGCGTACTTTCCTTGTTTGTCATCACCATTGCCATTTTCATTGTTTCGCACTTTGTTCCTTTTCTCCAAGATCTTCACGGTAGTTTCCTCATTAGCTCTGTCTACTCTGGTTAACCTTCATAGCTTCTGGGCAGGTATTTCTTTTCAGTTTCGTCTCTGATCATGATACCTACTTGACAAAAAACTCTTTCATGGTTCCTTGTCAACTACCGCATTATTGTACGCTGAGGCCAGGTGTTCAGAATTCCATCCTTACTCAGAGTGGATCTTGTGTCAGCCACTCTAGCTTGCTAACTGTCCCCTTGCCTTGGCCTGTGTGCTTATCATATCCTGTACCTGGTACATCTCCTTTTCTCACCTCTATTTACCAGAGCACCCCACAAGGCTCATTTTTAGCACCTCCTCTTTCATGGGACCTTTCTTGATTCTTCACACCCAGATGTGATATTCTTAAACCCTAATGCACTTTAGCTGACTGTTATCCTATCACATTTTACCTGCTGTTTAGCTCTTCTCCACCCCAGGTTGCCAGTCTTGCATGTCATCCATCTGGGCTCCCCACAGTGTCTCTTAAGTTTAGCTGAACCTATCCTGATTGGTGTTCCATCGCTACCAGATAGGTAGTGGTTTTTTTTAATGATATTTTATGTTATTTTAACCTTTTGTTTGCCAGGAATGAATTTATGTATTTTTGTTGTTCTCCAATAGCTTAGAACAATCTTAGATTCAAATGAGTCGTGTTTATATGATTTTATTATTCAGTGTTTCATGGCATCATATTCTCTGAGTTGATAAGGTATTTCTGTATCACTTCCTATGTGCTACTTTTAAAATTTGGCTGCATTAAAATTTTTAAATTCTTACAGAAAAAAATGTCATTACAAATTCAAATCATAAAACAAATAGACTGAAAGACTGTGTGAATACATATGATAGAGGCCTAATTCCCATGAAATGTCAAGAGCTTTTACAAATCACTGGGAGGAAGGCAATCCAATGAGAAAATTGGCAGAATTTATTCATTAAAAAAAATTATAAGTGGTCCGTAAACAAGGGAAAAGATAATTATTAATCAGAAAATGGTAAATTTAAATAAGATAACATATTTACTTTTAGACCTGCAAAGATTAAAACAAAACATTTGTACCCGTCATTGGTAGGAGTACAATGAAGTAAGTATTCCCATATACCTTAAGGCAACAACCTTTTGGGAAAGCAATTTGGTAATTCCCTTTCCATTAATTTATCCTACAATTATTCTTACATAATTGGGCTATGTTACGTGTGTAAGGCATTTTCATTGCAATAATAAAAATTATTCATTAAGCAGGGACTGCTTAAAAATGTATTGGAATATCCAAACAGTGGAAAGATTTACAAAATGATCCATAGCAATTCAAAAGAATGCTGTAAATCTATGTATTCTGATAGAAAAAGATCTCTAACACCTATGGACTGATACAAAAAGAAATATGGGAAGTTCTTCAGAGACAATCTTTTTTAAAAATAATGCTTTATTTTCTGATCAGTAACATTCACAATTTGGAGCTCTGTGAAGACCAGAATGTAGGAAAACCTTGTAATCAGTAAGAGTCATAAAAAAACAGGCAAATAGGAGATCTTATCTTTTTATCTTTTTATAGCTGGAGCTTTGAACAGCCTTATTTAAGTGTGAGAAATCTGTACTGTTTATTCTCACAACCACAACTTTCTATTATTATTCTTACTGACAAGACAAGTCACATGGATTTAGTAATCCTGCTGTATTATCACTAGCCAAATAAGAGAATTTGCTGTAGAGGTACGAGGATGACCGTCACTCTTCCAGATTGATGCTATTTATTTTTCATTGGCGCACAAAAGGTTGCTGAGCATCCACTGGTCAGGTTCTGTCAGATCTTTAGACCAGTAATTGCATTGTTCCGTGTCTTTATTGAAGGATCCCTTGCCAGTGAGTTTTTGGGAGGGACAGTGTCAAGGAAGAGAAGCCACAATGAAGTACCCATGATTGAGCAAAGATTGCACTGCTCAGGTCATTCTACAAAAACTTGTCAGTTTGCTGCCCAAATAAATGCCTAGAGTGCGTAAAACACATAGCACAGTGACCCCAGGAAGAAAAATCAATTGCAATTCATATTTCATATGTCTATAATTGCTTGTGAAAGCATGCAGCGGTTTGTTTGCGGGGCAGCTTTTCCTCTCCTGTTGTTTCCTTTCTTTTCTCATTTCTAATGGTCATGTCTTTCACATGCTCTGATTTACAGAGAAGCAGAATTTGGACTTTTTTCCTTCTCCACATTACCATTCTTATTACTAGTGCCCTGTGCTGGATTTGATCAGTGAATCGAACTATAGACAGGCATAGACCATGCACTAGAAATGGCTGTTTTCTTTGAGATTCTTGAAGGTTTGGGGTGGTATACTTTGTTTTGCTTTAAAGTGAGAAGGGGGGGGGGTGTATAGGGAATCATCTTTAATTAGGAGTGTTATTAATTTATTAGGATTTTATATATCAAAAGTGAATTTTTATTTGTGGCTGTCATCTTAAATGCTTTTTCACCAAAAATCACCCAGTCTGTCCACCCCATCAACCCTCTCTTGCTCTAACACCTTCCCCCTGCCCCCACTCTCTCATAAGAAGCTGCTTTTGGATTCGTAGCTCTTCTGTGGACTGAGATGTCATAGGGATAGAGAAAATGCTGCTCACTTTATGGATTACTGTTAGGTCAACAAAACTTTGGCAGCATTGATTAACTTGACAGTGAGTACAGCAGTACATTTATCACTTATGGCCGTGCTGTAGAAAATCTAATAAGAGGCAAACAATTCCCTTTAGAGCAGTAACAGGTTCACTGTGGCTAACGGTGCATGCACTGGAAATTTCTGCCTTTAAATTATACCCTTGCTGCTGGTTGGGTCATTGACTCAAAGCTACGGCACTTCTGTAGTCATGCTGTTGTTCTTAGTTTCATCACAATTATTTGACTTAAATAAATATTTAAATTGTTATGTATTTAGCATTTTGAAAATCTGAGTAGATGAATTAGGTACAGTTCTAGACTGATGATTTTAAAATAATAGCTAGAAATAGGGCTCTATTGTTTGAGTTCTTATGAAGCTATGGATATCATAAGGAAATCACTTCCCACAATGATACAAAATTTAGCTTGTTTTGTAATGGAGAACATGGGGGGAATTTTAGTCCCAGCTACATACTTGTAAAGAAAAGTATGTGTAAGAGTCTTTGTGAAATGACTTACAAACATGTATTGATAGAAACTTGGTGGGATTTTTAATTGTTTTTTGGTTCATATTAAAGATATCTTGTCAAGACTATTAATGCTTATTTATTTTCCTTTCTGCTAAATAATAAACAGCATTATTTATCTTCAACAGTGCACTTTAGTATACCTGTAAAGAAAAAAAAAGGACAAAATATGTTTATTGAATAACGTAAATTATATATATCTAATGATTAGAAAAATGTTTACAAGTATGATGAATCAGGAGATCGGGGTAAAGACTAAAAAAATTAGCTTTTTAAACTGTATTGTAAGTAGTTACCTGGAAAACCAAAGAGTATTTGATTAATAGGTAACTTGTCACTTTTGTAGCACGCAAAAAAATCTGAAAAAAAAGCTAAAAGAAAAGGCATCTTCTTAGGGGCAGTTCTTATTTCACATGGCAGAGTTTTTTCTATCAAACTGCTTGTTAGACTTTGTAGAAAGATTTCTGATTTATCTTATTTTTTATTTCTTTGCTACACTAAAATTCACAATTCAGTTTGAGAGATTCAGTTAAAATGGAAAAATTTACAGCTTTTATAGTGCTCTGTATTTTGCTAGGAATCATGAGTTGAAGGCTTTCATACGGCAGCATCTGTGAGGTGATACAGTTTTCTTTGTTGGGAGAAAAGTATTCTGCCTGAATCAATTGTCAAGAGATTTAATATAATAAGGCAGCTTGTGGTATGACTGAAAGAAACACCGTGCACAAGAAATTCCCACAGCAGTTTGTTTTTAGAAGAAAAACTGAGTTCACCTGAAACATGAATACATTGAAAACCGAGACTTAATAAGGCAGAGCTGAGAGAGAGCCGAAAGGGTTGCTGTCCAGAGGTCCATGTCAGTGATCTCTTGCAATATTTGTCTTTGAGATTCTAAAAGGCATATAAACCAAAATTACTTTTTCTTGAGCTTTGGGAAGTACTGGCTTGAATCAGTAACATTCAAGCCTGTTGAAGTTAGTGTTTTGATTTAATTGTAGGTTCTTGTAACCTACAGGGTAAATGTAATGTATCTCCCTTCTAAAACAGTCTTTTCTGCAAGAGCTATGTCCACCACTCTGAATTTCGCAGATTGCAATAGGATACCCCCATCACTTGCCCTCGTGAACAGAGGCCAGGTATTGATTAACTATCACGCTGGCATCAGAACTACTCTTAGGATTCAATTTTTTTGTTGTTTTGCATATTTTATTGATCAAAGTGGTAAATGAGC
Organism: Cynocephalus volans; assembly: GCF_027409185.1. Classification (NCBI taxonomy): domain Eukaryota; kingdom Metazoa; phylum Chordata; class Mammalia; order Dermoptera; family Cynocephalidae; genus Cynocephalus; species Cynocephalus volans. The sequence continues at coordinate 108,150,695 of NC_084461.1, forward strand.
ATCAAGCGTGCAAGAAGACGATGAATTGTTTACTTGCATAAAATAACCTTTCAATAAGGGAAGATGCATGGCTTACACTTTGGTTCTGTTCTGCAGCCCGAAGCAGATGGCATTCAGCTGCTATTGATTTGCTTCCATAGTTAAGGAGCAGCCTGCAACCCGGCATGCCCACTGCATTGTGAAAAGGGGTGTAGAGTTGGAGACCAGGATGGAAGCCAAGAAGGACTGACTAGCCTGCCTCAAAATCTGAAGGAAAAATAATCTTATTTAGAAACCATGCATATCTACTTAAAAACTTGAATGAATGTAATCAGGTGTGATGGGGCCACTCTATGCACTGGTGCTTTTAAAGAAAGAACATTTGTGGTCATCACTTATGCAGATGGTCTCCAGTGAATAACAAATAGAGTAATATCATAGAATACTAATTTTAAGCATGGTATATTTAAAGAAAACGGAATAAAACCTTTCCTCCTGCCTTCGAGGTAGAATTAGGTAATCTTTGGATATACCATGTAATGTCCACTGTTGAGCCTTCTGGCCTTAAACAAAAATGAGTACATTGTGCTGACAGCCCAGCTCTTATTTACCAGTTGTGCCATCTCCATTTATACAACAGTCCACCCATATTCTTTGTCAGCAATCACATCTGATTTTGAAATGTCTTTACATAATAGGTAGTTGCAGATGTTGAATTGATAAACATTTTCCTTGAAGCTGTATCCAACAATGACTTGATACCTCAGAAACTAAAGATAGGTTAACATACCAATTGTGGGTTTTTCCCCCCTTTCAGGCTCATTAAATACTGAAAACTTCTTGTCAAAAACAGTATGAACCAAATAGTAAATATATTTACATAGTAAAATGTGTATTTGTTTTTCAGTAATATGCACATTAGTCATACTTAGCTAATGAACTTAAATTTTTTTTTGTAATGTATAATTTTAAATAGAAGTAAAACACTCTTCAAAAAAATTGTAATGAAGCTACTTGCCCACAGTAGCATAACTTTGAAGATCTATTTCACTAGGTTCTTTCTTGTAAACAAGCTTATAATAAATGATTGTTCCAGAAGCATTTCTGTGACTGTTACTCCTTACAATGGAAATATTTTATTGTATGCTATTTTGCTTGTTTGTGGGGAAAAAAAGGCAAGTTTACTTTGCTCAGTCCCAACTAAATCTTAGCTGTCTCTTCCCTACCGCCACCCCTACCCTGGTTTTGGGGGTGAAATTTAATTTCTTTGCTTCTATAACAAAAAGAAGTTGCACTTCATATTTCTTTCTCTTGTTCTTTACTAGAAAACCCAACTAATTTCTCAAACCATTCACACAAGAGACAAGCTTGGAGAGCAGAAGGGGTTGAAGGAGAAGGAGACATACTTGAAACAATGGTGTGTTGAGTTGGGGGTGGGGGACTTTACTAGCAATTATTGCAGTTTACTTATTCTGTGTCCCTTCCACTATCTAGTATGATGCAGAGAATACCCACTCTTTTCCCATGAAATACAAGGTCTCATTACCAAGATAGGCAGACGAGACTAGTTGGCTTCAGGTTTGACAGACTAAAAGGTAGCTGTGGGTGGGTGAGGGTGAGCCCGATGAGCATGAGAATGGGGTGTCAGGGCAGGGCCTCTGAAACAAGAGCTGTGTCCGTGACATCAAAAGGAGACCAGCAAGCTGAAGGTGCAGATGAGATTGTAGGGAAGTTATCTGAATGCTTCAAAACCAAGCTACCAGTACTCCACTTGCGTGCCAGTGGGTTGATTGTGAACAAATTAAAGGAAAATTATTAAGGTTAGGATTGGTTCATTTAGGCAGTTAGAGATTAAGTTATTGAAATTTACTTTAAATTCCTCATTTTGGACTCGTCCTAATTCAGGCAAAACTTATGTCATTTGAGCCAACTTAATATGTTTGGGGAGATAAGTAGTATTTCTGTTTTCATGTACAATTAGATATACAAAAAGTGGTACACTTAATTAGTCTTTCACCCATTCTCTTGGCAGCATCCGACACTAAGTATCAACTGTATTTAACAATCTTTTTGCTGACACGAGATAAACTTGGTCAGCATCTTCTAGTATTTATTAAGCCAAATCATCTGACAGTTAGACTCTTGAATATCAGCTACAGTAGAGTGAAAAGGTGAAAAGATGTACTTTTTTTTTATCAGCTTTACTAAGGTATAATTTACACACCATAAAATACACACATTATAAGTGTGTAGTTCAGTCAGTCATTTTTAGTAAATGTATGGAGTCATGTGACCATCAGCACATCCAATTTTTGAACATACACCCTCAAAATTTACATCATGCCCATAGGAGCTACTTTTTTGCCTGTACAGTTTGAACAATTTTCATTATGAAATTGAAATTTTAAAAATCAAATGTTTGTTAATAATTGGTGATGTCTCCCTTTTCATGTCCATTAGGATAAGGTTGCTCATCCATTTTGACTCTCTACTCGGATGTTTCCAGTTTGGAAGGTGACTTGTCATTGAAATATAGACCACATTGAAAGGTTATGGCTGTATCTTAAAATGTGGCTTTTGGAAATGGCACGCCCAGATGGATAGCCAAGTGAAAGAGATAGAAGGCAGGAAGTATCGAAAAGGAAAAGCAGGGAGAAAGTAATTTAACTTTCCTTCTATTTGTGCCTTAGTCATTTACTTTGGCACACACATTTGTTTTCCAGGGAAGAATGGCTGGTAGATAATAGAAACCTTTTCAGTGTTAATTTCGTCCCCGACTCCCCTCTAGTAGTAAATGCCAGGGGGAAATAGGAGGGGAACTTAAATTTGCTGAGCACCTGCTGTGTTTCAAGGGCTTGCCTGTGCTTCCTGCCTCTGGTCCAATCAGACTGAAGGAGGTTTTGTATCATGTGTCACTGCTACGTTTTCATCCTTTGTTTTTAGCAGCCGTTTAACACATATTCTAATCATATTCCATTTAACATGTCAAATGTAGGACATGGCATTTTGTGGCAAACTAAACAACTTTATGTGTTACAAAAATTTAGAATTATAGGCAACTTAATTAAGGGGACCTGTGGGTAATCTAAAGTGATAGCTAATACCAAAAGCATTTCTCATAGAATGAAATTTTATGGTTTTTTCAGAATACAAAACATGCTAGGAGAAACTAGGAGAAAGATGCCAATATTCAGTGGCTGTTTATTGAGAAATCTACTGTGGGAGCTGCCTGGCACAGAGCAAATTTGTTAATACGTAATCCTTGCCTTTGAAGGAATTTAGGTTGGCCATCCATATATCTAAATAATTTACTGCAATGTAATATGTATGTTTGAAAGAAATGTGTACAGTGATACACAAATACTAAAGGGGGATCAGTTCGGTTTGTTGTGTGCGTGGTTCAGAGAAGTCGCTTAGCTTTCATCAAAGCATTTTAGTAGAAGAAAAATTGACATGAAACTTAGAAGTAAGAAAAAAATTATTGCATTGTGTAATGTTGAACATACTAATTATTATCCTGATTTGAGTATCACATGTTACACACAGGTATTGATATTCAACGTGGTACCCCACAGACATGTACAATCATGTTTCAGTAAAAAAAAAATTAAAATGCAGAATTTAAGCAACGTTAAAAAAAAAAAGTAATAATAAAAGTTAAGTCCATCTATAGGAGATTTTCTTGTATTACACCAATAGATAATACATTAAGTATTGCCTAAACATTATATATTTCATTTGGAAGAATATTAATCCTTTTTAAAAAAAAGCTATTTCAATAATAATAGTAGTATTAGCGATAATGCTACTGTTAGTGATAATAATAATATAGTAGTGTATTCACGTATATAATAACAGTGTTATTGATAATAATAATAATACAGGATATCAGCAGTTATTGATCTGCTTTTCCAAATAAAATTTTGAATATTTACTTCTAAAACTTGCCTGTTTCACTGAGAAATTGAGGAAATTAGACTAAAGGTTCTGTTTTCAATAAGTAATCTTTGCTTCTCAATACTTACAAGAATAATTATAAAATTAGTCTCGAAGATAGAGCGAATGAGAACTCATCCATTCTCAAGTGAACTTTTCTGACATTGTTGGCAAGTACAACAATTTAGGTTGTATTTTGATTATTCTTTCACTTGCATTTCTTTCTTTTTTCTCTTAAATGGACTATTAGATTTTGCATATTCATGTTGACTTTTGCATAACTAAAGAGTGTCTTGTAGTTTCTCTTCTCTTTTGTTTTTTGTCTTCCTTAAAACAATTAGAACCTGTGGTTTTTAAGGATGTTTAAATATTTAGTGAAACCATATACCATCTGCATAAGATATAAACCATTTACCTTAGGCTCTGTTCATATCAAAATAAATCCATTGGAGTCGCTGATTAGGGCAGACTTTCAGGCCAAGACTAGGATTTAGTTTATAGTGTTAGAATGACTGGCTATTCACACCTTATCAAGACCTTTAAAATATAAGCAGCAAAGTAATGAGCAATTATTTTTAAATTATGATTATATGGCTTCTATTTATATTTAGAGTGAAGTTGGTATATTTGAAAAGTTGTCTTTTGGGGTTTGCAAAATATTCATATTAATTATGGTAGTCATTCATCAAATTAATAGAAGGCCACTGAAAAATCATTGCCATCCATTGGTTTGGTATAGCACCAGCATCAGTGTTTTTTACAGAGTGATTTCTATTTGTATTAATTAGTGAAGAATTGCCTCTTCTATCAAAACTGGATTTACTGGTAGAGAGTTCATGTCCAGACACAGATCTATTACTCTTCTCTCTGCTGCCTTTTCCCCATTTATGCATTGTGTGATCATCACAGCAATCTGTTGAAGTTGTAACTTGAATAGCAGTTTTTCCCCCTGAAAACATGATTACCTAATTTGCTTTTGGCACTTAAACATTTCAGAGTATATTCTTAGAGAAGCTACCAAAAAAATTGTATTTTATAGTTTTTTATTTCAGTTTATCAGATTGACCCTTCTTTTCTCTCTACACGAATGACACAGTTAGTGTAGTGGGTGATATCTAAGCTTAAAGAAGCTCCTAAAAAATGAGAGCATTAACCCCAAGTGCACTGAATTCCCTGAACATCTTACATTCTCCTGCTAAGACTTGAAGTGGGCACCTGCTGTTTAATGTAATTAGTTTCAAAGGGAATGTCAGATCAGTCCTCAGGAGTTTACTCTGACCCAGAAACTCTCATAAGGAAATATCAATGAGACAAAACAAGAAAAGTTATCACAGTTGGGAAGCTTCCTCTCACTGCGTTATTCGGAAGCATGTTTTAAAAGAGCCCAGGTTGCTGTCTGACTCAGTTATTTTCTAGTTGCAAAATTGTACTCAAGACAGATTACTCTAGCTAAATAGCTGTTTCCCTCTTCCAGAAATGAAGACATGGTGGGCTGCATTAAAAAATTAGAAAATATGTGAAAACTTGTCATTAGTTTCTAGCACTAATAAGTGATAAGATTTAAAAATTAAAGCTAGTTAATTTTCAACCTGCCTTTTATCGTGTGCATTAAAAAGTATACTGAACAAAACTGTTTCCAGGAGTTTCCCTTTTTATTATTAACGAAGTTAAGATTGTAATGAGCCATACTAAAGAGGTCAAAAGGTGACTTCTTTGAGTAGCAGGTAGGTTTGACACCAAATGAAAGCATCACTGTTCTGTTTGGTTTATACTTCCCAAGACTTAGATGAGCAATGGCTTATTTGTTGGTAACCTGTAAGCCACATCATCTAGTCACATGACTCTCTCTGTTTGTTTACCTCTGTCATTCTCCTTGGTCGAATCTTGCTCACACAGTTAGCCACAGTTTGGCTGTGCTCCAGAGCCCAAGAGAGGGCTGTGGGTCTACCTCTGGCCAGAGGGGTAAGGGGAAGTAGGTGACCATTGAAGGACCAGAGGTGGTGAAAGCAGGACCCTTCAGAGTACTTCCGGGAGAGAGTGCAAGACCTGGATCCTCAACTCTCCTCCCCTAAGAGGCAGACATTGTCCTCCTTGGAGGATCTGGGCTTGATTTTATCCAGAAGAACAGCAGTTGTTCAACATCTCAGAGTCATTTTTCTCATCCATAAAATGCTGTTGAGCTTGTCTACCTCAAAGGTGGTTGTGAGGATTAAGTGACCCAGTTATGTGAGGCCACTTAGCAAGCCATAAAACATTATACAGATATTAGATGTTGTTATTTTTTCTTAGCACATCTCTTGCTGATTTTCTGCCTGTCTATAAATCCTTGCTACGGCATTCCTATGACCTGGCCTCCAGCTGCTTTTAGTCAAATACTTGCTGCAGTGGTACTTGTTACATCTAAAAGCAGAGCATTCCATCAGAAGACTTCACTTATATAAAGTTTTTCCTTATATTAAGCCAAAATTTGTCTTCTCAGTATTTACTTTTGTTGGCCCTGATTCTGCCTCTGGAATAATGCTTATGCACTGAAAGCCCTGTCTTGAATGCAGAGGTACAGTAGTGAAGGAGCCACTCAGTCCTGCTGTCTTGGAGCTGGAACTGAGTGGATCAAAACCAAGTAAACATATCACTGAAATAACTGCAAGCGCTATAAGGGAAACAAATAAGGGAGTGAGAAAGTGGTTTTCAGAGAGTGAGAATAAATGCTTACGTTCCAGTGATTAGGAAAGGCATCTTTCAGGGGACATATAGCCTGAGACCTAAGAATGAAGAGTTTCAGCCATGTTAAGTGTGAGAAGAAGGCCAAAGAAACAGCGTTTGCAGAGGCTGTGGGTGGAAGGAGCATGTGCACATTTGTGGATCTGAAGATCACTGTGGCTGCAGCTTTATGAGTGAGTGGGGCAGGGAGTTCCAGACAATGCTGTTGGTAGACTAGATGTCCAAGGTGAGGGAAAGGAAGCTGGGTGGATGGTGCTATCATCTGCTGAGATGAGGAAGGTGATGGGGGATGAAGTGGCAGAGTTTGTCTAAGGAAATACTGAGTTCTTTACACATTTTGAATTGGAAATGTCTGTGAGAAATTCAGGTGGAAATGTTAAATAGATATTTAGTTCTATGAGTCTGGAACCCAGACGAGAAGTCCAGCCTAGAGATGTGAATTTGGACCTCAGCAACATGAAGGTTTTAAAATCCAGGGCATTTGGTATGCTTAGCTTGGGAGAGAGTGTGGGGAGGGAAGAGGACGCCAGCTAAGCCTTGAAAAATCCCAACATTTTGAGTTCAGGTAGAAAAGGAAGCAGCAGCAAAGGAGCGTGAGAATGTGATAGGATAAAAACCAGAAGAGTCACAGAAAAAAGTATTTCAGGAAGTGGTTGTCTAGTCAAGTGATAGCTACTTAGAAGGTGAGTAAGGTAAGGACAGAAGTGGCTGGCTTAGTCAGTTTTCTGTCACTTATAACAGAATACCTGAAACTGGCTAATTTGTAAAGAAATGGAATTTATTTCTCAGTTTTGGAGACTAGAATGTCCAAGGTTGAGGGGAACTATCTGGTGAGGCCTTCTTTGTGGGGACTCTCCCTAGGGCGCACAGGGTATATCACGTGGCGAGAAGGCAAGAGGGTGTTCACGTGCTCTTTTTCTCTCCTTATAAAGCCACCTCTCTACTCCCATGATAACCCATTAGTCCATTAACCCATTAATTCATTAATCCATGAGTAGTTTAATTTATTCATAAGGTCATAGCTCTCGTGATTCAATCACCTCTTAAAGGCTCCACCTTTTAAATACCATAGTCTGATTTCCTACTCTTAATACTGTTTGTTACAGTGGGAATTAAGTTTCAACATGAGATTTGGAGGCAACATTCAAAGCATAGCAATGGCATTGAATTTAGCAACATGAAAAGATGTGTGACCTTGACGAGCTGAGAATGGCAGAAACAGAAGCCAGTTTACAGAGGGTGGAGTAGTGAATGGGAAACAGCATCTGCAGGACACTTGAGAACTTTTGTTAAAAGTTAAAGATAAGAAAGAGAAATAAGATAAGAGATAAGAAAGGGATAAGACAAGGAAGATGAGAAAGGGAAATGGCCTCTGTAGAACACTTGAGAACTTTTGCCATGGAGAGCAGAGAAATGGGTTATAGCCTCTGAGGGATTTTTTTGTTTGTTTTGTTCTGTTGTTTTACTGTGAGATACTAGAGCATGTTTATATGCTGATAGGAATGATTCAGCAGAGATGCTAGAAAGATGGGTGGATAGACTGATAGATGGACTGATGTAATTAGATAGTGAATAGCCAGGAGAGAGAACAGTAACTAAGGAAATACATATTTGAGAAGGTGAAGGGGTGGGCGGAGAGCCATTGTGGGGCAACAGGAATTGGCTTCTGATGGAAGAAGGGCACGTCTTTCACTGCAGCGGAGGAAGGAGGAGACGGCTGGTGGCAGCGTGTAGTGAAGGCAGAACTGGTGGGGTGAAGATGAGAAAGATCAAGGCAGGTGGCTTCTGTGTTGTCACTGAAGTGTGAAGGGTAGTTGTCTGAGAGGGAGGGGGAGGAAAAAGTAGGGGAGGTAGAAGGAGAAGAGAAGGTACAAAAATGGGTGACTCTTCTAGATGCCTGGTTTCCAAAATCTGGTTCCTGAATCAGCCACATCAGCATCACCTGGAAACTTGAGAACTTTTTTGAAATGCAAATTCTTAGGCCCCACCAAAGATCAACTTCAATCAGAAACTCTCCATGCAGACCCAGCAAACTGTTCTAACAAGCCCTCTGGGTGATTCTGATGCTGGCTAAAGTTTGAGAACCACTGTTCAAGAGAAAACTAATAAGATTGCTAGACGATATTTTGAGGATAAGAGCTTGAATTTAAATGAAACCAGTTTGTTTGTAGTCATCTTGTGTGATTTTCTCACAGTGCTTGGCAGCTTGGGTTGAGGCACGGATGAGAGATTGCTGGGATTCAGCCAGAACTAGGGTGTCCTGAGGACAGCACGGAGAGAGGGGCTGTGGGATGGGGGGTGTTTCAGGAACTGATTCTGATGGTACATTGTGGAATCTTAAGCTGGATGAGGAGGGCAGAAAGGTCAGAGTGGGGTAATAGAAGTGAGAAAGTGCCAGGTCAGAGGTTGGAGGTCTCCCTGACAGAGAGCAACAGTTCTGCATAGAAGGGCTTCATGGAGCAGAACTAGGGCATCTCTGCACCTGCTGGCCCATAGACAGTGTGCTTTGAAGGTCTGACAAAATGAGTTCTGTGTAAAAAGTCTAGAGAACAAGTACTATCTTTGGCTTGTGTATGCATTAAAGGGTCAGGAAGTTACAACATAGTTGCGCTACATACAAACCACAAGCTTTTTAAAGAAAAGTTAATAATGATATACCTAAAACCACCCATGTAAGAAATTGTTCCCTTTCTTTAAATCAGCTATTTAAATGATCAAGCTTCTGTAATAGATTTTTTTGTTCATCTAATAATGCTAATAATAGCTTATATTTATTAGATGTACCAGACATGTATTCATTTATTATTTTAAATTTCCTTTATTTATAAATAATCTATATTTACTTGATTACTGCTATGTACCAGGCACGGTAGCATGGTCTGACAGGCATGAGTCCTACTTCATCATGATTACAGCCTCTGAGGTAGGACACTATTATTGACCCTTGTTACAGATGAGGAAATTGAAGCACAGAGGGCCTAACAAACTAGCCTAAGGTTAATTTCAAACAATTTAAGTAAATAAGTGTTCAAAAGTACATACAATTCTTGTGATCCATATCTACCTACCTATCACTTCTCAGTAACTGTAAAACAATAGATGGTGTTTTCACTTGATTGGCTGCCCCAGGCTGATCACACCTGGCCAAACCTTGGGGAAACTAACATAGAGAAATATGTTGGCAGGAAAAAGGAGCGGAGACTGTAAGGTGTTCCCAGGTATCTTCTTGGCCCCCTTTCCAGGGCACACTTGGGACAGGCTGAGGGTAGAGGGTGGTTGAGGAGACCGTTGCTTGGGCCGCCTAGAATGGTTAGTGTACAATTCAGGCCTGACAAGCTGTCTAGGTTGTCAAGTGCTGGTTTTACCTGGTGGTACCTTTGTGCCTCTCCTGACCCCTCTGCCTAACCCAGTGATGTCTGGCCCCAGTGGGCTCTGTACCCAGGGACATCCACGGGCAGTGAGGACAAATGAATCCAAAGAATGTTATCTTGAGACACCAGAGGCATGTCTTCCAGCTTTTTTTTTCTTTTCTTTTTTTTTTTTAGAATAAATTAGTGTTTCTCCCTCAAACTTATCTAAGATCTTTAAGATGTAAAACTCATGCTTGAAGATGTATATAGTTATTTTAACTTGCTAGAATATTAGTATAAATCCTTGCTATCTCCCTTTAATTACTCTTAATAGGAAGCTGTTAAAAGATCATAAAATTTGTGATTAAAAAGACCAATTGAAGTAGAGTTGTACTTTCTTCCACCAGCCAATGCTAAATTATTTCCTGTGGTTCATTCTACAGTGATTTGGACAATCCTTTGTAAAATAAGTTTAATGAAACACCCCATTTCCATAGGGATACTGTCTGCGATTTGTTTAACAAACCCAATTTGGGAGGATGTTTTTCTAGATAATCGGCTCACATTTTCTTTGTTTAGCCTCATCCCATTACTTCTATGCTTGGTTTCTCTGCCATCCTGTTATATGTGTTCTTGGCACCTGCTGAGTTAGGCATGAAAGTTTTTCATGTATTGGTCCTTCTCTTGCTTTTTGCTTCTTATAGACAGCGCAATGTATGTGTGAACCCAATTGCTTTTTTATTTTTCACATGCTATTCATTATGTCATGGCCTTTTTTAAAGTCATAGATTAAAAATAGGATATCAGGATTATTTTCTTTTCTCTTTTTGTAAAAAAGTTTTCTACCTGCTACTCTGCTCTGTGGGCCAAAAACAGGACTTTACAATCTACAGAGGCAAGAGGTCTCTTTTAGTCGGGGCACGAGTTCTACAACAGAAAATAACCCAAATAAAAGGACTTAACTAAGGTTGAGGTTGTTTTTCTCAAGCATTGAGAAGTACAGTTGTAGGTAATCATGGGTTTTGGTTCACTGGCTCAAGATTATCTGGGATGGGATCTCTTTGAGTCTTTTGGCCTTTCCCTCATAATCACAAGATGGCAAGTAAGATCAAAGATTATGCCCATGATCCAGGCAAGAGGAGGGAGGAAAGGGAAGGAGAGATGAGCAAAAAGATGAGGGCCCATGGAGCCTGACCACTCGCTTTAAGGAAGCTTTTTGATCTTTCCCGTCCAGTGATTTCCACTGACATTTTACTGGCCAGATGTGTGTTACATGCCAAAGGAGCTTAGGAAATGTTGGGGGGAAGGGAGGGGTTATGTTATTTCCATTGCTTTTGGTTATTGTTTGGTTTTTTTTTTTTTTAGCTTGGCACCTTGCCACTCCCTCCCTGCCCCCCCACCCCCCAGACAAGATTGGTGTTCCATTCCTAAGGAAGAAGGGAGAATGGATCTTGGGGAGATGACTAGCAGTCTGTGCCACAGCCTGCAGTGGCAGACAGCAGGCAGAGAGTTTGGGTGTTACTGCTCATGTGGACCAGCTTTTGTCCAGTCATTCTGTTCCTGCTTCCTGGGGACACCTAGGAGCCTATAGGAAAAAAGGCTGGTACAATCTGGAAAACTCCCTGAACAGGGTCTGTGTTCATTGTTAGGTATAGGTTCCTGAATAAATGTCTGTAATTTAACTGCAGGCTATGGGAGGATTTATTTCAGTGTTAAATTTGGGAGAAGTCCGAGTAGAAATGTTCTTTCCATGGAATCAGAGAACAGGCTCCAACTTGGACTTACTACGCAATTGTTACCAGCCATGTAGATTGTAGGCCTAATTTCTCATCTTTCTTGCTATTGAATTCTGTCTCCCTTGCTATTGTCCCTTTGGGCTACTATTAACCTACCCGTGTGTTTTATGTGAACAATTTCCCTGACTGCATTTTTTGTTGCAGCCAAGAGACCAAGCACCTCCTCCCACCTATCTTTATAGATTTGTTTTTAACTTTAGACCTATGAGCCATCTCCACAAGGTCCGGTTTTTATTCTTTGTATTGTTTCTCTGAGGACTTGCTATGAATCTTGAAGTAAGTCTCTTGTCACACTCTCTAGCCATTTCCCACTGTGTTTCCACTAAGTACCGTGCACTATGAGCTTTGCTCATCGAGGGTTCTTTAAATTTATGTAACACATTAGTTGCATAACTGCAGCGTTTGAACAGGTGACTCACGCAGTACTTATAACTGGGCAATTATTAAATGGTGTTGGAGGTCTTCATTTAAAAAAAGTGATGGTAGCACCATACACTGTGTATTAACCATAGTGCAGTAAGAGTGTGTGTACCTAGGAAGGCCTAATCGATCTAAACTGTACCACTAGAAACCCAGCTGTGCTAGAGCTCAAAGTGTACAGTATATAAAGAAAAAGTGCTAAAAAACCAGAAGAGTAAACTAAGTAATTGGGGGAATGTTTAAGAGACTTTAGAGAACAAATTGTTTTCAAGCACTTTACACACTTTAAAAATATTAATTCATCAACACACACAGGCTATGCTAATTGTAAATCTTTCATTAAAAACCAGTCTCCTGAGGCCATCTCCAGGCAACATCTTACATCCTAGTTCTGATTATGATTTCTTCTTTAAAATAATAAGATAGCACTTCCATAAGCATATTCTATCATTTGTACTTGAATTAATGCCGTACCACATTATTTGAATTACTAAATCAGTTTTGGTTTGTTTTGTAATATACTGTTTTATTCAAGTGCATTAGTCCCTTGATCTTAGTTTTGACTACAGGTAAGTAGCTGTTTATAATTTGTTTATTTGGGGTTTTTTGCTTTTGGATCATCCAAAAAAAAGGGGGGGTGGGGCTCATGAATTTTGATGTTATCTATAATGTGTAATTGAGGCACATTTTTACTTAACACACAAGTAATTTAAATGTATCAAATGTGTATAATATGTGACTTTAAAATAATTTTACCCAGTCATTTGCTGAAAAGAATTGAGCTGGTCAGAAGTTGTCAAACAGTTTTGAAATGAGGCCAGATCCTGTTGTTTTTGCTTCTGTTTTGTTTTCAGTTTTTTTAATATATGAGAGTGGTTAATGGAATTTATTGCCTTTCTTCTAGTGGAAGTCTTTATATATGTTTAAGAATTAATTGAGATGTTAAGATAAATTTAAAATTCAAGGGAAATTAGGAATGTATTTTAAGGGAACCAATTTCAATGGCTTCCTTAAATTTATCTGTGGAAGAAGTTCATAAATACAATAGAATGATTCTAATAAAATTCAGAAAGAAAAAACTAAACCATGTAGTATAGGGCTGTTGTGCATGCAGTAAATGTCAATAAATATTTGGGGGGATGAAGCAATGAGTGAATGAATGAATGACTCAGTGGATTGATACATAATTTGAACAGTAGTTTTGGAATTTGAGAGACTTGAGTTCTAATCCCAGCTGTCCCCTTACCTTCTGAGACACTTTGCACAGGTAATTTAGCCTTTCTGAGCTCCAAATTCTTCATATGTAGAATTTGGGTAATGATTATTCTCATAGTATTGTAAGAATTAAAAAAGATAAAGAGCCTGGCACAGAGTAGACATTAAATATTGTTGTAAACCACATGAAAATTGCTATATTTGGTAGACTAAAATTGTTCAAAGTTAATGACTCAACCCGGTATTAATCATCATATCACATAAAATGATTCTGTTATTTCAGAAAAAAAGGTAACTTAGCCAGACCTGAGGGTTTGGGGAACATTTCCTCAGGGAGATGACACTTGAACTGAGACTTGAGGGATAACTTGGAGTTGGCCAGTTGAAAAGAGGTAGGAAGGGCATTTCCAATAATAGAGCTGCACCGCACGTCACCTAGTTTGCCTTAGGGTAAACTAGGATAAGATAAACTGTTTCAAATACTGTTGTTTGGATAGATTGGGCCTTACTGGCTACTATAAACTCTTTACTACACTATAATCAGAGGCATGGTCTACTGGTCTCAGACTATGAATCAATAAATATCAATAAAAATGCCTGAGCATAACACTATAATATATGTGTATTTAATAGTAAATTTTATACATGTACTACTATAAATATATACATTAAAAATTAGAAAAGATAGATTTCTTTATTTTTAATTTAAAATAAGTAGAAATAAAAGTTCTGATTTTTTTTTTCTTGAATCAATATTAATAACCTTGCTTAACTCTCTACATGTCTGTAACGCACTTTTTGGAGACCACTACCTTATGGGACATCTGCTGAGCGTGGACAAAGGTTTTTCTAATGCTTACTAGCTATATTTCTGAGAGTTTAGGGTTTATATTTCCAGTACCTGCATGGTTTCAGAAGCCCCAATCTAGAAAATTAATGTAATGGTTGGCTCAAAGCTGATTCTATCCCTAATATCCCAGTCAGGGAACTGCCTGGAGCAGAAGCAAAACCACTTAGGTAGGGCATACCTTGAGCCTGGCCTGCCGTAGATTCCCGTAGACAAAGCCCTGCTGAAGATGAGCTCAGGAACCAAAACTACAAAACATAGAAGAAAATAAACACTCTGAGTTACAGTTAACAGACACAAAAAACAGCAGGATTAGAACCTAAGAACTTCAAGTAAAAGAATAATTTAATGGAAACCAAAAAATAAAAATGTTTAAAATAATCAAAGGCATAGAAAAAGATCAAGAATCTAAGAAAAAAAGAACAGGCAGATTTGGAAAAGAGCCAAATATGAAATGAAAAATATTGTTATTAAAATGAACACAATGGGTTGGTTAGGAAGTAGTTTAGAGACAGCCAAAAAGAGGATTTAATACATGGTCACTGGATCTGAGGAATGCTGCCACTGCTCCATTTGTAGTCAGCACACAAATCAGATCATGTTTGTATATCTAGATACCCCACCTACCACCCACCCACATAAGATCACTGATGGCCCCCCAATCCACAGAGAAGAAAAAACAAAATCCTTCACATGACCCAGAAACTTTACCCAACCTCTTCAGCTTGGGTTCTCCCATTTTGTTGCTTCATTATTTTCTCTGGCCTTCTTTCAGTTTTTCTGATGTCATGCTTCTGCCTTCCACAGGCCTTTGAATAAGTTGTGCTTTACGTTTGGAATATCCCACTCCCTTTACCCTAATTCAGTTATTCAGTTGCCAGCTCAAAGATCACTTCCCTGGGGAAACTTTCCTTCACCCCACAGGTTAATAAGGGTGCTCCATTACTAATGACCAAGGAAACTAGCTACTTCTGTTCAAGGTACTAATCCAGTTTGTAATTTCACAGTCTTTGTGATTATTTGACCACCTCCTGTCTTTCCCACCAGATGGTAAGCCACGGGAGGGCAGGACCGTGTTTATTTGGCTAACCATTGTCTCCCCAGCACCATGCTTGTACTTAGTAGGTGCTAAATAAATATTTTTATATAAATAAATATTCTGGAAGCACACAAAGCATAAGTTTTGATATTAAAATAGCTCAAAAGATAGTTGATTTTCCAGTTTCTATTGTTCTGTTAGTTTTGTCCTTTTAGCCACATTATCAGAATTGTTATTCCTTTCTTCAAATCTCCTTAAGCCACATTACGTTATTTCCTTGCACAGGTTCTTTGCTGTTTTTAGTAGGCCTTTTTCAGCATTCAGCTTTTAGTGCAGGTCCTTGGATTTCTTGTAAGACAGTTTGTAAAGCCCTATGAAATCATAGCAGATGTCTCTATTCTATCAGTGCAGTTTTTCCCAAGGCACGGGGTAGACACATCTTGGGAATGGTGACACACACAAAGAGAGGGATGCGTGGTGCTGTGGGTGCTCTAGAAGAGCATTTGATTTTTATTTTTTAGGTGATCAGGATCCTTTTTAGATCTGTTTACTGGCTGCCCCATTTTTTTTTTTTTAAGTGTTTCTTTGCTAACCTTACTGTGGCTCATTTTATGAAATTGTGACCAAGTACTGGGAAGTGGCTAAGTAGACTGAGGACTTCAAAGCTTCCATGAGCTAGTAAGTTTGTGTCCTGGGGGACAGTGACACTGCGGTCTCTTACTGCAGTGAAAAGGTATTGATTTTTCTCCCTCCTGTTCTTAGCCGTGCCTCTGAAGTAGGTATGGTATGAAGCATCTTTCCTGGTGAAAAGAGGAAAAACTGTCGTTGTGAACTTTGTCACCCAACAATTGGACATTTCAAACCAAACTAGATGAAATGTGGAAAAGGGCTTAAAGGACTCTTGTAAACCTCCTGACTTAGTTCAGTACCCTGGCTTTTATGACAGAGAGGTTCCCTACAGTTTGTAATAACCTTGATAGGCAATGGGAAGAAATGTGTGTGTGTGTATATATGCGTTTAATGTTTTGAAAAGAGAGTAAAAGGATCAAATCAGCGAAAACAACACAGCTTTGTGCAGTGATCTTAGAAGGTTAGCAAAGTGGTCTTGTCCAAGTTTTCAACGAGATGTTCCGTTCCTGTTATAATTGGCTGCTGGGTAGGTTTGAACCTAACTAGAATGCCAGCGTTCGATTTCACCGTGTCCTCAGTGGAGATGTGTCACCATTTATGCTCGCCTTAGTGACAATTTTCTAAAATGGAAACTCGTGGGAAATCATTACAGTGTTTATATGTCTCCCTTGTCGGGCAGCGTTATCCTGTGATATTTTACCAGTGTTTTCCGCTGCATGATGGCATCTTGCGAAGGTTAAGGCAGAACAAGTCCCTGTATAATATTGTGACTACATTTTACTTACTGAAGAAGAAAAGATAACTGACAATTAAGTATTTGGGATGTCATGGAAAGAACATGTGCAACTAATCAATGGTATCCTTTGGGAACATGATTTTATAAAGCTGATAAGGTAGAAAAATCGGGATTTTGTGATTTGTGTTACATGATGATAATTGCACCTTTTCAATAAAGAAGACATTTCTCCTAGAGTAAACACTGAACTTGCAGGGGCTGCTGGTAGCAATGCTATTGTTTTTCTGCCCCATTCAGGCAATTTTTTGTAAATATTCTTATAGAGTATGAGATTTTCTCCATTTATTTTTTAGAGTGGTATTTCTGAAGAAATATCTGGTCTCTTAAGGAAAGTCATTTATTCTTATGAAAGTGAATAATATTGTATAAAATTTTTTTTGCTTCTTACAAAGTACACTCAATTGCCCAGTTTTAATATGTATCAGAGTTGGGTGTAGTAATATCAAAGTATGTCACATAGTATATCACATACTTGTTACAGTTCTTTGGTTTAACCCCATTTCCTATGCGCATCTTAATAATAGCCTGATTTTTAGTCTACTGTATCCCTAAGTGATAAATTGGATGGAAATTTCTTTAGTGTATTTTTCTGCTAATTCTGTAGCATCTTCAATCTGCATGTGTTACAGAGCCCAGGATATTTAGATATTCTTCCATGCCTATTCTTCCCATACTTGTGCCCCTTTTGCTAGCTTTATTGCACAGGCGGCTTCAATTAGAGATAGATTTCTTCCCTGCTGGTTTTGACAGTACTTTCTTCTTGTTCCAGAAGCTTGGAAAATACCGGGTAGCCAGTGGCCGCCCTCCTTAACAGAGTGGTTAGTTAGATTAAAGATCACTATCCCTTTGGCCCTCCACTGCCTCATTCCATGGCTGCTACCCACTATTGGATGAGCTTTTTCTATGGAAACTATTTTGGAGTTTTTCAGTTATTTTCATTGCTTGCCTCCAGCCCTTCCTAGGCTTGTTCTTATTTCTCTTTCTTTGGGGGCTTGATATATGGCATTAAGTGGAGCAGGAGGATTGCTCAGCTCATTTGACACCTTGTAGAAGCAGCGCTTCCTGCTGACCTCCTGCTGGAGACCCACAGCACTTGGATGTAAACAGCTCCTCTCTCTGTCTTGCATCTGAGTAATTAATTCTGCCTCTTACAGTCTTTCACTCAGTTCTTATAACTGTAAAATGTAATGGGATTTATTTCTAGCTTTTTCTCCCACTTGTCAGGTTCATTTTGAATTCTGATGTCTTACTGCATAAATTGGTTGCTGTGGCATGCATGCCAACTTGCATCCAGGAATGGGATGAGCAGCATCAGGACATCAGAGTCACTAGGTAATTAGTTAGACAGCACTGGGCCTGGGACCCACCGTTGCCTGGAAGTTGAAAATGCCCCTCTCATAGCAGGTATAGCATCCTAGTGCTTCACCAGCTGGGCTGTGACCTAGCAGTAATGGAGGTGAAAATCATATTTTCCTTAATGTTTTGGTAACTTTGGAAACCCTCCGCCCACTGATTGCTGTGTTATAGAGTTATATACAGAAGACACGGAAGCCAGGAGTATGAACTACTTTCTAGAATCGGTGCGGCAGTAGATTTTGGTGTGTCAGAGAGAATCTTCTACCATGATAGTCTCACTGCCAAACAAATATTTTCAACTGCAGCCCAGAGCTGAAAGTATTAATGCATTCCAATGGTGGGGCAGCACATACTCTAGTGGGGTTCTAATTGACAAAAGGGTGGAAAACTGAAACAGGAAGACCGGCACGTCCTTTGGGGAGCAGGCATGCAGCACAGACCCACAGTGTCTCAGGCTCTAGGCCAAGTGAAAAGTGTGCCCAGCAGAGTCACTGCCACGTCTGAGCTAAGAGCAGGTGTCCTTGGCTGGGCAGTCAGGGGTCTGTGAACCTTCTGCCACTGAAAGCACAGTTAATATATATGTATGTGTATTTTTCAGCAATCAAGATACTCAGCTTTTATCTGATTTTCAAAAGGATCCATGAATCATAGTGGACTAAGAAGCTGTGTTCTCTAGTTGAACAGTAATCCAGACTTCCAAAACAGATAAAATAGGTTGTTGGGAATTGATACAACAAAAACACACAAGAGAAAGAGAATTAAAATGTACTGAATGCTCATTGTGTACCAAAGACTCTTGGAGACATCTCATTTAATCCTCACAACAACTCTTTAAGGTAGACAGGAGGAGGAGGGATTCGAACCCAGTTCCTGTTCTAAAGCCCACATATTTCCTACACCACACTACCCCTCTATATCATGAACATGACTAAACCATTGAAGATTAATCAAAAATAAAGATAAGCAATCTAAAACAATGGGGAGATATGCTTTGATACTCAAAATGTAGTTTTTTAAAATTAAGAGCTTATGTGTTGAATAGAGTTGGGTGATTTAAACCAGACTAGGGTCCCAAGCGTATGGGATGACCCAAGGTGTAGCTTTCAGAAGGGGTGGTTCCTCCTGAGCAAAAGCTTTCAAGAAACTGAAGAAGATGTAAATGAACAGTTGTAAGGCTCCACTTCACTGTTCAGTCCCTCATGAATGAGATCATATGTTTATGAACAGAAAGATTTGGTTGAACTAATTTAATTCCTTTTTTGCATCTCTGTGCTAATTAATGACAGTCATTTCACTTGTACGTAATATATTAAATTAGGTAAATTCTACTATATTACACTTTATCTCTGTTTGGAATTAAGATTTCTTTTCTTATAAGCTTAACTTTGCAGAGTTTAGGAAGTATTCCTGCCCACACAACCAAATTCTTAACTAACCCCCCCGAATGCTGCCTTCTTTATAATTGTAAATCCTAAAGTACATATTGGTCATTGTTTTATGGAAAATATTATTTGAGCATACTCAGTGAGCATTTAACAAAATAAATACTCACAAATTTCTGGAGTTTTTTGTATCCCTTTTTGCCAGTATATCTTACCTAAAACAATGTGATCATCTATTTGGAGAACTCTGTTGGGGAGGCTGAGCAGGATTAATTCCCATCCCTGTGTTGCAGTGTAAACAGCTTTTTGCCTGTCTTTTGTCATTAATGATCATGCTGTAGATGTAGCCAGTGCATTGTAAGCCAATCTGTCAAGGCAAATAAACAATTCACCTTGTTAAAATTCCCTAAATCTTGCATTAATAAAACCAAAGTAACCCCCTGAACACTCAAGAGATGTCTTCCTCCATACTGCGGTGATGGATGACATGTCTAAAGATCCTGGAAATTAAGTAGTTCAGGTCATTAAAAGTGTCCCACACTTGTTATTGATTTAATTTATTTTAAAAAGGTGGGGGTGGAGATAAGAATGTTACCCCCTCCCCCATTTTTTTTTTTTAATCTGAAAGCTACCACTTGTACAGATAATTAAAGCTATTGCCTGGTTGAATAGCTCTGTATTTGTTACAACAGTAAGCTTTTTTATTCAAATGGGTATTATATCATCCTCCAAAATATCTTGATAATCATTGTAAAAATCTCTTGGAGTTTCATATGTGTGATGAGTTCTAGGCACTGAAATAACTTCTGAGCACCCCAAAATTTTCTTGTGTAGGTAAAAATTTAGGTGAAGGTTAAATGATTGGAAGGAAATTAACTGAAATAGTAATGAAATTATGCCTCTGGGCAAAGGTTTCCCCCACCCCCTTTATTTTCTGAACTCTTCATTTTTCTGTTTTTATATCAGGAAAAGAGCAAGAATTATAAGCACACTCACGGATGGATGGATGGGTGGATGGGTGGGTGGATGGAAGGGTGGACAGGAAGACATTTAGAGAGCAGTACAGTATTTCCATTCTATATTACTACATTCAAAGGCAAGTTGAAGTGGTTATGTGTGTGTGTTTACTTGTTTACTGCTAGTCTTCTCCACCAGCCCACACTTCTCTGGACCCGTAGTATTCACTGCCCCATCCCAGTGCCCAACATAACAGATGCCCAGTAAATATTTGTTTAAATGAATAAAGTATAACACCTGAATACTTTTCTTTTCTTGAGCTTCAGTGGGTTTAGTGGGCTGTATAAGGAATAGTAACAGCCCCAGGCAGAGCTGTCCTTCCAGATGATCCTTGCAGGGACGGAACAGCAGGTGAGCGAGCACTGGTGTTTGTAGTGTAGGTCAGCCGGGTAGGGCTGGCAGCCTGTTAGTCGCTCACTCCATTTGTATATCCTCAACTGGGTAACAGTATTCCAAAGACTCATGAGAAAGGGGGCAATTCAGAATGTAAATTATGGCTAAAAACAAGATGCTATATAGAATTATGTGTATGCAAAAGACATATCATTTGACCTTACTTTTGTCATTTGTTATGTATCTTTTTTTGGGAGGGTGTGGCTGTGGCTGGCTGGTATGGGGATCCAAACCCTTGACCTTGGTGTTTGTTATAGATAAATAAGTTATGAAAAATGATTCTTAAGAACAGCTACCTTAATTTCAGAGATTCTTATACAATCTTTGATGCTTTTCTCCCACAATTTTTGGAAAAAAGGGGAGTGGAGAGTCAGCAAATATACAGTCAGTTCACACACTCTGGCAGACTTTGAAAATATGTAGATATGAAAATGCACTCTGTAGTACTCTATCAGATTTCTCCTGGAAATTGCATAATTTGGATTTCTGAGTACTGACATGGTTATGCCTTTATGCCAGCTATTTAACAGGAAGAATTCTATAGATTTTTTTCAGTATATACACAGATTTATACTTAGTGGTAAAGTTGTTACTGATCCTTTAAGTAGAGCTGTCCAAATGACTATAAATGGCAGTTGATCCTAATGCCAAAACAGGTGATAGCTGAGGGGTCTTGACTAAATCTTCAGTTAGAAAAACCATTTATAGGGCCGGTCCCGTGGCTCACTCGGGAGAGGGCGGCGCTGGTAGCGCCACGGCCGTGGGTTCGGATCCTACATAGGGATGGCCAGTGCGCTCACTGGCTGAGCGTGGTGCTGACCACACTGTGCCGAGGGCTGCGATCTCCTTACTGGTCCAAAAAAAAAAAAAGAAAAAGAAAAACCATTTATCGTATTTCTTAAACAGTAGTGGTCTCCTGTGGACATGTATATGTATTGAGACCACTTTATCACTCAGTAAGGAAAATTTGATTTATATATCTTAGCGGTATTATTGATGTTCCCAGGTTTTGAAATATTCACTGTGAATTAGAATCTCTGTGAAGGCAGGGACCATGTCTACCTAGTTCCCCACTGTCTTGTCCTTTAGTCGGCTACCGGAGTGTATAGTAGGTGCTCTGTAAATGCTGGTTGAATGAACAAATAGATAAAATGCAGCATTTGCTGATGCTGCACAGCATGTGTGTCAGCTTTAGTTCTTGGTGGGTGAAATGGGGACCACTCCTCAGGCTGATTGTAAGCGATGTTGCTGGTAAGAACTTTGATGGATGGTTATGACTTTTTGAAATAGTTCTCTTGATTGATCGTCTAGCAAACTTCACTTCAGTTTCTAATTGTTTCTTCTTTCACAGTCTGTCATTTTAGAAAATGAAGAACTTCCCAAACTGTTTCTTGATTTCCTCAATGTGCGACAGTTGCCCTCTCTACCAAAGGCAGAAAGTTGTGGGTAAGAACTGTTGTTTACGTAAAGGCTGTGTGTTTTAAGTTACTATTCAATAACAGATTGGCCTAACAAATATCCCAGAGTGGTGCCGAGGGCCTGCCTGGCCACACCCGTTCTTTTGGCTTGGGACGGCACGCTCTCGCTTGCCCTCTCTACCAAAGGCAGAAAGTTGTGGGTAAGAACTGTTGTTTACGTAAAGGCTGTGTGTTTTAAGTTACTATTCAATAACAGATTGGCCTAACAAATATCCCAGAGTGGTGCCGAGGGCCTGCCTGGCCACACCCGTTCTTTTGGCTTGGGACGGCACGCTCTCGCCCCCTGCGTGTAGTAGAAAAAATCCCTCCCAAGTCCTCATCCCCTTCTTGCAGCCAAATGGCCAAGGCTCAGTAACTTATGTTTAGATTTAAGGAACTGACCTTTTAGATTATGTTGATACATGGAGTGATGTTGCATGATGGGAATTATGAATCCAGATAGCCTGTTTGGGGATTAATTTGTTTATTTGTGGGTACTCGAGCAAGGTCCATATCTCCTTGGTGAACACGTTCATATAGTTTGAAAGGTATCAATGACCTTAGAGATGATTTGATTCAACTCCTCTCATTTTATGGTTGAGCAAACAGAGACTCAGGAATTAAGTGCCTTTACCAAGATCTCTCGCCTTGTAACTGGCAGAACCTGGGCCTTCCATCATACACCTTTTCCCACCACTCTCCCGCTGCTCTTCCTCAGGAATTTCTCATGGCCAGGTGGCCGATTCTAAGAGGAACAAGAGATTTCATATCACCAGCAAATGGAAAAAGATCTCCTAAAGAATTAATTCTTAAACAAGATACTTGCCTAGCTACAGGCACATGACTTGGACTGAGCTAGCCTCAGAAGGCAGTCAGCAGTGTCCCTGGCATAGTAAATCCATTTACGGAGAAACAAGTCATCACAAACTTTCTGTGAATACAAGCAGAGGAGAGGGTTTTACCCATTTTTTTTCTTTTTCTTTTTGCCGCCTCCAGACCTGCGTGAGGAAACCACACTAACTAAAGCCATGTTAAACCCTAGCCGTCTGTTGGGTGAGAGGCTGCCAGCACCTGTCACCTCTCCTCACTGGCACTGTTTACTCAAGGCCACTTGCCACTCACCCCAGAGCAAGAATGATACACTACACCTCCCGAATGAGCTGTGTTGTCAGTGTGTTCTGTTCCAACTTGTGTGTGTTTCCTGGGAGGTTAGGCTTTGTGTATGTTAATGTATTTTTAAGAAGAGACATTGCAATGACAGTGAGTAAAATCTTTTCTGCATTATACAAGCCCAAAAGCAGTAACAAAACCTTAGGATTTTTAAGTGATTTTCAGGAAAATTGAAATCCAAGAATGTTTCTTAGGATGAGGCATTCACCATGTTATGGCTCAGTGAAAACTTACACATCTTTTTTTAAAAGCATGTTTCCCAAGTCAGTGCTCTAAGAATACTGGCTATTTTTTCCTTGTCGGCACAAACATTGACCCAGCTTATAAAGTCTTTTTCTTTCCTTTTACAAAAATTTCAGATCTTTTGATGAGACAGAATCTGAAGAGTCAAGGTAAGAACTATTATTCGTCAATCAAGAGTTACACAGACCTAGAATAAGAGTATGATTTTGTTAAATGTTTAGTTACCCATGGTATAAGTGTTCAAGTCATGTTTTTCTTGAAAACCTCTGTTAGGAAACCGGTTTTAAGATGATAAATATTTGATAGGGAGTTACAGGAGTAAGCAGTTACAATTAGTAGTGAAGGAATGCACCTAAGAGCCCTACCTTGTTTCATACAAGTAATAAGAATACAGTTTTATCAATAATCATATTACAGGATTTCTGAGAAAGCACTTTTCAGCAATGATTTATTGTATAGATCGTATATCTGCTTCAAATTCCACAAAGCAGTGTTTAGGAGATGAGCGGGGCCTAGTTCGTTCCTTCTCACTGTGCTGCTATTCACTCACACCGTTAGATACATAAACCTGGAGATGTCCCCACACCGCAGTTTGATCCCCTCAAAGCTAGTTTGTAGTGTTTTCTGTTTACCGTCGTCCCCTGATGCTGACATGCCTGTTCTTGACCTTTCTAGCAAACTGTCCCACCAGCCAGTTCTGCTGTTCCTCAGGGATCCATACATCTTGCCTGCAGCCAGCGGTAATCAAACCTGTCATCTGCTAACAGCTCTGTACTGATCTGACCCTGCACCACATAAACCACGTTTTTAATACAGGTCTAACAGAGTGACATTGGTCCAGGGCTTAATAATCTGCCAATAAACCAGTGCTCTTGGTGTAAGAGACATTTAGAATTTTAATTGGGGCCGGCCTTTCAGGAGGAAATGTAATTTTTCTTTCTCTCTATCAGGTTATTTTGAATTAGAGTAATAAGGGAGAATGGTATTTATTGTCTTTAATACTTTTGGTGGTGTTCTTTTGACCTTTGCTTGTTTTTATCCAGAAGTCAGCATTTGAATTCAAGACTCTAGTCCTTTTTTAAAATTCTTCTTCCCAAAAGCTGTGTATATACATTGCAGGTATATATCTCCATTTCCATTTAGATTATAGCATCTTTGATGGTGGAATATATATTTTTTAAAGTTGTATGTTTTAAATGCAATTAATTGATTTAAGTATAACTATAATAAATATTTTAGTCTGAGTCCTTTCTCTGTGCCAAGAAATTAAAATTCCTCAGAGTCCCTCTCAAAGTGTTCTTATGCAGCTCTTTATGAGTACATTCTCAGACATTATCTCATTTAATTTTCTTAACAA
Source organism: Cynocephalus volans (assembly GCF_027409185.1). NCBI lineage: Eukaryota > Metazoa > Chordata > Mammalia > Dermoptera > Cynocephalidae > Cynocephalus > Cynocephalus volans. Next base: position 108,175,799 of record NC_084461.1, read on the forward strand.
CCTTATGAAATAGGCAGGGCAGGTATTATCATGGGCTGAATGACCTCGGGGAGGTCCCTGATTTGCCCAGTCTCAGATGGCTGCTGGATGGATCCTTTGCTGCCTGCATTCTCTTTCTGTGCTCTTTGCATATAGTGAATTTTCAGCCTTTGTTTCTGAGAGTCACTAAATAGCAATAGATGAATGATCCGTTGAAACCATTCCTAGTTTCTGACAATAAAACCTTAGCAGCAGCAGAGAAAGGGGACTGTTTTCTGTAGCAAGGATGTGTGTACTCAGATCACCCACTTCACTATCGCTTGAAAGGAGGGCATCCGGGACACAGCCCTGCTCCACTAAGGCACCCTTCCTAGCACACTGATCAGAGAGCTGCCTTTGCTATATAAAAACATGGTCTCATAATGTTTTTCTATAAAATCCTTTAAGTGAGAAATAATTGCTTCTTTTAAGCTTTTGCTTCCCATGTCTAACAAATATGCGTGTTATGTTAGTTGTAGTCATGTTAAAATATTTAACAAATAGTTATAATGCAGCCTGTCAAACCTAGATTAAATAAATGATGTTTTGCAAAGTGTTCTTATTATCTTTAAAAATGGCTCCAAAAGGACTTTTTCCAGGTATTATGTTCAGATATTTAATGCATCTGACTGAAATTCCTGCAGAAGTGTAGAGTGGAATGATCACTATGGACCATAACAGCCAGGATACTTAATGGAAAGGGGAAGATATTTAATGACCCTTCAATCCAGTTCACCCAGCTCACTGAGCAGCACCTACTGTGTGCTGTGCATCTGGCTTGACAATGAAGAACAGGAAGGGCTTTCTGAGAAAGAACGTCAGGGTCAAATGTCTGGAGCTAGAATGAGTAAGAAGGATGTGTCACTGGTATCATGGTCGTGTGGATGAAGACTTGCCAAATATGGGAATTCCTAATTGAGAGTAAATGGAAATCACAGGTTTGATGGGTAGCATGAAACCAGGTATGGGAGGGCAGGTCAGCAGATCTGTTTTCTTGGGATTTTGGCTAATCCCGTTTTATAAATCAGATTCCTGTTGTCTTTGAATGATATACTAATGATATATTTTTGCAAATCTTCAGTATTTTAATTTAAAGAGAAACTTTTGTGTCAGGCCTCATAGCAAGGTGTTGAGGTTATTATTCTAGAGGATATTGAATATGGAAATATCTTTACACATATACTGACCCTCACAAAGTCAGAGGAGTGTCTGTCTTTAATGTCCTGACCATTAAACATTATCCTCTTATAAAATGCTAATAATCGAACATTATCTTCTTTGCTTTCAACATCAGAATTTGAGAGAATACCCTAACAGACTGAAAAGCAAGTGCTTTTTGGTCTTTGGTTTGATTTTTCTGGGAATTCAAAACAACTCTTGCCAAGTTCTCCAATGACTTCAGTGCAGCTAAACTCTACAGACATTTTTCAGTACTCATCTTTCTTGGCCTCTCATCAACTTCAGACATGCCAACCACTTTCTCCTCCTTCAAACACTGTCTCCACGTGGCTTTCCCACTTTTCTTCTGGTGTCTGGCAGCTCACTCGAAGGCTGTCACAGATGTCTCCTCTTCTCACAATGCTTTCTTTTGAATAATCTCCTTGCTGTTGGCCTTGACTACCTGGTGCCTGCAGCTGAGTCACAGCTCCATGTTTCCATCTGGCCCTATCCCGCAAGCTCCAGGCACTTGCATGAGGCCCTCCGTGGCCTGCCCTGGCTCGTGTGTCTGCCGGGACCCCTCACACATGCTGCTGCAGCCGCCCCGCAGTTCTGCGTGGGCCTCATGCAGGTGACCTCCCTCCCTCTCAGGGCACCTGCTGTTCCTTTCTCCGCACCTGGTGGGCTCGCTCCTCTTTCAGTCCCGTGTTCAGTGTTGCAGCATCAGAGGCCTTTGCTGACTCTGTAAAGCAGCCTCTACCCCATGCACTTTATTTTTAGCTTCACAAAAAATGTTTATTAAATTAATGAAAACCAGCAAAATTATCAACTACCCTACCCGGAGTCACATTCCTTCTCAGTACCTGTCAATGGGTAACAAAGGCAAGGACAGTTGCTGAGTAATTCATGCAATAATGGACATTGTTTTTTGTTTTTTTTGGGGGGGGGGATCTCACTCCTTTATTTATTTATTTTTATTTATTTATTATTTTTTAAATTTTATTTTGTCGATATACGTTGTGGCTGATTATTGTTCCCCATCACCAAAACCTTCCTCCCCCCCTCCCCTAATAGACATTGTTTTAAATCATGAATATGATAGAGCCACAGTGCAAAGTTTAAAGTGAAGTGGAACAGATGAGAAAAATGAAAAAACAACCTGTTTATCTTGTCATTGATCGTGAGTTGGTGGACCTTGTAAAATACCTCCAATGCATTCACTTTTTATCAGAGCAGCCTATTTGCTTCTTCCTTGTAATGCTCACACACTGTCTTGCCTTGGTTCTCTTTTTCTCTCTCTCCCTCTGTCATACTTACCCTCTAAATCTCCAGCATCCAGCATACGCTCAGCTCTTGGAGGATGATGAACACAAGGCCTCAGTACTTGCTGTGTCCCCCATCGGGAGTGCCCTGCTCCCAGGTACCCTCCCAGCTGGCAGCTTCGCCCCTTCATTCCTGTCTTGGCTCCAGTGGCGCCTACACCCAGGGTCTTCCCTCACTTTCCCATCTCCTGCCCCTCTCTAGCCCTGTGTCCTGCATGATTGTTTTCCTTGCCCTTAAACCTCTGCTTGATGTATTGACAGTGCTGTAGAATTACCCACAGTACTTAATATTACTTTCCTTTTCATTCTTTATTGCTCACCTTATTTAGTTGCGTCTATTTAAGCTAACTATGCTAATGATGTAATTCCACTAAACTCCAAATAGACTTTTATATTTTGGATAGTAAAGGATGAAGGCATACATGCTACTTTCATGTAATATTTCCTATTTAGGCATTTTGTTGAAGATTAATCAATAGCGCTATTTATGGCTATTGGTTTTAATATACTTCTATGTGGAAGAAATATATTTAGAATTAAAATTAACTTAGTTAAATCATTGATTTTGAGTGGGTTGTGGATATACAGGTGTAAGGCTCATTGCAAGCTTTTAAAGATATGTTTTATGAAAACTGTTACTTCATATCGGGCATACACTAACAAACCAGTGTTGTTAACCAAAAATAACTGGATCCTCATGTATTGGAGATATTTTTAAAACATATTTTATTTGTTCATTTGCTTGTCTTCCTGACTAACATATAAATTCCATGGCATGGACAGGGACTGTTATTTACTTCTGCTTCTGATAATTAGAACAGTACTTGGTACATAATAATAGCTGGTTCTTACTGTCTGCCAGGCTGATGTCTAAGCTTTGTTTCACTCATCAATTTTTACAATCTAGAAGGTAGGTACTGTTGTAAAATCCATTTCACAATTGAGCAAAGGAAGGCACAGAGACATAGATAACTCACCTAATGTCACACAGCTATGAAGTGACTGATCCAGGACACAGAGGCCTCTCAATAAACGTTTGTTGAGGTGAACTTGTCATTATACCCAGCTACTTACTGGACTTCCCCTTTAGAAAATCTCAAGGGTGACTCAAACTGAACGAGTCCAAAACTGAATTGATCATCTTCTATTTTGCTCCCATTCCAGGTCTTCTCTCACCACCTGTCTGGTTATGCAAGCTGAAAACTCAAGAGACATCCTCCCTTTCCCTCACTAGCCACATCTACTCCAGCACCAGGTCCCATCCCTCATTTCTCTAGGAACCCTCCACTCCTCTCCATCCCACCACGATCGTTCAGGCTCTTGAGCTGCTGCACTGAACTGAGCTCCTGTGTCCACTTTGAGATTGCTTTAGTCCATTCTCCAAATGGCAGCCAGAGTCACCTTTTCAAACACAATTTGTTCCTTTCTCACTCTGCTTAAAATCCTTCAATAGCTTCTCATCACATTTCCGATAAAACCAGAATGCCTGTCTGTTGTTCCCGGGTGTGGCTTGGCAGCTCTGCCCTACTGCCTCCTCACCCATTACTGCACTGGCCTCCGTTTAGTTCTCTGGACACTCTGGGCTCCTACTGCCATAGACTTTCCACCTGATTAGCAACCTCTGCCTAGTCCTTGCCTCTGAGAGCCTTTCTGCCTCCCCTGATGAGGCCCAATCCCTTTCTATGTGTTTCTACATAGTAGGTACTCTATAGAGGTTGGATTAATAAATGAACGTATTTATCTTAAAGTTTTGGATCACTTAATTTTCTTACATAGTAACTACTATATTTATTTTAGTAAATTACCAGGGACTCAGCGTTAGCATAGTCCCTGGTATAATTATGTATAGATTGAAGTTTAGAAATTAAACTTTTTGAACCACGAGAAGGATTGGTTCCCATTCAAATAATCCATTCATATTTTATCTACTCTGATAACTGGAATGTAGTACAACATACTGTGCCCTCTGGGTTTCCTTTGTATCTCCTATAAAAAGGTAGCTGATTTTTCATGTTTGTCAGGACAGCTCTTGTCAGAAAGTTGCCCATTTAAGTTAGGAACACAAGCTCTCATCTTACTGCTCTCTGGAAGGCAGTGTAATAGACCAAGTATACTCAAGACAACTTGGACTAAATGCTGCTGTAAACCACAATGGAAAAACTGCAGCAAAGTATTCCCTGTAGAAATCTTGGAATTCCTTCAAGTATATTGAGATTTTGTTAGAAATTGAATTGCCAGTGTAATCCATCTTCCTTGTGAGAAAACATTCAGATAAAGAGCTGGGGCCTAGCAGCATTAACCATTAGAACATCCCTTAAATCAATAAGCTACAAATCTGGCCATGCTTTCCTGCAGCGCTGGGCCGTGCACTAAAGCAGCTTTGGGCTGCAGCAGCATGACTGATAGCGTATCCTAAACAAGGGCAGACTGCGTGGTGGTACAGATTCCTGAGTTAGAGTGGGTCTTGCCTTGTTAAATTCTATGAAATGCAGTTATATTTTATTGATGCACATAAGAAAACCCGTTTTCCCTTTGTTTTTCAGATTTTCCAAATGTTGTTATTGAAGGAGTTCTCCATGGGATATTTTACCCTCATCTACTGCCCAGGTAGAAATCCTACGTGGCTAAAGGAAGCTGAAGCACGCTTCAAAGTCGTAGGAAATCAATATCTACCAAATTAACCTAAACTCTATGACATAACAGCTCTAGCTAGTGGTAAAATTCACCATCCTAGCTTTATTCGGGGCAGGGATCTTTCCATTAGAATGGTGCTTTTAAAAATAGAAACTGAACCAGGGTTGTGGTCAGGTTAATGCCAAGTGTTTTAAGAAACAGAATGCAGCTGCCAACTTCGAAACCCATGAAGAGATGGCCGCAGTGGATTCCTAGAAGCACTGAGTGTAACAGAACCAAGTTACTCTCTGCTTCAGGCGCACCATTTGCTAATTGAAAATCATATCCTGAATCAAACTGAGACTGATCGACTTTGATAGCTTTTTTCTTCAAATCTTATAATACACTACTTGTCTCCATGAGATTTTCTCAGCCAGTGATGTTACATTTTGAAGTGCTGGCACCAGGAGAGTGTCACAGAAATCCACCATGCTAAATGTGAGGAAGGACCTAAACTGGAAATTAAATTATACTGACAATGGGATGGTATTTTAATTTACATTACAGTGGAGTTGCATCATATCCAAGGGTTAGCTTCTAACATCAGCAGATAAGATAAAATGGGATATTAGGATAATCCTTGAAAGCCCTTTATAAAGTCACAATATTGGAAATCTCGACATTAACCACAACCAGTTTTTCCTCCAGTGTGGGAAGAAATGAGTGTTTCTTCATTTGACAAGCAAATTAAGCTGCTGGTGTGTGTTTGGGGGCCATTTTGTATAAAAAGCACATATCCGTAAACACTAGAAACACACGTAGCCCTGTGAGATACTTGCCCTGTAAGAGGAAGATGTGAATTGACAATGACTAAAGGAGCTGCAGATGAACAACGCCCTTTGGGTTTGCGTAAAGGCGTGCGTGCATTGAATAGGTGGTATTGCTGCAGGATTTTTCATATCACTGTCCTTATGGGTTCCTTTTCACTGACCTCATTACTGAGTTAATGTAAGTTAGATGTGTGTATGATATAACTCCACTGTATATCATATAGACAGTCATATTTTGAGTAGTAAAGTATAAAAGCATATATGCTACCTGTACATATGTGCTGTATGTGGACATTTCATTGAAAACTAATTAAAAGCTAGCCTATTTATGGTTATTAGTTTTAATAAGATTCTGTGTGGAAGAAAAATATTTAAAATCCCAACTAATAACTATATCATGGTTTTTGATTAGGATCTAAATATGCAGGGTTAAAGCCTGCTGCAAACTTTTAAAGATATGTTTTATGATAGATTATGTTACTACATGTTAGAAACAAGCAAGAACTAAATAATCAAGTGTCATAAACCAAAATTAACTGAATAGGCAAGTATTGGAGTTATTTTTTAAATGTTTTTGTGTTATTAGCTATTTTGAGTTAAATAAAAACAAAGAACAAGAAATATTTGAATTTGTCTTCTGCTCCTAGAATTTTATTGAGAATACAAATTGTGTCTGTCTCTTTACACACGCACACACAAATGCAAATCTTCTCACATATTCACATAGACATTTATTTCTAATCTGACTGGATAAGTTTTAAATTACCTCATCTATTTTTAAGCCTGTACACACATTAAATATTTGATGATTTATTAAGATAAAAAGAATTTTTAAAAAGTCCAAGCATCTACAGAGATATATTGATCAAGAAATCCTTTTTAAGAATTAAATTTTTTCTTAGTAATGACTTCCATTTTTAAAATTTATTTAAATTTTTAATATGTAATTTAATCAGTCAGGGTCATTGCAGGAACTAGAAACCACTGTAGGTCTTTTCAGCAGAAAGGGCTATAATATTGGAAGCTGAAAACGCTTATAGAATCGTTAGGAGGGTGAGAGGAGTGAATTCCTGGTGGGTGTTCAGGAACAACTTCCTGAACCTCCAGCATCCTCCAGGCTGACCTGCCAGGGGAAGTGCAGCCTGTGCCTTACACAGGGATTCAGGGAGTCAGGAGGCTGCTAGTGGAGTTGTTGAGGTAAGAACAACACTGTAGCTGCAATCCAGGAATCGGCAAGTAGGATCAGGAAGTAAATGTTATCACCAGAACTGCCTCATAGCAGCACCCAGGAAGCTGGTGACTGGGCACTAGAACAAAGTGTCCAGCTGCCACCACCTGTGCCACAATTATCTCTCAACACCCATGGCCTTGCTAGCCAGCAACCACAGCCTAAAGCAGCAGGAAGATGCTGTTCACCCACTTCCGTCTCATCAAAGTACATGGAGTTTGTGGAACCTTATTCTCCGTCCCCAGCTGCACTGGAGTCTGGGATGGAGCCAGTAGCTTTCTGTTTTCTGCCGCTCAGGAATGCACATCAGAAAGATGATGGAGTACATTCCCACAGTTGAAAATTTAATTTAAAAAACATGAAAGAGTATATAAAACTTCTTTCATCCATCTCCTGTGTACCCAATTCCCCTCCCACAGACAACTACTGTCCTTTTGTGTACACTTCAAGGGATATTTCATCCACATGCAAGCAAATATCGTACATTCAGTGTACATATACTCCATTTCCCCATCTTTTACAAAAACAGTAGCATATAATACTCATTTATCTGTTTTCATGTAGTGGTATGTCTTAGTAGTCTTTCCATTATCAGTACATAAAGTGCTTTCCTCTTCTTTTTACAGCTGTATGGATCTGCTATAATTAATTAACCAGTACTGTATTAATGGACATTTTCCATTTTACTATTATAAAAAGGCCATAGACAATAACTGTGTGTGTATATATGTTACATATATATGCGCATACACATCATCACATATTTTATTAATAATTTTCACAAAACAATTATAAAGTCAAAACAGCAAAAGCTTTCATTAAAAAAAACTCAGACTGTCAGATGTATAAATGCACATTTATAATATTTCATAATGTGTTACTATTGGGTTTCATTGGGCATGGCTGTCCTGTATTGCTGTGCAGGTTGCACTCTGCACAAGTCCAGGTAGTGTTCACGTGGACACAATGTGGATGGTATTCTTGAGTCATTCTTGGAACCCTGCGCTTGGGGAAATATCAAAAAACTAGATCATTCAAAGCATGGATTCATAGGTAAAGGATAGAGGGAAGAAACCAGAAGAAAGAAAAGGAAAAGAAATCCTATTACTATGTGATACAGTTTGAATGTGTTGTCCCCACCAAAACTTATGTGGAAATCTGATTCCCAATGTGGCAGTGTTGGGAGCTGTTTGAGTCATGGGGGCAGATCCCTCATAAATGGATTAATGCTCTCCCTGGGGGAGGAGGACCTAAGTGAGATCTCGCTCTATTAGTTCCTGCAAGAACTGGTTGTTTAAAAGACCCTGGCACCTCCTTTCTCTTTCTCTTGCTTCCTCTCACCATGTGATCTGCTTGTACCTGCCGGCTGCTCACTGTTTTCTGCCATGAGAAGAAGCAGCCTGAGGCCTGCAGCAGATGCAGCTGTCTCAGAATCATAAGCAAATAAACCTCTGTTCTTTATAAATTTCCCAGTCTCAGGTATTCTGTTACGGTAACACAAAACGGACTAATACACCATTTAAGCCAGGATATGGAGACTGCCTGCATTCCCCCATCCCCCTAGTTATTAGACTTGATGTTTTCCCTGGACCTGACCTCAGACTGTCTCCCAGTCCTGTTTTATGCAGAGCCTCTGTCATGCTTCGTCTCCATTGCCTGGCCATTCTGCATATAGGCAACCCTGGTGTCCTTTGTTTCTCTTGGTTTCCTGTCTTACCCACTCAACCCAGCCCCCATTTCAAATAGCCATATTTATGTACAACCCCAGTAACACCATGACCATCGCTACCTGGTAAATCCTACAGTTATAAGCTCATGTTGAAAAATACAAATCTCATAATCGCTTTAGAGAAATACAAGGGTACTTCAAAACATTCATGGAAAGATTTGTATTATATTTTAATTCTATTTTTTCATGAACGTTTTGAAGTTCCCTTGCATCATAATCACACTTTAGAAATAACAAATGACTTTTATCTCACTTGTCAGTTTTGATTAGTTAATAATAGTTGTCTGAGTGCTGTATTAAGAAGGATTCCGACACACCCACGAGGATGGCTACCATCAAAAAAGCAGGAAATACTATGTGGTGGAGATGATGTGGAGGAATTAGAACCCTTGTACATTGCTGGTGGGAATCTGAAATGGTTGCAGCCTCTGTGGAAGTGGTATGTATGATGATTCTTCAAAAAATTAAACAATTACCATTGATCCAGCAATTCCATTTCTGGGTATATACCCAAAAGAAGTGAAAGCAGGGACTCAAACAGGTATTTGTATGTTCATAGCAGCATTATTCACAATAGCCCCAAAATGAAAACAACCCAAGTGTCCATCAACGACAGTACAGATAAAAAGGAAGGAAATTCTGACAATGCTCAAAATAGATGAACCTTGAAGACATTAAGTGAAATAAGCCAGTCACAAAAAAAGGTCAAATAATGTTTGATTCCATTTATATGAGGTACCTAGAATAGTCAAATTCATAGAAACATGAAGTAGTTTCATCTAAAGAATAGAGACATAATCCTTGTTTTCTGGAATTTTTGGCCATTTACAAGGGAGAGTCTTTCCTTTTTACTGAATTAGATACAAAGTTCAGTGGTTAAGGCTGTCTTCTACAGTCTCTCTACTCTCCTTGGGAGTAATCATTTTCATCTTGGCTTTGTTTTGGTTTTCATCCTTGGTGGTAATTGTAGATATTGAATTCAGCAGCAGAAACCCAAGGAAGTAGCAGACACTAACGCAAGACTGAAATGTCTGCAGCATTTATGTTTTCTGTCCATGCCGGCACATAGTGACAGACTGGATGCTAACGAGGGTGAAGGGGCATTTACTTTTTGTGTGAAGAATGGAGGGTATGTTAACTATGTCAAGCCATTGGAGTATATGTAATTTACTAGAGAAAAATTTCATTTCATATCCTATGAGTGTGACTGTCAGTCTGACATAAAATTTGAGCCATTTTCTGTCTTCATTACTCTTAACAGCAGTTACAGTGACATCAGTGGTGTCCCTCACCATGAAAGTCTGTCATTTAGATACTTATGTACTGAGCTTCAACTGAGTGTCACATGTTGTTGGACTAGGGTTTTGTATATTTTATCCCATTAAGTTCTTTATGAAGTAGTTTTTAGTATCCTCATTTTATTGAAGAAGATATTGAAGATATCTTCATGAGGCTGTTTAGGGAGTAGCTAATGTGATTGAGCACCAATTTGGGGTCCAAGAGGCACTGGGCCTAATTCTGTTCACCGGTTACCCCACAGAAGCTTCACAGCATCTTAAATGAGGAATGAATGAATTCTTATTCCACTTCACAGTGAGAAAAATGAGACTTAGAGAGGTGAAATAGCTTGACGGAGACCACCAGTTTTTAAGGACATCAGTATTTGAGTCTTTCACCTACAAAGCTCAGGCTAATCCACTCCCTAAACAGCCTCATGTTAGAACTGTTAGTACTTATGTGCATTTTTTAACCAGGCATGAATATTCTAACCTGAAAACAGCTAGTATTATTAATAGCTGGTAACATTTTTATATTACATTATAAATTATAAAATACTTTCCCATCTCACTTGATTAAGCCAAGCTCCATGCTAGCAGTAGCCTCCTCCCAGGTCTCTGTGCTTCCAATTTTACTACAGTCCATTCTAGACGCAAGAGCCAGAGTGATCTTCGTAAAATGTCTGTCAGATCGTGTCATTCTTATTCTAAATCCTCCAATAGCTTCCATTGCTACTTAGAATAAAATTTAAGCTCCTACCGCCTTCTCCAAGTTCCTCTTGCCAGTACTCATCTCACTGGCAACTGTGGCATTTTAGTTCCCTGGTGTGCCACCTTGGTCTCATAAATATTTATTCTTCTTTACAAATAAATAAGTTAATTCAATGGTTACAAACCCTTGTTTCGTTACACGGTGGGGCAGTGGCTTTTGAAGTGTGGACCCTGGACCAGCAGCATCAGCATCACCCAATTACTTGTTAGAAACACAAATTCTTAGGCCCTAACCCAGACTTACTGAATCAGACAGTGAGGCCCAGAAATCTGACAAGCCCTCCAGTGATTCTGATGCACAATAAAGTCTGAGAACCACAATCTTAGGGCATTTCAAATTACTTCCATGTTGCACATTTTTGAAAGAGTTTTAAACTCTTTTTAATTAAAATGCACACGCATACACAAAACACAATAGCTCTAGGAGGAAGAGGCACAAAATCAAACAGAATGCCAGGACAGCTACTACAAAATGATGCCTTAAGAGAGCAGTCCAACGCTTCAGCAACTCAAGCGGACAATAGGATGATTGAACAAAACCAGTAAAGTGTTTTAAATGCAGTAAAAGACGAAAGATGTACACGCAGAAATGGTCATCTTTTACATAAACTTTTACACCTGGTTATCATGTTAATTTTTCCTCATCACAGAAGGCAACATGGTGTCTTTCTAAATTTGAATTTGAGTAAACTATAATCTTATCCCTTATGGAATAGTGTGATATTGGCTGGATAAATACCCGAACAATTTGTAATTATAAAGTGTGTTAAGTGTTATGAAAGAAAAATCAGGTTTACTCATATGCAGGGAAGGTACCTAATTAGATTTAGGCAGGTCAGGAAACTTTTCTGACGTAGTAACATTGAAGCTGAGATTCTACAGGATGCTGGAGGAATTAGCCAAACAAAGCATGGGGGAAGAGGAAGCATGTTGCAGAGACATCAGCAGGTTCCAAAGCCCCAAATCAGGAGAGAGATATATTCAAGGTCCGGAAGGAGTGCCAGGAAGTTCGGAGGATAGTGAGGGGCTGGGGTTAGTGAGGTGGGCAGGGACGGGATCCCACAAGGCCCTCTTCAAGAGGTGGTGGTCAAGAGGTTGGTATGCAAGGGGAAACCACTGTTAGGCTTTACACAGGAGGGATATGAACTGATTTATTTTTTACATGCATTTATTTTTATCAGGCATGAAAGTTTTTAAAAAATCCTCCAAATAGCTTACAGCCATCAGCAAAAAATTTGCAGTTCAGGATAATGTAAATAAGGTATCACACTTGATCTGATTTATTTTCAAAAGACCTCTTTGGGAGATGTCATCAAGATGGCAGAATAGACAGTCCCCAGCATCATTCTCCCTTACAGTCCATCAATTTACAACTATTGAAAAGCAAAGACTGCCAACCTGGGACCTCTGGAACTCAGGGCGAGAGGAGGAAAGGCTCAGGGAATTCGTGAAGGCAGGAGAAACACAGTAAGAGGAAGAAGAATCCACTCCCAACTGTTTTGAGCCCCAGCTGCATCAGGACCAGCCATGAGAGGTGGGAAGAAGCTGCAGCACACGGAGCAGGAGCCAACAAAAGCTGCAGCTGAGCCCTTTGCGTGAAATGGCCTGGAGTCTGCAAGGGAAAAGAGGGTCTTGGAGTGCACCCTACCAGCCCCCAGTCAGTGAGACCACTGACAGCGTTCCTGTGGACCCACAAAGGAGTGAGGGCACTAGCTGACCAAAGAAAGGAACCCTCCAGAGGCTAGTGAGTCTTCTCGGGGGACCTGTGCATAGCCTACTCCATGGGAAGTGTTTGGAGTGGAGAAGAGAGGCTGGCCTGCAGGGAGAACATTGGGGTGCAGACAGGGCAGCTGATCTGCCTTCTGATTGGCACAGGCTCACTCAGTGGGCACTGGACAGAGCAATGGAATTGCAGGGAGTGCAGTTTGCTGGAAAGATAGCCCCAGGCCAGAATTTCCACACAGTTGAGGTGTATATGACCCCACAAGATCCAGAAGTGATTAAAAGACCAAAAATTAAAATCTGATCTGCACGTAAAGCCTTCCTCAGAGAATCAGCAGCAAAACAGCAATTTAGTGCAACTACAGAGCTCAAGTGCTGGTCCCCCACAGAAAGTTCCCCAATTTTGGAATTAACCAAAACCAAAGACCAGAAACCAATCTCCGATATTAACCAATAAAAGTCACCACCAAAGAACATCTATAAAACCTAGAAGAGGTAGCAGTCTCCTCAAATGCCCAAGCATCAAAGTAAAAACACAAAGATCAAGAAGGAACAGAGAAATGTGACACCAACGAAGCAAACAAATGAAGCACCAGCAGTGGACCCAGAGAACATCATCAGATCCATAAAATGTCTGACAGAACTCAGAATAACCCTCTTAAGGATGTTCAGAGAGTCATAAGAAACTATAGAGAGAAAATTAAATGATATCTGGAAAAAATACAAGAGAACAATGAGAAACTTGACAAAGGAATAGAATCAATTAAAAAAAAAAAAGAAATTCTAGAAATAAAGAATACACTTACTTGAACTGAATGGAAAAACTCTATAGAAAGTTTCACCACCAGACTTAATCAAACAGAGGAAAGAATCAGTGAAATTGATGATAGAACATATGAAATTATCAAACAGAGAAGCAAAAAGAAAAAAGAATAAGAAAAAATGAAACAGAAATACAGCAAACATGGGACCCCTCAAGCAAAATAACCAGTGCATAATTGGCATACCCAAAGGAGAGGAAAAAGGAAGAGACCTAGAAAGCATATTCGGGGATATAATGGCTGAAAATTTCCCAATTATGGAGAAAGATGACAACATCCAGGTACAGGAAGTTCAGAGGTCACCAATAAAATTCAATCCAAAGAGGTAAATTCCAAGGCACATCAAAATCAAATTATAAAAAACCAAAGACAAAGGATACTGAAAGCAGCAAGAGAAAGGAAAAATATAACATTCAACAGAGCCCCAATATGTCTCTAGTGGATTTCTCAGTAGAAATCCTACAGGTCAGAAAAAAATGGGATGATATGATATATTTAGGGTGCTGAAGGAAAAAGACTGTCAGCCAAGAATTCCCTATCTTGCAAAGCTAACCTTCAAATAAGAAGGAGAAATAAAGTCTTTCTCAGACAAACAAAAGCCAAGGGAATTCATCAACAAGAGATCTGCATTACAAGAAATGCTAAAGAGAGTTCTTCAGTCTGAAAGAAGACAATGCTAAGAAGCAGCAAGAAAACATTTGAAGGTATGTAATTCATTAGTGGTGTAAGTTCACAGACAACCTCAGAATATTCCAATGTCATAAGCATGGTGAATAAACTGCTTACATCCTTAGTAGAAAGACTACAGGACAAACCTAACAAGACACTAACATACAACAACCATATAACAGGCAATATTAAAAGATGTAACTTGAAAAAACAAATTGTTAAAAACTGGGGGAGAATAATGCCAAAGCATAGAGTTGGCTTTGGTTTTTTCTTTTTTCATAGATATCAAAGTTTAGTTATTAGTATAAAATAATCTGTTATAATTATAACATGTTTTTTGTAAGCCTGATGGTAATCATATCACAAAAAGTTATAAGACATACTAAAAATAAGTAACAAGAAATCAAAATATACTGCTAGAGAAAACCACTCAATCACCAAGGAAGACAGTAAGATTGGAAAAAAGGAAAAAAGAATCAACAAAACAACCAGAAAAAAAGGAACAAAATGGCAGTAACAAGTCCCTGTATATCAATTATAGCTCTAAATGTAAATGGATTAAATGCCCCAATTAGAAGACAAAAAGTGGCTCAATGGATTATAAAACAAGAATAAATGATATGCCACCTACAAGAAACTCACTTAAGTGATGAAGATACACACTGTCTGAAAGTGAAGGGATGGCCAAAGATACTTCATGCAAATGGAAACCAGAAAACAGCATTAGCAGCTGTACTTAGATAAAATAGACTTCAAGCCAAGGAAAGTACAAAAAGATGAGGAAGGTCATTATTTAATGATAAAGGGATCAATTCAACAAGAGGATATGACATTTTTAAATATACACACACCCAACTCCAGAGCACCTAGTTACATAAAGCAATTACTAGTAGACCTAACAGGAGAAATAGACTCCAGCACAGTAATAGTTGGGGACATTAACACTCCATTTTTAGCAAAGGACACAGATCATCCAGAAAGAAAATTAATTGGAAACATCAGAATTAATTTCCACTGTAGTCCAACTTCACCTAATGGACATATACAGACATTTAAACCAATAGCTGTGGAATACACATTCTTCTCAGCAGCACATGGAACATTCTTTAGAATAGACCATATGTTAAGTCACAAAACAACTAGCAACAAATTTTAGAATATTGAAATCATATCAACTACCTTGTCTGACCACAATAGAATAAAACTAGAAATCAACAACAAAAGGGACACTAGAAGTTGTACAAATACATGGGAAATTAAACAACATGCTCCTTAACAAAAAATGGGCCAAAGAAGAAATCAAAAAGGAAACTTAAAAATTCCTGGAGATGAATGAAAATGAAAACACAGCATACCAGAACCTATGGAAGTCAGCAAAAGCAGATCTAAGAGGGAAGTTTATAGCAATAAATGCCTACATCAAAAACAAAAAAGAAAGACTTCAAGTAAACAACCTAACATTACACCTTATGGAGCTGGAAAAAGGAGAACAAACCAAATGCAAAATCAGTAGAAGGAGAGAAATAACAAAGATCAGAGCAGAAATAAATGAATTAGAGATTAGAAAAACAATACAAAAGATCGACAAAATAAAGAGGTGGTTTTTCAAAAAGATAAACAAAATTCATAAACTTTTAGCTAGGCAAAAAAAGAAGAAAAGAGAGATAAGTAAAATCAGAAATGAAAAAGGAGACATTACAACTGATACCACAGAAATACAAAGGATCATAAGAGGCTACTATGAACAATTATATGTGAACAAACTTAAAAACCTAGAAGATGTAGATAAGGTCCTGGACACATACAACTTGCAAAAGTTGAATCATGAAGAAATAGAAAACCTAAACAAACAAGATTGAAGTAGCAACAAAAAAAGTCTCCTAAGAAAGAAAACCCCAGGACCAAATATCTCACTGCCAAATTCTACCAAACATTTAAATAACTAATACCAATTTTTCTGAAACTTCAAAAAAATTGAATAGGAGGAAATACTTCCAAACTCATTCTGTGAGACCAATATTACACTCATACCAGCACAGCAACACACAAAAAACTGTAGATCAATATTCCTAATGAACACAGATGTGAAGATACAATACTAGCAAACAAAATCCAACAACATATTAAAAAGATCATTCACCATGATCAAGTGGGATTCATCCTAGGGATGCAAGAATAGTTCAACATATGCAAATCACATCAACAGAATGAAGGGAAAAAAACATGATCATTTCAATAGATGCAGAAAAAGCATTTAATAAAACACAACACCTCTTCCTGATAAAAACACTCAACAAGTTAGGTAGAGGAGGAATGTACCTCAACATGATAAACACCATATGCAATAAGTGCACAGCCAATATCATACTGAATGGACAAAAATTGGAGGCTTTTCCTCAGATTTGGAATAACACAAGAATACCCACTTTCCTTACTCTTATTCCACTTAGTACTAGAAGTTCTAGCCAGTGCAATAAGGCAAGAGAAAGCAAAAAAGGGCATCCAAATTGGAAAGGAGGAAGTCAAATGATTTCTATTTGCAGATGACATGATCCCGTACATAGAGAACCCTAAAGACCCCACCAAAAAATTACTAGAACTAATAAACGAATTCGGTATTCTGGCAGGATACAAAATCAACACACAAAAATCACTAGCCTCCCTATACATCAATAATGCAATAGCTGAAGAAGACATCAAGAAAGTAATCCCATTCACAATAGCTACCAAAAAAAAAAAAAAAGAAAGAAATATCGAGGAGTAAATTTAACCAAAGGGGTAAAAGACCTCTGCAATTTAAACTACACAACATTGGTGAAAAAAAATTGAAGAGGACATAAATAAATGTAAAGATATTCCATGTTCTTGAGTGGAAGAACTAACATCATCAAAATGTTCATATTATCCAAAGGAATCTACACATTCAGTGCAATCTCTATCAAAATACCTGTGATACTCTTCACAGAAATAGAAATAACTATCTTAAAATTGGTATGGAACCATAAAAGACCCCTATAACTAAAGCAGTCTTGAACAACAACAACAAAAAAAGTTGGAGGCATCACATTTCCTGACTTCAAAACATACTATAAAACTATAGTAACCAAAATGGCATGGTCCTGGCATAAAAATAGACAAACAGATCAATGGAACAGAATAGAGAGCCCAGAAATAAACCCACACATTTGCAGCCAACTGACTATCAACAAAGGTGCCAAGAATGTACAATGGGGAAAGGACAGATTCTTCAATTAATGGTGCTGGGAAAACTGGATATCCACATGCAGAAGATGGACATAAGACCCCTAGCTCTCACCATACACAAAAATCGACTCAAAATGGATTGAAGACCTAAATTTAAGACCCCAAACTATGAAATCACGAGAAGAAAACATAGGGGAAATGCTACACGAAATGGGAGTATGCAGGGCTTTTTTGAGAGAGACTATAAAGGCACAGGCAACTAAAGCAAAAATACACAAATGGGATCACACCAAACTGAAAAGCTTCAGCACAGCAAGGAACACTATCAACAAAGTAAAGAAACAACCTACAGAATGGGAGAAACTGCTTGCAAACTACACATCAGACAAGGGGCTTATATCCAGAATATATAAGAAAGTTAACTCAACAGCAAAAACCCAAATAACCCAATTAAAAAATGGGCAAAGGACTTGAACAGACATTTCTGAAAAGAAGACAGACAAATGGCCAATAAGCACATGAAATAGAGCTCAACATCACTAGTCAGGGAAATGCAAATTAAAATCACAATCAGATATCATCTCACTTTAATTAGAATGGCTATTATCAACCAGATAGAAAATAACAAATACTGATGAGGATGTGGAGAAAAAGGAACTCTCCAACATTGTTGTTGGGAGTGTAAATTTGTACAGTCACTGTGGAAAATGGTATGGAGGTTCCTCAGAAAACTAAAAATAGATCTACCTTATGACCTAGCTATCCCACTACTGGGTATATATCCAGAGGAAGTAAAATCAATATATCAAAAAGATACCAGTACTCCCATGTTCACTGCAGCATTATTCATAATTGCTAAGAGATGGAATCAACCTTAATTCCCATCAAGGAATGAGTGGTTAAAAAAAAACTGTGGTCTGTACAGCACAGCCACTAAAAAACTTAAACACACACACACACACACACACAAAACTGTGATATATATATACACAATGAAATTATTATTCAGCTATAAAAAGAAATGATATCCTATCATTTGCAGAAACATAGATGGGGCTGGGAACCATCATGTTAAGTGAAGTGAGTCAGGCACAGAAAAATAAATACCACATGATCTCACCCTTATATGGAATCTAAAAAAAAAAAAAAAAAGTGGTTCTTACAGAAATAGAGAGTAGAATAATGGTTATCAGGGGCCAGGAGGGGAAGGTGGTGGGGCAGAGGAGAAGTGATGGACTAATGGCTACAAAACCATGCTACCTACCCTAAGTGAATCATTATGCAGTATATGCATGCATTGAGACAACACACTGTATCACACAAATACATACAAGTAAATGTTAAAATTAAATAAGTACATAAATAAAAGATCACTCTGGCCACTTGTGGAAAAAGGACTGGACAGGTGAAGGATCTCAAGCAGAAAGACTGTCAGGAGGCTGCATGTACAGTTGAGGTGAGAGATGACCTTCTAGGTTAGGGTGGCAGCAGTGGAGAGGATGAGGTATAGATATTCAAGGTATTGCAGGACTGCCAATGAGCTTGCTGATGGACTTGGATGTGGAAGGTAAAGGGAAGGAAGAAAGAAAAGGACGGGCTTGGGCTTGAACAATGGGTGGATGGAAGTACCATTCATTGATGAGGGCTGGGAGTGGAGGGTTGATACCCCTGTCTTCAGGGAGCACCAAGTGGCTGGAAAAATCCTTCTCTAAGACTGTTCTCTCCTCCATTTCAGACACTTTGACTCCCCATTTGCTTGTATGTCTGAAACTGCTCAAAAGCAAAACTAGACGCAACAGTGACCCACCAGTAGCAGAAAATGAACCTAGATTTTTCCCATTGTGACAGATTTGTGCTGAACCATATCCAACTTTTTGCCATAGGGTCTGGAACATGCTCTGTAGCCAGAAACAAAGCAAAGCACAGAGATCAAACCTGTGACTTTCACCTAAGTCAAAATGCATCATATTGCTACCTGATTTTATGAGTGGTGAACGCTATGATTGTACACAATTTCCTCATGGAGCCCCAGGCAGGCCACATAAATCGCCTAACAAATGAGGATTCAAAGGTAAAGGTTTCCAGAGTGGATGCCATACTTCCATAGTACCTGACACTTTAGGGAGAGTGGTTCCTCATTACCACACCACCAACAGTCAGCAGCAGGCCACACTCACAACCAAGGCATGACACCAAAGCCAGCTGCCAACCATCACAGTGCAGCCATTAAGGAAAACAGTATGGAGGCTTCTCAAACAACTATAGATAGAACTGCTGTATGATCTAGCAATCCCACTACAGGGTTTATACCCAAAAGAATGGAAATCATCATGTCGAAGGGATACCTGCACTCCCATGTTTATCACAGCTCTATTTACAATAGCCAAGATATGGAACCAACATAGATGTCCATCGATGGAGCACTGGATGAGGAAAATGTGATATATATACACCATGGAATACTACTCAGTCACAAAAAAGAATGAAATTCTTCCATTTCGCAGCAGAAAAGATGAGCTTAGAGAAAATTATGTTAAGTGAAATAAGCCAGGCACAGAAAGAAAAATATCACATGTCCTCACTAATAAGTGGGAGGAAAGAAAGAAAGAAAATAAACAAACATAACAATAATATGTTGAACTTTCAAAAGGAGAGAACTTAACTATGGTTGAAAAGTTGAAAAGTTTGAAAGTTCAATATGTTGAACGTTCAAAAGGAGAGAACTTAACTTTTCCCCCAGGAAAGGGGGCAGGGGGATACCAAGAAATGGGTTAATGGACACAAAACAGCTAGTTAGGAAAAATAAGCTTTATTTATATACAGTCAAGCTAGTCACCTATAATTAACAATAATTTACTGCACGTTATTAAATGACTATAAGAGAAGAGACTGAATGTCCATAACACAAAGAAATGATTACATTTTGTAATGATGAATATGCTAATTATTCTGACTTGATCATCACACACTGTACACAGATATTGATACTCAACTCTGTATTCCACAAACATGTATAATCAAGTATGTTTCAATAATTAAAAAAAAAAGAAAGAGAGAGAGAGAGCTGTACTTCAAGGCTGACAAGGTTAAATCCAGTCTTGAATTTCTCTGCTTCAGGCTGACCAGGTCTTTCTCCTTTCCTCATGACATTCTGTCAGAGTGCAGCTGCTGGAGTCCAGAAGAGGCACCAGAAGCAAATCTGTCTTTCCAGAAGGGCTGGAAGAAAAAGATTCAAGTTTTCAAATACAGATGTCTATCTAAATGACAGGACATAATATTTACCGCCTAGGACAGATGGTGACCATAGTTTTTAATAGCACTTTAAAGACCCAGTGTGCTCCAAGAAGAAGTCCTTCTCACTTTCTGAAAAATTGATGGTGTGGAAAGTTACATGACTCCTAATAAAACTTCAAAAGTAGGTAATAGAAGTGGTTTTGGTATGTTGGGTCCTCCAAATCCTCCAGATTTATGACTCCCAAGTGTTCCAATCTTAACTATTTGTGGAATTGGAAAATGCATTTTGTTTTAACTCAATATTTGTCAGACCTTTTTATTTTCTGACATAACTTCTGTGACTAGTCACTACAATTCTACATTAATGCAGTTGTGTTTCCACTGCTCTATCAGTAACACTAGCAAATCTTGGAGTAGATTATGTTATATCACACCTAAAACTTACTTTTGGCCAAAATCTTAAATCCACAAGATGAATTACAGACTTAAGTAAAAGCCGTTATGTACTTTACAGCACCAACATTTTCCATTACAAATAATTTTTTATTCATCCTTAATTTGAAAAAAAAAGTGCCTTGAGGGGCTTTGAATTTCCCAGACTTCTAGATCAAAGATTTCTTCAGCTTTCTGAATTATAGGAATGTTGAAATCCAAAAACAAATTCTTTTCCTGCTACAAAATCCTTGCCATGTTTTTGTCTTTATGTAACTCAAAACGGCTGAAGCGAGAAATAAGGTTGGTGAGTTCTGCTCAAAACCTGAAAATTAATCAGAAAATGAAGTAATTGATAATCCCAAAGTGTCATTTAACTAATTTGACCCAAGAATAAATTTTGCTGAATTCTTATTTAATGATCCAGAAAATTGCTGAATAACACTTAGAATAAGATAGATTATGACTAAGGATACCAAAATGTTTTAAATTGTTTATTAAAGTGTTTCAGGGCTAAATTGTAATAATTTGGACTTGGAGGTGGTGTCCAGTGTAAATTTTCCTTCAGTTCCACTCCTGTCCACAGCTACATATATGTTCTTTTAGTAATGTGATCGCCCATAATAGTGAACTGTTTATTTCAAAAGCTTTTGCAGGAAACATACTATAAAAAAACAACAATTCCTATTTTCATAGTAATCAGTTTGCTGTTTTTGGTAGGAGGCCAGACCCTCAGTGTGTAAGAAATAAACTGCTGTTAGCAGGGGTGTGTCATGAGCTCACTGGTCATCTGCTGTAGTAGATAATGTGATAATTTACCACCTGTGCACTAGTGCTCTCAGAATTTCAGCACTTCCAAATGAACCACTTTTTTCTTTGTCACTAGAGAGATGTCATCTATGCTCACACTAATGAAAAAACTAGATGGCAAAGGTGGTGTAAATCGCATGTCCTTATGCATGGTGGACAGCCGTGGCTTATGTGCTCTGACACTGGAGACTTAAGGCACTTGTGCATGTATGAGAGGTCATTTGTTACTAATTTCCTCCTGTTACCTTTATTTAAAAATTTTTAAAAATTAAGTTTTCTTTTTCTAATTATTAGAAAGAAATGCAGGCTAGAGGAAAATTGAAAGACTGAAAAAAGTAAATAGTATAAAAAGTAAAAGTAAAAAAACCCCATTTGCATTTTCTTTGTGAAGTTACACTTTGCTGCATTTGCTTTATAAGAATGTATTTACATAATTGAGAGCATGTTGCTTACAGAATTTCTACTTTTTTCTTCAAAACAACCATTTTCTCTTATTACTTGAAGTTCTTTAACATCAGTCTTTATTTTCCTATTCAAAATATTTTAACATTTACTTGTACATATTTGTGGGGTATAGTATGTTATTTCAATACATGCATATGATGCACATGATTCACTTAGGGTAGATAGCATAGTTTTGTACCCATTAGTTGACCACTTTTCCTACCACAACCACCCTCCACCTCTGGTAAACATTACTTTACTCTCTACTTCTATGAGAAGCACTTTTATTTATTTATTTATTTTTCAGATAACACCTATGTGTGATATCGTGGTTGTCCTTCAGTGCCTGACTTATTTCACTTAACCTGGTGGTTTCCAGTTCCATCCATGTTGCTGCAAATGGTAGGATATCACTTCTTTTTTATAACTGAGTAGTATATATTGTGTATATGTACCACTTTTTTTTGTCCATTTATTCATTGATGGGCATTTAGGTTGATTCCATCTCTTGGCTGTTGTGAATAGCATTGCAATGAACATGGAAATGCAGGTGTCTTTTTCATATATTGATTTTCTTTCTTTTGGGTATATATATCAAGTAGTGGGATAGCTGGTTCATAAGGCAGATCTATTTTTAGTTCTCTGAGAAACCTCCATACTGTTTTCCACAATAGCTGTACCAATTTACATTCCCACCAGCAATGTGGGAGAGTTTCTTTTTCTCAGTATCCTTACCAACATTTGTGTTTTTTGGTTTTGCTTTGTTTTGTTTCATCTAGTTGATAATAGCCATTCCAACTGGAGTGAGATAATATCTCACTGTGGTTTTATTTTGCATTTCCCTGATAATTAGTGATGTTGAGTATTTTTTCATGTGCCTGTTGGTCATTTGTACATCTTCTTTTTTTTTTTTTTTTTTTTTTGTCGTTTTTTCGTGACCGGCACTCAGCCAGTGAGTGCACCGGTCATTCCTATATGGGATCCGAACCCGCGGCGGGAGCGTTGCCGCGCTCCCAGCGCAGCACTCTACCGAGTGCGCCACGGGCTCAGCCCTGTACATCTTCTTTTGAGAAATGTCTGTTCAGATCCTTTGCCCATTTTTAGTTATTATTTTTTTTATTTTTTGTTTTTGTTTTTGTTTTTGTTTGTTTGGTGGCTGGCTGGTACCCAGACCTGAACCCCTGATGTTATTAACTCCAACCAAGTAAGATAACTGGCCAGCTTCCTTTGCCAATTTCTAAATTTTTTTTTTTCGCTGTTGTTTTAGCTCCTTATATATTATGGATATTAGCCCCTTGTCTGATGCGTGGTTTGCAAACACTTTCTCCCATTCTGTAGGTTGTTTCTTCACTTTGTTGACAGTGTCCCTTGCTGTGCAGCTTTTTAGTTTGATGTAGTCCCATTTGTGTATTTTTGCTTTAGTTGTCTGTGCCTATGTAGTCTCACTCAAAAAAGCCCTGCCCATTTCTAGTTCATGTAGCATTTTTTCTCCTGTTTTCTTCTAGTAGTTTCATAGTTTTGGGTCTTTAATCCATTTTGAGTTAATTTTTGTGTATGGTGAGAGATAGGGGTCTAGTTTCCATCATCTGTGTATGTTAGTTGTCTGTAAATGTGTGGGTTTATGTTAGGCCTTCTATTCTATCCCATTGGTCAATTTTTCTGTTTTTATGTCAGTACCATGCTGTTTTTTTTACTATAGCTTTATAGTATATGTTGAAGTCAAGAAGTGTGATGCCTCCAATTTTGTTCTTTTTGTACAATATTATTTTAGCTATATGGGGTCTTTTGTGATTCCATACCAATTTTGAGATCATTTTTTTCTATTTCTGTGAAGAATGTCATTGGTATTTTGATAGGGATTGCATTGAATGTGTAGATTGCTTCAGATAATATGGACATTTTGATGATGTTAATTCTTCCACCCAATAACATTGGATATTTTTCCATTTATTTGTGTCCTCTTCAATTTTTTTTTTTTTTTAAAGATGACTGGTAAGGTGATCTTAACCTTTGACTTGGTGTTGTCAGCACCATGATCTCCCATGAGAGCTAACTGGCCATCGCTATATGGGGATCTGAACCCATGGCCGTGGTGTTATCACCACCACACTCTCTCAAGTGAGCCATGGGCTGCCCCTCTCTTCAATTTTTTTTCACCAATGTTGTATAGTTTAAATTGCAGAGGTCTTTACTTCCTTGGTTAATTACTCCTAGGTATTTCATTTTTTTGGTAGTTATTGTGAATGGGATTACTCTCTTGATTCCTTCTTCAGCTATTGCATTATTGGCTTATAGGAAGGCTATTGATTTTTTTGTGTGTTGATTTTGTATCCTGCCACAATACTGAATTCGTTTATTAGTTCCAATAATTTTTTGGTGGAGCCTTTAGGGTTTTCTATGTACGGGATCATGTCATCTGCAAATAGAAATCATTTGACTATCTCCTTTCCAATTTGGATGCCCTTTTTTGCTTTCTCTTGCCTTATTGCACTGGCTAGAACTTCTAGTACTATGTCGAATAAGAGTAAGGAAAGTGGGTATCCTTGTGTTATTCCAAATCTAAGGAAAAGCCTCCAGTTTTTGTCCATTCAGTATGATATTGGCTGTGAGTTTGTTGTATATGGCCTTCATTGTGTGAAGGTACATTCCTTCTCTACCTAATTTGTTGAGTGTTTTTATCACAAAGAGGTATTGGATTTTATCAAATGCTTTTTCTGCATCTATTGAAATGATCATATGTTTTTTTTCCCTCCATTCTGTTGATGTGATGTACCACATTTATTGATTTGCATATGTTGAACCATCCTTACATCACTGGGACAAATCCCACTTGATCATGGTACATGATCTTTTCAATGTGTTGTTGGATTCTGTTTGCTAGTATTTTGTTGAGGATCTTTGCATCTCTGTTCATTAGGGTTATTGGTCTGTAGTTTTCTTTTTTGTTGGTTTTTTTTCCAGTTTTGCTATGAGGGTGATATTGGCCTGGTAGAATGAGTTTGGAAGTATTCTCCCCTCTTCAATTTTTTGGAAGAGTTTGTGAAGAATTGGGGTTAGGTCTTTAAATATTGGTAGAATTCAGTAGTGAAGCCATTTGGTCTTGGTGTTTTCTTGTTGGAAGACTTTTTTATTACTACTTTAATATCATTACTCATTATTGGTCTGTTTAGGTTTTCTAGTTCTTCATGATTCAACTTTGGCAAGTTGTTACGTGTCCAGGAATTTATTCATTTCCTCTCGGTTTTCCAGTTTGTTTGTATATAGTTGTTCATAATAGTCTCTTGTGATCTGTGGTATCAGTTTCAATGTCTCCTTTTTCATTTCAGATTTTATTTGAATTGTCTTTTTTTCTTCATTAGCCTACCTAAGGGTTTATGGATTTTGTTTATCTTTTTGAAAAACCAACTCTTTGTTTCATTGATCTTTTGCATTGTTTTATAATCTCTAATTCATTTATTTCTGCTCTGCTCTTTGTTATTTCTCTCCTTCTACTGATTTTAGGTATGGTTTGTTGTTTTTCCAGCTCTTTAAGGTATAATGTTACATTGTTTATTTGGAGTCTTTCTGCTTTTTTGATGTAGACATTTATTGCTGTAAACATCTCTCTTAGAACTGCTTTTGCTGTATCCCATAGGTTCTGGTATGTTTTGTTTTCATTTCATGTGTCTGCAGGAATTTTTAATTTCCTTTTTGGTCCCTTCTTTGACCCATTTTTTGTTTAGGAGCATGTTGTTTAATTTCCCATGTATTTGTACAATTTCTACAGTCCCTTTTGTTCTTGATTTCTAGTTTTATTCCATTGTTATCAGACAAGGTAGTTGATATGATCTGTTTTTAAAAATTTGTTGCAACTTGTTCTTTGTCCTAACATATGGTCTATTCTAGAGAATGTTCCATGTGCTGCTGAGAAGAGTATGTGTTCTGCAGCTGTTGGATGAAGTGTTCTATAAATGTCCATTAAGTTGGCCTATAGTGGAAATTAATTCTGATGTTTCCAGTTAATTTTCTGTCTGAATGATCTGTCCTTTGCTGGTAGTGAGTTATTAATGTCCCCAATTATTATTGTGTTAGAATCTATCTCTCCCATTAGATCCAATAATAATTGCTTTATATAGCTGGGTGCTCTGGAGGTGGATCTGTATATATTTAGAATTCTTACATCCTCTTGTTGAGTTGATCCCTTTATCATTATATGACGTTCCTTATTTTTTTATACATTCCTTGGACTGAAGTCTATTTTATCTGATGTAAGTATAGCTACTCCTGCTATTTTTGGTTTCCATTTGAATGAAATATCTATCTTTTTCCATCCCTTCACTTTCAGATGGTATGTGTCTTTATTGCTTAAGTAAGTTTCTTGTGGGAAGCATATTGTTAGTTCTTGTTTTATAATCCATTTAGCCACTCTGTGTCTTTTAATTGGGGCATTTAATCCATTTACATTTAGAGTTATTATTGATATATAGGGATTTGTTGCTGCCACTTTTCTGGTTTTTTTGTTGATCCTTTTTTCCAGTCTTACTATCTTCCTTCCTGGTTGAGTAGTGATGGAGTTTGGATGTATTACCCCTCCAAAACTCATGTGGAATTTTGATCTCCAATGTGGCAGTGTTGGAAACTGATTGAGTCATGGGGGCCGATCCCTCATGAATGGATTAATGCTCTCCGTGGGGGAGGAGAGATTAATGAGTGAGTTCTTGCTCTATTAGTTCCTGCGAGAGCTCATTGCTTAAAAAGACCCTGGCACCTCCTCTCTCTCTCTTGCTTCCTCTCTTGCTTTCTCTCTCTTGCTTCCACTCGCCATGTGATCTGCTTGTACCCGCCGGCTGCCTGCCACTTTCTGCCATGAGGAGAAGCAGTCTGAGGCCCATGCCAGATGCAGCTGTCCCAGAATCGTAAGCCAAATAAACCTCTTTTCCTTATAAATTACCCAGTCTGAGGTATTTCTGTTATAGCAACACAAAACAGACTAAAACATGTAGTTTTCTCTAGCTTTACATTTTTATTTTTTGCTATTTATTTTTAGCATGTACCTTATAACTTTTTGTGTAATGGTTACCATGAAGTTTACCAAAAACATGTTATATAGTTATAACAGATTATTTTAGACTAATAACTGCTTAACTTTGATATCTAGGAGAAAACAAAAACAAAAACAAAAACAAAGCCAACTCTACGCTTTGGCATCATTTGTCACTGTTTTTTAAACATTTTCTTGTTCTAAGTTAAATCTGTTAATATTGCCTGTGTCTTCCATGGTTGCTGTATATGTTGTCTTGTTATGTTTGCCCTTTAGTCTTTATGCTAAGGATACAGGTGGTTTATTCACCACCTTTAGAACATTGGGGTATTCTGAGGTTGTCTGTATAATTACATTACTAGTGAGTTATTTTCTTTCAGATGTTTTCTTGCTACTCTTTAGCAATTCAGATTGAAGAGCACACTCTGCATTTCTTGCAGGGAAGGTCTAGTATCAGTGAATTCCCTTAGCTTTTGTTTGTCTGGGAAAGACTTTATTTCTCCTTCATATTTAAAGGCTAGTTTTGCCACATACAGACTTCTTGGTTGACAGTCATTTTCCTTAAGCATTTTGAATCCCATTCTCTTCTGGCCTGCAGGGTTTCTAATGAGAAATCCACTGAGAGCTATATTGGGGCTCCATTGAATGTTATGTGTTTCTTTTTTCTCGCTGCTTTCAGTATTCTTTCTTTGGCTTTGGTTTTTAATAATTTGATTATGAGATGTCTTGGGGTGGTCTTCTTTGGATTGAATTTGATTGGCAACCTCTGAGCTTCCTGTATCTGTATGCTGTCACCTTTCTCCATACTTGGGAAACATTCACTCACTATTTCTTTGAATACACTTTCTAGGTCTCTTCCTTTTTCTTCTCCTCAGGGTATGCAAATTATGTGAAGTTTGCTTCACGAGAGGGTGTCCCATACTTGCTGTATTTGTTTCATTTCTTCTTATTTTTTCTTTTTGCTCCTCTGATATTGGAAAATTTTATGTGTTTTACCTTCCAGCTCACTGATTGATTAAGACTACTGCTGGAGCTTTCTATTGAGTTTTTCAATTTAGATAATGTATTCCTTATTTCTAGAATTTTTTTGTTTTATTTTTTAACTGATTCTATTCCTTTGTCAAGTATCTGATTATGCTCCTGAATTTTTTTTTCTAGATATCATTTACTTTTCTATCTGTATTTTCTTATTACTCTCTGAACATTCTTAAGAGTAAGGTTATTCTGAATTCTCTGTCAGACATTTTGTAGATCTGTTGTTCCTCTGTGTCCATTGCTCATGCTTTGTTTACTTTGGTGGCAACATATTTCTCTGTACTTTCTTGATCTTTGTGTCTTTACATTTGATTTCTGGGCATTTGAGGGGACTGCTACCTCTTCTAGGTTCTATAGGTGATTATCAGAGCTTTGTTTCTCGTCTGGGTTTGGTTTTTTGTTTGTTTGTTTGTGTTTTTTTTTTTTTTGTCTTGTTTTCCCCTATCTGTGGTGGCTTAATACCTGCCACCACCACTTAAGACTCTGCATGGGAACTGATGTGCTGTTCTGTAGTTAGTTCCCAAGTTGGAGGAACTTCCTGTGGGGACAGACCTTGAGCTTTGTGCTTTATCTAAATTGCTGCTTTGCTGCTGATTCTCTGGGGAAGCTTGTGTCCAGATTGTTAATCACTTCTGGGTCTGGGCTGTGTGAAATTCTGGTTCAGGATTGAGTCTTTCCTGCAGAATGCTCCCCTGCAGTCCTATCACGCTGTTTTCCACTGAGACCTGTTACACTCATTGCACTCTATGTCCCCCCACGGGCCAGCCTTTTGCCTGCACTCCCACAGCTTCCTGTTGGGCAACCCATGTAAGTGTCCCTTGTGGTAACTCACCAGCCTCTGGACAGCTCCTTTCTCCAATCAGCTATAGTCATTTGCTCCTGTGTGGGCCCAAGAGTCCTGTCAGTGGTTTTTATGGCCTGTGGGCTGGTATAGTGCACTCTGAAGCCCTTCTCTTCCCTTGCAGACTCCAAGCAGGTTCATGCAAAGAGTTCTGCTGCAGCTTTTTCCAGCTTCAATCCAAGTCCCTATCCCCTACCAGGGTGGCTCAGAAGCAGCCAGTGCTCAGAACAGTAAGTGCCATCCCTACACTCTCTTGCTGTGACCTCTTGCAGCTTCATGGGCTCCATGTCTCTTGTCCTCTTCCCCTGGCTCCAGTGGCCAAAGGTTGGCAGTCTGCTTTTTAATAATTGTAAACTGGTTACTTGCAGGGAAGAGTGATGCTGGGAATTGCCTATTCTGTCTGACATCTTGATGACATCACTCTGTTTCATCAGTCTTAATGAATGCATAGTATTTTATTATGGTATGTATGACGTATAAGCATTTGGGGACAGTCAAGTTGCTTCCAGTATTTTGCTATCATAAATAATTCTGCAATTCACATCTTTTATACATAAAACTTTTTCAGTATTGCTATATTAGACAAAGACTTCAGATTGCAAGTCAAAGAAAATCAATTTGCCCCAGCTTAAGCAAAAAATGTACCTGCTTGCATAGCAAAAAGCTAGGGGTGGATTATCTTTATGCACGGCTGGACATAGGGGCGAAATGATGTCTTCAGTAATCCATCTTTCTATCTTCTGGAATAGCTTCCTTATATGCTGGGAAACATTCTTAGGCCTACTCCTTTACATCCTCTTCCAGAAAGACAGCTGCACTTTCCCAATAATTCCAGTAGAAGTCCAGGGATTGAGGCTCATTAACACGAGTGAATCAACCACCTATGCCTGAGCCAGTCACTGGGGCCAGGGCGAGGGAATGTTCTGGTTGGCCTACAGGACATTCCTGCTCCCTCTCCTACTCCACTCCCACCCCTGCACCTTCCACCCTACTCTGCACATCTGGCCTCTTTGCTATTTCTGGAACCCACCCAGCCTGCCGTTCACAAAGGGTCACTGCTCTGTCCCCTCTGCCTCCACACTCTTCCCCAGTGTCCTCATGGCATGCTGCTCCCTTACTCCCTGCAGCTCCCACTCCCACTCAGAGGCCTCCCCTGACCACCGCTCCACTCTCTAGCCTCTCTCCCTGCACTCTATTTTTCTTCATAGACTTGTTACTACCTGATGTTTTCTTATATATTCCTGTGGTATGATTAGTCTCCTCTATGAGAACCATGAGGGCTGACACTGTCTGCAGCTGTATCCCACACCCAGTACACATTTATCAAGCGAGTTAGTGGATGAGTTTGCCTGGCCAGATATGTACCCATTTGCAGGGGCAGCCCACACTAAGGACAAGAAATGATTGAGGGAATGGTGTGACTCCCAAAAGAAAAAATAAGAAATAGGGCAGCTATTGCCAGGACAAGGGCTGACTGAAACAATGATGTCCATTACAATTCCAAATCACCTTCTAAAGCAAATCCCCAGGAGTGGGAAATCAAAAGATATGAACATTTGAGTTTCCTGATGTGCACTGCTTCCACTTTAACCCCCCTGTAGAAATTCTCAGAGCAGACAAAATCATCTTTCTTAAGTGTAGATCACACCATGCCTTTCCCCAGCTTGAGACTGATAGTTCCCCATAGTGCTGTGAATAAAAAAACTCACCGGGCAGCCAGGCCAGAAATGCTCCTGACTAGCCACGCTGCTCCCACCTTGCCCCATCATGCTCCCCTTCCCACACCAGGTTCCAGTACAGTGGCTTTCTGTTCTGCCCTAGAATCCACGTATTCCTACCTCAGGATCCTTGTATTTTCTCTTCCTTCTGCCTGGAAGGCAGTGGAAATGCCCATTTCATCTCTGGTTGAGGAATTTTCTTAGAATACAACTCAGGGGGGCCGACCCCATGGCGCACTCGGGAGAGTGCGGCGCTGGGAGCGCAGCAGTGCTCCCGCTGCAGGTTCGGATCCTATATAGGGATGGCCGGTGCACTCACTGGCTGAGTGCGGTGCGGCCGGTCACAAAAATGACAAAAAAAAAAAAAAAGAATACAACTCAGGAGATGGATTCTTTTGGATCATCACTGCAGGAGTCCCAAAGGAGAGGCAATGGTACAGATATCCCTTCCCATCTGAACAGATATCAGGCACACTTCGTTATAGCCAGGTGTGGTACAGCAAGGCCCCAGTAGTATTTTACTTTCCTATCTAGTTTAAATACAGCCTGAATCTTAATCCCTATTATGTAAGTGACAAGATTCATTTCTATTGCAACTGGCTCAAGGGAACTTTCTAAAAATATTATATTGAGTAAAAATTAGTGAATAATCAGCTCAAGTATTTTGGATGTGAATAAGCAACTGGCTCAAGGGAACTTTCTAAAAATATTATATTGAGTAAAAATTAGTGAATAATCAGCTTAAGTATTTTGGATGTGGATAAGCATTCCCATCCCAAATTATTCAATTGTACTAGCATTTTGATTTCTAGCTCTCTAATCTGTTCATTGTTAACATTAGAATGTGTATATTTTGGGGTTTTAAAAAATTTTTATATTTATACATATTTATGGGGTAGAGTTGACTGTCAGTATTTGTGTACAGTATGTGATGATCAAATATTATTAGTACGTTCATCATTACAAATCATAACTACTTTTTATGTCCCTTATCCAATTAATCCCTATCCTTTCTCCCCATTTCCCACCTTTAGTAATTATAGGTCTGTTCTCTCCTTCTGAAAGTTCAACATTTTATTATGGTCTTTCTTTCTTTCTATTTCTTAGCTCCTATTTCTGAGTGAGGACATATGGTATTTCTCCTCCTGTACCTGGCTTATTTCACTTAACATAATTTTCTCCAAGCTCATCTATGTTGCTGCAAATGGGAGTATTTCATTCTTTTTTATGACTGAGTAGTATTCCATTGTGTATATATACCACATTCTCCTTATCCAGTCTTCCATCAATGGACATTTAGGTTGGTCCATATCCTGGCTATTGTAAATAGAGCTGTGATAAACATGGGAGTTCAGGTATCCCTTTGACATGATGATTTCCATTCCTTTGGATATATACCCAGAAATGGGATTGCTGGATCATTTGGTAGTTCTATCTGTAGTTGTTTGAGGAACCTCCATACTGTTTTCCATAATAGCTGCACTAATTTACAGTCCGACTAACAGTGTAGAAGAGTTCCCTTTTCTCCACATCCTCACCAGCATTTGTTATTCTCATTCTTTTTAATAATAGCCAGTCTAGCTGGGGTGAGATGATATCTCAATGTGGTTTTTATTTGCATTTCCCTGATGATTAGTGATGTTGAGCATTTTTTCATGCACATGTTGGCCATTTCTATGTCTTCCTTTGAAAAATGTCTATTCAGCTCCTTTGTCCATTTTTTCATTGGATTATCTGTATATCTATTTTTTAAAGAAACTTAAATTTTAAAAAAAGTCTTGCAAAAAGAGCCATATAAAAAGTATTTAATATAGAGAACAACAAAGCACCTTTTTATCAGGTAAAAATTCCCTATTACATGTATCTGATTATACTAATCAAATTTCCATTTACCTGATTTCTGTTTGAATTCAAAATAATAAACTTCACTTCCTCATCTTTTTCAGACAAATCTTCAGCATTGCCCAACATGGGAACCATAATAAATTCAGCAAAAAAAAAAAAAAAAAAAAAAAAAAGACTGTATTCTTTAAAAAAAAAAAAATAGCCAATACAAAGTTTTCTAGTTTAAAAATAGCACCATTGTAGGAAGGATGTCTTTTAAGTTCAAAGTCCCTAAGTAGGTGATTTACCAAAATTCATGCAAATGAAACATTGAGTGATTGATTATTACTTTCCTGTGATCTGGATAGAAAATTAAAGTAAAAAAGCAAAGCAAAACAATAACTTTGAAGAATAGGAGGACACACACACCCCCCGCCAGAGTGTGTTGTCTTCTGTCAGTTGTGTCACCAGTCAGCAACCTCAACCACAAAGGGTGTTTTCACATCTATCTTGCCACTGTTGACGATTGAGCAGTTGGTGAGTGGGCGGTCGTGCCCATCGGTAGGTTGCAACTCTATGGAGTGCACCACTGTCTGGTGAGAGAAAAGGAGACTCATGGTTCAGTTCTGACCAGCAGCTATGACAATCCAAAGGTGTAATCAACACCACTCCAAAGCCCAAGTGAGAAATAGTTGATTTATGATTACAAAAACTATGCAAGCTAACTGCAGAAAACTTAGAATATTCAGAAAATGCACATATCACAGAATAAAATTCACCCACTATCTTGTTATTCAGAGAGCATACTGGGCATATTTCCTCACTTATTTTTTAATAATCATTTTATATTCTAAAAAAAAATAATAATTTTGTAAACACCTAGCTCTAATGAAAGGTATTTCTATTCACCTGCTACAACCCAGTGTAAGAGTTAACATGGGGAGTTTGAGTCAGTTTCAGTTCCATCCTATAAGTAGGCCCAGAAATATAATAACATAGGCCAGAAAGCAGATTTAGAAGTAGTGGACCTACTTCTGGGTTTGCCCATTTTAAAGGTGACCCAATCCATTAACCTACAGTTGGAGTCTGATACTAATGTAAACCCAAACCCAGAGTGGTCCCTTTCTCTACCCCAGGCCCATGCACTACCTATGTTTCATGCTGAAAGAGGTTAGGACTGGCCAACAACCAGTACTGTAAACTTTTGATGGGTTTCCCAAACAGGGTTGGGTCCACCAGCTCAGTTCCTGACTTTTGTTGAGTAGAATCAGAAGTTCAGGCAGAAGTTGTGGAAGAATTGCAGTGAGTAAGATTAGTTTATTTATATTTTGATAGGGAAGCAAAACAACTCACATGAAAACAAAACAAAATGAAATATGAAAGAGGGCAAGGGAGTCAAGAATGGTCCAGGGCTGGGTTGGGCAGACTTTACAGTCGCCAGTTTAGGATTTGAGAGAGCTACTTCCAGCAGTTGCTAAGGAGAAATGTTGAGAATTCAAGAGAATGAGGATTTTAAGAAGTGTTCCTCTGGGCTATGAACTGGACTCTTTTGACATTCTTTGAGACGTAAAAGCATAGATTTGAATTCTCTTCAATAATTTTTGGCTGCGATACTGTGTGTCTTTGAATGTGACTTAGTGTCTGCACTGAATCACACTGGGTTCTTTTCAAAAATATTTTTAATTGTGGTAAGAAACACATAACAAAAAATTTGTCAACTTATCCATTTTTAAGTGCATAGTTCAGTAGTGTTAAGTATATTCACATTATTGTGCAACCAACCTCCAGAACTTTTTCATCTTGCAAAACAAACTCTATACCCATTAAATACAACTTCTCATTTACCCCTCCCCCCCAACCCCTGACAGCCACCATTCTACTTTCTGTTTTATGAACGTGTCCACTTTAATACCCCATATAAGTGGAATCATACAGTATTTGTCTTTTTATGACTGGCTTATTTCACTTAGCATAATGTCCTCAAGGTTCGCCAATGTTATAGTATGTGTCAGAATTTCCTTCCTTTTTAAGACTGAATTATATTCCATTGTGTGTATATATAGGAATTTGGTTTTATTTGGTTGCATTAAAAAAGGCTTTCTATTTACATGA
This sequence comes from Cynocephalus volans, assembly GCF_027409185.1. Taxonomy (NCBI): domain Eukaryota; kingdom Metazoa; phylum Chordata; class Mammalia; order Dermoptera; family Cynocephalidae; genus Cynocephalus; species Cynocephalus volans. The sequence goes on from NC_084461.1 coordinate 108,210,631, forward strand.
AGTAGTAAAATACATTAGCTTAAGTACTTAACTTCTCCATGTCAAGTCCCTAGCTGCTGCTCCAATGCCCTGTTTTAACAATTAAAATGCCATACCATATATAATTTATTCACTTCTGAAGAGGCCAGTCAGTGTATAATAATGGATCTCTAACAAGCACATTTTAAGATTAAAATAAATCACTGTAGGTCCCGTCATTATAAATATAAAGATTTGAAAGAGAAAAAAATAATATATCAATTTACCATCCCATCAATGACTTTTCCAAATACCACATGTTTGCCATCCAACCAAGTGGGCTTGGTCAAGGTGATAAAGAACTGAGAGCCATTGGTGTCAGGACCAGCATTGGCCATGCTGACCCACCCTATGCCATAGTGCTTCAGCTTGAAGTTCTCATCTGGAAATGTTGCACCATAAATGCTCACACCTAGGTGAGACCAAACAAGGAGGAGAGTCAACAGACATCATGCAAGAGTAAACCCTTCAGATAGAAACCTAAGGCTTTAGTGAAATCAGTTAATAGATTCCTATAGGAGGTGGGGTGGGGGAAAAGACGGTCAAATATAAGAAGTGAAGGAGGGGATAAAATTAACCCCTGAAGGAAGCAGAGCACCAGAGCCTGAAACAAACAAAAAAGCCTTAAATATGGCACAGGATGCCAGGATACCCTCTGGCCTGAAACCAAGGGCCAAAACTTGATTGAGCAGGTCAATGATTTCACTCTGAAATGAGAAGCAACTGAAGAGCAGGATGACATCCTGAAGCCTGATAGAGAGGGAGTGAGCCATCACAGTGTTTCTATCTCTGTCCTGAGGCTCAGATTACTTGTCCTGGGTCACTCCTACTTCTGCGCCCAACCTGGGTGGCACCCAGCACTTAATATACACCCTTAGCTAATTCCCATAATTACTCTGTAGAATACATATTCTCATCCCCATTTTGCAATGGCAAACAAAGGTTACAAAACTTAATAGCAGAGCAGAATTTGAACATTTGACTTTCTGACTCTAAAGCCATTGCTTTTTCTTGCCTCAGCACCAAGAGTAATAGCAGCTAGTCTGGAAGTCATTAGGCACAATGACTTCAGGGTCCACCAGGACAACAGAGGGTGATGGTAACTGGGAACACCCAGTGATCAAACCCTGAACAGAGGAACCAAGGGGAGGCATGAGGTCTGGAGTTCTAGCAAAGCAGCAGGTAGAGCAGAATACATTTTCCCATCAAACAACAGTGCATGCCCCAACAACAGTCCAATATGGAGAGAGACTGCTGTGCTCATGTCACCTTCTGCAGGGTGCCTTATGGGTTGCCAACCTCAAAATCCTGGCTCAATTAGGAGGACTAGAAGAGGATATCAAAGGCAAGCAATTTATGGCTGGTTGGTCAGGGACATATGAAGTGGCCTGTTAGGAGAACTCTTCCCACAGAGGGGTCTATGCTAAATTTAAATGGTTCAAAACTCAGAGAATTTTAACTCGAGACATGCACACACACTGGGCAGGGAAGGTAGAGAGAGAAAAATAAATAGCAGAAAAGAGGGCAAAGTAAAACTCAGCCACCATTTCTGCTGGGCCCTATGGTGGGAAGGTGGATACCAATACTGAGGGGACAGGTAGCAGAGCTGAAGGGTTTTCCAGTCAGGTCTGACTCTGCAGTAGCTGGATTGCTTCCCCAGTGCTCTCTGCAAACCCCATTACCTGGAGTAACCTGACCGTGTTTCTCTGCTCTGTTTTATAGCCCATATCTTGTAGCATTTTTGCAAGAACTAAAAGTAATCTTCACTAAGTGCCTAGTAATAAAAGCATTTAATGGTAGCCATTTTAGGTATAAATAATTAATAAACCATTGGAATAAATGTAAAATTAGAAATAGTGCCTGAAAATGACCTAATAGTTTCACTAAAAAGTTAGCAACTTAATATCCACCAAAACCAGTATTTGCTAAATTAAAAATCTTAAACCTGAAGTAAACTTAAATTCTGTGTACTTACATATATACTGTGTTTTCAGGAAAAGAACTCACTACATTTCTGAGGGAAAACAGTCCATGGAGCTGGGTAGCTGTAATCCTCAATGAGAAACAGGCTGAGGGAGATTTGAAACTCTATAAATTTAATTATTTGTACTTTAACTCTGTTTATAAGAATGAGTTTATATTACAATTTTGAAAACACAGCTATTTAATTTTTTTTAGTAATTAAAAAAACTGACAATAAAATGAAAGACTTTTGAAAGAAGAGGAGAAATAGCATCGTGATCCTTCACCTAAATGCCAGTCTTGTCCTCTGGCATGACATCCCCATCCGTCCTCCTCCAGGAACTTCCACATCTGTGGCTACTGCCATCGCAGTGGACACACAGCTTTGTATTCTACCTTTACCTTCCTATGGCAGACATTTTTCTGTATCACTGCATACTAGTAGTCTAGCATCTTAATAACTGCAAAATATTCTGCCAAATAAATATATCTCCACTATGGAGAGACAATGAACACCAAAACAATACTGCCTAAAATTAGGAAGCCTTGCTCATTTGTATCTACCAAGATTTTGGTAGATGAGCTCCCCAAAACTCTATCTTCTTAAAGAATTTGTTAGAGTTGTCTTTATGACTTAGTTCCTTAAATCTGAGATTTCTATACACTGGGTGGAAATAGTGGCCTAATCTTAGGTTTCAGTTTGGTAAGTGGGCAAGGGGAAAGCGAAAGACAGTGTTACCGCCAGTGCCATCTCCAGCGGTGAAGTCCCCTCCTTGAATCATGAAGTCCTTGATGACGCGATGAAAATTGCTTCCTTTATATCCATATCCTTTCTAAAGAGATTATTTCAATTGAATACACAAGTAGATATAACCCATATTGAAAGATAAACCCCAGTGTTTATCTGGAAGTGACAAAATGAGAAAATTAAACAAAGTATCTACAGAACTTGAGTAGGTCCCAGCAATGATTTCCTAAGAGAAATTTATCATTAGCTGACTATAAAAATAAAGCATTAATGTAAGTAAAAAGAGCACAATCTGCAGTTTCACCCAATGATTGTTTTCCCCCAATTTCTAGAAGCCTAAAGGCACTGAGTGCCTGAATAATATAGGTTTTATAATGAAATATGAAAAGATTTCACAAGTTCATCTGACATACTAATTTAATACTTATTTTCCCAGAAGACATCTTTATATTGGGTTAAAAGAAAGAAGATCCAATTTTGTAGACAGTTAAAGGAAATAAAGCTGAGACATACCTCTCCTGTTGCTAGAGCAACAAAATTTTCAACAGTCTTGGGCACAACTTTTCCAAAGAGGCCAATCACAATTCTGCCAACATCTTTGTCTCCAATCCTTATATCAAAGAAGACCTGTGTGTGGTTGAAAGGCAGAACTGAAGATTAAAACGTGGAAAAGCCACAAATACAAAGTAAGTCAAAATTAAAATCTGAGAATTGATCCACATACAAAAGCCCTCCTCACCAGAATTTTATAAAGGAGTCGTGAAGGAGCATAATGTCAATTGAAGGTGCTCTAAAACCACTGTGTGGGTGCACTTCACTCACAAATACTCATTCAACAAACATTTATGGAGTACCCCCTATGGGCCAGGCACTGCAACAGGTACTGAGTTTAAAGTTTCATTCAGTACTGTCAGAGTCAGCCAGTAAAGTCTTCAAGAATTCTTCTCCCACTCACACCACAAACACTGCTGCTACTTCCCGTTCCCTGGCTTTGTGGATGGAGATTACAGTGGAAAATGATGCTCTTTTAAAAGGTAATGCTCTCTAATCTTGGCAGGAGAAAAAGACTGCTGAAGAGAGAAATAGGCTAACCATCCAGATTTTTTTTGTTGTAATTTCTAACAGTGCCAAATTCCCAGTGAGTTCTCCACAGATGTCTGTTGTCAAGGGGACTCTGAAAGATGATTAAAACAGCAGTCCTTCAAAAGGCCTGCCACAGATGCCCAAGCCCAGTAAGACACCAGGTTCCCAGCCTCGTCCAAAGGACAGCAAATGTTGCACTCTGGTCCTCACATAACCATTTACCCTGTAAACTCAGATACTCGATTCTGCTGTCATATGCCCAAAGTCTCCCAGGTAGAATTTGTTCTCTGTCACAGCATTTTAGAACAGGAAAAAGAAAATACATATCCAAAAGTGAGAATCTAATTTTGCACATTAGAACTTAAAAGTTCTCTTGGGTTTTTTTTCTTAACTGTTTCATCTGAAACTAAATTATATGCGTTTTGTTTCATAATCACCATGTGAAGACAATTCTGAGACAGAACACTTGAAATGGCCACTGAGTTGAAGGGCATTCTATTAGCGAGTTTAGATTATATAAACCAATTTACTGTTTGAATGGGTAAAAAAAGACATTCAAGAGATGGATTTTAAAAATATAAGAAGGACTGTCAAAGAAAAAAGATGTCTTACAGTTTAGAAAAATCACTAAGTAAAGACTGTCAAGCTTCAGTTCAAGACAAGGGCTTCTGATAATATATCAGTGCGTCTGTCATAGGGTGATGTGATATTTAGTGTTCCATGCGGCATTTTATAATTTTTACATGGCCAAAGCAGCAAAACTTCTAGTATTATTTATGTAGAAGAGCTTTACACAATGCCTAAAAGACCCTCCCTTGAGATGAGGCAATGGAGGAGAGGAGAGCAATTCAGCGTGGCTGCTTCAACACATGTGAGCGTGGTCAGTGCAGAGCTGGCATCAGACAGAAGCAGTGTCTCCAAGGTGTACAATGTCTTGGTGTCTTCCTTGCCAAGGTGTAAATTCAGTAACATGCAATAATGCAGCAGCACCAGGAAAAGACTCAGGGGCATAATCTTAAAGAAATATGTAAGATGCTAGAAAAGCCTTCCAGACTCTTCAAGTGAAGAGAAAATAAAGCCTGTGAATGTTAGAAAGCAAAGCGAGTAATATCTGGGAGAGCAGCATAAGAAGATGAAGAAAAAGTACCTGTCACACAGCATAATGCTTCAATAAAATCTTATTTTTTTACACACAGCCTAGTGCATACGTTAATATGATTATTTTCCAAACTGTAGTGTCCTTCACCCTCATTAGTGTAAGAAAATATACCAGTTTTCCCAACTCCAATGGAAACGATAAAATCAAATCTTACTTAGTCAACGAGTGTTTATTAAAGATCTATGTAAAAGGCAATGTGAGGACATGAGCTGTGCAAGAGACTCCCCATCCAAAAGTAGTTTAAAATAGATCTGTTAGTACACATATAGCCGCAGTGCAAGGCTGTGTGTGACATATGTCCCAAAGACACTGTACACCCAGGCCTGCAGGACAGGAAGGGCTGAGGGAGGGCAAGATGGGAGGCAGGCCTGGACGGAGGGGAGTGTTCTCCAGAAACAAGGATGGGCACAAGCCCTGCCTGACAGACTTCTTTCTGCAACCAAAGCACCATGGCAGGAAATGAGGTCTGTGCTCAGAGAAGCAGACAAGCCCCTCTGACCACAATGGGGGTGGAGGCAGGTAGGGGGGCTTGGAAGGGAGACGCCCACCAGTTCGAGAAGGCAGAGGAAGGAGGACAGCCTGAGATCTGAGTTTTGTTAAGCAACAGAGAGAAGGGAAAGAACAGGGCCCAAGCAAGGCTTTGGGAATATCAAATGGGGGAGAAAGAGAATCTGTAGGCTCTTACACCAGTTCAAGGATGGGGTCACAATGGCCTGCACTGGGGTGCTTGCTGGCTGAGGGGATGTAAGGTTGGGGAAGAGGGGAAAGGCATTTAACAAATGGGGAGAAACTGGAGGAGGAGGAGGAAGAGGGAAGGAAACAAACATGAAGTTGTTAGTGGTGTCTCAATGTGCTTTACCTACATTACCTTATATATTTCATCCTCAACACGGGGGGGGGGGGAGTGGGTGGGGGGGATGGGTGCAGGAACTATTATCACTAATTTACAAATGAGAAAAGTGGGGATTAGGGAGGTTAAGTGATTTACCAAGAATTTCAATCCTAGGCTGCCTCCAATTAAATCATGAGTTATCACTGATATGGCTCTTCCAGTCTAGGCAGGGAACCGCATACATGTAGAAACAGGGTTTTTAGTTCCCCAGTGCTTAGCACAATGTAGGCCCAAGCCAGCACTCAAAAATGTTAACTTGTAGGGTTAATCCAAGTGATACCAAATGAGGACCAGGGCGCATATACACCTAACAGGAGGTGAAGGTGGGCCCATGGTGGCTGCCGGGCAACCACTCTCACCATGAGGTTCATTTCTGACCTTGCTGAGGGCCTTTGGGAACAAAACCCAGTGATGGACAGGACATGGGACTACAAAGGTCCTACCCTCATGGACCTTACAGGACAACAGAAGAGAAAACATGAGGGAAATCAGTATAAGAAAAGAGGTCCAGATAAAAGTGTCATGGTAAGGAGTGGTGGTTATCTGTGGGGCTCCGGCTTCCTGGAAAAGGTGGTACTTGGATTCCACGTTGCACTTGAGGGGTGGGCACCTCAGTCACTTCTTTTTCCCCTTGAGGCTGCCCTTGAAAGTCATTTGAAAATTATGGGGCACTGGAGGTGAGAGGAGGTGGGGGAAAAGGGAAGGGGCCCTCACACAGCCTGGTCTAAATCCTTGTGGGGTTAATCCTGCTTCCATTTCCAAATAACTAGGGAAGACACTAAGTACACCAGCTGTGATGTCAAGGAAACTGTTCTCAAACTCAGCTCCACCACTAAACAGTCATGGGAACTTTGGCAAGTTAATTAAACTCTGAGATCCCATTCCTCATCTGTAAAACAGGTGATGATTCCTTTCAGGACTGTGCTGAGTTTCAGGATTAGGAGGAAGACAAATAACACTAATAAGTGACCTCTTAATTCAGGGACCCTGGACTAAGCACTTAAACTGCTTCATCACATCTAAAATGCAAAACCCTCCCAGGTAGTTATTATTTCTATCTCCATTTCACAGAAGAGGAACTTGAGCCTTGGATATTAAGATAATTTGCCCAAGGTCACCCAGCCATAACCCCTTGGCCACTCTGTGCTGTAGAAAATGCTTGCAAGCTGTAACGTGAGCGTGGCCAGAAAGACGGCAGTTATTGTGTACACTCTCAGTGCTGGATTCTTGCAGGGAACCTAGGGCACTGGCTGGAAAATGCAGGGCTGCAAATGCAATTCAGTGGATTCTGAGACCAATGAGCCAGAGCTCCCACCTGAGCCTGGATGGCTGGCCCAGCAGCAGGATCCTTGGACAAAGTTAGTGCCCCTAACAGTCCAGTGTGGGAGAACAGCACTTCACACTTCTCTTATTTAGATTCCTATTTTTAAATGAAATCAGAGGTAAATGAAAAGACTGCTGAGGAAAACAATACACTAGAGCAATGGCCAATTAATCTACTTTTCTGCACTCAGAGAAATTATTTTTAATGTCATTTTCCAATAGATTTAGTTGTTTAAAGAAGTTCACTGAAAAAGCAATTAATTCAGAGTTGAATCTGTTTGAGACTCACCTACACAATTAGCTTTTAGAACCTGATAAATTTGGTGGAAGAAGAAAAGGAGATATGTTAAGTGACAATTCTGAGAGGAGTGTACACAAAAACTCTCCATCAGTGACAGCATCCTGGACTAAGGAGGGTCGGGATGCTCTAACTCTTCCCCTCCTGCAGCCGCCAGCTTCCCGCTCTCCTGGCACCTTCTTCTAGTGGCTCCCCACCCTGGACTCTGCCCCTGGCTGCACAGCAGAATCAGGGAAAAGCTTTTAAAAGATAAGAGACAGGGCCCCACTCCAAGAGATTGTGATTGACTTACCATGGGGTGCCTCTCTTGATCAGGATGTTTTTAAAGCTTCCTGGGTGAAACTTGTTCCCAAAACATTGCAGGGGACATACACCAAAAAATTATTCATTGTTAACCTGAAATTCACATCCAACTGGGCTTTGGGTATTTTGTCTGGCAATCCTGCTCCCTTCCCTCACCATCTAAACTGTCAGCAACTCTTGTTAGTCATACCTCCACCACCTATTTCAAGTCCTTCCCTCGCTCCCCTTTGCCACAATTACCACCCTAATCCAAGCCACCATCTGGACTCTGGCATGGAGCTCTGAATGGCCTCCCATTTCACTCTCCATTGGGCAACCACAGTGATTTCCTAAAAGTATATATGAGATGATCTCATTCCCACACTTAAAACCCCTCACTCTGATGCACTTAGACCTCCAATTATAAGAATAATTGCTTTAATACCCACCCTCCTAACTGTGGCCTCTAAGGCCCTGCCTTATTTGCTCCCGCTCACCCTTGCAACCTCATCTCAAGCCACTCTCCTGTCTGCCCTGCGCTGAAGCCACACTGTCCTGTCTGCATCCTCTGAACATACCAATGGCTTTCCTGTCTGGAGACCTCCGCACATCCAATTCCCTTTGCCTCCTAAGTCTTTGCCAGGTTGGTTTTCCTCATCCTTCGGGTATTTTTAAATGTCACCCAGTCTATATTTGGGTTTATGTCCTGCAATATTTCATAATTGTATGAATTTAATGTTTATAGTTTTATCCCAAGAGACCCAAATCTGCAGACTGAAAGAACCTCTGTTCAGCTCTGTGGCCTTGCACAAGCCATTTCCCAAAGTTAGATATGCCTAAATGATTAAGGGGCTGAGATAAAACAGGTTGAGTTTATCAACCCCGCTCACGGCATGGCCCTTCTGTTCTCTTCAGCTACATCAGACGTTGGGCTGAACCTCCCCCCCACCCCCGTTGTCCTCCCCCCACCCCCATCCTCAGGTGGGGTCTGCAGTAGAGGATTTAAGCATTGGACGAGTTGAACAGTATCATTTCCACCGCCGAAAAACCCAGACTGATTGTTAAGACTACTTTCAGCTGCCTTCCTTCCAGATTCCAGTGGGCACCAAATTATCCCCTCCCTCCCTTCCTCTCTCCCTGCACCCTCCCATTATCTTCTAACCTTAAGTACGCTGAAAAAGAACTGAGGCAGCGGCCTGAAGACGCAGTTCCTGGCAGTGACCCCCCACCCCCACCCGCGTCCCCGTTACACAGGTGTCGCCTTCGCCGTGCCTAGCCCTGTCCCAAGACCATGGCTGGCCCACCAGCCGCTGAAGTTTGAAAGCCTCGCCCGGGGGAGGACGACGGGGGACGCCAGCCCGGACACACCCACAGCCCGGGCTGGAGCGGGGCTCTTCCAAGCCCGGTGACATCTGCGGCAGCGGCCCGTCCCCGAAGAATCCCTTCCGCATTCTTCCTGCTCTGTTCCCGAGTCCAGGCCCGTCTCCTTCCTGGAGAAAGGGCCCGCCGGGTCCGGAAGCCTCTCCCAGCCCCGGGCTGGTCATGTCGGACACCGACCCAGCAGACGAAGTGCGAGCAGCCGGCGGCGGCGGGGGGGGGGGCCCCAGAGTCTCCTCGGGGGCCCCGCCCCGCCCCTCCCCGCGCCTGCCGCCCCATCCCACCTGGCCCCTCGGCCGCCCCCTCTCCCCCTGCTCCGGGAAGCCCCCTTCTCGCCGGCCCTGACGCAGAGGTCCCAGTGCCCAAAGCACCCCCATCCCCCGGTCCGCAAGAGTGTTAGTTACGGCTCGCCGCTCGGTCACCTTGGCCGTCACCGAGGGGCCTCGCTTGGGGACGCCCGAGGTCCCCGAAGAAAGCACGAGCGCGCTGAGCCCCACGCAAAGCACGAGAGGTAGCAGCAGCCGGGGCCCCGGGCCCATGGTGAGCGGTGGCAGTGACTGTGACGGCTCCGGGACCGTTGGCGGGACTCCCGACCGCCTGCGCCTGCGCGTTCCCAGGCGTGTGTGGGAGGGAGCGGCGGTGGGGATCGGGCCGTCCGGGCAGGGCGGGGACCCGGGGCGCGCGCTCCTCCCGAGTTCCGCCCCGGGACCGAACTGGGTACTCGGAGAGACGCGCGCAGAGGCCGCTGCCCGGTCCGACCGCCGCACTTGCGGGAGGTGCGCCGGGAGCCTCTCCGGGAACTGACCGCATAGGCGCGGATTAAACCGGACGGAAAGTCGAGGGCTCTCGGGCCTCCGGGCCTGCCTGGGAACTTGCGCGCTACGGGCGGGGAGCCTGGGGGTTCGGTCCCGGGCTGTGACTGCCGCCGCCCTCGGAGCAATCTCCGTCGCGGTCCCCGGGTTCCGCTGTTCCCTCAGAACCTTCAGCTGACTCCGGCTCAGCTTTGGACGCTTCTCAGAACTTTGGCGGTCCCTGGACGGGTTGAGCTCTGCCTCACATGAGGAATGGCCTTTCATTGAGATGATTCACGTTTGAGGGAAATTGGAAATGGCTGGGCTCACAGTCTTTGTCCTGGAGAAACTTTCAACTTAGTTTTAAGTACTTTATTTGGGAGATGACTCTGGGATCTTACCCGCATTGTTTACAGGGCAGCACGAACTACGTAGGCCCCAAATTATGGCCAAAGAGAATTCTTTCCTGGGAAAACAAACTGACTTTTAGGTATATCTGTAGGGTGGAGTTTTAACAAATTTAAGGATTATGTTTAGGAAGATTATTTAACGACCTGGGGAAATTCCCATTATATTTTTATTATTATTTTTAATTACTTATTTTTATTTTTATTTTTTGTCTCCCTCGTAAAAGATAAGATTTTTTTTTTTTTAGCTCTTATTTTGTCGATATACATTGCGGTTGATTATTGTTGCTCCTTACCAAAACCTGCCTCCCTCCTCCCTCTCCTCCCTCCCCCCCAACAATGTCCTTTCTGTTTGCTTGTCGTATCAACATCAAGTAATTGTGGTTGTTCTATCTTCTTCTCCCCCCCCCGTTTTTTTCTTTTGTGTGTGTGTGTGAATTTATATATTAATTTTTAGCTCCCACCAATAAGTGAGAGCATGTGGTATTTCTCTTTCTGTGCCTGACTCGTTTCACTTAATATAATTCTCTCAAGGTCCATCCATGTTGTTGCAAATGGCAGTATTTCATTCGTTTTTATAGCTGAGTAGTATTCCATTGTGTAGATGTACCACATTTTCCGTATCCACTCATACGATGATGGACATTTGGGCTGGTTCCAACTCTTGGCTATTGTAAAGAGTGCTGCGATGAACATTGGGGAACAGGTATACCTTCGACTTGATGATTTCCATTCCTCTGGGTATATTCCCAGCAGTAGGATAGCTGGGTCATATGGTAGATCTATCTGCAATTGTTTGAGGAACCTCCATACCATTTTCCATAGAGGCTGCACCATTTTGCAGTCCCACCAACAATGTATGAGAGTTCCTTTTTCTCCACAACCTCGCCAGCATTTATCGTTCAGAGTCTTTTGGATTTTAGCCATCCTAACTGGGGTTAGATGGTATCTCAGTGTGGTTTTGATTTGCATTTCCCGGATGCTGAGTGATGTTGAGCATTTTTTCAAATGTCTGTTGGCCATTTGTATATCTTCCTTAGAGAAATGCCTGCTTAGCTCTTTTGCCCATTTTTTAATTGGGTTGCTTGTTTTCTTCTTGTAAAGTTGTTTGAGTTCCTCATATATTCTGGATATTAATCCTTTGTCAGATGTATATTTTGCAAATATTTTCTCCCACTCTGTTGGTTGTCTTTTAACTCTTTTAATTGTTTCTTTTGCTGTGCAGAAGCTTTTTAGTTTGATATAATCCCATTTGTTTATTTTTCCTTTGGTTGCCCGTGCTTTTGGGGTCGTATTCATGAAGTCTGTGTCCAGTCCTATTTCCTGAAGTGTTTCTCCTATGTTTTCTTTAAGAAGTTTGATTGTTTCAGGGTGTATGTTTAAATCCTTAATCCATTTTGAGTTGATTTTAGTATATGGTGAGAGGTATGGATCTAGTTTCATTCTCCTGCATGTGTATATCCAGTTATCCCCAGTGAATAGGCTTGGTGCCTTTGTCAAAGATCAGATGGCAGTAAGTGTGTGGGTTGATTTCTGGATTTTCTATTCTATTCCATTGGTCAGTGTGTCTGTTTTTATGCCAGTACCATACTGTTTTGGTTATTATAGCTTTGTAGTATAGCTTAAAGTCAGGTAGTGTTATGCCTCCAGCTTTATTTTTTTTGCTCAGCATTGCTTTGGCTATGCGTGGTCTTTTATTATTCCATATAAATGTCTGGATAGTTCTTTCCATTTCTGAGAAAAATGTCTTTGGAATTTTGATGGGGATTGCATTGAATTTGTATATCACTTTGGGTAGTATGGACATTTTCACTATGTTGATTCTTCCAATCCAAGAGCATGGGATATCTTTCCATCTTCTTGTATCCTCTCTAATTTCTCTCAGCAGTGGTTTGTAGTTCTCATTATAGAGATTTTTCACCTCCTTGGTTAACTCAATTCCTAAGTATTTTATTTTTTTGGTGGCTATTGTAAATGGGCAGGCTTTCTTGATTTCTCGTTCTGCATGTTCACTATTGGAGAAAAGAAATGCTACTGATTTTTGTGTGTTGATTTTATATCCTGCTACTGTGCTGAAATCATTTATCAATTCCAAGAGTTTTTTTGTGGAGGTTTTAGGCTGTTCAATATATAGGATCATGTCATCTGCAAACAGGGACAGTTTGACTTCATCTTTTCCAATATGGGTGCCCTTTATTTCCTTCTCTTCTCTGATTGCTCTGGCTAGTACTTCCAACACTATGTTGAATAGGAGTGGTGAGAGTGGGCATCCTTGTCTAGTTCCTGTTCTTAAAGGAAAAGCTTTCAGCTTTTCCCCATTCAGGATGATATTGGCAGTGGGTTTGTCATATATGGCTTTAATTATGTTGAGATACTTTCCCTCTATACCTAACTTATAGAAGGTCTTTGTCATGAATGAGTGCTGAACTTTATCAAATGCTTTTTCAGCATCTATAGAGATGATCATATGGTCCTTGTGTTTGAGTTTATTAATATGGTGTATCACATTTATTGATTTGCGTATGTTGAACCAACCTTGCATCCCTGGGATGAATCCCACTTGATCGTGGTGAATAATTTTACGTATGTGTTGCTGTATTCTGTTTGCTAGTATTTTGGTGAGGATTTTTGCATCTATATTCATCAAGGATATCGGCCTGTAGTTTTCTTTTTTGGTTATATCTTTACCTGGTTTTGGTATCAGGATGATGTTTGCTTCATAGAATGAGTTTGAGAGATTTGCGTCCGTTTCAGTCTTTTGGAATAGTTTGTAAAGAATCGGTGTCAATTCCTCTTTGAATGTTTGGTAAAATTCTGCTGTGAATCCATCTGGTCCTGGGTTTTTCTTTGTTGGGAGCCTTCTGATAACAGCTTCAATCTCCTTTATTGTTATTGGTCTGTTCAAATTTTCTACGTCTTCATGGCTCAGTTTTGGGAGCTTATGTGTGTCCAGAAATTTATCCATTTCCTCCAGATTTTCAAATTTGTTGGCGTATAGTTGTTTATAGTAGTCTCGAATGATTCCTTGTATTTCAGATGAATCAGTTGTAATATCGCCTTTTTCATTTCTAATTTTTGTTATTTGAGTCTTCTCTCTTCTTTTTTTTGTTAGCCATGCTAATGGTTTGTCAATTTTATTTATCTTTTCAAAAACCCAACTTTTTGATTCATTGATCTTTTGAATTGTTTTTTGGGTTTCAATTTCATTCAGTTCTGCTCTGATCTTAATGATTTCTTTCCATCTGCTAACTTTAGGTTTGGATTGTTCTTGTTTTTCTAGTTCTTTAAGGTGAAGTGCTAGGTTGTTCACTTGCCATCTTTCCATTCTTCTGAGGTGAGCATTTAATGCAATAAATTTCCTCCTTAATACTGCTTTTGCAGTATCCCACAAGTTTTGGTATGATGTATCATTATTTTCATTAGTTTCAATAAATTTTTTGATTTCCTGCTTGATTTCTTCTTGGACCCATATGTCATTAAGTAGAATGCTGTTTAATTTCCATGTGTTTGTATAGTTTCCAGAGTTTCGTTTGTTATTAATTTCTAGTTTTAATCCATTGTGGTCTGAGAAAATACATGGGATAATTCCAATGTTTTTGAATTTATTGAGACTTGATTTGTGACCTAATATGTGATCTATACTGGAGAATGATCCATGTGCTGATGAGAAGAATGAATATTCTGAGGTTGTTGGATGGAATGTTCTGTAGATATCTGCCAATTCCAATTGTTCTAGAGTCTTGTTTAGATCTTGTGTTTCTCTACTGATTCTTTACCTAGATGATCTGTCTAATATTGACAGTGGCCCATTATATTTTTAAATGGAAAACTCAGATTGCAAAATCACATAGAAATTCTGATTTCAACTGTGAAAAATATACAAAGGCTTTTTAAAAATTGAAGGAGATGCCCCAAAACATGTATAATAGCTATGATGATAGAATTATGGGGTTTTGTTTGTAATTTTCAGGTTTCTCAGATGTTCTTCAATGGGCATGTAAGTATTTTATAACCCAGGAAAAGTTATCTTAAAACTCATTGCTTTTTGCATTAGAATTTTAAAAGAACTTTTTAATATTAGAATAATAGCTCTAAAATTAACTAAAAATTAATAGTATTCTCTTAGGTGTTTTTAGGAGCTAGTGCTATGACTTTCAAGCCAGGATTTTTGGGATAAGCCAGTGGGATTCCTAAGTGTCGCGGGGAACCATTTATTACAGATAAAAGGAATAACTGCTACTTTTTAGGGGTGGGCAGAACACTTCTGAACTTGTTTTATGATTCAGTTCAGTGAAGGACCTTTTCTCCTCACTCCCCCTCCCCCACACCTAAAAAGAGTCCCCCTTGCATAGCAAGCTAAGGGTATTATCTCTCAGAGCACTTACTCCACTGGGTGATTGTATATATTTATCTGTGTTCATTAGTGTAATTGTTTTTGTCTGTCTTTGCTATCAGAGGTAAACCCCACTAGGGCAGAGATCATGCCTATATTTATTCCTTTTGATGACCCAGATCTAGTATAATGCCTGGTATACAGTGATTTCTCAAGTATTTGTTGAATGAATGTGTCTAATTACTTTTTATACCATCACACACACACCCCCGCAAAGAAATGAACTATATTCACCAGCTCTCTAGAAACTCATTATACCTCTTCCCAATTGCTAATGCTTTTTTCTCCCCAAATCAACTGCAATCCTGACTTTTTGCAGTATTATTTACGTTTGTTTCAACTTTGTATGAATGGAATCTTATAGTATGTATTCTTTTGCTTAAATTTATGTTTGTGAAATTCATCCATGTTTTTGCATGTAGCCATTTTGTTGCATAGCACACTGTAGGGGGCAAATTCATTTTTCTCCGTATAAGTATTCACTTGTTCCAGCAAGATTTATTGAAAGGTCACTCCTTTACTCACTGCTCTGTAGTGCTGCTTCTGTCATGGAGCAAGTGTTCATATATACATGGGTCTGTTTATGGGTACTCTGTTTTTTTACATTGGCCTATTTGTCTATCTTTGTGCCAATACCACACTGTCTTAAATAAAATAGCTTTATTATGTTTTCACATTCAGTAGTAGGTGTTCTCTCAACTTTAACAAATTCTTGATTGTTCTGTACCTTTTCCATGTCCTTATAAACTTGAGAATCAGCTTATCAGTTTCCACATACTGGGATTTTGATTGGGATTGTGTTGCATCTGTAGATCATTTGAGAACGACTTGACAGTCTTACAATATTTAGTCTTCCAATTCATAATCATAGATATTTAGGTCTTCTTTAATTTCTCTCCACAGGATTTTTTAGTTTTCTGCCCAGAGGTCTTACACATATTTTATTAGATTGATTTCCAAGTGTTTGGTTTTTTATGCTATGGTAAATTGAACCTTTGTAAACATTTATTTTCCTATTCATTGTTATTATATTGTAGTAAAATTAATTTTATATATTAACCATGTATATACCAACCTTGTTAAACTTATTTATTAATCTAATAATTTGTGAATTATTTAGAATTTTCTCCATATACAATTATATCATTAATGCATGAATAATAACATTTCTTCCTTTCTAATCTTTATGCCTTTTATTTCTTTTTCTTGCCTTATTGCACTGGCTAGGACCTGCAGTACAAAAGGAAGTGGCAACAGTGGGACTCCTTGTGTTGTGGGACAAATTGTCCCCACAAAAGATATATTGAAGTGAAACCCCAGTATTTGTGAACGTGACCTTATTTGAAAATGAGTCTTTGCAGATATAGTCAAGTTAAAGTACGGTTATACTGAAGTAGGAGTGTGCCCTACTCTAAAATGACTGGGTCCTTATAAAAAGAGGAGAAGAGACCAAAACACACAGAGGAGAGCTCCACGTGAAGATGGAGGCAGGGACAGCCAAAGAATGCCAAACATTGCTGGCAACCACCAGAAACTAGAGAATTCTACCACTGAACCACCAATACGTGGTCAACCACCAGAAACTAGAAAGAGGCAAGGAAGGATTCTCCTCTAGAGCCATCAAGGAGATCATGGAGCTACCAATACCCTGATTTTCAAACTGCTAGCCTCCAGAACTGTGAGACAATAAATATCTGCTGTTGTATTAAGTGACCCAGTTTGTGATATTTTGTTATGGCAGCCCCAGGAAACACGTATGATATTTGCTGAAGATTCTTTTGGGGGATATCCTTTTCTAGATTAAGAAAATTTCTTTCTTATTTATTTACTTTCACCTCCCCCCCCCCCAGGATAATTAGTATGTTCAACATTACACAATGTAATCATTTTTGTGGCCCTTTACCAATTTCTCACTAACCCTCTACCCCATCCCCCTTTCCCATATCCAGTAGCCTCAGTTGAAAATTTGTTTGCTAGTTCTAGTTTACTAAGGGTTTTTATAATGAATTTGATTTGAATTTTATCAACATCCTCTATTAAAATCAACTGAAATAATTATATGATTTTTCATTATTCAGTTAATGTGATGAATTACATTAGTTTTCAACTCTTAACCCAAGTTTGCATTCTGGAATATGTCCAACATGTATTGGCCTTTTTATATATTACTAGATGTGGTTTGCTAATATGTTTTTTTAACAAACTTAACCAAAAACCAAAAAAAAAAAAAAAAAAAAAGAAAGGCATTTCTCCTGAAGTTCAGGAAAAAACCATAGATAAAGTGTGTCCCTGGCTTTCCAGTTTATACCAAGTTGATCACCCATATTGCATTTTGGTGTTCGTAGGTAAATTTGCTAATCTTGTTTTCAGTATATTTGCATTTAAATTCATGAATTGACACAAGCATGAAATTTTTTTTTCCCTGGAATTACCTGTTAGATTTCATATTGGGGTTATTTTAGTCCCTTAACATTAATTGGCAAATGGTAGCTGATTTTCCTATGATCTTAAAGGGTTTGTGTAAGATTGCCATTTCTTCCTTGAATGTTTGTTAGAAGCCATCTGGGCTTCGATTTTATTTTTTGTTTATTTTTTATTGTTTATTATTTTTAGCATTTTCATTATTACAAATCATGATTTTTCTTTATGCCCTGTACCCAACCTATCCCTCCTCAAAACCGCTCCCTCCCTCCCCACCATCTCTAGTAACCTTAAGTTTGTTCTTGATGGTTCCATAAGTCATTTCACTATTGCCCTGTGAGTTGTCAAAATTTTTTTGCTATTCTGATGAACATTCTTTTTGTTTTTTGAATTTTTAAATTTTTAATTTCTTTATTGAATCATAATTGATTATACATATTTTTGGGACTCAATTTTGACATATGTTGATCAAATCAATATTACTAGTACATATATTGTTACAAGTTGTACTTATTCTTTATGCCCTTTGTCCAATCTCTCCCTATACCCCTCTCTCTACTCCTCCCCCCTCTAATTGCCCTAGATTTCTTCTTTCCTTCTGAAAGAGTAATGGTTACTCTGTTGATTTGCTGCCTAGATGATCTGTCCAATGCTGAAAGGTGTGTTCAGATCCCCCGATATTATCAGAACAGATGCTTCTTCTGTCACTCTGGAATGGGCTTTGTGGACAGAGACATCCTATTCTTTTCTTTGGTCCCTGCTGGTGGCTGTCCTTGTGTCAATGCACTCCAGTGGCTGGTGGACCATCTGCATGGTGGTTGTGACGTCTAGCCACTTTCGTGGCAGCCGTGGTTACTGTGGTGGGCGCCCCACATGTAGGCGATGTTTTTGGCATGCTCCTTGGTGCTTGGTTGTGGGTGGGTGATCCTGTCCCTGGCTCTATGCCCTGGGTCCCCAGGAGGGCCCCGAGGTGCTGGCAGTGTGCCTGGTTGTGGGTGGGGGGGTGTCTGGATTTTCTTTATTGTAGAGTTCTAAATTATATATTTAATTTCTTAAATAATTAAAAGATTATTTAAATTTTCTATTCTGTTAATTTTTATTGTTTATTTATTTTTTCTTTATTTTTATTTTTTTTAAATGTTAGGTTCCATAAATTCTTTTTTTTTTTTAAATTTTATTATGTCGATATACATTGTAGCTGATTATTGCTCCCCATCACCAAAACCTCCCTCCCTTCTCCCTCCCCCCTCCCCCCCAACAATGTCCTTTCTGTTTGCTTGTTGTATCAACTTCAAATAATTGTGGTTGTTATATCTTCTTCCCCCCCCACCCGGTTTGTGTGTGTGTGTGTGTGTGTATGTGTGTGTGTGAATTTATATATTAATTTTTAGCTCCCTCCAATAAGTGAGAACATGTGGTATTTCTCTTTCTGTGCCTGACTTGTTTCACTTAATATAATTCTCTCAAGGTCCATCCATGTTGTTGCAAATGGCAGTATTTCATTCGTTTTTATAGCTGAGTAGTATTCCATTGTGTAGATGTACCACATTTTCCGTATCCACTCATCTGATGATGGGCATTTGGGCTGGTTCCAACTCTTGGCTATTGTAAAGAGTGCTGCGATGAACATTGGGGAACAGGTATACCTTCGACTTGATGATTTCCATTCCTCTGGGTATATTCCCAACAGTGGGATGGCTGGGTCGTATGGTAGATCTATTTGCAATTGTTTAAGGAACCTCCATACCATTTTCCATAGAGGCTGCACCATTTTGCAGTCCCACCAACAATGTATGAGAGTTCCTTTTTCTCCGCAGCCTCGCCAGCATTTATCATTCATAGTCTTTTGGATTTTAGCCATCCTAACTGGGGTTAGATGGTATCTCAATGTGGTTTTGATTTGCATTTCCCGGATGCTGAGTGATGTTGAGCATTTTTTCATATGTCTGTTGGCCATTTGGATATCTTCCTTAGAGAAATGCCTACTTAGCTCTTTTGCCCATTTTTTAATTGGGTTGCTTGTTTTCTTCTTGTAAAGTTGTTTGAGTTCCTTATATATTCTGGATATTAATCCTTTGTCAGATGTATATTTTGCAAATATTTTCTCCCACTCTGTTGGTTGTCTTTTAACTCTTTTAATTGTTTCTTTTGCTGTGCAGAAGCTTTTTAGTTTGATATAATCCCATTTGTTTATTTTTCCTTTGGTTGCCCGTGCTTTTGGGGTCGTATTCATGAAGTCTGTGCCCAGTCCTATTTCCTGAAGTGTTTCTCCTATGTTTTCTTTAAGAAGTTTTATTGTCTCAGGGTGTATATTTAAATCCTTAATCCATTTTGAGTTGATTTTAGTATACGGTGAGAGGTATGGATCTAGTTTCATTCTCCTGCATATCGATATCCAGTTATCCCAGCACCACTTGCTGAAGAGGCAATCCCTTCCCCAGTGAATAGGCTTGGTGCCTTTGTCAAAGATCAGATGGCAGTAAGTGTGTGGGTTGATTTCTGGATTCTCTATTCTATTCCATTGGTCAGTGTGTCTGTTTTTATGCCAGTACCATACTGTTTTGGTTATTATAGCTTTGTAGTATAGCTTAAAGTCAGGTAGTGTTATGCCTCCAGCTTTATTTTTTTTGCTCAGCATTGCTTTGGCTATGCGTGGTCTTTTATTGTTCCATATAAATGTCTGAATAGTTTTTTCCATTTCTGAGAAAAATGTCTTTGGAATTTTGATGGGGATTGCATTGAATTTGTATATCACTTTGGGTAGTATGGACATTTTCACTATGTTGATTCTTCCAATCCAAGAGCATGGAATATCTTTCCATCTTCTTGTATCCTCTCTAATTTCTCTCAGCAGTGGTTTGTAGTTCTCATTATAGAGATTTTTCACCTCCTTGGTTAACTCAATTCCTAAGTATTTTATTTTTTTGGTGGCTATTGTAAATGGGCAGGCTTTCTTGATTTCTCGTTCTGCATGTTCACTATTGGAGAAAAGAAATGCTACTGATTTTTGTGTGTTGATTTTGTATCCTGCTACTGTGCTGAAATCATTTATCAATTCCAACAGTTTTTTTGTAGAGGTTTTAGGCTGTTCGGTATATAGGATCATGTCATCTGCAAACAGGGACAGTTTGACTTCATCTTTTCCAATCTGGATGCCCTTTATTTCCTTCTCTTCTCTGATTGCTCTGGCTAGTACTTCCAACACTATGTTGAATAGGAGTGGTGAGAGTGGGCATCCTTGTCTAGTGCCTGTTCTTAAAGGAAAAGCTTTCAGCTTTTCCCCATTCAGGATGATATTGGCAGTGGGTTTGGCATATATGGCTTTAATTATGTTGAGATCTGAGGTTGTTGGGTGGAATGTTCTGTAGATATCTGCCAATTCCAATTGGTCTAGAGTCTTGTTTAGATCTTGTGTTTCTCTACTGATTCTTTGCCTAGATGATCTGTCTAATATTGACAGTGGAGTGTTCAGGTCCCCTGCTATTATGGTATTAGTGTCTATTTCCTTCTTTAGGTCTAATAGAGTTTGTTTTATAAATCTGGCTGCTCCAACATTGGGTGCGTACATATTTATGATTGTTATGTCTTCTTGATGGATCAGTCCTTTTATCATTAAGTAGTGTCCCTCATTGTCTCTTTTTATGGTTTTTAGTTTAAAGTCTATTTTGTCAGATATAAGGATAGCCACTCCAGCTCGTTTTTCTTTTCTGTTTGCATGGTAAATCTTTTTCCATCCTTTCACTCTTAGTCTGTGTGAATCTTTATGGGTGAGGTGGGTCTCTTGTAGGCAGCATATAGTTGGGTCCTGCTTTTTGATCCAGTCAGCCAGTCTGTGTCTTTTAATTGGGGAATTTAAGCCTTTAACATGAAGAGTTGTTATTGAAAGGTGTTGATTTATTCCTAGCATTTTATTGGTTGTTTGGTTGTCTTAGGTGTCTTTTGTTCCTTGCTTTCTGATTTACTGTTTGGTTTCTTTGTTTGTTGGTTCCTTAGGTTGTAGATAGTGTTTTTGTTAGCTTGTTTTCTCTTCATGAATGCCATTTTTATTGTACTAGCGGGTTTAGATTTTTCTTAGGTTTTTATGGCAGTGGTAGTTATTTTTCAGGAACCAAACCCAGTACTCCCTTGAGGATTTCTTGTAAGGGTGGTCGTGTGGTAGTGAACTCCCGCAGTTTTTGTTTGTCTGAGAAATATACTATTTGCCCCTCATTTCGGAAGGATAGCCTTGCAGGGTAGAGTATTCTTGGCTGGCAATCTTTGTCTTTTAGTATTTTGAAAATATCATCCCATTCCTTTCTAGCTTTTAGGGTTTGTGATGAAAAGTCTGATGTTAACCTGATTGGGGCTCCCTTATAGGTGATTTGACGCTTCTCTCTTGCAGCTTTTAAGATTCTCTCTTTGTCTCTGAGTTTTGCCAATTTGACTATGACATGTCTTGGAGAAGGCCTTTTTGGGTTGAATACGTTTGGAGATCGTTGAGCTTCCTGGATCTGAAGATCTGTGATTTTTCCTATACCTGGGAAGTTTTCTGCCACTATTTTATTGAATATGTTTTCAATGGAATCTCCATTTTCCTCCCCTTCTGGAATACCCATGACTCAGATATTTGAACGCTTGAGGTTGTCTGATATCTCTCTCAGATTTTCTTCCATGTCCTTGATTCTTTTTTCTTTCTTTTTGTCTGCTTGTGTTATTTCAAACAGCCCATCTTCAAGTTCAGAGGTTCTCTCTTCAACTTCAACAAGCCTGCTGTTTAAACTCTCCGTTGTGTTTTTTATTTCGCTGAATAACTTCTTCAGTTCAGCAAGTTCTGCTACATTTTTTTTCAGGACAATGATTTCCTTGTATATTTCCTCTTTCAGATCCTGTATACTTTTCCTCATTTCATCATGATGTCTAGCTGAGTTTTCTTGTATCTCATTCAGTTTCCTTAGAATTATCACTCGAAATTCCTTGTCAGTTATTTCCAGGGCTTCTTGTTCTATAGGATCTAGAGTATGAGATTTATTAACTTTTGGTGGTGTACTTTCTTGATTTTTTGTATTTCTGGTGTCTTTTTTTTGGTGTTTATTCATTGTGGCAGGGGGTTTCACAGTCCATCGGTTTGAGACTAATGACTAACTAGGATGTTGCTGTGGTTGCCAATTTGGTATGGCTCCCGCCGTGACTGCTCAGTTGGCCTCTAGTGTCTTGTGTGTGTGGTTGCCTCGGGTCTTGGGCTTCTCCGGGGATCCACCTTTCTGGTCAGCTTGTACTCTGCTGGGCTGGTGGATCACGTACCACAGGGTGTGTGATCTCTGTTGAGCTTTCACTTTCTGTACAGGACTTCTCCCCGTTCCGTGTGCTCTGGCCCAGGCTGTTAGATCGTGCAGTGGCGACCCCACCGGGTTTGTGGTTTCTGTCGAGTCTCCGCCTCCCTGGCCGCACGTCTCCCCCCTCTGTGCACACTGTGCTGGGCTGGGGTGTGTCTTCTGCACCCCTCGTCTATCAGCTGGGCCTTCAAGACCCTGCTCAGCACCGCCTCGCCCAGGAAGTCTACCAGGTTTCTGCTAGGCACAGACGACCGGTCTCTCTGGGTGCCTTTGTAGCACTGTGTAGATCTTTCTCGGGTCTTGTTCACCTTTGTATCCCCCCGGTATAAACCGAGTCTAGTGCCCGCCTGCAGCCTGCTCTCCGGCAGGTTCAAGCGGACCTGGGAACTCTCCTGCCACACTATTCCCAACCAGAAATTCGTTAGGCTTTTTTCCAAACTGGTGGTCGCAGAGATGGTATCTGCCTCCCAGTAACAGGAAGTTTACCGGGCTGGAGTCCAGGGTATGGTGGAGTGACAGTCGGCCCGCCTGTACTTCCTAGCCCTCCCAACACTGGTCGGGACGCCCCACACCCCCAGCCCCGCCAGAGAACCGCGGAGGGAGTGGGAGAGGAGGCCGGCCCGCAGGGTCCGGAAAGCCCCACGCCAGGCCAAGCAAATGGGCTCAGTGATGGCCGAGCAGGGCGGAGCTGCCCGCACCTGGGAAAATGGAGGCAGCACCGGGGCAGTGAGTGGCCTGGTGGTGCAGGCGGGAGCCGCGTGGGCATCCACCCCCCGAACAGAGCTGTGCCAGGGATCACTCACAGTGCTGTGCCAGGTCGGGCGCTCGCTCTGTCTCTGGTTTGTTGCCTTCCGTGTTCTCGGCGCTGCCGCCTCAGGCTGTTCAGTCGCGGCGCCGCTCGGGCGCTCCCAGGAATCTTCTTTAATGCCGGCCTGAAACCTCGAATCCTGAATAGGGCAGCTGGCCGCCTTCAGTGCGGCCCCAGCCTCCGGGATCCTGGCTGCATCCACAGCAGCCCTGGCGCCGTGTTCCCTGTTTCAAGACTCGCTTTTGCAGCTAAGAATCAGTTCTTTTCCTGCTCCACACTTCAAAGCTGTTGCCTGTAAATGAGGCAGCCTCTCCTGCCGGGGGCAAAGTGGCGTTGAGCCCCCACGACCGGCCAGCAGCAGCAGTCCTCCCTTAAGAGATGGCCAGAGGAAGGTCCACAAGTTTCCCGACTGCCTGAGGCCCAGTGGCCACCTTTTCCACCTCAGCTACTCCGCGCCAGCCGCCGCAGCCGCCGCCATCTTGAAACCCTCTGTTAATTTTTACATGTAGTATTTTTCAAGGAATATATTTCATTTATATTTAAAAATTTATAGAAAGTTGTTTAAAAAATCTTTTTATGATTTTATAGGTCTTTAGGACATATGTATATGTCTTTCTCTCTCTCTCTATATATATATATCTTTTTTTTCATTCCTGACATTGGTTATTTGTTTCTTTTCTCATTTTTCTTGAACAGCTCCACCGAGGAAGCTGGGGAATACAATATATTTTATTTTATTAATTTATGTTCTTAACTTTATTATTTCCTTTCTCTTATTTTCTTTGAGTTTAATTTACTATTACTCTTCTATCTTCCTAAGATAGACTAAAAAAATTCATCAATTTTTTTAGCCTTTCTTTTTTTATAATACACTATATGCAATTAAAATGATAAAGTTCCCCTTAATAAACATAGCTTTAGCCACTTCCCATAAGTTTGGATATGTAGTATTTTCAGTATACCTCAGTTGAAACATTTTCTAATTTACATTTTTTTTGACCCATGGAAATATAGTACTTTATTTTAAAAATGACTTTTAAAAAATATTTTTTGTTAATGATTCCTAGCTTAATTGTATTGTGGTCGGAAACCATACTCTGTATTATTTCACTAAAATATGTAGATATTTGCTTTATCACATAGGAACTGAATTTTTGAAATTCTGCTCTTGTTGGGTTCAGTATTCTACCTATTGTTCATTAGGTCACATTTGTCAGCACTGCGTTCATATCTTTATCCTCACTGACTTTTCATCAGCTTATGAAGATGCCCTCAAGGAGTTTCAAAGGGAGGGTATATACATGAAAAGGGTTTAAAACTATGTAAAGGAACATTGTTACATGCTAAGTGAATGGCTCAGAGAACATGGGGCTGGAGATTTCAGCCCATGGAGAAAGATGGCAGAAGGGAAATCTAACCTTCATTGTGTACCTACTATGTACAAGGTGCTTTATATGCAGTATACCCTTTAACCCTGAGAAGTGGGTCTTGTTAAAAACTAATAAAACTGAGGAATTCAAGTTCATAAGGGAATTGAAGTTCATAAGAAACTTTCATATGCTTGCTTCTATGATGTTCAAGTGTGATGGAGATTTCACAAATATCTAACTTAATCAAAGTCAGTGGTCAAAAATGGTTAATTTAAGGAACATGGAAGCACAGTTGGCTTCAAGCATGACAAGTGGGAAGTGATGAGAAGTGGAGAGCAGGTAAATATGGTTCTTGCAACTTAAAGTGAAGTAGGAGAATGATTAAACATTGATTATATTCCAAAAATTAAGGAAAACTTATTTATGCGAGGGAACTATAATCTAATGCTATGAAACCCTGATGATTCCTACTTCATGCTTCATTGATCTGAATGCTGGATGTGTCTTCCTTGACAGTTCAGGCAACCCTGTTTTTAATTCTTTGGAGACAATCTGTTATTAAATTGAACTGTGTATTTATGTTCTGTCCTATTCACTGTTATTTACTATTCACCAAGGCTGCCAACTTTTAAACAGTCTTGGTATAAATGTTTGTTCCTAAACCTTTGCTGATAGATGTGTTTTATGTAACAGTTATGGAGTCCATTAACATGAAGTACTAAAACACAAAAAGAAACTAAAGAGATTTATAAGCATATGAAATGCCCTCACCAGAGACAGTTGAAATAATAAATCCAAAGTCCAAGGAACATTTGTGAAGGTACTGTGAGCAGATTTATCTACTTTAAAACATGTTCTGTGGGACTGAATTATACTATATATTATGTTTAACTTAAAAGGTAAAATACAAATTGACTCTCATTTATTGGTAATGACTTATTGTGTTTGCAAAAACTCTACTATTTCAGAGGAAGAGAGAAATTCCACTTTAAACACTTCTATGTCGTTTGCTGTTAAGAGAAATTGCCTGAATGATTTTTCTCTAAAAGCTGGAAATGTAGGAAAGCCCAAATTATTAGTACATTTAAGTGACATTAAAATACTTCCAGCATTATTGTTTTGTAAAAATACCCAATTCTAAGCCCAATAGCAATTTCTATTGAAAAATTTCTCCTGAAATTTTTTCTTGACTGCAACTTGAGATATAATTAGTATCCTCAGAAACAAACATCCCCCCCCCACACCCCCCAAAAGTTGGCAAAGTAAAATGGTGGCATCTATCTCCTCGTTAAAACATCAGATTGACAAAGTCCATGTACTCCTCTGTTTCAAAAAGTTCTAGCTCTTTTAAACATTGACATTCTTATCATTTTGTGTGTTCAATGCTGGCCACTGGCTAAGAACGTCTGTGTGGATTTCTCCTTGAATATCTTTCCTCCATCAACTGATAAGCAAGTTGCTCCTAGGATTTCTGGTCAAGAGCACTACTCAAGAAGGAAAGCTGATAGCACATATTTGAAATTGTTACTGAAAATGTTCCTTCTCTTCTTTTTGTTTGCTTGTTTGTTTTTTCCTATTTGGAGGTTGGTCTAAAGGCTACTGACCTTTCAGGTTGAGATGGCCTGGGTATTAGAGGGGTGGTTTAATGTGCTTTCCTTGGAGAAAGAAGACACTTGTAAATGTAGCCTGTATTTCCCTGTCATAAGGCTAATTGGTCGCCATAAAATGAGTTAGGTATAACATAAGCTGCAAGCCACTGTTTTCATATCAATGTATACAAACAAACTTAAATGTTATTTTAGGAGTGAAAACAAAATTCTTAATTGTTCCTTAAACATGTAGCTCTTGGTATAGAACTATTATAACAAATGTTTTTGAGCAAATTCATTTTTCCTGTATACATATAGGGGTGTGTGTGTGCGTGTGCGTGTGCACGCGCGCGTGTGTGTGTGTTTAAAGAGTATTAAGATTTAGGAAAATAAAAAGAAAAAACATTCAAAGTCGTAATCCTCCAAAGTAAATATTATAAATGTTTTGGTGTTTTTCCTTCCAATCTTCCACTTAATCTGCTTATCCAATTTTGTATTTTGTTTTTTTAATGAATCCAATTAGTATAACGTTCTGGGATATCTTTTATGATGATGTGTAAATTGAGTTTAAAACGTTAATGTAAGACGTAAGAAAATTTAAAGAAATGAAAAAATCTTAAGTATCATTTCTCCTGCAACAAAAATAAACATAATTGTTCAAAAGAAAAGATTTTCAAATCTAGTAAACACCACACAGTAGTTTTCAAGTGTAGGAACTAAACATTGAATTTGAAAGGTTAGCAGGGAGAAGTCTGAAGAATCCCAGCCTTGGCGGGGGAAAGGTTTGGAGACTCACACACTTCTTGGGTGAGCACCAGTGCCTCTGCCTGCTCTCAGGGCCACACCAGCTCCTTGTGAACCTCTGCAGGCCACTGCCACCTCAGCGCTGCTTTGCACAGGGCACTGCTGCAGCCAGCCAGGCCTGGAGAGGAATGTGGCGCCAGGGATGCCCTGCTTCTAGTTTTAGGATATCAGAACAGGAAGGGCTTCAGTGCAGCGCCTCTCACATAACAGATAAGAATGCTGGGGTCCAGGGGAGTGAAGTGGCTCACTGCAGGGCTGGATCTGTCACAGGCAGCAGTCTCCCTTCCCTGGGAGCCTTCAGGGTCCAGGAGAACTTCTCCACCTCTCTTCACACTGGCTCTGCTGCCTACAGCTGCCTGCAGAGTACTGCCCAGCAAGCATAAGCCGAGAAGAAAGTTTTTAAATAAGGGAGTAGGAGGATTTCTACTTTCCTTTCTACCAAGGACACATCCTAAACTCGTTTGAGTGATTCTGAAAACCGCTAAGTTTTCCATTCAATAAGGGAACATGCCAGAAAAACTTGAAAACTATAAAGTTCTCAATGACAGGACCCAATAAAGTCCTGACACATCTTCAATGATGGACATAAATATTGGAATTCTAGATTCTTGGGGCTGGAAGGGACTTTATATAAAGGTGATATTTTGCTATGAATTTTAGATAGAATTAAAAAAAAGGAGGTTATTAACTCCATCACCAAAAGGTTACTAAAAATTTCTGCCTTCAACTGTAGTTATTGCAGAAGTAGTTTTTCAGTTTTTTTGAATTGAATTCGAAAATAACAGTGAGTAATTATTGGTCACAATGATTGTGTTTGCCTTGTTGAGAAGATGGGTATTGAACACAGGATTTCTTTATCCCTGCTATCTTAGTTTGTTCCTGCTGCTCTAACAAAATACCTTAAACTGGGTAATTTATAAGTAATAGAAATTTATTCTGGAGGCTGGAAAGTCCAAGATCAAGATGCCAGCAAATCTGGTATCTCCTGAGGGCTTGTGCCTTCTTCCTGAATCCTTACATGGCAGAAGGAGCAAAAGGGTGAGCAGCTCCCTCACACCTTTTTTGTGAGTCCTCATGACTCAATCACCCCCTAAATGCCCCACCCCTTTTAAAAAAAATTCAAACTATCTTAACATTCACTAGTACGTATTTGTGGGGTACAGTATGTTGTTTCAATACATGCATACACTGCACAAAGATTCTCTTAGGGTAGATAGAATAGTTTTGTACCCATTAGTCTACCACTTTTCCGACCCCCACCCCCCTACCTCCAGCCTCTCGTAACCATTATTTTACTCTCTACTTCTACGAGAACCACTTTTTTTTTTTAGATTCCACATATGAGTGATATGCAGCATTTGTCTTTTTGTGCCTGATTCACTTCACTTAATATGATGGTTTCCAGTTCCATCCATGTTGCTGCCAATGATAGGATATCACTTTTTTAAAACAGCTGAGTAGCAGTCCATTGTGTATATATCACTCCCATTTCAGATAGCATTTCCCCTCTGTTTTCTTCTAGTAGTTTCATAGTTTCAGATCTTAAATGTAGGTCTTTGATCTATTTTGAGTTGATTTTTGTGTATGGTGAGAGATAGAAATATGGTTTTGATCTTCTGTGTGTGGATATCCCGTTTTCCCAGCATTATTTATTAAAGAGGCTGTCCTTTCTCCATCATATATTTTTGGCACTTTTGTCAAAAATCAGTTGATGGTAAATATGTGGGGTTATTTTGGGGCTCTCTATTCTATTCTATTCCATTGTTCAATTTGTCTGTTTTTATGCCATGCCATTTGGGTTTTGAAGTCAGGGAGTTTTGATGCCACGTGCTTTGTTCTCTGCATTCAAAATTGTTTTAGCTATACAGGGTCTTTTGTGGTTTCATATAAATTTTAAGATTGTTTTATCTATTTCTGTGAAGAATGTTATTGGTATTTTGATAGGGATTGCATTGAATGTGTAGATTGCTTTGGGTAATATGGACATTTTGGTGATAATTTTTTTAACCCAAGAACTTTGAAATATCTTTCCATTTATTCGTGTCCTCTTCAATTTTTTTTTTGCCAGTGTTTCATAGTTTTCATTGTAGAGGTCTTTCACCTCCTTGATTAAATTTATTCCTCGGTAGAGCTAGGACTGGGTCTGGAGCTCACAGACCCTTCGAGCCCGTTCACAAACCCTTTACACGCAGGTCTACAAGCAGGAAAAAAGGTCCTTGGAGCCTTGGTTGAAGGAATAATAGTCTTTATTCAGCACACACACATCTAAGAAGTAGGCAGTCCAAAGAGAAACTCAGAAATTCAAGGGCTACTGGCAAAGTCCAAAGAAAAATTGAGCAGCTGCCAGCAAAGTAAACATGCTCTGTTTTTAGACAAGAGCTCTGCCAAGCCAGCTGCTGATTCACAAACTCAAGAACACATAAGAATAGCAACAAAATTTAAAAAGATACATGGGCATGCATGCGACACTAACTCCACCCCCACACAACTTGTTTACAAAGAATGTGCTGCACCACCCCCAACTGGACCTGAGGCAGGGGGCCTGACTAAAATATTCTATTTTCCCCACACTAGGTATTTCATTTTTTTTGGTAGCTATTTTGAAAGGGATTATTCTCTTGATTCCTTCTTCAGCTATTGTGTTATTGGTGTATAAGGAGGCTACTGATTTTTGTGTGTTGATTTTGTATCCTGCCACTGTACTGAATTCATTTATTAGTTCTAGTAATTTTTTGGTGGTGTCTTTAGGGTTTTCTGTATATAGGATCACATCATCTGCAAATAGGGATAGTTTGACTTCTTCTTTCCTGATTTGAGTGCCCTTTATTGCTTTTTCTTGCCTTTTCGCATTAGCTAGGACTTCCAGTACTATGTTGAATAAGAGTAAGAAAAGTGGGCATCCTTGTTTTGTTCCAGATCTCATAGGAAAAGCCTTCAATTGTTGTCCATTCAGTATGATATTGGCTGTGGGTTTGTTGTATATGGCATTTATTGTGTTGAGGTGCATTCCTTCTCTACCTAATTTATTGAGTGTTTTTGTCATGAAGGATTGTTGGATTTTATCAAATGCTTTTTTCTCTGCCCATTGAAATGATCATATGGGTTTTTTTTCTTTCATTCTATTGATGTGATGTATCACATTTATTGATTTGTGTATGTTGAACCATCCTTACATCCCTAGGATGAATCCCACTTGCTCATGGTGAATGATCTTTTTAATATGTTGTTGGATTCAGTTTGCTGGTATTTTGCTGAGAATCTTCACATCTGTGTTCATTTGGGATATTGGTCTGTAGTTTTCTTTTATTGTTGGGTCTTTTTCTGATTTTGGTATAAGGGTATTGTTGGCCTTTTAGAATAAGTTTGGAGGTATTCCCTCCTCTTCAGTTTTTTGGAAGAGTTTGAGAAGAATTGATATTCTTTAAATTTTTGGTAGAATTTGGCAGGGAGCCATCTGGTCCTGGGTTTTCTTTGTTGGAAGACTTTTTATTACTGCTTCAATCACACTACTCATTATTGGTCTGTTTAGGTTTTCCAGTTCTTCATGATTCAACTTTGGTAAGTTGTATGTGTCCAGGAATTTATCCATTTCTTCTAAGTTTTCCAGTTTGTTTGCATGTAGTTGTTCATAGTAGTCTCTTAATTATTCTTTGTATTTCTGTGTTATCAGTTGTAATGTCTACTTTTTCATTTCTGATATTATTTGAATCTTCTTTTTTCTTCATTAGTCCAGCTAAAGGTTTATCAGTTTTGTTTATCTTTTAAAAAACCCAATTATTTGTTTCATCAACATTCTGTATTTTTAAAAAATTTCTAGTTTATTTATTTATACTCTGATCTTTGTTGTGTCTCTTCTACCAATTTTTGGTTTGGTTTGTTCTTCCTTTTCCACCTCCTTGAGGTGTTATTGTAGGTTGTTTATTTCGAGTCCTTCTTTTTTGATGTAGGCATTTATTGCTGTAAACTTCCCTCTTAGAACTGCTTTTGCTGTATCCCTTAGGTTCTGATATGTTGTGATTTCATTTTCACTTATTTCCAGGAATTTAATTTCCTTCTTGATTTCTTCTCTGACCCATTAATTTTTTAAGAGCATATTGTTTAATTTCCATGTATTCATATGGTTGCTAGTGTCCCTTTTGTTGTTGATTTCTAGTTTTATTCCATTGTTGTCAGACAAGGTAGATGATATGATTTTAATTTTTAAATATTTATTGCAGCTTGTTTTATGACCTAACAGATGGTCTATTCCAGAGTATGTTCCATGTGCTAATGAGAAGAATGCATATTCTTCAGCTGTTGGATGAAACATTCTATAAATGTCCATTAGGTCATTGGCCTATAGTAGAGACTAATTCTGATGATTCTTTGTTAATTTTCTGGCTGGATGATCTATCTTTTATTGAAAGTAGGATATTAAAGTTCCCAACTATTACTGCATTGGAGTCTGTCTCTCCCACTAGGTCCAATAGTAATTGCTTTATATAACTGGGTGCTCCAGAGTTGGTGCATATATATTTAGAATTCTTATATTCTCTTGTTGAATTGATCCCTTTATCATTATATAATGACCTTCCTCATCTTTTTATACTTTTCTTGAAGTCTATTTTATCTTTATACTTTTCTTGAAGTCTAGTTTATCAACTATTTTTTGGTTTCCATTTGTGTGAAATTTTTTTTCCATCCCTTCACTTTTAGCCAGTGTGTCATCATCACTTAAGTGAGTTTCTTATAGGCAGTATATTGTTATAATCCATTCAGCCACTTTGTGTCTTTTAAGGGGCATTTAATCCATTCACATTTAGGGTTATTATTGATATATAGGGATTTGTTATTGCCATTTTTCTCTTTTCTTTCTGGTTGTTTTGTAGATCCTTTTAAAATTTTTTCTGGTCTTCCTGTCTTCCTTTGTGGTTGAGTGGTTTTCTCTAGCTTTACACTTTGACTTCTTGCTATTTTCAGTATGTCTCATAAGTTTTTGTTTTATGGTCACCATGAGGCTTACAATAAACAAGTTATTGTTATAACAAACAATTTTAGACAAATAACTTTGATAACTAAGAAAAAAGAAAAAACCATGCCAACTCTACACTTTGGTGTCATTCCTGCCCACTTTGTGATATTTTGTTTTTCCAAGTTACATCTGTTAATATTGTCTATCCTCTTACATGGCTGTTGTATATGTTATTGTATTGTTAGGTTTGTTCTTTAGGTTTCATACTAAGGATATAAGTGGTTTATTCAGCACTCTTACAACATTGGAGTATTCTGAGATTGTGTATTTACTCTTCTAATGAGTTATGTACTTCTGATGTTTTCTTGCTACTCTTTAGCGTCTATTTCTCTCAAATTGAAGATCTCCCTTTTGCATTTCATGTAGGGCAAGTCTAGTGTTGATGAATTCCCTTGGTTTTTGTTTTTCTGGGTAAGACTTCATTTCTCCTTCATATTTGAAGGTTAGTATTGCTGCATACAGAATTCTTGGCTGACAATCATTTTCCTTCAACACTTTGAAAATATCATCCTATTCTATTCTGACCTGTTTCAGATACATCTGCTGAGAGACATATTGGGGCACTGTTAAATGTTTCATATTTCTTTTCTCTTGCTTCTTTCAGTATTTTCTCTTTGTCCTTGGTTTTTAATAATTTGATTATGATGTGTCTTGGGGTGTTCTTCTTTGGATTGAATTTGATTGGTGAACTCTGAGCTTTCTGTACCTGATGCTGTCACCTTTCTCCACACTTGAGAAATTTTCAGTCATTATTTACTTAAATATGCTTTCTAGGTCTCTTCCTTTTTCTTCTCCTTTGGGTGTGCCAATTACACAGAGCTTATTTTGCTTCAGGGAGTTCCATATTTGCTGTATGTCTGTCTCATTTTTTCTTTTTGTGCTTCTGATTGGAAAATTTTATGTGTTTTATCTTCAAGTTCACTGATTCTTTCCTCTGTTTAAGCATGCTGTTGGGGCCGAGCTCGTGGTGCACTTGGGAGAGTGCGGCGCTGGGAGCTCAGCGACGCTCCCGCCGTGGGTTCGGATCCTACATAGGAATGGCCGGTGCACTCACTGGCTGAGTGCCGGTCACGAAAAAGACACACACACAAAAAAAAAAAAAAAGCATGCTGTTGAAGCTTTCTATTGAGTTTTTCAATTCAGTTCAGATAATTTATTCTTTATTTCTAGAATTTCTATTTGTTTTTTTAAAATTGATTCTATTCCTTTGTCAAGTTTCTCATTCTACTCCTGAATTTTTTTCCAGATATCATTTAATTTTCTATGTGTATCTTTCTTGGGACTCCCTGAACATCCTTAAGAGGGTTATTCTGCATTCTCTGTCAGACATTCCACTGATTTGCTGTTCCTCTGCATCCATTGCTCATGCTTTGTTTGTTTCCTTTGTTGGCAACATATTTCTCTGTTTTTTTCTTGAACTTCATACTTTTACATTGATTCCTGGGCATTTGAGGAGACTACTACCACTTCTAGGTTGTATGGGTGGCCATCAGAGCTTTGCCTCTGTTCTGTGGGTTGTTTTTTTGTTTGTTTGTTCATTTGTCTCCTGTTCTGTGGTGGTTTAATAGCTACCACTACCACTTCGACTCTTCACCTGAACTAATGTGCTGTTCTGTGGTTAGTTCCCAAGTTGGGGGAACTTCTTGTGGGGACTATACCTTGAGCTCTGTGCTTGAGCTAAATTGCTGCTTTGCTGCTGATTCTCTGGGGAAGCCTTTATGTGCTGATTGTTAACCACTTCCAGGTCTGGACTGTCTGGAAATTCCAGTCCAGGACTAAGTCTTTCCTGCTGATTGTCACCCCCACTGCAGTTCTAACATCCTTACCATTTTCCACTGAGACCTGCTGGCCCTCACTGTGCCTAATGTTCCCCCAGCAGGCCAGCCTATCCCCTACACTCCAACTGCTTCCCATGGACAGGCCATGTATACATTGCCTGTGATAACTCACCAGCCTCTGGGTGGCTCCTTTGTCCAGTTGGCTGCAGTTGGTTGCTCCTATGTCGGTCTAGGGAAGTCCTGCCAGTGGTCTTTATCATCCATGGGCTGGTATGGTATGCTCCGAAGCCCTCCTCTCCCCTGCAGACTTCAAGCAGGTTTATGTGAAGGGTGCCACTGTGTCTTTGTCCAGTTTTGATCCATGTGCAGTAGCCACTCCCTGCCCCCTACCAGGGTGGCTCAGAAGTAATCAGGACTCAGAACGATAGGCACCGTCCCTACACCCTCTCACTATGGCCTCTCATACCTTCACAAACTCTGTGGGTTTCCCCTCCTCTTCCCTCAGCTCCTGTGGTCCCAGATTGGTAGTCTTTGCTTTTTAATAGTTATAAATTGGTTACTTGTGGGGAGGAGCGATGCTGGGGATCATCTATTCTGCCATCCTGATGATGTGACTCTTGCCCTACCTCTTGATACTATCACACTGCTGATTAAGTTTCAACATGAGAATTTTGGAGGACACATATAGATCACAGCAATCACTGAATGCTTGAGTGTATGAGCTCTGAACCTACCCACCCCCTCACCCCCACTTCCCCAAATCCAGTGTGCACCTCCTTTTGCAAAGTGGCATTGCCTCTCATCTCATCCAGAGGTGGTGTCCACTTCTCCACCACCCCCCTTAGGTGTAGGCTGGCCTTGTTTGTTTTGACCAATAGAATGTGGTTGAAGTGAAGTTGAGTTCCTGAGCCTAGGCCTCAAGTAGCCCCTGAAGCTCTGACTTCATCTCTTGGAGCACTGCTCTGGAACTGCCAGGTATGGCAGAAGGTCTAGCATATGGGAGATCAAGAGGCCACATGGAGAATTGAGGCACTCCAGCCAGCACCGACTGCCAGACATGTGAGTGAGACGATCTTAGACTTCCAGCCAGCCAGCCAGCCAGCCAGCCAGCCAGCCAGCCAGTGGCAGACAGCTGCATGAGTAAGCCTGGGCAAAACCAGCAGAGAAACTGCCCAGCCAGCCAACTCACAGAAGTGTGAGAAATAATACACTGCTGCTGCTTTAAGAGACTAAGTTTTGGAGTGATTTGTTGCACAGTAGTAGATATCTGATATACCCTGCCATAATCTTTTAATCTGTAATTATGTTATGGGATTTTATTTGCTTAAGGGAGCCCTTTACAATTCCTCTGCATTGTTAGGGCCAGCCTGTGGCTCACTTGGGAGAGTAACACCAAGGCCATGGGTTTGGATCCTATATAGGGATGGCCGGTTAGCTCACTTGGGAGAGTGTGGTGCTGACAACACCAAGTCAAGGGTTAAGATCCTCAGAAAAATAAATAAATAAAATAAAATAAAATAAACAATTCCTCTGCATTGTTCCATTGTTCTCCATGCAGAGACAGACTTGCTGAAAGGAAAGTTGCTCACTTTCTTAATAAAAGAATGCCCTGAACTTCCAAGGTTAGTGTGGAGGGAGGGTTGTTTTCTCCCATTCTTCTCATCGTCATCCCCATCCTGGCATAGATAGAGACCCATCTGCAGGAGAAGTTGGACCTACCAGAGATGTGGGAGTAAGTGAAAGGGAGGAGAATATACACAAACACAAACACACATGTATTGTATTAAGGTTTATCAGAGAAACAGACCCAATAGAAGATTATATATACAAGTGTGTACATGTATCCACATATATATGTGCGTGTGTGTGTGTGTGTGTGTGTGTGTGTGTGTGTGTGTACATGAAAGGATTTTTTAAAGTTTGTGGAAAAATGGAATTAAAAGATAAAAATACAAAATATAAACTTTATTTCTCAACATAAGCTCTATCAAGTTCAAGACACTTTTGTAAGGAATGATACCGGCCATTTAGTCCATCCCTAAAGAATGGAGAGTCCTGGAAAATTAATCATGTTGATGCAGTCTTTTTTACATTATTAACTGAAGAAAAATGGATGCCCTTTAAAGATTTTTTAAGATTAGGAAACAAAAGGAAGTCAGAAAGAGCCAGATCAGGACTGTAAGGTGGATGCCTAATGATCTCCCATCATTACTCTCATGAAACTGCCCTTGTTTGATAAGTAGATTGAGCAGGAGCATTGTCGTGGTGGAGACTTCTCTGGTAAAGATTTTCCAGGTGTTTTTCTGCTAAAGTTTTGGCTTTCTCCAAACAGTCTCATCATAAGCAGATGTTATTGCTCTTTGGTCCTCCAGAAAGTCAACAAGAAAAATGCCTTGAGCATCCCCCAAATCTGATGCCATGATCTTTGCTTTCAACTGGTCCACTTTTGCTTTGACTGGACCTCCTCCCGCTCTTGGTAGCCATGGCTTTGATTGTGCTTTGTCTTTGGGATAATACCAAAAAAGCCATGCTTCATCTCTTGTTATGATTCTTCAAAGAAATGCTTCAAGACCTTGATCCCATTTGTTTAAAATTTCCATTGAAAGCTCTGCTCTTGTCTGCAGCTGATCTAGGTGCAACAATTTTGGCACTTATTGAGCAGAAACTTTGCTTTTTCTGTCAGAATTGTGTAAGCTGAACCAATTGAGGTGTCTACAGTGTTGGCTATTGTTTCTGTTGTGAATCATTGGTCCTCTCTAATCACGGTATGAACAATATTAATTTTTTTCCTTACAAATTGATGTGGGTGATCTGCTGCTGCAGACTTCGTATTCAACACTGTCTTCTCCCTTCTTAGAATGAGTTATCCATTTGTAAACTGCTAATTTCTTTGGGGCAGGGTCCCCATAAACTTTTCATAAAGGATTGATAATTTTTCCATTTTTCTACTCAAGCCGCACCATCAATTTGATGTTTGTTCTTGCTTCAGTTTTAGTAGAATTCATGTTGCTCTGATAGGAGCTGTTTTCAAACTGATGTCTTATCCTTCTTAGTGCCTCAAACTAGATCCTGTTCAGACATTTTATAGCAAGTTAGTATGAGTTTATTTCAGTGCAAAAATTTTAGAAATCTATGCAGTTTTTGCATAATATCCATTTTCCATCAACTTTTTGAGGACTCCTCATGTATATACACATATGCACACACACACATTTTGAAAGAGAGATAAGGAGAGAGGGAGAGAGGAAGAGAGAGAGAGAGATGGAGAGAGAGAGATTTACTATGAGAAATTGACTCCCATGATAACAGAGGCTGAAAAGTCCCGTGATCCACCATCTGCAAGCTGGAGACCCAGGAAAGCTGGTGGTGTAATTCAGTCCAAGTCTGAAGGCCTGAGACAGGGAAGATGATGATGTAAATCCCAATCCAAGGGCAGAAGATGAAATGTTCCTGCTCAAGCAGTAAGGAAGGCAGGAAAAAAAGGGGCAAACTTATCCTTCCTCTACCTCTTGTTCTATTCAGGGCCTCAACAGATTGGATGATGCCCACCCATATTGGGGGGGGCAATGTACTGAGTCCACCAATTAAAATGCTATCCTCATTTGGAAATACCCTCATAGACCTTTCCAGAAAAAATGTTTAATCTGGATACTCCATGACCCATTCAAGTTGACATATAAATTTACCATTATATATATAACCATTATATAGTAACCATTATATGTAATAGTTAATATACAATATAAAGTCATGTATATCATACATACATACATACATCTATAAAACCCAGGGTCACATAGCTAGTAAAGAGGAACTAAGATTCAAACCCAGCAGTCTGGCTCCAGAGTCTGTACTGTTAACATCTACATTCCACTGCCACGAGGCGTCATGTGCAGTGACTCCTAGGCATGGCTATCTTAGGAGCCCTCAGTTACCAACCCATTCTAATGGGGTTTCCTGCTACACTGGCTCCTTATCTAACTCCCAGCCTGTTTCCCTGGCAGACACTGTTCTTCCTTCACCATCTAGGAGCACCCTCCTGTCTAGACTCTTAGAGACCAGGCCTAAGGGTGGTAGCTTCTTCATCCCAGATAAGTAATGTGGGGGATTCCCATTTCCTTTAGGATGTGGCACATACTGTAAATTGCTTCTCTCAACACTCTTTCTGATTTCCTTTCAATTTGCTTCTTGTACTGTGGAAGATGAAATGCTACAACCACATTCTCCAAGACTCCCTCGTATCTAGTCTCCACATGTGACCTAGATGTCCCCAAGAAGACGTATTGCTTGAAATTAGGAGGGAGAGATGCTAAATGTGATTAAGTGACTCTGCATAGAGAGATCAGACCTGGCAAGTACAGTGAGCAGGCAACTGGATTTATGGGGGCAGCTGCTCTGCAGATTTTGGAGTCCAAAGCCCAGAAGTTCTACAAGGCACCTATTACCTTTTAATGAACTCTTCTCTGCTTAAACTAGCTAACATGGATTCTGCTGTCCACAATCAAAAATCCTGACCAATACAGGGAGATACTGCACCCCTAGTAATAGGAATGGCCCTTACCGACAAAGCACATTGGAACATAGTAGCCCAACTTCCATGAATAGCTGCAAGGTCATTTCCCCTTTGATTCCAGTCTTCACCTGTCAGCTCCAATGTAAGAGGGGAAAAGCAGAGGTCACACTGGAGGGAACAGGAGTGAGTCCATAAAATCTGGTTCACAGAGCAAAGGTTGAGCCAGGAATATGTTGAGCCAGCAACAGAATCAACCCACAGAGACATCAGGCCTCAGCAGAAATGAGCAGAGAGTCCACATTTGAAGAGCAAGGTCAAGTTGGTTGGAGAAGTAAAGCCAGGACATCAGGTTCAAATTGAGTTTGAGGAACAGCATTTGGCCAAGTCAGGAACCCTTTATGAAGAACCCTAGCCCCTACCTTAGGCTTGCATGTTCTAATCTTAGTGAAGCAATGTCTTAAAATTTAATTGGCGACCTTTTCCCCCTGGGGTGTGAGGAAGTGAAGAAGTGGTATCTCCTACTCAGCTATTAGAGAGATTTTTTAGAGATAATTATTTGTGTCTCTCACCTTGAGAATAAAGTTACATTCATACTGAATAAGCTAATATTGGATTATTAAAATATTTTGGTCTAAAATATAAAATGAACCAGAGATAATTTGTCTCAGCCAATATATCATCAAAATATTTTAATTCCAAGTATTGCTTTAGTTTATAAGTAAGATGAAGTAGAGCCAATGAGAAGAAGCAAAAGCAAACCAAAGTCAAGTTATTGCTTCTAATGAGGCAAACCCTGTCCGGAACATGAGGACCAGGCCTTCTCTGACACGTGGGAGTGGTATTTCTTAGAGGGGGCTAAGCCTTATGCGGTGAGGGAGGTCCTGCTGCAAAGCACAGCTTGCTTGTCTGGGTGAGACATTGAACCCCAACTCAATCCCCATGGCATCCGCCATGGGACAAATCCAGGCAGTTCACCATTGGAGAGACATCTCCATGTCCTGCCTGTCATCAGCTGCATTTCCCTGAAGGGAAAATGCCCAAACTTTGAAAATTTCATTCCTTGGGGCTTCCCTTTTTTCTTCTTTGTGCATAACGATGCAATGAGTAGGCTTTTTAATAAATTTTTAAGTGTTTAAGAACAATCTATTTGACTTAAGATTTTTTATAAGCTCTTCCCCCTTGTCCAGATTCTTCTAGATAATTCAGAAATGCTATCTGCAATGACCAGTGGCCTGGGTGTCTGACACTAACTCTTTAGCAAGTATCGGTGAAACTTAGAGGAGGGAAACCTAAGAGGAAATGCAGTTGTTACAAGAGCTATCCATTGTTTGGCACTTTCAACATTTTAATTAGTACTTCTTTAATGAACAGGCACTGAAAAAAATCACTTCAAGTGATCATCTTGCTTTCAGCTGTCCACATGAGAAGACATACATGCTAACTGCATGCCTACAGATGTCAGCAGCTTTCAGCCATCCTACAGAAATCCCCACATTAATGTTCATCTAAAATATCATAATAAAGACTTTGGTGATTTTACCGAAAATACATAAGAGGACGGAACAAGGTTTGTTTATAGCGAATACTCAATAAAGTATTATTAATTGATTGTTTCCAACTTTCATTACTACACACACTAATGTCAGTTTTTGGGTTTTTTTTTTTTTTTTTTTTTTTTTCCTGGAGCTTTCTATATCCTTAATTATTTGGCTATGATTTAAGGGAGATTTAATCTGTATTTACCTTATTTTCCTTCCTAGTAATTTATATTCTCTGTGAAAGCTACTCTGTTTTTTCTGTGGTATCATTCTTGTGGTGAAATGTCCTTACTAATTTTTCTAAGTGATTCTTTGAATGTCAATACTGTAGCATAGATTTTGTGGCCCTCAACAAAACAAAACAAAACAAACCCCCTTCATCAAGGATTCCGTGATTATTCTTAAATAGACAAAGAATCGCTGTGGCCTCCACAACCCCCTCTCAACTCCACACAAAGCAGTGCCTTCTTGGGTGGGGTCAGCATAATCACAGGATGGAGAAGGAGGCCACCAGCAGGGCCCTCTATCTGCTCTGACACTGATGCACTCTTGCATATTCCACTCTGTTTCAGCAGGACAGAACCGCTTGGAGAGTCAGGTCTTCATAGTTGATGGACTAATGAGCCAGTGGCCGCATGCATGCATGGAGATTTCAATTTCTAGGGGTCAATGTGTTCCCTGTTCAAAGAACAGGCAGAGAGTCTCTTGATTGTCAAAACCGTTTCCCAGTTCAGCCAGAGAGCCATCAAAATGTCTCTTTCCCGTCTCTTCATTGGCAGAGGCTGGGTCAGATTCCCCTTAGCACCTTCAGCGCCTAGTTCCATGCCTCGATAAGGAAATGAAAGACCATCTCAGCAGAGAGTGTAGCAGTTGGACTTCTAAAGTAACTTTAACTGCAAGGCTGGGTGACATATTCTGTGTCAGATGTCATAGATCAGAGCCCTCCAAACAGAGAACTCCTTGTAATTTGCCACTAGGACCAGGAATTTCCTCTCCAAAATCCACCACCAAAGACTTGGGTTCTAATCCTCCACTGTATGGCACAGCCTTCAATGCTTGTATAGAATTCAAAATATTTTAAGGAATAGAGAGAGACCTCAGGAAGGTGATTTATGGGCACACAAAATATTTATTATATTCAGCTCGAAATGAACTAATGTATTACTCAGACCTGTATATTTAATCTATTTCACTTTCCAGGTGACTGTATTAATTATTTTTCCAATCCGAGCTGAAATCCTGTTTCTTTTTCTCTCCCTAGTTCTCTTCATTCTCATTTTCATCCTATTTTGAGCATTGGTTCCTCCAGTTGGGATCTTTGAGTTCTGGAAGCCCTGTGGCTTCCTGAGCTTCAGAGATCCCTTATCCTCCCACTCACAGGAATCTTCTTTAACTTCTCTCTGTTATTGGCACATTAACCCCCAGGCTGTGAGCTGCTCCTTCCTTCCATTTCTCAATCTTGGTCAAAGCATTCTAGCTCCTGCTCCTGAGTCCCCTCTTTGGCTTCCTGATATCTTGGACCACTTACCTGCATGGATAGTAAATGTCAAGTACCTGCCCATCCATGAATCAATAATATGCTTCTGAAGCCTGCTCTTACATTAGATAACCATTTGTATTCTGCAAAGAAGTTGGAGCTTACAACATCATCCACAATAAATTAAAATTCTTTTTCTTCCTTCTCCATTTCTTCAACATTTTTTTCCTTTTAAAATTCAGAACATCTGGTCATTACTTCATGGTTTTATCTGATATGGTTACTTTAGCTAATTAAGGTGGTTATTTATATAAGTACCATAATTAACTTTATCATATATTCTTGAATTATATACTTCATACAATTAGCCAAATATTTATAATGGAGTAGAAAAACACAAAAGAGATTCCTAGATATTATGGGAAGTTGAATACATTTGTCTAATTTTGCTCCTTCTTAAAACCTACAAAAATTATAATAAGGAGATTTAAAATCAAAGGTAAACTCACCAGGGCACTGTGTACACAACAGGAGATGAGAACAACAGCATTTTGAACATTAGAAAGCAGATGGACAGGAGGCATCTTAGCAGATGCAGGAAACCAAATTCTAAACCTGCAGTGGGAAAAGCTGGAAACCAGCCTGATTTACGTGCATGGTCCTCAAGGGGCTCTGGAAGTGGCAGTATCATGGGTTTCTGGAACAGGAGGAGGAGGGTTGGGTAGTGAAGAGCAAAATAAGGATGCCCAAGTGAGAGTGGTTTGGAAGTGGGTAAACCCCTCTGCTGGCTGAACCTCCACTGTGGGAGCTGGGCCCTCAGCTCAGGAGGTTTATTGCCTGCAGAGAGTAAACTGATGCCTGGACTGGGGCATGCCAGTCAGGGCTTAAGGGTGGGGCTACCATATTAAAACAGAGATTAAGTGAATGTGTGTGCTCTGAATGCTGAGTTCTCCTGGATTTTTCTCCCACTTGACTCTCAGAATACAGGAAGCCAGGCTTTTTCCTTCTAGGCAGGAGAAAGAGAAAAGTATTTCAGCTGGAAACTGACCAGCCCTAGAAGAAAGAACTAAATATACGGATACCAAAACCTGCCTAAAAAACAACCTAGCCAGATCATTCTGCAATGAAATTCAACATGGATAAATCCAAACCAAACATCTCAAAACTTAAAATCAGCTTGCTGGTTCCTATATTGCAGACAGCCAAGGATTGCCAGGTATGTGAGGGATGTCACCAACTCAGAAGATAGAGGCCAACATGAACCACAGGAAAAAAGCAAGTCAGAGAAATCAGAAGCAATGTGGCGGGAAGAAAATAAAACAAAAAACTGGAAAGATCATTAATATCCACAGAGTAGTAAGAAAAGATACTATATTTAGGTAACAAGTGTTATTAACCAAAACAAACAAACAAACAAACAAACAAAAAAGAACTCAAGAACTTTCAAAAAACAAAAAACAATTTTTAGAAATTAAAAGCACAATAGCAAAAATGGTACTAGGGTTGAAATTAGAGATACTGAAAAAGAATGTTGAATAAATCTTTCAGAAAATAGAAGAAAAAGACAAAAAATGGAAACTAGAAGATAAAAGATAATAAAATTAGATAGCTAGGACCAAAGTTTCCATAACAGTAGGTTTTTTTAAAGGAAACATTGAAAAAAGAGGGAAAGAAAACATCAAAAAAGTATTTCGAGAAAAAAATTCCCAGAAGAGAAGAGCATAAATTTTGACTGAATGGACCTACTAGGTGTCAAGTGTCATGAATCAAAAGTGACTCACACCAAAACACATCACTTCAAAATTTCAAAATAAAAAAATTCTACAATTTAAGGGTTTCCAGTCAAGATGGCAGAATAGATGGTCCCCAGCATCACTCTTACCCACAAATCAACCAATTTATGACTATAAAATAGCAATGGCAGACAAGCTGGGACCACTATAGCTCAGGGGAAGAGGAAAAGAGACCTACAGAGTTCATGAAGGCAGGAGAAGCCACGATGAGAGAAAGAAAGGATCGCTCCCACTATTTCAAGCCCCTACTGCTTCCAGTCAAGGGCTGCGGAGCATACAGAGCAGGAGCTGGCAAAAGCCACAGCTGTGCCCTTTGGATGAATTTGCTTGGAGGTGGCAGGGGAGAAGAGGGCTTTGGTGGCCCCGAGGGCAGCAAGACCACTAACAGGGTTCCCGTGGACCCACATAAGAGTGACGAGCCACAGACAACTGAAAAAAAGGAGCCACTCAGAGGCCAGTGAGTCATTGCAAGGGACTGGAGCACAGCCCATCCTGTGAGAAGTGTTTGGACTATGGGAGGTGGGGGAGACAGGCCAGTGGTGGGAACACTGGGGCACAGCAAGGACAGCTGATCTGCCCTTCAATTAGCACAGGCCCACTCAGTGGAGACTGGTCAGGAATATAAAACTGCAGGGCGTGCAGTTTGCTGAAAAGTCTCAGGCCCAGATCAGAGTTTCCACACAACCCAGGTGCACCAGACCTCACACGACCTGGAAGTGCTTACAAGGTCAACAATTAAAACCTAAACTGCACAAAAAGCCTTTCCCAGAGAATCAGCAGCAAAGCAGCAATTTAGCTCAACCACAGGGCTCAAGTGCTGGTTCCCACAGGAAGTTCCCCCATTTTAGATGTAACCAAAGGACACCAAATTAGTTCCAGTGCAGAGTTTAAGTGGTGGGAACAGCGAATAATCCAACACAGAACTGAAAGAAAAAACAAAATACCTATAACCAGAGAAAAAGTTTGATGTTAACCAGTAAAGGTCTAACTAACACCATCAAAGAGCACCTGTAAAACCTGGCAGAACCAGAAGCCCCCTGGGGTCCCAAGCCAGGGAGTAGGGAAGGCTGTGGGCCTCAGCCATGGCCCCCTGACATCTGCTGCCATCCCAGTGAGGGCCACCAAGCCATCACCGGAAACACCCTGGGCTCCTGAGCCAGCGCCATGGGGGCCAAGGGCTTCAGCCACAGCCCCCTGACATCTGCATCCAGCCCAGCAATGACCAAGCCACCGCTGGAAGCCCCCTGGTCCCCCCTGCTGCAATGAGGGGGGTGCCACTGGCCTTCACCACACCCTCCCTATTTCCCTCTTTCCCCCTCTCCCACAACTGCTCTGCAACAACATCTTAGAATGTAAAAAAAAAAAAATATTAATAAATAATTAAACTGAAAAAAATTCTACAATTTAAAAGAAAGGGAAAAACAAAACAGGTCACATACAAAGGATCGGGAGTCAGAATGCTTTTAGACTTCTCCACTGAATCATTGGAAACTAAGAGACAAAGGAGGAATGACTCCAAATTCTAAAGGAAAATCATTCCTATCATTCCAGACCCAGAAAATATTACCAACCAAGATATTGATCAAGTATAGAATAAAGTCATGATCAGACATGAAATTTCTAAAAATTTTTGCCTTCAGTGGTCCCTTTGAGGAAGCTCCTGGAGGCTAAGTTCCACCAAAGCAAGGGAATAAATAAACAAAGAAAGAGGAAGACATGGCATATGGTACCAGGGAGTGTGGTGACAGGAGTCCTCAGGATGATTAGGAACGGGGTGCCAGGGTGACCAC
Organism: Cynocephalus volans; assembly: GCF_027409185.1. Taxonomy (NCBI): domain Eukaryota; kingdom Metazoa; phylum Chordata; class Mammalia; order Dermoptera; family Cynocephalidae; genus Cynocephalus; species Cynocephalus volans. The sequence goes on from NC_084461.1 coordinate 108,255,568, forward strand.
CGCACACCAGGGGAGGAGGGAGACCACTGCTGACTGGAGAAGTGGGCCTCTGTCACAGGCTCTGCCCACAGAACAAGGGAATGCACCGAGCAAGGGGAGGACACGAGACCCACGAGACAGGGAACCTAGACCTGGAACTGGGTGACGGCAGTTAAAGGATGACAGCCGAGGGAGGTCTCAAGATGGCAGCCTCCGGTAGCCTGGTAGTAATGAGCCTAGATAGGAGAGTGGAGTTCTGTAGGAGAAGGTCTTTACAGAACATGTGTATAGATCAGCTGGACGGGAACTGTGAGGGAAATGTTTTAGAAGGCTTTGGGAAGGAAAAATTAATAAGAAAGTAAGCAAATGAAAAATCAAGGCAAATATTAATTTTAGGAAAAACAAAGTATACCATGTTGAGTATATTTAATCTAAAATTGTACTATAACTATACTGGGAGGACAGGGGATGTGAAGCAAGTGGATGGCGATATAAAAAGAACTAAATCCTCAACTCGCACAATAGAAATCGAGTGATAATGTCGAAATCAGAGGAAGAAAAGATAGCATCATTTTATATTTAGTATTACTATATAGGAGTGAAGTGTCATGATGTTTGCAACTTACTTTTTAAAGGATTCATCAAAGATGCATGTACAATAATAAACGAAATATCTTCCAAAAGTTCATGGAAAATACATATTATGAAAAAACTGTAACATGGATTTCAAAATTTTTTTAGCAGCAAAATAAACTTGTTCTAACTTGTTAGAACCTGTCTGAATAGGATCTAGTTTGACACAGTAAGGATAAAGAATCCATTTGAAAAGAGCCCCTTATCAGGGCAACAGGAGATCTGGTAAAACTGAAGCAAGAACAAACATCAAATCGATGGCGAGGCTTGGGCGGAAGAATGGTGAAATCAATGATACTTTACAAAAAGTTTATTTGGACAATGCCCCAAAGAAATCAGCAATTTACAAATGGATAACTCGTTCTAAGAAGGGACACTGAAGCCCACAGTGGCAGATCATCCACACTGATTTGTGAAGAAAAAATTAATGTTGTTCATGCCCTAATTAGAGAAGACCAATGATTGGCCAAAGAAACAAGAGCCAACACCACAGGCATCTCAGTTGGTTCAGCTTACACAATTCTGACTGAGAAATTACAGTTGAGCAATTTCTACTCAATGGGTGCCAACACTGTTGTGCCCAGATCAGCTGCAGACATGAGCAGAAAGCTTCTGATGGAAATTTTAAACAACTGGGATCAAGATCCTGAAGCATTTCCTCAAAGAAGTATAACAGGAGATGAAGCATGGCTTTGCCAGACAGCACAGTCAGAGCCATGGCTACCAAGAGGTGGCCAAGTGGCCCAGTCAAAGCAAAAGCAGACTGGCCAAGAGCAACGGTGACGGCAACAGTTTTTTGAGATGCTCAGGGGATTTTTCTTGTTGACCTTCTGGAGGGCCAAAAAATGATAACCTCTGCTTCTTATGAGAGTGTTTGGAGAAAGCCAAAACTTTAGCAGAAAAACACCCGGAAAATCTTCATCGGAGAGCCCTTCACCACGACAATGCTCCTGCTCATTCCTCTCATCAAACAAGGGCAGTTTCGTGAGAATTTGGATTGGACATCCTTAGCCTCTTCGCAATCCTGATTTGGCTCTTTCTCACTTCTTTTTATTTCCTAATCTTAACACATCCTTAAAGGGCACCTATATTTCTTTAGATAATGTAAAAAGTACAGCATCAACATGATTAAATTCCCAGGACCCTCAATTCTTTAGGGAGGAACTAAATGGCAGGTATCATCATTACTAAAGTATCTTAAACTTGGTGGAGCTTATGTTAAGAAATAAAGTTTGTATTTTGTATTTTTATCTTTTAATTGCATTTTTCCACAAACTTTTTAAAGTCCCCTTGGTTGTATATACAAGTTTAAAATTTTTTCATAATAAAAATTATGCATAAAAACTTATGATTAAGAAAGATTAAGGTGTGTAAATGCTGGAAAGAACAGCTCAGAAGTGGTACTCTCGGAAGACAGAGTAGGCGTGTAGCAAAGGGTGGGTCAGGGACTGGTGTTTTTTGGGAAAAAGCTCTTTAATTGTTACTTTTTTACTATAAATATGCCTTACTTAGATTAAAAATAAAATTTTATTTAAAAATTTAAAGAAAGGGGAAAAAAGAACTCCTGGTCCAGTTATATTCTACCCCTAACTAGTTACATAATCCTGGGCAAATCCTTAACCATAGAAGACAGCAAAGTTCTGGACTGTTGTATGAAGAAAGTTCGATTAGATCCCCTATTTCAAGTCAAAATTACCCATTCTCTGATCAGATACAGACTTATTTATTTGTTTAAACTTTGTTTTTCTTCATTACACATAATTTTGCGTGTCTAAAGGTCCAAAGTTATTTTCAGATTATCAAATTTCACTGACCAGAATAGCAATTCTTAATGAGGATGACTGTGGCTGTTTTGTCACAAAAATTTGCACGTGTATCAGGTTTATGCTCCTCACCAATCAACAAGAAAACCTGGTCTTCTAGGTTCATGTCTCTAAAATGGAAGAAAATATGGAGCACGTGGAACAAAAATAGCTCAAGCGTAGAACCACTTGGGGAGTAATTTGGACTTACATAGTTAAATGAAAAATCTCCAAAGTCATATTTGCCAGAATTACATCCAAGAACAACATTTTATTTAGCAACTAACTGAGATGAATAGCAGCTTCAGTAGCTCAAAGCAAAGGCTCTATTCATCAAATTTAAGGACGCAGGCAAAGGAAATTGATTCATTTCTGGACCCGATTGAGTTTTCACAGTTAGATGCATTGGAGGAATACACGACGTGAATGCTCCAATTCTGTGGTCGTTGCCTGCATGTAATCTGGTCTGGAATACCCCACCCTTGTGTCCTCAAGTCCAGCCAGCCTTCCCACATGGAAGAGACTCTTATCTCCATACAGCTTTTTAGAGTAATCACTGAAATTTTTGGCTAACACGTGTGATTTTTCAGTGGAAAGACAGCTTTCTCTTAGGAGATGCTTGTATGTATAAAATAGGAGATGCGTGAAATATTGGGATGTTTTATGAAAAGGAAGACTCAGCCTGGTACCTTGCACTTAGCTGGGGCCCTGTCAATGCTTGTTGACTCAATCAAAGGCCTCTTGTTAAACTCATTCTGTTTGCCACTGTTATGAAATTTATTTTCACCTTCTTCCCCATCACCTTGAGAGTTTGCTTGGGAGCCAGATGTCTCTTCTCCTGTGGTATGTTCTCACCACCACTTCCATAGTTCTTCACAGCCACTTGATCACTGGAGCGATGTCTTAATCAACCTCTACAGTGTAAGCTCTGTGAAGACAGGGACCAAGTCTGTTTCATTCACATCTCATGAGGCAAGGCACACAGAAGATGCTTACTTGTTAAAGGAGCATACACCTCTAACAGGCATTTCCTAAGCATCTGGATTCACCCTGAAATCCAGGAATGGTTTTGATCTTCTGTTCTCAACATTCAAGAGGTTTGTTTGATGTTCAGATGCTGGGTTCCTTAGTTAACTTATTAACTTGGGTTTTTAAGCCTTGCTCTTGAAGTCAAAAGGCCTGGGTTCATATATGTGAGGGGTCTCCAAAAAGTTCGTGTATATATTTGTAGTTTCTCTTAATTCTATTTTCCATGAACCTTTTGAAGTACCCTTGTACGTAGATATGCCAAAATCATATATCTGCAGTGTCTAGGACAGGATCTAGCACATGATGAGTTCTCAATAATGTTATGTTTATAACCCAAGTTACTGATACACAGAGAGTTCTTTGGATATAGTAATAAAGGGCTGCAGACTACTTTCAATCGTTCAAAAAGACTAATATAATTATTATATTTACATATAGCATTAACTAAAATATTAAGATTTTTTGAAATGTAGCAACTTATTCCACGCTCGTCAGCCATGTTTCTTGGTACATGCACATCTTAGATTAATTAAAAATGGGTAAATGAACTAACTACTTGTGTATGCAAATGGACATATAAAAACTCAAAATATGGAGTTTATGAGGGGTTCTGGGTTACTTGGAACTCCAAAGTCCTTGGTTATTCCAAACTACCTACTCTGGCTCCTAACTCCAAAATCGTGATGGGCTTACAGAATTTTGGGGACTGAAGTGTTTGTTGCTGGACACTTGGAGTATGTTTAGTAATAAAATTGAACCAGTATCACAATGATAATGGCACATGTTTTGGGTAGACTGAGCTATTACAATTTTGCCAGAAATTCATAACAATTGTGTATGTATAATTCGTGATAGAAGATTTTATTGTTAGTTACTAAATAGTGCAAAACAAATCATTTTACCACAGGCTTTTATTATTAGATGGCCAGAATCTCACAGTGGCAAGAAATGACTATGGAATTCTAAAGAAAAATAGTTATATTTAAATAGTCTAGATTATTTATGAAATTCTATAAAACGCTCAACTTTGTTGTATTTTACTTTTAAAAATGTTTCAAGAAATAATCAGCTAGCGTGCCTTGGGGAGATAGTGTAGAGATATAAAATCAGAGAAGGATAACTACTTACCAGCCTCATAAATATGCTATAAAAATTATTTCATCAGACTTCACTTGTTTACCACCAAATTCCTTTGGGACTGCTTATGGTATTCAAGAAAGAAAGAGAGAAAAACAGAAACAGAAAGAGAGAGAAATTTGATCTTTTGATAATATTTCCTAACTCCTTTAATATGTGGATAATTTTTATGTTCTTTTGTATTTTTTAAGTCAAATTTCCCATTATCTTGATTGAACTAAACTGAAACCAGATTAAAATTCAGGGAAGAACATTTTTTTTACTAATAGGGCAACTAAACATTAAGCCATTCAACCACGAAGTAAATCCCCTTTATGTTTTCTTAAACTAAAGATGACTTTATATCCTCACCCTCATATTTTTATCATTACTCTGTTGAAAGTGTTGTGAAAACCTGCTTCAAGGAAGACTGATACACCACAAATGCCCATGTGTCACTTGTGCCTGCTGGGCATATAAAATGACTCATTTCTGTCTCCTGTCCATAAAGAATTTGTGATGTGTTTTATCTTCCTTTCCTTAGGTCACTTCCATAATGAGCCTTGATATACTAGTGTAAATTTTTAAAATGCTGCCCACTTATTTGAATAAAAGTGATTTATTATAATTATTTGTTTACAATACATAAATTAAAAACAGAAATTTGTGAGTACATTTATTACAACTTGGATCTTATAATGGTATAAAAGGAGGTTCTCATTTTTCTTACTGAGTGTACATTTTAACAACTATTATCCCAATAATAATATCTAGCAGTTTATACCACTTTAACATGATACATGAATTAATATCTCATTTTGTTCCTACAATAGTCTTATGACGTGGCTGGTGCAAATATTATTAGTCTTGCTTTACAGATGAGGAAACTGAGGTTTAGAGGGAAATTAAGTTGCTTGTCCATAGTGAAATGGCTAAAAAGTACTAAAATCAGGACTTGATCTCTGCTTCTCTTACCCCTAGTTCTGAATTTTTTTAAAATTGAGGTGAATTCATTTGCATAACACAAAATTAAACATTTTGAAGTGTACAATCCAGTGGCATTTAGTACCTTCCCAAAATTGTGCAACCACCACCTCTATCTAGTTCCAGAACATTTTCATCACCCCAAAAGAAAACTTGATTAGACAGTCACTCTCCACCCCACATCCCCAGACCCTGGTAACCACAAATCTGCTTTCTGTTTCTATGGGCTTACCTATTATGAATATCTTATATAAATGGAATAATACAATATGTGAACTGTGTCTGGATTCTTTCACTTAGCATAGTGTTTTCAAGGTTCATCCACATTGTAGCATGTATCAGAACTTCATTCCTTTTTACAGGTAATATTCCATTTTATGCATATGTCATAATTTCTTTATCTATTGATGGACATTTGAATTGTTTCCACTTTTGGGTTATTGTCAACAGTGCTGCTAAGAATATTCATGTACGATTATTTGTTTGAGTACCTGTTTTCAGTTCTTCTAGGTTTAGACCTAGGAGTAGAGTTTCTGGGTCATGTAATAATTTTATGCTTAACTTTAAAAAAAATATTTATTTATTTTAATTGAGACATTGTAATTGTACATATTTTTGGGGCACAGTCTGATGTTTTCATACATTTATGTTGTTTAATGATTGGGTGAGGGTGGTTAATGTATCCATCATCTCATGCACTTATATTTTTGTGGTGAAAATATTCAAAAGCCTCTCCTCTAGCTACTATGTAATATATAAAACTTAACTGTTAACTGTAGTCACCCTACTGTGCAACAGAACATCAGAATTTATTTCCCATATCTAATTGCAATTTTGTACCCATTGGCCAACCTCTCCCTGTTTTCCCTTCCCCACTCCCTTGTCTAGTCTCTAGTAACCACTGTTCTATTCTGTCTCTATAATATCAACTTTTTCTTTTTTGATTCCACATATGAGTGAGATCATGTGGTATTTGCCTTTCTGTGCCTGGTTTACTTCACTTAACATAATGACCTCCAAGTCCATTCATGTTGCTTCAAATGACAGGATTTCATTCTTTTTTGTGGCTGAATAGTATTCCATTGTGTGTATGTACCACATGTTTTAATTCATTCGTCCATTCTTGGGCACTTAGATTGATTCCATATCTTGGCTATAGTAAATCATGCTGCACTAAACATGGGAGTTTATCTCTTCAACATACTGACTTCATTTCCTTTGGGTATATACCCAGTAGTGGGATTACTGGATCATATGGTAGTTCTGCTTTTAACTTTTTGAGGAAACTCCTTACTGTTTTCCATAATGGCTGCACTAGTTTGTACTCCCACCAACAGTATTCAAGCATTCCCTTTTCTCCATATCCTCTCCAATACTTGTTTGTTTGTTTTTTGTCTTTTTGGTAATGGCCTTTCTAACTGGAGTGAGATGGTATCTCATTGTTGTTTTGATTTGCATTTCCCTGATCATTAGTGATGTTGAGCATTTTTTTCATATGCTTGTTGAACATTTGTGTGTCTTCTTTTGAGAAACATCTATTAAGATCCTTTGCCGGTTTCTCAATTGGGTTATTTGATTTTTTGCTGTTGAGTTGTTTAAGTTCCTTATATATTCTTGATATTAACCCCTTGTCAGATGTAGAGTTTGCAAATATTTTCTCCCATTCTATAGTTTGTCTCTTCACTCTAACAGTTTCTTTTGATGTGCAAAAGCTTTTTAGTTTGATGTAATCCCACTTGTCTATTTTTGCTTTCATTGCTTGTGCTTTTGAAGTCTTATTTAAAAAATCTTTGCTCAGTCCCATTAAGTTTAACTTTTTGAGGAACCACCAAACTGTATTCAACAGTGGCTACACCATTTTATATTCCCACCAAAATCGTATAGGGATTCCAATTTCTCCACATCCTCAACAACACTTGTTAACTTCAATTTTGTGTGGTTTTAAAAAAAGTGTATAACCATCCTAGTAGGTGTGAAGTTGTATCTTGTAGTTTTGATTTTCATTTCCCTAATTACTAATGTTGAGCATCTTTTCGTGGGTTTATTGGCCATATGTATATCTTCTTTGGAGACACGTTTATTCAAGTCCTTTGCCCACTTTTAAATTACATTGTTTCTGTGTTTCCTTTTAAAAATAAAGTGTATTTTTTCCCTTAAAATTCCACATTGTGTCTTTGGAAAATTTACCTTCTTGCTCTGTAACTGTGTTGTTATGTAGGGAAAATATAGTTGTCACAATCTTGAGGTAATTTTATATTATAGAGATGTGTGTGTGTATGTGGTTGGGAGTAGTTTTACCCATGAATAAGAAATAAAATTTTACACAGGTGGTGGAGTTCCATGGCTGAGGATGATAACCTAAGGCACAAAGGGTGAGCTCATCCATTTGTCCGACACGGTGGTGCTGTCCTTGGGTTGGGGGAGTCTCTCCGATGGGAAGCCAGGGTTGAATGTCAGGGTAGATGGTAGATTTGGGAATGTGGGCTCTATTTAACTTGGGCCAGAAAAAGGAGGAGTTGCCTGGTTTGCTGCCCTGGGTCAGAGAGTAATGTGGCACCTGCTCTGGAGTAAACGGTAAAGATGGAGGTGACAGCAGTGGTGGAAGTGGAGGGAGAAAGCCAGGCACACTTCTTGCCTCTGTAACAGCCTCTCTCTTGGTCAGAAGGTACTATCTTGGGTCAGAAAGTTGTCCAAGGGAGTTGTATTAGACTGTTTCTGTTGCTTACAACAGAATACCTGAAAACATGGAAGCAGCTTTGGAACTGGGTGATGGGCACAGGCCGGAAGAATTTGGAGGAGAAGCTAAGAGAAAGCCTAGATTCCAGTGAGATCTTAGAAGATAAGAAAACCAAGGAAAGTTTGGAGCCTCTTAGAGACCAGTTAAATGGTCATGACCAGAATGCTTATAGAAATATGGACAGAAAAGGCCATTCTGAGGAGGTCTCAGATGAAAATGAGGAAGAGCTTATTGGAAACTGGACCAAGAATCACCCTTGTTACAGGGTCGCAAGGAATTTGGCTGCATTTTGTTCATGCCCAAAAGTTTTATGGAATGTGTAACTTAAAATTGATGAACTAGGGCATTTGGTGGAAGAAACTTCTAAGTAGCAAAGCATTCAGGCAGCTGCGTAGCTAGTTGTAACAGCCTATGCTCAATTACAGCAGAAAAGGCATGACGTCAAGAAGAAATTTATAATTAAAAAGGAAGCAGAGGATAAAAAATTGGAAAACTTTCAGTGTGGCCACACAAAGAGTAAAAAAGCATGTTCATTAGAGAAAACCAAGGGTATAGGCCAGCAACCCTTTGCTAAGGAGATCAGGAAAGAAAAAATGAATCATCAAGAGAATGGAAAAAAGACCCCAATTTCAGGTATTTTATTATAAGCAACAGAAATGGACTAATACAGGAGGCTTAATAATTTTTATGCTGTTTGTATTTTGTGTAACTATATCCTTTTTGTCCATCTTGGTACTGAGTACAGCTCATCATGAAAATGCTGCCCTGTCTCAGGTATGCTGAGTAGAACAAGAGTCTTGTGCAGGTTTGGGGACAATATTTTGAAGTGGAAGCATATGGATCATTAAAACCAGCACACTTCAATCTAAGCTTTCAGCACTCACAACTTTGGAATCACAAATATTAGATTGCTATCATTTCTGAGCAGGCACACTCCGAGCACTTCAAATTCTAGTTGCTCAGGGGAATTGTTCATAGAAAACTCCCTCCTAACTTTGCTAGGTGTGTAGTCTAGAGAAACACTAATTCTCCTTTCTCAAATCTCTCATTTTGCCCACCATTAATTTAATTCTTATGGTAGAGATATGCCCTGAACATTATATAACATGTATTACACCTCAATTCAGACAAAGAGGTGAGAATAGAGAATTTCAGTCCACTTTTTCATCTGCGGCTGAAATAAGTGCAAGAAAATGTTGGATGAACCATTAAAGACTTTCTGTCAAGCTTGCAGATGCTTGTATGGCCTCTGTGCACCTTAAAAACCCTAGTGGGGAATAATTATGTAGTAAGCTTGTTGGTACTTTGGGTAGAAGAAAAGAAGGACACTCACTCAGGATGCCTTGGTTGAAGAGCCCAGCCCCACTGAGGCTGCTGTGTTCTTTTAGAGAATGGGCCATGTTATTGTTTCTTCAACAGCTCACATCTTTCCATTCCTTGCCTCTCTACTATGTTCCTATGAGGTGACTCAGTTTCTCATTCTCTTCTTCCAAAGAACCTGCTCTTACAGACCCAAAGACTCTATCCCCAAATCACACTACCCAAGAGAAAAGATTTGATTGATCAGTCAACCCCCGTCCAGTACAGAGTTTGCCTCTGGGCAAAGATCTTGCACAAGGCCACCTGGTTATGTATAGATGGCTGTGATTGAGTCAGGCTCCCATTCCTGGTCAAATCAGCTGGGACCAGTAGGCTGGCTTCACATGGTACACCTGTATGTTACATTTACTGGTAACAAACCCCCCGCAAGGGAGGCCATGGAAATGGCAGGCACAATGAAATTTCCCGGCCCCTGGCATTCTGTTCCTTCAGAGAGTAAAAGGAATTCGCTATTCTTTGTCACCACTCTCTTCTTTGTAATTTAGCCTCTATCTGTCCTGGCCCTCCACATTCCCAACTTCACCCCAATACCATAACATCCAGCTGTGAAGGGTTTCCCTTCTGAGTGTGTATATTTGTTCACTCTTGACTCAGAAATCTAGAAATTGAGTGTATTTAATAAAGGAAGGTTTCCTTCCATTTGTCCAGGAGCTATTGTAGCTTATATTATTTCCAATCTCTGTATTTCATGTAGAATTCATAAAAGCCATGTAGTAAAAAAATCAATTTAATTGCTCTCGGATTATTTGGGGCTTTGCTAGGACTGGGCAAGTTCCTGGTTCTTTCCTCTGTGTCGATTAGATCACCTCATGTTCTATACTTAGATTTCTTGGCCCCATGATTACAGTCCATGGAGCTCATTTAGAATGTCTCAGCATTGCTCCCGTGTGAGATACGAGTGCGTTCTGCCAGTCCACAGATGTGTGCCGGCATTTCCTATTAAAGAGAAAATGGACCACACACTTCTGGATTGTGCTTACAAGATCTTAATGGGAATTATTAGACCATAGGGAAGGCTTGTAAGAGATAATGGTAATGTGGTCATTTTATCAGGTCATTCCGTTTGAGAGGAGAAATCTCTTAATTGTCCTTCCTTCATTCGAAGAACTGTTTATGAAGGTATCATTCAACACATCCAGAGGGCTGCATGAGGACTATGTGGGGATCCCAGGGGCAGAGGCCTTCAGCTTCAGGAAGGATTTAGGAGTCTACAGAGGCACTAATGGGGAAATAGTTCAGTTTGTAGCTATTTATCACTGGCATCATGAACGAGGGTGAGTTCTGTCAACACAGGCAGGACACAGAAAGTACTCTCCTGAAAGAGAGAGGGCAGGTGGACTCAAATTCTTTAGGTTCCAGCCCATCCTCTACCCCTGCTATGGTCTCTGAGCCTCATGAGCCACCTTTTGGCTTTGACTCTATGGGATTTGTCTCTGACAAGGCTCCATGTGGTTTTGGCTTGGGACCAATTCATTCATTCATTTGTACATATATTTATGCATACCTTCATTCATTCACTCACGAACACACTCTTTCATTCATTCAACAATGATTCAACAAGTATTTGATAAGAGCCTCTCTGTGCCTAGTGGCATGTCAGGTAGTGAGTGGTATATGGAAATAAAAGTAAGTCACAATCCCTGTTCTCCAGAAATTCATGATTTTATTTGAGAGACAAATCTAGCACATATTTTAGGGCTTTTTTAGTACAATACACGGCAGTTCAGAATGTCAGTGCCAACAAAGACACCCAGAGAGTATGAGCTATAGGAGTTCCTGGAACGATGGGTATGACCAGTGGAGGGCACCTGGAGGAAGTGGGACTTGGGGAGGGTCCTGAAAGATGGGGGCCTTCAGCAGGTATGGAATGGGGAGAATAGACCTCAAAACAGAAAACACAGAATAAGCAAAGGCAGAAGGTCATAAAATGTGAATGATGTTTATAGAAGACAGTTGGGAGACCATTCTGGAAAGAGGAAAGGTGCCATATTTGGAGTTATGGGAGATGAATGTCAAATTACATCAGGACCAGAATATCGAAAAAAATTTGAATGGGAGAAGCAGCCATGTTTTGACTTTATTTGATACAGGTCTTGAGAACCTCTGGCGTTCTTGAATAGAAACGAGATGCTGTTTCAAAGAGCATAAGAAAGTTCAGGGGTTCCACCATTATCCAAATAGCCAAGTGTTGTGCCTGGAAGTGCAGGGGGTGGGTGAGCCCTGACATAGGCAACCCCCTTAATAAGTAGTGGGAAGGGAAAAGAAAAGGGTGCCAAGAGGGGTATTGTCTAATTTCTCTAACCCTCTGTGAAATGCTGGAGGACTTTCTGATGTAAGTTTGCAGGGGTAAACTTGAATCAGACGGGGCTTTCCAGTGAGAGGAATCCTTGTGTGTGGTGGCTTATTTAGAAAGTGGAATGTATTGGCTCACATAGCTAAACTGTGGAAAGAGCTAAGGGTGTAGCTCACTGCAAGAGGGGGGATTTTATTTACAGCTCAAGAAATTTTACATAACAATGAAAGACAATCACTTTTATTTGTTCTTCGATTAAGGTTTGAATAATGCATATGTTTAACAAATTATATCTTCCTTAAACATTTAACACCACTTACAATAACCAAATTCCCAGAGACAACTTGAAACAACAAAAACAAACTTACTGTATATAGATATAATTATGCCACAACACTTATATAGTGCTATATGCTAGGCACTGTTACAAGCACTTTATATATATTATTCATATAATTATCACAACAACATTATCTTATAGGTCCTGTTATTATCAACCCAGTTTTAGTAATGAGAAAACTTAGACCCAGAGGGTTTTTATAATCAAATAAATTGTACAGCTTGGATTCAAGTCCAGTTATTCAGACTCCAGAGTTCATGTTCTTAACAACTACACTTCTATCTTTCAATCTATAAAGAACTTTTTTAAAAAGTATATTCTAAAGCAAGCATCATGTTTAATGGGGAATCACTACTAATATTATTATTTAACAATACTCTGGTGATACTAGACAATGCAAATACATATGAAAAAGAAATTGGAAACATGAAACATTGAAAAGCAGGAGGTAAAATAATAATTATTTGTAGATGGTATGATTACACAGCTGGAAAACAGCAAAGAGAATCAATAGAAAAACTATTGCAAATAATCAATGAGCGAATTCAGTTTATCAACGCATTATAAAATTAAACATAAAATTTAATAATCTTCATATATAAAACCTACATAGAAAGAAGATATAATGAAAGAAAAGCTCCATTTACAATAGTAAGAAGAGAGCTAAAACTCTTCAAGATAAACTAAGCAAAATTTTTGTAATACACCTAATGAAAAATTTAAACCACTGAGGGACAGACAAAAAGACATGAGGAAATCAAAAGGCATACCATGTTCCTAGATAGGTTGTCTCAATATCATAAAATTGTCAATTCACTTAAAGACTATTTTGAACTTAGTAAAATTATAACAACTAATTCTAATCTTCATACAGAAAAAATATGCAAATAAATATAGCTAGAAAAATTCTTCAAAGGAAGAGTAATGAGCTTTAACAGACATAAGAATATCTTATAATACCACAATAATGAAGGCAACATACTTCTATGTTGTCATATAGTCAGACATGATTATGGAACAGAATGTAAAGTCTAGAAACAGACCCAAATATGGAAACAGACCCAGGATGTGATAAAGCCTACATTTGATTATTTAATAAATGATGTTAGGACACTGGCATAGCCATCCGAAAGAGAAATTATATCCCCACCTTACAATTTGTACCAAAATAAACTCCAGATGTATTAAATATGTAAGTGTGTAAAATGAAGACATAAAAACACTAAAAGAAAAAAAATGAAAGAATTTTTAGTTATCTTAGAGTAAGGAAGACTTTCATAATACAGAGCCATAAAACAGCATTACTACTAATCTTACAGGAATAAAAAGGATTATAAGAGAATGTACAACTATATTTCAAAAAATTAGCTTACCTAGATAAAATAAAAATTTTCTAGAAAGTCACAAACTACCAAAATTGACTCAAGAAGCAATAGAAAATCTGAATATTGCATCATTAATTTTAGAACTTCCCACAAAAAAGCACCCAAGTTCAAATGGCTTTTCTGATGAATTCTGTACACATTCAGAGAAGAATTAATACCAATCCATTATAGACTCTTACAAAAATAGATGAGGAGGGAATACTTTTCAATTCATTCTGTGAGGCCAGTATTATACTGATATAAAAACTTGACAGATGTCACAAGAAAAAAAAAAAAACTACAGACTAATATCCCTCAAGTAAATAGATGTAAAAATCCTCAAAATACTTGCCAACCAAATTTAGGAACATATAAGAAGAATTATTCATCATGACCAAGTGGGATTTATCCCAGGAATGCAAGGTTGACTTAAAATCTGAAACTCAACCAACATAATACGCTGTGTTATTAGAATAAAGGACAAAATCACATGATCATCTCAAAAGACCAGAATATGCATTTGACAAAATGCAACAGCCTTTCCTGGGTGGGGGAAGGGGGGGAAGGGGAGAACATTCACAAAGCTAAAAAGAAGGGAACTTCATCAAATTGATAAAAGGCCATCTATGAAAAATTTGCAGCTAACCTGGTGGAAGACTGATTGCTTTTTCCCTAAGATTAAGAAAAAAGACAAGAATGTCCACTTGTGCTACTTGTCTTCAATATTGTACTGGTTTTAGCCAATGCAAGTAGACAAGAAAAATAAATAAAAGGTATGAAGATCAGAAAACAAGAAATAAAACTGTCTCTATTCACAAATGATTTGATCTTAGATGGAAAATCCTAAGGAATCCACAAAATAACTATTGAAACCAATACAATGTGTAAAATTGATTAGAATTAACAAAGTTCAGTAAGGTTGCAGGGTACAAGATCAATATACAAAAATCACTTGTATTCCTAGACACAGCAATGGACAATACAAAAATGAAATTAAGAGAACAACTCCATTTATAATAGTATCAAAAGAAAAAAGTACTTAGGAATAAATTTAATAAAAGAAGTGAAAGACTGGTAACTGAAAACTAAAAAACATTGTTGAAAAAAATTAAAGAAGACTTATGTGGAAAAGACTATCTTATGTTCAAGCATCACTAGACTTACTGTTGTTAAGATCACAATACTCCCCAAATTGATCTACAGATTCAACACAATCCTTATCAAAATCCCAGCTGGCTTCTTAGCAGAATTTGACAAGCTGATTCTAAAGCTCATAGGGAAATAAATTCAAGGAACTCAGAATAGCAAAGAAAAATGAATCTTTAAAAAGACGAGCAAAATTGGAGAACTCATATACTTCCTGATTTCAAAGCCAACTACATAGCTATGATAATCAAGAAAGTGTGGTGCTAGCATAAAAACAGACATATAAGTCACTGTAATAAAATTGAGATTCCAGAAATAAGTCCTGACATTTATGGTAAATCGATTTTCCACAAGGTTGCTAAAACCATTCATTTCAACAAATGGTGCTGGGACAAGTGGATTTCCACATGCAAAAGAGTGAAGTTGCATTCCAACCTCACATCATATGCAAAAATCAACTCAAAATAGCTCATAGATCTAAATGTAAGAATGAAAACTATAAAACTCTTAGAAGAAAATATAGGAATAAATCTTCATGGCCTTGGTCATGATATAACACCAAAAGCCCAGTGACAAAAGAAAAAGTAGGTAAATTGGACTTTATAAAAATTTAAAAATTCTGTGCTTCAAAGGACACTGTCAAGAAAGTGAAAAGACAAGCCACAAATTGGAAGAAAATATTTGCACATTATATATCTAATAGGGGATATATCCAGAATATACAAAGAACTCTTAGAACTCAACAACAACAAAATAAATAACCTAATTTTAAAATGGGCAAAAGATTTAAATAGACATTTCTCCAAAGAAGATATATAAATGACCCATAAGCACAGAAAAAGATGCTTAACATCATTAGCTATCAGGGAAATGCAAATCAAAACCACCCCATACCAAAAAGAATTGGTTTCTTTTCGGGGTGATGAAAGTATTCTGTAATCATATAGCGGTAATTGTTGCACAGCTCTGTGAATATACTACAAATCATTGAATTGTACACGGACGAAAGAGAATTTCATAATATGTAACTTATAATATACAATGAAACTGTTATTTAAAAAGCCATAAAAGAAAATATTGATTAATTTATATTATAAGATGTTTTAAATAATCTGTACTGCAAAATCCACAACAAATTTAAATAGCAAACAAAATTCTGGAGGAAAAAAAAAGGGCAACTCATATCCTAGAACAAAGGCTAATCTCCTAAACATATAAGGAGCTTTTACAAATAAATACCACAATCTTGGAAGAAATAGGCAAAGGATATGAATAGAGATTTTTGATAAAAGAAAATAAAATAGTCCACTTATAAAAAGTTGTTCATTTTCAATAACAAGTGAAATAAGTATACAACTTCACCGAGAAATCAATTTCATCCAGCAGATTGGCAAAGATCAACAATTTTGATAATACTGTGTTGGTGAGAATTCAGGAATAACCTTCATACATTGCTGGTAGAAATGAATCAAGGGCAATTTGGCTATCTATATCGACATTACAAATGTCTATACCCTCTGACCTAGCAATTCCAGTACTGGAAAGGTATTCAGTAGGAGCTGAACCAATTCTCCCCTCAGAAATAAGGAAATGAGTATTTTTTATTTTGTAGACTTTGCCAATTTTAATGGTGTAAATACTCACACAATGACCAATTTCAAGCTACTGCCCTTACATCAACCAGCTCTCAAAATTCTTGAAATTTTCACACATGGCTCTCACAAGTCCATATGAGCCTGCTCCAGCACACCACTGAATATTCATCAGAAAATGTAAAAGGATTAGGTACCAAATTGCACCACTGTGTGTAACAGCAAGAATTTTGCCATCATCTAAACGGCTGTCTATAGAGAACTGCTTAAATAATGATTAGACCATAAAGTCATTTTAAAAATTGAGAAAGCTCTTTATTCACAGATAAGGAACAATCTGTAAGCTATATTATTAAATTAAAAAAACTAAGGTACAGAGTAGTGTGTATAACATAACATTTGAGGAAGAGGGGGAAATATATGTGCATAAAATGTATCTGGAAGGATATTTAAGAAACGAATTGTTGATTTCCACGAGAGAGGAGAAATGGATGACTCACACGTATCTGATCAGCACTGTGCTGAATCCTCTCGGGGACTCCACAGATCTCTGGAGTTCTCTTTTTATGTAGCTCTCTCCTCTTGAGTCCTCTTTTCTGCACGTTCTAGCTGCCTTGGCTAGAATCTTGGCTCTGTATCCTCCACTCAAAGTGTCTGTGGTCTCCACCTGGTTTCCTTCTCCTGTGCCATTTCCTCCTCCTGTGCCATGTCCTGGAGGCTGTCTCAAGGCAGGAGGCAACTGTAGAGCTCATTTCATTTGCTTTCCAGCTCTCAGGGATCACTGTCCTTCACTGGTATTAAATGTTTTGGTAACCATTATTTTATATATTTTGTTCCTTTTCTTAGTTGTTTTGGACAGGAGGGTAAATCCGGTCCATGTTATTTCACCTTGGCTGGAAAAGAAGTCCAGTAAAGTTTTTAGAAAAAATATGTAGGAGAATATATTCATCACCTCAGGAGAGGAAAAGATTTCTTAATGAAGCAATAACACTAATCATACAAAAACAATGAACATTTTATATCAAGACCAGAGGGCTGGCTGGTTAGCTCAGTTGGTTAGAGCATGGTGTTGTTAAATCCAAGGTCAAGGGTTTGGATATGCATACTGGCCAGCTGACAAAGGGAAAAATAAAGAAAGGCTATATTGAGACCTCATATAGAGAGTGAAAACATATACCACAGAAAAAAAGAAGATATCTGCAATGCATGTAATTGATAAATGACCCATAAAAGGCTATATTAAGAGAAGAAAAAAGGCCCTGCAAATCAAGATCTAAAAAACAGACAACCAAACATAAAACTGTATAGAAGGCTTTAATAGGCACCATATAAAAGAGTAACTCTAAATATCCAATGACCATATAAACTAACTCATTAGTAACCAGAGAAATGCATGCATAGTAGTATCAAAATGACAAAATGTGCCACTAGATAGGAAAAAAATTTTTGAACCAACAATTCCAAGAGTTAAATTATGGTATAGTAAAAACTCTCTTCCATTGCTTGTGGTAGTACAAACTAATATAACTATTCTGGAAAACAGTTTGGCACTTTCTAGCAAAGTTTAGGATATACAAACCCTTTGATCCAAAAAATCCATACAGAACCTCATGCATACATGTAACAGGGTACAGGTTTGGGAATGTCAATAGCAGCATTTTTCATAATAATCAAATAATGAAAATAATTCAAATGTCCATCAGCAATAGAATGGATAAATTATGATGTATTTTTATCATATGTACTCTAAAAATGAATGAGCTTGAGTTATACACAACAATGTAGATAAACCTTATAAACATCATTTTGAACAAAACAAGCAAAATTCTAAAGAAGGTAATTGGTATGATTCTAATCATAAAGTTCAAAAACAGGTGAAGTGAAATATATTATTCAGAGATGTACTCTTAGATAGTAAAATTATAAAGAAGAAAACCTAAATGTTTACCTTAAAGGGCAATATCAACGTGAGTATTTCATGAAATAATACATGAAAAACACTTACCACATTATTTGGCACAGTATATACTCAATAAATTTTAGCTAGAAGTGTTTATCCTGACACCCAGTCCTTTCTCTGGCAAACAATATTTGCTTGGGTTGGGGGTGAGGGTGCATTAAGTTTAACCAAGTAGCTGAAAGATGAGTGTGTCCTAATGGTCAAGACAGTGATCTGCTACTTAGCTTACTCATTATGAACTCTAAATGGAATATATTTCTCCTGAGGCATTTCTTTTTGTGTAAAATGTATATGTCCTCAATCATAATTATTGATTTAATATCCAGTTTTTTCTTATAAGGAGAAAATATATTCAGCCAAAATAAATAAATGTGCAGTTAAGAGATCAACCCAAACATCAGAATGAATGTCTTGAATGTGACTGAAATTAAGTTGCAAGGCCAAGGGTGAGAGTATATGGCCAACGCAAACTTGGAATTGGCACACTAATTGTCCCAACAGCACAGTCTGTATATGGACAGGATTGTGATTTACAGGCATTTCGAGGTAAAAATCTAATCAACCTAGGTTTTCAGCTAGAGTTGAATAAGGTAACTAGTGGCATAATTTTGGAAATGCCAACTATCCTTGGAGGCAATTGTCTCCACTCTGTGTAAGTGGGAGGGGAAAATAAGAAGACAGGTTACTGGAACAATTAAGCATGTGTCAACGTGTCATTTGTTCCTTGCTGTGCCATATGTATTAACTGGACTTTCTTCAGAATACTAAAATATAGGGGGCATGAAATCTTAAACAATTTTAAAAAATGTAATGTACATAATAATACATAACATATATAGAAAATTTTCTATGTTCTAAATATTTTTTCAGGACCAACAAATTGAATGCTTGGAACAGTCCTAGGGATTTATAGCTGAGGTTCTTGGAGTACAGAAATGTTAAGTAACTTACCTAAGGTCACACAGCTACTAATGTAAGTGTTGGAGCCAGGTTTGAACCAAAATGCTCTGACTTAGAGTTGTATCTACTAACTACATTGTGTGTCTATCTATACTGTCTATGTTGACAGTATATGCCTCCCTAAAGAATACAAACATGACATTTCTCAAAGGAAGATATACAGATGGCCAATAGACACATGAAAAAATGCTCAACATCACTCAGCATCAGGGAAATGCAAATCAAAACCACATTGAGATATCATTTTGCCCTAGTTAGACTGGCTATTATCAAAAAGCCAGAGGACAACAAATGCTGGCAAGGATGTGGAGAAAGGGTAACCTCCTACATTGTTGGTGGGACTGTCAATTGGTGAAGCCATTATGGAAAATGGTATGGAGGTTCCTCAAACAACTACAGATAGAACTGCCTTATAATCCAGCAATCCCACTACTGAGTATATACCCAAAGGAATGGAAATCATCATGTCGAAGGAATACCTGCACCTCCATGTTTATCACAGCTCTGTTTACAATAGCCAAGAGCTGGAACCAACCTAAATGTCCATCGATACGTGACTGGATAAAGAAAATGTGGTATGTATGCACAATGGGATACTACTCTCATAAAAATGAATGAAATACTTCCATTCACAGCAACATGGATGAACTTAGAGAAAATTATATTAAGTGAAATAAGCCAGGCACAGAAAGAGAAATACATGTCCTCACTCATAAGTGGGAGCTAAAAAATAAATAAAAGAAAGAAAGAAAGATACAATAATCACAATAATACATTGAACTTTCAAAAGGAGAGAACAGAACTGAGGCCACCAGACGTGGAAAGGGGGAGGGGGAGGGGAGGTAAGGGAGGAATTGGTAAAGGGCCATGAAAAGTGATTACACTGTGTAATGTTGAATATACTAATCATCCTGATTTGAGCATCACATATTGCAGACAAGTATTGATATTCAACTCTGTACCCCGCAGATATGTACAATCAACTATGTTACAATAAAAAAGGGGAGAGGGAATAAAAGGCTTGGTTACAAAAATAATTAAAATAATATAAAGAAAAAAAAAGAATAGAAACCACGAGCTCAGTACTTGTTAGCAAGAATAATTAATAAAATAGGGAGCCATCAAGTGTTGTGCCTAGTTAATAAAAAACCTCCTGTAAACCACATCATGAATTACATAGGTGTCCTGAAGGTTTGCATATTGGTTAAAATTGCATTTGGCTGCAAGAAAAGGGTTATTTGTCTTGCCCCACAAGAAATCTCAGTATAGGCAGTCCAAGGCTAGGATTGTAGCTCAGTGATTCCAGAAGGGACCTGGGCTCCTTCCTTTATTCTGGTTCTTCCATCTTTATCCTGCAGCCTTCTTTCTCAGCATTGCAAGATGACTTTCGTACCTTTGATCATCAAGTTTGTGTTCCAGGATGGACAAAGTGGGGATGGCAAAGGATAAAAGTCAAATGTCTAAAGGGCATGGCAGCTGCAGCTCTTTCTTCTTAAAAGCTTTCTTGGAAGTTTCACCCAAGGACTTCTACTTATATCTCATTGTATACTTGTAAATCAATCCTAGAAAGTGAATAGGGTAAAGAAGTTTATAGATGGGAGCTGGGTCAGTGAACTGTCAGTGTATGCCACAAGATGATTTGCCAAAGGAGCCAAAATTGTTAGTTAAGGCTCTGCTCCTAGGGGACACCTGTGGCTTCAGAAGGGAGGAGCAAGCACTGTTGCCTATTATCCAAGAAATGAATACAGATTCTCTGTGACCAACCTGGGGCTTGTCAATGACAATAATCTCTACAAAAAGTGACCTGTAGCTATTTGCATGCAAACCCTTCCTAGGGAAAGGAGCATCTGCTATTTACTTGTCTCACTCTTCTAGTAATAGCACCTTGGTTTTCCTTTGGAAAACTATTCCTGTCCCAATCTCACTCTATGTGGTTTGCTTAGAGCTAAGGTCCAGGTCTGGCCAGTCAATATAGTGGTTATAGTGATTAGTTCAGGGATAGCTGGGTAACCCATAATAGTTTGTTAAGAATCAATTCCAGAACTTTTGTTGGAATGATTGGGAAACAAGTGATCTTTTCCCTGGGACTGCTATCTAGAAGAATATGGTGAGGGCAACCATACGGAAGATTCTTCCTGAGATTAAATTCAGAACAGAGGAAGCAGAATCAAGAGATGAAGAGAAAGACTGAGACCTCATGATGCTGTTTGAACCCCTGGATCCATCTATACCTGAAACCCATAACCTGGATTTTTCATATGTGAGCCATCAACCCTTTCCCCTTTTTAAAATATAGTTGATACCAGTTTAATTTCTGTCACCTGCAGTTGAAAGAGTTCTCAGTAATATAGCTAGACTACATCAGTCCTGATCCTTCTTAACACCCTCCTCAGACTTTGGGGACAAATCACAGTGGTCCTCCATCTTTACACACACACACACACACACACACACACACACACACACACACACACACACACACACTCACAGACTCGCACCAAACTGATCCTCTCTCCTGTTTGTCAGGGAGGAGGAAGAGAAGGGGCTCGTACCACCCACTTTCACAACTCTGTATCTAGAAATGAAAAGAAAAATAGTGCCAACAATCCTATCACAAGTAAGATGGCATCCACACAAATGAAATGCAACATTGCTAAACATGCATATACTTCCAATTCATTTTTACCTAGAAAAAAGTCATTTTGAAAATGCTTGCATTCATCTTACAAAAGCATTTTTGGGGCTAACTCTGTAAAGAAACCCATGGAAATCTGTAAGAGAATGTGACCAATAGAAAATCTTGAAGGTGACAGAATAGTAGTGACAGTCCTATGGAAGAAGTTTACTGAAATGCTTGGCCTGCTCTGCTGGCTCCAAACAAACATTTATTTTGAGGAAACAATTGTGAGAAATGCTTCTGTTTGAAAACATTTTCTTATGGAGCAAACATTTGATTTTGAAATCTATACTTAAACTATTAGGTTGCTGCCAGATAAAATACTTGTCCACCCAAACATATGTTTCAATTGAAAATGCTTGCCAATGTAGACAGACAAGAAAGAAATGTCCAAAATATGGTCAAATTTAGTAATAATACTTTAAAAAGTCAAATTGTTAATCATTGAACTTTCAAAATGTTAATTTTCCAATCAATGTTCTAGTGTCACTTGTCAATTACTGTATTATAAAAATGGAGGAAGATTATATTATATGATTATTTATCACCTTTTTTTAGTTCTATTTAAGAATCTAGCAGTGCTGTCAATGCAAAAGTTGTCTATTTGAGTCTCAAAAATTTTAAGTCACTTTTCTTTAATTTCTTTTTCTTTCTTTCTTTTTTTTTGGGGGGGGGTAGCTGGCCAGGGTGGAGATCTGAACCCCTGATCTTTCTGTTACAAGCTTTTTTTTTTTTTTTTGGAAGGGAGAATAACCATAGTCAGTCTGTAAGGATCTTTGGGAAATGTATTTATTTATTCTACAACATTTCTCTACATGGTTTCTACTTCAGAAGGATCTGAACCACTATTTTTTAAAACCTGTCAGCTTTATTCTTTTTTTCCCTTCCCCCATAGTTCTTTAACAGTTTAAAAAGAGCAGGCCAGAGAATCATTGCTTGCAACACCCAGAGCCAGGAAATGGCATTGCCAAGCTCACCAAATCACAGTCCAGTGCAGTTTCTGCTGTGCTGATGGCTTCGTCCTGGAGCCCTCAATTGGTTTTCAATGATCTTAATTGTGAGTTGATTTTCAGACTTTACCTTGAGCATATTTTAGGTCGGGACATTCTCATAAAAGTTTCTTTCTGAATCTATGGAATATGTCTTCAGGGCCCCCAAGGAGACAGAGTCCTGGCTTTCAGAGAGGACAGCCATCCATCCAATTGTTATTCTCATGAATGGAGGAAGAAAAGTCATATATCCCTGGGCCTCCTGGAATATATGCACAGGGTCCTGTCTTTGGGCCTTTATTCAGGCAATTCCCCTGTCCCAGAATGCCTTTCCTCTGCTCCTCTCCACCCACCTGAATGCAGAAAGTCC
Source organism: Cynocephalus volans (assembly GCF_027409185.1). Taxonomy (NCBI): domain Eukaryota; kingdom Metazoa; phylum Chordata; class Mammalia; order Dermoptera; family Cynocephalidae; genus Cynocephalus; species Cynocephalus volans. The sequence continues at coordinate 108,278,919 of NC_084461.1, forward strand.
TACGGCCCATCTTGTTTGTAAAGCTTTGCTTGATCATCTCCTAGACTGAAGTGATTGCTTCCTCTTCTGAACTCTTATGCCACTTACTGACTCCAGAGCCTGGGAGCTGGAGAGGGAAAGCTGGGTCTCTCAAAGATATCCACAGTATGGGCCGGCCCGTGGCTCACTCGGGAGAGTGCGGTGCTGATAACACCAAGGCCCCGGGTTCGGATCCCATATACAGATGGCCGGTTCGCTCACTGGCTGAGCGTGGTGCTGACGACACCAAGTCAAGGGTTAAGATCCCCTTACCGGTCTTTAAAAAAAAAAAAAAAAAAAAAAAGATATCCACAGTATAAGACCACTAAAGGCAGGAGCACCACAGTTTACACTCTTTTTGTTTTTCCCACAGCAATCTGTATGGTGTCTTTATTTTGATCTAAAGACAAGTTTTCCAGTTTCAAAAAGGAAGCTGAGAATAGGTTCTTTTTTTTTTTTTTTTTTTTAACTGAGAGGCTCTTACACAGAGAACATAGAACACCATAAATAATCTAATAAAAACAAGCCTTAGTGTCACCTTCTGACACTCTGACTCAGAGGAGGGTAAGGGCACCAATCCAACCAGGAGATTGTGTGGTGAGGGGGGCAGACAGGCCTCCCAAGGTTCCTGCAGGTGTATGTAAGAGCCCCTGCGAGAGTGTGGGTCCTGTTTCCTTAGTCTGCCCTGTGGGAAGGGGCGGTTCAGGGCCCCCTCATCTATAGGGGTAACTGAAAGCTGTCTTGGCTCCTAGAAACCGTTTCCAGGGACTCAGGAGAACCAACCACACACTAGGAACCACCAACTCTCAGAACATGAATGAACCATAGCATATGTTCCTCATTTCAAACAGATGAACTGTAGCATGTTTGCTTCATCCTGATTATAACTGAAGGCCTACAGGCTTCGACTAATTTAGGCAACAATCTGGTGACCAAAAGACGATTGTGTTAGGACCAGGTAGCATTTGTTAAAAGAACTTCAAAGGAGATTGTCCCAAAGCTCCCTACCAATAGTCTCTTGCACACAGGAGGTGCTCAGTAGATATTATGCATAGCTGTTAATTTGTAGATAAGTTTGGTTGAGTTTGTCTATGCTTACAGACTCTTAGAAAAATGGAAGATTAAGTTCCTGGGGGAAGTGTGGATGAGAAGGAGATAGTGAAGGAAATCCATGTGTTTCTGAAGGGATAGTTCTCCTTGTCTAATTATCTCTCTTTTCTTGACTTGTCAAGACTTAAAAAAAAGAGCAGCTGCTTTTCACCCAGTGGCTATTCATTAAATCTTCATAGGACCAAAGCGTTGCTGATATGTTCTAAACTCAGGAGACCTTTGCAAATTATAATAGCTGATTTCCCAGCAAACGGAAAGGATATATTTAGGGGTTTTCCTGGTAGAATGAACTGGCCCTGGGGATTGGTAATGGGCTGTAGAGCCTTTCACCTTGAGGTCAGTAGGTCAAATCCAAATCAGGCCTGGGGTGGCTGAGAGGCATTGTTTGAGTGGCAGCTGCTGGGTGACCCGGTGAAAGGAGCTGAAGGGTTTTGCTGCATTTCAAGTGAAGTGAACAGGTGCTGTTGGCCGCGGTCCTGGCGGAGGGTGATTGGTCACAAATCGGCTGGGCTTGGTCTCTCAGCCCCAGAAGCCATGTTTGACCCTGCAAAGTGAGGAGCTTGCCTTCCAAGCACTGTGGTGACAGGAGGAAAGCTGAGAGAAGGACGTGTATAAACTGCCAAGGCCTCCAGACGGACTTGCGGGAGGTGTGTCAGCTGAGCAGCAGGCCTGCTGCGTCGTCTGAGGAAAGAAGTGACTTCCGCAGGCGAGCTTTTCAGTGCCTTGTACCTCATCACCTTGCTCCTCACCCTTTCTTCCCCACGGTAGCTGGCACTGTTTCTATCCCTGAGGAGGGACAAACAAGTGAAAATGCAAAGGGTGGGAAGACTGAAGTGATTAAAATAAAAGGTGTGGGTTTTCTTGCTTTTGGCTTTTCAATACATTTTATGCACCATGCATCTTAGACTCACAGCACCCAGGAGGTGGGGTATAACGTGTGTAGGAGAGAGGAAGGTCAGAATTTGGTTGCTGCTTCATAAAAAGCTCAGGATAGAAAGCCACATTAGTCCCACCCCTTGGTTTGACCATTGCAGAAGCTGAGGTCCAGTTTGAGGTGGGTCACTGCGTCAGGATCCAAGTCATCAGCAACAAAGCCGACTCCAACTAATGTGACCAGTGAATGGATGTATTGAAAGGACATTGAGTAGCTCACAGCATCTGTGTGAGCTAGTAACACACAGCAAGTGTGGCCAGTGGCTGAGGAAGCAGAGACCATACCCAGGGCCATGACGGCTCCCCAGGGAAGGCCCCTTTTATTGCTTTAGCCCCTGGGCCATAGGTTTGGCAGGGAATGCCTCCCTCTGGGTACAAAACTGGCATTCTCTTGCTTTAAGTCTATATTCAAATTTTACCTAAGAGGAGCCTTCCCTGACCGCTGTATGTAAAATAGGAATACCCTCCACCTACCTGCATTCTCTTTTCTTCTTATTCTTTCTTTGTTGCTTTCCATAGCATTTATTACCATCTGACAATGACTCATTTATTGTTTACTTTCAGTCTTTATCACCCTAGAATGTAAACGTGAGGATCTGAACCTTTTAGTTTAGTTTAGTTTTGTAATGCCCCTACGGTCCCATTCTGAGGAGTGGAGTGCCTACCAGAAGTTGCCTGTGCCCTTAGGAGAGGAAGTTCCTTTAGATTCCAGGTCTGAGCAAGTTTCGAAGCTCTTCCTTTGGGAACCTCATAGGGATGGGGAGTGCTGTGCTCTCTTTACAGAGTTTTTCCCACTTTGCTGCCTTTCCAAGATGCTCAGTTAGTTGGCCTCCTAAATCATGGAGGAAAGGAGCTTTTTAAGCAAGTGAATGAACAGGTGTAGAAGCAGGAGAAAGATCCACCAGAGGCCAGAGTCCCTGTACTGTTTGGATGCCACAAACATGTTTTTGATGGCAGGCTAAAGGGACCTGTGCACTAATGTGGCTAAGCAAAGATTCCTCCTAGCTGTGTCCAGCCTCTTTCTTCATTTCCTTTTTTTTCCTTCCCCTCTCCTTTCACCTGCAGTCTGACCCTTCCCCCATCCATTTCCTGGGAAAATAAATCTCAAGGAGGAGGCAGGGAGAGTGGATCTCAGAGAACCCTTCTGAATAAATGTCTATATTAATGAATTATTAACTCAGCCACCCGTGACCTTAAACCAAGAAGCAGGAGCACCCAGGGCAGAGAGAAGAGCTGCTGAATCTTTTATTGGAGTCCTGTCAAAGGCAGCCGACCATTTGATCCCCTCCCCCTTCAGGAAAAAATAATATGAGAGGCAAACTTTTTAATTGTATGTCAAACGAAATCAGATAGAAGGTTTCCTGGACAGAATCCCCTTCTTGTTTTCCTGCCCTCCCTGCAACTCCCTTCTTGCTCTGCCTCTGGCTCCATTCTTTCCCTCCCAGCTAAGGGTACAATGTGCTTTCTAAGGATAATTTTCGGGGAAAAATGCTCAAGAAAATGATGAATTTGGGTAGTTAATTTATCGATCCCTACTCCTCTTTCCACTTGTTTTATTTTAGAGGTCATTAATCAATGAAGAAAAACACCACCGCGTCCCCCCGTTTGCATTTAATACACTCGCGCTCCTTATTTATTCCTCTGGAACAAATTCCCAGCAAATATCCGCCCATCGATTTGGGAGCGATGGCTTTCTATACAGGTTTGATCGCTTCCTAAGTGGTCGAAGTGATTTGTTTCTACAGGCTTCTAAGTATTAAAGAAGAGGGGAGCAGATGTGAGGGGTGCACGTCATTGCGGTTGGTGGACCCACTTTCTAAAAACCCCGAGACGTGCAAGAGTGACCGTGACCAAGCGGGCCCAGGTTCACTTGGGTAACAGGGAAGCGACCCCAGCGGCGCGTGTAGCTCCCCCGGGCCGCAGTGGTCCCCCTACGCTCCCGCCCGCACTGGTGAGCCCGGGGTGGGAGGACCGCGCTGATCTCTGCCCCAGCCAACCCCGCGCCTGGAAGTCCTCCTGGAAGTCACGGCCCGCGCCGTGGGCCTGCTCGGAAACGCCGGGCACGTTCAGACTCCCCATACACTTCCCCAGAGAGTTTTTCGCTCGTTCTCCGGCCTTCGAGCGCTCCCTCTAATTTTTGCCTACCTCCTTCACGCGACGTCCCTATGCCCTCTGCGCCCTAGGGTTTAGTCTCTTCGAGACCCGCGCGTGCCCGGGGCCGGTGGGGCGCGGGAGGGAGGACCCGAATCTGACAGGGCACGTACGCCACTAGTAGGCCTAGTGGGGGAGGGGTCTTCGCTCTTTTCTTCTTCCTTGGCCTCGGTAGGAGGGGAGCCAAATCTCTCCCATGGTATCCCCACCCACCTCCGGTGATAATCCGGACGTTGTGGGTAAAGGTTTGACGAAGATGGAGAAGAGATGCACTTGGCATCTCACTGACTCGGGTTTGAATCTGCCACTTTCACTCATTAATGGCGTGACCTTAGGCAACCTACCCAACCTTTCTCACCTCAGTGGTCCCCATCCGTAATATGGGAATTAATGATAATGCCTTCTCCGCGAGCTTGCTAGTGAAGCGCCTCCCAACAGTGCCCGGCACGTCCAAGCTCTCATCAAGCGGTCAGCTAACCTCATTACGCATTCCTTCCCCCCACCCCCGCTCCACAGAGGGTGGGCGGCCGAGGCCTAGGAAGCTTTGCTGCAACTAACATTTCAAAATCCCGAGACTTTCTGCGGGGGGCGGGAGTGGGGAGCGGTGGATTCTTTGGAACCGCCAGGGCTGGGGACCAAGCAATTGGAAGTAGCCGGCTTTGGGCAGAAACAGCAAGATCGACCGCGGGGCCGCTGCCGCGGCGTCCGGACTTTCATTCCCGGAGTACTGTGCCTCTCCCAGCTAACACAGAGAGAAGCATCCTGATTTCTCAGCAATGAACAGAAAGAATGCGAGAAAGAGTTTGCTTCTTCTCCTGTGGCCCGACAGCCTCTCTTCGGCAGTTCTACGAGCAGGTTGATTAAAAGGAGCCTGGAACTTCACCCTCTTCCCCCCGATGGAGTTGTTCGAAGTCCGCGGAGACTGCCTGGTTAGCCTAGGGGTCCACAGCTCTGTGGGTTTTCCCTCGTGGTGTTTGCCTTAAACCTGGGTGTTATCAGTCTATCCAGGGAAGACCGATGACCTTGTCATAACTATGCCAGTCAAAACATTTTTGGTTCAACTCTGTTCTAACCAACATTGAGGCATCCTGCATGAGACCGGACAAAGTTTATCCTGCTCGTTTCCCAGGCTCGGACGAAATGAGTGGTGGGAAGACAGCAAGAAACAAGCAGAAATCAGGGAGAAAATGGCTATTAATGGTTCGGAGTGGAGAGTGCTAAATAAGCTGGGTCGACTGGGGAAAGATAAATGGTATTTTTTCTCTTTCAGGTGTGGAGAGAGCTCCGGCGACGAGAAAGCGCCCGAGTTGGTCAATTTCGCACACACTGTCCGTGCCCGTCACCAGTGCGTACCATGAATGCCAGGAAGAGCTAGGGGCGAGTGCCTAATTCGTGGATGTGAGACTGCGCATCGCAGGGCGGTCTCGGCCCAAAGCCCAGGAGAGAGCAGGGTGGGTGGGGATAAGGCTGCGCTCCCACCCTGCACCTCCAAGGCCAGGTTTTGGGGAGAGGAACCTATATGTGACCTGCGGAGCAGCCCCGGGAAGCCAAAGGCAAACAGCTACGTTCGTGTCCACAGGCAGTTGTACCACCAGACGTAGCTCTGGATACTTGCCTCAGGGTGCCAACAAGGAGAGGGAGACAGCCCTCCCAAAAAGACAAACCGAGAGGGGGTCAGCTGGGCGGTGTGCAGACTCCGTTGCAGCCGCCTCCCAGCCCCACGGCCAGGATTGAGTCCCTCCAAAGCAGCTGATCTTTAGAGACCCTCGGTCCCACGCCTCCCGGCTCCGCCAAGCCTGCCTTCTCGGCTGCAGACAGAGGGTTTCACTCCAGCGCGCAGCCCGCGAGCCCCGCCCCCAACTTTTCTCCCCGGAGGATTTATGTTAGAGGTGGCGTGGCGGGCGAGTCGACTCTGGCACCCAGCAGCACTCCAGGCACAACTGAGCCGGGCAAAAGCGCAAACCCGGTCCTGGGACTCGGTCTACTCGCGGGGCGGCGCGCGCTTGCTCCAGCGCGGACGCTCAAGCGAGTGCGGAGATGAATTCTGATTTCCGCGTTTCCACTGCTATCACGATCAGGGCACTGAGCCGGCACCCAGGAAAGACATATCAGGGACGGAAAGAGACAACAGGCGAGCGGGAGATGTCACGCCAAAAAAAAGTGGGGGTGGGAGGGCGGAGGAGGTATGTGTGCTGGAGAAACACACGGGTTGTCTGTGGGTCCTACGGAGTTAGAACTTCCTTCTTCCCTCTCCCCTCCCTTTCGTTCTTCTGGCCAGCCTCCCGCCGCAACACCCCCTCTCCCTCCCTTCTCTCTCTCTCCTCTCTCTCTCTCTCTCTCTCTCTCTCTCTCTCTCTCTCTCTCTCTCTCTCTCTCTCTCTCTCTCTCTCTCTCTCTCACACACACACACACACACACACACACACACACACACACACACACACACACACACTTGTATTTTGTGCTGTCGTAAAACCCACGTGTCCAGTCGGGAGGCTGCCAAAGAGTGGAGCCGAGGAGCCGGGACGCGGCGGCGGCTGAGCGCAGCAGCCCACCGCAGCTCCGTCTGGCGCCCGCGTCCGCCCGCGCTCCCGCGCCCTCGGCGGATCTGCTCTCGCGCCCTCCGTGGGCCTCCACGTCCCTCGCTCACAGCCCGGGAGGGTTCCAGGCGGCCGGGTCTCTAAGGTTCTCCTCCCGCGCTGCCTGGGGACATGTAGCGCACCCGGGGCGCACACTCTCCCGTACGTTCACTGAGACACACGCACGCACGCACCCACAAGCGACTCCGATTTTTCAGGTAAGATGAAGCTTGTCTGGGGCTGAGGGTCTTGGGATCCGCGGGTCTAGAGATTGGAGGTCCCAGGCTGGGGGCGGGGGGCGAGGCTGTCCCGCCTCCTGGCGCCTGAGGCCAACGCGGCTCGGGCGCAGCGCCACTACGGCTCGGGTCGGCTCCGGGCGCTGGCTGAGGGCGGGGGCTGAATCCTGCAGCCGAGTTCTGGGGGGAAGCGCCCTCTCGCCGGGTTCCAGCCTTTCAGGGTGAGAGCTGGGCTCCGCGGGCTAGGAGGCAGAGCAGGGTGCACACAACTCCCTCTGCGCGGCGCCGCGGCTTCGGAGTAAACTTTGCGCCCAGAGGAGTTAGGAGGAGGCAGTCGGCGAGCCGGGCTGTTGCTGGTGGAGCCACGAGCTCTGGCACTCACTCCAGGGTCCCGGTGGCCCTCCTCCCCGCCCCTCTCGCCCAGGCCCTGGGTTCGGCTTACGTGCGCTCTCCTCCCTGCCCTCTGCCCCCAGCTCGAGGCGTCGGACATGCTGAAGCCGGGAGACCCCGGCGGCTCGGCCTTCCTCAAAGTGGACCCAGCTTACCTGCAGCACTGGCAGCAACTCTTCCCGCACGGCGGCGGCGGCGGTCCGCTCAAGGGCGGCGGCGCCACGGGTCCCCTGGGCGCGCCGCAGCCCCTCCAGCCGCCGCCTCCGCCGCCCCCAGAGCGCGCCGAGCCTCCGCCAGACAGCCTGCGCCCGCGGCCCACCTCGCTGTCCTCCGCCTCGTCCACTCCGGCTTCCTCCTCCACTTCGGCCTCCTCTGCCTCCTCCTGCGCCGCCGCTGCCGCTGCAGCCGCCGCCGCCGCGCTAGCGGGTCTCTCGGCCCTGCCGGTGGCGCAGCTGCCGGTATTCGCGCCTCTACCCGCCGCCGCCGTCGCCGCCGAGCCGCTGCCCCCCAAGGACCTGTGCCTCGGCGCGGTCTCGGGCCCGGGGCCCGCCAAGTGCAACAGCGGCGGCAGCGGGGATGGCCGCGGCGCCCCACGTTTCCGCTGCAGCGCGGAGGAGCTGGACTATTACCTGTACGGCCAGCAGCGCATGGAGATCATCCCGCTAAACCAGCACACCAGCGACCCCAACAACCGTACGTAGCCGCGGCCCGCGCGCTCTGTCCTGGGGCGCTGGCGCCGGCGAGCGCAGGCGCCCGTCGGGGAGGCGAGTCGGGTGAGGGTGACACGGGTGCGGGGGTGGCGGCTGGTCCTTCCAGACCACTGTGGCAAAAGCTTTTTTTTTTTTGGCGTTGGAGAAGGAAAGAGAACGGATGGGACGGCTGGATGGCACTTCGGGGTTACCTCCTTCTCTCCCCCCGCCCCTGCCCTTATCTCTTGCTTTGCAGCCCCAAATGTTTGGGACCGGAGTTGCCTGAGCACAGGGCCGTACACACCTCCGCCCTCCGGCAGGACGGGGGCGAGGGTCTAGAGGGCACTGATAGCCCGCGACGGGGATTGCCCGGGACTGGGCAAGCGGGGACGCGGGAGGGACTCGCAGAGTTTCTGGGGAGCGTGGAGACCGAGGCTTGTTTCAGCTTCTCTCTGCTCTACCTCTGGAGTTCACAGCGTCAACTCGTTTTCGGGCCGCAGGGTTGTCTGGAGACCGGGCGGGGGCTGCTGACTGGCCAGGCCTCGCTGGAATAAGAGTTTTGGATGATACCGGGTCTGTCTCTCTCTGCAGGCAAGCATTATTCTTAGGTCTACTGTTTATTTAGAACAGGAGGAAAAGAAAAAGTGCCCGCTACATAGTGAGAAGAAAATTACCGACTTCAGGGCAGGCAGGGCCGTTGCCTGCGGATCCCGCGTTCTCTGAGCACTCTTGACCCTGCAAACGTTCGCAGAGTTAGTTTATTTAATTTAAAAAATTAGTGTGACAGTAATTTAGTAAAAGAAGCTTACTCCCCTCGTCCCCCAAATAAATGGCAGATATTTAACTAACTAAAATCAGAACGCTTCTAGCTTCAGTTTCTAGATTAACAATTTCAAGCAATTACCACAAGTACAGGTCCACTTTTATGTTTTGAAGCAAAGATCAAGAATGCATATTCTCTTAAACCTGCTTCTTTTTTGGTAATTTCAGAAGTTATATATATTTACACTTAATGTGTTGGGGTAAGTGTTAAATATACTTACAGAGACCCCTGGAGATAACATTAAAGCAGGTTGTGAGTCAGACTGAAAGCAGTACAGGATTTGAAAGGTCAGCATTCATTCAGCTATTTTCTTCATCTCATTCCTTCATCTGGCCTCTGTATGAGAAAAGTTGATAATAAGCATTTATTTTTATTCTATTTTGAATAAGTTGCTTCTTGCAGAATGTCTACCACTTTGTGAACTTTTTAATTCGTTGTAAAAGCAAAATAACTTAAGCTATAACTATTTAAAGGATTCCCAAAGTCATTGTTTTGATGAAAAAAACACACAGGGCATCAGCCTAGTGATTGAGATGTATTAACTTTTTCATAATGGTTGGAGATCATTGTTGTGATGGAGATAATTACCAACAAAGAGCAGTTGCATTTAGTTTTTTCTTTTCTAGGGTCTGAGTGAATGTACTGGTTTAAAATGGGGTTTCAACTCTAATTTGCTGTGCAGTTAGGAAGACTCTTGTATTTCAGAGTTTCAGAAAATTTTATAAAATTATGCTGCCCTAATGGATTTTTTAAAATACTGTCTTCTACTGAATTTCTTGTATGTGTTGTTTTCAAAGCAGTTGTTTTAAAATGTGGAATAAAAACATTTAAAAAACTGCTTTGGAAAAGGTATTTCTTACTGCTAAGTGAAATATAGCCATTGCAGGCTGGGAGTGCTTCATCAAGCTTGTTGTTTCTCTTCTGAATTAAGTCTGTACTGGAAAAAATACCAACACCACACCAAAAGACCTGGCTGAGCTCCTTATTCTGTTTACAGTGCAGTCTCAGATTGAATACATTTTCACCAGACAAAACTTAGACTAATCAGAGAAAGAATTAGGATAGATTCCTAATTAATATATGGCTATTGAACCAGTTTATCGCCTACTTAACTTTTTTCTCTGGTTGGAGGAAATTAATTATAATTTTATTTAAATTATTACTATTATGTTAATCTTCTGGTATCTCTTTTTGAGTCAACTCGACTGCTTCAATATTCAAAATGCAGGGGGAAAGGCAGAAGGGAAAGGAAGTTAGATGGTCCTGTTAGAGTTACACCCCATTTGCTCTCTAATTAAAAGGCAATTGAAAAAGAAAATAGAAAGCAGAAGTAGCTCTTTATAATGCTGAAGACCACATCTCCCATTCTTCCAGGAACTTCTCTGGGCAAGCAAGCTCTGGCACTTATTTGTAACCATGGGATGTTTTATGAAGATGAAAAGTGATTGAGTTTAATCTAGGGGCTCAAAACAAAACAGAAATACAAAGGTTGGGAAACTTTTTTTCCCTGGCAGGGGAAGTTGGTATGTTGGTTGCGTGAAAGAGTGAAAACAGAAGCTTCTTCTCATTCCCTGTTGTATGTGGGTGGAGGTGGGGTGAGAGGCAGGGTGGAGGCAGAAGGGAAGCACCTATTAATTTATCATGTATAAATTTCCCTAGTTTTCCTTTTACTTTTTTGCCATCTCCCTCTTAAAGAATTCTGGGAAGTGACTACTCAACATTACTTCATTTAGTCACTTTGTATTTAAAAGAGTATTGAGTCATTTTCTCTTTTTCTTACAAAGCAAAGAAAGGTGCCACCTTACTTCTCCCTTCTCTTTAGCAAAGTAACTTTGCCTGGGATCAGCAGTGCATGCGTGATATAATCGCTCTTCTAGAAAAGAACTCAGCAGCACTAGTTTCACCTTAAAGCTTTATTGGTATCTGTGGCAAATGTCACAGTGAAGGGGCTTAATAGCATGCACACAAAAAGATTTTAAAACAGGACAAACTGTAAGCTAGCCTTGGTGAGCTCTTCCAGTGTATTTCTGTTACCTAATTCGGTGTATCAATTTATTCTGCGACTGAAGTACACTTTCTGCTGAAACTCTGAATGCTTAGCTGCCACTGCTGCTTTCTTTTCTTAAAAGTCAAGTGGTGCATGGTGTAATATAAATGGGGGATGGGGTCCTTTCTTCCCAGTCTTGTATTACTGCCCTCATTTGCAGCTGGGTTGCCTGAAGCCATTCATTCCGTCAGGCTTCTTCTCAGTGGCCTCTTCTCGGGTTCTGGGAGCTGGTACGTTGTCTGAGACCTGTCACTACTATTGGAAGGAAGCGAAAGGCGGTCAGAGGGCGCGCCTGGTGTTTGTACGGTGAATCCCGGGTCGTCTCTCGGCAGAGCAAATTAGTTTTTCATGCCTTTCTGTGAAAATGTTCCTCCCTAGTACTCCGAGGGAAGCGGAAGTTAATCCTGTCTGGGTGTCTCTGAGGAGAGTTGGGCCACCTTGCAACTTCCTTAGCTGGGGAGGTCTCTGTCCCTTCCCGACTTAGGGAGGCCACCTGCGCAGGGAACAGCGTCAGGAGTAGCGCCAGTGTGTGCACGGGCGTAGGAGCCGTGTCGGAGACTCTCTTGTTGCTTTCCAAAGGGTTGGGGAGAGGCTGGGGAGAAAGAAGGAAATCTGGGCCCAACACTGGTTGCGAGGAGCGTGCTATGGGGTCAGGGAAAGAGAGAACGGAGGGCGAGTGTTTTCCGACCTTCCCCTAATCTTTTCCCATCCAGTTGGAAAACACAGGTCCTGTTTGGGGAGCCTCAAGCCCAGTGGCCCACCAGAGGGCTCTTCGTGCCACCGAGGCACACCCGCTGCGCCTCTCGGGGCTCAGCGTCCCGACCAACTGTCAGTGACCAGGGAGCGACTTAGATTTCAAACCAGGTCCCCGGGGGGGAGGGAGGCTCGGCGTCGGTGTGTGGGCTTCTGTATTGTTCTATTTTTCTTTTTCTCTCTTCTCTCTTTTTGTGTGCAGGCCCGGCTCCGTCCCGTAACACACATGATTTAGCTATTTTACATCATTCTTTATCTAGAGCCCTGAAACTGAACATAGAGCCATATATTAGATCGAGGTTAGAAGAGGTGGCGACTGTTTATTTAAGGTGATAAAATGGTCCATCAGCAGTAATCTCCATCGATATGTGCCACCAGGAGATGAAGGATGAGGGGACAAGCCACAATTAATTGCCCTCTAGTTTTGTAGGAGAGAGTGGAGCCAGCCCAGACCCGCTTCGATCTCCTCTCGCGGCTCCTATTCATCATCTCCGCATTGTATATGGCGGCCTCGCAGGGGCAGGGGCCGGCGACGTTTATCTCCGCGCAATATTCTCTCACCCTCACACGCTGGCGCTCCCATTTAATTTATTAATACAGTCATCGGGAGACAAATGAAATCCACATTTTCCCTTTCCCTCCTTTTTTCCCCTCCCCCTTTTGTTTGTCCCTCTTGGTTCCAGGGCCAAGCCGGCAGCCAGGCCGGGCAGAGAAAGCCCAGCGTGTATGCAGTTCGCGGGGAGCTTTAAACTCGCGTGGAGAGAGTCCCCAAGAAGAGTTCCTGCGACTGGGGCACCCCACGGGGGCGCGACCACAATCGGCTCCCCTCCCAGAGGCCGGGCTTTGTCTGCCTTGCCTCTGGATCTGCTTCTAGACCCACTCCGGGGGGCCTGGAAGACCCCTGCCGGTGGAGAAGGAGGGCCGGGTGGGTGGGGTGGCGCCGGCGGCCGTCACGCCTAGCGCTGGAAGAAAGCAGCCTTAGGTGCGCAGGCCTCCCGCCGGCTGAGGCCTCTCGCCCCTGCTCTCCCATCCCATCTAGCGTACAGCGCGGGAAGGCAGGGAGAGGACGCGGGCTGCAGCCCCGGAGGCATGCACGCTGGTGCGGGAGATTCCAGGCCCTCCCTGCTGTCTGCCTCCTGCCGGTCAGCCCAGCCCCCAGGCCAGGGCGCACGCGGTGCTGCCAGCAGGCGGCACTCCCCGGGCCGCGTCGCCGTGCGGGATCGATGGGCTCCACCAGGCAGGGCTCGGCCTGCGTGACTGAGGGTCGTGACCTCGCCGGCGGTCGAGGAGGATTTACAGCCCGAGCGGGTTCCGCCGCCCCGGTTGGCAGGCGGGCTTTTCAACCTGGGTTCCCTTGACAGAGGACGGGGAGGCCGGAGAAGGCGTCGGAGAGGCACTGGGGGCGGGGGGTGGGTGTGAAAGCCCGGCGCAGCGGGCACTCCCCGAGGGCCTCACACGCGCCTGTCAGCCTCAACAGGCACCAAAAACCCTGAAACGTTTTATATTTCACTTTTGCTAGAACGACAAATGCAGTTCCAGGAAAGAAAACCATGGCCTGCTTTGCCCCCTTTTACCTTAAACTAGAACCATTTGAAATTATAAAAGTAGCACTTGCATTTGCAAAACCATCCAAACAGTACAGACAGAAGTGAAGAGTGAAAGTCTGCTCTTTACTTCACTTGGGCTGGCCTTCTGAAGTCAGTATGGGAACAAGTCTAACCTAGTGATAGCCCCTTCCCTTACTCAGGGACAAGAGCATTGACAGAGTTACTCAAGATAGAAAAGGGACCATGATCTCTTATATTGCGTGATGCTAAAATGGCATTTCAAAGTATCTTGCTAGGAGAATATGAAAATCTCTCACAAATATAAAAAATCCTTCATGAATAATAACCATGAACTTGTACAAAAACTCCCTGATTTTAAGAGAAAGTAGGAAGATGTATTTGCCTCCTCTTTATGAATTCAAATAGACTTGCATTTTGTATTGCTTGGCCTGGAATGCTCTGTGTATGTGTAAAATATAATTATATGTCATATATAATATATATATTTATATGTAGTTAGGACATCTAGCCCACTTCTCTCTCAAACCTTTTCATGTAGGTGTTTATGGCTCACTGGCTTGAAAATATTCTGCTAAAATGCTTGTCTACTTAGGCTGTATTTGTCATCCCTGAGAAATAAGTTACTTGTTTTCAACATCCTCAAGCTTCTCTGGGACTCTGAGACATGACATAAGTTAGAAGCCATATGTTTTCAGACGGGGAGATTTTGTATATTAAAAAAAAAAAAGAATGTTAGAATACAACACATTTTGATGACAATTGGTCAATTTTTCTGTCAGAATATTTTGATACAGCATGAAATGGTTCACTAATTAAGAAGACTTATGTTGGGTGGACTTATTAAAGTGATTTTGTCTGTGTAGTATGCTGTGGACCTAACATATGTGTGATCTTCTAGATATTGGGGGATCCTTAGTTTTTCACTTTGCAAAATGCTACTATTAAGTTTCTTCAACACTTTGTGGAGACACATGAAACTTAAGTTGGAGAAAGCTGTAGAGGATTTTTTGGAGAAAGGATTTAGCAATAGTTTTATTATCATGCACTACAAACATTAGAAGTGTGCTTCTGGTCTTTGGGTTAGTGGCTAGAGTTGGTACCTTTACACTTCTTATCTTAGTACTGGTATAGTTGGTGTGATGTTGTATGTGGAGATGTTGGAAGTCAACAGAATCTCTAGTATAGGCTGTTAGGGGAGTGAATGAATACTAAACACTTTTGTTTCTCACCCTTTGCTTCATTGAGTCAACCAGAAAGGAAAAACTGTTAAGCAACTGGGGTAATTTATTGTTATTTTTATGGGCTCACTGTCATTTGTTTTTAAGCTATTTTTGCTAAGGTGCTGAAAGGCCATCTCTGAAGTCAGACATTAACATTCAAAATTATGGACATTGTCTGTTTACTTTCCTATTCATTATCTTGAATCTCCCCAAACCCAAGGCTGTGGGAAAGAGAGAAATCTCTGTAACTCAGTCATGCTACAACAATTTTTGTGGCTCCAAAATAGTTACTTCAGTGTAATATTTCAGTTCTATTGATTGAGCCATGAGTTTGGATATAAAATTTTCCCAGCTTTCATTAGTCTTCCTAAATCTATGGGTTTGAAGGCTTTGGAGTCAGGCAGACCTGACTGTGAATTCTTTCTCCACCGTCTTCTAGCTTCTGTCCCTTGGTCAAGTTACAGAGCTGTTGAAGCCTCAATTGCCTCATCTGCAGAATGGGAATCATGACACTTAGATAATATGCTGGGCAATTGCTTAAAGACACATAAATGGCACATAGTAGGCACTTGGTAATCGTTAAGTATTTATTCTTTTCATTCTTGCCATGACATGAAGTTTTTATTTTCACAGTCAAAAGCTTTATAGGGTGTGTGAAGTATGTGCTGTTTCAGAGGGGTTGACATATGGATAAGGGTGGAGATACTCCCATTTAGGCCCTAGGGTCAAGAGCAGAGCCTTAAATAGCTTAAGTTTGTGTTGCTGGCAGAGGGGCAGGTGGGGCCGTTGTGTAAGGGAGGCCCAGAGGCATGGGCACTTCACCACCTGCAGAAACAGGCTGTTGCTTTTCAACTGAGAGGCCTGGGGACACACCCAAGGAGCTGCAATCGGAAGTTCCCCTCATTCCCTGGGCTGTCTTGGGAGGAATGGAGGAGTAACTGCTGACAGGGGAAGACACAGCTGGCTGGAGGCAGCCTCTGCCTCCACTGAGATAGGATGCTTACATAGTCAGCCCTCTCCTGCCAAGCAAATGGCAAAAGAAGGGTTGAGGGTTCCCTCACCATGCTGGGTTATGATTCTGTGTTCTTCGTCGATAGTTCTCCACTGACTCACTCTGCTGCAAGTTCCTTCGGTGTTTCAACACAGGCAGGGCACACCCAGGGTTATCCACCAGGCCTGGCCGCGATCAAGGTCGGGCGCAGGTCCCCGAAGGCCCCCAGGGCCACCGCGGTCGCCCAGCGCTGGCGCATCCGCTGGTGGCCGGCTCTTACCATCTCCGCCAGTCGGAGCTCGCCGAATGTCAGGCCCGGTGCCATAGGGCTCAGTTGCTCGGGGACGCCGTGGATCACTAGGGAGGCTGGGCCAGTGAGGCCGGGTCGCGTTGGCGGGCGCCGGGGCCGCCTTCTTGGGACAGGCCTGCCGCGCCGGGGCGCAGACACGGCGGCTCCGCTTGGCCCATTAATAACCTGGAGGGCGCTGCGATTCGACAGCGCGGTCGCCGCAGGCCCTGCTTCCTGCGGTCGCCTGGCCCCTTCCCGCCCACTTCGAGTCGAGGAGTACTGGGCGCCCACGACAGCCCGGCCTGAAGGGTGGGGATCCCCTCGCGTGCCGGCTGCTCTGGGGAGCTGGGAGAGAGGCAACTTCGGCAACAGCTTCACTCACTTTACAGCACGATATCATTGCGTTTAGCCGCGGGATCAACCGTCGGGGCGGGAGTTGGGGCCCTCTCTATCGAACCATTAACCTGATCATTAAAGACCAGTTACCCTGATCGTTGTTTGCTGTTTGCTTCCTTCGGCTTCTGGGAAGAGCTTGCACGCCAGCGCAGGAAAACCAAACCGGCCAGAATAGCGCCCCCGACCCCGTCCGCCACCCCGGGTTCCCACCCGTCCCCGCCTGGAGTGGGCACTGACAGAGCACTCCAGGGACCCAGCGCGGGCGCGTCTTCGGCGGCTGGGGCTCGGGTTCCACCGGCCTCCAGACCAGCGCTGCCCGGTCGCACGGGCGCTTGGGAGGTGGTCGAGGAAGCCGCGTGTCCCCGGGTAGAGGGGAGTGGGAATGGCTTCCCGCGCCAGACGGGTCGCCCACCTGCCCTGCTGATTTTAAAACATCTCTATAATTGTAAAAAGAGGAAAACCAAATACCCAGGCAACCAAAGTACAATCTCTCCGAGATACCAGATTGGGCAGGGGACGGGCTTTTTTTCGTGGTACAACGATAAACACACCCTAAAGCTGGAGAGAGAGAAATCGCGGGAACGGGCGAAAGGATCGGAGGGAACGAGAGACGGAAGGGAAGAGGGAGAGGAGGAGAGACAGAGGGAGAGATGCACAGACAAACGGGCAGAAGCCCAGAGCCGTCGGTTCTTTGGAGAGCGTAACAATGTCATCCACCCGAAGGCTTTTTGGGGAGCCCGGGGTCCCGACCCCGAACGAGGCAGATTTGGATGCGGCGAATTCCACGGGAGCGACGCGGGTTCCCCTCTCTTCCTGTTCCCGACGGCCGAATGGCCTTGGCGACCCCACGGTGTCACCTCCCTCGCAGGTGGCTCACGGGACGGGCAGGGATGCTGGCTCGGGTGTTAACCCTAGGATGGGCCGCCCGAGCGGCCTGGTTAACCCTCTCCCTTCCCTCCCTCCCGCGTGTCTTCGGCAGGTTGCGACATGTGCGCGGACAACCGCAACGGCGAGTGCCCCATGCACGGGCCCCTGCATTCACTGCGCCGGCTCGTTGGCACCAGCAGCGCTGCGGCCGCCGCACCCCCGCCGGAGCTGCCGGAGTGGCTGCGGGACCTGCCGCGGGAAGTGTGCCTGTGCACCAGTACCGTGCCGGGCCTGGCCTACGGCATCTGCGCGGCGCAGAGGATCCAGCAGGGCACCTGGATTGGGCCCTTCCAGGGAGTGCTCTTGCCTCCGGAGAAGGTGCAGACCGGCGCCGTGAGGAACACGCAGCATCTCTGGGAGGTAAGTGGCCCGCTGCCCAGCACCTCACCACCGAGCCGGAGCGGAGCCTCGGCTGGCACAGAGCCTTATCCTTGGCGGGTGGCACTTTGCCTTGGCGGGTGGCACTTTGAGAGAGCCTCTCGTGGACCCCAGAAGGTAGTGGAAAATAGATTTCCCTGGTCCTGTAAATGGCTGGTGTCTGAAGCACCTGCAGTAAGGAGCCTGGCAGAGCCCGGGTCTGGGACAATAGTAACCCAGCCAGGAAGACAGCTTACAATTTCTGAAGACAGAGTTGCCTCAACCTGCCTCTGTTACAGCTGGGATGGCTTTAACTGTTGGTCTCTGAATCTTGAGGAAAAGAGAAAACAGCTGAGGAGATGGAGCAAAGAAGGCTGGGCATTAGGGTGAGAGCTGGGTGACCTTTATGTCCCATTCTAAGGTCTTCCAATGTGCTTCTGCGCACCGGGCAGGAAAGAACATAAGCCTAAGGAGAGTCAGGCTCATTTTCTCAGATAAAAACAATTTTGTAAGTTCTGAATGAGAGATTGCAACATGTCTCACAGCTTTCAAAGTGCCCAAAGTAAGCAAATTATATTGTGCATCAGAAATCACGAATTCTGCTGCTTCACTGACAAATGAAATTATGCAGTCTTCAGCAAGATAGAATGTCAAAAACATGGGAAAACTCTGAGCACTTTGGTGTTACCCAACTGATGATAATACTTCAATGGCACACTTTTGCTTGATGCTATTATTTTAAAATAACCTATTTAAAAAATGTCAACCTGAGATTTTCCCCAAAGCTTCATGGTTGATTATTGAGGTCAGTCCTGAAGAGACAGACATTTATCATTAGGTAATCCCCCATCCAATTTTAGCCACCTACACTCATGAAGAGTTACTTTTGAAAGGTACTTCAGAAGGTTCATGGAAAGGTTCATACTATCTGTTAATTCTATTCTTCCATGAATTTTTTGAAATACCCTCATACAGGGTGCTAGGAGTCATATTCTTAAGCAATATGAA
Organism: Cynocephalus volans; assembly: GCF_027409185.1. Lineage (NCBI taxonomy): Eukaryota > Metazoa > Chordata > Mammalia > Dermoptera > Cynocephalidae > Cynocephalus > Cynocephalus volans. The sequence goes on from NC_084461.1 coordinate 108,297,404, forward strand.
AATAACAAACTGTGGCGAACTGATGTAATTAAGTAGGAATAGCCAGAAGAGAAAGTTTCTTTAATGCCAAGGGCCAAGTTGACCTGGGCCTCTGGGCTCCATTAATGGGTCATTTCCGCAACAGTCGGTCCCTCACACTTGGCTCCGTGGCCTGTCAAGATGATCATTTTCACTGTGAACTGCCTCATATTCACTAAAACTCATGGAACTCAATAATCCAGTCAAATTTTTGCTGAGTATTCACTCTGGCTGGCACTATATTAGGCCCTGGAGATACAGTATTGTGGAAAACAGACCTGGTGCCCAGACCCTCACATGACTATTGGGAATGGGGTGATGAAACCTGTGTCTCCAAAGCCTCCTTTGACAGAGGAAGAGCCCAGCAGCCCAACATGAGGACATGGCAGCCAATGGGCTACCTATCCTACAGGCATCCGCTGGAGCACTGTGCCCAGGTTCCCAGGTTCCATTTCATTCCTAAACTGTTGTCAGAAAACAACTATACATTTTTAGTCTTTCAGGATAGGATTCATGGGTGAGGGAAAAAATGGGCATATTAATTTTGACAAATGGTGCTTTTTAAAAAACAGATTTGTGTAGGAAAACAGGGCAGGAGAAAATGGCTTGGTACACAGACATAGGGAGAGAGGTTAGAAGTTAGAGCTTTTGCATAGGAAAAATTGACAAGTGGGCAATAATCAAAGCATCTGGTTTTGAAACATTTCCTAGTTGGTTTTTGTTTCTGACTAGTTAGTTGTTGCCTTCAATGTGGTTTAAAGTTTATAAAACACACTGGCACTTTTCATGTCCAGTGGCGTTATTACGAACTCTAATACCATACAGTTAAAGGTCTGCCAATACTTTTCTGGGGAAATCATAAAACAGTTGTTCCGTGGTACAGATCTGCTGTATCTGAAAATGTTAAAACTGAACAATTATAGGCAATTATATTGCCTTCTGAAGCCTATCTATTTTTAGAGTGCCAGGGGACAAAGCCATAAACATGAAAAAAAAAAAATCCCATAGTTCATTGTTTTGTTTTGTTTTTTCTTCCTTAGAAGGCTTTGAATGATTGGGATGTTGGCAGGAAGCCACTACACATATAGAAAATAACAATATATATTAACACTGAAAACTGTGAGACCTTTCTTTTGTAGTTTTGCTTGTATTTGATCAAGTTAAAATTCTGTTGTAATAAAGACACTGGGGAATTTAGTCAGTTTTTTTCTTTTTCTTGATACTTCAGTAGATATGCAGTGAGTTTTACCTATTGTTTGGTGTATGTGAGTTGAGTGTGTTCGGCGGGTACATATAGTTGGTTCTGTGTTATCAAAAAGACTTGCTTAGTGTATGTTTGGATGATCTGCAGGTCCCTACTTCTAAATTCAGGGAATAGTTAGTCTATTTATTTTTATCAACTGTAACAATAGTTAGAATAACATACATTTGGGGGATTGAAGGGCTATTAAAACTTCAGCCACGCAGAATGTATCAGTCCCCTGGGAGATCATATAAAAAGTGACTAACTTGGGCCAGGTATCTTAGTGCTAATGTCCATTTGTAAGATAAAACACGTGCCTTTTAAAATAGGCTTTAGATTTTTATTAGTACAATTATTTTTAATATAGGAAATATGAGTTTATTGTTAATTTTTAAATGTTATGATTTATTATTTTTATGAAACATGACTATTTGAATTAACTTACATTTATAACAGAAGATTATAAATGTTAGATTGTTCCTTAAATTTTAAGACCTTCCTTTCAAACTTAAATTCTATTGTGCATATTTTTTACTCATTATATTATTTATATTAGAAAGAATCCATAATTGGAATATATTGTAGGGCTATAGGAAAGGTTTGGCAATAATTATTTAATGACTCATGCAATAATTTTCCACTTAAAAAACATGTTCTTTTAGATATCTTGCAGATTATCAGGTCTACATAAAGCAGATTTTTAAAAAATTATAAGCAGTTGAAACGTGACTACTTCGTTTTAAAAGTCAACTATAATTGTTTCTCTCCCTCATGTTTTTTAAAGTCATTTGCTGTTGAAGAAATGTCTTTACATTTAGAGTTCGATACTCAGGTCCTGATGGATCTTACCAGGGTTACTTATCTTTATTTCAGTACAATAAATGGATTGCTAATCTTTTCCCGTCACTGTTTCCAAGTAGATGATGGATTTTTGTTTCAGTTTACAGTTCATTGTTTTTAGTATGGTTGTACTTTATTATACACATGAAGGCTTATTACGGAAACCATCAGATTCACCTTAGTATTACTCCTTTTGTTTAATCATTAAAAGCTCTATTTTCTCTGTAGAAAAATGACTCTTTAATATTTAATATATATCAGCCATGGAGAGCTTGTTTGGTTAGTTTGTAAGCATGCTATCTTTTTTTACTTAATATTTTCTTTGTGTATAATCCTAGTTCTTCAAAATTCAGCAATTTAAAGAAAGTTAAACATCATTCCATTACATTCAATATGATTTGACTCTTTTGGGTGTTAATTGAAAATTCTAAGAATTTTTTTCTTTTCTTTTTTCTTTTTTTTTTTTTAAGCAATAAGCCAAAGTAATTTTTTTTTGTAGCTTAAGGAGATTAGCAAGCTAAAAGCCAAATTATTAGTCATTTTGGGGGCCAATTTCTCTTAGAATGATAATTTTAATGAGTTTTTAAAAATAATAAATACAGACACTTTAAAATAAAAACATTACAGGGTGCATTAAACAATTACTTGCCTTGGTTATATACATTTATTCCAACAAGGCTTGGATGCATGATACATTTTTAGCTATTTGGACATAATGGGAAAAAATCTTTCTGAATGTTTTGCAAAGAAAACAGAACCTTTCTCAGCAATTAGGCCTTATTGATGAGAGTGAGATAATTTTATCCTAATGTGTTTCCTAATAAAGAAGTGAAAAGGCACATTTGATTCCAACGTTTATGAAAACATTATCTCAATTATTAATGTGCCCTTTTTTCCCTTGAGATAAATTAATCTAGTTGCACATGGTTTCCCCTTTCTGCTTAACATCAGAATTTAATATGACTGGACCTGAGGAATGCACACAGTGTATACTTAAAATTCTACTGGAATAAAATATGGAAGTTTAAAATAAAGTTACAGTTTAAGATAGGCTAGAATTACTCAGGCCTTTCAACTCGAGATTTGATTTGACAAGAAATTTTAGCAACAATGACTAAATGAATTGCACTTATTTTCTCCCTAGAAAAATTATTCTGCTAATTGAAATCATATTGTGACTTGTTAGGATTACAGTCAAGGTACTAGAAAGAGATTTAATTTTATATAACCTGTCTTCTCTTTGCCTGAGTAAATTTGAGTGTCTTATTTTCATTTGCACTATGTGGAAACCTTCATTATTTTTCTCCAGAAAGTCAAGGGGATAACAAAATGTGGGCCTTTTTGTGGTTTGATTTTGTCACATAATATTTTGGATTTATGAGTTTTGCTTTTAAGCAAATGGTCTATTTTTCATCATTATCATTTACATCTAGCTAAGGACAAAAAGATATGTAATATAGTGAAATATATATAAATATAATATAATAAATATAACATAATGAGTTATTTATATTATATATAATATAATAAAAAGCAATATTAAAAATATATTACATATTACTAAATGTTTATATTTCAGAACCATCATATGTAATTGGTACTAGAAGGAAATAAATTGATTTAATATTTTAAATGAATTACGTCCATTTCTATAAATGACCTAATTCCATATATACAGTAGTGTACCTATTGTATATATTCAAATCCTTTTAAATTAATTTAAAATCACTTAAAAATTGTTCTAGTGATAGTACTGTAACTACATACTCTGTATTATGCTTTACAGACTTTGGCTCATTTGGGTCTCATTCACCAAAACACCAGGGGATAGAATTATGTGACTGCCACAGTTACATTGAAGTAAAAATTGTGTTTCTCAGCCATTTATTATTTAATGTACCAGTCTTCCTGTCAGCTTGGTTTTGCATATATCAATTCTGTGAAATTGAAATAATTTCTCCTTAAAAATAAAACATAGTAATTTTACTATTATGTTTTAAATTATGCAGAGTAACAGCTGGTGTATCTCTCTGGCTTTGCCTCATTTGATTTAAAGATGTCTTTTATAGTGGTGCCCATTTGATAGAGTGTGAGCATTTTGTAGTTTTACATAAACTGTAAAACCATCTGCCACCTCTTGGAATGGTTTCCAGCATTGTGTTAAAAATCAAAACGTAGTACTTTAAGTTGGTTTTGAAAAGGTCCTTTTATAGTCCTTGTTCTTTTGGTTTATGTATCACACTGTACAGTGCCACCCTTCATTTTCTAAGTCCAAAAATGACTCTGCTTTTAAAAAATTATAACAACCATTTGGAAATTTTCACATTAGTGAGGTTTAATCCCAACTTTATAAAGACTGATGTGTTCTGTATCCACAGGACTATTTTTCTCATTAGTTTAGTTTAATCCATTGTTTACAAATTGCTTCTTTTATTGACAGCATTTTTGTTCTTGTGAAGAAAACAATTCACAAGTATTTCTTGGTCCATAACTGCATATTTTTTTACATCATGTACTTTTTTTTTTTCTCCACACTGACTTAAAAGTAGGGTATAGAAAGTAAAATCAGAATCTCAGAGGTTACTGGATAGATGAAATCTGCCCTTCCTGATCACTGCATGGCAGCAAGTGATCTGACGCAAATGTGGTTGTGGTGACATTGGTCCCAAGAAACCTGCAGGGAGCCTTCTTATTTTACTGTGTAAATTAAGGCAGTTTTAATGATTTGAGAAGATCTATTGTGTTACCCAGGAGTCACTTACAGTTGCAGTATAATATGATAGATTTTGAAATTTTTGGACTGAATATGAAAAACTGCATATTACTTAGCTGGGGAATCATGCCCACAATATCAAAGTCCTGTCTTCTCAGAGGATGGATGTAATTCACTGGTAGAATGGGGAAAAGGTTTTGCCATTCTAAAGAATACCATGCAAAGAATGACTATGAGGCTGCCTGTCTCTCTCTTTTTCTTTTTTTCTTTCTAGAATCGTATATACTCCAGGATTTCATGAGTTCAGACATTCCTTGTGTATTTACACAAGAAATACAGGCTGTGGTGTAAGTACTTAGCATAAAAGCCGGAGAAGCCAGAGCAGAATATACTTTTCCTTGTAAGCATTTGCCACCTCGCTCAGATAAGTTACAGAATTCCATTATCCAAATTGTTACACATGTGTGACAGAGGTTGACCTTTCGTCATGTCAATCCTTTTTGTGTAGGCCCCAGGCTCCAGCCTAATGGCTCAAACCCTGATTTACTCACTGTAATAAGGGCAGGAGGTCGAGCAATTGTCAGGCTGCCTGTTCGTACTCTGCTTGGAGCCTGGTTGAAGGCTGTTAACACAAAGCTTTTCAAAGTGAATTTACAACCAGCACCACTGACAGAGGCCAATCAGTGCACCATAAATGTCAGGTTAGTGAGATTGAGCAGTAAGTAAAGTACTGACAGCACACTATTGGCTGGAATCAATTGGCCAAGGTTTAACTGAGAAGAGCAATCTATGTGTGGTGGGCTTAGGGTTCCAGCTAAGCTGTGTAGCTTGAGGTTCCAGGTGGACTTTGTGCATTTACCTGTTAGTGGGAGCATAAGGGCTGGGATGTTGTACGTCTGCTTCAGCATCATCCATGTTGATGTGATTCACGATCTGGGAGTTCTGAGTGGCCAGACCTGCTCACTCTGAGGCTTGGGGGTAAAAAATGGTGCAGCATTACACAAAAAGCAGAGAGAAAAAAACTATTACAATATGGGGCTGTCAGAACTGGGGGATGCATCCAGTGCATTACAGTTCAGTGAAAGGAAATTTGTCCGAATTCCAAAACTGTAACAGGGATTTCCACAAAGGTGCAGCCACAAATACGCCCACTCATTTGCTCTTCCTGAGGCTCAGCAGTGCAAAACTTTCATGGAAGTCACTAATGAGTGATTATGGGTTGAGGGTCTGAATATCCATGAGATGTGGTTTCTCCACCAGACAGAATGTTTTTATCATTTTGTGTAATGACAGCCTGGACAACAATTCATTTAGCTTGGAAGGCATCAGCATTAAAATGGAGGAATCCATTAAAATGCCGTATGCTAGGATTTATAAATTAGGCAATTTCCTTGATTATTGCAATCATTTACAAAATTGATTGTTCCAGTGTGGTATAGACAGATTTCAGCAATGATCATTGACGACAAGCACATCCTCTGATATCTATAGCTACTGGTCACTAAACCAGGTCACTGTTCCCTCCAGCCTGCTGTTCTTGGTTTCAAGGTCAGGCAGACTTTCAAAGAAGCTTACAGTTACAAAGTTTCATTTGCTTTCAGAGGAGACCTATTTAGGCTGTGAGAGTAGGTGCAGGTTGTTCTAAAGGTTGTAGCATTGTTTTTAGATTTTAATCCTAATTGTGTGGGAGGGTATTGATGATACCAATATGTTTCAGATCAGTAGCACAGATTTTGATATGATGCCAATTTAAAAGGAAATAATTTTTGCAAATTGCAGCTGTAAATATTTGTTTGATTCAAGATCTAAAAGCCAATAATAGGTTTTATTTGTTGGTACTTAGAGTTCTAATTATGCAATAGATATATTGTAGAGTCACTGGATTTTAGGTCAATTAATTGTGGAAGGCATAATGAAGACATTGTTACAAGTGTGAAATGTTCAAAATGCTGCAGATTTTCCTATACAAGAATGCATACAAGTTCACTTGGTGCTTAATCACTAACCACAAACCACAAAGTTGCCTTTATTCCTGAAATATCAGTGAGGGCATGCCAAATTTGTCTGCAGGGCTCTGTCCAATGAAAGCTAGCTATGAGGGTTTATGCTTAGAACAAAATAACTGACTATAAGACATTTGTTTTTAATCATTATTTTGTTTTTAATCATTGTTTTACCCTCTTGGAACTTTAACACAAATTGGGGCTTGCAAAATAATAACACTTTAGAAAATTGTTTAACGTAGTGTTGGCAAGGCAAAAAATTTTTGTCTTGATTTTTGTCCTGATTGTGAATATAAAATAATCTGATCTCAAGGTATTTTTTTGTTTGTTTAAAAGGGGAAATATTATATTTTAGGTAGTTGAGTGACTTGGTGGTACCTTGCATTAAGCTTAGCTGTTGTTGCCTGATGAGTCAGAAGTTCATTTTCATTTTTCGTTAGTTGTAAAATTCACTGCTTAAAATTCCAGTAAAAAAGGAATATTTTCACTTTAGAGTCTTGATATTATCTCCTCATTTTTATTTAAATATATACATATTTTTTTCCCACAGCATTTCTGTTTTCTGTTAAGACTTAAAAGCCATATGACTAGTTCTGTCTTGGGTGAACTGTGAATAAGGCGTTGAGTATTATAAATGTTTTCCCCAGTGCTCCTGTACATTTATTTAATAAACCAAAACCTACAGCATGCAATTGTGAAATAATGATATGGAATTAAGCCCATTTTATTAAAATGAACAGTGTTTTTCACTCTCTGTGATCGTTTTAAATGAAAGCTGCCTCAGATAACCATTACTGATCGTTTTCATAATGGCCTTTTGAGAGATGACTGTGTAATATAGTACACATTTTATTCATTGAATCAGTTTTGGTAAAAGATATTTGCACTATCTCCTTGATACTGCGAAACACATTTTTAAGGCAGCAACCAATGGCACTGTTTTCATAGAATCTTCTGTAAGTGTTTAAATTTGGCTCATCCATGAATAGGCTTTGATTTTGTGTCTAGTCTCATCTTCCCCTCTCTGTATCTTTCCTGGTGGGATATTTCATTTACAGTCTGCAGACCCTACTGATATTATAGAAACACTTCTACTGATATTTTCATATGTTTTATAGCACATGTCTTTAATAAAAACCAGAGCCTTTCTGGGGTCTATAAGAGACTGTAATCATCCTTAGAGAAGGAAGGAAAAAATTTTTGTTTTCGTTTTTATAAATGAAGGTGTTAAAAAGGGATCAAGTCTCCATGAAATGCTTTTTATTTTTTTAAGTAGAAAGACATTAATTTATCTACTTATATGTGAGACTTTACTGAAACTACTTAACTTCTTTATACTTCCATTTCTACATGTATAATGGAGAGTAATACTGGATTTATGCAAATGAGAGAGCAAATATTTATGACTTTTGTGTAACAACTGAGATTTTTCCCCCCTTTTTCAGTTGGATTTTAATAATAAATTTAAAGTCCCTAGCGAACTGTGCACATAGATGTAAAGAATCTCATTATCTATCTGTTAAAACAAATGATTGTATACAGTAGACTGTGATATGCAGTTTGGACTTAATTACTTACTATAAAACCAGATTTAAATAATATTTCAATGCAAATTTATTTAGCACTGCTAACAAGTAAGAAAGGATTTAATACTAAAGAGATACTATACAATATGGATGTAAAAAAAATCATTTTTAAAAGTGTGTTTTTAATGGACGGAAATGAGGATAACAACAAATGTTGAGCACATATGGAAAATTTCCTAGAGGTACATGATTCAGTAAGTAAAATGCTAACTCAAAATCCTCACAACAAAGGACTGACTTGCAATATGGAAATGTAAAGGGAATGGCTTAGTAACATCTAGAAAAATCACAAGGAAGCCCTAAAACGTGAAAGCCTTTTGACCATGGGCCTCAAATCAGGAGCAATTCATTAGGTAGGTTTGACACTGGATATTGGATTCTGAATAGAAAAACATCTCAATGTCCAGCATATTGTGACTTGTCAATAAATATTAAATGACAACAAATCAACATAGTGGCACATTTGCCGCTGTCCATAAAAAAATGTGTGTGCAGCTGTGTGTACCACTGAATACAGATATAACAGTACACCATACAAATTCTGAATATGTCAGTGCTGACCTTATGAAAAGTAAGAATTCCAAGTGCCAGTCTGCAAGTAGAAATTTTAGATGAAAAAATAAATGTAAAGGCCAAAACCTGTCATAAAGAACAAAAATTTAGACTAAAATTAAGATTTTTGTTAAAATATATTTATTTCATATTCATCATTTCTATTATACTACCTGGAGTTTTTACTTTGATGTCAACTTAAGCAGGGTGATTTTCAAAATATGTCAGAACCATTCTAGCTTGACCCTGACCCATAAGCCCAGATGTCTGCAGTGGTATCAGCTCCATGGCCTGCATATCAGCTCCCAATCTGGGATAGCTGGCCAAGCTTTAGCAAAGCTCTTAAACAAATAAACAGTAAGAACAATAATCTATACTATGCATAGAGTTTCACTGTTGCAAGATGAAAAAGTTCTGGCGATTAGTTGCACAACAATGTGAATGTACTTAACTACTAAACCGTACACTTAAAAATGGTTACAATGGTAAATTTTATGTTAGGTGTATTTTACCATGACTAAAAAAAATCTGTATTTTAATGACTTTCCTCTAGCTCAGTAGTTCTTAAGCTCTAGCATACATAAGGATCTCTAGGAGCAGGGAGTCAAGCACGATGCAATATGGGGACCTGTGCTTAAATGATTCTGACTTGGTAGTCCTGGATTGGAGCCCAGGAATCTGTTTTCTTAACAAATGCCCCATGTGGTCCTGGAGCTACCTTTAAGAAAGAAAATGCCAGGCTCCACGTTTCTCTACCTTTCTCCTTTGTGGTTGTCAGCCTCACTTCCTGACTCTTCCCTTGTCTTTGCTACTCTTGAGCTCATCTGGCCTTGCTTCTGCTTCAGTTTCACACCTGGTCTAGTCCTGTTCCTGTGTTAATTCCGCTCAACCTTGCTTTCATCCCTGCTATACCTTGGCTACTCTCCTTTGGACATTTCTAATCTCCTCCCCAGATATAGATAGATGAAATATAGATAGATAGGTAAAGATAGATATAAAAATTAAAGAACTGCTAACAGACAGCAAAATAAACTCCCATGACTTTCATCTTTTCTATATTTCAGATCTCCACCTGACTAGGCATAAGGAAGCAGCCAAAATGGCAGAAAGCTTTACAGCGTTTGTGAACTGCAGTGTATAATTAGCCCTTACACCATCAAGGTATACTTCAGGAGGAGGACGCCCACTGGAAGGCGTTCAGTGGTGTATGAAGGGACTGAGTTCCAGCTCTCACTGCGTCTCAGCTATGTGACCACTTGCAGGACACGTAGTCCCTAAGCTCTTACCAGTGTGGCATCCAGCACACTGTCCTTTTCACTTCTCCTGCTAGCCCCCTCTGTGCAGTTCTATATCATATAGAGAGGCCATATGCTCCTTGCATGGCATTTGTGATTTGCAGTCTGCACGTTTTCCATATGCCAACTTTATCTGCTCCTTTGCCGGTCTTTTTCTGTCTTTTTCCTTGGCTTCCCTTTGCTGCCTGTTGATGGAGGTACTCTGAGCATGCAGCCTGTTTCTGATCTTACCTTCTCACTCCCAGAGAGCTCATCTGTTCTTACTGTTTCAGTTGCTTCCTACGAAGGATGACTCTCAGACTCCACTTCCCGTAGTGATCTCTCTTAAATCCTATATCCTCAGTTGTCTGTGAGACCCCACGTCTACCCAAATAGGTATCTTCTTATTTTCAACTTACAGTGCTCTCATGGTCCTTTTTGGCCTATGAGCCCAACATTTTGGAGGTACTGTAATGGCTTTTTTAATATTTATATTCTCAGAAGCTAAGAGTGTGTAGCACACAGAAGGCACTTAATAAATGCTTTTGAACTGATAGTAATAATAAGAGCTAACATAAGCTTCGACCATGTGCCAGGTACTAAGAGCTTTACAGGGGTTATCTTAAATTATCCTCAGAATAACTCAAGGGGCAAGGACTATTACACTCACTTTTCAGATGAAATTTTTCAGATAAAGGTACAGAGAAGTTAAGTAAAGTGCCCTATATTGCATGTAGTAAAGGTAGGATTTTCTCGGAGGTGTCGTGGACTGTAGAGTCCTGGCATTTAACCAGTCTCCTCTGCTACCTGCCTCCTTCCACTCTCTGACCTGAACTCCCAGTAAGTTATGGGGCCCCGGTCTCTGCCACAGGCTTCTCCACCCTGACCTTGGCCTCTGGACATGATTGTGAACTTTCCCTCAGTGGTGGACATTACGTTGGTTTCTTAGACACAGTTCAGCCACAGTTTCACAGAGACACTGCAGCCCAGGCCCTTGACATGGCTAGTCTACCTTGTACTCTAAGACCATGGGTTTCATATTTATTATCCCTGAAAGTTTAAACTCCCCAGCATTCAGGGAAACATATTTATAAAGAACCCACCATGCATGCGACATTGTACAGGTCACAAAGATGGAAAAGGCCAACTCTGCCTTCAAGGATGGTAAAGTAGTAGAACCATAATTCCAGTTGGAAGCAGTGTGCAAAAAGTGCTTTTTGGGGTGCTCTTCCTGCTGGGAGGATTAGGGAAGGAGGAAGGATTTGGCTTGGAAGACATAGATGGTTAATACATGGACAGTTAGGGATTGGGAGGAAAGGTGCTCCTGGGAGAGGATCACTTAAACTAACTTAACTAATCAAATTGCTTCCTGTGCTTTACTAGAGTCTTGAGAATTTCCACTGCCATGATCTTGCCTACGCTGTTTCTTTACCCAGAAGACCCTCCCTTCTTATTCGGGTCAACGTATATCTTTTACTTTTTTAGAGTCACATCTCCCAAGAATTCCTTCTGGGCAAATCCCACATCTCCATCACCCTTTTCACATTCTTTTTCCTTTGACCATCCCCTTGAGAGGTGCTGAGGTTTTGTTTTTATCACCTGATATTGCTTGTGGCTTCAGTTAGTTTGGTAAGCTTATATTTGGGACATACTTATATTACAAAATTATTTGTTGCTTGTCTATAATTCAACTTTGACTGAGTGTCTTACATTTTTATTTGCTAAATCTGGCCATACAGATTTAAGATTAAGGCAGCAATTGAGGAGAGACCTGATGGAAACAAAAATGAATCTTGTGACTGGGGAGGCAGGTGTGCTGGAAGCCTGCTGAGTTTGGAGGAGCATGGTGGGAGATAAGGTTGAAGTAGTGGGGGTCAGGTAAGTTGGGCTATGGGAAAGATGCTGCATTTTATTCTGAGTGAAGTAGATCTTGAGCAGTTTATTCTGAGTGAAGCAGCAAGAGCGGACTCATGTTTTAAAAGGACCACTCTGGGTACTGTGTGGAGAGCAGTCTGTAGTGGGGCAAGGGTGGATGCTGTTAGGAGGAGCTCAGAGGACAGGACATGGCTGGAAGAATAAATTAGGAGTTGCACGTGTAGAGCTCTTATTTAACTCCATAGGACTGCTTTAGGTCTGCTGGAAAATGAGGGTAAGCAGAGCTTTGTCTAGCAGAGGGCAAGATGAATCTAGTTCTCTAAACCTAAGTGAATTGGATGTGTAGGGTCAGATGTGGGCCAGTAACCACCTGGTTAGCCATAGTTGTGGATGCCTCATCTCATCCCCTTCTCTGCCAACAATGAGAAGAGCCCTCACTTTTGCCTCTGTGGTTGACAACACAGTGGGGCAGTAATATAGCAACTACTCCTGAATGTGTGGGAGTCTGTGAACCACGAGGCTATTATATGTTCCAGTCGAGGCCTACACCAAATTCTTTCCCCAAGGGAGGGATGCTTGATCTGTCTCACTTAATGCTCTACCAAAAATCTCATTTACCTGCTCTATTCACAGTGAGGTGTGCTAGCCATGTGTGTAAGCAGGTGCACACAAACACACATGCGCACACTTCTCTTAAAGTTTTCACAGTATTTTATGTCATCACTTAATTTTAATTACTTTTTATGATTACAAAGGCTGAAAATATTTGTAAAAGGGAATTTGGAAAATGCTGAAAAATATTTTAAAGAGAAAACAAAAGTGAGCCATAATTGATTTGGTATAATTCTTTCTTATTGTGGTTAGTATTTTCTTTAAATATATAGATGAAAACATGCTGTTTGCCTCATCGTAAGATCACAATAAGATTTTCCTTATATTGAAAATATTGTGTGAACATAATTTTTATTGGCTATATACTCTTAATGTGGTTGAATCCAATAGCTGAACATTTGTGTTGGTCCTTCCTCCCCACACCCTTCCTTCCTTCTTTCCCTGCTCCTTCTCTCCCCACTTTGAAAATATTACTAATCATTTGATATCCTGAGTGTATTTTGGGTCATGCTTGCCAAAAATACCTGCAGGAAAAAACACACACAGAAAAACTCCCTGTATACTAACAATAGCGCTAGGAACAACAGCAAACATTCTTCTATCACTTTTTAATTAATAAGAGATTTCACAACTGGCCAGCTGGTTTTGATGCTGTGTCCTCTCCGATTCAGCGAGCGCTCGGCTTGCCTAGTGTGAGTGAGATGGGGAAGCTGTGGGTCCAAGGCTGCCTGCTCAGTTCCTTCTGAAGACAGGGTGGAGCTGGCTCTTTTGACCTGCGTGCTCCAGGGGAGCTTTCCATCTGTCCAAATGTTAGCCTGGAACTAAACGCCTCCACACAGTGATGAAATCTCTAACAAATGTAGTGACAACACTGAACATAAGGCCTTAATTTTTTCAAATTGCTTGCATTTACAGTTAATTCAATTTGAATTATAAGTCACCTCCATTCGAATGACTCATGCGCTGATTATTATGAGCTTTGTTTTCTAAAATGTACAAAACAGAGAGAAGTTGGTTTGCACACTGTGCCTAGCCAAGGTAATATTGAACTGGTTTCAAATTAAGAAAGTTGTTTCGTGTCATTGCACAGCTCGAGTTCCAGATCTGGAGTTATCAAAGAAAACTGAAATATCTTTTAAAAACACATTTGGACCATTGTCCATATGGTTACTGGAGGAAATAAATATGCAAATCAAATTCAATTATGCAGCACAATTGAAAAAATTTTTTTTCTGTCACCGGGCATTATGCTTTAGGCCAGCTGAAAACCTTTTCCAAGTTTAGATCTTTTGGGACCTAGAGGAGCAGATAGACTAGGCTTTGCAGATTGTGATGGAAGTAAGGAAGTGGTTTCAAAAGAAATAATTTTCACACTGTATAAAAGACTTGAGAGAAACAGTAAGGAAATGTCTAGAAAACAACCATATAAATAGATAATTGCTGAAATATTTGGATAATTTTGAGAATAAATGCAGGCTAAATTTTTGGACAGTGAAATCAGTTTCCATAATAACTCTGTCTCCCAGCCAGTAATTTCCTTGTTCTCCCTAATTTACTTCACTTCTCTGTAGCTGGCAAATTCCTGCGTTCCCTACCTTGAATAAATTGGCTCTATAGCTACCAAGTTCTTTTGTGAGACTCTTGTCTTGCTTCCTGCTTTTATGCACATAACTGGTCCTCACCATCCTGCCAGGGAGCTCTGGAACCCTGAAAGGGCTTTGGGCTTTCTAATGATTTTTTCCAGGGGGCCTCCAGGGCTGCCCAACAACTTAACAGTTTATTTAAACTTGGACCCAGGTCCAGAGTAACTCTAGAGTTATGCAAGTTTAACAGTTTCTAGTAAGGGGGAGTGGGACCTGGGGAGGAGCAGTAAACACACCTATACCCAGGCTATCTCGGCTAGGGAGCTGATGGCTAGTGACAGCCCAGGTAGGCCTGCCCAAGAAGGCAGTGGGTCATCTGAGGTACCTTGGGTTTTCAGCATTTTTTTCCTGCCAAGGGAGAGAAATAGCAGTGACTTCTACTTCTGAAAACTCTGTTTAGTGGCCTGGTGTGATGGAAATTCTCATGTTCTCGACTTTGGATAACAGCAGGTTTGTGTCTGGAAAGTTTAAAATGGGGTGTTTTAGGGACACATTAAAAAGGGTTAGATAACCAGTGGGAAATAAGGTAGGTTTCTTTTTGGTGTCCCCGTCACCTTTCCTGTTTGGTTAGTCACCAATGAATTTTTCTCAGATTCATCCTGCTGGCGTAAGATCTCCAAAGATGGAAGTTCTGTTTAATCTTGCTGAAGTTGCCAGAGCAAAGAATTTCATTCAAAGCAACTGTAGAGTGTGTCACATAGCGATGAATGTGACGTTCTAAACAGCATTTGCCTTGCATGTGTGGTGACTATCATATCATATCAGTGCTGGACCAGAAATTGTGGAGGTGTGTAAAGTGTTCATGGAGGCAGTTCTTATTTTGGAGGAGCTTACAGTGTGACTGGGGTGAGCCATTCATCCAGTCATTCAACATATATTTGAGAAGCTTCTCTATGTGCCAGGCACTTTACAGGGTTGTTGGGGGACGGTGTTGTATTAGAAAGTCACAGTCCATGCCTAGGAGGAGCTTACAGTCTATGAAGAAGACACTGGACACCTGAGGAAGATATTTAAGTGAAATGAACAAGTCAGAGTGAGTATAATAGAGCACCTGATCGTGAAAACCCAGAGGGATAACTGAGGAGGTGAATGAAAGATTAGTTGGGGAGGTGAGTCATCTGAAGCCTCCTCTCAAGGCTAGTTTGCAGTCAGATTTTCAGGACCAGTGTGCATGGAATAGTAACCAAGAGGAGAGGTGGAAATCAGGATGGGACGAATAGCAAGTGCAGAGGAGGAGTAAGCAAATTGCTGTGTTTGAAAGGTTGACTTGGAGTGAAGGTCTCTCTCAATGGGGTGATATTAAGAAATAAGGCTGATGAATCAGGAAGCTACATCAGTGAACTTGAAAGCTGGTTAGAGAGTTGAGATTAGAGGAGCAAGTAGGAAACAACAGCCTAATCTTCAGGAGGGCCACTTCCAAGAAGATGGATTTGACTCAACAGATTAGGTTTCAGCTTGCAAGATTGTAGGTATTCTAGGTTTCACTGACATCCGAGCTGTTCCCTTCATTCAGACTATGGTAAGGATTATGACAGAGCTAGGGATGTCCCTGAACCACCATGAATTTCATGACCGAAGTACAGTTCATCTTGCACATGAGCTGTTGGTCATGATGCACAGCACTTTCAGGGGACTAGAGAGTTTTAATGTCTTGGATTTGGTATAACTCTCAAAGTACCATTCTAATTCGATGGACAAGGAGTAGAGGGGAAACAAGGGTGAGGAGAATGCTGCTCCAGTGGGATGGGAGCTGCTCTGAGACAGCAATTTTCTGTGTTGGAAGCTTGTTTCCTTTTTCTGATGGTGATTGTGATAGGGTCATGCACAGGTGTAGGATCTTCTTCTAGAACAGAGAGAAGTATTTTATGTTTTGTGACAAATGTATCTTGCTAGATTCAGGGTCTAAGTGTTTCTCCAAAAAACAGATCTGAGCTGTGCACAAAAATGGAGGAAAAAAACAAAACCAAAAAACAAAGAAGACCCCATCAGTGTAGGAGCTCAGATTTGAAAATTGGGGGAAGGGGTGTTCTTATGACACTTCCAAAAAAAGGTGGATAATGCACAGGAGCAGTTAATGTGCTGGGGTAGCACTACCTGTTATTACTTCCTGCACATCAAGAAACCAAAATGAGAAACTAACCTAAACCAACTTCCAAACTAACAAGAAAACTAAGGAATGCAAATTTTTAAGTGAGTAGAGATTAGAGTAGGGGGAAAACAAGATGAGAGATTTTTTAAAATGAGGGAGCGAGAACAAAATGGGTGGTAGAAAAAATGGTAAAAAAAAAAGAAAAAAGTAAACAAAATGGTAAAAAAAAAAAATGGGGTTTGAGAAGATGAGGACCTGGGCAAAGGACGGCAGTCTCTGAGAAGGCCAAGAAAGAGCTTCGAGGGACAGAGGCACAGAGAGCAGCTGGCATTCCGGTGCTGTTCCAGGTGGGGTTTGCAGTCCTGTCACTTTCGGGGCCACTCACTGCTTCCTCATTGGCAGTGTCTACACTCCTGCTACAGTGACTGGAAGCTTTTGCCGGTGATGCCTGGCCCTGCCCCCTCTTGGAATTAGAGGAATGCATCTGTTTGTGGGCTGGAGATTAGAGCCCAGGGCTGGGACTATGAGGAAAGCTGTCTTTTTGGGTGGCCTCACAAGACATGCTTCAGACCCTAAACTGATACTTCTAAACTTCCCTTTCTGATAATCTATAATTTTCTGTTTTTAGAACCACATTGTCAGCAGTGTCAGAGAGACCCTTCTCAGATGATTCATCTATTTAAGACTAGCAGTAATATCTCTTGTTTGGAAATTAAGCAACAGAAAGGAATTCAAGTAGGCAAGCTAAGTGGAGACATTTTAAATTAAAATATATCCATGGTTATACTACCAGGTTAAGCCAAGTCAGTTTTATTCCAGAGCTTTAAACAGGTTAAAAAATTATAGTTTAATTTATATTTCACTTTATTTAACTTGATAATTTTAAGTTGAGTTAAAAAATTTTTTTAAAGTTTTTTTCTTACCATATCTCCCACAATGCCCAATATATGTTAGGTATCTCGTAAAATGTTATTGGTCAATTCTGAGTATTTTTCATTTTACTGAGGGTGTTTATGCACTTTAAATATTTTTGGAACAAAGTAATTGAGGATTCACCTTGTTCCAAAAAGATTTAAAATGGATCTTTGAAAGCCAAAGTTTAGTGATGGGTAAATGTTTTGAGAAGATGAAAATGAAAAATTTTAAATAGAAACAAATGTGCATAATTCAAAAAAATTCTAGATATTGTTTTGATGCTGGGATGTGTTATATCCAAACAGTGTTGTTTTGACATGGTTACCTGATGTAGTCCCTTCCAGGAATTGTGTTGTTTGTTTGTAGAATGGAAATGGTGTGACCATGATGGGATGCTTTCTGTCCCTATATGACTCTGGGGCAGTGTCATATAGGGACAGAACCGGATATGTGAAGTTGGGCAGACCTGAATCTTGGTCTGTGGGGTGTGGCTAGCTATGCAATGCTGGGTTTCTGTATTAAATTAAGATTTTTTTCCTTATTAAGTAAGTAATTGATATTCATTACCAAAAATTCAGAAAATACAGAAAAAATATTTTAAATTCTCTTAGTCTACCACCGAGAGACAAACTAAAATTTTAGATGTATTTTTTTCTAGAAAATATTATATATGCATGTATGTGTGTATCATGCTGAAATTTTATTTTTTACTTAAACTAATTACCTAAAAATGTCCTAGTGTAATGAATATTTTTTAGAATCATTATATTTAACATATTCATCAGATGAATATGTCAGAATTTGCTTAACTGTTTCCTTATTGTTAGACATTTGGCATCTAGGTTGTTAATAGTTTTTTATTATTTTAGTGAACATATTTGGACAAGTTACTTAATCTTTTGCAGCCATTGTTTCAACTTCTATATTTTGGGAATTATTTCTCTCGGACAGGGTTATTGGCAGTAATAAATAAGGTAATATATGATAAATAGTAAGTGTTTATTAAATATTGGCCCTGTTTTCCTTATCTTTGGGCTTAATTGGGCTGTTTTAAGGATCTGTGAGTTGATGTTTATAAATATTAAGTCACTGATGTTTTTGAAAATGGTAATCACAAAAATGTAAAATTCCTTATTTTATTCAAGAGAGAGGGTCCTGAAAAGTTGCTTCAGGTCCAGTTTTGCAAACTGAAAAGTGAGTATCTTTAAACCACTAGGGCAGTGGTTTCCAAGTCACTTGGAAACTTTTTTTTTTTTTTAACTTTTTGAAGTTTTTACAGAAAATTCAAACAGTTGCACCCAGCATCCATTTTGAATAATTTTTCTTTCCATTCTTGTTTTCTCTTTTCTCTCCAGCTTTTATTTTGTGCTTTTAAAAAAAAATTTGTTTTATATTTTTTTGTTGGAATGTTTTAATATAGATCCCAGTCGCCATAATATTTTACCTATGTGTACTTTAGTATCTCTAAAAGATATGGATTTTTTTTAAAAAAACATAACCACAATACCATCATCACACCTTACAATATTAACAATAATTTCTTAATATCATCTGATTTCCATGTCCCCTCATTTCCCCCCAGAATCATCAGGGATGTAATTTGATGTTATGCATTTCATAAAGGCTCTAGTGGGGAGTTTAAGTGGGGATTCTGATAGACAAACAGTTTTGAGGACCTCTCTATAAAGGAGCAAAGTTAAGACCTTTGGAATGGATTTTTTAGTAAAGGAGTAACTTTTTGAAATATAATTACACCCAGATCTCTACTTTATTTTATAAATGTTAACTCTTATCCAATAAATAAATTGGATTTCTCAGAGTGGGACTCACTTCTTGTATGGATGATGATTGAGATGATTTATGGCTTCTTTCTCTGATCTCTTCTTTTTCTCCTGGTGATTATTCCTTGCTTCTGCTTTTTCTTGAGTACTCTACTTACATTTCTCAATCTGTTTGCATCGTATCTGTAGTTTAATGGCTGTCTACTAGTCCAGCATATGGTTGTGGTCTAATTTTGGATATTTGACTTGCTTAAATTTTTTCCCTGCTATGGAAATCCTTATTAGAATCTTTGTAGATTTTTTTGAATATCTGTGACTGTTTTCTTGGTATGAATTTTTATATTTCTGAATTTAAAAACATATATTTTAAAAACTTTTAATTTTGCCTAATTTGCCTTCAGAAGGGTTGTATTAGTTTACACTCCCCTTATTGGGTAAGAGAGTATTTGTTTCCCTGATCTTTTGTCTACACTATGTCCTTTTTCTGTTATAAACCATTTATGTGCCATTTGTGTGTCTCTTTCATATTAGTGGTTTTTAATAGAGGACCCCAATTATGTTTCTGAGGCACATCACAAATCTGATGATTCACTATTTGGCTCTTTTGATACTTCATGTTAGGAAAACCCCCTTTGGAAGTCTGGGAAGCTACCTGTGGTCAATTCAAAGCCTTTAGCTGTCATTATAGGGATTAAGGATGCTCAGAACCATGTGGCTGGCTATTGAGTTTTTTCAATTAATCGATTACTTTAGATACCACATTGTGGCAGAGAGAGTGAAGTGTCTTGTTCTAGAGGTGGCTGCATTTCATTGTTAGGCTTTAAAATGAACCCCAAATAAATAAACTTTGTCAGTTATCTTTATGATCCCTTATGTCCAGTTTGTAGAAAAAATATATTACAATTGGTTGTATTGTTTTCATTTGTATTGCTCTTCATTCTCTTCCCACATTTACACTGATGAAAACTCTTATACCTCTCTGATAATGTTTGAAACCTTAGGCCTATTTGATACAAACCCATAGATGTGCCCCCAATTTCTTGTCTGGCTTTTCTGGCTGCTCAGTCTCTTGTATCAGATGGGAGCTCTAAGAGCTCTCATTACAGGGTGACTGGAAAAGGAATAACATGGAGAAGAAAAGGAATGAGCTGAGGTTTGGGTGGGTAAAGAGAGAGCTGTGATGGTTGAATATACTGCAAAAACTGGAGAAATCCATGGTTTGGAGCAGAGTAAAGGCTTTAAACAAAGCTCACCAGAGTGACATAAGCAAGGGCAGGGAAGACAGGACTCTTGCCAAATTTTGACCTGGTCCAGGGCAGTCCAACCTTGGAGATTGACCTACCAGGCGGGGGCAGCTTCTCCTTCTGTATCGATGGCAAGTTGGGTTGTGCAGGAATTGTCCTGCAACAGAGCAACCACTCCAAAATTCTTTGTATTTGTGATTGTTTGTGCAGAACAACAGGAAGGACCAATCTGGTGGTTTTCTAAATAATTATTTCAGTGTAGATGGCCAGCAGGATAATTCAGACTCCAGTGGAAATGATTTTATCTTAAATTGTCCACTTTAGCCACTCACACTGGTAGAATGAATGTTGCCAAACTTCAGTTTACGTTTGTGCTGTTTAGACACACTTCATATGGTGCTTTGTTTTAAAAGACCTCAAAGTATTTTTATGGAACAGACACAGGGAGTTTGGTTCTCAGGCTAAGGCAAAAATGTTATTGCTCCATTGGTAAATGTATTTATCCAAATCTGCTCTTTAAGACAATAGCCCAACTTAGAGATGGCATTAAATGGAATAATTCTGTTCATGACAGATACAGTGTCTAATTTAGAATCTTTGCTGTTTTTGGCAATGACACTGCCTTTATTTGGGTGGGACAGGGATCAGGGATTAAAATGGCTCTACCCAGGAGGAAAGTAGACAAGTTTGACAGCAGGGAAAACCAAGATGTTGCTGCATCCGGAAAATTTATGGTTAAGACTCGAGAAGTCTGGAAAGTTGGACAACTCTGACATTTATTAATTTATTGGCCTATGTAACATGTTTTACTTTAGAAGACTAATCTATGACCTCTGAAAGGATATATTTTGAAGCTCTGTATTTTTCTTCTATATATAAAATAAAGATGTTCTACATACAGTTTTCTAAAAGAAAAAAAGTAAAATAAAGTGTGTGTGTGTGTGGGGGGGGGGGAAATGTCCCTGACTTTGCATTCAGATCTGTGAAAAAATTTGCTTTCTCTATTCACATTTTAAGTACCCCAAAGGTTTGATGCCAGAACTTCATCATTACCCTGGAGACTGAGTGCTGGCAACTTATAAAGTTTTTTTTTTTTTTTTAGTCTTCCATTGCATTTTCCTGAAAATTCTCTCAGTACCCTGCTCAATCCATGTAATCACACACACACACACACACACACACACGCACACACGCACACACACGCACACATGCATGAGTTGCAAAAGCTGCAGAGCCTAGGGACTCTTCAGCTGTGGGTGCTTTTGCACTGCTAACCCAGTTGAGCTTATGGTACATTTTAAGTCTTGGTGACTCACAGTCTATTTTTTTGTTGTTGCCTCATTTAAATTGTGATATCATAAATCACTCCATTTTTTAATCATTTGAGTAGCAAACACCCCAAAGCATTAAAGTTAAACAATGTTAATGGGGATTTACTTTGGATGCCATTGTTTTAATGTGACAAATGGCCATGCATCAAGCTGCGTAGCACAGTTTATTTATGCAGACATAATTAGGCCTTTGAAATGAAATATACAGTGAGCCATTTGCCAGAAATTCAAAGTCTGCTTGACATGGCCTCTCCTGCAGTCTTACTCCTCCTATGTGCTTGATAGGTTCAAGGCAAAATGTAAGCTGGATGAATACTCTTGGTTGGGGGAAATTGTAATTAGGCTTAGGCACGATTTACCTGATGTTCAGAATGAACACTTCCTCCTCCATTTCTTTGGCCTTTTTTATGACTCCTAGTGGGAGAGACTTGAAAGTTGGAAAAGAAATTATTTTTGGTTTCAAGTATCTGAAGAAAAGGGAGTTTCCCAAAGTGATCTCACTGAAGACAGAGGGAGTTTCGTGCCCTGAAAGATGGAGTTCCAACATGCAGGTTCTGAAGAGAAACCGTAGAATGTCCTTTCTCAGAGATCTTGGAGAACAAAACGTATGCTCATTTTCATAACCTTGACAAAACCATATGGGGTCTTTGTCCCTGTCTGTATGCATTTACTCTGTTGTGCTATGGGGAGTAGATGTAGCAGTTCATTTACAGTTGGACAGATATTACTTTAAGGCCTTAATTACTTACATTTTTAGTACCTAAGAAGCAGGGACCAAGTTGGCATAACAGACAGGTCTGCAAATGAGGAACCAACTTGCCAGGAATTCTGACAGATTCATTTTGGCTTCTCACTCTTGTTCATGGATAACTAAGCCCAATCTTCCTAACTAATCTGAGAGGGTGCAAGGTGGTATCAATGAAGACAGAAAGAGGGATCAGGGGCTGCCCCCAGGATTCCATGAGTTGTCACACTTGTGGCAATCACTATCTCTTTTGCTTGGCAAGAAATGTCAAAGGAGGTGGATGACTGCTTAACGATCTGAAAGCAGGGACCTATTTACCCTAACTGATCATGATTTTTCTGGTGAAATTAGCATAGCATCTCCATAGTAACGGAGGGCCAGGACCCCTGGCAGTGACCAGTGGACCAGTACTATTTGGGATGAGCTTTTTCTCTGGGCTTAGCTAACAGTTATGGAAATGGTCTCATGCCAGCCACCACCACACATATCTGGGTTCTGACATGCTCTCAGAAAGAGCCCAATTCTTTTTAAGATGCTACCAGTTTCTTGAATTCCATTTTGAACAAGTTTTGACTGTTTAAGCAAGATATATCTCCTGGACAACAGATGACACATATTCCTATGTTTTCCTAGAATGTAGGAAATAAGTTAATTTTAAGGAGAAAATTCCTAGTCAGTAACAAGAATTCCCAAAAGGTTTACACTTGCCTCTACCTTTGTTTTCAAGAAACCTTCTAGCTATTTGCCTGATTCTAGCCACCCAGAAGTTATTATTATAATCATAATCAACATACTGGTTAACAAGCTTTTCATATTTTATAATATGACACAAAGTGGTTTCTTTTGTAGGAAAGCTTGATAAATGTTTATCATTTTTATTTAGGTGCAAATGACCTATCAGTAAATTTAGCTGAAAATGCTGAAATCTTTATCCCAAAATTTAGATAAAGACACCATTTTACTCCTAACACTTACTTTCTTTGCTCCTGTTCACTGAAGGCATTGGGAAAATCTAACTGTTGAGGAGGAAGAAAAAAATCAAGAGGTTGGGAAGTTCTCAGTTATAATCCTTAGTGCTCTAAGTCTTGAGGGGAAGAAGCCAGGCCTCTGTAATGTATCGTCACTGAGAGAAGTAAAGAGAAGTGACTGCTTATTTGGGGTTAAAAAGTTAAAGTATTGCTAGTTACCCTTAATCCTTAATCCTTTCTAAGGTTTGTTAGCTTTTAGATCTATGCCTGGAAAGATGTATGGATAAAAATAAAGTAAAGGATTTTGATCCGAAACAGCTTTTAGGGAAATGCTTTTCTAAGGGCTTTCTCATAGAGAAGGGTAAGAAAGAAGGGGAGGGATAATATGTTACTATGAACCCAGGTAGGAACATACCAAATTTGGGACTTGGTACATAGATTATCATTAACAAGTAACATCTTCAAATTCTAGGTGCAGTAAGAATCTCCTGCTGTGTTTGTTTAACCCATAGGTCTACACTAAATGCACTGAATTAAGATGTGTGGGAAACACCTTGCATTGTAAACAAGCACAAAATATTAAGACATTAAAGAAAGGTTGTTGTGTGATCTTTCTGAGAATCATTCTTTCTAGAGCTGCATAAAGAATGAACCATTATGTGGCAGGAGCTGCACGGGATAATATAGTGGGTAGGCCTTAGCAATCATGCAGGCTGGTTCAAATTCTGACTCTACTTCCTGTGACTTTGGGCAAGTTACTTTTATTAACTTTTCTTAGCTTCAGTTTTCTCATTTCAAAATGGGGGATACTAATCTCATCTAATTTGGATAAGACTTAAATAAAACTAAGTAATATAAATTTCATAGCACACTGCTTATCACATAGTAGCATCTCAGTAAAAGTTTCCTTTCCTTTATTGCATTAAAAAAAAAAAATCTAGAGTATGAAGTTCTGCTCCGTTTAGGATCTAAGCCAGGGAGAATGAGAAAATCTGGTATTTCAAACCTAAATCCTTCCTATTTATTAAAATAGCATCTGAACTAGCTAGCTAACTGCCCACCTTCCTTCCTTCCTTCCTTCCATCCTTCCTTCCTCCTTCCCCCTCCCTCCTTCCTTCCCTCTCTTTTTTCCTTCCCTCCTCCTCTCTTATCTCTTTATCCTTTTCTCCACAGCAGTTAGCCCTGAAACACATCTTGAAGAATCAGGACATCCTCAAGCATGAGGAATAACTAATTTCTTAATAAACGCAGCAGTGCACATATGTTTTTTGGTTAGAATCAGGCACAGAAGATCCCTTTTTGTAGTGACTAAGCAGTTACTAATTCTCTCAAGAGATGGTCTGAGAGTTTGGTACAGGTGCAATTCTATTTGTAGTTCTTTATTCTTAATGGCACACAATATTCTCCGCTACTATACTCTTTCCTTATGTTAAACATTTCTGTTATTAACAGCATTTGCCATGTGCCAGGCATTATTCTATGCACTTTGCACATATTATCCACTGTAATACTTGAATCATCCTTTTGAGAGTGGCTTAATTATTCCCATTTAATACATTAGAAACTGAGGTCTTGAGAGGTTATATCTGTCATAAATAACATCATGAATCATTGTAGTCATACTTTTTATTATCTGTCTTTCTCAGTAGACTGAATAAAAGCAACTTGAGGTCAAAGGTTGTGTCTGACTCATGTATATCCCCAAATTTTGATAAATATTTGCTGTGTGTACAATGATGATATTGAGTTATTCATTGATATTGAGTGCTTATTATGTGCTTGGTACACTGCCAGATGTTTTGCATCTAGGATGATCTAGGGTTGCATCTAAGCTGTGTTCCCTACTAAAAGTGTGTCCTTGGGCTAGTTGTTTAGCCTATCTGTGTCTTGGGTGCCTCAAAGACAAAATACACAAAACAATAGTATCTTTTCCATAAGGCAGTTTGAGGATAAAGTGAGTTAACATATATAAAGCACTTACAACCGTGCCTGGCACAGAGTGAGCAGCCTATAAATATTAACTATCATTATTATTTCCAACCTCTGGGCATGTCTCCTTCTGAAGTATGTATCCTTTTTATAACACCTATCTTTCTTGATGTCATACCTAAAAATGTTCATGTAGGGAGACCCAATCTTCCTTTGTCTGAGAGTATTACTCAAGCTAAATTCCTATATTGTGGTCTTTTTAGTGCTAAGAATCCCATCCACTTACACATGGGGATCATAAATGTGGAGAAACACCTCAGGATTTTCAAAATTAGAATTATTGCTGGCTCAAACTTCACGTACGCAGGATAAACAAATTCTTCTGTCTAAGTAACAACAAGTTATGTGGATTGTTTGTGCATTTGTGTTTCTACTTCCTAACTTATCAAAGAGAAGTTTCCAAATCTTGGATTTTCTGTAAGTACCTTCTAATGGGTTTCCTTGTTTAGTTTTTCACAAGAGCAGGTATAGCATTCCCGTATCTCTGGTGAAGTACTCTCAGAGTGTGTTGACATTTTAGGGAGCTTTGAATGTTTTTAAATGCATCTGTGTTTTCTGCTGAGTGTTTGGCCCAGACTGAAAGTAATGTGCCTACACAATTTCTAAGCATGACTTTGGTCACAATATAATTGCAGTTGTACACACATATGTGTACAGCATATGCAGGTCAATATCTCTTAGAGGCCCGTGCCTTTTTAACACCATTATTTTAGAGGTCTTAATTGTTAAAAATTTCTCTCTCCCAGATATATGAGCTTTTTGTTAGTTTTTTTCTGTTTTGCCAGAATGTAAATATATATTTACAGTTGTTGAAGTTTAATAAACTCTTACATGTTATCTTTAACAAATATTATCCTGAAGACTATTCTCTAACGAACAGTACATTTTGTCCATCCAGTTCTCCAAGTCCACAATGAACACAGTATTCCTGTACTTATCTCCCTAGTAAAGGCCTTGTAAGGAGAAAGGGCACATTAACACTGATAACACATTTTATGTTTTGGAAAGAAGATACAAAGTCAGTCACACCCAGTGTGAGAGGACTGTGAATATGAAAGTAAAAGGAAAGTAATTAGTTGATTGCAGAAATAGTGTTAGTCATCTTTGTCATAATCTCCTTTTCCATTTAAAACAAAGTATTCTGATTATCGTAGGTTATGCATTTTGCCAACTTAAGGAGACAGTAGTAGGAATCTCATATAAAGTCTTCCTGTGCAAACGTGTGGTTCTCCTACACCTGAGAAAAATAACCACCTTTGATAATGCTAGCAATCTTCTCCTTTTGAAACTGAATCAGTCAAAAGCTTCCATCATATGAAGGAAAACAAAAAGTTCTGTAGCGTATTACACTTTCCTGAAAAAAAGACAAAAGAACAAAACCCAACCAAAATATCCTTTTTAATTAAAAGTCACAATTAGAATTGCAAATACAATCCAGAACTTCAGAGCTGTCACTTAAGGTGAACCTTTTGATAAATTAGATCTTGATATTTACAAAATCTATTAAAATACAACCTATAGTGTGTTTGTTTATATATTGACAAGATGATATACACCCTGAAGGTCAAGGGTGATGTGAAATGTTATGGTGTTCTTGTCAAAGTAGCTAAAAAAGGTGGGGGGGAGGGTGCTTATTTAAAGAGTTTTAATGGAATAATGGCTTCACTACAAGTGTGACAGCAAATGCAAAGATCATCTTGAAAAAGTTCAATTGATTTGAAACAAAAATCTGTGATGTTTATCAATCAAAAAAAAAAAAAAAAGCAAAGTGTCCTCTTCCTTCTGTAGCGTGTTAGAAAATTGGCAGCTCAAATGGAAAAACAAATAGTGAAATTAAACAGAAAAGTATTGATTTAACTTCTTGGGTGGTTTATCAAATGCCACAACAAACTTTTCATTCTGTCTTGTCATTTATTAATTACCTTCTTTTAATCAAACCAGTTAAGGATCAGTTTACAAACTTTGGGGTTACTTCTGTGTAAATAGTTTCAACAACTCAAAGTCACTTTGTCCTTTTAATAAATATCTTTCTCTAATTGTTAGCCAAGTTGTACTTCTTTCCCACTTGTAAAAAATGTATCTGAAAAATAAATGTGGGATTTACATCATATTTTTCCTAGTATGATTTTACCACTCCATTTGGGTTCCTTGTTACTTTTCTTAGCAATAGTAATGGCCTTACATTTTTGAGCTAATGTCTCCAATAATTAACACCAAAAAATGTGGATGCATTCAGAGTGAGTTAAGTTTTTCAGTAGGAATCTTTATTTTAGTGCTTCAAGCTAGCATCTAGAAGAAATGGAGTAAAAATCATACATGTTAAATTGAAGATAATAAATTAAACTTACCTTAATGAAGAGGGTTGGTACAGTCTATTAACCAAATATGAATTGATATAGGAAGATAGATTTGGATGTCAGATCCCCTACATCATTTAGAAAGGATTTAAATTTTTATGTATTTTAAATTATAGTAGCATGCACAGACAGCTAAATTATGGGCATGTTTGACTTTATTTTTTTACAAAGAATTAAACTTTTTTATGTGTTTGTCTTAAAATGGATTAATTAAATGAAATTAAGCCAGAATAAGTATAAACAGACATAAAAAATAATTAACCTCCTATCTCCACCAATCATTTTTGGTACAGGATTTTTGCTAAACACTATGCGGTTTAGCTCCCAGGAATTAATTCTTTGAGTATATTTCAATAAATTGGATCATCTCAAGTTACTGCTCTGCAGGCAGAGATGTGCAACAGAAAGTTATGTAAGACATTAGTGTTTTAAGAAGCTAATCACATTGCAATGCACGGACACTTAACTTGCAGTGGTTGACACATTCAGTTTCCACAGACAATAAGGACAACAGATCTTCTCAAAATGATGCATCAAAAGAGCAAAAGTATTCTAAAAAAACCTTCACTGATCACTGTACTCTTTAAGTAATTAAAAACTTTTGCCAAAAACTATTGTATTCTATTGTTGTCTTGATTTAAAAGGTCACAGTATCCCAGAGGTAGCGATTATTATTAGGTAGTTTACACAGGCTAGAAACCATAGTGAGGTAAAATATTTTAGAGGATTTTGAAAACAATAAAAAGTCCTACACAAGTGCAAAGTGTTGTCATATGAACATGAGCAAAGTTACCTTTGCCTATGTGCATTTAAAACATTTAACTCATCCTATCAGAGAAGGTTTATTTATTTATTTACTTTTATTTTTTTATTTTTGGAGGCTGGCTGGGATGGGGATCTGAACCCTTGACCTTGGTGTTATAACACCATACTGTAACCAGCTGAGCTAACCAGCTTCAGGTAGAGGTTTAGAAATCAGTGACTCAGACAAAACCAGTAGTGGAAAATCATTAAGGCATCATAAGATTTGCAAAATTTGCCATGCTGAAAAAGCTAAGGCTGTTCCCCCAAACAAAAATGAAACAAAACAGAAAGGCATCACTGGGTATGAAAGTAAATGCAGAAGTTTCTCCACCGAGGTGGCTCCACTCTGTGCCCATGTCCATGGGCTGAGCTCAGCTTGGTATTAAAGACCCAAGTATTTAATAAAACTTTAGGGCGTGTTCATTAATGGTTGCTATAGATGGGAGGTTGGTAATGCAACATTACACCAAACCATCCCCCAGCTCCCAAGCCCAGAGCCCCAGGAACTATATCTAAACCACAAAACTATTACTAAAGCAGATTAATCAACCCTGACTGTTTTGAAATAAAACAAATGATTTAAGAATTTAGGTTTCTGTATCCCATTATCAAACTCATTAAGTCATCTCAAACTGCTGAATTTTGGATGAATTTCTAAATTCCTAAGAATCTGTTCATATGCACTTACACCCCCCCACACGCATATTTATCCAGGATACACAAATATTAAAATAACCAGACCAATCCATTTGGACAGAAGAGTTCAACCTAATTATTTGGAAGTTTCATTAATTTGTTTTGTTAACTGTCACACTGCCTAGGGATATTTTTAAAAAAAATTTTATTACTTTTTCACTCTCACTAAAGCAAAGGAAATTAAAATATTAAAATTGTAATTGCAGATGGTCTAAGATCTTATAGTAGAAATGAAACTTTCTTGTTAGGCCAACTCTGACTGTTTTGCTGGACGTGTATGGGTTTTGCAGAGGCCTCTGTGAAGTGAGAGTGACCAGATTTCTTGTGAGAGTTTCAGGGAAGATTTCAATTGTAAGGTTATGTTTTCAGTCCTGTTCCACTCTGAAGTCAGACCTTTATCTCTTTTTGGAAATCGTTCCATTTACAAGTAAGACTATGATCATATGACTACAGTTTTGAATGTATTCTTTGGCATGGTACGTGGTGACCCGCAGCACTTCCATTATAATTCTGTCCTGGCCATTTTAATGTGTTTATAGGGTTCATGTTGGCTGAGAACTGCACTGAGATATACAGCCTTATTCACCCAATAGAGTAGGCTATTTGACAAAGTAGATACCCAACAGGCTAGTTAAAGTGTTTCTCATTGTGATTATTTTCTTTTCTCTTACAGAAAGAATGAAAATATAAAAACAAAACAAAATTTAAAAAAGCCTAATTAGAAACTATTTAAGTAGCCAGTGACTCTAAAAGATTGCCTGTATATTTTAGCATATTTGACTCTATTTTGGAGGCTTTTGGCCACAGTTTTTCTTTTTAATTTTAATTCTCTTTCTTTGGGAAAAAAGCTGGATATGTAATGTCATTTGAATTTTTTTTCTCTTATGTGCTCTGAGTGCTAAAAAAAGGTTTAATTTGCTGATTTTATTAATGCTGAATTTAGGCAAAAGAATACATATTGCAGTACATTTCTACTCAGTTTCCTCTCATTTTTCAACTGTCATTCACTTTCCATTGTTATTTTGCAGTGTTCTCTGTCTGTCTTTCCCACTGCTTTCCTCACTCCTGAGAGTTTTGCTAGCAGTGGGTACCTGCGAGCCTGACCAGCTGAGAGGCATTCCAAATTTGCAGTGTGGTTCGGTAGCAAAAGCCCACACTCTGCAGTCAATCTCCCGGGGCTTCAGTTCCCAGTACACCTCCTCCTCACCCTCTAATCTTGTGCAAGGTACTTCTCTTGTGCCTCAGTTTCCTATCTGTGGATTAGGTTAGTGGACGTTTGTAAGGATGAAGTGAGATAATACATGGTGCATCTTTAGAACCATCCCTGGCACAAGGTAAGCACTAGATACATGTTTGTTGTCATTTCCCAATATGCCAGTTTTAAAATCACTTGCACATTTGTGCGCCCAGTAGGATGTAGAAGACTAAATTGGGAGTTGAGAACCCTGAGACCTGGGTCTGTTTCTACTTTGATTTACTGTGTGAGGTGACTATGCAAATCACTCTTTGGAGTGCTGGTATCATTGAATTTTAGAGACTTTTGAGGCTACCCTATTTTGCTTCTGAGCAAGCAAACCAGGAGATCCCTGGAGCTTAAAATTACTGCCCTGTGGCGTACATAGGTAGGGCCGAGCTAGCCTTGGAAGCCAGTGCAGTGTTCTTGCTTCTTAAGCCGGTATTTCCCAAAGTGTGGCATGTTGTTGTATTCAAAATAATTTTAGCTAGTATACAGAAGAATGTTTTTAATATATTTGGTGCATCAAACACATAATTCTGCAAATAGTATTGCTTAAGGTGAGGCTAAGTACCAAGAAAAAAATTGAAAAAATTGGTTTAAAGTCATTTTAAGAAGAATATTAAGTATGTAATGGTGCAGGTAATATAAAGATACAGCACAAACCATGAATACTGATTCTGAGGTACAGGAAATCCTGCCTATTCCAAGCTCACCCCACTCCCTTTCAGATACTGTTAGAGGTCAGAATTATATCATGGCCCACATGATATTTTTGTGTGAGATTTAAGATTTTTTTTTTCATTCATGATTTTGTGTCCAAAGATAAGAAACTTCTTAGGCCTGTGGAGTTTTTCCTATTCTAATCTTTTTTTTTTTTTTTTTAAAATAAGCACATGAGTGAATATTGGTTAACCATATAACATACTGTTCTGGAATCCTAAGTGCAAAGGGAAGCAGTAGCTGTTGGCAATTGTACCAAGCTGAAGGAAGTGCGAAACAGACTTTAGAAGGAAAAGGCAGATATGAAAACCAAAATGTCAGGAATGATTCTGATAGCAGGTTATCTTATCACGTGCATATGAGCACTAACCCATTCGCTTTCAGCAGAGATAGTTAAATGCCTATATCATCTTTTTTCTTTATCTGTGTGTACACACAAGTAAACCATATTTTGCACAGTAGCTGTATTTTTGAAATGTAATTTGAATTTGTTTTAATCAGGTGAAACCTTAGGGCTGTGGGAAGTTGATGTGTGAAGAAAAACTGGTGAAGCTTTTCATCAAGCAAAATTACTCCTTTATCTCTTTCGTAAATTTGGATTTTTATATATCACATTTTCTTAAAGCAAAGCAGACCTAATCAGAGAATGTTCAGTATTTGGGCATATTAGATAACAAGAGTTTAGTTTTGTTTCAGTTGTCTGCTGTTTGTTTTTGAAGGCATGGAAGAAAGCTTCAAAATGCCAAAATTGGCAATGCCAGCTGGTCTAGTGGAGAGAAGCAGCGTGGCACTTCCAACTCTTGTTAAGCACTGGGCTTCCCCACCCTCTCTTAAAAGTGCACTAGGTCACTTTTTTTAATAATGAAAATTCTGATATTAGATTTGCAGTTCTTTGACCAGTAAGAAAGAGGAGAAGTTTATTATTGCTCAACTGGAGGTCTAACCTGGCTGAAATGAGCTTTAAATTGAAATATAGAATCTCTTGGTGGATTCCACATTAGGAATATGTCCTCGTTTAGGTAGTCTGGAAGCTGATCTCTTCATGGGAACATCCAGAAAGGGTGCAGCTCCTATTTTATAGATAATATTCAGTGAAAGTGAAAGTTAGATCTTGTATCCATTTATTTTTGTAGCTGCATGGTGTGTGTGTGTGTGTGTGTGTGTGTGTGTGTGTGTGTGTGTGTGTGTGTGTAGTTTGGCATGGTGAGCTCCAGAGAGAGGAGAATGTGGACAGTGTGGTCCATAGGATCTTTGCCATTCTTGAAAAGGTCTTCGGAGAATCATTCTTTACTGGTGTGTGCTGAAGTGATCCCTGGGGGACACAGGTTTCACTCACTGTGTGCAAGCTGTGCTGGACTCTGGTGACTATTTCTAAAGTCACTACAATTTCACTGCTCCTACTGTTTTGATTCCATTGATAGGTCCAACTGGTGCTTCAAATGTGTGGATTTGGGGACTTTGTGTTTATTACTGGCACAGAGTTGAATTGGAAGAAGTCAGACATTCTGGAACAAGGTGAAATTGAACGGAAGAAGAGAGAGGAGTCTGAGTGGTGGGCTGGGTGATGGGGTGAACCGCCTGGAAGCGGGAAGGTGGGTGGTGAAGAGGATGTTGCAAGAATGGCCTTTGTTTGATATAAATGTTTTTATAATTTGTTTGTGAAAAGACGCTGACACAATTATAGCCCTTATTTCAAATGGCAGTAAACTCTACATTTGACTTTAAAAAAAAAAAAGAAACTGTGTGATTGGTAGTCACAGTTTACGTCAAACCATTTGAAAAACGTTCTAAGCACTATTGCAAGCTCCTAGACTTCCTAAGTGTTATCATAATTATATAATTACTGAGGCTTATGAAAAAATGGGTTCAGTTCTAAGATTTAATAATATCTTTAATCTGAAATTATCTGTACTTGGCCAAATTGGCTTGCCTGTATTTTCTTTCACAAAACATTTGGTCTCAATTGTAGTTTTCTTTCTCCAAAAAAAAGAAGGTCAGAAAAAGTTCAAAATGACACGATGGAATATATATTTGTTTGGAAAAATGATCTGGTTATCACCATGGCAGCTATATTAAATTTTTAGGGTTATGTGATATAGCTTTTATATTAATACCATCTTTGAAATTTACTTACATGATGTAACAGCTCTGATAGTTACATTACATCCTTGAAAGCAAAAATCTACAAACTAGCCAAGATTTATGCAGCTTCTCAGCAGGACATTCAATTTAAAGGAAAAAATATATATTTGTTGGGTTTTAATTATGCCATTAAGAATTTGACATGTATTTAATTTATTGCAAAAGAAATGCAAACATGGCTTACAGAAAAAAAAAATTCTTACGTAATAAAAAAAATAGCACATATCTCAGTAAGGTTACCATATTTTCCCTTTCTAATGAAAGTGTTACAAAGCAAAGTTCTGAGAAAAGAGTTTTACGAATGAGATAGAATCTTTTAATTCAGTCTTCCCTCTGGTGTGTGGAGTTGTTATACATATTTACTCTTGTTGAGTCAAGTTTGTGAATGGCTTACTGATCAAGAGAAGGCAAGTTGTTAAGTCTTAAATAAATTATAATTATAGGTATTAATGTTTCTAAAGTTGCTTATGGGCCTATTCTTTCATCAGACATGTCCCCCTTTTAAGTTGAACCTCAGATTGTAAGTTAAATTTTTTAAAATGAAGTTAATTATTTTTTGGAGTTAATTGTTACAAGGATGATTATAGAAGCTAACAAGAGAAAAAGTATAAATACTGTGAAGTTTATCATGATTATGCTTCCTTGGTTTTATAAATCCAGTTTTGATAATTATGTCCCAAACTCAGAATTGTTCTGTAAAATAAATATATTAAATTCTTATTGTTTTGAGGATATAGGAGTAATATTACTTTCCTCCTTTTAAATGTTATTTTGACTTAAAAGGAAATATAGTGTGACCCAATTTTACACATGAGAAAATGAGCTTGGAGAAATTAACTAACTAGTTTAAAGTCATACGGCTGAAACTTGATTCCTGCTCTGCCCAATTCCACTTAACGCACAAACCTGAGGGTCCAAAATTCTGTCATTTTTTTCTGTGTTTAGTTTTATTTCATTTTCCAGAAATATTGAAGTAGAAGGAAATTTGTTTTAAAAAGGAAAATCGAAACCCACCAGTAAAAAATAATGATAATGGTGCTATTTATTGAGCACTTACTATGTGTCAAGGCTTATATGGATTTTCTCATTTTATTCTCACAAAAACCCTTTGAAGTTGATATTAAGGTCTTCCTTTTCCTACAAATGAGTTAAGTATTTTGCCCAGATGACACAGCTTGTAATTCCTAAATCCAAGCTTTAGATTGGGCTGTCTGATTTACTCTACTACCAATTAAATCTAAGTGTATAGATTACAGGTTTGTATAATTGAATTCACTTTCAATTACTGGAATTTTAAAAAATATAACTTTTAAAGAGTTCATTCTTGAGATAGTTATACTCTATAGCTTAGAAGGTATAAATTATAATTAAATTTGTATAGGTATAATAAAAGAATATGTAACTTATGGTTATGTTATCCTATCTCCCCCTTATTGGGCATTGAAATATTTTTATATACTTGAGGTTGCATTACGGCTTTTCTCCTTTTGGGTTCCAGCAGTCAAGTACTTATATTTAAGCACATTTGCATAGTCATCAATTCACAGTCATAGAAGTTGGCCAAAAATTATTTAATTTAATGTCCACACTTCATGTTGGGCGACATGGAGAATCAGTTTAAGTGACTGTCTAAATCATATAGGTAATACTGCCAGAGTCAGAATTAGAACCCAGGATTCCTAATTTGTAGCTCATCTACCAACTAATTAACTAGGAAATACATGGCCAGAGGAAGATAAACAATGTCTTAATTTATAAAATCTTTATAGCTTACAGAACAAGTGATTCTATTGGGTGAGCTAATTTAATATGATTATATGTCTTCTATTGAGTAGGAAAAAATGGTGGCATAGAGGGTTCGATCAAAGCTGAAAGGAAATGCTTTGGTGTATTAATCCTGACTCACTAAATCCAGCAAATGTTCACAAAGCTACACATTGAGTTGCCCATGTAATCTGGCCCACTCATGTGATCTCTAACCTAAAAGTACCTGTTTTATGAAATAAACCAACCAAAGGACTCTATTCCAGTTAGGAAAGGGAGGGAAGCTCCTGAAAATGTTGTCCTCAAAATGTGATCAGAAATTTAGGTAAAACCAATGTATCAAAACACAATTGCAATCAAATACAAAATGAAAGTACAGTCAGAGGAACATAGGAAGCCCAAGGTCTCCAGTTCTGGAAAGGAGGAAAAATGAGTGAGATCAGGTATTTCAGAAACCTGAGAAACCTATCAACCTTTAAACAGAACCTCCTTGAAAGTGTATAAACACCCAAGAATTCTAACTCATCTGCAAATGTTCTCATTTCTGTTTCTCCATTCAGTACTCTCCTTCTATCTGAAAGTGTGGGATTTGGCAGTGTGTGTCTGTGTGTATGTTTGTATACACATCCCCTTTGAGAATCTAATAAAAACCATGAATCATCTTCCTAGAAATTACTCATGTGCACATACACCATCTTCACGTGATTTCAGTGTGCTTTTAGCCTTGCCTGAAATCCCATTCTTTCCTTTTAGCCCACAGATGTTTTCTGTGGAGAAAAGGAAATCCCAAGTCTTGTCTAAAAATTGGGAAGCATACATGTGATAACAATATGGTGATTAGGTGGTTGCATTTCTTTGGGGGTTTGACGTTAGTTATAACCTCTGCCAGCCAAGGGATTGGCAAACCTTGTGCCCCAGACATTCAGGTTTGCTGGATCTCTTGGTTAGATTTCTGGGGAATCATAGCCTGAAGACTTGAATGCCTATCCAGAAACACAGGGCTGTCTCTCTCTGAGCAAGCGTGGTGTCCCAGTGTCGGTTGCACACTTGCCAGTCTCTGGCCCGATGGTGTGAAAGGAGCTTTATTAACAAGCCCAAACCAGGGCTGTTTAGAGGCCTGGGCCACTTCCATTTTTTAAGGCTCTTGATATATTGAAAACTGAAAAAATTCCAAAACAGGGTTACAAAAACATCGATATACTTTAAATGTTTATCTTTAACAACTTAATGCTTTTAATACCAGAAACATATAATTGTGCTATTCATAAGTTAATTACAGGATTTATAAAAATGCCAATTTATGGTTCTCTGCAGGCAGTGTGGTCCAGTCTTAGGACCCAAGGTTAGAGTTAGGTGAAGAAGGCCTTCTTCTTTTAGTCCTGTCAGTCTGTCCTTGTGATCATTTATATAACCTCATTTGGAAAGGACATCAAAGGTCTAAATTTGAGGCTCTTTATGAAAGTGGGGTCGAATGGCCCTGCTACACTCACTGGGGAGGACCTGCAGAAGCTCTTTTGAGGAGGAGCTGGGGTTGCCCTGTCACCAGAATCTCTTACTTTCTCATTTGAGCTCCCACCCTGCTTAGGGAGCCTGTGCTCCTGTCCTGGAACTGCAGCAGCACAGTCAGCAGCCTTCCCCTGGATCTCTATGAGGACCAAAATAGCAGTCTATGCAAGAGGAAGGGTCCCAGGAGTGGTCATGTGTCCTCCCTCAGTGATGGATGATGTCAGCCCTTACTGTGGTACTTCAAATTCCTTTTAAAAATCACTGCCTCCTTTCAAGCTTCACTTAAAGATAAAGCTCAAAATGTAAATATTCTTTTGAGGAGTAGCACCTTGACCTCAGTTCACAAGTGGGTGTAAGTCAGGACTACCAGGATCCTTATGAGAGTGAGCACTGGGCCCGGAAGAGAAGCACTGAAGCATGATGGAGGGTTGAAACAGAAGCATTGAAAGGGAAGACTAGGGATGGTAACAGTAATCTGCAACCAGGGACAGTTCTGAGGCTTGGGATGGGAGGAGGGACCAACATTTGGAGAGAGGCAGTAACATGTCAGGCTCTGGGTCGCCTGTGGCCTCTCTATTGACTGAAGCTTCCATCTGGTTGCTTTGCAGCATTCACAATTGAGCTTGGTGTTAATGCCCAACACCAAGCGCAGTGGCTGGCACATTGTAGCTGCTTACTAAATGTTTCTTGAAAGAATGCTATCTGGGAGGTCAAAGGTCTAAATTTGGGACTCACCATTACCGCCCTCACCTTCTATCCTCGGTGCCTCATCTCCTGCATCTTAATGGGAGGAGACTTGTGGCAAACAAATGTGTTCATTCAGTCCTCTGTACAACTGTACAACTGTTCCTTCAAGAAGAATGTATTAGAGATGCCAAGATGCATCCCAGCCCACTCCCATGTCTCTGCATATCCTGCTCCAGGAGAAACTTAGAATTTCATTAGCTTTTTCCTCTAAGCAGTTATCTTGGGATGACAGCAACCTTGGGAGGGGGTGTAGGGGGAGCTCTGCCTTGGGACTGTGCCTGATCTAGGCCAGTTCTGGCTCTCCCTCTCTCACTTTCTTAGCGCCCTGAATCTCAGGGTTGGCTTTATCTCTGCCATTGTCCTATGATCCAGGGCAAGGTGGTGTGAATTGGGAATTGAGTACATGCTCAGCACTGTCCTGACTGAACGTAAGGAATGTCTCCTAAATTATTTAAAATCTGAAAGTATGTTTTCTATCCTCAACAAATGGTCACTTTCCCCTTTAAAAAAAAGTGTGTTTGACAATCCCACTTTATTGGTGTGGTTAGGAAAAGAATGTTGTAGACTTAGGAAAACATCATAATTTAAAGAGTGACACATTTCAGCAAAGAAGTAAAGCTGTAGACTGCTCTGAAAAGAAGTAAAACCGTAGGAAACCATTACTTCACTGGGACAAACATACTGTGTCTTCAGAGCGTTCTTACTAAAAACGGGGGAGTTCTAGGGCATGGTGTGTGTGTCTACACATACACAGTAGTCTCTCTGATTTTTTCAGAGATGTTCCCTTTATAAACATTCCCTGCTTAGTACTTTGTAAGTATTTAATATGATTGCTGCCTTACATAGCAGTTTGCGCCTAGGCTTTTTGGTCCGAGCTGCTTCTGGTAAATCATATTCTTCAGTAGCTACTACACTAAGGTGTAAAATCAGTAACAGTTTTCACCAAGGTTTATGAGGTATCGTACCCACTGGAATGTATGAACCAAAAATTTTCACCACAAGGAAAGGTTAAATCGTAAGACGTGTTACATACGCCATATGGAGATTTCAAGTGTGCATCACAGAGTCTGCATTAACTTTAAC
Organism: Cynocephalus volans; assembly: GCF_027409185.1. Taxonomy (NCBI): domain Eukaryota; kingdom Metazoa; phylum Chordata; class Mammalia; order Dermoptera; family Cynocephalidae; genus Cynocephalus; species Cynocephalus volans. The sequence continues at coordinate 108,335,881 of NC_084461.1, forward strand.
ATGTTATTTTATAGTTCTCAAGTGCAGGACTATTTGTTATACTATTATAGCTAATGTGCAAATCCCGTCAGTTCACAATGGTATTATTTCTAGGATTATTTTAACAAAATAATGGTCCCTTTTCCTGTTTGGTAGAAAAACTAAGGCTTTGTTTTCCAAAGTGGAGGAGGACGTGAATTCAAATTTCTCTGTGGTTTATTTTCCAAAATTGATAGTTTCTCATGTATACTTGCAGCATGTTTTTGTGGTTCTTGCTGTTCTTTTTCAAAATCCGCCTTTAATTGATGTGAGAAACGGTGGTGAGTAGTTATTCGTGTTTGCTAGTCACAGTCTGAGATCAGTCGCAAAACAGGATTCTCTGATGCTGAGTGCTGAGCTGTAGTTCACTGATCCTTTTCCATCTCGGCAAAAGTGAAAATGAGAGAGACGAGAGAAAGGCCAGAGTGGGAGGGAAGCTGGAAACTGTGGTGTTTCACTTATTCGTCTTAGTAAATGGAGAAAAACGTGGTATTAATGAAAGCTCCCCTTTGTTTAAAATATACACAATTCGTGGCAGCAGTCTTTCTAAGCCCCCACATGGCACTTAATAAATATGAGAAGATGCAGGTTTTCTTGATTACGTAGATCTAAATGTTTACTCAAGCTTTCGTGAGAGTTTTTCTTCATTTACATGGAGCTTTCTCCACTGAACCTATGTCCATTTTAAAAATGTGGACTCAGTATATATGAACTAAGGATCCAAATTCATTTTATTTGTAAATATACTTAATAGAGGTTGGGACTTCTTGTTGGTTGCTTTAATTAAAACTGATTTTTAAAAAACTTTGGGCTGGTCGGTTAGCTCAGTGCTGATAACATGAAGGTCCAGAGTTTGGTCCCAGTACTGGCCAGCATCCAAAAACCAAACCAAACAACAACAAAAAAAACCCAAAACAAAACAAACAAAAAAGCCCCGCATTTAAGCAATTTTTAAATGGGTAGATTGTGTCAAAGAATTTTACAGTTTGTGAAAAACATTAATGCTGATACTAAAAAAAAAGAAAAAAGATTGAGAAAAAAAATGGAAAAGAAATCGCTGCATGCAAATATTTCCGGGTTGTTCCTAGCAATGTAGGATTACCAGTATTTTCCTTTTTCATGTTGATGTTGTGTGGACACTGGAGACAGTTGTGCACTGTGGATATTATTGCTGTGACGGAGAAGGAAAAAGATAGGTTTGCAGCAAAGCCTGCAGATGGCACCAAGCCAGTGCCCTGAAAAATGGCAAACATGTCATAGCTAACAGCTGGATGCAGAAATATTTCTCTTTAATTTGGACGGATAAAATTTTTTTCACAGCAGGGCACTCTCAAAAGAGTACAACATCAAAGAGGGTGGGTCTCACCAGTCAGACATCAGCTGGCTCCAGGATGGAGCAAAATGAATGTACTGTCAGGACTTTTCCAGCATATCTGCTTTTGCCAAGTGAAAAGTTAAGGGTTCAGTGGCTTGTTCAGATCACAGACAAAATCCTGATAATGGAAGCCTGATTCCCCAAAGTCTTCCTCTGGTCAACAGACAGAGGATATCTGAAGAAGGCTCCAGATGGATGGATAGCAGGCTTCGTACTGATGGCCCCACCATCCTCAGAGATAAGTGGGATCCACCAAACGCTCAGCAGTTCTCAGGAGCTCCTGAGTCTCCAAGTTGTAATCCTCAGAGTCACTGACGCTTCTGTGCTAACCTAGCACTTAGCAGCAGCTGACCCATAGTGTGACCAAAATACCCATTTCCACCTCCTCATGGCCAGCTCTCTGATGAAGGCTTCACAAACACCACCACGGGTGTTTTACAGTTTATTGACACTTTTCAACTGTTTTTCTGATTACCATATTTCAGTCTTGACTTATATGTTAGTATTATCTGCAGACTCAACATAAACCTATAATGATTTTCTAATATTTCTGGAACTTGATGAATGTGAATTGACAAAGTACAGTATATAGCTTTATATCAGCATTACTGAAAATACAGCAGTGGTGTGTGTGTATATAACCATTACTCACTTATTTTATGGGGCATTTATTACTTGACCTTTGAAGCCTCGTTTTAGAACCTTGACATTCCAGACATTCCAAAATATCCCAAATGAAAGTGAGAGGAAAGGGTTTTCTTGTCAGAGAAAACAACAAAATAAGTTAATTCTAATGGAAGGAGGCAGGAGAAATTATCGGAATGAAAAAACTATAGTATTATGTACTTGAGAAAAAATTGAACACAGTTAATATGGGCACACTAGCCAGTATTTGCTTTAATGAAGACACTTTTATTGTAAAATATGCATCTTCATTTGCAGACTTGTGGCTTGCCTGTTTTTTTGGTGCTCCTGGTCACTATGGCACACTGCCAGTGGAAGGAGAGTTGTTTTACATAGAATTGAGGATTTGTGTCTCTGTCTAGTGGATGGCTGCTGGTTGTGTGAATTTTACTGACATATTAAGTAATTCTCACTAAATTAACATTTTCTCTGAAAATAGGAATTGTGACATTATTAATCATTATAAACATTTTTTATGACCGTCATTTGGAGAATTTCAGACTTTTTTAAAGAAAAAGCTCTACTGTTTCTCCCTGATAGGGCAAATGGGATGTGATGAAAACAGCCATAACGTGGTGGGGTTTTGCATTTACAACTATGTGACTGTGGACGAGTCATTTCACCTTTCTCAGCCCGAGGTTTCTTATCTATAAAACAGAATAATATTCTCAGCCTTTCTCTTAGGTCAATTATAAGGATCAAATAAGACTATGAAACTATTTTGCAAACTCGAATGCCACACAAACATATATGACCTGCTCATTGGCTGTTGCTCTTTCTTTGTGTTAAGGTGGAGGCAGATGCTTTCACTCATTTTGGAAGTATTACTTGTAGTCTTTCTGCTCAAGCCTTGATTTAGCTTGATTTGAAAGTTTGAAAAGGGCTACCCTGGTGTGGTTCTTGTGGTCTTCCTGTCTAGGTTGGGGAGCAGTGCCAGATCCCTGTGGATCTGAGGCTCCAGGCTGAAACCCACAAATGTCCCTTGCTCCTCGTCCAGTGCATGTGATTGCACAGACAGCTCACCTGCCCTGAGTACGTGGAGAGTACCTGTAGAAATGAGGCACTCTACGTTGGGACTTCCTCTGGCCACAAATGTCAGTGAGTTCAGAGACGCAATCCTACATGGCAGGTGATGTTCAGGGAGAGGGCCATTGGGGTCCCAAAGCCATAGCTGATCAAAACTCTTGTAATAAGGTCCTGTTAATTTTAACTACACTTCAGCAATGTTCTTAAAGATATGGTAGGTGCTTGTGTCTTTTGGATGGCAAGGGACACTGCATTGAACTGAAGACTGGTTAAATTCAGGAAATGGAAAACATAAGACTGAAGAAATGCTTCCTACCTGATTTCTGGACAGTATTTACATTCATACAGCTTTTTAAATTTTGTTATATTTTGTTTTATTTTAACAGTAGACTTATCTGGGAGATACAAATATGAACTGCTGCAACTGTTTTACTCCTGTACCTCCTTGATGTCATCATGAATCTTTTCTTCTCTCTTCCACTTTCTCTTTCAACAAAAATTGATTTCCTGATGTGTACAAAGCCCTGTGTAAGGTGCCTATAGGTAAATTTTAAAAATGATTAAAACACATTTCTTTCCTCAGTGAGCTTATCGCATACGCTGCACATATCGTATTGTAGCCAGAGTCCAAGAGCAGGTTAGTAGATTATGCCTGGGCTGACTTTCTCATCTAATAGTAGTGTTGACCTGAGGATAGCTAATGTGCTTTGAGCTCTTACTGGGTGCCCAGCATCACCACAGATGGCAAGGGAGGCAGTTGCAGCTGCAGCCGCTGCCACTGCCACTGCCGTCCCCACATCGTTTTAAGTCCTTTACATATACTTGTTCATTTGATTTCCACATCAGCCCTTTGAGGTAGGGACTATCATTAGCACCATTTTTTCAAAGAAGGTCCCAGCTTCCTCAAGAGATTAAATAACTGCCCCAAGTCACATCGCCACTCACAGTGGAGCCACATTTGTTACTCGAACACATTGGGACTGACATCACGTATGTGCTCTTAACCTCTGCACTCTACCCCTGCAGTCACCCCTAACTGGAGCGGCTTACCTGGCATGTTTCCACTGATAACACCTAAGTAGGTCTCCTCTAACAACCATGCTATTAAAAGTAAAATCTTCCATTTAGCAAAAAAAGTATTATGGTTACTAACTTTTCACAGTCAAGACAGTCAAGAATTATCTTTTTGAGTACATGGTGTGGAGCCATCCATGGGCTACAAAATATCACGCCTCCACCTCTTGACACACAGAGGAATCCCACAGTAAAATGTTTTATCTAACTTGGCAAATAGTATGTTTTTCAATTGAATTTCTCAGATTACTGGTACACTTGACTATGGAAACCATAATTTCTGAATTTTACAGAAAGAAGGGGCCACATAAAGGTACCATGTGGAGAATAGGTAGAAGAGATCTGAGAAACCATCTTTTACCTGTTCTTCCCTGGATACTCCATGTGCTGTGAAAGGATTTAAAACAGTGGAGGGTTCACAGGTTTAAACCGGGAAACTCCCAAGAATCTCTTCTGAGCCCTTTCTGTGGTGATTGTTTGTTACATTTTTGGCATCATATGAAATTCACCTTTGTATTTCATAGAATTGAAAAGAGATTGGCTTCAAGGAGGATGTAATTTTTTAAAAGAAAATCCTAGTCATTAGTACTTAGAATCAAGGTTTAATTGCATTGAGTGATAATTTCTTCTCAAGCTTCGAATAAAATCCATTCTTTTTTAGAAGCTGTAGAACTATTATGAGAATTCAATTCAATTCACTTCAGCATGTATTGAGTTTCTCCTGTGTGCTGGGCCATATATTTGATGTTTAGGTGTAAAATATGCCGGCTCACGTCAGGTGCTCAGAAAAACTGAGGGAGGCTGGCATTTTCACGCACAACCAAGTGCCTGTGTCCAGGCCTTGGCACAGGGATATGCCAAGGTTGGGAACATAGGAGAGGGAGTCTGAAGTTTCTCCCCAATCCTTGGAAATTGGCTAATCCTTTTTACATAAAACCTTTGCCCCGCCCATCCCCCACCCCCATGCCAAAATTCAGGGACCTAGGTTCTGGGAGGAACAGATTCATATTTAAGTTGTAATTCAAGTTCCTTTTGTTTAAGGCCATTGGCTCTCTTCAGGGTATTGACAGGAGGTGAGGGAGGCCTCAGCACGCTCCCAGGTGGGGAGGCGGAGAGATGGAGAGTACGTGAGAAGGCCTGGAGATGAGGCCTGATTCTGTCATGGACTAGTAGTCTCACTTTGCTTAAGTCACTAACTTTTAGAGACCCCATTTGCTTATGTATAAATGATCAGGTTGGAACAGATGGTCTCTGAGGTCCCTTCCAAATCTGATTTTCCTAGGCTCTCAATTTAGCCCAGTATTCAGTGTTCTAGCAGAAGAATTGGTGACTTAAATCTTCATGGAGACCCTATCTACCAGAGGAAATGCTCTGTCTATGGTTTTTCACATAGGGTCCCCTGGTTCACTATGGGCCCCTAGAGATGTCCCAGGAATGATCTCAGAGAACATCAGAGGGGATGGTGGAGCTGGTGGGGTGCTTTCAGCAACCCCTCATTCTTTAACCAGGTCAGCTCTCATCTCCTTTTATAGTGGAATTACTTTTAAGACTTCTTCGAATTAAAAAGAGATCCTTCACTTAAAAAGATCTTTGAAAGCCTGTGCTGGTAAAAATGGGGGAAAAAAATGAACTCTCTGCTTTCTCCTTCATTGGAAAACTACAGGACAGAAAGCTTAGATCTCGGGTCAGATGGTGGCTTCTGGGCAGCACAGGAGAGATGAATGTTTGCAGGGTTTTTAGGCTGTCACTTCAAACAGTTTTCTTTGAAAGTGCCTCCAGCTGTTACAGACTGATTCTTAGTGGTAGCAGTAATTCCTTTATAGCTGGGGTTACAAATGTAAATGCTTAATGCCACTGAGCAGATAAGTAAATAAGTGAAGTAAACAGCATGTAAGACAATAGGGAGTGGAAGGGACTAGGCAGAACTGGAAAAGCACATGCCCCATCTAAAGGGGGCACCTTTTCTCTGCGTCAGTGGATTATCGCCAGAAATTGGAGATCGATCTTTTGACTTTTCAAGAGAAGTTAGAAATCTAATTAGGTAAAATTTAGAAAATTTAAAGCACTGTGCAGGAAAAATAAAGTTGGTGTACTGCTTGAATTTAGGCTGAGAGCCACTAGTTTGCAAATCTTGCTTTAGGGAAACAGTTTGCTCAGAGCCACCTCTATACACAAATTTCTCTCATTCAGAAGATAGTTTTCTTGCTATTATGTTAAAAATGGGACCAAATCAGTCTCTGGCTAACATTGTTTCTGTGACTATTATTATTGTTAATGGAAGTTGGCAGCATTCATAAATGACAAAGCCATGGACAAGTCACTCATAACCAGTTGTTAAAACATACCACCCTGGTGTATATTTAACTCCTGCTGTTCTCATTTAAAATAGATTTTTGTTATAGGAAAATAAGATCGTAGAAGAGAGTGGCATTTCCTGATATCCAGGATTGCAGTTCACCTTTCGCATGATGGTTTTCATTTAGTTAATGCCACGCATGGATTGTAATGAGCAAGAATTTGTATGATCATTGTATTAACCTTATGTGTAGTGTCCCAATAAGTATTATTGGATTGAAAACTGTTTACAATCCCCTTAAAAAAGTGAGAATTAGCTCTTCCCCTTACTTATCTTTCTACTCCCATTGGTACAAGATAAAAGAGAAAGTACAGACCAAAAGCAATGATTTTAAAATAGCAGCAACAACAATCACAAAAGAAATCAGAGGCTGATAATGTAGTGATACATATTACAAGTATTTTCTCAGGAGGATAACACAGATACAGTGTTTAGCTTAGGTAAGATAGCCAGCTTCTCAGCATGCAAAATCTGCACTACTGCACTACAAAGGAATAAATGGCTAGGTTTTCTTTTCATTTATTTTTCTCTCTTTGATTTTTTTGAAAAGAAAAACCAAAAAAGCACAAAGTATAATATGCAAATGCCCATATTCAAATCACAGAAAAAGTGAATAATTGTTAATACTTTGCCATATTTGCATCAGAATTTTTGTTTTTAAGAAATGAAGATTTTAGGTAAAGTTTTAGTTCTCTTTGTTGCTTTGCTTCCATTCCCTTGTTTCTGAAGGCTGCTACTCAGAGGAGTTGTCAAGAATCCTTCTAGCAAGTCTTTTCAGAATTTTGCTATGTATAAGTTATAGTAGTATATATAATACATATATTTACTGTATATTACAATATACACTACTATAAAATATACTGTTTAGTGTTATTTTGTATATTTTGGAATTTTTTTTTTTTTGTATATTTTGGAATTTTAACAAATGGTATCATAATCAACAATCTGCAACTTGATTTTCTCAATCAACATTGTTTTTGTTCTTTATCTGTACCAACTGGATCTTAATACAAACAGGTCTAGTTCATTAATTTTAAGTGTTGTATACTACTACTTTACTGAATAGATAAGCCACTATTTATTCTTCTGATGGTGGTATTTCTGTTATTTCTAATTGTTGGCTGTTACAAACAATGCTGAAATTTATGCCCTTGAAATATCAGAGTTTCACTGGGGTCATTTCCTAGAAGTGAAATTGCTGGGTCATGTGATATGTGCATTGTCAACTTTATTTGGGCATTGACAAAATGTTTTTCAATGTGACTGTGACATGTTATACTCTTTTTCAGCAATGCTGGAACTAGCTCTCTAAAACAAATATGCCAGATATACTTTCTACAGTTTTGAGAGTTTCTACTGCTGAATTTAACCTTTTTTCCACCAGGTGTCCTGTGTGTTTCTTTGCGTGTATCTCTCCTGCCTCTAAAGGTCTGGCTTCCTTAGATAGAACGGAGCAAGTGTGAGAACTTTTTTGTTCATGTTCATTTGGAATAAACGGCACAATTTCTAGCAAAACTTGGTTGTATCCAAGTGTTCTTTCAGAATCTTTAACTTATTATAAATTCAGCTTCTTGCCTTCATTCTCACTATTTGAATGAATACTACTTCTGACCTTTTCCACATTTTTGTAGGTCCTGAGGGGGTTGTTGTAACACTTTGTGCATGATTTTTGATATTTTTCTGCTTAACTCTTTTAAAAGGTAATAAAAACAAAATAACTCTTGGTCTTGGCATCAGTTCGTCTCCTTAAATTCTGTAAGTTTTTTAGGCCTATCAGGTATCTAACTTAAAATTTCATTTTAGTGTCCCACAAATGTAGATGATCATGCAACCTCCAAGAACAACTTCCAGACCTTCAAATTGTTGCTGCTACTCTAGACTGAAACATGCAAAGCATTTCCCCACTTGTCTTCCTTCTCTCCTACCTGGAAGCACATGGCCTCTGTCTGATAGTTCAGTTACATGCAGATTTTTTTTTTTTTTTTAAACTGAGCTCTTAAATGGAAACAAAGTTGAGCTAATGATGGAGAATAATGATAGGGCCCCAATTAGTCCCTAGAGCTTTTCTGAGAAGTTGTCTTTAGTTCCTATTTAGGATTCACATTTGGGTATCCTGTTTTTTCCCCTAGTTTTGTTCTCATTACACTAGAGGAATGAATAGAAAGAAGCCCCAGAGCCCTCTGTTGCTCTTTCAAGAGTTTAAATTTTAACCCTTAACAGCATAGAAACAGAAAGAGCTGAGAATTGTCCTGAGCCGAGTGCAAGGGCACTGTGTTTGGGCCTCCCTAAAGAACCTTGGTAGGTGGTGCTGGTCAGATTAGCGTGATAAGCACCCTTGTGGAAATCCCATGTGCTGTAAATGTATGTTGTCACGACTTGCCATTTATAACATTTATGAAGTTTGTATTTATTTTTATTTTTTATTTTTGAAGGAGTTGCATGAGATGGATAGAATCAGATTTGTGTTTTGAAAGATCACTCTGGGTACTGTTTAGAGAATAGGTTGGAGTGGGCCTGGGAGGCTCCAGGAAGATGAGTTAAGGGACTCTTGCCATACTTCAGGTGAGAAAGGAAGCTCATTTGGGCTAGGATGGTAGGAGTGGAGAGGGAGAGATGGATGCACTGGAAAAGTATCTAGGAGACCAGTTCAACTGGATTTGGTGATGGCTGGGCTTTGGGGGCTGAGGAAGAGAGCAGTATCAAGGTTGAATGAGTTTCTTCAACTCCGGGTATGCAGTTACACGATTTAAGTAGGTGCATGGGGTTCGTGTCACAGTTCCATGTGAAATATTGTAATATCAGTATTAGCTGAAGCCAGGGAAGCCCAACCTTGTGCCATGTGCTACATTGTGTGATATTTGGGAGAAGCCTGACAAATAGTCATCTACTTCCCTCAAGGCAAGTAACAGTTTACATCAGGTAGGCAAAAATTGTAGGTTTCCTTGTAGTCACAAAATACTTAGTCAAGGAGATTATTGCTGAAACAAGAGTGTAGAGGAAACAATTTTTACACTCATTTTCAAGACGGACTGGTTAGTGGCTGGTGTTCAAATGAGCTAACACTTGAGATAGCCCTGACTACATATTAATGTTAGAGAGTTCTACTTGGCTGTTGAAGACACTGGCTAGACGCACAAGGGAGGATTGTTGCATGTACTTCTCAAAATACTCCATAATTATTTTAACCAGCAGTCCTTATGGAAGCTTTGTTCGTGGGGGAAGGGTTGAGCACGGGGCTGGGTGATCAAGATTTCTTTACTCCCTTAAAGATCAACAGTAACGTGAAAGGAACTGAATGGTTTTGTTCAAGGTTGCATTGGCTGTCAACAGCAGACTCAGAGTTGAGATTCTGAATCTTAATCAGCTTCCTGAAAAAACAAAAACAAAACAAAAAGCACAGCAGAAACAACTACCATGAAATTTGACCTAAATACTATCTATGTCTGTCATTAGATTGCTCATGTAACAGATGTATTTACCACGTGAAATGTTTCCATTCTGTGCCATTATCCCCAAACTGGGAATTTAACCAAATCATTAGCCTTAAATATAATTGTATTAGTCCATTTTTGTTGCTATAACAGAATACCTGAAACTGGGTGATTTATAAAGAAAAAGGAAATTTATTGCTTACAGTTTCTGAGGCTAGGAAGTCCGAAGACCATCTGGTGGTGGCAACAGCAACCCAGGGGTCTCACATTGCAAGATGGTGGAAGCAGAGAGTGAGAAAGACAGACACTGCTCTCCTTTTAAAGTCCTCAGAACCATGCTCCTGACCACCATTTTTAATGCATTCACTACTGCACGGTCCTACAACCCAATCATCTCTACAAGGCTCCACCTTTCAATTACCACAATAGGATTTCCCACCCTCTTAACAGTCACAGTAGGAGCCAAGTTTCTAATCCATAAAACTTGGGGGACACAATTCAAGCTTCAGGGAATTTTGGGGGGACAAAATTCAATCCACTACAATAATATAATCCAGAAATCCCTTCATTCTTCTCGTACTAAATTGATAATCAACTGTGATCACTGCAGTGTGTTTACCCAGTCATAACTTCTCAAACAATTGTCTTTATTAGATTAATTTTTGTCTTTTATTTGAGGCAGTTAGTGGAAAGGTTGGGGGTGGAGAGGAATGAGTTCAAGAAAAACAAACCAAAAAAATCAGCTGTTTTAAAATAACTGGTGATAGTAAAAAGAAATTGTTGTCACTAAGCCCTTTGGTCTCCCAGAATAGAAATACTGAGCTAAATTAATATGAATGACCATACTAACTTTAGGGCCTAAATACAACCAGTGAGGCTCCCTGTAAGACTTATTCTCCATGTCTGTTTGGAAAGGAAAAGTGGGAAGGCTGACTAGCAAGAATAAGAGACGACATGATTTCTCAGGATACTCTGGAGGAAACCTCAGCAGGTACCAGAAGGATCCTACTGCCGATTATATTTGATAGGTCCAGTTATACCATGGTCCTGAGAACTGTACCCCTAAGAAACTCTTTTAACTGCCTCTTGCTTCCTGGATGCCCTGAGGACTGGGGATGACCTTCTAGAATTGCTGTGGGTATGCAACCCCCTTATCTCCCACTCCTCTAGATACAACATCCCCCGAGGTGCTCTGGATCTGAAGAGGTTTCTGGAAGAGAGAGCTATCGTCTCTGCTGTTAGCACCAACTTCAATTTTGCTTGGCTAGCTAGTTGTTTTGCATAAGACTTTTTGTCCACGCATATTGCCTGGTTTGAAGTGGATTTCATTTTCTTGAATGATATCTTGAAAGAAGATCTGATTGAGTTGACCTAAGGCAATAATGATTAGACCAACTTCAGTTAAGAAATTTAAAATCCATAGGAAACAGCTATTTTTTTCTTTCCCTTTTTGAGGGTCTCTCTTTTTTGATGACTCCTCTCCTAATAGTTTCAGGTCCTGACAGCTGAAGTCCTACATCTTCTGCGAGGTGAGAGTTCATTTATTTCATCTGAACCAGTCTGTTTTACCAGTTCTTTACAGCTCCATAACTCTCCAGCTGCCTTCTGCTAGGTATCTCCCAGCTTGTTGAACAGCCGGTTACTGCCTCTCGAATGTCTTCAAACACTTATGTGTTTGAGACTGGGGGCTCTTATGTGGATGTTCCAACCATGTCAGTGTGGCCTCTCCTTTCAGCTTGCTTTGTTTATCCAGCAGCTCATTACTTAAGACTAGCTTGTCAAAATAGGTTAAATATTCTTTGGGAAATATGGTCACATCCTTGAGATACCACAAATATGTTTAATACAGGGAAGATTGGCTTGATAAGAAAAACGTGATTGACTTGTATCACCAAAACATATTTTCCTGTTATTCCACTTGAATTTCCACAAGCATCAATAAGCATTAGCAAACCTAAGGGCAATAAATTTCTGCAGCCGACACATAAAGACACCAAGGGAAGCAGGGAAAATGATTGCTGATGATTCGTTCTAACTACTTGACCTTCTGACCTCTTCTCTAGATATATGACCAAGATGGGACACTACAGCACTTTATTGATGGTGGGGAACCTAGTAAGTCGAGCTGGATGAGGTATATCCGATGTGCAAGGCACTGCGGGGAACAGAATCTAACAGTAGTTCAGTACAGGTAAAGTATATCTTGATTTACCACCTACAGGGCTGAAGCCCTGGGCTTGCATATACAAATTCAGGCTTGCTGCTAGTGGTTGAAAAAGTCCTGCAGAACTCTGCAAGGACTGGCAGATATTTTTATGCCTGGTTTCTGAAACATTTTTAGTTCTTATGGCAGTAATTTCATGAGCATTCAGGAATAAAGGTGCTGGTAGATGGCTTCTTTCACTCAGTGCACGTGGTAAGTTTACTCTGTGTCATTGCTTGAAATTTCACAGTAGCCTTAAGGAGCCCAGCAAACCCATTGACTCAGGGTGATTTCACCCAGCATATGTGTACACACAAATAAGTAAGATTTCAGAGATTCAGTCTAAATCCCTTGCTTCCAGTATCCTTCAGGCTGTTCCCCTGAGGGGACAGTTTGCTTTGCACCAAGGCATGGGAAACCAAGAACTCTCAACCTTCCCAAGGCTGCCCTTCCAAAACTCTTATGCTCAGCAGAAATGACTGAGCCAGGGTGACCTCTCCTGCTCCCTTGAAAGGTGCCAGCGTAGTTGGGTTTGGCCCTTTGGCAATTCAGGATATGTTTCAGGTTATGAGGTGGTTCTTGAACATAGAAAAGCTCCCCGTGTCCCAAGATGTGTAGGCAGAGCCCATAAGGGTAACAAAGGCAGGATGGAACCATCCCCATTTCCCGTAGGGATTCATATAGGGATGCCTCTGGGGAGCTGAGAAGCAGGTGGATTCTCAGGATGCTGAAGCACATCTTCTCAGTGCACCTGCTGCCAAGCATTTCCACTTAGTGCTGAAGAAGGCTGGAGTGGAGATGAGAGGGCAAAAACAAATCAAATAGCAAAAAAGCCCTACCACTAAGCCCTCTTTTCTCCAAATCCCTCGAAAACATGTGCCATATAAATATATGACTTCAGTTATAAACAACCGTGTTCCCTTTAGAATCAGAAGCAACTGTTTAGCTTTATTAGGCACATCAAAGCGGAGGGCTCTGTGCTTGACAACTTGGATTCCTGCCTATGGCTATTTATTTTCTTTTCCCTTTATTGCTTTTTTTTTTCTTTTTAACTTTCTTCCCCTTATAGGTTAAAGTCTGCACAAATCTGGCTTGCTCTCTGAAAGTCTCCGATTCAAAAGGAACATACTTGGCAATACGTGACTCATGGCCTTGGTTTCCTATGCCATTTTATTTCATTAAATAATGATTCAAATGAAATCGTGCAAGATGGTCTTTGGTTACACTGCCGTGTAACAGTGAGTTATACTTTGAGCTAGAAAATTAGCAAAGATCGTGCTTGTCCATTCAGCAAGAGATAGTTTAGCTTGTTCGGTAATGAGTACCCAGGGAGCTCTGGAGGCAAATTCTGAATCTGAGAAAATAAGAAACCCCAAAGAGGAAGGTGGGCATGAGTAAGTCATTACATATCTGTCAATATTAAGTGGATTTTACAACTCCCTTTTCATGATGGCGCTTAAACTACAAGTTCTCTCTGCCGATCTGTTTTCGATTACTTCAGATCTTTATAAAATGAACTACAAAAACACAATTTTAAAAACTGGCATCCATCACCGGTGACCATGTCCAAGAGTAAGAAAATAGAAAAGTTGGACCCTAAAGAGCCAGCCTAATTTTTATTGTACATGAATGTCCTCTTCACAAAAAGTCAGCTGGTTTAAATTCATTCTGTTATGATTTGTAATATCTAAATGGAATTTTCTTCAAAGCGCCCTTGATTGATTGACCCTTAGCTGAACGTTTTGTTTTTATTTTGAGGCTGACAATAATGTTTGTTGGCATGTGTTCTGCTTCAACTGCGTTGGGACGCCATGAAGCTATCTTTATGAGTCATCCAACCACAATACTAAATACATGTCAGCAAAGGAAATATTATCTGAAAAGGGAAAAATCCCTTTGATGTGCTTCAACATGCAGAGATTTCTGCGAGTTTTGGAAGCTCTGCCCGCTTGTAAGGAACGGTGTACGCTTACACATTTCCCCCCCTTTCGGCATACTCTGTGCCTGAGAAGACCACCCATCGCTCGAAAACAGTTCTGCTCTTTCAGCGGCAAAGTGTGTCATTTGGTTTTAGCACATTCATTTGCCGGGCGCTGTGTTTATATTAAGGGAAGCCAAACCGAGAGATGAAATGTTACGAGGGTGAAGTACAAAGTAGACTCAATTTTTCTCAAGTTAGGAGATGCCAGTGATTTATAGCGTGGCTCCAATTTTGATTTTTTTTATGTAGCAGTGGAAAGAATTAATAAAATACACAGCTCTTAGAGATGCAGAGGGAGGAAGGGTGGTGAGGCTGGACAACGGGCTGGAGTTTTTGTCAGATATTCATAGAATGTTGGGAAAAACATTCTGCTTAGCTAGCAGTGCCCTCGTGAGACAGAACGGCAGCAAGTAAGGAAAATAACAAGATAAATGAAATTTTTGCAGCTGCAAGTAAAATATTGAGAATCTGCACTTTTTTATTGATCTTTATGATCCTATTGCCAAGAGCCACTTTGTGGTGACAAAATATGTTGACAAGTGCATATCTCACTGCCATGAAAAATGTGGAAAAGGATTTGCCTTATGTCTGCAGTGTTATACAAGGAACAAATTGCCCTGCTACAGCCAATTCCTTACAGAAAGGCAAAATTTAAGGCCCACCAACCCTACGCACTTTTATCTTGAACTGAGGCTAATATTTGCAGCAATTTTTCATTGAGAAAACCAGTTGCAGTCTCCTGATTTTTTTTTAATCTGTAGATTTTTCTTTACAGTACCAAAGCTGGTATAAAAAATGTTTATTTCTTGGTACCTTCACTGTATCATTTCAGAGTGTAATCTTTCAGCCAGAGTAAAGTGCTCCTCTTGTATTTATTGAATTTCCATCCGTTTCACATAAGAGGGTTTTTCTCTTCTCCTATATCAAACTTTAGAAGAAAGGCAATAGAGAGGATTTTTATTTGTCTTAGTCTTTTCACAGAGCAACTAAATTTTATTACAAATTTGGGAACTCGCATTGCCAAATTGCAAGAATACACTTAATGCTTTCCCATCAAATAAGAAATCGATAGTATTAATTTATATATGAGGTTGGGGGATCAGTGTCTTTGCAATTTGCCAAGAGAAAATTTTCTCATTAGTCTGAGATGGAATTTTTTTTTAGAATGAACTCTTCCTTTCTGCTGTCTCCTGGGCCAAATATCTGTCTCTTCAGCCAAGAAATTCTATGGAGGGACACTGTGGAAATAAACTGTACGCTGTTTATCGTACTGAGTTACATACAGGCTCTAATTGGTTGCCGGGGATAATAAGGTGGGTGTAGATTTATTACAAACAGAAACTGTTTAGGTGGAGCTGGGCAGAACTTTTTTGGGGCAATAAAATTGTGGATGGGGGCACATGAGTCCTACTTATTACTAAGCTGGGTTTTCTTTTGTTTTGAATAGGTCGAATATATTCTACCGAGCCTGTATAGATATCCCCAGGGGCACCGAGCTTCTGGTGTGGTACAATGACAGCTATACGTCTTTCTTTGGGATCCCCTTACAATGCATTGCCCAGGATGAAAACTGTAAGAATTTATTTTAGCTCTGAATTCACATCTCAAAATACCTATTTCAAAGCTAACTTTTTAAGAGTGTTTTTTTTTTTTAAACTTCTGAAATGTGGTGCACTATGATCCATAATGCAAACATGCACAAGTCTGTTCTAGCGTTTTCTTTTCCCTGTATGTTGTTTGCTTTTTCACAAGGCATCTTAATCTGTATAGGCCAGTCCTTATTTGCCTGTTCACAACTTCAAAGCCTTTTCCAGAGTTTTAAACAATTGCTGGCAGCAAAGTTAAGTCAGCTGGTATTCACTGAGCACCTACTGTGTGTCTGGTTCTGTGCTTGCCGCCTCAGGGGTTTATAAGAGCAGCGTAAGGTACAACTTCTGCTCTGAAGGGAAGCACGGTCTTGTTCGAACCACAGTATATGCAATGAGAAATGGTGGTAAAAACCATAGATATATGACTGAGGACTCTGTGTCTTTCTTAATTTTTTGTTTAGAACCATTTAATTTTCTTCTATCTTTATCACCAAGCCAACTATTGTCTTTAAAAGGATAATCTAACATCTAGGCAAATATAGACTATATTTTTATTTTATCAATTTTCTGGGAAATATTATAAAGTGATTTCCAGTATTGGGAACAGAATTAGGTAATTCTCATGTGCCTCAGTGAGAAGTACTGGTTTCAATGATGCTGTGTTTTTTCTTGTCAGGAAATTGATTAATCTATGAACTGGTAATTTGATATTATGTTACAAAAAGAAACAAACAACAGATCTATTTTGTTAATGGATAAGAAACTTCATTTTGAAAAAACGTCTTATTTTCCTTTTTCCCTCTCCACTTAATTTCTCACACACACAGACTCCAATCCAAAATGCTCATATTGTTAATGATCAAAATGTGATGAACAGAAATTTCTTCCCCATGTTGTCTTTAATTTCTTTGTAAAAAGTAAACTCCTCAAAAAGTCTGTTACTAGCAACTTTCTTTTTTTAGTTTACCCTAACCCCAAACCAATCTGAAATCAAAAAAATGAATCTTTGGACATATAGTAAGTACATTCCTCTCACTTCCCAAGTTTCCATTGGAAAGTGTCTTTTCTGCAGTGATACTCCTGTTGGAGGGAGTGTCTGTTTTCACAGGAGAAAATCCCAGTGTTGGACATGAGTATGTGGTTGGTGTTAGAGGCAGATATAAACGTGGAGGACATTGTGCTCTGCCTTGCCCAGAATGGCTCCACACTCCACTTCCCCTGGAGCTAGATCTAGGTCCCCACACAGACAAGCACGAGTGTCAACTCTCCGAAGGCTGACATGCGCTTGTCTGTACGTTGGAACCTTGACATAACCTCACTTTCTAAACTGTGGAATTTGATCCAAAAAGATTCCAGAAATCCTGTTGAGTCCTCTGTTTCCTCCTTTAATACAACCTGCTGCAGCCTCTGAAAATGTTGTTGAGAAATGTCTGGGAATAAACGAATCAAGGCCTAGAGTTTTAAAGCACATAGCGCATAGTCCAGATATTCATTCATTCATCCATTACTTAGGTATTTATGGAACACCTGCCATGGGCCAGTGTCTTTGCCAGGTGCTGAGAATGCATCAGTGAACAGGACAGCCGAGAATTCCTGCCCTCATGGAGTTTACATTCTAGTGGAGGGAGACAGATTATCAACAAATATATCAGTAAATGAATAGTCTGTAAGATGGTGTAAGTATTGCAGTGCTAATGAAGCAGAAGAAGAGTAAGTAGTGCCATGAGTTGAGAGTTGCAATTTCAGAGAGTGATTGAGGTGGGCCCCATGGGAAGGTGGCCTTTGGGCAAAGACTTAAGGAGGTGAAGGAACAAGTCACATGTAACTGAGGAGAAGAGCATTCTAGGCAGCCAGACGGAAGGAGTAAAGGCTCTGAGATGGGCATGTTCCTGGCATGTTGGAAAAGTGTCACAGAGGTCAGAATGGGTGCGGTGGAGTGAGTGAGACAGGGAGACGTTAACGTAGATATGGGTGCGTGTGGGGGTGGGGACTTTGTAGGGGCCTGGAGGCCACTGTCAGGACCCTGGCTTTTACTCTGTGTGAGCCAGGCCAACGGGCTGTTGGAGAGTTGAGCAGAAGTGTAGTGTGGTCTGACTGAAGTTTTAACAGGATTACTTTGGCTGCTGAGTAGAGACTAGACAGTAAGGGTGGAGCAGAGAATCCAGTGAGAGGCTCTTGCAGGAATCCAGGGGAGAGATGGTGGTGGTTTGGATCAGTGTGGACATGGTGGAGGTGGGGGGAAGTAGTTGGATTCTAAATATATTTTGAAAGAAAAGCCAACAGCATTTTCTGACACACTAGATGCTGAGAGAGAGAGAGAGAGAGAGAGAGAGAGAGAGGCAAGGATGACTCTGAGGCTTTTGTTTTGAGGACTGGAAATATGGCATGACCCTTTACTGAGTTCTGAGACAGAAATGGAAACTGTGGAACAATTATGTAGGGGACATATTCCTGCCCTTGACATGGATCTCGGGAGTGGGAAGTCACACATCCACACGATGCCCCACCTCACAATGTGTTACCTGCACAGGAGGGATTGAGGCTTTGGGGTGGAGCATATTGGTGTCTGTGTGTGGTTCACAGCCACGTGACAACAGGAGACGAAGAGTGCCATAAAAAAATGTGGTTTCTGGAAACAACAAATTGTTTGCTTTTCAGTCCTTCTTTCTCCTACGGTCCAACCTGTGTGAGGCATTCCTGAGGTTTCTGATTAAGTACTGAATAAACTCCACTAGGGTATATGTTATGTCATTTAGCACCTGAAATCCCTGAAAGACAATTTGCGAAGCCAAGCCACAGCAGCTTGAAGTATTGTGGATTCATTCAGTAAGAAAATTAAGCAGCTCTTTGGGGTTCAGTTCAGAGCTCTAAGGGTTGAGGGAAGTTTAAAGGGAATTAAGTCATTGACTAAAATGCTCAACAGTGACAATCCCCTTTCCCCCTAAGAGTATTATAGGAATTTTATTTCAGTTCCTGTCTCAGAGTCATATATCTGTCATGTGATTGGCCACCCAAGAAGAAAGCAAAAGCCTTCATCAGATAGTGTGGGGGAGATATATGACTTTAACTCTAACTCTAAGATGGATTCTCATTCCATGTGATTCACTAAGAGACCTAGGAATGCCTCATAATGAGGGTTTCCTATCCTGTGCTGAGAAAATACTCTGTGTGATTTAGAAGCACAGATGTGTGAAAGGGCGTGAACAGATCATTTAACAGATAGCCTTCCACACCCCTGAGTAATTTAAATCATCGCAGCCAGATGAGCAATTCTAAGACAATTTTTATCCCACTGAGCTAGTCACAAAATAAATTAGGTACCTTAAAAAGAAGCTTTTTTGAGATCAATGACTTATTTGATAAAATGCCTCCATAGAGCCACTTATAGTGCTGTGCACACAGTAAGCAATTAATAAATGCTCACTGGATGAATTTCGAGAATTTTTATTGCCATTGTCCAAAGGGATGGAATATTTCAGCCAGCTTTTTTTGTTAATGAAATTGATACCTGGACTAAGACGTTCAAGGGAAATACGATTTTACTTAGTGAATAATACTTATTAAGCATTTTCATTTATAAAACTATGATTTTCTTCCCATGGCTCTTTCAACACTGAAAGCACACATTTCCTATTGAGTGTGTGCGGTGGGATCGGGCTGCAGTAAGTGCCCTCCGCAGGCGGTGGCCTCAAGCAGTGGGGCCACTGCAGGCCCACGCTCTGCCCCGACGAGCCACTGAAGGCTGCCTGGACTCAGAAGACAGTGTTTCACACAGGCACTTGGGCTCTGGAAGCAATTCCTTTGTTACTTTCTTTTTAAAAAATCATAGTGAAAAATGTAATAGAGCTCCAAAGAGAGAACCTCTCCATCCATTGTGGGCCTTTCCAAAGAGCCTGAAGGAACGCCCGTGTCGACAGCTTGCATCCGCGGGGAGGAATGAGGTTCCCCTAAGCTTCCAGTGGGGGATTAGCTCCTGCAGAGTGCAAAGACCATAGCATATTCATATTCGTTTTGAAGGAAATTTTTTAAAAAAACCCTGGGAATAAATGTTAAACAAGTCTTCCTGCTGCTTTTTCTGTCTCAGCACATGAAGCTGAGGTAGCAGAATGTGAGACTTGATAGCAATGCGGGAGTTGCTGCACTGGAGTAAACCCTGCCTGGAGGAGGCCTTTTTGCTTTTGCTTTTAAAGAGCAGAACATAAAAAGGGGGCACAGTGCCCTTCACCCCCGCTCTCCCAACAATGAGAATCTAGGCCCAGGTACCAAAGGCCCTACTCAAGCCTTTACCTGTGACCTTGAGGAGACGACAGTATGGTTGAGTCCAGTAAGAGCATCTGTGTGCAGAGCCCTAAAGGAAGCATTGTGAAGAGGTGCAAAAACTCAGGCCCCGTCCTAGAAGATCTCAGTCTAGAAGGAGGCACGTAAGCACACGACCACGGTATAAAGCCAAGTGCCACGTGGAATGGCTGCAGCAGTGGGCCTGAGATGGAGGGTGTTAGGCTGAGTGTTGCTGCAAGTGGGAGGGGTCAAGGACCCAGGCCCCTTGTATACAGTGGGAAGCTGGGATTGGACTCCTTACATAATTCCAGGAACCGGAAGGTAGTATGTTGTCCTTGAGTGAGGACTAAAAAAATGCTGTCCTCAAACCAATAGTCAAGGAACTGTCCATTTTGGGCCATTAGTGAAAACAGAATCACACTCTAAAAACTATCTCTAGCTGTAGGATGGGATGGGGCTTGATTTTGCACTTCCTGCTAGATATGGGAAACCCTGAGCCAAGAAACTATTATAAAAATAGTTCTAGAACTGGAGAAACCTGTAGGGACCTAGAAGAAGCAATGGAAAAGTGACTCCATAGGGATGCCTCTGTATTTGCATAGGACTCCAACAGAAGGCACCTATTGAAGATGTGTTTGCAGAGAAAAATGGCAAAAGACACAGGGAAAGCCACTGTCATGAGAGATTTGACTGCTTGGGGACAGGAGGATGTTGTGGTGTGCTGCCTTGATCGCAGACCCACTACAGGATGGAGGCAGTCATCCCCCCATTTGTAGAAGTGACATCTCTCTCTTCCACAATCCCTTCATCACCCCGAGCCCCTTCCCACCTCAGCATGACACACAGCCTCTGTGGGAAAGCTGCCAGTGTTTTGTATCCTTGCACTGTCTTTTCCTCCCTTTGCACCTGCCTGATGCCCGTGTACCCTTCAGGACTCAGATCCAAGATCGCTGCCTCAGGGAAGCCAACCCTTATATATGCTTTCCTGGCACTTCTTTCTTCCTTCATAGCTCTTATCACACTTGTGGCAATTGTATTGACGCAATTCTAAAATTCATATATTTTTCACATTTTAATCTTTCTGGAACTGGCAGGTATCTTGCAATTAATGGTGACTTACAGCTGTATGATACAATTAATGGAATTTTAGATTTGATGAGATCGAGTAAATATTTATCTGTAAGAACACTTAACATCTGCCTCTCCCACTAGAGTTTTTGTGCCATGAGGGCAGGGCTGTGGTTTCTTGTCCCCCCTGTATCCACAGTGGCTAGCACAGTGGCAGGCATGTAGTAAATGCTCAGTAAGTATTTGTGGACTGAATGAATGGATGGGGGATGGCAAAATTGGACTTTGTATTGAGGATCCTGAATTTGCCTCTCTTGATGTAATTGTCCAGATTTGATGAGTTCATGTTTTTTTCCTTGACTATATCCTTCAAGGCTTTGAGAGTTTTCTTAAAGGGAACTTAATCTTTGTCTTAATACTTAGTACTTAATTAATTCAGACTTAAGGGGAACTTAATCTTTGTCTTTACAGGCTGAAGAGATTTACAGCTCAGTATTGCTTCATGTAGAAACCTCTTCATCCTCATGGTCATTTTAGTTTTCCATCTCTCGGCCCTTTGCAATTGTCTCTATTGTCTTTCTTGAGTTGGGATGAGATAATGTTTTCTGATTCATTTCCTGTCACCTTTCTTATAATTTCCTTTACTTAGCTAATACTTTTGATTGCTGTAGCCAGTGAGGCTCGCATTTAGGAATAATAATCTCTGTGTCTTCTAAAAAGTTCTGCTTTAAAAGATTATACTATTTCAGATCTCCAGGGTCCTGTGGAAGTGTGCAGGAACTCTGCAGGACTGCTTAGAGATCAAATATGGTTGCTTTTGTGAAAATGACTTATTCCTATCCTTACTTTTTCTTCTCTCTAAATTATATGTCATTTTCATTGAGTAGGATTGAATTTATGCAAAAGTGCAATAAGGGATCATGCCAAAAGTAGAATATAGAGTGTATACGAGTGTTGCTACTTATAGCTGGGAAACATGTTAGAGTTGTTTTGGGGTATCCTGGGAAAGAACATATTAAAATGGAGAATAATTTTATTCCAACCATCCCCACTCTTATTGCTTAAATGCTATTGTCATTATTATCATTAATTCATGTTCCATATACCTCAGATTATTATACAAACTTTTAGATATATAAAATTTTTTCTTTATTACCATTTGACATTTATCATTAAACTTACAAAAATTTATTGCCTCAAAAATTCATTTGTTCTAATATAAAGGTTATGTGACCTTAACAATTTTTGAAAATTAACTGATTAGTTTACTTTCCAGGAGCTTAAGTGAGAAGTCAAACATCTATCATCTATACTTAGCATATTACTCGTATTATTTCTCCCCAAAGGCATTATATTCTTCTTTCCAACAGTGAAAGTTCTGGCCAATTTTTCTGGCTCGCCTGCATGTTGATGACATCTTCATTCCACAGTCTTCCTGCCGTGCATTCCTTCCTGTTACTCTGAAATTTCCTGGCCTGCAAGAGCTTAGTGTTGCCTGGAAGCTTGTGGGTTTCCTTGTGCTCTGCCTCTTTTGGATTACTTATGAAAGGGCTAAACAGGATGGTTATATCCTGATCTCTGACAATGCTACTGTTTTTATTTATTTTTATCTAAAAAGTGCCAAAACATAACAAAACATTTCTACTTATCTTTTAGTACCTATTAAAAAAGTAACAATATATTTGGAATAAAAGATTTTTTGAATCTAAAAAATATCTACAAATTCCATACTGATTATGTACTTGGCTCCAGAACTTCAAATGATATATAAATATTTATAAATAAAATATAGAATATATACAAACTTACACATGTATGTGTATGTAGGTAAATGTATATATAACATCTGTTTATGTCTGTGATATACACACACACCTACTAGCTGTAAAATGTTCTTTTTATTTTTGAAACACAGATAGTGAGCAGAGATGGTATAGGTGTGGGGTCAGAAAAAAATGCCCTGGAATTCAGAAAGCTAAAGCTTTCATCCTGTGTCTAACTGAACGTGTGGCCCTGAACAAGTTACTAGACCTTCTTGGGCTTCAGCTTTTGTCATTCGTAATGAGGGTAGGGTTAGATCAGTGATTTTCAACCCTGACTGCACATTACAGGCGCTTGGGGAACTCTTAAAAGTGCAGATGCCCAGGCCCTGCTGAGATTCTCCTCCGTGAGTCTGATGTGCAATAACCAGGGTTAAGAACTGCCCACTGGACAAACTTTAGGCTGTTTCCAAGTCTGCAAGTCTCTTGCTTTATTTTTCCTTCCTAGGACAGGATGGGCCATGCTGACAGAGCCCTGTAGACAGAGCTAGGCCTTTTGTTGGATTTGTTTAGCACATGTGATTCTGCAGAACACTCTAAGTTGAGGACTCCTTGGACAGCACACCAGTCCCTTCCTGTCCCCAAACATGGTGTCCACCTGTCCTCTCAAGCACAGGGCCCCATGCTGCCATGGTCCTCTACTGTTCTCTTTTCATAGTTGAGGACGCTTCATCTTCATGACATGTAGGAATCTCAGTGATGGTCTATGGCAGGGCACATGAGAGCTCCCAGCTCATGTGTCTCCTTCCATGTGGCCTTGGATCAATGGCCAACGGCCGTAGTTTGTGTGATTTTGTTACTTGCTATCACTGATCTTTTTGCCAATCATCCTTTTCAAATTTTTGGGTCTCTTATTTCATACTCTTGACCACCCTGTGACCTTTAATCTCTTTAACCCCTGAAATGATCAATAAATATATTTTATTGACACAGTAGTTACTTTAAAAAAAATAGTTTTCAAGCCTATTAGGTTCCAGTCACCTTTGGACCTGTGGAAGGACCAATGAATACTTGATAAATATTATTAACACAGTAAGAACTTTTTAAAAAGAACAGCAAATTTCACGTATATTTAGTTTCCCTCCTCCAAAACGTTTCTTACTTCTGGTTCTCCCCCCGCTTCCACTGCCTCACCCCAGTGAGGGGCCGTCTTCCTCTTTCCAGTCTCTTCCCCTTCTCCAGTGCTAAGAGTGGTGGCTGCTGTTGATGACAGGCCCTGTGATGTTACTTTCATGACACATTCAAACCTCATAAAAGGGGGCTTAAAGATGAGGAAACCAGGCTCATAGAGCTCAACATCTGTTGAGTGTCTACCCTAGGTCAGGCTCTCTACTAAGTGCCATCTGTGCATTATCTCATTCAATCCTTAGAGCGACTATTTTACATTTTACCGAGGACTAAATCATAGATTTAGGTGTTCCGTACTTGCCCACAGTCATAAGTGACTAAATAGTGGAGTTAAATATTTAGACCATCTCAACCACTAAGCCACGCTGCTATTATTTTTAGGATTGTTACTACCACTATCCTTAGTTTACAGATGGGGAAACTGAGGCACAGAGCAATTGAATAATATGCCTAACATCACCAACCTAGTAAAAGGCAGACTCAGGATCCACACCCAGATCTTTCTGATCCCACAGCCCTTGTTGCGGGCACCACACTTGGCTGCCTCCGTTCTGACCTCACCCACAGTGTACCCTGTCTGTGAATTGTACCTCACCCGAGCCCTCCCTGAACACCGATGCTTTATTCTTGCTATTCCTCTGCTCAGAAACAGTCTGTGTCTATTTCCTAGGCCTGCAGTCTTTTATTTGTTTATGTATTTGGACTTTTAAGGCTCTCTGAGGTCCGCACCCCTCCCTGCCCCATTCCCACAGTGCCCAGAACTGCTCGGTGAGCCTGTCTCCCTCACTATCCCACCAACATGCCAGACTTCTGTCTCTGGTGTCTTTCATCTTGTTTCCTTCATCACTTCAGCCAGCTCTACCTGAATACCTGTGCTGTGCTGGCAGGGTCTGGTGGAAGGCCTGAAATTCCCTACCTTGCCAATCCACCTTCTCTGCACTGCTTGAGGCACCCGCTCTGGGCAGCCCCCTGCTCCCTCCTCCTCCCTTGCTGTGCCTCCCATCTGAACTCCCTCCAGACATAGGGTGCAGTGTGGAGCCTCTGTATCCAGTCTTGTGCATCTCAAGTCATCAGTGAACTCCATGTCGGAAAAGACAGTGTAAGAACAGTACTGATCATATACTAGTTGCTTGATTGCTAGGCATTGTATGAGTTATTGATCTGTGATAACAGTGCTTTCCCCCTCAAATCAAATTGTCTGTTATGTTAATTCTGAGTCCAGAAAAACAAATTTTTAAAATGTTGACTTATAGGAATTTTTTAAAGTATGTGTTATTGTGCTTATTTTAAGGACTAGTAAAACTGATTTTAAACTGTCACTGTTCTCCTAGTAAATGTCCCTTCAACGGTGATGGAAGCCATGTGCAGACAGGACACCCTGCAGCCCTTCAGCAAGAGCAGCAAACTCTCCCCAGCCACCCAGCAGCGCTCCGTCGTTTTCCCACAGACTCCATGCAGCAGGAACTTCTCTCTCCTGGATAAGTCTGGGCCCATTGAATCAGGATTTAACCAAATCAACGTGAAAAACCAGCGAGTCCTTGCGAGCCCGACTTCCACAAGCCAGCTCCACTCAGAGTTCAGTGACTGGCATCTTTGGAAATGTGGCCAGTGCTTTAAGACTTTCACCCAGCGCATCCTCCTACAGATGCATGTGTGCACGCAGAACCCGGACAGGTAACCCCGACTCTACTGCTCACAGTGTGTTTGCTTAGTGAGACCCACTGCTTGCCTTCCTTCAGCTTCCCAGCATCCCCTCAGCACACATCAAGGAAAACCCTGTGAAAAGAAGTGTCTGTGTTCTGCAAGGTCAGAGAGTAATAGGCCAGTGTTTGACTTTATTGTTTATAAGAGATGCCCGAACAGGTTGGTGGCTGCAGAGAGAAATCTGCACTTGCTATCCAAACAGTTCTGCTCAAGTCTAAAAGGGAGCAGAATCAAAGGAACATTTATGAATATCACAGATGGAAAAATGAGGTCAGGATAATTAGAATCCTCTCTGTCTTCCAAAGATAATATAGCTGGCTGCTGTGCAGCAGTCATGGTCATTTCAGGGTTCACTCCACTGTGCCGTGGGTATGAACTTAATTAAGTACTAAGAGGTAATGAATTGGAATTTTTTGCTTAGTACTATTTTTCTTCAGAGCATGCAAACCCATAAATCCTGCAAAGCTGTCAAAAGGAAATACCTACTCTGCTAGTGATGTGGAGGAAAACAGATGCCACTTATTCAATAAACTAATATCCACAAAGAAGAAAAATGTTGACTAGATACCTCAGAGTCAAAGTTGGTTTGAAAGTTTGTCAATAAAGAATTTTATGGCCATGAACTGAAGATGAAATTTAGCTGAACAAGTGAATTAAAATTTCAGGTACTCTGACGAGTGGCACAGTAGATATAATGGAACTATTATTTATGAATCAATACCGGTTTATTCGACAGTCTGGATAGCTGGGAATGCAAAAGACAAAAATCAAATTAATTCAATAGGAAAGAATTGCATGTGTCTTATCTGTGAAAACTTCGTGTCCTGTGAAAACTTGATTAAAACCAAAATATCTTAGAATAGCATTGAAAATGCATTTTGAATATAAAAGCAGAAAGTAATTTTTGTAACTAGGATAGGAAAACTTGGAAGCAGGACTCTCGAATTAATTTTCTAATTTTGCCACTGATTAACCTTAAGCAAATCACTTGGCTCTACTTGCCTAATGATGTACACCCAGTTTTTCCCTCCCAGCTCTGCATGATACAACGAGCCTAGAAAACCCAAGCAAGGACAGGGAGGGTGAAGGTGTGGTGGAGAGGGGGTGGATAGTTTCTAAAATAATAATGATCAGTTTTAGGGTACATATGCAAATTTACACGTGTACACATTATTCTTTGTGCCATTCTAGAATCCATTTGCTTAGCATCAAGCGTTGCTGTAACTGATTAACGTTGAAATATTTATAGCAGGGCTGATAAGGCAGCTGTTTCTTCACAGTCTTTTATTTTCAATAGGACAGCCCCCTGGTGAAAATATCAACCGACTTCTGCACATCTTAGAACTATTGGCTGTAGAGGTGATACAAAAGCTTGAAAATATTTTCCTCATTCAGAAAGGATTTTTTTAAAGTTTGCTTTCCTTGCAAGTATACATATAGCCTCAAGATATATCCATTCTAAGTTTGCAAAGCATTTTAGTATTTTTTTGATATGTAAAAGATGCATTAAAATCTTATTATAAATTTGCTTTTTAAATTGAGTGAGTTGGGTCTATTATTTGCAAAGGTTTATTGCAGTCGTAATAACTGAACATGCCAGGTAAAATGAAATGATAGTTGAAAGTTCTGGATTCTGGAAATCCAAGTTTAGCTGTGAGCATGATTTGATTTCATGTGGAATGTCACATAAAGCAATGCAACTGTTTCATGGTAAATAGAGAGATACTGAAACAGACTGCTGTATCTGACTCCAGTTACACTTAGAAAATCATACTTGTGCATTATAGTTTAAGTTCTTATGAAGTCTGTCCTGGAAAATTATACTATTGTGTCATAATTTGTAGCACATCCATGAAAACTATCAGAAATATCTGGAAAATTAGAGAACTTCATGTACAAAATACACTCTCTTGAGGGATTGTTAGGTCAGTGCTGATTCCAAGCTAATTTAGAGTTATTGGCAAATAGAGTAATTGGCAAATCTAGGTGGCACGAGACTCCCGGCCTGTGCTAGACCCTGATGGGCTTGACTCAGATGCCCAGGTGTGGTGTGGCCAGCCTTCCCAGATAAGGCAAAGGAACGGGTGCTTGTTATCTGGGAAATAGCCAAAGCGAGACCAAATTACTCAAGCAGTGGGTTCCTGCTTTTCCCTTCTCTGCACTTGTGAAGACTTGAGAGGCGGCTTTTAGTCTTTGGCATTGTGTGCCCATTCAGTTATATATAGTGCAAAACCTTAACAGCTAGAGACTGTTTCCCTTCTGTTTGAAAAACTCAGATGCTTTTATTTTGATAGGAAAATCTTGCTAGAACCAGAGGTGAGAAAGGGAGACAAAGAAGACAAAGTCAGAAGGTAAACAGGTTAGAGTTTCAAATAGGTCCAAATCTGAAACAGACCCTTGAATCTGAGGTCCAAAAGATGTTTCACTCAACAGGCTGAGTATTTGGCCACAGAACCCCAGACATTTGAACCTTTATCAAAGAGACTTTGTGTGTCTATATTGTGAGATTTTTTCATGTGAGGTACCATCAAAAGGTCTGTGCCTTGATGTAAAGGAAAGAGATCTGTGGATACCCAGGGATGCCAGCATTACCATCTTTGACCACTGTGTTATTAACATTGAATACAGAAAAAATGTGTTTGACCTGGCATCGTAGGAATTAGTAGTAAAGATAAAAACACATCCCTGAGGGTGCAGGAGCCATGGAATTTTTATTTCTTGATTTTGTACTGTAATATTAAACAAACAAAACCAAAAATCTCTTCTTCCTCTTACCCAGGCTACTAACATTTTCTTTTCCTGAATGAATTCAATGGGGAGAAGCTGTTGGCATCTAGAGCAACCAATATTTTATTTAGCATTACTTCATTAACAGTTGGGATTTTGCATAAGCTTATTGCTTAGGTGAGGGTAGCTTGACTCACTTTTGCTTGAACCAGGAGTTAGAAATCCCTTTTCTCTTCTGTTTTTCTGCTGCAGAAATTCTCCACAGTCCCATTGGGGGGGCTCCAGAAAGGGGTAAGCAAAGTCTTCAGTCACAGTGGATTATTTTCTGATAAATATGTTTTATTTTATTTTCCACAGAAAGTGTCTTTATAATGCTTATCTTTATTTCGCATCTTTTTCTTTTTCCTTTCTCCTTTTTGATTGTTTGTGCCACATGAGGACAGTCTGCCTTCAGCCTCCTGGGCACACTGTCAGCTGTTCACATTTGTGTTTTAAGTGTCATTGTTTGTAACTGGACGTGGCAGTACCAGAGGGGAAAATGACTTCAGTAGGTCCTGTTTGGTGGGAGGAGCCTGGAGATAATCCATCACTGTAATAATTCCTTGGAATGTATCAATGTTCTTGTGATCTACACTTTCTCCCTCCTTCCCCCAAGTGTGAAGGTTATCTTCTTTCTAGCTTTCAATGTTCTCCAAGCCCTTTGGTTCTGTACTTTTGCCATTTTCCTGAAATATTTTTCTCCTTTCTTAGAGCTAAGTTCTCACACAGCCAGCAGTGATCTAAGCAGTCTCTCTTTGAAGTCGTGGAAGATTTGCTCTTGGGCTGGCTGACAGTGGAACAAGGAGAGAATGTGGCCCCAAATGAACAACTTTGGTCCTGGAGGTCATGAAAGAAAAATCAAAGAAGGATTAATAATTTTAAACCAAACTGCACTTAATTGTGTTAAATGTTTCATCCTCTTCCTGTGTGTACAGCAAACCAATTACAAACTCAAAGCAAATGAATTGCACATTTTACTGGAGTAATCTTTGGCAGAGGAGCTGCCAGTGACAGAGAATGCCAGGGGACATACAAAATTATCTTGCTGCTTTCTTTCTGCTTAAAAATTTATCAGCATTGATATACACTAACTAAATCAATCTAGGCATTGTTTTTCAGTTATTTCTTTATTGAGTCAGGAGCACCTTCTAGTTTTTCCGGAAGCTTGACATTTCTGTGTTGGAACTAGCCACATGAGGCTATTTAAATTAAAATTAACCAAAACTAAGTAAAACAATCCTCCAGTTTCTCAGGTGTGGTAGCCACATTTCAAGTGTACACAGCTGCGTGTGCCTTGCCTGGTGGCTGGCGTGTTGGATAGCTCAGGTGTAGAACATCGCTGTCACTGGGCAACACTGCTAGAGGTGCCAAGTAGTAAAACAGCCATAAGGTACTTGTGGTCGTGAGATGTTATCCCTCTATGAGGAATGCTCACTGTCCTTGCTTTGAGAAGAGTGAAATGCTGTATGTCTATGATGATTTGGGGAGAATAACGTGCTTTAGAAAGGAGATTCCCATTTAATTGTGCAGTGTTTTGAGATCCTGGAAAAAGTAAAGCTAAACACAGCACTTGTGGATGTTAGTGCTGATGTGCTTCTTCTGGAATGACACATCAAAGGGAGGAGAACTTTGGAGTTGAAATAGATTTTAACCCAAAGTTTAATATATTGAGTCTTACCTGTTGGACAGACCATAAAAAATTAAGGGAAATGTTAGTTGTCAGGATAAAAAGCTGAATAATGACAAGTAGTTCTGTGCCAAAAGGCCCTTTGGCTGCAAAATGAGAGTTAGGGTGTGCTAACAGAAACATGCAAACAATCTTAACTCCTGTGGCCAGTTGTCCCGAAAGAAGTTGTGATGCCCGAGATTCCAAAGTGGTGATAAAGTTTTCTAAGCCCCCCTCTTGGCCTTGAAGATTTAATTCTATCTTAGATGTATTTCTATGTCCTTAGATGAAACCCTAGACATGCAATCAATTTTAAAATTACTTTCTGATGATTTCTTTTTATTCATTTTTAAAAGAAATATTTAAAATACAGGAAAAGAGGATTTAAAAGAATCTTATCTACTTGTCATGTAACTTCTGCACTTTCTAAGAACTAACTTTCTATAAAACTGAGAGAGACACTGTATTATTAC
Organism: Cynocephalus volans; assembly: GCF_027409185.1. Taxonomy (NCBI): domain Eukaryota; kingdom Metazoa; phylum Chordata; class Mammalia; order Dermoptera; family Cynocephalidae; genus Cynocephalus; species Cynocephalus volans. The sequence goes on from NC_084461.1 coordinate 108,366,521, forward strand.
AGTGGCAAGTGAGGTATATGCTTTAATCTAAATTCTACATAAAATCAGTCTCTGCAAAAGTGAATGTGACCAGATAGTTTAAAATCTTATTTGCTTTTTGAGATTAACTAAAATAAGGTCTGATTCTACATTTTGGTACTAGATTTTCTTGTTGCTCTGAATTCTCAACTTTTTACCAGTATGTAGAAATTTTCCATATTCTGATGAGTGTGTACATGCATACAAACACACACACACACAAGTCATAGAAAGCTCCAGGTACAGGGAACTGGCTAGCACACATGGTGGAAGATGGAGATCATATTGGTGAAGCTGTCTCTTGTGAGGCTGTGTTGGATGGATCCTCAGGCAATGCACATTTGTCAGTTACCTGAAGGCAGGAACAAAGAAAGCCTGATGGAGTGCAAGAGAGCATCCCCTTGACCTGATAGATGAGAAAACATAGGTCAGGGAAGGTGAGTGACATGTCCAAGTCCCACTGCTGATCGGTATCAGAGGCTAAAGTGGGACTCTCCTGTTCTGTCCTGTTCTAGGCCCTTCCATTCAGTCAAGCTGAATTCTGCAAAATTTTAAAAACTGTGCCATGTAGGTCAGTGGATCCCTAACAGATACCTCTCGGGTCAGTGCTGGGCAAAGGTGACATTTTGGAATACTATCATTGGTGTTACCTTGATACAAGAATTCAACATTAGCCTCTCTGTGGTCATTGCTGCTCTTCTGTGTGTAAATCTTTGCCACTGTGACTATTAACATAAAAAGGATGGATTGACTTCTGACTGGGAAATAAATCACCCCAACTTTTGACAGCAGAGTCAGAAAAAAAAAAAGATTAATTGGTTTTATTTAGTGGCTTATTGTTTATTGTGATAGGTTTTAAAAATAGATAACCAGAGGCTAATAAATGTTAATGGTCCCTTCACTATTAGAAAAATCAATTGTCAGTGGACATAGCATATATTAATATATTATTTTGTTTATAATCATCAATAACATTTAAAAAAATTCACCCCTGGGAGAATTATTTTTGGAGGAATCCTTAAAGGTTATGTTTACTACAAAGAACAGATTTGGCAAGAGGATATTTTCATCTACATATAATTGTAATGGCTTTGAAAGCATTATTTTATAATTGTAATAAAATGCATGTGTAATTTGTCAAGATTGATAAACTCCTTACCAAGGACTCTTATATATTTCTTTGAAACTTGTTTGAGAGCAGTTAGATAGATTTCTAAATGTAAGTAATTAAAATTGTATAGTATTGAGTTATTGACCAATCCTGGACTATTAATCAAGCTAAAAAATTCTACAATCAGTGCTCAGTGTGCTGAAGCCTGGTAAAATAATAATGTTTGTGTTCAGCGAGGCAAGTAGCCACAATTAAGCACTTCACTTGACAAATGAGAGGCTACACTTTATTTTGCACTTAATTGAATTGTTGTACATGCTCGGTCACCATTGTCTCCCAGCCCTTCATTTTGGTTTCTGGTCATCAGAGCTTATGCATTTGTTAAAGGTAGAACAATTAAGTCTGCTTTTGCCATTGACTTTTTAAGTGCAGCCAGAAACATCTGGGCCACAAACTGGGGCTTAGTGAGTGCTGTTAGCATCCCTCACAACAGATTATTAATTTTCTGAACAAAAATTTTGATAAACAAATTAGAGCCCTGTCAAGGAATGACATGAAATAGCTTCAGATAGGGAAAACTCCCCAGGTTTTATATCACTCACTAGATTCTGCTTAAGTAAGTAGAAGAACTTCTGTAGAGAATACAGAATTTTAATCTATTTTATGAAAACCAAAAATTGATTTACTTCTCATGAGCTGGAAAGAATGTGCACTGATAATCTTGCTAATTATCAGGTATTTGTCACAACTTCCTTCCATTCGCTTTTGCATCACAGTCATCCTTCTGCAAACATAGTGACATCCTGTCGTTTCTGGGCAGCTAGAAATCATTTCTTGCTACTAGATTAAACTGGGGATCTGAGGTTCAAGAAAAAAGAGCCAGTGGATAAATATTTGTGGGGTGGGGTGGGAGTAGGTAGAAATCAGAATTTCTTTTCTTTTACAAAGAGAAATCTGGGCGCACATCTGTGCTCATGTGTGCAATACCAGAGGTTGTGCTATAGACAGACCCTAACACACTTTAGTGTTTATTACAACACACATGTAACTTAGCAACTTGCCTACATGTTTACCTGGCACTTGGAGTAAGGTCCAAACACCCTAGAATGACCTTGGCATCAGCGACTTATGTCCTATGAGGACAGTTTATCCTCAGTTTTCTGAATTGACAGAGATAATAACAATTGCTGTCCCTGTCCCAGAGGATCATTTTGAAGATAAAACTAGGTAACTGATTTTAGAGCACTTTGAAAAGTTAAAAGTGCCGTGGAAACATAAGAGACAATTATATATTTTCTCTTGTAACATTCTGCTTAATCAAGTCTGTACTTTCAATGTTCACAAAAGTACACTAACTAATGTTTGCCTGGGGGGAGATTAAAAAAAACAGGAAAATAAGGGTTCTTGAAATGGTATGATTAATACTCAAAAGGAATATTCATTTGGGAATTGATGTATCTCAGCAGCTCTGTGAGTTTTGTTGCTGTGGCAACAAGTAACATAGTGGGAACCCAGCGGCCAAAGCTCTATGCTCTTGGTCTATCTTAAAAATTGAGAAAATGTCACCCGAAAGTTTTGGCCCCTTGCCTCATGATCCTGACTTCTACTGACCAACATAGAAAATAATGACCAGGCAGTCTCTTTATTTGTTTCAGACCCTACCAATGCGGTCACTGCTCCCAGTCCTTTTCCCAGCCTTCAGAACTGAGGAACCACGTGGTCACTCACTCCAGTGACCGGCCTTTCAAGTGTGGCTATTGTGGTCGTGCCTTTGCCGGGGCCACCACCCTCAACAACCACATCCGAACCCACACTGGAGAAAAGCCGTTCAAGTAAGTAGTGGTCAGCCCTCCACCCTTTCTTTTTCCTTGCCTTTCCTGAGAGCTGGCAGATGCGTTGGCACAGCGCTGCCTGGCTCAGCCAGCTGGTGTGCGGAAGGCTACTTGGAAGGTCAATATCCAGGCTGCAAAAGGATCTCCTTGTTTGGTGGCTGACATTTGGAAAATGAAGTAAGGAAACCTACACACTGGTCCTGGCTCAAGTTTCACAACCTTGGACATGAGATGATCTTTCTGGGTCTGTTTTCTCATCAGTAAAATAAGGAGGTAGGAGTAAGTAATTTTAATATTCTTTCTCCAGTTCCTGAGGACCTGTGCTTTTAGAATTTTATCTAGTAGCCACACAGAACTCTTATAGCCATCAGCAAGTCCCATGACTACTTGTAATAATGAATGTGCTAATAATACCGATTTGATCATCACATATTGTACACAAATAATGATAGTCAACACTGTACCCCCCAAAATGTATATAATCAATTACGCTTCAATAAAAACAAACAAACAAAAAGAAAGGTGGCCACAAGTTTACAACATCTGAATGAATAATCCTCTACTGGGGAACTTGAACCCTTCAGGATTCTAGTGAACTATTTCTTCTTCTTTCCTATGAGTTAAAGAGTTTGAATCGATTATAGCAGCCAGCTTGCAACTTTTCAGTGTATACTTTGGACCTCAGAATTACCATGTTGGTGAAAAAAGAAAAAGAAAAACAAACACAGGCACATCGACTTTTTGAGGATTCAGGGACTGTGGAAAGAGGTGGAGCTGAATTCTGAGGGCTTTGGCGAGGTAAGGGCATCTAAGTGAGTGTGTTCCTAGATACAGCACAGTCATGAAAACAGCGGGCATCTGAATTATGTAAGATGGCCTGTTCATCCCTTCATTCATTCACCCATTCAATCATGTATGTGTTCATTCACTTGGCAAATATTTATTGAGCACCTACCTTTGTACTAAGCACCCTGCTAGGCACAAGTGTTACAAAGGTGAATGAGACTCAGAATCCCTCCCCCCCCACTCTGCCCTGTCTTTGAAGACCTCATAGGTTAAGGGGAAGTCCAATTAATAAACAAGTATTACAACCTAGGGTGACAAGTACAACAATAGTACATGTATGTACAATGTTTCAGAGTAGCACAGAAGTGAAGTAATCAATGCTATCTGAGGGGGATGATGTTTAAGATGTGTTTTGAAGGCTGAGTAGGAGTTTGCCAGACATACAAGGGGAAAGAGGTCCTCTGGTAGCTCAGGCAGCGTGTGGAAAGGCTTGGGAGTGTGAACCAGCACGCCTGACTGGTCGGTGGTCTTAGAGCAGTTTTTACTGTCCATGTGATGATCCTCTTTTCCGCTCAACCCTCTTACATCTCTCTTTAATCATTTGCCTTACTGGCTGTCCCTGTTTGTAGAGGAAAAATTAAAAGGGCATAGAAATACAGCCTCCTTTATCTTCTGTAGGATAAGATCAAGCAAGAGAGGACATGATTCAGGCAGTAGGAGACTAATCCCCTTGCTTAGCCTCAGCCGAGAAGTCTTCCCAGAGTCTCATTATCCATGGTTTTCCTTTCCTGTTGTACTCAGCCTGAGGCCAGGCTCAGCTCTGGGTAGCAGAGTACTGCAAGTCTGGATTCCGCCTGCCCTAAGGTCTGCCAGCCAAAGGAGGAGCTTGTAAAAGGTCATCTTTACTTGCCAGCCCAAGAACTAGTTGCCTATTCATCATTCTTAACTATTCTCCATTATGGTTTAACTTATGATATTAATAATAAAAATGGTGATAATTTTTGTTTGTGTACATAGGCTCAGCTGGTCTGCTGCATAAGGGCATAGGCTAAGGGGGCAGGAAGGGGTCTAAAATAGAGCCTGCACTGTGCCATCAGAGCTATGCTCCCTTGGGCAAAGAGGGCACCTTTTTCTAATCCACCCTAAGGGGACAGATGGGTAACCACAGTCTTAGGAGTTCCCTAGCACTGGCATTTGTGTCCTGCGTGGTGGACTTTGTTGTTGCCCTCAGGTCTGACCCCCAGGAGGTTCAAGATTCTGGCTTTACCACTACTCGAGGTGGAAGGTGACAATGGCACATTTCCCATGCCTCTGAGCAAGAGAGCTTTTTAAAAGAGATGCAGGAGGACTGAGGATCCTTCTGGCCTCCTATATTGGAGAGGACAGCCAGATGGATACAGTGCCAGGAATCAGATTGATTTTTATCTTGTTGCTGTGTAAATAGATTTCAGTAATTAATTGAAGAGGTTTCAGGGTCAAAATGGGAAATAGATTTCTATTAATGTTAAGGTGTTACTTATGTGTAACCTCGTTGACTCCACTCAATTTTTTTCTTTAACATCCTGTTTTTGTCATGTTTCCAATAGAGTTGCTGTTTTAACTTAATTTTAATTCATCAGGTTAATATGTGAAGGGCTTTAGTGATTGCATTTTTTCCTTTCCAAAAGTATTTTTTTGTGACTGGACCTAATTTCATCAGGGGGAAAAAAAATTAGGAAACAACCGGGGTTGTTGTATTAGATTCTACGTGCATGTTACAGTTCCTTCTGCTCCTACTCTTATCAAGAGAGCCACATGCTGTAATTTTGGGTTTTTTTAAATTTATCAAGTATATACTCCCAGGGGAGAGCTGAGTGTTTGCTTCTTTTGAAAGTGCGAGATTTAAATGTCTTCTAGGAAACGGAAAGATAAATCCTTTAGTGTATACAGCCAGGTCTTTCAGGATTGAACTATCCCAAGGGAGTTCTGGAGATCTTCCAACCATAGCTCATAGATACTCATCCCAGGCACGTTTGTAAATATTATGAAGATATCCTTTTACAAGCTTATAAAACAAACATTAAAAAAAGCTTTTGTTGTAGATTAGTCAATAAAATGGGTTTCTCCACAACAGTTCATTTTACTGTTTCAACTAATGGGTATTGGCTTAAACAATGTTGCAAAGAAGAATAAGAATCTTGTAAAGATGAACAACTCTAAACTGTACACCTTGGGCAGCTTCCAAATAGATGCCCCAAGTTGTCCCACCCACCAAGGCTCAGGAGGCCTTCACAGAATTCTCGGGGTGAGCTGCCATTGAGCCTGCCATGTCAGAGGAAAGCCCTTTCCAACTTCTAAAGTCTGCTGAAAAGTGGTTTCTGAAGGCAGATCGAGATTATTGCCATCCAAAGAGGGTTGGAGAAGATTTGGCATTGAGAGGCCAGAGTTTCAATCCCGGCTTTGGCTAACGATCTGGTCGGCTGAAATCCCACTGAAAGGATACATCCCCCAAGTTCTAGGCAGATGATGGGCCTGTCAGCAGCTAACCTAGGCTGTAGACTTAGAATTTCTGAGATAAAGGAGCACATAGGAAAAATGAAAATCAAAGGATTACATTGAAGGTTTCGGCTTTCAGTTTGTTCTTTGAGGCTAGAAGTCATGAAGAACAAGGAGCAAAAGCAAGACATGATTTCATTTAACAGCAATGGTTAAGCACTTTATTGCAAAAAGGAAGGGAGGGAATGAGGAAAGGGAGGAAGTTGGCAGTTTAAAAATTATTCTTTGCAAGGAGGACTCCTCTGAAGGTTTCAGGTGGGCTGCTCTGCTCTGCCCTGCCTGGGAGGATATGTGTGAGCAGCTTGATGCCTGGCTTCTGAGCCCGGGAAGCTGCAGGAGCAAGCTGGTACTTTCCTTAGGAGGAGTTCTTCATCTTTGTTAGAAGCAGGGGGAAATATTCGTCACTATGGGGTTGCCTCAAGAAAAGGCAGTTTGGATCAGTAGAAAAAAAAAATCAAAGGAAATTCCAAAGGCTGTCTAATATTTGAATAAGATCGAGGCAAAATCAAAGCAAATCCAAAGAGCAATTCGGTAAATATGCATTGAGCACGCCACAGGTATAAAGCCCTGTGCAATTTGGTCCAACTCAAGAAGTATTTTGGGACATGTCTCAGATGTACAGAAAGCTTCATGCAGGTTTTTTGTGTAACAGAATTTTACATCATTTTGTTAAGCTCCATGCACATATGACCCAATCAACCATCACAGTAAGTAAAGAATGATCTTCAAATCTGACTAAGACTCTCCTACCAGGAGAAAGTTGGGGACTTCCTCTTTTGCTGAAATATTTGGAAGACTTTCCACTTCACTGTTCTGTGATATTCCCTTCAAGGCTGTGACATCGGCACCTATACTAAGGGAAGGCACAGTGAAGAAGACCCCGTGTGCAAGAGTGTGTCTTTCCTTCTCACTCATTGCTTCCGTCTTTCTTTCCTTCTTACTCTGGTTTGCTGCTTGAAGCCCAGGCTTAGAGGTGCTCATGCCCAGTCATCGTCTGCAGTTGTAATTCAGTTTAATTAACTGCCGACCCAGCTGGTGTCTGGCTCAGACTTCCCATAATCGAGGTACTTTAATTGGGTTGGTCTTTCTGATGAGTTTCATCAAACAATGAAAATATTTTTTGGAGGAGAATTCTCTAAAATTTAAGGTGATGATGGGCTGGCTGGTTAGCTCAGTTGGTTAGTGCACAGCCTTGTGATACCAAGGTCATGGGTTCAGATCCCCTTACTGGCCAGCTGCTAAAAAATAAAATAAAATTTAAGGTGATGAACATAAAACTGAGGCCTTCTCTTTATTTTAAAAATTTATTTTTATATCTAACTCTCTTTACTTCCTCAAATACATAAATTATATTCTTATAATTCCCAACCACATAGATATGATTTCTAGTAGCCTACTCTCCTCAAGAAGGAGAAATCCCTGGCAAAGGGATCTAAATTAACGTAATTTGTACCTATTTGTATGTATTTTTACTCACACTTGGTGTACAGATGGCACTAGAGGTAATTTTTCAGGGTTGATCTCATGCACCCCATAGATGAGACAAATTTCCTGAGCATTACAACAAATTGTTCCATGCGTGTAAGTATCTATGAGGCATTTAGGCAAACACTTGAGAAAAAGGTAGATTTCCTCTTAATATCCTCCATCCAATCTAGATGTTTTAATATAACATTTAGACATACACTTTTTCCTTCTATGAAGCACTAAACTCCCCACTTATGAGTTCTTCATATTCTAATACACAAGATTAAAAGGGCAAAAGCATGACCCAGGTAAATTGTCATTCCTCATAATTGTTCAAGCTATTCTGCCCTCTTTGAAATTGATTCTAGAACTTCAAATTTAAAAAGAAAGGAATATAATAATTTGAAAGTGTGTCATGCAGTGAAAGGTAGTATATTTGACACACTAATCCAGTAACTAATCAGTTTTCTAATAAACAATCAGCAGTTCGCTAACATGCCATCAGCACTCCAGGCTCTGGAGAGGGGATGAGCTGCCCGTGGACATTAATGAATACACCAAAAATCATTAGCTGATCAATACTTCTGAGTTATTTTCATTGAGCTGATAGGTCTGATACATTAAAGCTGACATTATACATTTGTCAAGATCACAGTGCAGTTTTTAACAGTGGAACAGGCTGCTAAAAATATTCCCCGAAAGACAATCAAAGAAACACAACTTTTTCACCCTGACACACTCAGCTGGTGTAGGAGCCCTGAAAAATTCAACCATGTAGTCAAGCTCCAGCCTCCCAACAACCAAAAACATGCAAAGATGCCCAAAGTGGACGTGTGTGTTCTATTTTTATAGGTAATTACTTCCGTGACAGGGCACTTCCTATAATTTACTAAAGAGGAGAAAGAGAGGAATGCCCTCCAGATAAAGGGGTGTGAGGCTTCCTTGTCTGTGATAGGGCAGTGAGGACTTTCTCATGGTGGCTTTGCTGCAGCCCCAATAGTGCCAGACCTGAGAACCAGAGGTTGCGTTATTTAAAAGAGGGACAATTGTCTGCAGCACCTCCTGAATATCTTTTCCTTCAAAGGTTTGAAGAGAGGACATTAAAGGGAGGGCTGCGGTGGCCACTGCATCCTAACAGGTGCTGGGCCAGATGAGTGAGTTGGTGACGGGGAGGTCACTCTCTGTGCCCAGCTTGCTGCCGCAGTTTGTGTGTGTGTGTGTGTGTGTGTATACACCCAATCACACACAATCAGCCAGAACAACCACCACTGCAGATAGACGTGAGTCTCCCCCCGCCACTAGATTTTGTGTGTGTGTTTTATTTTTTGTATATGGGGTAGCCTCAGGCTAGGAAGTGAGGGCTGTCATGGGATATATGGATATGGGAGATAGAGACTGGCCCAGGGACTGTAGATTACAGTCATTTATTCTTTTTCTTTTTTAAATTAAGGAGAGGAGATATTTTTGAAGTGTGAAACCAGTTTTCTCCTTATCAGATACGCTGACCCTTAATTATGGACCATATGTACATTATTCTCACTGTACTTTCTAGAGAGGTGAACCTCTTGAACCACACAAATATCCACTGAGTTCCAGTTTTTCTGAGCTCCGCACACCACTGCAAACCCTAGTTTTGTAAATTGTTTTAGCCCTAAGTTTTGTTGGGCTGTGACATTGTAACTAGCTTTTGCAAAAGGCAGCCAACCCCGGCCTACCACCCATAGTCATGGCAAACTAATGTATCGTTTCCTCTAGTTTCCACATTCCAGAATGACTGCTCTTTGGTTGCTGTGCTGAGGGGAGTAGGATTCCCTATTTTAAATTAGCAGCAGGTGAAATTCTATTTGTCATCAATTTCTCTTTGGGGTTACAGAGCAGAAAACTGCAGACAAGCTGCTTCTTTGATGGCTCACTCCTAAAAATCTCTTTTTGTTCTTTATCTATTTGAACTGACAGTGATCAGAGCTGCGGCAGGACAGGGCTCTCTGGAGAAATCACCTTCCCCCTGCCTATTGACAGATCCCTCTGTTCTGCATCAGACGGGCTTTGTCCCATCACAGGCATCCAGGCCTTGGAAGGAGCCACCAATTAAACCTCTTGAGCCGGTAAAATCTGAAGCCACTTTGGAGTGTCTGTTCTGATTAGGCAGGATGAGAGGAAGCCCATCACCCTGCGGGCCCCACTCCCTGGTCTCAATTTTCTCTCTTGCCTCCACCAGGTGCGAGAGGTGTGAGCGGAGTTTCACGCAGGCCACCCAGCTGAGCCGACACCAGCGGATGCCCAACGAGTGCAAGCCAATAACCGAGAGCCCAGAATCAATCGAAGTGGATTAACTGATTGACTGGTTGGAATTAAACTGCAAGGAAAGTCATGATTAAATGTCACGGACACTTAAGCAAAACCAAAGATTTCCTCGGAGCAACTTTCAATCAGTCCCAGAAAACCAAAAGCAGTGATAAAATAAGTAAGATGTTAAGAGATATTGATCCTGGCATGGATGTCAGACCAGGAAAGAGATTATTTATTTATGACTAGGGATGAGACTTATTTCAGTGGACAACTAACCTGGGATGGCTAACATTTCCAGTCCCAACATGTATTTGCTTTGTTTCTAAAAAGCTTTTTAAAAACTGTTATTTAATACCAAAGGGAGGAATCGTATGGGTTCTTCTGCTCACAGTTGTGACTAAGAATGCACAGGAACTTGGTTCTCGTTGCACCTTTTTTTAGTAGCATGCTTCAAAGGGACCCATTGTACAGCCTTTCTTCCTGCTATCTCGGTTTGGCCTGGCCTGATGCCAGCTGCCCCAGCGGGGGCCGTGGAAGCAGAAGCGAGAGCCTTGGCCACGTCGTGCTGTCTTCACCCAGAGGCGGCGTCCCGTGTCCCTGTTTTCCACGCTCACTCATGCACTTCTCACGCGGCGCCTTCCGTGTAGCAGCCTGGTCTTGGTGCAGGACAGCCTGGAGAAGGAAGAAGATGGTTCCGATTTGAAAATGCAAAGGAAAAAGTGGGGAACTTATTCTGTTCTGTTGGATTTCAAAAACATTTAAGATGTATGGAGCTTCATAATACAGTATATCGTTCCGAAGCAGCTAGTTGAGGAAATTTTGTTTTCAATAACATTTTAGCTTTAAAAAAATGGAAATGAAAATAAAGTTCTTTGGTCTGAGGCTGAACTTAAGGTATTAGGCTTCAAGTAATTTTTTTGTTGTTTCTGTGAAAGTGTTGAGTATGTGATCACAATAGTGCCAAACCCCATTGTCAAGATCCTTTTAGCAGTTTCATCTTCCTTTCTCACACAGGTGAAGCCTGCGAGGCCCCTTCCCCACTCCTGAGTGTGGAGGAGCACTTCTGCAAAAATAGGTGAAAATACTGCAGACAAGGAAACATTGGGAAGAGAGCCAAGGAGAGGGTGGCTTAGAACAAATTGCCTAGGAGCAGCTCATTTTATCAGAAGGAATTACCTTTTCTTCTCTGGAAGCTGATTAATTGAAAAAGAAAGAATTATGTACACGGTTTCACTCGGATTGAGGGCTTGGAAAGTGAGTTTAACTCAGTCTTTTGGTAGTTCAACAATGGTGCTCCTCAAAATTGGGTCACATTCCACGAAATGAGCTAGTGTCGGTAAGAAATGATGGCTTCTGTGGCTCTTGGTCCATTAGCTCCCAGAAGCATCTCAGAGACTCAGTCTACCTAGATGGCCAGTTTAGGTAAAACTCAACCGTTTTATCAAGAGTGTTTAATAATCGCAATTTCTGTTCATAGATTTTTTGGCCACTTGATAGCAGAACACAGCCTTTTAAGGAATTTCTTGTCTTTGAGCCTTTACATTGTCTTCCCTCATCAAAAATATGAGACAAAACTGAATTCACTGCTGAAAGGGAAGGATTCTTTGTGGTTCAGTTTAATCTACCATTACGTATTCGGTTCTCAGAAAAATCTTCCTTCCCTTTTAATTTTGCTTCTCTGTCTCTTAGCACCCAACTGACACATTTAAAATGGAATAACAGGGCCTCATTAATTGTGTTTGTAGTTTTATACACACACACACACGCACACACACACATGTGTGTCTGTGCGTGTGTGTGTATATATAATATCAGAATAATCTTGAGGACTGTGGGTCACAGAGAGAAACTCAGCTAATTCTGACCTCCATTGCCCAGTCTCACATCATTCACGTAGAATTTCCCCCCAGTTCTCGTTGGCTCCTCGTTATTAATCAATCTGTGCTGCTGTGTAACTGTTCCTCATTGAAAGTATTCTCTCTGATAGGTAGGAATGCCTTCTGATTTTACAGTTCCCTGCCCTAAGTGATGGAGACATTTGCCAGCCATGTGTCACTGGGAAGGGTGGAAAGAACATGTAGAAATACTGACCTGAAACCTGCAAGAAAATGACAGATCAGCTACACAGATGAGCAAGTTGTTCCACTTACTAAGGCTGAAACATTTGCTTGAACTTTTTGAAAATGATAGTAAGGGACTCACCTGTATGTTTCTAATGTTTTCAGAGAGAACAATCAGCTCAGCCATTGACCTCATTTCACAATTAAACGCATGTGCCCCACTCAGTCCTCCTGAGCTCCACATGTGAGAACGAGTAGCCTTCACTCCTCCCTTGATATCTGGCAAAGGAAGAGTTTCTATAACAGTGATCTCTCTGCCACCGTGTGGCTTTGCTAGCTGATCCCAAACACCCACTGGATGTGGTAGTAACTGCTACACCAAAAGATTTTTCTAGCATTCTGCTCCATTGAAGTCCGTTTTTCTTCTCTATTATTAAGAGAGATTTTGGCATGTATATCCCACCAAATTAGGTCAGAAAATATTTTCTGCTTAACGAATAGAAAATTGGATACTCAATTTTTCCAGGTATTCGGGGACATTCACCATTTTCATGTTGCTGAGCCTTTGCCAGCTTCTAGAAGACCAACATAGGCCACGTCCATAAGACAAGCCTACACCTGCAAATTGGTGTCATACCCTGAAGCACATACTGAGATCACTGGGTCCCTAAGGCTTTTAATCAAAGTACAAGGGTACTTCAAAAAGTTTATGGAAAGATTCATATTATCTTTTACTTTATTTTTCCATGAACCTTTTTACATGAAGTACCGTCGTCTAGGCTGGAGAGAGGGTTTTTCCTTGAAACTTCCCAATGATTGCTTTAACCTTTTCTGTTTAAAATAGACACATACTCCATACACAGCAAATGGGTGGTAGAAACCGCAGTCATAAAGATTTGCCAGTTTCCCTCATTAGCAACTTCCTAATTAATGGTACAGAGAGAATAAAAGCTCTGAATCATTGAGGAAAGAGGATATCTAAGATGAGAAGGGTAGACTATCATAGCTGAATCAAGGTTTGGCTCTTGAAGCAATCTGTATTTTCTCTTTTGTCAATGAGGACAGAATAACTTTTCTTTTTTTCAGGATAAGACTTTCCATCCTAGCATACACTCATTTGTCTAGCTGAGTGTAAGCCAAAGGGTAATGCCAGGTAAAAGTCAGGGTGCAAGAGGATGAGGGCTGGGGCTTTAGACCATCACATTTCTAGAAAAATCTCAGTGACCTAGGACAAAGCTGAATATTTTCCCTAAGAAATGTGCTTTTTTTTTTTTCTTGGCTGATAAGCTTTTCATTTTGGTTTTGTCTTTACTGTTAAAATTGACTTTTTCCCAGTGGATATATGCTTTTACAAAGTTATTGTGTGGGTAGTTAAAGCTGTAAAGAAATCATGTATAATTTGTGTAATTTGAATTAATTAGTACATTTTTTTTTTCGAGTGTCCATTCAATTGTAGCCTTGTCAGAAAACTGTGTATAACAAGAAAAAGTCTACAATACCCCTTCTGTCCTCACAGGGCTTATAATTTATTGGATTGTACCTTGGAAAAACTTCATCCTAATCTAGATACACAAAGGTTTTATAAACAATTACAAACACATGAAATTTTTTCATCAATTGATTGATTCATTATTTCATTCATTTATTCAACAACTATTTATTGAATTATTGTTTTGTATAAAGACCTATTTTAGGTGTTTGCGATAAGCAGATTATTTAAGTGACAATTGGTGAGAAAATAATATTCTCCTCCTAAGCGGCTGGCTAGTAGTGTGGGTATATCAGACCTTCAGACCATTGTCACAGTGACATTAAAGAGATTGCTGCAACTGGGAGAATGTGAGAGATGTAAACTCAGCTGGGAACCAGAAGATAGCATGTGTCAAAACAAATTAAGATGCACAACTTGGTTGTCTTTGGTTAACACACCAGGCTATTGGTTCTTAGCAACAATATCAAGAGACCAGGATTAGGGCCAGAGTCTTAGAGTTTTTAATGACCCTATTCCAGTGATAAGGCAACACATGGGAACAGGGCTGGAGTTGCTCAGGGAAGGAACTCTGTAGACCCTGAATGGGTCTGAGGTGCCTCATTGGTGACAAGCCTTGGCAATGCAGCCCCTGTCCCCATTATGTGGCTGTGGTGGTCCCAGAGGTAGGGTCTTCTTCAAAACGCACTTAATTGTACTCAGGTGCTTCAGAGAGTACTATCAGAGTGGATATTCATCAGTGGTTTAAAAATAGCATTTGTTTAGTTAAGATTAGTTTTTTAACCCCACTGTCAAACTCCTTATGCACTAAAATTGGATCTTCTTCCTCAGTGGCACCATCCTCTGAGGCCCCGGGTCTCTGGCATATTATTGCAAAACTAATTGCTGGTCGTTGGTTGTTAGAGCTGTTCATGTAAGAAATTAATAGTCAATTGCCTTTTATAGTAGCATTATTACCGTATTTGTTTTGCACTAATTTAAAAAATCAAATGCAAGAATCTGTTGAAGTAATTAAAATGGGAAACATGGCACATCTCACAAAGTAGAGAATTTGCAGAACAGTGTGGGGTCAATGGGCCACTTTGAGCATACCCAGCAGCCTTGTGTTTAGGAGCAAATTCCTTGCTTCCATATTAAGGCTACACATGGCTACAGACACTAGGCCAGAAATAACAAACTAAACACTTTTTAAAAAGTTAGTTTCTATTTTTCTTCCTTGATGTGAATTTAATTTTATTCCGCATAGTCTTTACCAATTCCTGACACCAAATCCTGAAAGATACCAAGAGATATGCCTCTTTAAGTGATAACAGTAGGTTCTAGAAATGTCATTGGTTTGTCAGGTTCCTTTCAATGTGAAGAACTTTGGAAATATTTTACGAAGTGACTAGATGTTTGGGTACTTATCCACCCAAAAGTTTGAGGTTTTCCCATCACTAGCATTTATCTGAACTACCACAGAGTAACAACAGAGAGTCTGGGGAAGAGGCACATATTTCAGCCCTCCTCGAGATTGAATTCTACAAGTCCAAAGATCAGCTGTCAGATACAACTGGTCAGAGAGAGGCGATCTGAAAAGAATATCGTTTTATCTGTGGACGCCTTGCCACAGATGTTCAGCCTGCAATCCATGGTTGCATTTAACGTTTAAAATATTTCACTTCTTTTAAGTAATGGATGTCAGATGTTTCATCAGATCAATATGTAAAATGATAAAAAATCAAAAATATGTTAGAAAGCAGGGCAAAGACACAAAATGATTGAATTGTCTTTCCTTTATACTGAAGATGCTACCATTGTGCTTGGAAAAGAATCTGTTGAGTACATTTTAGTGGAAAACTAAGAAAACTTTACGTTTATTCCCTCAGATATTGATGGGGATAATAATGATTGTAACTTATATGGTGCAATTACTGTCAGGCACTGTTCTAACTGCTTAACATAGGTTATCTAATTTAATCCTCAGTAACACTGTAACAAAGATGCTATTATTATCCCTTTCTCATATATACTAAACAACCTTATCTTAGCAGCTTCTTTCCTTTTTTTCTCCCCACAAAACCATATAATTTTTAAAAAGAGAAAATACTTCTGTGTGCAAAGCTTCTTTTTGAGAACAAAAGCTTTTTAAAATTACCAAACACGAGTATAATTTGTTTATAAAATGTGTTTGTGGAAACAATGCTAATGTACTCTTCAAACATGCATCATTATAGTTGCTGATTTTGTAATCTCCAAATCTTTATTGCTGGACAACAATGGAAATTTCAACTATCCCATCCCTGGCAAGCATTGTTTTTGTTTCTTGAAACATGCGACAAAAATTCCACACTAAAAGAAAAAAAAAAAAAAAAGCCCTCTCAAGTGTGTGATACCCATTAGGACAAACGGCGGCAGGCAGGAAGGGCGAGCTACGCTGGATAGCAGTGAAAGGAGAACGAGGCTTGAACATTATCGACAAGTAAAAACACATCGTGAATGGGCCTAAGTGAAATCTCGCTTTTGTTCTTTGTTGTGACTGAATGCTAAGTGAGTTACTTTTCAGGCATCAATGGAGTAATTATGCAGTTGTGTCCATTAGGAATATGGGCTTATGTGGTTAGCCTGTTGGTTTAAACCAGTGAGGCAGAAAGACTAGAGTCATCGTAGTTACATGCATGACATACTCAAGGAACAGGTCAAGTTCTTGGGCTCAATCTAGATGAAACTGCTTGTGACGTTTGTTCAAAAAATAAGTTGACAAAATTTCTTCATGAACTGGCCTTGTTGCAAGGCAATTCTTTACTGTGACATGGAAACCACAGTGTATGCTATTCTCCTCCAGATTCTGGTGCTCACGGGCACACTTGTTGGTTAGAACAATGAATACATTTTCCTGTCAGTCAAACATGGTGGGCTCCTAGGTGGTATTTCCTTTTTCCTGCCTTGCAAAACATCCTTTTGGCTGCCTTTCTCCCCCGAAGCTTGGCATATCACTTCCAATGGAAAACAATTTGATATAAACTTTCACAAGTTGGAGATATATTTCTACAGCAGAACTCTTTCGTGTTTTAGAAAAAATCCTGCCACAGCAGGTGATAACCACATGTTGGGGAGAGCAGTCATTTTAGACCAAATGTCCAGCAACTCACAGTCCCTGTTGGTCCACATTTGAGTACTGTCTAATACTAACAAAATCAACCCTTGTAGACTCACTTTCTTTTAACAATTTAGTACACATTCTCAAGTTTCTCCCTACTTGGAAGGAATGACATAGCAAAAAAAGGGGCAAAACTATTCTCCTTGGAAATTCCAAGTACTTTCTGAAAGAGGCTTCTCCTGGTTTGAATGTGAAGCCAAGCTGGTGACTCGAGTATTAAGGAATACTTTGGCTCAGATCAGCAAAATTATTTTGGAAACCTAATGTCCCCAAGTTATTTTGCTATAGCAAAGGGAAGGCATCCAGCTTTGTAGTATGCTAATAGAAGTGTGATATTTAGAAGCTATCAGGACATTGTGCAAATTTCCTTCATATGGTTATTTTAAATTTACTGTAAATGTTCCTCATTGGAGTAGAAATATGTCTCTCTCCAACTTCTCACCACATGTAATGTTTAGGGTGAGTGCTCAATTTCAGTTCTGCTTTTTGAGGTTTGGACATTTAAAGAAGTCAGTTAAGAGAATGAAAGAAGCTTGCTGTGGGTGGTGAGAAACTTGGGGACAGTTTGCTGTAAGGGCCACTGATGTGACAAGAATGATTATCCTGCAGTTAGAATGGTAAACAATTTGCTTACATTTTTTAACTTTATTAAACTCACGTCATGACCAATGAGATCATGCATGCTGCTGTATTCTTGTAATAGAATCTACCAGGATGATGTTGTATTTAAATGAAAAACAGGCACACATTTAGAGATAATTGACCAAGAAATGTAAATATATTTGATTAATAAAACATTTCTATGATGACTTGATCTGCCCTTGGGTTCTGTCTTTCCAGTCCAACATTGGTCACCTTTCAAGTGCAAACTGATTATAGTGTGCAGTAGTAGTAGGCAGTCAACAGGCTTCTAAGCATAAGCTAGAAAATGGAACTAGCTAGCACAAAAGTTGTTACAGTTCAACCCTGTGGTTTATTCAGGTATATCGAGTTTGCTCTTTTCTTCACTCATGAGCTCACGTGTTTATTTGCTCAACAAAGTTGGGTCCACTCTCTAAGAAACTCGTGTACAGAGGCCCAGCCACCAACCTGTGGCATGGTGGACTTGATATTTGATCTCTAGCCACGTAAACCTCAGAGAAGAGCAGAAAGCTCTTACTCTAAGAGTGGCCTGGGTCTGTGGCCCTTCTGAATACATATGGGACCACAGGCACTCAGAATGCCAAAGTCAGTTGTTTATCTCTTGTTCTACTGGAAAATAAAATTCCACGTGACTAAGAAAAATAGGTGAGCATCAAGGATCTGCAAGGAAGACACTGAGGCTGGAATGGGTTGAAAGAGGTAAAGACTGTAGGGGATAAATTTGGCAAGAGTAAAGCGAGGGGGACCATCATAGAGCCTTGATGGCCATTGTGAGAACTTTGCATTTCCTTTGACTGAGGTGGAGAAAAACTCATTTCCGGTAGAGGTAGTATGTGATCTGATTTAAAATGATCACTCTGGCTGCTCTGTTGAGAAAGAACTGTGGGGGAACATGGACTGAAGACAGGAGATGGCTAGGGGGATTTCTCAATACAGGCAAGAGATGATGGTAACTTCCACTAGGGTGGTGGTGGTAAAGGTGGTGGGAGGTGGTTAAATTATGAGCACATTTTAAAAATTGAACAGGATTTACTGATGGATTGGATGTTGGATATTAAACTAAGAGAGGAATCAAGGATGACTCCAAGGTTTTTTGGTCCAAGCCACTGGAAAGATGGAGTTCTGCGATTTGGGGGGTTGTGCTCTGTTTTTAAGTTATCTGTCCATTCCCACAAGTACCAGGCCTGTGCCAGTGTAATACATGTGAGAATTATGCACAACAGGCAGCTACATGACAAGGCTGCTGACTCTCTGGGAGTGGCCGGCTCAGCAGCCAGCCCCACGGAAACAGAGTTGAAATTTTATCCTGTTGTTTCTGCTGTACCACACGGATAGTCCATTGCCCAGGAATGACAGGCAAATGTTTCTTGGGAAAGATACTGCTTCAGAAGTGAAGACTTACTTCCGAAATAATAGTGCTCTGCAGCCACAGGGCACCTGAGTCTCATTCTGGATATTCTTTAAGGAAAGGGAGTGCTGGGAATAGACATGGACTCTTTTCCTTGTGTAGCTTTGTTTCTCTGGTCGGGCTGTAGGCTCAGTTCAGTGCTTCTTGATGGGGGGAGGGCAGGGCCAGCCGGCGGGGTGGGTGGTGGTTTCCAGCTTCCTGGCTGGGATCATTCTGAGACACTTTAATGAAATTTACAGTCCTTAGACAACTAGTGTTTGTCATTTATTCATACATTCATACATCTTCTTAACAAATATTTTTAAAAGTCTACTTACTATGTGCTAAGATGCTTATGTACAAAATGATTAGGACGTGGTGGGTCTTAACATCCAGAAGTGAGAGAAAGACATAATTGAGTACGTATAAAGATTGTAGGAAGCAATACAGGAACCAGTGGGAAC
Organism: Cynocephalus volans; assembly: GCF_027409185.1. Taxonomy (NCBI): domain Eukaryota; kingdom Metazoa; phylum Chordata; class Mammalia; order Dermoptera; family Cynocephalidae; genus Cynocephalus; species Cynocephalus volans. Next base: position 108,385,740 of record NC_084461.1, read on the forward strand.
AGATTTGAGAGAGTAGTCAGTTCTTCCTAGGGGGAGAATTTTAGGCAAGTCCAAGGAACTGCTTTCTGAGGTGTGAGTTGAAATGAACAGAGACAAGTGCTTAAATCCTCTTTGTGGTAAGTAGCTACCGCAAAGAACTGTCCATGTGGGTTCATTTGGAAGAGCTGTACCTACACTGATGGCTACCCAGTGTGTCCTTTCCTGGGACATTTGTCTCATATTTGAATCAAAGTTTTTTCTCATACTAAAAAAAAAAAAGTATTATCATCATTATCATTATCATCATCTCCTGTGTGGTTAATAGTTTTACACATGGAAACTAATTTGCTGAAGGTCAACAGCAAACTGATGGTTCATGGCATTGAGCCCAACGGTGGATGTTCTTACCTTTTTGAGGTAATGGACTTCTTTGGGAATGTGATGAAAAATGGATGGTCCACATAAAAATTCACAAACACACCAAACTTGACACTGAATTTCAGGATGGAGGCCTGGATTCCAAGTTAGGATCCCCGACTCTAAGATCTTGCATTTGTATGTCACCTTTCAATAGTCAATTACGGCTTCAAAAGATTAAGTGGAGATGAAAGATTCCTAGTAGAAAATAAAAACAGATGTATTTCTTTAGTCTCTTACATGAGGATTCTGATTAATGAGGAAAAAACAAAGAGGGTTGATTGGTTCACTGTCATAGCAAGAGATACAGGGGATTTAGTTTCTCTCCTAGTTTACGATTTGGCATGAGGCCCATGGAGATCCAGAAAGCAAGCCAGGCCAAATCAACAAGCAGGAGAGAGCATTTTGTGATCATTTCGAAGGGTAGCTCATGGCCAGGAAGAGATTCTTCCCACTTATTATTCCAGATTATTCCATTTTCCCATCCCCAAGTTAAAAATAAACTTGTGTATATAGAAATTATTCATGACATGCACCCGACTGTAAGGGAAAACTTATTATTTGGAATCCCAGTCACAATCAAAATTAATTATTTGGTATCTACCAGCTAAAACAGAACATTTAGTACCAAACTCACCAAGTAATAAAGTGGGGAGTGATCTTACAGGGCTTCTGTCTGTTTCCCTTGTTCTCTGGTGGCCAGTACACACACACGCGCACGCACACGCACACGCACACACACTCACACACACACACACACACACACCCATTTTATGAGATAACAATCCATTTTATTTTTTACGTTCTCGATAAAAGAATTTCAAGCTACCATTGTTAGTATTTTCTTCTTAGTTTTTACCATCTTCTTTACTATTTGTAGTGAGTTGAACAGTGCCCCACCGATCCCCCCAAACCTCCAAAAAGATATGTCCACTCAGAAACTGTGAATGTGACCTTACTCTGAAAAAGGTCTTTGAAGATATGATTAAGTTAAGGATCTTGAGATCATCCTGGGTTATGCAGGTGGGTCTTAAATTCAATGACAGGAGTCTTTATGAGACAGAAGGAAGACACATAGAGGGGAAGTCCGTGTAAGATTGTAGCTGAGACTGGAGTCATGCATCCATAAGCCAAGGAGTGTCTGGAGCCACCAGGAACTGAAAGAGGCAAGGAGTCTCCCTGAGAACCCTTGGAGGAAGTATAGCCCTGCTGACAGCTCCTTTTAGATCCCTATAGCCTGTGAGAGAATAAATTTGTAGTTTTAAACCACCAGATTTGTGGTAATTTGTTATGGCAGGCCTAGAAAATTAATAGAACATTGTAACTTCTTGCAAACAGTAAGTATGCAATAGTTAATTTCAGTCAAATTTACTTTTAGGAAATTCTCTCCACCAAGATAATTTCATTTCCTCTTACTCTCATCCATCAACAAGGCCTGCCATGTTGCTTTTCCAGTGCAGAATGATAACATTCCCTAACGATAACTGTACTTAAATATGACTGCAAGTGCTGGCTCCAAACTGACTGTGCGCTGCTGACTCTCAGGGCAAAGCTCTTTCTGCAAGCTCTTTTGCACACACTTGCTGACTTCCTTGGGCAGCTTGGGCGGCTATAACACAATATCACAGATTGGGTGGCTTAAACAGCAGACATTGATTTCTCACAATTCTAGAGGCTGAAAAGTCCAAGATCAAGGTGCCGGCAGAGTTAGTTCATGGGGAGGGCCTGCTCTCTAGTTTGCAGATGGTCACCTTTTTGCTGTGTCTTTATAGAGAGAGAGTTCCGGTCTCTCTTCCTCTTCTTATAAGAACACTAATCCTGCCATGGGCCCCAACTTCATGACCTCATCTAAACCTAATTACCTCCCAAAGACCCTACCTTCAACCCTGACCATTACTTGTTTTTCAAATTTTCTTTGTCTACAGAACACGTAATGTCAAAGAGCACATATGTAGCCCACCAATTTTAGGTAAATGTTTTAAATAGTTGTCATATTTTTTAAAATAATAAATAAAATACTTTTAAAAATCATATTTTTTCATGCAAACTGTAGGAATGATAGTGTCTATAATAATTTCCCATGTTATCTTCCTGAAAGGTAATCTCATCATCTGGCTCCACGAGCTGTAGATCTGTTTCTTCATCTTGTCAGTTTCTTTTCTTTTTCTTTATTTCTTTTAATTTAGAACCCTTTAATTCCCAGTTGTAAGTTATTGGCAATGGCAACAGGTATTTGATGGCTCTGTGAGAGTTGTCAACATTCAATTTAGACATAAACCCAGAATTAAGGAGAATCTTTTCACTGATAATTACTTTCAGCACTCTGTTGGACACTAACCTGAAGAACATCCACTGTTGCAAAGTTGGAAATTTGACATTTCAACTTCAGAGTTAAAGGCAAATGTTTTCCTAACCCACTCTGGTCCCATATGTCTGTGGAAGGTATTTTTTCCTGTTCTGTTGTAATATTTGTCTATGATTTAAAAATATGTCTAACAATATATCATGGATTTTTTTTTTTCTCCAACAAACAATAAATATGATCAAGTACCAAAAAAGCTTGGCGGTTAGACATTTGCATTCTGGTTCAGTCTTATGAAGAAATTATGGTTTTAACTTAAAAATCATGATATCTTAGCACTGGTTACAGAATCAGAGTGTTCTCAAACTTTTGGCAATGAAGAGCCCATTATGAGAAGTTCATATAAATGTAGCCCACCAATTTACGTATATTTAAAAATGCATTCCGAGGAAAATAAATCTCGATGGGGGGGATATTTTGAATTATTGAAAGGGTCTTTTACTTTGGCTCTCTTTGTTGCCATTCCCTTTGCCATGTGAGTTTGTGGTTTTGGTCACTAAAGAAGTGGGGTCTATATTCTCCTGCCTTGAATATAGGTTAGCTTTTGACTGGTTTGGCCAATAGAATGGGGTGGAACTAACAGTGTGCTGGTTCTGAGCCTAGGCCTCAAGAGGTTTTGTGTGTTTCTGCTTGCTCTCTTGCACTTCTTTCGTTGCCATGAGAACATGCCCCGGATAGTCTGCTGGAGGAGAGACACTTGGAACTGAGCCAAGTTGTCCCAGTAGCCCCAGCTGATCACCAGCCAGCCCTAGACGTGGCTGAGCCCAGCCAAAATCAACAGCACTACCAAGCTAATCTCCAAGTGATTTCAGCTGCATGAGCAATACATGGATTGTTGCACGCCACAGAGATTTTGTGATTCTTTATTGCACAGAATAACTGTGGCAATACCATAGCCAACAGAGCTCAGTGTGCTTCTGTTCACCATTGCCTGTTCATACAGCTCATGGAAAAAGCATTCAGTTGCTGTGAGTCGGTTATATTTACAATCTTCATTATTTCCTTCATTTGTTTCAATTGTTCAACATTTAATTAAGTTTTGGAGGCATATTTTTGGCCACCCGCTGTTGTTTGTAAATGAAGCTGGGTATGGATTGACACTTAAAGGCAATTATTTTACTCTCTTATTCTTGCTGCACACCAGCCAGCCCTAGCCAGTCCCATTCATACTTCAACTAACTCACCCTTTCCATTTATATCATAGCTCACAAAATATTTAACAAAAAATCTCTTCTTCTGCAGTATTTGCTTTAAGTGTTAATTAGAACAAAAAGTCACCACACATTTTTCCCTCATGTATGTAATATACATATTCGGAATTTGTATACTGTACATCAGTGTTTTTGTCCAACCTCAGGGTGAAATATCTATGAGCACATGTTTATTTACTTATTTGACAAACATTTATATAGCAGGTACCATGCGCCAGGCAAGTGCTTTAGATTATGGATTTATTTAATCCTCTTAGCAGCTTTAAGGTAGGTACTATTATTATCCTTATTTTACTCATGAGGAAACTGATGCACAGAGAGGTTGAATACCTTGCCCACGGTCACATTGCTACCAAGTGGCAGAGTTGGGATGTGAATGTAGGTACTCTGGCTCTGAAGTCTATGTTCTTAATCACTATACAAGATAGTAACTGTTCCTCTACACTTTATGATACTGTCATTATATGACACCCACAATACCATTTGTAAAGGGAGCTTCTCCACTAGCTTGTTCTGCTCTCTTGCCAAACATGATATCAGTCAGTAAATATATAGCCAGCTTTACAAGCTTATTAGTAATGGTGGGACTTGTTTTGCTGTAGAGAATGACACTTTAAATGACACCTCTATACTTTTGGTCTTGCCTACACCTTGGCAGCACAACATTTGTTTTAGAAAAACTTTGTTGGTCTATTAGGAAGGTGGCTGTTCTGTGCTTAAAAATAAGGTGAAGGTTTGAGTTGCTTCATGACCCTATCCGTATAACAGATATGAATTAGAAACAAGAAGTGAATGAATAGATAATCTTATAAAATCTAATTTTCAGATATCATATACTTGGATTCACTTGTCCTAGCCCATATAGATACATGTTTTATATTTGCACTTGAGTTCTAATGACCATTTACATTTGTGACATTATCCTGAGTTATACATTTTTATTACTGTTATTTCTTTTGCTCTTCATGGAGAGAGAGTGTGTGTGTGTGTGTGTGTGTGTGTGTGTGTGCGTGCACACGTGTTGGGAATAAAATGATGCAAAATTGAGAAGCAGTAGAGGGCCAAAGTTCATGGACTGAAGCCAGATTGCCTGGGGTCAAATTACAAATTCAACAATGAAGAGCTATATGACTATGAGCTAGTCACTCAAGCTCTCCAAGACTCAGTTTTCTCATCTGTAAAATGGGGATAGTAATAATAGTACCTACTTCTTGGGATAATTCTGAATATGAAATGTATTCACTTGAAGGATCTGCCATATAATAAGTGTCTTGTAAATATTTGCCATGTAACAAATGAAAATGCATGTATAACAAAAATGAAAAATACAAATTTAACTACTACAAATAATAACATGCAAATATAATGAAGAACTGTTGGTTGAAAGTTAGCTATGACAAACTGACCACGTGGAATCCTAATAGCATATGTGTAACTTTTAAGAACATAATGGTTATTGAGAACAGAATGAGATTTTGTAAAAACCATAACTAACCTTACATTGCAAATTTGTGACATGTTTATAAACAAAGTTGTCTCCATACCATTTTCTCTGAAACCACAAACTACTAAGAGACCACATTCAGCTTACTAATGCTGCATAATCAATTACCCCAAAACTTAGTGGCTTAAAACAACATTTTTATTTTGCTCACAATTTTGTGGATAAGGAATTCAGTGTAGCTTGGCTGAGCAATTCTTATTTGGAATCTCTCAAGCAATCACAGCCTGTAGTTGAATGCGGCGAGGAGTCTGAATCATCTGAAGGCTGGAGTCCAAGATGACTCTCTTGTGTGGCTGGCAGTTGAGGCTGGCCGTCAGCTGGGAGCATAGCTGGGGCTATTGATCAGAGCACCTAGACATGGCCTCTCTAGTATGGCATTCTCAGGGGAGTTCATAGTAGCTGTCTTCCCCCCAGAGTGAGCACCCCAAGAGGACCAGCCTTGGAAGTCATACAGCATCACTTCTACCATATTTTATTTGTTGAAGCCATTACAAACCTACCCTAATTCAAGGTCAGGGACATTGATCCCACTTCTTGATGAATGTCAAAGAATTTTAGGGCCGTGTTTTTAAATTACCAAAGACCATATAATAGTGTTCCAGTAACTACAAAAATATACACATCTTTTGAGATGTGTATATCTAGATTATTCTGTCCCCCTTTCTTTAAGTTTTTCTTAAAGGTTTGATGTTTTAACCTTTGGGCCATTTGCAGAGGTTTATTTTGAGGCTTTCATAATAGAAGTACCCCAGAACCAGAACAAGGAGAACTCAGTAATCAGCTAAAACTTAGAATGAGTGAGGAAAATCCAGTGAAGTTTTTTGAAAGCCATTGATAGCAATGTTAACCTCTCTCACTGCTTCGAGATCTCACTAATCCTGCAAACACAGGGCATTTAAATAGCTCCCTTATGGACCACTTCAGATTAACTCAGTCTTTTCTTAGGTTTGGGAAATTAATCACTATTCCTTGATCCTGCTACGTCTCCAAGTGAATTTTGTACATGACTCCGGAAGAAAATTCCCTCTTTACACTACGCTTCATTTTTGTCTCCCCTCATGTACTGCCCACCCCTCAATGGGCATCTCCACTCAGAACTGCCTGGTCTGAGTCTTAACATGCCTCCTGAATGGGCCCTCCTTTCTTAGGAGCAGGAAGGACCTGATTCCAAATATGAGGATACCACCCATGTGCACAGGCTGAAAAGCAACCGCTCTGAGAGAAATTGTTCTTAGATAAATCCATATGGAAATAGGCCCAAATCCACAGCTGGATGAGATCTGTTTTCAGGCTTGGAAATAGTTTGCTTTCTAAAAGTTGACATTGTCCACGGGACAAATATATTTGTATCTCTCATTGCTACTGACTGGGGGAAACTTTGATGACTATGCTTTGAACCAAATACAAAGGAAGGCCACTAGTCTCTCAAATGAGGCAAATAAGGTGGATTTGGTGTGGAGGTTCCTTGAGACTCACAGAGTAAGATTAGAAGGATCACGAATAGATTTCGTTCATCTTCTTTCGAAACACCATCTCCCACAGTTCAGAGCATCCCCCTGCATGCTGGTCTTCCTCCCACTTTCCAGTTCCTCTGTGCATTGAAGATGGCTTTCGCGGAATGCGTTATTTCCACATGCACCCTGAGCACTAGCTGGGGAGGCATGTTCCTCTGCCACAGACTGTGTCTCTGTGAACGTGTGTCAGACACCCAGGAGGCAAGGTCTGGATCCCAGCCTCCCTGCCCTCCTGCTTTTTAAAGGGGAAGCCTCAAGGAGCTAGAATTCATCCCAGCTCACTTTTCAGGTCCCCAGAGTTCTGCAACTTTCACGCTGCAGCGTTACCTTGCAGCCCTTTTCCTCTGGGCCAAGTTTCAAATGTGCTCAAACTCCACAGCCTGAGCTATGGACATGAATCTGAGTCTCACTGTCTTTGCGGACTTCTGGCCAATCACAAAGCCTCTTTGATTGCAGGCAAAGGAGTCAAGAAGAGGCTAAGGTTTTCCTGCACATCAAGAAGTTCTTCAAAGCAACATTTCAAAAAGTGCTAATGACTGGGACCAGATGGAGTCCATTTCCCCGAAAAAGATGAGTGTCTAAAAAAGCAGGAAGTGAAGCTCATGCAGACCAGCGTGTTTGGTGCCCAAACTCCAGCATTGCTCCACACACCATCAAGCTGCCTCCTGCCTGCCTCAATTGCCATATGCAAAATAACCTCAGGCTTCAAAGTGGGACTTTTATACTCTTTTCAGTACCAAAATGTGTTTAGTTCAAAGTAATTCTTTACTTTTTTTTTTTCTTAACTGTAGAAAAACATGTATAATATGAATTGTGTCATTGTGACCATTTTTAAGTGTACACTTCAGTGGCATTGAGGACATACATTGTTATGTAACCTTCACCACCATCCATCCCCAGAACTTCTTTATCTTCCCCAACTCAAGCTCTGTACCCATTAAACACTAACTCCCCACTTTGCCTTCCTGCCAGCCCCTGGCAACCACCATTCTACTTTATGTCTTCTGTGATTTTACTACTCTAGGTACCTTATTAAGTGCAATCATACAGTATTTTTCATTTTGTGACTGGTTTATTTCACTTAGCATAATGTCTTCAGGTTTCATCCATGTCATAGCATGTGTCAGAATTTCCTTCCTTTTTAAGACTAATAATATTCCATTGTAAGATATACTACATTGTGTTTATCCATTCATCCATTGATGGACACTTGGGCTGCTTCCACCTTTTGGTTATTGTGAGTAATGCTGCTATGAACGTGTGCATACAAATATTTCTTCAAGATCCTGCTTTGAAATCTTTTGGGTATATACCCAGAAGTGGAATTGCTGGATCATATGATAATTTTATTTTCAATTTTTTGAGGAACTGCCATACTGTTTTCCATATTAGCTGTACCCTTTTAACTTCCACCCTTTTAACTTTCCATATTAGCTGTACCCTTTTAACTTGCACAAGAGCTCCAATTTTTCCACATCCTTGCCAAACTGTTATTTTCTGAGTTTTTTGTTTTTGTTTTTGTTTCTGTTTTGTTTGTTTTTTAACAATAGCCATCTTAATGATGTGAAGTAGTATCCAGTGGTTTTGATTTGCATTTATTTCCCTAATATTTCAATGTGCTTTTGGGCCACTTGTTATGTCTTCTTTGGAGAAATGTGTATTCAAGTTCTTTGCCCACTTTTTAATCAGGTTGTTAGTTTTTTTGCTATTAAATTGTAGGGGTTCTTTTTATATTCTGGATATTAAGCATGTATCAGATATATGATTTGCAAATATATTTTTCTACTTCGTGGGTTGCCTTTATACTCTGTTGATAGTATCCTTTGGTGCCCAAAGGTTTTTAATTTTGATGTAGTCCGATTTATTTTTGTTGTTGTTGCCTGTGCCTTTGGTGTCGTATCCAAGAAATCATTGTCAAATCCAATATCATGAAGCTTTTCCCATATGTGTTTGTAAGATTATTATAGATTTAGCTTTAACACTTAGGTCTTTGGTCCATTTTGAGTTAATTTTTGTATATGGTGTAAGGTAAGGGTCCATGATCACTCTTTTATATGTGGCTATCCAGTTTTCCTAACACTATTTGTTCTTGGCACCCTTACTGAAAATCATTGGATCATATATGGGAGAGTTTGTTTTTGGATTCTCAAAGTAATTCTTGACTCATTGGATTGTGCTGATGATCACAGAATTGCCTCCTGCTCCTTCAAACCGAAGGCTAGATAGACACTGAGGCCCCAGGATGCCCTAGAATACCTGATTCACCTGTCAGTTCATTCATCCATAAGCAGCTTTGGGAGCATATCAGTTCTTCCTGTATAAAAGATTTATGCAACGTTTTCCAAGTGAGTTAATACAGCTCTGAAAATGCTAGTGGCCTAAGGTAGGAGGGAATGTGATAAGCTATTGTATGAGGTACTTCAAAAAGTTTGTGGAAAAAGGGAATTAAAAGGTAATATAAATCTTTCCATGAACTTTTTGAAGACCCCCTAGGCATGTGATGAATATTAGAAAGTGGGAAGCATGAGGTGCCTTCAAAGTGTATATCAGCTTGGGGTTTGGGGAAGCTTCCTTGTCCAAATGAAGTCCAGTCTGAAACCTGAAGATTCAATAGGAGTTGATTCGGCAAAGAATTGGGGGAAGATGTTTCAGGCAAAGGAACAGTATCTTATTGAGTCTTCTCTGGTTTTCTGAATATACTTTGATATTATGTGTTTTCCTCCCCTTGAAGTTCCTTGAGGACAGGACTGTGTGATATTCACCTTTGTATCTTTAGTGCCTAGCTCTGAAGTGCCTGCCCACCGTGGGGGTTCAGTAAATGCTTATTTTATCAGGCTAATAAACACTGAGCATGCATCTTTGGTTTCTGACAGCTTCCAAGCCAGACATTACTGCCAAATGAAATATTTTCCTATGTGGAGTCTCTGATTTTGTCCTCATAGCTACCCTGTGAGATAGGCATTGTTATCTCCCTAGTTTAGAGATTAAAAAACCAAGGCTCATAGGAAGTAATTTGTCCAAGGTCACATAGCTGGAGAGTGGAGAAGCCAGGATTTGAACCCAGGTTTAATTGGCACAAAAAGTCATGTTCTTGTAACTATTTCATGCTGCTTCATTTTGCATATGCCCAGGTAATTCAGAATTGTGAGCAGGGAAACTAGCTTTCTTTGATGGCCTAGATATCATGCTAGGAGCTTGACATGTGTTATGCTAACTTTTTATTGAGCACTTAGTATATACCAGGCTATTCTACACACATCGCATGTTTTCTTTTCTCATTGAATTCTTGCCAATGCCCTATAAGGTAGGTGCTGTAATTATCACCACTTTGCAGAAGAGGAAAATTGAGCACAGAGAGCCAGGATCTGACTGAGCAGACTGGCTGGTGGGACTGGGCATGACACCATGCTGGAGTGCTGCCCCTTTAGTCCTCTCAGGGACTCTAGGAAGCAGTTATTATTTTTATTTTAAAGAGGAGGGAACTGCATCAAGGGGGTGATATTTACTGTCTTTGCTCTGATTTTAAATTATCTGTATTATTTGAAATGATCTCTTTTTTTCCCTCAGTCCCTTACCTACTTCCAAATACTCAGAAGAATCACTTAATGGTGGGGCTCAATCTCCAAGAAATTCTTTCTTCCAAGGAGAAGCTGAGTTATTTAAACCACGAATCCTTCTCCTAGGTTTTGGTTGTTTGATGTTCTTTCTGCCTTGGGAGAGTTGATTAAGAGCCCTGCAAAGAAAGAAGCTTCATAGCTCCTAAGTCTGAAAGGGTTCCTTGACCCCGGGCACCCCAACGGCTGGGTCAGACATGGTGACCATGATTTATAGATCAATAAACAGAGCCTTTCCAAACCATGCTTCCCCCTCCTTCAAGGAGGGAGCGATCAACTTTCTGAGTGTCAAACCTACTTTTCATAAAATATTTTTGTTATTGAGAAAAGCCTTACTTAATGGGGGAGGGGGCGGTGGGTGGGCAGGAATTAGTGGACGTGAGAGCCAGGAATAACATGCAGAAATTAGATAACAAAGAGAGACTTAAACAAAATCCTCATGGGCATAAGGACCACAGATTCTGACTTAGGAGATTGGACCCAGTCAAACTCTCTACTGATGTCTGTTTTGTTCTATAAACCGCGTTTGCAGACAGTGACTGCTGGCTCACGTATTCCCCCAAGGAGAAAAACTGCACATGTGGGAAGTGAGAGTCCCCTCCCTTCTTGCCTCCTTCCCCACCCCTGCCCAGTGCTGTTCCAGCCCCACCCCACCCCACCCCAAAACACCCGAACTTTTTGAGCTCCATGATGCAATCTGATTTTTTTTTTCTGGACAGAGAGGCAGCAGTTGTTTCTTTCTTAACTAATTTTTGTTCCAAGACCTCACAAGGCGTGAGGAGAGTAACTTCCTGAGTAAAGAAAGTCTGCATTTGAGTGTCTGCATCTCAACATACACAAATCCCAGAACTTAATGGGAGAAGGGAGGAGACCAGAGGGAATGAAGCAGAAGAAAGTCCCTCCTGCCACAGGGATTTTAGAAACCAAGACCTTTTTTTCTTTCTTTCCTTCTTTCTCTTCCTTTCCTCTTTTCTAACTTTCTTTCTCTTCCTTCTTTCCTTCCTCTTTCTTTCTTCTTCCTTCCTTTTCTTTTATCATTCTGTATGTCTATAAAGAACCCTATAGACTTCCTTCAACTTGAAAAAATACTTAGGCATTCTTTCCCTTTTCTTTTAAAGATCTGGGTCACTGATAATGGAAGTTGGAATATGGAAGGTTCTTAGGAGATGTTATTCCAGTAAATTCTAGTCTGACTTATTGGGTTGTTAAATTATACATTCTATTAAGGCATATTTTCCTCCAGTTTCAAGTCCAGCAAATTTTCCCTATATAAAATACTCAGATTACACACAAGTGAGCACTAAAGTGGAGACGGCGGGAGGAGGGTAGATAAGAGTTAGGCATCACATCCAGAAAATTCCTACAGCCACGAACCTTAGGGGCACACAATTAGCAGGCTTCTCGGGAAGGTTATACATCATGTCCAGGACTTTACATTAAGATGACTTTTTACTTGAGTCATTTGTTAGTCCATTACCAGTTCACATATCAGATTGCATTTCATTTTGTATTAAATCAAGGTAATCTGGCATGTAAAAATAGGCTCCCTCACTTCACTTCCAACTCTCAGTAAGAGTGGAGATTCCCGCAGCATTTTGCCTCACACTCTGTAGGGTCTGTGGGATCATAACCTTTTGCAGAAAGTATTTATTGTTAATTGAATCCCAGATTCTCCCACAAAGATATGCAATTGGCAAATGCAGACCAAACCATGTGCTAAATGCTGATTTTTCTCTTTAGGGCTCAACTCATTCTCCTCCGAAAGAATGTGAGATTGGATGACTCCTATTGCTAATCCTGAGACCATTAAAGAGAGAAAAAGCAGAAGAGATACCCAGCACTAGTCACAAGGAAGCAGAGGGAACCTGCATGAAAAAGCCCTGTGCTTGTACTTTGAAGCCAACTGGATCTCCATTTCCAAGCAGTGTGTCCTTTTATGAGGGAGTGGGGTTATGACCAAGTGCTGGTTAATGACCAAGACTTCATTGGTAGGAAAACTGAGCCCCCATATAATTCACTCTATTTATTGCACAAAAGTACTGTTAGGATTTTTGTGCCATGAATGGCTGCGGTGTTGGAGTGAAGTCCTGCCCCCCACAGGCCAGGACCATGTGTGTCACATCAATTTCGCTCCTAGTGCGTTTCCCTGGTACCCCTGTGTTTCCAAATACTTAATGCTCCTAAGAGTAAATGATTTCTTTCCACTACTGCTGAAAGTGCCAGAAGCAAGAGAAATTTAAACAGACCTAAGATCAACACTGTGAGTTTACTTGGCCTTCCCATCTAGCAACACTGCCATAAATTTCTTCAGCTTCATAGTTGGGAATTTTAAAGGCCTACAGTCTTGGAAAGGTTTATATAACAATGTTTGTTCTATATGGATTATAAACTCGCAAAATCCCAAGCAATGGTGGTATATCGTATTTGGTCATTGGGTCTACCTGAGAAGCCAACAGAAAAACAACACCATGTCCAGCCAAACACTTTTTCTGGGTTTGGCCTGGTGAGTGGAAATGGCTTGGTCAGCTCCATCTCTGATGGGTTGAGGAGCCCGGGTTTTGAGGAGTGTGAGGGCCTTTTCCACCAAGGCCCTTTGGGGCTTTGCTCTATTAGAGGCCTGTCTTCTGTAGCCCATGCAGAGCCAGCGGCCTTAAGCCATGTTGTAGTTGGCAGAAGCCTCAAGGAATCTCCATTGAGACATTACGAGCTCCAGTTTCTTGAGGCTTTTTTAGATGGCCACTCCTCAGAGAGCAGGAATGCTCAGAGAACAGGAATTAGCACTGATTTGTGCTGAGTTTGGCCCTGGGAGGCCTGGGGTTCATCAACCAGGCAAGTGTGTTTGAGTCTATCAAAGTAGCTTTTAAGATAAGAAGGTGCCCCTCCTTCCCTGCCCCACCACATTTTCCTCTTCAGAATGACCTGCTGTTGAAATTATATATGCCTCTTTTCCCAGGTGCATGGGAGCTGGCATGGGTCACTCTTGCACAGGACTAGTGGGTGGATCTTCTAAGTGGTGTAGCTCCAAGGGGAGCTCAAATGTCCCTCTCTAAAGTCAAAGAGCATTTCCATAATGAGAACTGGTAAATGAAGCTGTCCCCTCAAAACAAGTGTCAAGTTTTCTGCTTCTTATGGGGTCACTCAGTAGAACAATGAGACTCAACACTGAACATGATTCATTGTGTGCAAAGAGCTATGTGTTAGGAGCTGAAGGCTTAGTGGTATAAAAATGAGCCGGCAATTGGATGGCTCCATGTCCAAGCATCAGAGTGATATGTGCATAAACAGAAGGCCTCCATCTTTCCCCGCTGCCAGGGAAAGTACAACACACAGGGCTCTGCTCTGACTTTGGAGAGACATTTGGGGTTTACACTTAGCAGGAAAAATTGTGAAGATTCCTCTCATGGCTCTAATTCACCATCCAGGATGGGCCAAAAAAGAAGTATCCAACCAGCAAGCCTGACTAGCAAGAAGAGAGGAGCCTATGAGGTTCTTGAGTTGATGAGAAGAAGGCTAGCTTTTATTTTTACCAACACTTATCTTATTATTAGAAAGAAACTAAAATATAAATAATAAAAATAATAAGACCAATTAGAAGACATCAGCTTATAGTATTCAGCCCAGTAAGATGTGCCAAAGGAGAAAAGACAGACATTGAAGTAGTGCATGGTCATGTGGGTGTTTCTGGTTTGTTCTCTCATAATTCAAGGCCCAGGCAGTATTTAATTAAATCAAACAGCTTCCACTGAAAATGGATTCAAAGATATAACTCTTTAAGTCTATGAATCATTAACCTATGAAACTCATCACCTGTGGATATTATTTAGGTCCAAATGAAAAAGAAAAACATTAATTATTGGGATTGCAGTTTAGATCAGCAATTTTTAAACTCTTTTTTTAAACAGTAGAACTTTGAAAAATGAAATCTTAAACAAAGTCCCAATATATAAAGCTGATAAAAGTGGAAATGCTTTGGTTGGGAGGACCCACTGGCTTCCTCTTTGACCCTTGAAGCACCTATGGCTTCATAGGACAGAGTGTGGAAATTTGTGTTTTAGCTAATTATTTAAAACAACTAGTCTGTAGGGAAGCATTGGACCAGTACCTTGAGTATTGCGTGTCTATCTTTATGATTTGGGCTGTGATCAAAATGGATTGGTTTTCAAATCAGACGCCTCTGCTCCATGTCAGGTTTTGGCTGTGTGTGTGACACACACTCACCTTACCTTCTGTGCCACATGTGAAGCCAGACCTTTGGAAGCCAAGTTCCTGTGGATTTTGAAAATACAGTGCTAGTCCCAAAATTAGGCTAGCTGTAAGTGAAATAAACAGGTTAGCCATAAGTGAAACAAACAGGTTAGCCAAGGAGGTACAAATCTTATCTAAAGGTTTTACGTCTAGTAATAATATTCACTTCCAAATCAATTTGGAATCAAATTTATTTTGGGTATCGATCCCCAAATACGGTACGTAAATATGGATGAGATGGCTCTGCCTTAGAGAGTTGAATGATTCTTTCATATTTAAAATTCTGTTCAACTTAGTGAGAAGTCATTATTAAGATATGGAATGAAGTCCCATTTTATATGGAGATTTGATTCAGTATTTAAAGCAAGAAATATGTGTAGTCCAATCATCCTTGAAAAACCTTTATAGTGCATAGAAGTACAGTAGTATGTATGTATAAAAGTTTGATTATATAGTAAAATGCAATATATAATAAAATTACATATGCAAGAAACAATTTATAATATTTCTGATTGCATGAAAAGATAGACCCTTTCTAATTACATGTGCCTGAATGGTTGTAAGTCAGATGTATGTGTCTATGGCCTCCTCTCGCAGGCGTGCAGCTGTGTGGGCCACACAGCCACTGGGGCCAGTGCTGAATAGTGGCTCTGTGTTCACATACTTTCACCCCCAGAGTTTGTTTATCCATCCCCCAGTCCTGTTTTTTATGGTCCCATTTCTTTGCAGTATCTTGTAGCTTCTTGACCCCCTCGAGATGAAGCACAAAAGGACTGACATTTTTCATTGAGCTTAGTTTTTTTTATTGAATACATTCTTCCGATATGAAGAGCTAGTTTTATAGAGAGTCAGAAATCAGCCTTGTAAAATAAAGATGAACACATTCTTTGGACCAAATGCAAATAGGTTAATATCAATTTCTAGTTGTTTCTTTCCCAAAAGTTTGGGTGAAAATATGATGGGAGGCATGGTGCCTTCCACAATTGCTGGATTTAGGTGTGGTTAAGTTTACATTGCTGGAAAATAGTCAGACTGCCAACCATTCTCCTAACATTCCAGTTGTGAACTATTTGAAATTTCAAGTGAGTTTTTGCTTCTTAGATCTTGGGGCAGACAGTTTGAATAACCTAAGTACACACCGCCAAATGTTCTTGTTGCTTCTGGGAACTGCTCTCCATGTCTCTGTTGCTCAGGAAGAAACAGTTAAAAGACCTTGCATTTATACAGTATTTTTTAGCCTAAGAGGCACATTTACATACTTTTTCTTACTTCATCTTCGCCATGTCCCTGTGTGCATCATTGTGAAATAGAGCAGTGTTATCCCCACTTTACAATGACAGTGTCAGAAAGACCAAATGGCTCACCTGGCTAGTGAGTGGTGGGGCTGGGACTGGAACCCCGGACTTCTGGTGACTTTCCACTCCCCAGGCAGAACTTTAATGTATGTTTAATGTAAAGTTTATTTTGCCTCTCTGTGTTCTGCACAGTATGTTGTCCATGTTTGTGCAAACAATGTTGGAGAATATTTGTTTCACACCATACTGATAGAGAAGGTATAGTTCTCAGGCTACAAACTTATGAGATTCAGGGCTATGATCTTTAGATTTAATTTCTCTCTTCATCAGACAGGCAAAACACAATCTGATCAATTCTAACATTTTTATCGATAATTTTAAGGTTAGACTGTCTTACTTGCTTAAGGTTTTCTTTTTTCTTTCCTTTTCCAGTTTGGGCTTATGGGTTCAGGAGGCCATCCTTAGCTACAAGGCGTCTGGGGTGGGTTCGGGGGCCTTTCTTAGCCACAAAGTATCCTAGTGGGTTTGGGCACTTCCTTAGCTATAAAACATCTGGGTGGGTTTGTGTGCTTTCCTTAGCAACAAGCGTCTAGGGCGAGTACAGGGACCTACCTTAGCAATGGGCATCTGGGATGGGTTTGTGGGACCTTCCTTAGCAACAAGGCATCTGAGGAGGGTTTAGAGGGTGAATTCTTGGGGAGATAGGAATTGCCTGGGCCTCTTTGTATCTACATCCACTGGCTTCTGCTGAGATGTGCCACATATTTGGGGTCTTAGCTGATCTTCGCCCCTCCAAGTAGGCATCTGCTACAACAAACTATGCCTCGTCAGGCCCCTGGCTGGAAGCTCCATGCTGTATCCCCTTCTGCAGTGGCTGTTCACCTGGGCCTAAGAACTCCTGAACACTTCCTGTCTCTTTCCTCTTTCATTGTTACTGACTGCCGCACCCTTCCTAGTTTGCTTTCCAGAGGCACAGTGACCAAAGGAGTTCTTTGGGGGCTGGTCACCTCTCAGTACCCACCTGGAAAACAGGTTCAGTTCTCTACATCTGATTACCCATCCCCCAGCCTAGACAAAGTGTCTACCTCCGTCTTAGGGCCACTTGTGAATCTCTCAGCCATCTCTTCCGCTTACCAGATCTGAGGCTCACTATTTTGGGTGGGAGTGAGGGATGGAACCCCGGAGAGATTAGTTCAGTCTGATTCTCATCACTTCTTCTGTCATACTCCAGGATAAGCAGCCTTTGAATTTGAAAACCCATAATGTGTCCCTTTGTTCACCCATCCCCTCTGAAATTGCCCTCCAGTGGAGGCCACATGGCTAACGGTCCTGATGGGAGATGTTCACAGGGTCACAGGCTAAAAAAAGGGCAAAAGAAAAAACCTCACATAACTAATATATCAAATTATTATCCCATCACACTAAGAAGTATGTAGAGATTTGATACATGGCTATGAATAGAAAACATATATGATCATATAACTTTAGCTCCCTTCTCTAAAAGCCAAAGACAAATGGTCCATCAAAAGTTCATAAAGTTACAGCTGAAACAGTTTTGTAAATCACATGTGCCCAAGTAACCATTAAAACATGCATCATTTTAAAGGGCAATGTAGAGCTGGAATCCTCAGAAGTGAATTTCACATTTGGTGAAACCTCAGTATTTTCAGTTGAAAAGTGGGTAGTAACTCCAAATGCTCAAACTTTGGTGGTAACCATTTTTGCAAGAGCTGTGTTTAAAAATTGTTAGCAGCTTGTCAACAATTACAGTGGATTTTTAATGTTCTCTTTCTCAATACTTAGAGGTGAAATTTATAATCTATGGATCACTAAATAAAAAATGCTGACTGTCATCTTTGAGGCATACTGATTGATGCAAAATTGACTCAAATAAATGCAGTTTGTGGCTATCTTCCAGCAAGTGTTTTCAATGTTTAAGAGTTTCATACAATAGATTTCCATTTTCAAAATCACATCAATTTTTATTTAGAGCATTTCTGAAAACAGGTACAGCCACTTCCAATCAGCTGCTTGGCTATAATTTAAGATTCTCTTTCCATTAAGTTGTAAAAGTTTGACCAACACATGACAGGATTGCACTGCTTTGGTGTCTTGATCTGGAAATCATTGTTTTCAAGGCTGCCAAGAACTGTGCCATCGGTTCCTGTGGAATGAAGGTAAAACCACCCAGAACTTTTCCTGGAGTTTGGAGTCACATCTTTTGGAAGAGGGAGATGGGTCTCGGGCCAAGCTCCCTTCCACGACTACATGATTGGAACAGGAAGCTTCTCTGTGGCTGGAGAATTGATTGATTGCTTGATGTTTATTGAGCACCCATGGTGGGTTTAATTCTCAATATATATGAACACACCAATAGTTTTCTTTCTCAACCAGAAACACGATGCCTCAAGATGTTGCCTTAAATACTTTCCAAAACAATTCTACCTTAAGTACTTTCCAAAATAATTCTACCTGGTGTCATTCCTATATCCTTTCAGAATGGGTTTAAGCAAAACAATTAAGTAAATGTGGTTTTATCAGAAGTTTCTTTATCTTCGTGTGTGGACTCCAAGAACTTTTCCATATTGAGTCCAACCTCTGACCAGAATTAGAATTGTGAAGTCTGTG
This sequence comes from Cynocephalus volans, assembly GCF_027409185.1. NCBI lineage: Eukaryota > Metazoa > Chordata > Mammalia > Dermoptera > Cynocephalidae > Cynocephalus > Cynocephalus volans. Next base: position 108,404,509 of record NC_084461.1, read on the forward strand.
GGACCCAATGCCTTCCTGACTTCCACAACTGTCATTGGTATATTTCAGAGGAGAGGTCATCTGGAATTGGTAGGAATCCTATAATTCTACCCCTGGCAGAAATAAAAGCCCCAGCCTTGGCAAACCTAATGGATGGTCTCTGCTTGCAAAATGACTGTCCAGGAGGACTGCTCTCCTCTGGGCTAGATGATTTCATTAATTGGTGTCTAACTCATAAGTCTGAGTTATTTATTGTAAAACCAAATAGGGACCATATGACTTTGAAGATCTGATCAGACCAGGCTGTGTGGGCCAGATACTGAGCAGATCAAGCCTTCCAGCATTAATCTGTCACAGTCTATTTTTCACTTGCTAAATCAGCTTTATGCAAATCTTCCCCTAGAGGGGCTCACCTATTCAAGAACCCCTCTCCCTCACTTCCAACATCTGTGAATATTTTTGAGATATGAGCACATAAACTTAAGTCTTTAGATGTGCACTTAGAATTTTAGAGTAAGAAGAAATATTAGCAGTCATCTTGTTTAAGCCCCAATTTAACATATGGTGAAACTGAGAGGAAATGACTTGTCCAAGATCACAGAGCCAAAATGACACCAACAAGAAAAAATTCTTATAAGTTATGCATAAGCAGGTCTAGAAAGAGCTCACTGCCTTATCCAGCCTTTGGAAAACATCCCTCATTCCCAGAAGCTTGCCACATTTCCCCCTCTAACTCACTTTATTTAGTAAGTTATAAAAGCAAAACATAAACAAACATACCAGCAAGAAAAAAGTAATATATATTTTGGAATATCTCAACTATTCTGCTCAGAAATAACTACTGTTGATATTTTGATGCACATACTTCCTCTTTCTTTTTAACTTAGGCATAGAAGGCATCTGATTTTTTACAAAACTTTGATTGCTTTTAAACTGGTAAAAGTAATAGAATTAGTCATAAGACTTCTTCTTTCAGCAAACACAGATTAAGATTTTGGACTGATTATATAGGGAGCCATAGGGATGCTTAAAACACACCCCTCCCTCTGATATACATAAATATGGACTTCTTATTAGGGTCCCAATTCTTTTATGGGAAGTCCAGGTCTCTGGATTTAGGAATAGTATCTTTCTGTCACAAATCTTATCCTGTAGACTATCCTGCTATGTAGCCTTCTGACACCAACTACCTGGAGTTAGACTTCACACGTTGAGGACCCAGTCCCCCACAAGACTGCTCTCCTTTTAGACACAAGTTGCAAGCTCAGGGTCTGCACTTATAACCAACTGACTGCAAATCTGAGGGTTCCCACTATACCCTCTGGTTTGATAATTTGCTAGAACAACTCACAGAGCTTTGGAAAATGCTATACTTATGATTATAGTTTTTACAGCAAAAGGATACAAGTCAGAGCCAGCCAAAAGAAGACATGCAGAAGGAGAGGTCTAGGAGGGTCCCAAATGCAAAGCTTCCGTGTCCTCAGGAATGTGTCATTCTCCTAGCCCATCAATGTGTGACAATATACAGAATAATTCCAATCGGGGAAGCATACTTGAATTTTAATGTCCAGAGTTTTTATTGGAATCTCATTATGGGATGTAGCATGATTGATTGAATTACTGTCCACATGGCTCAATCTCTAGTCCCTCTCTCCATGGGTTGGGCTGATATCACATGGCTCAAAGCCCCAGTCCTCTAATCACATGGCTGATCTTTCTGGCATGACTGGAATCATCCTGAATCAGCTCATTAACATAAACTCAGATGTTGTCTGAGGGGCCCACCATGAATAACAAAGACACTCCTATCACTCAGGAAATTCCAAGGGTTTAGAGGCTATTACGGATTGAATTGTGTCCCCCCAAAAGTTTAATGTGTTGGAAACTTGGCCACCCCTGTGACAGTGTGAAGAGGGTGGGAAGTCCTATTATAGTAATTGAAACATGGGGCCTTGAAGAGGTGATTAGATTGTAGAACCATACCATAGTGAATGGATTAATAATGGTGGTAAGGGGTGTGGTTCTGAGGGCTTTAAAAGGAGAGCACACGAGTCTTTCTCTCTCTCTCTCTGCTCTGCCAGTTTCTGCCATGTGAGACCCTTCCATTGCTTTAAAGCCACCACCAAAGAAGACTCACACCAGATGTGTTCCCTGGACTTGGGACTTTCTAGCCTCTGAAATTGTAGGCAATAAATTTTGTTTTCTTCCAAATCAGCTAGTTCCAGATATTTTCTTTAAGCAACTGAAACAGACTAAGACAGAGGGTGTGTCCCAGGAACTAGGGACAAAGGTCAGTACCATTCCTTATTACACAGGACCTGCATAGGTAGCAACCCTTCCTTTTACCATGCCCTTACCTCCACAATATACTTTTAACACTGGGTGCAGAAATGGGTTTAACTGACAGAACATATGTGTGGGTATAGATAGGTATTATGTCTTAGATTACATGGGATATCAGAGATCTCAAACTTTGTGTCTATCAGCATTATTTACCATCTCTGGGGAGGGGGAAAGGAGTCTTCTTGTACAGGGTTCTCATTTCAGACCTCTGATGCTAATGTCTGGGGAGTCAAGCTCCCGATTTTCCAGGCAGCCTGGAATGTCTACAGCCCAGTAATTGGTCTCATCTAATATCAGCACTTGTCTCCCCCTCACTGATGGCCTTGACCATTTAATTTCCTAAACTGGCCACCAGGTAAGCCCTTAGTCTGTACACATGGTCTTGTAATAACTCTCTTGCAGCTCTGTTCCTGAGCTGCTGCCATTTTTTTCTCTTTCCAGCTCAACTGAGTATCTCCCCTCCTTCCAAATTTCTAAGAAGGAAAAGAAGGGAAGGGTGGTGCAGAGTGGATAATGGGGTGGGGGAGGGGGGGTTGGAATGTTGAAAGCACCAAGAAACACAAACTCCTGTCTCTGGAATCAAAGACTTTCTATTCTTTTTGTCTAGCACTCCCTCTAGTGACACCAGAATTCTCTCAGGTTACAACTGGAACACAGTAGAAAATGACAAGCATCTTTAAAGTGGCATAAATTGCTACTTAGAGAGGAGAGATTGTTTCCATTTGGAAGTAATATGTGACCTGGGACTTGGAGGATGATTATAGTTTGGAAATGTGAAAGCAGAAGGAGAAAAGATTATACTAAGTATGACCTGGGAGGAAAGAGAATTTAAGGAACAAAGAGTTGACCAATGAGATTGAGATTTTGAGCTTATAAAAAGGAATCATGGAGGATAAGTCTGAAAGGGTCAGGAAGGCCAGGCCAAGGATAACGGGGAGCCAGTGGTCTGTGTTCAGTCGATTCTGAAACTTACTGCCATGTCCTTCCACTTCTGAGCGTCGTGGGCCTGACCCTGCTTCTTCCCCAGCCACTGAACGGGAACATGTGTAAACTGTCCTCTGCAGATGGATATTTATCCAATGATCTCAAAGCTCCGTAGAAAGAAAGTACCGTTTGATCATGTGCTGCTTCTAAATCCATGCTTTGAGTCTGTATCTGGGCCTTCTTCATTTGTGTATAAGAAAAAGTTGTATAAAATAGGGCACTGATAACATTTGGCCCTGCCCAAATACTGACTTGAACATGAAAAACAGGATTTCACAGACTTAACTAAAAATGCCTCTCGTGTTTCTGCAGAGAAAAAGTGGCCAACTTAATTCTGTTTTGATTTTCCCTGATGTGTGACCTGATCTGTGGGCTGGACTTCCAAAGCCACAGTTGTGCCAAGCCCCATAGTGTTTAAGGCATACTCATGCCCAAATATGGATCTCTCGTGTTTTGCGTTGACCATGCGCCTGTGTCCAACTGTCCAATCCAGGGCAGACTCCTCGCCAGGGCTCTAACAGACACAACATAGACTAGCATTATGTGATGTATAAACAATTTTGCCTGAAATGACAGCATGTGAATAGCTCAGCTGGTAGATTTGCGAGCAGGAAATATGATGTAGCCTGTGAATGGCTGCTCCTAAAATCACAATCTAATTGTTTCCTGCCAGCTCTAATCTCAGCCTCTAAAGCAAGGACGAGAAGGCACTTAACTCCTCTTTGGAGCTTATAAATTCCACTGTCTTCTAGAGAGAGACCTATAAAAAGTGCTGTGATAGAAAAGAGAATAGAGACTAAAAAGAAGATATAAAGAAAAAAAGAAGGAAGGAATGAAGGAAAGAAGGGAGGGAAACAGTCAAAGAAGAGATAGAGACTCAGAAAGAAGGAAATAGAATGGTAGAAGAGAGGGGAAGGGGAGCCTGGAAGGAGAACACAAAAGGAGCAAGAATGCAGGAAACTCCTAAGGATAAGGATGCCACGTAGGAGAGTCAAACGGAATTCCCCGCCTGGTTTACATGGCATCCGTGGTCTAGTGTCTGTTTCAGGGGAAACTCTGAAGAGCCCACATTTTCCATGGCATTGAGAAAAGCTAGATGGATTGTCTGCCTACCCATCACCTAGTGTGGTTATGTTTAAATCATTCCAATCCCATGGAATATATGCCAGTGTTGATTTAAGAGGATCACCACCTCGACACGGTGTGAGAGTCTGGGTACTTGTGCTGGGTTTAAATGTAGGGCTTTTAGAATTGTAATCTCTGCACATCTGCTCCCTGATGCTGCTGGCCTGGGAATAGCTCCGCTCCACAATGTACTAGAGAACTGGTCAGGCATTGTCAATACCTGTATCTTGGTGTGCATGTGTGTGTGTGTGTTATTCGTATTATTTCTCCTTTCCCTTTATGCTCTTCCTCCTGGAAGAAGCCCTGGGTCCCCAAAAACTGTCCCACATGTAGTGGCTCCTTGAAAAATACTTGTGAAGTTTTTGTCTCCTCTTGAGTTTTATATCTGCCCACTAAGGTCCACACTCATTTATTTATTCACTTTAACAAACATTATTGAGCACTTCCTTTGTGCCAGGCAGTGTTCACAGAGGGGAAAAAGATCTCTGACTTCATGGTCTCACAGTCTAGCGAGCTTGGGCTCGAGGTATCTAATTGGTTACTTCTTTCTGCTTCCATTATTTACTTATATAGACTCTTTTACTACATAGAGATCATCTTAAGATAATTCTTCTTCATGTTTAAAATCTTTTAAAATTATTTTAAGTTTTGCTATGCAGATGGACGGTTATAAGGATTCGATGAGGCAGGATGTGTAAAGCATCTTACATACAGGGTGTGTTCAGTAAATATCAGTTCTCTTCCACACTAAGAGAAAAAAAATGGTCATATTATATTAATAAATTCAGATTATCCAGTAGTTAGGACTGATGATGGGCTCCACTCATCAGCTGTGAGATCTTAAGCTCTCCAAAACTTAGTTTCCTTATCTATAAAGTTGGGATGAGGAAAAGATTAAATGAAGTAAGCATGAACTTACCACAGTGACAGGTCATCTAAGAATTCAAAGACACTGCTTCTCATCCTGGGATGACTCCATCTCAGAGTGGGATGGTCCCAGACTGAGACATCCCAGACTTGGATAATCATCTGGATGATTCAAGAAAAATGTTGACAGGCTAGAACACTGGGCCGAAATTATTAAGAAGAAATTAAACAGGATTGATGATAAAAATCTGCCCTTCGTCTAAAAAACTTACTCAAGTTCCAGTTGGGAGGAGGGGCTTGGCAGTGGTGAGAAAGTCCAAAAGTGTTGGTTGACTAAAGTCAACGGTTGGTTCATTAGAGGTTTGGCCACTAATGTAACTGGAGAGATCCTGGGCTGCATTCATAGGTGATGATTCCAAAAGAGAAGTAATTTGGGTCACACCATTCCTAAATTATTAAGTAAATATTCGTGTTCATTTCTGCAAAATCCGTGGACAAACTAAGAATACCCAGAGGAAGGAGGTCCAGGGGCTACAAGATCTGGAATCCTGCTCCCCTGGAAAACTGTATAGTGCATTGATTAAAAGCATGTCTTTGGAACAAGGTAGACCTGGATTATAGCATTAGATGCCACTCTTACTAAATGAGTCATCCTGAAAAAAATTATTTAACTTCTCTAATTTTTCCTCTATAAAATGGATATTAAGGGAGATAATGCATTATATTTATTAAGGTCAGACTGACTGCTGGAACAAAACAGACAAAACTGACTTCTTTGTGACCCAATCTAATTAAAGTTTATTTCTTGCCCATATCACAGTCTAATGTTGGTGTTCCTGTTCAATGGCCTTCCATGAGGTCATTTAGGGATCCAGGATCCTTCTACCTTATGAGTATATCTGCAGATGAGGAGAGAGACCACCTTCTTCTTAACCTCTTCATCAGGAAAGTCATGTACATCATTTCTACTTACATTCCATTGGCAAGAATTCAGTCCTGTGGCCACACCTAAATGCAAAAGATTCTGGGGCATATACTATGTGTGCCCAGGAAGAAAGAAAACTAGTTTCCTGCATTCTGTCCAGCAGTTACCCTTTTCTTCTTCACACTTACCTCTTTCCCAAAGAAGACAACCTCAAATTGCATCCAGTTACTGCATCTGGCCCCAAGTCCAGGATCTCTAATGATACATAATCCTTTCTATCAGGTCTAGAAGAGGCTCCTCAGGTCCTGCTTTCTATGAGAAACTCTGCCTATTCTTCTCCATGGCTGCTGGCTCCACCCTCTGAGAATTCTTCCTTGTCCATTACTCTTCATGAATACATCTAAACTACACATTGAGTATACCTCCCTTGAAAGCTGTTTCAGCCTCTTGATGGTGTAAGTTCAGGGGCCTGAAGGTTGTTTTAAGGTTTAAACAGTCAAAAAGATTTTTGGATTTTGGCCCAGGTTTACAGTTACTTTGGCAATTGAATGTTCTCAGAAATTCAGAGGCTTCTGATTTACTTCTTTAAGTCAGTGCCTTGTGCTAGTAACCACACAAAAAGTTCTTTCTTAGATATTATTCTCCAGCCTTCCTATTCCTGTTTTCTGGTCTCCACGCCTCTCTCTCAATTCACTGGCAGCTTTGTTGAGGTCACAGTATGTGGAATGTGTACCTTTAATCTGGTTTTTGCTCCAGGACTGAGTCATCTTGTTCAACTGAGAAATTTTACTGGGTCATTTTCACCAAAGCATTCCTTGTATTCTTTTGGGGTGCAAAGCTTCTCTTACTCTTTGGGATCCAGAAGCAATTGACCCTTCCAGTTTTGTAAGATCCTTGATCCCTGGACTTTCTCTGTTCCCACCCAACCTTGCTTGAAAACTGGCCAATTTTTTCTGAGCTCATCTCTTTCTTGTAATACCTTGCTAAAACAAGCCAGTAGCCAACATGTGCCATCTCTCTGACCCTTTCTACCACTGCCAGAGCTTCTAGAACTGCCTGCTAAGCCATTGTCACACATTTTAGGTTTTTGTTATGGCAGCATCTGACTTTCACTAACAATTTTCTTTCTTAGTTAAGGTAACAACAGTTACTGTAACAGATAACTTTAAATTCTTAATGGCTTAACATAGACAGTTTATTTCTTACTCCCATGAAAGTCTAACACAGGTGCTGTACTGAGGTGCCTTCTATGTATAGGGCCCAGGCTCCCACCATCTTTTTTGCTTCCACCCACTTCTTGGTCCTCAGAGTTCTCTCCATTTAGCCAGCAGATGGCAAAGACTTCTATATAGTGGGAAGACACTCCTACTTTTAAACTGTTTCCCCTCACATTCTATTGGCCAGGACTCAGTCACATGGTGTAGTCTATGTGCCCAGAAGGGAAAGGAAATGGGTTTTGATCGACCCCTAGCAGCCCCTGCCACATGTGTGTAAATGCTTCGCTCACAACACTCAATAAGTATTAGTTGCTAGTCCTGTTCCTGCATGTCCACTGAAAATAATAGATGAAGGAGATGGTGTATAGTTTTAGCCTGGAGTAAAGGAGACTTAGAGAAAACATGATGATAGCTTCCAAATGTAATGTAAAAGGGGAATTGGACTTATTCCGCATAGCTTCAGAGGACAAAACTGAGAGTAGTGGCCGAATGAGGCAGCTTCCCATTTACAGTGAGAACTTTCTTGTAATTAGGAGTGAATCCCAAATGCAGTCTTGCTTTAAATAGTGAGCACTGGGTTACTGGGGGTGCAAAAGCAGAGGCTGCTGTCACATATTTTAGAGAGAAGATTCCTACCTTAGGGATGGCCATAGGTTTCCTGAGTCCTCTTTCAACATTAATATTTCATTTTCTGTATGAGACAATGTAAAGAAAGGACTTTAGTGATATCTCCAGCAATGTGTTGACCTTAGCTAATAACCAGTTTCTGCCTTAGGGAGCATTTACTAACTCTTTGTTCATGCGCTATCCCAGTAAACTCTCCAAGTGAGGTTCTTCAAACCCCACTGTGCAGGTAGGTCCCTGCAGGGAATGGACTCCTATATTATCCTGCCACCCACCCAATTGTTCAGTCCTGAAACCCAAGAGATATCTTTGAATCCTGCCACTGCCACATCTGACCACTTACCCAGTACTTGCTCTTCTATTTTCTAAATGTTTCCCAAATTCGTCCACTTCTTTTCATTCTATCACCCTGGTAGAGGCAACTATTATCTTTCACCTAAGTCCTCCCATGCCTCTCTCCGGTCCGTTTCTCACACAGGAGCCAGAATAAGTCAATATGTAAGTGGTGTCAATCTTAGCATGCAATGTCAGTTGAGCAAGGCATATCACAGCTCTCTATTATTCATGTATCACCTTTCTCTCTATTTTGAAGCCCTGTCTTTCCAGGTTGATAGAAACTTTATCCTCAGGAATTCTTGAGGTTTGCCTGGCGTCCTGGAATGGTGTCAAGATCCCAGGCTTTTGTGTGGTTAGGCTTTGGTGGTTGGCTGGAGAGGCCTCTGGGCATCCATTCAGATGTTCTCTGGGATGGCCATTGTCCCCATCTGTACCTCCATTTTAGGAGCACTCCAGGGTCTGGGGATGACCCCTCCACAGGCTGCTGCTGAAAGGTGGTCCTCACACACCCACAGTTCTGGGACCCACAACCACTCTCCACTCGTCCCCAGCTCCAGAGGAATCTATTTTCTAACCTGGAAGGAAGTCCACACCCCCTTTCTACTTCTTTTTTAAATCTCCAAGTTTCCAAGGTACTTAGCTTTTGAAAATAAAAGCCAGAAATTCTTATAGGGTGATCTTCTTATGGCCCTGCACCCTAAAGTAATAGAAAGCACAGTCTGATATCTGTTCGGAAAGGAAAAAGGTTAAGAAAAAAATGCAGGGTGAGAAAAAAAAGTCTAAACTTTCAAAATATTCTCAGGCCCCAGGTGCAAACCTGCCTGTGTCCCTCCCCCACTTACTTACTTGCTTCCTGTTGCCCTTGCGATCAAGTTCAGGTGTCTCTTGTGGTCTTGGGGGCCTTTTGGGATGTCATCCCCACCTTTGCAGCTCCTCTTACCCCACACTCCCCACTGCTCCAGGCACACAGAGCAGAATGGAGTCTTCAGAGACATTGCTCTGGGCCTGGGATGTTCTTCCTTCAATCTTCTCTCCCCACCCCTGGCTAACTGCTGCACATGCTCCAGGTCTGGTTAAAATTGGGTCCCAACAAAATTGGGTCTCCTGTTCTGTGATCTTGCAAAGCACTTGTGCTTCTCCTTCCCTGGCCTTCATGCTCAAAATTACTTGTGTGCTCTTTAATGTCTGTAGGTTGCATAGGGTGGTGATGGTGTCTGTCTTATGTGCTGCTCCATTCCCAGTGGCTAGCATGGGGCCTGGCTGCTCCATAAGTGCTTTCTCAGGCCCTCAGATAAGGCCCTAGGCTACCATCTTACTACTGGGTAATTTGGTACATACACAGAAGGGCTGGAATGAGGTGTGTGTGGGGTTGTGTGTGTGTGTGTGTGTGTGTGTGTGTGTGTGTGTGTGTGAGAGAGAGAGAGAGAGAGAGAGAGAGAGAGAGAGGGAGTGAGGGAGGGAGAGAGAGAGACAGAGAGAGAGAGAGAGATTGATTTTCTGTTCTGGCTTATCTGTGCCCTCATTTTTTCCCCAGGGAGCTATAAATAAGGATTTGCATTTAAACCAAGCTCATTTATGAAGCATTCTACAGACGTCATCATATTCATCCTTACTAGAGATTTACTTTTCATTCAGAATATTCTCATGTTTACTCTTGGACTTCTTCCTACGAAGTCTCCACATTCTAGTTTCTGTGGGAGCAGAGGGGAAGAGGGGGAGGGGCAGGAGACTGCATTTTTGAGAAGCCTGATTCACAGAAGCAATGGACCCAGAATATCTAGGCTCTGGGAGCAAGGACATCGAAGCTATACCATTCTTAGGAAATGTGTATTTGTTTTTAACACATTGGAAACTAATTTCAGAGACCCCACTATATGCAAAAAAGAAAAAAAAAAAATGAAAGCAAAGAAAGAAAGAGGAAATGAAAAAGTCAGCAGAAGGAGGGTCAGATAAAGTCCCAAAGGCCTCCAACATCAATATTTTTTTTAAGGGAGGAGAAAGCCAACTTTTTTTTAATGAAAAGAAAACCCCACTTTATTAACTGATGATAGCTTTATGACAGTTGTGTGATCTGGTCTATAATTTCTAAGTCATACTTGAATTTATCCCTCTGGAATGCCCCTTATAACTTAGGAACTAAAGCTCAACATCATGATTTCTGTGCTGAAAACTGACATCCAGGGCTCCTGGCACAGTTATATTCACATGGCCAAGCAGATGTGAAATGTGTGCACAAGGACATTCCCATAGCCTGGTGTCACAGTTTTCCTGGGAGCTATTTAATATAATTGTGCAAAAACAAAACAAAAGTGCTTTGGTCCTGCCACATAAATAATGCTTTAATACTTCCAAAAGAAGTCACTGCTCTCTTTTTTTTGTCCCTTCAGGTCTTTAATGAGTTCCTCTCTCTACACTAAACATGGATCAAGGCCTAGATATTCCCAAAATTGAACACGGAAGTCCTCAATTTGAAAAGTAACAGTACAATTATATTAACATGTGATTTTCCTAAAAATAGGGGCATTTTGAAGAGGGAACCCTTTGAAATTATTCAGTTATACACTGCAGGCTTGATAGCATTTCTTCTCTTACAGCAGATGAATGAATGGCAGGGACAAAGATTCTACTTAAACGAAGTAATTATAAACTTTAAGTAGTATTGTAAATAAATATGAAAAACACACCAGCATTTTATCCTCACTTCTAAAACATTAGCCAATGAAAATTAATCCTAAAGATGGAAAAGCTTTTGCACAGACACCAGTATAATTTTATTTAAAAGAGCAAAACAATCTAATGCCTTTAAGTAAATTATTTGCTTAATGTATGTACTAGTCCATTTCTGTTGCTTATAATGAAATACCTGAAACTGGGTAATTTATGAAGAAACAATATTTATTGCTCACAGTTTCTTCTACTGGTTTCATAGTTTTGGGTTTTATATTTAAATTTTTAATCCATTTTGAGTTGATTTTTGTATATGGTGAGAGGGTAGGAGTCTAGTCTTATTCTTCTGCATGTGCATATCCAGTTTTCCCTGCACCATTTATTGAAGAGACTGTCTTTCCCCCAATTTGTATTCTTTGCACCTTTGTCAAGGATCAGTTGGCTGTAGGTACTAAAAATTTAAAAACATGTGATCATAAACACTCACAAATCAATAACCATGAACATAGAAAAGAATAGATACACATTGACCAACACTGTAACTGTGTTGCTCTTTGGATGTTTGGATTATGAATGGTTTACTTTCATGTAGTAAGTGTGTAATGTTTATTTATAAGGGGAAACATAATCTTTGTTTTTCAACAAAGAATCATCAGAGTCTAATCTTTTCTTCTACCCATCTGTTGTAGATACTTGACTAGTAAGGTTTATTAGATTAATGATTTTGACCACTCATCTGCCATAAATTATTCTTTAGTTATAAAGTTAGTGAGCAAAAAATTAATAATATAAAGCAATGAAAAACCTACTTCATCTGTTCCTGCTGCCCTGAATGAAATAATGCGTATACATTCATTTTTCAAAAGAAAAATCTTATTGGTAATTTAAATCTGGGATGATGGACCTGAACTGCACATTCGCTGGTAGAGAATTTCCTATCTGGGTTACTTTATCAAATGTCTAACTTATAGATTGAGAAACAAGTTCAGCCAGGATAATTATAACAAAGATCTAAAGATCACAACAGTAACATCCACAAAATTCCAATTGCTCCTGGTTATAAACCAGTAATTTCCAAATAATTTCTCTATAACTCCTCACTTCATGTCACAAAATCTTTAGAATTGTTTCCATATTGTAGGCAGAAAGATGGGGTGACAGTGTTATAAGTCATCAGGCTTCCAGAGGAATTCCATTTATAATAATACTATCCATTTCTTAAAAAATACTAACATGCACAAATGTAATCCAAACATATGTTGTTACTACATTATAGAAGCAGAACATATTTGGTTTTAATAAGTGACCATATTAAAAAAAGAACGCGGATCAGATGGATTAAGACATAGAGGCACATCAGAAGGCTGCAAGCTTTCAGCAAAATCAGGGAGAATTTCAAGTAAGTCTTCCATGTAAAAAATGAGTCCTTTCCAAACTTGGCTGCTCACATGTTAGATGTCTCATTTTATGTAGCTGAAATGTTTTCTTTTAAACTTGGCTGGTTTTGTATGTGAAATTGTGAAATCCTTTGGATTAAGGCATCATTTGCCTTCTGCTTTAAAAAAAAAAAAGAGAGAGAGAGGAGTTTGCATACTGTTTTTAAGATTACTTTCGGTAGAAAATTTTATGTATGATTGTGTGCTGTCATTTGAGATCACCAAGCACAGAGAAAGCTGTGGGATATAACAGATAGGAATTTGGTGCAAGGCAGACACTTCCTTTTCCGAGGCAGTGACCCTCGGTTAAGGCCATCCTTTTCCGTGATAACTCCAGCAATGTGGAGTGGAAGAATAGGCTGTTGCCTCTTGAATGTGTAACCTCAAATCAAAGGGAAGAATCAAGGGGGTAGCCTGTGGTAGGAGGGAGCTCAAGAGAGAGAAGCATCCAGTACAAGTCTAGATACCTCAGTTTGTAAACTGCATCTTCCTGAGAAACTCTCCAAGTAAGAAACAACCATGTCGGCTTTATGGCTTGTGTGCTCTACAGACTGTATGACCCATTGAGGTCCTTTTGATATCTAAACTCTATGAGGCTGACAGGGTTTCTTTTCCTGTCAGTGCCACTGCCAAACACCTGGCAGACAAAATGTCCCTAGAGGTCTCTTTGTTGACTCCCACGATGGGAGAGATGATCACATGTGTTTAACAGTGTGTGAGTGCCTTGCTTTGAGTCATCGGGCTGTGATCTGGAATGGCAAGGAGAGCTGGCTTATTTTTCTATTTCTGAGTGATCCCCAAAGTCTCTGTTCATCTGGCATGGTTGAAGTTTGGGTTATGGCCGTTCTTCTGCCTTGTCATTCTTGTGCTCCTGTGGTGAAGCGTCCTGTTAGGTGAGCTGTAACATCAGGAAGAAGGAGAGAAGGGCTGGCTGCTAGCGCCAGGTGGAATACATCCCAACTCTGCTTCCAATCTATAGATCCAAGGATTGTTGAAATAAATGAAATAGGCCCCTTCTGCAGAGGAATTATTCAAAAGCCTGATAAATGTATCATTTCTCCCAACTCTTCCAGGACCCATCGAAAAGTTTGAAATGCCTGCCCTTGGTCTTTGCCCATCAAAATCTTGTCTAACTTCAAGAGCTAATTCAACTGCCCTCTTCTTGAAGCCTTCTCTGGTCCCCACAAGTCAGAATGGACAGTTTTTTCTTCCATGTGCTCATTGGCATGTCCTGTATTGTGTATTAGGACGCGTGTTATAGAGGCCGTATGATACCTGCTGGCCTCTACCATCATCCAGGGTAAGGCGGCATGCCTCACCTCCACCGGATCATCAATAAGCTTCTGGACAGAAGAGACAAGGTGCTATTCACCTTCGTAACCTGGGTGGGGCACACTGCCTCTCGTGGAAGGGAAGTGACTGGCTTGCGAAGGTTCTGGTATAAGAGCTGATTTAGCACAGGGATTTTCTGTGAATTCTCCCAATAATGGACCTTTTAAGTGAGCTGAGCTTGAGCCTAGAGCCTGGGAAGCCAGACAGGAATGAACTGAGAGAAAAGCCCACCCCTCTGGTGTGAATGACCACTTTTACTGCCGTGTCTCACCAGGGCAACTTCAGGCTCTGAAGAATGTCCTGTTTGATATTGTAAGCTCCCAAAGGGCATGGACTGCGACTGCTCTACTTACTTACATAGCCCAGTGCCACATGCATAGGGCTCTTTAATAAATATTGCTTAATGATGATCACTCTCCTGGCATGCCCCAGGGAGCCGTGTGCAGGCTGTGCCTCGCCAGACACAGCACACAGACTGCCTGTAGTAAATAATATTTGCTGAGCTTTCCTTTTGGGTGGTGTGACCGTGCACCAGCTTTTGTGGGAAGTAACAAGAAAAGAGAACTCATAGTCTTCTCCTTCAGACCTGTTTATGGTCTAATATAAATCTTAGACCCAGAGTTTACAGAAAAAGAGGGCAGAGTTGAACAAATACCTCTAGGCAGAAAAATTGTAGTAAAAGTTTCAAAAATCTCCATGATCAGTCATGGTGAGTCTTCAAGCCACCCATGTCTGGAGCCACACTGTCATGCAGGAAAGCATTAGAAGGATTGACAATGAAGAGTCACTAGTGAGTACGTAGCTAAGCTTATTTGTAAGAAGAAAAACATCTGGAAAGAAGTGTCTTTTTCTGTGAATTCAATTCTTTCATCAAAAAAAGCAATTACAGGATTTGCTTTGTTTCTACTAAAAGTAACTCCATAAAACTCTCCTATGTTCTGTTTTAGAAATAAAACTCACAGGAATAAAAGAGTGTTTACTTCTTGTGCTTAGAAAGTCCATGTGCTCATATCCACCTGAAAATCTGGGAGCAGTGGAAACAGGATTGCTTTTCGTTGGCTCACTCACAGGGGAGTCCCCTCCAAAGGGGAGCCAAATGCAGGTTTTCTTTCTTCTTCCCTAATCTTCAATGTGTTTTAAGGTCCTTCATGTTGTATATGTGAATTTAGAAGTCAGAATCTCTGAAAACATATCTTAGGTTGGCTGATAGGAACACAAGAAGAGCTTTTCTAATGTATCCACCCTATTTCCTGGTCAGAATATGCTCTGTTGTTCTTCCAGAACTGTTCCCACATTCCCTGTATTCTGTCTTTAAGCCTCCCAGCTGAGCTCTGAAACCCCACACAATGCTGTGCACTGTGCTGTGTGCTACACATTTTGTAAACTTATTTTATTCTCATAGTAATCCTTGAGACAGGTGTAGCGGACATTCTTCATGGCCAATCAGCATCTGAATTCCCTTTCTTTTACAGTGCTTCCCAGGCTGAGGCTGAGGCTTCCTTTGCAGAAATGGAAAACTTACTTTCCCAGCCTCCCTTGCAGCTAGGATGTGGACAAGTGACTTAAGTTCCATCAGTCAGACTTCGGCCAGAGAGCTAATGACACAGGGAAGTGGGGACAGCCTGGAGCCTGCTCTGGCCAAGGGAGAAACACCCAGTTTTCAACAGCAGAAGTGGTTCTAGCATCAGCAGCATTGGTGTTAGCAGTGGCATCTCTATGGAACCAGTTTGAGGCATGACTGGACATGGTTCCCAGCTGTGCAGCCTGGAGAACCTAAGACTACTCAAGACCCTAAACATAACCTCTTTCTGCTTACATTAGCCAGAGCTGTTGTCTGTTGCTAGAACTAAGAATCTTGACTGAGACATTCCTGCCTTCCCTCCAGGCCTCACAAGAACCTTACTTTGCTGTGACTCCTATCACCAACATGCCCCCACCTCGTCTTCCATGTATTGCTTTCCAAATATTTTCAGAAATAGACTTTGTATCATGGTTTTTAATAAAGTTAATTAATATTTATTCATATATTTATTTTATTTTTGCCTCTTCCTTTTTTACTGAAACACAATTGATTTTATATATATATATATATATATATATGTATTTTGTGTGTGTGTGTGGGGGGGGAACAGAGTTGAATGTCAGTATGTGCAATACATGTGGCTCGAATCAGGATAATTAGTATATTCATCATTACAAATCATAATCACTCTTTGTGACTCTTAACCAATTTCTCACTAACCTCCCTCCCTATCCTCCTTTCCCACCTCTAGTAACCACAGTTCTGTTCTTTGCAGATATTGTTAAATATCTTTTTTTGTATTTGCAGATATTATTAAATTAAGGATATTGAGATGGGAATATTATCCTGTACTATCCAGGTGGGCCCAATGTAATTGCTAGGGTCTCTATAAGAGGGAGGCAGGAGAGTCTGAGCAGGAGGCAGGGGAAGAGCTGTGATGATAGAAGCAGAGATGATGGAGGCCAAGGTGTGTGGATGTGAGTGAGAGAAAAGAAGGGAAGAAGGGAAGGAGGAATGGAGGGAGAGACAAAGAGAGAAACTGACTGACCAAAAGATGCTACACTGCTGGCTTTGAGGATGGAGGAAGGGCCATGAGACAGGAATACAGGCAGGCTTTATGGCAAGGAAGGATGCTGGAAAAGGCAAGGAGACTGATTTGCCCTAGAGCTCAAACAGGAACAAGCCTTGCTGACACCTTGAGTTTAGCCCAGTGAGATTGGTTTTGGACGTCTAAACTCCAGGAACTGTAAGATAATACAACTATTAAAGACTATTTTAGTAAAAAGGAAAATAGATTGAGTTGAGAATAACAAGATCACAGAGGTTATAATTAATTAGTGAGTTAATTACCACAAGGTTATTTTTATTTAATATATTTCATCACCTTCTGACATTTTTGTTTTTTTCTTTCTTTTTTCAAAAATCTGTTCTTTTTACAGATTTATCCCAAGCAATGAGAACAGTGTCCGGCATAAAGTAGGGGTTTGAGAAATATTTGGGTCATATGCCGAATACATGAATGAATGAATAATAAGTTTTATGTCACTCTAATTGTTGTTCCTATATAGGTAATCTACATTTTCATTCTGGTTATTTAAAAACTTTCTTTGTGTCTTTGCTCTTTTGCTATATCCAGTGGTGTATCTGGGTGCTTATTAATTCTTATTTATCCTGCTGGACTCATTTACTTTCTAACATAAAGATTCATGTCTTTTCTCAATTTCAGAAAGTTCTCCAGATTTTCACCCATGTCAGCTGTGGAAGAATGAGCTACTTTTCTTGCTATATAAAATAACTGAGTTATTTTATTTGGAAAATTGTGTTTTCCTAATAAGAAAATGGGAATATCAAGATCTCTGAAGCTGTAGGCATAATGTCCTATGACATAGTATAGAACTTAAAGTAAACAAACCCAGTTCTCTAAAACAAACAATCTAACACACGTAGTTCCCTAAAACAAACATTTATGGTCTCAAGTTTACAAGTCAGCAGTCCTTGGAAACACTAAAAGAAACTTCTGGATATTACAGAAAAGTTCTTCCATCATCTTAGTAACCTGAGTCTGAGGAAACTCAATATTAACCTTTCTTTTTTCATCTAAATGAAGACTAATGGCTAACCTAGTCCTCTGCATTCTTGAAAGCTCTGTTGGAGCTGTACTGTCATTCTTCCGGTGATCTTCATTAACTGTTAATGAAACACATGTCCTCTAGTTTTCAACTATAGTTGTAACAGATGCTCCATTAAAATTATTCAGGGCTTAAGATGATTTAGTTCCACACCTCCATTCTTTCTATTTCCTATTTCTGGAAACTGTGTATATGCTGGACTTTTGCTTTCTATTTTGCTTCTACATGCTTCTTAAACTCTCTTTTGTATTTTTCATCTTTTTAAAATATCTGTCTCTGCTACTCTCTAGGTAATTTCCTATGACGCATCTTTTAATTCATTAATGCTTTCTTTAGTGGTAGATTATTTGCTTTTAAAGCAGCCATTACATTTTAAATTCAGTGCCTACATTTTTATTCCTAGAAGTTTTATTTGGTTCTGCTCAAAATCTTTCAGTTAATTTTATTGCATCCTATTATTTCATTATGTTTTCTATTTCTTCCTTTATTTCTTGAACCATTTTAAAGTATATTATTTTATAGTTCTTTTAACATTACTCAATGCTAATCATCCTATTAGTTGTGTCCCCTGACTCTCACTTATTGTGGATGTTTCCTCATTGCTTTATAATATTTTCAGGGGAGACACTCATCATTAGTAGGAAATTCTTTAAGGGAGTCCAGTGCACCCTAGATTATGGGAGTATCCTCCCATACAGCTTGCTTTTGTTGGGGTGCCCTTAGAAATTCACAGGTTGAAGACCAGTTTTGACATTAAGATTTCAGATTGGGATTCCTACAACACATAGTGATGTAAATTCAGACTCAACATTTGCAAGTAACCTAGGCTTCAAGTTTCATTTTTTTTACTGTAGTACATTTGAGCTTTCTTGCTGATTCCCTTTGCCCCTGCAAAGAGCTGTTTCTAAAATAGAGAGCCAGGCCTTCTAGGGGTTTCACCTTTATAAAAGCTGCTCTCTAACTGCTCTTCAACTCATGCAAGCCTATGTATGGGATTTAAAAGCTCATCCTAACAGTTTGGATCTACAGCCAGATACCATGGTGACCTGGAAAAATATTGTATCAGCTCAAGCACAACAGTCTAGTACCTGTCTGGCATGAAAGAACACACACGTATGAAGTAGGAGATGAAAGTAGTTAGTGTCTATCTAATTTTCCTACTAAGTCTAGGGTTTTTTCTCTGATGATTGGGATTATTTGTGGATCCTACATTAAATTGCTGAAACCAATAAATTAAACAACAGTGAATAATGCATTCCATAATTGAGCTTTTGATTTGAATCTAAGGACACGTAGAAAAGAATTCATTTATCTTGAGTCTGCGTTAAAGAGTCTTCCTAGTGTCTTGAGCCCATGACCTAACAGCACAGAGCCTGTGATTTGGAGAAATCTCAGTGGGTACAGAGATCTAGAATTAAGCTGTAATCTTTATCTAAGACTAGGGAAAGAACCACTACACTGAAAATCCCGAAACTAGATTGTTCCCTTCCTCCATTTTCCTGGATGTTTAAGGGCAGAACTTGAAGACTCTTTCAAATTCCCCGGCCATTTTTTCTACCTTGTACGCTCCCCATTTGTGAGTGGCTTGCATGAAGCTAAGTCTTTCTTTCTCTCCTTTTCTTCTTCTTCTTTTTCCTTTTTCTTTTATTTTCCTTCTTTCTTCTTTGGTTTCTTATTAAAGGATTTTGAATATCTGGATTCACCATTCATAAGATCAATTTTTTTTCTTTGTTTTTCCTTTCTTTTCTTTTATTTCCTCTCCCTTCCTTCCTTCCTTTGTTTTTTTTCTTCCTTTCTGCTCCACTGAAGTTCCGAATCTAACATTTGGGTATAACAAAACCACTGGTAGCAAATTGGGAAAGAAGAAATCCCTGGAAATCCCTCCCAACAGCCGCTGGACACACCTTTCCCTGTGTACATAGATTTGGTATTATATACTTTTTCTGCTTCTGTTACTTTTTTAGTGTTGTAGCTTTTTCTTGCTGAACATTGTTATTTCACCATGTATTTCTACATTATCTGTTCTCAAAAAATGGAAAAAAAAAAAACCATGACTACTCCATTGAGCCGTGTCTCTATGATTCCTGTTATTTGTTTCAAAGAGCAACAGTTTAATAAAATGGTAATGCCAGAAACATTAACTTTCACTTTTCCTAGCAGCATGTAAGTTACTAATTATAACAGAGAGGTCATTGCTAAGGAATTACTAACCTTCAAATGATATGAGATAATTATTCCCAAGAGAATCAAACAAGTTTGTAAGACAAATACACTTGAAATTTCAGACATCAATCTCTTTTTTTTTTTTTAACCATAGCCTGGGAACAAGGGAACTATGAAATAGAATTTTACCCCAAGGTCCAACAAATGACTGCATGAAAATAATTTCCCGCCTGCCAAAAAAGAAAAAGAAAAAAAGAGGAAAAGAAATAAAACAACCTTTATTTTGGTACATAGCCTAATACTTGTGCAGAGTGTTGTTTTGTTTAAATAATAAAAATTCCCTGAAGGAGAAAAAGCATACTCTTCCAAATGAAAAGTTTTAAAAATAAATTCAGTATGTATTTTAGGAACAATTTGGTCTGTGTTAGCCAATAATTCAGACTTAGTGTTGAGTTATTTCATGTCTAACTGATAGAATATTGGACCAGGCTTTTTGTTTAGAGCAGCATTTGACTAATTGAGTCTCTCCCAACTTCCCACTAAAACACACATAAAGGCATTGGAAGAAGTAAAAATGCAGACAACCCACAGACCAAATCTGAGAGGAATTTCCTTTATTTTTAAGACCAACTATCCTAGATTTAAAAATGAACAGTCCACTTCCCTGAACAGTGCTTGTGAAAAGAGAAAAAGAAATTCTCCCTTGGTACCGAAATCTTGGATGCAACCCCTTTTTGCAGATTTCTCAAAACAGGTGTGTCTAGAAGCTTAGTTCCTAAGAGATGTTCCTTCTAGAAGAGCTCACATAACCAAAAGTTTGGGCACTGCTGCAAAATATATCTTGTTTTGGAGATTTAGAAAAAAAAATCAGTGATATTAAAATTTCTGAGAGTTCTTGCAGAATAAACTTTACTTACTGTTTACTTAGAATTTCTAAAATGCATTTAACCACACAGACTCCTATTGTATAATAAAAACCTAGTAACATCCTGCAGCAGTGTTCCAAAGAGCATACTTGGGAATGCTACCTGGGTACATAACTGCATCACTGCTGCCTTCTAAACACCAGAATATGTCCCTTTTCTCACCTTTCTTATGTCAAATTTGAGAGCAATTATTTAAAAATAAGTAGGTATCAGAGCTGGGAGAGACTGTTGTAGAAAAAAGCCTCAATGACAAAGATAAGATAAAAATAAAGCGACATGTAATGAAAATGAAGAGTGGTAAGTTATGGGAGGATCGTAAAAGGTCATCTATTTAGCTATTTGGCAAATGCAATTTAAAAGCAAATATTTTAAAAATATTTTAACTAAGGAAGTTATTCTAAAGATCATGTGGAAAAGTGGACAAAAAAAGGATACCTGGAAAAATTCTGAAAAAGAAGTATAATAAAGGGGATTAGCCTAACCAGTTTGGCCTCTTTGTAGAAAGACAACTTGTAAAACAAGTTAAAACAAAGTAGTTTGGGAACATAAATAGACAGATTGCTATCAATAGAGGAAAATGGAACAACCGAAAGTAGACCAAAAATACATAAGGGAATTCAGTGTATGACAGAGGTAGCCTCTCAAATCAGTGAGAAGAAATAACACTAAACCTTATTTAGGTGCTTACTAGGTGCCAGGGTGTGTCTAAGCACTTCACATGTATTAAATGATTTCGTTCTCACAACCTCTGCAGAAAGTAACACTGTTAACCTCCCTTTATAGATGAGAAACCTGAGGCTAGTAAGTGAGCAGAGTTTGAATTCACAACCAGGCCACAGGTCCTGCACTTTAACTTTTTACATTTATCAAACTGTTCAATAAAAATATTCACCAAATCATCAAACAATTACTGTTGAATGATTTCAAATTGTATGTATGTATTTACATAATTGCATATTTATGTTATATCTATGTTTCTATATCTATATGAAAAGCACCAGCAATGGTTAGTAGTTTGGGAATGATAGGAGAGCTTAATTTTTAAATTTATAATTTGATAAGGTTTTCTAGCTTTGCACAGTGACATCGTTTTTATGAGTGGAAAAAATAAAAATATTAAGAAATAAAACAAGATTTGGAGAGAGAAGAATCTTATATTGTTATATGATATGAGATATAATAATCTGATATTACAATAAGTATATTTAGCTTATGACTTTGCAAAATTCACATTCACTTTTAGGATAAAATGTCAAACTTCAAAAAATATTGTGCTTGTGAAGGGCCTCGGCTATGCCCTGGCCCTTTAAGGATACCTGGCTCCTCTAGGCTCCATTGGGGCACTTTAGAGAAAAAATTTGAGAAGAACTGGGATAAGCCTTGAAATGGTGACGTTAGATATCAAGGGCATTAAAAATAATATGATTCCATAACTCTTACTGGTTAATGATCTCAAATTATTAACATATCTAATGAAAGAAGGGTCATAAACTCCACTTTTTCTTTTCTTTCCTGTTCTTTTCTTTTAACTTCTCAATATACATTGTATTTGATTTTCTTGTCCCTTTACCCATTCCTCTCTCCCCCTCCCTCTCTTCCTTCCCCCTCACTATCATTTCTATTCACTTTATAGACCCCACTTTCTGAAGCCTGTTCTCGAAAGCCCAGATTTTTCCTGCCAAACAAATTGTAGTCAAAGGTTTATGGTGAGTTCTACAGTTCTCGGTACACTTCAGGTTCAGCCCTAATAGAGTTACAGCACGAAGAAATTACTTGCTCGCTGTCCCCATAGTATAGTAAACAATCATAAGACATCTGAGATGGAGATAAATGCAAATCTTTTAAAAAGACATACAGAGAAAGAGAGGATGCCTATGTTGACCGTGAGGTTGCTTTGGGACAGGGTGACCTTGAAGTGCTACCTCCTGCGGAGGCCTATCATGTCCCTGGGTCCACTGTAAGCTGAGCTGCCTGCTTACGCTCTGCATCCATGAGCCCCCACCATCACTGAACATGGGATACCATGTTATTAACACTGGTTTCTTCTCTGTCTCTACTCCTGGATTGCAAACTCTTGGAGGGCACATCTTGCATATTCTTCTCCATATCCCACCTTTGGCCCAGAAGAAGTACTTGGTAGTTATGGAGAGAATGAGTTGAGAATGCCTTTTAACTCCACAAGAAAATGTTCAGCAGGGAATTCAGGAGTATGTCTAGGAGAATGGTCAGGGCTAGAGACAAACTCAAAAATCATAAAAATGACACCAGATTTATTTCTCTAAAACTATATAATTCAAAAACCATTTTCATTTTCATAGATATTGTATCTACAGAACATATGAGGTAAGCAGGTATTATTACCATTTTCTTTTTAAAATTTTTATTGAATCAAAATTGATTATACATATTTTTGGGGTTCAAAATTGAGATATGTTGATCAAATCAATATTACTAGCATATACATTGTTACAAATCATAATTATTCTTTATGTCCCTTGTCCAATCTCTCCCCATCCCCCTCTCCCTACCCCCTCCCACCTCTAATTACCATAGATTTCTTCTCTCCTTCAGAAAGAATATTGGTTACTCTGTTGATTTGTTGACTAGATGATCAATCTGTCCAATGCTGAAAGGTGTGATCAGGTCCCCCAATATTATCATAGAGCCGATGCTGCTTCTGTCACTCTGAAATGGTCTTTGTGGAGAGAGACATCTTCTTCTTTTCTTTATCTATGCTGGTGACTCTCCTTGTGTAAATGCACTCCAGTGGCTGGCAGACCATCTGCATGGTGGTTGTGGTGTTGAGCCACTTTTGCGGCAGCCATGGTTATTGTGGTGGCTGTAGTGGGCCACCCATACAGAGGTGTTGTTTTTGGCATGCTCCTTGGTGCTGGTGGTGTGCCAGGTTGTGGGAGGGGGGTCTGGTCCCTGGCTCCAAGCCTTTGGTCTCCAGGTGGGCCCGAGGTGCTGGTGCAATGTGCCTGGTTGTTGGGAGAGGGGGTCTGGTCCCCTTCTCCATGCCTCATGTCCCCCAGGTGGACCTAAAGGCACTGGTGGTGAGCCTGGGCCAGAACTAATTTTTTGTCCTTTGCTTACTTCTAAAAGAAGGGAACTTCCTGTGGGAACCAGTACTTGAGCTGTGTGGTTTAGCTAAGTTGCTGCTTTGCTGCTGTTTCCATAGGAAAGGCTTTTTGTGCAGCTCAGGGTCTGATGGTTGACCTTACAGATACTTCCGGCTCTCCAGAGACTCACTGCATCTGGGTTGTATAGAAACTCTGATCTGGGCCTGAGTCTTTTCATCAAACTGCACCCCATGCAATTCTATATTCCTGACCAGTCTCCTCTGATTGGTCCTGTGCTGATTGGGGGGCGAATTGCCTGTCCTTGCTGTGTCCCAGTGTTCTCCCTGTAGGCCTGTCTCCCCGTAGGCCTGTCTCCCCCACTGCCCATGCTCCAAACACATCCCATGGAGTGGGCCCTGCTCCAGTCCCTTGGGATGACTCACCGGCCTCTGAATGGCTCCCTTTTTTTAGCTGTTCTGGCTCCTCACTCCTGCATGGTCCACAGGAACCCTATTAGTCTTGCTGTCCTGGGGGCCACTGAGGCCCTCTTCTCCCCTGCTGCCTCCAAGCAACTCCATCTGAAGGGCACAGCTGCGGCTTCTGCAGGCTCCTGCTCCATGCACTCAGCAGCTCCAGCCTTAAAGCGGTTGTGGCCCAAAACACTCAGAGCATTTTTTTCTTTCTCTCATCGTGGCTTCTCCCACCTGCATGAAGTGGGAGACTCCAAAGGTCTCTCCTCCTCTTCCCCTGAGCTCCAGTGGCCCCAGCTTGGCTGATGTTATATTTTTATAGTTGTAAATTGGTTGATTTGTGGGAGAGAGTCACACTGGGGACCGTCTATTCTGCCCTATTACCATTTTCTTAGGTGAGAACTTTGAGGCTCAGAAAGGTGACGTGACTTGTCCAATGACATTCAGCTAGGAAGTAAAAATAATGTTAAGAAAGAACACTTAACTGAGCACTTATTATATGCTAATTAACTCCTTTAAACCACTCACAACTCAGTGAGGTTTTATCTCCATTTAAACTGATGATTCAGGGCAGGAGAAGAACGATTAAGAAACCTGGCCAAAGGCCAGAGAACTGATAGGTGAAGATGGGCTCTCAGGGCAAGCAGGGCTGGCTCAAGGCTGGCTCGAGGCTTCCTCTAGGTTACCTGTGGGCTGGACTACCTGTGGGCTAGACTTCTCATCAGACTCCAAGCCCAGTGCTATTTTCACTAAAGTACATCATTTTTCTCATCTATCACTTCTGTTTATGCGTATCCCATAGGTGTTGGATGAATAAATTAGATAAACGTAAAACACTAATCAGAATACCTTGCATATAGTCAGTACTCAAAAACGTTAGCTGGAGTGTTAGTTGTGGGAGTAGAACTCTGCAGAAATTTTGTCAATTGAGAAAAGAGTGGTGAATCTCTTTGGTGTCCTTATTTTTTAATTAATAATAATAATAAGTCCCTTTCTTCCCATGATGGGTTGCTGGGTGGGTAAATCAAGATAATGATTTGGAAGCAATTTGAAAAGTTGAGTTCCATATGCAAATGTAAGATATTATTCTTACATTTATATGCTTATATGCTACCCAAATTTGCATACTGTGACCTTAGCCCATTTCCTTTAGCTCACTCTTCAGTGAAAATGGAGTGACTGATGCTCTGTCCGCTGAGGGGGATCCTGACCACCATTCTCACCTGGTCACTAGTAAGTGGAAGGGAGTGTACAAGGCTGGGCCGAAAGGATTGAGTCTTCTGTCAAACTGGCCTCTGCTTTGGCTATTCTCATGGCACAGGAAAGAATTTCAGGAGATCAAGTGACACAGAGGGACTAGAGAAAGGGTTCCACCTGCCTTAGTCCATATTAAATGCAATGTCCAAGTGATAGTTATTATCCACATTGCTTTTAGGACTAAAAAGTGGAAAACTTCCTTAAGGCCTGATTCCATGATTGGGTGAAGACAGGAGAGGGGAGCTACCTGATGCCTACAGATGAATCCATACCATGAAGATCTCATCACAGCTCCAGCAACTGTTTATAACTACTCTGGTGAAGTAGAGGACAGAAGTTGTGGCTTTATGATGAAATCGATTTACTACTCCCAAAGACCCAATCTCATTATACCTTTGGGCAAGTCCTCCTCCAGGAGCTATTAGACCTTAAACTAAAGGACATGACTCTCTGTGCATAGATATGGAAACAAATTCTCTTGGGCAAGCCAGGAAACCTCTAAAAATAACCTGTGATTTCATGTTATCAGTTTTCCATCAGTGTAAACCTGCAGATATCTTACATGGAAAAGTGATATGCTCATGCCATATCTCACTTAGGAACAATTGCTGCAGCCTAATATCTATTCCAATAAGAAAAATAGCATTATATGCCTGACACTAAGAGAATTTCAGTTCCCCTGGGGGGATTTTCCCGAAAATCCCCTATATCAGCCTTGCTTTTTAAATAACATTTCTCTGTGGGAACTGTAGTTTCAGTCCCATGTCAGTAAATGGTCCCCTCATAGACCTCCATGGCAAAGTTATGACTTATCCCCAAAGAAAAATGCTGCCTTGTGAACATGTTTTATCGAGGCTAAGAGTCAAGTCGTAAAACATCAGCCCTCACATCTGAGTGCCTGTTTGCTGAAACACTATTTATTTGTACATAAATATTTGTCTTTTCTTAGCAAGGGTGTATTTGCTTGCGTATTCAAGTAGACCATATTTGTAAATTTTAAATGTCCAAAGTGTTATAATGGGAATGTAGATTAGGAGCTGATTATTTTGGCTGTTAGTGTCTCAAATATATTAAACAGCTCCTTGCTTTATCTAATGAATACATACAAATACAATTCTCATACTAAAGGCTGAAAAAATGTGTAAAGCTATAAGTATTAAATTACAAGATGACAGATCACTCAGATCTTTATTGTTTTTGGCATTTTATGCAGTAAAATTAATTTTTATGCATATGTGTTAGATTTGTATTTTATGAAAGAAAATCAAGTTTCTGTTCATTTGCTATCATAAAAGCATTATGATAAATTAAAATGAACATGTGAATATGTACATTAAGTACTTTGAAATAACGCATGCTAAAATGACAAAGGGTCTGTAAGAAGTCATGTGTCTGTCTATATGCTGCCTCTTGTGGTCTCTAAATTTCTGAGGGTTTTTAAAATTTTTTCTAATGCATGCTATAAAATTATCTTTTTTTTTAATTACTAAAGAAAATAATTGTGCTTGCTTCCTGACTTCTACTTATTGAGCATATGAATTTTTCAAGTAGAAATGTTATCTTCTAATTGCTGTGGCAAGGTTCTTTTCACTTCTCATTTTATTTTTTTTTTCTCCACAGTGTCTGTAGAATGAAGCTGGTTTTCTCAGAAATGCCTAGTATTGCTAAAACACCAAGGTAGACTATGAAAATGATATATGTAAAAAGTAGACAGAAATAATCTATACTGTGCTTTCATAAGGAAAGATATAAGAAGTCTTGTCAAGAGGGTGTTTGAATATATTCATTCATTATGCTCTTTTCTGTCAGGTGTTGATAACAGGCTCATTAAGCTTAAGTTTGAACTTAAACTTGGAATGTAGTATTTGAAAAGAAGGTGCTGAAAGCAATTTTAAAACTTTTTTTTATGTCTCTTTTAAAAATAATTAAATGGAACAGAAGAAGAAAAGAAATGCTGTCACCTTGGTGTCAAATCAGCTTACTGTGGGCTCTGACACAAAATGAAAACCGGAAAGGAAATGCTGTTCAGACCTTGACAGGGAGATAAATTTGGTGCTGGTTCATTCTGCGCCCTTCCCGAGGATGTTGACAGAAATTGCATGTGAGACTCTAATGGCTAAATGTGAGCAGCAGTTAGCTCTCTATGGGTGAGCCGTGTGAAGTCCGTTCGTTTACACCAAAAGATCAGCAAATTAAAAGTAAATTTCAGAAGATTTGAATCTGATATTTTGGATCTGAAAGATCAAGCAAACACTCTAATAAGAAGCTGAATTACTGTTTCCTTCCAACCAGTTTGGAAAATAAAAAGTGCTACTGTGCTTGTTGATCCCTCTCACAATTAGAACATAGGAAATTGAAGTGATCTGAAAATAAAAATTATCCAAGGAAGTGACTGCACATAAAAAATGATATGCTGGGAAAGCAAAACGAAAGAATCAAAGACAGCTGGGCGATTGCCAGGAGGTGAGGCGAGAGAAAGAGGGAACTATAGAAGGTGATGGAACCATCTTGTACCTTGACTGTGGCGGTGGTTGCAGACCCTGCATTTGTGAAAACTCATTGAACTGTACATCAAAAAGAGTAAATGGAACATAGCAAGAAAATAACTATATAAAAATCACCATAACCAAAAGCATTTTGAAGTTAGGTGCAAAAGTTCATCACTCCTTTTTTCATCTCTTGGCATGGTTTCATGGTTTCTGATTCAAGGCAGGTGGAGGCAAGAAAGATAAGTCAGAGGGAAATTGCTTTGTGCCTGAGGTTTGTTTACCTTGACTTCTCAGTAGAGCTTTTATTATTATTATTATTATTTTGGGGAAAAAAACAGTTAAGGTATTAAAAACTTAGGGAAAATGAATATAACAACCCAGGAATAATCACTGCCTGGAATTAACAAATGTTAACATTTTATCCTTTTGCATCACATTTTTCATATGTAAATAAAATAGAACTTTGTAGATACAGGTGAAGTACCCTTTATTCTCCTCTCCTGGCGTATTCTACTACCTCTGAAAGTGATTTTGAAAAAGAATAGAATAGATATTCATACTGGTGGGGAAAACTGTGAATGTTCTCATCAGTAAAAGGAATGAGTTAATCATTTTTATCCTGTAATAACTGAGTTTGTATCTGGATTAACACACACATGTTAAGATATAAAAGACACATAAACACATGATGGCTAGCTGGTTACACAGAGCTAAATGCAATCCTGGGGATTTGCACTTTTGGTTAAATGACTAGGGTGGCTGGGGTTAGTCAAACCTGGGTGCCCATTACCAACTTCCAGTTTTCCAGCTTTCTCATCCACTTTCTCCCAAAACACTCATAATAGTCAATCCAGTTTAGAGGGAAATAACAAGATACAACAGGTCTGTACCTATCAGGGTTAATAACGTTTTGAACTCTAAAGAGTATCAAACCAAAAAGACCACAAGAGGAAATAAATTTGATGCTAATGTCAAATCTGCCATATTAATTTAAAAGAAAATAACTGTAGATGGCTTTTCAAGTTGCAAAGACTGCCCGAGCTGTCCAAATTTCCCCCATTCCTTTTCTACTGCATGCCTGTCTCTGACAAGAAAATTGCTAGTCGTAATCCGAAATAAAGCAATTACCAAACAGAGATGTGTCATATTTATAGTCTACCCTTGGTTACAGGAATAACTTGCTTGAAGCATTGAGAAAGTCACTCAAAATTGCTTTCTTAAGTGTTTTGTGGAATTAGTGGAGCCCCAGAGTAGCATATTAGCCTAACTTGTTTTACGTGACTTTATTTGTATAGGCACAGGCTGATGTGACTACATGAGGCTGATGTCATCTTGCCATCAGCTATGTGAACTGCTAGGTTCCCCCAAGACCATCAAGACTAAGAATTGTTTCTTAAAGTCCAAATTCCTGAAAGTGGCATTTGAGTCCCTTGACAACTGTACTCTAGCCATGGTCCTCTATTTTTTGCTACTCTCAAAATGAGCCTTATGATCCAGCTAAATGTGTTTACACGCAATGTATCATCGGCATGCCACTCCGTCGTCTTCTCTCTCCCCACTTACTCTCTTGATGACTTTAGCTGGTCTAATGGCTTTAAATACCATCTAGATGTCTGTAACTACCCAAAGTTTATCTATACCTCTCCTCTGAATCCCAAGTGCATATTTCTGGCTACCTACTTGACACCTCCACTTGAATGTCCAATGCCTTGTTACTCAAAGTGTCATCCTCAGATCAGCACCACATTACCTGAAAGCTTGTTAGAAATTCAGAATCTTGGACTCTTAGACCAACTGAATCAAAATCTGCATTATAACAAGATCCTCACATTCATATACATATTAAAGTTTGAGAAGCACTGGTCTATGTTGCGATTGGGGATTTAACACATTCTACCCTTATGATGTTAGTTATTTAAGAAAACTATTCTATCATATTATAAACCCCGCATGGTCAGACACCATGGCTCATTTTGCTTTGTACTTCTAGCACCTAGCAGAGGAGATGCTGCAGAGTAGATATACACAATGTGTTCGATTACACTAAATGCAAATGGGTGGTTTTGCATCAAAGCCTATTGCATTTGGGGCTGAGTGGACTGACTCACATTGCCAGCCATACTCTGGAAGAGGCACCACTGCGTAATCATTGTGACTTCATAAGATTTGAGTGGCACTTGGTGACTGGTTCTAATGAGATAGGAGATGCTCAGTTTCTATGGGCTGGAGTTTCAGGACACACTTCTGCATTTCAAGCCACTCCTCAATGTCTCAGGCCCATCTTCTCAGCCCTCCCCTAGAGGAAAGTTACTCTGCTTATTGCACCTATTTTTGGCACCAACATGAGGAAATTGAGACCTCAGGGGGCTGACTTATGCAAATCCAGTGGCTGGGCATGCTTGGTAGAAAGGAGTTATATAACTCTAGTAGCTGAGCATGCTCAGTAAGAGGAATTTATACATGCTTGCATGACCCCAGTGACTGAACATGCTCAGTGGAAGAGAGTTTATCATTTGAATGACCTTCCAAGAGGCACTAAAGAGCACAGAATATTCTTGAATATGTCTGGTGCATGTGATAGGATTTGACCAATGAACATGACCTAAGAGGTGACCAACTGAGCTTGTGCAAGATTATGTTGCATAACTGGAACCACCCCCTTAGTTGAATA
The DNA here is from genome assembly GCF_027409185.1 of Cynocephalus volans. Classification (NCBI taxonomy): domain Eukaryota; kingdom Metazoa; phylum Chordata; class Mammalia; order Dermoptera; family Cynocephalidae; genus Cynocephalus; species Cynocephalus volans. Next base: position 108,435,033 of record NC_084461.1, read on the forward strand.
TTCATTAGACAGCATGAATATGTACTAGATAGCAAAAGTATAAAGGCTGAATCCTGGCAGAAGAGGGGTTGTTGCCCACTTTCCTGGAGCCAACTTTCACTTTGCTGGTGAGGAGTGTATGCTTTACTTTTGTGTTAAGCTTCTAATGGGCAGCTGCTCACTCTGTTGAGTTAGCTTACGTTTTGTATTTCGCCTGAAGTGTGTATTTCTTACTTTTGTATTAAACTTAGTGTGGGCCCTGCTCAGTCTCTGAAGCTAGGCTGCACTTTTCTCTGTGAAGTCTGTGTTCCTAACTTTGCTACATTAAATCTGCTTTCACTTTCTACTGTGACTCTACTCTTGAATTCTCTCCTATAGTGGAGTCAAGGACTTGCTAGAGGCGGGGTGGGTTGAGGCTGGCTATCGGGCCTTCCCAGAACCTCTCCTGCGGTATCACTAGGAGGAGCTGTATTGTGTTTTAGGATGTCAATTAAGTAATGCTTTTGCAAGAAGTTACTACTAAATGATGCTGCAACAATCCCAACATTTCTCTGGCTTATTCAAAATCTGAATTTGTCCAAGGAGCCAATTAGAGTCACTGCTCCATTACTCTTACGCTAACCTGGACATCTATACAATAATTGGGGCATGTCTGAGGCTTTTCCTTAAAATATGTGTTTACTAACATCAGCCTGGGCTTATGCCAGATCACACTGGCCCTGTGTTTTCAGCAGAACAGATGAACATTCGCGTTTCACTCTGAACTATGGTATCTCCTATTCAATTTCCTGGTTTTGTTCCTGTATCTGATACTCATTTAAGAGGATTTCACAGGACCCAGAGGAACTGTGAAAATCAATGGGCAGTAAATTTACCTCTCAGACAACCTCAGAATGGCCTTCATTTGCATCAGGAATTGAAACAGGGAAATGGAAGTGGTAGCAATGGGACTACCATGGCCCAACAACCTCAGAAGGTGGGGCTTCGGGCCGACGTGCACGGGGCAGAGTCAAAATCATTTAGTGATTTTTTTACTATGGAGAGAGAAAGCTGGCTGCGAAACAGAACTTCCATTTAAATGAATACTAGCATTTAAATGAATTTTTTAAAAAGTGTGTGTTAGTGCCAATGCTTATTGTCCATACACCTCAGTCTCCTGCTGAAATACCATTCCTTATTTTCCAATTTATCATCTATCATTAATATTTTTGCTTTATAGCAGAGTTTCCCAAATGTGACTGATGATAAAAATCACTTGGAGAACTTGCTGGACAGTTACATTCCTGAGACCTACCCCAGATCTAATTAGGATTTCCAGACTACCTAAGAATGAACATTTAAAATCTATGATCCAGGTGATTCTTAATTAAATATCTTCTATTGAGTATTTCTGTAAGTATTTTTTATGAGACAAATTAGAAAAGCACCTCTGCTCCTGTTCATTCGCCCACTCAAGAATTTTTTGAGTAATTTCTGAGTGTCAGGCCCTGTGCAAGTGGGAAGACAAAGGTGAATAACTTCCAGTCCCTGCCTTCAAGGAGATCGGTCACAGGGGAGATGACACATAATAAGCTACACAGAACATAATGTGGTGAGGGACGTGAAGGAACCAGCCACAAGTCCAACCCAGCAGTTTTATCTATTTGAAAGAAATAATAATCTTACAAATTAAAAACTATAGCCAAAACAAAATTTTCACGGAATTAGCTTGTCTACCATTCCACATTAATATGAGATTCTTTTTTGTTTTTAAGATAGAGCCAGAAGATGCTTAAGGTTTGCCCAGTACATGGCACAAAATTGGCACTGAATAAATATTTATTAAACAAATTAATGAATAGAAATATCCACCAAATTAAGTAATAAAAGCAGACCAAAGTGCGTCTTCCAGTCTAGCCATAAGTGAACAGGACCAGCAGGGCTTCGGAGTGCTTGTTCCGAGCGTTCACGTGAGGGTTTCCAAGTCCTCACTCTCTCCTTTATGGTCCATCCTTGTCTAATGCCTCGGTTACCATGGAACGAAATATGATGTCGTTCCCTCGACAGAACTTTGTTCTGCTACCATCAGCACGACGATAGGACGCTGCCCTTGCTCAGGACTTCCGTTTTTTCTCTTTGTTTCTTGCTATCCCTTTTTACTTCCAAATGCAAACTATTTAATGTGCATGTTATTTTTTCCAAGCAAAGCATAATGTCTAATATTGGGCTTTCTACCAGGGGAATTTACCTTACTAAATAGAGCTTAGAGCCATATGTTTTTTTGGGCCCTGATTTAATTTTCCTGGAAAGAGTTTCTAATCTGCTCTGGAGGGACTTCAGGTTGGAAGACTTCTTGACAAAAATAAATACATAAGAAATAAAATAAATAAACCTAATGCTAGTTTCTCTACCATCTACGTTCCCACATAAAGAACTCCAATTGAACTAGAAATGAACACGAGTAATATTTATGTCCTGTCATAGTCTCCCTGTTTTTCTAAATAACCATATTCTAAGTGTCATCAGCATAAATGGAAAGCAATTAAAGGGAACACGTGTGACACCACAGTCAGCTTTCTAGAAGTTTGGGTATAGGTAGAACTTTTCTCTCATTAACGGCTTCTTCCTACATCTGATGGAGTCTGGCCTCATTACTCATGAGCTTAACAAACCAGTAATTTAAAAGCAAGAATATTTATTTAATAATTTTGAGCCGGCTCTCTAGGCATTTATAATATTGCTGACATCAGAGTTTTAGTGCTTTGGTGATCAGTGTCTAAGTGGTGGCCATATTGCAATCAGGCTAATCAGCCATCCTGTGGTTGATGTCTTAAGGTATCCCTGAGTAGGTGGACCTTTTGACAGGAAGACAAACAGCCTGTGGAGGAAGGATTTTCCCAGGCAGTGTGGCCACCGTAGTTATTCACATTATTTTTGAATGGCAAAGAAAACCAAAACAATAATGAAAAATCTTTAGAGGATGAAATGATACTAATAATAATGATAATGATGATGATAGCAGCTGGCATTAGTTAAATGTGGCCCGGCACTGTGCTAAGTGCTGTACGGTCATTATGTCATGACATCTCATAGATATGACACTCTGCAAAAGAAGCAAGACACAACAGAGTATGGTTCCACTTGTACAAAGTTTTACAACAGGCAAAACTAACCTATAGTGATAAAAGTCAGATCAGTGGTTGCCTGGGCAGGGGGTGAGGCAGGACTGCAATGGGGCTTGAGGGAACTTTCTCGGGAGGAAAACGTTTTACTTCTTGGTTGGGTTGGGTGGTTACAGGGGTGTATACCTTGGGAGACTATATTAGTCTGTTTTTTGTCATTTAAAACAGAATACCTGAAACTGGGTAATTTATAAGGAAACAAAATTTATTTCTTACACTTTTGGAGGCTGGGAAGTCCAAGGTTGAGGGGTGCTTCTGGTGAGGGCATTCTTCTTGGTGGGAGCTTTCCATAGGGTCCCAAGGTGGCACAGGGTATCATAAAGCAAGACGTCTAAGAATGCGTTAACATGCTCACTTGCTCATCTTATGAAGCCACCAGTACCACTCTCCTGATAACCCACTCGTTTATTAACCTATTAGTCCATGAATGGATTAATCCATTCATGAGGACATAGACCTCATGAACCAATCATCTCCCAAAGGCCCCACCTTTTAACACTGCCACATTGAGCTCTGGAGGGGACAGCCATTCAGACCCATAGCAAAGACCTAAGCATCTGGTAAACTTTCTGCCATAAGGAGGTCAGACCCATGAATCATGTTCCTGACAAGAGTGGTTCTCAGTTTTTATTTTTGCATGATAAAGCAAACTGGAATTTTTGCTTAAAATGCAGATTTCTGGGCTCTTCTCAGCATGACTAAACAGGACTCTCTGAGAATGGGACCCTGAAATCTGCACTTTGAGCTTTCACTGCAGCTGTTTCTGAAGCAGAAACCCAAGGTGTGCACCACCTGCTAATGTCAGTCGGGTTGTTGCCTGTGGCTGGGTGTACTGAGCACCAGATAAGTCTGCAGAAGGTTCTGCAAAAACTCATCCCTGCTCCTAGAAGAAATCATTCAGAGCACATGAGAATGGTAAGTTATTCAGTTTTTGTGTTTGAAGGAAAAGGTTTTATCTAAAACAAAACAAAAAAGAAACTGACATGCATGGAGGTGACCAGTGATCTCAGGCCTTTTCTCAGCAGTGCCTCCTGCCACTTCATTCCATTATTTGTCCTCTTTTCATGCCCCATGATGCTTTTTGTTTACCTGGGCAACTGGTTTTTAATTGATTTTTTAATAAAGGTATTTCTTGCTCTCTTTCACTCTGATTAAGAACCATAGCATGATCTCATCAGGCCTGGACAAGTATTGATGGGCTGGGGTATCATGGGGCTAATAAAGAGTGTTATCCAGTATTTTTTAGTGACACATAAAACTCCCTCAAGAAAGACACAGGAGGCAGAGCATAATATAAATGTCATTCTAGAAACAGTGGTATTAGGGTGTATATGGCTAGAAATTAGTGATTTCATTAATGCACTAAGACAGGCCTCTCTTAGGGATAAGTGGTGGGGAGTGGGCACCGGAGGGTCAAAGGAGTGCAGAGGGGTGGCCGGCACAAAACAAAGCCCTGCAGGTCTCTGGGTCTTTCTAGATCTGCTGCAGTAATCTGAGAAAATGCTTCAGATGAGTTTGAAAGAGGAGCTTAACTCGACTCTTCATTTACCCATCTTCAGCTTTTCATTTCCCCAAAACACTAGTTAAATATTTCAGAAGGGGTGAGGTGCTAAAAGCCAGAAGTGCCTTTGGATTTATCTTCTTTTACTCATTAAATCTTTAAATTCAGTATGATCCGCTCTACTTCTCGGATTACTCAGGGGAAGAGGATTGAAGGTCTGTGAGAGGAATGGTTTGGGGCATTCCCAACTACTGCTCTGGTTCCCATTTCAATTAGTAAGCACAGTCGGCCCTCCGTATCCATGGGTTCCACATCTGTGAATTCACCAACCTCAGATTGAAAATATTTTGTTTTAAATTGCGTTTGTACTGAACACATACAGACATTTTTTTCTTGTCATTAGTCCCTAAACAAAACAGTATAACAGCTATTTACATAGCATTTACATTGTATTAGGTATTATAAGTAATCTAGCGATGTGTTAAAGTATATGGGAGGATGTGCATAGGTTATATGCAAAGACTACCCATTCTATATCAGGGACTTGAGCATGCATGAAATTTTGGTATCAGGGAAAGGTCCTGGACCCAATCCCCTAAGAATACCGAGGGACAACTGTATTTGGTGCAGAAAAAAGAGAATTGCCTAGTATTAGCACAAAGAGCCCCAGCCTTGCCAGGAAATGACTGTCTGGGGTTGGAGAGCCCAGGAAACCCCATTAGGCCAAAGGGCAGGAAAGATTTTTGAAGCTGTTCTTCCAGATTAAAAATGTGGTTATTCTGGAATATCACGTACTATGCTAGGGCCAGGGGAGATAGAAAACACTTAAGACCATCCTTTCCCTTCCAGGAAGAGACTGGCTGAAGGAAAAGAAGCACAAATTCGTACACAGCAACACTCAGCAACCCTCAGATTTCAAAGAAGCAAGTGTGTAATAGTCCTTCCAAAGAGTACATTTTGGAAATTATTTTAAAAGTTTGATATGTTAGAAATGATCTGAGAAAAAAAAACCCTTTGAGGGTGTTGTCTTTAAACAACAGAACATAATTTCTTTTTTACCTTTGTCCCTACTTTCTCATTATCCATTGACTATATTACTTTCAGGGATTCTATGTTAAACAGGTAGGGACAAGTACCAGTGGAATTTGAATTATTACCATTAATGTAACTCCGTTTGTACCTACAGGCTGTTAAAGCCTGAGGAAACTCAGGATGTGTGTGTGTGTGTGTGTGTGTGTGTGTGTGTGTGTTCCTACAAAACTGAAATCCTACTGTGAGTCATATTAAGGAGTGTGGCTCTCACCCAGTGTACAATCAGTTGCCGTGTCATATGGATTCTACCTGAAATATCATCTCAATCATTCATTCATTCATTTAACAAATATTATTATCATGTTCACACTCCTCACGTCTCAATTTTCCACTAACACTTTTTATTTTGCTTTATTTTTTATTTTTTGCAACTAGAAGCCCAGAAACAGTTGTAAGAATAACTTCAAAATCGAAAGCACAAAATGAGAAAGACTCTGTCCCAGATCATGAATAAGCTATAAGTATAATAAAGCCATTGACAAAAATTTATTTTCTCCTTTACTTCTGATGTTAACATTAAAAAAAATGTTTTCACAAAGTAATACATGTTTGCTGAACAAATTTAGAGAGTACAAATCATCAAATAGAAAATAAAATAGAAAATACACACCACAGATAACCCCATCGTCTCCTTCCAGAGAGAATCACTGTTAACATTCTTTTGTGTGTCTCCTTACCTATATCCTTAGTATGGGTTTGGTATTGAATTTTTCAAAACTGAGGTTGAGGTGTATGAACAGGTTTGGACCTTTATTTACTTATTATATCCTGAGCACTATTTCCTTTGACACCATTTGGATTCAGATGACAGCTGAGGAATTATCTTTCTTCTCTTCTATGTAAGTGACCACAAGCCTCTGGCTCCCTGTGGTCTATGTTCTTTCTAGACTTCTTTTTCTGTGTTAGTAGAAAATAATAGTAATAGCTAACATTTATTGAGTACTTATGATGTTCTAGCCACTTTATTAGACTGTCCCTTGTAATTTTCAAAACAACCCTATGAAGCACATTTTACAGATGAGGAAATTGAGGCACAGAGAGGTAAGAACATACAGCTAATATGTATAATAAAACCAGGATTGGAATCCTGGCAGTCTGACTCCATGGTCATAAGCACTACCCCCACTGCCTGAAAATGTGTTCAGATCTGTCAGACTTGGACAGGATTCACAAACCTTGTACCCGGTCACAAAGCTGGTAGCTAGCTTGGATATCACCTGATCCAACCCTCTGGATTGTGGTTGAGGAAATTCAGGCCAGGCTCCCAAGTCACTTTCTGCGGTCCTTTCTACTCTACCACACTGCCTTCTTGCCATCCCACGTTAGTTTCCCTTTTCAAAACTCTGTGACTTGAGTGTTTGGGGACATGAAAGATTAATAACCTCAGTCTGGGCCAGGCTGACTGTGGGCAGGCCTCGTGAGAACTTTTCCCACACTTCGGTGCCAGCAGGTCTCAGGCCTGAACTACCCGCCCCTGTTATTCTTTCTAGCTGTGGGCCTCTCTGGAGCCAACCAGACCCACTGTGACAAACTGAACCACGGTTTTGAGACAGAGACCCATGGGATGCTGAACCCAACACATTAAGGAGCCAGCTCTGGACGTCTTTACCTTCACTCTAACCTCCTGTCAAACCGTAGACATGCTGGAACCTTACCAAGCTGACAGTTTAATCTATGTAACTAAATCCACCAGTGAAATACTAATGCTGCCTACATTATTTTCCCTTTCCTACTCAGTTATTAGCAGCCAGAAAAAGTTTGTCTCAAGGAATTCACTTCCCCCAGGACCATGCTCAAGTGTCACAGTTCTATGAGAAAAATGTGAGGGCCTATCTCTGGATCCAGGAGTAGGGACTCCTGGTGAGCAGCTCAGTGGCTCTGAACAGGTGACTTCTCCTTTCTGGACCCACCTTTTACCGATAAAACGAGTGGCTTGGCTTAAATGGATTCTAAAACTCTTCCAACTTTCAAGTTTCCATGGTCATTGTCAGCCTCAGTCAAACAAGCGCTAAGTTTGTCTGATATTCATTAATTTAGACATTTGTTCATTTATTGAAGAATCCTTTAAAAGTATCTAGCCTGTGCCCAGTCCGGGGGATAGAGTGGTTGATAGACAGACATGTCATTAATTCATCTATGTTGTGTTAAGTGCCACCACGGAAAAACAGAGGGAAATAGCAGAGTACGGGATAGGCCTGACCTCATCTGGGAGGCCAGGTATGGCCTTTGGGATGAAGTGGCATTTCAACTGAGCCCTAAAAGATGTGTTGGCACCAACCAGATGACAGAAGAAATGAGCTTTCCAGACAGACAGAACACCACGTTTAGATGGCCATGTGCTGGGAAGGATGTTGAACCATTCAAAGAAATGAAAATGCCCCAGTGAGACTGTAGTGTCATCAGTGAAGGAGGTGTGGTTTCCCGTTGTCCTTAGAGTACAATCCCAGCTCCTTCCTGATTGTGGCCCCGAGACTCTGCTTAAATTCCCAGCCTCATTTTCCTCCATCCACATTGCCCCTCCCTCCCTTTCTCTACCGTGTCACTTAGGGCAGCCTCAAGAATTTGCAGGTGCAAAACACTCTTCCTTCTGCTCTCACAACATCTGATACCACCTCATACTTCTGGAATCAACTGTTACCTCTTCCCTGAGGCCTTTCCTGATCTTCCCATCTCAAGCATGTCAGCTCTTCTCCCCTCCTTAGTCTCTGTCTCACAGACCATTCGTTTTTGCCATAGTGCTTGTCATGGTCATACTTATTTTATCTACTTGTTTATTCCCCTAGGGCAGGTGCCATATCAGTCTTGGTCTCCTCATGAAATATGTGAGGTATGAAGGAGGCTAGAGTAGAGGCAGACTATGAAAAGCCATACAGAGCTCACTAAGGAGATTGGGCCTTATCCTGTGAGCAAAGGCCTGTGTTTGAAGGAGGCTCAGGGAGCGTGTGATTGTATCTCCATGTTATAGGACATGTAGGACTGCTGAGCGGAGAGCACATGGGAAAGAGGCACGAGATGACATGTGGAGACCAGGTAAAGACTGCAAAATCTACTTGAGAGATGATAGTGGCTTGGACTAGGACGGTGGAGTAAAGACGAGAAAAGTGGTTGGACTCCTGGGGTATTAGGAGGTAAGAGCCCATAAGATTTGGTGATGGGTTGAATATGGGAGTGAGGGAGAAGGAAGTGCTAAAGGAGCCCCAGGTTTCTGGCATGAATTGATCATTTAACCAGGGTGGAAATCACCAGAGGAGCAGAAGTGGGCTTGAGGAAAGAAGGTGAGGGTCAGATTTGGGATATTTTGTGTTCTGGGTGCCTATGAGATATCCCAGTAGAAGATCTGTTAGGGAGGCTGTAGGATGTGTGGACCTGCAGCTCAGAAGGGAAAACAGGGCTGGAAGACAGATATATTTGGGAGTCGTAGTGGTTTGGAAGTGGCAGTGTTGAGAGGCAGAGGCCCATCTCCAAGCTCTGTGGGTAGGATCTGAGAGAATCAACAGCCTCTCAGTGAGAGAGAGCCCTGATGAGGGAGCCTGGCAGGCGAGCTGGGTCTGACTATGGCAGGGGAGTGCATGGGATTACTGAGAGAAGATGCTGAGGACAGAGGAGAGTTGGAGGTCAAAGTGGGACAGTTCTGGATACGGAGAACAGCTGGGGCTGAGTTAAAGGCCAGAGAGAATGAGAAGATAGGACTGTGGAAAATAAATGTGGGCCAGCCTGAGAAATCACTGAGGACAACACAGATTTAAGAAATTTGATAATTTGCAGCATCGTCAAGATAAGAAGCTGGTTCTCTAGATGTTCAGTCGAGACCTCCCAGTGAGGCTGGAAGGCCAGAACGCGATCCTCTGAGGAGCTTTTCCTCTTGATTTCAGGAGCGTTATGGATCAGGGTTTTGGTTTCTGCATCAGCTGTGGGATTTATCTCACCCTTATTTGCTCTTCACTGACCCACTGCAGGTGCACATGTGGATTTTTAGTTGAAGTCAATTGGGAAAACTTGTGTGCTTACTTTATTTCAAGTATTTTTAAATGGTAATAGCTATGCAAGCAGGTTACAGAAAATTTAGGTAATAGAGAAAAACTTCTCTTATAATTTCATCACCAGATCATGAAATACTATAATCTGGCAACATTCTGTTCCTTATAGTTATCATATGAATTTTTACAATTTTGCAAATTCGATTTTGTCTCCTGTTTATCACTTAGCACTCTGAATATTTCCCATGATTCTCTAAAATTTTCATGACTCTCACTTTGAGTTTTTGTACTATAAAGAAATACATGCTTGTCTGAATTTGTCAGGGTATAAAGTTATAGATAGCAGGTTATCTCCACCTGACTCTCGCCCATCACATCTCACTCCCCAGACAGCCAATGCCTGCAGCCCAACCTACATCTTTCCATATACCTCCTGAGCACTTGCAGGCACAAATGGACATAAATACATACAAACCTTTTTGCTACACAAAATAAATCTTCTGAACCTTTTCTCCTTATTTACTACATCACAGATACTACTTCATGCCAGCAAACACAAAACTGTCTCATTTTCATTAATGGCTGCATAGTATTCCTTTATATAGACAGGGCATAATTGATCCAAACAGACCCCAGTGATAGCTATTCATATAAAAAGGCTGCAGCAATAATCCATGCACACACATCATTGTGCAACTGTAAAGGGATTTCTCTACAATTACTAGCAATGGAATCCCTGAGTGAAAGGGAACGTGCATTTTAAAATTTGATAGATGTTGTCAAATTGTGCTCCATAAAGGTTGTACCCATTGACAATTTTACTGTTCATGCCCTTTCCTCAGTCTTTGGATCTCTGCCACCAGATGAGTGAGACAGAGTATCTCATAATCATAATAGGCAAATGCCTATTCAATTTTGAGTTGAGTGCACTTGACTTTGTTTTAAATGGTCAGCCATTTATATTTCATTTTTGTGAATTATTTGTCCTCATTGTTCCTTCCTCTATTGCGTTATCAGGTTTTTGCTGTTATTGAGTTGTAAAGAGTTTGCTGTTTTTGTGCAGATGTCAAAAAATTTTGTCCAGATTTTTCTAAATTCTGACTTTATGTCCCCTCTCCACCACCAGAATTTAAAATATTCATGTGAATGAAATATTCCATGGTTTTTCTTTACGGTATTCTCCCTTAATGGTTGTAGAATTTCCCAGCAATTAAATGTGCTATAATTTAAGAATCTTACCATTAAGTGTGTATCTGTTGCTTCCAATTTTTAGATTACTTATTATTATTATTGTTATTATTTTTGGGTGCTGGCCGGTATGGGGAGCCAAACCCGTGACCTTGTGTTACAAGCCTTTGCTCTAACCAACTGGGCTAACTGGACAGTCCTAATTTTTAGACAATTTATATACTACCGTGATGAACAACCCTGTACATACAATATTTTCGTATATTTTGGGCAAGAATATATTTTAGAAATGGGAGTAGTGCATCATGGCTCTTTTTAAAAATATATAACACACATGATATATTTATCCAGTGTGTAGCTTTGAACATTGTTTCTTGATTCAGTTTTCTATGATTAGTTGTGCAATAAGACCTGGATTGTCAAGGTAGGCTAAGGGCTATAAAAAAGTAACCTCAAAATCCCACTTGCTTAAGGACAGGCAAAAGGAGTATGTCTTCTTATTTCACAGTCTAAGACAAGCGAGTGGGGGTGGGGAGGCTGTTTCGCTCATTCATGGATCTAGGCTGCTCTCCTCCTTTAGCCCTTTCATGTGTCTTATGGAGCACAGGAGTCCTCATCTGATTCTTCTGCATCCAGCAGGCAGGCAATGGAAGCAACAGGCCTGGTAGTGGTATGACTTTATTTCCACCACCTTCCATTGGCCGGAATGTAGTCACAAAGCCGACCTAACTGCAGGGGAAGCTACAAATACAACCCAACCATTTGTACAGGAAGAAAAAGAAATGGTTTTTGGTAATATATAGCATTGTCTCAGCCACAAAGACCAAATATTTTTCTAGTAAAACATGAAAAATGATAGACTAAAATAGCCATTAGATGAAAGATACTACAGAATACTACTTGAAAATATTAAGACTTTTTCTCCTGTTTCCAGAAATTGAGTATTTATCTTCTGTCTTTGTTAGGTTTTACTAATGAGGTTTTACTATTTTGGAGAATGAATTTGGGTGCTAGGCATTTTTTTTTCTGTGGTCTGGAATGATGTAAGAAGGAACTTACTTGTTTGTTGGAGATTAAATGAAATTCATTAGCAAAGCCAGCAAGCCTGAGCCTCAGATGCGAGAGATTTAGGTAAAGCTTCGAAAGTTTTTCTGTAGTTAGCTCTTTCTTTAGGAAAGAGCTGATTTTGGTGATTAATATTTTCCTAGAAAATTATTCTTTTTGTCTAGAATGTTTAGTATATTGTTGTAGAAATTGGCATAAGGTTGTTTTGTAATTTATTAAATATCATTTGTAGCTGGATTATAGCTCTTCATAATTATTAAAGCTGTTTGGTTTAATTTTTTTTTTCTCAATTTCAGTTTTTTTTGCATGATTTGGTACAATGTACATCATGGCTCTAGATAACACTTTGTCAAAATAATTTTCCGGAAAGAAAACAAACCAGTAAATTGTGAGAATAACAAGAAAACTGTCTTTCTTTGTTTCCAAAAAGACTGACACTTGGAGGTCTGACATAATTTTCAGTATAAAATTTATACAAATGGTCCTTGGATTTACTTTGTAAGAGGGGGAGGGGCAAAAAGATCAGGAGGGAAAAAAAGAGTGGGTTAAAGAGTATGGTTAAAGAAGTCTATTAAAGTTTAAGAAAAACAGGAGCTAAACAGGTATAACCAATCTGCTTTAATGAGCCAGCCCCATTTCCCATACCCCGTACCCCATTCCTGGTTTCAGTGGAAACAGCTTAGCTCCTCTTCTCTTGGAATGTAAATGCTTCCTGAGGTCGCAGTGATCTTTTCACATCATAAAATACATAATCCTCCTAAAGTGGTTCTTAGGATTTGAGATCTGTTGTGCTTATCAAAGAACTGAAACGAATATATCAGCTTATTCCTGCGTGGTCAGTAGTTTCATGATTCTGTTGGGGAGGGGAGGAGAAGGGAGAGACCGTGCTCACCTGATATTGCTTGTGCATTAGCAGACAAGCTGCCCGTGATAAACTGCCTCCTACACAAGCTAACATTTCTTTTACATATAAACCTTTCTTATTATGGAAATGTTCATAAATACCTGTCATGGGATGAATTGTGTCCCTCCCCCCAAATTCATATGTTGAAGTACTAACCCCCAGTACCTCAGAATGTGACTGTGTTTAGAGACAGCCTTAAGGGGGTAATAGGTTAAATGAGGTCATTAGGGTGGACCCTAATCTGATATGACTGGTATGTTTATAAGAGGAGGAGATTAGTTCACAGACATGCCCAGAGGAAAGATCGTGGGAGGATGAAGAAGATGGTCATCTACAAGCCAAGCAGGGAGGCCTCAGAATGAAATCAATCCTGCTGACACCTTGATCTTGGACTTCCAATCTCCAGAACCATGAAAAAATAAATTTCTGTTGTTTAAGCTACCTAACCTATGATACTTGTTATGTCAGCCTTAGAAAACTAATACAGCATCCCCAAATGAAAACAGTACAAAGAATCCCATGTACCCATCATTCAGCTTCAACAGTTATTAATAATTTGCTAACCATGTTTCATTTATCACCTCCAATTTTTTTCTGGAGCATTCTAAAACAAATCCCAGATACCATATTCAAAATTTACCCCAGTTGTCTCAAAGAAGGTGCTGTTTGTTTACAAACAGTTTCAATCAGAGTCTAATTTGTATTTGGTTGTTACTTCTTGTAAGTCTCTTTTATTCTAGAACAAACCTCAGTCTCTGCCCTTTTTTTGTGGTATTAATTTATGAGAAAAAACTGGACTGTTTGTCCTGTAGGACACCTCCCATTCTGATCTGGCTGCTTGTTTCTTCACGGTGCAGTCTAACTTGTCCCTCTCCCCCCCATATTTTTTGTAATTTGGTAATTACATTTAGAGGCTCGTTTAGATTCAGGTTCAACATTTTAGGCAAGAATATTTCATTGGAGGTTGAATTTTAAAATGCTGAAATAACCAACAATTTATTTTCTATTTGAAATACACTAAAGAACACATAAAAGTTGTCCTGGGTAACTAGAACGGAAAGCCTGATTTCGCATATCAAACACCCAAATAGAGAAAAGAAAACAAAATAAGAGAAATAAATGAAGAATATGCAAAGGCAGGGTCACCATTTTCACTAAACATCTGTTTCAGAATGGAACTTCCTGACTTCAGGAATGACTACCACACACTTTTGAGGTCATAAAGAGTCAAATTATTTTATTTTATTGTTTTATTTTAAAACCATGCTAGTGTGGCAGCTGCTCAGCCTCCTAGTAAAATTGTGCTCAGTACCCCACACTGAGCCTGTGCAGGCTTTCTTTTGCTGGGAAATGTCAGAAGAAGCTGCTTCTCTGGTGTATTCCCACTTTCACCCCCACACTAGCAGAGGTCTGTCCTCCTGTGAATCCTGCTTTATTGAAGCACTGCTTATAATAGCAGAAGACTTCAAGTGACCTATACGCCCATTGAAAGTAGACTTGTTAAATATGCTATGGAATACTATGCAGCCTTCAAAAAATATTTCTGTAGAGCCATATGTGCTAATATAACACCATCTCCAAAATAGAGTGTGCAGTGAAGAAAGCAAGATTTAAAAACCACATGTAGAGTAGGCTGTCATCTGTGTAATGCAACGTTTCTTACATGCATGAAATATTATTGTAAAAATACATGAAACTAAGAAGGGAAATTGGAGGACCAAGGGTCTGGTGTGGAAAATGGATTTACTTTTCATGGTAGAAATTCTTGTGCTGTTTAAATGTTTAGCTATGTGTATAAATTACTTTTTCAAAAATATTAATTAAATTAATGCCTTGGAGATCAGGTCAGACCAAGTGGTTGTCAGTGACACTACTGAGTCGACCAGTAGTTTTCATTTCTTGCCTGTCTTTATGAAGCCCAGGAGATGACAGACAGCAGTGGGTTTTCACTTGACACACTTTTCAGCTTGCATTTGACCACTTTGAAGAGGGAAACCAAACAGACTTTTGGAACAGTTTTCAAGAATCAAATGTGTACTGCATTTCAAAGGATTTTAACTCACAAATAGACCTTTCTGTGGACTGACATTCTCCACTTTGAGAAACAAAAACAAGTAGCTTGTACAAAAAAAAAAGTATAAATTATGATTAATTCTGATCAAACATGTAATGTCAAGTCTGGAAGAAAGAAAAAGAAACTTCCAAAATAGAGTCTGTTAGTGTTTCCATAAAACATGCCACGTATTATACGTTGCAAGGCACCAGCAAAGGAAGTCTATTAATAGATTTGAGAAAACAATAATAAGGGCCCACAAGGGCCTGGTCATTTTTAAGGATATGAGAATAAGCTCTTGGCTTTGTAATTTTAGAGCTGTTAAAACACCTGCCAGCAAGACGTGTGTGTGTGTGTGTGTGTGTGTTTTCCATTATACTGTGTGTAGAAAGACATTTTCAAACCAAGTGTAAAAACCATTCAAGAAAACTCAAAGGCCCTGCTATGAAGCTTGATAAAGTGGTCCAGAAAAACTGTTTACATGTCTGAAAACAGTCACTGGGTGCTTTTATTAACCCTCAAGCTCCCGCACCATGAGGAAGTGTAACTACAGAGGTAATGTCTATAGAAAGGAAGTGTTAGCACGAATCATGTAAAGCAGGGGGGAAATACAACAGGTAGTAATAATCAAGATTTAAGTTATCAGGGCCCTGAACCTCATCCATCAAGGGGACAAGGACATGTAGCTACTGAAAAAAGATGCTTCCTGCTTCTAGGCTCCCAGAATCTCTGATTTTAGGTACTATGGCCCCACATTAACTTGGAGGAACTGAGAGCCTCCTTGTTTGGGTTGTTAGTTTAAGAGCTGAGCCCATCCTATAACTAGCCCAGGTATGTGAACATCTGGATGGTGGGACTTGGGAAACTTCCTGCAGTTCTTTGCCCTACTAGCTGATAAATTCCTCATCCATTCCTTTGGGTTAAAGAATTGATAGTGGGTATGCCAAAATGTTATGACAAGCATAGTGTCATGGTTAAATGTTCCTGGCAGAGCCAAATGGACATGGGTGTGTGTCTCAGCACTACCACCTGGTAGCTGTAAAACGTACCCCAGAGCCGGAGTGAAGGTCAATACTATAAAGTGGGTCACTTGACTCCAGAGACTCCTCATCCAGAATTGTCTTCTGAGTCCAGTTGGTCAAGCAGGAACGTGGACTAGCAATTATAGAAATAATGAGAACCCAAGAGAAATGTGACCTAGGTCCTAAGAAGACCAAATGGAAAAGCAGGTGGCTCGTTTGCGGGGGTAAGGGTAGGGCCTCAGGAAGAGGAAACATTCTGAGCAGAGTCTTAAAGTTGCCAGGGGGATAGAAGTAAGGGCTATTGTGGGCAAAGAATACAGCAGGTGGGAAGTCATGAAACACTGTAGGCCCTGGCACACAATGCGACAATGACTCATCTATCATCTTGCATGGGTTTGCTACTTTTGAGGGACTTGGATAACTCCCTGGGGGCTGTGGTATATGCAATACATTTTTTGTATCCAAGACTTGCCACACTCTGAATGTAGCAGGGCACAGAGACCTCAGCCCTCTTCCTGTGTTCCAGGACACCATTTGTTCCTTTCTTCTCTGCCCATGTCCTGTTTCATTTCTTCCCAGGAAGAGGGGCTATTAATCTGGACATATTGCAGGGTGTTGATTAAGACATAGATACTAGCGGGCAGGACCACTGTGTATAAAATGATTACACACTTCTTTCCTGCTTCTCAATATCCCTGCCCCACCCCCAGCCCCAGGTGTCCAAAGCATCGAGCACTTTCCACTGACCACAATGCATGATTGGAAGGTCCCTCCTAGTGAAGTCCCCTCTGAGCCCCAGGTTCTACAACAAGAGCTGAGGTGCATAGGAAAAACTCAATAAACTATCAATGGATTGAATAATGTTCTAAGAGAAACTCCAACCCCTTGCTTAAAAATGCTTGCATTTGGCATAATGCTAGATGCTGTCACTAGTTTTAACATATTTACGATTCAGACAAAGTTACCTTAGAAGTCATTACCAGCATCGAACTTGGATTACAGATAAGTTAGGTACCATAGTTTTTACCGCTGTGGAGTGATTTGACATGATTGACCTATATCAATTAATCAGTTCTTTCCAGCAATAAGGTCTGCCCATGTTTAAAGAATACATCCAAGTCTGTACCTTGGACCTTGGAATACTGGCTTTTGCACAGGCTGATTGGGATTCAAAATGACCCAGGGGTTTCCTGGCTCAGGCTCTGATGATTACTGTCATTGAGAGGTGGGTTCCAAGGTTAGCAAGGCACCTGAAACAGAACAATCATTTTGCTGGTGCAGATTTCTACAGAGGTGGATGGTTCTGGAGCCAGCCACTGCAGTGGAAGCTTCCCACTTCCTGTGGCTACTCTTCCTTCTAGCACAGGCTGCAGCTCTGCCATGTGACTTTGGAGCTCATTCCTGGAAGCTCATCCTGGATTCTGTCTCTTCAACCCTCCCAACAATTCCAAGGAAACATGTAAAAGTGTCTGCATTTTATAACAGAGGTCATTAAAGAGAAGTGAAGAGAATAGACATGCCAAAAGACACAGAACAACTTAAAAGTGGACCTGGCAAGGAGAAAGAAAATTCCAGGACTCCTAGACTCATATCCTGTAATACTGACCTCAGTCTCTCTTTCAGTTTTCCTCCAGATATCCAGATGTCTCCCTCCCTCCCTTCAGTTAGGCAAATATCAGAGAGACCTACTCTGACTTCCTATCTGCAATAATTTCTCTTCCCAGCAGGCTTCTCTGTCTGCTTCTCCTGCTTTAGTTTTCTTCATAGCACTTACCCCTCTGGCATCTTATTTATTTATGAATTTATTGTCTGTGAACTCCCTCTAGAACACAATCTTCATGACAGCAGAGATTTTTATCACTGCTATATCCCCAACACCTAAAACAATATCTGGTATGTTGTAGGCAATAAACAATTGCTAGATAAATTAATGAACACTAGCTAAAAATCATAAAGCCCTTTATCTGTGCTAGGCATTTGGTATGTGTTTGTTCATCAAATTCTTACACCAATCTAATGAGACATGGTATAATTATCCACATTTACAAGTGAGAAAGTTGAGGCTGAGAGAGGTTAAAGAATTTACCCAAAGTCATACAGGTTATTAAGTGGTAAAACCTAAATACAACCTAGGGCAGTTTAACCACAGGCCCCACATTCATAAGCACACTATACTGCACACTGAGATTTCACCTTCCCGTCCCTCCTCCTCAGAAGAACTAGCAAACATAACTCCAACACTGCCCTTATTTTTGGAAAATACTTAAAAAAATTACTTTCTACTGATATTTTTGAACGTGAAAATTGTCCCCATATAAGTAAAAAGGTAATACATCAAAATGCTCAAAGAAGCAAAAGAAAACAATTAAAAGATTTATAAGGTATTATAAGGTATATGACCAAAGATTTTCATACTTATTCTTAAAATAATTATCTTTTTTTTTTTCCACTTAAGTGACTTTTGAGAAATACTTTGAGATGAATGACTTAGCTGACGTGTTGAAAAAACAGGCTATTTTCAAGAAATGCTAGATCTTTGATAAATCAGTACTGGTAGGTGTATTTGCCTGGGGATATGATTGTGGCAGGGGGTGGGTACGGGATGTCGAGGAGGCTGCCTGCCCCACTGCCCCTGTCGCACACCAAAACTGCCTCCTGGGCAATCTTGCTGCCTCCCGGAATTACACCATTAGCTGTGACTCTGTCTCCTGTTAAAATACATCTTCTGAGAGAGACAGCCCTCAATCTTTTATGTGAATGTATCCAATATCAGGAAAACAATTTTTTCATTGGGAGAAAGGTAGAGAGCACATAGGGACCTGCATTCCTGACTGAGGGCAGGGACCACCAAGGTGGGACACGAAGAATGAATTGGCAGGTGTCCCCCTACTTGTCATGTCTAAAGTAGGAATTAAAATGAGTTTGGTAACAAAATAAAAATACTTAATTCTATTAAAAACTTTTTTTGTAAGCTCTAAGAGGGCAAGGACTGGACCTGTTTATTCAGCTTGTACTCCAGCACCTCATAAATGCACACGGTGCCTGGCACGTGGTCAAAGCTCAGGAAATGTGCTGGGTGGATGCAGGTCTGGTTCCTGAACATGCCTCGGGTTCTCACCTCCCTGCCTCCTGCCTTCTCATCCTTCAAGCCAAGGTCTACCCTCTCTCCCACCAACCTTATACAGACAGTGAAATCTCTATCAAAGTTGTGTTGAAAGGCTAGTTATATTATCTTTTATTGTAAAATGTTCTGTCTATTTATATCTTATCTCCTCATCTGGATTATAAATCACAGAAAGTTAGGGGCTTGACAACTTTGCTTCTTCGATAACTTTTTTTACAAATGTAAGTGCTGATTGGATTTTTATAAAAAGGCTTCACTTTTAAATTCAAGCAAACTAAATGGAAAAGGGAGAAACCAAGACACCAAATACATTACCTTACTGCTTCAGTGTGTCTCAAAAACAGGATTTGAAAGTGCTGGATTAAATCAGTATATGTATCGTGAATCACGTGCTGATCTCAACTGAATAACATAATTGCTTTTTAAAAACGAGGGTAGTCCTCATTTATCTGGACAAGCAATTGCAGAATCATACACATGACTTGGGAAAATTAAGAGAACGTCCATAGCTGTAAGTGCCATCATCACAGCAGTCAAATAGTCTCACCTTTTTTGATTTAGAAAAGGTGTATTTGATGGTAGTGAGACCAATAAAACATAGCATTTTTCCTTATAGCGATGTTGAAATGTTTATTAATATTCTTACAAAGTGCAAGATTTTAAGATTTTTTGAGATTGCATTATATATTCCTCATATCCATTTTCTTCTCCCAAATCAATTCTCATAGCTACTAATAAACTATGTCCTTTTCCTATGGATGATTCCTTAAAATTTATTTGTATCTCTTTGAAATGTGCAGGCACGGAGAGCCTTACTATATGTCGGCATCTGCATAATAAAATCAACTCCCCACTACCCCTGCCTTCTCTATTTGGTTATTACAGGACCGAAAGTTCATCAGGGTTCTCCACCAGTTTGATTTCTTCACAATCAAACAAATCAGTGAGGAAACAAAAACCCACTACCACGTCAGCAGTCAGCAGGGTATTGTAAACAAATGAATGCAACTTTTAAGATACTGCTGCAGGTCAGACTTTGAGCTCATCTGTCTTACTGTGCTTGCTGGCAGCGCTGTCTCTTGCAGAAGTCAGGCTTCACTTGTGATCACATGTGCCACATTGTGACAGCCATAGCATGTTAAGAAAACTCACAATGACCTAGCTGATTCGCTGGTGTTCTAAAAAAGAGAAAATAATGCACACCTTAAAAATCAGTGCAAACTTATGAAATGTAGACTTTCACTGGTTTCACATATCACAAGTTTGAGGCAATGTGGGGACTGTATTTACTCTTCACATAAGAAACAATTTGAGAATAATTTTGCTCACTCTTTGCAGGAAACCTAGTCTTCAGAGTTGTAGAGGAATGTGTCTCTTCTGGTCAATACCACCCCATCCCCTCCTTCTAGTGAAACCACTACCAAGGTTTTCTTCACGCTGTGTTTAGAATATGTAGAAGATCTCTCCCTCCAAGAAGCTAACACTTATTCACCAGGTGCCAGGCACTATTGAAGCACACCACGTGTGTTGAATCCTTTTAACAATTCTCTGAGGCTGGCACTTTCGTTATGATCCCATTTGACAGATGAAACTGAGGGAAAGAATGGTCTTGTCCAAACTATTCAGTTGAAAAGTGGCAATCAGGATTGAAACCCAGGCGCCCTGAAGCCAGAGCCATCCCAAGCTCTAAATCCCTGCATCACACATCCTCTTACTTAATAAATGTCTAACAGGCGACAAAATCCCCACCCCACTGCACCTTTGACTCATACCGTTATTCTTCTTGTTTCTTTTTTTTTGGAGGCAAACTTAAGGATATTGACCCAGATTTTTAACTTCAATTCAGATAAAAAGTAACATCCTTATACTCTGTTTAAAACCATGTTAACTTTGTGTATCCCAATACCTTAACTAAGAATTGTTTAAGAATTGTCAAAGGTTTGTGTTACTGTTGTATTAGCCTCTTGGATGCTTTGGTTCTGCTTAAGAGTTTATCATCTTCCCCATAAGCCAGTTTGGGGAGGAGGCAACATGTCTTTTGGCTCTTGAATGCCTATAGCCTCCGAACCTCATTACAGCAAGTCACTTTCTGAAGCTGGGCTGTAGCTCTAGACAAATGATTGCATGAAGTTTTAAATAAACATACAACATTTACGTTAGGCTGTTTCTTGAAGTGATTTATCGTCATTTTCTTCTTTCAGTCCTGCTCTCTGGACATAAAAGACACAAGCTTTTGCAGTTTATACAAACCAAATCCTCTGTTTGCTCTGATTAAGCATTCACGGGTCTTTAATATAGTACAGGCTTTAGATTTGGGATTATTCCCTTTGGGAGTGGTGGAATTAAATACATTAGCTAACAGAGATAAGGGAGGGCACCAGAGTTTAATTGCCATTAAAATAGATATGGAGGCTATACAAGAATAGAAGACAGAAAAACAGTCTGTACTCTCATTTTCTGCCATGGTGGATGAAGTTCTATGATCGTGTGACCCACAGCCTTTTGAAAAGTCTCCAAAGCTGATGTCCTGGAAGATGTGGTAAATAGGTAAGAATCGTGCCAGAGGACAAGTCAACTCGTGAGTTCCTAAGAAGCCTGGTGCTTAGGAGGACATTACTGTGAAAAGAGGGAACCCTGCAGTTGCCCCCTACCAAGAGCCTTCAGCTCTACCTGAACTGGATGCAATTGTCCATCCATGAGTACCATTGTGTCACCCAAACTCCCAAGCCTCTCAGAAGGCATTCCAGAAATGTGAAGAGAGAAACCACCTTCCTCCAATCAGTGACTGGACAGAGAAGATAGTTTCATAAGTAATTCTAACAGCCAGTGCTGTAGACTGGATGTCTCCCAACCTCATCAAGGCTTAGTCCCCACTGTACTGTTGAGGGTAGGAAATCCTATGATGGGAATTGAAAGGTAGGGCCTTGAAGAGGTGATAAGATCGTAGGAGCATACAGTAGTGAATGGATTAATAATGGTGGTCAGGGGCGTGGTCCTGAAAGCTTTAAAAGGGGAGCACAAAGAGTCTGTTCCTCTCTCTGCTCTGCCATTTTTGCAATGTGATACCCTGCTGTGACTGTTGCCACCACCAATACCTGTTCCCTTGGCCTTTGGACTTCCCAGCCTCCGAAAACTGTAAGCAATAAATTTAGTTTTCTTATAAATTACCCAGTTCCAAGTATTTTGTTATAGGCGACAGAAATGGACTAATACAGGCAGCTTTTTATTTTCCACTGTTTCCTAATTGGCTGATCTGTGGGCATTTCCTTTTTCGTTCTATTGGTGGATATTGTAAATAGATCTTGTCATACTCCCCTGGAAGCTGACACTTGCGGTCGGTCATGAGGTTGGGCCACTTGTCCAGTACACTCACATGGAACAGATAGGATGGAAGCGCTTTTTAAAAGCTCTGTGTGAATTGCACCTATTTTCACTTCAATTTAGAAATCTTTAACTTTTCTGGTTTTTAAGTTTAAAATCAGATGGGGGAAACAAAACAAAATGAAGTGTTGCCCTTTTGAGCAATGAGAATCAAGAGAAACACTTCAGAAAATGTAAGTTTATCAGAATGGGGAAGACACTGAATTAAAAATATATTAGCTGATTCCATTTATTTGAAATTCTAGAAAGGGCAAAACTAATCTACAGTGACAGAAAGCAGATCAGAGATTGTCTGGGGCCAGGGATGCAGGGGAGGGGGACGACTGTCAAGAAAGAAGCAGAGGGACCTTTTTGGGGTGTTGGAAATGTTCTACATCTTAACTACAGTAGTTCCACAAATTGAACCCATCAGGCTGTACATTTTAAATAAGTGCATTTTATTGTATGTAAATTATACTTCAATAAAGTCGATTTTTAAAAAAATATACTGGCATAAGTTACTGAGGGGCCATGGGAAACCTTTCTAAATCATCTTTTATTTTAATACAAAAGAAAATAGTTGAGCTAATACTCCAGGAGTCATTAACGGTAGACGGATTTTTCCCCCCCAAACAAAAATAATACGTATCCCTCAGCTTTAAGTGCTGCAGCTGACAGCTGAGCTGTTATTGCCAGGCGCTGTCTGAGGAGCGTGGGGCTGGCTCTGCACGCTCAGCCGCAGGCCGCCTGCTCTCCCCCGAGCAGAGCACCGTGTTCCTTGCTGCACGCCGCCCTGTTCGTTCTCGGTAACTGCAACACGAACATGCAAATAAGTATCCATCAGCCTCGTGCCCAGCGCGTCTTCTTTTTTCTTTCTTCTTCCTTTTCTTTCTTTTTTTCATTCCCCAAGTGGCAGTTCTGGAATATCACCCATATTTCCATTCCCCGAGGCCAGTGGGAGGAGAAGCAGGAAAGTGCGCCTGGTCAGTCCCCGGGTCCTAAAGTGAAGTGTAGTCTCTGCATGACGAACGAGAGGGGTGGCGGGTCTCAAGAGCTGGAAAGGAGCCGCAGCATCCTGATCCCGAGTTGGCCCTGCCTGGGCTCCCAGGACCCGAAGCACGGCCTGTCCCTGTCCCGGCCCTCGCTCCCTCCCCCACACCACATAGTCTCCCCTCTCCAGGGCGCACCGCCCTTGACAGATGCGGAGAGTTTGGACTTTGTGATTCAGCAGTTGATAGTGAGCATTCCCCCCAGAGGAAAAGCAGCCAGAGCCAAGCCATTTCTCTCTCTCTCGCTGTGGTCCCGCAGGCTCTTGCAGTGTTTACACTAAACTCCAGGCCCGGGAAGAGAATTTACAGCCTTATCACTGGAATTAAAGGCGATGTCGGCTGGGGGATGTGTGTCTCGCTTGCGCTTTTTCCAAGGGAGACTTCTGGCTTCGTGTAGGGTGGTTATTTTATTCTCTCTCTCCTCCTCTGCCTTAAGTTCCTCTTTGAAGATTTTCTGTCATGTTTATTGGGATAATGAGGATTTATTTTTTGCTTCTATTCCAATATTAATGTCAGGAAATGATTTCTATAGGAAAGTATTCTCTTAAAAACCACAAATTAGATGTAACCAGTGTAGAGATTGCTGCAGGTCAGTATTTCTCTTTTTAAAAAACTTATCGACTATGAAGTTGATGCAAAAAGAATATTTAGGATATGTAAGGTATAAAGAATACACAATGTACGATGAAAACCTAGTATAAGTAAAGAATACAATTGATTCAAGACCCTTGAACTCCCCCCATCTAGTGTCCAGTCCTGATCTCCATCCTTCCCATCCTGAATTTTCCATTAGCAGTTCCTTACTATTTCAATAAGTGATTTTACCATGTATGTCCATCTGTAAAATTATATATTTTAAGTAAATAGGTTATAGTTTCCTATATTGTCTTCTAAGAAAGAGTTTTATAATTTTACCTAGTACATTTAAGTCTTCAATCCACTGGAATTGATTTTCACATGTGGCATAAGGTACAGACACAATTTTGTTTTGTTACCGCATGGATATCTAATTGTCCCAGCACCATTTACTGAAAAGTCCCTGAAATGTGATAGCTACTGTCATAGACTAAGTATCAATATGTGAACTGAATTTTGTCCCCCCAAAATTCATAAATACAAGCCCTAACCTCCAATATGATCGTCTTTGAAGATGGGGCCTTAGGGAGGTAATCAGGGTTAGATAAGGTTGTGAGAGTGGAGCCCTCATGATAGGATATTTGGCTTTATAAGAAGAGAAAGAGAGAGATGGCTCATACTGTCTCTTTGCCATGTGAGAATACAGTGAGAAAATAGCTGTCTGCAAGCCAGGAAGGAGCTCTTATCAGGAACCAAATCATCCAGTACCTTGCTTTTGGATTTCCCAGCCTCCAGAACTATGAGAAATAAATATCTGTTGTTTAAGCCACCCAATCTATGGTATTTTGTTATAGCAGTCCAAGCAGACTAATACACCATACACATATGGTTGGGTTTTTTCTGGACTCTCTATTCTGTTCCTTTGATCAATTTTCTATCCCTAAACTGATATGATACTGAATCAATTATTATTCATTGTAAATGGTGATATCTATCAAATTAAATTCTCCTTTGGTCCCTTGATTTTTCATATAAATATTTAAATAAGCTTGTCAGTTTCACACACACACACACATACAAACTTTGAGATTTTTATTGGAATCATATTGAATCGAAACATCAACTTGGGGAATACTGACCTTAATGGTAATGAAATTTCCAATCCATGAATGTAGTATATGATGTGATTTAAACCATTTCTAATGTATTTCAATAAAGGTTTAGTATTTTCTTCATAAAAATTTAATACCTTTTTTCTCAAATATATTCTTAGAATCTTTATATTTTTGATGTTATATTAATAGAATCTTTTTAAAAATTACTTAACTTTCTTAACTGTTCAGTGTTGGAGTATAGAAATGCAACTGATTTTCGTACATTGATTTTTGTATCCAGCAACTTACAATTCTTTATTTGTAGATTATTTTCTTCTACACAATGATTTTGTCTGGGAAAAAAGATAATTTTGTTACTATCCAATCCTTATACATTTTATTTATTTATTTATACCTTAACTGCATTGCAGAAAACCACTAACACAAGGTTAAATAGAATTGTTAATATCAAGCAACCTCTTTTCCTGACTTTAAAGGGAAGGCTCTCAATATTTTAGCATTAAGTGTGTTGTTTGCTGTACATACCCTTTATCAGGTTTATCAGGTTTAGTAAGCATAGTTCTAGTCCTTCTTTGATAAGAGATTATTATAAATGCATATTCAATATTTCAAACTCTTATTAATGAGAAAATTATGTGTTTTCTCTATTGGTGTGATCAATTTTTGTAATTGATTTTCTAATTGTCATCTGTTTTTCCTGCTAAAACATAATACATATGACTGGGTAATTTATAAAGAACAGAAATTTATACCCTCACAGTTTTGGAGGCTTGGAAGTCCAAGATCAAGGTGCCGACATCTGGTGAGGGCCTTTTTGCTGCGTCCTTACTTGGTAAAGGCAGAAGGGAAAGAGATAACCAACTGAATGCTGCATGAAGCCTCTTTTCTAAGGACCTTACTCCCATGAGTGAGGGAGAAGCCCTCATGGCCTAATCACCTCTTAAAGGCCCCACCTCTTAATACTATCACATTGGACACACCTGACTTTTGGAGAAGACATATCCAAACTATAGTGCTAATGTTAAATTAACCTTTCAATTTAGGAAAAACTGAACTCGATCATGGTATATAACCTTATTTTATATTGTTAGGTTTAGTCTGCTTATTTTTTAAAAATATTTTTTTCCGTCTAATGTTCCAAGTCTATTTCTTAGGAACAAAACAATTTCACCAGTCTTTGCCCAGTCCCAATGATACTAAACCTTAGAAGAGTTACTGAAACTACCACTTTGTGATCTTGAAACATATGCTTCCATGTAAAAATCTCTTTCATCAGCATCCTGGAAACAACAAATAAGGTTGATATTTCAGTCCCCAAGTATATTCTGCATTCTTTGAATTTTAGACCTTGAATTTATTATTTGAGCAACTTTTCAAGCAGCATGAGAAACACCTAAGTTTCTTAGACTCATGAAGGTGATTGTATCCATGTGTAAGTTACAGTCAATTTATTTTTGTGCTTTAAAGTAACTGTTCTTATTAAATTTCCATGCTTGCTTGGCTTTTCCTCACAATTAAACCATATGTTTTTTTAGGATGGGCACGGCACTCTCTAATCCACATCTGTCCCTCCATAGTGCACATGCCCTAGACTGCCTCAGGTCTTCATGCTTCTCAACAATCACTTAAGAATTCAAAAATGTTTGTCTAGCTTTGCAGTCAGCCTTCCCACAAAGGAGAAAACAAAACTGGGTTAAAGACGCATCTTCTGGAAAACAAATTAAGTAGCAGATCCCTCATATGAACTTCTGAGAGCATGTGGCTCAGGAGATGCATTCAATCTGGACTTTCCCCCACTGTCTATCTTTCTACACCTCCCAGTTGACTTTTTAAAAAAAAATCAAACCTTTCATTTTGTTAGTGGTCCCTTTTGGTCTGGGATCCCTTTTATGGCAATAGGGCTGACATCCTCCATTTTATTAGAAGTGTCAGTGGACATGGTGTTTGGAAATGAAAATGATTGAACAGGGCTATTATGTAGAAGAATTTTTGAAAAGTGAGGGCATAGCAAAAACAAACACTATTTTTAAGCCTGGATCCACTGACCTTGGGAACCACAAAATCGTCATTTACCAAGTAATGCTTCCTAGTTTGCCATTGTTCATCTGAACAGTGGTAGCAAAACACATTACTCACTAGGAGCCCTTAATTGGCTTGGCTAGTAAAAGTACCTACTGCTCCCCATCTAAAACCCAGGGCCTCACTTCTTGATTCCCTACTACAGGGTGAAAGAGGAGAGAGGTGAAAACTCCTAGGCCTGAGGTTATCTTTTCAGGGCTCTGTGAGAAGCCCTTGAAATGAATTCATAGAGGAGGAGGAAAAAAGCTGTATGTTATTAATATTGTGATTTAAAATATTCTAATCAATGAAAACCTTTGTGATTAGAGACACATATGGACACCCTAAACAATCTATGAATTTATAAAGAACAGAAATTTATTTGTTCACAGTTTAGGAGACTTAGAAGTCCAAGATCAAGGTGCCGGCATCTGGTGAGGGCCTTCTTGCTGTGTCCTCACCTGGTGAAAGGTGGAAGGGAAAGAGAGAACCAAATGCCGCATGAAGGCTTCTTTATAAGGCCTTAATCCCATGAGTGAAGGAGGAACCCTCAAGGCCTAATCACCTTTTAAAGGCAGAGAGGCTTCTGGGAAAGGCTTTTCTGCTTCCTTACAAACAAATAATTAATAAACGTTTTTTTTCTGCTAGACATTGTTGCAGAAGAATGTACTGGCTGGAGCCATAGCACTCTTCTTGGGATTCTAGGATAAAAGTCAACATACTAAAAATATTGTAGCAGAAAGATGAAAGAAATTCTCACATTTCCAACTGCTACACTCACCTTCCTGGTATATGAGAAAATAAATGTGCTTGCTGCTAACTACCTTCGGTTAACTATTCTGTGACAATCTGTCAAAACTATGTGATACATCAGTGTCCCTTGGCCATCATACTGCAAGACCAAACAGTATCAACTAAGCAAATTGCTTTTTTTTTTTTTTTTTCCAAATGGGCTCACATGAATCAGTGAAATGTTTAGAACAGGACAATGGATTGGCCCATGAGAGTCAGGAATTCTGGTTTCCACCATTTCAATTCTGGTATCAACTAGTTTAGTGACTGGTATGGTAGTCATGTAACTGCTTTTGCGTGCAAATTCCTTATCTATAAAATGAGGGATTTGGATTGAAATCACTTAGGTCCCTTTCATCATCTCAGATCCTGTGTTATAGTAGTGTCATGGGTTGGGTTCCCCGAGGAAGCAGACTGACTCCAAGATAAGCTTAAAGGAAGCTTGATAGGAAATGCTCTTGGGATCCCTTGGAAGGGGTAGGGCAGATACCAGACTGACCAGAGGGAGAGGATGAGCTGTAGGGCAGTCTCGATCGAGGCTCCAGCCAAACCTACGGGACTGCAGAGGCTGAGATATTGGAGCAGCGAAGCTGTGCCTTTATTACCCCACATCAGTCAGTCTCTGGAGGAGGCTGCCCAAGAAGAGTGTGCAACCCTGGACAAAGTGGCTGTCCTCTAGCAAAGACCATTCACATACGATGGGTAGCAACCAAAGTTCACCTGGATTAACAACATAAGGTTGACATCTTTCTTTTCATTTCGATGGCTGAATTAACTTTTTTTCAGTACGAAAATTCCAAACCACACAAAAACAGACAGAATAGTATAATGAACTCCTATCTATACATCTCCCCACCTCAGCAGTGGTCCACATTCTGCCATTCTTGCTTCACGTATCCCCGACCTTGACGACAGTTTTCCCCCTCTGCTGTAGTATTTTAAAGCAAACTCAAAATATTGTAATAATCTCTCATGGTTGATTAAATTCAACATAAGGGCCTAATCACCTCTTACAGGCCCCACCTCTTAATACTATCACATTGGCAACTCCTGAATTTCGGAGGGGACACAAACCATAGCACTAATGTTTGTCATCTCCCTGAAGGGACAGCAGGAA
The DNA here is from genome assembly GCF_027409185.1 of Cynocephalus volans. NCBI lineage: Eukaryota > Metazoa > Chordata > Mammalia > Dermoptera > Cynocephalidae > Cynocephalus > Cynocephalus volans. The sequence goes on from NC_084461.1 coordinate 108,464,166, forward strand.
GGATTTATACCAGCCTTGCAAACAGTTCTCCACTTCTTGGAGAGAAAGAGAGACCCTCGGGCCAAGTACCTCAAACAACAAAACCGTAGCTCATTTATGCTTGGCTCTGGAATTTTAATGTGATTCTCTTTCCTATTTCAGATTTACCTGTTTATGTTTCACTTAGGCTAGTCTTAAAGTTATTTTGAAATCTTCTAAGCATGTGTCATGACTGTGCTAAGGAAAAGCTAGTCAGGGATTAAAATGAGACAAAAGGACAGCATCCCATAAAATAAAGCTGCAGAGAATGCGTTAAGGGGGATAACCCATAGAAGGATAATTCAAAGTACTCAAACATTTTTTACAATATCAAAACAGTTTTATTATACTGAGATGTCCAGCATTTATTCCCAGCAGGGGGCCACTTAATGCAGCTACTCATGAGCGGGATGCCCACGGTCAATAAATGCCTGTAAAGGTGATGAGAGGAGACAAGGAGTAATCAGACTGTGAGTTTCCCTCTTATATCACAAACTCCTCGAGGACAGGGACTCTGTTACCTTTATGCATACTGTAGCACCCAGCATAGGGTGCTAGCACATAAAAGAGAATCGATAACTGTTTGCAACTTTTAATTGTGATGTCTTTTTTCTTCTTTTCTCTTTCCTATTTACCTTTCTTTTTATTGTCATTACTCGATCACTGTAAAATAATGTGTCTCTTTCCTGCTCCTCTTTTCTTTTCTTCAATACTTGCCTTAATGCCTGATGGTAGACCCACAGGCACCATTTAACCTTGCCAGTGGCAAGCAGAACTAAGTCAGACTGAAAGAAATATTTCTTGACTCTCAGGGATGTTAAACACTGACATAGGTGGATGGGAAAGATTGTAAAGTCATTTCCCCAGGAGGTCTTTGAAACCATGGACTATCTAGAATGATTCAACGGTAAAAATTTACCTTGGGATCTAGTCTAACGTTCTTTAAATACATACATACACACACATTTTCCTCATTATAAAAGTTATTCATGTTCATTGCAAAACATGTGTACAATGTAGGGAAGTATAGAGAAGGAAATAATAATCACCACCCATAATCACACCATCTAAAAACAATTACAATTAATATTTTGGTGTATTTCTTATAATTTTTTTATGTATTTATCATACTCATTCATTCTTTCATTCAACAAATTTTCATTAAGTGCCTACCAACATTCAGACAATAAACAATCATCATAATAAAAATAAAACTATGTAGTATGGCACAAAATGTTAAGTGTATGGAAAAAACAGTGCAAGTTAAGTAAGGTAGTCCGAGATGCTGGGACAGAGTGGAGTAGATTGCAATTTTACTTGGACAGGTCAGGAGAGGTCTTATTGAAAAGGCGACATTTAAGCAAAGATGTGCAAAGATGTAATTGGAATCATTTTGAATAGACCACTATGCAATTCACTTTGATCATAACATTATTCTATTAAACCTGCGTATTTAATAGTTGCACAACCTTCTATTTTATGAATAAGAAGAATTTTATTTAATCCTATGGTTAGACATTTATATCAATTCCACTTATTTTTTCTGTGGTATACATTCTTAAATATAAGATTTGTGACATTGCTCTTCAAGTATTGCAGTTAACAGGATAGAACTAAGATTTAGCTTAGAAAAGTGGAGGCAGCACCAATGTTAGAATGTTAACATTTTGTTAAATATGTTGGAATATTTTCCCCACTCATAGTTTATTTTTAATCTGTTTATGGTGTCTTTTAAAAATAACATAGTTAGGGTTTTGGTTAGAATCTATACACAGACGCTCCTTGACTTATGATGGGTTTACATCCCAATAAACCCATCGTAAGTCGAAAACGCATTTAACACACCAAACCTACTGAACAGCATAACTTAGCCTAGTCTACCTTAAACGTATTCAGAACACCTACATTAGCTTACAGTTGAGCCAAATCATCTAACACAAAGCTTATTTTATAATAAAGCGTAGAATATCTCATCTAATTTATTGAATACTGTACTGAAAATGAAAACCAGTATGGTCGTTTGGGGACTCAAAGTACAGTATCTACTGAATGTGTATTGCTTCCGCACCAACGTAGAGTTGAAAAATCTCAAGTCAAACCATCATAAGTCGAGAACTGCCTGTAATCATTGCTGAAATTTTGGAAAACACAGAGAAGCAAAAAAAAAGAAAAAAAAAGAAAAAATTTAATTACCCATAATCACATCTTTAATCATATTTTGGCAGTTTTATCAAAATTATACACTTACTTAAAATTTGTATCAATTAAACGTACTGTGTTAAAACATAATTTTAATCTAATTAGATGTGAACATTTTCTAAGTACATATTTTTAAGTATTTTATTTATAAGTATATATATTTTAAGTACATTATTTTCTAAGTATTCTTTACAACCTAATTTGTAATAAATGTAGAATATTCTCTCTTTTTTGGCCATTCCTTAAACTATCCCCATTTTATAAACTGAATTGTCTAATTTATTACTGTTATAAAATTCTTTCACATACATCCTTGTACACAATCCTTATTTCCTTATACAATAAAGACATAAATCTGCCATATATGTTGCAGGTATTTTCCCTAGTTTGTTGTTTTCATTTCAGTTTTATTTATGTTGTTTTTTGACTTAAAGAAATTAAATCTGTCAATTCTTTCCTTAAGGGATTATTCCTTTGCCTTTACGTTTTAAAAGACCTTTAGCACCCTGAGATTGTGGGTTTTTTAATTTTAACTCTTATCCCTGGTGGGATTTATTTTGGCCTATGGTGTGACATTTAGTGAACCAACTTTATTTCTTTTGGAATAGTTATGGTTTGGTTAAACTTCAATAGGCCGTTCTTTTCTTTATTTTGTTATTCTGTCCATCAGGAATGATCTGACTCCTCCTTGAAACCATATGTAACAGCGAAGCTATTGTTTCTATTGACATTCCCTACTTGGGCATAGAAAACTATGCCCAACCTGTCAGGAAACTGATAGATTGAAAAAGGAAAGAATCATTTCAAGAAGAAATAAGTACTATACATATAATTTTAAAATTTCAATGAGACATGTTAGGAGAATATCTAAATGCATAAATCCAGAAAAAACTCTTTTAAATATAACCCCAGACTTCAAAACACCTTTACATAGCTCTGTTCAAAGACAAACTAAGGCACAATAAAATTTTGAAGAGTTTATTTGAGCAAATTATGATTCATGAATCAGGCAGCTCCAAACCACAACCAGTTTGAGTTCTGTCAAAGGTGGTTAAAGGAAAAACTTTTATAAGGTGAATGGGGAAGCAAAGCAAAGAAATTATGTGATTGGTTAAAGTTTGAGCAAAATTGCCTTATATGGGCTATTCAGGTGGGAGGTTCAAGATAATATAACTATGCCCAGGTGACTGCCTGTGATTGGCTGAGCTTAAGCTTCGTTTTCTTTTAAATGAGCTACTTAGAGTAAATGAATCTGGATTAGGTTTCAGTTTGCTTATGTAGGAACCTGGGGTGTTAGAGCCACCTGAGTCTAATGGCTACATTTAATTATGTTAACAGCTCCTTAGGAATTGTACAGACTAGATTCACAAACTGTGGAAATTTGGTGTCCCAAATAGAAACTACATAACAAAATGAGCTCTCTCATTGCTCTGAGAGTATGAGGAACAAAATAACAGCAGCTGGCATTTAATGGGCACTTACCATGCACAAGGCATTGTGCCCAGCACTTCACACGTGGCATTTTACTTAATCCTCACAACACTCTAATTATCCCTCCTTTACTGATGAAGAAGCAGGCTTAGCAGAGAAGAAGAACATTTCACCATTGTAAAGAAAGGACTCCTTAACTTTTTCTCAGCAAAATTTTGTCATGCGATAGTAAAAATAAGAATAGGAAGAAAAGTCCTATTTGGATACATCTTCTGGTTTCTCCAATTTCCCTTCTCCAAGAACATTTTTGGAAAATTGAACTAATTTAAGTCATACCTGACTAGTAGCAATGATATTTGATAATGATTTATATTTTATAAAGCACATGGACCTAAAAGAGGTGATGCTTACAGCTTAACCTATTGAAGGAAACATGGTCTGGCTCATTACCATTTGGATAGTTGAGAAAGCAGAGGTGCTAAGAGGTCAAGTGGCAGAGCTGGGACTTGTCACCATGACTTCTAATTCTGCCACCAATATTCCCCTGATTTTATGCAGTGTGGGTTTGGGAGTTTCCCTTTGGGAATTTATTTAACCCAAACCTCAAAATATTCTGACGTTGTTGTTGTTACCGCTATTATCTGACTGTCTGTGACCTTTTCAGCAAGTAACATGTTATATTCTAAGTTATCAATACTGTAATGATCTTGGCCATATAGTAGTTTATTATACAAATTGAATATGAAATATTACAGATGTTCTTTCATCTAGTTTGTTTTTTAGTGCATGAGTTATATAGTTTAGACTTTTCTGGTTTAATGTGTTAATACATGCATCATTACAGATATGACTCCTTAACACTTCATTATAACCACCTTCTTTTTTTGGTAGTGCATAAATTTACACAAAAACAGCTTTTTATGCAGAAAAATAGAAAAATTTCAGTACCTGCATTAAAGACAACTTCCGAGCATTTCCTAGAGAAGAACAGTAATTAAAGGCATTAATTAATGTGCATATGTCTACTTAGATTTTAATCCTCATTGAGGTAGTATTCAAGTCTATTCTTCTTTCTTTTATTGTATCTAGCCAATTTCCTGGTGCAAAATGTTCAATTGAATAAGAGGTAAGTAATCAAAGTTTTAGTGAATTAATTTAATTTAAGGGCTTTTGACGAATATATAATTAGCAAATGTAGCCTGCCCAACCAGAATGCAAGTCTACCTTAAAGCTAGTTCTAAAATAGAAAGGACACTTTAAATATTTTAAAATATAACTAAACAGAGAATATTAAATCTGTTAGGGTAGAAACAGCATGTACATTATAGCTAATGATTACACAACATTTCTGTAAATAAATTACTATATATTTTTCTACTATTATTTTAAGATTCACTCATATTGAGGTTAATAACTTTATCCACAAAAATCCAGTGCAATGGCAATACAATACATATGCATTTATATCCAGTAGTTGTACAGTTGACTGGTAGTACAAGCACAACACTGACTAAAGGGAGAAGGCAATATTTATGCTTTTCCAATCTGGTAATTATAATAAAATGTTACAATACAAAATGTGTGATCTCAAAATTATATCTTTGGATCCCAGAATAAAGTTGTTTCTGGAAAGTCGTATGATTACATCATAGCCTTTTAGACCCTGAAAGTACCTTAAAGATCATATTGTCCAAACTGTGTGTTTAATAATATTATTTATCAATAAATAAAATTGGAGGGAAATATTAAAATATTATTAATGATTATAAAGTGAAGTTAAGGTTCTTTCCTATCCCAGTGGCAAAGACAGTTTCTTGGATATTCTAGAATTTTTCTACACACAAGGGCACATTTAACCCACTTGACAACCTCAATACAAGAAGGAAGCTATAAAATTGTGATGGCTTCCAACGAATCTTCGAGATAATTTTTCTACTACTATTTAAAGAGCTATCTCATTTTGTTTTTTAATATGAAATATTTTAAGCAATGGTTATGGATAAAATATAATAAACACTCTCAAAGATACATCCTAGATTTAACAAATGTTAACATTTTATTATATTTATTTTTTACTTTTGCCTTCTAAAAAATGAAAATAGGAGGTAGCTGCAGCCACCAGTGCTGCTGCTGCCCCCACAAGGTAACCCCTCTGCTGCTACAGATACTGCAGACATGAGGGAGGCTATTGCAGCCTCTGACACTGCTATCACCACCATGAGGTAACCCCATTGCTGCTGCAGACACCATAGCAGTGCAGGCCACAACTGTGGACACTGCAACTAAGAGAGTGGTTGCTGCAATCATCACTGCTGCAGTCACCACCACCACTGGTGCTGCTGGGCCCACTGCCACTAGAGCCACCATTGCCATGCAGCCAGCCCACCAAAGGCATTGCAATAGCTACTGCTGCTGCAAGGGTGGCCTGCTACCACAGCAGCAGCTGCAGCAGCCACAGCCACTGTGCAGGCTGACTGCCAACCACTTGACACAAGGAGGGTCACCAGCAGAACCTATGGAAGGATAGTAACAGAAGCAGCAACTGCTCTACCAGATGACCAGATACCAATGTAGAGATACTAGAAAAGTCTTTCAGTAACAAACCTAAATGAAAATGGATTAAATTCCCCCTTCAAAAGACACAGACTGGCTGATTGGATTAAAAAGCTAGACCCAACTATATGGTGTCTACAAGAGACTCACCTCACCTGTAAAGACAAACAAGAGTGAAAGAATAGAAAAAGATATACCACCCCAATGGAAACAAAACATGAGCAGGAGTAGCTATTCTTATTTTAGATAAAATAGACTTTAAGCCAAAAACTATAAAAAAGAGGCAAAGAAGGCCTCTATATAACAATAAAGGGATCTATCCAGGAAGAAGACATAACAATCATAAATATATATGTACCCAACATTGACACACCCAGACATATAAAGCAAACACTATTAGACCTAAGGAAAGAGATAGATCCAAATACAATCATATTTGGGTACCTGAACACCCTCTCTCAACATTGGACAGATCATCTAGGCAACAAATCAACAGAGAACCACAGGATTTAAACCACACTTTATACCAGTTGGACTTGGGAAATATCAACAGAACATTTTATCCAACAACCACAGAATATACATTATTCTCATTAGCATATGGAACATTCTCCAAGATAGACCACAGTTAGGTCAAAAATCAATTCAAAATAAAAAAAAAACAAAAAACAAACAAAAAAAACCCCCTGAAATCATTTCAAGTATCTTTTCAGACCACAACAGATTAAAACTAGAAATAATAACAAGTGAAACTCTGGAAACTATACAAACACATGGAAATTAGACAACATGCTCCTGAACAACATATGGGTCCAAGAAGAAATTAAACAGTAAATCAAAAAATTTCTCAAGGCTAATGAAAACAAACACATGTCATTTTAAAACCTGTGGGATACTGCAAAAGCAGTACTAAGAGGGAAATTTATTGCAGTAAAAGCTTACATCAAATGAATAGAAAGATTTCAAATAACCAACCTAATGCTACACCTCAAAGAACTAGAAAAACAAGAACAATCCAATCCCAAGATTAGGAGATGGAAAAAAATAATTAAGATCAGAACAGAACTAAATGAAATAGAAACTTAAAAAATATACAAAAAATCAATGAAACAAAAAGTTGGTTTTTCAAGCAGATAAACAAAATAGACAAACCATTAGCTAGGCTAACTAAAAAAAGAAGAAAGAAGACCCAAATAACAAAAATTAGGAATGAAAAAGGAGACATTACAACTAAAACAACAGAAATACAAGGTATCATTAGAGAGTATTATAAACAACTGTACGCCAACAAATTTGAAAACCTGGAGGAAATGGATAAATTTCTGGACATATACCAACTTCCAAGATTGAACCAAGAAGAAATAGAAAACCTGAACAGACGAATAACAGGCAATGAGATTGAAACAGTAATTAGCAGTCTCCCAACAGAGAAAAGCCCAGGACTGGATGTCCTTGCTGCTGAATTCTACCCAACCTTCAAAAAGAAATTAATACCCATTCTCCTCAAACTATTCAAAAAAGTTGAAACTGAGGCCATTCTCATTCTATGAAGCCAGCATCACTCTGATACTAAACCAGACAAAGATAGATACAACAAAAAAATAAACTATAGGCTAATATCTTTGATGAACATAGGCACAAAAATCCTCCATAAAATATTAGCAAATAGAATACAGCTACATATCAAAAATATTATACACCACGATCAAGTGGGATTTGTTCCAAGGATACAAGGATGGCTCAATGTACACACATCAATAAATGTTATACACCACATCAACAAAATCAAGGACAAAAACCATAAGAGTATCTCAGTAGATGCAGAAAAATCATTTGACAAAATTCAAGATTCCTTCATGATAAAGACTCTCAGTAAATTAGGTATAGAAGGAAAGTATCTCAACATAATAGAAGCCATATACAACAAACCCACTGTCAATATCACCCTGATATTAAGATATTAAGAATGGGAACAAGACAAGGATGCCCACTCTCACCACTTTTATTCAATATAGTATTGGAAGTACTAGGCAGAGCAATCAGGCAAGAGAAAGAAATAAAGGGCATCCAGATTGGAAACGATGAAGTCGAATTGTCCCTGTTTGCCAATGACATGATACTATATATCGAAAAGTCTAAAGATTGTACAAAAAACCTCTTAGAGTTGATAAAAAATTTCAGTAATGTTACAGTATACAAAATCAACACACAAAAATTAGTAGAGTTTTTATACTCCAACAATGAACTAGCAGGAAAAGAAATCAAGAAAGCTAGCCCATCTACAGCAGTCACCCCAAAAATAAAATACCTAGGAGTCAATTTAACCAAGGAGGTGAAACATCTATATAATGAGAACTATAAATCACTGTTGAAAGAAATTAAAGAGGACACAAAAAGATGGAAAGACATTCCATGTTCATGGATTAGAAGAATTAACATTGTGAAAATGTCCATACTACCCAAAGCAATCTACAGATTCAATAAAAAAAATAAATAATAAAACCAGAGGCATAACACTACCTGACCTCAAATTATACTACAAAGCCATAGTAACGAAAACAGAATGGTATTGGCATAAAAACAGACACTTGGACCAATGGTACAGAATAGAGAACTCAGATATCAACCCATATACTTACTGCCAATTGATCTTTGACAAAGACACCAAGAATATACATTGGGGAAAAGACTGCCTCTTCAGTAAATGGTGCTGGGAATATTGGACATCCATATGTAGGAGAATGAAACTGGACCTGTACCTCTCACCATAAACAAAAATTAACTCAAAATGGACTACAAACTTAAATATAACGCACAAAACTACAAAATTCCTCAAAGAAAATATAGAGAAAACACTTCAGGAAGTGGGACTGGGAAAAGACTTTGTGAATGACCCCAAAGCACATACAACAAAAGGAAAAATAAACAAATGGAATTATAGCAAACTAAAAAGCTTCCTGCTTCTTTTTGCACAGCAAAAGAAACAACAAAGTGGAAAGACAACCTACAGAGTGAGAGAAAATATTTGCAAACTATACATTTGACAAAGGATTAATATCCAGAATATACAAGGAACTCAAACAACTTAATAGCGTAAAACACAAATAATATGATTCAAAAATGGGCAAAGGAGCTGAATTGGCATTCCTCAAAGGAAGATATAAAAATGGCCAGCAGACACATGAAAAAATGCTCACTATCACTCAGCATCAGGGAAGTGCAAGCCAAAACCACATTGAGATATCATCTTACCCCACTTAGACTGGCTACTATGAAAAGGACACAGAATAACAAATGTTGGCAAGGACGCAGACAAAAGGAAACACTTTTCCATTATTGGCGGGACTGTAAATTGGTGCAGTCATTATGGAAAATGGTATGGAAGTTCCTCAAACAACTACAGATAGAACTGCCAAACAATCCAGCAACTTCATATCTGGGTATATACGCAAAGGAATGGAAGTCATCTGTCGAAGAGATACTTGCAACCCCGTGTTTATTGCATCTCTATTTACAATAGCCAAGAGTTGGAACCAACCTAAATGTCCATCATTGGATGACTGGATAAGGAAAATGTGGTATATTTACACAGTAGAATACTACTCTTCCATTAAAAAGAATGAAATACTGCCATTCACAGCAACATGGATGAACTTACAGAAGTGAAATAAGCCAGGCACAGAAAGAGAAATACTGCGTGTCCTCACCATAAGTGTGATCTAAAAAATAAACAAATAAACTTTAAAAAAGAAAGAAAGAAAGATACAACAATCACAATAATAAATAACTTTCAAAAAGAGATAATAGAACTGAGGTTACCAGAGGTGAAAAAGGGGTATGGGGAGGTGGGTAAGGAAGGAATTGCTAAAAGGCCATGAAAAACGATTACATTGTAAAATGATGAATATACTAATTATCCTAATTTGAGCAACACATATTGCACACAAGTGTTGATATTCAACTCTGTACCCCACAGATATGTACAATCAACTATGTTTCAATTAAAAAAAATAAAAAATAAAAATAAATTTGGAGATCCTTTGGCATCACTCTCTAATCTCATTGACCCTCTTCCTTTTCCTTTCTGTCCATTCTTCTGAATGTTTACATTGCTGTTTACATTCCTGTCATGTTTTTTAAAAAAACCTTTTATTGTGTATATGTGTTCCTCAATCACCCTATAGCATTGTTTTATGTGCAACTGAATGTTTCATAATGGAATTGGAATTGGTTTACTGAGTAATCTCTACTCAGTAAGATATAAGCATCAATCCATTTAATTTTTCTTCCCTCACTTCTTTTATTGTGCTCTGTGAAATCTCTCTTCTGTTTTACTACTTCCTGAGCAGATGTCAGAACTTTCCAGTCATTTCAGATTATTAAAAATTCTACTTAAAATTTTAATTTCAATTTAAATCTTAGCTCATATTTTTACAGCACTTTATTAAGATATACTTTATAAACAGTAAGATCCATCAATATTAAAACTACGGCTCAATTAAGTTTTACTTATGTAGCCACCCAAGTGATCACCATGAAGATCAAGACATAGAACTTTCTGATGACTCCCAGAAAGTTCTCTTGTGTCCCTTTCAAGGCAGTATGCACTGCCCACTCCCCCCAAATGTAAACACTGTTCTGACTTCTATCATCATTATATAGAGAGTATTATCCGTGGTTTCAGACATCCACTGGGGGTATTGGAACATATCTCCTTCAGATAAGGGGGTACCACTGTACTTGTGAATGAAAAAGCCAAAGTGGTTAATAGTGATTATTGCTTGTACATGCACAGAATATCCCTAGAAGGATGCACAAGAAGCTGAACATGCTGCTTTTCCTTTGGTGAAGATTGGGGAGTCCCTATTTGGCTGGGACACAGGCATGGGAGATAGACTATTTTACCCTGCAATCTTTAATTCTGAATATTGAAGAGTGCAAAATGTATTGCCTGTTAAAAAATAAAATTATTTTTAAAAAATCACTTAATTATTCACTGGGTCATGAACCTCCACCATACTTCCACCTCAGACAGGACTTGTGAGTGAGGGGATTCTGAGAGGGGGGAAGCCACCTTTCTTAGTCCATTTGGGCGGCTATAACAAAATACCATAAACTCAGTTGCTTATAAACAAATTCATTTCTCACAGTTCTGGAGGGTGGGAAGTCTGAGATCAAGGCACCATCAGATTCGATGTCTGGTGAGTACCCACTTTCTGATTCATAGATGGCACCATCTTGCTGTGTCCTTTCATTGGTTGAAGGAGTAAAGGAACTCTCTGGGGTCTCCTTTATAATGGCACTAATCTCATTCATGAGGGCTCCACCCTCATGATCTAGTCACCTCCCAAAGGCCTCACCTCTACTACCATTACATTGGGGGGTAGGTTTCAACATACGAATTTTGGGGGCTGTTCAGTCTACGCAGCACCTTCTGCTGTTTCACTCCAGTCCTTATCCTCCCAGCAACACTTAGGGTGTGGCCACATCAGGTTTACGATCCTCCACCTACTTCCTCTTCCTGGCTCAAGCAATTCCTGTAGGCTGAAGGAGGTGGGAGAGGGAGGAAAAGGGATGGACTTACCCAGTCTGACTGCCCTGTGGTCTTCTCTTTCCGGGTTGTTGCAGTTTCTCTAATGTGGCTGGCCCTTGAGGCACTGTGTGGCAGGTCCTCAGGCAGCTAGCTCTCCCCTGGATCACGCATGTGAGGTTTTGGTGAGAGACAGAAGATGAGGAACTAGTGGAGCCCCACTCTGTTCCATTCTCCCGTGTGGAACATCTAGCTTGACCTATTCCATCCCTCCTCAACTCTGATTGCTGGGCACACCGTGTAGTCTCTCATTCATGGGCCGCTCTGTGGGTTCCAGCAAGTTGGCTAAAGCCCCACTACCTTCCACAGCCTCTCTGGACCCATGGGATCTTCACACATCTGTGGGGATGCAGGCTGCACCCCTACTGTCCCCACTCTGCCGTCTCTCACCAGTACTCTCCTCCCCTGCTCAGGAAGCTACAATCAATAAGCCTTAGGAGATGCTCACTAGGGAATGAGATGACAGTCCCTTCTTGTAGGCACCATCGAGCTTCATGAGTGATCCCCTTAAAACCCTTTGCATTCGGATCTCCAGTCAGGGAGGAGAGGGAAAGAAAAGCCCCAGCAGCCTCCCCTAGGTTGGTCACTCGGAGCTCCAATAATTTCTTCTTCCTTAACTTCCTTAATCTTCTTGTATAGAAAGCCTTAGGGCCAGTTCTGCTCAGCTTACTAATCCGTGTGTGTGTCTTCAACCACATGTGGCATATTGCTCTCTCTGTGTGTGTGTGTGTGTGTGTGTGTGTGTGTGTGTGTGTGTGTGTGTGTGTTTGGTTGAAGGGGATAACCCACTGTGGGATGGCTTTCCAGTCCCATGCTTCTCAAATTTTAACATGCATACAAAATACCTGGGGGTCTTGTTAAACTCAGATTCAGGAAGTCCAGGTAAACTCTGAAATTCTGCATAAAAAAAAATTAATTGTGGTAAAACACACATAACAAAATGTATCCTAATTTTTCAGTGTACAGTTTAGTAGCATTAAGTACATTCATTTTGTTGGGCAACCGTCACCACCGTCCATCTCCAGAACTCTTTACATCTTGCAAAACTAAGACTCTGTACCTGTATTAGTCTATTTCTCTTGCTTATAACAGAATACTTGAAACTGGGTAATTTATAAAGAACTGAAATTTATTTCTTACAGTTCTGGAGGCTGAGAAGTCCACAGTCCGGGGTCACATCTGGTGAAGGCCTTCTTCTGGGTGGGAATTCTCTACAGGGTCCCATGGCAACCAGGTTGTCACATGGCAAAAATGGGCTGAGTGAGAGAGAGCTAATCTTCTCACTTGCTCTCCTTAAAAAGCCATTAGTACCACACCCAAGACAACATATTATCCATGAGTTATCCGTGCATGAGAGCACAGTCCTCACAATTCAATCACCTCTCAAAGGCTCCACTTTTCAAATACCATAATCGGATTTTCTACCCTCTTATCCCTGTTACAATGGGGGCCAAGCTTCAGTGAATTTTGAGGGGACAGTCAGTCCACAGTGGTACCCATTAAACACTAACTCTCCCTTCCCCCCTTTCACTCAGCCCCTGGCAACCAGCATCTACTTTCTCTATGAATTTGACTAACCAGGTACCTTCTATCAGTGGGTTCATACAGTATTTGCCCTTCTGTGACTGGCTTATTGCACTTGGCATAATGTCCTTGAGGTTCATCCATGCTGTAGCATGTGTCAGAATTTCCTTTAAAATTATGTATTTTTAACAAGCTCCCAGATGATGCTGATGCTGTGGGTCCATAGACCACACTCTGAATAGCAAGACTTTATTTAGGAGGTAAATAAACATCTCTTTGTGTTTAGCTGGGGCCAAGTCTTCAATTCGGAGGCAAGAAAAAAAGTTTCCCCTCCAGTGATTAATTTTATGTGAGCTTGGTAGGCAATAGTGGCCAGATACTTGTCTCAATGTCATTGTGAGTGTACTTTTTAGATGAGATTAACATTTAGATCAATAGACTTTGAGCAAAGCAGATTACTATGGAGGGTGGTCCTCATCCAATCAGTTGAAGACCTTAAGAGAAAAGAACAGGTCCCCATGGAAGAGGGAATTCTGCCTCCAGACTGCCTTAGGACTCAGCCTGCAACATCAACTGCTCTCAGGGTTACCCAACTGCCAGCCTGCTCTGCAAATTTGGACTTTCCAGTCCCCACAATTGTGTGAGTCGGTTTCTTAAAATCTCTCTATTTATATATCTACACATTTTAGAGGTTCTGTTTCTCTGGAGAATCCTAATACACTCTCTGTTATAGAATCATGTTGTACGTTCTACGATGCAGCTATAGTATGTGTTATCCTACTGTGTGCAGCATTTTGCCTCCTTTTTAAAATTAACGGCCATCATTAATGTATTACTAAGATGTACATGTGGTGGTAGATCTAGCTCTAGTTCAGTGGTTCTCAAACTTTAGTGTAAATTAAAATCACCTGGAGTCCTTGTTAAAACACACATTACTGGGCCTCACCACTGGAAGTTCTGATTTGCTCTACCTGGGGTGGAGGAATTGATTTTCCCAAACGATGTTGCTGCTGTCGGTTCAGAGGCCGCACTGATTCATTTTAATTGCTGTGTGATATTCTGCTGTGCAATGGAATACACAATATCATATGTAAACTGTATAAAATATTTATTTATTGATGGACATTTAAATTATAACCTATTTCAAAATGGTATAATAAAGATTTTAGTTTTGTCTGAGGCACACGTATGAGCTTTTCTAGGCAGTAGTTCTCAGCCCCATCAGACATGAAGACTCCTTTTTATAACATATTTTGTAACTCTCTGTTTACTCTGCTGAAATGAAATTAATAGATAATATTACTGGAGGGCAGAAGTACAAATGAGTCTTAAGGGACTAAAAGCAAGGTTCCAGCAGGGCTGGTTTTTTCTGGAGGGTTCAGGGGAAACTTTTTCCTTGCCTCTTCTGACCTCTGGAAGCTGCTGTCATTTCTTGGTTCTCTAGTGCAGGGCTGCATCACACAAGTGTCTGCCTCCATCCTCACATTGCCTCCTCTTCTGTAGCACTACCTCTCTCTCCCCCCACCTGTGTCTTATAAAGAAACTCATGATTACACCAATAGGTCCACGTGGGTAATCTAGGGTTCTCTCCCTATCTCAATATTCTGAATTATATCTGCAAAGTCCCTTTCGTTTTATAAATTAACATATGGACAGGGTCGGAACATCTAAGGGGGGCCATTACTCAGACTAGAGCACCATCTTTTCTTTATTAATACACTCAAAAACCCATGATTGTACAATTTTATCAGTGTCTGTTTGGCATCTATAAACACAATTATATAATCATACAATTATTTTTTTCTCCTCAGATTTATGGTGAAGTATAGATAGATTTCTAGTGGTGAAAGATCCTTCCATAACTGGTATACATTTCATGGTGTATTATACTTCGGGTGTGCTGCTGGATTCTGTTAGCTAATACTGTGTCATTTTATTTAAGAATTTTGTGTTAATACTCACAAGTGACATGAATCTCTAGCGGTCTAGCATTCTCTCTCTCTCTCTCTCTCCTTCACATGCTCTCTCTCATCTCTTTGCCATGCTTTGGTATAAATATTATTCTTATTTCACAAAAAAAGGTTTTTGGGAAGATTTGCTTATATTTTTATACTCTGGGGCAATTTACACAACATTTAAGTTATCTATTTCCTAAGAATCCGTTGGAAATCTCCTGTGGAACCAGCTGGGTCTAGACCAATTTGCAGAAGTTAGATATTTGACACTGTGCTCAATTTTTTCTATTAAAATTGGTCTCTTAAGCCTTTCATCCAGGTTTTCAACTTTATTGAATAGACAAAAATAGATTTTAACGATTTTCTATGTATCTGTTCTTTCCTTCTTTATCATTATTTATTTTGTGATGTTACTTATACTTTTTCCTTTTATAGTCAATTAGTTTAGGTAATAATTATAAATTCTATTTCTGAGAAGAAGCTGTTAGTTTATTGCTTCTGTTTTCTAATTTGTTATTTTAGGCTTACATATGCATTTTATTCTTCTGCTCGTCTTATATTATGTAGTTGTACTAACTTTTATGAATGTTCACTTAATTTCATTTCTTTTTGTTAATACTAATAATGTTATTACTTTCCCTCTGAGTATTGTATAAGTTTGATAACATGAAATTTTTAGTATAACAATATTTATATTTTTGTATCTTTAAAGAAATACAATTTTATTAATTTTGACATAAGAATTTATCCTTTTTTCTGCTTTTATAAGTTTTTTTCTTTTTAAAGTAATTCCAAATTTACAGAAAAGCTGACATAACATAGAAATTAACAAGAACGTTAACATTTTGTCACATTTGCTTTATCATTCTCTTTCTCCACGTATAGATATATAGAATTTATTTTTTCCATGTCATTTGAGAGTAGGTAGCAGTCATAATACCCCTGTAATCCTTTTACTTTAGTATATGTTTCCTAATAACAGATATGCTCTGATGTTATCACAGAATAATATTAGCTTCATTTTAAAGATGAAGAAACCAAAGTACAGAAGCTAACCTTTCCTAGAATCCTTCATCCCTCTTACAAAAGTAGAAACTATCTACCTTCTCCCCTTTTATTTTTCCTACTTACTTTCTATTTTGAGGTAGTTGTAGATTCACATGCAAAAGAAACAATACAGAGAAATACTGAATACCCTTCACCCTGTCTCACCCAATAAAAACATCCTGCATAACCCTAGTACAATATCAAGACCGGAAAATTGATATTGATGCAATCTTTCAAATTTATTCAGATTTCACCAGCTTTACATGTACTCCTGTGTGAGTGTTTATGTAATTTTTAAAAATTGTGGTGAAATACACAAAACATAAAATTTACCATTTTAGCCATTTTAAAGTACAGTTTGTGCCATTAAGTACATTTACACTGCTGTGCTACTGTCACTATTGTCCATCCACAAATATCTTTTAATCTTGCAAACTCCCTACCCATTAAACACTAACACCCTCTTCCTCTCTCCCCCCAGCCTCTGGAAACCAACATTCTCCTTTTTGTCTCTATGAGTTTTGACTACTCTGGGTACCTCATATAAGTGGAATTATATAGTATTTTCCCTTTTGTAACTGGCTTATTTCACTTAGCATAATGTCCTCAAGGTTCATTCATGTTGTAGGATGTATCACAATTTCCTTTCTGTCCCTGGATCTCTCCCTTCTCTTTCTGGGACTTATAATGTATACATTGGTCTTTTTGATGGTGTCTGATTAATCACATAGGCTCTGTTAATTTTGATTCATTCTTTTTGTTTCTCAGACTTGATCGTTTCAAATAACTTGTTTTCAAGTTTGTGGATTCTTTCTTCTGCCTGTTTGAGTCTGCTGTTGAACCCTGCTAGTGAATATTTCAATTTTGTTATTGTATTTTTCAGCTCTAGAATTTGTTTTTTATATTTGCTATCTCTTTGTAGATATTCTCATTATGTTCTTTATTATTTTCCTGATTTCCTTTAGTTCTTTGTGTTCTCCTTTAGCTCTTTAAACATATTTAAGATAGTTGTTTAAAAATCTTTGTCTAATAAGTCTGAAGCCTGTGTTTCTTTAGAATTGGTTCCTAGAATTTTTTTCCCTTTAAGGGGCCATGTTTACCTGTTTCTTTGCATATCAATTAAATTTTGTTAAAAATTTGACATTTGAAGAAACAGCCACTTCTCCTAGTCTTTGCAGACTGGCTTCATACTAGGAAAGACCCTCACTAATTAGCCTGGCATTAAGGCTTAAGGTCTTCTCAGGATTTTTCTGGGCATGTGTCTTCCCTGGAACTGTGAGTGTGCTTTCTCCCCAGTTTTCTTGTATACATGCCTACTTTTAAATGTGTTAATTGGGTTGGCTGGTTAGCTCAGGTGGTTAGAGCACAGCCTTGTAGCACTAAGATCATGGGTTCGGATCCCCATAGGAGCCCGCCCCCCCCCCCCCCCACACAAAAGAACTAAATGACTAAATGCGTTAATTTCACTAAGAGTCTAACACCTACTTCTTCTTAGGGCCTTAGATGTTAGATTGTATTCCTATACCCATACTCTCTTGCCCCCAGGCAACTGCAGGTCTGAAGTCTCCTATAGTTTTCCATTCCATGGTGCCTGCCACTGCTTTCAGCATTATCCAGCCTGATATCTAAACTATGCCACTGTTCCTGGGCAAGACCTGAATCAGGTGAGAAAAAAATCAGTCCCTCAGGGTTTCTCAGACAAGCCTAGGATGTTGCAAGCAAGTTCCCCTCTTTTCCTTCCATCCTGAGGGAGACAACAGGAATTGAGTGGTTTTCTCCTGCCTGTGCCACTCTGCACCAAGTAGAGGTGGGAGTAAGGATAAGCAAAACACTACAAAATTTCCTATCATATTGAGTATGGCTTTTTCTTGATTGGGTGTTCACATGGATATTGCAGACCCTAGACTGGTTTCTAGAGCTCCCACAAAGCTATTTCAGTCAGTCTGTTGTTGTTTACTTGAGGTTTTCATAGAGGAATGAGGGCTTGGAGCTTCGTAGTCCACCATTTTGCTGACATCATTATAATCAATTTTGATAAATATTGTATTTATCATTTTTATTTTAAAAGTAGAGGTCTTATTTTGCTCTTTGTGTCAAGTGTTAAGGGAAGACTTAAATAATTTCTATGTTGAAGCATCTTTTTATTTTCTGGTTTTCTTTATAATTTCTATTTTTATCAAGACTGTGCTTTCTATAATTTTAGAATTTAATATTTTCTCTGGCCTGATATATGCTCAATTATTCTGAATATTTCAAGTGAACTTGTGAAGGTTTATTTTCTGTTTCTGGCTATAGAATACAGATCTACAAATTATATATAACTTATTAGCAATATTTAGATCTTCTGCCTTCTTATTTTTCTTATCCTCTTAATGTAGTGAAGGAAGGAGGCCTACAAGGATGGAGAAGCAGAGCAAGAACATACTGAGAGGGTCCTAAAGGTGCTCACCTCGTGGCCATTTCCACCATTCTTCATTCCTGCCATAGTTTTTATGTGGCAAATATTTCCTTTTTGGTGCTCAGGCAATTTCAAGCTGGACTTCTGTCACTTACAACCAGAACACTGATTATGACAATATTGCTGCTCACTAGTATTTTCCCTGGCTTTTGTGTTTGCCAGTTTGTATTTTGATTCCTCATCTTGATTCCCTCAATTCTTTTTTTCCCTTTTGAATTAACTATAATTTTGCAAACCACCTCAAATTCCTTGTGAAAGGAAGCAAAGTATAAACCTGTAAATAATATCAAATAACTTCAAATATAGTACTTTTTCACTACTTCTGCAGTTGTCATAATTGTAGTCTGTGACATACAGAAAAGGTAGCTTGGTTTCTGTAGTTTGTTTCAAAAATCAAGAGGTTTTGATACACTTTTAAAAGATCTACCTTTGAAATGGTTAAAATAAGCAATTTCTGATGGGGTAAATGCCAAGCCTTAGTTATTTGGAAAATCCACTATGTGGAAAATTATAAACCCTAATATGGCCAAACAGATATATTATCACTGTACTGAATAGTATATCAAAAAATAAATACAACCAAAAAAACAGCCAAGAGTAGCTTGGCAGCTGTTATTTCAGTGTTGGTATTTTAAAAAAATTTAACAGCTTTATCTAGGCATAATTGCCATACAGTAATTGGCACATATTTAAAGTATACAATTAGAAAAGTTTTGACCTATGTATAAATCCATGAAACCATCACTTCAATCAAGATAAGAAACATACCCATTACTCCTAAGGGTTTCCTCATGCCACGTTGTAATTCTTCCATCCTGTCCCTTTCCTTACTCAGCACTGCAAAATACTCATCAACCACTGATATGCTTTCTGTCACTATAGATTAATTTCCACTTTCCAAAACTTTCTACAAATAGAATCATACACCATGTACTCTTTTCATGTGTTGGGCTTCTTTTGCTTTGTGTAATTATTTTGAAATTCATCTGTGTTGTTGCATGTATCAGTAACTCATTCCTTTTTATTGAAGAGTAATATGCCATTGTATGGATAGGCCATAGTTTATCCATTCATCTGCTGATGAACATTTGGATTGTTTACAGTTTTGGCTACAAAGCTTCTATGAACATTCATGTTCAAGTCTTTGTATGGACATATGCTTTCTTTCTTGGGTAAACACCTGGAAGTGGAATGGTCAGTTTATTTAGTCTATTTAATTTTA
Organism: Cynocephalus volans; assembly: GCF_027409185.1. Taxonomy (NCBI): domain Eukaryota; kingdom Metazoa; phylum Chordata; class Mammalia; order Dermoptera; family Cynocephalidae; genus Cynocephalus; species Cynocephalus volans. Next base: position 108,484,163 of record NC_084461.1, read on the forward strand.
GCTATTTCGATACTTGTATAGTGGTATCTCATTACGGTTTTAATTTGCACTTTCCTAGTGACTAATGATGACAAGCATCTTTTCCTGTACCGACTGGACATCCATATATATTTTACAGTGAAGCATTTATTCAAATTACCTTTTAAAAAATTGAGTGGTTTTCTTCTTACTGATTTTCAATAATTTTTTTATAAATTCTGGATAAAAATCCTCTATCAGATGTATGATTTGTGTATTTCCTCCCAGGGGTGGCTTGTTTTTCATCCTCTACTCACTCTCTTTTAAAGAGCAGAGTTTTTAATTTTGATAATGTTCTATTTATCCATTTGTTCTTTTATGGATTGTGCTTATGGTGTCATATATAAGGGATCTTTGTCTAACTCAAAATCACAAAGGTTTTCTCCTATATTTTATTCTAGAAGTGTTATAGTTTTAGACTGTACATTTTCAAATTAACTTTTGTACACAGAGTGAAGTATGGATCAAAGTCCAGTTTTTTACTTATGGACACCCAATCTTTCCAGAATCATTTGTTAAAAAAATCCTTTCTCCACTAAATTATCCACCATCCTTTGCTACCCAACTTTCTGGGAGTGTAGGACTATAAACGGATTGTTTGGGGTTTTTTTTTTAGTCTCCTTATAGACTTACCTCTGAAGTTTTCAATGTGACTAGCAGCTAATCCGATGTAGTTTATGACATAAATTGCTCCTCCAGTTAAAAACAGGTTTGATAACTTTTAGTAGCATATTTAGTATCCAAATACTCTTACTGAATTTGAAAAAGTCTGTTTTGACAAAAAATAATTTACATGCATAATTAGAGCTTTTAATAGTAATACTGTGACCAGAAACTGTTTTGTATACTCTGCATCACAGCAACTGAAGCTATCCATAGAACACTGGGAAAGGTAGATAATGTAGATAAAGACTGAGAAAAAGGAAAATGCAGGTATGGTGTTTTATTTATTCTTTATTTATTGATTACATGAAGGCACTGGAGGCCCAACAACACCTTCACAATTTATTAATAACAAAGAAGGGTGTAAATCTCTCTCCTAGATACCACAATAGAACAACAGCAATGCTTTATATATAACTATATAAAAATTTATACTAAATAAAACACACCCATATGGTTGCTAAATATATATTTTGTTTGAATGGATAAATTCCTCAATTTACTTGTTCTCAGTAAAACAGGCAGATTATTCTTTTTCATTTGGCAGAAGGGCACATCATTGCGAGTTAGCTAAATATGTATATACACTGAAGGTAGCATTAAAATGCCTACTGTACATATATAGCAAATTTCAAATTCCAAGAATAAGGCCAGAGCATACTACGTTGACAATTGCTTCTCCTGCATATTTGTACTGCTGGGTTCACATACATGTTCAGATAGATCTGAATAATGACACTGAGGTTCAAGTGATAATATGAGATAAACAGTAGAACCAGTGGAACCATAGGATAACTTTAAAGACCTTAGAAAGAAAAGGAAAGCGTAAACCACAGGAAAATTGGGCTATGAGTTCTTTTTGTCTCTGTCTTCTCTCTCTGTCCTCTCCTTCTTTCTCTCTGTGTCTGTCTCTCTCTCTGAAGGTTTTCTGAAGAATCTTAAGACAAATTTTGGGTATCATTTGTTCCTGGTGGATTCTTATCCATTCACAGGGAAATAGAAGAGAAAGAAATGAGGACTGAGTAGAGAAAAAGATGGTAGGCTAAATGTGGACTTGCAAATGCAATTTTTACTGGCAAAAAGAAAAAGGTCTGTGGGCTAAATTACTTCTGAAAACTATTTACACAGCTATTTCCTATTTGGTACCTTTATTTTCTTTGTGAAAATTTTACAAATTTCAGTTAGTTACCTAAATAAACTTCTGCCAGAAATTAAGACAAGACCATTAATCTCATCTGTCAACAATGAATCTAAATCAGGAATGGAAATTTCTTTCCTCCAGGCAACAAACGTGTGAATACACCAATCAGTCTGCCACACCAGGAGGGGTCTTTGAAAGGTTCACGGAAGGATCTGTATTATCATTTAATTCAATTTTCCATGAACTTTTTGAAGTATCCTCCTGTCTCCTCCAATCTAAACAGGATGACTAAAGACATATGCTGAATATTAACGCCTCAAATTCTTGATTTGACGCCCCATCTTTGGGGCATCACATTTTGCTCGCAATCTAAACTGAACTCAAGTAATGCAATAATAGACTTGCTTGAGATTCAGAATTTCTCTCAAGAAAACATGGAAGTTTTAGTAACTAAATCTTTCTCATCTTTGCAGTTTACAGAAAGAAGTCACAGAAATGAAACCAGTGATTTGATAATGCTTTTAATTCTGCTCAATCTATTCACTAATATGAGAATTTGCTGAAGAATTGAGTAATGTATCGCAACCTACTAGACATACACTCTCACTGTGGGTTGACATTCACTAAAGTTTACAATAATGTCAAAATAGGATTTTGCAGTAATATTTTGTTTGCTCTAGCCGAATTTTAATCTAAACTACTGGAGAAAATTCAGCACTCATCCAATGTATTTGCATGCTTTTGACTACTTAACATGTTAATCAAGAAAAGAGCTGTGCTGTCCAACTATCAGACATGGTATTTGGGAAAGAAAAAATATTTGTCTACGAATTTGTGGGTGAAATGTTTCCAAGAAGAAATTATAAATGGGCCCTGTTTTAGTTCTCTCCTATTATGAATGACAGGCTTAACATTCTTAGAAACCTTAAGAATGTAATGACTACATTTTTAAAAGCCTCTAGGGATATTGTACATTAACATATCAGAGTAAGTAAATTATTTATCTATAAATTAATCTTTCTAAACAGATTTCCATCCCCCTTCAATCTGAAAGCTAAACTTCTGAATCTCCACTTCAGCAACTTCATATCTGAAGAGCCTACATCTGTAAAAACATTTCTAATGAAAACACTAAGACAACCCCCAGAGAAGCAAATAAAATGAGATTTAAGTACGTAACAGCCTTTCTACAGTTACATTCCTAACAATAGTGGATTCTAATTTGATGCCAAACACAGGTTATATAACATAATCAGCGAGCAAAATAGTTCTTTTGGTTTCAGTGAAAATTTCAGGTACTTAAGCAATTCTGTCTCTATTTCCCCATTTACACCCAAATTGATGAATTACAAATGTCTCCCGAGTCACGGAAGCAGAGTCCCACTGGCTAGGGAGAAGCATAATTGTGTGCTAGAGCAGGTGGCAGAAAAGTGCGTGCTGAAAAGTCTAGGCTCCGAGGGCTGGGCCACAATTGCCAAAACACAAATATCAAAGATGGATTTAAATTTTCAAGTCATAATTAAAAATTATTCAGGCAGACTTTTACATTCCCACGCAAATCACTTTCCCAGATAATAAGATCATCAACCAACAGTGAGACTACCTACTACCAAGAAAAAGATGTAGACATGAAACCTAATTTAGAGAACTAGTAATCTGTTGTGTTTTTTTTTAAAAAAACAACTCTCAATTTACATTCATGGTCTGGACTATCTGCTAAATTAATAGAACAGTGTTTTTTGGTCTTTTATTGTCATTCTTTTTTTAAAAATAAAAAGATCCTAATTTTACAAAACACAAAAGCATTACGATCTTAAGTTTCAATTATACTTCAATTTACCTTTAGAGTCCGGGATTTTTTTTTTTTTTTTTTTTTTTTTTTTAAAGATGACCGGTAAGGGGATCTTAACCCTTGACTTGGTGTTGTCAGCACCACACTCAGCCAGTGAGCGAACCGGCCATCCGTATATGGGATCCGAACCCGGGGCCTTGGTGTTATCAGCACCGCACTCTCCCGAGTGAGCCACGGGCCGGCCCAGAGTCCGGGATTTTAAAGTAGCCATTAGTTTTCACTAATTTCAGATTTTAACAAAGTGTACAAATATATAATGAAGCATCTTTGATCCATTCCTATAATCAAGGAATGACAAGATAGTATCTTCAGGAATGCCTTGACAGGCGACCCTTGTTCAAAAAATGTACAGCATGAGAACACTGAGTAGGGCGATTTGAGGCAGAATTTGAAGCAAACTTCTTAAAAAATTGTGATAAAATATAACATAAAATTTACCATTTTAATAATTTTAATTATACAATTCAGTGGCATTAAGTGTGCTCACAATGCTGTGCAATGATTTCACTATCCATCATCTAGAACTTTTTCTTCACCCCAAACAGAAACTCTGTACCCATTAAATAGCAGCTTCCCCATTCCCCTCAAGTCCCTGATAACCTGTATTCTACTTTCTGTCTCCGAGAACTTAAAGCAAACTTCTTTTAAAGCAAAAACAATGCAACAAACAAAACCCCTCAATTTCAATAGGGCCTGGGAAGTCAGGCCACAAGTTCATAACCTGTCCGTGAGGCCAGGGGTACCTATTTTCTCAACACCTCGGTCATCAAAATTTTTTGTCTGTTTTGACAGGCAGACCATACACAATCTTTTCTTCACTTATTTCTTTATGAATTTAGCAAATATTTGAGTGTCTACATATGGCAGACACTATTTTAGTTCTGGAATATGGCCGAAAATATAGACCCAGTCTCTGCCCTCACAGACCTTCTGTTCTGGCTGACTGTGTTTCCTGTTTTCCCCAAACTCCACAAAACATGGAAAAGCATGCATTTCGATAAGATACCAATGGCATGATACATGCCATGAGTCAATAATCCATTTCCAGCACCAGAATTGCTCAGAGAGAAGTGACAAAAGAATGTTATCTACTTTCCACTATTACTTTTGGTCAATTCTTTTAATAGGTGATAGATAAAAGAAGAGTTGAGCTCTATTCTTAACTTTTGATGAATGTTATGCCTTTAGGTTGTACCTTTGTATCACTTATTTCAACATCTGATAAAAGGTTATATACCATAGAAACTAATCATTGAAAAATCAGTTTAGGTTTTCTAATATTTTCAATTCTAAACACTAAATTTGGGATTCCATTTATATGAAATGCCCAGAATAGGCAAATTCACAGAGACACAAAGTAGATTAATGGTTGCCAGGGGCTGGGGTAGCAAAGAATGAGGAGTGAGTGCTAATGGGTACAAAGGTGGTGTGAGAATATTTTTGGGGTGGTGAAAATATTTTAGACAGTGGTGATGGTTGCACAATGTTGTGAATATACAAAAAAACCCCTAAATCGTATAGTTTAAAATGGTTATTTTTATGGTATATGAATTACATTAATTTGTAAAGTCAAATTTTTAAAAATCAAAATTACATTAATTTTAAAAATCAAAGGTCCAACATAATTTATAAAAATCAAGATGGGTAGCTAGTCAAGCTAGACACAGTAGCAGTGAAACCATACTTTAAAAGTCCATATGTAGGTACCAGAGGACCCTTCTTATAGACTGTAAGAACCAGGTTAGTCCATCTTGAAGTAAGTATAGATAAGCAATTTACTAGGGTACTTCAAAACGTTTGTGGAAAATACAATTGAAAGATAACACAAATTCTTCCATATACTTTCTGAAGACCCCTCATATACTAGGGCAATCTGTGAACTCGGATTCAGTTTGGGCAGTATGTGGACAGGACAGTAAGTAGAGGAGAAAATCATCTGGTCAGACTAGATTGTTTCCCCCTCAGCAGTCCCCCTGTTATGTCCCTTTAAATCACACTCAAAGTCCCACATCTACTTGAAGCCACAGGAACTCAGGTCCAGGTAGAAATTACTGGGATATACCTGCACAGGAGCTCTTCAAGTTTATACAGACATGGCATTAGATATACCTGACAGACATGATATACCCCTCCTATGCAGTACATGCCAACCTTTGACATGGGAACTAGACTTTCTCCATGAAAAATAATCATAGCAATTTTAAAGATAAATTTTATTTCACTTTAAGATATTTAATGAAAGTTCTCCTGTTATATGTAGTAATTAGGAAACTTATTCACCCACCCACCCACGTACCCACTCGTTTACGTACTGTGGTTATACTAGTTTACTCCAGGCATTGACAATACTTTAGTAAAGTGATCAGTGTAAATATGTTAAATGCTACTTACAAATGGAATGGCTGTTGCTGAAGGACTACAAAAGAGTGTTAAAATTTCAGACTTTCCTAATTTTAAGACATATAAAAGTATCTGAAACATAAGCACTTGAGAAAATACAAAAATACAGTGACGAAACGAGAAGGGCTCTGAATACTCTGGTCACACTGTTTAGAAACAAAAGTAACATACTGGTCAAGAACTCAAAGTGCATAAAATTATGATTTTATTTGTTAAATTACAATAGGCAAAAGATCGCTTTATGGACGGCAAAATAAACCACACATCCATTTTAGAAAACTCCTTTTCGTTTCTTTAAATCTAAGGCCCCCTCTAGTGTTTGAAAACAGTCACAGGCAGCACACAATGCAACTGATGGTGAACAATCACACTATTTTACCCCAGACCTTCCAAAACAAAAAGAATACTTCTATTCCATTCATGTGGCACAAAAATCAATGAGAGAAAATATCTAACCATAATTAATATTTCAAATTTCTTCTCTGATTCACAGATTCATTATTCTCCCATTCAATAATTTCTCTGTTTTTTACTGCTGGGTTGTTTTTAGAAGATTAACACTGGAAAAAACACATATAATGTATCTAGGGACTTTAATTTCCCAAACTAGAAACATACCTTGTTGAAAATGACAGAAAATTAATTTAATGTTACCAAATATCCTATTCCGATTTTATAGGAGTTATCAGTAAACGGTATATACTCCCAAAAATATATACTTAAATTTGTTATATTTGAGAATTAGAATTTTTAAACTACATATATTTTAAGACAACCTATTCTGTGAATTTACTAATAAAGTTTTTCAATACTTTGTAAAGGAGGTGGAAAGTGTTGCTTTGAGGACAAATGCTGGCTCTGAAGAATACGATGTTAAAAAAACTCTTAAAAGTTTATATGGACAAGGCAGTACATAAATCCAATAACTAACCTCATGTACTTTTGAAAAAGATTGACTGAAATCAGGGGGAGTGAAAAATAGTTGTTTTCACTCTTTCTTCAGCTAAAGGCTTTTTGTGTCTGTTTCCATGTTTTATTACAGAGGGTTTAACAGCTAATATTACTATCACTGGAAAATAAAAAGAAACCTCTAATTTTAACAAAAGAAAACAATGCAATATTCAGCAGGAGACTGACAAAGCTATTACTTCACATTCTTAAGAGTACGCTGAAAATTTGAAAATTCAATAGCCCTTGAAACAAGTTTAATCTGTATTAACTTTATTTAAATAAATGACTAATTTGTCTTGTTATATGGCTTCTCTGCACTGACCCACTGTTTTCAAACTTGTCAGATCATCTAAAATGAGTTAAACAAAACTGGTTACATTTGCAGTTGGTCTCAGCTTTTAAGATATCTACATTCAAATGGAACAGGACACAGCATTTTTAAAGTGCAACAGGTACTCTATTGGCTCAACGTGAAAAACCATGTAACTGGAAATGACTGTAGTTATTTCTCTAAAAACAAACTTAGTGAAAAGCTGTTTTGAAAGTTAGCCATCAGATTATAAACTATGAGAAACACTGAAAAGTCATTTAAAATGAGCATATAAGATGTAATTACAAACAAAACCAGCGTGGGAGAGGTAGCATAAAGTAAATAAATACTATACAATAACATACAAAATTTTGCTTATAAAAAATTGAAAATAGCATTCTAAAACATCCATTTCCCCCACTTTTGAGAGTTTTACAATGAAATTAAAATTTAGACCTGGAGTCTTTATAAAGATTTTCCAAATATTATTAATTACTGGCACTGTTTTTTGCCAAAACCTCTCTGATCTGTCGGTCAAGTTCACTTATTATTCGATCTTCGTGATTATACACACCCGTTCTCATCAAAGTATCCCTTTCTTCTATTAGGCGAGTCAGATAATCGTCCAAACCTTCTTCCAATGCATTGCCATGTGGGCCATCCGTTTTTCCACTTGCAATCTCTCTGGAATCCTGGTACTGTATTTGTTCTTGTTGTCTTAACCTGAGAAGTCGAGAACAAATACACTCTAGCAGGAAATAAATACTGGTTTGGTTTTTTTAACAGCACTATTTAAAAACAAAGTGATTCGACGGTAAAATAAGTTCTTAGTAATATTTTCAGGAAGGAACAAACAAAAACCAATGTTCCACTTGGCTAGGTGGAGAAAGCATGTTTATAAAAGGCAGTTGTTAAAACAATACTTGCTTTTCTAATTATAAAATACTTAAAATCTGTAGAAATTTTGGAGCTGTGCAAGGAAGAAAATTAAAATCATCTGTAATCTTATCCACAGATAACCAATCTGAGTAACATTTTTCTGTATTTCTTTTCAATAAAAAAAGTAAATACTTTAAAAATATGTATTTTTCTAAAAAAATAGTGATATAATATATACAATGCTATAAACTTTTTCCACTTATTTATATAGCAGATGTTTTCCTACGTCATCCAGTATTCTTGAATGTACCATCATTTAATCATCCTTTATTACCGATCTTTAGGTTATTAAACTTTTGTTGTTACTGTTATTTTGAAAATAAATTTTTTTTCTAAATTCACTCAACAAATATTTATTTGTGCCAAACAGGTTTTGGGGATACTGCAGTGAATCATGAAGAAAAGTCCCTACCATTATGGTGCTTATATCTGTAATTAATCATAGAAAGTAAAATTCTATAAATGTGAATGTCTGGTTCAAAGGGCATGTATATGCTAAAGTTTTGTACACATATCTTCAAGTTATGTTTGTGATGATCTCGTGTGGAGATGAAGAAAGGAAAGCAGGTGCTGGCCTGGAATTTAGGTATTTCCAATCGAATGTCATTGTTTACACTGCCTTAAAAATGGAGAGGTAATAATACTTAGTACACTTACTGCATAATAGTAACACTAAGCTTGGATATGGAAGATGTTTTAATTTAATTTAGAATGCAATTAAGATATAAAGTACAATTAAGATACAATTCAGATATATACTTCTCTATGTAACTGGCTACGAAAATGTCTTAATTGCAACTATTCCTAAAACTTTGTTTTGATAAGTAAGATACAACAGTTGAATCTAAGCCCCTGCTTTGAGATGGGCTTCACAGTAAGTAAGCCAATGAGAAGCAAGTCCACTTCTGATCTGCACATAAGGTGAGAGAGAGGAAGAAGCAGTAAGGCAGTGAGTCTTGCTCTGATAGACCAGGAGGACTGGGCCCCAGAGGGTGCAGTGTATACTTTCCTTTGTTCAGACAGCCCTCTGAAACATGAAACTCCTGCAATTCCTCACAAAAGAAAAGGAAACTGAAGTATACAGTCCAAGAATGATGCCAAATATCTTCAACTGTTCAAAGAAAAAAAAGGCTAAACAGTGAGGAGCACTGTGCTATGGGCCCTGGGTGAGAAATCAAGTGGTTAATGAGATACTGGAATCAAATCCTCCCTTTGAATTTGAACGACTCATGTGGCGGGGTAAGGGCAGACTTCTGAATAGTTTCCCCTACCCTAATTCTTATAGCTACCTTGAGGGAAGGATCCTCTGGGCAAATTAATGATTCTCAATGTGAAACTATTTTCCAGAAAGTTTAACCATTTCCTTTTAGCACATCATCTGTTTATGCATGAAGGCCAAATACAATTTTTACACAACTGATAGATTATCCCTACCAAATCTCTACTAAAATACAAATCATCAGTCATGATCACAATAGAATTTTAGGCCCCGGTAGCTGAAGAAACCCATAAAGTTATCAAATGAAACTTTGATAAGATTCCTGACAAATGCTATGTCTGGAGTACACTGTACACTTCCCACCACTAGGAACCTCCTGCTTTGTAGAACTATTCTGTTGGAAAGTTCCTTCTTATATTGAACTCGGTATGCCTCTTCATACGCTCCAATAATTGGCTATGATTCTGCCAAGAGAAGACGCCTATATCCTTCCTTTTTAATATGGTAGCCCTGCAAATATTTAAAGACAGCTATCTACCACTTTGCCTAAGAGTTCCCTTCTCTAAGTTCAATATCCCTCACTCTGCTAACTACTTTTTGGATGAAATGATATATAGTCCCTTACTGTCCTGCTCACATTCCATCGGAAGCTCTCTAGGTAGCTGATTTCCCTTAAAGAGTGTGCACATTCCTAAGAACACCCCAGAGGTGATTTTATCAATGCTGAATACTGAACATTATTTCTATGAATGTCCCTATCTACACTGACTCTTTGGCAGCCAAGTCACACTGTTATCAGTAGCCACTTAAATCCTCCTAGGTTTCATCACATAAACTGTTTTATTATGTCTTACCTATCACATAAGTGATTTTTCTTATAACTTATACAGTGAACTCTGCTTTTATCTCTAATACATTTCATCTTGTTGACTTAAATTCTCTCTGAATCCTAATAATCTTTTTTATTTATTTATTTATTTATTTCATTTTATTTATTTTATTTTTTTTTATTTTTATTTTTTTTTTAATTTTATTTTGTCGATATACATTGTAGCTGATTATTGCTCCCCATCACCAAAACCTCCCTCCCTTCTCCCTCCCCCCCCCCCCCAACAATGTCCTTTCTGTTTGCTTGTTGTATCAACTTCAAATAATTGTGGTTGTTATATCTTCTTCCCCCCCCACCCGGTTTGTGTGTGTGTGTGTGTATGTGTGTGTGTGAATTTATATATTAATTTTTAGCTCCCTCCAATAAGTGAGAACATGTGGTATTTCTCTTTCTGTGCCTGACTTGTTTCACTTAATATAATTCTCTCAAGGTCCATCCATGTTGTTGCAAATGGCAGTATTTCATTCGTTTTTATAGCTGAGTAGTATTCCATTGTGTAGATGTACCACATTTTCCGTATCCACTCATCTGATGATGGGCATTTGGGCTGGTTCCAACTCTTGGCTATTGTAAAGAGTGCTGCGATGAACATTGGGGAACAGGTATACCTTCGACTTGATGATTTCCATTCCTCTGGGTATATTCCCAACAGTGGGATGGCTGGGTCGTATGGTAGATCTATTTGCAATTGTTTAAGGAACCTCCATACCATTTTCCATAGAGGCTGCACCATTTTGCAGTCCCACCAACAATGTATGAGAGTTCCTTTTTCTCCGCAGCCTCGCCAGCATTTATCGTTCATAGTCTTTTGGATTTTAGCCATCCTAACTGGGGTTAGATGGTATCTCAATGTGGTTTTGATTTGCATTTCCCGGATGCTGAGTGATGTTGAGCATTTTTTCATATGTCTGTTGGCCATTTGGATATCTTCCTTAGAGAAATGCCTACTTAGCTCTTTTGCCCATTTTTTAATTGGGTTGCTTGTTTTCTTCTTGTAAAGTTGTTTGAGTTCCTTATATATTCTGGATATTAATCCTTTGTCAGATGTATATTTTGCAAATATTTTCTCCCACTCTGTTGGTTGTCTTTTAACTCTTTTAATTGTTTCTTTTGCTGTGCAGAAGCTTTTTAGTTTGATATAATCCCATTTGTTTATTTTTCCTTTGGTTGCCCGTGCTTTTGGGGTCGTATTCATGAAGTCTGTGCCCAGTCCTATTTCCTGAAGTGTTTCTCCTATGTTTTCTTTAAGAAGTTTTATTGTCTCAGGGTGTATAATTAAATCCTTAATCCATTTTGAGTTGATTTTAGTATACGGTGAGAGGTATGGATCTAGTTTCATTCTCCTGCATATGGATATCCAGTTATCCCAGCACCACTTGCTGAAGAGGCAGTCCCTTCCCCAGTGAATAGGCTTGGTGCCTTTGTCGAAGATCAGATGGCAGTAAGTGTGTGGGTTGATTTCTGGATTCTCTATTCTATTCCATTGGTCAGTGTGTCTGTTTTTATGCCAGTACCATACTGTTTTGGTTATTATAGCTTTGTAGTATAGCTTAAAGTCAGGTAGTGTTATGCCTCCAGCTTTATTTTTTTTGCTCAGCATTGCTTTGGCTATTCGTGGTCTTTTATTGTTCCATATAAATGTCTGAATAGTTTTTTCCATTTCTGAGAAAAATGTCTTTGGAATTTTGATGGGGATTGCATTGAATTTGTATATCACTTTGGGTAGTATGGACATTTTCACTATGTTGATTCTTCCAATCCAAGAGCATGGAATATCTTTCCATCTTCTTGTATCCTCTCTAATTTCTCTCAGCAGTGGTTTGTAGTTCTCATTATAGAGATTTTTCACCTCCTTGGTTAACTCAATTCCTAAGTATTTTATTTTTTTGGTGGCTATTGTAAATGGGCAGGCTTTCTTGATTTCTCCTTCTGCATGTTCACTATTGGAGAAAAGAAATGCTACTGATTTTTGTGTGTTGATTTTGTATCCTGCTACTGTGCTGAAATCATTTATCAATTCCAACAGTTTTTTTGCAGAGGTTTTAGGCTGTTCGATATATAGGATCATGTCATCTGCAAACAGGGACAGTTTGACTTCATCTTTTCCAATCTGGATGCCCTTTATTTCCTTCTCTTCTCTGATTGCTCTGGCTAGTACTTCCAACACTATGTTGAATAGGAGTGGTGAGAGTGGGCATCCTTGTCTAGTGCCTGTTCTTAAAGGAAAAGCTTTCAGCTTTTCCCCATTCAGGATGATACTGGCAGTGGGTTTGGCATATATGGCTTTAATTATGTTGAGATCCTTTCCGTCTATACCTAACTTATAGAGGGTCTTTGTCATGAATGAGTGCTGAACTTTATCAAATGCTTTTTCAGCATCTATAGAGATGATCATATGGTCCTTGTGTTTGAGTTTATTAATATGGTGTATCACATTTATTGATTTGCGTATGTTGAACCAACCTTGCATCCCTGGGATGAATCCCACTTGATCGTGATGAATAATTTTTCGTATGTGTTGCTGTATTCTGTTTGCTAGTATTTTAGTGAGGATTTTTGCATCTATATTCATCAAGGATATCGGCCTGTAGTTTTCTTTTTTGGTTATATCTTTACCTGGTTTTGGTATCAGGATGATGTTTGCTTCATAGAATGAGTTTGGGAGATTTGCGTCCGTTTCAATCTTTTGGAATAGTTTGTAAAGAATCGGTGTCAATTCCTCTTTGAATGTTTGGTAAAATTCTGCTGTGAATCCATCTGGTCCTGGGCTTTTCTTTGTTGGGAGCCTTCTGATAACAGCTTCAATCTCTTTTATTGTTATTGGTCTGTTCAAATTTTCTACGTCTTCACGGTTCAGTTTTGGGAGCTTGTGTGTGTCCAGAAATTTATCCATTTCCTCCAGATTTTCAAATTTGTTGGCGTATAGTTGTTTATAGTAGTCTCGAATGATTCCTTGTATTTCAGATGAATCAGTTGTAATATCGCCTTTTTCATTTCTAATTTTTGTTATTTGAGTCTTCTCTCTTCTTTTTTTTGTTAGCCATGCTAATGGTTTGTCAATTTTATTTATCTTTTCAAAAAACCAACTTTTTGATTCGTTGATCTTTTGAATTGTTTTTTGGTTTTCAATTTCATTCAGTTCTGCTCTGATCTTAATGATTTCTTTCCGTCTGCTAACTTTAGGATTGGATTGTTCTTGTTGTTCTAGTTCTTTAAGGTGAAGTGTTAGGTTGTTTACTTGCCATCTTTCCATTCTTCTGAAGTGAGTATTTAATGCAATAAATTTTCCCCTCAATACTGCTTTTGCAGTATCCCACAGGTTTTGGTATGATGTATCATTGTTTTCATTAGTTTCAATAAACTTTTTGATTTCCTGCTTGATTTCTTCTTGGACCCATATGTCATTAAGTAGAATGCTGTTTAATTTCCATGTGTTTGTATAGTTTCCAGAGTTTCGTTTGTTATTAATTTCTAGTTTTAATCCATTGTGGTCTGAGAAGATACATGGGATAATTCCAATTTTTTTGAATTTATTGAGACTTGATTTGTGACCTAATATGTGATCTATCCTGGAGAATGATCCATGTGCTGATGAGAAGAATGAATATTCTGAGGTTGTTGGGTGGAATGTTCTGTAGATATCTGCCAATTCCAATTGGTCTAGAGTCTTGTTTAGATCTTGTGTTTCTCTACTGATTCTTTGCCTAGATGATCTGTCTAATATTGACAGTGGAGTGTTCAGGTCCCCTGCTATTATGGTATTAGTGTCTATTTCCTTCTTTAGGTCTAATAGAGTTTGTTTTATAAATCTGGCTGCTCCAACATTGGGTGCGTACATATTTATGATTGTTATGTCTTCTTGATGGATCAGTCCTTTTATCATTAAGTAGTGTCCCTCATTGTCTCTTTTTATGGTTTTTAGTTTAAAGTCTATTTTGTCAGATATAAGAATAGCCACTCCAGCTCGTTTTTCTTTTCTGTTTGCATGGTAAATCTTTTTCCATCCTTTCACTCTTAGTCTGTGTGAATCTTTATGGGTGAGGTGGGTCTCTTGTAGGCAGCATATAGTTGGGTCCTGCTTTTTGATCCAGTCAGCCAGTCTGTGTCTTTTAATTGGGGAATTTAAGCCTTTTACATTAAGAGTTGTTATTGAAAGGTGTTGATTTATTCCTAGCATTTTATTGGTTGTTTGGTTGTCTTAGGTGTCTTTTGTTCCTTGCTTTCTGATTTACTGTTTGGTTTCTTTGTTTGTTGGTTCCTTAGGTTGTAGATAGTGTTTTTGTTAGCTTGTTTTCTCTTCATGAATGCCATTTTTATTGTACTAGCGGGTTTAGATTTTTCTTAGGTTTTTATGGCAGTGGTAGTTATTTTTCAGGAACCAAACCCAGTACTCCCTTGAGGATTTCTTGTAAGGGTGGTCTTGTGGTAGTGAACTCCCGCAGTTTTTGTTTGTCTGAGAAACATACTATTTGCCCCTCATTTCGGAAGGATAGCCTTGCAGGGTAGAGTATTCTTGGCTGGCAATCTTTGTCTTTTAGTATTTTGAAAATATCATCCCATTCCTTTCTAGCTTTTAGGGTTTGTGATGAAAAGTCTGATGTTAACCTGATTGGGGCTCCCTTATAGGTGATTTGACGCTTCTCTCTTGCAGCTTTTAAGATTCTCTCTTTGTCTCTGAGTTTTGCCAGTTTGACTATGACATGTCTTGGAGAAGGCCTTTTTGGGTTGAATACGTTTGGAGATCGTTGAGCTTCCTGGATCTGAAGATCTGTGATTTTTCCTATACCTGGGAAGTTTTCTGCCACTATTTTGTTGAATATGTTTTCAATGGAATCTCCATTTTCCTCCCCTTCTGGAATACCCATGACTCGGATATTTGAGCGCTTGAGGTTGTCTGATATCTCTCTCAGATTTTCTTCCATGTCCTTGATTCTTTTTTCTTTCTTTTTGTCTGCTTGTGTTATTTCAAACAGCCCATCTTCAAGTTCAGAGGTTCTCTCTTCAACTTAGACAAGCCTGCTGGTTAAACTCTCCGTTGTGTTTTTTATTTCGCTGAATAACTTCTTCAGTTCAGCAAGTTCTGCTACATTTTTTTTTCAGGACATTGATTTCCTTGTATATTTCCTCTTTCAGATCCTGTATACTTTTCCTCATTTCATCATGATGTCTAGCTGAGTTTTCTTGTATCTCATTCAGTTTCCTTAGAATTATCACTCGAAATTCCTTGTCAGTTATTTCCAGGGCTTCTTGTTCTATAGGATCTAGAGTATGAGATTTATTAACTTTTGGTGGTGTACTTTCTTGATTTTTTGTATTTCTGGTGTCTTTTTTTTGGTGTTTATTCATTGTGGCAGGGGGTTTCACAGTCCACCGGTTTGAGACTAATGACTAACTAGGATGTTGCTGTGGTTGCCAATTTGGTATGGCTCCCGCCGTGACTGCTCAGTTGGCCTCTAGTGTCTTGTGCGTGTGGTTGCCTCGGGTCTTGGGCTTCTCCGGGGATCCACCTTTCTAGTCAGCTTGTACTCTGCTGGGCTGGTGGATCACGTACCACAGGGTGTGTGATCTCTGTTGAGCTTTCACTTTCTGTACAGGACTTCTCCCCGTTCCGTGTGCTCTGGCCCAGGCTGTTAGATCGTGCAGTGGCGACCCCACCAGGTGTGTGGTTTCTGTCGAGTCTCCGCCTCCCTGGCAGCACGTCTTCCCCCTCTGTGCACACTGTGCTGGGCTGGGGTGTGTCTTCTGCACCCCTCGTCTATCAGCTGGGCCTTCAAGACCCTGCTCAGCACCGCCTCGCCCAGGAAGTCTACCAGGTTTCTGCTAGGCACAGACGACCGGTCTCTCTGGGTGCCTTTGTAGCACTGTGTAGATCTTTCTCGGGTCTTGTTCACCTTTGTATCCCCCCGGTATAAACCGAGTCTAGTGCCCGCCTGCAGCCTGGTCTCCGGCAGGTTCAAGCGGACCTGGGAACTCTCCTACCACACTATTCCCAACCAGAAATTCGTTAGGCTTTTTTCCAAACTGGTGGTCGCAGAGATGGTATCTGCCTCCCAGTAACAGGAAGTTTACCGGGGCCGGAGTCCAGGGTGTGGTGGAGTGACAGTCGGCCCGCCCGTACTTGCTAGCCCTCCCAACACTGGTCGGGACGCCCCACACCCCCAGCCCCGCCAGAGAACCGCGGAGGGAGTGGGAGAGGAGGCCGGCCCCGCAGGGTCCGGAAAGCCCCGCGCCAGGCCAAGCAAATGGGCTCAGTGATGGCCGAGCAGGGCGGAGCTGCCCGCACCTGGGAAAATGGAGGCAGCACCGTGGCAGTGAGTGGCCTGGTGGTGCAGGCGAGAGCCGCGTGGGCATCCACCCCCCGAACAGAGCTGTGCCAGGGATCACTCACAGTGCTGTGCCAGGTCGGGCGCTCGCTCTGTCTCTGGTTTGTTGCCTTCCGTGTTCTCGGTGCTGCCGCCTCGGGCTGTTCAGTCGCGGCGCCGCTCGGGCGCTCCCAGGAATCTTCTTTAATGCCGGCCTGAAACCTCGAATCCTGAATAGGGCAGCTGGCCGCCTTCAGTGCGGCCCCAGCCTCCGGGATCCTGGCTGCATCCACAGCAGCCCTGGCGCCGTGTTCCCTGTTTCAAGACTCGCTTTTGCAGCTAAGAATCAGTTCTTTTCTTGCTCCACACTTCAAAGCTGTTGCCTGTAAATGAGGCAGCCTCTCCTGCCGGGGGCAAAGTGGCGTTGAGCCCCCACGACCGGCCAGCAGCAGCAGTCCTCCCTTAAGAGATGGCCAGAGGAAGGCCCACAAGTTTCCCGGCTGCCTGAGGCCCAGTGGCTGCCTTTTCCACCTCAGCTACTCCGCGCCAGCCGCCGCAGCCGCCGCCATCTTGAAACTCCCCACAAATTTAAAATGAATCCTAATAATCTTACTAAGACATTAGTAAGTTTCAATTTTGTACGACCTATGAATCTGATAGGCAAAATACAATATTGTAGATACCAAATAGGTGTTTACTGAATAAAAGAGAATCAATAGTAGCACAGATTGATCCTTCAGCATGGCACTTAGAGCTGACTTTTCACAACTGATATTTACCTTCTGAATACAGTAGTCTCCCCTTGTCCACAGGGATACGTTCCAAGACTCCCAATGGATGCCTGAAACCACAGATAGTACTAAACCTAAGCACTCAGTTGACTGTAACGGAGATGGCTACTAAGTGACTAATGGGCAGGTAACACAGATAGCACTGTTACTCTGGACAAAAGGATGAGATGGGGCAGGGTGAGGTTTCATCACACTACTCAGAATGGCATACAATTTAAAATTTACAAATCATTTATTTCTGGAATTTTCCAATTAACATTTTGAGACTATGGTTCATGTGGATAATTTAAACTGTGGAAAGGAAAACTGTGGATAATGGGGGACTACTGTAAAGTTGTTTAATTCGGCTCTGAATCTACTTAATATAGTGAATGCATTTTTTTTCCAGTTCACACATCGAGATATCATGGAAGTTTGTCAAATGTAATGGAATAATGTGTATGGACTGAACTATGTACCCCCCCCCCCCATTTATATGTTGAAGTCCTAGCCTTGGATGTGATGATACTTGGAGATGGGGCGTTTGGGAGATAATTAGATTTAGATGAGGACATGAGGGTACCACCCTCATGGATTAAGGCGCTCATAAGAAGGGACAGCAGAGAGCTTGCTCTCTTCTCTATTACACCCCCGCCACCCCCGAAAAGACACAGTGAGAAGGTGGCCCTCTAGAAACCGACCATGCTGGCACCCTGATCTCGAACTTCTAGTCTCTAGAACTGTGAGAAAATAAATTTCTGTTTAAGCTACCCAGTCAATCTTATTTTCTTATGGCAGTCCAAGCTAACTAAGAGAGTGCTGAAAAAAAATTTGCTAGTCCCTGCATAACAAATCTAAAAAGTCTTCCCCCAAGACTTTCCCTCCAGAAAGACTGATTTGTTTTTATGCTGCTGCTTAATGACTACTTTTCTTTTCTAATATGAAGCACTGTTAAATTGTGATTAAGATGAACATGGTACTACAGAGAAGCCCAGTGTAGCATAGTAGTTAAAAATGCAATTTCTGGAATCACGTTTGAACTCTGGCTCCACGATTTACTGGCTGTGTGACCTTGAAAAAGATATTTAAGTCTCTCTTTTTAATCCTCAATTTCCTCATCTCTAAAATGGGGATAATATTTTCCTCAAGAGTTGCTTTGAAGATAAAAAAAGAAAATGAGATAGGCACATAAGGCATATAAGGCATTTTAAATAGCTTCCTGACACAATAAGGGCTCAATAAATAAGAGCTATTTTATTACAGATTTTAATAATATAACTAAATTTGAAATTTCTTAGACTTTATGTAATTCAAAATTCAAATCAATCAACAGTAGAAATAATCCTGAAAACAGTCACACAAAAATATAAACTTTAAAGTACCAGTACTATGAATGGAAACATAAGAGCTACATAGACTTGACACAGCTACATTCAAAAAAAAAAAAAAAGTGTAATGGTCTTTGGCATAGATTTTCTATTGTATAAGTCTGCTACATTTTAAATACGATCTACTTTACCCTTGAGAGACCTGAAGTTGTACCTCTCCTGGACTAATGACCAATTAAAAGGTTGATCTAATAGAACTTTTGCTTTTGTAAGAAACAAGAAATAATCTCTTAGTTATTATACCTGTTCAATTCATTTCTTATATCCAACAATTCTTGTCGCTCAGTTTTTACTGTATCTTTTTCTTCAGCAGCCAGGTAACGCAGTCTCATCTGTTCCAATTCTTCTTGCTGTTTTTTAAGACGAGCCATTTGACTTTCCTGCTCCCTCTTGAAAGAAACAAACAAGCCAGATCCCTAATATTAGAAATAAATATACTTTATATGACTTTGATGTGTGATTTTAATCCTATTTGGCAATACCCAGGATATAGCCATGTGCTGCCAATTCTGAGTCACATATTATCAAGAATTGCCTAGATTTTCACTAAAAACTTTATTACTTCTCTTTTTTTGCTGTAAGTCATAATCATTCATGGCCCCAATCAGTGATTGAGGCTAGCTGAATATCACAGGATAACAGGGGCTGAAGACAAGAAAGAGTCTGCTATCAAAAATAAAAATAAAAATTGTCACAAGGACTAGTGGTAAGAGCAGCATCAAAGACATGGCTAATATACAAAGATGTACCTAGAAAAATTCAGTAACTGCCCTTGTGCCAATCACTGATTCCGCTCTCACCTCAGTTAATATTCCTTTTCTACTCCTTCCTCCAGGCTCATACAAAAAACTATGTATGTATGTATTTTTTTTTTTTTAAACAAGAAATGGAATCAAACAGTACACCATATCTTGTGTATGTGTGTGTGTTTGTTTCTAATTAAACTCCAGGTCAACAGATAAAAATCTTTTAAAAATAAATGTGTAACATTCCACAGTATGGATATTCCATGACTTACACAACACTCTCTCAATAACAGACAATTTTGGTACTACAAACAATGCTGCAATACAACACACTATCATCCAACACATAGTTAGTTCATGAAGCCTTCCACATATTTCTTTAAAGATAAATGCTTTTCATTCCTTAGGACAGAACTCCAAAGTAGGATAGCTGGGTCAATAGGTATGTATTATCTATTTTTTTTTTTTAACTTATTTACTGAATTATAACGAACAGAAAATTGCCAAATCACAAGTGGACATTTTGAAAAATTTTCACAAAGTGAAATGCTCACATAACCACCATCCCATATTAAGAAACAGATAATTACCGGAATCCTAAAAGTTGCTGTTTGTCTTCTCCCAGTCAGTAACCACATACTCTTTTCCAAAGATAATTACTACCCTAATTCTAACATCACAAATAAGTTTTGACTGCTTTGAACTTTACTTAAAATTGTACGGCATATATTATTTTGTGTCTAGCTTCCTTCAACATTGTTTTTGTGATTCACTCATGTTGTTTGGTGTAGTTATCATTCACATTATATCATTCCACTGAATGAATATACAATTTATTCATTCCACTGCTGAAGGATATTTGGGCAGTTTCCAGTTTTGTATTATAAATAAAGCTGATGTGAAGATTATTACACATGCCTTTTGGCACACATTTGTATGCATTTCTATTGGATACATACACATATGATTCAAACTGCTAAGTTAGAGGGTATAAGAATTTCAGTATTAGTACTTGTTGCCAAACAGTATGCAAAGTAGTCACACCAATTTATACTTCCATGTGAATGATCCAGTGCTCCATATTCTTTCTAACACTTCGTGATATCAATTTTTCTCATTTCAACCATTCTGACAGGTTATGTAGTGGTATCTCATTACTATTTTATTTTGCATTTTTCAAAGATTAATGAGCTTGAACACATTTTAATATTTTTAATGGTGTTTGGATATCTTTGTTTATAAAGTTCTTATTCAAACATTTGGCACTTAATTTTTCATCTTTATTATTGATATTTATATGTACTGGGTAAGTCCTTTGTCAGTTATATAAATTGCAATTATTTTCCACTAGTCTTGCCTTATCCCTCCTTTAATGATGTTTTTGACGAGCAGAAGTCCTTAATTTAAATATAGGCCAAATTTTTCCATCTATTCCTTTTTGGTTAGTGCTCTTTATGTCCTATTTAGGAAATTTTTTGCCTGCCTCAGTCATGAAGATATTCTTTTATGTTACCCTCTTGAAGCTTCATTTAGATCAATAATTCATATGGTTTTGTGTATGGTGTGAGATCAAAATTGATTTTTCCCCCATCTGGAGCTCCAACTGACCCAGTAACATTTACGGAAAACACCATTTTCCCCCATCACTTGGCAGTTATCACCTTTGTCATACATCATCTCTATCCATATATGTATGTATTTGTTTCTGGATGCTCTAAACTGATTTATTTCCCTATCCTTGCATTATCACTACACTGTCTTAATTACTGTAACTCTTGTAACAATAAGTTTTGATATTTGATAGTATAAGTCTTCTACTTTTGGCTGTTCGTCAAAATTATTTTAACTATTCTTGGCTCCTGCATTTTCATATAAATCTGAATTTCCAGGGCTAAAAATAAAAGTCTACTGGGATTTGATTAAAATTGTACTCAATCTACAGATCAATTTGGCCAAAACCAATGTGTCTTTACAATATTGATCCTTCAATCAATGAACATGGTTTACCTCTCCAATAACTTAGGTCCTCTATAATTCTGTTTGATAATACTTCATAGTTCTTTATATGCTAAGCCTAATATCATTCCTTCAATATAGTTCTAGGTATTTGATTTTAGATGCTACTGCAAGTGGCAGTTTTTAAATCTTCATTTTTCTAATTGTCTGTAGTAGAGAAATAAAATTAATTTTACACATTGACTTTGTTTCTAGAGAACTTGCTAAACTCACTCATTTCTATTTTTTTATTTTAACTTCTCAATATACATTGTACTTGGTTTTTGTGTCCCTTTACCCATTCCTCTTTTCTTCCTCCCTCTCCCCCCTCCACATCATATCTGTTCATTTGTCTTAACAAGTTCAAGGAATTGTTGCGATTAATTTGTCTCCCTCCCCCCAACCCTTTATTTGTTCATATATTTATTTGTTTTAGCTCCCACAAATAAGTGAGAACATGTGGTATTTCTCTTTCTGTGTCTGACTTGTTTCACTTAATATAATTTTCTCTCAGTCCATCCATGTTGTTGTGAATGGTAGTATTTCATTCTTTTTTATAGCAAATAAACTCACTCATTTCTAATAGGTCACGTACAGATAGATAATTTTTGGCTTTCTAAGTACATCAGTGTCATCTACAAATAATGGCGTTTTTATTTTTTCCTTTCTAATTATTTTTTTTTTCTTGCCCTATTATACTGGCTAGAACATCTGTAGTAAAATGTTGATAAGAAATGGTGGATAAATCTTTCTCTCATTCCTGATAACAGGAAAATAAATTTATTATTTTGAGAAAGTTTTTTGTAAATTTTATGTAAATACTTTTACTAGATTAAGAAACTTCTGCTGTATTCTTAGTTTTCTAAGTATTATCATGAATGGGTATTGACTTTTTCTGCATCTACTGATATATGATTTTTTTTCTCCTTTATTCTCAGGTCATAAATAACTAACCTGGCATTTGTTTAATAAACTTGGCTGTGATGCTTACAAGCATCACATAAGACTGATTGACCAGTTAACTTTGTTCTCATAATGTCCTGTCACATTTTAGGATCCAGGTTATGCTGATCTCATTTTTTTAAAAAGTGGGAAGTGTTCTCTCTTCCTACTTTCTGAAATAATTTGTGTACAATTAGTGTTATTTCTTTCTAAGATGTATGCTAAAACTCAAATGAAGCCATCTGGACCTGAAGCCTTCTTTATGTGTAGGTTTTTCATTACAGATTCAACTTCTCTAACAGCTATAAGACTACTTCTATTTTCTATTTCTTGTCCATTTTGTAAATTGTTTCTCAAATTCACATAAAATTGTTCCTATCTTCCTCTTATCTCTTTAAATGTCTGTGGGATCTGTACAGCTGTCCCTTTTTATTCCTGATATTGGTAGTTAGTGTGTATTCTCTTTTTGTCCTCAAACACTCTTCCTGAGTGGGAGGGTTCCTTTCAAAGACAAAACTTTTGACTTTGTTGATTTTTATTGCATTTCCCCCCATAATCAACAAATACTGTTATTGTTGTTTTTCTACATTTACATTATCAGGCAAATTTATATTTAGCCTGATAACTAATTTCCATTGCACTTTATTCTCCTGCATTTCAGAGCTTTCATTTGAAATCATTTTCCTTCTACCTGAAGAACCTCACTAAATATTTCTTTTACTTCAGGTTTGCAATGACAAATTCTCTCCCAATTTTTGTTAGCTTGAAAAGTTTTATGTCACTTCCCTTTAAGAAAAACATTTTTACTGGGTACAGAATTTTAGGTTGGCAATTATTTTCTTTAGTACTTTAGAGATATTATTACACTGTCTTATGAATTCCCTTACTTTTGTTAAAAAGTCATCTGTCAGTCTTATCGTTGCTTCTTTGAAAGCAATATGCCCCAATCCATACCCTGCCCCCCTCCAAAAGCTTTAAGATTTTAACTTTTTGTCAATTTTACTACGTGCATCTAGTTATGGTTTACTTTGTGCTTATCCTGCTTGGAGTTCATAGGTATTTTTGAATCTACGAATTGATATCTCCTTGGCTTTTGGAAAATTCTCAGTCAGTATCTCTTCAAATATTGCTTTCTCCCAATTCTCTCTCTTCTCCTGAGGGGCCTCTAACTACACATAAAGTACTCTCATATACTTTATTCGATATGTTGCTTATGTCCTTTGATATATTTTCTATCTTTTTCTCCTCTCTGTTTCAGTTGTATATTTTTTATTGACTTATCTTCCAGTTCATACATTCTTGCTTCTGCTGTGTCTAATTTGCTGTTAACCCATCTACTAAATTCTTAAATTTACTAGTAATACTTTATAGTTTCAGATATTCTAGGATTCAAAAGATTCTACTTCTCTAATATAGTTCTCCATCATATCGTCTATTTTCTAGAGCACAGTCATTGTTGTATTTCAAACTTCTTCTCTGATGACTCCAAAACCCAGATTACCTGTTGAATCATTTCTATTGAGCAAAAGACATAAACAGGCATTCCACAGATAAAGAAATTAAGTGGCCAATAAACATATAAAAAGATGCTCAAAGTCATTAATAATGGGAATGAAAATCTAAGCCACAAAATGATACTATTTCAGACCCACCAAACTGAAAAACTTAAGATATTTGATAATAGCCAAGTGTTGGCAATGATGTGAAAAAAAAGAACAATTATACACTACTACTGAAAACTGTAAATTTGTTCAACCACTTTAGAAAATAATCAGGCAATATATTTAGTAAAGCTGAAGAAGTGAACATACCCTAGTACCAGAAATTCCACTTTTAGATATAAACACTAGAGAAACTCTTGCATGTACAAATCCATTCAGTGTTGTCTTACTACAAGAAAACCTGAAAAAAACTCCTATCTACTGAAAGAAGTCTGGATAAATAAACTGTGGTATATTCATAGAAAATTATTCCAAGTACATGAAGGGTTAAAAACATATAAAACTAAGCAATGTTGTCTGCAGATATATTTTTAATATATCTCATGTTACAAAATTATAAAGAAAAGCACAGGAATAATAAATACCAAATTCAGGATAGTAGCTAACTTTGGAGAGGAAGGAGAAGATGCAATTGTAAAAGGTACACAGAGAAACATTCATAATGCTGTTCTTAAACTAGCTGGTGGGTGGGAGGGTACAAAATCTTATCTTTGTAATGTATGTTTCATTTAAAAAGTAGTTATTTAAAAAGAAAGGAAAAAATATCTGGTTAAAAATATACCAAATTGTTATGTCTGGCTGAGGAAGGGATGAGATTGCTGGTGATTTTTATGTTCTATGTTATATAGTGCTACAAATTCTGCGTTTCTTTTTAACAATGAGCAAGTATGACTGCAAGCAGGAAAAAAGGAATAAAAGTTGATTATTCAGCTTTAGGTTACTTTGTAAAACTAACTTTTTAATAAAACTTGAAACATTTTTATTCTAAAACATATAAGAAATTCCTCTAAGTGCCTTAATTTTTTAATCAAGTATACAGCATTAATAATAATCACACACACAAATTAGAGGCTTGTGAAAGAAATCCTCTCTACTGCCAGGTGCTCTGGGTTAAAGTCTCCTCAATCAAGTGAGTATAATCTTTATTTTGCCTTGGCTGCCTATAAATCCAGAGAGGAGATGTAAACATACATACACTAGACTAAACAGCGGCTAAAAAGTGGCCACTACTTACTCTCCCACTCACACATACCATGTAAGTCTGTGGGAAAAAACTTAAAACTAAGCTAAGGAACTCAAGTAAAGTTTTCTGAAAATAACCCAGAGCTGACAAGTCAGTAGGAGGGCCTGGATGGTTTCAAGACACAGTTTTTAACCAAGACTTGGACCTCCAACTGTTTTCTTAAACAAAGATTTACATCCCATCCTTGGCTAAATTACTTATAAATTAATCAAATTAATTACTCTGAGTGGATAAGCAGGAGGCTGGACAAGATAGTGCTGATGTCAGCCAATGAAGTCTGTGTTGTTTTAACTAAATATATCAGCTTAGTTTTAAACAGATCTACTGTGCACAAATATGGTAAGGGACTCACATCCTACCCAAAATCTTAGTTCTGTTTTCTGTCCTGGGAAACATACCTAGTTTTAATATATCTGACATAATAAAAATGTTAAATTTTCTACAACCATAAATTCATACTTAATAATAATGATTCATTTATTTTTAAAAAGCAGTGGCTTTAATTCTGCTTACATAACTATATTCTAAGATGTCAAAAAATATTAAGTAAACATGTTATCATTTAGAACACAAGGAGTAAACCAGACAGTCTCAACTCGGGTATTTGTAGACCATTTAATACAAGTATTTGTTTTGGTTTTAAATATTTCTATAGTATATTTTCATGGAGAAGGGAAAAAGGGAACTAAATTACCACTTAAATATCTAACATGTAGAATTTTTAACTTTGTCCCAAGATACCAAACCCAAAACGTAAGGGTATCATTTCCTTGTTGTCTAAATTAGGACTCATTGTATGTTATACTTATTTATATTTTACAGCTGTTGCCTTCCCAGTTACCAAAGAACAAAAAAGCTTACAACTTGGAACACAGACATTTATGGTTTTGAGTAAAAAGAAAGTATTTTTTCCTTAATAATTAGAAGGTTATGATTTTTTAATTCACAAATTGACTATACTAGGTCACATCTGAGTAATGGAAATCTCTGTTTAAACATTCTTTTGGCAATGGGCACCAAGCATTAGATATTATTTCCAAGCTTTACCAGCTGGGCTTTGTCATTAACATTTATTAACAATCTAAGATATGGCTTTCACCGTCTAATCCGTACTACACAAATGTTTTGTATGGCTCTCTAGAGGGTTTTGATGTGACAAATTACTGGCAGAGATTATTGCCCCATGGCTATTCACCAGAGGCGATGTAAAATTAACATGGTACTAATCCAATTTAAACAAGAAGTTGCACAATCTTCTGAACAAAAGCAGACAGACGATTCCAATTTTATATTCCAATACAATAAATGTGTTTTTAATAAAAAGTTTAATGAAAAAATTTTGAAGTAATTTTCACACATATGAAATGTGCCAATTTGATGAAGTTATTAATTTTAATCTCCCAAAAACAATTAGTGGCAAAGCACAATTCACTATGGTATCCCAACCAAGGTCTATTACTTTTCTTCTTAAAGTGCTGCATCTCAGTGTGGTTTGCAGAACATCAATAATTCCTAGTGACCTTGAAATTTGTTTACAGTGTTGTTTCTAAAGCAGAAAGTTTGTGGGATAAGGGAGAAAAACGGTCTACAATAAGAAAGCAATAAACATCACTGCACTCAAAGAATGAGACTATTTTATTTTCTTTCATGGAGTAGAAGTTTTGGAGTCATACCACTAATTTAATACTAGGGGAGAAGCAAAGGGGAGAGATTGGATAACCGGCATAAAGAATAAGTATGATTTGTAACAATGAATATGCTAATAAAAGATAAAAAATAAAAATAAAATTACAAAAATACTATGATTTCTTTCCTTTTCTTTATACACTTATAGTAACTCAAGAGAAAGAAGGCATGTGAACTTTTGTGACATCCTCTTTTGTTAGGATTAAAGAGCTAAAATTACTTTGTCAATGGTTTTGGGGCAAGAGGGTAGAAAGTACATAGGAAGAAGAGATAAATAGAAGATGGATTAAAGAAAGATTTAGAAGGGAGTGAAAGTGTATGAGGGTGCAGGTGTTAGGAAGAAGAGGTTCTTGGGTGGAAGCCCTTCATAATGAATCTCCTTTCAAAGAAGACTACCTACCTCAGTATTCCAGTGTGAAACTAAAAAAGAGCCATGAATTTGGGAGTCTATTAAGAAGATTATTTATTTATATTTTTAAAACTACCTCAAGTGATAAAAACTTAAAAAAAAAATGTAATCTATAACATACACACATGAACATGACTTAAAATCAGTTAATAAGCAAAAAATTCTTGCATGGATATTTCTTAATAAGAAACATGTCAATTATAATGAAATTATGTTTCAACAGTTTATTAATAATTACTCATTTCTCCAAAGGAAAAATCCTAACCAACAGCTAAACTACTCCATCTCTTCAACTGATTTTGGTAACACCTACATTAGTCTCTTATTGTTCACTACTCAATTTCTTTGATGGCAGTCACTATCTTTGACTTCTTCCCTATGGACTATTTTAAAACTTGATATGATTTCACATATAATAGAGTTATTTGAAGCATTTTTTCTTTGAAATGTTTCTCTCTTAGCTTTGAGTGAAAAATACAGTGATAACCCAGTTATCTTCTTGTTTTTCTAATACCTGCTGATTTTATTTGCATTTCTTACCACCCTGCTATGTCCTTGTTAAATATCAAATAGTCCTCCCACCGACTGAACTTTAAGTTCCAGATGGGAGACGACTGCTATATCCACAGCATCTACCACTGTGCAAGCTGCACAGTAGGCTCTGAATAAGTACTTGTTGAATGAATGAAAGAATGAACACATGAACTAACTATAGATGTTCCTTCAGACTCAATATACTCACATCCCTTTATACCCAAACCCTAGGAAGTTAACCTTCTGACACTCTTGATTATCTGCACATTCAGCCCTTACATGATTTTTCCATCTGTATAATTTCCTGCAGAACATCTATTAAAACTATCATCCAAATACAAAGTATTGTTATTACTCAAACTATATCCTATCCCACTTCCCCACTGTTATCACTGTGTAACAACATCGCCCTGTTCTCCACATTTAAATTTTTTAAAGTATTACTGGTGTCTACCATTTCTTTGAATAGTTAATCAGTCACACAGCCCACTAGTATTTGTTCTGTTTATCAATATCTGAAGCTACCATCCAATTAGATTCCCAATGACTACAGGCAAAAATACTACAAAACAGCTTTATGGCTCATCTCCTTTTAACAAGTTACCATTTATTGAGCGTATACTATGTATCAAGCACTGTATTAAATGCTTTACAGACCATTTAATTCTCAGAATAATCTGTGAGAAAAAATTTCTCTCATAAATGAGGAGACTAATCAAGGAAGTTAAATTACCAAAGTCACAGAGGTAGTAAGAGGTAGAGCCAAGACAGAAGCTCTCTTGAGTTCCAGGCCATGTTCTTAACTACCACGTATACTGCTTCTGATAGGATTTGTATACTGTTACTTTTAACAACTATTCTCATCACATTATTTCCTTGCCCTCAATTGCACAAGGACTCTACCTTGTTATACTATCAGCATCCTAAATATCTTAGCATCATGACTATATTAGCTTCTTCTCTCTCAAAGTCACTTTAATTTTTATTATGAGAGCTGGTCTCTCTCTCACAGTCAGTGATGCCATTTTCCTTGCTAGGATATGCCAACTCATGACTACTTCTGCCTTAATATTCTTGTCAGAAATCCCTGTCTTCCATGGCTCATTTTTTTCTCCTTGAAAGTCTTTCATCCCTTGGCTTCTATGGACTGAAACCATAATATTATAAAAGGGAAAGAGCCTGAGCCTGGACTCTGGTCAAATGATTTCAATCCTAGCTCTACCACTTAGTACCTGTGTGATCTGCAACTTAACTTCCTTAAGTCTCAGTTACTTCACCTATAAAATCCCTGCTACACAGGGATCTTTGTTAGGATTAAATGAAAAGATCTAAAGGGCTCTTAGCAAAGCACCTGGCACACAGAAGGCCTTCAATAAATACTAACTGCTCTATCAGCATCATTATAATTATCTTCACTCTTTCTCTCTAGCTTCTATTTCCTTCATTAGCTTTCCTTCTTTCTTCTTAAACGTAAGAATTCCAAATTCTGTCTGGCACAACTTCAAATACCACCTCTGCAAAGGATTCCTTCACCTGTTTTTAAGCTGAATCATCCTCCCAACAATAGATACATATTTCTAACTGCTTGCTGAATTTCTGTAAAAATTAAAATGTCCAAATTTGTAAATCCTGTCTCCTTCCCACGCTCCAATCAGCTTCTTACTCCAAAACTGGAAACTGTCTTTCCAGACACTAAGGATTGAGCCTTTGGCATCATCTTTAACAAGAATCTTCTGTTGCATTTCTATTGCTATCACATAAGTTACCGTCTCAAATGGGCCTTCCTCTGTTTTACAAGAACAGATTATGCTTTCCCACTTCATGCCTTTTTGGTATGATCATGGTCTTCATTATATTTATTAGTCTAAATCACAACCAATTTCTCTATTAAAATCCTAACTACCCATCTCCAGAGGTCCATTTCAAATACCTCCTCTTCATGGCACCTTTCCTAAGTCCTATTAAATAGATACATTTCCTTTCCTGAGTATTCGGTATGATTCCCATCAGGGATCTTACTATTAGGCAGTAAATGTTGTTTTTATAGCTGTTTCTTCCTTACTACTAAATCACAAGCTCCCTGAAAGACCTATGTCTTACTTATATCTGTACACCTAAGACAATGCCCTGAATACAGAAGGCCCTCAGTACTATACATAATGTCTACTCTTAGTCCTGTCAACATTCATATACTACAATCACTTGGTATAATATTATTTTATACTTATTGATATCATTTTTAATGTTTATAATCTCAACTCATCTACAAACTATGTAAGAGTAAACTGTCTACTACTTTTTAATTCTCATGCAGTCTGGTAATACTTTCTGAAGATGGTAAGCATTTAACATAATACCAGAAAGACGTTTAATAGCATTTGATCGTTATGAAAAATACAGGCTTGGAAGACCTTATGTGCCAAATTTTATTTAGAATAAAACTGATATATTAAAGAAAAGCAAATTTAGAATAAAATAACCATTACCGATCCTTAAAAGTATTCAGGTCAAGTAGATTAGATTCAAAATAAAATCTTGTTCATATTTTATTTGATCTTAATCATTTGAAGAAATTATACCCAAAATTAACATTAATTTCTCATGAAGCTAAAAGCATTTGTTGTCTAGTAACAGGAAGGAAAAAAATGTAACCTAAGAAGAATTCAGGAAACTACTATCAAGGTTTTAAAACTCTTAAATTTATGCAAAAATCCTTCATGATCACTTTTCTTAATTAAATTATTGTGTCTTGCAAGGAATAACATTTAAGATATATTCTTAAATTTGAGGAAATGTTCAATTTAAGACATCCTTAATTCCCTTCCCGCCTTCAGAAGGTAATCCCAACGGAAAGAATAATACTAAGGAGGAAAAGAGTGGTTGTTTTATAGAAATAAGTGTTCGTAGAAATAAAAGAAAGTATTCCCTATCTCTTTTGGGGAAGAGGATAGTTGGTAATTAAAATAAGAACGAAAAAGCTAAAAGTTTCAGTTTTTAACTACAAAAAAGGAGGGTCTTGCATATAACACATAAAAAAAGCCACTAATCTCAAAAAATAGTATTGGAGATTCAAATGTAGACATCTGAACATAACAAATATTGCCAAACATGCAAACTTATAAAGAAACAAAGGAAAATGACATAAAAAGAATAAGCTATAAACTTCATACCTGTTTAAGTCTGGCAAGTTCTTTCAAAGCTCTTCCCCACTGCTGCTTGTAATGTAGTTTAGACTTAGTTGCAGATTCCAACTTTCTTTCGAGTTCAACCTAACAGTGATTAAAATCATATCAAGTGAAACACTATACCACTGTGTACAATCACTGAAAGATAATATATACAAAGAGTCTGGCTTAAGAAAAGAGTTTATATAGCGTAACATACGACATCATCTAAAACTGTTACATAATTTACTATAAATATTATGGCACATGAACATTTTCTTGTTTAAAATATAGTCTTATTTTTATGGCCTAACAGCCTATACTAAAAAGAACTGAATTAGTCTTAACTTCCAGACAGTTACTATAAATGTATTTAAACATGTATATCACATAAAGATCATAGAGTGAAAAATACACTCATTTTTTTACAAAAAGCAGTTCTGACTGTTAACATTCCAATTTAGCTGGCACTCTAAATCTTAGAAACCACATTTTCCTTCTGGAGGCATATCATTACGTGGAATTTTGTCTTGAAGAGAGCTAGTAGAGATACTTTTATAACTATTTTTTTTTTTTTTTGGCAAAATGTGGAACACTGAAAACAGTGAAATGTTTTAGCAGAAAGCAGTTTACTAAGAGAACAAAGTCAAAAATATTTTAAGAATGTTAAAATAAACTCGAGTAAGAAAAACGATGTTCCTTAATAACACACAACCTTTATTTTCTATTTGTCCTCAAATATATAAAGAAAAACACTAAATTGATTCAATTAAAAATATGGCTATTATACTTGCAGCAGGCAATCTGTTGTACATGAACCAAAGCCAACTTGGTTATGTTTTGGAATGCACTCACTCAGTGTTTCAAACCAAGTACCAAACAAATTCATGAAGCCAACAGACAGTTTTACTATTAAGTGATAATGTAATAATCTGCTTGAATTACATTAAAACACTATTACTCTAAACTGGTCTAATTTTTTTTATGTCAAGTCTAGTTTTTCCCAAACATAGAGCTCCTAATATTTTACAGGAAAATAAAAACGAAGACACTGTCCAAAAATTCAAAGTTCAGAAAACTCATATGAAAATAAAAGTAAAAGCATATTGCCAAATTCCCTTCACAAAACACCAGAGCATTCTCTGCAATGATATATGACTACATGGAGTCAAGGTCTTTTCTGCTTTACAAATCCCTAGTGCTAGGATTTAAATGTGTTGACATTTCACAACTAGACTCAAGCATCTTAAATTGAATAATACACTGCTGAGATTATCAAAAATAATCTCTTCCACTTATGCCCCTAAGATTTATACATATTACTTGGTAATTTAACAACAGGCCATACCCAGAAGAATAGAAAAAATCTTTTTATAGCTGTGAGATAAAAAGGCAATATTCAGTTATAAAAGCAATTATATCCATGGGTCCTGGAAAAGTCTAATATCCTGGATGTACCCAAGAATGAAGGTTAAGACAATGATGAACCTAGAAGGATTACTAATACCCAGTGGACCAGCTACATCAGAAAAAAAAACTGTCTGGGCATGCTATATCAGTTTTGCCATAATTATTAAAATAATTCACTTTGTATAGTTATTCACACTAATTTAAAACATATGTATAGTTATACATATAATTTCTTTATTCTTAAATAAAAAACCTGTAGCTAGCAAATCTGAAACATAAACTTTATTCTTTTAATTCATTCCTATCACCAAATGAATGGTTCCTAACTTTTATTTTTTAAAGAATATAGATGCCTCTGCGATTCTAAAGAAATACACAGACCTGATTCCAAAAAAAATGCTCACAACCAAAATTTTGATATAATTTCAGGGCATTCAAAGACCTTGAGTTAAAAGGTCATATTGTAAGTAGATCTGAGACTTCTGGAAGCCTTTGCACTTGTATTTTCATTTAGGTTTTCCTGGTCCATGACATGAGGTAATGTACCATATGCCAAATTATATGGGAAAGGAAAATTCAGCTCAAGACCTAGTGTCAATTCAGAAGTTGGTGAAGACAAAAACAGACTAGCATTCACTGGTTCCCAATTTCCCTTTTTCTACAATCAATATACCCACAATTCTGGTTCTCTACTAGAGGTATGCCATTGTCGTCTCTAATCCCCTATTCCCAGGTCTAACATGTTATTAGGAACTATAGATTTCTCCTTTGAAATATTTTCAAATTTTAATCCTTTATATTCCTGCCACTTCCCTAGCCCAGGCTCTTCTCAATGTATCTGACTATAAGAGGTTCTTTTGTCTCCCCAACTTCAAATCTACTCTATCTACAAATCCTGAGAACCACCATTAGATCAATTCACTCTCTACTAAAAATTCTCCAGTAGCCATTTACCTACAGTATTGGGACTTAACTCCTCTGCCTAGGATTCCAGGTACTCCAAAATATAATTTCCATCCCACCTGCTCAACCTACATTTTTAGTATTCCTCAACAGGAAATACTCAATTATAACCAGGTTTGTGTCTACTACACATACCCCGACCCTTGCCCAAGTTACTTCCTGAGCCTACCAATTCTTTTTCTTTTCTGCTTAACTAAATCTCAAGTCTCAGCTCAAAATTCCACTTCTACAAGAAGCTGTCTTAAAACTACTAGATTCTGAACACTGAATGGTTTCTCCTTTTTGAATTGTGAAGAGTTTCTATCACATTCTTTGCTATTTGATTATTCATGGTCATTCCTCTCTCTGAATCATCTCCCCAATTACATTACAAACTCTTTAAAAGTGAAGTCCCAAAAGGATAATGTACTTTTCCTTTACTCTCTTTTCATC
Source organism: Cynocephalus volans (assembly GCF_027409185.1). NCBI lineage: Eukaryota > Metazoa > Chordata > Mammalia > Dermoptera > Cynocephalidae > Cynocephalus > Cynocephalus volans. Next base: position 108,518,031 of record NC_084461.1, read on the forward strand.
TTTCTCATTTGCCCTATGACAAGGGTGTGCACACAGTAGACACTCACCAAATATTCTTAAATAAATATTTTTTTTGCTTGATTAAAAATATCTATATTTTTCAACATATTTTCTTTGTCTTTTCAACTTCTATATGCTACTAAACTATACGCTTTCCATATTTTATTTTTTTAAAGTCCAAATTATTTTCAAGCTATGTAAAAAACATTTCAGCTACAAAAAAATCAGAAACTATTATTCACTTCTTACGTAACAAAAGGAATCAAGAATTATATTTGGTAAAACTGTATCTTAATGTTAACTTATTTTTAGACCACTTCAGTGAAAATGGGACTATTTTTGTCATACTGAATGATTAAAAAAACAAAAAACATCTCAATTAGACATAACCAGAACTTACAGACTAAGTCAGATACTTTTTCACGTATGTCTTCCTTTCTGTGCTGTTATCTTTGTTACTATTTAAGAAATAAGATTCTGCCCTCTTCTGGCTCCAAAAATATTTACAAAAAAATTTCAGCAGAGCTGAAAAGCCTTGTTTTACTACTAGGCTCTTAAATATGCTGGATGAATTCTTTAAGTCTAATTATGTTAGACTTACAAGTTCAGTTATGTGTTTCTCTGTCTCTCAACAAGTTCAGGATACTTTTAATATGTTTAATGACTTTTATCCTTTTGGTAAAAGTGTAGTTGGAAGAAGAAATTTAAAAAATCGTTTAAAATTTATTTCTTTGTTGGATATTATCTAGTCAACCAGCCCATATTCACAGATAAATAAGATAATGCTTCTGCTACAATTTTGATATCTGGTCTCTGAATTTATACCCAAGGTAAAATGGAAATACTTTCTGACACCCACTTAATAGATCTTGTGAGAATCGATGAAATACTATCTAATGAGTGCTTCAAACATTTTTGATAGGTACTACAAAATTAATATTTATAAACACAGAAAACTTTACTACTTGGTTTTTATCAAAAGAGGGGTGGGAAATATCCAGCTGGATTCAAGTTCACTGGCAGAGAAATGAAGAGATGGCCAAAAATGAAGAAATGAAGAGACTGTCCAAGTATGTAAGAAACAGAATCAATAAGACTTTGCAACTAAGTGAATGTGGGGATAAGAACAAAACCCAAAGATAGCTTAGCAGTTGACAGGCTGCAGAAACATTTATTGAGATCAGAGACATTAGATGAAAAACAGGTTTCAGGGGAGATATCTGAGTTTAGTTTTGGAAGGCAGCTATGCTCACCACTATACCACCACCACCACTTGAGTTTAGTTTTGTACATTCTGGGATATCTCAAAGACTAAAGTTTTGACCTCAAAGGGTCCAGGAGGTTAAAATTGTTTTCATAATAATATTAATACATTATTTGTCTTTTCCACTTTCATTCGTCTATTAGTAGAGTTTTCCAGAGGCTACGTGATGTATATCACAACAGATTTTAGGCAAAAGCAGATATACCAGCTGTCTTCTATTACCCAGACACTAATGAGATTTACAAAAAAGTAAAACAGTCACTCTTCTAACAATTTGCTTTTTAAAACATAGTTGTTTTTCATAAAAATGTTATCCTTGTTACTATATGTTGGGTTTAATATTTTAAACCATTTCCAGTTTTAACTTCTAGTACAGCAATTACCAGTAGACATAAAGTGTTTTGGAGTCTTTAATAACTTTTGATAGTATAATGGGGTCCTAACTCCAAAAAGTTTGAGAACTGCTCTTCTAAGGCATTCAAGAAAAGATGTTGAGTAGGCAGTTGAATATATGAATTTGCAGCTGAAGAGACAGGTTGTGTCCTCTTACATACATTTTCTACATACTAGGCAAATGATTTTTTTTTTTTTGTTTGTAAAGATCATGCTACTCTCCTACTTTAAAAACCCTTCAACGGTATCCCATTATTTATTTAAATTTTATGTTTGTAAGTATAACAAAAATAAAATAAGTAAAATAAACAATGCCTCAGGTTCTGTGCTAAGCATTTTACAAATATTAACTCATTTAATTCTATTATCAACCTTATTATCCCCATCCAAAAGATATGGAGATAAGTACATAGAAGAAAAGTAACCTGCACAAGGTAACAAAGCTAGCAGTAACTGGCAGAGCTAGGATCTGAACCAAGGTCTCTGGCTCCAGTATCCGTGGTGTTAACTACTGTTATGCTACAACTCTATTAGATTAAGAACAAAACGTGTTCTCCTTGCCATAGTTTTAAGGGCCCATATTTTGAAACTCATCTTGCACATCTCCTCCCCTCATGCTCTAAGCTGGCCTTCTTCCTATTCCTCAAACAATCCAGGCTTAGTCCCACTTCTGTGCCTTTGCAGGTGACCCCTGGACACAATTCCCACAGCTCTTCACATTGCTGGCTTCTCTTCTCACAGATCTCTATTTAAATGTTAGTTACCTCCTCAAAAAGGTCTTTCTTAACCACCCTATGTGCAGTGGCACCTGTCCTGCCATGCCACCCACACTGCCACATTCACTATGACACCTTCCTTTTATTACTTTTATTATGCTCAGCATTAACAAAAATGATCTTGTTCATTTGTTAACTCCTCTAGAATGGAGCTCCTTGAGGAGTTTGTTTGTCTTGTTCAGCGCAAGAATAATAATAATCTTAGGAATACAGAGGGTATTCAGTAAGTTGCTGATGAACTAATTAATAAGAACTTAACATATTAAAACCATTTTGTATCAAGATGAGATAGATACAAACAATATGCCCTCCATAAATTTTTGCTGAATGAATGATATATGAAAATTCTGAGTAGCAAAGATTATGCTGGTTCATCACCACTATTAACAAATATTTATTCAGTACTACAAGGTATAGAGTGCTGTGCTAAGCACAGGTAATATGAAAATTGCTACTACATGGTTTTTGCCTTGGAAAGTTTATAATGTAGCTTGGATTGTGGTAGTTCTGAAACAGTCACAATGAGTATTAGAAGTTCCTAAAGGAATTTATCCCATAGCCTAAAATCAGATTATAATAGCTCAACTTAATCATTAAGGTTTTGAATGTTAAAATTATGAAATTAACTTCAAAAGAGATGTTGAAGCTATTCACATAGTCTTTCTCCCCTGCCACACTTAAACAGAGACCAGACACTGCTTCACTCAAAGCACTCTTGGCTGCTGCTGCTGTCCGTTAGTCCATTCTCTCAAACCTGTAAGTCTATCTTCTGCTCCTAAATGTTACTTTATGATTACTACTCTCCCATGTTCTTCATCAAAATTATTCATTTCTATTAATATTAACATACATTATGCCAATCTTATAAACTTGGGAGTAATCTCTTTCTTACCAGATAAAATTTGAATTCTTTAACTTAGCATCTAAGACCTTCCCCAATATGGCCGAAAATCACCTTTCCAGCATTTTCTTATCAGCCAGATTTTTATTTTGTAAACTACAACTGTACTGATTAAACTCTAGGCTCTACTTAAGCTAATATGCAAATATGCAACAGACTTTTTAACCTCTATACTTCTGTTCAATACCTCTTTTAGGAATAACCTCATCCATATATATCCCTATTTAAAATTTCACCTATCCTTTAGGTTCCATATCAAATCTCACTTCTCTGTTATGCCTAATGTGTTGATCTCAGCTAGAAGTGACTTTACTTTCCCTTTGTGTTCATAGCATTTCATATGAGAAAATCAGCTAATATCTATCATTTGTCTGTTGCTATAATTATCTGGGTAATTATAACATTTTTTGAAGCTTTCACAGCATTTATCACAGTGTCAAATAGTACCCATCTTTGCTAGATAATGAAAAACTAGTTGTATCCATCATAATCCTGACAGGAAACTAGAAATCACTCTAGGTCTTCAAATAGAGGTAACCCAGTGATTAGCAGCAAAATGAAGTTCCTATCTCTCCTGGGTAGGGAAGCAACAGAAGAAGGTAGTGCTACCAGGAACCTAAAAACTGGGGTTGTCCAGTGAACTAGAACCACAGTGGGGATTGCCCAAAGGGAGCTGGAGAGAAGGGCTATCTGGTGGGAGATGGAACCATAAAAACATGCAACTACTGCCAGAGAAAATAAAAGAAGCCTAGGGAAAGAGAGAGAGAAGGAGAAGAAGGAGAAAACAAGAACATGAACTACCCTGGCATCCCCCAACTCCCACCCACCAGTCATCTGCTAGCACCCCCTAGTAGCTGAATCTATGGAAGCAAAATGGAAAGGAAGCCTTCAATATAAAGCTGAGTGGAAAAAGACAGGGAATGGCTAGCACAACAATTACTCAAACTGTTAAATGTTATTTTCCTGTGTATGCTATATCTTTTAACCATGCCTAAAAATGATCAAATCATAAAAGGTTAAGAACACACATTGTCAAACTTAGGTTGTCTGTTGGAACACTACATACTTTTAAAATGCCTAGCATTTGAACATTCTATTTGTGGGAGAATCCCAATGAAATTGAGAAACCACAGAAAACAAAATAGGATGGCTTCTAACCACAGAAAACACAATAGGATGGATTCTAACCACAGAAAACAAACAGGATGGATATCTTCTTCCAAGCTGAAAGCTAAAGTGCAGGTCTGTGATTTAAAATGAAAGCTCCTGTCTAGGACACTGAATCTAGAAAGTAGTGATACACAGAATATTCATAATGGCTAATGACAGTTCAACAGTATGGCACTAAAACTGACAGTTCAACAGTATTACACTAGAATCAGAGGCTATGGAAACCAGCAACATGGCAGTGCCTGCACCAACAGGCGCACGCTTCTAAGTAGATTGTTTTGTGACAGGATACTGGTTTGCTTTGCTTCCCCTTCTTTCTGTTCATATTTTGAAACTGGTTCTTCAGCCTCCTACAGTTTTGTGAATTCCTTTATTCCTAGTTAGTTCTGTTCTTTGCAACCAAGGACTCCAATTAATATAAGCTATAACTGATATAAGCCAAGAAATTCAAGTACTAACAATGTCATGTGCCTTGAATTCTCTGATATGTTCTTATTTGATATAAGAACATTACAGTGAAACATTATTACATTGTATACAAAGGTATTATTTATTGATTTTCTATATTGATCACTGAGACTAGTTAAGCTGTCAAAAACTGACATGCGTACCTTTTCCAAGGTGAGAAGATTTATTTCAGACTGTAGACGAATTTCTGGTTTGTTGCTTTGCTGATCCTTGAACTGCTGGAACTCTTTTTCCAAAATCTTATACTTATTTTCACCATCATTAAGCTGTATTAAGAAAAAGTACCTATAGTCATTTTAAAAGAATGATATGCAAAGTTTAATATTAAAATTCAATTCAAGTGTCATTTTTTTTCTTATTCTAAAGTATATTAATAGTAGAAAATTTAGGAAATACATAAAGCATGAGGAAAATAAAGATCTCTAGTAATTAAAAATTCAGTAAATCAACTGACTAACAATACACAAAAACTTTTGAATAGTATAAAGATTTCTTATAAAACCAGTACAATGAGGACGTTTTTGTTAAATTTTAGATGGCAAATGAAAAGGTCACCTGATAGAAATACGGATACTTTCTTTACACTTTTCTTAAGATGTCACATGAAAGAAAAGATTGAGCATTATAGATATACCAGATTATCCATGAAAATAAATATAAAATCAATTTTAATGTAGTATTTATTATAGTTTGATACTGTATGAATTTTACAGATTCAAATACTATTACAACTTAAGGTAATTTAAAGACTATTTGGTCCAATTCTTTCATATTTATAGGTAAGAAAATTGAAAGTCAAAGAACTAACTGAGGCAGTGCCAAAGAGCTAGTGAGCCAGGCAGTAGCAGGGGCAAAAATAGAGTTCAGATCTTTTCATTCCTTAGAAAAATGCTTTAATCAAAGCAGTCAATACTTCCTAAATAAAAAAATAAAAAATAAAAACGAGGCTGTCTTGATTAGACACTCTGTAATTTCCTTACAACAGTTACAAATTTTTCTTTAAAAAAGTAGGGTATAAAGATTTTTTTTTTTCAACCTGGGATTTTTAAAAAACCAAATGCAAGCATAGATTATATATCAAATATGCTTTCCCAAAAGATATACTGATATGACTATTATTAGGTAAACTAGTTATCTCTCTCCTAAGATGTAAAACTTAACTAAATTTGAAATACTGAGAAAATTTGTGGCAAAAATAAAACTTAAATCATCAATAATAAATAATTCTAATTAGAATTTATCTAGCATGTTTAGATAATGAGGTATTCCATACATAAAAAGTTTCCATGTAACTGAAGTTTACCTCTTTTAACATCCAAAGTTGAATAGAAACCTTTCTAAAGTATCTCTCTCACTTTTCTGTTTTAGACAAAAGCTAGTAAACTTAATATTACATTTGGTAGTTTCTTTACCACTCAGGGACATCATCATAAACAATTATTGTTGTTACAATCAGGTTGTAAAGCAGTAAGCTATTCAGGCATGCTGAACTCTTTATCCTTTGAGAAGTGGACCATAAACTACACTGATTTTAAATTCTTGTATCTGCTTTTATCTGTCTGAGTATAGATACTTTATCTTCATCAGCTCTCACTGACAGTGTGTTTAACTGTCCCTTCTACCCCTCAGGACAGAATTGCGTGAATAATGCACGTAACCTGGTCAGAGTAAGGGCCTAAAAACTGTTCCTATACCAAAATGTGAAATGTACACAGTCACGGACTTAGCAATTTGAGCATCTTGGAAAATTTCCCTCTCCCTCCGGCCCCCATTTTTTCTGCAGGTATTAGAACAGTGGTTTAAGAACAGGGGTGTTTCCTAGGTAATTTTTTTCAAAATACCAATTCTTCTCACCAAGGTTCTTGCTATGAAGATGTAAGCTAATTATACCAGTCTAGGACATGATACAGAGGTGTATTTTTCAAGAGTGCCCCGTGGTGATTCTAATACTTGTTAAGAGCTGAATCTTCCTGATAAGTGGAAGAGAAGCATTACTAGTAAATCCCATCACAATTGCCCACTTTTATAACTTTATCTTTCATATTTAAAATGAGACCCCCACAGTAACAATAAAATTCACATTTACAACCACATAAATAACGTGACCATAACTGACCCCGAACTACTAAGGAAACTGTTCTTCATGATAGAATTTATCGAAGACTTTGGAGGAATTCATAATATGTATCTAATCTACATGAAAAATTTTCAAGAAAGATAAGCTTAATTTTTAACAGCTTGATCATTATATTTTTCAGCAAATATTTATTTAGTCCCTATTATGCACTGACAAGTGGGCTGGGCTCCAGGCATATAGCTATAAACGAAAGTAGTTTTCATGGAGCAAACAATCTGACAGAAAATAAAAACAAACAGAGAACACATCATAAAGAAAAAGAACAGGAGAATAATGTTCCATGAAAACATAAAACAAAAAGTTGACCTAGACTTAGGAAGCAGGGGTCAGGGAAGATTTACTGGGGTAAGCAATGCTTTAGCTAAAAACTGAAGGATGAACAGAGTTCACTGGGCCCAGAAACAGCAGCAAACATGAAGATCCTGTGGGTGAAGTGGGCCTGGCATGCCTGAGGACCTCACAGAACAGTGTGGCTGGAGAGTATACAGCAGAGATGAAAGTGAGGAAAATGAGGTCAGACAGAGAGGCTGGGTCCAAACTATGCAGAGGCTTATAGGCCAAGATAACGATTCTGATATTCTTCCTATGAGCAGTAAGAAGACACTAAAATATTTTAAAGAGGAGGGTGTCATGATTCCCAAATTTCAAAAATATTCTTGCTGCAACATGAGGAGCAGATTAAAGGAGCCCATCACTGAAATAGAGAACACTTACAGGAAGAAGGTCAGGTGTAGATAGGAGGATCATGTTGGGTTTAAAATGCCTTAACACATCCAACTAGAAATGTCAAAAAGAAAATCAGATATATGGGTCTAGAGTGCAAAGGTAAGGTCTTGGATATAAACATGAAAGTCCCAAATGTACAGATCGTTTTTGGAGTCATGAGCATGGATAAAATCGCTTTCTAGAAAGTAAGCCTTAAGCTTGGAGAAGTCCAACATTTAATTGCAAGATAAAGGAAGACAGCCTGCAAAAGAGCCTGAGGGGTGGCCGTAAGGTAGAGGAAAACAAGGAGAGTGGTTGTACAGAAGTTGAGAATATACAAAAACAAGAATGATAGTGCTGATGATGTTAATAAGTTTTAAAAAGATGAGGAATGAAAAATGCCTACTGAACTTAGTGACTTAGCCCTTGGTGGCTTCTTTAACAATTGGCTGGCTGAAGCAACAGGGACACAAAGCAGAGTGGGATGGGTTGAGAATGAATGTGAAGTGAGGAAGTGGAGAGGAGCACTGACAATTTTGTCATGAAATTCGGTTCTTCACTGAATTTGGTCCATTGCTACATGAAGATATCTATGTTTGCTAAAAGGAGACATAAAAAACATTTTATGTTGGAAGTCACTTGAAATACAGTACAATTTCATGCAAATAGCTATAAGAGCAGAAAATTATTCCAATACAGCTTTTAGCTTTAACTTAGGAAAAAGAAGATCCAACTTAAAGTTTATTTGACTCTCAATGCAATACATATAACTAATAGTGCAAATTACTGTAAATTTTATCACTTTTTAGTGAACTATTTCTATAATTTCTAGAATGCAAATAAACTCTAAGGGTAAAAAGATGACAAATATTTTATCCAACCTGCTTCTGCAGTCGGTGTTTATCCTCTTCTAGCTGCTTGATCTTTAACCTTTCCAGTTCTATATGGTGAACACAGTCTTCCTTGGCCCTACGGATAGAGTCCTGAAGTTCTTGCAGGTTCCGTTCACGTTCTGATTGCAGTTCCTTTTTTTCTCGTTGAAGCTATAAACAAAGGCATCTTTAGGAGGCTGGCCTATTACTACCTGTTCAGTACTCTATTGTCCTTATATATAGTCAAATGTTCAGAATATTGAAAAATTTATTTTCACATCATTTTTAGTTATTAGAGAGTTAATGTTCAAGTGTACTGATAATATAAATTTTAAATCATTATCATTTGATACTAATATACAAATATATACAAAATTCCATATATAATCTGTATAAATTCAGTTGAAAAGGCCCTAACCACTTAAAATTCCTGTTTGAATAAAGCCCCTTTTACTATATAAATAAATAAGCCCACATTTCTTTTCTTCTTTTAGAAACTTTTGATTCTCTTGCCTAATCACATAGAAGGTAATAGAGCCTCAGTATTAATAACAAATCTATAATCATTTAGAAATCCTAGAAAATTAATAATAATAAGGTTAGGGTGATTTGCTAAGAAAATTTTAAGAAACATCTTTTGAATAGGGAAGGGGCATATAAATTTAAAGTGGAAGTAATTCTAATTATCTTTTGAAGTGATTTCTATAGAATTTCGTAAAAAACATTTAGGGTAAAATTTGGTAAAACCTAATAAAAATGCTAACTAGGCATAATACTAAAATAAGTTCTCACCCTTCTTGGGATCCAATCTTTAATGGGCAAGAAAGAGAGAAAAATTCCCTTCTCCCTGAAAACAAAATCAGGATTCTATGCCCCTGAGCCTATGGAACATTATCTCTTCTCCCATTCCTTCCACATAATAGGAAAGTTAACAAAAACTTCCACTATTGTGGAAGTCAGCCAAAGCTGGCTGAATGATAGTTAACAATTTCAAATAACACTTTTCTACTTATTCTTAACATTCTAACATGTAAAACACACTTTACTCCATAAAGTCTGAAAGATAATTTCCATGAAATACATTTGTATAGAGCAAAAAGAAATAAATAATACAAACTTAATATATGGATTCTTTGTGAAATAAGGATATATGACAGATAAATGTAGTACCTCTGATTCTGCATTGGCAAGCTGCTGCTCTCGCTTCTCTAAGTCAGTTAGGGTTTTTTGAAGTTTTCCTTCTAGGATAGTATATTCAGCCACCTAAAATATAGTAAAAGAAAAATTACCTTAACTTCTCCCCAAATTCAAAACACGCACAAATTTTAAAATACCTATCATTTCACTGGAACAGAGGATCTGACAATAGAAAAGTCACAAATTATACCCACCAATTCAAAGCAGGAATTCTTTCTACTATACTCTCGGGAAGGAAGCCCATCTAGCTTCTGCTTAGATATCTCTAGTGATATTCAGTCTCCCGAGGAAGCCCATTCTCCTACTGGGCAATCAGACTGCTAGTAAAATCTTGTGCTCCTTAAAATCTGCCTTACTCAATGTTCCAGTATCCCTTTGTAGCCCTCTCATTCACTTACACTCTTTTTCCTTGGAATGAATCCTGTTGTTAGATTAGCTAGTCAGTTACAAGTCAGCATTCTTATTGGTTCAGGTCTGACCTTTTACTCCAGTTCCAGTAACCAAGTGCCCCCTTGGGTCCCTAGCCTACTACCCCAATTTCTTCAGGCCTAAAGTCCTGGTCTGCTCTGTCTTTAAGGAAATGAGTCCTATTCAGAATAAGGCCTATCTGCACAGCCTGTACTGGATGCAGGACTTTCTTGGTTTCTATCTTTCAATTTAGACTGATAATTTTTCTTAGGACTTCCTGAACTAATTTTTCTACCCTCTTCAGCAATTAGTCTCCAGGTCACAGGCCCAATTCTACACTTCTCTTTCCTATTGCCAGCAAAGCTCTGGTTTGATGTTCCTTAGAAGTCCACCCTTTAATCCTATTTCTACCCTTGGACAGGGAGGAAAAAAATGTATCTTCACATTTTGACACTGGTCATGGTGATGGCCATCATGTCTCCTCCTAGTCTTTTTTTCTTCCCCAAGATAAACACGAGTTTCAAATATTATTCACATATTATGATTTCCACATCCTCTAATATCTTGGATTTAATCTAGGTTGTAGACTAAATCCTTTCCAAAATATGATACTCAAATATGATCTTACTAGCTCAGAGACCAAAGTCTGTATACTGCCAAAGACTAGGACAACCCATGTCTATTAACTTAATCTAAAATTACATTTGTTATTTAAGGATCCTAGTCACACTATTTGTTAATGTCTCTCAGGGAACCATGGCTGAAAAAGTCTACAGGAGCTAGTCTAAACTTATAATGGAATTCAAGATTGTTCACACTCTGGCCAATCAGCTCCTCCTTATCTTATTTCTTGAGACATGACCTTCTCTCCCTCTACCCACATCAAACTACATACAATTTTCTTTATAGCCTATTTCAAACTTCTCTGCCTTTGCTCAAGGGGCTTTCTATGTTTGAATGCCCTTTGGGTCCAAATGACAATATCTACTAATCTTCCCCAAAGTGAGAGCATGATCTTATCTGTGAAACACTTCCTCATGCTCCCTTATGTAAAACTGATGTCTTCCTTCTTTGTGGGTACATGATAGCTATCTTCAGCTACCTAATGGGCAGTCATATGGAAGACAGAATAAACATTATCTCAGCTGCCCCAGAGGGAAGAACAGAAACCAGGGGTGTGTGTGTGTGTGCATGTATGTGTGTGCGTGTGCACGTGTGTGTGTGTGTGTGTGTGTGTACTCCTTCCTGTAAACTTTCAAAGTATGAAAGAAGTTATATGTTGTTTTAAAAAACTTCAGGTGAATAAAATAAAAATAAATTAACAGAAAAGGCCCATACATAATGGGCATAAAAAGATACTATAACTCAAATCTACCTTTACAATATGACTAATTCAAATAAACAGCTCCATCACTTATTAGGCCAACATCATATTTTGTTTTCTGACTGGAGTTATTAACTAGTGTGGATCCCATAAGTTCAAGCTAAAGTGACAGAAGATGTACACATGGAAACCAATTAAAAATTTCAACTGAAAAGATCATTATTACCAAAATGACAAGAAGCCAAAAATTACTTGATGAGCTTTTTTTCCGCATTAGAAAATTCAATTATACCACAAGTTGGATTTGCCACAGTTCCAGTAATTCAGTAACTTTATTAACTTTTAAAACTTTGCTGTGATTTGAATTTTGCAAGCTTCAACAATGAAAAACTCTTCTTTAACAGCATGAGAAAAAAAAATGATTCCAGGATAAACTCTACTTGTCTTAAAGGATAAATGAAAGATTCAAAGAATTTGAATATTTTTCACCTTCCTCAGATTCAATTAATACATAATGTGCAAGATTCAATATATAATATGCAAAAAATTAAAATATTTTCCACCTCCCTCAGATTCAATTAATATGTAATGTGTAAATATTACTTAATATAAAGCTTACTTGTAAGTAATAGCACAACTTGTATGTTTAAATACATGTGTGGGCTAATTATCTAGTTATTATAATTTTGGTTATTATCTGAACATTTCTTAAGAATAGAGGCTTTGAAGTAGTCTCATTATTTTTTTCTTTTAGCTTTTAAAAAAATATCCCTGGTTATTCAGGTTTTTAATGGTTGAGAATTAAGTTAGACGAAGCTGAAATAGTTATTTTAAAGTCAAAGGCCAGGGGGACTTCTGCTTCCACCCGTAAAAGACAAACTGCCCTCCTCTATAAACATGAATTGAACAACAAACATACATGAAACAATTGTTTTCAGACACTGGGCAATAGGCGGCACAGGACTACGATCCTTAAGAGACAGGAAATAAATGAGGCAAGCCCTACACTAACTCTAGCTTACTGCCCGGACATGGTTTCCAGACTGTGGCTCGAGGAAGGGGAACACAACCAGAGCCTAGCAATCTTGCTGAGTTGAGAAAACAGGCTGGAGAGGCTGAGGCAACTAAAATTTGTTAGGAGAGGAGGGAGATGCATAGACAGTGAGCACTGGAGACGTGCAGCCCCTGAACATCTGAGGCTGAATACCAATTAACCACCACTAATGAGAGTATATTTAAAGTCCTAAAACTGGAATATCTGAAGACAATCTGTCAGGGCTGTTTTATTCAATAACTTGAGTATAAATGGATAAATATAGCACTTCTGCTTTCTAGAATAAGAACGGATGGTCTCATGTTATCATTTTTAAAGATGTGATTTATTTCATAATTTAATTCTTAAAAATAGCTTAAAAGTTTTTGAGGTTTTTTATTAACTTACATATTATAATGTAATTTTTATATATACTGAAATGTGCTATTTTCATTTTCATCCGAAGGTAGACTTTTTCTCTAGAGTATTCATTTTTTATATTTACAAGTACATATTTTTGAATAGGTAATATATTTGCATGTTTCAAAATCCAAAATGTACAAAACACCTTACAGTGAAAGGCCTCCCTCCTACCCCAACCCATGCATTCATTTCTTCCATGCCACTATATAACCACTATAATTAGTTTGTTATTCCTCCCAGAGATTTTTTTTAATGCATATACAAGATACTACCATTAATATTCTTCCTCCCCTCCCTCAATTTTTACACAAGTTACTACCTTTTTCTTTACTATTGATTCTCTCTCACGGTCCCTTTTCTTCCATTCCTCAGCAAGAGCTTGCATATGAGCCAGTTCTTTCTGCTTTAGCTAAGAAAGGAAGAAAAAAAAAGTCACACACACAAAAAAACCCACAAATATTTCAAATAAACAAATCAGTTGTTTTCAGTTAAAGAACTAATACTGATCACTATGTTTTTCTTTTCTTTCTTTTTTTTTGTTGTTGTGTAAGCTTTTATTAAGTTTTCTTTTTCAAATTTATGTTTATAGGATATGAGTCCTCTCTTTAATTTTTAGTTGTGGTGAAACATAAAATTTACCACTTTAACCATTTCTAAGTGTACGGGTCAACAGCATTAAGTACATTCACATTGTTGAGCAACCAGTCTCCAGGCTTTTTTTTTTTTGCAGATGACACAATTTTATTTATTTTTATTTAATTTTTAATTTATCAATATACAATGTAGTTGATTTTCATGTTCCTTTACCAATCCCTTCTTTTCCTCCCTTCCTCTCCCCACCCCCTCCATCAACATTGCAACTCTTAACAAGTTCAAGAAACTACTGTGATTGTTGTGTCTTTTTTTCCCCCTCCATTTATATGTTTGTATATTATTTATTTATTTCTATTAGCTCCCACATATAAGTGAGAATGTGTGGTATTTCTCTTTCTGTACCTGGCTTATTTCACTTAATAATTTCTTCAGGCATTCTATTTTATTTAAAAAAAATAATAATAAAGGATGCCTGAGGGAATTAATACCCATATGAGTACAACTCAGGAGAGGATAAAGCTAATAGTGACTTATATTCTAACTCTCTTGTTTGGAGACTGATGATGCCACTCCAGGAGGGTAAACTGAATGAGGGCCTGAAATTAAAAGAGTAACTTTCATTCCTAATTTTGCCCAACAATCATGGACAAAATTTAGAGAATTCTTCTGAGTGGCTTCTGCCAAGCTGTCATATTTCAAGTTCTTTTTCATTCTCAATTTTTCTTTAAAAGTAAGGCATTGGTGACTTTCAAAGAAACTAGACAGGGTGCCCACGGAACACAGAAACTCTGCTATGGAGAAGAAAAAATATACTAAGTAGACAAAAATAGACTTTTTAAGTAACATTTAAAAAGTAACCTGATTTTCAAAAATGTCTTCTTGCATCTCCTTCCACATTTCTAGCTCAAGTGCTGCCTTGTATTCTAAGGTCTCACGAGGCTCTGTCTGGATTTCTGAAGGACAAGGTGCTGGAGGAAGAGAAGATGGCTTCTGTTGTATAGCAGATAAACCCTAAGTTATGAATAAAAAAGCGCAATTAAACAAACACACTTATAACTCATACACATACATACATTAGACCCCTTTTAAAGAATAATTTGATAACATTCAATTACATTTACCTGAAATGAATCAGAGACAAAAATCTCACGCATTTTTACTAGTCCATAATCTTCTAGAGTCACTGTGTAAGAAAGATCTGCAATCCTGTTATTTGACCTACAAATAAAAAATATCTTAAAATTCATGAAAACACTTTTTATTTTTTATTTTTATTTTATTTCCACAGTGCTTAGGCACTGAAGAGTAATCAATATTTCTTGCACCTGACACTCTTGCTATTCAAACTGCAGCAGCTTCTATAGGCTCCATGACCTTCCATACACGATTTTATTTGATCATCACAAACACCCTATTAAGTACATACCTACATTTACTACAAAATGACTTATAATAGCTGTACATTTTTTGTAAAAACTTAAAAGCATAAAGGTGAAATTTAAAATCTTACTGTACAGAGGTAATTAATAGTCAGTTTATTTTCTTCCTCTCTGTTTTATTTATATGTAGATACATGTGCATGCATGCACATTTTACCATCATACAATTTTGTCCTATCATATACATCAGGAGCATTTTCTCACATCATAAAAAATTAACTCAAAAATTTAGTTTTTACTGTCTGTAAAATATACTATTGAATTTATGTAGTAAAATACACTTAATTCTCCGAACTCTTGATTATATAGGTTATTAGGAATTCTTTTTGTCTGCTTTTCCTGGGATGAACGTACTTATACATAAATCTTTTATAGGATATAAGAATTGCCTTGGGATAATTCCTAGAAGTAGGATAATTATGTTGTTTTGATAATTATATTGTTTTCATCATAATTAGCACCTTTCTGTATCATAGTACTGCATGAGGCATTAATCATTAAATAAATAAAAACAAGACAAAATATTAGATAAAAATAAAATCTTAGCAACAAAAAAACATGGTTTATTTTCTAAATCAAATATATTCTGGTCAAACAAAACTTTAATTAATAAATCTCACATAATTAGGACTCTTAACTAAGTTTTACATTTTCTTCTCCTAATCTCACAGATTTTAGAAGAAATGAATAAAGCACCAATAGAAGCACTACTATATCTGAGAGAAATTCCTGAGCACATCTGAAGTTCTCACTTAGGTAAATCTCCTAAAACTTCTCTGTTTACACAGCAGGGCAATAAAAATTAATATTCATATGAGACAGCTTCAATTATTAATGACTAAATTATATCCTACTTAAGACGTCAAAAAAGAATGCCAATTTTTAAGAGAGATTTTTCATTTTCAGTTAACCAAATATTTGATTCTCTAAGACACCTGCTCCCAGATCTTCCAAGTGAATAGAAGTAAAACTTCCAAGTTTCATGAAATCCTTCAGTCTCTGGAAGTGGCCAGGGATGGGGAAGAGTAAGGGAATAAATTTCAATAATATTTTTAGATCTCAGATTTTTACTGAGCCTTACTGACCTCCTTCTACAGTCTGCCTATGTCTTAGAAATAAAGGTATATGACACATAATGAGAAGACAAATTTAAATTTTTCTTGTTAATTTTTAAAAGATAATTCAATAACTTCATTTAAAATATGTGAAAAACTCAAGTTTTTCACTGTAGCAATCAGGTTTAGGGCATACAAAACAATAAGTACTTTAAAAACTGCCTCTGACTGCTGAATGTTTGTAACATTCTCAGACGTTACATTTGAGGCAGAAGTTAAAATATTTTTCAAGTAGTAAAATAGTCACAGCCATACCCAATGCAAAATAATGTAAAAATAATTATAAATTTAACCTTGAATCACAAAATAAAAAAAAATTTAAAAAAAACAGGTCCTAAACTTAAAATTGTCAAGCTAAAAAGAGGGGAGGGAAAATACTTAGCACTTACTGTAGTAGCAAAGATTCTTTACTTATGTGAAGGAAAATGGGTAAGAAAAGCTAAAGAGCAAACTGGGATATAGCCCCACAGGTCGAAGAACAAAGATCAGAATAAAGAGAATATAAAAAGAAAAGGTCATGGCTAATCAGAATTATTACATGAATAAAAAGCAAAGCAAAGACCAATTCTGTGAAATGCATTACCCTTGTGCTGCTATAACAGGCACATTTTCACTGTAAGTTTGGCGCCAACACTGTTCACCATTAGAACCTAAAAAGCGAGTTTTTTCTGAAGACAAGATATTAGAAAGCTGGATTCTCGCAATTCCCAGAAGTAAATCTTTACTCATTTTATCTTTGTGCCATAATTCAACCAGCAATGGAATCCTAAGGAAGAGAGAAACATGTGTTCATACCTATCAACTCTGAACCAAAGACTTTTCTGAACTAAAAATCTTTGAATTCCTTTAACGTTGCCAAAGATGTTTTTGTCACCTGGAATGTCATCTAACACAATTGTTAGATTAAATGCCCAATTCCATAGGTAACAGATATGAAGTACATTATATTTTCCATATCTCTTTCTGCTCAATAAAGAAAACCCTTCACACTATTAATCACACAAATGGTTAGATAATTTTTAGTTACCCCTCATTCTTCCTTTTAAAATAATATATAAACTTAAACTGTGATACTCTGAGAAAGTAAAAGATGTTTCAGAGAGCTCATTTTTCTTCACAAATCCATTTCAGATAGTAGGATTAATACCTCTGTTTTACAGATTAAAAACAAAAAATAGACAAAGCAAATAATAGAATATAGTCATTCTGTGAATCAACAATAAAAACTAAATTCATTCTTAGTTATTTATCTTCATATAATATATTAGAAAAAGGCAAGACCACTTTTTAAAGCTCTCTCACTATTCATAGATTATTTTAACAAAGTTCAAATATCTAAACTCAGGTAAATAAGGCATGAAAAATTTAAAACAGCCTTTATAATAAACCATGTAAAATTGTAGCAGAAATACAAATGACATAGGCATTATTAGTATATTTTTGATTCTCAAACATATAAACTGCTGTGGAATTCCCTTTAAATAAGATACAAATTGTCAAGAGTTGACTTAAGAAAATAATTAATACCATATACACATTACCTTAAGAAGGTATCCTGCAGCTGATGAGGCATAGTTGCAAAATCAAATGCACAGTAAGATTGAGGAAGAAAAACTTCCATGTTTTTCCTAATCTCTACAGGAGGATTTGTCATAATAGGAGCTGCACTTCCAAAAAATGGATATGAGTACCTAGAATTTAAGAAAAACAAAGTTAGTTTACAGATGAGATTTAAAGTATACTTTTTAAAAAAGTGTAATATGAATATTATGAGCAAATAGAATTTTTTAAATAGAAAAATGGTAGAAATACCAAGCTGTCATTTGTTTGAGGGCACCTTGAAGGCATGCGTCCTGTCTTTTTCATCTTTGCACTCTTAGGAACAAACAGTTCCTTCCATACAGTAAACACTCAAGAAATGCTTGCTAAATTTAATTTCTAAACCTAGTTTCCTTTATAAAATAGTGTCCTGATCTTTTATAGGCTAAAAAGCCCTTAGTCAACTCCAAAAGGATGCATTCGTGGTAATCTGTCTTTGAACAGAGAATCAAGATGAAAGTAACTCAAGTGTACATACAGCATTATGGATAAATCAAAGAGTGACATAACACTATTTTTTCCTTTCATCACAAAACCCACACAAGATTAAATGGAAGAATGCCTGACTACTGCTTAACTTACTTTGTATTTAAAGCCAAATATAAAGATATTATAATGGTCACTTAAATTTCATCCTGTATCTTGTTATTCATACACAGAAACTAAAATTTGCACCCTATTAATAAAAATTGCTTTTCCCACAAGAAGAATCCTGTGCCTTTACCTAATTCCTATGTGATTATATATCCACTGAAATCAAGTCATTTCAGAGAAAGTTCATGCCCTAGAATTTCTACTTCCTATCAACCCATTATGGATCTAGTGATTAAAAGAAAGAAAAAAAAATCAAAGAAAGTCCTACAGATTAAAATTTTCAACTACCAGTGTTACCTCACAAATTCCATTCTACAATTCTACAATTCTACAATTTCATACCAGTGCAGAGCATGATAACGTAAAATTCATCAAACTGAGAAAAAGTTAAATGGCCAGCACTTTAAAAAATGCCTTAAAATGATTCAAAGATAGAATCAGTAGTCAAGTGAATTCTAAGTAGAGTGTAACTGTTTATTTTCTACATTTAGAATATTATTTCCCCCTTCCTTTGCCAGATGAAATACTATTCTGCCTCACACATTGACTTATTTCTGAATCTGTCTTTCTTACTAAGTTCAGCTCTTTGTTTAAGTGGCTCGTGGACTCCTAATACCAGGCATGTTGTTGGTATAACACAGGCACTTAATGATTAAACAAATGGTTCTTATGTCATGAAGTAAACACAAAAACTAATATTAGTGCTTTCTAAGTGGCCCTGTACAAGGATTCTCCCTCACAGCATCTAATTTTAAATTGTCCCTATGTTTCTATGCTTCTGGCCAATATCCTCTCGAGGTATCCTAAGATCATAATCTCTAGTAGCAGCAGAAGAGAGATCTCAGTTAAAAGATAAAAACTGAAGTAGAGAATAAGTAATAATTCATTTCTCAAAGCAATTTTGAGTTGTTATACAAACCCTTTGAGAACAGCTATGTCTGTGAGAGAAAACTTTAAGTATTCAATTTTCAAATAAAAACAACATTTTAGTAATGATTCTCAGCATCTCAGCATTCAGTAATAATTCTCAACATGAAGTAAACTATAGAACTTAAGCTGAGATGGAAAGACTTTCATTCTATGAATTCACAATCACACTCAGTACTGGGTCCCTTTGATTCTGTCCATTATTCAAATCAAAGCATGAAGGATTTTAGAAACTTGATAAGGAATCAAAAAATTGAAAATCAGATGCAAGCATGAGTTGATTTATGCACTTGAAAACCAGGTACACCTCAAATGACAGAGGAAGCAATGTGTAGTTGCTGAGACTGACAGAGGCAATCCAAGAGGACAGATTTTCTCACTTTAATCATAGAATGACCAACAACTTTATTTCAAAGGCTAACATTTGCTCTAAAGAAATTTATGAAAAGAAAAAGCTAAATATTCCAAACTAAACACATTATTGTATTACATTTAATTAATATCTTAGCCACAAAAGCCTACAAAAATGTAATACTATTAAAAAATGATGGTGTAAAGCCACTTAACTACAGTTCTTTAAGTTGAACAGTGTGGATAAATTCCACTTACAGCTCATTAAGTATGATGTTTAGATTCACAGCTATAAAATGTAAATATAAGGAATATAACTTCCCATTATAATAGTTTTATAGAAAAGCCTAATACTGTACTATTATTTTGACATGTAGCATCTTTTTCCAGAAAAAAAACAACAAAACAACACCTTTAGAGTTCAAGAGCCACGGTATATTAAATTACAGCATTAATAAATTATTGTAAATACCTATAATGATTAAACCAGAATAGGTAAGACTGTTGGTATGTCTCATGCCACCAATGCGACCCTGGTGTAAGTTCAAAGTCATCAAGATATAGTCTTACAAACTTTTAGTCCACTGATTTAACAAAAGTTATAACTTCTTTGGTGACATTTCTCTCTCTGCAACTCCCCAGAGAAAAGGAATTTCTCCTCAGAAAATAATACTTTGAAACAAAATCGAATCATACCTTAATATACAGTTAATTGAAAAACCAATGTCCAAGGCATGTATACTCCTTAAGTCTATTGAAAAGCAAAAATGATGTGATGTTGCTGGAACAGCAATCTTCTTTCCTGAAGCTGTTTCTGAAGCATTGGATGTAGTCACTGGCTGGGCCAGTGAAGCAGGTACAGAAGCATTGGCTAAAATAAACATAAAATTAAAAAAAAAAAAAAATCCACTAGCTAACAGTTTTTTTTTAAGTTGTTCAGATAGTTTAAAGCTATTGTCTCAATTACTTTTAAGACTATTTTTCTTTTAATGAACATATAAAGTGAGGCATAAACATCTTACAGATGTCTTGCCCAAAATTACCTACACTTTAATTCCCATTCTAGAATTACATAGGGAAAGAGCTACTCTCAACACACTGCAAAACATAAAAACATACAGAACCAATAGAATGTATGACTGCAGCCTGGCAGGCACTAACATTTCCAAGAGGTAGCTGCACATAACTCAGCATTTGAAGGGTTGTATTTGAGACTTACTGAGAAATAATGAAATCACTTTTAAAAAAGCAGTTTTGGTTATTTTAGGCACATATAAAATAGTTTTACAAAAAGCTAAAACGTGAAGACAGAGATATCTAGTCCAACCCTATTCAGACCAGAGATATTCAGTGAGTGGCCCAAGTTGTACAGCTACTCAGTGACAGATATAATTTGCACCCAAGACTTCTAAATCCTCATCCACCACTAATTACTTCTACCACTAGCTATAACCAGAGACCCTTATGCAACGAATATAAGAATTTTATAAAACTAGGTAAACATGCACTCTTAGACACTCTCTTAACTTTAGGATCAAAAAAGATTATTATGTGTTTAAGAGGCAGTTAATTGCTCTTTTCTCTAAACTAATGAATTCATGATATTCAAGAGTGGAATAGTTTAAAAATCTATTTCAAAGAACCATATTCTTTAATTTCTTTTGAGTAGGCTATGAGGGTACTTCAAAAAATTTGTGGAAAAACAGAAGTGAAAGATAATACAAATCTTTCCATGAACTTTTTGAAGTACCCTCGTGAAATACCAGTGTGAAAGTGGAAAATAAAAAATTCTCTTACCTTAATTCAGCAAATCTACAGTTAGATTGCAATAACTTTAAATTGAAATTTTTTATATCGCCACACATTATGCTTCTTAAAAAAACCCCACAATTTTTACCTACAACTCATAAAAGCTCTCAGTCATTTATTTGATGGCTACAAAACCCAATACCTAAAAGGTCTGTAAAAAGAACATCTTACCCTTTGGATTTGGTTTTGCGTCCTTATCATACTGTAAGCTTTCTACTTCACTTCCTGTTGCATCATCTTTTGTAGGAGGTGACTGGTTGTGAGGTGGAACAGGGGACACGCTTGGTGATTCGGGCCCAGTAAGTGTCTTCTCCTTTATGGGGGTTAAAACCCTCTTCTTTGAATGCTCTGGTTCATGTTCATTCTGGGTCTTTAATTCAATTAAAGACTAAAAACAATTTTTAAATAAAGTATAATTTGCAAAGAACTTTCCTTCACAATTAAGCAAAAAACTTGGTGATTTTTTTTTTTTTTAAAATAAGCTTCCTCTCCCAGTTTGCATATTCCTAGTCTATATTTCTTCATAATTTGCAAATTGCCTTATAGCATCTAGGACCAGAAAAAGGAAGATGAACAGGAAGGAAATATGATATCCAGAGCTGAGCACCAAAATGTATCCTAATGGGTAAGAAGGGATATTCAAAAAAAGAAGTCAGGCATAGGTTGTCCCTGGAAATGGTTATTCCTACCAAGGCAGTACAATGAACGACTATATCCCTAAAAAGAAAAAACAGATATCTAGTATGATTTTCTTTCTCTCTTTTACTCCCCTCCCCTCTAAAAATATATGCATATATATCTTTTAAATATTCACTTCAGTCTTTCGGTCTTTAATTCACAATCTATTTAAATTATCAATTCTTTAAAAAAACAAGATGTTAAAAGTTTATTGTGGAGACAGATACAATCAAATATTCAAATACATGCCCATTTGTTGTAAAAACTGCATACAGAGAGGACGAGGACTACAAAACACTAATGAACCAAGAATTTTATTTAAGCTCAGGTTGTGTCAACCAAAAAGGTACCATTAATGAAGATTCCCAGAAACTCGGTCCACAAATGTTCTCATTTCCTGGAGTTCTTTTTTTGTCATAGTCTTTGACTATGAATTGGAGGTTGGGGAAAATGGTTTCCACTACATGAGAAAACTGTCCCAAAGGCTAAGAGGGCTCTGGGTACAGTCACCTATAAATTGGAATAGTGGAAGCCACAGCACCTTTCAGAAAGAAGATATCAGAGAATATAGACCACTAATTAAGAGTAATAAATATATTCTTATGCCAGGTAATTCTTCTGAAGTTCAACCTTTGTGAATAACCATGAGTGACACTGGAGAAGCTGGTGGAATGAAAGGAGGACCACTACTTGCCTGGGAGTCTATGCCTTCTCTCTGCAGAACAACAGACACTCCCACAGTTGGGGCTAGCTCCACAGGAATAGGTGCAAGCTTTTGTTTGGCTCGGTTTGGAGGGTCAAGGGTAAAAGCACCCTCAACTGTGACTGGGCGCTGGTTGATTTCTGTACTGCCCTTTTTCAGTAATCCAGTTAAAGGTATTTCTGTACTTCCAAGTGACTGATCACCACAGCACAGATGGATCTAATATAAAAGGGAAAATTAAAACAGAGCTTTATGCTTTCTCCTCTCTCCTAAATACTATAAACTTAACAAAAAGTTATAAAATGATTCACAGAAGGAAAGTATAATGCAGGTTACCTCATTGATCTACAGTGACTAAGTAACGAATTCTCACACGACTGTTAAAACGTGATAAAACACAAAGTTTACTAATAATTCAGTGACAGCTATTACCTCTTTTTCATTCCTTCTTTTAGCACTGTATAATCATGTTATCATCCCTTTCTCTCTTTGGTCAGCTATGATTACTGTTTCATTATGCTACTTTACATATGCAAATTGTATAATAAAATAACAAAAGCATGAATTTAAATAGAAAACAAATACCTCAAACATCTTTTCTATCTCCATTTTAACAATAATTCAGACAGTTTTAAAAAATAAGTCAGTGGATCATTCCAGACTTGGAATTTAAAAACCCCAAATAATTTTGTTTTATTCACCCATAAAACACCCTTTTTCTCTTTTTTCTTGCTTTTCAGACTTTGTATATAAAACAGAGTGCTTAAGAGTAAGAGGTAGAAGAATACCTCTGGAATAAAATGTACTGGTAATCACTGATAGCTAATCAAAAGTTCAACATTACCACTTTTTGACAGCTATAAAAAAAATAGACTGTTCCGGGTTATATAACTATTCTTTTCCCTTACTATATTGAAGCCTTGGCATTTAGCACTCATATGAACAAAAGCAATCGCTATATAAACATATTTCTCTCTAAGATCAGCAGTGATAGAGTGAAGAAAGACCTGCAACTTAGTCTTAATGTTATTAGGCGTGATATTCGTATGGGCTGAAGAGAAAGTATTTTTATGACTTAAATGTCCTCCATTAGAAACAAACTAATAAATAAGTCAACACTTTTAGTTAGGGCTGATATGTTAATATGGAATAAAATTCAAACTGCTTTTTCCTGCATTTCATCATTTTATATAGTCTTCAGTTTTCCAAATATCATGGGTTTAGCAGATCCATCTCTAAAATTTAGTTGCACTAAAATTTCTTAACGCCTCTTCACACCTCCTGACCAGAATGCAAGCAAAGTCTAATGACTGATATTACTTTAAATAAATGACTATCTAACCTTATATTCTACCATCCCATTTCAGTATGACTAAAAGCAATGGTCATAACGGACAGAAGGGTGATTTTTCACTAGGTGAGGTTCACTTTTAAAGATAGTCCAACTTAAAAAGAGTTTACAAAAAACACTCAAGGGCAGATTTTAGAAAGCTGTCTTATCTCTTTACTTTGATCTCTGTGCCTACACCTACAATCTCCATCAACAATAATAAAACCTTGCTTGCACCCACAGATCTATGTACAATTTTTTATTAGCACTGATAACTGATATACTTCTTTTCTCCATAACCGGGTAAGGAGGTGTTATCTCCTAAAATTCTGAAGTAATTATAATGCCAATGACTTCATGACTCAGGACGTAATGAAGGACTCAGTACAATACTCTGCTGGTCCAATCTGATGATAGCTTCCCTCCTCATTCAGTACTACCAAAAAACTGAAAGATGTGGTAGAAAGATGACCTCCACTATTGAACTGAACAGTTTAGCTTAGGTACTACACTAGTGCTTAAAAAATCATCTTCTATAAAAAAAAAATTTTGCTGTAGTACTCACCTGCAGTTTAGAATGAAGAGCAAGGTAAAAATGAAGAATTTCTATATTGCTCCGTATACGAACAGACGCTCTCTCTGGCTCAAAGTTTGGGTTCATCAAATCACTGAAGGGTTCATTTGTAACATCATTTCCCAGTAAAGAATAGTAAAAGAAAAACTCAGGCTGTCTTTCTGGAAGTTTCATGGTACACGGAATTAACTAAATATTTAAGGAAAAAGAAAAGAGTATTACTCGCTAAACCACTAAACATGCTAAGTATGTTTGTTGTACTCCAAAAATATTTGCTGAAATGCTGATTTTTTAATCTGAAGTCTTAAAATTAACCACTCAAAATTTCTAAATTTCTGCCAAATTACTAGTTTAATTTTTTAAAGAGTTGTCTTAGAAAAGCAAAAAGAGACTAAAAGACTTTTTATAGACTTAGTTATTTTAAAGTTTTCATTTCATTCAACTGGTCCATGAATAAATACATGAAAATTCTTTTTAGAAGAAAAGAGTCAAATATTTTAAACTGAGCTTTTCTTTTTTTTCATATACTTTATTTCATCTTATCTTTACTCCATCATCAAAGGCTTGACTTTATAAATGAGAAAAATTTTGAAAAAATCTTAATCCAGGCTATTTAAGATATAACATCTTAGTCTAGGACACCGGCTAAAAAAAGTTTTTAGTTACTCTGTCAAAATTTAGAGACCTGTGAATTAACAGCTACAAAAGAATGCCTTCTGTACAAGGAGTGTTACTTCTCAGAGCTGCTAGTTTCATGGCCACATCAGACTAACAGATGGGCTTCCTATCCTACAAAATATAAATATCTTCTAACAGACAATGTTCACTAGAACATTGTTAAACAATGAATTATAAACACTTAATGTATTCATCAATAGGAGATTGCTTAAATATAGTTAGCTATCATATAGTATGGCTGCTAAATAATGATATATTGACATGAAAGTTATCTAAGTTACAGGATAGTTTGCATAGTTTGTGAAAATAAAAGTACTAACCACTTAGATTATAACAACACAGTACCAAACACATAATATTCAATAAATTTATTATTTTAATCCTACACTTCAAAATGTATCTATGTTTGAGTAGATTTTCATCATGAAGATTTATATATATATCGAGAGAACACCTATACACCTATAATTGTTAAGAGCACAAATTCTGGAGCAGACCCCAACCCCAACCCTGGTTCTATCAACGATTTGCTGTGAAAACTTACAAAAATTGCTTAATCACTCTGTGCCTCCATTTCTTTTAGGGATGTTGGAAGGATTAAAAGAGATAATACATATTCAATGCTGCAACAGTGCCTAGTACACAGCTCTTGTTACGTGAGAGTAGAATATCTAGAGAAAAACATACTACCCTTAACAGTGATTATTTCAGAGGAGTTTAATTAGAGCAGACTTTCATTTACTTTCTTCCATGACTAGAAAGCAATACAAATGTTAAAAAATAAAGATGACCCATATATATTCCATAGTACATTTAATTCTAAAATAATTCTCACACTGGAAACAGATTCTTTTAAACATTTTTTTATTATCCTAGAATTTAGAGAGTATGATTTTTCCTTTTTTACCCTTAACTTTCAATATTCAAGGAAAAGGGCTGGCTGGTTGCTCAATTGGTTAGAGCACAGCCTTATAACACCAAAGTCACAGGTTTGGATCCCCCTATTGTTCAGCCGCCTCCCACACCACCCCCCAAAAAATGTAAGGAAAGGAACCAAGATTATCACTGTCTAGTGTTCTTGCTCCACACTCATTCTTCCATTTTACTATAACTTTATAGTAAAATGTCCTAAGTCACTGATTTGCATCTGAAAAGTATGTTTGCAAGTGTGTTTATTGCTACATGCTTTCTTACATTGCCTTTGACTAGTCTGAAAAGAAAAAACTAAGTGGCTAGTTAGTTTCACCCCATACACAACATAATATTTTTCAAGCTAATTTTTAAAAGTAAAGAAGTCTTGCAAATCTTTTAATACATAAGAGGTAGGATTTAGAAAATAAAATGTTTCAAATTCTTTGTGAATCACTAATCTCAGAGAAAGTCTCACCTGCTCCAACTGGGTGGCGAATGCTATGGTCACTGACATAATGAAGGACTCAGTACAACACTCTGCTGGTCCAATCTGATGATAGCCTCCCTCCTCATTCAGTACTACCACAATGTCCTTGGGGTCAAGTCCAGACAGGCTGGCAGGTACTTTACAGAGAAAAACAATTAAACAACATTGTACTTTGCCATATATAATTATAAGATTTTAAAAAGTTATTGCATTTTTAATTTGGTTAACAATTTTCATGGATACAGCTAATATCTCAAGACTTCCTTTAATTTCTTAAACACCAAAATAAAAAACACACAAAAAATGTATTTAACCACCATTTTCTTTCTGTCCATAAAGGCCAAGTATTCTGAAATAACATTTTAAAAACTTCCATTTTATAAACCACATAGAAAAGGCATCTTGTTAGGTTTCCTAATGAATCTAAACTGGGAAGTAAAAAATAAGCTAGATTTGGCTAAGAAAAGAAGGGTGATTGAACAGAGAATGTGGGCGTGAAAAAAGAACGTTCTAGACAAAAGGAACAGTATGTACAATGACACAGAAGAGAAAGCATGTGGTTAGATAACTGAAACAGGTGTGGTGTGCTGGATCACAGAGTGAGGACTGACATATAGAAAGAGGTGAGGCTGGAGAGATAAGCAGAGGCCACATCATAAAGGATCTTCTTGAATGCTATGCTGAAACATTTGGACAGTTTTCTAAGAAAAAGGGAAAACCAGGAAACAATTTTGAGAAGAAAACTGATTTAATCAAACAGGCTTCAGTATGTAGAGACTGGAGAGGGTCAAGAGTTTTTCATACAGATTAAAAATGAAAACCACACACAACTAAAACAACAGATAATATCCTGTGTTGGGGAGATTGCAGGAAAGTGGACACTCTCAATGATGGTAAGTATACATTAGTACAACCTATTGGAAGGTAATGTATCATGGCTTATCAAAATATAATATGTGTATACCCTATAAATAAACAATTCCCATTCTAGGAGTTAATCGTAAAGAGATGTGCTTACTGTAGCACAGTCTGAAAACAGTATAATGGTGAAGAGCACAGGTATTTGAGTCACACAGACCAAGGTTCCAATCCTAGTTCTGTCATTTACTAGTTGCAAAGGGAAACTATATGATCTCCTTTACACTCCATTTTTACTTCTGCAAAGCTTTCATATGGTTGTTGAAAGATGAAATTAAATAATGAAAGCAAAGAACTTTCTTTGTATCCAACACATTAAGCCCGTTAATAAAGGTAGCCATTACATAGTAAGGCCAGCAGAGCTTGGAAGTTAAAGTAATAACTATGACAGTTTCTCACTGCCAGGGAAGAAAGATGCAAATATGGAAAGGGAGGAAACTACAAAAAACCTTGTGTTGTAGGATTGGGACTGAAGGTGTTAATGTGAATTCATGTTGTTCAATATAAATGGATAAATACAGATGAAAAGGTATATACGTGCTTTGGTTTCAATGTGTCCCCTCCAAAATTCAGGTGTTGAAATTTAATGACCAACATGATGGCATTAAGAGGTGGGACCTTTAAGAGATGATTAGGTCATGAGGGGTCCTCCCTCATGAATGGGATTAGGTACCCTTATGAATCTGTTTGATGGAGGTAGTTTATCCTTTGTCTTTTGGCCTTCTGCCATGTGAGAACACATCAAGAAGGCCCTCACAGATGCCAGTGCCTTGATCTTGGACTTCTAGCCTCCAGAACTGTGAGAAATAAATTTCTGTTCTTTATAAATTATCCAGTCTGTGGTATTGTCATAGCAGCACAAAACAAAGGCAAAATGTGTATATACAAATGTATGTACACGTGTATATGTATGCATACATACATGCACAGATACCCTAAGTCTGTCTACTAAATGGGTCTTGGGGCAATGACACCCTAATATCAACTGGCATACCTAGCTCCTGGATCTTGACTTCTAAATATCATTCTTTACTAAAAGGCAACAAGGCTCATAGAGAAATGGCTAAATCCTGAGTGGAGAAAGGGAAAGTACAAGATGAGCCTGGAACATCTTCCTTTGTCAGAAAAAATAAAAAGCCAAAGAATTATGGAGGCAGTCAAAAGAAAACAGAAGTAGTATGTAGGGGCTGCCCAAATCTGGAAAAAACAGATGAGGATAATTAAAGACTGTAAAACACTAAATAAAAAGAGAAAACTATAAATCTATACTCATATAAATAAATGAATAAATTGAAGGTCTAATGAAGAATGGAATATTTTCATAATTTCACAATTCTGCCCCACAAAAAATTAACCACAAAGGAAAAAAGAGTTAAGTTTACAGTTGAGAATATCAACACACACCACCTTAATCAAGTAATCGACCATGAGTAATGGGACAAATCAAAATTGTGTACCACCTGATAGGACGCAGTGATAAGAACATGGCATCACTTCTGTGATATTCCTACCAAAGATGCATAACCTAAATTTAAAATCAGACAAATCCAAGTAAAGGGATGTTCTAGAAATTAACTGGCCTATAATCTTCAAAATTTCCAGTTCAGGAAAAGATCAAGGAACTACTACTGCAGACTAAAGTAGAATACACAGACATGACAATTAATGTACCATAAGATTCTAAACTAAATCCTTTTCCTATAAAGCACATAATTGGGACAACTGGTAAAACGTGAATGGAATTAAATGGTAGTAATGTATCAATATTTCATTAATGTAGTAAGGTTACATGTGTTAATGTACCAATGTGAATTTCCCAGAGTTGATGGATACATCATGGTTATGTAGATTGTTCTAATAAACACTCAAATATTCACGTACATAGGGTAGCAAACTCCTCTCAAATGGTTCAGGGAAAAACATGCTTCTTTAAAACATACTCCAACTTTTCTGTAAGTTTGAGATTGTTTCATAATGGAAAAAAAATTATTAAAAAGATTTTTTTCACTGAGAAGAAAAATAATAAAGGCTCTAGAATCTGACTTCTAGATTTTTATCCTGGCTTCACTACTTACAACTTAATGTATTTTGCAAATCACATCTCTGAAATTCAGTTTTCCCATCTTTTGAGTTTATGATGCCTGTAAGCCATCCAAATAAGATGTCCAGGAGGCAGGTGATATTTGGGTCTGAAGGCCTGGGTAGGGGTCTTCAGCACACAAAGAGTATGACTGATACCTGGGAAATACATAAGATTGAATAGAAAGAGTATGTACAGAAGGAAAAGAAATTTCTTTTGTAAAGGTAGGGAAAAGGAAGAAAAGCCCAAAAAGAGGTTAAGAAAAACTGGTCAGAGAAATTGAAGTAGAAACACTTGTTAAAATACTAAACTATAATTTCTATCATCTCAATCCCAAAAGCAATACCTAACTCATAATTAAAGTTTTGGGACAACTATTTATAAATTCACTGCTCTGAACTAAGAATACATGTGCCCATATCACGTTACTAAGTTTAATTGTACATGTAAGTCTAGGACATTCCATATGACATAACTGAAGCATACTAGAATACCAGTTGTACTATTTCAGTTTCACTATTTGCTTCTCTTTCTTTCCAGAAGAAACTTATCCTCATCCTCCACAGAAAAGACAGATTAGACAAGAGGCATATTTACAAAATATAGACTAAGAAAGAACTTTAGAGACCACCTCATCCAATTCCATCATTTTACCTAAAAGGAAATTAAGAGTGAAAAACACTTAATGACCGATGTTGAGCGTTTTTCATGTGCCTGTTGGCCATCGGTATGTTTTCTGGGAAATGCTAGTTTAGGTCCTTTCTTCATTTTTGAATGGGGTTACTTGGTTCTTTTACTGTTGAGTTGTTTGCCTTCCTTATATATTCTGGGTATTAGCCCCTTGTCTGATGTGTAGTTTGCAAACACTTTTTCCCATTCTATAGATTGTCTCTTCACTTGTGTTGACTGTATCCTTTGCTATGCAGAAGCTTTTTAGTTTGATGTAGTACCATTAGTGTATTTTTGCTTTAGCTGCCTGTGCTGCCCAATTCAATTTCATATAGTGTCTTTCCTATGTTTTATTCTAGTGGTTTCATAGTTTTGGGTCTTAAGTTTAGATCTTTATTCTGAGTTGATTTTGTGTATGGTGAGAGACAAGGGTCTAATTTCATCCTTCTGCATGTGAATACCCAGTTCTCCCAGCACTATTTGTTGAAGAGGCTGTCCTTTCCCCACTGTATATTCTTGGCATTTCTGTCAAGTCAGTTGGCTATAAATGCATGGATTTTGAGTTTGGGGCTCTCTATTCTGTTCCATTGGTCTAATTGTTTTTATGTAAGTACCATGCTGTTTTGGTTACTCTCACCTTATAGCATATTTTGAGGTCAGGTAGTGTGATGCCTTCAGCTTTATTTTTCTTCAAATCTGCTTTGGCTATACAGTCTTCTGTGATGTCATACAAACCTTAAGACTGTTTTTTTCTACTTTGTGAACACTGTCAATGGCACTTTGATAGGGATTGTATTCAATCTGTAGCTTTGGGTAATATGGATATTTTGGTTATATTATTTATTCCAACTCATGAACACAGAATCTCTTTCCATTTATTTGTGTCTTCTCCAATTTTTTTCACCAAATATTTTATCATTTTCATTGTAGAGACCTTTTGCCTCCTTGGTTAAACATACTCCTAGATATTTCATTTTTGGGGGTTTACTTTCTTGATTTCTTCTCCAGATATCTTTTTACTGGTATATAGGAACACTACTGATTTTTATATGTTGATTTTATATCCTGCCACCTTACTGAATTTGATTACAGTTCTAGCAATTCTGGGGTGGAGTCTTTAGAGTTTTCTATGTATAGAATCATGTTATCAACAAATAGGAATAGTATGACTTCCTGCCTTTTACTGCTTTCTTTTGCTTTACTGCACAGTCTAGAACTTCCAGTACTATGCTGAACAAGAGCAGGAAAAGTGGGCATCTTTGTCTTGTTCCAGATCTTAGAGGAAAAGTCTCCCATTTTTGTCCATTCAATATGATATTAACTGTCAGTTTGTCATACATGGCCTTTATTGTTTTTAGGTACACTCCTCTACACCTAATTTGTTGAGTGTCTTTATCATGATGGGGTGTTGGATTTTATCAAATACTTTTTCTGCATCTATTGAAATGATCATGGTTTTTTTCCCTTCATTCTGTTGACATGATATATCATATTTATTGATTTGCTTATGTTGCACCATCCTTGCATCCCTGGGATGTTTACCCCAGTTGATCATGGTGAATGATCCTTTTAACGTGTTTTAGATTCTGTTTGCTAGTATTTTGCTGAGGATATTTGCATCCATATTCATTAGGGATATTGGTATTTTTTTGTTGTCATCTTTTTTGGGTTTTGGTATTAGAATAATCCTGGCCTCAAAGAATGAGTTTGGAAGTATTCCCTCCTTTTCAACCTTTTGCAAGAATTTGAGAAGGATCAGTATTAGTTCTTTAAGTGTTTTGTAGAATCTGACAGTGAAGCCATTTAGTCCTGGGTCTTCTTTGTGGGGAGACATCTTATTACTCCTTCAATCTCATTACTTGTTATTGGTTTCTTTAGGTTTTCTAATTCCTCATGATTCAAACGTGGTAACTTGTGTTATGAATTTATCAATTTCTTGTAGGTTTCACATTTTTTAGATATGGTTGTTCATAATAGTCTCATGATCCCTTGTATTCCTGTGGTAACAGTTGTAATGTCTCCTTTTTCATTAATGATTTTTATGAGTCTTCTCTTTTTTTCTTTGTTAGTCTAGTTAGAGGTTTATTGATTTTGTTTATTTTGAAAAAACCAACCCTTTGTTTTATCAATCTTTTGCATTTAAAAAAAATCTATAATTCATTTATCTCTGCTCTGATCTTTATTATTTCGCTCCTACTGATTTTGGGTTTGGGTTGTTCTTATTTTTCTAGTTTCTTGAGGTATAACACTAGGCTCTTTATCTGAAATCTTTCTATTATGATGTAGGCATTTATTGCTATAAACTTCCCTCTTACAATTGCTTTTGCTTAGAATTGCTGTAACCCATAGATTCTGATATGTTGTATTTTTGTTTTCATTAGTTTCCGGGAACGTTTTAATCTCCTTTTTGATTCCTTCTTTGACCCATTCATTGTTTAGAGGCATGTTGTTTAATTTCCGTGTATTTGTACAGTTTCCAGTGTCTCTTCTATTATGGATTTCTAGTTTTATTCCATTGTAGTTGGACAAGGTAGTTGATATGATTTTTAT
The DNA here is from genome assembly GCF_027409185.1 of Cynocephalus volans. Taxonomy (NCBI): domain Eukaryota; kingdom Metazoa; phylum Chordata; class Mammalia; order Dermoptera; family Cynocephalidae; genus Cynocephalus; species Cynocephalus volans. The sequence continues at coordinate 108,551,109 of NC_084461.1, forward strand.
TTTTTTAAATTTCTTGAGACTTGTTTTGTGACCTAACATATGGTCTATTCTAGAGAATGTTCCATGTGTTGCTGAGAAGAATGTATATTCTGCAGCTATTGGACAGAATGTCCTATGTATGTCTGTGAGATCCAATCACTTTAGCGTGAAGATTAACCTGATGTGTCTTGGTTAATTTTCTGTCTAGATGATCTGTCCATTGCTGAAAGTAGGGTGTTAAAGTTCCCAACTATTATTGTGTTGGAGTCTATCTCTCCCATTAGGTCTGTTAGTATTTGCTTTATATACCTGGGTGCTCCAGTGTTGGGTGCATATGTATTTAGAATTGTTATATCCTTTTGATGAATTGACCCTTGTCCCATTATATGATGACCTTCCTCATCTTTTTTACTTCCTTGGTTTGAAGTTTATTTTATCTAAGTATACCTGACTCCTGCTGTTTTTTGGTTTCTATTTGCATAAAATATCTTTTTCTATCTCCTCATTTTCTGTCAATGTATGTCTTTATAGATGAACTGAGTTTTTTGGAGGCAGTATATTGTTGGTTCTTATTTTATAATCCATTCATTCAGCCACTCTGTCTTTTAATTGAGGCAATTAATCCATTAACATTTAGAGTTATTATTGATATATAGGGACTTGTTACTGCCATTTTGTTACTTTTTTTTCTGGTTGTTCTGCTGATTCTTTTTTCATGTTTTCCAGTCTTACCATCTTCCTTTGTGACTGAGTGATTTTCTCTGGTAGTATATTTTGATTTCTCATTATTTATTTTTAGTATGTCTACCGTAGATTTTTGGGTTATGGTTACCATGAGGCTTACAAAAAACATGTTATAACAGATTATTTTAAACTAATAACTTTGATTGCTGATAACAAAGAAAAAAATGCAAAGCTGACTCTACACTTTGACATCATTTCCTCCCTCTTTTTGACATTTCATTGTTTCAATTTACATCTCTTAATGTCATCAATCTCTTATATGGTTGTGGTATTTTTTATTATCTTATTGTCTGTCCTTTAATGTTTAAACTAAGGAAGTAAGTGGTTTATTCATCACCCTTACAACACTAGAATATCCTGAGTATGTTAGTGTACTTACTTTACTAGTGAGTTTTGAACCTTCAAATTTTTTCTTGTGTTACACTTTAGTGTCACCTTCTTTCAGACTGAAAAACTCCCTTTAGAATTTCTTGTAAGGCAGGTCTAGTGTTGGTGAATTTCCTTAGCTTTTGTTTCCTTCATATTTGAAGGTTTTGCTGGATATAGAATTCTTGGGTGACAGCTGTTTTCCTTCAGCACTTTGAATATACCATCCCACTCTCTTGTGGCCTGTGGCGTTTCTTCTGATAAACCTGCTAAGACCCATATTGGGGCTCCACTGAATATTATGTGTTTCTTTTCTCTTGCTGCTTTTGGTATTTTTTGTCTTTGGTCTTTGATAATTTGATTGTGATGTACCTTGGGACATTCCTCTTTGGACTGAATTTATTTGGCGACCTCTGAGCTTCCTGTACTTGGATGTTGTCATCTTTCTCCATACTTTGGAAATTTTCAGCCATTATTTCCTTAAATATGTTTTCTAGGTCTCTTCCTTTTTCATCTCCTTCAGGTACACCAATTATGTGGAACTTATTTGAAGGAGCCCATAATCGCTGTAATTTCTATTTCATTTTTCTTATTGTTTTTTTCTTTTTGCTCCCCTGATTGGGTAATTTCATATATTCTCTCTCTGAGCTCACTGATTCTTTCCTCTATTTAATCAAGTCTGCTATTAGATCTTGTATCGTTTTCAGTTCAGACATGTTCTTTATTTCTAGAATTTCTAATTGATTTTTAATGGATTCTAGTCCTTTGTCAAGTTTCTTATTCTGCTTCTGGTTTTCAAAAGATCATTTCGTATTTTCTTGTGACTCCCTGAACATCTTTAAGAAGACTATTCTGGATTCTGTCAGACATTTTATAAATCTGCTGTTGTTCTGGGTCCACTGCTGGTGCTTTGTTGGTTTCTTTTGGTTCACCACTCCTTTTCAACATCATACGTGAAGTATTTGCTAATGCAATAAGAAAAGGAAATAAAAGAAATACAGAGTGGGAAGGAAGAAATAAAATTGCCTTTGTTCACAGATGACATTATCTATGCAGAAAATCTGTGGAAAAAAATTGACAAAAATACTTCTGTAGCTAATAAATGATTATAGCAAGGTTGCAGGATACAAGGTTAATATGAAAAATCAATAGCCTTCCTATACACTAGCAACAAACAGAATTTGAAATAAAGACACATTACCATTTACATTAACACCCCCAAAAATGAAATACTTAGGCCTAAGTCTAACAAAATAAGTGCATATCTATATGAGGAAAACTGCAAAACTATGATATATAAAGAAAATTTAAAAATAACTAAATAAATGGAGAGTGAGTGCATGTTCATGGTCGGAAGACTCAATACTGTCAAGATTTCAGTTCTCTTCTACTTGACCTATAGATTCAGAGCAATCCCAATAAAAATCCCAGCAAATTATTCTGTGGATACTAGTACCCTCATTCTACAGTCGAGTTGAAAATGGAAAAAAAAAAAAAAGAAAAGAAAAGAAAAGAAAAGAAAAAATTATTCTGTGGATACTGACAAGCTGATTCTAAAGTTTATATAGAGAGGCAAAAGACCCAGAACAGCCAATTCAATATTGAAGATGAACAAAAAAGTCAAAGACTGATACCACCTGACTTTAAGCCTTATGTTAACGCTACAGTAATCAAGACAGTATGGTATCGACAAAAGAATATATAAATAGATCAATGGAACAGAATAGAGAGCCCAGAAATAGACCCACATAAGTACGGTCAGCTGATCTTTGACGAAAGAGCAAAGGTAGTACAATAGAACAAAGACAGTCTTTTCAAGAAACGATGCTAAAACAACTGGACATTCACATACAAAAAAAATGAATCTAGACACAGACTTCATACCATCTCTAAAAATTAGCTCAAAATGGATCTCAGACCTAAATATAAAATGTAAAACTATAAAACTAGAAAATAACATAGGAGTAAACTAAATGGCCTTGGGTATGGAAACACTTTTCAGATAACAACAAAGGCACATCAGTGAATAAAATAATTGATAAGCTGGACTTCATTAAAATTTAAAATTTCTGTTCTTTTAAAGACAAAGTCAAGAGGACCAGAAGACTAGACTAGCCGCAGACTAGAAAAATGTATTTGTAACAGTCCTTATAAAGGACTTTCACCAAAAATATACAAAGAACTCTTAAAACTCAATAATAAGAAGAGGGCGGCCCGTGGCTCACTCGGGAGAGTGCGGTTCTGATAACACCAAGGCCATGGGTTCGGATCCTATATCGGTATGGCCAGTTGGCTCAATGGTTTAGTGTGGTGCTGAAAACTCAATAATAAGAAAATGAACAACCTGATTTAAAAATGGGCCAAAGACCTGAACAGACATCTCATCAAAAAAGATATACAGATAACAGGTAAACGTAGGTAAACATGTTCAACATCATCTGTCATTAAGGAATTGCAAATTAAAACAAGAAGATAACACTATACTCCTATTAGAAAGACCAAAATCCAAAACACTGATACCACCAAATGCTCATAAGAATATGGAGCAACAGGAACTCTCATTCACTGCTGGTGGGAATGCAAAATGGTATGGCCAATTTGGAAGACAATTTGTCAATTTCTTACAAAACTAAACATGCTTCTACCATACGACCCAGCAATTGCACTCCTTGATATTTACTCAGATGAACTGAAAACTTATGTCCACACAAAAACCTGCAGACAGATGTTTACTGCAGTTTTATTCATAATTGCTAAAGCTTGGAAGCAGCCAAGATGTCCTTTGGTAGGTGAAGGGATAAATACACTGGTACATCCAGACAATAAAATATCATTTAGCACTGGAAAGAAATGAGTTATCCAGCCATGCAAAGACATGGAGGGAACATAAATGTGCTTATTACTAAGTGAAAGAAGCCAATATGGAAAAGACTACATCATTCCAACTATGTTATACTACGACATTCTGTAAAACGCATAACTATGGAGACAGTAAAAAAGATCAGTAGTTGTCAGGGACTTGGCAGGAGGGAGAAATGAATAGGTGGAACAGAGGATTTTTAGAGCAGTGAAACTATTCTGCATGATACTACAATGGTGGATACATGTCATTACAGTTGTCAAAACCCATAGAATGTACAACACCAAGAATGAATCCTAATGTAAGTATGGACTTTTGCTGATGATGTGTTAAGGTAGGTTCATCAATTCTAACACCACCACTCTGTAGCTGAGATGTTAATAGTAGGAGAGGTTGTGCACATGTTGGGGAATGGGGTATATGGGAACTCTGTACTCTCCAATCAGTTTTACTGTGAAGCTAAAACTGCTGTAAAAAATAAAGTTTATTAATTAAAAAAGGAAGAAAGAAAGATGAAGGTTTTGTTAAAGCACAGCTGAGTTAATAAACAGAGAACAAAATAACCACTTTGGGCTTTTCTATTATACTCATTCTAGAAAGAAAATTTTCCCAAGTAGCAATTTTTAAAAACAATACAAAATTCTGCTTTGTTCTACTATACATCAAACAATGAAAAGATATGCTTTCCCTATTTCTAAGATTTGTAAACAAGAGCTAAGAGAAACAAGTGTTGCATGTGTAACAATGTCACAATAATTGTCTGCTGTACTAGAGTAGTTCAGTTTACATTCCCTCATCTATCTATCTATAACCCACCTGCTTCCTAAAGTTCTAGTCCAAAGATGAAACTTCTCAGAGAATGTCTCAGAGATGATGCACAAACCTTTTCCATGGCGAGGGGGGGCTCCCTTTGCTTTAAAACTATCCATTGGTGCTTTTGTATCTGTTTCCAAAGCAATGCTTATCTGTATCTCAGACTTGAACTTGGTGTATTTATTACTCAGCAACTGGTACCATTTTGGTGCCTAGAGAACAACAAAACAACAAAATGCCGTAATAAAAAAAAAAAAGTACTGTGTATTGTGAAATGTTCTACAAGGTTCTAAATAGATTTCCTGTAGTTTTTCAGCACTTTCTTCTCTTTCAACTCAGAAGAAATTAATCCTGCTTAGGAAGCCATCAACTGAATTTCCCTTTGAAAAATGTAAGTAAAAGTTTAGATTATCTTCGTTGCTTCCATTCCTATGCTTCAACAGCTAAGCTATTAAAGCGAAGGGGCTGTCCAGTTAGCTCAGTTGGTTAAAGTGAGGTGTTATAAATAGAAGAAAACACAATATATATATTTTTTTCTACCTTTAAGCCTTATATCTCCAATCTTACTTCATCCCTTAAACAACAAAAAACTACGAATTTTCTGTTTCCCTAAACCCTACTTTTCCACATGTTATTATATCTTTTATGCCTGCCACATTTTTGCTTTGTTCTGCTTATATCAAATAAGGAAAAGAAAATCTTAGTGTTAATAAAAAACACTAACAAAATACTAACACAAAGGCCTAATGGTAGAGTTCTGTGTTACGAACCATGTTCTTGACTATAAGGAAACACAGGCCTTCTCACAGAGTAAAGTATGCTAAATACTTAGAAATCCTGCCTTGAGCAACATCAGAAATTCTCACAGCCCTGGACTACATGTATTACTAATGGTCAACAGGGGCACCATTTCAATATGTGGAAATAGTATTCTTACTGCGACCACTGTTATACAAAGGCACAGTAACTGGTGCTTATACTAATCAAAACCATAAACTGCTGTTTTATATTCAAGTTATGTATGTTTAAGTACAATAGAATTAACTAGGCCATAAGTTTTTTAAAAAAAATCAACAACCTAGTTTTTTAAAGATAAAAATATAATAATATAGTTTGTTGCTATACTGCTTATGACAAATATTTTCTAATTTTAAGTATAAACCTAAAAAAATTTTTAGCTACTTGCAGAATTCATATTTTTCTGTTGCATAGCTCAAAAAATAAATCTGAATGTTTCTGTGTTTATGTTTATCTACAGAAAATCAATTTATTTTGAACTTCAAATATTCTACTATCCAATTTCAAATATTTCCGCTTGTGAACAGAAGAGAATAAAACGGCACTTGGTTTTTATAAAACTAATGTAATTTTGAACCATTTCTCCTTAACTTTGGTAACAAATATATTGACCAACTGTCCTATAGGATTAGACAAGGGGATGAGGAATGCCAAGAACATTTAGAAGCATGATCTCTTCCCTCAGATACCCTCCTCCTAAGAAGATTTACCTTCTCTACAACCAAACTACTGCAGAAGAATCTTCCAGACATGTGCATGTCAGAGGAGAGAAGCTGGATAAGAAAAACATCAGTGGCCCAATAAGGGACCTTGGTTCAGGGTCTAAGCCTAATGAAGGAAAACATTTCCAGGATAAGGGCTCAGAGAAGAGAGGTGATGAGTGAGTATCCAATGATGGGGAAAAACAAGTCCTCATTTAAAGGATTTTAAAATTTCAGTTTCTTTCGAATGATTCCAACTTTGGGCTGGACTGGCAGGTTCATTTGTAAATATCACGGCTATCAGTAAAAAAAATGTTAGTAACAGATAAATTTTCTTCACATATTCCTAATTTAAAATTCAAATCAAGAATGGAGGAGTTTAAAATAAAAAAGATATTTTTTATTTTTCTTAAGAAAATTGTGACTAAAGACATTAAGAAAAACTGAAAGGAAGATTTCTAAAGTCAACCACACAGAAAAAGTTTAGAGGATATTTACGAAGACATAAGAAGAAGCATGTTCAATAATAAAGAGCACTGACACCGGAATCAGAACCCTGAGTTCTTTTTGTTCAAACGGAAGGAGGTAATGGTCATATAACACTGTGTTTCAGTAAGTTCGCTTACTCTGACTGCTACATAAGGAATGCAAGGAGTGGGAAGCAGGGAAGCCAGTCAGGTTACTATGATAGCCAAGGTATGAAGTGAGAGAGGCTCAGGTTGGGGTGGCAACAGTGAAAGTGCAGAATAGAAGATGGATCAGGATGGAAAAAAACCAACTGCAATGGGTGGTTACGGAGGAAGGAAAAGGCAAGTGTTAAGGAAGACTTCTGTATTTTTAACTTGCATAATTGGAAAGACAGTGCTGACCATTCACTGAAGCAAGGAAAACTGGAAGAAGACCAACTTTGAAAGGAAAGCTCAGGAGCTGAACATGTTAAGCCTGAGGTAACAGCAATTTGGATACAGGTTTGAGCTCAGAGACAAGTTTCTCTGAAAAAGATAGTCCTTGGTCAAAGGAATGATTAAAAGGTTGGAATTTCCTTAATCAAATCCATAAATTAAGATATAAGAATTGTCACATTGGCTTAAGCCCATGATCTATCTAGTCCAATATTTCATGTACTTTTCTCTAATCTGATATCTATCGAAAATAATCAACTGTCTAATTGAATAATTTTTAAAAAATCAAAAAGGCAATACCTGCTTTGTTTCTTGAGCAGTTCTTAAGTCCAGAACAATGTAACCTATGGTTTCCTTGGCTGAAGATAAAGGATCCAAGGCAAAACATTGGAGTTTGATAGGAGTACGCTGTAGCCTGTAACATAACAACGTATGTGATAAATAAAATGGTTTTATTGAACCGATTTTCTGTTAGCCCTGAAAAAATGTCTATTATCAAGACAATTATAACTTTGTTGGATAAGTTATATCTCTTCCATATTTTTTAAAAAACTCATTAACTGGCAAGAACTATCTACTTGTCTATATACCAAATAAGTAACATACGAAATGTGTCAAAATCTTAGTGTCTCTCATCTAAGAAGCTATCACCTAGGTCAGTGTTTCTCAAGCTTACTGTATAAAACCCTCTGAAAGTCAAAAATTATCATAAATCTTCAGGATTGATTTTAAATTATTTTTCTTATACTGTCACACACATAAAATTATAAATACACATGTATGAGTATGCTTATAACCCCTTTTATAGCTGAAAAAAAACTTGGGAATTAAATACCATAAAATCATAAACAACTAAAATTTAAAGTAATAATTTAATATAACACACAACAATGTTCTATAAGCATGATATTGACTGGTATAGCATGGGCTCTTTCTGAGTTTGAGGCACCTATATTGGCTCATGCGTTGAGCTGAATAGATTTTGCTGTCACTTCTGTCTAGTAGAATTACTATGAAACTGCACTTAGCACAAAATCATCAGTTATAAATTCAATTTGTCTGTGTTATGTTCTCAGCCTACAACAATCAGAGTGGTACCATGTGGCACTAACATAATTGTAAACATAACCACAAATGCAGGCTCTAACATCTAACAGCAGGACTCGGTCTAAGCAGACATTCCAGATGCCACTGAAAGGAAACACAACATTTTGGAATTCTCTAAGAATTTAATACCCCTTCACATAAATCCATGGACTGATCTAGCAATAGAAGCAAATAAATGTCTACTAGCTTTCCTTCTTTTTGTAACTTTCTGTTTTGATTTGATTTCGTACTGAGGACAAGCAAATATTGAAGTGATTATGTGTTTCACAAAAGGAAATACATCTTCAACTCTTTAATAAATAAAACTAGTGCTGTTCTTGCCTGCTTCTAGTCATAGAGTTCATGAAATGATGCTATAACTTTAAGTCTATTTTATATACTAATAAGTGTTATTTAAAATCAAATATAAAATTAATCAGAAAGAATCCCTTATATAATTACTTTCACAACTTTTCACTGGATGGCTCTATATATCCTTAGCAAGCCAGGTAAATATACAGTAAATGATAGAAATTACAATGAATTTCCAACCCATATTTATTGGGTAAGCATGTCCAAGGTACTTCTAAAATATCTATTATCTCACATGTTTAAAAATTTTAAGAAAGCAGTGAAGTGTGTAGTATAGTGGTCAAAATCTTAGGCTCTGGAGCTACACTGGCTAGGCTCTACAGCACTCCATCAGACAGACTTAGAGGCAAGTTACTTAACCTCTCAGGTCTGTTTCTTTATCTGCAATATGGGGGAAATAAAACCAACTTTCATAGGGTTGTTCTGATGCTTAAATGCTATTGCTGAAAAGTACTTTGAAAATTTCCTGGCATATTAAAAAAACTCTGTAAATATGATTATTACTATAATCTGATGAGAGCTATAAAATTTATTGATTTCTAACAGCCCGAAAAGAAGAAATGGATAAAGATGCAAATTTAAATTAAAAATAACAGTCACCTGTGCTGATGAAGTGCTTTCCTATCAATTTCCCAGGCTAACTCAGTAGCAAATTCTGGTTGGTCACTATGATCCACAGGGTCAGTAGCCAACTGTTCTCCATCAAACTTTGCTTCTACTATAAGCATATGCTTTGGACGTTTGGGGAAATGGCGACCTGGAGAAATAAGACTATACAGATTAATTGGAAAAAAATCAAATAGGATCACTTAGCGTGAGTTTTTTAAAACTGATACACACATATGTTAAGAGTGGTTGACTTATATACATTCCATAAACTAGCTCACTAACACATACCCACATAGGTACTCACTTTCATGATTCATAAGAAACATTAACCAAATTGAAAGCTATAATTTATAAATCAGTGCTTCTCCAACATTAATGTGCATATGAATCACCCAGAATCTTGTAAAAATGTACATTCTAGGGGCTGGCTGATTAGCTCAGTTGGTTAGAGCCCAGTGCTGTTAACACCAAGGTCCAGGTTCAATCCCTGTACCTGCCAGCTGTCAAAACAAAAAACAAAACAAAACAAAATGTAGATTCTGGCTCAGTAGGTCTAGGGTGGGCTTAAGATTCTGCATTTCTAACAAGATCTCAGTTAATGTCAATGCTGCTCTCGTTGGTTCACACTTTGAGTAGCAATGATCTCAATAACATTTAGAATTAAAGAGTTAAAAATGTGATTACACCAATTTTAGATATTACTGTACCAATACTTAATACAGAATAGTAATCTGAAGAGCTGAGAAATAATCAAATTAGCAAAAACAAATTTACCTGCATCTTAATTTTCCTGTTAGTTAAGAGTACTTTCCAAATTAACTAAAGAAAAATAAGCGAGCATATATATTCATTCATTCTATTCTCTAGGACAATGTTGTGTATTATCAAGAAATATTAGAATATTCTATTACACATCACTTTTCATTTGTACTGCATGACATCATTTCTTCAATGTTTACTGAAGGCATATCCAGAGTCAGGTAATACATCAGATGATAGGATACAAAAAGAGTAAAAACAGAATACTTGCCCTCAAGGAACTGACGGTCTAGTGGAAAAACACAAACTTAAACAACTGAAAACAGGAAGCTAAAGAACACCAAGGAACAATGCTATGAATCTTGCACTGAGTCAACTAGTCCTCCTGTTTATAGGTCTGGTAAGGGAGATCTTGGGGAGGGGAATTTTAACCACCATAAAGTAAATAAATCCCTGCTAATACTCACCCTGGCACAAGCTACTGGTTAGGAAGTAAACTTCTCAGACAGACTTTTGACTGCATACCTTGTTTCAGCCTGAGACTCTCATTTGCAACTCCTTATTAGGAGTCTTAATATAGTTGGCTCCACTCTCCCAGTCAGCACTCACACAGAACTCTTTCTGGACCTCTTTTATGCTTCTCTAGAACACCAGTTCCCCAAATGAATTTCACATATGTCCAAAGAACCTATATTTTTATTCACACTACCATAACAAGCTTGAGAACAGAGGATATGCAGTGGAACAAACAGGTGCTTGCCTCGCTCTAAAGATAATGAATACACTGAAAACAAAAACCCTGTCTTTTTCATTCTTGTACCTAGCCCAAATTTTGCTCATTATCATGTGCTTTTGCATAAGAGCATTTCTAGAGGTGTAGTCAAGAAATTGAGAGCAGCTCAATATAAGTGAAGGGCTAGGAATATACGAGGGGAGATGAGACTGAAAAGGTAGGCAAGAGGTCTACCATAAAGGGCTATGTATGTTACTCTAAGTATAAACATTATCCTTTAGAACACATAAAGATTTTAAGAAAATCAGATTTGCATTTCAGAAAGATTATTCCCAGATAGTAATGGGGACAGTCTAGATGTTTCTGGAAAGGAAGAAAATATTTAGGAAATAGACTATGAAAAGATACCACAAGTTAGGTGGATAATGAGGATCCCTATCCAAGGCAATCACAATGTAAACTCGTTCATTCATAAGTTTATATGTAGCACTTACTATTATTTAGAAAATAAAATCACTAATACTTGGTGATCATCTGGAAGTTGGGAATGGAGAGGGAATCCAGGATGATGATGACTCCCAGGTTCTTGGCTTGAGGCAGCAGTGTGGTTACGATGAATGGAAATACAAACACACCAGTTTTAGGTATGTTTGTGGCAACAACTTAACTGACATCCTTGACTCCAGGTTCTCTTGCCTGCACACTGCTACTAATCTTGAGAAACTCTCTTATTTAGGAATATATGCTGCCAATTTATTTCTAGAACATTAATTCTAAACTCCTTGGCTTTCAAGATCCTCCAAGACCTATTCACTCTAGTGACAAGCTTGTTTCTTACCATAACATTCCTAAATATTCATCTTCCTCAACCCTGATTATCTTATTGACCTCTGGTTCCAGCCACTACGCTCACTGCAATTGTCCAATTGCCTGGAATGACTTTCTTCCATCCTTACCTATCTAATGCTTATTTATTAATCAAGGCACTTCAGCCATCATCCCCATACCCCAAACCTATATTTACAGTCCATGTCACATATTTTTACTATTATAGTACACCCCAACATGTTGTGTCCTACACATTAGTTTGATCTCCCCATGTAGACAGATCCCTAAGGGAAAGGATATTATATTTCTGTTTCCTAATAGCATGGGGCACAGCCCTAAGCCTAAAAGCTTTTGCTAACCAAATTATAAGGCAATTTCAGGCTTATGTCTAAAGAATCAGTAATCTAACAACTCCTCATGGCTTCTGGTCAGTCTCCTGTTCCAAAACTCAAAAATTAGGTTTACAATGTTTCCTTTCCTCTCACCACCCAAATAGTGCCAGGCCTCCACTAAATACTCTCCCGTGGGGGAAAAAAAAGTTCAGCCACACACCTGATCCTGCTCAAGATGACTCCTTAACATGTTATTCATAACCTGTCCCCAATTTATCTATGAACTCCTTTGCCCTCCACTTTCCTGCAATCTGCTCTACAACCACAACTGTATTTAAGCAACATTTATTGAATGAATTTAAGCAAGACAAAATATATCTTGCTTTTCCATACCTTAAGTGCTCTTTGCTCTTCCGTTTGCTGGGAATGCCCTTCCTTTTTCACCTGACAAATTCCTAATCATCTTAAGGACCCAAATCAATGTCACCTCCTCTTGTAAACCTTCCCCAGTTTCCCCAGACAAGGGTGATCATTCCCCCTTCCATACTCTGAGGAATTATTTGTTGACATATTCCCCATGCTACACCCTCAGCTTTTAGAATCAGGACTATTCTATTCTTATATTCCCAGGAGAGTGCCTGACACTCAATGAGTCTCCAGTAAACAAATGTCATTCATTCAACCAACAAAACTTTAAGAAATGTAAAGTACACCCTCTTAACAAGTGTAGTCCTTTAAGCCCTCCATCAAGACTTACAAGGAAACAGCCTCCGCAACACTTTAGAAATTGAAGGAAGCATGTGTTCAAGTGAAAGTCAAAGTTCTTACAAAAGCTATTACTGGAACACCGCTGAACAGAAGGTGCTTTCCAAGCCTCTTTCGGCTCACATATAAAAGCCATCGACATGCTACTACTGACGGAAATCGTTTTTTCTAGATTCTCTGGGGCTATGGCTAGTCACGCTAAATATCACTTATCCCTAATAGCTCTCATACTCCCTTGAGAGACTTTTAAATCAATTACCTAACAGACCTTGCTACGTACAACTTTGAACAAATCTTCGGAGACCACAAAAGCAAAGATGACAGGGTTCTTAAAGTTAACAAAGTCTGGGTCCCACACTACTCTTAAAATTCAGGAAGCAGCAGTTGCAAAACCAAGTGTCAGGCCGCTCACCTTCTAGGATGGACACGACGATGAGCAGCTGGTCGGACTTGGAGACCATGGTCGCGATCGGCAGCCCGGAGGCGGGGTCTGCTTGGCGGAAGAGGGGTCCGGGTGAGTCGCGGGTAATTCGGCACACCCGGCAGGGCTCCCGGCGAGCCCCCCCCAGCCCGCCCACTACCCCTGACACCCGGACACAGCTCCGCGGCCCGGTCCCGCCACCGCCTGCAGCGCGCCCGGATCCCTCGCCCCAGGCCGCCAATTCAGGACCTAACCCGGCCCCAACTCAAAGCAAAAGCCGCTGTGCAGCCCAGCCTGGCCCGCCCGCAGGTAGAGGAACACCCGCCGCTTGGGGACCTTTTGCCGCCTACGTAGCCGCTTTTCAAACGCCCGGGCAGCCGCAGCGGCCGCCGCCGCACCCTGCTTCCGCCTAGCAACCAGACCCGCAGGCCCAGTGACCCGGGGAGGCTGGAGGACAAAGGGCGATAGAGACCAGGGCAGTCGAAGATAGAACGCCCCTCAGCCCGCTTAGCCTCCCGCCCTTTTACGCTGGGTTCCAGAGCCCTAAGGAGAACTAGCTCATTACCTCACAGCGCCCCCTGCTAGCCGGATAGGGAGAGGCGGGCGATTTGATGGGGCTAGCAGCGCAGGCGCACTACTGCTGTAAACGCTTCCTGAAGCTGCGTAGCTCCTTTTAAGGAGGATGAGTGAAGAGTGGTCTTTACACTATACCCCAGCCGCAACCTGAGAAATACATCAGTGGAAATTAAAAAAACAAAAACAAAAACCCTAGCTCCGTTCAGGTACCCAAGTCTGAAGTCTAAATGCCCTAAATTGTCCTCGCACGGCACCTCAAATTCCTGCCCTTTGAAAACAAGCAGCGTCAATACGGTAAATACTGTAATTGTTGGCGCTTACGTAAACTCTCCGAGAATTTCCTGTACATTAGAAATTCCCCTAAAACAAAAACATTGTCACGTGGGCAGTGAGATTTAAAGGTGTTGGTTCTTCTACCCCCTTGACAACAAGTAACTAATTAGCAAAATCAGGACTAAAAAATAAATGAGGCGTCGAAATGCTGTCCACCGAAAATTTCCTCGTAACGTCTCCCAATTTCAGACTTTATTTTAGGAAAGATTAGAAATCTTTTGGAGGTTATCCAGCTTGAAACTTAGATGACCACATCAGTTGGAGCGATAAGAGCAAAAGTAAATCACAATAATAGATGACAGGGAAAAATAAAGCAGCAGAGTTGGAAGGCACGAGGTATCTCTCCTGCTTTCTTGTTGTGTAAACTTAGAAGCTGATGTTTTGAGAGCAAATAATATAGTGTCTCTGGACCTCATTGTCGTCTTCTTCCTCTTCTCCTCCTCCTCCTCCTCCCTCTCTTTGTGCCCCAAAGAAAAGAAGGTGGATGGGGAAATTGAACTAGATTACGTCTAAGGCCCTTTCAGGCCACCTCAAAGGCTTCTGGGAAATGACGCATTATTCAGAATAAATTCAAAGTACTGATCAGCTTTGGGCTCATCACTGAACCATGCATTCTTTTGTGGAAGATGTCAAACATACTTAAAAGTAGCCAGAAAAATATAATGAACCTCAAAGTACCCAGAACCCAGCCTGAACAATTATCAACTCAAGACCAATCATCTTCATCTGTTACATTATTACAATTCATCTCTTTCCATACGTACCTCAAAAAGATAAAGACTTTTTAAAAATATTGTAAAATATTAAATAACAATTCCATTATTACATCTAGAAAATTAACAATAATTTCTTAACACCATTAAATATACACTGTTCCAATTTCTCTGATTGTCTAATTTTTTTCTTCAGTTATTTTGTTCAAATCAAGGTCCTAACAAGTTCCCAAACAATTCATTTGGTTGGTATGGCTCCTGTCTCTTTTACTCTTTAGCTAACCATTCCTACTTTTTTTTAATTCTTGAAATTCTTTATTGAAGAAACTGGTCATGTATTCTGTAGAGTTTAGCACAGTCTGAATTTTGTTGGTAAAATACCATTGTTGTCAGTTAACATATCCTCTGTTGAGAGATCTAGTAAACATGTCTGACAACTAAAGAGGATTAACAAATCAATAAGCAAAGTACAATATTACCAGTGGTGCAAAATAGTACTTAGCATTAAACTCTAGACAAAGGGAGGCCCAAGCAATGAGACCAAGTATCTCTGGTAGAAAGAGTACCCAGATGTATTAGTCCGTTTGTGTTGCTATAACAGAAATACCTGAAACTGGGTAATTTATAAGGAAAAGAGGTCTATTTGGCTGACAGTTCCGGGACAGCTGCATCTGGTGCAGGCCTCATGCTGCTTCTACTCATGGCAGAAACTGGCAGCAGCTGGTGGTTCCAAGCAGATCACATGGCGAGAGGAAGCAAGAGAGAGAGAGAGGAGGTGCCAGCATCTTTTAAACAACCAGCTCTTGTGGGAACTAATAGAGCAAGAACTAACTCATTAAACAACCCACCTAGGGAGAGCATTAACCCATTCACAAGGGGTTATAATGCTCCCATGACCCAAACTGCCACATTGGAGATCAGATTTCCATGAGTTCTGGGAAGACAGTACATCCTAACTCCATCACCAGAAGATCAGAGTTTGGAACCTACCTCTGCCATTTATGTGATGGGTGACCTTAGGGGAACTGCTTTACCTCACTGAGCCTCAATTTCAGCTATAAATTGAATATACATCATTCCTTAGTTCAGGACTTAAACATAGTAAATTCCACTTAGTTATTATCTTTTTATATTAACATTCTCAGACCTTAAGTAGTAGCTGTAAAAGAACCAGGAGGTGCCCATGTATACACCTTGTTGTTTTGCTTTAAGATATCCAGCAGGGCTTAAAACCTAGATTATGAACCATTACTGCATGCTAGAGAATAATCTGAGATCATAAAAAATATGAAAAATCATTCAAATTAACTAAGAAACTTTTTCAGATAGTAAAAATTTCACATAGTTCTCTTTATTTAGATTTTCCTCCCAAACAGCATTATTACTATTAAAATTACCTTATCACAGCTACTGAAAAGCCACCAGTTTAGCTGGCATAGTGCTTTTTCTTCAGACTGTAGAAACTAATGATAGGAAATTTCACATCTAGAAGTGGACTTATAATTTCATCTCCATCTATATTGTTATTCCATAATCTAATTTCCTTTCATATGTGATATCAAACAGTAGTTACTTCAGTTCTAGTATAAATCATTACATTTTAGCTTAAATTCATGGGGGAAAATTTTGTTATAAGTTTATGAAGTGCTAATTACTATTTCAAAATACATAAGTAAATGCTAAAAATGTATGTAATGTTTAACTGTTAATGTGAGACTCATTACACTATAAGCATATAAACATGCAAATTCAAACTGACATGCTTGATTAAAAGTTTGACTCTGAATTTATTAGTTTGTCAGGCTAATAGCTAATCATATTAAGTATCTTTCTGTTTCTATTGTTTCTAGAAAAACAAAAAACAAAAGAAAGCATTTTGATTCATTTTAAACCTTCCCTTTTCTATAGCTATTTCGCATTTTGGAAAAACACTTTACTCTGTAGTATTTCTCTGTATTTTTTCTCTGTTCAATAACTTCTATGACCTTCTTCAGCCCCTTCCCTCGTATACACACAAACTCACACAAACTTAGTAAAATTTAAGGCAAGCTCCTAGGACTAATAAAATTAGCACATCTATTGAATAACTGCTCTTTGTAAAAGTATGGTGCCAGATCCTGAACTTAAGAGGTGTTTAGAAAATAGCCTCTGGAAGAAGAAAAGGGAGTGAAAGTAGTAAGTAGTACTCATCACTTAGTGCAAAGATGATTTGACACTTTTGATCCAGGAATGGATACAATAAAACTTAACAATTAATTTGGGTGCCTTTAATCCCTTGAAGAACAGTCACTAATTTCTGGATCATGAGAGAGACTGAATAGCCCAGTATTGAAGAGTTGTATATACCTAAATTCCAAGTTCCACAACTTATTAGCTCTGTGACTTGGCCAGGTCACTCATCTGTGAGCCTCGGTTTTTCCGTCTATAAAACATGTTTAATAGTACTTACTTTGCAAGGTTTTTCTGAGGATTAAATGGCATCATTTCTGTGAGGGGCCTAGGCCATGATGAAATTTCTGAATGTGGTGGATATTTGTATTGTTAGTGTGGAGAGATCATTTGTTGTATTATTTTGTGATTTGTTCCCTTTTCTGGTTCTTCAAAGGGAACCAGATTCTTTATATTCCCTCAGCTTGGTCTACACTTACGTTCTAGGGGTGATATCCCCCAAACAGCCCCTTTCCCTGGCTTTTGTGAAAGACCACAGTAGAGCATCCCAAAGTGAAACCCTCCTGCAGGTCAGGCCAGTGCTGCGAGTGCAGTGGTCAGGGCGGGGCCGAGCAGAAGCAGAGAACCAGGGCAGGCCAGCTGTCTGGAGGGGCATCCCCTCCTTGCCCCAGTTTTTCTCTGCTCCAGCTGGTTATTGCCATGCAGTAAAAGCCAGATTTTCCAAATGCTCATAAGAAGCTAGAATAAGAGATTTTTATGTGACTGCATCTAGTCTTTAAACACAGGTAGCGAATTTCAGTTTAAAAATAAAAAACACTGCATGAGCCAAACCAAAAACTGCTGCCAACCACAGGCTAGTTACCTCTAGCCTAAATTCATTGAGGTGGTTATAATAAGTGTCCCTGAAGGGCAAAGAAAAGAGGGTAGTAAGGAAAAGAGAAGAGCTTGCTTAAAGCTGAGAAGAAAAGGGATGGAAGAGAGTGTGTTGGGGACCCACATTCCACTTCCTGGCAGAGCCTTGGGGAGGGGACAGAAACAGGCACTGTCTCCATGGGATCCCTAGGGAGGCAAAACCTTAGTCCCCAATTTATTATCTTTAGTACAGTTTCTTATACCCCTAATTTGACACAGAATCAGCGAACTCACTAATTGTCAAGGGACGAGGTTGGCTTGGCTATTGAACAGCTCATTAGTGAACAGCGAGGCAAGAGCTGGCAAGGCCTCCCCCATTCTTTGTTCTGTGTGAGAACTCCAGCCCCTTTGCACAACACTGTGTGTGTGGAGGTCCCAGTGGTAACTGATGTTGAATTTCCTGTTGATTGGCACAGGAGCTTGGGGTTGAATTTAAGAGTATGAAGAAAAGCAACATCTCTTGCACAACCTCCTTTGTGGTGTAAACTTCATTGGATTACTTTAGGCTGGGATGAGCTTTGAGCCAATCCAGTGTGATGTGTGTCACAGAGGCACTCTCTCAGTCAAGGTGTAGAGTGGAGGTTGGGGGAATGCCCCTTACTCCACAGAGGACAGGCAGAGCTGGGGACACTTCTGAAACTGTGGCAAATGGCTGCAGGCCAACAGAAAATGCTGCTCAGATTTGCTTTGAAAAGACTATGTCATTGATAGAGTGACTACATTCTAGAGGCAGCAAATTTTTGAGGGGACTTTGTTTTAGGAGTAGGGCATGGAACAGATGGTGATGCTGGGATGAAAGTCCTGTCTCTGTCACACTGTGACATTGAGAAACATTACGTGACATTGTGGGACTTTGATTCACATATTGCATAATGTCTGATGTGTGTCGATGTTTTTTTCCTCTAAAAAAAGCTTCCTTTGACACACTAAAGCCAATAGTGGAGAAAGAGCTGGTGCCAGCCTACTCATCAGTCTGGTGAAGAAATTCCCTAGGCTTCTGGGTTAGTGTTTTAACCTAGAGAAGTCTGACCCCACTAAATGGTAACACACAATCTTCTGTATTAAAAGGTATCTCTGGCACAAGGCTTCTATTTAATGCTGGTGTTAAAAGTACACCTGAAGGGTATAAAACTATCCTTTATCTCTCTAAATTACAACAACAGGTCATAATACCACCCACCCCCCACTCCCCTTTGAATTCAGAGGAAGGCTCTAAACATATGGCCTGGGTTCTCTCCCACGGCCCTAAGCAAGAGCACTAGAAGCTTCCCCAGCCAGCAGCTAGCAAGCTTAGCCAACCATTTCACAAGTGGTAGAGCAAAGCTGTTATCCTGTGAGGACTGCATAAACCATCCTTCCTGAATTATGGCATGTGTTTCTGCTGCCAACATAATACTTGGTATTTGCATAAACGTGTACATTTCCAAGCAGGTTCTAGCAACTGTAACGACTAACAGGATTGAATGAGGACTTTAACTGCTCCCTTGGTGTTCTTACACATGATCTAAAAGATGACAGAAGTGCCATGTCCCCCCATTCTAAAGAGCATCCAAGGAAGCCAAGATCCCTCTCCCAGGCTTGGTAAGAAGTGACCACAATGACTTTGCTACTCACACCATCAGTGCAGCACCCACATAACTTTATATTCAAAGATGATGAGCTGAGGAGTGGTGAGTGATAAGCCTGAGGCCCTTTCTGTTTAGAAAATGGAAATGCTTCCCCTCCTCTCCCCAAGCCAAGTAAAAGGGGGTGGGTCCAAGGGAGCCCCTCACAGAAATGGATGGACTTGCTGATGAGCAGCTCACTATGGACACTTGAGTAGGAAGAAAAGAGAGAAAGAGTAGTGTGTGTGTGTGTGTGTGTGTGTGTGTGTGTGTGTGTGTGTGTGTGTGTGAGAGAGAGAGAGAGAGAGAGAGAGAGAGAGAGATAAGTTGGTTGATTGACTAGCAGCCAACATCAACATTTTTTGTGGCAAAAAAAAAGTGTGAAATTCTAGTGGATGAAAAGAATACAATGTCAGGTCACTTTGGTTGAGCCATCTTGGTGTCCAAGAGGACAGGCCACCAGGTAAGACTGAACCGGCAAGATGCTGTGGGGTGTAGAATCCAAGATCAGAACTGATCTGGTTTCAGAAGCAGTTGGGCAGGTGTAGCCAGAAGTGACTGAGTTAGGCAGGTCTCCCAGGACAGAATGGCATTGGGAAGCCTCTAACTCAACATCATCCTTAGAAATAATTTCACATATTTCCCAGGAGAGACTCTGTATTTAGCTGGGAGCTACTCAGAGGGCATCAGAGACTGATGGATCTTGAACGGAGAAAGAGCATCAGAGAAATGAGGATCAAACCTGCATCTGCTAAGTTAAGGATATTTGCAGTCTTTCTCCATCTCTGATCCCAGTTCTTTGGAGGAGAAGACTCCCATGAGAGAGGAGAGGGAATGAAAAAGTTGATCCCACTCTCTCCTCAATCCAAGTACCTTAGGTGGAAACTTTGCTGGAATTGAGGGAATAAGAAGAAATGAGATTTCAAACAGTCATGATGTGGAATTTTAAATTGGATTAAATTGGACTGAACTGACATTTTAAAAGCAGAAAGTGTTCAGAAAGTGTGGAATCTGACCAAGCTGTCATTAAGGGATGAGAAAGAGAGACTCAGTGGAACATAGCTGAAAGCAGTAACTGGAAAAAAATAGAACTATTTCATATTATACCTGACTCAAATTCAGATTGTGGAATAAACCACAATTGCCTCTTGTGATCTTTCCAGCAACACTGTAGAGAGTAAAGCAGGGGTTTTACTCTCTTTTAATAGATGAGAAAATCTGAAGCTGGATAACTTAAACAATTTGATAACAATCAGAGCTCATATCTTCTGAATAGTTATGTTATGCTACCCCAGTGATTCTCAAACTGGTGTACACGTATGCCCTGAGAACATGGAGCTGTGCCAGGAAACTGGAATAGAAATACAAGCTATCATATTATGGAGGAACAATGTTAATCAATGGTAAGAAATTAAAACATTGTTTTTATATTAAAAAATATGAAACTATATGGATACAATACACATTTGCATGATTTTTAAGATAAAACATAATACCACAAAGGAATTTGTTTTGGTTTTGGACTACATCCTCAGCCTTCACCCTACTCAAACCTTGTCCGTGTTAACACTCCTCTTCACTTAAGAAGTCACTTGGTGGACCTTTGAGAAGTGCATCACCTACAGTCTTGAGCCAGATTTACATTAAAAATTCTTTGGAATAGTGAAAGGGGGGAATAAAATGTCTAAGGGGAAGTAATGTTCTTCTTCCACATAATGCTCCATGGGGTTGAAGATTCAAGTTATTACCCTAATTATGTGTTAAAATCATTACGTCAATATAACAAATGAAGTTCCTGAGAAGGTTCACTTGGATATTCTAGTTACTCCACCTGTACTTGGTTGATGTTTAACTGAGAGGTACCCTTACAACTGTTGAGTGTAATAACAGAATGTGAGTGAGCTCTATTCTATAAATTTGTTACAAATGTAAATTGCTTTTTCTATCATAAAAAAGAATTAATGTCCTAGATAAGAGTCGGAATCCAAGGGAAAGGCAGTGATTTTTAAAGAGTTTTTGACTAAGAATCTGTAAGATCAATATTGACTAGATTATCCTAACGTTAACCAGGAACATATAATCTTTCCAAAATTGGTAAATGTAAATTACAGTAAGTTATAAAATTTATCTATTTGTTCATTACTGTATTCTTGGTGCCTTGAAGTATCTTGAATAAATTTGTGGTAGAGACACGATAAATTCCTGTTAAATAAATAAATTAAGCTAAATTTACAGCAATGTTAGAATTACATCTGCTCCAATAACAGAGAGTAATAGATATATAATTCTTATATGTGTAGGGACAATGGTGAATACATAATTAGGTGCAGATCAAGAAATATAGCTGTGAGATTGTCTTGTTCAGACTGCACATAAGAAAATTAATAGCCATTCTCTGATACATTCAGAAAAATGTAATCTATCTGATTTCACAAACTTTTTAATAATATGAAAAGAAATTATTTACTGGACTGGAGAAGAAGAGAAAGTTTTATAGTGTTGCTTTGGGAAAAGCCTCAAAAGTTAAGATGACTACGAACAGATGATTTTGCAGATATGTCAGAGATGAGGGTGAGTAGGTTAACTTTGGAAAGTATGTCTATTCTACAAGTGATAACTGGAGAAAGAGAAAAACATTAAAAGAAAAAAAAAAAAGAAAGGGACAGAGACGTAATATTAAACTCCTATATTACATTAGTGTTCTCATTGGCCATCCCACAAGAAGCCTGAGAAGCACAGAGGGTTATTCAATAGGGAGTGAGAGGAGGACTTGAAAGAAAAAGAGAGAAAGAGAGAATTTAAAATCCAGACTTCTGTAGAGCAAACCAATACCCACCAATACAATGAGGTATTTTCTAAAAATGTTTTTTAAAAGTATCTATCAGCCAGTTCTAATAATTCTTATTTATATAACATTTAACTTGTATCAAGATATGGAGTATTATAGTTGTGTTCACCATCAAGGCAGTGTTTATTAACAAACTAGTTTCTGCAGCTGGCCCGTTAGCTTAGTTGGTTAGAGGACAGCCTTATAACACCAAGGTCATGGGTTCAGATCCCCATACTGGACAGCTGCCAAAAAATAAAAAGAAACTGGTTTCTGTTGTCTCTATCAAGGAATATGAACATACCCAAACCATGTCTGTTTAGTAGGGCAAAGTTAAAAAAATACTTTGTTACTTGTTTATTATTTTCTTACTGAGAATTTTAACCCTGTTTTGACACTGCGCATCCCAAATCCTTGTTTAAATTAACAAGTCCTTATGTTGCTAGCACAAATACCAATGAGCTATAATCTATTAATTAAGTTCCATGAGACAGGAACAAAGTTTGTTCAGCTCTCTATCTGTAGGGTCTAGAATAGTGCTTGGCATACAATAGGCATTTAATATATTTGTTGAATGAATGGACAAAACTATAATGGATTTTAGCCATTACATGTTCTGTAAACCTAACCCGACATGATATGTTTTAGCAATATCTTGTACTGTAAAATAAATGTATCAAAATACTAAATACTTTCCTTGAATATTCATTCCTTGAACATAAAATGTTATAATATCATTTTGTTATATTTGGCTAGTAGCTTTTTACTTTTGTCAAACTTTTAGACTTTACTTTTTCTATATGTAGAAATTAGAAGTTTTCAACGGCTTTCTCGTATTTCTTAACTGGACCAAAATAGAACCATCAGCCCTAAGATTCCCAGGAGTTTCTTTGAATTTCAAATACCCAAATCCACATTGCTGTCTATCTTGAAAATTTTACCCCTGAACTTACACAGGGGAATTGAATAAATTTATCATATATCTATTTTCAGTGGAGTTCACTGGTGATTTTTTTTTTTTTTAAGTTAGAGTAAACTTCTAAGGTTCAGGAAAACTGAGCAGACATTTCAGGGCTTGAGTTTGCGTCTATTTACAAAGTATTAAATGGTATAACAAATGCACCTCAATGGACCCGATTATCATACCATCCAAATAGTCAGCTTACCACTTCTAAGAGTAGAGCTTAGGGAGCACTCATCTTACACATGTGGTCAGGTTTCCTTTCTACTCCCTTCCCCTAAAGTGTTTATGCCTAAATCAATTAGCTTTCTCCCTGCCCAAACTGGTTCTCATGAGTATGCATCCCTAATGTTATCATTTTGATACAGAAAGGTGGAACTTCATAGCAGTTTGTTGCATTCAATAATTTCAAATCCATTTAAATGAAACATACTTTACATTTCATACCTGGTAACTAGACAAAATTATTTGGTACATTTTTCTTCTTCCCAACCCCCTCAAATAAATCAATTACAGCTATGTTCAAAGATAATAACATATCTAGATGTTATTTATTTCAGTCAAAACTTCACTCACTGAGATATTTTGTTTAAAAGCCCTCCTCCCCAAAACAAAGTTTCATTGGATTAAAATGTTTAGATTTTTGGAAGTAGAACCTACAAACTAGCTCATATTAGTTGTTTAGACTTTATCAGTTACTGACTTCTTTTCTAAAATCTCAAACGTGAACCTCTACACACAAAAAGAATAGAGTTAATTTAATGCATTTTTCCTTAATTTAAGAGCTTTCTCTTTTGGTATAGCTACTTCTTTTTCCTACTTTCTTGTGTCAGCAAAATAGAAATCAATTTAAATCTAGATTATCAATATTCAGCTAGCCTGAATACTTTATTTCCTCTGTAGCCACAAACTATTGTAATATGTAGGAATGTATGATTCTAGAAAATTAAATATAAGTAAATAATGGAAGATGGATGGCAAAGTGCCTACGGATCTGTAGTCTGCAAAATAAATACTGCTGAATTTAATGGAGAAAAAGTGGAAACTTCAACATAAGTGTGTTTGAAGGGTAGAAGGTTTTCTACCAAAATGCAGCACAGGTGTGTTCCACAATTATTTTGGCCACCTAAGTAATCTTCAAAACATACAGTCAGTACAGTTACATTTCTCCCAGAAAATAATCATATGAGTGTCTTGCATCTGTTTTTCATTACTTCCCCTTCTCCGCATAGCTCAAAGGTACTGATTTTCTAGACATCCAAGTTATAAAACACACTATCAAATAATTTTTCCAAAGAAATATAGTTTTATTTATATGCCTTTATTTTGTAGTTTTAATGTTGTTATTTTTAAACATGTCAACACATTTAAAGGAATGAATGAATGATCTGAAGAGACACCAGTTTTAAAAACACATGGATTATTTTTCAGTGATATCATAAAGTGTTATTGAAATCTCTCTTCAATGCAATTCTTCAACTTGATGATGTGATACATAAAAAATTCACGAAGAAATGTACTTTAATCACTTCTTATCAACATGGATATTTTAAGGACATTATAGGTAAAACATAGTTTAAGCAAAAATCCTATTACTGAGATTTGCTTTAAGATCATTGATATTTTGTGATTGCTAAAAGCCTTCATCTCTTATAATCTAAACATATTATTATGCTGTACTTAATGGAAACATTTAGAAATTAATATTTAAGATGCTATTTAAGGTGATTAACTTAAATCGATGGTTATAAAGACGAAAGCAACTTTTCTTTCCCAATTCAATCCAACCTGTGCAGTGAAACTTGATTCACACAAAAGTCATGCTGTTATAAGAAAGATGATAAAGCTATATTTTGAAAAACTCTTCAATATTACATATGATGTATCGGTATTAGTATGCTTTCAGTTGCACAAAAAGGAAACCTTTGCCCAAACTGGCTTATAGAATAAGGAAATGTATGTCACTGGTACTTTACAAGGAGGAGGGTTTTAGGGCTGGTGCAGTCCCTGAAAATCCCTCATCTGTGCCCTCCCTTCTGAGAGGCTTCATGTCTTTTCTGGGGACTTTCTTCTATAAGCAGGGACATTTCTTTCCAAGCAGCTGGAGTCCCATTGGCTCACTTAGGCCCTCATGCTCATTTCTGAACTAATCTTGTGGCCAGGGGAATGCCACGGCTGGCTTGCCTAGGCCCCGTCCTAAACCAACCATTGTTGTAAGAGGTTGAGATTACTGTTAAACCAAGCAGGCCTAGCTCTGAAGCTGGAGATGAATCACCTTTCCCTGAAGTCTATGGGTTGTGGAGATAGGAAGAAAGTTAGGGTACAGTTAGGAAGGGAGAAGGGGGAATGGAGGCTGGGTAGCACTAACAGTGTTTAGCAGAATATAGTAAAGTAGCCTGTGCTGTTGATCTAAATATTCAATAAAAGGCAACAAAATATTACAGAGCAGTAATTATCAAAGTGAAGAGTTATCAGAAGCACCTAGGAGTATTTTTATTTAAGTAAAATGCCTCTCCTTATTCTGATTGGCACCTATACGAGGCTCACTTCCTTCTCCCATTGAAAATGTTACTTTTAGAAGTCATGTTGGATCCTTCAGGAATGAGGGGATTAAAAAGAATGAGAACCATTGCCATAGAAAAAGATTTATGATGTGAGAGACCAAAATAAGTGGTTGTACAGGAATGAAATAACGTTTCTGGTAATTGTTATTTCATCCTGGTGTCAGCCTCTTTTCACTTGACATTTTGGTCTCACAAATCTTGTGATAAAAGTTTATTGAACTTAAATCACTTCAAGAAAAAATAATTTTTAGCTAACCTAGTGCTAAGGAAATCAACCAAACCCGTTGTGTTTTGTTGACCCTGAATCATACCTAAGATGGTTTCTCCTGGTAAGGAATGGTTCAGGGCTAACTGGAGCTCTGCTATCTCTTTCTCAGTAGAGCACAAAAGAAATTTTTCAAAAAACCCTGGCCTGCAGTGGGAATCATTTTAGGTAGTATAGACTTTATCTCGGGAACATTTGAATAGAACTTTTTTTAAAACATGAACTCTATTTCAAATTTAATATACTTTTTTCAAATTTTAAACAAAATACAAATTCAATGTAGAAAATTAAGAACATGTAGAAAAGTATAAAGAATAAAATTTTGAAACACTCATCTTCCCTCCAGCTAAAGAACCATTTATAACATTATAACATAGTCTTCCAATTATATATGAATCAATCGTATACATATATAATGCTTTTCAAATTTAGTGCTTTTTACCAGAAATACTGCTTTTTAACCTGTTTTCCTTATTTAAAATACCATAGGCATTTGCCCCGAGTATAAATAATTTTTCTAAAACTATCATATAGTTATACATAGGTCATTCAGCCAATCTTGACGATATTTTACTGTTTCAGGTAAAACATTTTATAAAGCCAGAATAACCAACACAAATAAAATTCTTGTCTTACATTTGAGCTGAGTCCTAAGGTTAGCATTAAATCAGAAATGCAGTAGAGAAGCAAGGAATGAAACCCCAAATCGTAAAACAAAAGCGTGACAGAGAGAACAAGCATGGGAAAGAATTATGAATCAGATATGGGATTTCCAGGGTTTTCAGATCCAAGTAAAAAATGTTATGTTTCTTGTCTACATGTGTTTGTGCTGAACTGTTATTAATTGTTCCTGTATTAAGATGAGGGCCTTGTTAACCTCAGGCTTGGAACTGAAGTAAAGGGGGAAGGATCCAGAAAGTGAAACTCTGCCCTGTGGGTGATATTTGTTTAGATGCTCGATTTGGCAGTTTTCAGGAGAACAAGAGTGCAGGGCAGTTCTACCCCACTCTGCCTCCTTAGGCCCCAGTGGAGAAGGCATGTCACCCTGGGAATGGACTATGGCCATTGTAAACAAGCGTTGACCACAGTACTGAGAGTGGTGGCTCAGAGTGGAACCAGAAGTCCCATTGCTCTAAAGGGTGTCCCTTAGTGGGCAATTAGAGAGTCATTTCTGCTTATCTTACATGGTAGAGCAGCGTTTCCAAAACTTCAGATTCCTTATAGACCACCTTTATGATTTCACCATATCTGCCTACCACCTGTGCTATCATTAATATTGTTCTTGAACTGATTCACTTTTTTTAAATGTAAATACTTTATGTTAAATAAAAACCATGTCATTATTTTAATTGGAAAGCAATGTCACTTACCACAAATGGAAATGCAAGGTAATCTCAAGAATTCAATGAAAACAAACCTATGTACAACCAAAAAATGTATTCAGTTAGGGCTAAATGTTGCAATGTTTCTTGAGCCTGAGGCCTGATTTCTGTTTGTTTAGGAAAAGAAAAAAAGGTGGGGGGAGTGGGTAGGGAGGAATTAGCAAGTGTTTAAAGCATTACCAACAAACCCAGACTGTCCAAGGACTTCCTCAGAATAATAAGTGCAGGGAAATTGAATCACTTTCACTCTGTGATTCAGTGTTATTTCTACCACCTAACTTCCTGTCCAGTGGTGCACACCCCTGTCTGGCAAACACTGTGCTAGAGGAAGCTGTCCTGTGCAAGGGGGCAGGGAGTGGACCCTGACATTACCCTAGGCAGCCTTAGGAGCTATTCAGGAATTAAGGAATTATCCTGAACCCCAGTACTCTATAACTGAATGGAATGTTGATCAGAGAATGCCCTCACATCTTGTGAATTCTCCTGATATGGGCTGGATGGTGTCCCTCCAAAATTCATTTGAGGGTACTTCAAAAATTTCATGGAAAGATTCATATTATCTTTTAATTCTATTTTTCCAGAAACTTTCTGAAGTACCCTGATATGTTGAAGTCCTAACCCCCAGTACCTCAGAATGTGAATGTGTTTGGAGATAGAGCCTTTAATCAGGCACTTAAGTTAAAATGAGGTCATTAGGGTGGGCCCTAATCTAATATGATTGGTGTCCTTGTAAGAAGAGGAGATTAAGACACAGATACACACACAGAGGGAAGACACAGGGAGATGACAATCATCTACAAGCCAAGAAGAGAGGCCTCAGAGGAAACCATCCCTGCTGACGTGTTGCTCTTGGACCTCTAGCATCCAGAGTAGTAAGCAAATAAATTTCTGTTGTTTAAGAAACTCTGTGGTACTTTGCTATGACAGCCCAAGAAAACTAATATATTTCCCAAATGGAACAAAATTCAAAAGAAAGAATTTGTATAACTGCTTCCACTTGCTTCCTGGAATATTGCAGAAGCACTAATGTCTAGAGGACATGTGGAGACATTAGGATTTTTGGTTCCTTGGTGGTAATGGGTATGTTTGAAGCAACTAATGTAAATTATATGTAGGGGGACAGCCAGTGAATACATATATAAGGCACCTGTTCAAATCAAGCAATTAAAGGCAATCCTGTGTGTTACTGACATTGTGGTGCATGTACTCCAATGGTAGAAACAACCCTAGCTTAAAATGGAGCCACAGATCTGATTGACAATGTTCTCAGAGGTGTAGCCCTTGCTACAAGATGAAACTGGACCTTATTTTAAAATGATGCCACTACGAAATCATAAAATAGCCATAAATGAGTTAGTAATTGGATTGTCTCTATCAATTGACAGCTATCTGTCCCTATGTATAAACTAAAAAAGTGTGACCCTGTTTGCCAGGGGGGCCTGAGACCAAGGCTGGCTACTTTGAGGGGTAGTTTGACTCCTGAAGCAGGCAGAAAGCTTCTGATATGGAACCTGAATCATCCCTCCAAGGCTTCCTTTATTGGTTGGAGGGACGATCCAACTGATAGATTTGTCAGTAACACAAATCAAAGACTTTCTTGTATTCTTTTACTTCAAACTCCTTGAGAACTGAGACTATACAGGACAGATGAACATCAAAGAGATGACACAATGATGTCCTGGAGAACCATCTGACTCAGCACTGCCCCATGCCTAGGAGGTACATACCTGCGCTATAGCCCTTCACACAAATCTATAATTATTTTAGTCATTTGTCTTCTTAATCTTTTGCTGTCTGTCCCTCTTACTAAGCCCCACTGAGGTCAGAGATTATGTAGCTATGTCTTCCCTAGCATTGAACAGCATACCCGACACATAGTACATGTTCAATAAGCATTTTTGAAGCAACGAATAGGAGCTAAGGGCACAGGCTATGAAGCTAGAGCAACAGGATATGAATCTCAGCTACAACACTCACTAGGTCTATAAACTTGGGCAAGTTACAGAACTTTCCTAACCCTCAGTTTTCTTATCCGTAAAATGGCTTTAGTAATGCCTGCTAGTGTTGTTTTAAGGATTCAATGAACCAGCACAGTGCTTGGCATGTAAGTGCACAGTAAATATTAATACCATTATAATGACTGCCTCTAAGATAATAGGAAACCCAAATCTGACTAACTGACAGAGAATGGACTGCTTGGGCAAAAGTAGATCATGCAAATCACCGATTTTCTTACTACCTTTTTTACCCCCGCTGTGTGCCATGTAGATTCGCACTGAAAAAAATTATGTTTGAAATAGTTTGAAACTACCAAAACATATGTTTGAAAATACTTATGATATTATATTGCCATAGTTTTAAAACGCACAGCCTTTTTTTTAACATTAGAATTTCAGTGTTCAAATCCAGCTAACCTATTTTATGAATAATTAATTCATAAGTTGCTATATGTAGACCAGTACAGACATTTATTGGAAATAGTCTGTTATAGCACTAAAACAGTTTTTTTAAAACTAAGACTATTATGCTTTTAACAGAGCATTCCACATCTTTATCCATTATTAAAGGTCTATATAGGATAATGACATTAATGCAGATGATTATGAAAACTTCAAATCATTACTGATTTATATAATCATCTAAATGAAACACATAAAGAAAAATGCATGTAGTAAATGTCTTTTAATCACCTGTCACCTGGAAGCAAATGTGTGTGTGTGTATTTTTTTTAACTTTTTTTTAATTGAAACATAATTGATTGTACATATCTGTGGGGTACAGTGTTGAATATTAATGCCTGTGTGCAGTATGTGATGCTCAAATCAGGATAATTAGTATATTCAATATTATTCAATGTAATCATTTTTTGTGGCCCTTTACCATTTTCTGCTAACCCCCCCCTTTTTCCCACTTCTGGTGGTCTCAGTTCTGTTCTCTCCTTTAGAAAGTTCAACATTATTGTGATTCTTTCTTCCTTTCTCTCTCTCTCTCTCTCTCTTTCTCTCTCTCTCTCTCCCCCACCCCTCTTTCTTTCTGGAACAGAGGTGCTCTTGGGTCCTCTGAATCAAAGGGGTTGTAGTTAGAAAGGGAGGCTGACAAAACTTGAAGTTCCAGTTCATCTTTAGAGATATATGTAACGACAGCCTTTTATGGAAGAACAAATAGCTGATGGTCAAATGTCCATTTTGATTGTTATTTTTGCGGGAAGATAAAGGTTTCTAATAATGTAACCTTACCTAGGAATCAAACCTTTATTAAAATGCTGTATTTCTATTATTGATTATTTATATTGTTTGGGACAAAAATTTATTTTCAACCATGATAGATAATGAACACACACATATACACATACACTGTATATGTAGAATATATAACGGTCTGTTTTGAGTGGAGATTTACTATGCTCTGTGAAAACTACTAAACAGGCTTTTATTTAATTATTTTCAAATAAATCCTGTCCTTCAGAATTCTTTAACAGAGTTTAACTATTTACTCAAGGCACTATCTGCTTTGTCATGAGTAAATTGTGTTGCACACTTGTAGATATTTTTAGTTCATTTTCCCGAAGACTTGCGAAACAATCTATAAGCAAATATTCATTGTATATGCTGTGAGGGAATACAAGAAAATGACTAGATTAAAGTCTCTACCCAAACGGAGTTTACAATCTAATTAGAAAATAGAACATCCTTATAAAACAAATAGTGAACATATGAATGAGACAGGATTTTAAACAAATGCAAAACTATATTTTATTCTGATTTTATACAAAGGTTTGACACTCTCCACCCTTTCCCTTTGAGATAATTAGAGAGAGAAGAAATCCTCAGTTTTATTTTTCATCTTGTATTACTTGTAGCTTGACCTGGGTGAATGATCCTATGCCTTACAAGGGCAGAGTATTGTGTCACAGACATACACATTGAGTGAAGAGATCATTCTTTCTACTGCAAGGGGGTGAGAAGACAGCTGGATTAAATAAAATGGTTCCTCTCTCCTTGAGATGTGTTCTTCTTATAAGTAATACAGGCTAAGAAATTCTGCTTTAGATCTGTTTTTTGATGACCCAGAACTTAAGCCTAAATCCCTACTTGTTTCTATGTACAAGATATCTGCATATATTGTATTAAATCCTCAATGGATTAAAAAATTAACAAAAATTCTCTATATTGAAAACTAACCAACATAAAAACTAACCAAAATAATCTGTACAATGTCAATAAACCTACATAGGTTATCCTTCTGATCTCTCTATTGTTTTACTCTTCTCTGTAAAATGGAAATGTTGAACTTACTTATTTTCTAGGCTCAGAGAGAATGACAGCTTTTCTCTACCTATGCATCACATTCTTTGGAGCTCCCGAAATAATACAAAAGCTGGAGATTCAGTTGAGTAGGTGTCTGAATTTACCATGTTCCTCAGGAAACAATGGAAAAGCGTTAATTTAGCGTGACTTGCTCTCCCCAATGTAATGTGGAGTATTTAATGAAAGTATAATTGGGGACACAGGTGGCTACATGATTTTCACAATGGGAGCATGCTGTCACGTTAATTTACTTCTTGAGTTCTCATTCTTTTCTGTAAATGATACAGACATTATATGCTATCATTTTAGAGTGCAGAAGAATTCACAAAGACTATAAGCTGAAAGCAGTGTGTATGCATACATAAATTAGTTTTATGGTTTTTGGTTTGCCTTGATTTTCACTGCCAGCAAATAACCAAATTTATCAGGTAATGATTATTATAAATTATCATCAAATAAATCCTTTTTACAACTGCCATTTGAACTCTCTTGGAGAGTAGAAAGCAAAGCCTTTTGAATCATTTTGTCCTAGGAATATGCATTTTTTCCTCAGCAGAATTCTAGTAAATTGCTGGTACATTTAGGAATAAGATTTATAATCCTATTTCCAAATAGAAAGTAAGAAAAAGCAGCTCTTTAAGAAATTCAGCAAACAACTTTTGCTTAGTTTAACATATAGTGGGATCTTCAAGTCAATAAGAAAAATATTATCTAATAGAAACATGGGCAAAGGACAAAATTAATACAAATGTCCAATAGACAAATATAAATATTTGATTTATAAATGTTTTTGTTGATTTTTTGCCTATCAGATGCCCACGTTTGGTGAGTTGGATAGAAAATGCAGATTCTTTTATAATGTTTGTAGGAGTATAATTTGGTACAAACCTTTTGGAGGCCAACTTGGTAAATTATAGCAACCTCAAAAAACGACATAAGCTTTAACTTGATAATTAAGCTACTAGTAATTTATCTTAAAAAGACGATAAAAATAAATCCTCAAGAATATTTTTATGGGTATATGAACTTTGCATATCAAACCAAGTAATTAGAATAACATAATTGTTACTCAATACAGGATTTATAAAATAACTTATGGTATAATCATATAGCAGAATACTGTGCAGCTATCAAAAATGATTATTTAGATCTGCATTTAACAAGGAAAGATGTACAGAGCATAACAAAGATTTTGAAAAACAGATTATAGTAAAACATATATAGTATTATCTTAATTATATGAACCAATATGTTGAGAAATGCCTGGAAGTATGTTATATATATGTATATTAATATTAATATATAGTAATTACATTATTATATTAATAGTCATTATTACTATGAACACGTTTTACTTTTATAGTTAGAACAAATGGCAGTGATCTCCCTTCATTTAAAAATCTCCTTTTATTAATGACAATGGTACTTTTTTTAAAAATTAGAAAACACCTCACTTCCTTTATACTCTGTAGAGGAACATGTGTGTTATAATTATGCAGTATTTTTAGTAAGTCAGCGTGAGTCTTTTGTGTCTGAAGCTTTGTCTGACTAAGAGTAACCAGTAAAACAGGTGTGCTAGGTGGGTTAGACCATCTGTTTCTCTTTGTAGAGATTTTTTTTTTAAGGGGATGAAAAAGGATTTAAAATCCATCTTCAATGACTGAAATGGTAGAAAAAGAAAATGAATACCTTTCCTACACTCCAGCATTACCTTCTGTTGTTATTTTCAGTAAACTGGTAGTATTAGAAATTACCAACAACTGTTCACAAAGTTTAGGAAATACAAGCTTTGACTCAGGCTTGAGTCTCAAAGTTTATTTGCCAAAAGGATGTTAATTAGTAGCTGAGGTTAAGGTGGAAACAGCCATAAACATTAAGTTCTTTTGAAAACTTCCTGCTTACTATGATTAAAGCTTTGTTTTGTGCTAGAAAGGTTTGGGACTCTCTTGAGTTTGTAGTGGAGAAAATCTCTATCTGTCCTGCCTGCTCTACTATTTTCTTTTACTGGAGAGAGAATCACATTTCAACAGCTAATGGGGAATTTGGTAAGATTTCACCAAAGTGTTTTGCTCTGTAAAGGGGCCATAGAGCTCTTATTAAAAGCCCATTAATGGGGTACACTCACTTTTGAAGACATTTTGGCAGTTTTTTACACAGCCGAACATACTCTTACCATGTGATTCAGCAATTACACCCCTTGGTTTTACCCGAATGAGTTGAAAACTTACATACAAACAAAAAGCTCCACATGAGTGTTTATAGCAACTTTATTCATAATTACCAAAACTTGGAAGTAACCAAGATGTCCTTCAGTAAGGTGAATGGTTAAACTAACTGTGGTACATCTACAGAGTGGCAAAAAGAAATGAGATATCAATCATGAAAAGACATGGAAGAACCTTAAATGCAGACTACTTAAATGCATATCTTAAATGCACATCTGAAAAAGCTATATACGGTATGAGTCCAACTGCATGACATTCTGGAAAAAGCAAAACTATGGAGACAATAAAAAGATAGATGGCTGCCAGGGGTTTGGGGCCGGGGTGGGTAAGGGAGGAAGGAATGAATAGGAGGAAAACAGGGGATTTTTAGAGCAATGAAACTAGTCTTTGTAATACTATAATGATGGATACATGTCATTATACATTTGTCAAAACCTGTAAAATGTACAACACAAAGAGGTGAGCCCAATTGTAAACTATGGACTTTAGCTAATAATAATGTGTCAATATTGGCTCATCAAATGAAGCACACTAATGTCGGGTGTTGATAATAGGAGAAACTGTGGGAGGTGGAGGGAGTAAGTGGAGGAGGGACTATGTGGGAATTCTGTAGTTTTCACTCAAATTTTCTGTAAACCTAAAACTGTTCTAAAACATAAAGTTTATTAATTAAAAACAAACAAAAAGGTCATTAATGGCTGCTATGTGAACATCTGGATCATCACAGAGCTCTGAATGATATCTGTAGCCTTGTTCTTACATGCATTGCCAGACTTGGGCTGGACTTTGTGTCCTGCAATATACAGCACACATGAATGGCTGAATGATGAAAGAATTACTTTGGGTATTTTATCATATGTATGAAAGCTATTATATTAAACTTTACCATGTGATATGTAGATGATGGCCACACTTCCCCTGGGCTGCTCACAGGCAGTGACTGAGCACAGAGGGCTTACTGTGCAGGCCTATTGCTGCAGGATGTAGGACTCATCTAAAATGCAACTTTTAGCTCAAGGATTCCCCTTTGGTCTGCTGAAAACTCATATGGACCTATACTACGGTCTGAGACTTCTACCCAGTCCTGTTTCCTTCCCCCTCATCTTTCACAAGTATTAGACCTACACTGTGGTCTGATGGCTCTCCTTGCCTATTCCTACAGGAATTCCCCTTTATCCTTCACAAGCATTTCCTCTAATATACTTTCTGCATGTCTAATCCCATTTGAAAGTTAAAACCTAATCAGTTCAATTTTCTGTCTGAAGAAAAAAGAACCGGACTAACACCAAAACCATCCAGCCTCTAACATGTGGTCGCTTTTATTCATTGAAGCAGAATCATTTCCATGAAAATCTATAAAACTTACACCTATACTTTTGTGAATTAAACTCTGATATCCACAAATTGCAAAACTCTTTTTGTGAATATAATCACATATTCTGTATAATTCTGTATAATATTTTTACTTGGAGAATATCAGTTTAATGGTTTATGGTTAGTCATACAATTCCCAAGTAGACATTGGAGCTGATTACTGTACATTACTAGAAAGTAACTGTGACAAAGAAAGCTAAAACCTAATCAGTTCAATTGTACGGTCTGAAGAAAAAAGGTATTCACAAAGAGGGAGTGGTCTATACAAATTCTGGAAAAAGAAATCCTCCAAAGTAAAATGTGTGGTTATTCAGCATTACTCAGAAGAGATCATATATGTATCAGACTTGAAGACATGAACCATTGAGAACACTTAATTATCTCTTTAATTGTTAACATTTAACTTGCCTATAGGAGATGGCACTTACCTATCTATTCTGGCAAACTTCTGATCTACTTGGAAATTGTATTTTTATATATAAATGAACAAATCAGCATTGTGGACTATGTATCAGTTTCATATAAATTTTGTTAGTCCTCTGAGCTGTATCAACTCTAAGGACTCAGACAATATAGAATTTCTGGATCTGCAGGTACTGGTACTTTTAAGTGTGGTCTGTTAGATTCCATACATAAATCTATATCTCCTCTCCAAATGACAGTAAAACCACTGTTTACACATCCTGAAAAATCATCCTTTTAAACACATGAAAAATTTCCGTTATTTACCAAAACTCCAGAGAAGAGATAAAGATGTTTCCAAGGTAATTGCCGAAGTTAGCATTGTCAGGAATTGTGAAGGTTCTGAGATTTTTACCCTACTTGCTAGCTCACAAGTTATGCTGCCACAATTTTATTGATGCTGGCAGAAGAGACAAGACACAGCCCTAGTGTCAGAATTGTTGTACTGGTTCTCTGAGCCACAACTCCCACAGGACAACACAAAGGGGGCCAGACGACAGCTGTAACACACTGTCTGATGTGTTATAGGAAAGGATCCTAAGCCTAGAGAGCCAGAATCTTTTATAGCGGGCAGTGAGCATGCCTGCCATTTGCTCTGGAAGGAGGTACCGTGTTTGTTATACTGTATATTAAGCATGGCTGCCCTTTGCCCCAGAGGTTGGTACTATTTCTTCCAAGGCTGTAAGCAAATCTGCCCCTTGCTCTGAAGAGCAACACTTTCTTTGTTTTCCAAGTCTATTTCCTATACAAACATCCTTGAGATTGTCTGGAACCAAGAGCGATCACGATAGGTGAAGAAATATGAAAGACTCATGAAGAATTGTCTCCCAACAAGTATGTTCAGTGAATTGTAACAGTTCTCAGTCCTAAAAACATTAACTAACAGATTAGTGGTTTTCTTTCAGAAATCTTGACCTTCCGCTATCTTTTTCATATAAATTAGAGTTAGGTAAATCCTGTTATCCAGATGAGTCTACTTTGAGGTAAAGGCAGATTTGTTGTAATATAAAATAGCATGTATATATGTTTGTTTTTAATTGATGCCCTTTCAAATACTATTTTTCCCCTTGATATTTCTAAGTATTTCCATCATTGCAAGTTTTCAT
This sequence comes from Cynocephalus volans, assembly GCF_027409185.1. Classification (NCBI taxonomy): domain Eukaryota; kingdom Metazoa; phylum Chordata; class Mammalia; order Dermoptera; family Cynocephalidae; genus Cynocephalus; species Cynocephalus volans. The sequence goes on from NC_084461.1 coordinate 108,587,957, forward strand.
AATGATTATTTGGTTTCTGTTCTTCCCTCCTTTAGAATTTTTAGAAGTGTTCTGATTCTGATTTTATCTCTGCAAAACAACTCTATTTTAGGGTCACTCCTAAATCTTGGAAATTTTGAAAGGTTAGTGAAATGTTATGTTGTTTCATTATTACTGTGGTGGTACAGTTTTCTTTTCCCTTCTGCTTTCTGTGCCTTTGTTTATGTCGTGCTACAAAATACTTTTGATCCTCCCTTGATAACTTGTACCAGACATAATGTCTCCTATCAGAGATCTGAGACTACAATAGAAAATAAAATCTCTATTGTCTGTTTATGCTAATTGGAACATACTGTCTTGTTCTCTCTTTTTCAATGAGATGTAGAAAATGATAATTTTATCTTGTTCATTATTTTAAAAAGGGATTTGGCATTTTACACAGAATGCAAAAATAGCTGTCTTTTAAAAATATAGCAAGTAACCTTGAAAAAATTCCCTGTCACATCTGCTTAAACAGGAAGGGAAAAATTATGACAATTATTTTTGATTTTTGCAACTGTAATTGTCTATGGCAGATTCATTTGATGTGGATATTAGATTTGTAGGGAATGGAACACTCAACTTGAAGTCTGCTATCCTTTTATTATAAACAGCCTGCTCACTGTAAGAATAAAAACAGTTTTATCCTCTTCAAAAGCTCATTATTTTGAGGGGCAGGCTTTGGCTTGATCACTAGAGCACATTCTGGCTCAGAGCCAGCTTTGTCTCCTTCCATACAAACATTCGGCGATTGATGAGAATCACAGAACTTTAGTGTGGAAGACACATTAGGCATCATCTAGTTCCACTGGTTTTCAACCTCTTACGTAGTATAAATCCATCAGGCTCCTGGGTTCCACCATAACAGGAAAAACAACAGCAGCAACAAAAAGTCCCCAAACGAAAAAGTTTTCTTTGAGAACTTTTGTGCTTCCTTCTGTTATGATAATGTTTTAGAATTTGTCCAAAAAACCCGAGGCACACCATCTACATCTACGCTGTATCTATGTTTGTGGTAAATTAGTGGTGGTTGACAGCCACTGCCAGTTTCAAGATTAGGAAACAGTCTTGATCAGCTGAGGTCACATAACTGGTTTGTGGCAGAGTGAGAATTAGGGCCCATATCTCTATACTCTCAGATGTGTTTTTCTATATCTTGCTTCCTGGGGCACTGAGCAGATGCTCAATTGCCCCTGGAGTGATCTAAACCCTGCTTCTCTTTGTGGCTATATTCTGGGTAGAAATTCGTTTGATAAGTGAGTTAGCCTCAGGCATAAATTACACAATTTTCATTAATGCTTAAAGGCCACCAGGGAACCATTTAGTACAATAGTTTTATTTTAACTAAAAAGGCACCCTATTATCCTGAAAGAATTTATGCACCTCTAAGCACATTAAATGAGAACTGAGGACATTTAATATAATAATTTAACAAATAATCCAAAACTTTTGTACTTTCAAAACTTACTCAAGAATCTACGTTTTCACTTGATGAAAATATTGTCATATTTTCTTCACATATTCACCTTGGTGACTATTAATGAATCACTGATTGGTTGCATATTCATTCATCTATGTTACATACTTCTATTGAGTGACAGGAGCTTGAGAATAAAGATAAATCCAATACTCTCTGAATGCAAGTTACTCAAAATCTAGGAAAGAATAAAAATATAGAATCAGAAAGTCCTCTGGCTTAAATAGGAATAGGCAATACAAAATTTAGTAAGACCTTTACTTACTTTCTAAAGTATATTGTAAAATCCCTGCTTTTGCAACTAATAAAGAATCCTATTATATTAAGATATTTCCTAATAATCAAAAACCATAGCAAACAAGTATAAAGTTTCAATAACAACTGCTTATTAATTACAAACAAAAGATCCTTATAATTTTCTAAAAACTTACATGTACATCATCTTATTTAATCTTCAAAACAACTCTGGGAAGTTAGTAGGATATATAATGCTATCATCATTTTATAGGTAAGACTCAGAAATTTGGTGTCCAGCATGTGGTAACCAACTTATACACAGCAAAGTTACTAGGACTCATCCTCTTTCTGATCACTGTACTTGCTTAAGTTTCTGTAAGCTGGGGCCCAAACTCAGTATAGATTTTAGTACCAGGAAATGTTTTGGGGCCCTGAATCCTTTCCTCCTTTGCCTATCATGGGAAGTCAGAAAGAAATGTAAATTTTCTCTTGCCTCCTGGTCCCTTCAGCTTGGAGTAAAAATTTAAACAGAATGCGCCCAGATGAAAAAGTTGAAGGAACAGGTCCCAACCCCTGGTAGGCTGAGTTCTCAAAGACCAGAACCTACAAGAAACAAAACAGAACAAAACCCTATGTCTAAAAACTTCTGTAGCTCTCCTAATGGTTAATTCAGACCTTCTCCCATTGGATTCAAACACCTTCCTCAATCTATAATGCTACTTTCAGAAGACAGAATGATTAAAAGAGAGAAAGGCTGCCTCCCCATCCTGCATTCTACTTCCTTTCTGTTGTTTCCTAACTAGCTTACTACTATGAACACTGTCTGCATGTTTCTGGTGGTTTTTTGGAGCTCTTTTCTTTTTTGTCATCTACTAGAGCCACTCATTAAGAAAATTAGAGTGAATATGGTAAAAAGTGTGGCCAAAAGAGTAAATATTGAACTTGGTTTTTCTATTCCATTCATTAAGCTCCTTCAACTAACCTCTATATATTTTTAATTTTGCCTCAGTGATTTGATAGTTATTCATGAGTATTTAGATACAATTCTCAAATTAATAAATAATTCTAGTGCTTTTACATACTGATTACCCACCCCTAAGTTAAAGTCATTTATCTTGTAAATCAGACTATACTTAGAAATCTTTCAATACTAATTAATTTATAGTAATTTAAATAGTCTCTAATTTTCACTTAGATCTATAAAGGCCAGATGATGTTCCTAAAATAAAGTAGAAAAGCACATTTGTAACTTGATTGTTCTTAGACCAGTGGGCTTAATACTACAAGACTATATAGTAAAGGAAAAAGAGTGTGGTCTGGAGTCTTCTCTGTGCCTCAGTTTTCTCATCTAAAAAAAAAATAAAGATAATACTGTAGTATCTATCTCATAAGGTTGATGAGTTAGGACATGCAAGATTCTCAGGAGAAATGTTGTTTATGGTCATTATTACACATGGGTTAATATTCATGGGAGAACACTGGTTCATCCCCCTGTTTGCTATTGCAGGAATCCTAGCCCCACTTAACGTCTCACCAGTTTATTTCTGGGATTTCCCAATTATGGTTCTCATGAGCTCACAAAATGCCCATATTCTTCCACTTTGGCCTGAGCTACACGAGGGAATCTTTTGACTCCCCTGTTGCTGGCCTTGTGATGTCTAGCCAAGACATGCCAACGGTGCCATCTCTAGATACTTTCAACATTGGATTCCCAGGAATCTCACAGCACCAAACCAAGGTCTTTTCCACCCAAAAGGGAGGGGAATACTTCTCTTCCTGCCTTTCGATGTCACATTCTAACCCCTTGGGTGCCTTAGGGAACTTACTTCTGTGCCTTGTGCCTACTGCTTCTTTCGCCTTGAGCTCCACACTTGGGGCCCTGGCTGGGGAACAGTGAGATCTGAGGCTGAAAACCCCTTGTCTTCTCTATCCCTTCCTAATTCTTCAGTGAGAAACTCTCCTGCAAATGAACTCATGAAAGTCCTGCCTGGAAGTTCCCAAGATGTACTTGGATGGGCTTAAATCTCACTTTAGTCTTAATGCAGGACTCTGATTCCACCTACATGTTTACACGAAGATGATGGTGAAATCCTGAAACCTTCTTTGAGCAACAAGCAGGGAGTGTTTCCTCTTACTGTTCCCTTTTGCACTATTATACATTCCTCAAAAGTAAATATATTTTCTAAACAAAGTAAAGCTTTCCATATGCTTTTGTGATTTTTAGCATGCTGCTAAATGAGCACAGTAAATGCATGAAATGTGTGCAGTACTGGTAAGGCAGTCCCACGTGTATATAAACTCACTTCAGCAACTTTCAATCAAAAGTACTAAATTTCTCCATAATATCAAATATGAACAAAATTCTTAATTCAATGTTATATAAATTGTGGCAATTGACTGATTTAATATTAGCTAGAAGGCTTTTTCTTTGAGATTCAGAAGAGCATAAGAAAGGGAAATTAATATACATAAAACTCTGGGGAAAAAATCCATGAAAGTTTTCAAGTAGAGGGGAATGGCAAACTATTTTTTTTTCTGCAGGGCATTCATGATGGATGATGTTTACATGCACATGTATGTATAGCCGCTGTTACTACAGGCTCAGCAGAGGAGCAGTTGGCTGCAGGTTGTACACAGTAATCTGAAGGCTAGCTAGAAATCTTCTCTTCATCTCTCATTAATCTGCCACACACTGGTGATTAGGAATCCCTTGTCCACTGATAATCCTTTCTACTATGAACATACTGTGGTACAATCTGTGATTGCAGTTGCTAATACATCCTGAAGTATGTCTAACCTCCAGTTGATGTCCCATCTGGTGGTGTTTCCAGTTTTGTGAGCTTTATCTCTAAATCAGCTTTAACAGAAAATGGCAATGTCCTGAATCATTAGTACTAACTTGGTTCTGGAACACTATTTATCTCTGTGTTTCAACAATATACATTTTTTTTTTTTTAACTCCAGTGAGCTGGGAATGTTGGCAGAATGCTTTACATAGGGATTCTCTAATATCTGCATTATATCAGCCTCTAACTATGTGTCATTCAAGTATATTGTAAGAAAAGGGGATGGATTAGCTTGGTGTGGAAGAATTGGAAACAAGACAGCTTCCCTGAAACAAAGGCTAAGGAAAGACATTAAGAGTACAGACACCTGCTTATCATTAAGACCAGGCTCTACAAATAGCAGTGGCAGCTCAAAACTGAAAAATGATATGTACAAATGCAAAGGACTATTGTTCACGCACAAACTTTTCAAAACCACTATTACAGCCCCATCATCGCTGTCACTAATATCCCCTTGCAAGCATTTATGTTTAAAAAATAATCTGCAGAGAAAAATCAGGATGCTTGTTTTAACACAAAACCAGATTGTATGATATAGGCAGGTGTATATTATTTATAAGTTTTAAAAGGAAGAAGAAAGCTCATAAAGGAACTACTCCAGTCATTCAAAGAAGGCAAATGTTCCTGTTTTGGTCATCTGTCCTCTCTAATACAGCTCACAGGGACTATTGGAATCTTTGAGTAGCTTTCTATTGCTAGGAACCAGAGTCCATCAACCAACAACATTAACTGAGCCTCCTGAAAACAACAGAGCTAATGAACAGCTTGCAGTTTCATATTTGCAGTTTCACAATTTTAGAAGAGACAGCACCCTAGAATTACCATACTGTATTTGAATATATGCAAAGGAGGTAAATTATAATAATTTTCCAGTCTTGTGCAGCAAGAAACAGAGACACTGCACCAGACCTGCAATTTCATTATGGTGCTGCTAGGGTGTCCATCACTGTCAAATACCTATTGGCCTTTCCATTAAAGAGGGAGGAGGAAGAGAGGGAAAGGGCAGGGAAAGGAGGACAAAATATTTGCTGTTGAAAATAGGCTGAGATATATATAGTTAATATTTTCTATGCTTGATAATTTGTCAGGTGCAATGGGAGAGACTGATGTCCAACTTTGTTTGGCATTCCATCTCAGCTTATCCTTCGTCCCTAGCCACAGTCTCAACTAGAAACACCATGCAAAGCACTCTGTGATGTAAGCATGTGCTTAAGCCAATGGGCCATTTTGTATACAAAGATGTCTCACCAAATGACTAATTTTTTTTTTTTTGAGGGATTATTTCCGTAAAGGTGAAATAGATTTTCACTTAACCATCTATATACACTCATTCAGTTCCCATCAGTGACAAAGGCCAATCTTTTATCAGGTGATTACCTAGGGCATGGAGTACAATGTATGATCACATGGACAAAGGTTATTCTCCATGGAGTGAGAGGAGACCCAAATGGAGAGTGAACTCTTGACCTAAGTCTCATAAATTAATGTACTTGCCAACTGAACTAATCGGCTAAAGTGAGAGAAAGAATTTCTAATCCGGAAGTAAACCTGGCTGGCCAATACTGTCTATTGAATATTGTCATCTCCGGTGCTTTTGTCCCAGGTTAAATAATCCAATCACTTTTATTCTTTACTCAAAAAGTTCTCATTTCCAGAGATTTAGCAAAGAAGCACATCTGTGAGCCTTGATTGGAACCTTATTTGAAAAAAATATAATTTGGGGGATAGTTGGAGATATTTGAAAATGATTATATTAGATGAATTACTGTTACATGTGTGAGTGCTGTTATATTTCTTAGGGGCACTAATGATAGTATAGTTTTATATAAAAATATCCTTATTCCTAGAAATTGCAGTTAAAATATTTAGTGGTAAAGTCTGATGTCTGTAACTTTCAAATAATATACACACACACATACACTTGCATGTTCAAAAGAAATACTGGAAATTATTAACGAGGCAGTTGGTATCTGATTATTCATTATACTATTCTTTCAACTTTAATATATTTTTGAAAATTTCCATAATAAAATTTGGGAAATATCATTTATCCTCCAAGTTAGGGCAGCCTGATGAAAACAAATACTCCATGTGGTGCCAATGTTAAAAATTTAATACAGTAAAATGGAGATGAGAATGCCTCTCCCAAGTTAGGTTGCAAAGGAGAATAAGTTCTGTTGAGTTTTTTTCATTCATTCATTCAATAAATATTTATTAAATATTTACTCTGTGCTATAAGATGTATGGGTAAAATAATAATCAGAAATTCCTCTAGGAATTTATAATTAAATAATCAACACTAAATACTGTCAGTTCTGCCCCCAACCCCCAACCTCTTTCCCTTTCCTTTGACAACTCTATGTAACCTTCATCTAATTCTACTACAATGACTGCTCAAAATCTTCATCATATCTAACCTGGGTCACTATAATTGCTCCAGACCCAATCATGCCATTTCCCTGCTTGTACTCTTTACTGCCTCTCTATCGGCCTCAGACCTCTATGATTAATTAGGTCTTTATTAATCTATCCAGACATACATATTACCACTCATACCTCAATATCTACACTCAATATAGATTAAACTGCTTTCCATTTTCCACACTGCCATGCTCCCTCTCACTTTTAGGGTCTGCACATAACATTCCCTCTGCCTGAATCATGTTCTCTACTCCACTCCTTCTCTATCTTTGCCTGTATCTCTTGCAAATCCTTTTCCTGTAGGAAGCTTTCCTTGACCTCCAAAGTCATCACCTTGATGATACCACCTTCTAATCCCTAGCATTCTGCTTATCACATCGTATGGTAATTGCCAGTTTAACAGCCTAGCCAGTGCTTAAAATTAGCATGCTACACTTCTCACTATGAACTTTGGTACCATTCATAAGATAAGGATAATAACATTAAGTGAAAACATCAAACAGATATTGGAAGAGTGTTCAGTTCTTTGTACATGGGCAACCTGAAAGTAATAGTTATTTCACATGTTGCTACGGGGAAGTCGACTAGTTGAGAATTTCCAAAAGAGACTAGATGGTAATATATCAACTGCCTTTTTTTTTTTTTTTTTGAATTATAATATTCTTAGGAACATTTAGAAAGTAAAAATTCACCCCCATTACAGCTGCCCAATGTAATACCATATGCCTTTACAAGGCACACACACTCACACATACAAAATTAAAATGAAATGGAATAAGTGAAAAACTCATAACCTGACAATACGCTTATCACCTCCCTAGTTCAATATGTTGAACTATTCACTAAGAAAACCTTTCCTGGGTCCTCTGGTAGCAGAAATAATTCTAATTGTAGGACATTTCATGTTTTACAATGTATCTCGTTACTGAGTGCTCTCTCCTACCATTCCCTTCTCTTTCCTTTTTTTCTCTTTTCCCTTCTGTCATGGGTTATTAATGATGCCAGCTGAGACTTCTTAGCCGTCTTGCATAGTGTGTCTTAAGTGAATCATTGACATTAGCTAATTGCCAATGCCATGACTCTGCCATAATTCCTGTAACACTGTTTTTAATTTAAACAAGTTGTTTTACTCAACCTTCATTCATCGCTGATCTCCTTCTAAGGACCAAACAAATTCAATGCTGTCTACTATTCTCTATTTATAGTAGTGCTTTGATTCAGCATATTTAAAGTCTGAAGTTTGGCTTCAAGGAAGCCTGAGTATATTATACATTGTCATGTATGTGCTTTAAATATTCCCTTTAAAGTTTTCAAAATCAACTAGTTCACATAATATTCCAGTAACTAGGCTGAAGTGATAATTAACTTTCACTTGAAAAATGAGGAGTCACTCTGATTTATAGTTTGTACCACACATTCATTGTGTATGTGTCACAAAAGCATGTCTATCCAGTGTTCTATCCTCCGACATTTCCAAATGTGTACAGTAGATGATGTTCCTAATGATGAACTTGAAGAGCCTACAAGATCCTGAATACTAAATTATGGCCTCTGTCATTTTAGTATTGAGTGCATTTAACTGTTCAGTACTTTTGAAATGTAATGCATGTGCTGCTGTATAGGTGCTCTAGCTGAGTATCTATTTCTAACTGTTAATTGTTATTAGTCTTTTTTTCTTAACAGAGTGTCCTATGTGCACAAAGTTGTTGTTTTACACTGTAGGCATTTGCCTATTTCTCATTTAGATGTTTTTCCTGTATAGGAATAAGTGAATTATTTCAGAATTCAGAAGAAAAATGTATAATACATAATTATAAGTTACTTTTCTCAAATTATCACCAGGGAGAGTTTGATATTGAATTTTCCATTAACCCTTCAGGTGTATAGTCTAATGGCAATAAATGTGAGCATTGCTTGCCATAGTTTTAAACAAGATTCCTAGCCTACTTATATTCTCTGGTGGTCAATTCCTGCTTTCTATGTTTGGGGGCAGAAGAGCATGGGTCTTGAACTTAAATCTTTGGGTTTCTTAATTAGTACTTATTTTAGTAGGTCTCCCATAAATCTGTTCTCTTCTATTATTAACACAGCTATCACCATTGCCCAAGCATACATTAGATTCCCAGAACTTGTTCATCATAATTGAAAGTTTGTACTCTTTGAAGAACATTTTCCAATCTATCCCTCCATCCCCACTCTACCCTGTCCCTGGAAACCACTGTTCTATTCTCTGCTTCCGTGAGTTCAACTTTTTAAGATTCCACATATAACTGAGATCGTGCAATATTTGTCTTTCTGTATCTGGCTTATTTCACTTAGCATGATGCCCTCCAGTTTCATCCATATTGTTGCAAATGGTGGGATTTTCTTTTTTTTTTAATGGCTGAATAATATTCCATCGTATATATGTACCACAATTTCTTTATCCATTCATCTGTTGTTGGACACTTAAGTTGTTTTCATTTTTTTGTTTTTGTTTATTTACTTATTTATTTTTAATTAACTTTTTAATTCAAAATATTTTAACATTCGCTTGTACATATTGGTGGGGTACAGTGTATTGTTTCAATACATGCATATACTGCACAATGATTTGCTTAGGTAAATAACATAGTTTTGTACCCATTAGTCCAACATTTTCCCTCCTCCCCACTCCCCCACCCCCCCAGCCTCTGATAAGCATTATTTTACTCTACTCTCTACTTCTATGAGAACCACTTTTTTTTTTTAGATTCCACATATGAATGCTATCATGCAGTATTTGTCTTTTTGTGCCTGACTTACTTCACTTAACATAATGGTTTCCAGTTCCATCCATGTTGCTGCAAATAATAGGACATCATGTTTTTTATCTAGTTGAGTTGTACTCCATTGTGTATATATACCACAGGGTTTTTTTTCCCATCTATCCATTGATGGACATTAAGGTTGATTCCATCTCTTAGCTATTGTGAATAGTGCTGCAATGAACATGCGAGTGCAGGTGTCTTCTTGATAATATTGATTCACTTCCTTTGGGTCTATATACCCAGTAGTGGGATAGCTGGGTTGTAAGATAGATATATTTTTAGTTCTCTGAGAAACGTTCATACTGTTTTCCACAATGGCTATACTAATTTACACTCCCACCAACAATGTAGGAGAGCTCCTTTTTCTCTGCATCCTTGCCAGCATTTGTTATTTTTTGTCTTGTTGGTAATAGCCATTCTAACTGGAGTGAAATAATATCTCATTGTGGTTTTAATTTGCATTTCCCTGATGCTTAGTGCTGCTGAGCTTTTTTTTCATGTGCTTGCTGCCCATTCATATGTCTTCTTTTAAGACATGTCTATTCAGGTCCTTTGTGCACTTTCTAATTGAGTTATTTGTGGGGTTTTATGCTGTTGGGTTGTTTATGTTTTTTATATATTCTGGATATTAGCCTCTTGTCTGATGTGTGTTTATATATCTTGGCTATTGTGAATAATGCTGCAATGAACTTGGGGGGTGCAGATGTGCAGATATGTCTTTGAGATACTGATTTCATTTCCTCTTGATATATACCATGTCTATATCAAAAGGATCATATGGTACTCCTACTTTTAATTTTTTCTGGATCATATGATAATTCTACTTTTAATTTTTTGAGGAAACTCCGTACCATTTTCTGTAATGGCTGTACAGTTTCCATTCCCACCAACAATGTACAAGTTTCTCTTTTCTTCACACCCTCATTAACACTTGTTATCACTTGTATTTTTCATAATAGCCATTCTAACAGGTGTAAGGTAATATCTCATTGTGGTTTTGATTTGAATTTCTCTGATGATTAGTGACGTCGAGCACCTTTCCATATACCTGTTGGCCATTTGTATTCCTTCTTTTGAGAAATGTCTATTTAGGTCATTTTCCCATTTTTTTAAATTGGGCTATTTGTTTTTTTGCCATTGAATTGCGAGAGTTCTTTTATGTGTTTTGGATACTAGCCTCTTATCAGATATATTATTTGCAAATACTTTCTCACATTCTGATGGCCGCCTTTTCATTTTGTTGATTGTTTCCTTTATTGTACAGAGCTTTTTCCTCTAATATAGTCCTACTCATTTACTTTTCCTTTTGTTGCCTGTGCTTTTGGTGTCATATCAAAAAAATCATTGCAAAGACCAATGTCAAGGAGCTTCCTCCCTGTGTTTTTTTTCCAGGAGTTTTATGGTTTCAGACTTTAAATTTAAGTCTCCAATCCATTTCACGTTAATTTTTTATAGGATGTAAAACAAGGGTCCAATTTTATTCTTTTGCATGTTTTCTCAGCACCATTTATTGAAGAGATTTTCCTTTCACTATTGTGTAATCTCTGAGCCCTTGTAAAGATTAATGGATTATATTTGTTTGGATTTATGTCTGGGCTATCTATTTTGTTCCATTGATCTATGTGTCTGGTTTTATGCTACAAAAATCTATTCCTTAATCTAAACGTTATTAGGCTATCCAGGATTGAATAAAAATGAGCAACTCTTATTGACTAATCCGAGAAAAGAACATGCAATATTGTCTTTAGTTTATATTTTAGTGTTTTAAAATAAACTTTAAAATGCTGAAGTTGTTGACTAGAATTGCAAGAGATGAAACAGAACCAAAATGCTTTGTCTGACTTTTTTCACTTAACGAATATTATGTCTTTTCTAGTAACAAATGTGTGAAAGTAAATTTTATATGTCAATCTGACTGGGTTAAGAATACTCAGATAACAGGTAAAACATTATTTCTGGATGTGTCTGTGAGGGTGTTTCTGGGAGAGATTAGCATGTGAATCAGTAGAGTGAATACAAAAGATCTGCCCTCACCAATGTGGGTGAGCATCCACCAATCTGTTGAGGGCCTGCATAGAATAATAAAGGTAGAGGAAGGGTAAATTTTCTCTTTCTTCTGGAGCTGGAACATCAATCTCCTCCTGCACTTGGACATTAGAACTCCAGGTTCTTGAGCCATCGGATTCCAAGACTTACACCAGCAGCACCCCTGGTTCTCCAGACCCTCAGCCTCCAACTAAAAGTTACACCATTCGCTCCCATGGTCTCAGGCCTTGGGACTTGCACTGAATTATACAACCAGGATCCAAGGTTCTCCAGTTCACAGATGGCAGATTGTAGGAATTCTTGGCATCCATAATTGCAGGAGCCAATTCCCATAAAAAATCCCCTCTTACATATCTCTCTGTATATTCAATTTGTTCTGTTTCTCTGGATAACCCTGACTAATACAAAAAGTTTTGCTCTAAACAGAGTTTGAAAAATAAAAAAAGAGTAAGGAGAAAAATATGAAAATCATTTATAATGTTTCTTGATTTCCAGAAATAACCTCTATTTCAAAATAACAATTTGAAATGTGGTTTTCCAATTCCTAGTTATACATCCCCATAGCACTGGATATTTCCCCCTTTTTAATAGTCATCATGCTTATACTATTAATGTTTGCTTTTCCTAGAGACTGCAATCTTTGGGAATCTGGACTATTCCTGCTTTATGCGCTACTCTATACAGAGTGCCTACTGTAGTGTCTGGCTCTTAGCAGGCATTCAACAAATATTGGCCATGGACAATTGGCTGTTTTTTTAAATATATATACATCTATATATATTTATACATATATTTCTTGCTTCAAAAAAAATAGTACTGTACATAAAAATCATTTTTTATGCACAATTTAAAATATTATCTCTGGTGATACAGTGATTGATGCCTTACTCCACTTCTACTTTGAAAAAATATACTTAATAAATCTTCAAGTAAATACTTCAGCGTAGCACAGGTTTCAAGCCAGATCACACTCACACAGTAAAAAATCAATAGAACCAAAGTGGATATCCAGCAGAAAACATTTATCTAAATATTGATAATACTATAGTGGCTTTTCCAAATTTATGGTAGAGTACTAAATCTTTTTAACTTGTGATAATTTCTCACTAGGAACACAGTTGAATTGCAGTGCTCCCATGAGAATAACCTAACCTTTTTTTTTTAAAGGAGGGGAACTAGGAGAGAACAAATCACCAGCCTATCCAGAGGATATGGAGTCTCCCAAGAAATTTTAAAACCTGTGCATAATTATAATGGAACAGGTTTTTCACATTGGAAAAAATGGTAGGAACTCTCATTCCACGCCTGGTAACTGTATATTTCTTGCGAGATCTGAAAGAAGGGTAAAATTAGTATTCACTCTGCAATTTCCCATAAGGTTACCAAGAACTCATTCATTACCAATTGTAATCATTATCTCTTTTCAACACTCTTCTCATTGACCTTGTTTTTCTATTATAATCATGGCACTATTCTAGGTACATTTTAATTGTTATATGTTCTTTATTTTCATTACTTTGTATTTGATTTCCTTTTACCAATCTGGCCTTGTTTTCTTGTATTTGTAATGAATGGGGTTTCCTTTCTTTGCTCTGTAAATGTGGGTGGTCTTCTTTCATTTTCTCATGATATGAGCTCTCCTCAGGCAGTCTTATACACTTGCATAGTTTCAGCTATAGCAACCTCCAGAACCATATTTCTTTTTTTTCTGACAGTTTATTTTATTGAAACATAATTGATTATAAATATTTGTGAGATAAGATTTGAATATCAATACGTGTGTACAATATGCGGTGATCAAATCAGGATAGTTAGTATACTCATGTTTACAAAATGTAAATCAATCTTTGTGACCATTAACCAATTTCTTGCTACAGAACCATATTTCTAATATCCTGGTCATATTCTGTTCCATGCTCTGAAATTTTTGGCACTTAGTTCACTCTTCCTCTCTATCTTGAGCTAGGCTTTCATCCTAGGTGATTCATTACCCTGGATAGTCCATCCAACACCTGCCTCACACATCTCCCATGTCCTCCATCAGCCCACCTCAGTCACCCATTTCCATGGTCATTGCTTGGAACTTATAATCAACTTCAAAAGGACTAATTTAAGTATTCTATCCTGTGACCAAAGCTTCCTCTTTTTCCAGTTTCTTCTTGAACTATACTCACACCACAATTTTTTGAAGCCTCTTTAGATCTTCAGCTTAATGACCCTTTATTTTTCTCCAGACAACCCTTTGACTTTACTTTCTGTCTTATACAGATTAGTTTAATATCCTAAGCTCCTTTGCCCAATTGTTTTTCTGTCCTACCTCCTGGAATGCTACAGACCCTAAAGGAATCTATTTGTCTGCCTTTACCAAGCCCACTCAGGTTCTGGCATTCCGCTGGAGAAAATCCTACACTATGCAGGTTAGTATTAACATATATTCATGACCATTAACCTTAACCCTCATATGACCTGAAAAGATATTTATGTTACTTAGCTAACTCTCTTATTTTTCACCAAGAGTATTCCAAAATGTTTCGCATATCTTCAAAATCTTATACCCTCTCTTCCACCTCCAAATTCTTAGTCGCTCCCAGATTTTCTCATCTTTTCTTTATGGAAAATAGAGTAACTACAAAAGGCAATTTCCTCAGCTTACCATCTTAGGACCTATAAATTTACACCTGCACCCACTCTTTCCTCCTTTGATCTTACTACAATCCATTCAACAAACATTTATTGAGTGCCTACCATGTGCCAGATGCTGTGCTAGATGCTAAGAATTCAAAGATGATTAAGGTAGATACAGTCTCTTACCTATTGGAGATAGTAGTTTGGTAGAGAAGAGATCTCTTAAATAACTATGCTAATAATCAAGTAATTACATTTGTGATAAGTGCCATGATGAAAACGTGATGCTATAAGATCATATGACAGGGGGACCTGACCTATATTTAAAGTAAGACTTTAGATAAATTAGATAAGTAGGAGTTGTTCAGGAAAAGACATATATATGCAGAAGGAGTTTCATCCAAGAGCATGTCGTGTCCGAAGAAATGAGAAATAGTTGATGTGTATGGAGTACAGAAAAATCAGTGTAAGATGAGGTTGAGGGCAGACCAATCCTTATTAATCATGCTAAGGGGTTTGCCATTTTTCTAATAACAGATAGACATTTTAAGCAGGGGAGTATATAATTGGATTTGGTTTTCATTGTTGTTGTTTTAAAACAAGAAAACAAAACAAAAACCTAATTCTGGCATTTGAAAAAAGATCGTTCAAAAGTGGAAGGGGTGCGGTTAAAGTAGGCAGAGCCGATGCCTGATTGGATTGTGCTGAGGAGTGAATGTGAGAAGAGGAAATTGACGAGAAGGAGCGTATTAATCTTTCTAATTTGGTCACAAAGGGGAAGAAAAAGATGGTTACTGCAGGAGGATGTGAGGTCATAGGGAGGTCTGCTTTCTTTTTGGGACACACTTGAGTATGGATATTGGAAAGAGGGCAAGAATGAAGAAAAGGAAGATGTATTTGCAAAGATGCAGAGAAACCTAAGAAATAGGACTTCTGTCAGGGAACCTACACTACAGTTATGTATGTGTGCACTTAAACAAGATCCCTCCTTATACCAAAAAGGACACATATCACAATAGTGGCACATACAGAAAGGATATAGTTTAGTTCGAGGGAGAGGTTGAATGGGGCAATTAGGAAGGATGTGATATACAAACAGAGGTTTGGAAAATGGGTAGGATAAAGATGTCCTGAACTATGGTGATGGAAGTCTAGATGCAAGAGACATTTCAAGAGAAGAGTCTAGTTTACTTTGTGATTAGACCAATGGAGACAATTGGGGCTGAGGAGAATGCCAACATCTCAAACCTACATGTGTGTGAGTTGGTTATTACTAAATTTGGAAATAAAAGGGCTGGTGCTCTGGTTAAATCTCAAAGATATATATTTTTTCTGTTTCAACAAAGCAGAGAACAAGGATCAGGAGATGTAGAGCAAGAAGTGAAATGGAGAAACTGACAAATACCGAGGCTACCAAGCTGTCTCCATTTTGTGGCTTGTTTTCTCTTAAAGGTTCTCAGAATGTCAAATCTGTGCAAGTTCAAATGTAAGTCCAAAATTATTATCCATTTCTGTCTCTCAGTTGGCAGAAAGAAAAGAGAGTAATTGGGCCTAGTACTGATGAGGGTGTGGGAAAATCAACACTTGTATCACAAGCAGAACAACATTTGTACAGCCTGGCAATAAGTACCAAAATTAGTTCCTTGGGATAAATTCCATTACTAGAAATTTATCCCAAGGAATGAATTGCAAAAAGTACAGGTATGAAGATGTTCATGACAGAGCTATTTATAAGAGTGAAAAATTTGGAAACAACCTACATGTCCATTCTTTGAGTAATAATTTAATAAAGTACAGTATAACTGTACAAGAAAATACCATGGTGACGTTTATTTAAAAGAAAAAAACAAAACAAAACAAAACAAAAAAACACCAGGATAGCCAGCAAAAAAAAAAAAAGTATCTGTGTGTGGGGGAGGGGAACTGGCCAAATAGCTCAGTTGGTCAGAGTGTGGTGTTGTAACACCAATGTTAAGGGTTCAGGTCCCCATAGGAGCCAGCTGGAAAAACAAAAACGAAACAAAAAATCCCCCAGAGATATCAATCTACATGTATCAACATAGAAAGATGTTCACAATACAGGAAGAAATAACATTACCAAATGATATGTCTGCTGTGTATGATTGCATATATGGAAAAACCGTATACTTACGCATAATAAAAGTCTGAAAAGAGAGACAATCAGAGACAAAAAACATTTTGGAAAGATATGTGATCAAGTGTTAAATGGTATTGAGAGTGGGATCATAGTTGACATCTAGTTTATTTTTGCTTTATTATACTTGTATTTTCTTTGTATTTTCCAATTATTCGGTAATAGATATATATTGTTCTTATAAGGAAAAAGTTGGTTTTAAGCTTAAAAATCCAAAGCTAAATAATTTGGGATAATACATACCAATGTACCCTCCCATCTGCATACGTAATGAAATCTCCATAATAAAAGGGAAAATAAATTGAAATTTTGAAGCTGGGTGGAGTAAACGAGAAGAAATTTATGCTTAGGACACCATAGGCTTTTACGTCTTAATGTGATTTTATGTTAAAAGATTCTCTAGAGATTTAAAGTGTTAATGCACCTCTCTAAATACCCAACAAAAAGAAAATGCAGCAAGTTAAAACAAAATTGGATAGAAGCCTGAGTAAAATCCAATTAGTAGCAGACTCTTCCAAAGCTGAAACTAAGAACACATTTCCATCAGAGTGGTCCTTTGTCCAAATCAGATCATTCTTTTAGGAATCCAGGTTTCTCCATGATGGACTTAGCTTAGGACTCTTGGGACCTTGTTACATTATGTAGCAATGGAAGTGCTTTCCACTTAGAAGACTCACTGAAATGAATCAATTAATGAAAAAATAATTAAGTAAATAATAATATAGCCAAGAGTTCAGTCTGAGCATCAGAAATTTTGAAAAGCTGCACATGATCAAATAATAATAATAATAATGATAATAGTAATAGCAAAAGTAAAATAATACAGTAAGGCAAATACACAGCTCTTAGAATCTATTAAAACTGAAACCAAAGAATTCCAAAACTGTTGTCTTAGTTGTGGCTGCTATAGCAAATGCCATAGACTAAGCAGCTTAGCAACAAATATTTCTTTTTCACAGTTCTGAGGCTGGAAGTTTGTCAGCATCGCACTCTCTGAAGTGAGCTAACCGTCCATCCCTATATAGGGATCCGAACCCGTGGCCTTGGTGTTATCAGCACCACACTCTCCCAAGTGAGCCACGGGCCGGCCCCTGAGGCTGGAAGTTTGAAATCAGGGTGCCAGCATGGGTTGGATTCTTGGTGAGGGCTTTCTTCCTGGTTATGTCCTTACATGGCCTTCCTCGTGTGTGCATACAGAGAGAGCTATCTCGTGCGTCTTCCTCTTTCTTTAAGGGCATTAATTCCATCATGGGGACTCCACCCTCATGACCTCATCTAAATCTAATTATCTCCTGATGGCCCCACCCCCAAATGCTATCACAATGGGGATTAGGGCTTCAACATAGAAATTTAGGTGGTGGAGGAAATACAAACATTCAGTCCATAGCAAATGCCAACATAACTTACAGAAACAGGATGTCTCCTTAGTCATATTATAACTGGTTACCCATTAAGTGATGCCATTATTTTTATAAAGGAAAAAAATGGGTCAACAAAAGTTGGTAGTTAGCATAAATGCCTAGAAAAAAGGAGATGTCAGAGAGAATACTTGGCAATACACCCTCGGTATGTCCAGTGGAGGAGAGATGCTTGAACCCCAAGACTGCTCTATCTGGTGTCTGTAGCAGGTGACCCTACCTTGGAGACTGATAAATCGGGATTTTACAAGGTGATATCATTAGGCATTTAAACATTACAATTCTCTCTCTTCCCCTCTCAACCATCACCACCCTTTCCATCACTCCTTGTTCACTAAATAGCTTCTGATTGTAATGTGCTTTCCCACGCAGGTTTCCTACAGGGAAGGAATGTGCTGCTCTTGCAGACTTGAACAGTCCATGGGATAGCTACATTTCTTTTCTCAGCTAGCTGTCATTCTCAATTACACAAGCTGTCTTCTATGAGCTCATCTGCTGTGTGTTGGATATCCAAAGTCTAAATAAAGTCTGGGAATGCTAGTCAAAAAAGGTGAAATTGCTTGACTGTTTCACTGATTCATAGTATTTGGTCCTTTGCTCTCAGTTTTCCTCTTCATCCCAAACTTTGTCATCCTGGTGGGTTATTTAAACATTCATATGGCTGTCCCATCCAACCTTCTGGCCTCGTAGTTCTTTGACAAGCACATATTTCACTAGTTTTTCCTTCACTCCACCTCAGCCATCTGCTCTCATGCCATGTCCTAAATCTTGTCACAACCTGAATCTGTTTTACATACCAAATCATTAACTCAAGTTTCTTATTCTCTGACTACAAACTTTCCTCCTCCTAGCTTACTAGTTCAGTACTCTCATGTCAACTGCCTTTTAATTTTCTTTAAAGAATCAGAGCAATGCAGGGGTTTCCCACAGATTTTTGCTGTCATTTTCTAAAGATTTTTACTCACTTTTCTTTTTTATTGTGGTAATATATACGTAACATAAAATGTACCATTTAAACCATTTTAAGTATATAGCTCTGTGGCATAAGTACATTCACATTGTTGTGCAACCATCCATCTCCAGAACTCATTTTTATCTTGCAAAATTGAAACTCCAGATCCATTAAACAACAACTCCTCATTCCTTCTTTCCCTAGCCCCTGACAACCATCATTTCACTTTCTGTCTCTGTGACTCTGACTACTCTGATTACATATAAGTGGAATCATAAAGTAATTGTCCTTTTGTGACTGGCTTATTTTACTCAGCACAATATCCTCAAGGTTCATCCATATTGTAGCATGTTTCAGAATTGTCTTCCTTTTTGAGGCTGAATAATATTCCATTGTAGGTATATGCCATATTTTGTTTATCCATTCATCTGTCAATGGACACTGAGTTGCTTTCACCTTTTGGCTATTGTGAATAATGCTGCTATAAACATGGGTGTACTCATTCATCTTTCTTGTTAATCTGAGAGGCTCTGTAACTTACTTGATTATGAACCAAACCAGTACTAAAACGATTCCTCAAATACTTGCCATGTATCTTCCATCTTTGCTTTTTCTCAAAATGGTAGCAATAATTCAGTCTTAACTCGTGACAGTGTTTTTTGACAAAGCTATTTTATACTTGTAAAATGCTATTCATTGATTGGGTATGCTATCAAAGGGCATGAGTACTCTATTAATGCTGGCTAGCTAACATATGTTTACTGAACACCAAAAAGTTTGTTAGGTATTGCCTCAGGAAGGTTCAGACTAATAATGTGGCTTTCGAATATAGTTGTTAAAAGGGATTTCTGATTAATTACATGGCAAACTCTTCATTCCTTTAGGCACATGTGATAATTTTACTTTCCTACTCTCCTTGCAGTTAAGAGAGGCCAAGAGACTAGTTCTGGTGAGTGGGTTGCAAAAAGTGTGTGTATCTCTTTCACGCTGAAGCAATGTGAGTCTGTTTCTATGCCAAAGCTCTCTTTTCCTCTGCTGCATCAATTAAGGAGGCCACTTCTTCCAGATGGTACAGCTATAGGGTGACGAAACTGTTAACAAATGATAACTGAGTAGCCACATGGAAGGCATTTGCCCTGGAGAGTTGCCCAGAACCTCAACAGACATTATGTAGGCAAGAAATAAACCACTGAGATTTGTGGCGTTAATTGTTTCTGAAACATAAGTTAACTTATCCTGACTAATACAACAGTGGACTATTTAAGTAAATTGTGGGTTGATATATATCCATTAATAATGCATCAATTAAAGTGAATGAGGCTGATATGTTCTGATATAGAAAAATCTCCCAAATGTATTAATTTTAAAAAGCAAGATACAGAATAGGTGCATAGTATGTTACCATTTGAGCAAAATACAAATAATTATATATGCATTGAATATCTACCCAGATACACACAAACCTGGTAAGAGTGGTCGCCTCTGGGAAGAGAAAAGGAGAACAAACAGGTGTGAGTGTGAAACATTTTCACTGTGTGATTTTTTTATGTTTAACCATGTGCCTGAATTATCTGGTAACAAATACATACATACATACATACATATATAAATATTAAAAGCAGTAATGAAAGTCTAAATTAATCCACTGGTCAGGGGATCAGAAAGAAAATGATACATTTTAGAAATCATGCAGAAGAGAGATTGACAAGATTAGATAGCTTGTAAATATTAGGAGTATGGGGAAGGAAGTAGTCAGAGTTAACCATAATGTAAGTTGCATGAGAGGAAGAATTTTTGTCTCTTTTGTTCACTGGATAATAAGTATTGGCTGACTGAATAAAATATTAATCCTTATTATGTTGAAAAAAGTTTTTTTGTCCTTTGCAGTTTGTACATGTTAAGAAGTAGGTAAAGTTTCATATGTAACAAAATTTCAATGAAATGATTGCTTTGGGGGGGGGCATACATGATACCTTCAGCTGCAGGTAACTATCTAATCAGAATATGTTAAAAAAAGATAAAATCTGTTCAAAAAAATCAGACCACGGAAATATGGAATCAAACCTAACAATTTGGAGTTTGCCACATACTCAATGGTTGGGACATAAAGGTCTTTATGAATTGATGGCTACCTAGAAAAATATAAACTGTTTTAGAATGCAGAATCACCTTACATAAAATAATCTTGGCTGTAAGGTATGATAGCACTTATATAAAGCTATTCCTGAATATTTTTAGAGTGTTTTATTTAGAAGCCTCCAAATAATAGCATTCATTTGTTTCAAGTCACTACATATTTTGCCTAACAGATGTAAAAGTTTGGTTCCTGTCTTTTCTTTTGTGACTTGTTGGAATTCTGCATCGATATGAATAGCTCTGCCCACAAGAACTACTGCCCTTCTTTTTCTTGAGAATTTTCGAGAGAAATATTTTTTGACCGTGTTAACTAATGGCAGTTCTATTACATGTCATAGAACAATATCTGATTTCTCAAACATGAAAGAAGAGAACAAATTTGTTGGTGTGGGGAAATCCCTTTGCGTGTAAGCATCTCGGTTCTGTCTCACAATAAAGTTGGAAGAGGTGCTGAGAGTCCTCACGTAACTTGATGATGCAGAGAGGATCACCTTACTTCTTCACAGGCAGAAGTAGCCCAGTGACCCAGAAAGGAACATAGGAGGCATCCCCCAGTAACAGAGCTCTGCCTCCCAGCAACTATGCTACAGGCGTAGGTGCAGGCAGAAGCTCATCTGATTCTACACATGATGAGGTTCACCAGTACCTGCTGCCTGGGCTGAAACCAAGAGACTTTAACATTCTAAGCTGCTACTTGGAACCCAACCCCCACTCTCTGGTTCAGAAAATGTCTGACTAGTGCTTCATCCTGCATGGCCTCTAAATGTCTTATGGACAGTTCACATATCATGCAGCTGGCACTGGCATCTTCTGTGGACTCTATCCCAAAAACTTTTCTCCTGACCCTTCTGTTTTTAGATTTATTTCTGCTTTCCCAACACTTGATCCCATTCATAACTTTTTCCTTATCTTCGGCACCCTTTTCCCATCATAATTCACACTCACTCCTTTCAAAGCACTTCACCTTGTCTGCTTGGCCTGTACCTCCTCTCAGGCTTCTGCGGGCAACACCTTGCAACATACTCTGATCCCTTGAATGGAATCTAGGCAAGTACATAAGATATTTCAAGAGAATGCATTCAGGAAATCATGTAATTAGTCACCTCCAGTATTGTAAGGAAATACTGCAGTCAACTGGTCACTGCACTTGTCAGTATTATATGATATTCTGCCCTTAAAAGTTAAATCTAAAAAAAAAAAAAAGTTAAATCTCACTTCAATAAATTGTAAGAGATTGCTGAAATTCTTTTGCAACACTGGAATTGTGTTATGTTGAAACAAGCCTGTTTTAAATCTAAATTGCTTTCATAGAATTATAGATTTAAAAAAAGATTGTTTTTTAAAAATTTTACTTGTAGGTTGACAACTATTTTTATAAATAAACCACATACTAATTATAGTGATATTAGATAGTTGATTTTTTAATTGTCTTTTTTGTGAAGGGGCAGGCAGGGGGGTGGGGGTTTCAGTAACTCAGTCAGAGATCTGCCAGAATCTCCACTGTGTAATCTCTTCTGTTATAGAAGCCACAGCAGCCAAATATCCTATTTTTATGCTCCTGGAAACTTCCATTCAGACATACGAACAAGACTCTGTTCATCAGAAATTTTTCTTGAGAACTATGGGAACATCAGATAATCATTCATGGTGATTTACTTGAGAGATTTATTTTAAAAGAGGAAGGCAATTCTGAACATGCTCCATCCTTATCTAAACTCATTTCTCCAGACTTGTAAAGAGAGTCAAGTCCCAGAATGCTTTGGGGGGATTATAAGGTCAAAAACAGATGGAAAAGTACAATATAACAAAAGATTTGTCTGACTAGGAGGCATCCTAGATATTCCTTGTTTTGCATCTACACACATCCTCACGCCCTTGCACAGCAGCAACTACATTCACTTTGGACAGTCAGATTCAATTCCGCTGAGCATCATTGTAACCAGAGACTCTGCTAGTCTATATGGTGCCTCTATATAAATCAGGAAAAGATGGCCCTTCTTTTAAGATACTTTACTGATATCGATCAGAAAATTGTTATAATCTACTGATTTTATTAGAACAAGACACTTTACTGCCTTAACCCAAAAAATTGTCATAATATATATACAAATAGGATTCTATAATGTACTCAGCACACCTTATATGTGGCAGACATGACTATAACCCCCTTCTTAGCCTGTTTTCCAATGGCATGGGGAATCAAATGGCTAGGTGGCTGTTGTTGCTTCCAATTCAGTGAAACCATAATGGTTTATCTGGTGGAGATAAATCTTTGAGACAGAATAACCACAAAAATTCCTTGAACTATTTAAGCCAAGTGCACAGATACAATGTGGGGAGGGAGGGGAGGGGGTGGAGAGGAATGGGTAAAGGGTCATGAAAATCAAGTACAATGTATTTTGAGAAGTAAAATAAAATAAAATAAAATAAAATTTAAACAAAATAAAAAACAAACAAAAACTAGCAAATAATTATTGCATCTGAAAAAATTTTCATATCTTACTGAATTTCGAACTTGTTTTTTTTTTCTACCCTCAACAATCTTTGAGTACCAAGGATTCTAAATTAGCAGAGACTAAAGAAGGAAAGACAAGAGGATCATTGAGTTTAATAGTAAGAGGTGCCACCACAATTCCACGCACTGGTTCTTGGACCCATATAGTATTGTTTTATGCTATGGTCTGAATTTTGTGTCCTTCCAAAATTCCCATGTTGAAAGCTCACCCCCGATGTGATGAAATTAAGAGGTGGGGCCTTTGGGACATCATTATATCATGAGGGTTCTGCCATCATGAGTGGGATTAGTGCCCTTATAAAAAAGGTTTAAGGGAAGTTCCTTGCCCCCTCTTCCACCATGTGAGAACCCAGAAAGAACGCACCATCTATGAAGCCAAGCAGGACTTCACTAGACGCTGAATCTGTTGGCACCTTGATCTTGGAGTTCCCAGCCTCCGGAACTGTGAAAAACAAATTTCTGTTGCTTACAAATTACCCAGTCTAAGGTATTTTGTTATAGCAACCTGAACTGACTAAGACACTGCAGGAGAAACAGCACCAAATATTTGTCTCTGGTTCAGAACACATACTGAGTCTACAGAATAGCACCTCAGATTGGCAAGATACTGTATCCTAAGCTATGTAATATGCTATAGGAATTCTGCCATTCTATGAAGGCAAACAAACTGCTTTCAAGTGATAGGGCATATGTCGCCTGTGATCCTATGGGCATCAGTATATTGCCTTATTTCACTAAGAAGTGAATGGATCAAAAGTAATATTTTGAAAGAGAGGTTGCTAATGGATAAAGTGTTCATTAAATCTGTAGATGGTGGTGCTTGCAGAAGTATGGCAGTCAGGAAAAGAAAATTCAAATCCAAAATAAATGTCTATTCTGACTTCTGATCAAGATGGTGGAATAGACAGTACCCAGTGCCACTCTCTCCCACAATAAACCAATTTACAACTATTAAAAAGCAATGACTGCCAAGCTGGGGCTGCTAGAGCTTAGGGGAAGAGGAGAGACCTACAGAGGTCATGAAGGCAGGAGAAGCCACGATGAGAGGCAGAAAGGACCATTCTGATCGTTTCAAGCCCCAACCACTTGAAGCCTGGCCCTGGTGAGCACACAGAGCAAGAGATGACAAAAGCCACAGCTGTGCCCTTTGTTTGAAGTTGCTTGGAAGCTGCAGGACAGAAGAGGGCTTTGGTGGTCCCCAGGCCAGCAAGGCCACTAACAAGGTTCCTAGGGACCCATATAGGAGTGAGGGACCACAGACAACTAAAAACATGAGCTTTTCAGAGCCGGTGAGTCATCGCAAGGGACCAGCATATGGCCCATCCTATGCAAAGTGTTCGGAGTGCAGGTGGTGGGGGAGACAGGCCCACCAGGGGAACATTTGGGCACAGAATGGATGGCTGATCTGCCCTCCAATCAGCACAGGACCACTCAGTGAAGACGGGTCAGGAATATAAAACTGCAGGGAGGGCAGTTGCTGAAAAGACTCCGGCCCAGACCAGAGTTTCCACACAACCCAGGTGTACCAGATCTCACAAGACCTGGAAGTGCTTACAAGGTCAACAATTAAAACCTGAGCTGCACAGAAGCCTTCTCCAGAGAATCAGCAGCAAAGCAGCAATTTAGCTCAACCATGAGGCTCAAGTGCTCATTCCCACAGGAAATTCCCCCATTTTAGAAGTAACCAAAGGACACCAAGTTAGTTCCAGTGCAGAGTTTAAGTGGTGGGAATAGCAAATAATCCCAAACGGAACTGAAAGAAAAAGCAAAAAACCCACAGGCCAGAGACAAATTTCTGATATTAACTAATAAAGGTCTAACACCACCAAAGAACACCTATAAAACTAGAAGGACCAGAAGCCCCCCTGGCTCGCAAGCTGGGGCAGAGGGGCCAAGGGCCACAGCCACGCACCCCTGATGTCTGCACCCAGCCCAGTGACAAGCATCAGGCTACCCCTGAAAGAGGCCTGGGCTTCCAAACCAGGGCGGTATGAGGGCACAGGGACTCAGCCACACCTCCCCAACTTTCGCATCCAACCCAGCGATGACCACTGAGCTACCACCAGAAGCCCCCTGGGCTCCCCTGCCAGGATGAGGGGGGGGGTGCCATGGGCTTCAACCATGTCCCCTCCTTCCTCCTCCTCTCACTCTATCCCCCCTTCCCCTCTCCCCTTTCCCCCGAACTGCTCTGCAACATCTTAGAATGTTAAAAAAAAAAAAGATTATTAATTTTTAAAAAATGTGTATTCCAATGAAGACAAAAAAATGCTCCCCCATAAAGATGTAATCAGCCTGGTACCAACTGCCTTTCTGGTCCTCCTGGGGTTGAGTACCACATTGAAAGCTCATGTCTGGTTATTGCAGATGTCGAGTTGGGCACTCAGCATTGGCAATAGCCAGGCCAGCCTTGGTGAGGGGAAGTCTATATAGTTGAGCCCATGCATAAGTTATATTTGTCTCTGTATGACCATTTATTTCTTTATGAGCTTATCAAACAAACAAAAGAATTTCTCACAGAACATCCAATTTTATTGCAAATCTCTCTCATTCAGTCTCTATCAGGACCTAGTAGAAACCAAAAGCTGTTTCTCAAAAGGGGAATTACTATTTGGCAAAATGGATGCACTTACGCTCAAATACCCTAGGGGCCTCTGCTGTGATTCCTTTATTGGAATTTTCACATTTTGAGAGCATTCTAAACAGCTACAGAATCTTTGAGTCCTGTTGGATTAACGAGGTCATAAAAGCCAAGCAGCAGAGCTGCCTGAAGTGAAGCTTTGACTATCTCACCTTTTCTAGTCCCAGGTCTCACGCAAAGCTTGCAGCTATCTGGGTCATCCTGTAAATAAATCAAAGAAGCACACCTATATTACATGTTGCTTCCCAAATTCAATGAGGCCTATCAGGTGTTATGTTTCTTTCTTTAGTGGTATTAGGTGCAAGGTGCAGTAGCTTGTCTTTCATATTGGAGAGGCTATCTCTGTGTGCTTCAAACAGGGGAGAGGCCCATCTAAAGTCACTGCTATTTTCTATTTTGGGGTATTATCAGCTTGATAAAATAATGCAGTCAACTAGCATGATGTTCTATGAAGTGGTGAGACAATCAAGCACCCCATGAAACTAATTGTGGCACAGAGCCCAAAAGATGTAATTCTGAGAGAGGATAAGCATACTATTAATGGAGAGAGAGAGAGAGTGGGAGAGAGAGAGAGAGTGAGAGAGAGAGAGAGAAGCCTACTACCATCCCTGCCAAATGAAAGTAAACTTCCTCTGAGATTCATTATTTCTTGAAATAGCATTTGTCAGATCAATAGATGCAAACCAAAAACTGTTTTTATTTGCTCTAATAAAGAAAGTATATCTGGATTGGACAGTATGATTTGAAAAACAGATTAAGTTAATGATTATCAACTGGACAAACGTGTTCATGAAACATTTTCTGAGTCCCAGGTGAATTTCTTACAGGCCAGACAAGCTGCTTCTGCATCTTTTAAGTCTTCCAAGGTGGGATTTAACTTTTAACCACCTCCCCACTCCTTCCAGCCTCCTCCCCAAGATATGGTATGGCTTTTGATTTACTCTGCTGACATGGAGGGGGAGTTCTAAACATTTTCCTTGGTCCTTTCTACCATAATAGCTAGGGTGCTATAATTTATCCTCAAAACCAGGATATTTTTTGATAGTAAAAAGGAGTACCATTAATAATGATGCTGGAAAAATGGATACAAAGTGGTATTTCAGGGGTCAGAAATTCAGTGTGGGGATTTGATCATCTGCTGAAGTTATCTATACTAATACTACATTTAGAAATCAGGAAAATAACCTTTACATAGGTTCAGGAACCCACAACTCTATTCATTGCCAGATCCCTTTACGCCTACATTCTAACCAGTGAACCACATTGATAATCTAGCCCCATCCCCTAGAATTAGTGTTAGCTCAGAACCCTAATCTAATAACCCCTGAAAAGTCTGAGTATTTCTTTTTCCACAGTGCACAGTTACTCTGGTAAATGACTACAATTTCCTTTATGGAAGTTTAGAAAGAAAAACATAGTCCGTGCTTGTCATTACAAGATTCTTCCTTAAGTGTATCCATCCACCTCTCAGTGCTCTGGGGATGTCGATACAGACAGGTCTGAGATTTGGGGGAAGAGCTGTGACTCTGTTGTGGTAGCTCAAGGTAGGCTCTCCAGGTCTAGAGAGCTATTCTTGTTGTATTAATCATATGTGACCTCCATGGCCTGTTCTCTAGGGACTCTAATTATAGGCCTGTAGACAATCAGGATGGGGGGGGGGGAGTATCAGGAACATGGAATCAGATTTCCCTTGTTTGATAGCTTCCTCAGGTAAGGCCATTACAGGGTCTTCAAGGAAGGTGAACAGTCTTATCCAAAAAGGAAGACTCAGTTACATTTTGAGTCACTTAGTTCTTTCCAAATATCCCCATTCCAATTCCTGTAGATCCACTATTTTTTTAATGCCTGCTCTAATTGTCACGCAAGAGATCTGGAGAAGCTGTGGGTTCAATTGACATTATTCAACAACCCACTATAGCAAATTTGAGTTTTATTTTTGGCCATTTTAACTCAGCAACTTCAAGAGATAAGGTATTTTGTGTTTTTTTTTTTTTTTCATTGAAAGATAATTGATTATATACATTTGTGGGGTACAGAATTGAATATCAATACATGTATACAATATGTGGTGATCAAATCAGGATAATTAGTATACTTATGTTTACCAAACCTAATCAATCTTTGTGACCCTTAACCAGTTTCTTGCTAACCTTCCTCCCTCTCCCCCTTTCCCACCTCTAATAACTAAGCTCTGTTCTCTTCTTTTTTCTTTTGAAAGTTCAATATATTACTGTGGTTGTTTCTTTGTTTCTTTCTTTGTTATGTCCTTTCTTTTCTTTCTCTATTTTATCTACCATATATGAGTGAGAACATGCAGTGTTTCTCTTTCTGTGCTTGGCTCATTTCACTTAACATAATTTTCTCTAAGTTCATCCGTGTTGCTGTGAATGGTAGAATTTCATTCTTTTTTATGGCAGAGTAGTATTCCATTGAGTAGATATGTCACCTTTTCCTTATCCAGTTGTCTGTGGATGGACATTTAGGTTGATACCAAGTCCTGGCTATTGCAAGAGCTGCAATAAACTTGGGAGGGCAGATATCCCCTTGACGTGATGATTTCTATTCCTTTGGGTATATACCCAGCAGTGGGATTGCTGGATTGTAAGGCAGTTCTATCTGCAGTTGTTTGAGGAAATGCCATACTGTTTTTCATAATGGCTGTACTAATTTACAGTCCAACCAACAGTGTAGGAGGGTTCACCTTTCTCCACATCCTCACCAGCATTCCTTATTCTATGTCTTTTTGATAATAGCCAGTCTAACTGGGGTGAGATGATATCTCAGTGTAATTTTGATTTGCATTTCCATGATGCTCAGTGATGTTGAGCATTTTTTCAGGTGTCTGTTGATACTAACATCAGATCTACCAGGAAGACTGCACAACAATTCTCTTTCAGTTATATTTTTTGACATCTAATTATCATTATGTGTTCTGATAGGCTCTGGCATATTAAAAAAATTTACACCAAGCATTTACATTCTATATTACTGAGCATGTACTACTTAGTCATTAAATGGGTATTTTAGTCAAGGAAATATATTTGTGTAATTTATAGAGTTAACTCTATAGTCCAGAGTTAAGCTTTTCTTTTAATACCCAGAATAAATGAGTGATTCCAATGGATGTGAAAAGAGAGTAAAGAACAATGCCAATGGAATGGCAAATGTGGCAAAAGCAATCATTTTCATGCTTTAGAGAAAGGAACCAGGTCCAATCCTCTAGCTCTAGGACAGAATTTTGTGTCAACAATAAGTAAGGAGTTACATTAGGTAAACTATAAAGTCACTTGCAGTCCATTATTCTCTGAGACTACAAAATGCTAGCATGGAAAAATATCTGAAGAATCATTACGTATCATTCAATGTTAGAAAAGGATATTGAAGTCAATTTAAATCCATATGTTTACAAGTTTAAGGTGTATTTTTATTTTTGCTTTTGCTGTTAGCAAGAGAGGTGGGCCAAAGGAAAATAGCTATTGAGCTTATTCCATGCTTTGGCAGAAGGAAATTAGTGTAGGCGTAGTTCAGGAAATCACTCTGTCACCAGTCTGGAAGATTCTGAAAAGAGGGGCTTGACCAGGTATTCTGGGATACACGGAGCCACCCATGTGGACGCTGCAGATTTCAGCTTGGGTGTGGTGTTGTTGGTTCTCTCTTTTTTGACATGGACTACACCCTTTCTTTGCCAAGTTGAATTTCAGGCTTTTTCCACTATAGGACTCTCTACCATTTGCAACAAGGTACGTAGTTTTTAAGTGGTTGCAAGAATTTTGCACTACAGAAAATTAAGTAAACTTTTCATATTATTATTTTAAAAAGTCTTTTGAAAATTATTTAAAAGACTCCTCTTAGTACCTTTGACACCAAATAATTGTGGCTTTCCTTTGGACATAAGGTTTGTCAGACAGTAAATGTTCCCCAGAAGATATATTTTTAAAAAGATGGTGAGGAAAAGAAATATTTAAAAGCAGATGACTTACAACCACCACTGTGATTTAGAGGCAGACACAATTCATCGTCTACCATGTTTGCTTTGTCTGTGTGTGTGACTCTGACTTGATTAATGACAATGAAAAGAAAAAGTATAAGATCAGGAAAGCATAGATTTATACTTTGAAAGTCACTTTTTCTGAATTGCTAAAAGCTACTTCATTTATACTTATCAAATTAAACTCTGTAATTTAATGTTACTTTATTTGGAATCCAGTTTTCCCGGTTGAAAATTTGGGCTTTGATCTTTACCTGTGAATTACTCAACAAAGGCCTCAACATGTTCAATTTTGTAAGAAATTACTGTGCTCCACTTCTGGAACGAATTTCCCCAGGGCTTTTTTAATGGTCTGTGTCTTAATGCATGATAGTTTTAAAAAATTCTAATTTGATCAATTCCTTTTAAATTTGAATGAGATTCTGCATTTCCTCATATACTCAGATAATGCTATTGACTCACAATCAGTACAGCATGCACTTTGAGTACATTTTGCAGCAGTGGTGATGTGAATCCATCCAGACCCAGACTTTCTTGGCCACTTCTCTATGTGACTAAAGATGCTCCTGACTAGCTAGGATGCAGGTCTACTCTTTAGCTGTGGAATAGAGTGAAACGTGGAATTTCACACTGGGCCTACTCTCAGCCTGGGTCACTGTGGTACCATCTTCTGACCAGCAGAATTAACTGAGAGCAGACAGTTATTTTCATCTCTGAAGTATATCTAGGTTTTCACTATCTTTTTTCTTTTTCCATTTCCTTAGGTTGGAATTGTTTTATTTGCTAATATTTCCTAGCTTAGGTTGAATTTCAAGCCAAGGACATTTCTGCAATAGTAGTTAAGAACAGGAAATCAATACTATATTGATTGGCAGTGAAAACGGCTATGAATAACTTCAGTTACCTTTTTGTAGTTTAAGGTTCATTGTTCTATCTTCCCCATTTATGGCTCTCTGAGTTTTTAGAATGGAAATATTGGGATTGAATCAAAGACCTAGAAAAAATTATCACATCTATACAAATCTGTAAATTCCTAAATGGTGTGCTTTTTTTAAAAAATCTTTCAACACGGACCTAAAAAGAATTTTTTTCCTCTTTATTTTTTAATAAAAAAAGTATCATTTTCTTGGTCATATTTCTAATAAAGTGGCCATTATTAGCCCAATCTAATTTAAGGTAAGAATATTTACCTGTCTATAATATTTCCATTCGATTTCAATATATCAAAAACATATTGTTTATATCATAAATGTATTTATTTTAGATCTGATATTTCTTTCAGACATTGAACACGAAAGACAATATTTAGCTAACCTAGTAACATATAGATGTTTTAAATTTTAGAGAAATTGCAGAGAACTAGGTCATGCTTTAAGCATTTTGGGTCTTTGGAAAATGTATTCATTAGCTATCAGAATGTAGAGTGGGTGGAGGTTAGGATAGAAGAATCTGCCTGACTTGGTAGCCTCCTGGGGAAATATAATTCTGCAGGTAGAGTACAGCTCTACCTGCAGAATTTGGGTCTCCCCAAATTGCAGACTCAGGGACATTGATTCTGACTCTACCTTTGGGAAGGCTGATTCTGTAAAGAATCTTGCTGTCATTTCCGATACTGAGTCACTTATGATACTTTGGTTGCAGGCAACAAAAATGACCTTAAGTAATTGAAATGAAAGAAACAACACACTGGAGGGATATGGATGTTTTGGGAATCCAGGAAATATTGAAGATCCAGACTTAAGGACAGGAACTAGAGCATCTTTGGCTATCTAAGTGTTCACTGAAGTCCCAGACTCAGGTGTGAAACAACATCAATTATTTCTCGTACCTTCCTAACTTTCTTTGAGATTCAAATTCTATGAGAGAGAGTACAATTGATCCAGCTAGGGTCCTGGGTCCATGCCGGGCAAGACTGTGATATACTGCTATGCCTATATTCATGGGGGAGGGGAAGGGATCAAAGAGAAACTAAGAAATTAGCTATTACTAGAAGAAGGGCAGGAAAATATCAACAGATATCTCCTGTAGGTAGTATTTTTCTCATCTTAACATTGTAGGACCTATGTTATTCATTGTCCCAATGTTCTCTTCTCTCCATAGCTCTGTATACTTGACACTATTCTCAGCCCTTCCCCAACTCTTTCTTTTATAGGCTCAGCCCCTAGAAAGGATTCTAAAACTCCTGTTCAGTTTTGAGAGGGCTGTGCGTTGAGGAGCTCTTACTTTGTTTAGGATATGCATATGATTTAGTTCTAGCATAGGTTCTGCCTATTATGAGATCCAATCTCTTTGTTTCTGAGACTCCAGTTCTAGTGACTGGGACCTTATCTTATTTTCTGGATGTGAGTTGGACTGGGACCCTACTTTGCCTCATTAGACCCTCATCTCCACCAGAGGCTTTGGTGCTTTCCTGAATTTCCATGGGTGCCTGGTGCCTGGTTCCTTACTATAGAACTCCCCTGGGGCTCTCTGCCTGCTTGTGGATTTCTCAGCACCATGCTTATTCTATGAGAATACTTTTGATATTCATAGTGGGATCCTGCTGATGCCAACTAATTGTCTGCCAAACTCTTTTTTTAAAAAAATTCAGAAACACTTCTTTACACAGTTCAGGCTCATCCAATATTCTCATTTATACTTTTAAATTTGTTTTAGTAAATATTGAATAGATATAAAATCCTCATGATAGTATATGTTAGGTTTAAAGAAAATATCAAATAATGATCCCCAATGTACCCACCACCTATGTAGAGCTAGGGCTAGGTCTCACAGACCTCTTGAGCTCGTTGTCCAGACTGGGTCACAAATCCTTCACATGCAGGTCTACGAGCTAGGTAACCAGAAAAAGGTCCTTGGAGCCATAGGTGAGGAAAGAGTAGTCTTTATTCAGCACATACATGTCTAAGAGCTAGGCAGTCCAAAGAGAAACTCAGAAACTCAACTGCTACCAGCAAAGTCCAAAGAAAAACTGAGCAGCTGCCAGAAAAGTAAACATGCTCTATTTTTAGACACAAGCTCTACCATCTGGTCCCTGCTTCACAAACTGAAGAACACACAAGAATAGCAACAAAACAAAAAAGATACATGGGCACACATGTGCACTAACTCTACCCATACACAATTTGTTTACAAAGAATGTGCTATACCACCCCCAACCGGATCTGAGGTGAGGGGGGCCTGGCCAAACTATTCTATTTTCCTCACAACCTAGTTTAACAAATAGGATATAATGTCATTCTCTCTTAAAGTAACTCTCTACCTGACTAGTTAGAATGGACTCATCCCACCTTAGAAATCTGGAAACTGTGTTAGAATCTCAGCTTTGATACTACCTGTATGATCTTGGATAGGTTACTGTGCCTCTCTGAGCCTCAATTTAAACCTCATAGGTGTAAGTTAGATGACAACATTGTTAGCATTCCATAGATATAATTGTACTTCCTTTATCTGATGGCTCTCAGTGAGTGTGTCTAGTGCCCTGCCCCTCCTCTTAATGTCTGTTTCCCGTGGCCATAACCAACCTGCTCACTCTGTCACAAGGTAGGATGTTCTATGGTAGTCAAATCAGAGACTCTTAAATACTTTTCAACTGAATGTAAGATTGGGACTAGAATAGAACCCAGCAGGGACCTAAGGGTCCTGACTATGGGGAAGAAGGATATACAGAGGGCCATACTATTTCAGGATTCATTATCCACATTCCCAAGTCACAATGTTACATAGAGAACTAAAGGTGTCCTAGGAGGACATTATTCATCCATAATCTGACCACTTAAGCATTGGTCCCATTTAATTGTCTCAACACCAGTGTTTATTCCAGCCTATTAGGGTCATCTTCTTTGTTGGTCAGTCTTTTCTGGAGTACATGTCTCAATTATAGAGTTTATTAGGCTTGATGTTTATTTGTTTAAATATCTCCCAGAGCTCCTTAAATGTAGGGCTCTTTCTGCTTTTCTTATCTTGTTATTTCTCTTTACTAAGCATGGTGACTGGCACACGGTAGGTGCTCAATAAATGTTTGTTTCATGAAAAGTGCAGAAGTAGGGTTCAGCCCACCCAGCCTTTCTTAACAAAACTTTGATCTCAAAATAGCATTTAAGTATTACATGTGCAAAGAAACCAGCTCTAAGATTGCTGCTTTCATACTTAAAAAGAACAAATAATCAAATTTACAAATGATTAATGGAAAGATACAATGGTGTCAAATTGTCTTTCTGTAAAAATTTTAAAAGCCTTAGCCGGTATTCCAAATTTCTGTCTAGTAAGATATTCAATCGTTTTCTACTCTCTATTTCTGACTCTCTGTTTCAGCCTGGCCTTGTCTGTTCTTGAGTGGGCAAGAAGAATTCTTCATATTCAGCCTGAAACAGTGGGCAGTAACTTTTAGTGGTGATACTGCATCTGGCACTCCCCACGACCTTCCCACATTTCCCACCCCCAGTGTGCTATCACATTGAAGGTGAGGAATGCTTTATAAATGTTGCCAGACAGAATCACTCCCATAAGTTAGTTCATTTCAGCTTAAATGGATATGTCCAAGTGAATTGACACCCACATCTGAAAGTCCCTGGTTTTTATAGTACCAGTTTTATTTTTTTCCTTAAAAGAAAACCAATTCTGCTAACAATAAAAATTACTCAAAATCTCAACAATTGTGACATTGTCTTGTAAAGATCACTAAAAGTCTTTTAAATCCAATTTAGAAAAAAGTCTATAAATATGTACAAAGTTGCTTTGGATTAGAAATCCATATCATTTTTAAGGAGGGCATTCTACGTACTTTAACAGTTACTATGTGGGGGTTGATTCTGTAGTGGCTAAACAGCTCAGAATATTGAAAGAGCAGTTATTCTCTGTGTGGGTGGTGGGCGGAGAGGAGTGTTTCATATGTAGGCAGCTAAGCAGCAAACATGTTTGTGATTGCAATGTGGGGTAAAACACTGATAAAGCTTATGAGCATAAAACAATTACACATAGACTTAAACATCAGCCAGCATGCATTAAAGCAAGGGTCAGTAACCTCCAGCCCACGGTCTAATTCTGGCTCACTTCAGACTCTTAAACAACCAATTATCCAGTTCTTACCAGTCTAAACTAGATCTAGCTAGACATGTGTTGCAGTCTGAGGTATTGTGACTTTTCTTTTTCCGTATGTTTTTAGGAACTAGCTAACTAACTGTCTAGCTAACTCAATTTCATCACAGATTCTTGAATTTAGAATTCAACGTGGGTTGGCTTTATATGATAAAGAAATAACCAACTGACATTTTGATGAATATATACCAAATATTGCCATTCCTAAAAAGATGAATTTCTAGGCTTTTTAGGCATGATATGCTATTAGTTTTTCTTGTATTATCAGTTCTTGTGTATTTACAGGCCTTAAGAAAGTGAAACCTAGTTGTTTTGGGGAGTGGGAGAAATACAATCATATTCAAAAAGCAATTTGAATTCTGGAAGTCATTTTTAAGTGAGGATAATTATTATTCAGTGTAGTAGAGAAAAGAACAATCGGAAAATGAAACATCTATCACATAAGAAACATTAATTAAATTACCTTTAAATATAAAAAAGTAACTTGGAAATGTACAGATGTGGGAAAGAGGAGGATTAGCCAATGGGAGTACTCTAGGAAAAAAATAACACTTTTAGGAAAAAAAAGACAATTTGGCAAGTCAGGGCATCTTACTAGTGGAGGTAATGGGAACAATTTCTTTCAGAGTTTGATCTCAGGGGTTGGGGAAGGTTTGTCTGCCACTAAATTCTCACCCACCTTTTAGTATCTCCTCCCCTTGAAATTTGTACAGGAGAGATTCCTGGGGGCAAGGAGTGTGTGGGGTTGTGTTCAACAAGTGTCATGATATAAGTTGCAAATATCACTGGGAATGGCAATGCATTATTATTGATGTTTAATTGTTTTATCTAAGACCTAAAGGAATGGGAGTTCAATGAGAATTAAGAGGAGATAATTTTGGAACATGGACCATTACCCTGAGAGTATAAGAGCACTGGGTTGAGGTAGAAAAGATGGGAAGGATTCCAGTGGACTAGGGCAAGGCGGAAGTAAGGATGGCGGAAAAAATGGTTGTGGGGAAGGAGTGGGGAAGATAAGAAATTTAAGTTACATTTTTTCTTAGGATGAGATGTTTAGTTTTAATTTTCTAAGTTAGAACAAAGATATATCTGGTAGTTATTCTAAACACTTGAAAGTGGAAAGAACACAAGCTTTAGAATTAGGATCTAGTTTTAAACCACTCTTCGCCTCCGGCAAGTTACTTAAAGTCTCTGAGCTTAACTGGAATTAACAATATGTCTAGTGGACATACGTTGGTTGCCCACCAAGCATTCAGTTCTCTTTTCTTCTTTCCTAAGAAAATATCGTATTTCCCAGCCAGTGAAAGTTTGGGAAAGATTAAATCCCCAATCCAACACTAAGAGTTGGCTTTGATGGGTTTAAACCAACTACTTCATCCCATCAGCGTGTGATCCAGTTTAAGCTAA
This sequence comes from Cynocephalus volans, assembly GCF_027409185.1. Taxonomy (NCBI): domain Eukaryota; kingdom Metazoa; phylum Chordata; class Mammalia; order Dermoptera; family Cynocephalidae; genus Cynocephalus; species Cynocephalus volans. Next base: position 108,624,719 of record NC_084461.1, read on the forward strand.
AGTTCGATAAAGAGACATTTTGGGAGAACTTCTAGGATACGTGCAAACTCTTCTAAGACATCCACACATCCACTATAAGAGACACTGTCTATCCCTGTGTATGGTGTGATCTGATGTGAGTCTTAGAATGACTATAGCCATTATGCTACCATAATATGGTGGCCAGGTAAAACTGAATTTGACACATGAAAGAGGGTAAAGCTGAGGGAACTGAAGAGAAATTCAGCCACAGCAGTGTTGAAATTATACCTGAAGCCTCACCTACTACTGGACTTTTTAGTTATATAAGCCAATAAATTCCCTTTATTATTTAAGCTAGGTTTTGATTTAGGTTTTCTGTTACTTGCAGCCAAAACATTGATAACCAATGCATAAATGTCATATGGTTTTTGTGAGTTTTATGGCCTAGCACAGTGCTTGGTATATAAAAATTAGTTTGAGTAACATGTCTCTATTAGTTTCTTTTTAAAATTTAACTTAACAAACATCTGGTGAACACCCATTGTGCCATAATAAGATCTGGTGCTAAGTTCTAGGGCAATGAAGATGATTAAGACTGGATCCCCACTCTTAAGGAGTTCACAAACTAATGACTAGATTGTTTCCAATAATTTCTTGGTTACTACTAGAAAAGTGTAAGCCTAAGAGACGGGTTCTTTCATCTGGGATAGAAAGTTAGGTTACCTAGAACTTAAAATATAATTCTTGAATATATAAATATTGACTGTAATGTTAGGATACCTGAGTACATTAATATTGACTATAGTAAATAGGCAGTCTAATAATTTCTTTAGAAACTGACAAATAGTGTATATTCAATGTTAGATAGATATTTAGCTGTGCTTTCAACTTTTTCACTGTTAGAGTTCCTCTTAATATCATTTAAAAATATAAACATTCTTCTGTGATTCAAAAAATAGTAAGTACAGCATAACATACAATGTTCCATATAAGTAAATTTAATATAGCTCAAAAATAACCTGCAGATCATTCATAACACAGAAGCTTTTTTTTTCAAGCCTTCCAGTTGAACTTCTGCTGCTGCTGCCAGCATTTTCTGAGTGAGAGAGTGCTATTTTTAGAGCCCAAATGCAGTTCCTATCATGAGCATTTTCTTAAGGATAGTTAACGCTTATCAGTAAATATTACTTAAAATTCAGTTGACTTTTGTAGTGATTTAGATTTGATTCTTAATAGTTTTGGGAATACTACCTGGTATATTGTTATGATTCTATCTAAAGTTAGAAAGTTTAATATGCATCACTTCTTACACTAGCATCACACTGAACTGGTTGTTGTATTACAATAATGGTTTGCATAATGTAACTTTGCAAAGTTGATCACAGTAAATTCCCTCTGCTATGGCATTCTTTGCAAATGGGAGTACTGAAGTGGGTTGATCATCATCATCATCAAAAAAAGGAAAAGTTTATGATGGAGAATGCACCAATAAGGAGTTTAAAACTTATCAATGGTAATGGGCTGGTTTCAAAAATAACAAGTACAGGACACAAACTATATCTAAAATCACGATCCCTCTTATTTCAGTGCAATCCACCTCAGCCAAAGGATGTGCTGATCTCTTTAAGAACCTCAAATGATAAATGTTGGCCTATTTAAATGAAATTTTAATAAGGAGTTTCAATGAATACCATTTGTTTTAAATTTCACAGGAAGAATTTGATCAATAATGAGTGTATGGAACTGGAATAGTTTCTCTCTTCAAGACAGAAAAAATATCCATGCAATGCTTCTTAAGAAACTAATACAGTTGGCCCTTCATATCCATAGGATTCCACTAACCAATGATTGAAAATATTTGAAAAAAAATTGCATCTGTACTGAACATGTATTTTTCCCTCAAAAATACAGTATAACAGCTATCTATGTAGCATTTACATTATATTAGATATTTTCAGTAAGCTAGAGATGATTTAAAGTATACAGGAGGATGTGCATAGGTAATATGCAAGTACCACACCATTTTATATCAGGGACTAGAGCATCTATTGATTTTGGTTTCTGTGGGAGGTCCTAGAACCAATCCCTCACAGATATCAAGGGATGACTGTATGTCTTCTGTACAAATGATGATTTTTTTAAAAAAAGAAGCAAGATAAGGAGAAAACACATATTACTGCATATTGCTACCCTGATGTTTCACTTAATCTATGGCTGATGAATGATAAAATGTTCTGTGCTTGCTCAATAGTTTGAGCTAACATTTTTAACCCGCTGTTTGATTGAACAATACAATTCCTCCCCAAGTTTTATAAATTTTTTACAATCCACATAGATTTGTTAGATATGAAAAAGTTTGCTTTAGATTAAAAATATGAAGCAGAGAGGAAAATGTCAAAAAAAAGAAAGGCAACCTGGACAGCAGCTATTACAAAGAAAAGGACTTTGTTCCCTGTTTCATGTTGTTGCTTTTTTTTTTTTCTTTGTCCATTTGTGCTGTATATGCTTGAGGTCAATTCCAAAAACGTATGGTTCTGTCTCCTCTTCGTCCTCATCTTCATATTAAGTCCTTGTTCATTTATGCAGAATTCAAGTAATTTAAGACCTTTTAGAACTGAGTGAGTCCTTGGGCATCTATGATTAAAAGCAAATGTCACTTCCAATCTGGAGAAAGTGGTATAGATCTGTTTTTCTCGATCCTCTCCACTAAACACAACTAAAATCCCCAGAAATGGTGCAAAAGACAACCAAAGGAGAATTCTGAAATGTGGTTAGAAGAAGGAAGATGGTTTGGGATCCCAGGATTGAAGGAACAGCACACTGGCAGGGTGTCTTATGTACCCTTACCCAAAAGAGGAAGGCCACCCAGACCTAGGATATCTTCCAATCGAGCAATAGAAAGAAGCCCAGGTAAGGCTCATTTCTTTCCCTGGATTACACTGGAGTCCCTCTGACGACATTAGGTGAGTCTGACACCATCAGCAAGTGGGATGGATTAGGAATTCTAACAGATACGATTGACTGGAGGAGGCATTCTCCTTCTCTGCTGGGGCTAAGACCCCTTTTCCATTGAGAGATACCAAGGTAGGCAGGCAGGAAGACCCAGCATGTTGGTCTGGGAATCCTCTTCATCTCCACAAGCCTGAGAGTCTCTCCCGCATCTAGAGACATCAGGGCAGCAGGTGGAGGTGGGAGTGCAGAGAGACCAGTAGTGGTACCTCTTTTAAAGATGAATTAATACCAATTTTACACAATCTCTTCATGGAAATAGAAGAGGGTACTTCCCAACTTATTTTATAAGGCCAGTATTACCCTGATGGTAAAACCGGACAAAGTCAGCACCAAAAAACAAACAAAAACTAAAGAAACAAACAAGATAACCCACAAAAACTACAGGTATCTCATGAAGATAGATTTAAAAATCCTCAGCCAAATATTTGCAAACTAATTCCAATAACGTATTAAAAAGTTACATACCATGACAAAGTGGGATTTATTCCAGGTATGTAAGGCCAGTTAAATATTAGAAAATCAGTCAATGCAATCTACCGTATTAACAAGCTAAAGAAAAAAAATCATAGGGTCATGTCAGTCGATGCAGAAAAAGCATTTGACAAAAATCTAACACCTGTTTATGATTAAAAAAAAAAAACCCTCAGCAAATTAGAAGTAGAGGTGAATTACCAAAACTTGATAATGAGTATCTACAAAAAACCCTACAACCAATATTATACTTAATTGGAAAAAGGCAAGGAAGTCCACTCTCGCCACTCTTAATCAAAAAAAGTACTGGAAGTTCTAACCACTGTATAAAGCAAAAAAAAAGAAATAAAAAGCACAGCATTTGGAAAGGAAAAGTAAAACTATCTCTATTTTCAGATGACACTCTTCAAAAAACTCCTACCAACTTCTAGAAGTTGTATGGGAATTTAGCAAGAGCAAAGGATAAAAGATCAACACACAAAATCAATGATTTCTGTGTGCTAACAATGAACATGCAGAAACCAAAATTAAAAACACAATACTATTTACAGCTCCAATGGAATTTAAATACTTAGCTACTCACTAAAGAAAACGTGTACAAAATCTTATTGAAAAAAATTTTTTAAAATTTCTGCCCAGTTATGACAATGAAATGGGAAACCACAATTACAATTCACAACCTGTGGCATGAAAAACAATACACTCCCATCTGGAATTTCACCAACCCCTTCCTTTTATTCATTCAAAAGAAAGTCCAGTGCACAAGTGTCAAATATGAGTGCTGTCATTTTACGTACAGAGTCTGTATGCTGAAAATTACCAAATGCTGATGAAAGAAATCAAGAAGACCTAAATAATTGGAGAGACACACCATATTCATAGAGTGGAAGACTCTGTTGAGTGAAGATGCCAATTCTCACCAAATTTATCTATAGGTTTAATACAATTCTTATCAAAATTCCAGCAAGGATTTTTATGGACATAGATAATCTTATTTTAAAATTTATATGGAAAGGCACAGGCCCTAGAATAGCTTTAAAAAGAAACATGACAAATATTAATACCTAATATTAAGGCTTAGTATATAGCTCCAGTAATAAAAAATGTGGTATCAGCAGACGGATAGACACAATGGAATATCAATGGGATGGAACAGAACAGAGAACCCGAAATAGACACACACAAATTATACTCAACTAATTTTTGACAAAGGTGCAAAACCAATTCAAAGGAGGAATGACATACTTTTCAACAAAGGGTGCTGGAGTAGTTGAATAAGCGATTGAATGTGCAAAAAACCCCAAAAAACATAAAACCCCAGTCTAAATTTCATATCTATGCAAAAATTAACTCTAAGTGCATCATAGACTTAAATGTAGAGTGTAAAACTATAAAACCTTTAGGAAAAAAATAGGAGAAAATCTGTGGGATCTCTAGTTTGGCAGAGTTCTTAGACTTGACCCCAAAGTATGACACATACAAGAAAAAATCGATAAATTGGAGTTCATAGAATTAATTAATTTTTTTTATTTTAATTTTTTTTTAAAGATGACCGGTAAGGGGATCTTAATTCTTGACTTGGTGTTGTCAGCACCACGCTCACCCAGTGAGCTAACCGGCCATCCCTATATGGGATCCGAACCTGGGGCCTTGGTGTTATCAGCACCACACTCTCCCGAGTGAGCCACAGGCCGGCCCGAGTTCATCAAATTTTAAAAGCTTTTGCTCTAATAAAGACCCTGACGAAATGAGAAGACAAGGCAGAGACTGGGAGAAAATATTTGCAAACTACATATCTGATAATGGACTGGTAAAAAGAATATATAAAGAACTTCCAAAACTCACTAGTAAAAAAAAATCAGAAAATGGGCAAAAGATATGGACAGATATTTCACCAAAGAGAATATCTGAATAGCAAGTAATCATATGAAAAGATGTTCAAAATCATTATCTTTTAGGGAAACGCAAGTTAAAACAACAATGAGATATCACTATACACATACCAGAATGGCTAAAATAAAAAATAGTGACAACTCTTACCAAATTCTGGTGAGGATGTGGAGAAACTGGATCACTCACACATTGTTGTTGGAAATATAAAGTGGTTCATCCACTCTGGAAAACAGTTTGGCAGTCTCTTTAAAAAAAATTAAGCATCTAACTACCATATGACCCAGCAATTGCACTCCCAGGCCCAGAAAAATAAAAAATCACATTTACACAAAAATGTGTACTCAATGGTTCATAGTGGCTTTATTCATAACAGCTAAAACTTGGGATCACTCCACGTTTCTTTCAATAGGTGAATGGTTAAACAAATTGGTAAATATATAGCATGGAATACTGTGTAGCAATGAAAAGGAATGTACTACTGATACATGCAACAACTTAGATGAATTGTCACGAAATTATGCCAAGCCAAAAAAAAAAATAAAAGCCAATCCCCAGAGGTTAAATACTGTGTGATTCCATTTATATAACATTTTTGAAAAAACAAAGTTTTAGAAGTGGAGGGCAGATGAGTAGTTGCCAGGGGTTGAGGCAACTGAGGTAGTTTTGTAGTTGGAGGTGAAAGAGGATGATTGTGGTTATAAAAGGGCAACACGGGGATCTTTGTGGTATTCAATATCACAAATGGTGATGGATATATGAAACTGTACAGGTAATAAAACTGAATGGAACTTACACACACATATACACATGAATGAGTAAGAGTAAAACTGGGGAAATCTGAATAAAATTGGTGGATTTTATTAATGTCCATATCCTGGTTGTGATGTTATATACTATAATTTAGCAAAATGTTATCATTGAAGTAAACTAGGAATAGTGTACAAGGGATTTCTCTGTATTATTCCTGTAAGAGGTAATACAGAGAAACTTACTGCAAGCAACAATACCGGGAAATGTATAAGTATAGAAACGCTGTAAAAAATAATACAGAGAAATCCCTCCAGTATGTAAATCTATAATTATCTCAATTCAAATTTCAATATAAAAGTGAAAAGTCAGCTCTGTAGCTTGAATCTTGAAGTTGGTAAATTTAGGACAATTAAAAGGAGGTTGTTTGCAAACTTATAGAAGAAGCTGGAAACATGAACAGGATAAAATAATTTGAGATAATTTTATAGAGATGATCCATCCACAAGAGATTCCTCTAGGAATTTAGGATATTCTGTGGCTCATCACTGCAGCTAAGCTTTAGGTGAATTCATACTCTCCCAAAAATGTTCTTTGGCACCTTTGACAGAAATTTAACATAATATTTGGAAATTGGCCATTTCTAATGTCACTCAGTGGCAATTTTTAAAGATGTTTTTGAGGGAGAAATTCCTGTATAGATTCATGTTCATCTAAGTACTTTAAATTTTCAAGGACTTATTATATTCAAACTATGTTCTTCCCAAGAAAATATAATTTTAAATAAAAGTATAAATTATAAGAACAGCATAACCAAATACAGCTATTTTCCATTTTTGTGCTGACAAAGTCATGTTGTAATCCATTTGGACATTAAGTCCTCATGCTGTCACCTTTATCTTTTTTAGATAACAATTAAGGTCATTGTAAGTAGCATATAAATCATTCCAAGGTATATAAAATTCACCTGCCCAGTGCTCCATTCAGCACATTTTCAGGAGCCTTCCTACAAGCAATTTTCAAACATGAATTTTCAGTGTGATGCTTTATAAGATTCCTTATCTTCTGTTGGCCCCCTTCTCATGGATTGGAAGAAAGCTGAGGGGTGACAGAGTAAAATATCAATTTGTGCTAATATTATTTTTTTCTCCAAAATATGAATACATAGAACTACTCAGACCACAAATACAGTAAACCTATGCTTGACAGCATGCCAAATGGCCTGGTACATCCACATGATTTCCATTTGGGCTTAGTTCTGACGTTCTGATCTTGCTCATCTATAGTCTAAGTCTGACTTGGGGTAGGTCAAGGGTGGCAGAAGGATCCTAAAACAACTACAACAAAAAATTAATTTATAATAATCCAGCAGAGTTAATTCAAACCAATAAGCAGACCTCAAACTACATGCCTAAAAGCCCTTCAATTTAGAAATGGTCTGAGTTAGCCAGAATTCTCCTGGCACTCCTATGTCCAAGAGTCAGTGGAAACCAGATCAATCCTCAGAAGCATGTGTGCAATTGGAGCAGTGGGCATATTGCCGATATAATCTCTCTGTGGTGATCACTTGTGATAACACCAACCAACCATAAAAGCATTGTCAGCCCACGAAAGACAATGCAAATGCAAAGGGACACTTCAATATCTAAGATGCAGTGACCTTAGTTAATAATTTTAATAATAGTACATGTCAATGTTGGATATTTTGTAGTTAGTACTTATTTCATAGGCGTAGTAAATTCTATTACTATTTTGGCTTTTAGCAGCCATTCTATTATCTGCTAATCTTTCCAAAATATTCTCCACAGCCTTTAAACTCTTGTGAGTTAATTAGAATTAAATAGTATCCTCATCATCAGAGAACAATTTCACTAATAAGGAAAAAAAGAAGGATTTTATTTTCAGGATTTTTTCTGTCAAAAAGGACATTATTATACGAAGGAGCATACTGTCATCCCTGAGTAAAGAGTAAAGGAAAAAAAGCTAATATTGACTAACACCAAAATCCAGAATTTTTTTTGAGAACCTATGTTAACACCAACAAAAGTCTTGTTATGGTAGGTAATAAGGCAGATTGAAACAGGGTATGCTAGAGAGCCAATTGTTAAATAATGAGGAATTTAGAAAGATGGATGATTTTACATTGGTAGCTTGAAATTGGCCATGGTGGGAATGCTTACAATATGGAAATTAGCAAATTCTACGAATTATGGCTTTGTTCCTCCCCAGACAGGTGGTTGTTATACATTTACCAGCATACCTCTGGATACTTACATACTGGTATTGTAAGTGGCCTCCTACATTTGTGATTTTGAGAAACTGAGGAAGATCTTCCTACCTTAAAACAACTTCTTAACTATTTTTCCACAATAATCATTAGACCACTGTTAGAGGAATTATATCCAGGAAGTCTGTCTGATAGTGAGCTGTGACTCAGAAAAATACAATAAATTGCTTGCATATATTACAAAGCTCCAACATGGTTGGTGTCATTTGATCTTTACAACAATCCTATGAAGCAAGTTTTATTATTATTTGTGTTTTACAGGTGTGGTAGCTGAAGCTCAAATGGATTTGTTATATTCTCTAAAGTTACAAACCAATGGTAAAATTGACAAATAAATTTAGATTTTCTATCTCTAAGTTCAAAATACCTTCTACTACATCATGTTTCAGAAGGAAAAGTGAACATGGTTTGGCATACAGGCCAAGTTGGTTTGGACTGAGAAATTTGGGTTTGAGAACGGTGTAGAGCATGAATTGCTGCTCCAACAATGGGTAATGTGGTCCTAAGCAATCAGGGAACAAAAAGACGGCACCAGGTACTAAGTAGTGAATTTCCCAGAAGGAGAAACTGGATATCAAAAGAAAGACTAGGAACTGTGCAAAAGGCAAAGATAACAATTTAAAAAATAAGAGAGATAAAGAGGGAGCCAATTTTGAATATCCATTCAGCCCCAGGGAGTTGCATTCTTTTCAAGTGCTGCTTTAGACTTCCGTGACCCAGTGCGCAGTCAGGAAAATAGAAACCACTCTAGGCATTTCAAACACAGGTGATTTAATGAAGAGTTAAAAAACAAAAACAAAAAAAACACACAAATATTATAAGATCTGTAGAATAAGATAGGGAAAGTGATGTCTAGAAATTAGTATTTGTAGGAAGCTGCTCCCACTCCTAACCTTGAAGATATTTAGAGAGCTAACTCTGTTCAAGGGTCACCTTAACAATTCATATCCTTCTAGATAACTGGGTGATTTGGGGGACGATAGGAAAAGCGACTAAAGAGGCAAGGGAGACGTTATCCTAGGAACTTTGTTTCAGTGTAGGTCCTCGAGTCCCATGATGTAGGTGATTTTAACCAAAGGGAAATCTTGATTCAGGTCAGGTTCTGGAAGCAGGATAAGGTGGAGTTAATTTCAGAACAGTTTGATCTGACTTAGCTTCCAAGGGCCTTTGCTTCCTGTCCTTCACTTTCAGTAACTTTACCAAGTCAGTCATCATAAACCAATCTGAGAGCACATGAGGCTCTTCAGAATGGGTTCCAAAGTGATCTAGGAATCTACTCTGAAAAGGATGTGGGTCCAGGAGGTTAGTGTGGTTGACCTTGTTTGCTCACCTGAGACAATATAGAATCAATGTTACTACAAGAGTGGGTGTGTTGGGGGTGATGATGGTGGATGTATAACACAGAAAATATAGAAAACAACTACCTATTATATAATATATATTATCTATTTATATATACACACATAATATACACTATATAACATATATATAATATATTATCCAAAATGCATATTATATATTATATTATACACATACGCATTTAAAATGTGGATAACTACAAACTTATAGTGGCACCCTTTATGACTGCTCCACCCTGTCCTGGATCTTGGATTCAGCCTAACACAATAGTGTGGTTGCAGTCTCATGCCACGTTAGAGAATCCATAAAACATATAATTTACTTGCAGACAGTAGAGAGACGTATGGAAAACCCATATTACCGAGACCACAATGAGGAGATCATAAAGGAGAAAAATATGTCTGAGGCAAGAAGAAGAGGGCAAGAATTAGAACTCTTGTGGGACTAGGATGTCTACATCATGTTATATCATTTTAGGAAACCTTTTGTTTTTTGTAAACATAGATTTGGTAACCCACGATAGATTTGTTTCAGTCACATTCCTTAGGATTGAGACCCAGCAAAAATCTAGACTGATTCTCACATCTTTCACCTCAGTCTTGCCAGGCTGTTAGAATCCCCACTGCTCTTATTTACATATAAAAGCTCTGTATGATGTGGGGAAGGCTATAGAAGGGAAAAGTCAAAAAATAAATAAGAAGTCTTGGGATCCTTAATATACTTCCAAGATTTGGCTCCCTGACGTCTGCTCCTTTATGTTTCCAACACAGTGGGTATGATGATCTGCTCAAAGGAGAACTGGCATGGCATTCACTGAAAGGGAACAGTATAAGGAAATGGCAGTTTTCTTTCTCTCTTTCCAAAATAAAATCACACCCCTTCCTTGGAAGCTGACCTAGATGGGTAGCATCTAATCACGAGAAAAAAAAGGCACTGGCTTTACCCTCAGCAGGGACTGGAATGTCAGGAGAACTTCACCTGTCATTTGATAACCTTCAGTCTACAGAGAGGCCACTGGCTTTGAGAAAGAGAAATTGTGTGCTACATGCACTAGGGTACTTCAGAAAGTTCATGGAAAAATTGAATTAAAAGGTAATGTGAATCCTTCCATGAATTTCTTGAAGACCCCTCATATACACACATACATACACGCACGCACTCACACATATTAATTAAAATATATTCTGAATCTAACACCTCTGCACACCTCCGTTATTCCTCTCTGTTCCTAGTCACCATGTTGTGCATGCACTATTACAATAGCCTCCTTACTGGCTGTCCTTGTAGTCTAATCTCTCCATAGCAACTAGAGAGATCTTCTTCAGATGTAAATCAGATTATGTCAAGCTCTGACTTTAATCTTCCAGTGGCTTTCCTTTACATTTCTAATTTGTAAAATGGACTTACAAAAGGACCCACTTAACTGGGATTCTGAAAATTAAGTGAGATAAGGCAGGTAAAATACTTTACACGTGCCTGGTATATAGTAGACATTCCATAAATGTTCAGTGGTAGCATTTCTGTTATTATTATATTTCATTAACGTGTAATGAGTTGATGGTTATTTTATACTTATAATTATTTTTCATTCACCAGTAACTGTTCAGTTGATACTGCTTAGCAGAATCATTAATGACTGCTAAATAAACAAGTTTCTGTTACTACACATTTTGCAGCAATACGTAGTGCCATGGATAAGGCAGCTTCATATGCAAATGATTGCCAACCTTTGCTTCTCTCGAGTTTAAGCTTATGTTTGTTTGTTTTCTGTGACCAAAACATCTTAGTTTAATGGCGCATTTCTCGCAATCAGAGGTCCTATCAGCCTCTTTGTACCTCAGTTTTGACTGCTGTAGGAACTGAATGCTTTTCTCCTTGAGGTGCCCCTCAGAAACCCGTAGTTTGAAATTCAGGAGTGCCACATTTAAGTTTTTTTTGGAAACAACAACAACAATTTCATGGAATATGATAAATAAATACACAAACACAAACTTAATTTTTTCACATATTTTCTACACTGTGCTTCAAAGGACTCAAAGGAATCAAGGCAGTTTATGAAAACACATATAATATAAGATAAAAATGAAAGGGGGAAATAAAATTTTATAAAACAAGATTATACCAGAGTTGGCTAACTAAAGTGCATGTCATAATTTACACGTACCTAGACAGAGGCTACAAAGTTGTCTCTAGGCTTCCTAGCAGTCAGCACCATAAGTAAACATAATAGTTAAATGATTTATGACATCTGTAAGATTAAAACGAACCAGCTATTTAAAACAAACAAACAAACAACACCCCCCCCCCAAAACATAGTACTGCCTGGTATTGTATCTTAAAAGAAATTTGTTCTTTAGGTCCTCAGGTAGACGATGTGATATGATATAGTAAATATCATCCTTAAAAATATTCCTACAGTAATTACTTTGAGTTTCATAGGGCTGTTTCTTATAATGTCCCTCAATGTCATAAGAGAAAGGCGCAGTTTGCTAAAGCAAGGCTATGCAAGGATGTTTGTTGGGGCGGTGGTGGAGACATAAAATTATGTGGGCCAGATATATCTGACTAAATCTAAGTATAAATTTGAGGGTATCTGTAGGAGTAGAAGGGCTGAATATTTTTTAGCCAATCCTCTAAAATATATTTTTTAATGAGTTTGTAATAGTATTATGTGACAAGGCAGTTTAAAGCTATACTCTCAAACACCTCTCTTGCTAATTAGTGTCAGACCCATTAATTAGACTGGCATTCTTTTTTCAAAGCTAAGCCTAATCAGGACGTGTTAGAACAGACACTACCTAATTTCAAACAATGTAACTTCCTACTGAATCCTCAAGGATAAAGTAGTTGAAAAGAGTATCTGAAGTTGTAAGCAGTTAAAAGTTGGGGAATGTTCACTTAAAATTATTATTAATAACTATTTGTTTACATAAATGGCTAAAAAGATCACTTATATTATTAATCCAATTGTACATAAGTAAATATTAGTTCTTTGACTTAAAGAACCTGTCGTTCTTTAGGACTTGACTTTTAGAATAAGAGTTGACTAAAAAGTATCTAATTATTGACCATATTAATTCTCTGACTGGTGCTATTTCATATGAGTGCTATGATCCTTTTTGAAGCTGTGCTTAAAAAAAGGTCTTAGAGTTTTCCTTCAGCTTTTCCTGAAGTCCTTTTCAGTTTTCCTTCAGTCCTTTTCCATCACTCTCCCATATATGTATTTGTAGTTGCTTTAATTCAGCTTGGTATAAATCACTAATTTAGGATCTCTCTTTCCTTCCCTTCTTTCCTCCCTCCTTTCTTTCCTTTCTTTTGCTTAAACAGGTTCAATCTAGACAAGAAGTATTGTAATAAGTAATCCCTCAGTCTGATATTATGTCCCAGGGTCTCCTTATTCACATCTCCCACCACATCATGAAAAGCACTGTAAAATTCACGGACTTTGGAGTCAGACCTATCTGTATATATATCTTAGCTCTGTCATTTAGTAGGTGAATGACCTGAATATTCTCCAAGTCTTAATTTTCTCACCTATGAAAAAGAGAAAATAATACCTATTCATGATAAAGAGATGTTTTCTAGAAAATACCTGACACTCTTCAGGTAGGCATTCAACAGTTGTTAGTTTCATTTCATCTCATTTACCACTACACAAGGCTTGTAGGAAATACTGATTAAATTACTCTAGGAGACAGATGTGACATTTGCAGATATTAACTCCTTATCTCAGCAACTGGGGTTAGATTCTACCCCCTTTTTCAAATCTAAAACCCTTTGGCTTGGTGCTGTGGTATGCAGAATAATGGCCTCCCAAAGATGTCCACAACCTAATACGCAGAAACTGTGAATATATTGTCTCACGTGGCAAAAGAGACCTTGCATTAAGATTAAAAATTAAAGATGTGGAGAAAGAGAGATAATCCTGGATTATCCTGCTGAGCTCAATGTAATCACAGGAGTCCTTATAAGTGAAAGAGGGAGGCAGGAGAGTGAGAGTCAGAGGAGATGTGGTGATGGAAACAGAATTTGGAGTGGCATGATACTGGTTTTGGAGATAGAAACAAGAACACAGGAAGGTTCCAGAGCTGGAAAATGCAAGCAAATTGATTCTCTCCTAGAACCTCCAGAAAAAACCCAGCCCTGCCAATGCCTGGATTTTAGCTCACTGAGAACCATTTTGGACTTCTGACCTCCAGATCTGTAAGATAGTAAATTTTTATTATTGTTAGCCACTAAGTTTGTGGCAGTTTATTACAGCAGTGATAAAAAATTAATGTAGTTCATATTCCACTTGTCTTTCTTCCAGAGACTCTGCTATTTGGAGTTTGAAGTGTGGGAGCTAAAGAAACTCAATGCAACTGAGTTGGGCTTGCTTCTGGGCCTTTTCAGTGAAGTGAGCTAGGAAATATCTGTAAAAAATACCTGTGAGTTCATGATGATATTTCCAATTTAAATTCAGGACTATAGGCTATTAAGTTGGTCTCTCTTATCATTTGCATTGACATCAGACATCAGAAATAAGAGAATTAGAATATACCATGATTATTCATTTTGCTTTATCCCACATTACTATGTGTACATAACAGAATCAGAAAACCAATATCAACACAAACACCAACAGCATGACCACTGGAAAGTCAAGAAAGTTTTTTGCAATTTTTGTGTCCTTACAATATCTCCCACTAAGGATATACAAATAACTAGATTTTAAAGTCACTCTGAATTGCGATCTTTTAAAAAATCATGAATCATATAGATAGGATAACGTCATTATTCTTTCCCTTTATTTACCAATTATAATCCTAGTATCTGCCATATATTATTTTATTGTTTTGGATAATGTTTTAATCTGTTGAGTTTAATAATAATTAACATTTATTATCACTTAATCATATCCAACTGGGTTTTCTATGTGGAAATAAATTGTAAAGCCAACTTCTTTTCGCAACCTTGATCATAACTTTATAAAGTAGCCTGCCTGTTCAACACCACTGGTAGATTTCCGGTGAGATATTGTCTGATTTATAGGCATGTAGGAGGAAGTTGGGGACTTCTGCTTTGGTTTATAGCCCAAATATGCCATAACTGGATTCTCTTTAATATTCCAAAACCAGGAGTGAATTGATAGGACACTTTCAAAAACAAGTGCACCCCCATCACCAAGTACCCAAATAGCTATAGTAACTTCAGAACACAGAATTTGTTCCATCGTAAAGAGACCAAGTTGATTTTTCTTTGCTGATATGAGTCAACAAGATCCGAAGAGCATAGGTAGTATATGTAAAGGAAATGAGAGACAGCTATTTTGGCTTTTATTATTATGAATATAAATTGACAAAATACACTAATATATATTAAAGTAACAGTTCTAGAAAGCAGCAAGTATTGGCATTTGGTTGAAATTTGTTTTCAGTTAGATCAGGTCACCCATGCTGGCGGAACACAAAGCATTAAGTCACAGTCCAAGAGTTACAGTCTGCAACTGGCAGGGTTTCAGCAAGAAGCTGAGGTAAGAATGACTGGTGACAAGAGGCAGCTGCACTGAAATACAAAGCTTTGGCAAGGTATGTCCAGCTTTGTCAATTAGGAGAATACAAACCTGAAGCCAGGGAGCTTCATAACAATAGTGAGACAGAGATTATATTAGGATGAAGCCAAAGAAGTGAAGGGTTGAAATACAGCTTTGAATTCAGGTGCCCATGTAGACACAGAATCAGACCATGCAAAGAAAGGATACTCGCAGGAAAGGAATCAAAAGCCAGGAATGAAAGTATAGTTGCAAACAATAGAAATATACCCTGGGTAACGCAAGCAAAACAGAATTTAATGAAAGGCGATGGGAAGGGAGTGAGATAGGGCTGTGGGCTGGTGTCTCACAGAATTCACAGAAGCCTGAAGACCTAGTCTAGGCAGAATCCAAAATGCTCAAGAGGCTGGGAAGTAGGACCATAGACACTTCTAGGTCAGGAACTGTGTGGTCAGGGTGCTGCTCTTGGGATGGAGTCCCATTCCAACTGTTTTTAGTTTCCACGTCCCTCTGCTCAAAATTCAAATCTGCATAAAAAGTATCCAATTCACATTGTTTAGGCAATATGTTCACCATTACTCCTCCCCTGCCTTATACCACAAAATATAGGAAGGCAGAACCCCTGGCCACTGAATAGAGTGAGATGAAAAAAATTCATCAAAAGGATATTTGAGTGCTATACGGGTAAACAGATGCTGGAAAGCCAACATACCATAAATGTCCATACGCACTTGGTAAAATCAAGAAAAATAGGTCCTGGAGCAAATTCAAACAATGTTTTACCTTGGGACCACAAATCTAGTTCTAGGTCTATGACTCTCGAAGCTAAGAAACAACTTGGGACCTGATATTTTCAACTTATGATTACTATTCATGTTGGATTGGAAAATGCAGGTTCCTAGGGACCATATGGTATCTAACAACCACCACTTATTTAGTAGTTATTATATGCCAGACGCTGTGGTAAGTACATTACAGATACAGTATATCATTGCATTTAATCTTCCTGATGTCTATATGATATAGGTATTACTGCCCCATTTTACAGACAAGCTAAGTGAGGTGCAAACTACTTAAATAGCTTGTGTAAGGAATATAGAAGGAAATTGAATAGCGGTGTAATCCTAATTATCACAGAAGAGAACTAAATGGAACTAAGGGTTTTAACTAAAGTAACCTCTTGCATCAATTTTAACTTTTGTTGACCTTGTGATCTTTTTCAGTCTAATACCATAACAGAAATAGGTGGGAAGATGAAGACGTCAGGAATTTAGCAGTACTTGTTGGTGAAGAGAGGGATTAAGTGAAGACCAAGCATGATCTAGTGTGACACAGACTAAAGAAATGTAATTAGAAAAAGAAGTTGACCCCAACAAGGTAGTACCTGTCTACTGTCCAAAGAGTGCATGAAGTCAAACATAGCTTAGACAAGCTTTGGTGCCAGTGCAGTCCTATCTAGCAGAAGGAACACAGTAATCCAGTAAGACTAGTCAGTGGTTGATGTTTGAAGATGTAATCTATCATAGCAGAGCAGGACCCTCTGCAGAGAATTAGGATCTAGTCAGAACTGAGACAAGTGAAAAATTTTCCAAACCAAGCTTACACCTTTTCCATATTGGATAGTGGTTTGGGAAAGGCTATAGTTTCAACCAGGAAAGAAAACCAAAAAAGTCCAGTGCTATAGTCTAGAAAGATATTACGGACATAGGGGAGTGGCACAGCTTGAAGTGTACCTCTAATCCATAGCTCTTACTTGGCATTCCACGTCCTCAGCTGGAGAGCTGCATGATTCCTATGGGTGGTGGCCATACTTAGAGATACTTAGTCTAGCTCAGATTTGGCTCAAGAGCTAGGATGGGCTCCTGAGGTAGATATAGGGAGCTATAACTATGGGGATCAAAAGAAGACAGGAGGAGGGAAAATGGAACAGGGATTAATCATTAGGACCATTTCCAAACTTTAGGTTTATTTATTACCCAGAATTCAAGCTGTTCCTGAAACCATTACAAAAAATTACAGCTTTAGCTAACTCTTCCATTTATCGGAAAGCAATATCGTTCAATAGCCAAACTTGCTTAACAGTTGCCAAAATTCAGGTCTGCTAATGGAAAACAAAACAAGAATTAAATCGCCGAGTTAGAGATTTAGCTACTCTTTTTGGCGAGACCGTTTTACACTTTTATGGTGTTTGTAGTTTTTCTCTATAGAGAATTTTTTTAATTGAAGTTCTTTCTCTTACGAACATGTTCTTTTCCTCTTTGAGGTTTTAACATTGTTGGCCACAAGCTGTCTTCCCTTATTAACATCCTCTCTAACCTTTACTTCTCTTTTATTTATGGATCATATACTCTCTACATGGAAAGTGTTCCTTTGAGGTGTGCGATGGACTGAATGTTGTCTCCTTGATTAATGGACACAAGGAATGATTATATTTGTAATGATGAACATGTCCATTTTCCTGATTTGGTCATCGCACATTGCACACAGGTATTAATATTCAACTCTGTACCTTTCAGATATGTATAATCAATTATGTTTCAGTAAAAAATAAAACATGAAATTAAAATTAAAAATGTATCATGATTAAAAAACAAAACAAAACAAACAAACAAAAAATAATGTTGAAGCCCTAACCCCTAGTGTGATGGTATTTGGAGATGGGGCCTTTGGGAGGTAATCAGGTTTAGATGAGCTCTCAAGGGTGGGACCCTCATGAAGGGATTAAGATCAGGAAGAGAGAGATCGCTCTCTCTCTCCACGTCCACACACCAAGGAAAAGCCATGTGAGGACACAGGGAGAAGGTGCCAACCCAAAAGCAAGGAAGAGAGCTCTCACTGGCACCTCAATCTCAAATTTCCAGGCTCTGGAACTGTGAGAAAGTAAATTTCTATTGTTTAAGCCACCCGTCTATGGTATTTTGTTATGGCAGTCCAAGCTGAGATAAGGAGTCAGTCCTAAAAACGTGATTTTATTAAACATTTTTGAAGATCATTATTATAAAAATATAATAAGCCTCTCAGAAATGTTTTGTGATTCTTGTACATTCATTCTACACCTACAAAATACTTAAAATCATCTTCTAAAGATGGTATAAACAAGTGTCTTGACTCTTTCTAGCTGTGCTCATGTAACAATCGGAAAGTTTGCTAAGTGATAGCTTCCCCAAAATCTGATCCAACTGCTTGCTGTACGACTGGCAGAATCCTTCCTGTCCCTCTTCTGGACTGCAGGCTTGTCTGGGGAAGAAGTTACTTTCCTGGTCTTAGTAAACGCTCTGCTCCTAGCTTCTGGCTACTATTACCATGTCTTATTTTGCATTGTTCTTCTTTCTACTTGCCATTTACTTTTTCTTATTTACATCTTTCCTCCAGGTACTTTACCTTAAGGATAATATTGAAAAAGAAAGAAAGAAGTGTACAGTTGGGTAATTCCTCAGGCCTCACCCTGCGCCAATCAGTAAATTACCATGCCAGGTTTACCACTGCAGTTAAACGAAGTATTTGGAAGAAGAAAATGAATGTTTCATCGATTTTTATTTTGAAAAGTTTTAGTAAACATCTTAACCTCATCATTTCCTGCCTAAAATCCTAATAAAACTGTCCCATTTCCTTCTTTCTCCCACTTGAAGTCTTACTGCTTACATAGAAGGGAAAATGGCCCACTTTACTTTCTACAAAATCTAAGTTCCATTCTCTCAAACAAAGCATTTGTAGGACTTGGAGAGAAAGCTTTTGTTGAAAGAGAAATTTGATAAATATAAGTTTCCAGTGTACTATAAATGATTGTGACAGCACTAATACATAGATTTATGCTATAATCATAATGAAAAATATTAATAGAATACCTGAAAAGCGTCAGTGCCAAAAAACATGGGGTGACAACAAATAAACCATTTTTGATATGTAATATAGCAGATGGAAAAGTATGACCTGTCTGCTTGCATTAAGACATCATGCTATAAAACAGTTTTGGTTGAGATGACCATGGTTTGGCTTTTCCTTCATTAGTACAGGCTGATTTCACATTGCCAATTTTTATGTTAATAAAATCTTTTTCTTAAATTAATAAAGTGAGCTGAATGTTTCATTGCTTCCTACCTAGGTTACTTGCCAATTTCAACCTATACGAGCTCCTAGGCCAAATTTTAACCCCCCCCCCCAAAAATCCTTATTTAAGTGTTAAAAAATGTCTACATTTATTCCCATTCATATCTAATTTAAAAATGTGATTTGATCATTTTTATATGCTTGTATTTCTTTTATTCTTTTTTAAAAAGATGACTGGTAGGGGGATCTTAACTCTTGGATTGGTGTTGTCAGCACCACACTCAGCCAGTGACCAACCGGCCATCCCTATATAGGATCCGAACCCATGGCCTTGGTGTTATCAGCACTGCACTCTCCCAAGTGAGCCACGGGCCGGCCCTTATATACTTGTATTTCTTAAACATTCATCAAAACTTAGAGAGGTTGGTATTTGTAGTAGATTGAATTATGTCCCCACAAAACTCCCTTGAAGCTTGAATTGTGTCCCCCAAGTTTTATGTACTAGAACTTAGTCCCCATCCTGACTGTTAAGAGGGTGGGAAATCCTATTATGGCAGTTGAAAGGTGGAGCCTTGAAGAGGTGATTAGATCGTAGGACCATGCTGTAGTGAATGGATTAAAAATGGTGGTCAGAAGCATGGTTCTGAGGGCTTTAAGAGAAGAGAGAGGAGATTGTCTCTCTCTCTCTCTCTCTCTCTATCTTTGCTCTCTCTCTGCTTTCTCTGCTTCCACCATCTTGCAATGTGAGACCCCTGGGGCACTGTTGCCACACCCAGATGGACTTTGGACTTCGCAGTCTCAGAAACTGTAAGCTATAAATGTCGTTTTCTTTATAAATCACCCAGTTCCATGTATTCTGTTATAAGCAACATAAACGGACTAATACAGTATTCTTTATCTAAACTGTTTTTTTTTTTTTTTGAGGCAGAGAGTATAAAATGGTTTGTTGGGAGTTGAGGATATTTAGTTTCCTGTATTGCATACATTTCTTCTCCATTTAGTGAAATAGGGTTAACTTTTGTTTCTTGTCTAGTATTGGAGCCTGGGATAGATTGGGAACTTTGCGATGTGTCAATTGACTAGGAAAATTATTCCCAATTCTGAGCACGCATAAATCTTAGCTGCTCTTGAATCTTACAGAATGAATATGGTAAGCACAATGCAGGGCTTTTACCACATTACTCTTCTAAGACTGGAGATACCAGTCACTTAACTTCCAGTTTGGGGAAGAATGCAAAGGGAGAGGTAAAAAAGGCACTGTTGTACTACAAAACAAAAACAGCATCTTTCTGTACTAACTACCCTCTGAAGGTAACACATTAATTCTATCCTCAGTCTGGCAAGGTAGGGAGTAAAAAGGGATAAATCCTCAGTTATTTTCAGGTGCATTTGTTTCACTGGAGCCTTTTGTTGAAGTTTTGAGAGAGAGAGAGAGAGATAGACAAGATTCGAGTTTCTCGATACAGTGAGTGTATCAAGAATATAAAAATGTTTGTGAATGAACATCTTTAAACATAGCACCGGGCTATGATTTTTCTTCACGCACACTTTAATGCCTAACTTTTGAAAGGAGTTTAGAAATAAGTAATATTAAGAATAACTATTTTTTAAAAATTATAGTTTCAGACTCCTTTACAATGCCTTCATGGTGGACCAATTTCCACAGAGGTCTCCCAAAATTACGCAACTGCATCCCAGTTAACACACGACAAGAGAGATAGTAAGGAATGTAATCTGCACTTTCGATGTGGGCGCAGTGGACTGGAAAGTGGAGTCAAAAAACATCGATTCCAGTTTGTGTTCTACAACTTGATGACTTGAGTGATGTTTGGCTTCTTGAAAAACTGAGATAGTATCTACCACGCTACACAGTTCAGAGGATTACCTGAGCTCACAGATGTAGTTCTTCACAGACAGCAAATGAGATGCAAATGTGAGCCACAATTCAGTTTTCTAAGCTGCTGAATCCCTGACATAGCACTAGGGTTACAAATAAGTGGGGAAAATGGCAACCCAGTGATGTCATCCACTCAGGCCGGGCCCTAAGGTTTTTTGGAACCTGTAGGTCGGTTCTCACACACCCGGGAATTCCCGGCATCCTGACTTGGTACACTGGCGCCCTTAAGGCTCACTCAATTCTTAGTAGCTCTGTTAAAGCACTGGAGCGTTTTCTTCCAGTTCTCTCCGTAGACCTTGCCAAGCTTTTCATCCCACGGCCTCACCAGAGGAACATACTCGTCTCCTATCCACAGTCGCGCTCTCTCACGCTCGGCTCAGGAGAAGGTGGGCAGAGGGCGTGGCTTAGCTTTTATAGGCCTTGCCAGCCAATGAGCACGCTGCCTCCCTTCCGGTCGGCTATCCGACCAATCCGAACAGGTCGGTGTAATCTTCGGCTCTACTCGGCTCTTTTCGCTGATGCGGGCAGCTTGGGGGCCGCCGCCGCTAGAGAGACGTTTTCCTTTTTTATTTTTTTCAAATGTGTTCACTTCCGGGTCCGGCGCCGATCCGGATGCTCGAGGCAGAAGGATGTTTGACCTCCGGATAAGTGAGGCGCCGCTGTGCATTCATTCCTGGCTGCATTGGTGGCGACAGCAGTGGCTCGGGCGGCGACTCCCCGACCAGCGGCGGCGGTAGGAGGCACCGGCAGTAGTGCGGGAACCGAGTCTGAGCAGAGCTGCGTTACCTCCCTCGCTCGTTCCTTCCCCCCTACCTCGCTCGCTCGCTCCCTGCGTGGCTCGCTTTCCTCCTCCGGCCGCCGGCGGGTGTGATGTGCCGCCGCCGCCGCTGACTGACAGACCGGAGGGCGCCACCCGCGCCCGCGCCCTGGATCGACCCCGCTGCTCGCGGCCGCGCCTTTAAGGTAAAGCCCCCTTCGCGGTAGGTGCTCGGCCGGCTGGCCCGCGCTTGAGGCAGCCTCGGCGCGGCCGTGGCTCCCTCCCGGGTGGGGCTGGATGGCCTGGGGTCCTGGACTGAGTGGGGTGGGGTACGGCGGGGGCGGCGCCGCGGGCGGGGGTCTCTGGGGGAGGAGAGGGTGAGGACCCGGGCGGGCGGCGCGGAGGCTCCGGCGGGAGGGGGCCGCGGCGGGGGGATGAGGGTGCAGAGGACTCGGCAGGCAGGAGGGGGCTGCGGGCGGCGGGCCCGGCTGGGTGCAAAAGTTGCCCGAGGGGTGCGGCGCGAGTGGGGACGGGAGGGAGGTGGGCGAGCTGGGGAGAGGCGGGGGCTTCTTTTGGGAGGGGTCTTGAGGTGGGGAGTGCAGCCCCTCGCACTGCTTTATTGTATCCAGAGAATTACCTTCGGACTGGGGGCTTTGGACTGGAGGAAGGCATGGATCTGCTGGAAGGAGGTGACAGGGGCCAACATTCAGTTCGGGGATAAACTTCCAGCTGAAGTGTTTGTGTTGGGGGAGGGGGCAGGGATTTACCTATTTGATAGTGCTTTTGATTTAGCTCAAAACTTAACCAAGGCATTAGTCAAAGGTAACAAAATTACTCTGGTGGTTACTGTAACAGTGCTCGTTTGTTTGTTTATCCCACATGCAGGGGAAGTGACAAACAGAAGTTGGTTTCCTTGGCCCACAGCCTCCAGATTTCTTTCAGCAGGGTGGTGATGGAGATGTGTGTGTATGCTCGTGGGGCGGGGGTATTTCAGCCTGCGTCAGGATCATTCCAGTTCTCCCACCTCAAGTTTCAGGGAAAGAGAAAAAGTTCAGGTGGGAGAGTCTGTGTGGGAGACAGCTACTGTTGCTGCACTGTGGGAATTAGTTTTAACTCTGTTGAGTATCCAGGCTGATCAGTCAGTGGCCCCTTTTAAACCTTCTGATAGAACATCTACTTTAAATTAGAAAATGAAAGACCTACTTATTTTTAATAAGTTAAGAAAACAAGTCATTATTTTGTTTACTTTTAGAATTACTTTTTGTGATGTGAATAACATTTGCCCACAGGTGGTAATATACGTTGAACTATATCTAAGGTGTAATACTTCTGAAAATAAAAAATACTTAACTTTTCAAGTTATGTGATGAATATTGGTTTTCCTCATAAATAAATAAATTGTGGAAGAAAAAAATTCACAAAAATTACAAGAGTAATTTAGAATTAGAAAGATGTGAGACCAGTGTAAAAGAATATTTTCCACCAAAAAATTAGATCTGACTTGTGGCTTTTTTTGGGGGGGGGGGAGATGTACATCACGTGTTTTATAGTTATTTCTAAACTTTGCTCCAGCTGTATCCTGAGCTAAGATAAATTATCTTCATATTTTGTATACATTAGCCTTTATGGTTTCACAAAAGATGAAAATTATATTTATGGGCATTGAAAGAAAGATGTTCTCAAATACATTGTATGGCTTTGGCATAGATCCTTGGCAGAATTTATGGATGCTTTTGCTTTAAGTGAGCTTCCATTTCTGGATATGCATCAGGTAGAAAGTAGTTCTTATTAGAATGGGGGACAGAAAGGTTAATTTTAATGTTGATATGTATGACACCTTTTTTGGGGAATCTTGAGAAATGATTATCTTTACTGATGATTTATTGTACTCATTGACTGCTTCTGTCATTCATCAGCTTAAAAATTAATGCATTATATAATCACTGACATTTTCATCATTAGATTTATGGGCATTAACAATATATTAACAAAATCTTCAGCACATGAACGTCATGTATTACTTCCTTTCAAATGAAGGACTGGTATAGAATCAAAGAATAGTTTAATTCAACCTGGTCCTTTACTTTGTGTAAGAGACCTTTTCTATTTGGTGAGGATGGAAGAGTGGGTAGAATATGAAGATGCATGAGACCCAATAGCTGCCTTCAAAGGAAAAGCAGACATGCACAGAAATAATTGCAACACAAGATTCCTGTGGGTTTGATTAGATGTGCATGGAAGCATGGGGTGTGTGTGTGTGTGTGTGTGTGTGTGTGTGTGTGTGTGTGTGTGTGTGTGTGAGAAATAATAATTTTTGACTGGGGAATTATTAACAGGTATAGAGCTAGTAATACTCCACCTGGACCTTAAAATATTTTAATAGGCAAAATGGGGATGGGAGGGGGGTATTTTTCTGGGTGAAGGGAACATCCTGAGCACAGGCATTGTTTGGGTATTATAGGGCATGTTGAGCTGGACGTATGGCTTCTGTGCCAGGAGATCGTTGTGAGAGAGGAAGCTGTGAAAGTAGGTGGAGATCAGGCCATGGAAGTCCAGAATGTCTTGTATTTAAAAATGAGTCAGTTTGAGGTGTGGAGGTCCAAGTGTATAGATAGGTTAACCTATGCTAATAGTAGGTTGGTAAATAAGGATAGTAAGTTTAAGGAAATAAATTATAACAAAATAGCCAACTTGCTGTCATTTATGCTACTGGAGGAAAGCCGAAAAGGATATAACCCAAAACAGTTTATATGTGGCTTTGTCATATTTCTTTACTTGTATTTGAATATGGGTGTGTCTGGTAATCTGGTAATTGGTTTTACATGAAATAAATCCAGACTAAAAAAATGTGACTCAGGAAGAAATGGGAAGCTCTCCAGTTACTTCTGTGTCCTGTCTGATCCATCCTGTAATCCTCTCCATGCTGGGAATAGACCATTATTCTGGTGTAGTTTATTGGTTCAGATTTTTTTCAGAATGGGACAAGTGATTGTTTAGTTTCAAAGGGCTTACCAAAAGGATGTATCAAATGAAACAGAGAGAATGCTCAGATATGAAATAACAAAGTACAGGTCATTGGATAGTTTATGTTACTGTTAGTACATTTGAAGGTGAGATTTGCTATGGGTAAAATGAAATGTAAAGAATCTGCACATGAAGAGAATTCAGTATAACAGTGGAATGATAAACTGAGAAACTTCCACAGTTCCAGATAAATATGTGTGAGGTTTTTAGTTATTTTAAATCTCAGATGACCCTAAAATAATTTAACCCTGAACTTCTTAATCCTTATCAAAAGAGTGCTTAGAGAAATATCACCCTCACAACACCAGTTTCTAAGTGCATGTAGAATCATGTTACAAGGAAGGTTGTTTGATGATTTTTACTAATTATTCCTCTCAACATTCAAAAAGGACTTAAATTGTAAGTGAATTTGTATTACCTTGACCCTCCCAATATCAACGATACCTGTTACAATTTAAGTGCCTACTTTGTTTAGAGACCATAAATGATACTGTTAATTAAGACAACTCTTTGAGTTAGGTGGTGTAACTCCCATTTTTGAGAGCAGGAAATAGTCTTCTAGTTTAAGTAACCTGTTGAAGAGATATCTTGGAAGTAGCAGAGTGCTTATTTAAATCAGTTTTTTTTTCTGATTTCAGAGTCTTAAACTATCAATGATCTGTTTTTTCTAATCCTCCATTGACTTCCTTTTTTGTCTTTTCTCATGCAGTTAGCATTTGGTGGTATTAATGATATTGTTAGTATGTATCTGAGTGTGGGTTCTTCAAGATGTAATTTTTTTGGAAGTGGCAGTTTTGAGGTATCTGTCTTTCTGTAATTGTAGGGATTCTATAGACACAGACAGGATGGTCTGGTAACTTAAGCTACATTCAGAGCATCACCTTTGTGCCAATCTGCAGGACAGAACCATACTTGGGATTCTTAATGTGTAGAAATCAAGTGGTATTATTCATTAATGTAAAGTGACTTTGGAAGGCCTCTGAACTCTTCAGAAAATATGTAATGAGATACATACATGTGGGGATAGATAACTTTTAGAGACGCAGTGAAGGCTGGTGTTAGACATTAGTTTTTTTTTTTTTTTAGCTCCCTTCTCAGAGCTGAGATGTAGAAACTATAAGTGTTTGGGGTTCCCTTCTATTATGGGACCTAAGGAAGGTACATACTGATTTGTTCTTAGACCATGGTAAATGATTGGTTATATTCTCTCTTGCCACTGCTCACCTATCATACTAGTTATGAGAAAGAATTTTTAACAGTGAACTCGAAGTGTTTATATATTTGGGAGATAAGACATACTTTTTGGTTATTTTCCTTATTAATGATATATAGCTATTTAATTTAATGAGAATTTATGGCTAAATCATGTCCATGTTTTTTTATAGCTTTCAATAGAATAAGGTAAATACTTATGATATTCTTTTTCTTAAACACAAGTTTTTAGTGCTTTTCTCTCTAGTATAGTAATGTCAGATTTAAAGCTGTATTCAAGTTTATTACATTTATTTAGATGATTTGTTTTTACCTAGAACTACTTTCTTTAGCTGATAGTTTTATTTGCCAAAAAAGGAAGAGAGTTACTGTGACATTGTTTTTCAAGATTGAGAAAATTCATATAATGTGCCAAGGTGTGATGTGTGGCATGTAGTAGGCACTGTGTAAATCTTCCCTTTATTTTCAGAAGTTGCTAATATATATGAACTATTAGAAGGTTAATCAGTGGGTAGAATATGCAAAGCCTCCTGGGAACAGCCTATCACAGGAGAAACTGTTAATTGACCTCTGCTTAACCCACTCACCAGGTTAAATAATAATCTTCATTCTCTCTGTAGAATTTGCTGACTGATGCCCATGCTACATTGAGTGTTAGTAGACTACTTTCTAGTTTGCTCTTGAATTTTTATTCCCACCATTACTGTATACTTACCCAAAATCATTTGTGTTTGTACCCAACAAACTGTTAATGGCAGTTACACATGATATTGTAATTACATAGTTTAATGAAACATTATTCAGTGAACTCTGAAGGCAAAAGGATGTTTATATGAGAACCAGTTGGCTGCTTTGAAAACAGGTGAGTAAAGTGAATTACAGTTGAAATAGGTGAGGGTGAAGTAATTTTAAATGATTAGGAGGGAAAAACAAACCCTAACAATCTAAAAAAGATTTTGCAATAAGATTGCTTTTCAAGTGTTTGTGAGATGTCTTTCTATATTTAAGAAACAGAAACTGGAAAGCACAGGTGATGTTACTTACTTGTCTGTGGTTTTTGCAAGAAAAATAAAGCAGAGCTTCTATGAATAAATCCATACATGAAGAAAAGGCCTTGGCCCTGCATTATAAGATTGTCTTGTGAATGCACATTCTTATGCTTTAGTTGCAATAAAATGTTTAAGGTATGTAGATTTTTAAAAATGATTTTCAACATCTTTAAAGTTAATTTAAGAACTGTTATGTGTTAAAGAGGGTGCCTGCTTGTAAAATATCTTAGTTTATATTTCCTCTTAGAGTTACTTAATAGCATCCTCTTTTAAAAAAATGGTTACATTCTGGTATTTCTGAGACTACCAGAGGTTCATTCCTTAGGGTGAATTGTTTAATTACCAATCTGTCTAATTTAAGTGATCAATGTATCATTCTCAATATTTGCCAATATGGTCCCCAATCTGATTTCATATGCAGCATCAATGTTGGGGAAGAGTCTTCTTTTAATTCCACCATCTCCTCAATCCAAATAGGGACTGCTGGGGTGAATTGATGGAGGAGGATTTTCTTGGAAGAAGAAATATAACTTGATATATACCAGGAGCACTTGAGCTTTATGCAAAGCGTGCTGGTCAAATAGCTTGCAATAGCTACCTTCCTGTCTTGCTTAGTTCAACCCAAGTGCAAAGGAGAACTTTCAGCTGGAAAAGAAGGAGGTCTAGCTTAGGGAAGGAGAGGTATATGGGGTATGCTCTTTTTCTTGGTGTCACCACATTACAGTGGCTGAAATGCAGCAGATACTGAAATGGAACATTAAAGGATTGAGGTAGGGTGGGTGGCTTCAAGCTAGTAGATACTGCAGAGCTCTGGTTCGCCTCTGTAATTTTATTAGCTTTGCTGTCCTCTGTGTTGGATTTATTCTTAGGCTGACAGCAAGATCACATCTAGACATGCATCGGCTAGAGGAAGGAGTGGAGCTTGTTCTTCCTATGTCTGTCTGTCTCTTTTTTCTACAAAAGCAAGGACATCTTTTGCACAAGCCTAGCAAAATACTTTTCCCTTCATATTTTATTGAAGAATTAGGTCACATACATGTAACCAGTTATGACAAGGGGAATAGTGTTATCATGGTTTCTACTAATTAGGATATATCCCCTGCAATTGGTGATTGGGTCACATTTCCCTGAGTTATATGGGACATGGAGGATATTTTATAAAAAAAAAATTGTGGGAAGAAAGAATATGGGAGAAATGGATGTTAGAGAGGTACTCAATAGTGGGCACTCTACTTGTTTTGAGAATGAAAATAAATAATGCATATGAATGCACTTTGAACTTTAAAGTGTTGTACAGATGTAACTGATGAAAGATTAGAAAGCTGCTTCCACTCTGCTGTCTTAAATATATTCTGGTCTGAATATTTTAGGAGCTAAAAACACTACTGGTTTTTTTTTTTTTTTTATTGACTAACTTTGAGTCAATAAAATAGGTTATCTAAGTTGTAAGATTATACCTTTTTCCCATGGAACTCATGAAGCTATTTAATTTTAAATAAAAAATTTGTACCTA
Organism: Cynocephalus volans; assembly: GCF_027409185.1. Classification (NCBI taxonomy): domain Eukaryota; kingdom Metazoa; phylum Chordata; class Mammalia; order Dermoptera; family Cynocephalidae; genus Cynocephalus; species Cynocephalus volans. Next base: position 108,653,478 of record NC_084461.1, read on the forward strand.
TAAACTTGTTTAAATTTTTTTGAGTCCCTGCCCTCCCTTCTCATCAAAAAATTGCCCACACCTTTGATCTCATCAGATTACTTTGGCTTTCACATCTAGTGGAGCATAAGTGCATTGAGAAGATGGGAGTTTGTTGGTCAGAAGAAAGGTTTATTTTGAGTTGTGGAATCCCAGTGAGATAGAAAGAAAGGATGGTTTTCCATATTTTGAGAGCAGCAAAAAAGATGAGAGGGGAATGCGGAGGCAGGGGAGAATCATAGAATTTTAGAATTTTAGTTGAGTAGAAGTGTTCAAGTCACACACCTGATTAGTAGAACTGTCATATCCTAATTACTAGTGTAGTGCTTTTTCTGACCAGGAAGTGGGAGGCCATAAAAGTAATCTTGTCTACTTTGAAGTTTTACTCAGAACCGTGAGCTACTACTGTAAATCAGTCAGCCAACCACGTTTAATACAGATATCTGTGTTCTCAGGCTTTGGAAAAATATAGTCAGTCTTTTTAATTTTTTTTAATCAAGCAAACCAACAATTTTTTTCATCTTCTCTTAAGCAGTCAGCAACACTAATGATACACAGAAACACACACACACAAAATAATCTTAAACCTGGCCTACGTAAATGAAAATGCAGAAGCAGAATGAGTGTTTGGAACAATTAATATCTCCTAATTTTCAAGAAAATCATCTTAAACATTTCTCTACCTTTAATATATAGAAAGGAAGGGCATATGTATGTGCATAGATATATGTATGTATGGCCCTAAATATACAGAAAAAAGCCATCTTCTGAAAGAATATTTGTTAATGACAGTTATTTATAAATGATGAGATTTGGGATGATTTTTATATTTTTATATTTCTCTATTTTTGAATTTTCAGCTGTGACTATGCATTATTTCTACTATCATAAAGAAATAGTAAACCTTTTATTTCTTTTGAAGAAAGAAGATAGAATTTGGGGAGGGGGGAGGATGTTTTCTACTAACTTAGATTTTAACATATAATTTTGCTTTCATTGTATATTATCTTGAATGAAGTGTGCTTCTAATGCATTGATACTTCACAATTCTCTATTTTTAAATTGGATTTATTAAAACTATTTACCTTAAAGTTTTAAGTTGAAATTGGCCATGTGGTACCTTTTGATACAAGTGTACTTTATAAAAGTAGTGGACTTCTGAATATTTTGAGGTTACTAATTGTGTTACCTATTTTTTTTAAACTTGTTCATTTTTGGTTTTAGGTAGTATACTAGGCAATGTGTTAGGATATGATATATTAGACTTAAAATTATATTCAGAATTTCCTTTAGTAAAAAGGGAAGTGAAAATGTTTCTTTACACCCAGTCTGTGTCATGTTTAGTTTCTATTTTTGTGAAATAGTTATTTTATCTTCTAGCAGTGAGTACTTTTAAGTGGCAGGCAAATATATTAGGTAATGTAATAGGGAGAGAAGAGAGAAAATTCATGGTATTCCTCTGGTCTTATGGTGTGCAAATTTATGGCTACAAGGTCTTTTAATACAATCCTAATTTGGGGTGCAAAAATAACCTACTGTTGTTTTGGAGATGAAACTAGTAGGTATCAATTGTAGGTAACATTTTTAAAAAGCCTGGTATTCATAGATGCATAGTTTTATAAAACATTATTTTCTTTTCTATGTTTATTTCAGGGATCTTAAAACAATATAATCCCCATCTGCCTCCCCCAAATAAAAATCTTAAAGGTGTGGAATCTGGTGACGCCAATTTTCATTAAAAAATGGTAAATTATTTACTGAGTTTTTTTTTCTATCATGGGTGTCAGGGTATATTGTGGCTAATATATATAATTGAGATTCTTCAAATGTTTGTAGTTAATAAAGTATCAAAATGTAGAAGTATGAGCCTTTAAAAATTATTCTTTTATTTTCTGAGAATATATTGAAAGTTGATAACTGGAATATATGTTGCCTGTTTACTTATTATTGTATGCTTTGCTATTTATCTTAATACCCTACTAAAGGTTGTTTTTTGAAGATTGGAAAAAAAAAAAAATCCTGAACCTTTGGGAATCAGCATATCAAATAAGCTAAAATGAATTTTACTATGTGCACTTATTTAAAACCTTCCAGTTGAAAATTACTAACTTTTTTTCTGTGACAGAGTAAATGAGAAGACAGATGGACAGTTTTAAAGGCAGTCCTTGCTATAGGGCTGGAAATGCTAACACTAACTAGGTGAGAAGAGTAAAGGGTTTGTGGAGAAGGCAGCTTGTATGAGTGGTTCGCAGCCCAACTTCACAATAAAATTTTCTTGGGAGCTTAAAAAAAGAGATTTAGGGATTCTACCCATGCTAATTTATAAGGGAATCTGGGGATAGGGCCAAGGCATTGATATATTTTAGGATTTCAACAGGCTAGTCCAGTGTGCTACAGGGTTGAAAGTAACTGATTTCTCCTTCCCTTTACACGTATCTCTTAGCTCTTAGCTCTTTTTTAAAAACTGACTTCCTTTTATTTTCAAACTTTTAAATGGGGATGTCTTTTGAATGGGGATGAGGGGTGTGAAGTTGACACAGAAGAAATGCATAGAAAATATTAGCAATTTTTGATACATTTAGCATCAAAGTTAGAAGATTTCTAAAACTTGGAAAGTTTGTTAAAGGGAAATTTATCAAGAATAAATTAAGACATCACTTCAGATGTCCCTGGAAATTTTATAAGACCTAAGTGATAAAAACAAACATATCTTTAAAGTTTCTGTAAATTATAAGAAGGCAAGAAGTATTGCTAATCAAAAGGTATTCATTTTAGGTTATGTTTATCATATTTAAGTATTGTTGAGTTGTGTTTTTTATGGATCATCAGGACAGAAGGGGCCTTAATGGTTGTTTAGTATAACTGCACTTCTGCTATACTCTATTTTATACGATCGTTGATGAGGAACTATATTGGTTTTTCTCCTCAGTGGAAATATTTTATCTTAGTTGTAGTATATACTGTGTTTATAGTGTATTGTCTATTTTGTGTATTGTCAACAAATATATACACATAAATGCGCTATGGTAATAGGGTGTAAGAGAGTCATTGTCTTTTGACATTTATGACAAATTGGGGTCCTTTTTGTGACTCATTTGATGCTGCTTTTTGGGTCAGGAACACCCTAACCAGTTACAGCATTTTTCCTGTGACAAAATGGGAGCAAGCCATTTTATGATGAGTTTAACAAGTTCAGTTCAATTCGATGAACATTTTTTGCATGGTGGCAAAATTGGATTTGGGAGTTCTAAAAATTGCAAGGGTTAGTTTTCTGAAAACCTCCCTGATAAGAGAATTTGTGGTAGAGAAATTTAACACTAGATAGGATTTGGAGGACATGTTATGTGTAAACCTATGGAAGACATTTGTGTTCACCAAAATTCCATGATAAAACCAGCACATGATAAAGAGTAATGGGTACTGTTCTACAGGACCATAATTCTTTATCACCAATTCTAACATCTAAAATGCTCTGAAAACCAAGCATTTTTTTGGTATGTTTGATACAAATCATTGTTTCGTAAAATCTGTTCTGAACTGTTGTCTTTATTTCCATGTATTTGGAGGTTTTACTGTAGAAGTAGCAAATGTTTAATTATAATGTGCTGTTCCAGACTTCTCTGTGCCATCTGAGCTTTCTCTAGGGGTGTTACAAAATATATAGAGTGTACACACTGTATCACCTGTCAAAAATCATTAGGCATCTTGAATTCCAAGACACTTTTGACTCCAAGAACTTCGGAAAAGGAGTTGTGGGCCTGCATTAATTAGCATCTACCCCTTGTTTCTTAATAGAAGCTATTCAGCATCTTTTTTTTCTTTGGTGGAGTTTTAGTAAGATGCTATTAAGTTTCTTTTGCTTTTTTTTTTTTTTCCTTATAGGTATGTACTTACCAAGAGGCATTTTATTTTAATCTGTGTTAGTTTCTTTAACAGTTGTTGAAAGCTTCTCTGTTTTTTTGACACTAGGTTATTAACCCTGGTCCTTTGGGCCTCACTGTGGTCCTAGAAGCATTGATTAAGTAAGATGCTTGAGATGGACAGTGTTTAAAGTAACTTTGGCATAGTTGAGTATTCATCAATGCTAGCTTTAGTCCTTGGGGTTATGAATTTACCTCTGCACATGATAACTTCATGCCAAAGCACCTGCAGCCGGTCTTCTTTTTACATATTTTGGCTTCCTTTTTTTCATAAGAGAAAGAAGCAGCGGTGTGGTTGTAATGCCTTTGTTTTGGTTTCCTTAAACTTCCTTAATTTTTTTTATGACTTCACTGCAAAAATCTTTATACCTACTCTGGCTCTATTTATTTATTTATTTTTGTCTTCAGTTCCTATTCCTGTTCTCTCTGGTTCTTTTCTACTTCTCTCCCTCACCCCATTCCCTCCCCAGTCCCCTTTAAACTAATATTCTTCAAGAAGAGAAACTTATAATTATGGTATTCTGTATCAGAAAAATTTCCTGCCTGCTGGAAAGGGGACAGAAATAAATCTCCATGTTCCAATACTTCCCTAAAGAGGGCTTTGCTATAGGCGAGTGAATTTTATACTACTTGTGCAGGGATAGTGTTCTGTGTATGTGGTCTCTTTGCTTTCTTTCCATCCTTAAATACTAAAGGGTAATGGGATGATGAGCAATGGTGTTGCATACTTAAGCTGTGTTTTCAAGTTCATCAAGATACCAGGTACTCTAAGGTATAGATCCTAATGGGAGCATGTGAACCTCGTAGATAGCCATTCTTCTCTACCTCAAAGATAAGATTTAGAATTTGCATGGTTAGGTTATGTGCACTTGCTGTGTGCTCCAAAAGCACTATAATTCTATTGTAGTGAACACCATACTTTATATTATTGCTTATTTAAACTGTGTGATGTCGGGGACTGTGAGTATCTTGTCATTTGTATTTCCTGTGTTTGGCATATAATAGTCCTCTAATGATCACTTATTTGCTGAATGAATGGATTAATTATTTCATCTTTTTAGTTAGGGAGAATTTTAACATGGAAGAACCTTGATGAAATACCTTCTGAAGCACCAAGCTCATCCCAAACCAATTTAGTTTGCATCATCACAGTCATATGAGACAAATCTCAAACAAATAAATTGGTCCTAATTTAAATAAAATAATAAACATGAGCATCTGACTTAGTTACTCAGGCTTCAAAGTAGAAATATTTTATACACAGGTTTTTTTTTTTTTTTTTTTTTTTTTTTAATGGGAGAAGTTGAAATTAAATGTATTTATGGGCTAGCCAGAAAATTTAAAGGAAATATTTCTTTTTTTTTTTGAGCATTTCAGTTAACTATGATTTTGACTTGAGATATTAATTCTAAGAAAAAAAGATATTAATTCTTTTAAACAATTTTTCTCTTATTTCTGTTTTTAAATTTACACACACTAAAATTCACTCTCCCATAATTAAGATACAAAACAGTTCTTTCACCCCTTTGTCCCCTTTCAAATTCCTGCCCCTTGGTAGTCAACTCCTCCTACCATTCCCAGCCCCTGGCAACCACAGATCTGTGTTTTCTTTCTATAATTTTGCCTTTTTCAGAATACGATATAAATTGAATCATGGTATATAACCTTCTGAATCTGGCTTCTTTTACTTTGCAGGATGCATTTGAGATCCATCCGTGTTGTAGTGTGTATCAGTAGTTTTCTAAAAAAATTTAGACTGCTAAGCAATATTCCATTGTATGCACGCACCTCAGAGTGCTTCTTCATTCACTAGTTGAAGCCCATGTTTCCAGTTTCTGGCAATTATGAATAAAGCTGCCACAAACATTTGTGTGCAGTTCTTTTGTGAACGTAATTTTCATTTCTTGTGGGTAAGTTCCTAGAATTGAGATTGTTGGGTCATATGGCAGGTGTATGTTTAACTTGATAAGAAACTGAGAAACTGTTCTTCAAAGTGCCTGTACAATTTTTATTCCCACTAGCAATGTAGAAGAGTTCCAGTAATAAGCAGTTCCTAAATTGGGTATATTGAATTACTTTGGTTTATTAGTTTGATTGCACACCAGCAATATCATGCCAAAACATAATTCTGATATTGCAATAAATTTTCCAGAGATAGTGATTTAGGGGAGCCTCATTTTTCAGTGAATGCAATTTTCAGTGTGCTGTGGAACTATTCTCTCGTTCAAGTATTATAGCTTCCATTTCTGTAAGAAAAACTAAGGAAGGTTCTTTACACTGGTGCTCATACTGGGGTTTAAAGTATCTTTGTATCAATTATCTGTCTCTATATTCAGGCTATCACACTTTGGTGAAGGATTCTCTTGATTTGGGCTGGGCAGAAGGAAATCCTGTCTCTGGAGAAATGAACTTTCAGCTTGTTCCTATCACCGATTGCATGTTTTACATTAGAGTTTTGTTGTTAACTGGGTGTTTATAATTTATAGTCAGTTATACTACTAAGTCTGTTTTATAATGAGCTGACAATATTAGCTTTATAATTAAAATACCCAAATATCAATACCCTTGAATGAACCTTTTAAATTTGTGACCTTTGCCAACTAGGCTGTTATTTGTACTCATATATTTTTATAAATTAGGAAGTTAGCATTGTGGTTAAGAAAAAAGAATATAACTTTGTTATGAGAACCATATGTGATACAGCCACTAACCTCTCTGAGTGTTCTTTCTCATTTATTTGGCATTATAGAGAATGACCTGTTAGAAAAATTAGGAGATTGAAACATACCCTTTATACCGAAGTCTATTATTTTTATTTTTTATTTTTATTTATTTTTTGGCAGCTGGCCAGCACTGGGATCCATTTCCTTAACCATGGTGTTACAACCTGTGCTGTAGCCAACTGAGCTAACCGGCCAGCCCCCCAAAATCTATTTTTATTTTATTGTTATTATTATTATTTAATGACGGACTTTGCAAAGTGATATTGTTTTCTCAACATATTCAAATCTTTTCTTGCTGATTCGGGGCTCTCATTTAGAACATCAGTTATAATGTGTGCTGTTATGCAGAGGTGTCTGCAAATTTATCGACGAGTATAAGATTGTCTTCCTTATTCTCTGTCATATTTTTATTAGTCACCTGAACTTTTCCCTTTTGATTTCTAGTGTAAACTTATTAAAATTATTTAAAAATAAAAGTAAACTGACTGTAAGTGGAGTTTAGGGACTCTTATTGTTTAATGAAGAGTATGAATTTTGTGACCTTCTTTAGTGATTTTTTTTCTTCTAGTTCATAGCTATGTTTTGGACAGTTGAAATTACAGTATAAAGGCTTTGATTTGTGAGGTGTTATTCCACTTGTAGTATCTCTCAGAGCTATAAATTGCCTGCCTGCCTATACCTTTTCCTTTCCTCATATATTTGAAAAAATATATAATTTAACCTCCTAAAATTCCAAGAAGTGGTTTGTTCATTCATCCACTTATTTATCCACCAAACTTTTAACCAATGTTGACTGTGTGCTATACATTATAATAAATACTGGGGAGACAGAGTTGAATAAAATATGATCCTTGCCCTTGAGGACATCAAATGAAAAAAAATTGGAGTATCTTAATATTAAAGAATGCAAACATTGTCCCTTATCTTTCTTCTAAATTGGCAGGGACATGTAGAGGCTTGATCAGATTCATTTTCAATCTTATTCCCTTCCATTGGGAAAATCAAAAGTTGTCTCTCTTTTTGTGATGTGAACAGTCATAGATGATCCTTTCTAGTTCCATTTACTCATTAGAAGTTGCATAATAGTGATATTTAATTATGTCATTTCTTATTCACTTATTAGCTGGAATACTTTTAAAGAGAAAATTCCCCTCATCAGAGTAGATTCTCTTCACAGATTCTGTGTTTGCAAATTCACCTACTTGCTGAAATTTGTAACCCCCAAATCAGTACTCCCAGTACTGTCTCATTCATTCACAGACATGCACATACACAGAGTGGCAAAAATTTTCAAGTCACCTGACCTGCATGTTCCCAGCTGAATTTGAATAAGGTGATTTTCAGGTTTCTTGTTTTAATTTTCACAGTCTATTTAGTATTTTTTCCCCAGTGACTTGACTGTTAAAATGGCCACCAAGCTTAGTGCTGAAGTCCTGTCTAATATTTCTAAGCACAAGAAAGCTGTGATGTGCCTTATGGAGAAAATACATGTGTTTAGTAAGCTTGGTTCAGACATGAGTTTAATGCTGTTCGCTGTGAAATCAGTGTTAATGAATCAACAATATATATTAAATAGGTGTTTTTAAACAGAAACACACATAAAATAAGGTTATGCATTGATTGGTTGATGAAAATCTTGTGGCTAGAGGCTGGCAGGAACTTAACCCTATATTTTTCCCAGGAGCGATGGCTCAGTGTTTGATAGTTCTGTGTTTGCAGTGACTTGATAAAATATAACTGCTGTGAATCAGCTGTTTTTGGTTTTCCTGAGGTACAGAAGAAATATCCTCTTTAATCAATACAGAAACTGTACTACAGAATGTTGTGGGTCATGGTAGTAAATAGCTTATTAAGAGGCCTGATGAGACCTTTTTTGAGGCAAGTTCATTGTATTTCCAGCACCTAGACCTCTGTCAATAAATATTTGTTGAATGAAAGAAAGTGCTCCAAAATGGAACATGACTTCCTTTGGTGGCTTGCAGTTTAAATTTTATATCATTGTTGTGCTTAGGATTTGTAAATCAAGTTTATGATTATTGTGTGATGACCTATTCATAGATTAGTGTGGTGAATGTTTCAGTAATATAAATTTAGTGTGACCTCTGCTTGATTTTTGATTCCTATCATTCTTAAAGGAGTAGGAGATGAGGGTGATCTGTGTTTTTGTGGATGTACGTATAATAAATACTTAGGAGGCTGGGCATTTTCAAATTAAATATTCCCTCCCCTTGTAACCATTGAGATACATAGGTATGAAAAGGGATATACCAATGAGAGTGTAAATTCACTTGAGAAATTGAAAATAGAAGGCACAAAAGACATTTTGAGGACCCATGGAATAGTTATATCCTAGTTACTGAAGAATAGTTAGACCTGGATAATTAGAAAATTAATTTAATTAGATTTCCAGTAATATTTATGTATATCGAGGAAATTTAGATGTTAATAAGTTAATTCTAATTAATTTAGAATTTAATAAAATCAACTTAATTATAAATGACAATATAGTATGTTTTGATACTCCTATGCCATTATACAGTAGTTTTCAAACTGTAGATATATTTTTTGACCACAATCCATATAAATATATTTTACATTGTGACCCAGTGATATATACATATTCATTAAAGAATTAAAAATCTCATTAAACATGACTTATCTTTATACCATATGTATACCCCATTTTCTTTTCTGTTCCATACTATTTCGTTTAAAAAACTGCTGTTTGAGACCCATTAAATTGGTTTAATGTCCCACTAATGGATCCTGACCCATAGTTTGGAGAATGCTGCTCTAACAGAACTCGGTGGTAATTTTTAAAGGCTAGAAATTCCTAGATTTTAATAGAAGTGTACAATGGATGTCACTGAAATCAAGTTTCAGGAATATAAAGTTTTATAGATGATAGTTACTAAGTCTTTCTGAGACAAAAAAGTTTCTGTAGTATGTAATTAGATAAATTGATCTCCATTTTTGATATTACACTTAATGATTTAGCTTTTAAAAATGACTGTTTATGCTTTTCTTAGACAACCACACAAGTTGAGCTAATGCCAGAAACCAGTAACTGGGACACTTGCTGCTAATAGAAGCATGTGATGTAACGGCTAGCCATCACATCACAAATATCCTTACTTATTTAAATTTCAGAGAAGCCAAAGAAGCCTGAAGACATGTACTATAATTTTTATAGAGACTGAATAGAGCATTTTAAACATTGAATGAGTCATTTCATGTACTTCCGTATATGGACTTTTTCATTTGAGATAACGAAGCAGTGGGAAATCAATGCTGTGGCAAGTAACATTTGGATGTAAAATTTGATTTTTTAAATTTCCATTTGTTGTAATTTTGTAATTGCAAAGAATATTGAACATGGATGATAATTTTTTAAAATTTAGGATTGCTCATTAGTATTCATTTGAAAACTTTTAGCTAGGTCTTGGTGGTTTTTTATGAGGTAGAGCATACTATGCTGATACATCCTCTGACTGCTTTCTCTGTTTTATCTAGTTGCAAGCTCAAGGAGGTCAGTAGGCTCTATAAAGTCCTAAAGTATTGGGCCAAGCAGATTAGAGAATTTGATTTTCTGTTTTCTGTTTTGAAGATTCATCAGTGATCATCAAATTAGAAGTATGCCAATGGCCTACATTTCTGCTCATATAACCAGATTATATCTAATGTTTTCTGCATTTAGCAGCTCATTTTTATCTTTATTAGTGGATGTTATTATATCAGAATTATAATTATTTATGAAAGCAAGTCAATTGATTATTCATATTTGTCCATTTATTCTTGAGGATAATTTTAAAAAACATCCTTTTGATGAATCCCCTGTCTTTTAAAATATATTTAAATAAGTCAGTAAACAGAATAATAATAAGATAAATGTAAGTTGTAAATATTTCGTTACCATTTATGCACACTTATGTAGCTTTATGCACATTAACTAAATGCATGTCTATTATTTTTGGTAGTAGAAGGATTAAGATTTCAGTTGAAGGGGCAATATCTCATAAAAATTAAAATATACTCAAGCAGCATAAATAATTCTTTTATTTGTGTTATAAGAAATTGTAAGCAGGGCATATTTCTCTCAAAGGTTTTATTTCTATGGATGGTAATTTTTAAGCTTTCAAGATTAATTTTTTCATTCTCTTTCTTGTAACTTTTAGATTTAAATCTTCTCTGAGAAATTTTCAGTTTTTACTATTGACTGCATCTGCAGGCATAGTCAATACTAGAATTATTTGTGGATCTTTTTAGCAACTGGTTTAAGTTGAATGTACATTCTGAATCTTTGATCATATTTCCATTTTTGCTGACTACTAGAAAATGCAGAAGTAAATTTGTTCTCAGTGTGCACTGAGCTGCATGGTTTATTAATATTTCATAATTTTATTTCTAACTATCTTACTTCCCTCCTTTTACTTAAATCTTTTATCAGTCCTTTTGTAGTGTTCTGTATATTGTAAAGTGCCCTCAATACTTTTTTGTAACAAGGTTGGATTTGAAATAAATAGAGATGTTACTTCGTTTTTAAGATAGATTTTTTTTTCTAAGAATGTATTTATGAAGCAATTCAATGAGAAAATAACAATATACTTTTCAGTGGTTCTTAACTTTTTTAGGGACACAGTCTGTTGATAATCTGTTGAAAGCTGTGGAGTCTATCTTCAGAAAATGCTCAAGGGATCCATGGATTTCATGTTAAGAACCCCACAATCCCAGTATTGGTGGAATCTGTTTTCATCAAAGTAAGCAAACAAGCAAAACCAAAAACTATGATTTGCAAAGGCACTTAATACTTCACTATTCAATCATTTGAAATATTCTTATCAAGTTTGTTTGACAGTGTTTTTTAGTTACTTTTAGGATGCACATTACCTGTTTGTTGATAGTATTTATTTGATTAGTGCCCACATATGGAAAAAATTAAAATAATACAGAAAGATATATAAGCAATAGTCTCTTGCCTCATATTCCCTGTCTTTAAATTTTTTAGTAGATACAACCACTTTTAATTATTTCAATTTTAAATGTCTCAAGCAGTTACCTCCATAGTTCTAAATAATATGCATGTACTTTTCTTTTTGATACTATATCAGAATTTTGCATTATCTTTTATTTCTGCACTAAGAATGAATGAGATTTTAGTTCACGTACTCCCACTTCCCCTTCTGTCTTTAAATGTTTATTATGTTTACTTCATCTCTTGCTTACTTTTGATACTTTAAGTCGTGTTCTTACGTCTTTATTTCTTGTTCGAGTAAATATTTACGTTATCTCTTAACTCTCTTTATATGTAAGATGCAGATATTTTTGCCCCTGTCCTTCCTTCTGCTGTATTTACCCTCCATTGACAGCTGAGCTTCTGTCAGTTATAGTGTTTAACTATCAAGGTTGGTAAAATTTATATTCTTTTCTATGAAATTTATCTTGCATTTTTTTTTTTTTGGTAAGATTGATTCTAAAAGTTGAAAATCAGTGATACATGCTTACACTGTTAAGACTAGCTGTAGAACCAAGTAGTATGGTAGGGTTACTTTTCTTTCCCACTTAGAATTCTGTGGCCCCTTTTGGCTCCATGTCAGGAAAATTTTCTTTGATGATTTCTTTTTCTTAATTTTCTCTGTCCTCCTTATTAATTTCTATTATTAGTTGGAAGTTGGAGGTATTGGATTGTTTTGTTCTATCATTTTTGCTTTATTTTTTATGTTTTTATGCTTTTGTTTTACACATTAGGGTTGTTCTCTCACTTTGCCTTTGATTATTCCATGAAATGTAGCATTATTTTCTTATTTTATGTTTGTGTGTTGTATTTGTCAAAATGCTCTGAGGAGCTAATTGTTTTTATTTTGTATTCTTTGTTTCTTAAGTTATGTTCTTTGAAAGATCTGCTTCCTCCAGAGTTTTTGGCTTTTCTATTTGCTTTGGAGGTGTGTGTATTTTTCTTTCATGGTGTTAGCTGTCCTAGGTATCTAGTGATCCTGATGCATGGGGGATTGGGTTAATATTTCTGGGTAAATGGTTTGGGTTTCCATTGCTGTTCTGTTTACTTTGCTGTTTTTTCTTCATAAATATCTTAAAGTCCTGTACACACATGGGACTTATTGACTAGAAATGTTTAGAGATAGAAAGAACTCATTTATTAATCTACAATATGTGTTAACTGTGGTAGGTGTCAGGCAGTGTTTTAGGTTCAGGGATTATAATGTTACCTATAACAGAGTCCTTGTCATCAACTACAGTAGGCAGTTATAATACTGTGCATGCTATAAGAATACTGTTAGAAATCTTCTAATCTAATCCTTCTACTTTATAATTTTTTTTTACTTTGTAATTATTAAAATAATTTTAGACAGATTAGTGTCTTGCACAAGGCTACACAACTAGTCAGCTAAATTGGGATTCCAAGACTCATTCTGTCTAATTCTGTGCTCTTTCTAGTACAGTGGCAAGTAGTATCAAAGAGATCTAGAAGCAGCAAGGATCCCAAGGCCTGGGATAATTAGTGTGTTGGAACAGGGCACAAAGCTTAGGTAGAGAGAAGATGGTTACCTTAAATAAGGAGCTAGAGGTTCTTCTTGGGGGCTTGAAGAACTAAGCAGCCATTTTAGAGCAGCCCACATGGCAAGGAACTGTATATAACTTCTAAGAACTGTAGGGAATCCCTGGGAACTGAGGGTGGTCTCCATATGAAGGCAGCAAAATGATGGGGCCCTTCGTTATACACTGCAAAGATATGAATTCTGCCCACAATCTAAAGGAACTTGGAAGAGAATTTTCCTGTACTTTAGCCTCCAGATGAGAATACAGCCTAGTCAATACCTTGAATACAGCCTGACAGATGACTCAGCTAAGCTGTGTCCAGGATTTGATTCACAGAAACTGTGAGATAAGAAATGTGTGTTGTTTTAAACCTCTAAGCTTTTAGTAATTTATTACATAGCAATAGAAGACGGACACATTTGGTAATGTCCAAGTGTATTGTATTCTTTAGCAAAGTGTCATTGTATAATAAACAAAATGCTTTCCCATCTAATTTGATAACAAATAATCCATGCTCGTACCTTAAAAAAAAATGTGACAGGCAAAGTCTACTTTTCTCTTTTGGGTGTGCACTGGTAATAAAAAACAGTATAGTGGCATGGTGATATGTTTGGCATTGTAAACACTTTCAAGTTATAACTGTGCCATTACATTAAAGTATTTTCTTATTACAAGTCTCAAGTAGCACTAGTACTTTTGCTATCATAGCACCTATCAAACTATGTGAGAATTGTCTGGAGCATACACACCAAACTGAAAGTGATGGTTACCTTAGAGAAGGGCAAATGGATTGAGGGACAAGAGTTGTGGGCATCCCAAGGGGTATTTTTCTTCATTGTATTATTTCAGTTCTTATCCCAAAACATATTCTACATGTATTAAACATAAATGAAAAACTGTATGTTGAAACTAATGTGAAAAGTGGCCAAAGGAAAATTACTTCCTTTTAAATAGAAAAAGTATAGAAGGGTTCTTTTAAAAAAAGAATTGCCTACGTGTTTGCCTACCAAACCAGGAATCAGCAAACTACAGCCTTCATACTAAATCCAGCCCATAGCCTTCCACCTAAGAATGGTCTTTACATTTTTATATGATTGGCCAAAAAAAAAAGTTATAAGAATAATAATATTTGTAACATGAAAATTATTTAAAAATTAAAATTTTAGTGTTCATAAATAAAGTTATATAGGAATGAAGTCATGCTAATTTATTTAAGCATTGTTATGGTTGCTTTTTAAAAAAAGTTTCTAAAATATAATACAATTAATGTTCATTAATTGTTAAAAAATCAGTTTTATGGTAGTGGTATAGTAGTGAAAATGTCCACTTTGAGATAGAATATTCAGTTTTTGTGTGTGTGTGCATGGGAGGGTTATTTTTAAAAATCACATTTTGAGGTATAATTTACATACAATACAATGCATAGGTTTTAAATAAAGTTTGATGAGTTTTGACAAATGTATACACCCATGGAATCCCCTCCCGGTTAAGATGTAGCACATTTTCTTCCCCCAGAAAGTTCCTTATGCCACTTTTCAGTCAGACTTCCCACCGTCCTAGGTAACTGTTGATCTGACTTCTGTCACCACAGCTTAGTTTTGCTGATTCTAGACCTTCCTATAACTAGAATCATATAGGCACTCATTTCTGCCTCACTTTTCATCAGTCTAATATCTGAGAAATTCACCACATTGTTGCATGTATTAGCAGTTCATTCCTTTTTAATGCTGAGTGGTATTCTATTATATGAATATACCGATTTTCTTATCTATTTTCCTGTTAATGGACATTTGGATTATTTCCAGTTTTTGGCTATTGTGAATAAGGCTGCTATAAACATTCGTGCACAAGTCTTTCTGTAAACATATGTTTTTATTCCCTTGGGTAAATACATAAGAGTGGCATTGATAGGTTTTAGGATAGGTGTATATTTTACTTTATATGAAACTGTCAGACTTTTTTTCAAAGTCATACTATTTTATACTTCCACCAGCAATTTTTTGGGAGTTCTAGTTCTTCATTCTTGTCAACACTTGTTATGGTCAGTCTTTTAAATGTTAGCTATTTTAACGGGTGTGAAATGTTACTTCATTATGGTTTTAATTTATATTTCCATGATAAATAAGAATATTGAGCACTTCTTCATATGCTTATAGGCTATTTGTATGTTTGTGAAAAGTGTTCACTCTTTGTCATATTTAAAAAAATTAAGTTGTCTTATTATTCAGTTGCAATGTATTTATATACACTCTAAATATATCAGTAATTTCTCCCATTCTGTGGTATTTGTTTTCATTTTCTTAATGCTGTCCTTTGATGAGCAAAGGCTTTTAATTTTTTTTTTTTTTTTAAAAGATGACCAGTAAGGAGATCTTAACCTTTGATTTTGGTGTTTTCAGCACCACGCTCTCCCAAGTGAGCCACAGGTTGGCCCCAAAGGCTTTTAATTTTTTTGACATTCGGTTTACTAAATTATTATTTCACAGTTTGCTTTTAGTGTCGTCTAAGAAATTCTTACATATCTCAAGATTATGAATATATTCCCCCTTTATATGAAAGTACTTCAGAAAGTTCAAGGAAAAATAGAATTAAAAGATAATGTGAATCTTTCATGAACTTTTTGAAGTACCCTCATAGTTCTAGTGTTTGTGTTTAGACCTATTTCAAATTATTTACTCATAGATTCATAGAATGAGGTAGGTCTCAAATTAATTCTTTCCACACAGAGATGTGGTTATAGCACCATTTGCTGAAAACACTTTCTTGTCACTGTTGAATTTATGTGGTGCCTTGGTGAAAAATCAATTGACCGTATGTGTGTGGGTCTGTTTCTGTACTCTTTTATTTCATTCATCCATTTGTTTATTTCTATGGCAGCTCCCCATTGTCTTGATTATTGTAGTTCTCTAGTAAGTCTTGAAATTAGATAGTATATCCTCTGACTTTGGTTTTCTTTCCTGAGATTGTTTTGTTTATTCTGGATTCTATATTTCCACATTAATTTTAGGACCAGCTTGTCAATTAAAAAAAAAAAAGCCCACTTGCAAATTGTTTGGAATTGTGTTGATTCTACAGATCAATTTGAGGAGAATGGCTATCTTCATATTGGGTTGTCTAATGCATCAACTTTGTATTTCTTGCCATTTATTTGCTCCTCTTGGTTTTGCTTAACAGTGTTTTGTATTTTCAGTATACCCGGTCTTACACATATTTTGTTAAATTTCTTTGATGGTTTTAAATGCTATCTTTAATTGTTTTTTCACCCTAATTTTAGTTTTTACTTTTTTGTGGCTAGTGTATAGAAATTCACTTGATTGTTGTGTATTGTCTTCAATTCTTATGATCCTGGTAGATTCACTTTTATTTTCTAGTCACATGTTTTATCCTAAAGATTTTATAAGATTTTCTGCACAAACAATCATGACGTCTATAAATGATAGCAGATTTGCCTTTTCTTCTCCAGTTTCCATACTGTTTTCATCTTTTACTGGTCTGATTGCGCTTGCTAGTTCCTCAGTACAATGTTTAATAGAATAGCTGAGAGCAAACATTATTGTCCCCCACCCCACCCGTCTCCGGGGGAAAGTGTTCAATGTTTCACCCTTAAATATCATTAAAAATGACAATAGCTGTAGGTTTTTTTGTAGATTCCTTTTATTAGACTGAGGAAGTTCAGTTTTCTTTCTGGATTACTGAGAGGTTTTTAATCATTAATGGAGTGAATTTTGTCAAATGCAATTTCTTGTCTGTTGAGATGATCATATGGGATTTTTCTTTTTCTGTTAACTTGATGAATTGATGATTTCAGACAGTAAATGAACCTTACAGTTCTAGTATTTATTTCTGTTTGATTATTACTTACTAAGCTTTTAACATTTGCTTATGTTTTGTGAAGAATTTTTGTATCTATGCTCATGAGATGCTTGACATGTTTTTGTCAGACTTTTCATCAGGGTTGTGCTGACCTCACAAAGTAAATTGATAAGTGTTCTTTATTCCTGTGTTTCTAAAAGAGGTTATTATAAAAGCAGTATTATTTTTTCCCTCGGTAATTGATAAAATTCACCAGTGAAACCATCTTCATGGGAAGGTTTTATTTATTTATTTATTTATTTATTTTTTATTTTTTGGAAGGTTTTTTTTTTTTCCGTGACCGGCACTCAGCCAGTGAGTGCACCGGTCAGTCCTATATAGGATCCGAACCCGCGGCGGGAGCGTCGCCGCGCTCCCAGCGCAGCACTCTACCAAGTGCGCCATGGGCTCGGCCCGGAAGGTTTTATTTTTATAGATTAAATTTCTTTAATAGATACAAAGCTATTGATATTTTCGGTTTCATCTTGTATTACTATGTTCCATTTTTCAAGGAATTTGTCTAATTATCAAATTTTTTGGCGTAAAGTTGCTCATAATAGTCCCTTATCTTTTTAATATTTGTATCATCTTTTTGATATCCCTTCTTTCATTGTTATTGGTAAATTTGTATATTCTCACTTTTTGTTCTTGATCATTTTTGCTAGGTGTTATCAATTTGTAATTGACCTTTTTCAGAGAGTCAATTTTTAGCTTTATTTTCTCTTTTTTGTTGTCTGTTTTCTGTTTTATTGATTTTGCTCTCTGGATAATTTGTATAGATTTCCCTTCAGGTTCACTTTCTTCTGCTCTATCCAATCTGCAGTTGAGTAGATCCAGTGAAGTTTTTTATTTCAGATATGATCCTTTTTATTTTAAGATCTCCTTTTTTTTTTTTTTTTTTTTTTCCTTTTTGGTTTGGCATTTTTCTATTTATCTGCTGAGGAATCCTGTGTTTTCACTCATTAAGACTATTTTCCTATCAGTCAATGGACTATTAGTAATAGCTCTATTATAGCACTTCCTCAACTTATGTCTGATTTGCTCTTGTTCTGATTTGCTCTTTTTCTAGCTTTTTAAGGAGAAAAACAGAACATTGGTTAAAATCTTCATTTCTAATAATGTAAACATTTAAAGCTTTTAATTTCCCTCTATGCACTGCTTTAGCTGCAACATACAAAATTAATATGTTGTATTTCATTATTATTCTGTTAGAATTTTTTCTGATTTCTCTTATGATTTATTTTTCAACTCATCAATTATTTAAAAGTGTGTTTAATTTTCAAGTATTCAGGGATTTTCTAGATATCACATAGTTATTGATTTCTATTTTAATTTTATTTTGATCAAAGAATATACTCTGTAATATTCAATCATTTTAGACAAATTATAGCACAGCATTTGATCTTTCTTGGTGAACATTCAAATTTCATTCTGTAATTTTGGATGTGGTATTTTATAAATGTAAATTTATTCAAGGTAGTTCGTGGTGTATTTAGATCTACTGTATACATACTGATATTCTTGTCTTACTTTACAATTACTGAAATAATGGTGTCAAAATTTTCAATTATGATTGTCTTTTTCCCTTTAGTTTTGTTAGTTTTGCTTCATTTTGGTCATGTATATTGATGATTTTTATGTCATTCTGTCCAATTGATACTTTTGTCATCATGAAATAGATGTCTCTAAGTTTGGAGATATTCCTGTTTTGATATCTGTTATCTGTATGATGATAATATAGTCTTACAAGCTTTCTTGTATGTATTGTTTGCATAGTATATCTTTTTCTGTTCTTTTACTTTCAGTCAATCTGTGTCTTTATATTTAAAATTGTTTCTTATAGACAGCATATAGTTGGGTCTTGCTTTTTTATATACTTTGACAATTTTTGCCTTTTGGGGGGAGAATTTGGGCAATTTCAATATATGTGTTTTTAAGCCTGTCATCTTGCTATTTGTTTTGTTCTTGTCTCAAATGTCTTTTGCTTCTCTTCTTTTGTTTTAACCAAGTAATCTTTAATATTCCATTTTCTTCCCTGTATTGGCTTTTTAGCTATTCTTATTGTAAGCACTTCATTTTTTTAGTGTTTGATCTAGGTATTACAATGTGCTATCTTAACTTGTCATTGGCTACTTAGAAATAATATGGAGCCACATCACTCTTTACAAATATAAAAATCTTTTAATTCTTATCTATTTCTTATTTTTTTAATTGACAAATAAAAATTGTGTAGGTCATGTACAACATGATGTTTTGAACTATTCCTACATTGTGAAATGACTAAACTGAGCTAATTATCATATGCATTATTTCACATACTAATCGTTTTTTTGTGGTGGGAAAACTTAAAATCTACTCTCAACTATGTTCAAGAAGAAATCTTAAAACAATAATTCCATTTACAACCCACCTCGCCATTCATGTTGTTATATATTTTACTTCTTGTTATAAATGACACTAAGAGATTATTTATGTTTTAAACAGTAACTTATCTTTAAAGGAAATGAATACCCATGGATTTCTTATATCCAATGCTCTTTATTTCTTCTTGAAGTTTCAAATTTCTATTTGGTATTATGTGATTTACATCAGGGTAAAGGACTATTTTAAAAGTATTTCTTGTTGTACAAGTCTGCTGGTGACTAATTCTCAGCGTTCCTTCATCTGAAAATGGCTTTCTTTCACTTTGTTTTAAAGATTAATTTTACTGGATGTAGAATTCTGAACCCAAAATTTTTTTCTCCCCCTTTTGTTACTTTGAAAATATTCTTCCATTTTTTAAAAGGCAGGTCCCATTATTTCTGATAAGAAGTTAGTTTTCCTTTATGACATGGGTAATTTTTCTCTGTTTTCAAGATTTCTTCATTATTTTTGGTTTCTAGCAGTTGACTATGATGTCCGTAGGTTTAGTTTTCTTTGTTTTTATCCCTTATGGGATTGCTGAGTATCTTCAATTTGTAGGTTCATTTTTTTTTTTTAACCAAATTTGGGAAGTTTTCAGCCATTATTTCTTCAAATATTTTTTCTGCTCTATTCTTTTTCTTCACTTTAATAGGACTCTAACAGCTGTTTAGTAATTTTTAAGACCTGTCTTCTTATTCAAACATCAAGGTTATCTTAGGGTCTGTTTCCTTTGACAACTTTGTTTTCTGGCTATGGATCACATTTATTGCTTCTCTGCATGGTTGGTAATTTTTAATTGTACAGTGGACTGATAATTCAACATTGTTGAGTGTCTGGATTTTTTGTCTTTTTGAGAATGTTGAGTTTTGTTCTGGAATTCAGTTGATTTAGTCAGAACTGTTTTTTATCCTATAAGGGCTTTGTTTTAAGCTTTAGTGGGTCAGTCTAGAGTAGTCCCTACTCTAGGGTATGGTCCTTACTTTTGAGACTTGGTATTTCTGGTGTCTCATCTGAATGCCTAAGTCATTAATGAGGTTCCTCTGGACAGGGACTTTATTATTATTTTTTATTTTTATTAAAATTTTTTTATTAGTATATTCATTGTTGCAAATTATACTTATTCTTTATGCCCCTCATCTAATCTCTCCTTTTCCCCCTCTCCTTCTCCCTCTAATAGCCATAGATTTGTTCTCTCCATCTGATAGATTAACTATTCCTCTGTTGTTTTGTTGCCCAGCTGATCAGGACAGGAACTTTAAACTCTGTCAGTACTCAGTACTCTGCAACCTCCAGTATCTCCATTCTTCATTTAACCTTGTAGTGGCCATTGTCTGCTAGATGTTTCAGAATATTCCCCTGTATACTTGTAGCCTAGCCTTCTGCTCTACTGCCACCTTACCTCTAACCGTATAACTCCCTCACTTGTGGTACCACGTCTCTCAAATTCTGCTCGCTTAACAGCCCCAAACTTTGATCTGTGATCACAGTGTGTTTCCTGAACCTCACCTCCTTGTGCTGTAATCACAAAATTGTTTCTAGCTAGACAGCTTGGGTGAAGGTAGGATTACTTTGTGTGTTTTTCTTAGGGATCCAGTCTGTACAGCCTATTATCTGATACCTGAAAACAGGTGCTTTATGTGTGTTTGTCCAGTTTATAGTCGTTTACAACAGGAGGGGAAGTTCAGTATCAGTTATTCTATCATGGCTGGAAGTAGAAGTCTCCTTTAGTTTTCCATGTAGGAAATAGAAGCTCACAGTTTCATTTGCAGATAACAGAGTGTGGCAAAACAAAACCCAAGAATCCTCATAGACTGGGTGTTAAAACTAATTGGGTATTTGGAGGGGTTGCTGAAAATTAATCAGAAAATACTGTTTGTTTCAACACTTGTGGTTACATTATATATAATTAATTTCAGAAATAGGAATAAGTCTTTGATATTGATCTCAGTTTGCTCATTAATGACCTATCTTTTGAAGTCAACACTTGAACAGCAAAGAGTAGGAGCCCACTCAAATTGGTCAAACTGAAGTAGGAGGATCATGTAGGTTGCAGATTTACCACAGAATTAAGGTGTGTTTGATGGCTGAAATCCCTAGAGAAGATGAATGGGGCAGACTCCTCCAGAAGCCTTGAAAATTTTTTTTGAGCTTTACTGTTTTTATCTGTATATTAGAAAATTTAATACCTAACTTCTTTACCTCATAAGGTTTATACCTGTCAATATTTCTTAGCCTTGTGAAATTATAAGGCCCAGTTCAAATGTTGCATAAGAATTAATTGTTTTCCTTGAGGGGTAGCAAGAATATTCTTTGTATTATCAGTTCTGGGCTCCATTCCCATATATAGTTAAAGGGTAATCAATATTTGAATAAATGAAGGTCAAGTGAGAATGTATATTTGAAAAGACTTCAAACATTATTAAGTATATGAAAAGGGGGAAGATTATGATATTTTACTAATTTATAAAATGTAGTCTTTTTCTGCTTTTATATGGAAAAATCATATTGATTTGGAATTTTTTGCATACTTTTTAAAAAACATTGAGATGATTTTTAAGTTGTAAGGTCTAGGTTAGTGAATGTATGTTGGTTTCTGAAACACTGACAGTTTTGTTCTTTTTGTTATTTTTAAGAAATAATTGAACCCCTGATTTTTGTGTTTTGCTTTTGCAATCTTTTTGGTATTGAAGTATAGAAATAAACGGTAATGGTTAATTTAAGAGTCTACTGTGGTTTGATTTCAGTGGACATCAACAAATATCAATAATTCTTTGCCTAAATTTGTGTTATGTTATCTAATTTCCCAAACACATGTTTTTAAGTTCTTAGTTGACTAATTTTCTTTTCTTAATATTCTAGCTATCAATATCAGCTCAATATCACTGAAAAGAATTTTGAAGACATGTTTTGCTGAAAAGACAACTGAGAAAAATTTTACGAATGGGATGAACACGCTCCAGTTAATTGACTACCTACTGCAATTTGAATGTTAACATTGCCCACCTGGTGCAGTTACCTAGTGATGTACCTCTTCTCACAATACCCTATTTCAGTGTGCTTGTCTTGATTAAAGAATTCAAAGTGGAGTACCGCAAACTTGATATGGATAATAAAAAGAAAGACAAGGACAAATCAGATGATAGAATGGCACGACCTACTGGTCGATCAGGGCACAATACTCGAGGAACTGGGTCTTCATCATCTGGAGTTTTAATGGTTGGACCTAACTTTAGAGTTGGAAAAAAAATTGGATGTGGCAATTTTGGAGAATTACGATTAGGTAAGACTATTTTGTTTATTCCATTATGTTAGAAGAATTTTTAAAAAGAATATACTTTCTATTGAAAATGATTGTCTCTTTATTGTTTAATTATTGTGATAATTTGAAAGAATACAGATGTTGGAAATTTCTTACCTACTTTGTATTTCATTTGTAAGGAATTCTCTAGTACAGGAATGTCTACTTTCTTGAGATTAACCATCCAGAATATGAGAAAATAAGAAAGTAAATTAAAAAGGCCTAGCAGGCTGAAATAGTTGCCATAAAGCCTTTGCAGTGTGTTTTCTGGAATGTTATTTAGGTTACTTTTTCAGATTTGAAAGTATTTAATAAAAACTCTAGGAGCATATGTATGGCTTAAATTCAAGTTAATATACTGAAATTGCATAAAATTAATGTAATTTGTGGTAATTTAGTTTTTTTCTCTTCACCCTTTCCACCTCTCCCCCATTTCTACGAAGTATTTCTGTTGTGGGGCTCAGAAATCTATATTTTCAACAAGGGACTCAGTATTGACTTAGGTCATTATAATCAGACACGTTTGGGAAACACTGATCTCATTAAACCTCCTAATTCTAAATTTAAGGCAATTGAAACTCAGGAAAAATTACTTGACTGATGTCACACAGCAATTCAATGACCAACTCAGAATCAAAATCTAGTTCTCTTAGCTCCTCGTACACAGTAGAGATGTGCTGTCTGCACTGAAGAGAAACAAGTGGGAGGTGTCATGTTTATATACGAGTCAGTATTGAGGTACCTTGAGGGCTCCAGTCGGTGGACCACCAAGAACGGGAACTTTCAAAGTAAAAGAGAAAAAAAATGAGGCTTCACAAGATCCAACCCTGCTGCTAGAAATAAATCCAATTGGCTGTTTACTCAGCTGCTTCTCCTTTTCATCTTGGAAAACACCCTAATTTGTAGTGACTCCTTTATTTTACTAGTTTTTTATAGTTACTGTACATTAAATATTTGAATGAAGCAAGCCAGTAAAAGGCAATGACATACATTGTACATAGCTGTAACATGATGTGGCTGGCAGACTCTTTTCTATTTAGCAGGGACTCAAAACATTTGAAAGGGTGAATGTTTTACATTTTATTTTTAAAAGAATATTGACTTATATACTTTGAAATTTTTAAACTGTTTCAGATTTTGGAGTTAGAGAAACCAGATTATTTACTTGTTGTCTGACTTTGAACAGTATCCCTGCGGTGTTTATTCCATGTCTATCATGTACCAGGTACGATTAGGCACTGATAATACACTGGAAAAATATAAAAACGATCCCTACCATTATGGAACACATAAGTCACTTGCCCAGTAGAGCCTCAAATTCCTCAATTTTGTAATAGCATTATTTCTACTTCCTAAATTATTGAAAGGATTAAATTGAAATGATAATGTAAAAAGACCAGCACTATACTTTCATGTACTTTGGCCATTTTTAGTCAAAATTTGTTTCATATAATTTATTTTGAAATGGCGATATATATGTACACACACATATACATATGTATACACATCTATGTGTGTGTGTATGTATATATGTATGTATGTGTGTATATGCGTTTGTGTATTCATGCAGAACAAATCTAGTGGACCATTTTGTTAACCAGGGCAATATGAGAAACTATATGTACCATATACTGAAACTATATAAGCTAAAAAACAGTAAAACACTTCTTTCTTTTGCAGCCTATGAATAAGCAGAAATAGGAAGATGACTTCTTAGTGCATCTCTCTATCATCTGTCTATTTATCTATTCTATCTATGGGTGTTTGGTGTATATATACATGTGTGTATATTTACATGTATTAATTTATTTAAATGTATTATCTGTATATATGTAACTGTGTTTTATGTATATTTATAATATATATTATATATACAATAGTCCCTCCTTATCCATGGAGGATACATTCCAAAACCGCCAATGGATGTCTGAAACCTCGGATAGTACCAAACTATATATACTATGTTTTTTCCAATACATATATATCTATGATAAAGTTTAATTTATAAATTAGGCATAGTAAGAGATAAAAACAATAACTGAAAATAAAATATAAAAATTATAACAATATATTGTAATAAAAGTTATGTGAATATGGTCCCTTTCTCTGTCTCTCTCTCTCTCTCTCTCTCAAAATTTCTTATCATACTGTAATATGGGTACCTTAAACTACGGGAAGTGAAAGTGTGGATAAAGGGGACTGCTCTATTCTTGTATAGTGAATTTAATCATCTTATTCTTTCTTATTTATAGGCTACTAAAGGGGCATTTTATTGCTTATTTTAAAGGTGTCAAATGGTTTCTGTTCAGAAGTTATTATAAGCATCATTTAAAATGTTAATGTTAAAAATAAATGCTAATATTAAACATTGGATTCTTAAAGTACTTTCTTTAAAACCACATTGATAGATCTTAAACATTTGATTCCTAGTACTGAAATTTTTTGTGGTTAGTATTGGATAAGAAAGAGTACAAGATATACACATGTTATAGGTAACTGGTTTCAACAGAGGTACTATTGGCATCTTAGGCTGAATGGTTCTTTTTTTTTTTTTTGTAGAAGACTGTTCCACACATTCCAGGGAGTTTAAAACTTCAGACCTCGTGGGGATTAAATTGGAGTTGCAACCCTACACAACTCAAAATATGCCCCCATGCCCCAATACCCCAAAGAAAGACAGTATTACCCACTGTTGAAACAGTTCATATAGGTAATTAGTTAAAAAAAAAAAAAAAAAAAGTCCATGAGATTTTTAAAAAATGGTAAAATTTTAAAATAATTTAAAATTAAATTTAAATAAATGTGTATGTTATTATCTTTGTATTCTTTTAAAATTTTTTAAAAAAATTTTAAAATGATGATGTATTTGGTAAGGAGGCTTGCATTCTGCATGTTGACAGATATATTTCTAGCTTAGACAATCAACCAAAACCCCTAGGAATGTTTTTGACAGGCGCTGAATGAGACCAAACATAGCTAAAATGTAGGATTGTATTATATATATATTTTATTTTTCTATATATTATAATGTTTAGACATCTTAAGAAACCTGTCTGATTGGGGAGAGCCTGCCCCTCCTGGGGTTAGCCAATTCCTTATTTTTAAAATTTATTTATTTATATATATATTTTTGTGGCTGGCCAGTATGGGAATCCGAACCCTTGACCTGGGTGTTATAACACTGTGCTCTAACCAACTGAGTAACTGGCCAGTCCTTGGTTAGTCAGTTCTTGAGAGACAGCAAAGGACTCAGCTGGGAGCATGCCTTTGATGAAACTAACCAATGCATAGCCATACGTTCTCGGTTTGGCCCATATACCCAGGAGGCAATATTCCTCTGCCTTAATCATGTAAAGGTCAAGTACCAGGCAACTAGAGTCCACCCCTAAAGCCCAAATGTCACTGAAATATTCTAAGTAGTCAATCCTAAACTGTTTTTCCTGCCCTGCCTTGCCTTTTTCTCAGAAACTATAATAAAGGCCTTGACAAATAAGCTGTCCCCTTGCTCCTGTCTTCTGCCACCTAACCAAAACCTGGTACTTCCCCTGTATCTCCGTACGTGACATGCAGTATGACTCTCTAGGACTTATGAGTATAATAAACTTTGTTTTCTTTAGCCTCTCCTGTGTCCTCTTGTGGCTACACTTGACCAACCATCACATAAAAGAATACATAATAAGTATTTCTATATTGCTTTATGAATTACTGTATCTGAAATAAGATCTTGTAACTTTGGACATAATTAAGTATAGTATACCCCAGAAGTTTCCAATAACATATTTTTGTTTCTTCTGTTCCTATCCCCATATAGCTCATAACTCTTCTTATTTTATTGTTTATATTTGAGAGTTGTTTTGTTGAAAATTCTGCAAGCCTTACAATATATATCAAATAAATGTGCAAATTTGAGTGGGTTCATCATTTTTATGTTTATTAATTTTCCACTGTTTCTAACTGAAGCTTATTATAAAACTTATCTGGAAAATATAATAACTGAGGAATAGACTATGATGCTATAACAAAGAAATCCCAAAATATAGTTGTTTTAAGCAAAATAATTTATTTTTATTTCATATAACACAGACCAGAGGGAGAGCACCCAATGCTGTCATGGTGCCTCTGCAGCATCCTTAATATGTGGCTTCAATCTGTTTGTAAGGTGATTGCTCTACTTGTTGCCAGACTCCCAGCCGGCAAGAAGAAAAAAGCCCAGGAATGCATACATTCCTTCTTGGAAGTGGGAAGTGACGTACTTCATGTTCACTCATGTCCAGAACTTAATCACATTGTCACACTAAGTTGAAAAGACAGGCTGGGAAATGTAATCTCTACCTGAACTGCCATTTGGGCATTCCATTATTATAAAATGGGGAGAATGGGTATTGGCGGATAACTAGTAGTTCCTACTATAAACATATATATAGTTTCTGAATAGTATAGCTTTCTATAATAACTACCACCACCAGTACCAGAGTATTTGTAAGCTATCTTTTCATGTTCAACATGGCAGAAAACTCTATTGGAAATGTTTTTTGAAATTGAATTAAAACATCAGTTAACTGGCACCAGTCTATTCGGAGCCTTCTTTTAATGAGTTTCCCTCTACACTCATACTCCCTACCTCACTCATACCATACACACAAATGTATACTTTTGTGCATGATTTGTGCATATGTATAACAAATATTGATTAAAAGCTAACTATGTGAGGCTATGGCTATGCTAGGTGACAAAAATGCATTTGTATTAATGTTTAACCTTCATGTTTATAACCATGACCCCCAAGGTTCAACAAAATCTATAATGTTCAAAAAAAGATGATGCTTTTAGGATTTAATGCTTTCTGGTGTGACCAAAAAGGTATGCATGGACCGTACAAAAGTCAACAAAAACAACACTTTTAGAAGCATTTTGTATATTTTGGTTCTGTGGGATCTGTATTTAACCAAGATTTGTATTTTACCTTGTCCTGTAAATTTCTTTTCCTGCACACTTGTGAATAAACATCATATCAAAATAATTATGAAAAGATGATGTCTTGAGGAACTACAAATCTCACCTTTAAAATTAAAACCAGAATTGTTTGTTAGATACCAGTTCCTTAGTATTGAGTTCCTCATTGTATCATGAAATTATTTACTATAAACTTCCTAGAGGAAATCTAAATTTTCACACATAATGCATGCTTTTAACTGTATAAGTGTACTTCAAAAAGTTCGTGGAAAATTACAATTAAAAAAGGTCAGGTGAATCTTTCCATGAATTTTTTGAAGACCTCTCATATACGAAGGTACATCTAAGTGCTGAGCAATTGACTAAAAATATGAAATATTCTCTAGTTTTAAAAAAAATTAAATTGATTTCATGAGTACCTGAATAGAGCTGCTTAGCATTAGTATGAATGTTTTTTTCTGTTTGTATTTATTTTTTTTTATACAATAAGGACAAAATTTATAAAAGTATTATAATATTTATATGAATCAACACTGCTGTACAATGGTGGTGACACATCTGAGGCTGAAATTTTACTTGAAAGTTTTACTGCCATTCGTTGGTTGCTGTATGAAAAGAGGTTCAGGGTATTATGCTGGAAAATCACATGCCTATTTTGTGTTCAACAGCCAGTGTGACCAGGGCCAGTTACTTTTACAGTTAAAAAAAAAATCTGGCATTGTTCTGTTTCCTCACTGCAAAGGTAATACATTCTAATTGAAAAATATTGAAAATTCAGAAATCACGGGTTGTACTATTTCTTTTTATTCATTCTTTTTAATGTGCTTGTAAAGATATACATTAGTTTCTGTACTAAATTGTCTTTATATACTTATTGCTTCCAAAATTCTCCATAGTGTTCTACTTGCACTACAGATGCTGACCCATTGGAATTTTCTAGATTATTTTTGATTTGCCAGTGCCAAAGATTACTGTAATTCATTTGAATTATTTACATGTTAATGATATTAAATCTCTATTCTGGCTTGTCATTTACTCTTTCTTTGCCTATGGTAGATTTTTCAACATACAGAAGTTTAGAATATTTTATGCAATCAAATCTTTATAAAACCTTCTGATCTCTATATCCTCTTATGGTCAGAAAGACCTCCATATATTGGGATGATAATTTTTGTTTTTTGTAGCTTATATTTAACTCTTAAAATATTTGGAATTAATTTGGTCATAAGATGAGTTGCTAATAAACCTTTTCTCCCTCAAAGTAGTTAACTAGTTTTTCAGAGCCAGTTATTGAATAATAATTTTCTTATTTTATTTTTAATATACTCCAGATTTTTTCCATGTATTTGATAACTTTACTAGATTAAATAAGAGGATTATATTCTATAATAGTGAAAGTTTTAAAATTATATGGTGATTGGGAGCAGAATTTTGTATTCCTGCTTTTACATTGGATTTCTGGTGTTGAAATTTATTTAGTATGCATTTGACTATTGATTACGTTCTAAGTTGTATTCCAACAAAATAAAAATCTTTCCATGTTTGTCAGTTGACTATTAGTATCACTTTCTACTCTGAATCCAGGTGGAATGCTAAATATGCACATCATTGAATTGATTATGTTTAAATTTACTGTTTAAATTTTTTTCCAGAGTACAGTTTTACATTATACCTATAAAAATTAATTACTGTAGAATCTGACATTTTTTTCTTTCTTTTTCAAGGGAAAAATTTATACACAAATGAATATGTGGCAATTAAATTGGTAAGTTCATGTTTCTTATTTTTCCTTAATTGTGTCCTTGTTACTTCTTTAATTATTAAGTTATATTTTAATTATTTTTTGTTTTTATATCATTTATAACTTGGGGGTTTATTTGAAAAGGAAAAATGATATGCATAAATGATCTTTTGTTATTAAGCTTCTAACATTATCATGTTCTTCAAGTATGTGATAATGTGTAGGATGCTGGTGGTTTTCTATGCCATGAAAATTCAATGTTTACTTTGTCAGCATTATAGAATTGAATTTTTGAATTTTGGCACTATTTTTGATTCAGGGAAGCATTTTTAATTAAATTTTTTTCCATTGATATTTCATCTATCTATACATATATATATGTTATTATATATATGGCTATTGCTTGACTTTCACGGATTCAGAATGCTTGATGTGGGTGGGGGATAGCAGGCAAGCAAACTCCCATGGGACTATTCTGAAGAACTAAATGTGCCCAGTACAAAAGCTGTAAGGCAGAGATCTCTTTTGGAAGAATTGGGATCTAGGAATTATTTTTATGACATCCCTTTTTCTGGCACAGCTTTTCTGTCTTGTTTGTCATCCAGATTTCCCTGAGGCTTAGCATGGCTTGGTTTTCTCAGTTTGCCTGCCTTTGTCAACCGTATCTCTGCCAATATAACCTCTGTTATTAGGGTAATGTGAAGTTAATAAATAAAAAAGAAGCTATTAGAGGAAGTGGCAAGTGAGAGGAAATAGAAGAACTTTTGAGATGAAATTGAAAAACTCTACTACTTAATTTTAAGTATCTTTGTGAGTATAGACCAAATTTCACTGGAACAAATGCTGTTCATTTTCACAGGAAATAAAGATACACTAGGATTGTGGTGCAGTCAGGAGAGACTGGCTGGCTGACATCTGGCTTTGGATTGGCATATACATAGATGAGTTCACCATGGTTTTAAGGTCTAGTCTTTGGCTTTAGGTCATCTCACCAAGATTGTCACTGTTTTTAGAGGTGGATTCACAGTAATCAATCACAGTAACCAATTCACACAATCAGTCAAGCTCTCAGAGATGTGAATATTTAACAGAGTTAATTTCTAACTTATATTAAGGCATTTTACTATTACAGGTCTAGAATGCCCAAATCAGTATAAATTAAGTTTTCTTTCTATAGGCTGATCTACATAGAAAGTCAGGTTAAAATTACAGGATCCCCTGTGACCATGAAATCAGGACAAGGGGAGCTAGTGTATGTAAAGCACAGTAGGGAAGCTCAGGATGCAGGGACTGGACAGTCTTTGGATGGGCATTGCTGACTTTTATGTCTTTGGAATTCTTCCTTTTTCCATAGTCTTGGCCAGTGGTCTTAAACCTAGACATTGTATAGCATTGGGAGCAGGGGTGATGTGGAAGGATAGAAATGTGGCGATGCTCATATTCTGTGTCATTGAGGCAGCAGCCTGTTGTAAGCAGCTCCACTGATAGGAACCTGTCCTGCGTGGAATGATACTTATCTGGAATGTTAAGGCAAATAAAGCATTATGTCAAAGCAGGAGCCACTGCTGTAGACTGACCTTGCCTCGTCTGTTTCAGTCATTAAGTGGTGACTCTTAGGTCCTATTATTTTCAGATTTGGAGCTTGTTTACTCTGTCAATACTATTGATGCCTTAGTAAACATTTATTATGTTATCTTTCAGCCTTCTTATATGTACATACACATATCACATTTTTCAGTTTATCCTTATGCCATATCACTATCCCCTTAATTATTTTTCTCCTTTTTTTTTTTGAGCATTCTTCCTCTGCTCTGATTTGTCCTTTTCAAAAGCACAATGATCAGCACTCCATATAACAATTATGGTTATTTGGTGTTTTGGCAGGAAACTGGAAATACTTTTATGTCTGTGTCTCTAGTATTTTGAAGTTCAAGTGTGGTATATAGTCATGTTCTCCTTGAATTCATCCGAAAATATAAGGACAGAAACATTTTTACATACATTTTTGGACCATAATTTGTTACTTAGTTCACTATTTCCTTATATATTTTTTGTTTGTATCTATTGAATCTGTTTGCAACATATAACATAGTATTGTTCAGAACTTGCCATAAAAGTAATCACTTGAAAATGTTGTGTTTATATACATTAAGTGCTCTCTGATTTTTGTACTTTGGTGCAAGTAAAGGCATTATTCGATAACGTAGTGTTCAGAGAGCAGATTTTAGTGACTACTTTCAACTCTGTTATCTCTTATAAAGATTTTTATGTTTATCTAATGTTACCCTGGTTCAGATTAATAGTTTGTTTCAGGATGATTTGTTAATTTGATCTCAGTCACCACCCTCATATCTTGTTGTTTGTACTTATGTAATAACTGGTTGTCCGTGAATAATGAAAATGTCATCCTGTGGTAAGGTGACTTTTGTTATATGGTGCTATAATAAAATTTTACTGCTAGTAAAGTACTGGAATCAAGTTGAAATGACTCAACTAAGTGAAATTTGGGTCTCTGTTTTTACCTGTGGGGTATTAATGATTGGATAAGTTATATATTTATTTTTTATTTTTATTTTTTTGTGACCGGTAAGGGGATAGTAACCCTTGGCTTGGTGTCGTCCGCACCGCGCTCAGCCAGTGAGCGCACTGGCCATCCCTATATAGGATCCGAACCCGCGGCCTCGGCACTCCCAGTGCCGCACTCTCCCGAGTGAGCCATGGGGTTGGCCCAAGTTATATATTTAATTTTACTTGTGATTGGATAAGTGGGCATCTTGTGATTGGATAAATTGGGCATCTTAAGGTTATGTACTTTTAGATAGTTAACTGAAGAATTATAGGTAATATAGCACTATGTGTAATGCATTGTTTTAAGTACTTTATATATACTATGAGAAAAATAAGGGTTTAACCCTATTTTATAGATGACGGAACTAAAAAGTACAGAAGGGTTATCTAACTTGCTGAAAGTCACACAGCTAGTTAAGTAGTGGATTCATGATTCAAACCCAGTACAATTTAGTTTTCATTATCTGTGCTCTTAACTACTGTATTAGCCTGCCTCTCAAGTTCTAAGCTGATTGTTTCCTCTTAGAATGATCTTTATAAGTTTTCCAGTGGGATTTTGATAGTTACTTACCTGAAGTCTTTGTTTTTGGTCATAGCTTCATTGTGATGTATCTTGGTATGAATTTCTTTTTGGATATCCTGTTTGGGATTCATATTCCTCTTGAATCTGTGGATGTTATCTTTGTCAGTTCTTGACTATTTATAACAATTATTCTTCAGTGATTGCCTCTGCTCACTTTTCTTTCTCTTCTCCTCCTGAGACTATTATCAAATGTATATTAGACCTTCTCACTGTATTGTTCAGGTTTCTAATCCTTTCTTCTATATTTTCCATTTTATCTTCCTTTATTATGCATTCTGTATAATTTTTTTTTTTTTGCCTCATTTATTTTTATTTTTTAAATTTTCTTTTGTCGATATACATTGTGGCTGATTATTGCTCCCCATCACCAAAACCTCCCTCCCTCCGGCCTCCCCCCCCAACAATGTCCTTTCTGTTTGCTTGTTGTATCAACTTCAAGTAATTGTGGTTGTTATATCTTCTCCCCCCCCCCCCCGGTTTGTATTTTGTGTGTATGTGTGTGTGTGTGTGTGTGTGTGTGTGTGTGTGTGAATTTATATATTAATTTTTAGCTCCCACCAATAAGTGAGAACATGTGGTATTTCTCTTTCTGTGCCTGACTTGTTTCACTTAATATAATCCTCTCAAGGTCCATCCATGTTGTTGCAAATGGCAGTATTTCATTCGTTTTTATAGCTGAGTAGTATTCCATTGTGTAGATGTACCACATTTTCCGTATCCACTCATCTGATGATGGACATTTGGGCTGGTTCCAACTCTTGGCTATTGTAAAGAGTGCTGCGATGAACATTGGGGAACAGGTATACCTTCGACTTGATGATTTCCATTCCTCTGGGTATATTCCCAACAGTGGGATAGCTGGGTTGTATGGCAGATCTATCTGCAATTGTTTGAGGAACCTCCATACCATTTTCCATAGAGGCTGCACCATTTTGCAGTCCCACCAACAATGTATGAGAGTTCCTTTTTCTCCGCAACCTCGCCAGCATTTATCGTTCATAGTCTTTTGGATTTTAGCCATCCTAACTGGGGTTAGATGGTATCTCAGTGTGGTTTTGATTTGCATTTGCCGGATGCTGAGTGATGTTGAGCATTTTTTCATATGTCTGTTGGCCATTTGTATATCTTCCTTACAGAAATGCCTACTTAGCTCCTTTGCCCATTTTTTAATTGGGTTGCTTGTTTTTTTCTTGTAAAGTTCTTTGAGTTCCTCATATATTCTGGATATTAATCCTTTGTCAGATGTATATTTTGCAAATATTTTCTCCCACTCTGTTGGTTGTCTTTTAACTCTGTTAATTGTTTCTTTTGCTGTGCAGAAGCTTTTTAGTTTGATATAATCCCATTTGTTTATTTTTCCTTTGGTTGCTCGTGCTTTTGGGGTCGTATTCATGAAGTATGTGCCAAGTCCTATTTCCTGAAGTGTTTCTCCTATGTTTTCTTTAAGAAGTTTTATTGTTTCAGGGTGTATATTTAAATCCTTAATCCATTTTGAGTTGTTTTTAGTATATGGTGTGAGGTATGGTTCTAGTTTCATTCTCCTGCATATGGATATCCAGTTATCCCAGCACCATTTGCTGAAGAGACAGTCCCTTCCCCAGTGAATAGGCTTGGTGCCTTTGTCAAAGATCAGATGGAAGTAAGTGTGTGGGTTGATTTCTGGGTTCTCTATTCTATTCCATTGGTCAGTGTGTCTGTTTTTATGCCAGTACCATACTGTTTTGATTATTATAGCTTTGTAGTATAGCTTAAAGTCAGGTAGTGTTATGCCTCCAGCTTTATTTTTTTTGCTCAGCATTGCTTTGGCTATGCGTGGTCTTTTATTGTTCCATATAAATGTCTGGATAGTTTTTTCCATTTCTGAGAAAAATGTCTTTGGAATTTTGATGCGGATTGCGTTGAATTTGTATATCACTTTGGGTAGTATGGACATTTTCACTATATTGATTCTTCCAATCCAAGAGCATGGGATATCTTTCCATCTTCTCGTATCCTCTCTAATTTCTCTCAGCAGTGGTTTGTAGTTCTCATTATAGAGATTTTTCACATCCTTGGTTAACTCAATTCCTAAGTATTTTATTTTTTTGGTGGCTATTGTAAATGGGCAGGCTTTCTTGATTTCTCGTTCTGCATGTTCACTATTGGAGAAAAGAAATGCTACTGATTTTTGTGTGTTGATTTTGTATCCTGCTGCTGTGCTGAAATCAGTTATCAATTCCAGCAGTTTTTTTGTAGAGGTTTTAGGCTGTTCGATATATAGGATCATGTCATCTGCAAACAGGGACAGTTTGACTTCATCTTTTCCAATCTGGATGCCCTTTATTTCCTTCTCTTCTCTGATTGCTCTGGCTAGTACTTCCAACACTATGTTGAATAGGAGTGGTGAGAGTGGGCATCCTTGTCTAGTTCCTGTTCTTAAAGGAAAAGCTTTCAGCTTTTTCCCATTCAGGATGATAATGGCAGTGGGTTTATCATATATGGCTTTAATTATGTTGAGAATACTTTCCCTCTATACCTAACTTATAGAGGGTCTTTGTCATGAATGAGTGCTGAACTTTAGCAAATGCTTTTTCAGCATCTATAGAGATGATCATATGGTCCTTGTGTTTGAGTTTATTAATATGGTGTATCACATTTATTGATTTGAGTATGTTAAACCAACCTTGCATCCCTGGGATGAATCCCACTTGATCGTGATGAATAATTTTTCGTATGTGTTGCTGTATTCTGTTTGCTAGTATTTTAGTGAGGATTTTTGCATCTATATTCATCAAGGATATCGGCCTGTACTTTTCTTTTTTGGTTATATCTTTATCTGGTTTTGGTATCAGGATGCTGTTTGCTTCATAGAATGAGTTTGGGAGATTTGCGTCCGTTTCAATCTTTTGGAATAGTGTGTAAAGAATCGGTGTCAATTCCTCTTTGAATGTTTGGTAAAATTCTGCTGTGAATCCATCTGGTCCTGGGCTTTTCTTTGTTGGGAGCCTTCTGATAACAGCTTCAATCTCCTTTATTATTATTGGTCTGTTCAAATTTTCTATGTCTTCATGGTTCAGTTTTGGGAGTTTGTGTGTGTCCAGAAATTTATCCATTTCCTCCAGATTTTCAAATTTGTTGGCGTATAGTTGTTTATAGTAGTTTCAAATGATTCCTTGTATTTCAGATGAATCAGTTGTAATATCGCCTTTTTCATTTCTAATTTTTGTTATTTGAGTCTTCTCTCTCCTTTTTTTTGTTAGCCATGCTAATGGTTTGTCAATTTTATTTATCTTTTCAAAAAACCAACTTTTTGATTCGTTGATCTTTTGAATTGTTTTTTGGTTTTCAATTTCATTCAGTTCTGCTCTGATCTTAATGATTTCTTTCCCTCTGCTAACTTTAGGTTTGGATTGTTCTTGTTTTTCTAGTTCTTTAAGGTGAAGTGTTAGGTTGTTCACTTGCCATCTTTCTATTCTTCTGAAGTGAGCATTTAATGCAATAAATTTCCCCCTTAATACTGCTTTTGCAGTATCCCACAGGTTTTGGTATGATGTATCATTGTTTTCATTCGTTTCAATAAATTTTTTGATTTCCTGCTTGATTTCTTCTTGGACCCATATGTCATTAAGTAGAATGCTGTTTAATTTCCATGTGTTTGTATAGTTTCCAGAGTTTCATTTTTTATTAATTTCTAGTTTTAATCCATTGTGGTCTGAGAAAATACATGGGATAATTCCAATTTTTTTGATTTTATTGAGACTTGATTTGTGACCTAATATGTGATCTATCCTGGAGAATGATCCATGTGCTGATGAGAAGAATGAATATTCTGAGGTTGTTGGATGGAATGTTCTGTAGATATCTGCCAATTCCAATTGGTCTAGAGTCTTGTTTAGATCTTGTGTTTCTCTACTGATTCTTTGCCTAGATGATCTGTCTAATATTGACAGTGGAGTGTTCAGGTCCCCTGCTATTATGGTATTAGTGTCTATTTCCTTCTTTTGGTCTAATAGAGTTTGTTTTATAAGTCTGCCTGCTCCAACATTGGGTGCGTACATATTTATGATTGTTATGTCTTCTTGATGGATCATTCCTTTTATCATTAAGTAGTGACCCTTATTGTCTCTTTTTATTGTTTTTAGTTTAAAGTCTATTTTGTCAGATATAAGAATAGCTACTCCAGCTTGTTTTTCTTTTCTGTTTGCATGGTAAATCTTTTTCCATCCTTTCACTCTTAGTCTATGTGAATGTTTATGGGTGAGGTGGGTCTCTCGTAGGCAGCATATAGTTGGGTCCTCCTTTTTGATCCAGTCAGCCAGTCTGTGTCTTTTGATTGGAGAATTTAAGCCTTTTACATTAAGAGTGGTTATTGAAAGGTGTTGATTTATTCCTAGCATTTTATTGGTTGTTTGGTTGTCTTAGGTGTCTTTTGTTCCTTGCTTTCTGATTTATTGTTTGGTTTCTGTGTTTGTTGGTTCCTTAGGTTGTAGATAGTGTTTTTGTTTGTTTGTTTTCTCTTCATGAATGCCATTTTTATTATACTAGTGGGTTTTGATTTTTCTTGGGTTTTTATGGCAGTGGTAGTTATTTTTCAGGAACCAAACCCAGTACTCCCTTGAGGATTTCTTGTAAGGGTGGTCGTGTGGTAGTGAACTCCCGCAGTTTTTGTTTGTCTGAGAAATATACTATTTGCCCTTCATTTCGGAAGGATAGCCTTGCAGGGTAGATTATTCTTGGCTGGCAAACTTTGTCTTTTAGTATTTTGAATATATCATCCCATTCCTTTCTAGCTTTTAGGGTTTGTGATGAAAAGTCTGATGTTAGCCTGATTGGGGCTCCCTTATAGGTGATTTGACGCTTCTCTCTTGCAGCTTTTAAGATTCTCTCTTTGTCTCTGAGTTTTGCCAATTTGACTATAACATGTCTTGGAGAAGGCCTTTTTGGGTTGAATACATTTGGAGATCGTTGAGCTTCCTGGATCTGAAGGTCTGTGATTTTTCCTATACCTGGGAAGTTTTCTGCCACTATTTTGTTGAATATGTTTTCAATGGAATCTCCATTTTCCTCCCCTTCTGGAATACCCATAACTTGGATATTTGAGCGTTTAAGGTTGTCTGATATCTCTCTCAGCTTTTCTTCAATGTCTTTGATTCTTTTTTCTTTCTTTTTGTCTGCTTGTGTTATTTCAA
The DNA here is from genome assembly GCF_027409185.1 of Cynocephalus volans. NCBI lineage: Eukaryota > Metazoa > Chordata > Mammalia > Dermoptera > Cynocephalidae > Cynocephalus > Cynocephalus volans. The sequence goes on from NC_084461.1 coordinate 108,691,257, forward strand.
GCTGCCCATCTTCAAGTTTAGAGGTTCTCTCTTCAACTTCGACAAGCCTGCTGGTTAAGCTCTCCGTTTTGTGTTCTCTTTCGCTGAATAACTTCTTCAGTTCAGCAAGTTCTGCTACATTTTTTTTCAGGACATTGATTTCCTTGTACATTTCCTCTTTCAGATCCTGTATACTTTTCCTCATTTCATCATGATGTCTAGCTGAGTTTTCTTGTATCTCATTCAGTTTCCTTAGAATTATCACTTGAAATTCCTTGTCAGTCATTTCAAGGGCTTCTTGTTCTATAGGATCTAGATTTTGAGATTTATTAACTTTTGGTGTTGTACTTTCTTGACTTTTTGTATTTCTGGTATCTTTTTTTTGATGTTTATTCATAGTGGCCGGGGGTTTCACAGTCCACCGGTTTGAGACTAATGATTAACTAAGATGTTGCTGTGGTTGCCAATTTGGTATGGCTACCTCCGTGACTGCTCAGTTGGCCTCTAGTGCCTTGTGTGTGTGGTTGCCTCTGGTCTTGGGCCTCTCCAGGGAGCCACCTTCTGGTCAGCTTGTACTCTGCTCTGCTGGTGGATCACGTACCACAGGGTGTGTGATCTCTGTTGAGCTTTCACTTCCTGTGCAGGACTTCTCCCTGTTCCGTGTGCTCTGGCCCAGGCTGTTGGATCGTGCAGTGGCGACCCCACAGGGTGTGTGGTTTCTGTCGAGTCTCCGCTCCTCTGGCCTCACATCTCCCCACTCTGTGCGCACTGTGCTGGGCGGGGAGGTGTCTTCTGCAACCCTCGTCTATCAGCTGGGCCTTTAAGACCCGTCTCTGCACCGCCTCGCCCAGGAAATCTACCATGTTTCTGCTAGGCCCAGACGACCGGTCGCTCGGGGTGCCTTTGTAGCACTGTGTAGATCTTTCTCGGGACTTGTTCACCTTTGTATCCCCCTGGCATGGATCGAGTCTAGCGCCCGCCTTCAGCCAGTTCTCCAGCAGGTTCAAGCGGACTTGGGAACTCTCCTACCACACTATTCCCAATCAGAAATTGGTTAGGTGTTTTTCCGAACTGGTGGCCGCAGAGATGGTATCTGCCTCCCAGTAACAGGAAGTTTACTGGGGGCCAGAATCCAGGGTGTGGTGGAGTGACAGTCGGCCCCGCCTGTACTTCCTTGCCTTCCCGACACTGGTCCAGGGACGCCCCATGCCACCAGCCCCGCCAGAGATCCGCGGAAGGAGTGGGAGGGTAGGCTGGCCTGCGGGCCCCGGGAAGCCCTGCGCCGGGCCAAGCAAGTGGGAAGGCTCAATGAGGGGCCGAGCCGAGCCGGGCCGGGGCTGCCAGCACCTGGGAAAATGGAGGCAGCCCCAGGGCGGTGAGTGACCTGGTGATGCAGGCGGAAGCCGGGTGGGCGTCAGCCCCCCGAGCAGGGCTGGGCCAGGGGTCACTCACAGGGCTGTGCCAGGTCGGGCGCTCACTCTCTGCCTCTGGTTTGTCGCCTTCCCTGTTCTTGGCCGTTGCCACCTCGGGCTGATCATTCGGTCCAGCAGCGCGGATCCGGCGCTCCCAGGAATCTTCTTTAATGCCGGCCTGAAACTTCGAATCCTGAATAGGGCAGCTGGACGCCTTCAGCGCGGCCCCAGCCTCTGGGATCCTGTCTGCATCCACAGCAGCCCTGGCGCCGTGTTCCCTGTTTAGAGACTCGCTTTTGCAGCTAAGAAACATTACTTTTCCTGCTCCGCACTTCAAAGCTGTTGCCTGTAAATGAGGCAGCCTCTCCTGCCAAGGGCAAAGTGGTGGTGAGCCCCCACGACCGGCCAGCAGCAGCGGTCCTCCCTTAAGAGATGGCGAGAGGAAGGTCCACAAATTTCCCGGCTGCCTGTGGCCCAGTGGCCGCCTTTTCCACCTCAGCTACTCCGCGCCAACCGCCGCAGCCACCGCCATCTTGAAACCTTCCCCGTGGGAAAGTATCCTGCATAATTTTTCTATCAACCTTCCTTTTCCCAAATTTTCTCTTGTGTTGAGTTAACCTACTGGCAAACTGAGTTTTTACTTTAGTTATTGTATTATTTTTTTTTATTTTCTAAAGTTCTATTGGTTCTTCTTGAGATTTTATTACCTTGTTATCCTTTCCTTTTGATTCTTGTTTAAATTTCCTATGTTACATTGTTATAGTTCTCTGTTTCCTGTAGATATTTTCACATTTAATATTATTTCTAATATCTAAAATCTATGTTGGTCTATTCACATTTTCTTAGTGCGTTTATATGTGACTGTGCATATGAATCTCAAAAACATTATGTTGAGTGATAAAAGCCAGACACTCACATATAAAGCATGTACTGTATAATGTCATTTAGGTGAAATCCAACAATAGGCAAAACTAATCCAAAGGTGATAAAAGTGAAAAAGTGATTACCTCAAAAGGAGGGATGATAGAAATGTTCCATCGATTGTGTGGTGTGTGGTTGTAGGGGTATATGTAAGAACTGTGTGATTTTATTATATGTAAGGTATACCTGAATTAAAAAAAAATTAAAAGGTCATTATGGCTACTATCAAAATGTTTGTATCACTACACTATCTTTGTTCTGGTTTTTTTTTTTTTTTTTTTTTTTTTTGGTGGCTGGCCAGTACAGGGATCAAACCCTGGACTCTGGCATTATCAGGACTGTGCTCTAACCAGTTGGGCTAACTAGCCAGCCCTATCTTTGTTCTTCTTTACTTTTCTATGTTTTCACTTTAACCTAGAACCTTTACATCAGAAATATACAGTTCAGAGGTGAATTCCTAGGAAGAAGAGAAATAGTGTAAGGGCCACCATTTCCCTAGTCCTGAATGTTTAGAACATATTTTTCTTCAGGGTCAAAGAGATTTCCCTAATGTTTGAACAAATAGCTACTTAACATTATTTACATTTATAGCATCAGTTTATTTTACATTGAACATAAAGTTGATTTTTATATGGATCTAAATAAGAGAGACAAAGATGCCTAGTAGAATATTACATTATATAAGAAAGAGTTGATACCAAAACTTATAACATTTGGAACTGGGGCGTAGTGATCTTTTAATAACTTAAATGTTGACATTTTTTTGTTGTTTGTTTTTTAATTAGGAGCCCATGAAGTCCAGAGCACCACAGTTACATTTGGAATACAGATTCTACAAGCAGTTAGGATCTGGCGGTAAAGTTTTAAATTAATTTTTAAATTTAGAGTAAAATGGATTGTCATGACAATAACTCTTTAATTTCAAGGAATAATATTTTAAATTTGGTTAAGAAGAGTTACTTCTTAAGGTTGCGCTTACTAGATATTTTCTTACAATAGTCTTAATGATCCCTTTTTATTTTAAATATGACAGATTGGAGCTTTTTATGTTGGTGCTAATATGAGTAGAAAACATTGTGAAAAAAATTAATTTGAGAATATAAGATGCATATAGCTGTCATATTCTTGCCTTTTTGGGAATATTAGAGCTGTTGTCATGACTTATGATATTGTGGCAGTCTGAGAAACGTCCCCATAAAAGATATCCACATTATAATCTCTAGAACCTATAAATGTTACTTATGGGAAAGAACTTGTAGGCATGATTAAGTTAAGAATTTTGAGATGGAGAGGCTCTTCTGGGTTATCCAGGTGGGTACTAAGTGCAATCACAAGTATCTTAGAAGAGAGAGGCTGAGGGACATTTTACATCCTCAGAAAAGGGTAAGACAATGTGGCCATGGAGCACAGTTTGGAGCGATGCAGCCGTAAGCCATAAGCTGAATGCTTGCAGCTGTCAGATCCTGGTAGAGGTTTCTATGATTCTCCCCTAGAGTCTCTAAAGGGAATGTGACCATGCGAATGCCTTGCTTTGGCCTAGTGAAATTGATTTCAGACTTCTGGCTTCTAGAACTGTGAAAAAGTAAATTTTTGTTATTTTAAACTACAAATTTATAGTAATTTGTTACACTAGGCCTAGGCAAAATGGCCATATTTTTATATTAACTATAAATCTAAGTGAAAATGGATATTTTGTGCCATAGGAAAAATCATTGAAAAAGTTTTTCTGTTGTATATAGTGTTTTCTTTGTGTTAAAGCTTCTCAGAGCTCTACTTTTCTGTATATTACTATTCTACTGTTGTAATAATTTTACTGTACAGTTTCTTATATAATACAGGTAGGGATATTTTGTTTCTCCAGATTTAATAAAATAGAATTTCTTCATGTATCTTTTTGTAAGCATGTTTAGATTCTAGTTGTACATCTATTCAGTTCTTTTAATACTGGTATGGATTTTGCATTTTTTTTTTTCTGAGAGCATACTTTCCAAATGAGTAGTTGTTGCGGGGACAATTTAAAAATTTTTATTAATGGCTTATTACTATTGATTTCTTATAATGCATATTTAAGTCTGATACAGACAGGCCTCAGGGAGTTATCAAAATTATCACTGACAACTGAGATTTGAAGGATATTGAAACCATACATATTAGTTAGGACAAGCAAGTAAGAAGCTAAGTGTGGGGAAGAAAAGGAATTTATTGACTCACATACTGGAAATTCAAGGAAATGACTTGATATATAAGACATTGCTGTATTCAGGGCTTCACATACTGCCTACAACATCTTGAGTATCTGTAATCTATCTTTTTATGTGTGTTTTTTTCACTCTCTGGTTGGCCCTTCTTATGAGATGGCAGAAGCGTCTACCAATAGCCTAGGTCTAGCAGTTATAAAGGCATCCCTTTCCTAAAAATTTCAGCAAAAGTTCTAGGACTGAATGTTACTGTCTTATATTAGGTCCCATGTTTTTCCTTGGTCTAATCACTATGAATTTGATTACCTACAGTTAGATTGTGTATGCTTCCCAGGACTCAGAATGCCAAATGGGAAATTGAGGTGTTTTCTGAGAGGAATTGAATGCTGAGGAGGTAAAAACAACAGATCTATTCACTAAAGTAGTAAAAGTATCATTTGGAAAAATAGAATCAAGTGGTTTAATTGGATAAGAATGAGATAATGAATAAATCATGTTGGAGTCATTGAATTAAATAACAAAAGTACACTTTTATTATTTTAATCTTTGCCTGTTTTAACTTTAAAAATTATATCAAAGATAGTAAAAATAAAAGTGAAACATACATGGTTTAGCACTTGAATGCCATAGGACCGTAGTGTTGTACAACTGTAGGTACCCCCATTTACAGATACTCCCTTTTGCTCCATAGGTATCATTTACATAGATTGAAATATGAATGGTGTTGTCTGAAGGTGTGCATCATGATGGATCTGAAACTCTGACAAATGTGGATATTTTTGAGTATTTCATATGAATTGTGAATTTTGGGTACTTTTTGTGTTTCTTATTGATTGTGAATTTAAAAAAAATCATTTTTGAGTACCCATTTGAGCTTTGTCGAGAAACAAGAGTGCTTAATTATTTGAGGAGAACTGATAACTTTGAAACAATTTGTTTTTGGAATTGATATCTAAAAAGATTATATTTTCAGACCGTTCTTAATCATAAATGGGCCATTTAAAGTAATTTAGTCCGGGCCGGCCTGTGGCTCACTCGGGAGAGTGCGGAGCTGATAACACCAAGGCCATGGGTTCAGATCCCATATAGGGATGGCCGGTTTGCTCACTGGGTGAGTGTGTTGCTGACAACACCAAGTCAAGGGTTAAGATCCCCTTACCGGTCATCTTTAAAAAAAAAAAAAAAAAAAAAAAGTAATTTAGTCTGTAACTCTCCTATGATATGTTAAGTTTCATTTACATAAAAGTTTGTTTGATAGAATTCTCTTTAAAGAGATGTATTTAATTAATATCTACATAATATAATGAACTTCTAAAACTGAACAAAAATAGAAGCAACCCAATTCAAAAATGGGCAAAGGACTTGAATAGACACGTCTCCAAAGATCTACAAATGGCTAATAAAAACAGGAAAAGATTCTCATCAGTAATCATTAAGGAAATGCAACTCAAAACCACTTCACAGCCATTAATATGGCTACAAACAAAATAAAACAAAGCAAAAAACAGAAAACAGCAAGTGATAGTATGGATGTGGAGAAATTGGACCTTTGTACATTACTGGTGGGAATGTAAAATAGTGCAGCCACTGTGGAAAACTGTATGTTGGTTCCTCAAAAAATTAAATATACAACTACCATTTCATGTAGCATTTCTACTTAATTGTACACCCTTGTTCATGGTAGTATTATTCGCAATATCCAGAAGGTGAAAACAAGTCCATTGACAGAAAAATAGATAAACAAAATGTGGTGCAGGGTGAGCATTTCTAATCTGAAATGCTCCAAAGTCCAAAACTTTTGGGCCTGACATGATGCCACAAGTGGAAAATTCCACAGCTGACCTCATGTGGTGGGTTGCAATCAAAACTTTGTTTTATGCACAAAATTATAAAAAATATGATATAAAGTTACCTTCAGGCTATGTATATAAAGTGTATATGAAACATAATTTTGTGTTTAGACTTGGGTCCCATTCCTTACGTATCTTATTATACATATGCAGATATTACAAAATTTGAAAAAATCTGAAACACTTCTGGTCCCAAACATTTTGGACAAGGGACAGTCAACCTGTTTTTACATACCATGGAATGTTATTCAGTCTTAAAAAGGAAGGAGATTCCGAGACATACTACAATATGGGTGAACCTTGAGGACATTATGCTATGTAAAAGAGGCCAGTCACAAAAGGATAAATACTGTACTCTTCCACTTCCATAAGTACCAGAGTAGTCAAATTCATAGAGACAGAAAGTAGAATGGTGATTTCCAGGGGCTTGGGGGGCAGGAAGAAATGGGGAATTATTGTTTAATGGTTAAGAGTTTCAGTTTGGGATGATGAAAAAGTTCTGGAGGTGGATAGTGGTGATGGTTGTACAACAGGGTGAATGTACTTAAGGCCACTGAATTATACACTTAAAAATGGTTAAAATGATAAAGTCTGTTATCTATATTTTACCACACTAAAAAAAATTTAAAAATAGATTTATTTAGAATTATCTAGTGAGGCATCCGCAAAAATATACAATTTTTCTGGTTCTGTCTGTTTAGATTTTGATCCTCCTGTAAGTCCATGTATCTCTCTTTCCCTTTATTTAGCATCCCTGGCAGTATCCCTCCTTTTTTCACAGTTTTGATACACTGAATCTACTATCTATGTACACTAGGATTATACAGCTTTACTTCAGTGTGCATATGAAGGGCCGACTCTTATATAGCTTCGCGTAGGATTAGAATATTGTTTTATATCATCACTTTCTGTGATAGCAAAAATTTAACGTACTGAATAGGCTTGTGGTGTCGCATCCACTCAGCTTTCATTGAGTAAAATGAAGATCTAGATTTGGGAGTCATCAGCACACAGGTGGTTTTAAAGCTAAGGGTATGGATAAGATCTCTAAGAGGTGAGCATAGAAATTGACAAGAGAAGAGGAGAAAGAACAGGACTATGAGGACCACTGCATTGGATAGGAATGAATTTGACAATCAGTAATAAATATTGTGACAGCAGTAGCTTAAACAAGTAAAGGGATGTTATGTGAGGAAAATAAACAAGGAATTCTGAGGTGGGCAGTTGTAGAGTTGGTATAGCTACTCAAAAATAAGGAGTCAGGGATGTACCTTTAGTGTGTGGCTTTTGTTCTACAATCCTGGATCTTTTTTTGTAACAGGAGGGAGGGAGAGAAGTATGAAATTATCCATATAAAGATAATTTCCAATTCTCTGTCGCCTGCCTCAGTTCTTAAAGTGTAGCTATACTGTTAGCCCTCTGTATCCATGGGTTCCGTGTCCATGAATTCAACCAACTGTGGATGGAAAATAAACACACACACACACACACACACACACACACACACACACACACACACACACACACACACACACACACACACACACCCCAAAAGATAAAAAAATAACCATACAACAATAAAAAGTAATAAAAATAAAAATATAGTATAACAACTACTTACATAACATTTACATGGTGTTAGATACTAAAGGTAATCTAGAAATGATTTAAAGTATATAGGAGGATGTGCATAGGTTATATGCAAATTCTGTTACATTTTATATAAGGGACTTGAGTGCAGATTTTGGTATCTGTGGGGTTCCAGGAACCAGTCTCCTGTGGACACCGAGGGACAACTGTATATGAATGTCTTTACTGGAATCAGAAATTCAGTGTGCCTAGAATTGAGCTTCCTACCTTCTTTCTCCCTTATTTTCCCAATAATTTTCCTCTGTTCCAAAAGACCTGCTTGGTCTTCTGGATTACCTAGTTCCATTAATTGTACACCCTTTTAAGTCGAAATGTTAATCTCCTTTGATTTTGGCCTATTGGGGGTAGTCAAAATTTCAGTCAGTTCTGTCTCTTAAGCCTTCTCTTGATTTCATTCTCTTCTTCCAGTCCTCACTGTCACTTTTCTTTGAATTGGGTTTCCTTTTGTTCATCTTACCTCCTTATCTTCATCTCTTCATAGGGACTCATCCTTTAGCATAGGGTACAAATTTCTTTCTCTTTCTACTGACCTACTTTTTAGTTGCACTAACCTTGCTATTCCTTGAATAGATCTTATTATTTTCACAGGTCTGTATTCTTTCTGGAATGCCTTTCTTTCCCGATGAATTCCTTCTTTCTTTAGCCCCAGCTAAATGTCACTTGCTTTGCAATGCATTTCCTGACATCTGTTTGTTCCTCTCTAGAAAAGCTGCTGCTTCTTTGATCTGATGTTAATTGAATATACCTTTATTTTTCTTTTATTGCGTATTATATTATTATTTGTTTACATCTGTTCCCTATTGTAAATTTTGAACACTTTGAAGGCAGTGATAATGATATGTTCCTCTTTTTCTCTTTGGAACTGAGCAGAATGATTGGCAATTTTAAGTCCTTGATAAATGGTTGAAACAACAAATTCTTAAATGAGAATTAAAGACTGTTTTCTTTCATTAGATATGAAATTGTGATATATAATCTCTAGATTTTCTATAGCGTTAAAACTTCTGTGATCATGTGTTTAAGTCTGATATTTTAATATTGTGAAAAATTGTTATATTATTAATTTTGAGTTTATTTCATTTCAGGGCCAAAAAATACAATTTCAAAAAGTTTTACTTAATTGATTTCATTTGTATTATCCTATGATTAGGTAAATTTAATTTCTCATTTTAGAGGACAAGAGATAGAAGGAAAAAATCATTGATGAGAATTTAAATTAATTGAAATGGTACACCAAAGAGATATGCTTTAAAACTTTCTGAACTGTTCAATTCAGCAATCTAAAAATAATCACTTTCGAGAAAAGTAAGGGTTTAATTCTTAGAATTAATTCAATTTTTTTATTTACTTGAAAGTTCATTTGAATTACTGATGTTTTGTGAAAATGCATAGAACATCTTTAAAGATCTGTAATTCTGAGTAATGCTTTTTTATGTTAAATTATTTCCTTGACATTAGTTTAGATAGGCTATACTGGGAGAAACTTTACAATTAATCCATTCCTTGGGATTTTTTTATTAGCTGATATCTTCATCACAGGAATAACCCTTTTTTCCTGTCATAAATTACTACTTACTGAAGAAAGTAAATAATCTTTTTTTTTTCTGTTGTGAATTGCTATTCTTGGCAAATATCTAATTAGAGACATGATGTTAAAAATACTATTTGAGGGCCGGCTGTGGCTCACTCGGGAGAGTGCGGCGCTGGTAGCGCTGAGGCCACGGGTTTGGATCCTATATAGGGATGGCTGGTGCGCTCACTGGCTGAGTGTGGTGCGGACGACACCGAGCCGAGGGTTGAGATCTCCTTACTGGTCACACCCACCCACCCACCCACACACACACACACAAATACTATTTGAGACCATGCACATGTTAAATCATTGTTTCTCATGTGAATGACTTGACTTTTTGAGGTTTTTTGACTATGTAGTACTAAATAATAATTTGATAATAGCAGCAGTGGCTATTGATAAAATTACAACTCTTTATAGTATTGCCTTCTAAGAGGTGTTATAAAAGCCTCTCTTCCCTTTGTATATTGACTCCTGTGCCTTCTTGATCTATCTTGATAAAAATTCAGGATTTATGTGCTCCCTACATGTTTTGCTCTGGTTTATAGACACCTTCATTTTCACATTCTTTTCAAGACTATGTAGTCTGCTATTTAAATAAATGTTGGTGATTCCATAATGTATGGAAACTTCATCGTACTATTCACTTTTTAGAAGGATTGTGAATTATAGTATAAGCCTTGTAAATGTTGTGGGTATAAAGCATTCAGTAATGTCTAAAATTCACTTTATTCACAGAGTTCCCAGATGAAGTTTCTGAGATCATGTTTTAAGACATTTAATAAATTCTTCTCTCTATATATGTATCCTATAAGTTTATGTTTGAGAAAATCGAAAGGGAATATTGTAAAAAGCATGAAATTTAAGTGAATAAACTAATTACAATATTACCTATTTTATTTTGATATTAGTTGTGTTTTGATATTAATAAAAATAATGAAGAATATTATATGGGTGGGTTAGTCGTTAGTGTAGACTTAATCTCAGCCCACAGAACCAGCGGTTTATGTAGTAGATTCTTAGAGTTCCTTTTTCTGTCTTAGCTAAATTGCTTTTAGAAGACATCTTAAAAATATATACTTCTAAGTTTTTATAAAGGTCTTTCTGTGTGGGAATTTGTAGTTTGGCACTGCTAAACATTTGCTAATTTATATGTGAATATATATGTACATTTGTATTAATATTACAGTAAATAGAAATGTACAAGGGTTTTAAAGTTGTTAAAGTTGAAAATTAAGGAGAATGTGTGGATTTAAAAAATGCTGTGCATTATCAGTAAGAAAGAACGGTTAACTGATAGTGGTTTCAGTTTGATTTATATGGTACTGGCATTAAGACTGTTGTGGTAATTGTATTTTTAGTGATTAATTAACCACATAAGAATCTTAAACAAAAACCAAATTATACTTTTGAATTAGGGTATCACTAAATGGTGATAAGGGATTTAATTTTCTTAAATGTTGCATCATTTAAAAAATTTCCCATATAGTATTAGAAAGATAGAAAGTAAAACTATGAAAAATTATAATTTCATATTTATTTTTTGCTTTAAGTGTAGTGTAGTACATTGTGAGAAGAAAAGGATTATAAGCTTGTATTTTAGGGACTTGAGGGAAAGAATGATAAAGTCCATTCTTAATTATTTAGGCCCAAAGAAGATAATAACTTTTTTTCAGTTTTTGTAACATTTAAACTTATACTTGTTTATAGGTGATGTTTTCTTTAATATTCTTTGAATTTTAGAATAAATAGAATGATCACAGAAAGTTCTATTGCTGCTTTTTCCAGTGGGGTGACTTGGTTCCTTTCATTTGGGGTTAATTGGTAGAATTTTATTACTAAATGCAGGTGTATTGTGATGGAAGGACCGTTACCAAGTCTATAACACACTACACCTGTTTGTTCCCAGCAGCACTTACCTTTTAGCTAGGACAACAATTCTCAGACTTTTGGGTCTCAGGATCCATTTATACTCTTAAACTTTTTGAGGATTTCAGAGGGCTTTTGTTGATGTGGATTATACCTACTTATATTTACCATATGAGAAATTAAGACAAATATAAAAATGTTTATCACTATACCTTATATATTGTATAGATGATTATAATATATATTTTATTTTTAAGTGCACATATAGAATGCTATATTAATTTATTTAAAAATAACAATGACCCAAACATTTTAAAATCAAAATGAACTTTACTTTCTAGAACAAACAAAAGAAAATAACAAAAGTGGCATTGTTTTACATATTTTACAAATCTCTTTAATGTCTGGCTTAATAGAAAACATTGTTTCTACATTCAGTCGATTGCACTATCACATATCCTGTAGTCTCTGGAAAACTTGACGGTTCACTTGTTAGAAAATGAGCGTGAAAAAGGTAAATAACATCTTCATATTATTATAAATAATTTTAATATTACTAATCTCTCTGAAAGGGTTTCATGGACCACTCCTGTCTCTAAGTATTTTCAGACCACATGTTGAGAACTGCTGACCTAGGAGTATAATAAGAGTTTGTGCTAAAACGTTAAGAATGCTTTAACACAAAACTTCCTTAAAATAGAATACATACTGTCTGATAATTCTGTACTTAGCATTTCTAAGCAGATTTTAGGTTTTCTTAACCAGAGCTGTGGAGTTTAAATTTCCTTTGTTCTAATTCTCCTATTTTACATTGTTTTTATTTTTCCTGATTGCAAAAATAGCAGATGTTCTTTATAAAAATTTGGAAAAGTACAAAAATTATAAAAGTGAAAGTAGAAATCACCTGTGCTTCCAGTAATCTGTTAGCTTTCTGATTTTTCTTTGTGTCTTTTCTATTCACATGTATATTTAATGACATGAAAAATATTTTATTTGAAAAGTAACACATGGTTGTAAACAACAACAAAATTTAATCAGCAGTATTATAAGAAGTAAATAGTAAATGTTTGTTCTTCACAATTACCTCCAAATGTTGTTAAAGGCTGTATTGTATTCCACAGAATGAGCATAATTTGGTTGATGGATGTTTAGGTAATTGCCAGCTCTTTTTTTTTTTTTTTTTTTATTGTAACAAACAATGCAGCATGAACATTATTATATGCTATTTTTGCTTACTTGAATAATTTTTCTCCAAAAACATACCACTTATTATTCTCACTAATGTTTTAAACCACAACTTTGTCAGTCTTGACTAATTAACTTTTAAATTATGAGTGTCCTTTTGATACTAAACCAAAACTTGGCAAGTGTAAGTTTCTTAAAGGTTAGTTGCAATGTAATTAGAAGCTATATTGAAAAAATTTTCTTACTCTCATTAAAACCCGTTGTACATTGAAATGATCATTTATCCATGCATGGTTTTGTAACTACATGCATTGGTCTTTTGGAAAATACTGTTTCACTAAGTTATGCATGTGTTTCAAATATTGATATATTTTATTACCAAGAATTAAATCATAGTAGTTAATATCACCACAGTTTCATCAAGACAAGTTTTTTACTATTGGCAGATAAGAATTTAAAATTCTAATTATTGCTTGAAAGCTTGAATTTCATTATTGGTGATAAATAATTATCAGTTTTCTTGAAGTAATAGGGCCTCTTCATTCTTGAGAATGCTTTTTATTTCTTTTTCGTGTTTCAACTGTTAAAGAGGTGAAAGTAGACATCCTTGTCTTGCTCTTAGTCATATATAGATATCATTCAGTCTTTCACTATTAAGTATATTGTTAGCTGGCAGTGTTTCATAGATAGGCTTTATCAGATTTAGGAACCTTCTATTCCAGATTTGCTGAGAGTTATGCCAAATGCTTTCTTTGCATCTGTTAAGATGATCGTACTGTTTTTCATATTTATTCTGTTATTACAGTGTATTACAATGATGGATTTTAAAATATTAACCCAACCTTTCATTCCTGGGTTGAATTATCCTTAGTCATGGTGGCTTGTTCACTTTTGTATCCATAATGCCCAATCCAGTCCCATAAGGATGTAGTTGATGTTCAATAAGTATTTGTTGAATTAACTAAGAAAGTGAGATTGCTCAAGTAGTTTTCCATTTTTAGAAACCCTTCAAAATATTTGAAACCAGTTATTTAATAAACCAAAATATATTGCTGTCTTATTTTGAGATCATTTCTTAACAACTTTAACTATTAGGAATATAGATGGTGACTCAAAAGGAAGTAGATAAGCCCTTTGACAGTCCTTTCATCGAAAAACTTCAAAACCTGTTTATTTTTATATTCTGTATATAGTTCTAACAAACTTTGATGATCTGAAAAAAAATCACTTGGAAGTAAAACAGACATTTGTTGTGGGAAAAAGTTCATTTTCTTATGACCAATAAATAGGTAAATGCAGTGTTAAGGTAAATTGATCACTTATTATATGTTACTTTATTGGGAATCTGCTAATTCTAAAAATAAAATACAGATGACTTCTGGGCACTCAAACTTTATATTTTCAGTTTGTATTATTTTGTATGACTACATAATGAATTATTATTAACTTAGTAGCTTAAAATGAGAGATTTTATTATCTTACAATATCCATGGGTCAGCAGTCCAGATGTGGCTTAGTGGGCACCTCTGTTGAGGGTCTCATCCTGCTGAAATCAAAGTATAAGCCTGGACTACAGTCTTGTCTGAGGCTTACTGCCTTCTTCTAAACTCACTAGTTCTTGCCAGAATTCAGTTTCTGATGGCTATAGGACTGAGGCCTTTAGTTCCTAGAGGCCTCCCACCTGGCATGTGGCTCTCTCTACAACATGGTGGTTTGTTTCTTTAAGGTCATCAGGAGAGTGTCTCTGCTGCTTCCAGTATCTTTGACTTCTAGACCCTCTTTTTAAAGGAATCACCTGATTAGGTCAGGACCACCAGGATACTCTCTCTTTTAATTAACTTAAAGTCAACTGATAGGGGCCTTGATTATTTCACCTCTGCCATGTAACCTAGTCACAAGAGTGAAATTCCAGGAATCTTGCGCACAAGAGCATAGGGGGAGGGGATTATATGGGGCATGCATACCAGAGTATAGGAATCTTGAGGGGTGATCTTAGCAATATTCATATCACAGGGCTATTAAAGACACCAGTGACTCCCTTGTTCAATAAAAATAGACTCTTTTCTGTGTGCCAAGCATTTCTCTAGGCCATGGAAATATAAGGCTAAAAAGCCTAGGTCTTGTCTATAGTAAGGTGGTAGAGAGAAACAGTAAAGTACTGTTTATAATGTAGTTCAGTAATGCACCTGCAATAAAGGTTTACCCAGGCTATAACATGACCATCAAGGAGAAGGTATAGGGAAAGAGGAGGTTTGGTCAGGAAAAGTGTATCATGTACCTGGAAAAAGTAAAAATACTGCTGCAGTTCTTGAAACTATAAAATTAAAAAAAAAATGTCAGTTTTCTAGGAAGAATAGCTTAGTATTTAAGATGAAGAAATTATTTAATGGCTTTTTCTTTTCCCTCAGATGGTATACCTCAAGTTTACTATTTTGGCCCTTGTGGTAAATACAATGCTATGGTGCTGGAACTGCTGGGACCTAGTTTGGAAGACTTGTTTGACTTGTGTGACAGAACATTTTCTCTTAAAACGGTTCTCATGATAGCTATACAATTGGTAAGTAAAGCAGAGGGTTTTGAAGTTGTTTGAACAATTACCCTGTTCATTGGTCACAAATTTATACTAAAAGTTTAAAGTTTTGTGACATCTTACAGAGCATTTGACCTAATACAATGTTTCTGCTTTTTATGTTGTCTTTCTAGGAGGCGTATAACTCAAAATAACTGAGTCAAATGTATTTTATTTGAAATTTTATAAGAAATTAGTGTTTTAACTGCTTTAAGATCAGAATGCTCAGTTGGAGAGAATTGTTTCTAGCACCGTTTTCATGTAGGAGTCGAATACTTTGAAAGAGAACCCTCAGAAACATGGATTATTAATCTTGGTAACAGACTTTATGGCCTAGAAAAAGAAAAACAAACTAATGGGAGAATCTTAATAAATTATTTAAATTTCAGGATACCTAGGGGAAAACAATTTAGAGGATGATTTTTAGGCAGTTTTGAAACAAATACCAATAAGAATATGCTGCAAAAGTCTTAAAATTGTTTTTATCTGTTGACTTATTAATTCCAACATGTACAAATTTATCCTGTGGAACTAAGTATTCAGATGTACTTAAAGCTTCACGTGCAAGAATATTTGTAATTAAAAAAAAGGGAAAGAACCCAAATGTGCAGAAATAACAGTATTAGTTTGCACAAGTTATTAACAGCCATAAAAGAATATGCAGCTATTAAAATGTGGTTTAAAAGAATGTTTTATGATCTGGAAAATGCTCACAATATTTCATTAATTAAAAGTATAGGTCATAGAATATTATATATTATATGATCCAAAGTTTGATCCCAATTATTATTAGAGTTAGATTCCAAAATTTTCTAGTTCCAAGATCTTATTTTTAAGTATTTAATAACTAGGATGAAAGTAAAGAAAACAAGTTATAAAAAAGAAAGCAATTCTAAATGGTACTGTTAATTGTTTTTATTTAACAGTTTAGCCTCTGAAGTTTCTTTAATATAATTATAAAAGTTGCTTGATTATTGAACTGATAAGGAAGAATAAATTGCAGCTTTATGAATGTCTGCTTATACTTATGAGTTCAAAATTGTGTATTAGTAAAGCTTTTTGATTTTATGAGGTAACATACTCTGAAAGTATTGCTTGAAACAGGCTTAATATGGGAGGAATTCATAAAATTCAAACACTTTAATTTATTAGTGGCCATAAAAGTAATGGCAAAAATTTTTAATCATAATTGATCTATCTATATATTTTTTAATCATAAATGAAATATATATATATTAATATATATATATTTGAGGAACTACAGACTGATGTTATGTTACTTTTAAAGGGTTGAAATAATTCGTTTTTTTTTTCTTGTGTTGTTTTCATTGTGAAAGTTCTGTCTTGCCTCTCATGCTTTCTTATGCTTGTCAAAGTTTAAAATAACATTTCCCTTATTTTTTCTTAAACCAAGATTTCTCGCATGGAATATGTTCATTCAAAGAACTTGATATACAGAGATGTAAAACCGGAAAACTTCTTAATAGGACGGCCAGGAAACAAAACCCAGCAAGTTATTCATATTATAGATTTTGGTTTGGCAAAGGAATATATTGATCCAGAGACAAAGAAACACATACCATACAGAGAACACAAGAGCCTTACAGGAACAGCTAGATATATGAGCATAAACACACATTTAGGAAAAGGTATGTGTACCTTTTGTAATTATGGAAGTTTGAATTCAACAGTTATGCTATCTGTGAATTTTTATTTGTTGTTATGGTTCAGTTTTTGCAGATTATGATACTTTTGTTGTAATTATTATTTATCATGTCTGTCTAGAGTTTGCTTTCATTTATATTTTAATAAAAGTCTTTTAAAGTAAGTTGCAGTAGAGTAAATGAATGACAGCTATCCTTACATTGACTATATCTCTTTTTTTAATATGATAACTTGAAATATTCAACTTTGATAAAGTTAGGGGGATGCGTTTGATTATCTCCATTAAAGAATATTAGAGAATACTAATTTTAAATGTATTTAGTACATGTGAAATTTTTTTACTGAGACCATAGCTCTCTGATATGGCTAGCCAGAGAAATAGCAAACTGCCTAATAAGTATAATGTAAAGAGCACATACCTTAGAGGTGGGCAGAGCTGGCTTCTAATGCTGGCTTAACTGTACACTAACTGTATGACTTTGGGCAAGCCGTTTAATCTTTTTAAGTGGATGTCTTATTTGTAAAAATGTTAAAATGTCAGCCTCACAGGGTTTGTTATAGTTTTTATTTTTTTCCTGATCTAGTATCCAATCCAGGATCCTACATTAATTGATTTGTTATTACTTTTTAGTCTTTTTAATCCGGAACAGTTCCTCAGCCTTTCTTTATGGCTCATGACCTTAATATTTTTGAGGATCATAAGCTATTTTGTAGAATGTTCTCAATTTTGGCCTGTTATTTTTCCATGATTAGATTTGGGTGTGCATTTTTAATACAAATGACATAGAAGTGATGTGTTCTCAGTGTATTGTATCTGGAGGCACACGATGTCACTTGATTCTGAGTATCTTTGATCACTTGCTTATTCTCTGTAATTAAATATTTTTTAGGTAGATCTTTGAGGTTACGTAAATATGTTGTTCCTCATCAAACTTTTACCCACTAGATTTAGCACCATTGATGATTTTCTAACTCTGTCATTCCTTACATATTTATTAGTTGATATTCTAATGTAAGCAAAAGTTTTCCCTTATCCTCTATATATTGACTTATATCTGTATAGACTCAAGAATTCTTATTGTATTTAATGTATTATGTATTGAATGTATAACTATTATTATTTATTTTGATGCTCAGAGGGTCTCAGATTTGGCCACTGGTTGCTCCTTCAAGCAGGCTCCTCTGTCCTTTTGACAAACTTAATTTTCTGCCTTTAGATTCTATTCCTGATATCTGACTCACAAGAGATAGACAGGAAGATAAACCAATCAGTGTATATCCATCATCACTGCTCAAAAGTACCTTACAATATACAATCACAGATTTGGACAGTACCTTAGAAGTCATCTAATTCATCTTCCAACTTCTGATCTTAGTTTCTTCTGTAACCATTTTCCCCACACTTACCTATTATATACCACATGTCCCTGTTCTGCCTCTCAATCAGAGCTAAACAGCACTTGGCGTCTTTGCTGACAGCCTGCCTGATAGTAGGCTAATGGTATTTTTTCTTTTCAAATGACTGAAATGCCTGAAAGATGTAAATTTGCCTTTCTTTAAGAAAAGTAAGTTTCAAGCATCTAAAATTATGAAACACAAGTTTTATCCAGATAATATTTTCAGGGAGCGCCTTTCAATAGGTTAGGTAATATATAGCCTTCAGGACTTTGCCTTCTATTAAAACCAGGCGCTCCTGTATTTACATTTACATTGTCTGTGAGAAATGTTCATTTTATGGGAGTTAACAGACTATTTTATAGCAAGTAACAAAGGTTCACCACTATTTTATTGTGAGTCATGAAGTCACAACTTCCTTATGGCCTAATGTTCTTTATCTGAACAATGGTAAATGTAACCACATTCTATTTGTAGAAATGGCAAAATGAATTTGATATGTTTGTCCTTGTTGGGAAAAGCCTTCAGAGCTTGGAAAATGGCATTTAATTATTGCAGTAATCTGTTTTTACTCCTCATTCATGAAGAAAACAAAAAATTATTTCATTGGCAAGTACTGCAAACAGCAAAAAGCTTTAATGTTTACTCTCCTTCATTTATTAAAGCCCTGCTTCTCCATTTACAAGTAGAACTTGGGAGTAGATATGTAATGTTAATAGAGAAAAAATTTCATTTGCCAAATTACATGAATTTCTATTTAAAAAGTTAACAGGAAGCTAAAGTAATGCGAGTTTGGATGCTGAATAGTTAAAGCATTCTTTGAGTTTGTGATGCCTGTGAGTTTAGAGTATTTAGCTTTGTGAGGAGTCAAAGATAAAAAAGAAAAAGGAGCAGAGAAAATGTGATCTTTTAATATGATTTTAATTTATGCATATCTAATTTCTGTCCTCCCTGCTTTGCCTGGATCTTGGTAATTACTTTAAAAGCCATATTCATTTTTCATTCTTTCATTCATTCATTCATTCTTATACACTCAGGACTTCTTGCTCACATGAACTTTTCAAAATAGAGAATTTGGTCAGAGAAACATTTGTGTGTTTATAAGTATTTTTCCTTTTTGTAGACTGATAGTGTATTTAAAAAGGAAAAAGGTGCTCCTAATATAATAATATGGAAGAATAGTGTATAATCACATTATAGGATTTAGCATCTTTATTTCTGTGGTATCTTAACTAGGTAATTTCTGTTCAGAAAGTAGATACAGTGACTTTTACATTTTTGTAATATCTGTTTAAGTTACTCTCCAAGATGAAATTTTGATAAAGTTGTGTGACAGATGTGGATTTCCATGGACTACTTGACTGGAAGCTTTCTTTAGTATTGCCATGTTGAATTGTTTTTGTGTCTGATATGATCAAGTTCTACTTTTTCATATCTTTCCGAAGACTTTTTTTTATCAACTAATTTGAACATTATTTTATAATCTTCTTTTGGATCACTTTTTTACCCCTTTTATGTCTTCTCTTGTCGAAGTCATTTAATATTATGTAAATATTGTCTGTTTCTCTTTGGTGAGTAGTCTTAAAATAAAAATCAAGTCTTTATACAGTATTATTGATTATTCAAGAATAAAGAGACTAGGATTTGAAGAATAAGTTGGGAATTGCTTTGTAAATAAGTGTTAATAAACATGTGTTCTATAGAAGAATGATATTTTGATCTTCTAAGTGGGAAGAAATCACAGAATTATGGTGTTATGAAAATGTCTTCTTTCTGTGCTGTCATTCTGTGACGAGACGTGATCCATATAATTTAATTTCTTGGTTAATTGTCTGAATTCCCGAGGCCTGCTCTTTTAGCTGCCCAAATAGCTTTTTAGCAGTTAAAAACATGTATTTATATTCTTTTTTTTTTTTTTTGGTGACCGGTAAGGGTATCGTAACTCTTGGCTTGGTGTCGCCCGCACCGTGCTCAGCCAGTGAGCGCACCAGCCATCCCTATATAGGATCGGAACCCGTGGCCTCGGTGCTCCCAGTGCCGCTGTGCTCCCAGCGCTGCAGTGCTCCCAGCACTGCACTCTCCCAAGTGAGCCACGGGGTCGGACCTTTATATTCTAAAAGTTTAAAAATGTATTGCGCAGTTCTTTGTTTTCTTAAACAAAGTATTATGAACATAATTGGTATTTTCTTAGTGTTTCAGGGTGAAAAATTTTTGTATGATTACTGTTATATAGTGATACAAGATCAGTTGGAGAGTGTTAGGTTGTATATCTGTCTAAATAAGTGCAGAAAAATGCTGTTTGTGTTTTTAATAGATTCTTTTCTGGTTGTTGTTTTTTTGGCCTTCAACTATATTTTTTCTTGCTTTTTGATATTATATGTAGTACTGCTGGCAGCACTTTGTTTTTCTCTTCTGATTTGCTTCTTTTAACCTGGTAGCCATACTTATTGGAATTATATCTAAGTTAAGAGAACTAGATTTCAAGAGAACTTCTTTAGGAATTAAGTAAATGCATGTATTGGGCTAAGTTGCTCAGAAAACTTTTTTCTTATTTTCTTAGTTTTCTTGATATTGCTAGATTAGGAATCTGGATTTGAGAGCTGTTGCTGCATATTGTCATGTATAATTGTGTTTTTTCTTTTCCCATTGAGATTTGTGTTCTCATATTGGAAAAAAAAAAAAACCGTCTTTATTATGTAATTTTGAAAAATGTGAGCTTAGTAAATCTTGAGGAAAATGCATTTTTATTTTTGTGGGAGCCAGGGAAAATAACTTTTAATATTTCAGAAGGAAATATTTAGTGAAACTTTTACTTGCTTGTAGTGATTTTTATTTTTTGTTTATTTTTGGGGAACAATTTAAACTTTCTTCAGGGAGAATTTTTGCTTGATCTCTCTTATCATGTCTGTACTTAAGCTAACATGTCTTTTGACCTCATTATGTTTCATTTTGGTAGAAAATGCAGTTTATAAGTTAATTTTTGTAAATATACACGCATAGTAGAAGACTTCTTGCTTCTAAGTGAAGAAGCATCTGATGTATTTTTTTTAACAGAGATAAATTTGAGTTTATAAAAAAGGATATATTTTTCTGTTGAAAATTGAATTGTTATTTCAATTGAAATGGAAACATTGGTAGGCAAGTGAGGAATAAAATGAGATTTAAGAAGAGAAAAATAATGTTGAGATGTGAGAGTAGAATTTTTAAATAGAAAAGCATTGCGGAAGTTTTGCAGTAAACATTTGATTAATTGATGGGTTCTACCTTGCTTTCCGAATGAAAAAAAGTGCAGCCAGGTGGGCTGAAATCCTGCTCTTCAGTTATTAGGGTACCTACTGTTGGACAAGTCGCTTAACTTTTCTGAGCTTTACATTCTTTATTTGGGATTTCTAATATTTACTTTCAGTGTAGTTGTAATTTGAAAGATTATGTGTATAAAGTATGGACATATATTAACTCTTAATTTGTGTTGCTTATATTTATTTTATGTGATACATATATTCCTGAAGAGCAAAATTTTAGTTGACTTTATATAAATTTTAAATGGATTCGAAGAACCTGTTTAAAAGAATCTTTAATGATAACTATTGTAAAGCAAATAGTCACTTTCTAGTTTCTTCAGTTGCTCATAGCAAGAGTCTGCATAATGATTCTTGACTTTTAGGAAAACATTCATTTTCAAACAGGCCTTTGTAGTTAAGTGCTTTAAAAAATGTGAACAAGGTTTAATAAGGGCCACATTACCCTTGGGAGGTGTTTTTTTTTTTTTTTTTTCCCCCCCATGTAAAGGAACTGTTAGACCCGAGGGGGTGTTCTTTAGTTACTGTGTTTCAAAAGAGAAAGCTCTCCAATGACTTCTATTACTTACTACATTGTGAAATTTATTTCCAGATATGTCAGTTGGTAAAAGAACACAAAGAAAGGAATTATCAGGGTAAAGATAGTTTCAGAGTGAGTTTCAGTAGTAGGTTTATTTTACTTATAGCTTATATTTATGGCTTGAATTTTAAGTGCCTTGTGGGTTATGAGACTAGTACTGTTCTCTGATAGAACCACATAGGTAAGATCACCTTATGATCATGGTTTGTTTGCACTGTGGTAACTAAAGCCCCCTCTTGGATGGAATTCAAAGAGGAACTGGCTTCTATACTGAGTTTTTCTCTCTAACAAAGAGACTTACTGTGGGGCTCAGTATACTTTTATATATAATTTTAAGTCTTTTAAACTATGCTATAATATATAGGTCTTGCATATATATTGATACATTTATTCCTACGTGTCCTTTTTTTGATGCTGTTGTGAAGGTATTGGTTTTTAAATCCAATTTTGGGTTCATTGTTACTATAGAAATCTAGTTGATTTTTATATATTGACCTTTATCCTGTAACCTAGCTAAAACTCACTAGTTCTAATAGACATTTTGTGGATTACTAGAATTTTCTCCATACACAATCATGTTATCTGCAAAGAAGAATAGTTTTAGTTTTTCCTTTCCAATATGAATACTTTTTGTTTTCCTTGCTTTTCTGTACTGGCAAGAACTTTCAGTACAATACTGAATAGAAATGGTGAGAGTAGACATCTTTGTTTTATTCCTGATCTTAGGAGTGTCTTTCACCATTTAAGAATTATGATAGTTGTAGGATTTTCATAGTTGTCCTTTGTCAGGATGAAGAAGTTTCCTTCTATTCCTACTTTGCTGGGATTTTTATTGTGAATGCATATTGGATTTTGTTAAGTGCTTTTTCTGTATCTGAGATGATCATCTGAATTTATATCTTTTATTCTGTTAACATGGTGAACTACATTGATTTTTGAAAATTAAACCAACCTTTCAATCCTTGGGTGAACCATAAACAGATATATAAACATAAATAAATCTCTAATAGCATCTAAAAATATCATAATAGCATATTTTAAAGATGCACAATAATTTCAATGTAAAAACATTACAGTTTAACTAGACATGATTTTGTTACATTTAGGCACTAGATCTGTGTTTTGTATTTATTTATTGAACTTTTGGAAATTAACTTTTATACATGATGAAAGAATCAATTCTCTATTCTTGCATCCTTAACTACTAGAGAATAGTGAAGTTTATGTTTCTCGTATATTTCAGAACAAAGTAGAAGAGATGATTTAGAAGCATTAGGTCATATGTTCATGTATTTTCTGAGAGGCAGTCTTCCTTGGCAAGGCTTAAAGGTAATTGTTTTTGTGCTTCCTTATTGAATTACATAAAATGTTAATATATATTGTTTTTCTCTTCCAACTAACTAATTTTAAAATTACCACATTCTCAAGATTTTTTTTCTGCTTTAGGCTGACACATTAAAAGAGAGATATCAGAAAATTGGAGATACAAAAAGAGCTACACCTATAGAAGTGTTATGTGAAAATTTTCCAGGTAATGAATAATGCCAAATCAATACATGTGCACATACACAGAAAACCAGAACTACTAATTTTCATTGCATAAGTTTATAAACACTTTTTTCTCATTCTTTAAAAAAATGTGCTCAAAGTTTGATTTAAGAGATGTTAGCATTTGATGCATAGACCACAGGGACAGTTTGTATATTTTCTTTCCAGGATGGTACTAAGAGGAAAAAAAAAAAATCCCATCTTTTAATAGTGTTAAACAATTCCAGCTGAAGTAATTAATATTTTCTTTAGTGACATACTTTTAATATGTTAAAATATTTGCTGAGGAATACCAACTATAAAGTTTGGTGTATAATGTTTGTTATTTGGGTCTCAATGTCAAGTTCAAAGGAAGTGTATAAAGTATTATTTGATTTAGTTTTCAAAGTACAGTAAAATCTTATTGATCTTACTATCTTTATGCTAATTTTATATTAGGGAGCAGTATGAAGTTATGTAAATAATTTTGTTTTCAAGTAGATTTATGGCAACTCAAATTAAACCAACAAAAATTTACACAAGATTTCTAAATGAACAAAGGAATAAGAATAATTTATTGTTAATGTATTAAAATGCCTGCTGTGATTTGTGCAGAAACATTAAGAGAAAAGAGAACTGAATTTAAAGATAGAAGACTGAGTTCCTGTCTTACTTCAATATTCAGTTTCTTCTGTAATATCATCAATGTAATAATGAAGTTGCTCTTTCTCAAGTTTGCTTATGTTATTCATTGACAGCAAATTTTAATTATATATTTTTTCTTGCTGTAACATCTAGAAGTGGAAAATTAAACAAATTTGGGAAAAATGGGGGTGCCAAAGTAAATTAGCCAGGTGATTAGCTAAAAAGTGGAATAGTGGGAGAGTCACCGTGTGAGGAAGGTCACAGGGTACCACTTTTATTGCCCATTGAGCTGTACTTGATTCTTTTTTTACTGGCTGTAAATGAATTGGAGCAGAAAAGCAGCTAGGTGTAACCTGCTGTCTCATACCACAGTGATTTTCTGTGTGCTAATGATGAAACATTCTGTTTTACTAATTGCTCACCATTTTTCTGTTAGTTTTTATGGGGTTTTTTTCCTTCTTTTCCTTCTGGAAAGCATGATGCTAAAAAAATCTCTCTCTCTCTAATACATTTGGGAATTAAAATATAAATTTTAGCTGTTCCTAATGAAATGAAGCAAAAATAGCCGTTGTTAAACTAAACTTCTCAATTTTCTTTTGTTCCTATTTTCCTTTTCTCCTTTCTTTTCCCTTTTTTAAATTTCTTTCTAACCAAACTCTGAAAATTTTAAATTGCAGTAGAATTTTGTTACTTTTTAGTGTTTTTATGATACAATGTGCTTTTAGGTATTTAAATAACTTTATTATTGAGTATTATATGAAACTGTAGTCAAAATAATTTTTATATCCTTTCTAGAAGAAATGGCAACATACCTTCGTTATGTTAGAAGGCTAGATTTTTTTGAAAAACCAGACTATGACTACCTAAGAAAGCTTTTTACTGACTTATTTGATCGAAAAGGATATATGTTTGACTATGAATATGATTGGATTGGTAAACAGTTGGTGAGTACTCTATGCTATATAATAAAAGATTATTTACAGTATTTATCTTTTTCGATAGTACAAATCATTCTATTGAAAAGAGTTCAGAACAAATACTTTTTTAAAAGGATTCATTTTATTTCCTTTTTTAGAACATATCTTCAGGTAGCACCATACTATTATTCTTTGAATTTTGTAAATGCTTTACATTTGAACTCCCTGCTTTTTAGAGTGATGAGTTATTTTGAACTTTTCTTCCTGATTTAGTTCCTAATGTCAAATATATCCTTTTTGTATAATATCCCTTTTTTTTTTTTTTTTTTTGTCTTTTTCGTGACCGGCACTCAGCCAGTGAGTGCACTGGCCATTCCTACATAGGATCCGAACCCGTGGCGGG
The DNA here is from genome assembly GCF_027409185.1 of Cynocephalus volans. Classification (NCBI taxonomy): domain Eukaryota; kingdom Metazoa; phylum Chordata; class Mammalia; order Dermoptera; family Cynocephalidae; genus Cynocephalus; species Cynocephalus volans. Next base: position 108,716,894 of record NC_084461.1, read on the forward strand.
AGCGTCGCCGCACTCCCAGCGCTGCACTCTCCCGAGTGCGCCACAGGCTTAGCCCTGTATAATATCCTTATGATTAATTTAATACTTTGATGAAAATTAAAAATTTTTACAAGTCTTCTGAGTCAAAATATTGATGATAAGCAACTTTATTAGTTTATTTTTGAAAACTATTTCTTTAATTTTGTTAAAGTAATTTATTCTATTTATACATTAGCTTTGGAAATGAGACATAAACAAATACATTTTCATCATTTTGATATGAAAAAGTAACCTAAAAGTAATGACAGCATTGGGAGATCTTTTGTACATGTAAAAATAAATATAAAGTGTTTAAATATTTCAGAAACAGTTTAAAAAAATTAGCTATGGTCTCTTTGCTTTACCTGGTTAGCTTTAACAGCATATTTCGAGAATGATATCTTAATTTATTTAACAGTATCTTTTAGTTTTTTTCCTTGATTCTTTTAAGTGATTAAATAAATGATTTTAAATAAGGTTTCCAAAGTAGAATGTATAGGTACCGATTGTTATTATATTGTAGCCTACTCCAGTGGGTGCAGTTCAGCAAGATCCTGCTCTCTCATCAAGCAGAGAAGCACATCAACACAGAGATAAGATGCAACAATCCAAAAATCAGGTTTGCTGCCCTTTTAGATATGAAATATCTTACTTTGTCTCAGGGTTGAAATGCATACTTTTTTCTTCAATAGATAAAACAGATTATACATACACACACTGAAGGATTGAAGATATATTTTCAACAAACTGTTTATTTAATGATAATTTTGAAATGTTTAATCATAGTGGTATAAGTTATTTAATAGTGTAATTGTATAAATTAGTGTAAAGTTTGATCGATATTTGATATTCTATTAGAATGTATGTACACCCTATTGGAATGAATTTTAATAGCACTTGATCTTTCTAAGTATAGTCTAGTTTAGTTCAATAAATTATTTACTGAGTTTCTGCTTTTTGAAAATTACTATTATACATACTGTACAAATGCAGAAGTAAGGAAGATGGAATAACCTATAAGAAATGATTTTGTAATTAGTGGCTAAGAGCAGTGTTGTAGTTAAGAGCTCACTTAGTCTCTGGAATCAGACATACATGCATGTGGCTTGACCCTGGGCAATTTAATTAATCTTTCAAAGCCTCAATTTCCTCATATATAAGATAGAAATAATGCATGTTAATACCTAGCATATAGTAAGCTTTCAGTAAATCTTAACCCTTGTGGCTGATATTACTATTATCATGATTATTTCAATAAATGCACAAATAACTACATTTTAAAGCAGAATAAGCTATATCACATGAAACATGTTAATAAAGTGCCATGGAGGATCATATGTACGGGGGATCTTTAAAGATTTTATGGAAAAAGTGACTTTAGAGATGAGCCTGAAGAATGAATGGAATTTTTAAAGGTAAATGAATGAGAACATTTTGGGGAGAGTGAGCAGTATAAAATATGAAGCAGAAGTTTAAAAGTGTAGAATTTGTTTAAGGAATAGCGAGCAGTCCAATTTGCTAGGAGCAGAGAGTAGGCAGAGTTGGAGTAGAGAGGGAGCAGAGAATAGGTGTGAGACAAGGCACAGGAGAGTGATTGAGAGTGGAGAGTTCATGTTTCTTCGGTAAGGGATTTGAGAGCTGTTGAAATTTTTAAGCAATGTTTTCATTATTCTTTTTTGTAAAAAGAAGCTTTCTTAAAGCCATCTTTGTTTTGTTTTTTTTTATTTAATTTAATTTCATTTTACTTCTCAAAATACAATGTACTTGATTTTCATGCCCCTTTACCCGTTCCTCTCCCCCCTCCTCACCCCCCCTCCTCTCCCCCCCTCCTCACCCCCCCTCCTCTCCTCCCCTCCTCTCCTCCCCTCCTCTTCCCCCCTCCTCTCCCCCCGCCCCACATCGTATCTGTGCACTTGGCTTAAACAGTTCAAGGAATTTTTGTGGTTATTCTGTCTTCTTCCCCCCACCCTTTATTTGTTTTTGTGTTTATTTATTTATTAATTTTTAGCACCCACAAATAAGTGAGAACATGTGGTATTTCTCTTTCTGTGCCTGACTTGTTTCACTTAATATAATTTTCTCTAAGTCCATCCATGTTGTTGCGAATGGTTGTATTTTGTTCTTTTTTATAGCGAGTAGTATTCCATTGTGTAGAATACCACAGTTTCCTTGTCCACTCATCAGATGATGGACATTTTGGCTGGATCCAGCTCTTGGCTATTGTATATAGAGCTGAAATAAACATTGGAGTACAGGTATCCCTTCGGCATGATGATTTCCATTCTTCTGGGTATATTCCCAGCAGTGGGATCACTGGGTCATATGGTAGATCTATCTGCAGTTGTTTGAAGAACCTCTATATCATTTTCCATAAAGCCTGCACCATTTTGCAACCACACCAACTGTGGATAAGAGTTCCTTTTTCTCTGCAACCTCTCCAGAACTTATTGTTCAAGTCTTTTGGATTTTAGCCAACCTAACTGGAGTGAGATGGTATCTCAGTGTGGTTTCGATTTGCATTTCCAGGATGCTGAGTGATATTGAGCACTGTTTCATGTGTCTGTTGGCCATTCGTATATCTTCTTTTGAGAAATGTCTGTTCAGATCCTTTGCCCATTTTTTAATTGGGTTATTTGTTTTTATGTTATAAAGCTGAGTTCCTTGTATATTCTAGATATTAATCCTTTGTCAGATGTATATTTAGCAAGTATTTCTCCCACTCTGTTGGTTGTTTTTTTACTCTGTTAATTGTTTCTTTTGCTGTGCAGAAGCTTTTTAGTTTGAAAAATCCCATTTGTTTATTTTACTTTTAGTTGTCTGTGCTTTTGAGGTACTATTCATGAATTCTGTATCCATTCCTATTTCCTGGAGTGTTTTCCCTATGTTTTCTTTAAGGAGTTTTATTGTATCAGGGTTAAATGTTTTTTAATCCATTTTGAGTTGATTTTGGTATATGGTGAAAGATACAGATCTAGATTCATTCTCCTACATATGATTATCCAGTTTTCCCAGCACCATTTGTTGAAAAGGCAGTCTCTTACCCAGTATGTAGACCTGCTGCCTTTGTCAAAGATCAGATGGCTGTAGGCATATGGGTTTATTTCTGAGTTCTCTATTCTGTTCCATTGATCCATGTGTCTGTTTTTATGCCAGTACCATGCTGTTTTGGTTATTATAGCTTTGTGATATAGTTTAAAGTCAGGTAGTGTTATGCCACCAGTTTTATTTTTATTTTTATTTATTTATTAACTTATTGCTCGGGATTGCTTTGGCTATGCGTCTCCTTTCGTTGTTCCATATAAATTTCTAGACAGCTTTTTCCATCTCAGAGAAAAATGTCATTGGAATTTTGATGGGGATTGCATTGAATTTGTAGATCACTTTGGGTAATGTGGACATATGCACAATGTTAATTCTTCTGATCCAAGAGCATGGGATATCTTTCCATCTTCTTGTGTCCTCTTTAATTTCTCTCAACACTGGTTGGTAGTTCCCTTTATAGAGATTTTTCACATCCTTGGTCAGCTTTTTCCTAAATTTTTTATTTTTTTGGTGGCTATTGTAAATAGGCTAGCTTTATTGATTTCTTTGTATGCATGTTCACTGATGGAGTATAGAAATGCTACTGACTTTTGTGTGTTGATTTTGTACCCTGCAACTTTGCTGAAATCATTTATCAACTCTAGGAGTTTTTTTTTTTTTTTTTTTAACTTTTATTTTGTAGATATATTTTGTGGTTGATTATTGTTGCCCCTTACCAAAACCTCCCTCCCTCCTCCCTCTCCTCCCTCCCCCCCAACGATGTCCTTTCTGTTTGCTTGTTGTATCAACTTCAAGTAATTGTGGTTGTTATATCTTCTTCCCGCCCCCGTTTTTTTTTTTTTTTTTGTGTGTGTGTGTGTCTGAATTTATATATTAATTTTTAGCTCCCACCAATAAGTGAGAACATGTGGTATTTCTCTTTCTGTGCCTGACTCGTTTCACTTAATATAATCCTCTCAAGGTCCATCCATGTTGTTGCAAATGGCAGTATTTCATTCGTTTTTATAGCTGAGTAGTATTCCATTGTGTAGATGTACCACATTTTCCGTATCCACGCATCCGATGATGGACATTTGGGCTGGTTCCAACTCTTGGCTATTGTAAAGAGTGCTGCGATGAACATTGGGGAACAGGTATACCTTCGACTTGATGATTTCCATTCCTCTGGGTATATTCCCAGCAGTGGGATAGCTGGGTCGTATGGTATATCTATCTGCAATTGTTTGAGGAACCTCCATACCATTTTCCACAGAGGCTGCACCATTTTGCAGTCCCACCAACAATGTATGAGAGTTCCTTTTTCTCCGCAACCTCGCCAGCATTTATTGTTCAAAGTCTTTTGGATTTTAGCCATCCTAACTGGGGTTAGATGGTATCTCAGTGTAGTTTTGATTTGCATTTGCCAGATGCTGAGTGATGTTGAGCATTTTTTCATTTGTCTGTTGGCCATTTGTATATCTTCCTTACAGAAATGCCTACTTAGCTCCTTTGCCAATTTTTTAATTGGGTTGCTTGTTTTTTTTTGTAAAGTTGTTTGAGTTCCTTATATATTCTGGATAGTAATCCTTTGTCAGATGTATATTTTGCAAATATTTTCTCCCACTCTGTTGGTTGTCTTTTAACTCTGTTAATTGTTTCTTTTGCTGTGCAGAAGCTTTTTAGTTTGATATAATCCCATTTGTTTATTTTTCCTTTGGTTGCCCGTGCTTTTGGGGTCATATTCATGAAGTCTGTGTCCAGTCCTATTTCCTGAAGAGTTTCTCCTATGTTTTCATTAAGAAGTTTTATTGTTTCAGGGTGTATATTTAAATCCTTAATCCATTTTGAGTTGTTTTTAGTATATGGTGTGAGGTATGGGTCTAGTTTCATTCTCCTGCATATGGATATCCAGTTCTCCCAGCACCATTTGCTGAAGAGGCAGTCCCTTCCCCAGTGAATAGGCTTGGTGCCTTTGTCAAAGATCAGATGGAAGTAAGTGTGTTGGTTGATTTCTGGATTGTCTATTCTATTCCATTGGTCAGTGTGTCTGTTTTTATGCCAGTACCATACTGTTTGGTTATTATAGCTTTGTAGTATAGCTTAAAGTCAGGTAGTGTTATGCCTCCAGCTTTATTTTTTTTGCTGAGCATTGCTTTGGCTATGCGTGGTCTCTTATTGTTCCATATAAATGTCTGAATAGTTCTTTCCATTTCTGAGAAAAATGTCTTTGGAATTTTGATGGGGATTGCATTGAATTTGTAGATCACTTTGGGTAGTATGGACATTTTGACTATGTTGATTCTTCCAATCCAAGAGCATGGGATAACTTTCCATCTTCTTGTATCCTCTCTAATTTCTCTCAGCAGTGGTTTGTAGTTCTCATTATAGAGATTTTTCACCTCCTTGGTTAACTCAATTCCTAAGTATTTTATTTTTTTGGTGGCTATTGTAAATGGGCAGGCTTTGTTGATTTCTCGTTCTGCATGTTCACTATTGGAGAAAAGAAATGCTACTGATTTTTGTGTGTTGATTTTGTATCCTACTGCTGTGCTGAAATCAGTTATCAATTCCAACAGTTTTTTTGTAGAGGTTTTAGGCTGTTTGATATATAGTATCATGTCATCTGCAAACAGGGACAGTTTGACTTCATCTTTTCCAATCTGGATGCCCTTTATTTCCTTCTCTTCTCTGATTGCTCTGGCTAGTACTTCCAACACTATGTTGAATAGGAGTGGTAAGAGTGGGCATCCTTGTCTAGTTCCTGTTCTTAAAGGAAAAGCTTTCAGCTTTTCCCCATTCAGGATGATAATGGCAGTGGGTTTGTCATATATGGCTTCAATTATGTTGAGATACTTTCCCTCTATACCTAACTTATAGAGGGTCTTTGTCATGAATGAGTGCTGAACTTTAGCAAATGCTTTTTCAGCATCTATAGAGATGATCATATGGTCCTTGTGTTTGACTTTATTAATATGGTGTATCACATTTATTGATTTGCGTATGTTGAACCAACCTTGCAATCCCTGGGATGAATCCCACTTGATCGTGATGAATAACTTTACGTATGTGTTGCTGTATTCTGTTTGCTAGTATTTTAGTGAGGATTTTTGCATCTATATTCATCAAGGATATCGGCCTGTAGTTTTCTTTTTTGGTTATATCTTTACCTGGTTTTGGTATCAGGATGATGTTTGCTTCATAGAATGAGTTTCAGAGATTTGCATCTGTTTCAATATTTTGGAATAGTTTGTAAAGAATCGGTGTCAATTCCTCTTTGAATGTTTGGTAAAATTCTGCTGTGAATCTATCTGGTCCTGGGCTTTTCTTTGTTGGGAGCTTTCTGATAACAGCTTCAATCTCCTTTATTGTTATTGGTCTGTTCAAATTTTCTACGTCTTCATGGTTCAGTTTTGGGAGCTTGTGTGTGTCCAGAAATTTATCCATTTCCTCCAGATTTTCAAATTTGTTGGCGTATAGTTGTTTATAGTAGTCTCGAATGATTCCTTGTATTTCAGATGAATCAGTTGTAATATCACCTTTTTCATTTCTAATTTTTGTTATTTGAATCTTCTCTCTTCTTTTTTTTTTGTTAGCCATGCTAATGGTTTGTCAATTTTATTTATCTTTTCGAAAAACCAACTTTTTGATTCATTGATCTTTTGTATTGTTTTTTGGGTTTTAATTTCATTCAGTTCTGCTCTGATCTTAATGATTTCTTTCCGTCTGCTAATTTTAGGTTTGGATTGTTCTTGTTTTTCTAGTTCTTTAAGGTGAAGTGTTAGGTTGTTCACTTGCCATCTTTCCATTCTTCTGAGGTGAGCATTTAATGCAATAAATTTCCTCCTTAATACTGCTTTTGCAGTATCCCACAGGTTTTGGTATGATGTATCATTATTTTCATTAGTTTCAATAAATTTTTTGATTTCCTGCTTGATTTCTTCTTGGACCCATATGTCATTAAGTAGAATGCTGTTTAATTTCCATGTGTTTGTATAGTTTCCAGAGTTTCGTTTGTTATTAATTTCTAGTTTTAATCCATTGTGGTCTGAGAAAATACATGGGATAATTCCAATTTTTTTGAATTTATTGAGACTTGATTTGTGAACTAATATGTGATCTATCCTGGAGAATGATCCATGTGCTGATGAGAAGAATAAATATTCTGAGGTTGTTGAATGGAATGTTCTGTAGATATGTGCCAATTCCAATTGGTCTAGAGTCTTGTTTAGATCTTGTGTTTCTCTACTGATTCTTTGCCTAGATGATCTGTCTAATATTGACAGTAGGTTGTTCAGGTCCCCTGCTATTATGGTATTAGTGTCTGTTTCCTTCTTTAGGTCTAATAGAGTTTGTTTTATAAATCTGGCTGCTCCAACGTTGGGAGCGTACATATTTATGATTGTTATGTCTTCTTGATGGATCATTCCTTTTATCATTAAGTTGTGTCTCTCATTGTCTCTTTTTTTGGTTTTTAGTTTGAAGTCTATTTTTTCAGATATAAGAATAGCTATTCCAGCTCGTTTTTCTTTTCTGTTTGCATGGTAAATCTTTTTATATCCTTTCACTCTTAGTCTATGTGAATGTTTATGGGTGAGGTGGGTCTCTTGTAGGCAGCATATAGTTGGGTCCTCCTTTTTGATCCAGTCAGCCAGTCTGTGTCTTTTGATTGGAGAATTTAAGCCTTTTACATTAAGAGTGGTTATTGAAAGGTGTTGATTTATTCCTAGCATTTTATTGGTTGTTTGGTTGTCTTAGGTGTCTTTTTTTCCTTGCTTTCTGATTTACTGTTTGGTTTCTGTGTTTGTTGGTTCCTTAGGTTTTAGATAGCGTTTTTGTTTGCTTGTTTTCTGTTCATGGATGCCATTTTTATTATACTAGTGGGTTTTGATTTTTCTTGGGTTTTTATGGCACTGGTAGTTATTTTTCAGGAACCAAACCCAGTACTCCCTTGAGGATTTCTTGTTAGGGTGGTCATATGGTAGTGAACTCCCGCAGTTTTTGTTTGTCTGAGAAATATACTATTTGCCCTTCATTTTGAAAGGATAGCCTTGCAGGGTAGATTATTCTTGGCTGGCAATCTTTGTCTTTTAGTATTTTGAATATATCATCCCATTCCTTTCTAGCTTTTAGGGTTTGTGATGAAAAGTCTGATGTTAGCCTGATTGGGGCTCCCTTATAGGTGATTTGACGCTTCTCTCTTGCAGCTTTTAAGATTCTCTCTTTGTCTCTGAGTTTTGTCAATTTGACTATGACATGTCTTGGAGAGGGCCTTTTTGGGTTGAATACGTTTGGAGATCGTTGAGCTTCCTGGATCTGAAGATCTGTGATTTTTCCTATACCTGGGAAGTTTTCTGCTACTATTTTGTTGAATATGTTTTCAATGGAATCTCCGTTTTCCTCCCCTTCTGGGATACCCATGACTCGGATATTTGAGCGCTTAAGGTTGTCTGATATCTCTCTCAGATTTTCTTCAACATCTTTGATTCCTTATTCTTTTTTTTTGTCTGCTTGTGTTATTTCGAACAGCCCATCTTCAAGTTCAGAGGTTCTCTCTTCAACTTCGACAAGCCTGCTGGTTAAACTCTCCGTTGTGTTTTCTCTTTCGCTGAATAACTTCTTCAGTTCAGCAAGTTCTGCTACATTTTTTTTCAGTACATTGATTTCCTTGTAGATTTCCTCTTTCAGGTCCTGTATACTTTTCCTCGTTTCATCATGATGTCTAGCTGAGTTTTCTTGTATCTCATTCAGTTTCCTTAGAATTATCACTTGAAATTCCTTGTCAGTCATTTCAAGGGCTTCTTGTTCTATAGGATGTAGAGTTTGAGATTTATTAACTTTTGGTGTTGTACTTTCTTGACTTTTTGTATTTCTGGTATCTTTTATTTGATGTTTATTCATTGTGGGAGGGGGTTTCACAGTCCACCAGTTTGAGACTATTGACTAACTAAGATGTTGCTGTGGTTGCCAATTTGGTATGGCTACCTCCGTGACTGCTCAGTTGGCCTCTAGTGCCTTGTGTGTGTGGTTGCCTCTGGTCTTGGGCCTCTCCGGGGAGCCACCTTCTGGTCAGCTTGGACTCTGCTGGGCTGCTGGATCACGGGGTGGTACCGCAGGGTGTGTGGTCTCTGCTGAGCTTCCACTTCCTGTGCTGGACTTCTCCCTGTTCTGTGCGCTCTGGCCCGGGCTGTTGGATCACTCAGTGGCGACCCCACAGGATGTGTGGTTTCTGTCGAGTCTCCGCCTCCCTAGCTGGACGTCTCCCCGCTCTGTGCGCACTGCGCTGGGCTGGGACGTGTCTTCTGCAGCCCTCATCTATCAGCTGGGCCTTCAAGACCCTGCTCGACACCACCTCCCCCAGGAAGTCTACCAGGTTTCTGCTAGGCGCAGACGACCGGTCACTCTGGGTGCTTTTGTAGCACTGTGTAGATCTTTCTCGGGACTTATCACCTTCCTCCTTGTATCGCAGTTATTTGTGTACTTGTCTTATCTCCCACACCAGAGCGTGAGCTCCTCGGGGGAGGCGCCTGCAGCACACGGTTCACCTTTGGATCCCCCCGGCGTGGACCGAGTCCGGTGCCCGCCTGCAGTCAGCTCTCTGGCAGGTTCAAGCGAACTCGGGAACTCTCCGACCACACTATTCCTAACCAGAAATCGGTTAGGCGTTTTTCCAAACTGGTGGCCGCAGAGATGGTATCTGCCTCCCGGTAACAGGAAGTTTACCAGGGGCCGGAGCACAGGGTGCATTGGAGTGACAGTCGGCCCAGCCCATACTTCCTTGCCCTCCCAACGCTGGCCGGGGATGCCCCACGCCACCAGGCCCACCAGAGACTCACGGAAGGAGTGGGAGGGGAGGCCGGCCCGCAGGTTCTGGGAAGCCCCGCGCCGGGGAAAGCAAGTGGGAAGGCTCAGTGAGGAGCCGAGCCGGGCGAGGAGGACTGGCTTGGCTGAGCTGGGTTGGAGCCGCCACCACCTGAGAAAATGGAGGCAGCCCCGGGGCTGGTGGGTGGCCCAGTGGGGCAGGTGGAAGCCGGGTGGGCGTCTGCCCCCCGAGCAGGGCCGGGCCGGGGGTCACTCACAGGGCTGTGCCAGGTCCAGCGCTCCCTCTCTGCCTCTGGTTTGTTGCCTTCCCCGTTCTCGGCTCCCGCCGCCTCGGGCTGCTCGCTTGGTCCCACGGCGCAACTTGGGCGCTCCCAGGAATCTTCTTTTATGCCGGCCTGAAACCTCGAATCATGAATAGGGCAGCTGGCTGCCTTCAGCGCGGCCCTGGCCTCCGGGATCCTGGCTGCATCCTCAGCAGCCCTGGCACTGTGTTCCCTCTTTAGAGACTCGCTTTTGCAGCTAAGAAACAGTTCTTTTCCTGGTCCATACTTCAAAGCTATTGCCTGTAAATGAGGCAGCCTCTCCTGCCAAGGGCAAAGTGGCAGTCAGCCCCCACGACTGGCCACCAGCAGTGGTCCTCCCTTAAGAGAGGGCAAGAGGAAGGTCCACAAGTTTCCCGGCTGCCTAAGTCCCAGTGGCCGCCTTTTCCACCTCAGCTACTCCGCGCCAACTGCCACAGCCACCGCCATCTTAGGATCCTAGTTCCAAGACTGGCTTAAAGCCATCTTTGACTTAAAAATTTTGCCATCACTCTGAGTTAAAGAGTGTCTAGAAAGTTTTAGTCATAACCATTTTGGGAATAGGATAGTATGTTGTCCTTTTTTACTTTTACATCTTTTATTCCATTGAAGTTCAAGTGAGGGTTAAGACTAGAGATGAAAATCAGAAGGAAGAATGTCACTTATTAAAAACGACAGCAAAATGAAAAGCTACACTTTAGGGAGTATTTAACGGTATTATGCTATAAAGTACAGCCAATTTAAAAAGATAAGTTTTAAAATTTTGACTTAGGAAAATTAAGTTACAATTAGTTGATAACTTGAGTACCCTGATAAGATGCTGTATATAGAAAGAAGTGTCTCAGAAGTTGAGACTTACAGTTTATGTTTTATAAACCAGAATTAAGTTTTTAAATGTACTTGGAAGAATATCAATAATTGGTATTCTGAGAAGTTCTCCATTTGAGCTGTTAAATATTATAATAAATGTTATTCTTTTATTATTGAATTAAATTATAATTGAAATATTTTAGACTTTTAACTTTCTACGTGTTTCAGACATGTCTTGCTAGACAGAATGTAAGCTCACTGAGGGTGAAAACCATATATTATTTGCAGTCCTTGTTTCACTAAATGTAGGGGGAAAATATATATATATATTTATATTTTTCCAGGAAATTCTTTAGAAAAACTTATATATTGATTGAATTTGAGACTTGGATATACAGATTCTCATCAAGATAGAAAAGTTATGCATCTAGAAAAAAATTTTCCTAAATACCTGTAAACCAGTAAATGCTTTTAAGTTCTATGAGAAGCCCATAGTTCACAATCCCAAAGTAAAAAATGTTACTTCTTTCAAATTACGGGAACCTTTATAATGTCCCCAGATAAACGATTGATTGGTAAGCTACAGTCAGTGGTTGAAGTTCAGGGAATCCTGAAATTGTATATAAAATATTTAGCGGGTGTAATTGTTTACTCTGAGGAGAGGGTTCATAGCTCTTACTATGTTCTTAAAATTCTATGACCCCAAAATATTGCCGATTTCCCTAGATATTTATCTCCATTTTAGCATTCTTTTCATTCTTTCATCTTGTCTGGATTTGATTTCATCTAATTTATTTCAATTTAAGGTACAAATCTGAATTCTGGTTATGAATTTGGGCGGTTTAATGAAAAGACGTCATAAAACTATAAAAATTGTTTTAGTGGCATACTTCATGCTACAGAATATGTAATTTTGCATTGTACAGTTTAATTTAGGAAGCATAATGCCAGAACATTTATTCATATTTCTACATGAATTTAACATCTCTCCCCCCAGAGGGTTGCTCTGGCCACCAGTGTGTTGGGCTCCTTATAGCACAGTGTGCTTGCCATTTTGTGGCAAGATTTTGTTGACTTTGGTTGAAAAATAAAGAAAGAAAAGAGTACTGAAGGCTTTAGAATGTATGTAACTGTGGTAAGGAGCTAGGTAGTATTATTGGAAGTGCAGTAGGATCTGAGTTAGAATCCCTGCTGTACTCCTTGCTTGCTCTCTGTGACCTTAGGGAAGTGTTTAATGTCTCAATGTCTTCATCAGTAAAATGGGATGATACTATTCATCTCAAAATAGATAACACATATAAAGCAGTTAATGCACAGCCAAACTCATAATAAGAACTTAAATATTGCATTCTTCTTCCTTCTTTTTACCAGTTCTGTTCAGATTTTTCTGAAACGTAGAAATTGACTTCTATCAAGAAACTGTTCTTAATTCTACTAGAAGATAATTATTAGTTTAGTGTTTTTACCACTTAGATATGTCAGAGGATCTAAAAACATCAAGAATTTTTAGCTTATTTCATAGAAATGGGTTTCATAATTTGAACCAGTTGAAAAGAGATCAGGGAAGCAAAGGGATTCATATGTGTAGGATTTTCACTTTTAAAAAAATGTGCGTGTTTGTTTTGTCATATTCTCAGTATTCTATCTAGTGTTTCTCACTTTTCTGAGAACTTTTCTGTTTTCTCATATTATCCTCATAATCAGAAACAGGGTATTAAGCAAGAAACAAAATTTTTCTAGGGTCATGAGGAAAGCTATTTAAGGACTTTTTTACCTTGCTAAAAGTAGCTCCTCATCTGAAAACCAGTGGGGACCTCTACTGTAAGAAAATACAGTACATGGCCTTTTAGGGTGCCCATGATTTATCTGAAGTACTTCCTTGGGCATATCATTTTTACCTTCCTGGTTCTTTTTAAACTTCATTTATAAAGTTAGAGGGTGGAGTCTATGGTCTCTAAAGTCCTTTTGCCTCTAAAATTTTATGGTTCTATTTTATTTTTATTATTGATCATTACATAATTAAGCAATTTAACTAAAATCTCTCTGCATTCAGTATGCAAAGATAACTGTACCTATGGTTGAGAATAGTAAGGGTATTCTAAATTTTCTATTATACGTTTGTCTTATATATTATGAGGATGAGATGTTTAACATATTGGGTTTTTCTTCTTCCATGCATGCCATATGCATTAAATAAATGGCAGTCGGCAGACCACAGGGCAGCTTGGGACTCCCAGCAGGCAAATCCCCACCATTTGAGAGCTCACCTTGCAGCAGACAGACATGGTGGCTCGGTACAGGTATTTTCTGATTTTTGCATGAGTGATTATTTCCCAAATTTATACAACTAACCCTTTTTTGGAACTCATGGCATGATTTCATATCCTAATGGAAAGCTTGTTGCTGAACTCTGTCCATAATTCTACTCCTTTGTTATTTAATCAAAAAAACAAAATTAACATGGTCTACAAAGACCACCAGGGATATGTAGATTTTGCCTTTGTTAATTTTTGCAAGTACATGCAATATTTAAACAATATTTAAGTCATAGTCATAACAGATTAGAACAGACTGTACTACTTGAAATATATGTTGAACTTGATTTTTCGGTAATAAGCTCAATATTTTTAATGCTTTAAGTAATAGAACATTTTTATATCTTCCCTTTCATTGATTTTGCCTCCTTCAAACTTAAATCATTTAAGTAGATATATAACTTTTTTCATCCTCAGTACTCAGAATGTACTTTCTTATTAATTGGTCAAAAAACATGACCATAATTTTAATAATGGTATTTTTGGTTTATACTGGTAGATAATATCAGATGAAGAAAATAACTTAAATGACAACTATTTATTAATTATTCCCCTCAATAAATTTTGTAGATATTTACACAAATTTAAAGCAGTCCCTTATTTGTGATTTGTTTCTTTTCTCCCTTTTTTATACACTTAGAGACAGATACTTTATTCTAAATTTTAATCATTTATATGTATAATAGAAATAGGGAGCGATTACTGAGCCTCTTATGTCTTTTAAAATGTCAGTTTAAGGTAATCTAAATGCTGGCTTAAAATAATTGAGATAACAAATGTTATCTTAGAGATAACTTAAATTATGTAACCAAATATTTTTATAGAAGAGTGAAGGACCTCAGAGGCAAGGGTGCCTGAATTGTAAAACTTTTTATAACCTTAATTCAAATCACTGGAAAAGCTAATTGAGCAAATTATATTTAATTTGCATAACACAAACTGGATTGTGTATGTATCTGTATATGTTTACATGTTTCTAAGTTTGTGTGTATGTATTATAGCAAATGTTTTGCTCAGTGCTCAGGGAAATCTGCAACAGTTATGGCACTATTAGAAAACTTTCCTAGTACTTCTGTACTATTACCACAAATTTATTTCTCTTAGTCTCCTCTTACTTTTATGTGATTCCCAAATGTGGTTCATGAGATCTCTTTGGACTATGAAAGAGTTAATGAATTTGGTTATTGGCTCATCATTGCAGTACTTCATGTACTATTGTTTCACATGTTTTCATAGAGGTATTTGAACTTTGCTCATTTCTCCTCATTTCTCTCTAAAAACTTTTCTGCCTGTAGAAACTATATCTGACTTCATTCTAATATTCAATAAGTGGTCAATTTTACTTACTAGGATCCTAGTGATACATAGAACAGGCAAAACAAAAAATTATATACTATTTTCATTGACTTCATGAATGTATTTTACAACATTAACTGGCCTGATTTGATGGACATTAAAAAGTTTGACTTTCCTGAAAAATTCACAAACAGCGTAAGTAGGATCACTCCTGCATCTTGTCTCACTCCAAAATAAACAATGAATCCTCGTATAATTTATATCCTACACACTTTCCAAGTTATTTGAAAAGTTATAATGTGAAACTTGAATAATTGGACTAATGAGGCTGTAAATTAAAGTAATAATAAAAGGAAGGAAAAGTGCCTAAAATCTGAACTAATATGATTATTATAATTGAGTAATATATTTGATTCTGAACAAAGACAGAAAGGGAGACAATGTATTCTATCATTCTCATTGTCCGATAAAGGGAAGAGATAAAGAGAAAAAATCTTTTTACTAATACAAAAGTATGAGAGGAATTTGCCTTGAGATTCTTTGTGCCAATGGTCATTAAACCATCTTTTGAACAAATTTCAAGCATTGGCTTTGCAGGAAATGTAAAGATTATATGGCAATTAAAATTATTCTCAACAAATACTAACAGCACATCATCAAATAGTTTCTCAGGGATGTTTCCATAATAAATAGAAAGCTATCTGGTAATAAAATGTGATACAGATTTGGGATATTCAGAAACATAATCCGCCTGCAGTTACCTAAAATGAGCCATTGTGGGCCTAGGTGTTCATCTCTCATCTATCACTGAACTCTTTTCTGTGGAACTGTTAATTGCCCTCAGTGCAGCACTGAAAAGCATTTAAGACTGTTTAGAGTTGCCATGCAAGATGAAACCTCTTGCCATTTTTTTTTCTTGGCTGCTGGACAACATGGGGATCCAAACTCTTGATCTTGGTGTTATCAACACCATGCTTTAAACAACTGATCTAACCAGCCAGCCCCCCTTGCCATTTTTGAACTACAGAAAGATCCTCAGATATTTATTTCAGATATACTTTTAATAGAAACAGAATAGCAGAGTCTAAATTTGAACTCCCTGCCTTTTAAGAATTATTATATAACAGACCAGATGTACAGGTTACCAAGTTGAGGACATTATGGTTAAGAGCACAAGGTCTGGGGTCAGATTTGAGTTCAAATTCTGTACCTTAGATTATTAATCAGTAAAATGAGGATATTAATGATACTCTTTATTTCATGGTTTTGTTGTGAAACTTTAATTTTTAAAGTGTTTAGCATAGAAGCTGGGGCTTAGGAATTGCTAGATGAGTAGAACCTATCATTTTTTGCAAATTAGGTAACTTGACTAGTATTTTTGTCCATCTTGGGGTAATGAAGTATAGAGGTACAGCCAAAAAAAATAATTGCCAAACAGAATTTTTCTAATTTTATTCTATTTCTTTAGTGAAATAATTTTAATTCACCAGAAGAATGCAGCTGTACATTTGAAAAACTTTTCCCACTAAAGAGACAAAATAATATTTAAATATCTAAAGACTTTATTTTGAGTCTATTTTTGGCCTGCATGTGTTTTTTTGGAAAATCCCCAAGGGAATTGAGTAAGTCCCTGTCTGTTCCCCCTTATAATCATTGGTAATAAATATGGCTGAGAAACTTAGACCTACCACGTTCAGTTTCTTGGCCATTCATTATTCATCAAATGTCTGTATAAATGTTTATTAGAGGCTAAGCATTGTTCTGGGTTCTTTGATTGAAAGGAAGAATAAAGGGCCGACCGCGTGGTGCACTCAGGAGAGTGCAGCGCTGGGAGCGCAGCAGCGCTCCCGCCGCGCAGGTTCGGATCCTACATAGGGATGACAGGTGCACTCACTGGCTGGGCGCGGTGCGGGCGACACCAAGCCAAAGGGTTGTGATCCCCTTACCGGTCACAAAAAGGACCAATAAATAAATAAATAAATAAATAAAATAAAAAGAAAGGAAGAATAAAGAGATGTGCTTTTAGTCAGTGGAGAAGGCTGATGAACAGGCAGTGTAACAAGTGGAAAAAATCACAACGTCCTAGGAGAACATACAAGAAAACACCTAACCTAGATTGAATGGGTCAAGATTTCCTGAAAAAAGTGGTATCTAAACTGAGACCTGAAGAATCAGTAGGAGTTAATCAGCTGAAGAAGGCAGAAAGGGTCAAGAAATGGAGAGCACTAGGCAGAGAAGACAACATGCATAGGGTTGTGGAGAAGAGAGAGAGATATTGAGGAACTGGATTCAGTCAGGCTGGTGTTGAGAAATGAGACTGAGAGGTAGGCAGGAGGCAAAATCATGAAGGATCTAACAGGTCTTGTTATTAAGTTTGGTCTTTATTCTAAGGATACTGGCTAGCCATAAAGAGAATTATAGAGGACTAACTTGATTAGATTAGTATTTTCTAAAGATTACTTTTGCTGGAGAATAAATTGAAGGGAGACAAGTCTAAGTCAGGGACACAGCTATCAAAAGTCTATAGCTGAGGAAGAATGATGGGTGATGGAGATGAAGAGAAATGAAAGGATTTGAAAAATAATTAGAAGGTAGAGTTTAGTTGGCTATGTTGGCTGAGGGGAAAGGAAGAGTTAAGTTGTTATCTCTTTCTGGTATGTTTCTACCCGGCCAAGCAAGATTTCCAAAATTAGGTTTTAAAATGTACCACTGACAACAGATAGTGGTGATATTTAATTCCATTGTAGCTATGCTTTTTACTGTAGCATGACTGCATTAAGCTTGATGTCAACTGAAAATCTGATCCTATAAAACTGAGAGGCAACTGTAAGCAGAGGGAAGAAGACAAATATTAAGAACACTACTGAAAACTATTTTATATGGTATGTAGTATATACCTCCTGGTGGTTTGGAAATCTCTTGCAGTTGGGCAGCCTTTGCTTTGAATCTAAGGAATAATGTGACTGGGGGAAAAAGGCAGAATCATGAATGATGCAGATATGTTGTGCAATCAGGCATTGTCAAAGAAAATGAAAAAATATTTCATTATTTTTAATACTAACTGTTATTATAAGCATTCTGATATTTTAGCAGATATAGCTTCAGACATACAAATACAGGTGATGATAACAGAAAAAGGAATAGACAATGTATCTTGAAGTGGTAAGAAGACATGTTTAAAAGTCAGAAGAGTAATAGACGTTATATTTCAGTCAGTTCTCAATTATGCTAATTGTGAGTGCTGACCTTTCTAAAACATTTCTAAAACTAGTTTCAGTCTTCTCTATCAAATCTTTGAAAATATAGAGTTACTAACAAGGAACGAAATTGAATGACTATTAAAATCAGATCTTTCTATTCATAGTTTTCTGGGGTACTGAAATCTGTAAAAGAGAGGTTGTACAAGTAGTGTAGTTACCTGCCTTTGTTACATAAATAACTTCCAGTTTATCTCTAGTCTAGTTTAGCAGAATTCTTGTCCAGTTATCATTGGAGTAAATCAATATTATAAATTCCTTTTGATATCCTTTTATAATAGCATTTATATTAACATCTCCAAAGACTGGACTGCTCAAAGAAAATAGTGCTCTAATTAATATCTCTGTAAATGAAAGTTAAAAATCCATTTGTTTATTTTTGTTGAAAGTCAGTGAGAATATCTCTTTGCCTTTGAGTCATCTTTTGGAGTATCAAGAATATCAATTATGACTCTAGCTATAGTTTTTAGAATATGTAAGAAAGTTGGTTTCATATAGTTTCATGTGTACCCTAGCACAGGCCCAGTAAACTCTTTGGAACTTACTCTATCTCATTTATTAGTGTGTTTTCTTATAGATGCCTTTTAGAAAAAGCTAAGTATGTAAATATAATATATAATGTTTTAATAATTCCAATATATTTAATATTAATGTTTCTAATATGTTTATTGAATAGAACGAGATCTGTTAATTTCCTATATGAGGGTACTTCAAAAAGTTCATGGAAAGACTCATATTATCTTTTAATCCCACTTTCCACGAACTTTTTGAAATGCCCTCGTATTTATTGAGCCTCTACTGTGCACTCGATAATCATGCTTATAAGAAATCAAATAGAAATTAGGAAGATAGTAGTATAGCTAATTTGTATGAATTCATTTTATGAGGGTACTTCAAAAAGTTCGTGGAAAGAATTGTATTATCTTTCACTCAATTTTTCCACGAACTTTTTGAAGTATCCTCATATTTGGAAAGTATATTAATTGGCTTTTAAAAATCCTTGACTACAAAGATACTATGTTATCTTTGTACTCAAAAGTCTATGAGAATGACTTTCTCGAAATTAGATTTGTTAAGTGAGCCGTTATTTATCTCCCATACTTACCTAGGGACTGTTTTCCTAATGCCTCCCCTTCAGTTCTCACAGAAAAACTGGAGTCTGTTTGCCCTTTTTTTTTTTTTTTTGTTTTAGTTTTTTTTGTTTGTTTGTTTATTCTTAAAATAAGAACTATACTAAGTTTCTTGTCAAATTGGGGAGGTCAGAGGAAATTTCTTTAAGAACAACAAACCTGTAAAACACCTGAATTATTCTTTGAAATGTCAAACCCCAGAGCATCTGTCATTTTTAAACTGCTTTCATGAAAGAAAACAGTCTGATGAACACTAATATTTCAGACTCTTATCTTCTAGTTCAAGTTATAATTCTAGAAATGTCATCTAAATAGAATTTGGCTTATGAAAATAATTCGTATGTATTTGATTGATTGACTTAGGCGTCCAGGAATGTGATGACACATTGTTTATAATGATATATTTTTGCTTCTCCTTTGTAAAATTCCATGGCAAAAAGACCATCAATTTTAAGTGAAAATAGTTTTAACAGTTTTAATTCTCAGTCACTGGTGTTAAGTAGGTGGACTTATAGAGGACAACAGCATATCATATATTAGCTCTGTTACCACATTAATTCTCTTCTAACCCTGGGCCATTGGCCTCTATTCAGAGGGTTAGGGAATCTTGGAAACCCAAGAAAAATTACATTAAAAGAAGATGACATTTCCTTCTGTTATGGTTCCGGTCAACCAGGTAAAATGAGATTTGAAATATTTCAGTAAAATAAAGTTTATCAAAGTCAGGTATGAAAAGTCCTTCTCCATGAATTGAAGTAAATCAGAGTATGTTATTACAATATATCTGTGGTTACTGTTGCTAGAAAATAGTTACTTTTGCTATAATTTAGAATACCCGAGTTTTAAATGTTCAATTATGCTGCTTAAAGTAATGGAAGACGTGTTAGAGGAGCTGCCTGTAATTTGAGGTGAGGTTCCTCTTGTTATCTAGGGCCATGGAACAAAAGGGAGAAAAAGAAACCTATTGAATATTATGTTGAGGGAGGAGCAATGGAAATTGTTCAATGAACTGTTTTGATTATCTATTGTATACAAGGTACTCTGTTAGTTTAGGTAGTAGAGAATATATAAGATTAGAATCCTGCTTTCTAGCTCCTTTCCAATTCATTGCAGAGGCTCTGACATTTTTTAAGTTAAGAATAAAGAGCAAAATCATGTTCAATAATTAGAACAAATAGTTATTTTAAAGTGTTTTCAGAAAGAAGGAGAAATAAAGAGAAAAACTTGACACAGAGCTTTATAGAATGACAGAAAGGAGGAAGCAAGTGTCTCAAACAGGCAGATTTAGATGTAAGAGTATTCTTTTCCTTGGATTGCCTCTGAAGATGATCAAGACAGTTTTGCATGTTTTCAGCTGTAGGCACAAATGTACTGTGTATTTCTAAGTTTTTATTCCACATAGGATATAGGAAACAATTTCCATAATTCCTGAATTAACTCAAATATGTTGGTTGATTTCTAGTTACCTTCCTTAGAGTTGGGGGACGGGTGTATTTCTCCAAACTAGAATATCAGGTCCACAAGGGCAGGGATGCTTGTCTATTATGGTATTTCAAGTACCTGGAACAGTGCCTGGCACGTTGTAGACTGTCAGTAAAAACTTTTGAATTAATTAAGCTTTAGAAATATGAGTACTCTTAAGTCTAGTAGTCAGCTGTTAACTTTGGTGCCCATACCTGTAATATATATTTTTTCTTATTAAATATTACATAGTAAGTAGGGGAAGCATCAAAGATGATTCTTAGATTTTGAGCCTCGAAGTCTGGGGAGATGATAGGGCTTTGACTGAAATAGGAACTATAGGAAGAGTAATAGATTTAAGAAGGAGTGTGATAAATTTGGTTTTGGAAATACTGAGTTTGAGGTGCCAACTTTGATTCAGCTAACCAAAGATGTGGGTGAGTGGTTAGGCTCAGGGTGTCTTTTATGTATAGGTGATAGTTGAAGCCTGATTATAGATAAAACTGTTGGTAGTAATGATGGCCGCTGTTCATTGCCAGGCACCACACTTTATATATCGATATATATGAGCATGCTTCAAAAAGTACATGGAAAAATAGAATTAAAAGATAATATGAATCTTTCCATGAACTTTTTGAAGTACCCTTGTATATATTGTGCTTTATATATTGAAATTTATTTGTTGATCTCATTTCATCTTCATATCAATATTGTTAAACAGGTACTGTTGTTTCCCATTTCATAGTTTAAAACACTGAGATTTAGCAAGGAAAGGTACCTTTCCCAGGGTCACATAGTTGGTAAGTAGTAAAGCTAGGTTTTGAGTGTAGACCTTATTCCAGAGTGATCAGCTGGTGACTAGTAATATAGAAATGGACAGGAAAATGAGGACTGAACAAAGTGCATTGAGTACAGTTTCTAGAAATCATTGGTAACCTTCAAGAGAACTCTTATTACAGTTTTAATGTAGGGA
This sequence comes from Cynocephalus volans, assembly GCF_027409185.1. Taxonomy (NCBI): domain Eukaryota; kingdom Metazoa; phylum Chordata; class Mammalia; order Dermoptera; family Cynocephalidae; genus Cynocephalus; species Cynocephalus volans. The sequence goes on from NC_084461.1 coordinate 108,738,293, forward strand.
TAGAGAATAGATTGCAGGGATTTAAGGAATAAATGAATGGAAAATTTTATAAAAATGGAAGTAGTGAGTTAATGTATTTTTTTCAAGAAGTTTAGTGATAAAGGGAAAAGAAGAAACAGGACAAAGCAAATTTGCAAGACCAGAGAGTTTGGGAGAGTTTTGAAATTTTATTATGATTTTTAACTGGTTTTAGGAATTCATTCATGCATGTATGCATTCATTTATTTCAACAAGTATTTATTGAGTGCCTATTCTGTGACAGGTATAGCAGGCAACAAAATAAGGTTCCTATTGTCGTGGAACTTAATTTTAATGGAGGCAGGGGTAAACGTCAAGAAACACATTAAATAAATAAGCAAATAAATAAATAAGAAAAATATCAACATTGATAAATACTATGCAAAGAATTAAAAATAGCTTATAACGTGAAAGATATCTGTGTGGAAATTTTAGATTGTGTGATAGAAAAGGCAGGCCTATCTTAGAGATGCTCTCTGAGAATCTGAAAGACAAAAGTGCAGCCAGTAAGTAGGAAGTGAATTCCAGGCCGTGACAATAGATAATGCCAAAGCCTCAAGGTGGGAAGAAGCTTGACGTATTGGAAGGAGGCTAGTGTGCTAAGGGGAAGGTGTTATGGGATCAGAGAGGTAGGCAGGCATCAGGTCATATGGGGTTTTGTCATTGGGGGTACGGGGTATATATTTTTATTCTAAGTGCAATGGAAAGCAACAGTTAGTAGTAAGTAGGGAATTACACCTGATCTGATTTACTGTACATCTTGATAGGAGAACCCTGGTTGCTGTGTGGACAGTGCATTTTGGGGGAGGAGTGAATAAGTAAATGCAGGAAAACAGTTAAGGTTTTTACTTTTATTCACATAAGAGATCATGGTGGCTTGGACTGGAGTCCTAATAGTAATAGAAATGCTGAGAACTGATTAGATATGGGATATGTTTGGAGGAGGATTTAACAGAACATGATGGTGGATTAAATATAGGGTTTAAGTCAAAGAGGAATCACAATGACTCCTGCATTTGGGGCTTGAACAACTGTCTCAATGAATGGTTTTGCCATCTATTTAAATGGGCAATATGAGATGGAGACCTGAGCATGATTACAGATTGAAGTAAGGATCCATCAGAAGGAGCAATATTGAAATTTCCAAAGGAAGTAATTCATGATGTAGCAAGATACCAGGTTAGGTAGGTACACAAGAGGGAACTGATTGAGATATGTGTAGGAGCTAGCCTTAAAAAAAATAGAGGGAAGGAGATGAAAGACAGAAATTTCAAGATGGAAAGGAAGAAAGTTGAAAAACATATATTAGGTTACTTTGATCTTTAAGTGTATTTGATTGTGAACAACAATCTACTAATTGTTTTGTATTCTTCATATTAACTTTCTAAATACTTTAACCTTAATTATGTTTATCATTATATCACCTACTACTTAGTATGTATGTATATGTATGTTTGTGTGTGTACATGCATATAATATATATATTTTTTACAGGTTGTAAGTTCTACAAATGGAGAGTTAAACACAGATGACCCTACTGCAGGACGTTCAAATGCACCCATCACAGCCCCTACAGAAGTAGAAGTGATGGATGAAACCAAGTATGTATCTTTTTTTTTTTTTTTTTTGCTTATTTTTGTTCTTAAACTATGCATGCTTGAGACTTATAGTCACATAAATTATTTCAGGAAAATTTTTCTGGAAATAGCTGCATGCAAAACAAGTTGTATGCTTAATTATTTTAATCACTAAGTTTAAAATATTGCTATTCCAGTAAGTATTTTAGTAATGTGGAAAAAGTTATTTAAGAACTGTGCTCAAATTCTTATTTAGAATTAACAGCATATTTTTAGCTTTTGATTTTTAGGAGTGTTGAAAATTATTGCCATACTATCAATGATCATTTTTTTCTGTAAGCATAAAAATAGATGATTATTTTATAGAATGATGCATGCATTAATATTAGTTTTAAATTAGTTTTTAAAATGTAAATTATAATAACATTGCTTGGAAAAAATTAAGCATGAAAAACAATGTGATAATTTCAATGTGGGCTGTTTCTGATGATATCTCTTTCTCTCTTTTTTTTCCTTGTATTTTTTTTTTGTGTGTAGCTGCCAGAAAGTGTTGAACATGTGGTGAGTTTTCAAGTGTAGGCAGGCAGAAATAGCTCCGTTGACTGTGATTTCAAAGATTTAGCACTGTTTTGTGTTTTTTATAAATAAACCTCGGAATATAGAAATTATAATTGGTTAAAGTTATTCAAAAGTATTTGATGTCATTAATATTAGCTCTGAAAAGCAAGAAATAATTGAGGAGCTCTTTTGCCTGCTGCAACTTTTTTTGCTTCAAGTGACATAGATTTGGGGCCATTTTTCAATTGTGTAGATGATACGCTAACCCTGCTTCTGTTTGTGCATTTGTTTTGTAATACAGAGTTTTTATTTGCTATTTTAAATAGAAAGATAGGTTTTTGAATAAGCATTCTTTTTACCTGCATGTAATTGTTAACTACATATAGCAGATCCCCTTGCCCCCTAGTAGTACCACTAAAACATTTTATTTTACTAACCAATTGTCATTGCCACTGACTATAATATTGATAAAATTTAAAGTATGAGAGAGTAATTTTAAAAACCTTCATCTAAATAGTTTCTGATAATTACAGATATGATGGAAAATAACATTCGTATTAGTGAAAATACTATTCAGTTTAAAGTATTTTCTGACATTTGCCTTTAGTTGTAGTACTATATTTTAAGTGCTTCTCTCAGTTTCAGGAAAAATTTTGACTCAGCTTTGGAGTAAGTAAAGGAAGTTGCTTAGACTAGTAAATTTTGGAACATTTTGCTCATCTCCAAAAGAAACCTTATATAATTTCCAAAATAATGCTCGTTTGCTGGCTGCAAAATGAGGAAACTTGCAGATTTTTTTTTTTTAAATGAGCAGTGATCAAATATTCATTTTAATCAGTTTTGACTATGGAATTTATTGACCGTGTGACTAAGTTTAGTGTATTTCAGGGTATAATTAACTATATAATTGTATGGTTTTAAATCAGAAATAAAAACAATGGCTTATGCTTGTTTGTGAATTTTAAGTATAATCCTAAGCACAGTTGTGAACATAGGGTGGCAGTGTAGCAGATTAGAATGCACATATCCTTTGCAGTTCAGCATAGGTTGTAGAATCCTATTTCTGCCACTTATTTGTTACCTTCTTCAAGCTTGTTTCTTTCTGTAAATTGAGGCTAACAATATCTCCCTCATAGGGTGCTGAGAAAATTAAATGTGATAAAGCTCTGGTATTTTGTCTGGCACATGGCAGGTACTCAGTAGCCATTATCACCCCTATTTATTTCTCCACTTCTAGCTGACGTTGACCTTTCTCATCTGTGTTCTTCCTAGGCCTGTGCTTCTTCTACGAGTTGTTCTATATTTTTACTTCCATACCCACACTCTTCACTAAAACTGGTTGTTTTGTGTTTACATCCTCCTAGAAAACTGCTTTCAGAAAATCTATTACATTTGTCTGTTTATTAATTCAATAATTACACAGCTGAGATTGCAGAAATACCTGACACTGTTTTTGCTCTTAAATAGATTACAAACCAGCAGGGAATATTGCAGTTGTAGTAGCATATGTCAGTATATTAATACTATGAAAAAGGCATAAAAAACTTAGTTTGTAAAGAAAAAGATTACTTCCTGACCTGGATAATCAAGAATGCTTTATGGAAGTGGCTTTGGAGAATGGCATAGTAATTAATTAGTTGGGATGGGTGTGGGTGTATATCTTTATGGATTTGGGTCTCTATCTGTAGACATTGGAGGTTGAAAAGGAGGAAGTGGTGGGAAAAAAAGGTTCTCCTTCGCTTGGAGCATCATGTCCAGATTTCTTGGCATAGCACCAAAGCCCTTCATTCCTTTCGTGGTCTAACCCCTGCCTCTCTTTCCCAGCAACATTTCCGTTCTGAACCCTATGCTCCATTGGTTCTTTAAGTCTGCCTTTGTTATGTTATTCTCTTTATGTATCATCCACTTTTTGAAACTTCTTGAATTTATAGACAAGGCCTTTTCATTTTCAGATCCCCAGTGGCTAAAACAGTATGCCTCCATAAAATATTACTAAATAAGTAATTAACTGAATAATGTGGTATACTCATACAGTGGACTGTCATTCAACAATATAAAGAAATGAAATTGAAAACATTATGCTAGGTGAAAGAAGCCAGACACAAAAAGCCACATATTATGTCATTCCATTTATAAGAAATATCCAGAATAGTCAAATATATAGGCACAGAAAGTAGATTTATGATTGCTTAGGACAGGGAAGAGAAGGATAGGATTGACTGCTTATAGATAATGGGGTTTCTTTATGGAGTGAGGAAAATGTTTTGAGATTAGATAGTGGTGATAGCTATAGAACTCTCTGAATTTACTAAAAACCATTGAGTTGTACACTTTAAAAGTATGAATTTTATGATATGTGAATTCTATGTTAATAAAGTAGTTATTTTAAAAAAAGAATAGCCCAACCCATGACTTCGTGACTTTAATGAAGCTTTACTCCAAGTGAGTTACAGAAATCCTCAGAACTTCTCTACCTCTTCACTAGTTAAAAACTGTTCTTAAACACATATGGTTTTGTCTTTCCTTTAATTGGGTTTTTCCTAACATTTCTACATTATTGGGTTCCTCATATGCTCTTAGTTTCTGACCAGGAAATGTGAAGATGATTTCCTTTTCTAAATTGCATCCTATGCTTCTCTCTGCCACCTTTTTACTGGTATCTAGGAACCAGTAGAATTCTCTTTCAGAATTCGTTTCCTTTCCATCTTTCTTCTTACCTATGATTTGCAGAGATCCCTCTCACCCCAATTCCATGTATTCTATGACGGACATTTTAGCATCATCAAGTTTCCGAGAATTTAATCTCATTGAGGTAAATATATGAATTCCAAATGGTGGAAATTATTCTATTCCTCTCTATATAAGATGGCCTCTTTATTAGTAATGAGATTTTGTCTTATTTGTTTACTGTAGTTGAGAATTATATTTTAAGATAGGGAATACAAATGATAGCACCCTCATCATTCCTGCCAGTAATTTAAGAGAACAAGGCTTCCTTTAGTTAGTTCAGTTATTTACTTTTTAAGCAGTATGAAGCCATCTTTTTTTCTTTCTTTCTCTTCCTTTTTCCCTTCCAAAATTTTCTGAACTGATTATTGCATGTTTGACAATATGATGATTATGAAGATATGTTGAGGCTCATATGCCATCAGGGACGATGGGAAGTACACCAGTGACTTGTATACGATGGTTCTCATCCCTGGCTTCACATTACAATCACCTGGGGAGCTTAAAAAATACATTACTACTTAGGCTACACTTTTAGAGTTTCTGATTTAACTGTTGGTCTGTGGTGAGGTCTAGTTATTGGTATTTTTAAGAAGCTTCTAAGGTGATCCTAAGCAATCAGAGTTGAGGGTCATTGGTCTAATACAAGGCATTATAGGTTTAGCACTATAGGGGAGGGATAAAATGTTATTGGAGCTCAGAGAATGGAGTATGTACTTGCAGCTGGGAAGATCAGAGAAGTCTTCATGGGTAAGGACACATTTGCATTAATTCTCATAATAAGCATGATTTGGCAAGGGAATGGATGGAAGGAGTCAGGGAGAAGAGGCTGAATGACAGTATGGAGCAAGTTTGAGGAGTAACTCATGCTGGTATAAAGTATATGACTACATTAATGGAAACTGAGACAGACTAAGAGCCCAGTCTCAAAGGGCCTTGGTAGCCAGGTAAATAAATTTAGACATTATTTTTCTCAGCACAAGAAAACAAGCTGTGGTTTTAAGCCAAGAAATATGATCATGTTGAGCCTTAGGAAAATTAATTTGGGAGCAGTTACAAGGCTTATGTCACTTCCTGGAGTTCATCAGATTGCAGAAAATAGTTCAAAAATATAAATTAACTTTTCCTAAGAAACTAGATGGAAATTTTATATTTTGGGTCAGTAGTCTCTAATGATTAAACTGTTTTAAAAAAACGTTTTAAAGTATTTCTATTCATTTAGTTTCTCCTTAGTGTTCAGGACTTTGATATTCTCTAGAACTATAAAGATGAATAAAACATAATATGTTTCCTTAAGAGATCAGTTCAGTAAGGAAGAGAAAGCCATAAAAATTATAGTTACAAAGTGATAAAGACTGTATAACTTTTTTGGGAGAGGGTAAGTGGATTTGGGGGACAAGGAAGAGCATGTGCAAAGACATGGGGATATGAAAGACCCATGTGGTATGTTCCAGGAAAGGCAAATAATTTTTACTTTTGCTCACTCCTTTTTCTTTTTCTGCCTGGCAAGGAAGCCTAATGGAGGATGAGACTGGGAGGAGAGTGGAAATAGGTTGGGAACCTAATTTTGAAGACTTAATGTCTTGGTCAATGTGAGAACCATTGATGAGATTTAAGAGGAAAAGGGCATAACTGTATTTATGATGGGCGCAGTTTGGATGTTAGATTGGAGAGAGGAAAGACTAAGACAGGGAGGTCAGTTAAAATGCTTTTAGCAAAAGTGGAGGCATGTTGAAAAGTTTTGGATTAAGCCAGCCTGAGAAAATGGGAAAATTTTGGAAGTCATTTCACTCTTGAGGGACTAATTGGATTTGGATGGAGAGGAATAAATTGGAGATAAGGATGGATTTGCAGGTTTCTAGTTGGAGTAGTTATGTGTATTGTCTTCCTCTCTAATCTAAACTCTTCTTGCTTAACTAAACAGTTCCTCATGTTTTTAAATCAAGGGATACAGAGATATGAAATTATGTTTCAGGTATAAATTTTAATGGGAAAAATCCTTTGTCAAAGAATTAATGATTAGATGTCATAAAAGATATTTTCTCATCAACCCAGGTCAGAAGAGCCCAGATTCTAGAGTCCTAAGTGGATAGGTTCTGGGAGGTACCAACAGTCTCTTAACCAAGGGATGAACCAATGAGTCATTACAGAAGAGATAAATAACTTTAGATCCAGACAGGGAAACATGCTTCAGTTTCTGGGTGGATTTGAGAGAAGAAAGTGTATGATGTAGCACCAGGAAGAAAGGGTAAATTCTAGATGAAGAAAAAGATAGTGAATAAAGGGGAAATGGTGGTGTAACATGAACAGCAAAGCCTTGGCCCTTACCATGTATGCATTCTGCATCGTTCAGGACTTTGATCCATTATGATTTTCTGTTTCCTGCCTAACAGTATTTTTAGAAAACTTAGAAGCAGAAACAATCAAAAGAAACAATCAGGGGCCGACCCCATGGCGCACTCGGGAGAGTGCTGCTGGGAGCACAGCAGTGCTCCCACCACGGGTTCAGATCCTATATAAGGATGGTCGGTGCGCTCACTGGCTGAGCGCGGTGCGGCCGGTCACAAAAATTACCAAAAAAAAGAAAAAAAAAAAAAAAAGAAAGAAACAATCAGAAGCAGGATTTAATATTCTCAAAGGGTTTTGGAGTAGAGATAGCTTAAAAGCTTTAGGCTAGTTACTGAATGATCATGTCAGAACATGAACCTGACATGTGAGAGCATATTGGCTCACTGGAACCAAGGAATAATAAAGAGCTGAGGAAAAAAGAAGGCTTGACAAGAACACCATTTAAATGTCTGGTAAGCTTAATCAGTTTCTCCAGGGTAGTTGCCATGAGTCTAGATCTGAAGAAACCCCAAATGTGTATGAACTAACGCATAAAAAAATATAGCCATGGAGCAGCAAAGAGAAAATGTATTTAAAATTTTTATAGGTATGGTTAATTTTCTAAGACCAGGTAATTGAATTTATTGATAAAAATAACTTGCTCACATCATCTATGAGAACTACTGCATATGCTAATTCCTGGAATCCTTGCTATTATTTGCAGTAGCTATTACCAATAACTGTTTTCTTCCCCCCTTTCAACTGTACTAAGTGCTAAAATTACATTGTCTCTTTTTACCCATTTATCTTCACTCATATATATTGAAGGTTTGGGTCTACTCAGTATCTGCAGTGCTTAGCTCATAGCATCCAGGACTTAGTTTCCACTGGAAATGGAGAAATGGCAGAGGTGATCCAGTATACATCTAGAGAGGAATGCTTCTTAACCCTGGGATTCAGACTCCTTTAAGAATCTGGTGTAAGCCATTTTTCTCTAGAAAAGGCTCACACAGGCACTAAAATCTTTATGAGATTTCATTAAGGTTTGTGGCCCACCTTTAAGAACTTTAGCTTTAGAACATGCTTTAGAATTTTGACTAGGTTCTTACTCTAGGAGTTAGTTGTATTTATGAGGCAAATCATTCATTTATTCAATAAATATTAAATGAGTACTAACTTGGTGACAGTTTCTTGGGATACATCTGTGAGCAAGCCCTTATGAAGCTTACATTTTATTGTGAAGGCAGATAATAAGTAAATAAATAAAAGACTTTCATAATAGTAAGTAATGAGAGGAAAATAAAATAGTAATGTGATAGAGTGGTTGTGTGGGAGCAGCACTGCCAGATTGAGTGCTGGGGACAGGAGACAATTGCGATGAGACCTAATTTCTTAATCATTAAGACTATATATATATCAGATTTTTTGGTAATGACTTTTATCTTAAGAAATAAGCCATAAGGATAAAATATCAATTTACTTACTAACTTCTCTAAGTATGTTAATATTTTGAGAGCATCTCTTGCTGTCTCTCTGTGTTTGTATACATTCCTATCACATAAAGCAATGCTGCCCTCTGGTGGTAGTCCCTTTCATAGCATGCTGGCTTTACCTTTGCAAATCTATTATAAGGGTGTGACCTTTATTTAGCAGGATTTATTTCTGAAAAATAGATGTCTTTTTTAGATTATGTTTGAATTTAAAGGGCCTTTACCCATATAATTCATTTGAAAATTGTAGTCTCAAATAAATTCTTGGTGTGGTTTTCTATGTTCAATAATACTTATGCCATTGAAGAAAAGTTACTTAAATGGGAAGAACTCGACTCTCAGAACTGAAAGCAGTACTGGGAAAATAAACTAGGCAAGGTGAATTGCTTATACAAGTGTGGAAAATCTGGGACTTGAATTTGCTCACCAAAACATGTATTACATTAAATTACCCATTCCAAAGGGCTTATATAAGTTAAAAACACCTTTTTCGTAGAAAACGTTTAAAAGAATGTACTTTGGAATGTAAAAAGACAAATGACAGTATTTAGGAACAATGAACATTATTAAAAGAACTTTATGTTAAAAAATTTTAAAATTTCCACCAAGTCTTCAATTGAAAGCTTCATTTTGGAGTAATGTTTCTTATCTCTTAGAGAGTAATTTGACTCGAATAATGTTTTGCTTATCTATTTCGGAAAATTTATATAACAGATTTGAAAAAGTATTAGGTAGCTGACGGTTGAAAATAAATTTGACTTATTTTTCTAAAGCAAGGAAAAATCTATTATACCTAGGGTCTTATTTTATTGTGGCAGCTCTTTAGGCCCTTGACTGGGTAAATCCTTTCAGTTCTTTCTGGTAGTCACCTCAATGAGAGTAGAATTTATAAAGATTGATAATTGCACATATTTCTAGTTGAATCTTTATCAGACGATGCACATTTTTGAATTATTTACGTTCCATGGCCTAGTCATTGTGTGCTGTTTGGTGTACTTAAAAAGCATAATTGTGTAATTTGGTTTTCAGAGCCCCGTAGTGGTTTCATACAAAGTCATGGTATAAATCACAGTAAATAGTCTGAAATTATTTTTGACTAAAGATAATATGGGTAAAAAGATTGTGTAATTTAACTGGACAGTGTGATTTCTATTTATATTTATTTCACAAAAAGATGTAAAACATATCTAGCAGTTCTTTTATCTTCATAAACTTTTGCTGGATAGCACACTTGAAGCTACTTGATCTCTATTATGCTTAGTTTGCTAAATGTTGAGTTAATATTCTTTTATGAATGTGGCTTGATAAGAATTATAGAAACATCTTTATAAGATCATAGTATGCACAATCTTTAAATTGGCAGCTTTTGGTGATAAAACCACCATGTATATAAATATGCCTTGCTTTTTTATTATAAAATGTGATTTACACACCTATGACTTCGGTGGAAAAACCAGGGATCCAACCATATTTTGCCAGTGCCAAAAATAAACTCAACCCCAGGAATTAGAGATGACTGTTTAAAGGTTAAAAAAAAAAAAAAAAAAAAGGTGCCTCACTATATGTAATGCCTATCGTTTTGGATGTTCTGATAGATTAACTTTCTTTCAAGTGTGGAAGTAGAAAAACTTACAACTTTTGGTGTGAAGCCATATCTTCATACCTTTATTTGAAGGAATGTATATATACATATATACATACGCATACACAGACACATACACAAGGGTACTTCAAAAATTTCATGAAAGAATACAGGACAATACAAATCTTCCCATGAACTCTTTGAAGTACCCTTGTATATGTGTGTGTATGTGTATATGCATTTTTTTTTTTTTTTTTGGTGGGAACTAATCATTGATTCTCATTTAACTTTCAGTTTATATCAGCTTCAGCATTATTCTACAACTGCCATTATGTTATGACTAGGAATTCACTCTGAGAAAAACTAGTTCTTTCAGGGATCATATCTAGATTTTTTCACCTAGGAATAAAAATTAGGACAATATTGTTTTGAATGTATAGTTTTGAGTTACAAAACCGAATCATTTAAATTATGCTATTTTAAACGTTAACTGTAATTTTTACCTTAATTAAAATAACTTACAAAAGCATGGCGTTCTTTAACCCTTAAAGAATAAAAAAGTTCCAGTTTTGACATTATATTTAATGTGTTTTCTCTCTTTCAGTTTGTAAATATGATGAAAAATGTTTGTTGACTAGTGTATTTTGCATTTCTCTTTTTATTTTTGGAATCTAAACTAATTCTTGGTGAAAATAAAATCCCCAATATTAGGATTATTATTGCCTTTGTAACAGTGGCTTCAAAAATCATATATAAATGTCAGGGAGAAAGGGGGAGAATGCATAGGACAAACTTTATAAAAGCATGCCACTTTCAGAGATTATTGAACATTCTAAATGAAATGTGGTGGGTCATTTGGAATTTAAAACTTCATAGCTTCTCAATGTTGGTGCAAAGCCTTTTCGGTTTAGTGGCTCCTTTTTATGCTACATAGAATATCTTCTTATTCATAAATGGCACATTGATGATGAAACATAATAGTAAAAACTCTGGCATAGTTTCACTAATATATATGCTTTATTGGTGTATTCACTGTTTATCCTGCGATAGCCTGTTACTTTTTATGACCGTTTAAGTTAATGTGATAGATTCAATTTTACTTTGACATTTTAGTACTTTTATAATCATATGAGTATTTCCCTCATTTGCAGGTGCTGCTGTTTTTTCAAACGAAGGAAAAGGAAAACTATACAGCGCCACAAATGACTCTTGACACAGATCATGGGGAGTTACGTGTTCATCTGCTGTCTTGTGATTAAAATCATCTCTATAGTGACCACATGTATTTTCAAAGACTCACTCTTAGAAACAAAAATGTCATACTTTCATACTTCATTTCGTGGTTGTCTTACATTCATATTTTTTTCTAATTTAACTTTTATGGAAGCTTTACAGTTTTGTCAAAACATGAATGCTTTGCCCGTCAATGAATGGAATGGACCAATGAGGTGGTGGTATTGATGAATATAGTTCTGTGGAACATTTTTCAGAAGCTCTTCTCCTGTTGTAGAAAGCAGTACAGTATCTTAACTGTCAACCAGTTATGTACCTAATCTGGTTTTTTATATGTTCTGTAAGAGCATAATCAAGCAGGAATTTTCTTCCCAGTGGATAATGCAACAGAGAAAACAAGAGTTACCCGAATATTTAAAAGAAGTTATTCCTTGAGAAGTTCATATTTTGTGACATCTACATTGATTTCAGTATTACGGATGGTACTGTAATTCATGAGTGATATTAACATTCTCTCTGTGAAATCATGGTACAGTCACTGCCCAGAGGTACTGAGGAAAAAGCTCTATGGGTTCAGTAGATTGGTAGTGGTAAAATGAATCATAAGTAGTGTGGTATGAGCTCTGCTTTTGTTGCACCACTATGTGAAGTATCATGTTGCAAAAGTGGCAAAAGCGCTTGTTTTAAAAAATGCAAAATATTTGTATAATGTAACTTTATGCTTCCAGATAATAATGTATGTTAGACAGCAAGAAATGAGTACTTTGAGAAGTGATATATGTTGGAGTTTTTAAGAAACACACTAAAGAGAAGAAATAAATGTGAACTTCATTGTAATGTATAAGGTTGAAGCGTAAAGAGATCCCACTGAAACCTACTGCTGAATGATTACATTCTTCCTTAAGCAGAAAACTTTGGATGTGCCATGCAGTGGTGTCTGTTTATTACTTATTTTGCTCTTTGATAAAAAAGACCCCTGGCAATAAAAACTGGGTCACACTATTGCCCTCTGTGCACATTAGTCTCTTGTATTCAACTTTGCTGGTTCTTTGGAATTTTCCTACTCTTTAGCATAATTTTGATGATTGAAAAATATTTTGGAGAGGATGGGTCAGGTGCTTTGCCTCCATAGTCTTTTGAAGTGCCTGCATATGAACAAAGTAACAGTTCTGTAAAAAAGGAAGCCCATTCCACTTTTCAAGTATGCTTTGTTTTAAGCCATAAAGACACTGCTGTAATTTGTCACATTCTCCTAGCAGACTTTTCAAAAAGGGGTTAAAAAAAAGACTGACTAGAAAGATAATTATGTGGATCAAATCTCATATTCACCTTTCATTTATGAAATTGTTACTCCTTCCACACCGTCTCTTCTTTGTGTGTTCCTGTAGGCATGCTTATTTATTTTTATTGCCTCAAGGTAACATTTAAAATGTGTTAAAGTAAATAAATCCACTTTTTTTTTTACTTTATTATTGCATTTATAGGGATTTAATTGTACTTTGTAATTTATTTTTCTTATTAGCCAAAAGTTCAATGCGTTGTTTTTGATGAATTAGGCACCGATATGAACATCACAAATCAGGACATTATGTATCGTTGTTGCTCTGAATCCTATCAATGATCTTTTCTTGATTTTAAAGACCTACACTCAACCTAGAAAACTTGCTGTATAATTTGGTCAACAATTTCTGCTTTATCTATTTGTATACTGTTATGATGTCTTAAACTACAGGAGTTACATACTGAGTTTTTACTTTTGTTTCCTTTGAGCAAGGTAGATGGATGTTTTGGCCATTATAATGTGAAACCACTTCTTCTTTCTTTACAGTATTTGACCAAATTTGTGTGTCTATGATATTTGTAAATACATGCAATATCTGTATTTCTTATCATAAGCTTGTTTAGTTTTATTCTCAGTAGGGTTTTTTGGACTGTACAGTGTTTATATGATCTGAACTCCTTATACATAAGAAGGTGTGTATATTAATCCAATTATGGACTTAAAATATTTTAAAAGTATAAATACCCTTATTTGCTGCAAAGACCAGTGTGTAGACATTTGCTTTTTAGCAATATTTTTAAGTGCTCCATTTTAATGCCAAGGAATAAATCTTTTGGCAACACAAACTGGTCAACAATAGGTAATGCAGGTATGTTCAGGTTAAGCCAACAATGTTTTGCATTTTTATGCTTCTTTTCTGTCAACACTAATGAAGTCAACATTGCCTGAATGTCTGAATAATGAAACACATCCCTGTTTAAAAGTATGTAACTGAAAAAGAAATAAAAAATAAAGGTAGTTTTTTTAAACTTGCTTTTTTCCCTTTCCTCTAATTATGGGTGAAATAATGCCACTGACTAATTTAAGATAGGAATTTAAAAAATTCAATTCATTCAGTTTATTATATGTGAGAAGCAGAGCTAAATGAATATGCTTTTATTATTTAGTTTTTGTTTTTGTTTTGCTTTGTTGGAATCCAGTTGTGGTTTTTTTTTTTTTTTTTTTTTGTCGTTTTTGTGACCAGTAAGGGGATTGCAACCCTCGGCTTGGTGTCGCCCGCACCGCACTCAGCCAGTGAGCGCACCGGCCATCCCTATATAGGATCCGAACCTGCGGTGGGAGCGCCGCTGCGCTCCCAGCGCCGCACTCTCCTGAGTGAGCCACAGGGTCAGCCCGGAATCCAGTTGTAAAGAACACACACCAGGAAAGATCTAAGTTTTCTTTAAAGATCTAAGTTTAAAAATTTTTTTACAGTTCTCTCAACTACTTAATAGAGCAATTAATTAAAGCTGTTATCTTCTGTTTGATAAACTAAGGAAAATAAACAGTCATTTTATTTCTTTTTGAAAATTAAATCATACTATTATGTTCACAGAAATTAAGAATTAGTAATCCAATTTTAATGAATTACTTTAACATGATTGCAGATGGAGAGCATATATTTGTGACAGTATAACACAGTTTATCATTGTGCTAGGTTCTTTAGGGGGTTTTAAAAAATGGCATTAATGGCATTCTACTTATTGAATGATGCTATATGTAAGGTAAAGCAAAGTAACACATACTCAGCCTGTGAATAGTGTGTCTGTTGAGCACCAAAGACATTCAGAAGTGGGAGAGAGATCTGGGGATGACCCATACTTGTTAAAAGACCCTATCAAAAAAATCTGATTTACGATTAGGGTTCCAATCTGAATGATTGTGTAGTTGCATTAGTCAGAACCCTTTGAAATGCAAGTGACAGAATCTTAATCTGGCTTAAGCAATAGAATTGCACATTATTTCATTTAACTGAAAACTTCAGGGGTAGGATTGGCTTCAGACATGCTTAATCTCAGTGTTAAAACAGGAATCTGTCTTTCTCCAGACCTCCCTGTTTGCTTTTCACCCTGCTGTGTCATTGTCAGGTAGACTTTCCTTTTGGAATGGTAAAGTGGCCACCCAGCAGCTTGATACTTCTACTCTACCATCTTGGTAATCTCAGCACAAACAAAGGGCCATTTTTCCCAAGAGTTCCAAAAAAGTCTTGAAACTGACATTTATTCCCTAGTTTGTTCATGTGCTCAACCCTAAGCCGATTACTATGGACAGAGAAATGTTCTCCCAGTGGTTGAGCCTGAGTCATGGGTCAACCTTCAGAAGACACACTGGACTGAGAAATGAGGTAGAAAGGGTATTACTCAAAAGGAAATTAGGATATTGTTATCCAGGAGAGTGAATAGCTACCGAGCAGGCAAAATCAGCAAATATCGACTGTCATGATGAGAGAAACAAAATATAGTATAACAGCAAACCTAATAATTTTAAATTAGAAAACTATCATTATTATTGAAAATTTTATGAATCTGAATATATTATTAGAAATCACTTTTATAGTGAATGAATACATTTGAAAATGGGAGGTTACAAGTACCTTATTTGGTGTGTTTTTGTTTTTAGCTTTTCAGGGTTTTGGTGATAGAATTGGGTTAGAAGAGTTAAAAGCTTATTTTCTACTAGAGTACTAATAAATGTAATTATAAAGCTTTGCTGATGTTTAGGATAACTAGTTTCTTCGTGCCCAGATCTAATACAGAACCACATAAGTTATTTTTTTAAGAAATTTACTTCTTCATAAGAATACATGGGTCATAACCAAAGAAAGGACTCTATAGAAGTACTATCAGGTAATATTGCTGGGGTATGAAAATGGTTCTGTTAAAAGAAACAGTTGTTCATAGGGACGTTTACTATATTGTGATTTTGCTTTAGTGGCCAAACACTCTGGCACTTCTGCAAATTAGGGGTTGGCAAACTTTTTGGGGTACAGTTTAGGCTCTGTTGGCCAAGAGGCAAACTTGAAGCTTACATATACTTATGTAATGAGAAAGAAAAGTTTTCATATACATTTTATTGATGAAATTCAAAATATATTAAGACTTGGATACAACTTTTTTTCATAGCACAGGTCTACTAATGATAAGGATTGAATTATTTGGGGGGGGGGATAATATTTCACTAAATTGGGGTTTGAAGTTGACTGCAAATACTTATCTGTAAATGTTGACCTGTAATGTGATTTTTTGCCTTTCATCTCCGAAAATGTCTTTTCACACAGATAGGTACTGCCAAATACTGTTACCAGTCCTCTAGTGTGTGATTTTAATTTAATATATTAATCATTTGGAAAGTATTTATAGAATTCTATTAGATTCTATTCTTGGTATTTGCCTTTTAGCATATAATTACATTGCAGGTTAATCACTTCCTATTGAAGGTTAGGTGGATGCTCCTCGATTGTATAGTTAAGTGGATATTGAAACACGAAAATTTCTTTGGCACTTGCATTGAGATCTAAAAATGCAGCTGAACTGTAGTTGAGTTTGAAACATACATCCACTTCAAATTTGTGTGGGATTGGAGATCTCACTGCTTGTTTTAACTTGACAGCATGGGAAGTGTATAAAGCAGCTTGATATTACTTGTGATTTGAACAACAGTGGTTGTAATCAAAATGACCTTGTCACAGTATAAGTTTCACATATAAGTGCTGTTTTCCCTTGTAATTTTAGTTTGAATCTATTAAGATACATTATCAAGTCCACAGCAAAACCTAATTTCCAAAGACATTTAGTGTTTGATAATAGTAGTTGTGGGTGATTCTTCTCAGTCATAACAATTTCAATCTTGGTTTTGAGCTAAAAAAAATTGCACTAGAATTTTACCACTGCCATCAAACTCCTTTGTAGTAGGGCCAGTCAGGATATTTAGCTTCTACTTCTGACAAAAACTTAATGGAACCAGTGATGGTTAAGACCACAAGAGTGGATGAAATTCGCCATTAATTTCACTAGTTTAATAACATAGTTGATTCATATATTATTCACAAGGTATCTGCTGATGAATAATACAATATATAAACCATTGACTTTAGACATCTGGCATTTTCACAAGCTTTGTAAATTTGTCCAACTAAGCTTTTTCTGCTCCACACATATTTTTACCATCAGTTGCAACACATCTTAGCAGATCCCACTTCAGGTTATACTGAATTCAGGCTTTCTTAACTTCTTTGAAAATATTTTTTCCTGTAGTTGTTCTAAGCAGAGTATTCATAAAGGCTAATTCTTGAGTCACTGCAAACTCAGCATCAACTTCTCAAGTAAACAACAACTGGGCAGTATTGGTAACACCTGTGGACTCAACAAAAACCAAGGAACTACTTGCCTTGTAAAAAATCATTTGCCTTGTTTTTAAATTGGCAGTTGGTGTTACCACACTGTTCTCATGTCTTCAAAGAACTGTTCTTGCTGAAACGCTAGTAGTCATAAACAAGCTTATATTCTCTGGACACACTTTCTGGCTACTGCAATCAAACATAATTAACTCTCATTTGCTATCAGTAAGTAGCTTTCTTTGCTTGGCTAACAAATGAGCCACTCAGAAAGTTACTTTAATTGTACTCTATTCTCTCTCCTGCTGTCTCTCTCTCTCTCTCTTTTTTTTGAATAAATTCTGCTATGATGAGATACTATGTTTTAAGTTTTCTAATTGTTCTGACTGTTGCTTTCCTATGAGTTGGGAATATTGTGATGAATGTTTAGTCTGGAAATATATTCTTTTAGCACAGCTAAAGTATCATTGCATAATAAACACAATGCTTCACCATGTAATTGTATAACAAAATAATACACTCTTCACTGTGCCTTAAAAGTGCAATTCTCAAAGTTTACTTTTTTTTTTTAAACTTTTTTTGATATGATGAATATGCACTAGTAACAAGAAGTAATAAAATGTCTGACAATTGTGTGGTACTTGAAATGCTATCAAGTTATAACCATCACTGAGATTTGTAGTGTGTTGTACAGCAGTGCAAAGCAGTGAAAGCGCCACATATGGTTTATGTCACAACTTTTCAACTCTGCCTTTGTAGCATGAAAGCAGCCATAGACAAAATGTAAATGAATGAATATGGCCGTGTTCCAATAAAATTTTTTATTTATGGACACTGGAATTTGAATTTCATATGATTTTTATGTGTCATGAAATATTCTTTTGACCACTTAAAAATGGAAATATTATTTTTAGCTTGTGGTCTGAACAAAAATTGGTGGGCTAGATTTGGCCTGCAGACCAGAGTTTACCAGCCTCTGTTCTAGAGCACATTGGAAAGATTTGGATGTTTGAGATAAATTATTTTTTACCTAATTGAATAAAACCACTTATCAAAAGTTGACTTTTCTTCCTTTATAAAAGAAAGGAGCATTTTGAAATAGTATGAATAATTAAAATGTCAATGCAACCACAGCACATATGGGAGTTGAAATAAAGCAAATGTGGTTAGTCTGGCTTCCATATGAACTTAGATGTTGAAACAATATGTAGTTTTGGAAAGAGCATGAATTTTGGGATCAGACTAAAATGAATCCAAATTTCTTCACTTAGCGTGTGAGAATTGTGACAAGTTACTTTAACTTCTTACCTTCAGTTTCCTCACTTCAATTTGGATGGCTACTTTGCAATGTGGTTCTGAGGATTAGTGATACCATAATAGCTCTTAATGCAAGGTACCTTTTACCATTACTTTCAGTACTATTTTTAACTGAGCAACACCTTGATTTCTCATTCAGTGTGTATGCATCTGCTCTTTGAGACAAGAGTAAAGCCTGGTATTTATTAAACTTTGTCTTAGATTGAAGTCATTATTCCTATCTGTTTAAAAGTATTTGTAACATAATTCTATCAGTCTTTCTTTAATGACAGCAATAAATTCAAAATCATTAATTTTATACCTTTATTGATAAAAATGACAAACAGGAGATGGCCAGGACAAAACTCTGTGTCAAGCCACTGTAATACTACATTAAGGTCAATATCAATCCATTAAACTGATAACACTATGTCTAAGTGTTCTCTCTAATGTATGGGGATCCTTTACCACTACTTGACTAACATTCACTATTTATCATGTTTTGCTGAAATCCAGATAAACCATTTAGTCTATTTTATTGCCCTGCCATTCTCATTTTCCTTACAAAAAAAGGAATTGGATTTAGTTTGATATGACTTCTGGTGAATCCATGTTTATTCCTAAAGATCAGCATTTTTATTTCTAATATTTATCAGTTACCTTTTAAGTAATTCAGTCTAATCTTACTTGGAATCAATATTTACCAATCTGTAGCTGTATAATCCACCTTTAAAAAGAAGTTCCATTTCCTATCTGTAGTATTTTTGCCTTGCTCCATGTGTTAACTGCAAGGTGTCTCAGTATGAAATGTGTCCAGTTCTGGAGACTTAATTCTTTTTGAACAACTTTACCTGTGATGGGTTTTATTTCTTTCTCACCATATTTTACCCCTTACCTTCCCATGCTAAGGATGATTTTTGTTTAAAAAAAGACTATAAGAGGAAAAAAAAAGCTGAACTTTTCATTCTCTTTGTCACTCAACCTTTCCCTTACATCTGGCTCTACACAGAGTTTACAAAACCCTTTTCTGTTGGCTTTAGCATTTAAAAAAAAAAAATCCCCAGCTAATAGAGAAACTTAAAGATTTTAATCATTTTTTTCTGTTCATTTGCTATGGACGTATTTCAACTCTTATTTGTACCCTTTTAGAGGCTGAGATTGTCAGAAGAGATGACTCTCCCCTTTTTTTGCAAGCTTATTCCTTTTTTTTTTTTTTAAGAATCATTTTTGATTACAGAACTGGAAAGAGAGTCTTGAGTTCCCTTGACTAGGGATCACGCACCTTAAGATGAGATGCTCACATTCTCTCAAGGTATCTGACACTTCTACTTTAGTGAATTCCTCTTGCTGGTCATTTCTGTGCTCCAGAGTACTGGCTTCAATTTTTGCTTTTTATATTTCCTGGGAAATTAGATATTGTCACATAAAGAATTGTCAGATACTCTGATTTTACTAAAGTAAGAGAGTAGACAATTGGAGCCCTCTATCATTACTAATTTTATATTTAGTATTTTGTGCTCTTTTTGAGCACCATTTACCAGGCAAAGGATTGTGTGTTTAAATCTGATTTTAAAAAAATGTGTCCTGGCATTTTATAATGTATTTTTGTAGTAGTATCTCCGTTTTTCCTTTCTTGTTTGCCAAATATTTTCTACAGTGCATTTTACCTTGAATGTACTGAATTTCACTGTGGGTATATGTCCTCCCAGAATACTTCCCTGATCCTTCTCATATGTGTAGATTTTAATCAGAAACCTCATCATACCCAGTGTCAATGACTCCTATGTCATATTTACTATGCTCTATTTTTATCTAAGCCTTATTCATAGTTCTTGTGTGTGCAATAGTGTAGACTCCTTAGTATTATTTTCAAACTTCCTGCTCAGTTCTCTTCTTGAGTTAATCATTTGGTCATCTCTAACCTGATGGTGTATATAACAACCACTCTTGTGGTTTTTATCTACTATTTTCTCCCTCATCTTCATTCATTGTAAAAATCACTTCAACATGTCAATTATGCTTTTACCAAGGTCTCATGAGATTATATTCTAGCCATCTTAAATTGTGCCCTGGAGATTAAATCTCATTTTTAAACATCATATGGGTAGAAAATCAGTCACTTCTTTCATGTACTGTATTTTGTCCTGCATTCTGTATTGACATTGTCAGGATGCCCTAAATATCTTATATTAGGTTTTTTTTCAACAAATTACAAAAATTCGGCAATTAGAGCTATTTTTCTTCCACTGTAATGTGGAGTGCCTAAATTACTTAAGTGGTAAAACCAGCTGAAAATCATACCTCCACAAATAAAGATCTGGGGAATTGTCTCTTCTACAGGTTTGGCTGGAACAAGACAAGGATGCCATTCTCATCACTTCTATTCAACGAAGTACTGGAAGTCTTAGCCAGATAAATTAAGCAAGAGGAAGAAGTTGAACTGTCCTTGTTTGCGGGGAATAGCCAAAGCAACCTTGAGCAAAAAAAGCAAAGCTGGGGGCATCAGACAACCTGACTTCAAAATATACTACAAAGCTATAATAACCAGAACAGCATGGTTCTAGCATAAAAACAGACACATAGATCAATGGAACAGAAGAGAGAGCCCAGAAATAAATCCATTTATAGCCAACTGATTTTTGACAAAGGTGCCAAGAGCATACCATGGAGAAATAACAGTCTCTTCCATGGAGGTGTTGGAAAAACTGGACATCCACATGCTAAAAAATGAAATTAGGCCCTTATCTCACACCATATACAAAGAATTAACTCCAAATGGATTAAATACTTAAATGTAATACCTGAAACCACAAAACTACTAGAAGAAAACATAATGGAAATGCCCATGACATTTGTCTGGGCAATTAATTTTTGGATATAACCCCAAAAGCACAGGCAACAAAAGCAAAAATAAAAGTGGGATTACATCAAATTAAAAAGCTTCTGCACACAATAAACAGAGTGAGAAGACAACCTAGAGAATGGAAGAAAACATTTGCAAATTATACATATGGTAAGGGTTTAATATCCAAAATATACAAGAAACTCAACTTGATAGCAAAAACAAAAAGAAAAACAATTAAAAATGGGCAAAAGACTTGAATAGAAGTTTCTCAAAATAAGACATACAAATAGCTGAAGGGTATGTGAGAAAATGCTCAACATCACTAATGATCAGGGAAATGCAAATTAAAACCACAATGAGATATCCCCTCATATCTGTTACAATGGCAGTTATCAAAAAGACAAAAGATAGCAAATGTTGGCAAGGATGTGAAGAATCTTTTCAACCTTTTCCACACAGTTGGTGGGAATGTAAATTAGTACAGCCATTATAGAAAACAGTATAGAGGTTCCTCAAAAAAATTAAAAATAGAACTACTATATAATCCAGCAAAATCACTTCTGGGTATATATCCAAAGGAAATGAAATCAGTATGATGAAGAGATATCTGCACTCCCATGATTACTGCAACATTCCCATGTTTCTTCACAACAGCAAAGATATGGAATCAGCCTAAATGCCCATCAAAGAATAAATGGATAAAGAAAATGTGGTATATGTACACAATAGAATACTATCCAGCCATAAAAAAGAAGAAAATCCTGCCCATTTGTGATAACATGGATAAACCTGGATGACATCATGTTAAGTGAAATAAACCAGGCACAGAAAGACAAATACTACGTGATTTCACTCGTACATGGAATCTGAAATGTTGATCTCATAGAAATAGAGAATAGAATGGTGGTTACCAGGGCTGGGGTGGTTTGGAGCTGGGGATTGGAGAAATGTTTGTTAAAGGATACATAATTACAGTTAGATAGCAGGAGTAAGTTCATGAGATCTATTGCACAGCGTGATGACTATAGTTAATGACAATATATTGTGTTCTTGGAAAATGCTAAGAGAGTCCATGTTAAATGTTCTCTCCACAAAAATAATCACTATGTGAGGTAATGCATATTTTATTTACCTGGATTTAGTCATTCCTCAATGTTTATATATACTTTAAAACACCATGTTGTATATGATAAATACACAATTTTATCTGTCAATTTAAAATAAATACATTTGAAAAAATAAAATAGTATAAATCTGGCAAAAAAAAAAAAAGGAATAGCTCTGAGTTAGGTCTTTCACAGAAAGAAATTATTATCAGTGGTTTTGGGTGTGTGAGTCTCAGCTAATATGGGACAATGAAGGAGAGGTGGCAGTGAGGAGCTGATGACTGTGGATGGAGGGCACTGGGACTATAAGGACATAGGGAGCTGCAGTTGAGGATTTGAACTCTGCAGGTGAATAAACCTGTGTTTAAATTAAGGTTATGAGGGGCCGGCCCGTGGCTCCCTCGGGAGAGTGTGGTGCTGATAAATTAAGGTTATGACACTTGCTGACCATGTGACCTTGGGCAATTTACTTACCTCAAGTCTCTGTTTCCTCATTTCAGTAAGGAAGTTCATGAAACTCATGGAGTTTTGGTGAGGAAAATGTGATAAGATAAGTTAATTGTAGCAAAGTTCCTGGTTCACAGTAACTACCCAGTGAATGGTAGCTGTTATTGGCTATTATTACTTAGGTATAGGGGAGTGGACCTGCCAAGGAAAAGATGATGTGGTGGAAATGCTGATTGCACATTTAGTCAGCATGAAACTGTGGTAATGTGTGTAGTAATTCAAATCTTTTCAAGTAAGATATTTGTGGCAAGCAACAAATCAATGGGGATATTAAAATTTTTTTCTATTTAAATTTTTTTTATTGAAACATAATTGATTATACATATTTGTGGGGTACAGAGTTGACTATCAGTGTTTGTATACAATATGTGATGATCCAATCAGTATAGGTGGCATATTCATCATTATAAAATGTAAAATGTAGGGTTTTTTTTTTTGGCCACAAAATAAGTCTTAATACTTTAAAAAAGACTGAGTTCTTTGAGATAAAAATCAAAGCACAACATATCAAAATTTATAGGATGCATGGCTCATGCAGTGCTTAGAGGAAAATCTGTACTTGTAAACACCTATATTAAAAATAATAAAAATCTCAAATCAGCAATGTAAACTCCTACCTTAAGAAAATAGAAAAAGAAGAGCAAACTAAACCAAAAGCAAATACAAGTAGGAAATAACAAAGATTACAACAGAAATATATGAAATAGGGAATTAAATAATAATGGAGAATATACGCAAAACCAAAAGTTGATTCTTTAAAAAGATAATGAAATTTGCAAACCTTTATCTAGACTGACCAAGAAAAAAGAGAGAAAACTGAAATTACTAAAATCAGAAATAAAGTGGGGGCATTATTACACTGTCATTATGGTTTTTGTGAAGGTAAGATTTAGTTTCTTTCTCTTTCTCATTTGTATTATTGTTCTACCAGTGGGTTTTGTTCTCACTTGTGTATTTGTGGTACTGATTATTATTTTTCAGATTTCAGATGCAAGACTTTCTGGAATCATGCATCTGTAGGATTTCGTGTAGGGCTGGTTGTGTGGTGGTGAACTCCTGCAGTTTTTGTTTGTCTGGAAAATATACTATTTTCCCCTAATTTCTGAAAGATAGCCTTACTGGGTACAGTATTCTTGGCTGGCAGTTTTTTTCTTTCAGTATTTTGAACATATCATCCCATTTTCTCCTGGCCTGTAGAGTTTTAGTTGAGAAGTCTGCTGTTAGTCTGATAGGGGCTCCCTTACCGTTTACTTGATGCTTTTCTCTTGCTTCTTTTAAGATTCTCTCTTTGTCTTTGAGCTTTGCTAGTTTGAGTATAATATGTCTTGGAGAGGATCTTTTGGGGTTGAATCTGTTTGGGGATCTTTGAGCCTCCTGGATCTGAAGGTCTGTGTCTCTCCTGATACCTGGGAAGTTTTCTGTTGTTATTTCTTTGAATAGATTTTCAATGCCTTTTTCTTTCTCCTCCCTTGGCTCCTGCCTAGGGCCCCAGGCATTGCTCTCTTGCCTTTTTTTGGGTGGAGGGGTTGGCTGCCCTCAGCTCCTGCCTTGGACTCTGGGCATTGCTCTCTTGCCTGCTTCTGGATGGAGCAGAAATTAAATTTGTTTTGTAGAAAACTGAAGACTGCTGAGAGATATGGTCATGATTCCACTGATGAAGTAGGTGTCAAATGGTCCCCCTCTCCTTTCTCCTTTTCTCCTCTTCTACCTCTGCTGTGTCACAGTGGCCTCAGAGAAAAACTGGATCCCTCTAAGGTGAGCTACTAACTAGCTGTATCACTAAATCTTTCTGGTCCTCAATTTTATCTCTATAAGGGAACTCTTCTTTAAAGATAACTAACCCACAGATTCTGTAAAGATGGTCCTCTAAGCCTTTGGCATCTTCACAGGATGTGTTGATCAAATGAAACAGTGGATTTGGGAGACTTGCTTTACTGAGTCTGCTGAACTATCTTACTAGTCATTGTTTTAGCTCCAGATCAGCATTGCTCCTCAGACCTGGGCCAACGCCTGCCCAGTCTCCTTATAGATTCTTCCCTCAGTAAACAAACACAGCCAAGCCCCACCAATTCTAAAAACACAGGCAAAACACCCTCCCTTCATCCTGCTCCCCCATCCAGTTATTCCTCCATCTCTCTCCTTTCCTCCCAGCCAAGGTTCTTGAAAGAGCTATAATATTGTCCATATGTAATATTCCAGGGCCTAAGTCAATGGTAACATGACCACTGCTTGACCTCCCAGGCCCAGCCTCCACCTGCTCTGTTTTGGGGGCCAGGATTGTCATGGAAAACGCTATAGCATTTAACTTCATTTGGAATACAATTTTTGTTCATTTTGTGTTTTGTGAGCACTGATAGATAAGTATGTATAAATGCAAGATGAAACAGAAAACTGTCAGAAGTTAGATGGTGTGACGTTTAGGGGGATTATTGGCTAAAACTCTTCTCCTGACCAGGCCCCAAGTTAATTAATTGGTTCTTTTTATGACAGTGAGTGAAAGGTTCAGAACACCAAGGGACAGATTCAGTCAGAAAGGCTCTTCAACAAAGATCCTTTTATTTTCTACTTCAGACAATACGAGTGATTATTAGATATTATTAACACTAGTTTCCCAGTTCTTTGGTGGTGTGACTTTGTTCCCCAAATTATTTTAAAAGTCTGAGGAGTGAAAACAGCTGCGATTGTCTGTAACTAACCTCGATGGAGCAATCTAGTCAAAGATCCATTTTTTATGTACCAAGCATCATCAACAATGGTGATATGAGTCCAACTTTTCCTTTCAGATTTAGGACACTGAGAAGCATATTTTTTCTGTTCTCTAGTAGAAATAGCTAAAGACGTAAGCATGTAAAAGTTCTTATGATCTAGACGGATGACTGAAAACTATTACATGTTTTGTTCTCTTTCCTGGTCGTAAGATGTATAAATTACCTCTGGGACATAGAAGAGCAAGTTTCTGTTGCAGCACTGCTCAGGAGATGGCTTGTCTTTATCCCAGAGGAAAGAAGGAAGGCCATTGGTCCAGAGGCCGGGAAGCCTTGGCAGGGTTTTCTAGGCTCTGCCTGACAAAGATAAGCATGGATGGAGAGGGGAAACTTTTATTTATTAACATATCATTTGTCCTAAAAAGTGGTGAGATTATGAATGAATTTTGTTTTAGATTTTTTTTTTAGTACTTTTCAAATGAAAATTTAAAACTAAGAAGTGAGCGAATGAAAAGATAAACAGAGGCTTTGGATTGTTTGGATTCTCCTTTGACAAGCTTGGCTGGGAGGGAAAGAGAGAGAGAGAGGATGCAAGTTGGGGGCCGGATCAAGGGAGGGTGTTTTGCTTGTGTTTCTAGGATTGGAGGGGTTTGACTGTATTTCCTGAGGGAAGGATCTATCAGTGACGGTGAACTCGAAGCTACTGGACAGAACAATTTGGAGGAAAGGAAAGCCCTCGGGGAAGGAGTGGGAATTCCAAAGAAAGAGGAAGGTGGAAAGGAAAAGGGCCTGCTCAGATTTAGGCTTTGTGGAGATGATGTGTGTGAGGGGTGTGGGAAAATCGTTCATGTGACGAGCTGTAGTGTCTTTGCTGGATTGAGCTGTGAGTCTGAGAGGAGGCCATCCATAGTTGCTATTTATCCGGGAGAAAATGGAACCGTCAGGACACTGGGGGTGGTTCTTAAAAATGTCAAGAGCAAGAAAATTTATTTCAAACTTAATTTTGTTATACTATGTGCTACCTATGGCCTTCAGTTTTCCTTTAGGCAATATATAAAGCTACTGACATAAAATGATGGAATTTTCAACTTGTGTTAAAATGAAAGAAATCTTTTTAAATAAAAAGTTCCATAAGCAAATTGTTCTTTTAAAGAGTCCTTGTTAAAATAAGATGCATTATGCATCTAGTTGACATATGATGAACATTCCATATTAATCATCCTACTGTTTTGGGTATAGATGTGGAAATCTAGTTAGCTCGAAATCTAAAAATTTAGTGGTAATGCAACTCAACATTTCTCTTTCAAATATGTATAGAACATAAATTGCAATTTTTATCTACTTACATAATGAGGATTGTACACACAGGATAAAGTTTTCCCAAATTTAACAAAAATGAAAATAAGAGAAATACATAAAATTCCATTGCTTCTTGCTGATTTTGTTAATGAAAAAATTAAAAAATAATTAAATAGAAAGGACAATGATTTCAGATTCCTTTGTTGTATACTTATTACTGGTTAAAAATATAAATTTAAATTTTATTTTATTTTAGCACAAAACAAATTTTATGTTTTAGCCAGCTAAGGTCTGAGTCTATTATGATGGTTTAGGCACAAATGAATAAATTTCCATTTCACATATGTCTATTTATCAATGAATACAGGAAATTTCCTCCTCTAGGAGGGAAATCACATTCTATTTACCTCTTTCCTTCTTTCGTGCTTTCACGATATTTTTACAGTAAATAAAATGTGTGTGATTCTGAATAGAGATAATACTTTTAGGGGCAAAAATAATATATGAATATGAATGCAGATCAGCCACACTTTTCAATTGCTAGTCTAAAAGGGTTCTCCCTCCTAAGCATTTTATCATTGCAATAATATTGTTGTCCAATTTTTAAAAATCCTTAGAACTGGCAAAATCTTGTAGGTTTTCTCTATCTTGGAGCACAGATATATAATTAGGCACTATCCAACTTCTCACACACTATCATTATCTATCTCTTGTTGAGATCAAATTCACATAACAAAAATTCATCATTTTAACCATTTTAACATGTACAATTCCATGGCATTAAATACATTTACAATGTTGTACAACTAACACTACTATCTAATTCCAGAACATTTTTTATCACCCTGAAAAGAAGCCCTGTACTGATTAAGCAGTCGTTCTCCATTTCCCCCTATATCCCAGCCCCAGCCGACCACTAATCTTTCAGTCTCTATTGATTTTTCTATTCTGGACATTTTATATAAAATGGAATCATACAACATGTGGCATTTGAAACTGGCTTCTTTCAATGAGTACGTTTTCAAGGTTCATCCACGTTGTAACATGCATTCGTACTTAATATTTTCTATGGCTGAATAACATTCCATTTTACAGATCTACCATATTTTGTTTATCCATTTATCTGCTGAGGGACATTTAGGTTGTTTCCATCCTTTGGCTGTTATGAATAGTGGTGCTATTAGCATTTGTGTATAAGTTTTTGTGTGAACCTATGTTCTGAATTCTTTAAGAGTAGAATTGCTGGGCTATGGTAACTTTTTAAATAAATAGTAACTCTATTTTTAATAATTTATGGAACCGCCATACTTTCCAAGTGATGACACTATTTTGCATTCCCATTAGCAATATATGAGGGTTCCAATTTGTCCATGTCCTTGCCAATACTTGTTATTTTCCATTTTTAACATAATTTAAAAAATTATAGACATCCTAGTGGGTGTGAAGCAGTATCTCATTGTAGTTTTGGTTTGCATTTCCCTGATAGCTAATGATATTGAACATCTTTTCATGTGCTTATTGGCCACACACACACACACACATTTAGAGAAATGTCTATTCAAGTCCTTTGCTCATTTTTAAATTGGGTCATTGCTTCCTCCCACTCCATTCTACCAAACTGCTCCCACTAAGATTGCCAGTGCCTGCCCTGTTACTACATTTTATAGTTACACTTTTACTTAACTTTTGACCAATTCTGCCTTAAACAGCAGCTTACTTCATCAAACTGTGTAAGCTGAGAAGAAAATGAAGAGAGTCTGCGAGCAAGACAAAGTCACAATAATTTGTAACCTAATCATGGAAATGACATCCCCACATTTTGTAATATTGTGTTCATTAGAAGTAAGTCACTAGGTACAGCCCACACTCAGAGGAGGAAATTACACAAGGGCATGGATAGCAGGAGGCAGGGATCTCTGGGTGTCATATCAGAAGCTGCCTAGAACATCACGGCTGTAGATGCTGGACAGGAGGGAAGACCAGAGAGGACATAACAAAGTCAAAGCTTGTGAGAGACAGAAGAGACCTAATATGAGCTTTTGGCACAGGAGAAGGATTCTAATCAAAAGAGAGAGCCAAGACTCAGGGAATAGATGAAAGTGTGGGTTGTGAATATGCCCCAAGTCTAAAATACTACTGTTCTGAGGTTCAGAGTGTTCCCAATTGCCTTCATGAATTGCAAAGCTTGTGTGTATCAGACGGACCTAACAGTACAGGAAGTCCTCCTTATCTGAGGATAATCGATGCTGGAAAAAAAGGCACTTATAAAGAATTCAAATAAAATATAAACCATAATTTGATGGTAAATAGTGACTTTTTAAAAGTTTGATAGGTTTGATAGGTCTTACTTTTTAAAAAATTAAAACAAAAACATCTAAAAATAATTTTATTTTTAGCAAATTTAGGTTATAATTGAAAGTATGTATAAATCAAAGAAGGAATTGATATTTTTTGGAGCAAAGTTTCTGATAAAATTATATAATGGAAAGATATGAATTTTCCATTTTGGTTTTGCAGGATACTCATAAAATAAGTCAGTTTTGTAAAATAATTAGAGGGAGTTATCATTTTAACTTTTCGACATTTAATTTTAGCCTTTTTATTTGGAACATAAATCCTTGAGTTCTTTTTTCGATATGGCTGAACTAGCTGCTATTAGACTAGACCTGCCCTACCCATAGATAATAACAATAAATTCTGGCACTGAAATGTGAGCAAAAGCAGGAAGACATCACAGGGTAGTCAGCACTTGGAAAATAACTTACCCATTTTCATGGCTTTAAGCCTGAGGAAGGGCAGCAGTTGGTATGTGGTATAGAAAAATTCAAATTTAAAACCTGTACTGTTTCTGCCCCGAATTACCAGATGTGATAGACTTCAGGGACTCTACAGGGCGGAAATTGTAGAGAAGCAGCCCAAATTGTATGCATAATCTCTGACGAAATCTCTAGGTGACCCCTGAACTACACATGGGAGAACAGGTTCCAGCTAAGGGTAAAAATAAATGAAATGAAATCTGAACTATCACACAAAAGACAGAATTTGAAGTTTGAATACACCTAGTTAATTGTCTATTAAAACAAACGAGCAAGCAAACAAACAAATGCAATAGTCTTTATCTTCAGAGTAACAGAAGAGTCTCCACAATTTAACACGCACAATGTCCAAGATAGAATCTAAAATTATTCAACATATTAAGAAACATAAAAATTTGACTCATTCCTAAAAAAAGTCAATTGATGGAAACTAAACCCACAATGGCCCAGGTTTAATGTTAGCAGACAAGAATTTTAGCATGGCTATTGAAACTATACTCAAGAATGTAAAAACAAATATGTTTGCAATAAATGAAAAGGTAGACAATCTCATGAAAGAAATATAAACTATAAATAGAACCAAATGGAAATTCCATAACTGAAAAATATTATATCTAAAATAAAAAAATATTGGATGGCTTAATAGCAGAAAGGAGATAACAGATTAAAGAGTCAGTGAACTTGAAGACAGAGCAATAGATAGAGTCCAACCTGCAGAACACAAGGAAAAAAGATTTAAAGATAATAAGTAAAGCCTTAGGAAACTGTGGGACAAAACAAAAAGGTTTAATATGCCTGTAACTGGAGTTCAAGAAGGTAAGAAGATAGAATGGGGCTTAAAAACTATTGAAAGAATAGTGACTGAAATTTTTCCTAATTTGGTTAAAATCATGACCTCTCATATTCAAGAATCTCAGCAAACCTAAACAGGATTAAATATGTATAGCTGTTTATCTCCTTTTCTTCTGTTAACTGGTCCTATTCTAGAAAATCCTTATTTGTTAACAGCTTTAGATGTGAACTGAACGGTTTTTAACATTGCCTTCACTGACATCATTATATCCCTCATTTTTTGCAAAACTTGACAGTTCAGTTTGCAATTGATAGGCACTTGATTTGCACTGTATTGTGGGATCTTGTAAAGATCCAGTGAAAGAATGACCTACAAACATGTTAGCATGGTATGTGAGATAGATGTTAGTATTAAGTAGAGAGAAATGTTTGCATTGGGTCAAATTTTATTTAAGGAAATTTAAGTTCCTTCTTAAGCTTCTGTTCCTCTTATAATGACTCTTGTTTATCTTTGCCACCTAGAGTCTGCTGGGAGGCTTAAGTGCTCAGGTGACAAGGATCCACTGAACAAGGCTGAGATGGACTTTCCCTTGTGTCCTTCCATCGGAGGCCCTGAGGTTATTCAAAAACATGTTGGCATCTCATGGAGACTAGTACAGGGCTTTACAAATAGTTAGTACTCAATAATTAATTGTTTGCTGGTTGGTTTTATTATTGGAGCTTAATGAAAAAGAGTGTTTTCCAATCTATGTAGGAAGCAGATATGAGACTTTGTCAGAAAAGGGAGAAAGAAAAGTTTTCGTTGACAGGAGTCTGTTAAAATCATCATGAAAATATGATTTTGCATCACTAATAAGGTTGAGATGGAGTATCCAATGATTATTGCACTCTAATATATTACATTAGTCTGTTCCCTTACAATTATAATGCACTTATATTCTCTATTTTATAATTAAAATAGGTAATATATATTTTAAGTAAGATTATATAAATAGTGGACTTGGTGCCGTTTAGTGAAATACTTTTTAATTTCTCTTATTTTATAGCATCTAACCCCTAGAATCTCTATGCTAAACGTGTTTCTAAAGCTAGCTACTCTGCTTTCTGTTTTATAAGGATAGTAAATGATGCCTATGGTCCAGTCGGGAAAAGACAGGTAGTTAACATGTGAGAGGTTTTCAAGAGCTTTCTTGATGAATAAACTATATCTAAATTGCAATGATATCCTGAACTCCTCTTTACTTACCTTTCACCAAGTTGAATGCACCACCATCATCATCTGCCCTAAAAATGTGCCATTTTCTTCAGCTGCAAAATGCTTTCACACTATATAATATGGAGCCTTTTACTTAACTCACATAAATGCATGAGAGAATGGGTATGTCATTCTCATCCTCATGTGAGCTCCTCTGTAGGCCTCAATTTCTTTTTGGCATAAATAAAGTTCATGTGAAATTATGGCTCCAAGTCCACTTCTGCAGTGCTGGAACTTAAGGACTTATCACAAAGAACATGATAAAGCTCTGCCTTCTAGCTAGGGATCTATTTCCATGAAGTATCTGTAAATCAACTAGGAAAATAAAATTTTTATATTAAACTCACTCTCAAAAATATTATTTTGACCTAACACTTGTAATTGGGGACTTCAGACATCACCAGATATGTTTTCACAATTTATTTGAATTGTGCCTTGACATCAAAGCATCTGCACTTAAGTAAGTAAAGGAGTCTAGATTTGATACTAAAGTACCATCATTTTCCTAAACCATATTATATTTTTTAGAATATAAGTAATAAATACAATCCTTCTATTTTCAAAATGTAGTATAAAGACAATGTTAGGCCAATGATTAAGAATGAAGTCTAACTAGATAGTAATCTCTAAGCGTTTCCTTTTATATTCTAAAATAAGGTTATCTTCATTGCTTGATTTATCAGCTTTAAACAATCCAATGATAATCTGCCTTGCAAAGTTAGAAAAATTAATATGATTACATTCCTTATACTATGCTCTTTCCCTTATTCTCCCTTTCAATATATATTAGCTAGATTATTTTTCAATGTATTCATGATTTATAACATTTATATTTTATTCTTTCACTGCAATTTCTACACTTTTATACTCGAGTATAATCAGTTTACTTCACCAGACCTTTAACCACGACTTCTTCAATTATTCCTCCATCCCCTCATGTTTAAGAATTTATGCTATTTGCTTTTATTTGTGAAAAATAACTTGGTTGGGAATAAAATAGCTACATCATCCTTTTGCCTCCTGGACCTACTAGACCTGCTTGACTGTCTTCTGGCAACAAAAGTTTTCATGGCAAGTGAGTTCAGTTTCTTACGCCCTCTCACCCCCATAGGTGAGTTGATTGTTTTTATTTTGGGGCCTCGGTACTAAGAGTATCTTTTAAGTCCATCTTTGAAATCTTGGGGTTGATCATTTTACATAAATTTTACGAAGGCAAAATATGCCTTTTCAATCTTCTATTTCATGAAAGTTTTTTCTATTATATCTTTTAGCAAACTTCTGTCTCATTTGTTTTGCTTCCCTTTTTAGCAACACCAATTATATGTACTTTGGAATTCATTTGTCTGTCATTTTCTTTAATTTTCTCTTTACTATTTGTACATTGTTTTCTCTTTTTCCATTTTATTTTGCTCAGTTTCCTCAATGTGATTCTCCATGTTCATGACTTTGTTTTCAATAGTATCTATACCCCTTCTTTAAAAATGTGTATCTAATATTCCATTTATTTAAATTACAATTTTATTTTTTTTCTATTTTACTTCATTAATTTTATAGAAAAGCTATTTTCTCCATGATTTTCATCTGTTTTTTAAAGTATGCTTTCTGGTGTAGTTCTTCTGGCACAACATTTGGCTGTCTTTTTATTTTTCCTTGAAATATTTCTTTACATATACATATTTTAAAATATCTCAACATATTTTATGCTGGTTCATTTCTAGATATTATTCATATTAGAATTAAGGCTTTTGGATAAAAAAAAGTGTGTGTATGTGTGGAGGGGAAAGATGGGCCACTTAGCAAAATAGAAGAAAATATGATCCTTTACAATAAGAGCATTGAGAAGAGATGAAAAAGCACAAAAGAAAAATGATAAAATAGCAGAAAGAGATAAATAGTGAACTGGTAGAACTCAGAAAAAAAAAAGGTAAGAGAAAAATAAAACCCTAATAGAAATCAAGACATTAGATGCTGCAAAGAATAGAAGGCATAAAAACACAGTTAATGATGAATAGAATAGGCTTGGAAAGCTATATTTTAATGGGCTGGCTATATTTTTGAAGATAAAGTATAATGGAAGGTCTGCAAGAGTGAGCTGGGTTAATGAATTGTCTTTCTAGGCTCTACAAGTTAAAGAAAAAACACTCTAGTGGGTTAGATTCTGTTACTGTCTAGAAGAATATCTTTTTGGGTCATTTGAAAGTTCCTATGTCACAGGATTTCTCCTGTACTGATTTAGTTTTTCCTTCTTATCGTACCAAGAACAGGTTACCACGCTCCATCTCTTTTCCATCCTCTCAGTCCAACAGGTAGATTTTTCTTTTGATATGCCTGGTCCTTTCACCCTTACTTGGCCCCATCTCCTTTGCTACAGTGTGTAACTGAAGAGCTATAGGGACTCTCAAGTGCTTTGCCCTGCACCCAGACTTTGCCTTTGCAAGTAAGGAGTTGTTGATTTCACTCTTCGTATGATGACCTCTTTGTAATGCTGGAGATCGGAATTATCTGGTGCCTGCTTCCAGCTTTCTCTCTCTCTGAGGTCTAATACTCACCGCCCTTTCCAAACTTTATGAAGTATGGTTCACCTTTGTGGCTGCATACACACATACATTTATATTTTATATTTCCATTTATATTTCGTATTTCTGATTTTTCTTCACATTGTACTTTTGTGTTTGTTTCAATGAGAGCCTAAGCTCTGCCATATTATCTAGAAATCTGCACAGTGATTGTATAAGAAAGCCATTGCTCTTTCACTCATTCACCTCCTGGAATGGAGACACGAAGTTAAAGACATGATGACAATTTAAGTCAGAAATGCTGGAGTCTGAATTTATTTTTTATCTCATTTCTATGGCCATGGAAAAGTGCCAGGGAAGCATCAGTGGCTGCTGCCACAGGGTGAGGAAGCTGAACGGGGAAAGGTAATGCCTTGTTGCTCCAGGTACTCTCACAGTGAGAGCCACTGGTGTCATTCTCCTAATGATTCTGTGCTTCCTTGGTTTCTGAGACAATCCTAATCAAGATAAGATGTTAACAGTCCCAGATCCATTTGTTGATAAGGCCTGGAATGAGCAGTGCCGCCCACAGGTCAAGAGTAAGCCCAAGGTGTCTGGGTGGCCTCCAAGTCATGGAACCACCCTCCTACTACCACAGCCTGTATCATTTGATTGGACCATACCTATCAAATTCTGCACTCTCCATAAAATACCTGCCAAATGGATGAATGCTGTGATTTCCTTCTAGGACTAGAGTAAGGCTTCCCACCTGCCTATTCGTTTGGGGTCCTATTACTATGCCTCTGTCTTCGCATGGCCTTCTCCTCTGTTTCTGACTTTTCCTTTTCTGTTTGTAGCAAGGTCACTATCATTGGATTAAAGGTCCATTTGGTTAATTAGGATGATCTCATCTTGAGATCCTTAAGTTAATTACATGTGTAAAGATGTAAGATCATATTCACAGCTTCTGTGTGGAAACTACACTTGCAAAACACATATTGGATAACATTCTCATGTATGACACAAATGCATGTCCGTCAGTAATAAAATGGTATACAGGAAAGTCATACACTGAGGTTTATGTGTAATTGTTGGGAAGTTAGCTATAATTTCTCTTTCTCGTACACTGATCTCTAAGGTATCAGTGAATTTGTCGGTCCGCCACCGGCTGACCCAAACAGCCCTTGCCTTGCTATCAGTCTCTCCCTTGGTGTCCCTTCTGGTGGGTGGGCGGATTGCCCAGATTCCTCTTTCCCTGGTCCCCGTTGGGAGGAGACGGAGGAAGAGAGCCATGAAGAGAGGTGAGCACAGCCGCTGGCCCCAACCAGCCCATTAAAGGACACTCAGATGTGGCAGGGGTTCTGCCGAGCAGTTCCATTTATTATCACACAAGCACTTGCTTTTAAAGGCAAATGGGGAAGGGAGGATTTTACATCCTCCAATCAGCTTAAAGGTTACGAGAGCGTGCATCCTGTCTCAATGCTTAGCTATTGCAATCACACAGTGTTCAGAGCTCGGAAGCACGTATTTGGCCAATAAGGGCTAAGGCAAAGTTCCTGCAGACACTCCCACCCTACTTCCTCCCAGCGCCATCTTAGGCTGCCACGTTAATACACCCTTGTGGGCCCATAATGGCGCCGCCTGTAATGTCACTTAAGGTGGCGTTAGTTTTTAAGGCCTGACATGAATTGAGCAGTGGTGTTTTAAAATTAATGAATAGTTGACAGGTCACTTAAATACTTGTCTTTGAACGTAGCTGGGATTTTACTTGTTACTGTATCTTACTCACAAGATCAGACTCTCCCAATTGATACTTGTCCCAACACCATCTATGTTTGCTGTATTCTTTTTGCTTTGCACTTTGGTTGACTAAATGAGAGCCCAAACTATGACACACTGCTTGGTCCTGCAGGACTTCCCCTCCCACGCTGGGCCATATTGTGGCGGTCCCAGCCTGATTTCAGTACACACTGGATTTCAATGAAGAAAATATTTGTAAATTTTGCAATTGTATTTAGGTTTATTTTGCTGCAACTCTGTAAGCAAGGAATAATAATAATAGAACCATGGGTGCTCAATTTGTTGAATGTAGAGCAAAGGTAATTAAACAACCTGCCTAGGGTCATATAGTGAATGACAGGCAGGACTAAGTTTCAAACCCAGGTCTTTCTGACTCCAGAGCCCAAGCATTTAGCCACTATGTTGTAAGGCTGCAATGGAAATTGGCCACTTACACCAGGGCATTGCTTATGTTGCCACAGAACAACAGGTGATCTCTGTGGGATCATCTGACTCCTCAAAATGGTATAGAGAATGAAATAAATTATTTTATCCCAGGAATTAATTACTTGATTGAAGAAGTTTGCAGAACTATTTTATTAATAAATTCTTCTTGCTTTCAGGTAAAAAAAAAAAAAAAAAAAGGGCTGCTTTAACTTAAATTTTCAATGGCTGTACGTGTTACATAATCCCTGTAGGTGGAAGAGCATTAGAAATAACCTTGTTCAGTTAAAAAGGCACGGGAGAGAGGGCAGGGGAGAACAATGGTGAAAATAGTAAAATGAGAAACAATGTACGGCTCCACCATAAACAGTAAGGAAAGCACTTAAGTCACACTACACAGCCTAAAGACACAAAACATTTCATTTTCCTTTGCATGAAACTGGTCTGACCTTCACAGTTCTAAAATAACAGGAAGTATTATTTCTCTGGTAACTGTACTGCATTTTAGGCTAGTAGTTAAGCAGAATGCTCAGCATGAATAAATACGGTTAGAAGTTGTTAGGGCAGATTTCTATGAAGAGTGCGTGTTAAGCAGTAATATAAATGTAAGAGCTTACAGCAAAATGAAATTCATGATATAAAGGTCAAACCTGCCTGAGAGACTTTTAGGTAAACTACTGGGTTGAAAAGCTGATTCCTATTTCGTTTTAATAGTTAGTGACGTGTGGTGACTGAGGTGATGTGTCTCAGTTGAGTGCATCATGTAGCATTGCCTTGCACTTGATTCAGCAGAAATGTGTATGACTTCTGCAGGACTATGAAAAATGGCTGAATTCTCTCTTCCTGAATCTGAAATTAATGACCAAAAGCATGATCAACCAGGTAGGTTGTCAAAAAAAATCACGCAGGTACTTTATCTAGAAATGGTATATTTTTCCTTAGATAAACACTGAGGATTTTATTTGATAGTCCAGGAGGAGAAATTTATGTAATTCTGAACTTAGCTACTGCGTCAGCTAAAAACAATTGGAGATAAGAATCAGAGATGCTTTTCTTTCTTTTTTTTTTTTTAAATCTCCTACTTGATTCCCTGAATTTGAAGTATATCATGAAGGCTTGTTCCTATTGAGAAGACTGGCTTGGGTCACAGAACTTGTAGGAGGACCAGAAGATCCCTAATATAATATCTGGACTGGTGTGAGCCATCAAAGGCAGCCCTCATGCTGTGGGCTTAGTTATTTAATTCATAAATTTTGTATTAATTTTATGCTTAATTCATACATTCATCAAACATATATTGAGCCCCAGCTGTATACCAGCTGTTCTGCTAGAGATGCCGAGATAAATGAAGCATAATTCCTGCCTTCAAAGTTGTTTAGAGAGGGTGGTCGTGGTGAACAAGCAGGTCACCTGTTACAATCTCAGTGCAAAGGGAACACTGAGGCTGTGGGGGAGCCCAGCTAATACCACCCAACCCAATCAGAGGGAGGAGAGTGACTAGGGAGAGGCTTCTTGGAAGACATGTGGTCTGAGGAAGGAAGTGAATCTCTGGTCCTGTTTCCTATGCTGGAAGATATCGGGCCACTACCGCTTACCTTTCAGGTGGAAGTGGGAGTTATACTAGATAGCACGTGTGAGAAGGCCTGGAGCACGTAGGCACTCCATGTTTTCATTATGATCACTGTGTATGGATTTCTGTTCTTTCTAGCATGAAATGCATGAATTCCAAAATCTGAATAGGAAAACTAAACTAATATTAGACCAGTTTAACTCTTAGGCCAGCTGTATAAAAAAGCAAACAAAAGAAGAGCTATGTGTTAGTTTCCTATTGCTGCTGTAACAAATTACCACAAAATTAGTGGCTTAAAATAGCACAGATTTGTTATCTTACCTTTCTGGAGGTCAAAAGTCTGAAATTAGTTTCGCTGGGCTAAAATCAGCATGTGGCAGGGCTGGTTTCTTCTGGAAGCTTTAAGGGAGAATCGGTGCCTTACTTTTTCCAATTTCCTTGGTTCATCACTGCTCCACTCAGATCTCTGCTTCCACAGTCACATTAACTTCTCCTCCCTTTGATCTCCTAACTTACTTTTGTAAGGACACTTGTGATTACAATGGGCCCACCTTGATAGTCCAGGATATTCCAATGTCAGGATTCTAAACTTAATCATATCTGCAAGGTCCCTTTTGTCATAGAAAATAACATTTACAAGTTCCGGGGATTAGAGTGTGAACATCTTTGCTTGTAGGGCTACAATGTTCTGTCCCTGACAATTTTTAATTGCCCCTAACACATGCTTGGTCCACTGTACATAGATAGGGCTGGCTCAGAAATAGAGGTGCCTACCAGCTACTGACATCCACCATACTGATATTCAAGCTTAGCAAGCCAATAGCAAGACTTAGTGGTTGGCCTTGAATTTAGAATCCTGTCCTACCCTCAAATAGATTTTATCTGTTAAATGCGATTAAATAATAATATTTCTCAACTTTGTTTCAATTTGTACAACAGTCATATTGTGAGGAAAGTATGAACAGAATGATGGTGTACTGAAAGCCCTGGGTAACAGCTGCATTTAATGTGGTGATGTTATTTGAGCACAATATGGTTTTTGCCGTGGGAAAGCTTGTGTTGAATGGCTGTGGTTGAGAAAATGAAATAAATGTGGCAGAGATGTGTTTGTCCACAACATTCAAGTGCAAGACATGTCATATTGCTTTATTTTTCTAAATTATATTAATTCTAACTCCCTGTTCACATAGGTAAGCAAGATATTCAATATGAGTCATGACTGGGAAGTCCCTCCCCCACCCTCAAGTTGAACAAATCCATGAATGTTTAATCAGGCCAGAAATCTGGGGAGAGGCTCTGGTCTTCTGTGAACATAGTTGATCAGAAACTGTTCATTGTTTCAGCACACTTGGAACATTTAAAAGTGGGTGGGTCTGCTGTTCAGAGCACCCATTTCCTCTATGAACAACTTAGCCAGTGGAAATTTTTCTGTAGTACCCAAGACCATAGCTCCTAGGGTTCATTTTTAACACACTCAACCCCCCCAAGGCACTGTGTTGGAGGGAGATACTGGTCTCTTCTATACAAGAATCAGAACCGTCCTCCCTAAGTTGGAGATTTCTAATTGTTTCTTAGCCTTAGAGCAAAACCAAATTTCCTTGTAAGCCGGTGAGTTCTCTCATTCTTGGACTACACAAGATAGTATGTGTGAGAAAGCCTGGCACATATTTTCATTCAACTCCACGTTTTCATTAGGATCATTGTTTGCCACTTTCCTTAGGATTTAAAAACAAAAGCTTCTTACGTCCTCCCTGGAGTAGGGGCAATCCTAAAGCATATCTTTTCCTAGAGGACTGCAACATAGCTTTCTAGGTGCTGTCAGACCACTTTAGTGCACTTTGAAGTAACACTGAAGCATGTTGTCAAAATCGTGCAAATGTGAAAAGAATATCACACTCAACAGGTTACTGTCACCATTACCATCACCATTCAGAAAGTCCTTTTTCCTCTCTTCTCTCTAGAGCAAAAAAGTGAATTGTACCAGTGAATGACAAACACATTTGAAAAAAAACAACACAAAATCCAAAAACCAATTACATTAAAAAAGAAAAATATTGGTTTTGTAAAAGCAACCTTGAAACACTGCTGCTAAAAATAATCTTCAAAAAATTCAGAATAAGCTCATCTAAATTCTGTTTAAAAATGACTTATTAATACATATATAGTAAAAAAATTTTTAAAAATTGTTAATTCCATTGCATAAATGTTGAATGAAGCAGTGAGCTGTGTTGAAATTGGGCTACTACTTATAATAATTATTTGTTGAATTTTAGTTTCCTAGTGTAGATGGTGTACCTCCTCCAGGCAGGAATGGGCTTCATAGCCTTCACCATTGATGGAGTTTGGATGTATTGTCCCCTCCAAAACTCATGTGGAAATTTGATCTTCAATGTGGCAGTGTTGGAAACTGATTGAGTCATGGGGGAAGATCCCTCATGAATGGATTAATGCTCTCCCTGGGGGAGGGGGATAGCGAGTGAGTTCTCGCTCTATTAGTTCTCACGAGAGCTGATCGTTTAAAGGAACTAGTACCTCCTCTCTCTCTCTCTTGCTTCCTCTCTCGACATGTGATCTGTTTGTACCCGCCAGCTGCCTGCCACTTTCCACCATGAGTAGAAGCAGCCTGAGGCTCGTGCCAAATGCAGCTGTCCCAGAATCATAAGCCAAATAAACCTCTGTTCTTTATAAATTACCCAGTCTCAGGTATTTCTGTTATAGCAACACAAGATGTACTAAAACAGAAAATTGGTACTGAGGAGTGGGGTGTTGCTATACAGATACCTGAAAATGTGGATGCAACTTTGGAACTGGGTAATGGGCAAAGATTGGAGGAATTTGGAAGATTTAGAAGAAGAGAAAAAGATGAGGGAAAGTTTGGAAGATTTTAGAGATTGGCTAAACGGCTGTGACTAGAATGTTGATAGAAACATGGACAGTAAAGACAATGTGGATGATGAGGTCTTAGAAATGAAGAACTTATCAGGAATTGGACAAAAGATCATCCTTGCTACACCATAGCAAGGAATTTGGCTGCATTGTGTCCATGCCCTTGGACTTTGTGGAAGGTGGGACTTAAGAGTTGTGAACCAAGGTATCTGGTGGAAGAAATTTCCAAGCAACAAAGCATTAAGGACACCTCATGGTTATTTCTAACAGCCTAGGCTGAGTTATAGCAGAAAAGGCATGATGTAAAGCCAGAATTTAAAAGGAAAGCAGAGTATAAAGATTTGGGAAATTTGCAGCCTGGCCATTTGGTAGAAAAGCAGAGAGCATGCAAAGGTGCAGCCCAGCAACCATTAGCTAAGAAGATTAGTACAAAGGAAAGGGATTATCAAGAGAAGGAGAAAAGGCCCCAAAGGCATTGCAGAAGACTCTGGGGCCAACTCTTCCATTTCAGGCCCAAAGGCCTAGGGAGAGAGAATGGTCTTGGCAAACAGGCCCGAGGCACCCTCCATGAGCTCACTGCCCAGGGCCACCTTGAGAAGCTGCTTCCAGCACCAGCACCCCAGCTGCTTTGGCTGCTCCAGCTGTGGCTAAATTGGCCCCAGGTGTGGCTGGAACCGCAGCTTTGGAAAATACAAGCTGGAAGTCTTGGCAGAGTCCACTTGGTGTTAGGTCTGCAGGCTCACAAAATGCCAGAGCTGGGAAGGCTTGGGAGCCTCCACCCAGATTTCAAAGTATGTATGGAAAAATCCGGGGGCCCAGGAAGAAATCTGTTGCAGGGGTGGAGTCACCGCAGACAGCCTTTGCTAGAGCAATACCGAGCAGAAATGTGGGGTCAGAGTTGCAGCAGAGAAACCCCAACAGTGCCATGCCTAGTGGAGCCATGTGAGTGGGACTGCCATGGAGACCCCAGACCTGTAGAGCTACCAGTGTGGAACACCAGCCTGGGAGAGGTGAAGTGTGGCCTGAGACCAGGAAAGCCCAAGGACTTGGGGACACAACCCCCACACTAGTGTGCAGAGGCAGTTGAACATGGAATCAAGGTACCTGAATTGCCAGCCTTGAGATTTAATGCCTGCCCTGCTTGGTTTCAGACTTGTTTGGGACCCGTTTTTCCTTTCTTTGGCTTATTCCTCCCTCTTGGAATGGGAATGTATACCCAATGTCTGTTCCACCATTGTATCTTGGTAGTAGATAAATTTGATTTTGTTTTTCAGGTTCACAGCTGGAAGGACTTTTTCTTTTGGTCTCAGATGAGACTTTGGACTTTAGACTTAAGTTGGTGCTGGAGCAAGCTAAGACTTTTGGGACTGTTGGGATAGAATGATAGTATTTTGTATGTGAGAGTGACATGAGTTTTGGGGGGCGAGGGGTGGAATGATGGAGTTTGTGTGGAGTATACTATAAAGCAAATGTACTTGACAAGGCCTGGTTTTCCAAAGCCTTGCAATTTCAAATATTGACCTTACAAAAACCAGGAAATTTTCCCCAGGCTATTGAGTCTCTGTTGTAAGATAGAGTTGTAACACAGCAGGTTGCTGGCTCAAAGACAGACAGGTTACTGATTGATATGTAAAGATACTGGGAAATTGCTGTTAAGAAGAGAATGTTTGCCAGGATCAAGCTTTTGTTGGTGGACCACTTAATTGTCTAATGGAATGTCATCTGACTTGTTTTTACTGAATGTTACCAGCTTCTATTGTTAAACTTGTTAAAACTTTAAGCCCACCTATGTCTCTTCCTGTAACTTCCTGGGCTGGAGATTAAATGCAGGAAGAGAACCCCAATTTGTGGTTAATTTCCCAAATGAAAGAATGCCTCTCTCTTGAAGGTTCCGGGAAGTTAACCACTTTGGGGCTTCTCACTGCTCAGAAGAGATGGGCTTTGAGTAATCCTTTGTGGCTCTGTCCCCCAGGGGAAGAGGGGTGACAAATTTGTTGTGGCAAAGCAACAGTTTGGATGTGTTGTCCCCTCCAAAACTCATGTGGAAATTTGATCTCCAATGTGGTAGTGTTGGAAACTGATCGAGTCATGGGGGTGGATCCCTCATGAATGGATTAATGCTCTCCCTGGTGGAGGAGGTGTAGTGAGTGAGTTCTCACTCTGTTAGTTCCTGTGAGAACTGATCGTTTAAAGGACCTGGCACCTCCTCTCTCTTTCTCTCTTGCTTCCTCTCTCGACATGTGATCTGTTTGTACTCACTGCCTGCCTTCCACTTTCTGCCATGAGTAGAAGCAGCCTGAGGCCTGTGCCAGATGGAACTATCCCAGAATGGTAAGCCAAATAAACCTCTGTTCTTTATAAATTACCCAGTCTCAGGTATT
The DNA here is from genome assembly GCF_027409185.1 of Cynocephalus volans. Lineage (NCBI taxonomy): Eukaryota > Metazoa > Chordata > Mammalia > Dermoptera > Cynocephalidae > Cynocephalus > Cynocephalus volans. The sequence continues at coordinate 108,781,636 of NC_084461.1, forward strand.
TCTGTTATAGCAACACAAAATGAACCAATACAACCATGGGTGAGGAAAGTGTAGGGTCTCCCATCAACAACTTGGTGGATTTCTGGGTCCTCCTTGACCAGCAGTGTCTGGTCTGTTTACTCGTCTATCTTTGCCTGTTATTTTTCTTCAAGCTTTTTAGAATCATCCTGTTATACAGCAGATTTTTTCTTTTTGATTTAATCTAATCTGAGGGGATTAGATACACACATATAAAGGATATTTTCTCCTCATTTACATTTAGTGTTTTGACAACCACCTTTGATTTGAAACCTGTCATTTCTTTATGGTATGCTTTTACTGTTTAATCATTTTTATTTGCTATGTTGTCTGAGATGTTTATATTTTCCATGCGTTTATATATGTAAATCATGATTTAAAGTGCTATCACTTTAAGGTTCAGTATCTATTTGCCTCTCCTTCCAAGAGACGTAGAGATGATTACACTCTTTATTTATATTACTTCCCCTCCCACATCTCTTCCTTTTATATCACCTGAAGTGGATATTATTATTTCTAAATTGCTGTTACCTATAACATTTACATTTTGTTCTACTTATAATTCTCACAGTTGGAGAGTGACTTTACAATTATTTCTTCATTCATCTCTGAGTTTATACTATAGTAATTGTCTTAAAGAAGAGCTCAAAGGATCTATGTCCCTGATTTCTTGCATGTTTCATATTATCTGTTAGTTACTTTTATACTTGAAATGATAATTTGTTTAGATTGAACATTCTCGGTTTATATTTTCCTTGAGGACTTGGTAGATATTGTTCTATTGCCTTTTACAGTAATTTTTCTTTAAAGTCTAAGGACATGAAAGATTTTATTCTTTCTTAAAAGAGAGTTGAACCTTTCTTGTCCCTCATCGAATACTCTATTATTGGGCAGGCAGGTTAGCTCAGTTGGTTACAGCATGGTGCTAATAACACCAGGGTCCAGAGTTCAATCCTGTACTGGCCAACTGCCAAAAAAAAAAAAAAAAAAAAGAATGCTTTGTTATTAAACTCTAGTAAGTTTATTAGGTTATCTACTAAACATTCTATAGCAACTTTTTCTTAATATACAGTCTGCCCATTTTATCAGTACATTTAATTCCTCCTTTATTTTAGGAAAATTTTCCTTTGTTAGAACTTTGAATATTTATTTTTGGAATGTCAATTATATACATGTTGGATCTCCTTTGGCTCCATAACAGTAATTTTTTTCCCCAATACTTTAATAATCTTATATTTCGTTTATATTTCTGTGTTTTCAGAAATGACCTTCAATGTAACCTTCATTTTTGTAATACTTTTATTTTTCTCTTCTATTTTTTTTTTAAAAATACTCTGACACATCACTTTTCATTACCTTTATTTTCTGATCTTTTTCCTTTAGTCTTATCTGAACTCTTGTTTGAGACAGGGCATAATTTTAAAAATTCCTTTTATGTAAAGAGTACTATTTTTTTTGTGTGCCTGATTTGTGTGTTAATTATTTACCTGATTTGTTTTACATTCTTGTGTATTTTTTGTCTGCTTTCTGTTTACTATATTCTTTTCTTTAGGTTTTTGGTACTATCTTTGTGTATATCTCAAGCTGGTTTTTTTCTATTAGTCATCCTTAATGCACACCTGAATCAGATACGGATAATGCATAATATAGAAGAGGGCTGAGTGTAGCAGGCAGTTTGAATTTTAGACCACAGCTTTTGAACACACTCTCACTAATAGCTTACACTGAGAGTATAAATGGACTCTGAGTTAGCAAGAAATCTCTGCCTTCTCTGGCACATAGGGAAGCCACAAGTGTATTTATTCTTCCTTCCTTCCTTCCTTCTGTTTTCTCTTGCTTCTCTGCAGGGCTACTTGCCCCTGATAATGTCTACTACCCTGTTTCATACACAACAGCTCTTTTGAAAAGATAACATGTCTGTGTGCTTATTCAGCCTGGCAATATCTTCCACTATGTGTATAGGGTAATACATTCAAGTGTGTGGGTGAAGGGTGAGTGAAAGGTGAGTCTTTTTGCCCTGGTGTATGCTGCCTACTGTGATGAATGCCTCACTCTGCTCCAGATCTGCAGAAGCTTGTATCTCACAGAACCCTCCTCTGTCCTTGTATTATTTTCACTGCACTGCAGGAGTTGTGGTTTAGCATTGTGGTGGTTTCTTCATATGTTGTGGTTTAGGGTAATGGTTGCTTCTTAGCATATTAATTATCTGTTGTTATGTAACCAACTATTCCAAACTTAGTGGCTTAAATCAACCACAATTTATTACTTTTATTTCTGCTGGTTGACTGGGCAGTTCTCATGGTCTTATCTGTGTTTATGTATGTGGCTGTGGTCAGCTGATGGCTGAGGCTAGACAGACACACAGCATCATGTTTGGTGCATTCTATTGGCCAAAACAAGTCAGAGGAGCAGCGCAGTTTCAAGAGATGGCAAAACCACATTTCAAGGGGTGGCATACATCCAGGGATAGAAGGAGTTGTGGTGCCTTTCTTTGGGCAAACAATCTACCACACTTAGGTTTATCTTTTGATGGATATTTCTTGATCTTGTTTTCGTTTAGTTTCATAGTAAGGAAAGGAACAGAGGCAGTGTCACACTGCTGCATTTCACAGGAAGTCAGTTTTATTAGTTTTAGTGGTGACGAATAATAACAAAAGAAAACTCTTACCATTATACCTTCTTTGAAATGATGTAGCACCTCTTATTTTTTACTTTTTAAAGACCATGAGATAGGACTTAAGAAGCCTCTACTATGTGTAGTTAATAGTTCCCAGTTATAGGGCAGGGATTTTGAGACCTGAAATGGAAAGTATTTCCTAGTTCATGTAGTACAGGATAATAAATTTTGGATTGGAAGGCAGGAAGACTGGCTTCTAGTTTTGATTTTAATTCTAGCTTTGGGATATTAAGAAAATCAGCTTACTTTAGTCTCACAGTAAAATGAGGTGGTTCTTAAGCTCTAAGAAAGCAGAAGTTACCTATGGAATTTGTTAAAAATTCAAATTCCTGGACTCTTTTCCCCTTCAAATTTTGATTCAATAGGTCCAAGATAAGATCTGATAGTCTGATTTTTAAAATAAGCACTTCATATAATTTTGTTGCAGGTGGTCTGTTGACTACACTTTGAGAAACACTTTACACCATAGGTTTTATAGAGCTTTGGATACCTCAGAACCTGTTCCTACTTCCAGAATTCTATTAATTATAAAATCCATACTTAAAATGTTTGTTCATTGACAAATAATTAGCTATTTAACTACCTGCAACATTTGAAATGTCTTCGAGAATAAACATCCTGACTTGGACTCAATGCTTTTGCATCTGCCATATGTAAATAAAAGAAAAATTAGTTTCTCATGAATATCATTAAAATCTGTTAATTCAAAAACTAATTGCAGAGTTTTGTGATTCTTACCTCTGTATTATACTTTTCTTTCTTGCCATGCATAATAGAAATAAGTTAATATTGCAATTAATCATAGAGACATAGGGGCCAATCTTTAATAAATTAAAAACTTGTATTTGTATCCTTGAGATGGAGGTTTAAAAAAAAAGAAAAAAAAGAAAAAAGAAACCTGTATTTCCCAAAGTCTAATATGTGAAAGCATCAGCCTGTCTTCTAGGGAAATCATTTCTCATCACTCAAACATATCCCATCTACTTCAAAGTTAGTTTTAAGCAACGAACAGTAAAAATTATTAAAATGAACTTTTCATATATTAGGCGATAAGACTATTAGATAAAACAATTTATTTTTTATATCAGAAAATAGGGCTCAATCACTTAACAGTAAATAGTCTAAAGTCAATGTTAACAACATTTAAAGTTGCAATAGACACGATTTGAAATGAGGACGTATAATTTAGTAATCAACTATAGTAGGAATATTCACTTGCAGAGTTTTATTGTTGTTTTTCTGGGTTTATTTTTAGGTTTTTGGGGGGGCCACATTTTTAGCATAATGGCCACACATAAATAAGCCACATGCCTCCATTTGGCCCCTGTTGATGAGAAAATATATGTCAAGCTGTGAATAAGATTGATTCCAGGTTTTAAACATTGTGTTAGTAATTCAGTTGACAACTTTATTTTCCCTATGGCAACTCTCCATGTGGCCACTTGATGGCAGTATTTACTATGTGCTCACATTGAGCTTTTTAAAAAAAATTCTAGGTTGTTCAGCCTCGTTTAACATCGGTGGTGGAAAAGATTGATAGCAATGCAAATGTATTTATAACCACGAGAGATAGTCACCTTCCACCCCAATTAGCCTTTGCATTGATTTACTGAGGAAAAACATCTATTACTGAAAAGTCTTACAGATTAGTGTTGCATTATTTTGTTACAGTTGAAATATCTATAGGAAAAGTGATCTCACAGATCTAATTTTAATCTAACCAAAAATGTAGTTTCCTAATAATTAAAAAAAAAAAAAAAAAGACGTATCAATGAGAATGCAGCTCTGGTTCAGAATACCATAGTTTTTTTTTTCCTTAAAGCTATATACTTAGTTATTTGAATATTTTTTAATAATGAGCTTGTCACATTTTAGATCTTTAAAAAGAGATTTATTCATGAGCTGTTGCTTGGATAAAGCCATTGATCTACCAAAAAAAAAAAAAAAAAAGAAAAAAAGAAAAGAAAAGAAAATCCTGTTTCTCATTTTCTTTGTGAGAATATAATTATGGTACAAAGTCTTTTCTTTTTTTTTTTTTTAATATGAAAAATCTTACTACTTCCTGAAATACATTTTTGCATTCCAAAAGAATGGAGCTACAGCCTAGACTTTTCCTGCAGAAAAACCTACCACTACTGATTCTATAAACATCCTGGCAAACACTTTTTAGGGGAGGGTTCACTAAGAGAACTCTCATTTGAGATTTACATGAAGCACAAATTGGAAGAGATTTATAAGGCAGTTACAATTTAGTGCTTTTGGCTTGAAAGATGGGGATGGTTTTTGGTTTGTTTTTTAACCCCCACTTCCCCCTGGTCCCTTATTTCTCTTAAAAAATAATGGCATTTGGAAGTTTGGTGGCTTTCTGTTTTTTAAGCTATTACTTGGAGAAGATTCCCCATATTATAATTCAGCCATCTGAATTTATACGTGAGAGTGAGGTTAAGGTATTCAACAGTAGGGTTGTAAAGGAGGCTCTGCTGGGGCCATCAGGGCTGCATAAATGGCAAGAAAGTAACATGGGAAGTCTTGGACAGTAAGTTTATATAAATATCTTTGTGGGTGTATATAAGTATTCATGGGAGGCGATTCCAGCTCTTCTATGCTCACAGGCTCAACTCTATTTTCCTGAGCTCTGTGTATGTTTGCTTACATACAATTGTACATTTCCTTCTGTTGATATATACTCGGGTATTCGAGGTCTATGTAAGTACGCTTCTATTCCACAGCTAGACACATTCTTCGTCTAGCTCATCTCATGCTTGTTTAAAAAAAATATTTTTATAACAAAAGAAATGCAAGATTACTATAGAAAGCTTAGAAAGTATGGGTAAGAGAAAAGTAAATGAAAGCGTGTAACACCTCACCAGGCTATTATTTGAGTGTTGTAATCTTTTAGTTATAAGAGGGTACTCCAAAAAGTTTGGGGAAAAATAGAATTAAAAGATAATATGTATGTTTACCAACATGGATAAAGCTCAAAAATCTGTACAGTTTGATATAAATTATAACTTCTTCTACCTGGGTAGAAGGTCTATGGGTGTCTGTTATATTTGAAATATTTCAGTAAAATATCTTTAAAGAAAAAAAAAGAATCTTTCCATGAACTTTTTGAAGTACCCTTGTGTGTGTGTGTGTGTGTGTGTATATACACACACACATGTATAAATACAAATATATATTACAAAAATTGGATCATATGTTAGTTTTCTATAGGTTTTCCCAACCCAGCTGAGCACAATTTCTATTGGTACACAATCCACTTATATTCTTTTTCTTTATAACTTAAGCACATAGTCTTTATTTTCATATTCATCATTATGAGGAACACTACCTGGCTTGCATCGCTGAAAAAGAAGCCTTTAATACCACTACAGTCAGCCACCTGGTCTGACTGTATACAAATGGGAATTCACAAAGAGGACCCAAGTCCAGATGGCCTGATGACAAGAGGGGATACTTTCAAAATCATATAGGAAGTTTAAGTCTAGATTTGACAGGCATAATTGCTGGTATGTTCAGTCTCAGATGAAATCAATGTGGAAAAGAAGAAATAATAGCTCTGACAGCTTTCCCAATCTGCAGCATTTGCTATCTGTGAAGTGCTGTTAAATTCTAGCCAGTATTTTAGGAAGGAAAAGCTTAAGTGAATGCACTGAGGGGCTGGCTGTCCTTTTACAGAGTCATGTTTTCAATTTTCCTGGTTCTCGGCAATATCAAGTGCTGCCCTCCTTCCTGGTGATGAAAGGCATTGTGAACTTCTTATCCATAAATTCTAAATGAGAGTCAAAATAGCCTCAATAACAGCCCACTTGCCAATTACTCAGTGTGTGTGCGTGTGCTACACAAATGCGTGTACACTCATGCATGGTGTTGCATATATGTTGGCTTTTCTAGTTAGTATAGTCCAATCAAAGCCCAGCCACTGGAACCCGGGTCAGTGTAACTGGCCTCCCAGGATCTGGTGTCTGAATACAGGTACCTAGTCTGACTGTAGTGAGGACGCCTACATTATCCTCAGCTGTGTCTCATTTAAGGTGGAACAGAAGAGTCTGAGAAGGGAGAAGGAAGCGGAGGTGTGCTTGTGGTTTAGTCTGATGCTAGGATTATGTTGAATTCATTGAGGGGCTCCTACCTACCATAACATTTTAGGAACCTTTCTAAATTTGGAAGCAATCTTAGGATCTGGCAGGTTTATTCAATGGGTTTTGGTAAGCCCTGTAGCCTAAAGACCTTTTCTTGTTTTATGACAGCTGAGTGCTGGGCCAGATTTGTTTCTTGGTTTTGTTTGTAGGTTTGTCATTTGCAAATGTTGAACCCCTGTGATATTTTTGTCTGTTCAATAAAAAATTATGCAGAGTTGAAATTGGCATTGATTTTTAATTTATACAAAACTTATTACAAATATATATCATTGTCAATTAAAACAGTTTTATTGTCCACTACATATAGGGAATCAAATTTCATAATTGCGTTTAGCATGTCGACAGTAGCATTGGTTTCAGAGTTGAAAGGTCATTGATGATTAGGCTGTGAGTTTAAATTAAATTGATTTACGTTTTTTCTTCTGCCTCCTAGACTGCAAATGTAACGAACAGGAGATATTGGCACGAGTTAGCATTACCTAGTAAAAGAAATGTTGATGCCTGTTTTCTGTTTGCCTTCTTTCCTGCACCTCATCCTCCATGATTGCAAAGATAACTTGAAGGTAAACATATCATTGTTTTAACAGTAACTACAATATATCAGTATAATAAAATACAAATGTGAACTTTTGCTTTGATTTACAAAAATTACATGAATAGTCAGTTCTCATTTATTATCATATGGTACCTTACATAGTATTATCAATTTCATGTTTCCCCCATTTAAGTTGCTTTGTAGAATTCTTCTAGATTCTATTTCTCCTCCTGCATCCCCCATTCTCCATCCTTCCTTATCACTATTATCACTACTAAGTTTGTAGTTTCTGGGGATTTTTCTCCTTTCCAAGCGTGTTCAAGTAAGGAAAAAAATGGGTTGACTGTCAGGCTTTAATCAGTGACCTAAGTGGGTTTTGTTTCTCATTGTGTCGTCATGTACATGTTGATTCTCCAGGCCACGACTTCCTCAACTGCAGAATGAGGGCAATGAACTGTCTGATTTCTATGGTCACTTTTGACACTAAATCCTGTGGTTCTAATTTTAGTATTATGCCCCTATAGAAAATTTCAGAAAGAGTTGACTTTCTTTCTTTTCTTTTTTTTAAAACAAACAAACAAACAAACAAAAAAACCCCGCAAACCCCCAAACGAACAAAAAAACAGGTAAGTACAGGAAGTTCTCTCCTAGCATGCACTTCTATCAGTGGAAGTGGAAATGATGTTTTCGTTTTCTTAGGGACTATAATTTGTATTAGGGAGAATGTCATTTGTCATGATGTGGTGACTGCTGGAATACAGCTGTTGCATGGGCAACTCAGACACTCTGTGTGTTCTACTGGTTTGTTCATGATTAGAATTGTTGAAAAAGATGATATGAATTAAGTAATAATAAGTAATAAGTAGGTGTAAGAAGGCTAGACAAATGAAAATACTGATCATAAAAGGAAAGAAACCCCATTGGTCTTGAGCACTATTTAGATGTAAATAAGTTCTTGATTTGCTTTATGATATTTTGAATTTATAGCTATAGAAACAATCTTTATAACCAAAATGTCTGGAGGACATTAAGTTTATTATTCTGTGTCTAAAGTCCTCCAGTAGAAAACAAAATCAAGAGCTGGTCTGAAAAAATTTGAGAGACAAACCTCTACCAAGACTGATCTAGACTAGACAAAAGAAAGAAGATAAAATACAGAAAAAAAAAAAAATTGCCAAATAATTACAGGTAGCACAGGATTAAAAATAATAAAAATACTATGAAGAAATATATGATATAGTTGAAAGCATAGATGAAATGTGCAATTTCTGAAAATGACAATTATGGTATGAAGAAAAAGAGAGGACATGACTAAACCAATAATCACTAAAAAAGCAGCAATGAAGACAAAAGCCTTCCCTCCAGGAAGTCTTGGATGTAGAAAATGTGACAGAAGAATTTTACTAAAAATTTCAGTAATAAAATATCTTTATATTATGCAGATAGTTCCAGAAAATGGGGGGGGGGGGGGGGGAAGAAAGCCATTCAACTCATTTAAAAGCTGCTATAACCTATAACCTTGGTAACTAAACCAAATGAAAGTATAAGAAATAAAACCATAAGCCTATTTCACTTATGAACCTAGATGATAAATTCTAAGTAAAATATTAATTAAGAGAATATAATCGCCTAATAAAAACAATCATAGCTGGCATTTCATTTATCTAAATAGAATGAAAATTTTCCTACTACAAGATATCTTGAAACCTCAGAAAAAGTATAGCAAGTCTCCTTAAATCCATAACTGAGCTGTGAGAAAGTAAAGGAAATTAGTATGGATCTGAAGTGGAGGTGGCTGGGGATCTGAAAAACAGAGAAATAAGTGTGAGTTGATGTTGTGACTGCCTATTTCAGGGATACAAAGATGGGTTAGTATTTGAAAACAAATTCATGTAATATATCATATTAATAGGCTAGAAAAGAAAAACCACATGGTTGTATCAATCAATGCAAAGAGGCATTTGACAAAATTCAAAATCCATTTATGATTAAAACTCAATAAAAAAAGAAAGAAAGAAAGGAGAACTTTCTCAGCTTAATAAAGCATGTCTACAAAAAATCTGCAGCTACCATCATATTTAATGATAAAATGCTGAGTGCTTTTCCCCCCTAAAATCAGAAATAAGGAAAGGATGCCTGCTTTTATCATTCTTATTAATACAGTGCTGGAAGTTGTAGCTAGTGCACTAAGACAATGATAGGAAATAAAAGGCATATACATCAGAATGGAAAAATAAAACTGTCCCCCCAACCCCCCCCAAAACCCCTCTCCTAGGACTAATAACTGAGTTCAGCAAGTCAGCAAAGTCACAGAATACAAGATAAATATACAAAAATCAATTATATCAGTTATGTTTCTATATACTAGCAGTGAATACATGGAAACCAAAATTACATACCATTTACAATTGCTTAAAAAAAAAAAAAGAAATATTTTAGAGTAGATCTAGCAAAACTTGTCCAAGACTGGCTTGCAGAAAAGTACACAATGCTAATGAAAGAAATTAATGAAGACATACACAAATGGAGAGAAATACTGTGCAAATGAATTGGAGGACTCAATAAGATCATAAAGAGGCCAATTCCTCTCAAATTGATGAACAGGTTTAATGCAAATCTTATCAAAGTACCAGCATTATTTTTTTTGTAGATATAGACGATATAATTCTAAAATTTATTTAGAAAGAAAAAGAAACTACAATAGCTAGGACAATTTTGAAAAAAAAGAATAAAGTCAGAGGAATCCATCTCCCCAATTTAAAGATCTACCGTAATCCATCACTGTATGGTATTAGCAGAGGGACAGACAAATAGATCATAGGAACAGAATAGAGAACCCAGAAATGTACCCACACAAACATGCCCAATTGATATTTGATAAAAGTGCAAAAGCAATTTATTAGAGTTAACATAGAATTTTCAACAAATGGTGCTGGAACAATTGAACATTCATAAGGAAAAAAATAAACCTTCAACCTAAAACTGTCACCTTATACAAAAATTAAAATGAATCATGGACTTAAATGTAAAACATAAGTCTATAAAACTTTTAAAAGAAAACACGTAAGAAGATTTTCAGGATTTAGGTCTGGACAAACATAGACTTGACACCAAAGCACAGTCTGTAAAAGAAAAAATTAATAAATTGGACTTTATCAAAATTAAAATGTTTTCTCTGTGAAAGACCCTGTTCAGAGGGTAAGAACACAAGCTGCAGAGTGGAAGAAAACTTGCATATCTAACAAAGGACTAGCAACCTCCCATTGGACAAAAGACTGGTATCTAGCATATATATAAAGAATTCTCAAAACTCAGTGGTAAAAAAAAGCAGACAATCCAACTAGATTGGACAAAAGACATGAAAATACATTTTACTGAAGATATACAGATGGTAAATAAGCAAATGGAAAGATGTTTGACATCAGTAACAGCAGGAGAATTCAAATTAAAACCACAATAATATATTACTACACACCTATCAGAATGGATAAGATAAAAAATAGTGACAACTGAGAATGCAGACAAACTGGATTACTCATACATTGCTGATGGGAATGTAAGATGGTACAACCCATCTGGAAGATAGTTTGGCAATTTCTTTAAAAACCTAAACATGCAACTGCCATATGACACAGCAATTACATTCCTGCAAATTTAAACCAGGGAAATGAAGGCTTATGTTCACACAAAAACATGTACGTGAATGTTTACAGTAGTAGTTCACAACAACCCAAAACTGGAAACAACAGGTAAATGGTTAAACAAACTGTGTCCATCCATGCCATGAAACACTACTTCTCAACAAAAGCTATTAATAGAAGCAACAACTTGGAAGAATCTTCAGAGAATTATGCTGAGTGAAAAAAGTCATTTCCAATGATATTACATACTGTGTGATTCTATTTACATAACTTTAAAAAAAATTTGTTGAAACATAGTTGATTGTTCATATCTGTGGGATACAGCATTGAATATCCATACCTGTGTGCAATATGTGATACTCAAATCAGGATAATTAGTACATTCAACATTATAAAATGTAATCATTTTTTGTGGCCCTTTACCAATTTCTCACTAACCCCTTCCCCTCACCCCCTTTCTTATCTCTGGTGGCCTCAGTTTGTTCTCTCCTTTTGAAAGTTGGATGAATTATTGTGACTGTTGTATCTTTCTTTTTGTTTGTTTTTTTATTCATTTGCTTATTTTTTTAAGCTCCCACTTATGAGTGAGGACATGTAGTATTTCTCCTTCTGTGCTTGGCTTATTTCACTTAACATAATTTTCTCTAAGTTCACCCATGTTCCTGCAAATAGCAGAATTTCATTCTTTTTTATGGCAGAGTAGTATTTCATCGGGTACCACGTTTTCCCTTATCCAGTCATCTGTCAATGGACATTTAGATTGGTTCCAACTCTTGGCTATTGTAAATAGAGCTTGTGATAAACATGGAAGTGTAGGTATGCCTTCAACATGAAATTTGTTTATTCATTCCTGTCATTATAGACATTTGATTTGTTTCCAAATTTTAACTATCATGAGTAATGTTGCCATGAAAATTCTTTTTTTCCTTTGGTGTTTGGTGCACATAGGTACAAATTCTTCTTAAGTGAATAACAAAGAACAAAACTACTGGTCCATGGGGCATACGTATGTTCAACTTTAGAAGATACGACCACCAGTCTTCTAACTGATTGTACTAATTTACATTTTAACCAGCAGTATATGAGAGCACATGTTGATTAAAGGAATACTTGATGTTGATGTCACTTAATTTTAGCTATTTTATTGAGTGTGTAATGGCATCATATTGTGATTTTTAATTTGCATTTCTCTAACTACTACTAAGATTGAGTAACATTTTATGTGTTTATTGCAATTTTCATATTCTTTTCTAAAATGTCTGTTCAAATGTTTTGTCATTTTTAATGAGGACATTTATCTTTTTCTTATTGATCTGTTGGAGTTCTGGAATCAAGCCCTTTTGCCATTAAATATGTGGCATCTTTGTCTGGCTTAGGGATCAGTTAATGCTGGCCCCATAAAATGAGTTCAGAAGTGTTCCTCTTCTTCACTTTTTGGAAGAGTTTGAGAAGTATTTGCATTAATTCTTCTGTGAGTATTTGGTAGAATTCACCAGTGAAGCCATCTGGTCCTGGGCTTTCCTTTGCTGGGAAATTTTCGATTGCTGATTCAATCTCCTTACTACTTATAAATCTGTTCAGATTTTCTATTTCTTCATGATTCAATCTTGCTAGGTTATACGTTTCTAGGAATCTATCCATTTCTCCTAGACTGTCCAATTTGTTGGTATATAATTGTTCATAGAAATCGCTTACAATCCTTTCAATTTCTGTTTACACCAGTTGTAATGTCTTCTCTTTCATTTATGACTGTTTATTCATCTTTTTTTAGTCCAGCTAAAGGGTTGTCTATTTTGTTGATCTTTTAAAAAAAACAATTTTCATTATTTTTTTTCCTATTGTTTTTCTATTCTCTATTTTGTTTATTTCTGCTCTAATCTTTATTATTTCCTTTCTTTTGCTAACTTAGGGCTTAGTTTGTTCTTTTTATAGTTCCTAGTGGTTTAAAATTAGGTTGTTTATTTGAGCTCTTTCTTCTTTTTTTTAATGTAGTTATTTACTGCTTTAAACTAACTGCTTTTGCTGCACTCCATAAGTTTTGATATGTTGTGTTTTTGTCTGTCTCAAGATTTCTTTTATATGCTGATGACGTTACTGATGACTGGGGCCTCTGGATAGCCTCAGGACAGAGCTGGCTGCCAGGAGGATCAACCACGTGATTAGAGGGTTGGAACTTTCAGCTCCACCCCCTGTTTTCCAGGAGGGGAGAGGGACTGAAGGTTGAGTTAATAATTAATGGCCAAATGATTAAGTAAACCGTGCCTAAATAATAAAGCTTTTGTAAAAACCCAAAAGGATAAGGATAGGAGAGCTTCTTGGATGCAAACATGTGGAGGTAGGCACCTGGAAAGGTCATGGAAGCTCCTAGCTCCTTCTCCCACACCTTGCTCTGTGCAGCTCTTCCATCTGGCTGTTCCTGAGCTATATCCTTTGTAATTAACTAGTATCTAGTAAACAAACTGTATTCCACAGTTCTGTGAGCTGCTATCATAAATGATCAAACCTGAGAGGGGTCATGGGAACCTTTAATTTGTGGCCAAGTTGGAAAGAGAAGTTGTGGGTAACCTGGGGACCTACTACTTGTGATTAACATCTGAAGTGGAAGGCAGTCTTGTGGGGCTGATGAGCCCTTAATCTGTGGGATCTGTGCTAACTCCAGGTAGTGTCAGGACTGAATTTAATTATAGTGCACCAAGTCGGTGTCCACAGAGAATTGAAAATTGCTTGGTGTGAAAGAAATCTCCACGTATTTTGGTGATCAGAAGAGTTGTGAGAGAAGAAGAAAAACAGTTTTTTTTCCTATCCAGAGATTTATCCCAGAAATGCAAGTCTAGTTCAATATTCAAAAATCAATCAATATAATTCATTATATTTATAGCCCAAAGAAGAAAAAACACATGATTACATTAGTTGATGCAGAAAATAGCATTTGATATAATACAACATCCATTTATGGACATATTAAAAAAAAAAAAAAACCCTCTCAGCAAACTAGGAATAGAAGGAAAACACCTCAAAGTGATAATAAACATCAACAAAAAACCCACAGCTAGCAGCTAACATCATACTTAATAGTGAAAGGCTGAATGTTTTCTCATAAGATTGGGAATGATATAAGGATATTCCCTCTTACACCCTGTCAACATTATACTAGAAGTCTTAGCCAAGCAATAAGTTACTAAAAAGAAATAACAGGCACACAGATTGGGAAGGAAGAAATAAAACTGTCTTTATTCCCAGTCAACATAATTGTCTGTTTGCTGATTTTTTTTTTAGCTCCCACTTATGCGTGAGGACATACAGTATTTCTCGTTCTGTGCCTGGCTTATTTCACTTAACATAAGTTTCTCTAAATTCATCCATGTTGCTGCAAATGGCTGAATTTCATTCTTTTTTATGGCAGAGTAGTAGTCCATTATGTATATATACCATGTTTTCCTTATTCAGTCGTCTGTTGATAGACATTTAGGTTGGTTCCAACTCTTGGCTACTGTAAATAGAGCTGTGATAAACATGGGAGTGCAGGTTTGGCATGATGATTTCCATTCCTTTGGGTATATACCCACCAGTGGAATTGCTGGGTCATATGGCAGTTCTATCTGTAGTTGTTTGAGAGACCTTGATACTGTTTTCCATAATGGCTGCACTAATTTACAGTCTCACCACCAGTGTAGGAAAGGTTCTCCTTTCTGTGCATCTTCACCAGCATTTGTTATTCTCTTTTTTTTTTTTTTTTTTTTTTTAAATTCTCTGCCTTTTTGATATTGGCCAATATAACTGGCATGAGATATCTCAATGTGGTTTTGATTTGCATTTCCCTGATTCTAAGTGATGTTGAGTATTTTTTTATGTGTCTGTTGGTCATTTGCACATCTTCCTTTAAGAAATGCCTATTCAGATCCCTTGCTCATTTTTTAATCGGGTTACTTGTATTTTTACTAAGTTGTTTGAATTCCTTATATATTTTGGATATTAATCCCGTATTGGACGCACACTTTGCAAATATTTTCTCCCATTCTGTAGGTTGTCTTTTCACTCTGTTAATTGTTTCTTTCACTGTGCAGAAGATTTTTTAGTTTGATAGAATACCATTTGTTCATTTTTCCTTTTGTTGCCTGTGCTTTTGCAGTCTCATTCATAAAGTCTTTGCCCAGTCCTACTTTCCTGAAGTGTTTCCCCTATGTTTTCTTTTAGTAGTTTTATAGTTTCAGGTCTTATATTTAAGTCTTTAGTCCTTTTTGAGTTGATTTTGATATATGGTGAGAGGTATGGGTCTAGTTTCATTCTTCTGCATATGGACATCCAGTTTTCCCAGCACTATTTATTGAAGAGTCAGTCTTTTCCCTGATGTATGTTCTTGGTACGTTTGTCAAAGATGTAAGTATGTAGGTTGATTCCTGGATTTTCTATTCTGTTTTATTGGTCCTACTGTCTGTTTTTATGCCAGTACCATGCTTTTTTCATTATTATAGCTTTGTAGCATAATTTAAGTCAGGTAGTGTTATGCCTCTGGCTTTATTTTATTTTGCTCAGGATTGCTTTGGTTATTTGGGGTCTTTTGTTCTTCCATATAAATGTTAAGATTTTTTCTGTTTTTGTGAAGAATGTCATTGGTATTTTGATAGGGATTGCACTGAATCTTTAGATCACTTTTGGTTGTATGGACATTTTCACAATGTTTATTCTTTCAATCCAAGAGCATGGAATGTCTTTCCATCTTTTTGTGTCCTGTTTAATTTCTTTTAGCAGTGATTTGTAGTTCTTGATGTGAAGATATTTCACCTTCTTGGTTAATTCCTAGGTGGTTTTTTTTTTTTTTTTTTTTGGTGATTATAGTAAATGGGCTTACTTTCTTGATTTCTTTTTCTGCTAGTTCATTATACAAATGCTACTGAATATATGAATGCTACTGATTTTTGCATGTTCATTTCATGTCCTACACCTTCAATGAAATTGTTTATCAGCTCTAAGAGTTTTTTGGTAGTCTTTAGATTTTTCTATATATTGGATCATGTCATCTGCAAACAGGGACAGTTTAACTTTGCCTTTTCCAATCTGGATGCCCTTTATTTCTTTCTCTTGTCTAATTGCTCTGGCTAGTGCTTACAATACTACATTAAATAGGAGTGGTGAGAGTGGACATCCTTGTCTTGTTCCTATTCCTGAAAGCTTTTCATCATTCAGGATGATACTGGTGTTGGGTTTGTTGTATATGGCTTTTAATATTTTGGGATACTTTCCTTCTACACCTAATTTGCTGAGAGTTTGTATCATGAAGGGATATTGAATTTTTTCAAATGCCTTGTCTGTGTCTACTGAGATAATCTTATGGTTTTTGTCCTTGATTTTGTTGATGTGGTGTATCATATTTATTGATGAGTATGTTGAATCATCCTTGCATCCCTGGGATGAATCCCACATGATCATGGTTATAACTTTTTTGATGTGTTGCTGTATTCTGATTGCTAACATTTTGAAGAGTAATTTTGTGTATATGTTCATCAGAGATATTGGCCTGTAATTTTCTTTTTGTTATTGTATCTTTGTCTGGTTTTGGTTTCAAGGTGATGCCACCCTCATAGAATGAGTTTGGGAGAATGGCCTCTGTTTCAATTTTTTGGAGTAGGGTTGAAAAGAACTGGTATTAATTTCTCTTTAAAGGTTTGGTAGAATTCAGCAGTAAACCCATCTGGTTCTGGGTTTTTCTTTGTTGGAATACTGCTGATTACTACTTCAATCTTGTTGCTTCTTATTGGTCTCTTTAGAATTTCTATTTCTTCTTGGTTCAGTTTTGAGAGTTTGAATGAGTCCAGAAATTTATCTGTTTCCTCTAGTTTTTAAAATTTGTTGGTGTAGTTGTTTTTATTGTCTCCAATGATTCTTTGTATTTCTGTGCTATCAGTTGTGATATCCCCTTTTTCATTTCTGATTTTTGTTATTTGGATATTCTTTTTTTTATTGACCTAGCTAATGGTTTGTCTATTTTGTATATCTTCTCAAAAAACCAACTATTTGTTTCATAGATCTTTTGTATCATATCTTGGGTCTCTATTGGGTTTAATTCTGCTCTGATCTTAATTATTTCTTTCTGACTACTAATTTTGGGATTGGATTGTTCTTCTTTTTCTAATTCTTTGAGGTGTAGCATTAGGCTGTATACTTGAGATCTTTCTGTTCTTTTTATGTAAGCATTTATTGTAATAAACTTGCTTTGTAGTGTCTATTACAGTATACCACAGGTTTTGGTATGATGTGTCTTCATTTTCATTAGTTTCAAGAAATCTTTTGATTATTTCCTGTTTAATTTCATGGACCAATAAGTCATTCAGGAGCCTGTTGTTTAATTTCCATGTATTTGTATAGTTTCCAGAGTTATGCTTATTATTGTTTTCTAGTTTTAATCCATTGTGTTCTGCAAAGGTACTTGAAATGATTTCAATTTTTAAAAATTTTTGGAGATTTGATTTGTGACCTAATATGTGGTCTATCCTGGATGATGTTCCATGTGCTAATGAGAAGAATGTATGTTCTGTAGTTAGTGGATGAAATGTTGTATAGATATCTGCCAGATCCAGTTGGTTTTAAGAGGAGCTTAAATCCTATGTTTTTCTGTTTATTTCTTGCTTAGATGATCTGTCCAATGTGGAGAGAGGGGTGTTCAGGTTTCCAACTACTATCTTATAGGGATCTATCTTTTCTTTAGGTCTTATAGTGTTTGCTTTATATATACAGGTGCTCCAGTGTGTGTGCATATATGTTTATGATTGTTATGTCTTCTTTCTGGATAGATCCCTTTATCATTATCATTATATAGTGGCCTTCTTTGTCTCTTTTTATGGTTTTTAGTTTAAAGTCTATTTTATCCAATGTAAGAACAGCTACTCCCACTCATTTTTGGTTTCCATTTGTGTGGCATGTTTTTTTCCATCTCTTCCCTACTAGTTTGTGTGTCTTTATGGGTGAGGTGAGTCTCTTGAAGACAATATATAGCTAGGTGTAGCTTTTTAATCCAATCAGTCAGTTGTATCTTTTGAGTGGGGAGTTTAATCCATTTACATTTAGGATTATTATTGAAAGGCATTGTCTTACTCCTGGCATTTTATCCATTTTCATTTGGATGTTTTAAGTATTTTTTTCCCTTTCTTCCCGTTTCATTGTTTGTCATCAATGTTTGCTGGTTTTTTGAGGTGATAAGATTTAGTTTCTTTCTCTTGTTCATTTGTGGTTTTGTTGGCCCAATCAGTTTTGTTCTTTCTTGTGTATTAGTGGTAGTGATTATTGTTTTTTGAATTCCAGATGCAGGACTCCCTTGAGGATTTCTTGCTGGGCTGGTTGAGTGGTGGTGAAGTCCCATAGTTTTTGTTTGCCTGGGAAATTGACTATTTCTCCTTTATTTCTTAAGGATAGCCTTAACTTGCATTCTTGGCTGGCAGGTTTCTTTTCTTTTAGTATTTTGAATATATTATCCCATTTTTCTCTGGCCTGTAAGATTTCTGTTAAGAAGTCCACTTATAGGTGACTTGCCGCTTTTCTCTTGCTGTTTTTAGGATTCTTTCTCTCTCTTTGAGCTTTGCCAGTTTGGCTATAAAGTGTCTTGGAGAGGATCTTTTTGGATTGAATCTGTTTGGGGATCTTTTACCTTCCTGAATCTGAAGGTTTGTGTCTCTCTCTATACCTGGAAAATTTTCTCCTATTATTTCTTTGAATAGGTTTTAAATGCCTTTTCCTTTCTCCCCCGCTTCTGGTACACCCATGATTTGGATGTTTTTGTGCTAAGGTTGTATGCTAGCTCTCTTAGATTTTCTTTCTTTATTTTTTATTCTTTTCCCTTTTTTTCTCCACCTATATTATTCTGAAAAGGCCCTCCTCAAGTTCAGAAATTCTTTCTTCAGCTTTTTCTAACCCGCTGCTTAAGTTCTTGGTTGTGTTTTTTATTTCATTGAATGAATCCTTCTGTTCGAGGAGTTCTGTTACATTATTTTTTAAGGTATTAATCTTTTTGTAAATTTCCTCCTTCATATCCTGGATATTTTTTCTCATTTCATTGTGTTGTCTAACTGAGTCTTCTCATATCTCATTGAGTTTCCTTAAGGTTGTTGTTCAGAATTTCTTTTCAGTCATCAAGTGTTTCCTGTTTATGGGGTCTGGCACTTGAGAATTACTGTGTTCATTTGGTGGTGTCATATTCTTGTTTTTTCTTATTTCTGGTATTTCTACATTGATGTCTGGTCATCTGGTAGAGTAGTTGCTTCTATTACTCTGGCATGGGCTTTGATGAGAGAGACTTTCTCTTCTTTTTCCAGTTTATGCTGGTGACTCTCACTGTGTCCACACAGTTAAGTGGGTGGTGGACCACCTGCCCCATGGTCACAGTTGCTACTGTGACAGTGAGCCATCCTTGTGGCAGCAGTGACTATGGTGGTGGCTGTGGTGAACCACCTATGTGGAGGCTGTATTTGTGGCATGCTCTTGCCTTCTGTCAGGCAGGGGGCTGCCTGCAGCTCCTTCCTTAGTCCCAAGGCATGCTACTGACTACGGCTGTGGGAGAGGCTGCCCACAGCTCTTAGGTCCCCAGGCACACTTCCTGCCTTCTGTAAGGTGGTGGAGGCTGCTTGTGGCTCTCTTGTTACAGATTTTGACTTAAAGTCTATTTTGTCTGATTTAAGAATGGTCACCCATGCTATCTTTTGGCTATAATTCTCATGGAACATTTTTTTTTCATCCTTTTATGTTTATCCTATGTGTGTCCTTAATTCTAAAGTGAGTGTGTTGTAGAGGGCATATATTTGGATCTTCATTTTTTTTTTTTTAATTTCATTTTCCTACTCTACATGTTTTAATTGGAATGTTTAATCCTTACATTTTAATCCATACATTTAAAGTAATTACTGATAGGGAAGTACTAACTATTTCCATTTTCTCAATTATTTTTTCTCTCCTGCAGGTTTTTCAATTTGTTTTTCTTTCTTGCTTTCTTCTTTTGTGTATTGTTGAATTTTTTTTGTAGAGACATGCTTTGATTCCATGCTTGTCATCTTTTGTGTGTCTTCTATAAATATTTTCTTTGTGGTTCATAAACATCTTATAGTTATAAGAAGCTATTTTAAGCTGATAACAACTTAACTTCAATTGCATAGAAAACTCTACTTTTTAAATATCCTCTCCACTTTGTTATTGATGTCACAAATTGCACCTTTTTATATTGGGTATATATTAACATATTTTTATATGTATAGTTTCTTAAGTACTTTTGTCTTTTAAACTCTGTAGCATAATTAAAGGTTATTTATGCACCACTGTTTTAGCATTATGGTATTCTGTATTTGTCTATATATGAAAGTACTTCAAAAAGTTCATGAAAAAATAGAATTAAAAGGTAATATGAATCTTTCCATGAACTTTTTGAAGTGCCCTCATATTTACCTTTACCAATGAGCTGTGTGCTGTCGATCCTTGAACAACATTGGGGGTTAGGAGTGCTGACCCCCCCCATGCAATTGAAAACCCACGTACAACTTTTCACACATTGTTACTTAAGTAGTAAAGTAACTTAAATAGTTGGCCATGTGGAACCTGCTCGTATGAAAAGTTGGCCTTCTATCTACATGGGTTCTGTGTATAAGTCAACCCATGCGGTTCAAACCTTGCTCAAGGGTCAATTGTACTTTCACATGTTTTCATGTTGCTTTCTAGTGTCCTTTTGTTTTAACTTGAGTAATTCCCTTTGGCATTTCTTGTAAGACAGGCCTGGTGACTTACTCAGCATTTGTTTTTCTGGGAAAGTATCTCCCCTTCATTTCTGAAGCGCAGGCTGGCAGGATATTGACTTTCCCATCTGGCCTGCAAACTTTCTGCTAGCAATCCATTTATAATCTTATGGGGGCTCCCTTGCTTATAATGAATTACTTTTCTCTTACTGCTTTCAAAACTTGCTCTCTGTCTTTGACTTTTTGGCATTTGATTATAATGTGTTTTAATGTGAACTTTTTTTGATACTTCCTAGTTGTGGTCTGTTGGGCTTCTTGAACCTGGATATTCATTTCCTTCCCCAGATTTGGGAAGTTTTGGGCAATTATTTCTTCAAGTAAGCTTTCTGTCCATTTTCTCTGTCTTCTCCTTTTGAAGATATCTTTTCCTTTTAAAACTCCCATATACATGTATTAATCTATTTAATAATGTCTGTTAAGACCATTGGGGTTTCTTCACTCTTCATTTTTTTCCTCTGCTTGGATATTTTCAAATAACCTGTCTTCAAGTTTGCTGATTCTTTCTTCTGCTTGATTAAATTTGCAGTTACACCACATATATTACCTTTGCTAACTAATCTTCAGAACAAACCTATGAAAGGGTGCCATTATTATTCTCACTTCATAGATGGAGAAAATTAGACATAACTTTGTCAGTGTCCACAGCAAATAAAGGGTGGTCCATCTTGACTTCAAGTTCAGGTTCTTAACCACTACTGTGCTGTCTTTCTTTGAAGATGAATTAAGTACATCTGTACTATATACAGCCGATTGTATTATCAAATCACATCCATTCTATTTTGTAAAGAACCAATTCTCCAAATTAACAGTCTCCTACAGAACTGAGGCCAGCAGAGGTGGAAAAGAGGGAGGATGGGGTTACTGAGAAATTGGTAAAGGGCCACAAAAAGTGATTACATTGTGTAATGTTGAATATACTAATTATCCTGATTTGAGCATCACATACTGCACATGGGTATTGATACTCAACTCTGTGCCCCACAGATATTTACAATCAATTATGTTTCAATAAAAATTTTTAAAGAAAATTAAAAAGAAATCTGCTGTTAAACCTCCTAGTGAATTTTACATATCAATTATTGAATTCTTTAACTCCAAAATTTCTGTTTGGCTCTTTTTATATATTCTGTCTCTTTGCTGAGATTCTCATTTTGTTCAAGGATTGTTTCCCTGAGCTCACTGAGCATCTTTATGACAGTTATTTTGAATTCTTTGTCAGGTAATTCATATAACTCTGTTTCTTTAGGGTTGGTTTCTGGAGATTTATTTTGTTTCTTTAATTGGACAATATTTCCCTGTTTTCTCTTATACCTTGTAACTCTGTGTTGGAATCTGCTCATTTGAAAAAATAACCACTTCCTCCAATCCAATCTCTATTGACTAGCTTCACACAGGGAAAGATCTTCACCAACCAGCCCAGGTAGAGATTCTGAGGACCTCTCAAAACTTTTCTATTTATGTTTCTCCTCTGGACCTACTAGTGCAAATTCCCAATTGGAGGAATTTGCTTATTTCTTTTTTTTAGGAGTTTATAATCTCTTGCTTTCTTTGGTGTCTGTTCTTGGCATCACAGGCTCTCTGGAGCTGCTGCAAGCTACCCAGCTCTACTCTGCTTCCTGCACAACTCCCCCCAACCCCCACTTCTAGAGTATGCTGGGTCCAATAAGTGCTCTGAGTTGAGTATAACAGAAACCAGTCCCCAGGAAAGCCCCCGTAAAAGTCAGAATATTGAACTCATGTTCCACTCTTTTCCCCCTTGCTCCACCAATAGGGAGAGGCCATCAACTGTATCAGCCTTTTTCTGCTCTACTGTGGGTGCTCTTGAGCAACAGCAGGCCACCTAGCTCTCTTTTATTCTCAATTGCACCATCTAGAGTATGTTGGGTCTTGTTAGCCCTCTGTGATATAAAATGGTCCCTTAGGTATTCTCCCCAAAGCCAGAGCATTGAGTACATGCTCCCACTCTTTCCCTCCTCAATGAAAATTCAAGAGTTGGAAGTTTTCTACCACATATTCTGTGCTGAGCAGAGGGAGGGACTATGATGAGTGATTGCCCTAAACCATTGCTTTTGTTCTCAGTGGCCCCCAACCTGGTCCCCTTCTGTTCAGTGTGTGGATTCAGGCAAGACAGAAAACAGTCCCTTGGCAGCCTCCTGAAAAATCTGAATGTTGGACTTATGTTTCAGTCTTCTCTTCACCTCTCCATGGAGAGTCTGGGAGCTGGGAGTTTTCTCTTGATCACGCTATGTTGAGCCAGGGGAAAGGATTATGGTGAGTCAGTGCCACAAATTTTCTTACTAGCTTCAACATGACTGGTTTAATGCTTGCTTCTGGTGCAGGAGCCTCTTGACTTGTTCCTGGGTTTCTCACAAAGTAAATTTGTCTGTGCATTATTGTTGAGTCAATGTCTCTATGGGGGGAAAGAGGGTCTGGTACTTCCTATTGCACCTTATCACTCTGGACACATTCTGTTACACCATATCTTTCTGTTACACTGGTTTGTCTATTTTTACACCAACACATCACTATTTTGATTATTGTAGCTTTATATCTAGTAGTGGAAGTTTTCCCATTTGTTTTCATCAAGAGATCTTAGCTGTTATTTATCCTTTCTATTTCTCTATACCAGTTAAGTTAGCCAGTTTTTACATTCATACACACCTACTGGGATTTTGTTTGGAATTTCACTGAATCTATATAGATCAGCCATGGAAACTGACATCTTTACAATATTGATTCACAATATATAAACATATTACATCTAACTATTTACTTAGGGTTTCTTTATTTCTCTCGGTAATATTTTGTAGACTTAGTTTCTTAATGTTATTATAAATGTTCTTTAAATTTAAACTTTTAAAATTTAAATTCTGTTTGGTGCTAGTCATAGACACAAAACAGATTTTGGATATTGAGATCATTCTGAGTAAATATATTAGTTCTAATGGTTTATCTGTAGATTCTTTGGGTTTTTTATGACATACCTATCATATCATGTGGAAAGATGACCTTTTTAGTTTTTTTCTTTCAGTTTTTTTCTTGCCTTGCCTTATTGTGATAGTTGAGACTGTGATGATTAGAAGTGGTGACAGCAGACATCCATATCTTGTCCTTATTCTCAGAAGTAAAGCTTTCAATATTTTACCATTCAACATTATATTTGCAGTAGGATTCACAGATACCTTTTTACAAAATAATGTTCCCATCTATTTCTAGTATGGTAGTAATTTTTATCATGAATAAATGTTTAACTTAATAAAATCATTTTCCTGCATGTACTGATATGATCATATGATTTTTCTAATTTAATCTTTTGATGTAGTGAATTACATCAATTTTCAAATGTTAAATCAGCCTTATATTACTAGAATAAACCCAATTTGATCTTGATATATTATCCTTTTCATATATCTTTGCACTTTGCTAATATTTACTTACGATTTTTACATCTTGAATCCTTACCTTAGGGTCTGTTTCTGGGGAAACCTACTATAAGACAGTGTATGATTTAGAATGAATTTAGCTTTAAATAAAAAAAACTTAGCCACACTTAAGCAAATAGTGGCTACTTTTCTTACATATAAAATTAGTGTCTAAAATTGATAGAATTGGTTCACTTGCTTAGTAATGCCATCAGGAGCATAGTTTCTTTCTAACCTTTTTCTTAACCATTTTTATTGTTGACCTTTTATCTTTACGGTTGTTACCTCGTGTTGTGACGTAGAACCTCACAATTTCAAACTAGTGTCTCTAGGAAAGGAAGAGGTCAGGGTAAGCCTTTTCCCAAGTGACATTATGTAGATATTGAGAAAGGGAAACTCTGGAGCATGTGTTCTATTATGTCTCTTTGTTCAGAACTGGGTCACACACAGATTTAAAGAGTAATCACTAACAGAGAAGGGCAGTATTCCTATGACTGAATTGATAATTTTGATTCATCTTCTATGGTTATTGAAGGACTTACTTTCCACTGAAATTAAGGAATCAATACCTGCTATAAAATCTATGTTCTATTGCCTGGGAAATATTAGGGGGATGATAACTTCTACAAAGAGTTCAAGAAATATACTTTTATATGGATCTCACTTATAAACATGGATACAAAAATTCTTACCCAAATGCTAGCAAGCTGAATCCAGAAACAAAAAACCAAAAAAACCCCCCATGATGTAGTTGAGTGTATCTCAAAAATATTAGTCAATTCTGAAACAGAATACTACTACAGAGCCATAGAAATGGAACAGAATTGAGAGCTCAGAAACAAGTTCATGTTTACATGGGAACATGATATCTGCTGCAAGTGTACCCAATGAAAATGGATTATTTCTTTATTAGATGATATTTAGAAAAAGTCTACCATATAGGGAAAAATAAAGTCAGTTCTCAAATATATGATTTAGATTGATTACAGGCTTAAGTGTAAGTAGTAAAACTATAAAGTGAATAAAAATACATCAGAAAATATTTCTGTGATTCTTAGTTGTAGAAGACTTAGTACATAAAATCCCAGAAGTACAAGTCATAAGATAAAATTGATAAATTTGAGTACATAAAAATTATGATGGTTTAATAAAGTCAGCTAACAGGGAGCAGACTGGGGGAAGTATTTGAGTAGACCAAAACTGACAAGGGATTAATATCTAGAACATAAAAAAATCACTTAGAAAAAATAGGGAACCAACACAGAAATGGGCAAAGCAGAGAACAGAGCCTCAGAAAGCTAATCTGGAGAACAATTTGGAGATACTTAGTTTAATTTAGTGAACATAGGTCCCACGACTCATCCATTCCACTCCTGTGGAACTTGTGTTCTGACCCCTTAAGAGACATGTGTAAAAATATTTTATTAAGCATTATTTCTAGAGCAAGGCATTGTAGACAAGCTATGTATGTATCTAGGGGAATAGATGGGTGAAATACCGTGGCTACTTACAGAGGCAACAAAACTCTTAGATCTTTCAAACATAGTGTTGGGAGAAAAATGTAAGAAAACAAGATTTATAACACTTTACTTAGGTAAACCTAAAATATAAATGCAGAACAAAACAGTACCATATTTCAAATATACCTACATATCTAAGAAAAATGGTAAACACATCAGAGTGATTTACTACATGTGGAGGAGGGGATTTGAAGTGCAGATTGTGTCATGAACTTGGGAGTATGACTTATTCAGTTCTCTGCATTTTAGGTGCTTTATTTAATAGTTGGAATACTAACTCCTAGTTAAGCACGGCCACTATTAGAAATATTGTTTCCAAGAAATGAAGTTTAAGAGAGAGACTTTTCTGCAATTATTTAATTTGTAGAAGTCACTATATAACAAATGAGTCCTAAAGCCACTGTAAACAAGTGAGTACCTTCTTTCAAAATCATGCTTTGAAACTATTGGTGGGGTTTCTGGAAAACCACAACCCACGTCATCTGTAATTTACTCTGTTAATGTAAATTTCATTTTACTTTCTACTTTCTCTTTCTTATCAACAAAAATGTGAAAAATTAAAAATTCTTCTGGGCTGTATTAATCAGGGTTCTTCAGAGAATCAGAACATTATCTATCTATTTATCCATTTATAAATATATAATGTAGAAAGAGATTTCTTATAAGATATAGGCTTGTATGATTATAAAGTCTGAGAAGTCTCACAATCTGCTGTCTGGAACCTGGAAACTCAGGAAGGCCTGAGAGCCGGAGACCCAATGGTATAGATTTTAGTTTGAGTCGAAAGGCCTGAGAACCAGGAGCACTGAGGGTAGATGATCAATGTCCCAGCTCAGTTAGGAAGAGAGAGAGTGAATCCAACCGTCCTTCCCTTTTTGTTCTATTTAGGCTCTCAGTGGATTAGATGATGCCACCCACATCTAATGGGTGGCATCATCTAATGGGGAGGACCATCTGCTTTGCTCAACCAACAAATTACAATGCTAATCTCTTCCAGAAACACCCTACAAATACACCCATAAATAACGTTTAACCAGATATCTGGGCATCTGGTAGCCCAGTCACGCTACTATATAAAATTAACTATCGCGGTGTATTAATTTCACTATTTTAAAAACTTTATCATGGGGATGAAGTTAGCAAAGAAGTTTGGAAAAATTACACTTTGTTCTGAAGACATTTTATAACTGAATATTTGGCTGGTAAATACAAGCCATGGCTCAAGAGTAACCACACTGGGTTCACTTTATAGAAAGTTCTGACATCCATTCTGAGGCATAGGAGTGAGAAATCTTTTCAGGTAAACTTTCCTTTTGAATTACTAGAGAAATTTCCCTGTCCCTTATATAAGCCAAATACCTTCTACTTCTGATGAAATTCTGATTTGATGTTTATTTATTGATTACTTATTATGTGCTAAGACATGTATGTTACTTTATTAAGCATGGATATTTTTGCCTGACCTGAGAAGTTCACTAAGGTTCTAGTGATGGTGAGACCAATTAGTTGATGCTGATTAGGATGTTGCTACTCAAAATGTCATCTGAACGAACTGTATCACCTGGGAGCTTTTCAGACATGCAGAAACTCAGGCCTAATCATAGACCTAATGAATCAAAACTTGCATTATGACAAGATCCCCAGGTGATTCTTATGTATATTTAATGTTAGAGAAGCACTGGGAATCCACACTGGGAACCCTGGCATCTAGACAGTAACATCAAGTTCAAGAAAAGCTGTTTGTAAATTAAATCTATTTTTATGTGGTTATCCTTAATTTACTGATTAATTCTACTATTAATTCATTGATCCATTCAATAAGTATTTAGTGACTGCTTATTATATTTAGGGCTCTACACTGCATGTATTCAAAACAAACAGGTCATGCTAAAGAACTGCTAGTTTTGAAAACAAAAATAGACACAGAAAGAAGCATAGAAGCTGGAGTGAACTAAGCTCCTGGTCCTCTGG
The DNA here is from genome assembly GCF_027409185.1 of Cynocephalus volans. Taxonomy (NCBI): domain Eukaryota; kingdom Metazoa; phylum Chordata; class Mammalia; order Dermoptera; family Cynocephalidae; genus Cynocephalus; species Cynocephalus volans. The sequence goes on from NC_084461.1 coordinate 108,809,332, forward strand.
GAAGAGTTCCCAATTCAGCAGTCTGACAATGGCAGCACAAGTTATAAGACACCTATCCAGAACATGTTCAGTGACTGTGCCCTACAAGCTGTCAGCAAAGCAATCAGGCACTGCTTGGTGGGGTGAGCTTGGTTTCTGGGCTCCCAGTTGGCCCTGAGCTAGCCCCAGCTCTCTAACTCAGAGCTGACAGCTGGCACCCAAGCCTGCCTCCCCAGCTTCCAGGATGGCCTGATGAGCAAAGAACAAGAGGATGGAACCTGGATGACAGGGTTGGGTAGACTATGTCCAGAGTGGGATATCTGCTGTAAGCCTGTGTGCTGATGCAAGTGTTATGAGCAAAGGTTTTCAGAACTGTGAAGTTCTTTTATATTAAGTTTTATGGCACACTAAAATCATGTTGCTTTAGAATTTTTTAAATAATGAGTACATTGATTTCATGATTCTTGATTCAAGACTTAGAGATAGCCAGTCCTTTTTATGTGAGTTAACCAGGGAATAAGTGACTTGATTCCAGGAAAAGGACACAGGAAATTTCTGATTTATAGCAAAGACCATCTATTTCAGATCCAAACACCTGGATTTTTTTTTCTTATTCTTCGTTTTCACAAAATTGAAAATATTGTCAAGAATAAGGCAAGGAAAGAAAACTCTAGCTATGGAAAGAAAATCTCTGCTTTGATAAGATGAGTTTCTTCTCCCCTTCCTACCCATAGTTCAAACAGTAGTCATTAGTATCTGTCTATATAGTGTCTGACTGCCAAATGAATGAGGAAGAAAGAAAACATTTGGAGTGACTAATTATTCATAGGGGATCATTTGTGAAGTAGTGCTTGGCTATAGATATGGACTTATATATATAATTTTGTTCATCCTTGGCCAAATTATTTAATATTTCTGGGATTCACTTTCCTTACCTGTAAAATGAAGATAATTAGACTATACGAAGATTAAATGAAATAATGTTCATTACATTTAATTAGGGCAGTGACTGGCACATGGTAAACACTCCATAAATTCTAGCTATTATAGTAGGGTCAAAATTTACACATGATTGATTTTTTTAAAGTAATTTTATTTTCTATAATTAAGCCCACTTTGTCCTTGAGTCTCCCAGCCTGCCTTGACCAGACAACTTATTCATTCTTTCTTATTCTGTTAATTTCATTCTAATCAGTGACTTTTCTGCTAAATTCAAATATTATTACAGTCACTCTCCAATCTCTATCTTAGCTACTTTTGTGTACATTCTCAGTCTTTCAGGTTTCTTTTTGCCTCCTTTTTGTCCTTTTCCACCACATGAGGTGATCTATTTTTATAGCAGAACTCAGGTATTGTTGTGGCATCAGGGAATTAATATGTAGTCTTGTCCTCCACTTGAGGTTTCTTGTCCGGTTTGGATTTTGGGTGTCCGTCTCTGTCATTGTGGTATCCCCAATGATGTTACTTGGTGTGCCTGCTCCCTGGACATTCTCAGCTGGCATCCACTGCCGTGCGACTGGCCCAACTCACCTTGTGCAGCCTGTTGACAATTGGCCTTTGCCTCCAGTTGCAAAAGCTCTGAACTTTGCAGCTACCTCCTCTTGACCTCAGACATCTTCCTGCTCACCCCTCTCCCCATAATACTTCTGCCCCCCAGTCTGTGGTGTGGGTGCTAAGAACTCTTAATTTTTCTTTCTGTATCACTCTAGAGTGGAACTATACATTGTTGTCCTGATACCACCTACCCTCAGCTTTGCTACTCTAACTTGCAGGTTGAATGCAGCACCAGCTAAAGGTGGGACTTTTCTAAGAGGCTTGCTATCTCCCTTGGTAAAGAGATGAGGGTACCAGCTCCGCTGATTACCAGTTCAGGCCTGAACTCTCTGGGTGTTTCTCCCTCCCTCCACAAGTTTTTATTTTTCCTTCTGAGCTATGAGTCAAGAACCTTGAGCCTGGACACTTTCTCTCTTGCCCTCTGCTCATTCCCCCACCCGTGGCCCAAGGAAAGGCTTATTATGCCCTGTGTGGCAGAGACTTCTTTACCTCATATACCTGTCCTTCCTATTGCCGGGTTCATTGTAAAAATTCTATGCAACAGTTGTCCATGCTTGGATCTTGATATATAAATCTTTGAGTTTCTCGGAAAAATCTTTTTTCCCTTAACTTGCTTGACTATTGCAAATCAAAGAAAGAAGAAAAAAAGCTTTTAAAAGGGGGAAGTGTTTAAAAGATGGTTTAAACAGAAAGTAATGAATTACTTACAAAATAGGTGGAGGGTCAGAACCAAGCTCGTGGCTGAGTTTCCAGGAATAAATCAGAACAATACCAGGCACTGCCCATCAAGGTAACTGATATGTCCATTACTATGGGGAAACTGCCATGTGGACATTTGTTCCAGAACTATACAACTCAGACATGATCTATGCCATGAAATGCATGCATGCTTTGGTTCTGCTTCTTGGAATTCACAAAGCTAAGGGCAAGACACTAGGTCCTTTATTGCTACTGCAACAGAAAAATGAAAAGCTTCCATGGCTGTGCTAGTCAACATAAAGAAGCAGCACAAACCCAGACCCTGCCTCCTGTCTCCATCCCAAATCACCTTAGTGGAGACCAGGTCATGGATGGAGCCCTTCGCTTTCCTGCCTCAGTAAAGTCCATTTCAAGGGGGCTGAGTTGGGGTTGTGAGAGAAACTCCACAATAGTTGCTACAGGGAGGAAAGTTAAAACATCTCTGCAAGCAGTATGGTGGGATAGAATTCTTGTTGGAGATTGAGGATGTAGGAAAGAGTAACAGTTTTGAAAGCAGCTGGCATTTGCTCTCTTTTTAGATTTTTTTCCCTAAAAGGTGGTACTTATATAAATATTCATGATATAACTTCTTTGGACTACAGTGAAGTAAATTTCATTCAAATTCAAATAGTGGAGGTGACTCAAACTCCGATGAATAACTTTTACATTTATTTGCCTCAAACAGGTGTTGATTAAGCAAACTTTGATTCCATGAACATTTATGAAACATGCGTTGTATTTAAGGCACTCTGGTTAGTAATGAGGGGATTTACATTTCGTCAATTATTCCTATGAAGACATTAGATTCTGCAGCTGTATAAGCAACTTATGGGAAATAAACTATTTACTTATCAAAATTGCAGGGAGGAGGAGAAAAAACTACAGTAAGCAAATAACATGCATGTATGAGCTAACGTGGAAGGTTTGAGATTGGAACTGGCAAGGCTGCGATTCCCAGTTTCCACTGTTGTGCTTGCTGTGCTGTGTGAAGTCCATCGTGATACCTCACGAAGTCACCTCCACAACGATCCACAGCAGGAAGAGAACATTTTTCTATTCTCCAGCATCTGACTCATGATATTGGAATTTTTTAACCTTATTTGTGGCTTTCCTCCTCTGCCAGGGAAGAGTCAGCCAGGTTCTTGCAGACTGTTCACATATGCCTAAATCACCTGTTTTCTAGCACTCAGGAAAAGCATCCTCTTTCTTCCTGAAACTCTGGCTCTGTATTACATTTATTCCCCAACATAGTTTCTCTTTAAGGAGGAAAGACCTATTTGACTCTCTGGATGAAATGACTTGATTGCCTGTTGCATCTTGACGTGCAGAGGCATATATGCTAACACTGAATTATCCAGCCTCCTGAAATGCAGCTGTCGTGCCAGCCTGAACTTATTTGATCCCACAGTGTTAGCATGGCTTTGTTACACTTAGTTTATGCATCATTGCGATGTGGGAAGGAGTTATTGTTCAGTGTTGTTCTGCTGTTCAGTGAGAGAAGAACCAAAGACTATGCAGAGCAGATTTGAAAGACTATTTGTTCTAAAAAAGATATGGGCACGATACCATTTTAGAGGCATGATGTGAAGTTTGCAGTGGGCAGTCCTGCCATCCTGTGGCTGATGCCCACTCTCTTTGTAAATGACCACCCTTTGGAGAGTCTGCATTTTTACAATAAAGGGGCGCTTTATCTCCTCCAAAAGTCAGTGTTCCAAAAGTGAAGACTGCAAAATACTTCATTTGGGTATTTTGTTAGGCATAGAGTACAGTACTAAGAGAAGAAAGTTACAGAATATTCTTGTCAAAGTTCAGACTTATTAGTCCTAAGAATCTGTGAATCTTATAATGACACAACAACACTAGATACTTTCTTGCCTGTTGTAGGATTTTGCAATCTGGTTCTGTCTTTTTGGTTTCTCATATGGGTTATTCTGGTATCTGGAAATTCTCTAGAAGACAAAGTTCTACCATATAGAGGGGATTCTCTGGTATTATAACTTTTTTAAAATTGAAACAATTGAATATACATATTTGTGGGGTACAGAGTTGAATATCAATACCTGTGTACAGTATGTGATAATCAAATCAGGATAATTATTATATTCATCATAACAAAACGTAATCATTCTTCGTGACCATTTTAACCAGTTTCTCCCTAAGCTCCCGTCCCCTTCCCCTCCCTAGTTCTTTCTCTTCTCTCCTTTTGAAAGTTCAACATATTATTATGATTGCTCTCTGTCTCTCTTTCACTCTCTCTCTCTCTCCTCTCCTCTCTTCTCTCCTCTCTCCTTCTTTCCTTTCTTCTTTCCCTCCGCCCTCACTCACCCATCACCTTTTTGTTTTTTTCTTTTTGCTCCTGCTTATGAGTGAGGACATGCAGTATTTCTCTTGCTGTGCCTGACATTTTGCTTAACCTAATCTTCTCCAAGCGCATCCAGCTGCTTCAAATGGCAGAATTTCATTCATTTTTATGGCTGAGTAGTATTCTACTGTGTATATATACCACATTTTCCTTATCCAGTTGTCTTTCAATGGACATTTAGGTTGGTTCCATATCTTGGCCATTGTAAATAGAGCTGTGAAGAACATGGGAGTGCACGTGTCCCTTCAACATGATGATTTCCATTCCTTTGGGTATATACCCAGTAGTGGGATTGCAGGATCATATGGCAGTTCTGTCAGTAGTTGTTTGAGAAACCTCCATACTGTTTTTCTTAATGGCTGTACTAATTTACTGTCCCACTAAGAGTGTAGAAGAGTTCCCTTTTCTCCACATCCTCACCAGCATTTGTTATTCTCTATCTTTTTGATTAGAGCTAGTCTTGCTGGGGTGAGATGGTATCTCAGTGTGGTTTTGACCTGCATTACCCTGATGATTAGTGATGTTGAGCATTTTTTCATGTACCTGCTGGCCATTTGTATGTCTTCCTTTGAGAAATGTCTATTCAGCTTCTTTGCCCATTTTTAAATCAGATTATTTGCTTTTTTTTTTACTGCTAGGTTCTTTGAGTTCCTTGTATATTCTGGATATTAATCCCTTGTATGATGCATAGTTTGCAAATTTTTTCTCCTATTCTGTAGGTTGTCTTTCATTATGTTGATTGTTTCCTTTGCTGTGCAGAAGGTTTTTAGTTTGATATAATCCCATTTGTTTATTTTTTCTTTTGTTGCCTGTGCTTTTAAGGTCATACTCATAAAGTCTTTTCCCAGTCCTACTCCCTGAAGTGTTTCCTGTATGTTTTCTTTTAGTAGTTTTATGGTTTTGAGTCTTATACCTAAGTCTTTAATCCATTTTGAGCTGATTTTGGTATATGGCAAGAGGTACAGGTCTAGTTTTATTCCTCCACACATGGATATCCAGTTTTCCTGGCATGATTTATTGAAGAGGCTGTCCTTTCTTCAGTGTATGTTCTTGGTACCTATGTCAAAAATCAGTTGGTTGTAAGTATGTGGATTGATTTCTAGGTTCTCTATTCTGTTCCATTGGTCTGTGTGTATGCTTTTATGCCAGTACCATGCTGTTTTGGTTACTATAGCTTTGTAGTACAATTTAAAGTCAGGTAGTGTAATGCCTCCAACTTTGTTTTTGCTCAGGATTGCTTTGGTTATTTGAGGTCTTTTGTTGTTCCAGGTGAATGTTAAGATTGTTTTTTCTATTTTTGTGAAGAATGTTATTGGTATTTTGGTGGGGATTGCATTGAATCTGTAGATTGCCTTGGGCAGTTTGAATATTTTCACTATTTTAATTCTTGGGATCCATGAACATGGAATGTCTTTCTATCTTTCTGTGTCATGTTTAATTTCTTTCAACAATGATTTGTAGTTCTCATTGTAGAGATCTTTCACTTCCTTGGTTAAATTTATTCCTAGATATTTTATTTTTTTGGTAGCTACTGTGGATTGAATGGCCCCCAAAACTCATTGAAGCTTAATCCTCACTGTAACTGCTGAGGGCAGGAAATCCTGTTACAGTAATTGAGGGCCTTGAAGAGGTGATTAGATTGTGAGGACCATGCTCAAGTAAATGGATTAAACTATTGATGGTTTAAGGAAGGTCATGGGTGTGGCTCTGAGGGCTTTAAAAGGAGGGGTGAGGAGTTAGCTCTCTCTCTTGCTCTACCATCTCACAATGTCATTCCTTGCATTGCTGAAGTCATCACCACAGAAGGTCCTCACCAGATGTGTGCCCTGGACTTTGGACTTCCCAGCCTTTGAAACTGTAAGAAGTAAATTCTGTTTCTTTATGCATTACCCAGTTTCAAGTATACTGTTGTAAGCAACAGAAACAGACTAAAACTGTAGCTGTTGAAAATGGGCTGTCTTGATTTCTTTTTCTGCTAGTTTGTTGTTGGAATGTTAAAATGCTACTGAATTTTGTATATTGATTTTGTATCCTGCAAGTTTACTGAATTTGTTTATCAGCCCTAAGAGTTTTTTGGTAGAGTCTTTAAATTTGTTTATATATAGGATTATGTCATCTGTAAGCAGGGACAATTTCACTTTGTCTTTTCCAACTTGGATGCCCTTTATTTCTTTCTCTTGTCAGATTGCTCTGGCTAGTATTTCCAATACTATGTTAAATAGAAATGATGGAAGTTGGCATCTTTGTCTTATTCCTGTTCTTAAATGACAAGCTTTCAGTTTTTCCCCATTCAGGATGATATTAGTGGTGAGTTTGTTACATATGGCTTGTGTTGAGGTACTTTCCTTCTATACCTAATTTGTTGAGAGTCTTTATCATGAAGTGATAATGACTTCAGTCAAATTTTTTTCTGCATTTATTGAGATAATCATATGGTTTTTGTCCTTGATTTTGTTGATGTGGTATATCATGTTTATTGATTTGTGTGTGTTGAACCATCCTTGCATCCTTGGTATGAATCTCACTTGATCATGATATATAATTTTTTTGGAAGTGTGATTAGTTTTGTTTTATTTGAGTATTGTATGTTCACATATAGCATCACAAGACATGCCCCCAAAGGATAGCAGTACTGATTTCTGTATGAGATTTTCACATGTTCTTTTTACTTTATTTTTGTTCATATATTTTCTCATGTTTTTACAATGAGCATATATTATCTAGATCAGAAGAAAAATAGTAACATCAACAACAACCACAGCAAAAATGATGTATAATCTTTTTGATGTGCTGCTGTATTCTGTTTGCTAAGATTTTGTTGATGATTTTTGTGTCTGTTTTCATCAGAGATATTGGTCTGTAGTTTTCTTTTTTGTTATCTTTGTCTCATTTTGGTATCATGGTGATGCTGGGCTCATAGAATGAGTTTGGGAAAGGGGCCCTTATTTCAATTTTTTGGAATAGTTTGAAAAGTATTGGTATTAATTCTTCTTCAGATGTTTGGTAGAACTCAGCAGTGAGGCCATCCACTCCAGAGATTTTCCTTGTCGGGAAACTGCTGATTACTGTTTCAATCACATTGCTTGTTATTGGTCTGTTCAGATTTTCTGTTTCTTCTTGGCTTAGCCTTGGTAGTTTGTATGTTTCCAGAAATTTATAAGTGTCCTCTAGGTTTTCAAACTTGTTGATGTATAGTTACTCATAGTATTCTCTAATGATTTTTAGTATTTCTGTGGTATCAGTTTTGATGTCTCCTTTTTCACTTCTGATTTTTATTATTTGGATCTTCTCTCTTCTTTTTTTTAGTTAGTCTGGCTAATAGTTCATTTCTTTTGTTTGTCTTCTCAAAAAACCAAATTTTTGTTTCATTGATCTTTTGTAACTTATTTTTGGTCTCTATTTCATTTAGCTCTGCTCTGATCTTAATTATTTCTCTTTGTCTGCTAATTTGGTGATTGTATTATTCTTGTTTCTAGTTCTTTGAGGTGTAACATTAGGATGTTTATTTGAAGTCTTTCTGTTGTTTTGATGTATGCATTTATTGCAGTAAACTTCCCTCTTAGTACTGCATTTACAGTATTCCACAGGTTTTGGTATGTTGTGTCTTTATTTTCATTAGTTTGAAGACATTTTTTTGATTTCCTGTTTAATTTTTTCTTTGACCCATAGGTCATTCAGGAGCATGTTGTTTCATTTCTGTGTATTTGTGTAGTTTCCAAAGTTTCACTTGTCATTGATTTCTAGTTTTAATCTGTTGTGGTCTGAAAAGGTATTTGAAATGATTTCAATTTTTAAAAATTTGTTCAGACTAGATTTGTGACCTAACATTTGGTCTACCATGGAAAATATTCCATGCGCTGATGAAAAGAATATATATTCTGTAGTTGTTGGATGAAATGTTCTGTAGATATCTGCCAAATCGTATTTGTCTAACATGTAGTTTAAATCTTGTGTTTCTCTGTGGATTTGTTGCCTAGATAATCTGTCCAATGCAGAGAGAGCAGTGTTTAGGTCCCAAACTATTATTGTGTTGGGATCTGACTCTTTCTTCAGGTCTAATTGTGTTGCTTTATATATGTGGTACTCTGATATTGGGTGCATATATATTTATGATTATATACCTTCTTGCTGGATAGATGCTTTTATAATTATGTAATGATCTTCTTTGTCTCTTTCTATAGTTTTTGCTTTAATGTCTCTTTTATCCATTATAAGAAGAGCTACTCCTGCTCATTTTTGGTTTCAATTTGTGTGGTATATCTTTTTCCATCCCTTCACGATTAGTCTGTGTGAGTCTTCATAGGTGAGGTGAGTTTCTTGTAGGCAGAATATAGTTGGGTCTAGTTTTTTAGTCCATTCAGCCAGTCTGTGTCTTTTGGGTGGGGAATTCAATCCATTTATATTTGGGGTTGTTATTGAAGGGCATTTCCTTACTCTTGGCATTTTAATGAATCTTATATGGTTGTTTTAAATCTTTTGTTCCCTTTTTCCCTTTTGTTGTTTGTCTTTGGTGTTTGTTGGTTTTTTGAAGTGGTAAGATATAGTTTCGTTTTCTTTCTTGTTTGCATATCTGTTCTACCAGTAGGTTTGGTTCTTTTTCATGTGTTCATGGTGGTGATATCATTTTTTTGCATTCCAGATGTAACGCTTTCTTGAGGGTTTCTTGTAGGACTGGTGGTGTGGTGGTGAACTCCCACAATTTTTGTTTGTCTGGGAAATACATATTTCTCCTTCATTTCTGAAGTATAGCCTTGCTGGGTATAGTATTCTTGGCTTGGCTAGCAGTTTTTTTCTTTTAGTACTTTGAATATATCAGCCCATTCTCTCTTAGCCTGTAAAGTTTCTGCTGAGAAATCAGCTGTTAGTCTGATGGGGACTTCCTTATAGGTGATGATGTATTTCTCTTGCTGTTTTTAGGGTTTTCTCTTTGTTGTTGTTGACTTTTGACATTTTGACTACAGTGTTTTTCAGTGTGGATCTTTTCGGATTGAATCTGATTGGGGATCTTAGAGCCACTTGGATCTGAAAGTTCATATCTCTCCCAATACCTGGGAAGTTTTCTGCTATTTTTCATTGAATAGGTTTTCAATGCCTTTTCCTTTCTCCTCCTCTTTTGAGACACCCATAATTTGGATGTTTGTACACTTAAGGTTGACTGACAGCTCTTTTAGGTTTTCTTCATCTTTCTTAAATCCTTTTTTGTCCACTTGGATTATTTCAAAAAGTCTGTCTTTGGGGTTAGAAATTCTTCCTTGGGCTTGCTCTGACCTATTGCTTAAGCTTTCAGTTGTATTTTTTATTTCTTTGAATGACTCCTTCAGTTTCAAGGGTTCTGCTACTTTCTTTTTTCCGGTATCTATCTCTTTATAGTTCTTTCTTCAGATCCTGAATATTTTTTTTCATTTTGTTGTGTCATCTATCTGATTGTTTCTGATATCTCATTGAGTTTCCTTAAGGCTGTTGCTTGAGTTTTCTTTTCAGGAATTTCATAGGTTTTCTGTTCTTTGGAGTCTGGTACTGGAGAATTATTGTATTTCTTTGGGGGATGTCATGTTTTCTTATTTCGCATTTCTATTTTCCCTATGTTGATGTCTGGGCATCTAGCTGAGCAGTTGCTTCTTCTAATACTCAGGAGTGGCTTTTGATGAGATAGACTCCCTCCTGTAGATGTGTTTAATATTGACCATGGGGTAGGGTGTTTTAGTTTTAGTTATGAATAGATGCAGTAGTGTAGTCTCTGTGTGGTTACTTTGACTGTATTTAATGTCACAGTTGTCTGTGAGTGCCTCTGTGGGCTAGGCATTGGGGCAATCAGTAGTTCCTTGCTAAAGTGAGTGATGCTGTGTTGGGTCGTCAGGGTTGTGGGTAAGATCTCAAGCTTTTGGTAGAAGTGCCTGGATGCTCTGTCATTCCTTGGCTTAGGTGGTTGACCCTGAGTGGCCTAGCTGGCACCCTGGCTAGTGTTCTGTGACCCTGATAGTTGCTCTAGGGTGATCTGAAGTTCCTCAGGTTAAATGGATGACCTGAGCAGTATTCCTGGGGGTCAGGATTAGGACCTTAGGCTTTGAGGGGGATAATGTGGTGCTCAACATTCCCTGAATCAGTATCGGTGACTTAATATTGCCACTGTGGCTCTCAGTAGAGCCCTGTACACCCAGGGGAGGTGTTGAGGTACTATGTCATTTCACTGTTGAAATGGGTGACACTGAGTGGGGTGACTGGATTTATGTTGGGGCCCTGTACTCTCAGAAGGCACACTGGGATGGTCTGTTGCACCACTGTTGTTGTGGGGGACTCTAGGTGAGGTGTTAACAGTTTTGGGTGTGGCCCTTTGCCCCCAAGAGGTATGTTCGGACCCTCTAAGCTGTTAGCTGGAGTGGCCACTCTGGTCAAAGCTGCTGCAGTTGTGGACAGGCCCCTGTGACACCAGGAGCATTACTGGGACACTTTGGTTTCCCTCATCTGGGGTGGGCTGCCCCTCATGTGGTTGCTGGGGTTGTGGGTGGGCTGCTGTGCCACCAAGAGAGATGCTGGATCCCTCTGAAGCCTGCTTGCTGGGGCAGGCAGCCTTGGGCTGGCTCACTGGTACTGCAGGCATGTGGCTGTGCCTGAGACAGGTACACAAGTCCTCCACTACTTTTTCATGGCTGCACAAATTGCAAGGGCACCTCACGAAAGAATGTGGAGTAGCCAGCAGTGGCTAGGCACCCTGATTAGCCAGTTTTCAGACTCTACAAAGTGTGTATGCCAACTCCCTCCATCCTGAGGGTAGCACCCTCAGGGTACTGGATCACCTGTTCCCAAGGCACAGGATGCCACTGTGGGCAAACCAATGCAATGACATGGCCTCAGGGGAGTGAAACTGCTGCCGGGGCCAGAGTAGCATGGTCTTAGGTGTTGGGTCTGATCTCAATCTGCCACCTCTGCAGAGGCTTGGGGCCTGGGGTTTGGGGGTGGTTTAGCATGTGTCCATTCCCATATTAACTTGGTCACATGTGCTGCCAAGTGTTTCCAGAACCAGGTACATGGATGCAGAGGCTGCCCCTGAGAGAGGTGTGTGGGTTCTCTTTCCCCTCCCCATGGCTATAAGTACTGTATGGACACCTACCAACATAGGTGGGGTCACCAGCTGTGGGCACTGGACCTGAATAAGCTGCTTTCTGGGCCTGGAGTGTGTGTGCACCAACCCTCTTAATCCTGAAGGTGGGACCCTCACTACAGTGGACTGTCTGTTCTCAGGGCACAGTGCTTAAGCCAAATTGAGGGTGATGGGACTGATTATGGTCCCAAGCTTACTGCAGCATTCTGGTATCTGGGGGCTGGGGGTGACTCCATGTGTGTCCCTCCCCAGGCCAACACATCTGTGTGTGCCTGCGGCATTTCTCAAAACTGAATGCATGGCCTCAATGGTAACTTGGAGTCTTCTGTGAGTTGGGTTGCTTGTCTACTCACCATCCCATGGTCAGAAACTCTACTCTTGGTTGGGTTATGGTGTGGTCATGGCTGAGACCTTCCCCCCCCCTTTTTTGTGACTATCCTGAGTTTCTTCACTCATCAGCATCTCTGCTGCTCCCTCAATATGTATCCTGTTCCCTCCTTTTGTATTTCTTGTCCAAGTGTAGCTGTACATTCTATACATTCTCCATCCTTGTGGAAGAGATTAGCAGTTACTCCTTGTAGCTGGCCATCTTTTTCTGCCCCCTGATTTTATAACTTCTTACTACTTACGTGTTCTAGAAATCCTGGGAGTGAAAAACAACTTTTGTTTTTTTCTCTCTTTTGTCTGTTACTTGCGATGCTGCTTTTCTGATGCTTGAATTTCATGTTAAGACTGTGACATGTGTTTGACATCAATGCCACACAATCTGAGTTCAAATCTGGCAAAGTAAAATAAGTGAAGAATTGGAATTGTGATCTTGGTAATTAAGGCAGCAGAAATATTGCTTTAACCTTGTTAAGGCTTGGTTTCAAGAGTTTCTCCATTTTAGGGGTTGACCTGCACTCTTTCTGGCTTTCTGGCATTATACACGTGCTTAGAAGCTCTTAATAGAACAGAATCCTAAGTCATGTAGTGAAATCAGGTGTTAGAGACCATGGACTAGAATAGCAGACTGAGTAATATGTAATTGGAATTCAGAGTATCTATTAATCTCTAGCGGAAGTAGATCTACTCAGCATATACATGAATTCAGTTTCTGGTACCTTAATGGATTTAATGTGACCTGTATAAAAACATTTTGCTTGCAGTCTTGATTTTTCCACTAAAGATACTGATATTCTTTGGGCTATTACATGAATATTTGGAGGATTAGTCCTTCCCTGCATTCATAATTTGTAATATAGCTGAAAGCCAGATATAGCCAAAAATTTTATAAATAACCTACGTAACAGCACCTTGCACTTTTCATAGGTACATCTTTCAGATTTTCCCATGAGGCCTATATACCACCACTTATAAGAAGATGGCTTCTGTTTTCTAAGCTATGGCCAACTAGAAGGTGCAGGTGTCTAGTTGGTAAAAGAGCTGCTGTATTCAGACACAATGGTCACAAGGAGATTCATAACAAGAGAAGTGTGTATTCAGACACAATGGTCACAAGGAGACTCATAACAAGAGAAGTGTGCAATGTTAGAGCTATATGGATGGAAAGGGCCAAGAACAAGATAAAAAGTAAATGTGAACTTAAGAAGCATTTGTGTCGGAGCTGATCTGGAGTTCCTACAAGTCTTGAGGGCATTATTCCATTCTTGCATGTAGGGTGCAGAAACTGGTATTCATCATGACAGTACTGAATCTGCCCAGAAGATGTCAAATTATGTTTGTTATCTTTTGATTTAGAACATAAATCCATTTTTTGAAATGGATTAATAAATAAATACATAAATAAATTAATTAAATAATTAAAAATTAAAACCTCTTGCTACACAAAGAGGTATATTCTCTATTATCTGCAAAACTTGCTGCCATCATTTGGCACAATCATTTCCTCCAGGTCTGGCACATATATTTATAAGATTAGGCTATTTTGAACATTTTCTAACGGATGAAAAAGTTGAATAAATTTGGGGCTGAACACCCATGTGTGCAACCCCTTGTCTCTAACATTCTATTATACTTGCTTTACCAAATATTTGTATATCCTTCTGTAAACCCATCAATCCATAGCTTATTTTTTGATGCATTTCAAGGTAATTTGCAGGTATCAGTATACTTCCTATAAAAGCTTCAGCATGTATGTAATTAACCAGAATTCAGTATTTGTTTATGGCTTTTATTTTTTGAATTAAAATTTAGATATAATTAAATGCACAAATCTTGAGTGTACATTTACTGAATTTTGAAAAATGCATACTTGAACCTCTATCAATATACTGAACATTGCCATTACCTCATAAAGTTCCCTCATACTAGAGAGAGTTGTTTTTATATATTTGATTTGCTGAATTATAGTAAACAAAGTGACTCTGTTGATAAGGAATGCTTTTGGCTGCAAGTAACTAAAAACCTGACATACAGAGAATATTAATTACAGTTAAGTTTTGTCATATAACAAGAAGTCTGGAGAGGGGCAGATGTTGGTATTAACTTAGTGACACAACAATGTCAAATGTGGATGTTTCTGGAATTCTGTTGGATTTTCCCTCTAAGTCTGAAGTAGTTGCTGTAACCTCTGGCATTATCCAACAATATTAATTTATTTATTTAAGAAATATTTATGTACATTCCAGGGACTGTTCTAATGCTTGGGATAGAGCAACAAACAAAAAAACTCCAAGTAGGAATAAAAAGGAATGTAAAACCTTGGTTTGACTGTTCATTTAATCATGAATGGAAAAGCTTTTTCAGAATACCTTTCATCCCTTTGGTAGAGTTCTTCCATTTTCTCATTGGATGCTAGGGAAAAAAAATGGGTATTTGTGTTTTTTAACCTCTATCCTATGAGAGGATTTGGAATAAGTATTGGAGTCACCCAATCAACATTGTTTGCCAGAGGAATGTTTGGAACCAAGTTATTGTCTACTCAATCTCTTTGCAACAATAAGTTATATCAGCACTTACCTTATTATTCAGATGCCTGTTCTTCCTTAATTTTCTAAAGGGGTGGGTTCTATACTCAACTTTTCCCTAATACTGATAGTAAGAAACTGATCAAGGACCTTTAGTCCCTAGCATGTGGCTTTGTGTAGGAAAAGGGTTCTGAAATGGGAATCAAAAGATGTGGTTTCAAGTCTGTCTGTAGCTCACTTAGTGTGAAATGTAGGTGAGTTACATCATGTCTTTGGGCCTCAGTTTCCTTAACTGTGACACAAGTGGCTTTCATGCTTTAACTCTGGAGTCACATGGAGCAACTTTTGAAGTATAGTCAATGGATTAAGCACCTTTCTATTGTATTAATACAGATGTTGCTAAGGGCATCCCATTTGCAAAGAGATGGCCTCAGTGGCCTCAGTCACACACTCACAGGATGGAGGGATTGCCCATTAAAAATTATATATTTTGGTTTTAGAATGACAATGTACCATGTGCTTTTTCTGAGAACAAATGAACTTGTAAAAATGTTCCACATACTCTTTGGCCTTTCTCTAGCTGAAACTCACTCGCTGTTGCTTCCTCATCTTCTGCACTAGGCAGAATAATGGCCCTCCTGACATGTCTATGTTCTAATTCCTGGAACTAGTGAATATGTTAGGTAACATGGCAAGGGAGGAATAATGTTGCAGATGGAATTATGATTGCTAATCAGCTAACTTAGAAGTGGGGGGATTATTTGAAATGGGTCGTTATAAGTAAAACATGTAAGTGGGGGAATCAGTGACAGTGTTGCAAGGTGGGAAAGACTTGTCTGGTCATTGTTGGCTTTGAAGATGGACAAAGGGTACAGAGATCACAAAATGTGGGCAACATCTAGAAGCTGGAGAGGTAAGGAACAATTCTGGCCTAGAGTCTCTAGAAGGAACTCAGACACACTGACACCTTGATTTTTAGCCCAATGAGATCAATTTCAGATTTCTGACATCCAAAACTATAAGATAATAAATTTGTGTTGTTTTAAGCCGTTATATTTGTGGTAATGTTACAGCAGCACTAGGGAACTAATACATTTTCCTGCATTACTATGTCAGACAAAGTGTGACAAAGCAAAGTGGAAGTTGGCACAAGTGGGATCATATAAGCCAAGGCAAACATAAAGGTTGCATTTCAGCAGGCTAGATAATTTAATACTAGAATTTACATTTGTAAACATCAAGATGCAAAGGGAAGTTATGCCATCACCTCTAGAGAGTCCAGTAGGATCTTTCCTTCTCCAGACTGTTGTGGAGTAAATGCATTGTAAGTCTGGGGTTTCAGGAGGAAAAAGGATGCTTTGCCTAAGTGTTAGAAAAAGGGGATTTAGACATACCTGAACAGCCCCAAGGAACTTGGCTGATTCTTCCCTGATGGAGGAGCAGAGCCACAAATAAGGTAATAAGATCCCACATTCATGAAATTGGAATGTAAATGTGACCTCTTTTAACCAAGGGTCATTGTGGGAGTGATTTCAAACTGAGTTCACACCCCACTAAAAGGACAACAAATGGAGACTTGGAATCACAGTATTTTCATTTTCTAGTCTTTCAACCTCATCATGTATGCTGTTATATTCCTGCTCTTTGCTTTGGGTATTTCCCCTCCTCTCTGCAATCTTGAGAAATAAATATTTCCTTACAAGTTTTCTTTTAGGCTGTTGAATATTTGTTTTGATAAGAATAATTGAAGACATGGGAAACCCTTCATTACATTGCAGCCTGCCTTAAATAGAGTACACATTCCATAAATATTTGTTGAATTGAACTGTGTTTAATCAACATCTGTTTAAGGCAAATCAATGGAAAAATTATTCATTGGTGGCCAAGCCACTTCTTTTGTTTGTCTTTGAATGAGACTCATGCTGTAGCCTAAATAAGAATTTATGTTCAAGAATAATAGAATCTTGTAAGTATCACCTTATAGAAAAGAGGGAATTATTCAAATAAATTCAACATTTCCAAATATTAAAACAAATGACAAATTATAAGATATATTTGGGTTTATGTAGTCATTCTTTCCTTTTCATTGAGTTTGGAAATGTGAAATATAGGATTTAGGCTGCTTGATTATAGCAGTGTTCTAGAGCCGGCTCACACCACTGGTGAGTCAGTTGTACAGACTTCTTCCCAAATCTGTGTTCAGTGATGTCACATTGGTAACTTGAAGTTGATCACGGTGGGAGCATTTACAGAGTAAGCAAATGCTATAAATCAGGATTTTGCTTCTTGGATAGTGGTTGTGCAACATTTACCAGCACATTACTGGTAATAGACCATACCAAAATAGACCATATGCTGGGCTAAGAAGTGGACCAAAGAAGGTTAAGTTTTGGCAGAGGAATGAGTACAGCAGATCATTTTGATCCTATAAATGGCTGTTTGTTAGGGCTCATGTTTCTCTCTTAATCCTAGGATGTTGTCCTCATAGCTCGGGTATGACTGTCTTGGTACACAGAAATTCCAGCTCATCTAACTTGGCTAAACTCCAGTCCCTGTCTCCCCAGCACCAGGAGGCTGTTTTCCAATGTGGTTAGCTTTTTAGCCTGCTGGCTGCTGTTTTTTGCTGCTTTTTGGTTTTTTTCTAGAATAATTCTGCACACATACAGCTTAGCTGTCAGTTGACTACAAAAGAGGAATTTGTTTGCACATTTTGAGGCTCTTTTCTCAGTGGTCCCTGCTCTTTGAGACTTTGGCCTTATATTTTAGATTCTTTGGCTGCCCAGACTTGGACATCTGCCTTGTCAGGCCACTAAGACCATTGCTTTTGCTTAGGCTCCATTCATTCCTCAGCTCTGTAAATTGGGAAATGTTCTTAGGGAAAAAAGCCAAGGTGACTGTTGAGCTTATTTCCTGTGTTTCCCTTTTCTGAAGGAATACATAATCCCTTCAATACTGCTTGCATTGGCTGCTCTATAAAGCCTTCAAACAATTTTTCAATATGTTGTCCAGCTTTCATAACTGCATTCAGTAGGAGGATAGTCCAGTACCACCTACCTTGCCACAGCCAGAGCTAGAAATCTGAAGGAAAGCTTTTAAAGCTAGAAATAATATTAAGTCCTCAACAGAACTAATTTCAAAAGTCATTCAGAACAAGTATTTGATAATCATAATTGAGAGTGGTTCTCATTCAGAAAAATTTCAGTCTTAGTCCTGAGCCCAAAAAATAACAATAAAACGTTACCACTGCTAAGCTATGGAACTGCTATGGTATGTTCAGCTCCTACTCTGACAAAATGCACAGAACTGACAATGGTTTCATGTTATTTTCATGATTCACAAAATACTTTTCCTTGGATTTTTTTTATCCTTTAAAAAATTTAAAAACTATTCTTAGCTCATGGGCTGTACAAAAACCATAGGCTAATGGATCATGGTTTGCCAAGTCCTAGTGTATATCACAAGCTCTGTGATTTTGGGCAAGCTATTTAACCTCTCTGTGTTCTGACTCCTGACCTACTAAAACAGAGATAAGAATAGTACTTATAGCTTAAGTTCATTGCAAAGATGAAGTAATTTAATAAGTTTGCATTGAGGAATGGGTGGTGGAAAACTCAAGGAGAAGCAGTCGAAGCTAGAAACAACACTTGAATTAATATTTTATAAATATTGTCCCATTAATGTACTTATTCTTTTTTGATATAGGCATTTACAGCTATAGATTTGCTTCTAAGCACTGTTTCAGTTCATCCTATAAATTTTGGTATACCGTGATTTTGTTCTCATTCATCTTAAAATATTTTCCAATTTCTCTTGTGATTTCTTCTTTGAGCCATTAGTTATTTAGAAGTACGTTGCTTATTTAAATATATTTGTGAATCCTCTAAATTTTCTTCTGTTACTGATTTCTATTTAATTCCATTTGGTCAGAGAATGTGCTTTATAGGATTCCAATTTTTTAAAGTTTATTTAGGTTTGTTTTATGACCAAGCATATGGTTCATCCTGGACAATGTTGTATGTGTTCTTGAGATGAATGTGTATTGTGCTGGTATTGGGTGGAGTGTTCTGTAGATGTCTGTTAGGCCTAATTGCGTTATAGTGTTGTTGAAGTATTGGATACCCTCATTAATCTTCTCTTCAGTTGCTCTGTCCATTATTGAAAATGGGGCATTGAAGTCTCCAACTTACTCCTGAGCTCTCTGTTTTTCCCTCTAATTCTGTAGTTTTGTTACATGTATTTGGGGTTTCTGTCTGTTGGAAGGTGCATATGTATTTACAATATTTATGCTTTCCTTATGGGTTAACCATTTTATCATTATAAAATGTCTTACTTAGTCTGTACTAATAATTTTTGTCTTAGAGTACATTTTGTTTTATATTAGCACAGCCACTCTAGCTCTCTTTTGGTTCTTGTTTGCATGGTATTGATTCCCACCCTTTTACTTTCAAATTTTTTGTGTCTTTGAGTCTAAAGTGTGTCTCATATTATTGGATCATGTGTTTTTTTTCTTTTTAATCCATTCTGCCAATCTCTGCCTTTTGATTGGCATAGTAATAGATTCCTACAGCAAGATTTTGAGTTTATATAATATAGAAAACTTCCTGCAAGCTTTCTGGCAGGAAAAATATTGGTGCTGTATTCTAAGGGGCTAAAATAAAGTAAACCTCAGTATTCCCTGCAGCACAGAACTCTGGAAAATAATAGAGCATCTAACCAAAGAGATTTTGGAGAAAAAGTCTGTGCTTTAAGCATTCTGTTCCTAGTGAAGATGTTATTCATATGTATAGACAATAGAAACATATTGTCAAATATGCAAAGACTCAGGAAATATATTACTTACCCATCCTTGAAAAATGCACTTGAGCTTGCTGCTCAAAGGTGATGCATCAGCATCACTTGGGAGCTTGTTAGTAATGAGATTCTTCATTACTCCCACTTCAGACCTACCAAAATTAGAACCTGCATTTTAACAAGACCCCCAGGTGATTCATATGCAAGTTTAAGTTTGGGAAACACAGTTCTTTCTGATCAAAAAGACTGTAGTATTCATTGATATAATTTAAATGTATAGAGCTATCTAAATAATCTTTGTGCATTAAAAATCATCCTTGAAAAATATGATATATGAGGATACTTCAAAAAGTTCATGGAAAAATGGAAATTAAAAGATAATATGAATCTTTCCATGAACTTTTTGAAGACTCCTTGTATAACATAAAAATGTAATAAAACAATACTTTATGTTTAAATCCCTAGGTTCTATTGGCT
The DNA here is from genome assembly GCF_027409185.1 of Cynocephalus volans. Lineage (NCBI taxonomy): Eukaryota > Metazoa > Chordata > Mammalia > Dermoptera > Cynocephalidae > Cynocephalus > Cynocephalus volans. The sequence goes on from NC_084461.1 coordinate 108,829,241, forward strand.
AAGATAAGAATCATGCGGGGAATAAAGATTGTGCTAAATTCCTTACCTTTATAAGAGTGGGGTCATTTCGCAAAGGAAGTGATGTGAAGTGCCTAAGACAGGATGACACATGAACTTCTTAGCTATGGAAATTAAAGTGAGCACATTAAGCCACACATTAACCCTTAAGATAGAGCTAAAACACCTCTGGGAGGAAGAAGATGGGGGAGCATGATTTAATATGATTACTTTGTGTTTCCATTGGTGATGTCTATTCTCTCTGGGCAAGATCATAACTTTGGTTCTTTTTTTATTTTTATTTTTTTTTATTTGCAACAGAATAGGAATTACAAAGACACTGAAAGAGAAAATGGTCAATGAATTTTGTCAGTTTATTCTCTACAGATGGCAAGGCCAGGTACTAGTAGACCATTTCCCGTCCTGCTTCCAGCCTCTTCCTGAAGGTGGGCTTCTCCACAGGTTCCAACAGTCCCGGGACAATGGCAAAGGGGTTGTGCATGCAGTCAGCAGCCAGCTGCCAACAACTGCAGGGACAACCAGTAAGTGTCTACTCTGGGAGCGGGGCGGGGAAAAGTGGAGAGTGGAAACAGTGCAGCCTGATTCATTCATTACTTTCTTCAGAGTAGATAGTATGAGTCCATGTTCTCAAATTCCTTTTGCCTTTTTTCAGGAACAAAGGTACAAAGGAACAAATTCAATCTAATTTTATTTTATTTTTTTTCTTATTTAAAAATCAATAATGTTATTATGAAACTTCACATTTGTAGGAAAGTACAGAGGCTAGCATTATGAATATCTACATATCTGTCAATCAGATTTATTAAAACTTAAGATTTTACCATCTTTAGATATTTTTAAAGAAATCAAACATTTCAGTAATAGCTGAGGATAGCTGTGTTAAACAGTTTATGGAAGCCCATTGTTTTGAATTAGCCTTCTGCACTAGGCCCCAGCAGACCAGACCAAACCAGAATAGAGTCACTTGGCTAAGTGCCATATAATCAAATTGAATTTTGAAATGGGCCAGTTTTCTTTTTAAAAAAAAGTTGACCAGTAAGGGGATCTTAACCCCCGACTTAGTTTTGTCAGCACCAGGCTCTCCGAAGTGAGCTAACCAGCCATCCCTGTATAGGGATCCGAACCCGTGGCCTTGGTGTTATCAGCACCACACTCTCCCAAGTGTGCCATGGGCCGGCCCTGAAACGGGCCAGTTTTCCAAAAAACAAGAGAATCCAATCAACCCAAGTTAGGGTAATAAGGAAGTCTGTGAAACAACAAATCTACTTTTAGTTCTCTGTTTCTGCTTTCTTCGGCCCTTTTGTGCCTATAAAGCCAGGCTCCTCTGCTCAGCTCATTGGAATACCCATTCTGTTTTATAGAGTGAGATGTTGCCCCATTCTAGAATTGCAGACAAGAGCCAATTAGATCTTTAAACTGAAGTTGTTGAGATTTTGTCTTTTCACAGCTGAATACTACTCCTTAACTCTATTCCCCTGCCCCAATGCAGAAATAACCACCATCATGAATTTGTTGTCTTTCATTTTAATGGTTTTTTAAAAATACTTTTTGTACAAATCTATACCTCCATAAATGTTAGCATATTTTTGCAGATTTTGAAACTATATGTATGTCTTTCTGCAACTCATATTTTCTTTCGACATTATGTTTCTGAGGAGTCTCCATATTAAAACGGCCCCAATTTATTCATTTTAATAGCTGCTATTTTTTTTTTATTATTGAATATGCCACAATATATCTAGTCCTGTTAATGAACATTTCATTTGTTTCCCAACTTTTGATCTTAGACACAATGCTGCAGTGGACATTCTTATACAGGACTCCTTGCAAGTTTCTCTAGAGGAACAGAGTATAAGTTCAACATCTTTAAGTTTACCAGACATTACCAAATTGCTGTATAAGGTATGTGTACCAATTTCCTCTCTTCTAGGCAGTGTGTGGGAAGTCCTATTGCTCCACATCGTCATCAACAGTTGGTATTATCTGACGTTAAATTTTTTGCCAATTTAATGTGTGTAAAATTGCATCTCATTGCTGTTTTAATTTGCATTTCCTTGTAACTTTAAGGGTTGAATGCCTTTTACAAGTTTTTTGGCTACCCAGATTTCTTCTTCTATGAATTGCTGCTCACATTCTTTGCCCATTTTTAAGACTAGTCTTTTAGTCTTTCTCATTAGTTTGTAGGAATGATTTATGCATCCTGGATACAAATTCTTTCCTGGTTGTGTGCCTTCTCCTAACCTGTCACTTGATTTTTGTTGTTGTCATTTGCAGAAGCTTTTAATTATTATGTAGTCAAATATAACAATATGGATTTTGGTTTGTGTCCTGTTTAAGAAATTCTTTCCTGCTCTAAGTTCCTACAGATACTGTTTTATATTTTATTATGAAAATAAAGGATCTAATTTCATTTTATTCTGAATGGATGAACAATGGTCCTAACCCCATTTATTGACTGGTTCATCCTTTCTTCTCTTTGCGATGTCACTTCTGTTCTAAACTCAGTTTAGGAGAAAAGGAGATCTGTGATGTCAGGGACCTTGGTCTACTTTGCTTACTCAGATATCCCAAGCATCTTAGTGTCTGGCATGGAGTACCCATTTACATTTACAGGTGAATGAATGGAAATGTGAATGGCGTTTCTGGTATAGGACATAAGCAAGCATGATTTCTAAACAAAGGGACTTTAATCAGGGCATTTAAGGGTACTCAGTGTCCTCCTCTCTTTTCTTCTGAGAGGCAGCCCATGTCTCAGAAGGGTCACAGGTACCTTACAATACTTCATATGAGAATAATAACCACATGAATCCCATTTCTTCTAGTGAAAGGAAAAATTGTTCCACTTAAGTAGTAGATATCACAGGACCCATTACACAGACCTTTAAACATAGGTATTACGTGGTAATATCCAGGTCTGAAGTGGAGATAATAAAGGATGAAATTTAATTGGTTGGGCACGTCAAGTGACTTTTACCATTTCTCTGTTTCTTATTTTATGGAATATAATTATAGAGGGTGTCTTGGGAGGAGGTGGTTGGAAGGTGGGGAGAGAACTGTAGGGTGGCAGCAGTCATAATCCTATATGAAACTGCCCATAAACATGGTCCTCCAGGACTTCATTCAGGTCTGAAATCAAAAGCCTTTTGAGTTCACACTCTATTGCTTATTACTTGATAAGGGCATCTTTGATTGGTGTAAAATCATAAGGAGAAACAAAAAGCAGTGATGGGTTTGTATAATGCACTTCATTGAGGAGAACCCATAGAGGGAGCTTTTGGCATATATACTTTAAACAGAAACTTCAGTTGGAAAGAGTTGCTTTAATGAAACATTTCTACCCATTGATATCACTGCTGTGATGTTGAGAAATCAGCACCTCACAAGGAGCTGGAATCTAATCTCAGCAGCATAATGGTCTAAATGGTGCTTTGGGTTGGCCAGTGAAGACCCTTGATGCCCACTAGGAACACACAGATGTACATTTCTGCCTGTACACTGTGGCATAAGAGGGGGCCCCTCACTGTGTGGGCCAAGCTGCTGCTGCAGCCGAACCTGATGATGCACCTGGTAGAGGGGATGCCCAGTGGAAAGAGGATGGACTGGATTGAAGAGCCCTGGGCTCCTATCCTAAGGCAATCTGATTAAGCTCTAAACAGTGTTCCCAGGTTTTAAGTCAACAATGAATGATTTGCCCATCCATTGCAGCAAATGACATTATTTGATTCCCTCACCAATTTTCTGAGGCGGGAATCTTCACTAACCACATGACACATGAAGTGTGAGTTCCTCTGTTCTTGGGACTTGTTTACCTCTTCATACCTTTCCAGTATCCTCTGGAGGAAGAGTCAGGTTTCCCTCCTCCTTCTTCCCTATCTCCTCAGATGCTTTTCTCTAAATATCCCTGTTAAGAGTTTTGTCGTTCTTTGTGTTTTTTTCTTTCCTCTTGTAATAAACTGATAGGTCTCCGACACTAAGGATTTGATGCTATTCACCTTTGTATCCATGGTCCTAGGACAGTCCCTGGGCCAACAGGGAGAAGAGTGTGTGAAGTGAAATGAGGTAGAAGCTTGCCTCAGTCTACCCACTCTGTCATCTGGGCTATACCAACTTTCTTGTGACCAATACTAGCAGTCTATGATTAATCAGCATTCTTTTATTTCAATTTGTACATGTAGTTTTTCATCTTTGTTTTTATCTGCCTCAAATTTTTTGAATGTTTAAAGAAATTGGTAGAGTAGGCATAAATGTCAGTTCTAAAGAGTGACAATTTATTTAAGGAAACTTCTAGTTCTAGTCTGGTCTGAGCCATTGGCTAAGAATGTCAGGACAATTTATAACTTTAAAACACATGTTAAATTCCAAGTGATAATATCAAATGACACGGTGAAAATTGTAAATTTACCAATATATCAGAACTTTCAGAGCTAAAAGCCATCTGAACAATTTGAATTTTTATGTCCATCTCTCTTAATGCATTTGCCTTAGATCTGATTTTTAAACACAACTATCCAGGGATGAACCTTGTTGTTATGCTGGTTGTCAGAACTGCTAGAGTTTGAGATCCCAACTCAGCAACATTTTACTGAGTCATTCACCATGATGGGCAAGAATAGTACCGCTGAGTAATGATTTTCTTAGATGGGCAACTAGATATTAGATATACATCAATGTATAGGACACCGAAAAGGTAACAGTAAATAGAAAGACATTTAATTTTACTCTTTTTTTTGCTGATGTGATATTTTTGTTGATGCATTTTATTTCTAGGAGACAGGAGGTTTCTAGATAAGTAGTACATTCTTTCAAATTGAAAAATATGAAATGTGCTAAGAGTTCCTAGGGACTTGACTGAATAATCAGTTCTAGAGGCTTTGTCTGTCTATAAGACCCAAATTTGCTTCCCTGCAAGAGTGTATTGGTCCTTGGAGCTTACAGGAAGCAAGTGTTGACAGCAGCGCTTAAATCAGTGTGTCGTTCTTTACTGCAGGCATTTTCGCCTTGTAGAGACATCATGGTCATGCTGTTGTGCTCTTTTTTTCCCTCATTGTAGATTACATTTTCCAGGTGAATAGAACTTGAAGCCCTCAGATGATATAGCATCCCTGTGAGAAATTATGTAGCTAGTATAGAGACCTATTCCCAAACAATTACCAAATAAAGCAGCCTTCGGAGCCTGCCATTATACTGCTGTTACACTCAGTCAGGTACTGCCATCTGTATCATTTCCTAGGCAGGAAGCACATCATTTTTAGTGACATGCTGTGGCCCCTTGTGTCAGAGAGACTTTGGGGGTCAGGACTGAAAAGATTTTTTTTGGTTTGTTTTGTTTTGCTATTTTGGCAATAGCTCATCTTTTATACTCCACAATGCTTTTAATTGAGGGAGCGTGAGTGGTTAATACATGTTCTCTCCTCTTTCATATTTATAGAGTCAAGAGCCCTGTAAAAGTTTGACTTTCTGTACCCTCACTGGGATACACATTTTGGTAAGTGCTGACACTGTTTTTCTCCCAGAGGAATCAGCTGTCTCCGTCTTGCTTACTTTGCTACACTCTCATTTTTAATACTCCGGTCACTCTTTCAAATGCCTCAGGGAAGTAAGTTGATGATTCAGTGGGAAAGGAGAGAGGGAGAAATTTATAAAAATGTTTTCTGGATTGTATTATTTATGAATTTATTAGTGGTATTTATTATCTTCTCAGTGGACTGAGGGTTTCAGTGTTTTAAGATTGTCATTTTGATATTTTATTCTAAGAAATAAGCTTAAAACAGAATTTTTTAAGAAAAGAACACTTGAAAAAAAAGTCCAAAATAGAACATTAATAAGCCTAGTACTAATTCACTGATATGACTGATACGTATATTCCTGCATGAAACATAAAGTAAAAATCATAGAAGCTTAGCTCATTTGATCAAAATTTTATTTGATTAATAGCTATTTCTTTTCTTTCCACATTCCCAACAATTTATCTAATTAGTTATTTAGTTAGAACAGGTAAATGTCAATTTGGTCTCAGGGACTTGTGTCCTGACTGAGAGAATGATTTTACCCCTCTTTGGTAATTCAGAGTCCTAGTTCATGCATTCAGTAATATGGGATGCTGCTTAGTACTTGTGAAACTTTCTCAACATGGTAGACACTGCTAGTGCCCTTACTGTGGAAAGATACAATCATATAAAAGGAAAACAACAAGAAAAAGTATCCCTTCTTATGTGCAATGTCATTGTTTTATGTGCTTTGTCAACATCTCATTTGATCCTCAAATGCTGTGAGCAGGGTACTGTCATCACAATTTTACAGATGAAGTGACTGAGGTTTAAAAAATGTAAATAGGGAGAAATTGGTAAAGGGCCACAAAAAATGTTTGCATTGTGTAATGAGAAAATAAAAAATTAAATTAAATTTTTAAAAGACATCAATAAAAAATTGAAAAACATAAATAGTTGACTGAAGAATAGGAAGGTGAAAAGCAAAAAGCCCATGTTTTTCCAGTGCCAAAGCCCTCACTTATTCTTTGCTACGCAGTGCTTCCAGAACCAACGTCATAAATGGAAAAGTGGAACTGCTGTTCAAAAAGCACATTATTTTGCATTTAGAGTTAGTTCTCTGGTGACGTGATAGATGTAGCTCCTTCTCACAATTTAAGGTGAGGGTTCTGTAGAAAAGGAGGGAGGAAGAAATTTTTAGAAATGTTTTCTGAGCTGTTACTGATGAATTTATTTGTTGAATTTATTATCTTACCCATGTGTGGAGAGTTCAATATCTCAATTGTTATTTTGAATTTTCTAGGAAAAAAAACCAACACAACTCTCAATCCTAAACCAGAACCCTAACCTTGATTACGTGATTTGGATATTCTCCTGTAAGATAGGATTTATCCAAAACATGGTTTTCCACCTTTTTATTTGTTGATAAAAGTATGAGTTCCAACAGTCTGTGAACTAATCTGGCACTTATTTTTGGAGCGATTCCTCTGTCTCTCCAGCGTGATTATGCACCACCTCCTATTAAAATGAATCAGCATTTCTCTGAGGTAACATTGGGTGTAAGGGGTCTCAAGCAGAATAGGGCCTCGGATATTCAATGACAGGTTGGATGCTCTCTGTTCTCTTTACACTTTTATGATTGTGTTGATTTATCGTCTGCTCTGTCAATGATGCTCAGAAGGGAAAACATAAAACGCACAAAGAAATTTTGGTTATTTAGGAAATAGTATGTGATGACAGATGGATAATGAATAAACGGTAAATGCCAAGTGTTAGTTTTTTTAAAAGAAAAAAATTTGAAGTGTGTTTCTTCAATGTAAACCACAGAATTGTGACTCTTTTTTTCTTCTTCTAGATATCTGTGTTAATCTTAACATATTTTCAGTTGTGTCACATTTATTTTCAATGGGAGCATAAAATAAAGATGATTCGTTTTAGCTGGAAGTTAAACTGAGCTTTTAAAATTTATAAATTTCAGACACCAGATTTTTAAAAATCTCCCCACTTTTTCTAAGTATACTCTTCCTCTTCCCCATCCTCCAATCCAACGTTTAGAATCCGAATAGTTTTTCAGTCTGTAGATGAGAACATTAGACTCTAAACCGGAATGGAAGCATGGGGACAATGAAATTTTAAATGAAACCGATCTAAACATTCAGTGTGGTGTGCACAGATAATATTGTAGTGAGATGCTGACTTATATGGAATGTCTCTGCATTCAGAGATTTAAACTCATGTTAAGACCTACTCAGTTCGCCTCAGGCTGTGTGGAAACATAAGTCAACTTTCAGGAAATGTGATGTAATGTAATCCAGTTTAGGTAGAAACTGCGGGAAATTTACAAAGAGAAATATAAGGGTAAACCTTGGTTCTTGGGAAGTCATTTGGTAACTTTGATTTCAAATCTTTACATCCATGCCCATCAGTGTCTGCCCATCAACTCCCCCGAGAATTCCAAGATCCCAAAGAACATGATGAACCATCTCCAGAGTCAGGAGTTAGAAGAAGAAAGATACACCATTGTACAAAACACCTCACTAAAAATCTGTCACTAGTTATTGTTGCCTCTTTAATCTGACTCAACACTAACTGGAAAATTTTACAGATAATAGGGATTGATGACAGATAATTGAATGTGTGTTACAGTCATTTCTCTTAAAGCTTGGCATTAAGTTGGCTTTCTGTGATATTGCTTTAGTTTTAGCATAAATAAAATTGGCACAGAGAAACTTCTATAGGAAGGTAATTTGCAGAATATCTTAGTATGACCTGTAATTGTTTTTTATAATTTTGGTTCAGCTAAGGGCTCATGGTTATTTCTTGCATGTATATAAAGAGACATGTATGTAAGAGAAATCCCATAGCAACAGATTTGTATGCTATTTATAAATACAATGAGAAAGAACAAAGTGGCCTCACATTTATAAGGTGGTCAGATACAACTCTGGGCATTGGACTGTGTTATTGGAAAGGCATGATAAATAGAACTATCAGCCCCAGCCTCAGTGGAGTTTTTAATCTGGTGGGGGAGACAGAATATTACATAGATGTGGGTGGCATGAACGTTATCACGCATCATGCACACAAGTGGAGGCCCAGTGCACTGTGTTAAGGGGCTCACAGTAAAGTGGTAGTCAGCTGTATTCCATTAAAGGAGGACTTCCTGGAAGTAGTGAATACTTTTGGAAAATTGTCTTAAAAAATAATATATGCATGTAAGCTCTTTGATAATACTAACAATTTAGAATTACATATTGTATCGCTTCTCGGCCTTTTGGCTAAGATCAAGTGTAGAATTACATATTGTACTAGATATAAATCTTCCTTTATATCCTTTCTCAAGCTCACAACTCCACTCACATACCTAAAAGTAACTTCTATTAGTATTTACTATATAATATATTATATGTCTATTCAGATTATTTATCTGTCTATGAATATGATCATACTACATACAGGAGTACTTCAAAAGGTTCGTGGAAAGCTTTGTATTATTTTTTAATTCTATTTTTCCATGAACTATTTGAAGTACCCTTGTATGTTGTTCTGCAATTTGCTTTTTAACTTGTCAGTATGGAGTAGAGCTCTTTGCATGTTAGCATGCATATATATATTATGTGTTATATATATTGTCTTATTTTCTGGGAAAAAATTTACATAGCATGGATGTACCATAATTTAAACTTGCATTTGTTGATTAATGTTAACATTTTTTTGCTATCACAAACAGATTGCAATGAAAATCCTTGCAGTTGATTCATTCATTTACTTATTTTATTTATTTACTTGATGGATATTTATTGAGTCCCTACTATTCATCAGGCATTGCCTTAGGTGCAGCAAAAATACACATAAACATAAAACAAACAAACAATAACAAAAATATGTGGTTCCTGCTAGATTTGGGACCAGGATGAGGTGAGTGAGGCACTTGCCTTAGGAACAAAATTTAAGGAGGCAACAAAAAATCTCAGTAATCAAGATTAATTATATTTTAATGCAATATCTTTAAAAAATCAAAATTATGTTAAAAATTTTATGATAAAAAAATATAAAAATTTTAAGTAAAAAGTTAGCTTATAGTCTAGTTAAGGAGACATTAATTAAACACAAAATTACTATTATTGTTACTATTCACAAATCGTGATGAGGAAAACAATACAGTATTACAAGAGAGGATCTCACGCTAATTTAGACTTAGGCCTTAGAGACTGTCACATGTTGGGTTCCTTGAGAAGCCAACCTTGAGGAGATTAGCATTTAGGGAGTTTATTGGGGTATGCTCTTGGGGTCAACACCTGGGAAGGAGGGAAAGAAGCAGGATTTGGCAGAATGAGAGGTTGAGTGGCTATGCTGCCTCCGTGGGAACCTCAGATAACTTCTCATAGTTCTAACAAGTTAGAATGAGGGGGCTGGGCTTCTAAGCCTTCGTGTCATTATTGACCTGATAAGTTACTTGATATGGACTGCCTTGAGAAGGGAATGCGCCCTTGGACCAGGTGGCCTTCTCAGTGAAGAGGATCCCTGAAGGGGTCTACAATGGAGTGCTGGCTGCTGGCTGCATCACAACAGCTGGGGTAAGAAGTCCTTCATTCTTGAAGGGGGCCCTGATCACAGCATTTACCACAGAAACAATCATGGAATGAGAACTACAGGAGAAATAAGAATACGAAATTCATTCTACAAATTTTACGAAGCTCCTAACATATGGCAAGCACTGACTTAAGTTTTGGGAAATACAGCAGAGTATGAAGAAAAGTTTTTTATTAAAGGCTTATGAGATGCAATGTATTGTGTTATGCCCTTCACAGAAATTATTTAAACTTTCCATTCCAATAAATTTACAAACTAGGTTCTATTATTATTTCCATTTTACAGATAAGAAAATTGAGGTTCAGAGATTTTTATAGCTTGCCCAAGGCCCCAGAGCTAATAACAGTCAGAAGAATGATTTGAACCTAGTTTTCATACTGCAAAGTCCTTGGGTGTATTTGATCTCAATTTAATATTGCCCCATTATTGTATGCATGTTAGACTATTTCTGTATTGCAGATTCCTAGAAATACAGTTGTTGGGCCAAAGTGCATATGCCCTTTAAAATGTTTGTAGATACTTCCATGATCTTCAAACAGTACCAATGTGTACATTCACTAAGGGTCTATGGAGATGCACATTGGCTCACACCCGTGTCAACTGTGGATATTAGTCATTCTTTTAATTACTGGCAAAACTAATGGGAGAAAATGGAATATAGTTTTTATTATAATTTGGCTTTTTCAAATACCCAGTAAGGTTGACTCTTTTTGTGTGTGTTTTTTGGCAATTTGAGGGTTTTCCCCCTTGTGAATTGCCTGTTAATATTTTTGTATGCTTTTATTGGGCTATCTCATTTTCAATAATTTGTAGAAGTTTTTTGTCTATATTAGTGTTGCAAACATTTTTCTCAATCTCTTTCTTGTCTTTTAAATTCATTTACCCATCTTCCATTACACAAACCTTTAAAACAAATTAAGTAGTCAAAGCTATCTTTCCTTTAAATTTTCTAGATTTTATGTCTTGCTTATAAAACCTTTTTCTACCTCAAGAATATTAAAAATATTTTATATTTTCATGTGCATATATGTTCATTGTGAAAGAATCCATGTGGGATTTATTTATGTGAATGATGTGAGATAGCCATTGAGCTTAATTCTTTTACAAGTGGATAGGTAAAATTCTACTGAGTTTTCCTGACTAATTTTAAATGCTACGTTTACTACGTACTAATTCTCATTGATACTAGCTCTGTTTTTAAACTCTATTTAGTTATTTTGTTTTATGTTTCCATTCCCAGACCGATTTCATACTGTTTTAATTACCAAAGTATTGTCATAATTACGGTGTCTGGTAGGACAAGTCTCTTTTCTTTGCTCTTCTTGGTAAACTTTAGGATCAATGTATGAAGTCCTAAAAAATATTCCATTGGCTTCTTGATTGGGGTTGCACTGAACTGTAGATTAATTTGGGTGAAAGCTGACATTTTTCTAAGGTCAAGACTTGAAATCTGAAATATAGTTACCAATTTTTTCAGTTTTTTACTTCCTGTCCTTCTATAAAAAGTTACAGTTTTCCTCATATATTTTATAATTTTCCTCACATACTTCTAGTATTTAGGATTAAATCATGATACATTACATTACTTGCTAGTATTGTAAGAGGTACATTTGCTCATAACATCATTGAATTGTTTGTTGCTTGGGCATAAGGAAAAAAAAATCTAACACTTAAATATACTTATGTGCCAGGTATAATGCTTTACGTATATTGAAACATTTGATCCTCAAACCAACTCAGTGAAGTGGGTGCCATTATTAACGACACTTTATAGATAAAGAAACTGACTGAGGCATAGAGAAGTTAAGTCACGAGGCCACAGCTACACTAGATCTATGAAGAAGTGAGGCCAGATTAAAACAGGGCAAAGACTTTCTCCGCAGTCTGTGCTCTTAAACCGCTGTGCTATTGACCTGAATGATGATTGTGCACCTGGCTATTTTACTAAATCCTCTTATTACTTCTGATGATGTTTTAAATTGTTTGCCTTAGACTTACTAGGTAGAAATTACATAATCTTCTAATCATGGCAGTTTTTAATTTTCTGCTCAAATATTTATTCTACTTATATCACTTCTTTTTCCTACTGCTTTGGTGCATTGCGCTTGCTGTTCCGCCATCCAGAACACTTTTCCCCAGGCTCTTCTTTGAGAAGGTCTCTTCTCATCCTTTAGATCTCACATCTGATTTCACTTCCTCAGAGAGGCCTTTCTTGGGTACCTTGACTAAGGTGGCACTGCCCTTTCTCACTCTCATCCTGTTAATCTCTTATGCTTCATTCTATTTCATTAGGTAATCATTACTTAGTGTATTCTGTTTCATACATGCTGTTACTTGTAGATTACTTAGGATTTTTCATACAGGCAACCATGTTATTTTAGAGAAAGATTGTTTTACTTTTTAAATTTCTCCTATCCATACATGTTATTCCTTTTTCTTGCCTCATTGTCCTTGCTAGGACCTCCAGTAAAATGTAGGACCTTTTCTTTCAGGGGAAAATAATTCAGTGTTTCAGCTTTACAAGTGATGTTAACTCTAGATTTTCAATAAATGCTCTTTATCAAGTTGAAGAATTCCCTTCTACTTATAATTTCATGTGAGTTTTTATCATGACTTGATATTTTGGATTTTGTCAAATGCTTTTCATGTATTTATTACATTGTATAATGTTGAATATACTAATTATCCTGATTTGAGCATCACATATCGCACACATTGAATATCGTATTGATATTCAACTCTTTACCTCACAGATATATACAATCAAATATGTTTCAGTAGACAAAAAATTAAATGTCAACAAGAATGCCACGAAACAACCAAAAAAAAAAAAAAAAGACAGTCAATAATTTTTCTGTTTTAATTTGTTTGTATGGTGAGTTACATTGGTTGATTTTATTTGATTTTATTTTGTTAAACCAACCCTGCATTCCTGTAATAAACCCCACTCTGTCATGATTTCTTATTCTTTTTATATATTGCTGGATTCAATTTAGTAATTTTTTGTTAAGAATGTTTATTTATATGTTTATGAGGGGTATTGCTCTGTAGTTGTCCTTTCTTTTAATACTGTTGTCTGGTTTTAGTAATAGAGTATTGCTGGACTCATGTGAGGAGTTGGGAAGTTTTGCCTCTTCTTATATTTTCTAAAAGAGTTTGCAAAAAATTGGTATTGGTATTATTTCTTCTTTAAAAGTTTGGTCAAATCCATCAATGAAGCCACATAGGCCTAGAGTTTTCTTTGTGAGAGATTCTTAACTGTAAGTTCATATTTAAAAAATAGATATAGGACTATTTGAGTTATCTAATATTTTTGAATGAGGTTTCGTAGTCTCTGTTTTAATAAATTTATCTGTTTTATCTAGGTTGTCAAATTTATTGACATAAAGTTCTTCATAATAGTCTTTTACTATATTTTTAATGTCTGTAGGATCTGTAGTCATGCCCCTCTGTTTTCCTGCTGTTGGTAAGTTTTGCTTTCCCTCTCTTCTTTTTTTCCTGATCATTCTGGCTAAAGATGTATTAGATTTGTTGAACTTCTCATAGAAATAGCTGTTTGTTTCATTGATTTTTCTCCTTTTTTCCCGTTTTCTATTTTATTGATTTTTCCTTTTATTTTTGTAATTAACTTTTTCTTGCTTACTTTGTGTCTGATTTATTTCTCTCTTTTATTTTCTAAAGGTGGAAACTTGGGTCACTTTCTTCATTTCTAAAAAAGGCATTTAAGTCTATAAAATATTTTGTAAGCACTGTAAATACAAATTTTGATATGTTGTGTTTTCATGTTCATTCAGATGATACTTTCTAACTTGTCTTGTAATTTCTTCTTTGACAAATGGGTTATTTAGCAGTGTGTCATTACGTTCCAAATATTTTGAGATTTCTTCTTATGAATTTCTAATATAATTCCCTGTTGCCAGAATATATACTTTGTATGACTCGAATTCTTTTAAATTTATTGAGACTTGTTTTGTGGCCCAGAATACGGTCTGTCTTAGTAAATATTCTGTGTGCACTTGAATATGTATTGTGTTATTGTTGGGTGGAGTGTCCCTTGACTATCAATCTCATTGATAGTAGTGTTCAAGTCTCCTACACACTAGTTTTCTGTCTGCTTATCCTATCAATTATTGAGAGAAAGTGTTAAAATTTCTGACTATAGTTATAGATTTTTCTGTTTCTCTTTTCAGTTCTACTAGTTTTCCTTTATATAGTTTTTGAGTCTATGTTATCAGGGACATGAAAATTTAAGATTGTTATATCCTCTTGATTTTTCCCTACATTGTCATTTTGAAATGATCTTATTTATCCCTGATAATACCTTTGCTCTGAGTTTTTGTCTAATATTAATATAGCCACTCTAGCTATTTTGTTAGTAGTGTTGTATATTTGTTTCCTTTCTTTCATTTTCAATCTATCTATAACTTTATTTAAAGTAATTTCTTAGGGATGACCGATTAGCTCAGCTGGTTAGAGTGTGGTATTATAACACTAAGGTCAAGTGTTTGGATCTCCATACCAGACAAACACCAAAAACAAAAACAAAAACACAACAAATAAGGTCATTTCTTGTAGACAGTATATAATTGGCTCTGGCTTTTCTTCTGTGATTCAGTTTGAATAATTGACAATGCCATGTTTTCAAGTTCACTAATTTATTTATTTATTTATTTTGGAGTGTAAATTGCAGCTAATCCCGTCTCTGAAATTTTCATTTTGGATAGTATCTTTTTCACCTATATAGCATCATTCAGTCATTTTATTTTATAGTTTCCATTTTTCTTCTCATTATACTTTTCTATGCCTTTAAATCCTTAAATATATCTGTACTAGCTGTCTTAAAGTCCTTGTCTGATAATTCTATCATGTTTGTCACTTTTGGTTTTATTTCTATTGAATGACTTTTTTCATTATTTGTCAGTTTTCTGCTTCTTCCTATGTACAGTAAGTTTTTATTGGATAGTAGATATTTTGTCGAATATCTTGGTTTGATAGTTTTTCTTTAAAAATTGTAGAATTTTGTTTTTATCTTGATCTTTCCCAGGCTTATTGTAAGCTTTGTTATAGTGGGCCTGCAGTAGATTTTATTTAGATAGTTTATCCCCACTACTTCAGCATAACCCTTTTGGGATTTTTCCTCAATATTTTGTGCTTTCAGTGAGGTCCCTTCACTATGACTTATCAGAACTTGAACATCTGTCAGCTCTGTGTAAACTTGGGAATTGTTCAGGTTACAATTTTCTTATAGTTTTTTATTGCCTAGCTTGTAGAGGTTCACATTACTCATTAAGTGTGATTTGCTTGGATTCCCTTTTCCTGATCCATGGCTCAAAAAGCACCTTCAATCAGAAAGGCAAAGAGACCATAGGGCTTATCTTAATTGTTTTCCTGTCTTCACGGATCACAGTCATGTGCTGCCTATTACCCAATATCTGAAAACAGTTGTTTCTTATAATTTGTCCAGTTTTATATTTATTTATGGCATGAGGAGAAGGTCTGATACCAGTTATTCCTTCTTTGCAGAAGTGGAAGTTGTTTTTCCAGCTTTTAATTTTGTTAACATACTGAATTTTATTGCTAATAATTGTGTTGATATTTGAAACCTTACTCGTCATGATATATTATTCATTTAATACATTTTTGGGTAATTTTCTAATGATTTAATTAGGATTTTTGTATTTGCATTCATAAGTAAGGTTGATTGATAGTATTTTTTAAATCCCATTTTCCCCTGACTTTAAATATCAGAGTTATGGTAATTTATAAATTTATTTAGGAAGTTTTAAAACTTTTTACATGCTCTGGAATAGTTTTAAAAACAGACAAAAACAAAAACAAAACAGACTTTGTTCATTGTGTCTTAAGATACCCATAAAAATATCTGCATGAGATGCTTTGTTTTTTGGAGGTAGAGGGAGGGGTTTGATTTTTAGACTGCCTTTTAAAATTCTTTTATGATTGTTGATATTTGGGGGTTTTCTTTTTTTATTTTCCTTTAAAAAGATGACCAGTAAGGGGAATCTTAACCCTTGACTTGGAATTGTCAGCACTGTGCTCTCCCAAGTGAGCCAACCAGCCATTCCTATATAGGGATCAGAACCCTTGGCCTTGGTGCTATCAGCATCACACTCTCCCAAGTGAGCCACAGGCCATCCCTGATATTTTGGGATTTTCTACCTCTACTGGTCTGATATTTTTATTTTCCTAAAATGTTTTTTATTTTGTGTATGTTTGCAAATTTATTCCTATATATTTATAATTCTCTTGTAATTAGGAAAATCTTCACTACTTTTCTATGTATGATCCTTTCTTATTTCTACTGTTTTAAAATTTGTTTAACCTTTCTATCTTTGTTGCATTTGCCCAATTTTGCCTATTTTATTTGTCTTTGCAAATAATGCAATTTAATATTTTTAAAGTAGGTGAGTGAAATTTAGGAAATGAGAGCGCTGAAGAGAGAAGACAGCATTATATTATATGACAAGGAGACAACACATGTGAAACATATGCGGGCAAGAATGAAAAGTCGTGTGGGATGATGAGATGAAAGAAGAGGGGTGGGGTGAAGAATTTTGATTAATGTCCTAAAGGCTAGGCAAGAGATTTCTGAGTTGAAGTGGCAGATAATGAGAAACAATGCAATGTTTATAAGCTTCAGAGGCATAGAATGAAAACAGATTTTGAAGAAATTTATTTCGGCAGCTTTGGTATATTGACATGTGCAGATACTGAAGGCAAAGAGGTTTTCTTGGGGCATTGCTGCAGAAGGGCAGGTGAGCACACAAGGTTCATTTAGATAAGTTGTCTTGGAAATGAAAAAACAAAGTGCAGACCCAAAAGATATTATTGAAGGGCATTTGGTGTCTGTTGACTCTGAATATACATGTGTGTGGTTTTAGTGGTAAGGAAGTGCATGGGAAGAGAAATTTTAAAAAGGAACACATTGAAAAGTGATAAGACTTTCAGAACTAAAAAGAGGTGGTATAATTAATATTGATGAAATTGTGAAAAGGTCTCAGTAGATGTCCTCATAGAAGGTGTGCAGGGCTAGATGGAATTTGCGCAGGATTCGTAGTTGATGTGAGATATTTAACTGCAGAAGTTCTACAAATATTCTAGAGACGTGAATAAAATATGAGACTGATCAGGGTCACCAAAGACCTCGAGGTCTGACTTCGGGGGGCTTCGGTAAGCACTTTGAGGTGATAGTTTTCTCTTATTGGCTTTTTTCTACTCTGAAATTAGAGTGAAGCCTGGTGTTTGCAGTTGAGTAAGATCAGGTAGATTAGCTCTTTTATTTGATTGTTTGTTTTGTTTTGTTTTGTTTTAGAATATGCTGGGAGATTATAGAAGCCTGAAGGGCATTTGAGGATCAAAGAGATAGTTATGGGGAAATCTCTTGAATTTCTTTTTGTCTTAATGATTAACAGAAAGACTTAATTTCGAAAAGAGGTCACCACGCTATGGATTGTCCTTTTTTATTTATGTACATTTATTTATGTACTTTCGCTTTCTTACTAGGAAGGCCAGAGACTATCACTATAGAAGCTGTATATGTAAACATTTAAGGTCCAGACTGAGAATGTACTATTATAACACTTTGACCTTACTGTTTTAGGCCTAGTAATAGCTGTTGTTTTGAAACACAGCATTTAACAGCAGTTGTTTTCCAAATAATGTAGCATGTTTTTCCCCACTCTAATGGCTTATTTAAAGAGCCATTTTCCCAAGTTACCCATGAATGTTGGAAATAATTTCTGCATTTCCCCTGGCTTGTATTCTAGTTGTCAAAAAGTCAAAACACAAACACTAGCTGAACAGACTCAGTTACATCTCAACATGGTAATTGCTAAATTACTCAGTAGGAGGAACCCCCCCCCCCAAAAAAAAAGTCACACAAGGAGTTATTATTATGCATATGCATTTTTAATGTCTGATTCTCTGTATAACCTTAAATTACAATGCAGGTTAAATTTCCCTTGCTGATTTATAAGCATAATGTAAACTCTAGACACAGTTAATGATATTGCAATGTAAAACTGTTCTGTTGCAAACTAAAGACCTTGCTTAGCACTGCAAAGCTCCGGGTTCATTTCAATGTGATCATTGAGGCACTATGCAGAGATTATGCATTTATTGTATTTTTTCATGAATACATGAATGAATAATAAGTTCAACAAACAAGAGTTTCCTACTGGGAATGTCAAACAAATCATTCTGCAAAGTGCTCTGAATTTCAATCAATCACTCTCCGTAACATTTGCCCCACTGCGTTCTCCAGCTGCAGCAGAATCAGCACTTGGAATCACTAAACAGTCTTGGACAGGAGACACAAGGTGCAAGAGTGCAGAAAGATCAGGCTGTCCTCCTGTTCTTTCTTCTCACCTGAGCAGGGCTTCCTTGCCAAGGCCCATGCAGCTTGTCTCTGTATTGGTGGAGGCCTTGGGCATTGGCAAATTGCATTCCTCCAGTCTTGCTTTAACCACACCCTTGCTGCTACCCATCAGCTGGAATCCAGAAGCTCAAGTGGATGGCTCAGTGGAGAGAAGTGTCCACTTGAGGTGAATGGACAAGATAGAACAACACTAGGAAACAGGACTAGGCAGTTGTAACACTTTTGAATTCACCTGGACGAACAGTGAGAGCCAGTGATCAAGTGTGAGGACATCACGGAAGATTTCGTGTGGAGATCCTGTAGTCTTTATTTTAGGAAGTACCACTTGAGGTTTTGATGTTGAAATTTGGGTGTCTCTGTCTTGGGGAATCACCATTTTCATCTTAGAGCATTCGTGACTGCTGTTATGGTGGCCTTGAATCATGATCGAGGTTGGGCAGAAGAGGCTTGAAGAAGAGAACAATTCTTTATTTGGGATTGTTTGTTCAATGGTAGTGTTAAGTCAAAGAACTCCTCTTTTCTGTCCCTTTGCCTACATTGTGACCTGAGGCGAATTCTAGTGCTGAAGCTAAGAATCTTTTTGGTGTTGGGGGGTACCAGTTTGAGGTCGATTTCCTGTTACTTGAGGCAGCATGCTCAGTCGGAAGCAACTTGTCCATGTACCAAGGAAGCTAGCTACTCCTCACCCTCCAAATCAATGAGTACTCGACAAATTTTGAGTGAGTTCCAAAGTCTGTGATAATTAAATTTCTGCTTCAGTGTAAATGTACATCTTAGCTCCTTCCAGCAATTAGATATTACTGAAAAATACAATTGCCTGTGTTTTATTTATAGCCTCCAAAATAAAAATCTTATTTCTATTAACTCTTTTTTTTAAATAATTATAATTTATTATTTTTCTCTCTTTTAAGACAATTCGAAAATGGGATAATGTAAACATAGACACCAGACTCTTTACTGTTGGAAGAGTCTGAAAGGTCATTAGTTGAACTTGCCAGTCTTAGTAGAAGACCTCAGAAGTCATTCTTATACTAATTTATTTATTTGTGTATCTATTTTGGCATCTGGCTGGTATGGGGTCTGAACCTGCAAACTTGCTGTTATAAAGCTGCACTCTAACCAACTGAGTTAACCAGCCATTCTTGATTATTCCTACTAACTCTAACTGGACCCTCCTGGCCACAGGACCTACCCCATGTCTGGGTGAATCAGTTGTTGCTTGTCAGTTTTCAAAATGCATGGAATGCAAAGCATGGTGGTTAGTTAACAAAAGTTGGTTCCCTTCCTTTTTCCCCATTCCCTAACATTTATCATCAAAACAAATACCACAGATGCAGATTTATCAAGTTTTGTTAAAAGATGCCTTTCCCACTATGAATCTGACATGAATAAATAACGTGTTTCACTGCATTTTCTATAGAGGGAAGTGACTGAATAAAATAATAACCATCATTTTAACTTTTAGGGGCAGGCCCTTACATTATTCATTTGGGATTGGGAGTGTTTTCAGCTGAAACATGTTCTCAAATTCCTACCATGGAATGATTGCTCTGACTGGCTATTTGATGCAAGGTAAATGATATCACTCTTGTAAGCCTCAGTTTTCTCATCTGTAAAATGAAAATCAGCATGTCAAAGATACCTTCACTCCCGGGTTTATCACAGTTCAATAGTGAAGATATGGAACCAACCTAAATGTCCATTTAGAGACAACTGGATAAAGGAAATGTAGTACATACACACAGTGGGATACTACTCTGCCATAAAAAAGAATGAAATTCTGCCATTCACAGCAATGTGGATAAGCCTGGAGAAAATTGTGTTAAGTGAAATAAACCGTCACAGAAAGAAGTACTGCACACCCTCACTTGCAAGTGGGAGCTAAAAAATAAATAAAAAAGAAAGAAAAAAACAACAATCATAATAATTCATTGAACTCTCAGAAGGAGAGAACAGAACTGTGGTTACTAGAGGTGGGAAGGCGGGAGGGGGAGGAGAGATAGCAAGAAATGGTTAAATGCACACAAAACAATGAGTTAGGAAAAATAAGCTCTATTGATGTGCAGTTGAGCTATGCAGCTATAATTAGCTTTAATTTACTTTATGTTATTAAGTGACTAGAAGAGAGGAGACCAAATGTCCTCAACACAAAGAAATGATTACATTTTGTAATGATGAATATGCTACCTGACTTGATCATCACACATTGTACACAGGCATTGATATTCCACTCTGTGCCCCACAAATATGTGTAATCAATTTAGTTTCAATTAAACAAATGTGAAAGTTATATAGATTTGTTCCAAGGACCCTTCTGACAATAGACATAGTTTTTAGAGAACAGGGTTGGGAGCTGAACTGCTTGGGGTTCAAATCCTTGGTAAGTCACTAAACCTCTCTGTGCCTCAGGGTCCTCATCTGGGAGAAGGTTGTTGTAAGGATTAAATGAGTTGATACTTAATGAGTGTAAAGCTTTAGCCTATCCCAGGTAAGTTCTGTTAGTAAGCTATCACTATTATTATTCCGATTCTGACTTCCATGGCTTTAGTACTATCGTTTATTGAGTAGTTAATATATTATTGCTATGAACGGGCTAAATATTATTTATACCTTGTGAAAACATCACAACAACCCTATGACAAACATGCGACTATATATTATCTCCATTTTACAAATGAGGAAAATGATGCTGAGTGCTAAGGTAGTTCCCCAAGTCCGACAATGAGTTAGTAACTGAGCAGGAACCCGAGTCCGGCCCCAGCATCAGTTCTCGGCCCACGCCCTCTCTCCAGGGCTCTGCGGGAACCAGACCAGTCTTCAAGGTTTGGCGAAGACACAGGCAGAAGGAGGGGGAGGGAGGCTCCCCTCCCGCCTCTGCCTCGCTTCATGTCAGGCTCTGAAAACACCCTCTGCTGAATCGATTTCCACCAGTGTCATTGCTGACTTTGGCACTTCGTTTCGCTTTTAGTCAGTGTTTACCTAAACCAGTTCAAGCTCCTTTCTTCTTCCACACAAATCCCTAATGACCTCTTCTTCTGAATTAGTTACTAGTTCAGTTTGCTGCTGTTGCTTTCTTCCTCTTCTTTCTTCCCACTTGCCTTCATTGTACTGGTTCCTTTTCAAGCTGCTTTTCTTCTCTGCTCCTTCCTCCTTGCTCTCTCTCTTCCTTCCCAGGAATAAAAGGCCCCAAAGTAGCTAATTCTGGCTCATACTGTGCCCTCAGAATTTCTTGGGGTTCCCATTCCTCTTTTGAGTTTGTGTGTGTGTGTCCAAGCAGGCCCTGAGTGCTGTTAAACAATTGATAAAACCACGGCATATTTCTCTGAGTCCACTTAAGCCATTTGTTTCCACCAAGTCTTTGATGTCAGAATTTGATGTCACAGGGAGAGTGTCTTACACTCACTCTCTGAGGGATAGGGCAGTCCTGTGCTGCTCCAGCCAGAGGCAAGTGTATTTAGGTAGCTGGTTTACAGAAGCAAACACACACTTTTGATTATTATAGTGCTAATTTTAAATAAAATTTTGCATTTAAAGCTTGAATCTTCATCAATTCTTTTAATTGTTCACCATAAGATTGTGAATAGGGAGGTAGTTAGCTGGGTGAACACAGATTATCTAAACTTGGTTTGCCTTTGAGTCACTAAGTCAAATAGGCTAAGGATTCTGATATTCTACTCTCCTGTCCCAGCTACACAGTGAGAGAGAAGGCCATTTACGGGCCAGAGACTGGAACAGATTCTTACTTCACTTTGCAGGGCTCTCTTCCATTTTTCCTTTAGTAATTGATATTCAGTGAGGTCCATGTGTGTTTATTATTCATTGGGATGTATGCACATCACTATGATGGCACTTCATAAAGTTTATGGAAAGATTTTTATTATCTTTCTATTTTATTTTTCCATGAACTTTTTGAAGTACCCTCATTCACTGAGAGCTAATGGAGAGGGTGCTTTATTGGGAAATAGGAGTCCTGGGCATTTGGAACATGTTTCACCACTCATAAATACAGGAAAACATCTAGCACCTGGTGACCTCACACAGATGTGAAGGTGAGACATATTGTGATTATATAACTCTTACATTTAGAAATGATAAAAACAGAAGTCACTGCCAAACAGAAGATAGATCTAGGAAAACCTTTCTGTAAACTCTTTATATCTGTGGAACATGTTTTTGTTTTGTTGCAGTTTGTTGAGCAGTCACTAGCTGCTACTGCTGTCTCTGTATTTCTGTTTTTGTCTCCTCTGTCTCCTTTGTTTTAAAGGTTCATGCTTTTCTTACAGTTAAAAATAGTTAAAATAATCGAAATTAACTGTACTTCCAAATGTTCTTTCTGAAGTGTCTCTATGCACATACTATCTACCACATGTCCTTCAAGATGTCAGCTCATTCCATTTTGATACTATGGCTTACTAGTTGGTTCTTTATCTGTCATCTTGCCTGAGGAACAGACCCTCCTTCCTTCCTGTCTATTGGTGCCATCACTTAAATATCCTCAGGCCTCTCACACTCAGCATGCTCAAAGCAAAACCCTCTCTTTTGTCTCTTTCCTTTCCTTGCTCCAAATCCACTCCCTCCCACCATGTTTTCCATTTCAGTTAGCCTCACCGTGTTCTTCAAATGGCCTACTAGAAACTCTGGAGTTATTCACAACTCTTTTTTTCTTCCCCTCACCACCCACCATACACACACATACACGCGCACGAGCAGTGTTGGGAAAATAGAATAGTTTGGTCAGGGCCCTCACCTCGGGTCCAGTTGGGTGTGGTTTTAGCACATCCTTTGTAAGCAAATTGCTTGTGTGTGTGTGGAGCTAGTGCGAATGTGCACCAATGTATCTTTTTAGTTTTGTTGCTATTCTTGTATTCTTCAGGGAGAGAGAGAGAGAGAGGTAGAGAGAAGTTTTAGTGAAGCAGGTGGGTGGGCGTCTGCTTCTGGCATCCGCCCTGCGTGGCCATGCTTTCCAACCTATGGCTTCAAGGACCTTTTGGCCGGTTACCTAGCTCATAGACCTGTGTGAAGGGGTCTGGTGACCTAGCCTGGTGTATTAAGGGTTTGTGACCCAGTCTGTGAATGGCCTTGAGGGGTCTGGGAGCTCCAGACCCAGCCCTAGCTCAACAATTGGTCCAGTTGGTGCAGGATTACCAGCAGGTAAAAGAGCCTGACAACTGGTGTGGTCGAGTAGCTTTACAATTGGCGTCATGAACAGGATTAACAGTGCTACAATTGGCAATGTCAACAGGATTCCAGACATTAGCAGTAGCCACACAATTGGCGTAGTTGGGGCAGGAATAAGAGCTAGACAATTGGTGCTGTAAGCAGGATTCTAGACACCAGGATCATTAGCCGTAGCTTAGCAAAACTCCACAATTGGAGTAGTCAGGGCAGGATTAAGAGTGACACAATTGATGTAGTCTGCAACAGGATTCTGAGCAGATACAGGAGCTGAAAGCCCTTGGAAGAAGGAGGAAATGTGGCTACTTGTGAATATGCTGCCCCCTATGCCCACCTTCCTGTTGACTGAGATCTGGTTGCTGCACAGTATACTGCAAGGCAGCATAGACCAGGTACTACAATGCAAAACCCCTTGGGAAGGGGAGGAAATGTGGCTATCCTTGAGCATGTGGTAACTGGTGGCCACTTTTCTGCTGACCAGAGCCTGGCTACTCCTCACTATGCTACAAAGTGATTGAAATTTGTGGCAGAAAGCACAGTTGTTGGAAACATGGGTAAATGTCCTGGAGGATGACGTGCAGTGACTGGCTGCTCCTGCTTCTCACACCAGGGAAGACAACCAACCCATTGGTGAGTTGGGGAAAACCATGCATCTCCAGGCATGAACTATTGTTCATGAGAAATTAAGACAGTAAAGCAGCAGAAACAGGGAGAGCCCCTGGTGGCTGCAACTATAGGACCTAGGGGTAGATGGTGTAATGTGCTCTAAAGATGATGTAGTAAATGCATGTTGCATTTATCTGAAGGCAAAAGGCTCGGAGGGTGCCACTTAAACCCGATGGCCAGCTGGGTGCCGTAAAACCCGAGAAAAGACTGCCACATGCAGATGGGCAGATGACCCGAGGGTGGGTGCCCCTGCAGAATATTTCAAGTATGTTTTCACCTGGTGAAAAGGTGAAAAAGTAAGTTTCCATTACTACGTGCCTGTCTCTGTGGCAGCAGTTACAGAAGAGCTGCAGATATGCACAGGGGCAGGGCAGCCACTCCTTGATGGACTGGGCAAATGCAGCTGTTTGAACTGTGTGGGCAAATGCTGCAAAACTGCCTGAGACTGAGTGAGTAGCAGGTGTAAGCTGAGCTGATTGAAGTAATTCAAAAGCCAGAATGTAAAGGGAAGCAGAGCATAAAGATTTGGAAGATTTGCAGCCTGGCCATGTGGTAGAGAAGCGGAGAGCAGGAGAAAAATGCAAGGGTGAAGCAGATAAACTGTTTGCTAAAGACATTATCATGGAGGTGAGGCAGCAGATGCTAAGAGCCAAGACAATGGGGAAAAAAGCCCTAAACACATTTGAGAAGTCTGGATGAGTGCACCACCCATCACAGGCCCTGAGAGCATTTGAGAAGTTTGGGAGAGTGCCCCTTCCATCCTAGAAGGACTGAGTTGTCCTGGAAGACAGACCTGAGGTGTCATTGCCCTTGGCAAACTGCTCCCTACATCCCAGCCTCTCTGGCTGGAGCAATACTGCCTCAGCAGCTCTGAAGAAAAAAAGCCAAAAACCTTGGTGGCATTCATGTTGTGTTAAGTTTGCAGACCAACAGGATGTGAGAGCAGTGGAGGCGTGGAAGCCTCCACCTAGATTTTGGAAGATGTATGAATAAGCTGCGGGACTCAAGTGGAGACCAGCTGCAGGGGTGGTCTCACTGTGGAGGTCATCTACAGAGCAATGTGGAGCAGAAAAGTGGGGTTGGAGCCCCCACAGAGAACCCTCACTGAGGAAATATCTAGTGGAGCCAGGATGGTGGGACTGCCACCAGGAGCCCAGAACCGTGGGGCTGCTGGCAGTGTGCAATGCCAGCTTGGAAAAGCTGCAAGCACCAGGGCATCTCAATGGGGTGCACCTGGCAGAGCTGTAGGAGTGAGGTTGTCCAAAGCTTTAGGGGTCCAGGTGCACCAGTGTGCTTAACATTTGCCCTGTTTGGGTTTCGGATTTGTTTGGGGACTGTTTTCCTTTCTTTTCCTCCTTTCTGGAATGGGAATGTGTACCTAATGTCTGTTCCACTGTATCTTGGAAGTAGATAAACTTGTTTTTGACTCTTTACAGGTTCATGGCTGAAAGGAGTTTTGCCTTTGGTCTCAGAGGAGACTTTGGACTTTGGACTTTTGATTTGTTGCTGCAACTAGCTAAAGACTTTTGGGACTGGGATGGAATGTGTAGTATGTAGATGTAAGGGTCATTTATCCTAGCTAAGGGAACATCACGGAAGAGTCTGAATGCATAGATTGCATGGGGAGGACCCTGAAGGGGTGGATTTTTGGGAAAATAGAATAGTTTGGTCAGGGGCCTCACCTCGGGTCCAGTTGGGTGTGGTTTTAGCACATCCTATGTAAGCAAATTGTGTGTGTGTGTGTGTGTGTGTGTGTGTGTGTGTAGTTAGTGTGCATGCACACCAATGTATCTTTTTAGCTTTGTTGCTATTCTTGTTTTCTTCAGGGAGAGGGGGAGTGAGAGAGAGAGAGAGAGAGAGGGAGGGAGGGAGGGAGAGAGAGAGAGAGAAAGGTAGAGAGGAGTTTTAGTGAAGCAGGCAGGTGGGCGTCTGCCTCAGGTGTCCACCCTGCGTGGCCATGCTTTCCAACCTATGGCTCCAAGGACCTTTTGGCTCGTTACCTAGCTCATAGACCTGTGTGAAGGGGTCTGGTGACCCAGCCTGGTGTATGAAGGGTTTGTGAGCCAATCTGCGAATGGCCTTGAGGGATCTGGGAGCTCCAGACCCAGCCCTAGCTCAGCAATTGACCCAGTTGGTGCAGGATTACCAGCAGGTAAAAGAGCCCGACAACTGGCATGGTTGAGTAGCTTTACAAGCACACATACACATGCACACACATGCACACACACACCCACACACCCGCACACACTTCCATTAGTTTTAGTCCTTCCAGCTTTATCTGTGTTGCTTTTACCACTTCAGATTTTTATCATCTCATCCCTGGACAACTTCAGTATCTTCCTAACTGGATATCCTGTCTTCAGCTTTTCTCTCAAATCTATCCTTATCATCAATGTCAGAGAAATAGCTCTAAAATTCAGTTCCTGTGACATTCCCAGTCCCAAACATTTGAGATGGCTTCTCTTTGCCTGGGACCAGATTTCTAAACAAAGTGGGCAGCTCTTCTTTATCTAGTCCCAGGTTATCTTCTCAGCACATCTAGCATAGATCTAGCTCGACACTGCACAAACTACTTACCTATGGCCCTTTAAAATTGCCATGAAATTTTATATATTGGTGCTAACTTTTTGCCTATTTCATTTACACATAGGAAACTAGAACAAAGAGACCATGTCTGTTTTGCCCAGTGTTGAATCTTTAGAACCCAACACAGTGTCTAATACAGAATAGAGAGAAAAGTAGACTGTTTTACCCAAGGACACACAAATACTGGCAGAAAAGAGGTAGTGTTTTGGATTTCTTGACTCTTGGTCTTATATTTTGTTTCAAAATATTTGATGATTTGGGGAAAGTTTCCCAAGTGGTGTCAAGAAGATCCATTGGCCTTTACTTCTTTCATCCTGAGCCTTTATAAAATACATGTCAAATGCAAGTTGATGTTTTCTATGGGTCACAGGAAAGAAGTAAAGGTAACATATTGGGTCTAATTCCTCTCTTTGGTTTTAACATCATAAAGATAACTACATCAGTGCTTCTCAAAATTTAATGTAGATGCAAATCACCTGTAGATGTGAAAATATGGATTCTGCTTTACGAGGTCCTGTGGCATCTGATATTCTGCATTCCTAATAAGTTTCCGGGTGATGGCCATAGTGCTGATCCCTGGACAATGTTTCAAGTAGCAAGATGCTAAATAATTATATACAAACTACCTAAAGTTAACTAATATTTTTCTCTTTCACCAAGAAATTTTTAAAAATAAATACTCCTTTTTATCCCATTCTGTCTACAGAAATAAAACGTTGATGATTGTAACAATATTAGAACAAATTATCTTAATGCAATATAATGCAAATCAAACTCTACTACAGGTAGATGATAAACATGAAGGAGGGTAGAAATCAGTGGTCCTTTACAGCAGCTCTTTTCTTGCATCTTATTTTAGGGAGTCTTTCTAAATTGCTGATTCTCCATGCCAAGGCAATGAGTATTGGTCAATATTTCTTCAAGGAAGTCCTCAGTGTAATTAATTTGAAGGTGCATCAAAACTGATCTGGAGAATGCACTGGGAACGTGTTTGTAACTGGACTTTAATGAAGGCATGCTTCATTACCTTTCCTCAGGTGCCTAAATCCAAGTAGTACTCCAACAGGGTTGATGTCATCTATTACTAGATCTGCTGTGTTTGAAGTGGCTAAATCCCAACCCAGAATCTCACTGTTACCGTGTGGACTTTGATTTTAAAGAATCCAGAGTGTGACTGATTATATACCATATCAAAAAGAGACCTAACAGCTATCACTGTTCAGTGAAAACTCTGGGCCTGGACTATAGTGCCTTTTGGCAGCATCCCTGTGATGTAAACTGATCGGTTCTCAGTTAGATTTGAATTGTGTAGCTGTTGCATTGTATTAGTGATAAAGGTGGGTACATGTTTTAGTCATATGATTGCTACACCTCCAGTTTCACTGACTATTTTTTTAGGAAACTGACAATAAAAGAAAACATGGTAAGTAAATAGCCTGGTTCATAAAGATATTTTTATGTACTACATGTAATCTATTTAAAAATAAGTCTTATTGAAAGCTAAAATAACATAGGGTAATTTCCACTATAATTGGATCGATGAGAGAGGGGGTTTACAGAGCCAGTGAGGAATTAGAGTGATTAATCTGGGAGCAGAGTCCTTTTATATGTCTGGTTAATGACAGTGCTCAGAACCTTATGAACAGTGCTGAATACTGAATTATTAAATTTAATGGCTGGGGAATGATTTTAAAACTTAATAACAAGTCTTCTTAAGCCTTGTAAGGGATCCCAATATCAGAAATCCATGAAACACCAAACCTTCTGTGATTAACATAATAATTATCTGTTTTGGTAATATTTTAAAAGTTAATTCTCTTCTCCAGCCCCTACCCACCCCACCCCCCAATCCAAACTGGAGGCTTTCTGGCATGATTGTTCAAGTGGGGACACACTGAATTCCTGTTATAATCCTGGTTTGGGGGGAGTGTTTTACGTTGGAGCTGTGTTTGCCTTGAAATGAAAAAAAGATGATATTCAGGGAGAAACAGTTACTGCACTGCTTTAATTTACTAAGAGCCTGTATAGGTGTTTGAGATTTCAGTATTCAGAAAGTTCCCAGGGTTCTGTTGGCAAAAAAAAGTTCATGTTGAGTGATTGGCCAGATTCTTTAAAGTTGGTATTTTATTTCTGGGTACATGTCTGGAAGTTCACTTGAGTCATTTGATTTAACACTTTTTCAGGGTGGCAGGGCTGGGGGATGGTCTTCTCTGTAATGAGGAGAGAAGAGGTGGAAAGTTACATAATATTGAAGTGTGCATTTGAGAGTCACATATTCTGCTTTAGTTTTCAGGCTTTTTTTCTTGCTTTCCAGTTATGGCTGATAGCAGAGGGGAGGAGGCTTTGGCACATATTCAGTGTGTTTCTTAAAGTGCCCTGGAGGAAGAACAAAACATCCTCTCCAAAGGTACTCTCTGTGGAGCCTCTTTCAGAATTAAACATTTCTAGGCTCTGTAATGACTTTCATGGACCCATGTCTGTTTTTCTATTGATGTCAACATCTCCTTGTGTTCCCCAGAGAATCCAAGGGAAGTATGAGTTATAGTGAATGAAATCACACTGGGAATGGAACAGTGTCATTGCACTGTCGGACCCAGAATTGGGTATTTTTGCCAATGATTGTTGTGCTGGACAACAGAGCAGCCAATGAAGATCTTGAAATACATATGTGTTGTGAGTAAGAAAAATCTAATTAGGATAGCTTTAATTTTGGGCCTGGTGTGAGAGCCAGGAGATCTGGAACTCTGCCGTTAATGAGCTTTGTAATCTTGGGCGAGCAATTTAATGTTCCGGGCTTCAATTTTCCCATTTAAAAACAAGACTACATAATCTCTAATGTTCCTTTTGGCAAGATGGTTCTATAATCTTCCTTCTATTTATCACATAGAGCCCTGGGCCAGAAAATTCTCTGATAACTTGTTTTTAATGTAAGATCAGTATGATGAATACCACCAAAGTAAAAACTAAACCATTAATAGGTGCATATGGTATTTGTAGTAGTATTTATTTCTTAAATGCTAATCTTCAGTAAATTGCTTGATCATTTGGTGTGCAACATGCTGTAAGTGTATTACATATTGTATTTGTATTTTATATTTGGAAGTGCCATTGAGCATTGCATATGGCTGTTCTGGATTTGTCAGTAATATTCCCTGTGCATTCCATATGGGAAAGCTATGCAATCCTTATATGGTAATATTCCTTTTACTTTATATAGTGCCATTTATGATTCGTACAATTAATGTATACGTATTTCATAATCTTACACTTTCCCAAATTATACCTTTAAGAGAGAAATAGTGATTAGAGAAGTTCTATAGAGTAAAAGGCCAGCCTGCCTGCCTACCTGCCTTCCTTCCTTTTGTCTTTCTCAGAATAATTAATTGACTCTAAAGAAGACTATTTTCCAGAGGAAAATCTGTAATAATGTTGTTAACTTTAAGAAATGTTTTTCGATGGCAAAATCATATGTATTTAACTTGTGTATTATTAAATATCTGTTAAATATCACTTTAAATCTTATTTCAAATTGTCAAATCTCATATTTTGATAATGGTAAATTTTAATAATTGTGAATATAGTTCTTTACATATTTTGCATATTAATACTTAGATTGTGAAGGCTTAAAAAAATAAAAGACTGTGCCTGCTAATAATTCACATCCTTTTGATTCAAACATATGATTTAATTAAAGGGGAATGTACAAGGAAATGCTCTATTTTGTGTAAAAAAGCATCAGTTTTTCTTGTTGTGAATTAGCTATGAAGTGGTGTCATTTTCAAAGAGATATGCAGGACATATGCTTGCACATTCTGTTAACAGCTAGTCATCCAAATGCAGAAAACATTTTTATGAGAAAAGCAAATTATAGAATGAAAAGGACCTTAATAATCCAGAGAAGACTATTACAAACATTCCAGCTCATCCACTTTGATGATATGCATTTTGAAGTGTTTCAAATCAGAAGTCTTCTCTTTATTGATGATCATTTGTGTTTAGTTAATGACCTAACGAGTTTATCCAGGTATTTTCTTTGGTAAATTTTCCCCCTGCTCAGAAAAGCATGTTTATTTAATATAAAGGGGCCCTTCTCCATTGCTGTTGCT
This sequence comes from Cynocephalus volans, assembly GCF_027409185.1. Taxonomy (NCBI): domain Eukaryota; kingdom Metazoa; phylum Chordata; class Mammalia; order Dermoptera; family Cynocephalidae; genus Cynocephalus; species Cynocephalus volans. The sequence goes on from NC_084461.1 coordinate 108,860,266, forward strand.
TGAAGTGTGTACTGTGTGTGCTCTGGTGGTATATTCATTTTCCTGACTCATCTTCAGGTTCACAAAATTGCATACTTGTTTGGCTGTTTGAAAAAACCTTCCAGTATTTTTTTTCTCATGTCTGAAATGGTTCATATTAAAGCTTTCATAATACCCTTCAGATTCTGTGTTAAATTGATGTTTAAATTGGAAAGAAAGTGGGAACCTTGGCAGTTTAGATAATTCACTTCATCTGGTGGCCAGCTATGTTAACAATCACATCACATGCCAGCACTTAGATGAGATGAAAGGAGCCCCCGGGGCACTGAAGCTACATTTTAGAAGCAGAGGGAAAATACAGTTAGAGTTCTTTGTTTCATCATTTTATTCTATAAAATGGTAAATTATTTTGACCGGAATTTTCAAGTGCTAAAAGAACAATTTAAAGGTTATGTGGTGGCTTAGTTGTGAAGCTGAATGCAGATTGTTGATCAGTATGCTGGACAGAAAGTGTGGAGCCCCATGTCAGCAAATGATGTCTTTTATTCCCTGTGTCTGGAGCGCTGTGAGGAAATGGTGATATTGTTAGCATATGAATAACATCAAAGCCCTCCATTGGAAGATAAACCTCCATCTTCTGAAATAGAGTGCACAGCCTTCCCTTATGTATTGAAGTGCCTCCTTCTCTGTCAGTGTGCTCTGTCCAACCCCAGAACGGTTTCATCCAGAACAGGCAAGTTGATATTCAGCACCGGGTTGCTGGTGCATGACCACACATTCCATCACTTAAGAGAAAACATTCTCACATCAAATTGCCTTTCTATGTGAAGGGTAGGAAGGCTATTAGTTTTTTTTTTTTTTTTTAAGTTTGTTGGGGGTGCAAGCAACATTTTCTTTAGAGGTCCCATAAGATGCTCATGACTTTTATTATTATTTGTCCTAAAAATGAGAAACTGATCTAACCAGTTGACAAAAAATAGAGTGGATAACTGCCTCTTCATCTCTGAATGCAGACACAACTCTGCTCTGCTGCGGGATTCTTCAATCAATACTGACATGCTGGCCAGACACAATGTAAAAATAATGTGTAGGTCCCATTCTTCTTTTCTGTGCATATTCTTTGAGCGTGATAAGTAGTTCTCTTCAAGCCCTTTCTCTTCCCATCTGTCCTGATGATCAACAAATGCTCCTGCTACTCAAAACAGAATTTTAGTTCAGCAGCAGAATTACTGTGGCTTTTAACAGCACCAGCCACGTCAAATAGGTCCTGGGATGATAAACTGTATGACAGCGCACAGCAGAGCAAGTAATTCCAGATGCCTTGGATGTTTAGTCTGTTAGTTCACGGAGACATGTAAGAAATAGTCAGTTTCCATTAATGTTCAATTTATTATTGGCCAAGATGCTAAGGGTATGATGCTGCTAGTCATTTTCTATAACAACTTTATTTAGAGAGGAAGTCTTTTCTGAAAGGTACATGGCTGGAACTTCACTTCTGAGCTCATATGTTATGCTGACCAGAAACGTCTGTCAAAACTTAGGTCAATGTTATGTGCTGTATTTTCATTTTCATTACTCTTGGAACCCTTTTTTAAAAATTCATGTTGCCAACTGTTTTAGTAACATTCAGTAAAGTTTAGGCTAACTGAATTCCAGCCTATGGTTTAGAAATAAGCAGGGCATAATGTGGACGTGATTGATTTTCAGTTACACTGTGTGGTTTCTCTTGCATGTTTAAGGACATATCTGTGTACAAAAGCAAAGAAACGACACATTTGTTTTATAAAGGGCTGAATGTACTATTGATGGAGAGCTGCTTTATAGTCATGGTAACAGAATAGATTTTCTTAGTTTCTGTCCCTTATCCAGTCCACCGAGTTATTGTTCTTATATTCTCACTGAGTGATATACATTGAGAATGTGAATCTTGGTTAGTCAAACTTGTTTGATTGTTAGATTCTGGGTTGCTTCCAAAGGGGAGGTTGGAATCGAAAAAATGAATACAAAGGCTGACAAGACATGTTAGGAATACCAAATACTGTTTCCAGATTTTCTAATTAGTTTTCAAGACAAATGCTTGAGAAATTACAGCAATGCACCTGATTCAGCTCAAATTTTAAACATAGTGGATTTTAATAAGAATTACTATTCTTACTTTTAGATGATTTCAATTTAGGCTTTAGCTTATTTAGTTCTTATATTCTAAGGCCCAGATGCCTTTTTTTCCCCCATACCCACATATTGATCAGCAGATGTCATTGTTCTGGGCTGGATTTTCTCCTCTCAAGAAGAGGCAGCTTCATTATAGCTATTCAAGGAAAGTGAAAAAGACCCCATACTTAATTCAGTAATGGATAGGTTCACGTGCATGGCAGAGCATACAAGCTTTCTTATTATTCTTCTAATTATTTTTTCATAATATCCCTTGGTAATAATTTACACATTAAATTTTTTTTTATGCAGAAGTTAGGAAGGCAGAGCTTGGAAGAAACCAAGTGATTTTACTGATAAAAAGAATAGTTTTACTTAATGATGTCAGAGTTGGATGAACTGATGGTTTTATTTATCAGATTTCAAGGCATCTAAATTACTCTAAAGTTATTGCCAGCTATCCTGATTGTTTGGGATAGCTATTAAACATCACACACAATCATTAATATCCAAGCTGGCAAAAAAAGGAATATCATACTAGAAGATTAAAAAAAAAAATCACATGGCCAAGTATTGTTTTGAGAATAAATAGAGCATAAACTTTTTATCAGTGCAGTTTAAAGCATTCACTTTTCTTTTCTGTGAATAATGATAGAATAAGGTCATATCTGTGTCCTGGAATCAGAACCCTGGTGACTTGATAGTTTTCCAGAAAGTCTAGCGATTAATTTTGGAGCCTGATTAAGCTTTAATGACACCTGTATATGTTTCATCCTATGAATATTAGTAATAAACTTACCTCTCCAAACACCCTTCTCATTGGCTATGCAAAACTACTTTTTTAAGGTCACAGGGAAATTTCGAATTATGAACCTCAAAAAGTGTGTGTGAGAGAGAGAGAGTGTGTGTGTGTGTGTGTGTGTGTGTGAGAGAGAGTGAGAGAGAGAGAGAGAGCGAGCATTTGTATACATGCAGGAATGGGCAGATTATAGCTGAATAGTAATTTCTAAGGTACCTTCAAAGTATATATTTATTTAAAAATCTTCTGGAGTTATTTCTACTTCTCTTATGAAGTATTTAATTTCTATTCCTATGAAACATTATTACCTTACAAGGACTTCAGAATAATTTTATTTTAAAACAAGATGATAGCCTATGAGGTAGTATACTACAATTCTGCAGGAACAGCTGTTTTATTTATCTCAACATTTAAAAAATTGGATGGATATATTTTTTCCTTTATTAGGATTTCATATTATTTGGTCAAATGAATTACTTGGGAGAGTTAATAATTAAGAAAATAGCACAGAGATATCTGTGTGCCTCAGTAAATAATTTAATGTTATATGTATGACTAGAAAATATACTAACATGATTTAAAATACATATATATCAATTAAGTAGAAATTTTTCTTTTTAGTAAAGAAACAAAGTTTCAAGTACTGAAGAAATGCTTTATAATGAAAATTATTTTTCTTTATTGGATACCTAGGAAGGTTATGAGCATGGATAATTATGATAGATTTTAGTGAATCAAAATAAGTTGTCATTCATTCATTTATTCACTCATTTTAATACAATGTGTTGAAGAGAGTATGCATAGAACTGAGGACAAGGCAGCAAACAGCCCACTGATTAACGTGAGAAATGATAAAGGCTTGAATGTTGATAAGGGCAGATGGGAAAAGAAACAGTGGAGGGTTTTGAGAGCTATCTAGGAGGAAGAGGGAGAGCAGGATATAACTCAAACTACAGAAGCACCAACTCTGATCAACCTGGAAGCCAGAAATATGTACCTGAGATGTATCCCCTAGCTATATCTGAGGCCACGTATTGCTCCCTGTATGCTTAAGAGGAGGCTCCTTGGGTTTTACTCTGGCCTACTCATCACACTACCACATTGCATCCTATGTAACTGGTATCTCTTGGAAAATCACTACTCCACTGGGCACAGAGGTTGTTTGCCAGTGTCCACTGCTATTACCATCTCTCTTATATGGAAGAGGTGACAGAGATATTCTTTGCTTGAAGGATAAGCACACACAATAAATTATCATGACTAGAAGAGAGGAGCTTGAATGCTTTCATCACAGAGAAATGATAAGTTTTTGCAATGATGGATCTGCTAGTTACCCTGATTTGACCATCACACATTGTATACATGTATTAAAATATAACTGTACTCCAGAAATATGTACAATCAATATGTATCAATTAAAAAATAAATTAATTTTTAAAAAGTATGGCACAGGTACGTCCCCAATTCCCCATAGTACAAGATATTTAATTAAAATATTAAAATAATGCATATTATGAGATACAAGAAAAATTCCAACTGCATAATCTCCCATTGCTTCCCTCTCCCACAGTCATGCACCTAGTGATAGAAATTAAAGTTCAGGGAAGTATGTTTGATTCTCAAGAAAGTATGTGTATTAGTCCATTTCTGTTGCTTACAACAAAATACCTGGTATTGGGTAATTTGTAAGAAAACGAAATTTCTTGCTTACAGTTTTGGAGGCTGGGAAGTCCAAAGTCCAGGGAATGCATCTGGTGAGGGTCTTCCTTGGTGGTAGCTTCAGTGACACAAGGTATCACATTGCAAGATGGTGGAAGCAGAAGAAGAGCTCCTTCGACATTCTCCTTATAAAGCCCTCAGAACCACACCCATGACCACCATTAATCTATCAACTTATTACTCAGTGAATGGGTTAATCCATTCACTAGGCATAGTCCTCACAGTCCAATCACCTCTTCAAGGCCCCACCATTCAATTACCATAACAGGATTTCCCACCCTCCCAACAGTTACAGTGTGGATCATAAAACTGGGGGGACACAATTCAATCCTTATCAGTATGTTAATGTAGCAGGAAGTTATATTTTAAAATATTAATATTCTGTCCTCTTTTGTAATTCCATGTACTTGGCCTCTCTCTGATTAGCTTGAGGTATCCATTTGCCTTGGGGGATGGAGTTGAAATTTTTAAAGTAGAAATGCAAAGAGGAGCAAAACATTATAAATATTCAGCTTTGATACTTATAAGGGGATACTCGAGGTCAAAGCAAAGTGACAGGCTTGAAATCTAGGACTCTGAAAGAGAAACTTTCCAAATTCCTTTACCTACCTCTCTGATATGTCAAGAAGCAGGCCTGGTAGCTAAGACCATAGAAAATTGTATGCCTTAAAAAAGGCAAAGGAAGACACAAGCAGAGAAAGTGAATGCCGCAAACCTGCTTCTATGGTTCCTGTAGGTTGGATACTGCATAGAGGAGAAAGACGTGGGAAGTGCAGGCATCAGGAGATGTGACTTAATCTCCACTCTCTGAGCTTTTAACTGGACTGGAGAGAGTGTGTTAAATAGGCTGAGGGAAATGCTTGTTCCTTGACTGGGGCAGTAGAAGAAGGTGTGCCATAGCCTTCTGAAACAATCTGGGAACTGGGGACACCAAGGAAAACTCAAGGGCCCAGTGTGGTTAAAAAGAAGGGCCCAGAGTTTATTTTCTGAGCAATACTGAGTTCCCAGAAGAGATATGGGAGCTGGTTGAGCTGAAAGTCAGTGGGCCCTGTTGTGGCGAGGGGTGGGGTCTCAGCAGCAGAAACCATGAGGTCCAGAAGTTTGATGGCCAGGATCCAGGCTCAGGGATTTCCATGTGTCTTTAAGAACTAGGTTGAGGCAGCCTTTTCTGTTCTCTCCTGGATGAATCACTTCAGCTCTCCCTGGGCCCCAGCTTGCTTTGCCTGTGTCCGTATCTGAAAGGGACAGGGTTTGGGGGTCAGGAGGGAGGCCATCTAGCATATATAGGAAACATCTTTAAATTGTAGCATTATTCTAATAAATTTATATAATCCCTGCATGATCATGCCCCGCTATGTAACCTGGCTATCTGCCATGTTGTGGGGTTCCCTCCTTCTGGGCACTCCTTCCAGTTTCCTCTTTCAGGATCCCAATTTCTTTCTCAAAGCAGTGGTGGATAACTCCAAATTCTCTATTACTTCATTATACAGAATAATGTCTTCTTTTTCTAAACCTCTTCCATCTGGATAGTGGACCTCTTACTTCAGATGCTAATAGGCTGTTAAGGTGGTTTCCTAAACAAAAAAGTAACTGTCTCTCTTAAGAGAATACCACAGTCTTTCTCAGCCAACTGATTAGAATGACAGTCACAGTTTATAACGTGTATGTATCCATTCATATCTATACTTACATCTTTCATCTATCTATCTATCTATCTATCTATCTATCTATCTATCTATCTATCTATCTATCTATCTATCTATCTATCTATCATCTATCAATGTTCAAAATATTAGGTAAGGGTACCAAAGAAGAAAATCATCCTTGTCACACACTTGCTATTAAAATGTACTTTTATTAATATAGATTGTCTGGGACACCATTATGATAAGAAGCTTTAAAAGCATATGCATGTTTCAGTATTTAATTTTAGAATTATTATGTCATTATGTACTTCTTTGAATTAGAAGAATTCCAAATGTGGCTATACATTATTTTCTCCTGTATATTTTCAAAATGAGAGGTAAGCCAGCCCCTTTCCCATCCCTAGTAACTCCTAGTTAAATTTAAAGAAATAAGAAACTTAATATGGTCAAAGTCAAGCAGTATCTCTGGCATGTTGTAAAGTTTACTATGTTAGAAAAGTCTCTATTGGCATCCAAATGCAATTTTGAAAATGTAGGACTATTTTAGGGATGTTTTATATAGAAACTGCCAGGTTAAGAGAGGGGTGCTAAGTAGGAAAGTTGTTATAACTCAAATCAGGTCACTGTGAATATTGTTATGTGGCAAAAGTGGTACTTGCCCTCTTCAGAGTTTTTCAATAACAGAACATGAGGAATCAGAGGGTTAGAATTCCAGCTTCCCTTATCATAAGGATCCTTTACCATATCCATCTTCTCTCTCTGATCCATAAGCTTACTTTTTACTTGACAAAGCAGAGGGAAAAATAAGCTCAGGTGAATTTGATTAAATTACTGGCTATTTTTATGGGAGGAAAGTTTAGTTTGATGTACTCCTGAATGAATGATGTTTTTAAGCACACCAAAACCACAATCTTATAAATGATGAAAATAATACTTTGTGTAAACTAACAGTCTTTGCTTTTTACATATCTGGATAAGAAGCAACTTGTACAGTATTGTGCAGCTTCCCTTATTATTTTCATAAATTGCATCTTCCATTTCAATCCAATTGCTTGGTATTTGGAATTGGGTGAATGTTGACTAAACGAGATAAACAGTTATGTTGCAAGAGCATCAAAGTCTATACCCTGGCACTGGATTTTCTTAAATCCATCATTTTAAGACAATTTTATATTGATAACTATTTTTAAAGGGACAGTTCTTTGATAATTTTCTTGGATTTTTAACAAAATTAATTGTTCACATGGGTAGAAGTTACAGAGATGTATTGATTGAACTGTGTGTGTTGGAAGGTCCCCTGACCCACTGCTGGCTAAGCTTTTTATTTTTTGATCATGTGCTGCTACAGTATTCTTGGTCTGGTTCTAACACTCTTTTACGTTCTGGGTTAGACTCATTTTGTTAGCAGAGCCTGGCAATGCAGAGAGAAAAGCAAAGGGGCTGATGCACTGTACACCATTTGTCTACTCATAAACTGCCTGACTTGCCCTCTGGCCACTCATGTCCCAAGAGGAATCTGTTGCTATTAGTCAGTACTAAAGATAAGTTGGGATATCAGATGTTTTGTATTCACATGTCTCAATAATAGTAATTACTTTGCTTCTAGCTTTCTCTAATGTTATTTGGTTTCGAGAGCTAATGGTATTTCTCTTTTATTCCACAGTAAATATCAGTTTTACTAAATCATTAGGGTTGAGTCCTACAGTTATAAGAGTATTGATTTTTATGTAAACCAGCAGAAAATGCTAACAGATCATATAAAATGTTTGATAGTCTACTGTGGTTTTTCTGATGGCCATTTTACTTTTAGTCAGGCAGCATCAAGATTGGAGACGGTGGGGTGGGGGTGTGTTGAAAGACCAGCTAGAAAGGGAAAGGGTGAGGATAAATGCTTTACATTCTTTCTCACTAAAATACGAACTTACGTTATATTCCCAGTTCTAAAGAGTGATAGAAATATAGGATAGCTTAAATGATTAGTAGGGGACTTGTGTTCCTAGATTATATGATGTGGTAGCTATGCATTGAGTTTTATTACACACAATGTACTTTGAAAAATCAACTAATAAAGAGAAAACGTAGGATGACTTACACTTTTGACTATGGTTTCTATTTCATTATGCCCAGTAACTTAAAAAATACAGAACCGTTAAGAGTTAAAATAATAAAAAAAAACATATATATGGGGGACCTGAAATAGTTCTACAATTTTAGAAAATGAAGTTGAGAGTACCTACTGTGGGAATTCAATAAAACTTTTAGCCTTCAATATAAGATAGACCATAAATCAATGAAGTTTAAATAGTTCTTCTCTCTTGAACACCTGCTTATCTGTCTTGAGAAAATTCTGCAGTGTTTTAACCATCATTTTATGACATTAAAAAGTAATGCTCACTATTGCAGTACTTGGAAAGGCTATTAAAGTTAAGGGTCTGTCAGCCATTCCATTATAAACCTTGATTTCCAGAAGTTTAATATAACCCAGACATTGCATGTAATAAACCCTAATGCAGGAATCTGAAACTTGGATCATTATTTTCTCTATTTAAAGACCGATTGCCCCACAAAGACTGTCTTTAGCTATGGCAGATACCTTTTGGATAAATTGTAATTTAAAAAAATTACCAAATGCTATTTTTTTCTTCTTGTGACATTTTACCTCTAATTGAAGACAAGCCCTCAGAAAGGAAAGATGTGTGTAAAATAGCTTTAGAATGAAGCTAATCTATATATTTGGAAAGGAGCTACTCAACAGAATTTCTTGCTTCTTTTCATAGAGAAGAACCTGTGTCCATAAATATGGCATATTAGTTCTCTATTTTTGCTGTAACCAATTACCACAAACTTAGTGGCTTATACCACCATAAATTTATTCTCTTAAGGTTCTGGAGGTCAGAAGTCTGAAATCAGTTTCACTGGGCTAAAGACAAGGCGTCAGCAGGGCTGGTTCCTTCTGGAGGTCCTGAAGGAAGAGTGTTTTCTTGTCCTTGTGAGCTTCTAGTGGCTGTCTTTATTCCTGGGCTTCAGGTCCCTTCCTCCAACAAAGCATGTCACTCCAATCTCTGCTTCCATCAGAGGGTAATGGAGTAATGAGTGTTTCTTCACTAGATAGGGTGAAAGATATCTTTAATTGTCTAAAATAGGTTGTCCCAGTGGTGATGCTTGAGTAGAATAAAAGGGAAACTTCAGAAGTTGGTATTTTGGTGGCTTTCAAGAGCTTTATATATGATTCAAACTGGGGCATGGATTTTGATTTTCTTCAGTATTATGAATGAATTGCAAGAAAAGCCCTCAGAGTAAATTTATTGGTACTATATATTTTGAAATTAAGTTTAGCTTGAGATGCATCTCAATGTAAATCTGAGTTTCAAACATCTTACCTGCACATAGAAATGACTGACCTAGGCCCAGAGCTGGGAAGAAAGGAGTGTGTTTTGGAGGAGAGAAAAAGAAAGATGTGGAGACGCAGTTGTTTCTTGCTCACTGATTTTTCCACTGTGGGGCAGACTGAGGTGTGCCGGTCAGCAGTCTCACTGCTCAGCATCACAGCGCTCCTCCAGAAGCAAGACATTTCCTTTTCGATGGGTGCTGGGTGTCTAGTAGTAACTATATTTGTGGTGGGAGGATGTATTAGTCCATTTTCTGTTGTTTATAATAGAATGCTGGGTAATTTATAAAGAAATGAAATTTATTTCTCACAGTTTTGGAACTGGAAAGTCCAAGGTCTAGGGAACACATCTGGTGAGGGCCTTCTTGTTGGTGGATCATAATTGGATCTCCTACCCTCTTAACACTGTTACAGTGGTGATCAAGTTTGCAACACAGGAACTTTTGGGGGACACATTTGACCTATAGCAGAGGAGGTAGGTGGAGGTAAGAGTTCCTTGACCTATTGTATTCCTTTCTCTCTGTTTGTTCCCAAAGAAATTGTGTTGTAAATAAGATCAAAAAAGAAGCTCAGGCTATAGATTTTCCAACACACCTTTGTTAATCCCTGGTGTAGCCAAAATACTTCCTTTAGGGAATGAAGTAAAAGGAATTTAAGGACAGAAGGAGAAACAAGAAATGGCAATAGGCAGGCAGGTCAATTCAAAAAAGAAGTATGTATTAAATTAATTTCTACTTTATAATGATTTAAATTTATTTATTTATTTTATTTATTGAATCAAAATTGATTATACATATTTTGGGGGTTGAACATTGAGATATGTTGATTAGATCAGTATTACTAGCATTAGATCAGTATACTAGATCATTGTTACAAATCATAATTATTCTTTATGCCCCTTGTCCAATCTCTCCCCTTCCCCCATTCCCTCCCCCTCCCACCTCTAATTGCCCTAGATTTCTTCTCTCCTTCTGAAAGAATAATGGTTACTCTGTTAACTTGTTGCCTAGATGATCTGTCCAATGCTGGGAGGTGTGATCAGGTCCCCCAATATTATCATAGAGCAGATGTTTCTCCTGTCACTCTGAAATGGGTTTTGTGGAGAGAGACATCCTGTTTTTTCTTGGTCTCTGCTGGTGACTCTTCTTGTGTGAATGCACTCCAGTGGTTGGCAGAACATCTGTGTGGTGGCTGTGGCGTCTAGCCACTTTTGCAGCAGCCATGGTTACTGTGGTGGCTGTGGTGGGCCACCCATGTGGTGCTGTTTTTGGCATGCTCCTTGGCACTGGCGGTATGCCTGGTTGTGGGGTGTGTTTAGTCCCCTTCTCCATGCCTCTGGTCCCCGGGCAGGCCCCAAGGCACTGGCGCCATGTGCCTGGTTGTGGGAGGAGGGTCTGGTCCCCTTCTCCATGCCTTGGGTACCCAGGTGGGCCCTGAAGTGCTGGCGTTTTGTGCCTGGTGTGGAGGGAGGGTCCAGTCCCCTTCTTCATGCCTCTGGGCCAGGCAGGCCCCTAGGTGCTGGCACAGTGTCCCTGGTTGTGGGAGAGAGGTCCAATCCCCTTCTCCTTGCCTTGGGTCCCTGGGTGGGCCCCGACCTACTGGCGTGGTGTGACTTGTTGTGGGAGGAGGATCTAGTTCCTGGCTCCATGCCTTGGGTCCGTGGGCGGGCCTCAAGGTGCTGGTGTGGTGTGCCTGGTTGTGGGAGAGAGGTCCAGTCCCCTTCTCCACACCTTGGTTCCCCAGGTGAGCCCTGAAGCACTGGCTCAGTGTGCCTGGTTGTGGGAGAGAGGTCTGTTCCCCTTCTTCTTGCCCCAGGTCTCTGGGTGGGCTCCGAGGTGCTGGCATGTTGTGCCTGTTTGTGGTAGAATGGTCTGGTCCCCAACTCCATACCCTGGGTCCCTGGATGGGCCCAAAGGTGCTGGCTCAGTGTGCCTTGTTGTGGGAGAGAGGTCCAGTCCCCTTCTCCTTGCCTTGGGTCCCCTGGCAGGCCCCAAGGTGCTGGCATGGTGTGGCTGGTTGTGGGAGGGGGGTCCAGTCCTCTTCTCCATGCTTCAGGTCCTCAGGCTGGCCTCAAGGCACTGGTGCAGTTTGCCTGGAAGTGGGAGTGGGGTCCATTCCCCAGATCCAAGCCTCCAGTTCCCAGGCAGGCCCCAAGGTGCTGATGGTGTGCCTGGGCCGGAACTAACTTTTTGTCTTTTGCTTCTAACACGGGGGAACATCCTGTGGGAACCAGTACTTGAGTGTGTGGTTGTTTAAATTTCTACTTTGCTACTGTTTCCCTAGGGAAGGCTTTTTGTGCAGCTCAGAGTTTAATGGTTGACCTTATCGGTATTTCTGGCTCTCCAGAGATGTGGTGGATCTGTGTTGTGTAGAATCTTTGATCTGGGCTTGAGTTTTTTCATCAAACTGCACCCCATGCAATTCTGCATTCCTGACCAGTCTCCTCTGAGTGGTTTTGTGCTAATTGGGCTGGCTGTGCCCCAGTGTCCTGGCTGTGCCCCAGTGTTCCCCTGGTGGGCCTGTCTCCCCCACTGCCTGTGCTGCAAACACTTCCCATGGGACGGGCCCTGCACTGGTCCCTTGCAATGACTCACCGGCCTCTGAGTGGCTCCCTTTTTTCAGTTGTTGTGGCTCCTCTCTCCTGCATGGGTCAGTGGGAACCCTATTAGTGGTCTTGCTGTCCTGGGGGCCACCAAGACCCTCTTCTCTCCTGCCGTCTCCAAGTAACTCCATCTGAAGGGCACAGCTGCGGCTTCTGCTGGCTCCTGCTCCATGCACTCAGCAGCTCGAGCCTTAAAGCAGCCAAGCCTGAAATGCTCAGAGCAACTTTTTCTTTCTCTCTTCGTAGTTTCTTCCGCCTTCATGAAGTCCGTAGGTCTCTCCTCCTCTTCCCCTGAGCTCCAGTGGCCCCAGCTCGGCTGATGTTACATTTTTGAAGTTGTAAATTTGGTTGATTTGTGGGAGAGAGTGACGCTGGGAACCGTCTATTCTGCCATCTTGATTGGATCTCCTATAATGACTTACATTTAAATGGCTTTTTTTTCTTTTCTTTTTTTTTTTTGGCGTTACTGAGAAACCAACCACTCTGTGTATCATTGTTTCTCTGAGTAAAGTATATTCTAAGTAATAAACAACCAATCAAAAAAGAAACTTTTGGAGGTCCACCTGGAGGTCCACCTGGTAGAAATGAGGAGATATCTTTATGTTACTGTCCTAAGACTCAGACTCAGCGATTCACTAGAAGGACTCACAGGACTCAGGCTGTTATACTCATACTTGCAGTTATGCTTTGTTACAGCAAAAAAATACAGAACAAAATCATCATAAGGAAAAAGCACATAGGATAAGTCCAGGAGAAACCAGGCACAGGCTTCCTTGTATTCCCTCCCAATGGAGTTTCGTGGGGATGCACTTAATTCTCCTAGCAATGATGTGTGACAACACGTGTGGCATGTTGCCAACCAGGAAGGCTCAGGTATTGAGCCTATTTGGCACCCAGGTATTTTATTGGGGGGTCAGTCACAGAGTTATGTAACACTTGGGTGATTGACCTTAGCTACTCAGTCTCCTGTGCCCCCAGAGGTCAAACTGATACATGTGCCATAGCATCTCAGAAACACAAAAATATGCATTCACAAATCACATTTTAGCATGAACTATTTGGTCAAACTGATAGAACCTGGCCCAAGGCCCTAGGCATGCAAAACCACTTTATTACCCAGGATGTTCTAACAGTTCAGAGGTCATCTCCCAGGAGCCGGCAAAGGGCCAGACAGGCCTTTCTTTGGAATGTGCAGGGCTTGAGCAACCTGGGCCTGCTGAGTTAATTGATTACTGCATATTTCTCTTTGATGTTGTACAATTTAACCAAGGCAACAAATGACATTTATAGCAAGAACCCTTTTGCTAAAACCTTCCAATTGAGATGGTAGAGAGTATAAGTAAGGCCGCAATTGTCTTTTTTTCAAATACTGAGAATGCATGATCTCTGGTGTTAGCACTGTCTTGATGTTAGAGCCATAGAAAGGATTCCATTACAGAGTGAGCACAGGTATTGATTGGTATGCTTCTCACCTCTATGTTCTACATGCTCAGAGAGGATAAACATGTGATGAAACATCCCAAACAACCCTTAAACAAAAGATGCCTTCACTAATTTTGCTACCTTTTAGTCCAGTGGCTCTCAGCCCACACTGTATTTTATAATCACCTGAGGGGTTTCTAAAGTACCAGTGTGTGCGAAACATCGTCAGAGACTCTGGTCCAACTGTCTAGGACATGACTTGAGAAATGATATTTCAAAGTGTTTCTCAGGTGATTTTTATTTTATTTTATTTTTTTAAAAATTTTAATTTAGCAATATACAGTGTAGTTGATTTTCATGTCCCTTTACCTATTCCTCCTTTTTTCCCCTCCCTCTCCCGCCTCCCCCACCATCAATATCATATCAGTTGACTTGACTAACAAGTTCGAGGAATTGTTGTTCTTCTTTTCTTCCCCCCATTTGTTTGTGTATTTATTTATTTATTTATTTTTATTAGTTCCCACAAATAAGTGAGAACATGTGGTATTTCCCTTTCTGTGCCTGGCTTATTTCACTTAATATAATTTTCTCTAAGTCCATCTATGTTGCTGCGAATGGTAGTATTTCATTTTTTTTTTTTTTTTTTTTTATGGCAGAGTAGCATTCCACTGTGTAGATATACCAAATTTTCCTTATCCACTCATCTGATGATGGGCATTTAGGCTGGTTGCAACTCTTGGCTACTGTAAATAGCACTGCAGTAAACATGGGAGTACAGGTATCCCTTCAACACGATGATTTCCATTCCTCTGGTATCTGGTATATATCCAGCAGTGGAATAGCTGGGTCATATGGTAGATCTCTCTGTAATTGTTTGAGGAACCTCCATACTATTTTTCATAAAAGTTGCACCATTTTGCAGTCCCACCAACAGTGTAGGAGGGTTTCTTTTTCTCTGCATCCTCACCAGCATTTGTCATTCTCAGTCTCTGGATATTAGCCATCCTAACTGGAGTGAGATGGTATCTCAGAGTGGTTTTGATTTGCATATCCCGAATGCTGAGTGATGTTGAGCATTTTTTCATGTGTCTGTTTGTTATTTGTTTATCATCTTCCTTTGAGAAATGCCTATTCAGCTCCTTTGCCCATTTTTTAATTGGGTTACTTGTTTTTTGCTGTTTTTGAGTTCCTTGCATATTCTGGATATTAATCCTTTGTCAGATGTATATTTTGCAAATATTTTCTCTCACTCTGTTGGTTGTCTTTTTGCTCTGTTAATTGTTTCTTTTGCTGTGCAGAAGCTTTTTAGTTTCATATAATCCCATTTGTTTATTTTTCCTTTGGTTGCCTGTGCTTTTGGGGTCATATTCATAAAGTCTGTACTGATTCCTACTTCCTGTAGTATTTCCCCTATATTCTCTTTAAGGAGTTTTATTGTTTCAGGATGTATATTTAATTCTTTAATCCATTTTGAGTTGATTTTGGTATATGGTGAGACGTACAGGTCTAGTTTCATTCTCCTACATATGAATGTCCAATTTTCTCAGCACCATTTACTAAAGAGACAGTCTCTTCCTCAATGTGTAGTCTTGGTGCCTTTGTCAAAGATCAGATGGCTGTAGGTGTATGGGTTGATTTCTGGATTCTCTATTCTGTTCCATTGGTCTGTGTGTCTGTTTTTATGCCAGTATCATGCTGTTTTGGTTACTATATCTTTGTAGTATAGTTTAAAGCCAGGTAGTGTTATGCCTCTAGCTTTATTTTTTTGCTCATGATTACTTTGGCTATTCATGTTCTTTTGTTATTCCACACGAATGTTAGGATTGTTTTTTCCAATTCTGAGAAATATGTCATTGGAATTTTGATGGGGATTGCTTTGAACCTGTAGATCATTTTGGGTAGTATGGACATTTTCACAATGTTAATTCTTCCAATCCAAGAGCATGGGATATCTTTCCATCTTCTTGTGTCCTCTTTAATTTATCTCAACAGTGCTTTGTAGTTCCTCATCATAGAGATTTTTCACATCCTTGGTTAAATTTATTCCTAGGTATTTTAATTTTTGGGGGGTGACTATTGTAAATGGGTTAGCTTTCTTGATTTCTTTTTCTGCTAGTTCATTGTTGGAGTATAGGAATGCTTCTGATTTTTTGCATTTTGATTTTGTATCCCGCAATTTTGCTGAAATCATTTGTTAACTCTAAGAGTTTTTTTGTAGAGTCTTTAGGCTGTTCTATATATAGGATCATATCATCTGCAAACAGGGACAGTTTGACTTCATCTTTTCTGATCTGAATGCTCTTTATTTCCTTCTCTTCCCTAATTGCTCTGGCTAGTACTTCCAACTCTATGTTGAATAGGAGTGATGAGAGTGGGCATCCTTGTCTTGTTCCTGTTCTTAAGGGAAAAGCTTTCAATTTTTGCTCATGCAGGATAATATTGTCAGTGAGTTTGTTATATATGGCTTTAATTGTGTTGAGATACTTTCCTTATATACCCAGTTTATAGAGAGTCTTTATCATGAACGAGTATTGAATTTTGTCAAATGCTTTTTCAGCGTCTATAGAGATGATCATATGGTTGTTGTCTTTGATTTTACTGATGTGGTGTATCACATTTACTGATTTGCATATGTTGAACCAAACTTGCATCCCTGGATGAATCCCATTTGATCATGGTGTATAATTTTATGTATGTGTTGCTGTATTCTGTTAGCTAGTATTTTATTGAGGATTTTTGCATCTGTATTCATCACAGATATTAGCCTGTAGTTTTCTAGTTTTCTTTTTTTATTGTATCTTTGTCTGGTTTCAGTATCAGGGTGATGTTTGCCTCATAGAATGAGTTTGGAAGAATGGCCTCTGTTTGAATTTTTTGGAATAGTTTGTAGAGAATTGGTTTTAATGTGTATAGGCTGAAGGCCATGCAATTAATCAGAAGGGGATAGAATTAGGGAAATACAATCATACTTATCTTCATTTAGCCTGTGGTTCTCAAACCTGGCTGGATGTTAAATTCACCTCGAGAAGAGGATTGGCTTATCAAAGACTGATTCCCATGCTCTACCCCCAGAGAGTCTGGTTCAGTTGGTCTGAATGAATCCTGGGCATTGTTAATTCTAATGTACAGCCAGGGTTGAGAATTACTGGTCTGAACAATTCATGTTCCTGTGGTCTGTCTCTATTCTGCGCACTTGAACACAGTATTATCCAATTAAATGACAGAAAATATATTACAATCTTTAGGAATGTCAGGGAAGAAGTAATGTGTGCATTGGGTACACAGGGTGTACGTGACATCTGAAGGAAAATAGAGAAATGGAGCAGTTGCCATAGGGCCAGTGGAGTCAAGGGAGAATTTTTGAAAGGGGGAGATGCCAGAGCTCAAAGAGCATGTTTGTGGGTCGATGGAAATGATCCTGTGTAAAATGTGAGAGAGTAACAACATAGGAGGAAAGAGGAGACACCGGGGAAAATTCCTAGAGAAAGTGAAAGGGGGGGGAGGAGCCAGAGCACAAGTGGAGTGACTGTTTTTTAACAGGCAAATTTGACATTGTATCAGGAGGGAATATAGGAACATGCTTCTGTCAAAACCCAGTTTAAGTCAGATATCCTATGTTTTTGGTCTTCTTCATACTTTTTTTTGGCAGCTAGCTGGTATGGGGATCTTAACCCTTGACCTTGGTGTTATGATACTGTAAGAGGCTGAACAGAAGTGACTCCATTTTGTTAAACTTCTAAATTAAAAAAGTTTTTTTTCTTACTCTTGTAACCTGAACCACGTAGCTTGCAACCGGACATTAGAATACAATGATTCTTGTTCACACGATTGCTAGAACATAACGACTTTTGCTCACATTGTACACAGAATAATTATAGAAGAAACCATTAACCCACGTGGCCATTCTTTACTAGCTTCCTAACTAGATCTTTTTGAGCTTAGCAGGAACTAAATCCGTGATTTAACTTCATGGAGGATGGTCATCATGAATCAGCTCCCACCTGAGAAGTTCTTTGATGTTTATCTGCAATTTTACGATTATGCCTGCATGTCCCTGCTAAGGTCACCATGAATCAGTGTCCAACGACCTGTCCCTATTAAACTCTTTGGCAAGTCTGGGAAAAGTGGAGATGGTCTTTGAGACATAAGTCCACAGTTTCTCCAGGCTGCTGGCTTCCTGATTAAAAGTTACCTTTCCTTCCACCAACACTTGTCTCTCAATTATTGGCTATCAAGCAAGTGGACCTTTGGGGTTTCGGTAACAATACAATGCTCTAACCATCTGAACAAACCGCCCAGCCCTTCTTCATACTTGTTAAAAAATATTTATACTTTCTGCCTAGGTTTGGATCATTCTTTGGCTCTAGATCCAAATGTTCTCAAAATCAATTGAACTGCTTCATGAGTTTCTATCCCAGAATTATCCTTAGCCTTTTTTTCTCTTTTCTAAAGAGGAAATTGTAATTTAGTGCTCCCAGTTAAACTTGCATCATCTTTTCTTGGCTTGTTTGCCTCAAAATGTATCTTCTTCGACTGGTGGATTCTTCAGATCTCTCATTTCCGTCTTGAACTGCCCAACCATGGTTATCACCCAAGACTTTTCCTCCCACTTCTTTGGAAATCACTTACCGAGGCTCTCACCTCTGAACCTCCCGTTAACTTGTGACTAACGTGATCCTTTACTCTCGATTCTTTAATTGCTCTGGTCCATACTCAAATTGCACTACTTTGATGGTTGTCAAGAGAGCTTAATTTCATTACCATCTGATTTTTTCTTAGTTATTTGATTTAATTGATTCAGCAAACAGATACTTGTTGAGCTCATTTCACGTGCCAGACACTGTGTAAAGCAATGGATTACATTTGTATTTGTCATAACAACAAACCTTGACTTCCTTTCAACACAATTATTTTCATCTTTACTCTCTCTCCCTGCCTCTTTTCGACTTCATTGTTTGAATCCTAGAATGTGACGTTTCATATATTTTGTTTAATTTTTTACTTGTTTCAGGTGGGAAGATAAATCTGATTCCTGTTACTCCATCCTGGTCAAAATCAGAAGTCTCAAATAATGTTTTAAAACATGTAAATACTTCCATTTGAAAAGTTATTCCATTCAATTCAATGGCTTATTTAGCGTTCATCTCAATTTATATTTTTCCATAATTTACACTCTTACCAATCTTCTACAAATTCCATCTGAAAGGATATTATGTGGAAAGATCTTTTTCTTTCCATTTTTATTAGGAAAACAAAGAATTCTGTTGGGTTCAGGGGAGACACAGACAGAATATGTAAACATTTCACAGAAAAAGGATTTTCTCATCATCAGCCTTATCCCTCATGCCTTCTGCTTTCTCTCATCTCTCCCAATGATTTATTGGCTTGAAAACAAGGACATAAAGAGCCAATTGCGCCGTGTCTGTATGAACAGTAATGGTCCACAGACATCTCTGTCGTGGAACACAGAGAAAAAGTATGTGAAATCATAAGAATAGATTTACCAGGCGTGTGAATTGTAATGTTTCAGTTTGGTAAAGGGAGCAAGTGGATCAAACTTTGTTGCCCCTAAAAATGACCCTCAGATGAAAGATCCTCTGCTCTTAACTTGAAATTGGCTTGTTTTGGTGGGTAATTCAATTCCTCTGGCTTATGTTATTATTACAGGATTGGGTTAGTGTGTTACAGTGTAAGCCAAAGGGGTTATGTATGTGATTGTACTATTATGTCATGACTTTAGAGTTGTTTGAAGTCCACTGCTTATTTTATTAGAAAAATATCTTGATTTTTGGCAAAGAACCAGCATTTCTCAAGTTTTATGTATTATTAGTAATGAATGCGTTTTCTACCTTGTAAATATAAGCAGCATCGATTTTATTGGTATTTGCCAAATTTTCAATCCAGAGAGCCCTAGATTTAGCACAGATGTCTGGTTCTGGATCTCATCAACTGTCATGGGAGCATACCTAGTGACACTACATCAGCCGGTAACCATGAGCCTTTAATACCTCGACCCAAAAGGAAACTTAGTACTACAGTCTAAAAGTCTTATAGCTACTGCATCTGGCACTCTTTGAGTCCTGTAGGCTTTTCCTTCTCATCTCAAAGGAATTGGGCATTGAAATAGTTTCCATGCCATGCAAGACAGGAAAACACATCATTTTGGATCAAAACAACCTGCTTTCTTTTCTCAAGGATTTTTTTTTTTAATCACTAACATCTGTCAGCAACATGAAACCTACAGGATTTATAAAAAACATTTCCTTAAGGACTGTTGTATGTGATTACTTCTCATTGGTCTGACATAATTTAATCTAGACATCTTTCTGCATTTATTTACCTTTAAGTTTCAGTATATTGTTTATAGGCTATTTTTGGAGCCACTGTGAGGAAATTGTCTGTATGTAATGCGGTTTCAGGAAGACCATGTGTTTTCAGTGATGAATCAAACAAAGCCAGTGCACTGATGCTAATGGAGAAGAATCTGTCTCCTCTGCCTCCCTCTCCCTCCCCAGCCCACCCGTCCTTGCATCCTGAGCCAGGGAGACAGCTGTTTTCTCCCCCACACTGAAGGAGGGGATGCATACTAAACTGTGCTAGCTGGCTGCCTGTCAGAACAATAGTAAAGTGCACACCTGTCGGCTCTTGGCAAGCAGGCATGGTAAGATGACTAACGCTGTTTTCCTAGCTTTCTCTTCTTGACATAAGCACACCACTGGCTACGTTTCTTTCTCCTTCGGTTCACAAAGGCTTAGATTTCTCCCTAAAGGCACGGAGGGAATTAAACAGTTTTACTACTGCTTCTAATAAACAGCTTCCTTTAGAGAAGGTGGATTTTCTTGCAGGATGTGGTTTATTGCCACCCCTCCACCCACTTTCCCATGCGGGCCCCCTTCCCCCTCTCAGGCACACTGACACAAGCGTCATTTCTTCCTTACTAAAGGCTGCTTTGCATCTGTAAGCATTTTTCCTCTGCAGCCACTCTGGCTTCCTAGAGGCAATCCAAAAGCCCCTTCAGCTAATGGCTCATTTAGCGATCAATTTGTCAAATAATGTTCACAGATGTTTTTCTGATGGAGCAGCATGCAGTGCAGGTAATGACTGAGTGAGTGATCACTTGTGATAGGTGACAGATCAAGGCACTACCTTGCCAGGCAGCTCAGAGGTTGGGGGTTTCTGGTCAACCCAAGAGAAGACAAGCTCCTTTTTATTTTTAAAACATTAAAACAGCCCTGTGATTCCTTTTCAACTGAATCGTGGGCTGGCGGCTGAAGTAGTTCCTTATATCCACACTGGAAGAGTCATACTGGTATGATACAGAAGGGAAATTAAAGCGGTGTCTCCCTTAACTCTGTGCTTCCTGGTTTTTGAGCTTTGACCGTCATTCTGGGGATGGGTATGTAAAAAGGGAATAAAAATACTCTACATGTAATAATATCATAGTGTTTCAAAAGTCTTGACACCTGTTGGTATTTTCCAGCCTCAAACACAATTCAGAATCAGTCAAAAGAAACACTTATTTTACAAAAAAAAAAGTAATGTGAAAAACTTTGTAGTCATTAATCTGGAATGATCTGTCAAAGATCTAGAACAATGGAGTCCAGTGAACTTTAACTACCTAAGCCAGGCCAGGACTGCTGAGCCGAGCAGTCTAAGACTCCCACAGCTGTACTAGCTATGCTTTCTTTCATGGTCCTGAATTGTTTCCATTAGCCTGAAAAGGGTTATAAAACCTACAATCAATTTAGTTTCTGGGGCATTGTGTTTTGAATACCGTTTAATAGGGTGTGACAAAAACACATAATTTCTCCACATGTTCTTACATTGCAAGCAGATCTTACGTGGTGCTCTGCAGTGCACCAAATAATGTGAACAGTACTGGGAGCTTTGGAATTGGACATAAAGGAACAGCCACAGACAGCTAGAATGTTCAGGGTATGAGGAGAATTTTAAATTTACTAGTTGAATACAAAGGAATAACCAAATCTTTATCCTCTGCTTTCAACTTGGCATGGCATTAGCCAGAAATAAACAAATTTAATTATTTCGTACATGAAAAGTAAAACCATGTTTCAGAATGGAAGAGATGAGCTTGAACACAGATGGATAGAATACATTTAATCAGAACATTAATAAGGAGAGATGGGTTGAATTTGATCTGCAGCTGTGGGTGTTATAAGATAAGGATTTCTGCTCCCTTTTGATGAGCAGAAATTGAACTGTTCTTCCAATTCGTTGCCCCAAATCTTTTTTTTTTTTTCCTCAAATGAGCAGGCTCATTTATTTTAACGAGAGTTTTTGACTAAGGAGAGAGACCAGCTTAGCTCAGCAACTGCTCTTAATCCATTTAGGACACTGTATTTTTCTCTTTTATGGTTATGTTGTCTTCTAACACTGCATAAGGTTACTGAGGAATAGGATCTGCTGGTGCTTGTTAAAATTGCTGGATTTGCATACTCTGGGAATTTTATTATTTGGCATACTTGGGATATGGGTATTTTAGAGCATTCAGAAACACCGATTGCTCAGCAATAATAGATAACATAGTGAAACAGGTGAGCCAGATACTTGTCAGAATGTTTCTCAGATGCACCAGCCCACATTACTATGTTCAGAGAAGGCATAATGTACACTTCTTTTCACATGTTTTGTCCAAATGTGGAGACGTTAAACCTACTGGGTGAGAAACAGCTAGGACAATGCCTCCTTTACTTGGCCTTTGTGAACAGGATACTAGCATGCTGGAATTCATTTTACTGACTTGCATGTTCAAGTTTTCATTTGGAAATTTGACTAAGAATTTGTGAACAGCGTATATAGGCAAATTCATTTACCATTTGTTGAACTCATTTATTGAATACCGTATTAGCACTTTATAGATATTATCTAATTTATTTCTCAAAGCAGGTCTCTGAGTTAAATATTATTATCCGTATTTTATAAGTGAAGAATTTGAAGGTTAGATTAAAAAACTTGCCAACACAAGCTGTGATATGCACTGAAATCTTACTCCAAAATCCATTCTGTTATAGTTTTTAATTAAATATATGTTGTAAAAATTTCAAACAATCCAAGAATTTCAAAGAAAATTAATCCCCCATAATCCTACTAATAACATTTTGGCAAACATATTTTTGGACATCTCACCATGCATATATATTTATACCGTAGGCCTGGAACTTCATATAAATGAAATCATAAAAAAACTGCCTTTTAACTTGCTTTATCAAGAAATAATATGCTATGGATATATTCTTCCATCAATAAATATACTATTACTTTTTAAAAAGCTGTGTAACACTATAATGTATGTATCAATCAAACCTATTGACTCAATCCCATATTGATGGATATATAAGTTGTTTCCAGACTTTACTAACATAAATAATATTTTAATCAACGTCTTCCTGCATACCTCTTCCCTTTTTCAGTTATGCTGTAATCTCTTTTTTTAGAATTGCTATTACTGGGTTAAAGACCACATGCGTTTAAATGTTGAGGTGTAGGGTATCAGTACACTGTGGAAATAATGATCACAGCCTCTGGACTAAGTCGGCCTGGGTTTGAATTTCAATTCCCCCACTCTGTCTGTGTTAATTTAAGTGATGTCTCTTAACTCTTTATCTCAGTTTTGTCATTTTGAAAATAGGAATAATGAAACCAATATCCTAAATTTATTGTGAGGCTGAAATGAAATGATGAGTACAGAGCACTTACTGTAGTACCCAAAGTCTGGTGCATAGTAAATGGTTATAACGGTTAGCTATATTTATTGTTATTATTGTTGTTGGATATGTTTTACAAAACTATTTTCTAGAAAAGTTTTACCAATTTATATTCCCACCAAAAGTCTAAAACTGCCCATTGCCACATACTTTGTCTGTCACTGGGTTTATTTAACCTTTTAAATCATTGCCAAGCTAGTATCTGTTCCTCCTTCCCTCTAAAAAAGGTAAATTGCTTTATTTTTATTTATATTGTTAATGAGTTTGTGTGTTTTAAAAATGCTTATTGGACACTTTTTAAAAATAGCATATTACTGGGGAGAATGAATAATGAGAAGTTACTGCTTAATGGGTACAGAGTTTATGTTTAGGATAACAAAAAAGTTTTAGAAACAGATAGAGGTGATGGTTACACAGCATTCTGAATGTAATTAATTCCATTGAATTGTATGCTTAAAAATGGTTAAAATGGAAAATTTTGTTATATATATATATATATATATTAAAATTATTTTTTAAATTTTATTTTGTCGATATACATTGTGGCTGATTATTGCTCCCCATCACCAAAACCTCCCTCCCTTCTCCCTCCCCCCACCCCCCCAACAATGTCCTTTCTGTTTGCTTGTCGTATCAACTTCAAATAATTGTGGTTGTTATATCTTCTCCCCCCCCCCCCCCGGTTTGTGTGTGTGTGTGAATTTATATTTGTTTTATATATATTTCACCAAAATAAAAATTTTAAAAATCCCCAAAACAAAAAATTGCATATTTGTTGTCATTTTACAAGATAGAATATTCTTGTTTGGTTTTAATTTTAAATTTGAAGTGTTTCTTATTGATGTACAACACTTACCATTGAAAATGTTTCCCCATTTTCATGTGTCATTTAGTTTTTTCCCATTTTATCTCTCTCTCTCTATCTATCTATCTATCTATCTATCTATCTATCTATCTATCTATCTATCTATCTATCTATCTATTTATGCCATTCAGGACTTGGACATTTTTATGTAATTGAATTGATCAATGATTTTGTAGAGATTCTGCTTTCCATTTAATCTTTAGAGAGGGCTTATTCACACATACTTTATCATGATATTCACCCACATTTAATTTCAATATTTTCAATGATTTTATTTTTATTTTAAACAATTATCAATCTGTAATTAATTGCTGTAATAGAAATTCTTGAAATTTAGAAAAAAGTAGCTGAGTAAATTTTTCATGTTTTTCTTCACTTATATGGTATGGAGGAAAGCATTTAGTCTTTCACCATTAAATGTGATGTTAGCAGTAGGTTTTTTGCAGATGATCTTTATCCCTTCAATTTCTGTTTACTGAGAATTTGATCATGAATGGATGTTGAATTTTGTCAGATGTCTTTTCTACATCTGTTGAGAAAATAATACAGTTTTTCTTTTTTATTCTCTTAATGTAATGAATTACATTGATTTATTTACGGTTATACCAACCTTGCATTCCTGTGATAAATCCCACTAGCTCATGTTGTATTATTTCTTGTACGTATTGCTGAATCCAATTTGCTATCATTAAGGAATTTTATATTTATGTTCATGAGGTATTTTGGTCTATACTTCCTTTCCTTGAAATGTCTTTGATTTTGGCATCACAATAATTGGTAAATATACTCACATTCTTGGCTTTATTTTCTGAAAGATTGTGTATAGGTTCATATTATTTCTTCCTTAAAGTTTTATAGAAATCACTAGTAAAACCATCTTTCTGAGTTTTCTTTGTGGGAAGGTTTTCCTTTAATAGATACAGGGCTACTCGTGTTTTAAATTTCTTCCGAGTTAGTTTTGGTAAGTTTTTATTTTTTAAACAAAGAATTAGTCTAATTTATAAGTTAATATTAATTTTTAATATTCTTTTATTTTTCTTTTATTATATGTTAGATCTGTAGTGATATGTCTCTTTCAACCCAAATATTGGTATTTTGTGCTTTCTCCTCTTTTTAATTTTAAGTCAGTCTTGTGAGAGAACCATCAGTTTTATTAATAATTTCAAATAACCAAATTTTGGCTTTGTTAATTTTTTATATTATCTGTTTTCTAGTTCATCGATCTCTGCTCTACTTTTTAATTTTTGTTCTTCTACTTACATTGGGATTAGTTTGCTTTTTTTTTCTATCTTCTTAAGGTAGATCATTATATTTAAAATTTTTCTTCTTTTTAAAACTTTAAATTTCTAAGTACTATTTCAGCTGTCTCTCACAAATGAATACATAATGTTTTTATTATTATTCAGTTCAAAACATATTCTAGTTTTCCTTATGATTTCTTCATTGACCCATGGGTTATGTAGAAATGTATAGCTTAATTTCCAAATATTTGGTACTTTTCTAGAAATAATATTGCTATCATTTCCATTATTGTTGAAGATCTGCAAGATTTCAAACTTGATACTTATTGGACTTTTTATGCCCAGCATGTGTTTTAACTGAGTGAGTCTTTCATGTGTACTTGAAAAGAACGTTGTTGGGTGTAGTATTCTATAAATGTTAATTAATTAAGTTGGTTGATAGTATTGTTCAAATATTTTATATCTTTGGTAGCTTTACTGATATTTTCCCCTCATCTTATCAATTACTCTATAAAATAGTTTAGAAATTTCCAGCTATAATTGTAGATTTTTCTATGCCTCAAAATAGTTCTATTATTTATTATTTGCATCATGTAGTTTGAATCTCTGTTATTAGGTGCAAATGCATTTATTATATCTTTTTGATATATTGATAGCAACATATAACTGAGATAATATCACTGTGAAATACTTCCTCTTTATTTCTAGTTACTCTTTGTCTTGAAGTCCACTTTGTCAGTATTAATATAGCCACACTAACTTTCTTATGCTTACTATTTGCGTAGAATATTCTTTCCATAATTTTATTTAAAAACTGTGTCTTTATGAATTAGGAAATACAGAGTATACACAGACATATAGGTACTAATTCTTTATGTCATGACCCAGAACTAACCTTTGTTAGTATTTTAGGAATATTTCCTTTTAGCTTTTATTATTTATAACCTGTATTACTTACCTGTGTATTTCATGATGCCTCCAGGAAAGAGGTGATGAATTGATTGAACAGACGTCGTTAGGTTTCTTCTAGCCTGGCATTCTGAGAGCTGGAGACAGATGTGGAAGTGTGTTGATCTGACCACTTATTTAGGAGTGAAAGAAAAATAGAAAGAATGCTCTGCACAAAGATTGGAGAAATAGATGGACAGAGGGAAGTTTTATGTTGAATGCAGTGAGCTTAGAAACAAGACTCTCAGAACAAAGGCCATTTAGTAAGAGGATGGAAAAAATAAAGCCGATAAATTCAAGAGGCAGAACCACTGTGTTATAAAGAGGCAGGGACACTTTTGAATGGTACCTAAATCCTGATATATAAAGAGGTAGTAAGTATTCTGAGTTAATTCAGGTGGAAGAGGCAGATCCTTTGTCCTCATCATAGTGGTTTTAAAGTTTTGTACATGTACTTGATGCCCTTCCAAGTGGTGACAGAAGCTGCTTCTGTGCAGGAATTCCAAGTAAGTACAATCAGTTGAACTGGGAGATTAAGCCAGATTTGGGATTTTGAGTTCAATTGCCTGTTTTTAGGTCTACGACTTCTAGTGTCTTTTTATCTCCAGAAGCATAAGGTCAGGTGCTTACACAGAATGCCATTTGCTGGTTTAATGGTTTCAGTTGGATTTGCGTTTTCTTCTGTTGATATATATTTTTTAAGAAACTGAGAGAGGTGAGATAAAGCACTGAAGGAAGACAAGCAAATGAGTGATCTTTACCAATAAGTAATTTCACCAGACAAAGCTAAGAGGAAATAGGACTGACAAAGATGTTTTTCAGAGTATGTGAAAAAGTAGAAGAGTCAACTGTGCTGAAATGGATGTAGTACAGGCTTTGGAGTAAGAGGCCTTCAGAGGTAGAAAACAGTTGGTGTTTCTAACTCCGATATAAATTAGCTGTGTGATCTTTTACAATTGCTTAATTTCTCTGAGGCCAGATTCTTCCTCAGTAAATGAGGATAAGTCAGTCCTATGTCATAGGCTTTGAGTTTCAACTTGTATATTATATATGAGCTGAATTTGTGTCCTGTAACTAGTATTTACCGAGTAATTGCTATTATGGGCTACCCTTGTGCTAGCTATTGGTGCTAGAACAATAAATAAGACAAACATCCCTGTGCTTAATGGGGAAGTAGTCCACAGGAGGCGCTGACTGTTCATAATTTTCTAATACTTCAGGACAGGAAAGGACAGTTTTCCATTTCAGCAAATATCAAAATGATGTATGTTCTTTAGAAGAAAGAACATTAGAGAAAAGTATAAAGAAGGGGGAAAAAAACTAAAAATCTGCAACTCTGAAATAACTGTTGTGGTTATGAGGTAATCATTACTCCATGGATCTTCCTGTGAGTCCATATAGTAGGAAATTGGATAGACATAGATAGATGCTTTCAGGATGACTTTTGGCATATCTAGGCTAACTAGTTATGCAAAAATGAAATCTTATATATTTAAAAATAAAATTACTGAATTTAATTTTATTTAAATCTAAATTTAAAAAGTAAGCCTAAAATGATAGCGAAACAATCGATGAACTTTGATTTTTTTTCCATGCAAATTATATGTCAGATTGCAAATTAAATATCAGATTGCAAATTATATTTGAGAAATTATGTATTCAGGCCTCTAAAAGTTATTTCTAGGGTTAAGATGCAAGATTATATAAATTCAGGAATTAGTGTCATTTTCTTCAAACTTTACATTTCAAATTAAATCATTAATATTTGACTTTTTTTAATGAAATTTGAGAAAATCAACACTTTTTCGACTTTCTTAAAATGCCTGTCCCCCCCTACTCTCAACTTCTGATGTACTTTTATTATTATACTGCTAAGGTTACTTTCTCATCTGGTATCACAGTTTGCACAGCTGCTCAGTCTCAGTTCTATATTGAATGCTCATTGAGTTATACATTGATGCCCATCTATATTGAGTGCTATATTGATGCTCATTACCAGTTCTTTTATAATTTCCATTTTTGTGTTTTGATTTATCTCTTGAATAAATGAATAAAACACAAACAAAAAATCTTAGGAATCAGAGAGCAACTCAGGCAGCCAGGACTTGAAGGGCCAAGAGGCTGGAGAGAGTAAGGTACAGAAAAGGGATCCCCACACTCATTAGTTTTCTAATTGAGGCATTTGCTAAATTCTTAAGCTGCAAAGGGTGAGAGGCTAAGATAAATGACACTTTTGGCGAGGGAAAAAAGTTGGAAATCATAACATGACACGGAGGAGGGCCCTTAGTAAAGACTTCAGATCATCAATTAAGTCCTCTCAAAAGCCACATCCTGCAAATGAAGGCTAACCAGAGACCAAAACCTTACAAAGACTATAGTGCAGCAACAGCGAGCCCAGTCCATGGTTAGATTAAATAAAATGTCCCATTTCACTTGCTCACTAGAGGCTAGGGTAAGCTCTGTCTAAAGGAAGATATTATTTTCTAGAGTGTCTATCATTTTTCATTTGTATTTTATGTATTTTTCGTATGTAATGTTAACCCCTTAATAAAAAATTGTTATATGTGTCAAAGCACACAACCTAGAAAACAAATGGTAAAAGTAGACTCACAGATGTCCTGGATATTGGAATTATCAGGTAGAGATGATATCACAATTGTGATTAATATATTCAGGAAAATATATGACAAGATGGAGAATTTCACCAGCGAGCAGGACTTTATTTAAAAAAATAATTAAAAAAGAGAGAATCAAATGTAATTTCTAGCACTTAAATTGCTTTCTCAAAGGAAGGAACAATCTGTAATCTCCCTTAAAGTTTAAGATCTGAATCAACCTTCTCAGGTCTTTAATGAAAATCCTTTTTATTCATTTTTAAACTTTTTTTTCTATTTCTCTTTTCAGAGTGGTCACCTCTGTCTTCTCTATGAGAAAGAATACAGATATTTTTCAATATATTTCAAGATAGTCACAGTTCAGTACCAAGCCTATCAGAATTGTGAAACTTTTCTGTTATGGAAGGAAAATTAAAAATTTCATATAATGTGATTGAACATATGGTTGAGAGATATTTCCTTGAAAAATCATTTTTAACACTCCTGAAGTAAATGCCAACATTTGGAAGTCTTTGCTTCTCACAAAAGGGCCATCTTTCATTTTTGCAAGTCTACATTTTATGAGTTTTCAAGCCTAATTTTGAATATAAACATTACTAAGGTGACAGTACCATATTTAGGAGACTTGCAAAGAAGATAGGAATTACAAATTTTAAATTTGTTGAAACTCATATGTACTTCCTTCTGATGCCTAATATATTTTTCTGTGTAAAGACTAAAACAAAATAAGGGGGAGAGGATAACAATATAGTATCTGACTACTGATAACGCTGATAACTATAGTTATCACCCTAAAGTATGTTTGACTGCTTACTTGTAATTCATTCATTTAGATGACATTTAATGAGCATCTGCTATGATACTGTCCTTGCTTTTGAGAAATTTGAAATCTATGGGTAGAAGCAGACATTTTTAATTTCAGAAAGGACAACAGAGGTGGTAAGTATTAGTCAAGAGCAGGAATATCTCGTCTTGTTGAAGTTGAGTGCGGATTCAGGAAAGGGGGCTTTAGAGAAGTCTTCACAGTGTAGGGAGTGTTGAAGGAGTCTTGAAGGTTAACAGAAGGCCACCAAGCAGAAAAGGGGAAAGAGTACATGCAAAGAAGATGACTGTGCTGTCCTCTCCAGCACCTTACAGATTCTTGTCATTCTCAGAGGCTGCTTCCCTCGACTGTTTCTGGTCAACTCAGGGATGAAGAAGGCTGGAGGGAGATACTTTCCTCCCAACTCCAAGGCCCCCAGCACTGAATCAGGCATACCTTGTAGTTAGGAAGATACAATGAAAAACTGCCAAAGGAGTAAAAGTCAAGTAGTACAAACACAAGAATGGACATTCTCAAACTTCAGTGTTCATCATAAACACCTGAAGGGCTTGATAAAATACAGATTGCTAGGCTATGATAGATTGCTAGTTTATGATTACTTGCTAGGAAATGATAGGTTTCCATACGGTAGGTCTGGAGAGGCCTGAGAATTTGTATTTAGGTGATGCTGATACTGCATGTCCAGGGACCACACTGACAACCTCTGCCCTAGAGAAAGTAAATTTTCTTTATATGTAAAAAGAAGGACTAGATTGCAAAAACAAAACAAAACAAAACATAACTCTGATATTTATCTGGGCTGGTATTAAAAGATTTGGTGCTTCCTAAAAATTACATATCATTGTGATTTTATTTGATAAAGCAAGGTTTCAGAGAAGGCAATCCTTGAGCAGTTTTGGTAGATGAGATATAATATAGCTCAAAATTGAAAGCTTTCAAATTAACAACTTCAAATAAAAGGAAGGACAATATAGATTATGAAGAAAAAAATCCATATAGACTTTAAAACTTAACATCATCCAGTTTAGTTTTCCACATTTGATTAGTGTGTTCTCCGTAAACATTAATTCAGAAAGAGGAACTTTAATAACATGATTGGTAGCTATAATGATCAGTTTTGGATATCTAACCTCTCTCAAGTCGCCATCAAACAAATAGTTATGCATTTATCTGTTATCTAGGCCTGTGGTTTTCAGCTCTGGCTGAATACTAAGCACCTGGGTGGAATCTCGATTTAACAGATCTGTGGTGGACTGCGGGCACTGGCATTTAAAAAAAAATCCCCCTGGTGATTCTAATGTGCATCAAGGGCTGCGAATCACTGGTGTAGTCATTGAGCTAGAGGTTTACCTATATTTCACGAGTCAAGTTTTACTAATTATCATCCTGTGAAGCCCACATCAATGAGTGTCTGTCTGCAGGAGGGCTTTTCATTTTACATATGTCTTAATAAACCAAAATTTCCCAACTTTGGTAAACAACACTTTGAAATAATGCTGTGCTCCGTTTATTGCCAGCTGGTACAGGAATCATATTTTTCTTTCTAATGGGTCTCATTATATATGCAGATTAGGAAAAAATTAAAAAATGACAAGTCATGGCAGTGGGGAAGCTAGACAGAGCATGTTCCAGCTACATGACAGAAATGATGGAAGTTCCCAGAAACTTGCTGGCAGCAAAGGCACTGCCAAAGAGCCACAGATCATGTTAACGCCTTGTTGGCTGTCATCCTGTTAGTCAAATTGAAGGGAACTTGTGATTAAGAGTACTGTTGAACCTAGATCAAAGTGGAAATGACTCTTGACACTTGGGTTCTTTTTAAGAAGGAGGAGTTTGATCAGTCACTCATAAACTTGACTGACCACACAGAAGGACATAAATTACTTGGTGAAACAGGTTGCATTTAGAATCATAGGAATTCCAAGGGAAATTTCACCAATTAATGCTTTGTGCCAGGTGCTAAATTCTAGAATTATTTTCCTCAGGTTCCCAGATTTAGCAAATACAAGTACAGGATGCCCAATTAAATGTGAACTTCACATAAGCAACACTGATTTTTAATAAAACTAGGTCCCAAATATTGAGTGGGGCATGCGTCCACCAAAAAAACTTCATTTTTGCTGAAATTCACATTTAACTGGGCTTCCTATATTTTATCTGGCAAATTTAACTGTTACTCCATTCTCCCATTCTCCAAGGTTTTTTTTCTTTCTTTTTTTTTTAAGCAGAGCTGAGAAATAAGAAAAGGACTCTCTTAAAAACTACTATCTTAGAAACATTAGATGTGTAATGTTTCTAAGGATCTTGTAACAGCAAAATATACTCTTCTGCTTTACTATTGTAAAGTTAAGAAAACAAAAGTATAGGAGAGATAAGATACATCCAACAAACAGAGCTAAGTAAGAGTATCTTCCTAATTTTTTACTAAGTTTGTTCTCCACATTTAGATTTCCAAAAACATGACCTTCTCTTAGTTTCTGAGCTTATAACTGTTTGTGATTTCATTTCCTCTCTTTTCCTTCTCAGTCTGGATTCCATGGTTCATCTTTTAAACTGCATCCTCTCTAATATTCTCAAATTGTTCATTCTTAATGTTTAATCTACTCATGGGCCCTGCCCTGGGGGAGAGAAGGAGTTAAAACATTAGAATGATCTGGGAAATTTTTTCTGACTAGACATGCCTGCTCTGCCTCCCCTATAGAGAATCCCTAGTCTATTGCCAATGGGTATGAGAAAACCAGGTTGTTCATCTCAAGTCTTCATAGGGGGAAAAGCCAGTCATCTATGTCTGGTTTGCCTTTTTGGAAGTTGTTTGCAGGAAGAAGGCTCAAACAATCCTAGCAGCAGATATGTAGTTCTTTAGTTATCCCTCCTTAGCTCTGATTTCTTCTATTAAGAGGGAGTTGGTTTTGCCTTCTATTCTCCTGATGGTCACACTTGACTTCAGTCAGTGCTCTGCAAATCATGTGACGCTTCTAGTCACCTTAGGGCTGCGTGCATTCCATTCCTGGATGCCTGTGCAGGTGGTCACCTCTGAGCAAGTCTTTCCAGTATCACAACCCCACTCGAGAACAAACCCAAATGATCATGGATTTAGCTTTGGATACATATTTGAAATAAAAACATGTATTGCAAATTGCTGCTTGTTTTTAATGTCAGGATTTTAAAAAAACTCTTAACAGTAAAATGTTTTTGTACATATTAAAAAGGTAGAGCCTTCTAAAAAATAAGTTAACCTTTAAAACCATGTATTTTATTGGAGAACTTTGTTTTATTTACTTGTGTTTATTGTGTGTATCTGTTCCTGTCTTCATGACATGTGAAAACTCATTTGCTCCTAGTTGAGCTAAAAGCAGTTGGAAGCTCAAAAGAATGTCATTTGGCTGTGCTTGTCAGACAAGCAAATTGATTATGTAAAAATACTTAGTTTGAATACAGAGTTTTCTCCTGGGAGAAGCAGAAGGAATGATGGAAATTACAGTAATGATGCAAATCATGGAGTTGGTCATTTGGATGAAAATAAACCTATCACAAATTCTTGAGAAACAGTTTGTAAAGGCCCCATGTGGAATAGTGATACCCAAGGACTGGGACAGCTTGTCTTTCTAAATGTGAGAAGTGAGCTGAGAGATTGGTCTCCATCTCCTTAGGAAGTGGGCTTATGCCTTGTGGTGAAGTTGACACTGTACCAACAAATGACTCTTTACTGTGGCATGATTGGGGTCATTCCCGTAAGTCACTAAATTCCAGTCCTCGGTTTTCACCGAAAAGTAAAACACCCTCTGTGAGTCTTCTTGAGAAGAAAAACCCTGTTTCAGGTACCTTTTTCACTGTTGGGATTCAGGACACCCAACCCCAAAATATGGCACCTTGGCATTTGAGAAAACAGCAGAAGCAGGAAGTCCACTCTCACCTTTTCCTTGTCCTTCTCCTCTGAAACAGATTATAAGATCCTCATTGGAGAGGTGGCCTCCCTATACCCAGAGGAAAGGGACATCCCTATGTCTGGGGCACAGACAAAGATTTGAACAAACAGGCCTTGCTCAGTTGCCCCCAGTTTATTACCATTAGATCACATCCCTTTGTCTAATCATACTTCTCCATGACTGTTCACCTCATTATCAAACCTAAGCATACACAAGTTTACCTGTTTCTTAGGTCTTCATTTTCTTACAAAAGCTCCTGTGTCATGTAAAACTTATATCAAATAAATTTGTTTGCTTTTCTCGTGTTAATGTGTCTTTTGTTATAAAGTGCCTCAGCCATGAACCTAGCCCATGAGGAAAAGAAATCCTCCCCCCACCCCCCCACAACACAGAGCCATGACTGCCTGCATGCCAAGATAATTGTTTGTCTGTCTGTAGCTGCTTGCAGCAGCCCAGGTGGTAATACCACTGATACCTAGAGGTCAGAACCTGCCCCCAAGTGTTTTACAGAATCCCTGACATAAACAGCAGCTCAATACAAGAAGGACGTGTCCTTGCATGTGGGTCTCACTGAGGGGCCTCCAGGCACTTCTCACATTGTACAGAAAGAGGAGCAGTGAGCTTGCTGGAAGAGATGTGGGGGTAGTTATGTGAAGTATGGGCTCTGCGGTTCCCAGAGCAGTCATGCAAAGCTGTAGGAAGGAAAGTGCTGCGCTAGCTTAGTGCTCCTTCTGCCAAACATGACACAAACAAGCACTCCTAAATGGACAAAGAATATTTATCATTGATGCTGGGGGTCGTGATGATGGCTGGTGGAACCACAAATTTAAGCTAGAAATGTGCACGTGTGTGTGTGTGTGCGCACATGTGTGTTTCGAAAATGGGTTTGACTCTGGATGGATCTTTGAAAACTGATCTTGGTCTTTGAAAAAAATTCTTGTATGGGAAGACATTTGAGTCTAATTTGCTTTAGTTGTTTGAGGTTGGTAAGGGCAATATTATATTCGCTGTTAAAATTTATTTAACGCATTTGAGAGAAAATTATGGGAAGAAAGTTTCACTTGAATATCCATTAACAAGGGTAGTGGCTCCAAAAATCTCAAATCCAGTGATTGTGGAGGATAAGTGTAATGTGAGACTACAAAATTTTTTCTCTCTTGGGAAAGATTTCTATCTCTTTCTATATATATTTATATATACATAGAGTAAGTATATAGGTAGAGAAGTAATCTCTGTTGCTGATGCAAGGTAAATCTTGTAAGAAAATTATTTGATAAGAGCCAAGTGTGTCAGTTGCCACAAGAAGCCAAGAAAAAGGTCAAACTATGTAATTTATGATTTCTTAAAGCATTCTTTAACATGTATTATGTGATCTTCTGTCTTTATTGAAGTTCTACAATGTAGAATCGTCATTTTGTGTCCAAAAATCTATAGATGATGTACACACACACACACACACACACACACACACACACACAGAGCAATGTTTACAGTCGAGTTGTGGTTTATGTTGGGATCAAGTTCTAAAGTCAACAAGTAAAACAGAAATCATGAATTATAAACTTACTGCTGGACTAAAGCTTTTAAGTCACTCATAAAAATGGTATGTACAGTTTTGCTTTTATAGTAACACTTGTGCATGCTAATGTTGAAGTGTGCATAGAATGAACTAGACTGAAGAAAGGACAAATATAAAATCTTTATGCTGATGATTTTCGGTGTTCAAACCATTCCACTTGATGTAGGCGGCAGCCATAAAAACCAGTGAAGTCTCTAGGGGGATGATGTGTGGATGATTTTTAAGGAATTTCTGCTTTCCAGCAGGGTTTAAATATTTCCATTGTGTTTAATATTAGGCTTCTGTACTCTTAATAAATATTATTAGCTTTTCTTTTGTTACGAGGAGAATTAAGAGAGATAATGGTATCTCAACTCATGGGGTTGGGTTCCAAAGTCTGTACAAAATGTGAAGGAGTATATGATGCAATTCTTATTTTGAGAAAAAAACTTTCAGCGGAGTTGTTTTCACTTTGTAGATAATTTTCTTTACATTGTGTCTACCTGCGTGCTATGATTTGAATGTGCCCCCAAATAGCATGTGTTTGGAGGTGGAGCCTAACGTGAGGGGATTAGTCCATGAGGGTGGAGTAAATGAATTAATGATGTTTTCATGGGATTGGGTTTATTGTAAAAAGAGAGTTTAACCTGCTTTTACTCTCTTTGCCCTTTCACCATGTGATGGCTTCTGCCATGGCATGATGCAGCAAGAAGGCCCTTGTCAGATGCTGGCACCATGCTCTTAGACTTCCTAGCTTCCAGAGTCATGAGCCAATAAATTTCTGACATTCTAAATTACCCAGTCTCAGGTCTGTTATAGTAGCACAAAATGGACTAAGACAACTAAGACACTACACATACTGTTTTTTTTTTTTTTTCCTGTAAAGTGAAAGAAGATGGATTTCAACTCCTTAAGTCAATTAAGTAAATAATAGTTACTTGGTTGTTTTACCATTCTTACCATAAAACTGATTTTTATGGGGAGTTAAGCCCTATCAGTCACTTTTTTTTACAATTCATTTTGTATGTGCAATATGTGTTTGTGTGTGTTTCTGTGTGTGTGTTGGGGGTGGTGGTGAGTGTCTAAGTGTATTAAGACATCTTGTACAAACCTCTATTGCAGCTTGAGTGTGACGGAGAGAGAGACATGTCTGGAATTTCCCATACACTGTGGGAGTGGGTCCAGCAGAAGCCTCTTGATGGAAAGAGAAAGGAACCCTGCGTAAAAATTCAACCTGAGGGGGTAAGGGGCCTGGCACAGGGAACTTGGCCCAGTGAGAAAGGCTCAATTGTGGTGGTGATAGGACAGATCTGAGGACAGCATAACATTCTTCACTCAGGTCTGTCTCATAGCCCACCCTTAATGGATCCTCTTCTGACTCCTCTGGAGAGCAGGGTGAGCGGTTCTAGTAGAAACTCTATAAGACAATATGGCCCAGATGGCACCGCCTTGGTAATAGAGAACACCTCAAAAGACAGAATGGAACAGAAGCTGTGACCATTTGGAGCCACAACACCTGATACAACAGCCGAGGTGCCAGCAAGACCAGAATTATTTATGAGCACATGTGAGTCCCTGTTTGGGGACTCCCCAAAATTGGTGAGTTTACAAAGCAGAGAAATTTGAGTTATTACTGCTAATGGGACCACATCTGTACCCACAGGCTGGTGAGGCCAAAAGAAATTCTGTTTTCACCTCTGTTATTACACAGAGCGCAGAATGGTAATTATTTGTTTACGCATCTGCTCCCCTGTTGTGCTGTAAGGCCCTACAGGCCAGGGACTATATTTCATTTATCTCTGTTTTTCCAGAATCTAGCCTTTGCCCCTGGTACACAGTAGGTGCTCATTAAGTTTTTTTTTTTTTTTAAAGATTAAAGAGTGATTTTTGTGTTTGTATTTGTTGATGATTATGGAAATAACTATCTGAAATATAAGATTATTTGATGAGGGTTTGACTTTGTTTACACGATTGTAGCATCTTCTTCACAGGTTATTGTTATGAATATGAATAAGGCCACGGACAGGGCTCCATCCTTGGGGGAAAATGCCGAATTAGAATTTGGGGAAGGAGCCTCAAAATATTGCATTAGATGAGAGCAGTCATGTTTTTGTACAGAGGTTGGATAAAGGAGAAAAGGGCAGTACTTCAGCCAGAGGCTCTGAAAGGCTGATAATGAGTGTGGCACAATGTAAGCCTCAGTTTATTGTGTCTGAGTGAACGTGGTGGCATTTCTAGACAGTAACCTATACATCTGCTTTACTGCGGGCAGGGGACGATGAGGGGAGCCAGAAGAGGAGGTGTCCGGTGTGTAAAAATAGCACCAGTGTGAGAGACTGAAGAGAGGGATGTTAGCAACGACCAGGCTCAGCCACTTATGCAGCTCTGCCACATTCCTCAGAACAAACAGCTATTAAAATCTGAGCACACAAAGCCTGTAGCAGGCTTAGTAATGACAAGCACTGTCAGCACACTATAATTAACATGGGGTGGTATAATTTATAAGGAATGCACTGTACAGTTTAACGCCAACACAGAGGGGGAATATCTGTTGTTAGCCTGCAGAATCAAAAGTGGGCTTATTCCCTCGATGCAAGCTTCTTTCTTTCAAATGCTCTTCAATTCCTTTTTTTTTTTTTTTAAACTCACAAAAGCCTTTGTCACACTGAGTTAGTTCTGTGCAACGTAAGAGTGAGCCTAGTAGGTGACCCTTCACCTTCCCTCTCCCTCCCATATTAATCAAGAAGGAAAGTCTCTGCAGACTGTCTTTACTGTACATAATTAAGCAGTTCTGAATGCTCAGTGAAACTCAAATGGGATGGCACGGAGCCTGGTAATGTGACAGTTAATGGGATGAGACTGGCACTTATTCTGCCTCTATAATAAGCAAAGGCTTTCTGCTTTCCAACTGAAGACAAGAAGAGAAAGAAGCCGTCAGAAAGATAACCACAATGACAACATGGGGTTGTTGGGCATCTCTCTCTACCTTTTATAATTGTCTCCAGAAAGGAAAATGCACCCTAACTGGAAGAGATTGATTATCACTTAATTACTCTTGTTCAGGAGGTGTAATAAGCAGAGGCTTTTACTTCTGTGTAGCCGTGGATTGGTGTGAGAAGCATTCCCAGAAAATAGCCCTAATGGGAGGGTTTAAACCTCTTTACTCTTCTTTCCACCTCCTGCAAATCTTTAAACTAGCTGAAATATTGCCTTAATCCTACTTCCCCGAAGAGGAGGATGTTTAAGAAAATGATGTGTTATTATACTTTTAGAGGATGGTCAATGTATTTGTCATAAAGAACCATTTGCTAGGTCTGTGGCTTTCCTCTGCTGATCCCCAAACACAAAATAGTATCTCTTTCCTTCTCTTAAAGAAACTGGATAAAATTACCTTTGAGGCAAGGAAATACGGTGATAGAAATCAGTAGTTATTTTTAGCCACATAATCTTAGTATCGCAAATTAAAAATGCTTTGCCCATTGAACAACTTGGAGAAAAAAAAAGCTATGTGCTATATAAGCTGTGGGAATAGCAGGCATAATGTGGTCATTAAATGATCCTGTAGAGGAGAAAACATATCAAACATTCATCTGAGAGGCAACTGAGCAGCACTGTGAGTCTGTGTTTTGAGACATCCGTGGGATGCAGAAACCTAAAGAAACAAAAACTGGCCCAGTAATTGAGGAATAAGTCCAGATGACTACTCAGAATCCCTTAGAATGTGATTGTCTATAGAGAGATACTGAAAAGGGAACTCCTAATATCATGATTTCCAGGGAGGAAGGCAGGGGGTGGTGGCCTGCTTTACGGAAAGCTGAGATTTGGAATTTGGGTTTATATTTTGGGCTCTGCTGCTGATCTTCTGTGCTTCCTTTAGAAAGTGCCTTGATTTCCTGAAGGATAAACTAGAAAAATCTCCTTCAGTGCTGTGAGGCTTTCAAATGCATGGGAGTCATGAGAGGCCTGATCAGCATCCAAAATTCTGTTACTTTGGGGGTTGTGTTCTAAGATTAGAGACAGCATTTGACTCCTGAGAGTGTTTTCCCTTACAAAACAGAAATGCAGGTGTTTTGCTTGAGAAACTGGGGCTGGAAACAGTGAGAAACCCTCTGTTTTTGAAAGGTAACAATTTGGAGAGCTGAAAACCTTCACTTCCTTTCCATAAGGATGAACAGAAGTCCTTTCATTCACATCCATCATATTTTATTTCAGATTCAGAAACCTTTTAATTTCATCAGAAATCTCAGCATATGTTATCTTGCTTCAAAACAGCAAACGGTAGCTTAAAATATATTCATGCATTTCAAGTACACACTCTCAAAACAATATATGTATTTTTACTCATATGGTACATATTTCAGCAATTTGGAGAGGTTTTTTTTTCTTTCTTTCTTCTACTCGTTGCTTTAAACCATGCAAGCATGAAGCAAATGTAAAGAGAATTCAAGAGCATTTTGTAATTCTTGAAAGGTTAATTGCACTATTTATAGACCAAACTGTAAAGCAAAAACCCTCGGTGTGACCCTTCAGGGTCACTGTAGTAATAGCAACCTCAATGGAGCCCTGACCAGTCATGAATTACTGTCTGTGATACTGAGAATGCTGACAGTTCAATCACAGCACTGTTTCAATAGAGAACTCCATATATTTAAAGCGCTGATACTGTTTTCCCTCTAAATGACAGCCTTGACAGATGGGCCAAAAGCACCGCAGACGTTTGAACAAGGAAATAGAGAGGGAGCCTGCTGGAAGCTGAGCTTCACGCAGCCAGCCGAAAATGATGAATAGAGTGTGATTGTGTCTGACAGGTAGTAATATAACTATTCATTCACCGCAGAACACCTGGAGCACACTATATTAAATGGTACAAGATGGAGAGATTCTGTGACAAGAAT
Organism: Cynocephalus volans; assembly: GCF_027409185.1. Lineage (NCBI taxonomy): Eukaryota > Metazoa > Chordata > Mammalia > Dermoptera > Cynocephalidae > Cynocephalus > Cynocephalus volans. The sequence continues at coordinate 108,900,568 of NC_084461.1, forward strand.
AGGAAGTGTGAATCCCAGGCTGAGTTTAGGTACAGCAATATAGAAGGTCAGGGGTCAAGCAATATAAACTGCCTCAGAGAAGGCTGTAATTAAATTATTTGCTTACTAAAGTGTTTCTAATGTTTTGCTAACATGTTGCCAGGATCATTACTTCAGCATGTCTGAACACTTCAAATAATAGCAGCTTCCCTCCCTTTCTCTTTCTTTGACTCTCTCTCTTTCTCTCTGACAGCTCTAGTTCTTTCTTTTCTCATTGGAATTCTATTCCTCTCTTTCTGCCTCTGTTGCTACAGCTCCAAATATTAGTCCTAGAAAAGTTCAGAGAAAGGGTGACTGGCCACAGGGCCATCATCCTGGTAAAAGGACCCCCTGCCCCAGCCCCAGTGTGGGTCCACTTGGAGGAAAGTGGCACGGTGCCCGTTCATTATCAGGGCATATAACCGGTGGGCATTCTTCCACGTGGGAAGCAGGAGAAGGAAGAGAGAAGGGCTGTGTCTGCCAGTGTTTGCCTTCTGCCTCTGAAGTCAGCAAAAACACTGAGATGCTGCTGACCAGTGGAAGAATTGTTTTCAAAGTTAACAGTGAAGAGGGGTGGGGAGTTGGTAAGAGAGTTGGACTGTTTCTCAGAACATGTGACCCCTTCCACAACCTTTCACTGAACACATGGCTAAATATTTCTACACCTGCTTTAGTATTAATTTTTAATGACTCTGTCTGACTGTCACATTCTGAAAGTTTTATTCCCAGGAAGTATCCTATCATAAAACACAACTGAGCTGACTCTCACATTTGGCATTTTAACTTTACTTATGTGTAACTGGAGTGTGTGTGTGTGTGTGTGTGTGTGTATCACATATTTATACAGAAGTAACATAAAATGTCAGAGTTAAAGATAGTGTTCCATTTCATAATGTATGGGGTGTGTGTGTGTGTGTGTGTGTGTGTGTGTGTGAGAATATACACACATATATTCGGCGATTTGAATCCCTGTAATCAACAAGGAGCCTGTATTGGACCCAAGTTTGTCTCTAAGATCCTTGGGAAAGGAAGCACTTGGTGGTGGCTTTTACATGGACAAATGTTCATCAACTGCCACCTCAAATTAGTTTTGCTTGTCACTTTCTTTATTCACACGATCCTGTGACAGCCAAAGAAGGTTACAGTGCTGCCATCACTGTGCTATTTGGAGGGTCCCTCTGGGAGCTGAGATGCTGGTCACTTTTGTCTTTTCACATTCCATTTTCCCTTCTCATCTTTGAGGCTGATTTGGTTGGTTTGAAGATGGCTGTGACAGCAGGCTCATTGCCTATGTAGAAAGCTCCATGTACATAACTTCACAATGTCAGATATTTGCCTTGCTCATGAAAAACACATTGTAAACAGGCATGGTTCTCTTTTCCCAGCCCACTGAAGTGTGAGTCCGTCGGTTAACACTTACAGAAAGACTTTGTGTGACCTCTCTGATTAGCTATGGAAAACAAAATCCACTTAAGGGTACCCCTCCCCCCATACGAACCCTACCAAGTCTTGCTCCTTCTCCCCTTAATCTTTCTTCACACCCTTATTTTCCAACTGTTATTGCTCAGCTACTTTAAATACTGTTGGTTATGGATTTATGGACATATTTGTACCTTCATCTAAGTCTACAAATCTTTCTATATTTTGTCTAATTCATGAAAGACTATTTGGCTGTTACCTCTATCCTGGCCTCAAAAAAAATGTGTTTTTGAGAAATGGGAAAATGTGCAAAATCCTATTTAGCGAGTTTCTTTTAAGACTCCAAATTAAAGCTTGTAATAAAACCTCTCATTTTTTTCAGTTTTGGTGAAACTTATCCTCTGTTAGTCTTCACTGTGGACATTAAGTACGTATACTTTTTACAAACATATAATCAAATGTTCCTCATTGCCTCTCCACCTTCTTTTTAAATGAACTCTTCTTTATTTGCTGAATTGAGCACAGTCATTGTGTGGTCTTGTATATCCTAATGCATATCCTTTTTCCTTCTAGCTGAGAGCCTGCACAGTGCTTAGTGCTGCCAGTGAAGGGAAAGAGACTGTTTTGCAAAATAAGCAAATTGGATTATCCAGTGTGTAAATAGGCATGCAGTCTTTTTTTCCCATGTAAATCAGGAAAGGCAATTTGCTTGTGCAGAAAAAACCCTGCACCACTGCTCACAGCTCCCCTGTCTTGGCTCATATTGGGAGTTCATTATAGGTGAGGAAACAGAATTTGTTAGCACCCATACAGTTGGAGACAGTAATTAATTAATTTGCTTCTAGTTTTCTGTAGTTTAAACATAGGTATCATGAAAAATATTCTGTCAAGTAACTAGAAATCTTTTGCGTTGTATCCTTATTAAGATAATACAAATAACTGGATTTCTAGATTTTTTAAGCTTCATTAAAAAAAGCGGTATGCAAATTTGCTCAATAATTTATAATTTGTGTTTAGTGCAAGTCAGACTTGTGCATCACAGGGATGAATTAAACCTTGATTTCTTTTAGGAAACAGTAGGCCAAGGTTGCTATGGTGTAAATTGGACATTATTTGAAATGAGAAGCCATGTCACTTCATTTGTGCATTGAAGAAAATTGCTAATTTTTAAGAACTGTTTTCATCTTAGGAGAGTAAACCAGAAATGTGGTTAAAGTTAATATTAGCAATTTAAAAGTCTTGGACACCCATGCTGATTAGGGCTCCTTTAATCGTTGCTAAGAATGTGGAATTCCAAAATAGCAGAGTTAAAAAGGATGTTAGCAGTCATTTTGTCCTGTTCTTTATTCCAAATGTGAAGCAACCAAAGTCAGAATTACAGTTTACAGCGCTGCGTGGTGGCTGGACAGAGAGAGCACCCAGGTTTGCTTTGTCTCAGTCTAGGGCCTGCTCTGCTCACATGGGAGAGGAAGACACGAGGCATAAAATAGCTACCTACTCAGAGAGGTGTTATACAGAACCACTAGAGATTATGTGATGTAAGTTTATAATGCTTAGGAGTTTGTTTAAAATGGAAAGTGAGCATACATAGGTATGATTCATACTTATTCTTACCTGTGGGCATTTCTCCCACTTTTTATTCTTGGATTTCATTAGTCTAGCTGCAAGTCCCTAATAGCTAAGCACAGGAAAATGGGAAGAAAAAATTTTAAAGTTCTTTAAGGAGGAAAGTTGTAGTCCCTACACAGGTGGTCTTCAAATAGGAGAAGTATAAGGAAGAAGATGAAGGAGGAGGAGGAGGAGAAAAGAGATGGCATCTTGGGTGCAGATGTGTAACAGATTCATCTTTGTATTCTTGTTTACCATACATGGCTAACTTGGTTAGGTTTCCTAATCTCCACTACAGAAATTGATATAGACGCTCCCATGGCAGCTATATATAAATACTGTAGATGTGCATGCAATTAGGAATGTTTCCTGGACACCTCTGTCATTATGTTGACCCTCATATTTGATATCTCAAGCAGTATTTGTAACCAAAGATTATGATTGGGGCACACATTTCTAAGTAAGTGGTATTTGTAGTACTGCCCGAACCAGCAAGTGCAGCATGCTCTGAAGCAAACCATAGTGTCTCCAGGCTGAATAAAGTCAGGACTATAAAAACAAAAAAACCCAAAATGAGCAGACAGCCAGTAATAAGGCAAAATCACGTCTTCCCAATAGTTTTAATTTATGAAGACAAATTATAGCAGATAAACTAAAACAAAACACTTAAAGTGGTGTTTTGCTTAATATTGTATTTGAAAGTGCAAGAGGGGCGAAAAAGGCCGGTAAAAGAGCATTATGCTAAAGCCTGCAGGTAGATATCAGGCTTGAAGATGAAAAGCTGCATTTTGGAAGTGTTATTGATTGGAATTTTCTCTGAGAGTACCATTTGAGGACACGTCTATAGGATTTATTCCATACAATAGCGACTTGCAGTCACCGTGTCAGGATCCGCCTTGCTGGGGCATCAGACTTCAATTAGATAATGACCATGGCAGAGAGTGAATAGCCAGAGAGTCATTCATCTTCCTCTGTACATGACACAGTGTAATGGGTGTTTCTGACTATCCGTGCACATTGAATTAGGTCATTGCTGAGTTTGTCCATCTTTGAGACAGTCTGTGCATTTACATGTGATGATTTCACCCCCTTTTTCTTCCCTCTCCCTCCTCTCAAACAGCATCTATTGTTCCGGAGCCCATATTGTACTGGACCTGAATTTATGTCCGTGGATTATAAGCAAGGGACACCACCACAGTCTGTAATCAGCTCATTAACATTCTGCTCATGTGAGCCAGTGTGAGTACAATTTTCAATGGCCTAATGTGACAGGTAATCATAAATTAGTATTTGCTTTAAAACAACAGCAGAGTACACATCCTGCATGCTTAAGGAGAATGACTCAGTAAGTAGTACAGCTCTGTAATGAAGTGGGAGCTCATTAAACAGATGCTATCTACTTCACTGAGCTGCAGAAGCAGCAAACAAACCAAATGGAAATGTTTCAACAGAACACTGCAGTCAACCAGGACAAGTTCAGGTTCATTAGCTGTGGCACAATCTACAGGAATTAGTCACAGTAATAATTAAATAGTTGCTTGCTAATTTATCATTTTACATTTGTAACTACATTTGCATAATGTGTTTCCCCTCCTATATCTCCGGTTACATTAAAATGCCCTCATCTGTGTGTAAAAAATGAAAACTGTATGATTTAAAAAAAAAAAATGACTTACCAGAAGTGGAGTGTATTTGACGGTTGGTGATAACCTTGTTGTTTGCTTCAAATATTTAAGCTGTGTCTCTATTATAATATTGGCATTGTGTTATTTTCACAGGCAGCACTTAAGAGACCATCCCAGGAGGAGCTAAAGACCTGGACTTGTCCTTAGGCAACTAGGTGGTGAGCTGGGTGAAATAGGAACTCAGCAGCCAGTATTGCTAAATTAACCTGCTGTTAGAAGGTGCTTGGCATGGAACTCTGTAATTTCGATGTCCCAAGATAACAAAGCCACAGAGTGAGACTTAATGCCATACAGAGGACAGAAATAGTTCCTCTGTGAATTCCCTGGGGTTGTGTTGAGATGATCTGCCCTTCTTGAGAAACAAAGTCATATGGTGTCCTTTTTGTGGAGGAGTTGCTTAAAGTGGATGGGAAGTACCAAATTTTGTTTAAGTTAGAGAAGGATTTCGGTATCCAAGAAGGAACTGCTAAAAACCATGGTGATCAGCACTGAAATGTCTATGAAGGCACAGGATGGATGGGGCGGGAAGTGGGAAAGTTGTCAGGGTAGGGGTGGGGTGAGGAGATCTGAATTAAACCCGGAGGGAGAGAGGCTATTCCTTATATGTTGTGACCACGTTTGGGTTGGTTGGTGATGGGGTGATACGTTATTCAGTGGAACAACACAGAACAAGGTCAATTTTTCAGGGTTTTAGTTAACTATCCATCCCTTATTGTTATTTATACGAGGCCCCTTTGTCATGTAGAATAAACCATTGAATGCTTTCTTTGTGCTTTCATCCTCTTGGTTCTGGGGAACTTTGGTTTCAGCAGCAATTTAGGAAGTGTGTTTGGGGAAGCAGGGGTGCGCTTTGCGGGCTTTCCCTGAGAGACAGAAACCAAGAGTGAGGCAAACACCAGAGACAAGTTTACTTATGCGCATATGTTGGCAGCCAGAGAATGTGTCCCTTCTCCTTTCTTCACCTTTGTTGTGACCATTTGGAAACCTAATGTTTTTAGCAGTGTGAATGGATTAGATATTCTGAGATTCTTAGATCTTTAGGTGCACGCATGTGGTCAAATCTACCTTCTTGGTGTGCTTTTGAGAGAAGGTGAAGACACTCAGAGACCAAGAGTGGCCAATTAAAAATGAAGATGTATAAACTGAGGAGAGATGAGAAGCACATCATGTTTATGTCAGAACAACAGACAATTCAAACTGCCGTTCGGTGTGTGGGCGAGGGCCATTAGAGCTTTCTCAGGAAATCTAAATATACGCTCTACTGTAGAGTCTCGGAATATGCATATTGCCTCTGTTCTGTCAGTAAATTTAGGGTAGCAGAGTATTAATTTTTTAAAGTGTTAAATAATTCTCTGTAGTGGTCATTCAAACATTTTACCTGTTCAGCAGCATCTTTTCCTTTCAGCAATTGTCCCTCCCTTGTGCAGGGATGCTAAAAAGCACAGGACCCCCCTATCCCATGCCCCAGGAGTAGGCACATTACCTGGGCTGGCAATTGGAGTACTCTGGTCCCCTGACCACAGTGGTTGGGTCTGGTATTGGTACATGACTTAACAGACCAATTAGAACCTTTCCTGAGAGTTTTGCTGGAGATTTTGAAAGAACACTCCATTTCCTTGGGAACTGCTAGCTACAATGTTCTGAGATGCAATAGGCTATCTTTGACCCCAGGTGGAAAGAGCTTGTCAAAGAATGAATCCAATGAAGAGAAAAGCTGAAAAGAGAGACAGAGAAACAGGAGTGAGCCAATATTCACCCTTCTTGCTTAAGTCATTTGGTTACTGTTTTCTCACACATGTAACTGGAAGAATGCTAAATAACATTCTCACACTTCCATTTTATGGTGGAAACTCAGGCAAAGTTGGTGAAATATTTAACCTAGTAAAGTAGCAGCCCAGTTCCTTTTTCTCTTGTACCCAGATCAACATATTTTAGATTAGTTCTGTGAACTGAATGAGTCCTTGTAAGTAGTGATTGCTTATAACATTAAATAATATTATTTAGTATTATAGTAATGGTAATCAATAAAAATGTCTGTAATACTAGTAACCAAGATATAGTATTTGAAGGAACATATTTTTGGGTTCATGCTGAGAAAACCAAATCTACACTGTCCTCAGCTCTAATTCATCTTTAACCATCTCCAAACTGGTTCTGTCCTTTTCATACCATCTATGTCTCTTCAACATGCCAGTCTGATGAACTCAGCTCAAAGCTATTGTCCTCAAGAAGACTTTCTCAGTTCTACAGAATTGGGGAAGCCAATCCACTACTGTAGAGTTAGTTCTTATCACACTTGTGGCTTTACATTTTCTCCTTGTGTTTATTTGACTAATGTCTGTTCCATCTACTATTAGACGTAAGCTCTTTGAGAACGATAATTGTATTTGTTTTTTTCCACCACTGTGTCCCCAGACCTAACACATTGGCCAGAACAATCAGGAGATTATGTGTATATGTGTTGTGTGTATACACATATAAAATTATTGAATGAATAGCCTATTCATATAATATTTCTAGGTTAAATTCCAGAAGCTATAATTGATGTTTTCTTAAACAAATTTTATACTTCTCAAAGTGATTCACATTTGATTAACAATTACATTGTGATAATGTTAATCTTATAAATACCAATGTTTAGTTGATGGGTAGCTTGGGAGCTATTGACTAGACAGTGACAGTGATATTTAACTAATAATAGTTGCTGTGAGATGGATCAAGAATCATCTCAAAAGCAAGAAAGCTTGAAGAGTGCTACTAACTCAGCCTGGGGATGGGTAAGTTTTCTAGGAAATACAATTGGCATCGATCTGAGTGTTTTATCAGTGAATGTTTTAAAAGACCAGTTCAAATAATTCACCTCTGATTCCTAAGAAAATATGTAAGTTTATTTGAATTAGAGCTAAAGAATAATTTATTTTACCTCTTTTGTTGAAAGAACAAGCACTGGGTTTGGAAGGCCTAACATGTGTTTTTAACTTAGGCTTAGTTCCAGTAATGCTATAATTTCCCATTCATAAATGCTCAGTTTGCCATTCATAAATGTTGGATTAATTTTTCCTTCCTATAACTTTATCAATAAATAAGTTGGTCTTTGGCAGTAATTTTAACTTCAAATTAAAGATACTCAATGACTACAGAATATTTTATTCTTCCTGTGTCTGTCTCTGCCACCAAAGGGGAACTATGCACCAGGAGAACAGAAGTAATAGTTCTGTCTAAATTCTGACAATGTAACTGGGGGAATAAAATTCTTTCCCCACTTTACTTCGAAATGTTGCTCCTGAGGACCACTGCAATGACTGACAGTATCAAATCAACATGTTGGTTAAGTCTCTTACCTTTCCTTAGTGCAGGACTCTTCAGTCAAAGATGGAATAGGACCACATCAAGGGGAATTTCAGTGAAGCATGTGTCATGATGGGAGTAGGGAGTTAGCATTTGGAAAATAGAGAAATAAATTTAATGATAATTGACTATGAGGCACAGCACCACTAGTACTAGATAGAATCAAACATTATTTTATCCTGAAGGTCAGGGTTTCCCAGTCAACACACAATTTCCTCAGCGCTAATTTAGGGCTGATTTGAGAGCACGAAATAGTACTAGAGCAAATGTCACAATGAATGTCTTAAATAGTTGCATATGACTGTAAGGATGGAAATACATTAATCGTTCTTTGTCTGGTTTTATGCTTTTATTTTTAATCATCCCAATGCTTTTTTCCCCATAGAAAAAGCATTTATTGGTCTCATAAATGGTATGTAATGTGATAACTATCACTTTTTGAGAGATCTAAACTTTCGAAATAGCTGATGTTTAATCTATAGGCTGTGAATTCAGTCTTTGTTGCCAGGTTAAAGCAGAGCATCTTTAAGTGGTTGGTTAATTTCACTGAACCAATATCACCTTTTAATATTCATTTGTTGGGGGAAAAAACGTGTTCATTGAAAAATTTGCACGACTACTTTATAAACTTTTCTAGACTAGGAATTTTGAAAGAAGACAACTAGACTTAACATTATTAAATATATTCAGTAATTTGTCAAGTATTTTATAACTCTGAAGCTACTTCCTACATGGACACCTGGTTCTATTTTTATGGCAGAAATTCATGAAAGAGTCTGCACATACAGTTTTTGGTTCATGTCTCGTAGTGTATTTTAAACATGAGCAAAGCCATTTATAAGATAAGTCATTATTGACTACAATTCCTTGTCTGCAACTTGTCATATTTTTCTGATGCTACAACACAGCAATTACAGTTATGCATCACTTAACAACGGGGTTATGTTCTGAGACATGCATTCTTAGGATATTTCATCATTGTGCGAACATTACTGAGTGTACTTACACAAACCTAGGTAGTATAGGCTACTACACACCTAGGCTATATGGTATAGCCTGTTGCTCAGACCACTGCTATGTATGTGGTGCCTCACGAAATGTCGTTATGCTAGGCAAATGACTGGAAAAGTGACCTTTACCTACAATTTGCCTAATACCTAGTATACCTTTTTACCTGTGAGAAATTTGCTTAGTAACCAGGTGGTAGAATTCTCTATTTTTGCATGTATTGAACTTTTTTAGTGCCTTGAAAAGTTTGCAGTGAGGATAACTTGTAGATGATAGATTTTATATTAAACAGATATGATGCCTATGCAAACAGTTTGAATTCCTGATTCTCTAAATTACATTTGTTATAGATTATGGATTTGCTTCATTTGACAATTTGAGACCATGTTGAAAAATACCTAGGATAACCAATTCTGTTTGACTGCTGCCCTACAATGATTTATTAGAACAGAATGATAGCTAATAACAACTCTGAGAATATCTAAGATGATTCTGTGTATTAAAGTCATGTGTTTGTCCTTGCCTTATAAAAACTTCTCACTTGTTCAGGGATGACATTTCACTCCATTTGAATTACATAGATATGTTATGCATATTGGAGACTGGATTATTGAGCTAACCAGCAGTATAGAACTTCTTTGCTTTGATATCATATTACTTCTCACTCTGTTTACTTTTGGAGGGTGGCTTACAGATGAATACCTTCCAGGGTAAAACCAATGTCTCCATTTCTTCTAGTCTGTACTTTAGTATCGACCAAGTGTTATAATGTTAGTCCTTGTTCTTAAAAAAAAAAAAGCCGCAAATTACCTGATGTCCTAAAAAAGCAGATGGAGCTTCTGGTCTTAGGATGTCATCTAAAAGACCCTAGCCAAGCAATTCTGTGCTACCTAATTTATTTGCCTTCAAAGGGTGAAGGACCGAGTTGAAGCTTTTGAGATTGGAATCTCTGGTTATAAGGAAACTTGAGTATTTTGACCCTAAGGTCTCTGCTACTAAGCCAATCCTCTAGCATCTGACAGTTCATATTTGTTGAATCCCGTAACCTTGATCCTGGCCCTGTTTCCCTGTGAAATGTGTCATCATTTTTGTTTGCTTCTTAAATGCACAGCACATGAAGCAAAATACATCTGCTTCTCAGTAGCAGCCAAGCCACAGGAATTCTGAAACTTAGGTGACTGAAGTGGCATCTGCAAGGAGCTGCATATGTCTACATTAATAGCTTTCCCATGGGAAAGTCTGTCTAAAATCACAGTATCAGCCACCAGAGCAGTGCAATTCTTGGTGACTTCTATATCCACATCCAGGCAGATAACAGATGACCTTTTCAAATGCCCTGGTCTCTCAGTTCCTTAACGTTCTTCTTGAATTATCTTGACTACCTCTTATAGTTTAAATGTATGTGTCCATCCAAAATACATATGTTAATACTTAACCCCAATGCAGCATTATTAGAAGGTGGGGCCTTTGGAAAGTGATTGGGTCATGAGGGCTCTGCACTTATGAATGGGATTAATGCCTTACTGAAGAGGCTTTACATAGAATTCACCCATTTTGCCCTTCTACCTTCCACCATGAGGGGACATAGCATTTGTCCCTTCTGGAGGATGCAGCAACAAGGCGCCATCTCAGAAGCAGAGAGACATGGCCCTCATCAGACAGTGAACCTACTGACACCTTGATCTTGGCTTTCCAGCTTCCAGAACTGAGAGAAATAAATTTCTGTTCATTACAAACTGCCCAGTCTCAGGTACTGTGTTATAGCAGCATAAATGGACTAAGACATAACCTTAATTCACTCTAAGGAGGACGCCTGAGAACTTATTATCAATATCTAAAACTTTCCCATATTCTCAAGTTGAAGTATCTCTCTCCCCAACTATGACCTACTATGTTTCAACCTCATTCCTTCTAGTACCATGACTCCAAAAAATATTTTCCAACCTCTCCAGGATCTGTCATCCACTCTTGCGGCTATCCCTCACTTCCCCTTTAATGTACTGATTTTCATTCTCACTCAGTTTAGGACCAACCCTTATAATCACTCCTTTGCATACATACTCAACACCCTTCACCTTCTCACTTTGCATGTTCACCACTCAGTGCCCCATCCTGGTTAAATTTAGCTCTGACTAATCCAAGCCTGTGACTGTTCAGCTAAACATGGCTAGAAAAACATTGTAACTATGCCTACTACTGTCACCTTATACTTCTCTCATCTGCCTCAAGTTGGCTCTGAGTGCTACTTGGCAATCCTACTACACTTCACTCTCCCACTTCCCCTTTCCCTCAAAGCTCTCATGCCCTCTCCCCCGTAATCACTTTCAGCTGTCAAACATGTTTTCTATTTATCTGAGAAGACAGAAGTCTAGAATTTCTAAGAGATCCCAGTAATATGTCATCCCACTTACTAGCACCCATGCCCATATACTCTTTTCTTCTACAGCATCACTGTGGATTGTCACTTGTCACTCATCACTTCAGGATTCTCCCACTTTTCCTCTTGCATCACCATTTCCCCCCTTTTCTACTGGATCATTTCTATCAGCACATACATATTTTACAAATTTTCCCATCTTAAAAAAACACGCTCTCAAACCCATATTCCCTTTAAATCTGGCCCATGTCTTTGCTGTCTTTTGAAGCAAAATTCCTAAAAAGCTTTGTATGCATTTCTCCTTTCTAAACCACAGGATTGGGGCTTTGTCCCTTAGCTGTCCTCCAAACTCCACTGATCATGGTCACTGATGATGATCTCCGCTCTGCTAGATGCACTGGCAGTCCAGTCTTCGTCATACTTGGCCCATCATCAGTGCTGACGTGGCTGATCACTCGCTCCTCCTTGAACACTCTTCACTCTGCTCCCGTGAAACCACATTCTACTCAGTTCCTTCTCAGTTCACTGGCCTCTCCTGCACAGTCTTCTTTAATAGTGCCTTCTCATCTCTGCAAACTTCACTCAGTGTTGTGCCCTGGGGAATCATTTGAATCTCTTCTCTTCTCTGTCCGTGGTCCTTCCCTTGATGCTTTTATTTTTTACAACTGTTAGATTTTATTTTTTTAGTATAGTTTTAGATTTACAGAATAATTGAGCAGACAGTACAAAGAATTCTACATACCTAACACCAACTCCCCCACACACACAGTTTCCCCTCTTATCAACATCTTATATAGTAGTATACTTGTTATAATTAATAAACCGATACAGTATTATTAACTCTAGCTCATAGTTTTCATTAAGGTTTACTCTTTGTGTTGTATAGTTCTATGGGTTTTGACAAACACATAATGACATGGATCTACCATTATGGTTTCATATAGAATAGTTTCACTGCCCTAAAAATCCCCTTGCTCCACCTATTCATCCCTCCTTTCTTCCAAGTCCCTTTTAAGTTTCTTCTATGTCTTTTCATGGCTTGATAGCTAATTTCCTTTTAATGCTGAATAATATTCCATTGTGTACATATACCAGTTTGTTTGTCTATTTACTTGTTAAAGGATGTCTTGGTTACTTCCAGTGTTTGGTGATTATGAATATAGCTGCAGTGAACAGTTGTGTGCAGGTCTTTGTATAGACATAAATTTTTAACTCAATTGGGCAAATGCCTAGAAGCATGATTGCCAGATCATACAGTAAGACCATGTTTAAGAAACTACCAAATTCTTTTCCAAAGTATATAATTTTACCTTTCCACCAGCAATTAATGAGTGTCTCTGTTGCTCTGCATCCTTGCCAGTATTTTGTATTATCAGTTTTATGGATTTTAGCCATTCTAGTAAGTACATAGTGGTACTCCCTTGTTTTATAATGCAGTTATCTAATGACACATATGATGTTAGGCATGTTGTCATATGCTTATTTGCCATCTTTCTTCTTTGGTGAGGTGAGTTTTCAGATCTTTCATCTGTTTCATGATTGGGACTTTGTTTTCTTATTGTTGAGTGTAAAGAGTTCTTTGAATATTTTGTACACAAATCCTTTATCAGATGTGTGATTTACGAACATTTTTTCCTGCAATCTGTGGCTGTCTCTTCATTCTCTTAACAGTGTCTTTCACAGAGCAGAAGTTTTTAATTTTAATGAAGTCCAACTTATTAATTTTTTCATGCATGGATCATGCTTTTGGTATTGTACCCAAGGTCACCTAGATTTTCTCCTATATTATCTTCTAGAAGTTTTAATTTTACCTTTTACATTTAGATTTATGTTCCATTTTGAGTTAAATTTTGTGAAAGTGTAAGACTGTTTCTAAATTCCTTTTTTTTGCATATAAATGTCTAGTTGTTCCAGCACCATTTATTAAAAAGACTATCCTTCCTTCAATGAGTTGCATTTTTTCTTTTGTCAAAGATCAGTTGACTATATTTGCATGTGTATATTTCTGTTATGTTCCTTTGATCAATTCATCTATTCTTTCACCAATGCCATACTTTTTTGATTACTGTAGTTTTATAGTAAATCTTGAAGTTGGATAGTGTCAGTCCTCCAATTTTTATTCTTGTTCTTCAATATTGTTTTGTCCATACTGAGCTTTTTTTTTTTTTGCCTTTTCTTATAAACTTAATAATCAGTTTGTTGATATCTTCAAAATGCCCTACTGGGATATTTATTGTGTTTACATTAAATCAATAATTTGAAGAGAATTGCTAACTTAACAATATCAAGCCTTCCTATCTATGAACATGAGATCTCTCTCCATTTATTTACATCTTTAATTTATTTCATTAGAGTTTTCCTCATATAGATCCTGTACATATTTTGTTAAGTTTATACCTAAATATTTAATTTTCTGATGCTAATATAAATGACATAGTGTTTTAAATTTCAAATTTCAATTGTTCATTGATAGTATATGAGAAATCAATTGGCGTTTGTATATTAGCCTTGAATCCTGCTACCTTGTGATAATCACTTCTTAGTTTCAGGAGTTTGTTGTTGCTGTTATTCTTGTTGATTCTTTGGGATTTTCTACACAGACAATTTATGTCATCTGTGAACAGACACTTTTATGTCTTCTTTCCCAATTTGTATACCTTTTCTTTTCTTATCTTATTGCATTAGCTAGAACTTCTAGAATGACTTCTTCCCTTATTTTTGAACTTAGGGGGAAAGTATCTAGTTTTTTACCATCAAATATGATGTTTGCTGAGGGTTTTTTTGGTAGATGCTCTTTATCAAGTTGAGGAAGTTTCCTTCTATTCCTAGTTTGCTGATAGTTTTTATCATGAGTGTTTAACTTTGTCAAATGCTTTTTCTGTATCTATTGATATGATCATATAATTTTTCTTTTTTAACCTGTTGATGTGATGGATTACATTAATTGATTTTTGAGTGTTGAACCAGTGTTGCATTCTGTCCTATGTTTTTAAGATTTTAAAAACTTTTATGTGATGGTGACTCCTAAATTTACGCCTCCAGCCTAGATTTATTCCCTACTTGTCTATTCTAATCTTATCTAATTCTAGATCTTTGTTAACAAAAATGCTTTTCCTGAGTCTCTCTCATCTCAGTAAATGTAAACTGTATTATTATATTGCCCCTTTCAGAAAGGACTATGGTTCCTGGCTCTTCTACAATGGAAACCAGGGTGATAGTCACCATCATTTCTGTGCTTTTGCAACATGCGTCCAGGGTGAAATTGGCACTCTGGGGGAGAACAGTGACATAGAAAAGGCAGAGGCAGATGGCATGCCTGGACTCCAAGACTATTGTACCATGGCATGAACAGTCAACAAAAGAGGAGCTGTGCGGAGACAGAAGGATTGCTGTATTAGAGTCCCCGAGGGAGCATAAAGTTAAAAAATAGAAATTTCAACCACAGAGCCAAGAATCTGCTTTACTGTGTGAATCCATCGGGCTGATTCCAGCAGAAATTTCTGCATGAGATTACAAGTGAAAGTAGCCCATGGCATGAAAATGATAATTAAGGAGACCATATGTCTCCTAGGGCAGAACCAATTTATACCTATTGTAGATCAATTATTTACTTATTTTCAATGCATTTTTTTCATTTTTAATGGTGTCCCAGTTTAGGTGATATATTATTTGGTTACTTATTTACAAATCATGAGTCATTAGAGAAAGCTGAATAGCTTTTGGAGATAGAAATTCCATATGGGAGATTTTTTGGGAGGATCCAAATCATCTTCCTGCTTACAGCAGATTCTTGGGCTGGTAGTTTGGAGGAAGCAATGGGACCAGGTTTTTCTGGATACTTCTGGATGCTGAAACCTCAAGGCTATTTCAGAGGAATACAGTATTTCTGCTAGAGAAAAAAAAGGACTTGTAGGATTAGAGACATATACATAATTGGAAATTTTCAGAATCTGAGAAATTCAACAATATTATGGAGAGCTGAATCTAGGGGAAGGCAGCTAAAAGGAGCCCTAGGCACTGAAAGAGAGTCTAGTCTCCATTCTAAGAATCAGTTCGATGAGAAATGGGAGGGAGGGACGTGAGCAATCAGGAATTGCTGATGCTGGTGGACCAACTAGTCAATGCATTTCTACTGATTTTTCTGGCCTCTGACAAGTCCCTCCAGCTACACACACAAATATCAGCTTAAAAGGCATGAGGATCCCAGGAATTTGAGAGAAAGAAACCTGCAGCTTCTGCTAATTAAGTCAAATTCTGACAGTTAAACTATATACCCCATTTTCAAACTTGAGTTTTTAGTGCTGGTGTGGTTTTAGAAGCATATATGTTTTATGTATATAATATACACATAATATACATATTCATACAGTATACATACATACAGAATACAGATACAAACATACAAGTATATATAGTATACAAAAAATAAAAAATACAAATACCTACAATATACACTGTTGGGAAAATAGAATAATTTAATCAGGCTCCCCTCACCTCAGGCCAGTTGGGGATGGTTCAGTAAACAAATTGTGTGTGGAGGGGGTGGAGTTGGTGCACACATGCAGCACCGTGGTTTGGCTGGTGATTGCCTTGCATGGACACTGCTCTGTGCAGCCATGCTTTCCAACCTATGGCTTCCAAGGACCTGTTTGCTGGTTACCTAGCTCATAGACTATGTGTGTGGGGTCTGGTGACCCTGCCTGGCATGTAAAGGGTTTGTGACCCAGTCTATGAATTGGCTTGAGGGGTCTGTGAGCTCCAGACCCAGCCCTAGCTTTACAATCGGCCCAGTTGGCAGGATTACTGGCAGGTAAAAGAGCCCGACAAATGGCGTGGTTGTGTAGCTTTATTATTGGCGTCATGAACAGGATTAAGAGCTCTGCAATTGGTGATGTGGACAGGATTCCAATAGTAGCCCTAGTGTGACATATACAAATACATACAATTCATAATACAAAAATACAAATACAAATTACACAAATCCATGCAGTATTTGATGGAGTGCCCTTTTAAGTATGTCTGATAAAACCTCCTCTGAAATATCTTTACCTTTATTAATAGATGCCACATGCAAGGAGACAGCATTGAGTGGCTATGTTAGAGGAATAAAATATTAGAATTTATTATTAACTGAGGTCAGGAAACAGAACTATCTTGAGAAACTGGTGAAATAAGAAAAATGGTAGTAGCTCAAGGAAGAGATGATCTTCCCCCCTTCTGAACTCCCCCGCATTAAGGAGGGGAAGAGAGGTGGACAATGACTGGGGGAGGGGCAGGACTGACAATGCCTAGAGAATGGGACTCAATGGCTTCTCAATTTTCCGTGGGAGTGATTTGTCTGTACCCACCACTCAGGGTGACCAGAAGCATCCTCCCCCGAAACACTTCTTCCAGAGACCACAGTGCCTGTGGGATCCAGGAAATGTGTCCAGGATGAAGAAGTGACTGACAATATCACAAAAGTGGGAGAGAGTCTTCCCAAGCGGCTGAGCTCAGAATCCAATGTAGACCAGAAGAAGTACCTTGTAGAGCATAAGAATTTGGTTCATTATCTATGGCAAGAAGAAGCAGGTGAAGATAGCATATAACTTGGATGTGAGGAAAGCTGAAAAGGGCTTTACTAAGGCTCTACTAAGCAGGCTGGGTGAGCAAAAGTTCTATGTGCTCACATTTTGAACCCTGTCTGCTGAGTGGGGTGTATCCCAGCAGTGGTGTGCTGGAGCTGTTCTGCTGGTGAGAGCAGTGTGTGCACATCTCTTCCCAACTCCACATTCAGTGAGCTAAGGTCGGTAGCTTGAAGTCAGCTGTGGTGGAAGTATGCAGTATCTATACTGCAGAAACGGGCAAATGATGTACATCAGAGCTTGCATTTCAAAAATTCTTCTAGAGAACTGGTTGTTAAGTATTTACCAGCACACCATTACATCCTACACTCTTTGGTAATAGAACTCAGAAATTCATGTTGAATTAGGTTTTGTTTCATAGTGAACTCTTAAGCTTATCTGTTAACTTGCTTCATTGACAGAGAGACTGGGATGACCTTACTCCAGAGTGACGGAAGGAAGTCTGTTCCATTAGACTACCAAGGCTCACTATTTAATTTGGGGCCTGAATCAGGCATTTCTGCCCTGGGGATATGCTCAAACTCCAGAATAACCCTGCCATGATCTTAGTGCCCTGGGCATTTTGTTGCCTCTGAACTGACAGATTGTTTATCTGGAGGTGAGAAGGTTGGAGAAAAACAATAGTGTTGCCCTTCCTGAATTTCACTGCATGCCAGGAAGTCTTGGTTGGTAGACAGCCTTATTATGTCAGCCTCTCAGGGGATTATTTCTGAATTTCAGAACTGTTTAAAGAAACTCAAAGCCCTAAAAATTCCATATGTGTTTGATGAAATGCATTTTGACACTGATCAGATTTTGCCAGGACCTTAAGCCCTAGTATGTACTAGTTTTACACATGGCTGTTAACCATGCTTTTGATACTGTTGTCTAAATATTGAAAAAAATCACAGCTATTGGTACATAAAAGACTCATATGGACAGTAAAAAGAACTGTTTATCTTTCTTAGAGTAAATCTGTAGGACCTGGAATAACTCCGGTATTTCAACACAATAGGAAACCATATGTGTTTGATATAAAGAAGAAAAAAGCACCCACTGTTTATGAGAGGTAAAAAATCAGTGTTGAAAAATATGTGTATCTAAATTGACACTGGCAGGTGGCAATTAGTGTTGTATTATAGCAGCATCCAGCTGACTGGAGGCTTCTGAAGTAGATTTCAGAAAGATTTTGGAAGAGGAAACAACAAGATGGCTATTTTACTTATGGATCCAAAATTATTTAGTAGATACTAGATTGTTAGGGAGCAATCTAATGTAATTTGCTTTTAAATTAGTCATTGGAACACAGAATAATTGTCACTGGAAGCTCTTGGACCTTTGGGGATGAGAGTACTCACATTTGTCCTTGACGTCACTATCCTGTGTATTCTTGGAATGGCCTGGGAATAGTCAAGGTTCTCTGGTCTCCAGTGCTGCAGGGGGCTGATGTTGAAGTTGGCAATTGCCAGTTCTTCCTGCCTTCCATTAAGCCAATGAAATTCTTCCAAATCCAGAAGGGGATGAAGGAACATGTGATAGAAGCAAATGGAAACCAAGCCCTGTTTCTTTTTGGGGTGGGGGATGGGGGTGGGGAGGGCTGGCTGGTATGGGGATCTGAACCCTTGACATTGGTGTCACAAGGCTCCGCTCTAACCAACTGAGTTAACCAGTCAGCCCTAGCTCTAAGTACCTGCATGCACATATGTATCTGGTCATCTATCTTCTGTACCTTATGTTAAAAAATGTTTTACGGAAGCTTTTAAAAAATACAACATACAATACATTTCAAATATGAAAGGTTAAATGAGGCAGTGAGTACAATAAGGGTAAAGAATATTAGTGAGCCAGAGTTCATGTACATGTTCTGTGTGTTCACTAGAGACAGAGCACACATAACTCTCAGCCCTCCGGGAACCAGCACTAAAGGCAAAACATGATTGGCTCCATGTCTTAGTATGTCCATAAAAGTAAAACAAACCAATTGCTCAGAAACAACGAAGCTATTCCTGCCACTAAGAAAGATTTCTCCTTTGGGTCCTCTTAAAGAGGATCCTGTAAAATACTGAGAAACATCCTCAGCAACTTCCTTAGAGCAAAAAAGCTGAGGTTTTTTGCAGGGCTCTCAATTACAGTGTTTCTCAGTTTGGGCTGATGGCATCGTGCCAAAATGTGATTCTGGAAACAAAGATGGATGGGCAAGGCCTCTGTAATGCAAGCAGCCACAGAACTTTCTGGTAATTTAGCTTGATGTAGGAACAGATTTTAAAGTTTTTAGCAGAATGGAGAGACAGAATGGATAGACTGAATATCTTTTATTTTATTTTATTTATATTTTTGGTGGCTGGCCAGTAAGGGTATCTGAACCCTCGATCTTGGTGTTATAAACACTGCACTCTAACCTGCTGAGCCAATCAGCCAGCCTGAATATTTTCCATAAATAATATATCCCTCAGATGAAATTTTGATAAGTATAATTTTTTAGGTGGTATCTTGGCTTGGTGCTGTTTTATAAGCCATTATAGCGAATACCTCAGGGCCTGAAATTCAGAACGTCCATCATAATATATTGAGAAGGAATCTACAGATTTCTTCATAAACTTTCTCTTTCTTCAAAAAGAAGACTGGATTGGATTCAAATTAAGTCCTGTTTTGAAATGGGTTTGAAGATCAATTCATGTGTTCCTGGCATAGCATGGTGTAATTCCACTTTGTCCTGCCTTTATGCTCCAGACTTTGATGAAAGATGACCATCAAAGCATTTGAAAACAAAAATTTCAAAATTTTTACTGAAATTTCAAATTTCAATAAATTCAATGTTACCTTTCCTGACAGGTACCTGGATTGTAGAAACTTTTTAAATGCAGTATTGCATTTAGTTTTATCCTACTAATAGTCCTTAGAGTTACATTTTACTATTCCCATTTTAGAGAAGAGTAAACCGAGATGCAACTAAGTTTGATAATTTGCTCAAGGTCACTCAGCTAATAAGAGAAGCAAATTAGGTTGAGTTTAGGTCTTTTTATTCCAACGGCCATGTTCCTTGACATACGAACCTGGAAGCTCCTGCTTCCCAGGTATTTGGTGATTGAGGAAAATGACCCCCAAAACAGCATGGTTGGGGCTTTGAGAAACTGTTCACTGTTGTCTCTTCTATTCCCACTGCTGGACCCCAAATGCCTCCAAAAAGGCCCATCTGGCAAAGTCTGGGCTTTCTGTATCCCTTCAGAGATATAGAGTATCTGTTGTATCTTACACATTTCTGTTAGATTAACTGTTACTATAAGACCGTACACCCAGGTATATGAAAATTGAATATCTTGAAACTTGCTCAGGATGACCTTTGGGGGGACACAGAAGTGGAGAAAACTAGAAAGTAAAAGACAACAGTTGGAAAACATCAACTCATGGCAGCATTTTTCAAGGTAATGTTACTAGGTATGATCATTACAGCCAAAGGAAAGGCAATTTCTTTTGTGCAGGACTTCTTAGGGTGTTTAGAAGGCTCACATGCTTTGTGAGATGCCATGAGTACATCACAGACTATGAGGAGCTCCCTAAATGTTTTGGACACCAAACCTTTTCTTTGCAGAGGATCCTATAGGACCACTATCATGTACAATTCAGTTTGGAAAATTTTACCCTAGAAGAGTATTCACCTGGGAGAATTTTACCCTAGAAGAGTATTCACCAGTGGGATTCACCTGGGAGACTTTCAACATACTGATTCCTGAGCCCCAAACCAGAATAATGAAGTTGGAATCTTGGGATGGGGGAGAGAGTGGGTAGTTTTAGAAACTCCCCAGGTGATTCTAATGCACAGCCAGAGTTCAGAACAAGCAGCCCAGGAGGACTGAGTTACTAGTCATTTAGAGACCTATTAAGCCATGGATCTTTGGCCTCTCTAACAAGAGTGACTAGGTAGAAAGCTAATGTCAGTGTCTTTATCAACATAGTCCTCTCAAACTCTTTCTAAGTTTGTTTCTTTATAGCTATTACTAACTCTTGACTTCTCTTCTGGCCCAAGTCTACAAAACTTAGTCCATACCCCCTGTCTCGTACAGCTTCCATTCACTCCTATGTCAAGTAAATTCTGGCTTTTGTCCATTACTTCCCTAAACTCACTGTTAGTTATGTTAGCAACTAATGACAACCTTGTCCAGGGCAAGCCCCAATGCTTATACCTCTGGGATTTTATAAAGTCTGAGATTTATATTGTGACATTTTAACTTTCATTGATATTGGTTAAACAATTTCCCCTTTCCTTATAACTTCCATTGTCTCCTGCCCCTTATTTGGACATTACTGTGATAAAATTGTATGAAATTTTTTTTAGGTATTTGGAGATGCACATCATATATATCATCAGATACTTCAGATCTGGTGCTATTATTTTACCTCTGATTAAATACACTTGATAGTTCCTTTTTACTTCCATGTGGTTAACTACTTCTGAGTCATTGCTTTTCACCAAGACCTCTACCAAGTCAACTGAGCAAAAACTATATATATATATATTCTTGAGAGAAATTTTTGTTTTCAAATGCCGTGATGGTCATTTTTAATCAAAGTCTGGAGCATAAAGGCAGGACAGAGTGGAATACACCATGCTAAGCTAGGAACACGTGAATTGATCTTCCAAACCCATTTCAACACAGGACCTAATCTGAATCCAAACGCCATCGAAGAAAGAAAAGGTTATGAAGGCATCTTGTAGATTCCTTCTCCATGTATTATGATGGATGCTCTGAATTTCAGGCTCTGAGGTATTCTCTTTAATAACAGCTTATAAAACAGCACCAGGCCAAGATATCACCTAAAAACAAAAAGGCATGGCAACTGAATTTGGGAAGTGTTTGAGGCTAAATAGAGAGCCTATTAGGAAAAAATGATCCAGCATGCTATCTGAGATCTTTGACTTTCTACATAAATCCAAAAATACAGTAAGATGAAAATTGAGACTTTACTAAATACGTTGTGACTGAAGAGAGGGAGAATAGAGTAAATCATGGCGTTTGTCGATTTATTACAAGAGCCTTGGGAGAAATGAATTGAGTTTTGGGGTGTGTAATCACGTCAACCATAGAGACTGGAGTGATTTTGGCTTATAGTATCTTAAAGCACCCTAGTGTGGGAACCACGAAGAGAAATAAGAAAGCAGAAGGGACACAGAAAGACAGGGGCAATGAGTAACCTGTGCTGAGAATAGAAAGCCCACGTGAGGGAGCTTCTAAGAGTAAATGTGAGTCATGAGCTGGCTGAGAAATTTACCATCACAAGCTTTCAGAAGAAACTTAATCTGTAAAGGCAGGTTAAGAGATGGTGAGTTATCAAATAGTTGGTTGAAAGCAAATTGAACTTAACTGAAATAAGCCCAAATTGCACAAAGTTATTCTTGAAAAGAGTCAGTAAACAGGCTGAAGTGCAGAAATGGACTGCAGAAAATGACACATTAAGGCTAAACAAACGTGGTACCAAACACTTTCTCCTGGCCACTCCAGTTGGTTGGTAAATAGAGAAATGAGTGCAGGGAGTGGGAAGTAGCATGGGGAATGATTAGTATAGAAATCAGGCCAAGGGACTGAGAGGGAGAGTTTCTGGAAGGTTATGTGTGAAAGTGGAGGGACTGGCCTTCCCATTGTCTTAGTTGTTCAGACTGCTAGAACAGAATATCACAGACTGGATGGCTTAAGCAACAGAAATTTATTTCTCATGGTTCTGGAGTTTGGGAAGTCCAAGATTGAGGATCCAGCAGATTTGGTTTCTGATGGGGGCCTGTGTCCTGGTTCATAGATGGCCATCCCATTTCCTGTGTCCTCACATGGTGGAAAGGGACAAGGGAACTCTCTGGGGTCCTTTTTATAAGGGCACTAATCTCATGGATGAGAACTATGCCCTCATGACCTAATTACTTCCCAAAGGCCGCACTTCCACATACACTCACCTTGGGGATTAGGTTTCAACATATGAAATTTGGGAGGACACAAACCATCAGTCTATAGCACCCCTCTGTGTTGAATGAGTTGAGTAGCACGGAGGGTTGTCTGTTCTGGGGCTCTGCTATGAGGTGAATTATGTCCCCTAAAAATTTATATGTTGAAGTCCTAACCTCTGGAGAGGATGTGACCAAATTGGGAAAAGGGGTTGTTGCAGATGCAATGAGTTAAAATAAGGTCATATTGGGGTGGGGTATGCTCCTAATCCCATATAACTAGTGTCCTTATAAAAAGGGAACAATTGGACACAGAGACATATACACAGGGAGAATGCCATGTGGAGATAGGAGTTTGGCTGTCTCAAGCAAAGGAGCTACTAGGAGCTAGGAGAGAGGCCTGGAACAGATCATTCCCTAGTGCCTTCAGAGAGAGCATATTTCTGCTGATATCTTGCTTGCAGACTTCCAGCTTCTAGAACAGTGAGACAATAAATGTCTGTTGTTTCAGCCACTTAGTTTGCAGTATTTGTTATTGCAGCCCTAGGAAACGAGTGCAAGTTCCCATGGAGTCTCCTCCTTGTGCCTGATTCTGGCTTTCCTACTTTCCTGAGAGGATCCAGAAGAGAGGAGGACTCTGAGAGGAGGGCACCTGACACAACACCTGCCTCAGGGAGCCTGCAGGCAGCATGGGGAGAAGGTGAAAGATTGGTGATTTAGGGCAAAGACTAAAAAGGCTGTGTATGACAGCCATCAATCATTTAGTATAGGAAAGGCTCTTCTGGGGCAGCAGGATGAGACTTCCTGTAGCAAAGCTTGAGACTAGAAGCGAGGGGTAAGGTTTTGGGAATGGCTACCCCACTGAACATTGGGCTGCCTCAGAGATGTTGAATGAGCAGAGACTGTGAGGACTCTTGTCAGGAAATGTGGAAGCTGGAATCCTGTGGATAGCTTTTTGGAGTTTCTGTGGTATCTTTCTAATTTAATTTAATTGTTTTATGTATTTACTTAATTAAAGTAACAGAGTATGATAAAGAGATCTAATGATTACACATCAAAACCAAAATTGGTGATGATGTGGACTGAAGAAAGAGAGGAGAAGACTTAAATGTACACTCCACACCCCACAGGCCAACTTCTGTGAATTTGATGCTCTTTGGGATTGGACCCCAGATTTTCTTTTAGACCCATTTTTCTCCCTCAGATGGTCTTCTCCCCTCATTTTCTCCCCTTTCCACCTCTGACAAAACTGAGAGTGATGGAGTTTTAATATGGGCAGGGAAGTTCTCTCACTTCTTGTTAGAGAATCTGGTTAATTGCTAGAATTTTGTACTTGCTATTCTGGAGAGTATCTTGGGATTTCCTTTTGGAATTAAATATTTGCATCTAAGACATGCTCTTTTATTATTATTTTATGTATACCTTAGTGGCACATATGCTAAAGTGAAAGAGAAAGAGAGTGTAAAGAAAAAAAATATTAAATTATCACAAAAGAAAGTCAGTGTACTTATTTCTTAGGGTAGTGTACAATGCTACCTTTCAGCATGGCTGCCAAAATTCAAGTTTAACTACAAGAGATAAGAAGGAAAGAAATGAGTGATTGGATGATTAACCCTACTATAAAATATGCAAGTCTAGTTTAGGATTATTGAAGGTCAGAATAAAAGAGAAAGAAAACAAAAGATTAAGTAGAATTCTTTCTCCAGAGATGAAAAAATCAGTCAATAGGTTAAGATTAAAGATGACTAAAGACCCATTGAAACTAAACTAAACCCAAGAAAAAAGACTACATAGCATAAACTAAACTTAATATTGAATTTTAACAAAGTTGTCAGTCATGTTGTTCTGTATTTTTTCTAAATTTAAAAAGATTAACAAGAAAATATGCATTTCCAGCATAAACTTCAATAGCAGTTTTTGAATACCTATATGATCAGGCAAAGCCTTAAGCAGTATAACTTTGTTTCTGCTAGGGTAGGCAAACGGATGAGATAAAGAGTTTCCTGATTGCATGTGAGTCATTAAGAGGCCCAGTGGTAGAAGAAAGCCCAAACTTCTTTCTCCTCCTGCCCTGTTCTGTCTCCCATTTTATAGCCATATGACGTACCAATTTTTCATTTGTTGAGGAGACAGGCCTATTGAACCTTACGAACCATGCAGAAACAGAAAGGATGTGTTTCAGTGTATTATAATGTTTCAGAGCAAAATAGTTTTTAGGTCCAGCTTTCCCACTCACCAGCAGTGTGATCTTGAGAAGTTAGTTAGCCTGTATTCCTCTCAGTTACAAAATGGGAGTAATATGTTTTTTGCAGGGTAATTATAAGGATTAAATGAGATTATATATACATATTACTTGGCACATAGATCCGTGAATGATTGATATTATTGTTAACATTTTAGGCCCAGTGATAAGAGGTTGATTAAGCCCAATCATAAAACTTTAAAGGAAAGAAAATTCTAAATGTTAACATCATCTGTCCAATCACCCCACATATTCTTTCTTGGTCTTTAGTCTTGGTTTTGGTCACAGAGCTTTGTTAAAGTTGTATTTCATTAAAGCAGTGAAGGTGATATTCTTAGAGTTGTTGAAATATTCTACAAAAGTTGTTGAAAGTAATAGTGGCTTAATACTATTTTCATTGCCACTCCCATTTGGATGGAAATATTTGGGAAAATTTACATGAATTAAAAAATGATCCAAGCTTGGAGAAATAAGCACTGATGAGGGAAATGCAGTGAATTAAGAAAGTAAGTAATTTATAAATCTTTTCTAATTTAATATTATTAAGAGACATACAAAGTGAATGATGGTTGAGTCTGTCTCCTAGAGCTAAGAGTGTTATCAAATAATTTAGACAATGAACTTTTCCCAGTATTCTGTGCATTTTTTTTCTTTACAACTGATCATTCAGTTAAAAAGTTTAGTCCAATAGGCACTTGGTTGAGTCCAAAGTTTTGAACAACCCATTGGTTTTAATCTTTTCTCAAAAGTATTGGTACTTTAATTTCCCCATTTCTGTTTAGTTTAATAAAATAAGTAATTTCATATCTTAAAAAAGTAACCAGGAGAGAGGTGATTAAATATGTAACAATTAACCTTTATTTAAAGTTAGTTTTAAAATCAAGATTTTTTCAATTCTTTAGAAGCATAGAATTAGGTGTGGTAGGCAGAATAATGTTCCCCCAAAGATATCCATATCCCAATTCTCAGAAACTATGACTATCTTGCCTTTCATGGCAAAAGGGACTTTGTAGATGTGCTTGAGCTATGGATATTGATATGGAGAGAGTATCTGGGTTGTCCCAATGTAATTACAAAGGTCCTTAAAAATGGAAAAGGGAGGCAGAAGAGGGAGTCAGAGAAGGAGATGTGATGACAGAAGAGAACCAGAGAAATGGCAGCATGAGAAGGACTTGGCGTGTCACTGCTGGCTTTAAAGACAGAGCAACGGGCCATGAGCCAAGGAATGTGGAAAAGACAAAGAAACAAATGATTACCTGAGCCCCCAGAAAGAACACATCCCTGCCAACACCTTGATTTTAGCTCAGGGAGACCCATTCAGACTTCTGAGCTTCAGAATTGTGAGATAATAAATTTGTGTTGTTTTGAGCCACTAAGTTGTTGGCAATTTATTATAACATCAACAGGAAACTAATGTTATACCAGGTAAACAAATATTTTGCTCCTACCGTTTTTATTAATCTTAAATTTATCTTAGATACAGTAATACAGTAAAAAATTTTTGAGGAAGGGTGTTTGCTGCACTATAATTCACAAGAGAAAACCACTGCAAATAATCTCAATATTGAAGAATTGAAGAATAACTTATGATAGCCATAATGAATTATGGTTAATCTACTTGAAGGAATCTTATGCATTCATTTAAAATCATGTTTTGAAAAATAATGAATAATGTGGGAAATGCTTATGATACAACCAAAATTCAAAAGTGAAACACATAACACTGCATTTGCAGTGAGAATTTAGTTGGAGCTATGGACTTTTTCCCAAAAACAATCTTTGTAAGGATTTTTAAATGAATTTCAAAGGCTTATAAATCACCTAAAGGACATTGGAACCCAAGATAAAAAGAATCTGATTTAAAGAATAATCTCAATTCTATTTAAAAAACTGCTTAAGGTATGTTTACTGATGTACCTATATGTGATTATATAGAGGAAATATATAAAAATATTGCAGTGGTAACTAATTACAAAATTCACTATGATCTTGTTTATATTTCTATTATCTATTTCTTGGTCATTTGATCTCTTATATTTTGACAAAAATATTCTCCCTTCATTAAATTAACTAGTGTACATAAATAGTAATGACCTCAACACTTACAATTATAGTTTAACTTTCCATATATTGCATTTAAAAGCAGGTATCAGGTGTTGTTTAACATTTATTTTTCTCTATTATCGAATCATAGCATCTTATTCACGAATATTCTTTACTATTATCACGAAAGTGTTGTAAATCTTCTCTTCATTGGTTTTTGAGTTTAGTACTTGTCCTGTCTCTCAGGCAAGAATTGTGTCTATCCTTGGGCCTATAGAGAGTGTAGGCCAACTACAAAGTTAGCAGAACCGTAAATCAGTGATCAGTACAAATGAGTACCGTGGTACAGGAGTGAGAATAACTCCCTTGAGGCTAAGTCATAAAAGATGATATAGGATTCACCTGATACTTTGAAACACTCACTCCTGGAAACCCACACATCATGACATGAGGAAGCGAAGCAACCACAGAGAGAGGTCACCTGAATGTGTTCCAGCCCTAGTTCCAGCTAAGGTCCAGACAACAGCTGGCATCAACTACCAGACATGTGAGTGAATGAGACTTCAGATGATTCCAGTCTCCAAGCTGTGATGTGCCTCTGGAGCTACAAAGCAAGCTGTCTCTAGCAAGCCCTGACCAAATTGCAGATTGGTGAGCAAAACAAATGTCATCACTTTAAGCAACTCATTACATTTTGGTGTGGTTTGCCACACAGCAAGAGAAAACTTGAATAACCTCTACATTTCCATCAAACCAAATATATATTCCTTTATCCCTCAGTATTCACCCCTGGGTTTAACCTACCTTTCTAGTCTGATCTCTGATGCCCCATCACTCATGTACGCCTACATCCAAACTGAGCAATTGCTAACTTCTTAATATAGAGGCCAGTAATGTTGTTTTGTTCTATCTATGCTCTTCTAAATCCTATCCATTCTTCAAGGTTCATTGTTTGGGCCATGTAATGAACATCTCTTGTCTTGCTTTTACCATATCCAAGACCCCTGCTCTGGTGCCAACAGCTTGATTCTCCTTTTGAGAAACCATCTGTCTTAACACTCTATCCAGATGCTTCAGGTAAGATTAACTTTAGTCTCCACTGTAAAGTGGGCAAGGGGACCAGACTTAGCCAGTGCGATTAGTTCAAGGGTGAGCACATGCCCCAAGCTGGTCCAATAAGACTGAATCGTGGACTTTTCCCAGGGCAATCTTTCAGTAGTGCCTGCTGAACTATGAGGCTGTCAGCCCAGGGCTACCAGTGGCCAACACAGAGTCAAAGCCTGCCTGAAAATGAAGCCAACCCAGAGGAAAGCAGAGGCAAGCATCAGATTTCTCACAGCATCAATGGAGCATCTGGACTCAGCCATGCTTACAGATTGGTCCTCCCTCTACCCACAACTTAGTTTTGTCAGCCAAACAATTCCCTTTTTGGCTGAAAGCCAGTTCGAGTTAGAGTTCTATCACTTGGTAACTAAAGAGACCACGTCTTCCTAGTCAATATGGTAATCCCTGGGTGCCTATTTCAAATGTGATTTTGTACTTGGAGTTGGGACACATACATTGGGTAGACCAGGTCCATGAGGCCCAACCTTATTCACTACTCCCTCAATCCCTTCAGTGGAGTTCCTTATGATGCTGTTTGATTAGAACACTTCCCAGAGCCATTCTGTAGTGTAATTAGTTGTGTACATGTCATTATAAGCTTTGTGAAGATAGGATCTATTCACTTAATCTGATTACATAAGAATCTATGTATGAAAGTGCTGGCCATATAATGTGTACTCAGTAGATAGTATTTCCTTTTTCTTTCACATTGCACCTAGTGTGGGTCTTGTTCATAGTTGTTGAATGAAATGTATACTAATCAGTGTCTTTAGGTAATACTAGATAACACTTATGGAACAATGTTATGCGCCAGGCATGAGTACTATCTCAATTAATTCTCACAATAACATGAGGTATGCACTATTCTCCTTCCTTATGTACGAGTGGAAAGAAAACCCAATAAAATAAAGCTTGGAGTGTTTAAAAATCTTGCCCATAGTCTCACAGCTAGGAAGCTGCAGAATGTGGACTCCAACTTAAATTTCTCTCACACCAAACATGTAGCTCATAGTGTACAAAATGCACAAGATTTCCTGCTTGAGAAACATTCTAAATTGCTGTTCTGATTCGAGGTAAAATGACTGGGTTAAAAAGCCTTGAAAGCATGGGGAATCTGCTCTTGAATTAGTGCAGTAATGCTGCCCACACTATGAAAGAAACTTGGCAGCATTTTGGGAGGTAGATAGAGTAAGGGGGATTTGGAAGGTATTGCCATAAGCCAAATAGCAGGAGCGAATTGTGTGAGCTTTGTTCTTCCCACATCAGCCACAGATGTGAAGAAAATGACAAGAGTAGAAATTGCAAGAGCCTTTGCTGAAGAGTGTTGCAAATTTGGTGGCTGTCAGCCAGGAAAATGTAGCATCTCTGGTTGTCACAAGTGCATAACAGAACAAAGACTCTCAGACTGTGGGGAAAGATGATAGGGCTGGAAATAAAGAGCTTATGAGGAAGCAGAAAATAAAAATCTAACCAAGGGTAAATGGGGATGAAAGGGCCTTGAAGGTTTCAGGAAGACCTGTACAGAGTTTGAATGAGTAAATGTAGGGAATTATGCTATTTGTAGAGCTGCAGCAAGGTAAGTTTCCCACCCCCACCCCCTCAAGAAGTAGAATAAGCTCACTATTAAAATTCTGAGGGTTCTTTGGGAGAAAGAAATGCATTTGTAGGCAAATTGAAAAGGGTGACCATATAACCTATTTTCTCAAATGGTACAATGAAAAATTAAATATTTATTATAGATTTTAAAAAAACTCATGAAAAAGGCAGATTTTTCATCTTAATTTCCTGGCGGATCCTATGTAGAGCCCTGTAGGTGAACTGCTTCCCTGAATTGTGGTCCCTTCCCCAACCTATTCCTGTGGTCAGATTGGGAGTTGGAGACATAAGGGTAAGATTGGGGCTTGCTGGGTGCCCATTGAGCTGTAGGGACGGGGGAGGGAACAGAGAAGAGGAACTTCTGTGACATTTACATTCTGAATCCTCAGTTTTGACATCTGAACCATAGGCCGTGAAAATGCCTTCTTGAGCAGTCATTTGCAGGGTTAAATGGATACATATGTGAAGTCCCTGCTGCTATTCCAGCTCATTCACCTGTGCACTTTCCCTCTCGTCTGACAGCCCCATGAGGGCAGAAACTGTGTCCCTTTTGTTCACTGATTGCTGTACTGCAGTGCCTGGCACAGAGGAGGGGCCGAATTAGTGTTAGATTGAATTAGCGCCTGTTGGCTGTGCACTTAAGAAGATGCCAAAATGAGTTTTCTTTCTATTGTTTGTTCAAAAGCAATTTGTGCCAAGCAAATAATTTTCCAAGTATACTAAATTTGCATGTAAGTAAGTAGAAGATCCTGAAGATTGGTTAAAATGGCCATTCACACTTAATGACAGAAGCAAGGGAACAATGGGTTCCACTTCCTCTCAGTCCTTTTTGATTAGTATATTCTGTCTAGAGACCTTCTTAATCAAAAGGTCTTAAGTGACAATTTAAATGTGGTCCTTTAAAAGTGCCAAATAGCGAGAAAAAAAAAAAATCCTTTGAACATCATTCTTTTTTGCATTTGCCCCCAGAAGGAAAGAAAATAACATACCGATTGAAATTTGCTAGGCTTTTCTTAAAACTATTTGCAATTTTGCTAACTGCCCTTCTAGTTCCAGCTTAAAGACACCTCTTCCAAAAAGACTTCTTCAGCATGAGTGATATATAAATACATTAGAGAGGTATGGGTAAGAGATACTAATAGTATTAACAGATCAAGATTTAACAAGGGCTACGGTAGCACACCTGAGAGCTGGTTAGTGCGGAAAGATATCCACTGGGGAGAGGAAGGGCCATGCCAGGGAACTAGTCCTAGCAGAGAGAAGTCCAAGTAGAATCTTGAGGATAGGTGAGTTAGCCAATTCATTTAATTCTTTCAAAAATTCTGTAATAAAACTGTTGTTCTTATTTCATAGATGATGGAACACTTCAGCTTTGTAAGAGTAAGTTACTCCCCAAAATTCATACTCTGTCTACTATACCATCATTTTACAATTTTTTTAGCCCATCTATCCTTTTCAAAGATTAAATACCTGTTAATAGATGTAGAGCTAGGGCTCGGTCTCACAGACCCCTCAAACCCACGGTCCATACTGGGTCACAAATTCCCCCACGCAGGTCTACCAGCTAGGTAATAGGAAAAGGTCCTGACAGCCGTGGGTGAAGAAATAATGGGCTTTACTCAGAGCTAGGAGCAGCCGCCCCAGTGGCTTCCCAGAGCGTCTTCAGAAGCTTCGCATACTCTCGCCAGTTAGTCCTTCACTCTCAAGTCCATAATCCCAAACACCTGCACAAATGCAGAACCCAAGCCCAGAATCTCAGCGGCAGCGCGATGAGGTCTCAGCACCATAAAGTTCCCGGGGAAAGAGGGCGGAGCTGCACATGCGCAACCACATTAAACAATAACAAGGAACATCTGGGCGCACGTGCATATTTGCATCAGATGCTCAGCAGGATTCGGAACTGAGGGCCCTGACCATTTTCTATATTTTCCCAACAATAGAGTTTGGATGTGTTGTCCCCCCAAAACTCATGTGGAAATCTGATCCCCAATGTGGCAGTGTTGGGAGTTGTTTGAATCATAGGGGCAGATTCCTCCTGAATGGATTAATGCTCTCCCTGGAGGGCGGGCAGTGAGTGAGCTCCTGCTCTGTTAGTTCCTATGAGAGCTGGTTGTTTTAAGAACCCTGGCACTTCCGCTCTCTCTCTTTTGCATCCTCTTGCCATGTGATCTGCCTGTACCCACTGGCTGGCTGTCTGCCGTTTTCCTCCTTGAGTAGAAGCAGCCTGAGGACTGTTCCAGATGCAGCTGTCCCAGAATCATAAGCCGAATAAAACTCTGTTCTTTGTAAATTACCTAGTCTCAATATTCTGTTATAGCAACAGAAAAGCAGACTAATACTCTTGTGATCTATTAAGCATTATTTTAATCATTCTTTCATTTATTTTGCATAATAAATTATTTTTAACATTCTAAAATATTTTGTTAGATGAGTATAGTATTAAAGGCCAAATTATAGCATTTACTTTAAATGTAATTTTTATAATCTCTGACTCTATTTATAACGTATAATGTTTAACTTTTTTCCATTTAACAAATATAGCAAATTGTTTAATTTATGAAAAATTTTTAAAAATCATGATTGGCTCATAAATTTTATAAATATTATGTCATCTTTGATTTAGAGATAAAAACTATAATAAAATATAGCCTTAACTATGGATTATGACATCAACAATGGACAAAAACTGCTTTCATGTAATGTCTGGAAGTTTTAAATTCCTCCTTTAAAAATCAATTGGTTAATTTTGGTAATTTTCACATTTTATTTCTAAATTACAGGTAAGCTGGAAGGTATCAGGCTACTATATGCAATTATTTACCCATAGGTAAGACATTCCAGATGTTGGTAGTTTTTATTTCCAATAAATAAATAGCTAAATCAGTTATAATTGTCTCAGTGCTTTCTCTTTTTAGCATTTTCTTTATTAGCAGATAATTCTTGCTGACTTGTATCATTTGCATATGTATATGACCTGCAGATTTTATGGTGAGCATCTGGAGGGACATGTCTTAGTCCACTTGGGCTGCCATAAGAAATTATCATAGACTGGGTGGCTTAAACAACAGGAATTGATTTTTCATGGTTCTGGAGGGCAAGATCTAGTACTAGCTGATTCAGTTCCCCAGTGAGGCCTCTCTTCCTGGCTTGTAGACAGCCACTTTCTTGCTGTGTCCTCACGTGGCAAAGGGAGGGAGAACTCTGGTCTTTCTTCCCATTTCTCTAAGAGCACTAATTCCATTATGAGGGCTCACTCTCATGACCTCAGCTAAACCTAAATACCCTTCAAAGCCTCCATCTCCAAATACTCATTTTCTTAAGTATTGCTGGACTGTTTTCCAGAAATGCTGTACCTATTTTAACTTCTATGAGCAGTTTACACGTGTTCCTATCTCTCCACATTTTCACCAACACTTGATTTTATCTACTTTTCAAAATTTTGCATTCTGAGGCATGCAAGTGGTATCTCATTGTTTTAATTTAGTAGTATCTCTATTATTTTAATTTGTATTTCTTTGCACTGTAATGATTGACATTTTTAAAAGAATTCTTAAGGGTTGTTAACAGAATTACACTTTCCTTTTCCATCTTCATATTGTTTGCTTGTTTGACTTGTGTTTGTTTTTTGAGGTTCATCTCAGTAGATAATGTAAACTCATTCATTCATTAAACAGACATTTTTTGTTTGTGTATCTGCTATATGCTAGGTGTATAAAAATAATTTGGAAATTGTAAGTGTGTAAAATAAGAAGTGCTAGTGTGTATATGTGTGTGTATATGTGCGTATTTGATTTACAAAAAGTATATTGAGCTCCAAATGTCAGTATTCCCTGTCGTGGCTGCTGCTCTTCTGCTTTCACCACTTCCTCTTCATTTATTCCTTTTCTCTTCCTCTTCTGTCTCTCCTTTTCCCTTTTTCCCTTCCTCTTCCCTTCCCCTGTTTCTTTCTCCGACGCTTCCTCCTTCTCCTTCTTTTCTTATTTCCTTTTTATGCTTTACTTAATGTGATTTTAAGAAATTCCCATCTTGCTATATGTGCAAATCACCTAAATTAATTTTTGAATTTTTACTTGAGTTTTTAGGCATCTCTTGAGCTTTTCCAATAGAAGATTCTACAGATTCATTCCTTAGGAAAACATGGAATTATTGAATAAGAGAAAGCAGAGGAAAGATTAATGGTGAAACAATTCTGGGATATTTTTTCCTTTAAAGAGAGAATATTTCTATGGTATTAAGGGAAAAAATGTGTCTAAGACCTGGTTGTTTACTCCTAATAGATGGGTAAGGTCTCAGAAATAAAAGCAAGATCAGCATGATAACTTCAACAAGCAAGAGCTTCCAGGGTTGCATTAGCCTCTCTCCACCTCATTTGAGATTAGAATGCCCCAGCATGTCCCCCAGGAGAAGGTTTGATGTTGAGTCAGAGAACTTGATGATGCGATCAATTGCATGTTTATGTTCATTTATGGTCAACTTTGGTGGTTTTTTTTTTTTTTTTTTTTTTATGTCCGTGACATGGGCCTTTAATTTGGATTATAAATATGCATGGCTTTCTTTTGTGCTATCTGCCTTTATATTACTGCTTAGCCAGCTGACTTTCAAACTATATTTTCCCCTAGTATTCAGGAAGAGTTCTGAGGGAGGGTAAAGAAAGGGGATTTCAGAGTGCTCCTAGGTAGTGATCAAATTGTGGGTGGGCACAATTTTGAAACCTATGACTATTCTGCAAGACAATGGCCCCTAATAGGAGATAATCAGAAATTTATGGAGGAATTCTTTTTTAAAAAATTTAAAGTTGTACTGATAGATGAAATTGGCTTTCTGGATGCTGACAGAGCAACTCAATCTTGAAAATAAGGTTTAGTAACTTGAAAGTGTTGTCTCCAATACTACTTATTTTAAAAAACATTTTTCTTTTGTTGAAGCATAACTGATTGCACATATCTTTGGGGTACCACATTGAATATCAATACCTGTGTGCAATATGTGATGCTCAAGTCAGGATAACTAGTATATTCAACATTACACAATGTTATCATTTTGGGGGACCCTTTACTAATTTCTTGTTAGCCCTTCCTCCTCCTCCCCCTTTTCCACCTCTGGTAACTCAGTTCTCTTCTTTCCTTTTGAAAGTTCAATGTATTATTGTGATTGTTATATTGTTCTTTCTTTTCTTTTCTTTGTTCTTTTCCTTCCTCCCTTCCTCCCTTCCTCCCTTCCTCCCTTCCTCCCTTCCTCCCTTCCTCCCTTCCTCCCTTCCTTCCTTTCTTCCACTCCCACTTAAGAGTGAGGACATGTGGTATTTCTCTTTCTGTGCCTGGCTTATTTCACTTAGCATAATTTTCTCTAAGTTCATCCATGTTGATGGAAATGGCAGAATTTCATTCTTTTTCATGGCAGAGTAGTATTCCATTGAGTATATACACCACATTTTCCTTTTCCAGTCATCCATCGATGGTCATTTAGGTTGGTTTCAACTCTTGGCTACTAAAACTTTGTCTTTTTGCAGTGGATGCAAACAACAATTTCACGTGTGGCCTCTCTTCTGTGCATTCTAGGGGCTCCAGCTAGTTGAGCTTCATTTTACTTCAGACGTAGAATAGTGTTCCCCATAAATGCAAAATCAAAAAGCCACACTTACACTGGTTAAAGGAATGATTTGAAATCTCATCCATGTTGAGTGAATTTCCTACATTACATTACAGATTATTTCTTGCTAGATTTGGCATATTGTTTTAGTAGTCTTGGGAAAAATAACTTAAATCAATGTTTCCTTGTTTATAATTATCTTGAAAAACTTAGTACTTAAATGAAAATCTGCATGGCTTGCAAATTTTCTGCTGTAATATCCATTTGCTTCTTCCACCTCTAGCTGTCCTCACCAACTATTTATCATCTTGCATATCACTAGCTGGGAGGAAATAGACATCAACCTTCAGCAAATACCTGTTTTCTCCATGCTCTGCTTTTTAAGAAACACTTCTGGAAAATAAACAAACAAACCAAAACAGCCCAAAGAAGCAAAACAGATACTGTAGTCTTATGTCAAATCCAATTTCAGATCATCTGTTTGTGAGTTTATTCTCATGACTACTATAAAAAAAATGATTCATCTTCTGTTGGTGGGTCATGGTAGAATTTCTTGGATGTATGAATGAATTGAGCAGGGCTTGCCTTGCATTCTTACTATCTCAGGGTTATGGTCAGGCATCCTCCACTCCTGATTTCCCTGCCCAGCTCCCGTCCTGGTAGCCACTATGTGAGATTCGGCAATTACATTTTGTTGGACTTGCCAGTTGTTCCTACTTTAGGATGAATGTGTTCATCAGATATTTCCTTAAGGGGAGTGTTTTCAAGGGTGAAAAGGGGGAAGAGATAGTACAAAGACACTGATTGTAGCTTAGGACAAGAACCTGAACTATTGCGGCCTCTCACTCTAACTTGTTTCCTTTACTTCTTGCCAAAGGCTCATGTAGTGATGTTGGAAGTGGAAATAGGCTTAGAGCTTTAAGGTCCTGGATTCAAGTCTTGGCTCTCACCTGATCTGTTGTTTCCTCTTTCACAAAATGAAAATTATAATCTTTACCTCACAGGGAGAGTCAATCTAATGAAATGTGATAAAAGGTAATATTAGCATTATTATTAATAAGTCAACAAAAGTATTTCCCTATTATTAAGATTTTCTCATAGAAATGGTAATATTTTCAGTACAACACTATGGAGAATTTCTCATTTCTCCGTGTGCATCACAAGCTCTCCCCGGAACCCCTTCATTAGCGTTTTGACATATCTGGTTTGGTGTTTGATAGTGTAGAGAACTCTCATGTTATTGCTCCGGCTGTGGTTTCTACTTACCATGTTTTACGATATTTTTCCTGGCCTACATTAACTTGTGTGTGTTATTACCCAGAAATGGATGAGAAGAAGAGGCATTCTTTCTGTAAAAAAAATATTGAGATATAGAAATATTTAGATGAAATGCTAGGCATGTAGGAGGAAGCTAGTCTTTTCCTCTACTCAACTATAATGTCTAAAATGCATTCATAATGACAGAATTTGGGGGCCGTCTTAGATCCAACTGACTTCCAATAACATCCCCTGAGGCACAGCTGTGGTGGTTAAAATATCATGTGTTTTTAGAAAAGCACTGGCATAATTCCTTATCTTAGATTGTCTGAATGTAAAGGTTTGTTTACTTTTGAAAGCATTTTTATTAACAGTGTGGTAACTCATATTGTGGGTTTAGAAAAATCACATTCTCATGGACTCTCTGACACAGCCAGAGGTTGTTATTATTAACAGCAATTAGACTTCCTAAAATACCAACGCTCCTTAGGGTAATGAAACATTTGTACGCCAACATCTGCATCAAATTAAAGCCTGGAGTGCCATAGTCCCTTGCTGCTCGCAGTGTGGTCCAGAACCTGCAGCATCAGTGTCACCTGGGGGCTTGCTAGAAAGGCAGACTCACAGGCTCCACCCCAGACCTACTGAATCAGAATCCCCATTTTAACAGGATGTCTGCTGGTGATTTGCATGTATATCAAAGTTTAAGAACACTGCCCTAGTAGACCTAACTCTTGGTTTTAAGAAGAAGCCAAGAATTATTGATGCTCTTATTATAATCAGAATTAGGGAGGCAGCTTAATTGGTAACTTGTGCATCTGTGTAAACCAGCACAAACTAAAAGAAATATAATGTGAACTACATGAGTAATTTTAAATTTCTAGTTGCCATATTAAAAAAGTGTAAAAAGAGACATGAAATTCATATTTTTGCTGTTTTTTTAAAATTTATTTTTAATTGAAACATGATTGATTGTACATATCTGTGGGCTACAGCACTGAATATCAATACCTGTGTGCAATATGTGATGTTCGAATCAGGATAATTACTATATTTATCATTATACAGTGTAATCATTTTTTTGTGATCATTTACCAGTTTCTTGCTAACCTCCCTTCCCCTCCCCCTTTCCCACCTCTGGTGGCCTCAGTTCTGTTCTCTCCTTTTGAAAGTTCAACAAATTATTGGATTCCTGTGTGTTTCCTTCTTTTTTTAATTGTTTTTTATTTTTTTAGCTCCCACTAATGAGTGAAGATGTGTGGTATTTCTCCTTTTGTGCCTGGCTTATTTCACTTAATTTTCTCTATGTTCAACTATTCATTCCCTTTTGTGACAGAGTAGTATTCCATTGTGTATATATCCCACATTTTCCTTATCCAGTTGTCCATTGATGGACATTTAGGTTGGTTCCAACTCTTAGCTGTTAGAAATAGAACTGCAATAAACATGGGAGTGCAGGTATCATTTCGACATGATGATTTTCGTCCCTTTGGGTACACACCCAGTAGTAGAATTGCTGGATCATATGGCAGTTCCAGCTGTAGTTTACTGAAGAACTCACGTACTGTTTTCCATAATGGCTACACCAGTTTACAGTCCCACCAACAGTGTGGGAGGGTTCCCTTTTCTCTGCATCCTTTCAAATACTTCCTTGTCAGTATTTGTTATTCTCTGTCTTTTTGATAATGGCCAGTCTAACTGGCATGTGATGATATCTCAATGTGATTTTGATTTGCATTTCCCGATGCTTAGTGATTTTGAATATTTTTTCATGTCTGTTGACCATTTGTATATCTTCCTTTGAGAAATGCCTGTTTCCTTTGCCCATTTTTAATCAGGTAGTTTGTTTACTGTTAAGTTGTTTGAGTTCCTTGTATATTCTGTATATTAATCCCTTGTCCGATGCATAGTATTTGAATATTTTCTCCCATTCTGTAGGTTGTCCTTTCGTTCTGTTAGCTGTTTCTTTTGCTATGCAGAAGCTTGTTAGTTTGATATATCCCATTTGTTTATTTTTTTCTTTTGTTGCCTGTGCTTTTGGGGTTTTAGTCATATGATATGTTGTATTTAACCCAGTACATCTAAAATATTGTCATTTCAGCAGGTAATCAATGTGAAAAAATATTAATGAGTATTCCACATTTTCATTTTCATAATAATGGTAATTTTTATAATAAATCCTTTTGTGTATATTATACTTATACTACATTTCAGTATAAATGTAGAATGCCCCCACTTGTGTGCACACTATAGAACTAACTTTGTTTTCCCTATAGAGCTAGCCCTTTATGATTAACCAAGATTGTATAAAAAGCAGACATCCTTTCTTACACGATACATCTCTCAAATCATCCTGACTCACCCAAAACATCTCTTAAAGCATTGTGTCTTGCTCAGTACACTTACCTATATAAACCACAGCTCTCAGTTGATCAGGGAGACAGTTGGGGCTTTACCCTCTGTCTCTCAGTTTATGTCTTCCAATATAAAAGGCTTTCTTTTAACTTCTGTCTGGCAGGTGCGATTAGCTATCCTATAGTGGCAAGCACTCAGACCCTCATGGGTCAGGGATTCCCCTTTGTAGAGCGAGGGCTGGGTCTGGAGCTCACAGACCCCTCAATCCCGTTGTTCAGACTGGGTCAAAACCCTTTAAACGCAGGTCTATGAGCTAGGTAACCAGAAGAAAGGTATTTGGAGCCTTGTTTGAAGAAAGAGTAGTCTTTATTTCTGCACACACGTGTCTGAGAGCTAGGCAGTCCAAAGAGAAACTCAGAAACTCAACTGCTATTGGCAAAGTCCAAAGAAAAACTGAGCAGCTGCCAGCAAAGTAAACATGTTCTCTTTTTAGATGTGAGCTCTCTGCCAGCCAGCGCTGCTTCACAAACTCTCTAGAACACAAGAATAGCAATAAAACTAAAAAGACACATTAGCACGCATGTGCACTAACTCCACCCCCCCACACAATTTGTTTACAAAGAATGAGCTGCACCACACCCAAGTGGACCTAAGGCAAGGGGGCCTGACTATATTCTATTTTCTCAACACCCTTCCATGGGAATGGGACTCCATTCACTACCATCAGTTTGGTCTGGCCACATTTCAAGTGCTCAATAGCCACATGTGTCAAGTGGCTGCCATATTGACAGAAAGTTTTAGATGTGATGTGTCTGCCACTCCTCTCCAGGGTGCTTTGAGTTGTCCTTCCTGGAGTGGGAAAAGCTGGGAAAACTATACACACAACCACTCCTCGATTAATTTGCTTATTATTTAACATCTACTGTACGTTAGACTTTGTGCTAGGTGGGTGGGAAGCAAAATCACTGTTTAAAAACTAATTACAACATCACATGATAAATGCAATAGAGGAGGTCTGTGTAAATGCTATAGAAGCATGAAAGAGAAAGCCTTGACTTTGCCCAGGGCTTGAAGCAGTGTGGGGTTAAAAGGCTGTGTTCTGGAGTCAGATGGACCTGTGCTCCAAGACTCACCTCAGTCCTCTGGGCTCTCAAAAGGAGCTAATGACAAATCCTTCTCAGAGGGTTGTGATAAGGATAAAATGATAACTGACTATAAAGTTTCTGAAACTAAGTATACTCTATCGATTGATGGTTATTGTTATTAAAAGGAAGATAATGGTAAATTTGAGTGTTTATTAATGAATGGAGGTGTATTAGTCAGGGTCCATAAATTCCTGTTTTTTTCTCCATCGCTCTATGTATGTATGTATGCCTCTATCTATATCTATCTAATTTTTTCCTGAGCCATTTAAGATTAATTTGCAGATATCAGCCTATTTATTCCTACCTATGTTGGCATGTTCTTGAATAACCAGGGTATAATTATTAATCTTAGGAACTTTAAAAACACAATGTTATCTTATGATCCACAGTCCATATTAAAATTTTGCCAATTGTGTAATATATCTTTCACAGTTTTTCTTTTCTTTTTTTCCTTCTTGGTCCATGATTCAATCAGGATCATATATGGCATTCAGTTGTCATATTTCTGTAGTCTCCTGGGATCGGGAATAGTTTCTCTGACTAGGTGTGTGTGTGTGTGGTAGGAGTAGTGAAAAACCTTGACATTTTTAGAGAGTACAGGCTATTTATTTTGTAGAATATCCCTCAACTTGGGCTTGTCTGATGTTTCTTCATGATTAGATTCACGTTATATATTTTGACAGGTCTGTTAGGATTTTTGAAGATCCTTTTTAATGGAGGCACTGGTAATAGCAAGGAGGCAACACTACTCTAAGGCCTGAAGGGGAGGGGGCAGGAATGATAGAAGCTATAATTACAAGAGGGATGCTGCCTCTGCCAGAGCCATGGGAGGGACGGAGGAAGAGAAAACACCCTGACCTTGCTCTCTTCCTGCCCTTGGGTCTCTTGCTGGTGCTTTCATTGGCTGAAGCCAACAGGAAGTGAACAAGCAAAGCAATCCAAGTGATTCATGCCTTTGCAGACAGCCTCCTGGAGCAATGATAATGATATAATAGAACAGAGAGTGGATGAAGACGGGTGTAGGGAAACAGAAAATAGCTAGCACACAAAGAAAGAAATGGGGAAAACAGAGGGAAACATGCAAAGGCAATGAGATATACAAAGCCAGAAAGTGTTAAAGAACATTCTGGAATATAGTCAATGAGTTTAAGAAATTGAGCCCAGTTTGTAAAAGTATTACATATCAAACTAAGGACTTTGGACTTGATCTTGCTGACATAAAGATTTTTAAGCAGGAGAGTTACATGATCAGATTTGAATTTCAGAAAAAATAGCTGTGGCAGCAAGACAGCAGAATTGTATGCAAGAGAAATACAAGTCAGGGAGTTATTGCAACAGTTCAAGGCAGAGATAAGGAAAGACTCACTAAATCAGTTGCACTGAGGGCAGAGAACAAGAGACAAAAGAGGCATTTGGGACATTTAAAAATTAGAAAGAGGAAAGGGTCAAACATGCTTGAGGTTTAATTAATAATAATTAGTATTATTGATAATGGCAGCTAACAGATAGTGAATACCTACTATTTGACACTAAATTAGAGATCTCATTAATCTTCAGAGCAGCTCTGTGAGGCAGGGTGCTATTATCACAGTTTTAATTACAAGAAATAAAAATGTTTGGGTGGATGATAGTACCATGAATCGAGGTAGAATGTTCGAAGTTGCCTGTGAGGGGTACGGTGGGCTCTACCCAGAGCTACTGGAAAATGGGATTTGGAGCTGAGGAGACAGATGTGGACTGGTGCTGGGAATTGGGGGAAGCGTCACATTGTTGATGTGACAGCTGTGGTCATATAATATATGGGACTGACCACGGTGAGCTACTGGAAAAGAAGAA
The DNA here is from genome assembly GCF_027409185.1 of Cynocephalus volans. NCBI lineage: Eukaryota > Metazoa > Chordata > Mammalia > Dermoptera > Cynocephalidae > Cynocephalus > Cynocephalus volans. The sequence goes on from NC_084461.1 coordinate 108,942,730, forward strand.
AGACTACTGTATTTTAAGGAGTGTTCAAAGGAGAACTAGGACATTTCAGATATTTGGATGGAAAGAAGAACACATGAAACCATTTTCGTTGATCTAATTGGCCTAAGGACAGCACTAGGAACTTTGCACTCATTATCACTGTGATCTTTCAGCTGGCCTAGACTAGTAAAGGACACATAATTGACTATTTTGAAAATAGATAGCTGTTGTGACAAACAAGACACTGGTCTCTAGAAACATGCCAGTAACTCTAGCTCATTACTGAAGGTGCGACTCGCCTTGAATGAAGTACACCTGGTTAGCTCTGGGCTCCGCCAGTGTTTTGTCATGTAATCTTTCATATGCCATTTACTTTCTGCTTGGGAAATGAGTGCTTTATGAACTCCTAAGCAGGGAATATTTTTCCCACTAGAAAATTATTTTAGAAAAATATTTCAAAGTTCTTGAATTATATATATATATATGAGATAGAATTGTAAAATGTTAGTTTTATACAAGATTATGTCTAGATCTTGATCAAAATGAAAAGGTCTCGTACTTTAAATAGATCCTAGGTTAATGTTTCTTAATAGCCTGAAGTAGATGTATTATGTATTTTTCATTTTGGGGAGCCAAATTGAAAACATTTTGCCATTGGAATAGAAATCATTTATGGAACTATGGAAACCACTAATCTAGCTTAATGCCTTTTATTACTTTGGAAACATTTATTTTATCCCTTGGTTACTGGCAATTCTATTATGTTTACAGACAACAATAAAAGGTTTCATGTTTTATGCTTCACTGGAAAAAAACTAGTTCTCAGATATTTGACCTCAGATAATTGTGAATTCCATTGGGAATGTATTGTGTATTTTCCGAGACTGTGAGTTTTTAAGCCACAAGAAAGCAGAGAATACAATTTATTCTAGGAGCTTTCCTTTAGAATCTACACCATCTTTTTGTGGATTGTTAATATATACTATATATGGTTGTAGTGTATATTATATATCTTATTAACTCTAGTGCTATCACTAATGTTTTAATACATAACTGTATGTGCCTCAAGAGAGCAGTTTGTGTGTTTTACTGCCAAGGAACACACAAAAAATTCTCTCTGCTGTTTCCCTCTATTATAAATTAATATCCACTACCAGGGGACCTCTTACAATATAAAATTGCCGTCCTGCGAGTGGTATGGATGAAATTAACATGGAGAAATGCTGAGCAGTACCTACAGTCTGAATAAGACAGCACCTATTCTGCTGTAAGTGGAACCTGTGCTGTCTTATATTAATTTATGATAACTAATTTACATTGCTAATTGCAAAGTTTAATAATCTGCATTATCTTTTTAGTCACAGACTTTTCTTAATGTAAGGACATTTCTGTACTGAGATGGAATATTCTAATAATGGGGAATCATTTTTGCCAGCTCCAAAGTATTCTGTAATTTCTGCAAGAGAAGATTTTAGCCAGTAAGAGCGCCAGGAGTATAGACCCTTTTAAGTGACATCATTGCCTATATTGCTTTTCATTTTGGCAGTAAAGGAGTTAAGGGAGAGAGAAATTGATCCATAATGATAGTCCTGTGTGTTGTAGTGTGGTGGTTGCCTGGCAACTGTACCTGTGGAAACTAAACATTGGACTTGTATCTGTATTAATCTCCTCTTGTTGTCAGGGTTTATAGGAATTTAATATAATAAGCGTGGAAAATACTTAAAGGCAAAAAGATTTGCTCATTTGATTATCCTTTGGGATTTTATAAGATTGTTGGATGTCAGCAAATAAGGGTCTTGGGGAGTAAGTGGTGTACAACATTGTGAATAGGTCTTGAATGTATTTGAACATCTCTTAAATGAGACTGAGCCTAACCTTCATGTCTTCCAAGGACATAACTCTTCACTTAAAGAACATTTATTGACTATCTTTAATGTGTTCCTTCTGCATCAGATATGGGCTACGGAATTAATGTGAGAAAACAGGGTACATGATCTTTTCATCTAGAGTGGAGCCTTTGTTATCCAGTGCAGAGTACACCTGAGAGGAACGTTCTCACTTGTCACACTCAGCTCACAGGCCCATCAGTATCAGTTGTTCTTTGTACACTCTTGCAGAGATGATGGTGAGCTGTGGCTTATGCCCAATGCCCAGCCCACTACTCATCTTCCAATCTGAGCTTCCCTCCTCCGTCCACTCTGAGAGTGTGCTATACCATCGGTTACCACCCTGACCTAGCGGTCCCTAAACCTTAGCTCTCACATTCAGAGTCTTTACTATTTCTGACCTCATTCTGATTTGCCTTCACTCCATCACTGATCTCTCCTCTAATTAAATTAGGGTCACACAGGAAAATATGTGAGGAAGAATTGACTAAAAAAATGACTTATTTTACTGATGAGAAAGCTCTCCTTCCGGATCAGGGTGTGCCTCAAAGTTCTGGAAATGAACATGGCCTTAAGAGGAAATATATTAAGTTGTGTTGTCTATGCATAGGCTAAGCACCTGTATTGCGATTTATATGAAGGATCACCTCTTATCATTCCAAACTGTTCCAAATGGGGACATTTCTTCATTAATCTTTGATACAGCCATTATCTCAGTTGGCTGAGGAAGCAGAAAAGTAGTCACTGCTTGACCCTTGTTATAATGTTAACTTTATATGAATTGTAAGCCTTTTTAGTGGCTACCAAAACACTCATGACTTCTATCAGCTGATTTTTATCCCAAATCAGTACATCTGGTCACAAGGAACAAAGAGGCGAGAGAACAGAGATGAATCAAATGATCTATCTTCCTTACTTCTGTACTCAATAGGACAGCACATCATTCTCTGCCACAGCTCATCAAGAAAGGGTACATTAGGTGTGTTACTGAACCCACTGGCATTCAGTTGGGAACCTGAAGCAGTGTATTATGGAATAAGGATTCATTATAGAAATGAGATCTTATGGAATTGTCAGAGAAGCTGGGGAAGTGAGGACCCACAAAGGAGAAGTGGAGGATCACAAAAAAATCACGAACCAGCTCTTCTGCAGCACTGGAGCTGGTGGGCAAGTCAGAGCTTGCAGGGGAAGCTGGGAGCGCATGTGTCCAGTTGCCGGGGCTATCATGGGGAGTTGGGAAAGAGCCTCGGGGCTATCATGGGGAGTTGGGAAAGAGCCCGTGGGAAGCTATCACCCTTGTGGCAACTGCTTTTGTAGGTATTCAGCCAAGTGTCTGGTGGTGCGCCTGGGCCTGCAGCTGGTCAGCAGTGCTGGCAGTCACAAGGGGGAGCTGGACACAAAGCTAGGCAGAGTGAGGACAAGCTGGGATCTGTGAGTTTCTTGGAGTTGGTCTCCGCCTTCAGAAACTAATCATTGCTGCTTCACTTCTGCCTCCCATAACTCATACCAATTCTTAGCCTGGAACTGTACAGGGAAAGGGATTCTGGGAGATGTAGTTCCAGATCAAACAGGTCTATGCAGCTGAAACCATCACAATTACAGTGTGGGGCCCTATACCGAAGGGACAGTGAGCCTTCCCTGACTGATCTCACCATCCCCTCCTTGGCAGACCCTCCCAGTAGGTGTCACAGGGAGCTCCCAGAGGCAGGCATCTTTGTGTCTTATTCATTTTTTATCACTGTGCTCAATTCAGAACCTGCATTGGGGGACTGGACGACAGGGGAAGAGAAAGTAGTCAGGGCTATATATAATTACAACTTTACAATAACTGCTTTGGCCATGCCATAGAATGACTGATTACTCAGACTGGAGAGTGGGTCCTCCAGCAAATGCCTGTCTGTTCCCCCGGTCCCCATCCACCAGCTGTAGCCCAGCCTCCCCCAGATGGGTGACCAGTTAACCTCCTGTTCACTTGAAAGTTCGTTAGACTCACAAATTCCATTGTGGTAGCCATCAAGAATATGGAGATAGAACACAGAGTGCTCACTTCTAAGGCTTTCAACGGAGCAGCAATCCAATGGGAGGATGATGGAAAGTCATGGAACATTAAATATTAGTAGTGACAGAAAATAAAAATGAGATTTTCACAAATGCCAAATTCACAGGAGGGAAATCCATGGTGAGTCAGCACTGTGAGTGAAAGTTTCTTGATGGAGGCAGCAGATGAGAAGGACTTGAAGATTGGGGGAGACACAATCAGCTCAGCACCTGTCACCATGTCCATCAGCTTTGGGAATGAAGGAAGAACATGTAACCTCAATCTGTTCCTGGTGGCAGAGGTTGAACACACCAAAGTATTTAATTCTACTGCAAGAGGAGAAAAAAAAATCGTAATGACTAAGATCAGAGTAACTGAGGAAGGAAAAGTAGGACAAACATTACATGACGAGAAGTAAAGGACAGAAAAAAATCTATGTCTACATCTATTTTGAATCTTTATAAAACTTCAATAAAAATGACAAAATAGTCATATATGCCTGAAAATGTCTATGCATAGTGGTGGGAATTGTGTTTTTCCTGTGCTTGAGGCATTTTGTCTTTATTATATTAATGTGTGAGGTTGTGGGTTCACTCTCTGAATGGAATTATAACACTGGATCAGCAGACAATTTTTTGGATCACAGTACGTTTTGAATCAGAATTATGATTTTAAAAATCATGTAACTTAATTGCCAACTCAGCAAGATAAATAAGCTCCAGAAATGAGCCTGCAGAATAAAGTAGGCCAAGGGTTATAATGAGATTAATAGCCATGAATCAGGTCATCCTTTAACAGTTCCTTTCCTTCCATGGCATTTCCTTAAGAACCATCCTGATTCTTAAGTTGTCTTTAATTTCTCCCCAATTTTGTTTTTCCTCTCTTTGTAATAAGGCCTGGATCATTTCCACAGCAGGCTGGCAAATTTCCATCTACTTTCTTTATATATTAGAAAACGTAAATGACAAATGTTACACTTCTATCTGGTGTAATTAAATTTGGTTGGTAGTTAAAATCCACATAGAGGGCCGAGCTCGTGGCGCACTCGGGAGAGTGCAGCGCTGGGTGCACAGCGACGCTCCTGCCGCGGGTTCGGATCCTATATAGGAATGGCCGGTGCGCTCACTGGCTGAGTACTGGTCACGAAAAAGACAAGAAAAAAAAAAAAATCCACATAGAGATGATTATTTTCAAACTGAAAGCAATGAATACAATTAAAACTTTTTAGAAGCACTGTCATTATAGGCACAAAAATTTCTATGCTTTGGGATGATCCAGACAGACACAAGGCCATATGATCCATCATATTTGGCCTCACAGAGAGCATATGATGATAGCTTTCCTCTATTTAGGGGTGGAGATCAGTACTAGAGTCAGGATGGATTAATGAAAAACATTTTTTAGAGCCAAAGTTCTATGTTTGAAACTCTTCCTTATGCAACTTAATTTTTCTTGTGTGAAATAAACATTAAGACCAGTTTCCACCTGTCAAATATGGACTGTGATAAGACTCATCTTATGGAACAAAGTGAAGTAAAGTGATGAAAGCACTTCGAAAACCATAAAGCATCAAACGAATATTAGTTAATACTAGCAACACCAAAAATACTGCATAATGATATCAGAGATAAGGAATATATTGATAACTGGATATAAGAAGACTCAATAGATATTTATTATTAATAATTACATGATCACAGTGGAATCACAATACCAAACTGTGACAACGCAGTAGAATCTTACAACTTCAAAAATGCAAAGATTTGTGCAAGTGGTTGCCTGAATTTCTACCCAGTATTAGAACTTCCATGATTGTTATCCAGTCAAGTATATATTTTCTTTTTCCTTCCAGGTATATCAGGACATTTCCCGCCCCCCCCCCTCCCCCGGACTTTGTTTCTTCAGCTCAAAAACATGACCTTTGACTTTCTGAGCAGCTGTGTATATTTTCCTATGACCAATAAGGGGAAAAAGTCATTGGTATGGCAAGCGGATGGGACAGTGCTGCACAGTGTAAATGATGGTTGGTGATAAGCTGAAGGCTGACAAAAATGCAGCCCCCACTTCAGTTCACTGCTCTGTAACAAATGGCTCAGTCGCTCACAGAACTACGCTATGCTGGAGGATGTTCTGGCAGAAATATACCTTTCCCTTTTTCAAAAAATGTGTGCTGTGTGATGTTGGTGTGCGGGGGTAGGGGGAGGAGTGGAGACCCTAAATATTTGCTTCTGTCTGTCAGAAATCATCATCTGAGAGAATTTTATTATTAGGGAAAGCGAACCTCAAGTCATTGCTTTGACCACAGAGGCCAGAGGTGTTTGTGTCTGTTGCAAGATACTGAGCCCGGAGTCGAGGGCTGGTATTCTGCTGGTGACTGCTGAAGAGGAGGGATTTGGCTTCTGGCAGAACATGAAGCCAGGCTGACAACAAAGCTTTCCTTTCAAGCTATCCAAATGAACACATTTCTAATCTGAAATTCAAATACTTGACAACAGAGAGCCTGTGAGCTGGGCTTTGAACAGGAAATTGCTTCATGGTTTTAGCATAATGAATTAGGCAGTTAGACTAAATCCATTTAGTAGGAAAAGAATGCTTTCACATGCTTTGTGAAAGAAAGGAGGGGGGGAAAACCTTCTTAATTTCCCAAATTTCTCAGGACTTATAGACACAAATGCTCCACATAAATTTTATCTGTTGTGTTCTATGATTGGTGTGTAAAAAGCCGTCAGATCCCGGTATTCAGAAATCATCTTTTTAGAAAATGCTGTGACTTTTAATGTTGTGGAAACTGAATGTCATGGATAAAGGTTAGGAGGGTCGCATCCTTCTCCGTGCTCTGTGCTTTCCCTGTCAATGGTGAATGCTTTTTAATTCTGAAACCCTGTTTTAGACTCTGGTGAATTTACATCCAATAGAGTATCAGAGTTTTTCAGGGAAGAGGGGAGAGATGTGGAGGAAAAAAGGAAGCCTGGAGAGCTGAGGCCGATGAAGACCAGAGCAGTCCATAGGGAAGGCTCTGCGATTCCTGGGTGTTGTGCTCAGAATCACACCACTAGCTCTAAGTCCTGAACACAGGAGCAGGCTACTCTGTCAGCTGGGCTTGTGACAACAGAGGTGGGGACAGAGGAAGGACTGTTATTAGGGAAAGGGGAATGAAGTAGCTTATTTCAAGTCCGTGTAACAAGCCTGACCTTGAGAGAGCCTGTTGGCAGACATCCCTCAGGAAGGAGAGAGCTAGAAAAAATGAAAAAAATAGACAAAGAAAGAAAAAAGAAAAGCAATAGTAATAATAGCATAAGCAACAGCAAGACAAAGAGCCTGGGAGAGGAGAGGGTTAAATTCTGTCCCAGGCATGTTTGCAGAGAGGAGGGTTGATCTGTCCCAGCCACAGCAGCATTTCCTAGCAGCTTGCTGAGTATAGACACTGCTGTGTGGGGCACTGCCTCTGAACTTGGGCCCCCAAACAGCCAAGGGAACAGTGTTCTGTGTAATCACTCTGCTGCCAGAGCAGACGCAGACATAATGAGGTCTGACATCTCTGCATTTACAATGTGCTAGGTAACATATCCACACCATTTTCTGCTCCCTACCTCTGTGGAAACAAAATGTAAATAAATACAGTTTCCTTTAAATCATTGTTTTCAACTTTCCTATCAGAGAAAAAAGTCCTTTCAGTTGTCATGGTGATGAAGACACTATAACAGACTACATTAAAAAGAGATGTTTTAACAACCATTAATGTGTGCCAAGCATCTAATTCATGTTTACAGTTAAAAATAAAAAGAACCACATCCCAATTTCCTGAGTGCCAAGGAATTGCCCATCATGGCAGAGGATGGGAGACCTTGGCAATCACACAGATTGGTTACATGATCACCTATCTGAATGGACGTGTAATGAATTAAGCTGAGAAAAATTGACGTTTAAATGTATTAGAACAGTTCTGATCTGGAATAGTAATGATCATCCCAGAGGCAAAATATGAATATTTAAAAGACACTGTGCCTTGTGAGTTGTGCTGAGGCACCAAACAGAACTAGTCAAAATTCATTCAGAATAGTACTTCAACCCAAAGAATGTGGGATGGCAGAGCGAGGGTCTGATAGTCAAGAAGCTCGCGTTTATCCAGATAAAACAGGACAGAATTCAGAACTTAAGCCCGTTGCCAGAAAATGGGCTTTCCTTCAAAATGACGTTCCAGAGTCTGGGGAAAGGAGGTTTCATGAAGGGCGACCTGGGGGCGGGGCATGCACAGAAGCAGGTCCTGCGATATCTCCTCTCCTGCCCGTGGAAGACAAGAATCTCTTTAATTGGGGCAAAGTCTTTAATTCTAAAATAAGACGGAAATCATCAAACATAAGTGAGCCTGGGAGAGCTATAGCAGAAGGAAATTTATGTTGAAGTAGAAAGGGCCCATATCTGAGTTTTATTATGGGATAGAGAGAAAGCTCCAGGGAAGGGTTTCTTAAATAGGTTCTTGCAGATGGTGAGAATATCTTTGCCCAGATATTCTCAAATCCCTCAAAGTTTTTCAGACTCCAGTTCAAGGAGCAAGAAGCACTAAGAGCAGCCAGCGACATAGATGAGGGCAGTTGGGAGCACCAGAGACAGTGAAAATCTGTCCAGTTGAGTCCTTGTACGGGTAGAGGAGAGGGAAAGCATGTGTGTCCCACCTCCTGGGGAATTAGGAGGGATTTAGGCGAAAGAGGCCTATTTAAAGCTTAATATTTCTTTCAGATTTGGTGTTTTATCTCAAAAATTTTTGAATAATTTATTTTCAATTCCAGTATGTGTTGATGCTCATCTTAATGTAGCAGTGATTTAAAATGATCTACTGTCACGCTAACTTTAGCTTCAGGAAGAGGTGCCATGCTTACTGTGTGACTTTGCAGACACCTGGCTCCCTGCTCGAGGGCTGCATCCAAGCTGAGGAACATGGATTTGGAGTAAGCTCTCGACTCAGTCATTTACAAAGCTAGCTGCTAAAAGCCCAGCTCTGGCTGCTGTTTTCTTATTCAGTTCTAACTCAAAATAACTCAAAATGGGCAAAACCATTTAAGGAGAGCATCTCCCTTCTTTCAGCTATTCCATATTATCCTTAAAGAATTAACTGGAAAACTTGTTAAGGTTACTTCAATCTTTGTCCCTACCTCAACTGCTAGAAATCTTCTTTGGGAGGATTTTTTTCCCTTCTAGTGTGTAAAATATCATTAGAGACAGATTGCTAATAAGAAATACAAATTGATTGTAAATACAAATTTACCTCATCCACCTGTGTATTCTTTCTCTTTCCACCCTTTTGGAAACAACAGATTTTAATTAAGTATCAGCATTGGCAAAAGGCAAGCCTTACAAGTAAATCATTGAAGAAAATCCTCCAGTATCTGTATGCCTGTTCAACAGTCCATTTTTCTGCTGAGTTCTGCTATGTGGTCCCTTAGCATGGGGACTGCAGAGACATCTCAGGCCTGTGTGACAGACCCCCATTTGGTAGGCTGATGGAGCATAAAATAAAACAAGGAGTTAGGAGGAACATTAGTGATCTATTTGTCATTTCTTTCTTTTTTTTTTTAATTGAAGCATAATTGATTTTACATATTTTTAGGTACAGTGTTGACTACCATCACCTGTGTACAACATGGGATGATCAAATCAATATTATTAGCATATTCATTATTACAAATCATAATTAGAGATTGGTTAAGGGCTATTTGTTTCATTTCATTAGTGTTCATTAAAGTTTTTAATGTATTAGCTAATATTTAATGTTCATGTTTGGGATTATTAGAAGCTGCTTCTTCCTTTCCTTAATTATTTTCTTCAATTATAGAATAGAATAATACTCTCATTCTTAGCCATAAAATTGAGTCTACCATATAATCAGAGTAGGACAATAACCTTTCCCCAGTTTTACTCATTTGTGTACAGGTACTATCTTCATGTATCTGTACATATTTATTTTATTTTTCATTGTATAACTTTAACTTATTTTTGTTTTCTTGGGCTTATTCTAAGCAGGAATATTGATGAAATTATAATTTTGATATGATAATGTATTTCTAAATATATTGAAATAAATAAGAACATCCTATTAAAATATAAGATAGAAAAATTTGTCTATCTGCCACCTATATCATCCTCTGAAACCCAAGTAACACACATAAAGCAGGTAACACCAGACTACACCATGCTCTGTGGTGGCTAGTAAGGAGTTAAACATAGAGGACAGTATGGGATGGGAACACCTATATTCTGCAGGTGGTTACGACTTCTGTGGATGAAGGTGGGCATTGGGTTCCAAGGAGAGGTATTTTGGGCCAGTGGCAGGCTAGAGGAGGGGGAGCTGAGAGGCCTTCTCTAGGAATTCCTGAGAGAGGTTGGAGGCTAAGGAAAGGGCATTGCTGAATCCTTGATATACAGAGCAGGCATTGGAGCACTGGGGTCCGACCTTTCTCCTACTTACCCTGGATCATGGCAAGGGATGGAGAGAGGCAATGAACTGCTTTTGGAGGATAGAGCATAGAGTGCCTACCTGCTTGTCAGTTTCCTCTGCATTTGTGAGTAACTGTGGATTATTTTCCACTTGCCAGCATTATTGCAACAGAATATCTATTAATTTTTTTTAGAAAAGGATACCTTTTTTTCCTTAGTGGGCAAACCAGTTTAAACGCTGGGTAAGTTGATCCCTGTTTTTGTGCCTGTAGTCTATGAGCATGGTGAAAGAGATGGGGGTTTTCCTGAAAGAATGTGCATATCTAGCAAAAGTTTCCAGCTGAAGCCTAACGTTACCTTGAAAGGGCTTGGGCAACACCCCGTTTGTGGCCAGCAAGGTTGCAAGCTGCCTTCATGCTGAGGAGGTAAGCAAGCATGTGAACATCACATCCAGAGTGAGCTTGGAGGGCCCTGGGGAAGGGGCTGCTCTAGGCCAGTTACCCAGGACCATTCGCATCTTCAGCCTTGTTTCCCTTGAAGAATGAATACTCCTTGGGAGAATAAGAAGATGTAATAGTATGGGGTCAAGGACTGGGTTTTGCTATTGTTGTGGTTTGTTAGAAGTAAATCACTAAGTAGATGACTTAGTGTAAGACTATTTGAATGGAGTGTTATCGAGGGCCTAGCATAGTGCCCCAAGACCCTCTTCTACTACTAATGTTTATGACAATGCCGACACTTAACGTGGTTCTTATTTTGTGTGCGCTACTCTTTTCAGTTCTTTAATGTAGTGATTCATTTAATCCTCACCATAAATTTTCTTCAATATATATTATTCCCATTTTACAGATGGAGAAACTAAGCTCCAGAGTGATTAATTTGCCAATGCCGTGTAGCTAGTATAAGGTAGAGCTTTTGAGAACCCAGGCAGCCTGGCTTTAGAGTGTGCTTACAGCCACTGGGCTACTCTGCTTTGCTTACTGAATAGGGGATGGATGGGAGGGAGAGTGACATAGGGGCTTGTGTGACTTATTGACACTGATGAGCTTGGTGAGCTTGATGATCCTTTCTGCCACCAGGACCTTAGTGGTTCTTACTCCACTACTTGTGCTAGAAAGATTAGGAGTGTCGTTTCCTTCTGTTGGGAAAATAGAATAATTTAATCACGTCCCCTTGCCTTAGATCAGGTTGGGGGTGGTGCAGCACATTCTTTGTAAACAAGTTGTGTGTGGGGTGGAATTAGTGTGCATGCACGGTGCCGCCACCTGGCTGGCGTTTACTGCCTCCAGCGTCCACCCCGAGCAGCCCATCCTCTCCAGTGGATGGCTCCCATGAGCTTCTGCTGGGACAGCAGGACACGCCAAGCAGGAAGAATGGCTGCAGTGGGCACCAACATGGCAGACCTGTAGGCCGAGGAGGAAAGGGAGAGAGTTTGTGAAGCAGCACTGGAAGGCAGAGCTTGAGTCTAAAGGTGGAGCATGTTTACTCTGCTGGCAGCTGCTCAGTTTTTCAGTGGACTTTGCTGGTAGCTGTTGAATTTTGAATTTCTCTTTGGATTGTCTAGCTCTTAGATGTATGTGTGCTGAATTAAAGACTACTCTACTCCTTTTTCAACCAAGGCTCCAAGGACCCTTTTTCTGGTTACCTAGCTTGTAGACCTGCGTGTGAAGGGTTTGTGACCCAGTCTAGACAATGGTCTTGAGGGGTCTGTGAACTCCAGACCCAGCCCTAGCTCTACACACTCACGTTCATAAATAAAATAAATGAATAGAAGGTTCAACTCAGGATCATTTTTGGAGTTTTGGGGGAAAGTGTTACCAGCTTCCTTTTAACAACAACAAACACTGTGTGAACAAATACTATATGTTTCCTAATATTAATATTAATTAATTTTTGTCTTTGAGACATTAGTGGTAAATAAACACATTCAGGCTCATATGGTTTTGTGCTTATTTGTTTTAGGAGTGCAGACGCTCCTAAATAAGGGTATGAGTCATTTAATTCTTTATTTATTTTCCTTTTTACATCTCCTTATAGAAATCCATTTGGAATGGTCAAGCTCCTTGAAATATAATATGTGCACATAAACTTTCTTTAATGTTTTTGGGTTTGAGCTATTTTGGATTTTAGAAATAGCTGTCACAATTGGATCCTCAATTTAAAGCTCTGGGCAAACACCAAGATCAAGGGTTCGGATCCCCATACAGGATCCCCATACAGGCCAGCTGCAAAATATAAAAATAAATGAAGCTCCAGGCAAGTATTTGGATATTAAAATGTTAAAAGCAAAACATGACTTGATCATTCCTCTTTTAGTGGCATTTGGTATCCATTATGGAAATATATCCCATAGGGTATTGCCTGTGGTTAAGCTACACAGTTCTGGAATCCGACACCCTAAGTTGGAAATCTACTTGCAAACTCCATGACCTGAGGCAAACTACTTAAATTCTCTGTAATTTTCCTCTTCATATGTAAAATAGAGCTAATATACCCTAAGATCATAAGATAATTCACGTAATTAGCTCTTAGTACAGTGCCTGATACATCACAATTGCACAATAAATGTCAGGTAAAGTGCAGAAATAAATGCACATTATACAATTTTAATTTATGTTATAATAAGAATTTCACCCAATAAAAATGTTTATGTTAGAAAAAGGTCTGGCTTCAGCTCTTTCACAGAATGCAAGCTCACCAGGTGTTAAATTTGTATCTTAATTATCTAACTGATAGCTGCCTGGTTGATGCTCTGTCAGCATACTGTGTGTAAAATAACCCCCCACCCCCACCCTGGAATTCCACTGAATAAAGCAGGCAAATAATCTGAATGTGTCTCCTCTACAGTAAACACAACTGTGGCTTGAAAATAGCCATTCAGTAAGGTAACATTATTTTTTCCTAGCAGTTTCACTCCTGCAGTCATCTAATAACTTTGAAGCAGATTAATCCATTAAAGGGTGTACTCCTAGTGCTTAGTAATTGCCAGTAAAGTCTAATCAGATAGCGACTGCTACAGAAGAGACTTCAAGAAATACTATAAGATAATTAAAACATAAAGGTTATGCAAAAGTGGCAAATCAATAGAGACAGTAAACATGGTTTATCAACAGTCCTGAGAACATTTTTTTCAATTCTAAAATGTAAATGGACTTGGGATAGAGCACATGCTAGGATGATAGATAGGATCCCAGTAACGGTTTAATTAACTCCAGTTTCCTGCATGTTAAAGGTTGCCTCAGCCCACTGGCTCATATAACAAACCCTCTTAGGGTTTCGTTAGCCGCTGTCTCATAGGAAGACCAGGCTGCCTTCCTTTTTTACAAGGTTAGCTTTGGGCCTCCTCCTCTGGAGGCCTTATCAAAACACAGCCCTCTTTTTTTTTTTTTTCTACAAATACACAGATATTTTTAATTTCAGCTAAAATGGTTTGACTTTGTAATCAAGGTAAAAGAAACACACCACATACACTGCCTAAGTAATGAGAAGAGTTTGCAAGGAAGAATTATGTAATTCAAATTGTATGTTAAAATTCACATGGAGTGTGTGTAGAATTTTAGAAAAACCATAGCAGCTCTCCAGACAACTCATTTGCTGTTTTAATTCTTCAGTAATGTAGGCCATTTTATAATTGGCCACAGAGTCGTGCCACTTGGTTAGTTCAAGGATGAAAAGGATAATAGGGAATATTTACTCTTAAGGGATATCAAAAGCATACTCCTCTAAGCAGCCCTTGAAAAAAGTAGTTATTGACTGTTCTTAGCCAGCTGTTTTAAATGGAGTGTACAGTGTTTCACTTGCAATCATAAATTAGTGAAAACTACAGGAGGAGATGAGGGTAAGCTTCGTTTGAAGAATCGTAATATTTCTTAAAAATCACTGTGAGGGCCAAGTGTTAGTTAAAAGAAAAATTATTTTTCCAACCTGGCAGAATTAGGTTTCACACAATTAACTTTATCATTAGTAAATAAAGGAGTTACTTAACCTCTGCCCTTGCCAAAGTTCTTGATATTTTGCTTAGTAAAGGGCAAGGAACCCATTATGGTTTATTTATTCACTTTGTTAAAAGATTATTCTTGAAGATTGTGATATAGAAACACATAATACATAATATTGGTTAATCAAGATCTATTTACTCAACCGTTTAAAGAAGCTGGCTATTATAGAATGCTCATTAGCATCATGAACCGGAGACCTTTTTCTGTTGTTCCCATGGGAAAGGTTATCAAGCTGTCAGTAAGGGACTCATTTTCTTTAAATTAAAATTCACTGAGGTATCCTGTGTAGAGAACATTAAAAGGAAGTGCAGTCATGCCATCTTATTGCTTTTGAAATAAAATGTTAAAAATGCCAACTACCTGTGATTTTGAAAATTTCTTTCCCTTCCGACAGTTAGCAGTTTCATCTTGAAGCAGGAATCTAAGCTTGTCCTTTTAAACAATGATTTAGAGGAAGAAATTTAACACCCCCTGCTTGCAACATCCATTTTTCAAGAAATCTATACTTTCTCTGCCCTCCTCCGTGTTATCAGTCATCCACGTCCCAGAGGAAATGCGTCAGGCTTGGGGTTAAATAAGGTCCTATCTCCAGTGATGGTCTAGAAAGCTGTCTACATTCTCAAACAAACTTATCTGCATTATATACAGCCATAAATGCTTCCTGCCAAGTGGAGAGGCTGGTTTTGTTTTGCTCTGTTTTTTTTCATTGATGTCAATGGTGAGATTACTACTTGCCAGTTGAAAGTTAAAAGAAAAGCAACAATTATATTTTATTATAAATTGTAAACAGGTTGAACTTCAATCAGTATAGTTCTGTGATGCTGAAATAGACATGGGCCCTGAATATCCTATATTCTTACTTAAAAATGTAGGTCTAATGAGATGCACTGTCTTCATTTTCTCAAAATAATATTTAAAGGGGCTGGCCCGTTAGCTCGGTTGGTTAGAACGTCGTATTGATAACACCAAGAGCCAGGGTTCGATCCCTGCTATCGGCCAGCTGCCAAAACTAACTAACTAAGTAATAATAATACTTCAAATTATACTACTTCATACTTTTTTTTATCAGAAATATTTAATAGTTTATTCACTCTGTTTCAAATTATGTTTTCTAATAAAAGGTAAAGAGTAGCAACTGTGTAAGGGAATTATCACTCCTACTAAACTAAGCCTCTTTAAAGTAGGGTCTTTGAGTTTTATTCATATTTTCCAGAACTGAATGTGATGCTTGGAGCATAGGAGACACACAATAAACGTTGCTTGAATGAATAAACTGATTGAGCACCTACTGTATCCCAGACATTATAGCTGGAGAAGCAAGTAGTATTCTCCCCATTTTATAAGTGAGGAAACTGAGTCTCAAAGAGATTGAGTATCTTTCACAAAATCACAAGCTGTAAGTGGCAAAACCGTTAGGTTTTATTGACACTAAAATTCTTGTTCTTTCTACTAACTGTATCAATGGCATGCCTTTTTCAAACATTAAAAGGAAACTGCTATCAGAAACAGTTATTATAAGTACTTTGGAAAACATTCAGTAAATAACCAAATTGATTACAATTTAGAAATTTCTTTTTCTCAACTACCCTTTCCAGGCAACGTGTAATAATGTGACAAGATTGAATTTACTTTAAAACCATGTAGACCAATCAAGAAATATTCCAATATAACTGACGTATATTACTAATACATGTTTAACACCCTCAACAGATTACAAATGACCAAGTCTTTAGTCTCAAACAGTAAGTGATCTGATTAATACGTAAGAAATATGAATGTGCTATTATAGATATTTTTAAATACACAATTTTCCCATTAGTATTTATGAGTCCTCAGAAAATAAATTTTATCATCATCATTAAACCTCTCTGAGGGCTTCTCTAAAATCACTTAAAATTTTTCTAGTTTCAGCCAATATTAAAATTTTCTAAAATTTGACCTAAGTTAATGATTTTTATTTTTTTTTTAGTAACAGGCAATTTCATTTTTGTTTCTCTCTTTATTTTCAAGTTATCCACAATTACTATTTTATTTATTTAATTTTATTATTTATTTAGTTACTTTAGTTTCTCTCATTTTTATTTTATTTTATTTTTTATTTTTTGGCCATAAAATAAGTCTGAATACATTTTAAAAGACTAAGATCATAGAAAATATGTTCTCTCACTGCAATAACAGAAGGAAATTTAAAAAACTAAGAAATGTGTGGAAATCAAACAACATGCTCCTAAATAAACAATGTATAAAAAGAAAAATCACAGGGAAATTAGAGAGTACTTTGAGATAAAAATAAACATCCTCTTCTTTTTCTGGCCTCAACTGGTGACTCCTTGCATCAATGCAGTTGAGTGTCTGGTGGGCCAAGTGCATAGTGGCTGTGGCTGCTACTGTGGCATTGAGCCACTTTCGTGACAGCTGTGGCTATGGTAGTGGTTGTGGTGGGCTACCACATGGAAGTGATGCTTTTGGTATGCTCTTGGCTGATTGCCGGCAGAGGAGGTAGCCCTTTGCTCCTGCTTTAGGACCCTGTGCGTGCTCTGTTGCTTGCCTGGTTACAGGCCCATACTATCTTTCCTTGACAGTTCAAGGATACCCTTTTTGCCTACTGTAGATAAGTATAACATCTGAAAAGAATATTATTTTACAGGCTCTTGCTTAAATATAGAAAAAAACATCAGATATAAACTAGTTTTACTAATAGAAGAATTGTCTCTGACATCAGGGTTAGTCAAAGTAAAATTGAATTTTCTGATAAAAACATTAAACAATCACATACCAAAACACAACATACACACCCTCATCCCCATCCCACCCCCACACTTTACACTATTTCCCTCAAGCCAAACCCATTTAAATACACGTTGTAGATAAATACCATAAAATATATTTGGCTTTATCAAACCTAGTGAGCAGGGAATAATAACCAGTATGATTAGGAGCTAAACAAAGCCCAACTTATAAAATGAGAGGGGTTTCACAATAATTTGCTGTGAAGTCTATGAGCCAAGGGGTAGAGGAAGGCATCACAGCAAAATATCTATGTGGGATGTGCATATCTTATTGTAATTTACCATCCAATAACGGCATGGTGGAGGGAAAGAGATATACTTTGTTTTGCATGTTCAGGCCATAAATTCATCTATCGTTCATTCAATACATGTATATACATTGGGTACCTACCAGGCATAGTTCTAGACACTGGGGATATATGAGTTAACAATATAAAGTCCATGTCTTCACAGATTTTACATTCTAGTGCGAGAAAACAGATAAACAAATACACACACACACACACACACACACACATATTTATAAATAAATAAATAAATATGTGTGTATACACCTGATGATGACTAGTGCTATGGAGAAAAATGGAGTGGGAGTGGGTACTGATTTTATAAGGAGCTCAGGAAAGTATAACAAATGAGGTGACCTTTGAGCAGAGATCTTTGGGGAGTGAGGTGGCAGGCCATATGGATATATGGGGGTAAAGCATTGTAAGCAGAGAAAAAGCAAGCACAAAAGGTTCTGGAGTGAGTGCTTAGAAGAGCAAGGAAGCCAAAGTGGCTGGGTTAGGGGGAAAGTGGTAGGAGGTGAGGGCAGAAAGTTGGTGGTGGGCTCTGAGATGATCTGCAAGTATGCTTAAGGTAGATCATGCAGTTCCTTGAAGGTCACTGTGGGTACTTTGGATGTGATAAACAGAGTGGTATCATAATCTGACAAACGTTTTTAGAGTAGGACTATGTCTGTTGTGAGCAGAACAGACTGCAGGGGACAAGGGTGGAAGGAGGGAGAATAGTTAGGGGACTATTGAAATCTAGAGAATAAATGATTGTGACTTGGACCAGGGTGTTACGAACAGACAAGGTGAGAATCAGTCAAAGTTTAAACACAGTTTGAAGGAGCCTAAGGAATGTACTGGAAGATTGATGTAGTGTTAAGAGAGAGATGGATCCAAGTATTTTGGTTGGTAAACTTGGAAAAAATACAATTGCCATTTTCAGAGACTGATGTGACTTAGGAGGAGCAGAATAGTACAGGTGGAGGTGACTGGTAGTAAGAGCTCGATAGTGGACTTAAGTTTGAGATAACTATGAGACATCCAAGTGGAGGGGTGCAGCAGAGAACTGAACATATGAACCTGGAATTCAGGACAGAGGTCCAGGCTGGAGACATAAATTTGAAGTCATCAAAATTTAGATGACACTTAAATCCACGAGACTGGATGAGTTCACCCAGGAAGTGGATGTAGACAGTGGTGAATTCTGAATGCTGAGTTTAGGATACTCTGTGGTTTAGAGATCTCAGATATGGGGAAGAACCAGCAAAAAAGATGGAGAAAGGTGGGGAGGATAATCAAGAGAGAGTGTTTTCCAGAAATCAATGAAAATGCTTCAAGGTAATGCATTATGTCAATGCTGCTGATACAGACAGTAAGAGGAGAACTGAGAAATGACGATCGGGTTTGGCTCTGTGGAGACCACTAGTGATCTTGACAAGAATGACATCAATGAAGTGGTGAGGGCTAAAGCCTGATGGGTGGATTCAAGATATAATGAGGAGGAAATGAGGAGGAAATGAGGAGGAAAAGGAGTTAGCAATTATCTGGTAGAAGTTTTACCATCAAGTTGAGTAGAAAAATGGAGCAGTAACTGAAGAGGGTCTGGGTAGGGTTATTTTTAAGTTGGGAGATATGATAGTATATGTGTATATTGATGAAAATAAAAATGAAACATTGATGATGAGAGAGAGAGAGAGGAGATAATGACCTACATGCGTACTAAGTACCAGAATCTATTACTAAATTCTAGTCTACAGATTGAAAATCCCTGTGGTCTTATAAGTTCACATAAATATTCATAGAGAGAAATGGGTTGGGGTAGGACTAGATGACTTCAAAGATCCCTTCTAACTAGACAATACCATGATTGTCTATGTCCACAAATCTAAGAATGTATTAAAAAATAGGGGTAATTGTAACTTTGGAAAGGAAAAGCATGAATATATCAGAAGCATCAAAAGTTCAATACTCCTGTTTTCTGCTGATAAGTAATGTTGAAGTGCAAAGAATAAATGGTAAGGTTGGTCTTATACTAAAAACATATGTGACTATTTCAGATCATTAACCTTTGTATAGCATTGGCTCAGTTTGAACTCAAAACCCTGAAAACATGAAGAAAGGGGTTTTTTCCATGTCATTAGTACAGCATTTTGTTTCGTGATATCTCTATGAGATTACTGGCACAGTCCAAAGTTGCAGAGTATTTTAATGAACAGAATTTTAGGGACCAGTGCTGTACCATCCATCCTATCATGAGCACCACAAGATAAGTCCCCTTATTTATGCCTTTGCTGACAATACTCCGCTCCCCCCCCCCCCGGAATGTTCTCCCCACCTCAGAGCACCTAACTCATACTTGAAATTGTGGTCCATTTCTGTGACCATTTATTGAGGCTATCTGATATAACCCATTACCACTTGGGTTTGTTCCACATAAAGATTATATACACTCTTCAAGGGTTTTTTAAAGAAAGGAGGCTTTCATATCTTTCATAGTTTTTTGTCTTTTTTTCCCCCCTCAAGTACACCTTAGACTTAAGAGCAAAGCAAGAGCAATTTTCTATAGTTCTGCATGTGATAAGCGAGCACATGATTCTATTAAGCCTCTACTTTCCAGATATGTTAGTTGGGCCCTTTCATGTTGCTAGAAGATAGATATGCTTGAGTAACCCCAATTGAAAGGTATTTATTGTATGGATATCCAGGAAAGTAAGGAAGATAAGAAATAAGTTTATCTATTATGTATCCAGGAGTCACGAGACTGCAATGATATTCAAGAAACAGAACAATGTTTAAAACATGTTTTATGCCCAGTCAATGTAGAATCCTATTAACCTGTCAGCAGCACACACGTGTCGCCCTCATCAAAGAGTGACTTTAAGTCTGTCTGTTTCAGTCATTTCCAGTGAAATCTCCGTATTCCTCTTCACTTTACAGTTTGTGCTTACACATGGTTTTTCAGGCTTGCGGATTCTGTTTACTTCTGTATACATGTACTTGGGCCTTTCACTCTTTTAACAAATATCCACTCTCCCCAAGACAAAGGCTATTATTTATTTAATCATCTTCTGAGTTTCTGACTATATCATTGGCTGCTTCTTTGTGGACTCGTTTTCAGATCCAAATTCTTCATTCTGGTTATTAAAATGCCGTGGTTCCTCCTGGCCTCCCTTCTCATTTCCTGCTGTATTGTCTCCCAGATGATTTCATTTAGCCATGATCTTGGCTTTGACTAACCTATACCCGTATGATTTCACCTATTTGATCGCTTTTCCTCTTTAAGATATCAGTTCAAATGTCACTTTCCCTAAGAAGCCACATTTGACCAGTTCTCTTTTCCACTATGACTAGTTCCCCCCAACCTCTTGTGATAGGCATGTATTTTAGCATATTCGTAAGATACTTTGACTACTCTTTGTTTCTCTCACTAAACTGTAAGCTTCATGAAGGTAGAGCCTGTGTCCGTTTCGGTTAAGCATTGTGTCACCAGCTCCCTGCAGTGTTTGGCACTTAGTAGAAGATCAAAAATTAATAAAAAATTGAACAAATAAACTTCTAATTTAGAATTTTCCCACTGTACAGAGTTCTTGTGCTAAACAATCTCATAGGCAAGGGCCCCAACTCTTCTTTATCCACTTTCTTTGGAAGGGAGATTTATAGACCTGCAAACAATTTTTCATATATCATATCAGCTCTATTCAGAGTTTAACAATTCCAGTTTTTTTAAAAAATAGGGTTGAGTCAGCAACTAAGAGAATGATATATACATACATACATATATACATATATATATTCATTATTGTGATTCCTAGCAATGTACCTCTGGGAGATTGATGTATGTCAATGACTCACCATACCTTATAAATTTGTTTATTGACAAGATAGATGTCATAGAAAAAGCACACAGGATAGAAATGCTGTTTTGTGTGTATGTGTATTGATTTTCAGAACTTGAAGTCGCTTAGACAAAGAGATTTTTTAAAAAATTCTGTTTAAAGATGTTAGACTGGAGTAGGACTCAATAATTCTAAGATTTAATTACCTTTATTCTTAGATCTGAAAATAATCTTTTCCCAGATCGCTGAGTTCTCACTATATTTTTATGAAAATATTTAAATATTTTTTGAGTTTTGTTTTGAACTCTATAAGCTTTTTTGAACTGATTAGAATAAAAACTGTTTAATAAGTTAATAGCTATAACTAACTCATAGTTGATAATTAGAAATAACCTTTTCTCTTGCATTAGTATGCTTTGTTATTGATTTGACTTTCATTTTAAAAATCATATTTTTCCCAAAACTGTCTGGAGTCCCTTAATTAAATATGACTATATACTGCATTACATGAATAAAAAAAGATAAATAGTTAAAGTCCAAATGCAACTAATCACCTTTATAGAAGTGAATAATGTTACTCATGTTACTTTAAGAAAAAAAAATTATTGACCAATCCAAAGAACTATATACTGTACTTGGCAGGGGTGATATAAAGGGCTAAAGCTAATTATTATTGTTGTTTTCATACAAAAAGAATAAATATATTAATAACGTTATTAAAAATAAAAATAATAGAGAAACGTATATAAAATAAAATTTAAAAATGATCCAAAATACAGCAATCCAGATATTACCAATGAAATACTTTGATAAACATGGGTATAGACAGATAAAAAGCTAAACAGAAAGATAGAATTTTATGAAAACAGTGATATGTGCTTTTTTAAAAAAAAAGCACAAAATTATGTTTTTAATTTAATGGGAAAAGAAAAAAATGTGAATTAATTACTGAATCACAAGTACATGTTTCACTTCAACAAAAAAGATTAGGAAAAGTTAAAGAGATTGGAGTTCATTTTAAAAGTCAAAGTCTTCAACTTTAAACAGCATTTATACATGATCTGCTGTTAGAAAAATAGAATATTTTAGTCAGGTCCCCTTGCCTTAGGCCTGGTTGGGGGTGGTACAGCACATTCTTTGTAAACAAATTATGTGTGGGGGCGTGTAGTTAGTGCATATGTGCAGCACTGCCACCTTGGCTGGCATCTGCCTTGGGCGTCCACTCCACATGGCCATGCTCTTAAACCTACAGCTCCAAGGACCTTTTGCCAGTTACCTAGCTTGGAGACCTGCATGTGAAAGGTTTGTGACCCAGTCTGGACAATGGGCTTGAGGGGTCTGTGAGCTGCAGACCTAGCCCTAGCTTGACATCTACTGTGAAAGAGGCTAACATTTGGACATGAGCATATTAAGACTACCCCTCTGGTTCTTTCTTCCTCACCTCCTGTCGTTTGGTAGTTCTGAATATTATAATGTCAAGATTTATAACATTTACATTATATTCTATAATCATTTCCCCCCAATTTTTCAAGTCTTGGTTCTATATTTCTATAGTTTCATATGTCCATTTCTCTATTCTTAAGTTCTTTGTTTTCATGCTTTTTTTAAAACACTATTTTACATGTAAGTACTTTTTAAAAGAATGTAGATGGTTATTGCCTGTGTTTTTGCAACCACTGGAATGCCTATTTTGTATATATTCTGTCAAGTATATACTTTGTATATATGCACAAATGTAATATATATTGTATATATTCATCACGGAAACAGAAAATTAATCTAGGCACTGCAAGAAAGAAGGAATTTGAGGGAGGCCATTAGAGGTTTACTAAACCATTGAAATAGCTGAAGCGGTAAAAGTCAGGGAAGCTGACATTCAGGAAATCAGAAGGGACAATTGTTCCTGATGATCTCAGTGATCTCTAGCACCCAAATGGGTGATTTGCAAGAGGATACCTAGATACCATCTGCCAAAACCTCTATGCTTACCTGCTGCCAGCACCAACCCATAATGACTTCTGCAATGACTTCTAAATTGTGTGAAAGTTCCTCTCATTGGCAGAATCTGATTTTGAAGTCTGTTGGCTGAGATTGTAGAAAATAGTGTTCCCAGTTTTTATACCTTGCCATAAAGGAGAGAAAATAAAAAGGATAAAATGGTACCTGGTTGCCAACAGTCTGGACATACCTTGACTGGTTATAAAATTTTGGGGTCATGTGTTCTTTCCCACGGAAATATTCTCAACCACCACCAGCACTGAGTGCTGCTATAGAGCCTGATTAATTTTCTCCCATTCCCCTACTTTTTCTTTCTTTTTTTTAAAACCTAAGTACCACAAGACTTTTTTCTTTATTTTGGAAGTTCAATAATATCATGCAGAGACTTGGTATTAATTATTATTCCCAATTATCTACTAATTTTCCTGTAAAAGGAGTGTATTTTCCCAGCTGCTTATCATGTTTGGCCATGTGACTTGCAGAAACCAACAGAATGTGAGGAGAAATGACACAGTAGCAGTTCCAACCAGAAATATTTACAGTCATTGTGAGTTTTTGCTAACTTGCTTGCTCTTTCCCTTTGTCAAGAGAATTGTGTATCTTTGATTAAGTCTTCACCTCCAACCTGAGTCCCAGAATGGGAAGACATGTGCAGTAGAGCCAAACCCAACACAAGGTGGGGAAATAAATCCTGTTTTGTAAGTCACTGGAATTTTTTTTTTTCTCTTACAATTTCTTTTTTAAAAAAATATTTTATTTTATTTTACTTCTCAATACACATTGTAGTTGATTTTCATGCCTCTTTACCTGTTCCTCTCCTCCACTCCTCTCCCCCTCCATATCTGTTCACTTGACTTAAACAGTTCAAGGAATTTTTGTGGTTATTCTGTCTTCTCCCCCTGCCCACCCTTGATTTGTTTGTGTGTTTATTTATTTATTTATTTTTAGCTCCCACAAATAAGTGAGAACATGTGGTATTTCTCTTTCTGTGCCTGACTTGTTTCACTTAATATAATTTTCTCTAAGATCAAGTGCCACTGGGATTTTGAGACTGCTTCTTATTGCAGCAAATCTGACCTTACGCTGTGTTGCTCATTCTGCATCAGTCATCATGTCACTTCCTCAAAGCCCTCTTGAACTAATTGTACCCTTTTAATATGCTGTTTTAAATCCTTCCCAATTTCAGGAAAATTTTCTGCCTTAATATTTTAAAATTCTTTTTCTGTTCCTTTTTCTTCCTGCTTATTTTATTAAGTGCACTTAAATGATCTTTTTTATTTAAAATTGTTTCATTTCTTTATTGCTGTCTTGATCTCACCCAATAAAATGATGGTAATAACCTTGCTTATCATGTTCTGTACTGCGTTCTCAGTGCCTAGTATAAAGCCTAGCACATAAAAGACATGGAATAAATGTTTAGAGTGTGTGAATAAACAAATGCTTTCTACTATATTATACCATTTCTGAAATCTTGTGTATGTTCTTAGTAAGATTAAATTACTCATTGCTTTTATATATTTTATGATTATATAGAACTATTTCAACTTCAGCTTGTTTTCTTGGGTATTATTTCCTGAAATGTATCTTCTTCATCAACTATTCCATTTGTTTCTTTTTCCTGCTATGGCGCAGGTTCTATAGATAGGTCTTATTTTGTTTATTTTATTTATGATTACCACACTTCTATGAATGAGGGCAAATATTGGCTAACAAAATATTGCATGTGAATGTGTGGTTGCATAGTTAGAAAGGGTAGCCTGTGGTTTCCATGTAGAATTATATTCCTAAGTAACTTCTTACAGGGTATGTAACAACGAAACTTACAACTTTCTTCTCAGCAGAAATGATATTAGTCAGAAGACAGGAATGCCATCTCTAACCTCTGAAAGAAAATCAGATGGCATAGAATTATTTACCCAGAGAAAATATCCTTCAAAAGTGAAGGTAAAATAAAGATTTTTTTCAAACAAAAATGGAGGAAATTTAATGCCATCATGCCTGAAATGAAAGAAGTACTAAAAGGAGGGAAAATGAACCTAGATAGAAACAAGGTAATGCAGGAAGGAATAAAGAAGACTAGATAGGTAAATGATGAGGGTAAATTGAAATGAATAGTGACTTTGCAAAACAGATAATTGTAATGTCCTGAGGAATTTAAAATATAAATAAAATGGTAACACAAATGGAAAAACTGAGATGAGGGTAAAGAGAGTTAGAATATTCTAAAATTATGACAGTATCAGGCAAGTGGTAAAAATAATTTCTTAATCCTGACGTAAGCCAAGAATGTATACTTTAATTTCTGGGGTATCACTAAAAGAATAAGAGTGTTATGAACAGCTTGGATTTTCCATTGAACTCTGCTTCCCCTGACATGTTATTGTGTCCAGCAGTGTTCCAAAGGATACTTTTCTTGATCCTTATATGTTTCATTAACACCCTTAATAAAAGTTCCATCCTCTGGTATAGAGAAATGATGTTCTCATATCTTTTTGACTGGAGAATAAATGTGTCTACCATTTTGGGGGGCAATCTGGTATTATGTATCAGAATTTATAGCAGACATTCCATTCTATACAGTATCTCTGATTCTAACTATTCTAAGCTAATGCTCAATCATTAACACAGAGTTATATGCAAAGTTGTTCAATGCAGCATTATTTGTTTGTAACACTGGGATAGTGAGAATAACTAAATATTTATCAATAGGGTAATTATTAAACAAATTGTGAAAAACATTCAGACTATTAGCCACTATATTGGGGTAGATGTGTATTTACTAAATTTGAAAAATCTTCAAGACATATTATTAAGTTAAAAAAGCAAGTTGCAGAAAAAAAATTATATAGTAAAACCCATGTATATGAAAACATCAAAATTAGTATTATATATGTATATACCTGCCTATAAAAAGGTAAGAGAATAAATAAGAAACAGTTCAATATGATTACTTCTGGAGTGGTGATGGTTTTGGAGAATGAGGAATGGGATAGGGAAATATTTTACTCTATGTATTTCTGTATTGCTAGATATTTTTACAGTGGCAATATAGTCATAAGTCATTCATTGTATAATAAGTAAACTAAAAGCTAAAGGGAAAACCTATTGTTGAATGGATTGTCCTTAACCACTCTTTTTATGGGTGAGGTTGGGAGAGAATTGGAGTAAAAAAGGCAAAGGGAAACCAGCCATTTATTGAGTAGATATATGCCTGTCTCTTTGTCAGGCATTCTCCTTAGTGATGTTTGTGGCAGTCTCTGAGATAGGTCATACAATCCCCATGTTAGAGATGAGGAAACCGAGACTCAGTAGTTTTAGTGACTTAATCCAAGATCATACTATCAGCAAGTGGAAGAGTCAAGATCAAAACCCAAGGTCTGTTTAATTCCCATATTGTTACACTTCATAAGACAATTTTTGTCTTTAGCCAACAGTGGTTATGTGAGTTTAATTTGTTTTGTTACAGCTGCTGTAAAACTGTGTTTGGGAATGAGTGTTGGATGGAGTGGGCAGCATAATGGTGACAGGGTAGGATTTCCACATTATCCTCACTTTCTCTCGTCCATAGTTCCCTCAAGCTTCTCCCTTCCTTTTCACACTTCTGTAAGCTTTTATACCATCTTTTCCTTCTCCTTGATCTTCCATACTTGCTTATTCTTCTGTACCAGACTCCTGAACCTAGACATTTGACTTTGAGTTATTCATTTTTCACAGGGTTAGTCTCTGTATTATCTGGACCCAGCAGAAATTAAAGCTCTTTATGTGAACTAAACTTAGAATGTATGAACCCGGAGAGTTTGATACTTTAATAATAGATTTCCTTCTCTATGATCACAAAGGTTATTTGAAAATTACCAACGGGAAAATTAGCTAGTCTAGATAGGAACCCAAGAGAATTTTGTGAAGTTTCTCTTTCCAATTTTAGCTGCATTATTAACTTGGGTCATCGAATCAAAATAATTATTTCTGCTGTGTACTCAGCAAGTTTATACTGAGCTGGGATTTTCAGAAAAAGATGACAAGAGCTCAATAACTTTCTTGTTGTCTGATTTAAATAACATCACAAAATTATGTCAAGAATACTAACAAGATGCTAAACTATATTGATAATATAAATGGAAACATCATATTTTAAAATTTTTTCCTTTATTTATTTCATTGAAAAATAATTGGCTGAACATATTTGTGGGGTGCACAGTTGAACATCAGTACCTGTTTACAATGTGTGATGATCAAATCAGGATAATTATCATGTTCATCATTACAAAATGTAAACATTCCTTGTATCCATTGGCCAATTTATTGCTAGCCCCTCTCCCCCTCCCCCTTTCCCACCTTTAGTAGCCACAATTCTCTTCTCTTCTTCTGAAGGTTCAGTGCATTATTGCGATTCTTTCTTTCTTTTAGATCTATTTTATAACTATTGAGCAACGGCTTCTGTCAATTAACATAAAAGTTTTACGAATTCTCCTTAGTTACCAGAGTACATTAACTAATACAATCATTTTCAACCTCAGAAACTTAAATAGGGATGTAAGCCTCACTAGTGGTTGTGTGAACAGAAAGAATGATGAATAAATGGCTACAATTTATTTGGAATGGAATCTCTAAGTATCCACCCCTTGTCTTAAGAGCAGGTAAAGCTGTCTAGGTTCTAGAATTCTATCCCACAGGATGGAAGTATTAGAATAGATACGGTACTAATGTACCCCTTGGGAATTAGGCAGTGAATATCAACCATACCTGCCTAGTCTGTGATTAGTATGCAAACCTCTTATTATGTTTCTCCCCATCCAACCCCTGCAGGTTCTCATTTACCCCAGCTTCTGCCCACTAAGAAAGGATGCATCTTGCAATTCTCTGTTCCAAGGTTGCTGTATCCACATGAGACTGACCTCTTTTTGGCTTATAGCCCCCTGGGGCCCAGTCGTTAGAAAGAGGATCTAACTATGTTTGGCTGAACTGATTCATGTCATTTAAAGAGACAAAATTAATCATCAAAATCAGCTTCTGGATGGGCTATGTTGATGAGTAAAAGCTACCTTTGAGTACACTTTCAGCTAAAACATTCTCATTATCTGTTTGTGTTTTCAATGGGAAAAAACAACACTCTGAAGGGAAATCTCTGCTACACGGGCTGTACCTGTGTTACCCCTTTCATCCTAATCCCCAAGTTTGGTAATAAAAACTTTAAAGAAAACCACATTCCTGAAGTAAACACCTAAACATCTGTGAAATAGTTGGAATTGGTTGAGTAGAACAGAAAGTCATATAGAATCTTAAAATTGTGGCACTGAACAAGATTTTAGAGATTATATAATTCAACCTTATTTTATGGATGAGAAAGCAGGTCTCAGAAGATGAGATAAATTGTTCAAGGCCAAAATGAATAATTTGGACAAACTGAAACTTGATTCAGTTATCTGCCTCCGAATCTAATTCCATTCCTAAGTTATGTAATAAATCACCAATAAAGAGTTTGATGACATTGAGGGGACATTTTAAACTTGGGAAAGTATGATATTAGTGGAGTAAATATGTTGTGCTAAAAGGGTACATAATTGATAACATATCAAGTATTGTACAATTTTTCATATGTGGAATATTATTGGTGTCCTTGGACATTCATGTTGGAATTCATATAGGTTTAAAATTTCATATCTTATATAAGACTTTGGCACCATCTCTCATTCCACATACATGGAGTTCTCAATATCAAAATCACTATCTCTTATATTACTTAATTTCAATTTCTCAGCTTTTAAAACTTTACATTAACCATATAAATAATTTTCCATTTTGCAGAGGATGAAATTGACTCCCGTAAAGGTTAAGCAATTGGAACTGGAATCATATCTTCACACTTTTCCTTCCAGCTTGATAATCAGGTATAAGTTATGCCAGTGCCATTTTTTGATCACAAGAGGCATAAAGATAAAATAAAAAACGTTGGCATACCAAGATATTTTTTCAGCTCTTCTTCATTTTTCTATCTTCATTTACCCCCTCATAAAAAATTCCTTAGATTGTTGAGGAATGAGAATAGTCATGGTAGAGTGACCTTGAGTTGATTCAGCAAACCCAGAAGTTTCTTGGTGTCCCATGAAGAAATCATTTTTTTGAAGGATCGTTTAAAGTTAAATTAGAAATATTCTTCGCTGCCATGGCCTATGACAATCCTTTTTCACCAGGAAGAATATATTGTGGTCATTTAGAAGATATTAGATGGGTAACACTAATCCCACGAATGCTTTGACATCAACAGTTTTGACAATTTTCTGACATTTGTCAAGACTATTTCAATAAAATTACAAGTTTTTCTCTGTTTTTCAATAAAATTATGTTACATGAGTTTTTAAATAGTTTTGAGAAACTGGCATTTTCAAACAAAATATTAGCTGAAGATTAGGAATATTATAGGCTTTATCTTGAATGCAAGAGAATGAAACACCATGTGTAATTTTTGAGGCTACTTGATTACCTAATAGCTATTTATGAGCAATAGCTGAATATGAGGCCCAATTAAGAGCCATTTTAACATGATTTAATTTGGAAGCTATGCATGATAATCAAATAAAGATAAAACGATATTAGGGAATATATAATTTGGTATATATCATTGGCTAAGAATTTAATGTACAACCAAAAGGTGACTTTCAGATTCTATGTGAAATATTTACTTCTTTAGAGAATCAGATCTAAATATTATAGTATTACACTTTTAAAATAATTACTATTTCTTTTTATTTTAACAAGTGTTCAAATAAGGTGAGAGAGAAGAAATAGGTTATTTTTGATATGATAGTATTCAACATTATATTTTTTATTTTAATTTTTATATATTTTTCATGACATAGGTGTGATATTTATCTCTACTGTCACATCTCCTTTTGGGACAGAATTATAATTTGTTCCTAGACTTGACACAAATTAACACGCTTATAATAGTTTACATGATTAAAGGTAGAACATACTTCAACTTTTTCATAAAACCAAGTTGTATATAATGGCTACAATTGTGTAAAGCATAAAGATTTGCAAAGAACCTTGACAAAAGAAAAATGAAGAAAATAATCAAAATGATATTTGGTAAAAATATGGTAAAATGATTTATCTGGAAGAGTTAGCAAATCTTTGGCCAATCCATTAAAGAGCTACCTGAATTAATGCTAGCAAATTTGCATTATTTAATGTTTTGATGTACAGCTTTGATTGGTTAGAAAATTCAAGTAGCCATCTCTAGTTCCTTAACAATAATAAAAAGTTTAAAGAATTGTCTTTTATAATCTGCTCAACTCATTACTGAGCAAATTTAAAGACGTATTAAAATCAGTTTTACTTAAAAATTCAGTTTTCAAATGAAAGGCTGATTGCAATAATTGACGTTAAGTGCTGTTTTGAGTAGCAAACCAGTGACTTCTTAATTGACATTAAACAGGAAAAGTTTGTCAAATGATATTAAGTTAACATTTACTTTAAATTAATAAAAAATAGTTTGGAGGATGAGAAGAGAACTTTCCCATTAGTGGGAATTTCCGTTAATAGAGTTGAGATTAAACGAACTTGATAATAATAGGCAAAGGGGAAAAGATGTCTAGCTGCCTGGAAATGAGAGAGAAAGTCAGTGATAAAAGAACTCCAGCTTCAAGGGGGAAGACTCCTGATTTGGGTAGTGAGGTGGTTAAAGCAATAGCATGAACTGTCTGCAAAGAAACAAAAAGCAAGGTTCTCTTCAGTAGTTCAGAGAAAATTCTTGATAATGTACACCTTTCAAATGCTGATTATCATTATGTTTTTGGAAAGAATGGTTTATAAAAATGTTACTTCAATAGGAATTGGAAATTGGTTAATATTTTCAACAGGCATGATTTAACAGAACCATTTCAGTCTGCTCATTTTATAATATTTGTTTCTTGAGATTTCTTTTATAGGTCTCAGGCTAAAATATAAAGTCTCAGATATTTATTGAGTCAGGTGTTTAATTATTGAACTATTTACTTGCTCTGAATATGTTCACAGAATCGTTCCATAAGTGTACTGTGGTAGTGTTACCTAAGTGAAGAGAGGAAAGTAGAGTCAACTATGTTTAAACAATAATCATCCAAATGCCTGCTGTTGCCTTACTGTGAAGAGTAGGTCCAAATCTGTTTTGCACATCTAATATAATTATGTTTCAAATTGCTGTTTTCCCATTAACATTAGGATTATCATATTATAGAAATTATAGAGATGTACAGATAGATTATCCCAATGATTGATAGTTTTATCATGCTGCTCATTTCCAAGTTTAGAAGCTTCAAAATACCAAATACTCATTTTGATAGGATTCAGCCAATCAGATGTACGCGCCCTTGACTTTACTTCTGGAGCTAGTACCATACACAATCATGGACAGGAGAAAATTATTTTTTGGTGATGGCGGCAAAGGCATCAACATCCATTTCCTGGGACAGCAGTGTTGGTGGAGCTGGTGTTGCTGTCACAAGCTCTAGAGAGCTGGGCTCAGTAGTGGTGGTCAAGGTGTTCTCACTGCATTGAGTCCATGGCATTTTTGGGCCAGGACGCTAGCTGTGTGGCTTCCCTCTGTTCTGAACCAGTTTGTCCAGTATTCTCAGAAAGTCTGTGACCTACCCATTAAAGTTGCAATAATTTTTTTTCTCTTGAATAAATCTAAATTAGTCCCTGCTGGTTGCAAATAAGAATTTTTACTGACATAAGTAACTTGCATTTAGTTATATGGGAGTATAATACATAGTGGGTATTCAATAAATATTTGTTGAGTGAATTTGAATTCGTGAATAAGCCTCTAGATTCTCAAATATAAATTTACTGTATCTTGACACCAGTATCACTAATAATAAATGAAATGTCTCAAGAAAATGTATAAGCTATCCTTGAAATACTTTTTTACATATGACAGGCAGCTTTGAGTTTTCATAGTAAGAATGGCTTGGAAAGCTGTAGTGATACTTTTATGAGGCACTATCACGTTGGAATTCTCCTGATCTGCATTGCAGGGACAAGTGTGCAAAAGCAAAGTTAAGGGTAAGAGAATCAGTTACCTTTCATGGTACACCATCTCAGTATCAAGTAATGAATTTTTATAAGTGATTTTAGTAGCTTAGCTTTAGAAAAATGCCTAACCTAGTTTAGGTTTCTACTTTATCAAAGACATACGCAATGCAGAGGTAATTATCTTGCTATTAGCAATGAAATGCATATAATAGAGAATTTATCATTTATTTTTCCTTTTTCTCATGGTTTACATTGTCGATAGAAACCTGTTACTAAATTACCATCGCATATTATGTATTAACTGTTATCTTTTCTGCTTCGAAAAGAATCTTTACCAGTCTTGCATTTCATCCTCTTTATCTAATTTTTATTATTTAAAATAACAACAACAATAATAAAAAACACTGTAGTTTTTATAGCTGTCCCCTGGGTACATTTAGTTACAGTTATTAAACAAAAGATCTTTGTCTTTGGAGATTTTTGCACTGTTTCCTCACAGGTCAAGCAATGATTCTATCAGAGATGCTAATAACCTCTTTTAGAACATGTTTGCTCATTACTGATGAAGCTTTTCACTTTTATGAAATACTATTTCATTATGCCATCATATAATCAACTCTGAAAACTGGACAAGATAGAAACTGTCATCAAAGAACTTTCCATAAACTTGGGAAGTTAGCAACTGATGATATAATAATTAGAATGTCAAATTAGTGCTGCAGATTGTAACTATGGGTTTAAGAAGGAGAAATCAGGGAATATTAAGAGCAATCAGGAGTCAATCTCAACAGAGGAGGATCTGCAGTATGTGAGGGGAGTGGACTGTGAAGGTTGCAGCGGGGTGTGTTGAGAGGTGGGGATGTATGGCTCTTCCAAATTTTATACATTTCCTGTACTTCTGCTCATACTGGGTTAAAGAAAAGTCTTGATTTCACTGGTGTCTGCAAAATAAAATTAGGACAAAAAGTCACTGGAGTTTCAGATTTCACTTGGCCCCAATTCATTCACCATACAGAGGGTCATAGAAATGGGACATTTTTGTTTGTTTGTTTGTTTAATGTTCTCTTGGTTCTTCATAGGATTACTTATTTATAGCCTAATTTTATAGAAGATGAAAAAAGGGAACTGAAGAAAATATTTGGAATTCTAGGAAGCAGCACAGATCTCCCAGGTGTTCTTGACAAGAATGCATTCACTACAGTGCACTGTGAAGTTAAATGTCAGTTACACAGAGCTGTGACTGAGAGTTTGTTTTCACTTGACTGCCAGCATTTGTGGTGTGTGTGTGTGTGTGTGTGTGTGTGTGTGTGTGTGGTGTGTTTACATGTGTGTATTTTCTAGCCACTTTCTATTGGAAAGGGCAACCAATCACAACAATTAGGAATTCTTTTGTGTTAACCTTGTTCAGTTTGGGAAGACCAGTAAATACTTATAACTTCAAAGGTACAGTTTCTACATAGAGACTATCAATCTTAACCAGCTAATTTTGTGAGTTGGAAATAATTTTCAGATTTTGACTGCTAAGCATGCTTATCCTCACTTGCTCTGTGAAGATAGATTTTACAATAATTTAAAAAAAAAAATTTCTTCTTAATAGCCATTGCCTTGCTAATCTTAGGTCCATTCTGACTTCTTTTGGCCACATGACCCATTGGTTGCTTCTAATTCTCATGACAATGTTGATATCGACCCCTGCCTTGTTCACACAAAGTACAGTGTGGCCATGGTGTGTACTTCTGGTTGGAAATGCTCTGTTCACAAAAGAAAACATTGACCTTGGACCTAATGACACCAGCTAAAATACATAAACCTGATGCAAACTCCATGACATGGCCTGAAGCTTGTTTTGATGGATATCCTCCTTGGCTCTGGTATTTCTCCTTCTGGAGGGTCTCATATCAGATTGTCTGGATCTATTTATTTATTTATTTATTTATTTTGTTAGTATACAATGTGGTTGATTATTGTGGCCAATTACCAAAACCTCCCTCCCTCCTCCTTTCTCTTTGCTTGTCATATCAACTTCAGGGAATTGTAATTGTTATGTCTACTTCCCTTCCCCCCTCCCCAGTTTTTTGTGTATTTATTTATTTATAGCTCCCCAAAATAAGTGAGAACATGTGATATTTCTCTTTCTGTGCCTGACTAGTTGCACTTAATATAATTCTCTCTAGGTCCATCCATGTTGTTGCAAATGGCAGTATTTCATTCTTTTTTATAGCAGAGTAGTATTCCATTGTGTAGATATACCACATTTTCCATATCCACTCATCTGATGATGGACATTTGGGCTGGTTCCAACTCTTAGCTATTGTAAAGAGTGCTGCAATGAACATTGGGGAACAGGTATACCTTCAACTTGATGATTTCCATTCCTCTGGGTATATTCCCAGCAGTGGGATAGCTGGGTCATATGGTAGATCTATCTGCAATTGTTTGAGGAACCTCCATACCATTTTCCATAGAGGCTGCACCATTTTGCAGTCCCACCAACAATGTATGAGAGTTCCTTTTTCTCCACAACCTCGCCAGCAATTATCATTCACAGTCTTTTGGATATTAGCTATCCTAACTGGGGTGAGATGGTATCTCAGTGTGGTTTTGATTTGCATTTCCTGAATGCTGAGTGATGTTGAGCATTTTTTCATGTGTCTGTTGGCCATTTATATATCTTCCTTTGAGTAATGACTATTTAGCTCTTTTGCCCATTTTTTAATTGGGTTGCTTGTTTTTTTCTTGTAAAGTTGTTTCAGTTCCTCATATTTTCTGGATATTAATCCTTTGTCAGATGTATATTTTGCAAATATTTTCTCCCACTCTGTTGGTTGTCTTTTAACTCTGTTAATTGTTTCTTTTGCTGGGCAGAAGCTCTTTAGTTTGATATAGTCCCGTTTGTTTATTTTTCCTTTGGTTGCCCATGCTTTTGGGGTCGTATTCATGAAGTCTGTGTCCAGTCCTACTTCCTGAAGTGTTTCTCCTATGTTTTCTTTAAGAAGTTTTATTGTTTCAGGGTGTATATTTAAATCCTTAATCCATTTTGAGTTGATTTTAGTATATGGTGAGAGGCATGGGTCTAGTTTCATTCTCCTGAATATGGATATCCAGTTATCCCAGCACCATTTGCTGAAGAGGCAGTCTCTTCCCCAGTGTATAGGCTTGGTGCCTTTGTCAAAGATAAGATGGCTATAGGTGTGTGGGTTGATTTCTGGATTCTCTATTCTATTCCATTGATCAGTGTGTCTGTTTTTAAGCCAGTACCATGCTGTTTTGGTTATTATAGCTTTGTAGTATAGTTTAAAGTCAGGTAGTGTTATGCTTCCAGCTTTATTTTTTTTGCTCAGCATTGCTTTGGCAATGCACGGTCTTTTGTTATTCCATATAAATGTCTGCATAGTTTTTTCCATTTCTGAGAAAAAAGTCATTGGAATTTTGATAGGGATTGCATTGAATTTGTATATCACCTTGGGTAGTATGGACATTTTCACAATGTTGATTCTTCCAATCCAAGGGCATGGGATATCTTTCCATCTTCTTGTATCCTCTCTAATTTCTCTCAGTAGTGTTTTGTAGTTCTCATTTTAGAGATTTTTCACATCCTTGGTTAATTCAATTCCTAAGTATTTTTTTTTTTGGTCGCTATTGTAGATGGGCGATCTTTCTTGATTTCTCTTTCTGCATGTTCACTATTTGAATAACAGAAATGCTACTGATTTTTGTGTGTTGAGTTTGTATCCTGCTACTTTGCTGAAATCATTTATCAACTCCAAGAGTTTTTTTGTAGAGGCTTTAGGCTGTTCGATATTTAGGATCATGTCATCTGCAAACAGGGACAGTTTGACTTCATCTTTTCCAATCTGGATGCCCTTTATTTCCTTCTCTTCTCTGATTGCTCTGGCTAGTACTTCCAACACTATGTTGAATAGGAGTGGTGAGAGTGGGCATCCTTGTCTAGTTCCTGTTCTTAAAGGAAAAGCTTTCAGCTTTTCCCCATTCAGGATGATATTGGCAGTGGGTTTATCATATATGGCTTTAATTATGTTGAGATACTTTCCATATATACCTAATTTGTAGAGGGTCTTTGTCATGAATGAATGTCGAATTTTATCAAATGCTTTTTCAGCATCTATAGAGATGATCATATGGTCCTTGTGTTTGATTTTTATTTAATATTTTGAAAATATTTATAAGTAATTTTCAGATTTTGACTGCTAAGCATGCTTGTCCTCACTTGCTCTGTGAAGATAGATTTTACAATAATGTTTTTGATATTCACTGTTAACAGAAGGAAAGCCTCCTGAAAACCAGACAATCTACAATGGATCAATCATGTTAAATACATGAACACTCAGAGATTACAATATTTCTGAAAGCTCAAGTATTTCAGATGCTGTTTTGGAAAACATACGGTGAGTCTTACTTTCCAATCAGTATCAGTCTAAATGATAGCGATTCTTTGCTGAAAGCAATTTTCTGCTGAGTTTGTATGGGTATGTGTGCTATTTAGCTCAAATGTAAATTGCAAGATTTTATTTTTGCAGCCAAAAAAAAAAAAAATGCAGCTGTTGGGAAACAAGTAGTTACAGATTGGGGTAGAAAGCAGATTTTAGAAAATGGTTGGAAGAGGAAAGAAAGGCTTGAAGAACTCCGGCTGGGCAAACTTGGGGCCTTTACTCTTGCCCTTGTTGGAAACACGTCTCATGGCGTCCTCTCTCACCTCCTTCAGTTCCCTGCTTAGATGCCCGTTCTCAGTGAAGGCTTTCCTGAGCATTATGTTTTAAATTGTAATTCTTCAGCCCTAGTATTCCCTCTTCCTCTTTTTTTTTCTCGGTAGAACTTATGAGCATCTGACATAGTACATGTTCTATTTAGTGATTATCTCTCCCAAATAGAGGTCAGAGGTATTTATCTGTTTTGTTCACTGTTTTCTCCCCAAACCAAGAAGGAGCCTGGCACACAGGAGCTCAATAAACAGTTATTCAATGAGGGAGGAAGAAGAAGCTGCTAATTTTCTCTTCAAGAGGTATATTTTGAAAACTACTCAGGTCTCTATTGTACCTACATATTTTGGAAGTAGAAGTGTGAATATATAGGCAGTTTGAGTTATTAACAGTTTTCATCTAAAGCCACAGGAGCCAGAGGGAAGTTGATGGTCCTGCCAAGATAACAACAATTTTAATATATACTTGGGACAAGAGAGGGTGGTAGAATTACAAAGTGAGAGCAGAAATAGTAGGCCACAATCTAAGAGTATTGAGAAATAACAGTGGAGCCTAATTCCTTCCAGTGTGACTTCTCTCTCCTTCCCCTTGCCTTCTCCTCTTCTCCTGGCCTTTGTGAGCCTTGACATAGGCAAGAGCTCTTTTCTGTGTAGGTTTTTGTCTCATTCTCTGTAGACCTGATTTCTTTGCTTCTCCAGACAGGTAACATGCCACTGATATTGTACAATCCCAACATCTAAAAATATATTTAATTTTTTTTATGTTCTAATTCCAGTATTCCTAGGGAAGGATTCTAATTGACTGAAATTGAACCAGTTGGCTACTTGGAAAAGTAAGCTTTATCCAAGAAACAGTCACATTTATTAGAACAATCAAATAATTTATCATCCCAATTGGGTGCTAAAATAATAAAGATTATTGTTTTTGAAATACTGTTTACTGACATATAAATTGATTTTATTGTAATGACACCCCCTTAAAAGTAATCTTATTCAAACTATTCAAAGAGAATAAATATTTTTTCCAAAAGAATACAATGACTTTTATCTGTGTCCAATAAAGCAAAAAGGAAAATAAGTTCTTCATGTCAATTATCTGAACATTAAAAAATGACCATGTTGCTTTGGGATCTAGTAGTAATGGGCACTCAATAAATATTTGTTGAGAAAAGAGATGAAGGGGACTTAACAGTTTCAATGAGCTTCTATTGCTCTGAGCTGATGGAGAGGAAATTCAACAAATGTTGTCAAATCCTTTATTGAAATAAGTCTCGATTCTGGCATCTACCTACAAAGCTGGTGTGTTGATCTGGAGAATTTTCCAACATTTCAGAAATCCATGGAGGAGAGATGATGCCTCTTTGAGATATTCCCTGTAACCAACCAAGTGAGGCAGGCCTAGCTAGATATGTTTCTCCTGCCCCGGTGCTCCCCCTTAGAACTTCCCATCCTGCAAACCACTAGATTAATCAGGCTTCCTAAAAGGTCACTCACAACTACATTCCCCACTTATGAATTTTGTTTGGCTCTAAAGAATATCACCATGGAATCTATCTTCTCCTTTATTGAAATCTCAAATTACTTTGTTTTAGGTTTGTTCTCTTTGGTGGTTTATACACTTGAGAATCTTGCGTTTAAAAACGCCCACTGTACTGGGTATACAATAGGTGTTTAATAAATAGGTTTTGTATTTCTTTCCTCAAAATGAACAGAATAATTGTCCTTTTTATATATTCATGTACTTTAACAATTTCTTAGTTATATCTGTCTCTAATAGGGAGTAAGAATCTCTTTCTGTAGAATGTATTTTAATAAAGTCTCATTAGTTTTTAATTTTTCACACGTTGCCTATAATTTTTTTCAAAGTTACATTTTTATGGTTAATAAATTTGAAATTGTTGACACTTTCAGCTGGCTCTACTTTATAGACCATAATATTTTTAATTGAGAAAATATTCTCTCTATAAATCCTGAGATAAAGAAAGAAAATTCTGCTAAAAAAAGAGTTCCAATGTAAGTATTCTTGTTTCTATTTTTGTGTGTGTGTGTGTGTTAGAATTTAAAAATATTTCAGATAAAATACTTTCACAGGTCCTTTTTGCTTCCATTCAAAATATCTTTTTTTGAGAAAAAAAGACAAAATTCAATAAATAAAGATATCACTATTTATGATTTTTTGAATAGTTTTCCAAATTTAGATGCTGTAAAATCAGGGAATTTCTTAATTTTATTCCATTCTAGTATAGAGTTTAAATTTATTTGTTTAAAAATAGATCTATCAAAATATTCTTTTTCCTATTATATTAAAATAAAAGAAGTTGGGGTGAGCTAGATCTTTCAAAAAAGTGTCAATGTCATGAAAGAGAAAAAAAGCTGGGAAAATTTTCCAGATTAAAAAGGAAACTAAAGAAATATGACCACTAACAACCAAATGTAACATATGACCCTAGAGGAGATCCTGTACTGGATGGGGAAAATGCTGTAAAGAACATTATTAGATCAATTGACAAAAGTAGAACATGACAGTATATTAGATAAAACTATTACACCAATATAAATTTACAAAATTGCTAACTGGACTGTAGTTATGAGAATATTCCTGATCTTAGGAAATATACACTGAAATATTTAGGGTAAAGGGCCATGCTGTATGTAACTTACTCTTAAAAGGTTCCGGAGAAAGAGAGAGGAAGGAAGAAGCAGGAGGGGGGGAGGTGAAGAGAGAGAGAAGAGGGAGAGGGAGAGAGAATAATAATGCCAATGGGGCAGAATGTTAAGAAAAAATTAGTCGGGGGGAAGGGTATATATGCATGTTGCTTGTAACAATTTTATTTCAGCAACTTTTTATAAGTTTGAAAGTATTTCCAAATTCAAAGTTTAAAAAATATTTTTACTTCAGAAGATATCAACATAATTATAGCATTTTACATTTAGGTCTTGTATACTGCTTGAGCTCTCATCCTATCAGTCTTCAGTTTCTTCTTTGCTTTTGTAAGGATGATTTTCAATTGCTGGTCATCTTCCTGATTCAGTCATGTGCTGAGTGGTGAGAAATCTGTCCACTGCTGCTGCCTCTCACACAACACTGGATGTGACCACAGCAGAAGTAAAAGTGTAAGCTGGAGTCCACCAAACCCATCCTGCCTTATTTCAATGCAGCTATCGATGCCTCATTAGTAAGTGGAAAATCCTGGACAAATGCTAAACCTGATGACACAACAGGTATACATTAGGACTGTCAAACAAACTGGATGAATCAATACTGCAGTTAACAAGGAGGGTCCTGTGAAAACCATGGTGATAGAAATGGAGGGATATGATTCACAGAACAGGGATGACGGTCAAATAATATCAGATTTCACTATACACAGTGGTGTCAGGAAAGAAATGAAAGGTCAAAACATCAATGCAGACCAATCCTGCTCCAGAAAAGTGTTTCAAAATAGACCTGTGGTATTTTAACAGCTGAGGGTCAGTAGTGCTTGGTATTTGAAACATCTGCTGGCAGTTCATATGCATTCTTTTTAGGAGCAGTAAAAATACTATGTTTCCAGTGTCAGAAATAGATGAAAGATGACAATTTATATTTGTTGTTACCACTGGTATGAGTCTTCCATATTTCTGTCTCAGTGACATTCAGTTTCGTTTCTTTTTTTTCTTGTGAAATTATACTAGCAAAATAAGCTGTCAAGTGTCAAATGTGGGAAAGTCTCTATTTCTCCTTCTGGAGAGATGTAAGATTACTTAGAATATGCCCTCAATTATACATTGTAAAATTGTATGGATATGCCCTCAATTATACAATGGTTAAAACAGTACCTTACGTAAACTTCATTTCCAGGAAAGGAAGGGAATTTTAGAATAGTTGTATTCTGTCCTAGTAGGAACAATATTCCTGCCCTGGATGAGGTCACTTGACTAATTAAGAATGGATAATTCTGAAACACATCAGAAAGATTGTCTATTTCTGTTTTTACCCTCAGGTTGAATAATATCAGTGTCTTTCCCTCTGCTTCCTCCTGTGCTAATTTCAATCATTTTTAGTGCTTTCTCTGCGCCAGCCACCGCAATAAGTATTTTACATACATTTTCTCATTTTGTCCTTATTCCAACGCTGAGAGTAGGTAGCACTCACATTTAACGGATGAGAAAAATGACACTGAGTAGTGAAACTTTAAAATCAGTTAGAACAAAGTGTTGGCAGAACCAATAATAGATTTCAAGTCTGTCTGACTCTTAACTCCTAGACTCAGAACCATAACAAAATTTGGCCTCCCAATGACTTATGACCTTTATCTCTAGGTCATCTATTTCCCTTTTGAAAAATGCTTTTAGGGGACCAAATTTACCCTTTGCCAGTCATCAGGACTGCAGTTTGACTCCTCACCAAGTGTCTTTCAGCTCTTTGTAACTATATTGATTTCAGCAAATCAGCCCGTTCTAGGGATTTGAATAATAATTTAAGAGCCTTCACTAGAAATGGGTTTATTTCTAACCCATTCTACTCTTGAAGAATTTTAAACCTAAGACAGTGATTTTCTGTATTAAGTACCAAACTGTCTCTCTATAACTAATTTCTAACCATCTATCTATATCTACCTTTTGGAAATTAATAGAAAAAGTCCAATTCTTTCTCCATTTGATAAACCTTCAAATGTTTTAAGATAGTTACATTTCATGCTGTTTCTTCTTTTCTCCAAAAAGTCTTCACGTAATGCATTGCTTATCTGGTTCCAATGAACAGAAATTTTTTCCTCAGAAAGGCAGAGGTTAGAAAAACACTTTTTAAAGCTTTTCTCTTTCTGAGATCAACTTGTCTGTTTTTCTTAAAACTCCAGGAATCACTTTCAGGGATTTCACCTCAAGTTGATCTCAGACCCTTGAACAGTTTCATTGGCTCTGCTTACCCTTCTCATGG
The DNA here is from genome assembly GCF_027409185.1 of Cynocephalus volans. Classification (NCBI taxonomy): domain Eukaryota; kingdom Metazoa; phylum Chordata; class Mammalia; order Dermoptera; family Cynocephalidae; genus Cynocephalus; species Cynocephalus volans. The sequence continues at coordinate 108,984,608 of NC_084461.1, forward strand.
ATTAGAATATTACTGGCAGACCAAGCGCATGCTTAGATATCAGTTTGCTGCCTCAGTCCTTTGTCCACGGCAGATTTTTCCATCACCTTTGTTGAGTGGATAATTCCTGCTGCTGGACTTCCACCAGCCCTCTAATTTGAGTGATATCCCATGACAGAGTCCTTTCTACGTGTGTTTTTCCCCTTTATTGCTTAAAATAATCACATGAGGCAGTTGTTACTGCTCTCATTAAGTAAGACAACGGTGATGGGTATAGCACAACTCCCGGTCCACAGTAAGCTCTTAACAACTGTACTTCCCCTCTCTTTCTTCCAGTCTAAATGGAAGTTTAGAGCAATTAAGTAATTTGCCCAACACCATGTAATCCAAGACTCAACATCAGCTTTTCAGATTCTAAAACCTCTTCTCTTTCTACTAGTGGGCTTTTTAAACTCTTTGAATTATTTTCTTGAATGAAGTCATATGTGGCACTCAATGTCAAACAGATGACAGTGGCATTTAACAGTAAACAATGTGTAGTTTATGAGTTAAGTTTATAACATTTACTTACTTCAAAGTCAATAAATGAGTACAATAAAGCTTCTTTGATGCTGTGCACAAAATGCAGAGTTTGTAGTTATAAACATCATTTGTAGTCATATCATTTGAGCATATCAAGTTTATTTTCTTATGATTTATATTTGTACCTGTAGATGACATTTTCTAAAAGGTCATCTTTTAATCTAAGGATAGTCTTTTAATTAAACGGATTCAGCAACTTTAATGTGGATTAGTAGGACAACTTTGTTTCAAAGTTGAGTCATTAAGATTAAAAAATGCTCACATTCCTTACCCTTGAGAGGCGTGAAGGATTGGAATTGTTCTGCAGTCAGACTGTAGCTCTTCAAATATCAACTCTTCTAAGGGCTTGACCCTGGACAAGTTACTTAAACTTTCGGACACTCTGTTTCCTTATCAGTAAAATGGGCACATTGTTAGGGCTCTGCAGACACTAGCTATTATTTCTAGATATAAATATAATATATAATACAAGTTCTCCAGACTGTAAATGATATATGAAAATATGTATAATATCATCATTACTAAGTATTGACACATTCTTATGATTACAAGGATGAACTTGTTAAGTGAGGATGAATTTGTTCTCCAAGCAGATCTACCTGTATGGCATTAGATATCCAATTTTACAGGGCATTTGATATCCAATTTTATAAGCACAAACATTCACTGGACTGAAATTTCGAAAGGGTGAGTCCTGAGCTACAAACCTCCCAGTAGATGACACATTTACTAGAAGTCCAAATATGTTCCCAGTGTGGTAGATGAAGCTTTTATTCCGTAAGTGAATTAAAATCAAAGTGCAAGTTAACCCATATGTTAACATGTTATGTAATAAACTGTAAGAAGCATTATAGTTTATAATATTGATTAATATATAAATATGCATATATAGAGAGGTTTAAATCAAGTGCCTTGGGATGTCTTAAGCACCTGTAGAATACAGTTTGAAAATTTCTTGTCATAATATATCATGGAGCTAGAAAGTTTCCTTATTTATTTAGCAAGATACCTTTCAAAATAAACACGTGCTTGCTTTTTTCTTCTTTTTATCACCAATAGGCTATATCTATGTAGTTTAATTAGATACATCTCTAAGCCTATTTTCTCATGGCAAACACAGGGATATTAACAGCTATCTAACAAGGTTGTGAGAAGATTAAATAAAATAATATTTATGATACACTTAGTGTTTGCCCATAATGTGGTAAGCATTCATGAAATGATACCTATTTTTATTATTGCTATTGTTTATTTTTTCTTGTATTAGATATGTTTATGTGTTTTGAAGTGAGCAAGTTAGAAACATTATTCTAAGAAGAAAATCAGAAAGGACTCCACTGTTCTGTTGACTCTCCACAAGCAAATATAATCAATTTTACTAGCTTAGAACTGAACTTCTACAAATTAAGAGAGCCAACTGCGGGAAACTGGCTTCAATTATATGTATGCAGATGGTTTTATAATTTAGAATATTGCCCATGTGGGAGAATTTGGTAGGTGAATAAAATAAGAAATTTAATGACACGATTATTTTTTATGTGACCACAGATTTAACTAATTTAAAATGTTTGGCTGTTGGTGGATTGAAGAGAGTAGAGTGCTTGATATGAGTCTAAATCAATTTTGGTGCATGGGGAAACAACCTCTGAATAGAAATGTAAAATCCTCCAAGTCTATTTTTACCTGTTATACAAGTAATCTTTACTGGTAATAGGATCTTCTTTTCTTACAAACTGTGTTATTTTAAATATTTCAAGATCACTATTGGTATGCTAAAAACCAGAGCTCAAAAATAACAAGCACTCCTAAATAATAGTCTAGAAAGTAATTCAATTACAACGTACTTTAATATAATCAGTTTGTACAAAAACATGTATTAAAATAGACAATCTGTCTCATTAACATTCAGCAGGCATGTCACTCAGCTGGAACTAAACTTATTTCAAACTCACACATACAGAAATCTCGGATAGATTACAAATATATGAACATGCACAAAATTGAATAGAATATACTTTATAAGTGTTTAAGGCACTGAGATTATTTTGTGGGTGCATCTGTATATTTTTATGATATACGGTGTCATTGCCTTTTTAAATTTGAGTAAATTATAGTTTTGCAAGCCATAATTACATTGGCTCATGCTTGATGGTTATGCTTTGTAATACTGAGCCAATATTAATCAAGATTTCCTAAATTTATGCCTCAATCCCTGTATGGCATGTTACTGCTTATGTGCTTTGGATAATTATACTCATCTATTGCTTTTATTATGTGGTTGGATACCACTCCCTCAGTCCCGTTGCTTTCATCCATCTTACAGAATTCAGACTGTGGTTTAAATTTCTTTCTTTTCTTTTTTTTTTCTTTTTGGCAAATCCTTGTTTTTCAACTGAGTGATACTTTCACCTTTCTGTCCACCATCCTTCCTACTCATCAAAACCAGATTACATTTTGCTGCAGAAGAAAGATGTGTTCAATAAAACTTCACCAAGAAGATGGTTATTGATATGTCGTTGAAAGGCAGCTGTATTGCTTATGTACCACTGGGGACTAGAGTAGTGAGACTTAAATTGCTTGTGGTACCAAGCAAAAGCAAATCAGTTTCTTTGCAACTTAAAAATTTGAAATAAAGTAGTCTCTCTGTCTTTCTCACATTTGACAAAAACATTGTGAGTAAAGAAATGGTCTGTGGAGATAGCCTGAAGAATTAGGCCATCATTATGGAAAATGCTATTCATAGGATATACTGAAATATTTTATGGTTATAGTCTTAAGAAGGTAGTTAGAGTTAGAGCTAACACAGTAAAATCATTTATGGTTAAATTTTTAAGGCTTTCTAAAATTTCTAAAAAGACATCTTTACAAATACCAATATATATTTAAAATCCTTAGAACATAGTATCTCTCTATGAAATGTTTTATTTTAGAAATACTTCATTCGATGGCTTTCACAGACTTGAGTATGGATTGTTTGAGATCTAAGAAAGCCATGAGTAAGCCTCTGACTAGGATAAATGAAAATGAGTGCTCGCAAATATAATAGGAACTCATTAAATGTTCATTGAAAACATACAGGCATATATCAATTATATACAAAGGAGACTTGGGAAGGTGGCAATTGAAATGCAAGTATGTGTTCCTTTATGCTGTCCACTGGCAAAATGTGAGTTTCCAAATATGTTTTTACAAACAGCAATTATAGAAATCCTCTTTGGTGGCCCAGTCTGAGGTATAAAAATGCCTTTTCTAAGGTTTTCCTGCACAGCTTTCTTGTTAAGGGCTAAAAACATTCTTGGCACTTTGATTCTTCATAATCCCTAACTAAGGAATTGCCATCTCAAATTAGAGTGCATTTAGCATGAACCACTCCAAACTGTCTATTTTCAACACTGACGATTTGTTTTCTTTTTTACTCTGCACTTTTCTTCTAAAGAAAGTTCTTTAGCTAACTTAGCATGATGCATCTGTGATTTTTTACATTATTTCCATCATTATTATCACTAACAATGGAGAATCTACCTATTTTCGCATTTCAGGCATCTCGGAAGATACAAAGTGTATGATATGGTGGTGACCTGAAGGAGTTTCCCCTCTAAATGGGAGGAGTTATATTCTTAAACGCTATTCTTGCCTCTACATTCTTCCCCTCTAATACCACCTTTTAGAATGTCACTAGACACACAAATGCAAATTATCAGGTAACCTGATGAAGTGATACAGATTTATGTCCCTCTTCAATCTCTTTTCTATATCTTGGTGTATTCAAAGGGGAGATGCAAAAGAATCCAGCACAGAGTAAAATCAGGGCAGTCCCGAAGACAACTTGAAGTTTGAATGTGCTTTCCTACTGCCATATCTATCTATTGGCAGGAACTGAAGCCTTATACCTTCAAGTGCTAGAAAACAACCTCTATTCAATAATTGGGTGGCAACTAAACTATGCAAACACAAGGGCAATCGTAGGAGGCCAAGCTTAGAAATGAAAATAATAATAATAATAATTTTAAAAATTGGGCAAATACATCATTGGCCACATACTGCATGAAAAACGGATTTCGCAAATTTGGACCAAGCAAGTTACTAAAAAAAAAAAAACAAAAAACGAGTAACAAACATGAACATCTAGCACCAATAAGAACTTTGGGGGAGAAATCAGAATTTATACTTGGTACCATCTATTATTTAAACTGTGCAGTTTCAACAAAAATTATAAGATATGCAAAGAATGAGATAGTATGATTCAGGGGGAAAATGTGCAATAGACAATCACTGTGTCTGAAAACGTTAGATTTAGCAGACAAAGACTTCAAAGCAGCTACTGTGAATATATTCAAAACTTGAAAGAAATTATATTTAATGAACTAAAGGAATACATAACAATAATGAATCAACGAATAGAAAATCTCAATAAGGAGGTAGAACTTTATAACAAAAGAACCAAATGAATTCTAGAATTGATACATAAAATTAATAAAATTAAAAATGCGGTAGAAGATCTCAACAGCAGATGGAAGATGAAAGAAAAAAGAATCTGTGAAGGAGAAGGTAGATAAATGGAAATGATCTGATTTGAAGAACAGAGAGAAAAGATTGAAGAAAAATGAGCAGAACCTCAAAGACATGAGGCACCTTGTTAAGTGTACCAATATACGTGTAACTAGCAACTCAGAGGGAGAAGAGAGAAAGAAAGGAATAGGAAAATATATTCAAAGAAAGAATGGCTAAAAACTTCCCAGATTTGGTTAAAAAAATTAATGTACACATTCAAAAAGATCAGAATCCCAGGCAGAAGGAACTGGTGGTGCAAAGTCCCCAAGGTTGTGCTGTTTACTTGAGGAACAGTAAGAGGGATTAGTGTATTGAAGCAAAGTGAATGATAAGCACTGTAGAGGAGATAAAATCAGAGAGGTAATGGGTGACCGGATCATGTAAGTCATTCTTGGATATAGTGATATGGCTTTTACTATGAGAAAGATGCGGAGACATTTGAAAGTTTTGAGGTGGGCAGATAAATTGACCTGATCAGATTTATGTTTCAACAGAATCTGACTACTGTGTTGTGAATAGCTTGAGGCAGAACAAGGTTAAAGGATGAAGCCTAATTAGGAAGAGAGTACAGGTTAAGCATCCGTAATCTGAAAATCTGATATCCATTATGCTCTAAAATTCAAAAGTTTTTGAGTACTGACATGATGCCACAAGTGAAAAATTCCACACCTGACCTCATGTGCTTTTTGATGTACCAATGTACACAAACTTTGTTTCATGCACAAAACTATATAAAATATTACATAAAATTACCCTCTGGTTATGTGTATAAGGTGTATATGAAACATAAATGAATTTCATGTTTAGACTTGGGTCCCTCCCCAAGATATCTCATTATGTATATGCAAATATTCCAAAATCCAGAAAAATCCCAAATCTGAAACATTTCTGATCTCAAACATTTCAGATAAGGGATGTACTTTAATCCAGGCGAGACTTCATGACACCTTAAACCAGATGATGTGATGTTTTTGATTCTTGATATAGTTTGAATGTAGAACAAATAGGATTTGCTGAAATTTTGGATGTGGGTTCTGAGAGAAAAACGTAGGTCAGGGAAGACTCTGAAAGTTTTCGCTTGAATATTTAGAAAGATGGAGTTCCCATTTACTAAGATGTGAGACTACCAGAGGAACTACTAAGAGGGAGAATATCAGAAGTTAAATTTTTAACAAATTAAGCTTCAGATGATCATCACAATTTTAAATTGAGATGCCAAGTCAGCTGTGGAATATACATACACACCTGCATTTTGGGAGGGGGAATCTAGGCGGGAGATACGAAATAGAGGGTCATCAGCACTTGGATGTTATTTAAAGTCATGAGATTGGATAAGATCATAGAGAAGAGGACAAAGGATTGAGCTCTGGAACAGCAGAAAACAAAACTACAAAGCTAGCAAGGATTAAGAAGGAGCTGTCAAAGAAGTAGGTGGAAAATCAGGCGAGTGTGTATCCTCAAACCCAAGGTTAAAGAGCATTTCAGAAAAGGGTATGATTAGTTGTGCTTAAGTCATTTGGGATGAGAACTGAGAATTGCTGTTAGATTTAGCAATGTGGATGTCTTTGTCAAAATAGATAAGAGCAGTTTGATGGCATGATGGGGGTAAATGCTGATTAGTGTGGGCTTAGGAGAGATTAGAAGGAAAGGAATTATAGATATCCAGTACAAACAAGTTTTGCAAGGTATTTTATCCAAAAGGCAAGGAGAGAAATGAGATGTTAGTTGGCAGGGTGTGGGGAGTAAGGTTTAAAGACAGATTTTCTTTTTTTAATGGGAAAAATAATAACATGTTTGATTGTTGCTGGTAACAATTCAGTAGAGAGGGGAAAATCAAATGATTGCTGGAGCCATCCTCTTGAGTTGGTGAGAGAGGATGGGTGGGGGTTCCACAGTTTGGAGTTGGTCTGGGTGAAGAATAGGGGCACTTCATCCACATTTGCAGGAGTGACCATAGAGTATGTGGGTGTGGTATTGGTAGGTGGGGAGAGTTCTTGTATTTGTTTTTCATAGCTCATTTGTCTCCGTCCTCCGGGATAGCAGTCACTTTTGTTAATCATAAAAATCCTGAGTCTGCATTTTCTCTCTTTACCAATTCTACAAATATTTTCCTTAGAAACAAGATTAATGTATTATGTCATCCTTTTTAATCAATAGACTTTAGGGTGTACCCGCATTTTTTTCCTGTGAAGCAAAGTGCACAATGTCTTTGCTAGTGATTTTCCTTGATACACCTCCTTGACAGGCCTCCTTTGTACTAGTTTACAGGTTTGTTGGAATTTTCTACATGGTTTGGTAACTGAAATATGACCATCTAATAAGTAGGATATTACAATGGCCAACATATTAATAATTGCTAATATTTCTATAGTGCTTTGTGGTTCTCACAGCACTTTTGTATACTTAACCTTATCCCCAAAAGTCTGGAGGGTAGATAAAATAGTTATTTTTTATTATTGCTTTTTTCAGATTAGGAAACTGAAATAAAGTGGCCCACCCAAGATAAAAACAACTAATAAGCGGTGAAGTCAGAATTCAAACCCAGAACTTCTGAGTCCAGGAGTATCAGAAATGCTATGTCAGGAGCCTAAACCCATAATTTCCATTTACTTGTGAAAGCATTTTAATATAAAAGAAAGTTTTCCAATCTAAAGCAAGAAAAGCACAATTTACTTGTAAGTTAAGTTTCGGTCTTCAACAAGTTTACCAAGAATGTACAAAATAAACTCTTACCACTGGCAGTGGGGGAAGGACAGGGTGGGACAATGGCAGTGGGAGTGGGCACGAGGGAGATGTTGGAAGATTTTCTGCTCAAATAAGTTGCAGCTTGTTTATGAGGCTTTTGTTATTTTCATTATATCACAATTATTACAGGAGCACTGCTGTAACAGTAGTCTGTAGTAATGGTATATGCTATTTAATATTTTACCAGTAAATCCTAACAGTATTCTGATGATGGAGGTTGTTTTTATTTGACTTTATACATGTTAGGAATACAGGTAAAGTAACTGCGGTAGGTGGAATTTAGAACTGCAGTCGAGGTGCATGGCCCTTGTTCTAATCATGTGAAAGGAAACGTTCTGTTGAAATTGCTGCTGCTACATCCTTGCTAAAGAGTCTATTCACTGCAGAACCAGAGTAAAGGGAACAGAATCGACTGTTGCAGGGCTCGATAGCAAACTCGGCAGGCTACAGATTTTGTGTCACAGTCTTTTCCTTATTTCCTTCAGTCATGAGCTGTGGCCATGGTCTTCAAGTTATTTGCAACTGGATATTTGACTCTTTATGTCCAAGAAAGTAAATATGAAATTTATAATAGTTTTATTCCAGTAAAATTAAGCTACCTGGTTTATGCATATTTAAACAACAGATCACTAGCACTTAATTTTTTAGGGTCTTTCACAATGGGTGGGGTGGACAGATGATTTTTGGTCCTTGTTTTTAAATGACGGAAAGGCCATTGTTTCTCTTTAAGCCATCAGGAAACCAGGCCCTCCTGACTCCTATGTCCTTTTCCTTTCCCACAGAAATGTGGTTTGACATGTCACAAGTATTGTATAGATCAATTGTGTTGCAGAAAGGAACCAAGGAACCAGTGAATTGTAGCTGCTTTTAAAAAAAGGTTGAAAAAAATCAATAATAAATTATCTTCCCATAGAGCAGTTTAGGTTCTTTGCACGTCCCCTCTGACATGTAGATGTAGTTATAAATTGATTTAGTTGGGGACCGTAAAGAATCTCACTTGCTCTGGATTGCCTAGTGAATGTGTATTAGTGAAATAAAAATAACCCACCTTGTCAGAGAGCCTTTCTAGGAGCTGCCGAACCCAGCAAGTTATTTTTATAGTTTAATGAGCTAGGCCCTGCTTCCACAGGGAGACACAGCAAGTGGAGTGCTTCATAATTTACTGCTGTAAAATGATCAGGATTCATGTTGTCTATAAAACATGAAAAACATTCTTCATTCCTTACCAATTAGATCATAGTTACAACTCACAGTTCTTTGAGCTTAAAAGAAAAAAATTTAACTGCTAGACATAAATGAATGCTGTGGTTAAATTAAACCCTTCAACAGCCCAAACAGGCTTGAAAGAAATGCCTTCTGGATGTTATTAACACACATATTTAAGTGCTATTTTTAAATTTTAACTGCAAGCCATAGCAAGCACAAATGTTGAGCACAGCTATTTTGGCATCATAGTGTAGCTTTTTCATTTTTTGTCTTTACTAATTTTTTTTCAATAGTACTTTCACCTTTTATCATTTAAAAAAAATTTACAGAGATAGGAAACTTGTTTTATGGAAATAATTTTATTCAGGGAAGCAAAAAGCAATGAATATCAATGGAGCTTTGTAGTAAAAAGTTCTTATCAATTATCATGTCAACAGAGTCATGTTTCATTTTCCATGATATTCTAAAATTTGCAGAAATCGAGAATTTGAACTCAATAACTTTAAAAGTGTTTATTTATAATCATTAACATATATTCATTGTAGAAAATTTAACATAACTATAAAAAAGACCATGAAAGCTGCCCATACCAATGAATGTAAAATTTGGGTTTAAGTCTTTTCAGTGTGTGTATGTGTGTGCATGTGTGTGTGTGCATGTGTGTGTGTATGAGAGAGAAAGAGAGAGAGAGGCAGACAGAGACAGATTAATTTTCCATATTGTCTATATCACAATACATATTTTCTTATGACATTACATACTTTTTGAACACATGACATATTAGTTTGCTAAGTCTGCTGTAACAAAATTCCACAGACTGGGTGGCTTAAGCAACAGAAATTTATTTGTCATAATTTGGGAGGCTGGAAGTCCAGAATCAACATATTAGCAAGTTTGGTTTGTCCTGAGGCCTCTCTCCTTGGCTTGCAGACTGACACATTTTCACTGTGTCCTCACAAGACCTTTTCTCTGTACCTGTGAATGCCCCTGACGTCCTTTCCTCTTCTTATAAAGACACTGGTCCTATCGAATTAGGGTTTCACCCTTATAACTTCATTTAACGTCAATACCTCTTTAAAGCTCCTGCTGCCAAATCCAGTGACATTGGGGGATTAGGGCTTCCATATATGAGTTGGGGAGGGGCACAATTTAGTCTATAAAACATGATTTTAGAAGTTCACATCATAATTTATCTTATGGATTCCCTATACTTAAATAATTCTCCTGGTTTTGGATAATTAGAATTTTAAAAAAATTATTTGACAAATAATAATTGTATGTTTTTATGTGCTACAATGTGATATTTTTATATATATATATATACGCACACATATTGTGGTGGAATGATTATGTCATGCTAATTAATGTATCATTCACTCACATATCATTTTTTGTTATGAGAACATTTAAAATCTACTCTTAGCAATTTTGAAATATATGATATATTATTATTAACTATGGTCACCATGCTGTGCAACAGATCTCAACAATGTATTCCTTCCATCTAATGCAAGTTTTGTACCCTTTGACCATCATCTCCCGATTTCCCAATTCCAACCTCTGATAGCGACCATTGTACATTTTACCTCTATTGGTTCAAGTGTTTTGGATTCCATACTTAAGTCAGGTCATCTGTTATTTATCTTTCTGTGTCTGGCTTATTTCATTTAGCATAATATCCTCTAGTTCATCCATCTTGTTGCACATAACAGGATTTCCTTCTTTTTTAAGGTACCATTTTCCTTATCCATTCATTCACTGATGGACACTTAGGTTGATTTTATATTTTGGCTATTGTATATAATGCTGCAATGAACATGGGAGTGCAAATATCTCTTCAATATAACAATTTTGTTTCCTTTGGGTATATACCCAGAAGTGGGATTGGTGGATCCAAAGGTAGCTCTATTTTCAGTTTTTGGAGGAAGCTACATACAGTTTTTTATAATGGCTGTTCTACTTTACACTCCCACCAACAGTGCGCAAGCATTCCTTCTTCTCCATATTCTTGTCTTTTTGATAATAGCCGTTCTAACAGGTGTGATGTGATATCTCATTTTGGTTTTAATTTGAATTTGCATGACAATTAGTGATGTTGAGCATTTTTTCATGTACCTGTTGGCCACTTTTATGTCTTTTTTTGAGAATGTCTATTCAGTCCCTTTGCCCATTTTTTAATGAGAATTTTTTTTTTTTGGCTATTGAGTTGAGTTCCTTATATATTTTGAATGTTAACCCTTTATCAGATCTATGCTCTACAAGTTTTTCTCACAGTCTGTGAGTTGTCTCTTCACTCTGTTGATTGTTTCCTTTGCTAATTTTTTAGTTTGAAGGCAATTAGGATTTTTCGACATATTTTTTGTTGTTGTTAATCGTAATACTGTTACGTACATCTTATATATGCATTTTTATTCATGTCTTTGGTAATTCCCTTAACATAACCATGGTTACAACAGTATATGAGAATACTCTTTTTCTAAATATGTAACAGGATATGTAAAATGTAGTAGCTCACTACTCTTTAACCTGCAAATATTTTGATTATTTGTAAGTTTGAAAAAATTTTCCTTATGTATATTAGGTCTTGTTATTTCTCAATTTGTGAACATCTATTACCATTTTTGCCTGTTTTTCTGCTTGGATTTTTGTGCTTTTCTAATTCATTTGTAAGAGCATTTATACATTAAAGATGTGTAGGACGAATTTATCTTTTATGTATGTATGTCTATATGTATGTATATTTATCAGTTTGTCATTTACCTTTAGTCTTCACTTTGGTAGAGTATGATAAACAACACTTAAAGACTTTTAGGTACTCAAATCTATCAATATTTGTCTCTAAGCAAGTATTCTGAACTTTGGAGATCATCATTATAGTGGAGATTACCATTTCCTACATTGCTTGAAACAGTTCTATTCCTGCTGTCTCAGCCTAATCTCATAATAAAGAGTCCTCTATCACTCTCAGAAGTGTACCAATCTGAACAATTACTTACATTGATATATCTTAGTTTCTCTTAAAGATGTCGACACTGTAACACATAAAGGGTAAGTAACTTGCCCAAAGTCACGGACTAAGGTGGTGAACCAGAACATAAATCTAGGTGTGGTTTCAGAGATAGAGGTAGTGCTCTCAGTCACCATGCTACTGTATCTAACGTCTCTGAGGGCAACAACTCCTCATCAATCTTCTTTTACAGTAATGTGTTTATCATTTAAAAAAAAAATCAGAATAATTATTTCAGAATCCCCAATAAAATTCTGGTTACTTTTTGTGCTGAGGTGTAATTTGCATACAATGAAATACACAGATATTATGTCAATTTTGATCAGTTTTAACAATTGTATATACTCCTGTACCTACCACCCAAAACAATATACTGTATAGGATATTTCTACATCACCAGAAAATTCTCTCATGCCCCTTTCCAGTCAATTCCCCTCCTCCTCTTCCAAGAGGCAATCACTTTCTGGTTTCTATTATCTTTAATTAGTTTATACCAATTTTGTGTTTTATAAAAATGGTATCATATAGTATGTTTGTATGTTTGTGTGTAGGTGTGTCATCTTTCACTTGACATGTTTTTAGGATTTATTCATATGTTGCGTGTATCTGTACTTCTTTCTTTCTTACTGGTAAGTTGTGTTCCTTTGTAAAAATATACCACAATTTATATATCCATTATTTTGTTGGGGCTGTTTCCAGTTTGGGGCTATAAATAATAAAGTTTCTCTGGACATTCATGTAAAACTCTTTTGCAGACATCAGATTTTATTTCTCTTGAGTGAAGACCTTGCAGTGGAATTGCTGGATCATGTAGTAGAATTACATTTAACTTATCAGAAATTACCATATAGTTTTCCAAGTGGCAAGATGTAATTGTTCCAGTTGCTCTACATCCAATATTTGGATTGTCATTCTTTTTGATATCAGCCGTTCAAATGGGTATGAAATGGTAAATCATTGTGACTTTAATTCGTATTTTCATGCGGATTACTTTTTAGTGTGCTTTTTGGATATTTGTTTATCTTCTCTTATGGAGTTTCTATTAAAATCTTTTGTCCACTTTTAGATTGGATTATTTAGTTGTTCTGTAAGAATGCTTTATGTTCTTAAAATTTGTATTTCTAGATTATATATTCTGAATGAGTCTTTTCTCATATTATATGTATTACAAGTATATTTTCTCAGTCTGTTGATTGCCAATTCATTTTTGTTATGGACTGAATGTTTTTGTTCCCCCAAAATGTATGTTTTGAAGTCCTAACCCCCATGTTATAGAATTAAGAGATAGGACCTTTGGGAGGTGATTATGTCATGAGGATGCAGCCCTTATGAATGGGAATAGAATCCTTACGAGAGAGACCCCAGAAAGCTCCCTCACCCCTTCTGCCATGTGAGGACACAGTGAGAAGACAGCAGTCTAAGGACCAGGAAGTGGGCCCTCACCAAATCTGTAGGCACCTTGATCTTGGACTTCCCAACCTGCGGAAGTGTGAGAAATAAATGTTTGTTGTTTAAGCCAGACTATGGTATTTTGCTATAGCAGCCCAAACAGACAAAAAATTTTCTTACTGTTGTGTTTTGATGAGCAAAAAATTTTCATTCTTCTGAATTCTGATTTATTATTTTTTTCTGATTGTGGTTTGTGTGTCCCATGAACTCTTTCCCTATCCCAATGTCATGTAGGTATTATTCCATGTTTTCTTCTAGAAACTTTATGGTTCTTGCTTTTATGTATAAGCCTGTGATCCATGTTGAGTTACATTTTGGTGTGAAGTAAGTAGGTATAAGTCTTATTTTTTCTTTTATAAATATATCCAACTGTTTCAGCACCATTTGTTTTACAAAAAATTTCCTTTCCCCATTGAATTAACTTGTGTCTTGGTTGACTGTGCATGTGTAGGTCTATTTTTTGACTCAATTCCGTTCCATTTGTCTACTTCTCTATCCTATGTCAATGCATCCAGCGTCTTGATGATTTAAAATTTTACAGCAAATCTTAAAATCAGTTAACATAAGCTCTCCAACTTTGTTCTTGTCATCAAGATTTTAACTATTTTAATTCCTTTGCATTTCCTTATAATTTTTAGAATCAGCTCATCAGTTTCTTTAAAAAATCTGTTGCATTTTAATTTGTGTTGCTCTTATAGATCAACGGACACCTTAACAATGTCGAGTCTTCTAATTCATTGCTAATCTGTCTCTCAACTTATTTAGATATTCCTTAATTTCTTTCAGTGATGTTGTATTAGTTTTCAGTGTACAAGAATTGGACTTATATTGATAATTTTATTCCTAAGTGATTAATGTTATAATGTTATTGTAAATGGTCTTGTTTTCTCAATTTTATTTTCCAATTGTTTGCTACTAATATTTAAAAATAAAATAGAATTCTGTATACTGACTTGTATACTGTAACCTTACTAAATTCACTTATTTTTATTTATTGGATTTTTGGTGTGTGTTGATTTCATAGGGCTGTCTACATACACAGTCATGATGTCATAAGGCTTTTATTTATTTTTATAAGATTTTGTTTAATTTTATCACAGTTATTTTGAAATTCCTTTGTGATCATTAAACCATCTGCACCATCTCGCCACCTCCTTCCATTGACTATATTCCTCTCTCTCCCATGTGTAACATTTTCTTGATTCTTTGTGTGTCTTATAATTTTTGATTATATGCCAGTCATTAATTTTATGATACATTTTGAAAATTTATCAGTCAGTAAATATTATTAACCCTCAGAAAAGAGCATGCCTCTTCTTTTGTCACGCTGCTAGTGTGGAGGGCTGAATCCTTCTAACCTGTAATTTGCTTCTCTGCCCCCAGCATTCAGCATCTGCTGCCTTGCCATCAGTGAAGTTTCAGTCTGCCTTTGAAGGATTTAACTCATTCTTCTGCCCTGCTTGCAGCCTTCACCAGGCCTCTGCTGGGCCTCTGTGAATGTCTGGGGTGCCTGGTCAGTGGGGAGTCCCCTCAGTTCTCCTGCCCTACTTCTTGCCTTCATCAGTCCATACCAGTGAATTCCCACAGGAACTTGAAAAATTCCTCTCAATTCTCCTGTTTCACCAACAGGCTTCAACATGTACTCCTTTAGGCTTTGAAGAGAGTTGCTGGGTGCAGGCTTGTGCTGTGTCTGGGGATCCTTGGGATTCTGGTTTATCTTATCTGCCCACAAGGCCATTAGAAGTTCATTGACATTGTAGCTGGTTTCTCCCTATCTTGGTCTATGGTAGATTTCTTCTTGTCCTACTCCTTTCTCAAAGCTGAAAACACCCATAGGTCTTTTTATTCTAGGATGGGCCCATCATGTTTGAAATTTAGTCCATGTAGATATTTTTACGATCTTCAGCTCTCCGATTTTCTTTTTTAAGCAAAACCAAGATATTGTTGCTTATCCAGCTTGTTCTCTTCATTAGGATAGGTGCGATAGTCTTTTGTGGCTTTTGACATCTTAACTGGCAGTGGAGGTCCCCCATTGGAATTTTGATTGGAAAAGAGAAGTAAACTAATCATTTTGGCAAAAACTGATAGCTCAAAATATTCAAACTTACCATTCTGAAATGTATTCTAGCTCTCTACTTCAATGTTTATGTAGTTTGACCCGGTTCTCACTTTTAGCCATTCATTCCAAGAATTTTTTTATGCCATTACACAAATGTTTTTATATTATGTCAATTTCATGTCACAGCAGGGCTTCCCATCAGTGACTCTTGTTACAAGTTACTTTAATAAGGTGAGGAGAGAGGAAGCTCCTCTTCACACATGTATTACTGATATAATAAAATAAAAGTAATGTTGACCAATTAAAAGCCATAATTTATGATTTTAAAAAATTTTACTTTATTTTTAATTGTACATATTTGTGGGGTACAGCATGTTGTTTCAATACATGCATATATTGTACAGTGAGTCACTTAGGGTAGATAGCTTATCCATCACCTAAACATTTATCTTTTCTTTGTGGTGATTACAGTCAAGAACCTCCTTTCAAGCTATTTAGAAATATACAATATAATCTTATTAGTTCCAGTCATCTAGAACACCAGAACTTATTCTTCCTATCTCCCTGTAACTTTGTATCCATTAATCCTCCTCTTTCCCTTCCCATCTTCCCTTCCCTTCCTGGCCTCTGGTAACCATTATTCTACTCTCTACTTCTATGAGAACCTCATTTTTTATTTATTCCAAATATGAGTGAGATCATGTGGTATTTGACTTTCTGTGCCTCAGTTCACTTAACATGATGGTCTCCAGTCTAAGAATTTTTTTTTTTTAAATGTGGTTACAAATAGGAATATTCAAATATAATATTGTTTTTTTGTTTTGTGAAAAATTGAAAAAAACTAAGTATTTTATAATAATGAATAATTAAATACATTATAATTCCTTCCTCTGTTGAAATATTTTTCAGTGAAGAAAACAAATCACCCTTTTGAAGCCTATACCACAACACAGAAAAATGTTCAGATTTTATTGTTTCCAAAGGTTCTTACTGAGCACCCATTAAATTCCAAACATTACAGCAGAGGCAGACTGTGCATAGATAAATAAAATTTATATGGTTCCCAACTGAATAGAGCTTATAATCAGGTGAAAGAGACAACAAAGTAAACAAATATATAATCACAAACTTTCATGCAATACGAAGTAAATGAAAAGGGTGCAGATCTCTAATACCAGGTGTCCAAAAGGCCTCTATTTAGCTAACATAGGACTTTAGAAATCAGAAAAGTGCAGCCACATAATGAATGGCATGTGTGAAGACCATAAGAGGAGCTAGAGCTTCATGTGGTTTTTGAATTAATGAGAGTTCGCAGGACTGAAGCACATTCAGCAGCTAGGGGAGTTGTGATGTAAAGGTTGAATAGGTAGCCAGGGGCCTGTTTAATGACCGCTTTAAAGGTTTTACAAGACTTTAAAAATAAAAGGTTTAGATTTGTTTCTTAGTGCAAGTGTTTCTCATGTTAAGTGTTGAAATTGATTTTAAACGTGATCTGGTTTGTGTTATCATGAAAAATACATGTCTTTTAAGTGGAGAATTACGGAAGAGAGGCATAGTAAGTCAGGAGACCAGAGAGGGGGCTACCTAGTAGTACAGGTGAGAAAGAAAAGTGGTGTAAATAGATTGCAGTCTGTTTCATAAATAGTGGCCAGATCCGAGATATGATTTGGAAGTGGAATGGCTAAGACTTTCTGATGATTTGGATGAGGGCATGAAGGAGACAGAGAAGTCAGGGTTGATTTCCAGGTTTGTGTTGTAAGGAGAAGGTAGATGGAGGGTGATACTAGGTTCTGAGATAGGGAAGTTGGAAAGAGGTAAAGTATGGAAAAAGAAGCTATAAATCAAGTTTTTGTTTTAGATATGTTAATCTTCAGATCCAAGTGGGGATGCCAAGCAGGAAGCTGGATTTGAAGATGATGGGGAGATTCAGGCTGCAGATAAGTGAGGAAGTTGTCAGCACTTACTTTTAAGTGAGAAAAAGCAAAGCATAATAAAGTATGAATCCTGCAATCTCAGTTACAGTGAAGACATATGCAGCTATATGCAAAATGCAATGTTATTGGCAGATGTCCCTGGAGTGGAATTTTCTTTCGTCTTTGTGACCTTAAATATTTACTGAACATTTAAACAAGTACTACTTTTTAAGGGCAATTTATTAAAAATATTCAGGGGGACAGTATAATTTCTGAAACTCTAGGAATAGCTACTCTCTCCATCTTTCTCAGGGTTTTCTTGAACCTCTCTTCATATTGATTCTTCTCCTCTTACTTCAAGTATTGTGTTTTAGTAAGAAAAAAATGTAATTTAAAATACCGTAATAGTCTCGTTTTTTGGTGTTTAGGGTTGCAGAGGAGAATTCTGAAGTCTTTCTACTTTTCTTTATTTGTATATAACTTCACCTTCTCTTCAGATGTTCACAGAACTCTTTTCAATGTACGCGAATGTGTAATAGCTCTTGGCATTTGTTCATTATTTTTTTCCTGTTATCGTTGAGTTTTTTCAGTATGCATATTTAAGACTTCAAAAATTTTTTTACCAATAAATTTTTTTTCCTATTTTTCTTTATTACTTCATGCCAAATCTATTGTGTATATTCATATATGAGTATATGTACACAGACACTCACACACATTTTGATCTTTTAAAAATATATTTCACCTTTTCTTTAGTTATTTTATTACCTTTTTCTTTTCTGTGTCTTCTGTATAAGATTTGCCTATTTACAGAGTGAAATAATTTATTTTCCCTCTCCCCTGCATGCTATTTACTATATCAATTACTTTTTAAAATTTACAATAAAACTTTTATACCCATGGAATCTTTTCTGATCACAGGTGATTTTTTTCTTTATTACTTGTGCTTCTAAATGCGTGTGCCATTTTCTTAAATTGTTTTAGAAAATAAATCAAATTAAAAGGAAAAACCTTTCTTCTAAAAATACCTTTCTGTATTTTAAGAGGCCCAAGATGTTTCTGGTGTGTGTTTGCTCATTTAGGAGGAGCTGAGTCCTTACAGACTCTCTGATTATTATGCCTCTTGGATTTCCTATTCTGGGAGAAATCCCCAACTTTCTATTCCTTGAGGTATTTTGCCCCCAAAGGGAGATTTACTTTCAGTTTTCCTAACTTATAGCTTCAGTTCAGGAAGTTCACATCCCTAACTCGTGAGTCATGCCATTCTTTGAGAGGAGTTGATATTGGCATCAGTTCTGCATGCCTCCTCCAATCCTATTTTGTCTCTCCTATATCTAGCAGAAACTCCAAGTTTCTGGCATGTGGGCGGCACCTTATAAGTTTTCTATTGTTGCCCTAGCAAATTACAGCAAACTAAGTGGCTTATAATACCCATTTATTATCTTCATTTCCTCTTCTAGATTTATTATTCTGCAGCTTCTGTAGGTTAAAAGTTTGAGTGGGATCAGCTGGGTTCTCTGCTCTGGTGTTTTGCAAGACCAAATTCAAGATGTCTGCTGGGCTATGCTCTTTTCTGGAGACCTTGTAAGAATGTGGTCCCCATTTCTTTGCTGGCTGTCAGCTAAGGTCCGCCATCTGCTCCTGGAGGCTGCTTGTGTTGCACGTGGCCCCTACATCAGCAAAGCCCCAACAGCATATTGAGTCCTCCCAGTGCCTCAAATCTCTGGCTTTTTTTTTTTTTTTTAACTTCTATCTTCTGCTTTTAAAAGCTCACATGATTATATCCTGTAATATAACATAACCAACAAAAGGCAGTGATCGTGGCAGTAAAATTTTGCTCACCACACCACCCTTCCCAGAATATATGGAAAGGAAGGAGAGAAAAGAAAGAGGGTAACAGAGACAGATGCACACTTAGAGGACTGGGCCATTCAATCTTCAACAAAAAGCAAGCATAAGCTGAAGCTATCTTCTGTTATTTTAATTTGAGTCACAACAAATAATGAAACAACTAAGATAGTTCAGGATTATGTATATAAATGTGCCCTGAAAGATGAAATGTCCAAAAGATGAGTAGTCTTAAATCTCAATAAGCTTTATATGGCAGGCATTTTTGTGGCTTTCAAGCAAAAATATGAGTTAGTAAATTAGGGGAAATGGCTTTCTGGATAGCATATCCAAAATTAGAGAGAGAGAAAAAGCATGTTTGTTTAGCCTTCATAAATAAAAACATTAAATGAAATGTTTATGTGAATTAGATTTTTTTGTAAAAAAGAAAGAAGAAAAGGAAGGAAGGGAAGGAAAGAGGGAAGGAAGAAAAAAAATTACCAAATGAGTACACTTCTGTGAGCCAAGGAAGCAAGTTAATTACAACACTTGTGCACACAATTTATAAAGGGTCATTGAACTAGGTCATGGTATATGTCTGAATTCACCTGGTTTATGTAATATTAGGGATGAACAGTTAATATGCACAAACTTTGGAGTGTATCATCCTAAACTGTAATTATGTGCACCTAATTATAATAGAATGAAGACACTGTTATCAAAAGAGTACAAACTAAACTAAAAAGCCCAAGAGAATTGTGTAAATAGTATCTCTTAGAAGCCATCAACTTCTAGATTTTTGCAATTAACTTTCATGCTAGTGCTCTTTCACATTTCATCTGCCTATCATTTTTCAGTTTGAAAAAAATGAAACAATGCCAGGGAAAATAAACTAACATTTTTATTGCAAATTTATTTATTTTTTTTTAAGAAATTGAGAATTTCTGGAAAAGATGCTAATAAAATAGCAGGTTTCCAGACCCCTTTTCCACTGAAACTGAACATAATTACAAATAAAAAGGAAATTATTTAAAAGGCAGAGGAAAAAACCACATCATAACTCTCAAAACTATGCAACAACCAAAAATGTAATAAATAGTCACATAAAGAATGGATCAGATAAAATGGGCTGGATCAGACTAAATGTGGGAATACAACAAAACCTAATACCCAATTTCCTTCAAGAAAGAGATTTAGTGTTAGAGCTGAGACTATCCCTTAGCCTTTCTGACCCTGGTTTCATAAAAATTATAATTAATAAATGGAGTGCAAGATGATGAGACAATAAAGGGAACTGGAAAAGATGGCAGGATAGATAAGAAAAATAAATTCTAGTAGTTTACAGTAGTGCTAGGCATCTATAATTAATAGCAATTTATTGTATGTTTTCAAATGATTAGAAGAGAGGAGCTCAAATACTCTCATCACAAAGAGACGATACTTTTTTTTTTGATGCTGGATATGCTAGTTATGATGTTTGATCATCACACATAGTATACATGTATTGAAATATACCCCTGTACCCCATAAATATCTACAGTTAATATGTGTCAATTAAAAATAATAAATTTATTTTAAAAGAGGAAGTTGGCAGGGCTAAAGAAACTATTGAAGGTAACACATAATTTCAATCCTGTGATACAGAATATCAGTTCATGGAGCTAGTTTTGGCCTTGAGAAAATTACCTAAAAAAAAGAAGAAAAACTGAAAACAAAACAATTGTTTGGAAGAAAATCTGATAGATATGGAGGTTCTTCCATATGAATGATTAGGTTTTCTTAAGAAAAGAACAAACATCAATAACAAGAATAAAAAGAACAGAATATTCAAAGTTTTTTTTCAAGAAAAAAATCCTCAAGCTGAAGAATTACCTATTTCCACTTCTCAAAATTGTTCACCATATATATTTCAGGCAAATTTACTAGGAAAAAAATGACCGGTTATCCTTACCAAATGCCAAATTACAGGATTCCAAAGAGCAGCAAGAATAGCTCATTGGTTCTTAAGAGTAAATATTAAAGGAAAAGTAAAACTAAATATTGGGCAAAAATATTATGATATGTTTTTAAAACATACTACCTTTGTTTGTTGAAAAAAGAAATAAAGAACCCGAAATACATGATAAATTTAATTCTTGGTTTAAAAATCACAAAAAATTTGTTTTCTTCAAACTACATGTACTTGTTCAGTTTTTTTGTTTGTTTGTTTTAGGGGACCCCAAAGGAGCACCATGCTTTCTATCCCAATTCTGAACAATTTTAGAAAATAACTAAAGTGGCACTTGGGATCAGGTGAAAAGACATGGCTTTTATACAAGTCTATTAGTCAAGTGGGGTTGTGCATACCAAACACCAGAATTAGGCGGAAATGTCCACGCAGACTCAGACAGGTCTGGATCCAGGCAGGCATCCCCCAGAGGGTGAGCGATGGAACCTGTACTCAAGCATGTTTTACCACACTGAGCACGTTGCCTCCTACCTCTTAGTCTCCTTTGCTGCTCCTTCCTCTTGCTTCCAATTGTAAATGTCAAAGTGGCCGAGGACTTTGTCTTTGGACCACATCTATTTTCTGACTGCACTCACTCTCTGGACGATCTCGTCTTGTCCCATGTCTGTAAATCCCATCTTGAAGCTGATGTCAAGCTTGGGCTTTTGCTCTGAGTTCCAGCTCTGTTCACTGTCTCTACCTGGATGTCTAATAGGCATCTCAAACTCTGTGTGTCTAAAAGTGACCTCCTGATTTTTACTCCTCATGCCCACTCTAAACAGCTCCTTTCTAAGTCTTTCCCACTTCATTTAACGGCAAATCTGCTCTTCAGTTTCACAGGTCAACATCTTTGAAGTTGTCCTGGATGTTTATCTTTTCCTCACAGTGCATGTCATCTATCAGCAAATTTTGTCAGCCATACTTCAAATACATCCAGAACCCAGCTTCTTCTCACCACCTCACTGCTAGCAACATCATCCATCCCCCGGATTACTGCAGTAACCTCTTAACTCTACTCCTTGTTTCAATCCTTTCCCCTGTATCCACCTAACAAGTCCTATCTCAGGAGTTCAGTAATTTTGTTAAAACACAAGTCAAATTAGGCTGCTTCCCTGCTCCAGCCACTCTGGATGCCTTGCTCTTCTTCAAATTCAGCAGGCATCTATGTTTCAGGCCCTGTCTTAGTTGTTTGGGATGCAATAACAAAATTCTATAAACTGGATAAATTTTAAACAACAGAAATTTATTTCTCACAGTTCTGGACACTGGGAAGTCCAAGATCAAAGCATCAGCAGATTCAGTGACTTTCTGCCACGTAGATGGCACCTTCTCATTGAGTGTTCACATGATGGAAGGGGCAAGACAGCTCTCTGGGTCTTTAATAAGTGCATTGATTCCATTTATGAGGGCTGTGTCCTCACAACCTAATCACTTCCCAAAGGCCCTACCTCCTAATATTATCACGCTGCTGTCTAGGTGTCAACATATGAATTTTGTGGAGACATAAACATTGAGACAAAATCAGATTTGCACTATTCCAGAATGATCTGCTTGAAATGCTCCTCTCCCAGATATCAATACACTTCTTTCTCTCACTTCCTTCTGGTGCTAGTTATAATCACCTTCTTGGTGAGGACCTTCCTGGACATTCTATCTAAAATTCCAGCCCTTCCACTCCACAACTTTTGATATTTCTTCTCTCTGAAATAGTTTTTTTCTTTAACACTTGTCACTTTGAAAACACGTGTTTAATTTATTATTATGTTTATTTTCTGCCTCTTTTATTAGAATGTAAAAGATTTTTGTCTGTTTTATTGACTGCTGTAATTCCAGTGCCTAGAACAGTGTCTGATACACATAAACACTCAATAACTGTTGTTAAGTGAATGAATGGTCAGCTCATGCCCCAGGGGAAGAAGAGCTACCCTGAGCCAAGCATGCAGAGCTGTTTTTCCCAGGTTTACCATCAGTTCAGGCACTGCTCTTCCCCTAAACCATAATGAGTAAAGGAACAGAAGAAAGGCCACGGGTGTTGTAGTTCATGGAGCCCCAAACATACAAAAAGAAAGATTAGAAGTGGAACATAAAGTGCCCTGTAATATTTTTTTGTTTCCACGTTTTGAATTAAAAGCCAAGATAATACTTTAGTTATGATCTGAGATAATATAAAACAGAGGTCTTTTAACTATAGTCTGGGGGGCAAATGCAGCCTGCAGCTGTTTTCTCTATGCTCTTGAGTTGAGAAGTGTTTTTATTTTGAAAGGATCGGAAGGAGAAGAAAAAGGTGGATGAGGTGAATATACCCCCCCTCAAATCCCGAAACCTCCTTTAAGCAAGAGAGCTCACCTTTTGAGTTTAATTTCATTTAATTTTCCATATAAGAGATGTTACTTGTGCTCTAAGTGCCATGCCCCAAAACAAACAACAGACACTCACACACATGTGCACGCACACGTGCGCACACACAAAAACTGCCCTCAGGAAGCATCCGAAGACTTTGAAGTTACGAGACATTCTGCATTTACCCCCCTTCTCAGTGGAAATACGCTGCTGCCTCCTGATACATTCCCAGGCCCTTAGTAATGAGCAGCAGGGTTGAGTCGTCCTTCGTTTTTTCTTCCAGCTGGAGACATCAGGTGCTCTCTCTGGAAGGGCACTTTGAAGAATAGGCTGACACTGCAGTGCATTTGGGAAATGGTGTTTGAGAGACAATAAAAGGGGCCCTGGCTTAAAGTACATTAAGGGATCACAGGAGTACATCTTGACTGCATTTTCACATCTTTTGATTCAAAGCCACACATTTTCTTATCTCCCAAGGGGTGAGGCCAACCTAGCACAGAATATAGACAGAGCCTCACAAATAAGGTTGCCCACTGAACATCCGAGATAATTAGTGAGATCACTGTGAGGGTCTTCTTGACTGCTTCAGAGCAGGGTAAAAATGGATCAGGGAGGAAACCCAGGGTGTGAGTGCTGAGCCACCAGCTAGATGTGCAAGGCAAATGTGCACCATGGTGGCACTGAAGTGGTTAACTTCCCACAAGGGACTACATTGGGAAGGAGAGGGACATTGTGTTCATGCTGCCTGGTGGCTTTTCTTGTGCGCTACCCTTGGATATTTCACTTAGCATTCTTTTCCACAGACTAATAAGAGGCCAGAGCACGTTGAGAATACGTTGGCTTGAGAAAAAGGAAGACCAAATAGAATCACTGAAATAACAACAGATTTGGGCCACTAATGTAACTAAGATTAAAAACAACCTAGTTCCACTTTCTACACATTTCATCTGTATGTGCCACTTTCTAATAGAATTTGAGGTGATCAGCCATAAAGGGCATGAAAACAATAAAATCAATTGATATAAATATGAGATGGGAGGTGCTCAGTTTCTCTGGGCTTGGGTTTCAGGACACACCTCTGGGTTACAAATCACTCCCCAAAGTTTCAGGCCTCTCCTGTTAGCCCTCCCTTAGAGGAAAGTTACTGTTGCCAGTTAGACCTATTTTCAGCACCAATGTGGGGAAAATGAGACCACAAGGGGCTGGCTTATGCAAATCCAATGGCTGGGCATGCTCAAAAGAGGGAGGTTATGTAATCCTGATGGCTGGGCATGCTCAGTAAAGTGGAATGTATCATCTGAATGATCTTCTACTAGAGGTGCTATAGAGCACAGGACATTCTTGAATATGCCCGGTGCATGTGACAGGCTTTGACCAATGCACGTGCCCAAGGAAGAGACCAACTGAGTGTGTGAAAGACTAATGTTACATAACCTGGAACCACCCCCTTTACTGAATATTCATTAGATAAAGAAACTATAAAAGCCAAATCTCAGCAGAAGGCAGGGCTGCCGCAGGGCTCTCGTGGAGCCAGCCTGCACTCTGCCCATGGAGTGTGTATTTCTTTCTTTTTGTATCAAGTGCTTTCATCAAGTGGCTACTCAGTCTCTTGAGCCAGCCTGCACTTTGTATTGAACTTTAAGCATGTATTTCTTGCTCTTGTGTTAAACTTGCTGTGGGCCCTGCTCATTCTCCAGAGCTAGGCTGCTCTTTGTTTGTGAAATCTGTATCTCTTATTCATTATATTAAACCTGTTCTTATTTTCTACTGTGACTCTGCTCTTGAATTCATTTCTGTGGCAGAGTCAAGAACCTGGTAAGAGGACGTGGTAGGTTGATGCCAGCTATTGGGTCCCTCAGACTCTACCTCGGACGTCAAATACTCGAAATAGTGAAAAAGGTAAAGAAATGAACTTGGGACATCAGAGGTCTGGGAACAGTTGTTGTGATCAGCTTTTAAGTTTCCTGCAGCATTTGCTGTAAGCCAGCTTCACTTGTCCAGGTAAAGCTCTGGGGTCCAGTTAATCCCTGGAAGCCACCATTAAACCACCCTAAAACATGGTTTTCTCTTTTCTTTCTATAGCCAGTTGCCCAGGAAACTCATGAAACAGATTCCCTCTAGAAACGTCCTGGCTTTCTAAGTAGAGATACTTTTCTCAATTTAGCAAAGTTTATTTTGCCAGTGAAAATTTTATGAGGGAATGGTGTGAATAGCACCACCTTTTATCACAGATTGCCAAATAATATATGGGGGAATAGTCGGAGAGGAAAATTCTAACATAGCCGGGTCTGCCTTTTTTCTTCTGTATTTTTCTACTGTTTTTAAACTTACTTGCTTACCAGTGATATTACAAGTGGGTTTTTTTTTTTTTGGTATTTTATTCACTTCTATCATTCCTCTGCAGTTTAATTGGACTGTTTTCTCACCCTGCACTTTCCACTCCCTCACTCCGCATGCTCTGCCTTCTCTCCTGCAGAAATGAAGGAAGATGCGTGAAGAGTTCTTTGAAGTCATTTCAGCTCCCCAGAGAGTGCACACACTGTCTCGTTATCAAAAAATCACTGTTGTGCAGCTGCAGACATAGCCAAGCATGTTAGCCACAACTCCAAGGGCTCTTGGCCTTATCTTCGTTCTTTAAAATAATGTTTGATTTAATTAATAGATGACACCAGCAAGGTAGATGCCAATAATCCTGATATTTGACATGAAGTATACTCTTAAATTGTACAGCTGGAATCTAAGAATTGTTTCCATGGGCCTTCTTCTTTATAGGACACTTTGCAGTGGGGTGGAATCACATACTGCAGCCTCTCCTCAGGCCTCCAGACTCAGGTGTACCCCAGTGTACTCACCAGGCCCATTCCAACGTGCAAAGACATTGTGAGTCTCAACATACTCAAGAATGAATCATAATGTGTAATATCCTCACCACACGAAGTCCTGTTTACTGTACTTCCTAAATAGTTCCCAAGTATATTGTTTTCCCTTTAATTGCACATCTATGATAGCATAATATCTAACATTCGTTCTGGTGCACTGCCAATATATTTTTTACAAGGTAGCCAGGATTATCATTTAAAAATGCAACTCTGATCAGGGTACTTAGCACACACATTCCACTCACGTACACGTGATGCTTGAAATCCAGCAGTGTTTTTCCTTTGCTCTTAGGATCAAGGTCTAAATCTTCAACTTAGCATTCATGGCTTCTGTCTGCATCAGCTCCTGTCTACATCCCAATCCTCATCCCATTCCTCAATATCTCCACCTGACCCCCCTCTCCTAATCCAGACACATTTCTCTTCTTTCAGTCCTTCCAATATTCCATTCTCATCCTTGCCACAGGACCTTGGCACATGCTGTAGTTCTGCCTGGAATGCCCCTCCATCCAAACACTTTTTGAATAACTAGCATGCTCATCTTTTAGGTCTCAGCTAAGTGCCCCTTTTTTAATGAAGCCTTCTCTAGGCCCTCAGGCTAAGTCACTTTCCTTCTTTTATACTCTCCCTATATTCCTTCCTTCAGATTACTTATCTGGATTCGTAATTATATTCTTTGTATCAGTAGTTTGATTTCTAAGTAAATATTTATCTCTCCCATGAGACTATAAGCTCGACAAGAGCAGGAGCTCTGATGTTTGGTTACCATTCTATCCCAGTGTCTAACAGTATATATCTGGTACTAGCAACCAATTGGTTGGTTGAATAAAGGAATGTGGATAATAATTTTAAAACACACATTTGTGGACCCTGCCTTAGATTTTCAAAAGTAGAGTCTGTGGATTAGATTTTCAGACTTTATTTTTAAGAGTATCTCAATGTGATTTTAATCTAGCTATGGTTCAGAACTACTGTCTCAGAAAATGTCTAGCCCACATAATGAAGGGACATTTCAAATAACTTTCCAGTAGTTGATTATCTGAACTCTGATTAAGCATTTTTGGTGTGTGGGGGGAGGGGAGTGGGCATAGGGTGGACAGTGAGCAGTCACCATTTAAAAAGCAGTATGTGTCATTTGGGAAGAGCTCTCATTGTTAGAAAACTTTATTAAATGAAGTCAACACCATAAATCTCACTTTGCTGGCCCCAGATGTTCTCTAAAGTAGCAGAGAATAAATCTAATCTGCCTTCTAGAGATCAGTTCTTCAAATATTGGAAACATTTATATTGTATTACAAATATTGTTTTAACTACACCAAACATACCCAAGTCCTTTAATAGTTCCTTAAATGACATGGTTTCCAGACCCTAATCTTTTCCAGATGCACTGCAGTTTGCCAGCATCTCTACTAAAATCACCATTCAGAACAGATCATACTTCAGACATGTTCTGACCAATTCAGACTTCAATAAAACTACTCCCTTTATAATTCCAAACTATAAAGACATCATGTCCGGCTTTGGAGATACTGCATCCCAAAGCTGGCTCCTGTGAAGTTTGTAGGTAGATCTTATGCCTTTTTCATGGAACCGTATATGTTTGCTTTTACTTTCTCTAACTCTAAGTACACATTGGTTATGTGTATTCTTTTGTTCTAATATGGTCATACAAGAACAAGCAACTACTACAAACCTTGAGTCATCTATAAATTTGATGAGCATGCTTTCTAATTTTGAATCATAATTTTTATTAATGTTTACAAAGATTAGCTCAGAGAATACAGTGTTCCAAGGGGTCACCCCTAGGGTTCTCTCACCAAGTTGGCAGTGATTGGAGAATTGATATCCTATGGATATTTGTTTAAAAAGTTGTGAGTTTATGTAATGGCCTTTAATCCAATTTATCTTTTAGAATTACAAAATGTTATAATGTTTCCCAATGTCCAAAGAAATCAAGTTACTAACTCAAGTGAATGAAATTATTATCAGATCTGGGACTAGGACTTAGTTACTCTAGCTTCATAATTTTATTTATTTTTTTATTTCGTCCTCCTTTTCTAAAAGTATAAACAATAGCATCAACTATATCTGGTAAATGTCAACACAATTTCCTTCATTAAATACAAAATTCAAGGGTCAAAATATCTTTCCGCTTCCTTCTCTTTGCACACTATGTCAATGATTCTCAGTGACAAGCTATGGTGTATACCATCACCTCTGCAAATACCTCCTCTAATAAGTCATGAAATTAAGTGGGATTGAAAGTGATCACTGAAGTGAGATTACGTTGACCTCTTAATATTGCCTTTTGCAGTTTAATCTCATTGCCTTGTTCAGAATGAGTAGCTATAGTTCTTGGATGTGGTGATATCTGTACCATGTTTTAAAAAAAAAGCATTGTAATGTTTCACTGTTTCCAATACCTTACTTGGAAGTCATTACCTTATTTTGGAAGATATTTAGGGAGTGTTTTGGAAAATATTTCTCTACCTTAATTTTTTCTAGGAAGAACTTCCAAAAATTATTATACTAAAAAAATGGCAAAATGATGGTATGAAAAGAAAACTGAATTTGAAGTCAGGATATCTGAATTTCAAATTGAACTTTTCTACCATATGTAGGTGTGACACTGAAGAATTCACTTACCCTATCTGAGCCTCAGTTTTCTGTTTGATATTATGCTTATTTTAAAGAATCACTGGAAAACTTTATGGAGGTTCCACAGAAAACTACAGACAGAACTGTGATATTATCCAGCAATTCCACTACTGGGTATATAACCAAAGGAATGGAAATCATCATGTTAAAGTGATACCTGCACTTCCATGTTTATTGCAGCTCTGTTTAAAATAGCCAAGAGTTGGAACCAACCTAAATGTCCATCATCAGAGATGAATGGATAAGGAAAATGTGGTATATTTACACAATGAAATACTACTCTGCCATAAATAAAGAATGAAATACTGCCATTCAGAGCAACATGGATGAACTTAGAGAAAATTATGCAGTGAAATATGCTATGTTCAGAAAGGGAAATACCACATGTCCAAACTCGTAAGTGGGAGCTAAAAAAATGAATAAAAAAAGAAAGAAAGATGCAATAATCACAATAATATGTTGAGCTTTCAAAAGGAGAAAACAGAACTGAGGTTACCACAGGGAGGAAAGGGGGAGCGGAAGGGGGTAAGCATGGAATTGGTAAAGGGCCACCAAAAGCAATTACATTGTATACTGTTGAATATACTAATTATCCTGATTTCAGCATCACATATTGTGCACAGGTATTGATATTCAACTCTACCCCACAGATGTGTGCAATCAACTATGTTTCAAGAATCACTGAGCAAATAAAGGACTACATGTAAAGGTGCTATGAGAAAAACAATAAAATGTATGAATGTAACACATTAGTCTTATGAGAAAAACAATATGCTTAAGATATCAACATTAAGGATATATAAGAAATTTCTGAGTTCCTTCTACCTACTCTGTGAAAACACATTCAGATCAACTAGGAGGGTAAACAAGCTGTTCAGCACCCATACTCAAAGCCTGAGTTGAGATCAGAGAACACTGTGGACTTCCGGCTACGTGTACTAGGAAATACATACCCAAGAGCAGCAGAACAAGGTCTAGAGCTCCCCAGAGAGGAAAAGTGGCAGAAACTACACAGAAAAAAGAGAAGAGATCAGAAGCCTAATATGACAGAAAACAGATAAAAATCATCCCTCAGAAAGAGAGACTCACACCCTCAATCCCACCTTAGAACAGCTCTGAGACCTGGTGTTTCAGAGCACTGGCTGCTGAGGAATCAATAAAAAGAGACTTGAGAATGTACAGGATCAGAGGTAGAAACCTTGAGAAGGCACCACTTCTGGGGAGCAGGGGATGACTTGGAAGATGAAGAGCTGTTTCAGAGGATTGGAGTAAAGAGAAAGTAGGAAGCAAGACTTGGAAATTAAGGGGATCTACAGAAAAGAAAGAATTCTCAAATCAGAAGACATAAAATGTCCCGTCTGCCAAAAACAAGTGCTACTAATTTTTAAGAACTGCAATTCAATATAGAAAGAGAAGAGAAGAGGGTATCCACAAACTAAGAAATCTTCCCAGACAATGAAGCATTCACCCCTGCCTCCATACACCATGATTGCCGATACAGAAGAAGAAAAGACATTTCAAAATTAGCATAAATTGGCAGACAACGTTCATACAAAAGCATTATACAGCTGACTCTTGAATAAACTGAGGGTTAGGGATGCTGACCCCTGCACAGTTGAAAATCCACGTATAGTTTCTGACTCCTCCAAAACTTAACTACTTAACTACTAATAGCCTACCAATTACCTACTGTTAGGTAGGCTACTTAACTGATTGGGTAGGTATGTCATGCAAAAATTTTCCAATATATTTATTGAAAAAAATCTGTGTATAAATGGACCTATGCTGTTCAAACCCGTGTCAAGAGTCAACTCTACATAAAGAATCAAAATATGAGAATCAGGTGTTAGTTCGTAGAAATTCTGCAACAAAAATAAAGCAGATGAAAACTACAACATAACACCACAGCCTGAACAAAATATTCTTAAATAGCATTTGTAGATATGAATAAAATGTCAAATCAGAATCTTAAAAATGAAGAATTAAAAAGGACAAAATAAATGTGTATAAAATGAGAGTGACTGAACTCAGAAATCGAAGAAAAAAAAATCAACTTGGAAATAAAGACTAAATTACAAGATGTCCAAGAGAGAATAGATTCAACTGGAAATATAACACAGGACATTGAATAAAAGGATGAAAATAGCCGGAAGATGAAGTAGGAAATAAAGAAAGAGGTAAAAGGAATCAGAGACATAATGATAGATATATAATATAGATCTAACGTACACATAACTAGAGAGTTTGAAGAAGAGAAGCAGACCAATGAAATAGAACTATTACATAAATTTAAATT
Source organism: Cynocephalus volans (assembly GCF_027409185.1). Taxonomy (NCBI): domain Eukaryota; kingdom Metazoa; phylum Chordata; class Mammalia; order Dermoptera; family Cynocephalidae; genus Cynocephalus; species Cynocephalus volans. Next base: position 109,016,086 of record NC_084461.1, read on the forward strand.
TAAAATCTAATAAATTTTTCTAGGAAAAATAAAGATCTTAGACTTTGAAAGCCCTCACCATATGCCTAAGAAAATTTAATCAGGCTCAGTTAGTTCTAAGATGTAGCCTTGTTAAACTATTAGACATTAGGGGTAAAGAAAAATTCTCCTGGTCCTCTAGGTAAAAAGACTAAGTTACTTAAAAAATAAATCAGTTTGGCACCAGATTTTTTTAACAGTAGCATGTAAAGCAAGACAAATGAAGAGCAACATTTTTAAGAAACTCAAGAGGGAAAGGGTGAGCCAAGAATCTTATATCCATTCAGACTCTTCTTCAAATGACAAGGCTACAGACGAATAATGCTAACATGCAGATACTCAGGGAAATCTGTCCTCATGAACAATTCCTAAGAAATCTACAGAGTGACAAGCTTTATCCAACCAGGAGATGATGGAGGAAACTTCATCAGTTTGACTAATATAAGAAGCATGAAACATATTTAACAGGAGATTTAAGGTTAAAGCAAATATAGAAGGTAAAAGTGGAAGAATGTGTATAAATGTTATGTATTCTGATATATAAATGTTATGCATTATGTAGAAATACATAAACAAAAAAATGGGAGAAAAAATCCAAAAGAGAAACTAGATAAGCCTATTGTCATATAATAGGAGGGAGTCAGTTTAAAGCTGTCAAAACAAATAGAAGGTATCTAAATAAGGAAAAAAAGGACTAAGAGTATGATATAAATTATTAACATAAATCTAACCATTAGTGCAAAAATACAAATCTTCCTAATAAACAAACGTACTATAGGAAAAGGGGCAAAGAAAACAGAGCACATAGGGAAAGAAATACAGTAAATACAACATAAAATATAATAACCAAGCTTAGAGCAAACTTATCTGTCATATAAATAATGCAAAATGGATTTATCTCACATATTTAAAAATTCAGATTGGTTCACAAAGCAAAACCCTATTATACGCTGAATGCAACAGACACATCTAAATATAAGTGATTCACAAAAGCTAAAAAGAAAAGGATGAGAAAATGCACATCCTGAGATTACAAACAATAAGAAAGCAGGGACGGCAATCCTGTTAGCAAAGAAGGTAGAATTCAGACCAAAAAGCAGTAAATGTGACAAAGACCTTTATAATGCTAAGAACCTCAATTCACAACGAATGTGGAACAGTTATGAATATATAAGAACCAAATAGATACTAATGATAGGGACTTTAAAACACTTCTTGTTTCCTTAAGAGGAAAAGAGGGAGAGAGAAAGAAAAAGAAAAAGATGAGGGAATTCTTTCAGAATGCCAGCTAATAATTGAGAAGGGAGTGATAGAATTAGTACATATCACCATTTACAGCTTCCATTGTAAAAACTGACTCAGGAAAGGATCAATACATGCTAAAATAAGTGGTCACAATTTTAGAAGGGTGTGGTTGTATTAGTTTTCGATGGCTATTTCAACAAATTCCAAAACCTTAGTGGTTTAAAACAACACAAACTTGTTATCTTGTGGTTCCGTACGTTAAAAATCTGACATGGATCTCTAATTGGCAGGGCTGCATTCCTTTCTGTGGCTGCATGGATGAGTCTGTTTCCTTTGCCTTTTCCAGCTTCTGGAGGCTACCTGCATTGTCGCCCTTGTGGCCCCTTCCTCTATCTTTAAAGTAAGCAATATTGTATATTTCTGACCATTCTTCCTTAGTTACATAAGGAACCAAACATAACCCATCCCTAACCTCACATATTAACAGGTTACAAATATCAGGACACTGACATCTTTGGAAGGGGACGTTATTCCATCACAGGAAGGGAAGGAAATTCCCATGTTTTCAATGTTTTACACCCAAGACTATTTATTGATTACAAAGGGACAAAAGATTCTGTCATAAGGGAGCAATCTTATGCACCAGCTTCATTAAGGGCTCAATTTAATCTCACCAATATTAATGGGACAAATGGTGATTATGTGCCTGTGGTTAGAAAGCAGTAGAAAGAACATTAACTCACCTATGTAGTATTTTTGTCAAAAACATTTAATATTAATTTAAACATGAGGAAAGAAATAAACAAATCCAGATTGTGACACAGTCTACAAACAATTGGCCTAGATTCTTCAAAAATTTCAATGGCATGTAAGAAAAAAATAGCAAGTGAAGTGTTGCACATTAAAGGAGACCAAGGAGTCATGACAGTTAAACGGAATGAGTTATTCTTGATTGGATCCCGGATGCAAGGCTAAAATCAGCAAAACAAGTGTTTTGAGACAATTAGAGAATTGTAAGTGTGGGCTGTTTCATACATAAAATGAATGTATCCATATTAAACACTTAGATATTATCATGACACTATAGTTATATGAGAGGATGCCCTTGTTCTGAAGAGATGATATTTAGAGGTGAGAGGTCATGATGTCTTCAGCTTTCAAATAAGGCAGCAGATAAAAGGTGTGGTAAGATGTGTGTGGGAGGATATGCAGAGAAAAAGAGATAAAGCGAACTTGAGAAGATACTAACATTTGGTGAAAGGAAGTGAAACATTAACTTGAGGGCTGAAGATTTTTGCTTGTGCTCATGGTGTGATGGTCAGTTTCACCACAGTGCGCCGATAAAATCAGCTGTCATCTAATTGTTTGGAACATTTGACATTTTAATGTAGGCCAAAATTGAACCCCTAGTTTCCTGAAAACCTTAAAACTTTTTCTACTATGTATTTTTGAATTTTTTTTCTCTGTTGTCAATATTTTAAAATTTGGTTTAAATGCTTCACAACTTAGATTTTAATCGTCTACCATGAACTTCTTTAATTAGAAAATGTTTTCTCTTTCCTTCTCTTAACACATTTTTTGAAGCTTTGCTAACCCTTTAAAACAGATTGTTAGTATGGATACAGTAAGTTATTTTCCCTCTTTCATACCTAATAAAGTGTCGTCTTCTTTCCTTGACACAGGTTAAAAAAGAGAAAAAAATAAAACCCTACAAATTTCTTTCATGGCTCCAAATGTATAGATTTGATGACTTCTTTGTAAACTATGTTTTATAAGGGCAAAATCCTTTCTTGACTTAAATAATTTCTACCACATTGTGGTCATTTCACATATGTTAGATCGATGTTAACAGAAATTTTTCTAAGCCACATTTTCACATGTTCTTGAGAATGGAAGGCTTTCAAACCAACTTTTTATCCTTTTTTGAGGGTGTAACTTTGATTTCTAAACAGCAGAAATGAGCATAAGCAGAAGGGACAAAGTATAGAAGCGTGTACCCTTACAAAGCCAATATAAATGTTAAAAAGCTATTCTCTTCTATTCTGGCTTTTTCTTTTTCTTTTTTTCTTATAGAAGTTTCCTTATGATTCTAGCATTGTATCTCCTGATGAGCTACACAGCTCCTTACTTTTCCAGATGATATGCAACTGGGTTTTGGAGAACTCTTTATTAAAATGCCCTTAAGTCATAAAAGCGTACTTTGAAGTAGAACAGTAGGCAGCTGCTTCAGTAAGTTGGAGATCAAAGATGTTGCTATCCCCATGGCCAATGCGAATGAAAACTTGATTTTAGTGCAGAAGTGTTTGGGGAGAAGAAATGATTTCTTGCTGATAAAAGAAAGCTGGAAATGGAGCAAGGAGGCTATGGACCTATATCCTTTACCAAATAGTTCATGTATTTCTCCAATAGTCTATCAGACCTTTTTTTGAATCAGCCTTTTAGAATTTAAAACCTTTTATTCAATTCATCACTCTTTCTCTTCTGACAGCTGACCCCCTTATTTTGCCCTTGAAAGGGAACATGCTGGCCTGCCCCCTACAGACAAGCCCTCTGAGGCGAGTGTGTGCCATTTCTTATTCTCACTGCCCTTGTTCTGATACAAACCACCCCGCATTAGACTATTTTTCTTCCTCATTATTTTCCCATTCATGCTTTGTGAAAACCTGCAACAGGACTTCAGAATAAAAATGCTCGCAGCAGCCACTGCAAGAAGCTGTGCAGCATCAACTTTTGAGACAGACTGTGGACTTGCCATTTGCTTTGTACTTTAGAGGTTACTGGCTAGTGAGTAAAACTGAGCCAGTTCACAATCTCTTGATCATACAGCTCCTGGGCTTTTCCTGAATTCGGAAGCAAAATGGTCGGTTAACCTCAGCACATAGTGTTAAAGAAGGTAGGAAAGGAACAGGGAAGCCAGACCAACCATAACACATTCCCATGTCACTGTATCAGCGTCTCTGTCCCGGCAGATCTTCTGAACAGACCTGAGAGAGAAAAGTCTGCCTTGGTGAGGCATAGAGCAAAGGCACAGTTTTCTTCTAGCAAAGGTTCAGTTTGTGTTAAATAATGTACCCATCACACTATTTCATATTTAATTCACATTCAAGTACACGGTTACCAAGTCATGAAAGATAAGAGTTTAGATCTGAGGATAACCCACTTTGTATTCTCTCTCAGTACTAATGGAGATCGTAGCCTAAGGACCCATTCCTTCTGAAATTTTCAACAATTCCCACAACTACCCAAAGACCACATGGGGATGCCCTGAAGATCTCAGCAAAGTCTAAAGCCAATATCACATACTCTATGCCAAACACATGGAGAGATATATATATAAAATTCAGTAAGCATGGGACTAAACATAGTTCTGCCCCCAAACCTCCCTATAAAACGTTGCTGTCCAGATGAGAGAGCAGACTAAAAATTTATAATTATTTCTAGGATAGGACTTAATTCTGCATGTAAGCATTCTCAGTAAACAGATAGAACATAGATTTCAACACATAACATCAATCTCTACAGTAAATAGACTTTTTTGTTTTTTATGTAATTTTTCTCAAATGTTTAAATAAAAAAAAAGAAATGGCATACAGACAATGAAGCCATAAAGATACATCTGGTCACACAAATATTTCCAACTGCATATTAACTATACATATGGATGTATTTTTCTATGCTCGTACATATAATCTCCCATATATGAAAGCTCATTTTTTCCTGGCATACTCTCCCACTCCCACCCAGAGTAAACAAGTATGTTTGAGGACAAAGAGTTCTAAGTTGAATATTCTTCCATAAGAATACTAAGCCTCAAGCTCTTAGTATTGATGTGAATGGTGCCCCCATAACTGAAAGCTTTGTAGTTCTCAGCTCATTCTGAAGTGAATGATCTGAATCAAACTGGCAATCTGTTAGCTCCACCACTAATCAATAGGTCTATTTTCATTCTTCCCTGTCTCACGTCACCATGATCACCTCTACCTAAGAACAGCTAGAACAAGGGGCTCCATATCAAAGGCTTTCAGGGAGAATGCCTTGACTATCTAGCTTAAAGAAAGGGTGATATGAGCTTCTTGAAAAGTTGAAAAAGTTTAAGTTTAGAATGTACTTTTTGGGGAAAGAACTAGGAAACACCATGTGTTCATGTAATGATGTTTTCTTCTTTAGTTTCAGTGTGAGACTTTACGCCACTGTCAATGAGAAAGTAATTTAATTTGCTTCCAAGAAGTCAGCCATAGAAATGAACAAGGCAATTAATAGTGATGTCAGAATTGCTTCTTATTTTAATAAATAAACTTTATTTTTTTAAAGTAGTCTTAAGCAAAATTGAGCAGAAAATGCAGAAAAAGAGTTCCCACATACCCACTTCCCCCACCACAAGCACAGCCTCCCCCACTTTCAACAGCTCCCCACCAGAGTGATACATTTTTTAGAATCAATGAACCAACATCGACAACACCATTATCACTCAAAGTCCATAGTCTATGTTAGGGTTCACTCTAGGTGTTGTACATTGCATTTGTACATTTGTACACTGGACAAATGTATAATGACATGTATTCACCATTATAGTATCATACAGAGTACTTTCACTGCCCTAAAAATCCTCTGTGCTCCACCTATGTATCCCTCCCTCCCTCCCTCTGAATCCAGCGCAACCACTGACCTTACTGTGTGCACAGTTTTGCCTTTTCCAGAACGTCATATAGTCGGAATCATACAGTATATAGGCTTTTCAGATTGGCTTCTTTCATTTAGCAGTATGCATTTAAATTTCCTTCGTCTTTTCATGAATTGATAGTTTATTTCTTTTTTAAGACTGTGTAAGTTTGCATGGTATGGATGTACCAGAGTTTGTCTATTCACTTATTGAAGAACATCTTGTTTGCTTCTAAGTTTTGGCAATTCTGAATAAAGCTGCTATAAACATTTGAGTACAGATTTTTTGTGGATATGAGTTTTCAATTTGTTCAGGTAAATTCCAAAGAGCACAATTACCAGATCATATGATAAGAGTTTGTTTAGTTTTGCAAGAAACTGCCAAACTCTCTACCCAAAGTGGCTGTACCATTTTGCATTCCCACCAGCAATGAATGAGAGCTGCTATTGCTCCACATCCTCATGAGAATTTGATGTTGCTGGTGTTTTGGCTTTTGGCCATTTAAATCAGTATGTTTTGATACCTTATTGTTGCTTTAATGTCTAATTCCCTAATAATTCCCTAATAGCAGGACGCTGGACATCTTTTCATATACATATTTGTCATCTGTATATCATTATTGGTGAGGTGTATGTTCAGGTTTTTGCTTATTTTTTAAAAATGGGATTGTTCTTTTTCCTACTGTTTAGTTTTAAGAGTTCTTCGTCTATTTTGCATGACAGTTCTTTATCAGATATGTCTTTCACATCTATTTTCTCCCAGTCTGTGGCTTGTCTTTTTATTCTCTTAACTGTTGCTTCTTTTTAAACTGTCTTTTTAAAAATCCTTCATTATTTGACATTGAGTACTGAAAATGATGATTAAATACTGATAATTTAAGTTCATTAGCATGATTCTACCTTAACAACATATGAAACTCTACACTATTGTTTGGTTGGTGAGTAATACTAAAACATTTTGTTTACTTAGTCTATTGGAATGATGTGGTTGAAAGTTTTCTTTGTAATTTATTTCTTTTTTGGAGGAATGGAGTAGATAGCATTTCCCCGTTTGACAGGTGGGTACTTGGATATTTAGAAATTAAAAATACCTCTGGACATTTACTTAATGAGTGAGCAACAGAACTGATGATTGGCTACTTTCTTTCATCAGTTTATCTGTGGAGTTTTCTGGTGTGCATAAATTACAGTTTTTTCAGTGTGTAGCAGAGTTTTTATATATCATTAGGTAGTCATGTGAATCACTATTTAATGGGTTTTCACTCCAGGGAATTAAAAGAAAAGTAAGAAGCTGAAAATAATCCTGCTGGAAAAAGATTTAATCTGAACATAAAATGATTTTTGAAATACTGATCTGCTTTAATGTTGTGGAGCAGTAGCCAAAGAAAAAATACAGTCTGCTGTGGCATGTTGTTTCCTAATAGGTCCAGCATTCAATTATGCTACAGAAAGATATTGGATGCTTCTTATGTTAGTCACAAAACTCCCTGATTTCCCATGTTTTGTTCTTCAGGCCCCAAATGCATGTGCTTATATACACAATTTTTCCAGAGGAAAGAAATTGAACATAATACTGTCTGTCACTTAAAAACATATAGTGAATTTATTTGTGTTTCGTTTCTGATCAAATCTCCTCCAAACACACACACACATGCACGCACGCACGCACACACACACACATTTTGAAAAGGAAATAAAGAGAACTCTTGAGTTATCTAGCAGCAGGTTCTACCACCTCAGAAGAGCAGACTCATCCCTTTCCTCCCTGTGTAGGAAAGGAAAACAAACAAACAAACAAACCCTCTTGCTTCCAGCAGAGTTGGAAAACATCAAAACACTGCGTAACATTTCATTTTCTACTGGTGCTACACTGGCCCTTTACTTCCATCCTTCCTCAAAGCTATTTCATTCACATAAGATGCCTCAGGACCAAGTGGTCTTTCATTCATAAATTTATTAAAAAAAAATGTAATTGGATATTATTTTTAAATTATTAATGTGTTTTCTTCTATTGCCTTTCTGAGTACAAACTCTTCACCCTAGTCTTCTATCGGTGATTAAAAAGGCAAAGAAAGAAAGGACTTGCTTTTTATGTAAAATATAATTAAAACTAATTATCAGGAAAAATTAAACTAGAAAAAACCACATATATAAAATAGAAGCCCCAATTGTTTTATTATTAGATTCAACACTAACATTATTCTGTCAAATTGCTATAAGAGTATCTGTAAGACACACTTACGTTTTGTACTTCTCTTGTCATGGAGCAGGAACAAATGTTTGTAGGGTGGTACTGACCTCTCTTTGAGCAGCACTAAAAAAGTCACATCTTCCACCTGTAATGATGAAGCCACCAAACAATCCCCTATCTTCCACGTCAGGATCCTCTCTATGGCAGGAGTGCTTATCCAGGAACTGTAAAAGGGAAGTGGATGGCCTTAGAGGCTGAGAGTAGATGCCAAGCTAATATCCGGATTGAGTAGTGATAGATTTGTTGGATGGCTGCAAGGCAACAGAGCAAGGGCAGGCTCAGTGGACCAGGGAAAGCCTCATGGTTTTGAACAAAAGAGAGACCAAGATTAACATTTCAAATATTACAGACTTCTGCCTCAGAAAGCATCAGTGACCAGAAGAGCCTGGAATAACACAAGGACACCACATGTATCTGATGACCTGTTTTCCTACCACCCCCTCTTGAGGTCACATAAGCCGTCTCTTCCTCCTCCCTCCCCCAAAGTGCTATACCATCTTTGGGAAAGAGGCATGGGGAGAGAAAAGGCTATCTGGGAGACTGAATGATTTTATGCAAATGAGAAATTGAATTTCAAATGAAGGAACTATTTAATTTATCAGATTGGACCACATTGCAACCAGATCAGACATTTAATTTCCCCACAAAACTCTATGCTGACTGTCTTGTCCTAGTTTTCCAGGACTTCCCTGATATTAACACTGAAAGTCTCATTCTGGGAAACTCCTCAGTCCTGGGAGAATGGGAGCTCTACTGCCAGATCAACCAGAAAGTGGGGATTCAGGAAGAAGACCAGTCAACTATATGTTAAATAATTTAGCATTTCTCTGCATATCAAAGTTGTAATATGAATTACATTTTACAACTTGTGATGATAAATTTTAATTGGGCTAGGGGAAGCCCACATAGTTAGTAAAACATTATTTCTGGGTGTGTCTGTGAGATTAGCATTTGAATCAGTAGACTGGGGAAAGAAGATCTCCCTTACCAGTGTGGGTGGTCATCATCCAATCTGTTGAGGGTCTTAATAGAACAAAAAGACAGAGGGAGGGATTAATTACACTATTGACTTTCCTGATTCTCCAGCTTGCAGACATCTTATTGTGGGACTTCTTGGCCTCCATAATTGTGTAAACCAATTCCTATAATAAATTTCCTCATGTATATATGTTCTGTTTCTCTGGAGATTGCCAACTAATAAATAACTCTACTACAAAATATGGATTGAGTCACTACTGTGACTAGGCAATGTGATGGGCACTAGAGATAGAGTACTGAGCAAGCAGACATGATCTCTGCCCTCATGGAGCTCTGTACAGGTAGAGGAAGTGCTTCTATCTGCTTGAAATTTCTTCCCACTGGTTCATATATGTTTCAGAGTCAAGCCTGAAACAGAAAAGGAAAATAAATTTTAGATGTAAATGCCACTTTGCTATAAGGATCACTCCCTATTCCATCCAACACTTTCATTTGTCATGTTGTTCTATGAACACTGTATGCACTGTTGCTTGATTAGAAGTCCAATCAATTATGCTGCTGATGGCTATGTACTGTGAGTAAATCACTATTTTTAACAAAAGGAACAAAGACTTTTAAAAAGCAGTTTTACTAAGCTTAGCTATTGTTAGATTTCTTGTTTACTGAAAAAAAAAACTTACTATAAAATAAATCCAAGAGCATATACGTGTAAGAAACAGAGAAAAAAAAACAGTTGTACCTGTAATTCCACTCTGAGATAACCACCATTAACATTTTTGTGATCATTCTTTCATTTACATTTTTGTGCATGCATGTACAAGAATATGTTACTTTAATTAACTGGGGTGCTAAAGCACAAACTGGGTTTTTCAGAGGAGTCCCTTTTTCTTTTTTGTCTTCTTTTCTTCTGACCCCTCCTTCCTTCATCCCTCTCTCTATATATAATGCTCAGTGCCCCCATGTTTACAACCTAATAGGGAGGATTGGGAAGATGGGGGTAGGAGGAGTGCTAGTGATATGAAGTGGGGATGGGTGGCAGGAAGTGCACAGACTCGGCAGCAGTGTGCTGGGTGGGATATGGCAGGATAGAAGTGCCTTGCAAAGATACTGAGAAAATGAATTCTCCAGAAGCATCACTCAGCAAAGGCAGTAAAGAGAGAGTTTTGCTTGACGACAACAGAGCATTGGTTGTCCACACCGGAGGAGAAACCACAAAAACCACATGAAATGACCCAAAGTTCGTATGTTGTTCATATTTGTTATCTGGCAGAGTATTGTCTCTTAGAATGGAAATTCTAGGCACACAATTTCTCTTTTCTCTTACCTCTGGAAGAGGCTTGCTGGAAAACCACCAGATCCTATATGTTTTGTATTCACAACACCTTGCCATAGCCTTAACAATATCAAAAAGTGATAAGAATGAAAAAAGTCACTCTCAAAAGATCCAGACTAAGTTCAAAGAAAAGGCTTAAATACTAATGAGGCTGCTGATAACAATGTTAATCAAGAACCTGAAATGTTTATTGAAGTTGGTGCTCCTTCTGCCAGTGTTTCCCCAGTATAGGTCTTCAGGGTAAAAGTACCAGGGTTAGCTAATGATTCAAAGTAAATCAAGATGACATTGATTAACACATTTTATGGAAAGGAGAGAGTTTTTAAAAATGAATATTTAAAAACTGAATCTGACAAGACTGTGGAAATAAACACTGTTAGAGTAAAATGGGATGAATTAAGTTGACTTTCCAGTGCCCCTTAACTCTTTCATGCAACCAGTCGTGTCTTAGTACCTTAGGCTGCTACAACAAAATTCCATATACTGGATAACTTATAAACAACAGAAATTTATTCTCACAGTTCTGGAGCCTGAGAGGTCCAAGATCAAGGTACCAGCAGAGTTGGTGTCTGGTGAGGGCCCACTTCCTGGTTCACAGAATGGCAACTTCTCACTGTGTCTGCATATGGTGGAAGGGGCAAAGCAGCTCTCTGAGACCTCTTTTATAAGAGCACTAGTCCTATCACGAGGGCTTCACCCTCATGACACAGTCATCACCCAAATACCCGACCTACAAATACCATCACATTTGTGATGGTTTCAACATACTAATTTTCAGGGGGCATAAACATTCAGTCCATTGAAAGTGGCAATATCTTCCCTTTTTTTTAAGCAATGAATTTCCCTAAGCAATAATATAGTGCTCATTACTAACCTCAGATCAGAGGAGACTGACATACAATGAAGAATTCAGGGAGCATAGGAACATGTTTTATACTGTTGTCATTTACTTTCCACTTTCCTTCCCAATTTCAAGAAGATATTCTACTGTTGGCAACAGATTAGTGTGAAATCTTTTGAACCTAATTTTTTTCCCCATGCATAAAATAGCAACTGAAACTAGGGGAAAAATTAATTCAGAGGAATGGAGTATGGAAATTTAAGCCTTGGGGGAATGAATTCTAATTTTTATTAAATATTTGGAAGTGCATAAGAGGAAAGTATATCTATTAATGTATATTTTCTCTTGGTAATCTTTCATCATAGAAATTCATGTCTAACCTCTTATTCTTGCCCCTTAACCACCTCAGCAATGCAAAGTGACTTGTAGAAACATTTTCAACCTAAGTGCACATGGTCTGAAGAATAAGGAATATTTTTTCTCCACCTAGCAAGATTGTTCTACTCAGCTAGGGGAGCACTTTGGGAAAAAGAATAGCACAAAATCAGTAGATTCAATCTCAGTGCTCAGTGGAGGGGTAGCTGACCCAGCCTAATTTCTGTGGTTACCATAAAAGTCACTGCCTTGCTAATGCCTTCCTGCAGGTTAACTGAAGCACTTTTTGATGATCCAATGGTGGGAATTTCCTATGAAGTGTTTCCTTAGAATTGGTTTCTCTAGAAGAGTCATATCCCTGGAATATTTTTTCATCATGTTCCAACAGCCCACAGATTTTGGAGTAGAATTCAGAGCCAAATTAATGAGAAGACAAGCTGAGTACCCACATAGGATACAGAGCTAAAAGGGGAACCGAAACATCACTGGAATAAATTGGCAAAACGCAAATTGGTTTCACTCCTTACTGATGTCAACCTGTTTGTGTTGAGTACTATTGTGAATCACACATGCACTTTCTGTCAGCTCAGTTACAAAATCAATAATGCATGTTATTTTGCTTATGAGGAATGAGTGATTCGGTTTAATGATCTAAATGTTAAACTCCTTAATTTGCTTCCCAAGATATTGTTTCATCTAGAAAATTGCAAAAGAAAATTGAGAGAAAACTGCAAAAAAAGGTAGAAAATATTTTGCTGGTTTTTTTCCAATCCACCTTTCTGTAGTTAGTGAAGTTAGTGACTGTTTTTATATACAGTTTTTATTAATAATAAATCAGTTTCTTTCCTTTAAGTTCCATAAAGACGGTGTAAAATATTTAAAGAAAATATGGTATGTGAGGTGCCAAATCATTACCCTTCCCAGAGCAACCACATGTCTCAAGTCAACCCTGAATGACTCGAGATCTATTTGATCAGCTTTTTAGCATTTTTTTGTGGGAGACAGTCCATAAATGACAGGAATCTAGATGTGGTATTGACTTTCAAAGACCTATTTACTAGGTATGTTGTTATTAAATAATAAACTCCTTTGACTTTTAGTGAAATGCTTTTGACTGCCTTTTCCCCAACTCTCCACTATTAACTTCACTTTCACTCTAGAAACGTATTTATAGTTTGGCCAATTTATCACCAATTATGAATTCTGTCTATGTCATTTACAATTCATCCAAAAATATCATGAAAAGTCTACATCAAATTCATCTGGATTCACTAAGTCATTGGAGGACTGGCCACCGTTTTTTGAGGGTTTACTATGCGTTAGGCACCGGGCTGATGGCTGTTTACATTTATACAATATTCATTTTATCTTTACAGTAATCTTCTAACATAAATATTGCTATATCCATTTCAGATGAGAAAACTGAAGCTAAAACACATTTGCATTATTTTGCTTAAAGTTTCACAGACAGTAAGCAATAAACCTAGAATTTCACCTTAGGTATGTCAACTTGTTTGAAACCAAAACTCATGCTCTAAAAGCCTGGATTAACTGCCATTCATATCTATCATTTATTGAGTAAGTGATATGTACAATGCTCTGTACTGGGCACTTTATATTTGTTCCAGATGAACTCACCAAAATTCAGAGAGGCTAAATAATTGTCTAAATGGTTTCATAGCCTGTGAGTGGGAAAGCTAGAGTTCAAAGTCAGGCCTATTCTCTCCAAGTATGCAAATGCACTTCAGTCTTTAGGAACAGTATTGGGAGTTTGGTTAGAATGACTGGAAGACTGGCAACTCCCTTGGTGCCCAACATCTCTACAAATGAGGTGTTTAAGTTCTACTGAATTTTCAATCTTTGGGAGCTAGTGTTTTCTTGATATAGCTGTGAGAGCCCTTGTCTGTATCTTGGTTACCCCACACTTACTTTCTTCCAGAAATTTCTGTATGCCATCTGTACAAAATTTCTCACACTTGAAAATTAGCTGTATGTATTACTTTTTTGAAGCTTTAATATGGGCTAGGATCACTTTCTATCTTTTCATCCCTAAGGTTCTTTTTATTAGGTAAGTGAACAGTTTATAAACACTTATCCTAAGTCATTTTCTCATTTAGTGTTTCATTTTATTTTGGCAAAAACAGGGAGATAAAAATAGATATCAACCTAAAGACTTAGCTTGTTAATACTGCAATACTTAACAAACCATGCCTAGTTGGTTAGATATCAGGCAGAATTTCCTCTGTTCTTAGTTCAGCATCTTAGGAAACATTTGCTTAATGCTTGTCAGTTGTCAAATATCCACTATGCTTAAGCTTGAATTATTGTTTTAAGCAATATTCTTCTAAATGGATTCCATTATCATATTAGGTTACGTAGCTCTGTGGTTGGCCACTAACTGGGGTTCTTGAGGTAAGCAGCTTCAGATATGGCTCCCAGTGATTCTTGTTATTTGCACCCTTGTACAGTCCCCTCCCTTTGAGTGTGCTCTGGATCTAGCGACTTGCTTCTAAAGAGCAGAATACAGCAAAAGTGATGGGTGCCATTTCCATGATAAGGTTACAAAAAGATACTGACTTTTAATTTGAGAAACTCTCTTTCTTGCTGGTATTCTCTCTTGCTCTGTCACTTGCTCACTCTGATGAAGCAAGCTGCCACATTGTGAGATGTTCTATGGAAAGGTCTACTTGGCAAAGAACAAAAGGACACATCTGGCCAAAGGCTAGTGAGAAACTGAGGGCCTTTTTCCAATAGCCCATGAAAAACTGAATTCTTCCAACAACCATGTGAGTGATCTGGGAAGCAGATTCTTCCCAGCTGAGCCATGAGATGATTGCTGCCATGTGAGATGTCCTGAGCTAGAGGACCCAGCTAAGTGCACACAGATTCCTGACCTACAGTGTGAGATGATAAATGTGTGTTGTTTTAAGCCACTAAGTTTTGGGGTAATTTGTTATGCAGCTGTAGTGGATTGAATTATGTCCTCCTAAAACTCACTGAGGCTTGAACTGTGTCCCCCAAGTTTTACATATTAGAATCTTGGTCCCCACTGTGACTGTTAAGAGGGTGGGAAATCCTATTATGATAATTGAAAGGTGGAATCTTGAAGAGGTGATTGGATTGTAGGACTGTGCAGTAGTGAATGGAGTAAAAATGATGGTCATGGGTGTGGTTTGGAAGGCTTTAAAAGGGGATCATGAAGATTCCCTTTTTCACTGCTCTCTCTGCTTCCACCATCTTGCAATGTGAAACCCCTGGGTCACTGTCACCACCACCAGACAGACTTTGGACTTCCAGCCTCTGAAACTGTAAACAATAAATTTTGTAAATTTTGTTTTTCTTTATATAACATCCAGTTCTGTGTATTTTGTTATAAGCAATAGAAATGGACTAATACAGCAGCCATAGATAATTAATACAGATTTTGGTGCTGGGAGTGGGATGCTTCTATAACAAACATCTAGAAATGTGGGAGTGGTATTTGAATGGGGCATTGAATGGATGCTCAGAGAATGTTAAAGATCATGATAAATAAAGCTAAATTTCCTGGAACAGACTGTTAGTAGAAATTTGGACTTTGAGGATGCTGCCAGTGAGTGTCAACAGAAGTGAGAAACATGTTATTGGAAACTAGAGTGAGGAGGATACTTGTTATGGAAGGGCAAAAAGATTAATGGTACTGCTATCTGCAATTATAAGTAAAAAAGAATATTTGCCTAGTAAACTTGGTGACCTAGTTAAAAAGATTTGCAAGCAAAGTGTTATATGTACTGCCTGATTTCTTCCCACTACTTGCAGTAAAACAGAATAGAGAGATAAACTGAGAGGACTATTAAACAATAAGGAGCTAGCTACAACTTAATAATTTTGAAAATTCTCAGCCTCTCTATACAGAAAGAAAGATTCTAAACTTAAGAAATGGCATCTGAGCACTGTCAGAAAAACATGGCCTAGAGATAAAGCCCAGCATAGAGAAAAAGTTGAGGATGGAATTGTGCAATCTTGCAAGACCTCAGAAAGATCAATCAAATTACTGTTCAGTCACACAAAGAGATTAAGGGTATATCTCGCAGATCATCTCAAGCGAGCAATGTGGCCTCTAGGAAGCTTAAGAGCATCATCCCTCAGCCATCTAAGCAGAAACTCAATGTACAGAAGGGCTTTTCTCAAAAAGACATTGTGGTTGTTGCTTTTATTTTAGTGGAGTAAACCTCAATAGGATTCACAGGAGGCCCACAAAGTTTTTGAGAAAACTGTATAGCAGATGCACTGCCATGTTCAATAGAAAGGGGCAAAGAGAGGACAAAATGAAAAGAGGAGTTATATTCCCCAAAACTCTTCTTTCAGGAAGCTAGCTGAGAAAACAACTCATTTACAAACGTGCCAACTCTTATAAAAAGGAAATGAAGACTCCAAGAAAGGAACCAAGAATTCAAAGGGTAGAGATGAGAGTCAGAGGATTATTCCTAAGACTTGAACCTAATCGAGAAATTTACAGCACTTGCTCAGCTGGTTTTCTGAATTGCTATGGACTAGGGACCGTTTCTGTCTATGATATCTTCTTTTTTGAGCAATAGTGTCTAAAATTATTATCTTATGTCTTTCTCGTCACTGTGTGTTTTAGTGTCATGGGGCAGGTAACTTATCTTTTTAGTTTTGCAGATCTACATACGGAGAAGAAGTATACTCAAGGATCTACACCTGAGGAACTTCATCCACCAATAAGTTTGATTTAGAAGATAAGCCTCTCGTGTTTGAGCTGATGCTGTAATGGAATGAGAATTTTGGAGATCTTAGTAGGGGCTGAAAATATTTTGCATGTGGAAGAGACATGTAGGATTGGGGAACAGAGGGTAGACTGTGTTAGGCAGCTTCCACCTTTGCTGTTTATGATCCTCTCCCCTTGAATGTGGTCGTTCTAACTAATAGAGTACGGCAAACATAATAGGGTGTCATTTCCCTGATTAAGTTATAAAAGATTGTGACTTCTTTCTCCCTAGCACACCCTATCTTTCGGATACTCTCTCTTGCTCTCTAGCTTGCTTGCTCTGATGAAGCAGGCTGACATGTTGTGAGACGCTCAGTGAGGATGCCCATGTGGACAAGATCCAGGGGAACTCTCTGGCCAGCAGCATGTGAGGAGCTAAGGTTTAGTCCAATAGTCTGCAAAGAAATAAATCTTACCAATGAACATGAGAACTAGCTCGGATGATATTCTTCTCATCATGACTTGAGATGATTGTTTCGTCTCGGGGCAACTTGTTATATAGCAATCGATGACAAATACAGCTCATTACTTCCAGCCTTCCCCAAGAGTTATGCTGCGACATGCTCTGATCAGGTTGGACTGTCCAGGAACACCTGTTCTTTGCATCCTTTGGTGGACACCATCTCCTCCATGTTTTGAAGTACATATTTCTGAAGTTGGAGTTCATTTGCTTTAATTTTTTGTTTCTTAGAGCGCAGGCAAAACTCTATGTTCTTCAGAAACATAATCTCCCTGCTGTTGGGATGTCACTATGTAGCTTTCTCCCTACCTTCTCCTTTTAGGTCCTAATTTGAGCCCCAAATAAGGATTCACAAATAGACTCACTTCTCTGACTTTCATTCTCCACATTTTTATTATCGATTTTATTTTTTTTATAATTTCAAAAATAATAATTTGTCAATTGGTAATAACAATTGCATAGTTAACAAATTTAATAATAGTTTTCATTGAACAAGTGCTTGGTCTGTGTCAGACACAATACTGAGAACTTTATATGAGTTACATAAAAATGAAAACATCTGTTACTGCTAATTTTACCCACTATTATATTATTATTTCAATTCAAAGATGAAAAATGGAGTTTTAGAGAGGTTATGTAACTTGTTCACAGTCACACAGACAGTAAGAAATAGAGCTTGAATATAAATCTGAATTTCTATAATCCATTTCCAGGGGCCACACTCACAAACTAAAAAGTATGAAGAAAATTTAAATAATTTCACCACCACCAGTCCTACCATCAGAAATAATGTGCATTAACACATTGACTGACTTGGTTTATTTGGCTTGTTTCCTTGTTTCTTTTTCTGTGTATGTATGTAAATACGTATTTTACAGGGTAAAAAGTCCTGCCTTTTCTATTTAAAATTGTATTATAAATATTTCCTTGTGCTATGTTTTTGGAACATGATTTCTAATTGGTAAAAAATATTCTAACATATTACATAGTTTAATTTTTTAAATTTACATTATGGTTAGACATGTCTCTAATCTTTTTCTAATTAATATCCTAATATTCTTGAAAATAAAGATTTATCTCTTCTAATTACATATTTAATGCTTGATTATTTTCTTAGCATAGATTCTTAGAAGTGGAAATACTAAGTCAAATGAACAAACATTTTTATGGCTCTCAATATGATTTCTAGAAAAGCAAAAGACCAAGTCACACTCTCTTAAACAATTTAAGTGCTTGCCTATCTTGTCAAACCTATCCCAGTATTTTTATTATTTCAAGTTTTCAATGAAATCAAAAATTTCATCTCAAAATTATTTTTGTTTTTATTCTTATTGAATGTAAAAAATCCAAATGCTTATCCATTTATTCTTAAGCTTATTAATTTGGTCCTATGTTTACTGGGAGTGGAGGAGAAGAGGGAAAAGTGGAAGGGTGTATAAAGTGGTGGGACCAGGCTGAGCGGAGGCACAGAGATACAAGAAGGCAAGACATGAAGGCATGTGCGGACCATTGTAGAATTTTAAGTATGGAAATGACAGGACAATAACAATAGTTTCCCAAGTTTATTCTGGAATATAGAATAAATTAACAAAAATGGAATGGAGTGAATGGGTAACACTCAAGGCAGGGAAGTCAGTTAAGAAGCTAGTTTACTAATCAACTTAAGAAAGTGGGAGTCAAGACAAGCCAAAGCTAAGACAGTGGCCATGAAAATGAAGACAAGGGAAAAGACTCAAGGGGCATTTAGGAGGTAGAACTGACAGTGGTGTGGAGGCTTCTTGGATGCAGGAAGAAGTCTGAGGTGACAGCCAGATCTCTGGGTGGTGAGACTTGGGTGGTGGCATTTCATGGGGTTCAGGGATAGAGGCACATTGGGGAAGCCACATGAAGACATCCAGGGGCCAGTCAGTTGTCTAGATTTGTCACTTGGAAGAAAAGTGGGGGCTGAAGACAGAGGCTTAGAATGTGCTAGGTAGTACTTGAGGTGGCTCCTCCAAGCCTCCATGTCATCGTTTATAAAGTGTGGAAGATAACACTTAATTCATGGGGTTATTGAAGGGAACAAATGAAATAATATTTATAAAGCATTTAGTTTAGTGCCTAGAGCATAGTAAACACTAAATAATAAAAACTTTCTTATTATTATAAATAAGGCAGATATGGTCATCAATATATCATACTTAACAGATATTAAGAAAGATAAACCCTAAAGATTTATCAAGTTAATATTTCAATGATGAGAATCTGGGAGACCTTGTAAAGAGCAGTTTCTATGAAGTACTTGCTGGGAGAGTTGAGGGATGTTTTGAAATGTGCCAAGACCATATTGCAGTGGAAGCAAGAGACAGATGAGGTGAAGATAAAGCAAGAAATGAAAGAATAAATCATGGTGTTCAGTGCCTGCAGTAGGCAGAATAATGACCCCCCAAAGATGTCCATATCCTAATCTCTGGAACCTGTGAATATGTTACCTTACATGGTGTATTAGTCTGTTTCTGTTGCTTATAACAAAATTCATGAAACTAGGTGATTTATAAAGAAAACAAAACTTATGCTTCCAGTTTCTGAGGCTGGGAAGTCCAAAGTCCATCTGGTGGTGACAACAGTGACCCAGGGGTCTCACATTGCAAGATGGTGGAAGCAGAGAGCAGAGAGGGAGAGAGACAGATTCTCCTCTTCTTTTAAAGCCCTCAGAACCACGCCCCTGACCATTTTTAATCCATTCACTACTGCACAGTCCTACAATCTAATCACCTCCTCAAGGCTCCACCTTTCAATCACCAAAATAGTATTTCCCACCCTCTTAACAGTTATAGTGGAGATTAAGCTTCTAATACATAAAATTTGAGGGATACAATTCAAGGTTCAATGAGTTTTGGGGGGACATAATTTAATCCACCACACATGGCAAAAGGGATTTTTGCAGACATGATTAAGTTAAGGATCTTAAAGTGGGGAAATTATCTTGGATTATTCAGGTGGACCAGTGTAATCATGAGTCCCTATAAGAGGGAGACAGGAGGGTCAGAGTCAAAGAAGGAGACATGTTGACAGAAGCAGAGTTGAGTGGATGTGGGAAGGATAGTAGTCTGAGACGACCACCAGCTTCGAGTGATGCAGCCGTGAGCCAAGGAATGTGAACAGCCTTAGAAGATGGAAAAGATAAGGAACAGAGTCTGCCTTAAAGCTTCTGGAAGAAATGTAGCTATGCCAATATTTTGATTTTAACCCCACAAAACCCATTTTGGATTTCTGATCTCTAGAACTGTAGGAAAAATGTGTGCTGTTTTCAACCACTAAATTTGTGGTAATTAGTTACAGCAGCAATGAGAAACTGATATAGTCTCTTAAGATTTGGGTGGAAGAGGAGGAGTGAGAAGCTCTGGTTAAAGGATCACACTTGGCTAGGATGGGCACCTCAGTATCCCCCATAGGGTAAACAGTTGCACACATAATGTCCAATTGGCTGATCAGCATGGCTGTGACTAAAGCCTAGAACCATGCCTGACACATAGGAGGTTCTCAATTGATATATCTTGGGTGAATTAATAATTCAGAGAATTTAAAGTTTTTAATTAAACTTTGATCTCACATGTATCTTTCCAACCTTCTCATGTGCTCTCATGCAGAGCTCCAAATTTTAAAGGCTGTTTTATTTTCTCTGGAAATTTCTTTCATCTCCTGTGTTTTGCTGAGTGTGAAACAGTAAACTAAAGTTGATGAATTTCAGATCATTTTTACAGAACTAATTCAAACAAACATTCTCTCATTTCTGTCTCCCTTGAATGAAAAGTTGATCTGCACTATTCAATCTCCATTGAGATGAATTAGAAATTAGAAGCTTTGTAGGCAGGTTTAAGTGGCACCGGGATTTGTCATTACACTTTTACAAATTTCTTTAGAGGGAGCTAACTATAAAGATTAAAAGCAATAACCCTGCAAAGTACATATTGGAGCTAGATTGGAAATGACACAACAAGCTCCTGCTTAAAAAGGAAAGTTCCTGAGGCTGAGGGTTCTGGTCTTCTGTGTATTCATTTCTTGCTCCCATTGCAATCGCTTTGTTTAATTCGACATTCAAAGAATACACTGCTAACCAAGGGATCCACTGTGATAAAGTCAATGTGTGTGAACTTTTTTCTAGGAGTGGAAGAAGGGCCTCAAATTGTCATTCTTCAGCCTTTACTTTTCCTTCCTTGAGACTTGGAGTTTGAGTTTACCGACGTGGTTTGCTTCCGTTCCATCATCTTCCAAAACATCTTGCTCATCGACCCAAAGAGTGCTGTGTGAGACCGTTTTCATCTTTAAAGAACAGTGTTTCGGGTCACCTTTTCTCCCCCAAATGTTTTATCCTATATTTAGAAGATTACATTTTAATTACAATTTACATCTCCCTTCTCCTTCCTACCTCCCCTGACTTATTTCCTTTCTCATTCTTTGCTTATACCTGTCTTCAGTCAATGAGACTAAGAATTTGACAATACTCTTGGCTAGAAACTTAATCAAATTTTGAGGAGAGTGTAGGAGTGTTTGGAGATGGGTATGAAAAGTAGACTCGTTAAATAAATAAAAAAGATGGAACATTATTTTATATATTATAATCAGATGATCATCGATGGCACCATTTCATGATTCCTTATAACTGGTCCATTCTATCCCCATTTAGAGTTGCACTGTGGATTTCCATAGCAACTCCTTAATTGCTGTTAGTATGTCAATGTAGTCCTTATCACATCCACCAAGGGAGATTGGTCGTTGTCTCAGTAGGTAAAGAAAATAGTCTGCAGAGGATCCAAGGACGATGAGTCATTTGTACCCTCCCCTGACTACATCCTAAAGTATTTCCTACTAGTTGCCCAGAAGCTGTTACTTACAATGAATCTGTTAATTTTAGAAGTAGAATGAACACTTTCAGGCCACAAAGGCACAGAAAAATACAAAAAATACAAAATCTTCCATGAGCCGAGGCAAATATGGCTTACATTGTTGGCCTTAATTGGGCCATTTGCACATGGGCAAAAGTTATGTATGCTATGTTGGAAGCTTTTATATGGTAATTAGAGAGGGGCTTGAAGATGTAGGCATGCACACACTCATGCACACATACATGTCATCCCCCAATCTTAGAAGACTCTTCAGTTAGAATGATTATTTGGTTCAAGTACATAAATAAAAGCTCTATTCATCACAGCTTCAGAACTTCCTGGCGTCCAACATGAAATATTTTAAAACAAACCTTGGTTACTCTTTATGTGTTTGAAAATGATGGTAAGGCATGAAGCATAGCAAAAGAATCCATAAAACAAAACAGACTGGAGCTTTTGCATGGCATATTTTTCAAATGCTTCAGCTAATAAGGTTGGGCTAGAAAGAAGCAGTCATTTGTGTTTAATATTCTTTCCTCTGCTTTCATTATGTGGTTGTAACAGAGAAATGCCTACTAGTTATTGGTGAGATTTGCAGCTCCTATCTATATGCTCTAGGTTGGAAGATTCTTTATCATGTACCAAATACAAATCTTTTTGAGCCCCTATTATGAGCCAGATGTAAATATTTTTAAAATTTTCTGTATAGTATTACGTTTTGACATTTTTAAAAAACAAATTTTTAAACATACAAAAAAAATAACCCCAAAACCTTTCTGGCTAAGGAAAGACTATTCTTCCCAGGGCTAGCCAATCCTTAGAGATAGCAAAGGGCCAGCCTGGAGCATGTCTTTGATACGCAAACTAGCCAATCCAGAGTCAGACCTCTTCTGTCTGGCCCCTACATCTCAAGGGGCAATATTCCTCTTAACCATCCCAGGACCAGGTTCAAGCAACTAAGGACCACTCTTATAGCCCAAAGCTTGTCGCAATGATTCAGATTGGCCAAACCTAAATAGTTCACTTTGCCCTGCTTTGCCTTTCCTTCAGAAACTCCAAAAAAGGTCATGGCCTAAACCTTCCCCCTCTCCTATCTTCTGCCTCCTGACCACCCTGGTGTCTTTCCCATGTGGCCTGCATGGCGTGCTGTGCCTCCTGACTCTAGAGCCTGTGAGTATAATAAACTTCATTTTCCTGAGCCTCTCCTGTGTCTCTTCTTGTGACCATACCTAACTGACCACCTTATAAAAGGGTACAAAACAAACCTCTGCACTGAGTCAGGCACTGTCTCAGCCCCCATGGAGATAGGAGGGGACAAACAGACCAACTCCGTGCAGTTGTGAACTCGCTTTCTAATGGTGGGGAATAGACAGTCAAACGATGAGTAAATATGTCATGTAGCAGGTGATGATAGGTATTATAGAGAAGAATATAGCAGGATAAAGAGGATAAATACTAATGAGTGAGGTTTATTTTATGTGGGGTGGCCAAAAGAAGGCCTCTCCGAGGAGGTGACTTTTCACATCTGAGCAGAGTCTTAAAAGAAATGGCTTTTCAGTATTGCTAAACGCTCTCAGACCCCTACACCACTTTCAGTAAATCTGAAGATGAAACAAACATCTGCCAGATGAAAGAAGAAAGCGGGTAAAGTCAGGAAATTTGAGTGATAAATCCACACTGATCCAATTGAGGGACTAATTTATGTTTCCAAAGCATGTTGAGAAAAAAGTTAAAAAGAAATCCCCACACTGGGACCCTTTGATGAATCACCGGTAGCTAATTGTTGCAGAGCATCCCACAGGCATGACATATCCTTCAAAATCTGTGTGGATTTCAGAAGAAAAATGTTATTGCATTTTAAACAATACCATTAGCCAATCTGATTTCACTTACTGGTATGCACTTTGTTCCAGCTATCTAGACTAAAAGATGAATTGCCTGATGGTTCTATTGTCAAAATGACAGCGTGAAAAGAGAAGCATGTGGGTTGTAATAATAATGCGGTACATGTGTAGAAGGTCAGAGAAGCAACAGATTAACATTCCAGCCAAAGATTTCCCCTGGGACAGCTCTGGAAAGTATCAAAGGCCAAAGGTCAGGACACTGATAATGTGTCTGGCACTGGTGGTGAAATTGTTGTATGTATTTAGCTCTACTGAGGACAGAGCTGTGTTCCTTTCAATTAGTTGATGAAATCTCTCCTGAACAATGAAGAAGCCAACCACGGAAACCGACTTCAATGCAGCTGAATGAATGGAAATGAGGTTGTATGGAAATATGAGTTTCTTACTTCGGATTAATGAAATAAAATTGAATATGTTTTTTTGAGAAGCAGACTAAATAATTCCCCACCCTGGTGATTTAATATATAGCACAACATTTCTTCTTTGAATTTTAAACCAAGTTCTGATGCTTTCAACATTTCTGAAAGGTGAACTGGGAATTATCACATGGGGGAGTCTGCTGTTCCTTCCTACCTGAAATCAATGTGAAGCAATAAAAATGGGGATGGGGGCACATATGGGGCTCTGCAGGTAGAGGGACCTGGGTTGAAACCTGATTCTATAACTTACCGCTGTGCAACAATGAACCTCATTTTCCTTATTTTTAGAATGGGAAAATATACATAACCCCAATATTTGTAGAGCAGATTTTAAAAAGACCATATTTATGAAGCATTTAGTAAGCTTGCAAGAAATGGGAGCTCTTGCCAAATTTTACAGTTTCTCAGTTGCTTTCCTTGATATCACTGCTGCCTCATATCCCCTGCCATGGTGTATAAATCCTGGGTGACTCAATACACATTAAGAGGAAATGGCAAGTTTTGTTTATGTTTCTAAATACCAGCACCCTTTAACTTAAGAAAGGAAGAGTGGCTCCTTTGTTTAAAACTTTATTTATGTGTTTACTATTGAAAATGAAGACTTGAAAAAGACAGGGAGATGTTTATTGTTAAACTTCAGGAAGTAAGTAAAATATGACAAGTGATTTGCAAAGTACAAGGAAAATATCACAATAGTAAATAGGAAGGCAGTAGGTAAATGGTTAGAATGTAGTCTCTGGATCCAGGACATGGGTTTAAGTTCAGCTCCACTACTTCTAGCTGGGTAACCTCCAGCAAGTTATTTAATCTTTCTGGGCCTGGCTTTCTTATCTGTAAAATGGGCAAATAATAGCAACCACATCACAAGGTTAACATGAGGATTAACTTAATTTGCAAAGAGCTTGAAATAATGCATGTTACTATTTGCAATTCTTTATTACTTAAATTGTCATAAATGTAATTCCAAGCATGTAAGTGTTTTAATAACTTAATAATGTTTTTCAGATGCAAACTTTAATTGTGATTTATAATTTTATTACTAATGAGGTAGGAGGTGTTCAGTTTCCATGGGCTTGGGTTACAGGACACACCTCTGGGTTTCAAGCCACTCTCTAAGGTCTCAGGCCCCTCTCCTAGGCCCTCCCCTAGAAGAAAGCTACTGTTGCTAGTGAGACCTATTTTTGGCACCAACACAGGGAAATTGAATCCACAAGTGGCTGGGCATGCTCAGTAGAGAGGGGTTACATAACTCTGGTAGCTGAACATGCTCAGTAAACTGAAGTTTATCCCTTGAATGACCTTCCACTAGAGGGGCTAAAAAGCACAGAATATTTTTGAATATATTTGGTACATGTGATAGGATTTGACCAATGAACATGCTCAAGAAAGCGACCAACTGAGCATGTGCAGGACTATGCTACAAAACAGGGAACCACCCCCTTAACTGAATATTCATTAGATAGCGTTAACATGTACTAGCTAGCAAAACTATAAAAGCTGAATCCTGGCAGAAGGTGGGGTTGTTGCCCACTTTCCTGGGGCCAAACTGCACTCCCCTGGCTGAGGTGTGCATGATATGCTTTACTTTTGTGTTAAAAGTAAACACCTCACTTTTAGCAGGTGGCCGCTCACTCTCTTGAGTCAGCCTGCACTCTGTACTAAACTTTAAATGTGTATTTCTTATTTTTATATTCAACTTGGTGTGGGCCCTGCTCAGTCTCTGGAGCTAGGTCACACTTTCTCTGTGAAGTCTGTATCTCTTATCTGTTACAGTAAATCTGTTTTCATCTTCTGCTGTGACTCTGTCTGCTCTTGAGTTCTTTCCTGTGGCGGAGTCAAGAACCTGGTAAGAGGACTGAGTGGGTTGAGGCTGGCCATCAGGCCTCCCAGACCCTCTTCTCCAACATCACTAATGTGGTCGGTTGTTTTTGTTATTACCTCTTTGCCATAAGATTTTGTTTCTTTAGATAAGTATGAACTTCAAAAATAGCAATAAGGTAGATTGAGACTGAGCTGGCTTGACTTTAAGCCATTTTGAAAAAGCAGATTGTCTATCCTCTTCTCAAAGAGGTCCCATGTTTTTATTCCAAGAGACTATTGGACCAGCCCCCTGAAACAGACAGAGCCTCTGTCAAACCCTGGTGAGAGCTACAATTCACAGCTCCATTCTTAATTCCCTCCTTTAACACAAACCTGAAGGATCTGGGAAGACAACCTTGTCAAAACAGGTTATGACTTGGGGACCCTAAAGAAAAGTTCCATGAAGATATACTATCTCAGTGTGGGATATACAAATCTCCTTCAAAAAAAAAAAAAAAAAAAAATCTAGCTTCTTTTATGACTTGGATAGCCAATGTTTAGGTAACATGTTTGAAACCAATGAAGTATAAAACCTTGGGCAGAGCTCCTAATCTTTTTTAAGGTTCCTGGACAATGGTTCAACTCCTCCTCTGCTCTTGACAATTATCACTTGATAGTCTTTGGAGCAACAATAAAATAGAAATGGAAGAAATAGTCTGACCTGGACTTTAAGAGGACACTGTAGAGGGCTTACAATGATTACCTGAGGAAAATGCAGGCTGATGGGCACTAAAGCAAGGGATTAATAGATTCAATAGCTACTTGATGAATTTCTCTGCAAAAAGAGGCCTGAAGGACACTGACAGAAAGAAATGGGAGGAAACATAAATGGTTGTGAGAAAGAGCCAAATGGCCTTTTCCGTTTCCTAAGAGACTGAGTCTCCTGAGCTGTAGAATGTGCTGTTTCTTATAAAAGCTTCTGGAAATGCACTTTCTTACCAAAATTCAAAGCGGGGCCACAAATCATTTACAGGAGACAAAAAACAATAAGTAGTGTCAGCACAGAGGAATATATTTTACTTTGCTCTGCCATGAGGAATTACGGTGGGTTGTGATGAGTGGAATATAAAGTAACATAAGTTGCCTGTTGACAACAGAGTTGGAAATTATAAAATGTAAAACCAATATTTTTTCTGCACACTGTGAAACAGCTTGGGTATTTTTATGGCTTCTAGCGGGATACCATGCCATCTCTCAAAACCCTATAATTCTGTAAGCACATTAAGTGCATCCTGTTATTTATTTTGTTTGTTTATTTGGCTGCAAGAATTTCCCAGATGACATTACACAGAATCAAATGTAAAGAAAGTGATCAACACAGAACTGTGTTGTCTTCAAGAGCGTCCAGTCTAAGCTCTATTGTAGAGTGGCTTGGACATTATGTTCAATGTGCCAGTATACCTGGGCAGAATGCCATCTTTTTTCTGTAGGAAGGAAAAAAAAAAAATGACTCAATCAAAAATGCTGCAGGATTGTTTTCCAGCATGGTCTATCCAGAATCTGAGTATAAAAATTAAGTCTTTTATTAGGTTAACAGCAGTGGAATTCAAGTAAGATCTCTTTAGATGACAGATGGTGATAAGCAAGTCAAATGCTTCTTAGATGATGGTTTATGTGCTAGACATTAGAGGTGTTGTAACTACTGACCCATATTAATGCAGTGCACTGACAAAAGGCATTCAGTAAAACTCTGCGCCGAGTCTCCTACCCTAAGCAATAATTAATTTCATCGTCTTCATTTTAGTTGCTTAATTTAAACCCCATGCATGTCAATCAATCAGTACAAAATACTTTGATTGCTTTAAATGATTTGGCTGTTACATTTGTTGGGATTTTATGTTTTGCTCACATATCACATCTTTAATGATTATTTATGGGCTAAACTCCTGTGATATAGAATTGGCTGGAAATTTGTGGGGGTTTTGGCAGTGCAAGTGGTTAGTGATTTGAAGTGCATTCATAGCTGCTGATGAACAGAGGATCAGGAGGGGACCTGGGGTGAGTACCAGACAATGCTCTGCTTGGGGATGGATAGAGCCATGTTACCCTGAGACGGATTCCTGCCGCCTGAAATGGGCAGAGAATCTCCACAAACAGACCCTCCTTGTTTAAGGCAGAGGCCGTTTTCCTCCCTTGCTGGCTTGGGAGTTTTGTAAGGGTGAGTGCCACTCTTCACATGGCAGCTTGTCACTTGTCAGCAGCACCTGACACAACAAAATCCCAAAGCAGGGGTTCAGGGATTTCAGGGATGCGTCATACAGAAGTGCCCAGTTGTCTGATTTGAAAAGAGAGGAAACATCTGATGTTGCTTTTCAAGCAAAGACCCAGTTTCATGCTTATCACCACAAACATAACTCGGTTTTCTGTTCTAAGGATTAAAAAAGCAAACAAACAAAAAAAAACCCCAAACCCCTTTGTTTCTTTGAAGCAACGGCAAGCTATATGAAATGAATTTTAACCAGATTCTGCCAATATCCATCAGCACACAACATTTTGTATTGCAGATACTGAGAGTCTGGAGAAAACGATGGGCGAGAGAAAGGGAAACACGTAGGCAGGTGCCAGGGTTTTCAGTATCCAGGTCAGACAGGGTTTAGAAGGCCTTTTGGGATGAGAGTGTGGTTGAAGCTGGCGAGAGTGAGCGCGCATTTTCTGAGGTGTGGAATTTTTTAAAATTAAAAGTTCATTAAACCAAGATTGGAGGGCAGGTAAGTTTTCTTTTTAAGAGGCCCACTCATAAGGAAAATAAATGCTGTTGATGCATGGGAGACTGAGTCATAAATGAATGGCATAGGTATCTCATTATTCATGGCCATGACTTAATATCACTTATTAATAAGGTTTATGAAGACCTTCCGTTCTAGATAAGACAAAGACGTTATCATTTCTTTTCACTTAGATAAAAAAAGAGGCCAAGATTATACCAATATAAGAGATGACATGTCTTCCAAAAGATAGGACTATATAAGACTTAGTGTAAGTGACATCTGCAGAGGGAAAGATAGACAGTGTTGGAAAAATAAGCAGTAATCTAACCATGAGGGCTTTGTGAAAGGCCTGGGTTTAGACTCCTTAACATAATGTTTTCAGATTGCTTTATCACACAAGAGAATTTTAAAAGAATGTGAAAGGAAAATGCCTTAACTACAGCTGGTGGAAAAAAAAAATAAAGCATGAGATTCAGTTATTAATACTGGTGGCAGTTTCTTGGAAACTGAAAAGAGAAGTCAAAAAGCCAGAAGCAAGTTCAGCGAACATCTCTAATATAAGCCTTTTGCTGGGTAAATTCACTAAGGGAAACAAGGGTTAGAAATCATATTGCACTGAGATTTATAGCCTGTACATCAACCATTTCTGTATTTCCCTATGGTTTACTTTTTTTCCCCTTTTGAGTACTTTTTTCTTAAAGTTAGCTGTGCCGAGATAAAAACAAGTTTATTTAGATAAAGGAACGAAAGGTGATATGGTGGAAAAGGCAGTAGAGTGCATCAGAAGACCAAAGTGCAAACTCAAACACTAATTCAGCACATGGCATTTAGGAGGAGTGACTTCCCTGGTTTCTCTTCTTCACCTACAGGGGAGGCTTTTGCATCAGGCTTCTGTAAGACCCTTTCCAGGTCTGACATCCTACAATCTGCATGTCCTCCACATTACTCCAAAAGCAAAATCGTCAATGGAACATGCATAACATACAGTGGGTTTTCAATAGCACACACATGGAGTGATAATCATTTTCACTGTATTTTTTTTGTATTTCCTTACAAAAAAATTTAGTCTTGGAACAGAACTGCTATGTGTTAAGGCAACTGTGAAGGACATGGTAGCTTAGAAAATAATTATTGTGCAAAAAAACCCCAATTTATTCTACAATTTTGCATTCATCTCACACTAGGTAAAAAGCTACTAAACTGAGGTTTAGCATTTCTGGCTCTAGGTTTCGCTCTCAGACTCAGGGCAAAGCTCTTTTTTTCCATTACTTTGAAATGAAAGGAGGATTTGGGTGCAACGATTTCTGAGATGACTTCACAATTCTCTTTTCATGATATCCTGAGAGAATGTGTTGTGTAACGGACTTTCAGTCAGCAAGACCTGGACTTAAATTACAGGTCTACAACTCATTCCTGTGCATTGTTAGACAGGTCGGCTCTCTGAATCCCTCAGATTGCAGGATTATTACAAGCATGAGGATGCATATAAAGTGGCAGGAGATATTTGTAGTTGGAATTTAGAGAATGTTAGTTATTATTATGGAGTCTGCTTTGATTTCCCTTTGACTCTGGGCTTGTGGACACAAGTGATTTTTATGGTTATTATACAATAATCTGCCTGGAAAGTATCACCTTAATATTCATCATACAGTAAAAGCCCCCTTATTTGTGTGTTAACAACAAACTCATCTGATTTTGAGTTGAAACCCTTATCACATCCTTTCAGGACTCTAAAGTCCTTGGAGACCACTCCTGCAACCTTGTTTACAGCAAAGAGCAAAGCCTGAAATACTGTAACTTGTACAGAGAAAGCCCAAAGAGCATAGCTCCACCTTAGCAGAAAATCCATATCAGCCAAGATTGGCTTTTAAATAAACCAATAAAATTAAATTCCTCCAGTGAAAGGGCTCCTAGGCTGCCCCCCTGGAGTTAAGTCAGATGGGCACATATTCACCCATCTATCTATAATGTCCATTTCATTCAAATTATGTCACAGATATAGCTCAGAGCCACAGCCTTTTCCACATCAATTCAGCACTGTTGCCTGGAAAAAGAAAAGAAGTTTCTAAAGGAAAAGAATAGCATGGCAAATAATTACATTTCTTAATAGCTAAGCATATTCACATGCATGCACTGTGTTTGTAATGTATTTCTAGAGAAGAAATATAAACAAAATACCAATTTCTGCTTTGCAGAAATTAAGAATATATAAAACAATGTTTGATTTTAATTCAGAAAGGGCTAACCTGTGCATTAATAATTTAAAAATTTAAGCAGGGAAGACAACTTTGAGATTATTTAGTCTAACATCATCATTTTTAGAGGCAAAAACTGCTTTAAAAATCTTTGCCTTCACTTTACCTCTCTGAATTTTCCCATGACCCTTGATTTACCTCAGACTTAATATTTTATGTATAACTTGGTCAATGGTATAAGATTTTCGTAAGAGTTAAGTGGCTTATGTATTCATGTCAGTATTCTTCCAATGCTACTTCTAGGTTGTTACATGTTGACCACACATTTTATGTGGCTAGGAATCTTAAAGAAATATCAAATGGTGAAATTCAAAGGGTTCTAGATATAAATTGTGCTTTTACACCCAGGCTATGCTTGAGTGTCCATTGGCTTAATTCTCTACCATTCTGAACGAGTAACTCTACATCTCCGATGGTGAAACTTGTACCTGAATTTGAGTTCTTCTATACTAATTTTCTATAGTATCTGGATCACTTTCTAGTACAGCAATTGATCTCTACAAGTAGCATATTTAGAGACCACAGATTTTAGTTTGGAGAAGAAAATAGCATTCTGCTTTGTCAGACAAAATTACTTCCTGTAGCAGGTAGAACAACTGGAACATTTATTTACTAGAACCAGGAAATAATGATATTATGCAAATCATACACACTGATTTCCTGGCACCACAGTCAAATATGAAATCAAATAGTGTAGTTTAAAACATGGAAATATGAACAAATCCCATGTAAATCATGCATTTAGCAATCTTAGGAATATTTCCACAAGTTATAGGCCCATCCATACCCATGCTAGCTTCTAGAGTTTTTGAAAATGACCATGCTACCTCAGCACCCAGCATGCATCGTGAGGCACCGGGAAAATTGAATCAACTCTCCACTGGTTTATACTGCCCTAGACAGAGGAAATTCTCATGTTCTGCTGTGTGATTTGGGTGCTGATAGAATGGACCTTGGATTGAAGTATGTCTAACTTCTGCATGGTGTTATCTTCTACTCTCACATTTTCAGATTTCCTGTAGGAAATCAGCTGAGCTGATAAAATTATAAAATTAATTTTCTTGAAAATATTTATTAATATATTAAATGATACATTATTATCTTATTACTAACATTTATTTAGCTTAATTTGTTCATAAATACTTTATTATCATCTGTAGGTTTTCTGATAATTACACATAATGTGTAAAAATGATGAAAACTTGATTTGCCTAAATATTTAGAACCAAAATTCTTGAAAAATGTTGGGGTCCAAGATAACACAAAATTTTCTTAAAATTGATAGGAAACCTTAACCAAATTTGCAATCAGTTTTCAAGATTCAGAGCTAGGAATTTGACTGTCTCTAAAGTATGACCATGTATTAAGAATATTTATTCAAGTAGAAAATTGTATACATGTATTTATAATGTCTTTTCCAGCTATTTATAATTCTTGCATAGGATAGAGATGCTCAGGTTACCTAAAAATGTGGTAAACATACATCTTTTTCTGCCTTGGAGAGTCTCACTGTTTGCTTGTTATCTGAGAAGAGTTATTAATAGTGTACACTTTAATTTTCAGAGGTGTCCTCGTTGGGGCAATAAATTATGTGGTCAATTTACCAAAAAGATGGAATTCATTCTAAGCATACATGGGCAAGGAAGAAAGGACAGGCAACTGTATCAGCCATCAAATGGACTGGCAGGATGGAAAGCATTAACTTTGATCAGATTACCACAACACTCTAGTGACTCAAAAGTAACTCTTGATAGTCAGAGAGCAAACTTTTAGTAGAGGCAGAAATAACAGCAAGGAAATTGTTAGGCTATAAAAATGTCAAGAAAACTGGTAGCAAAGGATGGAAAAATGTTGAAAAAATTTTATTGAAGGTTGGAAAAATGGTGATCCATATTATGGAACAGTGAAACAACTGGAAAACTGTTGCCTGCAGGAATGTGGAAGAAAGAAAATATACTTAATATACTTTTGGACCTTGGTAATATGATTTTCAGGTATAATGCTGAAAGTATCAGTTAGCTTCTTTTAATTAAAAAGGTGTGGGAGGAGCTGGTCAGTAGCTCAGCTGGTTAAAGCATGGTGTTAAAACACCAACATCAGGGGTTCTGATCCCCATACCAGCCACCTGCCACAAAATAAATAAATAAATAAATAAATAAAATGTGTGGGAGATCAGTTAAACAAAGAAATATTCAAATTTTCAAGAAAAATGTAAAGGTACTTTGTAGAAGAACTGGGAATTGCTACATTGGAAAATAAAACTACTTCTCATTTTTACTCCATTCTAAAAAGTTTCTCAAAGTGAAATACTTCCTGGGGCATAGATTATAGTGTCTTCTTTAAAAAATATCAGAAACTTCTGATAAAATAGTCTTTTCAGAACTCTGAAATCTGTTCCTAGAACTGTGACATAAAAAAATTATGATAGATAATATGCATTAAAATTTTGGCACATGAGTTTTTTTTCTAAATATGCATATCACATACCTATGTTGTTTCTTGTATAAACAATATAAATAAAGAAAAGCCCAAGCATTTTGATATAGATGGTTTTATTAGCTAGCCAACATGTGTTTCACTTTTTAATTATTACAAGTAAATACTTAGAGTTATGTTGTTTTTTTCCTTCCTTCATAGGGTAATTTTTTTTAAATTTAAAAATCTACTCTATGCTTTATTAATCTTGGAGAAAACCAATTCTTCTTTGAAGCTGTCAATGAAGGGCTGTTCTTAATACATGTCCAGCTATGTTTGTTGATCTTGTTTCCTTCACTTTCTTAACTTGTTAGAACATAAAAGATGTAATCATGTTTTAACAGTATAATTAATTTAAATATGAGAATAAAAACTCTTCATGAATGAATCTTTTTCTAGACACTTAATATCCCTGCAAAATGTACTGCATTGATGTATTGTAGTCAATCTCCAGATCTAGAGATGAAAGAACATCATGGATATTAAACACAGTTTACCTTCATTTAAATGTTAGATGTGACATGTGATTTCTGAAAATAAACAGAAGTTCTTAATGATAATAGATTGACTTATACTAGTAATGATGTCTTTATTATTTGGAACAAATGATTAATCTTTCTTTACCAAAGTTGCTGTTGTGCTTTCTCAACTAGGCATTTTAATTTTCACATTGACAAACAGTCAGAAAGAATCTATTATAAATGATCAAAGCACATGCTTCATAGGCCAGTTTCTTAAAATGACAAGTAGGATAGTCTTGTGATAGAGAAAGTTGCTGTGTGCTTTCATCTCCATATTTTGAAACGTTGCACACCATGTTGCCTTAGTTAAAATGCATTTTGTTCTTAAAGCTTTCACTAAGTGTTTCCTCTTTAAACATTTTGTCAGGCAAAGAGATGCTCTGGGTAGGATATGTTACTGATGGTATAATAACTGTTTTACTACCTAACATGTGTGGAGAATTGGCTTGTCCTTCTAATATCTGACCCTAAACTTTTGTTCACAAATTGAAAGAGAAATGAAAACAGGAAAAGGAAAAAAAAATATCAAGATTTTCCTTCTGACAATTTTAATATTCAAGGATTAACTATAACAAGTGAAGTTAATAAACAAAAAAACTAGGTAACAGTGGTATTCAGAGCTGTGTAGGACAGGGCAGGCCTGGACTTAGGACATCAGAGCATAAAGCAGCAGATGAGTTTAGATGATCAGGCAAGACATCCACCTGAGGTGGATGGATCAGGCAGGAATTTTCCTTTGCCATTTAAGGTTCATGAAATGTAAGATATCTTCATATTTCTAAAACAAGTCACATTCAACTCCAAGCTCCAATGGCTAAGGTTAAAGAAAGTGTTAATATTTTATGGCTCCCATGTCCTTCCTAGTGGGGTGCAAGGACTTCCAGGGCTTATGTATTTCAGGAGGTTGGTGGAGAAGCCTCTGATGGCAATTACTGGTTGCTGCTGTGTTGCTCCTTGTTTCAATTTATATGATTCTTGTAAAGGCAAGTAAGTGACTCTGCTGGTGTCATGGCAGGCTCACCTACAAGGACATTGTCTAAGCTTCAAGGCCATGACATTGGTCAGAGAGATCTGAATGAGTCACAAAAGAGCATATCCACACAACTTATAGGACTGGTCACTTGTTTCTAGCACTCAGGCCATGGAAATACAATTCACCTTTGCTCTGTGGTCAGCTCTCTTTTCTCTTCTCCTGACCACCCAGTGTCCAGCAGTTTTACCATTAGAAAATCCACTTTGATTTTCTCAAAGATTTTCAGAAATAAAGTCTGCCTGCAGTTATTTTGCAAGTACCTAGCAAGATGACGTTTTCTAGTCCTGAAGCACAAAAGCTGTCATTCCCTTCTGGCACAAGGGAGCAGAGAATACATGAGCCACAGCCCTGTCTGCATCTCCTGGATGAGAAAATCACCTTGTAATTCTCTGAAAACATAAAGCCAAAAAAAAAAAAAAAAAAAAAAGTAAAAAAGGTGGGGAGGAGGGCACTGACCACTGACTGATTTTCTTTATCATTAACTCCATTCTATGTTCATCTTAAGGCATTTGACAGAGTAAAAACCTAGTTGGGGGACAACCTAGCAGAAATCAAGGGATACCAGAACAGAAAGGAAAGGTTAAGAATTCAAATGTGAACTCAAAGTGTACATCAGAGAATCCCACTGCACTGGGAAGAAAGATGCTGAGAGATCCGAACTGGCTCAAACGCTCTTTTTCTTAGTTCCCCCTCCCTAACTCAGAATGGGGTTGGTATTTTCCCAGGTTTCTTTGGTGGGATAACAACAATCATAACAACAAAAGCAACATTTATTGAGAACTTGCTAAGAGCTTTGGCACTATATAAAACTAAGTGATTTGCATCATTATTTCAAAAAAACTGAGGTAGGTCTATTATTTTGTCCTTTATTACTGAGCTTTTGACTGCAGATAAAAATCCTGCAACTCTGAAATAACCAGTGTGTAGAGATAGAGCAGATTTCAGGTTTACCAGTTCTGCAACAGCATCATCAAGTAACTTTCTGTCTCTCCATCCTTCCTCTACGATGTTGGCTTCATTGTAAGGCTCATCACCCACATGGTCATGAGATATCTGCCACCAGCAATGGGGCATCAGAATTCCTTGTTCACATCCAACAGAGCTAGCCTCTCTTTTGTATCTTGCTGACCCCGAGTAGCTCGGGCCTGCTACTCGGTGATTATCCACGAAACAATCACTGGCAAGGGACCTGGATAACAACAAATATTTTAGAAGAATCATTGCAAGTGGAGTGGTGTTGGGAGGCTAGCCACAATGACCATTACATGCTCTTTCTTACTCATGAGGGAATTGAAGTGCTATGAAGTTAACTGATTTACACAAGAGCTCATAGTTATCAGGGGTAGTGGCAGTTCTGTCCACTACAAAGTGCATACTCTTCACCTTTGTACTATAGCACTTAGGAACATTCTGAAAATGAGAAGTGAGTTCTCAGAACCATTGCTGTAGACCAAGGTTGTCATGTTGCTCTTGAGAATCCAGAACTTCATTTGCAGCAGAGGCTGGTTTCCAATTCTTGTTGGCTAGGTTTATTCACTGAGGTAGAAAGAGAAGTATCAGAGGATAGGGTGTTTCAGAGAATGGCGGAGGGAAATTTTGAAGAGGGTAACTGGACTCTGATTCACCCCCACAATCTTCCTAATCCTCTTATCACTAGGAGGACTCCGTCCACTCACAGGATTCCTACCTAAATGAATTATCATCCAAGAAATGATAAAAAACAACAACATCGCCCTGCCCACATTTATAACCATCACAGCACTACTCAACTTACACTTCTACATGCGATTGATCTACTCTACAGCACTTACCGTGTTCCCAGTAACTAACAATATGGAAACGAAATGACAATTTGAAAACACAAAACAAACATTCCTTCTACCAGCACTCGTAATACTATCAACACTACTCCTTCCCCTCACCAATTCTCTCCACCCTGAAGACAAAAGGATTGATGACGGATTGATGAAAGATTTCTGAAGGCAAAAGGATTGATAGTCTTTCTCACCCTTCAGGACCCCCAGGTAATGGTCCTATAAATTCCAAAAATGATTTTCAGTAAGAACCAAGAGTAAATCAGACAACATGCCCTGTTCATGTATCCTACTCAAAGACCTGAGTTTGTGATTCTTGCACCAGTCTTTGAACTATTGGAGAAAGTGCTGGAAGCTCCTCTTGGGGGCACCAAGTTTTTTCAACTATTGGACTCTCAGTAAAACAAAGGGGTAGAGAGAGTTGTAGTAAAAGCAGCATCAGTGAATGGGAAACTTTAGGTGTTTGTGAGATACAGAAAGTTGTTGAAGGAAAACTCTATAGTAGTAAGAGAGATAGCCTAGTCATAATGTTTGCAGAAGTTTAGCTAATGTGTACCTTTAAAAACCTGATTGATATTCTCTTTGATAGTTATTGCACTGTCAGACTTACAAGGCCTTGAAGAATTATCTCCAAACAAGGAAGCAAACTTGTGTGATATGCCTGTTAGACGACCTGGAATCCTGGAATTAGAAAATTCTCATTGAAGAGAAAGGCAGTGATGGCCAATGCAGACAATGAGCCAGCACAAGGGATAAAGCATGTCATTTTGTAAAGGTGTTTACTACCTTCAAAATAGTGTAATGTTCATGTAAGCCTGCTAATCAGAAGTGAAATCTAAGACGAGTTTCCTTTGGGCTGTGCTGACCCACACTGGACCCAGGTAAAAGTGCCAAAGCTAGTGAATCAATAAAGGATGTTTCAGAGGGTATGCCTCAAAAAATTCCTGATATACAAGCATGAGGCCCTGTAGACCACATCTGGTCTAACTCCCAAATCTGTAACTTCAGGTGGCATCACTTTCCTTAGCTTTAGACCTGTATGCATTCAACTGCCCCTAGACAACACTACCTGAAATGAGTGTGTACAAATCTGAGCTCAACTATGACCTTAAAATCTTCATATGTTGCCTATCCCAATGAATGATAAGCACCTGAATAACCAAGACAAATTCTATCACAAATTGCTATTGATCTCTGAAGTTGTCCCTGTCTTAAAGCACACCTCATTGTTAAGTCAAGACTACATGTCCCTCATTTGTTTTTCTTTTGAACCCTGTTTACACTACTATCATAGCACTCACAGTGTCAGACTGTACTCTTCTGTTTAATCTTTCTGTTACTCATCCTAGACTTTAAACATTTTGAGGATGAGCACTGTGGTTTTTTTTTGTTTGTTTGTTTGTTTTTGTTTTCTCCAAAGGTTTATTTATTTATTTATTTATTTTTAAATTTTATTTTGTCGATATACATTGTGGCTGATTATTGCTCCCCATCACCAAAAGCACTGTGTTTTAATAACCTTTGTTTATCTAGTGCCTGGGTATGGATGGATGTTCAATGAATATTGGTTTAAAGAATGAATAATTGAAGGTTTGACCTTGTCTAAGCTTATCAGTCGTAACCATTTATGATGCTTCTGAAAATACTTAACACTTCTCAGTTATTGAGGAACAAACTTAATCAAATTCTTCTGTTGAAACTTTCTGGCCTATCCTCAAATTTTCTAATAGTTTAAGGAATATTGCTTTCTAAGACTCCCAGATGTGGTAACACATTTCAATGATGCCACTAAGGTGCAAATAGGAAATGGCCTGGAGGCACAAACATTTATATTCAAGAGTAATTCCTAAGAAGAGTACTATCCAAACAAAACAAAACACAAAAACATTTTTTCTGTTATCACTAAATCTAAGAGTTTCCACTACATTTTATTTACAATTTAGTCTGATCATAAGCATTTTGGAGAATCTTTATTGAGGTTAATTCTGTACTTAAATTAACATGTTTTTGTACTGTATCAACTTGGCCAAGATCAAACTACATTTCCCAGAATTTCCTTCCCTGTATAGGTCTCTCAGGTTTACGGTTGGCCCACAAAAGAAATTTGCATATTAGCAAGACAAAAGTGAAGTATAGCCCCTTCCTTTTTTTAAAAATAAAAAACCCAACACTCAAAATCAATGTAGGGCAAGGAAGTATTGCAGCTTGCTCACTATTTGGTAAACATGCTGGCTCATCTCGTTGGTGTAGGACAGGAGGGAGGACTGGAGCTCCTCCAGCTCCACCAGCTTTTCCTTTAGCTTCTTCACTTCCTGGGCCAGCTGCATGCAAAGTTCTACTTTGAAGGGTGCCAGTTTATCCTGCAGGTCTCCTGTGACAGCAAGATTGGAAGAGATCAGGGACAACTTGTGTTCATAGGTTCCAATTTGTCCTTCCCACAGATTTCAGTTTGTCCTTGATCCCCCTTTGTTCAAACCCACCTTTCCCTCTCAACAGCTGAGCCTGCTGACTTCAGGCCCCACACCAGCAAGACTTCCATAGACTGCTTAACCCCCTTCTACAATCATGTAAAGTCTAGTCCCTCATATAAATCCCTTACTTTTTTTATCACCCAGAGTGGTCCTTCTCTCATCAAACCTTGACTGATACACTGGGTGAATTTATGTCACCAATATGCAGTGCTGGAATCTTTTTTTCAGACCATATGACTGCACAATTGTCTGCAATGAAATATCAAATTTTGTTGTCCCTGAATCATCCGCTAGGCAAATTCAAAATTATATTAAGTAACTTCCTCTGCAATTATTAGTCTTTAAAAGATCACATTAGATCTTCTAGGACTACATTTTCAAGCTGACCATATAACACATTCAATACATAGGGTTCCACAGTGGCACTTGATACATTTAAAGAGGGTTGGACGGGGATGTTTAATTAACCAAACTAAGAAATTTTTCACAAACTAACACTATTATTTTCCAATAACATATTCTTCTATAGGGAAAGAATCTTAGTTCAAATATCTGTCATTTTATTAACTTGTGTACATAATCTAACAATTTTTAGCCTTTTGGAATGAAAACATTAGCCAAGTATTCTATGATTAGTTTTGATATTTAAGATGCTGAAAGACATGTCACGGTATTTGATGTACTCTATCAAAACCACTTACACTTTCATGGGAAGTGACCCAAACTCTTGGTCAAGTACTGAACTTATTTTGTAGGATCATTCCAAGGAAGAAGAAGCATCTCAATTATTGCAAATCTCTTGAGATGACTAAGTTTTCATTTTTATATCACACTTCATTGAAAAGATTATAGCAATGGAATAATTATTTTTTTACTTATTATGATCTACGAAAAACACCTTGTTTTTTTTGATTATGAGAAACTAATTAGGTAAAATTATTTAGGGTGATAAGGGAACACTGTGATACTATATTTGTGGGACTTGGGAACTCTTGAGATTTTATATTTACTTATTGCAATGAAAAGCAAGGGAGACATGGAAGGGAGACTGACAGGTATGACCGTGGAAAAGTACAGTAGTTGGTTATTCAGCTTCATTTGAAGCAAGAAAGATCGCTTGGTGAGGACCTACTTTTTCTTTTCTGCTACTGTTTTAACTACTACTCAGCTGACTCTTGTCATGTGAATTGCACTCCAAGTTTTAAAACTAAGTGAATGAAATATTTATTTTAGCAGAATATTTTCCTCTCTTATTTCCAAAAATCTTAAAGTGGCCAAATTTAAAACAAATCATTTTTAACAGGTCATATAAACAACTGATTCTATTAACTATTGAATCAATAAAGTAGACTCTCCTTCAGTGCCGCGGGGATTGCATGATAAATCTTTCCTTTTCATCAATAACTCTGAATAGCTCTGTGTTAATAAATACTTCATACTTCTTATCACAGATTATCTGTCAGTAAGTAGGAAGACTAGCGAAACCTCGCAGACTCCTGATTTGATTTACTGTCTGTGTGAACTAAGGGACAAAGACTAAGAAATCCTTTCCCAAATAATGAGAATAGGACTCATTAAGAGAAACAAAATTATTTTGAATAAATGAAAATCAAAGTTCCATTTCTTCCTTACATTTTTTTGTCTTATTTCCTAAAAATACTATGTTCTTAATAATTTTCAGTTTTTCTTAATCTTCCTCTTTAAGCCATAAGGGAATTATATACTATTTTTTTTCTCTTTCCCCATTTTATTCATTCATTCATTTTCCTTATATGTCATAGGCAGATGATCAAGTTCAAATAATTTTTTCTGTAGATAGAGAAAGAAGTCATATAAACAAAATGATTCTAAATAACTTCTAGTGAAATTATTAGTTTATGATGTTTTAAAAGTCAATTCTCATATTTGACAAAGTATATGTACTTTAACCTACAGATAAAATGGTAGAATTTTAAGGTTGAGATGGTTTCCTATAATGTGTGTGCAAGTTCTGAACATGTTCAAACTCATGACAAAATTAGTATCTTCCAGTGACGTTGACTTTGCTTGTTTGTCAATGGCAGGAAACTCTGAGGATGACAGAGAACAGAAAAGGCTAAAAAATCTAGCTCAGCACAAAGACAAGCAATTTATTTTCTGATGAACCTAAAAACAAAAATTAAAAGATTTGATTTAGTTTTAATGATCAATGTTTTGAGATGTTAATCTCTTTTTTAAATTTTGACCATTCTCATGGCTATTAATGATATCTCTGTGTTTTTAATTTACATTTCTCTGCTGACTAATGAAGTTTAACACTTTTTTATAAGCTTTGTGACCATTCACATATTCTTTTGTGAAGTTACTAAGTCTTTTGCTTATTTTTAACTGGATTATTTGTCTTTTTATTATTGATTTGTGGGAGCTTATTAGATATTCTGAATATTTTTATATTTATATAATTCTACTGCAATTATATTTTAACAGTTTATGGCTTGCCCATTCATTTTTAATGTTTTTTTTTTAATGAGCAGATATTCTTAAATTTTGATGAGGTACAATTTATCAATTTTGTCTTTATGATTAAAAGACAGCTTTGCCTATCCCACGCTGCTATGGTTTGAATGTGTTTGCTCCAAAATTCAGGTGTTGAAACTTAATGGTGGTTCAAAATATTAAAAGGTGGGGCCTTTAAGACATGATTAGGTCATGAGGGCTCCTCCCTTATGAATTGGATTAAGACCCATATAACAGGGGATTCAACATCAGTCAGGTAGCTTGCGCTTCTGACATCTGCCCTATGAGGACACATCTTTTCTCCCCTTGGGAGGATGCAGCAAGAAGGCACCATCTTGGAAGAAACAGCCATGCCTCGCACAGGAAACCAAACCTGATGGCACCTTGATCTTGGGTTTCCCAGCCACCAGACCTGTGAGAAATAAATTTCTGTTCTTCTTAAATTATCCAGACTACAGTCTTTTTTTTTTTTTTAATAGCAACACAAATGGGCTAAGACACAAGCTGATGAAGACATTCTCCTAGTGTTTTCTTCAAGGAGCTATA
The DNA here is from genome assembly GCF_027409185.1 of Cynocephalus volans. Lineage (NCBI taxonomy): Eukaryota > Metazoa > Chordata > Mammalia > Dermoptera > Cynocephalidae > Cynocephalus > Cynocephalus volans. The sequence goes on from NC_084461.1 coordinate 109,058,381, forward strand.
TGATTCTGAGTTTCACATTTATACCTATGACTAACTCAAATTAATGTTCATGAATGGGCTGAGGAGTGAACTGCAGTTCATTTCTAATTCTTCCAGCAATATCTATTAAAAAGACCTTACTATTCCCTTTGGGTTAACTTGGACCTTGATCGAAACTCAATTTGCCATATGTGTGTGTCTATTTCTAGAATTCCAAGTCTTTCCCACTGATCTATTGTCTAACATTATGACAAAGCACACTATTTTAAAAATTTTATTTAAAAAAATTTTTTGTGGCTGGCCAGTATGGGGATCCGAACCCGTGACCTTGGTGTTATAAGGCTGCATTATAACCAACTGAGCTAACTGGCCAGCCCCAAAGCATGCTATTTTGATTGTTGTAGCTTTACAAGTCTTGAAATCAGGTAGTATAAGTTTTTCAAAAAATATTTTAGTATCTTCTTGGATATTCTGAACTCTTTGCATTAATTTTATTTATTTATTATTTTTTTATTTTTTTGCTTTTTTTGCATTAATTTTAGAATCAGGTTATTTCTTCAAAAAAAAGTCTGCTAGAATTTTGACAGCTAATGCTTTGAACCTATATATCAGTTTATGGAAAATAAACAATATTGATTCTATCCATCCAAAAACATTTTGTATCTCTCTATTTATTTAATTAACTAATTTTTAATTTCATTCAGTAATGTCTCATCTTTTTCATGTAGATGCCTTTTTCATATTTTGTTAGATTTATTTCTACATATTACATGTTTTTGATGTTATAAATTTAATTGTTATCTCAAATGGTCATTGCTACTATTGGAAATGTAATTGATTGCCATATACTGACTTTTACCCTGAAAACTTATGTTTTCTTGACAAATTAATCTTTTTACCAATATGGAATGCCCTTTTTTATCTCTGGTAGTTCTCTTTGTCTTAATGGCAATTTGATATTAATATAGCCATTGGTTTTTTATGCTTCATTTTTCCATGGTATATATTTTTACACCTTTTTGCTTTTAATCTATTTGTATCTCCTGCAGATAGTTTATAGTTGGGTCTTGCTTTTTAATCTAATCTATAAATGGAAGACTTTAGTCAATTTATGTTTAACATAATTATTAGTATTACTGTTTTAATTTTCCATCTATTTATTATATTTGTTTTCTGCTCCTCCTTTCCTGCCTTTTTTGAGGGAGGGGATGGATATCATTGAAACTTTTATTTTATTTCAGGTATTGATTATACACTTTATGTGTTTTTTATCTGAATAGAATATGCATCTTTAAGTTATTAAATTTTTAGTAATAGTATACTAATTCATGAACAATATAAAAATTATACAGTAATATAATTCCGTATACCCCCTTTCCACCCTTTGTGCTCTTGTCTTATGCTTAACTTCCGTGTGTGTTATAAATGTCACAGTACATTGTTACCATTTTTGCTTGGAAACATGGTCTTTTAAAGAAATAAAAACATGTAACTAAAACATAAAGGGACTAAAAGAAAAGCTCTTAGGTTCCATTTGGTATCCAAATCTCTTCAGCCTGAATAGTTTCTTTCTGCATTTCACATTGTGAAGGTTTTCTAGACATAAATTATTTCTACTTTTTCTATCTGAAAATATTATTATTTTGCCTTCCTTTTTGAAGAATTGTTGTACAGGATATAAAATTCTAGGATGACAAGTCTATTTTGCTCTTTCAGCATTTTCGTTGTCTTTCCTTTGTTTTGTGGCTTTCATTATTTCGAGTGAGAATTTATCTATCCTTTCTATTGTGTACTTGTACACATGTGTCTTTTTCCTGTAGCTACTTTTAAGCACTGCTCTTTTTCTTTGGGTTTTAGCAATTGATAGCAACATGGTTTTCTTTGTAATTACCCTGACTGGATTTGGTAAGTGATTTGGATCCTTCATCAGTCTTAGAAAGTTTTCAGCCAGTATTTCATCAAATATCACTTTTCCCCTGTTCTCTTTCTTTTCTACTCCTAGGACTATTTGACATTATTCCACATATCTCAGATGCTCTTGCTTTTTAAAAAAACTTTTTATTTTTAATGTAGACATTTTCTATTGACTGTTTCAAGTTTACTGATAGCTTCCTCTGCTGTGTCCAATCTGCCCTCAAGTCTGTCTAATGAGCTCTTCAGTTCTGATGTTATAGTTTTCATTTCTAGCATTTCTATTTAGTTTCATTTTGAATAGATTTTATATTTCTGCTAACATTTTCCATTTCTTCATAAATACTGTGAACCATTTAGACTATACCTTTTAGCATTTTTTGTCATACATATTTTAAAGTAGCTATCCAATTATCTCAATATTTGGTTCATCTCTAGATCTGCTTCTATTGATGGTTCTCTCTCTTGGCCATGGTTGCCATTTTCCTGCCTTATTATGTGTCTTGCAATCTATAAGTATATTCCAGACCTTCAATATAAGAGAACAATACAATCTAAAGTAAATGATGTTTATCTCCAGAAATACATAAGCTTATTTTTCTGACAGTCTACTAGAGGTGGGATGAGTCAATCTGAACTTTGGGTTAGCTGGGTCTGAACTTTACTGTAGCTTTAATTTGATTCAGTTCACTACTGGCTTGAAATATTTTGATGGTGGAAGTACAACTTTCCTATAAGCTAATACTGAGATCTGAGCACTGACAATATTCAAAAGGACTGTCTGTGCTTCACAACCAGACCACCAGCTTTCAGGATTATTGGGGACATCATCATATTTTACTGCCTAGTTAAAAGATGTTGGACTCACTAGAGAGTCTCTTTGATCTCCAGTCCTATCACCAATTTCTTTCTGTACCTCAGGAGATCTTTTGCAACCTTTTCCATCCCATTATCTATTCTTTAGAAAGCTGAGAGTTATACATTTATGAAGGACCTGAATGCCTTGGAATGGTTCTTTTAGTCTCCTTCTCACCCTCAGTTTATGATAGTTAAAGCTGGAGTTCCTAGACAGGGAGAGTGTTTTTTGAGCTCCCCTGCCAGGCCCACAGTCTCTTCTACATGAAGGTCTAGATTGCCTGAAGGGGTTTATCTTAGCTGCCAAAATAAGCATTATCCTAAGAGGTTGGTCTCAGAAATTCTATTTAAAGATAACATCTCATTAGTACTTTAGGAGAAATCTGTTTTTAAAAATTATTCAATCAGCACAAAGACAGTCTGATAATATATAGTTTCATTGACATTATACTTTTAAGTGGACTAGAATGTTTTAAGTGGTCTAGTGGAACTCTGTCACAAGGTGATGTTTGATCACATTCTTTGCTTCTTCGTTGCTTACTAATGAAGCTTGGGAGCATCGTGTGACTTTGTTGCTTCAGTTTTCTCAGTCTGTTCATTATCCACTCCAGGGGAAAATGTGACAATTAATAAGTCTCTAAAGTAGTTTGAAAATTTTTAAACAGGTACTATGTAAATCTAAGCTGTCATTACCATAGACATTTTCTATTTTAAAAATTATTTTTATAATTAAAAAAAATCATGATAGACTTTTCAATTGTGTAGTATTCATCACCATGCAGATGAGGACTAGCTAATGACTCACAGACCTAGCTTCTCAATTTCTAAACAAAACACTAATAAAATGCTAAACTGGTTTACTTTAATTTTAGAATGTAATGATATCTACACATGGGAGCCTGCATGCAGCCTTTAAAATTTTGGAAGGAAAATACAGTTTATAGAATTCCTGCTGGATATTATAGTCCACTTGAATCAATGCAAGTCCATGAAACTGCATTTGCCATTGTGCTCCCATGAAAACTGATGGAAAAAGAGAAAATATCTCATGTCATCATGGAAAATGGACTGTGGCAGGTGGCTACAATGCATGATAAGGCTACATTCCCTTTGAGGACAAAATTGAGTATTCTTTCCCAGCACAGTAGTACCATTGAGAACGCTCCTTTCTGTATGCTCTTGTCAGTATTCCAAGGAGAAAAATCAAGCCCCGGTTGGCATATGCATTATTGAGGCACCTTAATAAGCTACTTTAGAGTTGGGACACTTAAAACTGCAGTAGAAGTGAGATGAAATTTTCAAAGACTATTCATGGTTTCTTCTCGTCAAGACCCACAGTCTGCAGTGGCTACTTGAGCTCTATGATATATAGAGATAATAATAACTCGACCTAAAAATCAGTGCTTGTGCTGTGTAGCCATCCAGCAGAGTGTCCATCTTCACCCTTGAGGCATCTTACTAATCTCCATCAATCGAGAGGCTTCTTTCGTGGCTTAAGGAGAAGTAAGTATATTTTCAAAAGCCACGCTAATCTTTCATTATTCTCAAATCTACATTTTACAGTTATGAGAATCTTAACGTTTTGCTATTTTATGAAAAATTACTCATATTGTTCAATAAAAATGTGCTAGGTTAGAGGTCTTCAAACGAGTATTGTACACTCCTATTAGTAAAATATTGTTGAGAAAAATTCCCCAACACATGAATATGTATTTATTTATAAATGACAGTTATGCTTCATTTAACAGTGGGGACACATTCTGAGAGATGCGTTGTTAGGCCATTTCTTCATTGTGTGGACATCACAGAGTGCACTTACAGAAAGCTAGGTGGTACGGTCTAGCATACACCTAGGCTATATACGGTATGGCCTATTGCTCCTAAGCTATTAATCTGTACAGCATGTTATTGTAATGAATACTGCAGGTAATTGTAACACAATGATAAGTATTTCTGTATCTAAACACAAACAAAGGTACAGTAAAAATACAGTATAAACATAGAAATGGTACACTTGTATAGGGCACTTACCAGGAATGGAGCTTGCAGGACAGGAAGTTGCTCTGGGTGAGTCAGTGAGTGAGTGCTGAGTGATTGTGAAGGCCTAGGACAACACTGTAACTACTGCAGACTTTATAAACACTGTACACATAGGCTACACTCAATTTATTAAAAAATAAAGTAATCATGCTATGATGTTATGATGGCTACAACAAGACCAGGTGATAGAAATTTTTCAGTTCCATGATAATCTTACAGTCCAATCATATATGTGGTCCATTGTTGATTGAAATGTTCTTATGTGGGACATGACTATATACATATACATGTACTGTAATTAACTACTGTCTAAAAGCGGAATATACACTTGGGATTATAGCCATGTCTAATGATCGTATGTGTAAACCTATACTTGAAACAGTCTTTTTCATAATATCAATTTTGTTGGTTAACTGCTTATCAGACCTTTTTTCATGTATATTGGCTGATCTTAAACTCACTTGAAAAGTAGCAGTGACAGCTCTGCCACTTTCTAGTTGTTTGCGTGTGCTTGCATTACGACTGTAATCTTTAATCTGTTGGTTTTCTGCCAGAATCTGTTAAAGCCACTTGTACTTTTTAATGAAGGCTGGTCTTTAGTTAAAGAGGGTGATGCAATGCACAAAATTCCTCAGCCAGGCACACGTAAACTGCAACATGTCATAGCAGGCTTCACATAGCATATGTGACATGTAACAGTGAGACGTATGAACTGGGTAAGAGAGCCTCATTCCATCTGTATACTAAATATTAGAAAAAAATAATTTCATATTTTTAGATTATAAAAGGGAGGAAATTCTAATTCTTTTTGTATTCCATCTTGCTCACCCACTGGGTTATGTGCCCTCTCTTTGGAGCCCAATGGCTTAAATGACTCATATTTGAAAATGGAAAAAGAGAACACGATTAAAGGACAGGAAACTGCTATTATTAATTCTCAAGTACATCATGCTCCCGGTAAAAATCAAATTGAAAATCAAGAAAAGATGACAACACAGGCAAGGATCAAATTACATTAATTTCTAGTGATCTTTATCTAAAGAGACAAGACAGTTTATTTCCTATAAGAGAAGGAACCAGAGTAATATGTGTTCGGGAGAGGTCATTCCAGGGTACGTGAGCAGCACTGAGTAGATTGACGTGGCTGGCAAGGCAAGTACATAAAAATAAATTTAAGAAAAGAATGAAGCTGCTTAAGAGAAGACATTTTGGTAAAAATCACAGTTGGAAACTCAGTGGAAATGAAATTGGGAAAGGAGAAATACATTATAATTCTAGGTGAGCACGTATGCTTTTGTTGTCGTGATGAGATTGTTATAAAAGCAAGAAAGTTATTCTCCTCAGATAATTGACTGCCTTTAGTATTTATGTCACTAGCAAGATCAAGTCATTATCTGCAGCACATGTAGTGTCACTGAGTCACTCAGTGCTTTCCCACTTCTTATCCTTGTCTCCATCTCAAGAAACCAGTCCTTCTGCACCTCTGTGGCTCAGAGCCCCTTTCGTGCCACCCTGCTCCTCTCTCCCCAGTATCATCGAGACCCTCGTTCCTCCTGCACCTCTGTAGCTCAGAGCCCCTTTCGTGCCACCCTGCTCCTCTCTCCCAGTATCATCGAGACCCTCGTTCCTCCTGCACCTCTGTAGCTCAGAGCCCCTTTCGTGCCACCCTGCTCCTCTCTCCCCAGTATCATCGAGACCCTCGTTCTCCGTTTATCTCCGCTCTCTCAGACATCTTCGAACCTGCTGGCAGCTTTCACCCTCATGCCTTCAAACACGTAGCTCTCTGCTGTCTTAGAGAATGTGCTCTTGACCCAGCCGCCCTCTTAGCTACTGCTATATATTTTTTTCCCTTTTACTGTCAGACTTTTCAAAATAAGCAGCCTCTATCTGCTGCCTCCATTTTCTCTGACATGCCCTGAAATCAGGCTTCTGTTCTCATCACTGTTCAAAAGAGAATTTCCCATGATTCTCATCCGATTATTACTGTGGCCTATTTATGTCTGACAGCTGTCTCAGGTCACATCTCTCCCTCTCTTTCCTTCGCTGCTGCATCCCGAGTCTGGCCTTTTCCACTTCCTGCCCCTAATCCATACTCCCTCCTCCCTGTCCAGGAGCTTCACTGAGCCGTTAAGACTCTGTTCATAGTATTAATGTCCCCTACATTAAAGGCACAGCACTTTTAATTCCTCAGCCTTACTTTTAAGCTTCTCATATTTTCCCCACACCCACTTATCAAGTCATTATTTGTTGCCATAAAAGGGTCTGAATAACAATTTTTGGAGTGAATGAATGGACATAGAGTTTATGTTGGTAAAAAGTATCCTCATCGTTCATCAAAACCAGTTATCTTCTATCTTTATTATGATGATAAACTATAGCCATTTGTTTTTGGTAAGTCATTGAGTCACTGTATATAATTAAATGTGCCAAGCTACTTGAATTCACATTAACAGGCCAGAAAACAGGGAACTGCAGTGTGTGATTACCAGTAAGAGACAGTGGGGGTGCATCGAGGAGCTCTTCATGGGTGCATTCTCATGAAAGCTACAAGGGCAACTACTCTTTAGGTATGTTTTCTTGCTCTAAATGTTTCTATTATGAAAGCATAGTAAACATAAAAATGTTCATAAATATATGCACTAGACAAGAGTTTCAAGGAATAGGATGTAGATGTTAAAAGGCATGAAACACAGGCATTTGGGGATGATCTTGTCTCCCTTCTATTTCCACCTATGATAAATTCAGCTGGTTTTGTTCTTGGGTTGCTTGAAGCCTTGTACGTGTTGAAGCTTTTCAATTAACTAGCTAATATATTTAAGCTTTTCTCTAAGAGTGACATTCACTATTTTCTCTTTGCAACTGCTTGCCAATCGATACCAGCAGAGATGAACTCAAAGTCATGAATAAGGTGATTATGTGGCTTTCGTGCTTGCCTGACTCTGCTGCTTCCCCCCAGGGAGAACTTGACATGCCTGAGGTTCCTACTTTCCTTGCCACATCGTATCCTTGAGTTTTGATTTGGCTGATTTACTACTGAATGAAAATCATAGAGACTTCTCCACTTCCTGCCAACTGCCTATTCTTATAGCAAGTCAGTTTAGCAGAATGTGAAATCTGTTGACAAGCCTGCTTTTCTGGTGAGAGGCCCTGGGCAGCCAGTTTGGGGGCTAGTATCAGCAATTTTATAAAAGGAATTACTCCATGTAACAACAAAGTCAATGAATATAATACATGTCATGGAACTATACAGACAATTATATAATATTCTATTTTATTTACATTATTCTTCAGTTTTCAAATTCCTTTCTGTACCAGGAAGCCTTCTGTAATTGTGATTCCAAACTTTTCTGGATGTCTCTTTCCTCTGAACCCTTAGAGAAATTAAAAATTTTCACTGAATCATGTAGTACATTAGCTATGGTTTTCTGCTTGTTGCCAACATGCCATTCTTTAAGGGTAGGGACCATATCTTTTAGTTTGGATCTCTACCATATTGCACATTGTAAAATATGTGGTAGTGAAGTATCTTTCATGTGTGTATCCACCAATTAATGTTGGCTGGAGGGGGTGTGGGGAGTGTGAAAGGGAGGGACCAAAATAGTAACAGCATGTATCAGTTGGGACTTTCCAATTGCAAGTGATGCAGAGACAGTCCACACTTATTTTTTACTTTTTTTGTCATTCAAAAAGTATTTATTGAACACCTACTATGTGCAAACACTGCCCTAGATGCTTGGGATATATTGGTGCACAAAACAGAGGAAGATTTCTCCTTCTGGGAGCTTGCATTGAAGTGAGATAGATATTACACAATAAACATAACAAATAAGTTAATTAGAAAATATAATGGAAGATTATAGAGGAAAAAAGAAAAAAGAACAGAGTAAATGATATTATAAACTTGGTGGAAGGAGATTTTAGGTCAGAAGAGGTCTCATTGGGAAGGTGAGAGTTTGGTAAAGTCTTGGAGTAGGAGAGGGAAAGCCAAGCTGATAAGAGACCCTTAGAAAGCTTTTTCAGTTTCTCTCTCCCTGTCATTGAGGACACCATGTGACCGCAGACACCTGCAAGCCAGAAAGAGAGTCCTCGCCAGATCCCAGCCATGCAGGTGCCCTCATGGTGGGCTTTCAGTGTCCAGCACTGTGAGAAAACACATTTCTGTTGTTTAAGCCATCTATGTTATGGTATTTTGTTATGGTAGCCTCCACCAACTATTATAGGGTGTGAGAAAAGTGAAGAGACATGGATGACTTCAAGTGTTTGGGCTTGCATAAGTGGAAGGCTGTAGTTACCATCCAGCTAAGATGGGGAAGACTGTAAGTGGAGCAGGTGTCAAGGGAAAGATTATTAGTTCAGTTCTGGGCATGTTCAAATGGAAATTTCTATCAGACATCCAAAGAAATATTAAGTGACTCAAGCCTAAAATTTAGAGCAAGATTGAAGCTGGAATATAATTATGGCTTTTTAAAACTGTATAGCAGCCAATAGCAACCCACTCTCCAACTGCAAAGTAGCTACACAGTATTAGGACAGCTCAGTGCCCAGACTAGTTTGAGTGAAATCATCAAGCCTGTGATAATAAGGGGAGTCAGGTTGTGGGACCTCTTCAATCAGCTTCGACTTAAATTCTGAATATCTATTAAACAGAAAAAAAAATCTGCTTCTTACACTGGCCTCCATTCCCCAATATGGGTTTTTCTCCAAATCAATGGGTACAAAAAACTGAAGTATGATAGAAAGGTATTTCCCGGAAAATGAGAGTTCTGGGTCCTGTGAGGCTAATTTGGATGAAAAGCAGCAGTCCATCTCTCCTTTGTAGGTGTTCTCAAACGATGGCCAAAGTTGCCACTTGTAATTGTACCCTAGTATCTTACATCCATAGATATCTGATGTTCTTAGAGACAATTCCTTAAATGCTAGTTTATTACATTTAAATCAGTTTGACAGAAGTAAAATGTTGTCATTCACGGTTATAGGAATAAAATTTAGTGATGCATTTTTCCATCAGTGATTTTTCTAAAATGAATTTGTTCACTTTACCAGCTCAAAGATGGTGTTATACTAAATTCAGTATAGTTACACTAAGTTTTAAGTACCTTTAGCCTCATACAGTAACACAAACCAACAGACACTAATATATAGTTCTTATTGCCAAAATTTTGATTATATCCCTACAGCACAGGAAGTTTGAAATCAAATGACTTTCTAAATAATCAGGAGCTGTAGAAAATGTTCCTAAATAACACACAATAAAGAAACAAATATTTACTGTCCTGGATGGCACAATAAAGAATAGGAAACTACTATTGCTTATTCATGAGACACCCATCAGGGATCATTTGATAACATATAAAGGTTGTTTGCCTTAAAACCAACCTCAGATGACTTCATAATGAGGGTACTTCATAAAGTTCATGGAAAGATTCATATTATCTTTTAATTCTATTTTTCCACAAACTTTTTGAAGTACTCTCATATTTTAAGAGAAGCACCCTGAAAATCTCAGTTTAAGAACTATGAAATTTCTCTGCATTTTAGCTTCTTACTCTGGGAAATAAAAACATTTGCCCAGAAAGCTGTTGGTGAAGAACAGAAATTGTGTTAAAGAATCTGGTAAAAGGGCTGAGCCCGTGGCGCACTCGGGAGAGTGCGGCGCTGGGAGCGCGGTGACGCTCCTGCCGCGGGTTCGGATCCTATATAGGAATGGCCAGTGCACTCACTGGCTGGGTGCCGGTCACGAAAAAGACAAAAAAAAAAAAAAAGAATCTGGTAAAAAACATTTCCCTAAAATACCAGGCAACTTCTAGATAAGAACTATTTTATTAATTATAATAAATATTATATTTCCAAACATTAATTCCAATATTTAACAGAAACATATTGAATTCCTACATCAGAAAATCCTGATAAATGTCCTGTCAATAATTCTACTAAATAATTCTATCAATAATCCTGATAAATGTCCCATTACTTGTCTCTGTAAAACTTGACATTTCATGCACGTAGACATCTCAGTCATTCCATCAGCGAAGTAAAAAGTTGGTTTTATGACCAACTCACTGGCCTTCACCCACCTGATTTTGAAGAATATATTTTAAGAAGAAGAGGTACAAGAATTTCAAAATATATAACCTTACTAAGCTAACTTGGGTGCTGACACAAAAACCTCTGACTATAATTATTCTAACAACAGCCTCAGGTTACCAGCTCTCTCACCACGTGGGGTCAAAAGCTTCCTCTGGAAAGGCAAAGGTTTCTCAGCGAACATGAGGCAACATGGCTCATAAAAAATGTATTATATTTCTCTTCTTTTCCTGTGGTAAGACAGATGTAAAATCAGGAATTTTCCCAGCAGATCCTTCTCATCACATTTAGAAAATGAACTTGGAAATACACACACACACACACACACACACACACACACAGGCTAACAAACCGAGTGCATTGAGCTCGATGAGACAATTGTAGGTAAAGCATGTCACACACCTCAGATCAAAGGTGCCATGCATTCCATGGCAGCCTCTTTTAATGCAAAGGACGCCTGTAAGTATGTGCTAGGAACTTGCACTGCTGACAGAGTTATGGGAAAGGCGGGTGGAATGTCGAACATGCGGAGAATAGGCCTATAATTACTCACGAAACTTCAGGAAATAAACATTCACTTTCAAGAAAGTGTTTTCAGCTGCTTTAAAGCCAAGTGACAGCTAAATTACAGTTCAGGGAAGGAAAAGTTTCCATTTTCTAATTTCATGCATTTTGTTGCATCGTACTACATTATCCAGAGTCAGGGCTGCCACATCCTGTCATGCTTCAAACCCCAGGCTGCAAGCGCCACGCAGCTGAAAGACCTGTCCGTCCAGTCACACAGTGCGCTAAGTGTACTGTGAGGAAAGTGTTTGGGGACTTGGGCGATTCTTTTGGTCAACATTCCTAGGATTTCCACAAGTGCTCTGGGCTGTGCATGCTGTGGCTGCTCCTTTGGCATCTTCTTTGTGCCCAGCTGAGATGAGTTTATGGAAACCCTGCTCGCCTTACCTAGGAATGGCCCCAAATTCATCTTCCTATGGCTTTGCTGGGAAAGAAGGATGGGAAGGTAGAAAGAAGAAATGGTGGGAGTCAAAACGGCAAGTCTTAGGTGCTCATAAGTTGACTAGGAGCTGTCAGGAAAAATAAATAAGGTGCTGATATCTGACAGGATAAGAAGGAAGAAAGGAAATTAAGTTTTTATTAAAAGAGATAACAGAAATGCTATCAGGCAGGCAGTTTCCTATTGCCTGCTGAGTCTAGTAATGAGGATTCCCAGTTCTGTAAATGATAAACTGTCAGAAATGGCCTATGGATGCACAGTGCAGGTTTCCCAGGACTTCATTCTACTGCTCATCTTACTTGTCGGGTCCGCCGCTGGCCAACCCAAACAGCCCTAGCCTCGTTCCTTTTGGTGGGTGAGCAAATGGCCCGGGATTCCTCTTTCCCTCCTGTCCCCTTTGGAAGGAGACGGGGGAAGAGAACCGTGAAGAGAGGTGAGCACACCTGCCAGCCCCAACCAGCCCAGTTAAAGGACACTCAGAAATGGCGGGGGTTCTGTCCAGCAGTTCCGTTTATTATCACACAAGCACTTGCTTTTAAAGGCAAATGGGGAAGGGAAGTTTTTTACATAATCCTATCAGCTTAAAGGTCAAGGGCATGCATCCTGTCTCAATGCCTAGCTATTGCAACCATGAGCGCGGAAGCGTGTATTTGGCCAATAAGGGCTAAGGCAAGGTTCCCACAGACACCCCCACCCTACTTCCTCCTGGGCCGTCTTAGGCTGCCACATTAATATGCCCTTGTGGGCCCATAATGGCGCCACTTGTAATGTCACTTAAGGTGGCGTTAGTTTTTAAGGCCTGACACTTACTCTCATAAACTATTCATTTAAGATACTCTAACCAATTAGATATGAAAAACTTTTGAAATTCTATATACTTTGCTCGAGTTGGGGCCTTGAGCTAGATTTTTCTACATTAAGTTCAACAGTGTGATGAGTTATAAATATGTATTCATAAGGAAAAATATTCAATACAACAATTTTACACTCAAAAGAATGAAGCTAAAAGTTCTGGCTGAGATTAATGTATGAAAAATTGAGCAACTTATAAAACAAAATAAATTTAAAAACTGAAAGTTACCCTCAAGCATTAAAAAAAAAAAAAAAAAAAACTGACAGTTTCTCCCTTTAGATTGATCTACTTTTGCCTGTCAATGTTTGCCACACAATCAGCTTATTGGATTAGGCAATTTGGCAATTTTTTCACCCCAAATGATACCCATGCCTCGAAATTCTTTCATCGTTGTAAAATTACAAATGGCCCAAATAATTGAGGATAGAACAAAACAGGAGGTAAAAGAGAGGACTTGCTCCAAATGAGTTAGACATCTTTATTAGCACATATCAACGTTTTCCTATGCATCTGCTTCTTCCAGGACACTTTATTGGGAACAACCAAGAGCTCCTGAAGAGTGTTCTTTCACACTTCCTGATCTTGGTATGAAGAGTTCCTGGGGTGCACTGAAAGTTGATTTCTTTTTCTAAACAGGTTTTCAAATTCATGTATTCTGAACAGTGGTTGGCTGATTGCACGGTTCACGGTGGTGTATCCCTCAGTGCTGGTAAAGAGGAACGATTGGCAGATTTCAGTGCAGTCAGCTTACGAGTACAGATGCTCCAGTTTTCAATTTAATGGGTTATTTTGGTGTGGAAAGGGGCTGATGCTTGAGTGGGGAAAGAGGGAAAATAGTTGTCTGAGGCATGAGAGCTGAGTAGGGTTGCTTGGAACTTTAAATAAAGGTGTTTTTGCAGGACCAAAAAACTACACTACATATTCTGTCACAAATTGTGCCTGATTTCTGAATTTATTTAAATAATTGTCAGAAAGGAATGCAACTTAAATCACATTTACATTGCATTTAAAATCTTTGGGGGAACAACAAATGATATAAATAAGCAAATGTAGTTACTACATGTGTATTCTTTATTGAAGTAAAGTACTTAAAATTAAGACTGTCCTAGAATATCTGTAGATCATTTTATATATTCAACAGAAAACCTTTGGCCATGAATTATTAAAATCTTTGAAGAAAGAGATGAATTATGTAAAACTAAGACATTTAAATAAGTCTCAAACTGGCTTCTGGTTAAGATGGCTCTGTAAGTTCACTCTTAAACACATCACCTCTTTTGTTTCCAGAAACAGAACAACGGCAGATAAAACTAATTAAGAATAACTTAGCTCAAAAAATAAATAAATAAATAAAATAAAATGAAACCCAATAAAAACATCTACATGGACTGGAAGTAGAGCAGAAACACAGAGCAGTAGTCAAGCTGAAACTCAGTGCTTTCAGGTTCTGGGGCAGGACTGCCAAAATCTTGGCTACTTCAAGGTTAACAGGGACACGAGATGCCTCTCAGGAGCTGGGAGGCAGGACCCAGTCTCACAACTTGAAGCCAGGGCCTCTGACTCTCTTCCAACCCATCATGAAACCGGGCCGAAGAGGAGAGCTGTTGACAACCAAGAAAACCAACATTGAGAACATCAAGTTACTCCAAACAAAATTAACTTTAGGGAGCACCTTGACAGCCTTCAAAATGAAGGTGGTTATGATGCTTATTCCATCTTTTTCAACATGGAAAGTAAACGATAAAATAAGATGTGGAGAAATAAAGCATGAAAAATGCGGCTATGTAAAAAGCTGATCAGAAACCTTGGAAATAAAAGAATGAACTAAAAACATCTTAATAAATTACATATATGCTGAAATAGGCACAAATAGAGAATTAGTAACTTTGAAGAACTGGTGAATTCACTCAAAATGCATCACAGAGAGAGAAATAAAATGAAGAGCTGTTAAGAGCCAGAGGCACCGCCTTGCAAGTTCTCTGCATCACAAAGAAGTTGGGAACCCTTTCCTCTGTGACTCCAAGTTAAAAATTTGTCAGTGAATGGCATTCACATGGAAATGTCAGGTGGAAGGGAAGGATGGGCATCATTCTCCTGAGGCACTTGCAGACAGACATATGGACAGACGGAAATTCCCAGCAGCTTTCAAGGGGGCTCTTGAGGACCACCTGCTTCATAACTTCAGGCTGGGATGATCAGGGTTAACTTTTCTGATCTTCTCTTCCCCAGTTCTTCCAAAGTAAGCACCTATTTGTTGTATTAAAACCCTTTATACCTGGAGCACATGGAGTGACTTCTGTGCTGCCAACTAAATACTGAATACATACATTTTGTTTATTATATTTTATCATAACCTCTCTTATCCTTTTAGCAGGTAAGAAAACTAAGGCATAAAGAATTAGTTGCTCTAGATCACAAGAAATGATCAGGGATTGATGCCTCAAGCCTATGCTAATTATGGTTAAATAGGAGTGTTTGGGGGAAGAACACTAAAGCTGTCTGAGCACAGTAGGAACCAATGTCATAATTTCCTAGCAATATCAGTGACAATGCATGGTTACAGAAGCAGGGAGTGGTGGTAAATACACTTGTCAGTCATGTACTAAAATGTTCAAGGGAATAATAAAATGACAACTCTGGTTTGGCGCTCAGTGACCTGGGCCAGTACTTTAGAAAGTCACACTTTCACTGTGCAATTGCATAGCCCTCTGCACAATTCTGGATCAAAGATGTAATCTTCATACGTTAAACATTGTAATTTAGCTTTATCATTATGTTTCCTTTTTATATTTTTAGACATTTACCAGTCATTTTATTACCCATGCAATTGCTACAAATCCTTAGTGGGTAAATAACTCTTCTTCTAAATGGTTTTTGTATTAACATATGATTTTCTGGTCTTAGACAAAACACTGGCTTTACTAAAAGCCCTTGGTCACTCAGTAAATTGTGTCATTCTTCCCAGGATTCTGTGTAACCTTGCAGAGAAGCCTGCCTCATACATAAGGTCAATAATAACCGAGATGTACTCTGTACAGGCAAGATTCGGTACTTCCTTCTTGAAAGACTAAAAGATAGCAAAGAAAATGGTGTTCACTTCTACCCAGCACATTTATTTTTGTTTTACAAGCAATATGCAATTTAATTTGGATTTACTTCCCTAATCTGTAATTTGTAATTCTTTCAGAACACAAACATGAAGGAAATGGCAAATCAGAAGAGTCTAGTAAGTGTGCATTTGAACAGAAGGCAGGAATTATTAGATCTACCATGTGTCAGATCTTTGTTCTTGGTTCATCAGGCCACAATTCATGCCAAATCATTTATCTTATTTTTATTTCAAGACTACAATTGATACACATGTAGTATAGCAGTTAGAGAAAATGATTAATAGGTCTTTTAGCTTCTGATAAATGGTTGAGGATATAAAAATGGAACTAAAGAAATAACAACCATAGAATATACAATTAGTGATCCAGAAGTGAAACTGTAGTCTTTCATTTATTTCTGGGAAAGAGAGAAATAATCTGACCAGAATATGTCTGTATTTTCCCTAAGGCTTCTTATTTACAAGTCAGTTTATATGCTTGATTTATTTTCTGATAATAATGTAGTAAATCAGTATAATATTTTAAGAAGTCTAAAAAGCTGTTGTCTATGTGTGTCTAATTTGACATTAATGGGTGCTTTTGTTCAGCTAAAATAGCTAGTCAATGTCTAATGCAAAATTGCTAATATCTAATGTCAATTGCTCCCATTTCATAAGTTTGGACCACCGTTTGTCAGGTGATTACCTCTGCTTGTATTCATTCAGGTGGTCACTGAATTGCATGCAATCTGCACCATTGATCAAGTTGCCTACTTGGTTATTAAGGGAACTTAAAACACAAGCTCAGCTATTTTTTCCAATCTGTTATTTTTCATGTTTTCACCACTTTACCATATTAATTACTTAATTTCCCTATTTTGCATTCACTTTTTCACTCACGTTAGAAAAACACATCAGTGTATCACTGTTATTATAATTGTTAGCCTGTGTAAAAATCTGGCAATGCCTTTTAACCTGACCCTGATAAAAAGAATGTAGCTGGTCTTTTCATTATGAAAATTATTCTTTATTCATTATGAAAATTATTCTTCAAAGAAATCAAATCAGTTCTTTCAGCCTTGTAAGCCATTGTTAAAGAAATAAAGAAAACTCCAAGCTTAAGGCAAACCCTAGATAACACCTAAAAATAGAGATCTTTCTGGCAAAGGATATTTAGAAGAAATCACAGAGAAGATACTTCTTTGATCACCTTTGCTTCTACAGCATTGGAAACTTATAGAAACAAAAACCCACTTGAAAAAAACTGTAACTGAGTTATGCCACTTAAATAAAATGCAATTTTACCTGAAAGTAGCTTTTCTCATTCAGTGTGAGGCGATAGTAATTTAATTTAGAAGGCTGTTAACCTCCAATGTAACAGATATATAAATCATATTAAAACCACCTTGGAATTTGTAGTGAGCAGTGAAATAGATCCCAAGACCAATAAAATAGCTCAGCTGAGTGACTTATCTAAAATGTACAGCAGGTAACAAAGAAGAGGATTCAGGCTTAATTAAAAGCAAATACCCAGTTCCCTTTTCCTACTTTCTATATTTGTCTGTTCAGTCAGATATAGTTTCAAAGTAATTTTCTTCTTCTTTCTATTAAGATTTACTTTCTTTTCTATTTTCTTTCTCTTTTTTTTCCCGGTCAATTTCTCAGAAGTATGGAAGCTCCTAACAAGAGCTTAGGTCCATTTAAAAATTAAAACCAACTCTCTGCTTCTCAAATATTTGATAAGAAATTGTGGCTGTGTTAAGTTCATAAAATACTATTTTTGTATAATTATATTACACGAATTATATCATCCCAAATTAAAAATTTAAAATGGGTTGGAGCAACTATTTTCACATTTCATATATAAGGATGTAGATTTAAGATTCAGAAACTCAACAGGTGCTTGGAAGAACACGTATAATAAGCAATCATTCCTTGTGAATCAAGGTGACATCCTGATTTTTAAAAGTTTAAAATAATTTATTTCATTTGAAAATAACATAAAGAGCATATATTTCATGCTATATAGAGTGATTAAATATTACATAACCCTTGTATCATCTCTCCAGATTGATTTTTTGCTATTAATCACTAGTAATGGCATATTTGTCAATGGAGCAAAACAATTTTTAGAAATGTTATCACCAAATTAAAAAAAAAAAAGAAAGAAATGTTATCACTAAATTCCCATAGCCACTGACATCTGCTTTTCATAATCTTGGTGTCCTACATTATTAAGTTATCAATTTCTGAAATACATTTCAGTCAGGACTGTTTGTTATGAACCAGAAGAATGTGGAATGAGATACGGTAATAGCTTCTGAGACATGGTGGGAATCTACCCAAAAGATTTCTGAAAGAGATGTCTGTATTTGCTGATACAGATAGATGCTACTTCCTTCTTGTCCTTCCTGCATGAAATGTTGATGTTAGACATGAAGAAGGAATAGCAACCTTGCCACCATAAATATGAAAATCACACGAGAGTAGATGCCACAGTCCCAGGTTTCCAAATTCCAGGCTTCTTCTTACATGAAAAATAAATCCCTAATACTTCAAGCCACGGTTAATTCCATTTCTGTTGCCTACACAATTTCCAATTGATATATTATTTACTTCCCATACTGTCCTTACAGAGTATAAGGTTGAATCATATAGGATTTTGACCTACGGGAATGGCAATTTAATTACCTCATCCATTTTTTATAATTCATTTAACAAATGTTTATTGCACACCTGCTATGTGCCAAGAACAAGCACATGCTAGCAAACTAGAAAACCAGTTCCCCTTATTTTCAAATGTGTTACCGAAATGTTACAGTTCAGCCCCCAAATTCATAAAATTATGAAACTATAGTTTACCAAACTAAAAGGATAATCATCTGAATATGTGTCATACATGATAAGATAATAATTATATAGATACATTAGTGGAAATCAAACAGATAATTTCCTTTTAACACCAATGTGGGAAAAATTTGAAATTTCATGTCCTGCATTGGGGCTGTTATAGCATTGAGAAAGTTGGAACTCAAGCTGAATAGGGCAATTCCTTTAACAGACTACAATTTAAAAAGAAGCCAACTTTCAGGATCTATTAGAGAGGTGCTTTAATTCTTCTACAATTTCTCTTCAAAATGTAGGCCATGGACTTTGGATAGCAGCTTTAATCTGAATTCACATCCAAGAGATTTTTTTCTTGCCAAGAACAACCAACTTGGCAGGAGGTGCTGACATACAAGCATCAGTTCCCAGCAGTACCAAATGTGTCTTCTAGGAACTGTGCTTAGACACTCCGATGAAGCTCTTACAGGGAGAAATGTCAGCTTATAACCTGCGATCTGAAAAACAAAACAAAACAAAAACCAAAAAAAAAGTTACTTTGGTTAATTTTTTTTTTAATTGCAAAAGGAACTCTTAAAAATGAATTAGAAAAATCTAAGCAGAAATTTGGTGAAGGACATGAGCAGATAAGTCACACACCCCAAAGAAACACATGTCACTAATAAGTATATTCTAAGATCTGGCTGCAGGTAGGGGTGTGGCTGTCCCATGGCTCCTGTCTCAAGACCCCTGGTTATCTCAGCTGGCTCTGTTGCTTGCCTGGATGTGGGCAGGGGCATGGCCTGGGCCATTGGTCCCCATCTCAGGAATCCCTGGTGTCTCAGCTGACTTTAGTTGACTTTAAAAATTATTTTTAATTGGACGAATTTCTCTTTCTCTCTCTCTCTATTTTGTTTCTTTATTTTTTAAAATATTCTTCCTCTAGAAAATCTTGATTTGGGAAACAAAGTATATTTTCAAAATATCTACACAGAAAGAATACTCTAATGCTTCAGGGGATTGAACAATAATTTTGGGATTTAAAGACCATAAGATTTAACTTGAAGGTTGGGAAGATTCAATTTTCCTTTGAAGATTTTTATGAGGATTTCCTAAGATGACAGAATGTTATTTTGTCTTCACATCTTGAGGGACAGAAAAAAAAAAGTGTCGGTGAGAACATTGGAAGCTTTTACTAAATAATATTAATTAACATTTAAATGGTGATTCGTATTATATCTCCACTTATGGCTCAGGTGTACCAGCTCGCTAATTCCAAGTATTAGCAATCAGTAAAGGTCCATTGACAGACAAACTTGGTGTTGAAATACCTCTTGTTGCTGGAGAATATGCTCGTTTAGGTACTTTGTGTTTTTGTTGGGATTATTAGCTCATCACAAAAGTGCTGATCTTTTCTGAGAAGAGCTAAAGGTGGTTTTGGGTCCTGGCATCCCTGATTTCATCCTGTCCAAAGCAGAACGTAATGTCCTGCACGAAGAGACCTAAGGAACTGGTGATACTGTCCTTGTCGGACAGCAGAGCTGGTCTAAGGAGGGAGGCACCTTAGGAATAAGGGATAACAATAGCCACGAATAATCATGTATTAAAGGTGATTTCTTTTAAACAACTCTTTAACTTTTTAAATTCTTAAAACAAACAAGTAAACAGAAAATAACCCCACGTATAAAGGCTTTCATATCTGATGATGAACAAGCTCCTGCTCATGGAAGAGCCACGTTCCAGCAATCAACCAAGCATTCTACTGAAAACACACAAAAGTATTGGCTTATTTTGATAATGAAAATTTATAAATAATTTAATTTTAAATTCTGAAAAGTATGAATTTTAAAATATGTTTCTTTCTGATTATAACAGAAATATATGTTGACTGCAGAAAAGTTGGAATACATTAGAACATACAAAGTACAGTCCCTATAAACCAGTAATCAATAATATCTACTGTTAAGAGCTTTTGCTATGTATGTGTGTATATGTATATATATTTTCTTTTTCTGTGTATGTTTGTATGTATAGTCAATAAAACTTGTGTATATGTTTAATATAAAAGTTCATACTGCATTTTTATGTTTTTTTAAATCTACTGTCATTATTTTGAACAATTTCCCACATGTAAACCAATTTTTTCAAAAGCAGAGTTTTGATGTTGCAGAGTTGGTAAACGGACTTTAAGGTTGGTCCCTATTACCTCCACACCCTGGAGCTCACACTCTTGTGTGCCCTTTGAGTGTGTGTGGCACCTGTGACTGGCTTTTAACCAATAGAATATGGCAAAGGTGACAGGATGTACAGGATTACTTGTACGTGAATGTACTTATGTTACACAAGATGATAGTACTCATTTCTCAGGAATCTCTCTCTATTGCTGGCTTTTAGGAAGTATGTGGTCACATTGAGTATCCCCACATGGCAAGGAAGTGCAGGTAGCCAGAAGTGGCTGAGGATGGAACTCCAGTTGACAGCCAGCAGGAAACTGAAGCTCTCAGTCATCCTACAGCTGCAACTCTGTCAACAATCTGGGTGAGGCGCGAAGCAGATCCTTCCCCAGTGAAGCCTCAGATGACATTGCAGCCCCTGTCAACATTTTGATTGCAGCTTTGTGATATTAGCAAGGGACCAGCTAAGCTTTGCCTGGACTTCCGACCCACAGAAACGGTGAGATAATAAATGTGTGTTGTTTTAAGCCACTAAGTGTGTGGTAATGTTGTTACACACAAATGGAAATACATAGAGTATGTTACCCTATGAATATACCATGATTTATTTGGTCAAGCACTTATTGGGTAGTTAGATTGTTTTCTAATTTTTAAATTTGTATAAATGAGTATGTGATAACCATTCTTGTACATACAAGTTTTTACTTAAAAAGTAATCAATTTTGTGTATATTTATTCTTTTTAAAATTATACACTGAGTCCTAATATGTTCATTTTGACACATATTTCCAACTTGCCGATGGATATCCTCCAGGACTTTTAAACTGATGGAAATGTATAAATAAGCACTGTGTACTGAATAAGGACAAGGGATTGCCTAAGGATTATCAACTTGGGTGAATCTAGGTATGCCAGATGAAAGTTTGCTGGATGAATTAGAGATCTCTGAATACAAAATTTATGCTCAGTAGGCTGTCTAGTAACTTATTATCCAAAGCAAAGAAATGCATTTGTTAAAGCATTCCACATAAAATACACTTGAGATTCAATTTAATAGGGAACAGGGACTTTTTCAGCCTATAAGCTTAAGTGACCCAATTGATCATCATATGTCTCTTTCTAGGCTTGTGCTTTTTTTCTTTAAAGATCTGGAAAAGTTATAAAACTTCTTTGGGCACCCCTTCCTATAAAATTAATTTCTAATTCTACATTAGAGATGTATAAAAGATGGCTCTGGAAGTGATATGCTTATGAGTATTTGTAATGCAGATAACTAATAGTAATGCTTTTTTCTTCTTTTTTTGTTCAGAGAATTATAAGTATTGACTGTAATTACTGACATAAATTAAGAGTTACATCAGCTCTATCTTACTTATGCTATTGGAAAAGCCTGGACCTCTTTTTTAAAAACGTGATTTATTTTTGTGACTTCCACCCAAGCCTCTCCAAAGTATTCAAAATCAGGACCCGTCTGTGCAAAGCCTACAGGACAGATGGGTGATGGTTGAGTGGGGAGGATCAGGTGAGGGCTGGCAAGGTTCACCTGGAGAATCCTGGCTTCATCTAACCCAGGCAGCTACCACTCAGCATACGTGCAGGTAGGCTGAGTATTTGCAGATCTTTGGATATTTCAAGACAAAGCTGGGAGATTTAGATATTTTGGTGAATTCTTTTTATTTTTTATTTTATTTTACCTTGTGACACTTTTTTATTGAAGCTTATTGATTATACATATTTGTGGGATACAGTTATATTTCAATACATTATACAATGTTTGATGATAAAATCAGGGTAATTAGCATGTTCATCACTGTCAAACTTAATCATTTCTTTATGATGTGTACATTTCATCTCCTGACTTCTAGCCATTTGAATTCTGTTTATTTCTAAATGTGTTACAAGCCAAATCAAGCATGCCTACATATTGGATTCAGTCAAACAGGCTGCTGGTTTGTGACCTATAGTCTTAGTATTTGCTTCTTAAATATGACAACTATATGCCTATTTAGAAACTGAAGGAAAAAAAAAGTAAGTGGAACTGGGAATTAATAGGAACAAACTTGCAAAAAGAGATTGCCTCTCCATCATAAAACCAATAAATCAACTTACGTGACTGGCCTAATGTACTTTCCATAGGAGATCAGAACATCGCTAACGGAGTTTGTCCTGAAATTCACATGTGCTGTGAAGCCTTTTATCAACACACTTTTGGTGGAATAAACCTTACAAGTAAGTATGTAGAGAATTAATCATTTGAAAAAAAATGAAAGCAACAAATCATACCCCAAAAGTTTCTGATGATACTGTAATCTGTTGTCATGAACGTAAGCAAACAATTAGCAGACTTTCAGTTCTGCTTCCCAAATACACAGTGTTTGATCATTGAACTAGATGGTGCTCTATTTGGCAAAGCTCACTCCACATCTTGAATTTCAAAGGCATTGAAGTAATCTTATGAGCCAGCTTTCTTGAAAAAGATCCCCCATCGTGGACATAAAAAATGCAAAGTGTTCTATGAAAATATGCTCTCAGAGCTACATGACACTACATCCAGCCAAACTAAAACTCTTTTAATATAAGCAGGTCAGGTTGTAATGTTCTTTTAATTTTAGCAGAGATCTTGCTTTTTATAACTTGCTGTGTCAACATCCTCATAAATTCACATCTTAATTTTAGCTAGTCTGGGAAATTAAACACTTTCTTGTGCAGTTAGAATTATAGGACAGAAAATTCATAGAAGGCTTTTCTTCCCCCAAGTTGGGTTTCACCTAGAAGAGGTCAGACACTCTTCATCTTACTGAGAATTTACTCCACTCAACAGAAAAGTATAGGAAGTCTTTGCTAGGTATTCAGATTTATACAAGAATAATAAAAAGAAAATATACACAGGGACTTGAAGTGGGAAAAAGGATTGCTTTCCAAAGAATAGGAGACAAGAGGGGAGGCTGGAGGAATGTGTAAGTGGGCTTGACAAATGGGACCGAAGCTAAATAATAGGGAGAGGCTGAGAGCAGTGCACAAAACTAAACTGGCTGCAAGAAGCCTCAATATGAGACAACAAACAAGTGGCCAGGAGATTTGTGAAGTGCAGAGATAAATGCTTACATGATGGTGTTGAATGCAGTCAAACAGGCTGGGTACTTGTGCCTCATGTGATCCATTTGTCCTATATCCCATATATAGTGTGTGTGTGAGTGTGTGTGTGTGTGTGTGTGTGTGTGTGTGTGTGTGTATGAATAATTGTCTCAAATTTCATACCACTCATTCTAATTATTCCTTAATCCATTACCAATGAACAATTACCAATCTAGGGAAGATAGGCTTGTTGGTATTTTGGTAGATCTTAGGAGAGAATTTTGTAGCTTGGACCTTTAGGTTTTTGAGGCCACCTGATCTCATCTGAGAATGACCTGCCTTCTTGCCAAAACTTTATGTGTCAAAGGATAAGAGTCAAATGAAATTTTGTTGTCTACAAAGTCATTTCTGAATTTAGATTTTAGGACAAACTAAGGTCCAAAACACATTCTGGGGAACTATGCACAGTTTTTCTAAGTTTCTAAGTCAGGATTTTTGTGACAAATGAATATGGGTATTCTTAAAGTGTCCATATCCCACAATCTAGTTATAGAACTATGTTTCTGAACATGCCTTTTAAAGATATAATTTTTTAGCTCATAACTTTGAATTTCCTATGTTTCTGAATACCTAATTCAGAGGAACTTAAAGGCGGTTAATGAGATAGAATACATCTTTCAAGATTTCCATTTTAATGGTCAATAGAATATTAAAAAGGAGGGGGGAATCAAGGCCTTCATTAACCCCCAAATTCATGGGATACTACTGCCTCCAAGCAAAAATATTGACATATAGATAGTGCTATATATTGGGTGTCCAACTTAAAGTTAACCAACCAACACCTCCTTCTGTGGGAAGGAATGCTTGCTGATGGACAGACTCTCCAAAAGATCCTAATAAACCCATCTATCTTAGTGTGAAGAGAAATAAAGATGACAGAGGACTGAGCATAGCAGGGATCAGAGTTACCTGTATAGTTCAGTTATTTAGATTTTCCAAATTACTCTGAAAAGTCTTGGAAAATAGCAAACCTTTCTAAATCAGGCACAGAATTACAATTTTTGCAAGTATGTAGGTAAACTAAAGTAAGAGTCTTAAAGACACTTAAATTTTCTTATCCTTTGAGTAATTCAACTTTTAGAAATAATCAGAGTACAAAAATATTAGTGGTTTTTTGTTTTTGTTTTTGTTTTAGTAAAGTGAAAACTGTGAGATTTCCCCAAAACAGTGAGAGACATGTAATTCAATTGAATTCTATTGAATATTTAAGAACATGCAAATTACAATGTATTATTTGGAAAAAGAGGCAGAAGGCTGAGCTTTGAGAAAGAATTGTTTTTATCTATTTAAGAGAAAGTTGTATTTTATTATATTTCAAGGTTTTCTATACTAGACATAAAATGCTTTTCTATAAAAAAAAAATTAAGATAAAAAGATATTTTAAAAATTACTCCCTAGTGAGTAAGACAGTTGCCTGCCAAAAATAAGCACTTTTCTTCTCTTTTGTTTTTGTTCAAAGTTTAATGCACTATATACATTTTCAACTGAAATCTTGAAGATTCTGGCCCACTGCTGTGCATTGTTTAAAAATAATACCTTTGTGTTCTTAGGTTACAAGTTTATATTCTTCAAACGTATTGTATTATTATTCTTGGAATTAAAATTAGAATCATTAGACAAGAATATCCCTGAATAAAGGGTTTTGAACATTTGTAGACATTAACAGACTTCTTTGACTTCTGGCCAAGCGTCTTCGTCAGTTTGAGTCATTGTCCTCTGTTTCTTTAGTTTTTAATGCCATTGTCATTTTTGTTTTCTCTTTATATTTGTTATATCAGATATATTGTCTATACATCTGATTTTCTGTGAATTAAAAAAAAATTACTTAGGAATTTTACTGGCCATTTACTTCGTAATCACAAATTTATAAATTTTCAAATTTCTAAATATTATAGCTGTTTTTTTAGATAGCACTAGATTAACCCTTTCCCCATTTTCCCTGTCAAAATCAACTTATTTAATGCTCATATCTTTTTAATAGACTATGTGAAACTTTACTCCAATTTAAATAGTCTCCCCCTCTTCACTGATGTTGGGCACAAAGGGGGGCCAGAAAGGTAGAGTCCAAAGGGAGGGTCTACTAGAGAAAGTGAGGAGCAGATCATGCCTCTCCCTCATCCTATTCAAGCCACTAAATCCACAAGCAAGGCTGGTCCTGGCAGGGAGTGAGTGTGCATGAGGTGAGTGGGGAAGAGTTAGGAGCAGAAGTTAAACTTGAAACTGACTTTGAGACTGACTTTACAAAATGAACAAGGCTGAGGTTTTAAAAGCAACTGAGAATTTTTTAAACCAAAAAGTGGCCGGGAAGTTAAGGAATCTGAACAAGATTCCATTACAGAAAAGGAGAATTGTCAATATAGCACAATTGGGGGAAACTGCAGTGAAAACCAGGCTAGCGATGCATCAGGGTAAATTGGAAGAGGCACTTCTAATGCCTACTCCACAGCTTAAGAAGAGTGTGATGACTTTAAGGCGGCTACTTAAATATCTCATCCCCAAAACAGGACATAACTATGTCAACTTGTTTTAAAATCAAAATATTAGCCAAGACCTACTCTTGAGTATAGCATAAGTAGTTAGAAACATGAGCTTTGAAGTCAGAAAGTATTGAGATGGAATTCTGGTAGTAGCCATGTCACTTTCACCTACCAGATCCTTAGTTTCTTCATCCAGAAAAGTGAGGATAATTATACTTACTTCACAGGGTTGACATATATTGACTGGAATAATTTATGAAAAACAATCTTTGGTAAGCACGCCATAAATGTTATCATTGTTGATAGAAATATAACATTCTCTTTCTGTCTAGATGGCAGTTATGATCATAGGAAAATTCAATTATCATCAGCACACTAACCTCTCTGCTGTCTCCAATTAAAAGTGCCATGGCCAACTTGGCTTATGTTCATAGTGGTGCCTGTAACAGTATTGATGGACAAAATCTTGTTGAGATATTTAGAAGAATATCAAGCATTAGAAGTGCTCACTAGCAGACTAACATTTTAAGGAGAGATTGTTATTTAAAGTGATCATTATTTGTTTATGATTCAAAATGTAGATGAGAAATAAATACTACACTTACAGTACCTACACAGTTCTTTGCTTAATAGTTTTTCTTCCTTTTCCCTTCATTTGATTTGTGCTCCATTTTCATTTACTTCCATGTACGTGGAAATCTGCCAAGGTAGGGAGGACTGAAATGTGATCTACCTCTAAATATTTGTTCATGAAACTCTAATGTTTTTCCAAGTCAGTGTTTCAGTACACTTGCCTCCCCTACCCACTGAAGGCAGATGCCAGCAGCCCAGGAACCAGGAGTGACCCGCAAGTGTCTAACCAGGCTGTTGGCACAGCAGAGAAAAACGTTTGACTATGCAAACACCCTCAACTCTCAAAAATTGGGGAAAAACATAAAATAGAATGATTTGGAAAAGTATTCATAAATACTTGGGCAAAGAATTTCTCTGGCTATCATAAAACCCTTCCTAGGAATTAACTGTCTTTTGCTGTCTCACCTTCTTTCACTCTCCTAAAAGTGATTTTCTCATTCTTTCCCGCTAGATGCAGTTTCAAAAATATGACACTTTTTTGTTTTATATTAACATTAACACATAACTCTCTTGGTCTTTATTAAAGTTAGAGTCCAAAGTTTTGCTGGATGCTTGGACTGCCACAGTGGATTTTTAGAAATATTCTTTCCTACAATCTCTTCCCACTCCAATGTGCTCAAAATAATGCTGCAAATAGAATAATTTCTATCTGCAAAATATCTAATCCCAGCATTTCCAATATCATCCCATCACCAGCACACACACATACACACACTTCATTTTGCCCTGAGGCAAACTGAAAATAAATAATATGCACAGGTGCATTGACAAGCCTAAGAGTGTCACTGGAAATGGAAGATAAATAAAAATGCTGAAAAAGAAGTTAAGAAAAGGAGAAGAAAGAAAGAAAGAAACTTTAGGCACAGAATTAAAAGAATGAAATAAAGAACCAAGAGGAGTGGGTGTTTTGTGCTTAAGTTCACCCCAAGAGACAATCTGTTGCATTAATTTATTTTAATTCTCTTGTGCGAGATA
The DNA here is from genome assembly GCF_027409185.1 of Cynocephalus volans. Taxonomy (NCBI): domain Eukaryota; kingdom Metazoa; phylum Chordata; class Mammalia; order Dermoptera; family Cynocephalidae; genus Cynocephalus; species Cynocephalus volans. The sequence continues at coordinate 109,086,411 of NC_084461.1, forward strand.
AGCTTATTACTGCATCTTTTAGAATTCCCATTATGGTTCAATTTTATCCTGCTTGGAACTCCCTTCATTTCAATTTTAACTAAAAATTATCCTCTACTGTTGCTTTAATTTTCCAAAATTTCACTTTCAGTCAACTCTATTTTCTTTAGGACAGATTGATTACACAAAAATGATATAGCAAGATGATCTTGGCCATCTTTAGGTAAGACTACCTAAGACAAATCTCCCAATGGCTCATCATTTTAAAAAATGCACCTGAAATACTTTTTTCTAAGATACTTATGTCCTATAGCCAGGAGTTGGGAACAATCTAAATGTCCTTCCACAGATGATTAGATAAGGAAAATGTGGTGTATGTATGCAATGGAATACTACTCAGCCATAAAAAAAAGACTAAAATTCTGCCATTTGTAGCAACATGCATGAGCTTGGAGAAAATTACGTTAAGTGAAATTAGCTATACACAGAGAAAGAAATACCACATGTTCTCACTCATATGTGGAAGCTACAAAAGTTGATCTCATAGAAGTAGAGAGTAGAACAGTGGTTACTAGAGACTGGTGTGGGAAAGGGGAATGGAGAATAGGGAGAAGGTGGTCAGTGAATACAAAATAATAGAGAAATAGGAAGAATGGGATCTGGAGCACTACAATAGCATGGGGAGACCACAGTTGACAACAAAGTACTGTGTATCTTTGAATAGCTAGTCAAGATGATGTTGAATGCTCCTAACACGAAGAAGTGACAAATGTTTGAGGTGATGGATATATTAAGCACCCTGATATGATCATTGCACACAATACAAATGTACCCAAATATCACATTGTACTACATAAATATATACAATTATCATGAGCCAATTAAAAAAATAAATTAAACGGAAAGAGAACAAAGAGAAATAGAGAGTAGAATGGTGATTACCAGAGGCAGGGAAAGGGAGGGGGCAGGAGGGTGAGGGAAGGTTGGTAGGCTGGTACCAAGTTACAAAGTTACAGTTAGATAAGAAGAATAAGTTCTGGTGCCCCAGGGTGACAATAGGTAATGATATTGTACTGTATATTTCAAGACAGCCAGAAAAGAGGATACAGAATGTTGTAACCACAAAGAAATGATAACTGTTTAGGTGATAGATATGCTAACTAGTCTGATTAGATCATTATACAATATATGCATGTACTGAAACAAATTGTAGCTGAGAAACATGTACAATGAAAAAAATAAAATTTAAAAATACATATTTATGTCTATTTCTGTCCTAACACAGTATGCTCTAATGCCTGAGAATATTCAGCCAGGTACTCACCTAGACAAATCAGAGCACATTTGACTGAAGAGAGACTGAACTTCAATGAACCAGCCCTGTGAATCAAATACTAAAATTATCATCAGTGGACAATTGTTTTTGCCTCCCTAGCACCTATTTCTCCTTTTTGTATAAGCAGGCCCCCGTTTTTGATTGGGGATTCATCTGTTCTTATTCTCTGTCCTTATGGATGGATGAGGCTGTCTCCAGCTTCAAGAAATAGAGCATATGACCAAGCTTGGCCATGCTAAAATATTTCATGCCCCAGGATACAGAAAGTGATTGGGAACGGGCATGTCTTTGGAGAACTGACAAGTGTTCTTTAATCTGCAAGTTTGTAGATTGAAGCTGCTAAAAGAGGCTTGCCATCACAGGGAGAGAACTTGTATGAGAACAGAAACAACATAGAGCAAGGGAAGCTGAGATATGAGAGAGAGAAATGATATCCTAACCAAGTCTCCCCAATGTTATTTGGGTCCTGAGTCAAACTGAACCCTGAATTCAGTCCAACATTGAAATTTTTAGTCACTTGAGCCAATACGTCTTTCAAAAGAAAGAATCTTAATTGATATATACAATTTTAAAAATAAGGAAACAGTTTCAGAAAGTTCTATATTTTCCCAAAAACTTTTAGGAGGTGGCAAACCTGAATTTTGAATCCAAGTCTCTCTCAGTGAAAACACCATATTTTTTCCAATACAACATGAGGCATGAAGGTAATGGTTTTCTTTTGAGAGGCATGATGGTAGATTATATGTGTTAACTTGGCTAGGCTATGGTGCCCAGTTGCTTGAACAAACACTAGTGTAGATATTGCTGTGAAGGTATCTACGGATGTGATTTTTATAATCAGTTAACTTTAATTAAAGCAGATTATCCTCTATAATGTGGGTAATCCTCAACCAATCAGCTGAGGGCTTTATAAACAAACACTGTGGTTTCCCAGAGAAGAAGGAATTTTGCCTCAAGACTGTAGTGCAGAAATCCTGCTTGAGTTTTCAGCCTGTCCTACAGATCTCAGACTTGCCAGCCTCCACAATCATGTGAGCCAATTCCTTAAAAAAAAATCTCTCCCTGTCTTCATTTCTCCAATTATATATAAATATTATTATATTAATAGTTAACATATATTATTATGTTAATATATAATTGGAGAGATATAAGTATAAATATAAATCAATCTCTCTCTCCAATTATACATATAATTCTATATTTTTTTTTAAATTTTTATAATTTTATAATTTTATATAATTCTGTAATTATATAAAATTACAGAATTTTATATAATTATTTCTGTTTCTCTGGAGAATCTGACTGATACAAAGAGTAACTGAAAGTTACCCAGGAGAATATGAGAAAGGGCTAAAGGAAATGTATTTCTCCCTCAACAGATCATTTCCTAGATGACTTTCCAGAATAAGACAGAAGGAAAAAATTCCATGATCAAGGTAAGAAAGATGCTTTTTCTGTCAAGTATCCCATGAGAAATTTTATTTGCTTTAGTTTTTTTTCAAGGTGAAAAAGTTTGCAAATGTTTAGAAATAATTCAGTCTGGCCAGTTAGCTCAATTGGTTAGTGTGTGGTATCATAACACCAAGGTCAAGGGTTTGGATCCCTGTACAGGTGCCAACAAATAAATAATAAATGAATTAATTAATTAATTAAAAAATTCATGTCAAATTGTCCCTGTGCAATAATGTTTTAAATGCAAACTTACTTTGATAATAAAGAGCAACTAGGCAGCATTTGTTTGTATAGGCATGAAAGAATTTTCATATTCTTTCAAAGCGTTCAGTTGTACTTAAGTGCAGGGTCAGAGTCTGGAAGGAGAGCTGACCCGATTCTACCTTGATTCATACTTGATTTCCCATGTCATTCTTTCCTGTATTCATAGCATCCACACAGAAGATGTGGCATTGTTTAATATAATGTAGAGGGTAACTGAATGATCAGCTTGGCCTCACACTGCCACAGTGCTGACATTTGCTAAAATGCCCAAACCCAACGGGATAAATAATTCAGTTTCTCTGAAAGATATGAGGAAAGGAATATGACGGGCTGATAAAGAAGAATGCTGCTATACACATCTACTTTCAAAGGATACAAGGACTTGTCAACACTATCCTAGATCTCAAATAAACCATGAAATTCACAACCCCAAACTGAGATTCTCATTTTCAGTCACAGCTATTCTTAATTTCTGTTCTACCGATACTATAGGCACAGAGAGATAGGTCCGATGATTTGCAGCTTGAACTATAAAAGAAGTTTCAGAAAGACAATAAGAAAAAAGGTTTAGTGTGTTTGGAAAGTTCTTTTTCTTTTAACATACTATAAAATTTGAAGTAGAAGCACAATGGCTTGATGAGTTTCCGTCCCTGTACTGTGACAAATGTACAATTTGGTCATTGTAAAAGTAATGATATGTTTCATTAATTTCATATGTTCTTTTAATAGAGTATTTGGAGGGAAGGCATTTTTGCTTTAGAAATTAGAGCAAAGAAAAGAGGATAAAAGCTTCAAGTTGGTGCTCAGTGCTTCCTGGAATACATTAATAACATTCACCCACCTTTTCAAACACACAGACAAACCTCAAAGAGATGCTTTGTCTTCCCAGTCACAATCCTAATAATGGAAGACTAGAAATCCTTACCTCCTGGTCACTCCACACAACCCGCACTCCCACCCCCCGCCTTGCCCATGTGCACACACAGTACACTTTTTGCTAGCACATTTGCCTGTGGAAGTTCACATTCTATAACCCCCATTCATCCACTCAGGCACTCCAGGACAGCATCTTCTATGCCATTTCCAAATCCCTTGTGGGGATCGCTCTTCATAAACAAGTCACATAATCCTCATGGTCTCACCTGCCTTTTCACAAATATCCTCACGGTGAGCTTTCTTAGGTCAGAGTTTTCCAGAAGTCAATCCCAAACAAAGGTCTGAATACAGGTACTTTATTCGTGAGGGGATCCAGGTAACACCTGTGGTGGTGGGAAAAGGAGAAAAGGGAGTGGTAAAGAAGCCCCTAACAGAAACACCACTAAGCAAGTTACCATCAAGGGGAAAGGGGATGCAACCTGCTGGGGACTGTTGGCAGCCAGTGTAAAACACATCCTAGAATTATCCCCACTGGAGTATTGATCCGCCAACTCCCATGTGCCACTGGCCGAGGGCTGCTTCCAGGGGGAATGAAATCCCGACAGTTCTGGCCTGCACTGTTTGTGGGTCAGTGGAAGTTGTTAGGAGGAAAGCCACAGAGCTTGCAGAAGGGCCTGTCAGCATGTGTGGGATGAGAGAGACGAGAGGATGTGGCCACAACAAATGTGGCTACTAATGGTGCCATAGTCGTCTGTTTTCTAAGTCATTCACTCAACGAACTCTTAATTTCAATGGTCCAAGTGCCACCCTTCATAAGCCACATGGCAGATTTGTCAAGCCAGTCACTGAAACACAGTCACCTACCACACTTTCTTTTTCCGTTTAGGAGCTTGACAGTGATGGGTTTTACTTGACTTGGTCTTTAGAAAAAAACTTTGAGCTTGTCCTGTAACTCTGTAACAGAGGCAGCTGGAATTTACAGACTGACTATGAAATTTGATGGGATCAGTGTGTTTATTCTCCAGAAATGTCTGACTTCCCTCAGTAAAACTTCTATTCCAATCCTATGAATAGAAAAGAGAGGCTAGCGGGGTGAGGGAGAGTGAAAAGAAGGAAATTTTATGTCAGCGAAAGTTTACGTATAGAAAAAGGTCAGTAGTAGGGTGAATCTCAAGGCTGGTTTTCTCAAGTGGGGAAGGCAGATTTTTGCTGGTGTCTATTGTTTTCCACAGAAACACTCTTTACCCAAACCGGGAGCACTAAGTGCTGCCCTAGCAGCCCCACCACGGTCAAAATCCTGCCCATAGACTGTGCCGGGTGCTGAGGATCTGCAGAAGCATTTTCAGTTGTGATGCTCTTGGCCAGTGACAAACATCTTGAGACCCTTACTCATTGTCAGGCCCTCCACTTATTTACTTTTATAAAATCATTAGCCCTGCCCAGAGACTAATTAATTAAAAACATTAATTAATACCATATTGTTAATTATATCATCATATTTCTCATTATCTTATTACCTGGGAGTGGGGTTGGTGAGGAGGGAGATGCAGGGAGACTCCAGGGAGTTACAGGTGAGTGAAAATAGTGGGCTGGAGATGTAAACACATTAAAAAACAAAAACAAACAAAAGAAACTAATTTGCAAACTAGGCCTTCATGGAAGATGCGAGTTGCCTCCAGTACCTTCTTGTTCTGCAGCTCTAAGCCTACTGCATGAAATATTCTTTGAGCTAATGGTGTGGCCTCACTCTCATGGATATGACACATGAACCGTTCTCTCTCTTCAAGTTTCTGCTTGGGGCCTGATTTTCTTGTTCACAGAGTGATGAGATTTCTTACCTGAAGTCCTAGTACTCCTTGGCCTGGCACACCTGGGCCACCACAGCACTCTTCCAGATAAGAGCTTTTCTCATAATGAGGCTAGTCGAGTCTCCTGTTAACCTGGGTCCTTGAAGGCACAAGAACAAATATGGAAATGGAGACTGCAGACGTGTGTGTGTGTGTGTACATGTGTAGACCTTATGTGTAAGCACACGCGTACATATGCACGTGAGCTGAAGGGAGTATAATAATTTCCCAGTATGCCACAAATAAGAGAACAGCTGCTTGTTTCAGATATTAAAAGCATGTAAATTGGGTTGAGTTTTCTTTTGGCACAAGAACAAGGAATGCTTAAGCTTCCCACTTGCACTCAATTTATTTTTAGGTTTATTCACCACCATTTGTCAGGTTTCTCGAGCTTGACCTGAAACTGACCTCTAGATAAACGTGAAGGCAAACAGAGCCCTGAAACTCTATCTGTGTGTTCTTTTGTCTTGGGAACTGTAAATCGGGGCATTAGGTGAATAACACAGCTTGGCTTTGTGTCATGAAAAGTAATTCAGGCTGCAGTAAGGGCAGGATTTATGAAGCTGTCTGGCCAGGCATGGGCACAGTGCCAACTTACACCTGCTTTGCAGGCAGGCATGGATGTGTGCGGTTGTCACACTGCTGAAGTAGCCAAATTCCTTTCACTGGATGGAGGCACTGCTGTGATGGCCAAAGCAAAAAACAGGTAGTGAAGAAACTAGAGGTGGCGGGGGTGGAAGAGGGTGCCGTAGAGGGAGCCAACCAGTCTTTGGAAACAAATACATCACAAACTTCCCTTTTCTTACTCCCGAGCAAAACTCTCTTTAGAAATATTAATCTCTATTTCTAAAATATTGTAAGTAAGTAATCTTGTGGGTTGGCAAGAAAATGAAAGTAAATCAATTTGAAAAGTTTGAGAACTTTTTTTTTCTTAAAAAAAAAAAAGGATGCTGTCACAGCTTAGGTGGTTATGTAATTTATCACCCAAACAGGGACACCTTTCAAAGGGAAATGGGGAAGGCTATAATTAAAGGCCAGGACAACAAGCATAAATTGGGGCTGTCTGAGGAAAACTGGGGTGGATGGTGACCCTAAGCATGAAAAGTTACACTGCCACACAATGAGCCTGCTAAATGACTGCTGTGTTACAAGGATGGTTTTCTAAGAAGTGACAGAAATTATACTGTCTCTTTGATGGTGCTGGACCAGCTCCATGAAGCAGATGGCCAAATTGTCATGATGCCAGAACACACTGTAGAATTTTTGTAGTAAAATCATTGTGCCCCCTTTTTCTCAGTCCCTTCCCCATCTTAGGAAAGTGTAAAAGCTCAGCAAATTTTTGCCTTTCCTAAAAATGGCCATCAGGTAACATACAAAGACTGGTCAACATCTAATTAATTAGGATTCAAGATTAAAATAGCGCTGCTCTTTTTTATCTCAATGATAATGGGCTTTGACATGAAGTCCCCCCTTTCAACTTTCTTTCCACTTCCCCATACTTTAGTTTCATTAGTGTATTAGTTTCTAATGGATGCCAGAATAAATTAGCAAGAACTTGGTGTCTAAGAACAACAGGAATTTATTTTCTCACAATACTGAGGCCAGAAGTCTGAAATCAAGATGTCAGCAGAACCACGCTTCCTCCAAACACTCTCGGAGAGAATCCTTCCTTGCCTCTTCTAACTTATGGTGGCTCCTGTGTTCCTCGGCTTCTGGCAGCATAACTCCAGTCTCTGCCTTTCTCTTTACATGGCCTTCTTCCCCGGGTCTCTGTGTCCTATCCTCTTTTATATGGACACCAGTCATTGCATTTAGAGCCCACCCTAAATCCAGGATAGTTTCATCTTGAGATCCTCAACTAATTACATCTGCAAAGATCCTATTTCCAAATAAGGTCACATTCTGAGGTTCTGAGTGGACATGAATTTGGGGGGAACACTGTTTGCCGTACTGCAATTAGTAAACCAGAAATGAGTATATCTCTAAAAAGTAGCCCCTTAACTCCTGTTGTCCTCTACCCCACATCCAGGTAATTGGCTACATGTGCTCTTCCACCACCACATCCCCTTTATTTTCTGTAGCACTTGTAAATATCTACCTCTAAGTCTTTGCCACCATTGCTATCTAGCTCACATAGGATCTGAAGATGCCCTCTTCAGCCCAGTGACCATGTCGAGCTAGGGCTAGGTCTGGATCTCACAGACCCTTAAGCCCGTTGTCCAGATTGGGTCACAAACCCTTTACACACAGGTCTATGAGTTAGGTAAGTGGCAAAAAAGGTCCCTGGAGCCATAGGTTTGAGAGCATGGCTGCGTGTGGGGCAGATGCCCGAGGCAGTAAACACCAGCCAGGTACCAGTACCGTGCATGTGCACTAACTCCACCCACACATAACTTGCTTACAAAGAATGCACTGCACCACCCTCAACCAGACCTTAGGTGAGGGGGCCTGATCAAACTATTCTATTTTCTCAACAATCCACCCCTTCAGGGTCCCTGGCCATAAAACCTACACTTTCAGAATCTTCTGTGATGCTCCCTTAGAGAGGATAAATGACCCTTACATTTACATAACCTATTGTCCATTCAATATGCCTTAAGGCTTGTAGCTCTGTCCTTTTAACTATTGGCTGCATATGTCCAGTTGGTAGTCATCATTGGTGTGATTCTCCATGGGGAATCCTGCAGTCATAGTGATGGGAAGTTCAACGCACAGGCAGTAGGCTGACACATCAATCACGTGACTCTGGTGCAGTGCCTGCAGCCGGAACACTATGGGCAAAAAGACAGAAGGGTTATCGGTACCAATAGATTATCTGAATAGCTTCTGGGATGACCCTCATCTTATCCGACCAGACCATTCCTAGGAATTTGACTGACAGCCCAGGTCCTTGCAATTTGGCTGTGTTCACAGCTCCTCTACATTGTTCCAAGTGACTTAGCAGCATTGGAGCTGCCTGGGTTAAATCTGCAAGAGAGTCAGAGGTTAATAATGCATCCTGTATCCACCAGCACCAAAACACACTGCACATTTATTCTGGACCAATATGTTGCCAATTCAACAGGAGGTCTGCTCCTCTCTTGCCCGCAAGAGACGAGCACATTGGCCTGCTCCCTAATCAGAATGGAACAGTTCATCCGCTTCCTCGGGAGCAACCAAAAAGTCTTTTAAATCTACTGAGCATACCTTGTTACCTGTTTAGGGACATTTGTTGAAACACTGTTCAGGGCGCAATTGCTGCCACAAGGCAAACTGGATTACATTTGGCTGCCGGTCAACTTTCTTTTTATCAACCCCAGCTGCAAGCAAATCAAGCCACATCTGCTTACGGCTAGTCTTGCTTGGTCCCTTTGGGATAAAATCCCAAGCATTTCTTGGGAGTTTGGTCTTAGCCACCTTTCAGACCCCTTTTCCTTGTCTCCTCTCCTCTACTTCTCCAAGCTGGCTATCATGGTAGTTACCTCATGTATAGGATGACCAATGTATGACGCCAGTATGGCCATCAGTGACCCAAAGGACGTTGATGGGATATTCTGCAGCACTATGTCTCTCATGCTGCCTGTAAAATTTTCATTGTACGGGCCACAAGTGTTCACATTAAACATGGACTGCTGCATCCCCAGCTCCTGAATGATTTGGACCAACTCAGCATACGTTTGCCATTTACTAACAATCTTGGGCAGTTCTCCAGCATTTGCCCACACGGTTTGGGCAGCTGCACTCCCCCAGTCCATCAAGGAGTGATTACCTTGCCCTTGTGCATATCTGCGACTATTCTGCAGCCACTGCCTCAGGGATGGGTGCATGGTAATGGAGGCCAATTTCTCCACGTCCTCACCAGAGCACATCACACTATCCACCCCTAGGTCTCATAACCGCAATAGCCAAGTAGCCAGAGGCTCCCCCTGTTTCTGCCTGAATTGTCTCCCCAAGTCAACCAGTTCGACCTGGATATACGGGACATAGGTGGTGAACTGGGTCACATGTGGATCACCCACCAGTTGTCCATAGGCTGCTCGTGTTTCAATTTCTCATGCACAATAAGTTGCTTGGAGACGCACAGTCTCCCCCAACTCTCCACTGGGTTGGTCGTCTTCCCTGGTGTGAGAGGCAGGAGTGGCCAGTCACTGTACGTCACCCTCCAGGACAATCATCCACACTTCCAACAACTCTGCTTTCTGCTGCAAATCTTGATCAGTTTGCAGCCAGGCTCTGGTCAGCAGAAAAGTGGCCACCGGGCACCACATGCTCAAGGACAGCCACATTTCCTCCCCTTCTCAAGGGGTTTTCTGCCGTAGTGTCCGGTCTATGCTGCCTTGCAATACAGTGAGTAGCAACCAGATGCTGGTCAACAGGAAGGTGGCCATAGGGCAGAGCATATTCAAAAGTAGCCAAATTTCCTCCTTCTTCCAAGGGCTTTTGGTTCCTGTATCTGCTCAGAATCCTGCTACAGCTATGCCAATTGTCGACCTCTTTTACCTGCTTGTAATCCTGCAAGAACTGTGCCAATTTTTGAGCTAGGACTGGGTCTGGAGCTCACAGACCCCTCAAATCTGTTGTGCAGATTGGGTCACAAACCCTTCACACGCAGGTCTATGAGCTAGGTAACTGGCAAAAATGGTCCTTGGAGCCATAGGTTTGAGAGCATAGCTGCACACAGGGCAGATGCCTGAGGCAGTAAACACCAGTTAGGTGGCAGGGCTGTGCATGCACACTAACTCCCCCAACACATAACTTGCTTATAAAGAATGCACTGCACCACCCCCAACCAGACCTAAGGAGGGGGGCCTGATCAAACTATTCTATTTTCCCAGCAGACTGTCCTCCCTTTCCATCTCCTCAACAGATAAACCTACTAAACTCATTGGCAATTTTCCAGGCTTCTCATTTTACCCATCTTCCAACACTCTAAGCTGTGGGTTTCAGGATTTGTACACACTCACAAAGAGGGGCAAGCCCAGAGGAGGAGGCTTGTGGAGCATGTGAAACTTGAACCCAGCCATAATAGTAGCTTAATAGAAGTTTGGATGAGTTGGCAGAAGGGAAAGGGTATTTGAGCAAGAGAGTTAAATTTCTTCTAATCTTCAGCCATAGTAATAACCAAAATGTCTCTTCTGCCTGCAAGAGCCAGAAACACAACTCAAGCAAGCTTATACAAAAAGCTGTTTTTCTGTTACTATTTATTGGCAATAGTAACAGAAAAGTCCAAGTTTAGACTGAGATGGCTAGATGTTGCTTTTCTAAGAGTGCTATCAGAAATATACTTTTATCCTCCTCTTGCCTTGGGCTTTCTCTGTTTGACTTAATTCTCTGAGAAATGGCCACAAGAAGTTCCAGACTTATATCCTCTTAGTAAATCCAACAGAAAGTTCACGTCTCTTTCCCAGAAGTTCCAAAAAAAGCATGTGAGCCAATGCTGAATGGCGTGATTATCATTCTGGCAGTGGCTGCTCTACTCTCCTTGTCCAGGTCTGAGTCACCTGCTCCACTTGGACCCATGGTGTGGGGTCAGCCGCTCCCAAATCATGTGGTCTAAGAGTGAGGGAGGGATCATTCCTTATAGGAAAGCTATGGTGATGGCAGAGAAGGAGGAGGAGTAAATGTGGGCAAGCAAAAATAACAGCTATCCACGCCACTTACTCTGACAACTTCAGTGACCACTTTGGCCACTATCAGGAGAATTTCTAGCCAGCTGTTAGAGCTGTGTCTGCTGCCAGGTAATCTGCAGAAATACAAGATGTCTGCTTTGGCACCACAGACAGCCCAATATATTTTGTCTGCCCATAGTACCTTGGACCCTATTTTCAGTCAATTAGACAAAGGGTGTATTAATCTATTAGTGCTGCCATAACAGAATACCACAGACTGGGTGGCTTACACAACAGAAATGTATTTTCCCACAGTTCTGGTGGCTAGAGTCTGAGATCAAAGTGCTGGCCACTTTGGTCTCTGGTGAGGGCCCTTTTCCTCACTTGTAGATGGCTGCCATCTCTGTGTCCTCACATGGCCTCTCCTCTCTGTTCCTGTAGAGACAGAGAAAGAGAGAGAGAGAAAGAGAGAAAAAGAGAGAGCATGAGAGCACTCTGGGTCTCTTCCTCTTCTTATATGGACTCCAGTCATTGGATTAGAATCTTACCCTTTTGACCTCATTTAACCTTGATTGCCTCCCTAAGGCCCTGTCTCCAAATATGGTCACACTGGGGGTTGTAGCTTCAGGATATTAATTTTGGAGCAACACAATACAGTCCATAACAAAGGAGAAAATTTATTTTTACTCCATTTACCTCTTACTTGTTTTCCAAAGATGTGGAACAATGCATTTTGACACTGATTAACTTTGGCATGTGGTGCCACTTCAAATATTTTTTCAAGTGCAAGATCTAAAATGTTTTCCAGTTTCCAATCCATGATACCTCAAAGGTCATATCCTGATCCCAAGCACAGCCAGAATCCTATTAGTCTTCCCCTATCAATTAACCCTACAATTTTTTCCATTTAATTGCCAGGTGCTTTTCCTTAGGTCATCAGGCCAACAACTAGACTGCTGCCCAAAAAGAATATTTTCAGACATGAATGACATACGCACACATGCATACAAATATTTTACGTCATGCTACATAATTATATCCGAAACATACACTGATGTTACAACTGAGAATGATTTATGGATACAATTTCTAAGTATCACGATGCTTTATTATTTGAATTCCTTTCTCCCCTACGCCAACATCAATATATAGAAAAGACCAACTAAAAACATATGATACCTATTAAGTGTAACACGAATATGACCCATAAGAGCAAATTGGTTACTAATTCCTGGAGCTGAGTTTGTTCAAATCTCACTTAAAACAAGTTACCTGTTCATTTAGAAATCAAAATCTGGAAAACAAAAGCAAAATGCAGCTCTGACTGTAGGTTACCTAATAAAATCCATTTGGGCTCTTTTTTCCCAGCTATCAATGCTGTGCCAAGTTCTTTCAGCATTTGTAATCCGATCCCTACTTGAGTTTCTCAGACACTCGTTACCCCAGATTGTTAATGCACCAAGTCACTGTAAACCCTGTTATCCAAAATTTGACTTCCAAGTTGTACCTTGCAATTCGTTTGCCAATTATCAAACTATTCCTTTTTGTTAGTGTGACTTTTAAAAATAACTTACAAGTAAAAAAGAATAACATAAAGTCGCCTCTAAAATGTTTCCATTTGGAAAAAAAAAAGGTGTCTACTTAACACATTAGTTCCTTTTAACAAGGCAGTTTTAGGAGATTTGGGTAGAATTTGGTGTCATTCTTGGCATTACTCTCTCACTGGAACATTGACAATATCAACACCTCCATCTTTGTAAGGACTAAAACTGGAGTTACCACAGATCTTGGATTAAATGCATCTTATTATTTATGCTCCTAAATTATCCTTGTCTCACAGCCCTCCTTTTGAGAAAAGGCACAAAAAGCAGGGTGGGGGTGCATAAAAATTTAATCCCTGAAGGCTATGTGCACATACTTACATGAAACAGAAATATGCGTTGACAAGGTGGTCCGACTAAAAGTAGATACAATTAAAATCTGTTTTGCATTAATTAAGCCCAATTTTTAAGAAGCCTGGGTGTATATTTATATTTAGTTCTTCAGTACACAACATAAATTTAGAATAACCATTAGTGCTGGGGCTGGACTTAAATATTAGTGACGTTAGTAGTATTAACAAAAGCAAAATAGCACCAAGGGGTAGTTATTATATCCTAGCTCTGAGAGAACTTTTTTTGAAAATTTTTTTTCTAAACTGAAAATGAAGAGGATAACATCTCGAATGTAATACTTGACAGCTTCTATTATGATTTCTGTCACCTTTTAGAGTATTTCCTAACTATGCATGCTATAGAAAAGGGCAAGGAATTAATCAGGTTGCCAAAAGAGATGGGTTACACAGAGTGCACAAAGCACTTCAGCTACATTATTTGCACAATTTCTGTAGGGAGTTGGGCAATAGAGGCCTTAAATTTAATATGTATGGCCCCCTTCCACCTGGACTCAGTTCAAACCCATTGCCTGCAGCTCACTGAATCCAGGGTGGGAAATCAGTCATTATATTAGGAATGGATGGCAAATGATTCCAATTCACATTTTTCAGCTGGTATGTTTTTTAACCTGGAGCAACACCAAATTGGAAAATTCTGCAATTCTGCAAGCTGGGCATTAGATCTATATTGCAGTCTAAATACATTTCTAGTTTGAAGAAGTTGACAAGTTGATTTTTCTTTAGAATTCCTTTTGTTGCTGTGCCACTGACGGAAATTTCAAGGTCTACCACATCATCACCTTCCTGCTGGTCCTTTCTCTTTCTCACTGGGGATGAGAGGAAGATGTCAGTGCAATATACTGCAACGATCTATATAAACTTGACCTGATTCCTCCATGCACATGGACTCATTGTGTAGATTGAAAGGTCATATTCAGTAAAGATGAAAGTCTCTTGGAGACTGGTTTAAAAAAAAATAATAGGAAAGGAAAGTAATGCTACAGATATATGGGAAAAGGAAATGAAAGAAGTGATAGAAAAAGAAATGCCAACTGTCTCTTGACCATATGAAAATATGGCCAATCATTTTAGTAGCAAGGAAATTTCAAATAAAATATAAACGGTGTCTCATTTTTTATCCATCACATTGAAAACTATCATCCAGTGCTGGCAAGGATATGGGGCTACATACTTTGTTACTGAAAGAATGAATCGCTACAACCTTTACAAAACGTGTCTATCAATATAAAGTAAAATTTAAAATGCTCATACTGTTTGACCTTGTAATCCTAATTCTGAGAATATGCAAAAAATATAAGTATGTAAGTTGAAAGTACAAATTTGTTTAATGCAGCATGATTTGAATTGGCAAAAATCATTAAAACATGAAAAAATTTTAAAAATTGTTTAAAATCACTAAAATATGAATTATTAAAACAACCAAAAGGCCTTTAATAGAGAAATGCTTGGTTAAGTTAGTGTAAACATAGTCACTGGCATGCAACAATTTTAAAATGAGCTCTATAGGTATTTACCTAAGGTGGCTGTATAATACATTGCTTAAAAAAAAAAAAAAAAGCAAATTATAGAGTGTACTGTAGAGTGTAACAAACCTTTAAAAAATAAAATGAAACAAATTCTAGATGTGCGAACATAAATGTGCATTTGCATATATATGTGTTTTATGGAGAAAGGTATAAGCAAAGGAGTAGGATTATAGGGGAGCAAAATGAAGACTATTAACATTTTACTTCTATAACTCTGTATTGGTAGACTTCTTGAAATAAGCATGTAATATTTTTGTAATTAAAATGTAATAAAATTAAAAGGGTGAAAAAGGACATTTAATTTTGGAGCTATAATTTACAGGTATATATCAGGGTTCTCCAAAGAAACAGAGCCAATAGGATGTGTGTATGGGTATGTGTGTGTAGAGATGTTTGTATATAAATACATATCTTTATATGTAACGTGTGAGATATATCAAAAATTATGATACAAATATATAAATAAATAAATGTAAATAGATAGACAGACTGGCTTATTTTAAGAAATTTGATTATGGGGGCTGGGAAGTCCAAAATCTGCAGGTTAGGCTGTCAGGCTGGAAACTCAAGCAGAAGTCTTGAGGCAGAAATCATTCTTTTCTGAAAAATCTCAGTGTTTGCTCCTTAAGGCATTTCAACTGTTTGACTGCAGCCCACCCACATTATCTAGGGCAATCTCTTTTATGTAAAGCCAACTGATTGTAGATGTTAACCATATCTACAAAATATCTTCACAGCACCACCTGCTTTAGTGCTTAACTAAATAATTGGGTATTATAGCCTAACCAGGTTGACACATGAAACTAACCATCATAGTCCACCCCTCATCAAATCAGCAGTCATACACATCTCCTTAAACCATATTTAATCTCCAAATAAAGACAATAACAAAGTTATACTTCCACCTAACATGATACAAATATCCTGTGTATAACCAAAAATATACTCTTTCCCTAGAAGGGATGCAAAGTTTTTGGTTGATATTCACTCTTCTCTTTGACATCCTCTAACTAAAATATTATAATGTAAAGGTAGCTTTTACTTAAGACATCTTATGTTATATTATTATTATAAGGGGATAAGAGAGGAGAGAAAACAAAGAGATTTGACACACATACACACATAAATTCATAAAATAAGAAAATAAGGAAGAAATACTCATAACAATTACAGTTTTCATATATGCAACTGGACACGTGGTTTTAATTAGTATTTATAACTGCTTTCTTCCACTACTCATGTTATATGCTCTTTGCCTGATGGAGTGACCCAAACCTTGATTTCTAAAGGATCTGCCTGAATTGGAATGTTGTAGTTTTCCATTGACTTTATTCGGAGAGCATGGTAGTACTAAGAGATGCTCTAAGGGATCTCCTGTATTCCAGACATGATCTTCCTTACCTCCATTGTGTAGTAGCAGACCAATTTTCTCTTGGTAATCAGGATCAATCATGTTGGCCAGTATACTAACAGTTATATTTCTTTGCCTGTTGATTCAGAGCCATGAGAAACCCAAAGTGGCTGGGAAGCAACCCTAACTTCCAGTTCATTGGAATCATTGTTATGTCTCCTGGTGGAAGTATTCCTCTCTTTGGAACTAAGACCTCTGGACCAGCAGAGCATAAGGTTGTGGAGATAAAACACAAAATTTTGCTAGTGGGTCACTAGGGGTAATGGTAAGTGATGCCACTCCCATTTCTACCTCTTGATTCCTGGACCCAAGAATCCTGGCTATGGGAGAAACAGCCTGCTACACTATATTCTCTTTCTCAACCTGTACTTATAGCCTTAAGAAAATTTCCCTAAGATCAATGATTGTGAAGGGGAAAACTCAGGTCTAGTTTACAGATGGTTCTGCACAGTTTGTCGGCACCACCCAGTAATGGACAATTACAATCCCTTTCCAGGACATCCCTGAAGGACAGCTGTGAAGGGAAATCCCACAGTGGGGAGAAATTCAAGAAGTACATCTGGTTGGTCATTTGCTTGGAAGGAGAAATGGCAGAGGTATGAGTATATACCAATTCATGAGCTGTGGCTAATGGTTTATCTGGATCATCAGGGATTTGGAAGTAACATGATTAGGAAATTGGTGACAAAGAGGTTCAGAAAAGAGATATATGCATAGACCTCTTTCAATGGGCAAAAAAAAAAAAGTAAAGATATTTGTGTACCCTCCAAAAGGTGACCTCAGCAGAGGAGACACACAAGCCAAACGGATAAGTTTAATGGGGATGTGGTGGAAATCACCATTCCTGCATCCTCCAAGTCCTTGATGGTGTCACTAATCTCTGCTGTCCCTCTAGGAATGCGGTATTGCTTTTGGCTTACTATTTTCCTAGACAGAGGCAATTCTAATGACTTCCATTTGGCCTTTGCCAAATAATAGCCCTCATCCCACAGGCCAGGGAGCCAATGTGGGGATTCTGCCAGTTTCTGAGTATGTCTGTTCAAATTATGTATTTCAGAACTGGGAAAATAACCACAGGATGAATTTGGGGACCCACTGAACCCACTGAGAGATGGATCTGAAGTAAAACTACACTGAGCACTGACCTCCATAAACCCCTACTCTGACTGGTGGACAACAGTGACATTCTGGCTCTCCTGTAATTAATGTCAGCTCAGTGACAGTGTCCAGTAAAACCTGAAAGTTCTGTTTCCTTTTCCCCAGTGCGCAGTTCCTCTGGTAAAAGGCTGTAGGCCCCATTAGGGAAGGCTGGGGAAAAAATTAGCAGTATCAATTTTTGGCATTGTAGTGGGGTCCTTCCCCAAGTACACCCAGCCTTCTCTTCATTCAAGGGGTTCAAGTTTGTAAACTTACTCATATCTGGGAATTTATTGAGGGACCATGGCTCTCTGTTTTTATGATTTAAGTTGGAGTTTTGTTCACTTGACCTAGAACACTTCTGCTTGTACAGATCAAGTAAAAATTTGGTAGGCTTCCTACCTATTTTACTTGTAGGAAAACCGCAATCAACTAGCCAATGTCATGGGTCTCTGTGAGTCAGATTATTGTGATTGCTGCTTTGGCTCTGCTGTCCATTATGGTAACCACGTCCACCTTACCTTTGAAAATTGAGTGCTGCCACTTGGCTCCTGCCACCCTGGGGATCCAATTATTCCCATTGCATTTAGGTTTCCCAATTTAGTGGCAGTAGTTCCCACTGCAATTTCTGACCTATAGAAAAGAGCAATCACAGAGTCCTTCAAGGATACTGGAGCTCTCTTCACAAATGTATTACTCAGAGTTATAGTGAAAGCTAGGTGAGCAGGTCTTAAATGATAAATCTACTCTAACATCCCAATATCTTTAAGCCTTTGAATCCCTTTCTCTACAATGTACCAAGATAGGTCTGGCACGTCAACTGTGTGAACTGTGAGGTATATTTTGATCCATGTTTCAGCCAAACGACTGAACAAAAAGAGCCCTAACACCCTGAGCTGCAACATTAAATTTAGAATCTCTGCTCAGTTGGTCCATATCAAGAAATTTGGCCTGATCCAACATGATGCCCCTTCCACCATTATCCTACACCCTTAATATCCATTCTCACATGTATTCCTTAGATTTTTGTCTGTACGAATTGAAGAATCATGCAGTTCATTTGGAATGTAGTGCATGTCCTTATAGGCCACATATTATATTCTTTGGGGCCTGCTGGGACTTGAGTAAAGTTATAGGTCTAAAAGTAAAGAGAAGTTCTGGGTATGGGCACTGAGAAAAATTAGCATAAAGCCAGCACCTTGCCTTTTATAAGTTTTTTATTAGTAATATCCAATTGTGATATTTTATGTCACACCATGAACTATCATTGGCCCCTTTTCCACTAGAAATAAAGTCATTAGTGTCTTTAAATATAGTCAGATTAAAGAACCAGTTCCAGAAACTCCAGAAGTATTTCAGAAAATTCACCCTTAAGATTCTGTTCCTCTAGAACCACTTCTAGTACTAAAATCTGTATTAGTCAAGGTCTCCAGAAAAATAGGACCAATAGTATCTATAGATATAATTTTAAATAGATATATAGGTGTTAACTGCATCTACAAAATACATTCATGGCAACACCTAGGTTAGTGTTTGATTGGATAATTGGGTATTATAGCCTGGCCCAGTTGACATATAAAACTAACTACCACAACAGGTGACAATCAATACCTCCCATTAGAATATCATGCTTGATTTTAGCCCAGGGTGAAATTTCTTGAAATGATCTGGACTGATCTAAAAATATATCATCTCAGTCTAATCTGGACACTTTGAGGGGACTCCAAACTGATTATATGTAAAATCTTAAAAATTAAGGAATAAAAGAGTTAAGAGGTCACCCAGGTTTGCCCATTTATTTGGTAGTTGGGGAGCTAAAGCATGTTTTGAATCCAGTAATATATACCTGTTGTGGCTGTGTACTCTAACTCTTTTTGGCCACTAAATCAGTTCAAGATGCCTGGATTCAACTTTTAGCTCAGCTATCTTCCTCAGGCAGGTTACTTCATCTCTAGGAACCTCATTGGAAACATCTCTGGGTTAGACTCTCATCTATGCATTTCTATGACTCAAATTCATAACATTTTAACAATTTTAAAACAAATTTTGAAATAATAACATAAATGAAAACAGCTACTACAAAATTTTCATTTCCAAAGAGCTTAAAGACTTGATACTTGTTTTCATGCAATGTGCTTTTGAAAACATAAATAGAAAAAAGGATTTATACTCTCATTGGAAGAGGGTCAATGAGATTTCCCTGGAGCAATGCTCTGGTTTCTAAATCAGAGGAATCTTAACAGGTCCTGTGTTCTCTGAAGTTAAGGTGGTTGGCCATGACATTTGGTATAGAAATTGTTGCTTTTACTAAATGAAAGTGAAACTGTTTGACATATTGGCTGCAGAGCTTATACTTTGAATTTTGTTCCCCAGAGACATAGCCTATGTTCTTTTCCTGTTTTGTGTAGTAACTTAAGAAACAAATTTATAAGTTACCTGATGAGACAAGACTGCTATTACAGAGCACAGGTTTTCTTGGTGCAAAGAAAACTAACCCTTCTGGGCATTAAGTGCTTGTCTCTAACAATCTGAATGACCTGCTCTGGAACCATTAGAGCACGCTTTATAAAGAAGACAAGGGTACATTAAAAAGTTCATGGAAAAATAGAATTAAAAGGTAATGCGAATCTTTCCACGAACTTTTTGAAGTACCCTCATACTTCTGGAGGCCTTGATAGAAAACAACTTAATATTTAAATAGAATACAGTAGAATATTTTGAAATGTAGTTTCATCACCCCTTATATTAAATAAACTGCTGTAGTAAAACAAAAATGAAAACATGGGATTTGGCCATGAATTTGAGACACACAGCACCGTTTTCTAGCTGTATAATATTGGACAGTTCACCTAGTCCCTCTGAGCCTCAATTGTCTCATATTACAATGACAATGATAATGTCTACCTCTAAGACATTGAGATAATCTTATAATGAAGTACTTGAAAGAGATTTGTAAACTTGACAATACTGGAAATATTGACACTTCTCTGACAATTGTATGCTCTTATAAGGTCAGAACAAGTTACAAAATTAGTGGATGCTATTTGAGAGAACTGAATCACAATAATATCTCCATAAAATGAAATCAGGATTTCTCAGACATAGCAACATAAATCGACAAGTGTTTATCTCCAGAACCAGTGAAATGAAAAAAGATTATCAGTACTTCGTGCAAAGAATGTCCAGTTACAAGTTTAGAATAGTGCTGAAAAGTGAGTTTCACATATCCGTTCCTGCTAGGTGGAGAGAGACCAGCCAGGAAATAAAGGACAGTGCTAGAGAAAGCTTTGAGACAGCTTTTACTGGATGAGAGGACTTGAAGGTGGGAGAGCTGTGGACTATTTTAATATGTGGGCTGTCAGTAAATGTCAAGACTCCAACGGAAACCTCTCAGTACAGATAGCATCTATTTCTCCAGCTGGTTCTCAGCCTGAAATTATAAGGAAAACAATGTGGTGGCAGGAAAAGATCAGTTTGGGAAAGATTAGATTCCACTCCAGGAGCCATCGAATCAACAGAACGTTCCTGCATGTGATCTTTGCTCAAAACTAGAAGGGGAATCCATAGAGAACATTAGTTCAGAAATTTCTTTAAGTTGTCCTAGACTATACATCCTACTCCTGAGGGATAGGACTACGCTAAATAATGATTTTTAGTAAATGGTATCTTGAATATCCTGGTAACTAAAAATACAAACCTGAACGTCGTTCTTGATAACACCTCTCAAATAGTTCTCAAATGTGTCCACCTCTCTACATTTCCACCTCTCCCCTCCCAGCCTAGCCCTCCACTGGACAACTGCCTCTTGAGTGGCAGGCCTGCAGTCTCTCTTATGGCATCCAGAATTATCCTGCTAAAGCCTGAATATGCATGGATATTTCAAGCTGTCGATGGTTTTCCACTCTACTTAGAATCCATGCTTCTTCCCATGAATGCAAGGCCCTGTCCTGCAAGCCTTCCCTCCCCCTCTAGTCTCATCTCCAGCCCTTCACTCGGCACTGACCCTGCTCTGCAGGTCCTCACCCTCCTGGAGGGCTTCCTGTTCTGTAGTGCATCAGCACTTGCCCACATATCTCCCGCCCTCCCTGGGCAATGCTGTTCCCTCCAGGCTTCCACCAGCTCTTTTCTACTCATTCCTCAGGTCACAGATGGAAAGGAATCCCTCAGAGAACTGATAACCCCACACATTTATGGCTCCTCTGATATTCTCTGTCATTGCCCTTGGTTTCACTCCTTCACAGCAATTTTCATAGTGTGTTCAATGATATATTTAGCTGTGTTTCCATTTAATGCACTCTGTACCCCAAGATAAATGGCATGAAGGCAAGAACCATGTCTACTTCATTCACCATTTTATACCCAATGCATAGCATGGTTCCTGAAATAAATAGTTGCTGAATGGAAAAATGATAAAATCTTAAGTATACCATTACAACAATCGTCTGTTCATCTGCAATAGTAAAAGCATTTGAAGTATTTGTTATTATAGTTGGATCTCCTCCCCCTAAAAAAGCCAACTACCTTCATCAAATTGTAAGACTGACAAAAAAAATGTTGAATTTATTTATAATTCTGTCTCCTTAACTAGACAACAGGCAACTCGAGACTATAGACTGTGTTTTGTTCTCCTTTCAATATCCAACATATGGCAGAGAATAAGCAGTTAATAGATGTTTATGCAATGTTTTTTACCTTTAAACTCATACTAATGAAATGGCAAAATTCTTAAATATTGACCATGTCTTAATTTTTCAAAACCTATGTGTAGCTCTCACTAACCTGCTTGATTGTCATGGTTTATAAATTGTAGCCAGGACAAGAGCAAAATGCTATACCACTGGGAAATACCCATTTCCTTGTAAGGTAAATCAGGAGAAATAAAATCCCAAATGTAACATTTTCTTTTACTGTGCATGCTTTCACGGATCTGATGTTGATGTAGGATACGGTGCCATTAAGGTGTCCATCTTGCTTCCTGTAGGTGAGAGAGTACCGGATAGAAGGACTCTGGATCCAGAGTGCCTGCAGAGAATCGGAGTTTGGCCACCTCCTGACAATGTGACCTTGACCAAGTTCTTTCCTCTCTTTACATTGTAATACCTTCATCTATAAAATGAGGATAATAATGGTACTAAATCACTGGTTCTTTATGAGGTCGCATCTGAACTGGACTTTCAGTAATATAAATGATATCAACAAGGTGGATGAGGGAGGCAGATAAGGAATTCAAAAGTCAAAGGAGGATGAAGACATTTGAAAACAAACAAGAGCCTAGAATGCAAGAGGAGAGGCATGGTAAGAAATGAATCTTGATGGTGGAAAGCCTTGGATGCCACAGACAGATTTTGGACTTTTTGCAGGAAGCAAAAATGATCATTTGGGGCCTCTAAGAATGGATGTGGCAGGATCAGAACTAGAGGGTAGGTATAGTGAACCAGTGTTTTTTTCGTCATCCATTCATCTATTTGCTAGTAAAAAAAATCCACTAATTATCCTCTATGTAAATTTTCCATACCCTCCTCCTGGGCTTTGTGCTTTGGGTGGAATTTGTTTTACTCACAGTTCCAGGGGCACCTCCGTGTCTCAGACTTGGCACCCAAAGAATTGTTTTCGCTGACCACTTAAATTGGCTCAGAATTGATGTGTGATCTGGAAAGCCAATGAAAGGCAATGGGACTTTTGCTGACACTGTGGAGGAGAACACTGTCTTTCTTGCCAGACCTGAATCTGGGAGGTTGTAGGCCTAGATTTGCTGGGAGGTATTTCTGCACCATGTGGAGCCTGAGAATAAAGCCCATGTTGACTAGAGAGTGGCAGAGAGCTTTGGTCCTGGTGGTGTTATATGAGCTGCACTCAGACCACCCAACTCTTCAACTTAAGATGTACCTAAGTCAGTAAATTCTCTCTCCTTGACTTGAATTTTCTGACTCTCGCAATGGAAAGAATCTTGACTGGCACTGGAGTGACAGAAAGATGCACAAGGCCAAAGATGCAAGAATAGAGATGATAAAGGGACAAAAGTAAGATCTGATATATGGGGAAGGGGGACTTAAGAGGGGACAAAGTTCATGGTTCCTCTGTACTGTTTTCCTACAGATTTATCATTGTTATTGAACAACTCACAGGGGACTGTTTTTCTACCTTCATATGACTCTTGCCTGGAAGCTTCATAACTGTTTAAGGACATTAAATGTAAGGACAAGTTTTAATTTGATTATAAAGTTCCATTTTTACTTCTCTCCCCCCCAAAAAAAAAATTATCATCAGATATAGTGTTAATATAAGGATAGGCTAACTCACTTATTTATACACATTTTAAAATATACTTAAAATATCAAGAAGCTTAACTGGAAAAAGGTAAGGCTATCACGACTGAAAGTAGATCAACTCTGACTCATAAAGACTAAACTTTATTTGTCAGGGATGTATGTCATTGGCACACAATAAATTTTTGTTGACAAATAGTAACAGATAACACTTAGCAAACACTATGCTGTAAGATCCTTACATAAATTAGCTAATTTAATCTTATCTATAACTCTTTTAGGGATACAGTTTTATTTCTAAGTTACAATAGGAAATTGAGGCACAGATAGTATAAATAACTTGCCCTGACTCCTAATGCTGCCAGGATGCAAAACTGGATAGGTTAGTTGTAGATCCATATACTTAAGCACTACACTCAGAGTAAATGAATAAATGAATAAATAAATATGTTGTCCCTTCTTATTCCCAGTGCTGGGAAAAATATGGCAATTAGACCGAGTCTTTGTCACAACTTGGTTCTTTTGCTTTCAACAGAGTCATATTCTTTTAATTTCTTGGTTACTGCCTGACTATCAGCTAGACACTTTGGGGAAGCTATATTCACTATTTCTAATCTCCCAGGTATGACTTAGTGCCCTAAGAAGACAATTTACCAAATGAAAACCTTGCTAAATGCTAACATGGTAAACTGGAGGACTAAGTGCTGTTTCCTCTATTGTCTACTGGTAGTAAGGGAGTAGTTGAGTCACTGAGAGAATTTGCCTTATTACCAGTCTGGTATGCAGTACCCCTAGCATTTCCTTCTCATGTTGAAATAGGATGCCAGGTACCACCAGTGTGTTTCAGAAGAAAGTCTTGCCCAAGAGCCAGTGACAATTCTCCCATCTATATTTATAGTCTGTAGTATTAGGTGGGATGGGTGGCACTGTAATCACTAATCTGACATGAATCTACACTTACCATAATGGCACAGTACTTACCACTTGAATTTGCACCTGAGTTTGTGCCTCTCAGCTAGCACAGAAATGCTAATCATATTTCATAAAAGCAGCAATTTAAAAATCAATCTCCGTGTTCATGGAAATATGGCATTTAATTCTTGGCTGATGTCACTAATATAGGAGGGGTAAGATCAACTTCTATTTAAAAATCAAGTAGTTCATACATTTAATCGTGAAATATCTCATTGTCACGGAATGCCTGCACTCCTTTGTAGATGTGCCTTTTGGAATTCATTGTGACTCTTTTTGCAGCTTTTGACATGGGAAGGCAATTACCTCTTTACCTCCAGACATGACAACTTGGAGGCTTTCCTAGAAGCATAAGAAGAAATGCTAGGTTCATTTGTTTGTTCATTGCTTTACATGAAAATTTATCAGTATTGATGATTGAAAAAAGGGTTAATTCCACCCATTTTAAGTTCATGTTTCTGTTAGCTCCTCGGATTTTGGCACCATCAACAACTTGAGGACTTATAGTGAGGCCACATAAATCAGTGAAGTACTTTTTGGGCATTTATTGTCCCCCTGCCCAAGTTTTGAAAATGTTTTGGTTGTCTCTTGTGAGTGTGATTTCCAAATTCTCGAATTACTCCCTGTCACCTCCTTTGCCAGAGCTGTGTTGCATGCCTCCTTCCCAATATTGTGTGTACCTAATGATCTTATCAAAATGAGATTTTTTTCTTTTTTTTTTTCCTTTCCCCAGGTGCAGATCGGAGTGGAAGATAAAATTTACCAAGCAGTGTATTGGGTATCTGTTGCTGAGTTCTGCACTCTTGAAACTTTTATTCCCAGAAGCCATGTATTGCTCTGAAAAGTAATAAGCTCCTAATATTTCAACACTGCTTCTCTCTTAACTCCCTAATGTTCTCATTTGTGTGAACATTATGAATGCAAATGTCTATTTACACATAAATAGGGTCATCTAGTCTTGACATTCTAATGCCACTTGATTTAGCCAAGAGGTGCTTGACCTTTGCTCACCTTGAATCCATTCAGCAAATCTTATTCTATGTCCTAGTAGCTCAGACAGCTTTGCCCAGGGTAGATGACCTATTGGGAAAGAAGGCTGATGGAACTGGATCCTTTTACCCTGACACATACTTCTTGGAAAAGTTGGCAGAGTGGTTGCACACTCTGTGTACATTTCTGATCTATTACCTTGATAAATCCTTCTGATTATCCAGATCACCATATGTGTAGTCACTTAGAGAGTTCCTTTGTGCATTTTTCCCCTTTACTTTATATTCAATCAATTATTGACTATTTCCTTAACTCTATCCTTACAGTCCTTAACTAGATTTCATATTCCTTCAATAATTTGATCTGTCTAACACTTTCCTTTTTTCAATAACTAGTTGAAAGTTCTTCTTTCTTTGTTTTCTGGCAGTGCCATTCACTTTTTTGTTCTAGTTGGAGCATTTCTCTGTTGTACTATATTTGTTTTTATTTTTTTATTATAACTTTTATGAGCAAGCTGAACCCACTAATTCCCAGTGGTTCAGACAACCCATAATACATCTCTTTTTAGGATGGGATAGGTCAAAAGTTCAGATTGTTGTTTCAAAGCAAAAAGTCAAAAGACTCCCTAATATTTTGAGATGTAAGTCAAAGAAGAATATTGAGGTGAGGGGTGGGAAGATTAAATCCAAATTACAGGTTTCATGTTCTGCAAGCCTCAGCCAATCCCCTCCCTCTTTCTTCAGCATCCTATTCAGCAGACTATCAAGGACCCATGTGGGACTGCCTGGTTAGTTTAGTTGGTTAGAGCACAGTATTATAACACCAAGGTCAAGGGTGCAGATCCCTGTACTAGCCAGCTGCCAAAAAAAAAGAAAGACCCATGTCCCTCTGAGGCTTCCTCAGTAATATCCTCCTTTCTTACTTTTAAACTATACCAACTTTAATCCTGACAGTACTATTTATCCCATCTTCCTGAGCTGACATTGTTGAGGCTTGTTTCTTCCTCCCACTCCACTAGCTGATGTGGACATAAATTGATAGCTCATACATTTAATTTGTGTGTTGGTTGAGTTCTTTGTGCTCATGTCCAAATTTACAGCTTATTTGTCTATTAAAACTGTTGAGCAAGAGGAAAAAAGTAATCACGAATCCAGCTTCATTAGTTTAGGTTGCCATTTGTAATAACAAAGAGTTGCAGCAGGCTGTGGGCAGAGTGGAAAAGGGTCCGTCTGCCCTTCTGTTTACACTAGACAGAAAATAAGTAAGACGGCGAGAAGTTAAAGATGCCTATTTTTAACAAGCTTTTGAGGGAATGGAGGTAACTCTTTAAAATATGTTGCGATAGCTTTTAGAATGATTTTCAGAAAATGTTTTTCTTACAAGCACATATTTCACCCTGTCCAAACATAAAGGTTTTATTATGGTAGTGGTCTAATGGTCTCTACACTTTTTAAATTGTACATCTTTATTATTAAAAAAAATTTTAGATACAGTTCCAATGCACATGCATTTATATGGATTATTCACACAGATTGCTTTCAGTATATGTATTATTAAAGCACCAAGATCAAAATTAAAAAGTAATGAGATAAAAACATTTTGGATGAAATTATAATATTTTTCTCACATCCTGATGGATCATTCAAGCAACTCTGCTGCTCATGTTCCCAGTAATAGGATAACTGTCTTAGACTGTTTACTGTCAAATGTCATATCTAAAGAATGACAAAGTCCTGTCAATTTCATCTCTCAATTTATCTCAGATTACCACTTCTCCATTCCCACTATCATGGCCTTAGGTTCGAACCTCACCAACTCTCACCTGCACTCTCTTGCTAGTCTCATTGCTTTCTTTGGCTCTTTCTCTCCAGTATGTGCTTTGTCCAGTGGCCTGCGTGCTCTTTCCAAAACTCAGTTCTGATCGTGTCTGTCCTCTGCTCAAGTTCTTCAGTGGCTCTGCATTGCCTACTGGACAGAATTGAAACTCCTGAGCATAAGACAGATCTGTCCTTGCTCACATTTCCAGTTTGCCTTCTGCCTTTCCTACCAGACGCTTTAGCTATGTCAAATTGATTGAAGTGTTTTCAAGGCACCTACACCTTTCTTTTTTTCACCTTTGTATGTGATATTTTATCTACCAGAGATGGTCTTTACTTCTTCTCTACCTGGCCAACCTCAATATTCAGCTTAAATATCACTTCCCTTAGAAGTTTCTCTTTACTTTACAGAATTAAGTACTTGTTTTTCTGGGTTCTCTTAACACCTTTTTTTGTATTAAATTAGAGTATTTATCATATTACTTAAACAATTTCTTTCCATATCTCTGAGTCTCTGATTTCCTAGATGATAGAAACTCTGCTCTTTTTTTTTTTTTTTTTTTTGGATCATCACACCTATCACATGTTAGGCATGGAGCAAATGCCTGATCTTCCTTAACAAGCAGGGTGGCTGGATAAACATTAATTGAACAAATGGATACTTTTGCTGACAGCAAATGAAATCTTCAAGTAGGCAGTCTGCAATAAATAATCAAAAACATTTAAACAGTATGTAAGAAAAAAATGCTCCTTTTTCTAGAGTTTTTAATATTTTCTAACAGCTCATCAGCTTTAAGGTCATTTTCAAAGTCTTGTCTCTTATAGTGCTAAGTCAACATAATTAATAATGATAATAAATAATGTTAATAAGTATTTACCATGTAGCACTGTGATAAGCTATGTATTTCAGTGTCTCATTTAACCATCATACAGCCCTGTGAAGTATGTACTAATATTCCCTTCATCTTGCATGTGAGAGAGTCAATGAGGTTCTGAAGGATGCATGAGGGTGACTCTTTCCAAGGAAGTGAAAACTATGAGATTTAGAAGTAGATCTCCAACTACAGGCTCTTAACCCAGATGTTCTGCTGCCTTCAGACTGTATACCACTAAATCTTTTTTCCAGCATATCTACCCACATATTCTGTTTCTTCCACAGCTAGATTAGAACATTTCCAGTGTTCTTATGATAGCTGCAAGTGAAATGAGTAATAAATATAATGGTTGTATACATTGTATGTTCCATAAAGTTTCTAAGATATGGGAGCTCTCTGGAAGTCTCTAGACCAGACTGTTTATTTGTAAGTCAAATGATTTGTTTCACTGGGTGGTTTAGCGTCATTGAATTTTACTTCCACAAGCACTGTCTCTTGTGTGATGTTATCATCTGTTGTGGTTGAGATGCAGACTCCTACATGTGAAGTTTTTTATTTGTTTGTATTTGCTTTGGCTAATTCTTACTATATCAACAACCTCAGTCGAAATTTGTTTGACATTCTTTACTGCCTGATTATTTTTCCTGGATACCATAATTAGATTGGCCACACAAATAAGTAGGTGGGCAGGGAGACAGCTTAAAAATTGATGGTTGCTTTGTATATGTCAAAATGTTGTTTGCTAATTTTTTACTTAGAAAATTACAGTCCATATGATGTTCATTAGAAATATGCTGCAAAGATGAGGGAGAACAGT
Source organism: Cynocephalus volans (assembly GCF_027409185.1). Taxonomy (NCBI): domain Eukaryota; kingdom Metazoa; phylum Chordata; class Mammalia; order Dermoptera; family Cynocephalidae; genus Cynocephalus; species Cynocephalus volans. The sequence goes on from NC_084461.1 coordinate 109,115,518, forward strand.
GGAATAAGGAGAACTGAGTAATATCCAATAAATTTAAAATGTGAAAAAAATCTGTTGGCTTTTCAACTTCATAAAGTGCACAGGTGTTACATGTGTTACAGTACTTTTTTCTTTCCTGCTGGTTTGGAATAGGCCACTACTTAATAAAATAGTTAAATGACTATTTCATAAATAACATAAGAACAAATCTGTTCTTCTCAATGTGGAAATGAAAAAGACTGCTTTCATTTTACACAATTTTAATACAAACTGTCAACAACTCAGAGTAAAAGCATACTGAAAACAAATTGAATTCCACATTTGGTAAAGGAAATATTTTGAAAGTCCTTTTGAAAATGTAAGCTATTTATTTAGGATTCATTGTCTTTATTAAATGATATTTATTATACTTCCTCATACACAGGAGACTGTACTAGTCTCCATGAAGCAAATTAAACAAGTACCTGTCTATCAGGATCGTACAGACTGCAAAAGACATTACTGAAAATATGTCCAGAGTGGGATATAGTTAAATATCCAATTGAAACATCTTAAGACACAATTATGTGGGTAATTACTAATTACCCTGTATTTAGACTTTACTGTCTTGGTATTTGAGAGATGACTAGTGACTATATTGTCATCAAGACTTTAATAGAAGTTACCACCTGCACTTTCTTCCCATTTAACTAGGAAAATGTCTATGGATAAAAAGGGTTTTCAAGAGGATCCTGAGTACAAATGGAGGAAAGTAGGCATAAAGTGGAAAAAATGAAAATAAGATACAGAATTAGTAAAGAGAAAACTTAAAGAGGCTCTTATCTTGTGCAGATTTATGCCAATGACTCATAAATATATACCTCTACCCCAGCCTAGCTCCCAAACTCCAGATTTGTGTACATGCTAGCTTACTTGGCATCTCCAATAGAGGTCTAAGAATACTCTCAAATATGCACACTCAAGGGAAAAGTCTTGATCCCATGCTCTCCCCATCCCCCAACCTGTTACTTCCCCAGCGTTCTCTAACTCAGCAAATGGCACCACTATCCCCCCAATCATAAGTCCTCTGGAATATGACTTCAAAACATGTCTGAATCCATAAGCTTTCTCTCCCTCTGCTACTACCACTTACTGTCCAAAGCACCACCATCACTTCCTGAGACTACGTCAACAGCCTGCCATCAGTCTGCAGTCTCACAGCAGTCAGCATCACATTTTACAACTCAATTCAGATCGCAGCACATCTCTATTTAAGACGCTCCCATGGCTGACAATTTCTAGCTCAAACGCCTGAGCAAGACTTAAGGACCTCCACAATCTGGTTCCTGACTAGTTCTTCCACTTCATTTTCTGTCACTCTCCCGTTGTGATCTTACCTCCAAAACCATATTTCTTCTTCCTTTTTTAACTCTGATTTTTCTTGCTTTAAACTCTTTTCACATGGCTGTTTCCCACGCCTCAATTCTTTCTTCTGTTCTTCAGTTGGCTTCCTCCTTCTGGTCATTCAGGTGTCACTTTTTCGGAGAGAGGTATCACTTCTCAGCACAACCTTCTCTGACCAGCCAGTCTGAAGTAGCCCTCCTTCCCATCCCCTGTAGTCACTTTCTATAACATCAACTTGTTTTATTTGCATCATAATACTTATACGATCTGAAATCACTGTATCTATTTATCACTTTACGGCTCACTGTGTGCCCACTCTAGTCTATAAGCCACCTTGGAGGTGAGTTCTTGAGCACTATTCACCTCTGTATCACCTGCACCGAGAAAAGACCATGGTAGAGCCTCAATAAATGGTTGTCAAATAAATAAAGGAACACAGGATCATAGAATCAATGACTTCCCTGGAGTTAGGAGAGGAAAATGAATTTGGTAAACTTGCTTTCCAAGGGTGCGTAGTCTTAAAACATGAAAGGAAATATCTGAGACCATCTGTGCATCGATAGGGGAAGTATGCACACTCACTCATTGAATGGATTCCATTTACGACTGTCAGAGGAATTCACATAGTCAAGTCTGATCTATGTTATATTGATAAATGTCTAGAAGTTCTATTTTAATATACATGCTGCAAAGGAAGGATGGAGCTGCCAAATTACTGCTTAGATCTTTCCGCTTCTTGTACAATTTATAAAAACAGGTGAAGCTATGGGGTGGTCTGCTACTTAGCCAAGGAAGTAACTTATTATTACTCACTTAAGCAGTGTCTCAAGTTCCATTGTCTTTGCAATGACTTCAGAGATCAGAAATGAGAGCATAAAACTAAACTGTTAAAGTAAGCCAACTACAGCTGGAGACCATTTACAGCAAAATTGGGTATGCAGAAGAGAGCAGTGGGAGGCTGCAGTTATCACAACTGGAGAAGCCACGTGGAGGTTAAAAACATTGCACTGAATCCTTATCCACAAATAATACCAACAATGCTCATGGATGTTATTCTTTCTGTCTCCAAGCTTCACGAAGCATTCCATTTATTGTTGCATTTATTCTAACGGTTTCTAGTGTGTCTGTAAATTGGGAAGTATAAGACAAAATAGTGAGTGCCCCTGGAATTGGGGACAAGATTTAAAAACATCTCTAAAATTGAAGCCAATTAGCATCAAATACAATGGCAAAGGTGAGCCCTCTGCAGAAGTAATCGAGACTTCTGGAAATGATTTGTAAATGTTTTGCTGCTAGGACTAAGGTGTCTCCTAAATTTTATCAGTCCAAGAAGGTTTTACGATTCCTTGTTGGGAAATAGTAAGCTAAAATATAGCTAAAATAAGATAAGATGTAAGCAAAGCCCCATATGTCTACCGGGAGGATATTTTCAGGAAAGAGAGCCCCTGCATGGGGTGGCCAGGGTGGGTGGGAGGCAGGTGAGTGAAACTGTGTGACCATGCCAGCTTCCCTCTGGAACAGACACTGGTCAGGTTACCAGCAGCCAGTCTCTCCATCCAGCCTATCAAAATCCCATGTGGGAGAGACAAGTCCTCATATACCTTCTTCTTACAATTCGGGGCTAAAATCTGACTACCTAAAAACACAGAACACTATTTTAGTCACTACCACACAAGAGCCTCATTTAGGACACTCTTTTGATAAAATAACAAAAACAATGACAATAGCAAAAGTTATTTAGACTTCTCTTGAAATTTTATTTATTCTTATTCATGTGTTCTTTTAATTGAACATTAAAACCTTGGAATAAACATCCCATATCTCCCATGCTCATAGAAGACATGCCGACCTTCCTTTTTCTTGGATAACTGCACATGCAAAACAAAACCTAGAGGTTTGCCAGACTTTTAGAAAAAGTTATAAAGGCCTAGGCTTTTGCCCCCCAACTTGTAAAGCTTAGCTTTCCATCTCCAGCTGTTAATGGCAACTGGAAACTCTGATACTGGGTTAAAATCTATCTTTGCCCAGAAAAACTGTCCTTGGAAACCAAAATACAACTGACCTTTTATAATATATTATGATGAAAAACTATTATCCAAATGGGATAATGCTTATACTTTACTTACTTATATAAGTAAATAAATAAGATTTTTTTTGTCAGTTATAACTTCGGCAAAGTGACTTTTTGTTGTTTGGAATTATGAATGGGGGTTAGTAAATCAATTACTAGTGGTAGTCACTTCCTTCCACCACTCCCCTCTCCCATGATTATCATGATATGGAAATTGGATTCACTTAACCTCTATAGAAAGACTCATCCTTATAATAAAATCATTAGACCATAATGACAGATGAAATGGGAAAGTGGCAGAAGAAAACAGGTGTTTGAAAAATGTTTATGTAGCTCTGCATAATGATTGGTGGCAGTTGCTATGTTACTATTAGCTAGAAGGTCTTATTATGCCTCCAATTTAATACTTAGTAGTATATTTCTCTCAGTCATGCACAGGCAGAAAAGTGAAGCAATGGAACCTGGGGAGAGTTGGGAGTGAGTCCATCTGAGAAGGCCGTGTGTATGCATTTGACTTCGTGTGTGTGTGTGTGTGTGTGTGTGTGTACGCACACTTATAAATGAGTGCTTCCCGTTTGGAATAATCTGACTCTGAGGCCTGATACCTAAATATACATTAGGGTTATGTTTTCTTAGTTTCAGCATTGGGGAATAGAAGGCATGTCTTTTAGCTCCTGTCCAGTGATATCATTTAGCCTTTAAATCATTTCCTTTATATTCTCATTCGAAAGAAGAAGAGCTAGGAATAATAGTGCATCAATGACTTCACCATTAGACTTTAGGGATTTGACTGCTTTAACACCATGTGCCCTTTTTAAATAATGAAGTTTTATTCTTTCTTTCTTTTCTTTTTACTTTGGTAGTTCCATCAAACTGGGGCCGCTTTATTGAAAGGGATTCATCATTTTTTTTTTTAAAGAAACATTACTTAGGGACATAAGAATAACACAATGTGAGTCTGATTTCCCCTGAAGATAGAATGGCAGTGAAATGAAAAAGAAACAGTGGTGATGTAGAGTCTAATCTTTCCCTCGAATAAAAAGCTCACGTTAAAAGGGCAAAACTAGCCTGTGCTTCTTAAGATGAAAGTGATGGCAAAGGGATTGCTATTTTGACCTAATGGGGACTGCAAAGGGAATAATGAGGTTTCCTGACCCCATGCTAGTTTGTAAATGACTACTTTCTTAGAGAACAATTCCGTTTTCAGCAGCTGTCTACCAATTATATTCTCTACTAACACACACACATACACAATACTGTGTCTGTACCTCTCTTCCTTTCTAAATCTCCAAATTTTTCATTTCCACCTCAAGTGCTGTTTCAATGGTTTTAGAGCAAGTTAATTCAAAATAATCCTACATTATTCAATCAGAGGTTTTACCTTTCTCTTTAATTATCCTTGTGCAAGCTCCTTTTAAAGCATGTTTAATGTAGGCATTTGTCTTATCTTTGCTGCTTTATGCAGATTTTTAAAAAGACATTTGGGTACAGATACTTGAGCCACTATCATGTCTCTTTAGGGACCTACTCAGGAAGAGATAAAAATTGTTTGTGCATCACAAATGCCAGCCAAAGCAGATTTCAACCATGCAGCCCTGTCAGAGATCCCTCCTGCTTTTGCAAAGTAAATAGCTTTCTGTCTTGCCTGTCACTATTTGATCAATGTCTTTATGATAACACAATAGCGTTATGAAAACAGTAAAAGGAAATACAAAAATGATTAACAAACAAGAATTCTGTAACCTGAAATGAGACTAAAAAGTGTAGGGAGAAAACAAGGTAATGGGGGTGGGGGAGGAAGAAAGGAAACCGGCTGAATGTACTCCATGCTTCTTTCGATCGGCTGTATTGATTCCTCACCTTCTCATCACTTCTAACTCCAAAACAGTCAGCCAACTCAAGACTTAATTATTTTCTTTCTAAAAAAGAGAGAGCAAGAGAGCAACAAAGTGAGATTGAGAGTGTGGGGAAGAAAAAGAGGAGAGAGAGAGACAGACAGACACAGAGAGAGCGAGCGAGAGAGAGAGAGAGAGAGAGAAAGAGAGAGAGAACCAGAATCTGTTCATAAAGGAAGCAGTCATCTCTGCTCATTTTTTTTTAAAGCACTTAAGGGTCATTAGTCTCACACTGCAGCAAATGTATTATTCATTTTGCCTTAGCCCAATTTCTCAGCTAAGAATTTTGCAAGAAAACGATACACAGCTGAGTAAAGAGCTGATTGATCAAGCCAGAAGGAACAGAATTTGGGCATCCTGATAAAATTTTTTCTCAGTCTTCTCAGTTAGCATAAATCAATTTTATTTATGTAGTAACACTTGAATACTAACTACCCAATGCCATCCGCCAGGACAAAATTGATGACTATACCTTTAGGTTAATATTACTTGAACATTTCATTCTGAATAATTTATACACATTTCTGTCTGTGTGTCAATTCGTGATTGTTTATTTGGTTTCAGCAAGTGTAGCTGAACCATGGCTTTTATTAAAAAAAGGTTTATATGTCTGTTTATTTTGTGCATTAAAGGGGTCTGTCCTATTTGGGGGCCTTAATATTATTCCATAGGAATTGAAACATGGAACAATTTTGTGCTTTGTCCAGGGTTGTTTACATCTTCTTTTTAAAGAGCCTTTTGCCAAACTATTTGTAGTTTTCAGTGGAGAAAACAGCCAGCACCATATATAAACAGATAAAAAGCTGGCAAAGTAGAGGTGAGCAGAAATTTAATAACACTTACATGTTGTTTGTGAAGAGGGTGTAAGTACATTGCATTAACAGCCTCAACTGCTATTTTCACTCTCTTTGGCAAATAATCTAATCTGTCCACCAAGACTAGTGCTAACGCCACCCTCTCGTTTTGGTGACTTCAAATGTGTACATCATTATTCATCTCATAGAGAATGTGATACATTTTATAATCACTCCATTTTCTGCTTTATCTTCAGTTTTATCATAATCACCTTCCTACTGGGCAGATAACATGAAAACATGTGCAAGTTCAGACTGTGACTGGAATGAATGGTTGATTACAAAATGCTAGTAAATTTTGTACAGTAAGAAAACAGAAATGTTTCTTCAAATCTGCCGAGGAGGATCTTGACCTAAGTCAACCTACCTGTATAATTTTACCAAATTGTGTGTTTTTACATAAGGAGACAGTCTTCCACTTAATCTGAAAGGTTTTGCCCAGTAGATATATAAGTTATCTTTCTCTCTTCCCTCACTACCCTTCCCCCCACAACTCTCTCATACACACACATTCCTTTACTTTTGAGAAATTTTTTCTCAAGCATTTATCAGAAAATTTAGTCTCAGGAGAATGTCTGACAACCAATGGGAGAAAGTATCACCTTATAGAAAGTGATGCCTTAGACATTAGAGGAAAAGTATCAAAACAGAGCATGAATTCCAAATAAATCACTCTGCAGTTTGATTTACAGAAATAAACTTTCTTCTGTGTTCAGAGTCCTCATTAGCAGAAACAAGCAGAGCTGCAGGATTTTGTAGATGTGCACAGACACACCATACACACGTGTACACACACATACACACACAGTTGGAGATAAATCGTGGCTGCCATTAGAAAGCATGCCTTTTTATTCACCTCAGATGTAGTATTAAGGGAATAAAAGTAAAATCTACCCATGAAAGACACATGTATATAGACACTGATTAAAGATTAGCCTATGCTTAGCTCTGCTTTGACAGTCACACTTGCAATTTCATTGCTTAAATACTTTGAATCATTTATTCAATTCAACAGATATATCTTGAACTCCAATGATCTGGATGAAACTGTTCTAGAAACCACACAATTGCTGAGCTGAGTTAGTTTAAATCCCCAACAAATTACTGTCTAAAAGAGGTTGAGAATAGAAGTACTATAATAAATATTATGGTATTATGTATGTATATACAACGTGTAAATAAACAAAACCAAGCCAAATTTCATAAAAGCAGCATAAAAATACTTTTGAATTACAAGAGTGTGATAGATTCTATTGAAAGCATTTATTTTGGTTGTACTGTATTCATCATGCATAATGTTATCTCTTGATTAAAGTTTATAGGACAAAATCTTAATTACAAATTTTTAAGTACTTTGTATATACTGTATTGTTATGTAAGGATTAGCAGTTATTAGAGTTACATGCTCATATTGGCTAAGAGGACAAAGGTATTGTACATTTTCATGAGCTCAATTGGGAAAACAGGCTATGAAAGTATTGTGCTAAAACTAGACCAGCTGTGGATAACATCTAATAGGTTTAAACACTCTGGTGTTATTTACTGTTAAAAAGGTGAGTCTCATTACTTTGTAACAAATCCCAGATTATGTGATCACTACACATGTAATCCAGATATTATTAATATTATAATAACATCTCAGTTAATATCTACTTATTGTCAAATATTAGGAATATTGCTTCATGACATTAATTTGACTTTCTCTTGTTAAATGAAACATGCCTAAAAAAATCATACAGTTGTTACAAATTAATGGAATTATAACTATACATTTATTGCTTGCCTAATTTTACTTAAAGGACAGCCTTATATATAACACTTATTAAAGTTCAATATTCCTAACAATCAATGCATTGATGCAACAATTAGAACCATTGACCATTTTCATCATTATTAAGTCTCAATTAAATGCTCATTTTAAATATTCAATTTTCTGTGATGTTGATTCATATGATTTCTGAAATAACCTTAATTTAAGATTATTTCTTTCTTGATTTTAAGGTTTAGCTTGGAACATATTTTAAAAACCTACCCAGACAGACCAAAACAACTTAGTGGATATTTTTTAGGGGTGACTTAAAACAAAAAAGACAAGAAAATGCTAGGGCTGGTACAACTAGTTTCTTGACAAAACTCCCATAAGCCTCCTAGCCTTTTTCACTGTGCTACTCAATACTTTTATTGAGTTTCTCAGAACTAAAATCTGTCACTGATATGTTGTTAATGTTTTCAGATGAATTTCAATACTGCATGTACAAATGGGTTTGTTTATGGGCTGGTGCGTGTCAATATAAAGTAATGACACTTGCAGTTCCTGATGACTGTTTCCATGATTCTGTTGGTGGGGTGGGTTTGGAGTGGATCTGTTGTAGGATTGTTTGGCCATTGTGTGTTCTTGCAGCCCAAGCAGTGCTGAGATCAAGAACACCAATCTTAAAATTCACGTTCATTGTCCAACAATCTTCAAAGCTTCTTCGAGTTATAATAAGCTTGTAAATGCTCACAATAACTCTGTAAGACATGAATTTCCATCTCTATTTTATAGAGCAGGAAACTGAGGCTCAGAAGTCAGGTACCTAATAAGTAATGAACCTTGAATAGAATCCTGATCCCTCTAAATGGCAGAGCTTTGGTCTATCCAATAAAGAGAGCTGCATCCTCACTGAGAAATTAATGACGGGTTTTCAGTTTGGAGCATGTGTAGACGGTTGTTCTTATATTGATCCACTGTTAAACTGAACACCTGAGTATGGTTCTTTGGGACAAAAATGTACAAGTAAAAGGAAACTTTTATGTAGATTTTCATCTAATAAGTACTAATTGGCCCAATTGTTTGAAGTAGTCACCTGGTTACAGAGTGTTAAAAGGTAAGGGATTTGAGATATCAAACTCAACCCCACCCTTTTCTCTCAGGGGTTCCCATAGCCATCTTAAAACTTTGAAAAATTCTGTTTGTTTGCTTTTCCCATATTTCTCTGTGCCAGTGCTGATTTATGAAAGGAACAAATTGAGTTATTAAGTTTTTTTAAATGGGTAAGAGAAAATAGAAAAATATCTGTCATATTAATTTGAGAGACATTCATATTGTTAAAATGTGAAATCTATCAAGCTTAAAGCAACCAATCTGAGATGTATTGTATGTGACTTAGTCCATTCAGGCTACTATAAAAAATAGCATACACTGAGTGGCTTATAAACAACAGAAATTTATTTTTCACAGTTCTAGTGGCTGGGAAGTCCAAGATCGAGGCACCAGCAGGTTCAGTATCTGGTGAGAGCCTGTTTCATTATAGATAGATATCTCAGTCTATCCTCATGTGGCTGAAGGGATCTCTCTCAGGCCTCTTTTATACGAGCACTAATCCTATTCATGAGTGTTCTGCCTTTATGATCTAATCACCTCCCTAAGGCCCCACCTTCTAATACCATCACCTTGAGGGTTAGGATTTCAACATATGAATTATGGGGGGCAGGGTCATTCAGACCATAGTAGTAAGGTATAATAATTCCTGGCAATGATAAATACTGCTTACCTGGTCCACCCACTCTGGGTATGAGAATTTGCCTTACACTTTTCCTTTTGATGCACCTGAATGAGAAAGCAATCTTTAACAATACCTGAAGGAGTTATTTAACATGTGTTTTTTAAAAACAATAAATATGAAACAAACTATTTGTTCATATATATAAATTTATATATATATATTTGTTTATATAAATTCACCTGCCATAGTAAACTAATATGCATATGCTTGTGTAATTATATTCAACAAATAAATTTTCTTTAGGTTCTATCATTCATCTCTCCATATTCATTCAGTTTTTCATCAATTTGACATGTATTCAGCAAATATTCATTGAGCACCTACCAGGTGTTGGAGGTAAAGAGGTGAATAAGACGTTTGATCTGCATTTATTAAAAATTTACTGTAGTGGAAAATTCTTGGGACAATCAGCACCATCATGTAAAAATGAGACAGTTGGAAACAAATCAGACAGTAGAATGCGATAACTATTTTTCAGTAAAATATGCCTAAATAACTTGCCCTTGCTAAGAGATAACCTGTATCTTTGCACTGAGATACTTTGAAACACCCCTGAAAAATCCCTACTTAAAGCCCCTTTGTTTAAAAATCCTTGATCTTTAGGTATACATGTCTCTATAATTAAGTTGGGAAGAAAATTATTACTTCAGAGCCAATAAGGCAAAATAAAGTTATCAGTGGATATTAACGCGAATCCATAATTTCTGCAGCAAAGGAGTGGTCAGAGAGAGACACACATAACCTCCTCACTTCCTTCCTTCAACACCTTTCTGGAATAATCTTCTTAACTTGCCTAGCGGTTATGGGGAAAATTTCCTTTATGCTAGATTTGGAGTAAAATACTCTGTGAAAAATATGTGATAAGTTACATAAGGCATAAATTACAAAAGTATGCTTTCACCATAAGGGTTTTGAAAATGAATGTCCCTTTCACACCTCTCCCCATTAACCTACAGCCTTCAATTGACACTCCTTTTCAAAAGTTTCCTTTATACAAAAGTATTGGGATTTAAAAAAAAAATTAAATGGGATCATACTCTAGTCACATTGCCAATTAATTTTTTATCTTAGCTTTTCATATCAGCACAAATACATCAATCTGATTATTTTAATGATGAAATATTATTTCAAGTATAGAAATATTAGAATGTATTTAATCTCCATTAATATATTATTATAATTTTTACAGTTCCTTGCCAATGCAAATGATGTTCCTGAACACACAAGTGAGACTATCTGAATAGCTTTGTGTATATATTCATAGTGCAGGGTTTTCTGTAGAAGAGGTTGCTAGAAGGATAATTTCTGACTGCTGATTTTTTTCCAAAATGGCTCTGCTTATTGTATGAATGATGTTATGGAGCTGCCTGTTGTTTCACATTATCATCATGACCATTATAATGGTGGTAAATAATTCATTGTTGTTTTAATTTGCATTTCACTGATTACTAACACATTTGAGAAATTGTTTTATAAGTTTGCCATTCATTTGTACTTCTTCTTCAAAGTGCACTTTAAATTCTTTCACCGTTTTTCCTATTTTTTTTGTCTTTTTTGAAGTGACATTTTTGGAATTCTGCATATATTCCATAAGTTAATCCATTTTTTAAGCTTATGATATTTTTGTTGTAACAAAAATTGAAAATTTTTATCTAATTTTATTATCCATTTATCCCAAATGACTTATTGAATACTTTATCATGTGCTCATTGATTTGAAATGCCACATTTATCATAAAATTATTCCCACATGCATAGCCTGCTAACAGACTGTTTATTCTGTTCATGATCTATGTATTTATCCATGTGCCAAGATCACACTGCTATAATTACTCTGATTTTAAAGTATGTTTTAATAGTTGGAAGGACAAATCCTCCTCTTTGATTACTTTTTTAAAACATCAACTAGTGAATATTTTCTCTAATGTATAAACTCAATATCCATATATTAAATATATCTTTTACTTATCAGTATCCATCACAAAAACTGTTGGAACTTGGATTAGGATTGCATTAAATATATGGAATTTTATGAAAATGAATATTAAAAGAACATTTTAATTTGTTTAGACTTCCTTTTAGGTTATTTGGTAATGTATTATAATTTTACCTAAATGTTACACATTTTTTGTTAGGTTTATTCCTAGATATTTTGTGGGGTATTATTTTTGCAGCTGTTATGAATACACTCATTTTTTCATTACATTTTTTTAATTGATTATTTTTGATATGTAGGAAAACTATCATTTTTGTATATGTATCTTATATCTAGTAACTTACTAGTCTCTCCTCGTATTTCTAATATACTTTCTTTTTTAACATTGTGGGTTTTCTAAGTCCACATTTCATGTCTGAAAAACTGAGGATTCATTCTCTTCCTTTCCAATAGTAATACCTCTCTATTTTTTTTTTTTTTCTTACATTGACTGGGACCTTGAGTACAATGATGAAGATCAGTGATGACAATGAGTATTTTCGTGTATATCTTGACTTTAGTAGAAAACCTTTTAATGATTTATTATCAACTTTAGATTTCTGGTAGATAGCTGATGTTAGTTTTAGAAAATGTGTTTATTTTTCTCCTTAGTAGGTCTTTTTAAATTTATTATTTTTTTATTATTTTATTTTTTAATTTTAACTTCTCACTATACATTGTAGTTGATTTTCATGACCCTTTACCTATTCCTCTTCCCCCTTCCCTCTTTGTTGATTTTAAAATGAGAGCTGAATTGTATCAAGTGGAATTTTTAAGCACCTATTTAAGTGATCATATCAATTTTACCAGTTAATTTATTTAATTTGTTAATTGACTAATTACATCTAAAGATTTCCTGATGTTAAACCATCCTTACATTCATGAGAAATACTTTATTTGATCACAAATGGTTCTTATAATACTCTGCTGAATTCAATTTTCTAATAATTTATTAATAAGTGAGATTGGCCTAGTGTGTGTACTAGCCTCCTAGAAAGGGTTAAGAACTTTTCCTTTTATTTTCATGTCATGGAAGACTTTATGTAACAGAGAAATTTTCAGTGTCTTGACTGTTTAATAGAACTATATGACCAACTGAATTTCATACCTTCCTTTATGATTAGATCTTTTTTGTTTGTATGTTTTAAATGTTATCAAGGTTATATTTGTATACAGTTTAAGTAATGAACGAGTTTAATGAGATCTGTTGGAGAAAATGGCAGGTCCCTCTATTCCTCCTTACCACTGTCCCTACAGACATATATCCCATTCTCCAGGAAAAAAAAAAAAAAAAACACTTTAAGGTCACATTATCTGAATTGCTAATATATTTAGGTTACTCTAACCACATTATTTCATGTTTTCTATTTACTATGCTTTGATTCTTCCCATTTGCTGCTTTTCATGTCATATGTTCCTTATTTCTTTGATCCCCTATGTTTCCCTTCCCATTGTTCTTTTGCCCTTTTGTCATTGGAAACTGTGGATCTTATCTCATATTTTTCTAGTGGCTACCTTTTGAATTGTGTCCTCTGAGTATTATGTATTAAAACTTGAGCCCCACTGTGACTATTTAAGAGAGTGGGAAATCCTATTATGGTGATTGAAAGGTAGAGCCTTGAAGAAGTGATTGGATTGTGAGGACCATGCTTGTAGTGAATGGATTAATAATGGTGGTCATGGGCGTGGTCCTGAGGACTTTAAAAGGAAAGAACGTGAGAGTTTCTCTCTCTCTCTGCTCTGCCATTCTGCCATGTGAGACTCCTGCATTAATGTTACCACCAAGGCCTTCACCAGATGTGTTCCCTGGACTTTGGACTTCCCAGCCTCTGAAACTGTAAACAATAAATTTTGTTTTCTTACAGCGTACCCAGGTCCAAGTGTTTTGTTATAAGCAACAGAAATAAACTAATACAGAAAATTGGCACAGAGAAGTGGGATGTTGCTTAAAACAAATACTTGAAAATGTGGAAGCAGCTTTGGAACTGGGTATTAGGCAAAGATTGGAGGAATGTGGAGGACTCAGAAAACAAAAAGATGAGAGAAAGTTTGGAACTTCTTAGATACTGGGTAAATGGTGGTAACCAGAATGTTCTCTGAAATATGGACTGTAGAGACCATTCTGAAGAAGTCTCAGATAGAAATAAGGAATTCATTGCCAACTGGGGCAAAGATCACCCTTGCTATATGAACTTGCAAGGAACTTGGATGTATTCTTTCATGCCCCAAAGTTTTATGGATTGTGGACCTTAAAGGTGCTGATCCAGGGTATTTGGTGGAAGAAATTTCTAAGCAGCAAAACATTCAGGAAGCTGCATGGCTACTTACACTGAGTTATGATGGCAAAGGCATGATGTAAAGCCAGAATTTAAAAGGGAAGCAGAGTGTAAAGATTTAGAAAATTTTCAGACTGGCTTGTGGTTAGAGAAGCAGAGACCATTTTCAAGAGAAAAATGAAATGTGGCAGCCCAGCGACCATTTGCTATAGAGATTAGTAAAAAAGATAAGAATTATTAAGAGAAGGGGGGAAAGCCCTGAAGGCATTGCAGAAGCCTCTGGGGCCAACCCTTCAGTTATAGGACCAGAGGCCTAGGGAGTCAGAATGGTCTTGGGAAACAGGCCTGAGGTGCCCTCCACAGGCTCACTGCTTCCCACACCACCACCCTGGCTGCTTTGGCTTCTCCAGCTATGGCTAAATTGGCTACTCCAGGTGTGGCTGGACCAGCAGCTTTGGAAAATACAAGCTGGAAGTCTCGGCAGAGTCCATGTGGTATTAAGTCTGAAGGCTTGCAGAATGCCAGAGCTATGGAGGCCTGGGAGTCTCCACCCTGAATTCAAAGGATGTATGGAAAAGCCTGGGGACCCAGGAAGGGATCTGTCGCAGGGGCAGAGTCAATGCAGACAACCTTTGCTAGAGCAATGCCTAGTGTAAACATGGGGTCACAGTTGCAGCAGAGAAACCCCATTGACTCTGTGTCTAGTGGAGCCATGAGAGTGGCACCACCATGGAGACCCCAGACTTGTGGAACTACCAGAATGGAACACCAGCCTGGGAGAGCTGAAGTGTGGCCTGAGACCAGGAAAGCCATAGGAATGGAGCTGTCTGAGGACTTGGAGGACCAACTTCCACACCAGCATGCAGAGTGGTAGAACATGGAGTCAAGGTACATGATTTGCCAGCTTTGAAATTTAATGTCTGCCTTGCTGGGTTTCAGACTTATTTGGGGCTTATTTCTCCTTTCTTCTGGCCTATTTCTCCCTTTTGGAATAGGAATGTGTGCCCGATGTCTGTTCCACCACTGAATATTGGAAATAGATAAATTTGTTTTTGATTTTTACAGGTTCACAGCTGGAAGGAGTTTTGCCTTTAGTCTCAGATGAGATTTTGGACTTTTAAATTGGTACTGGAACAAGCTAGGACTTCCAGGACTATCGGGATGCAATGACTGTATTTTGTATGTGAGAGTGACATGAGTTTTGGGGGGCCAGGGGCAGAATGATGGAGTTTGGATATGTTGTCCCCCCAAATCTCATGGCAAAATCTCATCCCCCAATTTCGTAATGTCGGAGCTGTCGGGTCATGGGGGCAGATCCCTCATGAATAGATAATGCCCTCCCTAGGGGCGGGGAGTGAGTGAGTTCTCACTCTGTTAGTTGTCATGAAAGCTGGTTATTTAAAGGACCCTGGCACCTACCCCCTCTCTATCTCTCTTGCTTCCTCTCACCATGTGATCTTCCACCCTCCAGCTGCCTGCCACTTTCCACTGTGAGTAGAAGCAGCCCCAGGCCTGCACCAGATGCAGCTGTCCCAGAATCATGAACCAAATAAACCTCTGTTTTTTATAAATTACCCAGTTTTAGGTATTCTATTATAGCAACACAAAAATGGACTAATACACCCTTAAATTTTAACACATACATTCAAGCAAATTTTACAGATGATAGCTAGTGTTAATCAGTATATTATTTTCCGCCCACCTCTCACATTAGTTTAGCTCAAACTAGACTTTCTCCTTGTAAAAATCTGTACAAAAGCTGCAATATAGGTACCCTCCAAAAAACTTGTTCTAGCTATCTGTTTTGTTCAATTTGAGTGTATAACTCTATCTCTGCGTGGAGTGCTTTCTGTTCTGAGAAGTCAGGAGAGGTCAGTTGAAGGAGGAAGAAAGAGAAAGAATGAAAAGGTTGATTCAATAACAGTCATACTACATGCAATGTAGTATCCAGGAACAAGAAAAGGACATTAGTGAAAAATCCAGTGAAATCTGAATAAAGTCTGTATTTTAGTTAATAATATTGTACCAATATTAATTTCTTAGTTTTGACACATATACCACAGTTATATAGATGTTAACACTAGGGCAATTTGGGTGAAGAGTATATGGAACTCTTTGTACTTTCTTTGCTACTTTTCCATAAATCTAAAATCATTTCAAAATAAAAATATTTTAAATTGTTTCAGCCATAGATTTTGATAAAAAAAAAAAAAAGAGCAACTTTAGGCTTAATAGAATTGAAAAGAGCCCAAGTTTTATTGTTTAATTATTTTATGCCTGTGATATGAGTTTTCCATGTGGATCGAAAAGGTTATGTGTGTGTGTGTGTGTGTGCATGCATGCATACCTACACATGTGTGAGTGGTTTTGCAGATATAAAGATATGAAGATATGGACTTGCAGAGATAGTAATGATGATAATCAAAATAAGACTATTAGCTACTATATTCTCTGAATTACTTTTAGGATAGGTTCTTTGCCGAGGGCTTTACGTGCCTCATTACATGCTCTCAACAGCCCTTATATGACGTACTGTTAGTAGCCCTGCTTAAAAGTGAGGAAACAGACTCAGAAAAAAAGGTCACTTGCCAAATTCACACTGCCAGTAAGCTCTGCAGTTCAAACGTAAGTCTGTCTGACTTCAGAGATCATGTGCTAAAATGCCACTCAATTATGATATTTATTACTTACGATATTTACTCATGTTTCAATGCGGTTGAAATTATTTAAAAAACAAAAATATTGATGCCTGATTTAATTATCTGGTTATTTAGGATCATAAAATTTCAACACCACGATTTAGTTACTATGCGACCTTAGGGAAGTCAAAATGCCTCTTTAATTCTGTTTTTTTGTGTGTTCACAATGTCGATAATGTCACCAATTTTACAAGATGGTGATGAGCATTAAATAAAGCAAAATAAATGACCTAGCACTGCTTCTTACACAGTACATTCCCAGTGAAGGTTAGTTTCTTTCCACCAGTACCGTGTTATCATTGCTTTATTTATATGTATTGAAAAATATTATTTCTCCATCCTTGTACTTCTGTTTTTAATTAGGCTTCAGAAGCTAACAGAAATCATATATTTAATAATAATAATAATCATAAACATAATATTTACAGACACTAGGGACTATTCTTAGATATATAAATATAGATATATGAATGCAAACATGTGAACATATATAGATATACCTATATTCATGTAATCCTCACAGTTTGATCAAGTGGGTATCATTATTATTATCCAATTTTACAGAAGAGAAACCTAGGTAAAGCAAGTTAAGTAACAGGTCTAAATCAAAAGCTGGTAAGCAGTGGATCCAGAATTTGAACTCTATCAGGCTAGCTGTAGATTCCATGATTGTAGCCACTATTCACTATTTAATTGTTAAATCTGCTGCCTTGATGATAAGATTTGCTATTTATTTTAACAGCCAATAACATTACTACATGTAAAATGCTATAGTGCTCTGTGATAGAAAGGGAAGCACAAAATGCTGCCAGAAACAAAGATTAAAAATCTCTTTAGAGCTAAACTTTCTGTTGAATTCAAGTTGAGGATATTTGGAATATTTTATTACTTTAAGAAGTTGGACCAAAGGTAATTAGTATGAGAAGCATTTATTGATGTCTCTATAGCTTAATTGTCTATTTTTTTATTGATAGAATGCCATTGTGTGTTGTTATTGGCTAAAGGAGTGACATCGCTCAGTGATGGCTACCAAGTCAGGTGATATAATCTAGCCTGCACTTGATTGAGATGACAGATGTTAAAATGACATTATTCTGATTGCTCCCTATGGGACATGCATCTGAAAGAGGCTGGGAGTGCAGGCAATTTTACCTTAGGTCATCATTAACTTAGATTCATAATGATGCTTTCAGACAGTCATAAGAATTAACATGGTTTTTCCAGAGTTCTCTCAAATTTAGATCATATTGTCCTATTTTTTTTTTTTTTTTTTGCCAGAAGGTGGGAAAGGAAATTCGTGGTAGGAGGTAGGGGTGGGGGTAGGGGTGGGGATAGATGCAATTACAAATGCAGTATAAAATACTTTATATTTTAGATAAATCTTTATCTTGGAAAGTGGCAAGGTGCCACTTTCTAAAGGCAGCACTTCAACCATGTTATACACTAATGATTTTTAGTTTTTAGTTTTAATTCAAGCTCACAGAATGGATATTCATAATTTTTGATTCAGGATATACTCTAATTGTCCAAGCATGGCCATGGCTGACTTTTATTTACTTAATTGGTTATTTATTTATTTGTAATAATAAAATGAGCACCTGTAACCCCATTATTCTTAACAAAAGCTAAGGTTTTGACAATAACCAAAATATAGCCACGTGATTGCCCATGCCATCCTTATGGCTCCCTGAAACTGAAGTAAACATCATCTTGAATTCCTTCATCATCAGCCTTTCACTGTCCTCTTGTAGATTTTTAATCCATTCTTATTCCTAAAAAAAAATTATATTATTGTTTTTCACTTCATGAAAAGGTAGCAGAGTATATGCAATTTTTTGGAACTTACTTTTTCTACTTAATATAGTATTGCAAAGATATGTTTATGTTTTTTGCACTACACTGCATTGCATTTTTCTTGATACCATATAATTCTATATCCAAAGTTTGTTTATCTACTCTTCCCCTGTTAGGCAGTAGGTCATTGCCGGATTTTTTTTTTTTTTTACCTCTATTGTAAACATTGATACCACAAATCTTACCCTGTTTTACACATGCAAGTGTTTTTCTGTAACATAGATAAGTGTGGATTGGCCAGGCCATTAAGTAATGAGTGCTTAACTTTAGGAGAAATATATTTTCCAAAGTGATTGCACCAATTTATACATAAATACTCACAATGCATAAAAGATCCAGTTTTTTGAAACCCTCCCAACATTTGTTATTGTCAAACATTTCAATTTTGCTAATTAAATAGGAAAAATTTTATCTTATTTTAAGCTTAAGTTTTTCCCCTGGTCATGATGATGATGAACATCTGTTTATGAAGAAAGTTACTTAGGAATAGCAAATTTAGGAATTTTAATCTTAATATGTTTATAAC
The DNA here is from genome assembly GCF_027409185.1 of Cynocephalus volans. Taxonomy (NCBI): domain Eukaryota; kingdom Metazoa; phylum Chordata; class Mammalia; order Dermoptera; family Cynocephalidae; genus Cynocephalus; species Cynocephalus volans. Next base: position 109,134,574 of record NC_084461.1, read on the forward strand.
CCACAGTTTTTCTGTTTTACAGAAATATTTCTATGCGCTTTATCAATTTGTATCAAAGGCCAGTGAACTTTTCTATAAAATAATAAACATCTTATGCTTTGCACGGCAGTTTCTGTCACAACTACTCAGCTTTTCCTTTTAGCAAGAAAGTAGCCATAGATAATGTGTAAATGAATAGGTGGCTATGTTCTAAAAAAAATCTTAATTTACAAAATCAGGTTGAGGGCCAAATTTGGCCTATGGGACATAGTTTGCTGACTCCTGGTTTAGATTGCCAGGGATTTCCATTGCACTGTAAATCGTGGATATGTTACTAGTCCATCTGCTAGCACAGTGGCCAGTACTATTTAAAATCATCACAATGTATAGAACACATATTTTCTGTTTCAGTATGTTATTGTATATTATATTATTGTATTATAAAATGCATTTATTTTCTGTTTCTTTGTAAATAGCAAGAAAAATACACCTAAGCTTTCCCAAACACAAGTCCAACAAATAAATCAAACCTTTATAATGCTAGCTATTTTTTTTTTTTGGCAACAACTCAGCGAGGTAGATACTATTTTGCCCAATTTACAGATTAGGAAACTGAGGTTCTGAGGATTTAAGTAACTTGCTAACAGTCACACAATGAATAAATAGAAAAAACTAGTATTTGAACTTGGATTTGCCTGGCCCCAAAACTTGTACTTCTTTGACTGAAGTGTGCTCCTAGGGTGTCCACATGGAATGAGGAATTAGTGTGGTCTTTACTTCTGAGTCTTAACAGTTGCCACTGCTAATGTTTATTGAGAGTTTTTTTTTTAATGCATCCAACACTATCAAGTCATTTGATCCTAATTAAATTATTTACTATTGATGTTATACTACCTTGTTGCACACATGAAGAAACTGTAGCTTACAGAGCTGAAGTAAGTTGCTCAAAGTCACATATTTAGTAATTTGCTGAATCAAAAATCACACAGAAACACCAAAGCTGATGTGCTTGGGAATCTTGTCTCACTGCCTCCCATCTGACCACCTAAACATAAAGCGAATGATTGACTTTTCCAGGGAAAATACAGAGATTGCTTTTAAAATTCTCTCTGTTGAGCTGTCTGGCCATGAGTTATCGTCATATACCTAATCACCATTCATGTTTTCTTGAAATGTACACTTTTCCTTGAGTGCTATAAAATACCTTGTGCTATACTGTCATTGATTTCCATAATCCAGGGTACTTCTCTCTCAGAAATATTGCTACTATTTCTTTTGAAGGGCAGGAGGAAGCTTCTTTCTGAGAGATTATCACTCTGGCATGATTGTCAAAATATTGCTGAAAAGGACTCTGCAAAAATTTGCCTTTTGAGAAGGTGTACTGTGTTTAGTTTCCTGAATTGAGAGACGTTGATAATAATGGTCTGCCTCCCTCCTTTCTTTCCTCCTTTCCTTCCTTCTGTCCAAAGCTCAGTCAATCATTCGTCATGTGTTTTTTCATTCACACAATAATTACTTAGTGGGTGACTACTATGTGTTGGGCATTGTACTCAGATTAAAAAATGACTAAAGCAAAGAGAGATAGGTTTGAAAACAAGTAAGTGCTATAAAGCCTTGCTACTACGTTCACCTGGGAGCTTGCAAAATATGCAGAATAGCAGGCCTCACCCCAGGCCTACTGAATCACAGTCTACATTTAACAAATGTGCATTAGTGTGCACATGAAAGTCTGAGAAGCCCTGCAATACAGTATTCTCATAGATATACAGCCAGTGTCATCATGGGAGACAAAGGAAGCAGAGGTCACTCCTCCGGGGTGGGAGTAGGTATTTTAGGGAATACTTCATAGGGAGTGATGCCTGAGCTGGGTCTTATGAAATATATAGATGTGTGCCAGGGAAACAAGAAGTAAAGGCAGTCTAGGGAGGGTCAAGGAAGCATGAGCCATGACTTCACCAGGGGCCTAAAACAGCTCAGTGTTCTTGGGAACCACAGGGAAGTCAGTGTGGGTGAGCAGATGCCCTGAGATGATACTGGAATAATGTGTGGATAAGAGTCTGGCCAACCACTAGGTCAGCGAAAGATTTTGGAATTTATTCTATGATTCAGTGGTTTAGTTCTGGCTGTAGATTAGAATTCCTTAGGGAAACCTAAAAGTATATATACTTCAGCTGCACCCTCAGAGATATGATTCCATCAATCTGGGGTGAGATTTTCTTTTTTAAGTTTCCCAGGTGCTTTAGACATGCAAAATGGATAGAAGCCACTATTTGGGGCAATGGTAAGCCTTTACAGGTTTTAAGTAGGAGCGTAGGGTGATCTGATCATTCTGTTTGGTGTCCAGAGACTGCTGTCATCTAGGAGAGATAATGTGGGTCTGAGACAGGGGAAACCTAAAGGGACCAGGTAGGTGACCCAACTGCAGGGAGTGGGCTGGGTTACTCAGTAACAAAGAGACAGAGCCAGTGGCAAGTTGGAAAGCAAATGCCCACCTGAATGCATTCACATTCAAATCTTAAGCTAAACATGTCTGTGAACTTGTGGAACATGCAAGACTTCCAGTAGTTAAATACCCATCTTGTGCTTTGTTGGGTATTTGGGGTTGGGATGTAGACTAAGGCGTTGCCGATGTGTTGGTGTTGGTTGTAGCCTGAAGAATGGCTGAAAATCTCTTGAAGGAACAGATACATTGAGCAGAGGGGAACATCAGCATTTTGCAGGCTGAGAGAAGCTCATGAAAGGCTGAAACGGAAAGGTCAGTGGGTTGAAGAGCAGCTGTGAGGACAGATAGCCCAAGGAGGAAAAGAGAGAAGGTCCACTTTTGTAGGTGCTTTCTTTCTTAGATGCTGCATTACTCTGTTTTCTGTCACTGGTGACAGAATACCTGAGACTGGTTAATGTATAAGGAAAAGAGGTTTATTTCTTACAGGTTTGAAGGTTGGGAAGTTCAAAGTCCAGGGGACACAACTGGTGGGGACCTTCTTCTTGATGGGGACTCTGTACGGTGTCCCATGGTGACGCAGGGTATCACACAGTGAGAAAGAAAAGAGAACTTTAACATGCTCACTTGCTTTCCTTATAAAGCCACCAACCCACATCCATGACAACCCATTAAACTATTAACTCATTACTCCATTAATGGATTAATCCATTCATGAGAGCATAGTCCTCACAATCCAATCACCTCCTAAAGGCACCACCCCTTGACACTGCCACATTTACTTGAGCTTTTGAGGGGACAAATATTCAGCCCGTAGCATATGCTTTATTGATATTGTTCTTAATATGATAGTTGATTATAATATTCTCCAATTTGGAATCCTCCAAGACCTATAGAATCTTAACAGTAGGAAAGACCAGAGATTAACCTTGAACTTTTCCAATCCACCCCCACATTGTCCCTAACAAGTGATGCTAGATTCTGCTTTAACATTTCTGAAGGATGTTGCTACCCTACAAGAGAGCTCTTTCTTACATTACACAAAATCTATAAACCTAAAAATTGTAATAGTTATTGAACAATAACTCCATATACTACACTAGACTCTGAATAACAAGACTGATTTATTTCAACATTTATGTAGTAACTTCATTTACTAGGCACTGAAAATATACAGAGGAATAAAACAGGGTTCCAGGTCCTTAAGGAATGTACAGTCTATTGGTGGAGACAGATGTGTCATCAGTTGCCTTCAATATAATGTGGTAAGTACAGCCAATGGCATGCACCTGTGTGTTGAGAACTCCTTGGCTGGACCTGGCCTGGAGTTACGGGAGTGATAAATAGCAAAAGCTTTCTAGAAGACATTGTATCTGAACTGAGAGATGAAGGATTAAGAGTTAGGCAAAAAAAAAAAAAAAAAAGAGAGAGAGAGAGAGAGCATGAAAATGCGTAAACTGCCTGTCTTAGGGGCTATGTGTGAAATGACAGGCTGCTGATATAATCGAGAGGCTCCCTGGCCAACCGAGAGACTGGAGGGTTGGACCATTTGACCGTTTGATGTGCCATCCCAAGAAGCTGGGAATATAAAGTGCTTTTATTTCAGAAACCTTTGTTTAAACAAAAGAAACTCATTAAGTAAAACAAATATGGAGCTTCCAAGTAGTTGGGATCCATAGGCGTATTTTATAATTTGCATCATAGATCCACCTCTGCAGTGCCTGTGGAAGATGAACATGAAGGGACAAGATTAGAAGCAGAGAAACCGGTCAGGAGGCTGTTGAAATTTTCTTGGAGACACATGGTAAAGTTCTTAACCAGAATTATTGTTGTATGGAGAGAAAGGGGTGGTAGTGAGGTGGCCAAATTTTTTAAAAGCAGGGGTGGGGGAGGGACCCTATGACTGAATGGATATAGAAACTGAGGAGCAAAGATGAGCCCAAAACTACTTCCAGGTTTGATTCAGGTGAAGAGGTGTCATAGAAAACTACCACCACCGTTCCTGACCTGGAGGAACGTCTAAGTTAGTCAACAAGACACATGTGCGCAGAGATAACAGAGAAGCACACCACGGGGCAGCGGATCACCAGTGGGGAAGAGAGTCATTCTTCTCCAAGAACAAAGTACAAACACCCTTTCGTTCTCAGAAAAAGCCTGAATGAAAGAAAAAGAATCTCTACAACAGAGCTCTCTAGTTTTATTTTACAACTGTGCAGTTATCAAACTATACTGTAATGAAGAGGGTGAAATAGGTTCAAATACGGAGACTGTTGGCTTGAAACTGTCATGTGAAAACCTTCATTCTGATTAATATAATTGAAGTGTTAAGTATGTATCTGCTAAATTGCAATCAAATAGGTGAAATGTTATTCATTTTTTAAATGAATCTGTCAGAAGTTCTATGGTATTCTGCCAACAGTGAATTGAATTTGCACAGCTTAACTACAGACAGATATTACTGTTTTATAAATGGGTAAACTGAGACATTGACAATTCAATCCCTTGATGAGATACAGTCAATAGCTGACTTGCAAATAGACTATCAAAGTCCCCGGTAAACCAGAGTGATGCTGTCCCTGGTGACTCCTTTGCAACATGGAGCAGATTTAATTAAGGTTCTAAATCAACGTATTGAGAAGCACCTAGGTAACGAATGAAAAATTCTCCAATTTCTTTCTATCCTGACTTGTTACAAACACAGATACCAACTCAAAAAATTTTGAGACTCTCTGTGGGGTTCATTCTGCAGAGTATAAAACATAGTTCCTGGCTCAATAAATTAATTAATAAAAAATTCAGGCCCGTGTCCCTATTTTTCTAAGCCAGAAACACCACTGAGTTGCCTTCACCCCACTGCTGCTGCTACAGTGGATCCTTTTCTCCTTGTCTTATCCCCATCTTCACTCTGTTCTTCACTATCATTAGCATCCAGGCTTTGAAAGCTCCTTGAACTAAAATATTTGAAGACAGGGGGGAGTACTTTGACTCCTTTGAGGAAAAAAGCATTTACAGAATTACTCAAAAATAAACATCAATAAGTAGTCATTGAGTTCCTCCTACACACCAGGGAGATAATAGTGAAATACAGCCACGTCCCTGCCTTCATGGAGCTTATAGTCTAGTGGAGGGTGGCAGGTGGAGCAACTACAATAAATGTAACACGTGCTCTGAAATGGGAAATGCAGGGTCCCTGGAAAGCAAATAGCACAGGCACCTGTAGGGGTGGAAAGGTGCGGTACCTTTCTCACCCTGTCATAAGGGTCATAAGGCTCATGGCAAGACTCCTATTATAGAGAAAGGTTAACAAAAGAAAATGTAACACATTTACTTAATCAAATTTTACATGACAAGGGAGACTTCAGAAATGAAGACCCAAAGACCCACATAAAACTGTTTATTTTATTATAATTATTATCATTATCATTATTATTTTGGTGGCTGGCTGGTACAGAGATCCAAACCATTGACCTGGGTGTTATCAGCACTACCCTGTGAGTGAGCTAACCAGCCAGCCCCCAAACTATCTGCTTTTATGCTTAGGTTCGATGAAGAGTGAACAGCCACGTAGAAATGACATTGAACAAAGGAGTGTTATCTAATATGATCTAATGGTAACAGACTAGGGCATGTGGGGGTGGGGAAGCCCAGCAAGACCTGTCTGCTCAGCTTCTTCCTGAGCTCTCTCTCTGTGTAGCAATCCTTCTTCAAGGGTATAGAGCAGAACCCCTCGAAATGAGGGTCTTCAAGGGAGAAGGGAGAAAGTGCCCTTTCTATGTTTTATGGCTGGCTTTAGGGGAGAGGGGCTCTAGTTTCTATGACCCAACTTGAGGAAGAGGAATTCTGGCTTCTGTAATTCACTTTGGGGAAGAAAGTGGGGTGAGAGACAGGAGGTCCGAGAGAGCCTGCTTTTCAGGCCTTCCAACCTCCTTTAGTTCAAAGTATTCAGCTGCCAAAGTGTTGTACTTTGGAGTATGTGTTCTGAGCCTCAACACACCTAACCTAGTCCTATTGGGAGGGATGTGTGTGTGCAGAGGACTTCTGAGAGAGAGAGAGAGAGAGAGAGAGAGAGAGAGAGAGAGAGATTTTCCTTCAATTATGTGGGGAATAAGAGACATAAAAGAGAGTAATCAACTACAAACATACATAGTGGGTTCCAACCCTGGCTGCACATTAAAGATCACCTGAATAAATTTTAAAATTTAAAATGTCAACGTCCTAGACCACTTATATCAGAATCCCTAGGGATAGGGCCCAGGCACCAGTGTTCCTTAAAATGTACCGAAGTGATTCTAATATGCAGCAGAGGTGGAGATCTACTGATCCATAGATTGTGGCAAGTGAGAATTTCTAAATGAACTGTAGTCACCTAATCACTCTTGATATTAATTTTCCTCTTCAGAATGTTACCAAAATTCTATAAAGTTTTAAAGTTCTTTAGATGTTTAAAATACACACAAACACACAGCAGGAGAGAGAACAGGAACCCAGGACTCTGCCCTATGTCAAGCAACATATTTAAAGTCCACAAAACATAGAATAAGATGACATTGTTTTCATGTTACAGTGCATTTTTTTATTCATCAAAGTTTTTTATTCCATTTTTATAACCAGTTTACGTTTCTAATGGAAGACATTAGTTACACTATCAAACCTGAATATTTTCTGGACAGATTTTATGATACAACTCAAAAGAGTGGTTTTGGGTTTTGTTTGTTTTGATATTGTTATGTATTTTTTTAAATTAATGCATCTTGACAATAGAACTACAGTATTAGATATAAGTAAGGTATTAAAGAGTTAGTATGTTCCATTGGGTAATAAGAAAAAAGAAATAGCCAAAGAGCACCTACTCTGTGCCAGAACTGTAGAGAGCAATGAAAAAGATGTGTTATTTAATTCAGTCCTCACAGCTCTCTGAGGTATGTATTACCATCCCCCTGACAAATAGAGACACCTGGGCTCTGAGAGTAAAGTGATTTCCTGTGTCACACAGGAACTTGTTTGCAGGACTGCTTCTACCAAAGCCCACCCCGCCTGCCCTAGCCTATGCAATAATCATCATGTGTGTCATGAAGCTCTTTCTTTTAATGAACATGATAGTGGTGTGCACTTCCAGTAAGAGCTATTTTAACTATTACCATCATGAGGCAGGTAGAATTTGGGCTAAATTACAGCGTTTTCAAAAAACAACTTTGCTTCTTAGTAGTCAAATGGCTTTTAAAAATAAATTAATATAACCGTTAACCAACAGATTTGTAAACATGAGGCAACAAAAATGAGTGCAATTTACAAACACCTCATCTTTATTGAAGTTATGGGATTCTGAGAGGAAAAAGGTATGTTATTCTCTTAGACTCTCCAAAATTCCAAAGAAATCTGGCAAAAAGGATCGAATGTCTTAGTCACATAAAAGGACATTGGAACAACAAATTTTAATTCATGATTTTTAAAGCTATTTCTAGGTACTACCATTAAGTCATTCAACAGTTTAGACAGCCAAAGATTATAGGGCTGGAAAATGCTCATGCAATGTTGAGGATTGGTAGTTATTGTATATCTAGTTTCAGGGAAAAAGAAAACAAATCGCCCAGTCTATTGAAGGAAACATCTATTACCTAAATCTTTAAATTGACTTTGATAAGTTAATATGCATATCATATTATGCTTTGTTCTGTAAGGGTGACTTGCAGAATTCGTGGCCTCTGTCTAATAATGTGTAGAATTTCTTGGCATGTAATTTGTGTGCCAATTTCATGCTCATGTACATTCTTCCTTAACCTTGTTTCAAATTAACTTTATCTTTATGGAGTATATGCATCCTTTCTGTCACAAGGGAGGTATATAGAAATAATATAATCTTCATATAGAACAGCTCACTGGGTGCCATGATACCATTGCCAAATTTGGGGTAAACCTTTGTTAACCAAAAAACTCTTAAAAGCAAAATTATTTGCTATTAACTACATATTCTAATGTCTATGAAGACATCACATAAAGTCTCCCTATTACATCTCCCCCCCCCCAAATGTGGGGCTTTCAGTGTGAAAAACACAGACGTTTCTCACTCACAATTCCTAAGAGAGGGAAGGTAAGAGTGGTGGGAGGAATAACCTTCTTTCTTTGAAATCCATGTGGCTGCCACAGAAAGACAGCCTTCCATCTCTTCCTATGCAGGTCTCCCTCCTAATTCCCAAAGCCTCTCAAAGACAGGGTTGGGCCCAAGAGAAAGGAGGCACGAAGCAGGCAATCTAGGACTGTCTTCATCTAGTTATCAGCCAGGGTTCTTGGTAGCAAGACCAAAAACTTAGAAGATCTGGTTATCTTAAGTGAAAAGGGACTTATTGAGAAAGTGTGAGGAGTTCATGAGGTATGGGAGGGCAGAAGCAGGATTGGAAAAGAGCAGGAACTCAGGCAGCTGTTGAGAACCAAGAGCAGGAAGCACTGAAATTATTTTTTCAGTGGAAATAGTTTGGCCAAGACAAATGTTGGGCTCAGTGGGTGGGTTGTAGGATCACTGACCCTCACTGGATACTGTCCCTCCCAGACACTAATTCTATTGCTTGGATGAATTCTAACCAGCTCTCTGCCTTTTTATCATTTGCCCCAAATTGAAAAACTCCAGGTAGGATGATCCAGTTGGCCCAGGAAAGTCAAGCATTCACCTTCCGGTTGCCTTAGGTGGGAGACAGGGAAAGCTCCTACCCCAGGATTGGACTCCTACTGGTAAACACTGGTACAGCACACAAGCCAGGGTTTACTCTATTTGGTTGGTGCCTATGCTATATGAGTTATTTAGCATTGTAAATATGACCCCAGAATTCCAGCTGCCTTTTGCTGGAGGCAGTGTTCTGAATTCTAAAAAATTCATACGTTATCACATTCTTTCTAATAGGAAAATGTTGGGCAGACCAAAAGTTGACAAATATCACTCTAAGACTTTGAGATCTGCCAAAGAGACTTCTTTTTTGTTGTTGTTGTTGTCTTTTTGTGACCGGTAAGGGGATCGCCAGTGAGTGCACCATCCATTCCTATATAGGATCCGAACCCGCGGCAGGAGCGCCACCAAGCTCCACACTCTCCCCAGTGCGCCATGGGGCCGGCCCTGCCAAAGAGACTTCTAAACTCATATGTAATCCAGCCTAACTCAGGAGGTAGGCAATTGTATATATTACTGGAGGAATATAATGTAATTTGGGGAGTAAAAATGTACCTCCCCCAGATAGGAATTGAGGAACTGGAGGGCCCTTGGCTAAGGATTTAATCAAATCCTTATTAATGGTAATCTGACTGGGTCTTTGTGCAGTTGAAGAAGAGGTCATTAATGGGGTTTTGCAGTTGGCCCTTTTCTTGTGCCTGGCAGGCCTTTAGCGTAACAATTTGAAAGGAAGGGGAGGAAAGAAAAGAAATAATATTGCTCTCCATAATTACGTGAAGTACTGACTACACTGTATGAAGAATCACTTTATCCACTGAAGAAGTTCAGGCTGCTGTGTATCTGAGAATTAATATCTGCCCTTGGGTGTTCTGGGTATGTGTACGTGTCTTTAATTCAATTGTTCCCGTCAATTCCTGGCATAACAGTAGCAGAGTATTCTTAAAAGTTCTGTAGCAGAGTTATCTCCAGAAGATTTGCTATTTGCCAAGTTGTACTCAACAAGTGTGCCTATAACAAAAGGTTGCCATACAGAGGTGTCATTGGTAAGAGTTTTCAAGAAGCAGAAATATTTCCAGTAAAAATTTTCCTAGTAGTGGTGTCCAAGCCGTGCATTGGTGTGCACATTCTGGATTGCTTAATCAAAAGCCGTTTATGACTTTCCTTTCCTTTGCTTTCCTCTACTGAGCAGCTAAAGGACTGACATAACTACCTTCCCAGACTCGGCTGCATCTAGGAGTGGCCATAAGCCATAGTCTTGGCCAATAAGTGTTTGTGGACGCCCTAGGGTAGACATTTGTCATCAAGGGAACCCTTTGCTAAATGGTACAACTTCTTCTTTCACCCTTTCTTCTTTTTCCTGCCTGGAACAAGAATGCAATGCCTGTAAGTGCAGCAGCCATTTTGCATCTATGAGAATAAAAGTCACAAGGTGAGAATGATAGAGTAGGAAGTTAGATGCCTAGTGCTCTGATCGTACCACCTGGCTGCTGGCCTTCCCCTGGGCTTTTCACCCTCAAATTTCATGTCTAATGAGGCAGATCAACTCTGATATGTTTAATAGGGGATTTTGTTACTTGCAGCTGAATGCAATCCTAACTATGCAGTGTCTCCAACAGGGGGTTTTCTAGCATGGGTCACTCTCGTGGCAGTAATGTTCCCAGCAATGCTCAACAGCATTGTTTTCAGAGATTCAATGATCTTTATCTTGCCATAATAGTGACACTCTAACCCATGTATTTAACAAATGCTTGATATCGACTGTAAGAATCTTCTGTGATGCATAAAGTCATTTTTATTTCTATTGCTTTTTATTTTTTCATTTCATCAGCAATTTAAAACTCTTCCTAACCATTAGAACTGGTATTGTTAGTAGAATCTCCAGTTTATTACCATTCAGTGTTTACTGCTGTTGTTATTTTGTTTTGTTGTATTTTATTTTGTTCTATTTGACTTGTTTTGAGCTGCCCTGAATTGTGAACTTGAAAACAGGGAGTAAGAAAGTAAGAGGTTGCAATTTCTTAAAAAGTTTTTTGCATTTGAAGGATATTGAGAATAAATTTAGTTCTGTTGGTAAAAAATATTCAAATTGTTTTTCTTAATGTTAGTCATGTTCTTAGATTCCAACATATAACTATAAACCAACAATATATCTTTTTAATACTGTACCCTCTTAAAACTTCACTTTTCTCCCTTAACATAAAAGAAGCTATGGTTAAAACTGCTGTAGAAATCAGTTTTAACTTTAAAAACTCATTTTTTTTGCAACAGTTTAAATATAGGAAATATGGATGAAGCCTATCATTTTGAAAAAATGAACAAATACAAAAATTAACTTTTCAATCCCTGTACTTCTAGTTTTATTCAATCAAAATACTTTTCCTTAAAACATCTTATAAAGGAGAGTTTTAATGCCTTTACCCATAATCAAACAAATTCATAGTTGCTTTTAAATAGGCAAGTTTTATGGTCTTCTCTTGGTACCACAAAGGCCTTCTGGGTGTCAGGCTCAGGACATCATAGCAGAATAGCTCCCATGTCAGAAGGAGTTGACATGTCTGATACTAACTAATAACCTATTGTGAGAAATTGTTAAAGGAAATTACTGTCCTTGGGCTTTTTTTTTAATGATATAAATATTTGTTATTTTAGAAACATTTGATTTTATTAAAGTGGCAGAAATGCAGTTTGAAGTGCATTTTAGCTTACAAACAATAAAGGCCAGATCCAACATAAATGTGGTAGGATTTATATACCATTGCATGAGTTGAAGTGTCTTGGACACTCATTGCAAAGAAGACCACAGTCTCTATTTGGAGTTTGGATTTGGCCTAAGTCCAGTGCGTTTACAAGAAATAAAGGCCTACTGGTAAGTATTACATTTAGAAGTGTCATCTCAAATTTTTATCTCCAACTGTGCATTCTTTTTGTCAACCTATAAATTATTCATTAAATAGTATTTTAGTTATTTTATTTAGGAAAAGAAAAAATATGAAATAAACACTTGCTTAACTATGTTCAGAGCTTAGGATTCAGGGATGAGTTCCAAATTTTATAAAAATAGCTCCACATTTATAATGTCTCCTTTTTAATTTAATTTTATTTTTTTAAAATTTTATTTTGTCGATATACATTGTGGTTGATTATTGTTGCCCCTTACCAAAACTTCCCTCCCTCCCTCCTCCCTCTCCTCCCTCCCCCCCAACAATGTCCTTTCTGTTTGCTTGTCATATCAACTTCAAGTAATTGTGGTTGTTATATCTTCTTCCCCCCCCCCCCCGGTTTTTTTTTTGTGTGTGTGTGTGTGAATTTATATATTAATTTTTAGCTCCCACCAATAAGTGAGAACATGTGGTATTTCTCTTTCTGTGCCTGACTTGTTTCACTTAATATAATTCTCTCAAGGTCCATCCATGTTGTTGCAAATGGCAGTATTTCATTCGTTTTTATAGCTGAGTAGTATTCCATTGGGTAGATGTACCACATTTTCCGTATCCACTCATCCGATGATGGACATTTGGGCTGGTTCCAACTCTTGGCTATTGTAAAGAGTGCTGCAATGAACATTGGGGAACAGGTATACCTTCGACTTGATGATTTCCATTCCTCTGGGTATATTCCCAGCAGTCGGATAGCTGGGTCATATGGTAGATCTATCAGCAATTGTTTGAGGAACCTCCATACCATTTTCCATAGAGGCTGCACCATTTTGCAGTCCCACCAACAATGTATGAGAGTTCCTTTTTCTCCGCAACCTCGCCAGCATTTATCATTCAGTCTTTTGGATTTTAGCCATCCTAACTGGGGTGAGATGGTATCTCAGTGTGGTTTTGATTTGCATTTCCTGGATGCTGAGTGATGTTGAGCATTTTTTCATATGTCTGTTGGCCATTTGTATATCTTCCTTACAGAAATGCCTGCTTAGCTCTTTTGCCCATTTTTTAATTGGGTTGCTTGTTTTTTTCTTGTAAAGTTGTTTGAGTTCCTTATATATTCTGGATATTAATCCTTTGTCAGATATATATTTTGCAAATATTTTCTCCCACTCTGTTGGTTGTCTTTTAACTCTGTTAATTGTTTCTTTTGCTGTGCAGAAGCTTTTTAGTTTGATATAATCCCATTTGTTTATTTTTCCTTTGGTTGTCCGTGCTTTGGGGGTCGTATTCATGAAGTCTGTGTCCAGTCCTATTTCCTGAAGTGTTTCTCCTATGTTTTCTTTAAGAAGTTTTATTGTTTCAGGGTGTATATTTAAATCTTTAATCCATTTTGAGTTAATTTTAGTATATGGTGAGAGGTATGGGTCTAGTTTCATTCTCCTGCATATGGATATCCAGTTATCCCAGCACCATTTGCTGAAGAGGCAGTCCCTTCCCCTTAATCTCATAGAACATAGAAGCTTCCCATGCTTGGGACACATGGAGGAAGTAAAGGGAAAGAAACACACGTAGGCTGAAGGCATCTTATGAAGAGGAAGATGTACTTGGCAGACCAGGTGCAACAAATATAGCTGAAAATCCTGGGAAGGAATTTGTTCCCAGTGATGATTCTTGCTTTCAACTTCCGAAAATAAAATTTAAAAAATTATCTAAGTGACTTGAACTTAAGTTTTCAAATTAGAAAAACAAACAAACAAAAAACAACTCATGGACTTTGGCAGTTTTTGGAATTGAACTATTTTATGATATTTTCTCTGGTTCCAAAAATGTTCTAGTGCCATTCTCAGATCAATACTTATCATAGCGCTATTTAAATTTATTTAGTGAATAGTTTTTCCAACATCCAGTTTTCCTTTTGCATAGTGGATTTATGTTTTAATAAGTTATACGAGTCTTAAAAAATTTAAAAAAATAGGTATGTAAAAAATCTTCCAAAGGTGGTTCATCCACAGGATACCACAAGGAAAGAAATTCATTTACCAATTCGAAAATAGTATTAAATGTCTAATTGTAGTTGACATGGATTTTTCAGCTTCTCTAGTATACATATTATTTGCAATTAAAAATAAAGAAATGTTATACAAAAAATGAGTATGGTGTTCATAAGAACTAGAATGGCAGTAAAATAAAAGAAAATACTAATTAAAAACAGAGGCCCTGGAGTCAGAATTCCTGGGTCCAAATTAGCTCCAGTACCGTGGTTCTCAAACCACGGTCCAAATCAAGAGCATTAGTATCACTTGGGAACTTATTTAAAATGCAAATTATCGAGTCCCACACCAAACCTACCGAATTAGAAACTGCAGTGGTGTCCAGAAATATGTGTTTTAACAAACTCTCCTTGCTAAAGTTTAAGAAGCATTGATCTAGCACTTGCCAGCTGTGGGATCTTAACCAAGATAATCAGTTTGACCCTTGGTATTCTCATCTGTAAAAATGCTCAGCGGTCAGGGGGGACAGGGTTGGGAGTGGAATATAACAGTTTCTCTCTCAAGGAATTTTTGAGAAGATAAAAGAAACAATTCAAATTCATGGAAAATCTTTGAAAGCGCCCAGCATAGAACAAGTGGTCAATGAGTTTTAGCTCTAGGTACACCATTATGAGTTCAAAGGTAACAATGTTGGTTAAATGATTAGTTTCTTTGTACGGTTTGGTGTGATGATATATTCCTTTTATGCATACAAAGCGATTTCACATATGTCATTTTATCCTCAAAGAATGCCCCTGAGATATGAAGGGCAGAAATTATAGTCCTCTTTTCACCTATATCAAATAAATATTTATTGATTATCTATCTACCTTGTGCCCAGCCTTTTACTAGATGCTGGGTTAGGAGCTGAACAAGATAAGTCCCCCACCCCCTCCAGAAACTGACATTCTCATTTAGTTCAACTCAACCAGGGACACATAGTTCCTCATGAAATTTACAACAGCAATGAGAAAATTTGTTAAAAACATAGATTCCTTGGCCAGACTTCCTACGACTGTGATTCATTAGTATTGTGTTGGAGCCCTGGAATCTGAATTTTCGATAGTCTTCCTGGGTGATATAGCTGCAGATGGTCCAAGAAAAACACAGAGAAATGCTGGATGGCAGCCTACCAAGAACATGTATTAATTCTACAAGTTCTTACAATACAATGGGAGTCTCATGATAGGAGAAAGGTTGACATGGGAGAAGGGAACCATTCCTAGACGAAGATACCTCTATGAGGCTGCTCTCTGTGCCGTAGATCTTGGTAGTTTAAAAACAATAAAGATTTATTTCTTGCTCCTGCTGTATGTGGATCATGGGTCATAGAAAGTGGTTTGTATCAGTTACTCAGGGTCTCAGACTTATGAAGCAGTCATCATCTTGAATGTTGCCCTTTGTGATAGAAGGAAAAGAAAGCTGTGAGGGCTTTGCACTAACAACTAAATGTGTGAGTAGGAAGCAATGCATATCTTTTCCTTCTACAAATCATTGTCCACAATTAGTAACAACACCACTTACATACACAGGAGCTACAAAAAGCAATCAGACAATGTACCAAGAATTAGAGAAGAATCAGGGATTTGTGGACAACAATCATTATCTAGAAACAATTTCATAGCTGGATGAAACTGAGTTTTAGCAATTAATAACTTCTTCAAAAAACAAAGCCATTAAGTACCCAGGAAAGACTCATTCTCAAGTTTTTCCTATGACATCTGTTACAAATGAGCATAAAACTTCAGCCCCATCCCCAAATGCCTTTTGGGAGCCTGAACTAATTCAACACATTTCCTTTATTTTAAGTTCTGTTTTAGGTGGTGAGTGTTCAAAGATGAATAAGGCATCAGTCCTGTCTCCAAAGAACTCATCCTCCACTGAAAGAGACAGTCATGTTGCAGTGAATGTAAGACACCTCAAACTGTGATAAGTGATAGACCAGAGCAATGAACGTATGAAGTAAATGCTATCCAACCACAGAAGGGGAAATTAATTCTACAAGATAAAGAAATGTTCACAAAAAGGCAATGTTGAGGTGAACCTGGAAGAATAAGCAGAGTTTTGCTAGTAGGAAATGAGCAGAACACTCCAGGAAGAGCTGATAGAATGGACAGGCAGCTAAGGGGCATGTCTTGGAAATTGTGAGGAGTCCAGGATAGTTTGTCCATAGGGTTCCTAAGGTCAAGAGTGTCAGAAGCTTTCAAAGTTCTTTGGAATTAGAGAGTACTCTTTATTTGGTCCTTTGGAATTAAGGACCTATGATGGCATGCCAAGGAATTTCTTTTTTTCCCCCAAGTTGAGATGCTGATTAAAGTTTTTGAGTAAAGTAGTAATATTTCAGATTTCAAAATAAAATGGGGACAATATGAAAAGAATGGGATCAGAAAGAATAAAACGATGATTTGGGGCTCGATCAAGTAACCACACAAAGAATGGTAGCTATGATTACTGTCTAGTCATCCTAAAATCATAATTGATTTTCTAATTAATATCAATCAAGAGGACTGTGAACACAGTTAGGAACATAGTGGGCCAATTCAGTTACAAGCTGCACAAATGTTTGAGGTTAAACATGATTTATGAGGTTAAAAGTGTGCAGGTGTGTTGGTTTACAATATCCATGAGCCTGTTATGCTGTTCCAAGCATCCTCCATATTTGAATATTAGAATTTGATAACTTCAAGACTGAAGGGATTTTAGAGGCCCTTTAGACAAAATCCATTATTTGACAGATGCAAATACAAGTGTAGAAATGGTATAGAAGGACCCAATTCACACAGTTTTTAGTAGGCTCAGTTCTAAAATCCAGATCCAATGATAATTGAATGACAGACTGCAATTTGCTTTATGTAAAGGTGATCATTAAAGTATCTTTCACAAAAATGGCCCTTTTGATGACTTTACCCCCCATTTATAAAATATCAGCTTCCTGTGACTAATGAGGCTTTCTCTATTTGCTTTTATGAAAAGTAGTTTACAGGATTCTCATGGGAGCCTTCACCTTTCTGTGAATACATATACAAGAGAGAGTATATGCATTAAAAAGCTCAAAGAATAAGAGTTTTGATGGGTGATGATGTATAAAATTCTTAATATTTGCTTATACAGTCACTTCTTGATTATCCTATAATGGATTATGTAATTTTCAGATTATCTATGCTCAATGTTTCTGTTTTAAAAAGACAGTTTAAGCACAGATGATAAGAGATACATTTTTGCAGTCAGTTTGTCAATTTGTTAGCAATTATCATATTGTATGAAATAGGATTTTTGCATGTACTAATATATAAACTCTTATTTTGAAAAGATTTGATGGCAGGTGTATGCTTTCTTATCTTTATTGAAATGGAAGACCAAACTATAAAAACAATGTATTTCGATAAAGTACATAGGCAGTTTGATACTTTAAAAAATATATATGTAGGGCCGGCCCCGTGGCGCACTCGGGAGGGTGCGGCACTTGGGAGCGCAGAGGCGTTCCCGCCGTGGGTTCGGATCCTATATGGGGATGGCCGGTGCGCTCACTGGCTGAGCATGGTGCGGGCGGGTTGCGATCCCCTTACCAGTCACAAAAAAAAAAAAAGAAAAAAAATATATATGTATAGATAAGATCGTTAGCTAGTATTATGTGCTGCCAATAACTATATAAGTGGAAAAATTCAACTTGGAAGAATTATTTCTAATCAGTGCAATGACCAGTAAATTTAAATAGTAAGGGTTAAAAGTTGTTGGTAGACTTTAAGTGGACCCCTCTTTAATAGGGTCTCTCTTAGGTAATTTCATCTATGGCTACAACTTCAGTTACGACGTATATGCATGTGATTTACAAATTTCATCTCACTTTTGAGCTTCAGCCTTGATTTGCTTGCTGTGGGGAAATAAGGCCAGATTTAGAATAAGATTTTCAACAACTTCATACAGTAAGGAAATAAAGGGGGATGTTGACTGCCCAAAAGTTTAATGACTATCTTACCTCAGTGTCTTCAAAATTACAGGCTCTTTTATCAGGTAAAAAATATTTTGAGGTAAGCAAGGGAAGACAGAGTGTTGTGAAACAACAATTTTTTAAAAAAAATGTCATTCAGGCAGAGATAGGTTTCAAGATGGCAGTGGCTGCAGCGGTTGGCGCGGAGTAGCTGAGGTGGAAAAGGCGGCCACTGGGCCTCAGGCAGCCGGGAAACTTGTGGACCTTCCTCTTGCCATCTCTTAAGGGAGGACCACTGCTGGTGGCTGGTCGTGGGGGGTGACCGCCACTTTGCCCTCGGCAGGAGAGGCTGCCTCATTTACAGGCAACAGCTTTGAAGTGTGGAGCAGGAAAAGAACTGTTTCTTAGCTGCAAAAGCGAGTCTCTAAACAGGGAACACGGCGCCAGGGCTGCTGTGGATGCAGACAGGATCCCGGAGGCCGGGGCCGCGCTGAAGGCAGCGAGCAGCCCTATTCAGGAATCGAGGTTTCAGGTCAGCATTAAAGAAGATTCCTGGGAACGCCCGAGCCGCGCCACGACTGAACAGCCCGAGGCGGCAGCGGCCGAGAACGGGGAAGGTGACAAACCAGAGGCAGAGAGTGAGCGCCCGACCTGGCACAACCCTGTGAGTGATCCCTGGCCCAGTTCTGTTTGGGGGGCTGACGTCCACCTGGCTCCCGCCTGCATCACCAGGCCACTCACCGCCCTGGGGCTGCCTCCATTTTCCCAGGTGCTGGCAGCTCTGCCCGGCTCGGCCGTCACTGAGCCTTCCCACTTGCTTGGCCCGGCGCGGGGCTTTCCGGAGCCTGCGGGCCGGCCTCCCCTCCCACTCCCTCCGTGGTTATCTGGTGGGTTGGTGGTGTGGGGCATCCCCGGCCAGTATCGGGAGGGCAAGGAAGTATGGGCGGGCCGACTGTCACTCCACCACACCCTGGACTCCGGCCCCCGGTAAACTTCCTGTTACTGGGAGGCAGTTACCATCTCTGTGGCCACCAGTTCGGAAAAAAGCCTAACCAAATTCTAGTTGGGAATAGTGTGGTAGGAGAGTTCCCAGGTCCGCTTGAACCTGCCGGAGAGCTGGCTGCAGGTGGGCGCTAGACTCGGTTTATACTGGGGGGATACAAAGGTGAACAAGTCCCGAGAAAGATCTACACAGTGCTACAAAGGCACCCAGAGCGACCGGTCGACTGTGCCTAGCAGAAACCTTGTAGACTTCCTGGGCGAGGCAGTGCCGAGCAGGGTCTTGAAGGCCCAGCTGATAGATGAGGGTTGCAGAAGACACGTCCCAGCCTAGCCCAGTGCGCACAGAGTGGGGAGACGTCCGGCTACGGAGGCGGAGACTCAACAGAAACCACACACCCTGTGGGGTCGCCACTGCGTGATCCAGCAGCCCAGGCCAGAGCACATGGAACAGGGAGAAGTCCTGCACAGGAAGTGGAAGCTCAGCAGAGACCACACACCCTGTGGTACCGCCCCGTGATCCAGCAGCCCAGCAGAGTCCAAGGTGACCAGAGAGGTGGCTCCCCAAAGAGGCCCAAGACCCAAGGCAACCACACACACAAGGCACTAGAGGCCAACTGAGCAGTCACGGAGGTACCCATACCAAATTGGCAACCACAGCAACATCCTAGTTAGTCATTAGTCTCAAACTGGTGGACTGTGAACCCCCCTGCCACAATGAATAAACATCAAAAAAAAGATACCAGAAATACAAAAAATCAAGAAAATACACGTCTTCTCCGAGACATGTTATAGTCAAACTGGCAAAACTCAAAGACAAAGAGAGAATCTTAAAAGCTGCAAGAGAGAAGCGTCAAATCACCTAAAAGGGAGCCCCAATCAGGCTAACATCAGACTTTTCATCACAAACCCTAAAAGCTAGAAAGGAATGGGATGATATTTTCAAAATACTAAAAGACAAAGATTGCCAGCCAAGAATACTCTACCCTGCAAGGCTATCCTTCCAAAATGAAGGGCAAATAGTATATTTCTAAGACAAACAAAAACTGCGGGAGTTCACTACCACATGACCACCCTAACAAGAAATCCTCAAGGGAGTACTGGGTTTGGTTCCTGAAAAATAACTACTACTGCCATAAAAACCCAAGAAAAATCAAAACCCGCTAGTATAATAAAAATGGCATTCATGAAGAGAAAACAAGCAAACAAAAACGCTATCTACAACCTAAGGAACCAACAAACACAGAAACCAAACAGTAAATCAGAAAGCAAGGAACAAAAGATACCTAAGACAACCAAACAACCAATAACATGCTAGGAATAAATCAACACCTTTCAATAACAACTCTTAACGTAAAAGGCTTAAATTCCCCAATCAAAAGACACAGACTGGCTGACTGGATCAAAAAGGAGGACCCAACTATATGCTGCCTACAAGAGACCCACCTCACCCATAAAGATTCACACAGATGAAGAGTGAAAGGATGGAAAAAGATTTACCATGCAAACAGAAAAGAAAAACGAGCTGGAGTAGCTATTCTTATATCTGACAAAATAGACTTTAAACTAAAAACCATAAAAAGAGACAATGAGGGACACTACTTAATGATAAAAGGACTGATCCATCAAGAAGACATAACAATCATAAATATGTACGCACCCAATGTTGGAGCAGCCAGATTTATAAAACAAACTCTATTAGACCTAAAGAAGGAAATAGACACTAATACCATAATAGCAGGGGACCTGAACACTCCACTGTCAATATCAGACAGATCATCTAGGCAAAGAATCAGTAGAGAAACACAAGATCTAAACAAGACTCTAGACCAATTGGAATTGGCAGATATCTACAGAACATTCCACCCAACAACCTCAGAATATTCATTCTTCTCATCAGCACATGGATCATTCTCCAGGACAGATCACATATTAGGTCACAAATCAAGTCTCAATAAATTCAAAAAAATTGGAATTATCCCATGTATCTTCTCAGACCACAATGGATTAAAACTAGAAATTAATAACAAACGAAACTCAGGAAACTATACAAACACATGGAAATTAAACAGCATTCTACTTAACGACATATGGGTCCAAGAAGAAATCAAGCAGGAAATCAAAAAATTTATTGAAACTAATGAAAACAATGATACATCATACCAAAACCTGTGGGATACTGCAAAAGCAGTATTGAGGGGTAAATTTATTGCATTAAACGCTCACTTCAGAAGAATGGAAAGATGGCAAGTGAACAACCTAACACTTCACCTTAAAGAACTAGAAAAACAAGAACAATCCAAACCTAAAGTTAGCAGACGGAAAGAAATCATTAAGATCAGAGCAGAACTGAATGAAATTGAAAACCAAAAAATAATTCAAAAGATCAACGAATCAGAAAGTTGGTTTTTTGAAAAGATAAATAAAATTGACACACCATTAGCATGGCTAACAAAAAAAAGAAGAGAGAAGACTCAAATAACCAAAATTAGAAATGAAAAAGGCGATATTACAACTGATTCATCTGAAATACAAGGAATCATTCGAGACTACTATAAACAACTATACGCCAACAAATTTGAAAATCTGGAGGAAATGGATAAATTCCTGGACACACACAAGCTCCCAAAACTGAACCGTGAAGACGTAGAAAATTTGAACAGACCAATAACAATAAAGGAGATTGAAGCTGTTATCAGAAGGCTCCCAACAAAGAAAAGCCCAGGACCAGATGGATTCACAGCAGAATTTTACCAAACATTCAAAGAGGAATTGACACCGATTCTTTACAAACTATTCCAAAAGATTGAAACGGATGCAAATCTCCCAAACTCATTCTATGAAGCAAACATCATCCTGATACCAAAACCAGGTAAAGATATAACCAAAAAAGAAAACTACAGGCCGATATCCTTGATGAATATAGATGCAAAAATCCTCACTAAAATACTAGCAAACAGAATACAGCAACACATACATAAAATTATTCATCACCATCAAGTGGGACTCATCCCAGGGATGCAAGGTTGGTTCAACATATGCAAATCAATAAATGTGATACACCATATCAATAAACTCAAACACAAGGACCATATGATCATCTCTGTAGATGCTGAAAAAGCATTTGATAAAGTTCAGCACTCATTCATGACAAAGACCCTCTATAAGTTAGGTATAGAGGGAAAGTATCTCAACATAATTAAAGCCATATATGCCAAACCCACTGCCAATATCATCCTGAATGGGGAAAAGCTGAAAGTTTTTCCTTTAAGAACAGGAACTAGACAAGGATGCCCACTCTCACCACTCCTATTCAACATAGTGTTGGAGGTACTAGCCAGAGCAATCAGAGAAGAGAAGGAAATAAAGGGCATCCAGATTGGAAAAGATGAAGTCAAACTGTCCCTGTTTGCAGATGACATGATCCTACATATCGAAGAGCCTAAAACCTCTACAAAAAAACTGTTGGAATTGATAAATGATTTCAGCACAGGAGCAGGATACAAAATCAACACACAAAAATCAGTAGCATTTCTTTTCTCCAATAGTGAACATGCAGAAAGAGAAATCAAGAAAGCCTGCCCATTTACAATAGCCACCAAAAAAATAAAATACTTAGGAATTGAGTTAACCAAGGAGGTGAAAAATCTCTATAATGAGAACTACAAACCACTGCTGAGAGAAATTAGAGAGGATACAAGAAGATGGAAAGATATCCCATGCTCTTGGATTGGAAGAATCAACATAGTGAAAATGTCCATACTACCCAAAGTGATATACAAATTCAATGCAATCCCCATCAAAATTCCAAAGACATTTTTCTCAGAAATGGAAAAAACTATCCAGTCATTTATATGGAACAATAAAAGACCACGCATAGCCAAACCAATGCTGAGCAAAAAAAAATAAAGATGGAGGCATAACACTACCTGACTTTAAGCTATACTACAAAGCTATAATAACCAAAACAGTATGGTACTGGCATAAATACAGACACACTGACCAATGGAATAGAATAGAGAATCCAGAAATCAACCCACACACTTACTGCCATCTGATCTTTGACAAAGGCACCAAGCCTATTCACTGGGGAAGGGACTGCCTCTTCAGCAAATGGTGCTGGGATAACTGGATATCCATATGCAGGAGAATGAAACTAGATCCATACCTCTCACCGTATACTAAAATCAACTCAAAATGGATTACGGATTTAAATATACACCCTGAAACAATAAAACTTCTTAAAGAAAACATAGGAGAAACACTTCAGGAAATAGGACTGGACACAGACTTCATGAATACCACCCCAAAAGCACGGACAACCAAAGGAAAAATAAACAAATGGGATTATATCAAACTAAAAAGCTTCTGCACAGCAAAAGAAACAATTAACAGAGTTAAAAGACAACCAACAGAGTGGGAGAAAATATTTGCAAAATATACATCTGACAAAGGATTAACATCCAGAATATATAAGGAACTCAAACGACTTTACAAGAAGAAAACAAGCAACCCAATTAAAAAATGGGCAAAAGAGCTAAGTAGGCATTTCTCTAAGGAAGATATACAAATGGCCAACAGACATATGAAAAAATGCTCAACATCACTCAGCATCCGGGAAATGCAAATCAAAACCACACTGAGATACCATCTCACCCCAGTTAGGATGGCTAAAATCCAAAAGAGTCTGAACGATAAATGCTGGTGAGGTTGCGGAGAAAAAGGAACTCTCATACATTGTTGGTGGGACTGTAAAATGGTGCAGCCTCTATGGAAAATGGTATGGAGGTTTCTCAAACAATTGCAGATAGACCTACCATACGACCCAGCTATCCCACTGTTGGGAATATACCCAGAGGAATGGAAATCATCAAGTCGAAGGTATACCTGTTCCCCAATGTTCATCGCAGCACTCTTTACAATAGCCAAGAATTGGAACCAGCCCAAATGTCCATCATCAGATGAGTGGATACGGAAAATGTGGTACATCTACCCAATGGAATACTACTCAGCTATAAAAACGAATGAAATACTGCCATTTGCAACAACATGGATGGACCTTGAGAGAATTATATTAAGTGAAACAAGTCAGGCACAGAAAGAGAAATACCACATGTTCTCACTTATTGGTGGGAGCTAAAAATTAATATATAAATTCACACACACACACACACACACACACACACACACACAAAACTGGGGGAGGGGGGAAGAAGATATAACAACCACAATTACTTGAAGTTGATATGACAAGCAAACAGAAAGGACATTGTTGGGGGGGAGAGGGGGAGGGAGAAGGGAGTGAGGTTTTGGTGATGGGGAGCAATAATCAGCCACAATGTATATCGACAAAATAAAATTTTTAAAAAAAATGTCATTCATAGTTTTATTTTTATTTATTTATTTTTTTAAAGAAAATGTAGTTTTATTAATATTATTTTTTTACATTCTAGGTTGTTGTTGAGCAGTTGTGCAGTTGGGAGGGATGGGGAGAATGGAAAGGGGAAGGAAATGTGATGGAAGAAGGGAGGAGGAGGCGCAGGGTTGAGGCCTGTGGGAGCCCCCTCATTCCCACAGGGGAGACCAGGGAGCTTCCAGCAGTGGCTTGGTCATTGCTGAGCTGGTTGCAGATGTCAGGGGGCTGTGGCAAAAGCCCTTGCCACCCACCACTCCAGCTTGGGAACCCAGGGCCCTTCTTACTAAGGCTTGGTGGTCATCACTGGGCTGGCTGCATGTGTTGGGGGGCATGGCCGGGTCCTTTGGCCCCCTACCACCCCAACTCATGAGAGCCCAGGAGCTTCCTGCAGTGGTTCAGTGGTCACTGTTGAGCTGGCTGCTGGTGTTGGGTGGGCATGACTGAGGCCCTTGCCCCCACCCTCAGGACTAGTTGTGTGTGTTGGGAGGCATTGCTGAAGCCCCCGGACCTCCCCCTTTTCTGGCTTGGTAGCCAAAGGGGCTTCCAGTCCTCTGAGGTTTTATAGGTATTCTTTGGTGAAATGAGACCTTTACTAGGTAATATCAAACTTTGTCTCTGGTTGCAGGTACTTTTTTTTTATTTCAGTTTTGTTTTGGATTATTTGCTGTTCCCAATACTTAAACTCTGTGGTGGAACTAATTTTTGTCCTTTGCTTACTTCTAAAATGGGGGAACTTCCTGTGGGGACCAGTACTTGAGCTCTGTGGTTTAGCTAAATTGCTGTTTTGCTGCTGTTTCCTCTAGGGAAGGCTTTTTGTGCAGCTCAAGGTTTAATGGTTGGCTTTATAGATACTTCCAGCTCTCGTGTGATCTGGTGCACCTGGGTTGTGTAGAAACACTGGTCTGGGCCTGAGTCTTTTCATCAAACTGCACCCCATGCAATTCTATAATCCTGGCCACTCAATCTCCCCTGAGTGGTTCTGTGCTGATTGGGGGGCAGATCAGCTGTCCTTGCTATGCCCCAGTGTTCCCCTGGTGGGCCTGTCTCCCCCACCACCCGTGCCGCAAACACTTCGCATGGGATGGGCCATGCTTCGGTCCCTTGCGATGACTCACCAGCCTCTGAGTGGCTCCGTTTTTTCAGTTGTTGTGGCTCCGTAGTATAATCCTGCCCATCTATGCCAATTTGTTTGGCTAGGCTAAGGCCTGGAATACTCACAGCACCAGTTGTCTATCTCTTAATCGTGTTTGTGACACCAATTGTAAAGCTAGGCCACCATGCCAGTTGTCAGGCTCTTTTACCTGCCTGTAATCCTGCCAACTGGGCCTATTGTTGAGCTAGGGCTGGGTCTGGAGCTCCCAGACCCCTCAAGCCCATCCACAGACTGGGCCACAAACCCTTCATATGCCAGGCTGGGTCCCCAGACCCCTTACATGCAGGTCTATGAGCTAGGTAACTGGCCAAAAAGGTCCTTGGAAGCCATAGGTTTAGAAAAGCATGGCCGTGCTGACAGCGGCTGCCCCAGGCAGTAAACGCCAGCCAACGTGGCAGCACCATGCAGGTGCACTAACTCCATGCGCGTGCACACACACACACAATTTGCTTACAATGGATGCTGAACCAAACCCAACTGGACACGAGGTGAAGGCCCTGACCAAACTATTCTATTTTCCCAACAATCCATCCCTTCAGGGTCCTCGCCATACAATCTATGTGTTCAGAATCTTCTGTGGTGTTCCCTTAGTGAGGATAAATGACACATACATTTACATATTAAACATTCCATCCCAGTCCCAAAAGTCTTTGCTTGTTGCAGCTCCAACTCAAAAGTCCAAAGTCCAAAGTCTCCTCTGAGACCAAAAGCAAAAGTCCTTCCAGCTGTGAACCTGTAAAGAGTCAAAAGTAAGTTTATCTACTTCCAATATACAGTGGGACAGACATTGGGTACACATTCCCATTCACGAAGGGAGGAATAGAAAGGAAAAACAGTCCCCAAACAAATCCAAAACCCAAACAGGGCAAACATTAAGCACACTGGGGCACCTGGATCCCCAAAGCATTGGGCAACCTCATTCCTACAGCTTCGCCAAGTGCAGACCATTGAGCTGCCTGGTGCCTGTAGCTTCTTCAGGCTGGCACTGTGCGCTGCCTGCAGCCCCACAGTTCTAGGCTCCTGGTGGCATTCCTGCCATCCTGGCTCCACTAGACATTTCTTCAGTGGGGGTTCTCTGTGGGGGTTCTGACCCCACTTTTCTGCTCCACATTGCTCTGTAAATGACCTCTGCAGTAGCTCCACCCCTGCAGCAGGTCTCTGCCTGAGTTCCCAGCCTTTTCCATACATCTTCCAAAATCAAGGTGGAGGCTGCCATGCCTCCATTGCTCTCACATACTGTGGGCCTGCAAACTTAACACACCGTGAATGCCACCAAGGTTTTCGGATTTTTTTTCTTCAGAGGTGCTGAGGCAGGATTGCTCTAGCCAGAGCAGCTGGGATGCAGGGAGCAGTTTGCCGAGGGCAATGACACCTCAGATCTGTCCTCCGGGACAAACTCAGTTCTCCCAGGATGAGAGGGGTACTCTCCCAAACTTCTCAAACACTCTCAGGGCCTCTGATGGGTGAGGCACCCATCCAGACTTCTCAAATGCCTTTAGGACATTTTTTCCCATTGTCCTGGTTTTTAGTATCTGGCTGCTTCATTGCCAAGATGATGTCTTTAACAAACAGTTTATCTGCTTCACCCTTGCGTTTTTCTCCTCCTCTCTGCTTTTACATTCTGGCTTTTGAATTACTTCAATCAGCTTGGCTTACATCAGCTATTCACTCAGTCTCAGGCAGTTTTTTGCAGCATTTGCCCACACAGTTCAAACAGCTGCATTCACCCAGTCCATCAAGGAGTGGCTGCCCTGCCTCTGGGCACATCCACGGCTCTTTCTGCAGCCACTGCTTCAGAGACAGGCATGTAGTAATGGAGACACTTTTCCACCTTTTCACCAGGTGAAAACATACTTGAAATTCTGCAGGGACACCCATCCTCGGGTCATCTGCCCATCTGCATGTGGCACTCTTTTCTTGAGTTTTATGGCACCCAACTGGCCATCGGGTTAAGTGGCACCCTCCAAACAGATCTTGATCAGTTTGGCCTTCAGACATGCATTTACTACATCGTCTCTAAAGCACGTTATTCTGTCCACCCCTAGATCTCATAATTGCAGCCGCCAGGGGCTCTCCCTGTTTCTGCTGCTTTACTGTTTCAATTTCTCATGCACAACAGATCACGCCTGGAGATGCACAGTCTCCCCCAACTCACCACTGGGTTGGTCGTCTTCCCTGGTGTGAGAAACAGGAGTGGCTGGTTGCTGCACGTCGTCCTCCAGGACACTTATATGTGCTTCCAAGGACTCTGCTTTCTGCTGCAAATCTTGATCAGTTTGCAGCATAGTGAGTAGCAGCCAGGCTTCAGTCAGCAGAAAAGTGGCCACCAGGCACCACATGCTCAAGGACAGCCACATTTCCTCCTTCTTCCAAGGGCTTTCGGCTCCTGTACCTGCTCAGAATCCTGTGGCAGACTATGTCAATTTGTGGCGTAATCCTGCAGACTACGCCAATTGTGGCATAATCCCCCACACTACGCCAATTTGTCTGGCTAGGCTAAGGCCTGGAATACTCACAGCACCAATTGTCTAGCTCTTAATCCTATTTATGATGACAATTGTAAAGCTAGGTCACCACGCCAGTTGTCAGGCTCTTTTACCTGCTGGTAATCCTGCCAACTGGGCCGACTGTTGAGCTAGGGCTGGGTCTGGAGCACCCAGACCCCTCAAGCCCATTCACAGACTGGGCCACAAACCCTTCATATGCCAGGCTGGGTCCCCAGACCCCTTACATGCAGGTCTATGAGCTAGGTAACTGGCCAAAAAGGTCCTTGGAAGCTGTAGGTTTGGAAAAGCATGCCGTACTGACAGCGGCTGCCCCAGGCAGTAAACACCAGCCATCATGGCAGCATCATGCAGGTGCACTAACTCTACCTGCACACACACACACAATTTGCTTACAATGGATGCTGAACCACACCCAACTGGGCATGAGGCGAGGGCCCTGACCAAACTATTCCATCTTCCCAACGGGCTCCTTGGTCCTATGTGGGTTCACGGGAGCCCCATTAGTGGTCTTGCTAGCCTGGGGGGCCACCATGGCCCTCTTTGCCCTGCTATGTCCAAGCAACTTCATCTGAAGAACACAGGGGCAGCTTTTGCTGGCTCCTGCTCCATTCTCTGTGCTCCCCTGGAAGCGGCTGGGGCTTGAAACAATTAGAGAGGTTTTTTCTTTTTCTCATTGTGGCTTCCCCTGCTCTCATGAACTCTGTAAGTCTCTCCTCCTCTTTCCCTGAGCACTAGTGGCCCCAGCTTGGCTGTTGTTGCTTTTTTATAGTTGTAAATTGGTTGATTTATGGGAGAAAGTGATGCTGGGGACTATCTATTCCACCATCTTGACCAGAAGTCATGAAACAACACATTGAGGAGTCTAGTGAAACAAGAGAAAGGTGGACCTACAGGTTAGCAAACTTCAGAGAGGCTAATTGAGAGGAGAGCTGATATGCACTTGAAAGCATCTACAATATTTGCCAAATAAAATGTTAAGATTTTTGTCTTCTGAAGAATTTTTCTTTGTCTAACAGATTACATGATGTGTAGCTCTGTGTGTTAGGGGGATTGATATCCTTCATTATTTTCCAACTGCCCCCTTGGCATCTCCACTTGGGTACTCCAAAGCCATCCATCACATCAAAAATGAAAGTCATGAACTTTCTTCAAAAGCCTACTTTTGTTTTCTATTGTAGCGAATAATGACACCACACACTTAGCTAGTCAAGCCATAAATTTGAACATTTTTCTTTTCCCTTTATCCCCCATGTTCAATCTGTGACCAAATCCTATCGGTATGTGTACCTTCCTTCCAGCCTAGGCTTGAAATCCTTTCCACACATCTCATTGCTGCTATAAGGAGAACAGAGTCTGATTTGGACTTCTCAAGGTCTTGAGGTTGCCTCTTGCTCAAGCCTCATCTTCCCTCCTTCAGTTTGAGGACCTCTGGTCCACCTGGCTTCCTTCCAGTTCTTGCAACATGTCATGCTACCTCCCTCAAGTGTCTTTCCACACATGTTCTGCCCTCTCTCGGAATACTGCTATATATGGATGGATCTTCTATTGCAATAGCTAGAGGAGGCCTCTAACTCAGAACTTTATAAAGCCAGCATCATTAATTGAGAATCACTAAATTATACTTTGAAAAGAGAGACAACTATATCAGTTTAATAAGCAGTTAATATAAGTGTAAATAGAATATATTTAGTGGTACATGCCCCAACTATCAATAATACATTACTTAGTAATCCCTCATCTGCTAAAATGTAGCTAGTTGTGGTTTTGAGATAATGTAGCTTTATATTTTATACCAAAATTTTTAAATGTGCAATTTTTCATTATATTTGCAAACATTTTAAGTGGTTTAGTCTACGCGATATAAAACCTGTGGGAGAGTGGTTAGAACAACAGCACCGCAGCACCCGATCAACCAAAGGAGAATGGAAAGCAAGGAAGACTCACAATGCTCTGAAGTTGTTTAATTTTGAAACTGGACACCTTCCAGCACCTTTATGAGTTTTTGTGTTCCCTTAGTCTCCTATTCTCTAAGAGACCTCGATCTTGTCAAAGTGATTTTGCAACCAGAATTCTTTTCAGGGATAAAACTTTTTATTTTATTTATTTATTTATTTGGGGGGTGGATATAACTTTTTAAATAGAAGTATAGTTGGAGGGCCTGGGACACCTTTTCCAAATGTAACAACATTTTAATATAAAGACTGATGAAGAAAACATCACACGAAGCAGGATGAAGTACACCACTGAAAACTCAAACCTAAAGGAGGAACAAAGGGTGGTGCCTTTTTTAGGTGCTGGCTCCTCCATAATGTCATGCAAATGATTCTGGCTCCTGCCCCTAACACCCTCCCTCCCCATCTCCCTACCACCCAGTCTTACTTCCTCTGCTATTAAGACCAGGCTAAGCCCTGCTCTGGTTGGCGAGAGATTTTTGGCAACATGGCCTCATTATGGAACAGACTCCTCCCCGGGGTGACTAAGGGAAATGTCTCTGTCCCACCCCAGTGCTACCACTTACACTATTCATCCACTCATCATCAGAGTCTGGCCCACACCACCTGCCTTCCACGTGCATGCTCTGCACTGGCAAGATTTTGATCACAAATAATAATTCTCAGTCTCTTATGTGTGGTTGCTCTATATTGGTGCAAGAGCAAATTCTTAGGGACCATTTTTAAGCAATGGTTTCTGCAAAGGTTTCTGCAACGATAGCAGTTGAAAAGCTGAGGTTTCATTTAATATGCCCTTTAAATTTCTGGTTGAGATTCCATGACCTGGAACATATCTGTCCCTCTCTCCAGTTGCGTGTTTTCTGGGCTCAGTAGCTCTGAGTAACACAGGATCTGTGAGAGAATTTTATTTTAAACTTTGGTTTTGGGAAAGAGGTATAGCTTCCTGATTGCTTATCCTGAATAAAATTCCCCAATGTCCTGGAATCATGAATTTTATAATACTTTGTTTCTAACATACTTAAACCGCATTTATTCTCTATTCTCCAACCAAAATAATTTAGAGTTTTGCTTTTTCTTTTTATTGTTCATGCCTAAATATGAGCGCCGAAATGTATATATCACTGAAATAACTGGATTTATGATCTTTGAGAGTCTACCACTTACCCCGCAGCTGTGCTTGCACCTACGGCAAGGGTAATTCATAACGCAGCAGTGTTGATATCCCTGCCTTCTTAGTTGCACAGATGGCTAATTAATCAGGAATTTCTGGGTGAAACGATAGTTTTGTGCTGTCTGTGAATTTTGTTAGCCCTATCCTAGCTCTGCTTCTTGGCATGGATATCGAAAACCTTGCATTTTGTGTGTGTGTGAGAGAGGAAATCTGATGTGGTGGTGATAAAAAGAAAGGCAGTGGAGGAAGCATTCTTCATGTAAGCTCTCCTCCTAAAGCCATTTATCCACCTTAAAGTTTAAGATGTATAATGACATTTTAAAAGGAACAAAGCATTTTTTTGACCATAGGATTATGAAGATGGACATGAAGAACTTATTGCTGTTCTCTCATAATTATATTAGCAAACGATTCCCCCTGTCTTTTTTCTAAGCTTCTCAAATGAAACCTTTTTGTGAGTAGGCTCTATACCAATTTGAATGGACAACCTCCTAAAAAAAATAAACGCTTTATGACAGAAAGTCAGGAAGATTCTTAAAAACAGCCTGAGGAGTAGTTCTGTGATAAATCTGGTCCAAAAACTAATAATCAACTTTGCCTTTGTAGTCGTGACTGAAACACACAAACTGAAGCTATCAGCCAAAGTCTCGGAATATCTGTAGGAGGATCATAAGAGGATGACCCAGTCGGAAGCTTGGGTCATTCTGCATGAGGTCCTCTGTGAGTTTTCTTGAATCGCTAATACAAGTCAGAGGAAAAACAGACACCAGCACTTCAAGCCTTATTTAGCTTGAACAGTCACAAAGGACTTTTTGTACTTTGTGTCTAATAGGCTTTGCTCTGAAAATCTCTAGCCATTGCTGTGCCAAATTCTGGCTCATGCCATATGTCATTCACAGCAATTACATTAGGTAATAAATTCCATGTTCCCCTGATGTACCCACCCCCAATCTCCAGGCAGTGACATCGTCCTTAGAGAATGTCTAAGCTTTCATATTTGAAGAAAAACCCTCTGTTCAGAAAGCAGATGATTCATTTAATTCCAGCAACTTGCTATTACAGCTATATAAACACATTTCTCTGGGTTTCCCAAATAAGCATGGCCTACATTCACCACTTTCTATTTTTTTCCCAAGATAGAGGAGGATAACTCTGAAAAAGAAACAAACAAACAACAGCAACAAAAAAGCTAATGACTTTATAGGAATAAATAAATAGATGTAATAGAATACATATACACATATATACATACATACTTATATAACAGAAGTGTTAGTCCTCCTCCCTAAGATGATGGGAATACAAAATAAAGAAAAAAATTAGAAACAGCATTGGACACAGGTATTGATATTCAACTCTGTACCCCACAAATATGTATAATCAATTACACTTTAATTTAAAAAAAAAAAGAGGAAGCAAGTGAAAATATTTGGGGAAGACAGGAAGAGTTCATCCACAAAGTGGCTGGTCCCAGGTGGTGATGCATTGGTGGGGCTGGAGGTCCCACCTCCCCCCATCAGGCGTCAGGCTCCTCCCCATCCCTCTCAGGGCTGGGGGTGCCAGCCAGGCGGGTCTCCCTGTGACCAGCGCCTGCCTCGCTGCAGACTGCATTGTGAAGTGCCTTGCGGGTTCTGTGTTCCCCTGAGTTTCTCCAGGTGTAAGCATAAAACTGACGGCAGTTGGAGAAGGTCAACATTACATATTCATTTTATTTTAAATAATTGATGATGTTTCCTGTCTCTGCTTACATTAATTGCTCTCAGGTGCTAGAAAATGGCTCAGTGAGTTGCCTTTTAATGTGTCTCTTTAGAAAGACAGCGTAGCTGCTCTTTGGAACACTAAAAGTAGCATGTACTGTGCAGGACTTTCTAACTGGAGGTTCATAAAGGGAAATTGAACATACGCGTTGATGCTCTCTGCCACGCGAAGAAGAATGTGTCCAGCTACACATCCAGGGATGCGAGCCACAATTTTATCCAGTGTCAGAATAAAACTCATGTTTATGCAGATTCTCCTGTTCAGATGTGGCTGTAGAAACCAATGTGGTATTTTCTGAGGTAGTCACACTAATAATGGAATGAAACAGTCATTTTTCACAATCAGTCCACAAGAAAATATTTTCTATCAAGTACAACCCACAAGTGGTTTTCCAAAGAACGGAAAGTCTTCCAAAGGAGTGGGATGTTATTTTAAAAGTTGATCATAATTTGAAGGAGTCAGCTTCTTGCAACAATGTTGATTCTGCGGCTTTTAAAAATATTAATTGCCTCACTTACAGCCTTATATAAAATGGTCTCTTCTTTCTTTTTTAAACATTGTTTTTAAGGAGAAGTGGTGCAAACAACATAGCTGATTCTAAGTCACTGGCCCATTTACACATTCCACTTGGTGCTTCTGTGAAGTATATTTATGATGCATATTTACTTAAAAGAAGATCAAGAAATTTGCTTTTAAAATGCCTTTCTGTGATGCATGCTTCCAGAGTGGGACACTAATCAAATTCAAACTGAATCAACTCAGAGTCAAGCTGAATCTCAGAAGCACGACAGTTGACTTTGAAAGGGCTGGTGACTTTGGGAAATGTCCTCGGGGGGAAGCAGCCATATTTGGGGTATCATCATCTAATTATTATATGCATGATGGCTATGTCTGGCCTCAGCAGTCTCAAACCCCATTGTGAAGAGAGGGACTTTGAGGAAATTCATCTTCCTCTCGATTCTTTTTCCACTTTGTAGGTTACACAGGAAAAATATCAAGAGAGTCATAAATAACATTTAAATGTAAGATTTTTTTCACCTTTTAAGTTTTCAAAAAGACAGCAACCATGACCAAAAGAGCTTTATTACCAGTCCAAAGTTTGATTGATTAGAAAACAAGTTATTTTTTAGCCACTGTAAACCATAATCTAATAATTAACTTTGCAAAGTTAATATACAGCACTTTATATTGTAATGACCTACATAATAATTTATATATACCCAAAATATGAGTGCAGCATTCAGACATACAGCTGTGTGCATACACACACAGACACACACACAACCCAAGTCAGTACACCAGCTGTTCAGCATTATTTACAATATATTGGAATCACTGCTGACCTAAAGAGCTGAAGAAAATAACAGGCCATATTTTCAGCTTAGTAAAACCCTGCAGTAGGGAGCCCTTTATGAACAATTACAAGCATTTGCTGGAAATACATTTGCTGATTTAACAAACTGGGTAGGACAAATGTTTAACATGCTGTCGTAATGATGTTCAGATGCTTTTCTTAGTATTCGTTGATCTGAGATAATGCGTTCTTGCCCAATCATGCTACAAAGAAGCAGCAGAAATAAATAAATAAATAGATGTAACGTGATGCGCTCTCACAATAGCAGAGCTGCTGACTGCCCCTGACAGATGGGGAAAAAAAAGTCAATATGATGTCTGAGACAGCCCAGGCTCGGCACTGCAGAATAAATTACATGATTCGCTGAATGCCCGGGCTACGCTCAGACATACAAAAAAATTGGAAAGATAAAAGCTTGCATTGGCTTCAGATGATATTTACTGCTTGATGGATTTACTAGCAGCCCCAGTACAGTCATACTGTATTGAATTATTGGCCTCTGTTTAGCTGTGTGTCCGTCGGAGCTTGAGTGTCCATTTAAGCGTAAGTGAGCTGGAGGCCCGCCAAGCCTCTTGGAGGCTCTGGGTACAGAGAAAGACGTGAGCTAATGGCCACCAGCTTGAATAGCAGGGAGCTTGAGGACATTGGGGGAGGCAACAAAGCCCAGCTACAAAGCACTTTCTTATCAATATTAATGCCAAAATAAATATTAATGGAGGCTGCCCTGCACACCATTTTTAAATGTGCCTTGTTTTCTTTGTATTTTAACATAAATGGCTGGAAATGACTGTGTGATTTCTCTGTCTCTCACTTTCACAGTTTTTTTCTTGCTTTGAATCTAGGGAGGAATTGGGGAAAGACCATTAGCTTTACTGCTGCCCATTGTCACAGCAGCGGGGTTTCTATAAGGCCAAGGAGGCAAATGAAATGCTGGCTTTAGGAGGTATAGGGCTTCCAATAAAATATATGATTAGAATAATAATGTGCAGCACAACCACTATTGTTACGGACTCTTTATTGCATTGTGCTAGGGCAGTTCAATTGAGAAGTAGCATTTCATGTACAACCAGCCCATTAGGAAAGTCGCATTGTTATCATAGCTTCAAAAAACGAATGTGGTGTTGGGGAAAGGGGTATAAGGGAACTCTCTGTACTTTCTGCTCAATTTTGCTGTGATCCTAAAACTGCTCTAAAAAGTAAAGTCTATAAATTAAACAAAAACACACATACAAACAGAGGAAGGTGCAGGTTGGTTGGGGCATGGAGAGGAACAAAGAAAGCAAAGTGCTGAAGGCATTGGATTCGGCTACCCAGGGCCTAAGGTGTGAGTGGCCTGTCATTTTGCACACTGTGTGCACTATGGGAAGAGAGGGTAACTGGGGGAGATGCAACCGTCAAGGTCAGGGTCTGCCAGTTATTCTCAGGCTCATCGCTATTTATGAGAAAGAACAGGGAGGGTACAGTGCAGGACTCCAGAGTGAGATCCACAGCGAGAGATCTCAGATATCTGTGCAAGGCAACTGCTTCCATGAGCAGCACAAAGAGTCCAAATGCTCTGGGAAGATGTGCAAGGAGCATGCCAGACCACTAAGTGTGCATGGGCAGCTTCAGGAGGGTCTCCATGCTCTGGCAAGAACATGCATAGCCTCCAGGCTCAGAGACAGGCTGCAGTGGAACATCCCTGCTCTAGTCTCTGTGCAGCCGTGAGCAAATGTCTTCATTTCTTTTGCCTCTATTCCCTAGCCTGTAAAGTAGTGGTTGATTCATCATCATAACAATGTACTACTACACAGGATATTTAGAGGGTTGGATGGAGCATGAATGATGTTGTGTTGTTTCAGCAACTTATAATTTACTGGGTGTTTTCATGCTCATTCTCTCACTTATTCTCTTTACAACATAGTGATATGGGCATTGCTATGCCCATTTTATAGAAAAAAAAAAGTGAGGCACAGTTACTTACTCCAGGTCACCCAGCTAGATCATAGAAACGCTGAGTCTGGACCCCAAGCTCCCCCTCTGGTACACTTTCTGAGCCATAAGACTTGAATGATGACACCATCTCCTCTTTAGTCAGCAGGAGTAGGCACAGGGGGCCCCGTGGATTCAGAAGTGCACCCCTAACGTGAATTCAATTTGCTGCAGGGACTCTGATCTGGTCTTCAACGTTCCTTGCCCCTCTTTCTAGCTCAGATTCACCTCTCGAAAGGCTGCTCTAGGACCAGCAGTGTTTGGATAGACTCCAACTCTGCAGGCTGCTCACAAGAGACAGCAGCCATCTAGTCCAGTCTGGCTGAAATAGTTCTGCCACTAGAACACTTATGTTTATTCTTTGGGTTACTGTTCCAGAACAAAAGAATTGACAAGGCAAGTGGAAACACTCCTATGATAACGGAGAGGGATTGTTACTCTCTTCTTGGTGTTCAGCACGCATCATCTCCCTTCTGGTCAGAGCAGTGCCACAAGTTGCTGGTGCTGTTTCCAGTTTCCACAGATAAGTGATCTGAGGTTCTAAGAGGTTCAGTCCTTGCCCATGGTGATGCAACTGGCAAGTCAGTAAGTTTTCAAGTCCAGATTTGGCTGGTTCCAAAGCCCAGGTTTTCGGTTGGTTTTTTTTTGGGGGGGGGGGGGGAGGCTGGCCAGTACAGGTACTTGGTGTTATCAGCACCACACTCTAACCAACTGAGCTAACTGGCCAAAGCCCAGGTTTCCTCAGCAGGTGTGATACTCTCCCTAGTGTGGCCCTGACAAGTCCTCTGTTCAACGGTGCAAGAGAGCAGGTAATAGATTTTAGGAAGATTTCCATGAAAAATTATCATTTTTTTGACAATACTTTTAAAAAGGAAGAAATTAAAAAGAAAATAAATATTGCTTGTTGAACCATCTAATCTTGAAAGGATTTTTTCTAAAAGCCCTGAGTGGTTTGGTGGAATGTCAGAAACCTGGACTTAGAATCAGGCTGGCTGGAATTCCAGGCTCAGCACCACCAAAGGCTGATGTTCAGACTTTGCACAAGTTAATAAACCTTCCCAGGCCTCCTTGTACTCAAGAACAAGTAATGGGAATTACAGTACTTTTCTTTTAAGGTTGTTGTTAGGAATATCAAAATAATGTACAGTGGCTTAACCCACAGGCCTCAATACATGATGCTGATTATTATTATCATCAATGTAACTACAAATGCAATTGACTTTATAGCTATGAGGCACCAGCCAGCTAGTGTCATAAAATGAGCAGATTAGGACAGAGAGGGTGCTTTATTACTCTTATGACTACCAAAAATGATACTGTTAGTGGCCAGAATCATCTGCAGAGTGTAAATACGTGACAGCTGCAAAAACATGGGGCAGTGGTCTTCCTTCAAAGGGGCACTATGTTTCAGAGATAAGGGCAAGAGTGACTTTGAACTTTGCAGCTCGTGGGAGGTGGTGCTAAGAGACACCTTGTTTCTTGGCCAGGGTGACGTGGGTTGTGATATGCACCTCTTATACCACCAGGGCTCAGCAAGTAAGAGCCTCTGTGCTGGGGAACCACAGGGCATTGCCAGGACACAGACCCGACTGTGCGATCTGACAGCAGTATGATTCTGTGTGATGGCAGAAATGTATATATAGTCTCTGGATGTGATGCGGAAAAAATAGTTTAAAATTTTTTTATTGGGCCAAACCCGTGGTGCACTCAGGAGAGTGCGGCGCTGGGAGCACAGCAGTGCTCCCACCGCGGGTTCGGATCCTATATAAGGATGGCCGGTGCTCACTGGCTGAGCGCAGTACGGCCGGTCACAAAAAGACAAAAAAAAAAAAAAAAATTTTATTAACATATATTTGGCCATTCTATAGACTTGTGTTACTAGTACTGGGGCGTATGACCTCTTAAAAGAGGACAAACCGAACCACTTTAATAAACGCTTTTAAAAAGTAAAGTACTACACATAGGTTCCACATTTTGACTTATCAAAAATAGCAACAATAATTGCTTTCATTTTTTGCTGTTGTATCTCTCTCATTTCTACACATTTGTAATCTTTAGCTTAGAACTTTCAGCTTTTGTATAAGTACTTGTGTGAAAGCTGACTGAAGCTTTGTCCTCAGTATGTATGACGCATGTCAAATCAAATATACTATCACTATCTCTAACAGTCACTTACAGACACTAGAATTCAGTTAAAATCTACCAGTAATTGGAATCGACATGAGATGTGTTAACAGAATCCAAGTTAATGGATAATGCTAATTATTTTTCTCTGTGACAGACTGTGGCACCTGCTTGGTTTCTAGTTGGGACACAGATAGACCCTATGATGTCAGAGGAAGGAGGCCATTCAGGCTGGCCCCCCCCCCATTATAAGTAGGCATAGTTTCAGACTCCGAGATACCTGTCAATTATGGAAGCTGTGGTTTGCAAGAAAAGAATATAGTGAAAATAAACTATATTGATGGGAGCACTTAAAACCTGTGCATGGCAAGAAGAGTAGTTAATGGGGAGAACACAAAGAGTAAGAATAAATGGCTAACCTTAAGATTGATGTGATTGATAGGAAAGCTCCCTTGGGATCAATCAATACTTGGACCCCTATTCTCTGGTATATTTCTTAACAACCTGGAAGATGGATGAGGTGAGAAGTAGTTGAATTTGTCGATGACAAAATTGAAAGACTAAGCAAGATAGTGAACAACTATAGAAAAAAATCTAAGACAACCACATATTAAACCAAGAGAAACAAGCAAAAAAAGAAGAAGCTTGGATGTATAGGAGTCTCACAGAAAAAAAAGGAAAGGACAAGACATACTGTGCATTATTCAGGAAGAATCTTTTCTGAGTATTCAAGAGCAGACTAAATTTGATTAAGGACTCAGGGAATTGCTATGAATAATTTTATTAATAAATAAGCACCAACTGAACTAATAGACATTATTCTGTATTAGATGAGAGTAAGGCAGCTGCAGCCACATTGTGACCAGCCCACTGCGCTTCTCAGTACCCAGTCCCCTCTGGTCTTTGAGAACTCTTGTTTACCTTGTCCACCATGTCAGACTTCCCTGCAACTCTTATTTTACCCCACCAGCTTTGCTAATTTGTGCCTAAATGTGACAGCCAGCAACCAGACACAGCTAAACATCTCCAAAGGGGTGCCCCCAGCTATGTCCTTCACATGCAAAACACTTCTAAGGGATTTGGAACCAAGAGAATGGGCCACCTGCTTTCTGCATGATCAAGCTAAAAGAAAGCTTAGTGTTAGGTGCACTGGGTGTACAGCTTCCTTACATTTTGAAAATTTGCTTAGAAACTTTAAGTTGTGAGTGAATGTGAAGCCTCCTTAAATTGCTCATAATCCTAGCAGTAGCATTTGCTAGCAAGGACAGGAGTTCTTTCTTCCTTTTTCATCCCTGGTCACCACTGGGTCTGGAAACCATCTTTCTCTCTTGATCCACCACGGAGATGGCTTCCATAGCACTGAAGGCTCTTCCATGGGAAGAGAGAGACCCAGCAACAGGCATCATTCAGGAGAGAGTAGGAATTTCCCTGTGTAACGTGTCCTGATTTTCAGACAACCTTCATGTCTTGTGAGAGGCTCATTCGATTTTGCCCCACCTCTATTGCTTCCCCAGGTGTAGCCAGCCAGCTACACCTGCTACACCCTACTGATGCGCTGCATCACTACTGATGTGCTGACACCCCCCAATAGACTGTACCACACTTTCTGAAGAACACCCATCATTTCTTTGGATGGGAGCCCAAAAATTTAAGGTCCTTTTAGAAGGGGTCAAAGGACTCTCAGACAGAGAGAACGGAACTGTGATTGCTAGAGGTGGGATGGGGAGGGGAAGGAGGTTAGAGAGAAATTGGGCACAAGGAATGATTACATTTTGTAATGACGAACATGCTAATTATCCTGTTTTGACCATCACATATTGTACACAGGTATTGGTATTTAACTCTGTACAACACAAATATGTATAATCAATTATGTTTCAATAAAAAAATAAATAAAAATTTGTAAAAAGAAGGGGTCAAAGGATAATAGTATTTTAATACCTTCAGCTACTGTGTTCTGTCTATTTACATATATAAATTCTAGCTGTTTAGAATACATACAAATATTCTAGCTATTATATATGAAATATGTATTATATATTATATATTAACATATTTTCTGGTTATACATGTACGTGTATATATACATACATACACATACACACACATGCACAAGGGCACTAATCCCATTGTGAGAGCTCCACCCTCATGACATAATTACTTCTCAAAGGCCCCATCTCCAAACACCATCACGTGGAGGATTAGAGTTTCAACACGTGGATACTGGGGAGACATGAACATTCAATCCATAGCATATATATGTATATGTATATACGTATGTATGCATACATATTCTTACAGCAGGTGAGACCACTTGGATGAGAAACATGTTAGGAAGAAAGTTTCTGCATATACAGAGAGATCACATATAACTTGTTTCCTTATAAAATACGGTATGTATAATTTTCTTCGACCAAATGTCACCATAGAAAGTAAAGTTAAAGTCTAAATTATTACAAGAATAGTTGAACTTATGGGAATAATAATGAACCCTGAACAATAATTGTATCCTCATATCCAAGTTTCAGAGCTTAAAGCCCCGCTATGCATGATACAGGCCCCCATAACTGTGGAGTTACAGCACCCAGGTGTCGACCCTTCCACTAAACTCTGTAATATCAGTCAGGGACACCACAAGGTGTTATGGAAAATAAAAGGGACCATAATCGTGATAATTTGCACAAATAATTATCATGGTACCAATAGCAGTAATACATTTACCAGGGTACTTGAAAAAGTTTGTGGAAGAGTGAATTAAAAGGTAACCTTAATCCTTCCATGAACTTTTTGAAGACCTCTCATAGCTGTTATTTTTTTTAAAAAGGAATGTCTTCATACCTCTGGTGGATGTTTCCAGATATTACAGTTCAAACTAGATGCCTCCAAGTAAAGTTAGTTATTAACCATTGTTGAAAATTACCTAGAGTGACTTCATCATCTAATAGCTTCTTTAATGAGTCATCAAACAAAATGAACTTGGAATTTCCACCTCCATTCAATGGGAATGATTGTTTCAAAAGGTTATTTAGAGGATAAAATGAGAATAGATACACACATATATAAACACTTTATAAATTATAATATCCTGTATATACACACATATATATGTTTGCATCCTCATTAAAATTCTACGTGCAACAGTAAAAATTCAATATAAAATAAGCCTTTGTTGCATCCTACTGAGAAAATTTTATCTGAAGAACTAAAAGGATTTTGCTAGGCAAGGAAACCCTGAGTGGGAGAGCTCCCGCTTCTAAGAATCTCAAGAGGAATGCTGTAATTGTGAGGCTCCAACATGAAAGGTACATCTATGATCATGTGTAAAGCATACATATATTTGAAATGGGATATTGTAAAGGGAAAATCTTCCCCAGTAGAATCATTCATACTTAAGGAACTAATGAGATCATCCACCAGAGATAATGAATTCATCAGTTGAAAAAGAAATCAAATTGTAAATCCATATCCTATATTTTCACTGTTACATATAAATATTGAATGAAATATGAGTGAAAAATACCTCATTTTATCAGTCTATGTATCCAACTGAACCATTTCCAAAGTAAATAAAAAAATCTCATTGAAATTGTTTCTAGTTTTCATGATCTCACTGGGAAGAGAAAGGATTTTCTTCAATAGTCTGTTGTAACTCTGTCATTATGCTGTAGTGAGGTAATTTGCTAAAACAGCTGCCTCTAATGAGTAAACCTTTCCATCTGGCACATCCAATAGGGACACAAACAACTTCATCAGTTAAAAAAAAAAAAAAGGTAAAGAAGAGCTCTACTTCATGAAAAAGAAGAATTCTATTTTATGAAGTGTCTCTTTGAACTATATGCAGGCTGAAATGCATTTTGAGGGAATGACCATTTCTGTGTCTCTTGGTGGAATCATTCTGCCTGTTCCCAGGCTAAGAGTACACAACCTTGGCCCAAACTTTTTGCCATGTTTGTAATATGTTGTCTCTTGATGGATGGCAAAATAATTCAGTACATGTTTATAATAGAAACATCCAGCACACACACGGAAACTAGCCAAAAGAAATGGTGTTGTAACATGTTAACTCAAAACTGGAATAAATAGCTAAGCATGTTTTTTATAATATCTATGTTTTTAAATTTCCCTTTTATTCTGAGAAATTAGGCCCTTAGTGTAAAGTGTCATGTTCCATTCAAAAATCCTTGATACTTCATACCTCATTTTTACTAACAGATATTCAAAGAAAGCTTTGTTATTTGAATTATTGGTGGAAAACTGCTTAACACTATAATCTTCTTAACTGCTAATTATTTGGGGTGAGTTACTCTA
This sequence comes from Cynocephalus volans, assembly GCF_027409185.1. Taxonomy (NCBI): domain Eukaryota; kingdom Metazoa; phylum Chordata; class Mammalia; order Dermoptera; family Cynocephalidae; genus Cynocephalus; species Cynocephalus volans. The sequence continues at coordinate 109,177,192 of NC_084461.1, forward strand.
ATATATTAACTATTTTCCCCATACCATGATTTGTTACTATTTTCAGCAACTATGTGGGCTTTAAATGACCGAATTGCCTACTTTACTTCATTTTTAACTACAACCATTTTGGCTTCTGACAAATCAAGCATAGATGATTCAGTTTTTCTTTTCCTGAAACTGATTTACTTAGTTTTGGTCTTAGAAATCTGGTCATTACAATTTCTCAAGCTCCTCATACTTTATGCCTCAAAGGATAAAATTAAGTCTAGATATATGTGGAATTGTGTAAAAAAAAATCATAGGGTTTAGGTTAGAATCGGATTTTATAGCTCTGATCTTACTGAAGTGTTTTCTAACAAAAGGCTAAATAAATGTTCATTAATATGAAAGCCAAAGAAGTGAAAGTTTCAGGGATTCTCAGTACAAGTGCTGACACTCTATCATCAAGTGGATGATATAGGGACAGTCTTGGCATGCCTGAGTCTCATGCCAGAAGGTTATCAGCCCTTTTGGGGAGACAATAGCAGGAGCTTTAATGTCTCTCTGACTACTGGGCATAATGTAAAAGTAATGTGCACCATGTCAACGTTATGGCAAGGCATTGTTGTTTGCTCCCTACCCTCCGAACACTTGCACACACCATGATAATACATTATTAAAAGGCAAATTTCTTTGTCATTGTCAATAGCGGTGAGCTGGTAAAAAATATTTTCCAGCACTAATTATGCAGAAGGAAGTTAACAAACCTCTAAAACTCAGTCAGAAAACAAAAAAAACACACTTCGTTTATTCATGAAACAAAAATAGCTACACATTATGTAAAATTTTTTGTTCGAATTTCCTTTTATCGCATTATGTAACATTAATGCGATAAAAGGAAATTCGAACAAAAAATTTGTTCAGCAACTATCATGTGTATAGTGCCGTTTCTGGTATTAAGAAACTATGATGCCGAGCCTGTGGCGCACTCGGGAGAGTGCGGCGCTGGGAGCGCAGCAATGCTCCCGCTGCAGGTTCGGATCCTATATAGAAATGGCCGGTGCACTCACTGGCTGAGTGCCGGTCACAAAAAAGACAAAAAAAAAAAAAGAAAAGAAACTATGATGAATGGTAAAGAAATGATACCTGCCTTCCTAGCATTTGAATTGTAAATCAGTGATTCTCTGACTTACCTGATCCTGGCAGATTTAGTTTCTGTGAGGGTTTTCTTCCTGGCTTGTAGATGACTGCCTTCTCACTGTGTACCTCACATGGCTCCTCCTCTGGGCTTGCTCACAGAGAGAATCAGCTCTGATGTCTCTTTCTCTTTTTATAAGGACACCAGTTTTATCAGATTAGTTCCCTATTCTTGTGACCTTATTTAACCTTAATCGCCTCCTTATAGATCCTGTCTTCAAATACAGTCACATTGGTGGTTGGGGCTTCACCATGAGTTTGGGGAGGACACAATTCAGTTTGTAACACAGGTTTAGGGAACACATAGGACAGGAGCACATGTAGCCCATGAGCCACCCATGCATCTGTTAGAACAAGGTGCCCCTTCCTCTCAGTAGATGCAGTCCTGTGCATGATGGTGGGCAGCAATGGGATTTGTGGAGTGGAATACAGACTCAATTTGGGCCCCTAATTACCCTGTTAGTCATAAATTCTCTGCAGGGCACAACTTGTACAACCAAAAGTGGATTTGAAGCATCTAAAGAGGAGTATGGGACTCCTTAGGAGATAAGTAATGATAAACAGGGCCTTCAGCAAAGAAAATCAGAGGCCACCTTTCAAAAGGGATACCATGAAGACCCATTTTAAAATATCTAACTTCCATGTTAGATAGCTACTAGGTAATCTGGTATGTTAGATGTAGAACTCAGATTCCATCAAACTCAGGTTCAGATATGAATAAGCCCTCTAGCACCCTGATGTATACCTGAAGGAAATGTAGGAGCTTCCATAACAGGCAGAAATCTACCTGGGATCTAAGCCAAGTACATACATATTCTTAGATCATGGTTGCACAGAGTTACCTCTAATGAAAATTAACCTAGTCCCCAAGAAGCCCTTTGTCATGGAAAGTACTGGGAGTAAGTCTTGACTTCCTGAATTGCCCTGGCTGGAGGCTCCTCAAAGAGGGGTGGTGTTGTACAGTGGATAAGACCCTGGATTCTGAGCCCAGGATGTCTGAATTTGAAACCTAGATCTACCCCTTGCTGGCTGTATGACACTGGGCAAGTTACTTCACTTTCTATGCTTCATTTTTCTCATTTGAAAAATGGCCATAATTATATTTTAATGGCCTATTTTAAACTCATTGTGAAGATGTAATAAACTAGCACATGTGTATAATCTCTTCTGCAAAATTCTAAAACGAAAACAGCTGAAAACAAACTCAAAGGATCTTTGTACTCTTTTGGAGACAAAAACTGACAGACTTATTTGGCTTCAGAACTTGACTTGAACTGTAATTAGGATATAATCCTTATTTATCCTACTGTTAACATTCATATTTTTGCTACAGAATATGAAAATGTATTTGATTACTCAATGCTGCCTTAGAATTGGCTTCTGGGTATAAGGTTATATTTGGTATATACACCTTTCTAAAATAGGAAAATACAAAATGGGCTCCTAGGGTTGCAGATAAGAGAGTGTGGATTTAGAACACTAACTAGTACTTAGCAAGTCTATTTAAGTGTTAGCTTTTAAAAGATTGTCCTGTGACTAAATGTTCTACATATGAAAAGGGAGAGAGCATGACCCTACCTGCTCCACAGACTTGAACTTCAAACTATAGAATTATGGGGTAAGAGAGCTAGAAGCAGGCTGAGAGATGATTTATTCCAGTCATAGTCATCAAAAACATTTTGCAGACATTTTGCAGACATCACAAACAGATATTGAGCTTCCAGCCATAAAGGCGTAACAAGGTCCAGACTGACCATCCCACCTGAAATAACCAAAAAGTATATAAAACAACAGTTTTCACTAGGGCATTAGTCAATAAAATATAGTAATCCCAGAGAGATGGGAAACAAACAAAGGGACCCCTGTAATTGTCATAGCTTACTGCCTTGGGAGAGTTCCAGGCAGGGAGAAGAAACTCAGGGAGAGACCAGCAGAATCCTGGAGCTGTGAATGTGGAGCAGAGAGGCCAGGGAGACCAAGGGGGCTGGAGTTTGTAATTCAGAGTTCTGGATAGAAGAGAAATGCATAGAGATGGAACTTTGGAGATTAGCAGAGGACTCCCTGAAGTATTCACTTAAGTACTATCTACACATGCACATGAAAAAATTGCCCAAGGCTGCAGAAAGAAACACCCAAAAGAATAAGAGAGAAGAGTACCCATTGCTTACTCAGGTCTAGAAATATTACCTGTTTCCATGAACCAGAATGGGAAAAAATCAAGATTTATGGGACATTGGGTAGAGTACACAAAAGGATCTTTATTCAATAGTGGAGAATAATTAGCCCTAGATTGAGCATTACTCTAGTCTTGCCTAAAATATCTTAAAAGCAAGACCCAAAAGGCTAAAACTTTTTCCAAGTAACTTAGATGAGTCCCAGAGCAAAGCCCAAGAATATATATATAGGAATAAAAAATATCCAGCAACCAACAAGGTAAGAATCACAAAGTCTGTCATCCAATCCAAAAGTATCAATCATACAAAAAAGCAGGAAAATATGTCCCATAATAATAATAAATCAATCAAAACTAATCCAAACTTTTCCTTATTCCTCCTGCTAAGTACAACTAAATACCCTAGGCATTATATATAAAACAAACATAAGAAGACTCTGAAAGGCAGACCGAAGAAAGCAGACCAGCTAGGAAACTCAAGACCCAAGGAACAATATGTTGGTGAGTTCCCTGGATTTTCTTTTTGCCTCATATTCCCAGACTTGGCACTGAACACATGTGCAAATCCAAAATATCAACACCTGCAGACAAGAAAAAAAAAGCTTCAACAAAAGTCTGCTCTAAGTAAAGGGCCATGAAAGGGTCAGCATAGCCAGACAGAAAACTTTTAGACAACAACTACTCTACTTCAGACAGATTTTATCACAGAAAAAACTGCAGCCCCACCCTACTACCTATTATAGCAAAAGGCCAGTGGGAGCCTAGATTTCCTCACTTTTGAGGCTCGAATGGGGCACCACGAGATTCCTGTTGGGATGATGTGAAAGAAGGTCAAGATGGGAGCCAGGTCTTTAATCATTGCAAACTGGCAATGAGACCTCATTTCCACATGGTGTCAGTGGAGAGCAGTGGGGAGCCAAAATGCCACTCCCCACCCTAATGAAGCAGTTTGCCCCTTCCTCTGCCAGAGTGGTGTCAAAGAAAGCTTCCTAAAACAGAAGGTATAAGTAATATACCTAATATCTAATAACATAATATAAAATTATCCAGGCTTCAACATAATACTAAGAACCAGAAAAATCTCAAACTGAATGAAAAGAGATAATCAATAGATGCCAATGCTGAGATTACAGAAATGTTATAACTATCTGGCAAGGACTTTAAAGCAGCCCTGATAAATCTATTTTCTCTAAGAGCAATTAGAAACAGATTTGAAACAAATGAGAGAATAGAAAACTTCAACCTAAAAGTAGAAAGTTTTGACAAAGAAGTAGAAGATATAAGGAAAAACGAAATAGAAATTTTCAAACTGAAAAATCCAATAACTGAAAGAAAGGCTTAGTAAATAGGTTTAACAGTAGAATGGAGGAGACACAGGAAATGGTGAATTGGAAGATAGAATTATAGAAATTATTCAACTTAAATATCAAAGAGAAAATAGAGTGACCCTCAGTGATATGTGGGATGATAACAAAAGATCTAACATTTATGTCATTGAGTCTCAGAAAGACAAAGGAAATAAAAAAGAAGAGCTGAAAAAGTACTCAAAGAAAAAATGGCTGAAAACTTATCAAAATAGCAGAAAAACATAAACTTACAGTTTTGAGAAGCAGAGTGAAACCCAAACATGATAATCCAAAATAATCCATTCCAAGACACATCATAATTAAACTTTTGAAAACTAAAGACAAGGAAAAAAAATTGAAACAAGCCAGGAAATAATGACACCTTACCTAAGGGAAAAAGATTTAAATGCCAGTGGATTTCTCATCAGAGATCATATAGGCCAGAAGAAAGTTGCACATTATTTTTCAAGTGCTGAAAAAGAATAAGACCTGTCAACCTAGAATTCTATACCCAGCAAAAATATCCTACAGGAAAGAAGGGAAAATCAAGACATTCTCAGATGAAGGAAAATTAAGGTAATTTGTTACCAACAGACCTACCCTAAAGAAATAAGTAAAGGAAATTTACTAAACAGAAAAGAAACAATGAAAGAAGAAAGCTTGAATCATCAGGAAGGAAAAAGAACTATTATAAGCAAAACTATGGGTAAATTTAAGAGATTTTGCTTCTTATTTTGAGTTTTCTAAAGTTTGCTTCATGATTGAAACCAAGATCATAACACTGTCTAATGTGGTTCTAAATGTATGTAGAGGAAATATTTAAGATAATTATATTATAAGTGAGGTAAGGTAGAGGGGCATAAAGGTAGGTGGGATTTTTATTCTTCACTTGAAATGTTAAAATGACAACATTGGTAGACTGCAATAAGTTGTGTATATGTAATGCAATACTTAGAGAAACCACTAAAAAAGCTATACAGAGGTGACCTCAAAAACAGAAATAAAATAAAATTCTAAGACAATGTTCAAGTAACCAACATAATGGCAGAAATAAGAAAACAGAGAAACAAAATAGAAAGAACAGATAAAAAAAAAACTAGAAAATGACAGAATTGAGATCTAACATATCAGTAATTGCACTAAATTTAAATGATCTGTATACATTTATTAAAAGACAGAGATTTGCAGAGTGGATTTAAAAAAAAAAAAAACCTCCCAACTATATGCTGTCTATAAGAAACTCATTTTAAATAAAATGATACAAGTAGGTTGAAAGTAAAAGAATGTAAAAAGATATATTATGCAAATACTGATAAAAGGAAAGCAAGAGTGGCTATGTTAATATATAAAAAGTACACTTTGGAGCAAAGAAAACAGAGTGAAACATTATACAGTGATAAAAAGGTCAACCTGTCAAGAAGACATAGCAATCTCCAATGTGTATGAACCAAACAATAGAGCTGCAAAATATGTGAAGCAAACTGATAAAACTGAACGGAGATGGACAAATCCACAATTATATTTGAAGATTTCAACACCTCTCTTTCAAAAAGTGATAGAATAGCCACACAGAAAATCAGCAATGATACAGAAGAATTCAACACCACCAACAACCAACAGAATCTAACCAACATTTATAGAACACTACAACCTACAATAGCAAAATACATATTATTTTCAAATGTTCACAGAATCCATACCAAGATAGACCATATCCTGGACCATGAATGTCAAAGAATTAAAATAGTACAGAGTATGTTCTCTGACTACACAGAAACAAATAAAAATCAATAACAGAAAGATAATAGAAAAATTGTCAAACACTTGGAAACTTAAGAACCCACTTCTAAATAATCCATGGGTTAAATAAGAAGACTCAGAAAAGTTAAAAACAACAACAGCAACAACAACAACAACAACAAAAAAACACTGAGTTGAATGGAAGTGGAAAAAAAGCTGCAACATATCAAAATTTGTGGGACACAGATTAAAGCATTGCTAAGTGGGAAATTTATAGCACTTTTTTTAAACATGTATTAGAAAAGAGAAAAAAATTGAATAAATCATCGAAACCCCCACTTGAAGAATTCTAGTGAAAAAAAAGAGCAAAATAGCACAAAACAAGCAGTAGGAAAGAAATAATAAAAATAAAAGAAATCATGAAATTAAAAACAGAAAAGCAACAGAGAAAATTAAACAAAGACCTGTGTCTTTGACAAGATCAATAAAATCGACAAACTTTTAGCAAGACCGAAAATAAAAAAAAACAGAAGAGAAACAAATTATTATCGATATGAAGGATGAAACAGAGTATATTACAACAGACCCTGCAGATATTCAAATGAGAATAAGGGAACACTAGGAACAACCACACTCCCCCAATACAAAAATGTAAATAGCACTGTAGCTATTAAGGAAATTAAATATGTGATTTCAAAACTACCCCAAGAAAGAAATCTCCAGGCCCAGATGATTTCATTGGAGGCATCTACTAAATGTTTAAAGAACAATGAACAACATTATACAATCGCTTCCTGAAAATAGAAAAGAAGGGAGCACTTCCCAACTCATTTGATAAAGCTAGTATTACATTGAAACCAAAAGTAGACAATGGCAGTACAAATAAAACTACAGAACAATATCTTTCATGAATAACTCAGCAAAATTCTTAATAAAATTTTAGCTAATAGAATTCATTATCACATAAAAAAAATTATACACCATGACCAATTAGGTTTTATTCCAGAGATGCACAGCTGGTTGAATCTCCAAAAATCAATCCATTAATGTAATCCACCAAATTAGCAGGCCAAAGAAAATTCACATGGTTGTATCAATCAATGCACAAAAAGCATTCGACAAAATTCAATACCCATTCATGTTTTTAAAAACTCTCAGAAAATGGAAATAGAGGGAAACTTCCTCAACTTGATAAGGAGCATATACAAAAAAACTGAAGCTAAAATCATACCTAATGTTGAAAGACTGAAGGCTTTCTCTCAAATATTAGAAAAAAAGTATGTATGTCCTCTTTCATCAGTCTTATTCAATACACTGCTGGAAATTCTAGCCAGTGCAAAAAGATGAGAAAAGGAAATAAAAAGCACCAAGCAGAATGGAAGAGATAAAACACTTCCTATTTATAGATGACATGATTTTCCGTATAGAAAATGTCAAGGAATCTACAAAACTAAAACAAAACAAAACACCAAAAATAACACAGGAATTGAGCAAGGTCACAAGATACAAGACAAACATGCAAAACCAATTATACTTCTATACACCAGCGATAAACATGTGAACACCAAAAATAAAATACAACACAAAATTGAAATCATTTAAATAAGTAAAATAGTTGGGTACACATCTAACAAAATGTATACGGGACCTGTATGCTGAAAACTACACAACACTGATAAAAGAAATCAAAGCCTATCTAAATAAATAGAGAGTGATATCATTCATGGATTAGAAGACTAAACATAGCAAAAATGTCAATGCTTCCTAAACTGATATACAGATTTTTTTTCCAATTACTATGAAAATTGCAGTAAGATTTTTTTGCAGATATAGAAAAAAAATTTTTTTGATGTATATGGAAAGGCAAAGTTACCAGAATAGCTTAAATATTTTGGAAGAAGAAAAGCAAAATGTGAGAAATCTGCCTATCTATTATATAGCTATAGTACATTGTATGGTATAGCAGATTGTATGTATTTATAAAGGGATAAACATAGGTCATAGGTCAATGGGATGGAATAAACAACCCATAAAAAGACCCATACAAATATGCCCAACTGATTTTTCACAAAATTCAAAAGCAAATCAATGGAGGAAATATAGCCTTTTCAACAAGTGGTGTGGGATCAATAGAATATTCATAAGCAAAAGCATGAATATCAATCAACCTGTTTCACATTATACAAAAATTAACTTAAAATTGGCCACAACTTAAATGTAAAATATAAAACTATAAAACTTTCAGGAAAAAACATAGGAGAAAGTCTTCTGAATTTAGGGCTCGGCAGAGTTTTTTTTTCCCCCCAATCTTTTTTTAATTGAGACGTAATTGATTATACATATTTGTGTGGTACAGAGTTGACTATCAGTACTTGTGTTCAGTATGTGATGATCAAATCAGAAAATTAGCATATTAATCATTACATAACTTAAGCACTGTTTGTGTCCATTAACCAATTTCTCTCTAACTCCCTTTCCTCTTCCCTTTTCCCACCTCTACTAACCAAAGTTCTGTTCTCTTCTGAAAGTGCAATGTATTATTGTGATTGTTGTTTCTTCCTTTCTTTCCTTCTTTCCTTGTATCCTTTCTTCCTTCCTTCCTTCTTTCTCTCACTCTCTCTTTCTCTTTCTTTCTTTCTGTTCCCACTTATGAGTGAGGACATGCAATATTTCTCTTTCTGTCTGTGGCTTATTTCACTTAACTTAATTTTCTCCAAGCTCAAACATGTTGCTGTGAATGGCAGAATTTCATTCTTTTTTATAGCTGAGTAGCATTCCATTGTGTACATGTACCACATTTTCCTTATGCAGTCATCCATCAATGGACATTTAGGTTGGTTCCTATATTTGGCTATTGTAAATAGAGCTGCTATAAACATGGGAGTGCAGATATCCCTTCAACATAATTTCTATTCCTTTGGTTTTATATCCAGTAATGGGATTGCTGGATTGTATGGCAGTTCTACCCATAATTGTTTCAGAAACCTCCATATGGTTTTCCACAATGGCTGTACTAATTTACAGTCCCACCAACGACATAGAAGGTTTCCCCATTCTTGGCATCTTTGTCAGCATTTGTTATTCTCTGTCTTTTTGATAATAGCCAGTCTAACTGGGGTGGGATGATACTTCAATGTGGTTATATGCATGTCCCTGGTGATTAGTGATGTTGAGAACTTGGTCATGTACCTGTTGGCCATTTGTATGTCTTCCTTTAAGAAATGCCTGTTCAGCTCCTTTCTGTGTGTTTTAATTGGATTTTTTTTTTTTTTTTTAGTTTTTTTAATGTTAAGTTTGAGTTCCTTGTGTATTCTGGATATTAATCCATTCTTGGATGTATAGATTGCAAATATTTTATCCCATTCTGAAGGTTGTCTTTTCACTATATTGATTGTTTCCTTTCTTGTGCAGAAGCTTTTTAGTTTGATATAATTCCATTTGTTTATTTTTCTTTAGTTGACTGTACTTTTGAGGTCTTATTCATAAAGTCTTTGCCTAGTTCTACATCCTGAAGTGTTTCCCCTATGTTTTCTTCTAAGAGTTTATAGAACTTATATTTAAATCTATAATCCATTTTGAGTTGGTATGGTAAAAGGTATGGGTCTAGTTTCATTCTTCTATACACAGATATCCAGTTTTCACAACACCATTTAATAAAGAGCATGTCTTTTCATTCATGTATGTTCTTGGTGCCTTTATTGAAGATCAGCTGGCTGTAGGTACGTGGATTGGTTTCTGTGTTCTCTATTCTTTTCCATTGGTCTGCGTGTCTGTTTTTATGACAGTTTTATGCTGTTTTGATAATTAAAGCTTTGTAGTCTAATTTGAAGTCAGGTAATGTTATGTCTCTGGCTTTATTTATTTATTTTTTCTCAGGATTGTTTTGCCTATTCAGGGTCATTTGTTATTCCATATGAATGTTAGTATTCATTCTATTTTTTCTGTTTCTGTGAAGAATGACATTAGTGTTTTGATGGGTATTGCATTGAATCTGTAGACTGCTTTGGGAAACATGGACATTTTCAAAACAATTATTCCAATCCATAAACATGGGATGTCTTTCCATTTTTTGCAACCTCTTTAATTTCTTTCAGCAGTGATTTGTAGTTCTCATTGTAGAGGTATTTCACCTCCTTGGTTAAATTTATTCCTAGGTTTTTGTTTTTTGGTTTTTTTTGGTAGTTATTGTAAATGAGCATGCTTTCTTGATTGCTTTTTCTGCTAATTTATTGTTGAAGTATAAAAATGCTATTGATTTTTGTAGATTGGTTTTGTATCCTGCAAATTTATTGAAATTGTTTATCAGCTCTAAGAGTTTTTTGCTAGAGTCTTTAGGCTTTTCTATATGTAGGATCATGTCATCTGCAAACAGTGACAATTTGACTTTGTCTTTTCCAATCTGGATGCTCTTTATTTCTTTCACTTGCCTGATTGCTCTGGCTAGCACTCCCAATACTATGTTAAATAGGAGTGGTGAGAGTGGGCATCCTTGTCTTGCTCCTGTTTTTAAAAGAAAAGCTTTGAACTTTTCCCCAGTCAGGGTGATATTGGCAGTGGGTTTGTCATATACGGCTTTTATTGTGCTGAGATGCTTTCCTTCTATACCTAATTTGCTTAGAGTCTTTATCATGAACCCTGTCAAATGCTTTTTCTGCATCTGTTGAGATAATCATACGGTTTTGTTCTTGATTTTGTTGGTGTAGTGTATCACTTTTATTGATTTGCACATGTTGAACTACCTTGCACCTCTGGGATGAATCCCACATGATCATGACGTATATCTCTTTGATGTGCTGCTTTGTTCTCTTTACTAATATTTTTTTGAGGATTTTTACACCTATGGTCATCGGGGATTTTTGCCTGTAGTTTAATTTTTTTTGTACCTTTGTCTGTTTTTGGAATCAGGATGATGCTCACCTCATAAAATGAGTTTGGGAGAATGGCCTCTGTTTCCATTTTTGGAATAGTTTAAAAGGATTGGTATTAATTACTCTTTAAAGGTTTGGTAGAATTCAGTAGTGAAGCCATCTGGTCTGGGATTTTCTTTATTTGGAGACTGCTGATTGCTGCTTATTATTGGCCTGTTTAGGTTTTCCGGAAATTTATCCATTTCCTCCAGGTTTTCAAATTTGTTGTTGTAAAGTTGTTCATAATAGTCTCTAATGATTCTTTGTATTCCTGTAACTTCAGTTTTAATGTCTCCTTTTTCATTTCTGATTTTTGTAATTTGGGTCTTCTCTGATCTTTTTAGTTAGCATAGCTTAAAGTTTAGCTATTTTGTTTATTTTCTCAAAAAAAAAAAAAAAACCTTTTTGTTTCATTGATCTTTTGTATCTTTTTTGTCTTTTTTTTTTTTTTTTTTTTTTTTTTAGGTCTGCTCTGGTCATAATTATTTCTTTCCATCTACTACTTTTCAGATTGAATTGCTCTTGTTTTTCTAGTTCTTTGAGATGTAACATTAGGTTGTTTATTTGAAGTCTTTCTATTCTTTTGATGTAATCATGTATTGCAATGAACTTACCTCTTAATATTGCTTATACAGTATCTCACAGGTTTTGTACGATATGTCTTTATTTTCATTAGTTTCAAGAAATTTTTTGATATCCTATTCAATTTCTTCTTTGACCTATAGGTCATTCAGGAGCATGTTGTTTAACTTCTATGTATTCATATAGTTTCCAAAGTTTCACTTGTTATTGATTTTTAGTTTTAATCTGTTGTGGTATGAAAAGATACTTGAAATGATTTCAGTTTTTTAAAATTTATTGGGACTTGATTTGTGAGTCTTATCCTGTAGAATGTTGCTTATGCTGATGAGAAGAATGTATATTCTGTACTTGTTAGATGAAATGTTTTGTAGACATCTGCCAGGTCCAGTTGGTCTAAAGTATAGTTTAAATCCTGTGTTTCTTTGTTGATTTGTTGCCTAGATGATCTACCCAATGTTAAAAGAGGGGTGTTCAGGTCCCCAACTATTATTGTATTGCAGTCTATCTCTCTCTTTAGGTCTAATAGTTTTATTTTATATATCTGGGTCCTCCAATGTTGGGTGCATATATATTTAAGATTATTATGTCTTCTTGCTGGACAGATCCCTTTATCATCATATAATGACTTTGTTTCTTTTTATGTATTTTGGTTTAAAGTCTATTTTATGTGATGTAAGAATAGCTATTCCTGTTTGGTTTTGGTTTCTCTTTGTGTGGCATATCTTTTTCCATCCCTTCACTATTAGTAGGTGTAAATCTTTACAGGTGAGGTGAGTTTCTTGTAGGCAACATATACTTGGGTCTAGTTTTTTAATTCATTCAGCCAGTACTTGTCTTCTGAGTGGGGAATTCAATACATTTACATTTAGGGTTGTTATTGAAATGTATTGTCTTACTCTGGGCACTTTATTGATTTTTGTATGGTTGTTTCAAATAGCTTTTGTTCCTTTTTTTTTCCTTTTGTTGTTTGTCTTTAGAGTTTGCTGATTTTTTGAGGTGATAAAATAGAGTTCTTAGACTTGACATTAAAAACATGATCCATTAAAAAATATTTTTATAAGATATATAAATATATTTGTAAACATATATGTTTCAAAAATTTGTATGTCATAAAAAAATGTCTAACATCATTAGCCACTAGAGAAGTGCAAATTAATCATAATGAGATATCACCACACACCTATCAGAATACTAAAATAGAAAAGTGACAACATCAAATTCTGGAAAGGAGGTGGAGAAACTGGATCACTCATACACTGCCAATGGGAATGCATTATGGTAAAGCCACTCTTGGAAACAGTTTGGTAGTTTCTCAAAAAACTGAACATATAACTACCATAAGACCCAGCAATTGCACTCCTGGGAATTTATCCCAGAAAAATTGAGACATATTCACACACAAAAAATGTTCATACAATAATTTATGCCAGCTTTATTTATAAAAGCCAAAACCTGGGAATGACCCAGATGTCCTTTGATGGCTGAAAAGTTAAATGAATTAGTATATCTACATGATGGGATAATACTCAGCAGGAAAAGAAACGAGCTACTGATACATGTAACAACCTGGATAAATCTCTAGAAAAGTATACTGGGTGAAATAAGCCTCTTCCAAGAGGTTATACACTGTAGGATTCTACTTATATAATATTCTTGAAATAACAAAATTATAGAAATGGAGAACAGATTAGTGGTTGCTAGGAGTGATGAAAAAGATGGGAGGTGAGTGGTGTGGCTATAAGGGGCAACATGAGGGATTCTTGTGGTGATGGGAATGTTCTGTATTTTGACTATATCAGTGTCAATATCCTGGTGGTGATATTGTACTATAATTTTGTAAGATGCTATTACTGGAGGAAACTGGATAATGGGTACACAAGATCTGTCTGTATTATTTTGTACATGCATGTGAACCTACAGGTGTTTCAAAATAAAACATTTTAATACTTTAATAACAGACCCATAACTGACCCCTAGAGATTAAAACTACAATGTATAAGATAAAAAATACATTGGATGGAACTAATGTCAGATTAGACATTGAGTGAAAAAAGATTAGTGAACTTAAAGCCAAGCAGTAGAAACCACATAAAATGAAACAGAGAAAAAAAAAAAGATATTTAAAAAAAAATAATAAATTGAATATCAGTGAGATGTGGAGCTACTTCAAGAGGCATGATGTATATGTACTAAAGTCTCCAAAAGAGAGGAGAGGGAGGGTGAGACAGATAAAATTTTGGAAAAAAAAAAATGGCTGCACATTTTACAAATTCAAGGAAAACTATAAACCCATAGATCTAAGAAGTCAACAATCCCCAAACATTATAAACATGAAGAAAATAACAGCAAGGCAAATCAAAAGCATAATACTCAAATTCGGTGATAAAGAGAATATCTTTAAAAGTAGCCAGAATTAAAAAAAAAAAAATGACATTACAGACAGCACAAAGATAAGGATGACAGCAGATTTCTCAGCAGGAACAATGCAAGTGAGATGGCAGTAGAGCCCCATCAGTAAAGTACTCAAAGAAGGAGGGAAAAAACAATCTGCCAAATGAAAATTCTCTACCCAGAAAAATATCTTTCCCTATTGAATAGAGGCAAACTACACTTTTCCAGATAGTATTTAGCTATAAAGACTTCATCACCAGCCAACCTGCATTCCAAGAAATATTAAAGGAAGTCCTTCAGGCACATGATGCCAGGTGGAAATGTATGTCCACACAATGAAGAGCACTGGGTAAATACATACTTTTTTCTTATCTTTTAATTTCTGCAGCAAATAATTTTTAAAAAAATAAAAACAATATAGTGTGCAGTCTATGACATATGTACAAGTAAAATCTGTGACAATAGTACAAAGATTAGGATAAGAGATTCAGTGTCTACTATTGCAAATAAGTGATATATACAACATGGATGAATCTCAAAATAATTACGCTAATTGAAAGAAAGCAAACCAAAAAAGAATACATATTATATGATTCCATTCATATAAAATTTTAGGAAATATAAACAAATGTGTTGAGACAGAAAAACAGAAAGGAGGTTAGTGGTTGATTGAGGATGAGCAGAAAAGTGGAGGACAGGAAGGAGAGGGAGAGATTGCCCAAAGGCACAGGGAAACTCACGGAGATGAAGGATATGTTCATTACTTTGTGGCAGCTGTGTTACGGTGTACACTATGTCATAACTTATCAAATTGCATTCTTTAAATTTTTGCAGTTTATTATGTGTCAACTATACTACAATAAAAATTTTTTTAAAGAACATAAAATTGAAACATATTGAAATCACCTGAGGTCAGATAATTTAATAATATTATATGTATTTGTTTGCTCACTTGCTGCTTTCAAACTCGAGCAAATATAGCTTTTGTTCTCTTTAACATATTTCAGTATTTGTTTGCAGAGAATTTTGTTTTCATACTTCTCTATAATTAGATTGTAATCTGTGTAGCTTGTCTAAGTATGTCCACAGGCTGGAGGCAAGATGCGCACAGCTGAGACAGCATAAACAAGCTGAATGCCGCCAGAGATCAACATCAGCTGCACATTCTTTTGCTGTTATTTTTAGGTAAATGAAATGAATGTGAATATTGAAGTGTCTCTGTCTTTGAATATGGATCTCTAATGTGGATATGAAACTTTTATCCACTGCCAAATACCGAAGTGGGAGCTGGCTTCCCCAAGTTGTCTTCACTTGTAGATTGCAAGTAGATATTTTTCCCGTGGTTGTTAAATATCAGCTTCTGGGCATTCTGCCATAATTTTAAGACAACTGTGAAAAGTGATTCTTAAATTGGGGTCCACAGCCTATTGGAAATCTTCAAAGGTCTTCCATCTGGTTCATAAAGTCATTGAGAGGACAAATCACAGGAAAGTGTGGGCACTGAAGTGTTTTTTCTCAACCACAGATAAAATGGGGTTGATTGATTATAAGTAGCCACTTTTGCATTTTTTTCCTCAAAGTGTCCTTTAAACCAGATGCTCCAGAACAATCTGGGGAAGTTGTAAAAACCTAAAATGTAGATTCATGCTTCCCACCCCAAATCTACAGTATTGATTCTGTAAGGATGAGAACAGGCATCTACATTTTTAACAAACATGGTACTGATTCTTATGTGTACTAAGATTTGAATGCTGCAGTTTCCCCATCTAGATCTAGCCCTACCTGAGTAGTAAAATATATTTCATGAAACTAAGAACATACTTCTGCATTGTTTGTGGACTGCTTTGCTGGCAACAACATCTCTTATTTTTCTGTTTATCTTTGGCTGTGGCGAACTGAGCTACAAGCAGAATTGTAAACTCACGTTCAAAGATGACTAAAAAAACCAAAAGACTTCTGAGAAGTGGTTTGAAGGGTTAATGAAGAAGCATCCAGGTGTATGTTTTACAGTTTTGGTGAACTGAAGTATTTTTTTTAAATAACAATAACAAAATTCACATCCAGTGATAAAAATAATTTATTATCGATGGCTTAACCATGGAAAAAATGTAATGATTGCAAGCCTAAAACCCTCATTGAAACAATTGTTTTTACAATCTAACTTTTGTTTATGTGAGAAATTTAAGAACATAACTCCAACAGAACAGATTTTACAGGAAAGCTCCCAAAGATTACTGAACCTTCACGTAGCTAAAATTGTGAGGATTAAAGATCCGGGGAGGTGGAAGAGACACTGGTCAAAGAAGCTGGCTGCACCTGGCCAACCCTCCAGCAATTATCTACATTTTTATACCTAGAGTTTCTCATTCATAAGAAATAAAATTAGCACTGTAATAACCTAACAGGAATTTATACTTGTAAGTTAATAACTACAGGTTAAAAACAAACTTTGGGTTCCTTGGGTTAAGTAAGAGATGATGCAGATGCCACAACTAGACAAAGGCCATGGCTAAAAAAAACAGCTGAATTAAACTATACTGTTGTAAATAAAGCATGTCTTCAGCATGAGGAGAAAGTTGTGCATCCTTCTTTCAGTATCAAAGTGGGTTCTACCCAACGTCTCTTCATCTACTGACTCACTAGTATACCACAGCCAGTTAGGGAGGAGAATTGGTAAGTTTGAAAGGAATATCCCTGGATTTGGTAGCTTGAGCTGTGTCCAGCTGAAGTCCCAAGGTGTGAGATTCTCAAGCTGTGAGACTCTCATTTTAACCATTCCCATGATTCTTTTTTTTTTTTTTTTTGTCTTTTTCGTGACCGGCACTCAGCCAGTGAGTGCACCGGCCAGTCCTATATAGGATCCGAACCCGCGGCCGGAGCGTCGCTGCGCTCCCAGCGCCGCACTCTCCCGAGTGCGCCACGGGCTCGGCCCCCATTCCCATGATTCTAACAACTAAACATTTGAAAACCCATGTTGCCCCTGCCTTACTGTGTCACGTCTGCGTGGAATGGCAAGCCAGCTCTTGGAAGGAGTGCAAGACCCAAATGGTGAGTTAATAATGGCAGGCTGTTCCTGTGTGATACTTACTAAGGGCTTCACCTCCAACTGTATATGAGAAGAGGAGTCTTGGATACATTAGTAAGCCAAATAAAATAATGTGTATTTACTGTGATTTAAAGAAGTCATTGGAAGAAGCCAAATAGTAGATGTTGGAATTAAGGTCACACAAATAGAAATTGTTGGCCTACGAGTCCTCTACGTTAATTAGCCTAGACTATTAACTTGTGCACTGTGTGTCCCTCCCCTTATCTAGAAGATTATTGGTGTTCATATGAAAAGATATCACATTCATGGGAAGTTCTCACCACCACTTCAAAATCACCACCCATGTCAAAATCTTTCTGTCTTCCTCAAATGCTAATACTTCTCTGAAGCCACCCTGCCTTCACTGAGTCAGAACAATTACCCTCTGCCTCTTCTTTGTTTCTAATTCTTGTACCTCTTTTATAGCATACATACATCTTATGATTGTAATTGCTTTTCTGTCCCCCTTGATTAAACTCCTGAAAGACAAAGTCCATGTCTGATCATCTTTGTCTCTTCCTCAAAGCACATTATCTTGCACAGAATTGGCATTTGATACTGTTTAGTCAACTGAAATTAAAGGAGTCATAAAAATGACCATGGAATTTTCAGAGTAAATACATTTAGTCAGAAAAAATAATGTGTTTATTCTGATTTTTTTTTTTTTTTTTAAGATGATGGGTAAGGGGATCTTAACCCTTGACTTGGTGTTGTCAGCACCACGCTCAGCCAATGAGCTAACCAGCCATCCCTATATAGGATCCGAACCCGCGGCCTTGGTGTTATCAGCACCACACTCCCCCGAGTGAGCCACGGGCTGGCCCTTGTTTATTCTGATTTTAAAAAGTCATAGAAGGCTTCGGGTCAAGATGGCTGAATAGACGGTCCCAAGCACCACTCTCTCCCACAAATCAACTAATTTACAACTATTAAATAGCAACAACAGCCAAGCTGGGGCCACTAGAGCTCAGGGGAAGAGGAGCAGAGACCTACAGAATTCATGAAGGTGTGAGAAGCCACAATGAGAGAAAAAAAAAATGCTCTGACCTTTTCAAATCCTCTCCATTTCCAGACTGGAGCTGCTGAGCATGCAGAGCAGGAGCTGGCAAAAGCCACAGCTGTGCCCTTTGGATGAAGTTGCTTAGAGGTGGCAGGGGAGAAGAGGGCCTTGGTGGACCCCAGGCCAGCAAGACCACTAATAGGGTTCCTGTGGACTCACATAGGACCAAGGAGCCACTCAGAGGCCAGTTAGTCATCACAAGGGACTGGCTCATGGCCCATCCCATGGGAAGTGTTTGGAGCACTGGCAATGGGGGAGACAGGCCTACCGGGAGAACATTGGGGCATAGCAAGGACAGCTGATCTGCCACAAGTCAATGTAGGACCACTCAGAGGAGACTGGTCAGGAATATAGAATTGCATGGGGTGCCGTTTGATGAAAAGACTCAGGCTCAGACCAGTGTTTCTACACAACCCAGGTGCATCAGATTTCACTAAACCCAGAAGTACCTATAAAATCAACCATTAAAACCTGAGCTGCACAAAAAGCCTTCCCCAGGGAATCAGCAGCAAAGCAGCAATTTACCTCAACCACAGAGCTCAAGTGCTGGTCCCCACAGGAAGTTCCCCCACTTTAGAAGTAAGCAAAGGACAACATATTAGCTCCAGCACAGAGTTTAAGTGTTGGGAACAGCAAATAATCCAACACAGAACTGTAAGAAAAAACAGAGTACCCATTGGGGCCTACCTGGCGTCCTGAGGCTTGGATCTGGGGGCTGGACCCTCCACCCACAACCAGGCACACCGCCCGTGCCACGAGGCCTACCTGAGGACCTGAGGTATGGAGCCAGGAGCCACCAGCAACTAGGTAGGGAGCATGCCAAAAGCATCATCTCCATGTAGATGGCCCATCACAGCCACCACAATAACCACAGCTGTCATGAAATCAGCTAGATGACACAACCACCGTGCAGATGGTTTGCCAGCCACTGGAGTGCACTGACACAAGGAGAGTCACCAGCAGAGACCAAAAAAAGAAGAGGATGTCCCTCTTCACAAAGCCCATTTCAGAGAGATGGAAGAAGCACCTGCTCTACAATCATATTGGGGACCTGAACACACCTCTCAGCATTGGACAGATCATCTAGGCAACAAACCAACAGAGTAACCATTATTCTTTAAGAGGGAGAGAAGAAATCTAGGGTAATTAGAGGGGGGAAAGGGGGGGAATAGGGGACAGGGAGAGATTGGACAAGGGGCATAAAGAATAAGTACGATTTATAACAATGTATATGCAAGTAATATTAATTTGATCAACATATGTCAATGTTGAACCCCCAAAATATGAATAATCAATTATGATTCAATAAAATTTTTTTTTAAAAAGTCATAGAAATATCTCCAAAAGTGGATGTTAGAGTTACCCAATTTCAGCATGGATCTACCCAGATCAGAAGCTCAGCTGATGGTAACTGCATAGTGCTGTCAGTATAGTTAAAATAGTTAAATGTATTTGAAAAATGGGATTTAAAACATCGTCCTCTCCACCCTGAGAGTTCAGAATATATTATTTTTATATTTATATGCAGAATCCATAACATCTTTTTACAATCACTCTCATTTTCATAGTTCTTCCATTTCACTCATAGCTAGGAAGTTTTTGGTGGAATTAATCGAGTTCAGATAAAGTCTTAATTGATGTTTAATCTCCAAGTGGTCAGAGGTCTATTCAAAGGCCTACTGTTCTACACATTTCAGTGATGGGAATGCGTAATTAAACATCTGTCCCTAATTAAATAATACATTAAATAAAATAGAAATGGACATAAGTACTTTTAAAACTCTATAAAAATTTGTTTAGAGAATCAAGTGAATCATGCCATTATTAAAATCAACTTTACAACAGTACAATCTTTAGATTTCTTCCCCCAAAGTTAGATAAATGCATACACTTAGTTACATTCAGATATATCCATATAGAGACAGTATGATTGTTTTTTATTCTACAGCAATCTATGTCTTAAATGAATACACAAGTGTATAAAATATAACTGCCATGTATATAATATACCTCTGGGGGAGTCATATTTATTATTTTTGTCAAATGTAAAGATCAACTAGATAATTTAGAGGTCAATAGTGAGCAGTTGGTAATTTAAAAATGATAAACAATATCTTCAGCTATAATTTCAAAATCTGAAAACTGCTGGGATCAAGGGAGCAATTTTATTGGCCATTAAAGTGTTCTTAAGCTGTAGAATAACATAAAGTCTCTACGGATAAGCAGAGCTATT
This sequence comes from Cynocephalus volans, assembly GCF_027409185.1. NCBI lineage: Eukaryota > Metazoa > Chordata > Mammalia > Dermoptera > Cynocephalidae > Cynocephalus > Cynocephalus volans. The sequence goes on from NC_084461.1 coordinate 109,197,867, forward strand.
AGTGGTCAGCTTAATTTTAAACAAATTTAAATATATCAATTTTCCTAATAAATATTTAATTATGTATGCTGATGACAATAAAGTAATTCTGCAGACTGGAGTTGTCTTGAGGTAATCAAAGCCTCAGGAGAATGGAGGAATTTTGACTGTGGCTACTTCTTATAACCTGGAGTTGCAACTTATATTTTCATAACACAAAAGGTCTGTTTCCTTGCCAGCTGAACCACCTGGAAAATTCAATAATTCCAGTTCAGGTCAACAAATATTTATTAGGCACCTTCTACAAGAGGAGTCAGCATAGCACAATGGTTAACAGTGTGGCCTCAGGAGCTAACCACGTGTTCAAATCCTTGCTTTACCCACTTTGTAACTGGGTGACTGCTGGAGCTACTTAACAACTTTGTGCCTCAGTGTCCTTATCTATAAAATGAGGATATTGATAATAATAGTACTCATCCCATAGGACAGAATAAATTTAAACAAAATAATGTACATGAACTTCTTTAAAAAGCCCTGATGTAGAAGTGCTTAAGAAATGTTAGCTGTTGTGGTGTGAAAGGCACCATGTTTGGTGCTGAGCTTACAGGATAAATTCAATACAATTCCCTTCCATAGGACAAGGCAATTCTGCAGACCTCAAGCAAACAGTCATCAATGTGGCTGCCTCCATAATCCCAGCTGAGAACACTCTATGGTAGATAACTAAGAGGAAACAATGAGAGGTGTTTATTTTATACTTCCAACATATATCACTTGCATAGTGATACAGGGGTTTTTTTGTTGTTGTTTTTTAATTGAAGCATTTAGTCTCAAGGAAAGAGTTAATTTGAATGAAAGCTTAAGGAGAAATAACTTCCCTTCTGTTGGTATCCAGCAGCCCTCCAGAGAAAGACATTCCCTGGGAATTGCTTTTTCCAGTCTGTTATAATTGCTTTCCAAGTGTTGTTGATGCCTCTCACCAGAAAGTGGCTGGAAAACACGAACTCGTTTTTAGTCCCTTCCTGCATGAGATAATTTGAATTTATAAAATTCAAATTTAAAAGATCAATCCGCATTTTCAGGCCAGCATATCCTCTTATGTTGAAAGATTTTTTTTTTTTTTTTTTTTAAATTTTAAAAAGACAGTGGCTTAGCTGAGTGGACACTATCATTTTTACAGGGCTAATTGCATTTGGATATGGCCCTGGAGGGCTACAGTAGGCACAGGTGGAAAAGGAGCATCTAGCATTATTCAGAAATATTTTGAAATTTTGCTTTTTCCCTCTATCACTCAATAACCTTTCTTCTCTCAGTGACAGAAATACAAATGTAGCTGGCTTGAGCAAACAAAGGGAACTTATTGGCTCACATCAAAAAAAAAAAAAAATTCCTGGGATAAATTGGATTTGGGAGTAGCTGGACCAAAACTCAATAAATATCATCAGGGCTCCATCTCTGTACATGATGAGCATGATGTCGCCTAACAGCCCAAGTGTCGCATTCCTGTGTAGCCCTCATGCACATCTCTCTACCTGGACCATCTCCCTCCTCTTGGGCCACGTGCCCAGTCCTGAGCTAATCTCTGTGTCCAGGAGCTAGGATATAGGTCATCTGCCCACCCTGAGAGCTGCACTATAGTGAACTAGATAAAAACAGAAATCTAGAGATGCACTACCCAGGTCTGGGATTCAGTCCCACCACTGATTAGCTGTGTGACATTAGGCAAATTATTTAGCCATTCTATGCCTCAATTTCCTCACCTGGAGAATGGGGGCAATAAGTGTACCTGTCTCATAGTTGTGTCATGTGGAGTGACTGAGTCAATACATGTAAGGCATTTAGAACAGTGAATGCCTGACACCTAGGCTGCACCCAGCAAGCATCAGCAGTGCTGACAACTATGATGAGGAGGAGAATGGGAGTGGGGGTGGGGGGATGTGGAGGAGGAAGAGGAGGACAAGAAGGAGCAATCAGGGACTGATGGCCACTCCAGAAGCACATGGGAGGACAGTCTTAAAAAGAATTCAAGGGTTCAAGGCAAAAACAACGACAACAAAACCCCACAGTAACTAGCAGGTATTAGTTTCCAGTCCCCACACCAAACTGTTGTGCTCTGCTTTGTTCCATAACAGATTTCCACGTGGTCTGGGTGCTAGAAAGATAAAAGCTGCACTGTAGTGAGTAAATCTGTGAATGCCCTACCTTGTTGTCATAAACACTAATGTGTTGCTTCTCTGCTTTTAAAAATGAAGCATTGTGACCTGGTTAAGGTATGGTTTAAGACTTCTCCAAATAATTTTCCATTTGTAAATCTTGTTGATATGTATATATGACTAGAGCAATGATTGTGTTGCGGGATGGAATAAAACCTACAGAAGACATGTCTTTACAAACAATAATGTTACTCTCTAAAAATCTCTTCCCTGCAGGAAATGGACTGCGTGTTAGTTGTGCAGGCAGGGAGAAAGGAGGTGGAAGAGGCAAGAGAGCAAGAAAGGAAGGAGGGAACCAAAATAAACCCACTCCTGTGTGGAGTGTTGGAAATGTGGCACTAACAAAGACTTCCTGTTCTGCACAGACTAAGTGCTGGCAGAGGCGGCGTGCAGGGCTGTGGGTGTACTCAGCTGTGCAGAGCTGATTATAGAAGATGAAAGGGCTTGGCAATTTATTTCATCTCACACCGAAGCACTGCTGACAACTGAAAGTGAGGACAGAAGGATTCATTTGTTCAACTTCTGTTTTAAAAAACAGACTTCAAATGATACCACAGAGAAAAAGGAGGAAATGCTGTGGTGTAATAAAATGTCTATTTTTTGGAAAAAAAAAAAAAAAATACTAGCTGCAGCATTTGTATTTGGTGGATGGATATGGAAGGCAAGGGGTTGGCTTTTCTGTGGTTGTTATCAATTCCAGGGAATGTAATGTATGTATGCAGGATCAATTACTACTCAGATAGACCAAGCTCACCTAATCTGAACAAAGCTCTCATGTCCATTCATCCTTGAGTCCAAAGACGAGTCTGAATGAAAAAAGTCTAACCCCGCAGTGTTTAAATACTTCTTAGAAAACTGAAAATGGAAAAAAATGTATGCAGGATCTTTATGCTAAAAGTGAATTAATATGTGCTTCATGATAGAGAATCTATTTTAAAATTTATAATGATAGTCTTTAGAAATTTTAGTTCACAAATCCAGACTTTCTTCATTTATCTGTATTATTGTGTTTGCTGAATTTGGGGGAGAAAATGTTGTATTTCCTTTTAAATGAAATGTGGTATTATTTTTTTATCAGCATATCTAATGTTTGAGAATGAGGAATATTTTTCAGTTCAAAGGCTTATTATATAAATTATTATGAAATCTAATCTACCTAGCAAAGTGGTCTTATCCCAAAAGATTTATAAAGATGGGTAATATTCCATACTGGTAGCACATTATGATTAAAACACAAATATAGATCCAAATATTAATGAAAAAGATAAAGAAATACATTTTGCCGTAATCACTAAAAATAATATATCAGTAAGACAAGCACATCATTCTTAAGCAATTTCTTTCTTAAGCAACTCAGTTAAATGAATGGTTCTCTTCTTTGTCATTTATATCAGAAATCTTGTTATTTTCACTGTTTTAAATATAGATTTTCCTTACAAGACCTCACCAGAGCAATAAAAATGGAGAAAATTATGGCTAAAATAAATTCTCTAGCTCCCTTAGCTCTCTTGAAACCATTAAATTTGAGTTAATTTTTTGACAATATTTTTGGAGCACCTGCTGTGTGCCAGGCACTGTCTTAGGGACTAGGAATGACGGCATTTACCATGAGCTGCTGCCATGGAGGGCCACTGTGAGAAGCTGTGCAAGTTCATGCTGCCTCACTCCAGGAGCACCTTCCACGTAGACCACAATGCAAGAGCACCCCCTGGAGTTGTGCAGTGCACAGCCCTGCTGATGTCTAACAGAGGGAGACAGAAAATGTTCAAGGAATTGGTAAATTATGTAAGAGTTTGATTAAAAAAAAAATAATGCAGGTGACACTCTGAAGACTGACTAGGAGTAAGAAAGAGGGGCCACACAACAGATTTCAGAAAAATAAAAGAAGTAACATTTAAGCTGAGATTGTAGTGAAAAGAAAGATCCAGCCTCATGAATATTCTAAAGACTTGAACACAAGAATGAGTTTGGTAGTCTCTGGAGTCAGAGAGAAAGCCTGAGCAACCAGAGTGCTGAGCAAAGAGGCAGAAGTAGGTCATAGGTACAGAAGGGGACCTCTCTTCAGCAGGCCTGATAGGCCAAGCAGTTTGAAATTTTTCTAAGGACAAAAGGAAGCCCCGTGGAGAGTTCCTTGCAATCAGGGGAGCGATGCTGGAGTTTTGTGTAGTGCCAAAGCAGTGCAGCATCAAGGATCCTGGTTCTATCCTGGGTGTCTCAGAGCATGGGATATTGAAATCTTGAGGTAAGAAGAGCAAATATGGAGAGAAATTATAATCAAGTGGTGATTATTTTAGTGAGGTTCTAATTGGAAAATCACAATCCGAACCTGCAGAAGCCAACCCAAACCAGGGACATTATACATTCTTTTGTCTAGCTGAGTAATTATTTTTCAAAGACACTGTCCATTTTTCCTCTGTTATAATGAATGCGACTGAAACCAAATGGAAGACTGAACACACTCTGAAGAGCACCTGTTATAAGTGGCCTGTGCATCAGTAGGCTCTAAACCCAACACCCTTTACTTAGGTTATATATAGCTTAATTTGAGTATAATATTGAGAATTCAATAATATGCCAAAATTGAGCATAGCTTAATTATATATAGCTTAATATTGGATTGTGTATACCAAACCACATAAAAAATGCAAGCACTTTTCTATATAAGTTAACATTTATTATTGAACATAACAAAGATATCCAGAAGTGATAAAGATACATAAAATGTTATACGTACTGTTACAGCAGGCAGTTAATAAGTGTTTGAATGAATAAATTAATGCCTAGACTTCAATCATTTGTCATTCAATAAAAATATGCTAATCTAAATTATTCGAGTTGTAAGTTAAATTAAGTAATTTAAAAAACTTTTGTGACAAAATTTAATTATATCTGATACAAAGAATGCATGATATTAGATTTTATTGATAAAGAAAAATTCTTACCTATAAAGATGAGCCTTTAGCATTAGCAACTCCATTCTGATATATAATATGTTGGGCAGTATTATAGGTATACTCAGTTTGGGGCACAGATTTTATTTCCCTAAAGATAACTCAGAGGAAGTAACGATTGATTTAATTAGACTGTTTTAAGAAAGACTGTCATAAAATAAACTTTTCATATATTTTCCTTCATGAAGGGGTTAAATCATAATACTTCTGGGTGACCAGAAATATTAAAAATAAATAACTGATTCAAGCACCCCAGAATATCAACAAACTAGTTTGGCAATTGAAAAGTAAACCTGGTGATGTTTTATACTATGACCTTTCTTTTCTTTTTATTGAGGTATAAATTAGACATACTGAAACACATACATCTTAAGTTTACAGTTCAGCTGGTGTGATAAGTGTGTGTAGCCATACAAGCAACACCCACACCATGGAAACTTCCTTCGTGGTTCTTCCCAATCTCCAAGCCCTTCCTGCTAAGGCAATTGCTTTTCTGACTGCTATCACCATAGCTTAGTTTTACCAATTCTAATTAAAGAGAATTATATTATTTAGCACTAAAAAGGAATGCATTGTTAATAGGCACAAAATGAATGAAACTCCAAATAATTATGATGGATGAAAGAATCCAAAGAAAAAAGAAGTACATATTGTATTATTCCATTTGTATAAAATTCTAGAAAATAAAAAGTAATCTTTAGTGACAGAACTTAGATTACTGGTTGTCTGGAGATGAGGGAGAGAGTAAAAAGAGAGGAACTACAAATGGGCATAAGGAAAATTTGGGGGTATATTCATATGTCAAAACTTATCGAATTATATTCTTTGACTACGTATAGTTTATTTTGTCCATTATATCTCAGTAAAGCTGTTTAAAAATGATAGCTCTCAAGTGGCAAATCAGTTTGCTGATTAAAAAAAAGATCTCTTTGCAAGTCACATCGAGCTTTCATCTTCAATAAGTAATTAAGCTTTCATAATTTTTTTTCTCAATTTGGAAAAATTTTGACCATTTTTTTCTTTGACTATTTTTTGCTAATGCGGTTGTTTTTCTCTACCTCCCCTATGACTCCAGTTCCATTCATGTTAGCTGTCTTGATATTGTCCCACAATAAATCTGTTGTTATGACCTCCAGTGAATTTTGATTTTACTTCTCAAATCTCCATTTGATTTTTTGTAGCTTCCATTTCTCTACTGTGAACCCCTATCTGTTTATGCTTTATATCCATCTTTATCATAAATCTTTGAAAATATTAATAATATAGTATTAAGATTCTTTTGGTGGCCAGAAGGCTCTAGTAAAATCTTCTTTCAGTATAAATTATAAAGCAATTGTAAATACACGTCATTTGAGTTTGAGTAGATATCTCTCTTATTTCGTGTTTTATGTAGTTTTGATGAACAACTCAGAGCACATTCTGTTTAAACCCAAATTCTTTCCATTCCTGTCTTCTAATATTTTAGACACTTATCATGAGATGTGCACTGGACCTAACATAAGAGTTCTGTGGGATCACCACCACTGGAAAAAGGAATTTATTGGTAATGTTTCAATGGTTTCAATCACATATTCAGTAATTCATTACTAACTGACTCATTAAAATAAGATGGTCAAAAGCCCAGCTCTATTTTTGGAATCAATATTTTCCATTTTCTTTTTACAAGTTGTATGTACCTATTATCTTCTGTCATAAATTAAACACCAAATGAAATTGAGTATTGCCTCATTCCATATTTGTTTTAAAGTGATGCTATGTTTTAATTATAACTTTATTGAGGCATAATTCACATAAAATAAAATGCACACATCTTAAGTGTTCAGTTCCATGATTCAGCAATTGTAACCTCCATCTAACAACCACTCAAATTAAGATATAGAATATTTTTATCACCCCCAAAATTTCCCTCATGCCTCCTTTCCAGTTGGCTTGTCTTCCCACAGATGTGACCAGATTTTGATTTCTATTAGCATGGAATAGATTTGCCTGTTCTTGGAACTGATGTAAAATGAAGTCATACATAAGTAGTCTTTTACATCTAGCTTCCTTTATACAAGCAATATTTCTGAGATTTGTCCATATTGATGCATCAATCAAAAGTTTATTCTTTTTATTGTTAAATAGTATCCAATTGCATAACTATAAAACCATTTCTTTATTCATTTTCCTGTTGATGGATCTTTGGATTGTTTTTAAATTTCAGCTATCATGAATAAAGTCTACTATAGACATTATTGTATACTTCTTTCTATGGACATATGTTGTTATTTTTCTCAATTTAATACCTGGAAATGGAATTGCTGTGGCAGGCTAGATGTATGTTTCACTTTATTACCAGTTTTCTTATCCTTAGTGTTTAGGTGATATATCTTTTTTTACTCTTTTTAATTTAATTTGTTTGTGTTTTTATTTTTTTGTTTGTGTTTTTAGATATTGTAGAATGTTTCTTGTAAATAACATGTAGATGGGTCTTGCTTTTTATCCTGTCTTATAATTTCTTTCTTTCTAATGGAATGCTTAGTTCATTTACATTTAATGTGTTTATGATTTTATTCCATTCAGTTTAATTCTCATCTTGGTATTTGTTTTCTATTTTCTCATCTGTTATTTGTTCCACTGTTCATCTGTTTTTATATTTTCTTGGGTTATAGAACATTTTTTATTATATAATTTTATTTACTTTTTTCACTTTTTAAGCAATACTTCTTTGTGTGTGTTTGTGTCTATCTGTTTGTGTACGATTTAGATGTTGCCTGAAAGACTGCAGCATGCATACTTATCATAGCATCACTTCAAATAGTATTACACTACTTAAAGAACAATCCAAGAACTATGTAACAGTATAATCTCAATTAATCTCCATTCCATTTTTTGTATTATTATCATATATTTTAATCCAACATATTCTATAAGCCACATAATCCATTGTAATTGTTTTTGCTTTAAACAATTAAGAGTCTTTTAAAGGACTTCAGCAATGTCATAGGTCTGGGAAGACTAAAGATAGAGTTCAAGGGCATGAAGGCAACTAGGATCTGAAAGGCCAAGATCCTAGAAAGAAGAGTTCAAAGAACTGAGCCCAGCAGTTTGAGCCTCTTTTCCCCTGGAGGCATTTGCCAGTCTGGAAGTAGCATAGGCTGAAAGATACAGAAGCAGAGCAGAAAGTAGCTGTTATGAGATTAAGAATCTAAGAAGGATTTTTGTCAGTTTCATGATTCTGGGGAAATAAAAAATGTAATTAAAGGACCGCCAAAAGGATGGGCTTCTGATAAGAACACCTAGCTTTCAAGTGAGCCCCAGGAGGGCTATAGTCTAAGAGTAAGGTTAAACTGGAAATAGATCAGCCTGACAAAGATGGAAACCCAGCTGAGAAAATTCCATCTCTGTTTGGATTAAAATAATCCATGTCTGTGCTAATTGGTTTCCCATAAGCTAAGAAAATCATCCCTGAGAAAGATAACATTTTTCAGAAACTCTGTAATTTTTACACATGATTTTCATATTTGATAAAAAATGACCAGGTACACAAGAAAAAAAAAATCAAGGGAAAAGGGACAATAGAAACTGATGCACAGGTGATCCAGATACTGGTTCTCAGACACAGACTTTAAAATAACTGTGAATAATAAATTGAAGAGAATAGATGACAAGATGGAGAAATCAACTAGACAACTGGAATTTATATCCAAAAAATAAAATAGAAATTCTAAAACTAAAACATAGTAATATCTGAAGTCAAGAATATAATAGAGGCTTCCTCATATCCACCAGAATAGCTAAAATTAAATCTACCAGTACAATGACAAGGTTATAAGTGACAGTGACAATGCAGGCCAACCAAAACTCTTGTACATTGTTAATAGGAATGTAAAATGGCACGGCCACTTTGGAAAAAGATGTGACAGTTCCTTATATAATTAAATATATACTTTTGCTATGATCCAGCAATTTCACTCCTAGGTATTTAACCAAGAGAAATAAAAAATATACAATCACAAAAGGACTTGCACGAGTGTATTCACAGCAGCTTTGTTCATAGCAGGTCAAAGCTGGAATCAGCTCAGTTGCCCATCAAGAGAATAGATTAAAAATAAACTGTGAAACAGTCACACAACGAAATACTACTTAGCAATAAAAGGGCATTAACTCCTGCTGTGAGGTGAACTGCATCCCTCAAAAACGATATGTTGAAGTTCTAATCTTTGGTACACAGAATGTGACCTTATTTAGAAATATGGTCATTATAGAGGTAATCAATTTTAAATGAGGTGATTATGGTGAATCCTAATCCATTATGACTGACGTCCTTATAAAAAAGTGAAATTTGGACAAAGAGACAGACAGAGGGAAGATGGTGTAAAGATATACACAGACAGAAGGCCTTGTGACTGTAGTGGTGCATATACAAGCCAAGGAATGACAGGCGTGGCTAGCAAACACCAGAAGCTAGAAGAGGCAAAAAAGTATTCTTCCCAAGATCCTTCAGAGAGAGCAAGACCCTGCTGGTAACTTGATTTCAGACTTCTAGCACCCACAACTGTGAAGTGATAAATTTCTATTTTTTTAGGCCACACAGTTTTTCATACTTCATTATGGACAGCCTAAGAAACTAAAACAACTATTTATGCATTTACCAACATGAATTCCAAGAGCATTATGTTGAGTAAAAAAGCCTTACATGAAAGAATACATACTTCATGATTTATTTATATGAAGTCTAGAACAAGCAAAACTAACCTATGGTGGGAAAAAAAGTCAGAACAGGGATTGTTTCTGCGTGTGGAGTTTGGAATTGACTGTAAAAAGAAATGCGGAAACTTTCTAGATGGTGATCATACACCATATCTTATGGATTCTTTATCTTATGGGCTGGATTGTGTCCCCCCAGAAGATATGTAATTACAAAAGTGCTTGTTCTTATCAAAACTTAGAAAATGAACATCTAAGATTTGTGCATTTTATTGTACGTAAATGTTACCACAAAAGAAATAAAAACTGTAAACAAATACTGAACTCTAGTTAATGATGTACATGAGGAATTAATTAGAGGGAAGTGTACTGATGTCTGCAATTCAATTTGAAATGCATCAAGAACATCGATGAATGGATAGAGAGATAGAGAGATAGATATGTGATAATGCAAGTATAATATAATAATAGCAGAATCTGTTTGGGGGCCCTGGTGTGATTCTGTCCTGCGGCTGATCTGCAGAGCAGTAGTCGTTTCTCTCTGTCTACCTTCTCTCCCACCTAAATGTATGCCACCACCCCATGGAAGATTCGATGGATATGGATATGAGCCCCCTGAGGCCCCGGAACTATCTTTTCAGTTGTGAACTAAAGGCCAACAAAGATTATCACTTTAAGGTGGATAATGATGAAAATGAGCACCAGTTATCTTTAAGAACGGTCAGTTTAGGGGCTGGTGCAAAGGATGAATCGCACATTGTCGAAGCAGAGGAAATGAATCATGAGAACAGTCCAATTAAAGTAACACTGGCAACTTTGAAAATGTCTGTAAAGCCTTTTCTCTTGGGGGCTTTGAGATAATGCCACCTGTTGTCTTAGGGTTGAAGTGTGGCTCAGGGCCTGTGCATATTAGTGGACAGAACTTAGTAGCTGTAGAAGAAGATGCAGAATCAGAAGATGAAGAGGAGGAGAGAGTGAAACTCTTAAATATGTCTGGAAAGCAATCTGCCCCTGGAAGTGGTAGCAAGCTTCTATACAAAAAGGCAAAACTTGCTGCTGATGAAGATGATAATGACATGATGATGATGATGATGACAACAGTGATGATTTTGATGATGAGGAAACTGAAGAAAAAGCTCCAGGGAAGAAATCTGAATGAGATACTCCAGCCAAAAATGCACAAAAATCAAAAAAGAATGGAAAAGACTCAAAAGCATCAACACCAAGATCCAAAGGTCAAGAATCCTTCAAAAACAGGAAAAAACTTGTAAAACATCAAAAGGACCTAGTTCCATAGAAGACATTAAAGCAAAAATGCAAGCAAGTATAGAAAAAGGTGATTCTCTTCCCAAAGTGGAAGCCAAGTTCATCAATTATGTGAAGAATTGCTTCCAGATGACTGAACAGGAGGCTATTCAAGATCTCTGGCAGTGGAGGAAGTCTCTTTAAGAAAACAGTTTAAACAATTTGTTAAAATTTTCCATCTTATTTTATTTCTGTAGGCTGTCCTTTTTGTAACATAGGTGAGAATTTTCCCTGCTGTGTTTGATATATGTTGTCCAAGTTCCATTGCCAAGAATGTGTTGTCCAAAAATGCCTGTTTAATTTTTAAGATGGAACTCCACCCCTTTGCTTGGTTTTAAGTAAGTATGGGATGTCATGATAGTACATAGAAGTAGTGGTGGTCAGACATGGAGATGGTGAGGAGACAAAAATATACATGTGAAATAAACTCAGTAATTTAATAAAATAAAAAAAAAGAATCTGTTTGGTGGATATAGGGGTGCTCGATGTAAAATTCTTTCAACTCTGCCACAATTTGAATATTTTCATAATAAAATGTTACAGAAAAAAAGAATGTAACATAAGAGTTTACCAAATTAGATATAGCTGAAGCTCTACACTCTATGAAAAAGAAAATTGAAAATATAGAAAGGAGTAGAAGTGATACTTGACTTAGTGATAAAGTCTAACATAGGTGTAATTGAAGTTCTAGAATAGGTAGGAAAAGAGAATAGGCTAGATGCAATGTTTAAAAAGATAGTAGCTGAGAATTTTTCAAAGCAGATGAAATACTTCAAGCCACATATTCAGTTAACACAATGAACTGCAAGCAGGATAAATACATAGGAAAACACAACTATATACATTCAGTTAAACTGTTGAGAAACAAAGACAAAAGCCTTTTAAAGAATTCAGCAATCCATCTATAAGACTGAGAGCTGACTTCTCAAAAGAAATGATGGAAGCCAGAAACCAATGGAATAACATCTTTAAAATGAGGCACATGGACACAGCTAGAATTTATCAGGCTTTTACTATGTGCCAGGCTCTGGGTTAACCATTACAAACATCACCCCACATAATCCTCACAAGATGCTAATGATGCAGAATATCTTCATTTTAATGAAAAGAAATTGAGGCTTGAAAAAGTTAATTATTTTCATAGTCAGATAGCTAACGAGTTGTAAAGATTTAAACTTCACTGTAACAGACTCTAATCATATTTAACCTATATATTATGCTACTTCCTGACTGATTTTTTTCCCCTCCATTCCTGTGGGTCTGGCTAGGCTCTGGGTCCCAGCCTGCCCTGATTTGGGAATTCCGCTGCCCTGATTTGGGAATTCTTAAAGCCCAGGTTCTCAAACAGCACATAGTAGTTATGACAATATGCTTAGGGTTAATGTTGAAAAAGGGGAGAGAGAAAAAATGGAACATGGTGGAATTCTAGTATCTAATATTAGATAACAAGGATACAGATCACATTATGGTATGGTATTGGAGCACTGACCATAGACAGAATACCTTTAATTAGCATCTTTTCTTTGAATGTGGTGTATCTAGTCTCCATTTTGACACTATGGTAGATGACTGAAATGCTACCTTGTGTCTTGTTAGCACTGTATTGTAAAGTGTATATTCTTACAGAAAATTGACAAGGTGATGAGCTGTCACTTTAGCTAAGAGAATATCCCATTTTTAATGAATATTATTTCATAAGGAAATGTGCTGATGACAGCTTATTTCAGTGGAAACTGTTGATGCATAACCTTTTTGCTAGACAGCATTATATCAGTAGTGACAATACCTAAAAATCCATACTAGATGCTAGAAATATGTTTGCAACAATATTTGAGAAATGAGTACATAATAGTAAGTAAAATATTTTAATACATTTTGTTATTGTATGTATTCATATTATAGAAGATTTTATGAGGCATATGTATTTTTTATATAAGGTAGTCATTTGTATCCAATTTTTTAAAAATATTTTATCTTTAAGCCTGTGATAAGATGTCAGAATATGTCTTCAGAATAAATTTATATGTTAGATGAATGCACAAATGTGTATATGTATATATTAATATGCATGTAGATTTTTAAAATTCTGAAGTCAGTACTTAAATACCATATAAATACATCTAATCCAGCACATAAGCACAGATCCTCTACTGATTACTGGAATTAAAACAGCTACATTTAAGTCCTGGTTCTATCATTTTATTTTGTAATACTGGAAGCAATTCTCCATCTCTTATTTAAGATGACTTGACTTCTCAGTTAAAATGGAGAAAATAATATTGCCCTACATACTTCAGAGGGTAGTGAGGAGGCCTTTAAATGAGATAACGTGTATGAAGAAACTTGATACTGCAAGTATATATTAAATGATATATGTATGTAATTGCATATTATCATATTATGTGTACATATGTATATATATAAAATGATGTATATAAACACAAGGGTTATGGGCTGAATGTTTCTAGGAGTCACCAATCTATGGTTCATATAAGATTATTTAATGATAAAAATTGAATTTCACCATTCCATTGCCCACGTACTAACGAAGCCTCCAAATGGGACCCAGTTTGTTCTAGGAGAGTGAGGGGAGTGGAGTTTCGGGAACTCCTGGGGAGTCTTTTCATGTTTCCTGTTCTCCTGCTCACTGACTTTTCCATGAAGCCAGCCAAGGTTCCCAAGCCACCACCTCACAGCTAACCCACCCACAGCAAGCATGACATCTGCACCTGGGTACCACTATTCAGACACTCACAAAGTGGTCAACACCCAAGGAGCTAGAGTGCTGCTATGCTCCTGTTCTGTACACAAGGCAGAGCACCTGTCGCACCAGCGCGGCTTCCAGGTCACTCCTTATTACATGCCTAAAAGCCGTATCTCTAAGTGCCGTTTGTTTCCTCCTGCAGCCCTCTCTGTCCCCAGGACTTTGTCCTGAGTCCAGGCGTAGGGTCCAAAGTCTGAGGCAGACAGTTTCTTTCCATTCTTCTTTCTAGCCTCTCCCCTTGTTTTGTCCCTGTGTGTGCAAATGCCTTGTCTCTTTTACTTTTAACCAAAAAGTATTTTTTAAATGGCATCCTGTCAAGCATATTTCTCCAGTTTGCTAGACTTGCCTAGAAATGTCTGAAATCCAGTTAAGGCTTAAACTTAGTGTTCCAGTTACTCGTTACTATGGACCCTACTACTCCAAAATTCAGTGGCCTACAACAATAATGATAATTTGTTTTTCAATTATCATTATTGGCTATATGATAATTGTAGGCTGGCTGTATGATTTTTTTACTGGTCTTTCTGAGCTTCTCCTGTCACTGAATTCATCGGATGAGTTGACTGGGGGTTGGGCTCAGCTAGAACACTGGGATGGCTGGGCCCCTCTCTTTAAGTGGTACCTCATCATTCAGAAGTCTAGGCTAGAATCCCTTCAACTGCAGCAAGAGTATATCGAATGAACCAAGACAGAAGCTGCCAGGCCTCTTAAAGCCCAGGTTCTCAAACAGCACAGTACCATTTCTTAGCATTCTGTTGATCAAAGTAAGTCACAAGGCCAGCTCAGATTCAAGGAATAGTGGGCTGTACTTTTTGATGGGAGAGAAGTGCAAGTAGAGATGTGGTAGGAGCTGTTGACATCATCTTTGAAGACAATCAGTTACAGTTTAGCTTCTGGCCACAGCAGTGCAAATGCCTTGCACATAAAAAATACACTATCTCCCTCCCATTACCCCCAAAATCTCTTCAATTACAGTTTTAGCTCAAAGTCAGGGATCTCACCACTAAATCTGGTCCAAATGCAGATGAGCTACACAGCTGCAGCTGCTCAGTCAAGGCTTATTCTTGATTTGTCAACTAAAATGACAAGGTATTTGTCTGCACCCCACCCCAACACATAAAATCAAAATGCAATGGTAAGACAGTGAGAGGGTAACCATAATAGACATTTCTGTTCAAGAAAGGAGAAAATTGAAGGTGCATAGATGGGTTCCCTGCTCTGGGAAAGGGAATGGTTCTTGATTAGGGACCAGCTCTGACCTTGGGGAATAATTTCCTGATCCATTGTTTTCTTAGCTCTTGGCTTGTGCACTGAGTTCTTGGCTTTGCCCTCTGAATCATTACGTGCTCTCAACACAAATCAAGAAATAGTCACTGTTTCATAATTAATATACCATTTTTTGTTGTCTTCCAATAGTGTGCTCTGCATGCCAATAGCTGGCCAGGACTTATTAAAAAGTTCAAAAATGAGATGAGTGACCTTTCCATTTGTATAAATATGTTTAACTGTGTATGTGAAAATGCTTTGCTTAAGTTATCTGTATAAACCCATCAGTATAATTATATAAGTTCTCTTCAACTACATAAATGACCCACATTATTTAGGTACTAAATTAAGCCAACTTCTAGTGCAATAAAACTGTGAAGAAATATTTCTTGTGACCTGAGAAATAAAATATTTTCTCGTTTCCTAATTCTGATCTTTTACTTAGAGAGGGAAGGAGGAGCTGGCTCTATCAAAAGCAGAGGGAGAGCTAGGTAGTGGTTCTTGCCAGAACTTTAGCTCTCCCTTGGATATCTGCAGTAGGGAGGAGGGAGAACTTCAAATTGGACGTGGCCTAGTATCCTTCAAGAACAGTACTAACAGTACTTCCTTCTTCCTGCCTGGCCCTTCCTCTCTCTCTTTCTCTTCCTTTCTTCCTTTCTTCCAAATAACTTGATTCAATTAAATGAATCATATCAACTTCCCAGAAAACTTGCTCAACCTCTGCTTGAGCTTTTCTCTCTCTCTGCCTTCGTTTAAACTATTACCCTCTTTCTGGTATGCTTCATCCTTCATCTGTGCTCTCCCAAATTCTTAACATTTTAAAAAAATAATTCAAGTTCCACTCTTTGGTAAAACTTTTCTAAATCATGCTGGCTCACCGTGTTTTCATATGAAAGTATAAAAAGTATTTTCTTACAGCTCCTTTGGCAATTGATGAATTGCCTTGCCACATCAATTTTATGTGGTTATCTGCTCCTGTATTGTTATTTAACTTTCCCCACACCTAGATCTTAAGATTGCTGAGGTCAGGGAGTACGAGTATTTTTCGATTTCTTACAACCTCTGGTTCAGTGACTTACAAATAGATGCTTGATAAATTTTGGATAATTGTGTGTAATAGAAACCAAAATGAGATATGCAGAGGATGAAAAACTTTTCAAAGTTTATATCAAAATTATTTAAAAAGGATGTGATGTAGTTGTATTAAATATGAAGAACATAGAAATCAAAAGATAATTTGAGAGCCTTTAAATATATGACAGCCCTGACTGTTTACATTAATGTAGACACAATATTTCTGGGGCACATAGTTATTCATTTTAAAGTTATTGGACAAACAGGGAAAAACTAAAAAATTTTCCAAAACGCATAAAGAAAGAAAAGAATTTTTCTCTGAGAAAAACAAATTTACTAGTCAAAATTTCTTTATCCGATTTCTTCACATCAACAGTAATTTACTTTCTTCATAACTTAAGCAGAAGTAAATCTAATTTAAGTTCTTTTTGGATTCAAGCATCAGCAATAAATATACATTATTAGCATGTTTTGTAATCATAACCAAGACTGAGAAATAAAAACTAACTGGAAAAAAATTATTTTAGAAAGAGAAATATAGAAATTGTTCATTTAGTGGTCTGGAAGGTACATAAATATAACATATGAGAATGTACCAAAAATAAAATAATAGTTCAATGCCCATAACAAATATCTAAATAAAGATATATCCTTCCATCAACAAAAATAACAACAAAACAAAGAGAGATCTGGAAGTAGTCTAAGTGATAAACGTGGGATATCTATACTTACAATGCAATATTATGCATCCATTGTAGAAATTTATTTGTTGACATGGAAAGATGTTCATCATAAATTGTTAAAGTTAACCAAAGCAATTAAAAATAATACATACTGTGGAATTTCATGTATGTGGGAACAATAAAATATATTTGTTGAAATCTGAAAGAACAGTGTAGTGAATGCTGTATGTGGTCCTTCTATATTACTTCTACTGACCAGGGCACCCACACTCTAGCTTCTAAGGGCACTGCCTGTTGAAACTCACCACTGTCCCCTTTCTCTGAAGAATTGTCCTTGGCTAATAGGAACTGCCTTGCTCAGATTTAGAACACCCTCCTCCCAGGGGACATCCCACTATCAACAATACAAGGTACAAGCACTTGGCCCCCTATGCCTCGTGGCCAACTCTGTAGTGCTGCCCGTGCTCTGAGTTCCCAGTGAGACCAGCAAGCTGAGACTCAAGCCAATTCCACAACCTTCCTCAGTTCCTTCCCCTGCCCTCAATTAATGATGTGTGCCTAATTCCCTGTTGCAGGCTTGGCTTCTAGGGAACCAGCTCTGAGAGAGACATAAAATGCTAAAAATAGTTCTACAGGTGCTGAGATTAGAGATCAGTTTTAGTTTATTTGTCATGATTTTCTCAATTAAAATATTTTATAGTCTCTTGTTTGGTAGCACCTGAAAGTTAAACTTAAAAATACAGGAAAAAAGAAAGTTTTTTTTTAAAGGAATTTATTTTTTAATTGGCATGTATTGATTGCACATATTTATGGGGTACAGAGTTATATTTCAATACATGTATACAACTCGTGATGATCAAATCAGAATAGCATATTCATTATTGCAAAACTTTATCATTTCTTTGATAAGAACATTTGAGCTCTTCTAGTCATTTGAGAACATACAATAAATTGTTAATTATAGATGCCTAGCACTACTACTGTACACCACTAGAACTTATTTTTCTTATCTAGCTGTAATTTTGTGTCCATTAGCGAACCTCTCCAATTCCCCCTCTGCCTCAGCTTTCCAGCCTCTAGTAACCACAATTCTACTCTCTACTTCTAAAAGTTCAACTTTCATTTTTTATTTCAGCTCCCATATATGATTGAGAAGATGTGGTATTTATCTTTCTGTGCCTGACTTATTTCATTTAACAGAATGTCTTCCAGGATCAACCATGTTGCCACAAATAACAGGATTTCATTCTTTTTCATGGCTGAGTAGCAATTCATTGTGTATATGTACCACATTTTCTTTATCCATTCATCTGTTGATAGACATCTAGATTGATTCCATATCTTAGCTATTGTGAATAGTGCTGCAATAAACCTGGGGGTGCAGATTGCCTCTTCTTTATGCTAGTTTCCTGAAAAAAAAAAGTCTAAAGGAAACACTGAACACATTTTGTTTTAATTAAATAATATGTATGTGCTTATTTTTAAAAGACTAAATTTCTTTGTTGTTCTTCAGAAAAAATAAACCTGAATATGGATCCTGGAGAATTTCCAAATTATTAATAATAAATTATTTCCTGACACTAGTTCAGGTATTTTATATCCCAGAATTTTACATGAAATATAAATATGAATTTGAATATTATTGATCTTTTTCAACTTGCTCCCTATAGTTGCTTACATAAGCATATAATCACTTCTAGATAGACTTGAAAGGGATATTATAATATAAAGCAAGAAGAATCATTTTCTTTGTCATTTTTTCTGTTCAATAATATTCAAATCACAGAAGTCTTGGCAAAGAAAGGTCTGAAACTCTGTGGAAGTTTGTGGCATTATCTATGTTACACATGAAAATCATTTATTTTCAATTTGATATGTATATGTATCATATATTTAGTATTTATTCCACACACTAAGCTTGGCATTTACACTAATTTTCCTTAATCCTCACAGGACCCCTTCAACATTTGAGTTATTATTCTGTTATTATAATTAATTAATTATAATAATAGTGTAATTAATTATTATAATTGAGGCTCGGAGATAGTAGGTACCTTATATAGGGTCTTATATCTGAGGGTCCCATATCCATCAAAACCATCATACCACCCTTTCCTTTGCTTACAGTGTTGAGGACTCAGACTTGCTACTTTCTTCTTCAATATATTTTACATCTTTTCCCACTATGTCTAATAACCAAAACTGACTACAAAGTTTTCTCTAAATAAAATGGCAAGTTCTTATCTAAAATAAGCAAAATTCAAATAATTTGTAGGAGAACACTTAATAAAGGATAACTTATTACTTTAAGAGCATCCTCTGACCTATAATGATAAATGAAATTATATTACATTTCTCAATAAAGAGAGAACTATGTTCTCCAAAGCACATAAAATTAGTTCCAAAATTAAAAATTCAGAAGTTAGACTTAAATGAATGCCATCAATTAATTTTTATAAAAGAACTAGAGCCATTTTGAAAAAAGTTCAATTGCCTTCTAAATGAAAATTAGATAAATAACTTCATTTTATTGAGAAAAAAATTATTATGATCTGAGAGATAGACCTAGCAGGCTTTTTAGCCTTCAATTAAAAATATCAATCCTCCAGTGCAGTCCTCCAAATCTTTCATCCACAAATGAGCTGAACTCAAAGAGGATTTTACCTAGAGAGCAAAGGAGCAGTAGTTGACAATGACACTTCTTTTTATGAGTGATTCCATTGTCTTCAGCAGTAATGAGACTTTTAAAAAATACACTGACAATGATCAAATAAATATTTCAGTTTTTAAAAGCTACACATACTGTCTAGTATGTTGTTCCCTACCATTAAGAATCTGATGAACCTTAAAACAATGCACAAATTTTACATGCACTTTAGGCTTTCCTAGATTTCAGTTTTAACTTAGAGGTGCTTGATAGTCTCTGTCTTCTCAATTCTTCATACAGTGAATAAAGAATAAAAAGAGCTGCTCTCTTTGTTATGTGCTATGTTGTTGACACGGGAATCTGTAAAGACACTTGTGAGTTCTTGATCACTCTATGTGAGAATCTGACCAGTAATAAGAAGAGACACAAAATCTCAGCCTTTCTACAATTTTTCACATTTTTATTTTCACTATTTTTCTTTGAAGTGCATATAAGGAAAATAACAATAAGGCATTTTTGTATCCCTGGCCATCCTGTTCACTGACCTGTCTTCTCACTACCAAGAAAACATTTGTCATTGTGCATTGAAGTAATTTAAGGAACTAGGAACAACTATGAACTCTGCAAAAAATTTTATGATAGAGCTAATGTGTCCAACTCATTTGTTTCTATCTTCTTAGTGGTTCAAATGACCTCAATCCCAAATATCATAATCTAACTAAAATGAGATGAAATGGACCATTTTCTGTGCAGTATTGCTTTTTTTTTTTTTTTTTTTTTTTTTTTTTTGTCATGGAAGCATTTGCTGAAATGTGATATGTGATATCTGTAATAACAAGCCACATGGAAAAAAAAAAAAAAGCAAAACATCCTTGCACAGTGATGGTATACTATTACATTTAGCCTATTCACACAAATTGGTCCCAGCAGTTTTCTCTTTAATTCAGGATTTATGGAAACATCTGAGATTATAAAATTAACCAAACAAAAACAGATGCTATAATTGTGAGGGGCCCAATTCTTGGATGAATACCAGAGCTAAACATTAGTATATGGAGTGGAAACATTTTAACTTAAGTTCTTATATATCAGTTTACAAGCTGATGTAAATATTCCACATGAAAATAACTATCTAAACAGCTTGGAGAAATGAAATTATGTTCACATAAGTGTCCCATTTTTCTCTCTTTCTAAAGGAAGAAAAGGGCTATTAAAATGATAATTTCTTCAAGTTTCTTAATAAATAATATAAAATCTCCCACCTATATTTACAATTCCTAGGAAAGAGATGGGGAGAGACATGTCTTAGATACGGCTCCCAAATTGTGCTTTTATATTACTCTTGGGTGATACATAATAACTCCATTGTCATCTAGTTTGCATATTTATTGTGGAAGACAAATTTTGAGCAGTACTTAAGCATTTGGTCAGAGGTAGCTTTAACCAAAAGGAAAAAGAACATCTTTACTTTTGAAGCAAGAGCAACTATATAAAGGTAGTAGAAAACAACCTTCCAGACTAGGTTACACTTAGACATTGTAAAAAGCCCTGGCAATTATCCCTAGGAAAAAGAGCCATTAAAAAAATAGAGCTTGCTAGTCATATTTCCATTTGAGGGTTGGGTGTGGTTGTACTAAGTGTCTCTTTGTGGCTATGTCTTTGCCGAGACTGTTTTTAAGGTACAAATGTGAGGGAAATTAGAGACTTAAAATCAGTCAAATAATGTGTTCTTTTTAGGAATGAAGGGCCTTTAAGTGATCTAAGATGCTTTTCCTGTAAAGCGGTAGGTTTCTCTGAATACAAGAACACATGGCAAAGGCTATGGTTCTAAGACTGGGTAAAAGGACTATGTAAACACACCCAGAGAAATGTCAGCATAATACCTCCAGGGAAACTCGGCCAAGATTTGTTTATTGGATTTACACAATTGAACCAATCATGATTAAATTGCCTCAGGGCAAAAGTTCAAAGGGCTAACAATCAGAATGCATAAAAAGTAGAGCAACAACTGGCATATATTAAAATAAACAAGATGTCAATGTAAAGAGATGTTTCTTTCAGTTCTTTACAGTTCTGCTTGTAGGAGGTCATTAAACAAGGATTGGACCAAACTATGGTGAACAAAGAATACCACAAGCAAGGGCCCTCCACAGAAATCTAATTTCTTCCTGAGTCCTTTACAGAGGAAATGTGGTAACTGTTACATTGAGCCCTCCAGCTAATTTATATTTCCATGAAGTTGAATAAGTGGCATTTCCCACAATGTATTCCAGGGAACACAAAATCCATGGAATATTAGTAAGTGTTAGCCACTCAATCTCTTTTCCTACGAAGGTGATTCATCTAAGAAACATGGATTTAAATTTGATTACCAGATTTTCTAGAATCCAGGTTTCCCAAGCTTATTTCACCTCAGAACCCCCTTTTCTGAGTAGAAGCTTACAGGAATAGTGTTCCTTTGGAATAGACTTTGGGGAGCCCAAATCTGAGTTAACTAATATGTAACCTAGGACCAAAGGTAAAAAAGCTGGTGGGTTGGTCCATGCTGGCCCCTGTGATATTATTAGGTATGTTTTTGGTTTTCATCCACAGTTCCTGGCTCTTAATTCCCATAGCCCTTGTTATTTCCTAAGTGACTAAAACAATAAGCCTGGCACTTTAGATGTCAGAAGAAGGCCTCAGAAAATAGAATGAATCTCTCTCTCTCTCTCTCTCTCTCTCTCTCTCTCACTCACTCACTTTGGCCTTCCCCTGTCCTCCTCTCATCTGCTGATCTTTCTTCCCAAGGCAGACCATAGAACTAATCTCCTGCCTTTCTGTCTTGGAGCTGGCCATAAAAAAAAAAAACTCTGACCTACCTTGTCTGATTATAAGATTATAAGACCCCCATTTCACAAGGGGCCCTGCCCCTTACCCAAGAGGAAGGAATGCTACACAGAGAGGTCAAGAAGAATCTGAACACACAGGCCTTGCTGCATTTCTCCACTCAGTCTGTTACCATTAGATCATACCCTTTTTGTCCAAACACATTTCTACATGGTTGGTTGTCTATGCTTCAATCATGCCTACATAATTAAGTTTCCGTAAAAATTCAAAAGGACAGGGTTCAAAGCACTTCTGGATAGCCGGACAAGTGAGAGTTCCTGGAGGGTGGTGCACCTGGGACATGCACGCAACCTCCATGCCCCATTCCCCCGCATCTTGCCCTATGCATCTCTTCATCTGTATCCTTTGCAATACCTTTACAATAAACCAATTAACATGAGTAAGTGTTTCCCTGTGTTCTGTGAGCCACTCCATCAAATTAATCAAACCCAAGGAGACATGGGAAACCTTGATCTATATTGTGTTGGTTGGAAACACAGGTAAAATAGCCTAGGGTTCATGACTGGCATCGGAAGTAGGGGGCAGTCTTTTGGGACTGAGCCCTCACTCTGTGGGATCTTACACTATCTCCAGGAAGATAGTGCTGAAATTAAATTGGAGGACACCCAGGTGGTATCCGCTGCCGAAATGATTGCTTGCTTGCTGGTGGAGAGAAATCTCCACACATCTGGTGTCAGAAGCATGTTATGAGAGTATAGTGGGAGTAACTGAGACTGTTTTTTCCACTCAGCCACCGAGTCCTGGTAGGTCCATTTTTCCTCCATAGTAGGCAGCCTTCCACCTTAACAACCTGGCGCCTTCGTGCTCTTCTCCAGAAAATGCTGATCTGACTCACCTTTAAATAAGATAAAAATGCTTGATAATAGCTTAAGTATTTTGTTTTGAAAATACATTTGCATTGTAACAAAATAAAAGCTGTGATGTGAAAGAATAAAATTCTTATTGATATATTTTAGGCAAGCCAGTGAGAAAATGTTTAGGAGACTAATGAAGATATTTCCAAAATCCTCAGTTTCATGCACCATAGACAGTTGTACTTGACAGTGACCCAGTCCAAGCTACTGAGGGCTTTGGAACCAGCAATTAGCAATTTTGAAGTGGACCTAGAGGTCTCTGAAGCACTTGTTATCCCAGTTCATTTGATACCAGAGCCACCATGACTTCCACTTTCAATCTTCTGATTGTCCTCCTGAAAGAGAGTGGTATATGCCTGACATCGCACATGTCCCCTTTCACAGAGTAGCCCTTAGGAATCACTTTTGAATAGAAATTTCCTCCAGAATAGACTTCTAGCAATTTTCCTATATCTCCCACTTATCAGCTCTATTTCCACAGGAGTATGGCAGAAAAGAGAAACCACATCTCATTTTACCTTTGCTTATCCAAGTTCAATATCTTCATTCATGGCACAGCATCAGATTCCTCACAACTCTGCATACCCTATTTCACAGGTTAACTTGACTGTCAATATCCCTTTTAAATTCAGCACCCAGAACAGAGCTATTTACACCAAGTGTGATACTCAGCATAGAATAGAGGAACTACACTGTTCTATGATCTAGATACTATTCTGCCATTAACTCTGAGTGATTTTCATTGTTGGGCTTCATTCATTCTCATACAAGAAACAATATTTAATTTATTATATAGACAGACTTTTCCCAATAATTCACTGGAAAAAATCCCAACATTACTCAGTATTTCTGCTCTGCTATGCCCCGTGAGATTGATTTACAGAAAGAAAATAATATCACAGCAGAATGAGAACATAACGGCAGGTGTTAGGCAGAATATGAGTTTCTTTGGCATTGAAAAGAGCATTTGTAAGAACTTGGTGAATGGCTGTTTTGGGTTATGTAAGAATTGAGGAAGAGAAAACATTTTGAAAGTATTAACATTGTTCATAAATGGATTCCTTAAGATGTAACTTAAGACATGAAAAACTATATATAAACTCCATTTGAATTACGTTTCTTTGCTTGTGACTTTGATACTTTAAATGTGACTTGCTGCAAAGATTGAATGACTGAGGTCTTTGGGATTTACAAGAGTTAACCAACACAAAACATAAACCATCCACTAGGAACTATGGTAGGCATGAGGATAGAGAAAGACAAGCACGGTCTCTGCCCTTTGGGAACTTACCATCTAACAGCAAAAGAGGGGAATGTAAAACAAAGAGTCAATAAAAATGTCAACAATCTGAACGTTATTAATGGCCACATCACATTCTAGTCTCTAATACAAGATCTACTTTCAAAGAATTGCTGCCAAATCAGGTATATTTTATCTTGTATTTGTACAATTGATTTTTTTTATTTAAATGAAGAGTATTTATTTCTATTGCATTTTAACTATTTTTTCAAATAGCTCAGACTATTGAAATCATTTATAATCTCAATTTTACTCATCTCTCAATGGGTTATTTCTTCCAGGATGAAGTCATCTTCAGTCACGTTAAGTATGCCTTCACCATCCTCATGCTGGGTGTTTCATGTGGTAGAGGGCAAAGCTAAAGACAGTGATCTGTGTCCTTCACTAATGAAAGCCCTCAGTGTTGACCTTAGGCTATGTAGTACAGTGCTTGGAGCTTAATATCTCATTTAGTTTAGCAACATCCTCCAAGGCATTTAGTTGGAAAAGAAGACCTTGAGATATTAAATGGCTTATTTATTCATGGTCAGATCATTCATAAATGACAGAAACCACATCTTCTGACAGATACAGATTTCTTTCTATCCAATGATTCCCATAACGTCTTTAATCTGTTCTCTTTGGGTACCATTGTAAAGGAGAAATGTTAAATGTACTACCATCTAAGAAACAACTTTATCTACAAAAATTTCATGGGAAATAACAAAATCCTTGGCTAAATAAAGGCACATCCCATATATATAGAAAATATTACTAATTTAGTATTCTGGCAACCCCTTCCACCACCACCCCCAAAACAGAAAGTAGGCTTAATTTGGCATAAGTTGTTCTTAGTTAACTGACATCGGCTTCTAGAGATGGCTGCAGTCTTGGTTAAGAATTCGTATTTGATGAAAACGTTCTAAAATATTTCTGGGGATTCTGTACCAAGTTTACTTGGCTGAAGTTTCGTTACTCATATATTTTAAAAATTTTTTACTTGTGACTTCACATATTTCTTTTCCATTTTCTGACACCTCTCCAATTCTGCATGACTTTTCAAAGATTGTTTGGTCCTGAGATCACATCTGCATGATTCTTCCATGTCTTGGACTCATGTTAATCTGATCCAGAGTAATTTAATTCAATTAGCAATTGTCTCTTCAACTAAACTGAGCTGAAATTCCTTTCTAAAATTGTTATTATATCCTTTCACCAAATAGCAAATATTTTCAGCAAATCGCATTTTCAGCAAAGTCCCAGATACTGTGCTAGGCAAGAAGATAATGATGTCACACATACCAGGAAGAGTTACAATCTAACATAAGAGAGAAATACGTATATAACTGACCATAATACAATACATAAAGTTCAGAATAGAGATCAACAATGGGCAAAGGGTGGAAAAAAGGAAAGAGTAATTAATAAGACCACCCTGTACCTCAGTTTCTTTATCAGCAAAATGGTAATAATGATACTTGTTCTGGGAATTAAACAAGATATTTTCAAGTACTTATGACCATGCCTATCATGTAACAAGGGCTTAATAAATATGAGCTCTTATTATTAGTTAGAACTCTCGATATTAAAAAGCATCAAAAGAACTTTAATAAGTTAGGAATTCTTTCTAATCTTTGGCCATCTAGACGGCAAAACCTAGGACCCATGTGTGGATAGGAGAACTTCCTACTTTTAATACTATTCAAAATGCTAACAGTAAAGTGGTGAACTCCTTTCAAACATGGCTCAAATAGGTGCTGAATGATGCATTCTGTTGCAGGTTGGATTAGCTCTGGAGTGACAAATGTGTCACTTCAGATCAATTGGTATTGGCTGACTAAAATACTATGAATGTGAAGCTGTGCTTGGCTCAGTCAGACAGAATATTGAACAATCAGCCATTCCATTCTTGGGACAGGAGGGAGGTGATGGCGTCAATGTCATTTAATTGTTGAGCATGGACTAGGTGTTTTTTATTAGAAAAGAGCTTGGCACAGACCTGCCCAATCGGCTGAGACTCAGCTGACAATGAATGCTGTGAGGTTAGTCTGCGCATCCCAGGTTACTACACTTTCCAGGGAGTGTTCACACAGATCTTAGCACCACAAGTCCATGAAGTAGCAGAGTTTCCTAAGGTATCCAGAAGTCAATACACAAATGCTAGGCAGACAGGTAGTGAGCTTCTTGAGTATTTTTCTATTAAAGGCTTTATTCATTCACTAAATAGTTACTGAGCCATGTTGTTCCAGGCACTGGAGATAGGATAAAGCACAAGACAAATAAGGGCCATACACTCAGGGTACTTACATTTCATTAGAGGAAGACAGTAGTGAAATAAGTAAACAAACAAGGAAGTATCAAGGAAGTTCTTAAGTACAACAAAGAAAATAGAACCAAGTGACATGAAATATAATGAAGAGGCTACTGAACCAATGTTCAAAAACTCCAGGCAGGGTGGTAGAAGGAAGCTGAGGCATCTGGTGAGCTTTTGGGGAAAAAGTAGGAATGCATGTTGGGTCTTAGACATAAGACCAGAGGTGGGTGAGGGACACAGGAGCTCAGGCATGAGAAGAACACATAACAGAATGGGAGTGGGAAGGTGCAGCATGCTGCAGCTCTCTGATCGTCACTGAGCATGGGATGAGTCTACGTACAACTGAAGAATGTAAAGGTCAATACAGGGGCATCAAATGCCTTTAAAAGGGCAGGTAGAGTGAGCCAACTAAAGCTCCTTCTCCAAAGGGTTGCAGTTTGATTTTCTGCTCCAGTTAAGAAAGATTTGGGGTAAGGATATTTCTATTGCTTGAGGAGATGAGTGAAGAGCAGGAGCCAGAAACTGGCATTTTACAGCAATTGGATCCTTTGATTATGTCCTGAAGACTCAGATTTGAAAGAGCCACACCTCTTTTACAGCCAGAATTCAGCTGGATTTTCTAACTGTGCATGCAGTCCTAGCTTCACATATTTGATTCATTTCCTGGGCTGGTATAAGAAATGTCAATTCCCTGTATCAGCCGCAGGGAGAATACCAAATAGTTGGTACCAAAAGTTGGCTGGGCAGATATTTGACAGCAGATGCATTTTCTTTTAATGCAAACACTTTTAATTTCAATTTTGTTAAGTTAGTACCTATTAGTAATATTTGTATATAGGCTCTAGTCTTTGCATCTCCTGTGAAAAATGGATGGTCAAAAGTAACTTTTCTACATATAAGTGTTCTGTAAAATTCTAAATTTCCCAACTGGTGAAAAATAATATTTAGATAGATTATTTTTCATGAAAGTATGTAATATTAAATATTGACTTAGGAATATTTTTTGTTTCTAAAAACTCAGACTATAAATTGAGGCAGGAAGATAATAAATTAACTTCTGAAGGATTCTATATCACAACCCTTGGGCTTATCTGTAAACAACCCAAGAAAATAACAGCAAAATTAAATGAAACAATGAATTAAACATGAGTTAAAATCTGTTTGTGGTATGTCTCTATCTATCTTTACTTTGGAGTGAATTACAATGGAAAAAAAAAGTTCACAGTCTAGTTGTCTCACTGTCTAACTATGTAACAAAATGTGGTTCTGAAAACTTTGGGAGTCCTGACTAAGAAATTATTTTAAGGGTCAGTTTTTATCAATATTCTAAAATAAAAGAGAGGGAAAGAGACAGATTATTTAGGGTTCAAGTATAAAGTAAAATAGGAAACAGATTTAAAATTCATTTGGCCAAAAACTTGATGGAGCTTAACGCTTTATACAAAGTGTTAATGTTTTGTAGCATTAGTATTTTTAACATTTGCTCGAAGTTTATTTTTTCTATTTTCAACAAACTCTTAGTACTTAATTATTTATTGAGCATTACATTTTTGTTACACTCTACGAAGGATAAAAAGACAAAACACATCCCAGTTCTGAAAAGGTCCTTTGCATATGTTTTATATTTTGTAGTATAAAACATACTTGGAGCCACCAATGGATGCCATGGGAATCTCTACATAATCCAATCCCCAAAACCTGCCCTGAAAATTCAGTATGAGTAAAAGTGTATGCTTGTGCAAATACAGTTTGAAGACATTCCCTTGTCCTCTTTTCCAAAGTTTGGAACCTTTAAGCCCCTCCCTGTAGAAATTCTAGACCCTTCAATGTCTAAGCCATGGATCATTTCCTGTATAGCAGAGAAAGGAAGATCATTCCAACTTTGGAAGAAAGGGCATAAATAGAACGTAGAACTCCTCAAAGAGGAGATATGAGTTGAGTGTTACTTTGTAGATCTATTAGATTTCTGCAAGCAAGGATGAGGGCAGGTTGAAAAGCCTGCAAGAGCAAAGGTCTGGACAGATATCGAAGAGTAAGGTGAGCAATCAGGAAGGATCAGGAAGACCAGTATGACCCAAAATTCAGCTTGACCTCAGGGGCACCACTCATATCACATGTGGTATGCAGTTATGCTCCAGGAAACTGCTGAAGCTTAAGGCACCTAGTAAGAAAAGAGATGAAGTGAAAATTAGCATTAGAAAGGTGGAAAGGTCAAGACTTGGAATTCTTGATTATCTGATCTGAAGTACAGAGATTATTCTATGTACATTTGGCAACTCTTAAAGATTTGATCTTTACTTTTACTAGATATTTCATTGTAGCATGTTGTATGATGTGGAATGAGGAGGAACTGTGAGTGTGAAGAACATGTCAAGAATTCTACAATTTTGTCCCAATAAAAGTGAATAACAACCTCATCTAGAACAGTTATGGTGGGGGCAGAAAAGAATGGGAAAATATAATGGTAGTAAAGAGGTCAGATCAATGAGATTCTGAAACTGATTGAGATTAGAAAGACAGTGTGATCTGAGGTTTTTGAACTTTAGAGGTCATTTGCCAATAAGAATATAGAACATAAAGAAGAACATATTTTGGTGCAAGGATTGGATACCCATTAAAGAGTCAAGTTAACTGATGAGGTTTAGGGTATGTAGATTTTTTGTTTGTTTGTTTGTTTGTTTGTTTCGTGACCGGCACTCAGCCAGTGAGTGCACTGGCCATTCCTATATAGGATCTGAACCCGTGGCGGGAGCTTCGCTGGGGGCGGGAGCTTTGCCGTGCTCCCAGCTCCCAGGGCCGCACTCTCCCGAGTGCACCACGGGCTCGGCCCTAGGGTATGTAGATTTTAAGCGACAGGTGATAGACAAGTAAATCCAACCCTCAGGCAAATGCAGATGAGGTTTGGAAATTAAGATAGAGTTGAATTCAACCACTGTCTTTTATTAACTTCTAGGGGCTCGGGGATCACTAAATACATTGCATAGATGAGGTGCTGTCAGTCATGGAAATATCTCCACTGAGGTTCATTTCAGAAGCAGTACTCCTTGGGCAGATGCAAATTCCATGGTCAGAATTCCCAGCAATATGTTCATCACGGGTGGCCATTTGCCAAAGCTAAGGGATTTGGGCATTTCTAGTACCTAGAGAGTCTCTGGAAGAATCCTTCCCATGGTCACTGCCAAAATTAAACTGACCACAAACCAACCTGGCATCAAATCTCAACATAGCCAAAGCTGAACTGTTCCTGAACTGAGCTCACAAGGTCCCTTCTGATGATCACTCTAGTCACCTTGAGTCTAAGGGTAAACGAGCAGCAACAAAGTAGCAACACTAGCTAAACGGAGAGCTTGTAAATAACCCAAATCGGGGAGGTGGAAGCGAAGGAAGGCAAGGAAGTTGCAAGGATTCTAATGCTTTATAGTGCCAATAAGCCTCCTGAAGGGGAAGGTGGAAACAGAAAATTTTAACATTAACCAACCATTGAACATCCACTATTTAAAAAAATCAGAGTGATTGTTCTCATATAAACAGTCTCTGACTGGTGGCCCTGGTTTCTAGTTTTCCCATTAGGACAACTCACTTTTTACTGTGCCTCAAATTCCTCAACTATGAATAATAATATTGATTGTTTCTTCACAGGTTTACATGTGAGAAAAATAAAATAAAAGCTCTTGGTGAATAGAAAGTACACCGTAAAAATTAAATAATGATAACGTCCTCTCCAGCTTGTATGGATTGGTGACTGCTTTTTGACTTTGCTATCTTTCTTGGGGGACTATTCACAGAGACTTGTATATATGTGTCTTTTTCTATTGCTTCATTTGTCTTTCTCTTTCTACTGTAATAGCCCTGTCTCCAGTTCTCACTTCCACTGATATCAGAAAAATGTCTCCCTGTTGCTGCGTTCGCAGCTTCCTTTCCGCAGATCTCTCCATCTCTGTTAGTCCATCTTATTTAATTTCATGCTCTCTACAGACCTTCCCTTATTCTGTCATAGATCTTACTTTGAAAAATCTATTGTGCTTTTTAGGTTCTCTCCTCAACCCTGACTTGTCCACCTCTCTGACATCTCATTTTCTTCCACTGCTCTTCAATGTACCTCCCTCTGCCTTTATTTAACACTCCAGAAAGAGTAAAGTGGGCACGGGTGAGCTTATAAATTATAGAAAGAACCAATCTTTCTACTACTAAAATGGTGTTCCACTGATCTAATTTGTCAATATATTGTTTAGTACCTCACAAAATCGGACATGCACAATAGGTAGTAAAAATTGACTGAATTGGGGGATGTAAATTCACTCTGATTGCAGCTCCAAGAACCAGAAATCCATATGCTATAGTAGAGAAACACTGATGGAGGTGCGTTTGCATAAGGGCTTAAAATCATCTTACTGACTTTTCAAGAAAGTATTGGGTCCCAGCTCCCCAGGTGTACATTGGAGGACCTAGCAGTGTGATTGCAATAAGAAATGAAACCTTTAAATACCTCTACCTATGTGCTTGTCCTTTTAAGTGTCTTCTGTGTATTATGTGAACATGGGTGAGGTATACAGGCGTTCAAAGGACAGTATAAACCAAATGTTTCACACTTGACATGATATAGCACATGATGTTTGGAAATGAGTATTTACCAAACCGACGTAAGTGTTCACCGCAGGAGCTGCTGAGAACACGACTGTTATGGGGGTACTGGATGTCCCTTATTCATGCTGCATTCTTCTCACAATGCAAATATGAGTCTTTCACACAAAACATATTTTAGCTACCTTTGTAAGACAGTGAATGCCTTTACCATAAAGAAGATATCAATGAGGAGTTCTAAAATGTTATGGTCAGGATAATCACCACCGCTGTGACTTTAGCTAAAATGTTATTTAAGGTTGTGATTATCTACACAATCCAGCTTCACCATTTTAAACGACTTTGTAAGACAAAGGTTATTTAAAACATATACAGTGACAACAAAAACAAAGTAAACTATTTCACAGCGTCTTGTGGGTACAGACCTAACCTACATCTTCTTTAATTTTCCCCTTATCATTCCCTTTTTATTTCCTTTCCTCTTCCCACTATTTCACAGTTTTTTGATAAACTTTGTTTAACTACATTGACTTGACTTATTTGTGACTCAAATTTATAATTCTTAAATCTTCCTTGGAAGCTATTTCAAAGAATTGTGTAAAAACAATTGCTTGCTTCTCCTATAAAACATGTTAATAGTGCCTTCTAACTCTGTGTTTATACAAGCTTTCCCATCCATTACAACTAATTAATGGCTTACCAGGTTCCGCATGCTTGCAGCATGAGCTTTCCTGCTTCCACTAAATACTAAAATATGTCCCTTGGATTGGTCTTCCTGAGGCAGCCAGATTGCTAAAAACCAGAGAAGTCCTTACTGTTAATAAATAAATAAATAAATAAACCAGTAGGTAAAAATAAAGGAATACTTCTTGGGAACATGAATAGAGGCAGCAATATCATATAATAAATTGTTCTTCCAAGTGCTTATTTTATTTCGTGTAATTTCCTTGAGCTAAGATTTTGAAGACTAGGAATATAATATAAGAAAACACTGTATTCTAGCAGTGAAAAGATTAAGTGAGGGCACTGTACATTCATGACTCCTGTGTGTAATAAAAGCATTTTCTGGGCAAAATTAGTACTATTTTCAGATATGAATGCACATGTACAGATAGAAGATAAATGTATATATAGAGAGAGGGGGAGAGAGTGTGTACATATATATATAGATAAATAGATAGTATATATGTGTGTATATATCTCTCACAGAGTGATTTTTATGCACCCTGACTTTTCTCCTACTTGATTAAAAGACTAGACATTTCCCCTTGAGATTTGTTCCACTGCTTAATGTGCTGTAATTGCAGCGGAGTCCTTGATACGGCAGCAATGAGCACTATTCTCTAATAAATTTGGGTCACTGCAGAGTTCATCGTGTAGTCCTTGGCAACAGGAGATAAAGCGCTGGTTAGTTCATCTCCAGCTTTTACTGCAGTGTCACTGGTTCTCCTGCCTAATGATATTAATAAAGCTAAATGTATACAAACTGTCCCTGTCCTAGGCCTTTCCCTTCCCACTGTCTATGTACTATTTCACCTCTAGAAAAACAGTGCTTATAACAATAATGCCAATCAGAAGTGTGAATGTTTGAGTTGCCAAGAAAAGGACGTCCCTTTTCTTTGGCTCATCCTTTTTATTACCCTCTCTTTCCTCAAATCAATATTTTAAAAATCTTTTAGTTCACACAAATTCTCTCATCTATTTCTCCGTTGGAAAATCAAATAGAACTTGGTATAGGGTTTTCTAAATTGCTGATCGCGATGGCTAAGTGTTAGAATGAGCTTAGTGAGCGCTTTTCTTTAGAGAAATGTTTCCTTGGTTGGTTCATCACCCTTGCACTTTAGAGTTTCTTATTTACAGACTTCAGTTCACAGGAATTAATTTCCGCTACCTCTAAACACATCTTAAAGGGCTACTGGCAAGATTTAACCCTCTGCTTTATTTTTTATTTATTTATTTATTTATTTTAAAAGATGACCGGTAAGGGGATCTTAACCCTTGACTTGGTGTTGTCAGCACCATGCTCAGCCATTGAGCAAACCGGCCATCCCTATATAGGATCCGAACCCATGGCCTTGGTGTTATCAGCACCGCACTCTCCCGAGTGAGCCACGGGCCGGCCCTAACCCTCTGCTTTAAAGGCTGCATAACTTTCCAGTCACCTCTTTCCAGACTCTCCTATGACCGCATCCACATCCATTCTCTCTCCTCCTGACTCCCACCCTGCACTGAAAAATCCAACATCCATTAATCTTCAAATTCAACTCAGTATAACTTTTAAAAATCATTGTTTTAGTAGAATTGGAGGGAGGGGTTTCGATAAAAAGAATTCATGCGATAGAGCAGAAATGAGAACTAGAAAAATTAGAGTGATGGGAGAGTTTCTTTTTAACTCCAGCTCACATGGTTAAATCAGGGAACTCTATGCAGTAGGCTTCAGACTGACGGCTAAGACATGCATTTTGCTTTTGAAGATCTTTGCCTTAAAACGCTTTTGAAGCATTTAATAAGTGAGTTAGGACTGTGTAAATCTTGTTAAAGCAAGTGAACATGAAGTGCACGGCCAAAAAGGCAGCCCATTAATGCTTGGAGGGAAATGTCTCCCTATTCTGCTCTCACATCAGCATCGGGGTGAAGCTAGAATGCTCACTTTCTCTAGCTTCAGTTTGATGAAAGTTCTCCACCTATTAAAGAGAGAAAAGATTCTACACAAATAGACACCCTTGCTTGCTATTTGTTTATTTCTTATTTATTCTTACAAGGTCTTTACTTCTATTGTTTTATTATTTTTTTACACAGCATTACAAGCTTTTTTAATCCTGTGTAAATGTAGAGAATTACCTTCCCCAGTTGTGACCAGTTACAGACAAAATCCTCAAGACTCAGACTTGACATGTGACAGCAAATCCCTCAGAATAAAGGGAGAGACTCAAAACAGCAAAGGACCACCCCTAAGTGCTTTGTCATCAAGAGTAAAGCAGAGGAAAATGTCCCAGGGATGTGGGTGCCCCAAGAAACCAAGAACCAAGTGACTGGGACATATGGAGATTTTTCATTTTACCAGAGGCCAAGTTCCCATAGTCCTAGGTGCCACCATATCTTCGCAAAGACAAAATAATTCATGTGGGGCTACATTCCAGTTGGCACCAAATATTCTGACAGGAGTACAAATAAGCAACAATTTTCTATAAGCATATAACTACAATTTTTGATAACCAACCATAGATTTTACAGACAACAAACTTCCTACTTACAGGTGACCTTGAACAGGTCATTTAACTTCTCTGGATCTCATTTTTTCCCCTCTGCATTATGGGACAATATCTGTCTTGCGTGGTTGCTGAGAGAATTGAATGAACTAACATAATCAAAACACCTGGCATAGTGGAACCACTCACCACATTGTAAGTCCTTTTCATCCCCGGGTCACTCTGAAATGCAAAAATTGTGTCTTGTTATGCAGAGAAAATGCATTTTAATAATCTTGGCAATGGACTTGGAATTTCATTAAAACATAGTCCGCATTTGACCTACTGCAAACTCTTAGAGCACTTATTGCAGTGAATCTTATTGTGCTTTCTTTTTTCCTCAAAAAGGATGCTGGAGTCATTTATTTCCTTGCAGGACCACTGTGGATGTCTTTGTAAGTCTGATAGCATTATCTGACAAATAATCAATGTTTGGCTGTAACCTGAGGGCCTTCAGAGTTAGAGGACATTACTCAGCATGGTCTCTGGAAGGAGGAGGCAAATCCAACATAAATTGTTTTCTACATAGAAATTATCATGTGATTTTTGCTCAGGACTCTCCATCATAACACTTCCTATAGGATTAGATTTGCAGCTCAGAATTATTTTGATTATTCATCATGTCATCCTTTGTATCTAGACAGCTTTTCTTTCACACACTTATTACAGCACAAGCCCAGCTGAATGTTTACTGACATGTATCGGTAAAGTGACAGAAAAGCTCTATGTCTTTATGCTCTTCATTTTGCAGAGAGGTTAAAGTGACCTTTTAACAGACCCACAGTAAAATTGGAATCTGAAAAGAGAATGGGGCCCAGGTATAAAACACTCTCCAACCTAGCTGACATAAATACTAATAGGATGGAATAATTTGAGTGGACACAAGAAAAATAAATCAAATTCACTCACACTTAAATATATAAAAATATTGTAGAGACACAGACCATGACTAAAGGTGTGATTTATTTCTGGCAAAGCCTAGTAAAATTGAAATACCTAATACCATATTCCAAACCACCTTCAGAAAAGCACACATGTTTAGAAATTCTTTCTTGCTACTAAAATATGTTCTTTCTCTGTTATCTGCTAAAGGGGAAACATAAAGCATACAGACTGATAAGAAAATTTCACTAGTATATCCTTTTGATCTGTAAGAAGAGTGACCATATAATTTACATTTGGTATAAGGTCTTGTGTTACAAATCCATGATCCTTTCTTGTCTTAACTACCTGACTTTACATAACGTACTGCAAATAGAGAGCTGGAGTTAAGCAGAAAATTCTTTAAACTTGAAAGTGAATAGTGTATAAATAAGCACTGCATAATGAGATTTTTTATACCTTGTACACACAAGCAGATAATTGTGAAAATCTTGGGTGTTTTGGAGACTGCAGCCAGTTTTTCTATTTTAAGGGATCTGCAAAGTCAGAGCCATTGTTGAAATAAGAGCTGAAAAATACAATGGCACAGCCCTACTGAGATACAATAGGGAACAGCAGAAGATTGGGGAAAGAAAAGTTCAGGGCTATACTGAGGTCACTAAAATTTCCTGAGAGATTGTAATTACTAAGAATAACCCCTCCAGAAATGATGTTTGCACTTACAAAGGTACCCCGGATAGCAGGGTTACTAATTTGAGGCATTGGCCTAGGAGATAAAGGTTCATAAAGTGAGCTACTCTTGGAATATTAACTTGACAAATTAGTTCCTACTCTCTCATCTCTTCCAGCCATACAAGAGACTGAAGTCCAAAGCACCCTGGAGGCAGGCTCTGATCTATAAACTTTTCATGTTGGAGCCAGCAGTCCCAATTCAAAACAAACACTTTCGCAGGGCAGCCAGCCTTCAGCAAATAATCTTTGCAAGTTATGTGGTGTTTAAAATGTTTTATGCCATTAAAGCTCTTTGGACGTTTGAATCTAAGAGTATCCTGAACAATACAGCAACAATGAACCAGGCCATGCAGCAAATTCTAGGTAAGGTAAGAGGTTCTTTGAAATGTTTTAAATTCAAATTCCAACATGGAGTGTCCAGAAGAAACTACATAAAAGGTAAAACTTAAATTTTTTATTTACATTTTGAAAATGATGTATATAAAATTTATAAACGAAGTTGTGAAATCTCTCTTAAATTTGGAAGCAAATCAAAAAAGTGATTATTTAACAAAGAAGATGTCATTTTTAATGACTTGTCTCAAGAAGCTCATCTACTATGATTCTTCCAAGCAATAGGCAGTTATTAAGCATCTACTATAAACACTTACTGAGCATCTAACATTACATCCAAAGCAAAACTGCATAACATTGCTCTTGTGAAAAGCAGTTCAGTCACGAACTGCAAGTCAGAGCTTCTCCTCCTGGCTTTTGCTTTAAGGCTCGTATTTGAATTCTTTTCTGGTCTTCCCTGTCCACATTATCTTTATATATATTCCATGTCCTCCTTGTGGAAGTCACACAGGCCTCTCGTTGTGTGCCTTAGTTGGGCCACTCTGAAAATGCGCCTATTTGAGGTACTTACAGAGCTCCTGAAACAAATTATGTGCATGTGACAGAGCCTATACTTTAATTGACCATCCCAAATATACCTTTTAAATTTAGTGGAAATCCAACTCATACCCCCATGTGTGATATACTAAGAGATGAAGAGACAGAAGATAACATTTTATTACATAGACATCTCCCTCAAGAGTAACTATATTTGACATCTATTCATGTTGTGTCTTTCTGCCAAATGCAGAGCAATGTGAGATCAGGAATGCTGCAAAAGTGATCAGTTAAAAAGTTGGA
This sequence comes from Cynocephalus volans, assembly GCF_027409185.1. Classification (NCBI taxonomy): domain Eukaryota; kingdom Metazoa; phylum Chordata; class Mammalia; order Dermoptera; family Cynocephalidae; genus Cynocephalus; species Cynocephalus volans. The sequence goes on from NC_084461.1 coordinate 109,235,387, forward strand.
AGAGTAAGTAGGTAATCAACCCAGACATTAGCATTACCTGGGTAACTTTGTAAAAGCACAAATGCCCAGATAGTTTCCCTGGAGATCTGGATATGGTAAGTTTGGGCATGAGGCCCAGATATCTGATTTTGTTCTACTCTTTAGTAATATTGATTTACAGCCAGGGCTGGGAAAGCCAAGATAGGAGAATTCTTAAATTCCATCAAAACTCATTATTCATAGTTCCATGATGTGTGTGGGCAGATATAAGAACCACCTCGTGAGAAGTCTTTGATGGAGGACAGGGAAGGAGGAAAGTGAAACACACAAAACATGGAGTTTGATGCCAGAGGAGTAGGGTTCACTGGGTTTCTAGAGGAACAAAAGGAAGGCATAGGCTGCCTTAGATGGGGTTAAAAACATCAAAATAGATAGGTAGATAGAGTATAAAGGTAGAAGAGTGTCTGCAGATTAATTCTGAACACCCAATCATTTTGTTTAGGGCCAATATTGCCCATCTAACAGTAAAATGATAGCAAAGTGAGATTAATGTGTGAGATAGATGGTTGCCACAAACTGAATCAGCTATGAGGAAGTACAATTCTGATTTGCAACTTTTAGATCACTTTCAGATTCTTAAAGCAAAGGCTATAGACTCCGGCAGCTTCTCTGTAATGACCATGCTCTTTATTTAGTTGTTAGTTGCGGTTAGGGCCACGTGTATTCTGGATCATAGAGCACATGTGGTCAGAGAATGTGGCCCCATCGTTCACTGAGAAACTGACATCCAGGAGCATTTATTTCCAACCAAGACACATCAGTGTAGTGGCTATGCTGGCGATGAACTGTTGATGTCCAGTCTCCAGCTGCTGTGACCCTGGGCCAGCATCTCCAGTAGGCACAGAAGGCGCAGTACAAGGGCCCACAATAGTTTCAAGGCTGATGAAAATGTATTAATTTCTTTTAAAATCAAGGGGAAAAAAATCAACTTTTAGATTAAAGAAGATGTTAATATATTCATCTTTATGCTAATGCAGTTGTGAAATATAATTTTTAAACGTGTTTTCACGCAAGAAGGGGTTCATGAAGAATAATGTGCCTAGGACACATGAAAGTCACAAGGCAGACCTGATTATCTTTGATCATAGCCAGGTGCATGATTTTCATAGCCTCTATACAAAATAAAAAGTGCAGAACCCCTTCTTCAAAATATTATAAATTTCAAAATGATGACAGAAGAACATTAAACCAAGCACGGGGCCCTCTGAATATGGTGCCTTGTGAGACTGGCCTTGACAGCTGGCTGATGGGCACCATCATATTATTAGAAACTAGTATTTTATGAGCCAAGATCAGGGTCTTTATCTCTATTTTTATCTTGCCTTTCTGCATTTCCAGACCCTTTCATCCCCCATGTAACTCTACCAGAGCTAGCCCACAAGAAGACAAGAGTGCTGAAGAAGGACGTTGCTCTTCTGGGCACTGGGTTGAGAAATTTCATTTCCTTCATGACTACCATTACTCTGATAATACTCCAAGCTCTGCCCTATCATTGGGTAGAGGATTTTTTTCTTGTTCATCCACAAATATAGCATTTAGTGACCTTGAAATATGAGTGTTAAAGACATCATACCTTATCTTACCACATGTCATTGTCATCAGGTAAGGCCCCCATTACTATTGCTTTGAAACACTATGGTTGGTAAAGGAACCTGTGCTGTTAAACGCACCTCAACGCAAAGTCACGTTATTTATTTATGATGTTACATGAATCATCTGCACTTTCCCTGATAAGCCCTGGGCTGTGTGTCTTTCATTTCAGCTGACATTTTGCTGCCATTTGCCAGGCTAAGTAACTACTGTGCAATCACTCTGAGCTGATGCATGGCCATTGTTTTGCACAAAATGGATTTTTAAGTCAGCTGAAAGGCTTTCTGAAGAATATAATTTGACAAAGTAAATTTTTGCCCATATAACAGAAATCAGCCAGGGCTGCACCAAATGTATTTTTTAAGATAGCTAAAAGGATTTCTGCAGAGAGTTTGACAAAGTATTTTACTTTTGTGCACAAAGCAAAAATTGATTAGTTTTGAACAAAAAGGATTTCTCAGGGTGCTGAAAGGCTTTTCTCTGGAATTAAATATATTCTTCAGCTTGTGGGATAAGGTATTTGAAAGTAGTGTCTTTGAGACGACAAATAGTTGTCAGTGACATTTTTTTTTTTCAGGAACAAGTTAAAAGAATCTACTTAAATGACATTTTCAACCCTCTAAACCTGGTTGTCTTACTGCTCACAGATAGATGACCCATTTTCTAGTGTATGAGGCTTCTTGCATGATTCATTCGCTTGTTTGATCCTGCTCCTAAATTGATAGAATCACTGAGTAGACATTTCACTGAATGCTTTTCTCCCTTCAGTTTAACTATAAGAGACAAGAAATCTGAACAAATTGAAGGGCATGGAGTTTTAACTTAAATTGTTTAGCTTCGGGGAAATTCTGCTCACAGTTTCCCAATATCCACAGTACTTCTACTTGAGGAGAGGAGGTGATTTGGAAACATGAAACTTATACAAAAACTGATTCAGTTTTTTCCAAAAGCGTCGGTTTGATGCCACGGAAAGTTTTAAGGTTGGAGAGTAAATTTGATGACCTACTTATCCAATGTGCTACAAGAGTTTTGTATGCATGTGTGTGTGTGTGTGTGCATGTATGCCTGTGTGTCTGTGTGTGTTAGTGGGAATAAGGTGTAAGCAAGTATGTGGTATGGCTACAACACCAATCATATTTTTGGTTAGTGATCCCTTCTAAACTAAAATGGTTGCCTTTTTGATAAGATATAAAAGTAATAATTTACAGCCATTTTTTTTTTAATCTTTTTTTCCACTTTTATAATTCACTGGTATAAATTTTGGATTTTTTTCTGGCTCAATTTGTACTCTCTGCATAAGACCATGACAGGGCAGAGTCAAATCATCCTTGTCCCCTCATTCTTTGGTTATGCTATTAAATCAAATATAGAGCCTGAATCTAAATGTTCTTCATTAAGAATAAATTGCTGAAGCTTTAGAATTACTTACCCCTGATATATACTATGACCTCTTTTGCATCTAGAAATTAAGGGCAGCTTATTTTAAGAGTTTCATTATTGAACAAGACTGTGTTTATGTATTTGGAACAAGTTCTTGATTTGTTTATATTAATTGACACAGGAGTTTGAACATGCAATCTTATATTTGTCTTCTGTTTTAGTTCTAAATCAAGGTAATTTAAGGCAAATGGAATCCTCTTATCCACAAGATATTCCTTATCGTGTTGTTTTTAAAGCAGAGATTTTACGTTAGGGAAATGAGAATCAGTGGATCAGCTCCTTCTCATTCTATTTTTCACCAACGAGAGGAACACACACCCACTCGCAGGCTCACATACTGTATTAGTCCATTTCTGTTGCTTATAACAAAATACATGGAACTGGGTATTTTATAAAGAAAACAAAATTTATTGCTTATAGTTTCTCAGGCTGGGAAGTCCATAGTCCAGGTAACAGTTCTGGTGAGGGTCATGGTGGTGGTGACAATGATGGCAGATTATCATGTTGCAAAATGACAGAGCAGAGAGAGAGAGACAGATTCTTCACTCCCCTTTTAAAGCCCTCCAAACCACACTCATGGCCACCATTACTAAACCATTCACTACTGCATGTGTTGCAGTGTGTTACTGTGAACTCACAGCGAGAAGCAGGAAACACTGAGGCTTAAGACTGAAAACATAGTTTATTGATATGCCAGCATTGGTTCAGCGGACTCTAGCTGCAAAGACTGAGTCCTGAACGCAGCGGGGCTGTTATTTTTACGTTATAGCATTTCTCGGTTTTTGTAACAGGGCAAGAGAAGTGATCTTATGATCTTATGTGGTTATGACTCTGTCTCAGGGTGGAAAATTACAAAAGAGAAGCAGAAGGGAAAATTCTGTTACAGCAGTGTGTGTCAACCGCAGTGTGAGACAAGGCGGGGCTGCAGCTGCAGCTGGGTTTGTATGACATCTGGGTGAGGGTCTTGGTGACAGCATAGTGGAGCACAACTGGGCAAACATGAGTGCTTAACAACTACAGCCAGGCAGGACACAGCTAGGTAAGTACAAGTGCCTCACATGGTCCTGTAATCTCATCACCTCTTCAAGGCCCCATCTTTCAATTACCACAATAGGATTTCCCACCCTCTTTACAGTCATAGTGGGGGCCAAGTTTCTGCTACACAAAATTTGGGGGACACAATTCATGTTTTACTGAGTTTTGGGGGGACATAATTCAATCTACTGCACATACACATCATTATTAAGGCACCACCTCCCCAAACCTTGACAGTGAACAGCAAGCACAATTTCTTTATTGATTTTATGGCTTATCATCAAAACAAAACAAAAAGTGGTAGAAATCTTCAGGACTTTGAATACTAACCTATTTTAACAAAGAGACTAACACAACATGTACCCTTTCACCTGATGCCTAGACTAATTCCTCATCACGTCTTAACCGCATCGTAGCATAAGCTACTATGAAAGAGCAGTGTTTGAAACAAACACATAGCTAATCTATAAGCATCATTGTGGACTTGGGTGGAGAGGTATCATGCATGAATTGCACTGGAGGTAACTTGCAGCATGTTGTTCTTAAGTGTGTGGGAGTACTTCACCCTTGAGAGGACAACAACATGAAGGCATAGCCAGTTTCCTGAGCTCTCTGAGATAATTGGGCTGGGAATCCTGCAAAGTGATACCAAGCAATTTGGTTCAAATGAATATTGGATGTTGTAGTTAATTTTGAGGGTAAATTAATAAGACCAACCCTTCACATTGAAAAAGCAGAAAAAAATATGCATATATCTTTAAATGCTTCAGAAACAGAAAAACTTAACAGCAAGATGAGCTCGTAAGAGCTGCAAAGGAGCCAAACACTGATAGAAACAGAAGAAAATGTAACTGTCCATGAGGGACTACTTCATGATGACAAATCATGGTAATTTCTGGGGAAATGAGAGAATGTAAAGCATCCGAGTTGCAGAGGAATAAATAGTCGTGGAAATGCCAGATCCTAACCATTGCTTACTCAGAAGCTGCAACTAATGTTATGAACATTACAGTGTGGAAGCCAGGACTTTCTTCACTCGAATTCACAACTGTAAACTCAAATCACTCCTGTAAAAGCCGCAGCCACTATTAGAGGAGCTAGTAGTGACTTCATTTCTTTTTAAGTAGCATATTTTTGGTGACTCCAGTATAATTGTGCAATGTCACCTTTCAAAAAAGTGACATTAACCCATGTTTGCTCCAATAAAATAACCTTGATGTCTCTACAAACCAGGGACAAAGGAGAAGGAAATTCCAACAATTACTGGTAGTGAATTTTCTTCTAAGTCATCAGAATGTGGGTTAGAATCAGATTTAGCTTGATTGTAGGAGGGGGGAAGTAAGTGGATATTTTCTGCACCATGGTATTTGCAAATCATACCCATTATACTTACATCACTATGTCCAGGCACTTACTAGGCTCCATGATGAAAGAACTGAGACTCAGAGAAGTCAAGTAACTTGTGAGAGGCAGGTCTCCAACCAGATCTATCTGAAGCCAAAGCTACTAATTTCAAAACTATAAAATGATAATCCTATTGCTGACACACTTCAGTTATGTACCCTTGTACAGGTTATTTATTCTTTCTTTCTTATATATACATCTCAGTTTATTCATCTACAAGGTTGTACTAGTAATACCTGCCGCATGGGAATATTATTCTGAGTAGTAAATGAGAAAATGCATGTAAAATACTTAGCAGGGTGCCTTGTGTGTTGGAATGGTAGCCACCTACCATCTGCTTAATTGTGGTTTCACTCCCAGCCAGGGATTCCTGATCTGGATCCATGAATGAGCTTCAGGGGAAGGTTAAACCCCTGAAGTTGAAAGGACTAACTCGTGTAGATTCATAGATGTGCATGCTTACAGTACTGGGTCAGATCCAGCAGCTAGGGCATGGGGTATGCAGACTTGACTGAGAAGGTAAACCCCCCCCAATCTAGGGAAGTGGACACCAAGATTTCATTCAGGGTAGATGGCATCTACTTCTCAGGGAGGCCATGACATTGAATAGGCACTCAGATCATTTTAAAACTGTTGTAACACAAGAAAACCTTAACAGAGTAACCATTAGTCAATTCCTCCAATTGAAAGCCAGACTATTTCAGCTACAAATTAAAGAAAAATCCCCTTCAGAATGTACTCCTCAAATTTCCTGTTTATGATATTGAGGCTCAGTTGGTAAGACTCTGATTGCCTGTTAAGCTTCATTTTTTCTGACTCCTTTCCAAATGACTATTCTATAAAACTACAATTTTAAGAGGGCAAAAAATGTTTCAGGAGAAGTTCCAAATTAAGTGTGAAACACCTCTCATGCTTTTTCTAAGTTCTAAGAATATTAAATATGATCAAGGCAAGTTAATGGCAGCTTAGTACATTGTTTTACTTGGAAGTTGCAAAATAGCCATCTACTTTATTTTCCGGCCACATCGCACTTTTAAAATCTGGAAATGGCACAGACAAATACACATTTTTATCTTCCCTTGGAACACTTGAACAGCTGGCAACATGCCAAAATTAGACCCACATTTTCAAATGACAACAACTAGCAGGAGCTGGGAGACAGCTGCCCCGAATAGTGCACTTGCTCCCCAATTTACCACAGTCCCCATCATTCTCTCATGTCTAACACCAGCCCACTTCACTCATTTATGCTACCTGCATTTGTGTTTGTGATCCCTGAAACAGAAACAGAAGGATTACAAAAGCAGCTATGCTCATGAAATGTTGAAGTTTGGTTCATCTATCCACCTAAAACTACCTTGTGAACTGGACTGTCATAAACTGCAGTTTAAGTGGTTTTCCATAGAGGTGATTTAGCACTGCTCACTTCAAAGCTTGCTAGCTCGACAGCCAAGGAAATAAGGAGCAATATCTATGCAGCAGAAGCAGGAGAGATTGCGGAAGTATTGACAAAGGAATTGGTTTTTCCTAGAATCTTGCACACATTTGCCTAATACCAATGTGGGTGATCATTAGCTAAAACATTTCACCATTGACATTAGAAGATAAATTGGCGACTGAGGTTTTTATGTGCTTCCTCTCATGAAACTGGACTCTAAGAAAGTTCATGAGTGTTTTCTTCCCAGTTCATTTACTTACTAAGTACCCCTGTATAATAGACACTGGAAAGAGAGTAAGAATGGAAAAATAAGTAAGAGTCTTGCCCCTTATGGAGCTTTCTAACTAGTGAGGAAAACTGACATGAAAATAATTTAATGTAATTGGGGGCTGACGCTGTAACACAACTGATTTGGAGGAAAGATGAATGGGATAGGGGAGATGGACTGGACACCAGAGGCTGCATGCAGGGAGAGGAAGAGGGAGTAGACCTACTAGAATACTCAATAAGTTGAACTTGAACTAGGAATGGAGGGAGACATTTAAAGACAGGCCCTCAGGAACCCATTGTTGGATGGGAAGTTCACCCAAGTTCACGCAGGGGAACCCTGGTCAAATCTCAATGAAGGGGGTGAAAGGACGGTCCTTTGGGCCCCTTTAGATCTGATCATATCCCCAATTACTGCTTGTGTACTTTGGTTAACCGCAGTCCCCACCATGCTCTGATGTCCAACACCAATTCGTTTCACTTACCAACCACATTTAGAATAACATGTCTAAAAGCAACTATTTGTTTGTTTGTTTTAATGTCCTTTGTAAAGGCCCAAAGTGAATCATTCTATTTTGGCCTAAAATGTCTTTCTCTGTGAGGCTTCCTGGGTATCTACATCCTCTCACCCCAATTGTCCATTCCTCCTCTGTGTTCCCATAACAATTTTGCCATGCTTGTTTTCTAGCATTTATTATACCATGTTATAATTACCTACTTAAACGTCCATCATGCCAAGTCACATTCAAAGCATCTGAAATGTAGGAGTGTAGTGGGTTGAATGATTCCTCCTCCCCCATCAAAATGATAAGTCTACTTGGAAACTGTGAATGTGACTTTATTTGGAAAAAAAGGTCTTGAAGGATATAATTAAGTTAAGGGTCTCTTGATGGGATCATCTTGGATTATTTGGGTGGCCCCTAAATTAGATGATGTGTTCTTATGAGAGACAGAGGAGAAGAAGACACAGCAAGAGGATGGCCATGTGAAGACAAAGGCAGAGACTGGAGTGCTGCAGCCACGACAAATGCCAAAAGCCACGACAAATGCCAACGGCCACAAGAAGCTGAAAGAGGCCAGGAAGGACTGTCCCCAAGAGCCTTTAGAGGGAGTGTGGTCCTGCCAGCACTTCGGTTTCCAAACTCTGTCCTCTTGAGCTATGAGAGAATACGTTTCTGTTCTAAGCCACTCAGTTTGTGGTGACTTGTTATGGTAGTCCTAGGAAACTAATGCAATGTGATATTCAATACATACGTATTCATATAAATTGTCAGCCATTTGATTAATTAGTAGTTCAGAGTTCAGATGTTCCTCAGCCCAGTGATTGAAATCCAAGCCAAGAGAAGAAACCAACTCCTTAAAAATAAAGGTGGTAAAATCTAATGTCATCATTAGATAAACATGGGCCATCATTGCAGTAATTAAAGATTGAGGTATACCCTGCCTTTCTCCCAGACCTTACAGAGCTATGGTAGTAGAAAATTAAGCAACAATGAAGGGAAAATTCCTGAATTGGCTTTCTCAGTTCCTGGAGTCATTGTGCAATGGCAGATGCTCTGATGTTGGTGTCCAAACTGACGTCTTCAGTCCCACCGGCGGTTCAGGGAAGCTTCTCTCCACCTGCTGGATTGCTTATGCTTGAGAAAAAGCATACTTGCAGAAACTGTAATTATGGATTTTGTAACACTTTTTTGTTTTCTAGGAACACCCCTCATTTTCCCACCCCATTCAGATAATATGAGTCTACCATTAAACTTAACATTTGGCTTTCAAACACATTTTTTAGAAACATGTAATTTAAAAAAAGTATGAAACTGCTCGTATATTGCTAAATGAAAGGGAAAGAAGGCTAAAAATAGTGTATTCGGTTTGGTAACACTTAAAAAAGTTTAAAATGGAGATTAAATAGATAGTCATAAGGATAGCAGGATAAAGGAACTGAAATATTAACAGCGAATATTTCCAGTTAGTGAGATTGCTGGTTATATATATTTTGAACTGTTCTGTTTTCATATTTTTAACTGATCATATTTTCTCTCAGATATAAAAACAACACATATTTGCAAATAAGTAAAAAAAAATACAGTGAAAATACAAAATAAAGAGGATAGCATCTTTAGAATTCAGAAGTTGAGATGAGCACTGGTCCAGGAGATTAACATTTGTATACAAGTTGCCCAGATATGAATAGACAGATTTATTACAGTGTGTAATACAGCATCAAGCTCATGAGGGAGTGGAGAGAAAATGCAGGGCAGTGGTTAGAAGTTCAAGTTTGGAGTAAGACAGATCTGAGCTGGAATCCCAGCCCTTTAAAAGCCATGTGACCTTGGTCAAATTTCTCAACCATTCTAAGCCTCAGTTTCTTCCTCTGTGAAATGGAAAAAACAATGCTTCTCTCTTTAAAGAGTTATTTAAAAATTAAATAATATATAAAAATCACTTGGCATAATATCTAATACATAATAAGCTTCAAATAAATATCAGTAATCTATCAATTATCAACATGTAGGTTATCCATAGTTTAGATTGTCAGAAAAAATAATTTCTAATTGATATTTCCTTATAGAATATTAATTCATTTCTTATTAAGCTAAGCATAACAAAAATTGGGAAGGTAAAAAAATCTAAAATTATATATTAGACTATCATTACAGAGTAATTCATGCTTTGACTTACTTATACCCTTTCCCTTGTCCATGAGTGTAGATATTTCCAAGATGACCATGTAATTGCATGTTAACATAATTAAATAATAGATTCTCTTGTTTATGAGAAGAGGAATTCTGATTAGGCCTTTTATAATACTTGACAAGAATTACATTTTTAAAAAATGTAATGTCTGTAGGATTGCTCAGTAGGGAGGAACTTTTAATCTAATCCATTAACTAATTTTACAAAGGAGGAAATGAGGCCTGGTATGGTTAACTGATGTCCCCAAGGCCATACAGCTGGATAGTGGTAGAGAAACCAGGCCTGCCCATTTCTTTGACCTGGCAGGGTCTTTCCACGGGGCTGTCCCTGTTTGTCTCCAGCACAGAAGTAAGCACTGCATCCATTCTGCTGCCTGCTATTGATGGGGGTGGAGAGCAGTCAAAGCAGGCTCCCGGGGGCAATTCATGTCCAAACAAGGAGGTGGGTTACATGAAGATGACCAAGATGCACATGATTAATTGATGAGCAAATGAATAGTGAATCCATGAGAGGATTAGGTGAGTTTTGATGCTTGGTTCAACATTACTTGAGAAGATTAAATGAGATTAAGTAACTAAAAGCTTTATGATATCACTTGTTTTATTTTCATAGAGTTCACAGAACATATCTTCCTTAATTACTCACAATGTCTCTCTTTTCTTACACCTACTTAGAACATGTTTACATATTGGATCTTGAAGATATGTGAAATGTAAAATTACCCTACAGCAATGGTGGGGAAGAGGGTGACACAATGACAGTATATTTATTTATCCTCTCTTTATGCATCAAAATTAATCCTCACATAGTGAGACACTAAACCCTAAAGAAAAATGTGAAAAAAAATGGGACGTCATCATAGAAATCATGCCTTTCTACCTCTAAATGTAAGTAAGAAGGTATTGGGAGGAACTTTTCCTGTTGCCTCAGAATCAGTGATGCGAGACCAGAGCTGAGATCAAGAAAGCATTGAAGGTCTTGCATTTTAAAGATAGGGTCTCAAAATTACAGCTGGGCAATTTTTCTGAGGCTTAAAAGAAGCCAGGAAAACTAGTGTTAGTCTTTCCAGCAACTACCCCAATCTTCCAACTCACCTTTCTTCTTCCTCATAAACTAAAAATGGGATGGGAAGAGAATCACTGTGGTCTTCAGGGAGGGGGGTTGATGGTAAGATCTTACTTCCCTCATTCCTCCAAAAGTGAAGTATGTATGGGGAAAGAATGGGGTGTGGAGCTCCAAAAGACTCACTCAAAAAAGGTCAGGAGATGCCAATGAGGAAGGGAAACCAGTACCTTGTTCCTTGATGAAGTGTAAAACATGCAGACTCACCTGCATCCTGAGCAATAAGTAGCGAAGTTAGTGGATGCACCTGACACGTGTCCCTGGAGTTCAGAGAGACATCTGAAGACACAGAGATTGGAGACTGCTTCTCACTTCAAAATTGATGAAAAGCAGCAGGTTTGCCAGAGCAGTCTGAGCCAGAGCTTGTGCTGAGAGCACACTACCATGTGCCTAAGAAGACATCGATGGAAGATATCACCACCCCAGGGTCTCACAACTCATGGGGGATGCCATAAATGACCTCAGAGATCCTGGAAAGGCTCCTAGAGATTGTAGGTGAAGTAAGTTCCCATAAATCTTGCCAGGTGGTTTTCAGGTAAAGGGAGTGAAAGTCCCACTTAGAAAAGCGGTTTGCGATACAGACTGCTTAGCAGGGCTAAAATGATACACAGTTGCCTCTCTCTTCATGAGTCCTTGGCAGTGGAAGGGATTGAGTATAAAGCTGCCTCCTCAAGGTAAACAAACACATCACCTATGCTAAGATGACAGAGGACAGCTGCAGCGTTGGAACTAAACTAAGCTAAAGTGTGACCAAACAGGAGGCTGAAAAGGACTTTTGCTGCTTCCCTGGAATTGGCTGTCTTTAGGATGTATTAGACTAATGTGTTGTCCAAAGTGTTCCATCTAAAGATAACACATTCTAAAGAGAGGGACCTACATATGAGGTTAGACACTTCCCCTATTGCTTATCAAAGTGTGGCCATTGGCTGTCACCAGCCTGTACCCCAATTTCCCACCTGCACCTCCTTCTCAAGCTATTTAAAAAGACTGTGGAGAAGAGATAAGGGGATCAGTCAAGAGCCATAGACCTTGTGGGGAGTACTCTGTTCACTGAGATATACTTCTCTTTTGCCACACTCTGACGCCAAGAGAGTGAGGGCAAAACTCCAAGAGTTATACAGAGATTTGAGCTGTGACAGGAAGGGAAGATGGCATTCTACACTTGATTGGACATCTGCTTAGGCAGCGGACTGGCTCACCTTGTCCAGGATTTGTGTGATCAGAGAAGATGAATAGTGAGAAAAAAGTGACAGGGAATGCAAAGTATTGTCCTGTATACATGCCTTTTGCTAAAATGGCAAGAATTCATGAGTTTTCTGGGGCTTAACTGAACTCTATGTAAGATACCCAGGATTTTGTCTTCCTGCCAGTACCCCACATGAGACCTGACTACTAAGCAAGGGGACCCCAACAGCAATAGACTATGGGGTGGAGCTGAGAGACAAAGAAAGAGATTGCCTGGAGCTGGATTTCCCCCATCAGGGAACTATGCAATGGGGAGGCACTAGAGAGCACTCTGTAGAATTCACACAAGTACCCAGTGAGAGAGCCAGCATTCAGAAGCCTAACATGTAGAGAACGGGCACAGCACACAGAGAGCTGCAGCATCCACTTATCTCCTTTCTCTCCCTGCACATGACCCCAACTGATAGGAGGGGCGCAGCCTTGGAGTGGCAGGAAGGTGTCTCCAAGCAAAAGCACCCACCTGCTCCGCCCTACCCCGCCCACTCAAGCCGTCAGGGTCCCGGGTTATGCCTGTTCTAGAGGGGAGAGGAGACTTAAGTAAAGTTTCAGACTTGTCCAGACTTATTTGAAGTTATGGAATCTGACATAGAAATTTGACAAAGTAGTTAAAAACAGAGAATAATGAAAAAATAAAACGGTTTTGTATTATATAGCCCATAGAGTTAGCCTCTTCAATATGACTTCAAAAAAAAAAAACAAAAACAAAAAATACCTTTATTTCTTTGAGTAATTTTAGGTTCACAGCAAAATTGAGAGGAAGGCACAGAGAGTTCCCGTATACCCTCCTCACACAGACGCAGCCTCCCCTGCTGTCAACATCCCACCCCAGAGTGGCACATTTATTAGACTCCATGAACCTACATTGACACATCATTATCGCTCAAAGTCCATAATTTACATTAGGGTTCTCTCTTAGTATGGTATGTCGTATGGGTTTTGATAAATATATAATAACAGAAGAGTTTCACTGCCCTAAAAATTCCCTGTTTCATCTCTCAATTTACATCTCAAATGTGTATTTTCTCTGGAATTCTATTGGATTCATTCAAGATTTTCATATTTAACTGCTCCATATTGATGAATAATAACCCCCTATAAGAAAATTCTTGGCATTTGGTAGTTTATAGTAAATGGTGTGTTGTATTATTTTCATTATTGTTTATTCAGTTTTCTTGCTATAATGTTCCTGCTCCTAGGGTATTTTAATCCGCATGAATGGAGCCTACCAATATAACACACCCAATGGAAAAAAAAATCAGAAATGTCTTCAGCATCTTTTCACTAAAGCATTTACTTACAACTCTGATGCGATCAATCCTCAGAAGAGGTTGATATTGTTATCATTTTACAAATGAAGCAAAGAGAATAAACACGCTCTGAGTGTTAAAGGCTACACATTCAGACAGTGGAAAAACCAAAATTAAGGAAATATGGGCATCTCTTGCTTAATATAAGTAATTCATGCCTAGGGGGAAAAAAAAGAAACCTGCCTATGAATGCTGATCAGGAGGCTATTTCCTTTTATTCTGAATGGAAAAAAATTATAATCCATTACGCTTTAATGCAAAGCCCCCTACTGATTTCCTAAAAGGTAACTAAAATACAACATATTGCCTGTATACATAAGTAACGAATTATCACGTTAGGGTATAACATACTTAAAACATTGCTTTTTGATCACCAAACATTTACTACTGTTGTTATCCAAGAGCTGCTGGTGTGCAGTAATTCATGGTGCTTCCTAAATGCTTCTACCCAGGATTGTGAGGTCCTTACAATTGAATTTGGAAATTTGAGACCATTCCAAGATATTGTTTACTTTAAAATATTATACTGTTTTTGTTCATAAAAATTATTTTATCTATACAGACACGGGTTAAAACTTTTTTTAAAGAAATGCAGAAATTCTGCAAAGTTTGGGTATGAAAAACAATGAGGCACTGTGCTGGGAAATAAGCCAGGAGACATTTTGCCAGGTATGCCTGAGTGTTCTTTGAAAGCCAAGTCTCAAACAATAATGGGAAAGTGGCAAGTTAAAAGATGAACTATTAGCAGGCATCACCAGTGGAGGAACAATTATAAAAATTACATACATGTTGGATTTTAATTAAAACGGGATTTCAAGGGGATATAATTTGTAGGAACACATCTACCAAGTATGGAAAAGTGTATTTATTTTGAAAGCCTTTCAGGAAATTAAATTATCAGCCTTCCTGCCTCCAGGTAATGTCACCCCAGAAAAAAGATCAGGTGACAGTTGTGGCAGAGCTAGGATATGGAGTTGCAGTGAATTTCTTGGGCTTGGTCATGGTATTTGGTTTTCAAGGGGAATGTGCCTTTATGGAATATCCCTTTGCTTAGGAGGTACAATACTGAAGTGTTTAGGGATGAAGTGTCATGAGGTATACAATGTACAGGTAGTTCATTGCAGAGAAAGAGAGAAAGAAATAGGCAAATGTGGCAAAGAGTTTATAAGTTGTCAATGCATTATTCTTCCAACTTTTCTATATATTTGTAAATTTTCAAATAAAACATTTAAAAAATATTTACTGATGATGCAGTTGAGAATAATGGCAAAGAATCAACTTTTCTTTGTTAATGTTTTACTACTTTCCTACAAATATAAGGCATATTTATTGTAAAACATTGGGAAATACACAAAAGATAAATTACTAGAAAATAAGCACTTATATCAAATATAATTTAACTCAGACTCTGTCAATATTTCATTTTAAGACTCCAGATTTCTGAATAGATACATTTTTTAAAAAACTGAGATTTTACTCTTTTGAAACTTTTCTTTCCTATTATGTAACATATTGGGAAGATAGTCCATAAAACTAAACACCTATCTACATCATTTTAATGGCTCTGTAGAATTCTGTTGTAAGGTATAGTATAATGCACTTAATTAATATCTTATTTTAGAACACTTAGTCTGTTACCTATCATTTACTACCATTAACAACCTGCAGGTAGCAATAAATATAATGATATATAATACATTTTGCTGCTTCCAATACTTTTTTCTTTAACGTACTTCAACAAGAACACTAGTAAATTTTGTGAGATTGCTTCAAAATATTGTACTTTTATAGTAACAATTACCAATGAGGTATGGGATTTCACTTTTTCTATTCTGTTTTCATCTTTGCCAGTTGAAAGGTAGAAAATATGTACTTTTTTGACTGCATTTCTTGATTAGCGTTGAGACTGCTGGTGTTTTCATAGGCCAGCTGAATATCTTCTCTAGAAATTTGCCTATTTATTTTCTTAGTCCATTTTTCCTTTAGGGCATTCATGTTTTCCTTATTAATGTGTAGGAACTTGTTATATATTAGGAATAGCAACACATTTTCTAGCCCTTATATTGCAAATATTCTCCCAAGTTCTTTTTTAAATGAACTGATAGTTTTCAAAACAAAACTGTTAAATTTATACATGATTAACTCCAGTAGCATTTTCTTTATGGTTTCTGCCCTTGTGTTCATATTAGACAGTCCTTTCCTTTCAAGGTTATATAAATATTCACCTGTATTTTTGAACAATTCTTTTTTTTCTTAACACTGGAATTTTTAGTCTAATAGAAAATTATTTTGGTATAAGGTATGAAGTAAGAATAGTGCTTGATTGATTGATTGGTTGATTGATTTTGAAATGATTATTAAAATACCCAGCATACTTCACTGAATAATTCTCTTCTCTTCTAACTTATTTGTGACACCCTCTTGCCTTTAGTATTTATTACAGTTTTATACATATTTAGGTCTGTTTCTGGGTTATTTATTTTGTTCCATTGACCTGTCTTACTATTTCCTGTGCCACTGTCTCCTCTTCTAATTACTGTATCTTTGTGATTTATCTGTTCAAGTTTTCAACTTCCCTTAGATCAATTTTGATTACTCATATTTTCTCAGGAAATCATTCATTTAATTCAAGAATTTTAAGGCTGGCCAGTTAGCTCAGTTGATGAGAGTATGGTGTTTGTCCAGGGTTCGATCCCTGTACCAGCCAGCTGCTAAAAAAACAAAACAAAACAAAACTCAAAAACAATAATAATAATTCAAGAATTTTAAGTTTATCTTCCATCAAGGCATAATCATGATATTTCCTCTGTGTCTATGGTTTTCTTTATATTACATATTTCTCTCTATCTTTCCACTTAATGAGCCTGGCCAAAGGTTTGGTTCCATTATGGAGCTTTTTAAAATTCTTAGATTTACCTCTTAAATCTACCTTTTTCTTTTTTTCTAATTAATTATCTTAATCTTTCTTTTAGTATTTCTTTCCTTTTTTTATTTTTTAAAATTTATTTACTTTATTTTTTTATATTCAAAGATGTTTTTGCAGAGCAGAGTGGGAAGGGCAGGTGGGTAGGGAAATGGAGGTGGAGGTAGGAGTGCAGGGCTGGCCTGTTTAGGGAGAGAAAAGGTGTGTGGCTAAGACCCTCGGCTATTAGGGGCTCCCAGCAGCAGGTCAGTCATTGCTAGGCTGGATGAACATCTGGCAGGTGTGGCTGAGGCCCTCGCCTCTCCCCCACCAGCTTGGGAACCCAGAGGGCTTCCAGCAGTGGCTCAGTCATCACTGGGCTAGATATGGATATGGGGTGTGTGTGTGACTGAGGCCCTTGCGCTGCTCCCTTCACCCTGTCTTGGGAGCCCAGGGGCTTCTGGCTCTTTTAGGTTTTATAGGTGTTCTCTGGTGGTATTAGACCTTTTCTGCTTAGTATCAGAACTTTGTCTCTGAATTGCAGGCATTTTGTGTTTTCTTTCACTTCTGTGTTGGATTATTAGCTACCTCCGCCACTTAAACTCTGCACTGGAACTAATTTGTTGTCCTTTGCTTACTTCTAAAATGGGGGAACTTCCTATGGAGACCAGTACTTGAGCCCTGTGATTGAGCTAAAGAGCCGCTTTGCTGCTGGATGATAGAGTTTGGATGTGTTGTCCTCGCCAAAACTCATGTGGAAATCTGATCCCTAATGTGGCAGTGCTGGAAGCTGTTTGAGTCATGAGGGCAGATCCCTCATGAAAGGATTAATGCTCTCCCTAGGTGGGGGGATTAATGAGTAAGATCTCGCTCATTTAGTTCCCACTAAAGCTGATTGTTTAAAAGACCCTGGCACCTCCTCTCTCTCTCTCTCTCTTGCTTCCTCTTGCCATGTGATCTGCTTGTACCCACTGGCTGCCTGCCACTTTCCACCATGAACAGAAGCAGCCTGAGGCCCATGCCAAATACACCTGTCCCGGAATTATAAGAAAATAAACCTCTGTTCTTTATAAATTACTCAGTCTCAGGTATTTCTGTTACAGCAACACAAACCAACTAATACACTAGGGAAGGCTTTTTGTGCAGCTCAGGTTTTAATTGTTGACGTGGAAGCACTTCCAGGTCTTGTGAGATCTGGTACACCTGAGTTGTGTGGAAACTCTGGTCTGGGCCTGAGACTTTTCAGCAAACTGCACTCCCTGCCGTTCTATATTCCTGATCAGTCTATACTGAGTGGCCTGTGCTGATTGGAGGGCAGATCAGCTGTCCATGCTGTGCCCCAGTGTTCCCCCCCCGCCAGTGGCCTATTTCCCCCGCTGCCCACACCCCAAACACTTCCCATGGGGTGGGCCATAGACTGGTCCCTTGTGATGACTCACTGGCCTCTGAATGGCTCCTTTTTTTCAGTTTTCCATGGCCCCTTGCTCCTATGTTGGTCCACGGGAACCCTTTTAGTGGTCTTCCTGGCTTGGGGACCACCAAAGCCTTCTTCTCCCCTGCAGCCCTCAAGCAACTTCATGCACAGAGCATGGCTGTGGCTTTTGCCAGCTCTTGCTCTGTGTTCTTACCAGGGCCAGACTTGAAATGGTCAGGACTCAAAATGATCAGAGCAGTCCCTTCTTTCTCTCATCACAGCTTCTCCTGCCTTCATGCACTCCATCTCCTCTTCCCCCGAGCTCTAGCGGCCCCAGCTTGGCAGGTGTTGCTTTTTTAATAGTTATAAAATGGTCTATTGCGGGAGAGAGTGACACCAGGCGCTGTCTATTCTGCCATCTTGATTCTCTCTCCTTTTTTTTTTTCTTTCTTTTAGTATTTCTAAGTTCTATTTCTCTTACTTTTATTTATCCCTCTCTCATTATTCTTGGATTTTATTGGGTGTTGCTGTTTTCTTATTTCTTGAATCAATGTCTAGTTTAGTTATTTTCATTCTCGTTTAATAATAAAAGCCCTTAATTTTATTGATTTTTTTTAAGTAGCAATTTGGTTGTATTACAAAATTTTTTTATGAGTAGTGTTTTATATTTGCTTTTTTCCTAAATAGTCTTTAATTTCCATTCTGATCGGCCCTTTTATTCAAGAGTTGCTTAGGAAAGCACCTAAATTGTAATGGGGAGGGATGTCAACCTCTTGGAGAATATAATGCGAGTTTTCTTGTGGTTTATAGTATGATCAGTTTTTATAGCTGCTTCATGAGGGCTGGGAAAAAAATTACATTCCTTATTTGCTGGATATAAACTTTTAAATATTGCTGAAAAAATCAATAATGTTATTAATTATACCATATAAAGCCTCTATGTCTTTATTCTTTATTTTTTCCTCAAATACTAGGTGTAGTATGTTAAGGTTTCTTCATACCATTGTGTTTCTCTCACTTTAATAAGAGGGAGTAAAATTCTAAAAGAAAAAAACAACCAGAGTGAGATATAAAGTACCAGAGAACATTATGAAAAAATACTTTTATAATTTTGGTGAAGGAAATGTCTTAATCATCAACACACAAAGTTCAGGGACCATTAAGAAAGATTAGGATGTTTAAAATACAGAATTTTAAAAACTTTTACCATAAAAGACACCATAAACAAAATTTTTTCAAATAGCAAACGTTTGCAACAAATAAAGCAACATTCCCAAGCTTCTATATCCTTTCTTGTTTTTGGAATACTCAGAGGAAATGATATATAACGAACCTAAAAAGCTTATGATAAATCCTAAACTTTATTTCTCATCTCTTTCCCCCTCATTTATGAGTAGACAATTTATGCAGCACTGAGAATGGTCATGCCCTCAAGCCACGTCTGAGCTGGATATTCAGACCCATTTCTTTCTGTTGGCTTCCATTCCTTGTCTAATCTCCCCTGCAACTCTTTCCACAACTCATTTCAATAACAATTAACATCTAATGCAAAAGGAACAACTACAAAAATAGGTATGAGTAGACCTGTGAAGTAACCTAGCATGAGTACTTTCCCAGTAGGTACTTCGTATACCCATAAATGACCACTGTGCTCAAATCTTCCCTCTCCGGCTGTTAAAACACAAGCCATGAAAGATAGCCACCAACAAGAGAGAAACAAAAGGCAAGAACCACACAGAGAAAAGTCAGTAAGCAGAAGCTATGAGGCTGTAGAGACCATGAATCAAAAGAAACCATGAGGTAAGGAGGTGAGTAAAAAGAGACAGAATGATAGAAGGAAGAAAAACGTGATACTGTCACATTAAAAGAAGAGAGAAAGTCAGTAATGAGTAGAGCAGAATAAAGTAGAAGGACACAGATGTCCCCTGAGACATCAAGAGCTGTTTTCCCCCAGACAGGGTTGAGTGAGGTTACCCCTTCTTGGGTTCTGACTTTTCAGCTGTAGCACTTGATTTCATGTTCTCTGTCTCTTATGCATCTTCTACAATGAATCACTAATATTGAGGTATCTCAAACTATTTTTCTGTCCTTGTAAACAGAAAGATCCTAACACAACACCTTGGGATAGCTGCAATTGGTGCCATTCTAATGTCATAGTGCATTCTCCAAGAAAGACATGAGCCCGTTGAGCTCTCTGTTCCATAGCCATTCTCTCCTTCCCACAGAATGTGCCGTATAATTGATGACTTCTTTACTCCAGGACGGTTAACATTCCCTGCTATCATCAGTATAAACACTTTATTAATAATTTGTATTTGCAGATCTTCTGCCTCCCAAAGAGCTCAAAGCTGTTTACAAACATTGTCTCATTAATCCTGATAGCAACCCCTTTTTTTATAAAGTAAAATGTGCAACATCTAATGGGTACTGTCATCACCATTTGACTCATGGGAAAACTGAAACCCAAGGAGGAGTTACTTTTTCAAGGTCAAACAGTCTGGGAAATAGCACAGAAACATAGTCCAGAATTTCTGCTTCTTTGTTCTTCCTGTTGTCCCCTAGAAACCTCTCATTTCAGATCACATGCGTATTCATCGGTATGCACCAGAATAAATTTTTTAATACAGCTTCCTCAAATGAGTGTAAAAATTCCCATAAGCTCAAGTATGATAACTTAGTGGACTTTGACTTAACTTTTCAAGAGGTTATCACTACAGTGAGAGCCATGAAGAACGATTAAATTCTGGAACTAGACAGCATTTTTACTGGCATTTTAATCCAGTAAATGAGTTGCAGTTTGGCATCTGAATGTGCTGCTTCTGCATATTAGACATAAGAGCAACAACTTCAAGATGACAAAAAGCAAGAATGATAATTGTTTTCAAGAAGGATGCAAGCAATGGCATGTCTACGATGTTATTTATTGAATAATTGCTACATGCTAGGCATATGCATGCATGATGTTGTTGCAAGCCTATAAAGCTGACATTGTTATATCTTTATTTTACTGGTGAGAAAATTGAGGCTCAATGCAGTTAAATACACAATGAAGCTGAGTTCTTAAGCCCCATGTCTTTGCTTCTTTTACTTGTGTTTTAAGCTTACACAATATGGCTACTACAAATAATAGCAACGGTTACTGCTGCTACTCTTATTTTTTGAACTGTCATCCTAGAATCATAGAGCAAGCTGACTATAGCACAACAAGGTACAGCTACTACAGCTTATGCTTTATGTCAGTTACAGAAATATTTAAGGAAGGTTATAAAACCTTCTTTGATATTGAAAAGCTTTCAATACTACTTGCAAACCTGGGTGCTGAAATATAACTTAGCAGCCTGGAAAAGCCCACCATCAAGACAAGTCTACATCAAGATGGTATGGTTAGTAAAATCAGGAAAAATAGAAGCTTTTAAAACTGATTACTTATCACTGATAAAGTAAGACAGGATCCAAAATCTACTGTAGCCACACAGATCCATATGAAAATTCTACAAGACTCAAAATACATAAATTCAGTGCATTTGTAAATACCTATAAAATTTTTCCCAACTCAGCAAGTTATATAATCAAAAAACATGGGGAGAATCTTCAAAAAATTTTCTTAAAGCAGGAGACCTTTATTTTAAACATAGTTTGCTAAGGGCAGAGCAAAACTGTAAGACTGAAATAATAATAGTTAACATTTATCAAGTACTTACAATGTGGCAGTTATGGTGCTTTACATATACATTTGTTTACTCTTCACTGTGAAGTGGGTACTATTATTATCCCCATTTTATAAATAAAGAAACTGAGGACTAAAGAGGTTGGGTATTTTGTCAGTGCTGGGATACTAAACGCAACGATTTTACCAGGAGCCTGCACATTTCCACTATATTAGCTTCCACTTGTCTTTGGGAAGCCCTCAGTATTTTTAGGAAAATGCTTTTTACATAGTACATGAATGAATGCCAGAATAGTGAATAAAGCTTAATATTGTCATCAGAAATGCAGAAGTAAGTGTTGAGACTGGCTAGGCCTGAATAAGAGCACAATATTCAGTGATACACTAATCAACAAAAAGTAAGCATGTCAAAATGGCCCTTGGGAGGCAAGGACCTGCGTGGTGGGAGTGAGGAGAGTTGGCTAGTCCCCTGCATATGATCTCCATGGCACTGACTACTTGCTCCTGATCTCGGTAAGAGAACCATGAGGCCAGGAGACCAGGCCAAAGATGGGAGAAAACCCACCCTTTTGAGTTTGCTGAGGCCCACTATCCATCTCGAACCCATCTGGTGACCTGGCATCCATCTGACCAGCAGGAGGTCCTGTCTTCTCACTCACATGTGAAATGATGGCTTAGCCAAGGATAAAACACCACTGTTGCTTTTAAGTATTTTCCTTTTGCTTTTAATAAAGAAGTGGTTCACACGTAGAATAGTATAATAAATTAAAGAACCCCATCCATGCCATGTAACCGCCACACTGATTTAACAAGTGTATTCATTTTGCAGTTCCTTAGCCATTTCTCTTAGAAATAAAATGTTGCTAATAAAGTGGAAGTCCTTACCTCCTAACAGCATCTCTAGTTCCTCCCTCCCTTCCCCAAATTAACCACTGTCTTGAAAGCGGTATGTTTTTCACAGCAGTGTTTCATATTCTGACTACACCTGCAGGTGTCCATAAATAATACATAGTTTTGTTTTGTACATTCATAAAATGTATATAACTTGTATCTAGTGTATCTTTTTGTAACCTGCTATTTTGACTCATCTTTTTATAATTGTAGTAAGATATATATAACATAAAATTTACCTGTTAACCATTTTTTAAGTGCACGGTTCAGGGGCATCATTACATTCACATTGCTGTGTGACTGTCACCACCATTCACCTCCAGAACTTCTTCATCTTCCTGAGCTGAAACTCTGTACCCATTAAATAGTAACTCCTCATTCTCCCCTATACCTCCAGCCTCTGGAAACCACCATTCTACTGTGTGTCCCTATGAATTTGTCAATTTTAGGTACCTCATATAAGTGGAATCATACAGTATTTGTCCTTTTTGTGACTGGCTTATTTTACTTCGCATAATGTCTTCAAGTTTCATGTTGTAGCATGTGTCAGAGTTTTCTTCCTTTTAAAGGCTGAATGATATTCCAGTGTATGCATATATACCACATTTCCTTTATTCACCCATCTGTCAATGGACACTTGGGTTGCTTCCACTTTTGGACTCTTGTGAATAATGTTGCTATGAACATGGGTGTACAAGTATCTGTTCGAGTCCCTGCTTCCAATTCTTTTGTTATATACTCAGAAGTAGAATCAAGAATCATATAATAATTCTATGTTTAACTTTTGGAGGAACTGCCATACTGTTTTCCACAGCAATTTACCATTTTACCTACCCACTAGGAATGCACAAGGGTTCCAAAGTTTCCACATCCTTGCCAACATTTTCAGCTTTGTTTTTGAGATTTATCCATATCAGTACAGGCAGATCTAACTCATTCATTTTACCTGCTTGCTGTATGATATTTTATTCTGTGAATATACCATAATTTATTATCCATTCCCTAAAAGTAGCATTTAGGTTATTTCCTACCTTGCTGCTATTATAACAGATACCACATTAAATATTTCTGTATTATCTCTGGGATACATACCTACAAGTGGTATCTCTGAGTCACAGGTCTTATGTAACTCAAATCTTAATATCTATTGCCAAATTTCTCTTTAAAGGGGTGCTTCCAAAATTACACCGCTCCCAGCAGAATATGGAGTTACTTTACACCTTTGACAACAATTGTTAACGTCAATCTATGTTGCATTTCTTTGTATTTTTAGAGTAGGAGGGAATTTTGCATCTGCTCAGTGCACAAGTTTACAGTAATTTTTCTGTGTTGGTTCTTTTTTGTTTTTGTTTTACTCCTTCCCTGACCCACCCATACCCTATCCCTGGTGATTCCCTTCTTCCCCTTTGATGCCAACTTTATCATGACAGTTAATCTTGGATTTTTACCCCCACTTGTGAAACTATCTAAAACACAGCCAATACTTCTTCTCTACAGGAACTATGAAGTGAAATTACTTAAAGACTTCTTGGAATTTTCTAGGTGGTGAGCTAATATCATGTGTCCTAATCAGCAAAAACAGCTGCTAAACTACTCTTTGGCAAAATTCTGGGGGAAAGTTTGGAGGAATGAACTCATGAGTCATAGAAAAAGAGTGACCAGGTACAACTGGCAACATCACCTTGTCTACAGATCCACGGCTGGGGTAAGGGTGAGGTAAATGAAACAACCATCTCAGGTGCAAAACTGGAGGGGACTGAAAACTCAGTATTCAAGAAAAATGTTATAAAACACTTTAGTAAAATATTTTGAAAATCAAAATTAATGCCAAAAATCCATAATAAACAAAATATCAAAATTTGAAATACAGGATCAGAATTATTATCACATTTCTATTGATTACAACCTTTTCAGTTTAATATAATAAATCCCTTCTTTATATTGAGTATTTTGGGGATTTCCAATGAAGGAAAAACAAAATTCACACACACGCCTCACTTTAAAAATTCAAAATGAAATAGCTTTATAAATCCTCTTGAATATAAGAATGCCAAGGAGAAAATGAGAACAGATTTTTAGCCAATAAAATAAAGATACATTTGGAGATTAGCATCACAGAAGCGGTTTTCTCATTATCGACTTGAAATTAACATACACAGCCATTTGTAAAACTCGGTGAGTTATACAGATTACTCATCACTCTCCTATGAAGGTTATGGTTGTAATGGAGATTTTCTGCAGTCGAGCAAAAGGTAATCCATACTGTGTGAGAGAGCTGTGTTAGTTTGCTAGGTCAGCCATACCAAAATACCAGACTGTGTGGCTGAAACCACAGAATTTTATCTTCTCACGGGTCTGGAGGCTGGAAGTCTAAGATCTAGGTGCTGGCAGGATTGGTTTCCCTTGAGGCCTCTCTCCTCACACTGTTGCTGCCTCTTCACACGGACTTCCCTCTGTGCGCATGTAGCATGCATTCCTGGAGTCTCTATATGTCACTATTTTCTCCTCTTATAAGGACGCCAGTCAGGTTGGACTAGCCTCTTTTTAACCGAATCACCTCTCTAAAGGCCCCATCTCTAAATACATTCTAAGGTACTGGGGGTTAGGTCATCAACATATGAATTTGAAGGGAACACAATTCAGCCCATAATAGAAGGAAATAAAACATTTGCCAAGAAAGAGGTTTTATCCCTGGACCACTAACCTAGGACTGAGAGAAGAAGCCAGCCCTTGTTCTAAAATAGAGGTTTCCTCAATTGTTCAACCTGTCAAGATCTCACCAACACAGCAGCAAACCCTGGTTCAAAATGAATAGATGTAAGCTGTGAAACCTCCTTTGGAGCTACCACTATGAACTCATCAGTTCCTTGAGTAACCCATGAACACTACTTGAACTTGAATAGCATCAAGGCATAGGACAAGATCACCAAAGACAAATTCATGCAATCCAGCCAGTCTACCCAATAGTGAAGTGATACTTACAACATCACAACTCTGCTGTAATGAATAGGGTCAGCAGGACACCCTAGCAGCTGGAGTGAAGTGATCACAGCAGTGAACACAGAACTGTAGCCTCAAGCAATGCAGCCCATTTGTAAGTGGCTGGGGAATCCCAGTGCCTAACAGCTCAGCTTCATCTTTCTACATAAAAATATTCTTTTTGAGTAAAAATTTGATACTTTTTGTGAGTCTAAGAGGTAGCATCAGAAATACCAATGGACCTTTCAGCTAGTAAACTGAATTACAACAAAAAGAGCTTGTACATCTTATTTAGGGAGCATTGCCTAAAAAAAAAAAAAACACAAAAAACAAGAAAAATATTTAAATGGCTTCCCCAAATCCCCAAATCTAACAGAATAAGTAGTTGCTTGAGGGTTCTCATTCTTCTGCTCTTCTTGAAAAAGTTATGGAACATTTATAGTCTTCAGTACCACACTTGGAAAATAAGGATCCCAACATCAGGGACAATGACCAAGTGTGTAGGTGGCCTGCTCATTTATTAACTTCTTACATGCCTCAGAATAAAAGGATTATATAAACTTGAAATAATAGTTATAATAGCTTCCTTTAAATGGTGATATGTTTCAGAAAGGCAATTGCAGAAGGTTAATGCTGACAAAATCCATTGTACATTATGTTATGTTTGCCTCCTGTAACAAACTGGGATCTCAAAGTCCAAGCGTATGGGGTTTGAATTTAGATTTTGCTTTGGGTTGGGATGTTGACCCTTGTTTCTAAAACAGTGCTATATCTGCTTTATTCAGTGTCTGGCATCTTAATAAATGTGAACAAGGCTTAACAGTCAGGCTGTAAATCCCTTCTAATGTCAGCATTTGGGGGATCTGAGTTACAGGAAACTGCTTTTCTTATTACCATTCCTTCTTAATGTTACAAAAAAAAAAAGAAAAAAAACTCCCTACTCATCACACCTACTTGTTAATCTGGAATCAGTTAAAGAAGCACATTGTGGAAAGCATATTGTAATGGGTGAATAGCTGTTTAAAAAAAAAAAAAAAGAATCAGGGGAAAAAAAGGCATGACATTAAACAGTACAAATGATCCAGGCTTTTGCTCTACCAAACCTCAGGGCAATGTCTTTTCAATGTCATTCTTTAGAAAAAGTCTTTGAGACCATGCGTGTCTTTTTAAACAAGGCAGACCCCCCCCCCCAAAAAAAAAGAAAGGAAAAAATGGGTAGAAAAAAAAGGTTTTATTTTAAAAGCAAACAGCTAAGTGATTTGCTGCACACTTGCCGTGAATGATAACGAGCAGATTTGTGCTGTGTTCCTCTTTCTAATTAGCACATCACCTTCTGCAGCAGCACCCTGTCTTATGACAGGGCACCTAGAGAGCGCCACTTGAAGCGCTGCATAAAACAAGATGGGCAAACAAGGCCCAGTGAGAGTAGTCTTGGATAGATTTAGAAAACTTCCATTTTTTTTTTTTCTTCTGTCCCCACCTCCACCCTCCTTTCTCCATCACTCTGAAATGAAGTTTTCACTAGGGTCTAAACACAGTTCTGGCTAGGTTTGCTTGGCTTTGTTTTGCCTAGGAAACACTGTAGAAATCCAGAAATACATGGTGCTGTCTTCATTTGATAATCTCTGAATTACTTCTTTGCTGTTCAAACTATAGAACTAAAAACCTGAAAGCAGGGAGAGTGCAAGAACAGCAATAAAACTCACACTATCAAAGGTCAGAGGTGGGACACAGCCCTGGACATACTCTGCACTCAATAAAGCAGTGTTCAAATTTTAACGCCAGCAGTTCTGACACTAAAACAACAACGGAGGCTTGGCAAAGACCTCTGTTCTGGTGTCCTTATTTTTGGAAGAGATTTAGTGATCTAGAACAAGCTTCAAAGTAGCAGAGACAAGAGGGTAATTCTGATAACTTAGGATAACTCTATAATCTCTTGCAAGGGGAACTTCAAGTGCAATAGGTCAGAAAAAAAAAAAAGAGCAGCTGGGAAAGTGAAAACAAGTCTCAAAAATCATATACCTATCTGTAATTAAAAAGCATTAGCATTATCCCTGTCAGCAAGCCCTGAAATGCAAGTTAAAATACCAACCAGCTCCTGTGTTGTTACAGGATTCTGTTTGCATGCACATGTATCTAGTGCAGAATGTTAATTTGTTTTCCATCACTAGGAATGTTGAGCATGCTGACACAGCTAGGTGAGGCAATCTAAAATTGTTCCGGGACTTGATTTTCATGTGAGTGCAGCCTACAGCTGCATTTGATAGTGCACCACATTGATATGACACCTTCCCTACAAGGTCTTTGGTGGAATACATCTGCTGAACAGAACAGAAACAAAATATGTGCCTTGACTCAAACTTGTGGGGGAGAGCTATCAAAGTGGAAACCTGCTCAAATACATTTGCATAATATGCAGATGAAAATCTAATGAGAAAGGTATACTGACAGACGTTGCCTTGTTATCTGGCAGTGCTGTGCATAACAGCATGTGGTACGGAAACATAATCTCCTGTAATGTTATTTTGCAATTTAAATGTTTTTTTCCTCCTCTAAAAGAAGACACACGTCAGTAAGTGCCAGGCATCAATAACTGACATTTGAGATAAGATAAACCACACCAGTTTATTCAGACAGTCAGCTGAGTTTATTTCGGGACACGGGTCTCCACATTTGTACTACTGGCTCAACAGCAGGGAAGGGAGGTGACCCCAAATGCTCACTGACGCTTATTCTTGCTTGTGTTCTGATGGCTGCTCTCTCAGCCCCGGTGCCAGTTCTGAGTATATTTCAAGGAACATTACTGAGAACAAAATCGAAGTCCATCAATATTAATGATCTGAACCAGGAAGATAGCTTTTAGTGTGCAAATTAATTACCCTAATCACAGGGTTTTTTGTATCCATTTTAATGAAATAACTATTTATTTCATTGAATCCTGTGCTTTTCTTTTGCAAATAAGGCACATTTACATGATAAATACATGAAATTTAAAAGGATGACTAAATTAAATTGAGAAAAAAAAGACCTTTTTAAATACAATTTTCTTAGGAAAAACAGCTAGATTAATGGGTTGGTTAGCTGACTGGCATCTGTGATTAAATCTTTTTTAATGTACATCAAATAGAATTTAATGGACCTTGAGAAATGTCTATACAGTCAGTAATATTCAGGGGCTGGGGAAGATTCCAGTTTTCTCCGGTCATTTGTTGGTGAACTCCTGAGGCCTGGGCTTGGGACTCTGCTTTGACAAATAGGATTTACTCTTCCTGTCCCTGCTTTACCACTGGATTCTCTTCTTTCTCTTTCCCTTGCCCTCTTATTCTCTTCTTTAGACCAGGGTGTCTTCTTAAACAATGTAACCAACACATTCACTTTTCAGAAGTGTGGGCCAAAAATAACTACACTATCAATGAAAGCATTAAAAGAGTTTAGATATGTCTCATATTTAATCCTCTAATTCACATTTGTTTCAGACTGTGCTAGCCTTGGTAAGGAGAGACTGAGAGAGACAGGGAGGGAGGGAGGAAAGGAGAGAGAGAGGTTTAATTCAGAGGAATTTTCAATGAATCTTTTAGGGTCTATGGGTTTTGAAAACTTTATTTATTGTGGGTTAGCTTTGAAGGGCTGCAAATTCAACAGAAGAGAGATTTGAAACACATTCCAGCTCGTTTTTTTGATAACAGACCCAAAGAACAGAGCATCTTTCTCTGCTTGCTTCCCCCTGGTTGTGCCACCAGAGAGATCCCCTCTCCCTTTGATTTGGAATGATCAATTGCAGCTGTGGCGACGGGCAGGCGGCCCCAGGCACCGAGGATGCAAGCCCTCTCCCCGCACATTAGGATTTACATTTCAATGGCTGCCACCATTTTAAAGATAATTATAACCTTTTTAGATTAATAATTTTCTGTGGCTTCTCTAATATTTTAACAACGTAAATATTAATTTTGCTGGTTGAAGAAGAAACATCTCTCTCTCCCTCCCCCTCTCGTCTCTCTACCTTGGAGAATGCAGAACAGAGAATGCATCAACCCCAATCTGTTTGGGGCAGGATGGGGTGGGAAAGTAGAATGTCAAACTAACAGATACCATCACAGCATCTTGGCCCTAACTAGACCCAGATCTTATACTTTTTAAGTAAACCAACTATGGCAGACTGGGGGCAGTTACCAGGGGCAAAAGTCAATGAAGCTACTTTCTGCATGGTCAATGTTTCTAAAGCTGGAATGTTGAAACAGTAAATTGTTGTTGGTTTTATCCAACTCAAAAAGTTGGCCTGCCAAAGCTGGCAGATGGGATTCGCGTTTCTATGATCACATTCCTAGAGTGGTGGGAGATCACAAAAAGATGAAGCTGTATTGATGAACTCAATAGACTTGAAAAGGGAAATTGCCCACAAAAGATATGGAGACTATAAAGAGGCTTATATTTCACTGTTATTGCGAACTTCCTTTCTGCTTATTATCATTCCAACACTTTATTTCCCACCAGCTGATGCAGCTGGGGAAAACATCCCCATTGCACAAACAGATGTTAGTTCACTTAAATTGCCTGACCATGCTCCGTGGACCGTGATCTATTTTTGCTGCCCTACAAGTATTGAGCATGTTGTAGGCATGGGGATATGACTTTTTTTTCTCTTTGTACGTTCATTAGGTTGCTACAAGTATTCTCTTAAGGGCCTAACACCTTATTTCACTCAGCATCATTCAAACAATTTACATCAGGCAAATAAAATCAGAGGGACATGTTTCCCATATCCACTGATAAATAAGAGGAATCGTGTGTTAAGAAGAAAATTGATAATAGCGCTGGTCAGATGTTACAAGCAGGTCATTCAGTTGCTCTCCTTGATAAAGTGCAGAGCTACAATAATTGCCCTGAGATCTCTTTACGGACAAGACCTTTATTTCCTAGGCACCAAAGCCGTGGGACTGAGCATTGCTTGCAAGTGACTTGAGAAATAAAACTGCTCATGAAATATGCATGACTAACACATAGGCTGCCAGGGGAACTTAGTGTATTATGTATGACCCTTCTGTAATTGTAAGGAAATGATATTCATTTAAATGGATGTTTATCACAGTTAAAGGTACACTTAATGAAACAAAGGTCATAAGCCTAAAAACATAAGGTTATAGCTCTTTTACTGCACCATTTCTCTCTCTGTTTGAAAAGACCTGGCCTTTATGCACAGCTATTTTTCTAACACCTGTATGCTCTGTTTATGCAGCCTTAAAGAGTTTCTGTCACCCATATCTAAATGCCAAAAGGACTATAGTACATTAAATGTTCTTTTAATATTATATCCACACGTCTGGGAAATATCAGACAACATGCTGCAATATATAGATATTAATTCAGTCTAGAGTTTTTAGCTACTGACATTTGGTTAGCTAAGCAGTCCCCCCTCCACCCCGCTCCCCATCTCTCTGTGTGGGATTCCTACCTGTACATTCCAGTGAGAACTGGGCTTTTATTCTGAGATCAGCGATGATGTGGTTCTTCTGGAGCAGACCAATCTCTGAGGCAAAACTACGAGGCAGCTTCGCAGAGTAGATAAAAACCAGGACTCAGAAATCAAATTCCCCAGACTGGAATCCCACCTCCAGCCCTCACCAGTTTATAACCTTGGGCTTAAGTGCTTTTTGATTCTGAACAGAATTTCCATATATAAAATGGGGCCCATAAAGAGTGGTGACCTCATAGGGCTGTTAGAAGGACAAATGAGTTATATTTGAAAAAGACTTAGAACAGTTCCTGGCACATAGTCAGCACTACATGCTTACTAAATAAATAAAATACAGTTTGCATGGTTGGTTTGTTCTGCTGTTTCCTCCCCTCAAACTGACATTTACTTTTGTACCCAACTAACTCCCTCATGCCCACGTTCATCTCTGGCTTCAGGTGCGTTTCAGTCCATTCAGGCTGTTACCATGAACTACCATGGACTGGGTGGCATATAAAGAACAGAAATTTTGTTCTCACAGCTCTGGAGGCTGGAAGCCTGAGACAGGGTGCCAGCATGGACAGCTTCTGGAGAGGTGCCTTTTCCGAGTTGCAGATAACTGACTTCTTACTATGTCCTCACATGGTGGAAGGGATGAAGGTGCTCTCCCAGGTCTCTTTTATAAAGGCATTAATCTCATACATGAGGGGTCTGACCTCATGACCTGATTGCCTTCCAAAGGCCCCACCTCTTAATCCCATCAAATTGGGGGTTAGAATTTCAACATATCAATTTGGGAGGGACATGAACATTGAGACCATAGCAAGGTAGCTGCACTCATCAGCCATCACAGCTCCCAGCCGAGGCCAGCTGTGCACAGTAACGTGGTGAGCAGCAGTAGCCCATTTGATGGAGGCTCACACACAAACAGTAAGCACCTTGGACTTCCCCGGTCTTGTTAACATTTACCTAGTAAGTTTACAGAGTAGTGGGAAAGGCAGTTGGATGGGGGGGGGGGGGGGGGTGCGAGGAATGCAGTACAGTAAACCCCAGGAGTCTTCATAAGCTGAATCCAAATTAATAGTGACTCTCCAAATTGCCTGAATGTCATTTTGTTTTGCTTCTGGTTGTGAAGCAGAAAAATAGAACAGAAAATAGAGATGGCACCATATGTGGGAAGCATATATTAAATACAGAGAATTTTGCAGATTTCAAATGCTTTCTTTCACCCTTTCCTTCTGATATCAAAATGATCACTTGAGATGAATAGGACAGACTTCATCATCCCCAGAAGGTTTTGGATAATTTATAAATTCCTGACTTTGTCCAAAATGTAACTTCTGACCAATGACCAAAGTTGTCTAATGTAAGATAAAATAGAAGTTATGAAATTAGTTAGGAGAATCAAGATTTTATAAATACACTGGACTGGTATCCATTAAATAATCTAATACAACAAATAAGATCACAAACCTTGTTTTCTTAGATATTAAAGAAAAATCAGTGTAATGTGATCACATGTGGCAAAGGGCTGTGAGGCTGACTTGCTTGTGTTTGAATCCAAGTTCTTGCTTCATTATCTGTGTGACCAAGGGGAAGTTGCTTAACCTCTCTGCGGCCTCGGGTTCATCTGCTATACAGGGATAAGAAACCAGCCCACAGGGTTGCTGTGCATTTTAAGCAAGAGAGTGAATATGAGTTTAGAATAATGTTTGGAATATAATAAGCACTCTATTACTGTAAGTTATTGTACTATAACTACTTTTAGAATGAAAACCGGCATTTCAGGTTTTTGGCATTATCATACTTCCCACTGTGTCTCATGCTCAGAGGAGTTTGTTCACAACAGTTTCAGTGGTTTTAAATCATGTCCACAGGATCTTTGATACTTCACCCTTCAGAAGGTAGGACTCACTCCTCACCTGAATGTGGGCTGCACTTACAGACTCAATTCTAAGGATTAGAATGGAGTGGAAGTGATGAGGTGTGAACTCCAAGGCTAAGTCACTAAAGGCATTTCCACTCTTGCCGTGGTCTCTGTTGGATCACGAGCTCTGGGAGGAAGCTAGCTGCCTCCTTGTGAGGACACTCGAGCAGCCCTCTGGAGAGGCCAGGGAGGTGAATCACCTTGGAAGGAAACTCTTCAGCCTCATTCAAACTTTAGTCTTCCAGATGAGGCCCCAGACATGTGGAACAGATAAGCCATGCCTACTGTGCCTTATCATAATTCCCAACCCTATTAAAATCATGGGATGATAAATTGTTTTAAGCAGCTAAGTTTTGGTGTGATGTGTCATGTAGCCATAGACAGCTAACACCACGCCCTTCAGTATAGAGATGGAAGCTTCACTTGCCATGCTGAGGGGTTGTATGGATAGGGATGGAAGGTGGGGCAAGGTTTCTGAGAAGATCCAAATGAGCACAGGCTACAGTGCAAATTAGCAAGCCTTTTGTCCACGCTTGATCACATTTCACTTTTGTGTTATCTATTAACATGGGGATCTTTCTTTTATACCTAAGTAAAAAAATTCTGTCCCATATGTAGTTTTTATTTCTAGGATGACCTACCATCCTGGCCAGCCTG
Source organism: Cynocephalus volans (assembly GCF_027409185.1). Taxonomy (NCBI): domain Eukaryota; kingdom Metazoa; phylum Chordata; class Mammalia; order Dermoptera; family Cynocephalidae; genus Cynocephalus; species Cynocephalus volans. The sequence continues at coordinate 109,268,854 of NC_084461.1, forward strand.
GACCGTTCTTGTTTTAGCATTAAAATTCCCATGTCCCAGGGAAGCCCTCAGTCCTGGGCCAACCAGAATGGTTTGGCCCCTGCTTATATCTTATATCAGATGATTATCACTATCTCGCCCATGCTAGTCCTAAAGGTAAAGAAGGGAATGTTTAATAGAGGTTTTTGTGTGAATACATGCATTTCTAGAGAAAAAGGAGAGGCATCCCAAATAATTCCCACCTCATCATACTCCTCCAAGCCTCTCTGGATCTTACCATGCTACTCTTGAATCTCTCACTTGGAGAGGAAGCATAAGGTGGGAGGGCAGGAACAGGTAACCGCAACTGGGACCTCACCCATAAGGTTTTTTGGAATCTTGAGATGCAGGGTAGACAGTGATGATGGTTCTTGCTGGGGAGGAGAAGGTGTCAGCGAGTGGAAAGCAGGGGAAATCTCTGCAGCTCTCAGTGAAAACTCTCTGAATTGAGTATGGAAGGAGAATGCTCAGAATCAACTTTCCTACCTTCTGCCCTTTGGCTATTGTCTGTTTTGTTTTGATTTGAAAGGTTATAATAGGTGTGGTTCGTTTAACAAAATACTAAGTTCTGGAAAAGGTGATAGGGTGTATTTTTCTACTTAAAAGTAGAACAGGAACCAAGGATTCAGCTATAACCCCACCCTGTCTTTTTCCTGCCTTGTGTATAGCCAAAATAGCACATAGCTAGTGTGTATTTTTTGCAGAATAATCATGCAGGCAGGAATATAGAGCATTTATTGCTCAGGGTTATATGGTGCGGTGACTATGTCACACCCAGATTAGCAAATTTTAGCTGCTTAATTCCATGGTGGATACATGGGAATAGCTTTAATCTAAATAATTGTTGAGAAACTTTCCTGGGTTTGAACAAACAAATATATAAGCAAATTAAGAGTGTTAACAAGGAAAATGCTAGCTGACACACAATAGAGTAGCATTTATATCCAAATAATACATTTGTAATGTAAATTATAAATTTATCTGTTTGTTAAAGCACTCTTTTTCCTTTCCCTGTTAGAAGGGTTGCTCTCTAATCTTAAAAGTACTACCAATAATCATATTCAAGCTTTAATGAGCACTTACTGTGTGCCAGGTACAACTGAACTATACCAATGTTAAATCAATAGATATAACAAGCCCAGTAAGAATGGTGCTACCATATTCCTATTTCACAAATGAGGAAATTGAGGAATGGAGTGGTTGAATAATGTCTTCAAGGTCATATCACAAGTAGATGGTCAATTACAGTGTTCACACTCCACACGTGGCATCTTTCTTTGATTAAGTCAGTCTCTGATGACTCAGAGTTTTGTTAATCAAATCTTCTCCTTCTCTCCAATTACAGTAAATTGGCAAATTAAACTGCCTACTCTGAGAACAGGGATTGTAGACCAAGAAACACAGATTAGGGGAGGTGGGGAGACAGCAGTGAAACAGTTAAAGAAAGAAATCTAAGAGAGGGGGTGAAAGCAGGAAGGTGAACCTGGAAGAGAAAGGACAGAAGAACAATGGAGAAGGGAAGGAGAAGAAGAGAGAGATAAAAGGAAAGACTAGAGAGAAAAGGGAGGAAGGGGAGGAAGCAAGAAAGGCTGTCGGAGTTGGAGTGAGAGAAAACATGGACAAGCAAGGGTTCCGAGCAAAGGTATTATCAGTTTTTTACATCTAATAAATATCCAAATGCTGAAAATAAGGTCATAGAGGCACGCTGGGGCATGGAGCTGGGGGAGGGCCATCCCATCCACAACCAGGTAAAGAGCACAGCAAAAACAACATTTCACCAGTGGAGACCAAAATAAAAAAAGAAGAGGTCCTCTCTCTCCACAAAGCACACTCCAGAGGAATAGAAGAAGCATCTGCTCTGTGATAATAGTGGGGGACCTGAACACACCTCTCTCAGTACTGGACAGATCATATAGGCAAGAAATCAATAGAGAAACAGTTAACCTATCAGAAGGAGAGAAGCAATCTATGGTTATTAGAGGGGGAAGGGAGAAGGCGATGGGGAGAGATCGGATAAGGGGCATAAAGAATAAGTATGATTTGTAATAATGAATATGCTAAAAAAAAATAAAAGAAATAAAATAATAAAGCGATTCTCTCCAGTATTTCCTCAAGTTGAAATAACCACCAAGAAAAGCAAAAGACAAAAAACAAATAAAAAAATAAAAAAATAAAAGAAAAAGGAAAATAAGGTCATAGCTAAAGCTTTATTAAATTTTTTTCCCTTACAAAAACTAGGGTGGTGTGTGGAATTGGCATCAGAAGAAAAAAAGTCCCTATCCAGGATTTTGGCTGAGGCAGACCAGACTTCTCACTGCAGAGGAAAGGCCACAGAAATAAGAAAATCTAAAAAAGTGTAGTGGTGCAGGCAGAGGCAGAAGTCACACTCCTGGAGTATATTCTACTGAAGCTATGCCTTCTGAAATGAATTTTAGGAAATATACTGGTGTCATAGTTGCTAAGACAGTGATGAAAACAAGTGCAGTGGTTTCCATTGCTGCACTTTATTCATACATGGTTTGACATACAGAGATTTTGGCTTAATATGCTAGAATCACCTGTAGAAATCTTTAAACCTTACTGATGAGCCCACCACTCCAGCCTAATTAAGGTAGAATCCTTAGGGGAAGAACTGGGCATCGGAATTTTAGAAAATTCTTTAACAAAAGTCACTGTGAAAGAAGTAGCAGAAAAGTTCCCAGCAAGTTACTTTTTAGAGATCTACAAACTTATTCTAAAGTTTACGTGGAGAGGCAAAAGACCCAGAACAGCCAACACAATATTGAAAAAGAAGAGCAAAGGTGGAGGACTGATATGACCTGGCTTCAAGACTCACTGTAAAGCCACAGTAATCAAGACAGTGTGGTGTGGGTGAAGGAAAAGACAGGTAATCAGTGAAACAGAATAGAAAACCCAGAAACAGACCCACATAAGTAAAGTTGCTGTAGTTTGAATGTGCCCCCAAAGCTCATGTGTTGAAAAGTTGATCCTCAGTGTGAAAGTGTTGTGAGGTGAGACCTGATGATGGGAGATTAGGCCATGAAAGCACCGCCCTCATGCATGGATTAATGCCATTGTCATGGGAATGGGTTCATTATCTCAGGAGTGGGTTCCTTATAAGACAAATTTAGTCCTTTTTTTCTCTTTCTCTCTCATCCTCTTTGCCTTTCCACCATGGGATGGTGCAGCAGGAAAGCCTTGACAGATTCCAGTCCCTTGTTCTTAGACTTCCCAGCCCCCAGAAGCATGAGTCAATATACTTATTTTAATCATAAATTACCCCAGTTTGTGATATTCTGTTTTAGCAGCACAAAATCGACTAAGACTACAGTCAACTGATGTTTGACAAAAGAGCAAAATCAATACAATAGAGAAAAAGATAGTCTTTTCGACAAATGTTGCTGGGACAACTAGATACTACATGCAAAAAAAAAAAAAAAAATGAATCTAGACACAAAGCTATCCCCTTCACAAAAATTAACTAACAATGGATCATACCTGAAACTGGGTGATTTATAAAGAAAAACAAAACTTATTGCTTACAGTTTCTGAAGCTGGGAAGTCCAAAGTCCATCTGGTGGTAACAGTGACCCAGGGGTCTCACATTGCAACATGGTGGAAGCAGAGAGAGGAAAGAGAGAGAGACTCTCCAGTCTCTTCTTTTAAAGCCCTCAGAACCACTCCCTTGACCACTATTTTTAGTCCATTCACTACAGCATGGTCCTACAATACAACCACCTCTTCAAGGCTCCATCTTTCAATTACCATAATAGGATTTCCCACCCTCTTAACAGTCACAGTGGGAGCCAAGTTTCTAATACATAAAACTTGTGGGATGCAATTCAAGCTTCACTGAGTTTTGGGGGGACACAATTCAATCCACTACAGGGATGGAAATGGAGATGGGGGCAGGGTAGGGGTGGGGCTTCTGTTCTTTGGAGATGGTGTTGTCTTGTTCAAAGGGTCATCATGAGTCATTCTGGTTTCCTTTTTTGACACTGAGTTTGCAAAGCCCCTCAGTGCCTAACAAAGCATCACACCCAGCAAATGGGTGTAGCATAGGCATTTGAGTTTGGTTGCTTACATGGTTATTTCCTTGCTCTTCATAACTCCTTGAGTGCTTTGTAGGTGGCTTTGATTTCTCTGCAGAAAAGCCAGTTATGTGAAGATCACTAAAACTCTAGCACATTCTCCACTGTGCAGCCTCCCTCAATAACTCCAGCGGAAGCTCCACTCCTGTAAAAAGCAGCCTCAACCCCCTTGTCATTTCCATTTTTCATACATCTACTTTTGGTGTGTGCAGTATGCATGCTATTCCTCTGTGCAGTCTCATCTCATTTGCCCACTGCCATAGGCTACAGTGTGGAACAAAGTTCACTTTCAAACTGAATCTCAAACAAAATGAAAAAGCAAGAAAATTATGAAGGAGAAAACTGGCTATAGTCATTAATATGGATCTCACTGCCAGATTCTTCTGCTTTATCCATCAAATGAGAGTGAGAGGAATCTGCTGCTGCGTGCAGCTGCTGCAGCTCTGACCCTGGTCACAGGATACTGTCAATTAGAGGAACAACTCCTAAGAGCGGCCTGGAGTTAAGTGCTGGTTGCCAGGTGCAGACAGCCCAACACTCTACTGAACAATGCCGTGAGTGGCACTGGACCCCTTTCTCTGGTAAAAGGAGCTATCCCTGGGGCCCTTCAACAACATGGTAGGAACCACCCTAAATATATTTCGACCACCAAGTTTAGAATTAAGGGATCCAGGAGAAAATGACAGAGTTTCCAGAGAGAAAAAGTACATTTTCTTTAAAAACAAAAAATGTTTTAAACCCCACACAGCATTGCTTGAAAGTTGTCAGTTCAGTATTCTTCAGATATATCAATAAACCCTGATGAATTATACACGTGATTGGAATGAGAGAGGCGCGTGTCCTACATCTGGGTTTATTCTGACTTGTTAGGTTTTCTTGGAAAAGTCAACTGAAATGGAACTGGGGTCTGGTCTCTCTCTCTCTCTCTCTCTCTCTCTCTCTCTCTCTCTCTCTCTCTCTCTCTCTCTCACACACACACACACACACACACACACACACACACACACACACACACACACACCCATGAATAAGGTTAAAGCTTCCTTGAGAGAAGAGGGAGTACAGGGGACATAGAAACTGTCCCATGATTTTATCCTGAGTGTTTCTAAAATAAAGACATCAAAAGTCCTTCAAAGTGGCCCCAGACATGACATGGCACTACTATGAAATCGAGCAGTATTGCACCTTATTTGCTCAAAAAATTCTGAATGCTTTCTATTTCTTTTCCACTGAGTTTGAAATACGTGCTGGATATACTCAGAGAGTAAGTGCTCGGGCCTCTTCCCTACCTGGCTGTGAAAGTTGGTAAGGAATCTAATTTTCAGAGAGCAAGGAGGAAGCCAAATAGCAGCAGTCCCAGCTCTGAGTTGCTGGGATACACCATCGGTGCCAGTAGGCTGCCTCTCTTCCGGAAATTATATGTGATTGATCCTCTTTAAATAAATCTGGCTAGCTAACAAATAGCTTTCCCTTGCCAAGATTTTCTCAATATGGTCTCCAGACTCTTTATGGTTCTAAAAAAATTACCAAATAAAATTCATGAAAAGGCAACAAGAAACATATCTTACAAAATTTCTGTACAGAATTCAAACATTGTTCTTGTGCCAGAAACACACAGCTGTAGCCCTGACGTGGCGGAACCATCTGCTATAAGCTCCATGCTTTAGCTGCTTGAAAGAGGCAGAGTTGGGTAGGTGCGTCCTTTGTTGGAAACACACAAACTTTAGCTATGGAGCTTTCCTGGGTTTTTTTTCCTTTCATTGCCGTCTGTCCATTTGGATGGAATTGTCACAAGAGTGTTAAATGCACAAGATGGTGCAGACTATGTGGGCAAAATACAATTGCTTCAAGCAAATGGATGTTTGCACCTTCGTCCTTAAGCTTTCCTGGTTTCAACTGTGTTTGGGATCAATACACCTACTGAAGGGACTGGAACTCTCAGAACATGAGCACCGACACAACTATCTGTCAACTTTTGAACAGTTAAACCCTCCCTGACCCAGAGCAGGCATCCTAAGTATCATTTCTGTATATCTATTTCCTTTATAAACATGATTATAAACATAATATTTTATGTTGATATGTTTTAATTTTCTGGAAAAATCTTCTCAAATTGTGTTACCACCAAGACTTAATAAGATTAAGTGAGAAACGCCCTTCAACAGGAAGAGTGGTCCTGCTCCCATTCTACACGCAGGCATCACCTGCAGGATTCAAAGCCCCAGGCTGCCTGTAGGATGTTTCTGTCAGTCACTTCAGAGAAGAAATGCAGAGCAGCTTTAAGAGTACCCTTGGACAGAGGTGGACTCCTGTGCCCTCAGAGCAAGTGTTTTCTCTTAGCATGCTCTTTCTGAGTCAAAGGTAGGGATCTTAGCTGGTGAAGCCTATGCACCCCTTCTCAGAATGAAATGTTCACATGCAGAAAATTAAATACAGAAGACGACAAAGGAAATCAATTGACACTGAAATATACTTCTTAAACTGTTTAAACAAATGCATGTGTAGTACTGTTTATGTGTATTTATTGACCCATTAATAACAGAACCGGGAAAAGGGTCGAAGGTTATAATCCTGAGCTAAATGAGGGGCATAAACATTTCTGCAACTTTAGTACAGTACAAAATTGTCTGTGAATTCCACTGTTGACAAAGTCATGGATGCTTCTGATGTTACTGTGATCTTTTGCCTATATGCATAATTGAAGGAAACACTGAATTTCAGTTAGAGATTAGTAAAAATAAAGGTTTTTTTTTTTTTTTCCCCCACCCAAGTTTATAGGCCCCTGACTTCTATCCCTGACCCTTTGGGAGTCCCAGGTTATGATCCCTATTTTTTTCTTTTAGTCTATTAAATCTCTGGACTTAACGAATAATATCTTGATGTTCAAGTAGCAAGTGAAAATGTTGCAGGAGTATGGAAAATAATATGCTTCCAGATTCATGGATCCTGAACTTTCTCTGCCAAAGAAAATATGCGTGATGGTGCTTAAGCTTCACAATGGTAGCCTTTTAAATGTCATTTGACAGTTTTCTTCTATATCTAATGCTACCTTTACTCTATCTTCTCCTCTGCCCTGTCATTCTAACTTCTGGATGAAGATTTGTTCCTGTATGTCCTTCCCTGTCTCACAAATACTCCTATTCCTCTCCTGTCTTGCTTTTCCTTCCTCCCTAATTCTAACATTAGTTATGTATGATTAATCATGAACAAATGCATTGATCTCTATTATTTCTTTGATAGTCACATCATAATTCTAAAATGATTCTCTAAGAACTTTCAAAGAGCCCCTTCTCTGCTGCTTTTCACCATCATCCCACCAATGACCCTGACTTGACAGCTGTGAGAGTTAACTTGAGAACCATTGGCAAATGCCATTAACTGCTTTCTGAACATATTCTCAAGGAAATTTAAAAACCTGTTCTTTTCTCTTGAGAGTTCTGTCAGACTGTACCTTATTGAAAATTTGGTCATTTCTCACTAGATATAAGAGCTACATGCACGAAGGGAGTCATGCATTAGGTGGACAGTTGAATTAAATGATCTTGCAGGTCTTGTCTACCTTTGAAATTCTAAGATCCCTATGACAATTGTATCTGAGTAACTCAAAATTTCATACCCAGATTCCATACATGTACATTGGCTCTGACTGGTGTATTCGTGAGTTTTAAAATAGGATAGGCAATAGAGCTTAGGGACACATTGACTATTCACATTTGCTGAATATATGAGTTTTGCTGTTATTTGGTTATTGGTATGTCTTGTATATTTCTGCTTCCTTTTGCTGTGGAAGGGCAGGGTTAAGGTTCATCTAAATGACTGTGCCTGGTGTGGAAAAATGCCTCAGTCACAAAGGTGCACTTTGTAAATGCTATCTGATACTGTTAAAGACGACAGGATTACAAAGCTGCACAATAAAAAACCAGTAGAAGACATCTTTTTGGGAAATGGAATTATCTTTATTTTCTCCTGCTACTAAAAATGAGATTTTCTCACTGTAAGGAATTTTAAAACAGCACAAACAATTATTATTGAAAAAAAATTTTTTAAGTCTTATCAAAATCTACCACCCAGAGATGACCATAGTCAATTCATAAGCAACCCTTCAGACATCTGTTTACACATATATGGACACAGATAGCTGTAATTTTACATAAATGGAATAATTTTATACATGTTATTGTGTCATGAGCATCTTCCCAGGTCAATAAATATAGCACTACATCATCCTTTCTAAGGGGGTCTTGGTATTCCATTGAATGTAAGTACCATAATTTATTTAGCCAATTCATCTATAATTTTGAAAAATCCACTTTTGGAAGCTGAATATATCTGGTGGCATCATGTGACACTCCCTCAGTAGCCTCTGAGGTAATCTTGGCATGTTTCACACCAGACAATGTTAACATTAGCCCCCGAGTCACTTAATAAAAGAAGCAGACAGTTCCTGGGTCAGACTCTGAGACACCAGAGTCCACATATTAAAGAGCAAACCAAGTCAACAGAGGGAGTTTAAAAGAATCACAAAGGCATTCATGGAGAAATAAGCTCTCTGGTAGACTCATTGTAATCAGGAAACTTACCCCTCTTCTTCTCTGTGGTGGGAACAGGACCTCTGACTGAGCAACCAGCCTGCGGGCTGGAGGCTGTGCTTGGTGCCACAAAAGAGGGCGGAGCCCATCCTCAGGCACCGTGGTCAGCAGCCCCCCGGCAAGGCTGGCACATGGGGAAGGCTATCACTCTCCCCAGAAGGTGTTTTCTATCCCTACTCACAGCTGAAATAGAAAATGGCTGTGCCAACATTGACAAGAGCATCAGGTGGTCAGCGTGGAAAGTTAGAACAGTCTCAGTGTTGGAGGATTTATCACTTTACATAAACAGCATCCCTTACGCGGAAGAAGAAACTGGGACCAGGGTCCCAGCTTTACCGATGAAGAAACTCTGAAATGTCGTTACTGAGAAAGTGCCTTAGAAGCAAGACTAGATGAGAACGCAACATCTCCACGAAGAAAAGATCTAAAGCTTAGATGGTGTCTGACTGGGTAGGTAGGTGGGCCCACACAAAAGAAAGAACAAAAATCAAAAAGATGACAACGATCCTTTTGCTTTCAGAAAACCTTGATGAGACACACAGCTTTTGACACTCCCAGTAGGAATAAAGTTTCACTCAATGCCTCCCTTTGAACTCTTCCACTACAAATGAGTTAGTGCTCTGATGAAGGGACAGCCTTTCCTTGGTGGTGAGGCTTCTAGTGGCATTCACGAGGAGAGTGTGTCCTCTGAGCCCTTAGTTCCTCCATATGTAGATGGACATAAAAATAACTGCCCTAACTCATAAGACTATTGTGGAAGTTATTCAAAACATTGAAAGGATTAAACAGATATAAAAAAAAAAAAAAAGTGCACATTTTGCCTATTCCTCAATGATAAATACCAAGATGAATGCTCATATCACCCAAATGGAACATGTGGCAAATATGGTAGCCACCGGCATTCCAAGGTAGTTATGGTCAGGGCATCGTGCTAGATCCTGGGGAAACCAAGAAAACACAGCTTCTACCCATAGCTTTATTTTTTAAAAAGGGAAGGGAAGAGGCCAACTGCTAACTGCAAGAAGAAGAAACTCACTCAGGATCACACACGGGTGTTAGCTCCATAAAAGGTCCAGGAGTCAGATACTCCCGTGAACATGCCCGTCAAAGCAGAGGAAGATACAAGATCCTCCCTGAACTGTTCCACGTGTCTTCTGAAACAGAAGATGCTAATTTAACTGGTCAAGAAACCCTGAATCCTAAGGGCCAGGGATGCAAACTTTTCCCTGACTATAAACTCAACCAGATAGCAAGAAAATAATGTTGAATAAGGAGGAGGAGAGATTAACTCAGTCCTGCATGTGCATAATGTTAGTTTAAAAGATGGACATGTTTGGGCATGTCTCTCTAAATACCCACACTGAGTAGGGAGGAATCTGTTCATTTGTTTATTCCACTCAAAGCCCACTCTGGTTCCTGTTACCAAAAATATCCTTACCTCCCCCTCCTCCCTTCCTGGCATTGTCTGCAGGTGCCTTCACCCTAAGAATGAAGTCCTCTGCATGAAGGCGTGAGGAGGCTCCACCAAATGTCTGGCAATGAAGGCTGCTTGGCCCATTTTGTACATGAATTTGGGAGATTTCCAAACAGATGCATATGCGTCTTCGCTTTTTTGGCAGAAGGGCTGAGAATTTAAGGATTCTTGTGGGGAATTTATGCTTTGCTGAAAACTTAACCCATCATGGAAGCAAATAAAAGAGTTTGTATAAAAGACATGACCTTTTGCCTCCTTTTGGAGTCTGTTGCTTGGCCTCCTGTGTCTTTATTGCCTGTATTAAAGCTTAAGCGACTTGCTTTGTGAATGGCTGATTTTCACTGTCCTGAGCTCTCTAGGGTCTATTTTATTTTCAACAATGATTTCCATTTCATCTGAATCTATTGTCGTGGCCAAAGATGTGCTTCTTTATTCAGAAAGTGCCATCAGTAGGGATAGGAAAAAATATTGTCTGAAAGCCATTTGGGGGCAATTTAACAAAAAGGGGGTAGATAAATGAGAGTAACCTATAATTTTATTACTTGGAGCTACATGCTAACAAGGACAAAACATGTCCCAACAATGGGTGAGCCATAGATGGATCAGTGGCCTGAGCGGCAAATCCTAAACAATGCTCTTATTCCTCAGAGTCATTTAATCCCCACATGGCTGGAGAACAAAGAAAACCTCGCATATCAGGAAGATTTTATAATTTCATATCTGCCTATATTTGTCTGGGCTAAATACAGCCAAGAGCTTTTTAATATTCTCCCCAAAGGACACTTTGAAAACTCACCAAACAGGAATTACCCTCTAAAAAGGCAGAGATATAATGCTCTACAAACAGTATTTTCTTAGACTGGATTAACTGCAAATAAAAAAAACCACACACACAAAGAAAATTAAACAGTAGTTCAAAAGAATAAGAAAGTAACCCAAACTCCTTTATTTGACATTGCAAATGATTTTAATAATGTTTAGCCAGATCCTTTTTTGATAAATACACTGAAGAAACATTTTTTTTTATCTGCCTAGATATTCCAGGTTTTGTTTCTAGTTTGCTTCCTCCACCGTGCTTTTACCCACCCTCCAATTCCTTTGCTTCTCTCCTCGCTCCTACCTGCATAACCTGATTTCACCCTGATGTGGATTCCTCCAGTACAGCTTCCCCACTGCTCAGAGACTTGGAGTACAGTCGTAGGCGTTGATACATCTGCACTGACTCACTGAATCTATTCTTCCGCTCAGTAGGATGCCCTGAAGAAAGGTTCTCATGCAGGGTCTAACAGGAGCTTTATGAGTTGGGAGTTTATTTTTCCCTCTTTAGGGTAACCACTTTGCTAGGAGATGACAGAGATGCTGAGACTCTCTGTGTCCGCTCCCCTCCTGGCACCCAGCACCAGGGATTTATGATCAGCTAGGATCAGGGAGCACCCCCATGGAGGACTGCTCACAAAGCCTCATAAAACAAAGGAAGTTTCTTCCAGCAGCTTATCTGCATTAGCAGCACTTGATTCTAGATAGGCGAGTGCACCAACAATTCTGCCTAAAAGAATAACAGTGGCTGAGGAGAACACACTTCCAACTGCGAAGCAATTAGAGTGCTGTTGAATGGCTGATTGCTTGCGTGTGGTCCCCTTCGTTCCCTGGTGGAGCATGCTTATAGTTCAGCAATTGGATAAAATGGATTGGAATGAGCACTGTCATATAGAACTGCCAGCTGTTCTACTGTTAATAAAGACACTATTTAGCTATTAATACATCCCATTCTTCCATGTTGAGCCCATTCAAACAAAATATCTTTGTTTGTGGCGGGGGTGTGACTGCACCTGTTCTTAATTCGAGAATCTGTGGCCTGTGGAGGACCCCTTGTTACCACTCCTCAGCAATTGCAGTTTTCAAGCAGTGTCTGCTTGTAAAAGAAACGGGGTGACCAGACAGTGGGATTAAAAAAAGAAAAAACGAAGCTGTGAGTTCACTTGAGCTGCCACTTTTTCAAATGGTTTTTATGTAATAAACAGTCTGGTTTATTGGGCAAGTTAGAATTTACTTGCAAGCAAATTCCATGTGACTAATGATCCCTTCCTTTTTTCAAGGAGTTATTGAGTTTTAAATATTCCTGGGTGTGAAGAAAGAATTCTCCATGGTGACAAATGCAGCCTAAGGCTGAGTAATTAACAGGAGATACCACTTCCCAAATAAGCAAAACAGCAAAGCACTTTCTTCCTTCCAGCAAACACAGTACCAGGCTCTTTGGAGTGCTGTCTTCAAGACATTTACAATAAGAGTAGAGAGACAAGACATACATATACAGGAAAAAAGAACCCACATGAAGCAAGCTGTGTTAAGTTTCTGTTTCCCATATGGACATATGGGAAACACAACAGGGTGCTGAGTGGGATCTATCCTAAGACTGAAGTTAAGGTTCAAGGTAGAGCCACAAGTTAACTGCTGTCAGTTGGAGACAATTTTCCCGGATCTTATGGATGATGCTACCCTGCTACTGAAAATGACACCAACATTACCATCACCATCACAATCTGAGTCTGTATGAGCAGTGGACAGAGAGAATGGAGAAGAAGAATTTACAATAGTCATCATCAACCTGTGGGAATCAGGTGTTTCTAGGTGTATTAGTCTGCTAGAGCTGCCATAACAAAGTACCACAGACTGGGTGGTGGCTTAAACAACGGAAATCTATTTCTGTCAGTTCTGGAGGCTGGGAAGTCCAAGATCAAGATGATGGCAAGGTAGGATTTATTCTGAGGCCTCTTCTCTTGGCATGTGTGTGGCTGCCTTCTCACTGTGTCCTCCCATGGCCTTTCAACTGTGCATACGTGGGGAGAGAGAGAGAGAGAGAGAGAAAGGAGCTCTCTGGTGTCTCTTCCTATAAGGACACTAATCCCATCATTTCTGGGTCCCACTCTTATGACCTTGTTTAATCTCAATCACATCCTTATAGGCCCTATCTCCAAATATAGTCAAAATGAGAGGCAGAGTTTCAACATATAAGCTGGGGGGAGAGGGGGCACAATTTAATTCATAACACTAGGTAATGAATGATTTTCCCTTTGTCTCTTCTGAGAGGTGAGGGGTAAAAACACATGCTTCAATCATTCAGAAGGATTGATGGTGATTTCAAAAAGGCTGGAATCTATCTGGGCCATAGAAATTGTGAGTAACCCATTCTACTTGGTGTTGCTTCCTAAGAGTGGCTTGCTATCTGAGAGTCAGATAAAAGAAGCAGTTGGGGGAGATGGGCTCAGATTGGTTGGTTTGCCTGCAAAAGGCATCCTCTCAGCTGAATTCTGCTTTCTCTGAGAATTGGTTCACCCTGAGAGGAGCAGTAGCTTCACAGCAGCAAGATTCTTAAGATATCAGAACATCATAAGATATAGAAAATTAAAAGCATGACTGATATACACCCATTTCATGGTCCCTCTATGCCCTACATTTCTGAACTATAGGAAATGTACTTGAAGGCCCTTTCTGGCCTAAAATTTGTAAGGGTTGGATGGAACTGAATATACACCAAGCCAATATTTTCCCATCCCTAAATCAACCCAGAGCCAAGTACGAACAACTAGAGACCATCCCTGTAGCCCAGAGCTTGCTGAGTATATTCAACATAGGCTTGCCCTGCCCTGCCCTGCCCTGCCTCTCCCATGGAAACTCCAGTAAAGGCTCTGGCCTCCTGACCAAACCTGGAACCTATAAGGCCCTGTATGTCATGGCATGCCCCCTCCTCTCAGGAAATGCAAGTAGTAAGTTCTTCTCTCAATAGCATTGACCAGTCTGTCCTCACTCAGTTGCCACTAAAATTAAAATCCCACAGGTGCACTTTGAGATAAGGTACCATAAAGCACCCTGTATAAGCATAGAAGCATAATCTGTAGGCTCTCGTGGCTCTCCCTGAGGGTGCCCAGGGTTAGAGGATGAGCAAGAGCAATAAGGCACCCATGACACGGTTGAGCCCAGGCACCACAGATGGAAGTGGAGGTTGGGCTGTGCCTCTCCAAGGAGTCCTTGGCTACAGAGAGGCTGGGTTGGAGCTGAGCATTGCCCCATACAAACCACACTCAATTACTCAGGACCACTGTGTCAGCAGAGGCAACCAGCAGCAACAGGAACCAGATCACACCAGAGGTTTGGAAGCCTGGGGCACTTCCCACCATGGACATTTTCAGTGCCAGTTATAGAAGGCCAACTTCACCTCCCCTATTTATTCTCCTGGTCCCTACACAGGAGGAAATAAGAACAGAAATGAGACAGAAAGGGAGAAGGGAGGTGCCAGAGCCATAGCACCCCACCCTCCTCATTCCATCCTTGTAACTTGACACCTAACCTGTCCGGGGGAGCTTTAAATTGGAGATTGAGATATACAAATGGCCAACAGACATATGAAAAAATGCTCAACATCACTCAGCATCCGGGAAATGCAAATCAAAACCACACTGAGATACCATCTAACCCCAGTTAGGATGGCTAAAATCCAAAAGACTCTGAACGATAAATGCTGGCGAGGTTGCGGAGAAAAAGGAACTCTCATACATTGTTGGTGGGACTGCAAAATGGTGCAGCCTCTATGGAAAATGGTATGGAGGTTCCTCAAACAATTGCAGATAGACCTACCATACGACCCAGCTATCCCACTGCTGGGAATATACCCAGAGGAATGGAAATCATCAAGTCGAAGGTATACCTGTTCCCCAATGTTCATCACAGCACTCTTTACAATAGCCAAGAGTTGGAACCAGCCCAAATGTCCATCATCAAATGAGTGGATATGGAAAATATGGTACATCTACACAATGGAATACTACTCAGCTATAAAAACGAATGAAATACTGCCATTTGCAACAACATGGATGGACCTCAAGAGAATTATATTAAGTGAAACAAGTCAGGCACAGAAAGAGAAATACCACATGTTCTCACTTATTGGTGGGAGCTAAAAATTAATATATAAATTCACACACACACACACACACACACACACACACACACACACAAAACCGGGGGGGGGGGGATGAAGATATAACAACCACAATTACTTGAAGTTGATATGACAAGCAAATAGAAAGGACATTGTTGGGGGGGAGGAGGGAGGGAGAAGGGAGGGAGGTTTTGGTGATGGGGAGCAATAATCAGCCACAATGTATATCGACAAAATAAAATTTAAAAAAAAAAACAAAAAACAAACAAACAAAAAAATAAATAAAAATAAATAAATAAATAAATAAATAAATAAATAGGAGATTGAGGGTCAGACCTGGTGATTTGAGTTGGAGTTTAGAAATTGGAGTTACAACTGGACTGGACTAAATTTGAATAACCATAATGATGGGATAGTTATACAGTCCATCTGAGATAAAAAGGGGGATTTGACAGAGTTAAAAGCAGAAGCAGGAAAAAAACAATTAACTTATGCTATACTATATTTTACTTATCTTTGTTAGCAGTCCCATTTTTTTCTGAAGGAGAAGATGTATAAATAAATAATTTGGAAAGGTTAAAAGAACCATACCTAGTGCAGTGACTGCCACAAAGTAGGCCCTCAATATAAATTTGTGGGATGGTAACTAAAATCTCACAGATACAGAAAAGACAGCACTGGAAGAATTTGGTAGCGTGTTTTTAAGAGCATTTCTCTAGGGCACATTCTCTGTCTGTTCATTCCTAACCCTGCAGTCTGCTGCCTGGACTGTACGCCGGTGCTCTTGCACATATTGCTGTTTTTTCATTGGAACTCCTCCTTTCAGGTTAAAGTTTCCTGTTCCTTTAAGCTTCCCAGTGTATATTTCAGTACTGGTATTTTAGGCCTTGCTGTTTGGGTTTTTCTTTTCTCAAAATTATTTGTCATTTCCAACTCCATTCTTCTGGTTATTCTTTTGTATCAGTCCATTTGGACTCTTCACAAAAGGTTGGCATGATTCATCTTTTAAGACGCATGTTATGTTAGACCAAGAATTGGGAGACACAGTTTTGGTCCCAGTTCTGCCAAGATCGTGGGCGAATTGCTTTTGGAGCTGTCAGTCCACACATTGACTCCTGCATCAAACCTTTTCTGACCCCTGGATAGAGCAATTATTTCTCCTTACTTCTATTTCAGTATCTGTTACTCTGCGTCTTATACCTACTCATGTCTGCTTTCATTCGCTCTTCTAAAGTGTGATCTTCTCAAAGTTAGGGTCTTATTTATCATCACACCCCCAGTGTGTACTATGTATTAGGAGTCATCGAACATCCCGAAGGAATGAATACATAATCAATACAGGATGCAGGGCTGTTTGACCTAGTTCTCACTCTCCTAGTTCCTGCTCTCACAGTGCTGACACTGTGCTGGGTAGAATAAGGCAGACTCCACTCTTGGATCTATAACCATTGTCAGCATTGGATGAACTTGGCCTCTAGCTCCAACTCCTTCCACAACCAAGTTTCATTTTTATTTTATTCTTCTCCCACTTTTCACCATGACCGTTGGGACTCACCTGATAGAAAAGATAGTATTAATAGAAGTAGGAAGACCCAATTCAAATTCCTGTATTCTAACATGACAAAAGCAATTGCTATCCTAGAGATCAGTGAATCAAAATGGGCCCCAAGAAGTGGACTTGTATTTGAGGTTTAGAGATCATTTAATCCAGTGTGATGTAATTTCTCTCCTCAAATGTGGGAGGTGTAACATGTAAGGTCAGGGTAGTCTGATGATCCCAGCACCTAGGGAAAGGCTGGGCCAAAAAAAAAAAAAAAAAGAAGAACAAATTGTCCAGAGTAAAAGAGGCATAGAAATGGGATAAATGGAATTTAAAGACTGAAAAATGAAGGTATAGGCTCTTTCTGTGAGAGATTTTACTTCTTTGTGTTCTCTGACAACTCATGATATTGAAATTTGAAACATACCAGGCACTCGGTAAATTGTCTTTTTGAGGAAGAAAGGAGAGCACATCATTTAGAATACTCTTACTGCAAGTTACTAAAGACTCGCATTGAATTGTTTTAGATATTAAGGTAATCTATTGGATTATATAAATTGAAAATACAGAAGATACAGACTTAGGAGGATTTAATCAGTTCTACCTCCATGTCTATGGGATTCTCTTCGCTATGCTGTCCTCCACAGTAGTTTTATTCTGGGGTTGGCTTTCCACTTGGTAGCAAAATGGCTTCATCAATGTCAGACATTATTATGTTATATTTTATTGTATCATATCATATTATATCATATCATATCCAAGGGAAGAGAAAAACCACCTTAAACTTGGAGAGTTACTACTGTTTTTGAACCAATCGCTAGTACAAGGGGGAATGAGACTATATGGATTGGCCTAAGCTAATCAATACCCACCTCTGGATCAAGAGGTGGCATCAATCCCACCATAACAACTAATAGGGAAATTTCTAAAAGTTGAAAATAGAGAATGGACACCTAGAGGTATCCAGAAAATTCTACAAAAGGTAAAAAGGAGAGAGGGAAGAAAGGAAGGAAAGAAAGAAGGAAGATAAGAGAAAGGGAGAAAGGAAAGAGAAATGGAGGAAAAGAGAAAAACACAAAAGGAGGGAAGGAAGGAGGAAGAGAAGGAAAATTTTAAAAACATGTTCTTTCTAGACCCCAAGTCATTCAGAGTGCAAATAGTATAAGTCTATATTGGATATGGGGGGAATGCGAGGAATGAAGCATTAATTGAACTATCTTGGGGTATACGCCAATAAATTCTATACCATTTTACTCCTTTGCCTTATTCTATGTTTGGTTAAAACAAAACTAGCTTGATATCTCCAAAAGCAACCTGATTGATGCTGATCTACCTACAGATGTAAGAGACAGACCTTAAGTCTTCAGGACTTCCCCCAATCTGTGTCTTTATCACTATGTCTTGATCACACACAAAGATGGCTCCAGTGGTGTGAAGGTCAAGAGCAAAGCATGCTAGTGGAATAGAACAGCTATCAAAAAGTATAAGTGTGCACCAAAAGATCCAAGTTCAAATCTACTTTTTCACATACTGTACACATTTGACTATATTACACAGTTTCTCTGAGCATAAGCATAGTATCCTTAGATATAAAATGCAGATAATATCTACCTCATCGTATGATTTGTGAAGATTATATAAAATGACCTACATATAAAGTAGCTACAGTAGGTATTTAATACTTATTAGTTTGTTTTCCTTTAAGAATTTCTTCTGACAATGAATTTTTTTAAACCAGCTTTGGGACATTCAACATGAATTATTAGTTACAGATATAATATCTAATTAGATCCTAAAGGCTCTTGATCCTTTATTGAGAACTTACATGGTAACAGAAGAAATGACAAACTGCTGGCTGATATGTTCTCCATCTCTATACCTCAGCTTCCCACAACAAATATATATTCAATATTTCTGAATAGCTATTGCTTGGCTTGGACAAGTTGGAAAGAGATTGAGGGAATCAGAAACAAAGAGAACAGGAGGAAGGGAATGTATGTGGGGTGAATTCCTTATGAGTTAGTAGGTTCATTGTCATTATTATAGGTAAATTATCATCTACCCTTATATATGAATCTCTATTGGTGAAATATACAAAAAACAAGTCTTGCCCTTGCTTTCTTCTCTTCCCAGATTTCAAGTTGTTGTTGTTTAAACATGAACCAACCTGAAGGAAGAATGAAGTTTCTAGGCCTGGGACTTATTGTCCCAGCACCTGCTCTCAGATACTCTAGGGCCACCTTTAGTAATAGTAATAGTTCCCAATTTGAAATTCTTTCAATTCTACCAACAAAGCCTTAATTTTGCTACATATTGCTGACAAGCTAACTGAATAATCTTAATATTTGTTGGATATTTAATTCTTTAGCATTGCTTCACATACCTGAACAAAAATGCAGCTATTGGTTTCAACTCTTTACTTTCTCTCAGTTTTTCCATTTTTGTGATTTCACTTATTAAGGCTGAATTCAGCTACTTTTTAATGGCACATCAGTAATTACACAAATACCTTCGTAAATTTCCAACATATAGTAAGTATGCTATTTGTTTAATTCAGTTACTCATTAATCCATTTATAAGAATATGACAAAATATGATGGGTAAAGATGCTTCTTGGTCTAAATTCAAGAAGGAAATGTAGTAGTAGGCAAAAAGCTCAATGCTCAGTTGTAATTTTCTCACTGAGGAAAAGAAACACTGAAACTTGTCCATCTGGTGCAGTATTTGTAAATAAGGTGGTATAGTGGATAAATCTCAAATAATCGATAAAGTTGTTAATTAAATGAGGTTATTTCAAGACAAATATTGCTCAAAACAAATTAACTGATATGAAAACAACTGGAAAGAAAAGTTTCTTTTTAATCTCTTACAAAGTAATATTAAACCAGCAGTTTCTAAAATGTTTTTTCTTGGATCATCCCCTGTTGAGAAGGTAAAGTAGAAAAAATTCTGTTGTCAAAAAGTATGTGAAATGCTACAATTTCTCATATTTGGGATTCAAAATGACTGCTAGCAAATTAAGGCTTTGAGATGTCATGCAGTTAAAACAAAATAACAACACAGGTTGACTTTGTTTTTCTTCCTATAGTAGACTACTTTTTTCCCCTATAATACTTATTAACATCTAACATTTGGGAAACATTTCATTAAGCACATTACTCTCTTCCATAAGACATACTTGGATTTTAGCAACACAATGGCATGTCTCATGAGGACATAAAAAATTAACATCATTATGATCTCAAACAGATCAAAATAAATACCTGTAAATCTTAACGCTATTAGAGAAAGATGATGTAATCTTTATTGGGGTATTTGTTTATTATATGTATCATATTCACAATCAACATTTCTAGACTAATACCCTGCAGTAATCCTTCAATTAATCAGTAATCTTTCAATTAATACTTATTTAGTGAAAAATATCTCTGATATTCTAAGGCCATACAATCTTTATGTCTCAGAAAGAAATACTAATTTTTCCAAAGGTATCTGGAATGAAGGAAAAATCAATTAAAATTTGGGGAAAGTGTAGCATATGTTGAAGAAATAAATTCTTTATCTTATTAGCAACTTAATAGTATTCTTTAGCACCTGAGAAGTAAATATGTGATAAATATTGCAATCACATATTAACTAACAACCATTGTCAATTCTCTAGTAAACATCGTCTCTCTCCTTTGCAGTGTGTTCTATCCTTTTCACCTAAAACATACTTGTATTTATGATAGTTATTACAACTGAATGCAATGGAATACCGTGTGTATTATTCCGTTTCTGTTGCTTATAACAAAATACACGGAACTGGGTGATTTATAAAGAAAACAAAATTTATTGCTTACAGTTTCAGAAGCTAGGAAGTCCAAAGTCCAGGGAACACATCTGGTGAGTTTCTTGGTGGTGACTTCAGTGACAGCAGGGTATCACATTGTGAAAAGGGTGAAGCAGAGAGAGCAAGAGAGAGAGACAGTCTTTTAAAACCCTCAAAACCATGCCCCTGACCACCATTTTTAATACATTCGCTGCTGCACAGTCCTACAATCCAATCACCTCTTCAAGGCTCCACCTTTCAATTACCAAAATGGGATTTCCCATCCTCTTAACATTCACAGTGGGGGCTAAGTTTTTGGTACATAAAACTTGGGGGACACAATTCAAGCTTCAGGGAGTTTTGGGGGGACATAATTCAGTCCACTACATTCTGCTCCTGGCCCCCCAAAACTTATGTCCTTTCCACATGCAAATACATTCATTTCATCCCCAAAGACTTAACTCATATCAAATCAAATGTCCAGTGTCTCAAAGTCCCATCTACAAAGTCAAAACAAGTTATCTACTTCCAAGATACAATGGTGGGACAAGCATAGGGTACATATTTCTGTTCCAAAAGGGAATGATAGGCCAAAAGAAAGGGATAACAGGTCCCAAATAAGCCTGAAACCCAGTAGGGCAGGCATTAAATCTCAAAGCTGGCAAATCATGTACCTTGACTCCATGTTCGATGCCCTCTGCATGCTAGTGTGGGAGTTGGGTCCCCAAGTCCTTGGGCAGCTCCATTCCTATGGCTTTACTGGTCTCAGGCCACACTTCAGCTCTCCCAGGCTGGTGTTCCACTCCGGTAGCTCCACAGGTCTGGGGTCTCCATGGTGTTCCTGCTCTCATGGCTCCAGTAGACATGGCACTGATAGGGTTTCTCTTCTGCAACTCTGACCCCACATTTCCGGTCAGCATTGCTCTCGTGAAGGCTGTCTGTGGTGATTCTGCCCCTGCAACAGATCTCTTCCTGGGCCCCCAGACTTTTCCATACATCCTTTGAAATATGGATGGAGGGTCCCAAGCCTTCCCAGCTCTGTCATTCTGTGAACCTGCAGACCTAACAACACGTGGACTCTGTCAAGTCCTCTGGCTTGTATCTTTCAGTCACGGCTGAAGTAGCCAAAGCAGCTAGGGTGCTGGTGCTAGAAGCAGCTTCCGGAGGCAGCCCTGTGCAGTGAGCCTGTGGAGGGCACCTCAGGCCTGTTCCCCAAGACAATTCTGTCTCCCTAGGTCTTTGGACCTGAAATGGAAGGGAAGCACCCAGAGCCTTCTGCAGTGCTTTCAGGGCCTTTTCCGCCTTCTCTTGATAATCCCCTACTTTTGTGTTAATCTTCCTAGGACCATCAAATTTTTCTTCTGAAAATACTCTCTGCTTCTCTATCACATGGCCAGGCTGCAAATTTTCCAAATCTTTACACTCTGCATCCCTTTTAAGTTCTGGCTTTATGTCATGCCTTTGCCACTATAACTCAGCATAGGCTGTTGCAAATAGCCATGCAGCTTCCTTAATGCTTTGCTGCTTAGAAATTTCCTCTGCCAAATACTCTGGTTCACAACTCCTAAATTCCATTTTCCACAAAATCCTGGGGCATGGACACAATGCAGCCAAGTTCCTTGCCAGTTTGTACTAAGGTTGATCTTTGTCCCCATTTCCAATAAGTCCCTTCTTATTTCTGTCTGAGACCTCCTTAGAATGGTCTTTACAGCCCACATTTATATCAGCATTCTGCTCGCCACCATGTAAATAAGTCTCTAAGACATTCCAAACTTATCCTCATCTCTTTGTCTTCTTCTGAGTTTTCCAAACTCCTCCAATCTTTGCCTAACACACAGTTCCAAAGCCACTTCCACATTTTCAAGTATTTGTTATAGGCAACATCACACTTCTCTGGTACCAATTTTCTGTATTGGTCTGTTTCTGTTGCTTATAACAAAATACAAACTGGGTGATTTATAAAGAAAGCAAAATGTAATGCTTACAGTTTCAGAGGCTAGGAAGTCCAAAGTCCAAGGAACCCATCTGGTGAGGGTCTTGGTGGTGACTTCAGTGACAGCAGGGTATCACATTGTGAAAATGGTGGAGCAGAAAGAGACAGACTTTCCTCTTTCTTCTTTTAAAGTCCTCAGAACTACCCCCTGACCACCATTTTTAATCCATTCACTATGGCACGATCCTACAATCAAATCACCTCTTCAAGGATCCACCTTTCAATTACCATAATAGGATTTCCTACCCTCTTAACAGTCATAGTGGGCCGCGTTTCTATTACATAAAACTTGGGAGACACCACTCAAGCTTCAGTGAGTTTTGGAGGACAGAATTCAATCCACTACACCATGCAATTCCACAAACACTTTATTGAGTGTTGTTATAGGTGGGATGCTAAGGTAAGAAATTGAAAGCACAGAATTTAATCTCTGGAAAGGGGGAGGAAAACACATAAATGTAAGGCAGTATGCCAGAGTGGTTAAGAGTGCAGACCTTGGAATCAGACTGCTTGAATTTGAATTCCGGTTTTGATGGTCCCTAGATACATCACTTTGCACAAGTTACTTAATGTCCCTAACATTAAGTTTCCCCATCTATATACAGGGCTGCTATTAAAACCTGCTTCACATGGAGTTTATGTGAAAGTTAAATGACAATATCCAAGCCCTTAGCACTATCTGTGCACTTTACATGTCCAAGAAATATTTGCAATGGTCATTGTTCAATGACTTAAAACAATAGTACATGATAGTGCTGGAGTACAAGAATAAGCAAATTTCTATGTGAGCATAGATGAGGGTCTGACTTATTCTGCCTGGAATAAGGCTTCCCTGAGTTTTTACTAGTCCTTGGAATAAGTGTCAATAGAGAGAGTTGGGGGTGGGTGGGTAGGACATTGCAGAAAATGGTATGAGAAAAATCAGATGACTTGAAATGGCATGACACATTCAAGAAAAAGACAATCTGGGTGGTGTGTTAATTTCCTGAGGGTGCAGTAACAAAGTACCACAAATTGAAGGCTTAGAATACCAGGAATTTATTGTCTCATAAGACTTCTGGAGGCTAGAGGTGCTAAATCAAGGTGATGGCAGGAAGGATTATGCTACCTCTGGAACCTGTAGAGAAATCCTGCCTCGCCTCTTAGCTTCTGGTGGTTTGCCAGCAATTGTTGGCACTCCTTGGACTGCAGATGATTCACTCCAATCCAGTGTCTTCCTATGGCCTTTCCCCTGTGTTTCTTCACATCATCTCCCCTCTGTGTATGTATGTCTCTGTGTCCAAATTTCCCTTTTAATAAGGTCACCAGTCATATTGGGTCAAGGCCCATTCTAACAGACCTCATTTAAACTTGTGAAGATCCTATCTCCAAATAAGGTCACACTCTGACGTACTAGGAGTTTTGCGGGGGACACCATAGCAAGCAGTGTTGTTTAAGCATAGGATTCACAGAGAAAAAGGAGTGGGTAACAAGCAGGCACAGGTAGTCAACAAGACTAGAAGAATAATAGAACCCTGAGATGCTGTGGAGTTTGAACTTTATTTTGTGAAAAATAAGGAAAAACTGATGGATTTTACCCAGAGGAGTTTGATCAGATCCATGTTTCAGAAATTACCTTAATAGGCAGTGCTGAGGATGGGCTGGACCATGGGGAAACTAGAATGAAGGATACCATGGACAGGTATTACTACCATTCAGGAGAAATGTGGGGGTCCCTCCTGGAGCAGAGTCCATGCCTGGAGAAGGTGAGAACAGATGCAGGAGAGATTTGGGCAGCAGAGCAGACTGAGCAAAATGGTGCATGCCTCCGCCTTCTCTAGAAAGAGAGGCCCTTGAAGCAGAGACCATGTCTTAGTTCCCTTGAGACCCTTCACATTTAGCAACATGCCATGTGTCTTAGTCAGCTCAGGCTGCTATAACAAAGCCACTGCATGGCTTATGCAACAGAAATTTAGTTTTTTCAAAGTTTTGGAGGCCAAAAGTCCACAATCAAGGTGCCATCATGGTCAGCGTGTGGTGAGGGCTCTCCTCTTGGGTTGCAGACAGCTGCCTTCTCTTTGATTGCTTATATGATTTCTTCTTTGGGTGACCACAGGGAGAGAGGACACGCTCTCTGGTGTCTCCTCTTATGAGGACACTCATCCCATCATGATGGCCCCACCTTCATGACCTCATCTAACACTAATTAAGTCCCCAAGGCCCCATCTCCAAATACCACCACATTGGGGGTGAGGGATTCAATGTATGAATTTTGAGGGGGCACAAACATTCAGTCTGTAACACTGTGTACACAGTAAGGATTCAAAAAGTTTAAAGAGATGAAAAGATGAAGGAATCTACTCTTAGTATTGGGATTTGTGTTGCCAGATTAAATACAGGATGCCTTGCTAAACTTGAATTTCAGATAAACAACAAATAACTTTTCAGTGTAAGTTTGCATAATAACTAAAACGTTCTTTGTTGTTTATCTGAAATTCCAATTTAACTGGAGATCCTGCATTTTTGCTGCATCTGGCAACCCACAAACATATCTGAAAAGAAAATACATGTCTCCTAATGCAAACTCTATATATGGGACATGCAACATTTGGGACATATTTATTCTAAAAAATTACTCATCGTGTTGGAGTGAGCAGGACTGAAGCCATGTTGGGACCTGACACCACATGGGCTCTAAAAGATTTTAAAAGGACACAGTTTTTTTCTTGGCCTACATTTCTCTGAGTTCCCTTTTTTTACCATGGTTATTTGCTATTTTGAACCTTGATTATGGGGCAAGATGACATTATTTACATGAATGCAAAGTTGTTATCTGGTCAGCCTGGAGCAGCTGACTTGCATGTACTAGCCAGACCCTGGTAAACCAAGAAAGACATCAATAAAGCTTTGCTGATTCCACTCCTCCAGCAGGACCCAGAGATAATAGCAAGGATGGAAGCAGAAAACAGATGGAGCCTCAGTGAGACCTTGCACCTGGCTCCTTGCTTGGAGTCCCCACAGCTCACATTTCCCTCTCTCCTGCTTTTCATTTCCCACGTTCCAGTCCCTCAGCCTCCTCTTAAAAAACCCCTCGGTAAATCTGAGTCTTGAAGAGGCAACTTTAGTCTAGCCAATCTCCTTGATGTTTACCAGAGAGATGGGTTAACCTAACATCTCTCCTCAGGTCACCAGTAATTTTGAATAGAAGCTGACTTCCATTTTCACGAACATTTGACCTTTGAGTGGTTTGCTTTTGAAAGGGGGCAGGCAGCCAGACCTGTGCCCAGTAACTATGATTTATCTGAAATTGAAATTTAACTGGGCATCCTATGTTTTTATTTGCTATGTCTGGAAACCCTAATTGGGATGACTGATTGGTTAGGTTGTTGGCAATAAATATAAGCAATAAAGAACATTCATTTTCCCATGTAAATTATAGGCCCTCAATTGGAGCCCCTTATAGCAAGGATTGTATCTTATTTATCTTCTTCCCACAGTATCTATAAAAACATTCAGTAAATATCATCAAATAAGAGTTTATTGGAGTTCCAAAATACACTAAATTATAAGAAGTTCTAATAGATATAAATGGAATCACATTGGTAACCCCAACCTCACAGGTAAAAAGCGCCAGACCTACATTCCCAATTTGACCCAAAGGGAGGATTGGGAACTAACAGTGGAAGATAAAAATCTTGAACCCTGTAGGCCCACAGCACTACTTGACAGCTCATCGAATCAGTGTCCCATGGCTCATGCAGTGTGGAAGGCCAGACAGTCCCTCCAGTGCCAGCTGAGGGGCACCAGCACTCGGTGAGGAGGATGTTCTGCCTCTTGGCTACCTGACTGCACACAGCCTGCTGTCCGATTGTAGTCTTGCTTTTGTCAGTCCCATCTCCTGCCGCATGCTGTGACAGGTTTGTTCATTTTTCCACTTACCTCGTACACATGCACCACCAAGAGAATCCATGGCTGAGCTGGGAGCGGGGCCTGTCAGAAGCCGATGACTGCACAATTACTTTTACAAAATTTTCCCCAGGCTAACTCTTCTCCCACGTGCAAGGCCACATTTTCACTTGACACATTTTCTACTTATATTTAAGCCTCTGGTATCCAGTCAGATTCTAATCCTGGAGCTTAATGCATTTGACGAAATGTTTATTTTGGACAAGATCCAAGTTGTAACCTTGAAAAAGCCAACAGTAAACAGAAACTTTTTCTTGTCCATTATCTGCATAAGCTGTTCTGCTCTACACCGAGATTTCCTACATTGATAAGCATGGATAAGGCTTTCATGACTTAACTGCAAGCATTCAGACCTATGAAAACCTTGTGCGTGACCTGGACTTACCATCTACCTACTTTCACACCTATGAACAGATGGTGGTGAGGAGTGTGGAGTGATTTTAATAATGAGATCAGGGTCCACTCTGTCATTCAGTTTCTTGCATAGCAAGTTTTCTTACTTCTCTGTTCTAATGTCTTTAAGTAACATAGTTATCTGCCACACAGTAAGTTTTCAAATATTTATTTCCTTCCATGTAAGCAGTCCCTGATTGAAATGTACTCAGCTTTCCAGCAAGTGTAAGCCCAGAAATATCCCCAAATGGGAAGTGTCCAAGGAGGGTCTGACTGGGGTTCTTTTTAGTCTGTTTCTATGGTCTTGGGAATTATTTTATGATTATAATGGAATGATCAAAAAATCAAATCATTGTCTCATCAAGTACATCAGATCACTGCACAATGATGATGAAAAACTTTTTACAAATATGGACAGCCAATATAGTCACATGATGTATATGAATAATGTCTGCATACTCTCTAACTCCACTAAGTGTAGAGTTTTTCAAAAGAGAATAATAAAAATATAAATCACATTTTTCTAATTGGTAGGTTTAAAAAGTAGACTAAACCTCTATGGGAACATTATGGATTTCTTTCCTTGAATTTGTTTGTTTTAAACGTGTTATTCCTCTAACTAGAAATCTTTAGGAGAGCCCTCCCTAAAACCAGAATAGATCTAATGACCTTTAGAGGACTAGTCCCTCGGGATCCTATAAAACTTTCCTATTGTTGTATTCAACTCTTTCAAGCTTGCTTCTTATCACTGAGCTATTTTTTTTAATCTCATCAGAATGTTCCCAAATTGCCTCTGTTGGTAAATTATTCATATAAGGCAAAAGCTTTTAAACAGATTTGACAAGACAACTTCTTTAGCAAAGTCATTAAGATAAGAGACCTCAGCAGGGATGGAAGTTATTCAGATTAGACACAAAGCCTCGCTGTGTGAGCGAGTGGTGGTTTTTCTGTTCTCTTTCTCTCCCTTTCTGCCTCACAAATTTTTTTTTTTTTTTTTTTGGTATCTTTAACTAAATGTCATTCAGTATAACAAATCACCACTTTGCCACAAGTAATGTAGGTTTCTGGCAGTGTGCAAAACCATTTCACTTGCAGCATTATAAAACATTCAACATGGAAATGTAGCCTGAAGAAAAAAATTCTTTCTAAGTTCAGAGGTGATTTTAGAGACAGTGAATATTAAAGACAACCTCTTTCTGGAAATTCTGATGCTGGCAGTAATGGAACAATTGGGTTAAGACTGGGTGCACTATGTGTGTTTGCCCAAGATAAACACATGAATGGCATTCTCTAAAAGCACATATGTGCTTATTTAGACAATATTTAGTGGCTGCAGAATTTCTATGCTAACAGAAGACATATGTTCAAATTTCAGTGTTCCTAGTTGATGACCTCAAAATCCACGGTCAGCCTGAACTCAAAAGAATCAACAGTTTATCCTGTGGTGCTTGTAGGCAGTGAAGTTTAAAGGATAATCTGGGTAGGGAGAAAATTATATCAGCCAAATTATGATATTATTTAGGAAGCAGGACACAAAAAAGAACTTCAAAGTTTCTGCCCAGCTGTTCAGACCTTCCTCTCCATGTATAATTAATTAATTCAATGCCAC
This sequence comes from Cynocephalus volans, assembly GCF_027409185.1. Classification (NCBI taxonomy): domain Eukaryota; kingdom Metazoa; phylum Chordata; class Mammalia; order Dermoptera; family Cynocephalidae; genus Cynocephalus; species Cynocephalus volans. The sequence continues at coordinate 109,297,253 of NC_084461.1, forward strand.
ACATAACTACAGGCAATTTGCATGAAATGTGGTATTAATGATGAAACAATGCTGACTGTAGAACTTTAACGGTTCTCAATTTTGTTTATTAATCTGCAAAAATAACCAGGTTTGAGAAAATTTTTATTTGCGTGTGATTCACCCATCATGTTGTTATAGTTTCTTGAGTATTCCAACTTATCAGAATTTGTCAGGAAAGAAATGGCCATGGCACTCTTCTTATGTCCTTTATTTCCACGAGTACGTAGACTCTGCAATTCCTCCTGGGTCACGTGGAAGAAACAAAGGAGCAGCCAACACAGGACATCCAGGGCTGTCCTCGGTAGATAGGTGAATGCTCTTTTCTGGTTTTTACATCTACTGAGAGAGTAGGCATTATGATTCTTGAAAGATGGCATGACCGTATTTTTCCTTCATGACATTTATGCCCTGGAAAATGTTTCAGTGCCCTTTTGTCTAAAGGTCACTAAGAGTCAGTCTACAGGCTAAACATAACCTCAGGCATATTTTGTTGTTCTCCTAAAATTTTTTTTTAGGTTGTATTAATTGTAAACTTTACAAATGAGGAGATTCTGATGTGCTGGAGGGAGGCTGTGCGTGTGTGAGGGCTTAGGGTCCTGCACATGGGAACTCTCTACACCTTCTGCTCAGTTTTGCTGTGAACTTAAAACTGCTCTAAAAATAAAGTTTATTAAAGAAATGATGAGATTCCACATACATACACCTATTCTGGCTCCTTTGGAATACATAGAGGTTGCAGCAACATTTGAAGCTGAGTTGTTGTCACTCACTGTACAAAGTCTCACTCCAGCGTGCAAGCTTCTCTTACATATTCAACCAGCTGGAGCCTGTGGAGATATTTGACTTTCATCTTTTATCACAAATGCAAGATTCCAGGCTGAGAGAAGGCAAGTGGCTTCTCCAAAAACCAAGTCAATACCAAAACTAGGCCTAGACCCTAATTCTTCCCATTGCACTGTTCTCTCTTTTATTTTTAATATTATTTTGATTGACATATAATAATTGTACATATTTATGGGGTATAATGTAACATTTTGTTATATGTATGCATTATGGAATGATTAAATAAGGCTAATTAACATATTCAGCCCTTTACACTTTTTTGTGTGTGTGATGACAACATTTAAAATCTTGGCAATTTTGAAATATACATGACATTATTATTAATTATAGTCACCATTCTGTGCATTAAATTTCAATTGGACATTTCTTTTGTCTAAGTAAAACTTTGTACCCTTTGACCAATTTTTACTTATTCATGTTAACTGAAATAATATTAACAATGACTACAAAACATACCTTTTTCAATGAACAAATTCAAAGGATTATAATAAGATATAAAATGTAGGATAGAAACAAAACCTCGAGATTGGTGACACTAATCGAATTGTGATTTTTGAGGGTTTTTAAAATATTTTTAAGCAATGCAATAAGTCGAGAAAAAACAAATTTGGGGCCTATGTAGAAAGGAAAATGCTGTAGTCAAATTATGATGTTATTTAGTAAGCAGGACTCAATGCTTTTGCCCAGCTGTTCAGAGCTTCTCCTGCTTATACAATTATGTGTGTTCATTGGAATTACTAGATTTAAGTTTCAATCCAGTTTGCTTTTTGGCCAGTAGGATAGATCATGTCTTTCTCACACTTTTGGACTGGTTCCTGTCAACATAAGGTGTTAAACCAGATGATTCTGAAGAGTCTATGATTCTTTAATTGTTGGAATTGATTAAAATTTTATTAAGACCTCTGTAGTTGCTAAATATATACCATCTTTGCAGCTAACTGTTATGAGATTCTTCCTAAAGCTGAGTCCCTGGTTTCAGCACTCCCAGTTACTCTTGTATGTCTCCACTTTTCACAGCTTGAGGTAACCAACAACAGAAGCTTGATCTTGGAGAACTGCCTGGCCTCTGAGTCCAAGCAAATCAATAATTAATTACTGAATCCTTTGGACTTCGGGAAGCTCCATTCTGCCTCTATTCCCATACTGCAGTTGCAATTTATACCGGATGGGCAACAGACAGTACCAAGACTCTGAAGCTCTCATAATTCAAACTAAACACGCCACATTAGATAGATGTCTTCATCTGTCCTATGTGACATAGTCCTAAACTGCCAGAGACATAGTCTGAGCACTAAAATGTTGCCATAAAAAAATTTACTACCTCGTCTTGCCGAGTCTTGAGGTCATACCCACTCCTCATGTGTGCCATCAGTGGGGGATCATGGAATGCAGGCAGATAGGACTACAAGGGACAGAGGGAGCAGGAAAAAAGATTGGGGTGGAAGAAACACCCTGAAAAAAAGACATGGAAGTTTTGTGGTGTTTTCAGGAAGCTATGAGGGGGTTGAGGGTTGCTAAAGCATGAAATAGGAGATAAGACCAGCATCACCTAAGACTAGGGAAGCTGGTAGGTGCTAGAAATGTTGCTGTTACAAGCACAGCTACTCAGGGCTGTAAAACATATTTGCGTGGTGTATGCTTGGATCCTGTATTTTATTAGACTCACTTGTGGCCAAAGGGCTCACAATCTTATGCAACTCGTTTTTTTCTCTCAACATCTAACATAGAGCTAGTAGATATTTAATAAATACTTGTGAACTGAGTGCCATTAAGTAAACCTCATTGACAATTTTCTATTCATTTCTGCCAAATGAATCACCAGGGTTTTCCGAGTCAGGTAGATCAAGAAAACTTCTTATAGGCATTGATAATTGCTGCTTAGAATTCATGGTGAAACTGTTCAAAGGGCCCCGTCCCCTCCCTTGTTTCTGGCATATAAAGTTAACAAGGCATCCAATTTGTTAAAATGACTTGTCTTGCTTGAGTAGTGCTTTATTATCTTACCTGAAGTGCCGGGCAACTTCCTTAGGGAAGAAGATTCCACAGGAAATAATAATAACTTACATATATAAAGTGTTTATAGTTTTCAAAATGCTTTTACACACATAATATTTTATCCTCACAGCAGCTCCTTGAGTTAGGCAAAGTGGGTATTATCGTTTTCATTTTATTTTTATGAAAACCAAGGCTCAGTGAGGTCACACAGCTAATACAGTAGAGCTAGGATTAGAACTGAGGCCTTTGATGCCCATGTGTTTATCACCATGTGGTTTCCATGAAAAATAATTTTAGGAAAGACAAATGCGTTATAATTCTGTTAGTTATGTAGGAAAAGGGCAATGAATTTGCCATGAGCCGATGTCTTATGTGAAAGGTCTACGTCTGTTCTTCCACCCCTTTACTGAACAAACATTGATCCAGTTCCCATTAAGTACAGATACTTTTCTAGTCACTGGGTATAGAACAAACAAAAACCACTGACTTGTTTATATTCTAGTGGGAGATAGACAGTAATCAAGTAAATTACATAGAATGTCATCTGACCATAAGTGTTGTAGATAATGATACAACAGGGAAGGGAGCTGGGAGCAGGAGGGGGAGTGGATGCATGTAACTTCATTTATTTTATTGAAACATAATTGATTATACATGTTTGTGGGATACAGAGTTGACCATCACTATTTGTGTACAACATATGGTGATCAAATCAGGAGAGTTGGCATATTCATCATTACAAAATGTGCTCGTTCTTTGTGTCTATTAACCAAATTCTCCCTAATCTCCCTCCCACTCCCTTACCCCCACTTTAATAACCACAGTTCTGTTCTCTTCTTCTAAAAGTGCAACTTATTATTGTTTGTTGTTTCTTTTCTTTCTTTGTTTCTTTCTTAGTTCCCAATTATGAGAGAGGACATGTGGTATTTCTCTTTGTGAGTGTGGCTTATTTCACTTTACATAATTTTCTCCAAGTTCAGCCATGTTGCTACGGATGGCAGAATTTCATTCTTTTTTGTGGCTGAATAGTATCCATTGTGTATATATACCACATTTTCCTTATCCGGTCATCTGTTGATGGATATTTAGGTTGGTTGCATATCTTGGCTATTGTAAGTAGAGCTGTGATAAACATGGGAGTGCATGTATCGCTTTGATATGATAATTTCCATTCCTTTGGGTATATACCCAGAAGTGGAATTGCTGGATCATATGGCAGTTCTATCTATAGCTATTTGAGGAACCTCCACACCATTTTCCATAATGGCTGCACCAATTTACAGTCCCACCAACAGTGTAGGAGGGTCCCTTTTCTCTGCACCCTTGCCAGCATTTGCTATTCTCAGTCTTTTTGATTATAGCCAGTGTAACTAGAGTGAGATGATATATCCAGGTGGTCTGATTTGCATTTTGGTGGGTATAATTTTAAATAGGATGGTCAGGAAAGGCATTGCTGAGATTATAGCATGTGAGCAAAAGTTTGAGGAAGGCAATGTAGTGAGCTGAGTGGATCCCTGGGGAAAGAGCTACCGGGCAGATAAAATAGCAGTTGCCAAGGCCCTGAGGGGTAGAATGCCTGGCTTGCTGGAAGAACAGCAAGGAGTTCCATGTGGCTGGAGCAGAGGGTAAGATTGGAGAAGATGCAGTTAGAGTTGATGATATATGTGTTGAGGGGTGGGGGGGAGCCACTGAAGGATTTTAAGCAGGAGACAGATACCATCTGTCTTACCTTTTAAAAGAATATTCTGTCTGCTATGGGAAGAGCAGATTATTTGGAGGAGGCAGTAATGATGAATGTAGCAGGACTAATATAAGAGATTGTTCCAATAATCCAGGCAAGAGATGACATTGGCTGAGTCCAGGTGGTAGCAGTGGAGGAGGTGAGAAGTGGTTGGGTTGAGAATACATTTTCAAAGTGAGGCCAACAGGACATGCTCAAGAATGAAATGTAGGTCACGAGAGGCAAATGTTTTCGTTAAGTCCCCACTGTGTGCCAGGAACTTGGTTAAGCGATGGGCATGCTGTGGCACCTTTGTTGAGTTTATGGCCTTGCTTGTTCCTTATGAGTGGCCACCTCCCAATTAGGCAAGTGGCCACATGGATCAAAATAACCTCATTTGTTTCAGTGTTTCCCTGTTACCACAATCCTTACCCATCCCCCACCATCTCAGGTTTGACAAGTCGATTATTTTCACTGGGCTTCAATTTCCTCACAGGGGAAACCCCTGGCTGCTCTCTTATGCCAGCAGGGAGGGCAGGATACTCAGCACTGCTGTTCTCCACCCAGGCTTCATGAGCCAGGTTTACAGCCCAACCTGGAACGTGGCCTTTCTGTGTTCTAACTTGACTTCTCCAAGCTGATGAAAGGACTTGTTTATATCCCACTCTCTCGATATTTACCTTTGCTACTTCCTTCCCTTGGTCTCATGGGTGGATTATACATTCTAAGCTCCACATTCCTCTCATCACCTTAGCTGAAGTCCAGCTGGGGAAACAGCACAACCACCCAGGCAGAGCCCAGAAAAAGACAGTGACTCAGTAATGTCCAAAACCATTTGACTCCTCTACAGATCAGTGCTCTGCCCGCAGAGATGCACAGGGACTGACTGCCTTCCCCTTCCTCGCTGCCCACACCTGTGCCACCTGTCGGGCTCCTACCTCCCCCGTCTGGGTAAATGGATGAGGCCACTTCTTCATGTCTACAATCTCAGCTAACTCTTTGTGAGTGTAGCTTTTCTCTTTTCTGCCATGTGAATCCGTTCAGAGCTTTCTGAGTAAAACCCCTGAATTTCTCTTTTGCTAGATCCCTTCCTCCACTGGCCTCATGCACGGAAACTGGAAAAGAGGCATAGCTTAAAAAAATAAAAATCATGCTTTAGCAAACTCTGCAAATAGAACCTTATAACCCCACCCATTTTTGTTTCCATGAAGATTCTTTTCTATGGGAAAAATTTGTCCCAAGTCACCAATGAATCCCTGCAGCAAGGGCAGGATTGGTGCTGTTGCACCCTGGCCCACCATGCCTCCAGGAATTGGTGTTTTTTAGCCCACCCCCTCGACCTTTGTCTTACCTGGTTTTTGTCCTTATTTTCAGGTCTCTAGAGGGTATTTCTTTTCTAATCTCTCCTCTCCCCTACATCTTCATAACTGTTTTGAACTTCTCCCACCTGTACCTTTTCCTATCGGTTCTGTGCTGAAGATGTGTCAGTTATTAGATGCAGACCCATGGTTACTTTCTATACAGTCCTGTGCACCTTCCAATGACTGGGAGGTTTTTGCTGGATGGGCTTATAAATGTTTGTTTGTGTGTGGGAGGAGGTTGTTATTATTTTTAAAGCAAAAATCTTCTCTAGCACTATGTAGTCCTTGCCAGAGGAAGTCACAATCTGGCTGCCTCGCTACTAGAAAACACTCAATCCCATCATTCCTTGAGCTGTGGCCAGGGCCAGCATGTGGCACTGGCGTGGGGCCAAGAGGCCTCTGCTCCTGGCAGGGAGGTGGTGACAGGCTGAGGGGGCTCAGAATCCTCTCATCACACTTTCTCAGGGAAGCTAGTCCAAATTCATTTCCCTGGTTCTTATGTTCCTATATAGTCAAAGCCAGCAAGCACCACATAAAATGGAGATTTGTAAAATACTTAAAACTCTAGTATTGTTTTGTCGTGATTGGGCTCAGTAAATTACAGGAGAGGAAAGGTGCTGGAAGCTTTCCCTGGGCACAGAACTGTGTAGTTGTGCCTTTGGGATTAGGAAGTAAAACAAATGCTGGTAATCTGGCCTACAGGTGGAGGCGAGGAAAGAGAGAAGGTATTACAAGGTTCTTTGCCAAATTTTCTGCCAGGATCTTGCTGGAGTGGCTCCTGCTTTCCTGGGAAGGTCCAGCTTTCCAAATGGCACCAGGCAGATGTGAGAAAACCCTTCAACCTGCCCACAGCCCCTCCTCCGGCTGGGAACTGGAATAGTGAGTCCACCTGGCTGTGTGAAAACAAAGAGGTCCTTCTCTCTGCCTGTAGCTTTATGGGTTGGCAGCTCCGGAAAAGCCTCCCTTTGATCTTGAGCTTTGAAGGGATCAAACAAGCTGCTTTAATGGGAGGGAATGCAGCTCTGAAAATCCTACCTTTTGTCAGTAAAGCATTTCTCCTTTTCCTCCAGGGGCAGGTGCAAAAGCAGGATGGAGTCTGCTTTCCAGGCCCTGGGCCAGATGTTCCTTCTTGCAACAAGTAGAACAAAGAAGTGAAAGTGAGATCCGGGCAGTCACTGACAAGCCTTGTCCACAAATGAGCTTTGCCAGGTTTGGGAGTCAGTTCTTGATGCATTCCTTCCTGAAACCTGCTTTAACTACACTGTATTTTACGAAGGTCAGAAATCAGCTGCTTTGGTGTTAACTGTACTGATCATGGTTTCTTGGAGCTTTTAGATTTTGTTTGGAAGAGGGCTCACCTTTAAGCAATGGGATTTGGGCTAACATCCTTTGATTTATGAGATATGCCTTCCAACCCTTTTCAGCCTAGGATCCCAGACTCCTTCCGAATGCCAAAACAGCCTTTAAATAACCACTTTTATTCCCTTAGCCTAGGATGCTACTATGACAGCAGAAATTGAAAAAGAAAAATTGGATCATGTTTTTGCTTCCTGAGGACCATTCTGACATGACTCTAAGGAGATGTTGTTAAAATCTCACATCAGATAGAGAACACATTTCTCAAGCTTACCTGAAATAAATAAATTCAGCACGCTCTCTAATTCCTGAATAAGTTGGACAATGTTTCTCTATGAATGTTTTTTAGAAATTGCCTTAAATGCCTTTAGGGAAGACATACTGGTGATTATGCCTCCAAATGATTCCATAACTGTTCAAGCTGGCAGCTGAAGTTTTCTTGGTGATTCTTCTATTTCATTAAACATCCTTTGGAACCAGATCTCTCAGGGTAGGTTCTACAAATCCCTAGTCCCAGAATATGCTCTTTGAAGAGAGAGCTCCATGGCTAAAGATGTTAGGGAAACAATTGAATACCACAGTTCTTCATAAAAAATTCTCACTGTGCATTAAATCTAAAGTCTCTTAGAGAAGAAACTTGTTAAATGTCATTTAACCCATATTTCCCTAAATTATTTGACCAGGGGAAATGTTTGCCACATAATGATTAATATCCCATAGAAATAACTCTTTGGGGAACAAACTCTGAGATGTTCCTCCTTCGAGCACAGTCGTAGGATCTACCTAGAGCACTTTCTTTTCAAAGCCACAGTCCCTGGGGAATCTAACTTGGTAGATCTGGAGCAGGAACATGATTTTTTAACAAGAATTCCAGGTGATTCTTACAATGAGGTAAGTTTGAGAAATTCTGGCTTTCTGTATACATACCTACCCCTCCAACCCCTACCCGTCCACCCCCACATAAACACACAAACATGTACTAGTTATAAAAGCACACCATAAAATATACATCCCCCCAAAGTCAACAGAGATAATTTCCTTTTGGAAAGAGAGGGCAGAGATAACGTATGCAGTGGCATTCTAACTCAAGTGCAGGCATATAAAATAAGTCTACCTTTTTATGGCCAGGCCTCTAAGAATAACGAGCATATCAGCCTAAGAGAGTGCAGAACGAGTCAGCCACACCAGAGGAGCAGGAGGGACAGGAGCAGGAGGGACAGGACATTGGTTAAGCTGACAGACCTAGAACGAGGCCACCTGGGTTTATGATCCTTACTCTACTGCTCTATGTTTTCCAAGCCTCAGTTTCCCCATCTGTAAAATCAGGAATGAGAGAAATGATAGTAGTTCCCTTAAGAAGGTATTGCAGAGGATTAAGTTAGACAACATGAGCTATTATTTTAAGCAAATACTTTAGGGGGCATGAAAATACACGAAAGAAGGGAAAAGAGAGGGTGGAGAGCACCTGCCCTTGGATACTCAAAAAATCAGCCCACCTGAAGGATTCTCTGAGTAAAACACAGACTAGGACCGGGTGAGCTCGCTTTTTGCCTTAACTGTGTTGCACTCAGCAGCTCCCAAACTCCTGCAGCCAAAGTAGGCTAGAATTTCTGGATGCTTCCCCTGTTCCTTCTGCTTTTAAACCTTCCAAGTTCCAGACCACAAGCACCCAGGGCTTACCTCAGCTTCCTCAGCAAACAAACACAAGGCAGCACAAAAAGGGTTACAGCCATGTTTCTAAACAAATAAGGACTGCCAAGGGTTGGTGCTGATATAAAATTATAATCAATGCATTCACGGATTGGTAGTATTTATCATGTTGTTAGCATTGTAAATTTGTACCATTGTAGATAGGAGTCACACAGCTTGGGGCCCTGTACCTTCACCTATTGTTTTCCCTGTGTTATGATAAATTTCCAGCAACACTTGATTAAAACTGCCAATTTGTTGGGAATAAAGAGAATCTCTCGACACCACCAGGACTAATTACGTCGTCCTTGCCAAAGGGGTAGTTGAATAATTGCATGCGATTATTGCACAGGCATGGCGCTTTTCACGTCAGTAGCAAAGCAATGAAGATTGATTCCCTTTAATTAATCATTCAGAAATAGCCCCCTCGTATCATTCCCCAAATAGGAGGGAGCATGTTCCTACATCTTTCTTCCAAAAGGCGCCTGGATGCAATTGGTTCCCTGATGAGATATCAAAACGTGTGTGCCTGTCCGAGATAGGAGGACCTTCTCTGTAATTGATTGTGGATCCTATTCTCTGATTCTTTATCCCCAGCCCTGAACTCTCTTTGTAATCTTAACAGCCTAGAGCACATTTACATAGCTTTCATTAATTGTACTCTGGCTTCTCATTAGAAAGCAAGGCAACAACTCTTATCTGATCCAATATAGGCTTTATTTTGCATTTCTACTAACATGATATATCGGGCTTAAGTATTCTAAGTGTTTGGTTTGGCGGACCGAAGGCTCTATAAGACAGTGTATTATTAGAAGGCATTGATATACACCATTACATATTATTTGTTTCTTGCTTTCTTCAACAATCTCCAAATTCAGCGTTTTTTATGTTTTGAAAACACTGTCTACTTTCTCAACTCAACCCTTTAAATGTTCAGATACATTAAATTGATATGTTGCTTGTTTTTTTCAGATACCCTTACATTAACATAACTGTTAACCGTCTTTGCTCTTTAAAAAGATTCAATCAGCCATGCTTGTGGATGGTCTTCTGCAAGCGTTGTGCTTGATGCTTTGGAGAGATGCCAAAGGAGGACTGCACTACTTTCTAATGGGGAAGCAAAATGGTGAGGTAGGAAATGTTCAGTCTTGGCACATCTCCACTTTTCACACCCGGCTCCACCATTTATTTCTCTTCCATTTTCAGAACATCCCATATTACTAGCTTTTATATAATCCTATTTTCAACTTTTGAAGTCACAGGAGGAATAGGGCAGGTGACTATCCTGGCATATCCCATCTCCTCCATTTTTGCTCTGACCTTCCTCTCTGAAGCTACTTCTCCTTTACACCTCTTCTCTGCCCACCCCTACTCTTTGGGCCAGAGCTCTTCTGCTGCTATCTTTCCAGGCTTACTGCATCAAGCAGAGACAGAGAATGATAAAAGAGAGAGAGAGAGAGAGATGCAGCATGTGAGTGGTAAGGGACGCCCCAACCCCTACTGACCTTAACATATGCATTCTGCTTCTGTACAAGTCGCTTGCTAAAATAAATGGGGGAATAAACAGAGTAGCATGGCCAACGCCATTTTAGGCGGCTCTGCCATTTTAGCCTGGAAAGTCCCTAGGGGGAATCCAGGGTGGGGAGGGGCTACAGGGCTACCCACAAAATTAGCTTATGTACCGCTGGCTTGCTTGCATTGGCTAGATTTTGTCAGGTGCGAAAAATTCCCACCTAGCTGAAAATGAAAGCTGCTAGAGGTTTCAACTCGGGGCTGCGCACTTCGATTGGCCTGCGTAGCCCTGGATGCCAGAAATAAACTCTTTTCCTTTTCATATCACCTGGTTCTTGTGGGCAAATTTCTTTTACCCGTTGGACATTGGCCATAACATGAGGATCATATCAGGCAGGCTTTGTCCTGTGTACACTTGGATGCCCATCTCACTGCTATTTCTGTTTCTTTACCTTTAACAATGCATTATTTGGACAAGCGCTAGAGTTAAGTGCCTGGATATCTGCTTGTGTGGGGTTACCCTTAGTAAATTATAGAAACATGGAGCTGGATATTACCTCAAAGAGCATCCGTTCCAACATGTTAAGTTTACAGATGGAGAAACTGAGATCCCAGAAGAAGAAGTGATCCTTTCTGTGAATGCTCAATATTCACTTTATAAAAGACGGGAGAAGTATGGTGGATGAGCAGAAACCCAAATTCAGATAAGTACTGCAAGCTTTGGATTCAGCCCTGTATTAGCACCTCAGTTTTGCAGTAGTATTTATCCCTCAAACCTCAGTTTTCCATCAGACATATAGAGATGACAGCATCTTCTTATAGGATTGTTGTACGAATGAGAAGTCATACAGGTAAAGCAATGGACACCAAATAGATCCATGTAGTGGACTGAATAATGTCTCCACAAAACTTCCTGAAGCTTGAATTGTGTCCCCCAAGTTTTATGTAGTAGAAACTTAGCCCCCACTGTAACTATTAAGAGGGTGGGAAATCCTATTATGGTAATTGAAAGGTGGAGCCTTGAAGAGGTGATTAGATTGCAGGACTGTGCAGTAGTGAATGGATTAAAAATGGTAGTCAGGAGTGTGGTTCTGGGGTCTTTAAAAGGAGAGTGAATGAGGAGGTGAGTCTCTCTTTCTCTCTCTCTCTCTCTCTCTCTCTCTGTCTCCTTCCATCATCTTGCAATGTGAGACCCCTGGGTCACTGTTACCACCACCAGATGTGTTCCTCGAACTTTGAACTTCCCAGCCTCAGAAACTGTAAGCAATAAGTTTTGTTTTTCTTTATAAATTACTCAGTTCCAAGTATTTTGTTATCAGCAACAGAAACAGACTAATACAATCCATATTAAAAGATAGAGAAAATGACAATGGTGATACCAAAGTGGGGCGTCTGCTGCATGGTTTCCAGGCCCTGGTTTATTGAGTTGTGAAAAGAATCAAGTTTTCTTCCTTTTCCTTTTAGGAGTTTGTTTTTACTCTGGGGTCGATCAGGAATAAAACAGCCTAAGAAAAAGCATTGCCTGTGGCTCTCTAAACTTTTTCCTCATCATTCTTCTTCTTCCCTCCCACTTTTAGATCCAGAAAGCAATTATACACACACACACACACACACACACACACACACACACAAATGGTAGCTGGGAACTGAAAAGTTTAAGTCTTTACAGCTCTGAATTCATGGGGAGAGAGATAGATAACTGAGGCATGACTTAAGAAACTCCTAGAAGGAAGCTTCTGTTGCCTGCTCCATCTTGGGGAAACTTGGTAGTGTCAGCCAGAAGCTTGAAGTACAGGTTCCAGTTTTTGAACCCTCAACCATGGGTGGGTCTTAGCTTCACCAGCTGCCCTGTGAAACCACTACCCATTTTCTCCATAAGCTGGGATTCCTCCCTTGACAGATGTTTCTTACCTGATACTATCTGCTAGTGATTCTCAAGTTTTAATCTGCATCACTTGGAGATCTTGTTAAAATGTAGATTCTGATTCAGTAGCTCTAAGGTAGGGCCTAAATTTCTGCATTTGTGGTGGACTTTGAGGGGACTGTGATGCTGCTGATCTGGGGGCCGTAATATGAGTGGCAAAGGTGTAGATCATTGTCCTCTGGGTGCTGCCTCAACACCCAGTTTAACTCTCAGTCTCAGAACAGTGTTAGCTAATATGCTTTCTTCATCTTTGTAATCAGTTGACAAAAGTAAACATATATTGTCATGTCAAATATGTAGTTACTACATATTATAATATATTGACAACACCAATAGTCCTCTATTTTATTTTCTCACCTGATGATTTATACTCATGAGCTCCAGGGACTAGATAGGAGGAGAGGGGGAAATGAGGCTCATAAGACAGAATTTCTTCCAAAACCCTTCTCTACCTTCCCTGGCAATCAATTGTAACATATTGCTGCTAATGCTCCTCTCGTCCCTGTTCTAGTGCCTTCTCACTATGGCCCATCTACCCTGGGCCCAAGCCCCAGTGTCACTTGCAGATGTCTACCAGCCACTGTGCCTGGTCTTACTCTCATAAGGTTGGCATGAGAATAAAGTAGAATAGCACATACAAAGTGCTTAGGACAGTGACTGGCAAAGAGGAAACACTTAGTAAAAAATGTATAGTTGTGATTATTGTGGTTGCTGTTGCCCCCACCAGTGGACTGTCTCCTTACTCCTCCCTCCCTACACTCGTCATCCAGGTACCTTCCTCTTCCCATTGTCACTTACCAGTATGCAGTCTAAAGGGCTCTATTCACAAAGCCTTCCTTGGTGACCATCTGACCCACAGTTGTGGATCATTGTGCAAAAGTCTGATGCAATTCCTTGTAACATACATTTTAGCAGAGAACTGCTGGAGACAGTATCTTCACTTTTGCTACATCACAGGAAGGTCATGACGAGAAAATTCAAGGTGGGGCAGAAGGAAAGAGCAAGGAGGGAGCAGGCTGGCAGGGTGGCTGTTTCTTAACAGGGATAATCCTGCAGTGTGCTTTTGAGGTCACTCCACAGAAATGGCTACCTTTGTCATGCAGGTCTTTGGCCAGCTCTGTAGATGTCCACAGAATTTATTCATTATTCATTCAACAAACCTGTATTGAGCACAAGCCCTGTATTTGACACTAAGTTTACAAACATTACTAACACAAAGCCTGCTTATGAATATTTTACAATCTTGTGGTGGAGACTGATATTTTCTCACTCAAGTAAAAACAGAATAAAACAAGTATTATGAGGGTGTAAAGTAAGGAATAATTTCATTCTGACTTGGGCAAGTTGGGAAAAGCTTGAAGGAAGCTGTGATATTTGAGGAAGAGTAGAATGTTGGTAGATAGCGAGGAGGGGAAAAGCCTCGCAGGTTGAGGGAATATCACCAGGGAAGACACGAGGTGTGGAAGTATAAGGATTATTGAGCAACTGAACAGAGGGACAGATACATGTCATCAGGAGGGATTGTGGCAGTTGGGCAGATGGGCTACGATCAGATGAAGGACAGCCTAGAATCTTGCTGAAGTAGTTCAATTTCATTCTGGAGGTGATGGGGAACCACGAAGGTGACTGAGTAGGTAGCAACTTCATTTTTTAGGAAGTCTTTACCCGTGGAGAGAATCAACGGAAGGGGAAAACCTATGAGGTGATCGTCACAACCGTATTTAGGCAGAAAATAAAGATGGTCTTTAGATATGTAATGTCAATAGGGACATAACAGAGAGGCTGAATATGGAAATCCCACTAAAAAGTCAAACACTACATAAAACACAGAATTTAAAATTAAGCTAATATATTCTTAAAACTCCTTGTAGTAGTTTTCTAGGGCTGCCATAAATGGCCACAGATTGGGTGGTTTAAACAACAGAAATTTATTTTCTCACAGTTATGGAGCTGGAAGTCTGGGATCAATGTGTCTGCAGGGTTGGGTTCCTTCTGAGGCCTCTCTCCTCAGCTTGCAAATGGCCATCTTCTCCCTGTGTCTTCACATGGTCCTTCCTCAGTGCGTGTCTGTGTCCTGATCTCCTTTTCTTATAAGGACACCAGTCATATTGGATTAGCACCCACCCAGATGATCTCGTTTTAACTTAATGACCTATTTAAATGCCTTATCTCCGAATACAGTCACATTTAGAGGTATTGGATTAGCACTTCAACATAAACATTTTGGGGGTCATAATTCAGCCCATATCACTCCTGTATTAGTTCTCTCTGGTTCTATACCCAATGCCCTGTGCAAATCCTGTCACATTGAATCTGGCAGCAAAAATGTGCTTTCCAATGCACACGCTGGGTTAGAGCAGCTGGATTAGAGCTCCTAGAGCAGCTCGCATATTTCCATCAGGTTCACTGTATTAGTCCATTTTTGTGTCACTACTACATAATACCTGAAACTGGCTCATGATTCTGGGACAGCTGCGTCTGGCAAGGGCTACAGGCTGCTTCTACTCATGGTAGAAAATGGCAGGCAGATGATGAGTGGAAGATCACATGGCGAGAGGAAGTCAGAGAGAGAGGAGGTGCCAGGGTCCTTTTAACAACCAGCTCTTGCAGGAACTAATAAAGCAACAACTCCCTCACTACTCACCCCCACCTCCCTCCAGGGAGGGCATTAATCTATTCATGAGGGATCTGCTCCCCATGACTGAAACACCTCCCAACACTGCCACACTGGGGATCAGACTTCAACCTGAGCTTTGTGGGGGGATGACATACCCAAAATATATCATCCCCCAAAATAAAAAAGTGCAAAATAAAGATGTAAATGAAAGCTTTTATACTAATGCATTTCTGAAATAGTAGCTCTTGTTCCTGAAAGAGCCTTAGGTCAGGTGGAACAAGAGGAGACAGATTGGGTTTGAGATCTAACATGGGTAATGCTCCTGCAGCCTGAGAAGTACTCAGGATCCCCCATATAGACAAGTCAGAGTGAACTGGACAGACCGGATACACACTTTCTCTCTGTTTTAGTTGTGCTTTTATAGACCCAACCTCAAAGAAAACCATTTTTACAAATGCTAGCATTTTTACTAAAACAAATGCAAATCTCTCTCTCTCTCCTCTCACACGCACACACATACTGACACAAACACACAACCATACACAATATCAAGAACCAGCCTTTTTTCTCCAACTAAATGCACTGGTTAGGCCTGACTGCATTACCATGTTTTTAAGTCCTGAGGTAGCAACAGCTGATAATCAATATTCTAGGTGCAATCTCAAATTCTGTACTATTTTCCAAAAGAGCATTAGCCTTTAAGGGCTGCATTAGGCAGCGTAAAGTTTCTTTTGATTTGTCAGTCACTCTCACCCCTAGGTCTCCTTCTGCCTTTCTGCTTCCGATGTTTCTCCCACCTGCAAGGCCTGGACAATGATATGTCATGCTATAAAGAGAAATAAAGTACTTTCTAGCTTCCCAAATTGTCTCTTCTGGGAGCCTATTTATCAGAAGGTGCAATACAAAAGAGAGGAAGTGCTGTAGGTAGATATTATAAATTCCATTGGGGTTTCAGAAGTTGAACCATCTATTTTATTCTAGCAGGAGATGTTTTCTATATATCTGCTGATTGCACATTCATTCTTTAATCTTCATACATGAAAAGCTAAAAGCAGAAAGCCATAGACTAAAATTTTTTCTGTAAATTGTTGAACATTTGCAACAGATATAGAAAATCACAGTGTGAAAGCCGTTAAAGCTGTGAAAAAATAAATTGGAGGCACCACAGGAAATGGAGGTTTTACATAAGGACAAGGAGCCAGCCGGAGTTTTCAAGTCCGTTTTGTAATAAGGGAAATTATGATCCACATAAAGCCCACTTTGGGAAATTTACATATTGATGGATAATACGCTTATAACAATTAGTATGAAATGTTTCTGGTTTACCTATGACATGTTTCTAATAGATAGTCCACATGCGTCTTCAGCAGAATGTAACTGCTAATATTTGAAGTGCAGGTAATTCCTTGGTTCTCATTTAAAATACCATAATGCTCTCCTTGCTCCAGGCAGGCGAAAATAAAATCTCAATTAAAATAAAAGCAGGCATGGTTCCAGTTAAGCAATGATCATTTAGAGAATTAATGCAATAAAGCTTTTTCCATAAAGTGCATAGTCAGCGTGGTATGGGAGCAATAATGCCAGACTGGGATTCCAGTCCCCCGGACCCAGAATTGGCTTCTCTCCCACCAGGTTGTTCAATGTTGCACACGTCACTTAACCTCTCTGGGCAACGGCAACAGCTTCCCTATGGATAGAAAATGAAGCTGTACCTGCCATCTCTCAGGCCTCAGCTAGATTTGAAATGCTGGGCTTTATGATCTAAGCAGCCTGTGGAAATCCTTGTAGCAATGAGATATAAAAGTACTCATAGGGGCTTGGTTTCACTATAATCTAAACTCAAAAAAATTAAGAGACTACTGCAGTGACCAGGCACAGAGATCACAAACTGGCAGCTCTGTGCCAACTTTGGTCTTTAATGCTTTGCTTGGCTAGCACAGCATTTTAATTAAAAAAATAAAGTAAAATGACCCTTTCGATATGGTTTGCCACAGTACACAGCTTTCTTTCTTCCCTTTTTATTTAAACCTTTGTTTTTAATTGACAAATAATAATTATATGTATTTATGGGGTAAAATGTGATATTTTAATACGCAGCTTTCTTTCTCATCCTCCATCCAGCCGGATCCATTCACTTATGTTATCTGCCTGACCCCATGGGAACGTGAGTTTATGACTTGGACCTGATACTCATTCATTTCATTAAAACAAATAATTTATTGAGCTCCAACTCTTCGTGAAACGGAGTTCAAAGTACTGGGATTATAATAGGAAATAAAATAGACAAAATCCCTGTGGTACCCACATCTAATGAAATTATTTACTTTGAAGTGTATTTTTATCTTATTTGGTAGTGGAAGTAGTCAGATAAAGCTCATTTGCAAGCTGTTTTTCAGGGTTGCATTCATTCCTAAAGTAGAGACCCTAGATGACCTAAAATGGTGTACTAATTGCTATAGTGCCTCAGAAAATGCAGAGCTTTGTCACTATCATGATAAGCTTTTTCAGGCACCTGAGCTTCATAAATAATTTCTACTGCTCCCCTCTACTTCGCCAACGTTTCCGTCCTCCCACATATTTGGGGTTTAAGAGGTTTTGCCACCTCCTCAGCTCATTGGTGATGAACAGGACATCCTAAGGCGAGAGGAGTTGGGTTCCTCTGTCATGTTTCCCAGCTCTACTGTTATCTTGCCCCCAGGCCTTGTTCCATTTCTTCTTTACTCATCTGTCTGTTCCCCATCCCAGGACTCTCTTCCATCCAAACACAGTCAGTCAGTATAAGTTTTGCATAACTCAGGAGCCTTCAGAAGTGAAGACCCGAAGGCCCAGGGAAGACTGTATTTTTATGGATAGTCATGTAGAAGTGTGATTGGGGGACAAAAAAGGTGTGATCTGATGGTAAGAATCTGGGGGAATTTAGCAAGGCCTTTTCGTTCAGATGCTTCTTGGCCTCTCAGCATTCAGGGCAAGGGGGTGGGGAGTATGCAGAGAATAGCACCAGAAAATGGCAGACTGTCTGGCTGAACATAGGGATATTAAAATAATGGGAGCCAAGTTTCTCCATTTTGGAGAAGAGAGACACAAGTGCGGAAAAAAGAGGGCTATTAGGAGCCTTGTGGTGTTGGCTTGGACTTGAAGGCATCAATATAAATTCAAGATTTTCAATGTATGTATACTATATAATATATATTATATGTAATGTAAATATTGAAGGGTAACAGAATCTGCCACCCCAAAATATGCCACTTTGGTATAAGGATTATTTTTAAGCTGAAGGCAATTGAGAAAAAGCAGATACAAGAAAAACTTTCTGCTCTCCACCTGCTTCTCTAAAATCAGGACGTAAATTTGTAAAGGTGTCTCTCTTTCCCTCTCTGCCAGGAAGGACAGAATTTAATCACCAGACACAACTCTAGACACTTCTCAACCTGAGACAGCACCAGAGGATTCTACGTAACAAACCGTACAACAAGCCCTTATCTTCATTTGTTCTCCCATGTATCTGCCTTCCCACATTTGCCACCATAGAAGCACAAAGACATTTTCCTTTGCCTTGTCACTTCTCTGAAAGCTTATTGTTCTTTTCTTAGGACATTCTATAAACCACTTGCTTCAGTTACGCATCTCTGAGTGCTCCCATGTGTATGTGTGATGCACGTGTTTATAAACTTCGGTTTGTGTTTCTCCTGTTAATCTGTCTTTTTGTTAGTCTCATTTACAGGGTCCCAGCCAGAGAATGTAAGATGAGTAAAGGGAAAATATTTTTTTCCTCCCCTACAATATGAAATGAATTTACTTGTAAATGTGCACATATATATGTATGTGTATAAACATGTATGTGTTTGCATATATATTCTAACTCTTTCCATTGAAAGGGTGAGGGAACAGTGACACTTCAGTAGCCCAAATCTTGGTTTCCAAACACCGCTCTAAATGTGCCAGAGCTCCTTGGAAAAATGAATGATTGTTGTGGCACAATAGGGGTCTAGGATATCTTTTGGTACCAGAAAGTAAGAAAATGTTCAAAGAATATTATATCCAAAAGACATTGAATTATATCAAAAAGGCACTGAAGCAAGCTTGAAGGTATTCCTATTGGCCAATCTGGGGAAAACTGAGCATCAAAATAGATAATAATCGCAATGGATTATAACCCAATGAATTACAACCCATTGCGTAATAGGACTATTCAGATAACAGGAATCTATAGGTCAATACTGACAGAAATAAGTAAATAAGAAGACACATAAATAAGGAGAAGAGAAAACTATTATCTATAACAGAAAGCCAGCTAATAAAAGTTAATAATAAACAGAAAGGCAATAATGGCATTAAAAACCTTCTTTTGGAAACCAATATAGTAATAATTATTTCAGGCAGGAAACATCAATGGATGTTAGAACTAGTGAGTGAACATGGAGTGAGGACCAGAATTTTACATGGTCTCAAAGTACCTACCCCTAAATATTTATTAATCCATATTTTTTTTCAAAAAGTAAATTACGTGGCAGACACCAAATCAAATGATAAATGTAAATACCACTAGTAATAGGGAAAATAGACATTGTGTGCCTCCCCATACAATGTCATAAAAAGAGATCAATATCTATGGTATTCCGGCCAAAAATATATTACCAGGATCTAATCACGAGGAAACATCAGACAAATCCACATTGGGAAACATTCTATAAAATGACTAACCTAGAATCTTCAAAAATGGTGAGATCATAAAATCAAAGACTAAGGAATGGTTCCAGATCAAAGAGACAGAGAAAGGTGACTAATGGGAGCAGCCTGTGATACTGGATTGGATCCTTTGCAATGAAGGATGTTGCTGGAACAATTGGATAAATTTGAATTCAGTCTCTGGGTGAAGGGTATATGGGAGTTCTGTGTGTTATTCTTGCAACTTTTCTGTAAATTTGAAACACGTACTTTCCTCCTGGATTAGAGTTATTTATGTGCTGTTTCCCTTTCCATCAGCTGCTTGACTTTGGGATCCACGGCTGGTTCAGTTTGCAATTTCTCTACAGCGACTACAGCGTAGTAAACCCTCATAAATATTTGTACAACACAGGAGAGGAGGGAGTGGAGCAGGTTGGGATGGGCGCAGGGACGGAGGGGCAGAGGGAAGCTGGCCAGAAGTTGACAAGTGACCCCTCTGCCAGACAGTTCAGTTGGGCTAGGTTCCTGGATGACACTGGACTAGATAATGATTGTGGAAAATTCTCTCCTTGCTTTACATAAAGTGTCTCTGGAGGAAAGAAAAATCATTGAAGTGTGTTTTTGGACCAGCTTGTCATTAAGCTGGGAAAAGCTATTTTGTTGCCTTAATTAGTTTTATTGTTTTGACATTTTAGCTTCTTAAAGTCTTTGTGCTGGAATTCAAGTACAGTATTTCATTGCCACGGAGTCTATTTTAATGAATGATTATTATACAAATGAACCTGCTAATAGAATCCCTTTTTTTCAAGAAAACAAACAAAATCCACATAGATCCAAGGGCCCCCATTTTACATTAACCCTGTGTGTGTGTTGCTGTCTTCCTTAAAAACAAAACAAAGCAAATTTAAAGGAAAAAGAAAAAGAAAAAAAAAAAACCCTCTTATTTGGTTCTGCTACAAAAATCTAAATAGAAGTTATGGTGAATTGACACATTAGTAATGCAAGGTGTTTAATGATGAAACCTTCACTATATTTTTTTTTTTCAGATTAGAAAAGGTTCTAATAAAATAATGAATTAGCCTAGACTACTGTTTGTTCAGAGCAAACTTTTAGGGAAACTAATTCTTTGCTTCCCCTCTTATTTTATTTATTAATTTTTGGCTGCCTGCCGGTACAGAGATTGAACCCTGGTCTTTGGCGTCATGCTTCCCCTTTTAAAACCTAGCCTTTTCTGTGGATACTCTGTTCTCAGTGGTGATGCCTTGAACATGCTGCCAACCATATAAAACAGACGCTCTTGCTCCTGGAAGAAGGCCCCACCCATCTGCTCATAAACAATGATAGCATTTGTTCGAGCTAACCCTCCTTGGACTTCATTGAACGTGGCATTACCACATCCTAAGGGATTCTGTGGCATATTACCCAGCAGGATTCCAGTTACAAGAGCATGGTAAACAATTAGACCTCATTTACATTTTACAATTAGGTTTCACTTACATTTTACTGTGATTTTTACACGCATCAAAGGCTTTATTTCACATCTTTACTAAATCCACAAACCGTGAATTTAAGCATCCCATATTTTTGACATGTTATTCCACATGCTAAATGTCAGTAGTGTACATTTGGTTGAACAAAGGCTAAGAATTATAGAAGAGTGTGCCCAAATTGAAATGAAATGACTCTGAAATCTAAAAGCTAAGCTAAATCATTTACAGCAGCTTCGTAAAAGCCTGAGAGATGAAATGCAAATTTCCTCTGGTGTTAAATAAAATATGTTTAACTCATGTCATGTATTCTAAAGGTCTCCCTGGATAGATTTCTGGAGGTCTGTCAGTTTATTAGGGCACAGATGATATCCATCAATTGGAAATCAATACTTAGTGCAGGGTTCTAATTATAAATTATTGGGAAAATGCAGGTGGTAAATAGTCAGGGAATTTCTTGCTAATAGTTTGAAATAAAATTGGTTTGCTTTCCAGTATGTGGGCTGAGAAAGAATTTTTCTGTTCATATGTACTCCCTTTTAATCCTAATTTTTTTTTCAAGGTTTGGTTGCCAGAGGAACAGTTTCTCTCTACGGATTGTTGCATTTTAAGTTCTGGAAAACAGTGCTCTACAAATCCAATATGATGATGTTCATGGGGAAATAACATGCTTTTACATTTTATTGGTGCAAATAAGAGGGAGTTTTTCTGCCTCTTTTCTTTCCTTTTCATGGTCACTTTACTCCCAAATATACAACAGTGTGCATTCATTAGCCTTTTAAAACATTTTCTGTAAAAAATTTCAATTTTTTTTTTAAAAGGTCCTCATCCTGCATTTATGCCTGTTTATTAAAGTATCACCCCTTCCTTCGTGTATAAGTATATGGAAGAATTTTATACTCAGCAAAATAATCTGAAGCTTTTCACAGAGAAAAAAGGTTTTGATTTTTGTTTTCTTATATGGGCTGTCTCATTTCACCACTAAATTCTGCTACTAATGTTATTTATAATGTAGTTATTCAAAAAATTGGCTTTGTTTGCCTGGTCAGCAGAGAAGGATTCCACCTCCAGGACTAATTCTTTATACTCAGCATTCGTATTAGATACTGGGAACTTTCCCCAGTTACCTGCTCTTGATTCATTCATGCCTTCAGGCCAGTATTCAGTCAGTAGCCATCTACCATGTGCCAGGCACAAATATGACAGCCACTGCCCTTATGGTACATAGAATCTAGTAGTAAAACATGACAACAAAGAATGACACACGTTGTAGCAAAGAGTGAGGTGTTTTGGGAGTGTCAGGGGAATGTAACACAGGAAGCACCACACTAGAAGGAAGTCTGTAGCCTTTCCACCATGTGAGTCATGAACATCAGGGAAGGTGGGGAAATCTAGAGTATACTCTCCAATGTCCCTGGTAGTTTATTAAGATGAGGTGAAGATGTGAGAAAGACAAAAAACAGAGACTTAGATTAGAGGGGTAGCCATACATCAGCTCAGGAGAACAGACAACACAGAGTTATACCCTTGACCTAAAACTCTGCAGAACCGCAATGAGCAAATCAGTGATTAGGTCATACTGAGAACATCTTCAAATGCAAGCACGTTAACCAAGATCCTCTCTCTCATTTTTGGCAAAGGCTTCAAAGAGGACCAAAAGCCTCAGGGAGTTACTAATAATTTATTTTTAGTTCATGAGCAAATGTTAATTCTACTCACATAGTCAAATATTACAGAGATGTTTGGCATGCAAAAAAATAAAAATATCTTACAAGGACATTCTGAGTCATCAGTTCAGTTCTAACCAATTGCCCATTTTATTATACAATATAGTATATCCACACATACACATACATACACACACATGAACTGCACACGCACGCACATGAATACACACCAAACACAGAGACACATAAATATGGGCATTATACATGTAAAAACACAAATGCAGCCACAAACATACAGATGCAGATACACGTACAGCCACACAGAAAGAGTATCATTTAAAAATAGCTTCCTAGTCATAACATGGCAAAATCTTATGTACTCACTAATCTGATTTCAATACACTTTCATTTACATTATTCCATTAATCTTTATTGATGGATTTTGGACGTGACCGGCGCCATTGTGCACACAATAAGCACAAAATAGCCACCAGCCTCCTGTTCCACTCCAGCACCAAGCCCCTCCCCCCTTCCCTTTAAGAGAAGCCTCCTGACTTTAACAGAAACAACTTTCCAGCTTCTGCATCAGCGCAGTTCTCCACCCAGTTACATCAACCTAATGGTCCCTCCCCGCCGTACATTTCGCTCCCAACAGCTGATATAAACTCTTGCAATTCTATTGTTGCCACTGCCTTCCATTTTGAGGGCAGCCCTGGGCTGCCCCCCACTTCGGGCACAGCTCGGCAGATTCTTTTCCTTTAATAAAACTTAACAGTACCCGGCATCTCGGCTCACTTTCTTTCATTTACCAATTTTCCTTTTGGTTGATTACGAAAACACACACACAGTGCCTACGTCTCCAAAGTCCATATTGCTTTTCTACTGCAACGTGCCGCTCTGATATTGATATTTCACTGACTTTGTCCTTAACTGAAAAGCAAACTAAGTACTAAATAAAGGTTAAAGGTATAGGAAAAAGAATGCTAGAACAGGAAATACTATCATGGTCCAAGAACTCAAACCTCAAAGTTCCTCTTGGACCCATTTTAGAATTGTTTCTTCTGCTGATGATTAACAATTGAAATGCTGATTTAAGCCATCTGTGGTTGAACAGGCCCTTTCTGTTACCTGTCTCTTTAAGCCTTAGGCAGGAAAGCTCCGCCCTCAAAGCGCTTGTTTGAGAGTTCCAAATCAAGTTCCTTAATGCTAAATTTAGGATTTTGCTCTTTATACAAGTGTAGTTAAAAAAAAAAAAAAAAAAAAAAAAAAAAAACACGAAATGAGAAAACGTGTATCGATCTCATACCCATTTCTTACTAGCTGTGAAATGCTGGATATGAATCTTATCTGAATCTGTTTCCTCATATATAAATATCATATCTGTTCACCTTTGAGGTTCTTCATGTGTGT
Organism: Cynocephalus volans; assembly: GCF_027409185.1. Lineage (NCBI taxonomy): Eukaryota > Metazoa > Chordata > Mammalia > Dermoptera > Cynocephalidae > Cynocephalus > Cynocephalus volans. Next base: position 109,321,520 of record NC_084461.1, read on the forward strand.
AAGTGTGTACACATCAAAATAAAATAATGAACACTAGCACTTCATTGGCTGTAAGGTACTATGAAAATTCAAAATGTTATTGTTGTTACCCCAATCATTATCATCACACAGTAAAAAAGGTGCCCAAATACCTAAAACTGTATGCCAGGTCTAAACAGAAAGATAAAAATGAACAGTCTGGATTGTGCAGATTTACATTATAAAATATTTGTAGGCTGCTCAGATTAATTCCCTCATTTTTAGTGTATTTTGCTGACCCAGTACTTAAGCATACCCTTGAAAAGCTCATTTATCAAAGGTTTTTAGGACTACGGCAATTTTGCAAAGTTGAGAAATATTTGCTAGAGCACACCCAGTTTTTATAAAATATAGTTTTCATTTGTTTATGTAAATAAGCATTAACCTTATCTATCAATGGGTAGATTGTATTGTCAACCTATATATCCCTCTTTTTTCCCTCCTTCAAAAATTTATCATTCATGGGCCATCACACGGTTCTTTCCATTCTTGGCCATAAGAATAATGACTTTTTTTCTCTGATCAGAGGCTGAAGCTTACAAATTGGATGTAGTGGCAGTTTTCCTCCATCTGGCATGTTAGCAAGAGACTTGGCAAATGCAGGTCTTATATTATTCAGTGGTGAGATTGACAGTCTTGTGGAGTCAGAAATGGATACAGTAGATTCAGCTGCCATGTCAAATCAGATGGAAAGTCTATCATTGTTTGTGATCTGATGAGGATGGGAGAGCCAGCATTGCGGTATTACATTCTCTAGTTGAAATCAAGTGATAGAAATGTATAGCTTTCCTGAGGTATCATTTATCTACTGTGGGAGTGTCTATGGAATGAATTACTCAGCCTTAAAGTGTTGCATTTCTACAACATCTAAAATAATGACTCTCCAATCACAGTATCCACAACTCCAGGAAGCTTCCCATGAACCATCATATCTCATATGTGGGGTGGATGAAGTTGAAGCAAGAATAGTTTTTGTGAATTACACAATATGTATTTGATACATTCACTGGTGAATCATAAGTTGAGAAATAAGGTCAAGGATTCTGGCTCCACCTTTGGGACATACTACAGATGCTCATTTGAGGGCCTTTTCTATTTTTCCCCGTAAATTAAAAAAAAAAAAATCTTAGGCTTAAATCATTAAAAAAGTCGGAAATGTGAACAATGATCCTAATTCTAAGCTCTCCATCTCAGAGATAAATAATAACATAAAAAGAAAAAGTAAATGTCTGACTATTTGTCAATAGATAAATGCATTATGGTTGATAAATGTGATGAAGTATAATGGTTCTATTAAAAATGTTTATAATTGGGCTGGCTGGTTAGTTCAGTTGGTTAGAATGCAGCCTTGTAACACCAAGGTCATGGGTTCGGATCCCTATGCTGGTCAGCCACCAAAAAAAAAAAAAAAATGTTTATAATTCATTTCAATGACAAAAAATGCATGCCATTAAGTTAAATAAGTCAGAATATAATACTATATCTACATTACAGCTTTAACTGTGAAAAAGTCTGTACGTATGGAAAAACAATAGAAAAAGGAAACACCTAAATACGAGTAATAGTTATCAGTGAAAGTAGACATGTTGTGGTTGTTTCTTTTCCTCCTGTAGTGGCTTGTATTGTCCCCCCAAAACTCACTGAAGCTTGAATTGTGTCCCCCAAGTTTTATGTAGTAGAAACTTGGTCCCCACTGTGACTGTTAAGAGGGTGGGTAATCCTATAATGGTAATTGAAAGGTGGAGCCTTGAAGAGATGATTGGATTGAAGGACCATGCTGTAGTGAATGGACTAAAAATGGTGGTCAGGGGCGTGGTTCTGAGGGCTTTAAAAGAAGAGGAAAGTCTGTCTGTCTCTCTGCTTCTACCATCTTACAATGTGAGAACCATGGTCACTGTCACTACCACCAGATGGACTTTGGACTTCTCAGCCTCAGAAACTGTAAAGCAATAAATTTCAATTTCTCTATAAATCACCCAGTTTCAAGTATTTCGTTATAAGCAACAGAAACGGGCTAACACCCCCGCATATATTATTGTATACTTCTCAACTTTTTCTACAATAGACATGTACTACTTTTATATTCAGGAAAAAAATGAAAGAAAACAAAAATAAAGTTTTTTAACTGGAATGTTATGGTGATTGGCTGATGGAACTTTTTGTACATGGACTTGTAAGTTGTTATTTATACCTCTTTGTTAAAAAGACACCTCTATGCATTTTTAAAAAGAAACATCCTCTTCGAGGTATTTCTTAAATTTAAAAAATGAATAGGACATGAACAAAAGATGCAAACATGTCTACTTTTTTCAATTTAAGGGTGAAAAAGAACCATTTCCTTTGCAGTGACCCATATTGTCCTCTGCTCCCCAACCCCCCTGCATCTCTGGGCAGGCCCCTGGGCAGTGGGCAATCCTGCTGTGCACTGACTTCTCCTTCTATTCAGTGACCTGAGGAGGCCTGCAATTTCTGACTCGCTCTATTCATTTTATTAATCATCAAAACTTTGGCTATGAGACGTATTGCTATTGAAATAATTTCACCTGTGGGGTTCATTTTGCTTTAATCATTAACTTCAGCTTTTCAGTCTCTTCCCCTTTATCCCCATCAGAAAACTTCTCAAGCCTCCAGTCTGGCATGGAGATTAGTGTGGAGGCCTGTTGGTTCAATCAGCCTCTGTGCTCCATTATGATCCATGACATAATGACGTGATGTGATTTGCCCCAGTGCACTCTGAAGTGACTTGCTGTGTGGTTCAGCAAGGCAGCATGAATTTTTGAGAAGCCACATGCTTGTTGATAGCATACTTTCTGAAACACAAGATTTCTCACTGATTTTGTGGAAAATTAGTTTATGTGAGGGTACTTCAAAAAGTTCATGGAAAAATAAAATTGAGAGAATATGAATCTTTCCATGAACTTTTTTGAAGTACTTTTATATATGACAATCTCCACCAGCAGACATATGTATGCACATGTACACACATGTATCCCTGCTGCCCTAAATTGAACATCTTAATTATTCTCTTATTTTGTACAAATTGCTTAATAAATTTTGGGGTATATTTTTGTTTCACTTAGTAGTGTGTGTGTGTGTGTGTGTGTGTGTGTGTGTGTGTGTGTGTGTGTGTGTGTGTGTGTGAAAGATGAAGGAGGACAAATGGGAAAATTTTTTTTTTTTTTTTTTGGCAGCTGTCAAGGGGAGCCGAACCCTTAACCTGGGTGTTCACAGTGCCACACTCTCCCAAGTGAGTTAACTGGCCAGCCCGGGGAAAAAATTTTTCTTTAAGTATTACTGACATATGTGCAACTATTTTTGTTGCTTTCTGTTATTTTTATACACATTGTGGCTCTTTGACACTATGAATTCCTATGCAGGAATTAGAGGTATGCCTTCAATATTTAAGATAAAAACCATAGAATTTGACCCCAAACTTTTTGTTTCTTTTGGTCAGCTACAGGTGATGAAAGCAGATGACATTTTTGGCACATTCATCTTGACGTCTCAGTGATCCAGTCATGACCTCCAGACAGGTCTGAGAAGGGTGAGAGCTGACTTGGTCTCTGAGGATATGCCACAATTTATATGATTTTCCTTTGGATCTGATTTGATGGTGTATTGGTTAAGGTTCTCCAGAGAAACAGAACCAATAGAACACACACACACACACACACACACACACACACACACACACACACACAGATTCATTGTGAGGAATTGGCTCACATGATTATGGAGGCTGAGTAGTCCCACAGTCTACAAGCTGGAGACTCAGGACGGCCAGTGGTGTAAATTTCAGTCCAAGTCCAAAGACTTGAGACCCAGGCGTGCTGGTGGGTAAGCCCCTGTCCAAGCACAGGAGAGCAACAATGTCTCAGCTCAAGCAGTTGGGCAAAGAGAGAATTCAACCTTCCTCCACCCACACTGGGGAAGGCCATCTTCTTTGTTCAGTCCACCAAATCAAATGCTAATCTCTTCCAGAAACACCCTGGAAGACACACCCAGAAATAATGTTTAACCAGATATCTGGGCATCCCAAGGCCCAGTCAAGCTGACACACAAAATTATCCATCACAGATGGCATTGAGTTCTCTTCACATCCAGCTCAATACAGGATGTTGGAAAGGACTGATGTTGAGTGGTAGTTTTGCAGGATACCAGGACACTCTTGTTTAATTAACTGCCTTTTTCCTGTACTACCACTTCAGATCCATGAAGTTTTTCTCAGTTGTTTTTTGTCTTAATTGTGTGTTTTTCATGAGGGGTCGTTGTTCGAATATAGCCCTAAGACCATGCAGATTTATTACTCTTCATTTTGTTGTTACTTGTTCTTTATTTCTCATCTTAATTCTGTAACTTAAACCCAACTCCTCTTTGAACTTGAATCATTAGGAAAAAAATAATAAACCAGACCAAAAAAATGCCTAAGTCTTTTTTGAATTGGTTACACACTACTCTAGCTTAGAAAATGCTAGAAAACAGGTCACAGTTTTGGGCAATAAAACTTCTCTGTAGATACATTAAGTGCCATATCCTCTTTGAAATTTAATATCCTGCTAGTGTAGAACTTGCTATTGGCCATTGGTGGGCTTCTGGTGGCCAGTTCCACCTCTTTTATTCATCAGGAATATTGGTACACCACTGTTTAGCCACTGGACTTAAAGGTGAGAGTGAAGATGGATAAAATGTGTGGACCAGCCCACCCACTACCTGTCCAGCAATAGAGCCCACTTCTGGATGAAAAAAAAAAGAATTTATATTGGGTGCAGATGGGATACAACTCTAGTGCCAAACAGTAAACTAAATGCTGTGATACATGGCCAAATAAAGCTGTGTCTGAATTTCTCTGAAAGATGCAGTACTTAATTCTGAATTAACTCAATTGAAAATTTCCATGTAGCTAGACATAATGCATTTGAAATCAATAATGGTGGCTTCAGCAAGTAACTAAGCTTGGAAAAGCGGAAATCTGATGCATGGCTGAGAACTGATCCACAGTTCTTGAGAAGCAGACAGCACAGTTTACAGTGTTTACAGCAGAGTTTAAAGTAGTGGCCTGGAGCCAGACTGCCCAGGTTCAAATCCTGTCTCTGTCACTTACTCCCAAAACTTGGATAACTGACTTAACCTCTCTTGGCCTCAGGGGTACCATAGGTATAATGGAGCTAATAGTCTCTCCTACCTCCTAGAGCTGCGAAGATTAAACTAATGCAGGTAAAGCACCTAGACAAATATGTAGTACATGGTAGTACCTAATAAATACGATCGACTGTTCCAGATTGGATAAAATTTCATGATGAAAACAGATAATTGGTTTTAATGTTAGTGGAAAAATCAATTATGTAATTATTTTGATTTATAACAAATGTTGCTCTCTACTTGACTAAGTGAGGAAGCCAGTTGACTTTTATTAAATGCATTTTCTGTTGTAACAGGTACAGTCATTTTGTCCTCTGTTCTTGAAGCCTTTTCCAAAGCAAGTAAGTCACAAAGTACCACTATGAGAAATCAAATATTTTCAGTTAAATCTTTATCTTAAAACATGGTGTGCAGGTTAAATCCATTGAGGAACACAACTTTACAAATTGTTCTTAGTGGACAAATACCTCCGCCTGTTTGGCAGACATAGAAGTAGGTCTTTCTTTTTTGCTACCTGAACTAATAAGTTGATAGATTAAGCTTTGCATATCTCAAAATGAAAGATTTTGTGGGAGAGTGGAATGAGAGTGTGACTGAAGAAATCGCCGGAGGCAATTTTAAAAGCAACATTGGGTGACCAGAGGAGTTCTTCCCAGAAGCAAGGAAGCATAGTCATTGTGAACAAATTCATGCAATATAAAAGGACTTTCTCCAGAGAAGGTACCAAGGAGGAAGTTCAAGAGAAACTGCTCAGAGTGTAATTAGCCTTTAACAAAAGTCCAAGGTAAATTTTAGAGCTCCCCGCAAGCTCTTCAAAGGTCACAGGTGTTCTTTGACCTGTGTAAGAGAAATGTTCTTGTAAAATCATGTTACTAAAAATACGTACTTTAAAAACAATCTACCTATGAGAAATAATGATGAAGTGGCAGTGCACTGGAGTTTCAATCAACCCAGGAGTCATAACAAGAGATTATAGCCTATATTCATTATACACAGTGAACATCTGAACACATAGCATGGGTGGGGGGATTGCTGGAAGGAAAAGTGTTCAGAGGCCACAGAAGAGGAAGGTTATGAGATGACTGTGATTCACCTCCCTAAGACCTGTGGAGGCAGGTGGCTCTCTTTTAGGTTTTTCCTTTTTTTCGGTAGAAAAATGGAATGTGTCTACTCCTTCAGATGGATGGTCTTCTACTGGTAAAGCCCAGCTGAGACCAGAAATAAGCAACATAACATGACATAAGTAAACTCTGAAGTTCAGTGAACACAAACCAGGCACAAATGAGATGCTCAAGAAAAATGAAGTTGCTGAAGAACATTCATTTCACTATTAATGTAGCAGGAACAAATTTTACCACCATACACTCAGATGGGCAAAGGTAAAGGTGTAAGCTTTATTGTCTGTAACTAAACTTCTCTGTGTTCTTTATCTTCTACTCCTCCAGATGACAGAAAACATAATATTGCCAATTCAAGACATAGTATTAGTCCTTCCAGATATTTTCTTTTTCAGGCACACTGACAAATTCAGGACTTTCTCCAACTCGCTCTTCCTCTTTCCCTCCTTCCTTTTATTCCTCTCCAAGAGGAGCTTCCAGGGGGAACTCTCAAGAGCAGCTCACCAGGAAAAAGGCATCCTTTCCATTGTCCACACTGGCTGCTGTCCACACTGGCTTTAACTGAGATGTATAATCCCTGGTGGTCTTTGCTGGCTGTCATCTATTCTCACTGGGGTATGTTGAGATGCTGCCAGGGCCAGCATTGATAGTACACACACTCTTGATTCTTCTCATTCCAAATCTGAAACAGCCTTGAGTCCACCTGCCTTTTCATAGACACATTCATACTTTCTGGAAGGAATAAAAATTTTAGGCTCCTCTTCCCGCAGCATTCCTTGCTGATATTACATCTTATCAAACTTTCCATTGATAGAACTCAGGATACACTACCCCAAAATATGGCACCTCAACATAAGAGAAAATAGCAAAGGCAGGAAGGTCACTCTCACCTTTCCCCCTCCTTCTTCCCTGAATCAGGTCATAAAACCTAGAAAGGATTTTCTGAACTTCCCCTGAAGCAGATCATAAGATCTTCATGTGAGAGGAGTCCTCCCTGTACCCCCCCAAAAGCAATGTCCATACCTCTGAAGACAAAGGGTCACGGAGAATCTGAACAAACAGGTCTTGCCAGCTTCCCCCAGTTTATTACCATTAGAGCACACTCCCTTTATCCAGTCATATTTCTCCATGACTGTATTCATTAAACCTAAGCATAAAAACACGCATTTCCCTGTTTCTTTGGGTCTTCATTTTGTTATGAAGGATCCTGTGTCACGTAAGACTTATACAGATGCCCCTCAACTTATGATGGGGTTCTGTCTTGATAAACTCACGGAAAGTTGAAAATAGCTCGGATTGAAATGCATTCGATGCTTGTATACCTAACCTGTGGAACATTGTGGCTTAGCCTAGCCTACCTTAAGCATACTGAGAACATTTACATTAGCCTACAGTTGAGCCAAGTTATCTAACACAAAGCCTATTTTATAATAAAGTGTTGAATATCCCATGTAATTTATTGAATACTATAAAGTGAAAAACAGAATCGTTGTATGGGGACTTGAAGTACGGTTTCTACTGAATGTGTATTGCTTCTGCACCATTGTGAAGTTGATAAATCATAAATGGAATGGTTGTAAGATGGAGACCATCTGTATCCAATGAATTTGTATGCTTTTCTCTTGTTAATCTGTCTTTTGTTATTGGGGTCTCAGCCGTCAACCTAGGAGAGGTAAGGAAAAGATATTTTTCCTTTCTTACACTATCAGTACTGTAATATTAGTATAACAAAGTGCTTGCCTCCTATTTTATACCACTGTGTTGAATAGTTACATGGCAATACATTACTTTTTTTTAAAGAAAATGAAATTTTGTTAATATTATTTTTTACATTCTATGATGTTATTGCAGAGCAGTTGGGAGGGATGGAGAGAGGGGAAAGAGGAAGGAAATGGGATGGAAGAAGAAGGAAGGAGGAGGGGTGGGATTGAGACTTGTGGTACCTCCTCATTCCCACAGGGGAAGTTGGGGGGCTTCCTGCTGTGGCTTGGTCATTACCAGGCTGGGTGCAGATGTCAGAGGGGTGTGGCTAAAGCCCTCACCTCTCACTCGGTAGTCTGGGGTGCTTCCTGTGGTGGCGTCGTGGTTGCCACTGGGCTGGCTGTGAGTGTCAAGACCTCCTGTCCCCACCACTCTGACTGGGTAGAGCCTGGGGCGCTTCTAAGGGCAGCTCGGTGGTCATCACTGGGGTGGTTGCAAGTGTCAGGGGGGTGTGGCTGAGGCTCTTTCCCCTATCCTCATGACTGGTTGCAGGTGTAGGGGGCCATTGCTGAGGCCCCTGGCCCTCCCCCGTTTCTGGCTTGGTAGCCCAGGGGACTTCTGGTACTTCTACGTTTCATAGGTGTTGTAGAGCTAGGGCTAGGTCTCACAGACCCCTTGAGCCTGTTCACAAAACCTTCACATGCAGGTCTATGAGCCAGGTAACAGGAAAAGGTCCTTGGAGCTATGGCTGAAGAAATAATAGGCTTTATTTCTAGACATGGGCTCTGCTGACCAGCAGCTCAAAGCCACTGCTTCACACACACTGAAGAGCACACAAGAATAGCAACAAGCTAAAAATGCACAGGCACACATGTGCACTAACTCCACCCCCACACAACTTGTTTACAAAGAATGTGCTGCACCACCCCCAACCTGGTCTGAGGTGAGGGAGCCTGACTAAACTACTCTATTTTCCTCAAAGGTATTGTTCGGTGAAATGAGACCTTCACTAGTTAATGTCAAACTTTGTCTCTGGTTGTGGGTATTTTGATTTTTCTTTCAGTTCTGTGTTGGATTATTTGCCATTCCACCACTTAAACTCTGCACTGTAACTAATTTGTTGCCCTTTGCTTACTTCTAAAATGGGGGAACTTCCTGTGGGGACCAGTACTTAAGCTGTGTAGTTTAGCTAAATTGCTGCTTTGCTGCCGATTCCCTAGGGAAGGCTTTTTATGCAGCTCAGGTTTTAATGGTTGACTTTATAGGTACTTTTGAGGTCTAGTGATATCCAGTACACCAGGGTTGTGTAGAAACTCTGATCTGAGCCTGAGTCTTTTCATCAAACTGCACCCCATGCAATTCTATATTCCTGACCAGTCTCCTTTGAGTGGTTCTTCACTGATTGGGGTGCAGATCAGCTGTCCTTGCTGTGCCCCAGTGTTCCCCCAGTGGGCCCATCTCCCCCACTGCCCGTGCTGCAGATACTTTCCATGGGACAGGCCAGGTGCTGGTCCCCTGCAATGACTCACTGGCCTCTGAGTGGCTCCTTTTTTTCAGTTGTTGTGGCTCCTCAGTCCTGTGTGGGTCCACAGGAACCCTATTAGTGGTCTTGTGGCCTGGGGGCCACCAAGGCCCTCTTCTCCCCTGCTGCCTCCAAGCAACTTCATACAAAGGGCACAGCTGTGGCTTTGCTGGCTCCTGCTCCTTGCATTCTGCAGCTCCAGCCTGGATGTGGCTGGGGCTCAAACGGTCAGAGGGGTTTTTTTCTTTCTCTCATTGTGGCTTCTCCTGCCTTCATGCACTCCATAAGTCTCTCCTCCTCTTCCCCTGAGCTCTAACGGCCCCAGCTTGGCTATCATTGCTTTTTTATAATTGTACATTGGTTGGTTTGTGGGGACCATCTATTCCACCATCTTGACCAGAAGTGCAATATATCAATTAAAAAAATAAATAACTAGAAAGGATGCACTGTTCCAAGCACATATTTGACCAATTTGCATAAACTCAAAATTTTCAATTGTGGGGGTTTGATTTAGTGGCTCAGTGGTGTCAATAAAGATCTGCTTTTCCCTGTGTCAGCTTCATTCTAAGGCTGGCTCTCCTTCATGGTCACAAAAGGGCCACCAATAGAGAGATGAGAAGATGGGAGGGGGGGTGGGAGAGAAGAATTAGAAAGTAAGAAAGACTTTTTCCTGGAAAACCCCCAAACACATCTTCTTTCATATCATTGGCCTAAATCTGGTCATGTAATAACTCCTGAACTATTACTCATGGGGAGACGGGTCATGTTCATGAGTTTAGGCTTGACCTGCTGGCTGCTGTTTCCAAAGCACATGGATTTCACATGAGGGAGATTTAAATAGATAAATGAAAATGTGGGTAATTACCAAAAGCTGCAGGAATGAGAATTTGGACAGGCAATTATATCCTCACTGAAGGTCAGTCTGCTATGGTGGTTGAGAGCTTGGATTCTGGAGCCAGATCATTTAGGAAAAAATCTTGGTTCTCTTCATTTCTAACTATGTGATTTTGTGCAACTTCTTTAATTTTAATCTCTTTACCCAAATTTGCCCATCTATGAAATGAAAATGCTAATCTTGGCCCCCTCACAGGACTATTGTGAGAATTCAATAGATTAGCAACTGGAAAGCACTCAGAATAGTGCCTGGTGCACAGTGAATATCAAAAACATCAGCTACAATCTCATTTAATATTGACAAGCTCCTGTTTTTCAGATATATTGATTCAACAAATAATTACTATATGCTTGTTATCTGCCACCCTGATCTAGACATTGAAAATGCAATGATAATCCAGACAGGCCGGAGTGATCTAAGATGAATTAAATAAGCAGCTGGGTTAGGACTGACAGCTAGTATTTGCAGAGCTTGAATTTGAGGTCAGGCTTCTCACACTCTCACTTTCCCTTCAAGGACAAGCTACTATTTAAGTAGAGAAGGTCACGTTGTGCATTGAGACAGGAGAGGTGACACAGAATGATCAAATTTGTTGTGGCTTTTTCTCCAAATTTTACATCACAGCATGTATTTGTAAACTTTGTAAATTTCTAAAATTGTGGTTGACAATAGTTTAAGAAACTACACTGGAAAAGGAGGGTTTTGTTTTGTTTTTAACTAACACTTACTGAGTACATACTTTATACCACATGCCATACATCAACTTATTTAATCTTCAGTAGAGAAGAGTCAGTGTTATTATTATCCCCATGTTACAGATGAATAAACCAAAGATTATAAAAGAAAAGTCAGTCACCCAAGACCGGAGTAGTAACTGATGGAGTTACAATTCAAACCCAGGTAAGTCCAACTACTGTTTTTTTCTCCTTCAGCTACTATGGTGCTTTAATCTGCAGTGAATAGATGATGCTTAATTCATTCACATTTATTGAGCAGCTACTATTTGCCAGACACTGTCTTAAATACTATAGATGATAGAAAGCCACATAGTTCCAACCTTCAAAGCAGTCTCTTGCTGGTCTAGGATATAAGATACAAATATGAAGTCTTACTTAAAACTATTCATGTGAGTCTGCAGCCAGATTCAAGTTTTCAATGGTTAGCTAAAGGCTCCTGCAGTACCTGTGGGTGGATTCAGTTTGTACAGCAAACATAAGTTGAATTTTGATTTTTAATACATAGCAAACTTTTGTATATATATTCCAATTATAATGGCAAGATAGTAATTTAAATGAGGGCAGCAGAAAAAGTGAAATAGACTTAGTGCAATTCTCTGCTTTTATCACATCTCCCCAGAATGCTCACTGGCAGAGTAGGAAAATGACCTTTAGAGGATATATCAGATGCTTGTGTTATTCATCCACTCCCAACAGATGTGCCTCCTTTCTCTTTTTTTCTCTTTCTCACTTTCTCCTTTTCTATGCTTTTACTCATTCCTTCCTTCCTCTGCTTTTTCCTTATCTTTCTGTACCTTTAAAATTTTCTCTGCCTTTGCCTTAAATCTGATAGTGGCCCTCAGGGGCTTTGCCTGCTCTGCTGCTGTCCTCTAGGGCTAAAGCTTTTGCTAAACCTGTGTTCTGGGTGATAGGGCATCAAATGGAATCCCTGACTGGGTTATTAAGGATCCTGTGGAATTTCTCACTGTGGGGTTAACTGAAAGAGCTGGCCCCTTGCCCTCAGAGCTATTGCTCTGGCCTCCTGCAGACCCTTGTCTGCAGTTTCAGTTGAAGAGTTATCCTTCACATCTTCAAAGACTCTTCCACTGATTTGCTACCGTCAAGGCCATCTCTAGGCAAAATTTTCTTATTGGCTGCTGGACTTTGGAGTCGTTCTTTCTAACCACAGCCATTTTCTCCTGTTCCTCAGTGATCTCAGGCCACTCCCTGGCCACCCAAGACTTCCAACTTGAGAAGAGCACCCAAGTCTCATCTTCTGGTTGGTTTCACATGTTCTGAACCTGTTCTTTTATCCTGTTTCTGTTCTTTCACGTGCTCATCCTATGTTCTACACTACTGTGACCTCTCTGTTACGGGACAGCTAGCTAGGCTGAGAAACTAATCCTTGTTTAAGACATAATACTTGCAAGTGATCAATAGTTTTCCTCCCCACCCCCCAAATCCTCAATTCTCTCTCCGGAATTCTATTTCTAAGTCACAGATAATACCTCTACTGAGCAATTGCCATGTGTCAAAGCATTTATATAGGTGCTTTGACTTATTTAAGCTTCACAACAACCCTATAAGTTCAGTGCTATTAGTGCTATTAGTATCACCCCCAGTTTACAGATGAAGAAATTGAGGAACAAAGAGGTTAAATAATTCACTTGAAGTCACACAGAGAATAAGTAAAAAAGAATAAGCATAAGCCTCTGCTCTTCCTGCCCCCTCTCCCCTCTGGTGGGATCCTTCTACGTAAATACTCTCCAAGGCTAGATGGTGCTGGAACCACCCACATAGCAAGCAAAGTCTTCATAATCTGGCCCCCGACTAATTTTCAAGAATCATCCTCCATCCCTCCAGCCCACATTCCGACATTTGGCATCATGTCCATTCCTCCCGTATAATGCAGATTCTTCTTAGTCCTCCTTCTGAAGGAGGTCAAGAAATGCCACCCCCAAATACACCATTTTGATATACTGATTACTTCAAACTGAAGGCATCTGAAAAACAGCAGATGCAGGAAGAAGCTCTCTCTGGGCTCCCCTTATCTGCCTAAAGATGGATCCCTCCAAAAGAATGCAATTATCATCAATCCCCTACCCAAGAGTTTCATCAACCAGGGAAAGTTAACTCCTATCACAGGAGAGGAGACTAGAAGTCAGCACTGCACCAAATAGTCACAAACTATCACCTATTCTTCTAAGGGCCTATTCATCTTTCCCAAAAGTCATTTAATCTCCCCTAAATTTCCTACATCACGCTCCCCTCTTCCCTATGAAGAGGGTATATAATCTCCTAAATCTCACTGTTTTTGGGGGTATTCACTTTTCTCTCCTGTGTTATCACCATGCAAGTAATAAATTTGTATACCTTTCTCCTGTTAATCTGCCTAGTGTCAGTGTATTTCATAGACTCGGTTATCAAACCCTTCGAGAGTCGAGGGACAGTCTTTCCATGGTCACTTCCATCATTGTTAGCTTTGCCTGAATGCCTTTTCCCACATTCTCACTGGTAAACCCTTGCTCATTCTTCAAAGCCTATCTCAAAAGTCTTGTCCTCTTTGAAGCGGTCCCCCAAGGCAGATAATTAAGTATTTATCTTTCCTTGCTGCCTAGTACTTTGTAATGTATATGACAGTATGCAAACTAGCATAGAGGGAAAAAAAGATGACTTCAGGTGTCCTAGCGCTCAAAATATGTATGCAGAGTTTTAGCTCCATATTCTCTCTCTTTTTCTCTCCTTTCTCTCCATTTTTTAAAAATGCTCTCTTCACAAGGCAGGCCCATGCCTGTGAGCAGTTCAAGACTCACATCCTATTTGCTTAGTAATTCTAGTAAAAAGAAAGCTTTTTCTGTTGACAGAAATGTCCCAGAGAGGACTCTAATTAGCCTGGCTTGGATCACATGTTCAATCCTCAACCAGTCACTGTGACTAGGGAAAGGGAGAAATTTAATACTGAACTGCCTGGATTAAAGTACTAGGAGAAGGTGTGACTATTAGCCTACACTAAACAAATAAAATGGCTACACACCAGTAAACAGGGTTCTTTCTTTAAAAGAGGGAGTAAGAGATGCTGACCAGACCACAGGTTCCAATACTTTTTGCTCCCTCTCTGGCTTGAATTCATGCCACTCTTTTTCTCATACATACCATTTCAAAAACACCTTCACCATGAACTCTTCTACTAATAAACAAAAATACAATAGCCAAAAGTGACAATCCAAATATTATCCCAATTACCAAGTCCTGCTCCATGTGCAGGACCTCTGGTTCCAGTCAAAGCAAATGAGGCTCTTAATGCTATCGCAGCCTGTGAAATTAATGCTCAATACACTCCATCTAGAGTAATGGCATGGCAGTGAAACAAGACAAATATACCAAGAACTATCATTTAGAAACCACCTACAATACAATGGTTACTGCTCCAAAACGTATATCATATCTTGCCAGACGGGGATTGCAAAGATCCCCTCCCTAGGCATTAAAGAGCTTGCTAGGTCACTTACTATAACTGACCCTGGTTTTGTCCTCTGGGAAGATAATCCTTGTCCATTGCTCTTCATCAGCACATATGAGAGAAGTGTTGAGGAATATTCCTTTCCTGAGGGTTTAATTGACATAGCAGCCCAATTCCTATTAAGAGGTTAAATTTTAGGATATAGCAGATTACAGACCTAGATCTTCAAGTACCTTGAATCTGTCAAGGCATGGTTTCTGAATCTGGGCTAAAGTTAGATTTACCCTTTCTACTTCTCTTCTGAGAGGTCTCCATGATTGTCCATCCTCATAGCCCTCAATTTAAGGTGTTCTCACAGCAGAGATCATCTCTTTGCTTTCAGATGGTCCAGCTTAGACCTGAATTGGTACTTTTCTTATAATAACTTATTGAAAAATTTAAAAATTAATTAATAGGGGGAGGTTGTGCTTGTGTGGAACAGGGGGTATATGGAAACCCTCTGTACTTTCTGCTCTATTTTGCTGTGATCTTGAAACTGATCTAAAATATAAAGTTTATCAATTAAAAAGAAGTAGGGACTGGCCAGTTAGCTCAGTATGGTTAGAGTGCAGTGAAATAACATCAAGGTCAAGGGTTCAGATCCCCATACTGGCCAGCCACCACCACCACCACCAACAAAAAAGAAGTAATCTTCAAATTCCAAGGCCTTTGTTTTCGCTACAAAACCTTCCAAAATTACAATTTTAGTACGCAAATTTTTATATCAAAAAACAACAAGAAATGACATTGTAACAAGCTGTTTTGCTGCCACTTAAGTATTGTCAACTGCTTAATCAGAGATGAGAAAATCCTCACTGCTCCACACCTTGCCATGACTCAGCTGACTCCACCTTTTAGCTTTGCTACACCCCATTCCTGATACCAAATTTGTGTACCAGTCAGAAGCTGTTAGTTATAACCAACAAAAGCAGACAAACAAAAGCCAACCAAAAATAGCAAAAGAGAAAGGAAGGAATGAAGGAATGAAGGGAGGGAGAGAAGGAGGGAAGAAGGAAGGATGCATTACACAGAAGAAATTCATTGATGAACTCTTAAGTCTCTCACAGACTGGCAGGAGGAATTGGATCATCAGGCCTCAGAAAGGACAGAAGCAAGACAGTTCTAGGACTCTTGGTGGTGGAGAATAACAGGCGATCTTCTCAGAGTGCTGCCATCAGAATGACCGATTCCTGCTATTTTCTACCCTTGTGCCATTTAGGTCAAGATTCAAATTGCTGAGGAAAAGAATGTGATTGATTTGATCTGAGTCACGTGCCCATTCCTGAAAAAATTGGAGTTGAAGAGAGAGATGTGGGAATGGAGTACTTTCTCTCTGATTGGCTAAGTGTGTCAGTCTTGGACCCATATCTCTGGTTGATATAACTCATTGTCACAGTCAGAATGGACTACCTTGAGAAAAAGAATTTTTGCCACCATAGAAAGGGGAAGGGATGATGGGAAAGCCAGGTTAATAAATCCCTACAATACTAAATATGATACTTAATATTCTGCCTTTCATTTTGTTGTTTACATATCTATCACCTTTGACAGACTTGATATTGCTTTAAACAATGTCCCCAAAGCCTATTAGAAAATAGAGCTCTCTCAATAAGTGTTTTTTAGTTGCTAGTTTAAAGCATTACCCATTCAAGACATACTAATAGGGATCTTCTAGTAATATTTTTTAAGTGACAATATACATTGCAGATAACATTCTAGGATAAGCAAAATAAATTGTGCTTAGACAGAGACTCATCATCTCAGGGTTGGAAGGAAACTTTGGGTTCACATTCCAGTCTCTCTCCTCATCCTCACAACCACCCCATCACGCCCATCTACATGTGTCACATTAAGAAAAGGACTTCTCCAAACCTAGATGGTTTTATTTCAGTGTGAGACATAAATTATATGGTTTGAAGAAGATCCTTAATTGTTTCTCAGCCTTTTGGCTAAGATCAAGTACAGAGGATCCTTAATATGAAAATTAAAATTACACCATTTACGTGTATTTTCTTAGTCACTAAGAAAAGGAGCGTGACTGGATAGCATAGACATTCAGAAGACAGGCTGTGGAGTCATAATCCTGGCTCCATGACATACTGACTACAGTCAGTATGAGAAGTGGGAATGACAGCATCTACTTCATGCTTGATGTGAAGACTAAATCCAACAACGTTTATAAAGTCTTAGCAAGGTTTATGGCATGTGAGAAAACTCAATAAACAGTATAGCTTTTATTAAACCTGATCTGCCATTAGATTTGATATGCAAATATTTCCAGGCTACTTTTTATAATGGACACATAGATTATAAATAACCTAGTAGAATAATCGTGTTGGAATCTTTGCACTTTGCTAGCTCTGATCCCATTAATAATGTATTATCGGTCTTATTAATGATCATCGCACTGTCCCTTACACAAATATTAAGGTTTGCCTTTTAGCCCCAGGCCCTTTACTCCTGTGCTCATTAACTCTGTACTTTTATAAAGTCCTTCTTTGCCATTCCTTAGTTTTGCTTTTCTACGTGGTTTTTCGTGAACTCCTTGCATTAAGCAACCTTGCTATGAATGTTGCTTTATCTTTAATCTCAGGTTGAATGTGCTACAGCTTTGAAATTAAGCTAATAATAAAAAAATGTAGTTTGCAGAATTTCTACAATCACTGTAAACTTTTGTGTTTCCAGTCTCCACCCAACTGCGGGAGAGTCTGGACGTCACATCTACATAAGTGCTACCTGAGTATCTAGCTCCTAGCACTAGAGAACAATAAGGACATCCCTGCCTTCCCTAGATTATGTCAATATGCTACTAGTTTGGAGCCCTCTGTAGGCATTTATAACTATACCAGGCCAACAAATTACTTATCTTACCCTTCCCTTATGCCAGGTCTTTCTGAGCATCTTCTAAAATCTTCAGAATGAAAGGATGAAATTTACAAACAACTTCTCTTAATGCCCTGGGTGAGAAACATGCTGATATTATCATCATCATTACTACTATTATTTAGTTGAATGGTGATAGTATTGATAATATAATGTACACTCTCTCGCCAAACTTTTCAATTGTTTTCTTATCTACAGGGTATTTCAAATAGTTTGTGGAAAGATTCATATTATCTCTCAGTTCTATTTTTCCACAAACTTTAAGAAGTATTCATTCAATAAATGAATATTTACTAAGCCTCTTTTTTTTTTTTTTAGATGATGGAAACATAATAGTGAACAATGCAGATAGGATCTGTGTTCTCCTTGTAAAATCTAGTGTAGAAGATTAGTAATTAAACAAGCAATTATAAAACAGGACAGTAAACACTGCCATAGAAAAGGCTCAAGGTGCCATGAAAACATACAGCAGGAACACTTAACATGGAGGCTATCAGGAAAGACTTCCCGGGGGAAGTCTAGGCTAATGAGTGAGATTTAGTTACAATAAAGGGAGTGTAAAGGAAAGAAAGAATGAAGGCAGAGGAAACAGTGAAAGCACATACAAAGGCCTACAAGTTAATATCTTGCACAGTGCATAGCACATAGCAAACACTCAGTAAGCATGGCACTGGAGGAAGTAAACGAAGTGCACCACCGCTAGAGTGAAGTGCACACATGGGAAAAGCATGCGAGACGGAGCAGAATGGATAAGGAGCGGCCAGATCATGTAATCCATGTAAAGGAGTCAAGGCATTGTCATTTTTGGACAATGGAAAGCCACTGAGGAGTTTGAAACAAGACAATGACTTGGACAGATTTTTATTTTAAGAATATCACTTGGGTGTAGTGTATAGGATTGGGAGCAATACAGGAGATAAAGAGATCATATAAATGTCCATGGAGTAATCCAAGCAAGAGAAGACAGTGACTGGGAATAAGGTATGTGGGGAAATGGTATGGATCTGAGAAATACTTACAGTTGTATGAAAATGTTTTGAGACATTGGATGAAAAGCATTGATGAGTGAAAAGGGTGGAGGAGAAATCTCAGGTTACTGGCCTGAGAGGTGCAATGAATGCCATTCACTGAGATAGGTAAGGTGGGAGAAAGAGCAGGTTTGGAATAAAGATAATTTGTTCTGTATTGAGTTGGAGATGCCTGCAGAACATCAAGTAGAGATATCCAGTAGGCAATTAGATAACTGGGTCTGAAATTCAGAAAAGACATACATATTGGAAATAAAGATTTGGAGGTTGTCAGAGTACGGATGGGGAATTAAACATACTGAGATGCATATGATTGTACATTTAGAGGAGAATCTAACCAATACCAATAATACAGACCTGGGCAGATGAAAATGGGAATACCAAAAAAACTGAGAGGAAGTGCACAGAGAGTTATGGGAGAAACCAGGAGTATATAATGCCATGTAAGTCAGTGAGGAGATTGCTTTAAGATAAGAAAGTTATTGTCAATGTCAAATGCTGTGTGGGGGTTAGATATGATTATGCCTGGAAAGTGTCTAGCCAGTGAATTTTGCAACAAGCTCATCCCTTGTGATCTACAAGAAGGAGGTTCAGAAGAGTAATAGGAGCAAAACCCAGGTAACTTTGGGTTGAAGAGTGAATGAGAGGTTGAGAAAAAAAATGGAAGTAGTGTATATAGCCTTCTTATTTCATGAAAGTCTGCTGTGAAGAATAAAAGAGAAGACAATTGCCACCACAAGATATGGGCTCAGTATGAGTGGCTTAAACAGAGACTGGAAAGAATAACTGAAAAGATGAGAGTTAAAGCTGTCAGAAAGAAGAAACACAATTAATAAAGTGAGACCTGTGAAAAGGCACAAGTATGGCAATAAAGAGCCCAGCAGAAAGAGGACATCTGTTTAGGAGAAGGGATACACGCTTCACAGAAATGTGAAGGATGTATAGAGAAGCAAGAGTGTGAGGGTGGAGGTAAGCATCTGAAGGAAGCTTTGGCTGGTGCCTTCTGTTTTCTCTGTAAAATAGAAAGTGCGGTCATCTAGAGAGAGTCAGAAGGAACGTGGTGGGATAGGAAGTTGAAGGAAAATAGAGGATTGGGGATAAAGAGCACATTAGGAAAATAGGGAAGGATAACCGGTCTTGCTGAGAGCCCAGTAGACTCTGGAGATCTTAAAGTTGTGGTAGTTTCACTCTTGTAGCTTCTGAAGGCAAAGAGCTAGACCTCTCCTGGGCTTATAGGGAGGAGTCAGGTCTAAGGATTAAGAGAGGGTCATGTAAAATCGACACATTACATAAAATCCTATCATCCCCAATGCAATGAGAATGCAAAGAACAGCGGAGGCTCAGCAGGCTAACAGTCGAGAACTGAATTCTAAGAGAACTAAATTCTAAGAGAACTAGCGCCAAACAGCGATGCCTCCTTAGCAAGTCACTGGGGCTCAACCCCTGATCTACAGAATAAAGGGGTTGTATGAGACATTCTCCTCTAAGTCAGCTATCTGAGCTTCTGTGAAAACGTGGCTGCCCAGGTGTGAGGGTATCTCCACAACATCACCGTGAATTGGAGAAAACATTTCACAAACAGCAAAACTGAGGGGTAAACTTCTAGAAAACCTCTTATGTTAGAGAACAGAAATCCCCTGACTACCTCCAAACCCACATCTTACCCACATTCAGAAACATCCTCCGATGAGGTTTGCAGCATGAGAGGTCTACAGAATTTGTGCCAATATCTGGAAAAGCAGTTCAATTTGTTAGCATATCAGAGAGAGAAGACAGCATCTCCTGAGCTGTGTGCAGTAACCGATCTGGGAGGTATCCACGAAAACAAACATCCTCCCCTGAGAGAGAAAGATGAGGGGACACGATTAACAAACCTTTGTGTAACTCTAAAATTCATCGACACATGGTCTAAAGCCAAATCAAAATACAATTTTTTTTTTAAAGTATCTTTCTTAGAAACTCAGGCCAGAGAGTCGGGGAGGGATTTTTCTTTCTTTTTTCTTTCTCTGCCAGATGAGTAATTTCAGAACAACTGCTGAGTGCTGAACAATAAGACATTTAAGGACCAAAACTGGAGAGTCGGGTTTTTTTTCACCACAATACCCTTGGGTAGCTGTTCACTGTCTCTGGCAGACAAAATTATTTTCCAGCAGGCTCCTGGAGGACCATCTATAAACAAATTAGAAATTTCAAAGGGTTTGTTTTCTGCCTTCTGGCTGCCAGTAGGGGCCGTTCCCTTTGTGTCCTTCATATGAAAAAGTAATTTAACAAAGAAAAAAGAGAGAGCGCCCTTGGTTCCAAACAGGCAAACAAGTACACCCTCTCTCTACCATTCTGTCTTCCCCCTCTGTCCATTGTCCCATTTGGTCAGTTTTCTGTCAAAACAACTTTTATTGTATGCAGCTTTCCATCCTGCAGGGCTGCAAGAGCTGGGAAACAAGCTGTTTCCCTACAGCATTTCCATCAATAAGGAGAAAATGGGAAATGAGTACTGATTTATGGCTGATTCCTCATAACAAATAGCAGCAGTATGTCAACGCCCATTCAGCAATGTAGGGAGGAAAAGTTAAAAGCATGTCCATTCCCCACCCAGCTCAGATTCAGACCCAAGCAAGGGCAGCCTTAAGACAAAAGAGAGCTTTCTAAGCATTTTACAACTACTTGTCAGGTAAGGCACAGGGACATACTTCAATGGAAAAAAAACAATTGAGCCTGCCTCACGCTAAGAGCAGGAGTTAAGCTTAATGTCTGGCACTCCTAAAAAACTTTCCTCCCCAAAACATACTAGGTGATCGAAAGCACCAGGTATGCAGATCCAGGGAATGCATTATACTGTACTCCACATGACAGAGCTAGCATAATCGGGCCTCAGTTTCCTGATAATGAAACTGAGGCTAAAGAATGGTGAGGATATATCCTCAGTGACACAGCAGACTGTCTTGAAGGCAGGACCAGCAGGCCTGGGGCACTGCTCCCTGTTTTATGTGGCCCAAAGTCAACATATGGAGAATAAGATGTTTTCCTGAGTTTTGGCATGAAAAGTCCATTTTCTCATTATTATCTTAGTTTTCATTCGCTGGGATTGATTTGGGATTTGGCTGGCAGTCAAGAGCTGAAGAACAGGAGGTTCACAAATATAGCTATTTCTAGCATGCTGATACTCTCTACTAATCATGGTTTAAGTGGAATGCCAAATTTAGACTTTGCTTTCTAGGGCCCCATTCAGAGGTTTGCACTTTAAGGTGAAGAGGTCTTAAAAGCCTTCCTAGCACGGTGCATTTCATTTAAAGCAATTCTTGGCTTAGGAAAACCAATTTGAAGCTATTGGGAGAATGCCAAGAGGAAAAAAAAAAAATACTGTGTGGCCTTGATTTGGTTCTGTGTATTTTTTTAGTACATACATTTTGCATACTTTTATTTTCCAGTTGTATGTCTGCAGAGTATCTGGATTGTGCAGGTAGATTCCTGGCAGCAATTCCAGACCTGAGGTCAAGGAAAGAATCAAAAACAGCTTATAAGAGTAAAGGCTTCTAGGGTAGTCACAGCTTAGGGCTGGGGTGTGTGTATGTGTGTGCTTGCTGCTGAGGGAGTGCAGGCTAGTATGTGGTGGAGGGCTAGTGAATGAAGTGGAGATACAGGACAGAAATGTGACATCCCAGTTTGGCGAAGGCTCAAATACAAGTTAATTCCATAGCCCCGATTAATCAAAAATTTCAGAACAATGTTCAGGTCGTGAGCAACAAAGAAATCATTTTCCCACTGCTTGGTGGAGATATTTTAACTCACCTTCAGACGTGGGCTCTCGACACATACCCACAAATGTGTGCTTGGGAGCTGGTCAAGAAATACGCACTATTTAAAAATTTGTTTTAAAATAACATGGACAGGAAATGTATTCATAGTCTGTTTGCTATGAATGAAACTAAGCCATACCATTCTGCATGTGTTAAAGAAAAGTATAATCTTGGAAGTGGAGAAAAGGAGTCAGTTTTCAATGAGAGTATTTAAAGTACTTGGGCCGAGATGATTGACCTAGGTTCAAATAACTAATAGAAAACAGACAGATATTCCTTCCCTTCCCCCAACAGCACAAAAGAATACAGTATTTTGCTGAAGATGAGATTTAATAAGCCTAAACACATATACTCTAAGGAAGATGAAATGTAAGTCACAGAGGGAGTCTAGGTAGTATATTCAACACCAGACAGCAGTTTTACAAATTGTTTATTTCCTTTTCCAGATGGACCCTTTTAAATTTCCTCTCTGTGTACCTTGGTCCTAATGGAAAACCCACCTGCATCAATCACTTCAGTGCCTGCACAGCCCTTTCTGGGATTGTGGCCAGGCGCGGTGCACACAGGGTTAACGCCAGCCTTGAGCAGCTCTCTGCCCTGAGTAAGGTTATTAAACAGGAACATTTGACTCATAATTTGTTCTCCTCATGTTAAGTAGATTGCAATAACTCAGCTGTCCTGGATCTGTTTATCAATGCTCTGTGGCTTTCAGCAGCAAATATTTTATAACCACTAAGTAGATGTTCAGACCGCTCATCAAATGAAAATCTCCTGTACTCAGAGCTGGTGTTATCATCACAACCCACCAACTGATGAGCCCTGGAGAGGTAGTAACCCTGCCCCAGAGCCTATCAGGCTTAGCCAGATCCTCTTCCACTAAATGACTTTAATAGAAACTGGCCTACCCTCAGAAGAGGCTATAACATTTCAGGGACTATTCATTGGCCTATACTGCCCTAATAAATTGTCATTTTATTTAGTTTTATTGTTTTCTTTGTATGTATTCTAATTCAAGAAGGGAGAAGGAAGAAAAAGAGAAAAGAGGGTAAAAAGATCCTACTACAGTCTGTATTATGTTGATGCTGTATCAATAAAATTTAGACCACTTGAAATTAATGAAAAAAATTATTATTGTAGCAGATATGCCTCTCCCATAATAATCTGATTTTTGTTAATGAAGTGCAGTGGTTCTGGCATTTCCCACTTAGCGTACAAAGTGTTATCCCCAAAATAAAGGTACATAAGAATTTAACTGCAGAATATCAGCCAATTGTTAAGGTACGAGTAATGAAACCAGATCTGAAGGAATCTATTGGATAATATAATGTGTAAAATGATACAATAATAAAAAGTTAACATTCATCATTTTTATTATCAATTCCCACATGGTGAAAAAATGCTTGTGGTTTAGTTTTTGAAACGAAGTTCTTACAGTTAGTTATACAAAGAAATGAATTCCTCATTTTGATTAAGATTTCCTTTGCAGCTGAGGAGCACCAAGTAACACCTATCCTACTACTAGTAGAGAACCATGGCAGGCTCAGCCTAGAGCACTTGCCAACCTACAGCAGGAGAAGGGAACTGCTGAGAGGCACTGTAGGATGATAGCCCCTCACATCTACATAAATTGCAGGAGAGGCATTTCCCCAAAGGAACAGGAACCACTCTTAGTAAAAGGCAACAGAAGAAAAGCAAGGCAGACAAAAACACAGACAACTACAGTGCTGAAAATCCTCTCTCCCTCACTGTCCCTATTTTCTGTGGGTTACAGTAGCCATACTAATCACAGAGATTTAGTACCATCACTATGACAACTATTGAGAATCTAATGAAAAAAATGATTTATAATTAGAAAAGAATTAAAAAGATTATTAGAGGTAGTTTCTCATGAGGAAGTAATATTTAATTTAAATTTGAGGGATAAACATGAAGTATGATAAATTCAAGAGCTTGGGATTGACAGAACCATAAAGGTGAAGTCTCTTAACAAGATTTGGGAAATTCTGCTCTAATTTATGTGTAGAAAGTAACAAGGGACAGCCGGTCTCACCTGGACAACAAAAAAGGCTGGAAATGTTACAGAATAATAGTTCTAAAAAACCCATCAGAGGAGGACACAAAGGGACCCAAATGACCTAAACTCCAGGAGTGAGAAACCCATCACAAGAGAGAAAAGACAGCTGCTCTCATACCTGGCAGAACTGCAGCGGGAGCAGAAATCCACCAAAGATTTAGTAGCCAAAATTCTAATGACTCATTTAGTAGCTTTCTGTAGGAAACCTGACAGAGTACAATCTGAAGGACCCCAGCCATGCACCAAGGCTCCAACCACTCCCTGCATCTTCCCCATGAATCTTTACTAAGTGTTCAGGAGTAGTACAGCAAAAGAAGGGGCAGAGAAGGAGGTCTGCAGGGATACCCCCTGAGATGGGGGTGTATGTATGTGTATATACACATATTCATATATTTTATATAATGTAACATGTATGGTGCATATACATATATATGATTTCTTTGTAAAATATGGTATTTTATAAAATTATATGGTATTATATACAATATACATGTTATACTATGTAGTATAATATAGTACATATACACACATATAAAAATGTAATTTCTTTAAAAAATGTTTGTTTAAAGCAAAAATACTAACAATGGTTATGATATTTATAACATATAGTAGTAAAATATAAAATGACAGGAACACAAAGTGTGGAAGGGATACAAGGTATTATTCTATTTTAAAGTTCTTACATGGTCCGTTAAAGTAGATGACAATTTAATAATTCACACCATAAATGCTAAAGCAATTACTACAAACAAATTTAACACAAAGAATTATAAAGATAACCGGTAAGATGGACTACCAAAACAAGTGCAGTTCACTCAAGAGAAGACAGGAAGGAGAAACAGTAAACAAAGAACATATGTATTAAATATAAAACAAAGATCAACATGAAAGACTTAAATACAAATATACCAATAATTATATTAAATGTAAATGAGCTAAGCAGACTTATTGAAGGACAAGAATTATTAGATTGTATTAAAAAGTTAAGATCCAACTTTATACTGCATATAAGGAGCATATTTTAGTTACAAAGCTCAGAGAGTTTAAAGCAAAAGGGTGGAAGAAGGTATAACACGCACCAAGTCTCCAGAGAAGGCCACCATCAATTTCTAGCTCGCCTGAACAAGCACGTTGCTCCTCACATCAAAAGATACAATCTAATTTCCCTCCCCTTGAACTTAGGATGACTTTTGTGACTTGTTTAATGAACAGAATATAGCAGACATGACATTCTGGGACCTCTGAGGCTACTTTATCATAAACCTTGCAGCATCTGCCTGAAGTCTTAGAATGCTTGCTTTTGGGATGCTTTTTCTGACAACCAAGCACCATGTAGTGAGAAGCCTGGGTCCTCCCCTGTGGAATGCAAAAGGGAGGAAAGGAGGCAGGAATTATACTATGATGAGGTCCCTCCACATGGACAAAAACATCTGGAACAGGAGAGAAGTATTTCTCTGCAAAATTTTCTAACTTTGGCATTTTTTTCTTAACACCTTAATTGAATCTAACCTTGAGGTACGTGGCCATTTTGGGGAAGAGAGGCAGCGATCATACTGGGGTGCAGATAGGGGTATACCAGGACAGCCCTTCATGAGGTTATTCCCACAATACCACTCTCCTTTGGGTATCTTCCCAGGATCATTGGGGAGAAATATTGATTTTTCCCCCCTGGAATGCTCATGAGGTTGCCAAATGAGTTTGAATAATGACATGATTAAAATAACTTCAAGTTTTCTCCCCATCCATCCTAAATAATGTCCAGAACATTGTCTGACATAATATATGAGTTCAGCAATGAGATGAAGTGACAACATTAAAATATCCAATTAAAATGAATAAAGATACTCCAATAATAAAATGTCAACAATGCATAAATGACTCAGATTTTAATATAAACACCCTTCTATTATCATATTAAAATTTAGAGACATTACATTCCAAGTATGTTAAAGTCTAAATCAAATTATTTTGCTCTTATGAGTAAAAGTTTTTCAAGTTAAAGTCCAAAGACATTAAAGTTAAAAATCCATTTTTCTTGGCCTCATGAGTTAAAGGCCCAAAGTATGAAATTCTTAAAGTTCAAAATCCATCCTTATTCTTTTATGTCTCATGTAAGGAAGTTCTTGATGCCTTAGTAAAGTTGTGTTTCCTTCATCAGCTTCATCCTGGTTTGTCTCTCCTTGGAATGGATGTAGTTCCTTCTGCACATCAAAAGTGATAGTTCAGAGCCAGTTCTTTGTAGGCATCCCTTTTCTAAGGTCCTGAACATTTATTGTGACACACAGGACTATTACAACTCTGGCTCCAAAACACAAAATTGAGAAGACGAGACAATCTCCAGCCTCTAGAACAGTTACTGCAGGTAAAACTATATTCTGAGGACCCAGTTCTAATTTTTGTCATAGAGCAAAAATTCAATGGCGTTTGAAGGAAGGAGAGTAGATGGAAAAATTTCTTGGTTTAGCATCACTACATGCAATCAGTTGATGCCTGTGGTCCAGAATCAACAACCTGTGAACTTAAAATCATGGGTGAAATCTTTCAGTGACATGTTAACATTGGCACTGTTCACCCATCATTCCTGCATGTGATATCTCTAAACTTACTGTCTCATTTCTCAGAGTGGCATTTGAGACATTGCTGCCCTCTTACAACGTTTAGAAATTTGAAATAATGGGAACCCAGTCAGCAGGTATTATTTGAAGTGCCCATCTTTTTTTTTTTTTTTTTTTTTCCGTGACCGGCACTCAGCCAGTGAGCGCACCGGTCATTCCTATATAGGATCCGAACCCGCGGCGGGAGCGTCGCCGCGCTCCCAGCGCAGCACTCTACCGAGTGCGCCACGGGCTCGGCCCTGAAGTGCCCATCTTTTCCATCCAATGTAACTGTCTAGTTTCACTTGACCTTTTTGTCTTCTTGGTTCCTGGAACTTTTGGAGAGGGGGATGCTCTTCAACTAGATAGTGGTGATGCTTGTATAATCTTGTGAATATATTAAAATACGGGCCGACCCCGTGGAGCACTTGGGAGAGTGCAGCGGTGGGAGCGCAGCAGTGCTCCCGCTGCGGGTTCAGATCCTATATAAGGATGGCCGGTGCGCTCACTGGCTGTGAGCGGTGTGGCCAGTCACAAAAAGACAAAAAAAAAAAAAAGTAAAATCCACTGTGGATTCTACATTTTAAAACGGTGAATTTTATGGTATATGAATTATATCTCAATATTTTTTAAAAAAGAAAAACACTTAAACTATTCTTAAACTAAAGCTGCTGCTGATATTTCAGAATTCTGTGACCCTGGGACCTAATACCAATTCCATTACTGCATCTTCAAGATATCTTTCTTCCCTTCACAAATAACTCACCAGCCATGTTCTGTTGGAACCTGTTGTACCAGATTTTGCATAATCACTCCAAAACTTAGTGGCTTAAAACAGCAAATATTTATTTAGCAAAAGATTCTTCAGTTTGGTCTATAAGATAGGCTCAGCTGTACCATTCTTCTGGTTTTGGATGGTTCCATATGTCTGCAATCACCTTCTGGGTCACCTAGGGCTACCTAGTCTAGGACAGCCTCAGCTAGCATGGGTAGTCTTTGTTCTCTGTGGTTGCTCATCCTGTAGCTAGGCTGGGATTGTTGTCCTGGAGGGCAGCAGGGTTCCAAGAGAGAGGAAGTGTGCCTAGAGGAGGCACATCGACACTTCCATTGCATTTAATTGGCCAAACAAGTCAGAAAGCCAGCCAAGCTTCAAGAGAAGGGACATAATTTTGTCTGCTTGATAAGAGGAGCTACAATGTCACATTGTAAAGTCTGTGGGTTGAGGAAAGTGTAAAGGGATTGAACATTTTGGTAATTTTCCTAGAGTGGAAATTCCAAGACAACAACTCTGCAGTGGGTCTAGAGAATAACCAGCATACATCAGAGAAGGAGGATGGAAGGTTCCAGGAGGAAAATTTCCAAGAGAAAAAAAAAAAAAAAAAAAAAAAGGATCCAGTAGACAGCCTGATGTGTTAGACCAGATTGAAAGGAGTTTTAGAGTTCTTTTAGAAAACACAAGTATGGATTATGGGATCACAGAAAGCAATTCTTTCTGGGGTCAGGTTGATAATTTAGTTATTAGCCAAATGTAAGGCAGCAAGGAATGAGCTTGAGGAATGGAGAATGCATACCCAGCTTAGAACATTCAAACTATTAGCTTCAGGGAAAACAAAAAGGATTTCAAATATATTAAATACGGTATAATATAGACTTCGTGGTATACACGGTCACATTTACATAGTCACCTACTTACATATTTACATGGTCATAATAATGCAAACTGAATATTAATTTAACAACCAAAATATGTGATGTAACTACAATGGGATAATAAAGTGGGGAGAGGTGTATGCTTTTGGATTAGGGAACGGATTAGAGTTGGGAAATCAAAATTCAAAGATCAGTGGAAAATTCAAAACATCTCAAGGATTGCTGGGAGCAACTGAGACAAGTCTTTGATTTAGTGAGAAAGTCCCAAGATGCAAATTAAAAAGCAGGATGTAAAACTAAGCAGTAATTGTTAGAGACTTAGGTTGTCCTACATATTATATTAGTATCTTTATTTGCCCAAAAATAAGTTTATGTGAAAAAATCTGGGCTAAGTAGTGCAAAACTTAATTCAAAATATGGGCTAATTACACTTAAATAAATATAGAGAAAGTGGTTTTAAGATTTCCAATTGCAAAAGGTCAATCTTGTTGGTTATCTTTGAAAGGAATAGCTAATGCAGCCTCAGAACAATGATAAATGATTTTGAAACCTCAAAGTTTATTAGGAAGATTTCCAAAATTCACCAGTTTTTGCTTGGAATGACTCTACCTGTGAGCACTGATTTAAAGTCGTTACTTTTAATGATTTTAAGATACCCTTCTCCTTTAAGATAAATTTGGTAACCTTGTCTTAAGTATGGCCTGCTATTTTAAGGACATCCTTAAACTTCACACTGAGAAAATTAGTATGTGTAAATTCACAAGAAGTCTACAATAGTAGAACATGAGGGCAGACACATTCTGGAATGATGAAATAATCTTTTCATCCTCTGGTTTAGGGCCAGATACTTATTTTTAGCTTGGAGGCTTTATAATTTTTATAAAATAAGATTACCTATAAATCTTCCTTGTCAAAAAGTCAACAGTAATTGACAGTGTTGTTTGGATCTTGGCTTCCTTGAAGCAATTCTCTTTCACTTTCTGTATTTTGAAAACCACATACCAGGGTTTCTCCTCGAGGCCAATTAGATTGATGTAGTGGCTAGCGGGGATGGGTAACCTATAGAATGAGGGACTGGCCAGAGCCACTGCTCCCACAGGCACACTCACGAGGCACACCTGGGTCTCATTCAAGCCTTCCTGGGTAATGCCCAATCATTTCAAGCAGAGCTTGTGGGCAATAAACAAAATGCATCTCAGTGGTAAAACTACTCTGTCTGTTGAGCAGACCACATCTTCAGGGCCACTGAGAAACTAAGCATCTGTTTTGTGATTTTTAAGGCCAATGACAAGGAACCAGACCAATCTGAAATTTCTAGCCTTGGCCTCTCACTTCAAAATTCTAGATGGGCATGGGGTGGAGGAAGGATTAAGTGGGAGGATTTTAACCAAACCATAATGGTTTTAAATTACCTTGTTATGAACAGATTCTATGGAAACAAAATGACTATGAATTTGAAGGTTAAAGACAAGGCTTTACTTTTTCTTTGCAATTAAGTGGACATCTATTGGGTACCTACTTTGTGAAGAAGCCTGGGCTAGATACCACAGGGTTTGTTAAGATGAGTAGTTTACAGACTTACCCCTGAAAATCTTAAGCTTTAGTCATGGAATCAAGTATTTAACAAGAGTTCACAAACTCACGGCCTGTAGGCAATTTTGGCCCATAGCCCTGCTTTATTTGCTTGTTTTGTTGAGTTTTTATTTCAAATGTTCTAAGCTGAGCATATACTCTCTGGCTCATTTTTTGCTGACTTACATTTGGCTGCTCTACCCAGTTATATTACCCCCAGACCCCTGAAGGAACTGAGTTTGGATACTGATGTAAACAACTAAATACACTACATAGCACACAAAATAAATGGGAGATAGTGTGTTGTAGAGGGAAACATACTCATTTATGAATCCTGGTTCTCCCACTTAATATCTATGTGATCTTAAGTGAATTATAATACTTCTCTGAGCCTTTGTTTTCTTACCTGTAAATGAAGCTAAAAATACTATCTAAAAATAGTGGTGATGACT
Source organism: Cynocephalus volans (assembly GCF_027409185.1). NCBI lineage: Eukaryota > Metazoa > Chordata > Mammalia > Dermoptera > Cynocephalidae > Cynocephalus > Cynocephalus volans. Next base: position 109,352,175 of record NC_084461.1, read on the forward strand.
GACAGGATGACATTTCTCATTAGCATAAGATCTGTCACACTGTGAAGTCTCTATTTGATTTGGCACCCATCTTTCACCTTCCCTGTAATGGATGCCTGTGGAAGCTCAGAAGGATCCATTGACTATGTCTGGGTGGCCAGGAACACTTCATAAAAGCAAGTGGTCATTTGAACTGGGCTATGAGGATGGAAAGGATTCCAATGGACAAAGAAGAAATATGGGGCTTTCTAAGGTTTAGGGTCTGCTGTTGCAGGGAAGTGGGAAGCCAGGTCACTGGTGAGGGTTCTGTGGAGCCAGCGATGGTAGAGAGCATCCCCTTCGAGTAAGCAGGGAGCAAATCTGCAGCAGGCATTGCTGGTCATCACCTGCTTTCACATGTTCCCATCACGTGGTACAAAACACTGCTGGCTATATTCACGAGGTCTAGGACAGAGCAGAAAGTAATTCCCAGGTCCCTGGGAATAAGATCCAGGGTATGAGGGGAAAAGCCATTCACAGCAGACAACCATGAAAGGAAATATTAGGCCCCAGAGACTAATACTACGGTCTAAGCACACACAGATGTTTCTTGAGAACAAACTCAGACGGCATATCTTAGTTGATTTGTTTCTCCTGGGGTTCAATGACAGGAAAATTATGTCTTATATGGTTCTTGGGATTACTGGAATATGTCATTTAGGTCCTTCTGAGTGATCTGTAACTTCTACAGGTGGTGGTCAATTACCTGCCATGAGGGAAGAGTTAGTTGCTGTGAATGATTGTGATGTGGGTAGGTGAGTAAGTGGGTTGTTCTACAGTGTCTGAGGAAGTCACAATTTGTGCTGAATAATCAGGAACAGGACTTGTGTGGGACCAGTTAAGTTGCTCCATCAGGCCATCAGCCCGTAGCAGGAGATGGTGAACACGTTTGTGGACATGAAGGGATTTGAGCAGTGCTTTCATAATCTGGATATAAACTAGGAACAAGTGTCTGACATCAGGGAGATTGGTACTTCAATGAGACAAAAATCTTCCTTTATGAGAAGAGTTGTGAAGTTATCATAAATGTAGGGAAAACGAAGGGATGGTGAGGTTCAGGGCATAAGTATGCCATTTAAGGAAGTGTATCCACCATCGTGACTGCAGGAGGATAGATCAGTAATACAGTCCAACATGACTGTGTTCAAAGGAATATGGGAGTTAGGAGTAGGAAGCTGCCTCCACCAGTGACCTTGGTCATTTTCTAGGCATGCTTGCTGTCCCTCAGACTGGTGACCCCGATGATGTGGGTGGTGATGCAGGTGGTACACACAAGAGATCCAGTGACTAGTTGCTATGGTATGAGTTTTAGCAAAACTCCTGCCTTGTAGAAGTCTGTAAAAGCCCAGAAGTGGGAGGATTCTACTGTTCTGGATAATTCATCATGCACTTTCCTAAGACCTTTTCTAATTCTCTAGTCAGGAGATCAGGTAAGAATGGAAAATTCCACGTATGGAAGACTACCACTTGAAGAGTTCATTCACAGCGCTGGCCACACCCTGGCTGATGAAACGGTCAAACATGACTAACCTGTGGTCAGGAGTCTGGGGTTAGCCCTGCCTTTGGGTCACCCTGTTCAAGTGCAAGCCACCCATTGCTCCACCACAGAAAAACAGATCTTTGTTGCATTCTCTCTTGAGCACTGAAAACTGGGTATACACAGGTAGCTGCTTTTACCATTATACATGTAAAGTTAGAAAAATTGATGAACTCCCCCAAATCTCTCAGGAGGCAGGAGTGTGAGCAGGTTTCAGCTTCTACCATTTGAGAATCATAAAATGGTTGCCTTGCTTCATATATATATCTCCACAGTGCTGCATGGTGTAATAGAGCAGGGTGGTATAGAGGTACCAGCACAAGAATGGGGCCATTGGCCCCCACTGGTTAACGCAGCTGTATCTGGAAACTTGGTAGCACATGCAATGTCCAAATTGCTCTGTTCAGGGAATGTCTGGTGGGCTGAACTGTCAGAGAGGCTCTAATCCAAGTAGGTCCTGGACAAAAGATAAATTCACAAAGTTATGGGTGGCTGAAAGATACACCCATGGGAGCATCACATAAAAATTCAAATTTTCAGGTTCTCTTGGAAAATAAAGATCTAAAAACAAAGGCTCTACATTCCCACATGGCATCAATCCACAGGACCTGAATAAAAACTACCCCCTTTACACTGGCATGTTCTCTGCAATCACCACCATCTTCTCCATTCCCTGTTGTGTTATACGGATTACTTCCCTCATTTACATTTGTGTTTGAATATCTTTATTTAAAGGAAGAGAGAAGACAGAGGGTACAGCATGATAAAAGGAAAGCAAGTATAAATTATGAGTTACTTAAAAGGATACATACTGAGCTATGAGGATAGAAAGAGAGGTTGGGACCAAGATAGGAAGGGCTATGACACCCATCCTAAGCTATTGAGCTTTATTGTTTAGGTAATATTATGAAGGCTTTTCCTTAAGAGTTTAACAAATTGTAAAATGTCTTAGAAAAATACCTTCAGAAGCAGTGTGGAGGACACAATGTAAAACTTAGACAGTAGAAGCAAAGGGGTCATTACAGAAGAGTGCACATATGAAAAAATGTGAGCACGGCCTATGGCTTTGCCCATAATGATGGAAAGGAGGGGAGAAATATTAGAGAGAATTCAAGGATGCAAAAAGATGAGTTCCATTTGAATGTGTTGACATGGAGGCAGTGACTAGTCATTTAATATGGACACATCCAGCAAATGCAGCTCCAGAGAAAACAAAAAAACTAAATATAGGGACTTGGAAATCATCAACATGAGGGTGATATTTGAAGCTAGGGACTAAATAAGATCATCCAGGACAAGAAGAAGAGGGGCATACAGAGCCTCAGGGAACACTGCAGTTTCACAAGTGGGATGGAAGCTGTACCAATCAGTGAAACTAAGAAGAGAGTCTAAGAGAGATGGAGGTGCAGTGGACAGTTTCCATTTGCCCTTCCAAATCCGCTTTCCATATGGCTCTGTGCCCCAGAGGCTGAGCTGTGTGAGCTGCAGCCATGGCTCCCAACCATGGGCTTGGGGCTAATTTGGCCAGTGGGAAGTCCTGGTGGAGATCAGAAGTTGGGAAGAGAGTGAAGTTAAGTATTTGTTCCCCTGGCTCCCTCCCCACTGCATGGCCCCAGGTTGGCTACATCCCTCTCTAAGTCCACAGCTTCTGTCAGACTGATGGATGGTCCTCTCCATGCAGCAGTTCTGGTAACTGCTCCTACCTCTTGACCCTAGGGGAGGTCAGAGCTCTTCCTGTCTCTAGTCCCAGCATAGTACCCCATCTTTGTGAAGAGCCCCTTTATTACACTACTTTCAATGATTCAGTGTAAATGTGCCATCTGCATCCTGCTGGGATCCCCACTGATTCAGGGGTGAATCCAGGGAGGTGCAATATCCTGGATGCCATAGTAGAAGAGTTCATGTAAATGCTACAGACCTCATAATGGGATGAGGACTAAGAGAAGCAGAGCTAAAGGTTTTTTTGTTTTGTTTGTTTTGTTTGTTTGTTTTTAGAAGAAGCGTGGGCAGGAGTCAGGTTGTAAGGTTTGGTGGAGGAAATAAACAATAAGAAAATAGAGGCAGTGAGTGAAAACTATTTCTTCAAAAAGGCTGGTGCTTTTTGAAGGGGGTGGGAGGGTGGGGAAATAGGGAAATAAGACATCAGCCTGAAACAGAACTAATGTAAGCCTTTAAAGTTAAGAAGAGATGGATATAGCACCATAAAACTGCTTTTTTTGGTCAATTGCCTTATTGTCACATGACTCAAATGGCCTCCTTAAATTAGCAAATCACCTTCTCCCTGAGATTTTAATGTGACAGAAAGGTTTCAAATATAACCAAGAGACAACTAAAGATGAAATATCTAGCTCAGGCTTACCTCTCTGAGTCATTGCAGTTATTAATCATTTATAGGACACCATAAGCCACCTCTAGGAAAATGATGATTCTTTATTGCTAGTTAAAAATATTTACATTTTCCTCTACCAGCTGTATATAAGGAATTGATATTTTCTGAATTGCTAAGTCAATAACATCTTCCTTGAGCTATCAAAGGATTTGATAAACCAGCAAAACAGAAGAGCCTCTGCTGCAAATAAGTGGGAGGCACTCGGGCTGTCAGGCAATTAAGTGGACCTGAATAAGCTGATGTAATTAAGCCTCTTACTGCATAATTATCTTTATTTTAAATGTGTCTTTTGATGAAACATCTGTTCCTTGCTCTAGATATGAAAAGAGGGATCCAAGCTCGTGAAGAAAACCGAGCTTGTGAAGCCCTCACACATGCTGCCTGGGCTGCTCAGATCCGAGGCAACAAATGTTGTCATTTGTTCCATCTTTGCATGCAAGAGGCAGGTGTCCTCACGTCTTCAGCCCATGTTAGCTTGACCTCTGAGCTCACAGCAGCTGCCTGCAGTCCTGTTACACAAAGCAGTCCCTGGGTGCCAAGGGGACACTCAGAAGCAGGGCATGCATCTAGCTATGAAGCCCAGTGCTCTGGCCATCTGCAGAGGAGAGCAATCAGATGTGTCCGGCAAGGGACAGTTGAGGACTAATGGTCAGCAGGACTCCCTTGGGTCCCTGTCTCAGAGTAAATAGGATTAGTCAAACCTGAGCTTGTTAAGAGCAGTCCAGAATTACCCTGATGAATTTCTATATGGCAATTTTGTCTATCCTCAATTCTGTAGGCCCCAAACTCTAGTTTGTCAAATCCTTATGTTTGTCTGAACCAGGGATTTTGAATCACAGGCGCAGGCATTTAAGTGAGAAAGTCAGAGGCTTTGGTGAGAAAGAGGCCTGGTTTTATTTTCTGGTGCCGCCACTTGTGGGCTAGGTGCCTGCCCATTTGTTGTTGTCTTTCAGCCTCCATTTATTCAACTCTAAATTGAAATAATAATACCTACCATGCAGGATGATCGTGAAAATTAAAAGGTAGACAGAGGGCCTAATATTGTGCCTTGAATATAGCGACTGATCTGAATAAACATTAGTTCTCTTCCCCTCTCTCTAACTTCCTCCAGCTTCCCATGTAGAGGCCTCAATGCCATTTTCTTAATACGTGGTGAGAAATCTGCTGTCAAGAACACTGACCAGCACCACCTTTTTCTACAGTGTCCCGTAATTTGGGGAGCAAGGAGTCGAAATTCAGGGATGGGTGTTTTATATAATCAACAAGAGCCTAGTGCATCCAGAGGAACCAACACCATCCTCAGTGATCAAAAGTCATACCCTGAGCCTGCGTCACAGGGTATGACCTTTCTTGGTTAATAACAGAGACAAACTTCCAGTGTTTTTATCTCAAATTTCTTCTATATTTTATGTTTTGTGTGGATCACTCCCTTTCTAACTATTTCTCTCCTTCAACACATTAATATCATTAATATTATTAGATCAGCTTTTGGCATGATACTTTCTTGAGCCAATTCCTTAGTCTTTTTTCTTTTTTTAACAACTTTATTAAAAGATAATTCACATACCATACAATTCATCTATTTAAAGTGTATCATTTAATGGCTCTTACTATATTCAGTGTTCTGCATCCATCACCAGTCAATTAGAACATTTTCACCATCCCCAAAAGAAACCCTACACTGCTTAGACATCATTTCCCAATGCCCCCACCCTACCCCCCCAACCTGCTGCAGCCCTAGGCTACCACTAATCTGCTTTCTGTGTCTATTGATTTGACTATTCAGGACATTTGATATAACTAGAATGATACAACATGAAGTCCTTCATGTCTGGCTTCTTTCATTTAGAATAATGTCTTCAGGGTTCATCCGTGAATCTTTGGTATGTTATCAGTACTTCATTCCTTTTTATTACCAAATAATATTCCATCGTATAGATATACCACATTTTATTTATCCATTCATCAGTTGATGAACAATTGGGTTGTTTCCACCTTTTTTTTGGCTATTATAAACAATGCTGCATTCGTGTCAATATTTTACATGAACATCTATTTTCAGTTCTCTTAGGTATATACTTAGGGCCGAAACTGTTGGGTCATATGGTAATTCTATTTTTAACTTTTTGAGGAGCTGCCAGATTGTTTTCAAAGTTGCCACAGGATTTAAATTCCCACCAGCAGTGTATGAGGATTCTATCTTCTCCACATCTTGTCAAAACTTGTTAATATCTGTCCTTTTGATTTTAGCCATCATAGGGATTGTGAAGGGGTATCTCCTTGCAGTTTTGATTTGTGCTTCTCTGATGGCTAGTTGTCTTAGTCTGCTGCAGAAAATATTTCAGCTACAAGCCACTGCATCTGAGAGTATCTGCTCTTGCTGCTTTGTGCTTCGTAGGTGACTACCAGCCAATATTCACAGGAAAGTGCGCTAACACAGCTACCCCAAAAGGTGCTTTTTGGCTCAGACCTTTGTGATAATATGTAACACGTCATGCTGCAGTGGGAAAGAAGATAGGAAGCATATTAGGAATAACTTGTTTATCTCAAAGCAAGGACATTAGGGAGGGAGCCTCCATGCTAACTAACAATACAAGGGTATTTCCAAATGTTTATGAAAAATAGAATTAAGAGATAATATGAATCCTTTCATGAACTTTTTGAAGTACCCTCGTACATTGAGGGAAGATCTCAGAGGCCAAGTCAAGAGAAAAAGTTAGAATCAAATCCCATGAATGACTCACTATTTAAAACCAAGCTTTAATACCCTATCTCCAGCAATGTCAGGGATGTCATATGTTTTAATAGCACTTATGTGGAGTGTGGTCACAGAAACTAAAAATGGCATCAAAAGAGCAGAGTATGTGACCTGCTTCTAATTTCTGATTCTAATGATTTTAAAAAGTCACTAACTTTAGGTGAATGTTTTTTATAAGATGGAAAAAATAATTTCCTATGGGGTTATTCTGAGGGTTAACTAAGATAAAGTTGTTGAGCCAGCTTCATAAACTGTAAAGCAATATTTAAATTATTATCTGACACTTAGTAAGAAGAACTCATGTTTACTGAACATTTGTTTTTTGCTGGGGCTGGACTTCAAATCCATCAAATATAGTATCTTTATGAGACTTAAAAAAAGAATCTAAATCTCATGTAATATTTTTCTTAATTTAGTATATATTATTACACAACCTGTATAACCCTCAGTGGAGAGCAGCTCTGGCTGAAGTCATAAATGGGCCAAAATGCTCACACATACCCCACATGCCAAGGTACAACACCACTAGTAGCACTCATGTTCAGTGTCCCCACCCACGTAGACAGGGAAGGGGCAGACAGAGGGCCTCTGAATGCAGCAGACTACTGAAAGAAACACACTCAGGAAACCCAAATCAAAGTTGGATGGGGGCCCAACCTCACAAGTGTCTGCATCCCAAGTGAGCATGCATGTGATCTACCAAACTTGAGCATCGCCATATGGATTTATTACCTGGGCTGTGGCATTCAGCTACAGGTTCAGCTGGGCTGGATGGTCTAAGCAACCTCACTCCCATGTCTGGCAGCTCATCAACCTGCTGGCCGAGGCAGATCGTTTCTTCTTTATGTGGCCTTTCATCCTTCAGTAAGCTAAACTGGCTTCCTTTCATGGTGGTCTCAGGGCAGTGCTCCAAAAATGTAAAGGCAGAGCCTCTCTGGAGGCTCAGACCCAGAACTCACACAACATCACTTCTGCTACAATCAAAGTCAAAGCCATTCATAAGGTCAACCCAGATGCAATGAGGTGGAGATGTAATTGGTCAGGTAGATTCAATACAACATAGGACATCATCTGTCATATTTAATCTACTTCACCCATATGTTGGAGCCTTGCTTTACTGACAACAATGCCATGGGCTTACAGAAACACCACAGGTCAGCAATTATCTTATCCATTTTTTAGATAAGGAAATTGAGAGCCAAGTTAAAGAGTGCAGCTGTGTGCCAGATCCAGGCTTGAATCCAGGTCTGTCTGACACCTACTATTGCACCCAGAGACTTGAGTCTTGCTTACGATGATCAAAGCTCCTATAGAAATTGCTCTATCCTCCATCCTTCAATATGTTAGGATTCAAACAGATGGTTTCCTCTAGGTATATTTATCCAAGACACTCAGCTTCCTTTTTGGAAGAATTAAATGCCCTCTCCCTGATCTCTAATTTTGCCCATTCCTTAAGGTCTATGAGTATTTCCCTCTTATGGAAATGGGTTCTAATTCAGCCCACATTCAGTCACAGAAGGATGATGTAAATTTTAGAGAGAACATGAATTTTCCTTACTTACCTAAAGAGTTTATTTAATTTTTTCAGGTTAATAAAAGAGATGCAGAGGTTCTATAGACTGGACGATAATTTAGCTTTGGTTTTAATTTTTAGTCTTTCATTTATATTCTAATATACTTTGGTTTCCTCAGTGGAAATATTTATTGAAAGTTGTCTTTTAAATATGAGGAGAAGGACCATAAAAAAAACCCAAAAAACATATCACCATCCTTATGTAAAAGTAGAAAGAAGAGTAGGTGAAGATTACAAGATCAGATTGATTTGAGTTCTGCAAATGACCAGCTATTTGCTCTTTGGCAGATCATTTCACCAGTTCAGGCCCTGGTTTTCTCATCTCTTAAATGAGCTGTATACCATCTCAGCTCTTCCAGCTCTGACATTATTTGATTCTAGTGCCAGAGCAGAATATGATCATATACTCCACATATTTTTATTCCAAAACACATTGACATCATGTTAAATTAGGTTGACTCATGTTCCCCATGTAAACAATTGTGGCTATTGCCAAAATGTGCTAACAAACAGAAAAGTATATTTTGAGTTCTTTCCTTTAATCTCAGCACATTTTTGATGTGTTGAAAAACTGCAAGGTGTTTCTGTACACTGCTCTTTATTTGACTCATTAGATCACACCAGAGATATTTAACAGAGCTTCTTTCTTACCTTTTCTGGAACATCATCCAAAGTTGAGTAAAAATATTTGAACAAGATGTCTTGATTTTTTAAAAAATACATCTGTGTCAGAGAAAAAAAGCAAATGCACAAACTAGATGTTAATCTTTCTGTTTGGTAAACCAAAGCATATTGATAAGCCCCTGCCAAATAGTTGAGATGTATCATAAATGAACATAACTTGTTGGACAGCATGCTGACTGAGCTGTAGAATATAGCCTAGAGGTGTTTATAACTAGATAGTGATACCACAGGATATACAATTCTCAGGAAAAACTACAACTGAAATTGTGAAATGTTTTGGAAAGCAGGAATTCCAAACTATCATCTTCCCAGCCCCTCTGATTACTCTCATGTGTTCTGATTTCACAGCAAACACTGATCTAGTTGACATTTGGGGAGGAAATTTCCCAATGAAACCATTTGTGGCATCCTTGGAAATATTTCTGGAAGATTACACATTATGGGAAGAACTAGTATCATCATTACTCAAGTTTGTTTCCACTGAGATTCTTGATTAAAAGAAATATTGAGTAAAGACAAGAGCTCAGACCTTAACATATGCTGCTCTTTGGCACACAGACTGGTAACCACATGGGGCAGCTTAACCTAAAGCACGAGGATCTAACGCAGCTCTGGCCTGTTTCTGCTCTCCCTGACTGTCTCATAGGACTCATCTAACACAGAGCTCCCATCCTCTTTGTGAGTTACTTGATGTTTGAGATCAGCCTGGGTGCCAAGGAACCAGTCTCCCTGTCCTAACCTTGTCTCCACACAAAGGCCACTGTAGTTTCTCTGGGGATGGGAAGAGGAGAAGCACACAGGTATATTTCTTCACTAGAAGTTTCTCTTGGCCTCGCCTCAGCAGCATAAGAGGAAAGTCTCCACACATGCTTTCTGTAATGTCCACCACCGTGTTTTACTTCAAATTTACCTGTCTTTTCCCTCCTTCTGCGGTTTTGCTACCAACTCAGATATTATCACTTATCTTCCTTACTTGGTTATACCAACCTAAGTATCAGTAGGGGCCCATGGAAAGATACAATTTTCCCCCTTCAAAAGAGCTAAGTAGACAAGCCCTGAGAAAAGAGTGGAAGGAACTAAGATTGGGGCAGGAGGAGGCGAGGAAGAACCAGAAACACAGCTCTTGCCTCAGCCACCCTGCCAGTCATACCTCCCAAGCTGCATTTCAGTCCTTACTGTAAGTGGCCTCATTGTCTCTGGCTCAATTTTTACTGAAAATTAAGTTGCTCTCTCATCTGAAGGAATGGTATAGACAGATTAGTTGGTGTACATCATTCTTGAATTTTCTATTGAGTCTTTAAGAAAGATCATACCCTTAAAAATACCCTTAAAAAGAATTGTGCTTTCCCATAAAAAACTTTGACTCTTACTAGCATAGCACACGGGATGGGCCTTGAGTCAGAAAAGGGGAGGGACTTCCTCGAATTTCAGAGCAAGTATGCAGAGATCAGGAAAAAGAAGTAGTCTAGGCATAGCATATGACTGAGACAAGAAATCCTGTAGACCCCCCATAGCCCAGCCTTGAAGGATGTGGGGGAAAGGGGTATAGATTCCCTCCTTCCACCTCTACAGACAGAGGAAAAACTACTGCCGGGATAAAAGCTTTGGATGATAGATAGCATGTTTCTTCTGCTTTACAGCGGATGCCTGGCCAATCTCCAACTTCAAGCAGTGCACAAGGAGGCCAACTCCAGGGAAACTGGACCTTGTGGATTTCAACAGAGTCACAAGGGACAGCAATATCAACAGCCCAAACAAGGACTCCTCAGTGGGCTGAGCCAGATCTCAGGCTTGCTCTTCACTACTTGAGGTGTGGTAATCAGGTTCGACCCTTTGGTCTGAGCCATAATTACTATTATTCTTGGTAGTCATCAAGTGAAACCCAAGGATAAAAAGTATGGCATCCTCTCAGTTGCAGCGTACAAATTCTCAGAGCCATTAAATTTGAGTGTATAAATTTTATATCGCAGATGGGAGAAATAAGAAATATTGATTTTGGAATATTGTCTTAGTCCATTTGGGCTGCTGTAACAAAATACCATAAACTGAGTAGCTTAAACAGTAGAAATTTATTTTTCACAATACAGGAGGCTGGCAAGTCCAAGATCAAGGTACTTGCAGATTTGGTGTCCGATGAGGGCCTGCCTCTTGGTTACAGAGTGTACCTTCTCACTGTGTCCTCATATGGTGAAAGAAGCAAACCTCAGGCTTCTTTTATAAGGGCACTAATCCCATTCATGAGGACTCCACTCTTATGACCTAATCATCTCCCAAAGGCCCCACTTCCTAAAACCATCACCTTGGGGGTTAGGACTTCAACATATGAATTATGGGGGAACATAAACATTCAGACCATAGCATGGGATACAGGGGCTCAGAGTCATCAAATTTGTATAAAATTTGTATCTAAAACTGGGGAAGTAAGGAACACTGATTTTACACCTGTGGATCTTTGCTTTGTCCAGCATCCATTCTCTTTCTATCAACACTCTGATTGCTTTTGAGAAATTGTTTTTTCCCTATTAGACAAAGTCTGGTAAGACAGTTATCAGAAACCATGCCCTTCCCTATCTGAGGGACCAGCACAAGATCCCAAATGAGCCAACCAGATGCCCTTTCCCCAGTGTTTAAACCTGAACATAGGTTCAAAGGGACCAGAATTGAATAGAGCCCACCTGACCTTTATGGACAGCTCCTTCTGGGGCCTCTGGAATGTCCTGCTTCTCTACCTCTGGAGCTGCCTTATTTCTTGCCATATCCCCTGCATGGTCTTCTAGGCTCCTGGTAATTCTGTGAACCTCTGATATCTTTTCAATAAATTTTCTCTAGCTTTACTTAGGCACAATTCATTGCTATGGCATGTAACTAACACATACCAATATTTATACAGTGGCCAACAGCATCAAAATGCATTCATTTTTTTAATATCCCATTTCATTCCCACAACACTCTGATATTAGTGTCATCATTTCATATGTGAGAGAGAGAAAAAGAAAAGACTCAAAGGGTTAAAACAACTTGCCCATGTTCTCACAGCGGGAAAATGTCCCCAAGCCCAAGACTTTTGGCTTCACATCCAGTACTCTTTTTACTGCAAAGAGGTGTGAGATCCTCATCTGTTCCCCATAAAGCAGCAAAAGGAAGACAAGTTAATTGGAAACACCCACACTCTTTTTCTAGTGTTTGTATGACTAAATATCACGGAATTCTTTTTAAATTTTCCTTTTCATGCACAGGAATCTCGATGTAAAAACATTCTCTAACATACTGTAGCAATATTAATGGAGCCAGACCACAATAGGGTGATATATTTACATTTGGAAAAATTAAAAGTAATGGCAAATTGGCTGTGATGCCACCTACAATTGTTGTCTTTTAGAGGAGAGATATCGAAGTTCATCATCACTGTGGAAGGAAATGACTTCTTCAAAATAAAAATATACATGCCTACTTCCCCAAAAGGTACTAACACTAATCAAGGAGAACCTGAAAAGACACTGTGCATGGGCAATAAGTATCTGGGAGTTATTCCTCTGACTCACTGCAGAGAATTCCAGACTTTTTTCTTTATTCATAGAATGTCTAACATTAAAATATTATTAAAACTTAATTAATTATCACAAGATTTGTCTGAAGCCAGTAATATTCTTTTGGAAATTAAAATCACTAAATAGGGCCGACCCCGTGGCTCACTCAGGAGAGTGTGGCACTGGGAGTGCAGCGGTGCTTCCACCGCAGGTTCGGATCCTGTATAGGTATGGCTGGTGCGCTCACTGGCTGAGTGCGGTGCGGTGACACCAAGCCAAGGGTTGCGATCCCCTTACCGGTCACACACACACAAAAAAAAGCAAAAAAAAAAAAAAAAATCACTAAATAATTTGCCTGAAGTCACATTTCAGACTCCTCAGCAATGTTTGGTGCAGAAGGCAAATAGTTCAGTCTAGAATTATAAGACTGAGAAATCACTCCAAAGCATCAGCTTCCACCCAACACCATCATTAAGCTGTAACCTCGGAGCTCCAGTCCCAGCATCACTCTTAGGCTACTCTCTTGGAACAAGTGTTTCTCCTACAAAAGTGAGAAAAAACAATTTCTGGTATTGCCTGCTCTAATATTCTACAATATTTCTCAATCTAGAAGAAAGAACCCTTTATGAAAATACTTGAAATGTAAGCACTAAAGAAACAGACACAGCAGGTCAAGTTTATAAACGTGTTGAATTCGTGCAGGCTTTAAAATTTTTCATTTATATATAAGATTTTTGCTTGCCAACATTTACCTTAGGCCCTTTTGTAATAAAAGACACCATCTAGATAAAATTTATTTTATAAATTATAGCCATTTCATGACCTTATATGGAAAATCTGAAGAGAAAACTTTTCTTTCAAAGTCCTTATATACTAAAACAGATGTTCTCTTACACCAGAGAAAAAGTGAAAAAAATGTTCCTCCTTCATATGTGTGTGTGTGTATACACACGCGCGTGCACACACACACACACAAACTGGACTACTTGAACCTACCAGTATCACTCCTGCTTTGGTACATATTAACTGACTGCACAGTTTGTTCTGTTGGATTGATCCAATATGCCTCTTAATTTTTACAAAATTGATTGATTAAACCAAAACTAAAATCTCTATGGCCCTAAAATATAAATCAAAGTCTAAAACTGACTGGCAAGCGAAAGAAATAAATGACATAAAGAAGAAAAGGATGAAAGGATTTACATAAAGTTCAATGATCACATAGTTATAAGACATTCCAATAGGAATAGCTCCAAACAACAGTGAAGACAGATCCACGAAACTGCTCTTTTTATTCCTAGATGAAAGCCAGAGCTAAAAGAGTTCATGGAGTGATGGTGGCACAACACCAAGTTCAGCGTTAGGGCCACAGATCAAATTTGATGACTCTCTTAACTCTGCCATCTTTTAGGGTGTGTTCTTCTAGCTTGATGATGTGTTAGTACTTTTATTGTTGATTTCTATATATATATTACATTACACTGTGTTGTAGCACAAGCACATGCTTAATACTTCTATGAGTAGCAACTACTCTGAATATGTATGCTGAGCATTATCAAAGCAAATACAGTGTTTTGGAAAATTAAGAGACTAATTTGTACAGTGTGATTTGGGTGGTGAGGGTAGGTGATGGGAGTAGTGTTGATATAGTTATTTTTCCTTGAGGGTTCTCTTCTGAAAGACAGAGATTAGAATAGATTTTAAAAAATCTTTCTTATTCTATCCCTACTCCATTTTAAAAAATGTTTTGGCCTGGCACGTGGCTGACTTGGGAGAGTGTGGTGCTGACAACACCAAGCTAAGGGTTAAGATCCCCTTACCAGTCATCTTAAAAAAAAAAAAAGTTTTACAAATAATCACTTACAGAATACATAAATATCAATGGAGTGTAAGTGAATTCCACTTTATTTTGGGGGTGGGAGGGGTGAAAAAAGGTAGTGTTGACAATTCGCTTTCTTCCTCTGACCTTTTCCGTAACACTCTGTTGTCTGCACGTCTGACAGGCTCTGTCTAAGAATCTAAGATGCTGAAGTAGATCAAATTTCCTTTTTCCTTTCCCCAGGTTAATGGCATTTGCTGTGAAGGCCAAGTGATTACTAGAGAATCGGGACAAGGACAAGGAGCCAGAAGGCTGAATCTCAGGAATAACAACCTCCATTTATCTGAAGAGAGCATTGTGAAAACTCCCAAGTTATTCGTCTGTATAAATAACTGCCACCCATCTGGCATTTTCTCAGAGACAGGCCTCTGATACCCTCTCAGGGAACTAAGTTTAAGGCCCATAGTGAGTCACCTTGTGGTGTTATATATTCTACTTATTACAAAATGCCCATTGCTAAAAAGAAAAAAGAAAAAAGTTTTAGGATCATTTATTTTTTACCACTTCTCTAAACATTCCATTTCCCTGATTCATCACCCACCATTTATTCACTCGGCTTGGCTCCAAATACATTTTGACAGCCTTCCAAATCCAAATGTACCCTCAAAGGATGAAAAATCACTGATAACATTGTTTTGTATGTGTCAGAGACTGAGGAAAATACCTATTAAAGCTTCCCTCACAATGAGGCCTGGATACAAGAGCCAGCTCTGTCAGAATGGTATTGATTATGCAAGGACATTTCAAAGCTAATCAAGACACCTTGCCCCCTGAACGCGCGCGTGCGCACACACACACACACACACACACACACACACACACACACACCAAGGCCTTCCAAACAAGACAAATAAAGTAATAGTGTGCTAACGTAGGAAAAAAGGAAAAAAAATGCACAAATTCAGTTCTTTTGGGAGAGGTTATCCAAGTCTCCTGTTCACTTCATATTGCATGTTGGCAGCAACTCTGAGTCTCACTACTGTTAAAAAGTGTGTGCCTTATATTTGTGTTGTATTCCTGGTTCTCTACACATACCAGCCATTCAATGATGAGAAATCTCCTAGTCCTTTCTAATTTTCTCTTTGTGTACGTTGTCACTTCAGGAACCAAAGTGTGTGGAGTCTTCATGCTTCTTCAGAATAAGAATGTTTCATACTATCTTTTTTATGGGTACTGCAATAAATATCTTAGTTAGAAACGGTTAGGTTTTCCCTTCCATGTAACTAATGCTAAGGCAATCCTCTGTGAGTTCTACAGCATGTGGAATCACAGAAGTCCAGAGGGAAAATAAAGGGCAGGATACATGAACCTTAACTCCTGCGTCAGCTGAGGTGCCTGGAGTCGCTGACATCCAGGAACGTAGAGTTGAAGAATGGCATTTCTTAGGTAATTATGATCTCAGCCAGTTCTAATGGAGCGATAATAGTTCGGCAGATCCTGTGAGTGGTGTGCATTTCAGAGCCCTCACAAGTTCCAGGGAAAGAAAGTTATTCTTTTACCTCAGGAAAAAAAGAATAATTGACCTGTTGGGACAAAGGAGAAAATTGACTACAGTTCCTTTGGCACTAGGGTCTCCTGTCATCTAGAAAATAGTGATTGGATTACAGAGTGGATTAGCATAATTTAGTGGGAAAAGCACACGTAACCATTTATCTTCTGGACAACTAGCTACTGAGTAATGTTTCTTCAGTTCCTTCCCTTCTACCTGCCTCAGTTTGGTAGAAAAAAGGTAGATGGGGGACCAAAGAAGTATGACGTAACACTAAAAACACCACACTCCATGGCATGGTAAGTGTCCCACTGTAAGTGAGGATGGCAAGTATTGTATACAATATTATCAGAAGCACAAAGTGAAAAATGAAACTTTTCACTTGATCTGTAGATTTCATGTAGCTAAGGGTGGTCATGTCGAATAATTATGTTTCTCTGCATAATTTGATAAACTTTCTTAGGGTTTTAATGAGTCCCTTTTTAAAAACCACAGTAATACCTATATATTTCTTTTTAAAAAATCAAATGCTATAGAATTGGTTTTATTTATTTATTTTTTTTGTCTTTTTCGTGACCGGCACTCAGCCAGTGAGTGCACCGGCCATTCCTATATAGGATCCGAACCCGCGGCGGGAGCGTCGCTGCGCTCCCAGCGCCGCACTCTCCCGAGTGCGCCACGGGCTCGGCCCTTATAGAATTGGTTTTAAATGTTTAAAAATTTTCCTCATTTTCTTCTTCCACCTTCCCTCCCCCGAAGGGTCCTACTTCTCAGAGACAGCCACCTTAATCTTATTGTTTGTTTTAAGTTATTTAGTTAACCCTAAATAATATGTTATGTTGAAATTATTGATTTTCTTTGGGCATTCTATTTTAACTTGAAGATGAGGATTTAGTTAGGTAAAGACTAAAAATCAATAAATGTTTGAATTAACATGACATGTAAAATAGCATTCACTGCTGAGCTGAGCAGTGTGCCAGGATTATATTTCTTTCTTCACAGATCCACAGTTATAACCTTTGTGCCATTCAAAGGAGAAGGATCAAGTGAAACTAAACACTCAGTCAAATGAATGATCTTTTTGAAAAATATTTGATTTTAAGTAATTATTCCATGACTAAGTTATGCCTTATTTGGACCATTATTCTCTTGTAACATTTTTGTTGTATTTGTTTTGCTTTATTCTTTCCTGGGTTTTATAATTGCTTTTTTTTGAAGGGAGATAAAAAAAACTCATATACCTTCTTTATCCATAAAACATCACCTTTTCTGTGAAGCCTCCCTGGTTCCCTATGCTGAGGTAAGTAATTCCCACCTTTAAGCTCCCATAGCACACATTTTGTCTATAGCTCTAGGTTAGTAAAAGACTGGCTAGAAACAGAGTCATTATTCTACTGCATTATAATTATACATTTAGGTCTATGTCTACTGAAGTAGACTATAAATTCCTTAAAGAGAAAAAAATCATATTATCTTTTTATGCCCTACCTCTAGCAGACAGCCCAACACATAGTACATGTTCATTACCTGTGCTATATAAATAAATAAACATGGTCTACAAACATGTATCTCTCAAGTAAGTATTAGTGTTCACTCCTATCAACCTGCCTTCTGTACCCTCCTTTTTTTCTAGGCTCATTTGGAAACATCTGAAACTAGAGAATAATGAAAGTTTCAAGCTGTTTTCTTAAAAATTCCAGGAAAGTATAGTCCTATATTATCCTTTGACCTTGAAAACAAGACAAGAACCATCACAAAAATATTTCCATTTTCTTTCTTTCCATTCTCCATTTATAAGCATCTTGTAAAAGACTTCATTGCATTAAGAACCTGAAGACAAAAAGCATCAGAGAGGCTTGAATTTATCTAAATTATTTTATATTGCCTTTAAAGTTCATTATATTCTATGAAGATGTAGATTATAAACATAATTATATAGAATATATAAATTTAAAGACATAGACTATGTAAACGTAAAGACTCCCATGAAAGGCAAATGAGTTGTTTCTTTGCCATGATAATCAAATCTCTCTCAAAGCAAGAAGTGATATAAGTTTCTGAAGGACTTTTCAAAGCTTGCCCTATTTTAGGTTATCACAGCATCTCCTGTTATGGCAGAGCATTTAGGATAATATTCACAAAATTTATTATATAGAGACCTTGAAAATGTTTTCACATTTATTAGAAGTGATTTGAATTTAATTCTAGGCTACATGTCAGATACGGAGTCAGATATTCTTCTTTGAGCTGTGATAAATCCTCTTGGCTGAAGTTTGCTTGACAACAGCAAAGTCATCTTAACCCTGGCCACCCACATCTAAAAATAAGTATCCTTTCAGCTGAAGCATCACCTTGACAGTGACAGTTTTCCTGACCTCTATGATACAATTCACCACATCCTCCTTATGCCTTCTTGGAACTATCTCCAGACTATCAGAATATACGTTCTGCTCTGTTACGCTCATTGTTTTTTGGGTTTTTTTTGTTCCCATATGCCCCTTGCAGGCATGACTGTGTGTTTATAGCCCAGCACCATGATATAGTAGGCACCAAATATGTATTTGTAGAATAAATAAAGAAATCTTTTATATGGAAATCTTCTTTAAAAACACTTATAAAAAATTTTCTTATACAAACATTCCAAAAGTGTAGCGTTGAGCCCTAATACTTTGCCTCTAATTAAGTAATTATTTTTATCATTAACTATCCTTTCTGACGACTCAAAGCATAAGATTGTAGGGAGTTGGAGAGATGGAAATACTTAAGAGCCCACCACTGCCTAGTGCTGGCTTTCAGGCATGTTTAGAATTATTTAATGAATGGGTAGAACAGACCTAATGAAGGTTTGTTTGCATGGATCTGAGGTTACTTTGAGGGGAAAAAAATGATCCCAAGAGAAAAAGAAACTAGACATTTAACTTTGCCTCCTGGAAATGTGTCCTCTTTTTAAAAAAGAGAGATTGTAGGTGTATTAGTCCGTTTTTGTGTTGCTGTAACAGAACAATAGAGACTAGTTAATTTATAAAGAAAATAGGTTTATTTGGCTCACGATTCTGTGACAGCTGCATCTGGCATGTGCCTCAGGCTGCTTGTACTCTTGGCAGGGAGCCAGCAGGTGCAGGAAGATCACATGAAGAGAGGAAGTAAGAGAGAGGGAGAGGAGGTGCCAGGCTCCTTTTAACAACCAGCTCTTACAGGGATAAAGTGAGAACTTACTCACCACCCCACCCAGGGAGGGAATTGATCTATTAATGAGGTATCTGCCCCCATGACCTCCCAACATTGCCACATTGGGGATCAGATTTCAACATGAGCTTTGGGGGAACAACATATTCAAACTCTGTCAGTAGGTAAACACTGAAAAAACTGTTTCTCTAAACTTTTAAAGCATTAGAATGAAGGAGACACTACTTGAGAGTATTCTAACAAAAAGAAACATGAAAAGGGGCGAGCTACTCTTCCTCTTCTGATGCATTGCCTCAGACTACTGTACAATCCTGGCCCCACAGTCAGGGCATCCAGTGTGGCAGTCCCAATGACCAGTAAAGCCCAGTAGGGACTGTGCTTCATGGAGGAGCAGGAGAAACTGTGGGGTCTAGAGGTGAAAAACAGCACAAAGTGGTGACGTGACTACTAGGAGTTATGGTGCCTAACAGAACTATGGCACTGTCATCTAAACAAGCTTGTTAGTGATCATGTGTGAAATGTACCCAGAGGCCCCAAAGACATACTTCAGGAGAGGTAACTTTAAGGAAGTTAAATGTCCTACAGAAGAAGGTGAAGTCAGAAGTCAGTGAAATTTGGATTCTCTATTCAGTCCACCATTATTTGTTAAGTACATATTATGTTCCAGGCATGGGTTATTGCTGTTAAAGTGACTTCATCTCCACTCTCAGATGTAATGACCTGGAAAACTCTTGTTGCAATACAATTTAGATGGCTGCTCACAACAGCAAAACGTAAAAATAAAATTGAATTGGAAAAATACGACCAATAAGCATATGAAGAAATGCAAATTTAAACAATATATATGAAGTTTTTTTCTGATGTAATTGTCAAAAATTTTAAATATTAATAATATCAAGTGTTGACAAGATGAAAGGGACATGTACTGTCATACAATATATGTTTGAAGTGTAAATGAGTACAACCTTTGAAGGTGATTTTAGATAGAGATATATATATAGATATAAATATGGATATGAATATGGATATGGATAGAAATAGATATAGATACAGATATTTACACACACACACATTAACCCAGACATTTTACTTCTCTTCTCTGTTATTGAGAAATACATTCACATATATTCATGAAAACACAAATACAAGGTGTGGCTTTGCAGCAAATATTTATGGTAAAAAACTAATAACATCCAGTAGGATTTGGGGAAGATGGTGGAGCAGAAAGCACCATGAATCTGTCTCCCCACCTACACAACAATTGCTCTGGCAGAATTTGTCTGATGTATCTATTTTGAAATTCCAAATTCCATTGAAGGCCTGCAACATCCAGGAGAAGATTTGGACAGTAAATTGTGCTTAATATCAGTCTATTTCAGCTCCTTGCACAGTAGCAGCTACCTATCCCCACACTTAGCCCCATGGCAGGCAACTGTGCATGTGTTCCTGGAGCATCCTATACACAGCTCGTGGGAGTCAGGCAGAAGGGAAACTGCCCTCCAAATATTGAGGATTTGTGTTCTGATTACTGATTACTGCTTCTGATCACAGAGGTACAAAGAGGTGGAGGGCAATTGTTGTTACACCTCCTTCCACTGAGGTAAGCCCCTCCCTCTTAGGCTGAAGTAACTTCCAAAGGATTTAAAGAGCTGGCACTCATTTCCCCCTGCCCCTCTCATTTTTTTCTTTTTACCCTTTTGAGAACCATGCATTAAAGACTAAGATATTCAAAAGCAACCGCATATAAGGGAAAAATAAGAAAGTGACCATGAATACCTGGGGAAAGGGGCAGACTCAGAAAAGACCTGAGAAGACATTACATCTCAGGCTGATCCTTGGCACAGAGAAAGGCTACAATAGTAATAATAATAATGATAATAATAATAATAATAATAATAATAATAATAATAATGATAAAACAATAACAAAAATAACAAATTTGCGGGAAGAAGAAGATCTAATTTCCATAGTTACTACATTATTAGATCAAAATGTCCAGTTTTCAACAGAAAATCACAAGGTATACAAAAACAACAATAAAAAAAAAAAATCCACCCAGGATAGTATGCCCCATTAAAAGAAAAAAAGTAAATCAACAGAATCTGTCCCTGAAAAAGACCTGATGGCAGATCTACCAGACAAAGACTTTAAAATTGTCTTAAAGACACTCAAAGAACTACAGGAAGGTATGGAGAGAGTCAATAAAATGATGCATGAACAAAATAGAAATATCAATAAAGAGGTAGAAAACATAAAAAGAAATCAAAGAGAAATTCTGGAAGTGAAAAGTACGATAAATGAAATTAAAAATTCTCTAGAGGATTCAAAGGCAGATTCAAGCAGGGAGAAGAAAGAATAAGTGAACTTGAAGAGAGGATAATTGAAATAATTAATTCTGAAAAATGAAAAAAGATTGAAAGTAAAAGTGAATAGAGCCTTAGTACCTGCAAAACACCATCCAGCAGCACAACATATGCATTGTGGGAGTCCTAGAAGAAGCAGAGAGAAAGAGATAAAGAGAACAGTTGAAAAAATAATGGCTGAAAATATTCCAAATTTGATAAAAGACATAAATATGAGCTCAACAATCTCTAAGAAAGGTGGACTCAGAGGCCCACACTAAGACACATTACAATCAGACTTTCAAAAGATAAAGAAAAAGAGAGAATCTTGAAAGCTGTGAGAAAGACGTGACTTGCCACATACAAAGGATCCTCAATAAGATTATCAGAAGATTTCTCATGAGAATCTGGAGGCCAGAAGACAGCAGATAGGCATATTCAAAGTGCTAAAAGAAAAAAAAAACTTTCAATTAAGAATCCTATGTCTAACAAAACTGTCCTTCAAAAGTGAAAGAGAAATTAAGACTTTCCAGATAAACAAAAGCTGTGGTAGTTTGTTACCACTAGAACTTTCCTGCAAGAAAATGCTTAAGGGAGTCCCACAAGGTAAAATGAAATGATACTAGAGACTAATTCAAAGCTGTATGAAGAAATAAGATCTCAACAAAGGTAAATGCATGGGCAATTATAAAAGCTAGTATTATTGTAACAATGTTTTGTAACTGTACTTTTTGTTTTCTACATGATTGAAGAGACTAATGCCTTTAAGAGAATTATTACAAAGTATCTTTTATGACCACAGTGGGAAAGAGTTAAAAACCAGTAACAGAAGTAAAAATGGAAAGTTCACAAAATTATGGAAATTAAACAATACACTCTAATACAACCAATAGACCAAAGAAGAAATCACATAGGAAATTAGAAAATACTTAGAGACAAATGAAGATGAAAATGCAACTTACCAAAAATGAAACATGGGACACAGCAAAAGCCGTTCTAAGGGAGAAATTTATAGCTATAAATACTTACATTAAAAATCAAGAAAGATCTCATATCAACAATCTAACTTTACAATTTAAGGAACTGAAAAAAGAAACAAGCTAAACCTAAAGCTGGCAGAAGGAAGAAAATAAAAACAATTATAGCAGAGATAAACAAAGTAGAGAACAGAAAAACAGAGAAATCAACTAAACCAAAAGTTTGTTCTTTAAAAAATCAACAAAATTGACAAATATTTAGCTAGATGGAGTAAGAAAAAAAGGGAGCAGACTCAAATTACTAAATCAGAAATATGAGTAAAAATGGGAGCAATATTGCCGATTTTACAGAAATATAAGGGTTTATTAAAGAGCACTATGAACAAATGTAAGCCAACAAATCGGTTAACCTAGATGAAACGACCATATTCCTAGATACACAAAATCTACCAACACTAAATCACAAATAATTAGGACTATTTAAATAGACCTATAACTAGAGAGAGGTTGAATCAGTAATCAACCCTCATCCCACCCCTCCAAAAAAGCTCTGAACCTGATGGCTTCACTGGTAAATTCTACCAAACATTTAAAGAAGAATTAACACCAAAATTAACCCCTACAAAATTGAAGAGAGAGAATAAGAATACTTCCCAACTCATTCTATGAGGCCAGAATTATCCTGATACCAAAGCCAGGCAAAGACAATGCATGAAAAGAAAACTACAGAGCAATATCCTTTATGAACATTAATGCAAAAATCCTCAACAAAATACCAGTGAACCAAATTTAGCAGCACATTAAAATGGTCATACGCTGTGACCAAGTGGAATTTACTCCTGGAATGCAAAGATAGTTCAACATACAAAAATCAATGTAATATACCATATTAACAGAATAAAGGGGGAAAAAAACATGATTATCTTAATTGATGCAGAAAAAGCATTTGACAAAATTCAACACCCTTTCATGATATAAACACTCAACAAACTGGGAATAGAAAGAAACTACTTCAACATAATAAAAGTCAACCCACTGAACATCATCATCAATGGTGAAAGACTGAAAGCTTTTCCTCTAAGATCAGGAGCAAGAAAAGGATGTCTGTTTTTACCACTTCTGTTCAACATAGTACCGGAAGTTTGGGCCAGAGCAATTAGGCAAGAAAAATAAATAAAAGGAATCCAAATTGAAAAGGAAGAATTAAAATTATCTCTGTTTGTGGACAAAATGACCTTATATGTAGAAAACTCAAAAGATTCCATACACAAAAAGCTGTTAAAACTAATAAATGAATTCAGCAAAGTAGCAGGATACAAAGCCAGCATGCAAACATCAGTTACATTTCTATACACTAACAATAAACAATCTGAAAATAAAATTATAAAAATAATTCCATTTACAATAGCATCAAAAAGAATAAAATACATGTCAATTAACTTAGCCAAGCACGTGAAAGACAAGTACAATGAAAATTATACAACACTGCTGAAAGAAATTAAAAGAGACAAATAAATAGAAACGCAACCCATATTCATGGATTGGAAGACTTAATATTGTTAAGATGTCTGTATTACTCAAGGCAATCTACAGATTTAAATTAATCCCTATCAAAATCCCAATGATGTCTTTTGGAGAAATAGGAAAACCCATCCTAAACTTCACATGGAATCTCAAAGGACCCTAAATAATCAAAACAATCTTGAAAAAGAAAAACAAAGCTGGAAGATTCACACTTTTTGATTTCAAAACTTAGTACAAAGTTACAATAATCAGAACACTGTTGTACTGGCATAAAGACAGACATGTAGGCCAACTGAATAAAATAGAGAGCTCAGGAATAAACCTTCACATATGTGGTAAAATGAGTTTTGACAAGGGTGCCGAGCTATTCAACGGGGAAAAGACAGTCTTTTCAACTGATGGGGCTGGGAAAATTGGATATCTACTAGCAAGAGAATAAAGTTGGACCCTTACCTAGTACCACATACAAAAACTAAATTAAAATGAGTCAAAGACCTAAATATAAGATCTGAAACTATAAAACTCTGGGGAAAAAGTTAGGGCAAAAGCTTTGCAACATCATATTTGGCAATGGTTTCTGCCACTTGCTGACTGTGCAACCCCAAGAAAGTTACTTACCTTCCCTGGTTTCCTAATTTTCTCATAAGTAAAATGGGGATACAAATAATACTTGACTTCAGTGTTGCTGTAGGGGTCAAGTTTAACATGCTTAGAACAGTGCCTGGCACATAATAAGTACTCAAGAAATGTTAGCTATCATTATTATTCTTTTAAAAATCCAAAAATTAAATATTCTCTTTGTTCACATACACATCATCACATGTGTACACACATATATATATACATTTAGGATATACACCAATCTGGACCTAATTATTATTAAATTAATGGTGCTTAAATAATGATTATGAGTACAGAGGGAATATGGTGTAGGAATGAGTCAGGTGGATTTTTACCTGTATCAGTAATCTTACCATAAGAAATTATTCTTTTATTATTATAAATTTAAATATTAAGTCACATTGAACAACGACCACAAAAATAGAGAAAGAAAAGGAGAAAAAGGAAGAGGGAGAAAGCATTAGAGTCCTGAGCAGAAGGCAGCCTGTTGAGAATCAATAGCCAAAAGTTCTAAGTACATTATGTGGACTCAATAAAACACTGAATAGTGTTACTCCTAGAGTAATAGAGTTAATGATCTTTGAATAATTAAATAATTAACAAATAAAAACCATATGTCCCAGGAGTATTTCCATGATCATCTAAAAACTTCCATAAATCATTCAGATGGAAGGGAGTCTTTATTATATAAATATACGTAGATATAGGTATACAGATTATAGATATGGCATTTAGGTTTTCCATAGGTCCTACCATTCCAGGCCCTCATTCTAATGTTTTTTTGTTTGTTTGTTTTGTTCTACTTCCTTTCCTTTTCTTTTTTGTAGAATGTTTCGAGCCTTGTAAAGCTCTGTGTAAATATCAAACATTAAACACTAATTACAAGCTTTTAAACTTAATTTCTGTTGGAAGAATGATAGCAACTCTGTGTTGTCAATTCAGGGCTTGACAACAAAATGCCTCTGTGAAGTTAACCTGGCCTCTGTAAAGAAAAGCAGCTTTTAGTGCCAAGAAGTTAGTACCAACTGCCATCTTTTCCTCCACAGGGGCTCAGACAAGATGCATAATAGGAACAGATAGATGGAGTTGAAGACCTGAACTTATGAAAGTGTATTTTTAAGAGTGGGACGCAGAGTGAGCGATGGAGCCCTTTACGTTAAGCCCAGCTGGAGATGAGCAGAGTAAAGTGCACGGCTGGAAATCGCTGAGTTGACCTCTTAGTCCCGCATGTGCTTGTGCTCTAGCACCTGGACTGCCCTGGCGCATGTGCTTGTGCTCTAGCACCTGGACTGCCCTAGCGCATGTGCTTGTGCTCTAGCACCTGGACTGCCCTAGCGCACGTGCTTGTGCTCTAGCACCTGGACTGCCCTAGCGCACGTGCTTGTGCTCTAGCACCTGGACTGCCTTAGTGCATGTGCTTGTGCTCCAATACCTGGACTGCCCTAGTGAGCTGTTCTCTTCCCCTCTTGTCTCCTGACTAGCTCTATCCTTCTCAATATACCTCTCCCCCTCCTGACCACTGCAGAGAAACAAAACAATCCTGCCATCAAAAGACCTCTCCGTAGCAACACAGACAAGAGAGAAAGGACAACACAGTTTATTGGTGAGTAGGCACTATGGATGTACATGCATGAAAACAGTCTGGGCAGAATTTCTCACAAATTTATACAGAAAAGTAGAAGAGCAAACAATTGAGATGTCCTCTAGAGAGATTTCCTCCTGTATTGAGGGATTTCTAAATTAATCTTGGAGGTATGTGTTTACAGTTCTAAGTGTCAGAAGGTCCTTGAACTTGCACTATAAAACCAAAAGTCCAAGCCTATATAAAAATAGGACCTATTACGTATAAAAATAGGACCTATGATGTTTTCCGGGAGACACCGTAAAGAGGAGAGGATGGGGAAAGGCAGCTGCTTCCTCCTCTTTATTAAACAAAGAGAGTTCGATCATCTGACCTTACAACCTGGGAGCATACCTTACGATACAAAGAGAAAAATCTTGTGTCAAAACCTTAGATAATGCACCATTTGGGGCCTCTCTTGTCAAATGTATTTTGGGGCTTTGTCTGTAACATAAAACAAAATCTTGCCTTTGGGGCCGATGTGATGAAAATTGTCTTTTTTCTTTCTCTGGATTTGACTGAAGTAACCAAAGAAATGAAGTTTCTATCAGGCTACCTTGGAGAATGGGTCACCTGCCTTCGAGGTCAAACCCCTGTCTTCAGAGAGGCTCCCCAAAGCACCATGTGCTTGCTGCATTCTGGGCCTTACAGGGATGAGGGATTATGGCAGGCCCAGGCTCCTCAACCACAAGGAGTTGGGGGGAATATTTCCACTCTCCCTCCTCCTTCCGATCCTGGCTCCTCCTTGCCTTGCGTGACCCTGCTTGCTTGCCTGCCCACCTGCCACCAGCAAGCCATTCTCCTCTCCTGTCACCACTTCCATTTCCCTATTAGGGCGAAGCAGAGGTTTCAGTTTTAAACGATGCACTCTTAAGAACAATCACTAATAGAGCAGCTGATTTGTAGAGAAAGTGCTAGTAAAACAGTCAATTTAACTCTGGCATTCATAACCATTTCTTCAAATCCCCCATTTAGTAGGCAACAAAGCTTTGCTGCCGAATTCTGAGGCCGCCAGAGAAAACAGCTCCCAAATATTGAAGGTTTATAATGAGGCTTCAAAGCCACAGCCCCCATGTTTTGCCCACCACATCCTTGCTGCCAAGTGAAATATCCCTTTTCTCTCTGTGCTGTTGACAGCTACATTTCAGAAATCTGATTTTTCCAAATCCGGACAGCATTATCCTCTCTGATTCAGGGCAGACCCCTGATGACTGGACTTGTGACAAGCAGATTACAAAGCTGGTTTATCCAGGCATTGTGTTTCTGTGGCTCTTTCCGAAGCCAAAGCCTCCATGACAGCAGGGAGCACTAATTGCTCGTTTGTGGCGGTGACCTTTTCAACTGGACAGCGCCTCGGATCTGGTTCCACGTTATGTCTCTCTCCTTTAATTACAGTGTGCTGGCAGGGAAGGAAGCACCCAGTGGCACTGAGTACGGTAGTATCCAGTGTCTGGACCCGTCTCACTTTGCTTCTCAAAGCAAGAACTGAGGAGCAGAGGTATCTGTTCTGTTCACTTTGTTTTTACACTTGGATGCTGACAGGAATTTAAGCCACCGGGATCAGGAGTGCATTAGGACCTAATGGCAAGACATTTAGCTGGGAACCATTCATTTACAAAAAGAAACTCGACAAATTTCCATCAGGCAGCAAGTGGAAGAGATTCAGAGAGATCTATTTTGATATTTAATTCCCAAACCTTGTAGTTTTGGTTGAGGTCAATATCTGTGGCTGCATCCTACTTAATAGCATTGCAGAATCCTGTGATGCTGTCCGCAGATTAGAAGGAAGGAATGAAGTCAGGCAGCAGCAGTACGTGGCAGGGAAGGGGCCACAGATTGAGCACTGTCACGTGCACCCTCTGTCTTTGTTCAGGTGACCCAGCTCATCTATCTAGTACCAAGAGCTGACGTTCAAAAATATACAGTCTGAGAGTGTGGCAGACACTGTACATGCTCATCATCTAACCAAACCCTCATGGAAAATTCACTGAACATTTACAGATGAAAAAAGAAAACATAACAAGGGGAGAAACAAGAAAAAAAGAGAATTCTAAAGGAGAAACAAAGCAATACTGGTAATGATAAAAGTTCTATGACAGGGCAGTTGCATCTAGGCTACATTTCTCAATGGCCATATACATCAATTGTATTTTTCTTTTTGTACTTCACCAACAACTTGATGATAAAACCAGCAGCATCAAATAAATAGTCCCTGCCACACTCCCACAGCCCATGTATCTCACTTATTCTTTATCAATGCCACGCTCTCAAAAGATATAGAAAACACATTCATTCTATGAATGTGTGTGTTGTTACATTGTGGGATTCAAATATGTATGTATTAGAAATTCATTAATGAATTTATTAATATTGCTGAGAAGGTTGCAATCAATCCTCTGCCCTCATCTTAAAGAGCTACCAAAATAAAACGAGAAATTT
Organism: Cynocephalus volans; assembly: GCF_027409185.1. NCBI lineage: Eukaryota > Metazoa > Chordata > Mammalia > Dermoptera > Cynocephalidae > Cynocephalus > Cynocephalus volans. Next base: position 109,380,739 of record NC_084461.1, read on the forward strand.
GAAGATAAATTTTATTTAAAAAAGAAGAACTATATTCGGAGAATAAGCAATGATGTGACCTCCTGTCATTGTGCTAGATTTCTCTTCCCTCTGTGGGAATAACATTTGAGTTCTGACTACCACATTCACTGTAATATTAACTCTATGCTGGTGTGAATATTTAAGCAAAAATCCTCAGAGAATTAGGTAAAGGGTATTATTTTTAAATCCCTATTGGGCACCTCATGCTGCTATCAACTAGCCAGAACTCACTGATAAAATGAGGTTCTTAATAGACTTTTTGCAAAGAAAAGAAAAGTGATTTTCCCTGTGGAATTCTATGAATAAGCTGGTCAAATTCATCCTCAGAGACAAATTGGTGGCTACCATGATACCTAGTGATGTGATGGTGCACTTTTAAGGGAAATAGTGAAATTTCCATAATTTCTTAGACATGTCACTTAAATGTGTCCTTGAATTGCTCAGCTAAACTTGAATTTCATTGTCTTTGCTTAAAGGAGCATATTCTATGGCCCATTCTCAGTCTAAAACCCCCTACTGACTTCAGAGGGAGATTTTCCTGAGTAAAGATGACAGGATACAATTCCATGTAGGCTGAGTGGCTGTCTGTCATTTTTATTACTTGGGGCTGAAAATGTTTTCCAGCGGTACAAACCCCAAGAGACCACATGGTGCCTAAATTATCCATCTGTAATGCTGTCTGGATCCTTGTCCATCTGACTCCGCAAGGGGCCAGAGTGACTCATCTGCTATTGATCACATAGGCATAATTTTTGTGCCTTACATTACTGACCAAGGAATGCATTTTCCAGCTATGAAAAGTACAAATACAAATGTTATATTGAGAAGAAGAAGAAACACAGGAGTCCAGGTACAGCTAACTGATCTGTTCCAGAGCGTAACATGTATCTGCACAACTGAAACTAAACTGAGTGACAATCCATTGTGTGGTGACCTCAAAGATCTTTTCTGTGTCAACCTCAATTATTGGTTGGAGTGGTGGGATATAGGGGTGGAGTGGTGAACTTCAGCCATTTTGTTCAGGTCCTGGTTCTTTTCAAAATAACAAAATATTTCACATTCAGATTTTTTATTACACCAAGTACTCAGCAGATTCCTGAATATTTCACATGCAACAATTTTTATGTTATTGTGATGTCTCATTCTAGTTACACTACTTTATAGAATCAGAGGAATAAAAAAGCACACACATTTCAGTAACTAGGATTTTGACTTCTTTCTCTAGAGTTTCCTCACTAAGGAATTTGAAAATTAGAAAAATAGAAATTCTTTTGTCCCTGGTGAAATAACCCAAAAGTAAAAGCCCATTTTGCTGCAGTCCTTTTTTAGGAAAAGAAATGGCTACCAAAAAGTCAAAGACGAGGGAACCACAACATATTCTTTTTTCCTAACATTGATTTGGTTTTCCATCTTCATGTACTAAAAGAAACACAACAGGGAAACAAATGTCTGTCTATTGTTTACATTTGAGGTTTACAGAGAGAGCAATCAGCAGATTTTCTGTAAGATCCATCTATCTGTCAGTGTGTTTTATTGGATACGGCTGCAGCTGAATCAAAAAGGGGAAAAAGGAAAGAAGTGAAAGTGACAGAGATGGTTATAAAAATAGAAATAAGGAGTGAAATCTCTGAACTGTAAGTGGACCAAATACAGCTGTGAGCAATATTCCCTCTGTTTTTATAAAGTGTGAGCATGCGCCCTTGTCACATAAGGAACAGATTATGACGACTAAGCATACCTCATGTTTTGGTATTGTACTCAGATGGAATTCATGATGAAGTTTATCAGACACAGTCCACACTGTGCACAATTGGAGCTGTGCTACATAGCAATTAGGTCAGCACTACCATCTCCCCCCACCCCACGTATACGCAAAATCAAGCATTAATCAGTTCTCCTTGTCTACAGATGAAAGCCAACAACTCAACTTGCCATTTAATAACCCCCATAATATGATTCCAAGTTATTTCTGTAACCTAATATCCCTTCTCTCCATCTGCCCCAACGAAAGTGATTCCTGAACAAGTGATTTCCATTTCCTCTTCTGCCACGATCTCAAGCACAGTGCTCCCTTTCTTTGACAGTATTCCAGCACCCCATTTCTACCATGCTTCATTTTTCGAAGTCTTGCCCTTCTTTCAAGATCTTTCTTACCATTTGGACAATTCCGTCCCCACTGCAACAATATTAATTACATCTTAGACTTAGATATCATGACAGAAAGCAGACATAAAAACACAAAATATTGTTAGATAGGGACCAACAGAGTATTTGTAGCCAGTTACTTAGTGGCTTCAAATAAGCGCAATTAATTTATCTTTTTTCATGGTTTCTGTGGGTCAGGAATACTACTGTGTGGTTCTGACTCAAAGTCTCTCTGTGGTGAATTTGGAACAGTAAAGGGTTGGACTGTCTAGGGCCTGGCCAGGCATATCTTTCTGGGCTAGTTGGACTTCTTCACAGTATGGCTCCTTACTTGGAGGCTTAAAGCTTAAAGAGTGAGTATTCTAACAAGCAAGGCAGAATTTAAATTGCCTTTTATGACCCAGCTTCAGAATTCATGTATGATTCTTTGGTCAAAAGAGTCGCCAATGCCTGCCCAATGCCAAGAGAAAGCAACACAGACCCCAACTTTCATTGGAAAGAATGCCAAAGACATTGTAGGAAAATCTTGAGAGACAGGAAATGTTTTTGTGCCCATCTTTAAAAATACAATCTACCACAAAAGTAGATTAATTTATTTTTAAAGGGAAAAGAAGGAATTTCTGGATCCTGCCATTTTTCTACTAAATAACATAGTTCTAGATACCTAAGCTACTGTATTTTCACAGTTTTTAAGGTATGCTTTTAAAATATCATATTTTAATAATTTATATTTGTCTGTTGTAAATTAGTTTTTCCAAAAATACTAAAGTACACTTAGTGATGAACAGAATAGGGCCAGACCAGTTCTGCAATTTATTATTATGCATCTTATAAAACTCATGACAAATTTGTCCCAGATATGGTAGGATAATGCAATACAACCAGCAAATAATCAAAGCACAATATAGCCTACTTTTAGACTCTAGAAAATACGAGAGTAAGGGTGATGTGGTCAATGAAAACGTGGTCCTAGTTTCAACATTTCCATTGCTGTCTAGTTTACAGTCTGCAGATAAACATGAACCAAAACATAATGTTTCCGGTGGAATATCTAACAAAGGTTAAGCAGTGACATAGTCTCAGATCTGATAATGGTGTCCCAAAGGGTTATCCTTTTGGAACCCTAAGGAAGCTATGACTGATGTAGTCAGATCCAAGTTAGGTGCTGCCATCTATAACATGGTCCTGAGACCAAAATATACTTTTGAAATAACTCATGTTTGTAGCTTGGGCTTCTCTAATGTCATGAGGAGGATGTACAGTCCATACTGGATTTCTAAACAATTCTCCTCTCCTTTTTTCATTCACTTCATTTATACCCTACAATATCCCCAGAGTCCCCTCCTCCAAACTCTGAAAAATCCCCCTAGCTCAAAATGAATCTCTCTTTATCTGCATTCCACATCCTTTTTCCTCCAAATTTGTCACTGTAACACTTTGGTAATTGCACACCCTTTCCCCATTGACCAAAAATACCTAAATGGACAAAGAATGTTCTTTGACATGAACAATCAACGTTAGTATTTTCCCCCCAAATCATTCTTTCAAGGTTAAGTTGAATGAAGAGTGATCTCCATGTCACCATGACATTTTCCATGATCAAGAAGGAGTCCACAATTCGAATCTTTAATGGGCAAGTATTGAGGGTGGGGCTGTGCTTCTCAGACTTTAATACGCGTATGAATTACCTAGAAACCTCGTTACCTTCTGATCCTGTGGGTTTGGGCTGGGCCCAAGATTCTGCATTTCTAAACAGCTCCCAGGTGACATCGTTTCTGCTCTTCTGGGAACCACTTGAGGTGGCAACAGCCTATTTTTAAATCGTTGTTTTCAGTTATTTAGATTCTAAATTGCTTGTTTTGAACTCTTTCCTGTTTTCTGAAGATTTTGGAATGTATGAGGTAAACAAGGAAAGACAAGAAAGCAAATCCAGTGGCCTCAGCCAGCAAAAGTGACAGAAGTGAACAGGTGATAGCCCGGTGAGTCCCGGGTGGTTTGAGAAGGCGGCAGGTGGAGAGTCACCCCCTGAAGTTCCAAACCCACCAGTGACCTACCTATTCCACTACATTCTCGCTCTTCCTCTGAGTCCTGAACTTCACACCTGAGAGTCCCTCTGTGTGTTTTTATCTGTTGAAAGGTGAACTAGTTGGGAGCAGGCAGTCGAACACTAGAACTGAACGGAAGCTAAGGGGCAGGATGAAATGTGTGCGAGGTGGCCTGGGAGGCAGGGAGCCAGGACAGAGAAGGGTGCTGACAGGATTGTGAGGAAGGAAGGGAAAAGAACCCAGAATGAAACCCAAAAGATGCCAAAAACAACACTTCCCGTGATTTCCCAACCTGACTCAGGGCTGGGCCTCTGATACATGTAATTCTTTTGTAATTAACTATACCTGGGTGAACATAAGACACATATTTACATCTCAGTGAGCTGTTTAGGTGTGCTTAGTTAGGTTTTAATTATAATCTCAGATTAGGTCATTTCCTTTTTAAAATTGTACATGGACTCCGTAAACTCCAGGGTGGGAGAGCTTTTATCTGATAGCTATTAAGAGCACAGGTATAAAGACAGTTTTGTTTTTAAAAACTTACAAGGGCTATTAAGTTTTCAAATTAAACAATGTGAGCCTCCTAACAGTGACTAAAAAGAAACCCATGTATTCGCAATCAACTCTAAAGCTGTTGAAGTTTCTCAGTTCTTTGTTTGAGTCTCAGAAAAAAAGAGCTCCTAAGCCACTAGAGATATAAACAAAACAGAGCTGCTTATCACATTTCTTCTGTCCCACACCTTGGTGCTGTGGTTTTGTCATTGTCTCCTCTTGCGCTTGGGAAGAGTGGATGAATGGATTTCAGCAGAACCTTATGTGGGCCTCTGAGGAGTTGGCTCCTTGCTTTATCTGCCCTCTGTGTGTGGTTGTAAAGTGTTCTGATCAGGTGACCCGTTGCCAGCGGGAGACCTGCCCGATGCCCTGGCTCCTTGAAATTAGTGGACCAAGAATATTTTCTACGGAAACCCTGATCCAATAACCTGTGGCTCAGAGTCCACAATAAAATCATGGTAGCAGTCTGTAAACAATAAAACATTAATCCCTTCTAAATAGGGCCTGACGAGAACATGCCTAATTGCAGTAATGACCTGAAGTGTAGATGCTGCCCTGCATTAATCTCTCTTGCCCTGGTGGGAACCATTGCACAGAGCTCTGGGACTGTACCATGCACACATCTAACTGGAATAAGAAGTCTAAACACGGCAGGCCTGCTAGAAGAGCTGACTGATTGTTATTAAAGCCCTAAGAGGTCAAAATAAATAAATAAATAAATAACTATTTTAAACCACTCTTTAGAGACTAAGCTGTTTTAAAACTTTTTAATGGTTGCCATAGTCTCATTTATTTTTATTTTTAATTTTTAACTATAGAAAACACTCCAGTTAGATAAAATACTTTAATTTTTATTCATCAGTGAGTATATACTATCGTAATATCCATGCTTGCTACCATAGGCACTTGAGCTACAAGATTTCACTTTGATAAATTGAAAATGTATACAACAGAGACCAAAAAAAAAAAAAAAAAAAAATTGGAACCGGAATGAAAATCACAGTGTGAGGATTCAACATATCTTCCTCTCCCTCCCCTTATTCCATCCTCACCCCCTAACTGGCTCCTGGCTTCTAAAGGGGGTAAATTTTTTGCATCCTGCATCAGTGCCTGGACCTTTCTTTGGGAAATCAAACAAAGAGAATGAATAAAATAGAAAGTACATCAAAAATGCCCCTTCCCTATTCTGAATGGGATTGACCCCCATTTCCAGCTCCAAGGCTGGGTCCTGATTTGTTTATATGAAATAAAACACACACACACACACACACACACACACACACACACACACACACACACAAACACACACACACCCACACACACACACACACACACACACACCCTTTTGTCATGTCTCAGTCACCATAACAAGATCCAGTGTTGTTTTCTTCATAGCAGTGATTATTGTCATTGCTTTTTTGTTTGCTTGTTTGCAAGAAAACCTAATTCCCTGAAATTGAGAATTTTGGTGTCTTTTTCATCTCTGTATCCCAGAACCCAGAATAGTATATAGCTCACAGTAAATAATTCATATTTCTTTTGCAGTAGTTTCCTAACTGGTCAAATTACTTCTGATCCTGCCCCACCCTCCCACTCTCTTCTCAGTTGCCCAGAGCCAAGAACCTAGCAGTAGGTGAGTAGTGAAGAAACTGGACATTACTCTCTGACCATCCAGAAAGTGAGAGAAAACTCTGGCCAGTTTTTTTTTTGTATATGTGCTTCCCTAAAAAATTTGGAATTCAGTACTACAATAACTTATTATACAGCTAAAATGATAGAATTATATAAAATTATTAAAGCATATCTGAAAATTAATTTTATTTAAAGAAAAATTCAAAGTTTTTTTAATCTGAGGATTTTTTTTCTAATAATTACATATCGAAAGAAAAATAGATTTCAAAATGAGACCTATTCTACTTTTTCTTTTTTTAATATCATTTAATTTATTATGAAAGCTGGTTAACATACTTAAAAGAAGTATAGAGAATAACTTATATAGCTGCAACTTAGATTTAACAAATATTAATACTTTTCTAAAGTTTTTTCTTTAAAATAAAATAAAACAGAACATCTTTGTAATTGAAATCAATAAAAAAAATTTGGCCACCAAAAAATAACAGTTTAAATATTGTGGTAACACAAAAGTTGAAAGGATTTTTGTTGAATAATTTTCAATGTTACTGACTGAAATTGATGTAGGTTCCTTGGAAACAAAATTAATTTAAGCTAAATCCCTTCATTATAAATGCCTGAGTCTTTTAAATTTTTCGTTAACAATATTAAAATGTTACTGAGGTTAATATGCAGCTGGGAATCATATATTCAGAAGATGGATCTGAGGATCACTTGTCTCTTTATAGTGAATTTTGAAGTAAGAGTAAATTACGCCTTCTTTTTTCAAATAATAATCCCCGCCCCCAAAATATCATTTCTCATATTTACATGTTTTAATATGTGGGTTGGTATGCCATGTAGGAGGTAACTGGGCTTTCCTAGTTGGGAGACACATTTAAATAGAAGTAAAAAGAGAATTTTTAAAAATAGAAAAGAAGAAATTGAAGACCATTTCTTTCTTAATTGAAGGACTAAAGTAGTAAAAACTTTTGATCATTTTTCTTCTTTACCCTTGCAAATACATGTGTAATCAAATAATAACTTTTTAGTTCTGGAAACAGGAAACACCTGATGTACAAGATTATCTTCCCTATAAAACATATTGTCAAAAACAGAACTGAATTAAGGGTGAATCAAGCAGGCTGTGGCCCAGGGCACTGTTCTGTAAGAGGAAGTGTCTCAAGACTGAGGAACTTGTATACCATAGGGCTTTTTAGGGAGAGGGTCAGGATACTAGAGAGGGGCTGAGACCCCAGGAGACATGACTTGAGTCTAACTTCCAGAGAGTTGTAGCCCAGCCCTGCTGAGGGGAGTATCCACGTCCCATAGAGCCGAACAGCTCGAGATGTTTCCCCTCCGGCTTTCTTGTATGCAGAGCTCGGACTCTCTTCAAAATAAATGTACAAACATTTGAACAATAAGGTTTTAAAAGAATCAAATTACTAACCTGCCAGGATGCCCACAATCTCCATCTGGGCCTGGTCACAAATCATTATGACAGCAAAGCTCTGTCCCTTTGCCATCCGTCCATGGAAATTGAGTTCTCTAGTTAGCTTTGCTCTCATGGCACTCTTCGTAGCGGGATGTTAGGTGAATGTCTCATTCTTTACACATAAAAACTGTAATTAAAAAATTTTTTTTTTTTACTTTATGAACTGGTTGTCAGCAAAGAAGAAAACACTTTTAATTCAGTTGCTTCTTTCCCTGTATCACCGTGTCATTTATCCTCAGCATCTCTCTTGTGGCAAGGTTGGTCTCAACCATCCTAATGGTGCCCATCAAGTCCCTGGGTCCGGAGGGGTTTGCCCCACCCTTGTATACTTTCCCAACCAGGAAAGAAGGAAGTATACACAGTTGGCTTTGAGGGCACTACTGGAAAAAAATTTTTTTTCATTACCTCCTGGTCAAAAAAAATGACTATCAGAGCATAAGCTACAGATAAAGGGGAATAGTTACTAAACAAGATTACGGCCAGAGAAATTATGACCAACGAGGATTGCTCGTTGTCTTGTAACAATTTTACAACTATATGAGAGCACTTTTCTCTCATTATTTCCGTATGATAATTCTGGGATTGGCGCTAACCCAACCACAGCGGAAAATCAGCCGTTTCTGACTCTGTTTCCTCATTTACAATTTGGAAGTAATGATAAAAATAGGATTATGTTAAAGGTTAAATGAGATACCGTGAAGGTTCTGGCAAGCTATAAATTGTTGGGCGTGGGTTGACCCATTGCAGTCAGATCTGTATGCTTCCTTCCCATTTTAAGTAAGATTACTAATTCTGAAAAAAAGTGCTTTGCTGAGACCTATTTCAGTGTAAGGGTCTGATTTTGTTACTGCAAATCCAGATGGCTTTTGATTAGGACCATCATAAAAGGGAATATGTGTAGGATGTTAGAATCCAGAGTACGGTGTATGATGAGGGCTCAATCCTAGAATTTAGCCCTTGACATTATTACTATCCCAGTAGCAGGTGGAATGAGAATTTTTTACTGAAAATTGGAATTCAGCTGCAGGATTGGCTCATGTCATTTTTGCTGTCATTATATTCCGAATAGCCTCGTTTCAGACAGTTTTGCCAAATTAAATCAAGTATGATGGGGTTACAAGCTAGGAAACAAGAATGGGTTAAATTTTTTAGATAGTCTTTTGATTTTAAGGAAAACATACATATTTGGTTCCCTGATAAAATCATGTCATTAAAAGGGTTGCTCTGATATAATCAAACATATTAAAATCATATATTTCATGATGTCTTTATGTTTGCTCGTTATCCTGATGAGCTCACTGGGTCTAACAGTTCAGCTTGTTAAAATTTTGGAACTAGAGCTTGGCTTTTACTGACTCTAATTTTTCAAGTTAATAATAGTTTTTATTTATTTTATTTAATAGTTTTATTAACTTTATGAGAGGTAGTCATCTGATACATTGTGAGAATAAATAAGTCCATTTGTTTGGGATTCTGCCATCTCACATGATTAACTTTTTTCAAGAGTTGATTTCACCTAGATTTTTCTCCAAAATGATATATAAACCATACCTCTAACTCTGGGTGTATCTATTACGCATTTATATGCAGTTTTAATGTATACATTAAATATGAAAATATATTTTCTCTCTGCCTCAGAAATAAGTATTTTCTTCTTCACAATAGCTTTTTAAATGTTTATTATCCCAGAAAATTTCTCTTGATTAGGCAGAGTATATGTATTAATTAACCTCACTTGGATTATTTTATTCAAAAAGCAAAATTGTGAAATACTAAAGTACAACATTTCATTCCAACATCTCCAATGTTAAATGTCTGTGACTTTCATGAGAACTTTTCAGAGTGAATAAGAGGTGAAGATTCTCATTAGCCTATAATTCCTAAATGTGACTGTGCCCTAAATTCCTTAAGACGTCATGAGCAGAATGTTTGTACATAGAATAAATGTTAGTATCATTCTGTCTCTTGTAATAAGCTCAACGTTATCCTCTACAGTACAGTAAATATTTACTTAAATACTAATATAGACTTATAAAAGATTTTCTATAATCCACCTCTTAACATTTTATAAGGCTTCCAAACTTAAGTTGGATTATTCAGTCTTAAAAAGGAAGGACATTCTGACATATGCTGTAATATAGATGAACCTTGAGGACAGTGTACTAAGTGAAATCAGCCAGTCACAAAAAGACAAATGTTGTGTGATTCCATTTATATGAGGTACTTAGAGTAGTCTAAATCACAGTGACAGACAGTAGTATGGTGGTGGCCAGGGTTTGGGAAGGGAGAAATGGAGAGTTACTGTTTAATGGGTACAAAGCTACAGTTTTTTAGATGGAATGAGTTATAGAGATGGACGGTGGTAACAGTTGCACAATATTATAAAGATACTTAATACCAACGAACTATACACTTAAAATAGTTAAGATGGTAAATTTTATGTTATTTGTATTTTATCACAATGAAAAATAATAATAAATTTTTTCAACACTCAGTTTGGTCCTGTTTTACTCAATACCATCCCCCTTCTAGTTATTTTTGCCTCTGGCACCATAATTTTATAAGTCAAACACAAATATCAAGCAACAAACTTCAGAATTTATTTCAATCAATTTTAGGAGTTTATTGAGCACTTACTATGCACACAATATTTAAGGAATATTAGAACAAATAAAGCAATTTCTCCATAAAAACCTCCAGAATTCTTTGTAAGTTCTTGCCTACCAAAAAATAAACACCCATGAAGTTTAACAAGCGGTGAACAAAGAGACATGAAGATTTCAGGTGTTACCAGAGTCTTTGGCTCTAGGTGATAGGATTTATTTCCATTGCTTCTCTCATAAAGTTGGGTACCAAGTCCACAGGTAGATTCAGGTTCTTGGATAACAGACCCAGTGCCAAGGTCAGCTTGCCAAGCAAAGTGCCAGGGTTCTGCAAAAGACTGAACATGTTCTAATGTCAAGAGAAGTAAACCTGGGAGTATGACCAGGTGAGAGGATGGCAGCAGGGCTGGCATAATTTGGCACCGCATTTTCTCTGCAAGTCTGATCCCAGGTTGTTTCAATTTCATATTTCATGTTGCCTCATTGAAAATGTATTCTAACTGTCTTAACCATTGACATGATGCTACTTTTGGAAATGGTGTCATTAAATCAAGTAATGGTAGTAGGGAGAGGAGAGGCACTAACTCCTCCCTGTGACCAGCAGCTCCCTGCCCCTCTAGCCACGAGGTGTGGAAGGGCAGGGTATAAAATCCTGAGTGGAGCAGAGGGTTTACTTACTAAGGGTTTTGGAGAAGCAGAATAAAGGAGTGATAAAGATTAGACCACAATGACCTATTTTTAATGCCAGCCACTAAAGCCCCTTGGTAGATTGTGAGCACTGCACAGTAGAATGCTTTAGAACAAAGAGTGCGCAACATGAATCTTGCACACAGAGAGGCATTTGAAGCTTAAAAAATACCCAAATATACAATGGCCTCTTGTTTAATTATAGTAATTATTCATCAGACTCCAGATGTTAGGAAAGAAAAAAACTTTATCTTTGTATGATTAGAGGCATGAATCCTTTCAAATGTGCATGTGTCACCGAAATGGAATGTATCTAATCATCAGCTTGCAGCTGAGAAAGTGCGGAGTAAATAACCGAAGCCCATCCAGATCCTTATTAAGAGAATTTGTTTCCAAAGAAAGAGAGAAATACCTCCCATTAGGAAAAAATCAGCCCTACCCAAAAGTCAAAAGTACGCGGGGCATTCTGGCAGCATCGGGACTTATTTTACAGTGTTCAATCACATTCTTGTACAAAAACCACTGATGGCTGTGGACTCACTGTGAAGCTGCTGCATTTTTCTGAAAAGTCATTGCGAGGTCCAGAAATCAAGGTCGCCAATAGTTATGCATCATAGGTGGGGTTGTGAAACAAGCTGGCCTCCCAGAAGGCCAAGCCAGAAAATCTGTACCCAAGGACAAGTCCCTTAGGACTCACCAAACTCCATGAAATTAAAGAGAGACAACAAACTTCTTTTTCTGCTGGGGATCCAAAGACATAATTGAACAATAACTACTGGAGTGTGATAGCTGGCTGTTAAGAAGGCCTCCAATGATTCTCACCTCCTGATAAGCATGACCTTGAGTAGCCTTTTTCCACTTCGAGGAGGGCTGACTATGTAACCAAGAGGGTATTTTAGAAATGACAGTGTGTATATTCCCAGGCCAAGTCATAAAGGCATCGCCACTTCTTTCTTGCTCTCTCTCTCCCTCCTGCATAACGCACTCTGGGGGAATCCAGCCACCATGCCAGGAGAACTCAAGATGCCCAATAGAGGAGCCCATGTGGCGAGAAACTAAGTCCCCCTGCCCATAACCAGCACTAATTTGCCACCTGAGTGAGTCACCTTGGAATTAAATCTTCCAGCATCAACAAATCTTCCCACAACTGTGACCACAGCTACCATCTTGACTGCAATCTCATAAGAGACCCTGAGCTAGAATCACCCAGACCCACAAAACTGTATAAGATAATAATGTTTATTGTTTTAAGCCACTAAGTTTTGGGTTATCTAGTTACCTAGCAATAGATAATTATTGCACAGGATAATCTTAAACCACTTGAGGGGATCCTTTTACCTTGAGACTTCTCCATAAATAAAACCATGTATTTCACTTCAAGCCCAAATAATTACATGGTGTGAGTGTGTGTGCACACACATGCATGTGCACCAAATGGAGGAGATATTCGTAGATCTGAAGCAAACAAAGACCCTGTCCTCAAAGAATTTACACTAGGGGGAAATGGAAGTATGTGTGTGTCTGTAAAATAAATTCCATAAAAATAGATAATAAATATGTATAGAGGTAATCAGAGACAAGCCAAGAGATATTAGTATTTAAAATTTGGTTAAATAATAGGCAGCAAAAGAGGAACTGAGAAAGCCATTGTAGAAGGAGTGGGCAGCATGAACCCAGGCAGCCTCAGAGCCTGCAGAGAAGAAAACTTCAGAATGTACACTAGGAATGGACAAAAGGTCTTGAATGTTGGGATCAGGGACTTATATTTAATTGAATAGCCAGCATGAGACATTGAAGTATTGTACAAACTGGAATGGCCGTATCAAAACTACTCTTCAAGAAAATAATTGAATATAGAGAGAACACATTAGGAAAGAGAGAAGCTGAAGGCAGAACAACTGGGAGGCTATGGTTGTGGTCTAGGCAGGAGGGACAGAGGTAAGAATCAGGCGGGGGCAGTGGGAATAGAAAGGGTGAGCATATATGAGATGCGGAAATTATGGAGTCTCTAGATTCTTCCACTAATGGGAAGAAGCTAAAGCAGGTAAAAGAGGTTGGAGCAAAGACGACACAGGTGTCTCAGCTTGGGATACGAACAGTGTTTTTAACAGAATTAGGAACCAACTGAAAGGCTGCTGGGAATGGAGAGTAGGGAGATGGTGATTCACATACAGACACACATTAGCACTCTGTAGCCCTCTACTAAATAATCCTTAGACTGCAGACTGCAGGTGGGTGCCTTTTGCAAGTACAAATACTTTGATTTGCACTGGAAACTTTCAGCTGGATTTGCAAATAAAGTACAAAACCATTTTGTACACCGATGCAAATACTCTTTATATAGACAGAAATATTGAAAAACTCCAAATTAGATCTTGTAAAAAAAAAAAAGCCTTTGCTTTTTTGACAAATGAGCTTTCTAAACAGACCCAATCTGACCCTATCCCTATCCTGTAATATGTTTTTAAACAAATTCTTCTCCTTGCCTTGCTTTTAGGAAAGGGCTAAAGAATACCACTTACCTAACCCAGTTTTCTAACTCCACCTTCCTGGTAGCTCAACTAGGAAAAAATCAAAACCTGTCTCACTCACTGGCAATCAGCTAATTGTGTGAAGTACTGTGCTCCATCTGATTTAAATGCACAGCGTCCCTTGTGTATTCTTAGCTTGTTTTATGTGCTTAGCTTGAAAAATTTTCCAGATCTCAAAGATAGAGCTCTCCTAATGTGCCACTGCCAAGGCTTTTATGCAAAGCTGGGGTTAAACCCGGCTCTTCAAATTAGGTTACTGGGTTTTAAATTTTTCTATGTCATGAAGCAAATGTGTACTAAATACAAGTTTATTTGCAAATTAGAACTAATCCTAGCTAGAGGGGTATGATTGACAGAGGAATGTAAAAATAATAATAACAGCAACAACTTACCAGGGCCTTAATGACACCATTTTAATCACTTGAGATATACGAGTATTAACTCACTTAATTCTCACAGTAACACTGCTTAGGGGTTTTATCAATATCTCAAGAACCAAGGATTGAACCCCGGCAGCCTCAGAGCCTGGGCTCCTAATCTGTGGCCCCAAAAGGGGAATTTTCTGCAGACAGTTGTAGTCATCCTCTGTATTAGTTTTCCATTGCTGCTACAACACATTACCACAACTTTAGCAGTTTAAATGACACAACATTTCATCTTGCTAATTCTTCTTTTGTAGTCACATCTCCCTCTAACTCTGACCTCTTCTACTTCGTTCTTTTACTTTTGGGGACCCTTGTGATTACGTTAGGCCCACCAGGATAACCCAGGGTAACATCCCTTGTGAAGTTCAGCTGATAAGCAGCCTTAACTCTGTGCCACGTAAACTGATACAAGGGGTCTTTAACGAATTCATGGAAAGATTTGTATTATCTTTTAATTTCATTTGTCCATGAACTTTTTGATGTACCCTAGTACATTCACAGTTTCCGGGGATTAGGGCATGGATATCTTTGGGGTGCCATTAGTCTGTCTACCACACCTACTGATGCTCTAGGTAAGAGATCTAAAAATTCAAACAGATTGAAAGTGCTAGAAATTGGATGATAAATATGAAGAAAGGTGAGTGGCTCAGGTGAGAAAAAATTGTTGGCAAAACATACCATGTGTGGATGAGTACAGGTGGAATCTGGGATCCACTTCCCAATTCTGGACATTTGTCCATTGCCCCTATGACTTCACCATTCACTCATTGACAGTCAATATAACCAAGTTATAGTTTTCTCATGTCACCTTCTCAGCAGCTCAACTAGGAAAAACCAAAATGTGTCTTACTCTTACCACTTCATAATCATGATTTTGCTAACTTAAATGCAGTTTACTTAAAATCTTACAGAGCGTGTTCCCTATGTCTGTTCCAGCCAGGTAGGATTTCCTGGACCATCACTCTGTGGTGAGCCTCTAGGACAGAAGTGTGCCCAGCATTGTGGCAGAACATGGGTGTGCACCACTCTTAGCCAGGGAGACTTGACAGAGCAGTTGAAGTCATCCAGGCCCAGAGGGAGAGAAAGGGTAGACCAGGAAGAGGAATGGCTCTAGGAGCCAGAGGTAGAGCTGAGCATGAGCTGGTGGCTGTAAACACTAGTGTCCAGTGGGCTGGAGCAGGGAGGGCAAGGTGGGGAGTGGTAGGAAGTCAGGCCAGAGAGGCCGGTAGGGTCAGATCCTGAGGGCTCTCAGAGGCTATGTAAGAAGCCTGAGATGTAATGTGTAAGTAACAAGGAACTACTGGGGCAGCTGAGCAGGAGCCAGAGTTCCTCTACTGCTGACCAGCTGTGAATCTGCATGTCACATTCCTTTACTGTAAAATGGAGACAATAGTGCCCACACCATAGGGTGGTGGGGACAAAAAAACAGGAGCAAACTGCTTAGCAAAGTGCCAAACACATGGTCAGTTCTCAGTAAATATTGACATGGAAAATACATAAATAACCAAAAAGTCAGCGGAGGCTTGTCCTGGAGAGCTAAGGTGCAATTACCTGAATGTTCCAAAGTCCATTGTCTGGAGTCCAAAGTCGTCTCTGAGGCTTTTGCAAACTGCAGCGACAGATGGATCGCGAGGCCCCTGCTGACTCCAGGCCGTCTGCTTCCCAGGGCTGCGCTGTGATCTGCACTGTGCCTACCCAGCTGAGAAACTCAGGCTCCCTCTCACTAAATGGTGGTGAGTTTCTAAAAGGCAGGAGGGGGTAAGGCACATGGAGCAGTGACAGATCTGGACAGCTGAAAGACTCCGACGGGAACCCGGCATCAGCGTTTTTTTCTGCAGTGCCCTCAGGCCACTGCCAGCAGGGCTTTCCAGGGACGCTGCTCCCATTAATCCCGGCCTCTCCTTCTCTAAGGGCTCCTCTTGCTCCTTCTCCCTCATCTTCACTCATCCACCTCCTCCCTTTGAGAAGTGAAAATAATTCGTTATTCTTCTTGTATTGTGCAGATCATCCTCACCCTTCCTCTAATATCTTAGTACAGGCCTAGCAAGGTGTTTCCCAAATGCTGTGAGGAGAAACTCTAGGGTCGACTATAAAAGTGGTTAAATGTTTTTACCATGCAGACAACTCTAGGACATGTTTGGCTGGACTTGAGAAATGAGACTTAGACCTTGGCATCCAAAGTGTGGGACATCACATTGATACTGGAAGATTTGGCACATCTCCCCCGACAACTCTGCCTAGGAAAGGAGCCAGAAGCCTCCTGAGGGAAAAGGTGCTGAAACCTATCCCCTTTCCTGTGGAAATGCAGAATATAAAGATGGACTCTGCCTGGAGTTGGCCAAACTGCAAAAGTTGGAGGGTGCAGTCTCCGCCCAAGACAGCCCTCCCTTCTGACACCAACTACCAATTCAGGCAATTCTGAAAACAACCCTCAGTTTCAATAATTCACTAGAAGGACTCCAGACTCACCGAAAGCTGTTATACTCATAGTCACAGTTTAGTACAGGGAAAAGTCACAGGTAAAAATCAGCCAAGGGAAGAGACGCGTAGGGCAGAGTCTGGGAGAATCCCAAACACAAGGCTTCTGTTGTCCCCTTACTATGGAATCAGGGCATCAGCATGTGGCAATAAGCAAGGTATTGCCAACCAGGAAAACCCAGAAAAGCTCACTCAAGCTGTGTTGTCCAGCGTTTTTATTGAGGATCCATTATACAGGCTTAACTGATTGACTGACCACCCACATGGTGGGTCTTAGTCTCCAGGCTTACCTATCACAGGGCCCAAAGCCCCCACCCTCAATCACATAGTTGTTCTTCCTGGTATGGCCAACTCCACCCTAAGTTGACTGGGTGAGGCAGGCTCCACACTTAGATCTGGTGTGATAAGCCCCCGCCCTAAACAAAGACACTCAGGTCAGGTGTGACATAAAATACTCCCCAGATACTGAGGGCAAAGGCAAAATCTCTCTCTGGGCAAAGTCAAATTCTTTACTAAACAGACTTCATGAGAGTAACAGAAGCCAAACATTTCTAAGAATGAATAAGCTCCCCCCACCTCTGGTCCTTACTCCAGGAGGGACTGAGGTGAGCAGACTGTTGCAATTCATTCAGGACAAGACCTGGGTTTTCAGAGGGGAGGGCTGGTTCCGGACCTGGGGCTGAGCAGATCCCAGCCCTGCCACCCTGGTAGCAGGTGTATCAGGGAAGCGACTTACCCAGGAAGGTGAGAGTCACTTCACAATGGGATCGATGAAAGAGGTAGAGGAGGGAGTGGGCAAGGGTGTAGAGGGTTAGAAAACTTGATTCTCATTTGATTTTTAGAATAGGGTTTTTAGGTAAATGCATGTGTGAGGCAACAGTCTCCAGTCAGGGGGCCAAAGTCTACAGATAGCATGGCAACGGCCCATCTAATCAACTCTAATCACTGCTTAGGTATGGGATTGTATACTTTAATGATTTTAGAGCTAACAGGTGGTTGTCATACCGATTCTGTTAAGAGATTTTAAGAATTGTTGAAGGGAAAGATGTGAAAAAATGTTTGCTAGGGGCAAGCTGTCTGTTGGTAGAAACTTTAGAGACAATTATACTTAGATTTTATCATAAGTATGTAACTTTTGCTTAAATCATTTAAGGAGAGGTTATATTTTAGATAATGATCACAGTTTGACCAACTTATCTTTTCGCAAATGGTACTTTGGAATGTCATGTTGTTAATTTTACTGATGTTACTAGTTTCCATTGTTTAAGCTCTACTTAGTCATAGATAAGTTTTGTCACACTGTCCATGTCTTTGTGTTCTTTTGAAATGATTGAATCAACTGATTTTTCTTGTGAAACTTCCTTGTCTTTATAATAAAAACCAGAAGCTAACTTTGAATTGGGGCTGCACCCAGTTTTCTCCTCCTAACAGAGCAGTTGCTGAGGTGCAGTCCCTTCGGGCTTCTCATTGCACTCATGCTGCTTTGAGTAATCCTTTTTTGTGTCTCCCTTACACAGTGAGAAGTGTAACAAAGAGAGGAAAGGACAGGGATTAATATATAAACCAGGAAGACACGGTGCAGAAAATGCCAACTAGTGAAGGTATAAAACATACAAATTATAGAGGATACATGATCAGGGAGGGTAAGTGTGATCTTGCATCTTGGATAGGATGACACTTTTGGGAGTAAATAGAGACCCTATGTATAATTATGCCAGGACAATAAGCATAAATAAATACTCCCAGATAACCCAGCAAGCATGTTCAGAAATTTTAGGTGGTGACTGGGGATTACAATAATCAGAAGCTGGGATGAATATCCCACATTTGGCACAATTCATTTGGGTTCCTGAGCTGGTCCTATATGCTGGGCCATGTGTGGCTCAAACTCCATGAGAGCTACAGTCAGGCTGGTTTGGAGGTCCTTGGTCCCAGGCAGCACCTGTGTGATGGGTGAATGTCAGTGAGGACTGGTGTCTCGGTACAGGCTGTCCAGGATACACAGAGCAGTGGGAAGGCTTGGGTCCAGAGCAATGAGCCCTGGCCTGTGTGGGAGCCTGCCCCAAAGCCTGAGGGACTGTGCTGAGGGCTGGTTCTCAGCCATCTTTCTGTATATAACCTTTAAGAATTAGTAAAATTGATTGTACCCTGCAAGTGTTCAACTGGCCCAAGCCACCTCTGTAGTGCTGGCATAAATTGAATTGAAGAGAGAGAGAGAAATAGACTAGAAAGACAGATAAACACAGACAGACAGAAATACATGAGTATATACAAGGCACTGTATACATAGCCCTGACAAAGAAGTTATGAGATTAAAGTAAGGCAAAATGCTTTTTAACCACTCCTATTGAATCTTACAGTAAATGCTGGAAAATTGGGTAGATTTGGGAAATGGGAGAGTTATGGAAAGAACCTTGGACAGGAGTTAGAAAACCTGGATTTTAGTATTTGCTAATTTGCCATGAGATGTAGAAAACAACAACAACAATAACAGCAAACACTACTAACACTTACTATGGCCCTATTTAATCCTCCAAACAACCCCAAGAAGTAGAGGCTCTTTTTTAATCCCCATTTTATCAAAGAGGAAGGTGACATAGAGAGGTTAAACAACCTGCCAAAGGTCACACAGCAATTTTGTGGCAGAAGATAAATGCAGGTAGTCTGACTCCTGAGTTTATGCTGTGAAGTTCAGTATGTTTATTTGCAAAATCAGGCAATTAGATTAGACCATATCTAGGCTGTTTTCCTCTGTTGCTGTCTATGACTTTCTGGATTTCAGTTTAAATGAAAGTATTTAGATTGGATATACAAAAAACCCCTAATTTTCATGGTCATATTGACATGTAATATTTAATATAAAAAATTATATGATCACTGAACACAATATAAATGTACCCAAATTGTACTCCCTAAATATATACAACTATCATGGCTCAATTAAGAAAAATATATTAAAAGAGAGAGAGAGAGAGTAGAATGGTGATTACCAGAGGCAAGGAAAGGGAAGTAGACAGGTACAAAGTTACAAAGTTACAGTTAGATAGGAAGAATAAGTTCCGGTGCCCTGGGGTGACAATACATAATAATACTGTGTTGGGAAAATAGAACAATTTGATCAGGCTCCCCTCGCCTTGGAGGCAGTATTAAGTGTGTGGGTGGAGTAAGTGCACCTGCAAGGCGGAAACACTTTGGCTGGTGTTTTACTGCCTTAGGTGCCTGCCCTGCACGGCCATGTTTTTCCAGGCCTGTGGCTTCCAAGGACCATGTGGCCAGTTGCCTAGCTTATAGATCTGCATGAAGGGGTCTGGTGACCCGGCCTGGCATGTGAAGGGTTTGTGACCAGTCTGTGAATGGGCTTAAGCGGTATAGGAGCTCTAGACCCAGCCCTAGCTCAACCATCGGCCCAGTCAGTGCAGGAGTACCAGCAGGTAAAAGAGCCTGACAACTAGCGTGGTCGCCTAGCTTTACAATTTGCATCAGGAACAGGATTAAGAGCTAGACAATTGGTGCTGTGAGCAGGATTCGAGACATTAGCCTCGCAGTAGCCTTTGTCGTAGCCAGACATATTGTATCATATATCTCAAGATAGCCAGAAGAGAGGATCTTGAATGTTATAACCACAAAGAAATGATAAATGTTTAGGTGACAGATATCCCAACTATTCTGATTAGATTATTATACTATGTGTGCATGTATTGAAACAACAAAATGTACCCCATAAACATGAACAATGAAAAAAATTTAAAATTAAAAAAAAAAGCTAAAAAAAGAGTGGATGAGAAGTTGCATAAAATAGGAACAGTTTAGGATGTGGAAAATGCAAATGGCCAAAAAAAAAAAAAAAAAAAATCCTGCTAGGATGCCCCTTAGATTTCCATCTTGAGTGATTAGATTGTTGGATATCTGTGCAGACCTCTAGCCTCCTAAAAGTCTGTAGAGTCCCTGTTCATGACTCACCAAGTCCCAGAAGCTTACAAGTGCTCAAGAAGGTCTGACGCTATGCTATCTACATCTGTATCTGTATCTATACCTACATGGTTCATATATCTTTGTTTTTTAATTGTTCTACAATGAGAGTATATTACTTTATAATTATTTTAAAATATACATATGCTAAAATATACTTACAAAAACTATCTGGGGAGAATTCTGACCTTCCATAGCTAGTACCATAACCATCCGTGGATCATAGAAAGGGAAGACAACGGAAAGAAGATGCACAGCAGACACTAGGATATTTTGAAAAAAGTAGCGTCTACATATTAAATTGAAAGTTTGAGGCAATATTTCTTATAGTTTAGGATATCTTAAATAGAAAAGTCAGTATAGAGATGTTAAAATTATCCAACAAGCATTTCTGCATCATTTTAGAAAAGTAGGCACATTCTTAGCACCAGGACAGAGCATCTGTCTTATGGCCACTGGGAGATAAATGGTTTACAATAAACTAAACTATATTTGGTAATTAAGATGATGTGCATTGATTCCCACCACTTATCTCTTTCAAAACACCCTTGTAAGAAAGATCAGAAAATCACATGGCTGAGCTGTCAAAAGGGTGTATGTGGGCTGGGGAGGAGGACATCAGGGAGCAAGGTGAGAGGTTTTGGTTTTTGTTTTTCAAAGTGCTGCTAAAATTGATGGTGCTATTTTGACACTTGTAAAGGAGACAGTGTGATTATAGTGCAAGCAAGGTTTCTTCTTCTCCCCAGAGACTTGAGGGCTTTGATAGCAATTGGTCAAATGCAAAGGTATAAATAATCACCATTTCCTCTTGCAGAAAAATAAGTAAACAGCTAATCCCCAGAATGACTGTGGCTTGATGAATCAATGGGGGTGTGCCGTATTTGTTACAAATTGTGAACTTTCTCAACTAGGAAAAAAAATAAAAGAAAGAAAAGGTAAAAGCCATTCAAATCAGAAAGGAAAAAATAAACTTGTCTCTCTTCACAGATGACATAATAATATATATAGAAAACTCCACCTTTAAAAAAACTGTTAAATCTAATAAATGGATTCAGTAAATATGCAGGACACAAAATTAACATGCAAAGATCTATCGTGTTTCTAGTGTCTATACACTAACAACAAACTGTCCAAAAAAGAAATTAAGAAAACAGCCCCATTTATAAAAGCATCCAAAAAAATAAAATACTTAGGAATAAATTCAACCAAGGAGAGAAATGATCTGTACACTAAGACTGTGAAAAATTGATTAAAGATATTGGAAAAGACACAAATAAATTGAAAGATATTCTGTGTTCATGGGTTAGAAGAACTAATATTGTGAAAATGTTCATAGTACCCAAAGCAATCAACAGATTCAATGCAATCCCTATCAAAATTTTCACGGCATTTTTCACAGTAATAGAAAAACAATCCTAAAATATGTGTGGAACTATGAAAGATTGCAAACAGCCAAAGCTATCTTGAGCAAGAAGAACAAAGCTGGGGGCATCATACTTCCTGACTTCAAATTCTATTATGAAGCTATAGCACTCAAAACAGTATCGTACTGGCATAAAAAGAGACAAAATAGAGAGCCCAGAAATAAACCCATGCATATACAGTCAACTAATTTTCAACAGAGGCACCACAAATACTCAATGGGGGAGGGATAGTCTCTTCAATAAATGGTGCTGGGAAAACTGAATATCTATATGCAGAAAAATGAAATTGGACCCTTATCTTTCACCATACACAAAAATCAACTCAAAATAGGTTAAAGACCTGAAATCATAAAACCTCTAGAAAAAAGTATACGTGGAAAATATAAGGGGAAAGCTCCTTGACATTGTTCTTGGCAATGATTTTTTAAATTTGACACCAAAAGCACAGACAACAAAAAAGAAAATAAACAAGTGAGACTACATCAAACTAAAAAGCTTCTGCACAGCAACGGAAACAATCAACAAAATAGAAAGACAACCTATGGAATGGGAGGAAATATTTGCAAACTATATATCCAAAAAGGGGTTAATATCCAAAATATATAAGGAATTCATACAATGTAACAGCAAAAAACCAAAATAGCCAGTAAAAAAGGGGCAAAGAACCTGAATGGACATTTCCCCAAAGAAGACGTACAAATGGCCAACGTGTACATGAAAAGATACTCAGCATCACTAATCATCATGAAAATACAAATTAGAACCACAATGAGATATCACCTCACATCTGGTAGGATGGCTATGATATAAAGGATAAGACATAACAAGTGTTGGCAAGAATGTGGAGAAAAGACGCTTGTACACTCTTGGTGGGAATGTAAATTGGTACAGCCATTATGGAAAACAGTATAGAGATTCCTCGAAAAAATTAAAAATAGAACTATCATATGATTTAGCAATCTCTCTTCGAGGTATGTGTCCAAAGGAAGTGAAATCACTGTTTCAAGGATATTTGCACTCCCATGTTCATTGCAGCATTATTCATAATAGGCAAGATATGGAAACAACCTAAGTGCCCTACCGTAGATGAGTGGATAAAGAAAATGTGTAAAATACCACATCTTACAAAAAAATGAAATATTATTAAGCTGTAAAAAAGAAGGAAATCCTGCCATTCACAATAACATGGATGGAGCTGGTGGGCAACATCATGCTAAGTGAAAGAAGCCAGACATACAAAGACAAGTATTGCATGATCAATCTTACATGTAGAATCTAAAAGCAGTCAAACACATAGAAACAGAGAGTAAAATGGTGGTTACCAGGGCGCAGGGGTTGGGTAAAAAGGGCAGATATTGGTCAAAGGGTACAAACTTTTGGATACAAGATGAATAAGTTTGAGAGATCTAATGCACAGCATATTGAGTATTGTTAGAATAATATATCGTGTACTCGAAACTTGCTGAGAGAGTAGATCTCAAGTGTTCTCACCGGAAAAGAAAAAAGGTAACTGGGCAGGGTGATGAACATGTTAGTTACTTGATTGTGGTCATAATTTCATAATATATACAGATATCAAAACATCATGTTGTACGCCTTAATTATACACAATTTTTATTTGTCAGTAATACCTCAGTAGAGCTAGAGGGAGGTGGAATTCCACATCCAAATCATAGTCTATTTACACCTTTTCTTGAGGACATGCCCTCCTACCTGTCTCAGCAGCACTCAGCCCACTGGGCAACATTGCACCCTGTGCCAGTGTGCTGCCTCTGAGGATGCTAATTCCCTGCCATGGCCGGTTACACTGGAGGCGGGGGATGATTTTCTCAGTCATCTCTTTGGTCCCTACATCTATGTTACTGCATTGTTCAACTCACTGGGGTAAGAATTTAGATTCCTATTTAAAACGGGGCTTTAGAGGATATTTAAAAGAAAAAATGAAAATTCCCATCACAGAATTGTTACTTTTTACTGACAGCACAATTTGCAAACAGGAAGGAAAAAGAGGGGGTTAAATCTGATACCTGTGTCATACCTATTTACATTTCGGGATTCAGTAATGTAAGCACATTTATGCTTGTGTTTAAAATATGGGCACAAAAAACAACACTTAGAAAACAAATGTTTTAAAATATAAATTGGAGATCACATGGAATTTATTTGAGGAAAGTGACAGTTACAAAAAAAAAAAAAAAAAAGCAAGGGACCTGTACAACACACAGGAATGACCAAATAACTACTTCATGTGAAAATACAATTACCTGAATGCCAACAGAATGCTGTGACTATTCTGCTTTCATCATTCTGTAATTATTCATCTTCTATAGAGGACATGGTATTAATGTATGGGAAGCAAAGATAATTACTTAGTTTAAGAGTAGACAACTCCAATCAATGCAATAGGTAGAGTCGGTTTCCTAACTGGATTAAAAATAGCCAGATTCAGAACCAAATTGAAAACCAAAGGAGTATTTATTTTTCTCACCTTCTTAATGCTTTCCTTCAAGCAGGTTTAGTTTTCATTCATCTCGCTGATCTATGACTAATAAATTCTTTATTTCAGCAGCCTATGAAGAGCAAACACGTCTTTTTCATTATTCATCTTCAACAAAAGCACCTCTTTGAATCGTGTTTTCCGTGTGAGTTGGTGTATGGGGTGGGGAGAGCGGGGAGCTGGGAGTGTTCTGGGAGAAAACAAGGGGAGGAGGGTGTGGAGTTTCAAGGATGACAAACCCGGCCCTGTCTAACAATGCTTCCTTGTCCTGTAGCATCTCAGCCCTTACTGTTGCCACCCATGTGTGGTTAATCACATTAAAAGCCTCTGAGAAACCCCTTTGATTCCCTGTCAAAAGAAGGTATGCAATAAAGCAACGAACTGTGGGAAGAGTGTAACTAACGCTGCCCCTGGGTTAGTAAGACAAGCAGGTGCAACTGCGGTGTGTGCCCAAGTACCTCAGAGACCTTCTCGTACCTGTCAGGGGCCTGAAAGATTCCCTGTGGCCCTGGCTCTCAGGATTTAATGAAGGTTTGGGGCAATTAGCACACAAAATACAGCTGAGGGTCTTTTGCCTTAGACCGTTTGTCCGAGGAAATAGAAGTCAGGCGATGGCAAAGTTCTCTCAATGATGTCACTGGCTACCACGGGGCAGCCTGGCTGTGCAAGGGTCTGACGGGTCTGGACAAGGCTGACATCACGGGATGTGATCTGAGCCACCTTGTGCCAGAACAGTGTGTACAGAGAACAGGGTCTGTCTGTTGTGTGAACACAGAGGGCATTGAGCCCAAAGTCTCATATACATTAAAAATACAATGGGAGAGATTTTTATCTGCCATGAATATTTAATTCTCCTGAAAGCTAACCATCTGCATATCACAATACCCCAATGTGTGTGTGTGTGATTTTCTCTGTTGTCTTTCAAAATAAAGCAGACCATTTCCCTATTCCTGTGATGCTTTGAAAGTTGCTTAAGTGTGCATCGATCCCTTTGATCTAATGAGTGTGCATATTTTAAAACAAAGTCAGCACTGTTGCTGTAATCTATCTGTGTGGAGGAAACAGAACAATGAGGGGAAACCGGGTCAGTTTCCATTGTTTTTCCTGGTGCCCTATATCACAATTCACTGACGTTCTGAATGCTGTTTAATTTTTGCTGATGTCTTTTTATCTTAGGCTTCATGTGAATTTAAAAAGAGTTCCATTGATATGCAACCTACTGTGTATTATGATATCCTGCCCGCCCGTTGCACTGTGGAAGCCTGCAGCTGCCTGGAGCTTAATTATGCATGCATGCATGCAAAGCCCAGATGCTCGGCCAAGAGTGGCTCCACCGACCACAGTTTCTCACTTGTTTTTGTTTGAATTATAATTGGGCAGATCTATATTTCTCAATCCATTTTTTAACTGAAGCGTGCCCCTCTTTGACTGTGTTGCTACCTCTGCTTGACTCAGCTTCTTCGTGAAGAAGCCCTTTGCCAATCTGAAGTGCTTCTGAGATCTGAGAAGGGTCATTCATGGGTTTGACAAATCCTTTTACCTACACAGCAATTTTAAAAGGTACAGAAATGACCCTTGTCTCAATCAGTTTTCTTCCAGATGGTTGGTAGCTTAAAAAAAAAAAAAAAAAAAAAAAAAAGAATAGTTAACTAAAAGCTGGCATCTGGGTAGAAACAAAGAAGGCTTAGAGCCAGGCGTCTACAATGGAAAGGAATATCGAGAATAAAGCTTTACACCTGCTGAAAGAAGGTAATGGAGACTAGCAAAAGCAGATTTGTTAAGCATGCACATCCCTTATTCAGAGAGCCTTTTGTGAACTGTTTTCTAACCTACCTAATGGATCTCTGTCTCCTAATAAAGCCTCCTCTGAGAGTGTGAAACTGGGTATGGCACGGCACTAAATATAAACATGTTAGTGTTACCCTGAGTTGCCCTTCAACAAGAGATACGCAGATAGAGTAACCCTCTTGTGTAGGATGGCAGCTGCTGGTTATACCTAGTTCTGAGGTATTGTCAGAGACACTGGCAGTGTTTTTCAAATACAGCATCAAATTAAATGCACAGCTTAATCTCATTGAAAGTCCTGGGATATTTTGTGATCCTAAAGCTTAAAAAAATGTTACAAAGTAAGCGAGGATCTATGATAGGATAATTATGCATGACTTATATAAAATTATTGGGTATTTATCATTCAATTAGATGACTTCTATTTGAAGAATAATTCTTAATAACTAACATGTTCATCAAAGACACTGTTAAAGAAAAAATTATACTGACACTTGTTAAAATGGTTAAGCAGACTTTACTCAGGACTATGGTATTCACAGGTTTCGCATCCGTGGATTCCACCAACCACAGATTGAAACTATTCAAAAAAATAATAATACAAATTTTAAAATACAGACTAACAACTATTTACATGAGTATTATAAGTAATCTCGAGATGATTTAAAGTATAGGGGAGGAAGGATGTGGTAGACAATATGCAAATACTACACCGTTTTACATAAGGGACTTGAGCGTCTAAGGTTGGTCAGAGAGGCCTTGGTTCTGAGGCTGCCTCTTAAGTCCAAAGTGTTCAGCAGGTGTCAAAGCATCGTATATCAGAGCATTGTTTTCTGAGCCCCAACAATACTGTTACTATTTCCATTTTACAGATAAGGACACTGAGACCTAGAGAGGTTAGGAGACTTTCCCAAAATCCACGGCTTCCATGTGGCAGAGATGGGATTTGAACATAAGTTGTCTCAGTACAAAATTCATATACCTAACAGCTATTGTATTTTTGCCTACCTAAAAACAGTTGACACAAACATTTTTTTCCAGTGTATAAATTCTGTCTCTCAGATATAAGTAATACTGAGTAATACAAGTAATATACCTAGTGCATATTAAGTGCCAAACACTGTTTTAAGCTCTTTTCCACTACCCTGTGAGGAAGACGTATTTATTATCACATTTCTAGACAAGGTCTCCACACCTAACCACTGTGCTGATAGTTCTCAAACTTCAGCAGGCCCTCAGAATCATCTGTAGAGCTTGCTAAAACAAAGACGACTGAGCTCTATCTCCAGTGTTTCTAATTCAGTAGGTTTGAGTTGGAGCGTAAGGATGTGACATTTTAACCCATGATGCTAATGCTGATGGTCTGGGAACCACACTTAGAGAATCACTGCACTATACTATACTAATATTATTTACAAGTAATAGGTAGAATTATCCTAAGCCCTTCACATACATGGTATACACTTCTAATCCTCACAAGGCAGAGGAAAACTAGTTTCCAGAAAATTAAGTCACTGGTACAGAATCGACTGATGGTAAGCTGCAGAGCCAGGACCCAAATAGAAAGCCAACTGCCAGTGCCCAAGCTCCTCGCAGTAGCCCACCCAGGCTTCCAGCCCACAGAGTAAACCCAGGGTGTGCCTTACACAAATGGCAATGTAGTATAATGTACATTCATAATTAAAATGATTCCCTGGGATATGTGAAATAGTGCCATTGTCTTAATGGGTTGCTTACAAAGTAAAACTGTTTGGTGCATGTTAGCAATGTGTGAAATGACTAGGTACATCTTACAGGTAGGGAGAGAATTTTCATGACCAAAGATGCCTGTCAGTATTAAGAAAATTCTTTAAGTCAAGACATTAGAAACATCTTTTACTCTGCTAGTGAACAATGACATGGAGAAAAAGAGAGACAAGTGGAGACTCATAGGTGTTAGGGCCCAGAAAGCAATACCCAAAGTAAAGGCCTCAGAAGCAGTCTCAAAAGCAAAATTTTCCTCTGTCATTCTCCTGTCTTTCTGTCTCTCAGCCTCATTCTCTCCTGAGGCAAGCCATAGAATCTAGAATTCCTCTTCCCCAAGACAGGTCACAAATGTACTCTCATTCCTCCCCCCCCCCGCCCCCCACCTTTCTATCTTGGATCTGGACGTAAAGAAATTCTCGGATCTACTTTGTCTGATTGTAGGTGGTAAGACCCCTGTTCCAGAAAGGGTCCTGCCCTTGTACCCAGGAGGAATGAATGCTGCACAGACAGGCCCAGAAGAATCTGGACAGGCCTTGCTGGGTTTCCCCACTCAGTCTATGAGCATTAGATCACACTTTTCTCGTCCAATCACATTTCTACACGGCTGTGTCTACTTCATAGAACCTAAGCCTAAATATGGACAATCCACCCTAGATCTTTGGGTCTTTATCCTGAAAGCTCCCGTGTCACATAAAACTATGATCATAATAAATAAAATTTATTATGCTTTTTCTTCATATTAATCTGTGTTTATCAGGTGACTTTTCAGAGAACCTTCAGGGGGTTGAAGGGGATGTCTTCCCTTGGCCCCTACATAGGGAATTTATAGGTATCTAGACCTGTAAATTTAATCTTGTTAATTGGATAAATCTAATATTTAGTAGTGAGGATTAAAAGATCACATGCTTGTTCATTTTTCAACACTGAGTTAGCCACAATCTCTGCACTATTAATACTACTCCTTCCAAAGATGAGCCTGTGCCCCGTAGCTCAGAGAGGACCAGGAAATGCTGCTGCACAGGGAGAACATGCCCTTGTGTTTTGTACTGAAGAGGAAAAAAGTTAAACTTCCTGAGAGAGATTTTTATCTATCACGTTGGCTAATGTCCTTCCTTTTCTCCCAATTGGAAGTTAAATATACTCCTAAGCATCACTTTTATTTGCCTCAGGTGTGACAGTGTAACATGAATGCTAACCCATGATCCACTAATATTTGAAGCAATTCTATCAAATGACATTTTTTTAAATTGCAATTTCATGCAACCCTTACAGAAAAGAATAATCAAATAAACATTAACTTCTTTGCTGTAATGGGAAGAGAGTGTAGGTTCGGCCTCAAACAAACCTGCATCAGAATTCCCACCTTATGTCTTCTCCCCAGTGTTTTCTTGGATTTGTTACTTAACCCCTCTGAAGGTCAGTGTCTCTAGGTATAAAGTGATGATGCTAATACCTACCGCACGCACTTGTCGTGAGAACATCTGTGAAGGCCTGGGAAATAATACTTGCTAAATTTTTGTTGCCCTTTCCCACTTGCATGAAAATTTACTTCTGGGATGTTTATCAATGTCAGTTTTCTTCTTTTATAAAAATATGTATGGTTGTAACCCTTTTTTATATTAGATTATGTCTTTTATTTATTTATTTATTTATTTATTTATTTATTTTTTGCTTAGGACTTCTTCATTTACTCATTTCCTTCTATCTTTATTTGCCTTTTTAGTACTCATCTGGTTTATGATCACATTACTAGTAAATCATTTACTTTGAAAATCCCCCATTTGGAATATTTGGATGTTCCCCCACTTTTTCCCTGTAATAAAGAACGCCCTTTGACTGTTTTCGTAGTTTCTTTTTCTCGTGTCCTTGGACCACTTTCTTGACTGGGAAGTAGTGAAAGTACAATATCAGACCCAAGAGTAGGCATGGAAGGGGGAAGTGAATTTTCAAAGCAAAATGTAAAACATTTAGAAGAGTATCTGAGCTTCTGGGCAGTTATGGCAGTGAGGATGATGTGCTGTTCTGCAAATGCATGATCCACTGCTCTGCATCTCCTCTCTACTCTTCCCTAAGGAGGTTCCTTCCAAGCAGACCCACGCTTGGCTCACATCAGATGCTGTTCTTTTTGAGGGCCAATGGTGCTACAGATTAGTGGGAAGTCAGTCAGTCAGAGTTAACCAAGTCGATCAGAAACCAGCCTGACTGAAAGATCCAGTACCCTCCTATTCATTCTAATCTACTTTGACTCCAGTTTACCCAAGCCTGCCAGAGATTATCTATTAATAGAGGTGTGGAACAGAACCTAGACTAAATAGAAAGTGCTGGGCTTTTCAGTAGTACATAAGCTCAGTATTGGATGCCCTTCAAGTGCTGAAGGTCTACTTTTGTCAAAACTGAATTTGGTCCTCTCATAATGCTACTAGCAGATGTTGGAGGTGAAGCTAGATGCCAGGGTAAGGATGCCTCGTACGCCTAGGATGAGACAAGCCTAGAGAGAGGAACAACTATAGTTTGCTCATTTTGGTAATAATGTGTCATAAGCTGCTCTTTCTGAGAAGCCAATGTAAATAAAAGTGTTACAGACTAGTCCTTCATTCATTCAACAAGTATTTGTTGGGTGCTTTACTACATGCTTACATTGTTCTAGAAGCTAGGGATACAGCCATGAACAAATACTAGGATGCATACCTTCATGAAGTTTATATTCTGGTGAGGTTTTTTGTGAGTTTTGAAGGAACAAAAGAAAGTTACAATTCGCAAGAAAAAAAATCACATTTTTGGATCAATAATTTAACTAATTGGTTTATTTTCTAAATGTCAGATTTTGTCTGCCTTACAAGTCATGCCCTCCCAACTCTCACTAGATACACATTACCCAGCCCGTTTCAACTACCAGTAGCTACTACTTCACAGTGCAGGACATTGTTGTATACCTTAAGTTAATTAGAAAAAAATTTTGAATGATCAAACATTTCCCTCACCCTAAGATCCCCCAGATCTCCCCCTGTAGCTCTATAGCACTAGTATATGATGAAAGATGGAGATGCCATGAATTCCCAGTTGGTGGTAAGATGCTAGCCTTAGAAGGAGCTTGTGACTTCATTCCTGGGGTAGTGGAGGGGAAAAGGCAGTACAGGAACCCCAGGACTGCTACATTCTCCAGATACTCTTTCATTTATAAGTTTAATTTCTTTTTACCTTTTTGCCATAATTAATGGCTGCCAATAATAAATTTGCCAGAAGAATCCTGCCAACAAAAGCACGTATTTGTTTTTGGCCCAATTTCAGAGACTTTAAAATACTGTGACAGGTGGTAGGGTAGGCGCCCTCCTTCCGTAGATAGTTTTCACTGTGTCTTTTTATGACGTCATTTTTTATTGTATAATGTAGTTCGTGACAGTCCCAAAATGTAACCATTCAATACTTGGATTTTAGGAGAGCGTATGGAAACAGTAAAGAAATGCACATGCGCGTGCACGCGCGCACACACACACACGCACACACACCATACAGACAGGTTTGACCAAGATTGAATTTCCCCCATAGGATGAAAGGGAAATATTTGTGTGGACAACAGGCAGATGCCTGCCCCTAACAACTTCACATTTGAAAGACTGAGCTTTTGCTTTGCTTCAAAAGGCTGTGATTCATTACAGCAGCCAGGTCAGAGACCAGTAAAAAAAGCACCAAGGAGGGTGATTATTGTGCTCCTCAAATACAAACAAATTTGTTTTCCATTAAGGATGAACACAAAGCTTTGCATCCACTAAATTAAGCACATTAACTATGACCCTTTTTCTGGGCCATGTTTAAGAACAGAAGAAAGAGCTAGAGCTTATATAGACAACATATGTACTATATGTATACATACACACTTATAAAATTAATGTTAGCCACCACACAGAAGGTTAATTGTTGCTTCTCTGAACACTTAATCTGTTGGCATTTGATAAATCCCATCCTGAATAGAAGCGGCTCGTATTTAGGTCACACAAAGTCATTGCCGTTTTTTAATTTAAACTGTGCACTAGATTAAAACACAAGAGTGTTTCAGGAAGACAATTCAGAAGCAGCAGCAATGGGCTGTCATTTGGCGTAAAAAGTTTCCACAGCACACCCAAGGGACATGTTAATCAAAGCTTTTTAATGGATTCAGTCTGATCTGTGACAGGCTTTGTTCCAGACATGGCATTTGCTGGATAGAGCTGCAAGTTATCAATAAGACACAGTAATTGCAGGGAGTGATTGAGCTGCATTTCTGGGGCTTCATACCATCCAGCTCTTTTTTATTATTAGTCGAGGCAGAGATGTCTTGCAGTAGGAGTCAAAGGACGACTTGTTTCTTTCTTTCATCTCTCAACATACAATGATGGGAAATTAAGCAACAAGAAATACTGACATTCATTTCCAAAAAAAAAAAAAAAAAACCTCATACCGCCTTCTTCTTCTCCTCCTTGATAAGTCTTTGCAGACTTTTAAGCCAGGTCTGGGCAGGAAATCTTTTAACCTGAGCAAATAAATCCATTTTAACCAGAGGCAGGCATTGGAAGCTCCTCTGTGGGCTTGGGCTGGTTCTGGGGTGGCTTCTTCACTAAGGCCTTTATTATCACTCTGAAATCAAAGCAGCCAGAGGCTAAACTAATGACTGAGGACCACACTGATCACCTACAGGAATAGTTAGCTTTTCTGCTGCTTAAAAAGGTTAACGCTCCCCATCAAATGGAAAATGTCTTGGTGCCTGTTCAAAGTCAGTCATGTAAAAGGAACCTAACAGTTGTTTTCTTTAATAAGTCACAATCCTCACTCTGGAAGATCAAAATCATTCCCTTAGTGGAGATGTCAAGGTAGATGAGCCAAGGCAGTGGGGAGATAGTGTTCAAGAAAGAACCAGCCTCATTGACGGCACTTTTTCACAATCACGTGGCTTCTTCAGCAGCTCTGATGTCTCTGAGCTAATATGTTACTGCCAAAGAGTCCCACACCTGGATAGCCAGTGTCAACATCTTAGAAAGCAAGGAAAGAACAATCAGGTATTTTCAGCTCAGTCTAAGCTGATCTCTTACTATTTTCCAGTGTGCTAATGTATATGCAGCTGTTACCTCAGTTCCCTGAGCAAGGGGTCGTGTGGATTTATCAGCCTTACTCAACTGAGTTCTGAATCCACCTACATACAAGTCACGTTTCTATCCATGTCTTTGGCTGGGAAAGAAAATGACATACAGATGTCTCTGAGATACAAACATGTGACATGACACTTCTAACACTATGACTCTCATTTATCCATTCTGTGGTCTCTCGAATAGAGTCTAAACTCTTTAGCGGGCTATTCAGGACTGATTATGAACTACTTTTATGGTCTCATTTCTTCTGTTCAGCCCACAGCATTTTACTTTTGTTGGTGGCATAACATGTCTTGTAATTTCATCCCTCTTGTCTTTGTTTATAACATTCCTTCAGCCTGAAATATCCTTTCCCTCATTCTCCAGTTACAAAATTCCTTTTTAACCCTCAAGCCCCACTCAAATACCATCTATCCAGTGAGGTCAGAATTAACTAAGACAAGGGACAGAGCTACAGAAGGTTAGAGCACAAAGGTCACAGCACCAGGGACTTCTGCTGTCATAAAGCTTTAGGGAGACAACACAGCTCCAAGCCAAGAAACAGCACATGTTCTCAGGACTCTCAGTGACCGCCTGTTGTTTTCCAGTGTGGGTAAAGGCCTAAAACTCATTGGAAAAAATACTAAAAAAGAAAAACATGAGCCTCAGTTCTGCCCCTGGGACAGCCAAGCAATGGACACATTTGGGTATTCATTCAAGAAACCGTATGCCTGCTTTATACCTGGAGATGCAACACTCTAAAATCAAGACCCTTCGGGAGCCTGTGGTGAACTAGAACCTTGTAGTAGACAAGGTTTTGCTTCCCAGCATCTGTTTCCCATTCTTCGGTTTATAGTATCTTGAATATTTTTGAGGACAGTGGTTCTCAAACCTCAGGTCATCAGAATTATCTGGAGGGCTTGTTGAACACGGATTGATGAGCCCCCCACCCCCAGCATTTCTATCTAGTAGGTCTTGGTTGAGGTCAGAGAATTTGCATTTCTAGCAAGTTCTCAGGTGATGCTGAGGCTGCCACACCAATGGCCACTGCTTTAGGAAACCACCTCACCCCCACTGCTCTCTGTCTGCTCTGTGGAGTACAGATTTCAAGGCAGCAGAAGAGGCAAGAAGACTGGATAAGAAGTTATTGCTATGATCCTAATTAGAGAGGATGAGGGCCCAGATTAGGGAAGTGGATGGAGGAATGGAAAGAGCAAAGGGAGAGTATTTGCTGATTAACTAGATTTGGGAGTGAGAGATAGAAAAAGACCTGGGATGCTCCTGCCTCTTAGGCTGAGAAAACTCAGAGACTCATGTCCAAGAGAGTGGCTGTCTTATGAAGAATTGAGCTTGACAATTTGGTGAGAGGAAGGACACAATGAAGTTGAAACACTGATACAGGAACAAGGGGATAATGATGGAGCCAGACCTGTAAGGACATGGGAGCGTGCGAGGGGAGAGGCCCAGCTCACTGGGTCGGAAGAGGATCACCCCTTGGGGAAGGGGCAAGGGATGGCGTTGTGAAGGCCATTGGTGGGTGGGAAGTTAGGAATATGGGGGAATGAATACTCAGGGTTTTCCTTGTGAAACAGATGTTCCTGAGATTGGGCATCAGAGGAGAGACGCTGCTAAGGGAAGCAGAAGAGTAAGCTGATTGGGGACAAACTGACTAAAAACAAGTCATAGAGCTGAGAGGCACTGAGGGACTCATCTGATACCCCCAAATTCTATATCCCAATCTGCACGGCTCATTTATGCTTCACAACAACCATGCAAGCTTCCAGTTTAACGTGAGCTCAAGGTCCCATGGCTATTATATGGTGGAGCCAGGTTCTGAATCCAGGCCTGTTAACTTTTCTCTGTTAAATAGTTGTTCCTGTAAGACAGAGCCTGTTCTGTTACGCAAGACCAGAGGACATGCTTTTCTGTTTGGAAGGGAGAGGATCTGGAATTTGGACTCTCTTCCTACGGGTGCTCAGAGCCCCTGCGAAGAAGTCTTTCCAGGGGTGTTTCTTGTAGCCCTTTGAGGGCACAACTTTAGGCTTCAGTAGAGGCATTAGCCCTGGCCTCATAGTTTCAGCTGTGATTAACAGTCTGTCACCAGATGCTTCCCATCCTGTCAAGAGGTATCATAAAAGTCTCCAAACAAAATTAATGTTCAGTAATATTTAAAGTTTAAGCAAGAGAGCCTTTCTATCAAAACCTCCTCCTTTCACAAAGTAAAATGTTGTATTTCCCAAAAGGTAGAAATCATCGGTCTAGTCCATTTTGGATTCATAGGAATCCCATTTCAAAGCAACTTCTTATAATGGCTGTTGTGTCAGATAAAGGCCCCTCACAGCATACATGTTCTCAGGGGCATTTGCCTGCTGTAGTGGAAAGAGAATATTAGAACATATTCAGGATAGGATTACACAGCCCGAATGCAGAAAAGCTTCTCACACAGGTAAGCTGAGAAGATAACATATTTAGAAACTCTGTCCTGTTCTCAGAACCAAGCAGATCTGTCTGTTTTTGTGCATATGTGGAAAGAACTGATATTGGGAACAGATGCTTTAGTTTTGTCAAAGTGAAAACAACCACCTCCTACCCACATATACTTTCACACGGATGCATGCCTACTTGTACACCATCCACACACACATCTCCATAAAATGAATCCAAGAGTAGTTAGGAAATTTCAAGAAAATTAAAAGCAGGTTCTGTCAGTTTGCTACAACTAAGTGTGATTTTCTGTTTGTAAAAAGACTGGTACAGAAATAACTGATTTGGGGTATTTCCCCTCAATATCTTTAATATCTATAACATCACTGTGGCCTCCTTTGGAACAACGGGACCATGTCAATGACCATTGCTGGAAGCACAACCCCTCTGCAGCACACTAACCTGTTACATCAGGAAGCATGGGCCTGGCCTTCTACTTGTTCAGAATATGTGGCAAATAAGTACTCAGTCTCCAGTCCTGCCTGGTGTCTATTTAATTTGAATGTGGCCATTCCAGCAGTCTTACATGGTAATAGGAGAGTCAGTTCAGCTCGTCCTTAACATTTTGCGAGTTGCTTCCAATAATGCACCATTAGACTAATAGATTCTTGGTTCTAATTTTATCCCTGAGCTTCAAGTCCACAGGATTATTCTTATATTTAATAGTTCAATGTTCCCGACAACTGACTACCACAGGAGAAAATCATATAACCAAGAACAGTGGTTGTATTTTAAATTCAGGATCTCAGACCTCAAATGGGGACTCAGTACAGCCAGCAGTTGTGTTCCTTCCCTGAGACAGACACTCTCTCTTCCCAAGACAGCTACTTCATAGCTCCCTGGCCTCAAACCTCCCACACCTCCTCCTCTGCCCTTACACGCAGATGACAATTTTATCTCAGCCTTTCTCAAGAAAATAGAAATTAAATACAAACTGTTCATCTTACCACCCCAAGCCCACAAATCCACTTCCTTGCTCTTCTTTCTTCCTGAGCAGTAAAGACCTCCTCCCATTAAAGGCCAGTTTCCTGGTGTTCGCTCTGGAATTTCACTCCTTCAGTCATTCTCTGTCACTCTTGTACCATCAGCCTCCCACATTCTAATGGAAAATTCCCACCCTAGCTGCTGCCTTTTGGGAACAAAACCTCTCATTTTTCCACCTTCCTGCCCAGCCCCTCTATAGCCCTTAGCAATTAAATCCTCTCAAGTGTTGTCTAAAAGAGGTCACCACTCCTCACCCCCAGTATATTCTCAACACAGTACCTTGTCCTCTTAACCCCAACCCCTCTGACACTATCTTCAAGGTGGTCAGTGAGCTCCATGCCACCAAACTCAATGCACATCTTTCTGGAGCTGTACTCCAAATACAGATGCTTACTCCCTTCTTCTTGCCTTCTCTCACCTTATATTCTCTCAGGATTTTCCTCTGACCGTAGCAGATGCTTTTTCTCATTTTCTTTTACTTTTACTGGCTTCTACTCCTCTGGCTGAGCTCAGGGACTAACCCTGGATTTTGCCTCTCTTTGCTAGGTGATATCTATTTACATGTGTTTCAAAGTCAACTTTATGCTGATGATTTCAAATTCTACATCTTTAGCCTAGACTTCTTCTTTGAACTCCAGACTTGTGAACCCACCTGTCTAATTGATGTTTTCACTTGTATTTCCAGTGGACAATTTGAACTGACAATATCAATAACAGAACTCTTAATAGTTCCCCTCAAAACTGTAGCCCAGCACTCTAACCCCTACCCAATCTTCCTGTTTCAGAAAGTAATAACAACAGGTAAGATTTAATGAAGCTTACTGTGTGCCAGTAAGCAAATCAGCTTCTGTATAACTTCTGTGATCACAACTATGGGGTAGATATTTGTATTATCACCCTTTTAGAGGAGAGAAAATCAAAACACAGAGAACTTAACTGCCAGGTTCAAACAGATTTTAAGACTCTCAGATAGGATTAGAACCCAGACAGTCCAGATCAAAGGCCAGTGTTCTACCAAGATGTTATAGTGTCCTCTCCACAGAAACCTGAGTCTTATGGATTTATTCTTTTTCCCATGACCCCACATCTAATGCATCAGTAGGTCTGGTTAATTCCAGCTTTAAAATATATCATAAACCTGTCTACTTCTCTCTGTTTTAGCCACCTGTAGCCCACTGTTACAGCATCCTAAGTAATTTACCCTATGCCACGCTTTCTGCTTTTATCCACCTGCCACAGATGGGCAAATGTATCCTAAAATGGGGATGATAGATCACTCTCCAGTTAAGAACCATCAAAGGTATTCTGTTCCTGCTACATCCAACTGCAGTTGGACTGAAGTCTAACAACCTTACCAAGGCCTGCAAGGCCCTGCATTTCTTTCCAAGTTCATCACAAGCTGCTCTTCCCTAACTCACAGCACCTCACCCCTCTGGCTCCTTTCTCTGCCACAGCTACACCCAGCATTTCCTCCTCTATGAGGGAGGTGGCCCTGTTCCCTTTGTCAGAGTGCCCCACCCCACCTGGTTTTCCTGGCCATGCTTTAGAGCATCCTTCAGAAAGGTCCCCCTTGAACACTCTACTTAAAGTAGGGCCCCTGAGGATGTTCTACCTTACACAGCCTACAGCTATTGTATTTGTTTTCCATTTTCTTGGTTCTTGTAAAATCTGTCTTCTCCACAAGAAAATCCATGAGTTTGAACCAAGTCTGATGTGGCTACTGCCCAGCACGGTGGAGCCACTCAATCAATCTTAATTCATTAATGCACTCACTATAGTTTCTTTAGGTACCTTAAGTGGGGCAAGAATTCCAAAATTCAAGATTCAATTGTTTCTAAAACAGAAACTATGATTTTTGTGAATCACAAAAAATTTAGAAGCGCGCACTCCTGGAACAACTAAAAGTAAAAGTGGCAGGCTGGTGGGAATTTCTTAAACAAACAGAAATTTGAATTGTTGAGAGAAGCTTAGCTTGGCAGAAAAAATAGAATCTGTGGTCACTGCGTCTGTCAGCTAATGGGGCATACCAGACCCTGGACCCATGAAGTATGAAATTCAATTTAACAAAAATATTTAAAATCCTGGTCAAAAGAACCAAGATCACAAACTCTCTAATAGAGGAACCATATGCAAGGTGAAACCATGTAGTATGAAAAAAATGTGAATGCATCACCTAAACTCTCAGACTTTCGCAAAAAAAAAGCTTTAATGGACTTTATCCTTGATGTTCCTGAGATTCTCATGGAAAACAAGAGCATTTGCAGCCATTTATCAAGACCCCCAGTTTATATTTTCTAACAGGCTGCAAGGACAGCACTGTTGAAATGCTGGGTTCAATAATGACTTTGTTCAGTGCAATCCTGGGGCCAGTAAATTCAGCAGTGACAGCATAAAGACATAATGTGATGCTCTCTGCTGTATAATGCCACATATCCTGGCCCAGTGCCCTCAGCCACCTCACCTGTCTGCTACCTCCAGCCTCTCAGCCATAGGTTGTGCTTTACACTGAACACCAAAAGGGCTCCAGTTGTACACTTGTTCTCTCATTCATTGATCCAACAAGTATATCTCAAGAGCCTATAGTATGCCAGGCACTGCTCCAGGGGGCTGGGGATGTAGCAGGAACAAAACAGACAAGGCCCTGCTCTCACAGCGCTTTCAGTGTACAGGGGACGGTGAGTGACAAGATGTTCACAACCTAAGAAACTAGGAGGTACATAAAGGAAACAAAAGGGGCCACATGTGGGTACAGATGGGGAACTGAGGATAAAGCAGAAGCTCTGGGGTGGGCAGAGGTCTCTGGGAGAAGGTGGTGTTTGATCTGAGGAAGAGCCATGTCTGGCAGAGCATAGCAGAAATGGCCAGTGGCCCAAGGTCAGTGTGGCTGAGCGGACTGAGTGCATGTGGTGAGCAGGAAGGTGGGGATAGGCCGGACCATGGGGTACATGGAGACCACGATCAGGAGGGGCTGATGCATTCCACTTGCCCATGCGGATCGTCTCTTCACCCCTCTCCACCACACACGCACACACGCACACCAGGCACAGTAGGCTGACGCGTAGGTGTTCCCTTGCCCTTTGGCTTGTGTGGGTTAAGCCAAGCTGCTGCCCCTCCTCCCCTACTCTGTAGAGAGCAGAGGGTGGGAAGAGAATGAGGGTCACTGTAAACAGGCTGTCAAACCAGGGAAGGTCAAAACTCCCATCGGGGGCCCTTTCCACACAATTCTCTCTCTGGGTTCCTGTAACTGCTTCCTCCACTTTCCCCTGCAGGCCTGGGGTACTACTGACTCTGCAGCCTTAATATCCCTTGGGGTACTACACCATCCTCAGCAGCTTTTTGAAAACGCTGTCCATGTCCTCCTAGAAATTCTCATCAAACACCCAGCCTGAAAGTGCTATTCCTGCCAAGACCTTGACTGATAGATTTTATTCTAAAAACACCACACCAAGCCACTCTCACTTTGAATAGTTACCTTTTGCTGCCTCCGTCTTGATAAGCCACCTGCTACAAGTCGGTTCCAGTTAAGTGGCATGGAACTCCACAGAACATCACCTTGGGAATTTTAGAAGTTTCTGGGTTGATTAAATGTCATCTAGCTTCTATGGTTCCCTTTTCTGCACCAAGCTTCTCTGCAAATCAGAGCTCTCTTTAGGGAGATGCGAGTCATATGAGTAAAAGGATTCAGGACAGGATTCTGAAACTGAAAGCCTGGGTAATATAGAAAGATCACTGGATTTGTGTTTTAAGTTCAACTGCATGACTCTTGGCAAGTCAATTTCCTCATCTTTAAGATAGTGAAGATAATAGTACACAATAATAAACTTATCCATCAATAATAGTGAATGGACTAACGAGGCCACAGGGAGTAACTTCTCCCATTCTGAGGGTGAACCAGTCAGTAGCAGCAGATCACTCCAGCATTGACTTCTTTGCTCCATTGATTCTGAAACACAGAATATAAACAAAATCCCACAGGACTCTTGTTTTGGTCACTTTTTAAAATTGCAATGCTCTCACAAATGTTAGAATACTCATACATAGGTTATTATATTAGTCAGCTTGGGCTGCTATTACAAAATACCACAAACTACGTGGCTTAAACAACAGAACATTATTTCTCACAGTCCTGGAGGCTGGAAAGTCTGAGATCAGGGTTCCAGCATGGTCGGGTTCCAGCACGGTCGGGTTCCTGGTGAGAGCTCTGTTCCTGGCTTTCAGACAGCAATCTTCCTGCCGTGTCTTCACATGGCAGAGAGAGAGACAGCTCTGGCTCTTCTTCCTCATTTTATGAGGGCAACAGCCCTCCTGAATTAGGGCCCCACCCTTATGACCTCATTTAACCTTTATTGTCTCTTCACAGGCCCTATCTTCAAATACTGTCACATTGGGATTTAGGGCTTCAATATATGAATGTTTGGAGGACAAAAACATTCAGTCTGTAACAGTTATCTAGACCAACTACTTGATAATCGTTAACCAAGCACTACCTATTTCTCCAGAAACAGGAACAAAGATGATTTGGAATTCCATTAGACTCAAAGTGCTTTTCCTCTACAATATATAATGATACATGCTGAAGATTATGATGAAAAATATTGAGTTAAGTTTAGTAGTAAGATATGAATAAATTACATAGAATATATGTGCAAAACTAAATCAAAGAGTCAGTGTCCAATTTATGCAACTACTTGGTGTTTGAAAATATAAATGCCTGTGATTGCTATAGATTTGCTGAAATTTTGACCAAAAATATTGACTAATATGGGAAATATGCTTGCCCTGTTTTTCTGTTATGCACATTCATGCTTTAGTAAGAAATTAAACTTTTTAACTGTTTAAAAATAGGCAAGAAACTTGAGAAGCTATTTATACAATAGGATACTTCACAGCAGTTTTTAAGTTAACCAGATCTACATGTTTCAACATAGATAAATCTTAAAAACAAATATAGAATGAAAAACAAATGATTCCAGAAGGATATATCTGTACTTCCTTCCACCCCCCTTTTTTCCTCCCTTGGAAATCTAAGATCTAAAACAAATGTTACAATTTAACATTTCTTAAAACTGAATAGTACGTTCTTGGAGTCTGCTGCATTATTTTTTGAACTTCTATGAATTTTTGAAATATTCAAATTTAAAAATAAAACATTTTAAGAATAATAAAAGCAATACAAATTAAGACAATAATGCGCATTACAACAAGAACAATATACAAAATTTCAAATCTGTGTTTGGGGAAAACCAAAATGTTTATTTAGTACATCATTTCTCAAGGAGCTCTAATCAGAACACCAGTCCCTCATTCAGCATGTTTGGAAAAAGTGGGGTGAGCAGAGCCTAACAGATTTCTTTCTTGGACTAAGAGACAGCAACAGTTATCTAAGCCAACTGCATGATAAACATTATTCAAACACTATCTAACATAATATTTTAATGTGCTATTATAACTTCAAGGATGGTGAGGCATTGGGGATGAGAATCAGGCACAATAGAGTCTGACTTTTGTCATTTCACATTCATTCCAGGAATGAATGGATGCCTTTGCCCAGGATGGATCAGGCCATAGAGTGGAAATTATATTTGCAAAATTCAAATATTTTTGTTCAACATCTCAACACTTTGTGGGAGACTATCTAGCATAGCAGTTTTCAATCTTTTTTGGTCTCAAAATCCTTTACATTACACTCTGAAAAAAATCATTAAGGACCCCAGAGAACTTTTGCTTATGTGGGTTATAGCTGTCAATATTCACTCTATTAGAAATGAAAACTGGGAAGTTTTAAAAATATTTTTTAATCAGTTTATTTAAATATAAAAATAATACACTTATTACAAGTCAATAAATATTTAAAATGAAAATAACTGTATTTTCAAACATTCTGAGAAGAGTGGCATTGTTTTAAATTTTTGCAAATCTCTTTTATGTCTGGTTTAATAGAAGACAGCTGAATCCTCTTGTCTGTTTCTGCTTCAGTCTGTTGCAATTTGCTTTTTTGGTTGAAATATATGAAGACAATCTGGCCTCACATAGCTATGTAGTTGGAAAAGGCAGGAGTATTTTAATGACCTTTTCACATAATTGTGAATATTCTTCTTTAACATTCAATCAAAACTTTAAAAAGTAGTAGTTCCTGACAAATTAGTTGAAATAAGCAATCTAAAACTGTCAATGAATTTTTATATTCTGTTTCATTAAAATCCATTAGTCTAGTTTGTATTTTGAATAGATCTTAACCTATGTGCAATTCTGTAATACACATTGGTCATTTGGAAATTTTTTGTTCCTTATGTTATGAACATCTTTCAAAGGTTGACATACTTCATGATACAATATCAAATATAATATCGCTTGTTAACATCACCATTGATCTCACCAAAAGTGCCTTGAATTATCTGGAAGCTGTCAAACTTCTAGTGGCAAATACAAGGTTTCCAAAATTGGGGGTTTTTGCTTGAAAGCTCAAATTTTATTGTTGGCAAGAAACACTGTCAGCTGCTTTTTCTGCAGTAACCAGCTCGCTTCATTCATTTTTGAGCAAATGCCTGCCAAAAGCCGAAATCTGAATACCCACAGTCTGTCAGTCATTCTTCAAGTAGGAAGGTGCGCCAGGAAAACAACAGTTAGTTCAGCTCACAACTTCAACAATCACACAAGTGTTTTTCCTCAGGACAACCATGGTACTTCAGTCTGCAGCAGAAGTGCTTTACATAGAACATGAAAAGACATGCATTCAGAATCAAGATGTAACAAAAATTAATAATTTTACTGCTTCACCAAGGACATTCTCAAGAGAAACTGGCTTTTTTTAAAAAATTACAAGTATGTAGCAGTGAAGAATACTGTGACTACTGATACATTTTGGTGCCATTGTCACAATTCATGGTAAGGCATTTTATCCACTATTGCTTTTCTAGCATGAGGACAAATGCCTACACAGTGAAAAAGGCAAATGAAGTATTAGCATTATTACAAAGAGTTTTTACCTCATAGATCCGTTAAAAGGATCTCAGGGACTCAGATACCAGGAGACCCCACTTTGAGAACCACCAATGTAGATCATTACAAAGATAAATAACTTGGACAGTCTTAAGTTCTTTGAAAAATTAAACAACAAAGATCAATGCCTTTGGATACTGCAATCTCTCAAAAAATTAACTTATTAGCTTCTGCCTTTCTGAATCGAAAGAAAATCAAAACAAAACAAGTGAAATTCCCCAATTGCCTAATCTGTCTGTGGCCACATATTTAGACTAATCTTTCATGTCTTGTTTATTTTTTTCTGTCCCTTCCATTTCCAAGGTAAAGATAGTAATATTCAATATTTAGAATGTTTATCATACATTTTCATACTACCAGCAGGATAAAAAAAAAATCATGTGAGTTTTACAATGTAAAATTCTCCATTTAAGGGAGTTTTGTATATGAAGCTTTGTAGTTCAGTATTAACTAACGTTTATGTAATACTGACTAGATGCCAGATATTATAGTGGGCGCTTTGCTCTTCAATTTATATTTACCTTTCACAGCCACTCAGATATTGGCACATTACACAACTAAGAAGGTTGAGGCACACATGCAAAGAACACTTTCTAGGAGATTCACAGTAATGGAGCCATCACACAAGTCTTCAAATTGAAAGAACCTTATTTTTTCCATTGCCCTGAAAGGCGGGGTTAAGGCAATTAGTAATCCCAGTCCTCAGGACAGCCTCATGAAACGGCCTTTCTCCTCTGCCCAACTTTCCTACCTTTCCTCTCTGGGGCACCACTGCCCGTGTGGCAGAACAGCCAATTAAGTCAGAACCTCAGGGCGACACCCACCACTGAGTCAACAACTGCTCAACAATTAGTCTTCTGTATCCAGAAGCACTAAATTGTCCAAGAGCAGAGATTTCCTATGAACCCCATAATCGTCAGTTAGGCAAGAAAAATAAAACGAACTTTGAATGTTTGCTAGGGAATAACATCAACCTTTAAAAGTCACTGAAGTGAATGTTCCACTACATCATCAGAAGGAAAGTGAGGTGCTCCTGAAAGCTAGAAAACCAAAATCTTTAATCACTCCTCACCCTAATACTCGGTATTTGCCTCATCAAAGGTCTTTGCCGCCATGAAAAATTTGTTTCTTAAAACTCAAACACCAGTTTGCAAAACAGAAGATCGTAAAGCATTCTGACGTGTTTGGGACTGGTAAATTCTCTCTTCGATTTATAGGTTTTGCATTAAAACAGATACAGCAAGAAAAGCCACATATCAATGTCTTCGGGACTTTATGAAAGTGGACAACTCTGGGTGAGATTGCAGATGTCTCCCCTGTCATGGGCAA
Organism: Cynocephalus volans; assembly: GCF_027409185.1. NCBI lineage: Eukaryota > Metazoa > Chordata > Mammalia > Dermoptera > Cynocephalidae > Cynocephalus > Cynocephalus volans. The sequence continues at coordinate 109,425,648 of NC_084461.1, forward strand.
TAACCTGCCAGCTCGGGTGGGTGCAGCCCAGTCCCAACAGAGGATGATATATGGAAAGCATTATTCCAAAGGAGAGAGAATGAATTCCCCCTGTCACCTTTCTTTGGTTGAGGAAGGCTAGCAATTTGAGAACCTGTGCCTAGATCCATTTTCTATGTGAGTGTGTGTGTGTGCGGGGGAAGCCTTTGCAATAAAATGAGCATTTTGTCATCTTTTAACAAGATGTCCATTTTATTTTTAGAAATACAGAAGGTAAGTGAATACAAGAGACCTTCTAACAGGTCCTCTTCTGCTCAGTGAGGCCAGAAAATAAGACTTAAAATATTATGATTCACATCAGTTCTCTGTGCTTAAAAATATACATGGTTCTTGGGTTTTTGAAAAGCATCATTTAAGCAGCCCTACTGCGAATATTATTTAGTATAAGACTTAGGTGCAGGGAGCTTTAGATTTCCCTCCCAAAAATCCTACACTATTTGGAGAAGCATTTATGGTGACTGTTATATGGAACAGCTTGTTTGAATTCATTCTTCCCACTTTGAAAGCTAGAGGAATATATCAGAAATGGCTAAATCATGAGTATTATTTACCTTATTCTAAATGAAACTAGACCTAGGGAGACTTTGCTAATTACTGGTATCGCAGCGAAGCAGAAATCTGTTCATGTCTCATTCAAGCAGTGGAATAGATAAAACATTAGTTCTGTGGAGCTGATCACTCTGGAGGTTTGCTCATTTGCCTTGATGCAGTAAATGTTGGCACATTATGCTTCCTGAAATATCCTGAAGCTGGCCTAATAACACATCTGCTATATTTATTTTTGAATGTAAATGACACTCAGAAGTACGCTCTTAAAATTAATTTTAGCTGAAAAACAGTAAACATTAATAAATACAGATTTTGTTTCTGCTAACAATTACTCCATGAAATTGTTAGATGTGGTGGAAAGAAATAGTCTACAAATACAGTTTGCAGCAATTAAATCCCTTTCAAACCAGACTATTCCAAACTAGATGGATTCCTCTCAGATATTGTGAGGGCTATCAATACAGATTTGCATGATTCTTTTGGGGGAGGATGCTTTTTAAAAAAACTTTAACTTATACATTGCACATACTTATGGGGTACGACAACCTGATGTTTTGATACATGTGTAGGTTGTAATAATCGGGTCAGGGTAGTTAAGGTATCAATCAAGTACCTCACAGATTTGCATGATTTTTATGACTTTGTGTGCACATAAAGAGCAAAAGCACCCATTAGGTCAAGGTTGTTGTTGCCATGAAAACAAGGGAAATTAGTTTCTAACAACTGGAACAAGGCAAAATAGCAGTTATATAATTCCTTTGGATTTATGCATTCGTAGTGGATGTGGACAATGAAAACAAAGATGACACTTTTCTTCTCCCTACTTTCTAAATATCTTTTAAAATTTATAGCAAAGGCAGAAGGGTGCTTTTTCCCAAGTCCCAAATCTAAAATGATCAAGCAGCAGTTGTGGCACTTTGGCCTGCAGTATGAATTAGAGATGGGCAGATTGATGCATTCAGCTGGTTCTCTGAACCACAGGCCATCTGGTGCCACTGTGTGGGAAAATCACAGTATGCAGAGTTGCTGGGGTATCCTTACATGGCCTGCAACCAGTCATCCCCAGAATACTTGGCTCTGTTCAGTCCTTGAGGAGAACGAAAATCAGCCCCGTGTGGCCATCCGGAAGCCACAGTTCATTCGTATCCAGCTGTAGATCTTGGAGCTTTCGTCCTGGGCTTTTTGTGCTCAACTTCCTCACCTGTGAAATGGGGGAATGAACGTCACCTTATCCCCCTCAGAGGAGCTCATCATGCCTCTCTTAGGCTTTTACTCCCTCACAGGGTGATTGTAAAATTGAAATGGTAATATGAACAGAAACAGGGAAGCCTTATACAGACAAGACCAAGGGTGGTTCTCCACAAACACAAACAAAGACAAACAACTTTATGGTAATAAAAACATGGAACTTTTTAAAATAGGAGACTGATTTATAGAAAGCTAGGTAACTATATTCAATGAAACAGCTGAGGACTCCTGGATTCTAAGCAACTGGGAGGACTGGGGTATCTTTGTATTCTTCTGCACAAGCCAGAGCAATGGCTTGCAAGTAACAGACATGAGTGTGTATTCACTGATGGGAAAGTGGCTAAATTAAATTTCTAATTGCAAGGTTAGAAGCCCGTGCATTCATTAAAATAATATGACATCTGTGAGCTTTAAAGTTTTTAAGTGTTCAGGGAACAGCAGCTGAAGAATTGTAGGTTAAACCAGTTTGATGCTGTCCTCATCAGAGGTCAAGACACTACAGGTGGGATGAAGTGCAGCGCTGGGCAGAGACACAGTCCAGCTGTGCTGAGTGGGTCCTCTCTGGGAACAACCGGCAGGACCCAGAGACGGAGACTGGCCTGGGCTTGGGGGTTTCACTTGAATTTGCTACATTTGTATGCATTTTATATGCATTTCAGATGAACTGAAGTGTAAAATTGTGTGGTAAGTATTCTGCTTTTATCTATCTTTTTCCCAGAAAAATAAAATATATTATTTGGGGGTTGGAGGGAGTTGCCCTGTGAAAACGGTTACGAGTTAAAGGAAGAAAACCAGAAAAGCCCACACTGCCTCCTCTAATTTCATTCATATCACATGCTTAAAGAGTTTAAAGAAGAAAATAAGGTTCCCTCTTGCATAAGTTCTTCAGCAATCTTGTCTTGGTTCCAGATCATATGGCCGGGTCAAGCCTGAGATCAGAATCCCCAATATGGTGTCAGTTTCTATTTCGGAAATTGGTTTGTTAATGACATTCTAATGTCTATCATCATATAGCAGGAACTGTATTAATATTTTTTTCTCTCAGGCACTGTTACACAGATGTCAGCTCTAATCCCTATAGAAGGCTGCTACAAGTCAATCTTTGTGGAAATATATTAGTGATGCCTGTGAAGTTTCTAGAAATATAAAAGGTGTGAAAATTATAATTGGAAAAAAAAGCCTTGAAAAATTAAGCTTAGCTTGGAATATGTAAAATTATTCAGTTTGATGATAATAACTGGCCTGCAAATTTTTCAAAACTACATTAGCCTAATGTCAACTAATAATACATATATTAAAATCTTTTAAATTTTCTAAGTATATCAACTATTTTATACAAATCAAGCACAAGAAAGCACTCGGTTTTGGCTGAAAGTAATGCCCAACACTAATGTTTCACAATTGTGAATTAAATGAATACAAAATCCACTTGTAAAATGTTACTGATGTTTCTCTTTCAACACAACCTTTATGCTGTGTTCAGAGAACAGGAATACAGATGTTTCCCAACCTGTAGGGCTGGGGCAAGGCTGCCTTTTAACAGCACAATTGTAAACCGATGAAAGGTGTGTAAATAGATGACAGGGGCAATTACAATGTGGAATTGATTAGGCTCTCAATTACTAATGGCACATTGCGTGCATCATTCTTTTTACGCTGCTCTTTTATGACAAAAAACATGAAAAGCTCATCAGGGCTCCAATATGTTTGTATTTTGAATTTCTCTCAGTAAGGGAACATCTGCAACTGCAGTTGGAGCTATAGAAAGAGAATGAGTTGGCATAGATTCTTACAGGAAAAGAAATTGTAATGATTCCACCCCTAGCAGGTATCAGTCACTTTCTAATTTTTCTAAATGCCAGTGAAGAATAAGCAAGATCCCTAGATGAAGAGGACAGTAGTGCTAGAGGGAAGGAGTTGGGGAAGGGTCGTGGGAAAGCATAGTGGAGACTTAGACATCTTAAGGCAGCAATAAAAGGGTTAACTGGAGCAGAATCTGTAAATCAATTTGTTACTGAATTAGGCTCTTGGATCCCAAAGTCATAGAAATAAACAATGCACCCTGTAGTGAAGCAAGTGACGCCTTATTAAAAGAGGAGACAGATTTATGCATAAGGTGGGTCCCCCAAAGAGAGCTGTTTGAGGTCTTTTATAGGGAAAGGGGTTAAGGGGTGTAGGCCAGCATCATCATTCTGCACCTCTGGAGGTGCTCCATTCTGTTCTACCTGGTCGTGTCATGGGCACATGCTCACTTAGGGCTTTGGTCCCTGCACCTGCTCAGTAGGTGCAAGATGGTGGTGGTGTTCGTTATCGTCACCTCAGGAGGGTCACTGTAGCGGTCACCTTGAAGCTTTGTGCACATGTGGGAATTCCTAAAAGGGTCTTAAGGTTAATATGTTACTTAATTTTTGCAATTGTAGTAAACAAGCCTTGGGGTGGGGTTTTGCAACTCAGTGAATATTTGTTCCCCTCTTATCTCAGTTTATTTTATCAGGGCAGGCCATGGGGTAATCATGTTCCCTTTGGGGTCTCATTACTGAGGGCTGGAAAAGAACAAAGTGTCCTCTGCAAGGAAAATGGAGTCAGTTTGCTTCACAGGCCTAACCTTATTCTGTCTCATAATGATTATTAATGATCAAGGATTGATTAATTGCATCTGCATTAATACACACATGGAATACCTGTATCTTATAAAATTTCTTCTCCCTATCCATTGCCATTTCTAGGTCCTGTGCCTTGGCCTGGTTGGAATCTCAAGGTTCCAATTAGAAAGCAGTCCATATCACCAGTGAAGGCTGTCATTCCGAAAGTTGGTCAGTCACCTTAAAAATATCTCTACCCTGTGGGTTTCTTTTGTTTGTTTTTTGGTTTTTTTGTTTTCTTTTGTTTTAAGACAACAAAGCAGCTAGTCTGTGAACCATTTGAGAGTGGTTGAAACAGAAGGACTAATTCTAGATTTGGCCCCAAGTGCTGGCAGATGTTTTTGAGAATGAAGTTTGGGTATGTTTAAGAACACTGAGAACGCACTCTTGTAAAGTGCAGATGTGGTGAGACTGGAGTAAGTTCAGAGAAGTGACAAAGATGATTAAAGGGGGAAAGAATGGTTTCTGAGGGAAGGCTAAAGGGATTCTTTTTGCCTTTATCCCAAGAAATGAGAAAATAATGATTATTAACTTCAAAGCTAGTTTGCTCTTCATGTCTGCAACAAACCCAAAGAATAAAAATGGGCTTGAATTAAAAGCAGGAGAGAATTTGGTGAGGGAAAAGGAAGAATTTCTCATCTGGGGGAAGAAATATGACAATCTGTGGACATGGAGTGCATGTTTGTACACCGTCTTTAACAAAGGGATGTGCCACATAGTTTTTAAAAATCTAAATCTGCTTTTTTTAAAAAAATATTTTTTTCCCTTGGTAGTCTAGACTATCGGAGCAAAAACTGGAAGTATGTAAATATTTCCTCTCTCCACCCCACGCCTGTTTTCCAAGCCCCCACAGCCCAGCCTGATGAATGTACTGTAAAAGGAAATTCATGGCAAAATCTCAGTTCTTGGTGGTCAATATTTTTCTTGATTTTTGCTATTTTCAGCACTTTGCGGAGACATCAAAGGAAAAGGAAATGGAGGATTATGGCTAGTCAGGGAGGCTTAAAGTAAGGAGAAATAGGCGTAGATCTGGAAGAAAGGATATGTCATTGATCTTGTCCACAGACTAATTGAGAACATTCCCAGGCTTCGTAGGCAATACTGTTTCTAGACTCTCAGGATTTAAGAAGTACTCAATAGTTCAATGTAAGGAGTGTGTCTGCTAGATAGGAGTCTGGTTAAGCAATAACTCAGTCTGTCTTCTGAGCCTCCCAGTGCAGAAAAACTAAGGAGATTTGCTTCTGTTTGGAGCCACCTCCACATCTACTATAAAAATAATAGTAATAATAAAGAAGAAAGTTTGGAGCTTTGTTCAAAACAACCTAGTGCCAACTGACTCCTTTGTTTCCTTATCCAGCCCAAATATCCTCTTTCCTAATAGTTCTTCTTTAGCAACCAGTCCATCTCTGTGGCCTAAATGAGACTCCAACTACATGTAAAAAGAGCAAAAGCCTCAACTGTGACCTTCAAGCTGGCTAAAGACCCAGCCAAAACTTGTCACCATATGGAGTTTCCATTTCCCTGTGAGAAGCCACAGGGGTACAAGTGTGGGTGACATGAATGGGGGTGCTCAGTTGTAAAATGTTATTCACATGCAAGAGATCATTGTTATTGTTTCCTGTAATTATTCTGCCTAATAACAAAAGGAAAATAACTGATTTTGTCACCCAAGTTTTGCTGTAAATAGGCAGAATGTTGTCATGAATATGCAAAATATTATGATCATTGCCATACCTAACTAATTGCATTTGAAACATGCTGGCCATAAAATAATTAATTAGCAGTGCAGAAAGACATCATGATACTAGCTATAAATACTAAACATAACTAATTATTTCCATCATAAAATGGTCCTGCCAAGTAATTTATAACAAAACCCGGCATAGAAGGCAAAGCTGAGTCCTACAGCTTGGTGTGCGAGGGCCATGTCGCCCAAGGCTGTCTATTTTGTGATATTGTTGGGATGAGTGGATACCAATTTGAACATAAACTAAAATGAAACTAATCTAGGATTTTCAGTGTTCTTTGAGCTGTTGGGTGATTGTTGTGGAAAATTCAGGCAGATCCTTTTGTTGTTGACATCAAAAGTGGTAGGTCACTCTGGACCTGCAGAGTACATTCTGAGCTCAAGCAAAAATTGATTTCCTTTTTTAAAAAGCAGCTGGCATTACAATGAATAGCCTTCTTTCGATTTTTCTTCTCCAGTGAAGCATTCAGTGAATGCAGCAGGCATAATAGGCTGAAGTAAACAGTGTCAGGTTCTGTTATATCGGGAGCTCTTTTAAACCAAGCAGACAAGCTATCATCAGTGCCTGAAACCCTGCAAATCATGGCAGAGTCGGAAAATGAGTTTGTTTCCTGACCAGTGTGTTGATGACATTTTGAAGAATGGAAGGAGGCGCTTCGCTAATCACTCTGGCTGCTGCATGCTCCATTATGATGCCATCTCGTTAATGAGCAAAAATAATGTGCCTGGATGGGGCGGTAATAGAATTAGAGCCTCCGTGAGCTGGACTCAGGACTGTCAGGAATATTCTCTGATTTCACATGAAACGTGTGAGAGAACCTTGGGATTCATCTCTTAGAATCATTTATCAGAATCTTCTGGCCTCATTATTTTTTTTCTAGTGGTTTGAAAATAAGAACTTGGCCTACATCATAACGAAGTATCTTGCCCTAGTTTTCAGTCCTTAGGGTGAAGACCTCATGACCAACTCAAAGACAGCAAGTCTGGGTTGTGGCTTTTCTGTTTCTGCTTTTGTTTTCTTCCCAAATGACTGTGAGAGAAATGGTTGTAAACAAGGATTTGGGTGACAGAAATGCTAAAATACACTCATTCATGTCACAGTAGAATCAGGCTTGCCATGACACAGCTGCACACTAAAGAGCCTAAAGAAACCAGATTAATTTTGTTCTAAAAATGATTTCTCTTCTAAGTACACAGCTCTCTTACCTACATAACTGTAGCAGCGATGCTAGGGCCCGTTTAACCCTCCTTCATATGATCCCAGGGACGGGGGGGGGGGGGGGGGGGGGGAGTGTTAAGTGCCTTCAGAGAGCCTCTAGAATTCAAGGCAAGTGGCATTCACCTCAGCTGATGAAGCTTTCTTCTGAGAGTCTCTCCAAAGTGAATTCTCCTGCCCCCTGTTTTCAGGATGAGAGGCAGCCCCTGGGACAGCAGGGACTCCCAAGGCAACCCACATGCCCAAGGGCAAAGCAGGGAAAATAATACTCGCCATGTGGTGCTGGGGACCCCTTCTTCATCCCTCACTAGAATAAAAAAGCTTCCTTGCCAGGAGGGTGTTTCTAAGCAATCGCACCTCTAAATAGAATGTAATTATGGAGGAAATTAACTTCACAGCTAAAGATTGTGTTGTCATGATAATTTAGAAGAGTGGGAAGGATGTTTTCTGAGCAATCCTAATCTTTTCTTCTTCTCTTTTTTTGGTTATCACTTAATGGTATTCATTAAAACCGATAACAGAAATTACTTCTCTTTAAATTTCCAACTGAGTCTTGATTTAGTTGAGTTAGACTTTTCTTGAAACAATACATTAATGTCATGCCCAATTGACTTCTGTTGTGAAGGAAATAAATCTCCCATGTGACTTTGTTGCTTGCATCTGGAAATGGTTAAAAACATGCACTCTGTCAGTCCACTTCTTAAACAACAAAGTGGGTTTCCTTGTTCCCCCAATCTCAGTGCACTGTCACCACACTGTCCTCTGCTGCAAATGAACTTTTGATAGTGCTTCCTTCAGTGCAAAGCAATATTGGAGATAATACATGCTTAAAACACAGCACAGGTTTACCTTCTATCCAAAGCATTGCTCTTTCACGCACACCTGCCCTGTGTCTATGCAGAGCAACACAATAGCTTCACAGTGAGGCCCTCAAGATGTTCAAACTAAAGATTCAAGAGATACTAACAAAAATCATAGGGAACATTGGTGTCATTTAAAATTGTGCTTCATTTTCAAGCAATTAATAGAGAAAACAATCTCCCTCCTCTACTCTTACAATCCTAAGCATATTTTTTAGGTTCATTATGTAGAGCCATCCAGACATGTGATGTGGGATCCAGCATTTACTCAAGCTGAGCGGTTGTAATCAAAACAAAAGTGGCTTAAATTTCGTGAAAAAATGATAATAAATGCTATAGTTGGTCTTGGCCACATGTTTACCAACATGGCTAAATTGTGTGAGATTGAATCACTGTGTCTTAGTCGGTGATCTTCAAAACCATAATCCAACAGATAATCCTGTCCAAAAAGAAAGCATCTAGGTACATTGTAAAGAAAATGTCTGAGCTCCTGTTATGAGCTGAACATCTCAAGTACTTGATATCCATATTACCTCACTTAATCTTCATTACTCTTAAGAACATTGTTAATGGAATTTCTCTTACTATAATCCCTGTTTTATAAATAAGGAAATTAAGGCTTGGAGAAGTTAAAGTCACCCTGCTAGTGAGTGGGATGATCCAGACCTGAATCCTGCAGGCCTAGTTTTATTACATGAATGAATGAGAAAAACTGTCCCAAATACAGTTGTGACATTTTTTAATTTAGAAACATGACTGTTTAAATCCTGGTGTTTGGTCTCTTGGAGCCAACATACCTGATGATTCCTTGTTTCCATTTGATTTGGCCAGTAGCATTAGCTTTGGAAAAGACAGTGTCATTACTCTTATACTGCTTAATAATTTCAAAAGATATCATTAGAACTAGCTCCACCTCAGAGATGTGAATGAACATTAAAAAAAAAAAAGGTTTATCCTATCTAAGAGCAAACAACAGTGGGAAAAAAAACCAACATTTCCTGAGTTTGTGTTACATACATACACACAGACAATAACCCTTCAATGTGTGTGTTTTTATTTGCATTATATAGATGAGGAAACAAATGCTCAGCAAGGATAATGATTTCTTAATTTCATACAGATCGGTACCAGTGGAGCCAGATCAAACTGAGATCTGGTTTGTCCCAAATCTCATACTGAAACCTTGATTAGGATGAGAACTTCAAATCTATGGGGTTTGATTACATGAATAAATGAGCAGAACTGTCCCAAACACAGTCCTGACATTGTTGAATTTAGAGACATCACTATTCAAAGCTTCAAATCCAAAGTCTTCTAAAGAAAACAACAAAAAAGTACCTAACCTTAAAATTATTATTCTCAATTTCTCATGGGAAGAAGGATAATAAATATATTAGTTTTCTCTGTGGTAGTTTGGGGTTTCATGTAAATTGTGATATATCTCTGCTGGATAATAAGGAACTTAAATTGAAAATAACCAAGCAAACTAGGAAGTCCAGTGATAAGACTTGTCAGTGAACTATGGTACAACACTTTTTGCCATGGGATTTCTCACTATGCAAGGTCAGTGTGCCCGCTAAAATCTCCCTACCTTTTCAGCCAGTAAGCAAATCTGCAAGGGCTGGTAACTCTTCCTTGTAGCATTTTCTTTTTCCCTTTCTTATGAGAAAATTTCCCTAGAACAAAGTCAGTGTCAGATGCAAAAATGATATAATGTGCAGTTTTGCAGAAACAAAAGGTGTGCTGTGGAATACATATCAAGCAAACACCACAGTAAGCCAACAAGCATTGCATGAATACATGAGATGAATAAACAGTGAATAGCATTTTGCATTTATAAATTCCTTTTTACTGAAGCAGTAAATAGTCATATGACCTTAAATATAGCCCTTGCATCAGAGCCAGCTTTGACAACAGTCCAAAAATACTACAGTTCTAGAGACAAAAAAGTGCTAAAATTGATCAATGCCCCAGACAGAGTTGATGAAAGTTTTACATAAGAGGAAATAACCATTTCAATCTGGATATCATATTTAAAAGTTCAAACCAACTGTCCAGACTAGTCATATCATCAAAATGGAGAGTCAATTAAGTCATGAATTATATGCCTTTATCTTGTAACTGGACATATTATCAAGTATTATTCTCCACATAAAGCTGATGGTCACTGAGGAAACTAGAAAATGCTACCAAACTCCCAAAGCTAGAATGCCTAGTTGCAAGGAACAAGATTTCAACATGTAACTGGTTTCAAATGCCCTATCTGTGGTGGTGGTGGGGGTGGGGGAAGTCCAGGCATAGTTGCCTTCAGTTTGAAAAGTGTGCAACATTTTAAATACATCATGCTGTTGTGGTCACAAGAGTATCTGTCACAGAGCCAACATGGCTGGAAGTTGAATTCCTGAACTAATGTGACATAAAAGTCTTCTAGCCTTAGCAATTTTCCATCTTGTTCAAATAAATTTTATTAGCATATATGCCCTCTAAAATGGCAGGAAAAACTATTACTGTGAGTGTACATTTTGTGTTGGATCAGCAAGACTGAATTGTTGATATCATAACCACTTTAAGCATAAGTTCTCAAGAAGCAAGTTCAGCAAGATGGCCAAGTAGGAGGTCCCAATGCTTGTCTTCCTAGCAGAAACAAGGAAGAAACAACTACAAGCCCATGAAAATAGCTAAGGGAGAGCTCCAGAGTATAATAAAGGAGTAGCAGAAACACTGTGGGACACAAAACCTGAGGATGGCTACATAAAGAAGGATAGGAAACACTTTGCTTATGCCACCATCCCCGAGTCAGGATCAGCTTGGAACTGGGAATTATTCCCCCTGAATGGAAAAGGTGAGCAGGAGGACCCCAGCTGTCCTCATCACTGCCATGAACACCTGCAGCCTTCACCACTGGGGAATCTCTGCAGTCTTCACCAGCACAGAGCTCAACTCAGGAAGTGCACTCATGACCAACTGGGATTTATCCCTGGAATACAAAGTTGGTATAGCATATGATAATCAATCAACGTGATACCACACATTAACAGAATGAAAAATAAAAACCAAATAATGATCTCAATAGATACAGAAAGGAGTTAGGCCTTATCAATACAGAAAACCACCAAACCATAAGGTTCAACAATAAAAAAGAAAGAAAGAAAGAATACATAAAACAATAAGAAAACAACAAACAAAATGATAGGAGTAAGACCTCTCATTTAACAATAATAACCTTGAATGTAAATGGATTAAGTGCTCCAATTAAAAGCCATAGACTGGCTGAGTGGATTAAAAAAATGATTCATCCATATGCTGCCTACAAGAAACACACCTTATCTACAAAGGCACACACAAATTGAAAGTAAAGAGATGAAAAAGACTATTCCATGCAAACAGAAAACAAAAGTGAGTAGGAAAAGACTTTAAATCAAAACCTGTACTAAGAGATGAGAAAGGACATTATACAATGATGGAGGGATCGATACAGCAAGAGGACATAACAATTATATGCACCCAACAAGAGAGAACCTAAATATATAAAGCAAATAGTATCAGATCTAAATGGAGAGATAGACATGAATACAATAATAGTTGTGGACTTTAACACTCCACTCAGCATTGGACAGATCATTGAGAAAGAAAATCAACAAAGAAATGTAGGATTTAAACAGCTCCATAGAGCAGATGGACCTAACAGACATTTCTATGATGTTCTGGTCAATAGCTGCAGAATACACATTCTTTTCACCTGCACATGGAACACTCTCCACGATTGAATGCCCATATACTAGGCCACAAAGCTAGTCTCAACAAGTTCAACAACACCAAAATCATATCAAGTATTTTTTCTAACCATAATGAAATAAAACTAGAAATCAATAATAAGAGGAACTTTTGAAACTACACAAATAAATGGAAATTAAACAACATGTTCCTGTATGACCAATGAGTCAAAGAAGAGATTAAGAAGGAAATCATAAAAATTCTTTGAAACAAATGAAGACAGAAGCACAACATACCAAAACCTATGGGATACAGCTAAAGCAATATTAAGAGGAATGTTTATAGTAATAAACACCTACATCAAAAAAAAAGAAAGGTTTCAAATAAGCAACCTAACAATACACCTCAAGGAAAGAGAAGAGCAAGAACAAACCAAACCCAAAATAAATAGAAGAAAAGAAATAATAAAAATCAGAGCAGAAATAACTGATATTGAGACTAAAAATATAATACAAAAGATCAACCAAACATAATTTTGGTTTTTTGAAAAGACAAACAAAATCAACAAACCATTAGCCAGACACCAAGAAAAAAAGAGAAAAGACCCAAATAAATAAAATGAGAAACACAGAAAGAGGCATTACAACTGATACCTCCAAAATACAAAGGACCTTTGGAGACTATTATGAACAACTATATGCCAATAAATTTGAAAATCTAAAGAAAATGAATAAATTCCTGGACACATATGACCTACCAAGACTGAACCAAGAAGAAATAGAAAATCTGAATAGACCAATAATAAGTAACAAGATCAAATCAGTGAGAAAAAGCCTCCCAAAAAAGAAAAGCCCAGGACTAGATGGTTTCACTTCTGAATTCTACCAAATTTTTAAAGAAAAACTAAGACAAATACTTCTTAAACTATTTCAAAAAACTGAAGTGGAGATAATTCTTCAAAACTCATACTATGAGGCCAGCATTACCTTAATACCAAAACCAGGCATGGACATGACAAAAAAAGAAAACTATAGGCCAACATCTATAGGCCCTGTTGAACATAGATGCAAAAATCCCCAATAAAATACTAGCAAACCAAATCCAACAGCACATATACACTATGATCAAGTGGGATTTATCCCAGATATGCAAGGATGGTTTTACATATGCAAATCAACAAATGTAATACATCACATCAACAGAATGGAAAAAAAGTATTATTGTCTCGAAAGATGCAGAAAAATCATTTGATAAAATTCAACATTGATTTGTGGTAAAATCTCTCAACAAATTAGGTGTAGAAGGAAAGTATCTTAATACGATAAAGGCTATATATGACAAACACACAGCTACCATTATACTGAATGAGAAAAAGATGAAATCTTTTCCCCTGAGAATTGGAAAAAGACAAGGATGCCCACTCTCATCACTTTTATTCAACATGGTACTGGAAGTCCTAGCCAGAGCAATTAAGCAAGAGAAAGAAATAAAGGCCATCCAAATTGGAAAGGAGGAAGGCTTGTTTGCAAATGACATGATTTTATAGAGAGGGAAACCTAAAGACTCTATATAAAACTCCTAGACCTGATAAACAAATTCAGTAAAGTTGCAGGATACAAAATGAACATACAAAAAGCATTTCTATATACCAACAGTGAACTAGCAGAAAAAGAAACCAAGAAAGCAATCTCATTACAACAGCAACAAACAATAGAAAAATGCATAGGAATAAATTTTAAAAAGTAAGTTAAAGATCTTTACAAGGAAAACTATAAAATGCTAATTAAAAAAATTAAAGAAGACACAAAAAAGTGGAAAGACATCCCATGCTCATGAATTGAAAGAATAAATATTGTCAAAATGAACATAACTACCCAAAGCAATCTACAGATTCAATGCAATCCCCATCAAACTACCAATGACATTTGCACTACCATGTTTATCACAGCTCTATACACAATAGCCAAGATTTGGAGCCAACCTAAATATCCATCCACAGGTAAATGGATAAAGAAAATGTGGAATATAACACAATGGAATACTACTCAGCCATAAAAAAAGAATGAAATTCTACCATTTGCAGCAACATGGATGGGCTCAGAGGAAATTATTAAGTGAAATAAATCAGGCACAGAAAGAGAAATACCACATGTTCCCACTCATATGTAGAAGCTAAAAAAGTTGACTCATAGAAGTAGAGAGTAGAATAATGGTTACTAGAGACTAGTTAGGGGAGGGGAGAGGAGGGGAGGATGGGTATAGGGTGGTCAATGGATACAAAATAGTAGAGAGACAGGAAGAATAAGATAATGTTCTATAGCAATATAGGGAGTCTGCAGTCAACAAGAAATTACTGTATGACTTCAAGTAGATGGTTGAAAGGATGTTTCCAATATAAAGAGATGACAAATATTTGGGGTGATGGATATGCTAAATACCCTGATATGATCATTGTGCACTGTATAAATGTACCCAAATATCATGTTGTCTTCCATAAATATGTACAATTATCATGAGTTAATTAAGAAAAGATAAATTAAAAAGAAAAAAATAAATTGGAAAGGAAGAAGTAAAATTATCCCTATTTGCAGATGACATGACTTTATATGTAGAAAATCCTAAAGATTCCACAAAGAAAAATACAACTGTTAGAACTAATAAATGAATTCAGTAAAGTTACAGGATAAAAAAATTAACACCAAAAAAATCAGGAAAATTTCTTTACAATACTAACAATCTATCAGGAAAAAAAAGTAAAGAAAACAATCCCATTTGAAATAGCATCACAAAGAATAAAATGCTTAGGAATAAATTTAACAAAGGAGGTGAAAGATCTGTACACTAAAACTGTAAAAAATTGGCAAAAGAAGTTGAAGAAGACACAAATAGATACCCATGTGTTTGTGGATTGAAATAATTAATATCATTAAAATGTCCACGCTACCCAACAGATTCAATGCAATTCCTATCAAAATTCCAATGGCTTTCTTCTCAGAAATAGAAAAAAACATTATAAAATTCACATGGGGCCACAAAAGACCCCAAATAGCTGTAGAAATTTTGAGAAAGTAAAACAGAGTTGGAGGCATCACACTTTCTGGTTTCAAATTATATTACAAAGCTATAGTACTCAAAACAGTATGGCACTGGCATAAAAACAGACACATAGACTAAGGAAACAGAATAGAGAGCCCAGAATAAACCCATGTGTATACAGTTAACTAATTCTCAACAAAAGCACCAAGAAAACACAATGGGGAGAGGATAGTCTCTTCAATAAGTGGTGCTGGGAAAGTGGATATTCACCTGCAGAAGAATGAAATTGGTTCTTATCTTACATGATACACAAAAATCAACTCAGAATGGGTTAAAGACCTAAACATAAGACATGAAACTGTACAACTTCTAGAAGAAAACATAGGAGGAAACCTCCTTTACATTGACCTTGGCAATAATATTTTGGATATCACACCAAAAACTCATACAAATCAATAGCAAAAAACCAAATAGCCTGAGTAAAAAATGGGCAAAGACATTTCCCCAAAGAAGACATATAAATGTCCAAAAGGTATGTGAAAAGATGCTCTACATCACTAATCATCAGGAAAATGCAAATAAAAACCATAATGAGATATCACTTCCCACCTGTTAGGATGGCTGTTACCAAAAAGACAGGACATAAAAAGTGTTGGTGTGGCATGAAGAAAAAGAAACCTGTACACTCTTGGTGGACGTGTAAATTGGTACAGCCATTATGGAACACTGTATAGAGGTTCATCAGAAAATTAAAAGTAGAGCTATCATATGACCCAGAAATCCCTCTTCTGGGTATGTACTCAAAGGAAATGAAATCAGTATATTGAAGAGATAGCTGCATTCCCATATTTATTGAGTATTATCCATAGTAGCCAAGATATGGAGATGACTTAAGTGTCCGTCAACAGATAAATGGATAAAGAAATGTGGCATGTATGAGGCCTCTTCAAAAAGTTCATGGAAAGATCTGTATTATCTTTCAATTCCATTTTTCTACAAAATTTTAAAAGTACCCTCATATATGCAATGGAATATTATTCAGCCTTAACAAAAAAAGGAGATCCTGCCATTTGCCACAACATGGACGAGACTGGAAGATATTATGCTAAGTGTAATAAGCCAGACACAGAAAGACAAATACTGTGTAATCTTACTTGCATGGGGAATCTTTTAAAAAGTTGTATACATAGAAACAGACAGTAGAATGGTGGTTATCAGGAGCTGGAATGGGGGTGTGTTGGGAGGGGGGAGGTGTGAGGTAATGAAGGTTTGTAGGTCAAAGGGTACAAAGTTGCAGTTACATACGATGAATAGGTCTATAGAATTAGTGCACAGCATGAGGACGATAGTTAATAATATTGCATTGTATACTGGAAATTCATATGCTCTTACCAAATTAAAAAAAAAAAAGGGTTACTATGTGAGATGATGAATATATTCATTGGCTTTAACTGTGGTAACCATTTCAATATGTATCTCAAAGCCTCACATTGTACACCTTACATATATACAAAAATAAATAAAGACACATACAAATATTAGAAAAAGAATAAACTCTCACATTTTCTTTCCTATTCATTCTGCTTTTTTTTACCCATTTGCGCTAACATAAGACAATGCTGTGAGAAAAGATTTGCATTAGCTCTTATTCAGAGAGCCTAGTGGAGCCAATTTCTAGGGCAGAGCTGTTTCCTCTTATAGAAAACTCAATCTTATTTTAATTTTTAAAGAGTAGTCCTACTGGGCAGGAGGCTACTGAATCACCATTGCGTGTGTGAATTTCATGCCTTCAAAGTCGTACACCAGAGAGTCTTCTGTACTGAAGTTTGTTTATTTGCTGCACAAGTACTGCCAAGACAGCAGTAACAGCATCCCCACTGGGTCCTCCAAGTACTTGCCCCTCCATCTCCCATGTGCAGGACCTCTATAGAGAAGGAAGAAAGCTGATCTCTTGGGCATCATCCTGATTCTCTAAACACAACATCCATTTGGAATGCAAAGCTATGAATTCCAATCCCTGGATGCCCACTCAAAAGCTTTTGAAATGCAACTTTGTTTCTCTGGATTGAGGTTTCCCTGCCTTTTGTGATGGAGGTGATGGATAATGCTGACCTACAGAAATTAATTAGTATAATTCACTTGAAGGCTTATTGCTAGCATCATTATAATTCATCCCCAAAGGAGTCATTTGATTATTGCCTCTCTTGCCAATAAAGAGTAAAATAGCTAGTTACCAGTTGCAGATCGTTAACCCATTTCAGTCTGCCATCATACAGGAGTGCTGTATAGAGGACATCAAGACCCTGACTCCTATGACTCATCCTCTCTTTCTGCATAGAAATGAATTCTCTCATATCCCTAAGCCCAACACCAAGAATGTACAGATCATAGAAGGAGGGCTAGCCAGGTTTCCTACAATTGCTCAGAGCAATGGAAGGAAGAATGAGATAGTTGCCAAATCCGAAATTCTCTCAGTGTCACTGCAGGTGGGTTATATGCAGCACAGCATGTCTGAGCAGGCATTTTATAAACAAACTATTATTAATTAATTTGTTAATTAATTAATCAATCTGACTTTTAAACATGCCACTGTCCAGTGGGATTAGCTTCTGGTCCACTGTCCAACTCATTCATTATACCAAGTGTATTTCACATTCCATTGCCAATGTCTTGTAGTTTTTCCAAAGTATGTCATAATCACAATTCATGAAGCTATGTTTTTATAGGCTCCATGTTATTTGTACAAGTGTGAAAGATCTTTGTGCCTATTGTAAATGAGGAGTCAAATTTGTGTTTTATTGGATTAAACTGGAGTATGGATTTCACACATGCATAAATAGTGAAGGAGAAAAGCTAGATTAAAGCAGTTTTGTAAATTGGAAAAACAACACACGACAAAAGCATAAACCATTAGTCAGTGGTTACTATTTAATTTTTATTTATTTTTTTTCTGACTCTAAAGGGCCCATTTAGGTTATTGGTATTCACATTATTTTCTTCAACCCAGTAGTTCTGGAAAACTAGCCTGGGTATATAACTCATGATAAGTTTTACCAAGCTCCTTTACTTTGCTCTCCTGCAAAAGAGTTCTCTAATTATATATACATTCCCTCTGAAGTATATATGTCACAGCTGGACTTCAGGAAAAAATTTTTACCTGTGAAGTTAATTACATTGGCCTTTCTCCTACAAGAAATCTAGTACAGTCACCCTCGGGGTGACTCTTGAGTTTGTGTGCAATCATAAGGTGTCAATAGTATTAAATTCAAATGAAATGATGCAGGATGAATTGAAAAAAATGACATTAAAGTCTATTTCTGGGAAAACTAATCTAAACTTTTCCTCACTTCCATAAATATTTATGTGTTTATTACCCCCAGAATCTAATAACTATAGACTCAGAGAGAATTACTTTACAGGAAAAAAAAAAAAAATTGAGGACTCTCCTAGCAGAAACTGCAATAGATTGAGATTTATGTGAGGTCTACTTTAAAATTGCTATTGGTTTACAACATTAAAAAAAAAAAAGTGGGCATGATATTAGGCCCACATTGACCCAAAATCTTTGTGTGCTAGGTCTAAAATGTTTTAAAAAGAAGGCATGGGTGAGTTGCAAAAATCACCAGTATTGGTACCGGGAAACTAACATTCCAGTCCTGATTCTGCCATTAAGCAGATCTATGGCTATATGTATCTTGTCTGACTGAGAATTAGTTTTTACAAATAAAATACAGACAAGTGAATAACAGCCTGAACTACACTTAATGGCTGGGGAAATCTACATATTACAATGTTCTCTCACTTTTTAAAATCAAGTGGAAGAGTACCCTAAAACTCTTGGTATAACAGAACTGGTTCCATGTTGCTGGTTTTGCTATGGCCAAGTACGTACATTTTTACACTCCAACATGGAAACCCTTCAACTCAAAAATTATTTCTGAATCCCAAAGCCATTTGTAATGGATTTCTACTCTGTTCAACCCTTTGGTTCTTGTATGTTCAATACTCTTCGTCAGTTCTTTCAGGTGAGGCAGGAGCAATGGTGAAAAAATGCACAAGTTCTGGACATAGGCAGACCTCGGTTCAAATCCCACGTTTGCCACTTACAAGTGGGTTGTCCTTGACAATCTTCTTGACCATCATTTTTCTCATCTGTCAAACAAAGATAGCACTAGTGTTAACTTCACAGAGGTATTTGTGAGGAGAAATTTTTAAAAATATGTAGTTAAAGCACATTTATATTACTCAGCTATTATAATGCTCAATAAATAAATATTATTAATAAAATAAAGCAAAAATTATGAGAGGATTTAACAACTAAAGAATAAATCAGTGCTTGTGTTTGTCTAAGACATGAAAAGAACTTCTTGAGTGTGATGAATTCAACTTTCCAGGGTCAAAATAAGCCTTTTTGACTGATAGTCTAAAGCTTCCATGAACATATTGAAATGATAATTTTTAGAAAACTGATCTTTTTACTTAGTTTAAGCAAAGCTATTTTTAGGCAACTTAACTAAAAACCAGAAGACAAGAAATATGTTTCCTCTTCACTTGGTTTGTTTTACTGGGAAAATGGTTACATGCATACAGATGCAATGAACTAAGCTCAGATTACACAGAAACCTAGTTTGTTGTGTTGCCTGAGTTTCAGACAATGGGGGAGGTGAAATAGCTGTGAGCCTATAATTCACTTTGTATCTCATTTAGAGAAAAATGAAAAAAAAAAATTAAGATCTCACCTAAAATAGAATATGAAATAGCTAGAGTGAGAACAGAGTTAGTGCAGTCGTATAACATTAGAGGGCAAGATTGGGCCTTGCAGCAGCCAGTCCTACCTGACTGACCTTGGAATTTTCTGGACTCCAATTTCCTTATCTGTAAACCAAGGTAATAAAGAATATCCACCTCATGGAGCTGTTATATGGATTAAATGAGGCACTATGTGAACCACTCCTGATGCATTGCCTGAAGTTTCTGAAATCACAGTAATCATAGTTGTACTCAAGACTGGATGCTTTTATTAAAAAAGGTGTAGGTCGCTAAAGAGTCCCTGAGGGTCCTCAGGACTCTAATTGTGTTCATTATCCACTGCTGCATGACAGATTGCCTCACAATTAGTGGCTTAAAATAATAATCCTTTATTACCTCACGGTTTCTGTGGATCATGAATTCAGGAATGATGTAGCTGGGTGGTTCTAGCCTGAGATTTTTCACGAGGTTGTAGGTAACTTAGCCTGGCCGACGATAGCATGACGATCTGCTTCCAAGATGACTCACTCACACAGACTGGTAAGGCGATGCCTGTGGTTGGAAGGAAGCCTCAGTTCCTTGACACATAAACATCTCTATGGGGTGCTCGAGTGTCAGCTTCTCTCAGAGCAATTGATCCAAGAGAAAGCAAGAAAATATGGCAATGTGTTCTGTGACCTGGTCTCATAAGTCATGCCCCGTCATTTCCACCATAGTCTGTTGGCCATGTAGAACAACCCTGGCTTTCTACAACAGTACTGGGGGGTAGGACGACTCACTCAAGATCATGAGCACCATGGAGACTGGCTACCACACTAGAACTTTCTGCACTTGAACCCAAATCCCTCTTTTTGAGGAGTTGCAGCTTCTTCTAATAAAAAAGATCGGATAAATTCCCTTAAATTTCTTCGCATAGAAACATGCTATTTCATTAATAATGCACCGGGTAAGTGATTGGCTTGTGTTTAGGGGACATGTTGCATGAAAAACACATGTCTTTTGAAGGACTAAAATCACACTCAGCATGGTGAGATGCTCACACTGCAGGAGGCTCTAGGTAACTGAGATTTCATCACAGCCATTTCTGGCTCTCACTGGCATAAGCCACTCATAGGATGGAATGGTAGAAGGGGATGGTTGACATGATTTAAAACGTTTTTCTCCCTCTGTCCATTCATACCCTGCACCCCATTCTGTTTAAATCTGTATGAGGGTACTTCAAAAAGTTCATGAAAAAATGGAATTAAAAGATAATGTAGGTACATCCAGGCCAGCAACAGAGTAAGCCTGACATCCTCCTGGGGGTCCTGAGAAACAGGGACTGTGGGTCTTAGCCCTGCCCCCGCCACCAGCCAGCAATGGAGCCAGTCCCATGCCTCGGGGGTTCCTGAGATGGAGGCGGTGGGCCTTAGCCTCATCCTCCGGGCACATCAAGGCCAGCAACAGAACCAGCTGATGCCAGGTATCCTGAGACACTGCCCCACACCATCCACAACCAGATCCTAGAATGTACTTATAAACCACGAGTTTTTCTTTGGGTCGTGTGACTTATCTGCTCATGTCCTTCACCAAATTTCTGCTTAGATTTTTCTAATTCATTTTTAAGAGTTCCTTTTGCAACAAGGATGTTAAACTTTCTGAGTTTTTTTAAAAAAAGTAGAGAGTAGTATAATGGTTACCAGAGATTGGGAGGGGTGGGGGTGGGGGGAAAGATCAGGGGTGCACTAATAGGGGCAAAACTATGCTATCTACCCTAAGTGCATCATTGGGCAGGATATGCATGCATTGAAATAACACACTGTACCCACAAAAAATATATATAAATAAATTGAATTTTAAAGAAAAGATAATGCAAATCTTCCCATGAACTTTTTGAAGACACCATGTATATGATACTGAAAACACCTAGAAGTGAGGACCTATGCTTAAAATGGAATTCATTCTTAAAGGCCAATCCATCAATAGGATATAGACCTTTCCCACACTTTTCCATCACTCTCGTACTGATAAAATATAGGAAGAAGGCAACTAAACGTCAACTTGATCATAATCGTTTGGGAGCTTCCAGATTCGAAAAGAGGAGGCAGTGAATTATTGGACAAGCTTTTGTGCTCTAGTCAAACTTCCTGCAGAGACATTTCCCACTGGTAAGGAGGGATCTGGGGGATTTGTTCATTCAGGGAACTCAAGAAAGGTATTTAATATAACTTTTTTAAAAATCAGGTTTATTGAGGTATAACTTAGATGTAATAAACTTTATCCATTTTAACTGTACAGTTGGACATAAAATAGACACACACACACACACACACACACACACACACACACACACACATCCAGGTCTACCATGACCACAGTCAAAATCCAGAACATTTCCTTCCTCCCCAGAACATTTCCATGAGCCCAGTACAGTCAGTCCCTTCTCTGTTCTCAAGGTTGTCTCCTCCTAGTCAACCACGGATCTGCTTTCTGTTGGTATACTTTACATTTTTCTAGGATTTCATATAAATAAAATCATTCAGTCTGTACTCTTCTGTGTTCTGCTTCTTTCACTCAGCATGACGCATTTGAATTACATCCATTTGGTTGTGTGTATCAATAGTTCATCCCTTTTTTCTTGCTGAGTAGTATTCTACTGTATGGGTGTACAACAATTTTTTAATCCATTTACCTGTTATTTCCAGTTTGGGGTTATTATAAGCTTCCATGAATATTTGTGTTGTGAGTAACATACATTTCCATTTCTCTTAATTAAATACCCATGAATGGAATTGATATGTAAGTAACATTTAAAATACTGCCAAACTGATTTCCAAAGTCATTCTACTAGTTTGCGCTCCCACCAGCAGTGTACGAGGATTCCACATCCAATGTAACTTGTTGAATTAGATTTTTTGAGAACGACAGTAACTTCTGTCAGTATTCAGCCAAGAAAGGGGACAGTGGGGTTAGAATAAAGCCACTATTAAAAATCCTAAAAGTAATATGAAACATGAGCCTTACGTCTTGGACCCTGCAGGCTACCCAGCACCCTGAAAGGTGTCTGTGCAGCTGTATTTGCTGTATTTAGTGTGATGGCAGTGAAGATGTAGTCAAGGCCCAGTGATGCAACCCACTGCACAGACAAGGTCCCCCTTCTCATGAACTTTAATAAGGAAATACTATCAGGAGTGGAGTATTGGGCTGATACCAATCACTAAACTAAGTTAAACAGAACTGAACCAAGTCCTGTCCCTTTTTGACAATCCCTATGATTGTGGGGCTTTCTGTTTCATTGAGCTGATGTGTTCCACAACTCCCCAGGGCAAACTTCTGTGAGGAATTATTCAAATAGCACGGTTTAAAATACCTTGCCATCCTGGTCTGTACATGAAATGTGCTAAAGAAACACTGAGCGTCCATTCCTTCCAGCTCTTACTCATCTACAAGTTAGAACCATGATGTCAGCTTTAACAGAGGAAATAATAATGGCACCAGAAAACTGAAAGCAATATAAAATATCCTCTTGCCCTATTCCTATCACAAGAGCTTGAAATCACCTCCAAATAAGTCCATTCAAGCCTGGTATTTTGCCTAGGAGCAGCTGTAAGTAGAAAGAGCACTAGCCACAGGATGTTGAGTAAATCCTTTCATTTCTTTTGCATCTGTTGCATTATTTATTAAAAGTGGGTCATAATAGTGTGAGTCCTGTAATAAAGTAGGAAGGCCTCCAAGTATGGCTTGATACAAAATTGTATGCAAGACCCAGTTCAACACTACTGATGATGTAGCTTTGGCCGAGTCACTTAATCTTTCTCACCCTCAGTTTCCTCACTTACAAAACAGCAATATTGAGGTCTACCCTGCAAAGCAGTTATAAAAATGAGGAAAATGTACATAAACCAACCAGCAGATTGCTAACCCATAGCAGCAGCTCAAAATGTAAGTAGATTGCTCATAGGGTTTTTCTAAAGATGACGAAAGTACACAAATGCAGTCGTATCACCTGCAAAGAATGCTATTTTTGTGAGTAATTGAGTTTGGCTTTGAATATGTTACCAAAAATTATTAGTAGATAAGACCGCCAGAGGATATATGTAATCTTGGGACAGTCCTATAAAGAAATTACATTTTCTTTTGGACTTTTGAAAGGTACACATGATTGTCTTACTTTCTTGTCCAACGTCTTCCAAGGCCTCTAGTTACATTAAGAGTAAGATTCAAAGTTGTGAACTTGGCCTCCCAGGTCTACCAGACCCAGCCCCTGGCTACCTGTCCACCTGATCACTGTGCTCTAACTACAATGGCCTCTTTTGTTCCTAAAATACTCCAATCCACAGGACCTTGGAGCCTTTGCATTCTCTCTCCCCTCTTCCAGAGCAAACGCCACCCCCAATATCTGTGATTCTCTTCACCCCAATCCCTGCTCAAATGCATCCCTCAAACCCATCCTTTCCTGACCTCTGCTGAAAAAGCACCCTCACCCATTCCTCTCTGTCCCCATCCTACTTTATTTCTCTTCCTAGCTTATCTCACTTTCTAAAATATATCTCAACTAATTAACATATGAATGTAAGTTTCATGAGAGCAGCAACTTCATTTGTTCATGACTCTCCAGATCAATGCCTAGCACATACTAGGTCAGTATAACATTTGTGCTGATTTATTTCTAAATACTTTAGTGTGAGTGGAGTGATGCGATATATGTGGGACCAGGTTAATCCTCACTGGGATCGATGCCTGTGGGCTGCTTTATGACCATAAGGAATGGTAGAAATGTATTGGGATTGGTGTAATTTGTGATGTTTAAGACATGGGGGATTGGTTGGGAGTGACAGAAAAGGACTCGTGGCTCTTAAGTGAACATAAATCAACTGTTCTCACCTCTGCTGGACCAGAGGATCGAGCTGGCCTCTTTCCACACTTTGTGGAAGATCCAGTGGCTTGTCAGAAGAAAAGATTGCAAATGCTGCGGGAAGAAGCTCCTGTTCACTTCGCAGTGAGCCTTTTTCATGCAAGAGGTTGGTCAATGTACCTAAAGGGAGAGAGAGAGAGTGCAGTGGGCCTACTAGCTAGTAAGTGTCTATATGATTGCCAGACCCTGGTCAGAGACACACCTTGCTTGCAATGGACCACCCGATAGTGAGGCTGCACAATGGGGCTCTGTAGGCACTGTTGCTTCCAGCCCCTGGAGGCTGAGGATATTCCTCAGGAGCACATGGCATTTGCCAATGTGTATACACGTCAGCCAGATCAAAATAAGTTCAGCTCTGATGGTGATAGCACTTAGCAGAGATGTGAAAATAAATAAATAAATGAATGAATCAATGCCTATTCTTTCTTCAGTCTTCCAGGGCAAATTACAATGTGGATTTGACAATAAAATCTTTGTCGTCTACTTGAAACCAGGCTCTGTTGCTTTTTTTTTTTTTTTTAAGAGAAAGCACATTGACCTCATCTTCCTTCTGTGTCTTCATTGCTGCTCTGTTCTTTCTTCTCTGAATAAAGCTCAGCCACATTTGTTGGCAGTTCTCCTAATCAGACCTCAGCTGGGATGAGGCCTCTGCTTTGGTTGTGCTGCGACTTACTGTCAGTTCTCTCTTTAACAGTCTTGCCATGTCTTGGGGGAAAAAATGTATTTCAGATCTTTATGTCAGGAGGCAATAACTTTCTGCTCTGCTCTAATCCATCGCAGAAGCCGCACAAAAACCCCACAAAATTTTCCGAATTTACCTCTGTTGTTGATCCAGTGACACTGGGAAATGCTTCTTGAAAAAAGTCTTTCCCTAGTGGGGAATGTGTGTATTTCTCCTCCTGATTTTTTCCATGCACTAAATAAGAAATTGTGCTATCACCATAGTACAAACTGGTTTTAATAGAATCTACAGTTTTTAAGGGTCTTTTGCCTTGTTATACAGTTGATCATTGTCAAAAACTGTGTGAGCCAAAAAGAGGCTGCATTAGCAGTTTCACAGCCAGGGACACACTCAGGGGCCACAGCTGTACTCATCGTGCAGGGGTCTCTGGGAAGCACTCGGTCAGAGGAACCTGGCTCTCTCAGCAGCAGCAGGCTAGTTTCCAAATGTCTCAATCATTTAAATATTGTCACTCAGTCTCATAGGCTAAAGTTCACTCATGCTACAGCTTGATAATATGACAGACACCTTCAGAAAACACTTGTTAGCAAGGTTCTAGCTTTGCTCAAAGGTGATATCAGAAACCCATGAACTCATTACTGAATGAACAAAGTCCATGACCCACCCTTATATCTTACCAGGTTAACAAAGCCATATCCCCAGAGAAGGCCTTTTCTAGGAAAAACTAAATGGAGAGACAACAGCCAGGAGTTCCTTCCAGAATTGTACGTAGCAGATGATATTCACTAAGTTCATCTCTTCACCTGATTGCCACTCAGATCCTTTCCACAATTAGAAAATAAGGGCTAGTGACCACTATCAGTATTTACACAAGGAATATTAAAAGAGCAATGAATGAAAATCTGTTTTATACAAACAATCCGTAGTATACATTGGAGTGTTTCTTAGAACCAGGTTTGATCATCTACACAGCCTTAATAATAAGAATTACTTCCAATATGTTGAGCCAAAAGGGCATGTTATGTGGCCAAGTATCTAATTTATGCCTTAAAATAGATACACATACAGAGGGACTAAAAAATTATATTTTCCTCAGAAAGGTATTTTAAAAAAACAATCTTCAAGTGGGTTCAGTAGTGTAACCCAATATTCTCCTCATTCAACCAAGCAAATTATTTATGTTTCTTTTAATACAGTTTCTTTCCAAAGACTTTCAAGTTAACATGTACAATAGTTTTTGCCAGCCTCCCATGTGTTGCTATTTCTCATGATCAAGAAGGATTAGAACATTTATGATTATCTCTGTTCAACCTGAAGGTTTCTTAAAAATCATAATTAAAGTTCTAGATTAGTTTAAAATAGATGTAAAATATTGACATTAAATTCTCCTTTTCTTTAGAGAAGTTTTTTAAAAGTCCCTGAAACCTGTCATTTTAGGATGTATATAACAATAATCTGTCTAACAGATCTTCTGATTATTGGAGATAGCCCCAATTTGGGATGGGTATACTTCATTACAGACCCTTTGCTAAACACCAGCTACTTTTGCAGCCTTGACAAATATCTAATTAAATCTTTCTTTTTTCCCCCTTTTAACAGTAACTGTTTAAACGCAAAGCACTTTTTGACCAGTATCGAAGCTCAAAAAAACTAGGTAGAAACATAACCCCACATTTTTTAGCACTTACAACATGTTTAGCACTATACTAACCACTTTAAACATACTGACCTATTTAGCCCTCTAATAAGTACTGTTATCTCATTATCTCCATTTTACTGACTATGGACTTGAGGCACAGTGAGGTTAAGCAACTTGACACCAAGATCCTATGGCTAGAGTGAGATGAAGCCAAGAAGTTTATTTCAGGAACCCCTATTGAATCTAAGGGAATCCAAGTAGTCTGGCCCCCAAACCTGACCTCTTACTGACTTCCATGCAGACTTTTCTTCTACCATGTTGAATACAAATATCTATCAATGATATAAGTATTCTAAATGCCATATTAAAAAATGACTTTGAGATATCCATCAACAGTTGAATGAGTAAATAAATACCTTTATTTCCTCATTTATTTACTTCTTTACTATACAATAGGATATTACACAGCAGTAAGTAAGGACTACTGATATGCACAGCAACATGGATGAATCTTACGGACATAATGTTGAGTAAAAGAAGTCAGACACAAAAGAGCATAGATTTCATGATTTTACTTATATCAGGGTTTCTCAACCTCAGCTCTGTTGACATTTTGAGCCAGGTCATTCTTCAATGTGGGGCATTGTCCTGTGTCTTGTGGGA
The DNA here is from genome assembly GCF_027409185.1 of Cynocephalus volans. NCBI lineage: Eukaryota > Metazoa > Chordata > Mammalia > Dermoptera > Cynocephalidae > Cynocephalus > Cynocephalus volans. The sequence goes on from NC_084461.1 coordinate 109,453,326, forward strand.
TATTTAGTAGGAACCCTGGTCTCCACCTACTAGGTGCCAATAGTACCCCCACCTCCCTACTCATTGTGACAACCAAAAATGCTTCCAGACATTGCCAAATGTCCTCTGGGGGATAATATCAACTTCAGGTGAGAACCGCTGATTTATATGAAGATTTAAAACCATCAAAACTTGTCTATAGTGTAAGAGGCAAGAATAGAGCTGGGGGAGCCTTCTGGAAATTTTCTATTCTTGATTTGAGTGATGGTTAGCTATATTTAAAATTCATCAAACCACACACCTAAGATATGTAAATGTTATTGTATGTAAGTCATATGATTTTTTTTTTAACTGCTTGGGGATAGGAACAAAAAACATACTTTGGGAACCCAGTGGAATAAACAATTCTCATGAGAGATGAAGGATCGATGAAGGCTTTCAGGAGGGCAGTGTCCTGAGTGGAAAGGATTTGAAGAGCAGAATTAGTGGAAGAGGACAGGGCATTCCAGTCACAGGAGATAGCAAGAGCAAGAGGCAGAGAAGCAAGAGCATTCTTTATTAAGAACATTTTACCTGGTACTGTTTTCCTATGAGTATAACCAAGGGAAATTCAAATTGCATGCTGCCATAATGTGCTTCTAGGTGGTAGTTTCTAGGTCAATGCTATGTTCACAAGGGGATGTAATAATCACCATTTGGTAAGGATGAAAATTAAATCTTTGAAATTAAACAGAATAAAAAACTATTGGACCTTTCAGCTCATTGCCTCACTATTTCAGAATTCCCCACTGTCATCCATTCTTGCTATTTGTCCAGCTTCCCTCCACCCCAGGTGGATGATGATTCCACCGCATTTTTCATCTGGCTAGTCAAAATAGGAATCAAATTCTCCTGGTAAGTTCCCTACTGTTTTTTCAGCCATCATCTTCTTTCAGGCTACTAATTACTGTTAGTTGCATTACTTGTCATCATCTTTAATTGAGCATGAACAATGGCTCAACACTGTAAAGAAAATGTTAAAAGAGAGTCATTTTATTGAAGCCAAAAGATTTGGAGCTGACTTAAAGAGGAAGAATAATGTGAAATAGTAATGCTACTAAGGATAAAGTGGCCACTGTTACAGCTCCACGGAATGCAGACCTTCGCTGTGTGGATGAAGAATGATCATTATGTGTCATTCAGTCCTGAGCACAGAGGAGCTATGCAGCAGACCCCTGACCAGGCACCACCCATGCTAATGGATTATATTCTTCATCATTATATTGGGGGTGGGGAACTGAGGAATATAGTCTAAAACGTGGAGGAGAGTGCAGAACTACTGTTATATGCTACTTTGTGATATTTTATATTCTATACAGAGATCTAAAACCAGTGAAGAACCTGGAGGGTAAAACCGTCACTCTGCAGACTCCAAGATTTTAAATGATCCTAGGGTTCCTTCTCTAGAATAGCTAAGTGTTTGTTTCCCTGACTAAATTCTTACAGTTGAGGCTGATTTGAATCAGTGCTATCTCTTCACTTTTTCAATTCCTCTGTATCTTTTAGGATAATTTCAGCAACAGATAAAAGAATATTCAGTGAAGAGTGGCTTAAGCAATGCAAACATTTATTGCCTCGCTTATCAGGAAGTCTGGCAGGCAGGTTCTGCAGTTGGCAAGTATCAATACTGTTAACAGGATGTCAATTCTTCCCATGTTTCTGCTCAAGCATCCTCCGTAAGTTTATGATGCTTCCTTCATGGTTACATGTTGGCTGTTCCAACTCCAACCACTACCTCTCCTAAAAACAATATCCAAAGCACGAAGCAAGGAAGAAGACAAATAAAGAACTTCTCCCTTGTATCACCCACTATTTTATGAGGGTATAAAATTTTTTTCCAGAAATCTTACATTACATTGACTAAGAACTGCCCTACTTAGTTACTGGGCAAAGAAGAATGGGATTTTATGATTGCCTTAAGTTAATCATGATTCATTCTGGGGCTGGATGGATTCTCTATAACTGTCATCAAAGCAGAGGTCTTTCACCAAGAAAGAAGGGGAAACGGCTGTTGGATGAGTAATCAAATGCCTTGGCCAGATCCTGATTTTGCATTTATTTTCTTCAAAGAGCCTCCAATCCACCTACATTGATGGTGTATTCTACTATGTTAACCCTGGTCTCAAGTTTAGATTATAATTCAGTTATTCACAAAGTTCAGATCTTACAATAGAATGTACATCTAGGTTAGATTCTTTAATATTCAAGGTAGCCTAAGGACCATTCATACACTTAATCATTTATTCAACAAATACTAATTAAACCCCTTCTATATGTCAATCACTTCTTTGTGTGCTGAGGATACAAAAGTGAACAGAAAAGGCAGTAATTTCTTCATGAAATGTACATTAGAGTGGGAGAAGATAGGCATTACACAAAATAAAACATATTATACATCAGATTGTGATAAGTGCCATGAAGAATGGTAAGGAAAGGATAGGGAGGGCCAGAGTGGGGACTGCAATTGAAATTGGGTGGGTGGAGAGACCTCATGGAGAAGATGACATTGGAGTAAATGTAGGAGGTAGCCAGGTGGGGATCTTGGGGGAGAATGACCATGACCAAGGGTGCATAGGCTCTGAGGTGGGAGGAGGCTGTGGCTGGAGAAGATGTGGGAGAGTGGGCAACAGTAAGAAAGAATGAAGTCAAAGGAAAAGCAGTCAGATCATGCAGAGCCTTGTAGGCTGATGTAAGGATTTTGTCTTTTACTTTGAGTGACACATGAGGTGACTTGAGAAGTCTGGGTAGAGGAGTTGATCTCACTTACATTTTAAAAGAATCACTCTAACTGCTTTGAGGGGAATAAACTGTAAGCAGGTAAGAGAGGAAGCAAGGAGATGGGTTTAGGGGGCCACAGCAATAATACAGGATACTGAGTGGTTTAGATCAGGACGATGCTAGAGGAGGTGGGGCTTTGTTAGTGGAAGTGTAGGTGTGGGGTGTGAGGATAAGAGAGAATTTAAGTATGACTCCAGGTTTGGAGCTTGAGTAAATGAATATGGTGCTTTTATTTACTGAAATGGAATGATATCAAGGAGCAGGTATCAGGGGTAGGAGGGAATCAGGTATTCTGTTGTATATATGTTAAACTTAAGAATTTTATCAGACATCCAAATGCTGAAATGCCGAGTACATAGTTGCATGTATGAGTCTGGAGATCAGAGGTGAAGATAATGCAGTTCACAGATACATGATATTTAAAGTTATGAGGTCCAGCCTGTGTGCTGTTGCTCTGGGCCCAGACCCAAGACCCAGAGAGGCCCACCCACCACCCGAACAGGAGCCAAGGTGATCTACTACAGCCACCACCACACCTACTGCCCCCACAAGGACAGCTCACCACCAGAGTAGCAGCTAGGACCACCCTACAGGCAGCTCACTGCACAGTCACCTGCACTGACACAAGACTCACCAGTAGAACCTACAAATGGAGGAGGAAGTCTTTCTCCTCATAGCCCACTCCAGAAGAATAGAAGAAGCAAATGCCCCACAAGATGAGCAAAATCAACAAAAAAATTACTAGAACTACAAATAAACAAGAAGATATGACAACAACAAAAGAATATGGTAATTCTCAAGTACCAGACTCCATAAAGCAGGAAATCCTTGAAATGGCTGAAAAGGATTTCTGAGCAATGATCATAAGAAAACTCAAAGAAATAAGAGAGGGCTCAATCAGAGAACACAATGAAGCAAGAATAAATATCCAGCATATGAAGGAAGACATTTACAAAGATATTAATACCTTAAAAAGGAATGTAGCAGAACTCCTAAAACTGAAGAATTCACTCAATTGCATAAAAAAACACAACAGAGAGCTTGAGCAGTAGGCTAGAGCAAGCAGAAGAAAGAAGTTCAGATCTCAGAGATGGTCTTTTTGAAATAACCCAGGCAGGCAAAAAAAAGGAAAAAATAATTTTAAAAAATGAAGAAAATCTCAGAGACCTAGTAGACAACCTCAAGTGCACAACATCAAAAACCATGGGTATTTCAGAAGGAGAGGAGTAATAAAAACAGGAGTAAAGAAATACCGTCAATAAAAACCCTAAATGTAAATGGATTAAACTCCACATTCAAAAGACACATAATAACTGATGGGATTAAAAAACTAGACCCAAGTATATGCTGTCTTCAAGAGACTCACCTCACATGGATTAAAAGTAAAGGGATGGAAAAAGATATAACATGCAGATGGAAACCAAAAATGAGCAGGAGTAGCTATTTCTATATCAGATAAAATAGACTTCAATAAAAACCATAAAAAGAGAAAAGGAAGGCCACGATATAATGATAAAGGGATCTATCCAGTTAAAAGACATAACAATCATAAATATGTCTCACCCAACACTGGAGCACCTAGATATGTAAAGCAAACACTCTTAGACATAAAAAAAAAAGAGAGAGAGAGACCCTAATATGATAATAGTGGGTGACCTGAACACCCCTCTCTCAGGGTTAGACAGATCTTCCAGGCCACAGATCAACAAAGAAACACAGGATTCAAACTACACCTTAGACCAATTGGACCTGGCAGATATCTGCAGAATATTTCATCCAACAACTACAGAATACACATTCTTCTCATCAGCACATGGAACATTCTCCAGGATAGACCACATGTTGGGTCACAAATCAAATCTCAGCAAGTTTTGAAAAATTGAAATCATTCTAAGTATCTTTTCAGAATACAATGGATTAAAACTGGAAATCACTAACAAGCAAAACTCTGGAAACTATGCACGTGCATGGAAACTAAACAACAGGCTCCTGGATGACCTATGGGTCCAAGAAGAAATTAAACATGAAATCACAAAATTTCTTGAAACTAATGAAAATAAAGATACATCATACCAAAACCTGTGGGATACTACCAAAGCAGTACTAAGAGGGAAGTTTATTACAATAAATGCTTACATCAAAAGAATAGAAAGATTTTGAATAAATGACTTAATGCTATACCTCAAAGAACTAGAAAAACAACAATCCAATCCTAAAAGTAGTAGACAGAAAGAACTAATTAAGATCAAGGCAGAAATGAATGAATGAGACCCCAAAAATGATACAAAAGATCAGTGAAACAAAAAGTTGGTTTTTTGAGAAGACAAATAAAATAGACAAATCATTAACTAGATTAACAAAAAAAAAAAAAAGAAGAAAGAAGACTGAAACAACAAAAATCAGAAATGAAAAGGGAGACATTAATCATTAGAGATTATTATAAACAACTGTACACCAACAAATATGAAAATCTGGAGGAAATGGATAAATTTCTGGACACATACAAACTACCAAGACTGACCCAACAAGAAAGAGAAAACCTGAACAAACCAATAACAAGCAACAAGACTGAAGCAGTAATCAGCAGACTTCCAACAAAGAAAAGCCCAGGACAGCATGGCTTTACCACTGAATTCTATGAAATATTTATAGAGGAATTAATACAAATTCTCTTCAAAACTATTCAAAAAAATTGAAACAGAAGCCATTCTCCCAAACTCATTCTGTGAGGCCAGCATCACCATGATACCAAAAGAAGATAAAGATACAACAACAAAAAAAATTACAGGCCAATATCCTTGATGAACATAGATGCAAAAATCCTCAACAAAATATTACCAATCAGAATACAGCAACACATTAAAAAAAATTATACACCATGATCAAATGGGATTCATACCAGGGATGCAAGGATGGTTCAACATATGCAAGTCAATAAATGTGATACACCACATCAAGAAAATCATGTACATAAACCATATGATTATTTCAATAGATGCAGAAAAAGCATTTGACAAAATTCAACATGGCTTCATGATAAAGACTCTCAGCAAACTGGTGTAGAAGAGAAGTATTTCAACATAATAAAAGCCATATACAACAAGCTAATTGCCAATATCATCCTGAATGGAAAAGGAAAAAGATAAGGATGCCCACTCTCACCACTCCTATTTAACAGAATATTGGAAGTATTAGCCAGAATACAAGCTAGAGAAAGAAATAAAAGGCATCCAGATGGGGAAGGATGAAGTCAAACTGTCCCTGTCTACAGATGACATGATCTTATGTATAGAAAAGCCTAAAGACTACCAAAAAACTCTTAGAGCTGATTAACAATTTAAGTAATGTTGCAGGATACAAAATCAACACCCCAAAATCAGTAGTGTTTTTATGCTCCAGTAAAAAACTAGCAGAAAAAGAAATCAAGAAATCCAGCCCATTTATAATAGTCACCCCCCAAATAAAATACCTAGGAATCAATTTAACAAAGAAGGTGAAAAATCTCTACAATGAGAATGAATAAACACTACTGAGATAAGTTAAAGAGAACACAAAAAGGTGGAAAGACATACCATGCTTTTGGATGGGAAGAATTAACATCATGAAAACGTCCATTCTACCTAAAGCAATCTACAGATTCCATGCAACCCCTATCAAAATTCCAATGACATTCTTCACAGAAATAGAAAAAACAATTCTAAGATTCATACAGAACAGCAAAAGATTCCAAGTAGCCAAAGCAATCCTGAGCAAAAAAAGTAAAGCCAGAGGCATAACACTATCTGACTTCAAATTATATTACAAAGCTATTGTAACCAAAACAGCATGGTACTGGCATTAAAAACAGACACTCGGGTCAATGGAACAGAAAAGAAAATCCAGTTATCAACCCACATACTTACAGCCAGCTGATCAAATCCAACTGAATAAAGATAACAATAACATACATTGGGGAAAAGACTGCCTCTTCAATAAATGGTGCTGAGAAAATTGGACATCCCTATGCAGAAGAATGAACCTGGACCTGTGTTTCTCCCTGTATACCAAAATCAACTCAAAGGGATTAAAGACTTAGATATAAGACCCAAAACCATAAAATTACTAAAAGAAAACATAAGGAAAACACTCCAGGAAGTAGGACTGGGCAAAGACTTTACAAATAAGACCCCAAAAGCACAAGCAACAAAAGAAAAAATAAACAAATGGGATTATATCAAACTAAAAACTCTGTACAGCAAAGGAAACAATCAACAGAGTGCAGACAACCTATGGAATGGGAGAAAGTATTTGCAAACTATACATCCAACAAGGGATTAATATCCAGAATATATAAGGAACTCAAACAACTATACATTAAAAAAAATAATAATCCAATTAAAAAATGAGCAAAGGAGATGAATAGACAGTTTTCAAAGGCAGACATACAAATGGGCAACAGGTACATGAAAAATGCTCAGCATCACTAATCATCAGAGAAATGCAAATCAAAACCACATTGAGATATCACCTCACCCCAGTTAGACTGGCTGTTACTAGAAAGACTAAGAATAACAAATGCTGGTGAAGATGCAGGGAAAAGGAAACTCTTCCACACTGTTGATAGGAGTGTAAATTAGTGCGACCATTATGGAAAACAGAATGGAAGTTTCTCAAACAACTACAGATACAACTACCGTATGATCCAGCAATCTCACTACTGGGCATATGAATGGAGAATCATCATGTCAAAGGGATACCTGCACTCCCATGTTCATCACAGCTCTATTTACAATAGCCGAAATACGGAACCAACCTAAATGTCCGTTGACAGATGACTGGATCAGGAAAATGTGGTACATATATACAATGGAATACTACTCAGCCATAAAGAACAATGAAATTCTGCCATTTGCAGCAACATGGATGAGCCTGGAAAAAATTTTGTTGAGTGAAATAAACCAGACACAGAAAGAGAAATACCGCATGTTCTCTCTCATAACCGGGTGCTCAGAAATGAAGGAAGGAAGCAAGGAAGGACCACAACAACACATTGAACTTTCAGAAGGAGAGAACAAACCTGAGGATACTAGATATTGGGGTGGGGAGAAGGGAGGGAGGGGGTTGGGGAGTGATAGGTCAGGTAAAGGGCATAAAGAAAAATTACAATTTGTAATAATGAATATGCTAATAATAAAAAAATTTTCCTTAAATAAAAATACTGAAAAAAAAAATTTTAAGGTCCAAAGGGATCATCAAATGCATGAGGCCAAATAGAGGACAAGTGGTCCAAGGACTAAGCCGTAGAACACTCCAGTGTTGACATACAACCAGAAAAGGGGATGGAAAAGGAGGAGTCAATGGGATGTAAGGAATATGAGCAGAGGGCCATGTTTAAACAGTGTTTCAAGCAAGGAAGGATCAACTCTAAAAAATGCTGTTGATAGATCAAAATATAAACTGAGCATATAAGGAGCTTGGCTTGAGGAAGGGAGAAATGTGAAGTAATTACCTTTTGTGCAAAGATTAGGCACTCATAAAGTCTTGTTTATATTTTATTGACTATGATGTGAATCATTCATAATTTCCTATAATTATCTTTTCTCTTGGTCATTCTAGTATTTTCACAGACATTTAAATTGCTTTTAGCAATATTCTTATGCTTTACTCCAATACAATCCGGTTTAGAAAACCTAATCAATTAGATATTTTAGGCCTAATCATTGACATTACAAATGGACTCTGGTTTTGCAAAATGATGAACCACAAATGGCAAGCATACTGATTTAATTTTCAAAAATTTTACTTATCTATTGCCTTTCAAAACCCATCTACCGCATAAACGCAGGCACGGAGGCCTTCCTAATTGATGACATTGAATTCCTAATGCGAACTTCTGCGATAACAAATCCATCACATCCAAAGCATGCCACTGCAATATTTCACTTTGTCGTTGGTTACACTTTTAGAAGCTCAGTGATGTTCACAAAAGCCATAGGGTACCTTTATGCCTGAATCAAGAGCTTTACATTCCTAGAGAAGAAAAATCATGTTCAATTCCTTTTTAAATTTAATAATATATACCCATCAAATTTTTTGTTCCAATATGTACTTTTTCATATTATCGTTTTATCTTTCCTAAAAAAATCAGCTTATTTCAGGTAACTCTATACATCACTTAACAAAATTAAACTAATATTATATCGTAATCAAAACCTAAATATATATTTTAGAGAAGCAGGAGCTGGGAGCTATTTGAAATGATCTTCTATTTTACGTGATCCTCTTTTTCAAGTCTGGTCTCTGTGATACAGTTATTTTTCTTCTGCAGCTGATAGAACATTTATGTGGGGGGAGATTTCTAATTTTACTTTGCTGGTATATAAATGTGTCATTTCATACAACTAGCTGTTTTTCTTTGTTGTAACTTCTTTCTCTCTGTTTTAGCCCGAGGCTCTCCTCTTTATTTGATCAGTATAGTTTATATCATATTCTAGGCAGCACTTCTTCCCAGGAGAAAAACAGGATTTCAAATTGCTACTCATGATTCCTAAGGCAAACTGAAAGGGTGCTGCCTGAATTAATGTTTTCTTTTCTGCTTTTTGGTGCTTATAGGTTTTATTTCCATTAACTGATGGATACATTTATTTTCTGCCTTTTAATGTCATTCTCTCCCTACGACTGCCAATTACTTTTTTTTTTTTTTTAGCTTAATTATCATTGGCTGGGAGATAGTTAAATGAAAAAATATTCAGTGCAATAACTTAATGGCAAAATTTGAACTACATTCTCAATGAATAACTAAAAGATAGTCAGCATGTGCTCAGTTCAATTTTACTTTGGTTGACTCCCACAAATGTTTCACTTAAGGAAAGAGAATTGGGTGGTGTGTTTTCTATCACTATTAACAGTTTACAAAATTGCATTTACCGTTAAAACACATGGTCTATTTTTAAGAGTATTTCTGCACATGGCTGTCTGAAAAAACAATGTTTTAGCTAGACTTAACGTATTTCTTATGTACCTCCATTTCCAAATTTAAAAGAAAATATGTACCATTGCAGAACATGATGGAAATATTCAACTGCTTCTGATAGGACATTACTACCAAAAAGCAAATGAGGGCCCCTCAAATGTACACCTCCCAACAGAAAGATTTTTTTTTTTTTAAGTTAAGTTCTCAACAAATTTGTATGGGAGCTGAGAGAAAGAGATGGCGTTTGGGCATCTTTATAGTTGGATGTGGTTAGGAGCAGAGATAAGAATGTGAGCAAGAGGATCCAACACCCTCTTCACAAGACATAGGCCGTTTTCATGGCAAGCCTGGTCCTTGGGAGATGGTGAATCCAGGTAGAATCATTTCTGAAATGAGTATGAAGGTTTAGATCCTTTTTCATGCTTACCTTTGTTTGTTTGTATTACTAGTAGCAGTCGTAACAAAGAAAAAATTGTTTTCATGTTATCTCATCATTTCACCTTTTGTCACCAATCTACCATTGGATTAAAAGAATGTCCAAAGTTTCCTATGTTTCCATTATGCTTAAGTTAGTATTCCCGGAATACCCACTCAGCCATTAAAGTTCAACTGAAGCCCATTTTTCATAGCCATGGGTTGCCAACAAAGTATAAGTGTACCTTGATCTTGTGCTGAAATGCTAAACTCAAGGAGCAAGGGAATTTTCATCTCATTCTAACACATTTTGCAGTATGGATTTGAGTGTGACTTGTTTCAGGACAAATACCACCTTTCCACAGGTTAGAAAGCCAGATAGATACCTGCTTCAAGATAACCCATTTAAGACTACCACCTATATCAATTTAAAGCTTAATGTGAATGATGGATGAACTGGTCTTAACGTTTTCTCTTTAATGCACCATAATTCTTATCTACTTTGAGGATGTGAGTACATTTATTCTTCCTCAGTTACTTTAAAATAAAGGGCATTGGAAGAGAAGTACTATTGCTTCACTGATTGTAAATTAAAATAATAAAATTAATGTCAAATGTCATTTCAGCATATACTTTATTACCATGGTAACCCACAGGTAACTGAGTTGGTAAAATTGCAAATTACGTATTCAGCTATTTAAAGACATCAATGAACTAAAGTCATATAATCAAGCTTTGCATTGCTTGTGTTATGTAATCAAGATGACCCGATTAAAGTCAAAGTCAGAAAGCCACAAGCTCCCCTTTCCTTGTCTGGCATTTCTACTATCAAGTTCAGCCTAGTTCGTGGCTACCTTCTATATTTTGTAAGCAGATTAGTAGAAATTTGCTTCCTTGAGGGGGTGGGGGCATGGTAAAAAGTAATTTTACTCACAAATGCAAAACAGAGAAAGTTAAATTCCTCATTTATCCCTCAGATGCAAACACCATAAGAGCCAGAGCACATCTGCTTCCCACAGAGAAACACTAGTAGAGCCTTTTGACTTTTAAACCCCACCCTATCCAACTCCTGCCACTGGCCTCTGGTCCAGACTACTCCAGATCAGAATTGACTCCTGCGATTTGTTCCTTCCGGGTTAGGAACACAGCACCAGAGCAGTCTCCAGCTTCCTCTATTACCCACTCCTCCAACCTGACCTGGGGGCCAATCCCAGGTTTTTCTCAGTGCCTGACGAATGATACTTGCTTTAATTATCCCAAAGATCAATCCATATACAAGTGGGTGCACAGTATGCTTTCCACCACTGAATTCCTAAAGGATCCTCACTTCTCCTGACTTTCTTCAATGGCCACTTAATCCAAACTAGATTGTGATTTTCAGAGGACTTGGAGCAAGCGAAGAGAATCAACCGATTTGTCTTTTGAGAATTGAGCTGTGCATAGGCACAGAGTTGGAGAATCCTGTGTTTGGAAACATTGAAACACAAGCCCAAGAATTACTGACTGCCTGTGAGATTTACATGAGGGATGCTTATTAATGCAATCTTAATAAGAAACAAATTGACATAAGGCCTCTCTCTTATCCCCAAGTAGCTTCACCAGCAGATGGAGAGGGCTCTTCAGTGGCTCCTGAAACACCTTGAAAAGCCACAGGCATTGTTGCCCAGGCAACATCCTATAAGAACAAATCTTGACCCAGATGAGAGGGCAAGGCAGGTAATGTAGCATTTACAAAGCAGAAAAGCCTATCCAGAAAAAGATAGTTTAACTGTCCTCCACTGTTAGACCCCTCGTTTCTTGCTCTGAGCCATACTTAAAGTAATCTCTAAATCCCAGGCTGGCTAGCTGTACTATTTCCATATGGTTGAGCTTCCTCCCCCCACCCTCCACGTACACAGAGACACAGCCCAGCTCAGCACGATTGTCACTATGGTGGGGTAGAGTTCCTAGCTCCCCAAGGTCTGTGCACGAAGGTTAAGGGAGCCAAGATTAGTGGTGATGGGACCCAGGGGATGAGAGCTTTCTGAAGGACCTGAGGCTACCGTCTGGATGAAGAAACTTCCATGTACTGTGAGCAAGTGCGTCCAGAAGGGATGGCCATACATGACCTGAAAATGCCACCTATAGCACCTCAGAGATCACCCGCCTAAGAGGCAGGTCCTTTCAGCAAGGACCCAGAGTCCACTTCCTCCGACTGCCATGAGGTCACATGCGTCCCCCAGACACCCTCTTGGAAAAAAGTGGGGGGGAGCACACAGAACTCTAGAAGATTGAATTTTGCCAGAGTCAAGCAGGAAAAGATTGAATTATTCAAAGAGACTTTTAAAAGGCTTGCATCACATCAGACTGAGTTTATCTGAATAGACTTAAATTTGGTTTTCCTCCCTGAAGGCAGTGTGTAGGGTGTCTTGAGGAAGGTCAGATCAGTTATAGAAAAATAAAGGCACACTTTCTCTGAGTAATCTGAATTTGTGTAATTTTGTGACCTTGCTCTGCATGTTTCTGTGTGCATATAGATATCACACACACATACATTTACATAAAGAAAGAGACAGGGAGAATGACTGGACAGATACTAAAAGCGGAAGTGATTCTTTCTAGATAATGGGTTGATGGAAAGGTTTTATTTTTTTTTCCTTTCTGCTAATTCATATTTTCTAAATATAGTATAATAAACCTATTTTTAATAGTTTGCAGTTCATCTGTAAAGAGAATTATTTTAAAAATAAAATAATGAGAATACACTGCTTTTGGGGAAGTGTCCCTCTTTATATTCTAGACAGCCACCCAATCTCCTGCCTGAGGCATTCTATAAAGCATCTAGGACAAAAGGCCAAATCCCCTGGTTTGCCAGGATTCTTGACCAGTGACTGGCCACATATTACCTCAGGTATGAAAATGAAGGTTGCAAACCAGGTCAGTTCACACAAGTGTGGCAAGGGCATGTGTCTCCATTTCTCTTGCTGAAGATTATTATTTACAAAATTATCAAACTCTGTCCAGTGCAGTTTCCCACTTGGTACTATACAGCCATGAATCTTCCAGAAATTCTCTTTTCTAAAAGAAACATCTGGGGAGAGATGACTGCATTCTGAGCATTCTCAGAAGACCCTACCAGACACAACAGGCCCAAATGCTAACAGTCCTAAACAGCTCAGAGCTCAAAAGTAAAATCAATCAAGACTATTTTGCACTATTTTTGCCACATGGCATAGTCTATGCTCTACCAAGCTCTCACACTTTCTTGGATGCAGCCGTGAAATCCGATCAGCCAAGATATTGAAGGTGCCATGTTTCTAACATCCACAGCTACATGTGTATAACATAATCAAGATTGTCATAGTGTGTGTAAAGAGATTTCACCCCAACAGAAAGAACTAGGGCATTTTTTTAAAATCAGGTTTTTTTTCCTCATATTATAGTCTTAACTTTCACCTATTCTGTAAATAGTGCCACAACTCAACAGATTCCAGAAAACACATATTTTGGGGACCAAATTTGATCCAAGTTCTATCAGTCTCTGAACACACAAACACTTCGAAAAAAAACATACAACACCTCATTCCGAGTAATTAAAGCTTATTGGAACCTGCCTTGATTCTAGCAGTGGAGAATCCAAAGCTCTTATCTGACAGGTTAATGAGGATTTGAAATGAATAGTATTACTAATGAGGGTTTTGGAAATTAATCATATCATATTATTTAACAACTACGAAAGCTAAACTTTCAGAGATTAGGTTACATGGGGTAATTTTGAAATGTGAACAAGCCAATATTAAAGTGAAAGAAGGCTATTTTCAAATGGGAATGATAAAACATAAAGTGTAGAATAAAAATTAAGAATGGGTAAGGCAATTAAGATGTTCCTTCATTTAAATGTCTGTATGTATTTGAAAATGTAATATATTATTTGGTTGTAGTTTGTACTGTTGTTTTTATCTTCTTCTAAGTATTGTAGAAGGAAGAAATAAATGATTGCCAGAACATTTTGATATTACAAAAAATGAGTTATAATACAGCATAATTCTATTTACTTAGCGTGCTGGTAACACCAAGATCAAGGGTTTGGATCCTATATCCAGCCAGATGCCAAAAAGGAAAAAAGGTTTTTACTCCAACATAAGGCATTACATATATTTTCCAATTCTTCAACTAGCTCCTTTTCTTGAGTTCATACTGTGTGTCTAGACTGAGAATGCCATTCTAGAAGTTTTCAAAGGTAGAGCAGCTATCTGGCCACACCCCATCCTTCAAGTGTGTGGTGGGTGGGTCCGGAGATGAAGGACCAGCAGCCAATCACATATCACTAATCCCTTACATGGTTTTGAGCTATGCTCTCCCCCAGCAGGGAACAAGGAGACAGATTTTACTAAATAGGCATTGTCATTCATTCAGAAACATTGAATAAGCACCTAGTGTATATCTGGCACTGGATACTGGGGACACAGTAGTAAGCAAAATAAACACAGACCCTGAGCTCATGAAGCAAATCTCTAGTGATGCAAGCAGACATTAACCAAGCAACACATGAGTTTCAATAAACTGAAAGAAGGCCACGAGCTGTGAAAGCTCATGTTTAAGTGGTGGGCAGGGGCCAGGCCATGTTTTGTCATTTTCCTAAGATCAGCGTAAAGCTATGTAAGGATTGTGTGTGAGTGTGTGTGTGTATGTGTGTTGGGGAGGTATGCGTAACATGACCAGATGTGCATTTTGAAAAGATCTTTGGCTGCAGTGTGAACAGTCCTGAGGGAAGAAAGGAGGTAAACACGGGAAGACCATTTAGAAGGTTAAGACGGTAGGTCGGGGAGGAGGACTTGGTACTTGGTATCTTTGGCTATAGAAGCAATACTGACAGAAAAAAGTTGATGAGTTCAAGGGATCTTGACAAGGTGAATAGACAGGACACTATGATGAACTGAATATGCAGGTATGAGATCTTTTACATGCACTCTCTAAAAAAATTTCCAGAACTGCCTTGTGAGATCAAGATTATGTTCATTTTATAGATAAGAAAGCAAAGGCTCAGAAAGACTTGAAAAGGACAAGAGTCATATTTCCAGCCCAGGTCTGTCTGAGTTAGAAGCCCATATTTTCTTCCATGAGACATATTTCATGTGAAGCAGAACATGACCTTCAACACTGTCACCCCCATATTTGTGAACATCCTCTTGCTAAGTCATCCTTCTCATTTCTCTCTGTTCCTAGCTTTTGCTCACAGAACTAACTCTTATTGTTATACTTCCTTCTCCAATAGGTAACAGAAGCCCTATGACATCCGTGTTCCCATACTGTCTTCTTTTTTTAACCAAGGTTCCTCCATTGGCTTTGTAAAAAATGGTCAAGTTTTTTTTTCCTACTGTACTTTACACAGTTGCCTCATTCTTCCTTCCAGGTTGGCTAGAGAAAATTCTTTTTCTGTAGCATCTGTCCATTGATTTGCTTTTCATACACCAGTGAAAATAAATTTCTCCTTAACCCCTTTGCCTTAGCCTCTTAAGCTTTCTCCTTCCTTCTACTAATATCTGTCTCAAAAATCTGTTTAGATCTTGGGGATATCTCACAACCACGTACAAAGTCAAGATAGCAGGATATGTCATGTGTCTTTCCCTATCATTTTTGCTTCTCCTGCTTCTTCTCTTACCTGCTCCCACATCCAGAGATTTACTGATCTCATTCCTTGATCGGTAATGTCACATATCATGCTTTCTTGTCTCTTTTAAATTTATGACCTAGTCAAATTTCTGCAGGGATTGGAATGATTTTTTGAAGTTATGAAGTTCATTTCCTACTGTAAAGGGTATCATAGCAGCTATTCTCAGGTCACCATATACAGCCAAATGACCATTTGGATGTCCATCCATCTTCCTGAGCCAAGCTGACACACTGTATGTGCTAGGGTTTGTGAGGCAGGGCATTGCAGGGGTTCAGGGGATAGAATAAACCGTGGCCTGGCCCTTGAGAGTCTGCCCACTTAAAGAACCAGCATGTCTCGCTGGCCTAACCACATATTTCAGATTTTTAAAAAAGCAAATGCATTAAAAGACCATTTTTTCACATCTTCCCTTTGCATAGCCACTCTATGAGTTCTTAATTGGCAAAATAAGCCCCTTCTTCATAGAATCATGTCACCCATTTCCCCAGGCAGGCAATCAACTACTGCCTCTTTGAAGGTCACAGTGATAACTTTTTCCTTGGAAGTCCTTTAGCATTTACTTTCTAGATCAGTGCTTCTCAAACTTTAATGTGCCTTGAATCACCTGGGGATCTTGTTAAAACACAGATTCTAATTCTGTAAGTTTGGGGTGAGGGTCGAGATTCTGCATTTCTAACAAGTTCTCAGGGGATGCTGATGATGCTGGTCTAGGGACAGCACTTTGAGTGACAAAGTACCCTATGCACAGAACATATGCTAAGTCATACAAAAAAGGTAATGAAAACATGTTGTACAGAATATATGGCAATATTGCAAGTAGTTATCCACTTACTACCACTACTTACCAACTGCATGATCTTAGGTGAGTAATATAATCTCTCTTCCTTAATTTTTCTCATTTATAATCTCAAAATAACAATATTACCTACTTGACAAATTGTTACGAGGGTTAGATGAATAAATACATGTAAAGTGCTTACCGTAGTGCCTGGCACACGCTAAGTGCTCAATAAATACTGGTTGTTATCATCATCATCTCTCCAACTAGATTCCAGATTTATTAAGGTCAGAGGTTGTGTTTTATATCTCATTGCATCCTCAGATAAGGTGTGAAGGGGTTGATGTTAATTTTATTGAGTGATTTTAGAATTTCTCATAATCTAAACAATATGTTTCTATAGAGTCCTTCAATAGGTACAGCATTTCCTATTTATGAGACAACTTATACTCTGTTTTACACATTTAAGGAAGTATGAAATATCATTGATGAGTACGTATTATTGTATATAAAATATAAATGACTAATTATTTTATATTACTCAAGAAATACATTTACAGCACAAGTTCATCTTTGTTAACTGCATACAATAGTGGGTGTTAGCTAAACAGATTAAGAATAAGTTGGGTTAGAGATAGTGCCCAGAGAAAAATTATTTGTAATGCTAGGTAATAAATAATTATGAAAACCAAGAGCCCAGAGTACACAGAAGGTGGGTGGGGAGATCCCAGAGCAGGAAAGAGCATCCTCACTTTGGACAGGGGTTACGTGGCAGAAACAGATAATCTAGTCTTCGGGTCATTTCATTCTTCACAGCCACAACCAACTGAGCAGATTAAAAATAACACCAAGTCACCCCACCTTTATGGACCACGTCAGCTCCCGTGGAACCATCCACCCGTCTGCTTATAAGCACTGTTGCAGTTATTACTACACAACCACCTGCTCCAAAACTCAGTGGCTGTAGACAACAATTTATTATCATCTCTTGTAGTTCTAGAGTTGACCGCACTCAGCTGAGGAGTCTTCTCACTTGGGTTTTCTCATGCAGTTGCAATCAGATGACAGATAGGACTGGAGTCATCTACATTGTAGACTTGGGCTGGGCGACGAAGACGGCTTCATCACTCGTATGTCTGGGGCCTGGAATGGCTGGCATGTGGGGTGTGCTCAGGTGCCTCTCTTCCGGCAGCCTGTCCAGGTAGCTAGCTTGTACTTCCTCACAAGGTGTGGTCTTGGGCAGTCCATCTTCTTAGGTGGTGGCTGGAATCCCCCCCAGAGACAGCATTCTAAGATGCCCAGGCATAATCTATAAGACTTCGGAATGTGCTTCAAAAGTCAGGCAGAGGCACTTCTGCCTTATTCCACTAGCAAGCTTGGATTCGAGAAGCATCAAGGGGCAGGGACTACAAAAGGACTTAATTTCAGGAGGCTATGCCTCACTGGGAGGGAGCTGTCCTTGGAAAGCAGCTACCACAAGCCCAAAAGCTTCTCAGGCAAGTCCTGTCCCATAACGTATGGGGAAGCAGGGGAGGACGTCACATCTTTTGCCAACACTGTCTCCTGCTGAGATCAGCTAGGAAAAGGGAAGAACCAAAAAACACTCTTTGTAAAAGTCTTTGTTCAGCACTTGAAACCTTTGGACAAAATTGTCTATTAAGGAAGAAAGTTAAGAAATTTCTGTTAGGATTTGGAAATTTACAACCAAAACAGACATTCTAAGACCAGAGAAGTTATTAAACGATAATGACAAGTAAGAAGCCAGCAGCTCACCTTCCCCTGGTTTTAGATGGACTTTCAGTACTAGAGTGTTCTTTTCTTCCTAAATGTTTCCCCTGAAAGAAATGTCTAGGTGGCAAATATTGTGCAGAAATATCTTATCTGTTTCTTGAATAATGAAGTAAAATAAAAAAATAAGCTCAGTGTCTGCTGATCGACCTCCCACCAAAGTTTTATTAAACTATTATAAAAGAAGTCTCATAGGAAAAGGAAAAAGAGGGTCCTTCCTCCCCTTAACGTCTAGACTTCTCTCCATTTCCCACAGGAACAAACCAGGAGCCATGGATTTTCATGAGCACACCCAAGAGCCCACAAGTTAGTGCTGGAACTGGATTTGGACCCTAAGTCCTATGACCAAGCCAGATGTTTTCATTTTCAGAAATGGTTTTGCATCTCTTATCTTTCTCTCCCATTCATAAGTGGGATAATTAAAATTGATTGAGCATCCACTGGACATAAAGTAATATATTCAGTGCTCTTTCCAAAAATCTCTTATCTTCATTTTGCCATAAAGCAGAGACTAGAAATACACAATTGTTTTTGCTGGTATTTATCTGTGGGCCACAGGCAGGTGTTAAAAGGTAATTAGGAAGGTCACAAATGTGTTTAGCATAGACTGCTTGAATGTTTCTCCAGACTCATATGCACACGGCCCTTGTGTGTTATTTCCGCACACCATGACAGAACATTTCTGAGAACTAGTTAGAACATATAAGGTATGCATCTATTGCTTCATGTTGCCTCTTCCTGCCCAGTCCTATCTTATCCTTTCAGAAACTTCTTCTTTTGGATTTAGTGGAACTGTCCCCATCTCCTCCAGCTCAGGGATAAGCATAGGATCCAGGCAAATCACAGAGAGTATTCATCCCCTCACCAGAGGGAAGTTAGCCTCAGAAACAAGCTGGGAGAATCAGATTTCATTTCCAGGATCTATATGGATCAGGGATAGGGGGATTCTCTCTTTTTAGGGCAGTGTAAGCTGGGAGCTCCCAGGGGCATCTCTGACACATGTGGAATCATCCAGCCAAAGGAAGAAGCTAACACACAGGGAAGTCAAGTTGAGAGCTGAATGGAAAGAGGCAGAGGTCCATGGCATCATTTGAACCTCTGGATCTAGCCATGCCTAAAGCCACTAGACATTTCATTTATATGAGTCAATGTTTCCCTTTTTCACCCTTATAAACTATTTTGGGTTGAGTTGTCATTTGTAGCTATGAAATTCTAACTAATACACAATTGCTTTAGGCCTAACCAAACCAAAATGTCCCACCTACATAATAGCACAATCATTGAAGACCTAGAAAGATCCATCATTTTGGCAGCCATGGGGATGAGTTTGCCAAACCCTTATAGTCAGCAGAGCTGTTAGAATATTTCAGCCCTGTGTGAGTACACTAGCTTGGGTGTTTTGGGGTCTGTTTCTCTTGCCTGTGTACCCACTGTATCAATCAGGGTCCCAACAAACATATGTTAACACCGTGATTACTTACAGAAGCATGAGCAGTATTAACAAGGGATGTGCACCAGAGACTAGCAGCAATTGGAAGCCTTCACCACCCCATGCTACCAACGTTCAGAGAGAGCTAGGACCTGGAGGGGCCCCTTGTCATGGAGCTGTGATCATGGAGGGGTTCATGCCAGAGACCAGCCCCAAGGCAGGGAGGCAGCAAGAAGGAAACCACCAAACCCCTCTCTCCTCCTGCCCTCTAATTACCTGTCAGCACCGTTGGCCAAACCAAACTGGAAGCCAGCTGCAAAGGAGTCCAGTGATGCAGACTTAAAACAGCACCCTCAGACAGAGAGCAGTGCAGAGAAATAATCAGGATTAGGAAACAAATCAGAGAGTAGCCAGAACAGCTGCCCACTCCCTATTTTGGTAAAAAATCATATAACACCATTAAAGAAGCATTAGGAAAAGGAGGGGGGGGGGAAGCCCTTTGTTTTCGATGCTGCATGCCTTGGTATAACAATGTTCACTTTCCAGAATTTCCTTTCCATCTTTGTTTGTATTAATCTGTACCATCTCTTCTGAGATGATTTTAAAACTTAAAGTGTATCACTCTCTCTTTTACCATTATCACATAAACCTTTTTGATCTATGTTTTCTCACTTTTTCCCTAGATAGCCTTACATACTGAGGATACAGAAGGAAATAGAAAAGGACCGTGGAAACTCTGAAGCCAGAGCTGGGTATGACAAAGAACCCTAAGTGTTTGATGTTCCTCACACCCTTTGAAGAACAAATGGACCCAAGTGTATGGTCTTTAACAAGATGAATGCACACACTAGGATATTTTGCTTTGCTTCTGTGCATTCTCAACATAAATCTTCAGGCAGACATTTCCCCTTAATACATGCAGTATACAGGAAATTGTTTTTTGGCTATAAAAATGCATTAATAGCTCCAAAGGAGCAATTACACCATGTATTGTAAATGCACATTAAGACTAATACAACACACTTATCTAAACCTCAATGAATTCAGAGCTGTGGTATCACAAGTCCAAAGGTGACTCAGATTAGTTCAAGATATAAGACCCCAGGGGGAGAGGGCTTTCCTCTGTTGTGTCAATTACAATGACACAGGTATAAAGCAAGAACCTGATCCCATTTTGTTGCTTTTTAAAGAAGCTTCAGCATCTGATGCACAAAGGAGTGTTTATGATGGTACATTCCCATGGTGAATTTCTGTAGCCCTGTGACTCAGGTTAGCCCTTGCATTCAGGAATCATCGTGTCTCAGGCAGACAGCGAGTCAATTACTGAGGCCATATGCCTGGTTTTTGAGTAGACTTTATTTATCACCCTTGTTATGCCTGGGATACGGAGGACCCTAACCATAATGTGTGAAATCAGATTCTTCTACTGTTGCATTACAAACCTCATTGGATGCAGTGAATTTGCTTCATTCAGGTCCATTCTGGATTAACAGGAAGGGAAATATGGATTTTTTTTTTTTTATCCATATAAGCAACGAAGACTTGTTAGAGCCTTGTTCCTGATGTTTATGGATTTCTCCTTAGTGCATACAGCCTATGGAAAATTGTTTTTAAGCAATAAACAATAATTGTATTTGGGGACACAGAGGTACTAGTGCCGTATTACATTCAGCTTGCTGATAAATTTCTCTGGCCTATTTTTTTCTTATGCAGGCATAAAAATACAAAGACTAACAATAAATTTTCCTTCCTCCACTGCCACCTTTTCCACTTCCACTTCATTTTCCACTACATTTCTCATTTAATATTACCTTTTTAAATTGCTAGATATAAATACTCCACAATGAATGTCTGTAATTAGGTTGTCTGCTCCCCTTCAAGGACTTGTTAGAAAGAGAAAGGGCTTTAATCTAAAGCAAACTAACAGAGCTAGAAGTTAATTGGAAATTAGCCATATATCCTGGGTAAATTATTTATGCTAAGCCATGTGTTACTGTAAAAATAATATACATTTACACTGACTATTGTAAACATAAAATAATTAATGATAAGAGGGAAGATATTATCCCTTAATAGAATCCCTTTCCAAGACCAATTTAATTTTCTCTCTTGTAATACTGAATGATAACCCATGGTCTCTGTTTATGTATAAAGCACAAAGGTTCTTTTACAGTCTTTCTTTAATTCTCCTCTTTTCTTCTTTCTCTTCCTCTCTCCCTCTATCCCTTTCCTCCTCTTCTACATGGAGACCTATTCTCTGATTTATATTACTTTTTAGCATGTCTTTCTTTCTTTTTCCATTTTTCTCCCTTTTTGGCCTTTTTCTATCTTTCTCTCTTCTTTCAAAATTTTTCTTTTAATTAAAAACTGAATAGACATCTAAAATCTCACTAAACATGCTTGTCTTTCTTCCCACCTGTTCTCTGTTCACTTTCTCTCCTCCTTTTTTCCTTTCCTATCTTCAGCATCCACCCTTCTTACAAAACGTTATTGTTTGAACTACTCAAGAAAAAAAACCTCTGAGATGTAGACATAAAATGCAGTAAATTTTAACTCTCTCTTCTTCTCCTTTCTTATTCTGTTAGCAAGGACATCAAGGTCAAAATGGACCAACCCTCAAATGCACTCTCAAACCATTTAGGGCCTTTGGATTCAACCCAAATGCTGAAATATGTTTGGTTTTTGTGGTGAATACATATATGTAGTAGAATTTTACATCCCTTTTGGGAACAGGACATTTGTATTAATATACTCCTATATGCATAATCAGTATTAAACACAATCTAATGAAGTGTCTTTGTGTCTAAAACGCAGTTACCTGAGGACTCTCTTTACAAAACATACATTGAATATTTTTCCCATTCAAGTCTGGCAGCAACAAATACTGTGCAGCTTTTACATGGTTAGTGTAGGTGTTGTTAATGTACTTTTCACATCCATTTAAATGCAAATCTTCATGCAAATAATCACTTGGTGGAGGGAAAAACAGAATGTGTTTAGCTGAAGACAAAGCTGGAGGGATAATAGAAAGCATGAATAGGGTGTCAGCGGAGGGCTACACAATAAAAACCTCCTCTGCACGAAAATGAAAACACATTAACGACAGCACAGAGGATTTCTCAATAGGTTCTTACAGTATTGTTGTATGTAAACATGATTCCCAGCAGGTGAAACAAAATGAATAAATTTGGATGAAATTTTTACATATCTCTAGGAGAAGTAAAAGGTCAAACCGATCATACAGAACAGGTCTTTGATCAATGCCCAAACTACCAATCATGAGCTGATACTTATGTTTCCTTCAGAAATCCAAAATTCAGAACCAAACAGCTCATTGTCCAAATAACTGGATTGTTAAATAATGCTGTGGGGAGAGTGTTTCAACAGAAATGTAGGAAATGAGCTGGGACTGAATAAATATAATTATACTTGAAAACAGCAACTCTGAAGCTGGATTTGGCTCTGCGGAGGACTGGATTGTAATGCTAGGGAAATTTCCAATTTGCACTATTTGCAAAGAAAACGTTACATCAACAAAGGTTAAGTGCTGGCATTAAGAAAAGCAGAATGTCCTAGAGTTTCCCAGTTGTTTCTATTTTAAGTACTTCTCCAAGTTTCCCTTGGATGCAATCAAAGGAGTTGACAAGAAACCAAGGAAAGTGCAAAACAACAAGGCCAGAGGGCTGGTAATGGTGTATGAAGGGAAAAAGTGATCTGTTCTAGTTGCACATTTTCAAATGGATAAACCTATTTGTGGCACATGTTGTTATATCTGAAAAAGCACTGCACTTTCCCTGTAGGTTTCATGATTTGTAATTGCTCCATTTGATGGCACCAATAAAGCTATGGAACTTGGAAGACTTAATTTGGACATATTTTGGAAGGATTTCAGTAGAGTTCAGGCAGCATTATATGCTCTTTAACTTGGAGTGATTTCACATTTCTTGGAGAGTACAACTGGCTAGAATGATCACTTTTGATTTCCTTGGCTGCGTATAGTCCAACAACACCCCACCCTCAACCCCCACAACTTGCCAGAAGGGGAAAAAAAAAGTAAGAGAAAATAAAAACTGCAAAAATTAACTTTATGAACTATGTTTATTTTTCCCACCAAAGGAAAATGTTTCATCATTTAAACTCATGTTCTTTTTTGACAGTAATTCTTTCATTCTTTTATTTATTTAGTTTTGTTTGTTTACATATTGTCCTTTGAGATAGCATTAGGAATCCTGAGATTATTCTCTACTTCTCCACTCATCTGATGCAAATTTTCCATATTTTTATTCTTTGTGCCATTGATTTCAAACCTTTAAACTATAGTCAGTTGGATGAATTCTAACCCTATGCTAGTATATCAGGCCATATCGGAAAGGGGAAAAAATGCAAAAACTTTTTTCCAAATGTACAGAAATAAGTTAAGTTAGAAGAAGGAGATAAATGGAAACAATCTGGACTTTGTCTCCAAAAGAAACTTCTAGGTTTCCATGCATTAAATTGTCCACTGGAATGAATAATACATGGCTGCAATTTACTTATGTTGATGTATATGTATTTAAACTATTAACTTATATCTAAGCTATTAAATACATTTAATTATTATTTTAATTATTCATATGTTTATTAAAATATTATTTAACTTATTAAATATATATTTACTTATATTTTTACTTAAATGTCCTCCTTTCCATAAAGAATAGGCCAGGATGAAGATATATCCATCAGGATAAGCTACATAATGCTGTAACAAACAAGCCCAAAATTCTCAATGATGTAATGCAACAACGGTTTATTCTTGCTCAGTCAATATCCACTGTGGGTCCAGGAGAGTTTTCAGGGCAATGGATCTCCGTGTAGTGATTTGGTCATTCAGGCTCATCTGGGATCCACTTTCCTGTAATTGTACTGCCTGAGGCTGGAGACCTCTCAAGGTTATAGCAGGAGAAGAGAGCTGCGACTGCAATTAAGCATTTGGGCTTGGTCATGACACACATCATTTATTCTTGTAGCCCACTGGCCAGAACTAGTCACATGGCAATAATAAGAGCAAAGTGTGAGCTTCCCATACCCTCAGAGGGTCTAGAGAACCAGATATGGGTAACCTGTGGAAGTCTCTAACACAGAAGAATATAGTGTTATTTGATGTGATTGTTCCCCTTAGAAAATCCAGAGCTTATAATTAGTAACTTACCTATCATATTCAAAATTTATTTGGGGTTGTATTTGTAGGCTTGTCGATTTTACTCTTGATTGCTTGCAAGATCTTTGAGGTTAAGAAACACATTTTGCTCATTTTTTTTTATACCTACGTGACCTTGCTTATAATGCATATTCTACAAATACCGATTTCATTAAATGAAGCTATTTTTCCTAAGATGATCACGAAGGTTTCCCTGTCATTTTTAGTTCAGATATCAAGTTGCAACCCTTGGAAAATTATTCAGTGCCTGGGAACACAGAATTTATGGCTACGTGCAGAATTCAGTGGCATCAGAATTCAGTGGACTTCATCAGTGCTGAGCATATTTTGTAATTAAAGTATTTCACATTTTTTCCTTTTTCTGCCAGAGGGAAAAAAAGCAGTTTTAAGAAAGAGATGTTATGGGGTGCTATGAAAATAACACTGGGCTAGAGTCTGGAAAATTGAGTTCTTTCCTGGCTCTGCCCTTCACTCGCTGTGGGACATGTGTATTCACATGAGCTCACTCAGCCTCGGGTTCTGCATAGGTACATATGTGCAGTGACTCTTACAGCTCTGAAGTCCTCTCTAGCTCACACAGGCAGAACTATAGGAATTGTGCAACCTAAAGAAATTTTTAGAAATTTTTTTTTAGAAATTTTCCAGTGCTTGTTAATGAGATCATGGTGAAAAAAATTGTGACATAATCTCTAGCGTTCTCTTGCAACCCTTCCTGAGGCCCTTTTTCATTTCGGTACCCTACTTTTCATGGACCTTGGTCATTCAGCATCCCCTCCTCCAACATTAGTGTTGAGATTTCACTATGCTGAATTTACAGCCAAGCTTATTGTTCCTATTTTTCTTTGATGCAGAAATCAACTAAGTCCTAAAAAAAAAAAATTAATTTCAGCTAAAAATTTGTGACCCCCAGTGCGTATGTAGACTTGATGATATCAGTTCCCTGCATCCGTTTATGGAAGCTACAGGCACCAGATCCTTCCTCCCTTCAAACAGTGGTAGCCAGCCTATGGGTATGTGACCCAGAGGTAGCCAATAAGAAAGACACTCCTGCCCAGGGCTTTGAATCTTGGCCTTATAACACCAAAGCACAAGGACTGCTTGTATTCATTTACAGCAGCAGATGGGATAAGAATATCCTCAGGAATTGAGAAGGCACGGCCGGGGGGAAGGGTGGGGGATGGCAGGGAGAGCAGAGAGATTGTCCCCTCAGTAACAGAGCCCCTGTCCAACATTCTGGTCAGGCTGCTTCTGTTAAAATGTGTTTGCACTACTTCCTGATTCTTGACTCTCTTAACTTCTGTCCATTTTCCCAAGACTGGTCTTTTAATCTCCTATCATTTCTGAATCCTCCAAGAGCTTTGCCATAAATCCATCCATTTGCTTATACCACTGGAGACCATTTTTGTTCCTTACAACTAAAAGATTCCTAACTGATTTAGAGGTTGTAACTCATAATGAGATAGTTTGCTACTCAAACCGGAAAATACTATTTTTTAACAGAGATTGCCTGGTATGACTACTGATACATCTAAAGCATGCTGTTGTTTCTATAGTGTCAACAAATATACTATCTCATTTGATCCTCCCATTAATCCTAGAAGGGCAAAAGATATAAAAGTACAAATATTTCTAACCTAAAGGTGGTAACTTTAAGGTTCCAAGGTCAATGCAGTATCAAGTAATAGATCAGGATTCATAACGAGAACTAACCACTCCGCATCCAGTTTTTCCTATGTCTATTTTTTTTTTAACTGTACCACCCTGCCCTTCTCCAAAGTTGCTTGCAACAGGCTAACATAGAAGAGGGATTTTTAAAACAGCAGATGGAAAAAAATTTCCCCCCCAAGGACTGGTCCCTTGTTTGTACAGAAATAAGTAACCACAAGCTCTATTTAATTCTAGCTTTGCCTCATTATCACAGATTCAGTGCCACTGTCCCTTCCACAGGGCATAAATAGACCCTCAGAGGAAAAGCAGGTTAATGATTAAGTCTGGGTGGTGTAACAGAGCCACAGAAACTAACTGGATATATTGGTTTTGCCCCCTTGAAGAGATGTAAAACTTCCTCTTTTATATTCCATCCTGAAATTTTTTCTTCTTTGACATTATCATATCTCCTCCCTTTCCCCCCCGCTATTTTGACTTCTCTTGAATCTGGATGAAGAGTAAACTCTAAGGAGCACAATTTCTTCAAAATGCAATCAAAGAGCCTTAATCTATTTTCCAAATTTTCACCTGTCCACAGGCTGCTCTGCATGCCCTCTGCTATTCTAAACACCTGTTTGGAGCATTGCTTCTTGAACAGGTCTTGAAATCTCTGTTGTCTTGGCAAAAAGAGGGTAGAGGGAAACAGTTACTTGAACTATGCAACTCTGAGGAACCAGTTCAAAAGCCAGTGCCTCAATTCCAAGTGGCTTGTGAGAGGCTGATCAAGCCTGGGACTTGGGGTTTGGTTATGCTAGTAAGTGAGGATCAGGGATGGATTAAGGTGGCTATGGCTGTCAGTTGGGATGAAGGTGGCAGAGTGGCAGGCGTGTTCCCATTTCTCTTTATACCCAGTTAAGCCACCAGAATTTGAGAGCACAGATATAACTCCTAGGGCACTTCACTCATTAGAAGGAGTAATCTTGAAGAGGACCATCCCTTGGGATTTAAAAAGATATAACAACAGCGTGAGACTCACCAAGTACGTAAAAGAAGGGACTAGCCATGTGCAGCTCTAGGTCTTGCCACCATTCGTTGTGGACAGGGGACAACTCCTGTGAAACTTCACAAAGGAGGTCTAAGCCTCGCCGTCCGCTGGGTTTTGTGAGCAGCCCCACACTGCTTTCCATCATGGCTAGCAACAAGAAACTTAAAATGAGTGGGGGTTTAGTGGGTCAAGAATGTGCAAATATTCATATCCTCTTCTTACAGAAATTGTTTCACGTATTAGATACCAGAGAACAAAGGAAAGATGACAACCAGGAAGAAGAAAGGTGTACAGGCTGCAGCCTGGGGCCAGCAGCAAGAAGGGAAGAGAGATAGAGGCAGGAAGCCTACGTGTGACCCTTTATGAAGACTGACAGTATTCTGCCATCCAGACTTTCCAAAGAGATTGACTCTATCAATGTTTTTAATTGCAGACAACAGAATTCAATACAGATAATATAAAGAGAAAGGGAATTGTTACAGCATATGAAAGAGCTCACAAAATCATTGAATGATTTGAAAAAAGAAGCTCTAAACAGAACTTTCAGGAACAGCTTCAATAACTACTCCAGAGAACTGGCATATTAAAGGACTTGGTTACAGTGCGGGCCCCTGCGGCAATTAGGAAGTGCTGAACCAGGAATCTGTCTCTGAAGCCCCCAGCCCCAGAACCACACTGCCTCGATCCTACTTGTCAGGTTAAAACTCCATGCACAGAGTCACCATCTTTTGCTCTTTCCTTTCTTCCAAATCTCTTGCGTATGTGTTCACTCGGACAATCGTGGTGAGAGGCACCCATAACTGCAAAGGAATCTGTTAGATACAGTTTTCAGCTTTCCAGGCTAGCATGTCTAGAAGGACATGCTAGAAGGAATAGGTCTAAAGCAAGACAATCTGCAGGATCCACATCGACGTTGTTACTCGTGCTTGCTGGTCTCTAAACCAAAGGCAAGGGTATTTCCTTGTCCTAAAGTGATACGTTTGTTCTTGGGAAATTACAATCCAGATTTCATCTTAAACACATAAATCAGGCTCCCATTGGAACTCCATTCCTCTTCAGGCAAAGACCATTAAGAAAATTGACAAGAAAAAATTGTCTCTGGAAGAAAGCAAGAAGGCTTACCCAGGAACTGCCCTCTCCCAAATTTTCTGGAGATGTGGATTGGCATAAAGAAAGGAACAGAAAAGTCTCCGAAGTTTGTAAAACAAAAGCTCTATAAAATATTCAAGGCATAACCAAAGCCTTGATCTCAGAGGCAGGGTTTTTAACTAGGGGCTCTGAGAGTTTGGTAACAAAAACTGACAAGATTCCTTTTAAGTCCCTTAAAATGTGTGTGGAATATCCCAGGATTGCAAATGGAAGGAAAATTTGGTGTGAGAAGAGCAATAAAACTGTGAGGGAAAGAAGCTGAGCTCGTGTGTTGTGTTCCTGATCTAGACTTAGGTATTTGGTTTCTGCTCCAACCAGGTAGCCTTCAAGATACAAAACCATACAGCACTGTGCATACACACAGCCAGCTGATTGTTTTCACCCATCTCCCTTGATACCGTTTTCCTGTGATTAACGAGACATAAGTAATAAATTGAGGGCTTTTCCCACATGAAGCTTTAGGAGCTATTGGTTTGCTTGCTTGTTTTAGTTCCATCATCAAAGACCTTCAGCAAAGACACAAATCCCAGTATTAATTCTCATGAAAATTCATGACAACACTAGATATTGTTATCTCTAAGGAAAAAGGTACGTGACTCTGAGGGTTGCCCTGCCCTTCTGAATACAGTTGACCCTCTGCTAATCATCCTTGTTAGTCATTAAACCAGAGTTGCCATAAAGTAACATTCTTTTTAACTGGAAATTAGAATCCTAAACCAAAGCTGACTTCATCTCGAGGATTTGGTTATAAATCAAGCCTCCACTGAAAGCTGCTGTGGGTAACCATGAAATTCAGAATGACATTGCCATCCTAGAAAAATCTTTGGCCTACTTTTTATTAAGAATGATCAGAAGAGAGCTTATTTCCCTTTGGAGGGGGTGAGTTCTCCCGTTCACAGGAAGATTTCAGGAATGCAAGTACAGCTTGGAAATGATGAAAATGTGTTGTTCATAGTGATAATCTCTTCCTGCAGCTTGGCCCATCTAAAACTTCAATAAACATAAGCCAAATAGTTGGTATAGTTGGGTCCCAAGGACTGTTCGGGCCCAATTGTTTGGTTTCGCCACTTTTAACCTCAGTGTGTCTACTCCATTTAGAAAAAACACCAGGACTTTGACATCGGCTGAGACAAAAGGCCGTCAGGCCTTGAAAGCCTGATGTTATGACTGTCGCATCTTCCGAGGCAGTGCACAGGTTTTCCTCATTGCAGAAATGATAGGATGCGTCCCTTCCTTACCAGCAGGAACTCTCTGAGTTTCTTTTCGCCATGACTAGACCACAGGAGATGACAAAGTCTGTGAAGGTAAGTCCCTTTGCAGGTTGGCACTGCCCTGACTGAAAAGAGAAGGCCTCTGGCTGGGGCCAGCTTGGCTTCCCTCTCAAGATCTCTCCGTGTGTTTTCACTGTACATCAGTTTTGCCTTCTTTGTCTTGCCTCTTCAGCTTCTGGGGGTCTCCAGGCTGCTGACCACCTGCTCAGATTTTGTAGCCACCTGCGTTACTTTCCCTTTGACATCTACTTCCTTCTAATGCCAAACTGCCAGACTCTTGCCAGAAACCTTTGGCCGAGTTCCACTGTCAATTTATACTCTTACCAGCTCACCTTTCCCCGAGCCCTTCAGTTCTAGTTTGAATATAATCTTCCTCCTCTCTGTTTCCAGCCTACATGCAAGTATGCCACCACCACACCAACCCGCCAACTCCTGCTGGGCCAGCACACCCTGGCCTTGGGCTCTCAGTGTGAATTAAAATCCTCGTGTGCCTTCTATATTTCTCTAACTGGCTTTTCATCCAGTGTAACCACTTTGTTTTTCACTAACTTAAAGATATGATCACACCTTCAAAAGAGTTTATACTACTCTGCACTGAACACCTGGTGATGAACATAAGTTCAATTAAATATATCTGTGAGCCGGATGCTCACCACATCCACACACGCTGTTAGCTTTTCATAGGTAAGAGGCATCTAGAAGAATACTGTGTTTTAAAGATTTAGCTATATAAAGAAATGATATGACTTCAGATTGCTTTTCCTTGTTTATACTAATACCAGAATTTTAAAAACAACTCTGCAGTCCAGGTATGGGAATAGAAACTACTGCATCTTTCTTTTATGTCACCTGGTCTCACCTACCTGCAAGGGCAGCTGGGAAGTGTCATGTATCTGGGAGCCATTGCACAGCTATTATTGCTATGAATAAAATAGAAACATGGTTTTGGTGGACTGCTAGCAGTCTCCTCCACAAATTGATTACTAGTTGGTACCAAACATGTCAGTAATTCTGATTTTTCTGTATGCCTTTCACAGGGTTACAAATCAGAAATACCCTTATATGAAATCACTTTACTCTTTGTGCAATTGATGGGATTTTTATGTTGGTCCTTTTTTGCTGTTGTTTTTTCCCTGCTGCATTTGAAATCAACCTGGAGCTTCTACGTGGCCCCATATTTTCTACTTCATTGAAAAATGACTTTGAAACTAGTATAATTTAAGGGTGGCCAACAGGCAGTAAGATTTTTTAAAAGCCTTCCATTCCATTTTCATACATATGAAGGCAACTTACAAAATGGCAATCCAAACTTATTGCAAGCAGTGATGATTACATTCAACATCTAAAGCTCTCCTGAGTCTCAGCAGCCTAGACTTCAAAGTTCATCTGCATATGGACTTTAGCCTGTTTTATCCCTGACTCTAAAAATAAAGGCTTTTGAAAGGAAATCTGGAGAACTGGGAAGGCTTTCTTGTGTCTCTATCGCAGACCAGCCCTGGTGTTTTATAGCACCCCATGTGCTAACTCAGCCATACAACTATTGGAACAAGCTAAGGATTAAGAAATCAAGTTGGAGGCAATCTGTAGCACCATGCAGTACTTCCTGCCAGGCAGCTTATATCAAAAGTGCCAGTGAAAAAAGAGCCAGCACATCTATTACAGCAAACAACTCCTGGAAGAGAGATGGGGTGGGCAGAGCAGCAACTGAGACATTGCCAATGTTTTAAACAGCTCCATGTGATACACAGTGCTCTTGTACCAATAGAAAAGAACTAGTATTGACGGTTAGGTAAAAGCAGCAGCATTCAGAACTAAGTCAGAAATGGAGAAAATGCTGGGGCAAAAATGACCCTTTGGCAAGGACGTGCACTGGAGGGACTCATCATTTAGTAGAGAATGTCTTCAGCCATTACTAGAGAATGTTAGTGAGGTCTGTTCATAAATTCCCTGGAAAACCACCCTAAGATGAGTAACTTTGGGGATGTGCAGCATTCTGGTACCCAGAAAGTTTCAGAAGCAACACCACAAATTCAGTATTTGATTTTAACATGCAATTCCTAGGACATTAGCAATTTACTTGTGACCAGGACAACTATACTAAATGGTCTGCTCACCTCAAGATCCCTGAAACTCTCCCAAGACCCTGAGATAGGGTTGGATCAGGCCCCAAGCAATGGATAGTACTGATTTTTCTGTTGGCCCAATGGGTAAGAGCTCAGAGACAGATTTCATTTAATTTAGGAAAGCAAAGTAGCATGACGTTTCTTACCCATTCGTGTTTAGAAATAAGATTCATACCTATTATGATAGAAACCAAACGATGGAATTTCACTGATATCTTCATGAGCTCCCTTTGACTTGCATTTAGGTAACACTTATACATTTTCAAAGTGATCAAAGCAACTTCTCCACGTGACTATAGGCAAAAGAATTTGCCTGAATGCACCAAGCTAGACAGGGGAAGAACTGTGTCTGGTCTGAGAACATACTATCCTCTAAGGTGAATAAAGGCACATTTTAAAGCACACATCCAAATAGATACCACCAAGAGAATTACCAATTCCAAGTTGAAATGAATATCTTCTAAGATGTGGGCAACCATGGCCATCTCTGCTCTTCTCCATCAATGGCTTCAAAATATTCTCTGGGTAGCCCTAAGCACTTCACTAGTTGTCTTGGGGAGGGTGCTGGGGGCTTAGAAGGGGATCCAGAGATTGATTGTCCCTTTCCAATCAGGCTATAAGAGTCATAGCTTTCCATTTTAATTTGGGTTCTGAATATAGCATGGGGTTCATGTAGTTTCATTCAAAAAAGTTTTCTGCTACTCAAACAGGAGTGTAAACCACTTTTAGAGACTATTACACACACACACAAAAAAGAGAATTCTTCCAAATACCGTCATTAGTGGTTGCCCAAATTATGATAAATCAAGTCACTAGACAATCACTTCTGAGCCTGCCAAGCAATCTTGTTCGCACTAAATGACATTAACACTTTCGGCTGAACTCATTTCGTTTTTACTTGCCTTTACATTCATATTTCCATTCTAGTTTGGTGTCCAAATGTCAAACAGTAATAAGGATTTCAACTAAAATGAAATATTGTTTGTTTGAAAATCCATAAGATGCTTTGACAGCAGGAGAGTGGGGCTTATACCAATTTAGTGAGAATCTAATGTGTTATATACATTTATCTCTAGTGTGTACATGAGCTTTGAAAAGAGGAGAATCCCATCTGCATGTCGAACAGAGATTAGGGGAGATAGATTTAAATGCTGGTTTTCATCATTCTTATTTAATAAGCAAGAACAAGCACTTGGAAACATCTAAGATGCTTTCTACGTTACACAAAGGTTAAATGCTCTCTCTGCTCTAGCCACATTGTACTCTGCTTTCAACAGGTCATGAATCAAATGTGCTAAAATACACTTGCCATTTTTTAAGTCTAGTGTTTGTTTATTTTTGCCAGTAATGTCAGGCTATTCTGTGAGGTCTCATCCATGTACGAAGTGGAGAAGGGAGTCCTTGAAAGTTCAGTTTACAGAAGCCTGAGCTTCCTGATTTTCTCAAAACAAAAAAGTACAAAATGAAAAGAAAGATGGTAAGCTGTTTAGACTCTGCACTAGCTTAGTGCCTGAACAGTGTGTTGGAAAGTAGTAACTCCTTCCCAGACGCATATGTGTCCAGTACCATGGGAAGGCATTGTCCCCATTCTGCAGACTTTCTCAGTGCCCTCATGAGTCACATGGCTCCCACATTGTTTTCCCATTTATCCTCTGGCCTGAGAAATGGCTCCATCAAACCCCTGATTTCTCAAGCTACAAAACTCAGCATTCATCATACTCCTGACCCTCTCTCACCACCATTCCTCCATTCAATTAATCACCATGACCCTTTCCATTCTCCTGTCTAAACGTCCCCTTAATTATATCACACCCCTAATCTACCTCATCTCAGGACACTGCCCTTGTTGAGGCTTTTGTTGTGCATTACATGGACCATTGGGTCAGCTCCTAATTAGTCTTCCTACTCCTCATCTCCACTTCTTTCAGTCCACATGATGTGATCTCTCTAAATGACAAATCCGAGCAGGCCCCCGATTAGAATATTTCCTGGCTTCCCATTGCCATCAGGACAAAGTGAAAAGTCTAAACACTACACACAAAGTAGTCTTATCCTTGCCTACCTTTCTAGTCTTATGTCCCATAGGTCCCACATGTGTGTTTCCCATGGCCGGTCATGCTCTCTGCTCCACAACCACTCCTGCCTTTTACATCTTTGGGCATGCTCACTGCTCTCTCATGAGAAAGACCTCTGCTTTGCCCACCTGGCAAGCTTTTACTCATCACCCAAGATTCACTTCAAGTACCACCTTTCCTATGCAATCCTTCACATTTTGTAAAGCTCTCTTTGAACACTTCTTCCAATACACTAAAACTGTTTCTTGATACGTCCGTCTTCCCACTGCTTCATGATTTCCTTCAGGACAGGGACTATGATTTCTTCAGTATATACTGCACAGAGTCTGGCATAAAATCATACCCCAATAAGTGTTGACATATTAATGGCTTGATTGTCTGAAGACATTTTCAATGGACTAGGAGACAAGAGTCTAGTCTCCTTTTTTCAGTGGTACAACATTCAACTCAACCTTGTTAGGGCCCAGAATCTTTAAGAATAAAACTATGGGAATAAATGGTTAGATGAAATCTGAATTTCTTTCTTTTTATTATTATTATTTTTTATTTTATTTATTTATTTTTAATTAAAACATAGTTGATTATACATGTTTATGGGGTACAGAGCAGACTATCAGTATTTGGGTATAGTATGTAATGATTAAATCAATATTATTAGCATGTTCATCATTACAAACCGTAATTACCTAATTGTTTCTTTTGTGAATTTTTTTCTCAGTCCTTTTCTTTTCAGGACCCTGTACATCACTGGGGAACTTCCAATTCTAGACCCTTTCTGAAGTTTGAAGATGTGAGTCAGTCTGTGTAGAGGACTCTCCCATTTCCGTCTTCAGTGGTAGCTCTCTTTTTCAAATTGGTAAAATTATTTACATTTGTCCATTTGTTTTCTTTTTTTTTATTCTAACATAGTTGATTGTACGTATCTGTGGGGTAGAGCTGAATATCAGTACTCATGAGCAATATGTGATGCTCAAATCATAATAATTACTATATTCAACATTCAATAATATACACTGTCATTGCTATTCATGCTTTCTAACTTCAAAATAAAATTCTACAATTCTATGGTCTCTAGAATTGTGTTGATGGCCATTTCTCTCTTCAAGAAGAACCCCTTAAGTTGTAACACCAAAACACTAGTATGCTAGTACCATCTGTGGCCTCTGTGTTCCTTGTATGTCAAGTTACTAGGCCATTCCACGCTGATGAAGATGGGACCATTCAATGAAGGAATGAATGAATGAATATGACCACTTTATTTCTTTATACCTTCTACTTTAATTAATAAGTTTAAATCTATGCGTTGTGTCCCTGCTTTTGGCTTTTTAAAATCAAAGTAGACTAATTTAATGAGGGAAAGTCATTGTTGATTACACACATCTATACTTACTCATAGGATCAAAGCAGAGATTATATAACAATACTGGAATCAGTCCATAGAATTCCTGTT
This sequence comes from Cynocephalus volans, assembly GCF_027409185.1. NCBI lineage: Eukaryota > Metazoa > Chordata > Mammalia > Dermoptera > Cynocephalidae > Cynocephalus > Cynocephalus volans. Next base: position 109,489,093 of record NC_084461.1, read on the forward strand.
TTGACAATAGGAAAGAATTATTTTCAAAAGAGTAAAAAGTCAATGACACCTTAATTTTACAGTTTCTATTTTACTGATGTGAGAAAAAACAGGTCCCTGGCATCGTGTTTTCATTGCTTAACCTTGTGCAATAGGTGACATGAGAAAGCGAAAAGAGATTCTGACAGGCACTTCCAAAGTCAAATGTCTAATGGGAAAGTAATGTTATAGTGGAGGGAAAATTAACATTCATTAGCCAGCTCTAGAGGAAATATCTTAAAGTGCAATGAAATAATATACATATAAGTGTAAAACTTTTTGTGATAACTTTAAAATGTGAACACACACATTTCCAACGGGTTGTTTTTGCTGTAGATACAAAAGAGAACGTGACAGTAATGAAGTTGTAGAGGCACTTCATACCCTTTTTTCCCGGGCACACCAATTAGTAATTGCAGCCTTGAAAAGGATCATTTTGTAACTTTCTGTCAAAGGAAATACTGCCAAGCTTAGCAGGGGGAAAAAGGCTAGCATTTGATTTGCCTCTGCTATGACAGCCTTCCTTTTCTCTGAAAAAAAATGCTGGCCTCTCTCACACTATGGCCCTGAAAGCTGGGTTTGATGTTCCTCTCTTCAATTCATAATTCTGAGTGTGCTGACAGCCGGCATGGTTTCTGCAGAAGAAATCCACTCCAGGCACCAGCAGCCAGCAGAAAGCAACATATTACTGATGTGTTAATCGGCACCCTTTTTAGTTGTAAAAGAAATAAATGCCATCTACTACTGGCTTAAGGCAAAAGGGGATTCGGTGACTCAAAGCCATCAGGGACTTGCCTGCTCATCTTTCAACTCTGCTTTCTCATGTATCGGCCTCAACCTCCAGCAGGATTTCCTGTGTCATGGCACAGACACCCACCTGTAGCTCCAGGTTTATGGACTTTCTGCTATACAATCTGTCTACAACACAGATCTTCTCGTTCATGTTAATTCCAGACGAAAGTCCCAGGCAGGCCTATCACTGTCCTAGCCAAGGTCACATGATTGTCACCAAACTAGTCACTGTAGCCAGAGAGATCCAATGCTCTGGCTGGCAGGCCAGGGTCACCTGGGGACTCCTGGAGCCTGAGGTGGGGGATGTGGGGGGACTTAGAATGGAGAAGGTAATTCCCTAACAAAAAAATGGGGTCCTGTGTCTAGAAGGAAGGAAAGGGAAGCTGAGAAGACAAAAAATAATAAACATTGATTACAAAATTGAGTCACACGTTTTCCTCTAAGAAATGCACCTGTTTTCTATACGATCAAAAGAAAAAAGAGCAAAAAAGCAAAGGCCAGGAGCACATAGCTTTCTCAACAATTACATACTCCCAGACTAACTCAGCTGTCCTCATGATTTTACCTTAGAGCCTCTTCTCTTATAGTGCCCAAAACCTTTGTGTAAGACTAAAGAAAAACAAAAGGCTGACTGCTGCTCACCTGTGTGGCACACAGGCATTTGACACTGGACCTGTCCACACCGACCTCACCATATTTCCACCGGAACCTGCTACTCTCCTAGTCTCTATTTCAGTAGGTGCCACTGCCATCGCCATCCTCCTAAAAACCTCCAGTAACGGGTCCCTGGCTCCTCCTGGTCTCCCCCCTTCAATGCCACCCATCCCATAGTAATCACCAAGTCCTGCCAGTTCTTCCCCCTAACAGGAATGCTCCTCAAAGATGTCCTTTCTGCTCTATCTTACTTCCCACGGTCAGGGCCCTTGTCATCTCTCACTTGGAGTCCTGCGGTGACTCTGGGAGGCTCTTCTGGCCTCGCACTTGCTCCCCCCCGAGCAGCTGCCAGAGGGACCCCCTCGAGTCTGCTGTCCTCAACTCCCTCGACAGCCTCGCAGGGCTTCTCCTTGTCTACGCTGGGGTTTCCAATGAACTCTTGCTCGTATATGGAGCCCAGTGTGTCTGTTTCCAAGAGCTACCATAACCATGCACCATAAACTTGATGGCTTAAAAAGAAGAAATTTATTCTCTCAGAGTTCCGGAGGCCAGAAGCCCCAAATCAAGGTGTCGGCAGGGCGGGCTCCTTCCGGAGGCTCTGCAGGACGATCCATGCCTTTCCTCGCTTCTAGTGGCTCTGCAATGCCTGCTGTTCCTTGGCTTGTAGACACATCCCTTTATTCTCTTCCTACTCCGTTGCGTTTCTCCTTAGGGTCTGTGTGCCTCAAGTCTCCCTCTCCTTTCTCTTACAAGGACACCAGTCGTTGGATTTAGGATACAATTAATCCACCCAGTTAATCCAAGATGATCTCATCTTGTGATCTTTAATTTAATTACATCTGCAAAGATCCTGTTTCCAGATAAGGTCATATTCACAGGTGCCAGGAATTAAAATTTTGGTGTACATTTTGGGGGAACACAATTCAACCAACAACCCCCAACAGATGTGATAATTGTTACAAGATAAAACGCAAGACCTTGTAAGTCTTGATTCCATGATTTTCATTACTCGGGCCCTGTCCTCCCTTGGTTTTGGCTCCCTGCTGGCTGCCCTCATTGTCACGGGCCCCATTTCTCACCCCCATCCTTCCCTACCCCCTGTGCTCCAGCTGTGCACAGGCTTCTTCCTGCCCCTGTGTCTTTGCCAGTATTGGTGCTTCTTCCTGGGATGCTTTTCCTCCCCTGCTTCCATATCACCTGCTACAACTGTCCTGGGATTTAGTCTGGTATTTTAGATACCAGGGCAGAGTCTCACTGGTAGTCACAAGTAGAATTTAACACTACAGATTTATTTCTCTTTTGCAATGTCTAAGGAAAAAAATAACCAATTGCCAATTTTTTTAAAATCAGAAGATTCTTATAAAAATGGGCATTCCCAGCTTCATTCTGGCAATGTAGGCCTACTTTCTGGTCTTGCAGCCTGAGGCTAGAGCTGGATCATAGCAGGGATTGCCCACGGCAGCCTTCCCAGTTCACCTACAGGCCTGTGGCATTCACCTCCACTGTGACTGGGCCCCACAGGCTCTTGAGTTCGTTCCGTGCCTTAAGACGTAGCTCATAAATGGAGTGGTCTTCTCCCCAGGGAAACCTTCACTAACTCTGTCTCCCTACCAGCCCATTTGCTCTGGTCCTGCCCTACCACCACCCTGAGGCAAGAGCCAACACACACAGACACGTACTCACACACACACACACACACACTGTCATACTCACACACACTCACACTCTCACACACTCTCCCATACTAGCTGGCACTCTCTCTTGTTCTCTCCCTTCCTCTCTCTTTCACAATATATTATACATCCTACAAATACAATTAATTTATAAACCACAGCATCAAGGTCAAAATAGGGCACCACTGCCCACACCCAAATCTGTACATACCCTGCCATCCATAAACTGTTCCCGTCTTAGGTTTACCTTTCCATTTCAAGGCTGTAGTAGCTATTCATTTTACCCTGCTGTTACTAATACTACAATGGCATGGAGACCGAGGTTGAAAAAAAGGTGGGATTTGACCTACTCCATATATATCCCAAGAAATGATTCTTTGCACACACAGTTGATTTGGGGACCCACTGACCTAGGCTTAGTACACATGACACATCTGCAGCATTTTAAGTCTGTAGGACTTAAATTATCAGCTAATTGTGGGGTGGAGGGATAAAGTAAAGAACTAGAGTAGAATCAAAACTGATAACGGCGGGCCGGCCCTGTGGCGCACTTGGGAGAGTGCAGCGCTTGGGAGCACAGCAGCGCTCCCGCCGCGGGGTTCGGATCCTATATAGGGATGGCTGGTGCGCTCACTGGCTGAGCGCGGTGCGGGCGACACCACACCAAGGGTTGCGATCCCCTTACCGGTCACAAAAAGACAAAAAAAAAAAAAAAAAGAACTGATAACGGCATCTGGCAAAGCCCAGCTTCTTCCCAGGGTGATTCATGGAAGGCTCCTTGCCTTGAGATCTCTAAAAACACAGCCTCTGGATGGGTGAGTTGGGGACAGTGACTTTACTCCACTTCCTCAGCACTAAATGCTAATGGTGGCAGGACCTGCCTCATGAGATGTTGTGAAGACTAGGTAGTTAACACGTGTGATGTAGTAGGACAAGGCCCGGCACCAACAAATACTAGCTGTTTATATTTCTAGGGGAGAAAACAAGAGTCCTAAAGACAGGGCTCCAAAACTCAGATGCTGCTGGGGCTGTGCAAAGCCTTGGAGAAAGTGCACCTTCATCATCTTAGGGGCAGCTGTTACTAAGCTTCAGCTGCAATGAGAGTATCATGTGGTCTTATCGTCCAGTGTTTGAAGAGAATCAGAAAACACAGATTTTTTATGTGAAGTGTCTGATTTTTCATGTTGCCAATGAATTTAACTTTTATTTCATCACATGACAAATCAAAACACAACTGTGAACCATCAGTGTGTGTCTTCTGTCCAAAGCAGGAAAGGGACATAGCCTCTTGTTAATGTTTTCCAGGATTCGTTTTATCCTCAGCATAACCCATGACTCTCCCTGTAACCCCCCACTTATTGCCTCTGTTCTAAGTCAATCCATCTAACCAGCCCCCCATGCCTCACTTTTTCCCTAAATTACTGAATGGGATTGAAACTAGCAGCAAGCCACCCAGGCAAATTTTAATTGCAAGGGTAGATTGCTTCAATTACTCCCCTGCTTTCCTTGCAAACCTGCTCTCTGGAAGCACAAGAGACATCCACGCTCTCAGGATCTTCCCCCAAGCACGTTGCTTCCTCTGTGCCAAAGGAAGCCTACCCACAGCCACAGCACTCCCAGATCTGTCCTTTGCTTAAAAATGGCCACATCAGAGCTCACATGGCAACGTTAAAATGCCATTTGCTTCTCCCAGCTTCCAAGCTTGTCCTCATGTGCAACATGTCAGATTTACTCTTTAATGTTTAAGAATACTGTTCATTTTTCTATAAATGAGCCCCCCACACTCACAGAACCACAAAAACTTCCTGTCCCCACCAAAATGGTTTTCATAGCCAGCAGACAAGAGGGGATTGTTAGGAAACCATCTCATGTTCTGATTCCACGTCCACAGAGTGCCTTATGATCAGGAAGTTAGTGTTATTTAACTGTGAGACAGTTCCTCTTTAAAACAATAGTACCCAGAAAAATAACTCTAATCGCATTATTTTATTACTTTACTGTTGTGCTCCTATTTTTTAAACTACTGCATTGTGCCTTTTGCACCTATATTGCACTTTATTATACCCTGAAGGTGCCACTTAAGTGTGTTTTTATTTTCATTTTAAGGCATATGGTTTGCAGTTTTGCAACAACTGAAACAAGTTGGAGTTGTAGTAAAGTAATTTGAGAAGAGGCCAGTCTTTGAAGCCTGTACTTTTATGGCTTTGAATTAGGAGAAAAAAGAAAAAAAAAATTGTTTTAGTTATTTACCGTGGTTAAAAGGACCATTACGATTGCTTGTAAATCAGTCATAATTTGAAAAAAAAAAAAAAAAACAGTTTCTTTATAGAGCCTCCGAAAATGGCCCACTGGCCACCAACATATTTTCCATTTTGGCTCAGTCATAAAACAGTGTTCAGTAAATGAAAGACACTGGAATTTGTTTCCATTTCTTTTTTGAACTTGTTATATAAAACACTTCTGTTCCATCAGGATAATCCTATTTGACTTGCTTCCCTCAGTCAAAGAAAAGGAAAAAAACTATTATGAGAGAGCCAGGAACAAAGGATTTCCCACCCCCAGTCGGGCTTTTGATCCTCACATGGTCATAACAGGCCTCTGGCAGTAGCCAATAACTTCCGGCTTCAAAGGAGGGGAAACAGGCTTAAAATGAATGTGCCTCCCGATGATGCCACAGGGTTTGTGGCCGGTGGATTGCTCTCCTGACCCCTGTGTACAATCACTTTCTGCCCTCCGTGATGGATACAATTACCACTGTTTTACCTACAGAGAAACCCCCACTACTACATTATCGCTGGTGAATTCCCCTGCCCGTGTCTAATACAGTCATGGTGTTGAACTCTATCCCCTCACACTAGGCTTGTGTTAAGATAATCAAAGAATGTGAAACACTGAGTCCCTTTTGTTCTTCGTAAAAACACCAGAGTAGAAACCAATAGTTTTTCAAACAATTCACCATAGCAAGATTTTTAGAAATGAGTCTTTTTGTTGGTGTAGCAATTGCTTTACACAGAAAAAAAAAAAAAAAAAAAAAAAGATTTATATTTGATGCTGTACTGGATCTACACAAACAAACAAAAAAAATTGTCATTTTGCAAATTTTCTAGTTCATCCACTCCATCAGCTTTCAATTAACCTCAGAAGCCAGGCCAATCTGCTGCCAGATTAGCTTGAGAACTCTCTGGGACCCCGTAATTCTCTACACCAGGCCCATACCACATTTATTTATCTATTTACTCTTTCCCTTCCACACCCTGGTTCTCTCCTCCACTTCCTCCACCGTCTGTCTATTCCTTTTATATCCATCTCCATGTGCCACAGCTCAGTGATGGTGGGCACAAGTTACAGCTGCCATTGTGATATCAACAGGAACTAAGGGCTTATTTGAAAAGTCAGACAAAGGGACGTAGTCCCCAGGAAACGTGGAAAAGGCATATTGATTCCAGGCCGTCGATGCCCCACCTTTCCCTCATCACCCTCACTCTTCTCTATTACAAGTCCTCTTTCTTTCTGCCCACTTTCCCTCTGTCTTTGCAGCCCTCCTTCCAAATTTTGCTCATACCATTCTCCCTTTAGCAAATATCTTTCCTGGGTCCATCCATTTATTCAAATTTACTCTTCATTTCAAAATACAGCTTAATTCCTTCTCTTTTTCCAAGCTTACTATGGCCAAAAGAATGGGTCATGTACTCTCCTTCCTTGAACTCATGTGGCACTCACTGTTCAGAGCAAGTATTTTAATCATGCACCAGAGCTCATTTGAGCACTTACTAGATCCTTGACATAATGCTAAGCCCTGCTCTGTAGGATCTTTTTTTCAAATGAATAAAATTCATCCTAGCAAGGAAAAAAAGATGACACATGACGCAAATATCTGTATGACAATGTAGAATGTGATGAGTGTCATGAGATATATATAAACTAATTTCATAATTCAAAAGAAAGAGGCAGATGACTTCTCTCCAGGGAAATTGCTTCAAGAATTTGCTTGTTGTGCCAGCCTAGAAGAAATGCCAATCTGTGTCACATGGGTACATGTGGCCCTGGAGTCATCTCTCTTGCCTTTTACCACTTGCTGCCTTGCAAGCTTTCCCGCCTTTTCAGATGCTTCTGTCTTATACTCCTACTGTATTGTGAGCTCGAAATGGACTGAAATCTTGCCTTATATTTTACACAGTTCTTTTACTCCTCTGACCTAATAGTTATGCAGTAAATATTTGCTTTTTACACCAAAAAACTTTTATTTAACACTTCCTAGTTTTCACATTCTGTGATACATGCAGGGTAGTTATAAAAATGAATGTACTCATAAAATCCAGCCTCCACCTAAGTGAAGTGCACCATCCAGTATTTGAGATACTTCCACAATATGACATGGGACACACTAACAGAGAGACACCTTGAAAGCTAAAACAATCGCAGCCAACTTTTGCAGAGAGGAACCTGGTCAGAAACCATTCCACTAAGGAGGTGAAGAACAAGCTGAGCGTCACATGGGAGTGGGGTTTACCAGATGGAAACGGAGAGATGTATTATTGATGCAAGGAGAAATTGTACAAAGGTCTGAGACACCAAAGGAGCAGAAAACAGAAGTTGGGCTGGGAAACATCTTTATTTATCACACTAAATCTTACCCTAGTGCCTCTCATATGCACAAGCAATGCAGAATTAACTCAACCACTGTTCTTATTTTTATGTTGGATGTTGTATTTGTAACATCATATTGTAAATGGTAAAACAAACAATAAACAAATTCTGTTCTCAGGTGTGTTTTTCCCTTACCTTCAGTCTGATAGGATCTCCTTAGTCTGCATCCCCCTTAAAGAAACAACTCAGTCAGTTACAATGTGGTCCTTTCTTAAAGAAGCATTTCAAGCCCAGATTCCTCCAGAGCAACCATGTACATTAGCATTGGCACTTGAAATTGTGGGTAAGTCAAGAAGCCTTTTTGGGAAGAGTTATAGCCAATAGCCGGTTCCATGTGGCTTCTCTGAGGTTTATCAGGATTCCCAGCAGAAAGCAAGCAACCCCAAGAAATTTGATCTCCATGGTCAGACGTCCTCGTTCCTTCATCATGGGCTACACCCTCCCCACTGCTATCCTCCCCCAGAAACCGAAAGTAACTTTCTTATCTCAAAACCTGGGGATTCCTGTCCTATGAATTATACAAGTAATAATTATTATAATGCTACTGGACAAGCAAGTATTTCATTTAAAATCCCAATCTCTGTTTCAATAAATGCATTATTCCTAAGATAATACTACATATTCTGAACATGTTTGTCTGGGTTAGAATGTATTATTTCCCAAAGACTATATAACAAGACAGTTAAAATGCAAGTAGGGCCAGGTTTCATAAGATGAAGGGGATTTGTTCCTAAAAGGTTACTAAAAAAGTCATTAGTAGGAAAATTCCAAAGGTAGCTACTCAGTGGAAATTCCTATATTTTTGTTGGGTACAAATTGGATGTAGGAAAGCACTTAATTGATAAATTGGGGGACTAAAACTAAGTGTTGATTTCATGCCCAGCTAATACACATACAAAACAAATTATGTGGAAGTTCAATGAAAGAGAATAATAGAAATTAATTTCAAGGGACTTGCCAAGGGACTCCAGGGACATTGATGAGGACACTGGAAAGTGGGAGGTGAACGCAATAAGTGGCAGGGCAGGGTTGGGCCAGATGTTCAGACTGTGGATTCCTAGTTGTCATTTTCCCAGTGACCTTGCTCTCCAAGCTCCTCTTCTCTAGAAGAGATTTGTCTGGAGTAGCAATGACCATATTTTCATAAATTCTAAAACGATCCATCTTGATTCTATGCTCCACGCTATGGACTGCCTACTCCCTTACTGCAGGAGTTCTCCCCTTTCCTCTTTTCCTAGGTTCTGTGCCAGGCTTGGAGTCACAAGACAGAATAAGCTGACACCACTCAGGCTACAGTTTCTGGCAAAATCTGACTCTACTATGCCATGTGTCTTCTAAGGCAATCTGTGTCACTGTGACCTACAAAAGTCCATGCTTCTTATCACCTCTGCTCCTCCCACTTCACTTCCATGCCTTCTCATGCATCAGGCCACTTGAGACTCCTGACAGTCGAGTGTGACACAGCTTCCCTCCTATGCAGCTGTCCTGCCCCATTGCACCTCCCTTCCTCATTACAGCTCTCCAAGACATTAGCTCACAGCAACAGTCACTGAGCAGATCTGCTCTGCTGCCAGCTGTGCAAAGAAAGGACTGAGCAGGAGTCAGTAAATTCCAAGGCCTGCTAGAAGACAAAGTGAGATCAACATTTCTGCCCTTTGAGAAAGTCAGAACACTGGGAAAGAGACAAAGGTCATGAGGGACAAGGGAAAGGGACTGAGTCTAGGGCCCAGTGGGACACCTTTCTGGAGTATCAATGGTAATGTTATTGCTCTTTCAAAGGCAGAGAAAAAACTTAAAATGAGATAATCTTTGTTTATTCCATCAATAGAGAGAAGAAGAGTGATACCAGCTTCGCCAACATGCCAAGTTCAGCCAATAGACTGGATTCTCCTTAGCTTTGATCTCAAAGAAACCATATAGCCATGGTGTTGGCAGCTTTGTCACACTTAGAGCTGGAAAGCAATCCCTCGGACTGTCCTCAGGAGACTGACCTAGACAACCATACTGGGAGCTATAGGATGTCCGTTGGCTGTTTCAATTGGGGTTTTCTGTGGGGAAGTGAATTATTGAGGTGTAAAGAAGAAAATTTTCTTGGCTCTCATGATCTATCATGTCAGAGTTATTTGCTGGAAAGGGGACATCTAAGGGCTTTTGTTTAGGGTCCTATGTTCCTGCCCCTCTGAATCTCAGTGAGAGGCTCCATTCAGAAGGGGCTAAAGACTGGGATTGTAACTGATCATGTCCCTCAACTCTCCCTCCTCCCGTTCCATGCAGCTCAGTTAATGTTACCACCAATACCCCTGTTGCCTAATCCAGGAACTCAAACCATCCTGGACCCTTTCTCTCCATGACTAGCACCTCCCATTCAATCTATCACAAAATCCTATCAAATTTACCTCCTAAATATCACTCAACTCTGTCCACTTCTCCTCTTCTTCATGCCTCCGCCCTAGCCTAGGCCACCATCATCTCCAGTCCATTCTCTGCAAGCTCAAAGAGGTAGATGTACTTTGAAAATGTAAACAGAATCATGTCACTCTATCCCAGATTAAAACCCATCAATGTCTTCTCACTGATTGCCCTTAGGATAAAGTCTAAACTCCTAACTTTTGCAAGCAAGATCTTCATAGTCTAACTCTTGCCAGTGTTTCCAATCTCATCTGTTTATCTTTTATATTTCATCCCTCTGCACCTCAAACACACACGCGCGCACACACACACACACACACACACACACTCTCCAGGATTCACTACTTTGAACATTCAGCTTTCAATGAGCAACACTCTTTTCCCCACACCTCACTGTTCCTAGAATACTCTTCCTCCTACTCATACATCGGGACTTAATTTACAAATCAATGCCTCTGGGAAGCTTTCTGTGAGCAACGTAGATTGGAAGTGCCATTAATACCCAATGTCTCCTCTTTTCAGTGCAGTTACCTGTTTACCTCCAGGAAGACCTGTTTCTAACAGATGTGGGGCTGTGACAAGATTACAAGAGGAACCCCCTGGACTGTGGTTCCTCTCTCCTTTCTTCCCATGCACAGTCCTATTATGTGAACCTTGTAGCCACACATCCAAGCTCTGCTCACAATCCCATTCTAAAACCACTTTTTCCAGCCAATCCATGGGCCAGGCAGATTCATTCTAATCCATTCATTACAGGGTCAATGAATCTGCCCTAAGGAGCTGGATCTAGGAAAAGGCCAATCCATGCCTGGGAAGCTGCTGAACTGTTGAGACAGGAATTCCCATACTGGAGAACGGATGGGGCAGTGTGTTCTAGGTGGGAATTGTCCCATTGGTCCCACAGCTGGAGTGGGGCCTCCTATAGCACAAGGATTAGCATGGGGCCAGCTTGCTGGACTCAGGCGAGGTACTGCTTGCTTGCCTCCCTCTGAATGAATTTAAGCTCCAAAAGAAGATGCACCACGCCTAGGTTGATCATCACGTATTACACAGCTCCCTGGCACAGCACGTAGTAACTGTTCAGTAAATATTGTCTAAATAGATTAAATGCATTACAGAATTTGAGGAAGACAAAGCAGGGATTCCATGAGATTTAATAAAAATATGTTTAGTTAAGCAAATATTTACTGATCCCTATTGGGTGAGGTACTGTAGGGAATTCCATGATGAACCAGTTGTGGCCCCTATACTTAACTGGTTACAATTTAAGAGGCATGATGATGTATATCTAAAACTATAGTGCCAGGCAACTGGATACATAAGCTCCTGTTGAAACATGATCATGAACATTCGTTTCTTAAAGGAAAATATTTACATAAAGATGCCGATCAACAGAAAGTTAATGTATCTTCATAACTGTTAGAGAAATTTGGTGCAAGATTTAATTATGATGACTAATTTGAGCCACAGGTAAGACTTTCTATATATTTAGACACCTTTTATTTTAGTAGCACCTGCTATTTATTCGTGTATTTATTTGGTGAGTAACTGGAACATAAATGACTTTTTTTTTTCCTTGTTCTTTTTGTCCTCACCATAATAACCTCCTTAAAGAATTCTACCTTACTGGGCAATGCGGTATCCTATAAACTGTTTTGTGCAAATTGAGGCACTTCAGAGAGAGGGTGACAACTGATTGTGCATTGTGTCCTGACACAATGCTTATTACTGTTTTTTGTACAAAACATTTAAGTGACTCAAATTGCAGAACAGAAAAGGTGTGTATTTGCTGGCAACTACTAACAAAAGGCACAGTACATTTACTACCAGATGATCATAATTGTGTTTCTCAAAAACTAGATTTCACCATTACATATTTTTCTTATTTTGAAAAGCCTACTTGGTAAACATGGCCCATGGCCTCGAGGTCCTCACTACCTAGTGCCATTTGATTACAATTGTTCATCTTCATTAGGGACTCCACTTATAATTGAGTGTATTCAAGAGAATTCTCGGTGGGTGTTTTAATACAACATGCAGTTGCTTTCATGCTTCAAATCAGAGATTCTATCCTGTTGATTTTGCTCATTCCTAAGTAATTTCTTTGATTTGGCAACTTGAACAAACTGTTATATTTGGATCCCTCAAAACAGAAATGCAGTATCCAGGGTATTATTTGATCAATATCCTAAGACTTTAATGGTCTCCATTTATCCTCTTCCATTTCAGTTTTACCGGTTATATCTTAACAAACTTCAAAGGCCTTCCAAGTAACTTAGATGTACTATAACTTATCATATTATCTGAAATAAATGGCCCACTCGCTGAGATTTGGAAACTTTTTGCTCTATAGAGACTCAAAGAATGGATGTTAGGCTCTTTCAGGATGCACAAAAGAGACGTGCTCAGGTTACTTCTAAAAGGTCATGGGATGTGTTGTGGGTGTTTATTAACCAGAGTTCTTTTTATTCGTTCTTCATTATGGTATAGGCTCCCCTACAAACCTCACTCCCTTGGGTCTCTCCCCTCATTCAAGCAGCTGGGCTCATGACATTCATTGCCTCAAGGGAGAGCTGCTGCAGCAAAAAGCAAAAAAGACAGAGTCCCTGACTGGGTAGCCTCAACATTCTAGGACCCCGACAGAGACAGACCTGGCTCAGAACACACAAAAAAGCAGCAGGAATAAGAGCTACCACCCCTTCCCTTATGTATACTCCAACATTACCTTGGCCTTCCCAAGGCTGCAGGGAAAAGGAGTGGTGGGGAAAGGAACAAGAGGAAGGGGACATGTGAAGGTCTGCAGTGAAGAGGGGCTTGAAGTGACCATGAGGCACTAGGGTCGTCAGGGTCCCTGGGCTGTGGCTGCCTGGCCCCTCTTCCTTCAGTGTCCTTGTATCATCAGCAGCCTGCAGCCTCTGGGAACTGGTCAGCCTCTACAGACTGTCTGTTCCCTATCTCCCCTCTCCAAAGATCTATGCTGCCTCTCCTTCCCACTGCTCCCCACAAAGGCAGCATATCCTCAGGATCTGCTCAGGGAAAGAACATCTCTGAGAGAACAATGCCAATCTGGGCCTAGACTTTGTGAGTCCCAATAACCTAATACCACCTTTAAAAACCCTGAACACTCATGAACCCTCAAAGAAGGATGGGGACTTGGATACCTCGTGGGGAGCTGGTGGTACAGAAAGATAAGTTCCTGTTCCTGTATGTGAATGCAATAGAGCTCCAGCTTCTACAAGCCCCACCCCTACCGACCCTACTTGACCCAGAGCCAAGCAATGGTAAACCACACCTTTAGATAAGAATTCACAGGAAAGCCAGGAAGTCAGGAAATCATCCCAATTCAGCCCAGTCAAGCCTTACATAAACCAGAATACCATTCAAGACACAATGCCATCAACGAGCTGTCAAGCCATCTTGTGCCCTCAGCAACTGACATCTGCTATCACCCATTCCAGGGCTCCCTGGAGGTGGGTGTTGGCACTGCCCTCCCTGCAGCTGGGTCTCTGGTTCATCTCCTCCTACTGTTATGAACTGAGTGTCTGCAGTTCAAGCCATGCAAGCGACAGGGCTGATAAGTTAGCTCATGCAGAGGGGCTGGGCTGAGCTCTCAGGCCACACTCCATGCAGGTCACAGAAGAGCCTTGGAGAGGACACTAATCGCTGGCAAGGCCTGGAGGTGCCAAACACAAAGAGGGACTGTGGGTATGCTGGTTACTCTGAGAAAGAGGAGGGGTAACCGTCAGGTGCTTTCAATGCCAGGCCAAGAAAGGATGTCGGGATTGAAAATCTGCTTCATTTTCAGTTTCTGGGAGCCTAACCCCAGGGGTGAAGTCACCTACCCAATGTCACATACCTCACTAATGGCTGGGTTGGAACTAGAATCTGGCTCTCTTCACACTGTTATAGAATTCAAAATATAAAATAGAAATAGAAATTGAGGGGCATGCACACCACTTTTCAAGTCTGGCACAATTTCAACACCTTTTTTTCTGATGTGTCTGGATTGAGACGTGGCAGCACTGACCGTGCAGCAGACACTACACTTGAGAGAGAGATTACTTGAATCTCAAACACAGCAGAGAGCGAGCATACTGAAGAACAAAGCTTAACTCTCCTGGACTAGAAGATTCCTATACCACCTGAAACCCAGGTAGAGGCATCTATCTCCCACAAAGTAGGAAGGAGAAGACAGAGGCTGTAGTTGGTCTGTGAGCCAAAAATCACTATGTGCCCATGTGTACTTGTGGCATGTGCTGAGTGCTGGAGGCTCTTGGACTTTGCAAAGCACCTGTCATATCTTCCATGCAGTGCTGACTTGAGTTGCCTTTCCTGTGCTGGTGAAAGATTGGTAACATTTATGTCCAAAGATATGAACTTGGACTATTCAATATGTTTTGAAGGCATTTCTGTGGTAACTCCATGTCCACATACCCAAAAGCCTTGCACTCTGTAAAACTGCTTGCTAAAAATAATAGGGACTTACTGGGGGGTTGCCCTGCCCCATTCGCCATTGGCCTGTTTCCTTGGGCCTGTAGAGCCTTCCCAGCCTCCCCCAGCCTCCTGAGTCTCCTTGGGGACCGTTTGACACACTGGACTCTAATTGAAGATTCATCTCTCTTCTGATCCTGAAGGCAAGAACTTCCTCAATCTTGTGTCTCTAGTACTTGGCACACATAATAATGGTTCATCCAATATTAGTTGAACTGAATAGAGACCACAAAGAAAATCAAGGGGATGCCAAGCCACTGTATTTCGTGATATTGAGCCTGCTCATTCCTTCAGATCACCACTGTACTCCAGGAGATATTCTGAGTGTCACAAAATTACATCTACAGTCAAAGGGCAGCAGGCAAAGGAATCCTAAGACATGAATCCACTGAGGAGGGACACTGAGTCAGCTCCTTAATCTCCCTAAATCTTCTCCCTAGTGAGCCCTTGGGAAAGGCTTAAATAATAGCAATAACAGGGCTTTGGGGGAAATTAAGACAAAACCTATGGAACTTTCTCACTAAAGCCCTAACGAAAACAATAACAACTCTCATAAATACACAGACACAATTAATTTTCCAATGGCCTTAGCACCCAGCGCCATAATTAGTCAATCATTTGCAGTCTTCAACCCAAATCCTCTACTTCCTTCTCCTTAGTCATATATGTCCTTGAAGGCATGTGCTTCTAACAAAGACCAGTTTCATCAAAACCGAAAACCGGATTATTTGTTTTAATTCAGGAGGAAATATCTTTTGAACTTCTTTATCTGCACTCTCAGCTTCCTCAGATAGCTTAAAACATTAAAAATGTAGTACTTTTTGAAGCCACGAACCCAACCATTACTAGCACTGAAGGAAGTTCTTCTACAGGATTTTCAGCTTTTCTTTTGAGGTCTTCATTTATGGCCAAAGCTTTCTCTTTAATTGTGGGGAAACTTGCTTCTAATTACTTCAAAACATTACTGTGCCTGGGAAAATCCTGTACAAATCAACCTGACTTCTGCATTATACTGACATCATTGCCCATTTATGAATTGTGTTTCAGCTAATTCACATTACATAAACATGCATTGTATCAGAAGCTGTAGTGCTTTAATTGTTCTGTTTCCAGGACAGAGGAAGCTATGAGAACAGCACCATTTTCACTGGAGTGCTGGCATTTCTGTTATCAGCTGGAAATGGAACCACACATTGTAAATATAATAAGCAGTAGCTAAAAGTATATGTAAGAAAATCAAAGTTAACTCTGACTTTCTGTGAGCTGAGTTTAGTATTCCTGAAACAAATGCCCAATGGAGGTGTCAAGACTAGAGCAGGAGAGTAGAATGGATTTATCCTTTTGTGCTTTCTATCAGGGTATGCATTAGGTCTCTCAAATAAAAACCAAATCTGAATTCTCCAAAGCTAGCAATCAGAGATGCAGGTAAAATCCAGGTAAAGGAATAAACATACCTAGAGTTTACATCTCATTAAAATAATGAAAGAAAAAAGACAAGGAAGAGGGAGGTGGAAAGAGATGGAATCATCTGGGTTCTAGCAGTCACATGAACACTGATGGTGAGGATGTGGTATGAGGAGTTTAATCAAGGAATAATGTTCTTACCATGAATACAACCTTTTTTCATGCTGTTCTTTGTCTGTGACCTTGAAAAATCATCTCCTATACCCTCATGATACACAACCCACTATTGAAATTACTGCTCTGGTCCAACCCATTAGGCACACTTAGGTCAGCACCATGTGAGGAACATTCCCCCATGTGCTATCTCAGCACCAAGGAGAGCACCCAGCCAATTCTGTGCTTTTCCTTTTGAGCTACTATGGGGCAGTGGTCCATCTGACTCCCTCATCCAGCTTTTGGTGTGTGCGTGTGCTCCAGGTGGATTTCAGTTTCACACTTCAATAAGTTATGTGTTTCTTCCCAGATCGGACATGCCCAGTCCCACCTCATTTCATCAGAACTCTGTTTCATGATTTGCTTCAGAACCAGGTTAGGGTACAAATGTATAAGAATGAAATTTAGAAATTTTTTTAAAAAGAAAAAACAAAGAATTAAATTTAGAGAAATTTAGATACTCACAGTGGAAATGTGAATGTCTAACTGTGAATGGAAGCAATAGTGACCCACCTATGCCCTGTGCACGACTGTGTGAATGTATATGTGTGTGTGCATGTGTGTGTGCATGTGCATGACTGTGTGCATGTGCATGTGTGTGCATATACATGTGTGTTCATGTTCATAACTGCATGTGCATTTGTGCGTGTATGTGTGTGGCTGTGTGCATGTGCATGTGTGTGTGTGTGCATGCACATGTGTGTGCATATGCATGTGTGTGTGTAGTCAATTCTTCACTCATGAAAGCCATTTTATGGGGATAAAACCATTTCTCCTTTGTCCAACACTTTTGAAATTGAGGTGATTTTTTTCTCAGTTGAAAACCTGAGCACTGAAATTATAGCACAAGCACACCTATGTTAGCTTTCCATCTTATTTTCCATCTTATTTGTATCTGCTCCTATCTCTTTCCCCATGAAGCTGTTTCACCAACACCGCCCCCGAAAAAAGAGAGAATTTGAAGTAAAGTAAAGGCCTAAGAGAAAATGAGCTATGATTTAGGTTGCTCTTTTTTCTTCTATTTCAAAAGAATGATCTGGAGCAAGGAATACCTTCACAAGGTAAAACAGATGATCCTCTGAGAGAACTGCACAATGTGTGAGTATTATTGATTTTTCTTCCTAAGCCATTTCAGCGATACAATCTTCAGCCAAGTGACCATCGATAGTAAATGATTTCCAACCAGACACTCAATTGTCAGACCTGCTTCTCTCAAAGGTTTAGCACTTCTGTGAAAATATGTACATGGATTTTGAAGCAGTAGAAGTGTGTGATAGAAGATGTAAACTTCAGAGTATTTTCACTAATTATAATAAGCCCTATAACTGGAGTTACAAGAAAGAGAGTAGAAAGGGAGCCACAACGAACTACAATTCCTGCTAGTTCTTTTTGTTTTGCTTTGTTTTAATTCAAAGCTTTAGAAATTATATTAAGTAACCAGATCTATTGCTTCCTAAGCCTTAAAGCCAAAAAGGGACCATATTTAATCACTCAGGATCCAAAGTTCTCATATCAAAGGACACATAATGAGACAAAATGTCAATGTTTTGAGTAGCAACATTATCATTTTAAAAGATCAGTGAGGTCATGGTGCAAGGAACATTTTCTCCCATCTCTCCTTAGACCCCTACTAAAGCTCTAACCTAAACCATATACAAGCCAAAGTCCTTGGAGAATTTAACACAAATCATTCTCTTGAATTGTATAAAATGCTAAGGATTTGACCACAAAATTCAAGTTTCAACACAGCTCTTGGGAACACGGTAACAATAGGCCAGATCTTCCGGTTGAATTCCTAATTTCCCAACCACACACATTCTCTCTCTGAACTCTCTCTCTCTCTTTTCCTCTTCTCTCCTGCTCTCCCGCTCCCCCCCCCCCATTACTTCCATCCTTAGGGTCAAGATGATTCTGGTCAAGCTTACGTAAATCCTTGGAAAATCAGAATGTCAGTGAGCTACACTGGATCTATCTAATGAAAAGAACAATCAATTGAGATTGAAAAAAAGAAGAAAAATGGAGACACTTTAAGAACATAACTTAAGTTTCCAGTACGTTCCCCCAAGACCTTCTGTGAAAAAAGTGGCATTTAAATGCTTAATCAATGCAACAGAAATTTATCAGAGGAGGGGAAAAAAGAACTCAGTAGGATGCACCTCCAGTGTTATTCTCCCTGAAAAACCCACAGTGCTAAGTTTTGTCAGCTTCATAAATAGCATTTGCACAGGTTCGTGGGCTTATAAATTTGGTCAACCAGGTGGCCAGGTTTTATCTTCATCGACAGAAAGGTAAGTCTGCTCACCAAATAGATATTCATTACATTTGCCAATTTCAAATAACTCATCATCTGATACCCAGCTGATCAATTCAAATCCTACTAACTTCACTGTAACTGAGTCTGTAATTAAAATGATGCTGAAAGACTTCGAAAATAGTCTTGGCTTCTTTAGCACTTACTACAGTTTAACCTCCCACATCCCAGTTGTGGGAATCTGTCCCCCCAAAACAAGCGTATGGAAAATAAAGAGATAATAGAAACAATGAAATGGGATGAATTTAGTAAACCCAAGGATTGGCTTTGTTTGGAAAGTCTGTTTCTCTCTTTACACAGAAGAGCCAAAAACAGGCTGGCCAATTCATTGTACACACAGTTCAGGGATTGACAGAGGTGCTTCACCGGAAAGATGGACAACATGGAGGGGTGCTCAGGGATGCAATCAGTAGATTAGCTCCTGTCCCCATTTGTGGGAATTGTCATATAATAGCTTGTTTATGTCTTCTTGCCAGTCTTAATTGCAGACTGGGTTCTCACCTTTGAACTATAATCCCGTAGTTTTAATAGTAAACAATAAATTGTCTTTCAAATTCTCTCACTTTCCTTTGCCTCCATCCTTTTAAAATTGGGTCTGCCTCAGCTTGACATTGAGCAGAAGGTATAGTGGCAATAGGGGGAAAAGCCAGTGCACACCTTGGGAGTAGTCTCTGGGCTGAACTTCAATGAATGAGAAATACAGGGTGGGAGGACCTAGAAAACTTGGCACCGACAAACAGCAGCAAACTTACCTGCTCCTAGTGGCCAGGTTCACTGACTTTATCTCCATGCTCATCTCCTCCTGCATACTTGTAAAGGCCTCTGGGGGAAAGCAGTATTAGCCATTTAAACCGTAAGTTTCCCAGAGTTGTGCCAGATATTCTTTTTAATTGCCTTTGGGCCTCAAGAAATAAATGTTACACCCACCGAGGTCCTTCAAGTTGTTCTAATATGAATCAAGAGCAGATCTCTCAATCCACTGGGTAACATTCGTATTTATTCCTTTGTATATCACTCAGAGCCATTAATCACTCTAGCAGCCGCTCCTTCTCATAGGAGATGTGGGGAAATGATAATGTTTTATGTGAGTAATTAATCCTGCAGCAGATGTGGAGTTTCCAAGACTACTACCATTAGCACATTGACAGGCTTCCGAACACATATTCCAGCACTGGTTAGTAATGATTTTAATATGCTAATACTATGTTACTCATAAACAAGAAACATTCAGGCCTTAAGTTTTATATAAGTGCTATTATATGCAAAGGCTTTTCAAAGAAGACTAGTGATGAGGTTTTTATGTTCTTAATGCTGCTGTTGAATAAACAGTGTCCAATTAACATAGCAGCTGGAAGCACACCGTTCCTCAGTTCTACTTCTTCCATAATATTCAACATTTGCAAAGTGAATAAAATAATTTAGAGTGAAACTAATGGCTGTTTGGGGAAGAGAAAACAGGATTTCTGCAGTGGATTATTTTTCTAGCAATGTGACTTTTGGTCTTGAAAATTGCAAGAAGGATAAATAGAGCTACAAAAGAAATGCAGTAAAACATACTGGCTGTATTTAATAATTTTAAAAGATTTTCTAAAAATGTAAAGCTAGTGTATGCACCATACTGTCCTTGCCTGATTGCTGCCACGTAGTTTTGTCTTAGGGTAAGCTTGTATTCTTAGATTTGCTATTTATCCAGAGCTGGCACAGTCTGAAACTTGCTTTATTATTTCTCCCTAGTTTAGGTAAAAGAATAATCCCCAGATTGCCTCAGTACCTTCTGTCTACCTTTCTTCCTGTCACATATTTTTCTTAAATATGTTTAGTGTAATAGTAAATTGCTATTCACGGTAAACGTGCTTCATCATAACTTTGCGTCATGCTGAATTTGTTAAATGTCTAGTTGTTGACAGGCAGTCTGTAAAACTAACAGCAACTATAGTGCTGCGGCGGGAACTAACTCTAGGTCAAACCATCCATGTTGGAAGGGACAAAACACTGCCTCTCAGAGAATATTGTTTCTTAATGTGTCATGTTTAACTCCATAGAAGAAAAGGATTCCAGTCAGTCACAATAAAGACCCTTTGTAAAAAAATTATTTTTTAAAAAAACAAACTGTTTAATTGAAGGATAATTGATTATACATATTTGTGGGGTACAAAGTTGACTGTCAATAGTTGTGTACAATCTGTTATGATCAACTCAGGATAGTTAGCTTATTCATCATTACCAGACGTAATCATTTGTATCCATTAACCAATCTCATTAATTTCTCACTAACCCCCCTTCCCCTCCCGCTTTCCACTTCTAGTAACCACAATTCTGTTCTCTCCTTCTAAAAGTTCAGTGTATTATTGTGATTGTTATTTCTTTCTTTCTTTTGCTCTCTCTTTCTTTCTTTCTTGTTCATCTGGGGGTTTTTTTAGCTCTCACTTATGTGTGAGGACATGTGACATATCTCTTTCTGCACCTGGCTTGTTTCACTTAACAAAATACTCTCCAAGTTCATCCATGTTGCTGAAAATGGCAGAATTTCATTCTTTTTGATGGCTGAGTAGTATTCCATTGTGTGTATATACCACAATTTCCTTATCCAGTAATACATCAATGCACATTTAGGTTGGTTTCATAGCCTGGCTGTTGTAAATAGAGTAGGATGAATATGGGAGTGAGGTATCCCTTCAACATGATGATTTCCATTCCTTTGGGTATATATCCACTAGAGGGATTGCTTAATCATATGGCAGTTCTATCTGTAATTGAAAAACCAAACATTTTAATCAAACAAATTGGACAACTATTTTTCTGTCAGTTGAGACAGAATGCCAAAAGTAGAGGGGGGAGTCTACATAAAGCAGCTAAATGAGTGGATGCCAGCATGGTCAGCAGACTTTTGTCAGCCATTCGGTCTTCATGCTATGCCAGCATCTGCAAACAAGAGTATTATTGGAAACTTCTCTTCAGCCCAGTGAACCACACCTATGAGAGAGTTTTGTTTGTTTGTTTTATTTAGGCAGCTATGTTATGTCCCATCAGCAAAATGATCTTTCAGAAATATCATGCAGGCCTATCATTTAGATACACTGCTCAACAATGCATCAGACACAACACAAATAATAGTCCTAATAGCAACAAGGGAACAGCTAGGAGATAGTGTCACTCAGAGGAACGTATTCCTTTCTACAGTTACCTGGAAGATCCTCTTCCTCTTACCTTTCATTTCCTTTGTCTTCTGGTTCAAAGAAAGAGCACTAACATTTGATGAGTGTCTGAGTATGTAACATGCCCCAAGAACTCTTCATCCTTACTTAGTACTCAGAACAACCTATGAGACAGGAGCCATTTTCTCCATTTCAGATGAGCCACAGTGAGGATAAAGAGATTCAAATCCAGTTTTGTCTGGCTCCAAACTCTGCTTTCATTATCTCCTCTTCGCATCTTCCCAATACAAACTATACTCCCTGGAAATTATTCTTGAGACTACCATATGATAAAATCATCCCTGACTTGGAGAAAGCCAAAATTTAGCTAACAGCGTATATGCTTATTCCTTATATTATCAAAGGACATTTTCACTTTAAAGAATATTTGCTAAAAAGTCCATTTAAATTGAAGCATCATTGGGATGATTAAAATTTTTAAACTACAGCCGATTTAAAAGTTTGGATTTCTCACTCTTGTGTTTAATAACTCTTTTCTTAAACAAAGTGAGATGTCAGTGTAATGAGATAATAGGATACCTTCTCCATAAACAGGTGTAAATCTTCAAACGAAATTCACCAATTTCAATGACAACATTAAGCACACCTCAGAGATTGAGCTACTATTGCCAGGTGCTGCCTTTGACCTCAGTGGCATGTGTGGCAGGCCTGCCTGTCATCCAGGCCTGCTAAGATGCCCCTCATAGTGGAGGACATTGTGAAGCCTCTCTGCTCCATTTCTGAGGAGAAGAAAATGAAAGCAACCGTCAAGCACTCTGGGAAGGGCACCTTTGTCACAGGGCTGTGGGCTTCATTGGTGGTTTGGTGGGTGGCCCACTGGGACTAGCCATTGGGCTTCCAGTCAAGATGGCAGAATAGATGGTCACCAGCATCACTCTCTCCCACAAATCAACCAATTAACAACTATTAAAAAGCAATGACAGCCAAGCTGGGACCACTAGAGCTCAAGGGAAGAGGAGGAGGAACCTACAGAGTACATGAAGGCAAGAGAAACCACAATGAGAGAAAGAAAAAACCACTCCAACTATTTCAAGCCCCAGATGCTTCAAGGCTGCAGCTCGTGAGTGCGTGGAGCAGGAGCCGGCAAGAGCCACAGCTGTGCCCATCGGATGGAGTCGCTTGGAGACTAAAGGGGAGAAGAGGGCCTTGGTGGTCCCCAGGCCAGTGGTACCACTAACAGGGTTCCTGTGGACCCACATAGGAGAGAGGAGCCACAGACAACTGAAAAAAGGGGCCACTCAGAGTCTGGTGAGTCATCACAAGGGACCAGCGCATAGCCCGTGCCACAGGAAGTGTTTACAGCATGGGCAGTGGGGGAGATGGGCCACTGGGGAAACACTGGGGCATAGCAAGGACAGCTGATCTGCCCCCCAGTTAGCACAGGACCACTCAGTGGAGATTGGTCAGGAGTATAGAACTGCAGGGGGTCCAGTTTGCTGAAAAGAATCAGGCCCAGTCCAGAGTTTCCACACAACCCAGATGTACTGGATCCAACAAGAGCTGGAAGTACCTATAAAGTCAACCATTAAAACCTGAGCTGCACAAAAAGCCTTCCCCAGGGAATCAGCAGCAAGGCAGCAATTTAGCTCAACCACAGGGCTCAAATACTGGTTCCCACAGGAAGTTCCCCCATTTTAGAAGTAAGCAAAGGACAACAAATTAGTTCCAGCGCAGAGTTTAAATGGTACGAACAGCAAATAATCCAAAACAGAACCGGAAGAAAAAACAAAATACCCACAAACCAGAGACAAAGTTTGATATTAACTAGAAAAGGTCTCACATCACCAAAGAACCAAGAAGGACTGGAAATCCCCTGAGCTATCAAGCCAGGAGGGGAATCTCAAGCCTGTATGGTGGGGGCCAATGGCTTTGTCCACAACCCCCTGACACCAGCATCCAGCCCAATGAAAACCACCTAGCCACCCCAGGAAACGCCCCAGGCTCTCCGCAGCTGGGTGGTGAGGGGCCAAGGGCCTCAGCCACGGCCCCCTGACACCCACAACCAGCCCAGCAATGAACAAGACACTGCTGGAAGCTTCCTGGTCTTCCCTGCAGGAATGAGGGGGTGCCACAGGCCTCAACCCTGCCCCTCCTCCTTCTCCCACCCTATTTCATTCTCCTTTCCCTTTTCCCCATCCCCCACAACTGCTCCACAATAGCATCTTAGAATGTAAAAAAATAATATTAATAAATAAATAATTTTTTTAAAAAAGGACTGAATTATTGCTACATATTATATACCTAAAAGGAAATAAGATGCCTGACTAAAGGTGAATTCGAATTATATTAGATCCTTTATACAGTTAATTCATGCCTTTAATAACTCTTTCCACTTCATTGGTCTCCTGTGGATTTTGTGGGCTCATGTGAGACCTGTGATCCCCTTCTTCTATCAGTCTATAAAAATAGGCATCATTATTTTTCAGTACCATGGACTTTAGAAAAATGTATAGACATGATTCTAAGATGATGTTTTTAAATTTTTTCAATCATTCTTTCCATAGCAAACTCACATTTTCTTAGTGTATTGCTTCATTAATTTAAAAAATAAGTATTTTGCACCTACGACATGGAAGGCAATATGTCAAAAAGCAGTGATGGGGCGGGCCAGTTAGCTCACTTGGGAGAGCACAGCCCTGATAATACCAAGGTCAAGGGTTCGAAATTCCATTCAGGCCAGCTGCCAAAAAATAATAATAATAATAAGTGACAAACAAAGCTGACAAGGTGCTTACTTACCCTTGTAGAGCTTACATTCTATGTCAGCAAATTTTTTTCTGTAAAGGGCAAGTTAGTAAATATTTAGGCTTTGTGGGTCATACAGTCTCTTATGCAACTATTCAGTTTTGCCATTTTAGCACAAAAGCAGCCATAGACAATAGATCAAGTAATGAGCATAACAGTGTTCCAATAAAAGGTTATTTATAAACACGGGTAGTGGACCAGACTTGTCCTGTGGGCCACAGTTTACAGATCCCTGTTCCATTAGATGCCGTGTTGTTACTTATCTTGGTTTTTATTATATGTATTGTTCAAGTAAACTTACTATCGTTTTTGGTTAAACTTCTTACTTTTATATAACTATGGATTCACATAAATTGTAAGAAATTATATAAAGAAATTCTGTGTACCTTTCCCTCCAGTAGTAATATCTTCAAAAATGACAACTCAATTTTACAACCAAAATACTGACATTGATACAGTCAAGATAAAAAACATCTCCAAGACCACAAGAATCCCGCATGTTGCCCTTATATAGCCACGCCCACTTCCCACCCTCTCCCCCACTTTGCCCCTGACAACCACTAAGCTGCTCTCCATTTCTATAATTTTCTCCTTGTCCTCATAGACTAGATTATGAAGCTAGTAAATAAGATAAATATTGTAGTTAGAGTCTCAAGCTAGTAAATAAGGTAAATATTGGTTGTATATGATCAAATTTATTCTTAATTTTTAGAAAGGCACCACTTTGTATATACACACACCAACCCACTCTAAATACGAGCAGAGCTGGAACTTCCTTCAGTGGTAGACCAAGTGGCTTTGTTTCTGTTTAGACTCCTAAAGAAGTCATTTACTCAAACCCAGATTACGTATCTTTAATCACTGGGATGACATTCAGCGCTTTGAGAAAAGAAGCATGTAAAAACTGGGGCTACCAAGAAAACCAGGACTTCAACTGCTTATCTCAAGAGCCTTATGCCGTATGGGATTGCCCATTGAGTGGAATATCCTTTTCTGTCCCTCAGGGTCTCCTTTTTGCTCTTTATTGCAAAGCAAATATTGCTTAGTTTAAATATATTGATTCTTCTGATTAAAACTGGAGTTTTTACAGTATAATTCACTTTCTGGTAGAGTTCATCTAACTCAGTGGAAATAACAAACCTGCTGCCTGCTTTTGTGCTAGTTCCATCCATTGGGTTATACTTTAGCCAGTGGGCATCTTACAGCTACATCTGTTATTAAAAAAAAAAAAAAAAAAAAAGACCACTCTTTCCTTTAGTAGACATTACATAGTTTTGGTATTGTAATTTTGGGCACACTGCATGAAGACTGTTATCTAAAATTGAATATTTGTTTTGTACATTAAGGAGACAAATAGGTTTGAATCTTGTGGCTTTTTGTTTTTTTAATCTTTTATGCAGTACAGAGTGCAAACATCTATAGAAAGAATCAATTATCTCCAATACTAAGAGCTTTGTTGTCTTCTTCTGACTTTCAAAGACCTTAGCTAATATAAAACAAATCTGTTTTTTTTTTTTTTTTTTTTTTTTAAGGCAGGCATTATTCAAAGAGAGCACTCTGGTATGCCAAGCTTTTACCCAGAGGGAATTTTTACAGTCAAGTTACAACCCTCTTAAAATAGGGTTATAATAGAAAACACCAGTGGACAAACAGTAGTCACTTCAGAAGTTTCTTTTAATAGTAGCATAAGCA
Organism: Cynocephalus volans; assembly: GCF_027409185.1. Lineage (NCBI taxonomy): Eukaryota > Metazoa > Chordata > Mammalia > Dermoptera > Cynocephalidae > Cynocephalus > Cynocephalus volans. The sequence continues at coordinate 109,515,357 of NC_084461.1, forward strand.
ATGGCTATTTTTTTCCTGAGAAATATCTGAAAAACCTAAATGTGTTCTACCTTTTTCAGCCATGCAACTAATTTTCTAGTACAAGTGGAGGTTTGTGACTAGAAGACCAGCATGGGCTGTCTGAAATGTACCAGATTTCTGCAGTAAGCTTGTGCCCTTCACGTCAGTCACTCTTAACATGAAAGAGACTTGGTTTAACTTCTGCCCAGCTGCACACCCTTGGACTGTTATGAAATGGAGGCTTATATTCAATGCATGAGCTTGATCCTCAGAGTCTCAGCTTTACCCAGGGGGAGGGAAGCCCTCCCTCCTTAGCCTTTGCCAGGCATCAAAGTAGTGGCTGTATTTTAGCATACATCTCAGGCTGCTTATAGAATAATTTCTGGTGTACATGTCCATCTTTCCCAATAGATTCCAAGCTCTCAAGAGCAAGAACATTATTCCCTACAGCATCTAGTGCAGAACCTTGCATAGGGCAAGTGCTCAAAAAGTATGTTTGAGAATAAAGACTCTGAGAGATGTGTTTACTGCTCTAAGTGGAAAAGTTCTGGGATATCAGATTTTGGTAATCCAGAGGCCTAGGGACACACTGACCCTGGATAAACTACAACAACGACAATAACTTTATAATGCAACGTGGGAAACACAGGAAACTAAGAGGATTCTTAAAAGGGAGACAAAAAGGAATAGAAAATGAATAGCAAGCTAAAATTGAAGACAGAAGGGTGAACAATAAGACCCTAAAATCTGGAGTTAACCTGGAGGTAAGTTCCAATATTAGTGCAGGCTTGGGTGTCTCAATTTTGTGACTGTTGGGGAAACTGAACCTGGGAGACATGCATTAGCGTGGATCCTCCACCAAAGGAGCTAAAGAGGTCCCAGTTCTGTAGCACCCCACTCCCAGCTCCAAGGAGAGGCAAAGACAAACCCTCTCTGAAAGAAAGTATTGCCAGTTTGGGTTCACATGATTCCTAGAGATTAAGTTGAACCAAATAGGAGCTCACAATAGCAACAACAAAAATTACCACAAGCACAAGGAAATAAGCAGCTGTAAGTGAATTCAGCAGAAACAAAAATTCATAGATTTAGTATCTTGATAATTTCAATATTGGAATAATTCTAAGATAGAGAATATGAAATATGTACGAATATTTTTTTAAATGAGAGAAGAATTTTAAATTATTACACAACAAAAGACTCTACAAAATTATCAGGAAGACTTGAATAAGAATCAAGCCAACTTTCAGAAATAAAAAATATAAGCATTTAAATTTAAACCTCAATTGAAGTATTGGACAGATGATTATATGTAGTTGAAGAAAATATTAGAGAACTGAATGATAGACATTTAAAAGCTCACAATGCAGCACAGAGAGTAGGAAGCACGGAAGATAAAATGAGAAGGTTATGAAATCATCTAATTGAATTTTCAGAAGGAAAGAAGAGAAAGAACGGAAGAGAGGCAATATTCAGGAAGATAATGATTGATGACTTCTCATAACTGAGGAAAGACAAGAATCTTCAGATGTAGCAGGCAAAATTCCTATCAAACAGCATAGATAAAAACAAATTCACACCTACACATATCATGGTAAAACAGCAAAATACCAATGACAAAATAAAAGACTATAAAATATATAGAGAAAAAAGGCAAATCACCTACACAGAAACAGATGGACAAGATTCTCAGCAGCAGTAGTGAACGCTGGGAGATATTGGAAGGATGCCATTAGAATACGAAGGGACACCACCAGCAACCTGAAAGTACATTCAGCAAAATATCCTTTAAGAATAAGGATGAAATAAAGACATGTTTAGATAAACAAATATTAAGAGAGTTTGTTTACTCAGTAGACCTTCACTAATGGAACTTTTAAAGGATGTATTTCAGGAAATGAAAAACAGCTCAATACAGAAGATGTAAGATGCAAGAAAAAAAGGAGAAAAAAGAAATTGGGAAACATGTATGTAAATCTAAATAAACATTATATACAATAATAATGATGCTACTGCCTGATGTTATTGGACTAAAAAGCTAAAGTAATGGACAAAAATAGAAGGTAATTTGGAGGTGAGTTATTAGGATAACTAGTATTTTTAAGTTCTTGTATGGTTCAGAAAAACATTTAGATCAGAATGAACTTGAACTTCATCAATATAAACATTCATAGTAAAATTTCCAATGTAACCACTACAAAGATAGACAAAGTCTATATCCTCCAAACAACTGGAATGAATAATAGAATAGGAATATAAACAAATAAACTCAATTTGTACACAGAAAGAAACAGAAAATTCAAGATATAAAAAAAAATCACAAAGTAGTATGATAGAAACAAATCTGAATTTATTAGTAGTAATAAAAATAATTGTAAATTAATTAAGTTTTCAACCTGAGAAATAAAGATAATCAAATTGGGGGAAAAAAAATCCAGGTACATGCTATTCACAAAATAGAGTTTAAAAATAAAGACACAGCAAGGTTGAAAGTAAAAAGATGAAAGTTGATAAAGTTGAAAGTAAAAAGAGAAAAAATATAAAAGGTTAAAATGAACCAAAGAAAGAAGGATTAAAAATATTAATTCAGAAGAAAAAGGGCTTAAGAAATTATATATTTTTAAGCAAAATGTGTCACTGTAGTAAAAGTTTCTTCTAGGCTGTCTGGTTAGCTCAGTTGCTTAAAGCGCAGTGTTAGAGTGCAGTGTTATAATAGCAAGGTCAAGGATTCAGATCCCTGTACCAGCCAACCACCACCACCAACAACAAAAGGTTTTTTCTCAACAGAAACACGCAAAACTTCAAAAACTACATGCACCAAATAGAGTCAAAATAGATAAACAATAAAATGATAAAACTACAGGTAAAAGTAACAAATCTGTTATTATAGTGGAATATCTGAATATTTCAATACATATCTCTCCATAATTGATAGCTCAAACTGACAAAAAAAACTTGGTAAATACATAACATTTAAAATCCCAATCACCATGCCTGACTTCAAGGACATAAATAAGATGCTGTACCCAACAATTAGAGAATATATAGTCCTCTCGAGTACACATGGAACATTTTTTAAAAATGGATCACACAGAAGTCATAAAGCAGGTACCAAAAAATTTCAGATTTTAACCATAATACAATTAAGTTAGAAATGAGCAAGTTAGGAATGAGTTAGATATTTTTAAAAATTCATAACGTACATTAAAAAAAAACTTCTGAATAATTCATAGGTCAAAAAATGTATAGTAAATATTTTAAATACTTACAGGTAAATCATAATTTGGAAGAGGCAAGCACCAGAACAACAATAAAAAAAAACCTAAAAACTTGGAGGTATTTGCCACATACATAACCAAACATGGATTGGTATTCAGAATATATTAGGAAGGGCTGCTAATCAATAAGACAAGCAAGCAAATGGGGGAAAAATGGGCAAAGATATGAACAGGTGTTTTAGAGAAGAGGAAACAAGACAGGTAAATAAGTCTATGAGATGAGCTCAACATCATTCTCTGTTAGGGAATCATTCACTAATTCAAACACAGTGAGATACCATTCTGCTTCCATTAGAGTGCAAAAATTAAGAGGGCTGACAATACTAATGCTGGCAAGAGTGTGGAAGAAGAATCCACCACTCACCTAATGACACTGTGAAGTATTATAACTACTTTGCAACAAAATGTTGCATTATTTTGTAAAGATGAACTTGCAAGCAAACATTACAGTGCCAGGTGTATGCCAGAAAAACTCTTGCGTGTGCACAGTGGGAGACATGTACACAGTTATTCAGAACAGAAATATAGTAGCAAAAAACTAAAAATAAACCAAACTTATATTAAAAATATGGTTAAATTATGGTTTACTCAAACAGTGGAATCATACTGCTATGGAACTGAATTAACTACTAACTATATAAGAGAGCATGGATGAATTTTAGAAACACGTTGAGTGAAAAAAGAGTGAAATATAAAAAATTTTATTACACTCAAAATCAAAGCTAAATACATATAGTGGTAAAAGCGTACATGTTGTACTTGTGGTGAAAAGATTGTATTTTAAGAAACAAGAGAGGAGGGTAATGGTTACACAACTCTGTGAATACCTAGAAAACATTGAACCATACACCTTAAATGGGAGAATGACATGGCATGTGAATTATATCCCAACAAGGCTGTTGAAAGAAAAAAGCAAGGGAATGATTAAACACAAAAGTTTAGGAGTGTGGTTGCCTTTGGTAACAGAATGCTGGGGATCAGGTGATTTCATGGATGTTTGTTGTAGTTTTGTTCGTGCTCATAAGTGTATATGTGTGTGTGTGTGTGTGTGTGTGTGTGTGTGTTGTTCCATTTGTGTCAAACATTATGTAAATAAAATTGCTATAAGTAAAATAAACAAACAAATCTACATATTTCCCCTGGAGAGGTCTTAATTTGTATTTCCAGGAATTCACATGCAGCCAAGCCTTAACTCTGTAGAAGTGAGTCACACCAGGATTCTTATTTTGGAATAATTGAGTTTGTATGAACCAAGTGAAATAAATTTGAAACCCTAAAATACTTGGTATATACATTTGCCCATTATAATTAAAAAGTCTAAATACACTCTGGGAAAATAACAGAACACAGGACACTTATATTACCTACGCGCCATTGGAAGCATTTTAAAAGTGAAAGTGACTTTTATAAAACCTCTGTTTATGAATGTTTTCACTGGATTTGAAAAAATAAATAAATGCCTTTAACTTTTATTTAAGGTTTTTGCAGGTGGACTTAAGGCATGGAAAACAGAACTGTACTAATCTGGTCAAAGTGTAGCTACAAATTCTACAATATTTTACTCTTCCCTTTTCTATTTTTACAAAGAATATTAATTATTTCACAGAAATAATACAATTGCAAACACTGAGAATTATATCTAAACTGTGTTAGACCAAGATTAGTTTTAAATTATGTCACCCTTTGTGTCTTTGATTTGTATGTCCAGAAACAAAAAGAAATGTCACTTCTAAAGCAACATGAGGTTCCCACCGATCTCAACCATACCCATTTAAAAGTACATTGTACCTATGATATACCATAATTATATATAGCTGTACCTATACAGTATATAGCTATAGCTCTTTCATTTACTAAATATAGCTGTATATATAAATATATGTGTGTGTGTATATATGTACCATATAGCTACCTCTCTTTCATCTTGCTAAATAGATAAACAAATAAATGTCCCTGGTTATATAAACAAAATCACACACCTTTCTGCGTCTGGAGGATGGAGGGTAGGAGAGAAATACATTTACCGTATATATAACTTTGTCCAAATCTTCATTCTAGAGTTCCAAAATGAAGTAAAGCACTTCCCCACCTCCAGTAATAGTAAAGGCAAAGAAATACAGCTCCTGAGACAAACCACCAGGTCACTTGTTTACTGCCACTGCCATGCAGTATTGGGGGATTTAAACATATTGAATCCCTCCTCTAAAGTAAATCCTTAATGACATCTCATGTCTGTGTAAATAAAATATAAAAACCATTTCAAATATCATTTATGTGCATTGTTCCATTTGATATCACCATAGTCATGTGGGGGATACAGAGGGGATTTGGTTATTTCTACCTTACAGATGATGACACTGAATCACAGAGACCTTAAGTAACGCACAACAATTCAATAAAAGTTGTGGAGCCAGGATATTTTACTAAACCTCTCTCAGCCTTGATGTCCTCATCTGAGAAATGGGGATAATAATAGTACCTACCTCATGGATTGATATGAAAATTAAATGTGAATATATGTGAAGAGCCCAGAATTATGCTGTCATGAAATGTATGCTATAGGTTGGCCATTATTTTTATTATTCAGGTTCAAAAATCAGTGCTATTTTTATGATACCTTACAGTTAGGCTCAGGTCTGTGGTCTGTAGGAATCTGATTTAAGACAGGGCCACAAGTGGGGCAGGGAAAGGAAGAGAGGAAGGTAGAATGGGGATGTCCCTGGAAGAGAAGAAAGGAAGCGTATGTTCACCTACAGGAGGGAATCACTGCAGACATTGTGGGAAAGAAGGAAAATCAAGCAAAATTACACTTCCAATTCACCGTATTTTGGAAGAGCAGGTAATACAAAGGAGCTAAAAAGATGTCCTTATCGTGGCAGCAAAATAAGTCAATTTTGTGGCAAGTCATCCAGAAGAACCAAGTCTCATGTGACCAGTTCATCTGGCTTCAGCACCATGATTTTGAAGCTCTTATAAAAAATGTGTTAAAGCAGAACAAAATGTTTATTGTCCTGTATTACCATACACAAAATTTCTAGAATAATAGATTAGATGCCTCTACGAGCTTGGAGAGGGAACCACATGGATAAGAAAGATTCCCCACTGATACCTGATGCATGTTTAGACTCCCCAAAGCAACTTAATGTACATCTTGAGATTCTAGCTGGGAGACATTTTAATATTTATCTTTCCAAATTATAAAGGTGATACATTTTCATCATGAAAATGGAGAAATTGAAAATGACAATGACTTTTTTTTTTTAATTCTTCATATAGGCAAAAATTGAAAAGCCCAATAATATCAGATGTTGTCCAGGATGCAGAGAAACAGAAACTTACGTACTCCTGGAAAGAATATATTTTGGAACAATCACTTTGTCAAGACCTAGTAAAATTAAAGATATATGTACCCAGAAACTCCACCATTAGGTATCCACCCTAGAGAAACTCACACATTTTTACACCACAAAACATGTACAAAAATGTTTGTTGTAGAACTTTTTGTAATAATAAAAGAGTGAAAACAACCTATCTATTCCTTGGGTAGTAATAGACATAAATTGTGGAACAGTATATAGCAGTCAAAATTAATGAACTATATCAACAGATATTAACATGGATAAGTGTCAAAAACATCTTGTCATATTTTTTTAAAAGTAAGTTACAAAGGGTATGTACAGTATGATACCATTTAGTTATGTCAACATACTATATACATGTATTATTTACGATACACACAAAAATAGTAAAAATACAAGGCATACATGAGAATGGTACATAGTATATTAAAGTAAGTTAACTTAAGCGCCAGTGATAAGAAATCTAAAATCATAGTGGCTTAAAGATATTCGATTTCATTTGCTTGTTAAATAAAAGTCCAGATAAGTGCTAAGTGTGGCTATGACAACTCCACAGGCATGAAGAAGCCAGGGTTCTTCTATCTTGCAGCTCCACCATCCTTAACACACAGGTTCTACCTGGTGGTTCAAGACAGCTCCTGCCATGATCGCCCCATTCCAGCCAGCACAGAGGAGAAGGAGGAAGGAGGAAAAGCTCCCCCCTTCCTTTAAGGAATCTTCCAGGATATTGTACATAGAACTTCTGCTTTAATTCCATATGGCAATTACTGGGAAATGTAATGTTTATTCCAGGCGAACATGTGCCAAATTAAAAATCAGGGATTATTTCTGCAAAGGAGGGAGGGGAAAGAGATGAGGTTTCCTGTAATGTTAAATTTCCAAAGCTGTTTCCTGTAATGTTAAATTTCCGGAATGTTTTAAAGAGATATCCGAAGCAAATATGGCATATTACAAGCATCCGTTTAATCTCTGTGATGGGTGCGTAAGTATCAGTTCCATGATTTTCTGAACTATTCTGTTTCTTTGAAATTTTCATGATTTAAAAAAATACGTTTCTTTTAAACATGGAAAATACAGGAAAATGGTTGAAGAAAAACCATTGGCCATAGTTCCCCATACCCATTGCATAGACAGACACATAAAACTATCATTAACATTTGATGGCCAGGCTCTCAATGTTTCTTCTATACATATTTTTTACTCAATTGTGCCTTTAATACTTACATATTTTTGTGACCTGCTTTTTAACTTATTGTGTCATATGTGTTTTCCATAGTTTTAAATTTTTAAAAAAATATAATATTTAATGGCTGCCAGGTAACCAATCATAAGGATATATCATAATTTAATTAACCCACCTATTATTGAAATTTTAATAAACCATACATTTATGGATTTTTAAATGCACATATCTTATCTGCTATTACTTTGTCTCCAAGTAATGAACAATAATATCGTTCATTTCAAGATAGAAATAATTACTAGTGTCTTCATTCATTTAGCTGAAATTCATTGCAGAAGCAATTTTTGTTTTGCTAAGTGATTTCTGTTTCATTTTTTCAGGAAGTATCTGTTCCAGACAAAGTCTTTGGACCAAATTTCTGAGAATCAGCTGAAATCCCCTTAGACCAGAAGTTCTTCCTAGTTATTTTCTTGACTCTTGTGGAAATTCCATTGATTTCACATGAGTCTCATAGTTCAATAGGAGCCCAGAAACATCAGAGAGAAAGACATCAAGGGAGTCTGGCCCTCGGGAATAGTAAGAGCTTGCAGCATTTGGTGTTCCCATCTCAGCAAGGCCTGAGCTTCTGTGTTGGACCGACCTAACCCCATGACACCACTGCCACAGACGAGAGGGGTGTGAGAGCAATATTTTGGTACAATTGGTGAATATGGCCAAGATGCTCAATTTTTTTTTTTTTCAAATGCTAAGTTCATTTCTATGTATGAGAAGAATGATTCCCTTTTTCACTCTCTCTTGCTCTCTCATTCTCTCTCTCATGCATTTTTAGTAATTTCCATTTAGACAACACATAAAAGACGCCTTCTGCAGCTGCTCTAAGGGATCATGTTTTGTCATGAATGCATCCAAACATGATTTAGAACTCTGCCTCAATACTATCACCATGAGCCAGAATTTAGTGATGCGATTTCAACCCGATTCAAAAGGACATCATTACTAAAACTTCTAAGAGAACTTTCTCAAGGAAAATCTTCCCAACTACCTTCAAATGGATTAATCCACTCATTTAACAAATATTTATTCAGCACCCAATGGGCTCCCTTTCTGGTGCTCCAGAAACGCACAGACTAAATGTGGGAGGTAGATATGTAAGTAAACAGTTAAGACAATGCAACACCTGAGTAAGGTAAGTACAAGGTGCTATGGGAATATCAGCTTGAGCATATGTGTGTGTGACTGTGTGTGTAAAACAAAGACCTTGCCTTCTTCCCTGATACATATGTTATTAGTCAGAAACACACAGACTCCCAGGTTCTGCTCAAAAATTTTATGGAGGCCAGTATGGCTTTCCAGAGCTTCCCTTTTCCTTCTAGCTCCTTCCCTGATATTCACAACTGCCCCTCCACCCCCATCATCACCTTTGCTCTGTGTGGATTCCAACCACGTGCCCCTCACAACCTCATTCTTAGGGGGTTTAACTTCCTGGATACCCTCTCTAAGTCATGTGGCAGCCCAGGTCTTCCTGGTCTCACCACACCCCCAGCACAGTGGCTTGTAGAGGGATTCTACAATAAGAAGTACCTAGAACAAACTGGATAAACTTAGATCATGCTTGAAATATCTTTAGACAGGTTTTCATAAATTGATGTGGTAAATGAGGCCCACAGTAAAGACTCAATAAATACTTGTTGAATGAAAGAAAGAATAAATCAATTATTGTGCTTCTAGTTTCCCTTTAGCAGAGTGCTGAGCACATAGTTTTTAATAAATTGTCAATTGATTTTCTTCTGTGGTGTAAAATTATGAAAGTATCAACAGAATTTTTTTAAAACTAGTTTTTTTTTTTCTGATGATTTAGCTTTGTGATTTTTACCTAATATATATTCAATTAGATAGAGAATATTTGGCAGCATCTTTTCAGAATTGGTAGTGAAATCCACCTTCCAATTTTGAGATAATAGTTGGTCCGAGCATTGTGGGTTATTGTTAAGTTGATTTAAGTTGATTTAACAATTTTGAGATAATAGATATAAAACTTTGTTAAAAAAGATTCTCCAGCCCAGTCCAAGTTTCCTTGCAGGGGGCTCACTCAGGCAGAACTTACTGCCTGGAACCCAGTCTATCTGAAGAATGCAAAAGTCCCTGAGTGTCATCTGGTGATCTTTTTCCTTAGGCACAAGGTGCAGCCCATTAGAAGGTACTCGGAGGATAGAAAAATGTTTCCCAAATTGCACCCATACAAAAGTCTATAATCAGACATTCTTCCCTTTCTCTCCTTAAGGGCTAAATTGTGTTCCCTCCAAATTCATATGTGGAGGTCCTAACTCCCACTACCTCAGAATATAACTATATTTGAAGAGAAGGTCTGTAAAGAAGTAATTAAGTTAAAATGAGGTCACTAGGGTAGGCCCTAACCTAATATGACTGATGACTGATGCCCTTACAAGAAAACGAAATTCAGACACAGATGTGTGCACATAACAGAGACCGTATAAAAAGACAGGGAGAAGACGGCCATCTACAAGCCAAGGAGAGAGACCTCACTAGGAACCAACTCTGCAACACCTTGATATCAGACTTCCCAGCCTCCAGAACTGTGAGAAAATTAATTTCTGGTGTTTCAGCCATCCAGTCTTTGGTATATTGTTATGGCAGCCCTAGCAAACTAATGCAACTCCCAAGGAAACATTCCACATGAATGAGCTTCCTGCAACCTGCTTCATTGTCAATATTCTAATGACCTGCCAACAGGATTTGAAAATGGTATCACAGTGATCTGGAAATTGACATATCTGCTCACTTCAGCTTAATTGCCCTCTTCTTGTGGAGAGCATCAGTGGACAGCAGCTCTTTCCCCTACCCCACCCTTATTCTCTGTCACACTGTGTTGTCATTTATGTCAGTCATAGCAATCTATAATTATCTTGCTTATCATCTGTCTTCTCTACCAAGAGTGTAAGCTCCATGAGGGCAAGGGCCCTGTCTAACTTTTCCATGTCCTCATATCCAGTGCACAGCATGATGTCAGGCACATGGTAATAGATACTTGTTGAGTAAGTCTACTATTTTTGGTTTTTTAATCTTCTCAGTGGGTACAAGTTCTATTTTTGACACATTAATGCAAAACTAGATTTTTTGTTTTGTTTTCAGTTCACTTAGTTTTTGAAATATCCCTCTAGGAGACCTGGGTTTGACTTCTTTAAAGAAAGATGAAGTGAAAGCAGATATCCTTGGCTGGACATGGACTAGTCTGCCTCACAGCAGCAGTTCACAGTACTTCAAATGATGGAGGCTGGGTGAGGGAGGGGATCAGGCTGGGAGTCCCATCAGAAGAACCATACTGCATTCAAAGGAGTGTTAAAAATGATGCATGTGTTATAAATAATACAACGCACCCAACTGTGCATATTAAGTTATAATTCGATTTCTGACTTCTTCTGACATTGATGGGCCACTCAAAGCCTCTCTCTCGTGGTTCTGATGCTACAAGTGACTAGCCCCTCTCAATGGAATTTCTACCTTATCATTATGTAGAATCAGTTCTACATTATTCTCATGTGTGAAAAACAGTCAAGGACAGCCACAGAATGAACTAGACAACCCCAGATTTTGCTTAAAACTATGGTTAGCCAGGTATGAACAAGTAAAACTGTACTTTGTAAATGAGCACAAAGAGGCATTTGGAACAAGTACAGTCCCTGGATTCTAGGCTACTGTTATAAATTCAGTGAAATGTAAAAGGGGACTGAAGAGTACAAGGCGTGTACATCAAGTATTCAGGTCCTGTCTCTGCAGTTTTCTCTACTCAGTATCGACTTAGATACATTCTAATTCTGAAAGTGAAATTGCATTCTCCAGGGGGCAGAGGACGACTGGCACAGAGTGTAGGCAGTGCTGCTCAGGGCATCCAGCAAGCACAGTGGGCTGCTCAGAATTCCATTGAACACCTTTCCAATCTTCAGTAAAGTGGCCCTAAGCAGAAGTATCTGTAAATGGCTCTACCCGTCTGATCAAGAGGATTCACTCAAATTCCTTTGAAAGCTGGTCTTGCTGCTACATGGTTATTCAGGGCTTTTCAGCTACAGCTAAAGCTCCATGCCTGGGATCTGAGCTTGGGCAGGGTGTCTCCAAGGACTTGGAGAATAAACTTGAGCTCACTCTTCCACCTTTTCACTGGATTCCAATGTGGCTCCTGGGTCCTCTCCTTCCTTCACGATTTGGTTTATTCCCGTGGGGGCAATAGGACATCTGCTGAAGCTGCTGAGTGTGCTGATGTGTTCTGACCCAAAGCACTTAACTAAATCAGAGGATAGAGTCTCAGCTGGCTAAAAATAGCAATAGAACATTGATTTTTTTTCCCTCCTCCTCACCAACTTCTCCTCCCCACAGCAGTCTCTTTCACTTCGGAATGTTTTCCCCTGAAATAAGATGAAGGATAGTTGAGGAGAAGAGGGCCAGGAGCTAAAGCAGTAAAGGAAGAGTGAGAGCAGACAAGGCAGGAGACAGAGACACAATCTGGGAGAAAAATCCTAGAAGGACAAAAATACGTTCCCCATCACTTGGGCCAGCTGGGGACCACCACTTACCCCACAGTGGCTCCCGACACACACAGATGGTCATGTGGAAATGTCACACAGCCCAAGTCAGCCAACGCATCCTGAAACTGACATCCTGGATGGTCAAGGTCAGTCTGTGTCCTTCACGCTACAACAGCAGGAAAATCAGACTCAGCTTGTATCTTGGAGTTTTCTACTAGACAAAGAACTTTCACCAAGAAAAGGATCTGGAAGTACACACAAAAAAACTGTTAACAAGAATTTTATTTCTGAGGGATAGGGTGGGAGGTGGAGGAAGGAACTTGGACTTTTTACTGTATATATTTTTATAAAAAGCAATAAGGTAGTAGGTGGGTTTTCCCTCCTTTTGTCATTTCCAAATTTCCCATAAGAAAAGATTTGCGAAGCTGGCCAGTCAGTTCATTTGGTTAGAGCATGGTCCTGATAACACCAAGGTCAAGGGTTCAGATCCCCTTACTGGCCAGCCACCAAAAAAAAGAAAAAGAAAAAGAAAGAAAGATGATTTGCTTATATAAGTTTTAAATATACAAATATTCTTTTAAACAAAATGCCCTCATGGGCATGATCACATTTAATCTTCTCCATAGTGAGTAAGATGAGCAGAGTGGACGTAGCTCAGGATGCAGGGTCACTCAGACTTAGGTAGTGACCCATCTTTTCAAATCTACCAGATATAGAATCTGAGCAAGTGATTTGATCTGTACCACAGATATGATAATAGTACCCAATATGTCAGAGTCTCAGGAGATTACATTAGATACAATATATTAACTCTCATAAAAATGCATAGCACATAAGAAGCACTCAGTAATTATAAGTTATCATCATTGTTATTACTATTATCATAACTACTATTACTGTTATTATGAAAGAACGTAAGAGATAAGTCCAGGGCAACACAGCTAGCAATTGACTAAGCCAGAACCAGAACTAAATCCATTTTGTGTCCACAATATGGCACAGGGTCAAATAGAACTATTCATATCACCCACCCTCGAGTTTCAGATTGCAGCAGGGCAGCCAGAGCCTTCTCTAGAATCAGCCTCAGGGAGAAAAATCTGAGACACCTGTACAGAGATGGGCATGGATCCGCTCAGACCCTAATGCCTCCTGCTCCAGCCCACACAGGTTTTGGAACAAATAATGCTACCAAAAAATAATGTTTGAAAGAAATAATATCTGTGTCTAGTGGGTATGGCCCAAGATAAAGGTTTGAAAGAAAATTCATGTTTATGTAGATAGGCCTAAGAGTGACTTCCCAATGAATATTTTTAAAAGAATTTTTGGTTGCTCATAAAGAGAAACAATGACAGAAAAGTAGTTGGAATATTACTCAAGTCTGGTTTCCAATTTGGTGTTAGAGCAATTCCAAAATTTTCTAGTATTTCATTGCATTTTAGGGTTCCCTTCACTATGTTTATTTTAGAAAATGATTGATTGCTAATCTTCTTCAAAATCTATTATGCCATTTAGATTGAGGTATAAACTACATTCCAGATTTTCTAGGTATTTCTGTTTGGTCCCGGAACAGTCTGCAAAGAAGATTGACACTGTTCCTGTATGACATCAGATAGGAGAACCAGGGCACAACTGAAGCCAGCATGGAGACAAGTGCCCATGAGTGGGGGGATGTCCCCCAGTTGGGAGCAAACACCACCTGCTGCTGTCATTCATTGCAGCCATTAGTGACTTCCGATCTTTTTCTGGTGTTGGACAGTATATGGAGCACGTTCTTGTACATTATTCTACACCATCCTATCCACAATCCAAAAAAAAACAAACATTATTAGCCCCATTTTTCAGCTGAAGGAACTGGAGGCTTAGCAAATTGAATTGATTTTCTCAAGACCATAATGCTAGTAAGGAAAGACATGGCTTGAACTCTAGGTTTGGCACCCTTTCCACTACATCTCAGATGTTGTTTATGCCTCTAATTCCAAAAAGAAAAGAGTTTTCCATTTAACCTCTCCATGCCCTGGCACCACCATGAACACTCCGATGCCACCATACTCTCTCCCCTCCGAAACTACAAAAGCTCAGGTAACAAGTAACAGCAAAATCTCCCGATGATTGTTGGAGTCCTGACAACATTGACAAAGTCCTTGGCAGGCTCTTCTATTTTCGTGATCAATGGTACTGTAGCCAGGAACAAGCCTTGCTGGCTCTGAGCTCATCTCAACTGTGAAAATGCGCACACGGTGTACATACTCGTTTATATTCTGAGCACAGAGGATGAAATAATTCTGCACCGTGTCCATTTTTGTGCTGTTAAGGCACACGGTTGCTTTGCAAGCAAAACAGTAGATCTTTCATTTGCCAGTGACATTCTACAAAGTGCTTATAATTCAGTGTTAGCTTATCAGCCGTCCAATCTCCCACTCTAGGGAATGTGTCAACCATCAAAAGGAGCGGAGGAGGTGTGCTGCATCTTAATGGATTTCATTTCATCAGACTTACTTTCTTAAGGGCATTTAATCAATGGGGACAAGTAGTAGGCAGATTTTTAAATAAATGTGTCACTTTAGGTTAATCCACAGCACAGTGGAATGTATTTGTTTATGCAACTCCCAAATATGGCCCTGTGTTGCTCAGCAGAATTGATAATCTGTAAATCAAAACATGTTGCAAGTAGTTTTAAACTATCCTCGGAGGAACGTCTTTATCTGACCTGCTCGAATGGGAGATGTCCAGGAGTTTCAGGTACAAGGGTGTTGAATGTTAGAACTGCTCAGAATGCCTGAGTGAAATGCCAGCTCCATTTACAACAAAGCTTTCTACTCATTCTTCCTTCTTTTCTTTCATTAGCCAGGTGAGTAATATGCTAAAAAAAATAAAAATGTGTTTGAAATGACAAAGAGGCTACCAAAAGATGGCAAGCTGGGGAGCAAGATGGGCTGTAGGAAACTTAATTTATTCTTTGGGCTACTATTAAATGCAGAAGCAAATAAAAAGGAAAAGTAGATATTCTAGTCTACTAATGGTATTGATGAGCCTTGTATCATTTTGCATTGGTTATACCAAGATCCTGGCTTCTGTTTGTACTCTCCACTTTTTGCATCTTTTATGTGGCCCAGACAAACAGAACAGCTGTAATAGTGTAAACTCAGGTCCCATGTCAAATAGAAATTTCTTTTGCCATCCATTATCAGCTATCTGAACTGTCAAAATATGATTGTCACATCTGCTGAGAGTGTATTGGCCAGGTTGGGATGTGAATGCAGTGTTGTTATTTTAGATTGATTTTCTTAATGCTGGCCATAAGCGTGCCCATGTGCAGGCTCCCGGATCTTTTCAGTCCTTTTAACAAAGCTTGAACTGTGTTGACATTTGTCCCCAGGCAGCAGTGTCCATTCAGAGTAGGACCTCTGCTGAGGTTTTTGTTGGAAACACTTAAATAATCTCTTTCTTTTTTCTTTCCATTTTTTTTTTTTTAAATAGAGAGTGTTTACCAAATAAGATTGAGACTGTATGATCCTTTTGACACTGCAGCTAAAGTTATTAATATTCTGTGGGCTTCAGAGCACGAATCTATTTAATGGTTTCAAGAATCATTCAAATCCCAGGCACAGCCTTAACTAAAGCTTTTTATAGATAGAAAAGGATATCCAGATCTGTGTGTGTGTGACATTGCAAAGGACACTGGGGGTTGATAAAAGCTCACTGTATTGCGTCTCTTTCCCCTTTTCTTTATAGACAGCCAAGGAGAAGCTGGCTTTCTTGGACTTGGGAAGAGTCATTAAACTGCCAGTGCTTGTGAATGAGCATCTGAAGAAAAGATGACACTCTCCATTTTATTTTACTGAAAATAAGTGACATTTGAATAATGATATATAATCTTTTTTTAGGTCTAGTAAGGATTCTGCAGGTTTTCAGAGAATGTTGCTTCTGCTTCCTTAGGGTGCCAAAACCTCATAGCTTCTTTGACATTCAGGGAGAGGACCCCAGCCCTAAGTACACCTATAAACATACATAATAGCCAATTTACAGGAAAGTCAAGTCAGAATGGATATTCATGTGCCAGCTTGTAGTACAATTCAGCTTTCAATTCTGAGATAAATTAAATTCATTCTTGTGCATCCTAGTGGTAATGTACAATTAGCTTTCAGAAATTGTAATATATTTTCCTATTATAGGAGCCTTTGGAAATTTCAAGGGTAACCTCTCCAGTCCCCTTAACAGTAATCTTAAGTGTATATCTACAAAGTTACATAAATCAAACCATTTGGTAAACCGTGTTGTAACCTTTTAAAACATATCTCCCTGTTAGCTTTAACATCATTATATCCCATTGTGATGAAAATGGACTTTCTGTATCCAGCGATAATGAAAATAGCCACTTTATGCAGTTTCTGCACGCAATTATCCAGGCTTTTCTCAGACTCTAGAGAAATCTAAGCTAATTGCTTTTGGACTTTTCCTACATTTCCATAAATTCTTTGTTAATTTTTCATGAGAAACTGTTATTGCAGTCACCCTTAAAATTCCCATTGTATTCAATAATGTAAAGAAGTCATTATGGAAACTGGAGATTTGCTAGTATCCCTGCCAGAGCTGGACTCCTTTCCCTCCCTGTGTATTCTCAGGTGAGGTGGGGTCTCTCTCTCTCTCTCTCTCTCTCTCTCTCTCTCTAATACAAGTTTTTCTTCATCTTTACTCAAAGCCAATGTAAAAGTGGTTCTATGTGGTGCACGACCTTGTCATTATAGGACATGAATTAAGTTTGCTTTATCTGACAGTTTGCTCTGGAATTGCTTTTATACCTACTCATCAACCCCAAAGACAAAGAACTGTTTTAAGTGATAGAGAAGCAACCGAATGAGCCAAGTTTCCCAGGAAATGCTGTGAAATTACCTTAGATGTTACATTTGATTTATTGATTGTGCTTCAAACCCACAGTCACAATTTCTGTAGCCTCCAATAAGCACTACCTACAAACACCTCAGACACACTGAAGAGATTTTCAGGGATTTTTCAGCCTGATTCTCTCTTTTGAGCTCTCTTGGGTACAAGAGCATGCCCTCTGCAACCACTAAGGGAAGACCATCTTCCCCCTCTTGTTCCTGGGCAGGGCTGCATTAAACACACCAACCTGGTGCTTAAGACACCGAAAACAAACACAGAGAGAGAGAGAGAGAGAGAAAACTTTAGCTTTGATTAATTAATCTGGAATTAGCAATCAAAAAATCTACAGAGAAGCTCTTTTAATTTCAAAATACATGCAGAGTTTGTGTTTTTTAGTTTTGCATTCAAGGTTTTTGTTTTATTTTGTTTTGTTTTGGGTGGCTGTTTCGTATGGGAACCCGAACCCTCAACCCCGGTGTTATCAACACCATGCTCTAACCAACTGAGCTAACTGGCCAGCCTCAAGTTTCATTTCACATCACATGGAGATATGTATCAATTTATCAACCTATACTCAAGAGTTGAGCAGGTTACGCTATGTATACCACACCTGAATAAAAATGACATGGAGAGAGGGCCAAAAAAAGTTACTCAAATCTTTTCATTACTTTGGGCTTCTGTAGAAGGCCTTGGTCTTTATGCAAAGGCAGAGAGAGAGCACTGGGGAAGATGCCATTTTCAGCCCACCTTGAACTCTAGGTTGGAGGCTTTGGAAGGCTGACATCTAAGAAAAGAGCCCACATTCCCTAGAGTTTATAAGCTTTTCTTGAACATTATCAGAAAGAACGTAGCTAGATTTAGGGCAAACCACACAGTGGCTAAAATACACCTTTCATTTGGGCACACGGGTGGTCAGTGTAGCACAGGCCTTCCCACATGCAACCTCAGAGCTGACCTGCCTGTGTGTGAAATGAATGAACTTTCCTTGACATGGGCTCTTTGACATTCACAGGTCATTTTAACAGCCCGCCTGTGAGAACTGCCCATTTGCAAAGATGCTCATGTGTCAACAAATTATACAGTGGACTTTCCCAAGTACCAAAACCCACTGTTAGTCTTTCAAATTGTCAAAATCCATTTTGTGCTGTCTTAAGGGAAATAGAATAAACAAACATTTTTGCAAGTGAGAATTAAACCTACTGCCTTGCAAAGTCACAAAACAAAGTTTTTGGAGCCCAATGTCTCCCAGAAGCTCTCTCAAGGGCTAACTGTTCATCTTGGTAGGCAATTCAGTAAATATGTGTTAAATCAAATGGAAACAACGAGGAGTAACATTTTGAATATTCTGTCTGTTTTCAGGGTATCTGAACATTTAACCTGTATTGAGGAATCCTAAATAGTTTTGATCTTTGATGGAAACCTTCCAGCCACTTCTGGTACTGAAGATGTTCAAGCTTCTCACAAGTGCCGAGGCCCAGACATGGCTTCAACCACGCATCTGTCCAAATTGCAACTTACAATTTGGCCCTCTCTTATCTTCCATTTATTGAAAGATAATACTGATGCCAAGTAAACATACATAAAGGTACTCAAGTGCTCACAAAAGTAAATGCAAATTAAAGTAACAAGGAATTTTTTTTTTTAGCTTCCAGGTTGGCCAATATTAGAACATTTTCTAATACTGAGTGTTTTCTGGGATGGGGAAAAAACAAGGACTCATTCTTTATTGGTTGGCATAAAAATTAATGCAATTTTGAATGGCTTTTTAGCAATACCTACCAACATTTTAAGAACAGAATTTCTCTTCTTGACATGTGTCTTTCAAATATACCTGCAAAAGGCTACAAATAAAAGTACACGAGAATATTTGTCACAGTATTGCTCATAATGGAAAAAAATAGGAAAAACATCCTTAATGTCTGTAACAGGAAACTTTAAAATATGTGATATGTTCCTGTGTTAGAATACAATCACCTGAATAAGGTGCACCCAATCTGCTTTAAAAAAATAAACCAAAACAAAAACGACGATCTTTGTGTACTGTACACGGACATTGAAAGACATCCTTGTGTGTGGAAATCTCTAAACAGTTATATAGGAAACTAGTGGTTGTTTCTTGTATAACAGACATGCCTCTGAGGAGTGGGGAGATGAGGGGAATTGAGTAGTCGGGGAACTTTTTCTTTTCGTTTTATGTTCATTAGTATATTTATGATTTTACAACAATCATTAATTTAATCATAATTATGCAAAACTACGTGGAATTCAATGAATTATATATTTTTTAAGTCTATAAAGTGTCTGGCTCGATAAATGCCTATTTCTTACCCAAATTGCCTATACCTTTTTAAGGGAAAATGTGGTATCCAGAGGAACACTACAGGACGTGGGGTCAAAGAAATCAAGAGTTTCATTCAGATCCACTACTTACATAAAGTTATGAACATTATACCTAATCTATCAGCTCCTTGTTTTATCACCCACAGAACAGGCAAAATATCACCTACCTCATAGGATTACTGATTGGGGGGGTGGTGGTCAGTGAAGTAACATACATGAAACATATTAACTAAGATTCATAGTAGGTCCCTAATAATCATCTCACCCTCTTTCATCTTCCACAGAAAGTCACTTTATTTATTAACCTTCTCCCTATGGGTGGAACATGCAAACTGAAAAATAAAAAGAAAATCTAACTGGTTAATCTCGCTGCTTATAGTGGACTACTGAAAAGACCTGGAAATCAGTGAAGGAGGACAAAGAAACAGCAGGTTATGAAGAGATTCTTGGATTAACAGTGGATTTCATTGTTTCCACAAGAGACAATAATTTCTGTTTGCTTTCTAGCTGAGAAAGTTAAGGGTAGCAAATTACTCTAAACCAGGGTGACCAACTTGTCCCAGTTTGAGCACAGAGACTTCTGCATCCCGGGATCTCCCATTTTGGTCCCAGAAAAACTGGGACAGTTGGTCACGCTATACCTTTGATGACTTTCCTGGTATTCCCTCCCCTCCCCTCCCTTCACCTTCCCCAAAGCCCACCTTCACCTGCACCTAATCCTGGCCTTGCTCCTCGGAGGGCCCACCTTCACCTGCGCCTAATCCTGGCCTTGCTCCTCGGAGGTGCTTTCCCAGCCTGAGAGAGCCCCAGAAGGTTTGACCCCACCCTGTCAGGCAGCCTTTCCCAGCAGGGCGGGCATGGCTTTTCTGAAGTTAAGCGGGTGTCTGGGGCCTCATATGCATGTCAATGCCCTTTGAGCATGCAGTGATTTTGTTGCTTGGCTGGTCTCAGAGCTCTGGGGACAAATGGAAAGGTCTGTGTTCGCTTGTGAATGCATGCCATTCTCTTTGCTTTGCTTTGCTATCTGTCACCTCAAATGGTGAGGGTTAGAAAAACAGTTCCTTGAACTGTTTAAAGGAAAATTGCCCCTGCCCAAACAAGGCAGATTTGGATTTTCTCATCCCCGGGATAATGATAACGAGATGGGACTTTGGCCTGTAAATCCAAATCCAGTGCATATTGAGAGACTGAAAGTGAATTCACTTTTCCTTAAAAGTGGCCACCACATTAGATGTAGAAAAGGCTTTGTTTAGGGTTGGGTTTGGGTTTCAGCTCGTCACAAGCATGGCTTTCATGCATTCTGACTGTCCCAGTTGGCAACCATAAAGTGCCTCACTCCACAGCGGGGCCTGGGCACTGTGCTTCTGGCTAAGCGCAGGCCCCGGCATTATCCCATCCCAAGCATGAGTTGGTATTCAGAACACACAATTGGCTCTTTGAAATCAACTGGAAAGCCAGCATTCCTGTGCTCGGTGGGGAGAGGGGAGAGGGAGGGAGAAGAGAGCAACTTGTAGGCTATTAAAACATCCATCATACAGTCCTTTGCTGTAATGGGCACCTCACCGGAAAACAAAGCAGTCAAAGGAGAGTACAGACAACTCCTGCTTGTTCAGGATTCTGCAGCATCTGTAAAACCCTTTCGGCTCCTGTGCTCCAAGCTCCAGCTGGGTGGAAATGAAGTGTCCGTGCATCAGTGTGTTCCTCGTGACTCCTTCTTCTCTGTGTTGACTAGTAGTTTCCAGTGCCGCCCTGCGAGGATGGAGCTTTACTTAAAGATGCTGCGTTATGTTAAGCAGACAGTCTGTCATTACTTAGCAGCCACACTATACGGTGGATGCAGTCCTGTTGTTTTTATTAAAGGGGTTGTCAGGATCTATAATTCACACATCATTAACCGCTTCATTAAGAAGACAGCAGCCCTGTGGGCCTTAAACTTGTAGCAGTTTGAAGACAAAGCAAGTAAACACTCTCCTTGTCTGAACCAGGGAGTCGTCCCCCAACCCCCCACCAGTGGGAGTCTCTCAAGAAGTGCTGTTTTCTAGGAAAAAGCTTTTTCAAACTCTGGAGCATAAATGTGTAAAACATATTCACTTAAAACTGATTTGATTTAAGTTAAAAGCATTACTTTCCAATGAGCTGCGCAATCCTACATCATCCATCAAAACCAAGCCATCACAGGCTGCAATGTGTAGTTACTTAAGCATTTTCACATGCTCTAGACTTCTTTTGGAATAAAAAGCAAGACCATGAAATACACAGAAGGGAAAACATCAAAAAATTTGTACATGGCCCATGACATTGGTATTCCTCTAACATGGATTTTACTAAGCATCATTTGTATAAACAATGGAGCCAAATCCTGTTTTCTTTCATAATGCACGTTTTCTCAGCAGTAGTACTGCAGATCTTGAAATGCAATATGGGGGCTCTGGTTTCCCAGTGAAATCATATGGTTGGTCTGTTTCCTCAAAATAAACATGCCATATGGAACTAGCCCCAGGCCAGGCCTGGATCAAACAGAAATAGCTAAAGATCCTGCACCTCTCAGACCAGCCAGCACAGCCAGCGTATAGACCAGTCAGCCCTGATGATTTCTTCAGGCCCTTTCCAGTTGGTTCTATATATTGGGCTTTCTCTGAAGTTTTTGTTTGGGGAAAGGATTCTGGAACAGAAACAAGTTGAAATGAACTGTGATTGTACTTTCTTGATTTTTTTTACCCTGTGAAAATTTTCCTGTCCTTATTGCCTTTCTTCCCAGAGCTCTACTAGGTAACTGGCCAAGTAAACTATAGTATAATAGAGCTAAAAAAAAAATGAGATAAAACATAATATGTTTATGTTTTCTGGATAGCATTTGCATTTATGCTTAAGCCTTTAACCTCCTAACCAAAAAGAGTTAAGTACAAATTTCAGGTTCCATGGCAGGGTTACTTGGCAAAATATTTTTGCCACAGGAATGAAGTATGGAAGAGGCCTCTCAGTGCCTGAAATGACACCACCTTAGCAAATGCCCAAATTCTCCAGGTGTATTGCCCAGACTAGCTACATCAGCATCACCTGAGACTGTGTTAGAAATTCCAATTCGCAGGCCCCACCAGACTTACTCAGTCAGAAATTTTGATTTGAGGTCCAGTGACCTGTGTTTTAACCAGATTTTGATGCACACAAAAGCTTGAGAACCACTGACCTAGACTAGTGTTCTTAGTTGGATTGCCTAGAAGCAGAGCCTGAGATGGGGAGTCTTACAAAAGTGATTTACTAAGCACGTGCTCTCAGTAGAAACCTGGAAAGAGGGAATGGAGCAAGAATGTGAGCTCAGGTAGAGTCTAGCCTTGGCCTATCCACAAGAAGAGGGTTCTGCAGCACAAACCACACCTAGCGTTATCTCCCCTTAAGGCAAGGGGCCACCTTTGTTATAAGCCCTTCTTAGTCACTGACTATGGGGAGGAGGGAGGCCTCCCATTGGCTGTGGGCAGTTCTCTGGAGGAGAAGTGGCTCTCATTAGCAGCCAACAGTCATGGTAACTGTGGGATAGGGGGTCTGGGTAAGTATTGCTCCTACTACCAATATTCAAGGGGACTTCAAAAAGTTCATGGAAAAATAGAATCAAAAGATAATATGAAACTTTCCATGAACTTTTTGAAGCACCCTCATGTAAAGTCAGCTTCAGAAATATACGAGGTCCACTACTTTTACTATGGATCAACTGGAGGACTCATCTGCTCACTCTCAGTAGGCAAGACAATATTGGGCACGCAAGATATGAAGGAGGAAAGATCTGAAAATCCAGCCTACCTTTGAATAGGCACCAGAAAGCTAATCCACTTCAGTCATCTTGAGTAACATTAACACTGGGATAAAGTTGGAGTCACCAGCCTCACGGTAAAGTTGTACAATTTCATTTGAGTCTCTGGTTTCATACAACATGAGTTTGGGATGCCCCATATCTATTCCTCCTTTTATAAATAAGAGCACCCTTATTTCCTTCGGTTTACTTACTCCATCCTCATGGCATGCTGGTCTTGGTGAAGTTGCAAATTACATGTCTGTCTTCCTCTAGACAAAGTGTGCACCTGTGGCTCCGCGCACGTTGACTGATTGCTTTGCTTGAGATTAAAACCTTGATCAGAGTGACACAGCTGACTATGGTCAGAGCACTCACAGCCGTGATTGAG
Source organism: Cynocephalus volans (assembly GCF_027409185.1). Lineage (NCBI taxonomy): Eukaryota > Metazoa > Chordata > Mammalia > Dermoptera > Cynocephalidae > Cynocephalus > Cynocephalus volans. The sequence goes on from NC_084461.1 coordinate 109,539,108, forward strand.
TCTTGAAGAAACTCTTTATCAGTTCTTGCTACCAAGGCCCCCAGATGGCCTTCTTAAATGGAATTACTCTTGATTCCTTTAGATCCTTCCAGCCCCATATCCTGCCAATAAATTTTCTTTTGCTTTAGTGAGTTGATTTTTGTTGGTTGCAACTAAAAAAACCTGACACTGGTTCCCAAATTCCTTGAGTTCGATGGTCTATTTTTTAAAATTTTCTGGTTTTTATTCAGGTATAAAATCCTGTTCCCATTATAATTACTCCGTAACAAACTACCCCAAAACTTATTTGTACAAAATGACCACTTTAATAGGCTCATAGATTCTGTGGGGCAGTGTACAGCAAGGATGGTTTGTCAATGCTCCAAAATATCTGGGACTTCAGCTCAGAAAACTTGAGCACCTGGAGCAGGAGGGCAGAAGTCATTCAATAGCTGGGGGCTGCAATCATCTATGTGTCTGGTTCCTGAACTTGGATGACTCAGAGGCTTAGTTCAGCTGGGCTGTTGGCCAGAGCACCTACATATGGTCTTTTCATGTAACCTGGGCTTCCTCACAGCATGGTGGCCTCAGGATAGTTAAACTTTTTAAGCGATGGCTCAGGACTCCATAGCAAATCTCTCAGTCAAAAAAACAGAAACTGATTGACTTTTATGTCATGGTCTCAGAAATCACATACCTTCACTTTTGATGTATTCTATTGATCATAAAGGAGACATAAGTCTATCCTAGATTCAAGGGGAAGGGATACAGATCTCAGCTTTTAATGGGGCAGTCAAAGAATTTGCTTAAAAGCATGCTTTAAAGCAGTTATAATGCATACAATAACGCATATAAAGTCCATTAATCATAAGTATACACCCGGATAAAGTTTCACATATGTACCCATTTGCACACCTCTACCAGAATGTTCCTCCTCGCCCTAGAAGCTTCCCTCATGTCCCTTCCCAGTTAACACCTACAGTCCCCTCAAGGGTCATCCATTGTTCTGACTTCTGTGACCATCCATTAGTTTTGCCTGTTCTTAACTCCACTGAAAACTGAATCATACAGTATATGACTACACCACAATGTTTTTATCCATTCTCCTATTGATAGACATTTGAATTGTTCTCAATTTGGGGAAGTTATGAACCAAGTTGCTGTCCTTGTATGTCTTAAAGACCCACTTTTAATATTAAAAAATGTTAGTAAAAAGTACATAACACTAAAAGGAAACTTTATGAACCCGGTCACACTTTTAAAGGAATTTTTTCTAATTTCTTTTAGTAACATACCTATATTCAACACCGAATGTAACATATGTGACATTATTCTCCCTACTGATAATATTTAGGGGTCTCATGGATTCCTGGACCCCTTGGCAATAACCTATGCTCCCCACCCTCACCGCTAGGGCTTTGTGGCTATAAGAGTAGGAATAGCAGCTGTAGAGGATTCACCTTCCGGATCTTTTAAACAAGAAATTCGTTGAAATTTAGATACTCCTCATACATTGCTTCACGAGCGACAACAATCACACGAGAAAGCAGAGTTTGTGATCATCATTCCCCTGTTATGTTTCTTTGTTTTCCTTTGAAGCAAAAGTGTTAGCCTACCAGGGTAAATGTAAGCCCAGGGTTGTTATATGACATATTAGTAGGCGGTTTACTCCATCTCTCTGACATTTTCCCATATTTCCATTTCTCACTGCCTTTTTTACTTTTATCCTTGAATTTGATTGTTTTGGAGACACTCACCTTTCCCCTTTTGCTTTATCACTGCTAGAGTCACTGTAGTCTACAAGGGAGGTATAAGGAAAACTGCATAGAATTTTTCATGGGACCACACACAAAGAATGCTAAATAAAATGGATGATGTTGTATTGTATACTTTGATATTAACCTAAGAGTGCCAGAGAGAACTTAATTGATTGATGATATGCCAAGATCCATTTGAATTGTGCTAAGCTCATTCATTTTAGTTTTGCTGACAATCCAAACAGCATATTTGTTGGAATAAAGTCAGTCTCTGGGTAAATGTACTGTCAGCAGTGATATTGTACAGTCTTTTTGAGGTGAGATGTGAAAACTTCTATCAACAATTTTTAAAGTAAATCTAAATTTAAAAAATGTAAAGCCTTCCCCCTCAGCCCCTATTGGCATGTGTAGGTGACTGATACAGTTATCACTTTCTCTTTAATCATTCTGTGGTCGGTCAATGTTATCATAGTGTCTAGGGGAACTATTACTCTAGATAAATAGATAGATAGATATTCTGAATAGACAGATATTCTGAATATATAAAGAGATATTCTGAATATATAGAGAGATATTTGAAGTCTAGTAATATTGGAGGGAAGGGTCTAACCAGAAAAAAAAATCTTTTGCTGACAATAAAATGCAGAAAGCTATTTCTCTTTTGAATATAGGTCACAAATTGTGTTACACCCTTGGTATAATTCATCAAAATATGCATGCTACAAAATTGTAACTGGTGCAAAGGTATCGTTAACCTTCATTTACAAACAATGACTGTGCTCTCTTCTCCCTGAGTCATTCTATTTTCTTTTCACAAATTGGCCCTTAATCTTCCACTGATACATTTATGTTATGCAAGGTCTGACAAGAGGAGATTACTGAAATCTCCTTATTTTTCTTTTAAAGAGTCTCCTGAATGATTACTTTATTTGCTCATCAGAAAATGAAGTATGAGAATGTTCTAATATTTGCCACTATAAGGTACTCATAAAAAGAGATTGAGCTACTCCCCGACTCCCCAACTGCTCCCCCCAATCACCACACACACACACACACACACACACACACACACACACACACAAACACACACCCCCCCCACACACACGCACACGCACACGCACACGCACACACACACACACACGCACACACACGCACGCACACACACACACACACACACACACACACCCACAGGCATGCACTCACACAATCTTGCCACTGGCTTCAGTCTTACCTAGAAATATGATTCCTGGAAGGAAGAGAATTAAGCTTAGTGACATTAGTTATGTGGCTCTTCGCATGGGAGGAGTAGCCGGGGAGCGTGTTTATTCTATTTCTCAATATAACACTGGTTCATCCATTTTTATGTTGTAAACTAAAGCCTGACAATTTCTCATAGTGCAGAAAATGTGACTTGATATCCCTAAATTTCAGCTAGCAGCTCTGGGCTTAATTGCTGCTGCTTTGATGCTTGTACCTAATATATAGTTATGTTGATTTTGAAGTGTTTTCAAGATGCTCAGCAATTGCACAAAGATACTTGATTATAAAAATCAAGGAAGCTTATTCTAAAACTGTAAGTAATAGTAAAATATAGCATCTCTGCCTTGTACCAAGAAAGTAGAGAGTACCTGAGGCATGTTTGCACATTTCAAAGATTTATAATCTTGATACTTCAAAGGTTTATTCTTTCAATAGGGCTTTTTTTTAAATACTTAATGTGATATGACTTTACAAGGCTTAGAAGGGGACTTTAAGAAACATATATTAAGCAGAAAATAGGAACACCTCTATCTTTTTCCTATGTGTTAGTTTTACTGCCTAACTAGAGAGCTCCTTGCCTTCCTGAAGTTTGAATCTTAATATATATTTTTATGCAACACAAACTACTTATCCTAATGTTATATTCAAAATAGGATCTCCTTAAGAAGTTCTTGATTGTGTGGATGCTGGTTGAGACTCTTCTAAGTCCGGATGGCATTTGGATTATTTCCTGCTTCTTTGCCTCCCTTCCTTACCTTACTTATCTAGTTATTTTCAAATTCCTGGGAATTCAGCCGATGCACTCATAGGTAGAATGAGTCACTAGCCACAATGAAAAATAGACACGTACAAAACAATTTTAGTGTTTTAAGGATTTGGGAAAATGCTCACTAAATACTATTAATCAGTGACGTCATGACCATTTCCTGGACAAGTCTGTTCACTTTCAAACCATGTGCAGCTTCCATCCCAGTGTTACTGCTCCACTCAAAACCCAGAGACACAGCTCAGAGCTCTGCTGGCTGAGAGATCATCAGTGAATGGACCAAGGTTGGAATCTGACCTGTGAAGTGCGTTTATACTTTTTCTCTCACTGGAATTTTTTTCTATTCCCTTTAATTTTCTTTCTTTCTTTTTTTTTTTTTAATTAATGTACAATGAAATCATTCTTTTTAACATACAATTCTATGAATTTTGACAAGTGCATAGAGCCACATCAGTACCACCACAATGAGGTGACAGAACATTTCCATCATTCCCCATCTTCCTAAAAAAATTCCCTTATGCTACTCCTTTCTAGAAAACAATACCCTCACCCCTGACTCCTGGCAGCCACTGATCTTGTTCTTCATTCCTATAGTTGCTTTTCTGAGAATGCCACATAAATGGAATCATATAGTATGTCACCTTTTGAATCTGGCTTACTTTACTTAGCAAAATGCATTTGATATTAATTCATCTTGTTGCATGCATTAATAGTTCATTCCTTTGTATAACTAGGAAGTATTCCATCGTACTGTATGTTCCACAATTATTGGTTTGTTCATTCCCATTTGGAAGACTTTTGTTTCCTGCTTGGGGAAACTATGAATAAAGCTACTACACATTCACGTAGATGTTTTGAGGGTTTTTTTTAAATCGCTTGTATAAATATGCAGAAGTGGAATTTCTGCATCACATGGGAAGTGTATATTTAACTTTGTAAGAAATCAGCAAATTGTTTTCCAGAGTAGCTGTCCACTTTGCATTCCTATCAGCAATGTATGAGAATTCCAGCTGCTCTGCATCTTTGCCAGTTTCTTTTTATAACCATTCTAATAGGTGTGGAATGGAGTCTTACTGTGGTTTTGATTTACATTTCCCTAATAACTAATGATGCTGAGTATCTTTTCATGTGTTTATTTGCCGTCGTATATGTTGTGCAGTAAAGCGTCTTCAGAAGTTTTGCCCATATTAATTAGGTTGTTTGTTTTCTTATTACTGAAGTTTTTTTTATTACCGAGTTTTGAGAATTTTTAAAAATATATTCTGCATGCAAGTCTTTGTGTTATGTGTTTTGCAGATATTTTTTTCCAGTGTGTGACTTGTCTTTTCATTCTCTTATCAGTATCTTTTACAGAACAAAAATTTTAATATTAATGAAGTCCCAATTTATCAATTCTTTTCTTTGATGGTTTCTGCTTTTGGTGTCGTATCTGAGAACTCTCTGCCAAAACAAAGGTCACAGAGATTTTTTTCCTATGGTTTCTTCTAAAAGTTTAATATTTTAACTTCAGATCCATGATCCACTTCTAGTTAATTTTTGTGAAAGGTGTCTCACTGGAATTTGAACTAAGAGGTTCAAAAGGGAGTTGTCAGTTGATGGAGGACTTCTAAATGAATGGTCCTGATGTTGTACCAAGTCCAAGCTTAATGAGCAAAGATATGCGGAAATGAGAGAGGTCATGTGACTTCAGAGTCTAAACTTGGGTCTTGAATTTCCCATTCTACTTCCCTTGAAACCTATTTCTTTTTTTCATCTTGTCCATGGATACCTATGAGATTGCCTTTTGGGTTCCTTAAAGTATCACTTACTCCGTTGCCTGAGTTAGCCTTAGGGGATTTCTGATATTCGCCAACAAAAGAAATTTAACAAGAACAACTGTATACACTATATGACAGTCTTAACTGAACATGTGTGCATATGTGTGGGTGTGTGGGTGGCTAGGTGGGTGGGTGTGGTGAGGGTGTGTGTAAGTATAATGTTAAATAACTCAACACAGGTGTGGGGGGGAAATGTAATTTCTTTTGTTCCAGCACCCAGATGTCATTGGCTGGGAAAACATGAACTAAGTGTCCTGTCAGATTTAACATTTAGTCTGATCTTCTAAATTAAAGTGCTTCTTTAAGTAGTATTGGGAAAAAATGCTAATCTCACTGATAGTCTTCCCCTCCCTCTGCTTCTCGGCATTACAGGGAACTGGTTGTAATGGTATGAGGAAAGGAGCCAGGCTTGCTATCCTCATTGCAGAAGAGCCTAGTCAGATTCTTCCAGTTCTTGGCCTCCTTGCCTCTGGGTGCTACTAGCCCCAGTGTCATTTACCTGTAGCTGGTGGAGCTGGCAACCTGGCCTCCCAGCTTGGACAAGCCTAGCATTCTCGACCCCTTCAGGTCTTACAGTTCCCACTGAGACCCAGCTTGAGCTGTCGGCTCTGCGTCTTTTGTAACAGAGGCACCCTGTCTCCACTCCGGTAACCCTATCTGACAATCTCCACAATTACACTAGGCTGCTTCTGGGTCCTGCTTTGACAATTCCAACAACCTAAAAGTTAGGACTTCTCCCTGCCTGAGCCTGCTGTATTAGTCCGTTTATGTTGCTATAACAGAAATACCCGAGACTGGGTAATTTATAAAGTAGAGAGGTTTATTTGGCTTATGATTCTGGAACAGTTGCATCTGGCATAGGCCTCAGGCTGTTTCTATGCATGGCAGAAAGCAGCAGGCAGCCGGCAGGTACAAGCAGATCACATGGCCAGAAGAAGCAAGAGACAGAGAGAGGAGGTGCCAGGGTCTTTTAAACAGTTAGCTCTCCGGAAACTAGTAGAGCGAGAACTCACTCATTAGTCCTCCTCCCCCAGGGAGAGCATTAATCCATTCATGAGGGATCCGCCCCCATGACCCAAACAGCTTCCAACACTGCCACACTCGGGATCAAATTTCCACGTGAGTTTTGGAGAGGACAACACATCCAAACTCCATCACATGCTGTACCACCATGTCCATTCTGGGGTGGCCTCACTGCTGGTCAATATGAAGTAGCCAGCTTGGCAACCTCCACTCACCCCCTGGGGGGGGCATCAGAAGGAAGAGAGGTGGGTGATCCCCTGCTGTTGGTAGCCTCACTTTTCTAACTCACCTCAAGGCACATGTCTGAGGCCTCTCTCTCCTAATTCTCTTTTCTTCTTCCCCCAAACTCCCTGGGGCTGGAAGAGAGTCATAGTCTTCCTGTCTGGCCCTCTGTTCAGAAATCACCTATGGTCCAGCTCATTAAGTATGGATTTTGGTATGCTAAAGTAAGGAGACAAAGGAACATAGAATTGTTTTTCCTCAAAGCAACATCCTGGTTTTCAAGACTATTGACTTGCTGCAAAACCATATTTTTGTGTGGAGTATACTAACATTTATAAAGCAAATGCACTTCACAGGGCCTAGACTCCAAAGCCCTATAGTTTCAGATTTAGCCTAACTTTTAAAATTACACATAGAAATGTTAAGTTTGCAAAAGACAGGAATCTTTCCCCAGGCTAAAGTCTCTGTTGTAGATAAAGAATTGTAATACAGCAAAGTTGTTGGCTCAAGGACAGATGCCCTTGAAGCAGGTTAACCTAAAGTCACTTGATTATTATGTAAAAGTACTAAAGAAATTGCTGTAGAAAAAGACAGTATTTGCTAAGAACAAGCTTTTGTTGGTGGATCGACATAATCTTTTGCAAATTGCATTATGGAATGTTACTTTGTTATTTCACTGATGTTACCAGCTTCTATTGTTAAACTATACTTAGCCATAACTCCACCCATGTTACTTTTCTGTAACCTCCTGCCCTGGAAAATAAATACTGGAAGAAGACCCCAGTCCAGTGTTATTTTTCCAAGGAGGAATGCCTCTCTCTTGAGGGTGCCTAGAAAATTAACCCCTTCAGGGCTTCTCACTGCTCAAAAGAAAGGGGCTTTGAATAATCTTTTTTGCATTTCCAACACCCAGAGGAAGAGAGGTGACATTTTTGAATGTTAAAAATTGAATATTACCTGTGTTTCCTGACTACATTGGTGACAGATGGAATGGTGAATACCTCAGGTGGAGCAAGGCCAAGGTCAAGTGCTTAGAAAAACAAAAGAAACTTCATCAAACAATTTAAAACTATTATTACCACCATGACCCCTTCCAGGCACACTTGCATACATGCCCACAAATTCGCATACATACACACACACTCCTGCACAGAGTCTGGACAACCTGGCCCTTCTTACTCCCAAGTGAAAGCTGATCCCAGAACAGTCTTCTATCCAAACTCACAAATCCACTCCCACAAAGACCTGGAAATGTCACGTCTTTATTGAAAGTATCTTGAAGAGGAAAGAAAGAGATGATTATATTCCATGACATATAAGAAAACATACTCAATTTTTTTTTCATTGACCTATCTGCCAAGTGTTGGCATGAGAGCTGCTTTCCTATATCTCCCTTCTTCCACAAATTCCAGCCCATGCTATGGTTTTCACAGGGCTCTCTACTAACTTTCACCCTCCTCACCTTTTCTCACATTCAGACCCCCTCAGAGTCTGTGTCTCAGACTGTGTCTGAGGGTCACTCCTGCCCTGTCTCCTGTGAGTCTGCACAGCCACCCTTGTCTCCTCCTGTTCTCTTCTCCCACTAACCCAGTAAAGGGCACATGAAAAACCAGAACCTGGAGCCAAACAAGGAGTCCTCTTTGGATAGATCAGGAAGGAGAGAAAGCTTACACGTTAACCTGTTAGCAGTCTTTGCCCAGTTATGTGTGCACATGCACACACACACACACACACACACACACACACACAGAGGAGTAAATACACATATAGAAAATTCCTAAAGAAAATACATCAAAATGCCAATTGTGGCCATCTTGGGGGGTAGATTATAGCTGATTGTGATTTTTTTCTTTATACTTAATGAAATTTTCATAAAATTCAATGATGTGCACTTCTTCTTTCCAAAGTAAAAAAATAATTAAAATTATGATTTTCAAAACTCGGATGAAGTCTTACTTCCTTGAAGAAGCCTGTACTATTAATCTCGCCCATCCCAAACCTTAGTAATTAACTTATTTATTAAACATCTGTATTAATCCATTTCTGTTGCTTATAACAAAATATAAGGAACTAGGTAATTTGTAAGAAAATGAAATTTATTGCTTATAGTTTTGGAGGCTGGGAAGTCCAAAGTCCAAGGAACAGATCTGATGAGGGTCTTGGTGGTAGCAACAGTGACCCAGGGGTCTCACACAGCAGAGAGAGACTCACTTCCTTATTTTCTCTCCTTTTAAAGTCCTCCAAACCATGTCACTGACCACCATTATTAATCCATTCACTACAGCATGATATTACAATCTAATTACCTCTTCAAGGCTCCACCTTTCAATTACCATAATATGATTTGCCATCCTCAACATTTACAGTCTGGAGTAAGCCTCATGTAGGGGGGTTGGGCATCCAATCTACAGCAACATCCAACTAATATTATTGAGCACTAGCTGCGTGGCAGTCTCTGTGGGTCCAATGCCCAACAAGTGGATATTCAAAATGTTTAGCAATCATTACAGCCCAGGTAACAACAGAACACAATGGACCCAGGCCAGAGTGCTGGAGCCGTGTCTGAAGGGCCCTACTCTGCCCTTAGTTGCTGGGTCTTTGGGAAATAGCTGGGGCATCTTGGGTGGAAGAGACATTCTGAGGTCATTCACCATTAGCCCTGCTGTCATGCTCTGCTCCCCTAGACGTGATCCCAGCACAGGGTAGTCATTGTGACAGAAGGGCAAGCAAGAGAGCTGTAAGACCGCAGAGCATTTGATTTAGACAAATCTTCTCCCTGGTCCCACAGATCCATATTATTAGATCTCTCGTAGTTCTTTTTACAACCTAAAGTAACCACTGATTTACTTGCCTGTCTCCTCCTACCAGCTTCCAAAAATTTTTAAAGCTCTGAATGTGTATTAATTATTTAAATGCCTACATGGTACAGTGCCTGGCACATGGTAGGCACTCAACAAACATTTGTTGAATAAGTGAATGAATTTTTAAGATTATGATTCCCCAAATCTGAAAAGGGAAACAGTTCTGCCAAATGAGGTCCTCTGAGAGATAACAAAAAGGATTCTGGATAAGCAATGTTGGCTAAGATACAATATTGCATTAGGCAGTTGCTTGGAAAAGAGAAATTGTTCTGAGAGATGATACATCAGAAGATGGGAAGGACAGCAGAGAGAGAATCGGGGAAGAGGGCAGGGGGAGTAAGTGAGGAGCAAAAAAAAAAAAAAAAACACACAGACCAAAAGAATTGTTCACTGTCGAGCATAGAACCACCATTCCATTTCAGAGTCATAGCTGGGACCCAGGGGGAGACCCTGCTGGAACACACATGCACACACACACCAGTCCCAAATGACAGATTAAGGTGAGCTTTAAATTCTCAGTATAATATTGAAGTCCAGGTGTATTAAAGCAGATCTGGAGACAAACGAGAAGTCTAGTTGCTTGATTATCTAAGTGGCCTTTCCACTTCGCTTAGGGCAAGGTGAGAGACAAGCTGCACCTAGGAGCTGTCTGCCATCACTCACTCCCAAGGTGGTGCAAGAGCTCCATATTCTCTCCCACTGTTTTATGTCCCGAGTCTCCTGCCTAGCCCCTAACAGCCTTATCTCCAGTGCTCCTGAAATGCATGTATACATGTCCTGTTTCCTGGGACCAAGAAGGAGAGCACCCTCATTAAAATGGATGAAAGCTGCAGGATTCCATGATTGAAGTCCTTCCTGCTGAGGTTCTGTATCAAAGAACTGTGGTTTAGAAGGTCCACCTATTCTGATTTCCAGTTTGGTGTCTACATCCCATTCAGAAAGCTAACATTGTGGCCAAACTTGGACAGCAACTTCCTGAAACAAGATCTAATGGACTACTTGAGTTCTGAGCTATTTGACAGCCATTCACCCACAGAGATTTCAAGAAACCAGGTTCCAAGAATGGGCATCCTTGTCTTGCTCCTATTCTTAAGGGAAAAGCTTTCAACTTTTCCCAATTCAGGATGGTGTTGGCAGTGGATTTGCTATATATAGTTTTAATTGTGTTCAGATACTTTCCTTCTATACCTTATTTATAGAGAGGCCTTATCATGAATGAATGTTGAATTTTGTTAAATGCTTTTTTAGCATCTATAGAGATGATCATATGGTTTTTGTCTTTAATTTTGTTGATGTGGTGTATGTGTCCCATTTATTGACTTGTATATGTTGATCCAACCTTGCATCCCTGGGATGAATCCCACTTGATCATGGTGTATAATTTTGTGTATGTGTTGCTGTATTCTATTAGCTAATATTTTATTGAGAATTTTTGCACCTATGTTCATCAAAGATATTGACCTGTAGTTTTCTTTTTTTGTTGTATCTTTGTCTGGTTTTGGTATCAGGGTGATATTTGCCTCATAGAATGAGTTTGGGAGAAAGGCCTCCATTTTAATTTTTTTGGAATAGTTTGTGGAGAATTGGTATTAACTCTTCTTTAAAGGTTTGGTAAAATTCTGCAGTGAAGCCATCTAGTCCTGGGCTTTTCACTGTTGGGAGACTGCTGATAATAGCTTCAATCTCTTTGATTGTTATTGGTCTGTTCAGATTTTCTATGTTTTCTTGGTTCAGTCTTGGTGTTGGTATGATGTGTCATTATTTTCATTAGTTTCAATAATTTTTTTGATTTCTTGTTTAATTTCTTCTGGGACCCATATGTCATTAAGTAGAATGTTGTTTAATTTCCACATATTTGTATAGTTTCCAGAGTTTCATTTGTTATTGATTTCCAGGTTATTGATTTTAATCCACTGTGGTCTGAAAAAATACATGGAATAATTCCAATTTTTGAATTTGTTGAGACTTGATTTATAACCTAACATGTGGTCTATCCTCAAGAATGTTCCATGTGCTGATGAGAAGAATGAATATTCTGAGGTTGTTGGATGAAATATTCTGTAGATATCTGCCAAGTCCAATTGGTTTAAAGTGTTATTTAGATCTTGTGTTTCTCTGTTGATTTTTTGCCTAGATGATCTGTCCAATGTTGCAAGTGGGGTGTTTAGGTCCCCTACTACTATGGTATTAGTGTCTATCTCTTTCTTTAGGTTTAATAGTGTTTGCTTTCTAAATCTGGCTACTCCAATGCTGGGTGCATATATATATATATATATATATATATATATGATTGTTATGTCTTCTTGTTGGATTGATCCTTTTATCATTATACAGTAGCCTTCTTTATCTTTTTTATGGTTTTTTGTTTAAAGTTTATTTTATCTAATATAGAGTTGTACTCCATCTTGTTTTTCATTTCTATTTGCATGGTATGACTTTTTCCATCCTCTCACTCTTATTCTATGTGTGTCTTTATAAATGAGGTGTCTCTCAAAGACAGTATATTGTTGGGTCTATCTTTTTAATCCAATTATTCAATCAATGTACTTTGAGTGGGGAATTTAATCCTTTTACATTAAGAGTTATTATTGAAAAGTGTTGATTTACTCCTGGCATTTTACTGATTTTTGTTTGGATGTTTTAAATATCTTTTGTTTGTTTCTTTCTGATTTACTATTTGTCTTCTGAGTTTGTTGGTTTCTTGGGATGGTAGATAAATTTCTTTTCTCTTTATTGTTTGCATTTTGTTTTACTGGTGAGTTTTATTCTTTCTTGAGTATTCATGGTAGTGATGGTTGTTTTTTCAAGTACCAGATGCAGTAATCCCTTGAGAATTTCTTGTAGGGCTGGTCATGTGGTAGTGAACTCCCACAGTTTTTGTTTGTCAGAGAAATATACTATTTATCCTTCATTTCAGAAGGACAGTCTTGCTGGGTAAAGTATTCTTGGCTGGCAATTTTTGTCTTTTAGTATTTTGAATATATCATCCCATTCTCTTCTAGCTTTTAGTGTTTCTGATAAAAAATCTGCTGTTAGTCTGATAGGGGCTTCTTTATAGTTGACTTGACACTTCTCTCTTACAGCTTTTAAGATCTTGTCTTTGTCTTTGAGATTTGCCAATTTGACTATAACATGTCTCAGAGAAGACCTTTAGGGGATGAATATGTTTGGGGATCTTTTAGCCTAATGAATCTGAAGATCTGTATCTCTCTATATACCTGGGAAGTTTTCTGCTATTATTTTGTTGAATATGTTTTCAATGCCTTTTCCTTTTCCCTCCCCCTCTAGAATGCCATGATTCGGATATTTGAGCTCTTAAGGTTGTCTGCTATCTCTCTTAGATTTTCTTCAACTTTTAAAATTCTTTTTTCTTTTTTTTTTCTTTGTCCACCTATGTTATTTCAAACAGGCCATCTCCAAGATCAGAAATTCTCTCTTCTGCTTGTTCTAGCCTGCTGGTTAAGCTCTCTGTTGTGTTTTTTATTTCATTGAATGAATCCTTCAGCTCTGCAAGCTCTGTTGTATTATTTTTCAGGGTACAAATTTCTTTGTACATTTCCTCTCTCAGATCCTGTATACTTTTTCTCATTTCTTTGTATTGTCTAACTGAGTCTTCTTATATCTCATTGAGTTTCCTTAGAATTGTTGCTTGAAAGTCCTTGCCAGTCATTTCAAGGACTTCCTGTTCTATAGGATCTGGTACTTGAAAGTTAATATATTCCTTTGGTGGTGTCATATTTTCATGTTTTTTCATATTTCTAATATCTCTACATTAGTGTTTAATCATCTTGTAGAGAAATTACCTTTTCTGGTACCCTGGAGTGGGGTTAGTAGAGAGGGAATTCCTCTTGCAGGTGTATTTATAATGAATGGGGTGTTTTGTAATTGGATCCAGGTAGATGCCATTGTGCAGACTCTATGAAAGCATTCTGGCTAAATTTGGTGTTGGAGTTGCATAAGAGTGCCTCTGCGACCTATTCCCTTGGACACATTATTTCTTTGCTGAGGTTGGTGACACTATACTGGGTCATCAGGACACAGGCAAGCTCTCAAATTTGGGGGTTAGCACCTTGGAGTCTTGTCAGTCTTAGGTTATAATGACTGTTCTTGGGCTGGACAGTTGGCACCATGGCTAGCTCACCCTGACTCTATTGTGCATTGGGGTATACTGGTGCTCTCAATTTGGGGTGGCTCTGGATGGGCTTTCTCTCCTTCTTTCCTCTTTCCCAGAGCCCCACTGGTGGCACTCCTCTGTCTATGCAGATGAGTAGTCACCAGAAAACCTAAGAGGTAGTGGTAGCTGCTATTTTGCATGCCCACTCTTGCCACTCCTATTCAACATAGTATTGGAAGTACTAGTCAGAGCAATCAGGGAAGAGGAGGAAATAAAGGGCATCCAGACTGGAAGAGATGAAGTCAAATTATCCCTGTTTGCAGATGATATGATCCTACCCATAGAACAGCCTAAAGACTACAAAAAAGCTCTTAGACTTGATAAATGATTTCAGCAAAGTTGCAAGATACAAAATCGACACAAAAATCAGTAGCATTTTTATACCCCAACAATGAACTAGCAGAAAAAGAAATCAAGAAAGCTAGTCCATTTACAATAGTCACCAAAAAAATAAAATACCTAGGAATAAAGTTAACCAAGGATGTGAAAAATCTCTAAGACAAAAACTATAAGTCACTGTTGAGAGAAATTAAAGATGACACATGAAGATGAAAAGATATCCCATGCTCTTGGATTGAAATAATTAACATTGTGAAAATGTCCATACTACCCAAGGTGATCTAAAGATTCAACACAATCCCCATCAAAATTCCAATGATGTTCTTCTCAGAAATGGAAAAAACAATTCAAACATTCATATAGGAAAACAAAAGTCCACAAATAGCTAAATCAATCCTGAGCAAAAAAAAGATAAAGCTGGAGGTATAACACTACATGACTTTAAACTATCCTACAAAGCCCTAGCAACCAAAACAGCATGGTACAGGCATAAAAACAGACATATGGGCCAATGGAACAGAACAGAGAACCCAGAAGTCAACCCACGTACCTACAGCCATCTGATCTTTGACAAAGGCACCAAGAAAACACACTGGGGAAGAGAGTGCCTCTTCAGTAAACGGTGCTAGGAAAATTGGGCATACATATGCAGAAGAATGAAACTAGACCCGTACCTCTCACCATATACCAAAATGAATTCAAGATGGATTAAATAATTAAATATTTGTCCTGAAGCAATAAAACTCCTAAAAGAAAGCATAGGGGAAACACTTCAGCAAGTAGGATTGGGCATAGACTTTATGAATATGACCCTAAAAGCACAGGTAACCAAAGGAAAAATAAACAAGTGGGATTAAATCAAACCAAAAACCTTCTGCATAGCCAAAGAAACAATTAACAGAGTGAAAAGACAATCAACAGAGTGGGAGAAAATATTTTAAAAATATACATCTGACAAAGGATTAATATCTAGAATATACAAAGAACTCACACAGCTTAACAGCAAAAAAACAAGTAACCCAATTAAAAAATGGGCAAAGGAGCTGAATCGGCATTTCTCAAAAGAAGATATATGAATGGCCAATAGACACATGAAAAAATGCTTAACATCACTCAGCATTCAGGAAATGCAAATCAAAACCACTTTGAGATATCATCTCACTCCAGTTAGGCTGGCTAATATCCAAAAGACTGAGAATAATAAATGCTGACGAGGATGTGGAGAAAAGGGAATCCTCTTACACTGTCAGTGGGACAGCAAAATAGTGCAGCCTTTATGGAAAATGGTATGGAGGTACCTCAGACATTTACAGATAGATCTACCATATGACCCAGCTATCCCACTGCTGGGTATATATCCAAAGGAATGGAAATCATCATGTTAAAGGGACACCTGTATGCCCATGTTTATTGCAGTGCTATTTACAATAGCCTAGAGTTGAAACCAGCCTAAATAACCATCATTGGATGAATGGATAAGGAAAATATGGTATGTATACACAATGGAATACTACTCTGCTGTAAAAAAGAATGAAATACTACCATTCACAGCAACATGGATGGACTTAGAAAAAACTATATTAAGGGAAATAAGCCAGGCACAGGAAGAGAAATACCACATGTTCTCACTTATCTGTGGCAGCAAATAAAAATTAATAAATAAATATATGAACAAATAAGCAGGGAGAAAAAAAGACAACAATCACAATAATTCCTTGAACTTGTTAGGATAAGTGAACAGATATAATGTTGATGGAGGGGATGAAAAAGGAGGAATAGGAAAAAGGACAGAAAAATCAACTACACTTTATACCAGCAAATTAAAAAAAATTTTTTTTAATTAAAAAAAAAGAACCTAAATTCCAAATGAAATGCAACATATTTTGCTTCTTATGAAAGGCTAGACTTAAAGGGAGTGGGGAGGACACCAGTCATGTCAACAAACCTAGCATTGTTTTACTGTCAAAGATAACTCCGATTCATCAGGCACTGCTTCACTGCTTTAGCTATTATTATATCTAATTCTTGGGGCTGGCCGGTCAGCTCATTTGGTTAGAGCATGATGTTTTAACACCAAGGTCAAGTGTTTGGATCTGCCAAAATATATATATATATATAATTCTTAAAAGGATTTGCGGTGAGAAAAATAAGATTATGTATTATTTTTTGTTAAATGGACTCTGTACCACCTTTTTCTCTAGATTGTCATGAGAATTAAAAACCAAAATATTTGTAGATCTCCCAGCACAGTACAGAACACAGCACAGGAGTCAGTCAATGCTACCTCTCTTTCCTTTTCCTTTCGCTCCGGTATATTGATGGAGTAAGGGGTTCCTTTCTCCAATATTTGCTCTTACACAGAATAGACACTTACATTTTGAGTTTGACTTCTCACATGAGGGCCAAAACTAATTTTAGCTGCTTTCAAACTAAAATTGAACATAATCCTTCAAACCCACAAACAAGAACACAGAACCCTCCCCCCCACCCGACCCCAACCATCGAGCTTTGCAGAGACTCCTTTGCCCCAGGCCTCAAAATATGAAGTTTTGTTTCACTTTTCTCTCTTCTTTTTGCCTCTCCAAGCCCTGAGGATTATGTTTTTACAGCCCGTGAACTAATTTTTATATCTCTCTCCTAGTAACTAGGTCTCTTCACCTCTCTATGACACCCACATGCTCTTGAGGGCTACCTGTTTCCTATATGTGACTAACCAAACACATTTTCTTCACACCCTTAGTCAGACTAGCACCAGCTCAAGTGCCCACAATGTCTCCCTTCTTTCGATACTGTCAAATCCCAATCTAGCTTTCACATCCTGTCTCTCCTAATCAACCCTGTGCAATCTCCCCTGTCCCTAAATCTGATCTGGGCTCTATGAGTCCAGTCCTTAACCCCACAATAAAGCTTTGGCTTATGCCATGTCTCTGAGAGTGTCCTCATTTCACTTGAATCCAAAGCATATGTGTTCTTCAAACACCAAATTCTCGTGAAGCTTTTCCACGGCAACTGCATCTCGGAATGATCTTTCCTTTTTACTGAATACCTCGGTGCTCCCCAGCTGTGTCACGCATTACACTTGTTCATGCATCGATTTAGGTCTGGTCTCAAATCTCAAGCATAAATATGCACAGGTACATGAACACATACATGCGCACACACAGACACTCCTTGTTTAATTGTGTTTCTCTTTGTGGTGCTTCACAGATATCACACTTTTCACAAATTGAAGGTCTCTGGCAACCTTGTGTAGAGCAGGTCTATGGGCACCATCTTTCCAACGGCATGTGCTCACTCGTGCCTCTGGGTCACATTTTGGTTCACACAATACTTCAAACTTTTTCATTATTATTATATTTGTCATGGTGACCTGTGAGCAGTAGTCTTTGATATTACTATTGTATTGTTTTGGGGCACCGTGAACCGTGCCCATAATCATGTTGTGTGTGTTCTGACTGCTCCACCAGCTGGCTGTTTCCCCATATCTTTCCCTCTCCTCAGGCCTCCCTAGTCCCTGACACATGACAATGTTGAAATTAGGCCAATTAATAACTGTACAATGGCCTCTGTGTGTTGAAGTGAAAGGAAGAGTCACACGACTCTCACCTTCAATCAAAAGCTAGAAATGATTAAGCGTAGTGAGGAAGTCGTGTCGAAAGGCAAGCTAGGGGAAAGCCGGGCCTCTTGCACCAGTTAGCCAAGGTGAGAGTGCGGAGGAAAAGTTCCTGAAGGATTTTAAAAGTGCTACTACAGTGAACACACTAATGATAAGAAAGCAAAACAGCGTTGTTACTATATGAAGAACATTTTAGTTGTCTGGATAGAAGATCAAATCAACCACAACGTTCCCTTAAGCCAAAGCCTAATTCCGAGCAAGGCCCCAACTCTCTTCAATTCTGTGAAGGCTGAGAAGGGAGAGGAAGCTGCACAAGAAAGCTGAAGCTAGCAGAGGTTGGTTTATGAGGTCTGAGGAAAGAAGCCATCTCCACAACATACAAGTGCAAGGTGAAGCAGCAAGTGCTGATGTAGAAGCTGCAGCAAGTGATCCAGAAGACCCTAGCAAAGGTCGTTGATGAAAGGGCTATGCTCAACAACAGATTTTCAATATGAACAAAACAGCCCTCTATCAGAAGAAGATGCCATCTGGGACTTTGGCAGCAAGAGAGAAGTCAATGCCTGGCTTCAAAGCTTCAAAGGACAGTCTATGGGTTGAATGTGTTGGGAACTTGAGTCCCACTGTAACCATGTTAAGAGAGTGAGAAATCTGATTATGGTAGTTGAAAGGTGGAACCATTAAGAGGTGATTGGATCATGAGGACTATGCGTTATCATGGATGTGGACTGGTGCCTTTATAAGCACGTGAAAATGCTCTTGCCATTCTCATCATATGACACATTGTGTCATTGTAGAAAGTCACCACCAAAAAGAAGGCTCTCACCAGATTTGTTACCAGCCTCCAAAACTGTAAGAAATAAACCTCTTTTCTTTATGCATTGCCCAGTTCCAGGTATTCTGTTATGACTAACAGACAATGGGCTAATATAGACAAGCTGACTCTCTTATTAGGGACTAATGCAGCTGGTGACATTAAGTTGAAACCAATGCCCATTTATCATTCCAAACATCCTAGGGCCCTTAAGAGTTATGCTAAATCTACTCTGCTTGTGTGCTATAAAAGGAGCAACAAAGCCTGGATGACAGAATATCTGTTTACAACATGGTTTACTGAATATTTTAAGCCCACTGTCAAGAACTACTTCTCAGAAAAAAAGGTTCGTTTCAAAATATGACTGCTCATTGACAATGCACCTAGTCACCCAGGAGCTCTGATGGAGATATACAAGGAAATTAATGCTGTTTTCATGGCTGGTAACACAATGTCCATTCTGCAGCCCATGGATCTAGTCATTTCGACTTTCAAGTCTTATTATTTAAGAAATACATATTGTAAAGCTATAGCTGCCATAGATAGTGATTCCTCTGATGGATTTGGGCAAAGTAAATTGAAAACTTTCTGGAAAGGATTCACCATTCTAGATGCCATTAAGAACATTCATGATTCATGGGAGGAGGTAGGAATGGCTACATAAGCAGGATTTGGGAACAAATTGATTCAACCCTCCTGGATGACTTTGAGGGGTTCAAGACTTCAGTGGAGGAAGTAACTGCAGATGTGGTGGAAATAGCAAGAGAACTAGAATTAAAAGTGGAGCCTGAAGATGTGACTGAATTGTTGCAATCTCATGATAAAAACTTGGACAGATGAGTTGCTTCTCACAGATGAGCAAAGAAAGTGTTTCCTTGAGATGGAATCTACTCCTAGTGAAAATATTGTGAACGTCGTTGAAATGACAACAAAGGACTTATAATATTACAGAAACTTAGTTGATCAAGCAGCAGCAAGGTTTGAGAGCATCAACTCCAATTTTGGAAGAAGTTCTACTGTGGGTAAAATGCTATCAAACAGTGTCACATGCTACAGAGAAATATTCTGTGAAAGGAAAAGTCAATGAATGCAGCAAACTTCACTATTGTCTTATTTTAAAAAATTGGCACAGCCACTCCAGCCTTCAGCAACCACCACCATGGTCAGTCAGCAGCCATCAACATCAAGGTAAGACCCTCCACCCGCAAAAAGATTAAGACTCACTGAAGGCTCAGATGATCGTTAGCAATTTTTAGCAATAAAGTGCTTTTAAATTAAGGTATGTATATTGTTTTTGTAGACATAATGCTATTGCACACTTAGTAGACTACAGTGTAGTGTAAACATAATTTTCATATACACTTGTAAACCAAAAATTCATTCACTTCATTGCAGTGCGGTGCTCTGGAACCAAACTCACGATCTCACCAAGGCATGCCTGTATTATACATGTGTTCTAACCCCAATTTGGGTTATTCTGTTTTGTTTGTGTTCCTCATAATGCCTTACACAAATGATACACATGATAAGCAATCAATAAACCCATATCGACCTTTTGAATCTCCTACCATCTACTACTTGGTCCAGACAATGGCTAAAAACCTTTCTCCATGTGTGAGACTCCTGCTATTGCAGGTGTGTGAAATGAATAGTCACCAACACAGCATTAAATAGCACTAACTCACAAAGTGAGAAAGTTACTCTATTTCAGTTTTCTCTCAATCCTTCTGAATAAATCAAGGAGACATTTTTAGTTTGGCACCAGTGTATATACCCTTACCACCTTTCTAACACTAACATCTCCTTTTTCAGAAAGAGAGAACAGGTCTCAAATTCCAATCCATTTTAGCATTCAGGGTGTAAAAACCATTGTTTTGTCTTCAGAGTTTTTCTGTGGAATCTCCTATTTAAAGCATGGGATATCTTATTTTCTTCTATAATACATTCATTTAAATTAAAAAGTAAGTCAACGTTTTTTTTTAAGATATAGTAAATTGTGGAATGGTGGGTTTGCAAATGACTCCAGTGTGGGAAACACTGCTTAAAGATACTCTTGCTAACATCTTTTATCTCTAAATCCTGGTGATCACCTTTGGCCTGGAGTTTTGCATACAATCAACAGTGGGAAAGTTAGCTTTAGTTCTGGAGGAGAGGTGGGAGCAGGAGGAAAGGGGTGGTCTGGACAGCTAGGCTGAAGAAAAGATCCGAGTTTCGTAAACACACAAGTCCTCCATAAATCACCTCCAATGTCCAGGCGAGCCTTGCACACCCTTACCTCACAGGCTGCCATTCTGTGGCCTGTCTTGGATCATTACTTTACCCTATTTCCCCCAAGTAAACATGCTCAGCTGTGGAAAGGGCAGGCCATTTAACTCATCCTAGACCCCACAGCATCGGAAAACTTGGACCTCACTTTTCCTAAACATAACTCAACATGTCCAAACTCATTATTTCTGCTTATCTTTGAGCTATGTATACAAAGAAGATCACTGGCCCAATTTGATGATCTTAAATGTTAGGAGACACCAATCTAACTTCCTAGCTTTAGGAATTCCTGGAGAAATCAAACCAGGCAAATTACATCACACATTGCCAAGAATGTATGTAAGAAATAATTGTGCTGAAATTCTTTTGTTGTCTATTAATATCAACCGCCAGGCACTCTATCAGAACGGGGATAAATGAGTGACCCTCATCTTTCAATTCTTACATTCTAAAAGAGGTAAGACAAAACAATAGATTCCTATTTGGGGTAAAGTAGGCTCTTATTTTTGTTGTAAACAAAATAATGCATTGGATAAGTCCTACTACCATTCTGTAAGGATCCAGGAGAGATTGATGGTTGAGGTTAGAACTCCAAAAGATTTACCCTAAATAGAATTGGTAGGAGAGAAATTGTTCCACAGCTGCACAAGGAAACAGGGTTCGGTCCAAAAGAAGTAAATAAAGAGAATTATGGCAAGAGGCTAGGAATGAAGCCATCCAGGCTGGTTTTCTTCAGGTTAAGATTATGGAAGCTTAGACACTGCCACAAAGCATTTAAATAATTGCATAAGAAGTTGATTATTAAATACATTTTATTTGATTAATAAATATAAACAGATGTATCAAAATTGGTGCAGGTTTATTTTTTCAGACCAGTCACCTAGACTTTAAGTGGAAGATTCTAGCTAGTCTCTAATATTAAGGCCAGTAGAACCCATGGTCATAATCCTGTCTGGTCTGCCAAAGACCAGGGTAACCCCACCAACACTGACAAAACAGCTAGGCAGAAGTGGACTGTCACCAGCTACTCTGTCATTTTGAATTTTATATTTTCAATAAAAACTGTGTATTCATGGCTTTTGGAAAATATATTCACACACCACATGTTACATTAGGGATATTTTTAAAAATCTTATTTGTATAAAATAAGTTCATGGAAACCTTTCTTTGTTACCAATAGAGTTGCATTAGAATAACTTCTAAACTCAGACTGATTACACTCAAATATCACCCCTATTGTAAAATAAAGTACATATAGTAATAAATACAATGAAGACAGTGAAATTGGCAACTGCTTATGTGACATAACCCAAAATACTGTTATACACTATATTTTGAAGTTTTTCCTCTGTAAAAAGCTATAATTACACATGCCAGAGGTTCATATTCCTAAGATCTGAGTAAGCAAACAGTACTTAGTAAGTCTATTCTATATTTTCATATAGCTTATGACAAAAGAATTATATATTAGTATTTATGGCAAACTATGCAACCAGGCAACAGATGTAGACATTTATACATACCACGATAACCAAGCAAAGATAAATCTTTGTCTTTTCTGTTTATCTGTAAACATATTTAAAGTGATGTTGATGTGTTCTAATTTCATAACTGTTGAATCTCACAACTAGAAGTTACCTTGAAGACTCTGTTGTTTGAGAAGAAGGCGATCCAATTAAGTATAATGGCCAGACCTGGGCTCAAACATCCTAACTAGTATGCTGTGTACTAGATATATGACTTTGAGCAAAGCTCTTAGCTTTTTTGAGATTCCATAGGAAACAGCAAAACTAATCGTACTCACTTTATAGGGCTCTTGTGAGGCTAAGATGGGGTACTGCATGTTAAGCCTATACCAGTGCTTGGCACAGAGTATTGGCTCCATAAACACAAGCTGTCATCATCAGTATTATCAACAACAGCTTCATTATCCTACAAGGGTCAAGTGAGGACTGGATCAAGATCAGACAGCTAGTAACTGGCAGAGTTAGGGCTTGAATCAAGGTTTCCTGAATTTTCATCCAGTGCTATTTCCACTAAACCACAACTGCCACTGGTGTTTCAACCAGTTTTTAAGATCACATTTTTTAAGAGATTGATTAATGTGGTATATCCTGCAGCTTCTGCTCAGCTCTATTTCGACCTCGCAGTGAAGCCACAGGAACTGTGTGTGATGTGAGATGAAATTGCGTTTGAATGGGGTCTTTAAGCCAGTTAGAGAAATTCCTCTTGTGTTCCATTAGTTTAATTATGACATAGTTAAACAGACTCTGAGAAATTTCAAACCTGGGAACATTTGCCCACAGAGGCACACAGGCCCTGGCAGTAGCTTTTAATCACATTCCTCAGTCAGGTGTCAAGCAGAACATAGGCACAAGCACACAAGCAAGTTTTGTTTAGAATACCTCACAAAGCCAGCCAAGTGGCAAATGTGGACATCTGTGCTAGACTGTGGCTGTCCTGTTTTTTCAGTCTAATCTGTCAAGATAACCATTTCCCCATTCTCTTAAACAAACACAGACTTCCTTGTTTAAACACTATAACAGTTCTAACAGCACACACAGCTTTTAATCATTCTGTGTTAAGTACACTGGCAAGAGTCTGAGAAAAGAATCAAAACATCTTAAATGTAAACTGGCTGATTTTGCTACTTTGCAAATCCCAGGAAACAGAAGAGAGGAATCTGAAATTCCAGCTAAAAGGAAAATAATATTGTAAGAAAAAACATAGTGAGTTTTAAAATTATAATTGTATTAGAAATGCAATTGTGAACCCAGTTCAGCTTCCGATGGAAAAAGAGAAAGAAATCTGATATCTTAGTATTTCTTCTCCAAAAAGCTTTAAGTTCTATAAATTTAAGTTCATTTGTTTCCACTGTTTAGTATATACTTATAAAGGCAACAGGATGCTTGGGCAGCATGCTGTCCTCAGGAAACCTATTTAAACATCAAGCGAGGTCACTTCGACTCTGAGCTCAGTCCCTCTTGAAAGCCCTTTAGCATAAAGCTCCGTCACAGCTCGGTGCACATTCTTTTTCATTGATGAGGTGTTCTGGGTCATTTCCTAATATCTGAGAATAGAAATGTGAAGGGGGGACCTTTCACAGTGGAATAAGCAGGGATATTGACAATACCGAAGTTCGGGTTGTGCAACTTCAGCCTCGCTGCTCTTGATTTCACTTGCAAAATACCCAAACTCACCCTTAAATATGAAGAAGTTAAAGCTTACATAAAACCTGATACGTTTTCAACTTACAGAAAAAAAATGATAGTTAAATAATCCAAACTCTACATCGTCCGTGCTTGAGTGTGGTTCAGGTATGAGCTCTGAGATCTAACCAACTTGGCGACACACCCTGGTTCTAATCACGTGACTTTAGACGAGTTGAATAAACCCCTCTGAGATTTATTACATAAATCTTAGTTTCCTTATCTGTGAAATGAAGATAAAAATCTCTACTCACAGACTTCTTGTGAAAATGAAAGGAGATATATTTGCAATGTTAAGTGTTTGATAAAGTTAGCATTTATTATTAAGTAGAGTATACATTAACACCTATGATAATTGCCTAAGTTCTGACTGACGAAATTCAGGTTAATAGAGTTTATATATAACATATGGATTATCAACTTTATAAAATTAGAAATTAATTCAACATTGAAATACTAAAACTCTTTCAGAGATAATATACTCTGTTGATCACGTGTAAAATTCCTTATGGAAAAAGTAGCCAGTATTTGCACAATTTTCAATCATCATAACAGCTGGGCCCCAGGTGGGCATAGGTGGGACCCCAGTCTATAAGCACTGGCATGTGGCCACCTTGCAGACTATGTCCAACCCACAGAGGGCTGCAGTGCACTAGCGGATTGGGATGGGCTGCCCACTCAAACCTTCCACTTGAATGCCAAGTCAATCTTGACAAGGGCAGTGTTAGCAAAGATCAGTGTTAGATGAGTTCCCATAACAGCAAAGTTCTGGAATTGGAAGCAAAAGAGTCCTGTGTTGAGGGGACAAGTAATCTAGGCCAATGGAGCTAAAAACTCAGGTTCTCCTATGTGGCAAATGAGATTATTTTTAATCATTCTTTATTTCCTTATGAATTCCTACTTTGAATACCTCAATTAAAGCAGTCTGAATATATATTCATTGTTTTGCAACCTGAAAGAGTCTAACAGATCATTTTTATCTTTGAGGATGCAGAAGGCACTTAAAGATCTCAAAACACTTGAGGTCAGAATTATTCACATCAGGTAACAGGAGCACAGATGTCCAGTTACTTCCTCTCGATATTTTATGTCTGTATTCTGATAGCTGCTACCAAATGGTGGATGAAGACACTTACTGAGGTCTCTCAGGCCCGACCCATATACTTCAATTCAACAAATATTTATTAAGAAACTACTATTTGTAAGGCACGTGCTAAATATTGTGAACTATTAACAAATAAATAAGAAGTTTCCTTGCCCTCAAAAATATGAAAAATGAATGGGATTTGACAAATTCACCAGTATTGTGAGACAGAATATGATAAATGCTTTAGGAGAGAGGCAAAAATTTTACTGTGATCCTGAGGAGGAGGAAGACATTACAGGCAATTGGAAGGAAAGATGAATCCACGCTAGGGAGCAGGAAAGAGCGTGAGCCGGGATAGTGAGGACGATTTGGGGAACAGCAAGTCTCATGGATTGGCTGATGTGTGGAGAACTTGCTGTCAGAGATAAAGATGGAAGGGCGTTTTGGGCCAGGGAATGAAGGACTTGAAATGTCAGAATAGAGAATTCAGAATTTATTTAGTAAATAATGGAGTCTAGTGAGGTTTTTGAGCAGGGAATGACGGAATCAGCTGAGTTGGAATCTGACACATGCTTCCACGCTTGAATAACTTTTCTATACAAATATGACTTTATCAAAGTATATTTACTAATAAAATAATGCACACCTATAAAATATGAATAAGCAATAGAAATACAATAAAGACTAAGAATGTAAATGATATAACATCTAGGCATAATGTGTTATCCAATTTGCCTTGTCAGAGAAAGATGTTGATTTTCTCTCCTTTCTTCTCACTTGAAGCTGATTCCAATATTCTCCTCTTCACAGAGCATGGAACAGACTGATACTATTCTTCTGGTTCTTTCCTTAGGCTGGAGCATAGAATAGATAGAAAGAGTATGAACTAGACTGCAGCAAAACTGGAATTTTTGTCCATAACTGCTGTCCTATAAATTGGTGCAGCCCTTTTGGTGATCAATTTGGAACGGTTTGAAGTGCTATGAAATGTTCACACCCATTGACCCCGTATACCCTCTTGTGCATCTCTAGCTTCAGAACATTATAAACATCAGAAGAAAATGATATAAATTAACATGATTCAAATATTATATAGTAAGATAATATATATAATATGATTCACATATTATATAGTAATATGATAGTTTAGTGTTATTTATACCTGTAAAAGAAAATAAATAGAACCTTAAACTTCAGGAAAAAGGAGAAATTCTTAAATAAATGATAGACCATCTATTTTATGAACTATTACACAGCAATTTTAAATAATAACTATGAAGACTGAGTAGTAAATGCAGGAATCTGTGTTAAGTGTAAAAAAAAAAAAACCCTGACTACAAACTATGTAAAAGTAAATTCATGTAAAAGAGACTTGATGACAATAGATAAAAATAATACCAATTGTGATGGGATAATTTTATTAAAAGGGAATGGGTTTTTTCTCTATTTTATCTTCCAAACTGCTATTAAACTGTTATAATTATCAAAGAGTTATGGAGAAAAAAGGATTAAAAACAGATCTCTAAAAAGAAGCCAGTCCTCTCTTTAAGGCAACATGTGAAGAAAGAATCAAGGGGGTCTGAGTGGGTTTTTTCTGACGGATTCCATGGGGGTTATAGTGCTGCGGACGTTCCCCGAAGACCCTGAGATGCTGAAGCCACATAGCATAGAATGAAGAACGAGCTCCACAATGATGTCATCCTCTCTGGTTGCTTTATGATGGTGCAATCGGAAGGGGATAGTGAGAGGGAGGAGGGGTGTATGCATGACATTTCACTGAGTTGTAGTTCTAGAACGTGAGTCATCAAACTCCACCCACAGTAGTCTCTTCTCAGATGCTTAGTAGAGTATGGTTTCCTCCTTTTCTAACCTTGGGAATGAAAAGTAAAAAATTGGTAATAGAATACTACAACTAAAATCAGTTTACCAGCTGATGTTAGCACAGTGCATTTAGAAACAGAGCTATTTCATTCTCTTTTTAAGTAAACCTATAAAAAAAAAAAGTTTTCTGATTAATCAGGCCATCAACTGAGAAAATGATAAAGACCTTCTTGAATATCTTATGAGTAGCATGACAGAAAGCATATTTAATCGTTGGCTATGAATAGTCAACAATGAAATGTATCTCTACCTTTACCATAATAGTCTTATCTACAGAATTATCTATAATTCTACAACATGTACAGCAAATAAAAGAAAAAGAAAATACCCCTTGCAGTCCACATCCAGCCAAGTCACAACCAAGCCCCCTGGGCTCCTCTGCCAGGATGTGGAGGGTGCCATGGGCCTCAACCACACCCCCTCCTTCCTCTTCCTCCGACCCTGTACCCCCTTTATCCTCTCCCCCTTCCCCCAACTGCTCCACGACAAATCTTAGAATGTAAAATACTACTACTACTAATAATTAATTAATTAATTACAAAAAGAATAAGAAAATAAAGCATCACCATATAAAATACAGCAGATTAAATAATCACTTCACAGGGATTTAAATATTATTCAATAATTAATGTTCTGCTTGTACTAAAACAGTTTTAAAGCAAATGTCTGATTCAAAGGCAATTAGGACTATTAAATGAAAGTTTTTGCTTTGAGGACTTTTATTATTTATAAGATATTTTTATCATTCATTTAAATTAGGCAACATTTTACTAGGTTGCTACCATGTACATGGTATAAGACAGAAACTAATACACTTCTCTGAACCCGCTTTTATGTGTAGCCTCTTCCCATGGGTAGTTGGCTGTTCAGACCTGGTTTTGTATGTTGGAATTATTTTCTGGGTGCACAGACATCTTTAATCCTGCTCCTCCTGACTATCGTGGGGAAGATATACAGAAGTAATGCATAGTCTCAGCAGTATTTCACACTTCATTCCAAGGAGGAGGCAAAGGTTAAGAATGAGGAAAATTAGGCAGACAACCATGTGTGGCCAAAAGAAAGGCTCACTATTCTACAGAAGCTGATTCCCCTGACAGAAATAGAAGAAAGGCCCATGAATGAGATCATGTCAACTTCCTCTGCTTACACAGCAATGCTAGCCTTCTTTCCTTTTGGAAAAACAAGTCATCCGTGCACCAGAGTTCAAGGCTGCATTGTAAAATGTTTCCGAACTCGCAGTGACAGCACACTGACACAGGTCCAAAGGACAGGCCAAGCAGGCTTTTCCAGGCCTGGCCTAACAGCCCTATGAGAATTCACAAAGCCCGTTTTCTGCACGTCAATGAAATCTAAACCTCTGATTATCCAACAGTCAATGAACTTCTGGAAACATGTGCTAAATGAGTGGGTTTGATTTTTAAAGGAGAACTCTTTTTTTAAGAATCTCAAGATGGTGTTGGGCTGGTTTGGATTTAGTCATACATTTTTAAATGTTAATGGGAGGTGATTCTGGTTTTTGGCAGTGCTGGTACTCAGAGAACAAGACTCAGTAAAATCATTTCACAGATGAACTCTAAGTCAGAAAGAGTTTTTAAAATTATATTTTAATCCATGGATTAGTACACTCGATTTCTTTTATGATTCTTTTTCTCAATAAATTAGTTTTGCTCTTCAGGAGTGATTCTAGTTAAGGAATATGACATCAATTCCCAGAGTAGGCATTAATTCATGGTAGACTGAAAGGCTCAAGATCATAATATTTTATATAAGAACGAGGTTCCTATATTATAACACTGAACAACATTATGCAATTGTTTTATGGGCAAATCCGTCTCTAAGTTACTGAACATTAAACAATAAGTAATATGTTGCCATGGAAATTCTATATTAAAATCAGATGTGTGTAAATGTCTTCATTTTGATTTTCTTTCTTTTTTTGGCTTATTGTTGCATACGTGCTTTTTTTTTTTTTTTTTTTTTTTTTTTTTTTTTTGTTAAATCTCTGTTTTTAAAAAAAAGAAAAGACCCTGTGGCATTTTCTTTTCTGGATATCAGACATGTAGCCATCTCTATAAAGGCAGAAGTTACTGGTAGGATGATAGGGTATTATTCCAGCAACACTCCCCATGCCCCTACCTCAAAGTAAGCTTTCCATGAAGTCAAGTATCTCTACAGACTGTGGGTATATGCTTTAGGATTTCAGAAACAAAGATATCTCATTCAAGGTAATTTGACAATACAGTAGATACTCTGTTAATTGACCCCCAAATTGCCAAATTGCCAGACTAGCTGATATTTTTCCCCGATTCTTGGCCACCACCCACTGATGCTAACAGGCTAACAGGCTCCTCTCTAGACAGAGTATTTGAGCACCTCTACTCTCCTCAGTTATATTACATACTTTCCAAGAGTAAGCTGTGTTTGCTCCCAAACCTGTTTATTCAAGTTGTCCTTGTTATTATGATTATGCAATTTATTTAATATTTAAAATAAACCAATAAAATAAAAGTTGCAGAAGAAAGAGAGATTTGTATTTTTTTCTTAGTTTTTTTTTTTCTTTTAATGTTGTCAAATTATACATTGGTGAGAAAACTAAATGATTGGTGGGATAGCATAAAAATTTAGGAGAATTTTGCTCTCAGATTGCTCAAAGGTTTCTTTAAGTTCCTGGTCTACTTAAAAGAAACCCAAACCAAAGAAACCATGCAGTTGAGATGCTCATGCCAAAAAAGATGATGCAGAACACGAATAAATGGGTCAGAAAGTGTTAGATTAATGCACATGTATATGCTTTCAGTTAAAATAAAACGTTTAAGGTATCTGTGTACCATCATTCCTGACTCCGTTTTAATTTTCTTTCTTTTTATTAACCCACCAGCTACCGATACTGATGATTTTGAATAGGAAGATTTCCTCTATAGTACATAAAGTGCCCTGGAGGGAAAGAGCTAGAAACAGACACAAAATTCAAGAAACTACTTCAGTCAAGCTAGAAGGAATGAGAAACTGAACTACAGTGATGACAGAATGTAGGAAGCGTATATAATAAATTGCACAGTAGAAGTAACAAATACCTGAACATTTAAGAAAAGGAATTAACAAGACTCCAAGATTTGAGTGTGGGTGGGAGGCGGCACCTTGGAAAGACAAGGTGAATTAAGGAGAAAAAGTTGACTGAGTGGAGAAAAGCATTTTTGGTTTATCAAGGTTAAGATTGACAAAGACATCCAGGTAGAGATATTCAGATGTCATTAAGAGGTAGGTAGAAATATAGATGTGAAACTTAGAGAGAGGTCAATTATAGAAATCCAGGTTTGGAGGTGGTAACATAGACAACAGCAGTTGAGGTCCTGAGGATTGAAGAAACCTTAAGGAAAGCAAAAAGGGAGAAGTGGCTTAAGGGGAAAAAAAATCTATGTTTGAGAGCAAAAGGTTTAACAGCCACAAAGGAGACAGAAGAGTTCAGAAAACAAAGATGAGAATTACATTTGGACCAGGTCTCAGAAGCCAAAGCAGGAGAGAGCTGGGGAAGTAGCAAAGGTCAGGGAAGTGTCACTTAATCTGCCAGTCACCAGGCTCTAGTCAAGATGAGGGAATACATCAAGTTTCAAAAGGTGAAGGACTGAGTGTCTGGTGAGATAAAAGAGGCAAGGGCAGTAGAAAGCTCAAGAGGTTTAATGGCGAAGAGAAAGGAAATACCATCATGCTTTTTGGGGTAAATTGGTTGAACAATGGAAATTTTTTAGGGTAATGAAGACTTGAGCTGATCATATGCACATGAGAAGGAAAGGAAGCATGAAAGGTAGAGTTGGCAACATAGAGCAAAAGTGGGTAAGGCCCCCAAGGAGTGAAAACAGAAAGGGTAAGGAGAGGCAAACTGAAGTGTTCTGCTCCACCAGAGTCTTCTCACACCGTGGCCAAATATGTTGAGTGGATAACAGTGTCAAAAGCCATCTGCTAAGTGTGAATATTAAAGATCAGGCTGGGGACTGCAACGGTGCGTGACACGGAAGGGCGCACATACCAAATGCACCAGTGATGAGTGTGTTCCGTGGAATAAGTATTCAATGCCACTTAAAGGAAACACAACAGAAATGTTTGTTATTGATTTTTTTTTCCAACCTGGATAAACGTTACATAGACAATCACAGATAGGACCAGGAAAAGGTTGAACTGAAAATGTCTGGTTTTCTCTTCAGGCTCTCCAGTCTGGTTAGGTAGGACAGACACCTAGAGACCCACTCTTCATGGATGCTGGGATATTGGCACAATCACTTTGGGAATTCATTTTACCGAATAATCTGCTCTTCTCATTTTCACAGCATTGGCTTGAGCTCTTCTGCACAGAGATTTTCTATAGCTACGGTTGATGTTTCTAAATGAGGCACCACCAAGCTACTTGGGTATTTGCTTCTTGAAAAGCAGAGCCTTGTCTTAATAGATATGATGATTTCCTGCTCCCCCTTCCAGAGAGGGTCACCCAGCAGCCCTTCTCTACCCATTCTCAGCCGCTTAAAAAGGTGCCAGATTTAAGCATGAAGCAGTTGGACTCTTGCTTTTTAGACAACCTGAACAGCTGAGGCATTTAGAAGTTAATGTGATAGGACTCAGCCTTTACAAGGTTATTGCAATCTTATGCTAACGCCTTTCAATTGCGTTGAATAACCATGTAGGTTGAAAGAGAAATTCTTGTTTGTAGGGTACATAAACATTTGCCCAGGATGATCTTACAAACAGGCCAGAGGAAAACACATTGTGTGATTTGAGTTGGGTGGGGAGCATCCTGTGCCTCACTCTCCCAAGGTATCTCCCCCATGAGGTTACCCAAGTCCCAGACAGCCTTATTTCATGATGCCCATGAGACCACTGTAGTTTTACAAGTCACCTTTAAGATGAGAATAACCCCAAGAGAGGAGATCATCATTAACACCTTGTAAATTGGTATAACAAATCATTCAAGCTGTTAGCTAAGGAATTTAGACCCAGAACAATTAAGGACAGAAGTGCAAAGGCAGCAAATGGTCTAGACTCTGGATAGACCAGGGAGGAGAGCAGGTCTGGGCAGCAAACTACTCAAGGTGGAGAATCCTGAACAGCCAGCCTGGTCCCCTGGGGCAGGGATCGAAGTATTACACAAGCCACATGGGAGAATGTATGTTTAAACTACTGTGGGACACCAAAGCCTTGTAGTTCTGGAGCATTTCAAAGAGATATTTAATAAAATCATCTGGCTGGTAACCCACCAGTCTGTTCTTCAGATGAAATTCTAGTCCAATGACTCCCACAATGATCTGTTCTCTCCTTTGGTTCAGATAGGACTTTGTAACACAGAGAAGATTAGAATACCAGTTGGGCAATTAGACCAGATAATACTTTCCATACCTTATAACATGAGATTCTGTGATTCTGTAAAATACTGCCAAAAGCATATGGGCCCAAGCTTAGGATTTCAAAGGTATTTGGTTAGATATGACTCTGGCAAGAAAGATTTTGATTTTTTAAATAATGAAATTATCCTAGCTCGATTTTCCATTTATTTCTTGGCTGATTTTGAGTACAGAGAAATCAAGAGTTTGTAAATATATTCCATTTAGTAGTTGAGAGCTTCTGTCTTCTTCATGCGCCTCTTGATGTTATTTTGAAATAGGGGAGGAAATGGAAAAGATAAAACAAAGTTTATTGAGCAACTACTATGCACTTTAAACTTGATTATCTTATTTAATTCTCTTTAATACTCATTTTGTTTGTTATCCTTATTTTATAGATGAGAGAACTGATCTCATTGAGGTTAAGTAAGTTTCTCACGGACATGGAATCAGAGGGCACAGATTCAGGGTCTAACCAGATATTTTTTGTTACCAAATCCCATGCTTCTTTCATTATGCATCATGTCCTGTCTCGTACTTTGAGTTATAATACAGACACTTTTCAATGGATTCCATCAAATCACTCCACATTCAATAGTGAAAGTCATATGAGTTTTAAATGTAGCTATAACCCAAGGCATCTTGATCCAAGTACAACCCTTACTAAGCACCTTTTGTCAAATAAGGAAGTTCTTATGCCTGTTCTATCCACGGAAAGAATTTCAACTGAATTAAATGTGATAAATAATTAAAGAATTTTAAGTGCTAAATGTTAAAATACATTCCTGTTTGTTTTATAATAAATGTTAAAGTAAAGGTTCAAAAGCAAAACTGCAATGGGATCCTTTAGAAAAGAATGTGGTACTCTAAAATATTTCCAATATGACTAATGGTGCATATCCAAACAGGATGCTTGAAAAAATAATGACTCTGGAATAGTGAACAATTCCTGTTCATGTCACCATTGCAGATCTTTATTCACCCTGGTGTTTAATTTAAATGTGTTTAAACTAATGAATAAATTCCCTTGAAATATGGTGACTGACTTGCTAGCAATTATATTATCAGTTTTTAAAAATCACATTTTCTGATACAGAGCAAACTAACAAAGTAGGCCATGTCTTTCCTTACATGAAAAGAAAAAAAGTAGATTGTGCCCCACACAATCTGAAATCATTCCTAAGAAATCTACACAAAAAAATTGATATTCATGAAACTAGTCGACTCTTTTCTCCATGCAGTTTGAGTCCTACAAGCATGTTTCTCCAAGTGTGTGATTCTTCCTGAAAGAAGAAACAAGTGGGCATTGATTATTAATTATTTGAAGTGTTAACTGCTCCTCTGTAAGAACTGCTAAGAATAACAAATCTCTGATCTTGCTTTAGTTCTTGGCTTCTATCCTGCTCTGGAACCTCACGGAAGACGATTATCCCCTTGGACTGCAGTTGTGATATTCGGACTGGACCACCTAATGTGATCCATCTCTACCAACTTTCTGTTAATAAACTCAGCATGCTGGGGCTGAGTTTTTAGATTAAGAAAACGATAAAGCACAGAATTTATCTACTTTCCATGGGCTTTGTAAACGCCTAGACCAAAGGAGAAGGGGAGCTTAGTTCTAAGAGCTGTTGATCCTTCTTAGGCATTAACCAACCTTTTCTGCAAAGATAGGTTCCAGACGAATCTCAGAGTTGGGAAAACCATGCCAAATACTTCAAAATTCTGAACGCACTTCAAAGTAACTGCTGCTGTCCTATAACAATTTTTGACTTAGTATCTTGAGAAATTCTTTTCCATGGATATATATCTAATTTTATAATAGACATCAATAGGGAAATAGGATTTGCTTTGCAGAAATTCACTTTATAGACAAATTTGCTAGGGTGCATCTATTTCATAAAGTGAGAGATGAATTTATTTATGTTTATATCTATCATCTCTATATCTGCCTACCTCTCTGGGGCTTCCTTCATGCAGAATCTGACAGGAGAAAATTGACTCATAGGAGAATGTAGTTAATTCAACAAATACGATAGACCTTGTTTGGGAGAGCACAACGTGAAACATTTATAACCATCTTATAGAACCCTTTCAGATAGAGTATATCATTGAATTGTCTCCTCACTTTCAACCATCTCTACTTATAAAATGAAACTAGCTAATGAAGAAAGTATTATTTTCCTTGTTATTCTTACTCCTATTTTACAGATTAGGAAATAAAGATTCGGCAATGTTATTTAATTTCTCCAAGATCACAAAGTTAATAAATGTGGCAGTAATCTTAAGGCAAAGATTCACTCATGCATTTTTGCCTCAAATTCCACTTTTTTTCCACCCACAGAACCACCGTGTCTTGTTTGTTCTAATAATATAGTGACCATTTTTCTTCTCTTTCTTCTATATACTTCTATTTCGTTTCCTCCTATTGAATTTCTTTTCTCACTTTGCCCAACAAAAATAGTTTCATGAACTCTAAATCCCCCAAATTGAGCAACCTGTTCTTTAATTGTCTCTAAATTTTCTGATTAGTAATAAGATGCTAACCAAGGTTTATTTCAGGTTGGAGCAGTCTTTAAGCCAAATTGCAAGATTAAAACTATGCGTGCGGCAGGGAGGGGCAGAGAGAAACAAGGACAGTACAGTCCAGACATGCAGGTGGGGTCTTTAATTAGGAATCACAACAACACCTCTTAAGAGACAGGACAGAGATCCAAAGTAGCATAGTCATTCATTTGAGCTTCAGATTATTCACTCTCCTAACTAATCAATAATTGTTATAATTAAAATTGATAGCTGCAAATAACATGACAGAGGGCTGCTGCCAGAATACTGATTGTGTCTTTGGCTTGGAAAGATAGGCAGCAGCATGGAACACTTATTTTCCAATTTGCTTTTAGCTGTGTGCAAATTGCTTTAGCTGTATCCAGCTGATTTAGACCTTGCCTGGAGGTGCACTAGATTAATTGGGAGCTACACATTCATTGCTTACAGAATGGACTCTGTAATTGGTGAAATTTGTTAGTGCCCGTTATAAAATAACTATATAGTTCTGCTTTTAGCTGTTCTTTCATTACTCTTTCTGTAAGATGGGAGGGGAGACAATTAGAACCCATCTGATGATTCAGATGGGCACTTTGACATAAGGACTCAAAGGAACGTGTCTACAGTCAATATTTTATACAAGCAAACGTTACTGTGAATATGGTATTGATTTTTTCAAAAACTGAAAAAGTACTTGAGTGCATATAAGCATTTTTCCATCTTTGTTGTGACTGAATCTTAGATAAGAGCATTTTGTTAGAACTATGAGCAGATTTTTCATAATGACTCTTTGTTCTCTCTCCTAACTCCATTGGGTTAAGTAGAACAAACACTCTTTCTTACTTACTGCAAATGAAAGAAATAAGAAAAATCCTGAGGCCACAGTTGGGTGCCCTCCAGTTTGTCTTGTTTCTTCTACTCTCTTCTTTGGGTCACAGGGTACCATGGGGACATCCAAGCTGCCTACTTAAAATAGCGATGAATATGAAAGTCATTTTTGGCAGGAAAACATTTTTTCAGGAAAAAAACTTGGTAGGCCAAGAACAAAACACAAGCTATAACTACAGGTTAGGAAAACAAAGAAGTATTTGTTCTCTTAGTTCTTAAAAAGTATTTTATGTCAACCGACTTGAATATGCAAAATAGTAAATTACATCCCCCAAAACTCTTAGTATATTGTGATACATACCAAATTGTATAGAGGCTATACACACACATATTCAAAACCCATAGGCACACATAGAGTGGAGATGGCAGCCAGGATTCTTTGTCACTCAAGTGACAAAATCCCAACTCAAACTCATTTAAGTAAACAAACAAACAAAAGAGTGTGTGTGTGTTGGTGGGGGATGTTTATTGGTTCAGATAACTGAAAAAGTGCAGAAAGACGACTCTGTTAGACATTCCTGGGTTCAGGGGCTCCAAAAGGTATTGACTGTTTCTCTCCATTCTTGGCTCAACTTTATTTCCTATTAGCTTCATTTTCAGAAAAGTCCTCACCCCATGGAGGCCCCTGTTAAATCCAGATTTATATTACATCTGTTCAGCAACAACACTGCAAGGAATGCGCTTCTTTCCCAATAGTTCCAGAAAATGGATCTAAATATCGTAGGCCCATAGCGAGTCGGATTGCTCACTCCCAAACCATCACAGGAGGGCAGAATGTGCTTATCAACTACAACTGGACCGTGTGCTCCAACTGGAGCAGGGGTGGGGCACCCTGACTGTACCACCTGAACAGAGAGTGAAAAAGGGAAGTCCCCCAAAGGAACACTGAGGTATTGTTCCCAAAAGAAGGGACAATGGATGCTAGGCAGAGATAACAACAAATGACCACAACACCAAGAAACAATAAAGTTGTAGTAAATAGAATCCTCAGAAATACTTCTTAAGCTTTTTCATTCATTGATGTCTTTAGATCTAGTTAAAATGAAAGATCTTTTCCTCCGGAAAAATGCCTGTGTCATGCATAATGTTGCCTGCTGACTCAGAAGCATGCATGAGTCCCTAAAGCCCAACCAACAACATGGAAACTAGAAAATCTTT
This sequence comes from Cynocephalus volans, assembly GCF_027409185.1. Lineage (NCBI taxonomy): Eukaryota > Metazoa > Chordata > Mammalia > Dermoptera > Cynocephalidae > Cynocephalus > Cynocephalus volans. Next base: position 109,576,128 of record NC_084461.1, read on the forward strand.
CTGAAGTAAAATGCAGTTTTCAAAGTATCCCATCTCATATTTCAGTTCAATTACTTTAGGTTTTCTTTTTTTTCCATCCCTCTTGTTTTTGTTTTTGCTTTTTTCTCCCAAGCAATTCAGTTTGTGAGGAATTTTTCTTATGCAGCTATTTGTTATCCTTGTTGTGGGTGAATCAACTCTGAAAATCCAAACTGTGCCAAGTGACTATTTTATCCAAATGATAGATTGTCAAGAACCAACCTTTCAATCGGACAACTAACACAGTGGCCACAAGAGTAATGCCTGTCCTTTATTTGGCACAAGAAAATGAGAGTTCTGAGGTAAGGCCATATACTGTCTAATTAAGGGACTCAGCATATAGCCTACTAAAAATAAATTATCTTTGATCTTCTTATTTCATATAGGACTATATGTGACACTAAGGAGGAAAACTGATGCATAATAAGGCAACCTCTTTTATAGTAATGATCAGAAGCAGAAATTGTTTAAACATTCAAGTGACAACTCAAAACAAAATATTTCAGAAGGTTTACCCTGGAAGTGTGGATTTGAATATTTAAATTAAAATCATTCTCACAATTAAAAAAAAAACTGAACAAGAGAGAAAAAAACTCTTAGAAAAAAAGAGAGAGAGAGAGAATATTAAGAGTATTGCTCCAGAACAATGTTCATGTAAAGAAGTCTTGTGCCATGTTGGTAAGAAGGGATCTTGCAATCTGCTAGGAATAAAGAAGAAAGAGATGAGGCAGTGGGGGGTGAGGAGAGCATGCCTTCAGTTCTTGCTTTCAGATTTTGGAAAAAGAGAAATGAAATGAAAATGAAAGCTTAGAAGAAAGAAATGGAAATATCACCACAATCATAATGGACTTTTGTTGAATATTTTGTCCTTGAAGACAGAAGGAATTGCTGTATTTCAAGACCAATAATTCTTATGACAATTTATCCACAAGTTCAGCAGCTATAAAATAAGAACAAAGTTAATGATAGGATGAGATAGGAAATTAAAAGCAAAAACAAAACAAAACAGTAAAACCCCTGAGTATTAATAAAAGACAATTTAAAAGATACGAATTTAAAAATACATAATATCAATTTCGTGTATATACATAAATATCTAGAAGGACATATATTGACCAGTGAAAAATCATTATATTTTTAAGTGTTGGGAGGAGGAATAAGAGACTTTTTTTCCCTTTATTCTCATTTAGTTACATATGACTCGTGCAATGAAAAAAATTGTATCATAGGAATGAAAATGTTTAAAGTATGAGAATAAGGATTTCTGCTATAAACAAAATGACAGTTTGATTAATTATTTCTCTTCTCTTCCTGGAAACTGCCCTGAGCAACCAGAACTGTGAACAAAAAATATTTTGTAAAACTTGGATACCAAGAAGACTATACAAACTTATTAATGCTGCCCCAAACAGCCAAGATCAAGCAGATCCCCAAAAGAAGATATTCTGGAAGAAGCAGGGAGCAGTCCAGGAAGGGCTGAAGGGACTCAAGCTGAGAGCAGATCCCAAAAAGCATAAGCACAAATGTATTTAGAATGAAAGGGATCCACCAGTGAAAAATCAAAGAGGGGGTTGCTGTGAAATAGGCTGAGATGAAACAGAGCTAAGATCATGCTATTATGTTCAGAGAGGAAAAGGAAGTGTGTCTGCACAGCACAGAGATACCATATGGAAGCAAAATGTTTCTAAAGCAGCAAAGGAAAGAACCTTGAGTTACAAAGCCTAGAAATTTTATCTTGTCCTACTTCCCACTCCTAACAAAAACATCCTATAAATAAGTGGTCCAGGAAAATCTAACCCGATCAATCATGCATAACATAATTAGCACAGTGTTGTTTTAAAATTTTTTAAACCGTCAAAACTTAGCAACTGATTTTTAAAAAAGAAAAAAAAAAACCCTCAGAAAAATATTGCCATAAAATAGATGAAATTTGTAATGACAAAATTTCGATATTTTAAAAAAATAACAATACCTCCATAAAGAAAGACTATGAAATAAAAATACAAGAACAAAGAGAAGACCAAATACCTGAGGGAGTATAAAATATTGCCTGCAAAACTTAGGAAATAAATGCAAGAAAAAAGAATTAGAGAAATAAATGTTTTTTCTTAAATGGCAGGAACAAAGGGGAAAATAAAAACTTCAGAACGCTCAAAAAGGAATATTGAAGATTAAAATGAAATAAGCTGACAAAATAAGATGGAAATAAAGCCAAAAAAATTTAAACAATTATACAGAAAATAATAGTTATAGAAGACAAAATTTATCTAATAGACATAGGAATCAAAGGAATCCTCAAAGGAGGGAAAATAAAATAGAACAAGTATTTTTAAATGATCAGTAATAAAATTTCTTGAAATAAAAATGAAGACTTGTATCCACACATTCAAAAGTTTCATGATGTGTCAGGAAAAATTAAAGCAGAACAACCAACACTGAGAAATAATCTAATAAAGTTATGGGAATTTTGAGATACAGAAATAAGACTCTGGACAGCTAGGCAAAAAGATCAAGTCTTTTACAATGAGGTGCTGGGGGTTTTTTTGTTTGTTTTAAGTATGAAAATGTTTTTACACCATGTCTTAAAAACGAATAAAAGAAAAATTGAGAGGAGGAGTTAGGAGGTAGAAAATAGGTGAAGATGAATGGATGTTATTTAATATTCATGAGGTAAGTGGTGGAAGTGAAAATATAATTAGTACTACAAAGGTGACAATAAAAAGATAATACTAAATTTGGAGGAAAGAGAGTATATAGAGAAGAAAACACAGCTAATTTTATCATGATGATAGTGAGGAACAAAGAAGATTGGGGTCCTTACCTAAAGGTAGGCTTTGTAGGAAAGAGCCTTATGAGGTAATTATACCTTTATATACTACAAAAGGGTTGTACAAAATATTCGTACAAAAATATAAACCTTCCCAACTATCACAAGAATTACAATGTTAAAATAAGCAGAAAGTAAACATACTACAAAATAATATGACAGAACAGAAACAAACATATCTTTCAGAGCCATAAATAAAAAATGAGTTAAACTTAACTATTGAAATATATTTTCAGGTTGGATTTCTAAGAAACTAATCTCTCTTCTGTATAAAAGAGACACACCCCAAACAAATGATTCAGAAATGGAAAGGACGGGCAAAGATATTCCAAAAATGCAGACTTGCTTCTATTGCATAGAAATAGATGAGAGTATATGAGATGGAAATGCAAGGCAACTGTTTTACTCCCACTGCCGTCCTAAGCACGTTTGCAGCTCCTGGTCCCAGTCAGTAATAATTGAATTGCCATTCCCTAGAGGCTAAGCAGGAGGAAAAAAAAAAAAAAAAAAAAGGGAAGCCTTTCTGCTACTCTGGGCATTAACTAACCTTAACTCCTCCTCACTTCTTGTTAAACATTTAAGCCGCTGTGTCTCCTCTGTCCCCAAAGACTCTAAACTGCCCTTTTCAAATGGCAGCCCATACCGCAGATGAGTCCCCGACTTATCCTGACTGCCCATCACGAATGGGTGTCTTAAAATGGTGAGACTCTCTCCATTATTTCAAAATGAAATAACACATCTTTATATAGATTTCACAATTGATATGTTTTATTTTTAACTCTGAGATATTAAGTAGCATAAGATGGTACTTAACCTATTATTAATAAAGACAGAATCTATTTGTTTGCTTCTCCATCTGAGCACTTTCCTCATTAATCTTGTAAGGATATGTATGTAATGTTTTGCTAAAATAAAATATTATCCACTAATAGCCAAGGACAAACTTTGTATGAAATATTTCAAAGCAGTTAACATCACTGTGAAAGATTCTGTAACTAACTAATGAACATTCTCCCTTCATTTAAAATATATATTAAAATAATTAGAGATGAATTAAGTAGAGATAGTGATAGCCAGAGAGAGAGAGATAAAATGGAGACACATTACGCCACATATTCTTGGTGAGAGAAATGTTAGTTTATCTTAAAATGATTCATGTCTATCATTTAAAAAAACACAATAGTTTACAAATATATTAGTGAACAGTAAAAGTCCCTTTCTCCTCTAGACTCCTTTTCCCCAACTCCCATTCATCATGAGTAACCACTGCTAACAGTTTGAGAGGCTTGCTTTCCAGGTTCTTCTTCCAGATACAAACATACTGCACAAATGAGCATATGCATATACCCACACAAACATACAACCCACACATAGGTGTGTAAATATGCATTCATTTACTTATAGAAATGAGACTGTGCTCCTATACCCTATACATAGTATCCAGCAAGTTCACTTGCTGACAATATGTGTGGCCATTATATCATGTGAACACTCAAAGACTTATTTCATCCTTTTCTAGGCAGCACACTGTGGCTGTACCATGACTCGACCATACTGATGGATGTTTTAGTAGTTTTCAGTTGTTTAAAATGGCACAATGCACATTTTTGTACAACGTCTTTGTGCAATTCAGTGAGAATGGCTGTAGGCTAGTCCCCAAAAGGAAATTACTACGTGTATTTAGATTTTTGACAAACAGTACCAAATTTGCCCCAACTTATTTCTCACTAACAGTGTAGGAATTTTGACCCACGCTCTCACCAACATTTAACCTTTGTGAAACTGATAGGTGAAAAATAGTCTGTTGTCCTTTTAATTCACTCTATGGCCATGTTTTCATATTTCTCTCAGTCACTGCACCTCCTTTTCTGTTCACAAATCATTTATACCTTTTGCCCATTTTTTTCCATGAGGTTGCTGGCTCAATGCTTTTTAAAAATAATTTGAGTATAAAAATCGGTCCTTTACCTAAGGCACATTTTTCAAATTTTTCCCCAGTTTCTTGGTTACTATTTGACTTTACTTATAATGTTATCCCAAAATGCAACTTAAACATTTTTTTATGTAATACATTTATCCATCTTTTCCTTTACGGCTTCTGAATCTTATGCTATGCACAAAACCACCACTCCCTCCAAGAATATAAATAATTTCATCCATGTTTTCTTCTAGTACTGTGATGCTTTCCCTAAAGGGTTGATCCATCTGGAATTTATTTTGTTGTAAGGAGTTATATAGGATTCCAGGCTAATTTTTTTCCATATTGCTAACCAATGTGTCAAGATATATTTAAGGCAATAACATACCATATTTGCTGGTCAAGCAATGTTTTATTACATATAAAGATAAAATCACTTTTATGCTTTTATGTATTAATTTTACTTTTCAGAAATACTAATAGTACACTACAGTTATTTTGTAGGTTTTACGTTTCTTTAAGAAATGTGTAATTTAAAAATAAACAAAATGCAATTGTGAGTTCTGTGTTACAGGAACATAGAACAGGAATAACCCCCCAAATTCTTTTGAACAAGAGAGACTCCAAAAAGAGTAAAAGCAATTATATTCCACAAAAACATTTTTAGATGACTCTTTTTCCGCAGTGCTTAAATTGACTTTCAGGGTTATGTATCAGTTAAAATTGCTATGCCCTTTTGCTTCATGAACAAATACTCAACAGTTTTTTCAAAGTAAAAAATATGTTAGTATTCTGTCCCAGCTAACTCAAATCATGGAAATGGTGCAATTAAAGTACATAATATCATATTATTCAAAATCTATTCAAGTGGGCAGAGGGAGGCTATGTAAGGAAAAACTGTAATGGGACATTTAGGGGATTAAGTCAAGTCTAATGCAAAGATCAAATGATTAGTTAAAAGCAACACTGCCTCTTGATCTTAAAGGTACTAATTTATCTCCTTCTATCTTGCAAACTTCTCCCATTAAACTTCCTTCCAGAGCTAGCTACATCTGTTCTCGAGGCTGACCTTTGTCCACTCTGTGCCAACCCCACTTCATATCCTGGTGTGGCTGCCTTATCCCACATTTTCATGGCCCCTTGCCACCAGGACGAAATAGAAATGTCTGTAGGCAAATAAGTGAAATTAATATCCATTATCCCCTCCCCTCCAATACCCACACTCCACAGCAACCTTTATAGGACCAAACTCTACAAAGAACCAGTTGGCACCTCTTTTCTATAGTTTTTCTTACCTCCTGCCTTTCCTATAATCTTCCATGCGTGTAATGGAAGCTCATCTAAACAGGCAGCTTCTTCATCCTCTTCAGAGTAAAAGCAAAGTCCTCACAAGAGCTTGCAAGACCCTTATTAATATGCCACTTTCCCCACCCAAAGACACACAGCTCCAGGACCTCATGCAAGGAGCATTTGCTTAATTGAGAAGATTCAATCCTGCTGTAGAAAACAGCAAAACAAATGAGACTGATGCAAATCATTGGATGTGTTAAGCATAGAAAATGAAATTATTTACCTGGGAGATACGTTAGACAGATACAGTAAATAGAGCATATATAAATGTAAACCTAGATAGAAAGGAATGGAGAACCAAGTAAATACTAAATATTCATGACATACTAAATATACATGAGACACATGAAGTTCTGAATATTCATTTTTTTAAAAAATTTTATTTTGTCGATATACAATGTGGTTGATTATTGTGGCCCTTTACCGAAACCCCCCTCACTCCTCCCTCTCCCCCTCCCACCCAACAATGTCCTTTCTGTTTGCTTGTCATATCAACTTCAAGGAATTGTAGTTGTTATGTCTTCTTCCCCCCCCCCCCCCGGTTTTTGCGTGTGTGTGTGTGTGTGTGTGTGTGTGTGTGTGTGTGTGTGAGAAATTATTTATTTATTTATTTTTAGCTCCCACCAATAAGTGAGAACATGTGGTATTTCTCTTTCTGTGCCTGACTTGTTTCACTTAATATAATTCTCTCAAGGTCCATCCATGCTGTTCCAAATGGCAGTATTTTATTCGTTTTTATAGCTGAGTAGTATTCCATTGTGTAGATGTGCCACATTTTCCGTATCCACTCATCCGATGATGGACATTTGGGCTGGTTCCAACTCTTGGCTATTGTAAAGAGTGCTGCGATGAACATTGGGGAACAGGTATACCTTCGACTTGATGATTTCCATTCCTCTGGGTATATTCCCAGCAGTGGGATAGCTAGGTCATATGGCAGATCTATCTGCAAGTGTTTGAGGAACCTCCATACCATTTTCCATAGAGGCTGCACCATTTTGCAGTCCCACCAACAATGTATGAGAGTTCCTTTTTCTCTACAAACTCACCAGCATTTATCGTTCAGAGTCTTTTGAATTTTAGCCATCCTAACTGGGGTGAGATGGTATCTCAGTGTAGTTTTGATTTGCATTTCCCGGCTGCTGAGTGATGTTGAGCATTTTTTCATATGCCTGCTGGCCATTTGTATATCTTCCTTAGAGAAATGCCTACTTAGCTCTTTTGCCCATTTTTTAATTGGGTTGCTTGTTTTTTTTCTTATAAAGTTGTTTGAGTTCCTTGTATATTCTGGATATTAATCCTTTGTCAGATGTATATTTTGCAAATATTTTCTCCCACTCTGTTGGTTGTCTTTTAACTCTGTTAATTGTTGCTTTTGCTGTGCAGAAGCTCTTTAGTTTGATATAATCCCATTTGTTTATTTTTCCTTTGGTAGCCTGTGCATTAGGGGTCATATTCATGAAGTCTGTGTCCAGTCCTATTTCCTGAAGTGTCTCTCCTATGTTTTCTTTAAGAAGATTAATTGCTTCAGTGTGTATATTTAATTCTTTAATCAATTTTGAGTTGAGTTTAGTGTATGGTGAAAGGTATGGGTCTAGTTTCAATCTCCTGCATATTGATATCCAGTTCTCCCAGCACCATTTGCTAAAGAGGCAGTCTCTTCCCCAGTGTATAGGCTTGGTGCCTTTGTCAAAGATCAGATGGCTGTAGGTGTGTGGGTTGAATTCTGGATTCTCTATTCTATTCCATTGATCAGTGTGTCTGTTTTCATGCCAGTACCATATTGTTTTGGTTATTATAGCTTTGTAGTATAGTTTAAAGTCAGGTAGTGTTATGCCTCTAGCTTTATTTTTTTTTTTTGCTCAGCATTGCTTTAGCTATGCGTGGTCTTTTCTTATTCCATATAAATGTCTGGATAGTTCTTTCCATTTCTGAGAAAAATGTCTTTGGAATTTTGATGGGGATTGAATTGAATTTGTATATCACTTTGGGTAGTATGGACATTTTCACTATGTTGATTCTTCCAATCCAAGAGCATGGGATATCTTTCCATCTTCTTGTATCCTCTCTAATTTCTCTCAGCAGTGGTTTGTAGTTCTCATTATAGAGATTTTTCACCTCCTTGGTTAACTCAATTCCTAAGTATTTTATTTTTTTGGTGGCTATTGTAAATGGGCAGGCTTTCTTGATTTCTCATTCTGCATGTTCACTATTGGAGAATAGAAATGCTACTGATTTTTGTGTGTTGATTTTGTATCCTGCTACTGTGCTGAAATCATTTATCACCTCCAAGAGTTTTTTTGTAGAGGCTTTAGGCTGTTCGATATATAGGATCATGTCATCTGCAAACAGGGACAGTTTGACTTCATCTTTTCCAATCTGGATGCCCTTTATTTCCTTCTCTTCTCTGATTGCTCTGGCTAGTACTTCCAACACTATGTTGAATAGGAGTGGTGAGAGTGGGCATCCTTGTCTAGTTCCTGTTCTTAAAGGAAAAACTTTCAGCTTTTCCCCATTCAGGATGATATTGGCAGTGGGTTTGGCATATATGGCTTTGATTATGTTGAGATACTTTCCGTCTATACCTAACTTATAGAGGGTCTTTGTCATGAATGAGTGTTGAATTTTAACAAATGCTTTTTCAGCATCTATAGAGATGATCATATGGTCCTTGTATTTGAGTTTATTAATATGGTGTATCACATTTATTGATTTGCATATGTTGAACCAACCTTGCATCCCTGGGATGAATCCCTCTTGATCGTGGTGAATAATTTTACATATGTGTTGCTGTATTCTGTTTGCTAGTATTTTAGTGAGGATTTTTGCATCTATATTCATCAAGGATATTGGCCTGTAGTTTTCTTTTTTGGTTATATCTTTACCTGGTTTTGGTATCAGGATGATGTTTGCTTCATAGAATGAGTTTGGGAGATTTGCGTCTGTTTCAATCTTTTGGAATAGTCTGTAAAGAATTGGTGTCAATTCCTGTTTGAATGTTTGGTAAAATTCTGCTGTGAATCCATCTGGTCCTGGGCTTTTCTTTGTTGGGAGCTTTCTGATAACAGCTTCAATCTCCTTTATTGTTACTGGTCTGTTCAGATTTTCTACATCTTCATGGCTCAGTTTTGGGAGCTTGTGTGTGTCCAGAAATTTATTCATTTCCTACAGATTTTCAAATTTGTTGGCGTATAGTTGTTTATAGTAGTCTCGAATGATTCTTTGTATTCCAGATGAATCAGTTGTAATATCACCTTTTTCATTTCTAATTTTTCTTTTTTGAATCTTCTCTCTTCTTTTGTTAGTTAGCCATGCTAATGGTTTGTCAATTTTATTTATCTTTTCAAAAAACTAACTTTCTGATTCATTGATCTTTTGTATTGTTTTTTGGGTTTCAATTTCATTAAGATCTGCTCTAATCTTAATGATTTCTTTCCACCTACTAACTTTAGGTTTGGATTGTTCTTGTTTTTCTAGATCTTTAAGGTGAAGTGTTAGGTTGTTCATTTGCCATCTTTCCATTCTTCTGAGGTGAGCATTTAATGCAATAAATTTCCCCCTTAATACTGCTTTTGCAGTATCCTACAGGTTTTGGTATGATGTATCATTATTTTCATTAGTTTCAATAAATTTTTTGATTTCCTGCTTGATTTCTTCTTGGAGCCATATGTCATTAAGTAGAATGCTGTTTAATTTCCATGTGTTTGCATAGTTTCCAGAGTTTCGTTTGTTATTAATTTCTAGTTTTAATCCATTGTGGTCTGAGAAAATACATGGGATAATTCCAATTTTTTTGAATTTGTTGAGACTTGATTTGTGACCTAATATGTGATCTATCCTGGAGAATGATCCATGTGCTGATGAGAAGAATGAATATTCTGAGGTTGTTGGATGGAATGTTCTGTAGATATCTGCCAATTCCAATTGGTCTAGAGTATTGTTTAGATCTTGTGTTTCTCTACTGATTCTTTTCCTAGATGATCTGTCTAATATTGACAGTAGGGTGTTCAGGTCCCCTGCTATTATGGTATTAGTGTCTATTTCCTTCTTTAGGTCTAATAGAGTTTGTTTTATAAATCTGGCTGCTCCAACATTGGCTGCATGCATATTTATGATTGTTACATCTTCTTGATGGATCAGTCCTTTTATCATTATGTAGTGTCCCTCATTGTCTCTTTTTATGGTTTTTAGTTTAAAGTCTACTTTGTCAGATATAAGAATAGCTACTCCAGCTCATTTTTCTTTCCTTTTGCATGGTAAATCTTTTTCCATCCTTTCACTCTTAGTCTATGTGAGTCTTTATGGGTGAGGTGGGTCTCTTGTAGGCAGCATATAGTTGGGTCCTCCTTTTTAATCCAGTCAGCCAGTCTGTGTCTTTTGATTGGGGAATTTAAGCCTTTTACATTAAGAGTTGTTATTGAAAGGTGTTGATTTATTCCTAGCATTTTATTCGTTGTTTGGTTGCCTTATGTGTCTTTTGTTCCTTGCTTTCTGATTTACTGTTTGGTTTCTGTGTTTGTTGGTTCCTTAGGTTGTAGATAGTGTTTTTGTTTGTTTGTTTTCTCTTCATGAATGCCATTTTTATTATACTAGTGGGTTTAGATTTTTCTTGGGTTTTTACAGCACTGGTAGTTATTTTTCAGGAACCTAACCCAGTACTCCCTTGAGAATTTCTTGTAAGGGTGGTCGTGTCATAGTGAACTCCCGCAGTTTTTGTTTGTCTGAGAAATATACTATTTGCCCTTCATTTTGGAAGGATAGCCTTGCAGGGTAGAGTATTCTTAGCTGACAATCTCTGTCTTTTAGAATTTTGAATATATCATCCCATTCCTTTCTGGCTTTTAGGGTTTGTGATGAAAAGTCCAATGTTAGCCTGATTGGGGCTCCCTTATAGGTGATTTGACGCTTCTCTCTTGCAGCTTTTAAGATTCTCTCTTTGTCTTTGAGTTTTGCCAATTTGACTATAACATGTCTCGGAGAAGACCTTTTTGGGTTGAATACATTTGGAGATCGGTTAGCTTCCTGGATCTGAAGATCTGTAACTTTTCCTATACCTGGGAAGTTTTCTGCCACTATTTTGTTGAATATGTTTTCAATGCAATCTCTGTTTTCCTCCCCTTCTGGAATACCCATGACTCGGATATTTGAGCGCTTAAGGTTGTCTGATATCTCTCTCAGATTTTCTTCAATGCCTTTGATTCTTTTTTCTTTCTTTTTTTTTTTTTTTTTTTTTTTTTGTCTGCTTGTGTTATTTCAAACAGCCTATCTTCAAGTTCAGAGGTTCTCTCTTCAACTTCGACAAGCCTGCTGGTTATACTCTCCGTTGTGTTTTTTATTTCGCTGAATAACTTCTTCAGTTCGGCAAGTTCTGCTACATTTTTTTTCAGGGCATTGATTTCCTTGTACATTTCCTCTTTCAAGTCCTCTATACTTTTCCTTGTTTCATCATGATGTCTAGCTGGGTTTTCTTGTATCTCATTCAATTTCCTTAGAATTATCACTCGAAATTCCTTGTCAGTCATTTCAAGGGCTTCTTGTTCTATGGGATCTAGAGCTTGAGATTTATTATCTTTGGGTGGTATACTTTCTTGATTTTTCGTATTTCTGGTATCTTTTCTTTGGTGTTTATTCATTGTGGCATGGAGTTTCACAGTCCACAGGTTTGACACTATTGACTAACTAAGATGTTGCTGTTTTTGCCAATTTGGTATGGCTACCTCAGTGACTACTCAGTTGGCCACTAGTGCCTTGGGTGTGTGTTTGCCTCAGGTCTTGGGCCTCTCCGGGGAGCCACCTCTCTGGTCAGCTTGGACTCTGCCAGGCTGCTGGGTGACAGGGCAGCACTGCAGGGTGTTGCTCCTGCTGCTGCCGCTTCCCCCGCTCCCTCTGCTGCTGCTGCTACCACTGGTGCCACTTCCCCCGCTGCTGCCGCTGGCACTGCTTCAACGAACTACTTTCTGAGGCTTTGACAGCTTCTGAGAGAACAATGCCAGCAACTCCAGTCTTGCACGAGAATGTTGGTGGCTCAGTGTGCTGGTCTAAATCTTTGTCACATCCTCATCAGATGCTGCTTTGCTGAGCTTCAGGGTGAGCTGCATGATCCCATGACTCAGTGCAGGAGATCTTTTGTTTCTGATGTTGTACTGGTCATTGGAGATGTCATACCCGCTCTTATGGACCTGATTGAAGTTTCTGAGGCCTGGGAGCAGACGGAAGCTGGACTCCAGAGGAGACCGCAGTCCTGCTTAGCTTCTCTCCCCTGCCTTAGGCTGCTTGCCTCTCTCCCCCTGAATATTCATTATATCCTAAATGTACATGAGGACACGGAGCACTCAATATCCATGAGGTTTCACTTCAGTTACTCATTGGCGACACCCACGCACAACCCCACCAGCCTCCTGCCCTGGAGATGCACACAAAACCCCTACCTGCTCATCAGGCTAATGCCACAATTCTTGACCAGGCTCTCCAACAGAGCAGGCACCTGCTGAGTCCAGGCAGCTTCTGTCTTCTTTGCCCTCCACACTAGCTTCTGTAACCAAACCATCGGGGGAAAAGGCTGATGCGGCACAGAGATGAGATACATAAACATGTGTAACACAGAATTCAGGCAGTGTGGCCCTTCCATTCACTTGTATCCCAGCCTAAGTGTGTTAATCCACTCCATTTCTTTCCATTTGCTTCTCACTCTGTGCTTTAGTTTAAATTGCTTCAGTTAACCATGTGATCTGTGCACCTTAAATGTGTGACTTTTCTGTCCCTTGACTATAGGTAGCTTGCCCGGCTGTGTAGTTGGAGGCCATTGCCTCAAGGCTATGTCTGCACAACACCTCATCCACCATCCTGCCCCCTACTTGTGCTCTAACCACGTTGTCCTTGCTTTCCTTGAAACATTCCAAACACATTCATACCTCAGGGCCTTTGCACTTACCCTTTCCTCTGCCTGAAACACTCCCTCCAGACATCTAAGTGACTTGCTCCCTCATTTCCCTCAGGTGTCTCTTCCCTGAATCTCCTATATAAAATTACATCCATTTCCAAGAGCTACTCTGCCATTCTCCAACACCAACTGGGTGTTCCACCATACAATTCAATTCTGACACTGACTACCTGCAGTTAGCGCAGAACCCACAGGTGAAGGGTTTAGTCCCACAAGCTTACCCCACTTCAGATGCCAGGCACAAGTGGGGTCCCCAGACTGCCTGCACTTCTTTCCAGCCAGCTGCAAATTTCGGGTTTTCCATATCTCCCCCTCCCCCCCCCCCCCCAGTTCAATAATGTGCTAGAATGACTCACAGACCTCAGGAAAGAGTTACACTTACAATTACAGTTTTATCATACAGGATAAAACCCAGGAACAGCCAAACAGAAGAGATGTACAAGACAAGGTAAGGGTGGGGAGGGCTTCCGTGCCCTCTCCAAGCACACGTGCCACCTCCATTCCATCACATCCACACGTTCACCAACCCAGCAGCTCCCTTGAACCTTGTTGTGGAAGAGTTTTTACAAAGGTCTTTACAGAGCCATGACTGATTAAATCACTGGTCATTGATGACTGAACTCAACCTGCAGTCCTTCTCCCCTCCATAATGCCAACCCTGTAAGCAAGCACTGTTGCTTCCTCTGGTGACCAGCCCCATCCTGAAGTTATCTAGGGGCCTGCCAAGAGCCACCGCATTAGCAGAAAATCAGGTGTGCTCAAAAGGGTTCATTATGAATAACAAAACCTTCTAGAGGTTGTGGGGAGGCAGATTCTCAAAGACAGAGGGTGAATCAGTGGCATCTCTGCTATGTCCTGATGCGACATTCACTCACTCACTTGACAGTATTTATTGAGAGCTGTTATAGGATAAACACCATTCTGGGTGCTGGAGATAGAACAGTAAAGAAAAGAGATTAAGTTCCTGTCCTTAGGGAGTTCACATTGGAATGGGAAGAGAAGACTGTAAACAAATAAACAAATATATAACACGGTCAGATGGTGGTAAACCACACACAGAAAAGTAAAGTAGGGCAAGGAGAATACAAAGTATCTAGGGAGAAGGTAGAAATTTCTATTTTTGTGGTATAATAAACAAACAAACAAACAAATAAATACATATATATGATCTTTGTGCTCCCATTCCACTCACCTGATTCCACTCACCTGTTCCTGGCACAGAGCTCCTAAATCCCTTGGAATTTCCTAAGTCATGGGAATGTTGGCAGTCATAGGTTTTATATAATTCTGCCCCTCCTCTCCCAAGTGTGGTCCAGCCCATTTTGGTTATTCCAGAGACAGAAACCCATTGCACTTGGCACAGGGATTTGGAGTGCAAACTAAAAGGCTGGGTCAGCGAAATGATAGTGAAAAGTGGGCCAGAGTGAGCTCCATAGCAATTCCAAGCCACATTCAATTGCAAGAGCAGGAAAGCCATGAGGAGGTAGAAATGGTCAGTCAACAGAAGCAGGAGAATGGGACAGTGACACCAAGAGAAGAAGGCGCAAAAGATCGTGGGATACTTGAGAGAGATTTGGGGTTTCTCTAGACAACATCACTATCTCCTCAGATATTATAAGACAGACTCTTATAAGCTTTCAATAAACCCTCTTGGTAACTAAGCTGGTTAGAATGGGCTTCTGCTCCTGGGCCATAAATGATCCTTGGAAAAAGGGCTTACATGGCAGTGGTATGGGGCTGGTCAAAAAAGCCAAAACTAGGAGCCAGCTAAGCAATCTTTTCTCCCCCCACCCCAACTCCAGTCTCCACTCCCTCAGCAAGGCAAGTTCAGTCTACCCTGCAGTACCCTCCTGGCACGTGGGACCTGAGGGGGGCCACTTCCATCCTCTATCCTGGGAATTTGCTAGTTCAATTAAGAGATGCCAGACAGTACTGCAGTTGGGGAGGTCATGTATTTGGAGAATCAGAGAGAGCTGGTATGAAAAGAGAGGAAGAATGAGATGGAGGAGGAGAGAGAGCAGACAGAAGAGGCTGTGATGAGAGACAGAGGCGAGAGAGATGCTGCCAAGGAGCCCAAATACCTCCCAGGTCCCAGTGCCAGCCCCTTGAATCTTGCACACGATCCCCACCCTTGCTCCCATGGGAGGCCCTCTGCCCTTACACTAAATCTGCCTATTTTGCTTGTTTGTTTGGATAGACTTCTGTTATTTACAACTTAGAAGTCCTTGACTAAGGCATGGTGCATTGAAAAGCAGGAAGCACACAGGTGAGCCCTGCCAAGCAGTCAGAGGGAGCCGCAGAGGACCAGGGGCCGTTTACATCGAGTGGACAACATCAGAGATACTTGGCCTGCCAGGAGAACATCGCATTGAGATTCAGTACCAATTCATCAATTTCCACCGCTGGACAGTGGAAAAGAAGTGGTCCCCGTGGCTGACCTTGGAACACTGCTTGGTCACCTACATTTCCTCACACACCTCATCCTCCAGAGCCAGTCACAAGAGTGCCCTTAGCCACCAACGGCTTCCAGAAGCTGCACTGGCATGGCGTGAGCACTCTCAGGCTAGAACCACGTATGGGCTGGCTACTAAGAGGCACGGGGGAACCGCAGCTGTGTGGCTCTCTTTTGCCTCTGACTCTGAGGCTTACTCTGATGATGACAAAGATGCCTGGCAGACCCTGGGAGAGGGGTAGGAATGAGTCACCACATCTCTCTACCTCTGGGCACATCTGCTGCTCCCCAGGGACCCGTGATGGCCCAGCTCCCACTGCCACTGAGCCAGTGGCCTCCCTGAGCTGCCTGCTGGGGGCCTCTCCATGATTCGTCATTGCTTTGGCCTTCAGCTTGGAGGGAGTCCTGACCAGGGGACAGTCTGGTCACAAAATTGTTGTCATAAATCTGTTATTGTTCATCTCTATGTATTGTTCCTCTGAGGGGATGGTAAGGGTTTGGAGGCGGCAGACACAGAGGCAACTAGAGATTTCTGAAGCTGGACACGTCAGGCTCCAAAATTTATGAGCTTTTGCCACTGAGTCCCAAAATGAGTTCTTTCTTGTCTTCACATCAGATCTTCTCAGCCAACTGTAGGTCTGCAGAGTTCTTCTGTGCTCAGCTCCTCAGAGACTTCTGGCTTATCCACAGAGGGAGGGCTGTCCCACCCTGTCTGTGAGGGCTGAGAGGGCAGCGGCTGTGCGCTCCGTCCCTAGGGAACACATGGTCCTTAGTAGGGACTCAGGAAATACTTACTGAATGAATTCTGCCTCATGTCCTGGCCACCCACTTTCAAAATTCCTTCTTTTGAAGGAATTAATCCCACCCCAAGAATTTTCAGTCACTAGATCTGCCAGAGGGGCACACCCCTCACCAAATCAGCAACCTCCACATGGGACCATCTAGTTTTCCTTCTTCTGCTCGTGAGCATGTTAGTCCTGTGTGCACAGGAATCCAGGTAAGGTTGGTGGAGGAGCAAAAAACTGGGGTCACTCCTTCATCTTCTATCCTGCTAGACAAGTTCTGCTCTGCCCTCCAGGAGAGAAGAGCAAAGAGAGTCACGCCCCCACCCAGCTGCAGCTGCGTCGGGGTTACCCACCCGTTCTTCCCCTCCCAGCATCAGCAAGACCGCGTCCTGAGACCCAGTCTCAGCCTTCCACAACTCTAAGTCAGTGATCAGGCTAGAGCCTGGTGCCTTGGGTTGAATGTCCCTCCAAACTTAATCCCCACTGTAACTGTCAAGGGTGGGAAATTCGATTGTGTAGGTGAAAGGTGGGGCCTCGAGGAGGTGATTAGGTTGTACTAGGCCTCATGGCTAGCGTAACATCAGCACAGCCAGGATAAGCAACTTCCCTCCTTTCTCCCCCTCCCCTTTCCCTTTTCTGCTCCGTGAACTGAGCAGTGAAATTCCTCTCCTGGGAAGGGGTAAACATGACCATTATCATCAAAGGAATGTTTTGTGGGCTCCAGTAGCTAGTTTAGGGCTGGAGCACTTTGCACTGATATAGTAATGATACTAACTAGAAGCCTATGCCCTAAAAAATAAAAAAAAGCCTATGCCCTAACCAACCAGGTGTTAGCAGACTACAAGGGCTGTGTCACCTTGCATACCACTGATTTTGAAATGGCCCATTACTCTGCCAGAACCCTCAAAGGCTTATAAACCCCTGCTTTCCTTTGTTTGGGGGAACTGATCTGGCTCAGTCTCCCCTCCATGTTAGTGGAATAAAGCTTTTGGCTGAAATAGCGCCTGGCTCGGGACTTTCTCTCCCTTTTCTCCATCTCACTGAACCTAACACATTGTAGGACCATGCCCTAGTGAATGGGTTAAAAATGGTGGTCAGGAGTGTGGTTCTGAAGGCTTTAAAAGGAAAGTGCACCAGGAGCTCTCTCTGCTCTCTCTGCTCCACCGTTTTCTCAAGGTGACACTCTGCCATCACCGTTGCCACCATCAAGACCTTCACCAGCTGTGTTCCCTGGACTTTGGACTTCCCACCCTCAGAAACTGTAAGCAATAAATTTTGTTTTCTTTATAAATCACCCAGTTTCAAGTAATTTGTTATAAGCAACAGAAACAGACCAATACACCTGGTTTTGCTTTCTCTTTGAGGAATCTTCCGGGGTTCCCAATATGGTGAGATTCTACCTCTGCCAGAGTGTCCTTTTTCCTTCCACTTCTGGTATACCAGGGCCCAACACATGCCCTTTCTCCCCTTCCACCCCTCGCCCCTCTGCCCCACCTTGCTAATTGTATCTCTGCTCTGGTGAGAATGGTCCTGAGTTCCTCTTTCCTCTCCGGAGTGCAGGCTACTTGCTTTGGGGAGAAGGTCGGCAGGTCCCTCTTCTGTTTATGAGCTGTAAGTTCTGAGGAAACTGCAGGGGAAAGGAGTATGTAACGCGTGTGTGTGAGTGTGCGTGTGCGTGTGTATGTGTGTGTGTTGGTGGATGGCAGTGAAGTGGCACCTTTCTTCCCACTAGTAGAGTCCTACCTACTCGGCTGTGGCATGGAAGAGGGAGAGGAAGCACACACAGCAGGTTCCGAATCCCTTCCTACTGCGTTGCATGCTCGGCAAGGCCCAGGGCTGCCAGTGCCTCGCTATCCCAATTCTGCCCCATCGCCAGATTCTCTAAGGGAGCAGTTATAGCTGAGGGTCTCTGCAAACAACTGCCTGCTTCCACCCACACCCATCCCTACAGACTCACACCACAGGAGAGCCAGGGAGGACGCCAGGAGAGTCTACCAAGTCCCCCTGGCCTCGAGCAAAGGTTTGTGTGTCAGATACAACATTCACCACCCCCTTCTTCCTCCCTAAAGGAAACCTGGTTCTAAGCCATGATCCACCCTCCTATGCATGATCCAGGGGCAGATCTTCATCCTACAAAGCCTGAGGAAGACATGGCGATATTCTCTGGCCAGTGATGGTTTAGGACTAAGCGTGTGGCCCAGGGCTGGGCAAGGAGACATGAGGAGAAGCCCAAGTTTTCTCCCCTCCTAAGAGAGAGACCCAGGAAGACACAGTTCTCTCCCTGGACATTGGTGTCTCTGGACTTCTGGAACTCCTGTAGCCATAACAACAGGGATAAAGCGGAGGAGGACCAAGCAAAGAGCATTTTGGAGAAACAGAGCAGCAGCATGATGATGATGTCTGGAGCTCACCCTGCTCTTGGCTTCAGCTTATGGGAGAGAACATCTTCTTGTGGTTGAAGGCAGTTTGAATCATGGTTTCTGTTACAAGCAGCTGAAAACATCCAACTGCACAGCAACTATGCTAGCATTGCTCTCCCTCTCTGTGATCACCATGCTGGAAGGTCATCCCTGCTTGGCTGGGGATTCCACCCCTCCTCCCACTTCTGCCAAACACCACCCTAGAAATGGCCCCTGGAAAAATCTGATCTGATCTAGGAGGATGGGGTGGGTTGTTGGACCACCTTCTACGGAGAGTGGTGGGGAGATGGGACCACCTTCACTTTCCTGCCTATAATTCAATAACCTACAGTGATTGAATGGGGCCAGGATGCCTTGATCCATTGCCCCCTGCTACCCTTATTAGGAAGATTTTTTAAATCAATTAGCACATTCTGCCCCCAGCACACAACATTTGGAACAAAGTATTCTTAGAGGCCAAGAAAAATCTAGGCCACTCAGTTTTTGAGGCTCCAGTCATATTAAAATAAAGAAGCAATTCCAATACAAGATTACAGAAATTAGAGTATAATTTATATGTTTACATTTTGCAAATAAATGTTTCACATATTCTCCTCTTCCCTTGGTGCACGCAACATGCTTTGGAGGAGGATCTGGTTATGGGAAATGAGTTTCAAGTTGTGGTTTGGACACCTTCCTTTTCTAATCGTTTCAGAAATCCTCTGAGACAAAAAGTATGCTGTCATTTGGAGATAATTAAAAGTACAATTTAAAACCCTTTGTCAGAACACAAGAATGACCTATGTCAGACTCCATGAGAATCTCTGCCAGGATAACAGAAGCATCAACTTTCCCTGTCAGCCTCTGACACGCAGGCCCGAGGCCCCACCGAGCCCAACTCTTGCATTTTGAGCTTCTAGTTATAAGATGCGTATGTAGAGTATTAAAGGTGGCAAAGGCCACGTTAACAATGAGGAAAAATGTAAAACTTCCAGTGACCTCTGCCAGCAATGCCCTGGGCCCCCAAGCTCTTGGGATCCTGGTCCTGGGATGTGAAGGTTTCTAACAAGGGGTTGATGGCTCTAGGCTGCACAGGGACTTTGTTTCATAGAAAACTGGAGACTCAGGCTTATTTCCCTCATTTTCCCCTCTGAAAGTAAATACTTCAGCAAAGGAAAGCTAGAGAGATCTCATTAATTACTTAGAGAGTTTGACTCCTTTTCTGAAGTAGTACAGCATTAGTGGTTATGAACCCTGCCCATCACTTATATGGTGGTGTGAGCTTGGACAAATGACTTTACCTCTGTGCTTCAGTTTTCTCAGCTCTAAAATGAAATAGTAATTGGGTTGTTATGAGAATTAAATGTGTTGTTAGATGTTACGTGCTTAGAACAGTATCTAGTGCATAATAAATACTATATATAATTATCATGATGATCATATATTATACCAGTTATAATGAAATTTTATATAATAGTATCATACATTATTATTATCGTGTACCCAGGGAATAAGGAAATTGTGTTGGGTGGTATGGTAGGCAGAGTAATGCCCCCACCCCACAAGATGTCAACATCCTAATTCCCAGAATCCATGAATATGTTAGGTTATGTGGCAAAGGGGAATTAAGATCTCTAATCAGGCGACCTTGAGATGGGGAGATTACCCTGGAGTATTTGGGTTGACCCAATCTAACCAAAGATCCTCATAAGAAGGAGGCTGCAGTCACAGAGGATGTGATGATGGTGTAAAAGAAGAAAACACCTCCATAAATCAGTAGAAAAATGGATCAATAAATAACAATTCTGGTTCCCCAACTCTTCTGACTAAAGGAATAACGGTTGCTTTAAAACGGTGTAGGTAAATAACTTCCAGATTTTTCAATAGTGAGAAGGAAGCATGGTGTCCTGTTAAGTCCTCTGGCTTGAAAGTGAGGGTTGTTGATGCCCTTGAAAGCTACAGGGTCACGGTTCCCTTCCTCAAGAACTCAGCTCCTTGTAGAGGCAGCGAACACCTTCATTTTGCGTGTCAACTTTGATCTATCTTCAGGGGCTGCCTGAAGGGCTGTGCAGAGAAGCTCAGCTGGAGAGACGATACTGCAGTGATTGGAGTTTTCTCCCATTGCACTACTCCCATTTCATGTAGAGAGGAGCATGACACCAAGTGGACAAGGGCAGGCCACAGCCTGATCAGACACGGAATGTGCATGTGCCTACAGGTGTCACCAGTGCCTGTGCTCACGATGGCCCTGAAGACCCTTATTTTTTCCACGGCTCAGATTTTAGCATGTTTGCTTTCCTTTTATTTTCAAATATCCAAGTGAAAAAAAATGGCTTCACTGACCTGAATAGTGTATCTGCGACTCTCTCGGTTCATCCCTATACACAAAACAAATGGCTTTCCTGTGGGAAGGAAATCCGAATTCAATGACAGCGGCTCATTTAAGAATTTTCCATTTTTCCAGGTTCTCCATCTGGTCAACCTTCATTCCAGGGAAAAATAATACGTGTTGTGGAGAGCTAGTGTTTCTAGTTGATGCACTGTGAACTGAATTCAGCTCTCAGATGTGGTTTTTAAATTGAATGTTTTCAACCTATAGAAACTAATTATTCTGTTAAAATATGGATCACCCAAGTCTCTTCAAAAAGGGAGAGATCTGGTCCAACTTTATCCACATTGGTCAAATAAGCACTGCCATTACATTTTCTTGGGGTTCCCAGGAGCCATCTATGGCTTTCATATCTCTTAAAGCCACAAAGAACAAGAGAACTCAGAAGTCTCCCTGAGTGGCAGGGCTAGGCAGGGGTTCTAAATTTCATGGGACCAGTTGGCTGTCACAATGTGTGGGGAAGGTTGTCACTGCCTTTTCCAGGGTAGAGGCCAGGGGTGCTGCTACACATCCCATAATGCACGGGACAGTCCCCCATAACAAGGAATTATCCAGTCCAAAATATCAATAATGCTGAGGTTGAGAACCAATCCCTGCTGAAAAGAATGATTTTATTAAGAAAAATAAAAAAGAATCTTCAGCAGAGGCCCTGCTAACAGGTGGACTGGGGGATTTGCTTCATTTTCTCTCAAGTTAGCTCAAAGTGAACAACACTTATGACTCAGACTACTGCAGGAAGCAGGGAATGGATGGTTAGTGACAAAAACAATAATAAATGGCTTTGCCTGTCTTGTTTCTTTTTCAGAGCCAGGGAGGGAATAAAATGACCAATAATTATCATTTAAACTGCTGCTTTACCCTGTATCAATCAGAGTTATTCATTCTGGTTCCTCACAGACCCTTGGGCTAAAACCACACTAAATCAGGGTCACAGCCAGAGTGAATGTATAAGGCCAGCCTTTTTACTCTAAGTGTTAATGACCTGGGCTGAACACCAATGGCAAGATTTCATGAAAAACCCATCTGAGATCCTAATCTAGGAATAAACAGTTCTATATGGAGCCTATTACTTTGTTTTTAATATTCTGTATTCAATGGGACCACAGCTGTAAACAGCTCTTCACTCCCATTTCTCCATGAAGTTAATTTGTACTGTATCAGCACTGCAGGCTTTTTGCATATGTTCAGGACAAGCTGATATGAGCAAGCCTGGAATGAATAATGTTTAGTAAAATCAATAAACCCTATTATTAGTCACTAAGGGGACTGATTTTATGTCTATAAAAGTAAAACAATTAGAACCGTATTAATGGCAGATTCATCATAGTAATATAATGGAGCCAAGTATGCTTGTCTTTTGGGAATCTTTAATTTACCATTTGGTACTGACTATATACTCAGCCAGAGAAATGGCACACATACTATAAACAAGCTCTGGCCTTTGGCAATGAATGTTGTCATCAGCAAAGACTACACTGCTAAGAGTAAAGGAAAGAAACAAAACTTCACTTACTGATTAATGTAAACCAGTCATGAATAATGTTCCAGTAAAAGCCTAGAGGGAAAAACTATTCAAATTGCAATGTGCTTGTGGTCATATAACTCTTTGCATTTATCAGCATTCCTATTTATTACAGTAACAGAGTTAAGCATGGTCTAATGCACCTATTTATGATCTTATCTATTTAACCACCTAACTGGAAGTGATTAAAAGCCTGGTATGTAATAAATATACATCTAATCATTTTGCAGCTGAAAAGTAAGATTGGCTTCCATATGTATGACTTAAAAAACAGGTATCACTAAAAGCAAGGAAATCATCAGGAATCCGCAGTATCACCTACCTACCAAAAGGAACATGATAACAGCTGGGGAAGATGTGAGGTGACCTTAGTTCTGCTTCAGTGTTTCAATAGTTAAGAAGTTGGTCAAGAACTGGACCAGCATGAAAGCAACCAATAGTCACACTGTAAACAATATTCTGAACAGAGGAAACATACTTGTTTAATGTAATTCGTCTTATACCAGTTAAATCTTCAAGGATAATCAAGATGTGGTGTTTAAGAACTGAAAAACAATTGATAGTCTAAAAAATAATGAAAAAATGTGAAATACTCTTATGTGTAGGAATAAACACTGCAAACAATGTTTTTAAAAGTGACAACATAGATGAAATTTTTTTTAAAAAACCAAACTGAAAATTAGGTGAAAAATATCCTCCTATCAAAATCTATTAAGAACATGGACTAGACTTGCAAAGGCCAAGCAGCAAGGTGTTCTTTCAAAGCAGAAGAAACATTTCTTTTTGATTGCAAAAATCTATTGATTTGTAAAGCAAAGGCCTCTAAGTAAAACTAACCAAATCATACCAAGACAAATTCTGTCAACTTAAAGAACCTTTTAGTAAACCAAGAGGTAGAACTGTCATTAGCAATTATAGTAAAATCATAAAACATTACAGCTGAAATGAATCACTGAAATCAGCCAGTGCGAACACATGAAGCACATTCCCACTTCAGGGCTTCTGCGCTCGCTTTTCCATCTCACTGCAATGCTTTTCCCCCATTTGTGTGCATGGAGCCCCCTTCCTCAACTCTTCCGTAGACCTTCCCTGACTACTTTACCATTAGAAACTCCCACACATATGTTCCCCCCCAAGCTTTGCTTTTCTTCATAGCATTTAACAACCATCTAACATACTCTGTATATCACTTTTATATCTTATTATATGTTTATTTCACCCACTAGAAAATGCAAGCTTTGTGGGGACAGGAATTTTTGTCTGCTTTGTTCGTTGCTATATCTCAGCACTCTAGACCATGAATTTCTTAAATGGAAGGGATGGAGGAAGCAGTAAAAATTTGGCATAAAAGATTCTAGTAAATCAACTTAATGACAGCTGACTGACTGACTTTTTACATGTTTTATCTACTGCCCACATGTCACAAGATTTACATCTTTGGAATATCATTCCATACACTACAGAAACCTGCATCTACCAATTTGTACTGATATTACGCTCCATGTGTGGAAGTAAATACTCTGGTAAATATGTATACATTCACTGAATTAAACACACTATTTTGTTGTTATACCTATATATTATACAAGAAAAATTAATCTATATATGCAGTATCTTATGCATTGGGCATTCATAATATTAAGGAACAGTTCTGAAAATAAGAATCAGTATCAGCCAGCTAAAAATAACATGAGACAGACAAGAAGCCATTATAAAAAAAAAACCTTTTTAATTCTGATTGCCAAATTATTTAAGGCAGGTATAAAAAAGGAAAGCATTCAATATACATTTTACATAAAATAAACTAGATTACAGCATAAAACAAGTAACCAGGCAATGGCGTTAAAGTCTCTCTCTTCTAAAACTGGATAATTGTAAACATTAAAAAAAAAAAAAAAAAAAAAAAGACTGCAGGACTATTCAAGTAATAGAACAATCACAGATGTCTCTGGTATGCAGGCTATCGGGTTATTTGCCATTCAAGATTATCAAAAAATGACACCTCATTATTCACAGATGCTCATTATTTCCCCACTTTAATCTTTACATTATATACAACACAGTTTTTGTGGTACTGGCAACCCCATGCCTTCCAAAAGTAGTTTTTCCACAATACACGAGTACAAACAGTGACTACAGGAACATTTTACACTGATGCGTCTTTAACAGGAGCCACCAAATAGACATCTAAATTGTACCAAAGTGTCATCATCACAGTTAGCCTTTCTGAAGGGCTTATGGGAAATATATGAAGGATATGCAAGGTTCAGGCACACTGATACATAACATTATTTATTTACAATTTTAAAGGAAAGGGAAAAGCAAAAGAAAGTAAGCAGCCTTCTGTGGCTAACACTTTTCAACATGACAAATACATTTTTTATTTCCTTTGCTGAGTGGTTTGCGACTTGGCAGCAGACCCTGTGTGTGCGAGCCTGGTTACTGATACAAAAAGTAAAGAATATATATATATATGTATATATACAGATATGTATACGTATATATATATAAAACAGAAGTTTAATTACAGCAACATTTGTTACTCTGTGATAAAATCTGTAATTTACAAAAATGAAATGACTGGTTTTTGCCTGCCATTAAGGCATTTCAAATTAACACCATGGAACTGATGTCTGTATAAAGCGCTTCCCCATGTGATCCAGTCACATGACAACGTACATTTCCAATCTTGTTATTCTCTGCAAAAGAAAAGCAAACTTTAACATAAGGTTCTATCAACATTTGGTACTGAAAACCTAAAAACCGTAAGACTGAGAGGATTATTTTAATTCTATTCAATTTGTGGAATTCAATTCCAGAGAGAGGGAATAATGCAGGTAATGATATACATTGTGAAAAATATTAATTTTATAATACTAATAATTTCATCCCTTTAAATTATTTTCCCTCATTAAAATCAGTTGAGGAATAATTAAAAATACCAAAGAACAAACATGAACTAGCATTATGAAAATAAACTTCTCCATTTGCAACTTTATTTTTAAACATAATAAAACAAAGGGAGTTACAGTGAATTATTTTAACAAAGCTGTGAGGATAACCTAAGAAAATTTCAACTGTCTAAAAAACTAATTAGCTAGTTACTAATGATAGACAATGATATAAAACCCAAAGAGCTAATAAGCCTATATTTGCTTCTTCCCAAGCATTAAGAAGTCTCAATCTAAAAACTAATTCAAAATGTACAGGATATTTACCTTCTTTGTGCAGGAAACATTCCTGATGCAGATGCCTGGGCAGCCACCTGCTGAGAGGCAACGAGGGCAGCAGAGGTCAAGCCTAATGGGGGAAAAATGTAGGGTTTCTGTGACATTTAGGAAGATAAAAGTAGACAGGCCCAGTGGTGAAGGGCTGCAGACCCTGTAGCAACAATGTGTCTTTCCTTTCCTAAACACACACACAAAATACTTCATGCGGCAAGGACAGAGTACAAACTGCTTGGTCTATCCGATATCTATCCCTTTATCAAATACTCTGCAGTTTTCCTAACAGCTATTCAAAGAGGATAGAGCATTCCATCTCTCTGGCTCTGTATGGTGCTAAATAGTTTGCATGCATTCCTGAGTAGGAAGCTCAGGAGAAATAATAGGTACCAGGTAAGAAGAGGAATCAAAAGTCACAATGAATTATAGAAGCAACATGCTATTTGCTTAGAATACAATACTTTCATAATAACTTTTATCACTTTAACATTTTTCCCCAGCGATTGAACACAATGCATCCCATAAGATACATGGGATCAGAGAATCAAACCTAGAAATGGTCTTAACTTTTACCCTGCAAGACAAAGGTAGATGTCAGAGAATGTAATAGCTCCAAATAGCAGGAAATTCTCTAATAGAGAATTCTTTTCTATAAAGAACAGTCCTGGGAAAAAACAGAGTAAACAAGTGCAAACTGAGGGAAAATTACTCTCTCCTTCTATATCCTTCATTTGGATATATTTTCTTTTCCCAGAGGTAACTTAAGACATTATACTAACAATAATAATAACAGTATCTTGAAAGTGATAAGATTTTTCTGCTCATATGTATACTTTATATATAGATAGATGTAATGTGTTAGAAATAAAACCCCTTTCTCTTCTAAGTCCTTCTCACACTCAATACAAGTGGCTTAGGAATTAGAGATGCTCTCTTTTAACACCACTAATTAACACCAAGTAACAAGAGTTGAAGAAAGTGACACCTTCACATTTGTATATCACTCCCCACTTTTGGAAACACCTTCAAACATATCATCTTTATAGTCACACAGCAGAAGAGGCGACTTGGCAAGTGCTATGGACTGAACAGTGTCTCCTCAGAATACATCGAAGCTCTAACCCTCAGTGTGCTTGTACATGGAGATAGGGTCTATAAAGAGGTAAGTAGATGAGGTCATAAGGGTGGGGTGTTATGGCAGGATTAGTGTCCTCATGAGAAGAAACACGAGAACTGCCCTTGCTCCCCAGAGCATGCACAAGGAAGAAGCCATGTGAGTACACAGCAAGATGGCAGCTGCCTGTAAGCCAGGAGGACAGGCCTCACCAGAGAATGACTGTGCTCCACCCTCATCTCAAACTCCCAGCCTCCAGAACTATGAGAAAATTAATTTCTGTTGTTTAAAGCCACGCAACCTGTGGTATTTTGTTACAGCAGCCCCAGTGGACTAAGACAGCAAGATCCTAGCAAGTGGATCTGTTGGTAAAGATGGTGCCACCTACCCCCTCAGGTGACAGAGATGGGACAAATAATACACGCTCAACTAATACACCACGGATTGAAGGCTCCCTCGTGTCAATTCCATGGCTTTTAAAAATGTTTCTCTTTCTTAACCCTCATCTTTAGTAAAAGAGTCGTAGCAGTGAAGGGCCATGAAGAGCCCATGAATTGAGTTATTAAAAAGTGTTAAACCTGATCATGTTCATCCGATTACTTCCATGGGAAAAGAGCAACTTAAAAGGCCTGCAGAAATCAGCACAAGTAATTTCACCAAAGCCTTCCGTCATCCCTCCCCTCTTTACTTCAATTTCCCTGAAGTAGATATCTGATCTTCTGATTGTTATATTCAGTGCCCCAGACACTGGCCGCCACCGTCGGTCTGTGAGATAACAGTAAGCTGCAGATAGCATCAACTACTGACAATTATTAAGTGGTAGCCACCTCATGTCTCAAAAGAATACAAAGATGTGGGATAGCCTTAGCTGTGTCACTAGAAAACACTGGGAAATAAGTGTTAAGACCCCTCCCCAGAGCTAATGTTAGCTCAAAGCTCAATACAGGGCGTTTTTATTTTAAGATGAGAAAGGTGGTCTTAGCAACTGTTTTCCAAAGCAGAATGAAAAGAGACGTAATAACAACAGAGCGGCTGACCTTGAAAAGGGTCGTATTGACCAGGGATCAGTGGGTAACCCATGCCCACGTGGGTGTGGTGATGTGTGTGCAGGTGCCGCTGGCCGAAAGGGGAGTGGCGGTCCCTTTCCCTCTCCGCCTCCCGTTCCCGCTCAGCTGTAGCCTTGTCCACAGGCTGCAACAGAAAAGAGAAATTTTCCCAGCTTAATCCTCTGAAAGCGAGTAGAGACATTAAACCACCTTTGTTCGTTCGGCAATATTATGTTAATGATTAAAAAGTAGATATATAGAAACTTACCATTCTTTATTAACGGAAGATAATTTCAAAAGATATGCTTTAGTTTCAATTGAAATTAAGCCAACACTAAAGAATTGCTCCACCCAAAGTAAACCAAGTGGCATTGATGTTTTCCTCAAATGACTGAAATAAGAGAACTGCTCTCTGTATTCATCTGTAATTGCAAGTTTAGAATCTACCTGGTATCTTCCCCCAAACAACTTTTACATATGCATCAAGGAAAAGAAATAATCTGGGAGATTTCTTTAAGGTCAAGTTTGTTAATTACACTTTTTATTTTATTTATATTTTGTGAGGAGAACCTATTTCATAATTTTAAACATATCTGCATTCATTTTCTTCCACTGAAAATATACATCCCAACATTATATGCTAATATAAAGTACAGGAAATCCTTGTCCTATGCCCACAACCCAAATCTCTCAATTTTTGAACACTCATAAAGAAGCTCAGTTTCTCCCAATTCACAGTTTGGTTAAAGATTGTGTGTTACCTTTTAGAACTTAACCATCCTTTCACTAAAATTCTTCTTCTTACTTGAAAATAATCTTTGTATAGAGGAAGGACTCACAGAAAAAGATTCATAAATCACCTTTTCTCATTTCTCTCTATAGTCTCCAGCAGACTCATTCACATTACAGATATCATATTTTAAGATATTTAAAACTTTTTTCTAGACAAGAATCATCATAACCTTTTTTTTAGTCTTTCTTCGCAACTATCTCTAGGACTAGCAGTTGCCTTTTTGTGGGGAGGGGAAGCCATCTTTCGTAAAAGGCACACATATTACTTCAGTCGAGTTACAGGGATAGAACAATGAATCAAGGTCAAAAACTAGCAGAAGCAGCCCTCACTCCACAGTCAAGTAAAGCATGCTTGCACAGGAGTCTCACATGTCATGACATGCCACGGACCTTCAGCTTCGCTCGTGGTGAGCCACCAACCATGAAAACACCAAGGGTCAATAAGAGGAGTAGAAAATTCAGATCACTACAGAAGTTGAGCTAATAACAAAGTGACACAGTTGGGTACAGTCTGTTCATATTTGGGCCAACACTGAAGACTTACTGCCTAGATGAGGCTACTTGGTCCCATCAATTACTGCCATGTGATTTTGGACCAGATTTTCTACTGTCTTAAGAGAAAGGGGGCAGCTGAATTTGCATATGTAATCTCTGATTTTTAAAAGCTGTCCCAAAAGAAAACCTTTTTTAAAAGCTCAATTTGCCCAACAGGTCAACAGTTTGTGGCTCTGAAATACTTATTTACAAGGATGCTATAGAGTCCTCTGTTACTTAATTTCTGAATGTTTTATCAAAAATATTTTGCACCAAAAGTTAGTTCCTATGAATTTAAATTTCCACCTAAGAAGCATCCTCCTGACTGAGCAAGGTATACTCGATTTTGCGACAGAAAAGCTTGCTACCACCTCACATGCTTTAACAATAATTTTCCCTCATGTGTGAAAGCATCTTACTTTTGAACACTCCATTCTTTATGTTTTAGGATAAAATAGCATCCTGCAATCACAGCTGGGTTCCCAAACCATTTATATTTCAAGACCGTTCTCTAGCTTCTTCCCCTCTTTCTCCCCAAACACAGTACTTTTAAATGACAACAAAGGAGGCTTACAGCAGGGGACTTGCTGCGGTACTGGTTGGCATGCTGCTGGAGCAAATCCAGTGCTTTAGATTCAGTGGTTGTTTTCGTGTTGATGCTAGGGCTGGTATTGACTTTCTCTGCCTCTTCTCTCGCTGACATCTTCCCATAAACGGGATAATGAAATCCTGGAGAGAGATAGGCTCCTGCAGATAAATAGCAAATGCCACATCAAGTTACCGGCTACATCTTAAAAAAAAAATCATTTGGGTTACATGAATTTGGGATGAGTTGAAGATCTTAAAATATGGGGTTATATTAAGAATGGGCTACATCATCATTAAACTGGATCTAGTTTCTCTGATTTTCTTCTACCCACTTAATTCATCCTGATGAACAGAGGTTATAAACAGAATTGAGCTTACAGCCATTTCTTACATTTATGTGTCCGCTTAAGTGAAAGGAATAGTAACTATAATGATTATGACAGTAAGTGCTTAGAATATTTTCACAGGCAATAAAGTATCTGTCAGTCTAACAGCTATAACAGACCATCGGAGACTATGGAAACTATAGCTGACGACTTTCCACATTTCATTTTTTAAAAAATCTTATATTAAATCAGTTTCATCTTTGATACTTTAAGCAACATAAAAACAAGCAAAACAAATGTTATTCTTGAAGCTTCTAATTTATCTTGTATTTTTAATATCTGCACATAGCCTCTTCCCTCCAATATCATGAGAACCCACAACACGTACCAGGGTAACTGTGCATTAGGACAGGAGAAACAGCCCGGTATGCAGGGTGGCTGGGGTCGTACATCTGTGGGTAAGGATAAGCATGCAAGTACTGGATGTACGACTGATGCTGACTCATGGGCGAGGACACAGCCACTCTTGTTCCCCGAGAGTCCTTCCAATTCACAGGAGTCTTGCGATCATCATTTTTCAGCTTGTTCTCTTCCATTGATTGAGAATCAGGACGCTTGGCCTCTTTGGGCTCCTCCTTAATACTCGTTAATGACACAGGAAGGCTTGACACACCACCCTCTTTATTAGGAGTTTTTCGTGGACTATCTTCTTTTAATTTCTTCTCTCTATCAAGTTCTTCTGACTTTTGCTGGTCCAGATATTTGGGCTGGTATACGTAATGATGCCATGTCCTTGAATCTGGATCCTGATTAAAAAAAAAAAAAGAAAAGAAACAGTTTTGTTTTAAAGTTTCAATTTTTAAGAAAACTCATTAGTCATCATGACAGCACTATTACTATACTAAGTTAACATGTACTTATGTGCTAGGCACTGTACTAGTGGATTTACTTCCTTCTCTTACATAGTAACAGCATCTGGGGTAGGTGTTAACTACTGATCCCTTATACAGAAGACAAAACCAAAGCTTGTAAAGTTTAAGCAACATCAAAGCCACACTGCTGCCCAGTTGTGGAGCTGGGCTTCAAACTCAGGCCTGCTGGAATCAGAGCTGGTTCCTTAATGTCATTTTTTAAACATTAATTAACATCCACAGATATATTTAAGCCAACTCTCGTTTTCCTTTTAATATTTCGCATAGGTAAAAAGAATTTTAAAATCTCCAACTCAAGCTAATGATAGTAAATTTAAGTAATTACTACAGCTATTAACATCACTTAAGAGGAAAAACTCCTGGTTTCCTAACATATTTTCTTCATCTACTGCAGTTGAGGCTTAATATATTGGCTCATTTCTCATTATGTGCTAACATCTTAATCAAAACAAAATTTCAAATTAATAGCACACGTTATGGCTTCTCTGTTGGAAAACAGAGCCATCCATAACCCCCCCAAACTGTACAGTTCTAATGCAGCCCTGTGAAGCAACAGCCTGATTTAGGCCTCTGGGAGCAGGGGAACTGAGAATCCCAAATGGCCTTTGGGACCTGCATCCCATTCATGTT
This sequence comes from Cynocephalus volans, assembly GCF_027409185.1. Classification (NCBI taxonomy): domain Eukaryota; kingdom Metazoa; phylum Chordata; class Mammalia; order Dermoptera; family Cynocephalidae; genus Cynocephalus; species Cynocephalus volans. Next base: position 109,607,914 of record NC_084461.1, read on the forward strand.
ATAAACCCAGGGTATTCAGGTCCTGAGTGAACATTCAAAGTTGGGGCTAAGTTCTAACTCTGGGCAGAAATGTGCGTGGGGAAAGGATTCTCACTCTGATTCACCAGGGACTAAGCATGGGGGAGTGGGGCTGGGGAATGAGCGGTGCTGAGAAATACCAGAATTACTGCTCAGGGGGCTGCAGTGACTCAGGATGTCTGAACCGTGACAGAAGGTGCTAGCATATGTGTGGTTTCATGGTGACCAATTTTCAGGTGTTCTCAGGCTGGCTAACCATGAGGCTCTGGGATGACTGCTGAGAGCCATCACCCAAACCTCCTCACACCCCTCAAAATTGCTCAGCAATGAACTCTGCTTTGGGGCACGTAACACAGAGTGTAAATCAGAAATCTAGGCATCTCAGACCATATGTGAAAGACATTTGGGCGCCACATTTTATTAAAAAGATGAACAGGAAATGTGAATTTAGGGTGCCAGTCTTAATGTTCCTAGGAGATGCTAATAGAAATTTGGAAATGTAAAAGAACAAATAATTTAGAGATCAGACTCAGAATCTCAGAGTTGGAAGGGAATCCAGCAGCCCTGTAGTGGAATGCCCTCACTTTGGACTAGGTGAAGAAATTAAGGGACCTCGTCTGAGTCACAGTGTTAGTTAATGGCATGGAACAAAAGTCTGCAATGTGCATAACCACAGTTCCTCTTACTATACAACATGATCAGAAAATAGTGAGTGATGTACATTTCAGAGCTACACAATAACTCCTGAGAATCTTTTAAGATATTTTTCAAGAGAAGAGGAGAAAACCCTAATGTTGGTTTCCTTCCTGTGTAAGATGTCTAACCAGATCAAGCCCAGACATGTACAAGTCTCAGACTGCTCTCTCTCTCTGTTGGGGCCACGCTCCACAATCTTACTTGTTTAAATCTGGAGGTTGGGTCTACACCTGTCTGCTTCATAGAGTCCATGACAGATTTCATTTCTACAGCCTCCTTAATAAGCTGGTGGTTTTCCATCTGCTTAGCTTTGAAGCTGTCGGCCTGAAGCTGCTGCTGGTGATTGGAGAGAAGCTGCGATTTACCTGTCTCCTCAGTTTTATTAGGCACTGAAGGCCCTAGCTTAGAATGGTTTTTGTTAGGCTCCGGAGTAGAGGGAGCTTTTGAGATTGTGGCAGATGGCATGTTTTTCTGTTTACTGTCCTCTTTGCCCAGCTCTTTCAAGGGGAGCTCATTTTTCCTTTCACAGTCTCCTCTCCCAGTCTGGGCCATTTTCTGCTCTGCCAGCCTCTGGTCCTCATAGTACTTCTCATACTGCTGTCTATAGGCAGGGCTGGTGGCCATCAGAGATTTCTGGTCCATATAGAGCCCATAGGCATACTGGCCGTAATAAAGTGACTGAGCCAGGGCAGGGTGTCTTTGTGTGATCACCGACTGGTGCTGAGGCTGCAAGGAAGCAGAATTATGGTCCATTTTCTTAGAATCTAACTGCTCTGCCTTGTCCTTCTTTTCTGTATCTTCTTCAGACTCCTTCTTGATCTTCATTCCCTGCGTGCTCCCGCTGCTGCCAGCTACAGGGGCACCAGCTTGTCCAGGGTGCATGTAACTTGGAGAATAATAAGGATCATAGCCATGGTAGTAAGGAGAAAGAGACTCTTTGAGTTGAGATGATTGTGCCATAGCTGACGAATGCCCTTTTACAACACCATCCTTACTGGAAATGATATCTGATGGGGAACTGGCCTTGGACCGCATGCCCTCTGACCTGCTGTCGGAACCCCCGTCATCAGCAGCATCGGATATGTCCGAATAGGCTGGACTGCTCGTCTTTGCCGCTGAACTCTCTGCCCCGTTCTGGGTCAATACATGCAGAGGTGCCATGGGCGCCTGCCCGTTCACCAAAGTGCTACATTCCATCCTCGAGGCACTCCCGATGGAAGGGCTGGGGGCATTGTCCGTGAAAGTGTAAACCTTATCAGCCTCGGCTTTGATGCTGGCCATGCGGCTCTCCTGAGACTCTGACAGTCCATTAGCCAGCGCTTCATTCTTGCTAAGATGGTCCTTTAAAAAGTGTCCAGCTAAATCTTTGCCAGCCCCCTTGGAGTCCTCTAGTTTCCCCAGCTTAGCATCCATCTTCGGGCTTCCTGTCTCTTTCCCCTCTTTGTCCTTTAGTTTTCGCTTCTCCTTTTTCTTTTTGTCTTTGAGTGACACCAGAGCCGGGTTCACGGTGATGGGCTCTCCCATAATTGTGGGCTTTGGTTGAATGGGTTTTAACGGAGGACTCTTTGGTGTCGCCTGAACAACAGTGGTTGTGAGGGAGGGCAGTCCCGGGATTGTCCCCGTGGTGGTGGTTGTAAAGGCTGCAGTAGGTATAGCAATTAGTTGCGGGGGAGTAGGGGCCGGGGCCGGGGCGATGGGCCGGGCACTTTTCAGTTTAGAGAAGTTTTTGTCCATTTTGCAATTGTTAGCTTTTTTGCCCTTTTCTTTTTCTCCTAAATTTTTCTTGTCGATTAATCCTTCTGCTTCCAGTTTAGGCATTTCGGCGACCAAACTGCCGTCTGCAGCTGAGCAACTGTCTAAAGTGGCCGTCATGTTGGAGATTACCGGAAGGTTGTTCAGTTCATTGTTAAGGCCTTTCTTTTTGCCAGAATTCTTCCCAGCTTTAGAACCGATAATCGGACCTGGGCCATTGCTCATCAGCTCTCTCTTTCCTTTGGGGGTTCCAGGGGGGTTACCAGCGCCAGGGGATGCTGGTGCCTTCACCTGGTCATAAGCTGATATGCTTGTGCTTGGCTCGCTGCATTCTAGTGCCACATTACTCAACGCTTCCTCACAGTCCGAGATCTTGTCCTCGCTGTCAGGCTCGAACTCCAGCTTGTTTTCTGGGTCTAAGTGTGCATGAGCCTGGTGGTACCTCAGGCCATTAATGTGCTTGTACTTTTTGTTGCAGTTTGGGTGGGGACAATCAATTAACACTGGAGAAGAGCAGCCTTGGTCCAAAAAAGTAGTCTCTGGTTTCCCTTGAGGGGTGGTGGGAGTGCTTCTAGAATTTGTGCGGACTCGCTTCCCAGGCTTATTGTCCTCAGAGCTGGAGTTGAGGTCCAGTTCCATCGGAGGCTTGTTTTTCCTTTTGTTGGTGGAGGAAGGGCTGGCTTTGATGTCCTCAGCGGCACAATTTGGGGGTGTCCTTCGTCCGCTGGCATTGAGGCTGCCCCGCCTCCCTTTCCCATTGGCTCCCCCTCTGTTCTTGTTCTGCAGCCCTCTGGACTCTGTGAAGCTGGCCTCGGAGCCCGGGGCAGCTGCAGCAGACCTCGCTCTCTTCCCTCTGCCCCGGCCCCCTCTCATCTCCAGGTCACTTGTCGGTGACTCACAAAACCTACGGAAGCAAGTAACACACATCAAAATGAACATCCCAAAAGAGCCAGGTGCAATCACAGGGTACACAATGCAGCAGGAGGAGGTAACACCCTTGGAGGGCTGGGCCCAGCCAAGGAAAAGACACCCTATTCCTCCACTGACAATTTCCACACCTGCAAAACGACAGGCTGCCAAAGGCTTCTATTCTTTCTCAGAATACCAGAGAAAAAATGCTCAGGTAGCTAGCTTCCAATCCAGTTCAAATTCCCATTTTGAGAAAAGAAGAAAACAAAGGAGGGGGTGGGGGCAGGGAGTAAAGATCTCCTGATAGAAAAGAAATCCAGCATCTGCATTTTACTGTGCTCAATCCTGAATTGCTCATTTCTCTTTTGCCTGGTTTCAATTACAGGCAGACTTTTATGTATTATTAATCTCTCTCTATAGTTTCCTTGCAAAGAGAGGATGGGGGAAGGAGAGGAAAGAGAAGAGAAATAAAAGGCCTTGGGCGTACCTGGGAGGGGCCCAGTCGTGTTTGGTGCAGTCCAGTAGGGTCCCCACATAAGTTTTGTTCCTCCATGTGACATTGACCACTAGGACACCTGCAGGAGGGGCAGGGAATGAGAAAGAACCATGGTTAGCAATGACTACTCTATTTCTAGTTCATTTATTATTATTATTATTCTATTTTATTTTATTTTTTTAACAGCAAAGTTCTATTCTCATTTGCTTTCAAAAGCTGTGGTTTGCATTCTTCCTCTTTTTGGTTTCAGTGACCTCAAGTTAAAACCCACAGGAAATTGTGTGTGTGTGTGTGTATGTGTGTGTGTGTCTGTATTCATGCGCATTCGCGTGTGGTACAAAAGGTTGAGACTGTGTGTGAGAGCATAACCAAGATACTGCTGACAGAAGGAAATGGTTTTTGCCATGTCCTGCTGTAAAACAGCAACACTCACCTCTTAATTTTTCTATTATTATACATAATTGCTTTCGTTTGGCAAGCAGCCAACATAAACTAAACGCCAGTTACCAAGTCTTAAACTAGAAAGTGACTGAAAGGAATCGGTTTTGTTTACAATTCAACAATGTAAAATAATTGTGATTTTTAGTAAGAAAAAAATTATGCAGGTGCATAAAAATAGGTATAGAAGGGAAAGTTGGGACTTAAGAATCCAGATAGCAGACTATCAGCTATGATTTCTCATTCCTAACCCTCCCCTCTTTGACTGTGTGTGACAGTAATCAGCGTTCATGTGGTATCTGTTTCACTGTTTGGTCTTGTTTCATATTAAGGACTCCTAAAATAGCACTCTTAAGAAAATAAATGTGCACAATATATTTGCTCTTGGGGTTATCTTTAGAATCAACTTTGGTAAGCATTTGCCACAGAGGATTAGAAAAGAAATCTCAAAACCAACACACTTGTTTCCTGCAAGCCATTCTGCTTCTCCCAACTGCTTTGCAGACAGACAATTTAATTTAGCACTGCATCTGTGAATTACTAAGCCAAAGTGCACTTAGTATACCAAATGTCACAGAAAAACAAAATAGAACATCCTCTTTATTTCTCTAGAGGACAGGTGACATTTAAAAAAAATCACTCCTTTAAAGCATATTTTAAAAGGATCTAGATTGTGAGACATACATAAAATATTAAGGGTAAAGAAATAAAATATTTGTGAGCCTTTGTTTTCTTTTCTACACCTACCCCCCCCCCCCACCCCCCTTCTTGGCAACACCAGAGAGCACTACTCAGAGTCTTATTTCCAGCTGGTTTGCTCACTTGTGTAACCACTGCCATTTTGGATTTCACAGAAAACCCCATAATAAGCTCCTTTATGTAAGGAAAACCTCACAAGGTAAGACTAATCTCCTTGGGAGTCTTGACAGCAGGTAAAATATTTGAATAGTTGGGACCTAAGTAGTGGAAAAGGAAGGATTTCTTTCAAAAGTCTCAAAAGGAGATTTTAAAATTGCTTCCCATATGGTCGGTGTTGTTATTACTTAGGTGGCAGCCGAATGTACAATGAGTAGCAATAGCCTAGCAAGGGGAGAAAAACTAGGTGCAGCAAAGCCTGGCTGATTCCGCTGTAATTCCCTCAGGATTTTTTTTTTTTTTTAATCCGTTGAGTATAAAAGTTCATGCTGCAATGAGAATCAATGGTAATTAGGCATTTGGTCACAATTTGCACAAGAAAGAACAATTGGAGGAAAGGATTCTTTATGAGCACATCCCTTCAGGAAAGGGGAGGGGGTGGGAGAGGAGGCGACGGGGAAGACTGAGCTGGTTTTCTCATCATCTGCTCTCTGGGGCACTGTGTGTGGTGTCAAAGACCTTTGCTGCTGCTTAAAATTCTTTAGCATGTCAGCTATATTTACAGTGCAGGAATATATCTGTATTGCCAGAAGGTTACTGCATTTTAGCTTTAGAGGCAATAGGCCGAATCACTGCGTTCCAGAGTCCCCGATGTAGCGCAAATGTATAATTAAAATTGCTTGAAAGGAAACATGAAAGAAACAACAAACCCTCCGTTCTTGCAGTAATAAAATTAAAAACAGGAAAAGTCTGCACAGACACTTAACATTTGTCTGCAGTGAAAGGCTTTTGTTATTGCTTTTCCCCTAAGGGTTTCGCGTTGCCAGCAAACCCTGGCCGCCGATTGGCCAGCGCCCGCTAAGAACGCTCACGTCTGATTGGCTGGGCCGAGGCGGCCGCCGAGCCCGGGAGGCCGCGGCGGGGAGGAGGAGCTCGGCGGGGCGAAGGCTGCGAGCCCTGGGAGGGCGGAGCATGCGCTCCCAAGCCGCTCGCCGTCTCCACGGGCTCGTCCGCACTCACGAGGCCCGTCCGGGCGGGGAAAGCCGCGGCCTGCGGGCCCGTGCTGTGCTTCCCCCCCACGACCCGCGCCACGCGGCCCCACACAACACGCCAGCCCACGCAGAGCCGAATTGGCCGTCTCAATGCGAGATCAAGGGAAACCTGGCCCCGGAGAAAAGGAAGGGACGTCCCGTCGAAGGTCGAAGCCGCCGCAAAGGCTGCACGGCAGCTGCAACATCCACGCTGTGAAACCATTCACGTCTCCCGCTTCTCTTTCTAGAAGCCACAGAGCAGACCTCCTAGCTAAGGACAAATGATGCTGTTGCTGTTTGCACTTGGTGGAAATAAGATCCTGGAAAGAAGGGTCCATTTTTAACTTCAAAGGGCCTAAGTCACCCTTATTTTTCTAGAAGCACCCCATATTTAAAATGCTCAAAACAAATGCTCTCCTCCCAGGAAGATTTTGAACAGTGCAAATTAAATATGTGTGCTTGCGTCTTTCTTTATATGCACGAGCCGCTTCACTATGCCACACGGTATTTAAAGCTGCCTAGAATTCACATACGAATATACACACACACATGTTTGCACAGCCAGATCTGCCACTCTGTATTGGAATGAGGGTTTAAGGAATGTTTCTCCTATAAACTACACAGTGTATCGTTTCTTTGTAAGTCTGTGCTTATACATCCTATTGTGCAGAGCTAAGTATAAAGGTGGTGTTTCAGCTCAAAAACATATAAATAGCTTATCATTTTGCTGAAATCTCAAAATCTTGAACATTTTGTAACCCATGGTCATATAAAGCAGACTATGCTTATTAAGGCATAAGCGCCCAAGATGAAAATTATAAATTTGACTTTTATAAATCTGGGCATAAAGTTGTATTTCTGATTTACGTAAATTGGAGGTAAATGCACGCTTATTCTTTCAAACATCTAGCCTGTGAGTGAGGTGCTGGGGGCACTCCATACTCTGAAATGTCCCGCCAGATTTATTATCCTCCCCTCTCCACCCATGGACTGGGCATGGTCTTTCTCAAAGAGCTAATGCCTATCCTATAACATGTTATATTTGGAAAATATCTGAGGCTTATTACTAATAAAGTAAGTATACAGCTGAAGAGCACAACGGATGGTCTGAGAGTGTGCTTACCACACGTGGTTCTTTAAATTGTTAACACTGTTTCAGATACTGATACAGAATCTAAGTTGCTATCCCCAAAGGCATATCATCTATAGGACATTTAATGAGAACATGGTCTTTACAATATAACCGGAATCCCTTACTTCTACAAGCCAAAAAAGCTCCAAGGATCTCATAAGGACTCCAGTTACAATGTTCTATTATTTCCTCAGTAAAGAGTCCCCAGGAAGATGATCAGGCCCATCAAGCATTTACTGTGCATCTATGGGATATACACTAGGTACCTATTTGGTGCTAAGAAATCAACCACATTTTGGCTGGAACCACTCCATCCAAATTCTGTACTTCAAGAATCTGCAATCTTAGAACAGAAGCAACACGGGTATACACTGTAATCCAGAAGTTACTCACATTTATAGAGTGGGCCCCTTATACCATCACATTAGATTAGAACCTGGATGTGACGTCCATAGTGCCTGCCCTGCCCACAGGGCCTGCTTAAGAGGGGAGCCTTAGGTGACCAGGCTCCTAGACCAGTAATCTTAACTCTGGCCCCATGCGACTGAACTACAGTGGTGGGTACCTAAAGCAGAGGTAACCAAACGGGCTTATGGTGGGAATCTGAATCAGTAATAAGGAAGTTCAGGAAAGCTGATAATTAGAGTCGAAGCCTAAAGGTCACAAAGTACTAGAGGCTCTGAGGATCATGATGGGCCAAAGCCCCAAGAAAGCAATAGCTATAAGATGAGGAAGTCAACTGCTGGTACAAGGCCCTCATTGCTTTGTGGGTGTGTGTACATGTGTGTATATCCCTTTTTCTTCCAGCTTCCTCACTAATAGGGATTTCATCAGCACCCAGGATTGCCCAGATATTTTCCAGTCATCTTGTTAAAAAGTTGTCCCTTGTGCTGAACTAAAATCTGTCTTTGAATACCTTGATCTTGGCTGTGCCTTCTGACACGCTGCAGAAGCAGTCCACCCATCGTCCACATGACAGCCTTTCATCCAGGCAAGGATAATGGTCATGTCACCATTCTCCTCACCTCCAGTTTACTTTTGATGTCACACTTCTAATCTCTTTGAAGGAACTCTTGAAAGTGCCTTAGTCCAAATCCCCAAGGAAAGTTAAAGTTCATAATGAATTAGGATCAAACGGAAACAAATTCACATATTATCTCATCTACAAATCCTCCCCACCCTCCCTGGCACACACATACCGTGCACACCACCAAAAAATGCCCGCTCCCTCCTGGGTCCCCACTGCACTGAGTACACAGTTCTCTCACCAGAAACCAGGTTTCCCTCTCCTTTCTGATTCCACAGCTAGACTCTTTCTCAACCTCACTTCTAGTTTGATGAGGCCATGTGACTGAGTTCTATGAAAGGAAATCAAGTGAACTTACACAGACCACTTCTAGGCCTGGCCCATAAGAACTCCAGTCTCCCTCCCTTTCTGGCTAACTGGCGTGGAAATGATAACTGTGACCTCGAAGGTCTCAAGTTGGAGGTGGTAGAGTCTCCTTCATATGTGGGACCCCAAATGACAAAGAGAACCTTCACCCACCAGGAGTACCCAACTCAGTCTATTAGGTAAGGAACACATAAACTCTTACCATGTATGGACATGGTTAGGACTATCTGTCCTACCCTAATACACAATCCCTTTAATATTTGGCTCCACTCGTATACACAGTATGCCTATCTCTTCCTACTAGATGACATTACTTGCGTACAGACAGTGTCCGCACCCACAGCCTCTGGGAGCACCGTGCCTCGTTCACAGTGAGAGTTCATTAAACACTTAGGAACTAACTAGATGGGAACTGACGAGGGAGAATCTAGACTGAATCCTATTCAGTGACTTCTTCTCACTATTACCATACTTTTTCAATGAGCATGATCACCCACTAACTTATAGACATTCTCTGTGGAGAGATTTTGCTCTGAAAATGCCATAAATGTGGTTTATGAATTATTATTTCTGGTATTTGTGAAGTTGTTTCCTCAAGAACTGGGCAAATGCCTGATTTCCCAGTGGATCGGCATAACTCTGTTTGTATTACAGTTTAAAGACTGTTTCAGAGTCTTTAAAGTGCCTCATCCCTGGAACAGAAGTCTTTGCCAAGCATTCCAAATGCTGAATTTGGAATCAGACAGAAGTGTTTTTGAACTCTCACTCAGACTACCACATCTGGATGGACTTGGTATGTACTCAGGCAGAAAAGAGAAACCTCATTCCAATAACACCAAATTATAACCCATTTATGCCATAATCCTTTTCTTAAGTTCACACATTTCTTTCCTTTTATATATTTTTTTCCAGTGAAACATTAGTGACAATAAAAATGCCACAATATGCCGGTTCCATGAGTACAGGATAAAGTTTGCATGTTTCAGATATCATATTACCCTACAGTTTTACACAACGTGACTATCGTACAAAAGGTATGATTTATTACCACTCCTTCGTTCAGAACTCCCTCTCCTCAATATTTTCTGGCCGTTGCTCTGTTGTATTTGATACTGGTACTTTGTTCTAGCTTCAGAGCTTTAAACCTTCAGATAGGTCCTACTTCAAAGGACAAAGGTGAGTTTACAATTACTGGGGGAAATTTTAAATTTGCAACTAAGGTTGCCCATAAAATATTTGCTAGGCAAAAAGCAGAGGGACTTTCCTATTATCTATGCCAAGTATATATAGAGCACTAGGACAAGAAAAGTAAGGGCTGTCATGTGACCAGAAAATGCAGTATTTTTTTTTAAAGAGCCCTACTGCTGGGCTGAATGTTTGAAGAGTCACTTTAACCACATCCTGTAATCAAACCATCTGGAACACAGTGCTGCGATTAGTCACCCTGAACATTGGGCTTTATCTGAACAAACAGTGTGTGGCAACGGAGCTTCGGAGATACGGCAGCACTAACAAAAGGGAGTGTAATGAAACACTCTATGCCCTAGTGTGCCACCACCCCAGTCATAAACCCGAGACACACTGCTCTGGTGTTAATGTACTACTTTATGAAAGCACCGTGAGCTTAAAGATTAAAGGACTTAAGGGCTAAAAATTGCTGGTTTGGATGGATCTTCTCTGTCGGTGGCTGGAATATGTTAGCATCACTCTATCTAAGTTAATTATAACCTCTCAGATGACAGTTCAGCGTTCCTATTAGGGTTTGGTGTTATTTTCAGGACATTAGGAACAGAGTTCATTTATGGGAGGAGAGTTATGATTCTTTACTTGCCAGAGGTTAATGTGACCACTGAGACATTCTTTTTGGTTCATCTAAACCCTACCCATGAGTAACAAGGAAAAAAAAAAGAAACCTTAACCAATACCAAAAAGCAATGGCAAAATGCTGTTCTAATCTTCATTTTCAAAACTGGCATTCTTTCTTACTTGACTGTGCTTATCTCTTTTAAAAGTACATTTTATCATCAGTATATGATCTGTGGAGATCTTTTTTAAAAAACCTGAAAGGATTTTTTCCCCTAAATACATTGAATAAGCCCTTAAAAAAAAAAATTAACAGCTAAAGAAACCTTGTTTCCCCATGGGCCTTATAGTTTAATACACAAAAGAACACAGAGCCACTTCCATCACTGTCACCTCCCCCAGCAGCCTTTGTTCTGAAGGCTGATGAGCTGTATTGATTTGGGAAAATCATTGAGCTTCTTGGAAAACTAGACTCTCGCTTATTCACTGCCATCTATTTCTTTCCCATGAAGACAGGTGGTCAATACCCAGTTGACTGGTCAGCTAAAAGAAGCTCTTGCTGCTTTTCTTTTTCTTGCTTCCCTAGTAACATTATCCTTTCCCTCTTCTAGAAAATACAATGGACTGTTAAGTCTTGTGGGTAAGAAGAGGGGGCAGAATTAAGGCTTTTGTGAGGCACCACTGGGAACACTAAAATGCTGTCCCATACATTTGCATGGGAGCCTGTGCCGTATGTGTGGATAGTGACAATATTTTCAGTGACCAAGCAGTACACACGTTTAAGTGTTAAGGAACACTTTGATAACCCAAGATACAACATTAAAAAAAAAAAAAAAAATCAGAACAGATCATTAGAGATCAATTAATGTTTACTGTAGAAAGAGATGCTTTACTTCTTTTAAATAATCAGAACATATGTTCTAGCAAGCAAATTTCCTAGTTATAAAATGGTGTCATTATAGACATTTTAGGCAACAGAGAGCATCATGAAAAAAAATCACATGGAGATCACTGGAAAGTAATTAGAAACATGATCAGCAACAAAACATTTGCTTTTAAGTTAGGTAGACAGACACATTCTAATGCAATACTGCCACTGATGGCTTGAGACTAGATTTAAAATAAATCTATAGAACCATTCACACCACAATATGTACCCTTTATTGCTCAGGTGGTTCCTCTAATAGTTTCTGCTAAAGTACCCAGAATCTCTACTTGGGGACAGGCTGGAGAAGAGGTTGGAGTTGATAGTGTTGGGAGGTGTGGAGCAAGCCTCCTGAGCTTCAGCAAGGGCAAGCTGGTTAGAGACACTTAACCAGGCTGCATCAAAAAGCCACCCCTGCACTTCCCCCCCGCCAAGGGGGTAGTTTTTAGGCTGTGGTCCATCAAGCCTCAGTCAACACACACAGCAGGAAGGAAGGGACAAAAGACAGGAGAGATGGAATAGAAAAAAATACAAGTCTATTGAGACACATGGAGTAATTTAAATGCATAAACTGAATATGTACACGTACAGGTTTATGTATACATTGTACACAGAGGTTTCATTTCTAGTGTTTGATCAAACTTTCCAATAAGTAACTGCCTCCTTTGAGGCATGGTGGCATGGAGATCAGCCACAACATCACTCTGATTTCTGATGCCTTGAAAACTTGAATTTTCTCCTGCTCCTTGTCAGGCACCCACTGGTTTAGCTGAAATCTGATGACTTTAGATGATGATTTCTAGTGCCGGGCAGGTTCAGTGCTGAGTATAACAGAAGTGACTCCCCCCACCTCCCCAATCCAGTCTCACAAGCTTTGTGGTTTTTGTTTTTTTTTTTGGCAGCTAGCCAGTATAGGGATGGAACACTTGACCTTGGTGTTATAACTCCATGCTCTAATCAACTGAGCTAACTGGCCAGCCCTCACAAGCTTTTATTATTAACTTATCAGGGGGTATTTTCTTCCTTTAAATAAAAGCATTCAAAAGTTTAGGAGAAGTATTTTATAAATATTTATTGAACAAAGCCTATTATGAACCATAATAATGGCACATGGTTCTCACTGTATTACCTCCTAATAGTCATTCCTGTCTTGAGTGTTGTTTGAGAGACAGCTATGCACAAGTGGCCCTGGGCGCACAGCACATGGCCAGGGTCCTCCAGAGTGAGAGGAAACAGCCTCCTCTCACTCCCACTGTCAGACTCGCATGTCACTGAAGATAAGCAACTGCAAGAATGTCCCAGTCATTTCCTGCACTTAGTATTAATTACAGGATCTCTTCAGCTAACAACACCTATACCCAGGCTCTCCACGATGCCATTACTTCAACTAGAGAGAACAGCAAAACCAGACAAAAATAAACTACCCTTAAGGCAAAATCTCCTCCTCCACCCCGCCCCCCAAAAAAGAGAGTACCCTAGGGCTAAAGGGGGAGGAAGGGTGTGTGTGAAATGCCACGAATTTGAGACGTCATTAACAGCTGTCCACCACTTCCTGTTTTGTGTCAGGCAGCAGTCTGTGTTTTGCTCTATGTTTCCCTGGGGCAGGAATAGGGGAGGGAAGAGCAAAGTAATCATCGAGATGAATGAAACTGAAAGATGCAAAGGAGATAAATATAAGAATGAAAGATCTCATCTACTTTGGGGGCTGGGGAGGTAGGCAAGGAAAAGGGACTATGGAGACAGGGGGCTTCTCACACTGCTCATCACCTGGCCTTCCTTACAAACCCACCACCTCTTGCAGAGCAGCCCCAGTCTAGGTTGTGGTGATGAGCAGCGTTTCAGATTTAAATGCTACTAAATTGCTTCTCAAAATATGTTTAATATAACTATAGATTATAGTACTGTGTTTTACCATCCCCAGTCCTTGAGATATAAGGAGACAGTGGGAACCAATTGACAATAATGCTCCACATCAAAAAGCTGCTACTGATCCATGTATCTCACTGGGACTGAAGAGCTAGGCTTCCTATAAATTATGATACTTTATTTAAAGTCAGAGCGCTTATTTGCTTTTGTGCCGGCTCTGGGCCCTTTTCATCTCTAGCTCCACCGGGACCAGGAGAACACACATCCCTACAGCTCTGCTGGCCACCAGCTGTGTCCTCTGTAAATCATAAAACCTCCTGAACAAGTCATTCTTTACAAAGGCCAGGAACATTTAGTGGAGATGATCGCTCTGATATTATTCCACTCGCTGAAATTTAAAATAGCAATTTACAACAGCAGCTGAAAACAGGGAACTGCCTCTGAACTCTGTGTGTACGGTGTGTGCGCACATGCACATGCATGCATACAGATGGGAGGGACTTGCATGTATACAGCACACAAATGGATACATTTTGTGTGTTACCAAAAAGCCACCATCTTTGCAAATACAGAAAGGGAAGAAGAGATGCAGATGTCAGAGAAACTAGACTCAGTACTTCACGATTAAAGGCAACAGGGTGGATGAAGTTTATGTCATTGGTAAACCTCCCTGTTCTCACCTGCAGGTGGCCATGCCCTGCAGGCAGCGTGGCAGACAGTCCACAGACACTGGTGAAGCTGCATGATGTGGCTCAGGTTCAAATGTAAAAGGAAAAGACTAATCAAGTTTAGTCTGCAGTCAATTTGGAGGACTATGGAGGAAAAAAGAACAGCAGAGTGGTGACCAAATAGAGCACCCTAAGCACGTGAAAATGTGGCTTTAGAGACAAACCCACTGATTCACAGTTCACTTTGTGGCTACTTTGTTTTGAGCCGACCTAAACCTCTCTGAGCCTCAGTTTCCTCGTCTATATAATAGGGATAAGGTAGTCACTGGCATAAAGTGGTCACTCAGCAAATGTACTTCGGCTTCCTCATCTTTTAAACTCTCCTGTAAACTCATCTTTTAAACTCTTCTTCTCCAGGTCAGAAACTGAATACGACGAATTTCACACTCAGAAATGCAGCCACAGCAAGCCCTCCTGCCTTCCTCCAGGTGAAGCAGCATTAGTTACATCTGCACTAATCATCCTATATTCCTGGTGACCAGGCTTACTGTAAATGTGTCGTACCTATCTTTTAGAATCTTAACGACTGCAAATTCATAAAGACTTCTTTTATTATTTCTATTTGCACCACCAGTTTCAACCAATATAAAGTTATCTTACCTAACACATCTATTGTTTAAAGCAAATGTTTCCTCATCTGACCACTCAATAGTAAAGTCAGTTGAGAAACACTGTTCTAAAACCACGGGAAGCCTCCTCTCTGGACTATTTAAGGGTAAGGAACCCTCATTTCAGGTTTTCAGGAACAGCTAACTGAATGACTGACATTTGTGTAAATTACGAAAGGCAAAATTAAAGCTCCCCAATACTGTGACAACAGAAATGAGATACTGCAGCAAGGCTCCTAGGATGCAGATAGATGGAGCAGGTTAAATGTGAACTCATCTTTCCAATTCCCATCTACACAGACCAGTTTTGACAATGGTCAGAGGCTGCCTCCCACCCTCCCCCATTCCACATTCCAAAGTTTTATCTTTCAGGGGGAAAAAAAAAAAAGCCCAAGAGAGTTACAAGTATTTCAATAACGTGCTTAGAGACCAGCTCTTTTCTGTAAACAAGCCTAATGAAGTGTGACTAATAGTGCTCTCTTAGAGCACAGGGAAGGTAAAAGGGCCTTTGTTAACACTTACTGGAGCAAAGTCGTCATTTTGCTGGAACAGAACAAAACTTCACTGGTGATTGACCAGCCCTGCTCAGTGTCCCTGGCTTACTGTCTATTTCTATATATACTGTGTGTATAAATACATGTGTTTGTACAGACATGGAGATGTCCTCTACACACACAAGCTCACACACAGCCATCTAAGCTAACTTTTGGTTAGGTTTCTCTGCAAACTAGATGAAGTCAAGGCCTGGTACTGAAGTCTAATTCCTCTCTGATATTTGTATCTCTTCTAGTTCTTAATATTACCTAACATTTCTCTCCAGGTTGTCAGCAGCATGAACCCAATTGAACAGCCTGTAACCTACACTTCCCACGGACACTTAATAGTTTCTGAGGTCACTCTAATTTAACCTGGTTGTATTCTAGAAATGATTTTGTTTTTTAATAAATTAAGAATTGCTGATCTTCCCTTTACAAATTTCACCTGTTGACTATTGACTTGGAAAGTTCTTAAATTTGGCTCCAAATGTTAACTGCTTAATAAATATTCCATGACGACTTTAATTCTTTTCAATTAAAGTTTGTCTTAAGTATTATTAATACATAAAACAGGGATGTTAGCAGAAACATCTGAAGTTGGCTCGGACTTCTTTCTCAGACAGACTGAGGAATCCAAGTCGAAACCTGCTTTCCTTGCAAACCTAAGCACGAATTTCCGTATAAATTATTGACTGCGCTTTGGCCTCGTCTGAAACATTAGCCCCACAGGCTGATAAGTTCTGACCCCAGGTGGCACATCAGCCCTCTCAGAAGAGGCAGGAACATTAGTGCTTTGCACTGGGGACTAAGGCGTGCGAGCCAATCAATCAAGTTCTTTGACAGTTTTTACGGCCTCTGAGCCTTAAGCCCAAGTCAACCTCCAAGACTCCTATTGTTCGCATTATTCTCTTCTGCTCTGGTCTGATGAAGTTAGGGTTAAGTCCAAGGCTTCAGCAAGGGAGAAAGGGTATTGTTAGTAACTCAGTCTTTATTGACTCTGACCTCCAGGGCAGCTGACTTCAAGTCTTTTCCAGAAAGTAATGCACTGTTAATTGCTGCTCATCATCAGGGTGTGTTTTATACACCTCTTTTCTCTGAAAGAAAGACCTGACTAAACATTTCAGCATCTTTCCAGGTTACCTTGTAATTCTCTCAACAATTACACACACACACATACACACATTTTGGACAAAAATCTGATCTGTACCCACCATAGTCCCTGAATCACTAAATCTAATACCAATGCAAACACGGAACGTTTGGCTGCAGAATGCTGACGCCTGGGAGCTGGCACAGGAGCAATAAATAAATATTTTTTTCATGGCAAATATCTGTGCGGATTAGTACAGGGGGCAGGAAAATGCCTGATGGAGGAATGATGTAGAAACCTATTATTTCCTTCTGTGTCCTTTGCTTAAGATAAGTAGAGCTCTTTTCCAGCTGAAACTGGTAGCGATACTTGTGAGCAGCCAGCAACAGACTGGATGGCCTCAGGGTGAAGAGTACAAGATTCCACTCTGGCTTTGTTTGAAGAATTCAGCACTCTAAAAGGATTGCAGAATTACTGGGCCAAAGGCTTTCCGGTTCTCTTTGAAAGAAAAAACAGGCAAACCATTATCTCTTCTTACCCAAACCCGCCTCTCCCCACTCTCCCCTGAGGCGAGGGGCGCGGAAGGTAAGGACCAGAGAGCCAGGTCAGCTTCTTGCTGCATGGGGCCCAGGCCAGGCCTGCCCCATGGCACACGCACCAAAAAGAAAACTTTGTTGTTGAAAACGGTGAGCGACAGGCTAGAATCTGGACGCTTAAAGGGAGAAATCACATGCTGACATTCTGACAATCAAATTTCCTCAGTACAGGAAAAAAGCACAAAAATCAAATGGCTTGGTTTTTTACTTAGCTTTTGATTGAGAAATTTTCAGCCCCGAAAGCCTTTGACATTTAGCTAAATGATTATGCTACTTTATATTTAGTACATCCCACTATATGAATTAGTGCATACCAGTGAGTAGAAAGCCATTTTAAATTCTGCTCCATTTGTGTGCTTGATAATGTATTGACTCCAAGATATGTGAAAGTAATATTAAATTTGATAAACTTTCCAAAAAGTTGCTAGTTAAAAGAACAATGCTTTCTGTCCTGATAAAGTCTCTTGGTGTAGCAGATTACATTTTCTGGTGCCATTCAGTCCGACTCAACTTTAATATTAGAGAAAATTAGATCAAGAAAAACTAAATTTTGCAAGTCATTATTTTCCTTTAAATTGTACTCTTGTAATCTGTAGCTTAAATTTTTTTTAAAAAATCTTCCTTTTTAACAACCAAGAATGCACAATCATAGCACATTAAACTCATAAATACAATGGGTTACCAGGGCCAAAAAATATTTTGTAAAATATTCAAAACAAAACTGAATGTGTAGTCTATTTTTATATAAAAGAGCTTCCTTCAGTAGTTCTATTTCTTATAGCCCAGAAATAAATCAGGAAACGATTCTGAGAAAATCAACTAAAATTTTCAAGTAGCTGCTGTATAAAGACTGACTACAAATTATAAGTTTTAAGTCCGTAAAGATGGAAGCTGCAAGCTCACAAAATCGATATCATTACAATTTTTAAGCCTGTGGACAAACTGGTCTCAAGATTTGCTTACTGAATCTTAGTAGAGTTGAATGTGGGGCTTCCTCTGAAGCTTCAAAGGTGGCAATTCAAAACTAATAAAATAAGTGTTATTTTACACACTAGGTAGTTAACATTCATGTTACTGTCCTCAGGGGGTAAAGACAGAAAATAAATACAAGTAACACTGATTGATTGCTTTGCTATGGATAGGTCACAGAAATAAGTGTTTTTACACAGATAATCTCATTTATTCCTCAGAGCCTATGTGTTGGGTTCTTTCACTATCACTACTTTACTGATGAGCAAATTAACTCTTAGAAAGCTTAACTGGCTGACATGGCCCAGGTTAGAAAGTCAGAGATTTAGAACACAGGCAATCTGACTTCTGATATCATGCTTCTAAATGCGTTATGTAAGTTTACATAAATGTAGGTTTATAAATAACACAATTTCATGAAGTAACTACACATGCATGAATGAGGACCCATAAGGTTAAGTAAGGCCATTGCAGTGAAGACCAGTGGCTGGTGGTTTGTGCTGCAGATGGCACTACTCTCTTCCCAGCTCCATGTTCAGTGACATCACACTGAAGCCTGAAATTGACCACGGTGGTAATACACCACACAAAACAGCACACACTATGAATCAGAGTTCTCCCCCTGCAACTCCCACCCCAGAGCTGGTTGTTAAATACTGTCATGCACCATAACGACGTTTCAGTCGATGACAGACCACGTATGTGATGGTGATCCCATAAGATTATAATGGCTACACCATATAGCCCAGGTATGTAGTAGACCATACCATCTAAGTCTGTGTAAGTGCACTCTATGATGTTTGCACAACGACGAAATCACCTAACAATGCATTTCTCAGAATGTATCTCTGTTGTTAAGCGACACATAACTGTCCTTAGCAGCACACCGATGTTATAACCTTAATTTACAGAACTACCATTCTTCCTTCACATAATGTGCCTTGTCAGAGAAAACAGTGGTCTGACAAAAGCATGGAAACTGGAAACCCTTCTATCCTTATGTTTAACTGCTTAGAAGGTATCCATAGTACAAAACTGAGAGATGATGCTAGAACTCATTGCGGACTAAGGTCTTGGCTGTTGTCTCAAAGGAGTCACAATTCACAACCTCAGGCTGCTTTTGCTTAAGCACTCACATCTAATTGGTTATCAAGTGTCAGGGCTATTTTGATCTCCTAATAATCCCTGACTCTACCTCTTCTGCTCTCTCCATCCCACTGTCCCAAGCCAGGCCTTGGTTAAGTTTCCACTGTTACCACTTATCTCTCCCCTGCCTTACACTTCAAGATACCTTTAAATGTCCCTGGGACACAGTAGTTTATTTCATGTTTTCATGCTTTGCTCCTACCTTCTACCTGGAGAACCACAGCCTGCCTTGCACAGCTTAATCTTTTAAGTCCAAGTTCAGGTGCGCTGAACTCCAGGAAGCCCTTCCCAAAAGCCCTGAGACTGCCTGACTGCCCCTGTAGGTATTTCCACCGCAGCACTTAACATGAGATTCAGGATGTCTGCTGTTTACCAGCCTCTCCTGGTAGACTAAGCACCACATCTTTCAAAATGCCTGGCAAAGGCTAGGTGCTCAGCAAATTGTTTTAAGGAAAATGAAATATTAAAATGAATAAAATATAAAAGAGGCTAGAATTATGTGCACAAAATACAAAAGTGAAAACCACGAAGCTGAAAGTTCTTCATTAGCTAATTCTGACATCTCTTAGATGAAGGGGCTCATTTCAGTTGATTCGATTTTTTAAATAATCTGATAATGGTACTCATATAGATGTAAACAATTTGGTTTTATGTGTCTTCTATTTTTTTTTTTTAGAAATTTTTGTGAAATAACTAATCTTACAAGGTAAAGAAACCAGGAACCTTCCTCTGGGATTTCAAAAGCCATCCACTTTCACTGAACTATTACAAAAGCAATTGATGAGGTACATTTGTCGCTCACCTGATGTAGAAGCTCTAAACACAGACCATAACCCACCCAGCCACGGCAGATCCAGACTGTTGGCCGCTCCCACTACTCCTTGCAGTTTAATGAACAGTCATATCCAACAAATCTCCTCCCAATAGCCTGCCCGTGGTTATTCTCCCAGACTCTGGGCCCCAAACAGAGATTTGTCATTGCTTAAATAAATTTTACAGATGTAATAGATAAAGGCAATAAAGAAAACAGAGGTTTTATAAAACAAAGTTGACAGAGCAGAAAGCTATCTCTCTATAATGGGCATGTAGGTTTGTGCGAACTGGGCTGCTTGTGTGTACCAAAGGGAAACAGACAATGAAGGTTAGGAGGCATGAAATGACAGCCTTCTTTGCCTTTCAGGGAACATAAATTTTATTTGCTGAATGTAAATCTTAAAGCCAAGATTTTCAATCTGCATGTGTAATCACCAGAAATTGATTTTGAGGAAATATAAAATTATTTAACTTATTGCTCAGCAATGCAAATCCCAGGTTACACATCCATGATTGTCAATAGTAGGAAACTCGGGTGACGTTTCCTGTTGTGATACTTGTTGTTCCTCTGCCTTTTGTTTAGTGTGCTGCCACTAGAAGTGGGCACATGCAACACCTGTCCTCAACAAGTGGCCTATGACTTCTAATAGGTACTTTCTTGGTGCCAACTGAAATGCAGAAACATAATTTTCTTTTCCAACATGCTTTTGGATCTCATGCTCTCTAAATAACACAGATATAGTAGTTTCTCTTAAAATGTCAGGTCTTTAGGCTACTAGGAATCACACACCTGGCTCCTGCTATAACGGATGGACATGGAATGAAATGACCTCAATATTCTTCTCTTCATAATACAGTAAAGGCATATTTTTCCCCAAAAGATTGTTAAACTCATTTTGACCAATCCCTTCACAGCTCAAATGATCAAAATACAAATTGGGTTTGCTCTGTGTGTGTGTAATCTGTTTAACAAATTGTGGCCTTTCATGCTTAATCCTAGTTAATTAAATTAGCGTAAATTTATATTAAAGCATACTTTAAAAAAGAAACTTGGTAAATATGTAGAAAGCCCAGCCTGCATAATGGATTTTTTTAATAAAAATTGTCATTCTAAAAAAGCATGGCCATAATAGCAACAATATAAATGCCATTAATCAACACATGAGTAAAATATGGTCCATACAGATGCAGAAAGTATCCTCTGGAACTGAAGATTACAGAGATAGAAATTTTTATTTACCTAATGTAAGTTAGCAATTAATTTTTTTAAAATGAAGTGCCTGATCCCTGAGAACATGAGGTATTTAGAGTCAACCCTTCAAGATAACTTCTACTTAGACTTCATTCACAACCCCAGTCATTATATAAAAGAAATAAGAAATTTGTTGATATGGGTTTGGAAGCTGGGGTGGCAGGAGGGATGGGGGAAGCAATAAATATAGTTTACAAAGCAGTTACACATAAAGCACTGTTCCCAACTATATGTTTTCCTGTGGTTTACATTCCATCAGACCCCAGAGGAGAGCTGCTTCTGACAAGCAGAGAGGCTGGGCTCATGGGGACAGAGTGATCTGTTCCCTGCAGGTCCCCCACTGCATTCATTCCCTGACCACAGTTTCCTGCTCCCCTCATGGTCACCTTTGTTGGAAGGATATGCATAGCAACATTAACATCATCATTAATAACTGTAAGAAGACCTACAAGTACAACAATCTTCTAGGCTGAAATCCCAAATTATAGAGAACACACTGGCAGACTAATGAAAAGCACCCCATCACTGCCTAGAACAAATATTACAACACTGGGAACTGCACTTTTGTTTGTTTAATTTAACAAGTGCACACAGCGCTATGTGATAGGCACTATTCAAAATGTCTTACGAATATTAACTCACTTAATGATCCTAACCATCCAACAAGGAGTTACTATGGTATCTCCATTTTACAACTGAGGCACAGAGAAGTCAGTACGTACATGCCCAAAGCCACACAGACAGTAAGCTGTGGAAATGAAAAATGGTACCCGAGGGGGTCTGGCTTCAGTCTGACAATTACCCAGTATCCCCACGTAGAAGACACTGTTGCAAACAGAGTAAACACAACACTCCTGGCCCGCAACTCAAAGTGTTTACCCCTTTCCCTAGTGTGTTACGGGGTTAAATATACATGAAAAGGCACACGATTCCCATAGTAAGCTTCACCATACCATGTTGAGAATTCCCATAAAGTAAATAAACCAAAAAAAAAAAAAAAAATCATGTAATTTTCAAGCCAAAGGAATCTTGGAGATCACTTACTCCAAACTTGCTCTTTATCAAGAAGAAAGCTGAGGCTCAGAGAGGTTAAGTGGCTGGTCCCGGGTCCCAGGACTAAAAAGAACAAAGCCAAAACCAGAGCGAAAGCCACAACTGGGTCACCACCTTTCTTCTCGTCCAGTGATCCTTTGCCTCCACCAGCAGCAGCTGGGGTAGGTGATGATCAGAATGCCAGCTGCCCAGCTCTCCGCACTTCTCCAATGAGCACGAGGTTCCTTTAAAGCTCAGCCCACAGCTGGGAAGCCTGACCCACGGCCAGGAGACAGTGGGACTAACACCCAGCTAAGTGGTTAGAAATTGCCTTGGAGAATAGGGGAGTCAAGAAAAGGTTTCCTTGAGGTCTGGATAAAAAGGAACCAGTACACCGAGCAATAACCAAAGTCCCACGGTAGGCAACAAAGAAACCAGGGCCTCCTCTTTTCAGTTCATCAGTCCTAAACTGTTTGGCCCAATTAGCAGGGCAGCTAACCATGAGTGTCTCAGATTTATGGCATGTAAAGTAATTGAAGGGACTGAACCAGAAGACTACCTGTTGCAAAGGGCATACCACTAAAATACAACCCATTTAGTGCACTGAGAAGGCAGAAAACATGGAATGAAGCAGTGCTGAGGGACAGGATAGCCTCCAGTGAATATGACCACAGACTTCCTGGGACAGCACTTGGTAAGACAGGGGCCAGGGGTAGGTAAGAACACGCACGGTGACTCACCACCCCCTCAGAAATCACGCAGCCAGCCTCTTGCTCTACTTGCTTCATTTTGTCATAAGGCTCAAAAAGCAGCCACGGATGGCTGAAAGGTGGGGCTGCATCCTCAGGCGTCCACTGTCTGTACTTTCCAGACTGGAAAAGAAGGTGCTCTTGGGAGGACACTCACCACACAGTTCTAATAGACAAGCATAGCACCAGGCACCTGATGGCCGGGGCCTGCAACACTTGACACCCACACCAAGGGGAGCATCGCTACAAGAACTGCACAGACTGTGAGGCTCGTGTTTTTTCTGAATGTTAAGAACCAGCCTTCCATTTCTGAAGGAAATATAGGGAAGCCTTCTGAACCTGAGTCCCTGGATGGACTACAGAAAATCTATGAATACACACACACACACACACACACACACACACACACACACACCCACCCACCCACCCACCCACCCTAGAAGATGGTATATATTGGTTTCAAACCCAGGCCTATCAGACTCAGTGTTCTCCCAGATTCACCAGATGATAAAAATCCCCTTGAATGTTTATTAACAATACTAATCCCTAGCTCTACACCAAGGATCTAAGGTGATTCTTATCAGAGCCACTAGGTTAACAGAATTTAAAGAAAAATATCATTAAAATATACATCATAAAAATGATATATATAAACCATGTCGACTTTTTCCAGGAAAGAAATGGGGAATCATGATCTTGATTACTTTCCAACCTTCTGGGGGACAGGTTGCAGATGGGGTAGGATGTATTTTGCTATTCCTTTGAGAAAGTCACTAAGGAGCCTGGAGTGAGGCTGAGAACGTTTTATCTGCCTGAGCCCTTTGACAGGAGTATTAATACAACAGTTTTACTTGGTTTAAAGAAAGAATTATTTCACCATCCACACTAATCTCTGCTGGCAAGAGGCAGAATTCTGCTGTGGCTACCCACAAAAGATGATGGAGCCCTGCAATCCTTTCTTCATAGAGGGGAATTTGGGACTTTTCAAAATATTAATATAATCTCACTTATTAAGATAAAACGATGTGCTAAAGAACTGGAAATTCTCACACTAGCACAGCTATCTATTCTCTTCCTTTTTTCTTTTCTTTTCTTTTTTTTTAACAGAAAGGATCTATAAATAAGAGTGTCCATTTTAACATCATAGTCTAAAATATTGACGCCTTAATATGCTACATAATTGTGTGCTCTTTTACCAGAAGTCAAATAACTGGTCAGGTCATTGTGCAAGATAAAATAAATTGTAGTTTAGAGACCAAACTAATAGCGAGGCTAGCTTCTATGCTGTCACAGGCATGATTCCTCCCCTGGGGACGCTGGGGATATATGAAGGTGAGCCTGCCGACGGTCACTTCTAACTCTACCTCATCACCTTACCCTAGAAGCAGAGGTGACCTGCACCCTCTTCATGAAGTTTATCAAAGACCTCTTCTTTTCTTTTAAAAGGATGGAAGAGAAAGAGAGAAAGGGAGAGAAGCAAACAAGTTTGTCTTTTCTACACTGTTCTACCACAAAAACCTCTTCTGAGGTCTTCAAAAATAATAATTCAGCAAAAAGTGCCAGCAGAGCAACCACTGAGTCAGCCCTTATAAGTCATTTTCAAAAAGCTGCTTTCAGTGAATCAATTTTCAATGTTGTTTCAGTTATTCTTAGAAAACTTTCTACCCCCTCCCTCTTCTTTGGAAATTTGGTAACCATAGTTTCTGTATCCTGCTGAGACTTGATATGTAGAGCTGCTTTCTACCTGCTATTAAGCTGCTGATAGCAGTGTTTCTGTTGCAATTTATGAGCAATGTCAGCTGAAGGCAGAGAGTATTGTACACACTATATTTTCCCAGCTGGAGATCGCCGTGAATGGAAAGCAAAAACATGAATACACATGCACTGTGGGCTTGAGGGAATAAAAAGGCAGAAAAAAAAGTCAGCAGGCTAAAATCAGGTGGGTGGTCTTGATTATAAACCAAGTAGATAATAAAATATTCAAAGGAAGCTCTAGCTAAATGGTCAGGAAATAGAGATACACAATATAAGGGGAAGCCCAGAAAGGTCTTTTTCTGCTCATACTTCTCCTGACCAACTCTTACGTCGGTAACGTGCCAAGACTCACCTTGCCACCTGGGGTTTTTAAATAACTTGCCATATCCAAAAGGTCACTGGAAATCACAAAAACAAATCCTATTCCACATTATGTTTCTAATAACTACTACAGCACATACTGAGTACAACAGATTCAATTTCCAACCTTCTTTTCTAAATGCCTCCATCCACACAATACCTCGAGTCAAATAAATTTATCTTTTCCCTT
The DNA here is from genome assembly GCF_027409185.1 of Cynocephalus volans. Lineage (NCBI taxonomy): Eukaryota > Metazoa > Chordata > Mammalia > Dermoptera > Cynocephalidae > Cynocephalus > Cynocephalus volans. The sequence continues at coordinate 109,633,052 of NC_084461.1, forward strand.
ACCCCAAATTATTTTACATGGAGACAGAAATAGGGCTTGTTTTTGTGGCTAAGAAATTGGCACATCATAATGTCCTTGGGCTTCTTTATCAGGAAGTGCACAGAAAAGTTAACGGTCCTCACAGAAGCCCAATTCTAGAGAGAAAGAAAGGACCAAATAATGAATCAGGAAATTATCCAGCAAAATCATTAAAGAGCTGAAAGATTCATTCTTTCCCTAAAAACTCTACTGAGAAATACAACATAAAATATTAAAAGGAATCTAGTTAAATAAACTTGACTTAACTCTTTCTCAACTAAATAAAATGCAGAATTGGCTTCTCTGTGTCAGGGCTCCCAAACTTGCTGCACATTATAATTACAGGGGAAACATTTTTTTAATAACCATGCCATTGCCTGAACCCTAAATATTGTAATTCATTTGATCTGGGTTCCAAAGACCACTTTTTAAAAAAATGTGATTCTAATGGGTAGCCACAGTTGAAAACCACTTGCCTATGTTCTTCGTCCATGGCAATAATGAATCTCTAAAGAAATTACAAACTAATCTAACTATGCCTTGAATTACAGCAGTAGGCTATGTTGACTGAGTAAACAGTCAAACTGTCTCAGACAATAAATGAAAAATATGTGCAAAATGAACAATTACAAAAAGCAAAAGGATCATTCACTTATTTTCACTGGAACATAAGTGTAAGATATCTCCCAAGAAACACTGGAACAGATCTTCAATCTAGGTGTTCAACTGTCCTCCTAATCAGAATTTAGCGTTTTTGATCCAGACATTCATTTCATAGTACCAACAATATGAAATAAAAATACTGAGCCTTTTAAATTTACCAAGCCCAGAGCTAGGGAAAAGTAATTACCAATTAAACAGCAACATGAAGTTCTCTGAAGGAATAGCCTTTTGATGTTAGCATCTCAAATGCTAAAAGGCAAAAATCTCAGATCTTAACATTGTTCAGAGGAAGTACAGAGAAAACAAATATGCCTCCTAAAAATTCTTTCATTGGAAAGAAGTATGAACCCAAGTCATTTATCATGGGCTTGTAGTGAGTACGTGGCGACAACAGTAAGGCCCTACTAAATTAAGTGACCATCTAAGAAAGAAATAGGAAGAAAGGGGAAGGACTGGCAGGTTATCTCAGTTGGTTAGAGCATGGTGCTGATAACACCAAGGTCCAGGGTTCGATCCCTGTACTGGCCAGTGACCCCCCAAAAACCAAACCAAACAAACAAAAAAATAGGAAAGAAGAAGTGCAATGGACTGGCTATTCTCAAAATGCAGAAAAAAAACATAAACCAAGAGACTGGGCACATGCAATTAATACATTTCTGGAACCTCCAACATCCAATGCAGGGGACCTGATTGTAATATCTGTAAGTCCCAACACACCCCATCCCCCACCATCAATATAAGCATAGTTTGTGGATTCTCTCAAATGGACTCAGCACAAAGCTGGGAGTGGTTGTTATTATTAAACTCAGTGTCTTAATCCACACAGGGAAACTTCCTCCTACAAGTGACTAGAAATCTCTTACAAGTGATTAGAAACACCAGACAGTTTGATGTTTACCGGCAGAGTTACAGATCTATCTCTCACTCTCAATTACTGCGCAATTGATTAACTAGTTGGTGGATTAAACGGGTTGTACATTATTCAAATATTTATCTCCCACCCAAAAGAGATGACCTTACACTTTTAATTTCTTTCTTCATGGCTCACAATAATAGGCATAAAATAGAACTCAATAAATTCTGTTGAATGCTCTTGGCCTTTTACCTCTGTTTTTTGTTTGTTTCTATCTTTCTTTTTTAATATAATGCTATATCTGAGTATCTCCACAAGACAAAAATCATGAAAACAACATGGCATGAAACACGAACTATACAATAGCTCCAAATTCAAAAAAGAATCAACAGAAAGTTGGGGCGGGGGGCAGGAAGAACCCTCAAGTATAATGAGATTTTTCATCAGTTTTGGCTTTTAATTACCCATGCTATCCCTATGCTTTATAATATACACTTAAGAATTTGCCATATTCCTACAATAAAACTATCTCTGAATAGGCTGTGCATTTCAAGGATATATGTAGCATGTAGTTTACGATCATGTAACTAAATAAAGAAAGCAATTATAATTGTTTCCTAAAATGGCATAATTGACACCTTTTGCTGCTTATCCATATTTTTCCTAACTACAAAAGCCTTCTGTTTTAATTATGCAGAAGATAGCATAAGCCTGCAAAGCAGATTTATCTGCTCAGAGGCAAATCAAGTAAATTATGAAAAAGTTTTCTCATAACCATGATACAGGAAGAAGTGAAATATGTACTGGGCTATGTTCCCTAAACTTGAATTATCATAAAAATCACCTGTGGTGCTTGGAGTTTCCTAACAATTCCTCTGTAGATAGTAGAGTGGTGTCCAGGAATCTGCATTTGAGCAAGCATTACAGATAAATTGTATCATAAGGCAAAGTCAGGAAAGGGCTAACCTATCTGTGTCTAGTGCTGTGTTCAAGGAGCCCACTATGGAGTGCAGTGATTCGAAAACTGCTGCCCATTAGAATGAACTGGGTGGACTTTTTAAAGTTGTGATGTCCATCCCAACTTAAATCAGAACCTGTCTGTGGGTGTGGTACTCAAGCATCAGTATTGTTTTAACTTCTCTGGGTGATTCCGGTGGACAGCTATGTTTGTGAGCTAATGTTCTATTCTAGTTTAGTGGTTCTCAGCCCTCACTGCTCATCAGAATAACCTGTAGGAAATTACAGGCTAACTAATAAAAAAAATAATGCTTAGACTCCATCTTAAATCAATTGAATCAGAATATTTGGCTATGAGGCCTGAGCCATGGCACTTTTTCTAAGTTCCTAAAATTATTTTAATGTGCAGCCTTAACTGAGTAGAATGGGTCTAGTGGATTCTAAGGTAAATAAAAGGTATTTAAACAACTTAATAAGCTTTTATCCAAACACCCTTTCTCTGCAAAGCACATGACTATTTTTGCCAAATACAGAAACAAATTAAAAAACAAAAGTCTCTCCTTTGAAGGAGACTATAACTTAACTAGTCAGATAAATAATACACCTAGTTGAAAGAACAAGAGTATTTACGAAGTATCAACAAGGGTAAAATTTTTCAATCTCTGAATACCTAAGTGTTGAGAAAAAAACTAAAAATGTTCTTAAGTTTCCAGTTCATGTTAGCCACGTGTACAAATCTTTCAAAAGTGTGCAGATTCTTGATGAAAGTTACTGAAGCTGACTTGAAGTCATGGTTTTGAGAGAAATAAAAAGTCGCTTGGAGCCTTCCAACCAGTGCTTTTATCTTTGAAGAATGTTGTTTTCCTACAGGAATATTCTAAAACACTTTCAATCCAAGTTCCCTTCAACAACCTTTACGGCTAGTATGGCCAGTGGCAGCTTACATAGCAGTATCACATATAAAAACAACCTTTCCTTTTTCTTAAATAGCAGTTTTGTATCTATCAACATTTTATACTTACCACATCCTTAACCCCACTTTACAGATGAGAAAAACAAGGCCTATGGAGTTTGATGACTTGCTTTAAAGTCTCTTGTCCCTACCAGAATCATTCCATGAGACTACAGCCATCATTTGTTTAGAAATATCCTTAATCTATCTGTTATTTAAGGACAATTCATTTTCTCAAGTCCATTTTTATGCCTTGCCCCATACAGGGTTAGGCCCTATTGGGTTCTTGGAATACAGAAATGAACGAGACAGACTACATGCCCACATGGGACAACAGGTAACAACCAAGTAAGTGACTATGATTTTAGGTACTAAGTCCTTGAAGAATATACAGCAGAATAAGGGTTTAGGGAGTGATAGGGGAGAGGGTAGTTTGGGGACAGGATACACGGGGTGCCTTTGTGGGGAGATAATATCTGAGCCAAGTGCTGGAAGACACGAGACAGCTGGCCACGCAAAGGCTTGTGAGACGAGGCTGCAGAGGTAGAGCTATAGCATTCTGCTCCTTCCTCAGCTTGTCTGTCCAGGAGGTCATACTTGAAGAGTGGTACATATTTATGGGGCACCTAGTATGTTCTTGACTTTATACAAAGAGGAAGTTATGCCATCAAAGGCATTTGGTGAATGCTGCTGGAGAGGAGTAACAAGCACCCAGTGCAAACAACAAGTGCTCTGTAAACCCAAGAAGGAGAGCAGAGCGCTGCACATGTAAATGAGGTGGGCATTTCTTGTTGGAGGCTTTCTTTTCCTTCTGTTTATCTTTCTAATCTTAAAATTCCATTTGACTCTTCAAGCTATAGTTTTAACAAATACCCATGCAATGTGTTTTGCAGCGGCAAAGACTTTTATCTGGACCACTATTAAGAGCAGAAAAACAAAGCTACTTTTCCTTTATGCTGTTGTGTAAATATGGGTCTTTCTTTGAAGTGTGTAGTAAGTGGTCATTTTGTAATCTATAATACCTGAAATATTTTTGGGATGTACCCTCTTAGCAAAACAAACCTTAAAAAAAAAAAAAAAAAAAAGACCAGCATACTGTTTAAAGTAGATTGATTTGTTTAAAAACTATCTTAGATACCAGGAGGCAACGTTTGAAATAGCAAAGAACTGGCCGCAATCCAAAAGTCCATGGGCACAAGAGTGGATAAATAATGGTGTGTTCTAATAACCTGATACTGAAGTAACAATGAACTTGCACTTAATTTTGAGTGAAAAAAAGCAAGTTGAGAAAATATACTGTATACAATTCCATTTATGTAAAGTTCAAAAACATGCCAAACTAAGCAATGTACTATTTAAGAATTCAGAGGTATATGATAAAACGTGGGGAGCAAAACTCACAGAATTCAGGATAGCAGTTACATAGGGAGAGCAAGAAGCAGAATGGTATTGAGGAAGAGTAACCGAGGGGTTAAAAAGGTCCTGAACTGGAAAGTTTCTATTTCTTAATCTAGATGGTGGGAAATTCATGTTTGTTTCATGATGTTCTTCATACCTTACACATATGTTTTAAAATATTATTTTGAATATATATTCAGTATTTAATAAAACAAGTTTTTTAATTGATTTAGGAAGAAAGCAGATCTTCTTCACCTAAATGCCAGTCCTGCTTATTTCACATTTGTATATAAATTCTTTTAAGCTTAACATCCTCTCTTGCATTTATTCAATATTTTGGTGAACACAGCCGAAGAAAAGGAAAAGTAGTCCCACCCTTTGAATAGGAAAACACCTTAAAATGCAAAGTAAATTTTGAATTAAAACAGTCTGCACCTGAGAAGCCACGGGAAACTGAGGCTGTACTCGGCTCTTTGTCAGGACATAGCTTCTATGGTGTCCTGGTCTAACTGAGACACGACGCGGCACAGGGTCTGCAGAAAATACTGCAGCAACATTCACTAACAGGGGAGTGTTTTACAGGAAACCAAGGATTAATTTTCCCAAGGTTCAAAAGCAAGTTCTTCCAAAAAAGGGAAAAATAAAACTATTACATATCGGTGCAAATCAAAATTCATAGCACGGTGGCAGGCAGCCAGTCCAACTATTTCAGGTCTGCTATCCCATCTGCTTGGCCTGTTAACTGTCAGAAAATACAAGCAAATCGCTTCTTCTGCAACTAATTCTCAATAGGGCTCCAAAAAAAACAGACTCCATGATGCAACTTTAATAAGATAGAACAGCTTATTATGATCAATAAAGCAAAGACTTCCAGCAGTTGCAGAGCCAAAAGCTGGCTCAAATGCCTCTTCGGTGGACAAGGAGCATGAATCCCATCCTTGCCCACACCGTGGAAGGCCCCAGGGCCAGGAAACACTCAGATACCAGGAAGCAGCTCTCTGTCCTGATTCTTCTCTGCAGATGAACCCAAAGGCATTCTCATCCTACTAGATTTTATTAGCCCTAATATAGGGTAATTAATTTACTGCAGGCTCTTAATTCATAAATGGATCAAATAAAGCCTTACACGGCTTTTGGCAGCCAACCCTTACTAAATTATGGTGACTAGAAGTTTGTTCAAATGCTGGCCACGAGTCAGCCCCTTCAGCTTGTAAAGTTCAATTAGAGAGTTCTTAGCTTATTGTGTGCCTTAAAGCTTCAAAGAAGGCATTATTCATGCATTTTCCATTGCCAAAAAAGGAAAGCTGGCAATGAAGCAATTCCTAGAATGTTGACCCAGGCATTACCAAGAAATTTTAATACTTCAACTCTCCATACCCAAAGGTCTCTACTTTGGAAGAAAAAACCCAGTGAACTGTAATGACTAAAATTAATCTAATTAAGTACAGAAATCTACATAATAATGAAAGTTCTGATCAAGAGTGTACAAGCATAACCACCTTCTAGAGTTTATTTTTCTATATTCCCCTTGTAAGTGCCAGTGATAGGTTCCTGTAAATGTAGTCTAAACAGACTGGGGACTTAACCAGAGGCCAGGAAAGGAGAGCTTGGAACTGCCATCCCCACCACAATGGGCTGCCATCTCAGTTCTCATACTCATATCTAGATTGGCAGGCAAAGCCAGGGGTACGACTTGCCAAAGGTTTGAGTTGGACTCGCATTTTCTGAGGTTGCACATTAGCTGATGTGGGTGTTTTCTGTGTATGCTGTCTACTCGTGGCAGGCTAGTGACAGCTCTGCCCAGGGCTAGCGGGCTCAGATCTTTCTCCTTGACGTTTCCCTTCCTGGCAGGTAAGCGACTGGACTCTATTCCCCTTCCCATGGGTGGTTCTCAGGTTGCCCTCAGTTATGAAAAAGGATTGGTATATTTTCCCAAGAGTACACCATTAAGTCAGAAAAGTCCTGGGCAACAAATCTCCAGGTCTGTCTGCAAAAGAAGAATTTGGTCCTGCCAGTTCAGTAAACATCCCAGCCTTTCCTATTTCTGTGCAGCAGACTGTGGGGAAGGAGAAGAAAACAATTCCTCTGTGAGCTCCTGCCAGGGAGGCCAAGGCTCTAAATCTCCTTGAAGCTGAAAACAAATTAGCAGCTTTGCCTGCATCAAGCTGCCATCTGAAAGGAGGCTTCTTTTCACTCCAGCATTACAAACTGTGCTCCTTGAAGATAACACTTTTAAGGAAATAAAAATGTTTCCTTCAGCTCACTGCCTGTTACCTTACTGACTCGACTGACAGGACAGCGTGAACCCCACACAACAAGCGCCCTCTTAGCAACAACATGAAGCTTGAGCAATGTGGGGGAGAGGGACAGAAGGTGGGAGGATGGTTTTTAATCATCACTTTTTAGGTTGAAGGACAGTCATGGGTTAACTTGACCTCCTTTCTCTTCATTCTTTCATTCAGACAATACATATTTATAAGATATGAATGTGATGGTTATCTTTTATAGTCTTTACACTCAAGGAAGGAAGGCAAGTACCTTCTATTATTCTGAAGCAGGTGAACTAAAGGAAAAAGCACCTTTCCAGACTGAGAAGAAAAGCTCGAAGATACAATTAATTGCATGTGCATTGGTTAGGTGAGCAGAGTGCTTTGGGGCACTCACGAATGTACCCAGCTCCAGGGTGTGGTTTTGCCCCAGAACATAGCGTGATCTTGGTTTGCTTGAAGTGTTTTCAATGCATCTGATGCTTGTAGAGGGAAAGTGCTTATGAGACCTGTCTCAAATTCAGCTTCTCAGAGGTGCTGGTATTAAAGGGTTGGTCAACAAAGAAGAAGGTAAGAGTTTTGCTACACACATTGGAAAGAGTTTGTGAAATTCAGCTTTGTGAACAACTCATGTTGCTAAGTAAAGACAAAAAGAACAGAGCTCAAGCCCGAAATAATGATCTGTCAAGAACCCATTAGGGAGAGAGAGGGGGCTGGGGTTAGGGGAGAGTCTGTCCATTCCAAAAGCTACTAACATTGTTTAGTTTAGATAACCAATAGCCAAATAAAAAAGGCAGCTTAGTGTCATGAGAAGTTTCATTTATATGTCATTGTTTTAAGTTCCCAAACTTACAGTCTGTCTGAAAATCAAGCATAACTGAAGCCACATTTGGAAAAAAAAAAAAATAGTCCAAGTTAACCATAACAATAATAAATTGTGTAACTTGATGTCTCTTTTATAAGTTAAAGTGATAATTATGACGGCAAATTCCATATCAACTAAAATTATCTCAATTTCTCATCATGAAATAAATGACAGCTGCCAAGAAATCTCAACAAGGGAATTTAAGGCTCTCTAAGAGTTATCTCATCTGTAAAATGGGGATAATATTATAGTCACTAAATGAAGCAGGAAGATTAAGTCAAAGTTTGTATAATGAAGAGTGAAACCTTTAGCCTTTTTGCCCAAAATTGGCAGCAAGCAAGTTGGTAGCCAGGAAATTGGAGAAGACTTTTTTGGGAAAACTGATCAAAGCAAGAAAAAAAACATATGGAAATCCACAGCTGGGGACTGTCCAGAGAAATGATCAATCCAGACCTCCCTGCACCATCAGTAAGTTCCACCAAAGCATGTGGAACTTCTGGACTTCCTCACTTTCCATATGCTTTGGTGAAACTTCAAGCCAGCTTCCTAGGACACCACTGTTAGAAGCAGACAGCCAAAGATCATCAGGCATTTAAGGAAAACTTCCAACATGCAATATACAGGGGCAAATCAAACACACAAACAAAAAGAAACTTAGAGAAATTAGAAATAATGCCAAGAGAAAAAAAAAGAAAGAAAAATAGCGTAATTAATATCCTCAGAGAAATGAGACACAGCATTTGTGAAACTAGAACAGATGACTTTTTAAGAGAACAGTTCCGATGACCAAACAAAAGCTTTCAGAAATAAAAAATATGACAGCAGATTTTTCAGTGAAAGAACAAAGATAAAGTTGAAAAAAACCTCCCCAAAGAAGAAAATATATAATACTTATAATCCAGCGTTTTGAAAAAGGAGGGAAAATTTCAGAAAAGAAGATTGGTAAAGGAGGTTCAACTTCTAAATAAAAGGAGTTCTAGAATGAGAGAACATGAAAAATAGAAATTATATCCTTACCAAAGGAATGTATCTATAAAATTTCCCAAACTACAGGGCTTAGGTTTCCGATGACAGGACGAAGCTCAGCAAAATAGATTAAAAAAAAGACCTATGCCAAAGGATGCCACTGAGATATGTCAGAATGCTGGAGACAAAGAAGGTTTAGGGGATGTGGGACAACAAGCATCACACAAAGACCTCAAATCAGGATGGCACTGGACTTCTCCAAGACGACACTGAGGAGAGCTCTAAGCAATGGAGCAACATCTTCAAAAGTCCGAGGAAAAATGATTTTCAACCAAGTCTTCATCTAACCACATCATCAACAAAGGTGACAATAAAAGGAAGATATTTTTAGGCGTCCAGGATTCCAAAAATTTTACATCCTATGAACCCTTTCCTAGGAAGCTACTAGAAGATGTGCTCTACCAAAATGAAAGGACAGACCCAGAGAGATGCAGGAAATAGAGTATCCAGCTAAAGAGGTGATGATATCTTCAGGGCAGTGTACAAGGAGATCTCAGATTTTTATAGCTATGAATAATGCCTAAGCTATTAGTCCAGACTGGAGCCGGTCAGAAGACTGGGAGAAACTACTCCAAAATATAAGCTGCATAGAATACCTGGTGTATTTCAACATACTGAGAAGCAATTTATAATGCTGGCATGAGAGTTACTGGTGAATTAGTGGAGGGTACAAAGAAGACTAAGCAAACAAAAAATAAGTGAATGATTCACTCCAGGGAGAAAATTGGATGAGAAAAGGTAATCATAGTACATGGCTGTGCTGTAAATAATATATACATAGTCATAATAATGTAAACGCTGTTAGACTTGTGCTTCCATCATGAAAAAAGATAATGTAAACACTGAATATTGACATAACCCAAAACTACATGTGGTAGAAGCCTCTAAGATGGCACCCAATGATCTCTGCCTCGTATTCATACCCTTGTGTGATGCCCTCCCCTTCAAGTGTGAGCTGGACTTACTTCTCATGAGCATGACTTCGAATGTAACAGGCCATCATTTCTAACATTGACTTATACAACGACTGTGATTCCTTTTGGGGCTCTCTCTCTCTCGGATCTTGCTGGGGAAGCAAGGTGCCACATTGTGAGCAGCCCTCTGGAGAGGCTCATGTGGCATAGGAAGGAGTTCAGGCCCTCAGTCCAGCAGCCTGTGAGGAACAAGAGCCCACCAACAACATGAAAGGGACTTCGGGAGGGGGTCCTCCAGCTCCAGTCAAGTCTTCAGTGGACAACGGCATCTGCCCACAGCTTGATTGGCAATTGCCTGAGACAGCCTGAGCCAGAACCACCCAGCTAAGCTGCTCCCAGACTCCTGCTCCACTGGGATGGTGAGATAATAAATGCTTGTTGTTTTAAGGTAATGTGTTTTAAAACAATTTGTTATATAGCAATAGAGAGCCCATAACTCATAACTATATTAGGAGTATAAGTGGTGGTAAAATATGTTTGTGTTGGGCACAGGGGGTGGGGGGGCAGCAAGTAAAGAGAGCTAAATCATTATCTTCCATAATGACAAGTTACTATGAAAAAATAAATGAAGAAATGTCCACATAAACACGTGTTTTCAAAATATAGAAAAAAACAACAGCTAAAAGTTTAAAGTAGTTAGTTGCCTTTGGGGAGTAGAAATTGGGTGAAGGGAAAGGTGGAACATGAAACTGCTAGTTTTTGTTGAGAGCCTTGTAGAACTACGTGGCTTTTTAAACTATACACACGTACAACCTGAATACAAGTTAAAAAGGAAGCTAATCTACATTTATGTATTAACTCTCATGCATCCAATACATTCTTTATTTCACAGTGCTAGCTTGGGCATTTTAAGGAGTCAGTACAAGGTGTGTATAAACAGCACTAGAAGTAGTTGGAGCTTGTACAGGCATATCTGAGCAGGGGTTTCGAAAACCTGCAAATGAAACCGTTTTGACTCTACCTCTTAGGAATTTTATCAGATGATGTCTTTAATGTGCTCATTCTTCTTTGGAGAGTTATCAGAGCATCAGAGCATAAAATAAATGTCAGCCTCCTCAAACCAGACACCGCTTTACCTGCCAAAGTGCTAATAGTTCAATAAATGATTTGAATAAATAAAGAGTCCTAAAAACAGACCCTTTCTGGAGACTCAAGTCATGCCTACCTGTTCGACAGGACCTGGCACTACTAACTCAGAGGGTTATTTAAGGGTAATGCCATCATGGTTGACTATTTGTTAAGAATATTATTCAGAATTCTTTAAGTCCAAAATGATTCTAGCATAAAGAATATGCTAAGAGCATTACACTCCTTTGCTACCTAAACTTCAGGTGTCTTTAAGAGATTATGTACTCTGTGCTGGCTGTTTAGCTCAGTTGGTTAGAGTGTTGCACTGATAACACCAAGGTCTAGGGTTTGAGCCCTGCACTGACCAAAAAAAAAAAAGAGAAAGATTACGTACTTCAATCCCACCCACCTCCATTTTATACGAGGAAAGGGAGGCCCAGAGCCAAGAACACACAGCTATACAGGGAGAAGAGTGAGACCACAGGCCGGTTTTCTTGACACCTAATCCAGAGCTGTTTTCCAGAGCTCTTCTTTTCCTGTCTACCTTATCAAGCTTCCCCACAAGCCCTCAGGCATTTATGAACTGCATCCTATTATTTAGGTTCCATAAAATTAACCTATTTACGCATCCTGTTATTTAGGTTATGTAAAATTAGCTTTCACAGTGAAGGGGGAATAATGTCAGAAATAGGAGAGGAAGCAACAGGAATACTCTGAAAGAACTTCATTAGGTTCTTCATTACACATACACATATTTTTACAACAAATGGGGATGGTGAGAGGTGAGAGTTCCCAACAGAAGTTTAATAATCACATAGTTTTCCTTTTAACTGGTCTCTCTCTTCTCTTCTTTTAAAACCAATACACAATAGTAACCTCAAAGTTATAGCGGTCACACCATTTTGTTTTATTTATTTATTTATTTTTCCCCTCATCATTTAGCTATAGATCTTTTCTCCAAAATAGTCTGTCTGGTAGTAGTCATGACTGCAATACCAAGAACTTTTGAGGATTCTGCAACGAAACTTTTTTAAAAATCTGCTAAATGGATAGATATTCGCATATGACAGCCAAAAGAATAAGAAAGAACTTTTAATCAAAATATTACAGGTGTTTCCTGGTTTATGCAACCCTGCCTTTTCAAGAAGGTCTTAATAAACATAATATTTTGTATAAAATATGAAATGTACCTTTTGCTTAGTTATCATGGGGGATTTTAAAGGTGCATAAGTTCTCACATGCTTTTATAGTCATGTAGTGTCACTCTAGATACTTTTCACCATTCATGTATCCAAAAAAGAAAAAGAAATTTACGTGCAATAGAAGAATGGCTTTGGCTGCCTTCAGGAGATTGTAATGTTTTCATTTTGGGTTCTAATCAATCTTATTATGTTCACCAACTGGCCTGCACTCCTGCTATCCTTTTGCCACTTTTCATTAATGATCAGAATGAAGTAAATGGCAGAATGACATGAAGCACTGAACCATAACAAGGTGCACTGCCAGAATTTAAGGAGTGAAAGACCACCACAAAATCAGGCTCCCCAACAACCCCCTAACACTCCTTTGTAAAACACCAGACAACGCTTTCTACTCTACAAATTACACAAACAACTTCCGCTGAGTCAATGCATGCAGTTAAGATTGTATATCCCTCAGAGGAGCATCTGCATCTCCCTTGGGTAAAGAGTAGTGCAAAGCCTGACTCTGTTGATCAGGAGCAGTCAGGGTGAGTAAGAGTCAAATCTAGAGGAAAAAAGGAAAAGAAGAATGTGTCAACCAGTCTGAACATGGACCCCAGGGGATTTGCCTTAGCTACCAGGCCTGATTCTCCAGAGGAGGAACCCAGTATGGTCCAGCCTACCTTATCCTGAAACCTGGAGGTGGGCATATGTGAGCAAGACAGGTAGATCCCTCCCAAGCCAGCACTAAAGCTATGGAACTTTGTGGCTTTAATTCTCCTTTGGACCCTGACTTTTATTTCTGTCCAAGTCAAAAATTCTCCCTACCTCATTTTACTCATTATGGGAAAATAAAGATGGTGATGCTAAATGACAGCCTCGAATACTTTAACAGTTACATTCAACATATGATGTGCTTCTTTGAAATTCCATACTTGGAAATGTGCTACTTGCAAGAAACTGTAAACTCAGGAGAACTGATATAGCTAATGATATTTATTTTAAGAAGACATTTTAATTCAAAAGCCAGATATAAATGAGATATCCTAGAGGGTGTATACTTCAGGGATTCTCTGGTAACCGACCGGGGATTTTGAGGTAACGCTCTCCTTCTGAATCATTAAAGATCAATGTGCAGTCAATATAATTTTAAGCAGTTCACTACATTTTGCTTCTTTGAAAACTGACCCTCTATTCCCCTAGTCCCATTAGGTTATTTGTTCCACTATCAACTCATTTTTTATTTTTAGAACTGCCTGTGAACGTGAAAATGCCTTTCAGCCACCCTACTAGGCAGGGGTCTATGGAGAGACAAGCTCGACAAGGTGCTAGTGCTTTGTAATGAAAATGGTCCCCATTCCCAGTCTGTGGCCACCTAACTTGTCTGCCCTGGAGTATTCAAATACTTGTTCAACTCAAAGGGCCTCTCACATGCTTGTTTACTGCAGCCAGCTCGGTTTCACGTTCCAAGAGTGCCAAGCCAATGCCCCCAATCCCAATTATGGTTCTGGCCATCCTGCTGGTATCCACCCCTTATGTGTTTGTTTGGACAAGAAGTAATTTTATATGTGTTTGCATGAAGTGCTGGTAAGAAGCAGCTAACTGTGTGCACTGTATGGAACTGGCTGGCTTTTCCTATTTGGAAAAATGGCTAGGTCTCCTCACGAAGCTGAGGAAAGCTGTGGAAAGCAGCCTTTGTTGGTTCTCTTTAAATAGGTTGGACTATCGCTGTTGCTCAAGTGAAATAAGACACATTAAATGTTCCCAGTCAGCTCTTTCAATTTGAGTTACTTCAAAAGTTGTCTGACAGTGTGAGTCTCGGGAAGACATCTACATGATAACATACAAACTGTGCAAATGTACATGCGAGTCCCTGAAGAGCAGGTGGGATCCAAGCTGCCCCCTGGGCCAGGAGAACACGTGGCACTGCCTCACTGAGGCATGGGAAGTGGTTGGCCATTTTATTCTTGCTGTGAAATATAGAGTTGAAAACTACATTTTGGGTATTTCTGTAAAAATATTTGGTGAATATTAAATTTAAAAAAACATCTCACTCTATAAACCAAATTAAGTTCCCACATTTCAGTCAACACTTCAAACCGACAGGCAAATGTTTATTTGTCTTTTAGCATATTTTTGAAATAAGTAGTTATATTCATACACACATAAACACAGACTCAAAACTAGGAAAGGATAATCACTTTAGACAGGAACTAGAAATCCAGAAAGAACACACTCCCCACAGTCATTTTATTTAGATTGTCTGTATGTACCTCAGTTTTTCTATAAGAATAATAGGACTAATTATGGGAGTCTTCCACATAAATGAGAAAATGTTAATTGGATGGTGTTGACAGAGCAATGTAAGGTTCTTCAGGCAAAAGTGTTTAATTGTTCAGACATGCCAAATGTGTCCTGTGTCATGTAAAGGAAACAGCCATATTTCTAATGCCCAAGGACTGAAATACTACAAAAGTGCCTCAAATACAAATTCAGTCAGAAGACTTAATTATGAAATGGATACATATGTGTGTGGTGTATATATAATTGCTTAATTTACTATTCAGTTATAACACATTATCAAATGAGCAATGAGGGTCGTGCCTATCTCACAGCACTTTTTATCTATCCCACTCTGGTCTCCTTTCTGGGTTATGTCAGACTTTGTAAGATTCTCTGCAGTTGTGCCCATGAGCCTAACTCCCCCAACTTTCTTTGCTGAGAACAGTTTTTTGAAACCCATGATATATGCCTTCTCTCATATTATAGCTTATTTTCTTTTTGCTAGAGAAATATCAGCCAAACTTATTTGAGAACAGAAAGGCTAGGGAAGGACATACAGGAATGCTTTAATAGATATTACTTTTTAAAACCACCTGGGTAGTTCTTCCTCCTCCTGCAGCCATACCTAGAAGCCAAGGGGAGAGACTATGAGAGGAAATAAATGTTGGAAGTAGCGGGGCAGGGCAGGGCTTTGGTGTGCCGGGGAAAACCTGCACACTGCTTGAATACATCGAGCTACAAATTATACATTATAAACAAATCATAAGACTCAAGAAGTTTTCTATAAAAGTCCTGTCCTCCATCCTTCCTTATTCTGAAGGAGCAGAACCAACAAGAAAGATATTTGCTGAGACAGAAACACAAGTGGCTCAGATTCTTCCCAGTTCAGAATAGATGCTTGACAGGCTAATTTTCTCCCCCGGGTGTTTGAATTCCTCATATTTAAAAGTCTCTTTTAACTTCCCTCACTTGGGGGGAAAAAGCTGTACAATGTCATTCTAGGCACAAGCAGAAGTGAAATCCAAACCTTTCTATCATCCAGAGCAAAGCCCTCCGCTGAGGCAGAGCCCCGGCTGCCTGCTCTCTCGGGAGCAACACTTGCACACTTGCTGAACAATTTTTGGTTTTATTACAAAGGAGAAGTTTCATTCCCTTTCCAGGTAGGGTAGGATTCTGGATATGGACATGGCAAGCTATGCATCTGACTTATAAACCTCATCCCCTTTGTCATCAAAATGTCAGGGTGTCCAAAGTTGGAAATGGTTAGGCAGACACTCTCATTCAGTAAGTGTAAACTGGTACAACCCTTTGGGAAAGCAGCTAAGCAATATATGTTCCAGTACATTCAAAATGTTTGTATCCTTTGATTTAGCAATTCCGTCTCTTGGAAATTAATCTGAGCATAATTCCAAATTTGTAAAAGAAAACAAAAAAACTTTATCCACAAAGATACACTAAGCAATGCTACTTTATGCAAGAAATTGAAAGCAATGTAAATACTATCTATTATTAGAATAATTTAAATAAAATTAAACTTTGGTGTGTCTATTCCATTAAATATTTTGTATCAAGGAAAAATTCTTCTTAAAAATTGTTTTAATAGCATCCGAAATGCTTGTGTCTTAACATTAAGGTTAAAAGAAGAGAAGGTAACATCCAAAAGTGTATCTACCGAGAACTAATAAGTGATTATACGATACAAGGTCAATCACTCTCCTATATACCAGTAATGAACAAGAGAATTTGCAATTAAAAACACAATACTTTCTACATTAGAACCCCCAAAAGTGACATTTAGGTATATATTTAGGTATAAATGTAACAAAATAGGTACAAGATCTATATAAAAAAATTATATAACTCTGATAAAAGAAATCAAAGAGAAAATAAATAAATGGAGAGATATTCCATGTTCATGGATAGGAAGACTTAATATAGTCAAGATGTTTTCTTCTCAACTTGCTCATAGATACAATGCAATCCTAATCTAAATCCAAGCAAGTTATTTTGTAGGTATTGGAAAACTCATTCTAAGCGTTATATTGAGAGGCAAAAGACCCAGAAAAGCCAACACAATATCAAAGGAGAACAAAGTCAAAAGACTGACACAACCCAACTTCAAGACTTACTCTAAAGCTACAGTAATCAAGATGGTGTGGTACTGGCAAAAGAATAGACAATAGATCAATGAATCATAATAGAACCCAGAAATAGATCCACAAATAAAGTTGACTGGTCTTTGACAAAAAAGCAAAGGCAATGCAATGGAGCAAAATTAGTCTTTTCAGCAGATGGTGCTGGAACAACTGGACATCCACTTGCAAAAAAGTGAATCAAGACACAAACTTTATACCATTCACAAAAATAAACTCAAAATGGATTACACCTAAATGTAATATGCAAAGTTATAAAACTCCTAGAAGATAACATAGATGAAAATCTACATGACCTTGGGTTTGGCTATGACTTTTTAGATACAACACCAAAGGCACAATCCATGAAAGAAAGAATTCATATGCTGTATTTCATTAAAATTAGAAATTTCTGCTCTGCAAAAGACACTGTCAAGAGAATGAAAAGACAAGCCTCAGGCTGTAAGAAAATATTTGAAAGACCTGTTTGATAAAGGACTGTTATCCAAAATATACTAAGAATTCTTATAACTCAACAATAAGAAAACAACCTTTTAAAAAATGGGCCATAGACCTTAACAGACACCTCACCAAAGAAGATATAGAGATGGTAAATAAGCATGTGAGAAAAGGATTCACATCATATGCCATCAGGGAAATTTGCATTAAAATGCTGAGATATCACTGCACTCCATTTAGAAAGTCCAGAACACTGACAACACCAAAGCCTGGCAAGGATGTGGAACAACAGGAACTCTCATTCATTACTGGTGGGAATGCAAAATGTTGCAGCTACTTTGGGAGACAATTTGACAGTTTCTTACAAAATTAAACATACTCTTACCATATGATCCAGTAATCGCACTCCCCGGTATTTACCCAAAGGAGTTGAAAACTAAGTGTGCATAAGAAACCTGCACACAGATGGCTATAGCAGCTTTATTCATAATTGCCAAACTTGGAAGCTACCAAGATATCTTTTAGTAGGTGAATGGATAAACCATGTACATACAGACAATGAAATATTTCTCAATGTTCAAAAGAAATTAGCTACAAAGCCATGAAAAGACATGGATGATAGATAAATGCATACTATTAAGTAAATGAAGCCAATCTGAAAAGGCTACACACTGTATGATTCCAACTATATGACATTCCGGAAAAAGCAAAACTATGGAGATAGTAAAAGATCAGTGGTTGCCAGAGGTTAGAGGGGAGAAGGGGATAAACATGCAGAGCACAGAGTATTACCAGGGCAGTGAAAAATACTCTTTATGATCCTATGTGGTGGATACATGTTATTATACATTTGTCCAAACCTACAGATTTTTGGAAATATTATACATTTGTCCAGTCATCAAGAGTGAATCCTGATGTAAACTATGGACTTCAGGTGATAATGCTGTGTCAATGTAGGAGTATCAACTGTAACACGTGATCTACTCTAGTGGGTGATGTTGATAATGGAGGATGCTATGTACGTGTAGGGGCAAAGGATATATGGGAAATCTCTGTAACTTACATCTCAATTTTGTCTTTTTTTTTGGCAGCTGCCCAGTGTGGGGATCTGAACCCTTGACCTTGGTGTTATAACACTGTGATCTAACCAACTGAGCTAACTGGCCAGCCCCTAAAACTGTTCTTTAGAAAAAAAAGTTAATTTAAAAAAGTGTATACACTGAAAGGATCTTGACTAATTTCTTCTAAAGGCATATTTAAAAAGCTAAGGAACAGCAACAAATGTAAAAATAGTCAAGTAGGACTACATAAAACCAAAAGCTTCTGCACAGTAAAGGAAGCAATTAACAGAGTAGAAAGGCAACCTAAGGAATGGGAGAAAATATCTGCAAACCCTGTATCTGATAGGAGGTTGAAATATACAAGGAACGCCTTCAAATCAATATCAAAACAAAACAAAACAAATAACCCCATAAACAAATAGGCAAAAGACTTGAATAGACATTTCTCCAAAGGAGACATACAAATGACTAACAGGTATGTGAAAAGATGCTAAACATCATTAACCATAGGGGAAATGCAAATCAAAACCACAGTGAGATATCACCTCATACCTGTTAGGATGGCTAGTATCACAAAATCAAAAGATAACGATCCTACTTCTAGGTATCTATCCAAAAGAATTGAAATCAGGATTTCCAAGAGATATCTACACTCCCATGATTGTTGCAGCATTATTCACAGTAGCCAAGATGTGGAAACAATTTAAGTGTCCATCAATGGATAAATAGATAAAGAAAATGAGGTATATAAATGGAATGGAATATCATTCAGCTCTAAAAGACAAAAAAAAAAAAAAAAAAAGGAGGAGGAAATCCTGCCATATGTGACAGCATGAATGAACCTTGTGGACATTTTTCTAAGCAGAATAAGCCAATTGCATGATTCAACTTATACGAAGTATCTAAAATAGTCAACCACACAGAAGCAGAACGATGGTCACCAGGGACTGGGGAGAGGGGAAAATGGGGAATTGCTACTAAACAGTTACATGGTTTCAGTTATGGAAGATCAAGTTCTAGAGATTTTCTGTACAACACTGTACCTATAGTTAACAATTTTTTTAAAAAAGTTTAGAAAGTGAACTAACATACTAAGTGAAATTATAGATTTTTTCCTTCTATATTTTTACTTTTCTTCCCAAATGTCATAAAATGGCCATGTATTCCTTTTATAATGAGAAAATAAAAATCATATTGAGGATATGAATGATTTAAGGGAAAAAGCATGCCAACTATTTTTTCTCCATTTTTGTTCTGATTAATGTAATAATAGCAAGGTTAGAAGCTGAAATATAATAAAATATAATCAGATTTTATAATAGATTTTAAAAAATCAGTGACAAAGTAGATTTCTGGAACTGTATTTTCAATTGTCTAGACCAAACTTAATTTAAAAGTAACATATTTCTGACTAGAAAGCTACACTGCTCAAACTTAAACAGGTATCACAACCATATCACTTTGTTGCATGAATTTATCCAACATTCAACAAATATGTATGGTGCCCTTACTCTGTGCCAGGCATTGAGGATCCAACAGTGAGCAAAACAGATGGGATTTGTGCACTAAGAAGCTCACAGTGTACCCGCCAGCCACCGAAAAGAAAAAGGAAAAAAAAAAAAAAAAAAAAGAAAGAAAGCAGCAGCTCACAGCAGAGTGGGCTGAAAGGGATGGTTTGTATACATCAACCCAGCTGAAGCTGACGCAAGCATTACTGCCAAAATCAGATGGTAGCACTATAAAGAAATCCCTATCATTCTATGCTTAAAAATAAACCCCAGTTATTACATCACATTTTACTCTTTCTTTCCAAACAGCACTTTGGGAAATACACAAAAAGCTTTAAGTGATGGTGGTAGATAGAAACCCAGGACACCCAGGAACAGTGTGAAGGACAGGGGCTCTGAAAGTCCAACTGCAGTGGGTTCAAATTCAGACTCTCCCACGACCCAGGTGTGCTGCCTCACGCAGACGAATCCCTTTCTACATCTCCTTTATTAAACATAGATAATGACAGTCAGCTTATTTTGGATTTTGTTCTGAGGATTAAAGAAAATCATTAGCTGACAAGCTTGCCCAGCATAATGCCTGGCACAGAGTAAGTGCTCACCGAATTGATCCTTTCTCTTATCCATAAAATATACATGTATACACAGAAGCACAATAAAAAATCAAGGACAACGATGTAGAAGTCAATGAAATGAGAGATTGGGGTAAGTGGTAATGACTGCTAATGAGTACAGGGTTTCTTTGGGGCTAATGAAAATGTTCTGAAATTGTGATGGTTGTACAGCTTTAAATACACTAAAAACTACTGAAGTATACACTTTCAGTGGGTGGATTGTATGTTATGTGAATTATATCTCAATAAAGCTGCTAAAAAAAGTTGTAAAAAATAGTCAATGAAACACTTCAGTCAATACACCTAGATGGGCCAACAGCTATTCTTTGCAATAATCAGACTTTCTCCATTTTGTAATAAGAAAATGATCTTCAGTTCAAGGTCACTTAACATTATGACTCTTTCAAGATTTTCTAACCAATTCTTTCATCACAGGGAAAAGATAAACAAGTAGACAGGACATACCGCACACATATATGCCTTACAAGACAAGTTCTTAAGTCTTTTACTATACTTGAGTCCTAAGAAAAGGTTAGGTTTACATGTTTTAACATTCTGTATTCACACATAAGTTTAGCTATTATAACAATCAACAAAAAAGGGTAACAAAATGTCTTTACACGGTGACTTTAAAACTTATTGTATCACCACTTAACATCTAATGTCACCACCAAATATATACACAGTGATACCAAAAAAGCAATTGTCAGACTAAAAACATTAAGCTGAATCCTACCTAAGAGAAGCTTATTTTTCACATTGACAAGAGGTAAAGTGACTGTCGATATGTTGTTGCTTTCCAGCAAAACACACAATCATTCATCATATCCAAATTTTGGCCACATTATCTCATCAGGAAACCATAAACTAGTAAGGACAAGAGTAAAGCAAAACCCAGGAAAATTGCTCCCCTCCTTTCTCTCCCCTTCATACAATAAATCTTTATTGAGTGTCTACTGCATGCCTATATGAAGACCTGTCCTCCACTTCCTGTATTTTTCTGTGAAGCTGGTAACATTAGTTTCATTAATCTTAGAAAATACTTTGATGAGTTCGTTGTTGTTTAAGGAAACCAATTCCATTTTTATTAAAATTTTTCTTCACCATTGTACTCAGCATAATCAGACGTAACCAAGATGGCACATGTCCTGCAAATATACAGATTTGCTTTCCTATCTGTGTTGCCTTTTCCATGTGAAAGTGGGCGGCACATGTGCACTATGGAAGCGCACTGCCAGCTTTGAACTGCTCTGCCACCAACGGCAACGGATCTCAAGGAACCATCTCACTTTCTCTGGCAAGCCCCACTGCAAGACCGCCCAGGAAGGTGAGGAAAATATTCATGGCCAATACACAGAGTGGTGCTGACTAGTAGTTCATTCAGCAGCTCAAAACCTCTCTGGAGTTCATGTTGAAGATCAAGGTGACCCCTTTTTCTTATTAGCAGAGTCATTGAACAACTATGCTAACCTGCCAAACTCACATACTTGGGGCTGATTCATCTTCACTTAGCATAGCCCCGATAGGAAGCCGTCATGTTAAAATTCCCCATTACTGCATTGTTATAATCATCACTGATTTGGGGGGTAATGAAATACAGAACTTGAAAGTGGTCATCTTACTCCCCTTGTGAGTCAAAGTTGAATTCATAAAATCACCGGGATTCACCTAAATAAATAATATTTTACTTAGTAAAGTATTATATCAAGTCCATGCTCAGTCGCTGAAAATACAAAGTAGGCCTGGACTGTTTAATCTTTTCTCAAATTATTAGAATTTTAACAATGTTCCATTTTAAGTAATAAGACTGATAAATAAAATACTGAAGAATAGGAATAATAACACCATATGTTAGATTTATCCTCCATTACATAGCATCATTTGCCTTTTAATGAATTAGCTTGAAACCCTGTATATTGCACATTTAAATACTATCTTCCGTATGACTTTGGAGATACCAGGAGAAGCATTAGAATTCAAGAACACCCTTGGTGGTTTACAAGGAATCATTTATTTTTCCAACTTATTACCTTTAAAACATTAATTTCCAGAATTACTTTTTCTTCCTTGGAAAGAACATAGAATGTCAGGTGAAGAATCTCAGGTAAACAAAGCATTCTTCCCCTCAGACCTGGTGTTGAGTCTTCTCGTTAAAACCACACTATTTGAAGTTGCCATTTGTATTTCTACTGTCCCCTCTGAAAACTTCAACTGGTTCTCTGAGTACAATTCTTTATTTGCTACATTAACAACTTTCCTTAACACTATTGGGTTTCTGAATTATTTCAAAAACAATTCAACAGAGACCATGTAAAAATTAAACTACTGTGTCTGGATCACTTGAGAAATCAACAGTTAAGGTCCAGCCCCAACATATTAATAAACTAGGAAAAGGGGTATCAATAACTGTTCATTAACCCCTCACATCCTCTGTGCACTGCATGTGGAGACTCAAAGATGGATCCTCTTTTCATTAGCAGAGTAATTAAACTACTACACTTGCCACGCTGCAGCATCTTGATAGACACTGTCTACTCTGTGAGGTGAAGAAGGCAGGAGTCCCTGTCCATTTCACACCTGGGAAAGTTAGGCAATAATACATGTGACTTCCTTAAAGGTAAAAGGTTGAGGAGCTTGCTAAGGGCCAGGGCATCCACTCTTTCTCCTGAGACAGTGGTTTCTCAACTGTGTTTGCACATTAGAATCACCTGGGGAGCTTTGACAGCATACCAACACCAGCTCACCAAACCATAGCAATGAAACGGCTGGGATGGTACCTAGGCATCGGCTTACTTTAAAAAGCTCCCCAGATGATTCAAAGACACTTCACTGAGAATCACTGTCCTATAATCTATGGATGTTTAAAAGGCCATCGCTGGCAAATGCCAGTTTTCTTTCTCTTACTTCCTTTTCTTAAGTGGCTTTGCTTAACCAACAGGAGAGTGCAGGGGACAGGAATGACAGAGTGGCAGAGCAGTAGTAAATGAGGTTGTAACAATGAACGATGCACACAGCTGAGCCAAGTAAGTTCTCGGGTATGGCCAAAAAAAAAAAAAAAGCCCAATAAGAAAGATGACTTAAGGGTCGGCCCATGGCTCACTCGGGAGAGTGTGGTGCTGATAACACCAAGGCCATGGGTTCGGATCCCATTTAGGGATGGCTGGTTAGCTCACTGGGTGAGCGTGGTGCTGACAACACCGAGTCAAGGGATAAGATCCCCTTACCGGTCATCTTTTAAAAAAAAAAGAAAGAAAGAAAGAAAGATGACTTAATAAAAATCAAAAGGAAAACACAGTCACAAGAGTCAAAAAGCCAAGTTCAACACATATGTATTTACACACATTGCTGTATATACCATGACTTTTCTAGATTTTTTTTTTCAAGTAACTATACATAGGCATGTGTGTCCCAAATGCCAGGAATGAAATCCCGAGGAAATTCTTTCCAACATCTGTGAGTAATTTTGTGCAATAGATCATCGCTCCTATGCATTCACCTTAAAGAAGAAAGATCACAGCAGAATAACCAAACATCCAAACGCAGTAATAGTTTTTCTCTCCTGCTAAGCATGATCTGAAACTTACTAATTTTTTCCAGAGGGAGCACAACTGGGTGTTCAGACAACCAGGACTTCACGTACTGGCAGTAACACTAAGGGGAATGACTATGATTAAAAGAACCTTCCTCTCATGAGGAATTCCAAGCACAAGAAACAAATATTAAATGGGATTTCATATTCTGGTCTTGCTGTTCCCCACCACTACCCAAAGAATACCCAAGAATATTCAGTATTCCTCCAAAGACTGCAGATATGAACTTTTAAAATTCCAGGATCTTCTTAAAACACACACACATATACAACGTTCACACACACATGAACACATAACAAACTAGGTTTGTGAAAAACACTACCAGTTATACAATACCCTCAAAACGAAAATATCAGGGAAAGGATTTTATTCAACTTAACCTACAGGACATTAGTCAAAGGCACCTGACAGTTTTAGACATGCTCTTTGTTAGTGAAATTCATACACAAAACTATTATAGCTTAATTTTCCCCTGCCCTTGTCCCCAAATCTGCCTCTTTCAGCTCTGCCAAATAACTGGCTCTAAATGTGTTTGTTCTGTGTCTGTTTTTCCAAAAAGAGAAAAATTAATGGTCAAGTGGGTTTAATTTTTAAATTGGTACAAGAGCTTTAAACACATTGTGCTGAGAAAAAATGCAAATGGAACGCTCTTGAAAATGGTTGCACATTAAACACACATCTTACGACCCAGGCCTTTAATAAGACCAGTTCTTAAATTCTAAGGAGGTCAGAAGTTTAGTTTATTCAGCAAGAATAACTCTATTAACAGCTCCAGCTCCTTCTTGTCACCACAGTAAACATCCACACATTCCAAATTCTGGAAAATGTGAGGCCCGAGAGAGAAGGCTGGAGCTGCTGAAGACTCTGCTACTGTCGCTTCTAAAGCTGTCAGTCTGCCATATGAATGCACAAAGATATCCACAGAGATGGATGAACGACAGCATATAAAGGCAGGTACATTGGACTCAGGAGACCGATTTTTCAGAGGACATAGTGGAACTGGTGAGGCTTTATATATATCTCTATCAGATGATAATAATAAGAGTAATAATAACACCCTAAATCTTTAAGCATATGCCCAGAGTATCAAAATCACACATCAACTCATGTAGCACAGTTTTTAAATACAGATTTATTTTTTCCTAAATAATCCTAATTTTTATTAGAAGCTAAGGTTAAAAGTCAAAACTAAGCAGACTTTCTAAGCAAAATGAAAAATATCCCAAGCCTTACGGCTGTTCCAGAAAGCTTGTGGCTAATTTCACAACATCTACCACCCAGTGAGGCCACACTGCAGGAACTCAATCCTACCCACACTTGAATAAATAAAATCATGACAAGCAATAAACTGATGAGCACTAAGTCATAGCTAAGACAGTGCTTCATCCTAATGAGTAAATTATCTAAGTACAAGAAAATCTGACTTTCAAGTTTATGGAAACTAACCTGTACTCTTCCCAAATCTTTTCCTGTTCCTGAAAAATCTGTACCAAACTAATTCTCTGTGACCTTATTAATTTCATGATTCCTTTTCTATACTTTTTACACTAAGGTATTGGTCTGAAACCCTTACCTGCCTCTTCTGCTCTAGGGAAAATCTAAGAGAAGGCAAACACAAAGAGAAACACAAACCAAAGAGAGGTGATGAGCTGGAAGTGTGCTCCCCACGTGGGACCCTTGCATCAGAGGGTGTCTATTCAGCATGATGGGAAATATGTAACTCTGGCTCCTCCTACATCCATTTCTCCCAGTGTGGCTTCACAGTATTGTTTTATGGCTTCCCAGATCTTAAAACCCAAATTACAAGTACACAGAGGGAGGAGACCTGAAAAACCCAAAATTTCTAAAGCAAAAAGTAAATTTCAACTATCACTTCCATTTAAGCAAACAAGAGAGCTCAGCATAGCTACTACCTTCATTCCCTTTCTCTGGTACTTTCGTGTTAAAGTTTTTATTCTTCCTGGCACTACCTACAATTTTTTTCAATCTAATTATAAAATATATCCAACAAGAGTATATTTAATGTCATATGTAGAATTCAAAGATTTCTCTAAGAATCTTTGTTTTTCTATCTTGAAACAGCTTGAGCTGTTTTCTGCCTTCCAACAATTATACTTACAACTGTCGCCTGATTTTTATTCTTCATTTTTATCTTCTTTCATTTCCCAATTTGTCATTATCCTTAACTATTTTTTCTCAACTACTTCTTATCCAGCTATTAACCCAATATATTCCCATTTGCCATCCACTCAGCCTCTTCTGCATATATTTTACCTTCTCCCCTTAAGTTTCAGCCCTCAAGTTTTTCCCCTTGATTCCCAGGAATACAATGAATGATTCTGAGTCTCAGACCCTTCTTGTTACCCTCGTCCTCGCCCTTACTACTCTCGCAAATAACCGCAATATTGACAACTGTCATCTCTTTTATCCTTGACCAATCTAGCTTAAAGAAAAAAAAAAGTTTCTTCCAGTTCTTCACTTTCCTTTACTCCCCTGGTGTACTCTGGGGCATGCTTCCTCCTTATCTTTTCTGCACTACTCATTACCCAATGGAGCAATGCAGCCCTCTCCTTGAAATAGTTTTCAATTATCTGTTGGCCTGTTAATGATACTGGCCATTTGAAACACTCTGTACCTGATGATCATGTATTATGAGACATGGCCAACCATGATTTGGATCCACTATCAGTGTAGCATATGCTCTGATTTATAATTCCAATAGCAATGATAGATTCATCCTGATCCAATTCTCTTGTACCTTGTTTCTCTTATGTCTAATGGCTTGCTGAGGTAAGGGGCAGGAAAAGTTCTATGCCTCTGGCCATAGAAAGAAGTGACTGGCTCACCTAGGGCTTAATCCTTTGACCTTGGCTTTATTAGCTCTGAGCAGCAACTAGACACAACCACATCATGACAATGGTCCCTGCTATGTACAAGAATCTTGCTCAATTCAGAAGGCAAATACAAGCCTCTACTACAGAAAAACAGTCATGTCAAGACTCACAAATTGGTTGGCACACCAAGAATAAAATGAACTTGAGATCTATCTCCTTCCTAATTTCCATGATACTATCAGGGAAAAAGTTAACCCTGAGCCTGCTTCTCTCAGTCCTTCCATGTTAGCAATTCAAGAGGAGAACCACTTTTAAGGACACCCAACTCATCCTGAATGTAAAAGCAGCCATGAACAAGAAAAGAAATATAGTTATTTCAACAAAAATTCAGAGAGCATAAAAACCACTTTTCTTTCCTCTCTGAATAGCACAAGACAAATTCCCCTCACAGGCAGACGGACATAAATACATCATGGGAAGAGGGCATGGGGAAATATATAAAAATAAATTGTATTTACCTTCTTCTGTTTCATGCCACACGATCCCTTCCAAATTCACACTGGTCCCAGGTTCACAGGGCCCAAGACACTCTGGCTCTGTCACTACTCCAACTTCACATGTATTGACACCCACGGAACGAGTCCGAACCAAAAGCTGCTCAACCGGTGCTGCAATATTGGATGAAGATGGGGAAAAGTAGGAGGGTAGAATCTGAGGCGTGAGACTGCTGGAAATCGGTGGTGGTGGTGCTGGCACTGTAAACAGGGGGTCAACCTGAAAGACAGACAGGCTTACTGCAGTAGTGCTGCATTCCGTGAGCTCTTTTTAATGCAATCTGTTTACATCACTTCTAGAATATATCACCATTCCAAATTCCATTTGCAATTATAATATGCTTTGAGCGTTTTAATGGTGCCAAAACACAAAGTAGAATAGAAATGAGCATTTTATTTTTGCATGCCAAATAAGGTAAACAGAGCACTAGCTTCCTGAATTATAGGCAGGCCTTCAGTGTTCTAAGTTCATCAATGGACAACTTTTAGCCTTGGCAGGTGTGAATGAAATATGCTTTGTAAACTTAAGACTATTTCCCTCTTGCAATGAAATCTTATTTTCCAAATTATAACATTTTTCCAAAGGAGAAACTCCAATAAACACCAATAAACAATAACATATACATTACTGGACATTTAAGTATAGGAGATGGACTAAAATTGTTTTCAAAGTACATTACCACCCATAATGAATTAAATCACTACTAAAATATATTAACTTACTCTGCTGAATATATAAAAATATATAAACTTGATTACACACACTGAAACACATAAACTGGATATTATTAGCATGTATTAAGCATCAACTATTAATTAAACGTTCTACTGCAAAGTTTAGCAGAATTCACATGAGAGGAAATAAATACAAGTGCCCAACATCAACAGAACTTGAGTTTCTCTACTGCAAAAATCCTTTAGTAGTTCAACTTGTAAAGATTCCTAATGAGTTTGGTCAAGGCTCAGCAGTCCACTCTCTGCATCCAGAAAATAGAAACGACAGCCAAGTGCAAGATGGTGTGGTGCAATGATAACTCCTTTGTGTCCCTATCCCCAGAAGAGCAGCAAAGTATTTCATCACAAAAAGTTTAGAAGTCTGGCCATAAAAAAAACAAAGGCTATGCTTGGACTAAACAGGCAGATCACCAACTAACTCATTCATTCATTTGGCCCATTTTCACAACTGTGAGGACTGCTACAGAACAGCTTTGATCCTGCTGACAGGTTATCGGTTGTGAAAAAGCCACTAGCAAAGCATGTGTGTACCAGGGCTCCGGATTACCTATGTCCTCGAGTTGCACATAGACATGGCCTACATATAAGGGACAACACCTTGCATGTATCATCAGCTGGACTAACAAATCATATATGTAAAAAGGACACGTAGAATGTCATTCCAGTAAAATGCCATCTTATCCTGTTGTTCATATATTCCCAGTTCTCCGTTGTAAATTATCCTTTGTAGCCACTTAGCTACAGATGTAATATTATATAGTCTTTGTTGTTTTTAAAAAAATAAAAACAAAAAGAGAGTGTACTTCAGGAGAGTCATGTGAGGAAGTATGCTCCTGGTTAGCAGCTGAAGCGGTCATCTGTGTGGGCTCCTTGTTCATATGATTGTAGAAACTATTTCTACAGTTTGCATTTCACTAAAGATAAACTAACGTTCACTTGCCTGAGTGATCCAAGATGCAATAGAACAGCCCTGCACCCATCTGCATGTTAAAGAAACTTCATTTCCTGCTCTCAAAGATGCCATAAAACTTATTTTGCTCCATGCTTTTCATTGTTCTGCATTCTCGATCACAGAGTCCAAGAAAGAAAAGCATTTAACGGGCCCAAACCCCAGATATGATGATTCATGTTTTCGTGTAAACGCAGCTTAATGTGGATCAAAGTTCACATTGATAGCTCCTATTTTAAAACTGAGCTGACAAATGAAGAAAGGGGTTCTGCGGGAAATTTAAGAGGAGAAAAAAAAAAATCCAGTGTTACCTTGTAGTCTTTATTTCAACTAAAAGTTGTGTGACATTAGAATCACTTTCCAGAATTTAAAAAAAAAAAAAAGACCAAGGAAAACTATAAATCAGCTACTGCTGCACTTTTTTTTAATGCTTCCCAACAACTTCTTAATTTGTATAGTTAGTTGTAAATTGACTGTAATTTGATGCTACACATATAAGCTGAAAAGACAAAATGAAACAATATTCTGAAAATATTCTTTACATCACCTGCTCAACAGCCTACATTAAATACCAAGAGAACAAATAAAGCTTCAATTGGTTGCACAAGAAAATGGAAAAACATTAAAGGGGTGAGGATGTCATCAATTCTCTGATTTTGGAGATGAGGACACAATGGGGCAATGAGTGCAGTAAAAGTTATGGGGGCAGGACACGTTGACACTAGGATTTTGGCCCCAACTCTGACACTAATTAGCTTGTAACCTTGGAGAGTCATTTAATCTCTCTGAGGCCCATTTTCCTCAACGAGAAAATGTGTTCTTCTAATATAGATGACAAAACCTATCACAACAGAGTTTCCAGACTAACTCTACCTATAGATATATTTGCACACAGATACACACACACACCTACATATTATTTGGGATATCTGTGTAATTCCAAAGATCAAATTTCTAAAGAATCTGGATGGCTTGAGGAGAGAAGCTATGGTACTCTGGGCCTACTGGTAAATTAACTATGTTTATTTCCATGAACACAATCCAAGTGTAATGACAAAAATTTAACTGGTGATATTTATAGAAGGCACCTTGGAGCCCCTTCCAACATGAGAAAGCTAAGGTATAGAGAGCTTGACTATAAATATGAACATAAATAATACCCCAATGTGATTATAGTCTGAAATCCTTAAACCCAATAGGTAATATGGTCTTAAAGATTCAAATCTTTGACTTACAAATGAATTTCTCTTAGTTTTTCTACTATACTGGCTTCCTCATGGTAGCTCAAAATTGATATTCCCACAGCACTATCAGTGAGAAGAGAAAAAGGACTCCCCTCACCCCTTTGGGATTTCAGGATTTGGGGGGACACAAAGACCACCCATGTGTTCTGCTACAGGCCACTCTTCCCTAGAGGTCACCAACTGGAAAGGGGGTTTGGGGGTGAGGAATTATAGCCACTTCCGGAGGCATTTTATTTGGAAGGTATGCTACTTTTTAAAACATTCCAATTTTTTACCAACACTTAAAAATTTAGGGAAGAGTCTGAGTTTCTACTATATCTTACAGTAATAATTGGATAATGTGCTGTGCTGGGCCCACATTTCTGGTGTCAACCAACAGGGTCGAGCTTTCGCTTTGATTCATTTGCAGGCAGCCTGAGTCTGTGCTTCCAGCCTTTCCCTGAGACAATCACAGAATGTTCCAGCTAGAAGGTCACCTAGCCCATCCTACTCATTCCAGAGAAAACTGCAGCTCTTATTTGTGCAAGGGCAATAAGCTATCTCTATCACCTGGCAGCCCAGGTGAGCATAAAAGAGTAGCATCCTCCAAGCAGAAAATTTACAGGAGTTCAACATAAACTGGGAGACACTAAGAGGGCTGGAAGGGGAATAATTCAAAGAGTGTAGTCAATTCTTTCTGCCGGGTAATACCTCAGTGGAAGATGTCCCCCCCAAAAGGTTTCGGTTCCCCCATGTATCTCATGGTGTCAAACACAAAGCCACATGTACCATATGTAAAGCATGATTTTAAAGAATTTTCAGTAGTGATTTTGATCTTATGCTAAAGATCAACTCCACTGCACCCTGACTTCTCAGGTCACTGATCCATACACTGAACTATAATTTCTTCAACCAATCAAGCTCGTTGAAGCAGAGGGTGGCAACAAGAACTCTCTCCAGAGAGGAGGTATTACCTAGTGGAGGACCCCAGGTCCTGTCCGCAGACTGGCTTGGGTTCAAACCCTGGCCCTGTCAATTCTTGCTGTGTGGGACCTGGAGCAAGTTACTGTGCTTGCCCAAGGCTCAGTGTCTGGATCTAAGAAATGGGAGTAGTAAGAACAATTACCCCCAAAGGGTTTCAGTGAAGACTCAGTAATTAATGCAAAGTGATAATTCATGCAAAGTGAACGCTCAGCACAGTGCTTAGCTTGATAAACACTGGCTTAAAAAGAAAAGTCCCTGGTCTGATATTAGAGTTCCCTAACCCTGCACACAACCTTACAAAGCTCCTTTTTATATCCAACTATATTTAACATAAATCTATAATCCGCTCCAAATGCATGGTAAGTGCGGTTAAAGTACGCTAAAAGTATAAGAAAAGGGACTTAACCCTGAGAAGCTCAGCCTGGGGAAATTACTGCTTCTTGCCTACATTGGCATCTGGCAGCAGCTGACTGGCTTAATAATCCATCCCCATTTTATAATTTTACAGCAATTATGGGACTGCCAAGAAGGTCTTAATAAGTCCCACAGTACTACAAAATCTCCTTCTGCTAATCTCTAGTTGCACCTCTTTTTCATGCGCTGCTGGCCCCAAAGTCTACTCCTGCTCACCTAAACTTGATCACACATCCACCCAATATATAACTGCTGTGCATCTGCTGTGTGCCGGGCACTGTAACCTGCTAGAACAAGAATGGGCCAAAACCGACCAAGGCCCTGCCCTCATGGACTGACTGCTTAGTGGACAAGACTGTGACACTAACCAAATCATCATATAAATAGAGCAAAATTACAACAGTAATTGTAGAACTGCATCCAAGGGACTCTCCGTGGTGGCCTGAGTGAGAGAAGAAGGGTGTTACTACAAGACAGTGTGGTGCAGGGATCAGACTTCAGAGTTAGGATCCTGGCTCTACCATTAGCTATGTAACCTTAGGCTTGATCTTTCTGGGACTTGGTGCCTTCACCTGAAAAATGGAAATAAGACCTGTCTAACGTGACTACTACAGGAGATCATACAAATAACCTTAGCTCAGGGCCTTGTACAGAATAGCACTCAATAAATAGGAGCTATTGCTATTGTCAATATTATTACTATTACCACAAATATATTTGAGACCTGAAGTAAAAAGATATCGATAGGAGGTTTGAATTTAAAGGCCCTTCAAGACAGGCAATTATGAATACCTTTCCGGGGTAAGAAGCCCTAATATATTTCTAATCAGATATTCCTAATTTTAAAATCAGTGGGAGATTATTAGTCTAATAATACTAATAACTGGAATAAAAGATTAGCAAAGAGAACTGGCTGGTTTTAGCAATGGCTCTTTTCCGTCATCTTGATGGGACACTGA
The DNA here is from genome assembly GCF_027409185.1 of Cynocephalus volans. Taxonomy (NCBI): domain Eukaryota; kingdom Metazoa; phylum Chordata; class Mammalia; order Dermoptera; family Cynocephalidae; genus Cynocephalus; species Cynocephalus volans. The sequence goes on from NC_084461.1 coordinate 109,665,573, forward strand.
TGTAACCTATTAGAGCTCCAAAGAGGAAAGCAGGAAAGCAGCTATCTCCAGCAGAAAAAAAAAAAAAAAAAAAGACCCATAAGTCTAACAGCTGGTGGTGGCAGCCTGTCAAACTGAGGAAAGTTAATGTCAAGAACAGACGCGCGGCAGTCTCTCACTGTTATTTTTGCATGATTATTCCCAGGTGTTGGTGCACGCTGAGCAGTAGCCTGGCTATTTATCACGCAAGAGAGCCTAAGAGCATGGGAGGGGAGAGGAGCAAGGGGGGAGAAGGCGGGGACAAAAAGGTTATTTACACAGATAGCAGCACTTAGTGTGTATAATCAGAGGGCTGGAAAAAAAAATCTGCAGGGAGATCCTGGCAATATTTTCCCTGTTCACCTTATTTCAAGGGCTTCCTGAGTGTTGATGAGCAAGGAAGGCTGCAAAGCTGGAGTGTTGGCAGTGGCAGCTTTTCATCACTTAAGCATTTGACTGTATGAGCCAGTGATGGTTTTCAGTACTAGGAAACTGACAGCCAGTAAAGAGGGGCACCAGGGCAGGGCTGGTGAGTGCTCCAGTGAGCACTTCGGCTCCAGCTCCACTGGACCCAACAGAGGAGACATTCAGGTGGCTCTGCCGCATAAGGCGACTAGTGCTGCCAGCCAGAGGGAGAAAGGGAAGCTCAGGGCTGCAGACAGGCCAGTCTCCTGAATACACAGAGATCCCCTCCCTCGCCCGAGGTCAGGTCTGAACCCTGATAGAGGAGCTTGCCACAGGTTTCTTACATCTGTTGCCACAAATCTCCACACCCCTCCTGTTATTACTCCCTAATCCTGGGATTCTCAGATTGCCAACAACCAGAGGGGGAATGGTGTTTTATTTTGCTCAGAGTCAATATTTTTACATTCTATGAGCACGCTGGGGCATGATTACTTAATGCTCACGTTTTCTCCATATCCTGGTATTTGGCTGTTTTATGAGCTTGCCCACAGTCACCTCTTAATTTAAAAAGCATTAGACAGAAACTGCACTACCATGTAGGGGAAACTGCAGCTCTTTTAGAGGTGACCACTGCACAGTCTCTTACTTTGCATTTTAACCACCCTTTCTGCCTGACTTCACTGCATCATTAGCAAAGAAGGGGAAGCTTAAAAAACTGTTTCCTTAAATTAGGTACTGATCTTTTCTCCAAAATTAATCATCGAGGCTGAATTTCCATCCCTGATGGACAAACCTGGAATAACTCTTTCAGTCACTCCTAATTCTGCCTTTCCTATACATGGTGGAGACTTTTCCTTTCAGAACCACGATCGAAGCAATCTATGCTTGACAGCCTGCTATGAAAACAACATGGACAAATTCTTACTAAGGCTCTAAGGCACCAGATTTTTTCTATTTCCTTAACTCTCACAGAAGAACTCTCACACATCCCCAAACTAAAGGTCTCAGAGGATGGGCAATTTATCCAAGGAGCTGAAATTCCAGGCCAAAGCTCTCTGATTTTGAAGTTCATGGGCTTTCTGGTAAAAACTGGAACAACATCGGCAGCTACGGTTTATCACATAGAACACAGAAGGATTATAACTGTTTTAACACACAGAGTGTAGAAAGGATTATACTGTGCATTCTCTCATTCACTCTTCACACAATTGTGTGTTACAGATGAGGAACAGGAAACTTGGGAAAAGTTAAGAAATTTAAAAGTTCACTTAGGGTCGGTGGCAGAGCCAGAATTTGAACCCACATTATTCTAACATCAAAAGTAAACTCTTCGAAATGTAAAACAGAACACCAGATGGAAAGAAATCGTCCTCCAAAGGTAATTTCTGATCCTTTTCTGTACGTTGGAAGCCACACACCTGAATCACTTTTTATTGCCAATAGTCTAAAATAGTGTGTCTCCAGGCTTCCAAGCAAATCCTGCAATCCCTTCAGAAACCTCATTTTAAAACCCCACTGAAACCAAAGCTCAGGTTTTGTTTTGTTGTTATTGTGTGTTTTTTTTTAATCTTGTTTTCAACATCAGTTTGGTGAAATAGGCAATGCTTAAAAATATGTCAACAAATTAGAACAAAAAATTCTCTATATAATATAATCCTGTTTTAAATCATCCAATTCTAAAAGCTACAACTAGGTACATTGACTGGGAATTATATCACTATTTCGATTTTCTCATTAAAAGGTGTGAAGACCAACACTGCCCTAAATAAAAAGCCACCAGAGGCTTAGCTGCTAAAGTGCCATTAAGGCCTGGCAGCTGACCTGTAGGACTCAGCCTGTGGATGGAGCAGGGCTCTGGCCCCCATCCAGCCAGGCCCCTAGTCACACCGCAATCACAGAATACCATCAATCCAGGGTCTCTCTGGCACTGCTCGGGGGGAAAGGGATCACTGACTGTTAGTGTACCAGCCCGGAAGTGGCCCTACATGCAGGTCACAAAGCAGAGGCACAAATGAGACAGCAATATATGTATAATACGCTTTAAACAACAGTGACTATTTTTAACTTCATCCTCAAACCATGACAGTTTTCAAAGCAAAATGGAAGGAACTAGGGGGGAAGGGAAGGGAGAGGGGGATGGGGAGAGATTGGACAAGGGGTATAAAGAATAATTACCATTTGTAACAATATATATGCTAGTAATATTGATTTGATCAACATATCTCAATGATGAACTCCAGTAATATGCATAATCAATTTTGATTCAATAAAATTTTTTTTAAAAAAGAAGGTACTCAGTAGAGTAGCATATAGAGTATAATTAAACTACTCAATTCAATGTCTCAAATTTTTTTTTGTTTTGAAGCCAAATCAAATTCTCTCCTTGAAGAAATAGCAAAGGGACACTGAGTGGAAGTGGAGGGGACACAGGGACTCTTTCCATCACACTACATCAGTTGTCACATACTTAGCTTCATTTGTGTTCTTGGAAAAAAAAACCTGTCCTATTGCTGAGCCACAGATACTTAATCTCTTCTAAAAAGTGCTGCTGACATGTTTCACTGCTCAGAGAGCTGTGTATGTTTTAAATAGCAGCAGTAAATGATCAGTGTTTTCATATCTTGTTCATAAGGGTTCTGTGATTTCCTCTCATCCTATTTCCAAAGACACTTCAAACACAGAAATAAGCCACAAAGAAAGGAGACTATCGTGAAGGTACTAAAAAATGAAAAAGCCTGTGTTCTTGGATTAATCCTTTTCGCAAGTCCCTTTGTTTGCACAAAGCCGAATTCCTGAAAAGTTCCACACAAATTCTTTTGCTATCAATTAGATCTTGTTCCCAATCCCTTAAAAGAGAGACTTTAAAAAGAAAGCTCAATGGTAAACTCAGATATTGCTTAACATGAGTGCACCTCTATCAGCCAACAAATCAATTTCAAAACATGCATAATGCATATATCTTAGCTGATAACGGCCATTGATAAATACACTTCCTGTCTTTGTGACTCCTAATTTCTCCTTGAAATGAGGTCGGAATCAGGAAAAGGATGGAGGTCTCTAATCCTCACCCTTAAGGAGGCAGACATGATCTTAAGAAGAGAGGAAGGGAAAATAGTTTTTTTAAAAAGTCTGTTTGGGAAACATCCCCTTACTCTTATTTTTCTCTATTAACAGCCGTTCTTTTCTTTACCTTATATGAGAGTACTTCAAAAAGTTTGTGGAAAAATGGAATTAAAATACAAATCTTTCCATGAACTTTTTGAAGACCCCCTGTATTAGGGAATTTCACTTGTAACCACCTGAAAGAAGTATTTTCAACTAAAATTTTAGACATTTTAATTATAAATGCAATACATGCTGGTCATAACAAGTTAAATGACAAGGAAGTGCCCAAGTCACACTGTGTGGGAACTACAGTGGTATCGTGAAAAGAGTGAAAAACCCGCTTTCCAAAGCACTGCAGGTCAGCCAAGAGGACAATTTTCACTCAGTACCCAAGATGTTATCTTAATACCATTCACTTTCCTCCCTGCAAAATCTTAACATTGCTCACATAAATTCAACATATGTCTAAGAGGCTATAATGTCTTTTCTCTCTTCCTCCCATACCTCCCAAATGCTGATCCAAAATACTGAGCAGTTTGGTTACAGAGTGATGTTATAACACCAAGGTCAAGGGTTCAGATCCCCATACTGACCAGCCACAGGAGAAAGAAAAAAATACTGATCAATTTCAATAAATTAATGAAAGTTCTGAAATGTTAACATATCAAATCACAGTAAAACAACTTGGTAAAGCTCTCCGTAGTTTATCACAGAGATGTAATGTTTAAAGAGAAAGAAGATAAAATCATAAAGCTCCTATATAGCTATTTTTCACAAATACCTATACACATGTATGTTTACAATATTTTCATCCATGCATAATACTTATCCACAGACCTCCTTTCTGGCATACTTTAAAGACACATTCATTCTTACTGTTGCTCTACAGAAAGGCAAGGGTGAGTTTTCTCATCTGATTTTATAAACTGAGAAAACTGAAGTCTTAAGAGATGTTACCTCTCAGGGTCAGGAGCAAACAGCAAGAGACCACAGGTTATTTCAGTGAGGTCTGTCATGCCCTCTATCAAGTTCTATAATTGGCGTAAACTTTAAAAAGTTTTCTTCTCACAGAGACCTACACACAAGGAAGGCTTCTCATGGGTCCAGAATTCTGTTTTCCATCCTCAGAACAGAGCAGATTTTAAAGGCCAACCAGTCACTGTCCAGAGAGAACCTCTTTCAAACACTTTCTTTTATATCCTTTCAGAAGGTTTATCCATATGGGCTGGTGGGAAGGGGAGAATCACTTTTCATTTTATAGCCTTCTGTGTTGCCTGAATTTTAAATGAACATGAACTACTTTTATCATTGTTTTCAAAAAATTAACTTTTTATAAAAAGATGCTAAGCCATTCCTCTTTAGAATAAAAGTAAGCAGCCGCTAATGCAGAAGAAGAGAGGCACACAGTTGAAGATTGTTATTTTAACCCCCCCCACCCCCCACCCCCCCGCAGAGGTCCTGAAATCAACAAGGGAGTCAGAAGCAGCATAAGAACCTGGTTGGTGTGACAGGGAACTGTGTATTGACCCCATGCCCTCCTGTTTATAAGGGTTGCTGCTTAAAGCCATCTCACCATTGCGGAAGTCATCTCCTCCTCATCCAAAAAATTTTTGCCAGGTGCCACTCTTTGCCAAGCAGGGCTTCAGGGGCCCATTAGGAGCCCAAGGCTGGCTGGGGAGACAACAGTGGCTGTGGAGCATAGTCAGGGCTGAGGAGTCGGTTAAGCCCAGGGCATGGTGGGAGCCCAGGGGGTGGGGGTGGGGAGCGAGCCAGGTGGGCTTGGCTGGCCCAGGGATGGGAGGTGCAGGCAGAGCAGTGCGTGGCTGGCAGCTTAGGGAGAACAGGGAAAGCTGAGGCTGGAGAAGCAGGTAGTTCACAAAGAGCCCCAGGCAGGCTAAGAATTTGGGAGTTTATAATGAAATTCAAAGAGAGCACTGACAATTTTAAAGTGGTGGCACAGGAAATGAATAAAGTGGTTCATTTGGTGAAAAGCACACCGGAGGCTTTGGGAAGACAGACAGGACAGGGCAAGGCTGGAGTTAGGAAGCCATTCCAGTACTCCACGGAAGAGACAGCGGCCATGCTGGGGGTGGGGAGGAGAGGGCCGACTCAGGGAGGTGGGGGAAGAGGGTCAGCTCAAAGAGGAGTCCCAGGTGTCTGTTTCAGTTGGTGACAGCGTCATTCCCTGGGATGGCGAGGATGGGCAGAGGACCACCTGTGGGGCAATGTCTATCAGAAGTGTCAGGAACTCAAGAGAATGATCTAAACTAGAGAGAAGCCACTTGCGTAGAGGAGTAATGAAGCCAGCAGAGTGGGTGAGATAGCACAGGGAAAATGTGAAGCGTCAAGAGAAGGGGATAGAACCTGCACGCCCCGACAGTGATGGGGCAGAAAGAGAAGAAGCAGAGCGGCTGGTGAGGTCCTGGCAAACCAGGAGGGCAGAGTGACCGAAACCAAAGGACAGAGGCTCTGAGATTAGAGAGGTCTGAGAGGTCTTGTGTCTAACACCACCATGCAGAAGTCAAGAGGAGCCCATGCCCACCCTGGTGGAGGTGGTCCACAATCCCTCCTTACCGTCAACTACCAGATGAGCAAGACTACTGGCTTTTGAAAGCCTGCTGATTCCTAATATTTACCTTCACTACACTCTAACAGTCATTGGCAGCCCCAGAGTGTGGCCCCTACACCAACCTAGAACCTTCTGTTTCAATCTAGGTGAAGAAACAATGACTCAACACCACGCCTGCAGCTTTTTTCCACTAGATGACTCACAAACGTTGAGAAACCAGACCCCACTCCCAAATGCCATGTCCCTCAATCTTTAGTGAGGTCACTGGCAGCCAAGAAGATAATAAAGCCATCACTCATTATCATCACAAGAAGATAATGAGGCTGAATCACAAAACCAATGGGTATCCTGAATAAGCTTTTCCAAACTCCCCCCACCTGACCCTGCCCCTTCCAGAGATGTCCTGACAAGTCCAAAGCACTCCCCCTTAAGAATCACTGTTCGCCCCGAACAGAGATAAACTCTCTCTCCTTCTCGTGTATCCTTAAAACTATGTTCACTCTTTCCCTACATAGGGTGTTTCCACCATACAAATCCCATTTGAACACCTGCTCTTTCCAGTCTTGGAGCAATAAGCCATTACAGAGGAAGAATAACGAAAGCAGCTGACCTTGCTTGGGTTTTCTCTTAGTCCACGGCCTAGGTCAAAGGTCACCAAAAGACGGACCATGGGCCAAATGTGGCCCACTCGCTGCCAGTTTTTGTTAGCCCGAAAGCTAAGAATGTTGTTTTACAGATGAACTTTTGTGATCAATTTAAAGAAAGCATACACTAACTTTTAAATATTTAAACTTTAAAAAATATTTACAGTTATTTAGAATCAAGTATACAAGAAGATTTTATTGAGGAGGGGAGACAATGATTTTTTTTCTCTTCCAGAAGCTGGTGTCCTGGGAGGAATCCTAGTCTATGAATGAGGATCTTCTATTGTCAACATCCATAAAATGGCATTAAGCATGCTTGCTTCAGCTATTTTATAAGAGTACTTCAAGAAGCAAATGAAATGAACTCTGTGAAAATGGTCTCAAAAGAATATACAAATGTAAATAAAAATGAATGTTATTATCCATTTATACTTGCACAGTTAATAATCCACTTTATTTACTCTGTAGAGCCACAAAGGAATGAAGACTAGTGGGAGTGGTAACGGATCGCACACTCTGAGCATCCATATTTCCAGAATATTTATTTATTTTTACATGTGTCTTATTTCAGATAGCTATAAGAAATTTTTAAGACTAATTCTGGGTACAATTCACCCAGTCTCATAACTATAAAATAATACTTGCTCTAGGTCTTGGTTACATAGAAACATAAAAGATCAGCTCCAGGATAAGCATGGGGTCACAACTTTTATAGTGAATACTATAACCTGCCCAAGATTTCTTAACCAGTGAATTAGAAATTTTACATAATGAGGCAAAAAAAAAAAAAAAGCAGATGATGGGGCCATATTCTATATACTAATATCAAACTATAAGCACCACGTCGGCAACAAAGCTTAACATTACTACATTGACAATAATTTCCAGTTAGTCCATAAACACCTGCAAACAGTTTTAGAATCAAACTAAGTTAAATTTAAATCAAGTTGATTTGAATCATGATTTAAATCATCAGTCAAGAAAAACTGGTATCTTTCAAAATTAAAGAATGCATGCTTATTTTTGCCAAAATGATTATACACTTCATAAAACTCAGATATATTTACATATACTACCTTTTTAAAAAATAAGTTATTTAAAGTTGCTGTTAAAATCTTTTAAAATATTCCCATTATTTTTATTTTTAATATTACCACCCAGTCCTTACATATGCACACATATTTTATATTTTGAAAACCATACCACATGCCTTTTAATATTTTTTTTATTTTTACAGCTACATTAGAAACTCTAATATAGTTGCTTTATGTATCAAAACTAAATGAAGCATCTATTTAAATCACTGAACAACTACCTTCTCTCAGTTAATCACGGGTATTTTTCCACAGTGCATTAAAAACTAATAACCATAACCAAAACAACTTACATTTAAATTGTTTTGTTTTAAATAAAGGGAAGGGGTATTTCCTTCATCCACAAATCATTTTAAGATAATCAGCTAAGTTAAGTACCTTTGTTCATCGGTGTTAATACTTATCAATAAACATTTATTCCTTGACTATAGTGCTTATTTTAATTACAGCCCTAAAATTTACCAGGAAAAAGAAGTGTTCATGTCAAAGCCACTTAGGCAGTTAAGGAATAAACTTAGCACCTAGAATTAAGGACATAAAAACTCTAAAGCCCTCTGAGATCTTACATGACTTTTTGGTTTTAGTTTTGTTTTGTTTTAGGGGGGTGGGAGGTGGTGAGCGAAATTTCTTTCAGTTAGCTTTAGTGTGAAGCGCTTTCTCCTGCATTCTTACATTTTAGAGCTCTAGTTACTCTTTAAACTATAACAATCTATTAACAAAACCACCATTCCCAATCTTTGCCACAGAACTTAACCTTATTCTGAATAAAAGTTGTTAATTTTCATAAAATCTTAACCTCTAACACACCTTAAAACTATATAAACTTCTTAAAAGCAATGTGATTTTTTAAATTGACTTTAAAAATCAGTTTTTTTAAATCAAAGACAAATAATTGTGATTTAATCATTTCTTTGAAATCTAGTAATATTTGATCTCAAAAATTAAGTGAAGATTAGCTAATGTTAGCAAAATGGCTTTGAGAAGCTCTAGAACACAGCCCAAAGATATGCAAAATTACAGAAGAGCACGAAATGACCTTAGAAATTATTTAGTCCTTTTTTTCCCTATAGATGGGGAAAGTTAGCTGAAGGCCACAGGAACTGTGACCAAATCAATGCCCCAAGACTTGGCAGAAGTTCCCAATCAAAGCCCACCACGTGTATGCAATGTGCAACCTGGTTTCATCTCTGCACTGCTCAGAATTCTGGGCAGATGGGGGACTCTGGGTGTGTCTGTGGCCAGCCAAATGTCCCCATACAGGCAGTAAAGGAGGACAACAGATCCAATTTCTGTGGCTGTTACCTCTTCCTTTTGTAAAACATTCTTGCTTTCTCTTGCCCCTCCATAAAGGAGAATCGTACCTTGACACATGGGCAGAGCACAAACTAGGACTAGACAGTTGGTGCAATCGCAAAGTTCTAGATGGCCTGCCCCAGCCATGTCACAATCTGAATACAGGCTCACATTCTGAGAACTTCCTGCCTGGTGGCCTCTTCTCTTCTTCTTTCAAAGTGACATGGCCCCAAATGGCATGGCCTCACTCCATTCACCTCATAATAAGTAACAAAGACAAAAACATGACCTGCCATCCCAACCTGTACATCTTCCCATTGAGAGCAGGTAATCTTTCTCTGCTTATTACTCTCCGAATGCCTTTTTAGGGGACCAAAAAAAAAATTATCTTTAAAAAGTATTAGAAAGTCTAGTATTTTGTAAAACAGAAATGAAAAATAAACCTAATCTAAGTTGTCATAGAATCATGAAATGCCTCTGGCAGTTCTATCAATGTATGTAGAAATGTACGGACTCTTTGAAGAAATGAAACTGCATTTATCAAGTGTGATTTATAAGCAACACTGATTTAGCTGGTAGATAACACTGCTGTCTAATCATTAGTAGTCAGACAACAGCCATGTGAACACATCAATTATGGGCCACTGCCAAAAGCCCTTGAGATCTCGGAGATTAACAGCCAATCCTCTGTTTTACAAGCTCACATCAAAAAGAATATTAATAAGAGGAGGGGCAATGTGAAAGCTTGTCAGAGTAATTCAGCCACTAAAATAAGGCTTTTTTTTTTTCTCTCTTCTCTGTTGAATTGGCCCAAGGAAGAAGCTGGCATCAGCTACAAAGTGCAATGCTGCCAATTTCTTGGAAAATGTTTTTCACTAACATATGGGAACTTGTAAAGGTCTGCAAAACTGCTATTTGGTGAATAAAGACAGGCAAGCCTTCTCCATGCCCCTTTTTTAATGCTGAAATGAAACAAATGGAGTCATTATTGAATTATTTTTAAATTAACACGCACAACAGAAATATCCACTGGCTTTTTCTCTACTCTCAAAATGAGAAATTCTGTAAAATCTCACATATACACCATTTCTAATACTTCCACCATACACCAAAATTTAATTAAGAGAAACTACTAGCACTAACCTGCACATTAATGAGTTTCTTCAAATTAACTTGGTTCCTTCCAACGTAGAACAAATCAAAATGTGTGTTCTCTAACTTTAAGTACCTAAATTTCTTCTTCTCAACTATCTCAGGAAGACAGATATAAACCCCACTTATATTTCTGTAATTAGAATTAAACCAGCTCTCACAACCCATATATAGAAAGCATTTGCAAAAATATGTGCCACAGGCACAGCATTCATTTCAGTTATATCAGTATTTAACATACACACCAGTGAGGATTGCTATATTTCTGTAAATGATCAGATTAAACCAAACAGCTGGCAACTAATGGTTTAGTGGGGTTCCAGCAGGCTCCCTAATATATGAACATAAGCCACACTACAAAATGTGTGGCCTGAGTTTCCCTGCCACTTACAGATTTGTTTGCATTTATATTTGTAGAACATGCTATATTTACAAAATGTTTTCCTATTATTTCACTTGTTGCTCATCATTTCAAAATCAGCATGGGGTGGTAGGAAAAACATTAAGGAAGGAAAAAAGGATGGGGCTCCTGTTGCTTCTCAGTAGTTAAGCTGTTTGGCCCTTTAATTCAAGGGCTTGTTGACAAGCAATTGTTAAATCAAAGATTCTTTACCTGGGGTTCAAAGACTTTGAGAAACCCTGTAATTATAGAAGCCAAGGTTTGTGTGTTTGTACATAGGTGCACTTTCTTTCTCCGCAACTCCCCACCCCCCACCAGAGGGTCCATAGATACTCAGTAAAATCCTAAAATCCTAAACTACAAGAGTTAAGAACTGAGATGGTAGTCAATTCAAGGGCAAGAGCTGTGGGTCCTGTGCATTACAGTGCATAGTCGGTAAACATTTGCTATACAAGAGGCACTGGCATTCGTTCTAAACCTCAGTTTCTTCACCTGTAAACCACAGCAACAACATGTTCTCTAAGGACCTCTGAAGGCTGTAACAAAAACCAACAGGATATCCCTTTGGAAGTACTTAAACATAATTTAAGGTGCTACTGAATTCAACAAACATTTCTTGGGCAGTTAGATGCTAGGTGCTGTACAGAGATTAAAAATTATCGATTGTATTTTTTATATTAGAAAGGAAACAGCCTTCTGAGTAAACAATTTGTCTGAGGAACTTACTTGAAGGGGGCAGGCGTGCATCTCAAAAAGGAAACTATTCCCAGGCTTTGTTAACGCTATGGAAGGAAACTCACTCTAAAAGATGTCAGATTTCTCATTAATGGGCTTCATCTTTTTTTTAAATACATCTGCGTATGAAGTTTCTTTTCTCTACCACTTTACCGGCAAAAACTCTTAAGGTTAGTAAAGACACAGAACTCTCTCAATGCTAAGAAAGACACAGTAGAGGATCTATAAGAACCAAACTGTGCCATGGCTACCTAACACAAACATCATAATTCGCTCAGGTGAAACAGACTTTCACAAGAGACATGTATAGTTTCAATTTACTAAATGTATACTGGCAAGTATATTTTTTGGGAAAAATATATTTTAATAAATTTTAATAACATGTCAAGTTTAATGTGCAGCTTCAAGGTTAAAATGAAACTACTGTTCTTTTTACAAGTTACGGCTATTAATGACATATGACTACAATCAATGCTTATACACCAAAGTTGTCAAAATGGGCTGTTTCAAAATTCTTACACAAACTTCAACAGAGAAAAGGGACCAAAGTCATGCCTTAGCTCCTAATATCTTATTACGCTCCAAACACCTGGGCTTTTTTTCTTTTGCAAATTTAGATTATTAACTTCGTTTAAGGTTTAAACAACTTTCCCAAGGTCAGGACTAAGCTGTAAGTTATAATACACACTTCTCTCTTACTTTTAAATAATTATTATTATTATTTTTTTTTTTTGAAGAGTAGCTTTTCATTTTAGCACTAAGGGTTTTGTGGGTAACAAAGAAATCATCAGACTAAAAACTGCCAGCAAACAGGATGTCATTGCAATCTGTTATTCTGACACAGACAGCATCAAACTTCTGCGTAAATCATCTTTATCTTTATTCTTTAAAATTCAACAGACATGCTCTACCAGACCCAGGAAAGCAGGTGCAATATAACCGAAAAGTAGAATGGCATCCATGGCCTCGGGGGGGCGGGGGGGGGGGGTCTCAGGTTGGCCAGGGAAAGATGTGTTCACAGAGAACAAAACGAAAAGGGTAGATAAAAGACATGTGTCTCTAGTGCAGTAAGTAGAAATAGAGGAAATTACAACTGTTTTGGAACTGAACAGACACTCAGAAAACACAGTCCAAGAAGACACTAAGGCCCAGAGACAGTGACTTTTTCCTAGGGTCATAAAGAATTCAGTCAAATCATCAAGTGGACCCAGTCTCCTAATTCCCAGTTCCAGAGCTTCCTACCCAGGGAACAGTCCACCTGAAGGCCACATCAGCAGGACTTATTGGCTATGCTCCGCTGTCTAAGAGGGCGCAAGAGCAAACTGGCAATTTTCTGAAGCCCAGCTGACCAGAAGAGATAACCTGCATAGATCAGACCTACAGCAGTAATACTTCCAACTGCATGCTTTATACACTCCTAAAACATTTCCTCCTGCTTCCACAGCAATTACCTATATGCTACTAAACCAAAATGGCTAACTAAGCAAAGCCATGGCTCATCTTCACCACTTAGGCAGTTCATTTGTGCAGAGATCTTTCTGTCCTAGGATTCTAGGAAACACTAGTGAGTGTATTTACTGTCTATAAATATTCCTAGGGCTGGAGCTGCAAATCATTAGTCCTTCCTGCTGTACCTCCCATTTGACCAAGTACGCTAATTAACCACCTGTAAAACACCTTAATGAAGTCATATTTAAAGCAATATTGTGGTGATTTTTCTATAAAGAAGAATCTTTTTTAAAAACAGCAGGAAATTCTAATCACCATTCCTAACATCTGCCCTTGGAGAGAAAGCGGGGGGAGGGGGGAAGGCATCTTCAAACAAGCTATCTTAAGCTTTTTCTAAATGTCCGCAAAGGAAGCAACCTCCAGAGCTGGAGAACTGGAAGAGAGATAGGGGACTTGGGACTGAATAATTGGGGAAATAGAAAAAATTAAGCACTCTTTGGGTGATTCAGATGCACAGCTCTGATTAAGAAACAGTATTTATATTAAGGGTTCAAGGATTTGGGGTACTAGATAAAAAATATTTTTGCACAGAAATATAATCCCTCAATGCTAATAAGGTGAATATCATACCTTCCAGTTAAAGACCATAAAGACAGTTAAACTACCATAAAAGCAGTAGAAGAAAAAAAATTTTTTTTCTAATAATCTTGAAGAAAGATCTTCCTAAACCCAAAAAACCCAGCAGCCATAAAAGGAAAGGAATTATAAATCTGACTACACAATTTAAGATAGTTGCACAGGGAAGAAAAAAAACTAGCATAAACAGAATGAAAGGACAAACGAAGAGATGGGAAAAATTATTTGCAAAGCACACGAAAAAATAGTATATTTAATTAATATACACTGAAATGCCTTAAAATCAGGCCAACAACTCACTAGAAAATTAATCAAAGGTAATAAATTATCAGTATGTAGGAAAATAAAGTGATACAATGGCTTGGATACATGAAAAATGCAAATTAATGGATTACTACCAGATTAGCACAAATTAAAGCCAGAAAATTATAATTCACAGCGTTAAACTGTAGAAATACAGGCATTCATGTTCCACCATTGGTGGGAATGCAAACTGATATAATCGAGTTGGGAGATAATTAAGTTTTGAAATGCACGTGTGCGAAGATGGTCACTGGTACATTTTTTTGTAATTGAAAAAGACTGGAAATACCCTAAATGCAATCTATATAAGACCAGTTAAATCACGGAATCAAAGAAAGGGAACATCTTTTTCCAAGTTATGGGAAAAGAGCAAGGTGCAGATCAGTTTCTTTAATATGCTCTGACTTGTATAGAGAGACAAGAAATATAAATATATACGCTTGAACATATGGGGACTGTTTTGGGAAGGACAACAAAACTGTTCAAAGTATTTGGCTCTAGGGAGCAGGTTAAAGGGGAAGTAAAACCTATTCTCCATTACATAACATTTGAGTACAGTTTAAATTTTTATAGATTCATGTACTGCTTTTTTAGTATTAAAAATAGTCAATTAGAAAGTATTTTAATAACTGCAACTAGTTTCTCAAGGCTCTAGACCAATCTTCAAAGTAGGAGGCATGCTAACCCCCAGGGAATGTGCAAACAACCTACTGGGATACAAAAAAAAAAAACCCAAACTGGCATTTCTATTTATACCATTACCTCATAATTTTCAATTTCTGTTATTTGTAATTTCAGTAATTATCAACTGTATTAATACAATAGCAAATGTATGTAGAGAGAGAGAGAGTGTGTGTGTGTGTCTATGTGTGTGTGTACAACTACAGACAACTGGAAAACATTCCCTCTGGGGAAAGTAATACTCTCCTTTAATTAATGTTTTCTGAGAAAGGTACAATTTTGTCCATGCTGTGAAAAAAAATTCAATATTTACAATCTTGCATATGAAATCACACAAGTGATATAATTCACACAAGGATAACCACTTAGAAATGAGAAAGAAATCAGAAGATTTGAGGAATGCAGCCAGAAGTTAGTTTAGGGGAGGTTCCCACACACTGAGATCCTTCTAGAACTTAACTCACAGCCTGTCCCTCCTCTGCTCAAAACCTCCCAGTCTCTCCCATCTTTCTGAGTCTTACTTGGTTCCTGTGCTCCTTTTTGGACTTCATCTCCTTGCAATCTCCTGAATAAGGGATCATTCAGCTCCAGCCACCCTGATGTCTCCTCAAACACACTTCTCCCCCCACTCCCCCAGGGCTTGTACATGGGCTGTTTCCATGGTCTAGAAAGTTCTCTCCACCAGGGGTCAAATGGCTCCTCCTAATTGTACTCAAGTCCCACTCAAACATAAAAAATATAAAAACTCTCCTTTCCCACCATCTCTTTCTACCACCTTCTCCTGCTTGATTCTCCTTTATAGCATGTAATATCAACCAAAATATATTTATTTGTCCAGAATGAATAGAATGTAAGCTTCATGAGAGCAGAGACTTGGTTTGTTCACCATTGTATCTCCAGGACCCAGGCTGTGCAGGGCATATAATGTGCATTCAAAAAAATATTTGCTGAGAGGAGTGAATAAAGGAATGAATACAAGAATAAACTGAGACCTGCATTGACATCACTCCCTTTTTAATATTTCTACGGTCAGAACACAAAATAAAGTTCTCTAAACTGCACAAGGGAGGCAGGGAATGAATGAATAAATGAATATTTAACTGCTGTCTATAACATCTGTTTTTTTTTTTTTAAATCCTTTAACATAGCAAAATACCCTGAACAAATGATAAAATGAAAACTTCCTGGTTTTTTCACCACAAAACCTATCAATCCCACAAACTTGTACATAACTCTGACTTTCTCCTGTTACAGTGGAAGATGTGTCTCCCCACCCCAAACCCCAAGCATCTTCCAGGGCATTATCCCCTTTCTCTAGTATGATCAGCTTTTGTCTACTCCCCTCACATCATCCCCAACAACATACAAACAGGCTATTAGAGTTCTCCACTTTAAAAAATGATAAGATATTTAGATAGATATTCCCTGGCCTCATGTTGCCCCTTTTAATAAAGAGTGCTGTGTTCATCACGTTCTGTTTTTTCTCACCTCCCACAAAAAATCCAGGCAACTCAATCAGAATTCTATTTCTCCCATCCCCACCTTTCACCCCAGGACTGTTTGTACTAAAGTCACCTACAGTCAATTCTGAGTCTCATCCTTCTTGGCAGCATCTGACACAGCTGACCACACTCTCCTTGCTAGAATTTCTTACCTTGCTTTCCAGAAACACCGGATTGGCTGGGTGTTTTCCTCCTCAATGGATGCAGTGCTGGCTCCTCCTAATCCTCCATGGTTCAGCTCTGGGCCCTTGTTTTTTCCAACTGTTCTCACTCTCTAGGTGACTTCTTCCAGCCCAACAGCTTTAAAGCCCACCCATTGCTCATTTCTCCCAATCTGTGCCTCCAGCCCTAGCCATCCAATTGAACATCATCACTTGGCAGCCAAGGGATATATCTTGATTCCACTTACCCCGCTACCCCCAATTCAGGTTTTATCTTTAATTCTCATTCTTTCACAACTCCATATCCAAGTCCTGTCCTTATTACCTTAGGACAATGTGACCACTTCTTACCACCTCCATACCTACGAAAGAAGTCAATCATTTCTTACTGGAATGTCAAAAGTTCTTGTAACTGATTTCCCTATTCCTCTTCTTGACTCTCTATAGTCAATTCTCCACAAAGCAGTCAAGAGTAAGCTCTTAGAAAACAAACCAAATCATGTCACTCCCTTGCTCAAAATTCTGAAAAGGTTTCTCATCATACTCAAACTAAAAACCAAACTTCTTACCATGGCCTACAAGGCCCTGCATGACCTAGCCTGTTCCCAGCTCTCACTCCAATCTACACATGGTCTGTGCAGGACACATTCCACGTGCGTTGTCTGAGTGGATTTAACAGTGTGTGAAGTCAGCTAAGAAAGAGACTAGGAAGCATGACCAGAAATAAGTGCAAATATCTAATCAGTCGGGATTCCAGGCTTTGGTTTCCCTCTCAATTCTGTATTACTTGCTGAATCTGCTCTTTCTGCTGAATCTGCACTTTCTCTCCCATCTCAAGCTTATACTTGGCACAGCTCTCCACACCATAATAGGGTTTCATCAGACCCTGAACTTCAACCTCATCCCTTTCC
This sequence comes from Cynocephalus volans, assembly GCF_027409185.1. Classification (NCBI taxonomy): domain Eukaryota; kingdom Metazoa; phylum Chordata; class Mammalia; order Dermoptera; family Cynocephalidae; genus Cynocephalus; species Cynocephalus volans. The sequence goes on from NC_084461.1 coordinate 109,682,631, forward strand.
TGCAGTTTCTAGCATCAAAGTTCTTAAGGAAACATCAACAGAAGAGGTTTGCATCAAGTAGGCAAATCTCCTACTCCATTTTTCCAATGAAACTCCTCTCCACTATGTCTTAGGATGTGCCAGAACTTCCAACAGAAAAACTGCACAATCGTGCACTCTGTCCCTAAACTTCTCCTTTCCCCAAGTCAAGGCTTCAGAGGAAATAAAAAGTGCCACTGCTTGTACAAATTGTTGTGAGTTTATCACACCTATTACGTTTCTGATTTGTGTCCTTGGAATTATTTCTATTACTTCTACTCCTCAAATCAATTTCATCAGGTAAATAAGAAATTTGCAGAAATTTCTAGAAAGCACAACTTATATATATGTACATATACATAAAAATATATTAACAAATATGGAAAACTGAAATATATGACATTTATAATACTCTCAAGTCTGACTCACACCGTAACTTAATGACAGTATCAATCGTCAGGATTTCATTTTCTTATTAGGTCCCTACTTGACTCTCACTCCTTTTATTAATTATAAAAGTCCCTTTTTAAAAAATCTTAAAGAAAAAAACATCAGAAAGAAAAAAAAAAAAAACTATGTCAGATCCTGCTTCAACCTCATCATTCACACCTTATTGCCAGTTCCAAGTATCTAAGAAACACGTACAGAAAAGATTCTCTCTAAAACCAGCTTTACCAATACGCAGAAAAGATGTCTGCCTAAAAGGTGTGATTTAAGCCACCAGGAAAGCTCTCAGGCCTCTCCTCCACCAGTCTCTACATTTGAGCTCCATACCTTGGGCCTTTAAAAGCCTACTCTTGATGGAGTAGTGGTACCATCTTAAAGTCACCGTAAGGGTTATTCAGTGGACTGCTAGTGGAGAGCAAAGCTCTTGATAAATGGGGGAAAAAAAATTAGGCCCTAAGTGAATAGGAACATATCAGAAAGTAAAAGAAAGACACAGTTCAAAGGAGCTTAGCCAAGGGAATAAAAGCAAAGATCACGTCTGTTTTTGGATGGCTGACCGTTTATTTATCTCACTCTCACAGACCTATACTTACTCCTCTGCAGAAAGCACCTTCTCTTGGCCAGTCTCACACAGGTTTTCCGTAAAATGAAAATCACTATCCCAACATGGCTGGCCTTCTGCTTATTCATCTTCTTTACAGTGCAAGACAACGTCAAGCTCATTCCTTGGACCATATTAAAATGCTATGGAAGGGCTGGCCGGTTAGCTCACCTGGTTAGAGTCAGATGTTATAACATCAAGGTCAAGGGTTCAGATCCCTATACTGGCCAGTTGCCAAAATAAAATACAATAAAATGTTATGGGCTCAATAATCAAATATTAAAGCAACTGATACATGGCAAATATAACAAATAAATTTAGCTTATTCTATACTTTCTGAATATTATGAAATATGTTTATTTATAAATATTTGGGCATATTTCCATTCCTGAGCAAGAAATGTGTCCGTGTTGCTTGCCTTGTAGACCACTGCGCCATAAACCCCACCTACTCCATTCAAACACAGTAGACCTTATCAAGAGACCCATGACCTCCCCTTCTATCAAGAGCCCCATAACCACTCTACTTCCTAAACTCCATGACATGACTCTTCTTTCTCTTCTTATGATTCCAGGTAACACAAAGTTCACTGTAGAACCCTGTTAGTGTACCAACTGCAAAGCTAATTTATGGGCCCAGGATTTAGGTCAGCAGCATCCCAACCACAACAGGGGAGGGAGCCAAGTTCTGTCCTTCAAGCTCTGATCTACACAGGAAGCAACCAGAAGAATGAGGAGGTCTTGAGTAGCTTTAAAGCATCAGTTCAGATTATTGTACTCATTCCAGCAAGGCCATCAAATGCAAGAAGTGTGAAGACTAAATGGATGCTGAAAAGGAGGCTCATCCTAACACAGCACTAATCACCATCTAACTGCCCCTTTCCGCAAGCTTACTTGCTTTTTGGCTTTGCAGCTGCAGTGTGGGAAAGCAGGCTGGTCCAGGACTCACAGAGCACCACAGAGAGGGAAGACCAGCCAACCAAGTCCTGGGTGAGAATGGTATTTGCCCTAATGTTTGGTGAGATAACTACCCACGCCCTTTAACCAAGAATAGCCAGTAACAGGAAAGCAATATCTTAACACACTTGAGGAAACATATTTTGAGCTTAGGAAAGGCCAAACATACATTAGGAAACACTTAAGAGCAGAACATAGTAAAAATCCTTAAACACTGAAAATCACTCCTCTCCTAGATCCTGTTTGTTTGTGCTGTTGTAATAAATTCCTTAAGCTTTTCCTTGACTCTGTATACATATATGTGTGTGGATATGTTTAAGTATATATGTCTATGTGTGTTTATAAATACAAAATTATACATTTATGCTAAATTTAGTGATTTATGGTTACTTTTAATTCTCTTTTGTTGTTTACTTGTTGTTTCCTGCACTCCCCCAAAGGGTACTTTGAAATCTCTCCAGTTTTTACAATTAAACCTAACCATCTGGACAAAAATCTTCACATTCACTAAATTAGTCACAGATTTTGTGGGTAAGCTGAGAAAGTAAATGCTATGCTCAGTGCTAGGATTTAAACCACATCTACCACAGCAAAACACTCTCTCTCCAATAATCTCTCCAATTATGCACGCACATTCAGGCTCAAATAACGAGGAGGCAACTATACCTCGTTGTTCAAAATTCTATGTACAGATTGTATTATTCTTCAGATCCTGAAGTGAGGTACAACAAACCCAAAATGAAATTCTTCAAAAAACTTTCAGAATTTATTTTACAGACAAAAGATAAAACAATACCTATTTTTCACCACCATTTAACTGCTGCTGGTGTGTTATGGCAAGCTGCTCACCAAATTCAGAAGCTATTTTAAAAGATCTGTATTTATGTGTTGAATACCAGCAAAAATGTGATTTGAACACCCAGGGCATTTCCTAGATTTTTCAAGTACAAAAGTCTTTGAACCTCTTCAGAGTTTACTGTAAGTGTCAGAAAAGGAAAATCCTATGTGTTTAAGACTCAATACCCTTAGAGAGCTGAAATCCAACATGGGCAAGTGATTTTGTGTTGTTATCCAATCACCAGTACATTAACTGTAGATACTACAGAACTCCCATCAATCTAAAACTGCACAGGATTATCTGCTGGAAGTAACAGCTGTACTAACTCAAGGTAAATGGAAAACACTGTTTTTTACAAGGAAATAATGTACATGAACGTACAGCAGGCTTATGGATCCATATGCTACCCTTTTAAAGGAGACTTTAAGCCTTTAATATAAGCTAAGATAGAAAGTATTAGACTCTGGTATAAGCAGATTTATATAAAAATCATTTTCAGAGTGTCTTAGGTTAGCGTTTTTCCTTTCACATTTTATATGAGCAAAAAAAAAGGATCCACTTAGCACACAGAAGAACGGGTTAGAGAGGAGGAGCAAGAGACAAGAGGAACTCTTGCTAATATTAAATTTTGAGGTCAGAAAGCTCAGCACCTACTGCCCATTCTTTATGCTACATGTGAACACAGAACAAACTTGCCAAAATAGAGGGTGTGTTTATATGGTGCCTTTTTAAAATCCTCAGAAGCATTCATATGGTGAAGGCACTGATAATTTGGTAAAAAGTTTCCTTTCCAGGAAGGATTAAAACTATAGAGAGCTTTCAAGTTTGCAAAGCCTATAGGCTGTCATAAATATTGATAGGAGCCATGTTTTTCATCTTGCACTTTTGGTTTGCTAAGTAAACCTATTTCGAGCACATATTAACATTTAAACAACAACCAAAGAAATCAAATTTAGGTGAGCATTTGCAGGGTTTTACCACTTTGGTAAAACATCATTCTTTAAAAAAAAAAGTGTTTATACAAATGTAGTCTACTTATGACTATGATGGTGCTAGGTTTTATGAAATTTAGAAGTTTGGAGTTTTAAAAATTATGTTGGATGCTCATAGAAGTACAATCCAGTCTCTTTTCTCACTAAAATAGAAAATATTCATAGAAAAGCATCAGGAATAAACAATAGCACATTAAAAAGTCACTAGTAGTTTGACAAGACTGAAACCATTTAGACCAAATTTTTTATACCCTCTTTGCTTCCCAGTTCCTACAATCCTCCTCCTGTTGCTCACCCCTCCCCAGAAGAAATAGATCTGTAAAATGAAGATAACAGCTGTGATTTGGACATGAAATCATGCCATTTTGAAAAGATCATGATATCAAAATAATAGTAGCAGAATTTAAAGTAAGGAGAAAAACAAAACAAGATCACCTTAAACCAGTTAAGATATTTAAAAGTTCAATTTATCGAATATACATCAAGTAATAAACAAGTGATTTTAATATTAGAGAAGGTATGACCTTTTTTACAGCCAAACAGAATGCAAAGACATCATGTAGAAACAATACTTCTAACTATCCTGAATTATCAGAAAAGGTGACAGTTTATACACAAAAGAGCAGTTTTAGAGGATTTCGCTCCCTCGATTAAGGTAAAAATAAAAAGTGAATTGAGGAGTGTTTAGAATGATACTTATAGAAAACAACTAGAGATTTCCATAAACCTATCCATAAGATTAGAAGGACAAATCACAACTACAATGGGGGAACAAATGCATGACTTTCTGGTCTTCTGTTAAATATAATCTCGTCCTAAAAAAAGATTTTTTTTAAAAAAGAGACATCCTGACATTCAGGCTGCCAGGCAAGAGCTCACCCCCAAATTGCTTCACTGCCATTACTGGAGAGTCCCTTTCTATTCAGAAACAGGCCACTAACTAATGAAATAGTAAGGAATTTCTGTAAACCGACCCAATTGTTCACAAGAATGCATTTTCTGGTGCTGTTGCAACAAAGGCTCTCCACAACCATCCTCTTTCCCACACACCTTTCTTCTACTTTTTACTCCCTACCTCCACCACCACCAAACACCACTACCCCTCATTTGAACAAACAGAAAAATTCAGCAACAATCTCCTAGCCCCTCTCTCAACTAGAAGAACTATAAGTTTTTAGCTCCCTGAGCAAGCAGCAAAGAAATAACACAACCTGCCTCCCCCTTCCTCCCCTCGCTCTTTACAGCTTAAAATGTGCACTTGGCCAGGCAGTTCTCACCATTAAACAATTCATTCTCCTTTTGCCTCCCCTTTGTGGAAAAAAAGGGGTAAAAACAGTTGAGCATGATCACAAAACATAACACTGGGCATTCAGTTTCTGTACCTTACAGCCTCATTCTTTCACCTCCTGGTCCATTGGATTTGGTGACCGAATAAGTCTTAATCTATAAACAAATGGTTTGCTCTACAATTAAACCATTCATTCTTTTAATTTTTTTAAAAAAAATTTTTTTTAACTGCTTGGCAGCTACCCAACCCAGAGACTTCTAGTTTCTTCCATTATTTAGCTCTCCCAATGGTTAAAAGGCAATAAGCTCATTTAGAGTTTATAAAACTGTGCACCATCAACAAAAGCATGTAATGCTTCCAAGATGCACAGTGGCTTCTACACGCACAATGAGAAGCTGTGTGTAGTCTCCCCCCAAACAAAAATGCCCAGACCCAATTAAGCACCCTGGGGGCCTTCAAAGCAGTTATGCTAAGTTGCAAATACAGCAAGATCCACTTGAACTCCAACTGTCTTGTGTGCTTTTTCTCCCAAGGTAGGGAAAAAGCTGGGGCAGACTGACCTCATTAAAGGGTAATTAGTGAACCCCGGGACTTGAGGGGCTACCACAATCATGCCTATTGTGAGCATTCCACTCTGGAGCCACTATTTTTTTTTTTTTTAACCCAAGATGTTTCTGCCGTCTGAAAGACCCACATTTTAAGCATTTCAATCTGTTTGTTTATTTTTTTTTTCTACTACCAGTCATTAAGTAAGAAGAAAGGAAGCAATCCTAAGAGCAATCCTATTTCTTTTGTTAAATTCTGGCATGGCTAAAAGTAAGTTTTTTCATAAATCATTTAAATAATTTATATCCTACATATAATAGATAAATAATGTAAAATAAGTTATATGTTTAAACAGGGTGAAATAAATGCTCCACCTTCTGATCACAGAGATTGAAAATAGTATATAAAAATTTATAAATCAATCAATGTAGGGTTTTTATGATTATATATGACAATGATGTTGAAAAAAACAATTGATGCATACATTTACATGTGAATGTGTTACTCAGAAACTAATACAGAGTGATGTGATCAACATAACCACTTTACTATCAATAAAATCCTTCACACCTCTTTAAAGCCCATTATTACTGTTGATATCAATCTGCCAAGACGCTTGAGGACTGAACTCTACTATAAAATGCACCAGTAAATTTCACTGTTTACATTCTTTAATAACTTAAGAGTACCACCTTTCCGCAAATACTAAGCCAGAGATCCACGGCCTTGGTACTAAAATTCTCCAGTACTTGAGAAAGTAGTTTTGTTTTTTGTTTGTTTGTTTCCTTGGCGGCTGGCCGGAGAAAGTCGTTCTTAAGACAAGTAATAAAATGGTTGTCTTAACTCGACCTTCTCAGCAACCAAGATTTAAATAGCTCTAATATTTACATATGATCAGGCGGATAATCATCTTTGTAAAAAAAAAAAATCACTGAAAAGGAGAAAACAGAGTTGGGGTAATGATCTCCTTCAAAGTAGAACCACCCCAAACCCCAGAGAACAGTTCATTCTCCTAAAAGTGAATTACGTAGGGGAAAAAGGGGACTAAAGTCACAGGAACCCATCGACTTTGCCGACTGCAGCATGACAGCTCCGGAGGCTGTGCTCCAGGGACCCATATACGCAAACTTGTAGGGTACACATTAATGCCCGTAGTGACATCTTTAATGCTGCCTTTGCATTTGTCAAGCCAATTAATCACCCAATTCACTTATTTGGGTTTACAGCTTTTGAACATCAAATGAAAGAATTTTAAAGTGTGGAAGTCTTTGCGTTTTAGCCAAATATACTTAAGCTATATTTAGAAGTAAATTGTGTGTATTTGTGTTCTATTAAAACACTGCACAGGGACCCCTCCTTAGCCAAACGTTTTTGTTTTGTTTATTTTAGAAATACTACAAAATGTATTTGTATAACTGAAACACATGTAATACATTTTGGGAAATTCTGAAGAGACGGAAAAGGCTTATTATTAAGGGATGCGGGGACCCCCAACTATAGTTGTTTTGTTTTAATACAACCAGTCTATGAGGCTTTGAAAGAATGCAAATCCTAGAAGTCATTCCAGTTGGAAACTCTTCCTCTTAAAGTAGATCCAAGGGCTCAAAAAATAAATATTCAAGAGCATTAATTTGTTTCTAGATGTGTGCGTGCAAGTAAAACAGCAGTCATAATGTGGAAATTTCAGTCACATTTTGCAACTAATTGGAAGCAGATTAGAATTCCGCCTCAGGGGAACGTTGTCAAACTAGAAGCTGGAGCAAATGAAGAAAGAGGTGAAGGCGTCGTGAAGAGCTGACAGATTTACAGCGCTCAGGGCCATAAACGGGTCCCGAGCGGGAAGGAGGGCGCGTCCCCGGGTGCGCGCTCCCGCCGCCCCTCCGGGAGCGCTCAGCCCGGGCACGAGGCGCCGGCGGCCACGCCCCCAGAGGCCTTGGGCCCTCCGTCTGCTCCCACCGCGGAAACAATAAACGGGCCTGCTGAAGAAACCAGTGCTGCTGATAAAATATAAAACCTGGAGACCGATAAACTGGAGGATGCAAAGTCAAAGGGAGAGACGGCTTCTTATTTTAAGAGTGGGGGAGGAAGAGAAAGGAAAGCAGATTGTGGAGGATAATAGGGCAGTGGAGTAATGGAAACAGCTGCTCGCTTTCTACTCCAGTGTCTGGCATCTGCTGCGGCATCATGGGAAAGGCTGGTGAAGGATTTGGGCAAGGAATGTAAATGGAGACAATTGGCCAAATGGAGCTGGATGCGGAAAAGCTCAATGGCTCTGTTTTAAAATCATGTGGATCCCTTTGGGAAGCAGAAGCTAACAGTTTACCTAACTCACATTCCACCTTCAGAGCAGTTTAAAGATAGCGGAATGTGAATCACCTTTCAATCAGTTAAGATGTCACACAATACATCGGGATAAAGTCTAGCTTGTGGGGGCAGCCTGAACTACTCTCCTCCACATTTCACTTACGTATTCTGAAAGAAAAAAAAATTTTTTAAATTACCAGTGCTTGCTTCTGAACAGTCTCAAGGGACAGTTTCTATTTGGTGTGCCTCTTTTCCCCTTGGCTGAAAAGATTCAGTTCTAATTTCATTTCCATCACAAAAGAATTGGCAAAGAACTAAAACACAGGAACACATAACTAAAGTGCTGCTGTGCTAGTCATAAGCCTATAATAAAGCACAGATTTGATAGCATTATCCATGTACTGTGGTGAACCACACACAAATAAACAGTTCTCTGTGAAGAATGAAAACCCTAGGCTTCAACCCTTCCAATTCAAACATTATTGTTGTTTTTAACATGAGCCATCCATAAAATCAGCCAAGGAGGTGACAAGAAATCCAAGAGTAATCTGGTCTGGCTATGCACACTTTGCAACAAAAAGGAGGTGCTTTGCAACTCATCCTGATGGTATTTTAGGTGAAGAATGGGTAAAACTAAAATCTAGGCACCGAAACAAATGGGACTTTTATGCCAACTGAATCCAAACATGTGGTGAGTGTGGTGACCAAAAAAAAAAAAAAAAGTACAGCCCTCCAGCTTAAGGAAAGCTTGCTAACCTAACTAGGAACAACTCAGACACGACCTTTGAACCTTCAGTGACAAATGTGGAGGACAAAAAGGTACACCAAAAGCAGCCAGAGGGCCAGATGTGCTTTCCTAAAAAATCAAATCAGGAATTTTCTTTAATCAAAATGACGAACAGTGACTTCCAGGAGTTTATGAAAGTGTGACCAATTGGAACTTTGTCGTCTGTTGCTAATTGAAGCATATAAAAGAGTCCATTTCTTAAAACATACTACAAACACTTTTTTTTTTTTTTTTTTAATTCACTGCCACATGACAAAAACCAGAATCAAGTTGACTGGTAGAAGATCAGTGCAACCAAAGACCAAGCTATTATTTCTAACTGTCAGGGGAAGGCAGTAAAATTGCTACCAGGTCTCCTTAAGTTACCCTTCAATAAAAAGAAGCCATCAGGGAAATAAGAGGAAAAGAAAACACATCAAAACCTTAAAAGTCCCTTTAAGTAAAATTATACGTCTGTGGAACCACGCCATCTGCTCTCTGGTTAACATAATAAGCCAATTCCACAACCTAAATATCTGCTTTCTAAAATCATTAAGTATAACACAAAATACAATCAATGTATTTTTATTTACTCTTTTAAACTGTAAAAGCTGCATTCATATGGCATTATTGGAATATGCCTAAATGTCCCTTGTGGGCACATTTTTCTTAAGGTGCTAGCTGACAATGAAGATTCCCAGGGGGCAGAAAGCTCAGTGCCTGAGCTAGAATAGTCACAGAGAATAATAATCAAACTGGTTTTGGGGTGGGGATGAGAAAGAAGAGAGAGTCGCTTTGAAAAATCAGCAGTAGTATTTGTTCACCATTTCGAGCCCATTTGTTCTAAGTGAAACACGCTTCCCTCTGAGTTCTCTATTACAACTACAATATATACTTAAAAATTTACATTTAGCTTCACGGAGCAGGAGGGGCGGGTGCGCCTTTTGAATACCAGATGAGATCCCTGTGGTTCAAGGCCCACTAACCTATCAAAATATAAGTATTTGCTTTGTGATCATTTCAGTTCTTCGGGCAAAACCCATAATCTCTTCTACAGCATTCCCAGAAGTATTTCTAAGCAAAATTTTGCAAATATGCAGAATTTAGCTTTAGAAGCAAAGTGCCAGTCTCACCCTGCCAGCTCTCAAAATAACATTACAAACAGCCCAACTGCTGGTCAATCAACTATGAATAGTTTAACAACCTTTCATTCAGTTGGAAAGGCTTTGTTCCAAATGCCAAAACCTTTAGCTTAAATTAAAAAGAACTTGCAACAGAGAGCAAGTAGTCACTAGTGAAACTTCAGCTGGGAGACAGAATTGGACACTGAGGAAGGAGCCCATTTACTGTGCAGCAGAGTGGAATGTAAAATCAATGGTGACCTTTTTTTAAGGAATAAAGCCTATACTAACTTAATACTCCCAATCCAACATTTATATATGCAATTACATTTGTATACACACACCTATGAAATACTAGTTACAGGGCATCAATATGATCCCTATATTTACTTACTCTATAATGACAACCTAAGTCATTACTGAGGCAGGGATCTCACCTGTACTCTTTCCCTTTAATCTTAAATGATGTAGAGATTAAGATGGTATTACTATCATTTACTGACAACAATCCTAGTGAAGAAGAATTACTTCCGTTATGATGTTGCTAACAAGGATAGCCCAGTACTTCCTTGGTTCTGGCTTCCATGGTACACAAGAACACTGTACAAGTAACTTAGGAATAAACTATTTCATATTCAAGCAAAACCCTTGATGTTCAGATTGCTGGCAAGTACAGAGTGCTGGCAATCAAAACTATGTTGTACTACAGTAATTACTAGGAAAAACTTCCAGTGCTTAATATTAAAAAATAGAATAACATGATCCTTCCACCTCTTCTACACCTCTAGTGTGTGTTCAACATGGCAATTATCTTCACTGAAGAAGCAGAGAGTTTAAACTGCATTGAAACTCAATTATACCCATGACTTTTTTCAGCATATACTTCAGAAGGCAGGTTTCATCACATTCAAATCGCTGAGCAAAATCTTTTTCCTGATTTATAAAAAAAGAGATTTTTTTATTCCCCTCCTATGAGACATCTTCAAGTATTACAATGACTTCTTTTTTAGCTTTGGACCCACTTGTTCACTTTATTAAAGCAGAGGGATGGCTGAACAATGTTGAAAGACAAAGAGGGATCCCATCTGATAAAAACAGTTCAACTTGCAACTCTTCCAAACATCATTACCATGCAGCCTAGAACTGCCACCATGTTAAAAAAAACAGATCACATACTTGTTAACAAAAAACACATTACTTTGCTACTTTTAAGGATGCAAAGAAACTAGGAGTAGTAGATTTATGATTTAAGTGCTTGTGGCTAAAATAGCTTTCCAATTATCAAGGGCCTCTTAGGAAGAGCAAGAATGCATTATGTGTTAATGACCACAACCAGGGGTCCCTTTCTCGACTCTTTTGTCAGAACCCGAGCAGATCCTCCCCGCAGCTTCACCATTAACATGTCTGTTTCCTGTCAGCCCACTCTGAGATAATGTCATTTATCTCAGGGAGGCACAAGCCCAGTCATTAGCCTCAATAAAAGACCTCAAACAAAAGCCGGATAATGTTTTACCCAGGGCTCTAACTAAACCCAGAACCAAAAATCTTAGCATCTAAAAATCAAAGAATCAAAAGTTATCTTTAAAAGAATATTCCCTCGTTATCAACAGTCCCACACTACAGCTCAGAACAAGAGCAAGGTCTATGTACAGTAAACACCAGTCCATGGCAGTATCACATACAGATTAACCAATAAACGCTGACCAGAGTTAGCCTGTGAGAGCCTTTTTCCTCCCCTGGCCCCCAGGGGGAAAATGGACAGAATAATTCAGGTACTGACTAAACAGATCTTTGAAGAACGGATCCCTTACTGTGATTGCCTGCAGGAACTGAGTAACCGTTATAAAGTGTTCAATGGGTAGGCTTCTGGAAATCTTTTAAATAAAAGTGGAACTGGTTAAAATAAATGTAGGAACATGTGTTTTCACAGTGTTGCTCATATTACTGCAATTTCGAGTTTCTATGAAGTACCAGGTGAACTTTTTTAAATTAAAAAAAAACACACACACAGAGACACTGTCAAAATTGGAGCAAATCTCAGCCATTCAATCCCTGTTTTTCATGCTGAAAACCAAGAACAGATGGTACTTTCCATGTTGTTTGAATCTGGTTATTGAACACCTCTGTGGTTAGGGAGATTTCTGCTTAGCACTTTCAGCATACATTTCATTTACCAACTATAAAATGCTGCTTAGGAAAAATAAGTCTTTATAACACTCTAATTAAAACCATCTTGCAGCCAGGCAATTTCACTTGAAGAGCATTCTTAACCTTATGACATTTGGACAATCAATCCTTCCCCTCCCCCCGTTTTTACAGACTATCTGCAAAGTTATTACAAGTTGCTAAACATTATTTATCTCCTTTAGCACAATCTTGATCAGTTGTGCACATTTTTTACTTTCTCCAGCAAACCCAACAGATTTCAAATACTAAACTCAGAATTCAGTGACATACTGATCACACAAATACTCCAAGCTCCATGGGTTCTCACAGAAAACTTCCTTGGGGAAAGGAAAGCCCCTCTGCACCCACCTCAGAAAGCCCTGTCACCCCTCTGAGGAAGGCTACAGAAAAGTAAGGAGCTGGATCAATGCTGATTGGGAGCCACCCTTAGTTACCAATGTTTTTAACAGCTAAATCTCTTATGTAGCTTTCAAAACAGTTTGCTGTCTGACAACAATGGACTTTGTTCTTTAATTACAGCAAGTGACCCTTTTGCCCTTTTATTTCACAGTAGATAAACTGCACTCTCTAAGCAGAATTCGTAGGGGCACTATATTTAGGAGGAAAAAAGCATATTACCCTCAAAACTCATTAATCAAAATATGTTCCTAAACTGATCACACTCACTTAGAAAACATGCCAGAATTCCATCATGAAGTGTAAAAAGGCTTCTACAAGAAAATAAAATATAAATGAACGATATCCTTTATAGACAGGTCCATTTGTAGATACCAACTTCAGGATGACAAGGACCATCTTAATGAAAGCAATATAATATTACAGAAATAATTCTCTTCTCTGAATTTGTAATAAACAAAACCCTAAGACACAACTACATGACCTCCTGTGCCTTTCATTTCTATTTGTGTCAGCTGCTTTTAAGAATTTTTCTACGTTTTTTCGAATTTTCCAGGGATCAAATAAATCCATGTATTCCGTATAACTTTATTTAGCCCAGCCAAATGCCTCCCTATCTGATAGTCAAAACTATAAGACTACTAAGGAGGATACATACAGAAGAGCTTCAATACAAGGCTATTATGCTTCAAAAGAAAGGAGGGGGAAGGTGGAGAGGTAGGCTTTAACAACTGAAAGTCAACCTGTCAAATCTACTTATTCAGACATGTCACTGGTGGCTTAACCACAAAATGGGCTATAGAAATATAGCTCAAACATCTTAGAATTATGGCATGTTTTGATTTTGTTCACGTATTAAGGGAGTGGCGACTTTTACAACATACTTGTGGTTTCCCCATAAAGGAGTAGAACGCTCATTGATTTAATTAGGTTTCATAAGGTCCAATTTATCATGTTTTACATGACTTTGTGTAGTGAAGAAATAGAATAAACAGACCAAAAATAGACACTTAAACATGCTGTGAAAATTAACCAGTGATAGCAAGTCTTATGAATCTCCTGTGACCCTTTCAACCAGGAAAAAAAAAACGCACACACATAACTCTCCCCTTTGGTTTTCACATGTACCCCCTCATAAGCCACATCTGATCGCTGAAAATTAATCATCTTCACTCTTAAGGCACTTACTCTTCACAAACCCAGATAATCAAGCAAGGCTGAAATTAAAATATTGAATAAAATGTCAAGAAACCTTCTTGATATTGAAATATTTTGTCAGGGAAAGCTTGTCCTACTAAATCTTACTTCCTAAATAGGAATCCTTATATCATTAGGAAGTATTTTCTAAATTGAAGCCTAATTTGACACAACCACTAGTTAGTAGAATTAGAGTTACTTCCCTGGGTGGCATTCACGCAAGGGAGTGTCATATCTGTGTGCCAAGGGTGAAAGTATTCTTAAGAGAATACTTTCTGGGGTGGGGACAGGTGGGATGGGTGTGGGGAATAAACCCTAAGGAATAGTGTTTGAGATCCTGAGCCAACACCCCAGCTTGACAGAGAATGGCCAACACTGCAGGATCCAAGCCCTTGGAAGCCATCCCTGAGGGGCCCCCTGCCAAGTCCAGTGGCTAAGGTTCTTCCTCTCTATAGGGCCAGGAGTGAATCTGGATGCAATGTACTTTCTCTCCTCCCCGCCCCCCCCCCAAACCCACCATGACTTGTTTGCTCTTCATTTATGTGATTCATATTATCACATTGATACTGCTCTGACTGAAGATGAGTTGCATGTATACGAATAATTTAATTCTTCCATTCTTCATCCAGTTTCCTCTGTGATTGCAAAGTGAAAAGAACACAAAAACTGGAGAACCGACACCACACTCTAATCTCAGTTGCCATGACAGCAGCCTTTGAGATACTGAAATGTTCCAATTGCCAGCTAAACAAAATTGTTGAATGTGAACATTTGGCTGGAAGATTAAAAGGCTAAGGGGAATGCAAAAGGGCAGTACCTCCCACATTCCAAGCAGCCAGTGAATCCAATCAAATGGCTCTGACTCCTTAACCACAGCCATTGTGAGCACTGGCTTAGGGCAATTCATCGAGATAGTTAAAGCAGATTAGAACCACAATTTGAAGACTATTGGCAACAAAAGTAAATGCCCTACTGTACTAAGTAGTGAGATGATTTCAGAATGCCTTTTAGCAGAAATTAGGTGAAACTACACATTGAAACAAAAGAATCGAAACCTGGGATGTTTAAAAATTCATTTAAATTCATCAAAGAAAAATGCTGTCTGACCAAGGGGATATGAATAAGTACTAAGAGGCTTTTTGCTACTTTGGCATTATCTACACCTTAATGTACCTCCATCAACTTCTAAAATCAAAACTTTATTCCTATATTCCAACTTAAATCTTGAACACCCAAAAACAAAAATATAAAGGTTTAAGTAGAGAGCAGTGAATAATTTTAGACAAAAATAATTACCCAAAGACCTATTACCACCACTTACAATTCTGATCAAGTCAGAAATAGCAAAAATCAAATTATTTAATAAGCATGTTTCCAAACAACCATGCCACAAACAACATGATAGATGTTGCTCCTGCAAGGCACGATCTTAGTTTTACAGAAATATCACTCACATTCCCAACTCACAACCAACCTGCCCAGTGGACAGAGCACCTTCTGTTCCCAGACCTTAATTAACAGCGATCGCCAGACCAGTAAGACAGAGGCCACCACTCCTAAGCAGCACAACACTGGGGGCAATTTCTCCAAGGCAGAGCCTAACAACAGACCTTAAGACAATGACAAAGATCGGAGGAAGGGTCCAAATGGCCTAAATCAACTATCCACACTTGCTCAAATGCAACACATAATTCCAGTATTCTGCTTCCCTCTTACTGTCCACATCCCCTTTGGCTCTGTCTTCACATTTCAGGAACATCAATCCACCAAGTCTGTTTCACTCTTCTTACCAACCTTCCAGATCCCCAGTCAAGCTAGATATCCAGGTGATAACTCTCTTAAATCTCCAGCTAAGAACTGGGTGAGGGAACAAGAGCAGAGTGCTAGCAGCCACCAAAACCATCCAGCTTCTCTGCAGTTAGGAAACCAGTGACCCAACACACCAAGCTTGGGGTTTAATTCAGGACCAATGGCAGGCACCAATCCGAGGATATCCTTTGACAACTATTTTGGAGAAAGTAACAAAAAAACAAATAAATAGGACGAGGTGGAGTACTAAATCAGAATCCTCAACATTCCTCTCCAGGGAGAAAACTTGAACCCACACCTAAGGACACATTACTAGCAATACTAGGACATATAAATTAAAACAGAAGACAGTTCTCCCTTAGGGGAGAAACCAGGACAAGAGTCAAGTGGGTGCATGAGCCGGTTTTCCATTAAAAGCACACCGCAACTTCCTGACTGGCCAGAAGCCCATCTGCAGGGCAAAAGGTACTTAGAACACTCAGGCCCTCCCACCTGGGGACTCAAACGCTAGCACCAGAAGCAGCAACAGCAGCAGCAGCAGCAGCAACAGCAAAGGCAAGAGCCAAACGCTGCACCCAAGGAAGCTCCCTCGCGTCGAATGTGAATGTAGAAGATGCATATCACAGAAATCTCACAAAGAACCAGAAAGCACGAAGAAGTGTAAGGCACACAGAGGCACACCCCCACACCCCCACACAAATGCACACAGAGGAGAGTGGGACATCTAGGAAGGCGACTTTATCCTACCTTCTCAGTTTTCAGTTTCTTGATTCGCCTGTGGCTGTCCTCCTCCTCCTCTTCCTTCTTTACCAACATAGAGTTTCCCATGAGCCCTGAATCCGGGGCACTTTTGCTAACTTCCCCTGCAGCGGCGACGCTGCCACTCCCAGCGCCCCCGCAGTGGAAGGGGCTCGCGCCACTTCCATTGCTCTTGGCCCCAAAGCCATAGAGGTGCCCCCCGGAAGGGGCCTGGCCGCCACTGCCATTCTGGTGGCCCTGCAGCAGGTCGTGCTTGTCCTTCCTGGATTTCCCCGCATCCTTATCCCGCTTGGCGCCTCGGCTGCTCTGGCTTTTACCTGGCTTCTCCTCTTTGCTTTTTCCACAGGAGCCTGCCCCCGCGGTGGCAGCGGAGGTGCTGGTGCTGGTACTATTGGTGTTTGGGTTGCCGCCGCCGCCGCTGTTCACACTTTGACCCAGCGCTGAATTCATGCCAGTTGCCTCTCCAGGGCGCCCTTGGACTTCCTGCCTCTTGCCAGTGCTGCTGATCTCGGGAATCCCGTACAAGGCAGCCGAAGGCAGAGATTTATTAGCATCCTTAGAAGTTTTACTCCTTTTCACTTTTGATTTGCTGGTCTCTTTGTGTGAATTCCCCTGGGGAGCGGAGGGCTGAACAGAAGCAAATTTTAGGCCATCAGCTAAGGCTGCGGTAGCACCGGCCCCACTGGAGGCCGGACCTCCACAATCCTTAGAGTTGCTGCTGCTAGTGCTGTTGGTAGAATTATTCATCTCAAATTTCTGTCTGTCCTTCTCCAAATCAGCGTCCAAATCAATTATTAAATTTCCAACCCCGATTTCCCAATCATCGCCACTGTCATAAGTATCAACTGTATTTGGATCCACACCTTTTCCTGCAGTAGAAATGTTCACTGACATCCTGAAGATGAGCTCTCTAGAATAAAAATCCAATGAACTTTCCTTTGGAGATGAGGGGACATTCGTTTAGCTCCGCTGGGCTTTCTCTTAAAGAAAAAAAAAATCTTCTAATCTTCCTCTTCTTTTTCCTGCCCCACGAATGTGTCCAGGGATTTTACACCCTTCAGTCCAGGTCCACCTTTTCCTGTGAAGGGGGGAAAAGTCGAATATTTCTTGTCTGGGTGTTACCAGAATTAAAAACGATTAATATTGGGGAGTCAGTAAGGGGTACAGGGAAGGATGGAGAGTAAGGTGGCTCATGTATTGTCTCCACAGTCCAATATCAGGTTTAAAGGAAAATAACCAAACCCAAGAAACATACCCATGACAGTAAGCATCTTACTATAGCTAAAAAGAAAATCCCTTTATCAACAACACAAGGATAATCACTTTTTAAAAAGCATTAAAATATCTTAAGGATCTGTTTCAAGTTCAGAAAGGTTTTTGTGTGGTTTTTTTTAAAGTTTAGGATTTCTGTCTGGCACATGTGATATCTCGACCCCAGAAACACAGCCTGAACATTCAGACAAGAGGGAGGAACATGGCTTTAAACATCCCTAAACATGTCCTAGATCTTGCAATTTAAAAGACCAGACTCTGGAAGTTCTCTGAAGCTAGTTTGCAAGAATGAGTTTGCTAAATTTTCCTTATTTCTAATTTTAGTACTTTTGTACAAATTGTCTGGGCAATCTGGTTTTTGTTCCCAGGAAGGAACAGAAAAAACAACCAATAATCCCCCAAACTAATACATGCCTCCCTCCTCTCCTCTCTTCCCCAACACCTTATACAATTTTTGAAATGTACATACACATGTCTTTAAGAGTATTTCTCTGTAGAAAAGACAGTGTTATATAAAAGGTTAAATATCTGCCTTTTAAGAAAAAAAATTACATCTAAACAACTCGACATATTCCTAGGTCACAGAATTACTCAGTCTGTTAAATATGGTGCCACTGACTGTACAGGGAAACTGATTAAGACATACACTTTAAGTGATCTGCGCCAAGGTGGCCTCAATGACCGCAAATGAGTGTGTGTTTGACAAAGAGCAGTTAAAACGGTTTTTAAAGGGATCAGCCCCTTTTTAACAGTTGATTGTCAAGAAAATAAATAAATAAATATACATATACATACACACACACAGAGACATTGCTTACCTTTAATCCTTTATCATTTTTTAATTAGGCCAGCAAATCAAACTGCCTTTCCCACTCCACTCGGCAAACAAGCCTGTGCCTCATTTTACTTAAACACCAAATGATCAAGAAGGAAGAAACCAAATAACACATCTCAGCCAGAATAATCACTCGATAACATTATTCCACCTCCCCACCCCCCCTTTTGGCAAACGGATCAGGAGTCCTTTTCTCCTTAAAAAAAATGTGTCACTGTACAGCTGGAAGATAATGTTTCACATTCACAACAGAAGCACCAAAGGTTTTTTTTCCTCTTAACGAGCATCGAGAATAATAGTTTTTTTTTAAAAAAGAGAGAGCTTAGAGAAAAAAGTTTTCCCAACTTCTCTTTCCGCCTTCAGTTCCAGACTTCAGAGTCACCGTGATCAGTAAGTAATGATCCCATGTAGCAAACCTACAGGCGTCCGCTAGTAACAAGACAGAATGTGCTAACATCGGGATAAATTAGTGAAAGGGAAGAAAGAATAAGAAGAAAGGACTGAAAATCTGGGCTGGATTCTGCCTGTTAGTCGGGAAGTGGCATTTTTCCGCCCGTCCTGACAGATTTGATTTCTTGAACTAACTTAAGAGAAAAGGAGGGGGAATGAGAGGGAGACAGGAGGAGGAGGAGGAGAGGGTGGGATGAGAAGCCAGGCTGGAGGAGGAACAGAAAGGTGTGGAGGGGAGGGCGCCGAGGGCTCGGTGAGCTGACGCTCCGGTTCCAACAGCCTCGCTCGGGCCGGGGGCGCCGGGCTGGGTGGGTGGGGAGAATAACGCCCTTAGAACGGGCTCAGCCTTCGAAACCTAGAGGACGTGATGTTTTCCTGTTTTATGTTGTTTTAAGAAAAAGGAACCCAGTTCCTACGATCGTCCCCCGAGGGGGAGAAAAACCCTCTGTCACTCATGCTAATCAGTCATGTGGTAATTCAATAATTAGAGTCAAAAAAAAGAAGAATTTTTTTTAAGGCGACCTTTTTCAGGACAGTTTTACCCTCTTATTCTGGCAGCGAACGGTGCGTCTCCCTTTTATTTATTTTTTACTCTCCTCCTCCTCCCCTCGCCCCCCCCCTCCTGTGTTTAGTCAGATGGCCTCGGAGCTTGGCTTAGTATTTTTAATTAGCTGGCGTTTGGAAGCTAAAAGCAGTAATGAATTGTTGATGGATTGGAAGTGGAGAGTCGCTTTGCTGGAAATGTCGGAGCTGGGAGGGGGGATGGGCGAGTTAGCAACAACCAACCATCTAAAAGGAGCGATTTTGTTACAGTGCAAGCCTTTCACATCACGTGAGGATCAAGGGCTCAATTGGTTGTCGTGAGAACAAAAATGGTGACAAGCGTATCAAGAAAATACTGATCTGGTCTTTAAAAAAAAGCTGAAGGTCTCTCCCCTCCCCCTGCACCCCCCCCCCCCCCGGCAGTGAGCGAAGCTACAAGTTATGAATGTGAAACATTTCTCGGAGATCCAGGATCTCGGAAGTTCGGAAGGAATGAAATGTAATGAGCACAAGAGCAAAGCAGATGTTTTAAAGAAACACCTTATAAACCTTTCCTCAACTTATCTCCAATTTGTCGGCTTTCCCAAGGGGCCCGGGACGGGGGACGCCTGCGGAGGGGGGGAGGGAGGACGGCACCTCCGAACTACTTAGATGTTAGGGACACCCTAATGTATTAAACAAAGAAAAACATTTTTCCTAGCTCCAGAGCCGGAGCCTGTAATAAACACACCATTGTTACTATTTGTGGGTTTGTCTGGGTTGGGTGGGGCATTTTTTTTTTTTTCCTCTCAATGGTATTTTTGCTGCTTGCTTTTTTAAGGAGGTGGAAAATGGTAATTATAACCATTACATGTAATGGGTGACTGTTCCCTTGTTTAATATTAAATTATGGGGCACCTAGGATGTGACAGGAGACAGAAATCGGCTTGTTCTGCCATTGCCCCCATTTTCCTGGCTCGGATTGAAAGGGGAGGGGGGTCGTCTGCCCAACTAGGATAGGAGAGGGAGGGGATAAGGTGAGCTACAGAATTGACACTGCAGACCAGGATATGTAACTGTGTCACTTTTATTCTCCTTTGGGTTAGAGCCCAAAAGGCAATTTACTCTAAGTTACCCCGAGTGCCCAGTCAAGCTTAATTTGTGTGAAGAAGTTACAAATGCTTCACCCTCCACTGAATAAAATTCACCCTCCTTGGGTTGTTGTTCTAAATGCAAAAGCCAAACCCTGTAACTAGTTCCTTATTTCAATGCATAAAACTCGCACATTCCCCTGCATGAAGTCCCCGCTAAGTGCTCTAGAGAGACACACCACGCAACCGTACTTACGGTCTGTATTGGATCGAGTTGACCTTTTCCTTCTAACTGCATTGAATGTGTTTGGTTGCAGCCGCTTTATTTTGGAAATTATAATCTCTTCAACAAATTTATTATTAAAGAAGATGGACCATCAAATGTCACAGACCGTCCTGTGTATTTTTTATAAAAGCAAAAAAAAAAAAAAAAAAAAAAAAAAGAAAGGAAGAAAAAGAAAACAAAAATCCCCCTGGTGCACACACACAACAAGCTTGTTCTGCAACACTGAAATCAGGACTGAAACACAACACACACACAGGGGGAGTGGAGCAAAAGGAGCTCTCAGCCTCTATACCTGAAAGGGACTTTTCTTTGTTCCCAATGCCCTTTCGCATCCGGCCAATCGGAGAGCAGCTTTTATGAAACTGAGCTCTCTCATTGGCTAGCTGCTTTCTCTTGGCTACTGTAGGGGGTTGAGATATACACACGTATAAAACACACACTGAGAGCGAGTGGGGGTGCGGTGGGGGGTGGTTGTGGAGACAAAGCGTTTTATTTTCCAACCAGATTGAGGTTGAGGAACCTCCTGCAGTAAGAAGGGAAAAAAAATGGTGCACCCCTTTCAATCACTACATCATTCACATAAAACACTTATTTATTAAAACAAATCTCAAAAAGGCTGAGAGGAGAGGATGTCGGTAAATACAAGTTTGATTGTGTTATCTTGGGGGAAATAATGTCTGTGATCGCTCGGTGGCAGGGGGATGCCAAATGAGCCACTAGCGCGTAGCGAGGAGAAAAGAGGGAGGCTGGCGTGGAAATGACTGCGAGCGTTTTCCTGGCTTCCCTTCCTTGTTGCAAGGACTCGGCAGCCGAACTCCCAAGACTGATTTTCTGTATTGCAGCTTCTGGCTTTCCACCCTCCCCCACCACTTTGCCCTTTCTGCAATTTTTTTTTCCCTGTGTCTCTCTTTTTACTCGCTGATTAAATAAGAAAAATCGATCTGGGGGTAAAGGCGGCGGTGGGGAAACAAGTAACCCTTTTGTTTCCAGTCTTCTGGGCTCCAAGCACTGAAGTGTGAACGCTGGCAACCATTTAACCAACACTACGGGAACGGTGCTTCCCGGGAATTAGTAACAAATCTTTTCCACCTGGTGTTATGCGGATCCAAAAAATAAAATAAAATAAGGCCCCAGCCAACCGTATTAACACCTCGGGACAGACTCATTTAAAAAAAAAAAAAAAATCGATTTGTGGGAGATAAATATGGAGATTACTCCCTTAAACAATCCCAGTCCGCATTTTTTTTTTTTAACGGCCGGATTGTCAGAATTCTCCTTCCCCCAAGTCTTTAACCCGGGGGGGGGGGGGGGCCCGGGAGGAGGTGTCTAAATCCTCTGAATGCTATATCTGCAATCCACAAACACAGAAATGTTTTAGAATTTATTGTAGGACAAATGCCAGCAAATTAATGGGACTCTGAGATCACAGGATAAGAGAGGTTAATATGAAATAACAAGTTTAGTATTTTACTATAACAGCTAATATATTTAAGCTAATATATTTATATATATTAAGCCTTTAGAGCACGTTTGATTTTTTTGTCGTTTTTTATTGTTATTTTCCGTTATTTTTAGGAGCTATAATATGGAAATTTTGAAGTCAAAGGGTGAATCATGATCTCAAGTTTTAAGGACCCAGTACTGCTGGGATTGTAATTTCTACATGACAACTGCAATTTAAGAATATGTCTTAACTGAGTCAAATGGACATTTAAAGTGAATTAGTGCTAGCAGGAGATAGCTGATGACGTAAATATTCAGTGATGTCTTCGTATTTTGTAGATCAATAAAAATATGTCATGTTTTAAGTAATGGCTCTTGACTCATGTTTGAGCTTTCAATATAGTTAGTCCATTAAAAAAATTGCCAATTAGTTGTTTCACTACTCTAAATGAACTAGATTTGATCTGCAAATAGTAATAAACAGCGATTTCCACCCTTACTGGGGTATGTAAACCAGAGGAATGTGATGTATAATAGTCCTTAGATCTCCTTAAATCAATTTGTATTCAAATCAAAGCTGTACGTTGACAAACAAAATGGGGCAAATTAGATATCCAATCTCCAGTTACTCTCCATTTTAGCTTTGATGTTTGTTTTATATTTTTGAATGTACAGATTTTACACTTGTGTGTACGGCCTATTGAGAATAACTCGGGACCATATGGTGATTTTTAACTTTTCTTCTCTTAAAAGAGTGGTTCCTCAAAGGACCAGATCACTCTTGGGCACTTCCTATGTCCCTGGGATGTCATCTACATTTCAGCCTTTGGAAGCCCATGGCTACCCCATATGTTATATTAGTTTGGAAAAATCAATAGTTAGCTCTTAAAACAACAGGACTTCAAAGGGCATTTTTTAAAAGTGAGACCTACTGAAGTTGAAAAGGGTCAGAGCTGCTCTATCACATTCCCTCAGTAAAAGCAAATTAGCATCTGCAGCATAGATTTAGTAGAACTAAAACCAAAGTTTAGATTTCCTAATACTCAATCATCTAATCTAACCCTAAACTTCAAACCTTTTTGATAAACCCAAAAGGCTTATTATGCCCAATTCGACCACTTATCAAATCCAAGGCATTTTGATAAATTAAAGCTTTTCCTTCCATTCTAACATCTCCACAGTCCATTTACACCCCACCCCCTTCTCCTGCCTCCCAAGTTCTTCCAGGAGACTTCTGAATAAAACAGTGTTGTTACGCTGGCTTTTCATGTGTTTGTTTTGTTTTGTTTGACAAAGAGGCCAATCAAGAGGCATCAGAGCACTATCAGCTAATTGGTGACTGAAACTAAGATAATTGACTACCAGCTTTGAAAATCAAAGCTACTCCCCTCACAAAACTGGGAAGTTCAAAAACGGTTGAAGATTTTATCTTAATATCTTATCAAGGGAACAGGGAACATACTTGTCTCCATACTAATATCCACATGCACATACTTGATAATACCAGCACACTATTTGTATAATATGTGCACTTTGTAATTTTACATTTTACTGCATGTCTACTCAGAGATGTGGTAGGGGGAGGAGATGTCTGGAAATGACTATTAGAAACGGAGGGATGGGAGGAGCATGAGCATAGCGTAAAAGGGACAGTTAAAGAGTGTCATCCCACCGCCAATCACCACCACCACCCCCTCCCTGGGCACCAAGATCAGCTCTGTCCTTGACTTACTACATCATTTACAAGGTGAGCAGAAGGTCCCTTTTTAAGGGCAGAAGAACGCAAGGCTGAGGAAGGCCAGGAGCTTCAAGTGGTAACACAGGAAAACACGGTCTCAAAAAATAATAATAATTAATTGTAAAAAAAAAAAAAAAAAAAAGAACAGCGACAAAAAACCACAGTGGTCTTTCTTTGGTGCCTATTTCCTCTGGTTTGTGATATATTATTAAGGATCAGAAATCAGTTCTTGAGGTTTTTGTTTATTTGGAAAAGAGTCTATACCTGGGCCTAGCTTTTCTAAATCTATGCCAACACTGACACTTGAGATCTACTCAAGCTATAAAAGATAAAACCTACTCGGAAATGGACTCAATTTATAGGAAAAGGAACTTAATTTAGACATAATGAGAAACTTATTGGCTACCCAAGAAGACCGTGGAGAAAGATTCTTATCTGTCTGGGGCTGCTTGTGAACAAGACTGCGTCAAAGCAGTGGGCAGCCCTGATTTCTAGGAAATGTAGAGTTGGTGACTTATTAAACATCCACACAAACACTAGAACGTTTTCACTCTTTTTACCTGTAGGTCACATCCTAACTTCCTAGTGCCGAAGGTCTTCTAGAAAAAGCTCTGTCTCTGCCTTTTCACACCTGCATACTAAATCCAATTCAAGTTTCTGCGGAGTACTTGTAACAATATCCGTCTTTTTTTTTTTTTTTTTTTTTTTTTTTGTCTTTTTTCGTGACCGGCACTCAGCCAGTGAGTGCACCGGTCATTCCTATGTAGGATCCGAACCCGCGGCGGGAGCGTCGCTGCGCTCCCAGCGCCGCACTCTCCTGAGTGCGCCACGGGCTCGGCCCCAACAATATCCGTCTTTGGATAACTCACAGAAAAGAGACGAGTAGTGTTCTTGGTCAAACATTTGATGGTTTGCATTATCCTGAAATCGGTGGCTCAAGACAAAGCTCCGAGAAGCAGTTCTACAGTGGAGAGGGGAGGACCCTGTACAGGGGAACATTTAAGGTCCTTGGTGTGGGGTGGGGAGAGGGAGGTTAGGGGAAAAAGACACCAATGGTGTTGCCCCTGCCATGAAAGATTCTTGGACATTTCCCATATAAAATTTCCTGAATATGGATATTTATACACATTGTATAACACTGCTATGTTAACTTTTCAGGCCATTTCTATGCCTTATTAACTCACCGTCAATTTAAATTCCTTAGAGTATGGCAAAGGGGCCCTACATCCAAGGGAGGGAGAGTAATGACTGTCTTGACAGATCTTTATGATAATACAGTTTAGCTTAAACAAGTCAAAATGATATGAAGCACATATTGCATGAGTTAATTTAAAATTACAATAGATCTTATTAGTAAAGACATATAAAGTTGAGAAAGGTGGTACTTCTTCCCATTTGTTGGTGTAATTTCCCATTCCTTCTTCCAGTCCCCCACCTTAAAATCACCAAAAAGAAAAAGCAGCAAATCAAGTCCTTTTTATGCCTTGCAGTTCTAGAGAATCCAGCAAAATATTGCAAAACAGCACATTCCTTCAAAGGAAAACATTTGTATACTGCTCGCATTGAGAAAACAGCAATGTAGGTCAGTGTTAAGTGTCTGAAATCAAACCTCAGCTTGCCCCAGGCCGGTGTGGTGGGGTGTGTGCTACTAATCTGAACGAGTGCCCAAGCAAGGTCTGCAGATCTATTAGCAAAGTAAGGCAATTTACATCGCATGTAATGAAACCATTTCTGGAAAAGGATTTTTCTTTTATGCCAGTGGAGACTGAGTGCATAAAGAAGATCAAAATACAAGCTACATTTTTTTTAAAAAAACTACTTATTGAAGATTGCTGTTGCTGGTTTTATTACAATATGTATTTTACAGATTTAGGTAATAGTCCTGATTTTTCAAATCGACCTCTGTTTAGACACGTTTCACTTTGGGCTGTTTCTTGTCTGCAAAATTACAGTCATTTGCACGTTATAACAGTGAGTAGGAGACAGATTGTATTTAGCGTTGGGTGGGGGAAGGGTTATTATGGGAAGTGATCTGCTAAGGTCAGCACATAATTTCAGCCTGAAGAAAATTGCTTCTGAATGGTTGGTCTGTTAGCGAGCCAAGGAATGGTCACTGGGAGAGACTGCAAAATACTTCTGCTTAATCTGCATCATAGAGTTAGTCTCATTTCCAGAAAGATGGCCTGTGGAAACAATGTTTGTAAAACTAAATTTAAAAACTTGTACTTGAAATGTTGTCACTGCCCTATTTGAATTTAAAACAACTACAACAAAATGCAATTCTACCAAGCAGAGGAAGGTCAAGAAGCAGTAGGATACAGCCGTTACGATCTACTCCATCTTTATTTCGTTCCTCCCTTTCTCTGCTTCCCCTTTTGTCATTAAAAAAATCTCTATTACTTAATGACAGCGAGTTTTTATACATGTGCAAAATTTATGAGAGCAATATCAAACACCTTGATAAATGTATCCCTAACTTTCACACATATATGACTGCAGGAAAAAATGTCTAAAGTAGTTTATTTCTGGTGAATGGCAGAATTCTCTTAATTGTGAAAGTATTTAAAATATTTTTGGCACTGGAATTTAAGGATTTTTCCACACTTTGTGAGTTACATTCTATTTGTGCGTATTTCATAAGGCTGACGGGAGATTAATAAAGCAACAATGCTTATCGGAAACAGTAACCCCTGTCTAATTTATCATTTAAATCCAACCTTTATGCATCTCCTAGGAAGTCTTAACGTATATGATCAGAAGAAATCAGGAGATTAAAGTTTATTTTAAAGAAGAAAGAAAGAGTCCCACTATACTCAGCTCCTTTGGCTGTTGGTGAACAACTGTGCCTCTTTTGTTTTCAAAACAAGCTTTCCTAAAGGATGAATCACTACAATCATTTGGAGAATATGCAATAAACAACAGAAAGCCAGAAAGTTGTTTTGCTATTTTCTCAGCAGAGTATTTCCTCTCCTTCCTCTCACAGCTCAGCTCAGCCTTCAGTCCACCAGCCAATCATCATTATGGAAATGTAGTTCTCAGCCTCCTGATTGGCTGGCTCCTGGGCCAGCATGTTAAGGTTTCTACAGCTCAACACACACGCTGCATGCCAGCCTGCTCTGTCGACCCTCTTCTTCCAAATATATTTTAATCTCCTTTTTCTTTTCCTTTCTCTTCCTTTCTTTTCTTCCTCTGTGGTTTTTTTTTTTTTTCTTTTTCTTTTTCTTTTTTTAAAAAAAGATTCTTAAAATCATCTAGGAAAGCACTTTGTAGTTTGTTTAAACATTTTTAAAACGTAATGGGGGATCTGCTAAAGAATAAAGTTTAATGTACGGGGACATTTCTTCTAACCATATTTTAATGTTTTCTTTTTATTTGGATTCTCGTCATGGGTCTTTGGATTTTAGAGGAATCCCATGAAAGTTAAATGAACAAATTGTTCTAACATATGCTTTAATTTTTATAACTCTAAATATCTGTCCCAACAAGAATTTTCTTCATTCTTTTTTTATTTAAAACATTAAATTAAAAAATTTTAATTTAATACTGAAAAGTAGTTTTGTCAGACCATTTTTAGGAGTGAAGGAGACAATGTATTTTTCTTCATAATTAAAATATTACCTTTTACCTATGTTTTTTAAAGTTTTTAAAAATTTACATTATTTCAAAAGATCCACACATCTTAAGGATATTCAACTCTTTCAAGCTTAAAATAGGTTTGTAATTCAAATGAATAATAATAGGAAATATATGTGTGACTTACCACGTTCCAGGACCTCTTCTTAATACTTTGTGTGTGTTAATTTATTTAATCTTCGTAGCTAGTGAGATAAGCACTCTTATCATCAGCTGAGGAAACTGAAATGCAGAAAGATTAACTTGCCCAACTGTTGCAGCTAAATCTTGGTGTATCCAATAGTTCACATAGGAAGCATGTATGCCTAACCACTGCTGTAGACTGCCACCAAAAACATGACTTCAGACAACAATGCCATCATTTGTTGAGCATAGGAACATTAGCAGGTGACTGATGACTTTTTTCCTGAAAGAATGAATTTAACTGCTATTTTATCAAAGAAAAGCAATGTGGTAATTTTTCTGCTAGAGATTAATACTATACCAAGTAGAAGGCATGGCACATTTTACCAGATATGCAAATTTTGTGAGAAAGTGTATTTTTTCTGGTCCCAAGACTCAGGAATTAAAAAAAAGAAAAAAATCAGTTTCTTGTTATCACTTAAGTGAAAATTTTTAAATGTTTAAAAATATTAACATAATAGGTGGCAAAGTAAGGTTAAAAATGACATAAGATTGGCCATTATTGAGATTGACAGTGCACACATTGTGATGGAGTTTGGATGTGTTGTCCCCATCAAAACTCATGTGGAAATCTGATCCTCAATGTGACAGTGTTGGAAATTGATTGAGTCACGGGGGTGGATCCCTCATAAATGGATTAATGCTCTCCCTGGGGGAGGGGGGATTAATGGGTGAGTTCTCACTCTATTAGTTCACATGGGAGCTCGTTTTAAAAGACCCTGGCACCTCCTCTCTCTCTCTTGCTTCCTCTCACCATGTGATCTGCTTGTACCCACCGGCTGCCTGCCACTTTCCACCATAAGTAGAAGCAGCCTGAGGCCCATGACAGATACAGCTGTCCCAGAATCGTAAGCCAAATAAACCTCTTTTCCTTATAAATTACCCAGTCTCAGGTATTCTGTTATAGCAGCACAAAACGGACTAATACACATTGGTATCATAATATTGTTCTTTATATAACAAACACACATATTTTTAAAATTCTATATTAAATATTAAAAGATAAAAAAGCTACCATGTCTTGGAGAAAGGAGTTTCTCAGAAATGCAATTTATCCCTTGGAACACATTTGGCATCAACACAATAGGGTAAAATTGTCTCAAATGACATTGTTGTATGTACAAACAAGCAGGAGATTATACCTGCATCTTACCCTCTATTTACACAAGTTTGTGTTTGTTTGTTTTAAGTCAAATTTACTTGGAAGGCCATATATGGCAAAAATCTGTAATGTTCTATTTATATTTTTGACATGTGCCTAGGAGACTTAATTGAATATTTATACTACCTTGTATAAACTATATTTCAATCAAGAACTAAAAAAGGTAACCTATAAAGAAATATGTGCAATAGAAATTAAGGAATAAAGGTTTAATATTTTATTACAGGTATGTTATACTTTTTCTTTCCTTTTACCTTTCTTTTTTTTGGGCGTCTGGCCTGGGACCAAACTCTCGACCTTAGTGTTATAACACCACGCTCTAAACAACTGAGCTTACTGACCAGCCCTTATACTTTGGAACAAAAAAAAATTTGGTCATATAGATTTCTTCAGTTCATGTTTTCTGTCTAATTCAAAGAACTAGAGTTGTAGAAAAGAAACAGATACAGTTCTGACAGAATTAAATTCTTTAAATAACATAGCAACATACAGTGAAAGACAATATAAGACACATTGAACAGAATTAGACTAAATGAAGAGAAAAAAATGTTTAATCTTTTTACAAAGAGGGCTAAGACATTGACATTAAAAAAGAACATTGAAAAAGGTAAAATCATAGTAACAGTTACTATTCTTAACAAATAGGATATAATTTTGTGAAATAATGAGATTATAACACAAGGAGTCACTGATAAAACTGTTATAGCAGAAAATGAATAAATCATTACATATAACGAGATTTAACTATCACTATGAGAGAAATGATATGTAATTAGAAAAAGGAAGAGAACATAAAAAGAAAGCAATGTTTCTATCCATGGTTCCACATTAGTAAGTCTAGTGATAAAGAGGAGAGTATCTCTGAGTCTATTAATAAATTATAGACACAATTTTCATTAATTATAACAATAGTCCTCCCAAATTCAGACTTATGTCCTACCAACCTTTCATTTCACAAACACCTGTAACAGCACTGACTCTGTGCAAAGCACTGTACTAAGAATTTAACAAATACAAACTCATTTCCTATGATTAAGTTTGAGATCTTCATTCATGTAGTAATTCAACACAATTCTGTTGTCTTATATAAGGT
Organism: Cynocephalus volans; assembly: GCF_027409185.1. Taxonomy (NCBI): domain Eukaryota; kingdom Metazoa; phylum Chordata; class Mammalia; order Dermoptera; family Cynocephalidae; genus Cynocephalus; species Cynocephalus volans. The sequence continues at coordinate 109,712,564 of NC_084461.1, forward strand.
TCACAGAAGATATGAAAAGGAATAAAACATCACCTGTACCCCTAAGATGCTTCAAATTTGCTAGGTGAGATAAGACACTTACCAAACTCTGAAAATAACATGACTTATGACAATAAGTACAAAAACCATTCCTTTGAGGAAAAGAAAAAGCTAACTATGTAAGGAATCAGTATGGGCTTTAGGGAAGAAGTGGGTGAAATTGTTGTGCCACATTAGAATGGAGATAAAGGAAAGGTCTTGCCAAGCAGAGAAACACAATGAACATAGATGCAGAGGCTAAAAAGAATGGGGCAGCAGTGTCAGTCCAGCTTAGCTAGATTTTAGGGGTGTTGAAGAGGAGAACTGGTGGACAAGTTGTAGGTCAAAATATTATTGCAGACAGTGCCATTATGATCCAGCACAAAGATATTCTGTTGAGGGAACAAGGCAAGCTGACAATAGGCCACACTCTGCTCACTAAGCTGAGTGCCCCTATGCTGCACCTAAGGAGGGGCAGCTTTTTATAATGTATCCACCCAAAGAGTGCTCTCAGCCAGACTGGATTTCACAACTGCCTTCATCCCCTATGAAGAGGAGTTTGAGTTTATCACAGGGCAATGGCCTACACCTAGCAGGGACTATGGAAAACTCTTGAATCTCTTATAATTTATAGTCTTTTATTGATAGATACAGAAAGAAAAGTTAGTCAGAAAAGGTCCAGGAGCTAGTAACTGAGTCATATCATCCATGCCTGGCCAAGTTCTTAGAAATTGTAATGCTCAAAAAGGTTTGTTAAATTAATGAGCTTATATCGAACTTCTACATATATGAATAGTAGAGAGAATGAATTCCCCAAAAATGTAGGGGATAGTAATGATTAGCAAGCAGCTCAAGGTGTATTGAGATACATGTATAAATAAGCCAATGAGTATATTCAGTGGACAAAAGATAACAATAAACATGTAATAATAAGCCTACTGTGAATTTAGAAATCCTCAAATTAGAAAGTGTAAATTCTACAAGAACATTCTACAGCCAAATTAAATAAACTAACCAAAGCAGGGAGAGATCTTGATGAAAGAAAGGTTGTTGAGAGATAGGTCCTTAGGAATGAAAACATATTGACTGAAGCAAAAGTTAACATCAGCAAACAGAACATAAGGTCAAAAATGGGATCCCTGGGGAATACCAACATTTAAGCATGGGGCAGAAAATATAAGGGCTTGAATGACTGAGCGGAAAGGTTTAAAAAAAAATGTGGACATGCCTTGGATTGAGTGTCTCCCTAAAACTTGACCCCCACTGTGACAATGTTAAGAAGGTGGGAAATCTTATTATGGTAATTGAAAGGTGGAGCCTTGAAGAGGTGATTAGATTATAGGACCATGCCATAGTGAACAGATTAAAAATGGAGGTCATGGGCATGGTTCGGAGGGCTTTAAAAAGAGAGTGAATGAGGAGGTTAGTCTCTCTCTGTCCACCATTTTCTGCCAGGTGAGACCCCTGGGTCACTGTCACCACCACCAAGACACTCACCAGATGTGTTCCCTGGACTTTGTTCTTCTCAGTCTCTGAAACAGTAAGCAATAAATTTTGTTTTCTTTATAAATCACTCATTCCAGGTATTTATGTTATAAGCAACAGAAATGGACTTATACAGGAAGGGATACTTCTGAGTAGACAGTGATCAACCATCTCAAATGTATCAAGGAAATCAAGTACGCTTAAGACTGAAAAGCCTCGGAGGGCGCCATGATGGACGCCCCTGCACGGGGCCCAGCCAATGAGGCTCTGAGGCCTCCCCACAGTCACCAGTGAGGAAGCACAGCCACCAGGCTGAGCTCCGAGTGACCCGGGTCCCAGCCTGCACTGGACCGCCACCTTGTGAGACTCGCAGACCCAGAACCAGACACCTACGCCACTCCAGACTGCTGCCCTCAGAAACTAAATCATAACCCATTAATGAGCTTTGGAGCCAGCTTTGTCAGTTTTTTCCAGTTAATACAACAACCCTATGGGGTCGCCACTGCACGATCCAACAGCCCCAGCCAGAGCACACGGAACAGGAAGAAGTCCTGCACGGGAAGTGAAAGCTCAGCAGAGATCACACACCCTGCGGTACCGCCCTGTGATCCAGCAGCCCAGCAGGGTCCAAGCTGACCAGAGAGGTGGCTCCCCGGAGAGGCCCAAGACCCGAGGCAACCATACACACAAGGCACTAGAGGCCAACTGAGCAGTCACGGAGGTAGCCATACCAATTTGGCAACCACAGCAACATCTTAGTTAGTCAGTAGTCTCAAACTGGTGGACTGTGAAACCCCCTGCCACAATGAATAAACATCAAAAAAAAGACACCAGAAATACAAAAAATCAAGAAAGTACACCACCAAAAGTTAATAAATCTCAAACTCTAGATCCTATAGAACAAGAAGCCCTTGAAATGACCGACAAGGAATTTCGAGTGATAATTGTTAAGAAAACTGAATGAAATACAAGAAAACTCAGCTAGACATCATGATGAAATGAGGAAAAGTATACAGGACCTGAAAAAGGAAATGTACAAGGAAATCAATGCCCTGAAAAAAAATGTAGCAGAACTTGCTGAACTGAAGACGTTATTCAGTGAAATAAAAAAAACAACAGAGAGTATAAACAGCAGAATCGTCGAAGTTGAAGAGAGAACCTCTGAACTTGAAGATGGGCTGTTTGAAATAACACAAGCAGACAAAAAGAAAGTAAAAAGAATCAAAGACATTGAAGAAAATCTGAGAGAGATATCAGACAACCTTAAGCGCTCAAATATCCGAGTCATGAGTATCCCAGAAGGAGAGGAAAACAGAGATTGCATTGAAAACATATTCAACAAAACAGTGGCAGAAAACTTCCCAGGTACAGGAAAAATCACAGATCTTCACATCCAGGAAGCTCAATGATCTCCAAATGTATTCAACCCAAAAAGGTCTTCTCCAAGACATGTTATAGTCAAATTGGCAAAATCCAAAGACAAAGAGAGAATCTTAAAAGCTGCAAGAGAGAAGCATCAAATCACCGATAAGGGAGCCCCAATCAGGCTAACATCAGACTTTCATCACAAACCCTAAAAGCTAGAAAGGAAAGGGATGATATATTCAAAATACTAAAAGACAGAGATTGCCAGCCAAGAATACTCTACCCTGCAAGGATATCCTTCCGAAATGAAGGGCAAATAGTATATTTCTCAGACAAACAAAAACTGCGGGAGTTCACTACCACACGACCACCCTTACAAGAAATCCTCAAGGGAGTACTGGGTTTGGTTCCTGAAAAATAACTACCACTGCCATAAAAACCCAAGAAAAATCAAAACCCACTAGTATAATAAAAATGGCATTTATGAAGAGAAAACAAACAAACAAAAACTCTATCTACAACTTAAGGAACCAACAAACACAGAAACCAAACAGTGAATCAGAAAGCAAGGAACAAAAGACACCTAAGACAACCAAACAACCAATAAAATGCTAGGAATAAATCAACACCTTTCAATAACCACTCTTAATGTAAAAGGCTTAAATTCCCCAATCAAAAGACACAGACTGGCTGACTGGATCTAAAAGGAGGACCCCACTATATGCTGCCTACAAGAGACCCACCTCACCCATAAAGATTCATACAGACTAAGAGTGAAAGGATGGAAAAAGATTTACCATGCAAACAGAAAAGAAAAACAAGCTGGAGTAGCTATTCTTATATCTGACAAAATAGACTTTAAACTAAAAACCATACAAAGAGACAATGAGGGACACTACATAATGATAAAAGGACTGATGCATCAAGAAGACATAACAATCATAAATATGTACTCACCCAATGTTGGAGCAGCCAGATTTATAATACAAACTCTATTAGATCTAAAGAAGGAAATAGACACTAATACCATAATAGCAGGGGACATGAACACCCCACTGTCAATATTAGACAGATCATCTAGGCAAAGAATCAGTAGAGAAACACAAGATCTAAACAATACTCTAGGCCAATTGGAATTGGCAGATATCTACAGAACATTCCATCCAACAACCTCAGAATATTCATTCTTCTCATCAGCACATGCATCATTCTCCAGGATAGATCACATATTCGGTCACAAATCAAGTCTCAACAAATTCAAAAAAATTGGAACTATCCCATATATTTTCTCAGACCACAATGGATTAAAACTAGAAATTAATAACAAATGAAACTCTGGAAACTATACAAACACATGGAAATTAAACAGCATTCTACTTAATGACATATGGGTCCAAGAAGAAATCAAGCAGGAGATCAAAAAATTTATTGAAACTAATAAAAATAATGATACATCATACCAAAACCTGTGGGATACTGCAAAAGCAGTATGAAGGGGGAAATTTATTGCATTAAATGCTCACCTCAGAAGAATGGAAAGATGGCAAGTGAACAACGTAACACTTCACCTTAAAGAACTAGAAAAACAAGAACAATCTAAACCTAAAGTTAGCAGGTGGAAAGAAATCATTAAGATTAGAGCAGAATTGAATGAAATTGAAACCAAAAAAACAATACAAAAGATCAATGAATCAAAAAGTTGGTTTTTTGAAAAGATAAATAAAATTGACAAACCATTAGCTTGGCTAACAAAAAAAAGAAGAGAGAAGACTCAAATAACAAAAATTAGAAATGAAAAAGGCGATATTACAACTGATTCATCTGAAATACAAGGAACATTCAAGACTACTATGAACAACTATACGCCAACAAATTTGAAAATCTGGAGGAAATGGATAAATTTCTGGACACACACACAAGCTCCCAAAACTGAACCATGAAGACATAGAAAATTTGAACAGACCAATAACAATAAAGGAGATTGAAGCTGTTATCAGAAGGCTCCCAACAAAGAAAAGCCCAGGACCGGATGGATTCACAGCAGAATTTTACCAAACATTCAAAGAGGAATTGACACCGATTCTTTACAAACTATTCCAAAAGATTGAAACAGACGCAAATCTCCCAAACTCATTCTATGAAGCAAACATCATCCTGATACCAAAACCAGGTAAACATATAACCAAAAAAGAAAACTACAGGCCGATATCCTTGATGAGTATAGATGCAAAAATCCTCACTAAAATACTAGCAAACAGAATACAGCAACACATACGTAAAATTATTCACCACGACCAAGTGGCATTCATCCCAGGGGTGCAAGGTTGGTTCAATATACGCAAATCAATAAATGTGATACACCATATTAATAAAGTCAAACACAAGGACCATATGATCATATCTATAGATGCTGAAAAAGCATTTGATAAAGTTCAGCACTCATTCATGACAAAGACGCTGTATAAGTTAGGTATAGAGGGAAAGTATCTCAACATAATTAAAGCCATATATGACAAACCCACTGCCAATATCATCCTGAATGGGGAAAAGCTGAAAGCTTTTCATTTAAGAACAGGAACTAGACAAGGATGCCCACTCTCACCGCTCCTGTTCAACATAGTGTTGGAAGTACTAGCCAGAGCAATCAGAGAAGAGAAGGAAATAAAGGGCATCCAGATTGGAAAAGATGAAGTCAAACTGTCCCTGTTTGCAGATGACATGATCCTATATATCGAACAGCCTAAAACCTCCACAAAAAAACTCTTGAAATTGATAAATGATTTCAGCACAGTAGCAGGATACAAAATCAACACACGAAAATCAGTAGCATTTATTTTCTCCAATAGTGAACATGCAGAAAGAGAAATCAAGAAAGCCTGCCCATTTACAATAGCCACCAAAAAAATAAAATACTTAGGAATTGAGTTAACCAAGGAGGTGAAAAATCTCAATAATGAGAATTACAAACCACTGCTGAGAGAAATTAGAGAGGATACAAGAAGATGGAAAGATATCCCATGCTCTTGGATTGGAAGAATCAACATAGTGAAAATGTCCATACTACCCAAAGTGATATACAAATTCAATGCAATCCCCATCAAAATTCCAAAGACATTTTTCTCAGTACTGGAAAGAACTATCCAGACATTTATATGGAATAAGAAAAGACCACGCATAGCCAAAGCAATGCTGAGCAAAAAAAATAAAGCTGGAGGCATAACACTACCTGACTTTAAACTATACTACAAAGCTATAATAACCAAAACAGTATAGTACTGGCATAAAAACAGACACACTGATCAATGGAATGGAATAGAGAATCCAGAAATCAACCCACACACTTACTGCCATCTTATCTTTGACAAAGGCACCAAGCCTATTCACTGGGGAAGGGACTGCCTCTTCAGCAAATGGTGCTGGGATAACTGGATATCCATATGCAGGAGAATGAAACTAGACCCATACCTCTCACCATACAGTAAAATCAACTCAAAGTGGATTAAAGAATTAAATATACACCCTGAAACAATAAACCTTCTTAAAGAAAACATAGGAGAAACACTTCAGGAAGTAGGACTGGGCACAGACTTCATGAATACGACCCCAAAAGCATGGGCAACCAAAGGAAAAATAAACAAATGGGATTATATCAAACTAAAAAGCTTCTGCACAGCAAAAGAAACAATTAACAGAGTTAAAAGACAACCAACAGAGTGGGAGAAAATATTTGCAAAATATACATCTGTCAAAGGATTAATATCCAGAATATATAAGGAACTCAAACAACTTTACAAGAAGAAAACAAGCAACCCAATTAAAAAATGGGCAAAAGAGCTAAGTAGGCATTTCTCTAAGGAAGATATACAAATGGCCACCAGACATATGAAAAAATGCTCAACATCATTCAGCATCCAGGAAATGCAAATCAAAACCACACTGAGATACCATCTAACCCCAGTTAGGATGGCTAAAATCCAAAAGACCCTGAACGATAAATGCTGGCGAGGTTGCGGAGAAAAAGGAACTCTCATACATTGTTGCTCGGACTGCAAAATGGTGCAGCCTCTGTGGAAAATGGTATGGAGGTTCCTCAAACAATTGCAGATAGATCTACCATATGACCCAGCTATCCCACTGCTGGGAATATACCCAGAGGAATGGAAATCATCAAGTCAAAGGTATACCTGTTCCCCAATGTTCATTGCAGCACTCTTTACAATAGCCAAGAGTTGGAACCAGCCCAAATGTCCATCATCAGATGAGTGGATATGGAAAATGTGGTACATCTACACAATGGAATACTCCTCAGCTATAAAAACGAATGAAATACTGCCATTTGCAACCACATGGATGGACCTTGAGAGAATTATATTAAGTGAAACAAGTCAGGCACAGAAAGAGAAATACCACATGTTCTCACTTATTGGTGGGAGCTAAAAATTAATATATAAATTCACACACACACACACACACACACACACAAAAACCGGGGGGTGGGGGAAGAAGATATAACAACCACAATTACTTGAAGTTGATACGACAAGCAAACAGAGGGGACATCGGTGGGGGGAGGGTGTTAGGGAGGAGGGAGGGAGGTTTTGGTGATGGGCAACAATAATCAGCCACAATATAGATCTACAAAATAAAAAATAATAATAAATAAATAAATAAATAAATAAAAATAAAATTAAAAAAAAAAAAAGACTGAAAAGCCTCTGTTGGTTTTTATTTGGGGAAAGCCATTGATGATCCAAGAGGGAGCAATGTAAGTTGAATGGTAGCAACAACCTACTGACTGCAGTGGGGTACAGGACTGAAGCAGAGGGGAGCAAGTCGACATCAGAAGAGTCTACACTTCTTAGAAGCTTGTTACTGGAAGGGAAGAGAGGAGGGTTGCTTGAAGAAAGAGAGTCTGGGAGGAGGCTTTTGTTTGTATTTTTCTAATATGAAACAGCCTTCAGCATACTTACATTTTCAGAGAAAGGAATCAGTAGAAAGAGTAGTTGAAGTTTTAGAGGCATATGATGAACAAAGATCCTAGCTGAGAAAGGAGGGAAAGGGAGCGAGAGCACTCAGTGTGTCTGCAGCAAGACCAGTCAAGCATTGGCATGTAATTCTAACACAGGAAACTCCAAATGGAGGCAGTAAGTGGGGACTGAGGGAACTGCTTCCAAAGGTGACTGCCCTGGTGTGGTGGTAGCAAAAGATCTGAGCAGCTCAAAGCACTCTCAGCATGCAGTGGAAGAGAAATAGCTGATGTGAGTAGAGACCAAGATAATTTGAATTTTTTATTTGGATGTCTAGAGTCTTAATGATTCAATACATCCAGTAACTTTCTGGGAAGCCAATGAGTAAAAGAGAAAGAAACTTAGCTTCAGATATTAGAACAGATTTATCTTATCAAAGTACTAAAAATTTGAGTATATTGTACTAAATTAGTCTCTCCATTTTTTAACAGGGCTTAGGATTGACAAAGATAAGAAGGAAGTCCAGGGCTTTCCTTTACATTCCAGGTTGATATCCTACTGGGTCATATTTGTCTAACGTAAATGGCTTCTGTATTTACCCAGATAGCTATATGTTAACCAAAATTGTGTGTCTATCATTGATCTACATATGTGACACTTGCCTCAATGCAAAGTGGGGCTGCTCACAGTAAAATCTCACTAGTCTGTTTTGTACAGTTATTTTTATTTTTTCACTTATATATCATTTATTGAGCACCTACTATGTTCCAAGTAGTGTGCTAGACTTGATAATACAAAGAATTTTATTGGTTAATTCTTGGAAAGTGCCCTTTTAAAAATAGTTTTTTTAAAAAGTTAGAAGATAACTCAGGGATAAAAGTAATTCTGCAAAGTCATTAACCTTTGCATTCCAGAAACAAAAAACTAACTAGTGAACTCTTTGCATCCCTTAGCTGAGGCATAGTATCAGAGCCAAGATATCAGTCCCAGAACCCAAGTTGACAAAACCTCAGGTAAACCCAGGTCACAAACAAAAATTTCAATATGAGACTGTTTCAAGAAGAAAACAAAACCAAAATAATCTGCAACCTCAGCAGCCATCTCAGAAGATTCATTTCAATTCAGTAGAATAAATAAGTAAAAAAGCAAAGTTTCTAAGGATAATAAATATCTTTTTGCTGCCAATAGAATTAAACTCTATACTAAAAAAGATTATACAAATATTCTAAAAATATTTTTCAAAATATTCAAGGTTATTCAAATGTAAAAATTAATTGGAAATGGCATACCATTCTCAAGAGGAATCAGAGTGCTAGAAAAGATTTATGGAAGCCATGAAATACTATAACACTGGAAAAAATATTATTCAAAGGAAAAAATGTTCAGACTGAATATGCATGTAATATCTGATAACAGTATTAAAACTATTAAATGAATTAACACTGGAAGAACAGGTTATGTAGCATTTTTTAGACCTTTAAATATATATTATATGTATTTATTTGAACATTTGGTGTATAATTTCTGATTTTTTTAAACAGCTTTATTGAGACATAATTTATGTACCATAGGATTTACTCATATTAAGAGTACAATTAAATGGATTCTAGTATGTTTACAGAATTTTGCAACCATTACCACAATCTAATTTAGAACATTCCTATAGCACTAAAAAAGAAACTTCATGTCTATTTATAGTCAGGAATGGGGTTTAAAATAATAATTTTGGAAACCACATTTACTGATTTGGTACTGTATAAAATGGTATTCACATAAAAGTTACGATTGGAAAATAATGAATTTGGTTATAACATATGACCATTGCTATCTAAAATATTCAACTTGTGAAAACATCTGGATAATTCTTTACAGAACTTTATATGAGAAGTTTGAGATGTGTTAAAGTGAAACCCTGGTATATAGTTCATAATAATTACATCAGTTAACATTTTTTGGCCTCTTGGTTCTGAATTCATCCTTTTTGCCTGCTCTGTGAAGGTGGATCTGAGCCCTGTGAGTACGTTAAATGTTCAGTACTGTTAGTAGAGGGAACTAGAGAGACATTGCAGGAGGAAAGGGTTTTACATCCTGGTTTCAGCATATTTACTTGGCAGGCTCCTGCAGCATAGACAGCTTCTTCAGCCCCAGTCTCTTGTAGTATAACACCCTCCTCCTGCATTTTATAGTGAACAGCAGCACCCAGTAACCAACAACTTCCCTTGACAGCCCCTTAGCCAACATTATAGCCAAATGCCTTACTATAGATTGGATGCCCCCCACCCGCCAATCTCATTGAGTCTTAAATCCCCACTGTAACTCTTCTGGGTGGGAAATCCTATTATGGCAATTAAGAGATGGGGCCTTGAAGAGGCGATTAGATTATAGGACCATGCCATAGTGAACAGATTAAAAATGGTGCTCAGAGTCGTGGTTCTGAGGGCTTTAAACGTAGAGCACATGAGAGGTTAGTCTCTCTCTGCTCCACCACTTCACAATGTGATATTTTGCCATCACTGAAGTCACCACCAAAGAAAGCCTCCCGCTGATGTATTCCCTGGACTTTGGACTTCCAGCCTCAGAAACTGTAAGCAAGTAAATTTTATTTTCTTAAATCATCCAGTTTCAGGTATTTTGTTATAAGCAACAGAAATGGACTTATAAGATCCCTCCCTGTGTATAGCTTTCCTCAGTACCCTATGGGCCAGATGTCCAGCAAGTTCCCGAGGGAGGGTTTTCTGCAAGTTCTCCTGGCATGGCCCCATAATGACTTCTTTGCCATCCAATGATCCTTGCCATCCAATGATCCAGGCTATGTCCTCTCCAAAAAGGTCTTAATCTCAGCTCTTAGTGTGTGGGGAAGAGAATTATTCCATGGGTGCTGTATCTCAGCACTAGAGATAATGGCTATATTATATTATTTCTGATATTATGTAAAGTATTTCTATATTCTTTAAAGTTCTCTGTATTCCTTAATAGTTATTCCCTCATTACCACAATCCCCTATTATAGTCATTGCTTTACATCAAACTTTCCTTGTTCAAATTACTGTTTGGTTTCTCCCCTCCTGATTAGATCCAGAGTGATTGGAAAATATACAATGAGCCAGAAGTGTCTGCTTTTCTCTCTCTCTTTCTTTTTTATTTAATTTAATTAATTTATTTATTTGGCAGCTGGCCAGTACGAGGATCTGAGCCCATGACCATTGTGTCACAAGGCTATGCTCTGACCAACTGAGCTAACTTGCCAGCCAGAAATGTCTGCTTTTTTTAAAAAAAGAAACCAAAATTTTATATCCACTTCCTTATCAAAAGACAGTTTGATTTAGAATCCACTTACTGTAGACAAATAAATATGTTTAATATCTAGAATGTTATGGAATAATTTAGAATGTTATGGAAGGGAATATACACTAATTTTGAAAGGAAAAAAAATTACAAGGCTGGATTATGGTAGAGAAAACACTGGTCCAGAACCAAAGTGACCTGAGCACACTTTTCCTGTTTCGTTTGTTTTGGAAGCTGGCTAGTACAGGGATCCGAACTGTTGACTTTGGTGTTACGACATTATGCTCTAACCAAGTAAGCTAACCAGCCAGCCCCCACCTGAGAATCTTGATCATTTCAGGCGTTGTTCCAATTATCTACAGCTATGTAGCAAGCAACCCCCAAACTTAATGCCTTAAAATAACCACCAATTTTATATATTCCATGATTTTGAGGGTCACAAATAAAGGCAGTCCTTACTGGTCAGTCCTTCCATTCCATGTCTACAGAGGTCACCTGGTGGTACTGAGCTGCAGCATGGGCTAGTTTAGAGGGTCCAAGGCAGCTTCACTCACAGGACTGGCACCTTGGGGAGCTGATTAGAAGGCTGAGCTCGGCTGAGACTGTCAATTGAAATGTGCACACATGGCCATTAATGCATGGTAGCTTCAGGATAGTCAGACTTCTGTGACACTTTAGGTCTCCAAGAGTGAGTGTTCCAGCAAACAAAGTGCTAACTGTGTGTCCTATGTGATCCAATCTTGGAAGTCACATAGGTCACCTCTCTGGTGACCAGTTGTCCTGGCTGCCCAGTTCTGAGGAGACTCTTGGGAGACTTGCAGTGCTAAAACAAGGACTGTCCTGGGAAACCCAGAATGGCTGGTCACCCTGGCATCAGATGTATCCGGTGAAGCAGTCACAGACCCACCCATATCTAAGGAGGAGGAACATAAATCCTACCTTTACGGAGATTTATGGAGAGGGTCAAAGTATTTTCAACTCTATATTTTAGAATACTCAGCCATTTAATCTCTCTGAGCCTCAATTTCCTCTTTTCAAAGAAATAAGAGATTTGTAGTAAGCAGCTTCTAAACTTTGATCTAGCTCTAACTTTGATTTTATCAATGGGAGACAGAAAAGGCATCAAGAACTATTGCTGGGCTGCAATGAACTCACTGTTCATTTAGGTTGAAAATAGAATACTGTATTCAAAGAGAACTTCACATCACTTTTTTTCTGATTTATTTATTAAATTCTACATCATGTGAAGGTATGGGTCTTTTGTGATGAATCTAGTTTGGCACATCTGGAACTCTTTTAATTAGTGGACTCCTTTGTCTTCAGTTCTGTGAATTTTTCTTTTCTTCTTTTTCTTCATTATATTCTTCCATTATCTCAGTTCTACCTTTCTGGAAGTCTTATTGGATAAGTGTTAAACTTTTGGGTTTATCTTCTGTGTTTCTTAATTATTTTCTCATACTTTCCATGTTTTTGTGTTTTCATTTGCTAGGGCTGCCATAACCACAGGCTGAATGGCCTAACCAACAGAAATTTATTTTCTTTTTGGTGGCTGGAAGTTCAATACCAAGGTGTCAGCAGGTTTGGTTTCTCCTGAGGCTTTTCTCCTTGGCTGCAGAAGGCCACCTTCTTTCAATGTGCACACATGGCCTTTCCTCTATAGGCAAGCATCTCTGATATGTCTCTTCATGTGTCCAAATTTTCTCTTGGTATAAAGACACCAGTCAGTTTGGTTTAGGGCCCACCCATATGACCTCATTTAATATTGAGAACTTCTTTAAAGACTCTATCTCCTTACACAGTCACATTCTGAGGTACAGAGGGTTAGGATGACATATGAATTTAGGCAAAATATAGTTCAGTTCATTTCATCACACTGTCCTTTTACCCTGCATTCTAGTAGATCCCTGGGCTCCATTTTCCTTCTCATTAATTGGATGGTAAGCAAATTCATTCTGCTATTTCTCTGATCTATTGAGGACTTTTATTTCAATAATTATAGTCTATTTCTCAAAACTCTTATTATTTCTTTTTCACATCAGCCTATTCTTTCATATATACAATATTCTCTGAAATCTTTTGCAATATTAATTTTTTGAAGTTTAAATACATAAGCCTGTTATCTGAGACTCTTCCCTAAGGGCTTCATTCTGCCTCCTGAATTTTGAGCCTCTTTTTCAAGGTGGTGTTTTTCTTCAGGTGATGATATCTTGCCATCTGGGTTTGAAGCTTTGGAAGGAAGTGTGCATTCCTGACTTATCTTCTGGGTATGGGAGCTTCTCCTAGCATTTATAAGTTACTTTGGTGCTGTCTTTGACCACCACCTATAACAACTCCTGCTTCAGAGATGCCTTTACAATGTTTTCTCCTAGTAGCAAATGCTATATACAAGGAAAGGAAGGTAGTTGAATACACATATATATGTGTACATATGTACCCTCTGCCCCTCAGTAGACCTTGCATAACCTGGGTTTTCTCTCCAACTTGAACTCACATACTAGGGGCCTTCACTGTCACTGTTTCTTGTTTTGTTTGGAAAGCAGTTAGGGCAATAATCTACAGGTAGAAAGCCTTTGTTTCCGGCTGTTCAGTCGGTGTGGCAAAGGAGCAAGGAGTTGGACCCTACTAGTGCAGTTCTTCCAAATGGGTGCTTTAGTGTGCGGAGGACGTCTGTCAAACTTTCTACATGTTAGTTTATTGTTGGGATTACCAGTATCACATTCATAATAGCTTTCTTCTGTCCATGTTTTTCCCCACGGGTTTCTCTCTTCCAGGAATTTCTCAAAATATATGGTCCCCTCATGGTAACCCATGCTGTTTCACAGCACTCTTAAAGGTTGTTTTCTGTCATTTTGGTGGAGTTCTGGGTAAAAAGGGAGTTATGTTGAGGTAATCCCTGTTGGGTTTTCAAATAAAGAAATAAAAATAATCGTGCTCATCCATAAAGTAAATAATAATAATAAAGAAAAAAATGCAGATGTATATTATGTAAAAAGGAATAAGTTTCCTTTCAAATCTACTTTTAACCACACATCTTTCTTCAGCGGAAAATTTTCTCTAGTTTACTATATACGTTTCTTTACTTTTTTTATGTATATGCATAATATGTAGAGTTTTTTCCATGCAAAAAGTAGAATCTCACTATTACAACTTTTTTTCTGCAATTACTTTTTCACTTAAGAATATATGATAAACTTTTCCCTGATCAGTACATATAAATGATCTCATTCTTTTTATGACTGCCTAGTGTCATTAGGATGGAACTGCTATAATTTATTATATCAGCTCTCCAACTGATGGATATTTAGGTTGTTCCCAAAAAGCTTATGATTTGATTCAATACCTCCAAGAATTATTAAAGTCTTATCTAAATCAGGAGTATCAAATAACATCTTACATCATAATAGAAAACATTATTAAACCACTATTAAGTATGGAAAATGGAGACTATTCCAGGAAAAGTCACTTATTGTCCCTCTTATGCTCTTACGCTTAGTGTTAAAACTATTAGACTGAAAAAAACTAAGTAACAGTGGCCACGGCTGAGCATGAAAGCAAACACCACATCAAATATTTGCTTTACGTGGGTCATTTGAAGTTCTATCAACTCTAAACACATTAACTCAAACTGCTGAAAATCTAAAACCTGTTGTGCTGTCCTTCTTGTTCCTTATTCATCCCATATCAGCTTATCTCTGTGCAATGTTTTGTTCTAATATTTACTTAAGCACTCTTGTGTGCCAGGCATTATACTAAACCTTTAGCCAGAGCATTTTGTTTAACCCCTATACCAACCCAGAAAAATATTATCCTTGTTTTTAAATTAGACAAATTTTGTTCAAATCCTACCTCTATTCTTTGTTGCTGTGTGGCCTTGTGCAAGTGACATAACTTCTCTGAGCCTCAGTGTTGAGCTAGGGCTAGGGTCTGGAGCTCACAGACCCCTCAAGCCCATTCACAAGCCCTTCACATGCAGATCTGTGAGCTAGGTAACTGGCAAAAAGGTTCTTGGAGCCTAGGTTGAAGAAGGAATAGTCTTTATTCAGCACGTGCACCACTAAGAGTTAGACAGTACAAAGGAGAAACTCAGAAACTCTACTGCTACCAGCAAAGTCCAAAGAAAAACTGAAACTGAGCAGCTGCCAGCAGAGTAAACATGCTCTATTGTTAGAAGCGAGCTCTCTGCTGCCAGCCTGCTTCACAAAATGCAGAACACACAATAGCAATAACTAGAAGATATGCGGGTGCACATGTGCACTAACTCCACCCACACACAACTTGTTTACAAGAAATGTTGAGGGAGCCTGACTAAATTATCCTATTTTACCCACACTCGGTTTTCTCATAAACAAAATAAGGTCCATACTCTAGTATTCAGTCATTTAACATTTATTGAATTTCTACTATGTGTCAGGCACATAGTAGTAGCAAAGTTGTTTGGAGGATTAAATGCAATAATGCATGTAACAGTACCTGGCACAATATAGGCATTCAAATGATAACTACTATTATTGTAGCTAGAAAGACACCAAGCTTGGATTTGAACCCAAGTCTGTATGAGTCCAAATGCCACCCCTTTTTTTTCCATGACTTTATGCTGTCTTCCTAAAATCAAGCTCGTATGACTATACCTATAATTCACCTTTCTTTCACTAGTTTCTGCCATCTAAGTCATACAATTCTTCCAAGTTTAAAAAGTAAACCTAAACCCACCATAGTTTCTATGCTGAGAAATACTGGCACATATAATTTTTTATTTCTTTTATTTTTCATTATTTCTCTGCACTGTGTGCTGCACAATCTGGTTTTCCATAGATTGTCATATATTTTTTTGCTAGTGCTATATTAGCTTCGGCTACCATAACAAAATAAGACAGACCGGGTGGCTTAAGCAATAGAAATTTATTTTTTCACACTTCTGGAGGCTAGAAATCCCAGATCAAGGTCTGGCACTGTTGGCATCTGGTGAGGCCTCTCTTTCTGGCTTGCAGATGGGTTCCTTCTCTCTGTCTTCATGTGGCAGGGAGAGAGACAGAGAGAGCTCTCTCATGTCTCTTCTTACAGGACACTAATCCTACTGAATCAATAGTTCCATCTCCAAATACAGCCACACTGGGGGTTAGGGCTTCAACATATGAATTTAGGGAGGCACAATCATTTAGTGCCAGCAAGTACCTTCTTACATATACTCTGTCTTTAAAAACCTCAAGTGAACAGATGGTGCTTTATACTTCTTTTATGTTTCTTTCACAGAGCTTAAGCTGTGACTAGACATACAGTAGATTGAGTAATATACAAATGAAATCTAATTTTACAAAATTTGCAAATCAAAAGAAATGGGGGCACAACTACTATGAAACATGGATTCACAAGTGTGAAAGAGGTCAGTGATGGAAGATTGAAGAAGGGCAACGTTTTAAAATTTCTGGACTTTTTGACATTAAAAGAGACTAATACCAATGCCCATTATGTTACAGTAATAAAACTAGGAAAGTGACTGTAAGTCGGCCAGAGAAATCATCTGACAATAGGTCACGCAGGGTTATAAGTAAAAAGAACTTTACAGTTCAAATGGTGACTGTTTTTCACTGCCTCCCATAAGCACCAATGCTACTCATTCTTCACTAGGATCCTAGAACTTCCTTGTTATTTTTAACTGGTTATTAGATGGTTTCCATACCAGGGTCCCTATCAGAAAAGGCACAGGGCAGTAATTCAAGCATAGACAGGATTGTTATCTCCAGCAACACATCACATCTAAAACTGTAAAGGGAAAATACCTACCTATATCAACTTTTCATATGCATTTAAGCACATATATACTCTTTTCTATTTTTATGTAACTGAATCTTTGACTAATTCTGCCGAAACACAGCAATATGGTCACAGCGTAGGAGAGATCTCTTATATCAGTGCAGAGTTTGATGATAGGCACTTAGTGGTTGAGTAAGCTGGCTGAGAATGGGGTCAGGCTCCATGGATATAACCCTGGATTCAGAGTTAGAATCCTGGGTTCTTGTCCTAGTTGTCACTAATCAACTGTCACGCCTAGGGCAAGACACTTCAGTTTTCTACTGTGCCCTAGTTTTTCTTGTCATAAATTGGGACAATAAGGTTTGCCCTACTTACCTCATTAGTTTATTGTGAGGGTCATAGAAGTTAATGTGTGTGAATGTGCTTTTAAGACATAAAGCCACCTGCAGATGCAATGCATTTTTATTTTATACGTTGTCTAGTGAAACGATCAAATAAACATGTAGTTGGATGACTCTCCATTTTGTCTATTATGGGTTATACAAACAGGCACAATAAATTTGCTAATATTTTATATTGAAATTGTATTTCTAGTATGAATTGATAGAGGAGTCAAAACAGTTCTATGCTTATGAGCCTAAGAGTATGTTAGAAACTGATATGTTGAAACTGATAGCTGTAGGAGAAGCTGAGATAAAGACATAATAGCAAACGTACAATCTAGATCAGTTAGTCTAATGTTTGATAAAATAATAGTGATGTTGAATGCTTTGCTGTAGTAGAAATTCTGTGAAAATTTAACTGGAAGAAGTATAGAAGTAAAGAAAATTTTGGATCATTAGAATCAAATAGTTTTGGTTGGAAAAGACCTTAGGGAATATTGTAATCCAACTTCCTTAATTTTGTAGATGAAAACATAGAAACTCAGCTTGCATGTGTTTTGTCCAAGGCCTCACATCTAAGATAGTGGCATAATCATTCTAATATTCTGGTTAGTCAGAGCTATCTTTGGAACCATTTTTCAAGTGCAGAGTGAGAGGCTGACTCATGGTGGTATCTAGATGAAGAATTTGGGAATCCAAAGATGGACAAGAGAAGGGGAGGGAGGGAGAGGGTTTGGGAAGTGATAGGTTGGGTAAAGGGCATAAAAAAATTCATGATTTGTAATAATGAATATGCTAATAATAAATAATAAAAATTAAAATAAAAAAGAAAACAAAGATGGGTAAGATAAGCAACACTGGCGTGGCGGGGCTAGGAGACGGGATGAAGCTCATGGACAGCCATGAGTAAAGACAAGTTGGCTGAATGATCCATTCTAGTAAGAGAGCAGAAATGGGTCTGGCAAATTCTGAATGGAAAAATAGGCTATCTGAAGGGTGACTTCGAGCTAGAGATAATATAGACAGAAAAAGTAACTTCCAGAAGTGAAGAATGGCTAGCCGAAATAGGCTTGGGAGCAATAGCAACAGGAGAACAATAATACTGCTTCTAACGATAACTATCCGCTGGACATGGTGCTAAATGTTTTACATTATTCTCTTCTTAAATTCTAAACAAAAAAAAAATTTGATGGAAATTATTATCCAATTTGGGGGAGAAGGAAATGCAGGCAAAATGGGAGAGTTGAAGTTGACTTGTATAAATCCAAAGTCCACATTCTTCACAACTGTGGTCTATGACCTGCGAAGAAGGATTTAGCAACACCAGTCCTTCATCCATAGACTTGTTGGTAGGGGTGCAATGTATGGTTTCCGTAAGCTATTAATGAATTTGAATACAATTAACTACCTAGAACCTACATCTAAACTTTGTTCCAAAATTACCAGTTGGTTAGAGTGTGGTGTTATAACACCAGAGTCAGAGGTTCAGATCACTGTACCAGCCAGCCGCCAATAAATAAATAAATAAATAAATTATAACTTAGCTTATAAGTTAGCATCTTGCACTGATTCTGGGTCATTCATATGCATCTGATTTTTCATTGTAGTGTAGATGTGAAAAAGTGGCAGTAGAGTCATTGGACATTGGTTTGCAATTAATTTCAGTAGACTGATGTTTATACCAAACAGCAATCAAAATAATCAGATCATCTGTATACTACTTAAATATAGAATTATAGAATCAGAAATCTATCAAATATCGATATATCTTTTTAGAATATTGATATTCATTCATTCATTCATTCTTTCTTTCTTTCTTTCAATTGTGTGCCACTGTGCATCCACTGTGTGCCAGGCTCCATTCTAGGCACCAGGAATATCAAAATACCTGCTTTCATAGAGCTTATATTCTAGCGAAGCTGAGAAATAATAAGTAAACAGGAAATAAAATATGATCATTTCAGATAGTAACCAGTGCTATGAAGAAAACGGAAGAGGATGAGACAAGGGGACATGACATATGCAGGAGGAATTTTAACTCTCTAGCTGTCCCCTCCCCCTCATCAAAAACCCATGAGGTTCTTTCATAACTGTAGAATATTCTTCTGAATTGGGTTTAAAATAAACCTTAAAAATATTGCATTAAGGGGAATACTGACTAAGCATTTTTCATTTGAAATAGGGCCAGCCCCAGAAAAACCGTATCTTGGCTCAGTGTGACCAAGAGTTTCCCAGGAAAAGAGTCACTGGGCATTTCCCACTCCCTCAGTGGCCATGTTCTGCATCCTCTGTAGGCTTACAACTCTGGAGTCTCAATCAGCTGTTAAAGATTGGTGAAATCACTGACTGCTGTGGTCTGGTGAGTAAACAAAGGCACAGGACATAAAGTTCTCTTGTTTTATCATATCCATCCACAAAATTAGGCTAACAAATTCATAATACAAACTGGCCTTCTAAAATTATTATCAAGAAATTCCCGACATTGGCTGGATCATTTTTATAATGTTGCCATTTCACTTTCATAAGCAAAGAGGCTCCATTTGGGAAATAATACCTGCTATGCTTTATTATGTAAATGAAACCATTACTGAAGTTCAGACACATCACACTGGAAGTGTGGAGACCTTACTTTTTGCAATCTGACAGCTCCCATTGTGCTTATATGGTTAACATGGAAACAATGAATGCAAACTTTATGGTTTTATTTGAGATAAGCTATGATGAAAATTTGGCTCAAGATATTATCTCCGTGAAAAAATGTTAAAAAATCTACATTTTGGGGGAATAAGATTGGTGGTGGGAGAAGGATTATGAGGTGGGGATGGGGGAGAAATGTGAACAGGAACGAGGACTGTTAGAAGGTGAAGCCGATTGTTTCAACACTGGGCCTCGATCGTGTCCACACATCTCTCTTACAAGGAGGAAGTCCTTGTATCAGGTTTACCTGGAACTCTGGATGAATACCAAACTCTTCTATGGAAGCTGCTCCTCTTACTCACAAAAACAGAACCAACAAGGAGAGTTTATTTTAAAAGATTTCACTTGGTTTGAACCCAAATCATGCAGGCTTCGGTTAGGAGAGCTGTCCCAGTGCTCTTCCTCTGAACCAGCACAAGGAATGTATTTTCTTTCATTTGCTCTGAAATCTCTTGGGATACAGGGACCATCAAATGCAGATTGACATCTATTTGTAGCACAACTAGAAAAGGCAGTTTCATTCTGAATTATTTAACATGGCAACATTTTCCACATATAAATCATGTCCGGCTTTATTAGATTAGGCCAATTGAAGAAATATACACACCTGCCTGTCATGTAAAGCCCTTCATCTAAGGAGTAGACTCCCCAGGGGGACATCCCAGGAAGTAAATTGAATACTGAGTGGTTTATCTAGTGATGGGGCCTGACTTGGAAATTGAAATTCTTCCATGGACATTGAATTTCACATCAAAAATGAGAACCTAGTTCATCTCTCTTGGTTACCAGGGCACTAATCACTCTAGAAATTTAGATTTACATGACTATGGCCCTTCCGTGCCCTTTATGTTGGAGCTGGCCCCTGTCAATGTGATAATGTTTCTAAGGCCCTTTGTGGCCTTCAGATGAAAGGCATTCTACAAACACAAACTATCGCGTGCATAAATCAACCAAGCAGCTTAATATTATTTCTCTCCATCTTTGGGTTTGCCAGAATGGGACAGGAGATAGCAAATGGAATACAGTGAGATGAAAGGATAGAGATTAATAGGCGACTGCTTTTTAATCAGATAAGGCATAATGATGCAGTCGATAGGTCTGATTTCTATTACAAGAGAAAAAAATACACCCAGGGTTGCTCTCATTGTACTCTCAAAATCTCAGAGGAAAATCTCTTTCATAAAAACAGGCTGCATCTCAAATAACAGCACCATGATAAAGCTCTTCCTAATTTAAGTTCAGGAAAAAAAAAAATCACTTAGTACCACATATGGGTCAGCATTGAGAAGAAAATGGGATTATATTTCCCCTCCCCCCCCTCATCTCCCTCCCCCCCTTTCTTTAAAACCTTATTAAAGAGAGAAACCATGCATCTGAAAAGAAAAACAAGATGAGGAGACCTAGTGCCATTACTTTGGAGAGCTGAGAGGTGGAGAATGAGAAGGCCATTGGTCTCAGTTTTACTGCCA
The DNA here is from genome assembly GCF_027409185.1 of Cynocephalus volans. Lineage (NCBI taxonomy): Eukaryota > Metazoa > Chordata > Mammalia > Dermoptera > Cynocephalidae > Cynocephalus > Cynocephalus volans. The sequence continues at coordinate 109,733,983 of NC_084461.1, forward strand.
CAATGGCCTTTTATGAGAGGGATTAGATACGCCAAGAAAGGGTGCAGCACTCACTGGTGCCCCAGACGACAATCTGGAAAAAAGACGATAAAGATCAGTTTGTCGTAAGGTTAAATCACCAAAGACTTCCTAGATTGGCTTTTCAGATTGTTTTTCCTTTGGAAAGAAGATGAAAAAAAAGAAAGAAATATGGGCTAAAAGCTGATTTTCTTTCTTTCTTTCTTTCTTTTCCCCTCAGTGCAAGATGTAGCATTCAGAAAACATGTTGAGCGAGTTGAGGCATTAAAAAGATCAGTCTCTGGCTGTTGAATGAAAGGCTGTTGTGCGTGTGACTCACATACTAAATGGAAACCTGCCTTCAAAGCCTATTTTACTGCCTAATTATATATACACAAAATGTAGCTGTCTGTTTCAATCAAATCATAGGAAAAGGAATAAAACTCCTCTAAAGATGCAATTTTCATGGTTTGTCATAACCCTAGAAACACTGCTAATGCAAAAGGAGGAAGTACAGCTGCACAGTCCAGATAAGGTTCCAGTAATTGTTTTTCTTTTAATTATTACCTTATAAAGACATTATACCTCCTACTCTGAAGAAGGAAAATTAGTGTCCTCTGTCTCCTCTTTTTTTTTTTTTTCCCCTCCCTTCCCATTTTCTCCCTGAGCTTGTTGACATGCATTTCAGCTGTGGCTAGAAGCCAGCGTAGCTATGGAAATAATATTTAAGTAAGCACCATAACTACAGGCTTTCAGAGAGTTTCAGGGAGGAAACCTTTTCTAAATTTATGTTCTGAATTGAGCAGAGCTTTCCAAAGCACAAAGTAGAGTGCCAGGGATCGAGATAAAGTACTTAGACCTAAACAACTGTTTGTGTTCAGCTTTCATGCAAATAGTTTCTATTCATAATAGCTACTATGCTTATTTTAAATTATTAATTGCGTGAACATTTTCATTCTTGTCATCCTCACTGAAGAATAATGTAGTAAAATACACAAAAGGCTTTTTGCCCCTAACATTTTATACGTACAGATTTTTTTTTTACAATAACCCAAAACTGTAAAGTTTAATAAGCCATTACTAATTTACATATTTTCATAGATTCAAATCATGAAAATGTAATGATACTTTAATGGCTTAATATATATCTAATTGCAGATTAAAACTTTCTAACACCGGAGATGGCATTGAACATACCACCAAGGGCTCCAAGTGCTTAATTCAGAAAGCATTGGCAGCTACTAACATTTCTGATGAAAACAGGGTTCATCGCTGGTTGAGTAAATTGATTATCTTGTAATGTGCATGTTTTTAAAAAGGCATAATTTTAACTGCACCTAACACCCTTTCCCTTAATCTTTTCCTGCCTCCTCCCAGTTCTGTCTCCAGTCCATTTAAGTTTGGGGCATGCTGCATGGACCCCATAAACTCAGTTAAGAATTCTGTAATAATTAAGCAGATACGATCATAAAAGCTACTCTCAATGACTCTGAGAAATCTTGGGGCTTGAGATATATGATAGAAAATCAGAAACAGGCATGACCTGAATGAGCTTATAGTCTAGAAATCACTGCCTTCATCCCAAATTCCAAAATGGGGTTTCCTTTAACATTCCTGTTAAAAGGAAATGTGCACGATGTTCACGGCAGCCCTAGTCACTACAGCCAAAAGGTGGAAACACCCAAATGTCCATCAGCAGATGAATGGCTAAACAAATTGTGGTATATACTCATAATAGAATATTAGTCAGCTACAATAAGGAACAAGGAACAAAGTACTGACACATGCTGCAGTGGGGATGAACGTCAAAAACATGCTGAGTGAAAGAAGCCAAGCACAAAAGGTCATATATGATTCCATTTATATGAAATACCCAGAATAGGTAAATCCATAGGCACAGAAAGCAGAGTGGTCATTGTCAGGGACACAGGGGAAGAGAGAATGGGATGTAACTGCTTAATGAGTGTGTGGCTTTATTTTGAATGAGGAAAATGTTTTGGAATTAGATAGAAATGGTGGTTGAACAACATTGTGAATGTACTAAATGTCACTGAATTCTTTACTTTATAAAATTATTAATTTTATGTTCTGTACATTTTATCTCAATAAAAAATCTGTGATCTCATTACTCACTCACTTATTCATTCTTGACTTCAGGAAGCATCTATTTACCACTGACCATGTGTCAGGCATGATGGGAGGCACTGGGGATGTAATACTGAATCAGCAAGCAAGCCTCATGGAGCTTGTCTTCCAGCAGGGGAACAAAGCAAAAACAAAGAAACAACCCTGGCAATTACAAATGGTTGTCTGACAAAGAATGACTAAGTCTATGGCATGGGATGCTTTAGCTGGAGAGGTCGATGCAGGCCTTTCTAAGGAGGTGATACTTGAGTTCAGACATGAAGGATAAGAAGTCATACATGGGAAGAAAATTACTGGAGGAGGGAATAACACACACAAAGGCATGACTTTGCCGTGTTATAGGAAAAGAAAAGAGTCTGGTATGGTAAACAAAGTGAGTTGAGATAAATGTACAAGGTGAAATCAGAGAGGTAAGCAGGAGGCAGGTCATGGAGGACCTTGTAGGCCATATCCAGAAACTTGGATTTTATGCTGATTGTGATGGGAAGATATTGAAGAGTTTTAAGCAGAGAAATGATATGCACTTTTCAAAAGATCATTGTGGCTGTCTAACGAAGAGTCAATTAGAGGGTGGCCAGTGGAGAAATAAACAGACCATTTATCAGGCCGCTGCAGTAGTTCAGATGCAAGATGATGACGGCCTGGACTAGGGTGTTGGCAGTGAAGATGGAGAGAAGAACACAGATTCAAGACCTATTTTGCAGGTAGAACCATCAAAACCTGTTGATAAACTGGGTGGGTAGACAGACAGTAGATAAAAGGGAAGCATCAGGGACTACACCTGAGGTTTTGGCTTAGCCAGCTAGGTAGATATTGGTGCCACTTCCAGAGATGGGGTTTGTATTAATTTTCTATTGCTGTTCTAACAAATTACCACAAATTTAGCAGCTTAGAACAACACAAATTTATTCATTTATTACTCTTCCCCTTAATCTCTTCCCACCTACCCCCAGAAGGGTGGTAATACTATAGGTCAGAAGTCTGACATGAATCTTATTGGGCTAAAATCCAAGTGCTGGCAGGACTGTGTTCCTTTCTGGAGGCTCTCGGGGAGAATCTGTTTCCTTGCTAATCCCAGCTTCTAGAGACCACTGGCATTTCTTAGCTCATGGCCTCCTTCCTCCATCCTCAAAGCCAGCAGAGGTGGTTCTTGCATCTAATCTCTCTGAGCTTCCTTCCATTATCATGTCTCCTGACCACAACTGGGGAAGGTTCTCTGCTTTTAAGGATTAGATTGGACGCACTTGGAAAATCATACTGCCTTCTGGTTTTCTTTCCATCCTCACATCTCTTTTTCTCTTCTACCTCCCTATTCCACTTTTAAGGACCCTTGTGATTACACTAGATCTACAGAGACAATAGAAGATAATCTCACCATCTCAAGGGTCCTAAATCTCAATCATATCTACAAAGTCCCTGTCGCCATGTAAGGTAACATTCACAGGTTCCAGGAATTAGTACGTGAACACCTTTGGAAGGGACATTATTCTACCTACCACAGGGATAATTGGAAGAGGACTAGGTTTAAGATGGAAAATTAATATTTAAATCTGAGGATCTTGAGAGACATCTAAGTGGAATGTCAAGTAGGCAGATGCATCTCAACTTGGGATAAATGTCCAAAGTGCAGGAGAGAGGTTTTGACTAACAGGTATAAAAGTGGGAGTCATACTTAGAACCATGGTACTAGGTAAGATCACCTAGGAAAACAATGAGATGGGAAGAAAGTCTAGGACCAAATCTGAAAGCACTCCAGCATGTAGTTTGGGTAGAGTAGGGAGAGCCAGCAAAAGAAAACAAGAAAGAATCACCGAATTAGCCATCAAAGCATGAAAAAATGGTGTCTTGGAAACTCATAGAAGAAAAAAATCATTTCAAGAAAGACATTCTTAATGTGTTGGAGAGATGGAATAAAAGTAGGCGAGAGAAGTGACCTTTAAATGTGGCAACAAGAAAGCCATTGGCGAACGTGCTGAAAGATGTTTTAGTGGCATTGGGTGAGCACGAGACAATGGGGAACGTGAGATTAGACAGTGCTCAGAGGGCTTAGCTAGGGAGAGGAGGAGACGGGGCACCGTTGTTGGAGGTGTTTGTCAAATCAGAGGAGCATTTTGATGTGTGGTTTTTTTTTTTAAGTTTTAGTTTTTTAAAGACAGGATATACTAGATTGGTGGTTCTCAAAGTGTGGGCCTCAGACCAGCAGCGTCACCATCAGCTGGGAACTTTTTAGAAATTCAAAGTCTTGGCTCCCACCCCAGACCTGCTGAGTGAGAAATTCTGGGAATGAGATGCTGCAGTCTGGTTTTTCTTTTATATTTCCTCCTCCTCCTCCTTCTTCTTCTTCTTCCTCTTTCTCCTCTTCCTCTTCCTCCTCCTATTCTTCCTCCTCTTCCTCCTCCTCCTCCTCTTCTTCCTCCTCTTCCCCTTCTTCTTCCCCTTCCTCTTCTCCTTCTCCTTCTTTTTTCTTCCTTTCTTGCAGTCTGGGTTTTAACAAGGCCTCTGGGTGATTTGGAAACCAAATCAACTTAGAGAAGCAATCCCGCAGTGGTGATGGCTGTGGTCTAACGAAGAAGGAGAGACTGATGCTGCACAAGAGTAGATGGCTGAAGTCTATAAGAAGATACCAGGAGATAATAGGGGAGTCCTAGTAGAAGGATGAAACATGGATTGAAGTAAACATGTTTTCTCCCAGTAAAAAGAGGTAAGGAAAATTTGCAGGTAAGGTTGCAGATCAGCCAACAGGAAGATGAAAACAAGACATGACAAACTAATTTCATTATAAAAAATAGGATTGGTCAAATAGATAGGTGGAAAGGGAATGCTATAAATATTTGATACTTAATTACAGCAAGACATAGGATAAAGTGCCAATGACATGCTCAGAAAGGATAGAGACATAAAAACTGGAGAATAGGCGGGTTGAGGGGGTGTGGCCAGTTAAACTCAGAGGGAGGTTTCTAGTGGTATAAAAGTGCCTGGTCTCTGTATTAGGACTTCCCTGCCCAATGTTTGATCATTTATTTTGCAGAAGACAGACAAATGTGCTTATCAAATTTGAATTTGGCACAAAACTGGGAAGGCAAGCAAGTGTGTTTGGTAACATAGTGTAGATTCAGAAAAATCCTGACAAATTAGAATGAAGAGCCAGAAACTGAAGAGAAAACTGAACAAGGACAAAGCTTACAATACATAAGCTTGTGATATTTTAAAATTATGTTTAGTGATCATTTTGGGATGGGATAAGATTAAGATCTGGATTAAGAGTAGTTTGGAGGAGAAAATCTTAAGAGTTTTAGTTGCCTACAGTTCCATATGAACCAACAAATTCCATCTTGGCCTGCATCAATAAAAGCAAAGTAACCAGGTCAAGAGATACCTCTATCCTTCTCTAATTGTCATCAAATATACCAGGAGGATTGTGCACAGTATTAGAGGACACTGAGGACTACGAGATATCATGTACCTAGCTATGGCTAAGTGCAGTGAAAAGTCTGGAAGCCATACTATAGGAGGAATTTTGAAGTGACTTGGACTGCATTCAGTCATGCAGAAAGTGTTTCTTGACTCAGACATATCTCTATGTGCTGGGGACAGAGTGGGAAACCAAAGTCCTTGTTCTGTCTCACTGTTTCTAATCTAGTGGGTAAAAATGTATCATAAACAAGAAAATGAATAAAGGAAGCAGATAATTTTAATAGTGATAATTACAGTGAAGGCAATAAAACAAGATAATGAGAGAGGGACAGAGAGGGAGCAGGGCAGGAAACATTTGATCAGAGAACATGAGGGGTCAGAGAACAGCTTTCTAAGGATGGGGCATTGAAGCTAAAACTGGAAGGGCTAGAAGTTAGCAGCATCACAATCTGGAGCCAAAGCGTTCTTTGAGAAGAAACTGCACATGCAAAGGCCACAAGGCAGGAATGAGCTAAGGCCACAGAAGTACAAAGGGTGAGGGGAGCAAATCTGCCAGAGACGTGGGCAGGGGTGGGATCAATTAGGCTCTTTCAGGTCACGTTTGCGAGTTTACATTTCATTTTAAGTGAAAAGAAAAACCGATGTAAAGTACTAAGAAGGAAGTGCTAGGATCTGAGTTATGTATGAGTCGGGCTTTTATGGAGAGAATGGGTTGTTGAGGAGATGGAGGACGAGACAGTATGAGGAGGTGAGGTAGGAGGTCACAGCCATGACCCGAGGGAGGGCGGATGGTGGCCTGGACTGTGGTGGCGCTGGTTAGGACCTATAGAAACAACCACGCTCCAGGTTGTGAGCTGGTCAGCCACTCTACCAACAGAACCCGCAGACCCTACAATTACCACCATCATGGGAAAAAACGTTGGATATAAGGAAAAGGAAAGAAACCCACTTCAGGACAGTAAGGCCAATAAGCACATGGGGGGGATGACTTTATCAATGCCTTTCACTATGACAAAAAAATCTTAAACCTGGATGGGGGGAAATTATCAAGTCACATACACCTTAGAAAAACAAACAAACAAACAAAAACAACTCTCTGAAAAAGGATCTTACAAAATAAAACATCATTGCCCTGATAAGAAATCAATCCTATACTGAATCTAAAAAATGGGATTTGCTACAACCAAGTCTAAAATCTTTTCGAATGTCAACACTTTGGACTCTTTCACAGAGGGGCTTCATTGAGGTCTCAGGATCTCCTTGGCACCTCCACACCATGCCTCATCCCCCTACCAAACAAGCATCTCTTTTTTTTTTTTTTAATTTTATTTTGTCGATATACAATGTGGTTGATTATTGTGGCCCATTACCGAAACCTCCCTCCCTCCTCCCTCTCCTCCCTCCCTCCCAACAATGATCTTTCTGTTCACTTGTCGTATCAACTTCAAGGAATTGTAGTTGTTATGTCTTCTTCCCCCCCCCCCCCCCCGGTTTTTTTGTGTGTGTGTGTATGTGAATTTATTTATTTATTTTTAGCTCCCACCAATAAGTGAGAACATGTGGTATTTCTCTTTCTGTGCCTGACTTGTTTCACTTAATATAATTCTCTCTAGGTCCATCCATGTCGTTGCAAATGGCGTATTTCATTCTTTTTTATAGCTGAGTAGTATTCCATTGTGTAGATGTACCACATTTTCCGTATCCACTCATCCAATGATGGACATTTGGGCTGGTTCCAACTCTTGGCTATTGTAAAGAGTGCTGCGATGAACATTGGGGAACAGGTATACCTTTGACTTGATGATTTCCATTCTTCTGGGTATATTCCCAGCAGTGGGATAGCTGGGTCGTATGGTAGATCTATCTGCAATTGTTTGAGGAACCTCCATACCATTTTCCATAGAGGCTGCACCATTTTGCAGTCCCACCAACAATGTATGAGAGTTCCTTTTTCTCTGCAACCTCGCCAGCATTTATTGTTCACAGTCTTTTGGATTTTAGCCATCCTAACTGGGGTGAGATGGTATCTTAGTGTGCTTTTGATTTGCATTTCCCGAACAAGCATCTCTTATGCCAATTGCTTTTCTGCTTATGGGACCACTAGTGTCTTAGGCACCAGGGGTGGAGACACAGAGGTTACCCCTCACTCTTCCCTTGTCCTCATCCTAAACTGAGTGCATCAGTAACTAGTCTTTGTTCAACTTACTGTCCCCGATATTTTCTCCCACAAACCCTGTCCATTTTCTTCCTTGCAGCCATCCTGGTTATCCTTGATTTATCCCACTCCTGGTCTCCAATCTTCCTAAACATACCAGCAGGAATAGTTCCCTAAACAAATTCAGATCATGTCACTCAGCCTGTACATGATGCATCATTAAGTCCCCATTGCTGCCTGAGATGAGTATGAATGCTTCCATTGAGTATTCAGGACCTTTAGTCATGAGATTTGAATCCACCTTAGCCTACACTCTTTCCATTTCTATGCCCAAGTGATCTAACCAACAGAGCAGGGGGGGATTAGTTTCATGTTTACAATAAAGTTATATTCCATATATTATTATCATCCCTATTTCATAGAGAAAGAACGGAGTTTGTTTGCAAGATGGCTGCAATAATTCCTCTCATTACTACACTCATGCCTTTTCGCAATGTGACTTTGCCGGTCCTCTCTTCAAGAGGTACAGTTTCTATCTCCACCCTTTGAATCTGGGCTTTGCCGTGAGACTTGTTTTGGCCAGTGGGACATTAGCAAACATGATGCAAGCACAGGTTTAAAAAGTGTATGCACAGAGGTTTGCACTCTTTTACTTGTAGTTGCAACCCTGAGACCATTCATTGTGTGAACAAGCCCAAACTAGCCTGCTGGTTTTGGGGAGGAGAACAGAGGTGCTGTGGATGGACATGTGTGTGAGACCATCTTAAATCAGGCAATCCCCAGTCAAACCACTGTCTTCTGACTGTATCATGACGCCTCACCCCAAGAGAGATAAAAAAAAAAAAAAAACCCATGGAGCATAGCTCAAATCGCCGACCCACACAACTGTAAACAAATAAAATGGTATTGTTTTAAGCCTCCTAAATTTTGGGCTGCTTTGTCACACAGCAATAGATAAACAACTGCTAGAGGGAGATTCAGAGATTTGCTTACAGTGTTACAGAAAGCAAAGTGTTGGAGCTGGGATTCCAACCCGGGTCTGCTTACTGCACTATCTGCTGTCTTGTCAGGACATGCATTACTTCCCCCAAAGTGTCCACAAAGAGTCATCCACGAGGTTAAACTAAATGTGAGTGGAGAATCGTGATTGCATATTTACCAGATTTTGGGAAACACTTCTCAGAACTGGATATGTGGCAATGTTGTTTGCCTGTTAAATTGAGCAATGTCTTGTAAAGTTCTTGACCAAAAAATAGGTTTGCCCTAGATTTGGAAAAAGCTTTTGACCTACTTTTCTCTGCCTCTAGAAAACAAAATATGATTTTTGCCAGCAATCTTTCTCATTCTTTTTTGAAGCCTCCAAACAACCACATAGGCTTTGAGCTAGGAAATGGTCCTAGTCCTTTTGCTCTCAGAGCTGCTGGGCAGGGCTCCTTCTGGGTAACTAAAATGGTTTCACAGAAGAGCAGGAAGAATATTGACTTCTGTAATATGATAAGCATCTAAAAAATGACCAGTGGTTTTGCATTGATGTATTTTTAATTGTATAAGAAGAAGGGATTGGAGAAGGCAAGAAGGGCAGAGGCAAACATCTTTTCCCTATAATTTCCACTGATCCCATAGATTTTTGAGGGTGGTCATGGAAGTTCATCACTGTTCATTTCTGAAGAAAACTAGAGCCTTTCTGAGAAGCCAAGGATACTGTGTATTCAAGTTTATTTAGCATTTTGTGTGTGCAAAGTACAAGAGGGGTTCAGACAAATGGCAATCTTTATATGTGTGTGTTGAGTGTATAGTGAACTTTGACTTGGACACAGAAAGCTTGAGTTCTCAGGCTAGCCTATCTATCACGCTGGGTTTCTGGAGGGTAGCCGTTCCTAAAGATTTAAGTAAACCCAGGCAATGCAAACTAGTTTTTATATTAGCACAAACAAAACCTAATAATTATAAGGACAAATCTATTATGTCGGAAATTTTAAAGCTATTAAAAAACTAGAAATAGGCTTGTTGTTAGACCATTCTCTGGTTTGGAATACTGGATCATTACAATGGGGGGGAAAGCATGGGCTCTGAATCAGAGAGAATTGGGATGGTGTCCTAAATAAAATACCATATGATCTTGCAGCTCTGGGTCTTTGAAAGTAACATAACTGTTAGGATTGTGAACATTAAATAATGTAATGTCTGTAAAGGGCTGAGTACATTGCCTGATACCTTGTGGGTCCTAAATATGTGTTAGTTCCTGAGCATGCTCTAATAAACAAAATAGTATTTACATGTAGTTTTTTGAACAGCAGAAATTAAATATTTTGGGGGGTAGGGAGAATACACTGCAAAGTGAATCTTTATGATACAACATGGATGAAACTTGAAAAAATTATGCTAAGTGAAATAAGACACAAAAAGACAAATGTTGTATGATGCCACTTACATGAGGTACCTAGACTAGACAAATTCATAGAAATGGAAGGTAGAACAGAGGTTACCAGAAACTGGCAGGGAGGGAAAATGGGGAGTTATTGTTTATTGTTTAATGGGTACAGTTTCAATTGGGATGAACGTAAACGTTCTGGAGATGGATAAATGGTTGCATCACATTGTGAATGTACTTACTGCCCCTGAACGGTACACTTGAAAGTGGTTAAAATGGTAAATTTTATGTTATGTATATTTTACCATAATAAAAAAAATTTTAAAGTAAATCTTTATTGAATATCACATAAATGCTGAGTACTTTCCTTTGTGTTACTGAGGACGTGAAAAACGAAACACCTCCAACCTAGGAAGAGAGTGACAAGTCAGCTTGGGAGGCCAGCTCTGAATGTTAGATACTTCCTTTTAATATCTATTTTCTTTGTCTTCTCCTGCACATCAGGCTGAATGAGAATTGATGGATTAGAAAGCAGTTGGCTCCAGCTCTATGCTTAGGCCAAGCTCTCAAAGAGGATGGGCTTATCTATTCTCTCATTGACTCCTCTGGGATCCATTTTACTTTAAGCTGAAATACACATCTGGAAGAAAATGGACTAGTATAAGCACAAAAATTAGCTATAGAGGTGACTATGTCAAGATTCTTACAATTGTGACAAAAAATCATACTCAATCTGGCTTCAGTGTAAAAGGGACTTAGGGGCTCATACAAGTGAGATAATTCTGACTCAAGGAGGCTTGATCCACTGCTCCCATGATGTCACCAAGGTGCTCCCATGATGTCACCAAGGTGCTCCATCCCTGCATTCTGCCTGCCTCTCATCTGCCTTCCTCTTCAGAAGCCACACGATGGACCCCAATGACTCCAGTCTCATAGCTCTTGGTGGCACAACACACAAAGCAGTTCCTGCCTTCCAATTCTCACACCACATTATCCAGAAGAAGGTGGGCTCCTTTTGGCAGCTCTGAGGAAGAGAGAGGGAACTTCTTTTTTCCAGAAGTCCCAACAAACATTTCTTCACACCTCATTGGCTCTGACTGGATCACATGCCCATGTCTAAGCTGTGGCCAGGAAAATGGGTGTACCAACTGGCTTAAGCCAGGGTTAGGGTCACGCCAGGGCTCCACTGCAGCCTACATGTGAATGGCTCCCCCTGGGGTTGCACTGAAAACTGCCTGCACAGCCAGTCACAATAGCAACCTGAGAATTTATCTCATCCCTTGCCAAGAGTATTAACTCCTTGAGTGCAAGGACTGTGTCACCATCTTGTATCCACCCATAGAGTCTGGCACATTATAACTGCTCAGTAAGTTCTTATCAAATGAATGAGTTATTGTATGAGTGCACAGAAAAGGAGTTGGAATGCATAAACCTGCATCTGAGTTTGACATATAGTACTGATTTTTCCAATAGCTTCTTGCTACTGGATGATAACCAATTCTCAAAGCTTCAGTATTAATGAAGGTGAAACCAAACATAGATGAATTCAATTTCTGCTCTACTAGAAGGTGACAACTTTGTACCTCACATTTGTTATATTTAGATTTGCAGGAAATTCAGTCATTACAGTGTAAAACTCTATGAGCAGAAACTCAGCTCTTACCTGGGCCTTCTCTCCATATTAAAAATGGGAAAGACCACCACTACATCTGATGGCTCTTATGTGAGTAGTGGTTAGACTGCAAACACTAACTTTGTGTGCATTTTTATGATTTAATTTCCCCTTTTTATGGGAGTATAAAATGTATTTTTTAAAATAAATAAATCTTTAATAGAAGTATATGATGGTTGACATGGGAAGTATGTAAATCTGTCACATACAATATAAGCACATATTTAAGTATGCATATTATGAACATTGAAAGCTGCAATGGTTCAAGATAATGTCAGCTTCATATGTAAAACACTGCTCTCTAAATATGAGCCCACTAGCATCTTAAATACAGATCGCATTGTGTGTGTGTGTGTGTGTGTGTGTGTGTGTGTGTGTGTGTGTGTATAAAATCAGTGTAGAATATGTTTAATCTGATATTTATTCCTAAATTTTCCCTGTGTTTTAGAATTATTACCCTATGTGCCAAGTTTACTTTTTAGAGAGAAACATAAAAGTTCCTCAAAACTCTGATGTCCCTTTTCTTAATATAAAACTATCACATAAACGGAAAATAGCTTCTCTCCCATAAACTCTTCCTTAGACTCTTTTTCTGCTTTCTTGCCTTTGACATTCTCATTTTCTTCCATAACTTAGACAGTCAAATATAAATTGATGGCTCCCAAATCAATGTATTTGGTCCTACTGTCACTCATCAGTGCCTTAATAGTATGTCCAACACCCTAATAGAAATCATCACTTAAACATTTTATTACCTCACATGCCTTGGTCAATGGCATTTTCATCTGATACTCAACCCAACCAAATCCCTTGGCATCACAGATTTTTTTTCTCAATCATCCACCCTCTGCCTCCCTTCAGGAACTCGGTTGACTAGTCCTGTCACATCTGATTCCACAATGTCTCTCTCCATTCTGTAGTCAAATTGAAACTATCGTTGCTTTTCAGGACAACTGTATTCTCCTCCTCTTTGGAGATCGTGATTCTAGTTTCTTACTAATCTGCCATCCGACCTGCCCTTGCCCCAAATTATAATCAGTTTCTAAAACCATCTAATTATTCTAAAGTTCTTCACAGACTTATTATTATTGCTTTTAGAATAAAGTACATGTTCAGAGACTTTTGCAATCTGGCTCCAACTTATTGCACGATCTTGTCTCTGACGCTCCCTTCAGCTCTTCCCCAGGTGCGTTCTGCTGCATCCTCATCAGATCACTCATTCGTCTTGAACACTCCTAGGCCTTTATGTTGTTCTCTATGCCTGGATTGCTTTTCTCACATTTCTCCCCCTCTAAAGTTCACTTCAGTATTTTCTAACTTCCCTTCACAGTCAATCATCCTCTCTCCTGGACTCCCACCAAAGCCTGTTCCCATCATGCCTACCTGGAGTCCGTCTTCCTGGGTGGATCCTGCTGATCTTGGAGGAGGCAGGGAGAGAGGGAGGGCTGTGTCTCATTCATCTTTGCTTGGACAGTTCCTAGCTGGTGGCTGGTGTTTACAATGCCCTAAAACAATGTTTGGTGAATGAGTCTTCATTTTGAATGCTCAGAAAGACCTTAAATTTGACCCATAAACTCCAGGAAAAAGGAGGCCTATAGATTCATAATGGTTATATGACCATACATAGTAAAAGTGAGCAAGTTCTATCCAAGACAAACTGCAGCAGGGTAAACCCATTTTGCTACAGTCCCTTCTCTGTCTTTTAAGAAATGTCTAATTTGAGATCCCCATCATGTGCTCCCCTTCCAAGGTTTAATGTACGTGATTAATCTTGTCTTGCCTTAATACTGCTAGGAATGTGGCAATGACCTCAGCCGAACACTGGCAAAGTGATTAATGTTACGTGAACTGGATGAGGGGTTTTTTTGGTTTTGTTTTGTTTTGTTTTTAACTCTTGCTCCGGAATAAACACATTCATGCAAGATTCAGTTGCGACCTTTGCTCGATGAAAAGTGTACCATGATTTCAAAGAGTAACGTTTCAGATGCAATAAAGAACGTTAAAGGAAACATGGCCCTTGTTAAAGAAAATGCTGTTTCAGGCTAAAGTCCCAGTGATCATAAAAGATATATGATGCAATAAACAGAATGAACCACAGGCAGACAAGTCCATTCGATGACTAACCACTGATTGAATTTTCTAACACTCCTGGACTTTTTGAGAGAGAAACTATTCACAAAAGGTCCATGCTAAATATAAGGCTGTCATTTCATTTTTATGTTTCTAGTGAGGTCTAAGAACAGTAGATGATTTTCTTCCTTTTCTTTTTTTTTTTTTTTCTCTTGGTTGTTTGTGTTTTTGAATTTTTTATGATGTGGGAAGACTGGCAAACAGTTGCTATGATTGTCAAATGCCTTAAATCAAGAGGAGAAAATGCAATAAAACAGTTTCCATGGTAACACATTGTAACCTAGTACCTCTGGATTATGAGCAGCTCACATCTATGATCATTACTTGTTGACAGGCATAAATTGAGCCTAAAAGCATTAATTTTAGAGGTAAAACTGGAATGTGGAGATAAGTTATAGTAATGTTTAAATATTTCCAAGGTAGTGCCAACAAATCAATACAGGTTGTGTTACTATTTAAATAATGTTAATAATCTAAGCATAAACACTTTTAAAAAATTTACAAGCTTCTCTCTAAAGATGGTATAATAAATGTGTACACACTCTTGAGGCTGCAAGTGGTAGTTGACGTGTTTTTGATGGGGTTAAAAGAAATCCAGTGTCAGCAATTACATGAAATGATAGCCAGACATATTAATGAAGGAATAGTTCCAATATGGAAATAATTCTTTAAAATCTTGGTAGTAGAGAAGCTCGTAAAACTCCCTCAGGACAGAAATACACAATGTTTCTTAGTAGACATAGATACAATTTCCTTTTTCATTTTTTTAGAAGAGGCTCAAATAAAATGTGAGTTATCACATGCTTTTTTACACATTCACTCCCATGTTCTCATCAGAAGCACTCACACCATCATCAGACAGTTTAAGGTTAAAATTAAAAAGATTGTATTGCACGTACAGGTGCCTCCAGCTGGCTTCAGCAGTTACTCATTAACCAATACAATGGACAATTAAAAGAATATTTTTCAAGGCTATTCATGAGACTTCTAAATATATCTTTATGACAATCAAGATAACCTGATATGATATGATTTAATATGATGTAATAATAAAGAATTGGTCCATTTTCTCATCATCTAGGTTTTACCTGAGTCCACTTTATTTCCCTACTGACATGTGACCCCCCCTTTCCCTGCTAAAACTTCTGTGAGAGAGTAAGAAGAAGAGACAGATAGGTTGCTTATCCTCAAAGCTTGGCTTTTATTGTCCTGAGCCTTGGGGGGTAGAGAAAGTGACCAGCATGCCTCAGTTACCCTTCTGTACTCTTGGGATTATACCTGCCTCACAAGATTGTCATAAACCTTATTGAGATGGCCACATGTTGGGAGTTTAGAATAGCACTTGGTGCATAGTAGGCCCTCCACGAAGGCTAGCCCCTATCATCATCATCGTCACTGGACCTCCCGCAGTGCCTGGCGCTGTGCTTCCAACCTGCGTGTGCCTGGTAACTGTCTGTCAAATTGAAGAAGCCTGTTTGTTCAACTGAGTATTACAAGAGTGTTTATTGTAACTAATTTTGTTAGCATATGTAACATATTCAGGAAATCTGACTGCATTTCTTTTATTCACCTGTACTGTACCTCTCAGAGATTCACAAAACACCTCTTTAGAGAGCTCATGGAGTTGTGCAACAATCCTATCTCCCAGTATTGCCAGTTTGTAGAATTAAGCCCTGGGGAATACCGCAGGGGATCTGAACCAATCTAACACAGACTTCAGTTTAAACTATTGACCTGACAAGGACATGTATTTAAGAATCCTCCATACTTTCAAGCAGTGACTCAGAAATTTGCTAGCTAATTGTATTTTCTCAGTTATTTTTTTCAGCTAAGCTTTTTAAGAATATAACCATTTTACGGCCAAAGAAAGCAATTTTCTTTCACTCTAATTGCTATACACCCTGGGTTATGTCAACATGGCATTTAGTTTGTCTGAAAAAAAGAGATTGACCTGAGCATTTCCAGCTTTCAATACTCAATACTACTTGGCATTCTTTTCATTTATCTCTAGATATTTTCCTTTCACCTTCCCCAGTGCATACTCCCATATGTAGCCATCTTCCTCTCACTCTCTGTTTTTTTTAATATCAGCCATTGTCCTTGTCCTGTAGACACAGAGAAAATAAAGCCTGTCATATGAGATAGCCTGCTCTCTCCTAACAGTATCTGAACGTAGTAGAAAGTGCTGAGGCATATGCTAGGTACAGGCAAAGCCACCAACAAATGTTAGTCCCTTAGTTTAAAGGAAGCAGTTTCCTAGCTTCGAGCAAGGAATTTCCTAGTTTAGAGGAATGAGTGTCCCTCTTTCCTCTCTTTAGGGTGAACCCTTCAACCTCATATGCACTGAGTCACTTCTTTACTGTTTCTTCTCTGTCCTGGTTCTCATTTCTCTATTTCCAGATTGTTTCTCTCTCTCATTCTCTTTCGATTCTTCCCCATTATAATCTTTCTCAGACCTAATCTTTGTCCAGAATTCCTATCTCAATAAAAGCACCATCATTCCATTTGGAAGTACAGAGATCACCTCGCATGCATTCTTTCCCATCCCCACCCTTCCTGCCCGTGTCCAGTTCATCTTTGTCAGTCTTCCCTCAATCCACTTCTCTCCACCCCTCTGCCCACCCCACAGCCCCACCCCCAGTTCAGACTCAGTGGGATGGTGGATTGTGGTTGAAAAACGGGCAGTGCAGATGGTGATACAACTTTGCTTTCGTTTGTGTTTGTCTTAATTTAGAATATGTTCTGATTGTTTAGGGGAAAGAATGCATTCAGATTGTGTGTGTGTGTGTGTGTGTGTGGTGTGTGTGCAGGGATTCTTTCTTAATTGCATTCTCATTTTTAGGATTATTACATTTTTAGGATTATTGCATTTTTAGGATTATTAACCTTTGGACAAATGGCCCAGGAAGCATTTCCCCATTGTTGGAGCTACGTTTCATTTGTAACCATTATTTAGTGGTCATCAATGTTCCACTAAGAAAACACTATTTTCTTTATGAGAATGTGACTATCTCATAGTTCCTTTTGCTGTCCATGTGGCACAAGGTGCAGAGTGCCATTATTCAGCCTGAGAGATTTCACTACCAAACAAAGCTTCACCCCCATGGGCTGGCTTGGGGAAGCAAGAGAGTATTAGCAGTCAATTCAGAGCTGTGGTGTTTCTGAGTGACCCAGAGTGGAGTGACTTTATGTTTGGGATGCTATTGCTCACTCTAGAGCTCTCCTTCATTGCAGGGACGTATTTGACCCAAAAGGGCACCAGGCAAGAGATGATAGGATACTAAGCCTTCCCAGTCGGTCCAGCCAGGTGAGTGCTTCATGCTTCTAGTCTCCCTTTAAAAAGTTTCCTAGGTAAATCAACACAAAATAGTTTTTCTTTATCCTGTATATCCATACTCTTTTGACTATATGAAAATGTTTGTACTTGCTCTCTATAGTGCCTATGCCAATGAAATGCTGATCAGGCTGTTGTTTCCCACATTTTTCCTAAAAGGACATAGTGTTCCTCCTGTTCTGAAGACTTTTGGAAGGTTGCAGTAAAGGAAAACTGAGGGCCAGGCCAGTGGTCTAGTTTGCATGCAGTCCACTGAGGGCCCTGGGTAAACTTCTACATTCAACTAAATACAGCACAGAATAAGAAGTTACTTCTACTCCTTAACTTCAGCCTGTATTTCTAGCTATGTTCTTATTACCAGTAACACCCCACTATTCTAATCATTCATTTAAATGTTTCTTTGAGTCACAGTTTTCCAACTTTGTGTTCAGAATTTTTCTTAAAGGATAAGAACTTTGTGTTGTTTATTATTTCCATAACACCTGCACAACAGCTAATGTTCACTGAGTGACGGCTAAATTAAACTGCACTCAATTTATTAACTAACAAGCGCATACAAGCAGGCAGAATAGAGCAGCCAGTCAGCACAATGACGTTGCATTCCTTCTTTGAATGGCACTTAAAAAAGAATCTGTAGAACTCAATTTGCAATGTCCCAACCCAGCTTTGGAAAATCACCCCCCCCCCCCCGCCCCCACCCCATCACTATAGGAAAAAACATTGAGATGGTTGAAATTCGGATCCATTCAGATTAGGTGAGAAAAGGAAGAGCTGTTTTGTTTTCTTGCCCTTGTGCTGCCTCTTTTCATAATTAGTAATTCCATTCTTCTCTTATCTGATCATTCAGGAACACATGATCTCACTAGCAAATGAGCACACCATGGAAAACTCTCCAAATGCAAATGAAATTAAAGGAGCTTCCCCTACCCCCCAATGCCTGTGAATGGAGAAGTTATGGATATTCCGAATCAATTTCTGAATCAATTTCACCTCTTCTACTCATTCAAACTTTGTCAAGACAAACCTTTTATCTCATCGTTCTAACACTGTATAGAGGAGATATTTATGTGACAGTAATTATGTTTCTGTATTTAGTAGTGTGCTCTTTGTGTGTTCCTATTAACTTGCTTTTATTTAAAACCTTGGATCGGCTTTTAAAAACTTGGAAGGTATGAAAATATTTAAAACATGACATCTAGAAAGTAGTGCAATTTTGGTACATTTTGTATACCTCATACCTTTTGGGGAAAATCAGAAGAGGAATAATACCTCTAAAGTTTCTTTTTAAACACTATGCTGTGGGGAAGAAAAAATATCTTTTCCTCACCCATTGCTAGGTTCATGGAGGAGGCCTCTATAACAAAAGATGGATTAAAAAAGGAAAAGCATACCAATTTATTTAGTGTAAATTTTATGTGACATGGGAGTCTTCATAAGGAAATGAAGACCTTAAGAAACAGGTAAACCTGTGTAATGTTTTTAATGCTAGATTTGATGAAGTGAATAGTTGTGGAGAAGTATAATTGGATGAAAAAATATAATCTAATGGTAATAAACTGAGAGGAACTTAAGACCTGTTTGTTCGGGTTTTTCTCTGTGTCGCTGCATCTTCCGTGATAAGAACGCTTCTTTCCTCCAGGTACAGGGCGAACACCTTTAGAATGAGGGTCTTATGACCTGATTCAGAGGAAGATCAGAAAATCTTTCCTAGGTTTTGTAAACTGCTTCAGGGGAGAAGGGCAGGGAGAAGGTTAGAGTGACCTTCCTGTTTCTGCTGTTTTCTCAAATTCCTTCAGCTTAAAATAACCAGAATGCCAAGGTTCCATATTTTGTGGTAGCATGTCTTGGATCTCATCAATGTACTGATAGAAGGAAGTTTCTGTAAGTTTTATTGGCTTTCTCTTCTTCTCACAAACAAATGATTATTCTCAATTTATTCATATATTGTGCCAAGTTATCAGAAGCTTTTTTTTAAAAAAAAATCTTACATTGATTTATTTTCTTTATTCTTTAGCCTAAAATAATGAAAAGACAACTCTTCTGTTGGACCAAGCAATTTATTTGAAACTCTGACTTTATAGAGACTCGAGTAGCATTCTTTCATTTGTTTCTTGTTTCATTTGTTCCATTCGTTTATTTGTTTATTGTTAGTTGGTTTAACCTTTTTGACTTGTCCAAACACAGTAAATTCATTGCCTACACGGAGTTTACTAGCCATCTGTACTATGTGATTTGAAAACCACGGGGCCTTACTTCATTTTCTGGTGCCCATAGTTCCTAAAGGACTTAGTCAAGATACTATTGTCTCCCATTTTGAGTTGATGTGTTTGAGTGTGAGAGTTACCTCTGTAGGAGAAAAGAAGCATCTTTTCCAACAAAAGATCCCTTATAGCCAAAGCAGTCTTAGCCAAAAAGTACAAAGTTGGAGGCATCACACAACTTGACTTCAAAATACACTATAAAGCTATGGTAACCCGAACAGCATGGTACTGGTATAAAAACAGACATATAGATCCATGGAAAACTAAGACTAAAAGTCCAGAAATAAATCCACACATTTATAGTCAACTTTTTTGACAGAGGCTCTGAAAATATACAATGGGGAAAGGAGAGCTTCAACAAATGGTTCTGGAAAAGAAAACTGGATATCCACATGCAGAAGATTAAAACTAGACTCCTCTCTCACTGTACAGAAAAATCAACTCAAAATAGATCAAAGACCTAAATTTAAGTCCTGAAACTATGAAACTACTAGAAGGAAACATAGGGAAAATGCTATACAAAATGGGAGTGGAAGCACTTTTTTGAACATGACTACAGAGGCACAGGCAACTAAAGCAAAAATACACAAGAGGGACTACATCAAACTAAAAAGCTTCTGCACAGCAAAGGACACAATCAACAAAGTGAAGAGAAAACCTACAGAATGGGAGAAAGTGTTTGTAAACTATGCATCAGACAAGAGGTTAATATCCAGACTATATAAGGAACTCAAATAACTCAACAGCCAAAACCAACCAACCAAACAAGAACGGTTAAGAAATGGGCAAAAGACCTGAACAGATATTTCTTAAAAGAAGACATACAAATGGCCAATAAGCACATGAAAAAATGCTCAACATCATTAATCATCAGGGAAAAAATGCAAATTAAAACCACAATGAGATATCATCTCACTCCAGTTGGAATGGCTATTATCAAGACAGAAAATAAGAAATGCTGGTGAGGATGCAGAGAAAAGGGAACCCTCCTAAATTGGTGAAACCATTGTGGAAAACAGTATTCATTCCTCAGAGAACTACAGATAGAACACCTTATGACCCAGTAATTCCATGACCCAAAGGAAGTGAAATCAATATATTGAAGAGACACTGCACTCCCAGTTCATTGCAACACTATTCACAACAGCCAAGATGTAGAATCAACCTAAGGGCCTATTAATGGATAAATGGATGAAAAAATGTGGTATATAGACATAATGGAATACTATGTAGCTATTAAAAAAATGAAATCCTATCACTTACAACAACATGGATGGAACTGGAGACCATCCTATTAGGTGAAGTAAGCCAGGCACAGAAGGACAAATACTGCATGATCTCACTTATATGTGGAATCTAAAAAAAACAAAAAACCAAAAAACCCCAAAAAACAAAAAACTGTTTTCATAGAAGTAGAGAGTAGAATACAGGTTATCAGAGGCAGGATGTGGTTCTCTCTCCCCTGGGTTGGGGGCAGAAGTGGTGGACTAACTGGCATAAAACTACACTATCTACCCTAAGTGAATATATATGCACATGTAACACTGTTACAGGGAGGATAAGTTTACAGCACATGAACTTTTGGGGAATACATTTGACTCAGAGCAGCACCTCTCAAATGAGGCTTCTCTGACCTGCTCCAGGGGAGAAGAGTGAGGGGTAGGTGAGAGTGACTTTCCTGCTTGTCTTCTCAAATGCCATAGTGACATATTTGGGGGTATGTGTTCTGAACTCTATTCAAATTTTATTTCTGGAGTGATTCCATATTAATATCTTTCAGGGGAATAAAGCTTCACTAAATAGAAAGTCTAGTACACCCTGACCCTCTGCCTTCTTTCCTCCATCTGAGTTCTCAATCTCTAGAGATTCTCTCAATCATCCTAAAACCACCACAAAATTCTCCACTTTTCTTTTTTCTTTTTCTTTTTTTACATTTCATTTTAGTTGCTGAGCTAAGCCTGAACTGGCATTTTCATAAATTTCCCTTTCAAAGCTAGAAACAACTATACTTCCTTTAGTCTAGTTCATTTACAATATTGTGTTTTAAAATTAAAATAGAAAAGGCTTCAATGTAGGCTTTTAATTTATCATTTTCTTTATTTTCAATTTTTGTGTAGCATGGGAAGTATAAAAGGCAGGGGGAAAAAATCAAAAGTGTAAAATTGCAGGAATAGTATGAGAGCATTTCATACCATTATAATGGAGCTACAGTACATATACACTGACAAGTCTGTAAAAAACACGACCACATTAGGTTTCCAGTGGAGGCGGGAATCTACAAAGCAGCAGAGCTTTGGAAATAAGCTTCTTTTCACTCCTACTCTTTATGGCATGGGTTTAAAATGGTATTTTTTATTAACAAAGTAGTTTTGTTGGAGAGGCATCCTTGGCATGCCTCTGCATCAGCTGATTTCTCTCTTATTCTCTATTTCCAATCTTCCTTATCATTTTCTTTGCTATTTTTATTTCTTTAATTTCCACTTTTTCCTTTTGATCGTCTTGTGTCTTCCATATGCACATTGGTCCTTAGTCCTTGGTGAACCAAACTCTTAACAGTTTCATGACACTTAAACCATATCAAGAAAAGTCACAAAAGGCTCCTCAAAGGATCAGGAAGAGTTACTACATCTATAAAGAATTTCTAGGTCTCCTCCAAGCTCAGCTTCAACCTCAAAAAGCAGTTGAAGAGGCCTTCTAATTAGTTAGAGCATTTATTAGAATCCTTGATGCAGGTTGAAGGTAGGAATTCTATTCTGAAAGTTTCCTAGGTGGTCCCCTGTTTATACCAGGCCCCCACTGAGATCTTTTCCTAGATATCCATTGAAGAATCCAAAGCCTCAATGAATGCCATATTTCACATGAAGCTGGAGGGGAGGAAACCTTTTCCTCACCCATTGCTAGGTTCATGGCTGAGGTCCCTACAAAAAAAAGACAGATTAGCAAAAGAAAAGCATACCAATTTATTTAATATAAGTTTTGCATGACATGGGACTCTTCATAAGGAAATGAAGAGTCAAAGAAACAGATAAACGTGTATTTTTTTAATGCTTGGTTTGATAAACGGATGGTTGTGAAGAAATATAATTAAATCAGAAAATGTAATCTAATGATAATAAATGGTGGGGGGAGTGTTAGCAATATCTGTTTGTTCAGATTCTTCTCTATGTCCCCATGTTCGTAGATAAGGATGTTCTTTTCCTCTAATGTGGAGAAAGGGAACTCTTCTACACTGTTAGTGGGACTGTAAATCAGTACAGCCACTGTGGAAAACAGTATGGAGGTTTCTCAAACAACTGCAGATAGATCCACCATAAAACCCAGCAATCCCACTGCTGGGTATATACCCAAAGGAATGGAAATCATCATGTTGAAAGGACACCTGCACTCCCATGTTTATGGCAGATCTATTTACAATAGTCAAGATACAGAACCACCCTAAATGTCCATTGACAGATGATTGGAGATGGAAAATGTGGTACATATACACAATGAATACTACTCAGCTGTAAAAAAAGAATGAAATTCTGCCATTTGCAGTAACATGGATGAGTTTGGAGAAAATTGTGTTAAATGAGATAAACCTGGCACAGAGGGAAAAATACCACATGTCCTCTTTCATAAGTGGGAGCTAAAAGAGAAAGAAGGAAAGCTAGAAAGACCACAGTGGTGTGCTGAGCTAGCAGAAGGAGAGAACAAACCTAAGGTTGCCAGGGTGGGAAAGGGGAATTGAGGAGAGGTTGGGTGGGGAACACCGGGAATAGTTGCCATTTGAGGTGGTGGGCATGCTGATAGCATTGCTTTGCTCACCACATCTTGGGCACAGGTGCTGATGGTCAGCTCTGGCCCTATGAATATGTATAATCAATAATAGTAATAAAAAAAATTTTAAAAGAATGTTCCTTTCCTCCAGATAAAAGGACTCTCATGTGGGGGTCTTAAAAACTGCTTCAAGGGAAGATCAGAAAATATTTCCTAGGTTTTATGACCTGCTTTAGGGGAGAAGGGCAGGAGGTCACAGAGACCTTCCTGCTTTTGCTGTTTTCTTAAATTCTTTCAGCTTAAAATAACCAATGTGCCAAGTGTCATATTTGGGGGTATTATGTTCTGAACCCTATCAAAGCTATTTTCATTACAGAAAATAAATTGTGCTTCAGTGGGAGACTATGGGTTGTCTGCATATAGCATACCCTTCTTGTTATCTGATTCTAGCCTTTCATTTTCTTTGAGCTATTTTACAACTCTCTGTGTTGTAGGTAACTGATAGACATGCAAATTATGCCTTGTCTGGTAGAAGTTCAATTGACTTCCCTCTCCTAACCCTGGAAAAACCAGTTTTGTTCTACTTGTGTACTATTCCTGATCTTTAAATGTGTCTCTTCAGATTCTCTTGAACCAGTTATCCGCTCTTTGATTAATGACTAGAATCAAATCTTTAACCTGTGTTCATTTTTATATCTGCATGAGAGTCATGATTTTACCCTTCTTTTGAAAATTATCTTTCAACACCATTCTCCCTAACCTTTACTAATCATTCTTTTCCTACCTCTGATAGCTCTTTTTATTTTTAGATAGAGTGATTCCTGAATTCAGCATTTGATTAGCATAAATATTTTTATAGGCATGGTGGGTCACAGCATTTGGATTTGGGAAGTCTTAGAAAATCCAGGATTTGTGGTTGTATAGCAATATTTCTCATAGAATTATAGAGATGGAAAAGGGCTTAAGTTCATCTAGTCGTCTCCATTATAGGAACTAGGCCAACCAAAGCCCAGAGACAGGGAGAGTTTTTTTCAAGATTGCACAGGTTTTCAGTAGTAACAGAACTGGGTATGAATCCAAGACTGGCTAATTCCAGACTCCAAATCCTTTATTACCACAGTAAATCTACTTTTCTTAAAGTGGGCATAGCAATACAAATCTGAAAATGACGTAAATGAAAGTCTGAATCTAAAGAACCTAATACCATGCCTCACTCATAGCAGACTTATGGTGCTCTTGCTCAGTGAATAAAATGGATGATAAAGCAAATGGCACCATTTCCATGTCTGATTGGTCAGCCAGTCTCATTATTCATAGATACACTTTACATGTCATTTATGTTTCCCACATGCTTAAGCACATAGTAAATGCTCAATAAAATTTTGTTGAATAAAATTGATTGGAGAGGAATTAGCAGTTATGCAAAGGAGCCACAGCTGATTGTAAACAAAGCTTTCTTTAACTGTGCAGCTTGTAGGTGACAGCATGTTGTTCCCATCAGGAGTTGCATCTTAATCCTTACGTCAACCACAAATTCTAAAAATAATCCAACTAGGTTTGTCCTGAATAATTTATAAACTAGAACAATTGTCGTAACTAAATATCTCGACTACTTTCCACTAGAAAATCACTCTACAATCCCATTTACATAGGATTATTATCACAAACCCCTTTGAAAGTGAGACTGCCTATTTTAGGAAATAAGTAGCTGCGCTTATATTGGTTACTGCTTCCTTCCTCAGCAAAGATTCCCAGGTTGATCTTTAGTTCAGGGGGATGACGTGGAGCAGCATTAGCAAAGGCTCTCTAAAGCATAGGTGCCTGAGAGCTCTTTAGACTGTGTGCTAACAATATTTTGATATACTCTGTACCCCCCCCCCCCCCCAGCTGTTTCCTTCACTGCCTGAGCTGTTTGGTCATGTCTGAACTGCTGCTGCCAAAGCCTTTTCTGGCAGGTTGCCCGGGGAGCAGCTCTCCTGTAGATTCTGCCTCTCTCCAGGAGTTGCCTGCCTTCAGGATAATGGGCAATATTGAAAGCAGCAAGGCATTCGGTCGACAAGGTCAGAGTGCCTTTCATTCCTGCAATAATCAACCAGTGTAGCTCTTCCTCAGACCTGGGGAGAGAGAAGATAGAGGTCAAAAGAGCAATTACATTTCACATCGACTCCAGAAAAGGCTGGGATCACAAGACTGAAAAGAAAGACAGATTCTAGCCTCATTCTTATCTCTTCCTTTTCTGGTCATCTTTATTATTAACACTGCCCTGAAACCATAACAAGTTTCAGCTTGATGACGTGAAAAACACGTTTTCCGCCTGCAGATGAGATCTTTCTTTTTAGACATTTAGCACTGTCAGCATATTGCAAAAGAATGCAAATGAGCTGCAGGATCTATAACCAGAGACAGTAAGCAAAGGCCATTAATTATGTTTTTTAGAAATGTTAACCCTAGCAGACTGTATAACAAGCAATTGTGCTAATTTCAATCTGTAATCAGTCCCTACATTAGCATAACTTTATTTATTTAGCATTAAGGCAACAATTTAGAGAATATAATTTAGTTTGAAATGTCAGTAATTTTGCAGTGGCAGATTGTTGTTACAAAGCTACCTCTATTTGACCTTACGGCTGCCAGGACTAATTACTTTAATTGCATTAATTGCACTGACCATTCTGATGTTTAATGTAGTTGCTGTTACTCTTTAACCATCGAGCAAACCAGCCCCATCGAGCAAACCAGCCTGGCTAAATTCTCAGTAAAATGGGCCAATGCTCCCTTCTAAATCTTTTACGATTCTTTTCTGCATTTTGACAGCACAGATAATTCACAGATTATCCGTGTCCTCATTGAGATCATGAGTTCCGAGGAAAGCCTTCGAAGGAAAAAAAATCCGTATTTCCTAGCTGATTCTTATTGCTCATTGCTGACTCAGTCAAAGTACAGTTAGTTCACTAGCAATAAAGAAATGGTTGTGGCAGTTTTGTCAATAAATTAAAAGTCCCTCATTTCACATTTTGGAAGCCTGTCTACCTATTCTATGTTCTTGTTTTCACCTTATAGAGTAAACACACAGCTTTTCCTAGGATTGGACTGAACACAAATTGAAATACACAGCTATGTCCTAACTTAAGACCTACGGTCTTGTGAATCTATAAAATAGATATTTTCTCTTGACAAGGAAAGTCCCACAGGGTATTTAATAAATAATTTGCTATCAGGAACACATCTACTAGTGGAAATGAAGTACACTCGGAATACCCATTCTTATACACGAAATTATGGACTCTGAAAGTCAGAAAGACCAGATTCATCCAATTCATCTGCCTCCTCAAAGCGGGTCGCAGCTCCTCCTTGGTTTTTCCAAGTTAAGCATTTCAGGTCCTTTTTAAAGATAACTTAAGTTACTGTGTTCAGCAACTTGAATCTCTAAAACAATGTTTAATATAGCCATCCATGCCTATCTCTTTTATTATAACTGTTATCCACTGGATAATAATAATGGCCAACATGGACTGAGTGACTGCTGTGTTCCAGGCACTGTTTTCGGCACTTGATGTGAACTTATTCATTTAATTCTCACAACAATCCTATGCAATATGCATTATTATTTTTAATGTTATTATACGTATGAGTAGTGTAATTTATGGCAGGGCCAGGATTCAAACTCTGGTATTTGGGTCTGGAGCCTCTGAGCTTGATCTTGATGCTAGATTGCTTCAGCATTGGATTAAATTCTTCCTCTAAGGCTACATAGAATTGATTAAGCAACTCTTCTGTTATGTTGGTAACTCCTAGCTTCCTGTCTCTGGTTCTTCTCATGGCGGAACTTCAGCTTGGCAACATTTTTCCTGAAAGTGAGGTTCTGGACCTGAACACGGTCTTAACCTCCAAATGTGCGCAATGTTTCTTCAGGCTGAATTCTACTTGTCTTTCAGTTCCCGGTCCATGTCACGTCCTTGGTGAGGCCTTCCTGACCCTCAATCTACCTTAAGAAGCCTCATTATCAGCTCTGGTTGTACCACAAAGCTTTCTCTACCAGCATGAACACCCTGCAATTAAATAATTAATAACCCAGATACTCTCATTTAATAGGGAAAGGAGGGGAGACACTGTTCATTTTCCACAGTTTTACTGTTTACTAGTTAGTTCCACTGAAAACACAAAGAAATTCACAAAACTCTTGATTCCTTCAGGTTTGAGCTCTATATTCCAATTACATGGTATCTACAGAATGAGGAGGTACATGAATGACTCTTCTACTTTTTTTAAAAAATTCATCTCTAGATCCCCATTGGTTGTGGAGCCCTCTATTCTGGACTTTCTAACAGGTAGTAAATCTTTTGAACCTAGATTTTATCCCTTCCTCCATGACTGCTTTATAGCCAGCTATTTCCCTGGACGTAACCTTTGTGATTTGGGCAAGTCTGGATTCTCACTAGGTCTTAAACACACCTCAGCTTTCTGTCTCCATGACTAGGCCCATGTGGTCGCTCTCCCCTCACGTTCTCCATTCCTCCATCCTGTTTGCTTTCTGCTTCCACAGAAGATGCATGGAATCCTTCCTTTCTCCACATTCACCTCAAACAGGACATCCAAAGCTTTCACAGAGCCTTGCCATGGCTATGCTGTCAGTTCCTCTTTCTCAGCTCCTCTCCTCTGTGCCTCCTTCTCTCTGTCCCCTCCTGCACTCCTTCACCGGGTCCTTGTTGTCTCTTGTCTGGCCTGGTGCAGCAGTCGTCCAGTTTCTGGCTTCTGGTTTCCTTCACGGTGCCGGCTTTCCCCTGTGGAAAATCAGTCAGGGGCTCCCTGCCTGACAGAGAATAGCTTCTGTCGTCATCGTCAGGCACATTGCCAGGCATGTTTACATTTTCAGTCTGAAGGTCATTCTTCTGGTGGAGAAGACAGAAGCAGAATAGGAGTTCACGAGTTCTATTTTCTCTTTGTCTTGTTAACATTACACCAGAATCTTTTAGAAATACAACTAACGATTCCTGTTGTTATTGCGCTGTACGTATTGGTAAAAAGTCATTTTTTTGTTATCTTTTTTTTCCATCAAAATTGAGCTTATTTTTGACTTTATTCTTTACGACACCATTCTTCTAGGTTTGCGCTACTGCTTTGCTTTTTTTCTTGGTTGCAAGTTCTTTGATCTTTCAAACTTGCTTTTTAACATCTGAGCTCAAAGGAGAGTTGCCCAAGCAACCATATTGATTTCTTTAGTTTTTCTTTCACACCTAGCTAATTTTTATTATATAGTTAGAATTTAACTTTCTACTCCTCTGCACCTATCTACCCTTTTAGAAAACCCCCTGGCCCCAGGGACTAAACATATTTTCTTTGAACTTCTTGAAATTTGCTTTTCCATAGTCTAGGATGCATGTCAGATACTGCTCAGCATTCCTGTCTTTTACTCATTTGTATTTTAAGAGGTTCTCACTTTCTCCTAAGGTTCTCAGAACTTCTTTATTCTAAACCTGCTCTTTCTTGAAGATCAGAATCCAGTTTCGACTGTGTCTTCCAAAGTCCAAGTTGACAGACTACATCTCTTTGTTTGCTGCAGGACCTCTGTTCCTGGAGGCGAAAGGGATCCCAGACCCTACACTACTCAGTGATGGTGGGTGGTTGCACCAAGCTCTGGCTCCTGTGCACCGTCACTAGCAAAGAATACCAGAAGAGCAGGAGTGGTGGCAGTCTCAATAGAGGGACCCATTCTGGAGGGCTTATGCTGGAGCAAAGACTACCAGGTCAACCCCTCTCCCAAAGCGATCAAATACCATCACTCTTCTGTGGTCTTCTTTGCCCAGAGGTTTCCCTCTGAAGGTGTACAGTAGGAAATGGTAAAGCAGAGGAGGCAAAGGACCCAACACGGGAGAAACAGGAAACAAGGAAGGGCGGGGTAGGGAGATGGGGACTAATATCTATTGAGACTCTATTGTGTGCCAGGCACTGTGTCAGGCATTTACACACACCCATCATTTATTCCTCACAATACTATTGTAGCATATGGGGAAACTGAGCATTATTTAAGTTGGCTTCTCAAATCAGAGAGCCAGGGAATGCGGAAGCCAGGATTTAAACCTAGATTTGAGGGTGAGAGTTAGGATAACAAAACGAAACAAAACCAAAACCAGAAAATTAGTATTCATTACAACACAAGCTTCTCACTTATGTGCATTACAAAAGTAATGACCTCATAGAGGAGATCTACATATAAATCAAGGCCTACTATGACAAACTTCGAGAGAATAGCTATTTTGTTGTTCATTACTAATAACTTTGTTGTCTAGAAAAGAAAGTAGAACTTGTTCTTATCTACTTTCTGAAAAAATTTACTCTTTATTTAAATATTTCTGCTAGGCAGAGTTTTTTGTTTAGTTTTAAATTCTATTGGTGAGTTTTCTTAGCAAAATGGGGGAAAAAAAAGAAATAATACCATAGCGATAGTCACATAATTTGTGATCCTTAAAGGAACTAGTCTTCTTGGTACATTACTGTCAGCTAAACATATAAATGTGCTTTGAAAAGTCTGCTTCTAGATGTTAATGGAAACATTGATTTTTACCTCTGTCTTTTTTTTGATAACGCCTATTTACCATGCTACCTCCTCATCTCCATTTTCAGCTCTGTTCTCGTAAGTGTTAGTGTCAGAGGCAAGTGCCAAAACCAAGGTGACTAAGTGGGTGTCAGGCCAGCTGCAGAAACAGAGGGAAGACTTAAATAATGGCATAGGTCTTCTGAGTCAATGGACTCTGTCTCTCCTAATTTCATTATCAATTCACCACAGGAACCTGACAGAGTCAGTATGTTAAGTCAAATTCAAAAGCTCAAAAGCGAAAAGGGGGGAAAAAATCCAATTTCAGAGTCAGGTAAAAACATCATAATTCAGAGAAAATCTTTGTTATTGATTTATAGCTGTAGACTCTTGTCCAAAGATTTCCTCTTTAAATTAAGAATACTAATGATTTCCCACCCTGAAATTAATAATCCCAACACTGTACATATTCAGAAAAGGCACCAATAGTTGTACTTTAAACAGGAAGGGCTGGTGAGTGGCCGCCTTGCCCTTTTCCTGCAGGAGCCGAGGTTGATGATGCGCCGTGGTGTTCTTGAGAAACATGCGCTTCCTTGGGAGGCATTCCTGTGTGTGCCAAGAGGCCATAAATTTGAGACGGGATATCCTGTTTGTTGAGGCTTCTGTAACATGCAATCCAACTGCTCGCTGATAAACAGATTTGTTTGGGACAAAAATTCTTGCATAAGTAGTTTGGAGACTTAATTTTGCTTGTGGAAGAGGCAAAGCAGACCCCAAATAAAGACCAGCCAGGGCAGTCTGGGGCCCTGGTAAGGCGCTGAGCAGCTCCAGAGGAAACCAGAGCTGGCCCGGAGAGCCATAGTGACTGAAAACAAAGGTTTGAAGCCCGGAGAAAGGAAACAGTTATTTATAGGGAATAGTGAACAGTTATTAAGAGGAAATTGATACAGATAGATAGATATAGTCATTTTGTTACTTAGTATTTTTATTTATCTGTGCTGTAATATGTATTTTATATATTGTATATATTTAATTTTGTTCCTTTGGGGTTTTTTTGGTGTTGCTGGTACAGGGATCTAAACCCTTGACTGTGGTGTTATCCACACCATGCTCTCCCACGTAAGCTAACTGGCCAGCCCTTGTATATATTTTTGTAAGCCACATTAAAATATTTTTTAAATAATGTGAGGGTTTGAATAATTAAATGAAGTCTCTTTCAAACATGTTATTTTACTAGAAAGAGAGATTCAGAAACCTCCCTACAGTTCCCTTAGAGAAAAAAGATAAAGAGGTTATATTACTAGTTAGTTACTTGTCTGTTTTTAGTAAGTTAATTGTATCAAAATACTGGAATCCTTTGCAACAACTTCAGAATTTGTTTTGGGGGTAAGTCTACCATCTTGATTGGTGTATACATTAAAGAAATGTAAATTTTAAAATGCATGTCCCATAGCCTTCTGTTTGTCTTTATAGCATTTTTCTGTTTGCATTGTGATTAGTCATTGTGTGTCTTTCCCACCAAGACTGAGTTTTTGGTGTGATCACAAAGTTCCTAACACCCCCAAGGGTCCCTGGAACAGAGAAGGTGCACAGTAGTCATTATCTGGGGATTAATATTAAATTATATGCTGTAACTATTTTGCAGGATGGTTACAAGGATTGAATGAGATAATGTGTAAAAAATCTAACATGTACTTGTATCTGAATCACAATAGAAAACTCAGCACATGTTAGTTCTCTGCCCCCTTCCTTGAACTAGAGAAAAAAAAATTCTTTAATTTTTAAGGCAGTGTAGAATACGAAATATCAACTTTCACAGAACTTATTTTGATCTTAAGAATAATCTTATTTGGTATATTTACAAATTTGAGGCCCAGGTGAATTGATGGAAACAGAGAAATAGAAAATTTGGCTTCAATGCTTTGTGGGGAAATGGCTTTAAGAAAATGTTGGTCGCCTTTCTACCTTCTCTTATCAGTTCCTGGAACGAATCTGAATCCTTTGCCCATCTTGGATGAACCGCCAGGCCATAAGCCCAAGCTTAGGTGGGGCTAATTTCAGGGAGCAGTAGGAAATTTGGTGCCAATGCCTCAGCTCAATGTTTCCTCAGAC
Source organism: Cynocephalus volans (assembly GCF_027409185.1). Classification (NCBI taxonomy): domain Eukaryota; kingdom Metazoa; phylum Chordata; class Mammalia; order Dermoptera; family Cynocephalidae; genus Cynocephalus; species Cynocephalus volans. The sequence continues at coordinate 109,765,865 of NC_084461.1, forward strand.
TGAGTCACTTACTATACTGCATGAATTCTGTGGGGCAGACATCCTCTGAGCTCCTCCACCAGAGAATGACCAAGCATCTGAAGCTTCCATACAGACAAGCTCTTTCTCCTAAAGCAGTCTGCTGAGTGAGGAACTTCTATCCAGGTGCTGCAAGAATAGGAAGCCCTCATGGAATTCGTACAGTGTCTGTATACAGAGGGAGGGGCGATTTGCACCTAAAAAGTTTTCAGTCATTTAAGAACAAGCTATGACGTTGGGCTTATGGAGGGAATGATTTTCCATATACGGTATACACAGAGATGTGTTAGACAATTTATACACAGGTTAAAAAATATCCTATATGAAGCACAAGTAAAAAAGATAGTAACTGGGCCGGCCCCATGGCTCACTCGGGACAGTGCGGTGCTAGTGGCACCGAGGCCACGGGTTCGGATCCTATATAGGGATGGCCGGTGCGCTCACTGGCTGAGCATGGTGCAGACCACACCGTGCCGAGGGTTGCGATCCCCTTACTGGTCAGGGAAAAAAAAAAGAGAGAGAGAGAGTAATTGCTATGCCCAGAAGTGGTCTGGTCTATTCTTGTGAAAATGACCATTAGGCTACACTGTATTTCCTCTGCAGTTGATTTCCATCAGACCATAACTAGCTTCAAAAGAGTAAGCAAAGGATGTTCCTTTCTGAAAACAATGTCTACCATTTTAATGATTTCTAAGCATGTCTTTCTCCATCAACCTTCTAATCTCTTTAAATTGCTAGAGAGAAGGGCTTTAAAACATTCAGTTAGTGATTCCTGCTTCTTAGAGATGTAATTCAAAGAGGAGCAGTGCCTGTGATCACTTAGAAGAGACTTGGGAAAGTACACTTACAAAGACATCTTAACATAAACAGCGCTGTCTGACTCTGATCTCTGTCTGTCTCTGAGACGTGCGTGTTGGTGGACTGATGGCGATCAACACGGAGCTGATTCCAGTTACAAATGATCTACCGTTTCTTCTTTCAAAGGGCAGCTGGATGACTTTCTGTGGAATTCTCCTTTCTTTGTCAACAAAATGCTCTGGTCATCTAAATTTCTTCATGAGAAATGGGACACATTTGAGAATCTGTGGTCTATGCAGAAACCAGAAAAAATAAGTCCAAGGATCTGATTCAGGTTTCAGCACTGACTCATTTCCTGGCCTCAGGCTTTTCATTAAAGAGGCAACATGCTCAAATATGATTCTAAACACTTTCTGGCTCTAGAGTATCCACTCCAAAGCTTGATATTTGACCATCTAGATTAATAGTTCTCAGCCCTGCCTGTACCTCAGAAACATCAGGGACCTAAACAAAGGAAAGAAAATAGAAGGGAAGGGAAGAGAAGAATGTGTACACATGATAGAAAAAAAAATTCCAGCCATACAAAAAAGTACGCAATAAAATAATGCTCTCTCCCATCCCGACCTTCAGTTTCCAGTCTCCAATTATGTTTTTTAATTCCTCTCACCTTGGATTAAAAAATATGTAGATGCCCGAGCCTCACCTCATACCTACTTGAGCCAGTATCTTCTGGCATGTGTATTTTTTAATAAGCTCCCCAGGTGATTCTATTGCCAGGTCACTGACCTTGATAGTGTAACAAATTCCTGAAGCTTCCTACTTTAGTGAGTACACTGAATGACGCATGTGCTGACTAAGCATCATAGATTTCAGAACTGGAAAACCCTATTGTGTGCACTTGTTCGGGTGAGAAGGTTTTGTATTACTTAAGAGGCAGTATGGTAAAGTTTAGACAAAACAACGCAACAATGGCAAAACAAACATATGACCGGGGACCTAAGAAAAATGTCTAGATCCGACCTTGCAAGTATTTCACTGTATGATATTGCCCCCACGTTTGAAAAATTAGGGGGTTGAACTAAATGAAATGTGTAAAGTTTACCTCTTTGATATTCTGTAGTATGAAAGGTTGATGCCCTATTCTAGATCCATTTATACTTCTTCCTAGTAAAACCTGGTTTTGTTCAGGTACCTAAGCCCCCTGACACAGCCAAATGCTTCGGGGAAGCTGATCCCCACAGAAACTCATGGGTGAGCCTGTTCGGTTGAGGGATAAGTCCTTCTCTCTTCAAAAATGCGTATGTGACCCAATTCCAGTTAATATAAGGTGCTGACAGATTCGTGGGAGGTCTCTCAAGTATGAGAATCATTTCTCCCTCCCCCCAAATGTGAACGAGAAAACACCTGTAGCTCTGATTGCTATTGCGGCCATCCTGTGATTAACATGGAATGAGCCTTAGTACTGAGCTGACACTCTGCGTGGAAAGACTAAAAGAACCTAGGTCCATGTCGATGTATTGAACCATAGCATCCAACAATGCTGAAGCCTCACTATGGCTGGACTTTGTGATGTATGAGCCAATAAATCTATTGTTTAAGCAGTTCTGAGCTGAGTTTTCTGTTACTTGAAGCTGAAATCCACCTAAGCAATCCATCTCCTTTAAGTCTAAAGCCCTCACTCAAGGTCCTAATTCATTCTCTGCTTTCAGGTATCTTTCATTAACTTCTTGGCCATTTACCTTGTCTTTATGTTTCTGTTTTTGTTCTTTTTCACTTTTATGACCCTCAGATAACTTAGTGACTATTAATTTGCCATGTTTATCACTTCTTCTTTGTCTACTCTTGGCCCATCACAAATTGACACTTAGAAGCGTTGAAATGTATATATAATATATGTAGCCTAGCTCTTGTTCACAGTAAGGGGATATTTTACCTGGTGACAAGTGAAGAGGAAGCTTACACACACAGTCACCCATTTCTGGGGGGTGTCTGTAACAGAGATTACCAATGTCCCCTTTCTAGCCTTTACTAAGTAAAGGACCATTTGAATCTTGATGCTTAATGAACAAGAAATAGATTGTTTCATATGGAATGTAAAGGTTCTTTCTTCTTTATCTTGGGAAACTGATTTTACAGGAACTGAGGGAAAGGAAAAAGGAAGGAAAGAATCAATTTTTTTCTAGTCTTATGTCCCAGGGTGCTTTCGTACATAACTTCCATTAAGTCTTACAACAAGCCTGCAAGGTAGGTTATTTTTATCTCCACTTTACATTTGGGGCAACCGAAGCTTAAAGAAGTAACTTTTTCAAGGCTGCTCAAGTGCATGTCAGAGCCAGATTCACCCCAAGCACTGGATGACTCTAAAGCTCTCTACAACTTAAACGTTGTTAACCCTTTTTCTGTCCCCCTGGTGTGTTCTTTGGACTTTCACTGGTCTCTTTGCTGAGCAAGTGGTCAGCATGACCTGGGCAGCCTCTGGCTTTGGGTTGTTTGTGGCTTCCATTCTGGGTAGTATCCGTGCTTCTCCTCGGGCCTCAAAAGCCAGGGGTAGTGACTGGCTGCCCCTCTCCCAGGTGACTGCGGTAAACACAAGGTCACTGAACAAATGGCTGGTTCCTATCACATACTTCCCTGGCTTGATTCCCCTGCCACACTTCTGTGGTCTTGTGGTCACCACATGTGAATTATAGCCTCGATTATAGTCACCAACCTAGTTTTGCGGACTACTACAATTTATTGAATTTTGCACAAACACCCACTACCCTCTTTCTGTGCTGCATATTTTCTGTTTTCTCTGAAGTAATCTATCCCAGCTCTTAGTGAAACCTGCCACACTGCCCAGGAACACACATTTATAGTACTCTCTGACGGGTCAAGCTTAGAGTATTACGAATCACTCTGAACAGAGTGGGACTGCTCCCTTTTCAGAATTATTTCTAATCATGACATCAGGGCACTGTAATAATAGGGAGATGGAGTGGGTGGGAAGAAATGTTGGCAAGAAGGAAAGAAGGGAGGAGTCAGAGGGAAGAAGGTCTGGACTGGTTGATAGAACTGCTGATGTGATTTTTACCAATTCTATCTGCATAGAGATTGTTTTGTTTCAGTGATGTCAATATCAACACTTCTGAAAATTATACTTAAAGGTAAACAGTTTAATAAGATCCAAACATCAACCAAAGGATACTAACAGGACTTTTCTTTGGAGTTGCCATGAGCAGCTAGTTATTCTTTTTATTGAAATAACTATATCTCGATTATCTTGTTTCTCTCCCCACTCTACCACCTCCAATAGTTTCAGGGAAAAGAAAGAGGACAGAGTTCCACATTTCTTGAATATTTCTTGCATGCCAGGCATTTTCGTGTTTATGACTTAATTTGTTCATTACAAAAACTCTTCTATGAAGGTAGGTGGAAATTATCATCCCTGTTTTTTATAGTTAAGCTAGCAGAGGCACAGAGAGTTTGCACAATGTTTCCTACTAACACTAGTGAGTGACTAAGTAGAGATTTGAACTGGTCTGTGCCAGGCCCTTCACATGCATTATTTCATTTAGTCTACACAACACTTTCACAAAGTAGGTATTATTCTCTCATAGTTCTGGAAGCCAGATGTCTAAAATCAAGATGCTGACAGGGCCACACTCCCTTCAGAGGCTCTAGGGGACAATCTCTCCTTGCCTATTCCAGCCTATGGTGGCTCCTGGTGTTCCCCGGCTTGTGGCAGCATAACTCCAATCTCTGACTCTGTCTTTCCCTGGCCTCTTCCCTGTGTCTCTGTGTGTCCTTTTCTGTCTTTCTAGGGACATTTTCAATGGATTAAGGCCAACCTGAATCCAGTAGATCTCATCTTGATCATTTCCTAATTCCTTATCCACAAAGACCCTTTTTCCAAATAAGGTCACATTCTGAGGTTCGGGGTGGACTTGAATTCTTGGGAGGCACTACTCAATTCACTGCATACAGAAGGTCAGGAAATAGTATGCTTAAAATCACACAGCTATGTGGGTTAAAGATCTAATTACAAACCACGTTTATTTTTTGGAACCAAGTCTTGTTTATAGCAACTTCAGAGGCAACCTTGGGGATTCACAGAGTTAAGTGGTGAGCTTTGCATGGGGCTCTAGGACTACTAATAGCAGGTGGAAAGGAGAGTTAGAGAAAGTTTAGTATATGTGTGTGTGTGTGTGTGTGTGTGTGTGTGTGTGTGTGTGTGTGGCCAGAACGGGGATCTGAACCCTTGACCTTGGTGTTATCAGCACCAGGCTCTAATTGACAGGTTAGTACAATTAATGTGGTTCCATTTGAAGCTTCCTGCCTAACAGGTATGATAGCATAGCAGCGATAAAAGCCACACGAACATTTTTTGTGGAACAACTACAGAAGAACCATGTCTTAGAGGACTTTGTTGGGAAAAGTATTAATGTATTGGGGACAATGTCAAGACACTGATGACAGATAGCTTAATGTTGGGGCAATAAAGTGAGAGGCTCCCAAGAGTTCACAGGCCTAGAAAATAAATGAGAGCAAAAGATTTTAAATGAATCAGTGAAGACTACATTCTTGGATGTTCTTAGCATTTGAGAAGGACGTGAATAAAGATTAGGAATTACTTTTTTGGCTGTGCTTCTTTATTTGAAATAAGTTGTCTAAGTTTTGATCATGGATTTATAAGTATTATACCCAGATTATATAGAAATTAGTAAAAATTTCTAGCCATTCTGCTGGAAGTTTTCTATCTTCTTTCTAAGCAGTACCCAAATCTCAGGAAGAAAAACTATGATTTAAATATTAGAAGTAGAAGGGATCAAAGAAAGGTCAGAAATGGGAGAAGGGACAGGGTACCCAACCAATCTAGCTGATGAGAAACACAGACAAGAAATCTGATAACGTGGAAATCAGATTTACAATGGTGAAGTAAGTCTAAAATTCAAAAGTCATTTTTAGACTCTCTTATAAAACATGTTTTTATTTGGCTTTCTTATAAACTTCCTTCTGTTGATAAGCTGTAGCATTTTCACTACAGAATGGTTAAACACTACCTTTGGGATACCCATCATTGAGCAAGTCATTCAAATCTAACACAATGAACGTGTGGAGTACTATTGTCGTTCTAGTGCCCTGGGAGTCTTCAAGGGGCTCCAGAGAGGGAAAAGGAAAGACTTCTTTGTCAAATGTTTATAACCAGTCAAATCATGGTAAGAAAATCTTGGATTGTATTTATGAAGTCACAAAAAACTTTATCAAAAAGGTCCTCCAGAGGTTCCTCGAAAAACTTAAAATAGAACTATTACATGATCCAGCAATCCCATTATTTGAGTATTTATCCAAAGATATGAAATTAGTATGTAGAATAGTTATCTGCACACTCATGTTTATTGCAACATTGCTCACAATAGCCATGATATGGAAACATCCAAAGTGTCCATCAACAGATGAACGGATACAGAAAATGTGGTATGAATGAAATACTATTCACCCTTAAAAAGGGGGAAATCTTGTTACTTACGACAACATGGATGAATCTGGAGGACATTATGCTAAGTGAAATAAGCCAGCCACAGAAAGACAAATACTGCATGATGTCTGATCTCACTTATATGAGGAATGGAATAAAGTTGAACTCCTAGAAGTGGAGAGTAGAACTCTCGGGGGGCAGGAGCAAGGAGTTCTTGATCAAAGGGTACAAAGTTTCAAATAGACAGGAGAAAGAGGTTTTGAGATCTACTGCACAGGATGGTGACTATAGTCAGTAATAATATATTGTGTTTTTCAAAATAACTAAGCAACTACATTTCAAATGTCTAACCATAAAAAAATTGGTAAGTAAGATAGCGGATATGTCAACTAATTTGATTTAATCATGCCACATTGCATACATATATCAAAACATTACATTGTACCCCATAAGTGTATGCAATTATGATTTGTCAATCAAAAATAATATTAATAATACATTGAAAATGTTAAAAGTTTCTAGATACCTTTAAATGCTTCTCTTTCATTAAGAAGCATATGAGGGATTTATATAAGTGTGTCCCTATAGGCTAAAAGGGAAAATATGTTTTTCCTTAAGACTGTTGGTTCTTTAAAAAACGGAGAGAATAGAATATCCATTAAAAGTTTGATTTCATCCAAGTAGCATCATGTATGAGGATTTATTTTGTCCCTTTCACATTTATACTCTAGCCCTGATTTTGCTTGACAACTTACTGGAGAATTTTCAGTATCTTCAAAAGTCTCTATTGTTTTGAGAATGGTGCTGAATTGTTTCCCTTGCAACCGAGTTAGCAAGTGAAAAATGAAAAATGGAAGTGTTTTTTATTTTCTCATTTTCAGACATAATCTTGACAGAATGTTGAAAAGACAGGTGAACAAAATGTCAGGAACACTTACAAAAGAACACTAAAACAGAGAGGCAGGGGTGGCAGGAAGCAGAAAGGATGGAGATTGTCATACAGATGGTGGCTACTACTACCATGGCCAATGTAGTGATACTGAATTTTCTTTCATTGACACTGAACTCATTTCAGACAGCCCTGACAAGGCAAAAGTGGAAGGGTATTTCCTCTGCCACATGGGGTAGGTCACAAAGTCCTCTGTACTAAAGAGTCATCTATTTCCAGAGAGGTTATAAGTGGGAGAAGATGCGCTTAGCTTCCCAAATCACCTCGTTCACTGCAAGGCTCCATCCAAACCTAATAGAATCTGTATAGATGCTCCAAATGTGCCTGTTCTAAGCACCCACAGATGTTTTCTCTTGGCACAGATAAGGATCTAGGATTAAATGTTACCATTCAATAATTAATTATCGTTCAAACTCTCCTTCCTCTCTGTTGAGAGCTGTCACTATGGCGTAACTGCTGATGTGCTGACATCCTGGAACACCCATGTGCTGATTTCTATGCTATTGCAACATTATATTTGGGATAAAAGTACTTTAATTTCCCAAGACGTAGTAATAGCAGTTTTCATACACTGGACCATATGTTGGAATTTGTTCATTTACCTGCAGTTAGTTACATTTATGTATCAAAGCTGGTAATTGATTTCTTTCAAAGAAATTAAGAATGTGGATTCTTTAACATTCTCTTGAGAGATTTTAATGACGAAATCCTATGCCTTTATCACACTGTCGCAGGATTCTATGACAACACCTGTTTCTGAACCTGTAATTACCTTCCTCTTCTTTTAAATTGTACTCCACACCTATAAAATGTTAACATTTGAGGAATCTGAGTGAGAGGTATCCATGTAGTCTTTGTATTATTTTCTCAACTTTTCTGTAACTCTGAAATTATGTCAACATAAAACATTTTTTAAAAAATTACGCTACATATCTGAACTAGCTTGATATACTCTTTTTAAATAAGCTGAGCCTTTTGTTTTACCTACTAAAGCATTAACTGAGTAAATCTATACTTCCATATACAGAAAACACGTAGATTCAAGGTTCTACTCTGCTACCTATAGAAGCATGAAGTAACAGATATGTTTGTTGTGTAACTAACAAGGTCACAGGCTGCTCAGCTGCTGGAACAAACTCGATTAAGACCGTGATAATCTTTTGAAAGATTGTAATTTATCTCCATTTGAAGGGCATTATCTTAGTTCTTCAGCTATCACAGGGAGCAAGGTTAACAAATATTCAGTGATGAATTTTTGAAAGCTGTACTTGGATTTTGTTCTCTTAAGCCCTTTTAAAGGGCTGTCAAAAGGCAATGAAATAAAAATTGTCAAATTTCTATACAGACTTACCTAACGGCTGTTATCTGAGAAAGTGGTTTATGATTCATACAGTCACTACCTTAACTTAAGCAATTTCTCATTTGCTTTAGATTGAAGACGATCTGTTCCCATTAGTCACGTGGGAGAGATTACCACAAAAGGCTCTTGTTGACTTGAAATAAGAAGCTATGAGACACAAAATCCACTGAGAGGGGATCTGTACTTTCACAGTAGTCTGGTACATTCTCTAAGAGTCAGCATTGTTGACTATTTTCTTATCAAACCTATTTGATTTAAATGTGGATTTTGGGGTCTGTAAGTAGACTTGTATGTGTCAGGTGGGTTTTGAAACTAATTTCTAAGGTGGAGGGGAGGGAAGGAACCAAAGCAATTGAGCCTCTTCTACATGCTAGAGGCTGTGCTTGGTAAACAGATTATTCTCATTGAACTTTTCCAAGAACCCCCATGAGATATGTAGGATTTACATCTTATAGATGAGCACATCTAGCATGGGAAGATGAAGTACACTGCACCAATTCACATAGTAAAGTCATTGGGAACTGAATTCATCAAAAGGTAATACCTTTGCACTATTGTGCATGCTTGCAAGTCTTTGTGAAATGTTTTTGCAAAACTTTTGCCTGGTCATTTGCTTGGGTGATTGATTTTTTCTCCCTATGCTGGGACCAATTTCTTTGAGGTGGAATATTGCTATGATGTAGACATCCAACAGACCTAAAAAACCTCAGCAATTTGCAGTAAGTGTGGCCTCACTCACTTTCAAGGAGGGTAAAGTGGGAATGGGGGCAAGTGGAGGGGAGGAACTGATAGGCTATTTCCAGTGTCTTGTGTATTTATAACACACAGACCCACTAGCTTTCAAATATTACTTTATGTAACTTAACTTCTTGCCACAGTTATACCTGGGGATGATGATGAGAGAGGTGGGATACAGCAAGGGTAGTGAAAGAGAAATCCAGTTCAACTTTTTGTAAACAAGCTTTTTGTGCATGCTCTATTTTTCATAGAGCCTTGTAGCTGTTTTTAAGATCTACCACATAATTAGGCCAAGTCCTATCAGTGTAGGTCAGACATCAGGACTATCAAGCTGTTTTGAAAGGCCTGGTGTAATTTAAAAACTGAAGAATGGCTGAGACGGGTTTATAAACATCAAAGTATATTTAGAGACTTAACGTCAAACAAATTTAATACTTTTACTTGCAAAATATTAAGTGCAGCATATTCATGCTACTCATAAGATAATTATAGGATTAAAAATATTTTCACTTATAATGTAGTATAGGTGGTATGATCCAGTAATATAATGCAATCTTAAAGTAGTGTGATGATAGTAGTCATACAACTGCACGTATTTGACAAAATTAACTAAATTGTATACTTCAAAAGGGAGCATTTTTTAAAATATAAATTATACCTCAATAAACCTGACTTCAAAAAAAAGTTGCAATCTTGTCAGTGTATTCCTGTGACTCTACAACTTTATTTGAGGATATTTCTAGAAGCTTACATGTGAGTCCTTTCAAGAATGTTAAGTCCAAGCCTGCTCTGATTGTCTCCCTGGGCTGCAGTGAGGGGAGGAACTACATTGGGCTTATTCAGCATAGAATTCCAGTGCCTAGCAGAGTAGCAGCCACGCAGTTGGGGCTCATTTGCACTTGACAGAGTACATGAAGATCCCCATTTGTCCACTAGTGTATGGCCCCAAGTGGCCATGTTATTCCCATGTCACTTTTGAGCCAAAGGCATCCTGCAAACCTAGCAGCTTTTTAGGGCCCTAAAGATCTTTATGAATATTGGTGGAATTGTCATGTATTGGTCAGTTTCAGGAGACGGTCTACACTGGATCTTCTGGGCTTTTGAGATCTTCTTTCATCTTGAGAGTAATCATAGAGATTCTTTAGAAGCATACCTTCTTGGAGGCAGAGAACCGGGACATAACTTTCACCATACACAAGAACATTTCTGCCCTGAGCCTATTCTGGAAAAAATGAGGAGCAAAATTGATTTACCCAGAAAAGCATATCTGTTCAATCATTGTTCCTTTTGCTTGGATTTGGATAATTGCTTTTGGGATTCACTTTTGCTGTACTTGAATAGACATAATTTTACAGTAACTTATCTTTCAAAATAAAGCTCAGATTCTCAAAAAAATTTAAAAATTTTACTATACCTGAAGCCACTGTTTTGACAACTTGGTGTACACATAAATCTTCTTTGCACTAGAGAAGTATTTACAGTGTCTCTTTCTTAATTATTTCTATTCTTAATCATGAATTTATTTTATTATGTGAAATTCACTTACAAAATTGTTGTGCAGAACTAACAGAATATCACAAACATGGATTTCTTCAGCTATTTATATTTCAGTATGCAAATTTAACAATATTATAACTAAATCCTTGTACCATGTACATGAATAGGTTAAGCTATATCATCACAATTTTCCAGGGAATTGGCTGGAGTCTATTTTCATGAGTCAATTAAAATAAAGATGGACAAGTATGTGGAATACTGCTCTCTTCTGTGAAATTTAGCCAACCTTTGAAATACTTTCATAAATGTTAATTGACCACCAAATTTCTAAAATCCTCCAAAGTGTCACCTGGGTGATTTTGGTACTTATCTCTGGAAGATATGCCCTGCTCTTTTTGTGTTTCAGTGGGATATCTGTTCTGAGTTTCCTCTTCTCTTTTAGTCTAAGCTTGATGATGAGATTGGCCTGAACCAGCTCATTCACTGGTAATTTCTGAGGGAGAAATATGTAGTGCTACTACATGAAAGGAACATTCCATCCAGTAGAATGATTTGTTCTTAAGAACTGATTGTTCAATTTTTAGGATTTTGGTGAGCTGATTGTTAAACATGGTCATTCTTTAAAATTAAGTTATGTACATCTACAATTAAGTAAGTTACAGTAAAACAAAAATAATACATTGAAACTTACTACTTCCTAACTATTTCCTATTATTTATGCTCTTGAGGTTATTTACATCTATTGCATATGTATGATGGAATTATGTGTTATATAATGCTGTGCTACTTCATCTCTTCCCACTTCCAAGTTCAGTGACATTACCTTGGTAGCTTGGTATCGGCCATGATGAGAAACCAGCAACACCACAACTCAGTACTGCCTCCCATCTCCCCACCCCCAAACACCCATTCTCCCCCATCCCTAAAGGATGTTAAACATTTACTAGCATATTTAACAGCTTTCTATTTGACCCTAATTGGACCAAAAAAAAAAAAAAAAAAGTAAAAAAAAGATGGAAACTCCATGTCTTTAACCTCTCCTACCCATACCATAGGTATTATCATTACACCAACTATACTTGCAGAATTGTCCATCCATCTCTCCATTCATTCTTTCAATAAATGTTTACTTAGTATTGTTATGTACAAAGCACTGTCTAAGCATTGCTGTAATGGGGATAAAATATAGACACTACACAATTCAACAAAGAAATGTTGAATGATGTAAGAACATAAACTTTGGATTCAGAAAGATTTAGCATCAGAGCCCAACTATGTGGAATAACCAAAAGCCCTGCATCCTGGAAAACCCCTCTGCCCTGGGCAAATTGGAACTTTTGGTCACGCTACCACTATGACATTTAATAGTTTTGAAAACTTGGGGAGCTTAAAACTTTGCATCTCTGAGCTTCAGTTTTCCCATGTGTGAAGTGGGGAAAGAAAGCCCTATTTTAAGGGTTGTTGTAAAGATTAGGGTTATATGGGCACTCTATATAGTCAGTGCTTATATGTGTAAGCAGTCAGGACATTGCCTTACATATGTAATATTCTCAATGAATGAGAGCTTTTATTATTATTCACAATAAAATCCATTATAAAATGCAGAATACAATAGGTAAAGGACACTTTTGTAGGAGTAGAGATGTAACTATAATTCTAATTGGAGGTATTAGAATTGATGGAAGAGGTAGTCTTTGATTTTGACCCATTAAGTTACAAATCATTCTTGCCTCATTATCAAACTATAGCTTGCCTTCTGATGCTCCTATATCATTTTCCAGTATTTGACATCCTGATTTTCAGAAATTTGACAACCTTACTACGAAAACAAGTTGCCATTTTCCACCTCTGCTCTGACTGGCTCAGGGCCTGCTCTTCTTTAATGACCATAGCTGGGCAAAATGAAACAAGTATTTAAATCCTGGTCTCTGAAAATCTTCAGTATAATGATGTGTTCAACTTGTATATTAGTGGGATAAAATCAAAGGTAAGGAAATCAAGTTGTAATACCTACATTGCAGATTTTCCATGAGGCTTAAAAGGTATTAAAAGTTTCCAGATGTTAGTGGGAACTCAAAAAAATGCTAGTACTTATTTCTACTTCTGCTGAACTGCTTTTCAAAGTCTAAATAGCTGATAAAATACTACGCATTGAATACATTATTGATATTATGCAAATGTCAAAGTCTTTCATTTAATCATGCAATTAGGCCAGAAAATAAAGGTTTATAGTGACTTAAAGACCTTAAAAAGGAAAGCAGCATGTTTTGTCTTACAGGGATGAAAAAGTCCACCAAAAAGGTGATTAAAATGCCCACAGTCATCATCAATCAAACCCTAAAGGGAATATAAGAAAAGCATCACTGTTATTTGAAAGCCTTTTGTGTAGTAAGTAAAGATATAATTTTGAACAGATATTGAAGTCAGAAACATGCAAACATTGATCTCACTGTTAAGGAAGTGTCTTCAAAAAAGCCCTATATTGTTCACCTTCCCCTTCCTTCAGGGCAATGACTCTTATTATTCTTATTTTGTGTTTTGATTCTATAATATTGTGATAATAGATGCTCAATGATCACCACTCCTTTAGGGAAAAATGAGAGAAAACTGAATGGATACCTGGAGAAAACCTCTGGTGACAAGGTACAGATCTGGTGTCTCAGCCAGCTTCCAAGACAGCCTCCATCATCTTCACCTCCTGTTACTCACACTCTCGTGTGGTCTCCCCCACTTTGAATCAGAGCTGCTCAGTATGGCTAATAAAGTGTGGCAAAAGTGATAGTGTATGATTTCTGAATCTAGGTCATGAAGATTGGGTTACCAAATAAAATACAGTATGCCCAATTAATTTTAAATTTTAGATAATCAAGCAAAAATTTTAGTAGAAGTATGTCCCAAATATTGTATGTATCATACTTATACAAAAATTTTAGTTATTGCTTATCTGAAGTTCAAATTTAATTGGGTGTCCATCTCTATTTGCTCAATCTTGAACCCCATGGAGGGTATTTTGGCATCCACTTTCTTCTCTCTTGGATTGCTCATCACGTTGTGAGGACACTTGAGCTGCCTTGTGGATTAGCCCATGTGGAGACAAACTGTGGCTTCTTACCACTACCAGCACCAACTTGCTGCCCATATGGGAGAGCCACCTTGGAGCCATTTTTTTTTTTTGGTTCAGATATCTCCTTAGGTAACAAAATTTTCCTCATACTTCTCATTTGTTTGATTATGTTTTTTAGTGGCTACTCTAGCTTGTAGGCTCCAGTAGAACAGTCATGTGAGGTTTTGAAAAATTTTTTTAATTGACATGCAATAATTGTACATATTTATGGAGTATGGGTGATATTTCAATATATGTATATAGTATGTGATGTTCAAATCAGGGTAGTCAGCATATCCATTACTGCAAATATTTATCATTTCTTTGTGTTGAGAACATCAGAACTCCTTTCTTTTAGCCATTTGAAAATACACGATAAATTATTGCAAGTTATGGATACTAGAACTATTATAAAATGCTAGAATTTATTTTTCCTATCTCTATGTAGGTTTGTATTTGTTAACCATCCTCTCCCTATCTCCCCCTTCCCAGCCTCTTGTAACCACAATTCTACTGAGGCACCCATACTTACCCGGCTGTGTCCAACATGGCTGTGGCCATAGGACACCTGTGCTTGCCCAGCTCTGCCACACCCTGCTGTGGGCATTGCTGATCAGGGACTTTCCACACCTGGGGAAAGAAAAGCATTTCTCCCCACCCCTACTTGCTGAACACCTCACGCTTGCCATAATAAGGAGACAATCACTATCTCCACAAACCAGGAAATAGAACTGTATTAAAAAAAACAGCCCTGCTGTGTTCAGGGCTCAGCCTTTGTGACACAAGTCTGCTGAGCCAGTGCCAGCATCAATGAACTCTGCTTCCTGCCACAAGCCTTGGTGTCCTGCCTCTCCTGGCGAGTTCACTGTAACACGCTGCAGCTTTTCTTGGGGGCTCGTCTGGGATGGTGGAGATGGCAGCTTGACCCCCTCTCTTGTCTCTTGGCCTGGCCTCTAGGACACCTGATGACATGGATTGTACTTGAGCACCAACAGAGAGTTCTTTGTGAGTGGGAAAGGCCTTGCTGGGTGGACATGGAGGTCGAACCCTGAGCACAATGGAACCCAAAGAGGTGCAGGAACCAGACCAGGGGAGCTCTGCGCACTGGACAAGGTAAGGGCCCGGGCCCTGGTAGATTCCTACTCCCAGAAGTGTAGAAGGAGAGCCTGATCAATTCCCAAAGGTGGAAATGTCTTAGTACTACATTTTATGGAGGAAACCACATTCTCTGGTCAGGATTTTTGGAATTTTCAAATGGTGAATGAAAGTGTGTGAATATGTGTGGCTGAGATGTATCCTAGATACAAAGCTGACCCACAGGTCCTTGGTGAATCTCATATGGCTTATGGTGACTCTCACAAGAGAGGTCCTGATGTGGGGTTTATATCATCTCACTGAAGCTAAGAGGAGCCTGAAATATCACTCTGAGGTGAGCGGCCGGAGATGGACAGAGTGTTTGGAAATAAGTTACTTTTGCAACATTGATCACAGGTGGAAAACATGGGAGGAAAACCTAGCAAACAAACTCCCCTTGCCTGTTTGCTGAGGAATTTTAAAAAGGGCTTTTCTAGTGACTAAGGTGTCAAACTATCTCCTGATAAACTCAGGGCATTCTGTGAGGTGGATTGGCTGTCTTTCAATATAGGATGGCCCTCGCAGGTATCCTTTGACCTTTCCCTTATCCATCGAGTCAGGCGAGTTATTACTGGCCAATGTGGAAATGACCCTCAGGGCCACCATGAACAGTACCCCTATATTGATTCTTGGGAAGACTTAGTTCATTCTCCACCCTCCCGGTTAAAGGCCTGCATGGAAAAAAACTGCCAAATTCTCCTGGCCTGAGAAATGCTGGTCCCAGGACAGACTCAAGCCCAGAGGCAACTGCTACATGTGGCCTCCAAGCCAGCTATTTTGACCTCATATCTGGAGGATCTTCCACCTCCCTATTTGACGGAGCCAGCTGCTCTGCAGTCCCCCATAGCCCCCATCACTGCCTCTTACTCCAGCGATGACTCCAACATCTCCTCCTGGCCCATCAGAAGGGAACACTTTGGCTCCCAATTATTCAGAGACCCTGCCACCACCTACCCTGACCCCATATGGTCCAAGCTAGACCCAGCCTTCAACCAAGTCACCACAGGGAATAGTTCCCCAGATTCCACTCAGAGAGACTCAGGGTCCCTTATATTATGATCAGGATGGAAACCTGCAGGGAGGACACCCTACCTTCATTTATCAGCCATACACAATGACTGACCTTCTGAATTGGAAACATGATATGCCCACATATACTGAAAAGCCCCAGGCTGTGTTTGATTTGGTCCAGTCCATTGTTCAGACTCAATGGCCCACCTGGATGGACTGTAGGCAGCTTTTAACGACTCTCTTCAATACAGAAGAGAGATGTCCTATCAGCCAGGTGGCTTCAAGACCATGCCCTGGCTGGGTCAGTAAATGCTGAAGCATATGCCCAGACCCATTTCCTGGATGAGGATCCACACTGGGACCCCAACACAAATCAGGGTCTACAGATGCTGGAATGATGCCAAGAAGCTCTCCTGGGGGGCTTAAAGGCAGGAGGGAAAAAGCCAACCAACATGAGTAAGACCTCTGAAGTCCTCCCAAAGCCAGATGAAAGCCCCAGACAGTTCTGTGAAAGGCTCTGTGAGGCATTATACCTCTACACACCCTTTGATCCTGAACAGCCTGAAAACCAGAGGATGGTCAATGCCACTTTTGTGGGACAAGCACAGGGGGATATCAGTGGCAAGCTGCAAAAGCTGGAAAGGTTTGCTGGTGTGAATATTACCCAACTCCTAGAAATTGCAACCAAGGTATCATCAACCAGGACCTGGAGGCCCACCATGAGTTAGACAAGAGAATGATGTAGAAGGTGGACTTCCTAGCTGCTGCACTAGCTGAAAAGTCAGGACCTCCAAAAGGGCTCTGGGGCTGAGGCCAAAAGCCAACCAGAGGGTAGACACAGGATGCACCCAGTTCCAGACCACCTTTAAGACCCAATGAATGTGCCTACTGTCATGAAGATGGTCATTGAAAAAATGAGTGTCCTCAATGCCTGGCCATCACTAAAGGCCAATGCCAGCCACCAAGAAAGAGACAAGCCTCCCAAGGAGGCCACAACCCAGGCAAACTGGCCACCAAGGCACCCCAATAAGATTTCATCAGCTTGGCTGAAGTTAAACAATATGAAAGCAAATAGGACTGACTGGGCTCCCTTTCCCTTGCTCCTGGTGGGAGCAAACCTATAACTTCATGGTAGACACTGGAGCTAAACATCCAGTAGTCACACAGCCTCTTGGACCTTTCTCTTGGAGAAAAAACCACCATTGTCAGAGCCACAGGGAGCAACAAAAACATACCTTCTTAACTGCCCAGAAGATTCAACATAGGAAAAAGACAGATCATTCACGAGTTTCTCTACCTGCCTGACTGCCCAATACTGCTTCTTGGAAGAGATTTACTGAGATAGTTGCAGGCCCAAATAACTCTCTCAAAGACCAGAGAGATGTCCCTAACTCTGGGAGATTCAGAGGCTAAGATCCTGTCCCTCACTGTTCCCCAGGGGGAAGAATGGCAGTTGTTCAGCCTAGAGGCCACAACACCAACATTGCGGGAGCTTCCCATCTGAGTGCTCAGAGTCTGGGCTGAAGACAACCCACCAGGTCTAGCGAAGGACATTCCCCTGGTCCTAGTGGGACCGAGAACAGGGGCAACGCCAGTCCAACAAAAGAGATATTATATCCCCCAGAAGGCTCAACAGGGGACACAAAAACATCTGGACAGACTCCTCAAATATGGACTTTCAAGACCATGCCATTCTCTCTGGAGCACACCTCTACTGCCAGTTCAGAAGCCAGGGACCAACAACTTCTGACCCGTACAAAACCTCAGGACAGTCAACCAAGCAACCATCACTCTGCACCCTGCGCTTCCTAATCCATACATGCTTCTGAGC
This sequence comes from Cynocephalus volans, assembly GCF_027409185.1. NCBI lineage: Eukaryota > Metazoa > Chordata > Mammalia > Dermoptera > Cynocephalidae > Cynocephalus > Cynocephalus volans. The sequence continues at coordinate 109,783,762 of NC_084461.1, forward strand.
TTAATCCCTGCTGACACCACTTATTTCACTTGTCTGGACTTTAAAGATGCCTTCTTCTGCATCAGACTGGTTCCCCAGAGCCAACCCATTTTTGCTTTCCAATGGGTCAGTCCTGAGAGGACTCAAGGACAATTAACTTGGACGCAGTTGCCTCAGGGATTCAAGAACTCCCCAACCATTTTCGACATGAGCCTGGCTTCTAACCTACAGGCTTTCACAGTCAAAGTGGATGTGCTTTGCTCCAATACGTTGATGACCTGTTACTGGCTGGAAGGACCCACCAAGAATGTATGAAAGGGACTGAACTCCTCCTCAACCTGCTTTGGGAAAAGGGATACCAGGTATCCAAGACAAAGGCCCAAATATGCCATGAAAAAAGTCAAATATTTGGGGTTCTATGTCTCCCAAGGAAAACACCGACTGGGACCAGAAAACAAACAGGCTGTCTGTTCCATCCTGATCCCCAGCACCTGAAGACAGGCTCCTGAGTTCCTGGGGGCAGTGGGTTTCTGCAGGATCTGGATCCCTAACCTTACAGTACTGGCCAAGCCCCTATATGAAGCAACCAAAGGTGTGTGTGTGGGGGGGAAGAAACCCCGATCTGGGAAACAGCTCAACAATAGGCCTTTATAGACATAAAAAGCGTGCTTATGAATGCCCCAGGACTGGGACTGCCAGACTTGGAAAAGCCTTTCTTTCTATATGTCCACGAGAGACAGGGCACTGAGGTGGGAGTTCTAACTCAGCTTCTGGGGTCCTGGCATTACCTGGTGGCATATCTTTCAAAACAGCTAGACATACTGGCTTGAGGCTGGCCGCCCTGTCTCCAAGCAGTAGCAGCCACTGCACTTCTGGTTGCCGAAGCTGACAAGTTAACCCTGGGACAAGAAACCACTGTGCGGGTGCCCCATGCTGTCCTCGCTTTGTTGGATTCTAAAGGACATTACTGGCTCACTAATGCCCGAATAGCTGGGTATCAAGGGATGTAATGTGGAAATCCTCACATTCATCTGGAGATGGTTAGAACTCTCAATCCTGCTACACTGTTGCTCCTCGGGCCTCGGACCCCAGATCATGATTGCATAGAACTGCTCAATGAAGTCTTCTCCAGCTGACCGGACCTCAAAGATCAGCCCCTCCCAGACCCTGATGTTGAATACTACACGGATGGGAGTAGCTCTGTCATCAAAGGCCAATGCCAGGCAGGATATGCCGTGGTCACTCTCAACTCCACCATCGAAGCCAAAGCCTTGCCTACAGGGACCTCAGCCCAGAAAGCCAAATTAATCGCCCTGACCCATGCCTTACAGCTGGCAGCTGGATCTAAAGTCAACATTTACACAGACTCCAAGTTTGCCTTTACTACCCTCCAGGCACACGGAGCCTTATATAAAGAACGAGGCTTAATCATCTCAGCAGGCAAAAATATAAAATACCAAGAAGAGGTCTTAGAATGTCTAGAAGCAGTTGGGGCTCCCAAAAAGGTGGCAGTCATACACTGTAAAGGCCACCAAAAGGGAAATAGTCCCCAGGCCAAAGAAAAACGCAAGGAAGGCCAAGCAGCCAAGCTAGCCGCCACAGGCCTGCCTCCCATGCCAGGAGGCCAACAAAAATTAATAGCCCCCCTGCTCCCACCCTCTCCACTCAACTGGACGCCTACTTACACTCCCCAGGAGGTAACATGACTCAAAACAGAAAACGAAACACTTTTCCTGGAAGGATGGTAGAAATTCCCCAATGGACCGGTTGTTATCCCTAATACCCTGGCCCCAATGATAGTTAAACAGTTCCATGAAGATTCCCATTTAGGACAAATAGCGTCCAGAGCCATCTTGGGCTGCTACTTCCATATTCCACATCTTGACAGTTTGATCTGGACCATCTGCTTGCGATGTGCCCCGTGAGCACACAATAACCCCAAGTCCAGCTCAAGTTTCCCTCTGGAAATTCAGGCCATGGGTACAACTTCTTTTGAAAACCCTGAAGCAGACTTCACAGAGATGCCCCATTCTCAAGGTTATAAGTATCTCCTAGTTTTGGTATGCGCATATTCCGGTTGGGTTGAAACCTTTCCCACCTGAATCGAGAAGACTCATGAAGTAGCCCAAATACTCCTGCAAGAAATCATCCCAAGGTTTGGACTGCCTTTGGTCATTAAATCAGACAACAGATCAGCATTTGTAGCTGAAATTCAACTGCTAGCCCAGAATTTAAAAGTTACCTGGAAGCTGCATACTACCTATTGACCCCAAAGTTCAGGAATTGTTGAATGCATGAGAAGGACTATAAAAACTCACCTCAGAAAGCTTTGCCAAGAAACCCACCTGCACTGGAACAAAATCCTCCCCATGATTTTGTTCTGGATCTGATCTATCCCCTCCAAGTGCACGGGCTTCTCTCCCTTTGAAATCCTGTGTGAAAGGCCTCCCACTCTCATCAAGGCTATTCAAGGTGATCTGACAGAGGTTGGACACATGATCTTGCAACAACAACTCCTCGCCTTAGGAAAAACCATGAAGGCCATTCACCAGTGGGTAGGAGAACAACTCCCAGTTAGTCTTAACCCACCTGAATACCCATACAAGCCAGGTACCTCTGTTTGGGTAAAAGAATGGAATGTACAGCCCCTAAAATCCCTGTGGAGGGGACCTTTTACTGTCTTGTCATCTACCCACTGCAGTCAAAGTAGCTGAGGTCACTCTGTGGATACAACAGAGCAGACTCAAACCAGCCACGACCTCTTGGGACTGCATTCCTCTGCATTCTGTACCACTGAGCTGGTACCGGCATCAATAAACTCTGCTTCCTGCCACGAGCCTCGGTTTCCTGCCTCTCCTTATGAGTTCGCTGCAACATGCTGCAACACCACCCTCTACCTCTGTGAACACAAATTCTTTAGCTGCCACATATGAGTGAGAATGTATCTTTATTTGTCTGTGCCTGACTTATTTCACTTAATATAAGGTCTTCCAAGCTCATCCATGTTGCTGAGAATGATAGGATTTTATTCTTTTTTAAGGCTGAGTAGTATTCCATTGTGTATATATATATATATACACCACATTTTCTTTATCCATTCATCTGTTAATGGATTGATTCCTTATCTTGGCTGTTGTAAATAGTGTTGCAATAAACAGGGGGATGCAGATATCTCTTCTGTGAACTGGTTTCCTTTCCTCTGGACAAATACCTCATAGTGGGACTGCTGGATCATATGGTAGTTCTATTTTTAGTTTTTTGAGGAATCGTCACATTGTTTTCCATAATGGCTGTAATAAGTTACATTCCCACCAACAGTGTATAAGAGTTTCCTTTTATTTACATACTTGCCAGCATTTGTTATTTTCTGTCTTTTATTTGATAATAGCCTGTCTAACTGGGTTGAGATGGTATCTCATTGCAATTCTGATTTGCATTTCCCTGATGATTAGTGGTATTAAGCATCTTTTCATATACCTGTTGTATATCTTGTTTTGAGAAATATCTATTCAGGTCATTTGCCCATTTTTTAATGACAGTATTTGGGGTTATATTTTGCTGTTGAGTTGTTTGAGTTCCTTGTATTTTCTGGATATTAATCCCTTGTTGGATGAACAGTTTTAATTATTTTCTCCCAACCTGCATGTTGCCTCTTCACTCTGTTGATTGTTTCCTTTGGTTATGTGAGTTTTTGCTCCCTGCTGTGCCCAAGTGCCCAATACCGCACAGTGCCAGACACTTGACTCGTTTCAGTTTTGTTAAATGATGTAAAATATGCTCTGAGACTCACTTTCTTCATCTGTCAAATGGAGTAAAAATGGTATCCATTTTATAGTGTTGGTGTGAAGATTAAATGAGTTAATAGACTCAGAAATGCTCCTGGCATACAGGAAGTGCTCACTACACATTGGAAGAATCTTCCTTATCTCAATAATTAGCTCACATCAGAATCACCTGGAGAGCTGGTTAAAACTGATTACTGGGTCTCACCTCCCCTGCCCCAAGTTTCCGATTAAGTAGGTCTAGGTGAGGACAGGTGATGTCAATGCTCTCAATTTTTGGTCTGAAACTCTGCTTTAGCCTAATCCTTTCAATGACTGTGACCATGCTGGGAGAGTGTCTTCTCATTTCTGTTTATAAATGATTAGTGTTGGCTGGGCATACACCTCAGTCCAGGCAGAGCTGTCAAGAGTGTGAAGTCTGATTTCTCTTAACTCAAGCAGGCATAGAAGTCTCTGATTTATTTCTGGCTATAATCAATACCGCTAGGCCAAGGATGCTTTTAGCCAGCAGGAAGTCTAAAACAGTAGAAAGATAGCAGCCTCTGTTCTAAATACAGAGATGTGTTCTGTTCAACTTCTGCCATTTTGTCTGGCTCCTGGACCTTGATCTCAGCCTGCTTGAAAAGTTAAATACATTCATTTAGCTGAAGTCCTTATTGTACTCCAGTGTGGGGGAAATTTCATAGTAAATAGTAAATAATACTGTAGTGGATCAGAAACAAAAAAAAATTTGTTTCCTAATTGGCACAGGTTTAAAGTATTAAACAAACAATACCCGAAAGTATTCCCTGTCATTAAACCTCTTTCCAAATCAGCAGTTCATCCTTCAAAGCAGTGTAGGAAAGGAAAAATTCTTCCTCCTCTTTCTTAGGTTATTTCCTTGAGACCTGTGAATTAAACTGATAAAAGATAAATTTAAAAAGAAAAGGTATACAAATTTTATTCACATTTATACATGCATGGGCCCTTCACAGAAAAAAAGTGAAAACTCAAAGAGGTGGGTAGACTGGAGAGAGGGGGTCTTATATAGTGTTTTAACAAAGGGTGATAAATTGTGGAGTAATGACTAGATAAAGGAAAAGAGGTTCGGGCTCCTAGGAGTGGTAAATTGTGGGAAGATGACGAAGAAATACATGAGAGCTAAGGGTTGTTTAGTAAAGCTTGTTATGCAGACTCAAGTCGGCTCTGATAATAAGAATCATTTCTAGAGTTGTTCTCTTCCTGGTAGAGAGAATGGAAAATCTTTACAGAAAGAAATTTATGCTCTGCTTTTAGGTAGAAAGTGGAAGGGCAGAGAGCTCTTGCTGTTTCTGCTGTTTCTCTATTGCCTTCACCAAAAAATAATTCTTATCCCAAAGTGGCATATTTTGGGCTAGCATATTCTGCTCCCCTTCAGCAGTATTTCTCATATTTTAATGTTCATACAAATCACCTGGAGGTTTTGTTAAAGTGCAGACTCCGATTCGAGATGTCTGGACTGAGGACCTGGCATTCTGCATTTCTAGCGAGCTCCCAGATGGGATCACCTACGGGAAGCTTTTGAGCCTCATACCAGAGCAACGGAGGATCTAGGGGGAGTTGAATGCAGGCTCCAGGCACCATGCGTTAGAGCCTGCTGCACAGTGAAGATCAAGAACCACCGATCTATATGCAGACTCTTGGTGCCAGGGCTTATTTTTGCAAGGATATGCTTTCACCATCCACATAGCCTAGCCTGTCCCATCTTTTTTATTCTTACAGGACCCAGGACAAATGGAACCTTTGCCTACTTAGTTCCTACAGGCACTCATTTTAAATTCAAGCAAACACCAGTCTCAAGGGAGCCAAACACTACACAGACTCTATTTTTGGAAAGACACTGGTGTGTCTATTGCTTATGCCCTTAAAGGAAAAATAGGACAGACTACTTGAAATCAAAAGATACAGAAAACTCTCAGATACACAGTGCCCACACTGTTTTTCCTGTGATTTATCAGGGATTCTTTGAGTGGTGTTTACACAGCTCCATCTCTGGGTGGGGATTGCCTATGGCTGTTCTATATTTCAGTTTGACCCTGACTCAACTTTATCTTTTTTTTTCTATACATTCAAATCCCTTCAAATAGTGCCCACTCTAGGTTAATACCTCAGGCCTCTCAGGCATATAATAAAGGTTTTAAAAAGAACCACCATCATATACAGGAAACTAGGAAGTTTTCCAAAAATTTCCCCTTATATTTAAAATATCTAAGATCTCACATTTAAATGTTGTCACCCACATTGAGGGTGGGAAGTCTCAATTCACAATTATTTTCGAGAGGGAAACTGTTCAGCCATAAGCCAACCTTGAAAAGGGGGCATCTAAACATCTCACATTTCTCTGGCATCCTTGTCCCTCTTCCATGGCTAGACTGAGACTTCTTCCTTTATGTCCAAAATACATTTTCTCATTTGGAAAACTGTCAAGCAGAGCCAAAGTAGTGCTTCCATTTCAGCTGCTGTGACTAGTTCCTTAGCTAAGTATGTGCCGCTCGTAGAGAGTTTGTTGTTGTTGTCTGTCTGTTTGTTTTCAAAATACTGGTGACCAGGCTCAAACCCAGACAAATGAAGTCAGATTCTCTACAGATAAGACATGCACTTTCTCCTCCTCCTCTTCCTGTTCTTCTTTCATAGGAGTTTTCTTAGAAGGTTTTGGTTATTCTAATATGCACTCGTACATATTCCAGCAAAATGCTATCGCAAATTGGGGGACACAGTGGAGGAAGGGAAATTTCATACTGTGCGAAGTAGAAAATTAACCTCCATGCTGAGCTCCTCCTAATACCAAGTGAATCTATACAACTGGAAATCTTGTGCCATTAAGAGTAAATATTTTAATTTGTTTTATATTTTATTTTAAAAATCATTTAATAAATTACAGTAAACAAGAGGAAGAAATAAAAATCACTTAGAAACTCACCGTCAAAAGACAGCCATTGCTTACATTTTGGCATTTGTTTTCCAGACTTTACTTTATATCTACCTATAGCTATACATATATATGTATGAGTGCTCTTCAAAAAGACCATGGATTCAGCTTTCAATTTTATTGGAAATTTTCTATATGAAATTTTTAAAAATTAATTAATTAATTTTTTATTTTATTTTTTTGTTTTAAGTTTATTTATTTATTTTTTAAAAAATTTTATTTTGTCGTTATACATTGTGGTTGATTATTGTTGCCCCTTACCAAAACCTCCCTCCCTCCTTCCTCTCTTCCCTCCCCCCCAACAATGTCCTTTCTGTTTGCTTGTCGTATCACCTTCAAGTAATTGTGGTTGTTATATCTTCTCCCACCACCCCCGGGTTTTTTTTTTTGTGTGTGTGTGTGTGTGAATTTATATATTAATTTTTAGCTCCCACCAATAAGTGAGAACATGTGGTATTTCTCTTTCTGTGCCTGACTCGTTTCACGTAATATAATTCTCTCAAGGTCCATCCATGTTGTTGCAAATGGCAGTATTTCATTCGTTTTTATAGCTGAGGAGTATTCCATTGTGTAGATGTATCACATTTTCCGTATCCACTCATCTGATGACGGACATTTGGGCTGGTTCCAACTCTTGGCTATTGTAAAGAGTGCTGCGATGAACATTGGGGAACAGGTATACCTTCGACTTGATGATTTCCATTCCTCTGGGTATATTCCCAGCAGTGGGATAGCTGGGTCATATGGTAGATCTATCTGCAATTGTTTGAGGAACCTCCATACCATTTTCCATAGAGGCTGCACCATTTTGCAGTCCGAGCAACAATGTATGAGAGTCCCTTTTTCTCCACAACCTCTCCAGCATTTATCGTTCAGACTCTTTTGGATTTTAGCCATCCTAACTGGGGTTAGATGGTATCACAGTGTGGTTTTAATTTGCATTTCCCGGATGCTGAGTGATGTTGAGCATTTTTTCATATGTCTGTTGGCCATTTGTATATCTTCCTTAGAGAAATGCCTACTTAGCTCTTTTGCCCAATTTTTAATTGAGTTGCTTGTTTTTTTCTTGTAAAGTTGTTTGAGTTCCTTATATATTCTGGATATTAATCCTTTGTCAGATGTATATTTTGCAAATATTTTCTCCCACTCTGTTGGTTGTCTTTTAACTCTGTTAATTGTTTCTTTTGCTGTGCAGAAGCTTTTTAGTTTGATATAATCCCATTTGTTTATTTTTCCTTTGGTTGCCTTTTGGTGGCAATTGTAAATGGGCAGGCTTTCTTGATTTCTCGTTCTGCATGTTCACTATTGGAGAAAAGAAATGCTACTGATTTTTGTGTGTTGATTTTGTATCCTGCTACTGTGCTGAAATCATTTATCAATTCCAAGTGTTTTTTTGTAGAGGTTTTAGGCTGTTCGATATATAGGATCATGTCATCTGCAAACAGGGACAGTTTGACTTCATCTTTTCCAATCTGGATGCCCTTTATTTCCTTCTCTTCTCTGATTGCTCTGGCTAGTACTTCCAACACTATGTTGAATAGGAGTGGTGAGAGTGGGCATCCTTGTCTAGTTCCTGTTCTTAAAGGAAAAGCTTTCGGCTTTTCCCCATTCAGGATGATACTGGCAGTGGGTTTGGCATACATGGCTTTAATTATGTTGAGATACTTTCCCTCTATACCTAACTTATAGAGGGTTTTTGTCATGAATGAGTGCTGAATTTTATCAAATGCTTTTTCAACCTCTATAGAGATGATCATATGGTCCTTGTGTTTGACTTTATTAATATGGTGTATCACATTTATTGATTTGCTTATGTTGAACCAACCTTGCATCCCTGGGATGAATCCCACTTGATCGTGATGAATAATTTTATGTATGTGTTGCTGTATTCTGTTTGCTAGTATTTTAGTGAGGATTTTTGCATCTATATTCATCAAGGATATCGGCCTGTAGTTTTCTTTTTTGGTTATATGTTTACCTGGTTTTGGTATCAGGATGATGTTTGCTTCATAGAATGAGTTTGGGAGATTTGCATCTGTTTCAATCTTTTGGAATAGTTTGTAAAGAATCGGTGTCAATTCCTCTTTGAGTGTTTGGTAAAATTCTGCTGTGAATCCATCTGGTGCTGGGCTTTTCTTTGTTGGGAGCCTTCTGATAACAGCTTCAATCTCCGGCCACCAGCAGCGGTCCTCCCTTAAGAGACAGCAAGAGGAAGGTCCACAAGTTTCCCGGCTGCCTAAGGCCCAGTGGCCACCTTTTCCACCTCAGCTACTCCGCGCCAACTGCCGCAGCCACCGCCATCTTAGGGTCCGCTATATGAAAATTTTGAAGTGCCCTTGTATATGTGTGTGTACACACACACACACACACACACACACACACACACACACACACACGCAATGCTGAGGATTCAATGTCCCCACAAATGTATTGAAAGTTGACCCCCACTGTAATAATGTTAAGAGGGTGGGAAATCAAATTACATTATTTGAAAGGTCGAGCTTTAAGAGGTGATTGGATTCTGAGGACTGTGTCTTCATGAATGGATTAATCCACTTGTGGAGTAGTGAACTAATAGTTTAGTGGGTTGTCATGGGAGTAGCACTCTTGGCTTTATAAGGAGATCAAATGAACAGTTAAAGAGCTCTTCTCACCATGTGATATCCTGGTCACCACAGGATTCTGTAAAAAGTTCCCACCCAGAAGAAGGCCTTCGCCGGATATGCCCCCTGGACCATGGACTTCTCAACCTCCAAAACTGTAAGAAATAAATTTCTTTTTAAATAAATTACTGTTTCAGGTATTCTGTTATAAGCAATAGATAACAGACCAATACATATATATATATATATGAATATGAGAGAGAAAACATTTTTCCAAAAATGAGATCATACAGAAAATTTTAATTTAAATGCATTGTGAATAGCCATCTTCCAATTATTAATGTTAGAGCCTTTTCAGTTGCATTAATATGGCCAACATCTCAAAATTTTCTTATTTTATCCTTGGTTATTTGTACATCCATTTGTCATTCATTCAAATAGCATTCCTGAAGTGATTTTTCTATGCCAAGGATTACACACATAATGATTATTTAATAATACTCATTTAATTTAAATTACAATGGGCTTTATTAAACACTTTTCATGAACTCTAGCTTTAATATTTTGTGTTTCTTTGCTTTAAAAACGTACGTTGAATTTTTAATGTACCAAATAATGTAAATTTCATTTCATTTCCATCATATCTTCAAGAAATAAGGGTTAAAAACCAAAAATCTTTGTTCTTAGCAATGACTTACTGCTTGAAAGAAAACATTTAGGATCTTATACATGGGAAACCAAAAATGCATCTGATGAAAGTAAAGAGAAATATAAGTTATGATTTACTGCTTATGAAAATGACTTTGTTTATGAAATGAAGTTTGGCAATCTCTCTCAATGAATACAGTAATTAAAGCAAATTTTGCATTAAGAATGAATCACAATAAGAATTTTCTGCTGTGACATCGTAAGATTTTAATGGTCATTTGTTTTAAAGCAAGTCTCTGAAAAGAATTGGTCAAGTGCCAGAAGCTCATTGTAGTGACAAATTCCTCACAATGAATTGCTTCAAAAGAGAGTGCTACTTTTTGTTTTTGAATTTGTTACAAATTTGTGTAAGTGCTAGACATATTCCAGTATCTGTAAGTGGTATTATGTGACTATCAACTTAAAATGCCCAATTTTATCTTTTCTAATGTGTGCCTTTCAGATCTTTCTAAATCTTCCACCTATGTTCTTTGTGGCAGCAGAATTGAGTAATGTGTTGTTATTGCTAGTGAAACATCACTCCTTCACATGTCCTTATTATGCAAACATGCAATGCTTTGTTGATTGGTTAAACTTTGTAGTTCTTCAAACTGGTCATAAAAATATGAGGTTTTTCTTCCCTTTGTTCCTCCGTTTAAAGTTGCAGAATTGTCCAAAAGTTTCTTATAGGTCATCCTCAGAGTTTTATTATAATTCCCAAAATAAATGAAAGACCTTTTTCTTGAATAAGATCTACATTGATTTACAAAGATAACTGCTGTTAAAATTGTAATTGCCTATATTTCAAGTGATGTTATTTATAACATAAATCATATAAAATCAATGAGAATACAAATTAATATTGTCCATTTTCACAAATGAGTAAGATGGTTGCTAATTTCCAAATAGCAAAGCATGTGTCTTCATTTGATTAAATAGTTCCAGAATTACATTTATGGATTAAAAGTAGAACTGGTAGAAGGGTGATCCTTTATTTTTGAGGCCCTGATTCTTCCTCTTGATTTGGTTGCCTTACTAATCTTAGACCTATAAACATGAGTGATCTCCGGGGCCAGACCCAGGTCATGTAGGGTATGATGCTTATACAGTTTTAGAGGCCCTCTTGGAAAATAAATAAATAAATAAACAAACAAACAAACAAACAAACAAACAAATAAATAAATAAATAAAAGAGCTTAAAAAATATTTTACTTTTGCAAAATTTACAAAAATAGATGACTGCATGAACTCAATGTTAGGGCTTCTCACTGAGCCATAGAAGGGGCCTATTGCATGATGCAAATAATGAGCCTGAAGATTAAATTTCATTACTTTCATAGTAAATCCATTTCTGGACTTATATGCATAGCAAAACTGGAACATGAAGCTGTAGTAACCTACCCATCAGAAGCACCATGTGAATGTAAAGTGATTTGTATATGGCTTATGGAAATTCATTCTATTACTTAGTCATGATATGTAGAAAAAGTACTGGGGAAAAAAATCATATATCCATGTTGATGGTTCAGTAAAAGATCTTTGGTTGCATATGGTAGAGCACTTTGTGGGATCACGACATGGCCAGTTTGATTCTACCAGGACCACTGATACAATGTGTATACTGCTTGGTGACTGACCATTACCATGATTATTAAAAACAACAACAAAAAATAAAAAAATAAAAAAGCAGATAATTTTGCTTTGTTATATAAACCTAAACTAAGATCTTCAAATGGACTGGTTGTATCACACTGCAAACTACCTTATTTGGTTACATTTATGGATAGGTAAGTAATAATACAAGATAGCTTTTACCATGGACAAATAAACAGCAGAGAAGAACCAGTGCTACTATAATCAGAGATGGAAGAAATCCAGAAATCCTGTGGGACCTGGAAAAGATTTCATGGAAGTGGTGGAATTGAGTTTTATCATGAGGGTAGGCATATGTCTTAAGCAGCAGGAACAACTTCCATACAAGTGACAGCATTCATTCTTTATTCTGAGAATAAAGAATAGAAGAGTTTCATTACAATGGCAGGTTTCTGTGAAGGGGATTCATGGATATCTGTTTGAAGAAGTGGATAAAGGCCATATTACTAAAAGAAAAGGCCTTGAGAATAAAACTTAAAGTCAGAATTCTAACGTCAATAGTTCCCCAAGTATAGCCTCTAGACCAGCACCTTCAGCCTCACCTGGGAACTTGTTATATATGTGGACGATAAGGCCCCACCCCAGTCCTACTGGAGCTAAAACTCCAGGGCGGGGCCCCAGCAATCTGTCTTAATAAGTCCTCCAGGAGACTTTGATGCTCACTGAAGAACTAATGCTCTAAATTGCAGTAAGCCACAGATGATTTCCGAAAGGAATGTAAAATAATGTTTCTGAAAGATTAAGGTGGCAACTGTGGGCTAGATAGATTGGCTACAGAAGAGATTGGAGGCAGGAAAGTCTATTTTTTAATGTAATGTCTTAATCAGCATCGTATGTATAAATTATAATACCTGCTGCTGAATTCCAAAGCTGTTCTTTGTCAGGATTTTAGCATCTTCATTTTATGCTTCAACATATTAAATCGTGGCAATGTACCTCAGTGAGCCTGCTTTAAATTATTTAACAATCAACTAAATGCTTTCATTTTATTATAGTGAAAGCTAACTTAATGACTTTTAGCTAGTAACTAGTAGGAGGAAACTCTATCTTCTGCACAAAATACAGTAAAACTTTAGCAACCTTATAAATACACATCAGATAGATAGGAGGACCATTTTTATGTAATGAATTTGGGTTTTTTAAGGGAGCGTTAAAAGACACTCTCCTTCCCTAGACATAATAATTTCAAATAAACGTGAGCTAGCAATGCTACGGGTTAAGAGAGAGGAAGGAGATAAGGAGGACAGAGAGAATGGTTATCAGGGAAAGTGAATGAAAGAGTGAGGCAGCAGAAAAGTGACCTATGGAGAAGAAGAAAGAAGAAAAATGCAGCAAGAAAATATAAAATAATGTGCCTTAAAAGTCAGTCTCAGTGAATTAGCAGAGTAGGTCAGCTATCCCGCTGGAAGCGCTTGGTAATGGATACCACCTAGGACAGTCCAGTGGGTAAGAACTTACACTCCTATGCCTCAGAGCAAGGCATGACTGTAATGTGGCTGGATGGCTGCCCTCTAAAGTGTTTTCTTAAGTTTCAAATCTTGGCACGTTTTATATACCCATCCATAGGAAACCTGCTGTGTGAGAAACACGTAGCAAATGTACTTATGGAACCCCATGTGTGAAGCGATATTGTTTACATAAGGCTTACACAATTTGAGAGTAACGCAGTTTGACAGAAGAGACAGGTTGATGAAATGTCTGTGGTGTCTTTTTCTTTTTTTTTTCTGGCATTATGTTGAGTGGTTAGAACATAACCATGGGAAAGCTGAGCGCTGGCCCTGATTCCTGGCTCTGTTACTGATGTCTGTATGATTCAGGGGAAATGACATGCCTTCAGCCTCTCGCTCATTCTAGAGCAGGGCGTGGGGGGAGAGGGGAGCGAGCGTTTGTACAGGGCTGCAGCATTCTCATTTTTCATAAGATTATGATGGTTATCCAGCAGACAGCGTCCAAGCCAGTGCTACTGCCAGTCTCCCCTCAGGTCAGGCTGTAAAAAGAGAGCTTTTCTTCAAGACCAAACCTTGAATATTGTTGACGTTGGAATCGCGTGGGGCAGCTGGTCATGGAGCAGGGTAGAGGCCTGGGAGAGTGTTATAAAGAAGGTGGGAGCTTGGTGTGGAAGTTGGTCGGACTCTGGAATGGCAGGCTGCAAGGACCTGGGGCCAGAGAAAAGGCCCAGAATCAGAGCACACTCGTGGGACTGTAAAGCCCAGGCAGTGGGACAAACCCTGGAGGTAGTTGGGGGCCAGGAGAGTATGGTAAGGGAATAATAATAATCATTAACATTGCACATGGAGCTCACCAAATACCAGGTACTTCTATAGTACCTGGGCTATATTAATTCATTAAATCCTCCCCAAACCCTCATGGGGTGATACTATAGTCATTCCCATTTTATAGATGAAGAAACAGAGGCACACAGAGGTTAAGACGACACCAGTAGGCAGTGGTTCAAAGGCTGGGCATGCAGGCTAGCTATGGCATTTCACAGGAACGGAAGAGGTAGAATCACGCGCCTAGATCAGTAAGAAGGTTCCCAGCACACAGGTTAACTATGCTCCCATCAGAATGCTTCTTACATGCCTCTGTGAGGGTGCTGCTGTCACAGGATGAGAAAGGCTGACAGTAGAGCAATTTGCCACATCCCTCAACCCTGAGAAAAGCAGCCGCATGAATCTGCTTTACCATTCTGGGCTGATTCTGCAACTCCTTAGCTCTTCCAGACCCCGGCGGCAGGGGATCGGTGGCCTCTGTGCCAGGATGGGAGAGTGGGCTCCCTAGTATTACAAAACCACAGACTTACACAACCACTGTGTTTACTCAACAGAAAACGAAGTGGAAAGTTTGCAATTATGTAGCTTATTTGAACCACATAGTCATCCAAACTGGGTAATTCGACTCTCAGACATGAACCAGTAACTGTGGGGAGAAGTTGAAGATGTTCACTGCACAATTTAGGGGCACATATTTTCTCTCTCTCTCTCTCTTATACCCCTCCCCACCCCCACACATTCAAACCTTGAGCAAAATGTAATTTGAAAAACCTCACTTTGATAACATGCTTGTTGAGACCCATTTAGTTAAACTGTATTTTAAGGAGAGCAAGGCAGTGTGCAATTTTGAAAAATAACACTTTATGAAATATTGCCAACTCTCACAACACTTAACAGTGATATTGCAGATGAATATGTTTCCCTTTTCAGGAAGAATATGACCTGCAATGATTATGCCTTGGTACACTCATTTTTCTGTTAACTATTTCTTTTGAAAAATGCAAGTTGCTTTTCAAACAAATGTGTTATTAGTTTCCCCTTCCCTACAATTGGGAAAAGAAACTTCAGAATTTAAAAAGTAAACTTTTTTGAAAAAGTCCCTTAAACTCTGGATCTGGATCTGGCCCTGAACCATCACGAACCATCAGGTAAGACTTAATAATCACATTATTAGAAGTTTTTACTTTACAGATGAGGAAATGAGCACAAATGACTCTTCTAAGGTCAAAAAGCTGGGAATTGACAGAGATGGGTCTATTCTTTCTACTGTCGTGTGCTCTTGCTCTGCTAGATACTACTGATTTTTTTTCCCAAATATTTTTGAAGTGTTTTTTCCCCCCACACATGAAATGAACAGCAGTAGTTTTACTATTTTTTAAAATAGTGGCTTCACCAATAGCTACTAGCGAAGTGTGGAAGGACCCTGTGTCCTGCCCCTGGTAGGAGGTGGGACTCTTGTACAATGCCTGACCCAGCCAAGGGATGCTCCCTCCCCAACTGAGGACTCTATGAACTTGGTCCTCAGAGAGCCTAAACTAGCACTGTGCAATGGAAACTTCTGCAATATTGGTAATGTTCTAGAATCCTGCACCTACAATATCGTAGTCACTATTAACATGTGACTGTTGCACACGGAGAAACTGAATGTTCAAATTTCAGTAATCACATGCAGCTAGTCAGATTCCCAAGGGAGTCTGAGATTCCAAAATGATTAAAGAAATAAACTGAAACAGGTAAAAATTTTAAAAAATAAGTAAAACTACACGAGAAACAAAAGAATCGAAAGCAGGGACTTGAGATATTTGTACACCCATGTTTATAGCAACATTATTCACAATAGACAAAGGTGGAAGCAAACCCTAGTATCCATAGACGGATAATGGGTAAACAAAGTATGGTATATACATATGGTGGAATATTATTCAATCTTAAAAAGGAAAGTCTAACACATGCTACAAAGTAGATGAACTTCAGGATAGCCAGTCACAAAGTGATAAATACTGTATGATTCCACTTCTCTGAGGTACCTAGAATAGTCAAATTCATAGAGATGAAATAGAATCATGGTTGCCAGGTATTGGGGAGAAGGGGAAACGGGTTTCAGCTAGGGAAGATAAAAAAGTTCTGGAGATGGATGGTGGCAGTGGTTGCACCTAATGTAAATGTACTTAATGCTACTGAACTGTGCAGTTAAAAATGGTTAATATGGTAAATCTAATGTTATGTGTATTTTACCACAATTTTTTAAAAAAGTGCATGCGAGGGGCCAGCCCGTGGTTCACTTGGGAGACCGTGGTGCTGACAACACCAAGTCAAGGGTTAAAATCCCCTTACCAGTCATCTATAAAAAAAAAAAAAAAAAAAAAAAAAGGAAAAGAAAAAAAGTGCATGGGAAAAAGTTATCTTTGATCTACGTGAAAAGATTGTCAAAGCTCTTATAGATATGCCTTGTTTTATTCTTTAAAATAATTATCTTTGATATGCTTTTCACATGTTTTTATGAAAGTGATGCTTTTAGTGTATCAGACTGACCTATACAAAAATTTGAATATGTACTTGATCAGTGTAAGTAGTTTATATTGTAGATTTAATATATCTATTTGATAAAAGGGAAAAGGTTAGGAGTGTATTTATTTTAGTGGGCAGACAACATAGAAGTTTAAGAACATAAGGCACTGAGCTCGTCTTTCCAGAGCTGTATGTGTTTGCTCTAATTGCATTTGTGTATTTTGGACAAACATCGTTAGCATTCAAGGAAAACAGAGTATATCCTGAGTTGTTCCACTAGCAAATCGGGCAGTTAGAAATTCTAACATGAAAGCTGGAGGCTAAGTTCTAGTTCTTAGATCTATGCTCTCATGATATGAAAACAATCTATTACTATGTGTTGCTTAACCTGGTAAAATATAGCATGGGACCCACAGCCTGAGATGACTCATTTTTCTACAAAAAAGTGATAAAAGTATATAACTTTTACTGATCATTTTCAACCACTATCTCAATTTATTTTAAAAATTGGATAATTTTTGTCTAGGCTTATTTCAGGGATCATTGTTAAGTATTAGCAATTATTTTTTATTTTGGATGTGAAAATACTACATAAAGACAAAGTATTTCTGTCATTCATTTCTGTACGTCACCTGGAATGGAGTTTTTCTAATGATTAATAATAATTTTAAAAATATCTTATTAAGGCAGCATTTAAATTTGGCTTTTCACAATTTGCTAATATTGGGTTAAGCTCTGTTAATTCTTTCTTGAGATGTTTAGAACTTATGACATATCTGAAAGGCGAGTTTGGCATTAAACCAACACTTTGCTATTGTCAGCTCTGTGGAGTCAGTATATCATATTCCCAGAAGAGTAGGTTGTGCCTCAATCATTAACAAAACTGACAGCAAAGTGCTAATTCTGGAATTGTTCCACTTGTTGTTGATGTGTGAAGCAGAAAGGACTGAGCCTGACTGTCAGATGTCAAGCTGGGTTTCCATCACTGACAAGTAAAAAACCTGCACAGTCTGACTTGTAAAGAAGGGCCCAACTGATTAGAATGTGGTAGGTCAGGAAAAAATATAAGAAAAACATGATTGTGGCACCTTTTGTTTAAGCCATAAAAAGGAATTAAAGAAAACAGAAGTTTAAATAAAAACAACAAGGATGCTTTAGGGACAAATAAAAAACAAAGCAAGGTTTAATATAGTAAGAATTACCTTTTGGTCCTCTTTCATCTTTTACTAAAAGAAAAACAGCGTTCCCCCATTCATTACATTGCTAAGGGCAGTTGGACTGTTTTTTAGCTTCTCCTCTGCTAGGTCTGTAGGCACTTCCATACAGATATGGATTTTAATTCTTTGCTCCAGCTCCAAAGCAAGGCAGGCATGTATCTATCTTTGTTATGGATTGTTTTCCATGTAGGGTCTTCATGACTTCTATTGGAGAATTCAAACAGATTTTTTTTTTTTTTAAATAAAAGAGGCTTCTAGAATTCTTCAATTACAATCTTCCTTTACTCTTCCAAGTACCAGTAGACAAAAGAAAATGCTGGTTGCTTACCCAATATCAACGTCCTCCTACCTTCTTTACAAATATAACCCTAATTTTGTTTGAGGAAGAATTTTGCCTGCTAAAAAACTATTTCTCACCACCTTCTCTTCCCACCTTCCTACCTCCTCCTCATCACTGTCACCACTCCTCACTGCCCCCACCACACTTTGCACCTAGAGGTGACCATGTGACAGTTTGGGTCAGTGACGTGTAAGTGGAAATAGCTGAGTAGAACTGCTAGGCAAGCTCTTCAGAAAGGAAACTCAATTGGTGGCTCCTTCTGTCCTTTGTCTTCCTCTTTGCCCTGCTCAAAATGGGGTTATGAAGTTGGAGTGGAGCAGTGAGGTGAGCTCACCCTAAGGACATGCTGAACAGAAATATCAAACAGCCTGGATCCCTCCCAGCTGCGTGGAGCCACAGATCAGCTCTGGGCAGCTTCCTTCCAGACTTCTGGTTACGTTAAAATAATAGTAATACCCCAAATTTGCTTCAGTTCCCTCTTTTCAGCTTCCTCTTACTTACAGACAAATTCACTTCCTATTCATATGAATATTTCAGAGTTGAAATTTAGAAACAAAATACACTAGAGCCTTTGATGAATGGTATTTCCCTAGGCTTACTTGCTTAATTATCAGGATGTTTAGTTAATATACAAATTATGAAGCTTGAAATAATTGGCTCTGATCAGCATCCTCATTATTATCATTAAAGAGATTTGTATTCAGAACTCATTTGCATGAGGAAGCTTGCTCGACTCTTTACCTGGTGAATGGTGGCCTTTCCCAGGCTTGGAAAGTCCTCATAAATGAGAGACTTTCTCAGAGCTGTTGCAGTGTGTTGAAGCTGTTTTCCTGAGGGTTGTTACAAATAATCTTTAAGCAAGACTAGTTATTTAAGAACATTTGATATGATTTAATATCTTTATATATTAAAGTAAATTTAAAGTTGTCCCATCATTACACTGTTTATAATAATGTCATTCTCACTCCAATTCCTACATGCTTTCTTGAATGGGATAGAAAATGATGGAGTTAGAGTTCACAGGCTGGGAATTTCTTCTCACTCTGGGCATGCCCATGGGTGTTTCACATTGTGAATATCATCTGCTCTGTTTCTTGAAGCAGAAAAAGCAAAAATTGAGAACTGCTTTATATACCCAGAGCAAAACTCCTTAATGAGTACCTTCAGCAGCACCAAGGCAACTGATGGGAGCTCTGTTCAAGTTATTCTCAATGGACATGGCGGGGGATACCAATCCTTCAGGGATGTATCATTAGCTCAAGGGCGAGGGCTTGGAGCTTTCTATGTTTACCAGAAGTGGCGTGGAATAAGTAAGAGTAGAGAAACATTGCCATAGAGCCTTTGTGTAACATGTCTCTCTTGACTTATGTCCTGTCCAAAGAATTGGTAGTGTTGGCCTGAATCTTCACTGGACTGAGAAGTGTTACGAGGCTGTGTTCGGACCCACTAGGGGGTGAGTACAGTGATTGTCTTCCTGACCTTTGGGCTTGGTACTCCTTGTCCCAGTGGCCTCCTCCTTACCCTGTTGCTTCCTCAAGTATGGGTACCTGTTGAAGTCATTTCCTTAGACTGTGTGAAGAACCTTGGCCGATTCCTCGGCACCACCAGTACTTCTCGGTCGTTACATAAATCTGCACTTACTTCTCATCTGTATTAGTTGGGGTTAGCTTCAGCTGCAAATAACAGTGAACCCTCAAATGATAGAGCCTTTAAACAATATAAAAGTTTAATTTTCTTTTAAGTAAGGTAAATCTGGAAGTAGTGAGTCAAGGACTGGAGTGGTTCCTTCTAGGTTTCTGCTCCACTTTCCCTGGAAGGGGTCTGCATTTTCGTGTTCTGTACAGCAGGATAAGGTGAGAGAAGGAAACTTTCTGTAAATACTGTGTGACACTTGAGTTTTACATCCTTGGGCAGAACTTCACATGGCCACATCTAACTTCAAGAAAGGCTGAAAAATAGAGTCCTATGTCTGGATTCATGGATGTCCTCAAATGAAAAAAGTCAGGATTCTGCTAGTAGGTAAGGGGAGAGCGATTACTGGGAAACAATTAGCCGTCACTGCTGCCATTTGCAAATAACTGTAATTGAGGGTGTGGCTATTTGTAAATGCTCTGATTTTGACATATGGGCTGTGATTCTTGACCTATTTAGTGCCTGAAATGCTTTCTCCACTCACAAGGGATTTATGGAAGCCAGATGGTGGCCAGTTACCAGCCATAGGGGTTTATGTTTTCACCACGGCTTTCGTTTGTCTTGATTCTACAGATGAAAGGCCTCTAATCTATCTTTTTTTGCTCCCAGGATGATTGCATTTAGTGAAATTGCTTTTCAGATGGGGTGCACATCTCCTTCCCCTGTCATGTTGGATACTTGCTTATTTCTGAAGATTATCAGGGTGCTCTGCAAGTGTAGGTCCCTCTGTAGGGCACATTTCAGTGGCCTGGTCATGCTATATATCAAAGAACTCAGGTTTCCATTTGAAGAAGGAATGAAAAATGCCATACCAGTGAAAGCGGTAAAAAAAAGTTCTTCTAAAACCTCCCAGTTGCATAAAGAATGCCACATTAGAGATTATTAGTGGCAATTACTTGGCTCAGGAGGTGCTTTTGTTTCAAAGGGAGTAATGACATCCTTTTGCTACTCTCCCAAAGAGTCAGAATCTTAAAGCATCTCCCTGTTTGGTGACCCCCAGCCACCCATCAATGAGAAGTCATAGTATAGAGTTAACAATTGGACTATTTTATCTCAGATTTTCTGAATTCTCCTGACAGTAGATTTCAATATTTAAAATATTTATTAGGTATAGTTCTAGTCTTGGAAGATATATGATTTCAGGATTAGATTAAGGTATGAGGGAATACTAATTCTGAGAATAAAGATGATATATATACATATATATATATACACATACACACCTATGAAGAAAATAAAGGAGAAATTATTTTTCTCTAATTCATTCAACTATTGAGAGAGTTGTGGTGGTGTAATTTATTTACTTTTGGACATTTGGATAAAACAGTACATTATTCAGGACTTTAGGAGATTTTGCTATCTTAAAGGATTGTAAGCCTTTAAATGTTACTGTTAAGTACATGAGACTGAAGTCACCACATTGCCACAAGAGTAGAGATATGTTTTAACAACTGCTCAGCAATTCCCTTATGACTCTCTTAATTCAGCTCAATTCAGTTTACTGCAATAAATCAATGGGATTCAATTTAATTAAACACTGATTAATTCTATGGAGGAAGTACAAAAAGAGACTATTCTTATATAGGGGCCACATCTACATGCACACAAGAGAAAAATATAAGACAGGCTATGTCTAAATGCCAAGGGGTTTGCAGCAGGGCATCACTGTATCTGCACCAGTGTTTTCTTTACTCCTAACTGAATTTATGGAGGGAAATTCCTGAAACACCATCAGGAGACGATGCCTGGTAGCTGCTTTGGATATATTGTGCTCGTTTGCAAAGAAGAAGCTCTGAGTAGATAATAATTTACAGAGAAAGAAGTCAGAATTTTGTCATCAAAATTTTATTTATGCATGGAGAATATTATATATAAATTAATGTTAATGGTGGTTGTCAGTGGGGAGGAGGATTTCAGTGCTTTTCTTTTATCTTTTATGCTTTTCTGTATTGTTGGAATTATTTACAATAAATATGTATTATTTTTCTATTACAAAACCTTAAATGCCGCAGATGACATTTTCATCATTGTTAAAGAAATCTGAGTATTAAATTAATAATGTCTTAGAAGTTGGTCATGACCACCATTTAATATTTTGCTTTGTTCATCTTTTTTTTTTTTTTATTCTACCCAGTTCTCTAAAAATATCCGGAGAAGTCCTATTAAAAAAGGCATAATGCAAGTAATCAAATTTGGGTTCCACTCTTAGATGGGGAAGAGATGTGGTCATTGTAACTTCTAGGTAGAGTGTCCATCAGTCATGCCATGGTCCAGTTGGTTGGTCAAGATCACTGAAATTGTGGGGCCTGAGACTGACTCAGTGTTTGGGGTTCTAGCACAGTGCTGGACGCTCAATGAATCCTGACAGACTTTACAAGTTTTTAGGTCTTATTCATTCTAGTAGTAGCTTCAGGTGGAAAGAGTGATTAAAGAAAAGCTTTCTATGCTAATAGTAGAAAAATGAGGAAGGCTTATGTATTAGTCTATTTTTGTTGCTTATAACAGAATACCTGGAACTGGGTAATTTGTAAGAAAATGAAATTTAGTGCTTACAGTTTCTGAGGCTGGGAAGTCCAAAGTCCAGGGAACACATCTGGTGAAAGTCTTCCTTGGAGGTGGCTTCAGTGACATAGGGTATCAGATTGTGAGATGGCAGAAGCAGAGAGAGAGAAAAACTCTCATGTGCTCTCCTTTTAAAGCCCTCAGAACCACACCCATGACCACCATTATTAATCCATTCATTAGGGTCTGGTCCTCAGAATCTAATCACCTTTTCAAGGCCCCACCTTTCAATTACCATAATAGGATTACCCACCCTCCACAGTTACAATGGGGATCAAGCTTCTAATACATTAAACATGGGGGACACAATTCAATCCATATCAGTTTGTCAGAGTCCCACAGCTGAAAGACTGGTCTGGGGCTTCTGACTGTGGGTAATGAGGAAGGACAAGGAGGCAAAGTGGTACCAACTTTCACTCAGAGTCAAACCATGGCTTTGCCAGTTGGTAAGTGACTCTCTCAGCCTCAGTTAAATTATCTGTAAAACAGTGTCAATGATATTATATCTGCCTCACAGAAATGTTGTGAGGATTGAGATAATGTTTGCAAAATATTTTGCATAATGCTGTGCACAAAGCAAGTAGTCAATGAACGTCAGCTAGTAACAATGATGGTGGTAATTATTTGTACAATAACAGTACAGACCTTTTATGGTCAATAATGTCTTTTTTTCTTTTAATTTATTTTTCATTACTCTTGCTGAATCTTTTGTAAACCTCTGCACATAATAAATAAAAGACATACGTGGTGAATTGACTGAGATGTAAGATACTCTTGATAAGATTATTAGCATGTTTCTGGTGCTTAGGTGCTATCAAGGAGAGGCATCCATAGAGGACATGGTTGATTTATTGCTGCATGCTACTCTACAGCCAGTACCCTTCTTCTCCCACCAGTTAAGTTCTATGCTTCATGAAGCTGGTTACATATGTTCCTGAACTTGTTTATGCAAGCTGTAATTGCTATTGTCATTATAAAATTTAATTAAAATTTATATGAACAGATAAAATATAAAATTGAAAAGAAAGTTTCTATTTCTATGAAAACTAAGTTGAAAGAGCAGAAATACTTTAAACCATGGAGTTGCTATAAAGAAAATGCATTTGGTTAGGTGTGGTGTAGATAACCATAAATATTGGGAGGAAGGGATCTTAGAAATCTAGAAGTATTTTGCATTCAGATTGTTTCATAAATGTGTTTAAGTTTCTCCTTCAGAAAAAATTAGTAATGTATTTTGGGTATGACTTATGTAAGAAAACCAATGTGGAGGTCCATGGTCACCTAATTCAAAGACTCCTTCTGTAGGAACTCTTGTTTTCTGGTGCCTCTGAAGCTTTGCTCCTTGGCTCCCTCCACCTGAAAGAGTCTTCCCCTGATTTTTCACCTTAGTGATACTTGCTCTTACTTAAGACTTGCGAAGTATTACAGATTCACCTAGGTTTGATTCTCCTCCCGTATCAGGTTTTACCAGGTCAGTTTACCTGTCACAGCCCTTCTCACCAGTTCTGTAGGCTTTGCTATCTTACCTGACTCTGGTAGATCAGGATGTCCTTTGAAATCAGGGCCCATGTGTTCCCAGAATCTTAACCCAGGGCCTGGCATTTAGTAGATAATAGTATTTGTTCAATAAACAGTGCATCCAGAGAATAATTATTAAATGAAAGGATTATAATTCCTTTGTTAACTTTTTTCACGAATAATGACATCTTAAGCTTGACAAGTGCCTGACAATAGCAAAGACTAGGAGAGATGTTGAGAATTTAGACTGCTGTTTGATGCGAAAACTAATTTACTTCTCTCCTAACCAACTTTCTCTCACTGAATTTTCTAAAGGCAGATGTTTTTCATTTGATCTCATCAGGAAAAGTACAAACAATAATCATGAAATTTAACGAGAATGAATTTCTTAAAACATGGCTTTTTTTGTGCCTTGCGGAGCACTGGAAATCGATTTCTCTCTTTTTCTCAGTCCCCTCCTTTCCTCTGGATATCTGGACTCTGTTTTGCGCAGAGGGGACTCATTTTCCTAATGGTATTTTCATTCTTTTGTTCCACCCCTTGCATCAGTTTTCAGAGTTGGGGGGCACCTGTGGTTCCAGATAAATCATAAAGCCACATGCTGCCAATTGCTCAGCACAGCAAGCTATCTCCTGTCTCAGGATTTCCGACACACTGTTCCCTCTGCTTGGTTTTTCCTCATAGCATTAGCCAGTTAGCTCCCTGTTTTCATGAGCTTGGACATTAGTGGGGAAAAACAGACTCTGAGTAAATAAGCCACAATATTTAGTACAATAGGAAATAATAAACACTATAAAGAAAAACAGCAGAGTGAGGACACGAGAGTACTGGTGAGAAGTTGCTTGTTTATACAGATTGGCAGGAGAGGTGGACTTGATAAAGTGACATTTGGTAGGGACTGCATTAAGAGAGGGGGAACACTCTGCAGACATCTGGGAGAAGAGATTTCTAGGAGAATGGACCACAACTTGGAAGGCAGGGTCAGCCTTGGTCTTTTGTGGAACAGCAAGGAGGCCAGTGTGGCTGAAACACAGTGGTAGCTGATGGGGGCATAGAGGTAGCTGAGAGCCAGATCTTCCAGGGCCTTGAAGGCCATGAAAGGACTTTGGTCTTTTTTTTACATTTTATTTTAGATTTATGTTTATTTTTTTAGGGCAGTTGACCAGTATAGGGATCAAACCCCAGACCTTGGTGTTATGGGGACCATGCTCTAACCAACTGAGCTAACCTGCCAGCCATGGACTTTGGTCTTTACACTACAGGGTTTTGAAAAGAGGAGGGAAATTACCTGCCTTACATTTTAGGAGGCTCCCTCTGGCTGCTGTATGGAGATGAGCTAGTGGGGTAGGAGGATATGAATCAGGACTTCTCCTTAGGAGGTTCTTGCCACAGTCCTGGCAACAGAGCAAAAGGCCATGGCTGAAGTGCTTGCAGAGAAGGTGGAGGGAGGTGGTCAGCTATGGTTCTGTTTCCCAGGATGGTCTTCCCTGAGCAAAGGCTTTCCTCTCACACACTCATTCATAATGCCTCTTCTGCTTTTGTTCTGTCCCCCCATAATAGTGGTTCCTATTTGTAAGTATATTTTTGTGTGACACTTGGTTGATGTCTCTTACTCTTCCACTACAGGTAAATATCAGCAACACGAGGAAATGTTTAGGTGATAGATATGGTAACTGTTCTGATTAGATCATTATACAGTATATCCATGTATTGAAACAACAAACTGTACCCCATAAACATATATAATAAAAAAATAAATGAAAACAAAAACAAAAACAAAATACATGGGCAAGGATCATGTTTGTTTTGTTAATCATTTTATCTTCACCCCCTAGCCAATGCCTAGCACATAGGAAGTACTTAATAAATCTTTGTGAATAACAGGAAACAGTCAGACTGTGATCACGTGGGGTTGAGTCTGAGTATTAAGAGAATGAATACAGCAAGCCACTGGATTGAGAAAGAGAAGTTGAAACTACTCTAGAGCTGCAGCACTAGCTCACCAGCCACTGAGACCCTAACTTCATTGACAGGCTCCTGGTGAATTTCAGGCCTACATGAGGCCCCAAACTCAGGTGACAGTTTAAATCAGAACAAATTTTGATAGTTTTCTAGATATTTGTAAAAATGCCATACTTAATGGAAATTCTCAATGTCTGGGCTCATGTAAACATGGTCTGTTCCAGTGTTCTGGCGTGGTTTAACCCCGGACTTCCCTAATTTCAACACTGCGAGCTCTTGGGGAAGGGAGCAGAAATGTTAATGGAAGGGCTATTTGGCACAGGAAATGGATGGAGTGGCCCTGGAACTGATTGTTGCATGGGCCATTTTGCTATCAACACAGATACCACGAAAACTTTTATTTCTGGTGATTTCTCACCTGATAAGAACAAAATAAAATGTTGCTCACAGTGCCACTTCTCCTCATTGCCTCAAAATGTCCCAGGTTTCTCTTATAAATTTTTTGTGTGGGCTGGCTATAAAATTTGAGGAATGGAACAGAGAACCCCTGCAAGCGCTTCTTGATTGGTCTCATGTGGTGTGCATGGCTGGGTCTCTGTTTGCCGCTGCCACCGACACTGTTCCATCAGCTCTGTTTTCCTAAGGGTGTCTAAGTCACAGTGCTGGAGATGTCACTCCTGTCACCTCTGCTGAGATGGCGTGGTTTTGTAAGTGATGCGTATGGTAGCAATTTACATCATGCTGTGCTATCCGAAACTTCTCTAATGTGCACTTTTTACAGCATCTTGCTCTAAAGTCCAGCAGCCCCAGCACTGATGTTTTAGACTGGTGTCGTGGAAGTCCGATCTCACAGAAAGAAGGTATACTAATGGGTTGAAAATCACAGATTGATGTTGGCTCCAGCTCTTTATTTGGAAAGGATTTGGTATATTGGCTAATAAGAACACAAAAATAAAAACGAAACCCAGTACTGTTCACATCCACTATATTCACAAAGGTCCTCTTGCCTGACACAATGAATATGGATCAGAATAGTAAGTCGGGGGCAATGCCAATAAATTTGGGGCTCAGGCCTCTTTATGTCACTCAGTCCTGAAAAATCTCTGATGGCTTTTACAAAATGATGACTTTAATACATTTTAGGAATATGAATTTGTGGGGCTTTCCCTTTTGAAACATATCCCAGCTTCCCTATTCACAGATTGAAAGGCTTAGCAAAGGGCTTTTTTTTTTTTTTTTTTTTTTTTGCCAGCTGGCTGGTATGGGGATCTGAACCCATGGCTTAGTGTATCAGGCTGTGCTCTAACCAGCTAAGCTAATAGGTGAGCCAACAAAGGGCTTTTTAACAAAATATCTCAGTAATGGTAGATTTTCAATGGTATAAACTACGTGGTTTGACTAAAAATTGATGAAGCTATGTTTTTTAAGTTACATGTGAGATCAGCCACTTTACGTCATCTGCCATACAGCCATGCTTGGTAAGAATATGAGAAAGATTCAAGATAGTCACGATGGTGCAGATGATGATGAAGACTTTAGTGATGTTGGGCAAGATTCAAATGATTAACTGGAATTGGATAAAATTTCAGAATTTTGAAGACAATACTGAAATGGAGTAAATGGGAGGCTCACTGGAAATATTTTTAAGAAACAGAATTTGCTGCCTTCTGGTTAATGATTTGAAACTTTCCTGTGTCCCTGAGGTCATCAGCACCATCCCATCATTGTAATTATCTGAATCTCTCTCAAACTCACACTGAGCATGGAGGGATAGTAGGTGCTTTGGTGCCTTCTATTGTTATAAATCCTGGCTTATTTAGAGCTTGTTAATGGTGTCATTTGGGTTTTAATTGGTCAGCTGTCAAAAACTTGGAAAACACTGAATCATCTCCCTGTGCAAAATTGGTGCTTCTTGGCTTCAGACTTGAGCCTGCAGTGGGAATAAGAGCCGGGCACGTCTGACTGGGTAGCAGTGGGGCTGGGACAAGTCAAAGGGCTTCCTCAATCCACTTACAGTTCTTCATCTCATCAGGGTGATTGGCCTGTCACTGTCCATATGGTGCCCGAGGCAAAGGGTTAGTGCTGCTGATGGTGACATACCCTACAGCAGCGGCTGCAGCAATTACCTGGGAGTCACATTATATTTGCAGTTTGTTTCTACGGATGGATGAAAGAGACTGCAGGTCAACAGCAAGTTTTTGGGTCAGACTTGGCAAATATAGGAATAAAAATATGACCGCAATGGTCGTTTACATATCGACTATTATAATCTTCTGTCTATGCACCCTTGAATAATGTCCTTCTGTTTCTGAAGTTCTTGTTCTATAGAACTACTTCATGTGATTGTATTCCATGTGAGCCTTACTTTCCTAGGTGAAGCAGCCTTTATTCAAGCATTATCAGAGATGGGGAGAGGGAAAGAAGGTATTGCAAAGGAAATACAATAAAAGCCATTGGGGAAATGATTAATGAAATCAAATAATTGTGTAAAAGTAAAAGTAGGGAGAAGAGCAAAATACAGTGGTGCACAGAAAGCAGCAACACACGCAAGAAAATATAAAGAAAAACAGAATGATAGCAGCAAAGCCAGCAGAAGGTCTTAAAATATGATAGAAAAGAAAAGGGAGCAAAAGGATGACAACCAAATGTATTGCATTGTACCAAATGACCCAACAACTCCATTCCAAGGTATGTACCCAGGAGAAGTGAAAATGTGTCCAAACAAAAACCTGTACTGGAAATAACCCAAATGTCCATCAGCTGATGAACCGATTAACAAAATGTGGTAAATTCATACAATGGAATATTATTCAACGATAAAATGGAATGAAGTACTCATACATGCAACAAGATAGATGGACCTTGAAAACATTATGCCAAGTGAAAGAAGCCAGTCACATATTGTATTTATTGTAAGTTGTACATACTATATTTATATAAAATGTCCAGAATAGGCTACTCCTTAGAGACAGAAAGTAAATTTGCAGTTGTCAGGCATCAGGGAGAGAAGAGAATGGGGAATGAGTTAATGGGTATGGGATTTCTTTTTTTTTTTCTGTTAGAAGGAAACATTATATACTTTCTGTCATTTAAAAGTGACAATTTCCCTGCAGAGATTTTTAAATATACAGGGAAAAGAATGACATCTTAAATATAGCACTTCCATGTACTGTATTTCTCCGTAATGACTATATGTATTTTATCACTTTGGTAATTTCTCAGGAGCTCATTTAACTAGTCTACACACAATGACAATTTGTACCACAAGAATCCGCAAAGCACTACAGACAGCAACTAGACATAGGTAGTCACTTATGATTCCTGGGTCACTGGCTTTTGTTACAGTAAGCAAATTAAAACTCGGTGACTAACTATTTAGCATTCACTTCTCAATGGCACAGGCAACAAAAATATTGCTTTATTAATTCAGACAATGATTTGCAATTGCCAGTCACTGCTGAGACAGTGACAAGCAGGTTTTAGAGGAAAAACAATTCTTTTTTCTGCCACTTCTGCTCCTATTTAACTTCAAGGGTTATGCTGGAGTCAGAACCCAAATATTGATTTATCTCACTGCACACATCCACTAGTTATATTTCTGTGTTTCCTTTCTTTCCAAACATGAAACGTAGAATAAGATTCTAGAAGTTATTCAAAAACAAAGGAACAAGAGGGAAAACTATGAAACTTGTTCCTAGTTCTTGTCATGGTTACCAGATTTCTTTTTGGGATGATGAAAATGTTCTAAAATTAGACAGTTGCTATGACCATACAACTTTGTGAATATACTAAAAACCACTGAATTATATACTTTAAAATTCTGAATATTATGGTATGTAAATTATATCTCAATAATACTGCTATTTTAAAAAACGAAAACAAAACACTCTATTATTTCTCTTCAATTTTTTAGGGTCT
The DNA here is from genome assembly GCF_027409185.1 of Cynocephalus volans. NCBI lineage: Eukaryota > Metazoa > Chordata > Mammalia > Dermoptera > Cynocephalidae > Cynocephalus > Cynocephalus volans. Next base: position 109,813,403 of record NC_084461.1, read on the forward strand.
TCTTTAGGGATGGGTCCTAGCAGTATGTCTGAGGCATAGGTGGAGAGTGCGGAGAAGGTGGGGAGAGGGATAGGAAAAGAGAACAAAAGAAAGAAGGGGCTTAGACGGATAACAAGAGGCATTGGAAGGAAGTAGATGTAGAAAAAAAGCAGTAGAAGAGAGAGTTTCAATCAGGCTTCTTAAACTGCAAAGAACAGAGACCCATTCCAATGAACTCAATGAAAGGGTCCATTGGTCAGGAAACACATGGACAGGTCTTGAAGTGGCCAGCTTTGGGAACAAGGGCAGCTCTGCCAACTTCCTCATGGGCTGTATGGTTTCACACGATGTGTCTGCTTCTCTTTGTGTATCTAATCTGTTTCTTCCTCTAAAATCTGACTTTCTCTTTTCCCTCATAAATTCAGCTTGAGTGTAACTCTGGCTTACAATGATCCTTCCACACCTGACTACCTCTTAGCACTCTTAATACTATCTTCAGTGGGTGTGATTCATTTTCTCTTTCCTGATTCTCATTTCCTGAGATAGGAGCCCAATTAGTTCTGCTCATGTTTGCAATCTATAGCCTGGATCACAGGCCCTGGTCAACTAGTCAGTCTGCGGTATCATGTGCCTATCCTTAGAAAACTTAGCATTAGCTGAGAGCAGAACAGTGGGATTATCTGATTCATGTAGGGCACAGTGGGTTGTAGGGAGGAAAAAAGGGAGAGGGGCAGTCTGCCAAATGACACTATGCATGGACAGTAGAAAATATTCCCAGCATAGGAAGAAAAATGACATACAGGAGGCTGGAGATAAAACCCATGTCAACTGTCCCTGCCAAATGAACAGCATTCTTAAAGTGAAGTTCTTGCTCCATCCATCACTCAGAAGAAGATATCATTACCCAAGTTAGTGCTTTAGTGTGAACCTAGTCTCTATTTTTGCTAGAAGAAAATTCTGAAGAGGACAGATTCAGTTTCTTCTCCCATTTTCTACAGTTTCAAAATCTTCCTACAAACATTCAAATAATTGGATGAAAATAACAAAAAAGATCTTAGAATGGAATCCAAGCATGATAATATCCAATATTTGTGCATTAGTCCATTTATGTTGCTTATAACAAAATACCTGAAATTGAGTGATTTGTAAGACAATGAAATTTATTGCTTACAGTTTTGGAGGTTGGGAATTCCAAAGTCCAGGGAACACAGCTGGTGAAAGCCTTGTTGGTGGTGACAGTGACACAGGGATCTCACATGGAAAAATGGCAGAGCAGAGAGAGAGAACTTCTCATGTGCTCTTCTTTTAAAGCCCTCAGAACCACATGCATGACCACCATTAAAGTGTTCACTATGGTAGATCCTCATAATTTAATCATTCCTTCAAGGCTTCACCTTTCAATTACCACAGTAGGATTTCCTGCCCTCAACAATTACAGTGGGGATTAAATTTGGGAGGAACATTCAATCCAAGACATCCAGCCTCTCAAAACCCATGTCTTTTTTTCACATACAAGTATATTCATTTCATCCCCAAAGTCTTAACTAGTTTTAACTCAAAAGTCTTGAAGTCTCAAGGTCCCATCTGTGAAATCAAAACAAGTTATCTACTGCCAAGATACAATGGTAGGACAGACATAGGGTACATATTCCCATGCAAAAAGGTGGAAATAGGCCAAAAGAAAGGGGTAACAGGTCCTAAGCAAGTCCAAAACCCAGCTGGCAAATCATGTACTTCGACTCCATGTTTGACGTCCTCTCCACACTGGTGTGGGGGTGGGTCCCAAGGTCCTTGGTCAGCTCTGCTTCTATGGCTTTCCTGGTCTCAGGCCATGCTTCAGCACTTGCAGGCTGGTGTTCCATGCTGGTAGCTCTATAGATTTGGGGTCTCCATGGCAGTCCCACTCTCATGGCTCCACAAGACATGATGCTGTTGGAGTGTCTCTGCTGCCACTCTGACCCCACCTTTCCAGTTAGCATTGCTCTAGCAAAGGCTGTCTACGGTGACTCCACCCCTGTGGCAGATCTCTTTCTGAACCCCCAGGCTTTTCCATACATCTTTTGAAATCAGGGTGGAGGCTCCTAAGCCTCCACAGCTCTGGCATTCTGCAAGCCTGCAGACCTAACACCATATGGATGCCATCAAGGCTTCCAGCTTGTATTTTCTAAAGCTGTGGGTCCAGTCACACCTGGGGCTAATTTAGCCACAGCTGAAGCAATCAAAGTAGCTGGGGTGAGAGGCAGCTTCCTGATGTATCCCTGAGCAGTGAGTCTGTGGAGGGTGCCTCAGGCCCGTTCCCCAAGACCATTCTGTCTCCCCAGGCCTCTGGGCCTCTGATGGAAGGGTTGGCCCCAGAGACTTCTGCAATGCCTTTAGGATCTTTTCCCCATTCTCTTGATAGTCCTTTTCTTCTGTATTAATCTCCTTAGCAAACAGTTGCTGGGTGGCACCATTGCTTTTGTGTCCAGGCTGAAAGTTCTCCAATTTTTTGTCTCACATTTTCTTTTGAATTATAAATTCTGGCTTTAGCTAATGCCTTTTCTGCTATAACTTAGCATAGGCTAGCCATGCAGCTTCCTGAATGCTTTGCTACTTAGAAATTTGTTCTGCCAAATACCTTGGGTCAGCACCTTGAAGTTCCATATTCCATGAAATTTGGCGCCTTAAACAGAATGCAGCCAAGTTCTTTGCCAGTTCATAGCAAGGGTGATCTTTGCCCCAGTTTCCAATAAACTCCAATTGTATTCTATTTTTTACCTCACATGTAATAACACAGGAATGTTGGCCTGGATAACACAATTATTTTACATAAAAACTATATATTTTATAATTTCACTTCTAGGTATATATCCAAAAGAGTTGAAAGTAGAGACTCAAACATTTGTAGACTAATGTTCATAATAGCACTATTCATAATAGCCAAAAGGTGGAAATGACCCAAATGTCCATTAACAGGTGAATGGATAAACAAAATGTGGTGTACACATATAATAGAATACTATTCAGCCTTAAAAAGAGGAATGCAGTTCTGACACATGCCACAACATGGATGAATCTTGAAAACACTATGCTAAGTGAAATCAGCCAGACACAAAAGGACAAATACTATACGTTTTCACTCCTGTGAGATACCTAGAATGGCAAATTCATAGACACAGAAAGTAGAATAGAGGTTTCCAGGAGCTAGAGGAAGAAGCAAAGGGGTTATTACTCAATGGATGCAGTCTCTGTTTGGGATAATGAAAAATTTCTGGAGGTGGATAGTGGCAATGGTTGTGGAACATGGTGAATGCAGGGAGTGTCTTCAAAAAGTTCACGGAAATATTCACATTATCTTTTAAATCCATTTTTCCACAAACTTTTTGAAGTACCTTCATGCTTAGTGCCTCTTGAAATGTGCTTAATGTACACTTGAAAATGATTAAAATGGTATATTTTATGTTATGTATATTTTACCACGTACACACAGTCCAGGAAGAACAAAAACTACATACTTTGCATTAGTTCTTGTTGGTGAAAATGACTTAATTTTTTGTGAAATCATTGGGAAGTTGTCGTCTCCACTAGATCTTCTTACAGAGGTGTTGCTGTAGAAATAAGCTGTTTGGTCCCCACTGGCATTTACTCTGCTGCAGAGTGAACATGAGGCCAAGCTGCACAGAGACCTTTTTTATACACGCCCAGTAACACAAGACACAGTGTCAGTCTGATCAAAAGATCAGGCTCTGTAGGTGTCTTGAAAATTATAGTTAAAACATCCGAGCCATTGTGTACATGTACATTGTGTAGCATGTTTCATTTAGAAAAAAATACATTGCATGTTCCATCTTTACTTATGTTTTTGTTTTCACATATAATAATGCTTGGTTGGCGAATGTGGAATTGTACAAGTTACTAAAACAGCCATGAGATCAGGCAGAAGCAGGATCTCCTGCCCGCCCAGCACCAGCCACTATTCTCTGCCATTACTTTTCCTTTGAAAGACAAGGTTTTCTTGAAATAAAAATGAACTGTAACTCTCGTAGACCTGCTTTTTAAGATATGGTTTCTAGCTTAAAACTAAAGAAGGTGTTTATGGCCAAGAAGTAGTAGCCGCTTTGAAATTTTGAAGGAAAGAAGGGTGGATGTTGAAGCTTTTCCGTAGGCAGTTTGTTGAGTACCCTACCTTGAGCGCTGACACACAGGTGGTATCATGTCTGAGTGTACAAACATGCACCTTCTTTGAGAATTGGCAGTTCAGCAAGGATCTAATGCTTCCAGCTGCATTAGAGCTTAAATACTTTATATTTGTTTTTGATTTTAATGGTGACTATCTTATTATCTTGCCCTTGCATTTTTGTTTTGTTGCTTTTATTGTTGTTTCAGTGTGGAAATCTTTGAAGTGAAATGAAGTTTCGGTAATCCAACACCCTTTAATCTTTTTCTTTCTTTCTCTCTAGCTCATTCCTCTTGCTTTCCTTTTCTTTCCATCGTGCCTGAAGCTGGATAACACTTTCCTGCTGTGAAATTTTTAAAGTCACCACACAGCTCCGGCAAAGGAGGGCTGTCATAGTTTTTGGATGAGAAAATCTACTGCAGCTCACACACATCTAGGAGCTGATAGTGGTTAATTGACAGCCGGAAGGACTTGGTCTCCTGGCAGAGTTAGCGGGAGGGTGAGCCCTGTGGGTTTCATTTGGGCAGAGATAAAACAGGTTTTTATTCAGTACTCATGGAGAGAGCATAATTAACCTTTTAGAAGTTTAAGGATGATCAAATTGTTATTCATTTTGCAAATGAGAAGAGAGAGCTTCCCTTCCTGCCAGCAAAATGCCAGTGCAGATTTCAAGGTCACTGGATGATCTCTTTGAGGGAAAAGAAAGCAGTAAACACACACGTAAGCATGCACACACACACACGGATTGAGAAATGTCACCATGAAAACATTCAGAAATGAAAAGGAACAAATGTTCTTTTCTGTCATGCTCCACAATAAAAATCAGAGCTAATGTTTGCCGCACATTCACATGGGCCTATTGGATTATAATGGCACTACCCTTGTCAGAGAAAACAGAATATATGACTCCAGCTGGTAACTCCGATGCTTTGGTATGTTCTGTGATTTTTAGAGGATGGGGGAAGGGCTTTTTGAGGTCTAAGAATGTTTTAAAGATGGCGTGCATAACATTGCTACCACATGAGAACTCTGTGGTGTGCATAATAAACTCCAGTGCTCCAAAATAAATCTTAAAAGGATTTAGCCAAGTCTGTGCATGAAAGGAAGTGGTTTTCACTAGGCATCATGCTTTAAAGATGACTACGCTTGTTATGTGAATGACCTTATTTTGCAGCTATTTTCTTTGCCACATCACAAACAATACTTACAATACTTCTCCACTATTGCTTAGGAAAAGAATACTCTGTGGCCACTCTCTTTAAAAAAAAAACAAACAACTTAAAATTAGTGATAATTTCAAAGATACAGAAAAATTCCAGTAATAGTACAAAGAATTACTGTAAACCCTTCACCGACATTAACCAGTTTTTAACATTTTTGCCTAATTTGCTTTCATATTCTATTCCACCAATCCATTCCATGGGTGTTTACTCTGCTGCATAGTAAACATGGGATATATATATGTGTGTGTGTGTGTGTGTGTATAATTATATAATTATATTTTTCTGAACCATGTGAGAGTAAGTTGTAGGCACAGTTTCTCTCTACCCCTAAATACTTCGGTGTGTATTTCCTAAGAATATAAATAACAATCCACATAACAATAGTACGATGATCAAAAAGAGGAAGTGGAACCTGAATACAATCCATTTTTTAATCTACAGACCTTTGTTCAAATTTTGTGAACCATGCTAATAACATCCTTTATAGTAATTTTTTCCCTGAGTCAGAGTCCAGTCCATGATCTTGCATTATGTTTAGTTTTTATGACTCTTTTCTCTCCTTTAATCTGGAATGTTCCCTTAACCTTTATTTGTCTTTTATGATATTGTCTTGAAGAACATAGGCCATTTGTAGACTACCCCTCAGTTTGGGTTTATCTTATATCTCATTTTAGTTAGATTCAGGATATATATACTTTTTATTTCAGGAATACAAGGTAAGTAGTATTGTGTCCTTTCACATTATCACACAAGCAGTTACAAGGTGCCTGTTCATCCCACTGGTGCTGATGCTAAGCTGAGTAAAGAGGTACCTGCCAGAGTTCTCCACTGTTAAACTGCTATATTCTCCTTTAGAATTAATAAATAAACCATGAGGAGCATCTCCTTCGCTTTATTGGCTTTGGTCTGAGATAAGCACAGCCAAACAACAAGCTGCTGGAGGCTGTTCTCACGTATTTTAAGAGGAAGCTAGATAAGATTTCTTAAACGGTTTACAAAATCATCTTGACTAAACATATTTGGATTTTATTTTTTCCTTGCACTGTGGTGTACAACCCTCTGCAGAATCAACCAAAGCCTTTTCCTTCGCTACCTTATCTGGAAATCAAAGTCTGTTATTCATAGACAAAATAATCAAGGAACTATCCCAACACACACCATTTTTGTGAGGGAAGGTGACAAGTATGTAAAGGGGAATAGGAATGAAATTACAATGAGAAGAACACAGATCCTAAGAGGACAACAACGATAGTTTACAAAGTCTTTTGAAATAAATTGGTTTGCATCAATTCTAGTTTATCCTTCTCACCTATACAGGTCCTAAGTCATTCATGTCTCCCCTTACAGTTATTCCTACCTCCTTTTATTGTTTTCCATTTTAGTGGGAACAATGATATCTTCCTGCAGGAAATATGCTTAACTAATTTGACATGAAATTTATTATCAGTTTCCTCAAATTGTCTTAGTTGTATTCATTGTTGAGAACACTCAAAAAAAGTAAATATTTTTGTGTAGATGTTGGAAGATGAAAAAAATAAAGTGAAGCCAGGTTCACTTGCAAAAGGAGGACATGTCTGAATGTATGATTTCCATTGTTTATAAGATCAAACCCAGTGTTGAGGAGAAACACAACTCTTCCCGGCACTGAGACCTGAGAGAAGTTTCTCTAGCACATAGAAGACACTTTGTAATGAAGTAAATGTGCTTGACAACATCCTTACAAGAAAGCAGCAAATAAGTTACAGGGTTGTTTCTTATGAGGTCTCTCAATGTGGCCGATTGCCCAAAGCCAACCCTAGAGGAATGAAAGAAATTTGCCAGTGAGTGACAGTGTTCTCTGAGAGTCTGGCTGATTCCAAGATTAACTTGTAAAGTACCTGATGCGATATTTCCAAATGTGCTTTTAGTCTCCCTCCGATATGTCATCAAATCTGTCAGATAAGAGTGACAAAGTTTCCTCACTGGTTGCAGTGAGGGTTGAAAGAGGTAAGTCAATGGGAACCATGCAACACAGAGCCAGTAATGTTGTAAGAAGAAATTAACAAATTGAGGTTATTATTATTATTGTTTTTCAGAAAAAAAAAAAAAAGGAATGGATAATTGAAGCCTCTAATAGGGCATGTCCATGATAATTTAGCTGGGAAAATTTTCAGGCAGTTTTACCAGTCCGTGACCCATGCCATTAGAAATCATTTTTGTAAATCATCTGGCGAATGTCTAGTTTTGTGTTATTTGTCTTTCTAGTAAACTAGGAAAAGCAAGTAAACCATAAAATATGTCCTTAGGTCACTTAGTGAGTTTGCTACTTAGGGTTGTTGGCTATAACCCAGTTAAATCGTCGACTTTGGTGCTGGTTTCCGTGGTTCTCAAAGTATGGAAAAGGCAGCATCAGTACCATCTGGGAACTTGTTAGAAATGCAGATTTTCAATCCTATCCTAGATCTACTGAATCAGAAGCTCTGGGGATGGGACCCAGCAATCTGTGTTTTAGCAAACCCTGCAGGTGATTCTAATACTTGCCAAAGTTTGAGAACCGCTGCTTTTGGGTCATAATTAAATAACTGGGCTAATCATCTATTCAGGCCCCTCCCAGTATGCAAGGAAAAATAAATCCCATTTTCCTATAGAAGGATGCTTATTTTTTCCTTCCCTACAGAGAAGGGAGAGGCAAAGTATCCAGTTTACCAAGTCAAAGTGATATCATATTTTAAAGGTATAAGTTGAGATAAAAGAGGATCAGACTACATAGGTCCCTAATTTATCCCAATGGAAAATACTGGATTTGGCCAATGCCGTCCCTCCTGACTCTGCCTCGAATACCGATGGTAATGACTATGTGTACCTGGTGGCTCAGCAGGTGCATACTTTAAAGACAAATCTTTAATCATAATCTCATGCAATATGGGAAGAAATAGGGAGCTTTGTAAATATAATTTCATTTCAGTTTAGGTTAAACATTCAATAGTAAATTTTAGAAAAAAAACAGATTACGTTTAATTCTAAATTTGGCTCATTTGGTTAAATATCATCCATTTCAAAAAGGAAGAATGAATGAGTTGATATCTTCAAACTTGCAGCAGGCTTTCAGGTTTTCATTTTTAAAAACTTATTTAGTTTTTACAATATGAAAATTATAGACAGAGTGACATTTAAACCTTTGCTTTTCATAGCATTTCACACTTACACCATTTTAAAAGACAGCTATTAACATTTACAAAAATCTTTCAGAAACCAAATGTTCTAACATGCAGAATTCCAATTATACTGTGTAAGAGGGTTATCAACCATCCTTCTACAAGAATACTTTGAAGTGTCTGGTATTAAACCAAGAACTAAAATGTCAGTTGCACATAGACAATAAATTAGGGTTTATAAAATCTTGTAAGATTTATTTAATATTACAATTTTGACCTTTAGGCTGTCTTCACCATAGCTTACTTAAGTTTCTCTCTCTCTCTCTCCCTCTCTCCCTCTCTCTCTCTTTACCCCTGTAATCTTACTTGAATGTTAAACAAAGGCTATGTTGCAAGTTATACGAAGTTATGTAACTCATTCATGCTCTGGGTGAATTCTGCTCAGAGCATCCCCAGTTCCTCCTGTTTAGGATGCTGGAATTCCATAAGGCATTGCCCATTTCCCTATGGAGCAAACTAGTGGAATCACAATGGAAGGATAACACTTGACAGCCTGTTCCTGGAACAGGAGGTCTACCTGTTTTAGGACTATCTCTTGAACGTGAGCCTGAAGCTGTAAGGACCTCTCTCAGACTTCTCAACTACTTAGTAAGGGAAATAAAAGATGATGCTATCCATATTTATTACACTTGTAATTTGGGATGAGATTTGCTAAAATTAACAGAAAAAATTATCAAAGAAAGTTTGATCATTCCCATTGAGCTGAGGAAGAATCGGGGAATTTCCTTTGAAGAATGGGCTCCAGACCAGGTCCCATCCTTCTCTCATCTCAGGGGAGGCTCCTGCAAACAAATATTTTCATTATTGGGCACTTTTCCCAGAAATGTAGGAAATGTGGAAGGCAGAGAGGAAATACTAGAATAAAGTGAATAATCAGTCATCTTGGTCTTCTCCAGCTGCTGGCAATGTTGAGGTCTGCTCCCTCTCTTCCACAGGCTAGAAAGTAGCCAGAGCCATTGCAATTTGTAGGAATGCTTTTTCAACCAATAAATAGATCTTAATAATGTGAGCAAACACTTATATAGCATTTCTATGGACCAGACTTCATTCTAGGCCCTTTATATATTCACTCCTCATAAGGATTCTGGGATTTACTGGTAAGTAAGCAAGACATGGGGAGATTTCAGTAAATTGCTAATGACCAAACAGCTAGAAAGTGGTGGAGCCATAATTTGCACCTAGGCAGTCTGGCTCCAAAGTTCCTTGATCTATGAATGGTGTGGTGCCTTCTGAAAAGGAACCACACCATTCCATTCAGGTGGGCTAAGAAAACTATGCAAGCCTATTAATCCTCTTTGCAAAACATTTTTTTTTACCAACAATCTGTGAAGTTACAAATGACCTGAAATAAGGTCATATACTTGAGCCTTCGTAGAATTCATTTTGTCACCTGCTTTTGAAAGCAGCTTTGTGCTGAAGCCAAGAGCAACAAGCAAAATCTAATAGTGAGGAATGGCTTAAGTAAGTGGTTCTCTTCAGCCAACTGCCAAGTCAGAAGCCTGTGAAGAACTTGCAGCTGATGCATTAGTGACATTCCTCATTTGTGGCAGATACATGTTTTTCTATATTTTTGTTAAACAACATACTGTGACATATCATGTGAGCACATTTCTGAATGTTAGCTTCTAATATATATCTACGTAAAAAATAGATCATTATTCATGAACCCACAGAAGGGCATCTTGTACTGCTAGACTAAATTTTGTGATTGTGGTACAAATCAAATTCTATTTCAATGAAATAGCTATAGGACTCAAAGATTTCTTACCTTCAGCTGATGGCCCACTTATTTTAAACAACACTTCATATAACAAAATTCTAATATAACCACAGACTTGTGCCACTTCCTTGGCGTCCACTGAAAGATTTAGCATGTAGCCAGAAGATAGGCATTATAAACATAATCCCTATCCATCTGTTTATATAGATTGAGATCTACTTAGAACTCTATTAGATATGCAGTTATTTTAATCCTTTATATAATTCTATGTGAACCTCCCATTCATTTAGGACACTGGGTAAAAAATACTTTACATATTAGTGAACTAGCTTTGTGAAACTCACCCAGCCTGTGGTACTTTGTTATGGCAGCTGCAGGGGATCAGAATATGCCACCCTAAAATATGTCACTTTGGCATAAGGATTATTTTGAGATGAAGGCAATTAAGAAAGAGCAAACACAGAGGGAGCTCTCTGCCCTCCCCACTTCTGCCTAAAAGCAGGGCATAAATTTCCCTTATGTAAAGGAAATTTTCATTTGTAAAGAGGCCCTCCTCTCCCATACCAGGAAGAGGAAAACAACCCAAGAGACAGCCCTTGTCACTTGAGATGATTAAGTCTACATAACAAGCCTTACTAAGTAACTGTTTTTACCATGCATTTCCTAGTCACCTTTCTCCATCTTACCCTCCACAGAAGCCAGTCTCCCCCTCTTTTTTGTCTAGTCTTTTCTCCATTTTATCATTTTATCACCCTTTGTTAAAATGGTATAGAATTCTCTGCGTTTAACCATCTCTTCGCAGTTTTCGCTTTTTTTCTGTTAGTCTTCCACTTCCCCATGTGGGTATGAAATCAACATTTTCTCCTGTTAATATACTTTTGTCAATTTAATTTGCAGTCTCTGGTTACTAAAACTAAGAGGGGAGAGGGAAAGTTTTCCCTCCCTCTTTAAAGTATCTTCCATCACACAGTGGAAACTTATCTCTAGTGCCAAACAATAATCTATTGATAACAGAATAACAGTCATTTATGTACATTTTGGGGCTTTAGTTTCTAGACGCTATTTACAAAGAAAGAAATGAAGACTTAAAATTTCCAAAAACAAGAGATAATCATATCTCACACAGATATAAATATGAACAAAAGTTAAAGATTTCATTTAATTCATTAATGAGAAAACTGGTGAAGTATTTCAATGAGTTCAAGGGAGGTTTTTGTTTGTTTCTTTGTTGTTTTTTAATGTTACATTTACTTAAAGAAATATTGAAAGCAACATGCGAATGGAGGCAAAACTGTCCTCTTCCGTATGGGGAAGATAGTCTGAACATCCATGAGGAATAATTTGCATGTCTATAGATAAGAATTATTTTGCATTGCTATCAGTTGCCTACAACTTACAGAGTTGTAAAATAGCTCAAAGACAAGGAAACAATAGAATTAGACAACCTGCAAAGGTGTGATTTAAATAGTGCATTTTCAGTTGAAGCACAATTTCTCCCTTACTAGACCAAAGTCCCTGGGGAAAGCTAAAAAAGGAATTAAAGAGAGACCTAACATCTGAGTAGTTACTAATCTCCTAGCTCAGTATTCATTACTTCTCACCTGTATAGGTGCAAAAGCTTCCTACCTGGTCTCTCTTCTTCCAGAGTCATCTTCTTCCAGTTCATGCTACATATCACTGCCAATTTGATCTTCTTAGAGCACCTTTGTGATTGTCACAAAACCCTTAAAAATCATTAATGGTTCCCTGATACCTGTAGAGAATGTTTGAAAGTTCTGACCTAGTCCCCCAGGATTTAGCTCTATATCAGTCAGGGTTCCAAGTTGCAAGTTACAGAAAGTGACTCTGGCTGATTTAAGCAAAAAAAAGGAATTTTTTAAAAAGGTTATTGCACAGATCATAGACTTGCTGAGAGGGCTAGAGAAACAGGCTCAGAAGTTTATGCTGCCAGAACTAATTCTCAAAATCATGCCGTGGAACTGGTTGGATGAGGACACCACTGCTGCTGTCACTGAATGCTAGCAGATGCAGTTCCCATCCCGGATGTGGTTGCCATGGGAGGTCTTCAGCTGTAGCCATCACGCTACAGCTGCCTCCAGCACTCAATTCCACAACTGTCACCAATGCCACAGTGGATTTTTTTCTGTTTACTTTTTGCATCACAAGTTCCCTATTCAAAATCAGGGAGTGGGTGTGTCTGATTGTTGGAACTTAGGTGACATGCCCAGGCCTCAGCTGTAAGAGGGGTTGGGAAAGAGCAGATGGCAGATTGGCCATCTTTATTGATAGGTAGGCTGTGTCTCCTTCCATGACTCAAAAGTGGTGAATCCCACAAAGGAACTGGGAATTCCTCAAAGGAAAAGGGGGCTGATTTAGATGCTGGGCAAAGGATAAATATTCAATATAGGCTTGCTCTGTCTTCCTGATCTAATGCCCTGCTACTCACACTCTATATCTATGTACCAGCAAAAGCCAACCACAGTCCATCCGATTACTGTCAAGCATTTAATAATACATACCTACTAAGTACCATACTAGGTAATGTAAATAGAGAAATGACAGATACTTTAAGAAGAGTATAGTCTAGGCCGGGGCACATACAAGTAAGCAGGCAATTACAAGCCTGTGCTGTGACAGGGGGAAACTCGAAATGCTTTGGGAATGACCCCAAAGGGTATTTACCTAGTGGTGGGGATGATTTCTTCCCTCAATCTAGACCAGGTAGGAACAGGCAGTACTGCTGGTGCCTTCCCCCTTCTTTTGAACATCGTGGAGGCATTCTACCTACTCTTCTATGCCCCATAGCATTATTTAGGTCCTGACACCAGCATGTTCACCAGGATCCTCAGCTTGTACCTTGTAGGTAGAGCTACTTTTAGGCTTTGCCAGTAGCATCGTCCTGTAGGATGGAAGGGCTTCAGTCCACCCTTTTCTCGTGACTCTGTGGAGGTGGACATTTTCCTACTCACAGTCCTCTCCACTCTCTGTGCCTCTACTTTCCTACAGCTCAGTAGCTGAATGCTGGCCTGGAAATACTAGCATTTTTTTTTTTTTTTTCACCAGTCCTGAACTTTGCTGCCAGTGGAAGATCCAAAAAAAATATCAATGGGTTGTTTAAGTTGTGTTATTGTGAAATTTGTATGGTATGACACCTAACACTGCTGCCCTGTATTAGCCTTCTGTGTCTATCTCCTTTCTAGATTGGAGGACCCCAGACTACAGGGCCTCTGACTTATTTTGGTCAGATTTAAAATTTCCATCAAACTGCTTTGAACTCAAGACACAGAAGTCAAATACATGAAAATTGAATAAATGGTCTTCTTACTAATGAAGAAGTTGGCAGCTTAGATTTCACAGGATCATTTGACGTACTTAATTTTTTTCAAATAACCTGAAGTGTCTCTAAAACCTATAATTGGTCTGACTTGTGTCCAGGGGCCTAGAGTGGATGCCAGTTCCTGGGCCCTGGCCCAGGAGTTTGCTGGCTTATTGGCTTTCTGAACAGGTGAGGAGTGAAATGTGCTGATGATGAAAAGCACATCGTATCCCATTCTTTCGTTGGTTTGTTTTCATGACACTAGATTACCTCTTAGGAAATCAAAAAAAGAAAATGACTTGATAGCTGCTAGTGCTTGAAACTATGTTATTTTTTTGTATAGATCTTTATAAAGATATTATTTCTCTATTTGCCAAACACCTAAATATGAAATATTTAGTACCTTTCACATATTCATGTGCATAGAGCAAGCACATTAGTTCAGATAGAAAATCTGCTTATACTCACTGACAGCCGCAGTAGTGGCTGGCTTGGTGTGGAATGCCAGGTATGCATGTTTGGAAGACTTCGGAAGTCTACCCAGCAGCAACAGTTGCTATCTTGGCACACTCCTACTCCCCAGTCAGAACTCAGCTTGGACTTGAGCACAACCCAGTATATGGCACAGAGAGGAGCACAACCGGAGCATGCCAACGCACACCAATTGTGCTGGCGGGATTTCCTGCTGATACAACCTCAGCAAAGCTTCCCTTGACACTTCTGTCTGGCCTTTGCTTAGCATGGCAGTTTTCTGCTTCCTCCCGAGTGGACTCTTGTGCCTTATACATATCTCTAAGACCACTGTTGGCTTGCTTGTCTGAAACTTTGATTAGCCTTCAGTGAATCCTTAGTGCCAATACTAACTAGAACATAGAAAACAGTCAGTAAACATTTACTAAATCAATCGGTTAATTAATTGGTGCCATAATAAATTCAGAAGTTCAAACGGTTCCTCAGTTCTGTAACCCATTTTTCTGTCTGGCCCTAGACACTTCCTTCCCCCTTACTTCACACTAGTTATTTTGAAACTTCTCTTTTTTGCACCCTCTCTCAGCAACTCTCCCCTCCTTCGCAGCAGGCAAACCCACTGTTTAGGTTAGAAATTCTTTCAGCTTCTTGCCCACCCTCCCTTCCTCTCACACTCACACGTAGAAGCTGGTCTCCTCCCTACACAGGACCTGGAGCCCGTTGCATCTTATCTTCCAGGAACACAGCTTCCTGGATTATCCCTTCTGCAGTATCTGTAGTCCCCAGCAAACCCACATGCCCCATTAGCTACAGAACCTTCTGTTTCCTTCCTTTCACTATCTCATTTCTTGCTGCTACAGTTTCCCAACCTGTGTTTACTTGTTGACCCTCTGCACTGTGGCCTGAATCTGCTCTTCCTATCCCTCTGAATCTTTCAGTCTCAGTGTGTCCCACATCTGTCCACATCTTCTCTTTCCACATGACACACTCTCCCAGGGCTATCACAGTCACTCCAGTGAGTTCATCTACACTGAAACACATTCTAATGACTCTCAAGTCAATGTGTCTAGCCGAGGCCTCTCTTCTGAGCACCAAGACTGCATGCTTGTCTGTTCCACCAGGCTGTCAGGCTCTTCACATGTGTGCCTTATCCAAAACCAAACTCGCTGTTTCTCTTCCAGAACTGCCTCTCTGCCTGCATTATCTGCTTCCATGAATAAGACAACCACCTCTTAGTCACTAAAGCTGGAGTCATTCTAGAAGCCTCCCTCTCCTTCATGGCCCACGTCCAATCAATGACACAACCCTATCAATTCCACTTAAAAAATGTCTCTTAAGGGCTGTCAGGTTAGCTCACTTGGTTAAAGCATGGTGCTAATAACACCGAGGACAATGGTTCGGATCACCTTATCAGCCAGCTGCCATAAACAAACAAACAAAGAAACAAAACCTCAAACTCTTAAATGTGTTCCCTTCCCTTCAGCCACACAATAACAACTTTTGTATATACCTTGACTATTTTTCACCTAGATTGCTTCTAGATTACTACTCTCTGGTCTCCAAACTTTTTCTCTAACCTGCCTTGCACACAGCCTCTCGAGAGTGCTTTGTGAAATGCCAAGTCTATGCTGTCTATGACTACCATGTTCAATACATGCAGAATAAAACACAGCCTCCTTAAATTGGAACACAGGACACTTCTGGCCTCTATTTTGCTAACCTTTCAATCTCATCTTTTGCCATACCCACCTAAACCTGTGCTGGTCTGCTAATGGAGCTGTTTCTATAAGCTCTGGATTTTTGAGCAAAACATTCTCTCTGCTTGAAAAACCCCCCACTGATCATTTTCTTAACTTTATTTTTCCTGACTTAGTTAAAGGGCCCTTTCTTTTTGGCATAGCCCCTCACTAAAGTGACAACCCATCCTCAAGCCTCCAGTCGAGCAGATGCTCCTTTCTTTTCCTCAGGAGTGTACGTATTGCATGGAATTGTGACATTCTGCTTACTTATCTCTCCCACATAGCCTGGGAGCTCCTGGCTTTCATCTGTTCCTACCCTAAATTCCTTGCAAAGTGTCCAGCATATAGCAGGTACTTAAATGTTTGAAAGAATGAAGATGTCATCAAACCTCTACTTGAACTATTTTGGAGGTAGACACCAAGTTCTGTCAATTCAACTTCTGTGCTGTTGACTTGGGCATCTGGCCTTTCTTTACCATCCTGCTGCCTCTATCCTAGCGGAAGCTTTCTTAGTTCTCATGGAGACCTGCACTATCATTCCAGCTCTTCACCCATCTGTATACTCATCCTACCATTCATCAGATACCTAAGTTAAATGCCACTGTGTACAGCTTATGAGGCATAAAGTTCTGTTTTTCTGTTTATACACTCTATTGTTCAAAAATCCTTCTGTGATGAATACAATGTGAATGAAGCCCTCAGAGAAGTGCAGGGCCTCATCTGCACAACCAGAATGGTAGTGTGGTCATCAGACTCTAAGATGGCTCCAGCGATCCCCATCCCCTCGGGTCCGCACCCTAGCGTGGCCCTTCCCACGTTGTAGGAGGGTTGGTCCGTGTGCCCAGTAGAACATGGCAGACGTGATGGCATGTCATTTCCAAGATAAGGCTGTACAAACAGCACAGCTTATGTTCTGCTCTCTCCCTCCCTCCTTTCTGGCTCTTGGGGAAGCCAGCTGCCACAGAGAAGCCACAAGCCACGTGGAAGCGAGCTGAGGCCTCTGGCGTTTAGAAGTGGATCCTCCCAGGGCTGGCTGGTTAGCTCAGCTGGTTAGAGCACAGCTTGTAACATCAAGGTCAAGGGTTCAGATCCCATACCAGCCAGCAACCAAAAAAAAAGTGGATCCTCCCTGTCCCGGACAAGCCTCAGATGACTGCAGCCCAGACCCATAGATGCCTTGATTGTAGCCTTGTGAGAGGCCCCAGGACCCAGCTAAGCTGCATCAGGATTCTTGACCCTCAGAAACTGTGAAATAATAATCCCTTATTGACTAAAGCTGTTAAGTTTCGGGTGATTTGTTATGTAGCAATAAGTAGCAAATACAATAGTCCTGATACCAACACCCCTTTTCTCATGTCCTTAACATCCTTTATGTGAGCTCTAGCCAATGTGAACTGGTCCTCCTTCCCCAAATAGGACTGGAGGGCATGGACTTCTGCTTCCACACCTTTTCCTCAGATGCCCTTCCATTCAAACTACCCTCTTCTCTGTGCACGTTGGTTATACCAACCGAGTCATTCTTGTCATGCCCAAACTAAATTGGAGTCAAGGGGCCAAGGGGGAAAAGTACTCGGGGCACATAGCACCTCCTCCAAAAAGAATTTTCTATAAACCCAGATGTTGAAACAGCCTGTTCTAACCCTAAGACTAGTTTTTACCTAGTAGCTGCTGAAACAACCTGTCATGACTGTAAGATTAATTGTGTCTACCGCCATCACTCACCAGTCAAAGCCTTCCAACTCCAAAAAGTTGGCTAGTGCCAATGAGCTTTCTTTCAAAACAGCACATAACATTCCTCTCTCTAATATAACTCCCAGCCTTTTCTTTACTCTTCAGACATACTAGAGACCACCCTGGTCTGTGTGTGTGTGTCCTGATTGCAATCCTGTTTTCCCAAATAAAACGTTCTTTTAGAGACTGGTTTCTCTCTCTTTTTTTGACTCCCATCTCCACTTGCTAACTCCTCACCCTCTTTAAGGCCCATCTCGTGTTGCATCACCTCCTTAAAGCCTACCTGATCACATCTCCTAAATGAGAAGTACTCTCCCCTTCTAAGAACTCTTACAAAATCACTTTTGTTCGTCTCATGTCGTTTAGTTCTTAGTATCTTTTTTGTATTCTTCTGAATATGTTTTCCTTGCTGTGAGACCTGATTTGCACAAGATAGAGAATGTAAAAATCTTCACCAAATGAGCAAATTACTCTTAGAACCTGAAATACAAACTCTTCTGGCAGTCTGGCTTAAGTGATTTTTACTTAAATCGTGACTTCTTTGGCAGAACATGCAAGACATCTGGGCTCCTCTACCATGCTCAGGTTGCCTTTTCCATCTGTTTCAGAGACATGTCTTGGGTGATGAGGGCTTTCAAAGACAACATTGTTTCCTGGGCAATAATGGTTTCCACAGCTCTTTGATTTCCTGGAACACCCTAAATGAGCAGGAGATCTTATAACTCCATATGTGTGATCATTTCTGCAGACATGCCTGGAAAACCCAGCGCTTTGACACCAAACAGGACTTACGCTTTAATTTTTCAAACTATTTGAAAACTTAAGTAAATATCCCCATGCATTCCCCCTTTCCACCAACTTCCTTGAATCACTTGTTAATATATAAGGTGCTAATACCTGAAAATGACTGTACAAATGAGCGAGTGAACCTGCTTTGCTTCTAGCTCTAGAATTGTATTCTATGTAAAAGCAACCACATCCAATTCTTTTTCCCCTTGATTGTGAAATTAAGGTACACATTTTATGTTATAGCTCAGCAGGGAATAGGGGAACTATTGAAGCAAATGGGAAACTAGTCCAGGAAAATGAAATTAACAAAAAGAACGTAAGGTGAATAAAAGTGAGGAGATTTCCTCTGTGTTTACATCAGACATCCAAGGCTCAAAGGGTATGATGTAATAGGCCCGTTCTTATATAGGAAATCTAGTTATCCAGACTTTTAGAGAAGTGAGTGTAAAATCACTCTAGTCAATCTAAAGAATTAATTTTGGGAGACTGGATGGAAACTGGGACTAACAAGACTTCAATCAATATGTAAGGGAGAAAATGAGAGTTTACAATAAAAATTTTTTAATTTTCCAGTTTGTGTATCACTTCAGCAAACCACTTACCTTAATCTTAAAAAATCAAGGAGCACATGGAGAATGAGAAGACAAGGTACAGAGCTGGAGGAAATATTTGCAAAAGACATATCTGATAAAGGACTGATATCCAAAATATACGAAGAACTCTTAAAATTCAACAGTAAGAAAACAACCCAATTAAAAAATGGGCAAAATCTCTGAAAAGACACATCATCAGAGCAGACATACAGATGGCAAATAAGCATATGAACAGATACAAAACATCATATGTCCTTAGAGAATTGCAAGTTAAAAAAACAATGAGGTACTGCTACTCACCTATTAGAATGGCCACCATCCAACCCTGACAACACCAAATGCTGGCGAGAATGTGGAGCAGCAGGAACTCTGCTGGAGAAAGTGCAAAGTGGTAAACTACGTTAGAAGGCAGTTTGATAATTTCTTACAAAACTAAACATTACTCTTACCATATGATCCAGCAATCATGGTCTTTGGTATTTACCATAATAAACTGAAAACTTAATTCCATGAAAAAGTCTGCATAAGAACCTGCACAGGGATGTTTATAGCAGCTTTATTCATAATTGCCAAAACTTGGAAGCTACCAAGATGTCCTTTAGTAGTTGAATAGATAAATAAACTGTGATACATCCACATAATGGAATATTATTCAGCACTAAAAAGAAATGAATTATCAATCCACAAAAGACACAGAGGAAACTTAATGTATATTAAGTAAAAGCAGCCAATCTGAAAAGGCTATATACTGTGTGATTCCAACTATACAACATGAATGTACTACTAAAACCGAACACTACAGCCAAGTTCTTTGTTTAGAGAATATTGCAGAGCTGTTGTTGAAATACCACCTTGGCTTGGTTAAGTCTCAACAATTGTTAAAAGCCTTTTCTTTGATGTAGGATAAAAACTAAAGAAAAAATAATGTTTGAAGCAGAAAATTGGTAGTATTACCAGTATCACCTCTCAGATAGAAATTTGGTTAAAAATGAATGAGTCAGCACTCATATGCACCAGAATGCAGAGGGTCTTAGATTTACACTTTATCCAATAGGATGTGTGATATAAGGAGAGATGGAAGAAATGAGTGGTGTGAATGTCTTGACTATTACTATAGCCAAGGTCAATCTACTTAATTTTCTTGGGACTCTAAAGCTCCTCATTCAGCATCCCTTAAGAAAGAGGCAAGAGTTAGTGCAGTGCAGCAGAGTGGTTAAGAGTATAGCCTCTATGCTAATATCCCCTGGGCTCAAGTCTTAATTCCATTGCTTATTAGCTCCATAAGTTTTGTGACCAAGTCCATCACCTTTAATATGGGGATAAGTGATAATATCCATTTAATAGAGTTGTTTGTATACTTCACTTATAAAGTGCCTAGAATAGTGACTAACACTATATTTTTGTGTGAAATAAAGTAAGTAAAATCCAATAAAAACTTTTAATTAAGTTTGAGTCATGCCATTACCAAATACTCAATTTGTCTAACTTCATCTACCTTTTGCATTGTCTCCCCTCAGTCTCATTGGTCACCACGTAATAACCATGGCTCTACCATTCCTACCCAGAGAAGTCCCAATCAGATAGTTACTGAAAAATTGCCAGATTAATGGCATGTATTTATTTTGCAGAAAACCCACTATGTGCAAGAGAAATTCATAAACAACCCAGACTTAAATGTGTTTCAGTCTGCTGCCATCTGCTTTGGAAACAAAAGAGTTCCTTGCTTTTGTTTCAATTTATAGACCCAGTGGTGGATCAGCTCATTTAATGAGCTATGGCTGAGAGCAAATACTCAGGGAACATCAAGTGCTAAAAGTTCGGAGGATTTGATTTTTTTCAGTCCAGTAACCAAAAGCATTTGATCTTTTATTGACTGAATATGGTTGCTGTAAAAAGAAATGAAATGTCCTAAGTATTCAGGGTTGAATAACTACAAATGCTTTCTATTTTCACTGTTCAAACACTCTTAACTTTATGCTGTGTATAATAATATATTAGCATGTTCAGGCTTCATAAAAAAAATATGCTTTTTTTCCCTTCCAGTATTAAAATGGCCTCCTTAAAGTACATATTTCAAAGGAGTGAAATTCTCTCAGTGTTGTAGTTCTTTTTATTAACAATTATTTTCCCAGATTAGTGTTCTGTTTTACTTAGGTAAAACAAGTAAAATGAAAGTAGTACACAGGGATGTTTCTTATTTGAAAGAGTAGAAAATGTGGTTTTCTTCCAAATTGTGATTTCCTTTGATAAATGTGCTGTAACTAGATACTGGAGGCCATGCAAAGTGCACTGGGAGCAGAGCACAGCCAGGCCTGGCAAACCTTCCTTGGAGGCCTTGGAAACAGTCCCACTGGGCTAGAATAACAGCTCCATTATTCAGCAGGGCAAGTCTATCACCCTTCTTATTAGCATAGTTTGGAGGTTAAACAATGGTGTCTACTCCTACTTATTCATTATCAAATTACTTCACGATGTTTATTTAGACTACTATCACTGAATCAAGGGCGCCAACTTATGAAAACATGACTTTCTCAGAAGTAAGACTCCATTAAAGAGAACACTCGAAGAGAAAAGTTCTCTGGATAGGAACATAGGAAAGTATTTCTTTACATTCAAGAAAATCAATTCTAATTTGTTTCAAATATCTTCAAATTACTATCTGAGAGACATAAGTTACTTTTATATAAAAATTAATGCTTATAATACTATCAATTAAATAATGTAATTACTGACACATCACAGTTCATTGAAAATATCACGGACTTGTAAGTAATAAGTTAATAATAATTGGAAAAATACATTTAATTGTCAATATGTACAAGTAAAATGCATGTTTTGCATATGGCATGCTAGAAATATAAAAGCAAACCAAGGTATGTTTGTTGGTTATTAGTGGGTAAGGCTGGGTTGGTCTCATTTAAATTTACATTGGGAAATAATGTTTGTTTGATTTTTTTAAAAACCTATGTGAATAATTTAGAGGAGGAAGAAAGGCTTTGGGATAAGTGTCAGTGTTTAGAACAGAGAATCTGCTTTTCACTTACAGTCACTGAGAAACTGATCATAGCTTGGTTAATCTTTTACTAGGAAAACACCCACTGATTAGGTAACTTGGAAACATGTTTTTTATTTCTTAGCTACTAGGTCTGCCAGGTTAATTCACATGTTAAGTCTGGGAAGTGGAAACTGTTAACCCTGGATATGGATCTACCCAAAATTCTTTGGTGTAGGGCCCTCCTTCCTTGGCTTCCAGAATTGTTTCCATAGAGGAAGCAGCATTTTAGGGTACACAGAATGCGAAATGACAGCACTCTTTAATAATGAAGTGAGTACTAGGGCACGCTCAGATTCTGAGCAAATTCTGTTTGAAAGGCTAGCAGCTACGTAATCATTTATCTAGTCTATCTAATCTAGAAAATAGCTTATTTTACACGATTTTTTCAAAAACAAGTTTGAAGTCCTGGTTGTAATGTGACACATTCTCCATCCTCAAAGTGGAGTGGAGAAGGAAAAATGTAATATAGGAGTCAGCTTTCCCCTCATCCTTCACTTCCTTTGGGTATTTTCATTTTGCAGTTGGTTGTTTGTGCTAAACTGGATTACAAGACTTTCCACAACTTTATGGAAGACAAGATTTTGTGCTAATTGCAGATTAAACTCACCAACGTTTAGAGCTGCCAATTATTCACAGTGAAACAGAACCTCAATTTTTTTTTAGACCTTTGATTTTACAGTCTTCCAAAAACCCACCTTCTCCAGGGATGAATTCTAAGGCAATTTCAAATTTATAAAGATGACAGTCAATTCCTGAAGTTAGGAAGGAAATCATCTCTTTATATGCTTACTTTGCATTTCAAGTTGGCCAGAAAAGAAGCTCTAGCACATTGGAAAATATCTTGGGAGTTACGCAAACATATGCAAGGCATCTCAGATTTATCTTTGGCATCTCTGCCATTTATTTAGAAGCTGCACACAAACAGAATCTGTCTTGTACCATGCAGCTCTTCCATCGCACTAGGAATACATTATTGTGCTTCTGTTTAACATGCAGGCTTAGTGGGAGTACAAATTTGATACAGTCATACTTTTATAACCTCCAGTTTACAGTTGAGCACTATGCCTTTTTAGTGCTGACTAGGAAATGAGATTGGATGAATCTGGGAATACAGCTTCACAATGTGCATAATCCTAGCTCCACAACTGAGGAAAATCAATGAGGGGAAGCATTGATCTCCTTGCAGAGTGCAAATGCAGTTAGCTCAGAAACACTCTGCCGGGGATTTTGTTATTCAGGTCATTCAGTTGCACAACATGTTTTCAAACCAAGCTCTTATGCAGCAGCTCTCTAGATTCAGCTTAGCTCTTCTTACACATGCATAAAAACCATGTCTTCTAGAAAGAAAAAGAACTCTGCATATACATAGTTCAGCCTATATGTTTGCTCAAGGCTAAGTGAAATAGCCTTCACTTCAGTGACATTTCACTATTTCACTGGGTGGAGAAAACTCCTGCAGAAAGGTGAGATTATGAATCACTTCAGGAAAATATTGTCTTCGGCTATGATGAATTTGATGTGCGTCTGGGCTGCTTGGCCAATTTGTTTTCCTTTTTTTATTAAACAAGTAAATGTGGCCAAAAAATTACCTGGGGAGCCCACTGTAGAGATGCACATGTGTACAGATATACACAAAAATGAAATATATTACATAGGCAAATAAAGTACATATAAAAATATATTGCAATATTTCATACTTGTTAGTGAAAATATTTTTACAACATAGTGCCTCCCAAGTGCAGGCAATAAATCATGCCTTTTAAAAGAGATTGCAGATGATTCATTTAGTGCTGTCATAATATAGTGTTTTCTTTAATGAAAATTTATATCATTTTTCCTGGACTCAGTGGAATAAATTTATGCTGAAAGATGGAAGGGACTGATATATTTAGTATTAAACACACCAAATACTTGACAATAAACAGGTGCTTGACCAAGTGAGGTATGGACTGACATCACTTGCATGCACCTTTTCTAAGATTTTCCACATTAAAACCATCATAAATGTAGTAGAAATGAAACTGGTGGCATTTGGTGATGAGACATAGCACTTTTCAGATCATCCTTATGCTGATATCACAGTAAACTGCCACCAGACTGATTCAGATTCAGATGATGGATTTGTGTTTAACTTACAACTGCAAATTTCTGCAGTAAGAAGGAAATAAAAGTAGTAGCTCTAGCACTTTAGAGCATTTTAAAGTGTAGACAGATGTGAAAAATGTTACCAGGAAAGGATGACGAGTATAAAATCATCAAGAAAGGAGAGCAAATGAGATTCGTGGGTGTGTGTATATAAAATATATATGTGTGTGTATATATATATGTATGAATATGTGTGTGTGTATGATTTTATAGTCCTAGAATATGAAGAAAGGACTCATGATAAACAAAAGAGGGGGGCACACATTAGGACTGAAGAGAAAAGAATTCTTTCTGGCATAGTGCAGATAATCACAGAAATGAATGTAGTTCAGGAGAAAACCCTCTTTTTAATTTTTAATGATTTTAAAAAATGCAATGTTGGGGAATGGGGAGATTTAATGTGGGGGTGCATGGGTAGGGGCAAAAGTGAGATAAACAATCAGGACTGTGGTAATGACTGAGTCCCGTGGGATCCCCTTCACCGTCAGCCATCCAAGACATGAGAAGCCAGCTTAGTCGGGGAAAACTCTGACCCACGTTGGTCTGAGTGTTCACTGCTATAAGATTGCCAGTCACATCCACCACATAGAACTTAAAGGAAAGCCTTTTTATTTTGGAAGATGTCGACCAAGAGACAGAAGGTAAAGTCCCAACTGCCTCCCCTCTGAAGTGGGGGCTGGGGTTTACATAGGTAAATATGTTGGGGGAGACAGGATGTAGGGTTTTCCAGCATGATGACCAGCTGCTTTCTCGCATTATCTATGGTGCCAGGGTCTCATCTGGTTTCCGTTCTGTGATGCTATCTTTGAGTTCTGGATAGCTTCATCTTATTTCATGCTGAGGGGGGAGTGCACGATTCTGCTTGTTTTACAATCTTAGTTAATCATTAAGGGCTAGCTCCAAAGGGAAAACAAAGTTGTTTCTACAGTGTACACATGAATGTGGGATTTTTTCTATGTTTACAACTGGGGTCTCATCTCAGTGTTTTTGGAGTATCAGTGTATCAACACTGTGAACTGTGGTTCACCAGGAATTGTGCTGCAGAGTATAGGTAATAAGACAGGCAAAGAACCTGTGGTCCCACATTAACATTCTTGAGGATTACAAGTACAGGGAGAGCATGGCTTTGATTACCTTTGAAGTAAAAGTGATGATAAAATATGATTCTTGCTTTTACAGCAATCTAACTTGGAACATTAAACAAAACCTTAACAGAGGTTATTCAGTACTGTATCAGTCATGGTCCAACCAGGAAAGAGAATCAACACAGTAAACAAGGAAAGTTTAGAATTTTAATCATAAAAGGGATAGGACTAACAAGGTATTACCTAGTAGCAAGTAAAGAGAACTCTAAAGAAAGTACAAATGGCAGATATGACAGCATATAACATAATATAATATCAATATAATATAATATTTAATATTATAATATATATAATATAATATAATATAATATAATATAATATAATATAATATAATATAATATAATATAATATAATATAATATAATATAATATAATATAATATAATATAATATAATATAATATAATATAATATAATATAATATAATATAATATAAATCACTACCCCTATGGCTGAGATAGAGAAACTGAGTGAGAGCCTCCAGGGCTGAGATCTTGATCTTGTTGCAGAGGGGCATGGCTGTGGCTTACTAAATGCAGAAAAGTTGCCATCTAACAAGTTGTCGAGTGGAACTTGCTAGAAATCCACTCTCTAGGATGCCAGGGAAAGCTGCTCATGGAAAGGTGTCTCACTGGAGTTACTCTAATACAAAATCTCCTAAGGTGCATACTGGGAGAGGTTGCAGGGACCATGTACTGGAGCATCTGGGAGTGCTTTAGGAGTCTGGTACAGAGAAACCACCCAAGCTGCAATTGCTGGATGCTGGAGAAAATGCCCATACTCAGGACCATGAGGAGCAAGGAAAACTGAGCCAGGATCCAAACCCTTTTCCTCCTGCAACGTCTCTCCAGTGCCCTCTCTTGACAAAGCTTAACATCATCCCTGTTGGCAAAGGGAAAATATTTAAAGGGCCCAGATCCATTTTCAGAGAACAGGCAAAAAGGTTGATTTTGGAGTTGAGAGGCAATAAAGCAACAACTGGCACAATTATACATTTAGAATCATCATAATTCTTAAGTTGAAAATCTGAACACGTTGAGGGTTTTTGCATAGTGAGATGGTTCTTACACTGTGAGTTTTTGTTGGTTTGTTTGTTGTTATCTGTTATATCTTCATGGGTTGCCTACTAAATGGAACAGTTCAAAGGGTAGCTGTGTAAGCAGGACAAATCATCTGACTTACAAAAGTTTAAATCAGTCCTCCCATACCATTTACATCATGTTCTGGCAATGATGTTATACCACAGACGATGAGAAACAGAGCATTATCAATGCTTTTTTTTAAGGTTCTAAGACTTGAACATATGAATTTGGGGAGACGAGGGACACAATTCAATCCATAACAGATTGCTAACTGTGCAAGTAGTTAACTGCTGTACGCCTGGGTTCAAATTCCAGATTAGCTAGTTTGATATATTTGTTGTGTAACCAGGAAATGAACTTACCCACCTTGGACCTCAATTTCCTCTTCTACTTTGTAAGGTTGTTGTGAAGATTAAATAAGCTCATATAGGCAAAACCCAGAGCTAATAAGCTAATATAGCCAAAGATCCAGAATATAGCTATAGTTTCTAGAGTGTTCTAAGAGCAGTAAATGTTAGCTATTAATAATGATATTATCTTTTATCATCATTTATGTATTTACTTATAAACACATAATTGCTACTTTCAGATGACATGATAACTTTCCTTATTATATGGTAGAGAATGTGCCCAAACCAGTAATTATCAAGTAAACTTTGTGCTTCCCACCGGACCTTTGTACTTATTGTTTGTTATACCTGGGCTCTGCATTGCTGGCTTCTTTAGGCCTCTGCCCAGATGGTAACTGCTCAGAAAGGCCTTCCTTAACTACTCTATGTAAACTAAATCCTCATTTTTGCTCTTTTCCCCCTGTTGCCTTATTTTACTTTTTACATAGTCATCGGTGCATTCTGGAATTTTCATTTATATTCTGGCTTGTTCTCTGTTTCCTCCACCATAATATAAACTATCTCACTCATTGCCACTTCTTAAGTTCCTAGCATACCAAGCCTGTCACATGGAAGGCATTCAATAATAAATGTTGTTTAAATAAATAAAATACAAAAAACTGTGCAACATGCTATGGTGAGGTAAGTCCAGGGTACATGAAAATACGTAGCCATGTGCTCAAGAGCATAAATAGAAGATTACAAAAAGGAGAAAGGGATATATTAAATACATTTTGAAGTAATTATATTTTTATAATTTTGTGATACAATTTGATTGTTTTTATCACTGGAAAACCTTTGTGTTTCCTTTCAGGACATTAGCACCCATGTTGCTACAATAATAAATTGGTATCTTAAAACAATAACTTTCAAATCTGTGAATAGAGAGACAACTCTCTCAACAATCATTGCAATCCACTGAAAATGGTATAAAAATGTGAGCACTTAATGAGCTCTCTTCTTTCTTGCTGAACTCACTCCGATGCATCTGATCTGATCCCAGGGTAACCACAGATTTCAAAAGAGGTTAGGGTCAGCTCTGCAGGACTCAGAGGAAGGAGAGGAAAAGTCCCAGGAGACACAAAGGCCGTCAAGTCTGAATACACATTTCTTTGACTGAGTCCACAAAGCATGAATATTGCGACAATGATTAGTTTTGGCTTAGGATTGTTTTATCAGGCTTATCCAGTCAGGCAGGCCATTGAAATGGCCATGTTTTATTTTGCTAGCACCAAACAGTACGATCAAGTCAAATATATTGTATGTGTGCACCTTTTTCCATGAAAGTGTGAGTACGATTCTTGTTCAAAATTCTGGGTAAATTATCACATGGTTTGGACCAGGAAACATTAAATTTATGGAACCTTGTCTGCTGTGAACATCTTGTCTATTGTATCTTTATTGTTACTATTTTAATCACAGTGATGGAAATTTAAACCTGTTCAAATTTGAGACTACCTCTTTGCAGTTCTTTTCAAACAGAAACTGAGGTAATCAGAGTCTGTTAATAGAGTCAATGAAGACTCTGACTCTTAAAAATAAACTTTAAATCGAAGAAAGAAAATAACAATTCTCCATAGTCGGTATGTCAATGCTAGTAAAAAGCTCACAGTCTAGCAGGGATCAGTGTGGGGCATGAGTCAGTAGGTGACCCATCAGGGATCAGTGGGCAACTAATAAACAGGATGATTTTATTTCTTAACAGTACCTGAATAAAGCTTTCACCATTTCACAAGTAAAGTACTGAAATTAACACTAAAACCACATGGTGTGGACTAAGATAAACGTTAACTACATTTAGTTCATTTCACATTATGGATTTAATTCTTCCTAACTCTTCAGTTTTGCTGCCCTTTAAAAGATGTTTGCAAAGGACAACTTTATAGATATATAAAGGGAGTGGGTTGTACTCAGATGATTACTGCAATCATGATTCTGGTGTACAGAAAGATAAGTGCAATTTATTAGTCCCTTGGCAAAAAGTAGAGTCTTTGCTGCTGGAGACTCAGAAAGAGTAGAGACTATTAATGTGGGTAAGGGGTAGCAAAGTTAAATGAGACCATTTGCTTTGCCTGACATATAATAATGTCTAAAAGGAAGGTGCCATATACAAGCCTTTCTGCTATTATGCAATACCTGTGTTCCTAAAAAACTTCATGTTTTTGAAACTTCATGTTCTGAAAAATTGTGCACTGAAAATATTAGGGCCTATTGGCAAAGTAAAGTTGGGTCAGATCATTCAAACTTATGCACCTTTGAAACCAGACCTCCAAGGACACAATCACATTCCTAATAAAAATACTATCAGAGTTAAAGAGACACTCTAAATTCCTGATAAATACCTTAGTAACTGTAGGATTTTATTTTTTCTTCAAAAAGGTGAGAGATCTCAATGGATGGGGGCTATAGGGAAAGACTGAGGTTGCTAAGTTATAGAGATAAGGGCAAAAGGCACAAAGATTGGGGAAGAACCAGGCCCAAAGCACATCTGTGAAAATCCTGTTTAAACTGAGCCCAAAGAAAGAACATACAGCAAATTGGCATTATGTCGAGAACTCTGTTCTTTGGTGGTTTGCTGCATTCGGCTCTTGTTACCTGGTGACTTAAAACATTAACGCTTTAGGAAAAAATCCCTTGAGAACTAACAGGGCTTCCATGTTATATTAGCATCATTTTTTAATTTACACTGCCTATGAGCTGATTCTCATCAGAGAAACATGTGGTACCAGAACAGACTATGTTTCACTTCTAAGTATGTGCACTTATGTATACAACAATTTATTGACTGGAATCATTGCCTTCCAAATAAGTTTTACCAAATTTAGCTAAGAATTCCACACTCCCTTTATTAGATATTGAGATCACTGGTATCCCCCAGTTTCCCTTTTTATTTCTTGGCTAGAGTTTTCTCTCAACTTCTCTAGTTTGCTCAAGGCTGTGGTTTTGAGTTGAAATCTCTCTTGTTCTTTTTCCTTTTTATCATTATTTTGCCTTTTTTGTCTTATTCTATGTTAATCATCCTTGTTCTTAATGTATTTATATTTTTGTTTTCAATTTTTTAAATTCACATATAAAATTGTATGTATTTTTTATGTACAATACGATGTTTTGAAGTATATATACATTGTGTAATGGTTAAATCTGGCTAACAAATGCGTTACTTCACATAGTTATTTTTGTGGTGAGTACATTTAAAATCCACTCTCAGCACTTTTCAAGAATACAATATATCATCATCAACTACAGACACCATGCTGTGCAATAGATCTCTTGAATTTATGTATATGTACTTTGATAGTAAGATGTCTCAAATAGCTATTTTTAAGTAAGCAGTGCAAAAACAAGCAATAATACACATTTAAAGAAGTTGATGCTTGTAGACACTCCTCATGCAGTATATGACCAATCCATATTTTCAACTAGTTTGTTCGCTCCTCTGTGCATGCCAAGATAACACTCTCAGTTGTCTGTATTAGTTTTCTGGGGCTGCCGTAGCAAATTCCCACAAACCAGGCAACTTAAAACAACAGAAATTTGTTCTTTCACAGTTCTGGAGGCCAGAAGTCTGAAATGAAGTTGTTGGAAGTGTTGATTCCTTCTGGAGGTTCTGAGGGAGAATCTATTCCGTGCCTGTCTCCAAGCTTCTGGCGGCTGCTGGCAAATTTTGGCATTCCTTGGCCCATAGACACATCACTCCAATACCTGCGTTAGACATCTATCTCCTTTATGTGTGTGTCTTCTCTCCTCTTCTTTCAGGACACTTGACATTTGATTTAGGGCTTACCCTAATCCAGGTTAATCACATCTCAGGATACATAATTTAGGTACATCTGCAAAAACCCTTATTCCAAATAAGGCCATATTCACACGTTCCAGATATATAACTTTCAAATATTTTACATATTTTTTATTGAAGTAAAAATACTTAACATGAAATCTACCCTCTTTATAAAGTTTTAAGTGTGCAATACAGTATCATTAACTAATAGGCACAGTGTACAGCAGATATCTAGAACTTTTTCATCTGGTACAACTGAAACTTTATGCCCATTGAAAAGCTATTCCCCATTTTCCCCTTCCCTTCAGGGACATAACTTTTTGAGGGCACAACCCACTATAGTATGGTTCAAGCAATTTTTGTTGTTTTTCATGGCATGATGATGATGGATTTTAGTTAATTGTTGATATTCTCTTGTTAAATAAATGGCTTGGTTGGGACTGTAGTCAGGGGCTGGATAAACTTTGCTCTGTTTGTAAGGTGATCTTGGAATACAAGGCTATTACTTTTCTTTTCACTGATCTTTCTCTCCAGAACTAAGCAACATGAATTCCAGTTATTTTATCCACTGAAAAAGGAGAAGTTTAAATCAGTGCCTTTAAGTACAGGGCTACATGAGGCTTTTTCATCATTAGATGAAACTAAATGTGTTGCGTAAAAAACTGAGCTTACAGATACTGTCAGAATTTTACTTCTATCATTTCTATTAGCTTCTGTGTTTTAAAAAAAATTGGCTGGCTGGTTACTCAGTTGGTTAGTGCACAACCTTGTAACTCCAAAGTCATGGGTTCGGATCCCCCTACTGGCCAGCTGCCAAAACAAAAACAAAAACAAAAAACCCACCAGGGCTTCTGGTTAAGTACAGATGACCTTTAGGAGACCTGAGTCAATGTCCAATATCTAGTTTGCTATGAAGCTTCTTGTGTGGTCACTTACAATTGTTGTTCAAAGACCTACAGGGCAGGCTTCCAGGACCAAAATGTATGCATTTTACAGTTGGACTCTTCAAGGTGCTATAAAAACATAAGTACACTTCTTTGGAGAAAACTCTCTGCTACAGCGTGGTCCCTTGAAACCATCCAATTTGATCTGTGATTCCTGCTGAGATATGCATTACATCATGTTCTATTTTCAGCTTGTTACATTAATCAAAATCTATCCCATTTATTAAACAGCTTCCTGCAGCTCAGGCATTTGAAATGCAGAGTGCCAGCAAGCAGCTGCCAAACATCATGAAGGAAAGAGGTGGGCTAGATTTGAGTAATGTACAAATTTAATTTCAAGTGACTGAGCAGACACCTTATCTCTTGGTGACACAACCAGGGACTATAGCAGTGTTCTGAAGGAAATGAAACCCAGAGCCGTGGTTCAATCATGGGGTGGTTACCATGGCCCTGCCCAGCAGTCTTTCCGGAACTGCTGATGAGTGTGACCTTTGCAAAAATGCACAAAGCCTTGATTTCTGCACGGTTAACCTTTACAAGCTGGAACCCCTCTGTGAAACCTACGCGCAGCAGAGGGAAGCTTCAGAATCAAAACAGACACGTACACATTTCATGAAAGAGTAACTACAAATACACACATGCACACACATATTCTCAGAGGATGAAGACATTGAACCCATTTTCAATTATTCTCTTGACTGTGCTTTTTCAAGCATTTACGTTTGTCTTCCTCTGGAGCGGGTAAGTGCCAGTACTCACTTCAGTGTCAACCCTGTACTTAAATTCATTTGCTACACTTCAGAATAGCCTTGATCGAAATTGGTGGTGGGAATGGAAATTACATACGCTCAGGATTTGCTAAGAGTCACTGAGACCATTTGCTCACTGTTAAATAATGACCAAGTGCACATGTTGAGGATAAGTGGTGGGTATTAACTTCATAGTCTTGATTTCTACTACTGATCAAACCAGGAAAACCATTTTGATTTGCTAGCACCCCAAATGTGTTCTTTATTCTAAATGTATTGAATATTCACTGTAAGGGTTGGGAGCTCAGAGTATGATGATGGTGACTATAGCAATATTCTTAATGCATTATGACAATAAATTAAACTAACTTTCTATGGCTTCTTCCTGTTTTTAATAGCATTCTGTTTTTAAGCAAATCTAATTTTTCTCATTATAAATATGAG
This sequence comes from Cynocephalus volans, assembly GCF_027409185.1. Taxonomy (NCBI): domain Eukaryota; kingdom Metazoa; phylum Chordata; class Mammalia; order Dermoptera; family Cynocephalidae; genus Cynocephalus; species Cynocephalus volans. The sequence continues at coordinate 109,846,039 of NC_084461.1, forward strand.
CATTAATTGTTAAGAAAAAGTAAGTTACATTAGTTAATCTAGCTTTCTTTTAATATCTACTTCTAGTAGTAGCAATATATTTTATATAGGACTTTCTCTTGACTAAGTTCTTTACCTTATCTCATGTGATTTGCCTAACAAGCCTATGAAGTAATTAGACTAGGTTAAATTATTATTATTGATGACAAAACTAAAGTCCAAAGAGGCTAAAGAGCATGTCAAAAGTCAACATAGCAAATCACTAGTGATCCTGGAATGTTAACCTCTCTTTTCTGTGATTTCTGTGAACAAAGAGGGATATGGCAGTAGGAATATGCGGAAGCCCATGACTTCAAAAGACACTGTGACTCAACTCTGTAGAGTCTCTATCTGCCACTTCCTGTTTATTATATTCACTTTAGAATCCTTGTCAAAGTGCAGGAAACCCCTGATATTCAAACACCCAGCTTAGAAATGATCCAGCCACCCAAACATCTGCCTCCTTGGCTGTCTTTTTACTGTCAGCTGATCAACTGTGGGGAAATGGGGGGAAGGGGTATGGCAAACTTCTGGAATCACTTTAGAAGGGAGAAGGGAAAAAAAGTGGGAGGCGGATACACTACAGGAGAATAAGGAAAGAGCAGACGACCTCCCAAGTCATTCACTCACCCACTATGGGTTAGGCAGAAAAATTGCCACCAGAGAGAGTTGGTGAAATTCACAAACCCCTTTTTAAGTCCTTGTGTTTGAGGTACTGCACTAAATACTGGGAATACAAGTCCAAGATCTGGTTACAAATAACACTAAGCAAAGATTGGGTGTGAGCAGTGATGAGAAATGAACAAGGCCAGTTAGATCTCAGAATTTGGAAGGTTCATTTCTGGCCGAGGTAACCAGGAAGGCTTTGTGTCCAGTGATGGGGCTGTAATGGATGTGCTGGACTCCATAAAAATTCCAGTTTTCAGAAGTCAGGCCAATGTATTCTCACCCTCTTAATTCCAATTTTAGGCCCAAAATATTTTTGTGGGTGTTCTAGGATTCTAGTCACTTTTATAAAATGAAGAAAAATATACATAGCAATGGACATAGCGTATAACAAATTCATACTAGTATGTCCTAAGTCCTTCTATATACCAGGTTTATATTTTTATGACTATTCTACAAAATAGATATTATATTATCATTTTACAGATAAGGAAACCGAGGTTCAGAAAGACGATGTCATGTGCCTTCATTAGTAAGAGGGAAATTAATGCAGTTATCTTCGAGCAAGCAAAGTGCCACACAAACAAATACTCAGACAAGTCACAATGTGTGTAGATAACCTAAGCCTACTGTTATTTAGGTAGGCACAGTGTGTAGAATCTTCCACAAAAACAATTTTTGAGAAGGTGATCTACTATCAGTGTATTTGACCTTCTTTTAAAGCTTTTGTATGTAATGCGAACCTTTCCAAAATACATTTTCTTTTCTATATAGAAAAGACAATGTCCCTTTTATTTTGGCTAAGTGTAGTTTCTCTCCCTCCTCTCTGTTCAATATGGGGGCAGCTGCCCCAAAGACAGGATTTAGCTTAAGTTCAAAATAGGAAGGAGGAAAAGAGTGTATGTAAATGTGAAGACTGATCCTTCTCGAATGAGAGGTAATTTTCCTAGGGTAAAGTAAGCAATTCTTACCTTTTTTGCCTTACTCTGTCCTGTCTTCAGAGGCACCCATGTCCTCAATGTATTAATTGTTAAGACTTTTGATTCCAAAAGATTACTTCTTAAAGGTTGACCAATTGCTTGGGCTGTGCTGTTTGAAATTTGGGTCTCTAAGAAATCAGTATGAGCAACTTTCTTTGAGTCTTCAAAGTAAAGCCAAATGCTTCGTCCTCAGCGGGAAAGTGACTTTAATTAATTCTAGACGACCTTTCCATTGAAAAGCAAAACACTGCCCGGAGGCTTTTTAGAAAGGTTAGGTTGTACCTTTTCCCTCTTATTGTTATGAGGCAGATAGAAGTGTTTTTCACATAAGTCTCTGCCTACTGTGTTCTTGTGGATGAGTGCACTTTTTAATAAAGGAAAAACAAAATAAAACAAACAAGCAAGCAAAAATTTGTTTGTAGCCAATTAACTTCTTGATTCTAACAAGAGCTAAAGCGGAGTCTAAAATCTTCCATCACATTAAAATTTGACTAAAGACCTCATCAATACTCATTTAGCAAATGCTTTGTACTGGACCTTCTCTTTTTAGTTCTTAGGGATTCCATTATTTCTTATTTCAGTGAACATGTTAGAAAAAAAAAAATTAAGTGAAATGGGATTAGGTTTGCCATTTGTCATTTACTCAGAGTAGAATTCCAGTCTGATATGTGGGCACTCATACCCAAGGCTTAATGCTTTTAGTAATTATAAAGATCATCTAGAGTATGTTGATTGGTGGGGGGAAAAATCTTTATTAACTGCTCAGAAATAGTTAATTCTTCATTAGTCAGAGCACTGCACTAGAGGCTGCTGCCTGTGAACCATGGATTAGAGTTTATGATAGTAATAACCTCCCTGAAAAAACATTTGTTACTATACTTAATGACCAGATTTTAGTGCATTAACCTTCCTTGGGAGGTCAACTAACAAAATGGATGTTAACTGCTTGTAACAACCAATTCCTCTGAAATTAATATTTAGATGCCTTTGGTGTCAAAAAACCTTCCTTCCATATCAGGGCATTAAAAACACTTCTAAATTATTAATAGCAGGCAGAATTCAATGCCTGAAAGCTTTCCATTCCAATGCTTTTTATCCTCAGCCTCTTCCTATTTTCTCTAACAGAGTTCTCTTCTGCAGGAACAAGGAAGGCATTCAGGGAAATTAGGTCTCAAAAATGCATGTGGGTCAACAATGCACTGCAGTTTTGAAAAGGTCACTCTTTAAGTTCAACAGAAATAAACATAATAGGAGCGTGAAAGGCAGTGCTGAGAGCGCACTGGGAAGCTGACAGGGACAAACTCCCCACCAGGCCTGGGCTTCACAGCCACAGCCCTATCACCACCTGTCGGGATCTCCTTAATGGCATTTTCACATCCCTTCTGCAAATGACCTTCTGGCTTGTCTCTCCAGCCCCTCCCCATCCCCTTCAAGTTGGAAACAAACCACATTTATGTCAAAAACAACTTCTAAACTATTTCCTTCCCGAACAATCCCAGAATATAAAACATGTTCTGAAAAGCTGCACCATTCCCTGGAGAAATTTTATGATTTGGTCACTGCAGCGCAGCATGCATTACTCCTTGGCTGGGGTAGCCTTGAGTTGGTGCCAAACAATGAAGCAATTCTATTATTAGCCTTTCCATTCAACTGCACAAAACAGTCGTGTTTCTATTTTCAGACTGTTCTCTTCTCGTGCTATAGATATGTGGAAACCTAAACCTCAGGGCCAGCAGTGAACCAGTAGGGCAAAGTAGCCATCTATTCCCAAAACATGCACAGTGGCACGAAAGTGAAAGTTTTAATGGTAGTATTTTAGGCAGAGGTAAAATACAGACAGATGCACTCCCTGCTGAAACCTCTGGTAGTTTTAACTGTTGGGGTTGGGATAGCAACCCCTAAGATCTCAACCACAAAGCTGCCTTGTTTAATAATTTTCTCAAATTACAACGATGTAGTAACATTGTGACTCAGTCATCTAAATTAGCCCATGTGCAGGCATAAAAATGACAGACCAGTATTGCACAGGGTAGTGACTTGGGTGATAAGGGTGACAATGTAAAATGCATGTATGACAGGTTCTCTTCCTCACCGAATGGTCAGATACAAGCTTACCTATGATGTTTCCAGAGGAGGTAGACAACTTGTGGGCATTCTTGATTGTTATTTTCTGATGGATACTTTCATAACATTGCAAATTTTCTGTAGACAGAGGCCCATTAAAGTTTTGGGCCTATTTTCATTTGTAAATAAGATCTGCTCTCTGACCATTCAACCAGGGCAAATTCTGTATAATACTTTTAATTTAATAGCCAGATTCTTCATTGCTTTGGGAATACTTGTTAATTGAAAGGTCATATGCCATTACATATATATTATTTTTCCTTCCTATTTTAGCTGCTTTTCTCCTTGTTTATATTGTTTTAGGAAGGAAGCATTTGCAAGCAGGAAACAAGCAATTTTTCTTTTAAACTGCGACGGTTTTGTAGATTTAATTGTTAAAATTTCAGATAATGGTATCTCTCTCTGTTAAGATTTAGTGTTTTATTTTTGTATATCAAAATAAAAATAAGACAATTAGGCTAAATTTATAAATTAAAGGAAAAAATGGCATGATATCTTAGTTTCTCAAATCTCTTTTGCTAGAATTTTTTTTAATAGAGGCCTTTAGAGAAAGATCTCTTCTCAAATTAAAACTGAAATATGAACTGTTGACATTCCACCCACCCTTTCCACCCTCTCCAACCCATTTTCTACAGAAATATCAATTATAGGCTGCTGGGAGCCAGAATTTAGATATAGTGTTTTCAATGGTAGAAATGATTCAAATACAGTTATTGCCTTGGTCTGCTTTATCTCTAATCTGATAAGATTTCTGAAAGCTATTTAACTGTCATGTGAATCATTAACTTCATTATGTTTACAGAGAATATGTTATCTCCCTTGCTTTTTGGAACATGGATCCTTCACCAGTGACCTGGAATTGTTGCTGAGTGTGATACAGGTATAATTTACCGGTGCAGTTTATTAGTGGCAGGTAGAGTTTTAAATCAGGATGTTGATTGTAGTGTAGTTCACTTAATGAACTTCCATGCACTGCTTCCTGAAAACCCTTTTATAGTTTCTGTTGGCTCCATATGGCATTCTGATGAGCTTACACTTCTCCTTAAGTGCTTCTGTATCAGAAAACAAGAGCAAAGCTGAAACAAAGTGAGTCATCTGGTTTTGTCTTTGCTTTCACTGCATGAGATAATGTGGAGGTGTTAATTACAAGACTACACTGAGTCTTGACTAATAACAGTGTGCAAACAAATGTATGTCAGGCTCAGCCATAGAAAAGCTTCTACTAATAAGGCAAAACTAGCAATTAGAGCTGACAATGAAGTAATACTTTCCGTTGAATATTCATTAATGAAGTTCTTGTTTGGGAGAAGGGAGGCTTCTGATTGTCCAGATGGAAACCTAGAATAGGAACCTTGGTCATTCCTTTTAAGTGAATTAAACACCGTTTGGTGAACGGCACACTGGATTAATTCCCTTTTGTCCTAACGCACTGACCCTTTGCTTCAGAGGCAGAGCCTTGATGGCCACTAAGATTCCTCAATCTGTGACCTTGGCATAATGAGGACAAATTGAATTCCCAGAAGGAGAAAAATGATAGTGACCGTCTAACATCACGAACAGTGTGCTGGAAACACTACATGTTTTATTTAAATTCTTCTTTACAGCTCCTAGGGTTTCAAGAAGAACGAGTGTGATTAGCTCGCCTAACCTAAGTCCTATCACTTGAACTACTGTCCCTCTTACCTTTCTCTCCGTTTCTCTCCCTTCCCCTCCTCTCCTTTGTTTTTTTCCAGAAAGCAATTTGACAAATGTGCTATAAAATGAAATGTGTTTGGTCTTTGTCTCTGGTTCCTATCTTAGAGCTCCTAATACCCCTGGAATTTCCTGAGTAATAGGAGTCTTTTGTTATTCATAATGTTTGGATTTTGTTACTCAAGCTCTATAAAAAACTTTTTTTATTTTTAATATAAAAACTCCTGAGCAGCAAAATGTGATGAGCTTTTGGGCTGCTGAACACACAGAGATGCTGGGTGTTCCCAGAGAAGGCACAGCATGAGGTGGTGCACCCAGAGAAGGCACGGCAGCTCCACGCCCCTCGCTCCCACCACGCCTCACCATGCTATCCATCTCTTCATCTGGCTGTCCATCTGTGTCCATTATAGTATCCCTTATAAAAACTGGCAATGTAAGTAAGTGTTTTCTTGAATTCTGTGAGCCATCCTAGCAAATTCATGAAACCCAAGGAGGCGGTTGTGTGTAACCAGTAGATCAAAAGTGTGAGTGGCCCGGACTTGCAGTTAGTGTCTGAAGTGGGAGCAGTCTATTGGGACAGATCTCCTAACTTGTTGGGTCCGACACTATCTCCAGGCAAATAGTGTCAGAATTGAATTGAATTACAGGATTCCCAGTTGATGTCTACTGGAGGACTGCCTGGTGTGGGAAATCCCCCCTCCCCACCACCACCACCACCACCATCTGGTTACAGGAGTGTTCTTTGTTGAGTGTGAGAGCAGAGTAGGGAAAAAAAATGGTTTATTTTTTCCTTTTACAACATGCTGCTTTGAACACGTGATATCCTCTGCTTTCAGACTGAAAAGAAGCCTCCCGGGAAGGGAAACATTGGGCATCTATGGCTTTTTTTGTACATGACATTATTATTTCTGAAATATGGTCACAATTTATGCTACTTGGGTAATGTATGCCTTTTTAGCATTTCTTAGTAAAGATGCCCAAATGAGGGACTCTATTGATAAAAGCATTTAATTTAGATAGCCTTTAATAGCTCTATATGTATGTAGCAAAATACAAAGGGGATGTGTTTTGGATTGGAGAATACAAAACCTTCCATTGGAATAAACCCTTAAGATTTCAAAATTTTAGAATGAATCATGACTTGTGTAAAATAAAATAATCTTCTGTTTTGACTTTTTTGATGGCCAAAATCCTGATTTGGTGGAAGTGGCTCTGTGCCCAGTTTAAAAAGCCACATTCCCAGACTTCCTTGCAGTGAGAGATGGCCACATAACACACATCTGGTCAATGGTATATGAAAGGAAGTTACTTAGAGCTACTTAAAATAGGACAGAAGCAGCTAGAGGCACACATTTTGTTCTTGCATAGTCTCCTTTAGTAGCTGGAATCAACTAGCCGTTGTGCAAGGGACCCTGAGAGAAAGGTGAAGAGAACCATAGAGCGGTACTGATGGCCCTCTGGACTTCCCTTTAAGTGAGGCCTCCCCCCACCCCCACTGGCACGTGTGCACGCGCACGCGCGCACACACACACACACACACACACACGTTGTTCAAGCTACTAAATTTCAGGTCTCTGTTTGCACAGCCAAATGTAATTCCTAAGTGAGATAAAATATGGTATCAGAACTGGTAGGGGTCATTGGGGGAGAGTTTTTCAAGTAACAGAATGTAAAATGTCTAATTTGCTTAATGGTAAAAGTGGTATAGTGAAGGCAGATATTGTAATCAGGTAAAGGTAGGTGATCTATATTAAATGGGGCAAAATATTTTTGAAGTGTTTAGGCTCAGAAAACAATACCCCAAAGTATGCTGCTTTGGACTTCAAACTGAGATTACCTGGCAAACAGTAAATGCAGGGAAGGGTTTTCTCTGAAGTTCCCCTATCTACCTTAAAGGCCAGATCCTCCACAAGATGCTCAGTTGTAAATCCCTCCCCCAGATATCTCATCAAGTAAGGGAAATTGATGTATATTTCTGTCATGAGTAGAAGCAGCCTAAGGCCTGCGCCAGATGCAGCTGTCCCAGAATCATAAGCCAAATAAACCTCTGTTCCTTATAAATTACCCAGTCTCGGGTATTCTGTTATAGCAACACAAAAACAGACGAATACACCATTCTTGAGTTTCCTTTGGCTTCACATTAAAAAAAAATCATAATGTAACCTTAATAAGATAATTAAACATTATATTTGTAGTTTGCTTTTCTATTAGGGAAAAGGGTGGTAGTGTTGGAATGTTCTTTGGCAATTCCAATCAGGAAAAGTAACCAAACCTAAAAAATCCTTTGACGAAATCTAGAATAGTGGGAACCTCTCAAGTTTAGTTCCAATTAGCTTCTAAAATTCTTTTCCTGGAGATTCTATTGAACTGACTGAGCTCAGACCAGGCACCCTGAGACATTTCCTTCTGTCTTGAATGAGGTGCATTACTCTCTAATCAATGAGTGAATACTACATTTGTCAAACAGTGTAATTGCCATTAAATAAATATTTAACTAATAGTTAATTGTTAAAAAATAATTTACTGTGACTTGACTAGATTTTAATTAGAATTCTTGGATAGAAGCACCCTACTAAATGGTGGAAAAATCTTTTTTAAATCTGCACTTTGAGAAAAACATGTGAAATGTCCATTTTTAAAGTCACACATTGTATGAATCAGTTGGTTCAGATATTATGAGAACAAATATAATTCTGCAAGTATGTTCATTGAGGCATTATTTACAATTCCAAAAAACTGGTTAAATACAAGATGGCATAGTATGTCTGAAAAAATACTAATTGCATGGTATTAAGAATTATATGTATACAGTGCATGGTAGTTTCAGGGAGGATATACAAGAAGCTATTAATAATGTTTAGAACTAAATGGTGGCATTGATTGTACTGGTCTGAGGAATGAAGGACTCACCTTTTACTTTGCAATATTTGGTGCTTTTTGGACTTTTAATCTTAAATTTGCACTAGTTTTAAATAGAAAAGAATTACTAAAATCTGTAAAAATAATTTTGTTCCAATGCATACTATGTTTAAACGTGCATGGAGTACACAGCGTAGGGGGGGAGAGGGGGGTGATCTCTTTCCTCCCTGTCATAAGGGTCATGGCCAACATTCATATTGCAAAAGACAGGTTAGCAAGAGAAAAGCACAACACATTTATTTGATCATAGTTTCACGAGACATGGGAAACTTCAGATTGAAGACCCAAAGATATAGGGAAAACTATCTATTTTTATGCTTACGTTCAATGAAGAATGGACGGCCATGTAGACTGCAGTTGGACAAGAAGGGTATGGTCTAATGGTAACAGACTGAGTGGGGAAACCCAGCAAGGCCTGTCTCTTCAGATTCTTCTTGGCCTCTCTGTGCAGCATTCATTCCTCCCAGGTATGGTGTAGCTCTGGAATGAGGGTCTTAATTTCTTTATGGCCGGATGTTACATAGAAAGGTGGGGGGAAGGTTAGAAAATATTTCAGGCTTTTATGGCTGGCTTTGGGAAAAAGAGGTTCTGGTTTCCATGACCCATCTTGGGAAAAAGGGATTCTAGTTTCTATGGCTTGCATCAGGGGAGAATGAGGGAGTGAGAGACAGAAAGACAGGAGAAAGAGAGAAACTTTGCTTTTGAGGCTGCTTCCGAGGCTTTCATTTTGGGGTATTGCTTTCTGGGCCCCAACAATAGCATAAGGAATTATTGAAGGATTGTCTTTCTGCTTCCTTTTGCTTTTTATTGATTAAGGGCCTATTGTAAAACAATACACTGTATTTTCTTAATTGCTTAGATTAACACGTAATCTAATACTAATTTGTGTAATTTATACTCTTGCCCTGGAAGAAAAGCTATTGCAAAGGAGCATCATAAGATCTCTTACTAAAGCATTTAATAACTTACAAATTATTTTCCAGGAAGGATTTCAAACTTAGTGAGTGACCTTTGTCCTGCTCAGCAGTTCTATAACACACTGGAGAAAAACAAGAAGTGCTCTTTTTCTCAAATCAAGTCTAATACTATTCCTTGTGATGGTACAAACTCGACCAGAACCTGGAGAAATCATCAGTAATTCCCTACTTTATCTGCAAGGTGAGGAGAGATTAAGGGACCTGATACTCATTTCAGCAACCCAGGAATTTATTTTTTTAAATGTCCCATTTCATCAAAGGAAAAGTGCTCAATCAACTGGATTTCAAATTTGAAATGAGTCTGTGGTGAATATGATTTCTGCTAATTTAAGAAAGAAGTATAATCCTCTTATAAGAACATGTAGCTGAAGTCTGGAAAAGCATGAATTTGAATTTGACTGTTGAATAAAATCAAGAAGGCCCAGTTTCTCTAGCCTCTGCATGCTTCAGAGTAACATAGGGCACAACAGAGAAGTGTTTATTTCATGAGAGGTTACATGATAACCACACAGTGATTATGGTAAAAAACGAATTAATTACTGAGCATCTACCATGTCCTAGGCCCACTGCAGGAAAGGGAGAAGACATAAACTCTGTTGTTTGAGAATTTATAATCTAGGTGGAGAGACAGGCCTTTTCTATGGAAATCATTCATAATGAAGAAGGTTTATATTGATATAATACCCCATCATTCATTTTTGTCCTTCAGAAATTGAGAGCTGGCTGTGTTATTAAAGACCCCTCCATGCTAATGTGATAAAATGATTCTTTAAATCTAATTTGCAAACAGGGAAGAGCAAGAATTGCTGAATAATAGCAATGCTTGTCATTGATTCAGAACCCACTATGAGTTCCTCACTTTACAGACACTCTCTCTAAACCTCATATGGACCCTGCACTAATGGATACTATAATTTTCATTTTGCAGAAGAAGAAACTGAGGCTGTATAAAGTTAGTGAGTGAGTCAGGAATCAAACCCATGTCTGCCAGACCCCAAGCACAAGTCTTTTGAATCTCTGAGCTATAGGGCTTTGTAATCCTAATGAAGGGAAATGGAGGTGGGGAGGGGTGGGGAAAATCTTCAAATTCTTCTTTTTTCCCCCTGCAACACTTTAAAAAGAGAGACGGGACAAAAGAAGAATGTGTGTTCTATATGCACATTTCTTTGCAGCCCTCTGACAAAGTACCTCAAAAGCTAAGCTCCCATCAATCCTGGAGAGATAGGATCAGCAGAGCATAGTAGCGGAATGAATGGTTTAAAAGGAATAGCAGCAACCAAAGAACTTTTTATGCAGAGAAACCCCAAATCTGGGGCAAAGCCCTCCTGTTCATTTTATCTCACAGAAGGTAGGTAGTACTGCCTGTCAAGGTAATGCATTACTACACTATTTGGAAAAACTACAGTTCTAATTAGATGAGCAAATAAATGTTCATTTCAATTTATTAATATAGCTGTAGGCCTTGTTACAATTTATCTCTCGGTTCTGAGACCAATCCATCTCGAGCTGGGAATCATTGTGGTGAAGTAACGGGTTTTAATAATAGATACAGGCGGTGAATTATTCAGGCAGGAGGGAGCAAGCCTTGCCGCCTTCACTCACTTCTTTAATTAACTGTGAGATGCTGACGAGTCTGGGCTGTCTCAAGGCTTTCTAAGTTTGTCTCCATCAGAGCTATGAATTTTTCTTGGGCCGGGGTATGTTGTGTTCAGGACTGTGCTTATCTGAGAAAACATGACGCCGGCTATCACATTCTCATTTGTCTTCTTATATTCTGGATTCTGTGTTTGCTTAAATATTATCTTCATGCAATTTCTTGAGCAATGAACTTTTTTTTTTTTTTTTTTGATAAAATCAACACCTTTGTTCTACTGCACTCTGTATAAGACTTCAACCCCCCCAAATCCAAAATATTTCAATCCTAATTTAAATTTGGGAACTAATCAATCAACAAAATCTAGTTCTGCTTACTTCAGCCCACTTGGCTTGGCTTAAAGCCATTTATTTTAGGGGCTTAGAAATAAATGAAGTACCAGAAAAGAATTTTTAGTCTCCATTTGACAAAGCATCAAACAAACAAATAAACAAACTTAAACCTCTTACCAAGTACAGATTCCACTATATGTGAGGAACGGAGAGCTCCATGGAGCTTTGCAGTATGCCCAAGTGGTTCCTGTAAATAAAAGCCTCTCAGGGATTGGCACTAAACAAATGATAGAACATGACCATATCTGGGGAATTTTCTCCTTTTGCCTAATCTTCTGAGTGAGAAATGCATGGAGCTCACAGACTTTGCCCCAGCGTAAATCAATAGTTTTGCTGTGAACACATTAATAACATGCTTAGATAATTGATTACTCTTATCTGGATGATCTACTTTGCTCTTACCTGTTACCATGAAAGTCCAAAAAAAAAAAAAAAAAGTGCATCTAAACTGTTATACAGCAGTTTACTTATTCGGTGACAGGAGAGGTCCTCTTTCAATTTTGTCACATCAGAAAGTAAGTAAGAATCTGGGGGAGGTCTGAGCTCACCACTTCTTGGTAGAAATTGAATCACTATTTCTATAAATCAAAAGTCATGTTAGAAGCTCTAAGAAGTAAACAATGATGTATATGAATTAGCCGTACAACTGTAGTCAATACATATCAAAGTGGCTTTATGAAGGTATTGATGTTTTCAGCTCCTCCTAAGGTTGAATGCATTTAAGTGTTTGTTCCCCAGGGCATTGTTGAGCCAAATGAATCTATTCACTTTGAAACCAGACCATACTTGAGGCTAGAGACAAAACTACACACGCTGACCCAAATATGGCTTGTCCTCAAAATGAGTGGCCCCAGCTGTGGCCAGAGTGCTCACAGTAAACTGAAATGACGTGAATGGCACCCGAGGCAAGACACTTGTATTATAAAGAGGCTACATTTCTATTTGGTTTTCTTCTGTATTGATCTTTCAAAGTTTGGAATCTCTCAGAATACAATATAAATACTTTTTCTAAGAATTTGTCCCAACAGCACTTATCTGTGTGTGATAACCTGTTTTTCTGTATCATGATTTAACTTAAACTACTCTTTTAAGTGACTGATTCTGTATCTTCAAGCTGTATTAATACATCCTGTTACTGGCTATTGACTAATTTAGTAGGTGCCATAGACGTATCTTGCTTGCCTGAAAAGAAAGTTTATTTTGCAACGGGATGCCATATTTTAAAAATCAGATAATGCAGGCAGCCTGTTAGGATTAACTAGATTAGCTAAAGCATGCAAAACATCAGATTATAATTAGATGACTACAGAGAAAAAACACAGGATGTATATTATCACAAAATACCTGGCCTCCTCTTACATAATCAAAGTAAAGGAAAGCCATCTATTTTGGCCTTTCTGTTGTTCAGAGAAGGGTTCTTTGGATACACCCTGGAATTCATCTTCCTTTTCTTCTTAGAATATTAGAGTATCTAACTATGTCATCAAAAGGACCAGCCTCAAATGATCTGGCCAATGGCACTTTTATAAAAAGACCAGCACTTATTAGAAAGAACACTGAGAAATGAAACATAAACTGATAAGTGGGTGGAAGTCATTCATCTTTTAAAACCCATAAAAAGAGAGAATTGTAAATTAAAATGTCTACAATAGGTTCAACACCTCTCTCTCAGCTGCCCCCCCCCTTTGTCATGGTACAGCATTCAAGTGTGGGAATGTTTCTCTTAAACGTGTAAATCACACATTTAGTCATGCTGTATTCAGGAGCGCCATACCACGAGGACCAGGGGGAGGGAGGCCAAGGATATTAAATACTGGTCCAGCAGTTTGTTAATGAAACATTTACACAAACAGTTTATATGGTTGCAATAAAAAGGGGGGGGGGCCTCTTTCATCACACCTTTTCATTACTTAGCACAGTCTTTAAGAGGATTAATGTAGAGAGGGGGGGAAAAGAATGTGCTTATCAGTTGAGTCTCAGGATTGGTAATGCTGAGTTCTTTATAGATTGCCTCTGGATTTAGGATTACTGCGGTGCAAATTCTTCCAGGCTTTCAATAGAATAGAAGGCAGTTTGTTTTCCCCCCTTCAAGGAGAAGGGCTATTGACTTGGTGATGAAATGACCTGGGAACTCAGAGTTTATTCATACCACTCCCTCCTGCTCCTGTCACTTCAAACAGAGAGATTTATTTATTTGTTTGGGCTATTGGTAGCCAGAGCATCAAAATATGCACCCATTCCACCACGGCTAGGATGAGGAAGCAGCTAATGATGCAAGTTTAACAGCAACCAACTGATTTTTATGATGTTGATACTAAAGATCCTGTCCATCAGGAGGAAACGAGAGAAGGCAGATCTACTTTTTAGAAGCTGTGCATCCTCTGCACCTCATTTTCTGAAAGGTTTCCTAACAGCTCAGATAAACTACATATTTTGGAGGACACAGAAGTGAATAAGTAGCCCTTGTATTTTTGCAGGGAGTTAGAGGCAGCTTTTGTTGGCAGTCTTGCAAAAGAGTGCAGTACTGATGGATCATGCTGCTTGAGGTCCCAGGACTTCACACTATTTTTAGCACAAGGAAGATGTTAGTTGTAACAGTGTACAATGGGCTAATCAGTCATAATAGAACTCACACTGGTTTTTACTTCGCCTTGCACTTTTCATGTGCCTTGAATGTAAACAGCTCTTTGCGTCTGACAAAGATGGCAGTTTGCCATGGTGGGATTCAGCTTTCTCTAAAGCTCAGCAAACATCAAATAGAAACAAGCCTGAAGACTCTGAAAAAGCAGTTGTTTGAATTTATGTCACTTGCAGCCTTAGACAAAATTATTTTTTGTTACTTCCATCCATTGCTCATATTAGCAAGCATTCACATATGCCAGTTATCTGCGTGTGAAAAATTATTTCTATTATTTCTCCACCCACATTTAAAGAATTAATAAATCACATTCCATATAAAGTCTTGAACGATGATATCCCTGTACATTTTATACCCACTGTGAAATATGTGGAACTTAATATAATAATATAAAGCTTGATCATATAAATAGATTGAAGTCACTTTAAAGCATGATAAAAGATACTCTATTTAAAATTAAACCCAACACCAAAAAGAAGTTTATTGTTTTGTACCATCTGTATGTACCATTAGAGATTCAATAGTTTGCTCTCAAAACAGATTTAGAGCAATTTACTATAAAGCAAATTGTTGTTGGCTAGGCTTCCAGCATTGTTATCATCCTGTGATTTTCCAGCCATGGTGGCTTATTTAAGAGTATTTTGAATTTTTAATACAGTAATATGATAAAAACAATCAAATAGCATACGGGGTTTATGAAGAAAAACACTCCTCTCCACACTCAGGCCTGTTTCTAGCAGCAACTTTCAACCTTTCTGTTTTTCAGTTCTTCTGGGGATTACCTTCTAATCTCTAAAACTGGATTTACAGTAGTATTTCTTGATTGATTTACTCATTGCTTTAATGAATATTTGAGTACGTTTTTTTTGCTATACACTGTTCTAAGGCTGAGATACAACAGTAAACAAAACAGACAAATGTCCCTGCCTTCTGGAGCCTACATTCTACTGGGGTGATGATGAGGAGAGGCAGACATGAACAAGATCAATGAACAATTTATATGGTATATTAAAAAGTGAAAACTGGTATGGAATAAAAAATGGCAAAGGTGGGCAAAGGGAGTACTAAGGATGGAGAGCTGGTTTGCAGTTTAAAATACGGTGGTTAGGGATGGCCTAACTAAGAATGTGATATTTGAGCAACGATATGAAGGCAGCAATCTAGGAATCCATGAGAATATCTCCAGGGAAACTGGTCCTGGCAGAAGGAAGAGTAGGTCCAGAGGCCTGGAGACCGGGGCATGCCTGGTTCACGTAAGGCACAGTAAGGAGGCTGAGATAGGGTGAGCAAGGGAGCGCCAGTGTGAGATGGGGTATGCAAGGCCACGGCCTTAGGAGATTGATCATGTGGGGCCCTTTTTGGATTTTACTCAGTATGAGGTGGTAGTGATGGGAAGTATTTGAGCAGAGAATTCATTAATCATATTTAAGGTTTTGCTTTATTTATTGAGAAAAGGATGTACAAGGGCAAGAATGGAAGCAGGAAATCATTATTTTTATTTTTGTTATTTTTATTTGTACATATTAACGGGGTACAGAGTTGACTGTCAGTATTTGTGTACAGTATGTGATGATCAAATTAATATTATTAGCATGTTCATCATTATAAATCATAATTACTTTTTGTGTTTCTTGCGTAGTTACTCCCTATCCTCCCTGAAAATCATTTTGATGTCTCTGTGGTGATCCAAGTGAGAGAAGAAACTCAAAACAGGCTGCTGGCTGTGGAGGTGATAAGTAGTGGTTAGATTCTGGGGATATACTGAAGCTTGTATGATTTTCTGATAGACTGTATTTTACAGTATGTGACAGAAAGAAAGATTTTGCTTGAGCTACTGTAAGGATGGGGTGGCCCTTAATGGAGATGAGAGAGACTGTGGGTTGAGTGGTTTTTGGAAGGAAGATTTGGTTATGGACATATTCAGTCTGAGATGCCTTTTAGACATGAAAGTGATAGGACCAAGTAGACAAGTGGACATAAGAGGCTGGAGTTCTGGGAAGAGATCTAGACCCCACAGTTACATTTTTTGTCATTAGCATATACATGGTATTTAAGGTCACATGATTGAATGAATTCACTCAGGAAATGAAACTAAAAAGAGAAGTCAAAAGAGTGTGTCCTGGGACATTCCCACATCAAAAAATTGGATAAATGAGGAGAAACCTGAAAAAGAAACTAAAAAGAAGTGAGGTAGGAGAATACTGGAATAAAGAGAGGTAGAAATGTAGGCAAATAAGTAGATAGCAGTCTGATATGATTCACAGTAATATATCCATGCAAGAGAAAGAATTATGATGATAATAGAGATTCTGCAGCAAAACGAAAGATAGAACTAAAAATATACAAACAATGAAACATTAGAAGCATTTTCTTTAGAGTTTAGAATCGATATTCAAAAGGGTCTAGAATAAAAGAAGATATATCTATAAAATAGTGAAACTCAACATCAACAGAAACTACATATACCAATGAATAACCTTAACAAAAAATGTGATAGATATAAACAATAGCACAATTTTATTCTGAGAGAAATAAAAGTTTAAAAGATTGAATGGAGATACATATTTGTTCACGGACAGAAAGACTGGATATTGTAAAAATGTTGATTTTTCCCAAATGTGTGGGTTTATTATAACTCAAACCAGAATTCAGGTGAGCAAATTTTTGGTACGTTAATGATCATAGATAGCAGCACTGTTTGTAACAGCCAACAAATAGAAACTATCCAAATGTCCATAAATGAGTAAATAAATCATACATTCATTCAATAGTATTACATACAGCAATAAGAACGATTGAACTACAGCAACGATGTGGATAGATCTCACAAATATAATAATAAAAAAAGAAGGCAGACCCTAAAGAGTATATACTTTTTTATTTCGTTTATATAAAGTTTCAAAACATAAAAAAATAATTTAAGATGCCTGAAGGGGTGCAAGGGAGTCTTTTGTTCCGGTAATTTTCATTTCTTGATTTGGGTGTTGGTTATATGTATGTCCATTTTGTTAATATTGGTAGACATTACGTTTATGATTTGTGTACTTTTCTATATGAATGTTTTACTTTGATAAAAAATTAATTAAAAATACCAATAGTTAAAAGAAATTGGACATTCTGATTTAATCATTTATCTGCAAACACTGACAATAAAAAATTAGTTTAGAGATTGTTTCAAAAAAAGTAATGATGAAAACTGTCTCTATTATGTATAGAACGTATAAAAAGCAGGATGAATGAAATATTCTGGCAATAGCTGAGATCAATGGACAAAATATAACATGATAGAGAGAAAAGAACAATTCAGTGGAGGGAAGGACTAAATATGCAATAAATGGTGTTGCATTTTCAAACCTCCCATGCAGCTGGGCCATGCAACCATGTGGCCAAATTTTGGCTAATGAGATGTCAGGGAAATTGATACATGCCACTCCCAAATCTTGTTCCTTAAAGGATTAGGCTTTTGTTCTTTCTGGTCCCTCTCCCCTGTCCTTCTAGTTTGGAAAAGGTGATATTTAAAACAACTGCCTGGGACCCAGAGATGGGAGTCACTTGTCAAAGATGGCAGAACCACCTTGCCAGGCCTGGACTGTTAACTGTGAGAGAAGTCAACTTTCAGCTTGTTTAAGCAAGTAAGCAAACAGACAAAAATAAATAAATAAATAAAATTGTAAGTGGTGGTTGCTTTTGGGGGGGATGTTTAAGTTATCTATTGTTGCATAGCTAATTACTCTAAAATGTTGTAGCTGAGAACTGCAAACATGTATCATTAGCTCATTGTTTTTTTGAGTCAGGAATTTGGGGAACAGCTTAATTGCATACCTTTCACTCAAGATTGCTCGTGAAGATGTGGTCAACCTGCCAGCTGGAGCTGCAGTCATCTTTGGGACTTAACTGGGGCTGAGGGATATGCTTCCAAGATCAGGCATGTGGTTGTTGGCAGGCTTGAGTCCCGTGCAGGCTGCTGGCTTGAGAGTGCTAGTTCCTCTTGTGCTGTTGGACTGAGGGCCTTCGCTCCTCGCCACATCATGTGGGTCTATCCATAGTGCTGCTAACGTTATGGCTGCTTGCTTCCCTCAGTGCAAGTGATCCAAGAGAAAGGGAGAGATACAGAGAGCCCAAGATGGAATCTGCAGTTATTTATAACCTAATATTGAATTGATAAGTCTAATGCACACTCAAGGGGAGGGGATTACACAAGGGCATAAAGTTCAGGAGGCAGTTATTCCAGGCTGCCTACCATAGGAGAAAAATTGAGTTAGATCCTCACTTAAAACCATACCAAAATAATTTGCAGATGAATAAAAAAATTAAAATATAAAAAGTCAAGTAATTCCTAAAAATAGAATACAGTATATGTGAGTGTTTGTTTAGCAGCAGAATGGAAAGAATGTCATAAGCTTAAAACGATGGAAGTTCTCTTCACAGACTAGGTTCTCTAGGATGCAGACACTGAAGCAGAAAAAGCATTAGAATGTGAAGGGCTTATTGCTGAGTAAGACCCGTGAAAGGAAAAGGGGAGGAACCAGGATTAGGTAGGGAAACGTGGATCTGAAAGAAGTCAGTTAGCCCAAGGGGTAGCTCCAGAACAAAGATTTCCCAGTAGAGGAGTCTCAGCTTGGGTAGAAAAGCTGTGTCCTTCAACCAGTTTCCTGCTGAATAAGTGGCTAAGGGCTGCCCTGAGAATTAGAGCAGCCTCAGGTTGAAAGCTGAGGAGGACCCTGAAGGAACTAATAGATGAAGATTGTCTTCTAACCACACTCTTTAGCTGGGCAGCAAGGCCATTTATGAAGGTGGATCTGAGCAGAGTGTTTCCTTCTCTGCCACATTCTACCCCTCGCACAAGTGGATCCACTTTTCTGCACACATGTAGGGAGCAGCTTCTCCAGCGGTCTGGTAGGTGCTTCCTCCTGAGGAGAAACCTAGAAATGAGAAGGTAGTGGGAGGAACTCCATCCCCATCACTGCAGCTGCTCTTCGAGATGCAACCAGTGCTCATCCTGTCTCCTCCATTATCCATTCTAAAATCCTTCTCCCTCAGATACTACCTCGGCTGGTCTCGGTGGCTCACCTGAGGTGGGATTCAAACCCTTATCTGAAGGTTCGGAGCCCCTGGTAACCATACTCTTTAGGCTGGGTCTCAATACCTGCCTCTTTAGACACGGAAGTACCGACAGGCACCTCAATGGATTGCCTGAGTTCCATACATTGTGTAACAGCAGCCGGACCTTCAGATAATCACAGATGACAGGCAGGTAATGCTCTTCTTGCCTGTCGTTCCTTGGACAAAAGAAACCCAAAGTGCCTGAGTGATAACCGTAGCTATTAGCTCAGTGGGATCCTGTTTTCCCTGGTAAGAGTGTACCTCATTTGGAGGTCAGGACCTCTAACTCTCTGGACCTCAGAGTTGTGGGGTCAGGAAGCAAAGATTTTTTATAGAGGGTCATTGGTAGTAATGGTCAGCAGAGCCATTCCGGCTTCTACCCCTTGGTTTTCAGCTCCATGTATTCTTCCTGCTGGGGACGTAGAATTACATAAATGTCTCTGGGTCAATGCACATGCCATGTCTTGGAGGATGGCATTTCATCCTCACAGAGCATTGCCTCGGAGCTGGCCTTCAGCAGGCCATTCCAGTGCTCTGTGAGGCTGGCAGCATCTGGGTGGTGTGTGATCATTGATTTAATCTGTGGATCCTATGGACATGGGCTCATTCCCACACCTCTTCTGCTATAAAATGGGTTCCCTGGTTGGATGATATTTGTGTGGGATTCCCTGTGGATTAAGCACTTCATAACCCCCAGGATAATGGTGCTAGATGAGGCCTTCTGGTAGGAAAAGGCAAACGCATATTCAGAATAAGTACCTATTCTTGTGAGAACACACTGTTGGCCCTTCTGGGATGGAATGGGCCCATTACAGTCAAATTGCCATCAAATTGCCAGTTGGTCTGGTCAAGCAATAGTGCCATGTTGGGGGCTCAGCATTGGTCTCTGTTGTTGGCAGATTGGACAACCTCCTTCAGAGGTTGAAGGAGCTAGACAGGCCTTGGTAAGTGGGAGTACATGCTGTTTGGAACATGTAGAACCCCACTCTCTGTCACCATGGCCACTTCATTTATGTGCCCATTGTGCCACTTCTAGGGTGGCTGCACAAAGGTTAGCTAACATCAACAGGCTGAATCATTTTGTCTTCATGGTTGTTTGGTGCTCTTGCACAGTGCATGCTTTCTGGTGGGCGCTGATCTTCACGCTTTGTGTTTGCTTTGTGTCCATGCAGATGCCCCTACTCCAAACTTCTCATTCGTGATCTTTCAATCTTTTTCCTTATAGGTCTCTGATGAGCTAGCTAGGCCATTCCTCCTTGTCTTATTTTTCCACCTTAAGCTCATCATGTGGGACCACCTTATGGCTGTAGGTGTGAGCTGACAGAGGGGTGCTGGTACATTTGTCAAGGATAACAGGAATCCAGGCTACTCACTCATATGATTGCTCTTGCCCTTGTGTCTTGTTCATGTTGGTCCTGGATGTTGGTGGTATCATCTTTTCCACCTATGATGAATTGCTGCTGGGCCTGTCCACCTTTATGAATTGCTGGGACCAAGAAGATCAGCTTATGATCTTATATTCACTTGGTATTCTTATAGTCACTTGGTATTCTATAGGCAGGTGCTTAGACCCAGCCTAAAGAGTATGGTTACCAGGTCAAGAATTTTGTCTCTCCTAGGACCCAGTAGCATGCCAGAAACGGTTTTTTCCTGAAGCTGGGTTATTTTTAGCAGCAGATATCATGGGCTTGTTCCAGAACTCCGGGGACTTGTCTTATGATTTTACCATTGAGGCTTGCCATAAAGTCTACACTACATCTTTTTCCATTACTGACACTGCCAATACCCAAGGTCTGCCAGATTGTAAGGCTCAAGTGACAGGGCTATTGTACCACATCCTGGAACTGCTGAACAGGCCTTTCTTGCTTTGGGCCACAACTCAAAGCTGGAAGTCTTCCATGCTACCTGCTATATGGGCTAGAACCATATTTTAAGGTGCTGTTCAAAATAATGATCAGTATGATGTCATCAATGCAGTGGGTCAATTTTCTGTTCTTTGGAATGTCCATACAATTCATATCTCTTCAGGCTGTATTATGAGAGAGGGCAGAAGACATAGCATAGCTTTTGGCAGTAATGTAAATGTATATTTTCCTTTCCATGTGAATGTAAACTGTTTTTGATCCTCTATCTTCATTGGGATCAAAAGTAATGCATTCTCCATATCAATGACCATATACACATCTGAGGGATCTTCAAAAAGTTCATGGAAAGATTTGTATTTATTTTAATTCCATTTTTTCATAAACTTTTTTGGAGTACCCTCTTGCTATACTAATCTTTAGCAATGATACCACACATGGCATAGTAGTTGTGACTGGGTGGGTAACAGCTTGGTTGAATTTATTGTATTCTCAATTATTCTCCAAAACTCATTCAGTTTCTACAGGAATAAGACTGGTGAACTAAATAGAGATATGATAGGACCACCATTCCTGGGTCCTTTATTTCTTTAAGAATGACACTAATTTCTGATATGCACTCCCTTTTCTGGGATGGGATGATGTTTTTGATTTGCTATGTTTACTGGACGATGGTTGTGGGTAATTTCAGAGCCTCTCATTTGGCAGTCCACACTGTGATAGCTCTTACCCTATAAGCTAACAAGTCATTGTGGGTGGTTTTCTAAATGCCAAGTGTGTTAAGTCTAATTATACTTTCAGGGACTGGGGAATTAACTACCTGGTGGATTGTGAACCCAGAGGACCTATTATTAAGCTGTGCTTTGGACAGACCCCATTATTTCTTGATTCCTATATGACTCCACTCTAACAAGGGGGCCATGATGATGGTCCATGTCTCCAAGTGTCAATGACCACTGGGGCTCTTTGCCCAATAGTGCTCAAAATGTCTGGTTATTCCTCTTACCACATGGAACGATTGGCCCTTGAACAACATGGGTTTGAACTGTATGGGTACACTAATGGGCAGATTTTTTTCAATAAGTATATTGGAAAATTTTTTGAGATTTGTGATAATTTAAAGAAACTTACTGATGATCTGCATAGCCTTCCAGATTTCTAATATCCAAAAAATTAAGAAAAAGTTAAGTATGTCATGAATACACAAAAAATGTATATAGTAGTCTATCTTATCATTTAATGCTATGAAACATATACAAATCTATTGTAAAAAGTTAAAATTTATTAAAACTTACACACACAAACACTTGCAGACCATATGTGGCACCATTTGCAGAGGAGAGAAATATAAACAAACATAAAGATGCAGTATCAAGTCATAGCTGCATAAAATTAACTGTAGTACATACTGTACTACTGTAATAATTTCATAGCCATCTTCTGTTGCTGTATGCAGAGCTCAAGTGTTCCATGGATCCACTTAAAACTCTGTATGACGCTAATCATCTCTGCATGACAAGTTCATCTCTCCAGTAAATTGTGTATTGCACTAAAAAGGAATCTCCCACGATTTGCTCCTCCTTATGATTTTTTTAATAACCTTTTCCTTTCTTTCTTACTTTATTGTAAGAGTGCAGTACATGATACATGTAACGTACAAAATATGGGTTGTTGATATTATCAGTAAGGATTCTGGTCAACAGTAGGCTATTTTAGTAGTTATGCTTCGGAGAATCAAAAGTTAGATGTGAATTTTTGACTGTTAAGCACCTCAACCATCACGTTGTTCAAGGCTCAACTGTATATTCACTTGAGTAAATGACCATAGATCCCTTTGGGGGAGATAATGCTGTGTCTATTTGCCATAGTGTTGCAGGGTCCTTCCTCCTGGGGACCCAGCCACTTCTTCGTTCAATGGGTGTTGGGTCTGCAATGTCTTAGGTTCAAAAACTGGGTAAATGATCATGTTGGGTAAATGATCATGGCATTTTTATTGGGGCAACTGCCCTCAGTCTCCAGCACTAGGCAACAAAAACACGTTAGAGGGGTACTGTGTTGGATGGAAATGGCTAGGCCCTTCCACTACTGCTTTGTTCAGTCATGGCTGAGGACCACCCCAAAACAATGTGCCTTCAGCTCAAAAGCTAAGGCAAAACCTGAAGGCACTAACAGCTAGGGGCCATTGGCTGAGCACACTCCTAGACACTGTAGCCCTCTTTGGAGGGACAGTCTGAGCAGTCCTCCTCAATGTCTGTTGCACAATCACAAATGAAAATCTCGAAAACATGTTTTATTTCATAAAAATAAAACCCTCAAAACTCAAAAATTTAAAATGTAAAGTTAGAAAAAAACAAATATGAAGGTTAACTTCCTAACTCACGAAGGGTTAACACTTTCCCAGGAATTAGCAATGCACTGACATTTTAGTCTTTCTATAATTTAATCTATCATCGAGAAGAACAGTAACACAACAGCAACAACCACAAAGAAGTTTTTGCTTTTATCATCTGTCTTTTGCCATGGTGATATCTATCTATAGAAATGTGTTAGCTAATTTTGAATTAATTAAGAAATTAATAGAAAGTGTATTACATTTATGCAAAGAAAGGCAACAAATAGACATGTGAGATTGGCAGTTGCATGGCTGTGTTTATGAGTGTCTAAATCATCAATATTAAGTAAGTTACAGAATGTGCTGGTATTTTCATTTTTGAAAATACTAAAGATGGCCTGAGTATTGGCTTTTAGAAAGTCAATATGGTATTTGGTGAACCTGACCAATTAATTGATTGTATTTATGCTTACTCTTTTATTCTGTGATCTAATTGCTTCTGGTAGGTGTTATGATGATTTCTTAGGACTGAATATTTAACCTAGCTCTTTAAGTCTTTGATAATTTCTCTTTCATGATTTACTTGAGTAAAACCAAGGCTTTAAAAAAAAATTTCTTTTAGCATATTCATTGTTACGAATCATATTTACTCTTTATGCCCCTTATCCAATTGCTCCCCTCCCCTCTCCCCCTCCTCCTCTGTCACAGTTTTTTTTTTTAACTTCATAGGATTATGTGTTAAAACTTCAGTCACTCAAAATAAGTCAACTTTTTCTTGAGATTTTACACACACACATACACACACACATACACACACACACACGCACACGCACACACACACGAGGGGTCTTCAAAAAGTTCATGGGAATATTTGTATTATCTTTTAATTCTATTTTTCTGTGACTGTTTTGAAGTACCCTAGTATACATACCAATTTTAAATAAATGGAGAATTGCTTGTGTTTATTGAATTTTTGTGGTCTCCTGATCCTGTCCTAGCATGAGGGTCTCCTGTGACTATACTCACAGTAATTCCTAGGTATTGTCAAAAGCCCAATACATACTTAAATTTTCCTATTAAAATCAAGATTTGTTTTATTTTATTTAAAGCTGGAAAAAATAGCAGCATGTTTGTATGTAGCAGGATGATGTAGTTGAGAAGGAAAAGCTGATGATTCAGGACTGAGCATTTGCAGGAGGGATGTCCTTGAGTAGGGACCTGCACCTCACCTAGTATAAAGATGGTCTCCCAGGGAGAGCACCACATGGTCTATGTGAATGCTTAGTGAGTAGTGTGTCAGGGGGTCTAGGTGTGGCCTTGTGAGTAGTGTGTCAGGGGGTGGGGGCTGTCTGCACAGGCTAAAGGGGATGAGATTGAAGGAATTAGGAGCCCACCAAAGTGGGATGAAGATTGATTTAAACTGAAAACATCTGAACAGACAGCAGCTGCAGAATAAAACATTATCTAAACCTAAGTAGAACATCCCCCAGATACAGCTGCCATTGACCCCTGTTTGAAGGAGTTTCCGTTTGAAATAAGATTGACCCTTAGTACCAGGAAATGCAAGTTCAGCTGCCATAACCCCCACCCCTCCATAAGGGAAATTTCCAACCAGGAAAGAGATAGACTGCCCATTTCCATTAGTATTGAAAAGCTTGGTAGAACCTTCCATACCCATTGAAACTCCCCGCTCTCTTAACCTTTTGTGAAGTTGGTATGTAAACCTTAATCTCTGGCTATTCAGTGAGTTATTCATTATTCTGTGTGCACATAAAAATAAACCTCGTCTTTTTTCCGGCTAATCTGTCTACTGTCAGTTAATTTGCAGGTCCCTGATTATTTAGACCTAAGTTGGTAGAGAAAAACTTTTCCTCCAGCAGGACTCTGGGTACAAGTGGAGAGTTGGCCTTCAGAGCATAGAGCCATCATCCTTAGCAACAGGATAGAAGGCACAGGGCGTTGTGCATATTCAATATCTCGCTCACTCTCAGACTTTTTGGAAGTGTTGTCTACTCTCACTGACTCATGACCTGACTTCTCATTCAATACTGTACTTACTCCAATGTGGCTTCCAGGCTTAACACACGTTCATTCAATCATTCACTCATTGAATGTTTCTTTAATCCGACTATATGGTCTAGGCCCTGAGGATTATATCATTGAACAAAATCCAGAAGTCTTTGCATTCATGGAGCTGGCTTTTTAGTGGGAGAAGACATACATAAAAACAAATAAATAAAATATGAAGTGTGTTCAGTGGTGATGAGTGTAATGTAGAAAACACATGCACACATACATAAAGTAGGAAAGGGAGTGTCTTAGTTTGTTCAGGCTGCTATAACAAAATACTTTAGACTGGGTAATATATAAATAACAGAAACTTATTGCTCACAGTTCTGGAGGCTGGGAAGTCCAAGATCACGGTGCCAGCAGATTCAATGTTTGTTGAGGACCTCATTTCTCATAGATGATGCCATCTATGTGTCCTCTCATGGTAGAAGGGGCAAACAGGCTCCCTCAAGCCTCTTTTATAAGGACACTAATTCCATTCATGAGGATGGAGCCCTCATGAGCTAATCATCTCCTAAAGGCCCCACCCCCTAATACCATCACCTTGAAGATTAAGTTTCAACACATGAATTTTGGGGGGACACAAACATTCAGACCACAGCACAGAACTAGGGAATGTTGACTGCCTCACAGAGAAGGAGAGATTTGAATAAAGATCTGAGAAGGGAGAGGCAAACCCTATGAAGACAGTGGGAAGTCTGTTCCAGAAAGAGGGAACAGATAAGCAGAGGAAGTGCATCAGCAAAGATATCAGTAGGGAATGAGCAAGTGGGGGAGGCATACATAGTAGCTGATAAAACTGGTGAAGTCATATGGGACCAGATTGTGCGGGAGTTTGTAGTTGTCAACTTAAAAACAATAGAGACAGGCTCTCCAAAGAAAGAGTTTATTAGGAATAGCAGGGTATTGCAATCTGGAATATGCAAGCTGTGGTGAATCATAAGCCTATCCAAAGAGGCTGAGGCTAGAGAAAGATTTTAAAGACGAAAAAGGAGAAGTTTGCATAAGCTCTTTTGAAATAAGGGCCAGTGATTACAAGGGCTTATTGTAGAAGTTGGCATGAACTCATTGGTAGAGACAGGCATTGTTGGGCAAGGGTCCTTGCACAAGCAGCTTATCTAGAATGCTACAAGTAACTTTTCTGGAATACTGCATTTTTGAGGAGTTCTTTGCATCATTTGTCATAGGCATATGTACAGCAATTTCTTGTGATAAGTCCTGTTCCAGGCATATGTGTATGGGGAGCTTCTTCATGGGCTTCTGGCTCCATTTTTTTAGAGGATGAATAAGTGACTCTGTTTTGATATTGATACCTTTCACAAAGTCACAGTCGTATTGCCAAATATTTTGACTTTACTCTGAGTAATACGAGGTCACATTGGAGAGATTTGAACAGACAAATGATGTGCTGAAAATGTACTGTGGGGGAGCAAGGATGGAAGCAGGGAGAGCAGTAGCAATGTCAATGTGATAATCCCACCAAAAGATAATGGGCACTGCTTTGGAAGAGAGTCTGGCAGTTTCTCAAAAGGTTAAACATGGGGCCGAGCCCATGGCGCACTTCGGAGAGTGTGGCGCTGGGAGCGCGGTGACCCTCCCGCCGTGGGTTCAGATCCTATATAGGAATGGTTGGTGCACTCACTGGCTGAGTGCCGGTCACGAAAAAGACCAAAAAAAAAAAAAAAAAAAAAAAGGTTAAACATGGAGTTACCATATGACCCAGGAATTACACTCCCAGGTACATACCCAAGAGAAATAAAAACATATGACCAAACAAAACATGAATATTCATAGCATCAGTATTCATAAAAGCCAAAAGGAAACAACCCAAATATCTATTGACTCATGAGTGAATACACAATGCATATTGTGGTGTATCTGTATAATAAAATATCATTCAGTCATAAAAATGAATGAAGTACAGATAACATGCCACAACATGGATAACCTTGAAACTGTTATGCTGCATCAAAGAGGCCAGTCAAAAAGGACCATACAGTGTATGACTCCATTTATATGAAAAATCCAGAATAGGCAACTACGCAGAGACAGAAAATAGATTAGTGGTTAGACAGAAAGTAGATCAGGTGCCAGGGAGATGAAGGAATGAGGAATGACTGCTAATTCTTTCTGGGGTGATGAAAACATTCTAAAACTAACTGTGATGATGGTGGCAGAGCTCTGTGACTATACTCAAAACTATTGAATTACACACTTCAAATGGATGCATTGTATAATATATCAAATGTATTTCAAAAGAGCTATTAGTACACATAAAAAGACACAGTAGTGCTTGGCACAGGAAGATTGGGGTGGAGATGGTGAGAAGTAGTCAGAGGTTGGAATACTTTAAAGGTAGAACTAATAGAATTTGCTGAAAACTGGGCAAGGGGAATGAGAGAAAGCAAGGAATCAGGTTAATGCTAAATATTTTTGATCTAAGTAACTTAAGATTAAATAAGATGAAGAAGACTGCTGGAAGAAGAAGTTTAGGGAAGAAAATCAGGGGCTCTCTTTTGAACATGTTAAGCTTGAGATGCCTAGTAGACATTCAGTGTGCAGCTGGAGATGTGAATCTGCTATTCTGAAAAGGGCTAGGCTGGAGTTCTACATTTAGGCGTCATCAGCATAGGAACGGTATCTAAGTGGCTAAAGTTATCAATGACCTTCATGTAACCAAATCTTCACCTTACTTGATTTCTCCATACCATTGGACACTGTTGACCACAGTCTATCTAAAACTGTCCCTTCTCTTACTTTAAATAGAGAATTCTTGCTGTTTTCCTCCTTTCTTTATGGCTTCTTTTAATCGTTATCATTTGCAGGCTTGTACTCTTCACATCTAATCTTTAATTCAGAGTTCGCCAAGGTTTGTTTGTAGACCTCTTCACTCATCTTACTCCGTACTCTTCCTCTAAGAGATATTATCCACACCCATAATTTCAATTACCCCCTATACACAAAGACTCACGAGTGATCTTCAGATCCTTTATAAAACCACTGTTGGATGTATCATAAGCATTTCACATTCACCCGGTACAATATTGAATTCATGACCTCTCCCTCCACTGTCACCCCAAGCCTGTTTCTCTTCCAATATCCCTTATTTCAGTGAATAAGTTACTTATTTGTGCAAACTACAAACCAGAAGCCCTTCTCATTATATCTCCAAGATAGCTAAACCATCATCAAATTCTGAGAATTTTATCTCCTAAAATATCCTCTAAATGTCTCTACATCTCTCTGTTTACTGATGAGCAACACAAATATATTTCCATTGTATAATTTTTCATACAACAATCTATACTCATGATCATCATTTCTACCATTCTCATGACATGAAGGTAAAATAATCACTGAGTGTTTTGGATTTTTTTAAAAAAAGGGTGGGGGAGATGCGTTCCCTACACAAGTTGAGGACTTCCCCTCCAAAATATTCTCTATAGCCTTTTCTTTTTTGTTTTTCTACCTTTTGTCTCTCTTAAATTCGAATTATCCTACCAGTTATCACTCGACTAATTTTCTTAATATGTAGTTTAGTTCATTTCCCCAGCTGAGAAATCTTCAAAAACTGCATTTTACCTAAGAAGTTAGGAGCAAATTCCTAATCTTAGCACTGCAGGTCCATTCTGACAAAGTCCAAACACTCTTCTCTGTGTTCCAGCATTATAGGTTCAACAGTGTCCCCTGAAAATTTATCTCCTTCCCAGAACCTCAGAATGTGACCTAATTTGAAAAAAAAAGTCTTTGCAGATGTAACATAATTAAGGTGAGGTTATCAGGGCGGGCCCTAATCCAATATACCTGATGTCCTTATAGGAAAAGGGAATTTTGGAAACAGACACATGGGGAGAACGCCATGTGGAGACAGAGGCAGAGATTGTAGTGGTACAGCTGCAAGCCAAGGAATGCCAAGGACTGATGGCCTCCACTGGAAGCTATAAAGAAGTAAGAAAGGATTCTCCTCTCCAAGTTTCAGAAGCAGCATGGACCTGCCAATACCTTGATTGTGGGCTTCTGTCCTCCAGAATTGTGAGACAATACATTTCTGCCATGGTTGTTCACCTAACACCACTATTTCATTTTAGAACATTTTCTTCACTCCTAAAATAAATCCCGCTCCTGTTAGAAATAGATTCCCAAACAAACAAATAGATCCCGCCAGTCCTTGGCAACCACAAATCTATTTTGTGGATTTGCCTGTTCTGGACTGCATTATTACTGCTTGTTTGTTTCCATGCCTTTCTCATGTCCTCTCCCTGCTGTCTGCATTTGTGTTTTACGATCACTTATGTTGGGCCGAGCCCATGGCGCACTCGGGAGAGTGCGGCGCTGGGAACGCGGCGACGCTCCCGCCGCGGGTTCAGATCCTATATAGGACTGGCCGGTGCACTCACTGGCTGAGTGCCGGTCACGAAAAAGACAAAACAAACAAACAAACAACAACAACAAAAAAATACCCGATCACTTATGTTGATCACTCCCCCACCAAACTGGTTTTACCTGAGGGAATAGAATACACCTTAGGTGTAGCCCTGTCCCTAGTACAGTACCTGGTACATATTAGACATTCATAACATGCTTCCCGAGAGAAACTATGAATCGAAGAATGCTTATCTTAAAGACCTTCCTCTTTCTATCATCTGTGTTCTGTCATCTGGGTCAGATCTGTTTCTAACTCATGTGGTTCTCCTGGAACAGGATTGATTTTTGACATGTAAGACATAAATAGACACAATAATATGTGCTATAATATTCAGTGGACAAAATTTATTAAAGAAACTATTCTGTACTGAGCATGGAAAAAAACTCTTATTAATAATTATAATGAAGAAATAGACATAAATGAAAAGTTTTTTTTTTTTTTTAAGGCCATCTGCACCACTTACTTTAAAGATGTAATAGGCTGAATGAGGCTGTCCAAGACTACAAATGACATAAAATACAAGAGGTCAGCACATGGATTGTTGGTCCACGCATGAGTTGCTGATAGAAGACAAATGATGCTGCTTGAAACTGTGACTTGAAAAGCCAGTAAACCATGAATCATTCCAATGTATTATAAGCTTGAAATCAGAACAATGGAGAACTGATATGTGAATAGTTGTCATTTACTCTGTTCTTGGCAAAACATTGACCAATTCATGGCTATGCATGTTAAGTGTTGTAACATGAACTATGGAACAGTGGACACTTCTGTTTCCAATTTAATTAATTTTTTTTGCCATATATTTAGAAAAAAAGAGATAACCTAAATTAGCCAAAGTTAGGAAAGTACATTGTATTACTCTGTAGAAAGTCACCGTATTAACAGTGACAGGTATTATATAGTACTTTGAGATGTACAAACTACATTCTCATCTTTTAAAAATATTTAAAACATTATTATGAATTACTTATTATCATTGTTCCACATTTATAAATGAGGAATTGTCCTTGGTAAGATGAAATGATTTGTTGTGGATATGCCTCCTGTGGCAGGGAGCCAGTAATCAAACCGAAGTCTTCACCTTCAAACTTCAAACTCTCTACGTTCACAATTCAAGTGTTAGTCATAATGCAAGTAAGTAGAGCTGCCCTATTTAATAATGATGATAGTGTAATAAAAAAGAGTAACAATAGTAAATCTATTTGTCCCTATTAGAATGTAAGCTCTATGAGGACAGATATTTTGTTTCGTTCACTGCTTTTCCTCAGTGCCTAGAACAGTGTCAGACACGTAATTGGCTCTCAATTAAGACTTCTTTATAAATCAAAGAATAATACATCACATTTTCAAAAACATTTCACAAATATTATTTCATTAATTGTCATAGCAGTTTCCAAGTTTTCCAACTCAGACTCCATTGTTCTTTTCATTACTCCACATTGCTAGGTGTAATATTCTTGGCTGGCAGCTTTTTTCTTTAAATACTTTGAATATGTTATCCCACTCTCTCCTGGCCTGTAAGGTTTCTGTTGAGAAGTCTGCTGTTGGTCTGATGGGCATTCTCTTACAGAAGACTTGATGCTTTTCACTTGCTGTTTTTAGAATTCTTTCTTTGTTTCTGACTTTTGACAATTTGACAATAATGTGTCTCAGGGAGGACCTTTTTGGGTTGAATCTGTTTGGGGATCTTGGAGCCCACTGAGTCTGGGAGACTATCTCTCCCAGCACTTGGGAAGTTTTCAGCTATTATTTCATTATAAATAGGCTTTCAATGCCTTTTTCTTTTTCTTCCCCTTCTGGTACACCCATAATACAGATGTCTGTATGCTTAAGGTTATCTAATAGATCTCATTTTTTAGAAATTATTTTTTCTCCTTTTGCTCCAACTGGGTTAATTGAAAAAGCCTGCCTTCAAGTTCATAAATTCTTTCTTCCGCTTATTCTAGCCTATGGCTTGAGGTGATGGTTGTATTTTTATTTTGTTGGATGATTTCTTCAGTTCCAGGATTTCTGCTTGGTTCTTTTTTAGATCAATCTCTTTGTTGTATTTTTCCACCTGCTCCTGGATTTGTTTTCTGAGTTCGTTGTGATTTTTATCTATATTTTCTTGCATCATGTTGAGTTTCCTTAAGATAACCATTTGGAATTCTTCCTTGGGCATTTCACAGGTTTTTTTGTTGTGTTAGGTCTGGTACTGGAGAATTACTGTCTTTCTTTGGGGTTGTCATGTTTCCCTATTTTTTCATGCTTATCTCTGCATTGATGTCTGGCATCTGGTGGTGCAGTCACTTCTGCAAATTTCTGGAGTAGTTTTTGAACGGAGATACTCTTACATATAGAAGTGTTCTATATTAATAGTCAAGCTGGATGTTTTAGGTTTGGTTCTGGGTGAGCATGTTTGTGTAGTCTTTGTGTGACTTCTTTGACTGTGTTCAATCTTGGAGTTTTCTGTGGGTGCCTTTGTTGCCTAGGTGTTAGAACCCTTGGCAGTTTCTTTTTGGAGTGGTTGACACTGGGTGGGGTTTTTGTGGCTGTGAGCAGGGTCTCCAGTACTTTGGGGATATGCTGGTGTGCTCAGTGCTTCCTAAACTAAGGTGAGCAACCTTTGTGAGGTCACTGGGGTGGCCACTGGGCCTTCGTTTCTGGGGTAGGAGTTGTGGCAATGGGCTGTTCCTGCACTAATGTGGGTGGGTTTGCTGGGGTCCTGAGCAGGTGGCACACCCCTGAGAGAAGCACTGCGACACTTCTCTGAGTCCCTGGGTGAGGTGGCCAGGCTCTCTGAAGCTTTCCTGCTGGAGTACGTTTATCTAGGCAAGTTTACTAAGACATGGGAATGCATGAACCCAGGAGGAGCCAGCTTACTCACCACACATTTTCTGCCAGGGTGAGAGGCTCTGATAGGCTCACCAGAACTGGGGAGGTCTCCATATCCTGGCTGCTATCCCAAAATGGTGATTTCCAGTAGCAGCCTGGACCAGGGGGGTGGGAAGATTCACTGTGCACTTCCCCTCTAGAAAAACATGGTTGTGTGGGATCCCAGCAGCCCCACACTGGGCATGGTTACCTTGCAACTTGAATTGCAGACATCTGTGGTGGGAGCCCCAACCACAGAATCCCCCACCTACCATGACCCAGCAGTGTGGGGTCTCTGCAGTCTCCACGCTGGTCTTGGTCAGTTTTTTCTCATGTGTTTTTGTGTTGCCATCTCAAGCTTCCAGATATTGGGGGGGCCGTCCTCACTATTTTGCTAGATTCCATCATTTTTCTTCTAGACAGTCTATTCTACATGTGTCTACTTGTTGCTTTGGACTTTCTTTGCATTAGAGGCAATGACTGACCACCTCTAGTCAGCCATCTTGCCCAGAAAAAAAAAATGGATATTTAAAAAATATTTAAAACACTCTTTGAGGGCTGGCGCATGGCTCACTTGGGAGAGCGTGGTGCTGACAACACCAAGTCAAGGGTTAAGATCCCCATACCGGTCGTCTTTTAAAAACAAACGAACGAACAAACAAACAAACAAACAAACAAACAAAACACTCTTTGGGTTAAGTATTATCATTATTCCATTATTTACAAATAGGGAATTAAGTTATGTTTAAAAGATTAAATTATGTTTAATATCACTATTTACAAAAAGAGGGACGTATGTGGTATTTTAAAGAAATATTTGAAAAACCTTGGTAGAATAATGGGAAAAGCCTCAGTTAAATGGAAAAATCTGACTATATGGAACAATGAATCAATAAGTGATGTTTAACAAAAGATTCTTAGATGCAACCATATGTTTAAAGGAAGAAACAGTTGTAGAAAATCAATAAAATGTCCAAGATAGTTTTATTTCACAAAATATAGATGATAGTATGGGTTATTGCTATCTTTTCTTTGAAATCTATTTTAAATTATTTTGAATAAATGCTTTTATAACTATTGTACTGAAAGTAATCCTAAAAATTAATGGCATTATCTACTAGTTTGCAAAGAAAAAAATGTAAATTGTTATGCCTTAAAACTAAACAGTTAGTGAACTGAGGCTTTTCAGTCACCTATTGTATTAAAGTGCTTTATTATCATTAATATTACTTGTGATATTAATTCACCTAAAAAGTTGTAATCTTGGTAGTTGATAAGGAAACCCGGATGCCACTGCTCTCTTTTTTTGGGCAGCCAGAGAGATGGCAGACCTTCAGACTGAGTGAGCTCACCAAAAGCAGCCAACCATCTTTCAGAACAAGAAGAGGGTCCTTCTAGGAGCAACTGGCACAGAGAAACTCCCAAGATACTACATCAGTCTGGGCTTCAAGACTACCAGAGAAACCACTGAGGGCACCTAAACTGGTAAGAAATGTCCCTTCACTGGTAAAGTCTCCATGAGAGGGTGGATCCTGTCTGACATGGTGACCAAGATGAAGATACAGAGGGCCATTGTCATCCACTGCGACTATCTCCACTACATCTGTCAGTACAGTTGCTTTGACAAGTGCCACAAGAACATGTCTGTGCACCTGTCCCCCTGCTTCAGGGACGTCCAGATTGGCGATATCATCACAGTGGGTGAGTGTTGGCCCCTGAGCAAGACCGTTTGCTTCAACGTGCTTAGTTTCACCAAGGCAGGTGGTACCAAGAAGCAATTCTGGAAGTTCTGAGGCTGGATGCCTGTCCACTCCCCCAAATGAAATAAAGTTATCTTCCCACTCAAAAAAAAAAAAAAAAAGAAAAAAAGAAAGTTGTAATCTCAGTTTATCAGAGAAATAATTTATCTGATAACACGAGTGAACAGAACTAGTACACACACACACACACACACACACACACACACACACACACACACAGTGACACCATCCAAAACCCACAGCAACTGAGATGCCAGCCCCAAGTAGCAATACCTAATGAGCAACAGAAATAGAAAAATGTTCTTTTGAGGAAATACTTTCTTTGTCCCCCTCTGTATTAGTCCGTTTCTGTTGCTTATAACAAAATACTTGGGACTGGGTGATTTACAAGAAAACAGAATTTATTGCTTACAGTTTCTGAGACTGGGAAGTCCAAAGTCCATTTGGCAGTGGCGACAATGACCAAGGGGTCTCACATTGCAAGGTGGTAGAAGCAGAGAGAGCAAAAAGAGAGAGAGAGAGACAGACTCTCCTCTTCTTTTAAAGCCCTCAGAACCAAGCCCCGACCACCATTTTAATGCATTCACTACTGCAGGGTCCTACAATCCAATCATCTCTTCAAGTGTCCCCCTTTCAATTACCATAATAGGATTTCCCACCCTCTTAACAGTCACAGTGGGGGCTTTTCTAATATGTAAAACTTGGGGGACACAATTCAAGCTTCTGGGAGTTTGAGGGGGACATAATCCAATCCACTACACCATCCTACCTTTGTTTTTTAAGAAATCACCTCTTCCATATCAAAAATGAAATTAAACAAGGTATCCTTGAAAAATTCAAGCCTTGGTACACTCACAAGTTCCTTTAAGTGACATTTCATTTCTTAGCAGCTAGTTAGATTAATGCTTGCTTCTTGCAGCTCACATATTACTAGTCCTAGCACTCCAGAAATGAAAAATCGTGTACTCAATTCATTCTTCAGTGCATAAATGTTATACAAAGAGAATGGAAATTTGCATTTGGGTCTTCATTCCTGTTAAAATATTTTGTTCTTGATAACAGGTAAAGAAATATGATAGTGCTACTGCCCTTTCATATTTAGCCTCTGTAAAACAGTTTAATGGATTGTATGTATGAGAGGAGAAATGAAAGAATAGAATTATGTTAAATTGTGTCACTTCTAAATAGATTACAAAAACTTTATCACCTTTTCAGGGCATGACTAAAGAGACTCACCTGTAAATCTACTTAACAGACAAATCACAGGGAACTAGAGATATCTTGAAATTATCAGCAACACAACTCAATCAAAAGGCCACTGAGGTGCAAAATTCAAAAGAAAGGCAGTCTAAAGGAATGTGCAGTGAAAGGACTGAGCGATTACTGAGCAGAATGGTTGAAAGCGAAACTAAGAGTCACATCTGGTCTCTCCTCGTCTAGACAAGAGAAAACAATTTTCAGCCATGCAAGTCAACGAAGCAAATTTGGATTCTCATTTGTGAAGATGAACAATTTCTGCTTTTTAAAATGTTCCTGACCCATGAGGTTTAGGCCTAACTTCTAGGCTTCGACTTTGATTAAGCCGAAGCTTCTGTTCTTCAGTTTTTGCCTTAATTAGAACACAAGGCTTTGAGTTGGGATAGGGTGGGAGTGGGAGAAGACTGGAGTGGAGAGAAGGTGAAGGATAGACCTTACGCCTCTGCTGCTTTCCTGAAATTGTGGAGGTTCCTTTCCTGAGGCTACCTCCAAGTAATCCTAAGTACTTTGTGGAAACATTGCAGGTGGAATAAAAACCATTTTCCTCTGCTCCCACACCACAACCAACATAGGAGACTTTGTGACCAGATATGGGGATTTTTCCCCACTAGCCAAGCAAACCAAGAATTCTGCAGCAGACACCAGCAGGGTGTCACCTAATCCAATTCAATTCTGATGCTGTTTACCTGGAGATAGTGTCAGATCCCACAGGTTGAGGGCTCCATCTCACAAGACTGCCTCCACTTCAGACACCAGTTGCAAGTCCAGGCCTCTGGAACCTCTGATGAACCTGTTTCAAGTTGGAGTTTCCACAACCCTCCTCTTTAGGCTTGACTAATTTGCTAGAGCAGCTCACAAAACTCAGGGAAACATGTTTACCACTTTATTATAAAGGATATTTTAAAGGTTACAAATAAACAGCCAATGAAGAGATACACAGGGTGAGGCCCAGAAGAATCATGAGCACAGGGGTATCTGCTCCCGTGGAGCTGGGGTGCGCTACCCTCCGCCCAGCTCGTCTATGCATTCTCATTCACCTTCCTGCAGGCCGCTGCTGGGGCTCAGAAAGTGACGCGAGGGAAAGCCTCACATGCAACCTCAAAGCAAAGCTTTTCTCTGCCTTTCTCCTGCTCTTCTGTCTTCCAGCCCCATTCTTCCCTGAGGCAAGCCATAGAAACTGGAATCCCTCTTCCCTAAGGTGAACTGTAGATAGATTCTGACTCTAATCTCTCCCCCCCTGCCCCCCACCTCTCTGTCTTGGAGCTGGCCATCAAGAAATTCTCTGACCTACCTTGTCTGATTGTAGTCACAGGCCCTCACTCCAGAAGGGGTCCTGCCCTGTACCCTGGAGGAATGAATGCTACACAGAGAGGCCCAGAAGAATCCAAATAGACCTGCCTTGCTGGGATTCCTTTCTCAAGTCTATAAGCATTAGATCATACGTTTCTTGTCCAATCACATTTCTACATGGCTGTCCCTACTTCATGCAACCTAAGCATAAATATGGACAATTGCCCTACATCTTTGTGTCTTCATTCTGAAGGCTCCCATGTCACATAAAACTATGATCAAATAAAGTTTGTTATGCCTTTTCTTCAAATTGATCTGTATTTATGAGGTGATTTTTCAAAGCAAATTCAAGGGGTTGAAGGGGATGTCTTCCCTTGGCCCCTACACAAGTTCAGCTGTCCGAAAGCTCTCCATACCCTTCCCTCTTGGGTCTTTATGGAGACTTTGTTGGCTAGGCATGATGGAAGCAAGGACAACTGTGTAGAAATGTGATCGGACAGAAAGGGTATGACCTAATGCTAACAGACTGAGTGGGGACACCCAGCAAGGCCTGTTTGTTCAGGTTCTTCTTGGCCTCTCTGTGCAGCATTCCTACTTCCCAGGTGTGGGGCAGGACCCTCTTCTAGAATAGGGGTCTTGTGACCTACAATCTGACAAGGTAGGTCAGAGAATTTCTTTATGGCTAGCTACAAGATAGAAAGACTAAGCAAGGATGGAGTATATTTTTCCTTGGAGTGAAAGAGGAACAGATGAAAGGAGGGCAGGAGAGGGTCAGAGAGAAAGATTCTGTTTTCTGGAGCCTGCTTCCGAGGCCTAAAGGGCCCCAACATTATAACAAAAGACTGTCTTTCACCTTTACTGCTCTGAAGCTGTTCCGAAGCTGCTTCAGGAACCGAAGGCAAAAGGGCAAATACTTTAATGAACGATATACTTATTGTTTTAGTCACTTAGAAAATAACAAGGGCTGTGGGAGTTATGAGTCAGGAATCACAGATAAAAATCAATAGTCAAGGGTACTTCGAAAGTTCACGAAAAGATTCACATTATCTTTTAATTCTATTTTTCCATGAACTTTTTGAAGTACCCTCATGTGTGTGTGTGATCATGTCACACATTGTTTAAAAAAGATTAAGAATGAAAATAGCTATGGGTGGTAGACTTGTCTACATGTGACATATCATAACATTGTACTGTTAGAAATATATTTGCAGGGTGAGATAAATTCTGGGAAAGTGCAAACATTTCCAACTTAATGGGTCAGGACAGTAGTCTTGATTTATGAGTTATTTCTTTAGAATATTTGATCTGATTTGATCCTTAGATAAATCTTTGGATAATAATTTCATACACCTTCCTAGATTTCCTTAGCAGCCATGTAAACTTTGGAAAAACAGAACCTGTCTGTCCCCCTCAATCTTCAAATGCATCCTAATCCCTTCTCTCCTCACAAGTACTCTGGTTTCCATTGTGTCTCCCACATTGAGCTGAACATCGGAGGTTCAGTGAGGGCTGCGTTTAACACATAGAACTTGGTAAGAGTTTGAATTTTTGCCCTCTGTGACCTTGTAGGCTGCTTCTGGAAGCTCGCTGAGATGGACTGAATCTCCTACTCAGAGGCAGGAATTGTTTGTGGTGATAACAAATAGAAAGTGAAACACTTGAGGGTTTAATTGAAAGTAATTATGACATTGGACTACTGCCAATGGAAAGGTTTTAGAAAGCCCATCTTTTGCAAGAAAGTGAACTCCTGAGTAGATGTAGGAGGAAAAAGGTTTTTCGAAAAAACACTAGGGCCGGCCCGTGGCTCACTCGGGAGAGTGCGGTTCTGATAACACCAAGGCCCCGGGTTCGGATCCCATATACGGATGGCCGGTTCGCTCACTGGCTGAGCGTGGTGCTGACGAAAAAACACTAAAAACCAGGGAATTGTTCTAAGCAGTTTTCTCCCCAAGAGTAAAACCTTTGTACTTCCCCAAACTTGCCTTAAACACAATGTAGAAGAATAATAAAATATAAAGAAATGCAATAAAACTAAAAATTAAGTCTGTGTCTTAGAGAAGTCATAGCCATCTACATAGTTCCATGGGCCTCCGACTTGAGGAAAATCATAGCAATGCGGGGGCAAAATCCCGAAGGAAATGAACCGTATTCTGTGTTTCCTTCCTGTTCTATTTCTGTTGGCCTTTCCAGGAATGCAGGTAGTCAGACAGAGAAACTGAATACACTGCTTGTGGTATCCCTGTGTTCAAGTTCTCTGAATTGGCAGGGGACCAGTAAAACAAAGTTGGAATGTACAGAATTACTAATGTGTGAGTCAAAGATGAGAG
The DNA here is from genome assembly GCF_027409185.1 of Cynocephalus volans. Classification (NCBI taxonomy): domain Eukaryota; kingdom Metazoa; phylum Chordata; class Mammalia; order Dermoptera; family Cynocephalidae; genus Cynocephalus; species Cynocephalus volans. The sequence goes on from NC_084461.1 coordinate 109,885,322, forward strand.
GCGAGGCTTAAAATGAGTTTAGAAACTATTCGTTAAAAAAAAAAAAGTGAAAGCGTCGTTTGCATGTCTGGAATATAAAGTTGCCAAAAGACAAATTAATTTCTAATGACTTCTTAAGCAGTTATTAGAAAGGGTGTGAATACTTAGAGACCAGTGGGCAGACAGATTTGGTCAGGTAGGCACAGTGAGTTTGTTGTAATTATCGCTGTTTTGTGATGTGTTGCTGTTTTTGTCTTGGAATGTCTTTAGGCCAGTTATGTATTTTCCACTTGGCTATAGGCCCAACTGTTCCCCGTTGTTTTACACATAATCGGATTCATGTATTTATCCTTGTAAATATTTAAGACAGCAATTTTAGAGTAAGTCTGTTTTGCCAGATAATAATAACAAAGGCATTTTTTTACGAGTGCCTACAGTGTGTCAGGCACTTATTCACCATTAAACTTTACAACAATCCCATAGGTAGATATTATTATCCTATTATAAAAGATCAGGAGCCTACTAAATAATAATGCTGGAATTTGAACAGTGAGTCAGGCTCCAACACTTACCTCTGTCCATTAAGTCTCAACTTCCTCATGATTCAGAAATAACATTATATATCAACTTTGAATACATGCCTCTTCAAGCAAATACAGGATAAATGACATCTATACCTTGTTAAGTTCCAATATAAAGAAGTACAAGAATCTTGGATCTCAACTAAGATTCATAACAGAAAGGATGAGGCATTTGTTCTGCATAAGATCAGCAACTAGAAAAAAGAGATTTTTTTTTTTTCTTTTTCTTTTTGGTAATATTGTTCCAGCGCCCAAAGTGGTCAACTGTTTTCATAATTCATGTGGCAGGGCCATAAAGGTAGCTCAGTTATTTAGTCTAACAAAATATTTTTTAAACGTCAGGGTGCACACTTGATTTGGATCCAGGAACATATGGCTCTCCAAAAGCTTCCTGGCAGGTTGATGACACGAGGCATCAACTAGATGTATCAGGGCCTAATAGTACCGAACCATGGAGTGCATTTAAAAAGCTCACATGCATTGTCAAATATCATAATACGTAACAAATCTCATTGCCTTCAACTCAATGATATTTAGAATATGTGATACATCAGTCTTTCTGCTCTGGGATTTAGTAATGGTCCGTGGTTGCTGTCTTCTTTTCAAATGTAAAAAGCTTAACTTAGAATATGGGTCATTTATCTTGGGCTTGGCCTGAAATGGCATATATTCAATCACGTTGTGACACAAAATAGCTTCTAATTTAACTACGAAGGAAGTTACAGATACACATCATTTATGCAGAACTGCTGAGAATGGAGATGTTCCACTTAAGTACATTTTCCTGAATACCTTAAGAATACCTGTAAAATGCCAAAACCCACACTTATTTTTATCCATACAGGCTTGACTTAAACAGGGTCAGCATCACAATGTAATGACGTCAAGTTTTTTTACTACTGGCTTTTTTATTACCAAAGGAGACACAAAAGCACTAAAATCTCGTGGATTTGTTTCTGGCGCCACATTCAGCCTCCGGCAATTCAGAGGCAGAAGGTGGTATTTTTGCCCTGCCTTCTTGCCAGTGATTATGCTGCCGCTGCTTCTTTTTCTTTCTTTCTTTTTCTTAACTCATTCTGATTTTATCTCAAAAATATATATTAAACTCTTTTAAATCTAGAATTCAACTAACCAGAAACACTTATCCTAAGTTAATATTTCCTTTTGAAAATGTGATGAGTTGAATGGTGACTCTTCTGCCCCCCCAAAGATATGCCCACCTCCCAATCCCCAAAACCTGTGAATATTACCTTATTTGGGAAAAGACCTTTGCATACGTAATTAAGATTCTTGAAAGGAGTTTATCCTGGATTACTCAAGTAGCCCCTAAGTCCAATAACAAGGTCTTTATAGGAGACACGTAGAGGAGACAGACACGGAAGAGAAAGCCATGTGAAGACAGAAGCAAAAATGAGAGTGATTCAGTCACAAGCCAAGGAATGCCAACAGTCTCCAGAAGCTGGAAGAGGCAAGGAAAAGAATCTCCCCTCCAGCCTCTGCTGACACCTTGATTTTCTACTTCTGGCCTCCAGAACTGTAAGAAAATAAGTATCTTCCATTTTTAGCTACCAAGTTTGTGCTAATTTCTTACAGCAGCCACAGGAAACTAATACGGGAGGTTTCTGTAAAACAATTTCAGACTGGAAAGAAGAGCTAAAAGGTTTTCAGTAAATTATTTGCTTTTTTTTTTTTATAAGTAAATTTGTTTTCAGTTTCACTCTTGCAGAGACACTGTTAATAGCAGTGCTCCTTGGTGCCCTCATTCGCTCTAAAGTGAGAGGCCCTAAATACGCTGACACCTATTTAATGTCCTTCATCTATTTGCTTGTTTGTTTTTGTAAGGATTAAAGTGAACTAACTACAAAGGAAAAAAATTATTGCCAGAGTCAGAAAGCATTCTAGGTAAAAGCGTTTGTCTCTCTGATGAAACCCATTCTAAAAGTATGTTGAAATTCTCTATGGCAGCAAAACAACTCAGGATTTAACTTGCTTCGTCTCTCACTTCCTATTTCCCTCTCTCTCTCTATGCATTTTCTGAACAGTTTTTTGTGGTAGATTTTACATGTTTTAACTGATACATCTGGCTCGTTTGTCCTACAGAGCACATGGAAGATGTACCTGATTGAAGGCAGGCATGGCTATGTGTCTTGCTTTGGCCAGTCATACAGGAGCATCACTTTGGGCCAAAGTTCAGCCCCCAAGTTTTTTCCTCTGCCATGGTGATCACAGAGGTTGATGTGGAGACGTAACGAGACTGAAGTGGCCTGGGATGCTGAGTCTACACCTGGCGGACAGCACTCTCAAGAGGTGTCTCAGCAGGCAGACGAATAGCAGTAAACAAGAAATAAACCTTTGCTCTTTTAAGACATAGAGTTTCTGGGTTGTTTGCTACAGTTGCATAATGTAGCCTGTGGTGAGTCTATTGTGAGCAATACAATTTCTTAATCGATTTTAAACATTGTAATTAGTTTTAAATTCTGGCATCTGCTACATTGTTCCATTTTTGGAATTATTTCAATCACAGAAATATTTTCTGAGATATATACCTTGCAATGAGATGACTTTTTGTACTTGTGCAAACTTGAACACAAAGTATATGAATTCCGTATTCTTGGTCTCATGAAAGGACTAGCAAAAATTAACGCACAGATTCATCTGTTCTTTGTTATTATGAAAAACTGCTTGTTAATGTGAAAAATGGTTATAAAATCTTCTGATATTTTACTTTGAAACTGTGTACAGTAAAAATGTTTGTGAAGTGAAGAACCATCATGAAACCAATTTGTTTTATAGCTGGAAGAGACTTAAGTGTTTATCAAATGAAATATTTTCTCTTTCTTTGGTGAAATGGCTGATTCTTTGTCTGGGGCAAGAAAGGTACATGATGTACTAGGAAAATCTTGTCATATCAAAAAATCAAGATAGTTATCAAAGACTACAGGGCTATGTCAAAAGGACCTAGGAGCATAGCTGAAGAGGCTTCTTCTATCCAAGTTAGGATAATTTCAGCATCAAATCATCAATCAAGAGGTCGATCTTGTCAATTATACTTAAAACCAGGAGTTCATAATAGTATGTAACAAAAAAGAGGGGGAAAAAAGAGAAAAGGAAAATAACCTTACTGCTTCATTTTAGAGAATGCTAGGGAACCAAATCACTATTTTGAAAACTTGTAAAAATTGAAGCATATGTCCTGTCTTTGCAAAATGAATTGTACCTCAGGATAATTCAATAGGTAAAAAAGGGATACTTTTCTGTATAAATGAATTCAGCTAAGAAATGAAGAAATGACAGAATTAGAAATTACGATTTTGCAATTCTTAATACAACAGTATGTCTAGGCATTGATCATAAATAGCTAATATCACAAAAGAAAGACAGCCAGATGTTAGGTCCTTTTTTAAAAAAAATTATTATTTATATATTTTTTATTATACATGTTTACAGGGTACAGAGTTGACTGTCAGTATTTCTGTATAATATGTGATGATCAAATCAATTATCATCAGCATGTTCATCATTACAAACCATAATTATTCTTTGTGTCCCTTACCCAATTATTCCCTAAACACTGCGCTCCTCCCCCTTTCCCATCTCTAGTAACGATATAGGTCTGTTCTCTCACTCTGAATGTTCAACATTGCATTGTGGTCTGTCTTTCCTTCTTTCTTTCCTTCCTTCCTTCCTTCCTTCCTTCCTTCCTTCCTTCCTTCCTTCCTTCCTTCCTTCCTTCCTTCCTTCCTTCCTTCTTGCTTTGTGTTGCTTCACCCCCCATGGATTTGTCACCCTTCTTCCCCTGGGTGACAGAGACGCAAAGGATTACTCAAAGTCCATCTCTTCTGAGCAGTGAGAAGCCCTGAAGTGGTTAACTTCCCTGGGACCCTCCAGCAAGAGGCAACCCTTCCTCCGGAAATTAACTGAGAATTGGGGTTCTCTTCCTGCATTTATTTTCCAGACCAGGAAATTACAGGAAGAGAACATAGGTGGGATTATAGTTTAACAATATAGCCTGGTAACTTTCAGTGAAACAAGCCTAATGACATTCCAGTAAGGCTATCAACAAAAGCTTGATCTTAGCAAATATTCCTTCTCCCTCAAGCAATTTTCAGTATCTTCACATTTCAAGCAGTAACCTGTCTGTCCCTGAGCCAGCAACCTTGCTGTGCCACAAATCTGTATCTTACACCAGAGACTTATAGCCTGAGGAAAATTTCCAGTCCTCTGCAAGGTCAGTATTTGAAACTGCAAGACTTTGGAAAACCAGGCCCTGTAAAGTACATATGCTTTATAGTATATTCCACACTTCCTCCCTCCCTCTCTCCCTCTCTCCCTCCCACCTGTGACTGAGGACATGTGATATTTGCATCTCTGTGCCTGGCTTATTTCACTTAACATAATTTTCTCCAAGCTCATGCATGTTGCTGCAAATGGCAGAATTTCATTCTTTTTTATGGCTGAGTGGGTCCTTCTAATTCAAGCACATACCATTTAAAAAGTATTATTGTCAAAAAATTTTAAATTTGATTGCTAGAGTTTGGATATGTTATCTCCCCAAAGCTCATGTTGAAGCCTGATCCCTAATGTGGCAGTGTTGTGAGCAGTTTGAGTCCTGGGGGACAGATCCCTCATGAATAGATTAATGCCCTCTCTTGGGAGGGTGGGGTAGTGAGTGAGTTCTCACTCTATTAGTTCCCACCAGAGCTGGTTGTATAAAGGACAGTGGAACCTCCCTACCCCCTCTCTTGCTTCCTCTCACCATGCAATGTGCTTACACCCACTGGCTGCCTGCAGTTTTCCGTCATGAGTAGAATCAGCCTGAGTCCTGTGCCAGATGCAGTTCTCTCAGAATCATGAGCCAAATAAATCTCTTTTACTTATAAATTACCCAGTCTCAGGTATTTTGTTATAGCTATGCAAAAATGGACTAATACAGTAAATTGGTACCAGAGGAGTAGGGTGTTGCTTATAACAAATACTTGAAAATGTGGAACTGTCTTTGGAATTGGGTATTAGGCAGAGACTGGAAGAATTTGGAGAAATAGGCTAGAAAAAGCCTGGGTGCTGCTGAGAGTTTAAAAGAGAAAAAGACCAGGGAATGCTTGGAATATCTTAGAAACTGATGGTTAAATGTTGGTGACCAAAATGCTCATAGAAATATGGACTATAAAGACCATTCTAAGGAGGTCTCAGATAGAAAAGAGAAGGAGCTTATTGGAAATGGGGACAAAGATCACCCATGCTATGAACTGGCCAAAAAACTTGGCTTCGTTCTGTTCATGCCAAAAAGTTTTATGGAATGTGAAAGATGCTGAACCAGGGTATTTGGTGGTAGACATTTCTAAGCAGTAAAGCATTTAGTAAGCTGGATTTCTACTTATAACAGCCTGCACTAAGTTATGGCAGCAAAGGTATGAGGTAAAGCTGAAATTTATAATTAACAAGAAAGCAGAGAGTAAAAATTGAAAAACTCTCAGCCTGGCCATGAAAGCAAGGGTGTAGCCCAGCAACTCTTTGCTAAGGAGATGAGTACAGAAGAAAAGGATTATCAAGAGAAGGGCAAAAAGACCTTGAAGACATTTCAGAGATTGTTGAGGCTGCTCCTCCCATCACAGGCCCAGAGGCCTAGTGAGAGAAATGGTGTTGGGGAATAGGCACGAGGAACCTTCTGTGGGCTCACTGCCCAGGGCCACCCTGCTTCCAGCACTAGCACCCTGACTGCTCTAACTGTGGTTAAATTGGCCCCAGATGTGTCTGGACACACAGCTTTAGAAGATACAAGCCAGAAGCCTTGGTGGCATTCACATGGTGTTAAATCTGCAGGCTCCCAGAATTTCTGATTTCAAAGGATGTATTGAAAAGCCTGGGGACCCAGGAAGAAATCTGTCACAGGGGTGGAGTCACCACATAGAATCATCACTACAGAGATGCTTAGGGGAAATGGGGGGTGGTAGTTGCAGCAGGAAAACCCTACCAGTGCCATGCCTTGTGAGAGCAGGACCACCATGGAGACCCCAGAATTGTAGAGCTACCAGCATGTAACACCAGCCTGGGAGACTTGAAGTATGGCTGGAGACCAAGAAAGCCATAGGAGCAGAGCTTCCCAAGGACTTGGAGGCCTAACCCCCAAACTAGTGTGGAGAGGATGTCAAACATGGAGTCAAGGTACATGATTCATCAGCTTTGAGATTTCATGTCTGCCCCACTGGTTTCAGACTTATTTAGAGGCTGTTATCCCTTTCTTTTGGCTTATTTCTCCCTTTGGAACAGGAATATGTACTGTATGTTTGTCTCACCATTGTATCTTGGAAATAGATAACTTGTTTTGATTTCACAGATGGGACTTTGGACTTTGGGGTTGAAACAATCATGATTTTGTGGATGAAATAAATGTATTTGTATGTGAAAAGGACATGAGTTTTGGGTGGCCAAGGGTAGAACTCAATGGACTGAATTGTGTCCCCTCAAAGTTTAATGTGCTGGAAGCTTGGGACTGTGACAGGGTTAAGAGGATAGGAAATCCTACTATGGTAATTTAAAGGGAGGCCTTGAACAGGTGATTAGATTGTGAGGATCCTGCCATAGTAAATGGATTAATCCATTTCATGGTTTGATGGTGCTCATTGGCATGGTTCTGAGGGCTTTAAAAGGAGAGCCAGTGAGGAGGTTAGCTCTCTCTCTGCTCTGCCATTCTCACCATGTGACACCCTGCATTTCTGTACAGTCACCTCACCAGATGTATTCCCTGGACTTTGGGCTTCACAGCCTCTGAAACTGTAAGCAATAAATATTGTTTCTCTACAAATTACCTAGTTTCAGGTATTTTGTTATAACCAACAGAAATGGACTAATACACTGAACAAAACTAGATCTAACTAGTAGTTTTCTTGATTGCATCATAAGAATTAGTTTTTGCTGAGAGCTATATAGTTAGAGCAGGGACAGAGGAACATATTAAGCAACACCAAGAAGATGCAATTAACGAAATCTAGATTGTGGAAATTCTACAGGTCTGAATTCCCATTTTGTTCAACAAATAAACTTCAAGGAGGGGAAAAGATGGGGGAACCTTTTTATTGAAAAATACTAAAGGCAGACATCAACCAATTGAATTTTAAACACTTTATTTGCATCCTTATGCAAACAAGTAAACTAAAAAAAAGGTAAGACAACCTGAAAAATATGAACACTTTCTCGGGTATTTGATGATATTAAGGAATTACTCTTAGTTTATTTAGGTGTGTGATATAGTTTGGATATGTTGCTTCCCCCTCCACCCATCCCATGCTCATGTTGAAGTCTGATCCCTAATGTGGCAGTATCAGGGGGTGTTTTGGTCATGGAGGCAGATCTCTCATGAATATATTAATGCCCGCCCTGGGGTGGGGGAGTGAGTTCTTGCCCTATCAGTTCCCATGAGAGCTGGTCATTAAAGGAACCCTAACACTTCCCTTCTCTCTCTCACTTGCTTCCTCTTACTGTGTGATCTGCTCCCACCTGCTGGCTGCCCTGCCACTTTCTGCCATGAGTAAAAGCAGCCTGAGGCCCATGAAAGATGCATATGCCAAATAAACCTCCTTTCCAGAATCATATGCCAAATAAACCTCTTTTCTGTATAAATTACCCAGTCTCAGGTGTTCTGTTATAGCAACATAAAAACAGACTAATACAGTGTGGTAATAAAATTGTGGTTATATTTAAAGAAAAGGATACTTATCTTTCAGGTATATATCAAAATATCTTGAGATAAAATATTATGGTATCTGGGATTTGCTTAAAATAATTCAGTGGGAAGGGATGGGGTGGTAGGTGGGAAGTAGGTGTGAGTCTAATTGAAACAAAATTTACTTGGGCTGCAATTGTTGAAGCTGGGTGATGCATAGATAGTAAGTAGTTCGTTATGCCACTTGCTTTCCTTTTGTTTATGTTCACAGTTTTTCATAATAGAAATTAGGAAAACATTCTCATTTTGAATATGTAAAAACTATGTCCAAACCAGGGCTCCTTAGAAAAATGACTAATTGCAGGTTTGGGGAAATGTACAAGATTTCATCATACTAGAAATGAAGAAAGTTATTGAAGACTTTTTTGGGGTCGTATTGCAAGGACTTAATGGCCTAACTTAAGAGGATCTCATTAACCAATTTGGGCATGAATAAGAATAATAACCAGAATGGATAACAGCACATCAAATATGTTTAAGCCAAGGAGTATATAATAACTTTAAACAAACAATCAAACAAGCAAAATCTTATTGCTCTCCTTTGGAGGATGCTAGAGAAATAATTTATTATTTTTGAAAATTTGTAAATACAAGGAAAATTTCAAGCACCTATCTCAGCTTTCCTATATACCTATACCTCAGCATAACCAAATTACAAGGAGGAGTTACTGTCCATAGAAGCAGTCTAGCTAGTAAATATAGAAGGCATGCTAGAATTAGTATATCAACATTTCGCAACCCCAATGAGAAAAGCAGATTAGATAGTGAATATTACGATTCAAAAGGGAAAGCAACTAGACATTATATGCCTCATAATGAAAGTACACAATATCATCTAAGAAGAATTCTTATCAAAACAGTACCCGAGGGCCGGCCCGTGGCGCACTCGGGAGAGTGCGGCGCTGGGAGCGCGGCAACGCTCCCGCCGCGGGTTCGGATCCTATATAGGAATGGCCGGTGCACTCACTGGCTGAGTGCCGGTCACGAAAAAGACAAAAAAAAAAAAAAAAAAAAAAAAAAACCAGTACCTGAAACAATCATTTCTAGATCTGACTGCAGGAAGTACAGGGGACAGAGGAACATGTTAAATACCATCACAAGGATGCAATTAGCAAAGTCCAGACTGAAAGACTCTATTGACAAATCACCTATATTTTTCCCCTTAAATAAACTGAAGGAGAGGAGAGGGAGAGGGAAAGAGAGGAAAGAGAGGGAAAGAGAAAGAGAGAGAGAAGAAGAGGGAGAGAGAGAGGGGATCTATAGTTTATATGAGTCTTAAGAGACATTTCAATATATGAATTTTATGGACATCATTTGGATCCTATTCAAAAATATTTTTAAGAATTTGACAATTAGATAAATTTAAACACTCTGGATATTTGAGAATAATAATTTTTAATTTTTTTAGTATTTAATGTTCTCATGACTCTTTAAAAACAAAGTAGTCTTAATCTTTTAGAGATACACTCTGAAATATTTTTGGATGTAGTGATATGAGTCTGGGATTTGTTTTATAATAACTCAGAAGGGGAGGTAGGGTATAAATGAATAAAAATTGACCATAAGTTGATAATTATTGAAACTATAGGTACATGGGATTTCTTATTCTATTTTTTCTATGTTTGCATATGTTTGAAATTCACTTAATAAAATGTTAACAACAACAACTACAACAGCAACTACAACAAAACCCAAAAAGCTAAGGCAGTCATTAAGTGACTTGCCCAACACCATGTGTGTAATTAGGGACAGTTCAGACCTGAAACTGAACTCTTGACTTCCAATCAAATACTCTTTCCCTTGTAACAAGCTGTTTTGCAGGAAAGCCAAACTTTTGTGGTACCAGATATCTGCCCAAAGCTTGACAAGCCAATGAGTGAACTAGGGAATACAGTATGATGCTATCAAATACTCATACAAGCAGCAATTCAGCAAGCAGCCAAGTGGCAAATTGGGATTGACTGGGAGTACAGAGCAGCTGTTGACTTTTGAAGTATTGCCCAGAGCTCTTGGCTTTTTCCCATTTGGTCTTTAAGGGAGCCATTTCAAACGCAGACCAAGCCTTCTAAATGCCCAAACGAACATAGTTGAAAGGCTGCTTAGTCTGTTCCTAGATTTTTCTTGAATGCATCATAAGAATTAGTTTTTGTTGAGATCTATATAGTCAGACCAACATGGAATCTCAATGATAGCTGAGTGCCTGGGCACCAAATATTAGAGAATAATTAGGTTAAAGTGTTATTTCCACAATGATTAAGATTGCTGTTTCACTAGACACTAAAACTAAGTCACCATTGCTGAAGGTCTAGCATTGTTGAGATACCTGGGCTGTCTAGGAGGTCTGTGAGCAGATGAAGAAATAATGAAGATCATACTAAAAATCAGGAAGGTGATAATGTGGCAATGGTAGCCGTACAAAACCAGGAAAGGGCATACAAACCTTTCAAATACTGAGCCAATATTTGTATACAGTTAGCTAGGCAGACTTTCACTGCCATTATACAGCACCCTTATTTCTGGGTTTTGCTGCTATTTACTCAGAGGCTGAGGATCTTCTTGAAGATCATTTCTGGAAAAGAAAGGCAGGGTCAAATTTTTCTATTTTCAGTGCTAATACTGATATGTTCACTTTTCTATAATCAATATTCAAGTATATTTCAGGCAGTTGCTTCTAATGGATGTCTATTGCTTTTTCCTGTCCAGTGTGCATTCCTGTTTTTCTTTCTAACAGCATTCCATACTTTCCTTGAAAAATGATCACTCCCTCATCATGTATGGTCTTGGTGGAATTATTAATTAAAATGGTACCTGACCAAAGTTTTGCTAATTTGACTCTTTCTAGTGGGAGCTTGGATATTGCAGTTGTGATTTGTCACAACAGTGGTATCCTGAAGAGAGTCACTACTGGAATAAATCACAACAGCAATATCCAAGCTCCCATTATGCAGAGCTCCTTTCTCTTTATGGTTTTTCTTCTAAGGGATTTCATTGTTTCTCCTGCATTTGCCCTCACTCACACCCGATCAGTATATGTCTGTACTCAGATTGTGAATTCATGATCTTTCCCTTGAGCTTGGTGTGACCCATGCAAATACACTGCATGTTATGCCCACCCCTCTCCCCCAATTCATGTGTTGCAAACTAATCCCTCATGTGATGATATCAGGAGGTGGGCCTTTAGGAAGTGATTAGGTCATGAAGGCTGAGCCCTCATGAATGGGATTAATGCTCTCATAAAAGAGTCCCCAGCAAGCTACCTGCCCACTTCTGCCATGCTGTAAGGAGTCATCGAAAAGACAGCCACATAAGAGAAAGCAGCCTTCACCAGACTCTGAATCTGCCAGGGCCTTGATTTTGGACTTCCCAGGCTCCAGAACTGAGAAATAAATTGCTGTTATTTATAAGCACTGAAATTGAGGGATTCTGTAATAGCAGCCCAAACTGACTAAGACAATGTATCTAGATAGAAATTGAAGGGTTTCCTAAGCTTACAAGCTACCACATCCAAGACTTATCTCCAGCCAAGTGGTTAGCAGAATTCCTGTAGGAGTTGTACCAGTTGGATTTTTAATGTTTCATTCCATTTCACTCAGTTCCTAGGACAGATTCTATGATATAGAGGTGAGTCATATATTCAGATGAATGAGGAAGACAGCATAGTCACAGCTCAAAGAATCTCAGACAGGGTCACCTCTCCTCTCACACTTTGTGCATGTGCCTGCCACCCATCCTGCAGTGTCTTCCCCGACACGGCCTCAGTTTCTCTACCACTCCACTCCTACCCAGACTTCCTCTTATTGCTGTACCTTTGACAACTTCTTTTCCTCTCTTTGCCTTCGATATCTGGTGGATATGTTCATATGACCTCTTACCCTCCTCCCTGTTTTCTCTCTGTTTTTCAGAACATTCCAGAGAGCTGCTGGTAACAGTGACAGCCTGTGTACCTGTATTTTTTGCTTTCCTTTGTCTGACCAAACAACTGAGGAGTAGCATCTTGGTCTGTCTTCAGTTGGTACAGATACAGATCTGGACCAGAGTTGGTTTTCCACAGGGGAAAATGCTGGGTACAATGACATACCCACACAGCTGTCTTGTCTTGGTTTTTCTAGGTTAAAACCTAAGGGACATAGTTACTTATCAGCCATCATTCATTACCTGACATCTCTTCTCTTTTTGTAGAACAGATATATCACTGAAGAATGTTGATAGTGCCAGGGAGGAAAAAATCTTTTTCCCCTGCCTTTCTAGGTTCTCTGGCTAGGGCCCTGTTAATTGCACTAACAAGAACAGACTAACATGAGAAAAATATACCAGTTTATTTAATGAAGTTTTATGTGACACAGGAACCTTCGTAAGGAAATGAACACCCAAAGAAATGGCTAAGCCTGAGCATTTTTATACTAGGCTTGATGAAGAGTGTAAAGTCATGGAAAAACATGGTGAGACAAAAGGGTATGAACTAAGGGTAATAAATGGGGGAGCCCTAGCAATGGAATCTGTTCTTGCAGATTCTTCTCAGCACTCTTCCGTCTTTGAAGATAAGGATGCTCCTTTCCTTTCATTATGGGGAGGGCAACTCTCACATGAGGGTCTTATGACCTGCTTTAGGAGAGAAGGGAAAGGTCAGAAGGTCCTTTCAGCACCTGCTGTTTCTCAAATTTCTTCAACTTGAAATATTCAGTGCTCTAAGATGCCATATTTGGAGTGTAACGTTCTAAATCCCATCAATAGATAAGGCAGAATTTACTTCAAGTGACTCTCCCGTTTATGTTGCCTAAGTCTTTAGAAACAGGTACAAAGACATTATCAGCCAAGGAAGTGAATATTCAATCAATATCTTTCAAAGAAGTTTAAACAAACAAACAAAAATAATAGCCAGGCTGTTCTGTAAATAAACGGGAGATTCCCATTTGCCTAATTTGTTAATAATTCCCTAAGATTAATAATTTTAAGGTACAAAACAAGTATTAGCGTCCCCCTCACTTCATTATGCCTGCTACTACAGGAAGAGGTGCATCTTCTTGTTGATTTGTTGATGTTAAATTAGCACTTATATGTCTTTTTCTTTGTAACTTTAACAGGAAAAATTATCTTGTGGAATTTTAGGTCTTATTTGAATTGTTTGTTTAAACTCAGGAATATTTTTCCTTAAACTCTGGTCCTACTAGGGGGCCCACTCATTTGGCTTTTGTGTTGGAGCCATGTAAGGAACTTGTGTAGTTGAAAGAATACTTTCCAAAGTCAATTATTCTAAATTTTTTCATATTAATATTTATATGACTTTTGAAATTTTGTTCTTCAAAAGTATAAATTCATGGAAGAATCCCAGGAGTTTCTTCTGAGAGACATGCCACGTCAAGACCTGTCTCCTCAAGTTAACTTCTTAACCTTTACTCATGTAATGCCCACAATGGCATGCTGTATGAAACCATCAGGATTATCTTTACTATAGGTCTTTGAGACAAATTCATCTCCATGGGGAGAGTTAACTTCCTGTCCACCTGTGTTCCCACCCCAACCTGCCCCTCCCTACCAAATACCTGTGTTTGATTTTCAAAAGTCATTACTACAAATGATAAATGTGGGGCAAATAGATTTTCAGAGAGAGTGATGGCACAAAGAATAAGGAGTGAATCACCACAAAGTGGTCCTCCTTAACTCTGACTAGGTTAACAACAGATTTGTCTTTCCACAGAGGTTAAATCTGACTGGTACCTCTCAACCTAGGACAGCTGGGACAAACTGGCACTGGAGGGGACACAAAAGTACCATATTAGTGTTGTTAAGATAATTAATTGGGAGGCCATTAGGCTGAGACAGTTCCAGTGCCTTGGGTTTCTACATAAGCAAAACCAAACCCAATTCAATGTAAACGGTAGCACAAAAACACCAAACTTATGCTTAGCCCATCAGAAATAGCCAGCTAATTTCTAACTAGGAAGTTTCCATGGGATCATATCCAGATAAGGCAAATGCCTTGCAGTAGCCAATCAAGTCATTACTTTGCTTCTGAGTTTAGCCTATGAAAGCTTGCTGCTCAAGAAGCTGTTAAAGCACAGCTTTCTCGGGGCCGGCCCATGGCTCACTCGGGAGAGTGTGGTGCTGATAAAGGACAGCTTTCTGAACCTCGTCTAGTTTTGAGTGCTGCCTGGTTCATGAATCCTTTAATACTCATGCAAACTATGTTAAATTTATTTGTTTAGAGGTTTTCTTTTTAAAATATTAAAGAAAAAAATATTCTGACACTTGTTAAAACAATAACATAGACTTTAAGGATGTTGAGAGAGGTGTAGGAACCACTACAATGTGGTTTTGCAGTAGGGGAGGGATACTGTGCTCAATTATGAATACAACAAAGAGAAATGGGGATTTATAGCCAAGGAGCAGAGTGCAGGGTTTGTGGATTGAACTTTACTTTGAGGGTAGGACAGTTCTTGTTAAACTGTACTTAAGTTAGGCCAGGGTGATCAGACATTGTCTGAGAGATGGTGGGGGATGAGGATGTGGTCAGATGTTAAAGGTGACCAGTTATGGAGGGTGGGAAATTCTGTCTGAATTGACTTGATAGTATTCTTGCTAAAACTGGTTCTAACACAGGCCTAATTGAAAAGTAAAGCTCAGAGAAGCCAGACTTGGTCCAGGAGAGAGTGTTTGTCATTAGCACAATTTTAAAATACCAATTTGCCTATTATGTTCATGAAGAATGTGGGTCTTTCTCAGAAACTGGAGCAATATAAAGAAACATGAGTGGCTTTTATTCTTTTTTGTGTTTCAGAATTTTCTCATTTTGATACAATGAATACATATTACTCTCAGAATAGGAAATACTAAGAAAAATCTTTAACAGTAAAATATATGTAAGAGTAACAGCAACAACCTTTCAAGAAAAGCTTTCAGTCCTGAATTCTACCTCTCATTGTGTTATGGAACAGACTTGACAAAGAAGCAGTTGGCACTTAGAGGGTTGGAGAATCAGGTATTTTATTACACAGGCAGGCCCAGATGAGCTAGTGCTCCAAGATCTGAGCCCCGAGTTTAGGTCTTACAGGGTTTATATGGTGGACTCTTTCACTTTTGCAGCATTCGTGTACCTAGTGCAGTAATGTATTTCATTTTCTCATCATTCATGTAGCTATTGCAATAAGCAAGCACAGTTTACAGAAGTGGGAGTGTAGAGCAGTTGATTATCAATAAAGCTAATACAATAAGCAGGTTCTGTTTTAAAGGCTAAACAAACTACTGAAATAATTAATTTTGAATTTTCCCAACAATTCCATTTCTCTTTCCTTATAATTTTTGAACATTGATAGGATAGGAAAGTTGATAGGAATATAAGATTCCTGGAAAATGAGTATTTTATTTTTTAAAGAGAAAATGATAATATGGGATGGAGAGAGCCTTGAGGGTCCACAGGGGACCATCTCTTTTGCTAATGTGCAGGACAGGCTGAGCCGCACAAATTAGGTGTGTGTGCAGATCCCAGACAAGACATTAATGTGAGTTGCAGGGGAGGCACGAGGAGGAATCAAGGAAGAACTCTCTGAGTGCCTAGAATGTGTGTTTAGAAAGCAGCAGGGCCCCACACCCCTCTCTGTCTTCTCTGCACTGGGAGCAGCTCTACTGCCACAGCCCCTCACCCCTGAAAATGTAATGTTTGCTCCAAGTTTGTGTCCATCTCCTCCTTGGCCAGGAGCACATCTCAGCTGCTGAGCCAACCACTGTGTGCTTTGCAGTTGGAAAAACCAGAGATACTGACAGATGAGAGCCTCAGCAGCTTGGCAGTCTCATGTTCCCTGAACTCACTTGTCCCTAGATGCAACTTCCAAATCAGTGCCATTTCAAGGGACATCAACATAGCAGCCAAGTTCACTGGGGCTGGGGCTGCCACAGTTGGGGTGGCTGGCTCTGGGGCTGGGATTGGCACTGTGTTTGGGAGCCTCATCATTGGTTATGCCAGGAACCCTTCTCTGAAGCAACAACTCTCCTCCTACACCATTCAGGGCTTTGCCCTCTCGAAGGCCGTGGGACTCTTTTGCCTGACGGTGGCCTTTCTCATCCTCTTCACCATGTGAAGGAGCTGCCTCCCCCTCCCACATTTCTTTCTCCTGTGTCTCATCTGCCCTGTATGTTCCTTCTCCTAGATCTCCCCAGGCAACCTGGGGAAAGTGGTTGGCTCCGGGTTTGACAGAAAGAAGACAAATAAATACAGTATTAATAAGAAAAAAAAAAAAAAAGAAAGAAAAAGAAAAGAGAGAAGCAGGAATTATCTGATAGACCAGGTAAACTGCTTGTGAGTTTTATAATGTAGATGAAACCAGTAATAAAGTGAATAGCTGGCATCCTCTTACAGGACAGATCAAGCCAAATGATTATGTTTTAAATTCATTTACACACGAAAGCAAACATTTTATCTGTAGTTTCCAATACTTATCAACTTGCATAGCCTCTTGGAATGCTGATTGGGGCTGAGTAAGTAGAAAGTGAAGGATGGGAGGAGAAAGGGGGATGGGGAGCATGACACCCCCCAGCTTTGCCTTCAGGCTTCCTGTGAAGTCTACCCAGCATTTGAAACTGGCCATACAATGAGGATTTACACTGAAGGAAGAATTGGTTGGTTCTCTCTAGGCCACAGAAACTTCTGAATTCCAAAATGATTTTTCCTTTCATTTACTCACAAGGACCTAACCCCCCAAATATTTAATTTCTAAATTGGCATAGAAATAATTAAAAACAAAACAAGCTCTTCACAAGAAACAAACAAAAAACCCTATTTAAAATCCCTGGAAGGCATCTAGTGGGAGCAGCATGACTGACGTGGCAAATTAGGCCTTTTGGAGAAAAATCAAGACAAAATATGGATTCATTGTTTTCCTGAAAGGCAGCCATCTTTCCAAGAGAATGCGAACACCACGTTTTATTAAGAAATTACATCTTTTCCCATGTTTTTCATCTCACTCACATACTGGCAATGGCAAGCAGGTTGAACAGATGTGATGAAAAAATTAATAGCAGTCTTAGGAACACGTAGATGAAATATTTCTTTTGAAATACCTACCTTTAAATTCCATTAGTTCAATCTGATACTGGAAGAGCCTGGATCAGGAAATGATTTACACAGCACAGGTTGTTTGTCCAGACTTAGAGGCCTTTTGTAATATGAAAAACGTGAAGATGAATTTAATAAATTTCTCCAATGAATTGACACAGAGTTTAAAATCTTGCTTTGACTGAGACAAGTGCATTTGTTTTAGTGTTAATAAATTCGCCTCAGTAAGAATTTCTTTTCTTTTTCTTTTTTCCTTCTAGATTCATTCAAAGCGGCTGCACATTCATCTTTGTGTAAAACCAACTCTCCTCTCTGAAAAAGCAGCAAAACCAGTCAAAGAACAAGTATATAGGATTAGCACATTATGAAGAATAAAGAGAAGCTTTCAGCTCTCTGTCATGGGTGATATTTATCACAGTTTTCACGACTGGCTCTAATAACAGTGCCGAGATAAAATAGGCTTGATGCATCTCTCCTGTACACGGAATTTTACAACAGCAAGTATAAGAAATCCAGGAGATGAAACACGCGCTTCTCCCCTCTTGCAGTTTTTATCAGTCTTAAAAATGGGAGGTGTGAGTGTGGGGGAGGCTATTTCTACAAAAGTGGGCTTGAATTTCTGTCTGTTATGCTAATGTATTCATAGAAAAAGCTGGTGCTGAGGGCGGTTCTCCAATTAAGACAAATGAGGCACATTGAATTTCTCCCCCAGGGCACAGCAGGGGTGCTGGCAAAATCTACTTTATTCTTTTCTGTCAGGACTGAACTGGAAACAAAAGCATGAAAATTCAACACATCCACTTACAGAATAATAAAGGCTGTTGTTTAAAGCGTGAAGAGTTTTGGCACCCTTCTGGGGCCTTATGCAAATGGCTCTTCCTCTCCACTGCTACCACACCATCAGTCTTAGAAATTAAAGATGTACTTGGTCTGTTAACAGCGGAAGCGAGAAGAGCAGCCTGAAACTCAATTAGATTTCTATTAAGCAAATAAATCAGGACTGACTGATATTGGCTAAACTAAAATGCATTATGGGCTGACAGTAATTCTAATTTGATTGACAAATATATGTGGTATGTTATTAACCTAAATGAAAGATAAAAATCATTTTTTTAAAAAGTGTTTTGTTCTAGCAAACAATTCTCTCTCTCTCTAAACTTACACAAAACAATAAACTGAGACTACTGGCATGGTGCTGTTTACAATCCATGCTTAAGAACACACAAAATCTATTTTTTTGTTACATGTTAGGAGTTTAAGGCAAAATTATTCTGCTGAAAGACATTTGTTTTTATCGATTTATTTAGTGTAATGTAACATCTCAACACACAATTTATTTGGCACACCGCACACACTATTTTTATTATGGCGAGTAGCACAAGAGCATAGACCTGTATATGCCTCTTTATTTATCTGCAACTCTTCAGTACAGGATACTTTTTTGTACTAGGGCACATACAAGGAGCCACAAACGAGGTTTAATAGTTTTGGAGCTCAGAAAACAATGCCCCAAAGTATGGCGTCTTGGCACGCTCAGTACTTTGAACTGAAGGACATTGGAAGGGCTTCAGAAGCAAGACCTCTCTGACCTTCTCCTGCTCCACTTCCTCCCCCAAGGCAGGCCATACAGACTACAATTCCTCTAACCGAGGTAGGTCATAGAAACTAGAAATATTACCTGAACCTTTCCCTGCCTTTCTGTGTAAGAACTGGCCATAAAGAAATTCTCTTACCTACCTTGTCTGAGAGTAGGTCATAAGTCTCATTCCAGAGAGGTTCTGCCCCATATCCGGGAGGAAGGAATGCAATACAGAAAGAACAAGAAAAATCTGAATGGACAGGCCTTGCTGGGTTTCCCCACCCAGTGTGTTACCATTAGATCATACCCTTTTGTCAAATCACATTTTTATATGGCTGTAGGTTCTTCATCAAATATAAACATAAAAATAGATGGTTTTCCCTGAGTCTTTAGTTCTTCATTCTGAAGGCTGTTGTGTCACATAAAACTATAATTACATAAATCTGTTGTGCTTTTCTTTTGCTAACCTGTCTTTTGTTATAGGAGTGTTAGCCGTGACCCTTATGATGCAGAGGAAAGGCGTCACACCTTTCTTCCCCTACAACAGTCATGAATAAAGATTTCAAACAAATCCTCCAAAGCTTTGAGAAAAACACCCCCAACAAATTCTTCACAAATAGCATAAATGCATTGGGGTATGTGGTTATAGGAATGAGAGATTTTTCCCTGTGAAAAGAGTTTTGGAAGTTTTTAAAACTTATTTTCTTTGCTGTTTACACTTTTAGACTACAGATATTTAGGTTATCACATTTAACATATTGCTAAATTAATAATTTAATACTAACGTAATACTTTTGCTTTGGTTGTAACCATCTTCTATTTTTCTCACCTTTTCCTTCTGGCTACCAGATTAAAGACTCATTGTTATCTTTTAATTATCTTTCCTTCTACCTTTTCCTGCCTGGCTCTACTTGCCAAATCCTGCTGCATTTTGCTGTGCATTGGTGCCAGAAAATGTCTCTGTCTTCCCTTCAAAACGTGACCAAACCTTTACCCCTGTGTGGGCTGCTTCCTGCTGCATCCAGCCAAGACCTGTCGCTCAGTCTTCCTGTTCTCACCTCCTCGACTGAGCACATCAAAGGCACTTGGCCAAAATAATTTACCTCGACTCCCAATCCCTGGTATTCCTCCCCATAATGATCATCATGTCCTCCATCAAAAGCGAGAGCGAAGTAAGAACATCACAGAATGAGACTTTGTGCGTGAACCGTCGTCAAGTTTCACACACAGTTCCTTCCATCCCCAGATTAAATTCACTGCTGTTAGCTTTTCAAACAGTTGCTACCTCATGCCTCTCGACTGCTACTCTCCCTTATCTGTCCTCTTCCCTTGCACAGCTGGCTGTCAGAGAGGCTTTTTTTCCCCTCTCCTTTTTTGTCTAGTTTTTGCTCTCTTGCCACCTCCTTTAACATTAATCTGTTTTTTAAACTTCAATATCCATCCCAGCTCTCGTGTATAATCTACTAATGACAATCCCACCACTTACTGAGAGTTCAGAACAACTTTGTTGCATGCTGTTGACAGGGCTTACGACATGCTACCCTCCAATATGGCACCTTGGCATATTGGATATTCTAAGCTGAAGAAATATGGCAAATGACATGTTCAGGAAGGCTTTCTGACCTTCCTTGAAATGAGTCCTAAGACCCTCATGTGAGAGGTGCCTTCCCTGTGCCCGGAGAAAAGGCCCATCCTCATCCCTGAAGACACATGCATGAAGAATCTGAACAAACAGTCCTTGCTGTCTCCCCTAGTTTAAGCAGTGAGCTCACACCCCCTTATCCTGTCATCTTCCTCCACGACTCTTCACTCTTCATCAAACCTAGCATAGAAACACCCAGTTTTGGGCCGAGCCCGTGGCGCACTCGGGAGAGTGCAGCGCTGGGAGCACAGCGACGCTCCCGCCGCGGGTTTGGATCCTATATGGGAATGGCCAGTGCACTCACTGGCTGAGTGCCTGTCATGAAAAAGACAAAAAAAAAAAAAAAGAAACACCCAGTTTTAACTACTTACTTGGGTCTTCATTCCCTAATAGAGGCTCCCAGTCGCATAAAACTTATATTAAATAAATTTGCATGGTTTTCTTTTGTTCATGTGCCTTTTGTTACAGGGGCCCAGCAAAGATGGGTAAAAGGAAAAGATGTTTTTCCTCTTCTACAATATTTAATTAATGCTTTTTCAGGTTTTAGACTTTTAGTTAACATTTTATGTCATGGGATGACTGTTACAAGTGAGATTCAGAATAATTTCTTGAAGGATTCTGTTTACTGCCTGTGAGATTATCCATTTTGTTTTTTCCATTTAAGAGCAATAAAGTCACAGACCTTTGATATTCACCAGGAGCCCATTCTATGGACCTTTCTGAATCTCAAGATTTTGTTTCCATTTTTTTTAAATCATGATAAAACACAGATAACATAAACTTCACCATTTTAACCATTTTTAAGTGCACAATTCAGTGGCATTAAGTACATTTACAGGGTTGTGTGATGGGATTCAGAACACACTACCCCCAAATATGGCATTTTGGCATAGCGAGTATTGTAAACTGAAGGAATTTGAGAAATGGCAGATGCAGGAAGAACTCTGACTTCCCCCTTCTGCCCTGAAGCAGGTCACAAGATCCTCATCGAGTGGGTCCCTCCTCCAGAAGAAACATGATTGCCTTTGATCTCCTCCCTGAAATTTCATCAGCCAGGGAAGATTAAGTTCATATTGTAGGAAGGATGACAATGGAATTCATATTGTAGGAAGGATGACTAAGGGATGTCACCACACCTAGGCAGATGTTGTTATAAGCTACTTTCTGATCTTTAGTCCCATTCAGTTTCCTACGAGAATCATTTACAAACTATTGTCTGTTCTTTGGGCTCATTTAACTCTCCTAAAAATAATTTACTACCCCTCAAAATTGCTTACATTTTCCCATCTCCATTTCCCCCACGAAGAAGGATGTATAAGCTTCTGAACCTTACTGGGTAATCACTCTGCTGTAATTCCCCACACACGTAGTAAACTCACCTTTTTCTTTGTTAATCTATGGTCAGTTTATTTCAGCCGACTCAAACATTCAAAGGTGGAGGGAAGATCCCCTTCACCCCTACACCAGAATGGAAAATCCTCAGGTAGAAGTTTCCATGGAGCGGTTGTCATCTGGAATGGTCTGCTCAGAGTTTTTCTCCAGTCAGTTTGGTGTAGTCCTGATTTGAGATGTTAATAGTCAGGAGCTTGAACTAAAGGTCAAAGCCTGGGTACTGTGTCTTCTGCTCAGGTGGGATTCCAGCCTCTCTCCATATACCTCATGGGACAGTTGTCCATATTCTCTGTGCTCTGAGGCCCCTAAACTGACAAAGTGTTCTTTTTTAGTTATCATCATATTCCTTTATTTAATTTCCGAAGATGTACTTCAAGTACAACATAGACATTTTAAAAAGCTAATGCCCTTTCTGTGCATCCTAGGGGATTTTCAGAGGTGTGCATATATTCTTACTTCATATATATACATCAAGTTCACTCTATCTATCTATCTATCTGTCTATCTATCTATCTATCTATCTATCTATCTATCTATCTATCTATCTATCTATCTATCTATCTATCTATCTATCTATCTATCTAT
Source organism: Cynocephalus volans (assembly GCF_027409185.1). NCBI lineage: Eukaryota > Metazoa > Chordata > Mammalia > Dermoptera > Cynocephalidae > Cynocephalus > Cynocephalus volans. Next base: position 109,907,846 of record NC_084461.1, read on the forward strand.
CTATCATCTATCATAGGGGTTCAGAAAATGATATCCCAAAGTTTGATGCTTTGGCATGCTGAGCTCTTCTGAATTAAGGGAAGTTGGAAGCCCTTAGAAAGTGCATCAGAAGCAAGGACTTTGCAACTTTCTCTTGTTTCTTCCCTGGACCTCCACAAGCACAGGGAGGGGCTTTCTCTGGAATTTCCTTATCTGATTGAGAAAACTTATTTCTGAAAGAAATTTGATTGTCTTCATACCCCCTCCCCATACAGCTCATTAAATAACCAAGGAAAATTAATCACCAGAGAGGAGAAAAGACTAAAAGTTGTCACCACATCCAGAGTGTTCATTCATTCTTCTGAGGGCAGCTCTGAGAGATTACCTGGGAGATTTTATCTGTATAATAAGACAACCTTTGTTTGCAATGAAATCTGCTTCTCACCTTCCTGCAATTTGTCTCCACCTCCCTAGAGCTCTGAGACACTTTGTTCAAGGCCATTGTCTGTTCTTTTGGCTCATTTGATTCCCCTGAAAATCATTTACTACTCCTCAAAATTGCCCACGCCCCCATCTCCCTCTCCTCCTCTATGAAGAGGATGCTACTTAAGTTTTCACCATCTGGTTGTTCTTCGAGTCTCATACTTTGTCTAGCTCCCATGCTTATGTATGTTAATATATTTGTATGCCTTTTCTCCTGTTAATCTGTCTATCACCAGTTCATTCAGCAGAATCAGAGAGGGAGGAAAAACTTTCTTTGCCCCTACACTACTATGTATCTATCACCTGCCTCTACTTTTCTGTAGTGAAAGCTTGAGTACACTTGGGACCAGCCTCGGCAGTGGTTTGTTAATCAAAAACATTGCCAATGTAGGAGAACATGAAAACTGATTAATATATACTTCATTCACCTAGAAATCTTTTTATGAAGGAGTAAAGGCTTTTCCACCTATTGGGTAACTGTATGGTTTTTCTTGCACATACTTGTAATGCATGGCGTATAGTTTTCAGTTTCTGTTTTCTTCAAGTGAAGTGAGAGTTTACAGACAATTGTGAAACAAAATGCAAGTGGAATCATTTCAGATAAGTGGTTCTCAAATGTTGGCACCTGAATCACTGGGAGGGCTTGTTAAAACAGATTACTGAGCTCTATCCCCAGAGTCCTGTATTCAGTAGGTCTGGGGCCAAGCTTGGGAATTTGCATTCCTAACAAGTTTTCAGGTGATACTAATGGCACTGGTTCAGGGATTACTCTTTAAGAATCGCTGTTGCAAATTTCCTTTATAGTTTACAGAAATTAAGTATGTCATGTTTCACAGCAAAAAGGAAAAATGTTGATTAGTAAGAGAATTGTTTAAAAGAAAGTAGGTTAAGAATGAATATAATTATATACCTATTTTATACACTTCATACACAGCAATTAATCTTAACATGCATTTTTTCCAGAGCATTCTTAAATCTGACATAGGATGTTGATAATGTGCTATGAATTGGGTTTGCAAGGGGTAAGAGGGAATCCTTCTAGGAAATGAAAATGTTCTTTAAAACCCTTCCCTCCACAATTGAGGAAGTTAACTTCTCAGCACTTCTTTACTTACTTGTAAACTGGCATGAACACAACTACAGCACAGGGGTGTCCAGAAGACAAAAGAAGATAGTAGTTTTTCTTAAATGTTTTCACGACTTTCTTTCACAGTCGGTAGGGGAGGAATTGGGAAAAACCCAGAAGAACACATTAGAGAATAACTTTATCGAGGTTTACTCTTTTATGTCTTAAAAATGAGTACATAGTTTATCTTTTTCATCCATAGTTGATCCATTTGCTTTCATATAAAATTATTTTATACAACTTGACACTTAACCCTGTTTATCTTTTGATTTCTGCTATGAACAAGTATCTTAGTTTGAGAAACTTAGAAAAATGCTCTGTAAACAGTAATGTATTACTTAAAGTTTTCATGCTATTAGGTTTTTTTTTTTTTGGCAAACCTGTGAGACACTCATTAGTAGATCCACTGGCTTTGATGTCTCATTTACAGATTCCTTATGCTGATGTTTGGATTTTAAATGATCAGACATATGATAACATCTTTTCCCCTCCAGATGTTGCCTATAGTCTTAAAAATTCAGTTCTAAATTGGGTTTCAGAGATGCACCAAGATCAAAGACATTTTAAGGGTGCAATTAGCCCATGGATTTATTTATCTCTTAATGAAGTAATAAATTAAGGCGCAGTGAATGAATATAACAAATAGCTAATGATTTCTGTGTTACATTATTGTACAATCACTAGCATATTAAAAAATTTTTAATGTGTACCTCATATTTACACAAAAGTACAGTTTAGTGTCATTGGTAACTACAGCGAGATGAAAATACATTCCAATTTATGCATGATTCATTGTATTAGTCCATTTTTGTGTTGCTACAACAAAATACCTGAGAGTGGGTAATTTATAAAGAAAAGAGGTTTATTTGGCTCACAATTCTGGGTCAGATGCATCTAGTACAGGCCTCAGGCTGCTTCCACTCATGTTGGAAGACGAGAAGGCAGCCAGTGGGTGTAAGATCACATGGCAAGTGAGGAAGTGAGAGAGGAAGGGGAGGTGCCAGGCTCCTTTTAATAACTACTTCTCAAAAGAACTAACAGAACAAGAATTCCCTCCCTCAACTCCACAGAGGCATTAATCTACTCATGCGGGATTCACCCTCATGACCCAAACACCTTCTACTAGGCCTACTTCTTAAAAGGCTCTACTTCCCAATATTACCACACTGGGAATCAGATTTAATATGAGCTTTGTGGGGACACATATCCAAACTATATTTTCCATTTAAAAATTATTTTTTGGACACCCAGAATACTAACATTGACCTAGTCATCATGAGGAATGCAGAGATACATAAGACAAAGTCCTCGATTTTTGAGAATCTCAAGAATTTTCCATTCTAACAATTGATGAGATAGCCACTGGACTTTTTCCACTTTCAGGTAGTGATATACTTGCATCTACTTACAACTAATAACCTTTATCAGCATGTATAACATAAGTAGTGGGGCAGCTATGCAGTCAGACAGAGCTTTGTGTGAATCCCTGCTCAGCCACTCCTTAGGTATATGACGTTGGGAAAATTATGTAAATCTTTCTGCTTGTCAGTTTTTCAATCTGTAAAACAGGGATATTTATTATCTACTCTGTGGAGTCTTGTTGGAGTGGAAATACTATATTAAAAGCATGAAAAACAGTGACCATGGCTTAGGTCTCCCATCTCTGCTTCTTCCTAGTTCTTCCTACTAGCTTGAACATGTGTGCTGGTCTGACACCAGGACTGCTGGACATGTGAGGGTGTCTGCCTTGGTTCAGGCCCATATCATGGTTCAGGGAGCTGTAACCAGGAGGGCAAGGTCACAGTGAGTTGTGAATGAATTGCTTGTGGCCACTCTTGTCAGGAGAGGGCAATGAACCTAGCCATCATTGATGGTGCCATGTCTTGCCCTCCCTACTAGTGAAAACTGAAAGGGGAAGACAGAGTCCATATGTAAGCAAATGGAATTCTAGGTTAACTTTATGTTTCAGCCGGGACATGCCATAGTTTTGTATTAGAGATAGAAATCCAAAACAATTTTTTATTCCTTATGAAATGTTTACTTTGAATATTAAAAGGGTTCCTTTATAAGACAAACAAAAACATTAAACTACATTTTCTTTCTCTTTTAATTTTTGAAAGGCTCCAAAAGGTAGATGGGTAATATGCTTAGGAAGAGTTTATATATAAACTTTTTGGGAAAAAATGTCAATCTGGGAGTGCTAATACTATATCTTAAGACATACAAATTACGCATTGATCCATAAAGAATATATTCTTAATGACAGCTCCTCAGAATTGCACAGCCAAACCAAAGATTCATGTATATTTCAATGATATATAAATCAGATATTGTTCCAAAAAGATAAGAGCTTACCATATACTTTTATTGTTGCCATAGTTCTTTTTTACTCTTTGGAGACAAATTAGAAGCTTTAGGATTGGTTGTATATATTTTTATGTGATATATAGGTATATACACACATACATGTGTACATACCAAAAAGGTACATAGAGAGTCTAACAATATAAATACTAATTCGACACTTTTGCTTTTGTGTTGTTGGTGCCAAAAATACCAAAAAACCTTTATAGATTTATTGACATCTAAAAGTAGACTAAGAGCCTTGGAACACATCATTCATTTATTGCTTTCACTTCATTTGCCCTACATTTGAATGACTAATATGCATAGCAGTCATAGATTTTTGACTTGCAGCTATTCATACCCAAAGCCCTTTGCATAGAGAGTCCCATGTCATTATTTGTGGAACTAAAAGCAGGCAGGTCACAAATTACATTTCTCAGTCTTGCGTGTGGTATTATAAAATCATTCCTCTCTCCTTTCTTTTTTCTCCACTTGCTTGTCCTGATAACTGTTGGACTCAGGTACAATTCCTGTTCTAAGATTTCTTAGTAAAATATTTAGATTTGGCTGTTCTATGAACCTGATCATACTGTGTGGAATATAAACAAATTGTTTATCATTAAATAAATATGAAACTTATGACTGATCATTTTCTTTTCTAAAAAGTTTGTCATCAAGGTCTTTTTAAAAAAATTATCTTTTTAATTGACTGGTAAAAATTGTATATATTTATTAGGACAATGTGATGCTTTGATATATATGCATACATTGGGTAATAGCCAAATCAAGTTGCTTAATGTGCACATTCCCTCACATATGTATGTGTGTGTGTGGGGGGGGTGAGGACATTTTAATCTATTCTCTTAGCATTTTTCAGGTCTATAATATATCGCTATTAACAATACTCTCCATGATGTATGACAATGGATCTCGAACTTATTCTTCCTGTCTAACTGAAATTTTGTGTCCTTTGATTAACATCTCCCTGATCCTTTTGCCCCCCCTAATCTCTGATGTCTGGTCAACTTATAGAGCAGTTGCTCCTTCTATTACTCTAGAGTGGGCTTTGAGGAGAGAGACTTCTTTTTCTCATCTCCACGGGTGAATCTCCTTATGTCAGTGCAGTTGAGTGTCTGGTAGGGTGCCTGCGTGGTGGCTGTGGCTGTTACTGTGGTGGTGAGCCAATCTTGTGGTGGTTGGGGCTGTAGAGGTGGCTGGGTGGGCCCCCTGCATGGAAGTGGTGGTTTCTACATGCTCCTGCCATCTGTTGGGTACCCACAGCTCTTGCCTAGGACCACGTGTATGCTCCTGCCTTCTGCTGGACAGTAGGGGCTGCCCATAGCTCCTGCCTATGAGTGCTTGGCATCTTTGTTAAAAATCAAGTAACCATATGTGTGTGTGTGTGTGTGTGTGTGTGTGTGTGTTTTCTGGCTTTTGTATTCTATCCCATTGGTCTATTTGTATATTTCTATGTCAGTACCATACTGTTTTGATTACTTCAGCTTTACAGTAGATTTTGAAATCAGGTAGTATGATGCTTCTGGATTTGCTCTTTTTGCTCAAGATTACTTTGACTATTAAGGATCTTTTGTGGTTCTATGCAAAGTATAAGGATTGTTTTTTTCTATTTCCAGAATTTCTATCTAGTTTTTTTAAATACTTTCAATCACTGTTAAATCCCATGTTTCATTTATTGTTTTCTTAATTTCATTGAATTGTTTATATGTATTTTTCCTAAAGTTTGCTGAACTTCCTTAAAAAAATTATTTTGAATTGTTTGTTAGGCAGTTCATATATTTCCATTTCTTTGGGGTCAGTGACTGGGAAGTTATTGTGTTTTTTTGGTGGTGTTTTGCCTTCTTGGTTTTTCATGTTTCTTGTTGCCTTACATTAATGTCTTTGCATTTGGTGGAACAGTCACCTTTTCTACACTATATGGGCTGATTTCACCATGGGAAGATCTTTCCCTGTAAGTATGGGGTGCAAGGGTGCTTGCTGGGTAGGATATAGCAGTTCTGGCACTACTGATTGTACAGCTGTGTAATGACCCTCCAGCTCTGACAGCTGAGGTTGGTGTTGACAAAGATTGCAGGAATCCTTAGTCAACTATGCTGTGGATGTATGCATTAGTGGCAAGAGTTTTTGGGGTTTGGTGGCAATGCCTGCTAAGGTCTGCCAATCTCTTTTTCTCCTACCAAAGAAGTTATAGCTGAGGGGATATTTCCTCTTGGCACTGGGTCCAGCTTTCAAGCTTGCTTGCAGTGGCAGTGGCTCTGGTGTCTGATGCATGGTGCTGATGGAGCAGTCATGGATTTGAGGCCTGAAGCACTGGCATGCATGGTATTTTGGCACTAGGGTCCAGGGTGATAACAGCAGTGGTGATCAGGGTGCATGTATCTTTGCTGCCTCACTGGTAACAGTAATCAAAGAATGCATCCTTATGAAGCAGCCAGGGAACTGAGAACAGGAGCACAGGCTTGGGTAGAATTAAGTGGCCCTGTGGTCGGGTTTGAGCCTAGCTCTCTATGGAGGCTGAATTGTTGCCTAGAGTTTAGGCATGTGCAACTAGAGCTTGGCTCTGGCACCCAGAGTGTGAACTAGCTCACTATGGTGATGGCTCTGGTGTCTGAGACATGGGTGGGTGCAGTGCAGGCACAGAGCCTGGGTGTGGATCATGGGCACTTGCGGGTTGGCTGTGGCTTGGGGTATGGGGCACAGGTAGGGTTGGGAGAGGTGGCAGCTCTGTTTCTAATGTGTCTCAGAAGTAGCTGCTTTTTGGTGGGGGATGTGCATCTGCTTCTCCCTCTCTGGGGTTCCCTGGCAAGAATGACTGTTGGTTACCTCAGTGGGAAAAGATGCTGGTTTCCTCCATGAAGCAGGCTGCTGGGGACCATGTTGTTTCCCACTATTTGGCTGATACTGATTGCCTCTGCCTTTTGTCTTTGTTCCAAACCATCTCCTAGCATCTTTGGTATGCTGATTTCACCAGCAATCCTTTCTGTGTGGATATTCTCCATTTTTCTGCTTCACTGTTTTGCTGCAGATATTTTAGCAGCCCCTTGAGTCCTCTCAAGGCTTTTTTGGTCTGTTGATAGCTGTCTATATTTGTTTCTTTGTGGGAGGGTGAAGGCTGGTGTCTACTCCACCATCCTGGTGACATCTCCTGCCATCAAAGACTTGATGAGAATGTAACATTACATTCCCTCTATGGAAAAATCAGATTTGATGTACAGAATTTTTTCTAAGGAGACAATTAACCAATCTACCTTTATTTAAAAATTGTCTGTGTTGGCTGATAATTAAGGTATTTGTGTTATTTACCAGCAACTAGTATTCAAATGTAGAACTAAAAACATCTAAATACATCTAAATATTCTTTTAGTGATAATCTGAAATCTTACAGACAATATACTAAAGCTAATTATTTGCAAATAAGAAGTTACTTGCCAAGTTTACAGAGTTTCCCATGTAAGAAATTAATTCACCTATATGAAAATATTGATTCTGACATAAAATCTGCTGGCATAGCATTGAAACCTCATATATGGATATAAATAACAAATAGATCATTAAAATCTAAGTTAAAACCCAAAATCCAGAACACTCATTCTATCACTGAACATTCTTCCATCCTTTTCTTTTTTGCCAAGCTTTCTAGAAGCAGCAAGATAGTCACATTAGATAACAACAAACTGCTCCGGACTGGGGTAGTCATTTCAGATTTTTGTCAAATGCAGGACTCATTTAATCTTTCCACAAAATGAACCACCAGGATAGCTGGTTAAAAAGATAGTTCTTTAGTCTTTCCTATGCAGAAATAAAATAAAGTACACACTCAGAACAAACACAGAAAAACAAATGCTTATCATGGACTACATGATAAAGAATGACTAAATCATAGAACATATTTTCTAGGTTTTGGATATATAAGGCCCCCACAAATAATAGTGGTAAAATTCTTTCAGTAGAATATTTATTCTGAATTATTGGTGTCTGGTCAGATTCAGTTTAAGTTGCTCCCATATCATTAGAAAATGAAGTGTTTACACAAAAATGGAAATTCCTGGGGTTTTTTTCCCACATGGAACTGAAATTGTTCACAGGTCACAGCTAAGAGATAGAAAGAAACATCCAGATTGCCTATTCTTTTTTATTATCTGAACCGGACATTATGCATGTCTATGGAATATATCTGTGTAAACAGCATACTTTTACGTTCAGGAAGTAATATTTCAGAACAAGCTTTTGTAGAACAATACTCCATTTTCTGTAGTTTGGGGTGAAGCCAAAGCAAAATTTAGATTTGTACTATTTCGTAAATGAACTCTATAATAAACAAAACTAAGTCTATAAAGTCAATTTACAATACAGTCATTGTATGGGATTCAAAACGACTGAAAAATATTACATTTGACAAAGTTAATGCTGCTGAAAATATTTGCTGCCAGCCGCTCTTATAACTGCAAGAAAAGGCAATTGGTAATGAATTCTTTTAACTCGGAATTCAAATCTCAGGACTGAATGTTGCCCATTATTGGAGTTCAAAGGCAACTATCTCTAGAATTGTTCTTTTAATGCTTGTTGGATGGTTTTAGTTGTTCTTTTCTTGTAGGCACACAATTGTTGTCTTGATCTTTGTGATAAAAAGAGCTTTGCTGGGCCTTTGTAGTGAACCCAGTTGGCTTGGTAACATGCCTGTAGTCAGAATTCCAAAGTGGGGAAACAAAGGCTTAGAAATTATTGGCTGGGAACTGTTTGTTCAGGACTGTGGGAATCTTACCCTGGCCTGTGGAACCAATGGACTCTCTTCATTAGATCCACATTCATCCACAAACTCCCCAATTCCTTGCCCTTTTGTCTTTTCCCAAACTAAAGCTTCAACCACAATAAAAACATATGTGGCAACTTCTTTTGTAAATAAATTCCTCCCAAAATTCCCAGTGTGCTGTAATTCTTCCCCTTCATAATTCCAAAAGAATGGCATTAGCTTTTTCAATGTTACATTTATTTCCATAATGAGGATGTGTCAAGGGTCAAGACTTTACTTAAATGCAAAAACAACAACAAAAAGGCCTTAGGCCTAATTGAATGGTGATGTTTAGCCATCCCCTGTCCAGTTATGTTCATTTTCCCAAGTTCATTAGATAAACAAATATAGTCCAGCGTGGCTATTTTAGACTGCCTACTTTAAAACTTTCAGTCTAAGTTGAAGTATAATCCAGTGAAATTAATTTCACTGAAGAATATCATATAATGGAAAGAGAAAACATAGCCATTTTACATTTTTTTTTTTTTACTGGTGCAAAGGGATTCTTAAACCAGCTGACAGTATGTCATCTGATTACACAATTGTGACTTGGAAATGCCAGAAATTTTCTTTTGTGTGTCTAAATAATGCAAGTCGAATTCATCAGTGTTTATATAAATACTTTAATTATGCTAAAGCTTTATCAGCAGGGAGACATGGGAAGTACGCGGAGCCTGGATAAACATTTTTAAAAGCAAGAACCGTTCAAGTTACACAAAAGACAGGACGGTCATAACAGCGGCAGCAACCACAACCACAGCAAACCAGGGAAACTGGCGGCTCAGTGCATTTCATGAGAGTCAGATTGAATGGTTTTTCTTTTCTTTTTATTTCCCACCATTGTTTTGGGGGAAATACCTAAAAAATGAGAAAGATGAAGCCTGAGAAACTGAAGGAGCTGAAGAATTCTAAGTAACATTCTGTGAGAAAAAGTAAAAAGAAACCTGAAAAAATATTGGTTCAGATACATTGAAATTCAGATCTATGTCTGGTTATTAGGTTTGAAAAATGAGAACCACAATCAACATAAATTCCTTTTAGGAAAGCTTTAGTAGTTTTTGTTTAAATCTGATGGAATGTCTTCCCAATATCATGGTGCGTCCTCACGGCACAGGTCACTTTGTTTTCTCCATGATCCTTGTCATCTCCTAACTTTTCTCCTGAAATTTGCAGGCCGTTGGCATCATGGAATTAAAGTTTAACGTGGTGTTGGCTTCAGTGTTACAGGTTACAGCTATTCATTATTGGCTGAGCAATTCTTGGTTTAATACAAGAAGGAAAATAAATAATGAGAAAGAAATTATGCCACGTATTTCAGCCAAGTTGTCTTTTTGCTCTGTCAAGGACTCAGCACCCAATATAAATTTCAGTGCAAAGTTGAAGAATTATCATTGACATATTTACCTTCTCTTTTCTTCGATCTTGCTTTCCAACTTTCTTGCTTGTTTACTTGCCTTCTTGTGTTGTTTATGTATTTGTTAAATGCCTTGATTACTTTCTAAAAATAGGTAGAAATCGGATAAATAGAAATACACATCAACATAGTAAGGAAGATACATTACGTGTGAAAAAAAACCACGTTTAAGCACATTCTTTAAGCAGCGTCCAGGTGGAAGGCAGGCATTGCAGTGAGAAATGTGTAGAAGAAATGGGTTTTCTGTAGACATTGGGTACTTGCTGGGCCTTAGTTATTTCATCTGTTTGTTTTCTTTTTGATCAGGTAATCTTCCTTGAGCACCAACATTTAATGACTCAATAAAATGAGTAGCACTATATGCCTCAAATAAACAAATAAAACCTTATTTTCAAATCTGTCTTTGAGTGGATGAATTTTGAAATTTTTTCCAGGTGGAGATTGTGGCTTCACTCACAAGTCTCCATAGTGGCTAATCATGAAAATCCTTGCAAACTTGTAAAGTACAGATCTCCACATGTCAATCCAAATGTACTGAATTGGAACATTTTGCAGTGGGTTCTGGTAATTTGTATTTTTAACAAAAATTCCCCAGAGGAATATGATGAATGACCAAAACCATGCTTGGTCCACCTAGATTTTTTCTAGTTTGAGGTTTTATTGCCATTGCTACAAGGAAAAGTTTTCCTATCAGACAGTGAGCTTTTAAACCAGAGCCACAGAATATGCATTTTCTATAACTGCACACTAATCTCAGTTATTTGATAAAAATGTATACCTTCTGGGATAAGCATAATTCTTATTTGATACATAACTGCATGAGCATACTTCTGATTTTTATGTCTTGTATTTATTTAGTTATTTAAATTTATTTATTTCTCTTCATTTTTCTTGTTTTATATTAAAAACACTTATGTTTGTGTTTATCTCTGAGGGTGATCAGGATTTGCCACCCCAAAATACGCTGCTTTGGTGTAAGAATTATTTTGAGCTGAAAGCATTTGAGTTCCTGAAATTCCTTATCTGTCGAAAAGCAGAGCTTCCAAAAAAAAAAAAAAAAACCTCAAAAGAAAGAAATTGTCATCAGCACCACACCCAAACATACATCATCACAAGACTGTTTTCATATCTACAATCTAATCTCTCCTATGGCCCGTTTATCTTTCCAAAAAGCCATTTGCTTTTCCAAAGTGGTCTTTCTTTCTTTGCTTTTAAGTAAGTTAGGTATATGGAACCTAGAATCTAATCATGGCTTTGAGTTACATGTCATTCATTGCTGAGTGCTCTCATTTCCTCCTGGGTATGGGGCAGGACCCCTCTGTAAAGAAGTTCTTATAAGATTATCAGACAAGGTAGGTCAGAGAGTTTTTTTATGACCAGCTCCTAGACAGAAATGTGGGGGAAGATTAGAGTAATAATTCTAGTTTTCTGGGCTGGCTCGAGGAAGGGGAGTTTGAGTTTCTATGTGTTGTCTTGGGGAAAAGAAATTACGGTTTCTATGACTTACAGAATGAGGGGCAACAGACAGGAGGGCAGGAAAAAGTCAGAGAGACCTTGATTCTGAGGCTGCTTCTAAGGCCTTCTACTCAAAGTACTGAGCATGCCAAAGTGGCACACTTTGGGGTATCATTTTCTGAGCCCCAACAAATGGCAAATTTAAAAAATAAATAAAATCATGACTCTCATATAAGTATAAAAATGAACACATGTCAAAGTCAAAGATTGTATTTAACTCATTAAAGGAACTGGTAAGATGTTACAAATGGTTCAAAGGAGAATCTACAGAACAGAAACATAGATTAGGAATAGTAAAATAGGTTTGCAAATATATGCAAAACTGGTTTCTTTTACAATAGGGAAGCCAAGAATTTGTTTGCATGTCTAAGAAAAACAATCATTTACATTACTATCACTTTTCTAAAAGTTAATTTCTACTTTACAGAATTGTAAAAAGGTACGAATTCTATACAGGATCAAGTAATACCTGGGGGCTCTGACATTTGTTGGAAATAGAATTAAGGAGATTTGTTGAATCAAGGAGATTCAACAAATGAATGAATGAATGCCCTTGATTAGACTTCAGCCTGTATTTAGCAGTAATTATTCATTCACTCAGGGAATATTATTTCTTACCTACTGTATTTATATGAGGGTACTTCAAAAATTCATGGAAAGATTCATGTTATCTTTTAATTCCATTTTTCCATGAACTTTTTGAAGTACCTTCATATACTTGACCATGTTCTTGGTAGGGGAGATAGTACAGTCAACAAAGCAGAAATATCTTTGTCTTATATTCTAATGGGGAAGTATAGTCAATGAACAATCGAACAAGTAAATTTATGAATGTATGTCAGATAGTGTTTAGTGCTATGGAGGAAAATAAAGCAAAACTGTATAGATAGAGTGGGATGAGGCAGGGGAATTACCATTTTTAAAGAGACATTTAGGAAAGGTTTCATTGATATGGAGCTATTTGAGCAGAGACATGAAGGAAATGAGGGTCAGACTTATACAAATCACCGGAAGAAGAGTTTTCTAGGCAGAGAGAAGAGGAAGTGCCAAGCTCTGAAACAGCAGCAAGTTTGTGGGGCCAGCATGGATGGAGGCCACTGTGATAGGGCAGAGTGAGCCCAGGGCCAGGAGAAGAAATGGAGTGGGAGAAGTAGGCAGGAGAGGATGATGGAAGGCCTTGTAGGCCTTGACAATCCTTTGTATTTCTAAGTGTTATGGGAAGCAAGTGGAAGCTGTTGGGCTTGGGAGTGGAATGACATGGTGTACATTTTTTATTGGCTGCTGTAGGAAATGGGGCCTGGATTTATTGGAGATCAGTTAGGAAGGCTCTAGCAGTCTTCTGAGAGATTATGGTGGCTTGGAGTAGAGTGATAGCTGTGAAGACATGAGACGTGATTTCTTTTTTTCATGAATATTTTAAAGGTGAGGCCAGCGGAAAATTTCTGCTTGACCTAGCAAGTATAAGAAATAACTTTGCAAAACACACACACACACGCACACACACGCACACAGAGTCCAATTTTTACTCTTCAAAATTGTTTCCTAATTCAAAGACACAAACTTGTCAAAACACAAAAGTATTGCCAGAGATTATTTTTATTAAAAAAAAAAAAAAATGGCTGGCTAGTTAGTTCAGAGGGTTAGAGCATGGTGCTGATAACACCAAGATTCAGGGTTTGATCTCTGTACAAGCCAGCTGCCAAAAAAAAAGAAAAGATTACTTTTATCATCTCCTGTGAAGGAGGTAGAAAATCAACCTGTCTGTGCCGTTCTGTCACTAAGTCTGTAACACAGGTGATTGTTTGCAAACAAGAGAGCCTTACTTTGAGTTAAGTAGGAATGGGTTTGAAAATTGCAAGAATATCAGTGGCTTGCAGGATCTATGAAGGCTTGGAACCAGGCTTTTTAAGCTGGCAGGGAAAAAAACTTTCCTAGATTTTTCTGTTGGAGATGTAGGGGAGAAAAACCTTTTCCACTCTACCTTTCTAGGTTTGCTACCTGGAGCCCTACAAGTTAGACTGACAAAAGACAGCCTAATAAGAGAAAAACAAACAGAGGTTTATTAACAAGTGCATCATGAATACTGAAAGCCTCAGAAACAGCCTCAGAACCAAGGTTTCTCTGACCTTCTCCTGCCCTCCTGTCTCTTGCCCTTCAGTCCACCCCCCACCTCCCAAGTGAGCCATAGAACCCAGAATTCCTTTCCCCAGGGCGGCAATAGAAACTAGAACCCGTCTTCCTCAATGCCAGCCATAAAAAGTAGAATTATTGCTCTAACCTTCCCCCACCTTTCTGTGTAAGAGCTGGCCATAAAGAAATTCTCTGATCACGGTTGTCTGATCTCTTGACAGAGGCATCCTGCCCTATGCTTGGGAGGAAGACATTCTCCAACAAAGAGGCTAAGATGATTCTGAACAGACAGGCCTTGCTGGTTTCCCCACTTCAGTCTACTAGCATTAGATCATATTTCCAATCCTATTATCCAATCACATTTCCACATGACTGTCCACTTGTCACAGAACCTAAGCATAAAAATGGATAGTTTTTCCTGTATTGTTGGGTCTTCATTCTGAAGGCTCCCCGTCACATAAAACTAGGATTAAATAAGTTTGTTGTGCCTTCCTCCTGTTAACCTGTCTTTTATTATACGAGTGTCAGCCGTAACACTTATGATGGGAAAGGGGTCACTCCCTTTTCATCCCTACAATTGAAGGTGACTTATTTTGTCAAAATATGTCTTTGGCATGGTCATTTAAGAGCTGGCCACTAACGTCCCTGAATTTGTTTGTTCATCTGTGGTGATTAAGTGAACTGATTGTTACCTGGGAAGTATAAAGGCATGCCAGTAAAGGAGACATGAAGAAATAGATTGAGGCTGAGTAAAAATACAGGAGGGTGCTGACGTTAAACTGTAAAAAAGTGTGAGTATTGCCTTAGAAGATGGCATTTATTACTGACTAGGAACCAGTTACCTCTTGAAGACCCTTTCAGTATTTACAAGTAGAAGCCAATTAGGTCTGATGCTGAATCAGGTTGCTCAAAGCGTGAAAATTTTTGGATTTAGGGGCATTTTTAATGATGCAAGAGATCACTCAATTACCAGAATTAGTCAATGAATAACAGAACTACATCTAAAGAAAAATACATAAGTAAAAACAAATGGGCAAGAAAGATGTTTCGTAGCACCAACAATTTTTGAAGTTCTAGTGAGTGATGAGGAGCAGATGTTTTATGCTAAATGTACTGAAGCTAATGGGGATGCTTATTCATGAGAATAATGTGGAAATACTTCAATGAAACCTCTGCTTTTCACAAAGATTTGCCTCTTTAAGATCTGACGTCACGCATGCTTTAACGTGGTTGGAATTCATGAGAAGACACGCAACTGTTGAGGAAATATTAAGAACTCAGGATGTCAGGAAAGAAGAGGATAAGGCGAAACCTGAGAAATAAACCAAATTCCTTGATGGTGACCCCAGCAGCCGTTGGTGCTAAATGGATTTTAACCATCACCATCAACTATAAAGGATGGACATAACCAATATTCCCAAGGAAAGAGAAGATCTGCAAGGACTGGTGACCGCAGCAGGGCCTTCCGCTGACAACAGATCCATACGGCCCTTTGCTTTTTCATTCATCACCCCTGTAGGTACTTTTTGTTCCTGTCTGGTGAGCAGGAATTGGCCAACATGGAACTCTGGGGCGGGAACAGATTCTTTCCTTGCTGCTTCCAAAAGTGCTGCTGGTACAGTTATTATTTCGATGAAGACATTCAGTAGATAAAAGAATCAAGGGGCCAAATATAATAATTTGAGTATAATTGGCAACCAGATTTTTATAGCCAGAAAAGAAGGAAAAATATTTTGTTAATGAAAAAATAGATCACTGTCTTTTGCTGGAACATATGGTACATTTTCTTGGTATGTTCCTTGATAGAGCCCACTAGTCTGTAGATTTCTGAGACTTAACTTACAAATTCAACATTGATGTACCCAAGCTTGGCATCAAAAATGTTCTAGTTGAGTAATAAATCAGTTCCACCTTATGAAAGTACCTTCTATTTGCTTGACAGAAATCAAAGAAGCCATAGGACTGGGATGTGCTCATTCCAAGTGCCTGGAGTGGAGACGATAGGGAGGAGAAGGCTAAAGATAGAATTGGAATGGATCTGAGCGTATTACTTACAGCATACGAGTATGATTGCTGTTTATCTTGAAACCCAGAAATAGATATTCAGGAGCAAATCCTATAGTAGTTAATTGTTTACAACCACATCAGTTTGAGTGTTTGAGATTTACTTACATAACATGTATATATGCATATCACATAGTTTATTATGTAATCACTTGGACAGAATCTATTAAATCATGCCAGGGTTTAGCTTTGTGTGGTCTATTGATTTCTAGTTTAGTCCTAGATTATAACTTAACTTCCTCCTCTGCTAGATGGTTTACAACATGTTAACAGCTACAAGCACAACAAAGATCGTGAATGAAACATCAGAATGGAAAAGAAAGAAAAAGCAAACAAAAATCCACCCTGTTAAATGCTTTCAAGAATGTCACCTTTCTAATCCAGCTCCTGTGAGTACAGAACACCTATTCTATAAAGGCAAATTTGTTTGTGAATATGGTTCACTGCTTCTTATCTGTACAATTTATTAGTCACATAAAATATTTTGTAATTTTGTACTACAGTGGGTTTGACAGATTTGTCCCCATATCTTACAAAATACTTTGACTGGTTCCATCTATTTAAATTAAAATCCAAATATATTATTTGTAAAGTTTCTAGGTTTGGTGTACACATTACACTGTATGCACAGATGGTTAAACCTAATCTAAAACCAACCATCACATTTCTAAGAAATGTGTTTATCTTCCTATACTTTCTTTGAGTAATCAAGAAAAAAAATGCATTGGTACTTATATCTAGGCAAACAGCAAACTCCATCTTTTGCTTTCAGAATTGGAGTGAAAATGAAACCCTTCTCCTTTTATATTAATGCACATATTTCTACACTGAAATCCCTCAGCTAATTCATGACACTTGACATTAATCACATACACAGATCAACAAAGACTTTGCTTTCATATAGAAAGTAATTTAGAACATATTTCTAAATTACTGCTTGTTATGGCAGTCAATTTAATTAGCTAGCTAATGACAATATCTGTTCATAATCAAAGTAGTCAAAAATACCAAGTTTAGTAATTAGATCATATAATTCCTTAACAACTCGATTTTATAATGGAAAAATACAATGCTCTTAGTCAATTTTCTTCAAATAATCCTCTATATTCAAAATTAGGAATTCCACAGTGATTTCTTTTGACATTTGAAGCTTGAGATGAAGTGTTTAGGTTAGAAAGCATAGCTCCCTGCTGTATTCTACATGAAATTGCTTGTGAGTCACATTACATTCTAAATCCATTTCCCCTCAAACCATTCTGAGGGTATAACATTTACTCGTTGTCACTAATGCTCTTTTCTGTAAGAGACACCAATATGAATTGTAACACAATGAAACAATTAATCTTTGTTGGGCAGTCTTAATGATTCTATAATTATAGAAAACTAGAAAATCATGTTTTCCCCTTTATCAACTTAGATACTCAGTGGCATTTCAATGCTGAGACAAAAAAAAAAAAAAAAAAGGAAGGGGACAATCTCCGTTTTTCTGTCTCAAAAATATCATATTAACGGAAATCTATAAACCAGACACAGGTAGTGTCACAAATGCGAACTGACACATGGCGTAACCGGTGGCTGTGCAAAAATCAGCCGGAAAAGCACTGAAATAGGCTAATTTCATTTCTCCCAGCTGCTGCCTTTCAATTCTTTATCTCAGCTATCAGGTCTGAATAAATTTCATCTCCCACACTACAAGTAATGAGCAGGCAATGACTTATGAAGCACAGAGACCAAGTT
Source organism: Cynocephalus volans (assembly GCF_027409185.1). Taxonomy (NCBI): domain Eukaryota; kingdom Metazoa; phylum Chordata; class Mammalia; order Dermoptera; family Cynocephalidae; genus Cynocephalus; species Cynocephalus volans. The sequence goes on from NC_084461.1 coordinate 109,925,447, forward strand.
AAGACAGAATTAGAATACAATTTTAATGAGACGGAGCTGAGAAAGTGGAAGTGTTACTCATTTGACAGACTTGGCAAAATATCCAATATTATTTCAAATGTGCTTCCATTTCTACAAAGAAACTGTCAAATATTAAAATAAAAATTAAAAATTAGAGCTCTGAAGAATTCTTTACGGGCAGATTGTTAATGTGATTACAAACTAAAGAATAGTTATTAGAGTAGTCATTTAAGAAGTAGAGGAAATGTGACTTAAAATGTAAATATGTTAAGTATAAATATTCCTGTGAAAACAAACAACATGCTTTGCTTTCTCTATAAAAAAGAAAGGCACATTAACATTCAGATAACATGCATCTCTTTGAAATGAGGTCCAGAAATTCTTGGGGAAATTGAAAATAGACAAATATTTTCTTTTTCTTTGTTATCGCTTAGTTCGAAGTCAATAAAATACTGTTATCATATGGCTCTGAAATACACTGAAAATAAGCTGGTGTGAAAACAAGACAAGCTCAGGAATATAGGGCTGGCTGGTTAGCTCAGCTGGTTAAAGCACCACCTCGAAACACAAAGGTCAGGGGTTCAGATCCCTGTACTGGCCACCCTCACCACCCCCACCCCCCAAAAAACACCTCAGGAATATATTTATATATTTTTTTGAGTGCTGATATGCAATGTTCAGTACAGCAGGAAGAACCTAGTTGAGGCGGTGGGGGCAGCTCCCCAAAGGTGAAAAGGGAAGTGGTCTTTGTCGAATAAGAAAAGTTTGCACCAAAATAAAAGCATTTACTGTTACACTTAAAAAAAAAATCATGGGGTACTTGTTCTATGAAAAACCTGGGTGCTACAAAATAACAAGAACAACTAAAAATGTTAAGGAGTCCAACCCACCCAAAAAATGTAAAGGGATTTTCAAGCATGATGTCCCCACTCAGCTTATGTCAGGTATCATCCTATCCTGCTCAGATGCCCTGAATTTTTTCAGCTGAGGTGGAGCCTGGGTCAGACTGAGCTGCACAGCAAGGCTACTTATATGCTACACGTTAAATCCATTCTTCCAAACATCCCCCAAACAGAAAAGAGAGTCTTTTTTCTCCCCCTGCTCCTATCTACCCCTTACTGTTTCTGTCTTTCTTTTAGTGATTACTTCCTGTCGGTTTTTCTAGTGCATAAAACATCTGTGATTTGCTGCAGGCATTCAGTATTTATACGGAGAGCCTCACAGCAGGTGCCACTTACAAAAAAAGGCCCCTGTGAGCCTGAGCACACAAGTGTTATCCCATGACCTGAGGGTCATGCTGCTCTTACTGCACAATGCTCAGCAAAGAAAAGTTCCTTCCATCAACAACTGATAAACAGTGTATTGTCTGGTAGGTCAAACTTCTTATGAAATGATAAACTAGTAAATATATCTGTATATCTTTAAAAAGATATCTGTGTATTTTCAAAATTACATGTAGATAACCTGACTCTACAGTAAACAAATGACAAAAAAGAAAAAAAAAAAATCCAGCAATTTTCTAATGCTGATGGATAGTCCTACTTGGTGCCCCCAGGCTCCCATGCCCCAAATTCACTTCCTTGACTTTGAAGTCTGGGTCCCTAAAGCTGTGAAATTTCCTGGAAAACAAACAATGCCGGGGAAACTTTGTTTTGAGAAAATAAATTCGATAGCCATGAGATCTGTAAATGTAGTTTGCTTTTAACACCCAGTAATAGTGACCAAAAAGGAGTGTGCTACATTTTCCCATAAATGTTCCCATTATTTAAACAACATGTTAGAAATTCAGTTAAATGGATTTAATGGAGCTAATTATAGTTTGTGAACCTCTCCAGCTTTCTCCCCCCAACCCCCGTTATTATGCAGCATCATCCAACTGGCATATGGGGCTTCTTTAGCCTGGATCTCTACAGTGATATTCCACATTCAACATGCCATTATCAGTACATCTGTTGTAACTTATTGTGAATTCCAAAGAAAGTCCAAGGCAATACTGGAAGTTTTAAAACTTTTCTTGAGTATGGCCAACAAATTACATTTTGGTGTGTTTAAGGTAATAACCCTTTTGGGTTGCTAATTGAATTGGTAGAAAAATTATGTAATATATATTATATATTATAATATTATATATATAATGATACAAAATTGGATGATAAATTTCCAGTTCATGAAAGAATGACGAAAGAATGAAGCTTTAATGTATCATGTTATGCATTTACTATATGTATGGGGGAGAGGTCAGACTGTCAGTTTATGTCCATTCAAGATTACTTAAGAAATTTGCATTTTCACAAATAATACAGTCTGACACTATAATCTCCCTTTTACCCTTCCCCACAATTCCAATCTGGTTCCTAGTTAAGGACCCTATTTAGTCCTCAAAATAGAATAGTACATAAATATTCTTGGTCTGTCACTCAGTCAGCTGCAGATACTAACAAGGCAAAAATTAATTTGCTAAATAATACTTAACTCTCCTAAAAGTTTAGAAATCTTGTTCCCAAAAGTCAAGAGGTGGTCCTCAGATACAGCCTTGGAGTTGCAGGATGGAGCACACACTTGTAATTTTCATTGTCCTTGTTTGAAGACACTATGAGAGTACTTTAAAAAATTCATGCAAAGATCCATATTATCTTTTGATTCTATTTTGTTAGGAACTTTCTGAAGTACCACAGTGTGTCCCATCTATTTCATCTCCATCATCTCCTCCGTCTATTTTGGTATTTTATCCATGCTCCCAACCCCAGGTGTGTACCTCCACTGTGGCAGGTGCCTTAGTATACATAATTACCTGTTGGCTCTCCCACTAGACTGCTAACTTCTTGTCTATGCCTAAGGATTAGTATATTGATGGTCATTTACTGAAAGGATGGTGTCAGGTTGGATCACAGACCTTTCTCCCCTGTTCTGTGCAGATCCTGAGCCAGGCAGTGGAAAGAAAAAACGAACAGCCTCCGGAAAAGTGGACATGCTTTATTTTTAGACACTAGCTCTGCCCACCATGGTTCAGAGATGCTGCCTTCCACACCGAGGTGCACAACAGCAGCAAGGAGCCAAGGGGTACGTGGGCGCGCATGCGCACTGACACTACTCTTAGGTAACTTGTTTACAACGGATGTGCCGAATCTTAGTCAGCCGGATAGGAGGCGAGAGGACCTGACTGGGCTAACTCCATTTTCCTCACAGATGGGTACTGAGATAATGGCTAATGCAGTTTGATGATGGGTAGATGGTCACTCAAGAAGGCCGGCTTAGAATCCTGAGGACCAGCGACCATAGAGAGTCACAGAGTATGAAAGCTGGCAGGAGAAACTAGTTACACCTCTATCCCTCAATTTCACTTCTGATTTTCCAAAATGGCATAACGAAGTTAGGATTGGACTGAATCAGACGCTCTGCATTAGAGTTCCATTTCTAATCATGTCAATACTATCAGAGTGAAACGGGGCAAATTTCTTAACCTGTCAATTTCCCCTTTTTGAAGTATTAGGATATTTCAACATTTCCCAATTTCCCCTTCTGGAAATGTTGGGATAACTGTATGTACCCCACAGAATTAGATGAAATATCACGTGTAAAGCACTCAGTGCAAACTCAGCAAATCTTATTCCCCTCTCCTCTACCTTCATCCAAGAGCAGTCTCAGCTGTACATCTGACATTTAGAAACCTGGCCCTGTTGTCAATGTCTAAGCAATGACAGTGTTGAGAATCAAGCCTTGTTTGGGAATAGCGTTTTTCACAGGTTCCCAGCCACATTTTCCCGATGAGGTTTTTCTGAGAGGTGATTTCTGATATTCTGAAGCAAAACTATTCAAGGAGACAAAGGCATTGATCATCTTGTCTTTGTTTCTTGTTTTCCTTGACCCCTCCAGCGGCATTACCAGCATTCTCTATAAAGCTTCATATAACTTAAAGCTGGCTTTTGGCAAGTAGTTAATTCGCCCCACCTAGCCCATTTCCCTGGTTCCGAAGGAGAATATTTATCCTGAGTATGTTTTTAAAAACACCTAAAAAGTTTTCTAATTGTGGTAAAAACCACATAATGTAAAATTTAACATCTTAACTCTTTAAGTGTGAGGTTCAGTAGTGTTAAGTATATTCACATTGTGTGGGACAGATCTCCAGAACTTTTTCATCATGCAAAACTGAAACGCTAGACCCATCAAACAACTCCCCAATTTCCCCTCCCCAGGCACCTCCAATTATATTTTTAAATGTTGGTTTTGGTCTAGTTTCAGATGTGGTGAGATAGAAACATGTATCTGATAATTATTAGAGTACCTTTGCAAAAACAACTATTTTTCATTGAAAAACATCCATGTTCACAAATGTGGTATATAAAAATGCTCATTTTCTGCTATACATAACATTAATAATAAGAGTAATTACCCAAGAAATAAGGGCGCTTAAAGCTCATCCTCACAGTTAAGACTCTGGGTGAATATGTTTTTAACCCTGAGCTCTGATTTGGTTGCAAATGAAAGGTGGGGGTAATACGTAAGGACGGTTTTCCTTGAAAATGGTGATTATGTTGGAGACAACTAGATTACACGCTCTTTAGCCATGCAAAGTGGTTCTTGAAATGCTATCTGGATAATTGAGGTCAAAGCGACTTTTTGGCATCCAATCTACCATTTCTCTGCTTCGTTGGCTTATTTAGATTCAGCCTGTACTGGTATTTGAGAAAGGCTTATTTTCTTTGAATAAGTTACAACTTAGTACATTAATTGTTAAACAAGTATCGCAGTGAAGCCGTAAAATGTGTGAAAAAAATTAACAAAGGAGGGAGAAATTTTCTTCAAATTTTTAATTCTTATTATGTACAACCATTTCAGTTTTCTGACTTATCTGCTAACTTTCAATGTTGATTTCAGCTAGAAATATAAATCCTGAAATCACATTTGTCTGGCCTTGCCAAGGCTTTTTCTTCCTACATGGTCACTAAATGTTTTCCTTTCATCTTCATCCCCTGTGTATAAATAAAACACTTTTAAACATTAAAAATATTATCTTAAAGAGGTTCCATTATAATGTACCCTTGAAAATAATTAAAAAAAGAAAAAAAGAAATACCATGCCATATATTGGGAAAAAATAGCAATTCCATTATAAGAGCATATTTCTTTTTAAAAAAATCTCCACTTATGTATTCTTAATAGCACATTTTGTCATTGTAAACAAATTAAAATGTCCTTAAATTTATTACTATGGCAGATTTTAAAACCACATTAGAAAACGGAAGTCAGTGTTGCGTTTCTTAAAGTCAAATCATTTTGACAAGCTAAGGTCACTTCATTTCAAACCCCCAAATGTTCCCGTCCCTTAGGAGGCTGGGACATTATTAATATTTTTGTCAAGAAGGACTTGTGAATGATGCAGTCTTTTTCAGGGCTGAAATGAAAGGTGTATTCCACTGTGTGCCTTGAAAGAGATTATACATCTTCCACAGAGTTGGTTGGGGATCAACTGCCAGCTTCTTCACGGTGTGAACTCCTGATTGAAGCACCAGCTGTGATCCAGGGTTTGAAAGAGACCTTGAAAATGGCAAAGCAAGACCCTGCGTTCAGAACTGACAAAACCAGGCTGACGAGAGAAGCAAGCGCTATTCTTTTGGAATGCTCATCATAGGGAATGTCATTGACAAAAAGAAAAGGGTGGGAGAGAGAGGGGAGAAAGGAGCCTTTTGTGGGATATAACCTGACAGACTTGAAATTAAATGGTAATGCCACAGAAATAGGGATTTTCTTTTTTATCCATTGCATTAAAGATACATAATGTCGTTATAGGCAAAATAAATAGTCAGAAGAATTTTTCCTTCTGAAGTTAGCCTCATCAATACAACTGGATTTTATTTGGCCTGTAATATTAATCAGAACTATCTTAGTCTGACAGGAGTAAGCAGATTCCAGAAAGCCCTAAATTATACATAAACTGTCACTCCAGTGTAGCTCTGAGTCAGAGTTAAAATGCCTTTGTTAACTACTCAGGAATGAAAGGCAGTCATTTCTCCCTTGGGAGAGTTGCTTGTTTCTTTATTATTCTTAGCTTCTAAACACTTAAACATATTTTCCTATCTTTTGCTAACCCCAGCCATTTAGAAAAATGTGTTAAAGACAGTTTTTTTGTTCTGTTTTGTTTTGCAGCAAAACTGTTGATATGTCATTGAAGTCCCTTGGAGACTTTCACTCCCAGAGGTAGAGGCTGTCATCACCACCACACAGTTCTGAGCTGACCTCCTGGTGGAGCCTGAGTTGGTCCTTGGAAATCAGATACGCCCTTATACCTGACCACAACGCAGCAGTCTGCCTACGCACAGGCTCCCTGTGCCCAGAGGCACAGATCAGCATTATGAAGAGTGTGCCACGCAGTGCCAGGCCATTAACGGAACAGCAGTGCTCCATCCCTGCCTGAGGACCACACGGAGGGCAGCCTATTATCCTTAGCCATTAAGCACAGTCACAAAGAGATGGCCCCCAATGGGCTCTAAGACAAGTCAGGGAAGCTTTTGCTGAAGACTGAACCAGCTGCTTGATAAATTCAGTGTACTCTGGACCTTCCTTTTAACCTCAGAGTTACCTCCCTACACGGTGGTCAGTCAGTCAGACAGTGTTTATTTAGTGACACAAAGCTGAGAAGATGAATTTCCAAATACTGAGTTGTTTAAACAAAGGTAAATAGCCAAGCTGAGATGCTATAATCAGGTAACTGTCTGCAAGACAGTTTTGAATGAGGCAGGTATGAAAGGCAATCTGTTTACTATAACTTACGCTATTTTTGAACATTGATTAGTCTCTATGGTGAACAGATTAATTAATATTTTTCTGACCTACATGGTAGTGCTTTTATTTGGTTGGTTTCTTATGGCACAAGTCTTACAGAAAGCTGAGATGTCATCACATGCATTCTCTGCCTTTGATTCTCTGATGATTCCAGTCATCTCAGAAAGATGGGGCGCTGCCCTCTTATTTCTGATTTGCTGGCAATAGACCTTCAGCTAACAATATATCTGCTCAGCCGAAGATGGAGTGCTAATCTAGAGGGACTCGAAATGGCTCTGTCATTTTCTAGATGACAGCTCCTATTTTCCACCGGCTTCTGGCACATGTGCTATCATCCATCTATGTCAAGGAGACACTTGCTTATCTAGTTGCTAGAAATGCTTTTGTTAAAAACACGTAACTGTAGTTCATCAGTCTTGTGAGGAAGTTGTTGATATTGCTAAACTAAGTTTAAACTCCCCTGTGGTTTTCTGATATGACATCTATTTTTATCAGATATTGTCATGATTATTTATAGTGTTTTAGAAGCAAACCGAAGTTTTAAAAAAGCAAGTTAATCATCTGATGGAATGGTGTAAAACAAAACTACATTGTGCACATATTAACTTCAGTCTTCATTTTTTGGCAACTCTTAATTAAGAAATTACTTGCTTAAGAAGAGATAGAAGTTGAATCAGAACTCCAGAAAACAAAATTCAATAAAAATAATGTATGTTTCACAAGAAATGATGACAAACATTTTTTAAAAATTATAGAACTGTGATCTAATTATAACTTATGAAATACTACCAAATACCAAAGAATTTCATCTGAAAATGTCCTTGATAAATTTGTAAAAATAAAAGTTTTATTCATGCTGGAATATATTTATTTTTCTGATATTCTTTTAGTTTTGATTAGTCTCTTCATATCTTCCTCATTCGAGTAAAACTTGACCGGTCAGAATTTGTGCAAACAAATTTGGAACGTATGCAACTGGTCCAAACTAGCTCTAAACACTCAGGAAGCTTCCGAAGAGTTCAGAACCACAACCAGCTAAGACTAGTTCAAACCCTTCTGTTATATATTAACTCACAGCCAGTAAGTTTTTCAACAGTGCCCAAGGCAAGGACATGCCACGTAATCTTTAAAGAATTATTCCTGGATGTCAAAACCAAGTATGTTTCCAGCTGGCTTTTCTCATACTCTTCCATCTGAACCACATCCTCTCTTTCTTTTCTCTGTCCTTCTCTCCTCATCCAAACAGACTCATGACCCTTCCTGCCAGCTGCTGGAAGCCTACCATGTGGCCTTATTCATGAGCGTGGATAGGGGATTGAGGGAGAGTCAAGGGATGCCTGTGGCTGCTGCCTGCCTTCTATCAGCCTTTTCAAACTGAATGTCTATGACGGTCACCCAAGAAATGGTTGGTAAGAGCTGCTTTGAGATTTGCTGCCCAGTAGAAGCCCTTGTCTTATGGAGGAGAAATGAAGCCAAGGGATGAAGTTAGTACCACAAAGCTTTCCTGAAAGGTTCTACTTGTGGATGGGAAGTTCGAAGTGGTTCTTGGATGGGGAAATAGCCCAGAGCTCTGTTTTGGGATCCATTTCCTTTGGTTTTCCCTCAGTCGATTGATGAAGTGGACACTGAAGAAAGGATATGAGTCTGAACCTTATTAATATCAGAAAATATATCAGTAACATTAGATGTGTAAATAAAATCAGAAAAGTGAGCACAGTAACAAAATTGGAAAAACAGCTAGGCATTTCTTATAAAGGAAAACTCATTTTCATAAAGAAACTCTATTCTTATAAAGGAAAGCTATATTTCTTGAAAGGAAAAAAAAATGTATCATTAAGAAAGAGAAATGACTGGTTAGCTCAGTGGGTTAGAGTGTGGTGCTGATAACAGTAAGGTCCAGGGTTCAATCTCTGTACCAGCCAGCTGCCAAAAACAAACAAACAAACAAAAAACCAATAAAACAGAAAACCAAAAAAACCCAAACAAACAAAAAAAGCCAACCAACAAAAGAAGAGAGAGGAAACAAATCTGGAATTTATTTTCTTTTTAGCAAAATGGAAACATGTTGAAATAGATTTGTCTTTGCCTAAAAGGGTGATGATATAAATTTTAGATAAGGAATTATATTTCTAAAAAGGAAAAAGAAATGGTTTTGATACAGGGCTTACAATTAATTCTGTTGATATCCAAAGTAGTTGTAAATTAAGGGAAAAAAGTTTTGATGCTAAGACGAATTATTTAGTCTTTAAAAGAAACTCACAAAAAAGACTCATTTTCTGAAAACCAGACTTTATGTTGATTATTTTGCAACTTTATAAGCACTCATATACACAATTTTTTTAAAAAGTAGCAAGTGCTTACTTTTCTCCCTGAATCTCTGTTTGACTCCTTCAAAAAAATGGATGAACTCTTATACAGTAGAACAAAACTAAATACAATGTATATGAACTTTAGCCCCACTAATTTGAAAAAGACTTTTAAACGAGTGCTTTGAAGATGTTATACTAATCTCATTTGACTTTTTTTTCCATGTCATTTCTTCAGCTATATCAGTAAAAAATTAATTGTCTATAAAATTTGGACAGTTATGCCTTATATTTTCAGAGTGGTATAGATCAATATTTTCAACTGAAAAAAATTCTCTTGCAATATATGCCTTTACAAGGGAGCAATAACATTGCTTAACTTATGCAACTGTGACATATTGGACAAAGAAAAGAGCTTTACTATATCAGATGAGGGATAATACCTGGAATATGTCAAATGTGTCAACTGTATTCTAACAACAGAATCAGAAGAAATAGTATTAAGCTGTGGAGAAAAGATTTGGGAGAAGGAACAACTTTCCCAACAGTGAGTTAAGAAACACTGTTTATGAAGGCAATTTTTTAAAATGTAAGCACCACTATGGGATCATCTTGAGAGACCAGCTTTTACAGAGGGGCTTGACACTACGGTATACTTTCCCCCATAACACTAGAAGTGAATCAGACTACATGCCCTTGCAGGATGCATAGAGAGGAAGACTCAGTTGGAAAGAAGGTTGCAGAGCTAGCGGATCAGTGCAGAGAAGGAAATTGACACCTCTCTAACATCTAGCATAAGCCTGTCCACTAGTTCAATGTAGTGCTGAACTGGGTCTCCTAGCTCCTAGCTGTGTCCATATCAAGAAGATTAGTTATCACTTAGGAAAACTTTTCTTTTAGATATTACTTAGAAAGACTTTTCTCTCTCTCTCTCTTTTAAAAAAGATCTTATAAAGTAAAACAGTAAGCCCTACAAAGTCTAGTAGTTCATACTTAGAATTTGTAGGATTATTTGAAAAATTTAGAAATATCAAATAATAAAAAAAAAGAAAAATATTTTGATTGTGCCCTTCATGTAAAATACGAGTTGAAGCATCCTACCTAGAAATGTAAAGTTCCAGAGTAAATGAATAAACAAAACCCAAATATACATAGGATGGGAACGGGGAATAAATTCTACGTGTTTCAATCATTTTGAGTTCTACCGTGCCAAATAAGATGCAATACATAGAGCAAACTAACAAACAACCATTGAATGTCACTGATGAAATTACAATCAAATACCAACAATCACTTCCTAGTAATGTGTGTTTTGACAAGTAACATATGCTCTGAACTCCAATTTCCTCTCTGTAAAATGTGAGTTGAGCTTACCTCCTCGGGCTGTTGTGATGCTTCCATACCAGGTGACTTGGCACAATGTTGTGCCTGCAGCCGGAGCCTCCAAGCCTCGATCATGCTTTGTGACCATACTCCCGTGCACCCCAGCAGGACGATGTGGCCACCAACATCCAGGAAAGTGAATCACAAGGCACTTCTTACTGTAGGAAAATCCCATGTTCATTGCTGAAGTCAGTGAGACTGGGAATAATCTTAATTTGCAAAAGCTGCATCAAATACAGTCCTTGAGCTCATTGGCCCTGTGATTTCATTTGCTTGAGGTCCTATCCATTTCTCTTAGATGGAAGGTGTCCTTGGTGGGATGTGCTGCCTTACACTTCATGTCATGTTGCCTCTTCTGTCCATATCTGTTGTGTACTGAGTGCCTATCATGGAGTTAAGCATTTACTGCCCTCTGCCCAGGTGATATAAAAAGGGGACTGCTGAAAGTTACCGTAGAAGATCAGGTAGTCAGCAGCAATCATTTTGTGAGTCTAAGCACATCAGATTTTAAGGTTTCAAGGTTTTAAGAATATATTGTTTAGGATAAATTTCAGCCTTAGTTAAATTTTTTTCCTAGCAAACATCAGATACTTAGTAGCCTTTTGATAAATAGTAGTTAGTATTTTAATTATTACTATTACTTTTATCAGCAAGGCATTTCTTCCTATGTGATTTAAACCTGCTTGGGGAACTGGACCCCACATTCTCTAGAGAACATTCTAGTCCAGCTAACTCAGTGAGATACTGCCAGTTCTCTGTTCTCTCCACACACACAGGGTTCTGCCCCCAGTCAACCTCTTCCTGCCACAATGGACCGCCCACTCTTCCCTGTGTGATCCTCTGCACCTAATTTCCTTTGTGTGAAATTTTCTCATTTGTATATGCCTGAAAAGTATGCTCTTAGAGATGTGAAAGCTTTCTCAATGCACACACGCAGCTCTTCCTCTTACACTGGCTGAAGATGAAGCATCCTTCCCAAGCAGTGTGCTTATAATCCAGTGCTCTGAATCAACATCAGGCCTGTTGTGAGTCGCATGCTTCATTGTTATGCCCAGTTGACTGTAATCAAATGCCCAATTTACCAAATTCACTAACTTACAAAAATTACTTCTTGTATCTACTTGTAAAGTTTTAGGCAATTCCTGTGGAAAGGGTTTTAACAATTTTTGAAGATTTCTATAAAATTATATTTGACTGTGGTGAAGTTCTAGTGTCATTTAATTTGATTTTGGTGGCAAACATTTTACTGTGGTCAGGCAACGTTTATGAATGTCTGTATTTTTCTGTACTTTTGGTCTCAGGCTTTTGGAAATGCACATTCATAGTGTGTTTTGAGTTCTAAGTATTATGCATATCTTGGTGTCAAGGATTTTATAAACAATTGAGTAGATTTCATTAAAACAGATGCAGTAGAGTCTGTTGCCTTTTGTAACTCTGAGAATTCACAGATATTTTTATCTGGCTCAATTAAAAGAATATTTTGCATGTGTTTTAAAAAATTTGAGACCTGCTCAGCATGTGAGATATGAACTATACAGAACTGACATCCAACTTTAAGGGACTAACAAGTTTATTGTTTAATCAGCTAGGTGAATTGGCAATAGTGAAATAAAAACATATTAAATCTAAAACTAAATATAAACTATAATAAACTAAGACTTCAAAACAAAGCCTTCAAGGCTACTAAAATTTCCCAAGCAACTTTGCTTTAAACTTTAAGTAGATTACAGAGTACAAGTACTTGGGAAATCTGCAATTTGGCTAATTTTTCTTTTGGTGAATAGGTTTTCAGCAAAATGGCTTTGAATGAATTGATTTTTGGTGAACTCATTTCTTAAAAATAAGCTTTTGGTAAAAGAATGAACTTGAAAAATTTTGCAAGTTGGTCATTTAGTCAACTGGCTTTCAGGGTACTGATTTTCAAGGAATTAGGCTCTTTCAAAATTCCCCCCCAAAATAATGAACAAGGACAAGATGGCTGTATTAGTCCATTTCTGTTGCCTATAACAAAATACTTGGAACTGGGTATTTTATAAGAAAATAAAATTTATTGCTTACAGTTTCAGAGGCTGGGAAGTCCAAAGTCCAGGGAGCACATCTGGTGAGGGTCTTCTTGGTAGTGCCTTTACAGCAACACAGAGATCTCACATGGCAGAAGATGGCAGAGCAGAGAGAAAGAGACTTTCACATGCTCTTCTTTTAAAGTCCTCAGAACTGTACCAATGGCCATCATTATTAATCCATTCACATGGCATGATCATCAGAATCTAATCACCTCTTCAAGGCCCCACCTTTCAATTACCCTGAAAGGATTTTTCCACCCTCAACAGTTACAATGGGGATTAAGCTTTAATGACTTTGGGGGAGCCATTCAGTCCACTGCAATGGTAGATTGGAATACCAATTAGGAATAATATGTCATCAAGTTTATTTTTTTTCTGGGGTCTAAGAGTTGCGACTATAGATGGAAGTCGAGAACAAAAGTATTAAGTACCACATCTTATAAAGAACCACCAGCTATTGGGCTTATTAGAGAGCATAAAAAAATCAAAACTGGCCCTACCATCCTTCACCAATATCCCCTTTCCTGCCCTCCCATATGCCAAGATTGATAGGGTACAATGTTGATGCCTTTTGGAGAAGTGCAGTTTTCTTGGAGAAAGGCTGTTCCCTCCCCAAAGCCAAGAGAAGGGGTAGTTGACTCCAAGAGAATTACTCTTAAATATTGGGGGTATACAAAAGGGTACTGGCATTTATTTCCCCTTTTGATGTCTTCTTAGCCATTGAACTTGGTAACACAATCCTCTACCACTTGCTCAAGGGAAAAAGAATTAAAGGGAGACAGTGTGGAGGAGAACTGACAGGAGCACAGAGCTAGAATGGCCTCGGGAGGTTCCCAGTTTCCTAGATAAGAATGATGGGTCCTACACAGCCAGCAAGTCCTAGAGTTGGCTGTGTAATGAAGATGAGAACAGAGGCCACCATTCTGATAGGCCTACATGCAGGGAGCAAAAATGTAGACACATTGGAGGGATGTAGTAAGTACAGCACCTGCTTGGGATCCATCAGAGGGGCTGGCTGAATCTCACTGGGGACCACTACTCCCCAGTGTTGGGCTCACCATCCATTCTCTTTGAGTTTATAGATAGCAGCAATTGCCATCAACAAAAGAGAGCTCTGTACTCTCACTGAGCTTAGAAAGGAGATGTTTGTGCCTTTCCCTTTTCCTCCTCTTGGCCCTACCATTCTGGGTAAGCTTGTGACTAAAAGGAAGGATGTGTATGAGGAGCAGATGCCTCTCCATCTCCCACCGCTTCTCCAAGCTGCTGGAACGACATGTTGCATTCAAGAATGAAGGTGGACGGGTGACAGACTCTTCGTGCAGTCGAAGATTAGAGTTTCAAGAATGAACAGAATTTAATTTTACATAGAAAATGACACCATTTTTGGAACAAAAAGTCAGGAAAGTTACAAAAAGTTATAGAAAAGTGTAAAAAGGAGATTTTCAGTATAGCACAGTTGAGGGTAGTTATTTGATGAAATAAAATGCTTTCAGGTTTAAACTCCAATGAATTGGACTCTCAATAATCAGATTTTGGAAATCCATGGAATCAGTCAGCCCAGAATAGGTAGGACCAGCATTAAAGTGTTGTCAAAGGGGATGAAAAAGAGGGACTGGGTTCAGGAGAAATTTAGGGGACAAGATTTACAATATTTCCAACAAAGTGGATATAGAAACGAAGAGAGTAAAATGACTTGTAGGTTTCTGGTTTGGGTGTCTAGTGTTGAAGTAAACTGAGTGACAAGGAGCATGGGTGGAGGAGAAGAAGACGATGCATTTACAATTAGAGTTTGAAGTGCATGTGAAGAGTCCGGGAGGAGATGGCCAGAAGAGAGAATGAAGGAGTACTTTTTCTCCTTACCCACACTTAAGGAATTAAAGACATACTTAATAAGGTACACACACACAAATGTGTTTGTATGTGTGTGTGTGTGTATATATATATATATGTATATTTAAATTTGACATTTTTCTGTTTAGAGGAATAATGCATACTCAAAGAAGAAACTTTGGAAAATATAGAAGAGAATGAAGATGTTGCTTTCTACTATATAGGAATTTTACTGTGTCTATTAAAAGTATCACTTTGTATCCAGTTTATAAGATTAAAAACTGGCTGAAACAAGCTAGGGAAACTGCTGATTTTCACAGAACATTCCAAGTATAAAGTAGTATGAATTTGTGATTGTGCAGTGTGTGTGTCCATGTGCTGAAGTTGGTATTGGTAGCAGTTATATCGAGTTAACAATGACAGTTTTTGTGCTGTTCAAATAAAAATAGAGAGTGTGAATATGTCCCAGATACATGACAGCATATTATTTTTGTTCAATGGAAACAGATGTTATGAAAAAAATTGAATCAGGAGAAATCTTGATGGAAATATTTTCTCTGTGTTATATACTGTGTAAAGATGCAAATTCTTTTTCTCTTTTTAGCTGTAACCTCAACTCCTCTGGGGAAATAGGAATGAAATATATTTTTCAAAGCAATAAATAACCTAAAGAAAAGAAAGTAAAATTTAGAGATAAAAATCTGGAATCCATGCACATAAATACAGTCAACTGATCTTTGACAACAGAGTAAAGGCAATACAGTGTAGCAAAGATAGTCTTTTCAAAAATGGTATTGGAACAACTGGACATCCACATGCAAAAAAAAAAAAATCTAAGCATAGATCTTACACCATTCACAAAAATTAACTTGCAATGGATCATAGACTAAATGTGAAATATGAAACTATCAAAGTCCTGGAAGATAACATAGGAAAAGGCCTAAACGACTTTGGGTATGTGATGACTTTTTAGGGACAACACCAAAGACATGATTCTTGAAAGAAATAACCAATGAGCTGGACTTCATTAAAATTGAAAACATCTGCTCTGCAAAAGACAATGTCAAGAGAATGAAAAGACAAGCCATAGACTGGGAGAAAATATTTGCAAAAGACCTATTTGATAAAAGACTGTTATCCAAAATATATAAAGAACTCTTAGAATTCAACAGCAAAAAAACCAAACAAACCAATTTAAAAATGGGCCAAAGACCTTAATAGACACCTCACCAAAGAAGATATACAGAGGGCATGTAAACATATGAAAAGATTCTCTACATCATATGTCATCAGAGAAATGCAAATTGAAACAACAGTGAGATACCACCACACACCTATTAGAATGGCCAAAATCTAGAACACTGAGAAGGATGTAGAGCAACAGGAATTTACATTTATTGCTGTTGGGAATGCAAAATGGTACAGCTGCTTTGAAAGACAGTTTGGCAACTTCTTACAAAACTAAACAAGTGTATGTAAGAACCATATGATCCAACAATCACACTCCTTGGTATTTATTCAAAGGGTTGAAAACTTATGTTCACTCAAAAACCTGCACACAGATGGTTATAACAGCTTTCTTCTTAATTGTGAAAACTTGTAGGCGACCAAGATGTCTTTCAGTAGGTAAGTGGATGAACTGTGGTACATCAGACAATGGAATATTACTCAGCACTCAAATGGAATGGCTATTAAGCCATGAAAAGACATGAAAGAACCTTAAATGCATATTACTAAGTGAAAGAAACCAATCTGAAAAGGCTGCACACTATGATTTTATCTATATAACATTCCGAAAGAGGCAAAACTATGGGGACAGTAAAAAAATCATTGGTCGGCAGAGGTTAGAGGGAGGAAGGGATGAATAGCTGGAGCACAGAATATTTTTAGGGTAATGGAAATACTCTGTACAATACTGTAGTCATGGATATGTGTCATTACACATTTGTTTAAACACACAGAATGTATAACACCAAGAGTGAGCCCTGATGGAAACCATGAACTTTGGGTGATAGTGATGTATCAATGCAGGTTCGATTGTAACACATGTATCACTCTGGTGAGTCATGTTGGTAATGGGAGAGGCTGTGCATGTGGGGGGACCAGAGGTACATGGGAAAACTGTACTCTCTTCTCAATTTTGCTAAAACTGCTAGAAAAAAATAAAGGCTTAAAAAAATTTGGTATCTGGATGCCTTAAGTATAAGTGATCTTATTCCAACCAAATTGGTTTTTTTCCTCATTCAAAGTCTGGGACACAAAAATGAAGGTAGAACCAGTCAAAAGTCAACTAAAGTGACAACAGAACCTTGGGTTATTGCAAACTGTCCTTTCCTTCTTTCTAATATTTTCTGTAAAATTTCTAGGGGAGTTGTCATTTTCATCTTTCTTATTTAGAGATATTTAGACAAATGCAAGCTTTATCTGTAACGTCTACCTTTCTACCTATGTATCATTTACGTGTTTGAGGTTTTGTTGTTTAATCTTTAATTTTTAAATCTTTAATTCACTTGCAGTACATTTCTGTGTTGGGATTGGTGAAGGTAGGGATGTACCTTTAAAACATGAAGTTTTTAAATATTAAGATTTAAATTCCCTTTTCCACCTATTGTAAGACTCAATAATTTAGAGAGTGTCCTGCCAATGACATTCTAAATCAGACCTTTGTGGCTTTTTGATAATCTGTGAGAATCTCTTTCAGTTGCAGCCTCACCGACCATTTCTTCTTACATGAAAAATATCATGCCATTCATTTTATCCTAATGTCCTTTCTCTTTTACCTGTCTTAGATCAGTTTTCTGGAAACAGATTCTGAAGTGGAGAACTGCCTGCAGAAGGTGTATTGGGGAGTTCGTTTATGAAATACATTTATAATGAAGTGAGTAAAGAACCCTAGGGCATAGAGAGAGCAGTTGTGATTGAGGTCTCAGGCATTCCTTTGGGGAGCTTTGGAATTGGGGTTGCCTTTCAGAGTTGTCCAGATTGAGGCAAGGAGACTGGGCCTATATAATCCCGTCTCAGCTAGTCATTGACCCTTGAGAGGGGTTGTAACCTTGAGAGGGGCAGTGCCCTGTGATGAGACAACCATTTCCAGAAAGAGTCTCATCTGTGATCCATCAGCAAATGCTATTCCCAGCAACTGGAAGATTTATGGTTGGCTGTGAAGAGGGGCTCTGGGTGGGGCACACAGAATCCACTGCATTTCCAGACAAAAAGCAGTTGTTCATTCATTTTATTGTCCTTCTTACCATTTACCCTGATGTGATTCCACTCTGGTTGCATTCTAAGATTACAACAGGAATTTATTTTTGACTATGTTAAAGTTTGCTGTCAGTTTCAAAGCTGTTTCCTCATCTCTGTTTGTCCTGTGTGAAGAAAATAAAAAAAAGTTTGAGTATTTCATTTTCTCTCTGTAGATAGGTGTATCTCAAAGAAATTATTCTAGAATGGAGATCAAGGGGCCAAATAAAAATCAGTTTCTAGAAATTTGTCAGGTATTGGTTTAAGATAATTTATGAGCATTTTGAGTGTCTTCCATGGAGGTGGTATAAGGTATAAGGCAAAGACGCTCTCCCCGAGGAGCCTGAAATTTTAGCAGAAAGCATAACAGAATTTTTTAGCTGTAAGGGGAGGCAAAAATGTGAATTTATTGACTAATGTAACTGAAAAGTCTATGGCTGCGATTCAAATGATGTCACCTGGATCTAGTATTTCTCCATCTCTACACTTGGCTTCTGTCTGTGTCCGCTCCAACCTCAGACAAACTCTCCCATGATAACTGAGATTTCTGTAAGGCTTACTTCTTCACCCATAAAAAACTCAAGACCCAGGGCTCCTAAACAATTTCTAGAAAACATCTGGGCATGATTGTCATTGGTTAAAGAATAGAAGACAATGATTAATTGCCTTAGATTTATGATCGCTATTGAAGCATGTAGTCACCCACATGGTCTGAGGGTCAGAAAAGGGTAATTTTATCAATTGATGATTTCCAGAAAAGAGGAAAGTGGTGCCAGGTAACAAACAAACAAACGAAAAAACCAAACAGCTTCTAAGAAGATCCAGGCTGTACATTTATATTTTCCTTTAACTGGTATTTATTGAATATCTGCTATATCCTGGGAACTGTAGTAGATCCTGGGACACTAAGGGGAACAAGATAAAATCCCTGCTCTCACAGAGCTTGTATACTAGTGGATTGGAAACAGAAAATTAAGGGATAAATATGTAAAGTGTTGTGCCAGTTATCAATTTATTGTTTCTTTGAATCCTTCCCTCTTTGCCCTGCTTTAAATGCTGGAGCCAGACCCTGTGAACATTTCTCCTTTGCCTGCTGGCAGAATGTAAAGCTTCAATAGAAGTCCCAAGGCCAGGCGATAATGGCAGGAAGACACTTCCTTTCAAGGGTCCAGTCTTCCATTTTTAATATTAAGTGAGGAAGCTCAGCAGACCATGCTGGTGAGCTCCAGCTGTATCCTTAGGTTATGCTGTCCCCACCAGGGCCACCTCCCATCAGTTCTGGTCTATCCATACCCTCCAGGCTGACGTGGCCACACCCTCTGGCAATGATGGGCCAACTTTCCAGACCAGCTTTTAATTGTCTACACCCTCTGGCAGGAGCAAACTGCTTCTAAAGACCAGTGGTAGCCTATACCCCTTGGCAAGTTTTTTTGACACAGCCAAATCACATGTATTCATCTGTTTTTGTTGCTAATGACAAAATACCTGGAACTGGGTGATTTATAAAGAAAATAAAATTTATTGCTCACAGTTTCCGAAGCTGGGAAGTCCAAAGTCCATCTGGTGGTGGCAACAGTGACCCAGGAGTCTCATGGTGCAAGAAGGTAGAAGCAGAGAGGGCAGAGAGAGAGAGAAAGACAAACTGTCCTCTTAAAGCTCTCAGAACCACGTCCTTGACCACCATTTTTAACCCATTCACTACTGAAAGGTCCTACAATCTAATCACCTCTTCAAGCCTCCACCTTTCAATGACCATGATAGGATTTCCTATCCTCTTAGCAGCCACAATGGGGGCTCAGTTTCTAATACATAAAACATGGGTGAGTTTTGGGGGCCATAATTAAGTCCACCACATTGCATGTTCCTGTGGTAGCCATGCCCTCTCTGAAAAGGTCTGAATCTCAACCTTGGGGGAGGGAAGCTCTCTTAGTCTTTATCTCCTTATTGTACATTCTTCAGTGTAGTTTGTTTGTTTTTACACATGCTACATTTAGACCCCTTAGGGTCATCTTCTACCATTTTCTTTCTTTTTTTTTTTATTAACCACCTCCTACTAGTTAAGAATTCTTTATGTAAAATTTTCCCAGATAAAATACCTGGTGTAGTTTCTGTCTCCTACATAGACACTGATTAACATACATAATCATGTTATAAAGTGCTAAAAAAAAAAAATGAGTTCTGTAAGGGAAAAGAGTAATTGTTTTAGATAAGGTGCTCAGGGAAGAATTTTGAGGCCTGAATAGAGTAGGTGTATGAAACTTGTAAGGCAGAGTGTTCTAGATGGAACAAACAGCATATACAAAGACCACGAGGTAGGAATAAGCTTGGCATGTCCAATGAAGAGCAGAGCCTAGTATGACTGGGGTTAGGGAGTGAGGGGAAAAGTGATAAGAAACAAGGTCAGAAAGGCAGTCAGGACCCAGATCGTGTACAGCCTATCAGGTCCTAGTAAGGAATTTTGATTCTATTCTTCAAGTAATGAGAAACCACTGGATGGTTTTGAGCAGAGGAATAATATGACCTGGCTTATATTGTTAAGAATTCTCTCTGGTTTCATGTGAAAGAATCAACTGTGGTAGGTAATGAGGCTGTTAAAATAATTCATAGGATATGATGGAGATTTGGACGAGATGTAGCAGCTGACATGGTGTGAAGTGGTTATTTTCTAGATATACTTGAAGGTAGAGCTGATGGGATTTCCTGATAGATTGATGAATGAGTGTTCATTAACTGAGATGGGAAGCAGCATGCTTGGGGTTTCCGTGGGTCTATGAGTTGAGTCTGGTGACTGGCTGGCACAGAAATCAGACTCTGGACTTTGGTGTTATCAGCACCATGTTGTAACCACCTGAGCCACTGTTTTATCTACCAACCCTAAAACAGTAGCTGGAACATAGTAGAAATTCATTAATATTTATTGAATGAATGAATGAATGAAAGAGACCTCTTTTCTTCCAGCATCCACCTATCAACTTCTACAAATGATTCAATTGGCCCACAAGGAGGAAGAGTAATGTTGAGAAGTCACCTGGATCTCATGTCCATGCCAGCAGACAGAGTTCCATCAAAATCACAAATGATGGGTGATGGGCAGCTCCCAGTGGAAAAAGCATGATGAGCAGATGGAAGATTCTACCACAAATACTTAAGTGATTAGGTTGATTTAAGGATTAAGTGAGTTAATATTTGTGAAAAAGCCTACTCCAATACAGAAGAAAAAGAAAAAATATTTTAAAAAAGAATTTCAACAAATATTGCTTTCTTCTGCTGTTTCAAATGCTTTAGCCTACATGGAGCATAAAAGTGGCTTTTATATTAATTGGGCTCCATCCACTTGGAAGACTTAAGATTACTTGAGAAGGATAAGTTTATAAATTGCTAAATCTGAAAAGCCACTCTTGTGTAAAGATTCTTTTCGACCTGAAAACATAAGCCATTTGAGTCTCAGATAGCTATTATTCTATTTGCTCAAGGAATTTAAACCTCAGATGCCGGAAAATAATTTTTACAGGCTTTTGGGTCCATCTACTTTTCTATTTCATGTGGCATGTTCATGTCAGCTGTCTGCCTCTGTCCCAGTTTCTCTTTCCATGGGTAGATGATAGGCAGAACTTCAAATGGATAAATAGCTATGATTTGGGCATTTTGTTGTGAGTTTTGTGATGAGCACTTCTGGGGAGTGGCAGAGGAAGCATAGGCGAATGAGTATTCTGCCCTCACTAGGATTTGATTTCACTTCTATGAATTTGCTGTCTTATTTACTCATGCTCATCATCCTGAATTCTCTATTTCTCTGCGCAACTCATTCTCCCATTTTCCCACAGGGCATTTTGTACATGACACCCTTTGTGTAAGCCTCAACTTCTCCCCACTTCTCACTCTCAACTAGAAGCATTGCACTTATTTTTCTAAGGAAATGGAAGCTATCAAAAGAAAATAACCACATGCTTCCACTACTAAATATACTCATCTTCTTGTGTATAATCCGCTATTTCTGTAAATTAATGGTCTGTGCTCCTATCAAGGGCCAGGCCCACAAATTATGCCCTGGATTTACCCCTGTCATCTATCAAGGGTATGAATCTAGCTAGCATGTATTTTCTCTTTCTTGCACATTCAAGTGTTCCTCTGAGTGGACCAATACCATTAGCTTGCAATCATACTTGCACAATCTCTCTTGATCAAACATATCTAACCAAAAATTGCCTCATTTCTCCATTCCCCTTTATGGTAACCTGCCTATGAAATTGCTGTCCCTTTCCTCACCTCCCTTTTCAACCCAGTCCAGGAAGGTTTCTGTCCCTACCACTTCATCAGAACAGTTCTTTCCAAGGTCACCACTGATTTCTGTATTGCCATCTCCCATTATCAAGAAACAATTGATACACAATTTTTTACCTCCTTCTTGAAATATCTTCTTCACTTTTGGAAGACCACTTTCTTTTGATTCTCCTGCTAGCTCACTTTGCTCTCCCATCCATTTCTTTGCTGGTTCTTCTTCATATTGCCAACCTATAAATACTCAAATTATCCAGGGTTCTATCTTCAAACTTCTTTTACCTATTTACACTCACTGCATTAGGAATGTTTTCCAGTAAAATTATATATTTTATTATAATATACTAATGACAACTAAATACACATCTCCAGTCTCTAGTTTTCCTTAGATTTCTTAACTCATATACCAAACTCATATACCAACTCATAATCAACCTAATCAGTTAAGTATTTGTGGTAGAATCTTCCATCTGCTCATCATGCTTTTTCCACTGGGAGCTGCCCATCACCCATCATTTGTGATTTTGATGGAACTCTGTCTGCTGGCATGGACATGAGATCCAGGTGACTTCTCAACATTACTCTTCCTCCTTGTGGGCCATTTGAATCATTTGTAGAAGTTGATAGGTGTATGCTGGAAGAAAAGAGGTCTCTTTCATTAATTAATTCATTCAATAAATATTAATGAATTTCTACTTTGTTCCAGCTACTGTTTTAGGGTTGGTAGATAAAACAGTGGCTTAGGTGGTTACAGCATGGTGCTGATAACACCAAAGTCCAGGGTTTGATTTCTGTACCAACCAGTCACCAAAACAAACAAACAAACAAACCATGTCAGTGCAAAATGATCCCTCTCTTCTCATGGAACTTGCCTTCTTTTGAGATTGAGGACTGTTTAAGGATCATGTTATTTGGGAGATTCCACTAGTTGTGTGTTTCTTGACTGAGAAGCATACAGCACTAATATGTCAGTCTTGGAAACCTGGTTGCAGCCATACCTTAAGCTAAATCTATTCCTCAAACTTTAGGTTACATTTATTTTTTCTATTTCTTCTTAAGACATACGTATGAATTAGATTTTCATTTGTGATACAGAAAATATTTACTGAGTGTAGGTGAGTAAAGAAGGTCTTGGCTTTGTGAAGTCTTCTAATGTGGAAATCAGATAATAAATACACGATTAATATAATTTCAAAGTATAAGTGTTTTGAAAACATTTAGAAAGGTTAATGCATAAAAAATATGTGTGTAAATGTGTAGAGAAAACTTTGTTTAGAATGTCAAAGAAATTCTCTCTAAGGAACTGCCATTTGAGATGAGATCAGGATTGTCAGGGAACCAGCCATGTGAAAATATGGGACATGAGTTTCCCAACAGGGGAAAGTACAAGTACAAAAATCTATGAAATCCAAGTGTGTTTGTTTTATTCAGATACTATAAAGAAGGTCACAGTGAGCAAGGATGGTGGGCTAGGTGTGATCAGTTCATGGAGGGCCTCCTAGAACTTGCTAAAGAGTTTGCATTTTCTTATAATGGCAATGGGAAACCATTGGTGGCTTTAGAGTACAAGCATAAAACTATTTGAGATGTTCAAAAAAAAAAATAGTTCGGCTGTTTTACAAAGAAGGGACTACAGTAGGATAAGAGGAGAAGCAGCAGGGAAACCAGGTAGAAGTTTAGTAACCCAAGTGAGAGAGGTTGCCAGTTTGAACTAGGATATTTAGGGCGAAGATAGTGGAAGTGGTTGGAATCATGATATATTTTCAGGTTGGACCTCCTGATGGGTTGGATATATGAGTGGAGGGTGCAAGGGATGAAGAGTGGGAGAGGAAGAATCAGGAATGTTTCCTAGGTTTGCAGCATAAGCAGCTGGATAAATAGTGGTACCACCAAAAGACATAAAGATCTGGGGAAGAAAAGGATGGCAGGACTGAGGATGGGATAAGTGGATAGATGTCATAATTTTGATTTTGGGTATGCTGTTATGAAATGTTTCTTACTTATAAAAGAGCAGAAGTTGGGTAGAATGTTGGATTTGCCAACATGGAGTGTAGAAAAGTGATTTGGGCTGGAAATACAAATGTATACTTTATTTGAAGTCTTACGATATAGTGAGATTTCCCAGGGGTAGGAATAGATATAGAGTAGGCACAAGGACAGAGCCCTTGGATGTGCCAACATTTAGGATTCAGGCAGAAAATGAAAAGTCAGAAAAGGGGATAGAAAAGTTATCACTATCCATGTTGTAGAAAAGCCAGACAATTCTGTTTTAAAGGAGTCAAAAGAAGAAAGTGTTTTAGGAGGAACAATGTGCTCGGTCGTGTCCAGAGGACCAGTTATTACTAGCTACTGAGAGTCCGGGGAGGTGAGGACTGATAATAGAATATTTTTTTTTTTTTCTAAGTGGACCTTGAAAAATGAAGGTTCAATTGAATGGTGGTAGAGACAGGAGCTTACTTGTGGTGGGATGCAGGGAAATGGAGAAATCAGAACATAGAGACAGAGCACGGACAACTCTTTCAGAGGAACAGAGAAATGGGGCATTTCATTAGAAGGGAATATAAAGTCAAGAGAGGGTCACTTGCAACGAAAAATTCTGACCAATACTGTATCATTATCCTCATTACACAGGTGAGGGACTTGGGGATCAGAGAACCTATATAAACCGCTCAGCGACACACAGCTAATGTGTGGCAGTACTGCAATTCAAAGTCAGGGCTTTTCTGCTGAAGTCCACACTCTTTCATGCTATATGGTAGGTTCTGTTATTTACACTCTCCGTACAGTACCTAGCACAAATAGGCAATATTATCGTTGAGTAATATTTGCATATCCAGTGAATCATTATATTATTATTGCCATCATTATTATTCTGATTTCCAGGAAGCTAGTACACTTTTGCCCCAGTACCCATTGTATCTGCCGTCTATGTAAAGTAGAAAACGGCAGTAAGTGACAGAAGTCTTCCTAGAGTCTGGAGCACAATGAAGTTAATGATTTAGCTGATGATGGAAAGTTTCATAACTTAGAATCTTTATTTTGTTATGTGTTCAGAGCACAAAGGTCAAAAGTAATCTCTAGGTTCGGGATATATAAAACAAGTTACTTTTTTTTCCCAAGAGTGATAAGAGTTGTGTGTTTATCTACTCTCTGGGATTTTATGGTTTCTAATTGTCGAAATTGTTTGCTACAGCTGTTACAGGTACACCTCAAAGTGAGAAGTCATGTGATAGTCCTCTTATAATTCATGCATAATCACTTATCATTTGCATCTGTATTTTGAATTTCTTCATTAATTCCTAACCTTTCATTTCAACGCCCCATGTGCCTGTTTTCTGTGATATATTTTCTTCTTTTATACCATTAATTTGAATATTTGTGACTCTTTCTTTATACCTTTTCTTCACATTATTTGGTTGTGTGTAGGTGACCTTGAACTTGTCAGGGATTCTTAACTCTTGTACAGTTTTGACTGAATTACCATGGTCTAACTGTTTTTTGGTCTAAGCATAGCAAAGGGCACTAGTAAAGTTAAATCTAACTGCTGTCCTGCTGCTAATTCCCTTTGTGACTCTTGAGAAATTGCTAGCTTGCTCAGCTCCCTTCTCCTCTCACGACTGAGCTGGTAATCAGCAACCTTCTCTTCCCAGACTATTAGGTTCTGGGCTTTTTGTGATGTGTCAAATGTTTCAATGGTTTATGCTGTTTTTATTTCGGGGGAGGAGTAGCATTTACTAATCTCACAAGAGTGTTGTGAAAATTAATTAGTTAATGTTCACAAATACTTTGAAGATTAAAAGCCCAGCGTAAATGCTTATTATTGTTTTATGCACACCAAAAGCCTAGCTGGGCAGGCGAATGTGTTTCCCAGAGATGAAAGAATTATGCAACATAGAAAATTATGGTTTAGTGCTGTAAGGTTGGCAAACAGGTTACTCTGGATTGCATATGTGGGAATTACTCTCACTGGAACACAAACGTCCCTACAAGGCCTGGAATAAAGTCATTTGTTAGAACTAGTGTTGACTTCCAAAGTATTCAAGCCAAGATGAGTATTATTTCATGATATCGAGTGTGATGATAAGGTTGATGAGTTTCTCAGGTGGAGATGAAAGTAAGGAAAAGAGTGGCTCGAGTATTCTGAGGAGCTAACGCTACTAAAGAGCTCTCACAACCCTATTTGATGATAAGATGGAGTGCCAGTTGACTGGAATTATGCCTAAACAATCTCAACATGTTCAGCATGGCCCCAGTTGAGGTCAGAGCCATTAATTAGAACCTGCAGATCTGGAAATGTGTATCTTAATCTTGAACATGGCTGGAGGAATTTGAATCAGTATAGCTTTTCTGAAGGAGAAGTTGGTAATATTTACTCAAAGCATTAAAAGGGTACATACCCTTAAGCCAGCAATTTGCCTGCTAGGAATTTGTCATTAGGTATATTTACCTGTTTATTTTGGTGGCATTAAAAATTGTAAACATTTAAACAATGCAAATATCCAATAATAAGGGATCGATGAAACAAATTATGGTCCAAACATAAAGTGAAATATTATAGAGCCATTTAAAATGAGATTCTAGACAGTAGTTTATTAACAATAAGATATATTTTCTTGGCTTCCAGTCAAGATGTCAGAATAGACAACCCACAGCCTCACTCTGTCCCACAAATCAACTGATCTACAACTACTAAAAAGCAACAACAGCCAAGCTGGGGCTGCTAAAGCTCAGGGGAAGAGGAGGAGATGCCTGCGGAGTTCATGAAGGCAGGAGAAGCCACGATGAGAAAAAGAAAGGATTGCTTACACTATTTTGAGCCCTGGCCACTTCAGGGCTGGAGCTGGTGAGCACACAGAGCAAGAGCTGGCAAAAGCTCCTGCTGTGCCCTTTGTATGAAGTCTTTTGGAGGTGGCAGGGGAGAAGAGGCCTTCATGGCCCCCAGGCCAGCAAGACCACTAACGGGGTTCCTGTGGATGCACATAGGAGCAAGGAGCCACAGGCAACTGAAAAAAGGAGCCACGCAGAGGCTAATCAGAAAAAGTTTGATATTAACCAGTAAAGGTTGCACATCATCAGAGAACACCTATAAAACCTAGAAGGCCTGGAAGCCCTGTGGACTCTCAAGCCAGGGAGGAGGAAGGGCCATGGGCCTCAGCCACGCCCCCCTGACATCTGCAATCAGCCCAGCAACAACCACTGAGCCACCACAGGAAGTGCCCTGGCTCCCAAGGTCAGATGGTGGGGGGGGGGGGGCAAAGGCTTCAGCCACAGCTCCCTGACATCTGCATCCAGCCCAGCAATGAACAAGCTGCAACCAGAAGCCCCTGGTCTCCCCTACCAAAATGAGGGGGTGCCACAGCCCTATACCACACCCTCCCTCCTTCCTTCTTCTCTCACCCTATTTCACTTCCCCTCTCTGCCTGCCCCAACTGCTTTGCAACAACATAATAGAATGCAAAAAAGTAATAATATTAATAAATAAATAAATTTAAAAAGATTTTGAAGCTGGCTGATAAGCTCAGTTGGTTGGAGCCATGGTGTCATAAACACCAAGGTCAGGGGTTTGGATGCCCGCACTGCCCAGCCACCAAAAAGGAAACAAACAAACAAACAAACAAACAAACAAAAAAGAAAGAAAGAAAAAAGAAGATATTTTGAAATATTTTTATTTTCTTATCTGCTTTTCCCTATTATCTATTTTCTCTACACTAAGCATTGATTGTTATTATAATTTTTTAAAAGTTATTTATAAAAAAGAAAATACACAATCTCACCAGCATTCATGGGGAAGGGGTTATACAAAATAATAAGGGCCATAAGATTTATACAAAACCTTTAGAAGAGGTTCAAAACAAATACAAAAGGGAGAATTGAATTATGAGAGTTTAGTTAGCTGGTGTCCTGCCCTTGCTGGCCTGCATGACCAACCATGCTGAGCTCATGGTCACAGCCCAGGAGGCCTCTCCTCACGCCCATCTCTAGCACTCCTGCCTTCCACCCAATCTGAGGTGCTAGATACAGGGTGTCTGCTCTGCACCCACCAAAAGCACAAACTAGCAGTATGGGGAGTTAGTGCCTTGTGGGCAGAGCCTTTGACCACTGGATACAGTCTTCTCCTTTCTTCCCCTGGCCGCACTGCCCTGAGATGTAGTAGCTCACGTGGCTCTCTGGTAATCAGTACGCTCCATACACGGAGGTGGCCAGCTCTATAAAGCGCCCTCTCATTTGGCTCTTCTCTCCTTCTCTGCCCGTTTCTCCTTTCCCTCACTTCTGCTTCACTGCACTGCACTCCCCAACAAAGGGGCAGCACCCGAGATTTGCCTCAGGCTCCACTTTCTGGGGAACACCGAGCAAAGCCACATTGTGTGGAACACAGACAAAGAAGTACTGGATTTCAAAGATACATTGTATTTAACCAAATGTAAACTAATAACTAGTATTTGCTGAATGGTTCCTATGTGCCAGACACTAGACACTATACCATTTAGCAACAACATTTACTTACATTGATAATTATAGAAACTTTGGAGTAGAGAGGTTAAGAGACCTGCCCAAGGTCACAGAGCATGGGACTTGAACTTAGGTGTTTCTAACACCAAATTTGATGTTCCTCACACCACATGGTATTCATGGTCTAGAAACACGATCTACAGAAGAATCTTAAGAGATGTTTTCTACTTTAGGAATTATTTAGCTGGGCTAAGCAGTCACAACTAGGACATGTAAAGTATCAATAGTGAAAGAAGGTGTTTAGTAAAATGTTAAATTGTGTGACACAGACTATACTTGCTATCAAATTCAGAAATAGAAAAGAAATTCAAGAGGCCTGAAGGAGACCCTATCAGAGCAGATGCTGCACTGAAACTGAATCTTGAAATATGGGCATGATATGAGAAGACAGGGAAGAGAGGGGTAAAGCCAGAGGTTCATGACAGACTGCAGAGGAGAGGATTAGCGAGCTATGTTTGGGGAGTAGAGAGAAGTGAGAATAAGAAAAATTACCTCTGGTGGGGCCAGTAAGCTTGGCTGCTGGGTATCAGAGCCAGATTATTGGGGTTCTTGAAAGAAGTAGAAAAATTTATGTTTGTTATGCAGCAAGAAGGAGTCATTCAAGCCTTCTGAACAGGAGAAATGTATGAAAATCCAGTGGATAGATGATTTTTTAGGGAGGAATAATTTGAAGACAAGGAGATTTGGCTATTGTGTTAGAGTCATAAAATGCTGTAATATTTTGCTTGATAGATGTTTATAAGAATTTTGTTTATAAATTAAACACACACACACACACAAATTTGGTGCAGCAATTATGAGATGGCATGTCATGAGTCTTCCTTTCATGAAAATATGGGTTAGAATTCTCAAGTCATCTGTTCCAAAGATGTCAGCTTCCTTAACAATGACACAGCATTTATTTAAAACTTACTATGTGCTGGGCACTGTGCCAAGTTCTTCCATGTCCCTATTCCGTACAATGCTTGTATTATTTCCCAATTATTTCTCATTTACACTTGAGGTAACCACTGTTGAGAAAGGTTCAATAAGTTGCTCCAATTCAGTGGCTAGTAAACAGTGAGTCTGCACTCAGATGCTGATCTGTCTGTCTCTTTGGTCAGAGTCCTCTCTTTCCTGACTCTTTCAGGAGTCAGCCTCCCAAAGCTTTTCCTATGGGAGACTCAAGAGTGACACTTGTACTTGATGAGCTTCCATGCCAATTAATTAAAATTTAAGAACATCTCTGTTTATGAGGATCTTAGAAACCTTTGCATCAATGTGGCTGGCTGACAAATTCCCCAGTTGAGTTGATTTGGCATTGAGGGAATTTAATTCAGAGCCATTTTCCATCATGCATAGACTACAGCAAAATGAAATGATGAAATTTAACAACATACATACACTAACGTATCTGTTTATGATTAAAAAATATAAATGTCTCCATGAGAAGAAAATTCTAGAAATTAGAGAATGGGAAGCAGTGACACCTTTTAAGAAAATCAATCGGAATTTTCCTATGGGGAAAACTTGGGATAAGAAAAACGAGTTAAAGCAAGAGAAATAAAAACTGGAGTTTTTTTTTTTTAACACTAAGGACCAGGAAGTCTACCAGTGAGTGCACTTTGGTAGAGTAGATCTTGTACTCAGGTAAGCTGAGTGGCCATCTCCCCTGTGCAGGTTGAAGGGTTCTGGAAGAGATTTTTTAATCCAATAGATAGAACTGCACATTCATAATTACAGGTGCTTGCAATTTCAGCAATCAGGCATTCCTCTCTGTCTTCAAATAAAGGCTTTGGGGCCTTATGGGTTACTTATTAAAATGCAAATACTCCTGGGAGACGTAACTCCTTGGATTCTTTTCAGATAATATGTTGAAGAAGACTCAACTTAACTCAGTTCATTTCAGCTCACTTGACTTCAATTTCATTCATTGGAGCCCCTACTAAGTGCAAAAAGCCCTGTGCTTGATCTTCACTGTGGGAGGAAAAGATGAATCAGATGTTTCAGTCTTTTGCAAACTTCTTCTGAAAGGGACAGATAAGAGATATTTTTGGCTTTGTATACTCAACTCTGTCCTTGTAACCAGAAAGCAACATGTAAATCAGGGCTCATGGCTGTGTTCCAGGAAAACTTTGTTTACCACAGAGGCTGTGAGCTGGATGCTGACCCTACTTCAGAAGCTTTTAATCAGGCAGAGATTTACTGAGGCTTATCCTCAGATGAAATAAAACCCCAAGAGGAATTTGTAGATCATTGGCCTTGACTGGAAAATAACTGGAATCACATGGAAAACTTACAAAAAATATGGATTCCTGGGTCGCCCACCCAGGCCCAGGGATTCTCATGGAATTGATCTGGGGTATCACCTGGGCCCTGGGGTGTTTTAAAGCTCCCCAAATGGTTCTAATACTCAGTAAAGCTTGAAAAGCCCTGTTGTAGGACAGTATCTTGGAAATATAGCTGAATGTAAGGAGGCTCCAGGAGGAAGTACAGGGCAGGGGGAATGGAGATTAACAAAGGCTGGCCACATACTTCAGTTCTTTGAAAACAGGACAATTAGCAAGGAGGAGCTCAAAAGGAATTTGAGAAACTTTGCCATATTTGTAGAAAGTAAAGCAACTGGTGATACACTGTTTTAAAAAGTCAGAACAGCCTGTATCTGCCTGATCCTGGAAAATATTGCAGCTCCAATCCCTGCCATTGGCCAAGAATCTGTAATATTTATATTGAGATGCTACCTGTATTAGTTTCCAAGTGCTGTCATAACAAAGTACCACAAACTGTATGACTTAACAGAAATGTTTTCCCTTATAGCTCTGGAGGCTAGAAGCCTGAAGTCAAGGTGTCAGCAGGGCCTTACTCTCTCTGAAGGCTCTAGATTCTAGGGGAGAATCTATTGCAGTCCTTTCTCCTAGCTTTTGGTGGTTGCTGGCACTCCTTGGCATTCCTTGCCTTGCAGACGCATCACTCTAATCTCTACCTCCATCATTACCCACTGTTCTCTGTGTGTCTGTCTCTGTGTCTCTTCTTACAAGGGCACCAGTCATATTGGACTAAAGGCTCACCCTCCTGCAGTAGGATGAGGTTACAACCTCATTTTAGCTTACATTTATTTACATCTGCAAAGAAACCCATTTCCAAAGAAAGTCACATTCACTGGTACCAGGTATTAGGACTTCAACATATCTTTTTAAGGGGACACAATTCACCCAGAACACTACTTCATGAGCATTTTCTTTACCTTTGTGTTTGAAAAGCAAAGATAGCATGGAATAGTGGAAGAAACATTGGTCTTAAATCACGAGGAAGTTTGTGGCCCCATAAATGGGACTAAGAATGAGGAAAATGATTATCAGGAGACATGTGAAGAAACTTCTCAAACTGAAAAACTCTATAAATAACTTAAAGTATGAAATGTAAGGACAACTAAGTAAATCAGTTAGAAATGTATTGTGTCTATTGTCAGGTAAATAGGCAGTTTGGGTTTAATTAAGAGGCAAGTTCAAGACCACAGATGTGGCCTCTGCAGTGGCACTGAGGTCCTGGTCTATAGGATGAAGTTCTTGCTCATCTGTTTAATCACCAACCTCCAGAGCCCTGGGTATACTTTGGAGAGGGTGTACTCCTGGAGAGGAATTGAGGTTTGCAAAGATGTCCCTTTAATTTTTAGAAAGCAATAAACATACCTTGTTCTCATTTTGCTAGTTGTTGCAAAGAGGGGTGGCACCTCTGTGTAAATCACCCGGCGCCTTGTTTTCTTGATCTTGATGATGCACTAGATGTGCACTTTGAGTGCCGAGAGTCCTGAGTACCACGTACATAGGACAAAATTGGAAGAGCTTGTGCCTCGGGTTGGGTGAAACATTGTGCTTCAGGATCCTCATCTGTAAAATGGGGATGAGTGCCAATACCAGCAATTTGCCATGAGTGTTCATTGAAATAAGATATAAAGTTCACAGCAAATGACTGGTGATCGATAACATTAATAAAGCATCAGGACAAAAGCTTGGCATTTTAATTCTCTGCAATTCAAAGCCAACATTAGGACAAGACTGTGTTAGGGGAGCCAAAGGATCAAAGGACACTCTTGTAAGATTCTAAAATAGCTACTTAAGGAGATCAGTAGCACTCAGGATGGACAGAAAAAAATGCTTCCATGACACATGAAATCTCTCCATGAAGCCCTGTCCCCATGTGTGCAGGAGTGTGGAAGGCCGTGACCCCAGCAGGCAGCCTGAGCTGGATGGCCAGAGTCCAATTCCCACTGAGTCTTCCCAGACAAATACTTACCCAAATGACAGCTAATAAACAGCAGCAAATTCCAGCCACAGCTGATCAGTTTCTGCGGAGTGTGTGTGTGGGGGGGTGGGGGGTAGAAGGTACTGCAGAAGAGGCTCCCCACTCAGCCCCTGCTGACCCAGAGCTTAATTTGCCTTTGGAAAGAGTTTCCATTTGGTATATTAACCTTCCTTTGGTGGGAAATACCAATAAAGCTGGGGCAGGCTGGGGCCTTGGGGGCCTTGATTCTTCCTCTACTGAGAATTTAAAATTAGTCCAAGGGTCATGGTGAACATCCAAAGGGCAAAGAAAAAAGTCTATTTATTCATTTTTCCCCTTTCCTTCCTCTCCCAACTTCTCCAGAGCTTTCACTCTCTTTGTCCCTTTGTCACATTGCCAACCTACCCGACTATCTCCTCCCATATAGAGGTGGGGTTCCCAGGTTTGTGCAGTGAGGTTGGGAGAGCATGGGTCAGGCACGTAGATTTTTACTTAAGTGAAAACTGATGATTATGTTCAAGGATATGACATCTCATTTACTGGTGTGTGCGTGTGTGTGTGTGTGTTGCGGGTGGTGGTAAGAGTGTTTTGAGGTCTATTATTGGACAGAATGAATCAGGATTAAGGACTCTCGCCCAGACACAAAGGAGAGGTGTCTGGGCTGTGAATTACCATCAGGCCAACTTCTCTCTCAGTCTCCTCCCATCCCACTGTTCCATGTGGGTAAAATGAGGAGTATATTAATTGTAGGATAATTAAAATGCCATGGGTGAAGGGTGAGATTAAAGGGTAGAAAGTTGAATTAGCAGGTGTCTGTTTCAAAATGCAGGTGAGCTGTCAGCCCTGAAGCAATTAGGAAGAGAAAACCAAGCTGTTGCCAGCCAATGATGTGTGCTAACTCTCATTTCCTTGTCCTGTCCTAAAATTTGGATGCAAACCCAGCCTAGTACGTAGCAGGAGGCAGTATGGCAAAGAGGACTACTTTTGTCTTCTTTTGTTTTGGAATCCCATATATACAACTTTGGATTTGGTAGCCTCAGCCTGAAAAGTGACAAGTTGTCAGTGAGAAGGAAAGCCAATGGGCCCATACAGTTGGTTTCAATCTTAAAATGATTAGGGGTGAGTGTTTGCCCTCAGAGCAAATCATGACTCGGGAAGATTAGAATACATCAACTTAACTTGCTGGGTAAATCTCTCAATTAAAGCACTTCCAAACACTTGTTAAAAAAAAAAGTCATGTTTTGATTTTTCAAATTCTCGTGGAACTTCAAAACACAAACTTTTATTTAAGGTCAACTATGAGAAAGGTGCTTGGAATGGCACCAAAGGAAGGAAGGCAGCAAGAATACAAGAATCACAGAAGAGGTGGCGTGTGAGGAGTGGCAGAAGGAGGGTGAGCCAGTTTTCTGCGTTGGAAGGATGGTGAGGATGCTGTCCACTGAGGCCAGGGAAGCCTTCTTCCAAACATGGCGTTGGAGTTAGAGTTCACCGATGAGAAATGGAGATGGAGGGAAGGATAGTGACTTCAGATGAGGAACAGAGAAGTACAAAGAACATGCATGGGCTGTATTTTATAATTGTCACTTAGTCTGTTTTGGACAAAATACAGGGAAAGGCCGAATGCTGTGGAGTATTCCTTAGTCCTGGCTGTGCATTATGGAACCCCTGGGGAGCTTTTAAAAACTTTGATGCCCAGGCCACATCTCAGAAACCCAGGGCATGGGACCCAGGCATGGGCATTTTTTAATGCCCCCAGATGGTTCTACTGTGCTGCACGGTGAAGAATCTGGCTCTGACTGAGAATTGCAAACAAGGCCCCAATCTTATCCTCCCTTAACACAGCTTGGAGAGAAAATTTCACTGGGGAAAAGGTACATTAAAAAAAAATTGGCCTTTGATATATGGTGACTAAACTGTCTCGAGAAGCATTATTAAATAGCTTTCCTGTGATTATGTGAATAGCAGTAGAGAAAGATGGGACTAGAAAAAGAGGCTGTGGCTAAATCATGAAAGATCTTAATGCCAGGCCAAGGAGTATGAGTTTTATTTATCAGGAGATAGGTAATAGGCAAAATTGAAAGTTTTAAATCATGGAGTGATTAAAAAGCCACAGCTGTGGTTAGGGGTATGAGTATGTTAGGTATTAGTAGGATTGAGGGAATGGAGGGAAAGTTTAGTTAATTAATTAAGGTTAATGAAGAGATTACAGAAGTAATTCAGGCAGGAGAGATTGAGGCCTCAGCTAGCATGATAGCTTCGAGAATAGAAAGTAGGTGAGTGTGAAATACTGGGGAGACAGAACTGAGAACTTAGTGTGGTGGAATTTTTCTTCATAACCCTCCTCTGGCCAAGGGAGGAGCCTGCCGATTAGAACTGAATGTGTCACATGCATTCTAAAGAAGCCAGAGTGAGTTGTTGGGGCAAATGCCACTTCAGCATACATTGGAAATATTATGTCACAAGGAGAAGGGGTGAAGATATGGTAATGATAGGATATGGATTCCTTGTGGAGACTCGATGAATTGGTCTTCAGAAGTGTTTCAATTTTGAGGATGTTTGGTTGTGTTTGATTTCAGATTCATATGGGCATAAAGAAGATTTGTAGCTTGGGGTCATCTACCTCTGTCAATCCCTAACTATGGGTCTGTCTTATAATCCCCTCTTCTGGAACAAAAGGAAAGAAATAATTCCATGGTGTAGCATGGTATAAAATCACGAAAGAGGGTGTGGTCAGAGTATTAAAGGCTGCAAAAAGATCACAGTGGGTAAAGTCCTCAAATGGTCCTGAATGACAGCAGATTTTCATGTAAATGGCAGAGAAGAGTTAGCATAGCAGGTGAGACTGCTATCCATAGAAAGGCCTGCTTGCAAGTTTGGCCCTAGGCTGGCACCTGGGATCTAAATATCGGGAAGGTTTCTGCAATTCCCTAACTGATGAGTGGCTTACTGAGCCTAAACTGTGCAACTTTACTGATACCAAACAGCGGCCTGTCTTCTTGGAGTCTGAAATTTTGGTGTGTGCTAAGCAGAGGTGCTTAAGTGAGCAGTCTCCAGTAAAAGCCCTGGGCAGCGTCTCCGATGAGCTTCCCTGGTAAACAACATTTCACACATGTTGTCACAGCACATTGCTGTAGGAATTTAGTGCATTCTGTGTGAATCCAATGGGAGAGGGCCCTTGGAAGCTTTTGCCTTGTTTCCTCTGTATCAGCCTACACACCTTTTCCCTTTGTGGACTTTGCTTTGCATCCTTTTTCTGGGATAAACCATACTTGTGATTATATGCTGAGTCCTGTGAGCTCTAATGAACCATTGAATCTGGTGGTGGTCTTGGGGACCCGTGACACAATAAGAACAGGAAAACTTAAGAGCATCAATGTGGTCACATAAACCAGGAGATCTTGAACTAGTACATTTTTAATAGCTGGACTAAGGGGGTCAATATGCCTTTGTAATTACTAAAGGAGAAAGACTTAAATTGAAATTGTTTATCCAAGCTTTCTGATTATGATTGAAGCCGAGAGCTGGTGTTTTCTCCTTCATTTATAGAAATAAAAGGTGAATACAGTGAAAAGAGTAAGTCATAAAGACAAAATTTGAAAGAAACTATTACTGAGTCTTTATACCTGTATTGTGGAATTTTAAAACGTGTTTTGTTTCCTGCTGCCTCATGTTGAGCTGGTGATGAGGTGCACAAGTGTGATAAAGTTGGTCCCTGCCGCTAGTGCCCCTTACTCCTCTCCTTCAACTTAGTAATGCTCAAATGCACCAGTGAAATCCCTTCAAGCCTTTTCTTGTGTACTCCACCCTGACCCCAAACAAAGGCACTTGCCCACAGGTCTTTTCTCACTCTGCTCCCCACCTGCTTTGTGGAGCCCACTACCCTGGTGCTCCTCCCATGTGACCCCTCTAGGCATGTGGCAACTGTCTCTCTAGGACCTGTGAGTGTGGTAAACTGTTTTCCAGAGCCTCTCCAGCCCCCCTCCCCCACCTTGTGGCTGTGCTTGACTGACCATCACATAGAGAACATAGAACAATACTACTCAGTGACATTTATTTACTCCATGTTCAATTCCAGCATAATAAAAGAGTACATGATAAATGCTGAACAAAGTAGCAAGAAGGGCTAGTGAGATAAATGTGCATATTTTAAATGTCTTAGGCAGTTCAGGCTGCCATAGCAAAATAGCAGAGACTGGGTGGCTGAAACAACAGGAATTTATTTTCTCTCAGTTCTGGAGGCTGGAAGTCTGAGATTGGGGTGTCAGGATGGTTGTGCTCTGGGGAGGGCTCTCTTGCTGGCTTGTAGATGGTCACCTTCTTGCTGTGCCCTCATAGGGCCTTTCTCCTCTGTGCGTGGAGAGAGAGAGCTCTCTGATGTCTCTTCCTCTTCTTATAAGGGCACCACTTCTGTGGATCAGTGCTCCACCCTTAGGACATCATTTAACCTTAATCAGCTCTAACTCCAATGCAGTCACATGAAAGTTAGGGCTTCAACATATGAATTGTAGGGGGACACAATTCAGCTCACAGCATGACACATTCTGACAAACCTTCACTTCACCTCCAAGTGCCATCCTTTTTCATAACCATCTTCCATTTCTTCACTAGTTATGTCTTGAACACTCCACAGTCTGTCTTCTCTGAAAACTCCTCTGAAATTTCTCTCTTTCTTTTGTTGGTTTCCACACTCTACAATGTCTCTCGTTGTGTCCACGATGTTTTCTTCCCACTACTTATTGAAATCTCTCCCTGTTGTGGCTTTTCCAATTCTGTGTTCATCAGGTTTGTATCAATTTCTTTGCCTTTCCTTTCTTTTCCAACTACTTAAAAAAAACTTTTAGGTTGGAAAAAATACAAAATTGAAGAGAATAGTGTAACAAGCCCTCATGTATCCACCTTATCATATTATGGCCAATCTTTTTTTATTGATATCCCCCTTCCCAGCATTATTTTAAAGCAGATCCTAGACCATGTATTATTTTGTACATAAATACTTCAAAATGTATTTCTTAAATACGAAGACTTACAATATTATAAACATAGTACTATCACACCTAAAAAATTAATAATAATTCCTTAATTTCATCAAATATCAAGAAAGTATTCAAAATTTCCCAATTGGCTCATAAATTTTTTTTCAGACTTAGTTTGCTCAAATCAGAATCCAGATAAAATCTAAACATTGCAAGACTGCTGTGCCTCTTCAGAGTCTTTTTATCTACAGATACCATCTCCCTTTCTTTATTACTTTTTCCTTGAAATTTATTTATTGAAGGCAGCAGGTTATTCATCCTCTAGAATCTCTCAAGTCAGGATTTTGCTGAGTGCATTCCATGATGTCATCCCTGTAAATTGTTGGTAAGATCTGGAGAGACTTGATTAGATTCAAATTTAATTTTTTTCCCCCAAGAATATTTCTATTTTAGGTTGTGACACCAACTACTGTTTCTCCTCCTTGATCTTCAGGGTTGCTAAGCCTCAGTGTCTAGACCTCAGTTCTTCTGCCCATGTCTGTTAGGAGAAGTAACCTGTTCCTAAATCTTAACAGTCACTTCTAAAAAGTGATATAGAATGTTAGCTCAAAATGATACAGAATGTTAGCACTGAAAGAAAAGTTCAATATCAGTCAATGTAGGGCTCCCAGACTGGTATTTTCTAATCTAATTCTGAAAGATACTTTGTGAATAATGAGCGGGTAGTCAAATAATTCTGAGAAAACCCAGAGTGAAAAAGCTTAAACTGTTCTCTTCAAAACGTAAATGTACATTGCAAATCTGAAGAGGGAGACATGGTAATCAGTGTTTCCTAAATTTATTTGGCCCTGGAACTACCCTTCTTATGAAGATGTTTGTTAAAGTTCCCTCATACACAGTATTCTACCCTGGGAATGCTGGAGAATTGGTCACAGTGAACGCAAGTCTAGGGCTTGAGACTTATTAAGGGTTGTTCCTTAATATCTCTTCTCTTCTTCTGCAGTAATGGAACAACTGCTTTTTAGCAACAGACTTTGAATAAAGACTATTTCCTACCATGGCAGCTATTATTTCTCAGCGTGTTATACTACCGAGGGCAGAAAATCCAAATTGGTCCTTAGAAATATGAAGGGATGCCTTATTAGCAGAATGAAAAATATTAACTCTTGATAAATTCCCAGAAACATAATGAGCTTCTGCCTGACTGCATTTTGAATCTCTGTGGCTCTTAAATCCGTTTACCTTGTTCTGATGTCGTTCCCTTCATTCCTTAAGTTAACATTTATTGAATATGCTCTGTGCTCTGTGTTTACAATGATGAAAATGCTGTGCTTCTTGTTTTGGGGGAGGGGATATATAGTGGGTGGTGTCAGTCACATAAACAGATCATTGTAACCCAGCGTGGTGTACATGATGCTTCATGCGGGGTACTGTGGGAGGACAGTGGAGGTTTCACTCTTGTTAACAATGTTGCTCGTAAGTCATTTTAAGTTCTCAAAATTTGGGACAGTTTATCCGACTTTTCTTCCCTCCTCTCTGCATAGAATAGTACTGGGAACACAGTCAGCACTGACAGAATTCTTGCTGAGAAATTTACCTATTTCTGTGTTCCAGAAACCACACATTCTAGCCTTATGATTAAGTGAACATTCAGCTAATTCTCTCATCTTGTTTTCCTTCCTTTGTTATATCTGTTAAATTATACAGATATAAACCAGGTGACTTTTACAGTGTGGTCTGATGGCATCAAGTCTGAGAGGAACAAAATACCGTTCTGCCAAGATTTCCCTTTGTGACTATCAAAACCAGACACTGTCATGCAAGGTCACTTGCACATCTGGAATGGATTCCTTTTGTGATGTGTGTGTGTGTTTTCTAAGCAAGGGAAATTCTGGATTTAGAAAAGGAGTGAGAAACTTTTAATCTCATCAAGAAAAATGACTCACAGTTAAGAGGATCTTTCCTCCAGCTGTGGGTCACATGAAAAGTTCACAAATGGTCAATGAACCTACTTATTGATTGCTCCGACTTCTGCAGTCAAGCCATAGACTGTTGTTTTTCAGCCCCTGACAGAAGTCACCTTCTAAAGTTAGATCAGATGCAAATTCTTAATTGGCCAATAGAACTCAAGTGATCTTTGTTTCACATGTAGGGAGAAATTTGTTAAGTTTAGCT
This sequence comes from Cynocephalus volans, assembly GCF_027409185.1. Classification (NCBI taxonomy): domain Eukaryota; kingdom Metazoa; phylum Chordata; class Mammalia; order Dermoptera; family Cynocephalidae; genus Cynocephalus; species Cynocephalus volans. Next base: position 109,965,244 of record NC_084461.1, read on the forward strand.
TTGCAACTAACTCTAGATAAAAACATTGATATTAATGTGGTAGCTAATAAAAGCAATTGTATGTTGCATAAAATAAAGCTCCTTCTTTTGACAAAAACTAAAGGATTTAAAATTTCTCCTTATTAATATTTCTACAAAACTATAAACCTTCTGCAGGCTCCAATGTATAGAATTATATTTACACATACATTCATCCCTACAGAGCTACCTTTCCCCAAAATGATTTATGTTTACAAACTGCTTGCACACTTGTGCCCCACGGCTTATATTTATGAATGGAAGTGGGTCCTAGTGGATGGTATTGAGCAGGGAAAATCTGTGTGAGTGTTCTGGGTCTTTGCTGTTGAGATGGGAATCTAGCTGTATTTTAATCTAGCTGTATTTTGACTAAGTCAAACGGAATAAAACTTACTAAAACTCCCTTTTAGTTGGGAGAGAACAGGTATTTAACAGTAGGTGTACTCTTTGGACTAGTGTTCCATGGGAGAATGAGCTAATAATAAATGCAAGTGGTGGTTAGAATATTATGAGTTTAGTTCATGAAACGAGTCACTTAGAATCTATCATTTCTGGGACAGGTATAATTTCACAGATCCTTTTGTCTCATCCTTTTATCCTGCAGATTTGGCACTAGCTCCTATATTTCTTCTTGTTAGCCCAGTCAAATGAGCTTGAGCCGCATTATCCTATTTTTTGTTTTTCTTTTATTTTTCAATGACTCACATTTTCATTAGATCAATAATAATCTTTTTTGTTTGTTTGTTTATTTTTGTAAAGAACAACACTTTGATGGGTAATATCTCACTGTAACTGAGCTTCACAGTAAGCTTGTAAGGAAAGTAGAAGAGGTGGCAATTATCCCTGTCTGGCCTGTGATGAAACCGAGCCTGTACAAATTTCCTAAGCTCTCACCACCAGGACCAAAAGAGCTCAGGCTTAATTCTCAGCCTTGGATTTCAGATGCTCTTTCCACCATACTTCTTTGCATTTACAGGGCAACTGGCACTCAAACATACTGTGTGCCCAGCTGGTATGAGTGGGAAGTTTAAGTGAAGTTACTTAAAGGCAACAGAATAATCACTCGGAAGGACTGACCCAAATAATCATACCTCTTTACCATGTGAGCAGCAGTTTAGAACATGGGCAGGGAGCCCAGAATGTGTCTCCTCACAGGCAGACAGACCAGAATCTCTCTGGAGACTGGCCAGGAGGCCAGGAGGTCTCCCAGAGGCTCAAGAGGGCTGCCAGGAGGAATCCATAACAATTCCATTTTAGGTTTAAAGGACATTATAGTCACAGCAGGTGTATCTAGTGCTATACATGATGCTGACACAAATGCACATATATCAACTTCTGGTGCAGAGAGATAACATCTTGCTGTGAAGGGCAAATCTACAGGCAGCCTTTTAGTTTTAACTTTCAGTCAAACCAATCAACATAAACCAGTCAGCAGCGTATGTGGGATGACAGATACTTCCAAATCTTTGCTGACTGCACTAACGGATAATTAATTTGGGCATAAGTCATGGTTGGACTGCTCTGCCACTGCATGTTCAGATTTCTCCCATGACCGGTTGTGGCAGGGGCTGCTAATTTCCTACCCAACATCCACTCTACCTTCTTTCTTTAGTCATCAAACCCTGGTTTTATAGAGAACAGCCAGAGTACAATTAAAAGACCATTTTCTACACTCCACCTTGCAGCTAGGAGTGGCTGTCTGGGTATGTTTTGGTCAATGAGAGGTTAGCAGAAATATTATGAGGGACTTTTGGGAGATTTCCTTAAAGAGAAGTGGCTTGACCTCTCCTCTTACTTCTTGGAATGTGGGTGTGATGGCTGGAGCTCTAGAAGCTACCTTATAAGCCTGACAAGGGTGACATCCTAGGAATCTAGGAGTAGAGGACAGGAAGGAATCTGAGTCATCATGACCTCTGTGAATTTATTGTGGCAGTCCTGGACTGCTGACCTCCAGACTTATTTTGTGTATGAGAGAAATAAGCTTCTATCTTGTTTAAGCCACTATTATTTGGATATTTTGTTATATTGCAGTGGGGACTTTATGCCAAGTGAAACATGGATGGCACATGATGATGGAAGAGATCTAAAATGTGGTAAAAATGGAGGTGAAAAATGATTTTAAAAATATAAAGGGAGAAGAAATAATTTGAGGTAGTCTAATAATAAAAGAAAGAAAAAAAGAGGAAGTCATGTAGTTGGGTAATTGGCCAACTTAACTCTGGTGTTTTCTGATTCTCTCTGCTCCTCCCTTTGCCCTGCTGTTTCAGCACCACTGCACTGATGGTAGGAATGATTCAGAGAGAACCAAGTGTCAAATATCTGGCTCCCAAAGGATTGTGCAGACTCTTAATAGTTTTTAGAATAGTCTAGAAAAGAATAATAATGTTTTTAAATTACTCAACTTTTTATTATGGAGAATTTACAGGTAGAATAGTAAGTGTAGTCAAACTCTGTACTCATCCACTCTCCACACCTTTCATCCATGGCTAATCTTGTCTCATCCACACCTCCACCCATATCTCCCTTCTCATTACTTCTAAAGAAACTTTTATTTTGGAATTATTTTAGATTTACAGAAAAGTTGCAAAGATAGCATGGAGAATTTTCGCATACGCTTTATGCAGTTTCCTCTATTGTTAATATCTTATGATGCCATGTTACATTTGTCAAAAGGAATAAATTAGTATTGGTATATAACTATTAATTAAATCTAGACTTTATTCTTATTTCACTAGTTTTCCCACTAGTTTTCATTATTTGTTGTAGAATCTAATCTAGGATAACCCATTGCGTTTAGCCCTGTATTATTTTGAAGTATATTCTAGATATCGTATAGTTTTATCTGTAAATATGTTAGTGTACATCTCTAAAGGACAAGGACTCTATCTTTTTAACACAACTACAATGCCATCATCACATCCCCCAAATTATCAACAATTCCTAAATATCATCAACGTCAAATCAAACATTCTCTTGCAAATATCATGATACATTTTTCCCCCCAATCCTGGATCTAAACATGACCCAAACATTATGATTAGTTCTATGTCTTTTGAATCTCTTTTATTCTATAGGTTTCCTTTGTTTCTCTCTTTATTTTCTTTGCAATTTATTTGTTGAAGAAACTGCATTGTTTGTCCTGTAAATTCCCACAGTCCAGATTTTTCTGATTATGTCCTCAAGGTGTAGTTTTACATGTTTCTTTATCTTTTGTATTTCCTGTGAATTGGCTCTAGAGCTTGATGAGATTCATTCACTTGTTCATTTGTTCATTCAATTAGTATTGGCAAGAATATTTTATAGGGAGTGGTGGATTTTTCCACCAATAGGTACATACTGTCTGGCTATCTCTCTTTTTGCAATGTTTGTGGCTCTCGATGGCCTTTGTTACAGAGGTTGCAAACTAGTGATACTGTAGTTCAAACATTTCTTCTTCATTTTTAAGCTGAAATACTTTTATAAAGAGAGTGTTTTCCCCACTTATCATTTGGTTACTGTGGTGCGCATCATAGAGGAAGGCAAGGTAAATTTCAATAACACCCTCAAAATCCATATAAGCCTGTCCCCCACCTCCACCTCACCCTCCCCACCACCGCCCAAACACACATGAGAAGGCAGCCCAAGCTGACTTAGACAAATACTTATTTTATTATTTCTAGAGAATGACTGTTATCTCTTATGAGCTGCTTGGAGAAGTTGATGGAAGATTTGTCACTAACCTCCATCAACAGCTGAGCTCATCAGCCTTACACCTGGAAAGAACCAAATTTTTGTCTCAGCAAACTAATGAATTGCTGTATATGAAGGGAAATGATCTGTAATTTAAAGAGCAAAGGTTATCTCTTCTCTGCCCAGTGACTGCTATGCTACCCTGTCAAGGAGCCTTCTCCAAGACCAGCTCTTGCCTGGCTATTTTCCATCACTTACCACTTTTCTGGCCAACTGATGACTGACTGTAGGCATTCTCTTGATTTAGATTTCCCTTATTTTACTTTTATTTGCCACTTTTAAAAATAATGGATTGATCCCTTATTAGCATTCCCCAATATTGACCAATGATGTGGAGTTCATAGTCTGTGAGAACAGTTTATCTTATGTGAAAGAGCTAAGTGCTTGAGACAGAGTATTTGTTTACTAGTCCCAAAATTTGTGGCTTGAGAGGCCAAACACTAAAACCTGGAGTATATATAGAGTACCATGAGCCATATCATAGAGGAAAATGAAACAGTTGCTTTCTCAACAAAAGGTGAGAAGGGGGAGGTAATTAGAGGCAACCAAATCAGAGCTTGGATATTGATGGAGTCCTGAGAAGTGCAGTCAAAAACCAACAGAGACAGTGGGGGGGGGGGGAAGAGGAAGAAAGAGAGAAAGAGAGAAAGAAAGAGAGAAAGAAAGAAAGAAAGAAAGAAAGAAAGAAAGAAAGAAAGAAAGAAAGAAAGAAAGAAAGAAAGAAAGAAAGAAAGAAAGAAAGAAAGAAAGAAAGAAAGACCTAGATACATTTGGTGGAATCTGAAAGCTGCAGACTTTGTGCATCAGTCCTCAGGGTCTTTAACCTCTTACAGAAGCCTCAGGGCCACGCTGGTACTGCAGCACCTGGTGTTGCCATGACATAGGAGCAACAGCTAAGGCAGGTGCCTAGGCAGGGAGGCCCAAGGACAGTCTCACTATGGCCCCAGAGCTGTGTGGAGAATGTGGGTGTGAGTTTCTGGGTCTCAGGGTGGGGCTTAGGAGTGCTGAGAGGAGCACAGGGTTGGAGGAAGTCTTGTGGTTGGATGAGGGGAACAACACGGTGAAATGGATACCAGATGGAGAGAGCCTGACGTTTAACTCCAGGTGGGCAACCTATACCCACTCAGAGGCTGGTGGGACAGAGGGTAGCATGAGAACCAGACACTGGAAATTAGGTTACCTTGGCCCAGGGAGAAAGGCAGTGGGGAGAGCCCAGCCCTGAATTTGATCAGCTATTACCCAGAAGAGATTAAGTTGTTTTCTTTTTTTCTGAATTGAAATAAACTTAGCTCAGAAGCTTCTGTTTTCATGCATTAGCAGAAAAACATCATCTTCCCAATTCAAGATTACATTCTAGTAAAATGATTTCAGTTAAGCAGACGTGAAGAAAGTTAGATTACTGCCAACCACGATTATAAATTAAAAACTCTAGGTGAATGTATAAGTGGTTTGATGTTTGGAAGAAAGAGTCAGAGTGGCTGCTTGAGCTCTGCCCTCAGGGAAGTCGAAAGGGACGGGGCTGCCCCCTCACCGCCTGGTTTACAAAGTGCAGTGAGAAGGAGGGTGGGATGCAAGGAGCCTCCATCTAGGGTCGTGGCTGCTTCTCCCCTCAGAAATCTGCATCGAGCACACTACAATGTCATGAGGATTTAATTCTGATTGTAAAGTAATGCCAGCCTAAGAAACCCCAGCACCTCTCTCTGCTCTCGATTAGGCAAAAAAATGTTCTTAACTGGCATTGTCAGACTACACCCCAAATCCTCCCTAAATCTTGTGTGTGTATATTAGGAGGGATGCCAGTTCATGCTACAATATGTAGAAAGCAATTGGATTTATTCCTGTTACTTGCAAGATTCATGTGTGTGGATTACCTTTTATTTCTCTGTTCGGACTGAGTACTGGACAGGGTGCATCGTTGAGTCCATAAGTCTCAGGTGGCTGCCTCCCCTGCAGCTGCCATATTAAGTAATATAGCTCAGGGGGTTCTTTCTTGCACAGATTGCTATAGCTTCTGCCACACTGTATTTGGTAAAACCAAACCTTTCCCCTCAAGGTAGTACACAGCTACTGTTATTACCTGCTTAGCATTCACTCCTTCATGTTTGAGGAAATCCTTTTCCTCCTCATTCCAACCACGGAGGTCTCACTGGACTTGCCACTCTTAATTTCTTGACTATCAAACCATGGGAGTGGTGGTATGACCCAAGCCAACCAATAAGACTCTTTCCTTGAAGTTTTTTATTTATTTTGTTTTTTATGTATAAACTGGGGAGAGAGAACTTTCCCTTCTGGTGGCAGAACTGCAAAAATGTAAGAGGGGCATATCGGTAGTAATGGATTAGTCTTGAGGAGAAAATTGGCATGAAGAGAACCACAGTAAAGAGAAATCTAGAGAATCTTGGTTCATCAGAGCTCCGGCTCCTATTAACTCCAGGCCTACCTTTACTGTGCTTGGGATGTGCCGGACAACCTCTTTTCACTAGATGCAACTCACTTTTATTTGTAACCCAAAGAGCACCAATTAAACTAGTTACTGGAATCCAAACCAAAGTCACACATGAGCTAAAAACTGGGAGGTATGTGATGTAGCTTAGCAGGAATTTCTGGCTGATAGAAGGGCTCCTTATTGAAGGGTAGAATACTGGCCTACTTTCACTTGGGAAAAATAAATTCTAGATAAACTGAAAAGATGGGCCAATTGAGTTCAGGTTCTTTCCATAAGCATTTTGAGCTATTGATCTGTATTTCTATGAAGCTCAGTGGGTATGCCAGTCCTCAAAGCTCTGTGACTTAAAAAGACTGCAACAGATGGCATTCATTGTGTATTCTTTTAATAATCCCCAGTAGGAAGGTAATTTATGCCAGCCTATGAACAGCTATCCATGTCTCCAGTTTTATCAGGTTAAAATATCTACTGTCAGTTTGGTTGTCTCCTTCCATAAATTGATGTCACATTTTGAACTTAAAATGTTTATTCGTCATTTTGAGGCTTAAACATGAAATTTCTTTCTATTTTTCTCTCTGCCTATTTTTCTCACTGTCTTTCTTATCCTTTTGGCTGTAATTTCAGCAGCCCTACATTCCCAACATCAAATGGAAGTTAAGTACCACATTATTTAAACAAGATGAGTGTATTTGATAATGACTGAGTAAGGAAGGTGGAGGGGAAATGAAGCAGGCAGGAGAGGCAGCTCCAGCAGCAGGGCACGAGAAGTGTCTCAGCAAACCACCTCCATCGTCTACTCTGTAAAAACACTGCTGTCATAACATTATAATTCATCTCCCTAAATTTTTATGTTTCCCACTTTGGAAAACAACTATGTCTGGTATATAATTTCACCCTTTTATTATGACGTTTGAGAAAGTAGCCAAGACTGGTTAGGTTTAATTACCCCCATCAAGTTATTTTAGATGTCAGTTTCTACTAGTCATTCACAAATGGGCAGATGGCAGAAACATGTTATTCTGGAATGGCCAGGCTTGGGTAGAGGTACAGAAAATCACTGACTTCCTTCTTCCACGATTGTGGTGGTGTGAAAACATATCCTGTATGCTTACTTTCATGATCTTATTGTATGATTTTAGAAGAACCATCAGCTGATCTGTTTTCTGTTTCTTTAAGTTATCTTAAAAATGTGACCCCACTGAGTGTTTTCAATCAGAGATAATAAAATCATGGTTGTTATAATTGTCTTGAATTCACTATTTGCTGTTACTTTCTTCATGATATTATCTTGAACTTGGGTTTGAAATGTTAATGTATTCTGATTCCATGACCTCATCTAAATGTGGCAGATGGAGAAATGGAATTTGTATTCTTTGAAAATCTGTATTCTGAAATCCTCTTAGTTTAGGTAATGATATACTTCTGGCCTGTGTATGTGTTTAGAATGTGCCACATTTGAACATCTCTCATCACTAGCATAACTACTGCTTAAATGTAGACAATTCTTTTTCTTTTTTTGGAGAATATATTGTAGAACAAAGAATATAATAAGCATATATATATATATTGAATGGCCTGAGAACAGAACCCTGAAAAACATATAAAAATAATAAAGTCAGTATACTTATGACCTATTAAATTAAATTGCATAACATTAAATAAGTTGATTTATTTAGGTTATTGATAATACACTAAGCAGAATGTGAAAGTTTTGAGATTTTTCCCTACTTGCAAACTAACAAGTCACAGTTTCATGGATATTGGTAGAAAATATGAGATTCTTGGGTCAGAGACAAAGAACCATTCATTATTCATAGCAAGAGCAGTAGCCAGAGTATCAGCATCTGCCCCAGTTCCCCGAGTCTTAATTCATTCTTACAGGGCTACACAAAGAATCACAGGTGATGGCTGTACTCACAGTGGGTTGTGTTACAGAAGAGGAACCATGAGTTTGGAGAAACTGAATCTTTTATAATGGCCAGTAAGCCTGCCTGACTTTGCCCTGGAGAGAGATACTACGTTCATTTTACTGGACAAAAACCAAACATGCCTTGTTTTCTTTGTAGGGAAACACTATCTCCACCTTCTAAGGCCTTATATTATATAAATATCCTTGAAAATAGTGTAGAAAAAAGGCAGTCAGTGGCTATATTTGCAAGATGTGTAGAAACAGGGGAAAATAAAGGAAAATTATCACCTGATGGATGCAGTGTACAGAAATGTAGGCTTCCTTATTTCTCTGTAATTAAACTGAACTTAGCTTTGGAATCTTCATTTTGTGTGTGTGGGAAATGTAAACTCATAAAGATAAATCCAGTCACTTTGAGCTTAAAATATACTTTCATTTATTGTACATGTCAGTTAATTTGGGATTCTCATACTGTTTTTTTGGCCTTCCTCTCAAGGAGTAACCATATAGTAGCAAACACTTAAAATAGTACTTATAGCTGCCATGTAATATTGTAAGCCCTTTATATAAATTAATTCAATCCTATGTGTAAACAGTATTACTACCTCTATTTCATATGGATAGAAATTGAGGACCAGGGAAGTCACCTTGCCAAAAATCACCTAAGTAGTAGAATGAGGATTCTGGCCAGGGATTCTCCAGGGTAGGTGCTCCTCACCTACGCTGTATTAATCTCTGCTCTCTAAGTTCTCTGGGCTCTCTGTATTCCTGGGGAGTTATGTATCTTCTTATCCAGATTTAGTCCAGTCCCCTTTCGTTACCACTGTGACGTCTTTTCCCATAGTCGAGACTGTCTTTGTCAGCTCAGCAGCTGAGCAATTGTGGGACTATCCACCTACTCCTGTCCACTTACGAGCTCCTTTCCAGGCATTCAGAGCTCCATGCTGGTGTGGGGGAGGATAGCTCCGTGAGGTCTCCCTCCAGCCCATCCACCAACAGTTCTCCTCATTTCTTTTCTATTGCTCAGGGGCCATGCCAAAAACACGGTTTGGATCTCAGCTCTGCCACTTGCTGGCTCTAAGACTTTTGGCAACTTGGCCTCCCTCTACCAATTTCTACACTTCTGAAATAGAAATAATAATACTGTACTCCTTAGAGGGTTGATGTAAAGATTAAGTGAGTTAATTAATATTTGGTAGATAAAAGTGCTATGTTAAGTGTTTGTAGTATATTATTATACCTGAGAGGAAGGTCAGGAAAAGAGTTTTAGAATAGGAATTGACAGAAATTTATAACAAATAAAATGTGCTCTAAATTAGATGTGGCACAGTCTTCTTTGATGTTTAAATTTTCCACCATAAAAATGGAGGCTCTGAAGTTTGGATAAGTTTGGTTACAGAGAAATAAAAGAACTTTTATTTCTGCACACTGAGTTCTGTGATGTAACTGTGAAGTTTTCTTTGTGGTGTGTAATCTCTTAGACTAGAAAATTGGTATATTAGAAAATAACTCTTCTATTCTAGTGTTCCGGTGCAATCTCGGCAGTTTTCCACTTCTGTAAGGTTTTGACCTGTTTCGGAGGGTAGGTATAGGACCCTTTGTCAGGCAGCTATTGATATTTACACTTTTATTACATTCCCCAAGATTCGTCTTTTACCATCTACTGATTTAATTCTTCTCTTATTTAACTTCACATGGGAAAATGCTAGGATCTTATGGTATCACACATTCTTTCCATTGTGTGATTCAAGGTATAATCACTATGACTGAGTGCTTAGAGTTTTGTTTCTTGATATTAAAAAACAAACTTTTGGAAATGAGAAAATCTTTCCCCTCAAACACTTGGCTCTTGGAATTGAGTGATTGAATGCTATAGCTTCTTAGACTTTATCTTCTATGTATATATACACACACACACACATATGCACACATATATACATATGTACACACACATATATATGTATACACACACAAATATAGGTACATACACACACATACACACACACACACACACACACACACACATATAGACAGTTCACTTCTTTGTTCTAGGCATATGTCCTTCCTGCGAGGCAATGAATGTCACAGACTTAATAGGTAGAGTGCTACTGGCAGCAAGTAAAGGTAGGAAAGAAAAATTCCCAGATATTATCTCAAAATATGTCACCTAATTTACATATAATATTTTAGACTTCTAAGAACCTTGGTATGTGTTTTAGAAAATGACTATTGGTGATTCCAATAATTAAAAATGAATATTCAGTTCTTATGTCCATTTGGACTAGCTAAGTTTAAGAAAATCACTTGATGTCAATGGCTCCATTTTCTGTTTTGTTTTATTTTTCCCTAAAAGTAGGGTGGGGACAAGGTAAAAGTGAGTGAGGCCAGTCAGGCACTTGCCTTGGGTGTAAAATTTAGGGGATGCTCAAAGTTCAGTAATCAAGATAAATCACGTTTTAATGTAATATTAAAAAACACCAAATTAATGCAAAAATCCATGATTAACAAAATATCAAAATTCTAAATAAAAACACATCAATATTACTGATTTTTTTTTTCTTTTGTCTCGGGCTCCTATATGGCTGGTCACAGGGTTATTACTGATCTTGGGATTCTTTTTCCCTGTTTTCAGGACACTAAGAGAGTTCTTAATGTGTGTGGTGGCAGGGACAGTGGTGACAAAGCCCTCAAACACTGCTGTTTGAGTACATAAAATCCTTTTCCTTCTAGTTGTTTCTATGGCTTGACTAGCTTCTATTCTTTGTAGGTCTACTTGAAGAGAAAATGTTTCACAATGTTTTTTGCTTGAAATGTGTGTCTGTTTTGTTCATTCTCTTTGTCGTATGAAATTTAAGTGATTAAAGATGTTTTCTTATGAGCATTTCTACCTTTCTTATTATTACTTAGCAAATGTAACTCTTTTCTCCTTTTCTCTGATAAAAGGAAAAATGACTGGACTTTGAAAAGAGAGTAATATTTTCATGGTGTTTTGCCAAGCTGACAAAAACCAATACAAACAAACAATTAATTGTATTTTAATAGTGAGAGCCAGTGGGCAGATAACATATCGGGGACAATCACATTGACATTCCACTATTTCTTCAAAACAGAAATCAACCTCATTGTAAAGTAGAAAAGTGGTTGTAAAACTTGAAAGTGGCTCATCATTTCTTTCATAAGCTTGGGCCACCTGAGAGTATTGAGGATGATGTTTGGGGTTGGGTCAGAATAGGACCAATGAGGCCAGAAACACTGGGACCAGAAAAAAGACAAAACTGGCCTAATCAACAGGAAATGACATTCTGTGATTTGACTCCAAGGGCCAAGCCTGAGGGCATCTGGCGGTGGTTGGCGAAGGGTACAGAAGGAGAGCCCCCCAACTGGGAGCCACGTTCTTGGTATGACCTTATTTATCTACAGGGTCCCTCCTGCCCAGTCAGACAGACAACTGCGTGGAAAGAGGCTCCGCCCACCTCACGGTTGTCATCACAGCCTGTTTATTCCAGCATCATCGGGGACTGCTTTTAGGAGCATTCTGATAGATGGCATTTTCTGCAGTGTTAGTTAGTAGTGGGAGGAGGGGGAGGAGAATGTATTTGCTGCACAGGCAGTTTTTGTGATTTAACAGGACTCCGCGACCCCCCTTCGAGCCTGACCGTGGGCAACAGAACGCACACAGGCGGGCTTGTTCCCACGCGCCTCCGCGGCCACGGGGATGCCTTTCTCTTTAGCTGTGTTTCTCAACCGTTGCATCTCTCCAAGGCAGAAGTAGCAAAAACAGCGAGGGCATGGATAGGAATACAAAGGAATACAAGCCTGTGCTGTTTCTGGAACACACTAAGCTTGTGTCTACACTCTGGAGGTAGAAATTCTGCCTTAAGAAAAATATTTCACTACGAGCCTCTTTGCTTCCCAAGGCATACAAAAATGGATTAGCTTAAAATGTAGGCACCCAAATGCCTGACATGTAGATGACCCTGACAAAAATGACTATCCACAAAGTCAGAATATGGAGGGTCCTCGTGATGTAAAGGACAGTGGTTTTTTCACCTCCCCCATGAGGACAAACAAAACACAAGATTATATTTACTAGGTTTACATAAAAATTTCTGCTGCTTCTAGGTGTAACTCTTCATTCTTTATTCCCATTCATCAAAGCGTCTCTCAGTGTAAGTAATGGCGATTGACATTTTTATGAATATTTACTTGATCCAAATATTTTTTAAAAAAGCATATCAGTTGCACAGCTTAGTATTTTCACTATCTGCAGACATAAATTTCTTTAGCACACCTCGCAGCTAATTAACACCTTCATCATGTTGAGACACCTTGTCTTGGAAATCCCATTCGGTGCCCCCTCTCATATATTCACACACCCATATGATAATTGGGCATGTTATGTCTATATTTTGGTACCATTTTGAGAGGGTGTTGGAAAGCAAGTCATAGGTACGTTTTGAAAACACATTTTTATCCTTTGTATAAAGTCTTGCAGAAATAGAAATATCTATCTAATGCAGAGAGAGGGATGGATGGTACATGTGTTTTCCTCCAGCTGCTGAGAGTGGATGCAGCTTTTTACTGGGCTATTTGGAATTCTCTTGGCTGGCAGATGGAACCAAGTGAGTTTTGTTCAAGGTACTAGTGAGTTTTCTCTTTCTAAGATGCACAGTACAAACAACTATTACAAATTCTCCGAATGAAAATCTGTATGACCCTTAGCAAATGTACTACAAAGGACTTCCAAGAAAATTACGGGAAATTCACTGAACGTTATTAGTCGAATCATGTGATCATCAGCTGCTCAATTTTTTTCTTTTTTTTTTCCAGGAAGAGATTGATATTTGGTGTACGATGCTTGCTAGAGCAATAGGTTGGAAAGGAAACTTTCGTTTCCTATATTTTAAGAATGTTCTCTTTTGGCAGTACATCATCTCCTAAAAATGATCTTTCTTTCAAATAACTACAAATATATCAGTTAGTGCTTTTTGTATGAAGGTGGAGCTGATAGATTTAGACACCGAGGATGGATTGCAGATTTTTCATTACCATAAATCCCATGTCCCCTCAGCCGCATGATGGAAGCATTTTGATAGATAACATAAACTCATTAATCACCACTCTCTTAAACTAAGTACCATCGAAAGAATTTTAAATGTTTCACATTCCGACATTTGCGAATGCCTCCCCTTTAAAAAATGCCATCCTTTATTAGTTCATGCTGTTTAAGATGCCTTGAGTTAATTCCATGAAAAGAGACTGTGTATCAAGGGAAGAAAGGACTGAAAAGGGGGTGGGAGAAAGGCAAGGGAGGCAAGAAGATTAAATTCTGTCTTAAATCCAAACACAGGCTAGATTGCATGCTGGCGTTAATGTCCCTGTCCGCTTCCCAGAGAATGTTGGCAGACTTCCAGTTTATTAAAACAACAATCCAATGCTGATTGTCTCTCCATCTACATGACTCAAGGATGGATCATTTATTCAAACAGAGCTGTTCACTGAGGTATTAAAGCAAAAATGCATTTTAGGAGAGGTTGTTTATGACTATTGCGTAAAGCACTATACTTCTGTGTTTCATGCAAGTAATCCTGATCGTTATTAAGTGAAAAGAGAAAGCCACATTGTCATTCTAAAGGTTGTAAGCCCAAGTTTCATCCAGGCACTTAATGATGCTGCTTGAGCTTGTGAAATTGTACTAAATACAAATGAGTGTTCCTCTTAAAAATTATTCTTGCCTACCAAACAATGCATTCTGGAATGAGTATTTCCTCACAAAATGTTTTTTTCCCCCGAAACAAAATAATGTATCACAGGATTTATTTCACTGATGGATTTCCTCCTACATTCAATACTTAGAGAGTATCTCTGAATATTCAACTTTCTTGGCACATATTTAATGATTAAAATGAAGTTTATCTGTTCACACATTCATTGCCAATATATGGGTGTTTATAAAAGAAAAGTAATGCATTGCCCAGACTTATATCTTAGTGTAAGAACACTGTCATGTTTCTTTTGTCACAATAAATTATATAATTCAACAAGCAATTTTCAGGATTAAAAGTTCTGCCGAGTATTCAAGAGCAGTGGCAAATATCAGACAAACAGACTTCATACGAGAAGACCCTTCTCCCTTCCGAGCCTGCCTCGGGGAAAATGGCCCTGTTACGTTTGTTTTCTTTCCAGGTAGCATTTTGTAAATCCAAATCTTTGATAATGACACAGCATATTGAATGGTGACTATGACTGAATGGTTGTTGAACTTTTAAGATATGATTCAGCACACCCCTGTGAGAACCAAACACAATAACATTAAACACCAGATGGTATTTCAAAGCCTGTCAGATACACAGATTCCTTTTCCTTTTTAACAAAAGATCAGCAAGGCCTCATGTCAAAAAAAAAAAAAAAAAAAGAAGAAAGAAAATGCTCATTAAGATAAACAGTCTGATTTAGTTTTGTCTTGCTTGACTATTACAGGAAAGCCATCTGAATAGGTAAAATTACAAACTAGACTCCAGATCAAAGGATAACTACTACAATGGTGAGTCAAACTGATCTGAACTTTGTCAACCAGATCGGCACGAAACCCTAAACTGTGGGCCAAGAAAACATGTCGCTCTCAAACTGAGACTTGACCATGCCAATTAACCAAAGCATTTGCCTCTTTGCCTCAGAGGAAATCTGAGAGGGCTTCATTGGTCAGGCCAATGTGGACACACATGAGAGAATGGGATGCCTGTAACATAGTTTACGTTGTTGGGTTCGTGAATAAAATTTAACTGTCCACTAAAAAAAGTCAACCAAGAACTGCTGCTTCACCAACAGCTATTAGGTGAATAAAGAAGTGAGTGAAAAGAGTTAAAGAACATTGAAGTCATGTCAGGTGACTCTGAACATGTGGATGATAGTATAGAAGGGAAGTGTGAATGGTTAATTTTGTGTTCAAATTGGCAAAGCTATGGTGCCCAGATACTTGGTCAAACATTACTCTGGATGTTTCCATAGGATTTTGTGGTTTTGGATAAAACCAAAATTTAAGTTTATGGACTTTGTGGAAAGCAGATTACCCTCCATAATGTGGGTGGGGCTCTTCCAGTCAATTGAAGACGTTAACAGAATAAAGACTGGCCTCTCCTGAGGAGGAAGAAATTCTGCCAGCAGATTGCCTTTGGATTGAAATTGCAGTTCTTTACTGAGTCTTCAGCCTGTTGCCTACACCATCAGATTTTGTACTTGCCAAACCTCTACGATTGTGTGAGCCAGTTCCTTAAAATAAATCTCTCTCTCTGTATGTATGTATATGCACATCCTATTGGTTCTATTTCTCTGAAGTACCCTGACTAATACAGAGAAGTACATAAATAATGACAGCTCACAACACTTTTTTTTGGTAATAGACTTTATTCTTATAGCAGTTTTGATGTTGGAGGTAGAGTCCAGGGGCCCGATAGTTGGCGTCAACCTACCCTGTCCTCTTTCCAGGTTCTTTACTCTGCCACAGGAAAGAATTCAAGAGCAGAGTCACAGTAGAAAATGAGAACAGACTTAATATAATGAATAAAAGACACAGATTTCATGGAGAGAGTATGGCATAGCTCCAGAGATTTAGCAGAGCCCATATCAAGTTTAATACAAAAGTAAGAATTACACACTTAAAGTTTAGTACAGAGTGCAGGCTGGCTCCAGAGAATGAGCAGCTGCTCGCTGAAATTATGTTTGATAAAAAAAGAAAAGAAATACATATCCCACAGGCAGAGTGCAGACTGGCTCCAAGTGAGTGAGCAACAGCCCCGTTTTCTGCTGGGATTTTACTTTTATTGTTTCACTCTCTAATGAATATTCACTTAATAGGTGGTTCCCAGTTACATAACATAGTCTTGTACATGCTCAGTTGGTCCCCTTTCGGGGCATGTTCATTGGTCAAATCCTGTCACATGCACCAGATATATTCAAGAATATTCTGTGCTCTATAGCACGTCGCATGGAAGGTCATTCAGCTACCAAGGTTATTTGACCCTTCCCTACTGAGCATGCCCAGCCACTGGATTTGCATAAGCCAGCCCCTTGTGGTCTCATTTTCCCTGTGCTGGTGTTGAAAATAGGTCTAACTGGCAACAGTAACTTTCCTCTAGGGGAAGGCCTAGAGGAGGGGCCTGAAACCTTGGGGAATGGCTTGAACCTCAAAGGCATATCCTGCAACCTAAGCCCAGGGAAACTGAGCACCTCCTATCTCTGTTTTAGGTTTACAAAATAATTGAACAGCATGTATGGATAGTTGACATACTATCCCCCACACCCCTACATATAGTTTCTTCTATTATTAACATTACATTAATGTGGTGCATTTGTTAATATTATCAACCGATACTGATACATTATTATTAACTCAATTTTAAATTAGTGTTCCCTCTTTGTGTTGTACAGTTCTATGGGGTTTGCCAAATGCCTAATGTCATGTGTTCACTATTAGAGTATCATACAGAATAGTTTCACTGCCCTAAAAATCCTCTGTGCTCTACCTATTCATCCCTCCCTCTTTCCCTCCTTCCCTGAAACACTGGCTAACACTGATCTTTCTGATTCTTTTTTTGCCCCCTTTACCTCAAACTTTTATCATTTCTTCATATTGGGAACTTCCAAAATCCTCTCTTCTAGTTAAATGAAAGTATACAATACATCATTGTTAATTATAGTTACCCTACAGTACTATAGAATCCCTGATCTTATTCCTCCTATCTAGGTGTAATTTTGTATCCATTAACCAACCTCTAACTATCCCTTCTCCCCTCTGCACTTTCAAGTCTCTGGTAACTACCATTCTACTATCTACTATTATGTGATAAACTTTCTTAGCTTCCACAGATGAGTGAGAACATGTGGTATTTCCCTTCTGTTCCTGGCTTACTTCACTTAACATAATGCCCTCCAAGCTCACCCATGTTGCCGTGAATAACAGGATTTAATTCTTTTTTTATGGCTGAATAGTATTTCATTGTGTATATATATCACATTTTCTTCATCCACTCATCTGCTGATGGACACTTATGTTGATTCTGTATCTTGACTATTGTGAATAGAGCTGCAATAAACATGGGAGTGCAAATATTTTTTCAATCTACTGATTTCCTTTCCTTTGGACGTATATCCTGTACTGGGATTGCTGGAACATATAGTAGTCCTATTTGTACTTTCCTGTTTGTAGTATACTGTTTTCCACAATGGCTACAGTAATTTACATTCCCACCAACAGTGTTTAAGAGTTTCTCTTTCTCTGAATCCTCACCAGCATTTGTTATTTTCTGTCTTTTTGATAATAGCCATTCTGGAGTGAGTTGACATTTTTTATGGTTTTAATTGCATTTCCCTGATGATAAGTGATGTTGAGCATTATTTTTCATATCCTATTGGCCATCTGTATGACTTTTGAGAAATGTCTACTCAATTCATCTGCCCATTTTTTAACAGGATTATTTGTTTTTTGCTGTTGAGTTGTTTGAGGTCTTGTATATTTTGGATATTAATCACCTGTTAGATAAATAGTTTGCAAATATTTCTCCCATTCTGTAGGTTGTCTCCATGCTGTTGATTATTTCCCTTGCTGTATAGAAGCTTTAAAGTTTGATGAAAACCACTTGTCTATTTTTGCTTTTGTTGCCTGTAATTTTGAGGTCCTCTTCATAAAGTCTTTGCCCAGCACAATGTTCTGAAGCATTTCCCCTGTGTTTTCTTCTAGTATTTTCATGATTTTGGCTCTTACATTTAAGTCTTCAGTTGGTTTTTGTATATAGTGATAGATAGGAGTCTAGTTTTATTCTTCTGTGTATGGATTGTTGCTTTGCCTCCCACAGATTTGTCACCCCTTTTCCTTGGGTGACAGAGCCACCAAAGATTACTCAAAGCCCATCTCTTCTGAGCAGTGAGAAGCCCCAGAAAGGGGTTAATTTCCCAGAATCCTCAAGAGTGAGGCATTCCTTCCATTTGGGAAATTAACCACGGATTGGGGTTCTCTTCCTGCATTTATTCTCCAGCCCAGGAAGTTACAAGAAGAGACACTGGTGGGGTTTTTGCTAAGTACAGTTTAACAAGTTTAACAATAGAAGCTGGTAACATGCAATTGAGTTGATCCACTAACAAAAGCTTGACTTTAGCAAACACTCTCTTCTTACAGCAATTTCCCAGTATCTTTACATATCAATTAGTAACCTGTCTGTCTTTGAGCCAGCAACCTTGCTGTGTTACAATTCTTTATCTTACAACAGAGACTATATAGCCTGGGGAAAGTTTCCTGTCCTTTGCAAGGTCAATATTTGAAACTGCAAGGCTTTGGAAAACCAGGCCCTGTGAAGTACGATTGCTTTATGTATACTCTACAATGGATATCTAGTTTTCTCAGCACCATTTATTGAAGAGACTGTCCTTTCTTCAATGAATATTATTGGTGTCTTTGTTGAAAATGAGTTGGCTGTAAATACATGGCTTTATTTCTGGGTTCCCCATTCTGTTTCATTTGTTTATGTTTATGTTTTTGTGTCAAACCATATGGGTTTAATTACTATAGCTTTGTAGTATTTTTGAAGTCAGATAGTAGATGCCTCAAGCTTTGCTATTTTTGCTCAGGATTGCTTTGGCTACTCAGGGTCTTTTGAGGTCCCATATGAATTTTAAGATTGTTTTTTATATTTCTGTGAAGAATGTAATTGATGTTTTGATAGGAATTGCATTGAATCTGTAGATTGCTTTGGGTAGTATGGTCATTTTCACAATATTAATTCTTCTAATCCATGACCATAAGATGTCTTTCCATTTTTTTGTGTCTTCTTCAATTTATTTCATAAGTGTTTTATAGTTTTCTTTGTGGAAATCTTTCACCTTCTTGGTTAAATTTATTCCTAGGTATTTTATTATTTTTTTGTAGTATTGTAAATGGAATTGCTTTCTTGATTTCTTTTTCATCTTGCTCATTATTGGTAGAAAGACTACTGATTTTTGTATGTTGATTTTGTATCCTGCCACTTTACTAAATTTGTTTATTAGTTCTAAGAGTTATTTGGTGAAGCTTTTAGGGTTTTCTATATAAAAGATTATGTCATCTGCAAACAGGGACAATTTGACTTCCTTTTTTCCAATTTGGATGCATTTTATGTCTTTCTCTTGCCTAATTGCTCTTGCTAGGATTTCAGCAACATGTTGAATAAGAGTGGAGAGACAGGATATTCTTGTTTTGTTCCAGTTCTTAAAGGAAAAGAAAAATTCCTGAAGTATGATATTAACTGTGGGTTTGTCATGTATGTTCTTTACTGTGTTGAGATACATTCATTCTATACCTAATTTGTTAAGCGTTTTTATCATTGAAGGATGTTGCATTTTATTGAATGCTTTTTCTGCATCAATTGAGATGGCCATATGGTTTTTGTCCTCCATTCTGTTGATGTGATGTATCATGTTTATTGGTTTGCATATGTTGAACCAACTTTGCATCTCTGGGATAAATCCCATTTGATCATGATAAATGAGCTTTTTAATATGTTTTCTAGTATTTTGTTGAAGATTTTTGCATCTATGCTCATCAGGGATATTAGCTCATAGCTTTCTTTTTTGTTGTTGTATACTTGTCTGATTTTCATATCAGGATAATGCTGGCTTCTTAGCATGTATGTGGAAGAATTCCCTTCTCTTCAGTTTTTTGGAAGATTATGAGAAAAATTTGTAATAATTCTTTAAATGTTTGGTAACATTTGATAGTGAAACCATCAGGTCCTAGGCTTTTCTTTAATGGGAGATTTTTTATTACTGGTTCAATCTCATTACTTGTAATTAGTCTTTTCAGGGTTTTTATTTCTTCTTTGTTGAATTTTGGTCAATCATATGTGTCCAGGAATTTGTCCATTTCCTCTAGGTTTTCCATCTTGTTGGAATGTAGTTGTTTATAGTAGTCTGTAATGATCCTTTGTATTTCTATGGTATCAGTTGTAATGTCCTCTTTTTCATTTCTGATTTTACTTACTTGAGTATTTTCTCTTTTTTTCTTGGTTAGTCTAGCTAATGGTTTGCCTATTTGTTTCTCTTCAAAAAACAGCATTTTGTTTTGTTAATATTTTATATATTTTTAGTCTCAATTTCATTTATTTCTGCTCTGATCTTTGTTATTTCTCCCTTTCTACTAATTTTAGGTTTCCTTCCTGTTTTTCTAGTTCCTTGAGGTGCAACATTAGGTTGTTCATTTAAATTCTTTCTATTTTTTTGATGTAGGAATTTATTGCTATAAACTTCCCACTTAGGATTGCTTTTGTTGTATCCAATAGGTTTTAGTATGTTGTGTTTCTGTTTTCATTTGTTTCAAGAATTTTTAAAATTTCCTTCTTAATTTTTTTTGACCCATTGAAACATGATGTTTGTGTATTTGTTTGAAAGTTTCTCTTGCTATTGATTTCTAGTTTTATTTCATTGTGGTCAGAGAAGATATTTTATATAATTTTAATTTTTAAAAATTTGTTGTGACTCATTTTGTGGCCAAACATATGTTTAACCCTGGAGAATGTTCCATGTGCTGATGAGAAGAATGTGTATTTTTCAGCTCTTGTATGAAATGTTCTGTAAATACCTATAAGTTTCATTTGGTCTGTAGTGCAGTTTATTTATTTATTTATTTATTTGTTTTTATTTTCTTGTGTGTGTGGCTGGCCATAGGGATCAAACCCTGGACATTGTTGTTATCAGCACCATGCTTTAACCAACTGAGCTAAATGGCCAATCCTGTAGTGCAGTTTAAATCCAATGTTTCTTTGTTGATTTTCTGTCTAAACAAGGTAGTTAGTTCTGGGAGTGGGGTTTGAAGTCCCCAACTATTCTTGAATTTGGGTTTATCTCTCACTTTAGATTTAATATTTGATTTATATATCTGGGTGCTCCAATATTAGGTGTGTATATATTTACAGTTGTTAATTTTCTTGCTGAATTGAGCTCTTTAACATTATGCAATAATCTTCTTTGTCTCTTTTTAGTTTTTAAGTTTAAGTCTATTTTATCTGACATAAGTATAGCTACTTCTGCTTGCTTTTGGTTTCTACTTGCATGGAATATGTTGTTCCATTCCTTCACTTTCAGCTTATGTGTGTCATCAGAGATGAAGTGAGTTTCTTGTAGACAGCAAATAGTTGAGTCTCATTTTTTTTTTTTTAAATCCATTCAGCCAGTCTATATCTTTTAATTGGGGAATTAAGTCCATTTACATTCAAGGTTATTATTGATAGGTGAGAAGTTATTTCTGTCATTTTGTTGATTGTTTTCTGTTTATTTTGTATATCTTTTGTTCCTTTTTTCCTCCTTTATTGTTTTTCATTGCAGGTTGGTGGTTTTCTGTAGTGATAAGATTTGACTCCTTTCTGCTTCTGTATTTACTTTTCCAGAGAGTTTTACCCTTTTGTGTATTTTCTTGATGACAGTTATCATTCTTCTGTTTCCAGATGTAGGATTCCCTTGAGTATATCTTGTAAAGGCAATCTAGTGATGATAAATTCTGTAAATTGTTGCTTGTCTAGGAAAGACTTTCTTTCTCCTTCATTTCTGAGGGATAGCTTTTCTGGGTATAGTGCTATTGGTTGGCAAGTTTCTTTTTTTATTTCAGTCCTTTGAATACATTGCCCCATTCTCTCCCAGCCTATAAGGTTTTTGTTGGGAAATCTGCTATTATTCCAATGGGGATTCTCTTATATGTGACATAATGCTTTTCTCTTGCTGTTTTTAGAATTCTCTTTGTCTTTGATTTTGGACAATTTTACTAAAATGTGCCTCTGAGAGGAGCTTTTTAGTTTGAATCTATTTGGGGACCTTTGAGCTTCCAGGATGTATATGTCCATACCTCTCCAAAGGCTTGGGAAATTTTCAGCTATTATTTCATTAAATAGTTCTTTGATGCCTTTTCCCCTCTCTTCTCCTTTGGGAATGCCTATAATTCAAGGTTGTTTTTTTTTTTTCTCACTGGTGTGTTCAACAATTCCTGTAAGCTTTCTTCACTGTTTTTGATTCTTATTTTTCCCCCCTCTGGCTGGGTAATTAATTTCAAATGACCTATTTTCAAGTTCAGAGATTCTCTCTCTCTCTCTCTCTCTCTCTCTCTCTCTCTCTCTCTCTCTCTTTTTCTTTTTGCTTCTTCCAATATGCTGTTGAAGATCTCTACTGTATTTTTTAAAATTTCATTTACTGACTTCTTCAGCTGCAGACTTTCTGTTTGGTTCTTTTTAATGATACTTATCTTTTTAAGCTTCTCATTTACATCATAAATTAATTTTCTGATTTCATTGGATTGTCTATCTGCATTCTTTTATATCTTGTTGAACTTTCTTAAGATCATTATTTTGAATTTATTTTCTAGCAGTTCATTGATTTCCTTTTCTTTGGGGTCTGTCACTGGTGTGTTATTGTGTTCCTTTGGTAGTGTCATATTTCCTTGCTTTTTCATATTTCATGTGTCCCTGCATTGATTTCTGTGCTTTTGTAAGAGGAACAATCACCTCTTCCAAACTCTACAAAGTGGCTTTCATAGAGAGTCTTTCACATGTGGTTGGGTCTTAGTGTGCTGGTTGGGAAGAGTGTATCAATTCTGTTTCCATGTAGATGCAGTGGTATAGTCTCTGTGCAGCTACTTCAGCTGTAATCAATGTCACCAATAACTGTGGGTGCCTCAGTGACCTAGGCTGTAGAAATTTGTGGCAGCAGTGGCAGTGGAGTAGTTTGTAAAGTTTTTAATGGCAAGGGATTTGGGGGTTCTCCTATTCTAATTTTACTCCCAATGGGGAGACTTTGTTGAGAGGATTTCTCTTGGTGTTGGGTCTGACCTGACCTACAAAGAGCTGCAGTGGTGCTGGGTTTGGGGTGCAGGTGCTCAGCATGGCTGTGTAGATGGGATTCTAGTCTCAGTGTCTCTCAAACCTATTGTAGCACCTAGGTCTTGGGGTACAACTTCGATCTCTGTAGCAGGGTTGGATGTAGATTTTTCACAGCACCAGAACCTGTGATTCTGAAGCATCCCCTGGCAGTTTGAGCCCAGTGGGCTGTGTTGTAGCTGTGACTCTAACCCTAGGGGACAGGGAAGAGTACTGGCCCAACTCTGGGGAAGAAGGGATGCTCTGGAGATCTGGGCCCAGGAACAGAGTATGCTGCAATTTTGGAATCAGAGCTAGTGGGATAAGTGGCCACTCAGGTCCCAGGGGATCAGGCACCATGTAGTCAGATGTAGTGCGACAGTGAGACTTAGCATTATTTCAGTCTCTGTGAGGCCAGGTACAATGGCACCGAGGACCCAGAGTTGTAGATGCAGCTCTGTTGTTTGGGCTTTGGAGGGCAGGGACCAGCACAACACTTGCTCCACTCCACAGGGAAAGGGGTGTCCCCACAGCTCAGTCTCAAAGGGGCTAGTCCAGCTCCAGGGCAGCATGACACTAGAGTTGTTCAGTCTATAGGGCAGAGTATCACATTTAGGCCATTGCTCTATTTCTCTGTAATGTGGGCTTGTATGTCAGGTCATCTCTGGGACCAAGGCACAAATTCTCCAGGGGGTGATATGCCACTTCAGCTCAGTCCCAAGCTGGCAGAGTGAAGCCACAACTGGGAGAGGTAGTTGGAGAGTCTCCCCAAAGGAGTGTGCACCTTCAGCTCCAGCCTGAGCACAGCCAAATCTGAGAGGGTGTATAGAGAGGCTCCCCCTGTCACTTAGCACCTCAGGGTAGGGTATAACAGCTGCTTGCAGCTCAGCTTGGAGTTTTAAAGCCACCGGGTGGGGGCAGTTCATCTGCTCTTAGCCTCTGGGATAAAAGGGTATCACTCACTCCCAGGGCAAGAAAACCTCCAGAAATAGTTCTGGTTCTGAGATGGCATAGCACAGTAGCCATGCAGGCCACAGAGGGCAGGGCACAGTATCATCTCCTCTGGGGGGAGCACAACTGTGTGAACTCCAGGTAGCTCCCCTCAACTGGTCTTAGTACCTATGAGGACTGCCAGGGTACCCAGAGGTGAGGACTATAGGTGCCCAAAGTGTTGATAGGGGATGCTGTGGTCCTCTCATTTACCTTTCCTCTGCAAGCAAAAGTTCCTCTTAGTTTCCAGCTGATTCCAGCTGGGGGATTGAGAGCTCACAACACTTGCATTTAAGAAATAAATTAGCTGGACTTAAATGGTCTCAATGGTCTGCTCCAGGGCTAAGACTTTGGAGTAGCTGATTGATTGGGATAAAATAATGTAGTTGGTAAGGGTTCAGGCTCTGGAAGAAGACAAATATAGGTTGGAATTTTGACTTGGCTTCTTACTAGCTAAATCACCTAGCACAAATTCCTTAAGACTTGTACGTCTCAGTTTTCTTATTTGTAACATGGAACAGTAATATCTACCATGTGGAGTTTCTGAAAAGAGGTGATTACAAAAAGAACAAAGATTTTAAAAATGGGCAGGGGCATGCAACCACAAGTGACACCCCAAAATTTCTTTGTGAGAGAAGGGTGGTTATAAATCTCAGGTCATCCAAACCCAATAGTGGATGTCCTAACCTTAGAGCCACCTAAAAGGGACAAAGTCCTCTCAATGCAGTGGCTCCACTGGACCTGTGTAATCTTAAGCTCCCACCACCAGCATTAAGGAAGTTGTGAAAATCTCCATGAAGAAACTGTGGGCTTCTCAGAAAGCCTGGGCTCAGAAGGGAGGACAGGGAGGAAGCCAGGACACAATGTCATAGCTTAAAGACATCGATTCAAGAAACGCTCTGAGAAGATTGGCCTGCTCGTGAAGGAGTCCTTTTGTTCTGAAGAATACATTGCTGATATTTCATAAACTGGCCACTTATTTGGGTTACCAAATCTGGCATTTCCACAATGAAGATACCTCTTTGAAGTTTAAAGGGCTGTTTGGAATTCACTTATCAGTCGGCACTGAGGAATTGACAACTTTGACTGAGAGATACAGTATCTTCAGAGCATGGAGGACTGGAGAGTTGACTTGGAGTGGAGACGAGAAGGAGAGGGTGGGTGCTTAGAACAGCTTCAGGGTATGGTGGGCATGAAGGCATGAGGAGAAGGGCCCTAGTTGGTAGGGGTGGTATACAGGAAAGATATGGGGAATGCCAAAACCAGGCTCTATTTCAAAATTCTGCCCAGGGCCAGCCTTGTACTCTCTATTTCCTGCTGGCTTCAGATGACCCCTTCTCCCAGGATCCAGGGTGAGGATGATACCTACAGCTCCATAGCTCAGATTGCTCCATGGTATAGAGGCTTTGTGGGCCAAACTGGGACTGTAACCACCACATTTAAATTATTCCAGTGGAAAAACACATTCTGAATTAAAAACTAACATAACTTTTGGGAAAAAAAAATAGCTTGATGTGGACTGTACATGAAGATAAGGATTTACATAACAGAAAAAGCAGAAGGTTAATTACAAAGGACACTTCTAGGCAGAATTGGATTCACCATAAAATCCTCTTAAGAAAAGTCCTTATGTATTTAAAATGTGACTTTTGATTTTTATGGAAATTTCCATGTGACCATGTTTATTGCATAGAGAAGAGCAAAAGTTACATTTGTAGAGTGGCTTCTAGGGGCGATAAGTTTTTTGTTAATTTATTCCTCGAACAACCTTATGAAATAAGCACTGTTAGTACCATTTTACAGATGAGGAAACTGAAGCTCAGAGAGGGTAAATCATTTACATACGGTCACACAGGCAGGAAGTGGAGGAAAACTTTGCTCTGTCTCCAAAGCCTATGCTTTCCCCACTTTAGCATCACATTTATATCAGAATGATCGTCTATAATTCAAAACTTGAT
Organism: Cynocephalus volans; assembly: GCF_027409185.1. Taxonomy (NCBI): domain Eukaryota; kingdom Metazoa; phylum Chordata; class Mammalia; order Dermoptera; family Cynocephalidae; genus Cynocephalus; species Cynocephalus volans. Next base: position 109,991,158 of record NC_084461.1, read on the forward strand.
ATTCATTATAACCACAGATTTTGATTTTTTTTTCCTGTTTTTCCTCAGGGCAGGTAGATATGGTTATTTATGCCAATTAAAGACCTTTTTATGCCATCTCATGGTGTACAACTCAACAACAAAAACAGCCCAATTTAAAAAAAAATGCTCAAAGTACTTATATATACATATATATCTATATATACACAAACATATACACATACATACACACATATATATTTCTCCAAAGAAGGCATACAAATGATTAACAAGCACATGAAAAGATGCTTAATATTATTAATCATTAGAGACTTGCAAATCAAAACCATAATGAGGTAGCACTACTAAGATTACTATAATAAAGAAAAATAAAGAAAAGTAACATAAATATTGGTAAGGATATGGAGAAATTGGAACTCTTGTACATTGCTGATGGGAATGTAAAATGGTTCAGCTGCTATGGAAAACAGTTTGGCAGTTCCTCAAAGTGTTAAACACAGAATTGCCATATTATCCAGCAATTCCACTCCTAGGCATATACCCCAAAGAACTGAAAACAAGTACTCAAACAAACACATGCATCTGCGTGTTCATAACAGCACTATTCACAATAACCAAAAGGTGGAAACAACACAAATGTCCATTTATGGATGAATTGAAAAACATATTGTCATATATTCACACAATGGAATATTATTGAGCCATAAAAAGGAATAAAGTACTGATAAATGCTACAATGTGAATGAAACTTGAAAACATGCCAAGTAAAAAAAGCCAGATACAAAAAGTTACATATTATATGATTCCCTTTATATAAAATATCCAGAGTAGGTAAATTAATAAAGACAGAATGCAGATTAGTGGTTACCAGACCCTGGGGGGAGGGAGTAATTGCTTAATGGGTATGGGGTTTCCTTTCAGGCTAACAAAAGTATTTTGATAGTAGGTAAATGTGGTAGTTGCACAGCACTCTGAATATACTACATGCCACTGAATTGTTTGCTTTAAAATGGTCCATTTTATGTTATGTGAATTTCACTTCAATTGAAAAAAAAAAAACAATGGTATAAAGTCTGTTGAATGTCCTGGTTGTACCAGGCACAGAATGTGGGAAAGAATTACTACATCACCTTTCTGGACAGATGACTGTGGATGCAAATAACCACAGCATCTCTGATGAATTCACTGCCTAATGGAACAAAAGAAAGTATGCCTTCATCCACCCTACCAGAAGCCCTGTTTCCACATGATTCATTGTGGATACCCCAAAACACCATCCCAGGGTAAAGCAGCTCTGAAACATAGAGTTCCCACCAAACCACGGCTGCTGCTTTTTTCTCCCCCGACGTAGCTCATCATGGACAAACTGGACCAGGCTTCTTCTTCTTCCCTTCATTCATTAACAGTCTCTCATCACTAAACTGCTTAATCTGGGCCTGTTTAGGATGCAAGAGATGCCTGCTTTTATGTTTGATTTCAGCAGAGGCTGCAGGCATTGAAGGTTTTCTGTGGGAGGCAATGGCCTAGTTTGGGGTGAATAATCAGCTTTTTACTTAATGCTGTGTCTCTCTTTTCAGCTGCAAACATTCTCTATCCTTTTTTCTTCCTGGGGCTGGACACAGTGAAATGCTACTTTCAGAAAGACGAGGGTGTCAAAACCCCTGGTGATTTCTAATGGCTATGGAACACAACACATAGGAGCAATTTAGATGACAAAAAAGAGCACTCTTCAGCCCAGATTTACACTGTGTTCCTATTCACCAACACATCCGCAAACATTAGAAATGTCTTGCCTGAGTAATGAATGGTTTCTGAGCGAGTTTCTGGGCAGGCAGCAGGTTTGAAATTCTATAGAGTCAGGCAAGGGAGAAGGTGACTAAGGTAGAATTACGGGAAAGGATTAATGAGGGGTGCTGGCTGAACATACTGCTTCACTGTTTGCTCAGTCACTAGACTGAGAAGTCACTGATTTTTGCCTCCAGGACTGTATTTTTATAACTTAAAACAAGCCTCTTTAAACAAATCTGCATCAGGCAATGTGTCAACACTTCATTGGTTTCAATAGAATTAGTTTTCTAAATGCTCTTTTCTGAAGCAATTTTTGTACTTGAAAATGCATTACAAGGAACATTTACTATAACTACAGTACAACGATACAGAATATGACAAGCAGGGTTTTAATCAGTGCAAGCTGCAGCGCTGAACACGTTCTACACTGATCCTCCCCCTTCTTCTTCAGCATCTATGTTAATAAACCTAGGAACTTAAGGTTATTTTCAGTAGTATTTACTGTAAATAATAGCCAAGACTTTAATTGTATTTACTAGGCTAACAGCCTTCCCTAAATGCCTGTCAGGTTCTGATTTAATAGCCTTATATAACTCAGACCCTTTATGGACCCCATGCCAAACAAACCATAAGATCATTCTGCTAGCTGAGAGATAACAGACCAGAGCCTGAACAAAGTGGGGGAAACCACACAACAGCACTTTATGTTAGTCTTGCCTGGGTCAAAGTCAAAGCACAGCTAGAAGCCACGAAGAGTCGCTGAAAACTCTGACGTGTTCTGCAGGATATGCTCTCTGGTATGATGTACCATAAATATAAACAGCATGAGGGTCTGCAAAATGGAAAAAATATTTACTTTATACATCTTTTTATTAATCCCAGTGTGTGGCTTACTTTCCATTTTGAGGGGCTTTTTAAAAAATAACCTTGAAAGAGAAATAGAGAAAGAATAGAATCTTTTAAGTGCTCTAATAGTAAGAGACTGTGGGTGCTGTTATAAGAAGCCATTTAACCTCATTCTACTTCAATTTCACCTCTTTCTACGTGTGGCTGGAATAAGGATGAAAGGGCAGTGGCCACTGTGCTTGTGATGTGTTAAAGTTTGCAAAGGGTGAGAGAGCTGTGGTGGTAGATGAATCCTACATTAACATGGGTTAGGATGTCCCATGCATGTTCTCTTAGACTTTCTGGAAATAATAGAGACACATAGTCTCCCTTCTTCTTGCTCCTTTTAAGACTTCTCACTCATTTGTCTTTAAGAGATGCAAAAAGTGTAAGGCCAAGTGTGGCACGGTTGCAGGATCACACATGCCGGGGGTGGGATCCAAGCCCTTCCACTTTTGCTAGTTGTATGCACTTAGACTAATGACTTAAATCCTCTGAACCTCAGTTTTCTCATCTGTAAATCTGGCACAGGACCTAACTTTTCTGGTTGCTATGAGGATTACAGATAATGATGCCAGCTGCCTAGAAAAGTAGGAGCTCTACAAATGCTAGCTGATCTTATTCTTGTGATGAGTTCAAATGGGAAACACCATGAAATCAGCATTTATTATGGACTGAGTAGTTGCTGGGCACTGTGTGAAGGCCAAGACTGGTGAAAGCTAAGATCTGGTTCCTGTCTGAGAGGATCTCTCACAGCCTTGTTTGGAAAATAGCTAAATTCACATGTGATTCCTGTTCAGAGTGGTGATCGCCATAAGCAGGATCAAAATCAAAGAAGTCACGTTCCATTTTTTCTTTTTTTCAGTGGCTGGCCTGCCCATGGACCCGAACCCTTGACCTTGGTGTTATAACACCCTGATCTAACCAGCTGAGCTGACCGGCCATCCCACATTCCTTTAATATCTTCTTCTCTTCTCTGTCTTTTCATGACACCATGGGTAGTAAAGCCAGAATTCATCTCATGATGCTTGTTCTTTTCTAGGTTTGAAGCCTGATCCCAGCTGTGTTTAAAACTGAGAACATATCAAAGCATTTCACATCAGATATTTTTGGAGATTATTAGCAATATTCTTAAAGAAGAAAACAAAACTACATGAATCAGTAATATTCAGTTGGATTCTTTTGTGCCAAGAATGACCACTCAGCATGGGCAGAAATTTCTTCTATCTTTCTCTAACATTCACTATTCAAACTAGATTTAAAAGAAAATTTTAGATCACTATTGTCTGGCTAGGCTAAGGCCTGGAATCCTCACAGCACCAACTGTCTAGCTCTTAATCCTGTTCATGATGCTAATTGTAAAGCTACTTGACCACAACTACGCCAGTTGTGGTGCTCTTTTACCTGCTGGTAATCCTGCACCAACTGGGCTGATGGTCGAGCCAAGGCTGGGTCTGGAGCCCACAAACCCCTCAAGCCCATTCACAGACTGGGCCACAAACCCTTCACATGCCAGGCTGGGTCCCCAGACCCCTCACATGCATGTCTGTGAGCTAGGTAACTGGCCAAAAGGTCCTTGGAAGCCATAGGTTGGAAAGCATGGCTGTGCTGGGAGGATTCCTGAGGCAGATGCCTGCCCACCTACTTCACTAAAAGTCCTCTCTCTTGCTTTCTCTCTCTCTCTCTCTCTCAAGAACACAAGAATAGCAACAAAACTAAAAAGATACATTGGTGCACATGCATAGTAACTACACACACACACACACACACACACACACACACACACACACACACACACACACACACACACACACACACAATTTGCTTACAATGGATGCTGAACCACACTTAACTGGACCCAAGGTGAGGGCCTTGACCAACCAATTCTATTTTCCCAACAACTATTTTTTCTGTAATTGCAGAAATAATGTATATTTGTTATAAAATTACCTAAAAGTGGAAAAATAAAAATCGTTGCATTTAAAAATCACTAATCAGAAATAACTACTGTTGGCACTTAAATTTTAATTGAAGAAAAATTTGCTTCTAGGAGTATTGGCCTAAATTGTGGCCATTCTTCATAGATACAAAGTAAAAGGGTACATTAATAAAGAATCCCTAGAGGTTATGCATGTGTTGGGGCAGGGGGCGTATGGTAAATTTTTGTGCCTTCTGCTCAATTTTGCTATAAACCTAAAACTGCTCTATAAAGTCTATTAGAAAAAAAAGAATCCTCTTACTTTGACCCTTTCATTTGATTTATACTCATACACATAACTCTTTTTCACGACATTGTGTAAAAGAAAGTATAGTTTTTTGTTTGTTTGTTTCCTTTTAGTTGTTCATCTGAAATTTGGGCTGCTGTTAGCATTCCTAGTAATATGGCAAAGAGGCTAGTGGCTATGGTTCAATGAAAGCACTGTAAGAAGGGACAGAAATCCTCACAAAAATACATTTTGTTACCAAAATGCTAAAGATCCCACCTTCTTCTACCATAATCTCACTTAATTTGATATTCACAAGTACCAGAGGGCCTGGGAGGGGTCAGCTGTCTCCTGTACAATTTTGTGATCTGATTCTGATTACTATTCTGGTTCTGATTCTGATTATCACCTTAAGAGCTTTTGCTCATTGAACAATCCTCACTCTTCCTTAAGAGACATTTTAAAATTGAATTAAAATGATTGGGATAGACATTTAGAAGTTAAAAAGGTAAAGTTTAATCATCTGGTTGGATACTCAAACACCTTTACTCTATAGTCCCTTTCCCATTGAGATCATCCTTGACCCCTGTGTCAAAATTGCAAACCAAACCACTCTTCTTCTAAGGGCCGGCCTGTGGCTCACTCGGTAGAGTGCGGTGCTGATAACACCAAGGCCACGGTTTCGGATCCTATATAGGGATGGCCGGTTAGCTCACTGGCTGAGTGTGGTGCCAACAAACCACTCTTCTTCTCTCTTTCCTGCTTTATTTTTCTTAATTACACTCTACATATTTATTTATTTAACGTAATCTCTAGAATGTGCAAGTTCCATGCAGATAAGCATTTCTATTGATTCTTTCCCACCTAATCTCTGCTACTAGAACAGGAGCACTTGGGTACTTTGAGGACTTCAGTGTCAAGGTTTGTTTGATGACTGAATAAATAGAGATTTATGTTGTGCTTGTCAAAGGCAAGACTCAGAGAATGGTCCTGATGGGGAGGTTGAAATAATAGGATTTAAATTGCTCTACATATTTAAGTAATGGGAATTTTTGGTTTTCTTCTCATTGTTCCAGAGGATAAGAGAAGAATGAGGAGATTAGATTCAGGAAAGAGAAGGTTAGAAAAAATAGTCCATAGGGTCTATCCTCACTCCCAGTCTTTTGCTGTCTTCAGGAAACCCAGAGATTCCCTATCTGTAGTGTTCCTGTTCTGGAGCATGTGACTCTACCATGCAGGCTCTGTCCTATCTTATTGGACCCAAGAAAGGCACCTGACCTGGGAAAGCAAGAGATTTCCTGAGGTGAATGGCCAATGAAAACTGATTTCTAATTTTCAATTTGAAGTTGTATCTTGTATTGTGATGTAACTAGCTTGTTATCTTCAAACCTTATTAAATCTAGTGACACACATAGCAAATCAAAGTTTAAAAAATTAAAAACTATTTGTTTAGAAATGACAGAAGATAAAGTTGAGGGAAAAGATCATACAGCAAAATTAAAAGGGGGACACGGAGCAGGGAGGAGTCCAGCTGGAGAAGTGGAGGCCCCACAGAGACCATGTGCCCTGAGATGCCAGCATGTGACCCAGTGGATAGGCCTCACCTCTGCCGCCTGACTCCATCCCCAGCTTGGCCAAGTGCATGCGGATCAGGGAGGCATCCACCTGGAGAGGCAGAAGCTCGGCAGAGACCACACACCCTGCGGTGCCGACGCGCAACTCAGCAGGTAGGCCTCATAGCTGCTGCCCTACTCCATCCCCAGCCCAGCCGACTGCATGCTGACCAGAGAGATGCCTCCCCAGAGAGGCCCAAGACCTGAGGCAACCATGCACCCAAGGCACTAGTGGCCAACCGAGCAGACACTGAGGCAGCCATACCAAATTGGCAGCCCCAGCAACATCCTAGCCAGACAATAGTGTCAAACTAGTGGACTGTGAAATCCCCTGCCACAATGACTGAACATCAAAGGAAAGATTTCAGAAATATGAAAAATCAAGAAAGTCCACCACCAAAGGGTAATAACTCTCAAGCTCTGGATCCTATAGAACAAGAAGCCTTTGAAATGTCTGACAAGGAATTTCAAGTGATAATTCTAAGGAAACTGAATGAGATACAAGAAAACTCAGCCAGACAACATGATGAAATGAGGAAAAGTATACTGGACCTGAAAGAAAAAAATGTAGAAGGAAACAAATGCCCTGAAAAAGAATGTAGCAGAGCTTGCAAAGCTGAAGAATTCATTCAACAAAATAAAAAATGCAACAGAGAGTTTAACCAGAAGGCTTGCAGAAGCAGAAGAGAGAACTTCTGACCTTGAAAATGGGCTGTTTGAAATAACACAGGCAGACAAAAAAAAAAAAAAAAAAAGAAAAAAGAATTAAAAACTATTGAAGAAAATCTAAGAAAGTTATCAGAAAACCTTAAGGACTCAAATATCTGAGTCATGGGTATTTCAGAAAGGGAGGAAAAAGGAGATTGCATTGAAAACATATTCAACAAAATAGTGGCAGAAAACTTCCCAGGTATTGAAAAAGACACATATCTTCAGATTCAGGAAGCTCAAAGATCCCCAAACGTATTCAACCCAAAAAGGTCTTATTCAAGACATGTTATAGTCAAGTTGGCAAAACTCAAAGACAAAGAGAGAATCTTAAAAGCTGCAAGAGAGAAGTGTCAAATCACCTATAAGGGAGCCCCAATCAGAATAACGTCAGACTTTTCATCACAAACCCTAAAAGCCAGAAAGGAATGGGATGATATATTCAAAATACTATAAGACAAAGGTTGCCAGCCAAGAATACTCTACCCCCCAAGGCTATCCTTCCAAAAATCAAGGGCAAATAGTATATTTCTCAGACAAACAAAAATTGTGGGAGGTCACTACCACACAACCACCCTTACAAGAAACTCTAAAGGGAGTACTGGGTTTGGTACCTGAAAAACATTTACTACTGCCATAAAAACCCAAGAAAAATCAAAACCCACTAGTAAAATAAAAATAGTAGCAATGAAGAGAAAACAAAACAAAAAAAGGCTATCTACAACCCAAGGAACCAATAAATACAGTAAACAAACAGTAAATCAGAAAGAAAGGAACAAAAGACACTTAAGACATCCAAACAAAAATCAATGAAATGCTAGGAGTAAATCAACGCTTTTCAATAACAACTCTTAATGTAAAAGGATTGAATTCCCCAATCAAAAGACACAGACTGGCTGACTAGATTAAAAAGGAGGACCCAACTATATGCTGCCTTCAAGAGACCCACCTCACCTATACAGACTCACGTAGACTGAGAGTGAAAGGATGGAAAAAGATTTACCATGCAAACAGATATGAAAAACAAGCTAGTGTAGCTATTCTTATATCTGATAAAATAGACTTTAAACTAAAAACCATAAAAAGAGATAATGAGGGCCACTACATAATGATAGAAGGATTGATCCATCAAGAAGACATAACAATAATAAAAATATATGCACCCATTGTTGGAGCAGCCAGATTTATAAAACAAACTCTATTAGACCTAAAGAAGGAAATAGATACTAATGCCATTATAGCAGGGGACCCAAATACCCCACTGTCAATATTGGACAGATCATCTAGGAAAAGAATCAGCAGAGAAACACAAGATCTAAACAATATTCTAGACCAATAAGACTTGGTAGAGATCTATAGAACATTCCATCCAAAAACCTCAGAATATTCATTCTTCTCATCAGCACATGGATCATTCTCCAGGATAGATCACAGGTTAGGTTACAGATGAAGTCTCAACAAATTCAAAAAAACTGGAATTATCCCATGTATTTTTTCAGACCACAATGGATTAAAATTAGAAATCAATAACAAATGAAATTCTGGAAACTATACAAACACATGGAAATTAAACAGCATTCTACTTAATGACATATGGGTCCAAGAAGAAATCAAATAGGAAATCAAAAAATTTACTGAAACTAATGAAAATAATGATACATCATATCAAAACCTGTGGGATACTGCAGAAGGAGTACTAAGGGGGAAATTTATTGCATTAAATGCTTACTTCAGAAGAATGGAAAGATGGCAAGTGAACAACCTAACACTTCACTTTAAAGAACTAGAAAAACAAGAACAATCCAAACCCAAAGTTAGCAGACAGAAAGAAATCATTAAGATCAAAGCAGAACTTAATGAAATTGAAACCCAAAAAGCAATACAAAAGATCAATGAATCAAAAAGTTGTTTTTTTGAAAAGATAAATAAAATTGACAAACCATGAGAATGGCTAACTAAAAAAAGAAGAGAGAAGATCCAAATAACAAAAATTAGAAATGGAAAAGGTGATATTACAACTCATTCATCTGAAATACAAGGAATCACTTGAGAATTCTATAAACAACTATGGGCCAACAAATTTGAAAATCTGGAGGAAATGGATAAATTTCTGGACACAAACAAGCTACCAAAACTGAGCCAAAAAGATGTAGAAAATCTGAACAGACCAATAACAGTAAAGGAGATTGAAGCTGTTATCAGAAGGCTCCCAACAAAGAAAAGCCCAGGACCAGATGGACTCACAGCAGAATTTTACTAAACATTCAAAGAGGAATTCACACCAATTCTCTACAAACTATTCCAAAAGATTGAAACAGAGACAAATCTCCCAAACTCATTCTATGAAGCAAACATCACCTTGATACCCAAACCAGGTAAAGATACAACTAAAAAAGAAAACTACAGGCCGATATCCTTGATGAATATAGATGCAAAAATCCTCACTAAAATACTAGCAAACAGAATACAGCAACACATACGCAAAATTATACACCACGATTAAGTGGGATTCATCCCAGGGATGCAAGGTTGGTTCAACATACACAAATCAATAAATGTGATGCACCATTCAGTAAAATCAAACACAGGGACAACATGATCATTTCTATAGATGCCGAAAAAGCATTTGATAAAATTTAACATTCATTCATGACAAAGACCCTCTATAAGTTAGGTATAGATGGAAAGTATCCCAACACAGTTAAAGCCATATATGATAAACCCACTGCCAATATCATCCTGAATGGGCAAAAGCTTTTAGCTTTTCTCTTAAGAACAGGAACTAGACAAGGATGCCCACTCTCACCACTCCTATACAACATAGTGTTGGAAGTACTAGCCAGAGCAATCAGAGAAGAGAAGGAAATAAAGGGCATCCAGATTGGAAAAGATGAAGTCAAAGTGTCCCTCTTTGCAGATGACATGATCCTATATATTAAACAGCCTAAAAGCTCTACAAAAAAACTGTTGGAATTGATAAATGATTTCAGCACAGTAGCAGGATACAAAATCAACACACAAAAATCAGTAGCATTTCTTTTCTCCAATAGTGAACATGCAGAAAGAGAAATCAAGAAAGCTTGCCCATTTATAATAGCCACCAAAAAAATAAAATGCTTAGGAATAGAGTTAACCAAAGACGTGAAAAATCTCTATAATGAGAACTACAAATCACTCCTGAGAGAAATTAAAGAGGATAAAAGAAAATGGAAAGATATCCCATGCTCTTGGATTAGAAGACTCAACATTGTGAAAATGTCCATATTACCCAAAGTGATATACAAATTCAATGCAATCCCCATCAAAATTCCAATGACATTTTTCTCAGAAATGGAAAAAGCTACCCAGACATTTATATGTAATAACAAAATACCACAGATAGACAAAGCAATTCTGAGCAAAAAAATATAAAGCTGGAGGTATAACACTACCTGAGTTTAAACTATACAATAAAGCTATAATAACCAAAACAGCATTGTACTGGCATAAAAACAGACACACTGATCAATGGAATAGAATAGAGAATCCAGAAACCAACGCAGACCTACAGCTATCTGGTCTTTGACAAAGGCAGCAAGTCTACTCACTGGGGAAGAGACTGCCTCTTCAGCAAATGTGCTGGGAAAACTGGATATTCATATGTGGGAGAATGAAACTAGACCCATACCTCTCACCATATACCAAAAGCAACTGAAAATGGATTAATGAATTAAATATACATCCTGAAACAATAAAAATCCTTAAAGAAAACAGGGAACACACTCCAGGAAGTAGGAGTGGGTACAGACTTCATGATTAGGAACCCCAAAGCACAGCAATCAAAGGAAAAATTAAAAAATGGAATTATATCAAACTAAAAAGATTCTGCACAGCAAAAGAAATAATTAACAGAGTTAAAAGACCACCAACAGAGTGGGAGAAAATATTTGCAAAATATACATCTGACAAAGGATTAATATCCAGAATATACAAGGAACTGAAACAACTTTACAAGAAGAAAACAAGCAACCCAATTAAAAATGGCCAAAAGAGCTAAATAGGCATTTCTCAAAGGAAGATATATGAATGGCCAGCAGACATACGAAAAAATGCTCAACATCACTCAGCATCCGGGAAATGCAAATCAAAACCACACTGAGATACCATCTCCCACCAGTTAGAATGGCTAAAATCCAAAAGACTCTGAACGATAAATGCTGGCGAGGTTGCGGAGAAAAAGGAACTCTCATACATTGTTGGTGGGACTGCAAAATGGTGCAGCCTCTATGGAAAATGGTATGGAGGTTCCTCAAACAATTGCAGATAGATCTACCATATGACCCAGCTATCTCACTGCTGGGAATATACCCAGAGCAATGGAAGTCATCAAGTCTAAGGTATACCTGTTCCCCAATTTTCATCGCAGCACTCTTTACAATAGCCAAGAGTTGGAACCAGCCCAAATGTCCATCATCAGATGAGTGGATATGGAAAATGTGGTATATTTACACAATGGAATACTACTCAGCGATAAAAAAGAATGAAATGCTGCCATTTGCAATGACTTGGATGGACCTAGAGAGAATTATGTTAAGTGAAACAAGTCAGGCACAGAAAGAGAAATATCACATGTTCTCACTTATTGGTGGGAGCTAAAAATAAATAAATAAATATACAAATAAACTGGGGGGGGGGGAGGAGTGAAGAAGACACAACAATTACAATTCCTTGAAGTTGATATGAAAAGCAAACAGAAAGGACATTGTTGGGAGGGAGGGGAGAGAGAGGAGGGAGGGAGGCTTCGGTAATGGGCCACAATAATCAACCACATTGTATATTGACAAAATAAAATAAAGTTAAAAAAAATTAAAAGGGAAAAAATATGAAAGAAAAGATAAAGCCTAAAAAATGAATTGAGAAGGTTTAATAGTCAATTATTAGAGAATAGGGAAAAATGATGAGAGACTTGTCAAAAAATTATGAAAGAAAATTTGCTTTAGTTAAGAAAAGATGAGTCTTTATTTTAAATAGATTCAATTTTGGCCAAATTTTGTAGACATTGTGTCATAAAATTTCAATAAAGCAAAGATAATGACAGGACTCTGATAGCTTCCAGAGAGATAAAAAAAAGTCCTATAAAGTTTGACACCAAACAGATACATATCAAATTTCTCTTTAGTAACAATGGGTATATAAGGCAATGACTTCAAAATTGTGAAGGAAAAGTTTTTTTAAAAAAAATTTCTTCTGTTTTTTAAATTGCACATTTTTATGGGGTACAGTTTGTTGTTTCACTAAATGCATATCTTGTACAATGATTGAATCAGAAAAGTTAGCATATATATCACCTAAACATTTATTATTTCTTCGTGGTTATTCAAGATCCTCTTTTCTGGCTATCTTCAAATATACAATACAATGTTATTATCTGTAGTCACTCTAGAGCACCAGAACTTATCCTTCCTATCTAACCTATCTTAATTTTGTAACATTGTACCTGTTTACTTACCTCTCTCCCTCCTTTCTTCCTCTTTTCTCTTCCTCTGATTACTACTTCCTCTGGTAACCTGTAGAAACCACTGTTTTATTCTCTATTTCTTTTTCTTTTTTTGTGTGTGGGGGGCAGGTGGGAGGTTTTTGAAGCTAGAATTATATCTAACCATTATTTTTTTTTATCTAGAATAAAGTTATAAATGAAGACATTTCAGGCAAAGTCACAGCAAGTTTCTCTCTTACACAGCCAATCTGAAGAAGAAACTTGGCAGTACAGTCTAGAGGAATGTGGAGCAACAAACAAGTAATAGGAAGATATGAAATAAAGGAAATGGGTAGTATTAAAAGCAATAAGTCCAAACTAGCAGAAGACACAGTGTATTCTAATTATGACATTAGAGAGAATATGACATTAGAGAATGGATTCACTAAATTCACTCAATTGCTGTAAAAATTTGAAAGATCTTATTGATAAAACGAGAAAGAGGGCTGGCCCCGTGGCGCAATCGGGAGAGTGTGGCGCTGGGAGAGCTAGCTGCGCTCCGCCGCAGGTTCGGATCCTATATAGGGATGGCCGGTGCACTCACTGGCTGAGCGTGGTGTGGATGACACCAAGCCAAGGGTTGCGATCTCCTTATAGGTCACAAAAAAAAAAAAAAAAAACCCAGAAAGATGTACAAACACTGATAAAGAGAAAAGGTGTAAGTGTGAAGCAAACTGAGATATGACATAATTTTGAGATCTTGATGGAATGTAAGAAAAGCAAATCCATTTGATCTTATCACAGAAGATATATGTTCCTCAAGGTCCCCTAGGATTTATCACAATGCGTCAATAGAAATGGAGATGTGATCTTACCACACAACATGGCTTTTCCTGAGAAAAATTTTTGTTACGGTTGTCACAATGCTATTTATACTTTCAAATATAAAAATAAACTCATAAACAAAGCATCAATGAATTCCTGTGATGATGGAATGGAGTAAAAATGCAATCAGGTTTTATGATCTTAAAGCAAATGTATAGCTGACAGAAGATAGCAGGTAGTCATGAGGAAAGAATGTACAAAGTAGGATAGAGTCACCACAACCCTCATATTACATATGGAGATTAAGAGGTGACATTGAAAGTTGATGGAAAGAGATATAGGGTTTAGGTATAGAATTTAAATTCTCAACTATAATAGATAGAATTTTCTCCCCTGAAATGACACAATTATCACAAAATTGGGAAAACAAGGAGGAGGGGATTGAAATGGAAAGTGAGTTAATTCCCCTTGTTCATAATAGGGCATACATAGAAAATATTCAAGACTAATAAATTAAGTAATAGAACTGTATTTGTTATTTACTACTGTTAATAACAGTAGTAATTAACAGTTACTAACAGTTATTTTAAAAGTTTTCCATTTTAAAAGAACAATAATCATTTATCATCTCTATACACCAAGAATTTGTTATGGTCTGTTTTGGAAATTCTGGCTCAGTTTCTCATGAGGCTGCAGTCACCTGAAGGCTTGACTGAGATTGTAAAATTCACTCCCCAAATAGCTCACCATCCTGTCTGATGGCATGAGGCCCCAGTTTCTCTATACAGGGTTGCTTTAGTAGTCTCATGAAACCACAGCTGCTTCCTCCCAAGTGAGTAATCTAAGACACTGGTTATTTCCTAGTTCCAGAAGTCAAACACTGTCAATTCCATAATATCCTATTGGTTACATAGATAAGTTCTATTAATTCTAGCCATGGACTTCCCAAGGCTGTGAATATTAAGAAGTGATAATCATTGGACATCATCTTAAGAAGTGGCTACCACAAGTGGTATAGGCCTGTTGTTTTTAGTTATGGAGTAATATCAGAAGTACAAAAAATAGGAATGCTAAAGAAGTTTTTTGTACAATTGAATTTTTATCTATATGTGTATATTAGCTTGATTAAAATTTTAATCATCTTAAGCTCAAGGAAGAGAGAGCACATATAGATGACTAAACGAAACCAGGAAAATAGAATACAAACAAAATTAAGAGTTCAACAAAGAGAAAGAAACCATAAGAAAGAACTAAATGAAAATTCTGGAGCTAAAGACCCAATGATTGAACTGAAAAATTTCCTGGAGAGCTATAGCAGCAGACTTGATCAAGCAGAGAAAACGAACTAGTGAGCTTGAAGACAAGGCATTTGAGATTACCTAAGACAGAGGAACAAAGAGACATAAGAATAAAAAAGAGTAAAAAAAACCTGTGGGACTTAAGGGATACTAACAATTCAGCCAATATACGCATAATTGAGTGTCAGAAGGCATGGAGAACAAGAAAGGGGCAGAAAGCTTATTTAAAGAGATAATTGCAGAAAACATCCCAAGTCTGAAGAGAGAAACAAACACCCCGATGCATGAAGCACAAACAGTCCCCAAAATATTATATATAAAGAGATCTTCACTGAGACACATTATAATCAAATTCTCAAAAGTCAAAAGCAAAGAGATAATTTTGAAAGCAGCAAAAGAAAAGCAACAAATTACATAAAAGGAAACCCTTATAAGACAGTCAGCAGAATTCTCAGCAGAAATCTTTCAGGCTGAAAGACAGTGAGATGATATATTCAAATTGCTGGAAGAAAAATCTGCTAACAAAGAATATTATACCCAACACGGTCATCCTTTAGAAATGAGGGAGAGATAAGAACTTGCAGAGCCAAACAAAAGCTATGGGAATTTATTACCACTAGACCTACCTTACAAGAAATGATAGAGAGAGTTCTTCAAGTTCAAATGAAAAGACACAAATTAACAGCATGAAAACATATAAAAGTATAAAATTTACTGTGAAGGTAAGAGTATAGTCAAATTCAGAATACTCATACTGTGATGATGGTGCATAACTCACTTTTAATTTTAGTATAAAAGTGAAAAGACAAAAGTATTAAAAATAACTATTGTTACAATAATTTGTTACTGAATACATGATATATAAAAGATTAAATTGTAACATCAATAACATAAAATGTGGGGGGAGAAGTAAACGTGTATTTTTTTTGTATACAGTTGAAGTTAAAATTTGTTTTCAGCTTAAAATAGACTGTTACAATTATGTGATGTTTTATGTAAGCCTCATGTAACCACAAAGCAAAAACCTATAACAGGTACCCAAATGGAATGGATAAAAAAACCCAAGATCTAACAATATGCTACACATGAGGAACTCATTTCATCTTTAAGGATACACATAACGTATAAGTGAAGAGATGGAAAAATATATTCCTTGCAAATGGTAACCAAAAGAGAACAGGGGTGGCTATACTTACATCAGACAGATGGACTTTGAGTCAAACAGTGTCATCAGACTCAAATAAGTTCATTATATAATGAAAAGTGGTCAATTTGTCATGAGGTTATTACAATTGTAAGTGTATATGCACCCAACATCAGTGCACCTAACTATCTGCAGAAAATATTAACAAAACTGAAGAGAGAAATAGACAGCAATACAATACCTCACATTCAGCAATGGACAGATAACCCAGACAGAAAACCAATAAAGAAACTGCAAACTTAATCAACATTATAGAAAAAATGGGCCCAACAGACATTTACAGGATATTTCATCTAACAGCAACAGAATACACATTCTTTTTAAGTGCACAAGAACATTATCTGGAATAGATCATATTGTTAGGCCACAAAACAAGTATTAACAAAATCAAGAAGACTGAAATCATAGCAAGTATCTTTTCTGACAAAAATGGAATGAAACTAGAAACCAATAACAGGTGGAAAATTGGAAAATTTACAAAAATGTGGAAATTAAAAACATCCTTATAACCAACCAATGAATCAAAGAAGAAAACAAGAGGGAAATTAAAAACATATTGAGACAAACGAAAGTGGAAACAAAACATACCAAAATGTATGGAATACAGAAAAAGCTGTTCTAAGAGTGAAGTTTAGAGTGATAAATTCCTATATTAATAAAGAAGAAAAATCTCAAATAAACAATTTAACTTTACATACCAAGAAATGGAAAAATAAGAGCAAACTCAGCCCAAAGTTAGCAGAAGAAAGGAAATAATAAAGTTCCTAGCAGAAATGAATGAAACAGAGACTAGAAAAGCAATAGAATAGATCAATGAAAATACGAGTAGGTTTTTCAAAAAGGTAAACAAAATTGAGCAACCTTTGGCTAGACTAGTTTTTAAAAAGAGAGCAGACTCAATAAAATAATATAATAAATAAAAGAGGACACGTTGATACATTACAACTGATACTATGGAAATATAAAGGTTCATAAAACACTACTGTGAACAACTATGAACCAACAAATTGGATAACCTAGAGCAAATGGACAGATTTCTCGAAACATAAAACCTAACATGACCAAATTATGAAGAAATAGAAATTCTGAACAGACAAATAATGAATAAGGCGACTGAAAGACTAACAAAAAATTCCCATCAAAGAAAAGCCAAAGAAAAGACCTGATTGTTTCACTGGTGAATTCTACCAAATATTTAAAGAAAAATTAATCCCAATCCTTCTCAAACTCTTCAAAAAAATTAGAGGGAACACATTCTAACCAATTTTATAAGGTGAGCATTTCCCTGATACCACACCTAGGCAAGGGCTCTACAAGAAAAGAAAATTAGTTCAATATCCCTGATAAACTTAGGTACATAAATTCTCAACCAATTAGCAAACCAAATTGAACAGCACATAAAAAGATTATGCACCATGATCAAGTGGGATTTATCCCTGGGATGCAAGGATGGTTCATCATATACAAATCAAGAAATGTGATACAACACTAACAGAATGAATGATAAAAACCATATGATCATCTCAATATATGCAAAAGAGGCATTTGGCAAAATTCAGCATCTGTCTATAATAAATACTTTCAACAAATTAGAAATAGAAGAAATGTACCTCAATATAATAAAGGCCATATAGGACAAGCCCACAGCTAACTTCACACTCAATGTTAAAAGGCAAAAAGCTTTTCCTCTGAGACCAGGAAACAAGACAAGGATGCCCACTCTCACAATTTATATTCAGTATAGTACTGCAAGTTCTAGCCAGATCAATTAGGCAAGAAAAGAACTAAAAGGCATGCAAATTGGAAAGACAGAAGTAAAATTGCCTGTTTGCAGTTGAAATGAACTTTGTCTTAGACTATTTTCTGTTGCTACAACTTAGTACCTGAGACAGGGTAATTTATATAAAAAAAGAAATTTATTTCTTACACTTCCAGAAGTGTAAGGGCATCACACTAGCATCTGTTTAGCTTCTGGTGGGGGCCTTTTTGATGTGTCATAATATGGCAGAAGGCATCACATGGTGAGAAGGCCCACAAGGGGCCAAACTGGCTTTTATAACAGATGCACGGTCATGATAAATAGCCTACTCCCATAACAACCCATGCATTAATTCATCAATCCATTAATTCATCAATCTTTGAATGGATTAATCCATTAATGAGAGCAAAGCTGTCACGAGCCTATCACCTCTTAAAGGCTGCATCTCTTAATGCTCTAACACTGGGGGTTAAGTTTCAGCACGAGTTTCAGAGGGGACAAACATTCATATCAGAGCAATCTTATATAAAGGCATAACTCATTTTATTGCTCTTTGCTTTATTGAGCTTTGCAGATTTTGCATTTTTTACAAATTGAAGGTTTGTGGCAAGTTTATTGGCACAATGTTTCCAATGGCATGTGCTCACTTGGTGTCTCTGTGTCACGTTTTGGTAATTATTGCAATATTTCAAACTTTTTCATTGGTATTTGTGAAATCATAGCAAGGATTTTTTCTGTCATATATGGATGTGCTTCATGGTGCCCCCAAACAATTACATCAGCAACATCAAAGATCATGTATCACAGTGATCTGTGACATTACTGTTATAATTGTTTTGGGGCACCATGGCCATATATGACAGAAAACTTAATCTATTAATATTGTGTGTGCTTTGACTGCTCCACTGACTAGCTATTCCCCTGTCTCTCTTCCCCTCCTCAGGCCTCCCTACTCCCTGAGACACAATGTTGATATTAGGCCAATTAATAACCCTGCAATGGCTCTAAGTGTTCAAGTGAAAGGAACACCTAGGAAGTCACATGTCTCTCACTTTAAATCAAAAGCTGGACGTGATTAAGTTTTTTGAGGAAGGCATGTTGAAAGTTGAGATAAGGCTAAAAGCTAGGCCTCTTGTGTCAAACAGTTAACCAAGTTATGAACACAGAGGAAAAGTTTTTGAAGGAAATTAAGAGTGCTACTCTAGTGAATACACAAATGATAAGAAAGAAATAGTTTTATTACTGATATGGAAGAAATTTAACTGGTCTGGATAGAAAATCAAATAAGCCACAACATTTCCTTACGCCAAAGCCTAAGCAAGGCTCTAACTCTCTTCAATCCTGTGAAGGCTGAGAGAGGTGAGGAAGCTGCAGAAGAGTTTGAAACTGGCAGAGGTTGGCTCGTGGGGTTTAAGGAAAGAAGCCCCCTCCACAACCCAAGAGACCAAGGTGAAGCAGCAAGCACTGATATAGAAGTTGTACCACTTTATCCAGAAGATCTAGCTAAGATACCAGCGAAGGTGGCTACACTAAACAACAGATTTTCAGTGTAGATGAAACAGACTTCTACTGGAAGAAAATGCCAGCTAGGACTTTGACAGAGAGGAGAAGTCAATGCCTGCCTTCAAAGCTTCAAAGGACAGGCTGACTCTTGTTAGGGGCTGACTCTTGTTAAGGGTTAATGCAGCTGATGACTTTAAGTTGAAACCGTTGCTCATTCACCATTCCAAATATCTTATGGCTCTTAAGAACTATTCTAAATCTACTATACTTGTGCTCTGTAAAGGGAACAACAAAGCCTGGATGACAGCACATCTGTTTACAGCTTAACGTATTCAGGTTTACTGAATATGTTGACATACACGTTAACATGCATTAAAATATTATTGTTCATTGACAATGCACCTAGCAGCCCAAGAGCTCTGATGGAGATATGCAAGGAGATTCATGTTGTTTTCATGCCTGCTAACACAACGTCCATTCTGCAGACCAATCATCGAGGAGTCATTTTGACTTTTAAGTCTTATTATTTAAGAAATATATTTTGTAAGGCTATAGTTACCATAGATAGTGATTCCTTTTATCGATGGATCTGGGCAAAGTAAATGAAAAATCTTCTAGAAAGGATTCACCATTCTAGATGCTATTAAGAATATTTGTGATTTATGAGAGGAGGTTAAAATGCCAACATTAAGAGGAGTTTTATGCAAGTTGATTCTAGCCCTTATGGATGACTTTGAGGGGTTCAAAACTTCAGTCGAGTAACTGCAGATGTAGTGAAAATAGTAAGAGAACTAGAATTAAAAGTGGAGCCTGAAGAGGGTGAATTGCTGCAATCTCATAATAAAACTTTAATAGATGAGGAGTTGTTTCTTACGGATAAGCATAAGAAGTGTTTTTGTTTTTGTTTTTTTCTTGAGATGGAATCTACTCCTGGTGAAGATGCTGTTAACATTGTTGAAATGACAACAAAGGATTTAGAATATAACATAAAGTTAGTTGATAAAACTGGCCAGGTTTGACAGGATTGACTTTAAAAGTTCTACTGGGGTCAAATGCTATCAAACATCATGGCATGCTACAGAGAAATTTGTGAGAGGAAGAGTCAACTGATGCAGCAAACTTCATTTTTGTCTTATTTTAAGAAGTTGCTGTGGGTACTCCAGCCTTCAGCAACCACCACCCTAATCAGTCAGCAGCCATCAACACCGTAGCAAGGCCTTCCACCAGAAAAAAGATAACGACTTGCTGAAGGCTCAGACGTTAGCATTTTTTAGCAATAAAACATTTCTAAATTAAGGTATGTGTGTGTGTATATATATATATTAGACATAATGCTATTTCACACTTAATAGAATAGTGTAAATGTAACTTTCGGGAAACAAAAAATTTGTGTGACACTTTATTGCAACATTCACTTTATTGTACAGGTCTGGAACTGAACTTGCAGTATCTCTGAGGTATGCCCGAAGAGAAAACCCTAAAGATTCCACCAAAAAACTGTTAGAACTAATAAATGAATTCAGTAAAGTTATAGGATATAAAATCAACACACAAAACTTAGTAGAGTTTTTATACACTATTCAAAAAAGAAATAAAAAAAGAAGAATCTCATTTATGATAGCATAACAAAATACTAAAGAATAAGTTTAGCCAAAAGGGTGAAAGATCTGTACACTGAAAGCTGTAAAACATTGATGAATGAAATTGAAGAAGACATAAATAAATGAAAAGATATTCTGTGTTCATGGATTGGAACAATTTATATTGTTAAAATGTGCACACTACCCAAAGTGATCCATAAATTCAATGCAATTCCATTTTAATTTCCAATGATATTTTTCACAGAAATAGAAAAAAAAAAAACAATACTAAAATTCATAAAGAACCACAAAAGACCCTGAATAGCCAAAGCAGTCCTGAGCAAAAAGAACAAACTTGGAAGCTTCATACTACCTGACCTCAAAATGTACTACAAACCTATTAAAATCAAAACAGCATGGTACATGCATAAAAACAGACTTGTAGATCAATGGAACAGTACAGAGAGCTCATAAATAAATCTGCAAATTTTCTACAGTCAGTTGATCTTCAACAAAGGTGCTCAGAACACACAATAGGGAAAGGATAGTCTTTTTTATAAATCGTGATGGAAAAACAGGATATCCATATACAAAAGAATAAAATTGGACTCATCTCAAACATTATACAAAAATCAACTGAAAATGGGTTAAAGAGTTAAATGTAAGGCCTGAAACTATAAAACTTCTAGAAGACAACAGAGGAAGAGCTTTTTGACATTGGTCTGAGCAATAATTTTTTGGATATAATTTCAGAAGCACAGGCAACAAAAGCAAAGAGACAAATGGTATTGCATTAAAATAAAAAGCTTTTGCACAGCAAAGGGAACAATCAACAAAGTAAAGAGACAACTTATAGGGGAGAAAATATGTCAAGGCATTCATCTGATAAGGGGTTAATATTCAAAATATATGTATCAAACAACTGAATAGGAAGAAAACAGGTAAATCAATTGAAAAATGGGCAAAGAAGCTGAATAGACATTTCTCAAAGGAAGACATACAAAAGGCCAACAGGTATATGAAAAAATGTGCAACATCATTAATCATCAGGGAAATGCAAATCAAAACCACAAAGAGATATCACCTCGCATTTGTTCGAATGGCTTTTATGAAACAGACAAAAGATACGTATCAGTGAGAATGTTAAGAAAAAGAACTCCTGTACACTGATGGTGGGAATGTAAATTAGTACAGCCATTCTGGAAAACACTATGGAGGTTGCTCAAAAAATTAAAAATAAAACTACCATATGATCTAGCAATCCCACTACTGGGTATATACCCAAAGGAAATGAAATCAATATGTTGAGGAGGTATCTGAACTCCCATGTTCATTGCAGTATTATGTACAATAGCCAAGATATGGAATCAACCTTAGTGTCCATAGATGGATGAATGGATAAAGAAAATGTGGTATATATAATGGAAGACTATTCAGCCTTGAAAAAGAGGGAAATCCTGTCATTTGTGGCAACATGGATAAACCTGGAGGACATATTCTGTGTAAGTGAGCCAGGGACAGAAAGACAGTGTACTGCATGATCTCACTTATATGTGGAATATAAAAAAGTTGAACTCATGGATGCAGAGAGTAGAAAGATGGTTGCCAGGGGCTCAGCAGGCAGTGGGTGAGGTGGAGGGAAATGTGGAGTTGTTGTCTGAAGCATGCAAGGTTTCAGTTAGACATGATGACTAAATCTGGAGATCCACTGTGCAGCATGGTGACCATAGTTAATAACAATGTATTGTATACTCAGACATTTCTGAGAGATTAGATCTTGAATGTTCTCCTCATAAAAAATGTAAGTATGTGAGGTGAAAGATATGTTAATTAGCTTGATTTAATCATTTCACAATGTACACATGATCAAAACATCATATTATACACCACAAATATATATAGTTTTTGTTGGTCAATTATACCTTAATAAAGCTGGGGGAGAATCAATTGAAGAATAGAAAAACATTAATTATAGGAATTTTGGAGAAATAGAAAATATAAAGTAATAAATATTACCAAAAATTTTTAGCTGAAACACTATTTATATTTTATTGTTTCTTTTCAGTTCTTGTTCTCTTTATATTAAAGCATACATGTCTTATGAAGGTAGAATTATATTGTATGTATGGTTTCTGTCTCTTCCCTTCAAAATCATCTTGAATATTGTTTATTCCATTATATATTCTCAAAGATGATTTTAAAAAATTATTGCTTTTATGTTGATTACAAAAATTATACCTGTTTCTTCTGAAATATTCAGAAAACCATCCACAATGCCGTAATTTACTTAGACCTGTTAACTTTCTGAATAATATCTGATATTCTCTCTCAATCGAGTTATGCGTAACTTGTTTTAAAATATGGAAGCTTCCTGGGGAACCGATTGCAATGACTGCGTTTCATTTCATTATAAAGGTATATATCATTTACCTGTCCTTCTGTAATGGGACATTAATTGTTTCCAATTGTTAGTTATTATAGCAATTGCTTTATAGAAATCATTGTGCACATCTCATTTCTTTTTTTGGTAAATTCTTAAAAATGGAAACACCAGGACAAAATTTATGAATATTCTCAAGGCCCTTGAAAAAGCGTAGGGAACTTTCCTCCTGAAAGCTAGGACTGACACCTACACCTGTCGCTTTGAGCCTTTGCAGTCCTGCATGCTGTTATCAACACATACAGATTGGAAAAATGAATGATTTCCCAAGGAGAACTGAAACCAAAAGAAAGGAATAACCTTCTTCCTCTGAAATTTAGTTTAAAGAGGAATAAAAAAGCCAACTAATGAAAAACAAAACTCACTCTCTTGGGCTGTCCTGATGGCATTGACCAGAAGTACATACGAGGTGTACCTGTTTGAAGACTCTGTGTCATTATTTCACAAATCTTCCTTTCCACAGTGGACTTTTTTCTTTTTCATACTCCCAGGCTCATAGATTCTTAAATTATATTTACCATTACTGGGATATAAAGTTCGGATGTAATTGACCTAATAGAACCAATTGATGGAAATCTATACAAGGGAAGTGATATTAGGCTTGAGGAGCTAAGAACATTTTGTCCATGCCTCTGTGCTGCTCTCAGCATGTTTTAAATAAGACCCAGCATTTGTTAACGAATGCTACATGTCACCGCTTTTAAATGATCTTATTCATCTTACCAACACAATTTCTAACTAAGGAAAAAAACACCGCCAAATGAGCCTGAACGATGCTGCTTGTTATGTTAGCTATCCGCAACCTTGACACAGTCAGTAATTCCTGTCGATATTTTATCATTTACCAGATTACATTGAGAATAAAATCTCTTGAAAAACAACTCTCTCAAATTTTGTCTGCTTGGTTCTCTGTATACTGATAGTGAAAAGAAAGAAACTGATTAATTTTATCCTTCTGGATAAGCAAAGCCAATAATTGAAGTTTGGGAATGAATCAGGTGACCTATATTCTCTTTCTCAGCCTTACTACTTACAAGCTTTGCCACTTCAGAGGGATCCCGAGCCCCTGCCTCTTGCTCTCAACTGTATCCTTTATCTTTAGGACCAATAACAACTTTCTTAGCCAATCTCAGAGTTTCTTTAAAGATAAATTGTATTTTAAAAATCTCATTTCATAAGTACTGTGTTGGTGTTAGGAGTTAGGAGCACAACTTAAGTCTCACAGTGTTTTGGTTTACTTTTTATTTTTTAAAAAGCTTGGATTAGCTCAATTGCCTTGACTTCCTAGTAACAGACTAATAGGAGTAAAGCCAATCTGACTAATATCATTGACCTTTGCAGTGTTACATCTATTCCTTTTTGCTATTTTAACAATTTTGACATCAATTTGGCTAAATGCTAACATGCTTAAATTTATAGTATTTTATAAATGCTAAACTTTTTTTTTGTCTCATGAATCATTGTCTCACTGACCCCCCCTTTCTCCTTCAGTTTATTTTATCTGCATTTAATAATTGAGGACTTTTTAACCAGTATAATTAAGGTGACATTAAATGATGTGTATTAGTCCATTTTCTATAGCTTATAACAGAGTACCTGAAACTGGGTGATGTATAAAGAAATGAAAGGAACTTCTTACAGTTTTGGAGGCTGGGAAGTCCACAGTCCAGGGGTCGCGTCTGGTGAGGGCCTTCTTCTGGGTGGCAATGCAGGGTATCATGTGGCAAGAGTCACAAGAGCTCTCTCATGTGCTCCTTATAAAGCCACCAGTCCACACCCATGATAACTCGTTACTCCAGGAATGGATTAATTCAGCACATGAACTTTGGGGGACACATTTGACCCAAAGCACAATTTTTTAATGTTTCTAATAATTAGTATTTATTAAATCTCAGCATTTCTTCCAGAATAATAATTTTTTCAGCTAACATACAAAACAATACAACACAAAATTATAGACCAGTATTAGTACCTAACATGATGTTTTTGAAGTCTGCCATTTTCTTCCTTACAAGCACAAATTCCAGCAGCCCAAGCATATGGTTTTCCCAAGAGAATATAGCTGATTTCATTGTGTGACAATATTGATACTGCCTTCAGCACCTCTTCAAATGTCATTAAAAAAGCCAAAATGCTCCCAAAGCATTGGTTATCCTAAGTGGAATTTACTGGAGATTCTGTAGGGCAGATCCAAAGAAGTAAAACCATATGCCCTGCAGGTAACAAAACGAACCTTCTTAAAAGGCAATTTTGCTACCTTTTGTTTCTAGAGCTGCCCTTTGTCAGTCTTACCTGCCTATTCAGGAGCCAAGTATTCTTCCAACAACATATAGTGCTTTCCATAAATGGTGTCCTTCTATTAAGTTTATTTACCACATGAGTAGTGGAGAGAGTGATGTCATGCTGGTTCCTTTGTGCCCAGGTCAGGGCAAGGACCTTCTTGAATAAGGTCTTCACATACTGTGTCTTTCTCCTGACCCACCTTTGAACTGAAAACTGAGCAGCGACTCCTTCTCTTTACATTTCTGCTATAGTAATCCTAATTCTCTCTCTGAGTATGGATATTTCTGCTTCAATATGCCCATCCCAGCATATTACAAATAAGGATCAGGCCACATTTCAAGACTTGTCTTTCAGCTCTAGGCATTTTAAAATTGAAATATAATTGATTATACATATTCGTGGGGTACAGAGTTGAACATTAGTACCTGTGTACAATATGTGATCAGATCAGGATAATTAGCATATTCATCATTACAAAAAGTAATCATTCTTTGTGTCCGTTAACCATTTTCTCACAAATCCTCTCCTCTCCCCTTTTTCTACCTCTAGTAACCATAGTTCTGTTCTCTTCTTTTGATAGTTCAATGTATTATTGTGATTGTTGTGTTTGTTTGTTTGTTTCTTTGCATTTATTTATTTTTTAGCTCCCACTTATGAGTGAAGATGTGATATTTCTCTTTCTGTGCCTGGCTTATTTCACGTAACATAGTTTTCTCCAGGCTCATCCATGTTGCTGTGAATGGCAGAATTTCAGTCTCTTATCTGGCTGAGTAGTATTCCACTATGTGTATAAATCAAATTTTCTGTATCCAGTCATCTGTTGACGGACATTAGGTTGGTTCCATCTCTTGGCTATTATAAATAGTCAGCTTTAGGCATTGTACTCAATTCTGTCTGTGGTCTGAATTCCATTGCGGGCAGACATTGAGGCTTTTTGAGCCCAGTCTTACAAAGGTTGTCTTTATTTACAAAGAGGATTTATTGGCAAAGTGGCACCATTTGGACGATGGGGAGTGACCGAATGTTAAGGAAAGACTGGCAGCAGTCTGGGCTCCAGGTAACATGGAATCAGCAAGGATAGCAACAGTAATACTGTGAGATGAGTGAGGAACAAGATAGAGACAGAAACTAGGAAAGGGGCCTAAAGACAAAGAGTCAGAAATGATTCCTAAGTTTTGAATGTGGCTACT
Source organism: Cynocephalus volans (assembly GCF_027409185.1). NCBI lineage: Eukaryota > Metazoa > Chordata > Mammalia > Dermoptera > Cynocephalidae > Cynocephalus > Cynocephalus volans. Next base: position 110,017,872 of record NC_084461.1, read on the forward strand.
AGTGAGAACAAGGAAGACTGGCAAATCACACAGAACAGAGTTGTGGGAAATGTAATTTTTGGTTCAGTCACATTGAGTTTGTTGTGTCAGTGGGTTATCAAATACCTATCATCTATAAATAAACACCACATTATTTATATTTAGGTCCCAGCTTTTTGCATGAAGATATTCCATCACTGTGTGCTAGAAATGTTCTGATTTTTATTTTCTTTTGTGCTTTTCCTGTGCTTATCAGGTTTTCTTGCCAAAATGAGGCATCTGCAGCTTAAGGATACAAGTTGCTCATCCAAAGTAATGTCAGATTTAGGAATGTATGATTTCTAGAACTTGAGTACTAACATCACCCAGATGTTTTTAAGCTGTGTTGGTAAATCCACCCAGATGTCTCTGATTGCATTTAGTTTGTCTTATGTTCTTTGCTCATCTTGTGTGTTCCCTTCATTTAATCTGCTATAAATCAGTATAGCTTTGAAATTTTTAAAAAGAAGTTTGAGGAGATCCTATGATATGAATGTGGAGAAAGTAGACTTCATAAAGTTATTCTTAGATCTCATAATAAAATAAATCAGTGAGTCACAGAACTCTGAGACTGAGAGGATACTTAGGGATAATCTAGTTCAGTTCATTCATTTTACATTTTTGAGGGTTTGGGAGACATCATGAAGACACAGAGCAAGATAGCAGCAGAGCTAGGATTAGACACCAGCAGTATTTGGTTTAATATTACATAAGTACATAAGCGGATTTTGAAAGGCAGGCTTTTTTTTTTTTTTTTTTTTTGACATTTTAGTGAAAACAAAATGTATGGAAAATAGAATGACTCTTCTATCTCTCTTCTTTCTTCTGAATCATTCATTGCCCCTTCTATAGCTTACAAACACACTCTTACTTCTATTTCCATAAGCTTATAAATGTAAGAAGTACTCTTACTTCTATTTAAAAAAAGTAAACAGAACCTTCACTTGACCACAAATCCCCCTCTAGGTACAGTCCTATTTTTTTGTTCTCCATTATTGCAAATATCTTGCAGAATAGTCTGTGCTCACTCTGTCCAACTTCTCTCTACCCATACTCCATCTTTATTTATTAAGATGAAATTCATGTAACATAAAAAAATTAACTATTTTAAAGTGAACAATTCAGTGTCATTTAGTACATTCAGAATGTTTGGTAACCACCACCTCTATGTAGTTCCAGTTTCATTTTTTTCAGCCCTAAAGCAAATCTTGGATCCTTCTTAATGAAGTTGCTCTCCATTTCCTCCTTTCCCCAGCCCCCAGCAACCAGTAATCTGTGTTCTGTGTCTATGCATTTACCTATCCTTGATATTTCATATAAATAGAACCATACAATATGTGACCTTCCTGTGTCTGGCTTCTTTCACTTAGCATAATGTTGTTTTTGATTTTTTCCATGTTGTAGCATGTATTAATACTTCATTCTTTGTGTGGCTGAATAGTATCCTATGGTTCCATTGTTCTCTTAAACCCACTCCAAATGCTCTTTAACTCCCATTTTCAAAAATGCTCTTGTCAACAGTGATCATCAAGTTGCTAAATCCAATGATGAAATTTTAGTTTTTGTTTAACTAGATTTATCAGCAACATTTGACATAAGCTCTTCTCCTTGAACTACATTTTTTTGCTTGGGTTCCAGGGAACATACTCTCCTGGTTTTCTTCCTGGGTTACTAGGTATTCCTATGACTTTAGATAAGATGCTAGTTGCATCTTCTCTCTTAAACAACGTGGAGTGCTTTGGGGCCATTCTTTTGATTGTCTCTCATCCTAATTTGATCTGTTGGTTATCTTACTTAATACTACTGTTGATGTTTAATTTCCAAAAGGTAAAATCATGACTTCCATGCAAATATACAATGAAAACATGCCCAATATTTATTACACTTATTAATTAATGAGGAAATCTGTAAGATGTTAAAACTAGTTCAAAGAACATTTCAACAGCTATGTACTTATAGGCAATTGAATAATGGAATATGTTGTATAAGATTTTGTCTGGTCTTTGTCCCTGACTCCTGAGAGAGAGTTTCTAAACCCTTTGAATCTCCTGAATGGTTAAGAGAGGCTTTATTATTCATGGTGAGCCTCTAGGACCACACCTGAGTTTATGCTAATCATGTGACTTTTGGTGGACTTCTAGATATTTTTAGGGTGGGGATCGGCCATTCTGGAAAGACCACCCATGTGATTAGAGGGTTTGAGCTTTGAGCCAGGTAATATCAGTCTGACCTCTGGGGAGTGGAATGGAGTTAGAGATAAAGTTCAGGGCCAGTGATTCAGTCAGTCACGCCTATGTAATAAAACCCCAATAAAAACTCTGGACACCACAACTTGGGTGAGCTTCCTTGGTTGCTGATACACGTTGATGTTCCATGATAGTGATGCATCTTGAGGACACAAACATTTTGCATTTGAGACACCCTATGTGTCTCTTTGTTTGGCTAGTCCCAATTTGTATCCTTTATAGTAAACTGTAATTGTTGAGTATGGTGCTTTCCTGAGTTCTGTGTGTCATTCTAGTGAACTATCAAACATAAGGAGATAGTGGGAACCTCCAAACTTGTAGCTAGTTGGTCATAAGTGAAAGTGGGATCCTTGGAGCATGCACCTGGTGTCTGAAGTGAGGGGAGTCTGGTGGAGAACTGTGTTCTCTACCTGTGAAGTTTATACTAACTGCAGACTTAGTATCAGAATTGCATTGAAGAATGTTAAGACTAAGTTTCAGAGCTACATACAAAGCAGGATAATGTCTTACAGGATAAAAACTATAGTTTTCCACTGAATAAAAATTATTTATATCACTTCCAGGTAAAATTCTGCAAGTTAGATGGTAACTTCACCAAGTCTGGGATGTTAAATCAGAATCTTAACACTTTCTAAAGAATAATGGCTCCCTACATTTATTACTAGCTTTTACGTCAGCCCTGATTTTTAGACTAGTACTACTTGCCTGTCTCATAAGCATGAAAACTTAATACATACAGAATTGAAATCCTGATCTTCTTGCCCCAAATATGCTTGATGTGTACTCTCACTCATTTCTAAATGGCCTGCCCTTGGCCATCTTTTTATCCAATTTGACATCATTTCTGCCAGCAAATTCTGCTGGGTTCTGCCTCCTAATTTTATTCTGAATTTTGCCAGTTCTAATCACTTCCCTGCTAACATGTTAGTCCAATACACCATCATCTCTCTCCTGGATTATCGAACTAACCTTCCAGATAGTCTCCCTATTTAGTCAATTTTCAATACGGCAGCTATAATGATCCTATTAAAACACAAAGTAGATTATATCAAGCTCTACAAGGCTTCCCATCATACCAGATTAAAAGCCAAAATCCTTACAGTGGTCTGCAAGGGCTGTCATGGTCGGACCCTGTATTAGCTCCCTGGCCTGCTGCTCTCTTCCTTGCCCACTTGACAATAGCCACTTGGCCTTTTTGCTGCCCTAAATATGGCATGTGTTCACTCTTCTCTGCTTTTTTCCAAAAATACTCTTCCTTCATGGTTTGTATCCTCACCTTTTTATGTTTTTGTTTAAATGTCAGCTCAGTGAGTTATCCTTTGACCACCCCCATTAGAACTCTGCCCCTTTTAGAACTCCATCACCTTTCCCCACTCTTCTGACCTTGATTTTTGCTCTGACTTATTTTTTTCCATAGCACTTATCAACATGCGACTTGATGTAGAATTTACTTATTTTATTTATTGTTGCTATCCATCAGAATGTAAGCTCCATAAGGGCAATCATTTGTTTGTTTGTTTGCTTGTTTTATTCATCAAAGTATCCCTAGTGCCTGGAACAATTCTGGCACATAGGTATTTAACAACATTTGTTGAATAATAAGTTGTGGCATATTGAAACTGTCAGAAAGTAAAGAAACACATCACCAGCTATTTTATATGCAAATAAAAGCTGTTGATCATGTAGTTTTGGGTAGCTATATAATTATTTCCATGGTTTGGAATTGATTTAAGAACCAGCTTGCAAGTCATTAATAATGTCAATTTAATTACTTTAGAGTTACAGCTCATTTTGGACCCCAAACCAAATTACCCATCTTGAACACCACCTTATTCATCAGACTTGGCTCTGGTAATGACGCAGTGAAAACTGTCATTTGTTATTTTCAATAATCTTTCCCTTAGTTGATGTTCTTTAATTTGTTAGTAGCAGATATACACTTAAACTATCAAGGTGATATAGTTTGTTGATATATTAATTCACACTATGTTTTCCTTGTATTTTCCCCTTGTCATTTCTAAAAAAAATGTAATTGGATTTTGCCTTCTCAGCCTCAGCATGGTTGAGTTGAAGGGTCAAAGCAGAAATAGCCTGAAGTCATTCTCTTCCTCATGTTTCAGTTCAAAAATGCTAAACCCTTGAGGAATTTATGCTAGGGTGACCTAGTGTGGGAAGAGAGAGGTTGGTGCCCCTGAGGAAACAGTGAAGACGGAGGCGATGAGAGAGGAGCAGACACTTTCTCTGAATACTAGGGAAATGACCATGCTTGGGGTTCCCTGAGCACATCATTATGGCTGCTGTGTTGGCCTCCAAGAAAGTGACAGAAACATGGAAGACATTGGCTTTGTGGTGCCTCTAGGGCTAGTCCTCAGAGAACAGGGGTATACCACGAGGTGTCTCACTGAATCCAAGGGAAGTAAACAAAGTCAGGCCTCATGAAGGACTAGGACCAGGAAGCATAAAATATGTTAGGAACTAAGGAAAATGGCAGTACCATCTGTCTTAATCCATTTTGTGCTGCTATAACAGAATGCCACTGACTGGGTAGTTTATAAAGATCAGAAATTTACTGCTTACAGCTCTGAGGCTGGAAGCCCAAGGTCAAGGTACCAACGTTTGATGTCTGATGAGGGCTGCATTCTCCAGGGGAGAGGAATGCTGTGTCCTCACAACAAGCTAGCTGAACCCTGTGCCATGTGGAGCCTCTTCTAAAAGGGCCTTAATCCCACTAATGAAGGAGCAGCCCTCATGGCCTAAATACTTCTTAAAGGCCACACCTCTTAATACTATCAAATTGGCGACACCCGAATTTTGGAGGGGATTAAATTTCAACATGAATTTCAGAGGAGGAACAAAAATATTCAAACTACAGCACCATCTCTCTCTTTCTCTGAAGCTTAGTCCTCTTTCCCTCTTTGAAGGCTAGCTTTGCCTTTTCCACAAAGGGCTTCCCCAAACTTGATTTCTATCACTTCCCATTCCAAGAAAGACTCTGGTAAGAGTCGGTCAAGATTTTTCTTAGCATCAAGGCTTGTGAAAATGCTGTTTCTTCTCTCAGAGAGTTGTGAGCCAGCAATGAGAAGAAAAAAACAAAAACAAACAAACAAAAACCCTGTTATGACTGTTTCCTGGTCTCTGGGGCAGAAGGAATTTGGCATTCAGGATAAAACTCTTGTCCATAAAAGCCCCTTTGGATGGATGAGCAAAAAGCTTTTGGACTGAATTGGGAGATGGGGCTGGTTCTTCATTATCAAAGGAAAATAGAATTGTCTACTAATGAGATTCTTCAAAGAGATGAGTCAAACTTATTGTGTGTCATTAATGGATTGTTGTGGGGCCAATTTACTGTTAGATATGAAAGTCTAGATAGAGCATTGAGGACAATAGCAACCTAAACACTATATCTTTATGTAGTTAAAACCAAGATATTGTCTCAGGATCCTAAATACAGTCTCTTTTGCAGGTTGGTAAGTGAAGAGTAGACCACTTCTTTCTTATTTCTAAAGACCTGGCTCTCAATTATATTAAAACAAAACAATGGCCATAGTGTATAATTTGATTAGATAAAAATGAATTGCAACTGAAGGTAGAACATATCCTAGAATCATTAGAAATGGCAGGTACGTATTTTCAACTAATACACTAAGTTGAAGTTTTACTGATGACTGGTGAATTATTAAATATAATGCATAAATCCACCAACGTGTATAGTTTTATATTCTAATTGTAGAGAATATTTTGGTAAACTATACAAATTTACTCTGAAAATTTATACTGAGATATGAGATCACGTTATGTAACAGGAAATAAAATACTTACTTTAGGAACCTAATCCTGAAAGTAAAAAGATTGTAAGAAAATTTATCATAGATTTTTAAGAGGATAAAGAGCTAAAATGAGGCAAACATACGAATTCCTCAAGCAGTACTTCATGGGGAAACATAGTAACATTTTCTAAAATTGTCATACTCTTAAATTAATTTCCATTTTAGTAATAGCCTGGCATATTTTTATGTATATGTGAAGGAAAAAGAGAGTAAAATAAATGACATGCTCTAGCTTGGGGCTCACATATTTTGTTTTGTTGTTTTGACCTATCATTCACTTATAAAACTCTCATTTTCAGAGTACGGAGACATTTTATTTTCAAATGATATGGTTTGTTTTTCCATGAGCATTCTGTTGCCTGGGGTCAGGAAATCAGATTTAGCTATCTGTTGCCATCTTGGTGTTTCTTGTAGCCAGGAAAACCAAAGGGCCACCTGTTAACCTCTCCTTGAACTCAGGGACTAAATCTAGCTGATTTTTCTTGGCGTTAATAGATAGAATTCATGAGCACAATGGTTCCTTGAAGTCACTTTACTAATTAAACAGCTTAAAACAATTGCTTGGAAGAATGGCTATGGCCAGAAGCCTTGGGAGTACTGAAGCGACTTCGGAGAAAGGGGGTGGGGCACCTCTGTTAAAGGTTCTGGAAGGTTAAAAAATGCCTTTTGTTTTATACTTGAAATGCTGGACCAACTTAATGAATGACATTAAGGGAGTGACATACTGAGAAGTGGACACATATCCACATCCCAAAAGACCTTATTAATGCCCAGGATGGTGGAAAATTTTTTCTTCTGCTTATTATATAAATTATTTTCTCTTTCTCAATTGCACCTAGTGCCAGAGGGAAATTGTAATAATAATGTGACAAGAGGATGATTTTGTGTGATTTTTGTGAATTCACATTATGAGTATATGAGATTAAGTGACCTCAATGTCCTCGGCATTCAGTGCACTGTGGAAGTAAAATAATCCCTGTTCACTCTTTCAGAGTTTGCAGTTTAGCACAGGAAAAGGAAAGATGCTCAAGGACTTGAAAATCAGAACTGGTTGAAAAATGAAATAAAATGTCTCTAAATACTAGGCTGGGAGGTTTAATGTGGCAGAAAGTTCAAATTCACCTGGGAAAATGTTCAGCTAAGCTTGGTACTGATGTAGGAGATGCACCCCAAAATTATATGAGTGACCTAGAAAAAAAAATCCTAAGAATGCAGTACATAGACTTTTTTTTATAAACACAGCCACACACACATACCCATGTACCACAAAATAGATTTAGAACATAGAACCCACTCTCTCTGTAGTCACATTGCTTAAATGGTCAAAGGTGGATCATAGACTTCTGTAATATTTCTCCCCTTAATTCTTTCTCATTAACCTTAAAAATGCATTAACTATCATGCTGTGTAAATAATACAAAAATGATACTGTGTGTAAGTCTTAAGCAAGAAGGGTCTCACTCCATTTCAGAAATAAATACCAAATTAGAAGCCAGTTTTAAAATTTTGGATTTATGACTACTAAAGGTTTGCAACCTGAGAGACCCGAAGGACCAACTCATTGTGCATCGATTATAGAAGTTGAATATCTTCCTATTGAGATATATATATATATATATATATAATGGGTTCCTTACTGGACTTTACATTCCCTAGCAGTACTCACTGTCTTTTGTTCCCCTTTGTATTTTTTGAGGACAGAGCCACACATATATGGTCATAAAGGGAATTAAATTAGGAGCAAGTCTCAGTGGTACAAGATAAGAGGAACAAGATCCTTCTTGTTCAGAAAGCCTGTCTCAAACTGAAGCAAGATGTTGAAATAAAGGTATAGCCCAGTTTTTGAAGTCAAGTTCCAAGTTTTTGCTTTGAATGTAAAAAGACAAGGGTTCCGAAAGAGCTGATAAAGAGCATTTCAGGCCTCTAAAGTAACATATGTAAGGAGGCAGGCAGTATATGAGCCTTTAGAATGGGCAAACATGAAGAAGAGACAAGAGACTATACTGTACAGTGGAAATGTTAAAGTCAGGTTTAATATCGTTCCATCCTTGCTCAAGATTGGACCTGTTTTAGTGAAATGATGAGATATTTAATGTATTTAATATTTTCACATTTTCTGGCTGATTCTGCTACTGTTCTTGCTCACCTTTTCTTTGAGTAATCCCACCTATTACAATAAATTTCTTTAGAAACATATATAGTTGCTTAACCTCAGCTCTAATCAGCTCATTTCTGGTGTTTTATGGTCAAACTTAAGGTTTACAGCCAATCTAGTAATTTTCTTTAAAATTATCAAAATATATCTTTTCTAATGTGTAAAAGATGCTACCTGAAAGGAACCTGAAAGAATTTTTACTGTCCAAAAGGAAGATTAGGCATTAATAACATTTTATGTTCTTAATTAAGATATACATGTAGTGGAAAATTTTAGTCAAAGGTTAATTAAAAATGGTAAAGATAGCTGTCACATTCTCTTTTTAAAAATTTATCATTCTTAACCATCAATTATCCAACAACTCTGAATCTTAAAGAATAAGACATGTTATTCAACAAAGAATTATCGAGCAGCTCCTAATGCCAGGTGGCACTATTCTAGGTGCTTGAAATAAATTACTAAAACATGGTGTTTGCTCTGAGAAATGAAAAGCAAAAAGCTTTGGGAAGCTTATCTGGTTATCATTTAATTCAGTTGAGTTACATGTCTTTCAAAGGAAACAGAAAAAGGCATTCAACTGGGTTAAATGGTATCATTTGGAATTTTTGTAAATGTTACAGGCTGAGAACACACTTTTTTTTTTTTTTTTTTTTAAAGAAACAAGAGAGTACTTTTCAAATCGGAGCCTAGTTCTGGCTACTACCCTGCAACTCCAGGCTTCAATCACCCCCAGGGTTCTTACACTAAGATCATGTGTTAAAACTAGATAAATTTTAATGGTTCTGTGTTTTTGAGTTTCTTCAAAATGTCAGATGGATTGAAACTTTATCCTCCCCTTACAAAGAGATTATATGTTTGCATGCTATGTCTGAATGGCATTTGAATGCACAGTCATCATAAATACATTTTCCTGACTGGTATCTCAGCTTATAGGGGGAAATTAATGCCATCCCTGAGGCTCTTATTCTCCTATGCAATTGCATCTATAAGTGAATATAAAGGAGCTTCGGCAGGGAGTGGGAACCCTCTGTTGGACTGCTCTTTCTCTGTTCAGGAGAGCCCACTGGAAAATCTCCTGGGTGATTTCATAGGAAGCCCATTCTGTGCCAGGGCTTCTCAGCTATTATTTTGTTTAACAGCTCTGTGGAGTAGTTATAATTCTCTTCATTTTCAGTAATAGAAAATTGACTCAGAATATGCATGATTAGGCCACATGTGGGCTTGGGTCTGTATATAACTCAATCTAAGGTCTTAAAACTAATACTAAAAGATCAGGATGGAAGAAAACATTTTGAATTTATTTTTTAGTAAATTAGACTTGAGATGTGTCTTTCCATGTGTACATACTGTATATCAAAGTAAAAAAAAACCCTGAGGTTATTTTTAATATTTAAACTTTGCTTCAGAAGGTAATAAGGAAATAGACCTATATATAAAAATAAACCAAAGACTCCACCTATGAATTTTAACCATTTTGGGGAAGAAATTATTCTGTGCATAATAGCTTATCATAATTTGGATGCTTTGCTGAGCCTAAGAAATTGTTAGTGCCAATTCCAATTTGCTTAGTTCATTTACTTTGCACCTAAGTTGTAAATTAATCATTGCTGGTAACATCAATTTAGTTGTAATTAATCATAGAAGGAAGAGTAAGGAGTCGCATTGGTGCCAACCATATTAACTGCCTTATCTGATTGCTCTTGTGTAATTTTCCAACACTTTGATGAATATACAAGGCAAGAAATACTTTGGGGGCTTTGAAGAATATTCATATTATATTTGGAAATATACTTGCACTATAAATAGTTGATTGCTGCTTTACCTGATGATTTTTTTTGTGGCTATTAAATATATAACTTTTACAAACGCACACATGCACACACACACACTATGCTCTTGCTTTAGATATAAGACATGTTGATGCTTTCAGTTCAGGTGAAGCTAAAAATGGAGATTTTATTGGAGTCTTAGATGGTTGCTCAAGGTTAGAGAGAAGTGGATTCCAACAAATAGAAAGTATTGATGTTTCCTATGCAGTTTCCACTTATCAAATAAATATTTAGAGGAAAATACAATTCTCATTTGCAAATATGCAATATTTATTAGCCCTTGACAGAAAAAATATTGATTTTTACACCATTACAGCCAGAATGTATACATATATTTATTTATGACTTATAGAATTTTAGGTGATTTACAACAGACAAACAAACAATACACTGATGTAAAAGGAATAAAATATGAAACCAGTGTATTTTACAATACCCATAAATAATGTCTTGCGACTCCCTACCCATTGTGTCAAGCCACTCATTCCTTTAGGGTGAAGACAAATCCCACCTACAACATATGAGTCATTGTTTAGCATGGAGTGTCAAACTATACTTCTCAGGCCACAGCAAAATAATAGTCCTGAAATCTAGGCTTTACATGTTTTCTCATGAAAGCAGGGGGAAGGCCTGCACATCTGGTCTTCTGGCTCCTTGCTGGTGTTAGAGGTAGGTGATCAGTTACACTGGGTCCCTTTAAGCATGACACTGGCACCTACTTCTGAAGTCCATGGTCTCTGCCTTGACTCTGGTCATAGAATCCCCATGCCTTGTACCCTCCTTGACACTACCTCATCCTCTTCATGTTCACAAGTTTACTCTGTACATTTTTGTTCTCCTATCAGAGCATGTGGGAAGTGCTGGATCCTGAACATGCAATGAGCAAACCAGAGGGTATTGGTGATGCTATCTTAAGTCCATCTGCTTAGACAGATCCCAACTGTTAAGTGCTATGATGAACATGGGATTTTCTCAGGCTATGCTCAAAGAACTACATCAAACCAAACCAAACAGAAAAATTTGCCCTGGAATTTCCCTGATCCTACCTGAATACTTTTACTTATCCCCTTGGGGTTTTGTCTCTGAGAGCATACACTCAACTCTGAAATTTCACTCTTCACTTTATTCTCTTCTCCTTGACTCTTCCCCAGGTCCCAGAATGTCTTTCTCCTTTCATGTCTTGTCTTATAGAAATTTCCCTGTCATCACATTTTCTCATTGTCTCTATAATAGGTATGATGTCATATCATCCTTGGCTTAGCACTTAATATGTAGAGAAAATATTTTAGTATTTAGAAAAGTTTTCTTTCTCTTTTTCCTCTGCATCTGGTCAATACCTTGGAAAATTAGAGTGGGAGGGAGCACCCTTGAATAGGATCAAGAACTCTTCTTGGAATACTTCCCTGGGGAAAGAATACACTTCAAAATGTGACAGAGGTATATGGTAAAAGACAAATCTTCACCCTACTTGCATAAAGCACTTTTGCTATATGCTGAATGCTGTAATGAATATCCTTTAATATGTTTTATTTCGAACATGTGCAGGTTAATCTGTAAGATAAATAACTATAAGTAAAATTGTTGGGTCAACTATAATTTTTTTTGGTAGATATGGCCAAATTTTCTACAATAGAATTGTTCTGATTTATGGTCTTATAAACAAAAATAGGAATGTCTGTTTTTCTTTGCCTTTACTAACAGATTGAAACCTGTTTATCTTTGAGAGTGAGAGGTAAAAAATGGTATCTTCCAGGTTTAATTAGTATTTATCTTGTTATGAGTGAGACTGAATGTTGTGTAAGTTTTTAAGACTTTTTTATTTTCATTTGTTTTTATTCATTTTCTATTTTTCCATCAATTTGTTGATCTTAGTGATTTTTAGGAGTTCTTTATGAATTAAGAATTTCGGTTCTTAATTTGGGATATGCCATTTCACTCTTTAAAAATTAGTTTTTTATTTGTATTTTAGCTCGTTTGTGGTATATTTTGGTATGCAGAAAATTCTTGTTATGTATTCTGACTAGTCAGTTTTCTCTTTTGCTGTTTCTTACTTTTGTGGCATATTATAAAAGTTTATTCAGTGCTGAGACTAAAAATAATTCTCCCAAGATCTTAGTACTTCTATGACTTCTTTTTTCTATGTTTAAATATTTGATCCATCTGGAATTTAGTTTGGTGTACGGTGAGAGATAGTAATTGAATTTTTTTCCTAGATAGTTACCTAGATGTATTACTACCATTTATTGAATAATTCATCCTTTAACTTATGTGAAATTAGATAATATAATACATATATTATGATAGAATGTAGTTAGTAACATCATGTATTATACATTATTATATAATATAATATTTATTTATTTCTGAAATTTCCATTCATTTATCAGTTTATATATTTATCAGTATGACATAACTTTAAATATTTCTGTAATTTATCAAAGAAAGTATAAAGTTGTTTTTTTATTTATGAGAATGCATTTTGAACTTGTGATTAAAATACCTAATTAACTAAAGCAAGTCATACTTAACCCTGAAAGAAAAGTTGCGAATGACAGCAATATCTTCAAAAAATAGAATTAAACCACAGAATCAACTTAGAAATTAGTCTCAAACATATATGTCATCACTAAACACTGAGCATGGCTCATGTCAAAAGTCATCAGAGAGGTCTGACAAATATCAATGTCTCAAGTGACATTTAAGAGAACAGTAACCTGGTAATTAAAAATGCTGTTTTAACAGGTACAGTCTTTGCAGTTGGAAGTGTGCTCTTGATGTTGATTTTCTTACGTAAGTAATGTGACTTAAACTATTCAGTTTTAATTAGATTGAATCAGGGACTAAGTAGCCAGAATTTAGCACAGACATTAATCCTTTCTGGAGAATATCAGCCTGAGTCTGACAACTTTTAGGAAACCAGGTCAAATTCAGTACAACATATTAACTCTAACAAAGAAAGAAAATGGAGGTTTTACTACCTGGAGAAAACAATATTACCACTATAAGCCATACTGCAATAAGCTCCTTTTTATCAGTGAGAGTTTTTATACAGTTTTTTAGGTACAAAATAATACACACTTGTACAAATTTGCACAGTACAAATGTGTTTTTAGAGTAAAATGTGAAAGTCCTCGCCTCCAAAAAGAGTAGCCAGAAGCAGTACTGTGAGCACATTTCGATGAGCACTGTTTCATTTTGGTGAGCACTACTTCAGAATTCATCTATGAAAGATCTTTTATTTTGTTTCATTTTATTAATTTTGTTTTGCATCTTGATTTTATTACTTAGCTTGTGGCGGATTTCATCCCAGGTCAATACATGATGACTCATTCTTTTTTGACTTGTGTTAAATTTTGCATTAACAATTTTTTCTTTATAAAATTTATTATTATTATTTTAAATCACAGAAATAAATTTTTATTAATGGAATAGAAAATAACTTCAAAAAATTAAGAACTATTTTCACCCATCATATGTGCAAAAATAAATTTGGAGAAATGCACATTCTCATAAATTTCTACATTTCTTTTGGGAAAGTAATGTAGTTATATCTTTTATAAATTAAACATATCCGTACTATTTAGCTGGGCCATCCCACTTTTGAGTACCAATACTACACAGATCAAAGCCCCAGCATGCACAGCCATATGTGCAAAGATTTGTGAACCAAAATTCTTCTGTGGGGCAAAAAACTCCAAATGATCTGAAGATCCATCTGTTCTGCAATGATTGAACATATCTCAGGAAACAATGACATAGAATATTAAACTGTGATTTTAAAAGATATGTTTGTGCCATAGCTACTGGACTAGATGGACTTTCAAATGCACTTTTGAATGAAAGTAGAAACTTGAAAAATAATGTGGTATAGTATAAGCTTATTTTTTTAATGTGAAAATTATCAATAATACACACACATGAAAACAGGCTTGAAATTATACACTAGCCTAGTAAAATTGCTTATATCAGTAGTGATATGATTTGGTGATGTGATTATGTTTTCTTTTAAAATTTATGCACTACAGTAAACAATTATATAGTACTTTTATCATTTAAAAAGGTGAATAAGGAACACTTAAAATGGAAAAATATATGATTGGATGAGCTGCTTTTATAGAAAATACCTTTCTGTTACCATATAAAGTTTAATGATTTTAAAAGAAGACATTTTGAATATGGGTAACAATATTCTAAGTATCAGAAGTAATAATAATGAGGTGGTATTAGAGGATGCTTAGTAATATGTTGATTTTTTTTTTTTTTCTTTTTTTTTTTGTCCAGGGATCTAGAATCTTGCCTTGGTCCCATTAACCCTCTTCCCACAAGATCCCTGGAAGAGAGATAGGTTTAAAGAAGGCTAAGGAAAATATCGCTTTATTATTAGCAGGCATTGGTCTCAGCACCAGTGCAGCATCCCCTGAGCTCTCCTTTTTGGAGAGCCATCTACCATGGCTCTCCCTTTTGCCTGATCCAATGGAGGCCTAGAAAGCAGATTCAAAGCAGGCCGAATGCAGGACATATGACATTTCTAAGTCTACACCACAGCATCAAGACTTAGCATTCTAATAGTACAGAAGATATCTCCACCAGAACAAAGGAAACAGGGCTGGAGCAGAGCATTGTATTGGTTTATTTACACTTCCAGTGTTTCACCCATTAGAAAACATGGCTGAACAGTGTTTCCTATTTACTTTATCAGATTAGTACTCTCACCCCTTGCAAGGTGAGTTTCTTTCCGTTGATGTTTTCTCATCCTTGAGTAAGAAAGACGGGAGGAGAAAGGACTTTCATTCCTTAGATAATCCAGGTTAAAAACTAAAGAAAAAAAGAACAGTCTATTAAAAACCTGAAACAATTGGAAAGAAATGAAAATTAATCTTCAAGTACTTTTTCAAACTTTGGGGTTCATGAAAATAAAAGCCGTATTTTTTTTCCTGGCACTTCTAGGTTTCTCAAACCATCTGTGCTTCAAGGATAATTTATTTAATATGTTTTTAGTTAATTTACACATCACTCATCAAAATGTTGACTTGTTATTCCAGCTATTTGATGTCTCAGAAATCATACACACATTTTAATATATGTTCAAAAGTCTTTCTCCCGTTTGGATAAGGAAGTCATCATTAGCTAGCAGTAAACAGAACGTGGAAGAGCTTAAGTCTGATTCCAAATGGAGAACTGAGGAAATTCCAAGGGGTTTGAAACTTGGCAAACTATTTTTCACACACATGCTTACAAAATCTTTAAAGTGATAAACAT
This sequence comes from Cynocephalus volans, assembly GCF_027409185.1. NCBI lineage: Eukaryota > Metazoa > Chordata > Mammalia > Dermoptera > Cynocephalidae > Cynocephalus > Cynocephalus volans. The sequence goes on from NC_084461.1 coordinate 110,033,206, forward strand.
GAGAAATGACCAAAAAACATCAAAGTCGTCACAAGCATAAAGAAAGTCTAGATGTGAAAATGCTAGTCAGGGGATTTACAATAGATGTTACATTAATTCTACATTCTTTAAATGAAAGAACTTCAAGGTCAGCACAAACAACCCCAGGTTGACCCATCTGTACCAAACATTGTACAGAAGCCAGTAGGCTAATTTTTCCACAAAAAAGGACAAATAGTATTCTTCAGAGGTTTTGATGACCCAGTGACCTTCTTTCCTTTTAAGTAAAAGATATTAAACTGATGTCTATTAAAAAGCTACTATACATGTACAGATGTAGGCTGAAAGTAATTTTTTTTCCCCCCAGATTGGATGTTTTTAGATCAGAATACCTGAGTAAAAGTTATCACAGATTAATATTTGATTGTCTAGTTTTACACCCGACTAAAGTTAAATCTGAACCAATTCTCATGATACACACACACAGAATTTTAGAGCTGTTTGATCCAGGATCCTGGCCTTTTGCGACTGAAAACAGAAAGGAGTGCAGAGACTGCAAACTATGGAAGGTGTTCTGGGGCCAAAGCCCATGCTAGGATGAAAGGAACCTACCCATGTCCAAGAAGGAACTGCAGAATGAAGCAGAAGATTCAAGATTCAGAGGAATGGATCAATAGGAACATGAAATAGAAATGGATCAATAGGAACACGAAGCTGGAGGAATAGGAGCAGCCAAGAGTTAGGAAAATGTTCTGGGGTAGTGGGAACAGACAGGGCAAAGACGGAACTAGAGGTAGAAGAAAGGCCAGTTTGGGGGAATTCTCTTGACCACTGAACTTCTTCAGTGGTTTGATTTGCTTTCTTGTTCAGGGGCAAATCTGTAAAGTAAGAGAAATGTCAGAGACAGATGGAAACATACTCATCATCTCAGCCAACTTTGTAAATTCTAATCCTCTCATTTTTATAAATGTGGATTTTGTGGCCCAGACTGGATGGGTAACATTTTTACTTAGCTGTACCCCAGCGAGTGTCAGAGCTGGGATGAGCAGCCCTGGGTTTCTCATTACTTCTGGTCCAGCCCGCTGTCTACTGTACCACACCTCAAGTCATCCCGTTTTTTTTTTCCTTCCAGCCTCACCTCCTTTTTCTAGTTTCTTTCTTTTTTGGCTTTCTTTTGCTTGATTTATTCCCACTCTAATTCAAGATTTAAGTAAAAATGGCAAAATGTCACACCCAAAGCCCAGTTGGAATTATTTCCATGAGGGAGGGAGGGTCACAGCAAAGCATGTTTGTTTTGTGAAGTTCGAAGCTTGTTCTCAGTATATGGGTTCAAAGCTGTGAACCAACCTTGAACCTTGTGAGCTGTGAGTCGACAAGATGGGACCAGTATGTAAAAGAAAAAAGGTTCAGAAGACTTGTGGGATGTTTTTAAAAGAACATTTGGGTGAGTTAAGTGTAAACGAGTCAGAAACACACGGATTTCATTTTCCTTGCCATATGCATGGGTTTAAAAATTAATGGAAAAGAGTGCTTGGCACAACATGTTTTGAATTTTGTCTTTTTTCTCTTATGATCTCTAGAAGATGGAAGCTGAAGAACGATGAAGACGACTATACCAAAAGCAATCTTGAGTTTTAAATATTAGATAACACATGGCACTGTCAGACAGCAGTAAGAACATCCAGTCTGAGAGCTTCCATTCTGAAAGCCATGATATATTTTTAGTGTTTGACCTAATTATATCACTGGAAGAAATTTCTGAACAGATATTTATTTGAATTTACTGTGTGGGAATCAGAGACAAAGGTGTAAGGAATTCATTTTATTATAGGGAGTGTGATGCTTGAGTAAAGGTGTGTAATTGGGCAATTAGAATAAAAGAGATGGTGAACTACTTTACTTGACTTAAATTCTTAAGGCGTTCCAAAAAAAATAGAACAATCTACTGGATGATATTTAATAAATATTGTTTCTGCCTCAGGCCTTTTCCTTTGTGGAGTATAAGATAACTAGAACCTTTGTAGAATTTTGATTATTTCTATCAAGAAAAATAAGGAAATATTTTAGGATTCTCATAGTCTTTTTATTTTTATTCTTTTTGGCTAACTTGATGGGGGGATGTTTGACACTTATTCTATTGGTGTTATGGAGTACTTAGTTAAATTCTCCTGTTTTGTTGTAAAAATACTTGTACTCAACTAAACTCAAATTTTCTCTATAGTCAGTGTCTATAAACTCATCTCTTTTTCAGACTTGTATTTGCTCCCTGATTTGTCCAAGAACTTCTAAGAGAACATAAAAGTTTAAATAAACTGTCTCTGGTTAGCTTGTGGTTTGGCTTTAAAAAACCCTAGAGTGATTTAAATCAAATCATTTCAGATGCTAGAATTGGATAAAATCACAACAAAGCTATGCTTGTAATTTTATTAAAATGATAGGTTGGTCAGGACAAAAATACTCAACTCTGTTGAGTGCCAGGATAGACTGTACTCAAAATAGCCTGCCTGTGTTGATGGGGCCAGGCATGCCACTCAGCAAGAGCACTTTACACGGCACCACCACATCCATCATTAACTATGTGACTTTTTTTGCATGTTCTTCCATGTATTTTAAAAAGAAGGAAAACCGGGCTACATTTCAAAATTAAAATATGGTATATAAAAAGGCTTTGCTCACATTTAATTAAATCACTGTTTATGGGCCATATGTTTAATCAGATACTGCTTCTATCCCAGATGGAGGTAATGGGTAAGGATAAGGTATAAAAATTTTTTTTAACCTCTTCTAAAAGTACAAGGTCCAAATTGAGATGATTTTCTAAGAAATGCCATCACAATGACAAACTCATAAGGCCACTGCTGTGATACGAGCCCTTAAATGATCGCTCATTAACTCACAGAACCAGAAAGACAACCAAACTCTCTGAAGACAGTAGGACCCTTCATTTTAGAAGACAATGCTTAAATGATTTTCTAGGCTCTTTTTTTCTAAATTTTAATGTCAATTGATAAGGAACAAATTTAACACAAAGATTAACATTCTCAATGAAAAGGAACTCTTAAAAATGAATTACAAAAACCTAAGCAGAAACTTGGTGAAGGACACGAGCAGATAAGTCACACACCCCATAGAAACACTGGTGTCTAATAAGTACATTCTAAAATGTTGTGGGGCAGGGGAGGGGGAAGGAATGGGTGGTACTAAGGCCCTCGGCCTCCCATCTCAGGGCCCCAGGGGCGTGTGGTGCCGGCTCCTGTGTGGTCACCAGCCTAGTTGCTGGTGGACCTACTTTTTAGACTCTTAGTGCAACTTTCCTCAGGTATACTGTTGCCCCGCCTTGCCAAACTTTTTTTTTTTTCAGTATTGCAGATCAGGTTTATTTTTAAGGTATTAATAAAAAATAAATAAGAAGACAATCAATATTAATTTAAACATGTAAACTTAAACCATCAAAATGTAAATTCAGTAATGTCTAATGCAACTTGAACTGGAAACGAGTAGATACCTTTCAGGATCTCTCTCTGTTCAGGGGAAATAGAATTCACTTTGCTCATTTGTCAAGCCTGCGTGCACATTCGGGAGAGGAAGGGAAGAGCCACTTTACCATATGAAGTGAGCATGTGTTTTTCTTACTTTCGCTGCTCTGCTGTTTTTGCCATATTTTCTGAGTTCAAGTCTCTAATCAGATGGTGGGAGTGTAGATTTAATGACATTTATTTTGGAAAACATGTTCTGCTAAAATTTTGTAGTAATATAAGCCATTTAATTCTAAAATTGGCAGCTGAAACTAACAATGTTCACACAGGCAACTACTCAAATGCTTTAGTCAAAAGCATTTTGGAGCCAAAGGCCGGGACATTATTTGTGGGTCTGCACACTTCTGGAAGTGATAGAATCGCAGTCAAGGGCTTACCTCCAAAGCCATACAGATGGAGCCTGAGGAAAACTCTAGTTGCCTCTTTTATTTGAGGTATATTCGATGTACGTAGAAATAGCTCCTCTCCTTTCATTTTTAAAGAAAATGAGGGGAAGTAAGGATGAGATTCTTGGCCTCAGCTGCTGACTTGGTATGTGCATATGTATGATGTACTTTGGAGAGAGGACAGGCCAAGCAGTACGAGAGAGGTAGGGAGGCCTCACTTTGAATGTGACCTGCATAGTAGGCTCAAATAGAATGGGACCTCTCTTTAATTCTCCCCAGAGAGTGGAGTAGGAGAGTTACATCTACCATCCTGATTTGCCAGACAAAAGGGGGTCAGGATGGGATAAGGACTCTCTGAAACTATAGGAAAGTAAATTTTTTTTTTTTTTGAGCATCTACCATTGACAAGGTACTGTACAAGGCCTTTGAGATAGATTTTTCCATTTTACAGAATTCCTGGTAGATATTGTGATGGGTGAATAATACAATGAATGGAAAAACATGTATGCAGAGTTTGGCCAACTTGTCACGATCATACTGGCAGGTGTCAGCATGGGGATTTGAACACGGAGTCTGAGCCCATTGACTGTCTCTGTCTATGTCGTGATTCTGATAAAGTGATGACACATATTGTGGGGGAGTAAATGAGGGAGAGGAGAGAGGCCGTGGGAGGAGAGAGAAAATGAGCAGGGTTATATTGTAATTAAGTGAGGAACGTTGCCATGCTACTGATTAGGTTCTATTTGTCCTAAATCCTTGATGTATGGTAGAGTAATGAATGCACACAAATTTTAAAATGCTGTTGTCATTTTTAACAACGGTTGAAAGTCCACCCTAACCCGAAAGGCATAAACACATATTCATGGAGTCTTTTCTTCCTGCTAAATGCAAAGTTGCCCAGATTAGGCACTTTAGAGTCATTGTCAATAGCACCCTCTCCCTGACTTGCCATAGTTCATCATGCCCCAGTCCTGGTCCTCTGCTGTGTTTCTCCATTTTAGTGAAGGACTCCACCAACCATTCTATTGCACAAGCCAGGAGCCTGGAAGTCCTCCACTGTACCAGACTTTCCCTTTCCCCCATGTTCATTCCTTTACTCATTTCTGTCCATTTTCCCTCCTAAACATCTCTTGAATCTGTTTACTTTTTGCCATGTCCACCGTCTGTTACCGGGATTTTTATGATAACTGTACCTCTGACCTCTAATGCAGAGTAGGCAGGACATTTTTTCAGTACTGCAAATCTTATCCTGTCAGTCTCCACTTGAAATTCTTCAGAGATTATTAGAATTAAGACAAAAATCCTTACCATGGACCATGAGGCCCTGCGTAAGCTGGCCTCATCTCTCTCTCTCCATTCTCATCCTATATGACTCTCCGCTTCCTCTCTTTGACTCAGCCACCTTGACCTTTCAGTTTCTCAGACAAGCCACCTCTGTCCTTGCCTCATGACCTTTGCAAATGCATTTCAGTCTGGCTGCAACTGCTCTCTCCCAAAAGCCTCTCCTCTTCCCCTTATCACCTTCGACTTAGCCTTTAGATAGCTTAGTATTCCTCTCCCCCCATTCAAAGTGCCATCTTTCTATACAAAAAAAGCAAAGGCCACATCTGCCTTCTTCACTACTCTATATACAGCACATAGCACAGTGTCTTTAATGTAAGGTACCTAATAAATTCTTGTTAAATGACACAGTGAATGAATACCTTCTCTGTCACCTTCAATTAAGGCAGAGTGTGGGTCATCTTAGAATTCTGACAGTAGGTTCATTGAGGGCAGCCACTATGTCTTTTTTCTTATTATCCTTAGTGGCTAGCATGATTCCTAGCAGATTCTAAACAGTGAGCTTAATGGATGCACAGACTATGTACGTGCTGGGGAGGCCCTCGGCTATTAAAAAAGGAGAATGTCGTTTCACCATATAAGACCCAGCTATTTCATCTTCTAGGCAAATTAGGGAGTTCCATGACATAGTTTTGGATTATACAGATTCCTCTTGTATTAGTCAGGGTTCTTGAGAGAAACAGAACTAATAGGGTATACATACATGTGTATGAGGGTACTTCAAAAAGTTTGCAGAAAAATTGAATTAAAAGATAATATGCATTTTTCCATGAATGTTTTGAAGACCTCTCATGTATCCTATTATGTATGTATATGTCTTATTATATATGTGTATATATGTATATGTACTGTATATATGTGTATATAATATCCTAATATTTATTATGAGGAATTATGGATGCTGAGAAGTTCCATGATCTGCTTTTTGTAAGCTGGAGACCCAGGGAAGCTCATGGTGTGGTTAGAAGGCCTGTGTGCCAGAGAGTCAATGGTTTAGACTCCAGTCTGAGTCTAAAGGTCAAAGGCAGAAGAAGATCTATGCCTCAGCTCAAGTAGTTAGGCAGAGAGTGAATTCAACCTTCCTCTGCACTTTTGTTCTATTCAGGCCCTTTGTGGATTGGGTGTTGTCCACCCACACAGGGAGGGCTATCCGGTTTACTCAGTTTACCATTTAAATGCTAATCTCTTTTGGAAACACCCTTGTAGACACATCCAGAAATACTGTTTAATCAGGTATCTAGGCATCCTGTGGCCCAATCAAGTTGACACATGAAATTAACCATTATACCTCTATAGCCAAATATGCCTCTAATTCTATTGAATCCAAATATCTGACTTTCACTGTATCTCAAAAACCTTTCTGTATTCCAGCAACTGAGATTCTTTTCTTGTCTACTCCAAATCTTGTAGATCATTTGTGAGATTACAGTGGTTGGAAATTTCATGGAGACAATTCAATGATTCCAATAACTATCACCCATAAATTCTCTATGACATACTTTACATGTGCAACTTAAAATTACTTTGTGCTCAGGTACACAGAATTGGCAGGCTTTGTAAAATGTAGCATAATCCAATGACTTAAAAAACAGTTATGGTTAAAGTTAAGAAGTGATTTCCATTTCTTTTGATCTGACTATAAACTATTTATGTATTTATGTATTTACTTATTTATTTTTTGCTATGAACTTTTAAAGTAAAAACTGTGCTCAATTAGTTTATTTATGTGCACGTTCTAATTCTTCATTATCACATCAAAATGCCAGTGTGTATTTTAGAAATAGCAAATATTCTTAGCAATTAGACTGATCAATGGAAGTGCTGCAGCTGAAAACACTCCATAATAAAGGACAAATTATCCTAGAAAATGAATGATTGGTAAGAAAGAGAGAGTTATGTAGAAAATTATTTACCAAATAGTTGGTGTTTAGAAAGTTAAAGTATGATATTAGAATCTGGTAGTTTGTTATGTCAGCCCAAAGTTAGCATGTTCTTAAAGTTGTTAGTCTGTTCCTAAACAAGATTGACAGAATTGCTTTGTTAAGTCTACTTAATTTCCTGTACCTCAGTTTGCTCTTTTATGTACTATTGATGAAAACTCATTGTGCACATTTCATGGACTGGTTATGCCCAGCTTCTACCATTTAATCTAGCACAATGACAATTCAGGAGAAATAGTGCAATACAGATAAATGTGAATATCTCCTCACATAGCATTACACCTGCAATATTATTATTATTATTTTAAGTGCAAGTGGGGAAAAAAAAGAAAGTAGACTCTACAACTTTATCCAATGTTAGTTAATTAAACCAAAAGAAAAAGAGAAAGCAATTAATGTAGGAAAGAGAGACATTCTAGTGGAGTCAATATGATGAATTGAACGTATTGGCTAAATTTTAAATGCCACAGAATCAGTCCTAAAACAAAACCCACAACACTAGCCTAATAGAATTGCAACTATTGAGTAATGGTGCACTAGTTTTTGTTCTTGAATGATAGTATTGTTTGGGGTATACTTAAATTGTTATTTACAATCATTATTTGTACCATTTAAAATCAGAGAGGTATAGCAGAGTAGAGACCATGTTGCGTAAACAATGGAACTTTCATTTTTTTACATTATATATTTTTATATTTGAAACCATTTCTGTGTTATCTGTTTTATTTTATCAGGAATTATATTTCTTAATTCAACTGTTAAGTTCAAGAGTTAAACACTTACTGGATTATAAAGATTATGAGGTTAAAAATCTAGCAGGAGACTTTATAGATTCTATACATTACAATTCTCACTTGTAAAATAGGGACACTGATTGGCCTGACATAAATAGGTATCTATGTTAAACGAAGGATCATTTTGTTCCTTAACCTCTCCCAACCCTGGTTTTCCCTTGGACCTTCAATATTACAGCTTTAGTTGGTTTCCTATTTGGGGAGGAAGAAAAGCTGATTGTACATACAGGTTTTAGAAAATCCGCAAAGATCCATAGAGATTTTGGAGAAAAGGAATCTTTACTTTAAGGCACATTTTTGAGATGCCAACCTTGAGACACACACAGGGAAGTTTCCTGGCTTGTAAAGGGCCACATGTCTAAGTAGATGGGCTTCCAGTACAGTACTGTGACTGATGAGTGATGTGTGTTCTGAGGCAGTGACTTATTGCCATTTGGCACCAGTTTCAGCTTTGCGACATCACTTGAATTGCGGTTTTGAATGATTACATAACTGTTAACTTTCTATTTGTACGTTGTATCCCCAGAAAAATCAACCTCTTTGATTTGCTTGTAGTCCCAATAGTCTCTAGCACAGTGCAAATTGCATGCAGTAAAATTTAAATAAATCTGTTTAGCAAGTTCTACTACTGCCATTATATCCCTTGAGATTTTAAATTCTGATCTTTTTTCACTTGAATAATAAAGATAAGGGAATCTTAGTTATCGCCTTAGCCTGTCTTTGCATATTTGCTGCTGAAATAAACTTTCTGTGCATTTTATGGACTGGTTATGCCCAAAGCTCCACCATTTACTCTATTCCAGTACAACAACAATTCCAGAGAGATGATTCAATACCAACAAATGTTTCCAAGTTCTCTCTGGGTTCAAGATGAAGAAGTTTATTTTTCTCCTGAGTCAAGTTCAAGCACAGCTGCTTTGTTTCCATTCTTAGGATCAGCATGAGGTTTTGCACCTTTCTTTTCAGCTAGAGGACCATTGAATAAGACATCCCTTGATGCTTTCTTGTGGCTCAAATACTTGGTTGGTTCTGTGCATTTGCATTCCAGAGGCAAATCTTCTTCATGGCAGATGCAGACTCTGGCTCCCATGTGCCTGTTTGTCTTAGCTGCTGTTCTCTGATCTGTGGCTGTGCTGTTCTTCTGCCATTATTTTCCTGGCAGTGACAAAATGACAACTACCCTTTTGGATTTCTCCATATGCTCAGCTAGCGTGTCCAAATTTTCCTGCTTCAACACCACTGAGTGATATGCCATGTTCGGAATTGCATGCAGGCAAATGGCATTTTGTGTTTGGAGTCTTTGAGAAATTGCAGAGTCACTGATCTCTATTGCAAACAGGTTCCTGATTATTTCTTTGTGGCTTGATCTAAAATTACATTTCACAGCCAGTGCATGACCATGATTCAGAAAAGTTTCCATTGTCTCTTTCCAGCCTGGCAACACTGAAGAAATCTGGTCCTTTTGAAAGCATTTGGCAATCAAGTGTTTTCTAGATTTCCCTAATATAACTTAATATCATGATTATCAGGTTTCTTTTCTAAAGGTGAAGGAATTGAATTTTGTGCTGGCCTCAGGCTTGTTAATATAAACTAGATAACAGCACAGTCTTTCAGAGATCTTTGTGGTTGTTCTGAATGAAAATGTTGCCTCTACCACAAAACCAGTGGGAACTGAAGAAATACAGAAGAACCAGGGCACAGAGTGCATGATTGGCCCATGAAAAAAGTCCAGAAGTCAGGGGCTCTTTCCCTTTCTTCTCACAGCAAAGTAGTCTGTGTTCTTTACCTCTTTCCTTCCTCCCCTTCCTTTCCTTCCCTCCTTTCTTTAATTTTTCTTTTTCTTTTTGCAAGCCTGGGTATGGGCATCTACCTTTGATGGAAAAGGGCATCTCTAACATGTGGAGTTGGGGTGACCCAGGTTTAGGTCTCAAGAATCAGAAACAGTCCTCGCAAAGGAGATGCAATTTTCCTTGAATAAGAACAATTGAACTGACCCTGAGTTCAAAAGTTAAAGGAATATGTGACAACATACTTTTCATAGGCAAGCAACATGGCTTTTAGTAAAACAAACAAAGACTTTTTCAGTTAGCAAGCCATTTTGTTAAAAAGAGCTAAAAACCCAAACTCTGGTAGTTCACCAAGCATGGGTTAAAGATGGTTTACCAAGACTTTTTTTTTTTTTTTAAATACCTAATTTTATGAAATTAAAATCTAAGTCATAACCCTTTTTTGTTCCCATTTTTAGTGTGAATGTACACTTATGCTTATGTGTAATTGCATTTTAATCGATTACAAATAGAACTCAGGTTTAAAAGGAATTTCAGCAATGTAGCAGGAATTCAAGTCTTCCTGTTAACCAAAACACTTCATATAATTTCAGATTTCTGTGTGTGTGTATACCAGTTCTAGTTATTAACCTCTTATAAAGGTGCTTGCCTCTGTTTTTTATATCAGATGATTCCAAATCATATTTGCACCCTAAACCTTATTTTAATTCCACTATATTCTGAAAAAAAATTTTTATATCAACCTTATAATTCTATTTTTTGTAAACTATTTCTAATACTATTTTAAAAATAAAAATACACAAATCAACCTTCATGTTCTTAATGAAATAATTATATTCAGAAAAATTGACCGTGGAGATGTTCATATATTCCATATGGTGTACTCATACAACTCTTCCACAGAATTAAATCGTCTTATTTGTGGAGTAAAGATATTGTTATTGGCAGGTTCATGTATAGATTTCATACTCATAGAGCTCAGTAACTGCTATATGAGGAGTCTTCAAAAAGTTCATGGAAAGATTCATATCTTTTAATTTTATTTTCCCACGAGCTTTTTGAGGTTCCCTTGTATATACAAGTGCTGTAATATACGTATAGTTCGGTAGTTACAGGTGTAGTTTATGACATTTTCTCCAATACTTTTGCACATTTTAGAATTAGGCAATCTATCATGAGAGATCAGTAATACTATCTGGTATATAAAGTTTGCCATCAATATCCTATTTCAACAGAAAAATTCATCCATTATTATGGACTCACCACAATTATTTGGGAAGGGTCTTTTTACCCAAAGAGTAAGAGCATTCTTTTTTTCACTGTAAGTACTTAGCACAGTGTCTTATAAGTATTAAATTCTTGACTTGTCACTTTTAATTATTTTTAGTTAACTTAGTTTCTACTAACAGTAAATGATAGAAATCAAATCAAGCTAGCTTAAGGAAAACAAGACTTTTATTGGCTTATGGAAAGTCAAAAGTGCCAACTTAAGGCACTGCTGAATTCAGGTGGTCAATGATGTTGGGAATCTGTCTTTTGCTATTTCTCCATTCTCATTTCCTCTGGGTTGACATGCTTCTGAGGTGGACTTTCTCCACTAAGACAGCCATCAGTGCTTCCAGGTAAATAGCCAATGATCTTTAAGAACGGTAGGTAGGAAGTTTTTTTTTTTTTTTCCCCTGTAGTTCTGACAAGGGTTTCAAAATGCATCTCGCTGGTAGTACTTGGCCTGGCTTGTGCCACATAACCATCTATGAGTGGTGAGTGACCATGGCTGACTGCGGGAGCCAGAACTGCAGTTAGCCAGGACTGAGCCACATTTCTCAGCAGCACCAGGACCATAAGGAGAGAGAGCATGGGAATCAGATGTCCATGCCTCGCTTCACTCATCCACCAAATGTTTCCTGAATGTCTGTTGCATTGCTGGCGCTGATTGTATACCAGCAAGGGAGAGTTAGGGGGACTGGGAGAGCGCAGGGCACTGCAGGAAGGGAGGAATTCAAAAGTAAGAGACCTAACACCTCCCCTCAAAGGAGAGATACCTGTAGGCTCTACACACAATCAGAGAAAAGGACTCTGTGATGGATGTACTGATATAGGTGGTAGAAATTCAGAGCAAGAGAAAACACTGTGATTGGAGAACTAAGAGAAAATGCTTAGAGGAGTGATGGATCAAATGCAGATGGGTGGGGAGAGGGCAGAGTCTTCCAAGAGCTGGTAGAATGTTAGTAAAGGCTTTGATGAATGGAGCGTGTTGGTGAAACAGGAGAGAGCCAGGTCTTGTAGCTCTGAGGAGTTGTGGTGGGTGGGAGTGAGAAACTCTTCCTGAAGTGCCTGAGTGCCAGGTGGAGCAGTTGAGGCAGGAACTGGTAAAGAGAGGCATAGTTGCAACAGGTGGTTTCAGACAGTTTAGAAAGCTGAATCTGGGAACAGGCTGCAGGATGTTTTAGAAAGAAGGAAGATGGCGGGCATCTAGAGTGGTGTGGAGGCCACGCAGAATTGTGGAGTAAGGTAGCAAAGACTTTGAAGGGCATGAGGCTGTGGGGGAGGGAGAAATAATGATGCTGAGAGAAATTTCAAAGGGAGGATACTAGGACTTTGAGGAGTTAATGGACAGAGAGGAAGAAAAAGAAGATGACTCTAAATTATCAAGCCTGGGGTCCAAGTAATGGAGAAATCATTGGAATGTAGTGACAGAAGCCATCATTTCATAGTACTTATGGAGATTTTCTCAGTGACATTGTCTGTTGCTGTACTGTAGCTATTTACAAGCGTGTCATTAGGAGCAATGTCTGGTTCATCTTTGTGTCTTCAACAATGTGAAGTTTGGTGTTTTGGCCATGGATGAGTCAATGCATATTTGCTAAATGACTTTTACAGAAGGAGAAACTGATTCCTGGGGAGGTTAAAATCTTGCTCACCAGGCAAGTTAGTGATGGAATGGCAACAAGGGTAATCTTCTTGTCAATGCCCTTCTGGAACTTTATTCTGTCATCTTTTACTGCTATGGTTCTTCTTTTTAGAGGGTAAGTGTATTTCTCCAACATGAACTCCCTGGCAAAAAAATTGAGGTAGATATCTGTGTCCTATCATATACCAGCTTACAGTGTGTTTCCAGTTACACAATTCGCCTAAGATCCCTTTCAAAGTTAGAACATCAAAAGCAAGTCTCCTTCTGACTCCTTAAAACTCTTGGCATTTTACATTTAGTTCAGTGAGTTTTTAATTTCTAAGACCATGGAACTCTTCTGAGTTCCAAGATCCTGTTAGGTTTTTGTCTTACATCCAAAGTAGTACAACAACAGATTGCAAAAAAGTGAATGATTAATTTTTCTGCAGTGTTTTTCAAAGTGTGGTTTTCACACCAGCAGCATTAGCATCACTCGGGAACTTAAAGATGGAAATTCTTGGGCAGCACCCCAGACCGATTGAATCAGAAACATGGAGATGGGGCCCAGCAATCAGTCTTAACATGAGCTCGAGGTGATTCTGATACACTGATGTTTGAGATCCAATGGTCTATGGCAACATCCCCTTATGACCTCTTTGAACCTTTGATTTTTAAACTTGAGCTTCCATAATAAACACCTGGAGGGCTTGTTAAGACACTGATTGCTGATGTTTCTGATTTGGAAGGTCTGTGGTCTGAGAATTTGCATTTTTACCAAGTTTCCAGTGATGCTTATGCTGCTCACGGGAACCATGCTTTGAGAACCACTGTTCTGGTGTCAGATCACAATAGAAAACCTCTTGTGAAGCTGTTATTACCTTAACAAAGATCTTCCCCAAATACTCTTGAAATTGGCTTTTGAAAAAATCTGCAAAATTTCTGTGGAATTCATATGTGTATATATAGCACAAAGACTCCATATGATAAAATGTGTAGACCTGTGAAATACCAAAGTCATTTACTGGGCAGTGCTGGTAAAACTAACCAGAGAAGGATACGACTGAAGACTCATACTGCTTCTCTGAAAGCACTGACTTGTATTAAGCTGCAAAATTAAGGCTGAGGCAAAACTAAGAAAACCAGGGCTGAAAATTCCCTTCTGAATTTCAGATTCAGTTTAATAAAATGCTGCAGTGACACAAAGCTATAATCTGTTTCCGCACACCAATTTGTGTATAGCACGAGATCACATCAGTGAAGAAACGCTGCATCTCCTTATCTGAAGAGACTAATTAGAAGCTGCAATTAGCTGGGTAGTAAATGCTGGGAATTCTGAATCACAATCGCAAACTAGCCTTCATTTGGCAGTCTAATCTACAGGGACAGTGATGGTCACTGAGCAAAGAGATGAGTTGCCTTGCCTGTAGGAACAGAGGCTCTTGTATGTAAATTGGTAAGTGTGGCATGTTTTTAAAACTTGCTTATTTTCCTTAACTAACACATACCCCACACTCAAATTCAAGATTGCTGAGGTGGGAGATGGGGAAAGAAAAGTTGGTAATGTAGGAATGGCAGGCATGCTTACTACTTTCCTCATTGTGTATTACTTGTCAATAACCTACAATATTAAAATAAAATTAGTACAAAAAGTGACTGAAGAGCTGGAGAGAAATAATTGGATGATTGTTAATAGTTTTCTGCCTCTAAAGAATGAAAAAATTCATTTTTTAAATAAAGGCTTGTCTTTGTTTTAGCAAAAGTACAAGAATATGATTTTTTTCAGTTATTGATTTTAAAAAATATTTATTGAGTGACTACTGTATGTCAAGCATTGCTCTAGAACCTTGGGATCCATGAGTGAACATGACAGACAAGGTCTCTGTCCTTGTGGAGATCACATTCTAGATGAGGAGAGAGATGATGCTATGCCATATAGGTTTTGTGGTATGTTGGGTGATGATGTGTGTTTAGGGATGAAGAATGTGTGGGTGGGGGAGGGGACAGAAAACTGTAGGGTGAGTAATGGATATGAGTACACAGCGTATATTCCTGTGTTGTTCTTGAACAAAATCTTTGAAGTCACCTTCACCCTGAAAGCAGATAGTCACCTTGAAATATTATTTTTAGTATTGCAAAGTGGATATTTCTAAAGATTTAGAGACCATTTTCTTTTTAAATACATGTTTAAACTGGACTCACCCTGAATTTATTGTCTGTTTTGGGTAGATGTGTGTGAGGCTCTAGCACTCCAGCCCAAAATGTGACCTCTTCATCTCATCCAAAGCAATGACTGTGAGAAGGATCCTGGGCAGGCTTGGTGGAATCCCACTTGGACAGGCCCCCTTCTTGGTGTGAGTCAGCATAGAAGACCCCAGAGCTGGGGAAGGTGGGGCTGTGCAAGCCTATCTCACTCTTTTGATTGATGTAGGGATTAGAGTTGCCTCTGAAGACTCAAAATCCCCACCTTAGTCAGGAAACAGGAGAGTTGGAAGGGCTACTTTTCTTTCAGGGTAGCATGCATAATGTGCCTACATTCTAAGGTTCAGGAATACCTTGTTTTATGTGATGGTGATGTCTGAGTACAAATCTAAGTAACAAAATGGTAGAATTTGTCTTTAACATGTTAGTCTTTTTCTAACCAAGAGCCAACATAATACTTAGATATTAAACACTTGAGGCATCTCTTTAAGCTGGAGTAAAATAAAGCTGCTCATTTTCACCGGTGTTCCTTGTTGTTATTCTGAAAGTTCTGACCTACACAATAAGATATGAAACAGAAATAAAAGGTGTAACTACTACGAAAGAGGATTATTACCTAGAAATGTCAGAATAATTAGCTGAAAGACCTTTATAATGTGTAGATCTAGCTAAGTGCCTGATAACAAGGTGAAAATCTAAATATCTAGAGAATTCCATTATACAAACATTATGCAGTTAGAAAACATAGTGAGAAAAAATAAAGCCCATTGATAATAAAATAAAAACTATAAATCTGCTGGGAATCACCATTCTAAGAGATATGTGGAACTTCTATGCAGTGACAAAAAATTTCTAAGAAACACGAAAGAACTGGATAGATGGGGAGTGAAACCACAGTTCAGAACTAGGATAAGTAGAGTTGCTAAACGATGTAGATACATTAGTTTGTATATTAGTGTGTGAGTTTCATGCAATTACATTCAGGGGATTGCAGAATAAACCTTTTGTTACTGCCATAGCACCCAGAATAGTGCAGGATATAATGTAAGAGCTTAAGTCAATGCATATGAATTATATTTCTGTGAGGCAGGAGGTAGGAAATAAATAATGAATTAAGTGCATGTAATATATTTCTATGGTTGTGCCTATGCTTCCATTTTTCTTCCTGTAGAGTGCCATCCCCTATCCTCTTTGGCCATCTCAAGCTTATTTTCCACTAAAGGCCCTGCTTAACACATCTTCCCTGAACTACTAAGCCCACAGCACTTTGGAGCTTCTTGGTACACAGAACTAAACGGTACTGTAGGTACCATTCATTTGATACCTCTCAAAACTGGATGCCCTGCTTTGTATGACTTGTTATCGTAGCATTTGTAAAAGCATTGTGTAATATATAAGAAGTATCAAAGCATGTGTGCTGATGGTATCCTGAAGTTGGTGCTTACAAATGGGGAAGAAGATGAGAGATTTGAAGTAACTATGGCAAAGTATAAATTTTGATGTGTGTACATAGATAAGTGTAAGTACTCAATATATAGTTGCTGATTATTAAATTGTCATTGGGGAGATCAGTGCATTTGTAGGTAGACAGTCACTAGCTTTTAGTATGAAAAACTCTTCAAATGTGGCCAAAGGAAAACAGAATTGATCATCAAATAGTTTTTAAAAATCTATTGAAAATAAGGACTGGCATTAAGTATGTGTTAAGATGAACTTGTAGCCAATAGATTAATCTGTTTCAAATGTCAGCTAATATCAAGAGTACAGAGAATAAATATCATTTAACATTTTCTGAAAAATTAGACTTTATATGGTAAGTATATTATAAGGGTTATAAATTTTATTTTTAGGGAACTATTATTTTTTATCCTTCTTTCTCTCTGATAGTTCACATGAAAAGTAAGATTCTTTACTTCTGCCAAACAAAATGAAAATATTGTAGGCAGTATAACACAGAAGCTTGTTCTTTTTTGTACTACAAGGCATGATCTTTCAACATGGAAGACATTAGTAGAAAACTCAGGGGCTAATGGTAATTATCCAGGAAGTAGTAAAACTGTCAAATAGAAAAGAGAGTACTTATTACAATGAAATGGAATCCTAACGTTAGTGTATCATTCCTTCAAAACATCAGGCACTGACATTTATTGAGCACTTTCTGTGTACCAGGTATTGGGTTAGGCCCTTTCTTCATAGTGGCACATTTGCCTTTAATAACAATTCTGTGAGGTATTAGAATCTCCATTTTACAGAAAAGGAGACTGTGTCTTAAAGAAATTAAACTCAGAGAGACCCACTGGACTTCAGAAATGTGTTTATAAGAGTTCACTTTTCTTCTCCACACTGGAGGCAAGGACATCTTTAGTTATGTAGATGTATTACCTGTTTCATAGTGAACATAAGAGTTTTCTGTGCAGTAGCTTTCCTTGATCCTGCAAGAATGCTATGCCAATCCCACAGTGGTTGCATTCCATAAAATGGTAGCAGCAAGTCAGGAGGAAAGACAGCTGTAATATTCAATTGTCTGTAACCAATGTGTTAGGAGTCACCGTCTTTCATCCAGACGGTATGGCTGCATTTAAAAAATGACATCTATTACCACATTAGAGGCAACCCATAACAGCCCCTTATAGAATGTTTGTCTCAGTTGTGGTTATTTAATGTCATTTTACCAGATTTCAAAGTGTTCTTATGGTAAACAGTGAAATTCTAGATGAGCAAGAGCTCATTTTTAAGTTCTCAGAAGTCAGTGCTTCATTTTCTCTATTTTTTAAATTTATTTTTTTATATTTTAAAGGCTCCAATTTTTCTGGTTTTATGAGTTATAGAGTTTCCTCTTTCAAGGAAAGGATTCTTAAATTCTAGTATTATTTTTCCCTTTTAAAATACAGTTCAAGCATAATTTTACCTATGCTACTTTAACTTTCAGCTATATTACTTTAATGGTAAATAAAGTTTTAAAATCTTACTGAAGTAAAAAACATTTTTTGTGATTGGATTCTTTATTTTATTTTTTTGAATTTATTTTTTAATTGAAATGTATTGATCGTACACATTTATGGGGTACAGAGTTATATTTTAACACATGTATACAATGTGTAATGATCAAATCAGGATAGTTAGCAAATATACGATTTCTTCTAGCCATTTGAGAACATACAATAAATTACTGTTACTTATAGATGCCTAGAGCTACTGTACACCACAAGAACTTATTTTTCCAATCGCTGTAATTTTGTGTCCATTAACAAACCTCTCACATTCTGCCTCCCCTCTTCTTCTCAGCATCTAGTAATCGTGATTCTAATCTCTATTTCTAAAAGTTTATCTTATGTTTTTTTTAGTTCCCACGTATGAGTGAGAGCATGAGGTATTTATTTTTCTGTGTCTAACTTATTAAATTCTATTATTAGTGCAGGCAAAAGTCAACCAACTCCAAAACAAATTCTCCAATGTTTTTACATAGCTCTGAAATGACTAAGTTGTCATGCATATATATTGTTAATGAACTTATTGTAAAGAGAAAAAAAGATATATATGATGCTCACACACATGCAGAGACATGTTTATGTTCTCCAGGTTAAACTCTGTGTCAAGTTCTGGCTCAGGGCAGATTTAAACAGCTGAGTTATAAACCTACAAATAAAGAGGTCAGACTGAAGATGCTGACAGACCCTGAACTTCAGCAGTACCAGCAGGCACGACTCTCAAAATGGAGCAAACCACAGGAGATGGTGATGTGTGTCTTGGACCAGGTCCTAAGCAATTAGAAAGAGCCAGGGATTATCTTATTCCAAACTCTGGTTGCATTTGTGGTTTCTAACTATTTGTTAGCTCCTTTTCTATAGGCACAAGGCACAGTTATAATGATATGCAAACAAAATAAAAAATAATTAGCAATATCTTTTATTGTTCTAATTTAACATTATTAAAACAACACAATATTGCTTTGGAGGAAAGTGGTAGAAGGCAAATGCTCTTAATCAGATATTAAGTACCAATATGCTGGCACATTACTATCTACTCAAGTTGGCTAGATTACTTTCTGTATCCCTGCCTTGGGGAAGCCATGCATTCAAGGACATAAAGAAATCTGGAAAGACGTCTGATATTCCCGGAACTGCTTTGACACTTTTAGGAGCTGAAGGCAGAAGAATTTCAAGCATATCGGGCCTTCACAAAGCAGGGCTTCAGCATTTGTTGCTAGGGGTTCGAAGTAGGTGAAAAAATGAAAATACTGAAGGGCTTTCTTAGAAGAGGCATTTAGAAAAACACAACTAATTTAAATATTGATAAGTATTGCCTCCAGTTTTAGTGTCAAAAACATGTCACCAACTTCAGCAAAAAGAATAAAAAAAGAATGGACAAAGTAAGTGTGCCAAAATTTTGAATAATTGTTGGATCTGGGTGCTGGGACCATGGGGGTTTATTGTACTACTAATTCTATTTGTGTATTTAAAAAATTTTAATGATAAAAGTTTACCTTAAAAAGTTACCACCTCAAGAATGCATCCTTTGATCTCCTCACTTCCTGTGTGCTTTGGCACACGTATATGTCCAATTCAAATAGAACTACAAATACCTTCAACAAAATGTCCAAAATTTTTTATTGCGCTTGAATTTTATTGCATTACATATTGCTTGAAGTGAGTGCTTTTGGGATTCTTTCTACAACTGCAAATATTTGTGTTGTACTGAGATTTGCCAAGTTTTGATTATGGCCTATGCAAGGAAAGCTCCTTTGCAGAACTCCCATTTGTAAATGACCAACTGGATCCTTTTTGAGAGAGGTCAAACCCTTAAAGCTGTCAACACACTTTGAAAGTGGTTCTTAGAGTATTGCAAACATTGAGCTCAGATGTGAGCTAAGCAGAATAGTTAACACAATGAACAGATTTGAAGACAGCTGGGAGAGAGAAAGATTTGGAGAAGTCTTTGTAAACCAGGAAAGCTACTGAGACCCCCAATTCTACCTGGCATGACCTCTGTTTTTAATCTTCTTAACTCAGAATGAGTTATCTTCAAAGTCTGTAGTCATCTTAAGAGTTTTTTCTATACTTGGCACAACCTCTGGTCCAAGTTCTGCTCATAGAAATAATGTTTAAGACTTTAGCAAGTCACACTGCTCTCCTGGACCAGCGAGAAGGCACCTGATCATATATCAAGAACCCTTTTTCTTTTACTGTTTTTCTGCTGCTCTGGACCTGAAGGACAGGTGCCTGCCCTTTCTTGATGCCGGCTTCTCTCTTTTCTATTCCTTACACAAACAGGGTGGCAGTATTCTGTCTCATTGAATCTCTCAGATAGCCAGTTGCTCTGCTGGACCTAGTGGTCCACTTTGTTCTTGCCAAACCCTGCCCTGGATGGAGGTTCTTTTCCTATTAGATAGATTTCCAGCATAACCGTGCACCTTACCACTCTGTATATTTGAAGCAACATGTATATAAGGAATAGACCGAGTTCATATAGCTATATAGTGTCCTTTAAATGGAAAAAGAGTTTTTTTTTTTTTTTAAATGGGATAGCTTTAGTGTCTGTAATTCATTAAAAATTTTTAAGCATAGTCGGTGGGATATAGATATGTGTGCATGAGCTTCCATTTGCACCTGAAAGGTCATAATCTGTCTTAGTAAGGAATTCCCAGAACAGTGGTGGTCAGCTGGCATTTCATCAGACTGTCCACTTTACACAGAGGGTGACTGTGTGTGCTTCAACACTCTTCAGAAGTGGTTTACACCAGAGACTTAGAAAATCAGCAAAATGAATATTAGGAATTGGTTATTAGTTGTGAAATTAGTGGATTGTTAATTAGCGAAATAGATATTTGAAATAGTTTCATTGATGAAGTGAGTGGTATTCAAGATAATGTAGAAACCCCCATCCCCATGCCTTTGCCCAGGCATAATCTCAATTTTTCACTCAGGCTTGATCTTCAAATAATCCTGTGTCCCACCCCTGATCGGGAGGGTTTCTGGTCTCCTGACACCAATAGACGATCATCTGCATACTGCTGCTATAAATTTGTTACATTTACTTCAGGTTCAACTTTCATAAAGCTTTTCTTTTTTGAGTACCAAAAAGGACATAGAGATTAGACATAAAGGACTTTGTCAAGGTCGCATGACTTCTTTTGTGCCTTCTTTTTGTTGCATGACTTCTTTTGCTAATAAATGTTCAGTGTGACAGAATTTAGTCAGAGACTTGTTTTCATTATAATCTAATAGAGAGGCTGTGAGCTGCAGAGTAAACCTCACCTCCTGCTATGCAGCTACTGACATCTACCAAACTGGCTTAGGTTAATTTATTACAAGGTATAATCTTTATATTTTATGCATTTACATAGTTATATATCTGCTTACCTACATATCTACCCGTTAAACCAAGTTTCTTTGTCTCCAAAGCCTTCCTGCCCAGGAGCTGGCAAAGTATAGCCCACAGGCCAAATTTGACACACTGTTTTTGTAAGCAAAGTTTTTTGGAATAACCATGCCCATTGACTGGCATATTGACTGTGGCTGCTTTCATGCTACAACAGCAGAGTTGAGTAGCTGTGACAGGAAAGTATAGCCTGCAAAGCCAAAAATATATTTCCCATGTGGCCCATTCCAGAAAAAGTTTATTGACCCCTGTTGTAGCCTATCAAGGTGGATATTTGCTTACTGATTTAAAAAAAAAAAACCTCACAAATTTCATCTCAAAAGACCAAAAACTCTCAGTAGAAAGCAATCAAGGGAGAAGGCGTGGTCATGTGTTAATGGCCTGCCCTACGGGAATGGATGGCAGAGGAGGGATCTCTAAGTAGATTATGTTTACACAGACATATTCATCAGAATGAAGCAAATAGAAGATCTTACTGCCTTCTGGACTGATAATTGTCATGCGTATCCCTTAGTCTTCTGACTTCATTATGATTTATGATTTCATGATTCAAGTCAGGCCTTTAAAACCACTCTTGAGCCTTGCTTTGTGAAGGTCGGAGGAGTTAAGGCAGTTCTGCTAGTCAGTAATAGAGGACAGAAACCATTCATCCTCTTAAAAGTGAGAATTACAACTGAAGGCAGAATTACTTTGATCCCCTTCAGGAGGCCATCAATTGTTTCTCATGGAGTGTACCTATAGAAGGCTCTTTCTTATGAATTTGTGATATATAAACCATCCTATCACCTGAAAATTGCTAAGATATGCTGAGTAACACATTTATTATATCTGTCGCACTCTTCCAGATTTACTTCTTTTTTGACCTGAGTGACAGTTTACTTGACCTAACTCTTTATCTGTGTAATTTAAATCGAGCTACCAAATAAAGTATACCCACACATTCAGTTCCTGCCTCCAATTAAGTGCTGTGGCTGAAAAGATATACATATCTAAAATTACGACAGTGAGCAGTAAGAAAGGATACAGGATGAATATGATCTTTGTATTGACAAAGTCAATTTAATTCTTGATTTGCCAACCATTCAGAGAGTCAAGATCAGCATTACCTCTTGGCAGAGTATGGGCACCGGCAGGACTGACTTCTTAATATTGTTCTTCTATTTCTGTGCTTTAGCATCAGAGGAAAAGGAATCCTGCAGCACTTTTCTTTCCATGGTATTGTACACACACATACAAACACACACTTTCTATAAATATAAACACAAGTATGACCAGGACATTTAGTTTCATTCATTCATTTCATGCCAGGCATGGTGCTAGACACTAGGTTTATAGCGGTGATTCTGACAGATATGGTCCTTTGGATCTTAAAGTCTAAAAAACTCAACTCTCAGGAAAATAAAGGGTAAGGTTCTTATGTCACCTTGATTTTTCTTCTCATAAAACAATAAACTTGGGAGAAGAAAAAAACAACCCTGTGCCCACATTTCTATTAGAGTTTTAGAATGTAAGTGTTTAACAGATTTTAAAACTCTTAAATATTGTATTAAAAATGATTATATCTATGCTTTCTCTTCACTATTAACAATATTATGACTTATTTTGTTATGTTAACTGAACATTCGCAAGTTTATTTTAGGAATTCCTCAAGAATTCAGTTGCTATGTTCTAGAAATCATTACATAATCATTCATATCTAATAATTTATGTTGCAGAAAAACAAATTGTTAGCAATGTGTCTTAGTTTGTTGATGCTGCTATAACAAAATATCGTACACTGGGCAATTTATAAACAATAGAAATGTATTTTCTCACAGTTCTGGAGGTTAGAAAGTCCAAGATCAAGGTGTTGACAGGTTTGGTGTCTTTCCACTTCCAAATGGTTCCTTGTTGCTGCATCTTTGGAGGGGAGGGATAGCTTATCCTTATGTGGCAGAAGGTGGAAGAGCAAAAGAAGCCTTAAGCTAGTTCCCTCCAGGCCTTTTCAAAGGCACTAATCCTTTCATGAGAGTGGAACCCTCATGACTCTATCACTTCCCCAAAGGACACACCTTGTACTACCACTGCAATCGGGATTAAGTTTCAACATAAATTTTGAAGGAGACACATTTAAACTATAGCACAATTTTAACACTTATTTATTCATCCAGTCATCAGTAAATGTTGAATGGTTACTGCCTGCCAAGCTCTATGATGGGGCAGATATAAAGAAGAATTAAACGTGAGGTAAAGGAAATCATAAACTGACTATAATGACTGAGTCTTATCAGGGGAAACCAAGGAGAACGAGGAAATCTAATCCCATTCATAGTAATTGGGACTGGTTGAAAGAATCTGAGATTGAATTCGTTACACAGGGAGTAATCAATATACAATGATGGGAAGTGGAATGTGCATCAAATAAGAAAGAATGTGTGAAATGTCTGAAGTGAAAAATTCAATGTGTCACTTGTTTGAATTCTGCAGGTAATAGGCAATATCTTCCAATTGATTTCAATCAACTATGAGAGACTATGAAACAGGAAAAATATTTAAGCCAGCAAGGTTAAACAGATCCCCTCCACCTTACCTTCAGGCAGTTATATTATCTTTAGAATTAAGAGAAAAACTTTAGACATTTGTGTAGTATCACTTAGGTATTTGTTACTAAAGAAAATTGTAATATTCTGTAAAAAGATAATTTTCAGAAAAAAATTAAAACCATGACTGTCATACAGACACAAAAATGAACATGTGTTAAAATTTTAATTCTATTATTTAATTTAATTACTGGTAATAAATGAAGGAACCAAGCAGATGTTATAATTAACATCATAATTAAGAGAGAAGTGTAAGAACAAACACATTTATAAATAGGAATTTTGAAATGTATGTGCAATGGAAAGCAAAACATTTTTGAGGTGGACAGAGAAGTAAATTTTCTACTAAAAGACAGAATTTGCATTTCCATAGATACGAATCATTTTTCTTTGCTATAAATTATTTACAATTTACAGAGTTGTAAAATTCTGTGGAATCACAATCAGATAATCTTGTGGGGTATCCTTTAGAATCTAGACAATGCAGTTTTTCACTGAACCACAAATTCCTTTCTATAATTCTAAACATGAATCTAAACATTTTTTTCTCATTGTGGTTAAGAATCATTAAAAGCAAAGTGAATGGTTATTCATATAATGAAAAAAGTATTCTAGATATATAAAATGATGTTTTAAGTGAATAGCTAGTACAGAACAAGAAATATAATCAGTGCTTGAAAAATATTTGTTGAATATTTATTACTATGGGAACACTCTCATTATGTAAACCATTCAGTTAAAAATAGTAGGTACATCAATGAAATCCTATACAGCAAAAAAATAAATCAACTACAATCTCAAACAAAAACATGGATAATCTCTCAAAATATTGAGCAAAAAAAAGTCAGGTACATAAGAACACATATTGTATGACTTTAGTTATACAAAATTCAAAAATATACAGAAGTAATTGGTGATGGTATAAGTTAGCAGGGAGATTAGCAGGGTAGTAACTGGCAATGGTGAGAGTTGGCTTGTTGGATACCGGCTGTGGGGCTAGCCTAATGTCAAAATCCTGCCGAAGTCGTCAATTGTAGTGCTCTTTACCCTGTTCATGACACCAGTTGTGGAGTTCTTTTACCTGCCTGTAATCCTGCACTGACTAGGCCAATTGTTGAGCTAGGGCTGGATATGAAGCTCACAGACCCCTCAAGCCCATTCATAGACTGGGTCACAAACTCTTCACATGCCAGGCTGGGTCACCAGATCCTTTACACATAGGTCTATGAGCTAGGTAACTGGCAAACAGGTCCTTGAAAGCTGCAGGTTGGAAAGATATGGCTGCATGCGTGGTGGCCACGGGAGGCAGTAAACTCCAGCCAAGTTGCGGTGTCGCACAGATGCACTAACTCTGCCCACACACAACCTGTTCACAGCAAATGCTCAGCAAGATTCTGAACATCTGAGGGGCCCTGACCATTTTCCTATATTTTCCCAACACTGGCAATGTTCTATTTTTGAGGTGGGTGCTGGCCACAGGAGTATATTTACTTTGAATTATAAACTGTTTTGCATGTTTATTAATCCTTCAATAAAAAGTTTACAAAAAAGGTATATATAATTACCTGTAAAAAGAGTATCTAGGTAAAGTTCTGTTTACATTAAAGATGTATGCACATCTGTAGAGAGCACTAACATTTATAAAGCAAATGTATTTCACAGGGCCTATTTCCAAAGCCCTGTAGTCTCAGGTTTAGCCTAACCTTTTGGAATTACATGTAGAAATGTTAACCTTGCAAAAGACAGGAAACTTTCCTCAGGCTAAAGTCTCTGTTGTGGATATAAAATTGTAACACAGCAAAGTTGCTGGCTCTCAAGGAAAGATGTCCTTGATTAACCTACCAATGGTTATGTAAACATACTGAGGAAACTGCTTCAGGAAAACACAGTATTTGCTAAGAACAAGCTTCTGTTGATGGATCGACTTAACCTTTTGCAAATTGCATTATGGAATGTCACTTTGCTTATTTCAATGATGTTACTAGTTTTCCATTTGTTAGCCATAATTTTGCCAATATCTTTGTGTCTTTGTAATGGTTAAATCAACTGAATTTTCTTGTAAAACTTCCTTTTCTTTACAATAAAAGGGAGAGGCTAACTTTGGAAGTGGCTGACACATTCAGTTTTGCCCCTTGTAATGAGGAAATTACTGAAGTGCAGTCCATCCAGCCCTCAATGCATACATAGTGCTTGAGTATTTGCATAATTCTTCTCTCGGTATCCATTACACAGGGAAAAGAGGTGTAACACACATCCATATGATTATAAAAGCAACATGTTAATAATAATCATCTCTGGACAGTGGGATTATGGGCAATTTTTACTTTCTCCTTTTTGTGTTAATTTAGACAACTTTATCTTTTTACACAATAAATCTGTACTTTTTTATTAAGAAAAACACAAAGTTGTCTTTAATTGAAAATGATATGGATGATTTATCAGTTAACTATGAAATTAAATTTGAACTGTTGCACATAATTAATACCTCTAATTATGAGGAATTGGCTCATGTGATTGTGGAGGCTGAAAGTCCCATTATTTTCTGTCTGCAAGCTCGAGACCCAGGAAAACTGGTGGAATAATTCAGTCTGAGTCTGAAGGTCTGAAAGCCAGAAGTGTTGATGGTGTTAAATCTCAGTCCGAGGATAGAAGACAGACATCCCAGCTCAAGCAGTCAAGCACAGGGTACAAATTCTCCCTTCCTCTGCCTTTGTTTCCTATTCAGGCCCTCCATGGTTTGTACAGTGCCCACCCTCACTGGGGAGGGAAATGTGCTTTACTCAGTCCACCAATTCAAATGTTAATCTCATCCAGAAACACCCTTATAGACACATCAAGAAATAATGTTTAATCTAATATCTGGGTGCCCCATGACCCAGTTAAATTGATACATAAAACTAATCATCACATCAATCTTGTTGAAATTGTTGCATTTATTTAATTCATTTTAATGAATTCCAGTGAACGTCTAAAAAATTTTTTAAAAACCTAGCTTAAATATCACAGGTAAGTTCTTGGTGTTCTTTATTTTAAGTAGAGGTGATTAGTGTTCATCACCGTCCTGTAATAACACTGACTTTACAAAATCATTTCACACTGAAACTAATCCCTGGCACATTTTTTTGAGAACTCACAGTAAGCATTGTTAAATATTTATAATATCCCTTAAGTTATTCTGAGAAAAGGGAACAACTTGGTTTTGTTTTTTAAATGTCCTGACCTTAAATACACAAATGGATAAAGTTTTTTTGTTGGTCTGTTTTTTAAAGTAATAGACTTTATTTTAATAGACAATTGTAAAATTCTTGAGTGGCTATAAAAGTACAAACTCTTGGAGTCAGCATTTCAGCTGTGGCCATGGAGCTATTCAAACCCTCCCACCTTATTTGTCCCTGGGGAGATAGGTGAGACGAGATTGCCAACCCAGGATATGAAGTAGGACCTGCAATCTCAGCCTGATTCTAAACAACCCGCTATCTAGATCTGTGTGGAGAAGGCACATCCAGAGTCAGCCAGTATGCATCGTCAGTGTTTTCCAGTCCAGATTTTCCTAAAATGAAAGATGTTGCAAAACGATACAATTTAATACATCAATGAACATACCTTGCTTAGAAAACATTTGGCAAAAAGAAATATATCTATATGACTATAAAGAAAATCTGCAATTCTATAATTGACAGACATAAAAAAAGTATTCTAGAACATTTCCTCAAAACAAGTAGCTTCAGATAAGCTAATTTATTGTTCAACATTTTTATTTAACATTGGTTACATACTGGTTCTTGGGGATATGGTGATTAATATACAACTTTTGCTCTAATAGTTAACGTTTATGTTAAAAGTCAAAAACTGATAATTTTATAAAAGCTATAGAACTCAGAAAAAATTTGTCTAAATTTTTGTTTAAATGTATGCCATTTGTATATTTTTCAAATTATTTTTACCATGATAATAAAAGATGAGAAAATAATGACAATAATAACACATACACACACACACATTATGATCCATGAGTCAGTTACGTAGGGCCTTAAAAACTAATGCCACCTTAAGTGACATTACAAGTGGGACCATTATAGGCCTACAAGGGTGTATTAATGTGGCAGCCTATGACGGTGCCAGGAGGAAGTAGGGTGGGAGTGTCTGCGGGAACCTTGCCTTAGCCCTTATTGGCCAAATATGCGCTTCCTCACTCGAGGTTGCAATAGCTAGGCACTGAGACAGGATGCATGCTCTCTTGACCTTTAAGCTGATAAGATTATGTAAAAAACCTCCCTTCCCCATTTGCCTTTAAAAGCAAGTGCTTGTGTGATAATAAACAGAACTGCTCGACAGAACCCCCACTGCATCTGAGTGTCCTTTAACCGGGCTGGTTTGGGGCCGGCAGTGTGCTCACCTCTCTTCATGGCTCTCTTCCCCCGTCTCCTTCCAAAGGAGACAGGAGGGAAAGAGGAATCCCAGGCCATTCGCTCGCCCACCAAAAGCAACGAGGCTAGGGCTGTTTGGGTCAGCCAGCAGCGGACCCAACAGAGTGGTGCCCTGTGTGAGGCGTTTTTTAAAACTCGTGGGTGAAAGGTGAGCGAGTGAGGCCCCCGGCTGCTCGGTCCTGAAAGAAGGTCGACGAAGGGTGATCAACCAGCAGAGTGGCCCCCGCAACCTCGGTAGTCGCAGTGAAGTAATCCGCCTGCATGTCAGGGTGAGTACCATAACAGGGGGAAGTCCCTGCACTTCTCTGCCCTGTTGCTCTCTTTGTCCCTTCCTCACGGGGCAACATGGGAGGTGTGTGTGTGGAAAGAGCGATGAGACAGCCTGCAAGGCTCAAAAGTACATTTTAAAAAGTAGAGGCCTAGAAATATCTGACTCCACGGCCACCAATGCCTGGCGTCATGTGGTGCAGGTAGCCCCTTGGGCATCTTCGTCCAACTTGTTCTCGTATGAGACTTGGGACTGGGTTCAGACCTTGGCCAGAAAGAACGAGATTAGTCACGGGCTAGACCCCCCCTTAGGGTTCTACCCAACCATCTCTGCCCTAAAGCTTCGCTTCCGTCCCGAGCATCAGGAAGGGGCAGAAAGGGATTGGGCGCAGTTCGATGAGGAGAGAAAAAAGGAAACAAAACTGCCGATGCAAGGCCCTGAGCAAAGTTTAGCCAAAGGAGAGAAAGCGGCACCTGAAGAAGTGGAGGAGGCTAGTCCACCTTTAAAAACATCCCCGGCAGAGCCGCAGGTTTTCCCTGTTATGACTCACTGGGAACCCCCAGCCGTCTGCAGCCCATGGGGGGAAGCGGCCCCTCAGGCCTATCCGGTCAACGTAAAAGAACTAAAAAAGGCTGTTGCCGAGGCCAGGACTTTATCCTCAGCCTTGCAGACTCAGACACAAAACTTAACCGAAGCCTTCAAGGCATTTACCGCTCTGATCCTCTCAGGAAACAATACTTCCCCACCCTTCAAGGGACAATGTTTTGGTTGTGGAAGACAAGATCATTTTAAAAGCCAATGTCCCAAGGCTAAAGGCAAAAACCCCCTTCATGCTCCCACCTGAGTGCCGTCAATATCAAAACCGGCTGGCACTGGTTCTAGAAGGGTATCTCGGGGTTGCTGATTGCCACTATGGCAACAATAAATGGGTCTCCGCCTTCAAAGAGCTGTCATGGACTAACCCACAGCTTTTTGTCGCCAAACCCCTGGTAGACGCCTACAATGTCTTCATGGACGGTGGCAAATCAGGGGCTGCTGTAATTATTTACAAACCCCCATGCACCACATCACGGGTGGCCCCCGCTACTCATTTTCACCCCTGTGATGGATCGGCACAATACAAAGAGCTGCTCGCTATACTCCTTGCCCTGCAAAAGGTGCCAGACCCATTAACCTTTTTACAGCCAGCTTATATGCGGCCAATCTTCTCCCTGGGCTTCCGGGAGCCCACATTCACTTAGATTGTAATCCCATCTCCTCCCTTATGATATAAGTAAGGAGTACCTTACAAGGCCGCAATAACTCTATTTTTGTTCAACACTTTCGGGGGTCATCAAGGGATGCCAGGATTTCTAGCCACTGGAAATGCCCAGGCAGACACTCTTGCCTCTCAGGGCCCTAAAATATATACAATAGATAGTGCCAGCCAACTGCACACTTTAACTCTTGTAAACTGGCGAGGTCTACATGCCAGGTTTCCAAATATACCTATTTCACAGCTAAAAAGGATTGTACACACATGCAAGTCATGCCTTCCTTATCTGCAAGTACCCCCCTTACAACCACCAGGGGACAATCCTAGGGGACTCAAGCCTAATGTGCTGTGGCAAACTGATGTAACTCACTTCCTGCCTTTTGGTAAACTCAAATATGTTTTTGTGTCCGTTGACACCTATTCACACGCGTGTTGGGCCACAGCACATGCAGGTGAAGCTGCCAAGCATGCAAAACATCACCTGCTGCAGTGTTTTGCCACCTTAGGGCTGCCAGCACAAATTAAAACAGATAATGGGCCTTGTTTTTCTAGCAAAGCCTTACAAGAATTCTTAATACAATGGAACATTAAACATACTACAGGAATTCCCTATAACCCCCAAAGACAAGCCGTTGTTGAACACCATCACCAATGCCTAAAAAATCAATTATTAAAACAAAAAGGGGGAGTCACCAGCCCTCATCAGCAGTTGGGACAGGCACTCCTAACTTTAAACATCCTAAATTTTTCCAAAAATGAACCCGTTTGCCTTCCAGAAACACTGGTCAGCTCAACCACCGTGCCCGGAAGTCCAAGTGCGGCGGAAAGACCCCTTAACAGGCCAGTGGAGGGGCCCTGACCCGTTGCTAATGGGTCGAGGGTTTGGTTGTGTCTTCCCCCTCAGTGAGTCAACCCCTATATGGGTCCCAGCCAAAAATCTTAAGTTCCTGCCAGACACCCAGGGTACTGAGGACCCTGAGGAGTTTATTTGTATGTTTCAGACTGCATTATGAACCCTTTGTGGATGCTCCAAGTGGCCGCCCTCCTCAGGTCAGCAAGGAAAAGGGCCTCTGCCACTGGGGAAGGTCCCCAGGAGCCAGCCAACCAAACCTGGGAGGTCATACAAGCCGCGTGGAGGTGTCTGTATCACATTAAAAAAAAAAATCACTAACATCACTTTTTGAAGTTGTTTTACAGAATCAACGTGGACTAGACCTGTTGTTCTTACAGCAAGGAGGATTATGCGCCGCCCTCAAAGAAGAGTGTTGCTTCTACACCGACCACTCTGGAGTGGTCAAAGATTCCCTACCTAAGCTTAGAGAAGGGCTAGAAAAGCACAAAAAAAGAGTGAGAAGCCAATAGTAATTGGTTCCAAAGCTAGCTTTCAAGTTCCCCGTGGCTCACCATCCTGCTGTCCTCCCTGGCAGGCCCCCTAGCATCTTGGAACCTTATGCCATTCTCCAGGTTGTGTCCCTTATAAGGTGCAACACCACTTCTCTCGTAATGCTCACCCAGGTGGTCTCGAGAGGAGGTGGCCCACAATGAAAGCCCTGACAGCCCTTGGGTCAACATGGCCCTTCAAGAAATCAACGCCAATCTCTAAGGCTCCGCCCCGCCCCCGCTTGGCTGGATAGTCAATGACGGGTAAGATTTCCAGAGGGAAACAACCTAAGACAGGCACAACCACCAGAGGGAACGGAGGCGAGGCTGGGAAGGTTAGGCGCCTCCAGCTGCCTTATTAAAACAGAAAGGGGGAGATGTCGGGCCTTAAAAACTAATGCCACCTTAAGTGACATTACAAGCAGCGCCATTATGGGCCCACAAGGGCGTGTTAATGTGGCAGCCTAAGACGGCGCTGGGAGGAAGTAGGGTGGGGGTGTCTGCAGGAACCTTGCCTTAGCCCTTATTGGCCAAATACGCGCTTCTGCACTCGAGGTTGCAATAGCTAGGCATTGAGACAGGATGCATGCTCTCTTGACCTTTAGGCTGATAAGATTATGTAAAAAAAACTCCCCTCCCCATTTGACTTTAAAAGCAAGTGCTTCTGTGGTAATAAATGGAACTGCTAGGCAGAAACCCGGCCGCGTCTGAGTGTCCTTTAACTGGGCTGGTTTGGGGCCGGCAGTGTTCTCACCTCTCTTCACGGCTCTCTTCCCCCGTCTCCTTCCAAAGGGGACAGGAGGGAAATTGGAATCCTGGGCCATTTGCTCGCCCACCAAAAGAAACAAGGCTAGGGCCGTTCGGGTCGGCTGGTGGTGGACCTGACAAGTTACTGGGTTACGTAGTTTATTTCAAGGTCACTTGACAGTGAATGTGGAGCTACCAAGCCCAGGTTGTGGCTAATCACCCAGAATAGACATTAGTTTGGTTTTCAAATATACAGATGATGTGCAATATAAAATCCTAAATAGCTTGTGTATACACCTCAACTTTCAATTTGCTATTGTTCCATGTAAAATTAACTATTAAAAGAATGTTCACTTCTCACAGTTTTAGTGTGAAAATGGAAAGAATGAAGAAGAAAGTAAGAGGCATACAACTTTGGTAAAAATAACTATGTAACTCACAGAGGAGACATCTGCAAAATATAAAGAAAATAGACTGCAGGGTCCTGATTGCATAAGATGGGACTCAAACTCTGTCCTTTCTTAGCTTATGAAGTCATGCAATCCCTTGACTCATTTCTCTAGAACTCACAGTTACCCATCATCTGTACGGTAGTCACATAATTTCCCTCAAGCTATCCAGAGGAGCTACAGAAAATAAAACAATGATTTTATGTCATTGTTTTGCTAATACCCTGGGAGCTATTCAGCCCACCCACATTCTATCAAGATGCCGTTAAGGGAAGAATAAGCTCTTTGTAACACAAGGCAATATAATTTCAAGAATGTGGTGTTGTGTGTGCCTGTAATCATATAAAAATATCTATTCAAGTAACCCACAGCCATCGCATGATTCATCACTTTCATCTAATTCTGCATTAGGTCATTTGAACATAAAATAATCAAAAGAAGTTCTTTTGTAAATTGAAATCCAAGGTCTAGTTTGCTTAAGAACTCCATCCTCCACTCTTCCCAACTCCAAGTTCTAAAGTGAGGCCAGAGCAACCAGATCGCAGTTTGGCCCAATTGTAACAATTCACCACCTTCTTAATAATTAATAGGGATCATGTTTAGAATGGAAACCAACAGAATCAATAGTGAGATATGAGTACAGAAAATGGTACTGTTTCACTCTACCTTAGTCTGCTTTTCTACCATATCCAATATTTTTCTTTTATGATGAAGAGAGGTATAATACACTCTCTCATAATTTGTTTTATTTAGGCCACTCTGTGATTACAGGGAGGCAGTTTAGTGTACTGCTTATATGAACAAGCTGTGGAGATAAGATAGCCTATGTACAAATCCTGGCTCAACGCTGTTGGTCTAGGGCAGTGGTTCTCAAACTTTCGAGGGCGTCAGAATCACCCGGAAGCCTTGCTAGAACAGAGATTACTAAGCCCCATTCCCAAAGAATCTGATTTAGTAGGTCTGAGATAGAGCCCAATAATGTGCATTTTAAATAAGTTTCCAGAGAGTACTAATACTATTGATCCAGAGATCATACTTCGAGAATCACAAATGTCAATTTTCCTGAACCTCAGTTTCCTCATCTGTAAAGTAGAGATAGTATTAATAGTTCCTACTTAAGACGGTTATTAATTTCTAAGCAAAATGTGATTTAGGAGAAAAAACCCACAAAGTTCCCTATTTCAATGTAAATTTTACCTAATTGAATAAATTATGCTTTTTTAGTCGAGCTATTTACGTAAATATATATGATAATCTGGATTTACATTAAGGATACATGATTCATTCTTCACTTTCATAGAGCAGTTCTTTGCTTTATCAAGGATTTTCAATTAGACCATGAGAATACCCATCCTCTCCATCCTGTCTAGAGCTTACTTTGGCTTGCTTACTAAGAACATGCTCCAGTTGTGTCAGACACTACTGGCTGCCTTCCAGTTATTCCTCCTTTTTTACCCTTTATCCTTGACTCTTAATCCCTCCAGGTATTAAGGTATCCAGCTTTTTAAGAGTGGCCACATGCTTTAGCAGAAGCTAGACACGTTTCTTTCTCTATAATGTCCTGATTAATTAAGTTCATTATGGTGGTCCTATTCCATGAGCACAGGATGCAGTTGTGGAAAAAGAGAAATGCTGATTAGCTTTCTGGAGGCATTCTGGAAAATGATCTTTGTTCATGTCTTAGTCCATTTTATGTTGCTATAACAGAATACCACAGACTGGGTGATTTATAAGAAAAAATTATTTGGGCCGAGCCGTGGTGCACTCGGTAGAGTGCGGTGCTCGGAGCGCAGCGACTGCGCTCCCGCCGCGGGTTCGGATCCTATATAGGAATGGCCGGTGCACTCACTGGCTGAGTGCCGGTCACGAAAAAGACAAAAAAAAAAAAAAAAAAAAAAAAGAAAAACTTATTTTTCACAGTTCATATCAAGGTGCTAGTGTCTGGGGAGGGCCTTTTTGCTGTGTAATCCCACTGCAGAAGGTGAGAGTGTGAGAGAGGGCAAGAGAAAGAGCAAGTCAGGACCAAACTCTCTTTTACAATATACCCACTTCATTGATAACAAACCCACTTTCATGATAACAACATTGATCCATTCATGAGGGTAGGGCCCTCATGACCTAATCACCTCTTAAAGGTCCCACCTGTCAGCACTGTTGCATTGGGGAATAAGTTTCCAACACATGAACTTTGGGAGACACATTCAAATCATAGCAGTTCACATAAAGTGACACTTAGAAAGATTTACCTTCTTTTCTGCTGGATCTTGAGGTTTCTGTAGGTTGCCTGGTCTGCTGCGGTTGTCTCATGACCGCGAGGGGAGTCAGCCTGAGGATAAGAGTACAGAAAGATGGAAAGAAATCCAGCCCTCGATTATGGGATGGAATCGTAGAATTAACTAACTCTACATTACTATACCTTCATGCTCCCTCTTACAGAAGGTAATATATTTTCCTTATTGTTTAAACTATTTTCAGTTCTATTCCCAGTTATTTGCTGAACTGATGTACCAATTTATAAGGCATATTATGCTTGAAATTAATTAAAATCATCAGAGCAGCACTACACCAGGGGTAGCTGCAGCATTAATGGACAATGTGACTGAGTAAATTATTCAACTTCTCTTGGCTTCAATTTCCTCATTTGTATAATGAGGTTGTTGGGCTGGTTTATCTCTAAAGTCATTCCAAGTTTTAAATGCTGGGACTATTTGATTCCATGCCATGTGAAACATATTGATGCTATATCCATTAAACAATGGGATTACACATGTGTAACCTGATAACTGCATAATGTAGTGACACATATGTAACATAATGACCACATATGTACTTTTATAATAATTTAATATCACATTAATTATATGCTCTGACTTACCTAAAATGAGTATCTGGTCATGACCATGGTGGAGTTAGATGAAAATTAGAACTCTTTAAATGGTATTGTAGCAAGAAATACTTGATTCCAGATAATATTTCTAATGGGGAGTGGGGAACAAGAATAGTACTTTTCAAAGGTTTTCACATGGCACACTTAAATATATAAATAGGGACAAGGACAAGTATTTTAAATTAAAAGTTACCTGTTAAAACAAGAAGAAATGAGAGCACCAATTTTTTTCTCTACAGATGTATACACATCTGTGTATCTTTCACCTTTATCTTTACAAGGAGGGTACCTTTACAAGGAGAGTAGATGCACAGGGTGGAGACACATGAATTCCTATTATTTATTTCATAAATTGTGTAACTCTGGCATGTAAACATGTAAATTTCTCTATAGCCACACTTAAATTGGCCTTTGGTTCCATACCTGCTAATAGCAAAACAAACAAACAACACAAAATAAATCAAAATAAAGCATGCTACTTTATGATGTTTGTTAATTCCTTTTGGGTAAACACTGGTCAATTCAAAATACTCTCACCA
Source organism: Cynocephalus volans (assembly GCF_027409185.1). NCBI lineage: Eukaryota > Metazoa > Chordata > Mammalia > Dermoptera > Cynocephalidae > Cynocephalus > Cynocephalus volans. The sequence goes on from NC_084461.1 coordinate 110,068,967, forward strand.
TGCCTCCTCCCTCCCTTTTCTTTAGTTCCAGGATGGTTATATTGCACTAGGGAGGAGACATGTGGTTCGGGGCATTGGTGTCCAAGCCCAGTGCTTTCCACAGAAACATTCCTCTGCTTTTAGATCACTGGCATCCATCCCTACTGCTTCCACAGCTGCTCGGCCCAGGGCTACCATGCTTCTTTAGTCACTGGACCATGAAATTACTTTTGTGTCCTCCTTGTCCTGACTATGATTTTTTTTTTCCTGGTCCCTAAGTCCACCGACTGCTAGGCCAATTTCTTGTCACTCTTGGGAACAGGGAAAAAGATTAGACACTCTTCCACTGCCCACTAGGTGGGTGAGCAGCTCAGGGTGAGTGGCTATTGCAGGCCCTCCCTATTCCTTTCTGATGTTGAATATCCTTCTTTCTATCTCTGTGTCCCTCTCTCTATCTCTGTGTTTATATCTATATATGACATCTGCTCTGTTACTCCCATGTCTTTGTGTTGTTGGGAACATTTACAAGATATGCCCACCAAGGTTCCCACCATTTTTACTCTGTTAAGGCCAGCATGATTTTGAAAAGGGGGCTTTTGTGTGTCACCACCATTTTAAGTTTCACCCAAGAAGTAAGACACAGTCTGTACTCTGTGGCTGCATCCAAATCTCTTTGGGTTCTTTATCAAACTCTGTCGTGGGGCTGGAGTTTGGGAAGCTCCTGATCACTAGGCATGCCCTTTTGAGTCTCCCCTTCATGGCTAGCTGAGTGCTCACATCCTTTCAGGTTAGAACACTGTGATTGTGTTATCCCACGTTCCTTCAAATCGTTTATGTCCTGAACTCTGTGCTGCGAGTCCCTTAGGCTCCTAATCTTGATGTGCAAAGCTGCGTGTTTGGACAAAAACATCTTAATAAGTTTGATCTTTGATATTCAAGGCCACAGCTTCTGCTATGAGATCAAAAAACAAAAAACTAGAAAGAGAGAAAAATGTCTAAAAGAAATACTTGGCAATTATTTCACAATTTCATTCTGCCATATTCTAAAAATCAAGCAACCTGATTTTCCTTTTTTCTTGAAACTGTGTGTGTGCACGCACATGCTTCCTTCCTTTCTTGATATATCAGCACAGTAAACTTGACTCCTCTAGCTCTCCCTTTCTCTCTCTCCAGTTCCTGCAACTTTCTGCCTACATCATGTTGGTGTGGCCACAACATGCTTTCTTGTCTCACTGCCACCATTTATTACAAGCTTTAATTGCTTTTTTCTTTGATTATTGCAAATATCTACTGCCTGGTTTCTACATTTCTGTTTTTTTTCCCTATTATAGTCCTCTCCACATGGAGATTGTTCATTCATTCATTCATTCATTTAAAAAGCATTTACTGAGTGTCAACAAGGTGCCTGGTGATGGGCTAGATGTTGGTGATCTGACATCGAGTAAAGGACAAAGAACCCTCCTTAGAGACCGTGTAGTGTTTAAGAGAGACAGACTGAAAATTAAAAGATTAAAAAAGTGTGGCAAGAGTTATGACGGCAGGAGTACAGGGGTCTATGGGTGAACATAGCAGGGTCATCTAATCTAGTCAGAGAGGCCAAGAAACACTTCCGACAGGCAGTGATATTTAAACATAATCACTAAAGGATGAAGAGGATTTTGGCAGAAAGAATATTCTTGGCAGGAAAAAATTGTTTGTGAAAAGGACCAGAAATGAGAGAGCATGTATAAGAGAAATTCCATTTGGCCAGAGCCTGGAGCTCAGATGTCTGGGGGTGGGATGAGGCAGAATTCATCTGGAGAAACAGCACAGGAAAGGTCATCAAGGGCCATGCTGAGGAGTTCTGGATGTCGTCCTCAGGGCAATGGAAAGTGATTGGTGTGGTTTTCAACAGGGGGATAGTTGAATCAGTCTGGGGTTTAAACACATTTAGGTAGGTGGTAGATTAGAAAAACCTGGATGCAAGTCTTGTTAAAAAGTTAAGGCTATTTACCGAAATGAGAAATGATGATTAACTGGATTAGGGGATGGCAGTGGAAATGGAGAGACGTGGAAAGATCTGAGGCATTGATCAGTCACAGGTGAACAGCTAAGGGGAGGTTGCCAAAGTGGGGTACGGATGATTCCTGGATATTTAAGTTGGGCAATCCTGTGCTTGGTGAGTATCATTCACTGAGACAATGAACCCAGTGAGACTGGGATATCATTAAGATTGTGTATTAGTCAGAGTTCTCCAGAGAGAAAGAACAAATAGGCTATGTACAAAGATATATGAGAGGGAATTTATTAGGGGAATTGACTCGCCTGATTATGAAGGCTGGGAAGTTCTGCAATAGGCTGTCTGCAAGCTAGAGACCCTAGGATGCCGGTAGCATGGCTCTGTCCAAGTCCAGAAGCTTCAGAACCAGGGAAGCTGATGGTGTGATTCTCCGTCTCAGGCCAAAGGCCAGAGAGCTGGAAGTGCTGCTGGTGTATGTCTTAGAACCCAAAGGCTGAAGATCCTGAGGATCAGAACTTGATGTCCACGGACAGGAGAGGAGTGAATCCCAGTTCAAGCGGATAGAGAAGTTCACCTTTTCTTCCATTTTTGTTCTCTCTGGTCTCCCAGCAGATTGGATGGTGCCCACCTATATCGAGGGTGGATCTTTTCCACCTCATCCAATCAGCCTCACATGCTAGTCTCCTTTGGAAACACCCTCAGAAACACACCCCAAAATAGTGCTTTTCCAAGTTTCTAGGTATTCCTTACTCTTTTCAAGCTGACAACTAAAATTGACCATTGCAGATGGTATGTTGGCCAGAGAGCCCCCAAACACCTGAATTTTGTCCAAACATAGTCATAAACATGGTCCCTCAAGACCCAGTAGAAATGTATGCAAAAACAAGGGAAAGAAGAGCAAACTAAAGAACAGTGACTAGCAGGGCTTTGGCCCCAAAGTGGAAGTTAAAAGATATGTTGGACCATGTAGAAGAATCTTAAAACCGCAGGCAAACAGTCTTGTCTTGGTCTTTGCTGCCTCTATTCTTGCTGAAGCTGAAAATTTTCTCATATTTCCTGAGTATTTGTATTCTTGCTTTATGCCCTCAAAATAGATTCCAAGCTCCTTGAGGGCTGTTGATTTGTTCTACTTTATTCATGAAGCAAATATTAAGTGCTCATTCTATGCATGACACTCTGTTAGATGGTGAAATTATAAGGAGTTTGTCTCCTATTGGGGAAACTGACAGGGATCTAGGAAAGCATAAAGCAGAATAAGAGTTCTTGAAGGCAGGATCTGATGGGCTCAGGAGGGGGCCTGAACCCTCTCAATGATGGGAACTTTATAGCATGAGCCCAGTGTTTTTCACAAATACTGGGACATGTGTACTGAATTGATTTTTCTACTTTTATAGTTCAGCACCCTCATTCTTTACTCTAATATTAGAAACTTTAATAAAATGTAGGGCTTGTTTCTCCTATTCTTAAAAACCACATTCTTGATTTTTTCCCTCATATTTCTGCTTTCCTTGGCAGATTAAGAGTTTTTAAATACTGGCCAAAGTGGTGTGCCGAAGAAACTGTGTGGTGTAACCATGAAGAAATAAGACGGATTTCCCCAGGTTCCAAAAAAACAAATAAAAAACTCAGTCCTGTTGCTTTGATAGACCACACAAGTGTAAGTTAGTCCAGTTGTATTTTATGGAGAAATAAAAAAAGTATCCATGCCTAATAGATGGGTGTCTAACTGGTAGTCTCAATAATTTTGAATGATACACAGAAAATATTTGATTTATCAAAATTATATTGAAGTAAATTAGTTTTATTGTTTTCTCTTTTTCCTTTTTAATGAAAGTAACAAATCACAACCAAAAGTAAGCATGTGTAATATTAGCAGAAAAATAATCAACATCTAGATTTTGTGCTGTGATCAGTACCCATGTATCCCTTTTAAAACTGTCACCTAGCCTTTTCAAAAAACCGTGCTGAAGCAAGGGGGCATCCATAGGTAAAGTAGTGCGCATTGACCTAAATCTCACATTTCATAAAAAATTAACTCAAAATGGATCATGAACTTAAATGTAAAAAGTAAAACTGTAAAACTTTCAGAGAACAAAAAAGAAAATACAATCTTTGAAATCTAGGGCTAGGAGAAGAGATCTTAGATTTGACACCAAAAGCACAATCCATAGAAGGAAAAAACAATAAATTAGACTTCATAAAAATTTAAAACTTTTCATCTGTAAAAGACCCTTTTAAGGAGATGAAAAGACAAGCAACTGACTGGGAGAAAATATTTGCAAACCATATATCCAATGAAGGATTAGTATCTGTAACATATGAAGAACTCTCAAAATTCAACATTGAAAAAACAAACAATATGATTAGAAAATGGTCAAAAGACATCAACATACATTTGACTTAAGAGGATATACAGATGGCAAAAAAGCACATGAAAAGATATTTAACATCATCAGCCATTCGGGAAATGCAAATTAAAACCACAGCAAGCTTCACCGCTTACCTATCAGAATTACTAAAATAAAAAATAATGAAATTGCCAAATGCTGTCAAGCATATGGAGAAACCTGATGTCTCATACGTTGCTGGTTGGGATGTCAAATGGTGCAGCCACTCTGGAATACAATTTGCTAGTTTCTTATAAAACAAAACATATAGCCACCATATAACCCAATAATTGCACTCCTGAACATTTTTCCCCAGGTAAATAAAAATTTATGTTGACATGAAAACCTGTACACTGATGGTCATAGCAGCTTTATTTGTAATAGCCAAAAATTGTAAACAACTCAGCTGTCCTTCAACAGGTGAGTAGTTAAACTCTGGGAGATTGATACCATGGGATACTACTAGGTAGTAAAAGTAAACTATTGATATATTCAACAGTTTAGGCAAATTTTCAGGGAGTTTTGCTCAAAAGGTTACATACTGTATGATTACATTTATATAACGTTCTTGAAATTACCAATTCATTGAAATGGAGAACAAATTAGTGGTTGCCAGGGGTCAAGGGATAGTGGGAGGACGGGAGGAGGATGTGCGCATGGCTATAAAAGGGCAACACAAAGGGTTCTTGCGCTGATGGAACTGTTCTTTACCTTTACTGGGTTAATATCAATATCATGGTAGCGATTTTGCGGTGTCATTTTACAAGATGTTATCATTGGAGAAAACTGGGTAAAGGCTACACAAGATCTCTCTGTATCATTTCTTACAATTTTCTGTGAGTCTATAATGATCTCAAAATAAAAATTTTAGTTGAAAATGTTTATTTTATTTTATTTATATTTACATCTAAAATATTGTAAAAAAAACATTCTAAAATATACTATTAATTGGGCTTACTCCCTGAACATTTAGGGAAGGCAGAAATTTAGAGTTTGGCTAAGGAATAATTTCATTTGTTATTACACAGGAGTGCAACCTGCTATATCCATTTGGGTACTACTCACAAATATTTATAAAGGTTAGTAAATTTTTATTTTTATAAATCAGATCTTTCATATGGCTCTTGGAACTCTTTCAGTTGTCAGTAACATAAAACCGAACTCAAAATGGCATTTTAGAAAAAGGGAATATATTGGCTCATGTGATTAAAACATTTGGAGGAAGATCTTCAGGCACATTTTAAATAATGTTTTTAGATCTCTGGCTCCATTTATCTGTTTGCTCTGTTCTCGGTTATGTGTCATCTTTATCCTGAGGTTGGATTTCTTATGCTATAGACCTCACATCTTTAAAACACATCATTGACTTTCTTCTCAGAGAAGAGAAGACAGTTTTCTTCCCTGGGATTGCCAGGCAGTACTTCTTTGTGTCATTGTCCTAAATTGAATCACTATCCCATTCTTCAGCTATAGCCAGAAACACAGGAAGTGCTGATTGGCTCAAGAAATCAAGTCCCAACCCTGAAGATGAAGGTGGGTTAACCCTGTGATGTGCTAGAGCTGGTCATTGCCAACCTGTGAGAGCCAATTATTACATTTTCAGAAACTTTGGAAGCAGTTGTTAAACACAGTCATTATTAAAAATAAAATTATATAACATAATTAAATTATGTTAAAAACAAAGATAATGCATACCCAAAGCTCATTACTTCCTAATCATCTTACTACATCTTACTATTAGCTCTGCACTTAAGGTTATTTATGTCTGTTATATCTGCATGGTGGAAATACTATGTACTTGTGTACTACTGTGTATCTTTTAACAACTTCACATCCAGTGATTTCACTTCAGTAGCTTTCAATTGTGAAAGCTATTTAATTATCTATTCGTCATTGTGAGTATATTTACACCATAGTAATAGGCAAACACTAGAAATCAGGGCTTTTTTTCTTTTTCTTTTTTTCTTTTTTTTTTTCAACCCTGGTGAGCCTGTTGTTAAACACTCACCAGCTGTCAGAATCTGTTTTGGCTTCTATAACAGAATACATAAAACTAGGTAATTCATAAATTGTAGAAATTTATTTCTTATAGTTCTGGAGGCTAGGAAGTCCAAGATCAAGGCACCAGTAGATTCAGTATCTTGTGAGGGCTGCTCCCTGCTTCCAAGATAGCTCCTTGCTGCGTCCTCACATGGTAGAAGGGCAAGAGAGAATGAGGGAGGATCAAATTTTCCCTTTTATAATGAAACTTCTCCTGTGATAAAGGTATTAATCCACTCATGAGGGCAGAGCCCTCATGGCCTAATTACCTCTTAAAGGCCTCACCTCTTCATACTGTTAAAATGGCAATTAAATTTCAACATGAGTTTTAAAGGGGACAATCATTCAAACCATAGCACCAGCATAACTCTGGGTTAAACTCATTTAATCCGCATGGCTAGGAAATGTTGGTTATTGCTGAGAAAAGTGGAAGGGATAAACATTGCTGGGGAGGGTATCAGCCAATGCCCATCGTATTCTCGAAAATTGTTGCACTTTCTAAATCTTTTATCCAATTCTCTTATATGGTACTCTAGAAACTAATTTAGAGGTTTATTCATAATCGAAAGCCAAAATAAGATTTTAGAGAATTAGTTTCCTGCATTGTGCAGCCTTCATTTTGAACTACTCCTAAGTTAGAGCAAATTGAGAGAACACTGAAACTGACTTGTGTTGACACAGTAATCCCCCTGTGAGGTAATTGTTTTCCCAGACTGTGAAAGTTGGGGGCAGAGATGCTTCTCAGAGACTGCTGGGCACTGAGTCTGCTTTTTTCCCCATAGGAAATGATGCTATCATATGACCTCACCACTATTGAATGAGTTCAAGAGCCAGGAAGTCCCAATGTTTGTAAATATCTCCTTAAGTAGAAATGTTCATTGCACAGAACGCATAAAAGCCTTCTGCATAGAAATGCTGAGCCCATTTACAAAAAGTTCTCAAATCTCTTATGACCCTACTTATTACAGCTAATGTTACTGGCAGAGGTACAACACACTCCATAAAAGATTTCAGGAAACCAAAGAATGTTGCACTGATACATGTTGCATTTGCTTCTCTACTTTGTGGCCACTGCTCTTTCCCAAGTTTCTGCATTCACAACCCCAACTGTCCCCTGTGGAGTCTGCATCCAGGTATACAGAAGACCCTGTTCTGCTGAATCCCTTGACAGGTTTGAGTATGCAGCTCTATGGGTACAATCTGGGGAGCACTGAATTGCTTTGCATAATAGAAGGAGAAATATTTGGACCATGGGATCCATCAGGAAGGGGGTGGAGTCTTGGTGATGAAAAACCATATCCTCCATAATGTTCTCTCTATTATGGCATCATCACTCTTCAGCAACATTGGTGAAACTTATGAAATGATTGGTTAGAGTGTATTGCTTTCAGAACCCAGTCTAGATCAATCTAGTTTGATCCAGTACAATAGAGAAAAAGCATCCACTGAATCGAGAGCCTAGAAAGCAGAGCTGTAGAATTTGCTGCAAATCTTGGGAGTGAGTTCACTGGACTTGTACAGACCTTGGAGTCCTGAGGATTGTGCACATGGTGTTAGACTATCCAGGGCGCAGTGCTCCTACATAGGGTACATATGAATACAGATGATGTTCAAGTATTTCCATATATATTTTTAAGTAGGTGAAAAGTTCTCTCTCCAATCTTGTATAGACTATTAACATTTCTACAAAGGTGAGCTCCACTAATTCTGGATTTGAACCTGATGAAAACACTGAAAACACTAAGATTAGTTCAATCTCAGAGGAGCTTTTTGGGGACTTCAGTAGAGATTAAAACTCTGAAAGTCTAAATTCAAAATCTGCCCTTGAACAACCACTCTGGAAAAAATGGTTGGCAATATATACTAAACCAAAATATACATATAACCCACAACTCAGCAGTTTTTTTCTTGGGTGTATATCTAACAGAAATGTGTGCATATATTTATCAGAAGACGTGCTAGAATATTTCTAGCAGCATTATTTTTAATAGAAACAAGCTAGAAACAATACAAATGTCCATTTACAGTAGGTGGACAAATTAATTGTGGTATTGTTATACAACGAAATACGACAAAGCAATGACAATGAGTGATACATATCTACACAAATCTCACAGTGATGAATATCTTACAGCATGATCTCACAGTGTTGAATGAGAGTATACATACCAATGACTTCATTTATATAAAATTCTGAAAGTAGCAAAACTAGCAGTTATCTCGGGGGTGGTGGTATAGATGGTAAGGGGTGTAAGGAGGCTCTTGGGCTACAGCTAATTTCCTGATTTGGGAGATGGTTATTTCACTGTAGGAAAATTCATTAAGCTCTCTATTTATGATATGTACACTGTAGTGAATTGAATATTGGCCCCCATAATTATATGTCCATATCACGTCTTGGAACCCGTAAACATTACCTGATTTGGAGAAAGGGTCTTTGCAGATGTAAATATCTTAAAGATCTTGAGATGAGGAGATTATTCTGGATTATTTGGGTGGACCCTAAATCCAATGACAAGTGTCCAAAAAGAAGAGAGACCCACAGACAGAATAGGACAAAACAATGTGAAGAGGGAAGCAGAGATTGGAGTGATATGGCCATAAACCAAGGAATGCTGGAGACACCAGAAGCTGAAAGGGATTCTTCCCCGGAGCATCTTGCAGGAATGTGACCATGCCAACTCCTTGATTTGGAACTTCTGGCCTCCAGTACTGTGAGAGAATGAATTTCTGTTGTTTGTAGTCACCCAGCTTGTGGTAATTTGTTACAGCATCCCTGAAAAGCTAATGTAAATACTATTTTATGTATTTTTCAATATAGTTTACATTAAAGGGCTACCCTACACTTAGCAAGGGGGTGACCATGATGTAAATATCATTGTAGCATATCTATTTTGGGTATATTACCTGCTTTCAACAGGTAGCATGTAAGCAGGTAAAATACCCAAAATAGATACGCTACAATGATATTTACATCATACACATCCTCTGTCCTTGTGGGAAGAAGAATCCAACCCTACCCACCCCAGACCTGCTGGCACGTGCCACACTGAGTTCTGCTCTCCATGTCAGACTGGCTTGGTCTAGCCTCTCTTGGTCTCTACTTATTCTGTGTGATTTTCTTCAAACAACTAAACTATATGTAATTTTTTATATGCCACTTGCTGTCTCCTTCATTATTCATTCCTGTACTAAGGGCAATCCTAATGTGGTTTTTCAAGAACTATTTATGTAATTTGAAAAAAGCCTGGGGCAGTAGGAGACCCAATTTTTTCATGGTATTGTGCAAAAAGAAGCATAGACTAGCATTTCAAAATAACTAAACATAACTGCAATCTTTGTTGAAAAACATTTAAAGATATCAGACTCATAACTCATTGCAACAGCTTTAAAAAAATCTCTTTCCCTTTTGTTGCTTCTAACTCCTGATCTCTCACACTTCTTAGGTATCCCGAATCCTCTATTTAACATTCTCCATCAAATCTCTACCAAACACTCTCTTCCAAATTGAGCTCAAAAGACTTACTTTTCCTCCCTCTACTCTTTGCATTTATTCTAGTTTCTCTATTCTCCCATGAACTAACCTTGACTTTTTCCTTTGCAAACCCCCTTTGCTTCTCCAGTTCTTGCTTTCTCTCCTGTCTCCACCCCCAAGCTTCAGGACCTGTTCACAGATTCAGCTTCTCTCTCTGAAGGCACGGGGTGCAAAGGAAGCCCCCCCCAAGGGGGCAAAGGAAGCTTCTCTTAGCTGGTGGGGCTGGGACAGGGCTGAAAAGAGGTAGAGAGAAACAGCCTGCAAAGATTTAAAAACTGTAATTTTAAACTTTTATTTTATACACATAATATTAATATCACTTATGATAACAGGGAAGGGCTTATGGTGGCCAAGCCTCAAAATGGCACAGAAAAATTCTCTGATTATAACATCTTTTTTTTTTTTTCTCTAGACTGCCAGCAAAGTGAAACTTGGCTTTTATATTAAAGCAGTGAGAAGGCAGGCAGATACTGTTTTTCAAGAATCAGGCACCGCCATGGATATTTTACCTACTTAACATTTATAGCAATCTGGTGGTATTGGAATTCTTAAATTCAATTTTACAAATGAAGATCTAAAGAAACAGAATATTTAATGTCACATGGTTAGAATTTAGCAGGCCAGGATTCAAAAGCAAGGTTATCTGCCTCTGAAGCCCAGGCCTGCACAGTGCTTTAATCATTATTCAGCAATATCTATTAAGCACCCACTGGATCACCAGGCATGGTTGGTATAGAAATTTAGAGAAAATTTAGAGAAAGAAGATATAGTCCTTGGTCTTGAAAAGCTGCAGTGCCCATATGTTTTCCCTACACCTCCAAGACTTTATTCCACGGATCTTCCAAATTCCATTCCAAAGGATCATGTCTTGTTGTTTTACATGTTTTCTTTCATAACTTATAATGATCCACATGAATAGAAATTCAAGCATTTAAATATCAATTGAATATTCAGTAAACAGTGATTTTTAAGAACTTTGTTTGGCTGATCACCGAACAAGATACTGTGCCATGAGGATACAAGGAGAGTGAGACACACTCTGGCCCTCAAGCTGCTTGCTGTCAACAGGGCTAACAGAGCAGCGACAGAAGCTCTGATAACTAAAGTAGTTAAAGGCTTAGGGTAGATGTAAGCATTTTGCTAGAAGTGTGAGAAACAGTGAAACTGTGTTTTACATTTGGTAGCATTTAGAGATAGTAGGTAACTTATATTGTAGTTATATAGACAAATCTGGAGAGAAAATAAAAGTATCCATCGAGATGTGAGTGGTGTAGTATCTATTTCTCATGTTGGAAAAACTCATGAATTTTGATCTGTTTTTATTTGCAACATTCTCCTGGAAAAGTCAGTTTGCCTCAAATGTGGAACCTGGCTTTTCATGAAGCCATCCTTTCATATCCTATTTTCCAGTTGAACTGATGGTTTGTGTTTCAGACCTTTTACATGAGTTTGGGAGAAAGCAGTGATCATAAAAAGGATACCAAGACAGAAACCCTAAGAAGGTCATGCTAAAAACTGAAAATGGACAGCAAAGATAGATGGGCTTATTTCTCCTCATTTTTTAAAACACCTGGTCCACTACTGCTTAGAGTTTCAGGCAAATGTCTTGATTTTCTGAAAATGTGGTTGCAACAAAGGTGATATTGTGCTCATACGAAATATTTTTGTGTAGTAAAATACTTGATCTAGAATGCCTCGGTGTGTAGAAATCATTTTCTATTTTTTAACACAAGTAATATGTAAATATGTTCTATATGAAAAAATATTTGTAGTTTTCCTTTTCATTACCTCCTTTCTACCTTTAAATTTTCTCTCTAACCCCAACCAATCTCACTCCATTCTTCAGGGGTAACCATGGTTAATAACTATGCATCCTTCTGGACCTCTTTCTATGGATTTATTTATTTATAGATACACTATATGTATCATGGGCTTTCTTATATGTGCCTCTTTAGGAACCCGTGGAATGCCACTAAATTTTCCTCTTGAATGCTGAGCTAATTTTCATGCTTTCTAGGAGTGTGCTAGTGCACCTATTCCTTAGATATTTGCCAACACGGTATATTATTAATATTTAAAATTTTACCAATGTGATAAGTAAAAAATGGAATTTTATGTTTTAATTTGAATTTCTCTGCTTACTAGTAAATTTGAGCAAAATTTTCACGTGTATTTTAGCTATTTGTGTGTTTTCCTTCTATGAATTGGTTTTTATTCAGGAATTGTCAGGTCTGGTTGGGGGGAAAGTCCTGCTCAGATTTCTACATAAAAACAGAGAAGACTATATCCAAATTACAAGACTGAATGCTAATATGATTAACTTTCAGCTTTACTTGGTAATTTCTTAATACTGAAATAAATTGTTTGTTAATATCCAAGCCTGCTTATCAGAATAACCACTTTTTGTTGGCTTTGCCTCTTTGGGAACTATTCTTGCATATTTACCTTCAAATTTGAAGACTCTTTTTGTGCCTAGAATACTACTTGCAGTAGAAGACAGCAATTGGTAACATCAGTTATCCAAGTTTGTAACCTGTGTCCACCACAGACTATCCTTCATACAAATGTAAGCAAGATCTATCCTCCCCTCCTCCTTTACTCCTTGTGTATTGGGGGTGGGGTGGGGGAAGAGGGAGAGGAGGAGCCAGCCCACCCTGCCTTCCCTGCTCCTCTCTGCCACCTGGTCCTAGTCTCACCTGCCACACGTGCAGCTCCACCTGGAATCTCTACTGCTTTGTGGCTATTCAGCATTCAGAACTCCAGGCCTTGTTCTCCCAGTTGGATGTTGTTGCTACCACAAAGTGGCTTCAGAGAGAAAAATGAGAGGGAATTATAAACTTAAAACTGGACTTTGAAGAGTAAGGAAAAAAAAAAAAAAAAAAGGAAATTTACACTTCTCATCTGGGGTTACCTAGTGCTGCCTCCCTCATGGCTCCTCCTCTTCTCCCATCCTCATGAGAGGGTATGTTCTCAAACCAAGAGGCAGCCTTATAGCGTGGTAAAGAGCAGGACCATGGAGCCAGTTGTCAGGTTGGAATTGTGCCTCCGTCACTCATTGGCTGTGTGAGTGGCAGCCTCTGGGAAGGCACCAACTGATTCCCACCTCCTGGTATTCACACCTCTGTGTGGTCTCCTCCCACAGTGAAAGAGGGCTGGTTTGTGTGACCAATAGGATACAGCAAAAGCAACCATGTGTGACACCTGAGGCTAAATCAGGGCATTGTGACTTCTGCCTCGCCTTCTTGAATCATTTTCTCCTAGGGAAGCTGGTGGGGGTGATATGAGAACACCCAAGCAGCCCTGCAGAGAGGCCCAGGAGGAGAGTAACTGAGTCTTCTATGTAGAGCCAGCATTAGTGGGCCGCGGTTCAAGCAGATCTTCCAGCCCCAGTCAAGCTTTCAGATGACTACAGCTCCAGGTGAGATCTGACATCTTAGAGAGACCCAAAGAAACTGTGAAATTTAGAAATAAATTATTATTGTTGTTAAGCCACTAAGTTTGCAGGATTTGTTATGCAATATTAGCAGTTTCCACGTGTCAGATGATAATAATATCATCTACTTTAATAGCATTGTTGAGAGGATTAAATGAGTCATATATGTCCAGTGCATCTATTAGTACTAACATATAGTCAATGCTATGTTTTTGCTAAATATTAGCTATTTTTTTGGTGTGCCAGTCTACACTGCATCCGACCCTTTTAGGAAAGCTAATTCCCAGGTCTGGCCCATGAGCCCAGTCCCTCCCATCCCCATTGGCCAGGACACTATGGGACATAACAGCTTATTCCCTGGAGTTTGGGTTATGTGGACTAGAAAAGATCTACACTTATTTTTCTCAGAAAAATATTAATTATCCTTAACAACATTACAGTATAAACCCCCATTTTTCTAAAGACAATTTATCCACAGTGCATTCTAGGCCTTGGCATTACTCTATAGGTCCTGTTTCTCATCTGTTTCCTCCACTTACGTGCTTTCCCAAACAGAAGAGCTTCCTGTTCCTAGTCCTCACCCTTGAAATGTGCATCCTGAGCTTTCAAGATTTAGATGTGGAAAAGAGAAGATGAAAAGCTCTTAACCAAAGGGAGAATGTTCTGGAGAGGTGTTTCTTTTCTTTTCTCAGTTTCCATTTGCCTCACTTTCAGAGACAGAAATTGGGCACAACGTGATTGATGGAGGACAGGACTGTTAACGTCACTTAGCCCAACCTCTCACTTTAGAGATGAAGCTCTCAGGTTATCTGTCCTAGAAGGTAGCTATTGAATATCAAGGCTGAGATAGTAGCCTGGGCTCCCTTTGTCACACACTTAACCCTTCCTTTCGTTACTATGCAGTAGTTGGCTGAGAAGAGTTTCTATTGACAGTTGCACCTTGGATATTTTTTCCATTCATTGCTTAATAGTTTTCTTGTCTATTCCATCCACAGACTCAGGAAAGAGTTAGGAAAAAGGCTGACATCTTTATCTCTCCTGTCATAGATGTTTTCCAGTTTTATGTACAGTGTGTTTTGAAGTCTTTGAAAGCCAAGGAGGCCTTTATTGCTGACTTATTTCTGGAATAGCACTCTGCGATTGTGAAATGTTCCTTGGACTTGAAATATTGCATTACTCAGAGACTCTTTTCGTCCATTTGTGAACACTAATGGGAAAGGTGATTTGTTCACATGACCCTGGAGGTTCCAGATGTTTTGTCTGCCAACTTATGGGTAGTTTCTAAAAGTGGTTAATTAGTGGATCCTCCATCTGGTGGTTTTGCTTGCTGTGTAAAAACATCAGGCATAGTTACCAGGCTGTTATGGGGACTGTAAGGAAACACCTCTCTGAGTAAACTAGCAGGAATTTGTCTGTGCTGGAAACCACAGTCTGTATCTGGTCCCAAAGTATACAGCCAAAGAAAAAAGGTGGGATTTTGATATGCAGGGATGAGAGGGGGGAAGCATTCAGACTGTCCCTGAATAATCAGAGTTGCAGGGGTTTGCCTGGAAAGCAGCAAATGTAAGAAGCTATGAAACAAATTAGCAACAGAAGTGCCAGCTCTGCTTCTCCTTTGTGACATTATTATTTAAAGTTCAAATGTCTTTAATATGATTAATTTAATCTTTTTAGGATATTGCCACATTTGAAGAACCACAAAAGGACGCTGAATGAGCTGAGAGAAATACATGAGTGGATCAGCAATATGACAGCTGCTGCGCTGAAATCTGGATTGTACTATGTCAGTTTCCAACCCAGCACATATAATCCAGACAGAGACATAGCTTTCGTCTGCCTCATTGTGATTTCCCTCTGTATAGTGTGGTGTGGGTCACCTTTGTTGCCTGCATTCTCATCTTCATGAGATTTGCATTGACTGATAGTTTAAACTCTGTGTTTATCTATGTCTGTGGTTCTTATTTCTCTCCCAGAGAAGTCTCCAGAGAAATACATATCCCCTGATGTGAGTGTCCCAGTTTTATTAATATTTGGTGCCCAAATTCAGGCAGTTCTGTATGTTTCACGCTAGGATACTGGGTGTGTTTATTATGTGTGTATACACACACACACACACACACACACACACACACACACACACACACACACATATCTTTTAACACATATTATCTCATGAAAAAAATAATTTGATAAAATAAAAACTTAAACCTACTTCCTGAATACCTCAAACTGATTTGAAACAGAACCACTCACAATAAACAGCACAAGTTCTCTATTTGTTTGACTTCTGCATATTTCCTTCTCATACATTATTCTGTCTCTCATGATGAAATGATTGAAAAACACTGCTTCAACCCTTAAAACCTGGCTAATGTCTACATAAGGATTTAAACTTTAGCATGCCTGTCTATGCTCAAGCCTAGGAAATCCCTCTGCATCCATTGCTAATGTTTTCTATTTCCTCATTGAATCTAACCCTTGATTTCTTTTATAGACATATGTAATCTAAAGGCATGCAGGATTTTGCAAATGTTGGCCCATATTTTTGTTTCATAAGGTTTTATTTGGTCTGTTGACTAAGTTTTGATTACTTCCATATTGCTCTTAATTGCATTAATATCCCCAAAGACTTCCCTATTTTGTGCATCCCTTTATCTTTGTTTCTTTTATCTCTTGCTGTGAGAATACAAAATTGCCGACATATTCCATGTATTTAAATCCTGAGTGTTGCAGAAGAGTTTTTAAATCTGTTGTAATTTTCCGATACTCAGCTGAGGACCATTACACATTCTGTTCAGTTAATCTGTTTTTAATCATATCTGTAAATGCTAAAGTCGTACATGAGAGAAATGGTGCATAAAATAAAACCAGACCAAGTGTACTTTAGCATATGTAAAATTAAATTCTTCCTTTGTTCTACCTACAAGTTTTACTGTCCTGTAGTTGTATAATCTTTACCTACACCAGAATTTATTTACCAAGAGTTTAGGGTACTCTATTGAAAAAAAACTCTTAACTTTAACATATTTAAAATATTTATTAATTATTATTCATCCCCTCCATATCACAATAAGAACTGATGAATGTAAGCATGCTTTTGATTCTGTTTCATAATGTACAGGCTAAGATACATTCAGCTGCAAATAACTAAGGAAAGCATTAACAGTGGCATTGACCTTAAAGACAATTGCTTATTTAATATGAATTCTGGATGATCCAGGCTCCTCACATCCTTCTGTTCTTCCATCCTTGGGTAGCATGTGCTATCTCCCTTACAGTCACACCTCCAGGTACCCTACCTTCACACTACAATGTCTAAGTAGGAAGGGAAGGCCTAAGAGCAAAAAGACTCTCCTCCCTGCAGGGTTCTGACATCTTATCAGGGGAATCTTTCTTGGAAGGCCTGTTATGTCCTATCTAGGTTAGAATTAGGCCACAGTGTAACCCTTAGACCAATTACTGGCAAAAAGGCAAGAACTTATTATCATGATTGGCTTAGGCTAATCATGATTATCCTGGCCTTTTGCATACACTGCTCAAACAAAGAGTTTTGTTAGCAAGAAATAATTAGACTGGATGGGGGATGAGGAGTTTGGAGGAAGGGATAGCTGTTTGCCACACTTGATAACTGTTCAAGGTTTAACTCATACCTACAAAGGTCATTATCGTTGTATTTAGACCTATGAAGTCAGTTAAAATGTTCTCAAGTGTTGCATGTTTATACATTATTCCTTGTAATTTAAAATAGCACATTTTATTATAACATTTCCTTCCTGAGTACAATGGACACAATATACTATTCTACAGATGGAAAAGGGAAATCAGCAAAAGCCTAGAAATGGGGAGAAAAATTAGAAAGCGTGAAGGAAAAGGACAAAAACTAAATTGTCATGTGTTTCGCTTGCAAAATTTCTTCTCTTGTATTACAAATGCACCGCTTTGTGTTTTAGCCTACCAGTGGTGAATTATTTCCTCAGAATAAAACTTCAGAGCTCAGTGGGTGAAGGGTTACAGTCAGTAGAATATAATTCTGCTGCAGAATCTAGCCGGTTATCTAAATGAATAAATATAGAAATGTGGAAAGCTAGTATGTTCAGCCGTTAATCTTCTCATTCCTCTTATTCTTTGTGGGAGTTTGGTCCTCTATTCATTCTTAGAACAAAACTAAGTAGGAAAAGCTAATGCACAGCAGTAACACTTTTATTCTTAGGGCAGCCTCTGAGTTGAAAGTTAATTCTTAGGTGCCAATTCAAAACTGAGGAAAACAATTACCCAAGACACTTTTTACTTTTACTTAAAGGAAGTATGATGACCAGTATTAGGATTCTTTTGGATACAAGTGACAGAAATTCATTTCAAACTAACTTATGCAAAGCACAGGATTTGGAGGAAGAATACTGAAATAGCACAGATTCAAGAGGAGAACTCAGTAACCAAGACTTGGGAGAGGCAGTAGTATCCTGAGCCAAGGACCCTGAGTGCCCCCGCAAATCTCATGTTTCTGCTTCTTTCTGATTGTTCATTTTCTTAGCTTGGTGTTCTCCATGTTGGGGGGACCAGGGCCACGGGCAGCTGCAGGAACACATCCTTAGAACAATGTGATCAGAAAGGAGAGCACTCTTTTTCTCCAGAAAGTTTGCAACATTCTGAGAAAGTACTCTGATTTTTCGGGCGTGGGTCACGTGAGCATGCTTGGAGCAGCCACGTACTTGCAGGTGGGGGATGGAGGGGTGAGAAATTCTAGGACTGGTCCATCTCGGGGTAAGTTCTGCTCCCATGGTTAGGAGTACCAGGACAGCACACGCACGCACTCTCCCACCAACCCCCACTAGAACCATGGCTTTTAGGAAATATCTCCAGAAGGGGAGTTGGTCTCAGTGATAAATGTCCATTATAACACAGGCCTCACTCTTGGGGTTCCTGATTTAGTAGTGTGGATGGGGCCTCAATATGGAAGACAAGTGCATGATGGTCCCCTGGAATTTCATGATGAACTGGTGTGGGCTCAGAACCTTAAAGAAAGACTCAATGGTGTGCATAATCCAAGGCCAGCTGTGAGAACCAGATTGACTCTCTTAGTTAGGCCCTTGCCATCAATCTTAGGCCCTAGCCCTACACAACTGTACTGAGACAGCTCTCCTACAAGTCATCGGGTCCTCCTAAATGCCACCGCTCTCTACAACCACACTTCCCAGTTCTTATCAAACTTGCTATACAGCACTTTAATACTTATTCATTAGATCATTCAGCAATATTATTTGATGAGTCCTAGGGATTATGAAAAAAACAAGGTCCCTCTTGCTATTGCTACTTTCATGGGAAAAACAGGAAATAAAGAAGTAAACCAGAGAATGGGTAATTTAATTGCCACTTACAATAAGTATTATGAAGAAAATAAACAGGATACCGTGAGAGCAAGTGTTTATGAAAGATCTACCTGAATAGGATTTATTTTCCCATAATTAAAAAAACAAGTCTCCCCATTAACAGTTTTGGTGCCAGGCTCCCTCCCGGTCTGCTTCTAAGCTCTTTGATCTACTTTTCTCTGGATTTGCTTTCTTCTCCCTCTTTTTGTGACATAGCAAACCCACAGGCAAATAACTAAGTTGGTGACTTTGATTCTCTCAGTCCCTCCTTCCTTACTCCTAAGGGCTCTTCCTCATTTATCTTATTATTATTATTTCTCTTGCTATGCATGGAAATTATTGATCTTATTCAAACCTCCTTCCTCAAGATAAATGCCTAAGACAGGCAACGATTCCTTCTGGAAGACAACTGGTTAGAGAGAAAGGATAATTTTGGGATAGGTCTTCCCTGTGCTTTTCATGTTGCCAAAGGAAAAACTTAGTCCAACTTCTCTGAGCAGACATGTAACACATCGAAGTAACATGATCCTTACATTTCCATTTGTATCCATTTTCCATTTTTTTAATTTCCTCACTCATTCTTGGTTATAAACAAACTGATATGCTTATAGACAAACATGGTCATCAAATTTCTGCATATAATAGCAGTTAAGTAATGGTGTTAGATAAATCTCAGTGCTGTTTGGACTGGAGGCAATTTCCTCCCATCACTGAACATTTGTAATATACTTTCTGTAATCTTCCTTCCCTCCCATGCAGATGAATGCCAGGCTGTGTACACTCACCAGGCAACCAAAGTCTAGGACGTGGGCCAAGCTTGTCGTGTCTCAGCTGCCATGTTTTCTCTCAGAACGAATTGGTATTCGCCTCATTTCCAAGCTGGTCCACTGTTTTGTAGTGATGCAAATCTGTCACCAAAATCTTGGTGGAGCTTCCCAGAAACCAGGCTGTGCTGATGTAAGTTATGGAGCCAAAAGGAGTTTGTGGCTTGGCAAAATGACAGTTTATTTAAAATATTCTGGTTATGTTTATAAGGCACATTAAGCACTTTTATAATATTTTAAAAATCAAGGAAAATTACTTGGTAATAAAACATGTCTTCCAAGGAAATTGTTTTGAAAGCTGTGGTCCAACATTCCCAAAAGCAAATAATTAGATTCCTAGCCTCATAGCCACAGTGTGAGCAATCTTTCAGAGAATAAGCCTTTATTAATCCTTCTCTTCCCTTTCTTTCAGGCTACTCTCTAATACATGTTTTCTTTTCCAGTCTTCCTCCTGTTGCCACAACATTTTTTGCTAGCAGGCTCAATTTTTTCCAACTGTTAGCTAATGGGGTTTCCTTTATTATGATACACTTCTCTGAAATCCCTAGACTCCTCTATTTGCTAGGTCTGTCTTGTAAGCTAGTCAGCCCATCAGACAGACAACGGAGAGAATTTATTGAATGTGCAGTGTGTGAACAGAACTGGACAAAGTAAGATGCAGAAATACTTACGGTCCAGTTGGGAGACAGAACATAAACACATGAAAGAGACAAAGGAACAAAGATAAAGCAAACGGTGTCAGTAAGTGGCTCCAGATGGATAATTGAGGGATATCCAGTTGGATCAGGTTCATTAGGGGAGATATTCTGGAAGAGAACAATTGAGAGGAGAGGATTGAAGGAAGAACTGCAGCGAGACCAGCTGGGGACAGGAGAGGAGGTTCTCTCTATTGCTCCACAGAGAGTGATAATAAGGTTCATCTAAGGAGTTTTGCTTCTAACAGCCACCTTAAAAAGGTAGCCTTTACATCACTTGGACTCCTGAGTGCGGGGATGGTTTCCCAGCCTCTGTGTGCGAGTCAGAGACAGCATTGTCAACTGTGCACCCCCACAACAGTTCATTAAATCCTTTCAGCTGGACACTTCTGGGGAAACTAAGAGACAGGAGTGTGCATTTGTTTGCCTAGGGAGTTTGGAGATACAGCAGCTTTGGAAATATTTTCTTTGCTGAAGTGACTTTGTTCCTGAAATCTGTTCCTTGCGAAAAATATCACATCTCCCCATTTGGAAAATCAGATTGAATACAGGAAGTGGAAGCTTGAAAAAACATACGTTCAATGTATTTCTTGCTTTCTCAAGGTGATAAACAATAGCTGATGAACTGCAAATCTCTCTGAATTATAGAAGCTCTCTGTTAACCTGGGGGGATTTTAACAGATTTTTAAGCTTCTGCCTTGTAACTCTATTTTTCTTCCTCTGGAAAGTAAATAAGTAGAATTAACCTCACAATCAGACCAAACACTTCTTTCTGATCCTTGTTTTCTCTACCTGGGAAGCTTGGGTCCTTACCATGCTGAACTTCTAGCAGTTTATAGAATGTGCCAGGCATTCTCACAGCTTCTTGCTTTTGCCTATGCTGCAACCTTTGCCTTAAATTCTTCTCCCTTTGTTCTCTCATGGGCAAACACATTCTGCTTAGACTCCAAAAGTCACCTCATCTTTGACAACAGCCCCTTCTTTCTTCTTTCTGGACTAAACACTTGTAGAGGATTCATAAAGCAAACGTACCTCACAGGGCCTGGTTTTCCAAAGCCTTACAGTTTCAAATATTGACCTTGCAAAGGACAGGAAATTTCCCCCAGGGCATTGAGTCTCTGTTGCAAGATAAGAATCGTAACACAGCAAGGCTGCTGGTTCTAAGACAGACAAGTTACTAATTGAAATGTAAAGCTACTAAAAAGCTGCTAGAGGGAAAAGGAATGTCGGCTAAATCAAGCCTTTGTCAGTGGATCACTTAATTGCCTAACAGAATGTCATCTGACTTATTTTTACTGAATGTTACCAGCTTCTATTGTAAAACTTGTTAAACTGTACTTAGCAAAACCCCACCTATGACCTATGTCTCTTCAGGTAATTTCTTGGTCTGAGAATAAATGCAGAAAGAGAACCCTGATTTGTGGTTAATTTCCCAAATGGAAGGACGCCTTGCGCTAGAGGGTCCTGGGATATTAACCCCTTTCTGGGGCTTCTCACTGCTCAAAAGACATGGGCTTTGAGTAATCTTTGGCTGCTCCATCACCCAGGGGAAATGGAGTGACAAATCCATGGGAGGCAAAGCAACAAACACTCTTTCCACTGTGTTCTGAAAACACATTGATCAGATCTCCTCACAGACTTAGGGCACATATCATCATATGGGGAGGGCATGTCTTTATACCCTGCCTTATCTGAACTCCTTAGGGTTAGGCATGTGTTTTATCATATTCATATGTCCCATGCTTAGCACCACAAAAGACAGGTAATAGGTGTTGTCCTCATGTTTAAAAGCCAACCAATAATCTGCTTTTTGGGGCACCTGGATTTACTTAGAACACCATTTCACTTTTAATAAGTTATTGACAATATGGAAGATTTCATCTAAATACACATAACAATGTACAGAATTTCAAAACTCTCAATAAACTTGAGATTATTGTTGATCTCAAATTCTTTGCAAACTTCTTATACTTAATTTGCTCTGGCACACAAAAATCTGTGTTAATATTGTCTCAATTCACACAGGAGACTATCATTTCTTTTGCATGTTTATTAAAGTGTCCAAATACAGGGGTTCTCATGGATATTTGAAATCAAAAGTACTGAATGAGTTTGATATTGCAAAATAACCAATTTTTTCATACACTTTTATTTTGTGATTTTATGTATTGCTTTTGATTTTAACATCTGTTTTACTGTTTTACTTTCCTAATAATATGTGTAATCAATACTGTGCATTCATCTTTTTCCCTCCCCTTGGGTATTTTATTTGCATTTTCTATTTATGTCCTACAAGTTTTAAGTATAAAAATTCTTGCAGATTGTTGATGAACCTATGACAAGGATTTGACTGTAGGTAATGTTTATGCACATGTGTATATTTGTGTTTGAATTTAGGATTTATTAATTGACGATAATTAGTATTCTAATAATTAGTAATAATTAGTATCCTAATTATTGTAAATTAAGATGTTTTAGAGCTAAATCCTGAGTTCTGCTTTCAAGGGTATAGTAATCTAGTGGTGAAAACAATGACTGTTCATATGTAACTGAATGAGAAGCAAAAAAAAAAAAAAAAAAAATGCCATGAAAGTGGTACAGAAGGAAAAATGATGTGGGAGTTCACAGGATGGTATTTCTCTCATACTGGGAGATAGTGGTGGGTCAGAAGGCTTGACATCCTTACTTGAGGAAGACAGGGGCAGGATATTTCAGGTGCAGCAAAAAGTGAGTAAAGGCAGGGAGATGACTCATCTTGAGAGCTGTAAGTCATTCATTTTGGCTGGGGCTTCGGAATACACTGAATCTTTCTTTAGCCAAGATGTTACCTGCTCAGCCACTTTAATTCATACAACTGAATCTAAATTAAATTGAGAGGCAGAGTCAAGTTATCCCCCGTTTTAAAGCCTAGATTTTGATTGTTCACCCCTTGCTTTTCAAAAACACAGATGAAGTCAATACATACAGTATATGCCAAATGCAAACCTAGCTGTAGTACAAGTTTTACTATAAAGGCACAATTCCTACTTCCTAATAACACATTCCCGATGCAACCAGTTTACAGGGATGCTGTTCACAATGACAAAGAAACATGGCTGTGAAAGGGCTGATCTCAGGGTTCACCCTACAGCACTCAGGTATATGGGCAGAAAATTCAAATGGGGCAGGTTCTCCCTATTTCTACACTCTTGAATAATCAGAGTAGGGAAGGGTGTGGGGAAGGGAATTATTTCCTATTTAACAATGAATTCTGAGTAGCTATAGATATGGAAGCTCTGCCCTCATGTGCTCATAGCAGCATAGGTCTGAGGTGTGACAAGAAGTGTGGAAGACTAGATCAGAGGAACAGGAGACACAAGAAATGGTAGCACCTGCAGAGTTAGCAAAGCTGAGCTTTGATAGCCTTTGTCTTTCTCCTTCCACCCCCACATCGCCACGGGCCAATGCTAAAGTCTCTTTCTGCAGGCTCTTATTTAAAGTTAGTTGTTTAATAAGACCCAGGAGGCATCTTGGGAACTCAGGGATGAGCACTAGAATGAAAGATTTGTTTAGCCCTGGCTTTGCCACCAGCTAGTGGTATGACCAGAGCTTTATCATTAATTTTTCCCTCATTCTAAACAGCTGTCCTCTGTGCTCTTACAGTAGGCTCACAGTCATACTTCTTTAATTATACCAAAAAGAATATATTGACTATGCTATAGGAGTTCTTCCAGGTGCACTTTCATTGTAAGAGAAGTTTTTCTTAAGGGTGGAAAAGTCCTGAGGCTACAGAGGATTATTCAATAAAGGTGCACTGAAAGATGATGAAATGATGTTTGAGTATCTCACCTTGTGACATGACGAACTAAAATTTGTGCGTAATTGTCTTTTTCATTCACTTAGACCAGTATGTCTTCCTTCCTTCCTTCCTTTCTTCCTTCCTTCTTCACTTTTTCCTTTCTTCTTTCTTTCCCTCCTTTAGTTCTTTAATTCTTGTCAGAAAAAAGTTGGAATGTGAATCTAGGAAAATAAAGATGTAGGATGGGCACAGCCTCACTTTAGTATTCTCTGGACTGAGGGTTAACACTCATCCAGATGCCAAAGATCTCATCAATCACCACACTTTGGTTAGACTTTGAACCGCTAAGAAATGCTTTGGATCTTCAGAATAGATGTTTTTTGGGGGTAAAAATGGTTATGTTCTCTTTTGTTGAACTGTGCTACTTAAGTCTAGCAATTACAAAAGGGCAAAATGAAAACTGTTACTGTGGTAGGGCAGTGTGTCTATTCCTCTCTTCCCCTGTGTTTCTGCTCATCTCACCTCTGTGAAAAGTGGTGTTTGGCATAATAAATAAAGTCATGCTAGGAGAGGCAGTCAGTAATGACAAGAAAAATGTTTCTATCTTTTAGAATCTCTCTACTCTCATGACTATCATAGTCTCAAGTTTGATTCCAGAAGAGAGGACTACAGGGTTAGTGCAGAGTTGTAGAAAATATCTAAACAAGGACATAAGGAGCAAGAAGAGGAAAGGAAATGAAGTGGTAAAGGGAACCACTATTGCTACTTGCTGGATGGCTCTGATTGGATTGAAGGCTGAGCAAAGTCAGTAAATATTCTGTAGTATTTTCTAGTCTACATGAATGTTTGTGAATGGCTAATAGCAAGAGGACTATTATTAGAATGTTCCAACATACTTTTGTAGACATTGTGGTGCACAGTGGGCAAAGTGTAATAAGAAAGAATCCCTTAAGCAAGAAGAATGTACAAGTTTTGGTAACTATAAGCCTTTTGACCTAATAGAAGTATAGAACATTGAAATTCATCAATTGTCATTGGAAAAAAGCATACTATGGATTGAAATCAATAAAATTGAAAACAGTGTAAATAGGAAATCAATAGAGAAGATCAACAGAACCAAAAGCTGGTTCTTTAAAGATCAATAAAATTGATAAGCTGCTAGACAGGCTAAGAAAAAAAGAAGGAAGACACAAATTTCTAATGTCAGAAATAAAAGAGGGGACATCACTACAGATCCCATGGACATTAAAAAGATAATCAAGGAATACTGTTAACAGCTCTATGCCTACAAATTTGATAATCTAGATAAAATGGATCAATTTCTTGAGAGATACAATCTGTGAAAACTCAAACAAAAAGAGATAGATCTGAAGAGACCTGTATCTATTAAAGAAATTGAAACAATAAATAATAACCTTCCAATGAAAGCAAGGTCCAGATGAGTTTATTGGTAAATTCTACCAAACATTTAAGGAAGTAGTTAAACCAGTTCTTTAAAATCTCTTTCAAAAGATACACACAGAGGGAATACTTCCTAACTTATTCTATGAGGCCAGCATCTCTATAATACAAAAAACAGATAAAGACATTGTAAGAAAAAGAAAATTACAGACCAATATCTCTCATAAACACAGATGCAAAAATCCTCAAAGAAATATTAACAAACTGAATGCAACAGGGTATAAAAAGAATCATACACCATGATTAAATGGGATTTATCCCAAGTATGCAGGGCTAGTTCAACACTTGGAGATTAATTAATGTAATACAACACATCAAGAGACTAAAGACCAAAGGTCACATAAGCATATGAACAGATGCAGAAAAAATATTTGACAAAATCCAATAACCATTCATGCTAAAAACTCTCAGAGAACTAGGAATAGAGGAAACTGCCTCAACTTGATTAAGAACACCTACAAAAAAAACCTGCAGCTATGATCCTACTTAATGGTGAGAAACTTGATGCATTCCTATTAATGTCATGACCAAATAAAGAATATCTTCTCTCAACTGCTTTTCAGCATCATACTGGAAAGAACTAACCAAAGCAATAAGATAAAAAAGGAAATAAAAAATACACAGGTTGGGAAGGAAGAAATAAAATTGTCTTTGTTCACAGATGACATGTTTGTCTATGTAGAAAATCCAAAAGAATCAAAAAAAAAAAAAAAAAGAAAGAAAGAAAAGAAAAAACCCTTGTGAAACTAATAAGCAATTGTAACAAGGTTGTAGGATACAAGATTAATGTACAAAAGACAGTCACTTTCCTATATACTAGCAATAAATAAGTGGAATTTGAAATTAAAATATATTACTATTTACATTGGTACCCCCTCAAATGAAATAATTTAAGTATAAATCTAACAAAATATGTATAAGATCTATATGAGGATAACTACAAAACTCTGATGAATGATATCAAAGAACTAAATAAATGGAGAGATATTCCACATTCATGGATAGGGAGACTCAGTATTGTCAAGATGCCAGTTCTATTCAAATTGAATTATAGATTCAATGCAATTGCAATCAAAATCCCAGCAAGTTATTTTTTGGATGTCGGCAAACTGATTCTAAAGTTCATATGGAGAGGTAAAAGATCCAGAATAGCCAGCACAATATTGAAGGACATGAATGAAGTTAGAGGACTGACACTGCACAAGTTTAAGACATATTAATGCTGTGGTAATAAAGACAGTGTGGTATTGGTGCAAAAACAGACAAATAGATTAATGGGACAGAATGGAGGGCCCAGAAATAGACCTACATAAATATAGTCAACTGAGCTTTGACAGAGGATGAATGGAGCAAAGACAGTCTTTTCAACAAACGGTGCTAGAACAACTAGATATGCCAAAAAATGAATCTAGATATAGACCTTACATCATTCTCAAAAATTAACTCAAAATGGATCATAGTCCAAAATGTAAAATGAAAAACTATACAATTCCTAGAAGAAAACATAGGAGAAACCTAGATGACTTTGGTATGGTGATGAGTTTTTAGATAAAACACCAAAGGCACATTCCATGAAAGAAATAATTGAAAACCCGGACTTCATTAAAATTAAAAACTTCTGCTCAGTGAAAGACAATGTCAAGAGAATGAAAAGACAAACAAAAGATTGAGAGAAAAAAATATTTGCAAAAGATGCATCTACTAAGAATGTTATTGCAAAGGACTCTTAAAACTCAGCAATAAGCAAATAAACAGCTCAATAAAAAAAATGGGCAAAAGACTTAAACAGACACCTCACTGTTTATTTACAGTTGATAAATAAACATATGAAAAGATGTTCAACATTATGTATCATTAGAGAATTGCAAATTATAACATCAGTGAGATACCACTACACACCTATTAGAATGGATAAAATCCAGAACACTGGCACCACCAAATGCTGGAGAGGATTTGGAGCAAAAGGAACTTTCATTCATTGCTGATGGGAATGCAAAATGGCACAGCCACTTTGGAAGACAGTTTGGCAGTTTCTTAAAAAACTAAACATACTCTTATCTTATGATCAGCACTCACACACCTTGGTATTTACTCAAATGAACTGAAAACTTATATCTGCCCAGAAACCTGTACAAGAATGTTTATAGAAAGAAGCTTTATTCATAATTGCCAAAACTTGGAAGCACCTAGATGTTCTTCAGTAGGCAAGTGGATGAATTGTGGTACATCTAGATAATGGAATATCATTAAGTGTTCAAAACAAATGAGCTATCAAGTCATGAAAAGACATGGAGGAAACTTCAATGCCTATTACTAAGAGAAAGAAGCCAATCTGAAAAAGCTTCACGCTTATGATTCCAACTATATGGCAATCTAGAAAAGGCAAAACTATGAGCACAGTAAAATGATTAGTGGCGGTGAGAGGTTGTGGGGAGGGAAAGATGAACACACAGAGGATATTTAGGGCAGTGAAACTACTCTGTATGATACTACAATGTTGGAGACATGTCGTTAGATAGTTACTAAAACCCATAGCATGTACAACACCAATAGTGAACCCTAATGTAAACTATGAGCTTTGGGTGATGATGTTTATTGATTGTAACAAATGTTCTACTTTAGTGTGTGATATTGACAGTGGGGAAGGTTGTAAATGAGTCAGGACAGGAGGTATATGGGAACTGTCTGTATTTTCTGCTCAATTTTGCTGTGAACCTAAAATTCCTCTAAAAAAGAAAGTTTATTAATTTTAAAAAACTAAGTATAAAAGTATGTGCAAATGATTTTAAAAACTTTAATCATAATAAGAGAAACACAAAATTATACTGAGATACCATTTCTTACCTCTCCAATTGCCAGAATTCGAAATCTAGATGACACACTCGGTGAAGCTACGGAACACTCTCAGACATTACAGTATGGAACGCAAAGTGGACCCTGGATAATTTCCACCATAAGTTTGATGGTGCATCTGCAGGAATATGAAATAACATATGCACAATGCCATTATCGTGGCATTATTTGTAATACTAACGTGCACATCCCTAAGACATAGATAAATAACATACCGTGTATCAACACAATACAATACTGTGCAGTCATTAAACAAAACCAAAAAAGATTTTTTGACACTGATTTATAAAATATACTGTTACATTAAAAAAGAAAGAAACAAGAAAGATCATATGATTGCTTATTTTTTGCAAAAACAAACACATGAAGGATAAACCAGAAACTAATGAAAATGTTTATCTAGGGGTGTATTGGGGGAATTGTGATACAAATAGAAATTTCTTTAAGAATACATTTTAATATGATTTAGACTTTTGAATCAAATAAAAGTTTTAAATATTCAAAAATTAAATTTAATGAAAAAGGTAAAAAAAAAAATCAAACCCTTTAATTGATTATAAATAATAATAAATGGACTTAATTGGATATCAAGTTATTCTATAACCCCCAGAGGGAAAATAATACATTTGAGTAACTTTTGCTCACATGCTCTGTAAATCCTTAATGAGATATAGTCTTAGTACAAGAAGAATGCAATCAACTCTTGCACTTAGTAGTTTTGCCATTATTTAATGGGATTTATGTTGTATTGGTGCAATGTGTAAATATATTGATGCTGTTGGAAACCAGAGTTTCTACTGTGGAAGCAGAGAGAAACAATATGGACTGTGGAATGTGAAGAAGAATCTGTCATGGTAGGTTTGAATTAGAGTTATCAGTATGAGTAGATATAAACCCATGAGTAAAAAATTTTATAGTGATTTTAAAGATTCATGCCATTTGCTGCTTTGGTTTGTTCTGAATATATTTCCCCATCACGCCAACCTCCTACATTGCCCCAGTTCTGTCTCCTAAAATGCCTGGAATCAGTTACACCCAAGAAGCTATGAGCACACCTAGAACCCAGATCTTGGTATCTATAACATTCTCCACTAAAAGAAACCAGGTTCCTTTGAGAAAAGCTAATTCTTCCAGGGCCAGGGAATGTACAAGGCAAGCCTCAGACACCATGTGCTGGAAATCAAGGAAGTGCTCAAATCTAAATAGGGCTACATCGAAGTATAAAGGGGCTGGCTTGAAGGCTTCCACTAGGCAAGTTATGTGTAATTTGGCATCCAGATGATAGTAATAATATAAAGAGCAAAGGATTAAAACACATAGGGAAAAAGCCCAAGAAATCACAAGGAGAGAGGGAGAAAAAGAGAGAGAAACAGAGAAGGGGAAAGATTTTTCTATGCAGATGAATGCCAGGTAATAGATCTAGAAAGAATGTTAGAATTAGAAAATTACCAATGTAATAAGTAATTCAGGCAAAGATTATAAATGGATGGTGATACTACTGGATGAACATATATTGGGGAATGAGCAAGTCATGCAACCTCAAAGTATCATTCCTCAGATTACTTATTAATTACAAAGAGAAAATTGTACCCTCATTGTAGAGACATCTGGTAGTTGCCAGCTTAACAAAAAGGTCAAACTTTGCACTACCCATAGGGAGACAGCCTGACATATGTGCTCTTGATATGATGTAATGAAAAGAACACAACCTACCTTTGTGACGTTCCAGACAAAAATCTTTAACCTGAGTTTAATCATGAGGAATACATGAGGCCAATTAAAATGTGTGATATATTCTGTAAGATAACTGACCTGGAATCTTCAAAAACTTATAAAAATCAGAAAAGCTGAGGACCATATTAAAATTAAGGAGCCAGCCAACTTTTTCTGCAAAGGGCAGAGAGCAAATATTTCATGCTTAGTAGGTCACATAGGTCTCTGTTGCATGTTATTCTTTCTTTCTTTTTTTTTCTTTCTTGTTGTTGTTTGGTTTTACGACTCTTTAAAAGTTTAAAAATCCTTCTTATCTTGAGATATAAGAACAAACCATAAAGGACTGGACCATGGCCATAGCTTGATGACTGCTGTTCCAGATTAAAAGAAAAGGAAGAGACAGAACAACCATATTCAATTTGTGAACCTCGATTGGATACTAGATTGAAAAAAAAAAATAGGTACAAAAGTTATTGTGGAAATAACAGGGGACATTTAAATATGATCTGTATATTAGAAGAGACTTTTGATTTATTGGTGCTTTTTTTAGGTGTGATCATGGTGTTGTGGTTATACTTGAAGATGTTCTTCTTAGGGATGCCTGATGAAATATTCTGAAATAAAGGATCATGTGGTCATCATGTTGCTTACTTTCAAATGTTTCAGGGAAAAAAATAGAAATAAAAGATACTCAGAGTCAATAAGTTTTCTTAAGTGATTGAATGGATGTACATCCGATTTACCCATTCTTTTGCAAATATACCTGGGAGCTGAAAGATCATAAAAATCAATTTGCCAGATTCTATGCAGGAATGGATGACATAAACCTTTGGAATAGAGTCTAGATTTCATTTATTAGTATTTGAAGATTTGGGTCATACGTGAATGATCAGAAAGGAAGGAAAAAATTGATTAGCGTTAGACTCAAAAGACGGTATTAACAGAAATTATAATGACAAATTATTTTTTGAGTTTTAATTCAGAATACTGGATCTATAAGCACCATGGAGACTATTACTTGAACCTGTTCATTTTCCACATAGGAAATCACTGCCTAGACAGGCTTTGTTATATGTCCAAATTTATCAGTTGGTGTTAAGAACAGGGACTAAAACACACGGTATATCTGTCTTTCTATTGTGCTATGGCTGCTTTGTATAGCTCAAAGTTACAAATTTGATAAAGTCCATATTTACCTCAATATGTAAGATTAGACTTCCTGTCAATTACTTAAAACATAGCAAAACTTTCAACAGTTTTTTTTCCTCTATTTGCATCTATCACTATGTTGATAAAGACAAAATGAATCAGAAATTGAGTAATTTACTAATTTGCTGGAAGTTATCCAGTAAATTCAGGCTATGTGTACAAACATTTGGGTAAATGGATTCTTAAATGTCCAGCCCCTTGCCTCTTATATACATAAAACCAAACAAATTAAACTCAGAAGGCACTCAGCATTGTGAGGGCAGAGAAGGTGACCCTGATGTTTTATTTGTTTTTGATTTACATTGTAAAGCACAGGAGTATGTGAAGAAGAGATCTATTTGCAAAAGTCCAATTATCCTGTAGAGGCTCCTCCCTTAGAAAGAGCAGCTTTTCTCGCCTGTTCCAATGAAAGTGGAGCTTGATGGCACGGATGGATAATTAAATATACCACATTCAAAGCTAAGGAAAATAAGAGGTGAGGTCAGGGGAGAGGGAGGAATTAGAAGGGTGCAGGGCGGAGAAAATCCATAGGGGAAAGAGATTCAGCAGAGAAAGATCAGCAGAGAGAATGTGGATGTGAACTGGAGGACTTTTCCTCCCCTCTAGAGACAACGAGAGGGATATTTCATGGTTGGTTTTGAGAGAGACAGAGTAAAGAACCCAGTTGTTTTGAAGATCCATTTGCATTTGATGGATATGAATTCCCTCCAGATTTATATTCAAAATTACCTCTTTATTTCGAGAAAAAAAAAGGAATTGCAGAGATTTGTATGTTAATATAAATCTCTAGTAGCTAGAATTATTAAAGTTCCAATTAGCCTATATCAGAGTTTGACATCCAAGGACACCTTTATTAAAAAGAGGTTGCTGTGTGGTTTGTTCTGCAGATGGCTTTGATGTCTTTACCAAAAAGTGTCTTTTCAATGTAAAAAGAATGGAGCAGTGGCTGTCCATGGCTGCCTCCAGTGTGAGAATGTGCTGGAATATTTTATTGTTGGGTTGGCATTGAAGTCTGCTGTGAAATGATTTTTATGAATGCTATTTCCTGGGAGGCTCACAGAACTGAGAATTGCATGTCATGAGGCCGTGATCCCAAGGAGCAGAAATCAAATAAATAAAGGTTTGGGGAATTATGGTCTATGGGCTATATTTCCTTCTCAAAATGAGTCCATAGTTCACTTTGATGGTAAGTTTAAATGGATCATACCAGAGTAAAAAAATACATTTATCTTTAAGTGGTAAGAAAGTTCCATTTAAGAATTCCCCCATAAAAATAATACCTGAGGGCTAAAATTCAAGAGAAAAGAGAAGACAAGAAAAGAGAGTGGTTACTATGGTAGAGGGAGATAGTTTAATATACAGTTTTAAAGATTTTCATTTAATAACATTCAAATATGGAAATAAGAAATTGCAATTTAGAGTTTACTGTTCCATATGGGCATATGCTTGAGGGATTTTGTCTAACAGTCATATCAAAAGGGTTTCTCCTTAAGGAGAAGTAGGCTAATTCTGAGAAGAAAGAGCCACAGATATGTTGCCTGCAGCTGCAGAACAAGGAACCTGCTTTAACTGGAAGCAGAACGGAGAGAACTACTGGTTATGTTCTGGGTCAAAGCAATCATCTCTATAGCAGAATAATTTGAGGAGATTTTTATATAAATTTATATAGATTTATATAGATCTGACCCCACAGAAATTCTTAGCAAATGTTCAATAGGTCCAGCTCAAGGAAACATTATAATTATTTTCCAGGTAATTTTAAGGAGGAGGCATGTTTTAGAACACAGTGGGAAGGAAATAATTAACAAAACCTTTATATTCAACTATGAGACACAGACACTCTTCAGACATTCATATTCTTGTGGATTAGTAGGTTGACTCATTCGTTGCCAATAGCAATGATTTGGACAACTATTTGTAATACGGATTGAAACTTTAGATGAATGGGACCATTTATAGTCATGAGCAGAATCCAACTGATTGAAATCAAAGAGTAATAAATACAGGATTTTTCAATCTGTAGTAAAAGGAAAAGAAAGTTCTGGAGAAAGTTTTTCCTATTAGAGGGTTGTGAGAGTCAAATGATGTACTTGATGAGAGAACACTGAAAAACCTTATAGAAATATTAGAAAAAAATTAATCAATGCCAACCACTAGAAAATGCCCAATGTGTCTGCTTTCAATGGATAGTAAGCATTTAAAACAATCTGTTTATAATTTTTCTATCTTATTGTATAGATATTCTACAAATCTGCTCTTACAATGAGCTAAATAATAACAAACACAAATATGAGTACTGCAAGTGTTAATGTTGAATGCCAATATCTAAGTGAATCAGGAATATTATGGTATGGCCACTAAACAAAAACCATGCTAAAATATACAGATGGACATAATTTTCTATGTCCCTTTTAAGAAATAATGTTTTCGAATACATTCTAAACTCAGGTTGAGTCCCTGTCCTGCATGCAAGGCCAGGATTTTGGAATCTTCAGTATCAAAAATAATAACAAGAACATTGACTACTCTAAAAATAATAATGGATATATGAGAGCACCATTCAAAATGCATTACGTTCTTTAGCTCCTTTCATTCCCACAGCTCTGCGGAATAATTTTTTTCCCGTTAAAGGCAAGGCTAAGTAACTTGCCCAAGGTCATGCAGATAATAGCTTAACAGAATTGATGATAATTTCTCTCAGTAATCTTAATCACCACCCTAGCATTGCAGTTCAGATTAGAGAAGACATGGCTCCCCTCTTCTGTGTGGCCATGGAATATTCACCAAATTCCAAATGTAAGCAGCCCCTTATTCAGTATTGCTCTGGGGAGAACCACGAGTCATTAAGGCCTCTTTGTATTCTATTAACTGTCAGGGCAGTGACTCAGATTTTAGTGGGTAAAATATTGGAGGTGGATAGAGAAGAAGGAAAATTCAGATCCTTGTAACAGGTACAAGGAAAAGTTTATGGAAAGATTTGTATTCTTTTTTAAAAAAATTTTATTGAATCATAATTGATTATACATATTTTGGGGGTTCAATGTTGACATATGTTGATCAAATCAATATTACTAGTACATATATTGTTACAAATCGTTTTTATTTTTTATGCTCCTTGTCCAATCTCTCCCCGTCCCCTTCTCCCTCCCCCTCCCCCCCCATAATTACCCTAGATTTCTTCTCTCCTTCTGAAAGAATAATAGTTACTTTGTTGATTTGTTGCCTAGATGATCTGTCCAGTGCTGAGAGGTGTGATCAGTTCTCTCAATATTTATAATAGAGCAGATGCTTCTTCTGTCACTCTGGAATGGGCTTTGTGAAGAGAGACATCCTCTTCTTTCCTTTGGTCTCTGCTGGTGACTCTCCTTGTGTTAATGCACTCCAGAGTCTGGCTGACCATCTGCATGGTTATTGCAGTGTCTAGCCACTTTCACAACAGCCGTGGTTATTGTGGTGGCTGTGATGGGCCACCCACATGGAGGTGATGTTTTTGACATGCTCCTTACCTAGTTGCTGGTGGCTCCCAGATCCACTGGGCAGGCCCCATGGCACTGGTGGTATTCCTGGTTGTGGGAGGAGCATTCAGTCCTGGGCTCCATACCTCAGTGCCCTGGGTGGGCCCTGTGGTGCTGGCAGTGTGCCTGGTTATGAGAGGGAGGTCCGGTCCCTGTTCCATACCCAGGATCCTGGGCAGGCCCCAATGGGTACTCTGTTTTTTCTTCCAGTTCTGTGTTGGATTATTTACTGTTCGCATCACTTAAACTCTGTGCTGGAACTAATTTGTTGTCCTTTGCTTACTTCTAAAATGGGGAAACTTCCTGTGGGGACCAGCACTTGAGTTCTGTGGTTTGCTGCTTTGCTGCTGATTCCCTGGGGAAGGCTTTTTTGCAGCACCAGTTTTAATGGTTGACTTTATAGGTACTTCGGGGTTTAGAGAAATCCACTGCAACTAGGTTGTGTAGAAACACTGGTCTGGGCCTGAATCTTTTCATCAAACTGCACCTCATGCAATTCTATATTCCTGACCAGTCCCTTCTGAGTGGTCCTATGCTGACTGGGAGGCAGATCAGCTGTCTTTGCTGTGCCCTAGTGTTCTCCCGGTGGGCCTATCTCTCCCAACACCCAAGGTGCAAACACTTCCCATGAGATGGGCTGTGCTCTGGTCCGTTGGGATAACTCACTGGCCTCTTAGTGGCTCTTTTTTTTCATTTGTTGTGGCTCCTCAGTCCTATGTAGGTCCATGGGAACCCTATTAGTGGTATTGCTGGCCTGGAGGCCACTAAGGCCTTCTTCTCCCTGCTGCTTTTAAACAACTCCATCTGAAGGGCATAGCTGCAGATTTTGCCAGCTCCTGCTCCACACGCTCAGCAGCTCCAGCCTGGAAATGGCTGGGATTTGAAATGGTTGGAGCAGTTTTTCCTTTCTCTCATTGTGGCTTCTCCTGCCTTGATGCACTCTGTAGGTCTCTCCTTCTCTTGCTCTGAGCTCTAGGGGCCCCAGCTTGGCTGTCATTGCTTTTTAATATTTGTAAATTAGTTGATTTGTGGGAGAGAGTGATGCTGGGGACCATCTATTCAGCCATCTTGACTGGAAGTCCTGCCTTCCATAAACTTGTAAAATGTAATTTTTAGCTCTCAGTTACTTTTTTACTATTGATATGCTTAACTACAAGATAACTTAAAAAGGTATGGTTCTTGAATGATGGTGCATATATCAGAAGGTTAGTAACAATCCTAAAAAAAAGTGAAAAGGCTTTCAAATTAACAATTTCATTACCATCTGTAATTGACACATAAAAACTGTATGTATTTATCATGGACAACTTGATGTTTTGAAATATGTTATCTCTTGGTATCTGTGGTGGATTGATTCCAGGATGCTCAAATCTGATATAAAATGGCATGTGTTTGCGTATAACCAATGTACATTTTCCCACGTACATTAAATCACCTCTAGATTACTTATAGTACCTCACATAATGCTACACAGTTGTTATTCTATATTGTTTAGGGAATGATGATGAGAAAAAAAAGTCTGTACATATTCAGTACAGATGTAATTTTTTCTGATACTTTTCAAGCCACAGTTGGTTGAATGCATGGATGTGGAACTCGTGGACAAGGAGGGCTGACTGCACATTGCGGAATGGCTCAGTTGAGCTGGTTAACATATGCATTACTTCATATACTTATTTTTTGTGGCAAGAACACTTAAAATCGACTCTCTCAGCAATTTTCAAAATATAACACATTGTTATAATTATAGTCCCCATGCTGTACAATAGATCTCTTGAACTTATTCCTCCTATCTAACTGAAGTTTTGATTCCTTTGATCAGCATCTCCCCAATTCCTGGTAACCACCATTCTACTCTCTGCCTCTATGAGTTTAAATTTTTTAGGTTCCAAATATAAGTGAGATCATGCAGAGTTTGTCTTCTTCTGCGTGGCTTATTTCACTTAACATAATGTCCTCCAAGTTCATCCATGTTGTCATAAATGATACAATTTTCTTCTTTTAAGGGCTGAATAGTATTCTACTTTTAATAGATTTAAATTATATCAATTCTGGAACTAGTAATGGCATGCTTTGATGGTGGCTCACTATAAAGATACTGTATTGGAAATCCAGAAATTAAGGAACTGTTTCCTATGATATGCATCATTTTCCTGGTTATTATGATCATCCAGAGATTTTCTTATACAGTTCTTTAATTCTTCAATTCCTTTTCCAGTAACTGCAGAGATGGGGATGATATGTTGGAATGCCATAGTCCTCTCTGGAATCATGTTTTGTTTTTATTTTTCAATTAAATGCAGAAAATCTTTAGGATTCTGGAGTTGGTTCATCAATTTATGGAATTTATCTGGAGCATGTGGTAAGTCCATTTTATTAACTGCCAGCAGTGCAGGTTTTGTCTGAAGTTCCTCTTTGTACAACTCCAACTCTTTTGTAAGCAGTATTATCATTTCAAAAGCAGTTCTGTACGGAGTTTTCGAAGAAAGCTGAAATCCAGAAATATCAACAACAAAAAGCAGTTGTCTAGTTCTTTTTATATGCTTGAGTAATTTATGGTTCATTCCTTTGTTCATATGTGCTCCTTGTAGTAAGCCCAGAAGATCAGCTACTGATATCTGTTTGAAATCATTGTACATAATCTTTCCAAGTTCAGGCTTTAAAGTTGTAAATGCATAATCTGCAGTTGCAGGTTTTGCATGAGAAACCTGACTTAGCAAAGAGGATTTTCCAGCATTTGGGAATCTTACTAGGCCTACATCAGCTATAAGTTTTAGATAAAGGTGAATTATTCATTTCTGGCCTTTCAAAGGTGAGAAATTTGTAAGACCTCCTTCAGCAACCCAAACTCTGTCTTTCTCTTTATTGAGTTC
This sequence comes from Cynocephalus volans, assembly GCF_027409185.1. Taxonomy (NCBI): domain Eukaryota; kingdom Metazoa; phylum Chordata; class Mammalia; order Dermoptera; family Cynocephalidae; genus Cynocephalus; species Cynocephalus volans. Next base: position 110,106,627 of record NC_084461.1, read on the forward strand.
TACAATTTTATCATTTTCATCAGTTATTGAAATACCCAGAGGTACAGGGATTTCACAGTCTTTTCCTTTGGAGCCTTTTGGTGCACTAACCTGACTGTTCCTCCTCTAGCTACAAACCATTTCTGAGGATATTTGTCTTTAAGTTGCTTTAAAGTCATTTTTTTATGGGCTACAATCCAGACATTATTACCTTTCCCACCTTCTCCACCTAAAGGAGGATAACTCATTCCACCACTTCCTCCTCTGGTGAAGTCTTAGGTTATCAATGAAATTTCCACACTTTCTAAACAATATGCAACTGCAAGGTACCATGACTGCAACGTACCATGACTGCAACGAGCCCTCATATTATCTTTTAATTCTATTTTTCCATAAACTTTTTAAAGTACCCTTGTATGTAGGTGCCTCAATCAATCTGACAACATGGGCTTCCAGAAAAAATTTTTAAGGTGGCTGAAATGATTGGCTCCCCCTTCTACGTACAACTTGCTGAATTGGGCTCATCCAGAGAAAATAAATGTGGTAACAGAAAATCTCCCCCTGACTCAGAGAAAGATGAATAGGACTGATAATAAGGAACGTTCTCCACATTTGACTTTCATTGGATATTTTTATAATCTACTCAGAATTACTTTTGAGAGCCTTCACAATCATGGACTGCACAAAAACATTTCAAGGAGTTCCAAGTAATTATACCAGTAATCTTCCTGTCTGCACAATTCCTAGCTGAGAAAAATTATGAGAAAGGTTTGGAGAGTGGAGTTGCAACATACTACAGTAGTTCCTAAAGAGGTCCACCAAGAGAAGATGGTAATATAGACAGCCAAATCCTCATCTGGAACTTTTGTTGTGAATTGAAATTTATACAGAATATGTAATTACTTTTTTATTAGGGTCTTCCAAAACAAAAGTCAAATAGGACATAACAAGAAAGCAAGATGAGAAAAACAAAATGGAGACACCAACATACAGTGTTCTATTCGACCTCGGCTATAGATAGTTTAACAAATACCTCAAGCTGCTCAAACCTAAACTCACCTCTCAAGTGTCCTCACATCTATCACCTACCAACATGTGAAATTTCTTCTCTTCCTCGTTTCATTTAAAAATGGTTTGAAAGTTCAGGTTGTGAAAGACAGAATGTACCAGACAATTAAGGAGATGATTCTTTTCCTGCACTCTAATATCTATTCAGTCAAAAATAGTAGTGGCAGTTGCACATCCTAAAAGCCTCTCAGGCCCATCCTGTCTTCTCCATTCTCACTCCCCTTGGCAATTTAATTCAGGCCCCAAATCCTATTGGCTTGGACTTTTATAAGTCTCCTATTTCCCCCACTGCTTGCGTACCTTGTATTTACCTCCTAAACTGTTACCATGATTATTTTTCCAAAATCACAAATCTAATTATTGTAGTGTTCTAGTTAGGACACTCATATTTCCCCATGACCTAGAGGATAAAGACTTAACTTTTAAGTGGGTTATTTAGGATTTTATACAACCTGTAATAGAGGCCAAGGAAAAACTTCCTCTTCACTCCTGAAGGTTCATTAATAAAAATCACTGACAAATTTAGGTTAATGAGAAGAAAAGACATAACAAGTGTTTTTATTTAATATGCTGGGAGGGGGAAATGCATGGGGGAATGACAAGAGAGTTATTTCCCAATTTTCCATTGGGGTACAGAGCTTATACACCTCTCTTAATAGAGAAAGGGGAGATGGGGCTGTTGGAGTAAATGATTCTCAGGGAGTGTAAAGGGCCTGGAGAACATACCATGGCCTGGGACAAAGTCTATTTGGTCCACAGAGCAGACAATGACTGGTAAATGATTCTCTTCAAAGTGCTGGATGGGATCAAAATAGAAGATAATGGTCTGTGACAAAAGTTAGTTCAGGTGTGTTGACAGACTTCAGTCTTCCTTTCTGTGATATAGTTAAGTTAATGAAAACTCAGGGGAAGGACCAGAGGTAATTGTCCTTTTCTCTGGCAGGTCCAGACTTTAGGCAGATAAGGGAACAGCTTCATCCTGTGCTTTGGAGAGTGACAGAGAGTTGAGAGATAGGGGGTAAGCAGGGAGAGTCAGAGAGACCTTGAGGTAGCTTCTTTATTTCAGTATGCCAAAGCACCATATTTGGGGGTTGAAATATTTTCTTTGTTCACACTGTCCTCAGTCTACAGTCCTCATCTTCTGTGGCCTTCCTCAACTCTCTGCTCCTAAGCCTGCTCCTTAGGCACTGGTTGTGCTGGGTTGCGCATCGTTTTCTAAAGTGGTGACTCTCAAAGTCAATGGTGCATCAAAATCACTGAAAAAGCATACTGAAACACACATAGCTGGGCCCTACCCCCAGAATTTCTAGTTGAGGAGGTCTGAATTGGAGCCTGAGTCTGCATTTCTAACAAGTCCCCATGTGATGCTGATGACATATGCCGATCTGGGGACCACACTCTGAGAATCACTTCTATAGTGAAAGCCAGATTTTCCACAGGGTGAACCTTTTCACTCAGCTCAAAAATCTCTTTTGTTTCCTTTTTTGGTGAGGCCTCTCTTGATCACTCCCCTAAGTGTATGTACACCTTTTTCTAGACCTGCAAGCATTATTTACAATACACAAAACTGTAGTTTGTTAATCTGGCTATCTTCTTCCTTTTAGCTCCTTAAGTGTAGAGAGTGTAATATATCCATTTTTATATTCCCAGACTTAGCACAGTGGAGAGGAAGTCAATTTCCTTTGCTGAATGAATGAATATTGGTGGTACTGTATCTGCTTTCCTGACTGGGCCATTTTCCAGGTGTAGAATTGGCCATGCTGTCTGTTAACTTTGAAATTTACCAGTACACGTGACCTTTTGATAACATTTCACAGCTCTTAACAATTCACCAAAGGGAATTTTAAAGCAACCCTAATCTTACATTCTAATGAACAAAAGAAACATACATGACAGGTAGTCAGAAATCAGTCTGATGAAATTCAATATAACACAGAACAAAAGACTAAAAATTATCCTGGATGTTTTATGGCCCCCTGTCTAACATGATTTCTTTGCTAAAGGTGTAGCTACCCAATGAAAACATAACTGGGATATTGTGTCAATTAAGTGAAAAGCATCGGGTGAATGAACAAGCCGTCAGAATAATGGCTTGACAACATGTTGACTGTAGTCGATTTACAGTTTTACCTTCAACCGGTTGTACTTTCATTGTGTCAACAAGTCTACAGTGCACATATGGATACGTATGAGTCATAGAGATAAGAACATAATTCTTAGAGAACCCTGAACTCTTTTCTTGCTTTTAACTCATGATCCAAAATCACTGATTAGGCTAAGTGCCAACTAAGACGTTGGAGCCAAAAGTCTACTTCTACTTCACTGTACACCTAATGACTGGAACTCTTGCTCAGATATTCAGAAGAACATTTCTCAACACAAAAAGCAAAATCCAGAGGTGTAAAGGAGTGGGACAGGTTCATGAAGTGCTGATTGGTGGGGTGAAGCTGGAGTAGGGTGGAGATAGGAGATGGGACTGGACAGGAAAGCAGGCTCAAATTGTGAAGGGCCTTGCATGTTATGCCAAGGAGTCTGAATTTGATTCTGCAGGCATTTAGGAGTCACTGATCCAAGTCCATATTGGGAATTAGAGAAACTAAAAGCAGAAAGACTAATTATGAGGCCACTGCAAAAGATTGGGACCTGAGCCAATGCAGGACATAAAGGATGGTAAAGAATATTTCAGAGGAAAAATTTATAGAACTTAATGACTATATTAATCAGGGTTCTCCTGAGAAACACAGTGTGTGTGTGTGTGTGTGTGTGTGTGTGTGTGTGTGTGTGTGTGTGAGTGTGTGTGTGTGAGTGTGTGTGTGTGAGTGTGTGAGTGTGTGTGTGTGTGTGTATGTGTGTGTGTGTGTGTGTGTGTGTGTGTATGTATTTATGTAAGAAATTGACTCATTTGAATCTGGAGGCTGGCAAGTCCGAAACTGACAGGGCAGCTGGCAGGCTGGAGACTCAGGGAAGAGTTGATGTTGTAGTTCATGTCTGAAGGCTGCTGGTACAATTTCTCTTTGCCACAGAAGAGACCAGTCTGTTTTTCTAGCAAGGTTTTTAATTGATTGGATGAGACCCACCCATATTATGAAGGGCAATCTGTTTTACTTAAAGTCCACCAATTTAAATGTCAATCTCATTCAAAAAACATCCTTACAGAAACATCTAAAATAGTGTCTGACCAAATATCTAGGTACTGTGGCCCATCCAAGTCAACACATAAAATTAACCATTACAGTGATGAATTGTATGGAGAGCTAAAGTGTGAGGAAAATGAAGACTAGATTGTTCTTCAATTTTTAGCTTGGATGTTTGAGTGAATGGGTATACTTTTAACTTAGACAGGTTTCCTGGAAAGGGTGGAAATTTTGATTGGGGGAGATTTTTCATTGTTCAAGAAACATTTATTGATTATCAACCTTGCGCCAAGTACTAAGCCAAATATTTCTTCTTTTTGGTGTGTATGTGAGAGGGAATAAATACATTGAAAATATCATGAGGAGAGGAACCATTACATAGTGATTAAGCATGTGCTTTAAAGGCAGAGACACTGAAGTTCTATAACTTGGACCAGTTACTCAACCTGTCCAAGCCTCATCTGTAAAATTAGGTTTTCTGAGAATTAGAGATTACTTACATATGGCACATAGTAGTTCATCAGGAAATATCTCCAAGAAGCATAACTGTGCTTTTCCTGTATTGATTATTGTACCTAATGTAGAATGCTAAACAAATGTGAGACAGATTTTTCTCTAGTGCCATGACAGTCTCAGGGGACATGGTAGCTGGGAGGGTACTAAGTGTCTCTGTCTTCTGTTACAGTATGCTAAATGGCTCCATAGTGGCTTAAAGCAAATAATGTAACTCTCAGGGGAGCTGTGTTATAAACAGGGAATAATTCAGGCACTGGTCTCATTAGGGTCTATTATTCACTCGTGTAAACAACATTTACAGGACCTAGTAGTACATATATAATATTTTATTAAAGTTCATAAAGGTCATAAATAAGTCTAAATTCTAGAACACAAATTCAGGCCCCTTTAAATTCACTTAATGAGAGCTTCTAAAGTTAAATGTTAGTATGCACATTCATATACACAAACTCTTTTAATTATATGAAATAGATTTTATTAGTTGTAATAATTTAGTATCATTTGACTATTCCTTATATAATGAATAATATAGAGTGGATATACTGTAGATGTTTCAAAATCAGAGGTAATGCTTTAAACAGGGAATAAAGTCAGAGAACTATGGCCCATTGGCCAAATCTGTTTCATTGCTTGTGTTCATAAACAAAGTTTTATTGAAACACTGCCACACACATTTGTTTAGTCTTGTCTATGGCTGCCTTCACTCTATGATGGCAGAGTTAAACAGTTGAGACAGAGACAATATGGCCTGCAAAGCCTTTACAGAAAAAGTTTACTGACCCCTGCTCTAAAAGGATTTTGGAAACTTGGCTTTTTACCAGTTTGAAAAAGCTCAAAAGCTATAAAGGTGGAGCATAAAGAGCAATTATAAATGATTTGGGCTGATTAGATGGAAGGGAGGATTGGAGGCGGGGTGAGATTAAGGAAAACTAGAAAACAAAAGGCATCAAAAACTGTAGCTGAGAATCCATTCTTGCCTGTGTTTTGCCAAAGAGAAGCACAAGCCTCAGTGCAATATCTCTTTCAAATTTGGAAATGAAGCCAGGTTTCCATTTCTTTAATCAAATTTTCAGGATAAACCGAAGGCCACACAATGTTGCCACCTTTGGCTTAGAAACAAAGAAAAATAATACTGTTTTGAAACAAGAGATAATATGTGAATTGAAGAAAAGACATAGCTGACTCTGATTTTACAGACAGTTTTTTCTCCTTTATGCACAGGCCTCAGTGGATAGATTGAATCTGTGCAATGTGAAGAGTGACAGACAGCATGGAAGGGAAAAAGCACTAGGCATATCTATCAGTTTCAATATAAACCCCAGCACTTCCTAGGGGATGATGTCTACAGAGAGGGAGGAAAAGACATGACAAAACCTGCAAGAGGCTGAGCAACTGAAAGAAGTAGAAAAAATGCATTTACCTGAGTTGCCAAATCACAGCAGATGGTGAGATCTGAAGGGAGATAAACATTAAGGCCTGGGAAGCAAGCACTTCATCCTGTCAATTTTCAAGGGCTGGTACAGCTGAAAGATCAGCCCAAGTACTAGATAGAAACTGTACAATGGTCATGTTTGACAACAATCGAACCTGTGTAGCTGATGGATGATGGAGAAGTAACCTGCTGAGGGGAGTGGAATCCCTTTAGCAGTGGGAAGTACTCCCAAAGCTGCTTGGAGTTAAAGAGCAGAAATTAACCAGGTGTGAAAAATTGAAAGAAAATAGGACATGCTATACAGCAGAAACAAATCGGCAGACATATGAAGTGGTAACTCTTCAGATAGAGAACAAAGAACTGAGATAGCCTTGGGCTAAGAGAGAACCTGTCGATTCTAGGTTGGTTTTTTTGATTTCTAGCTCCCAAGATGACATGGAGGATCTTAAGTTGCTGCCTGCGCACAGGCGGGACGATGGAATTAGATGGCTGATTATGTAGTGTGATTTTGAGAGGCTGCCTCCACCCCTATATGGCTTTACCATCATTCGTTTATTTATTCATTGATTTCTTTTCTTGCATTTGTTTCAGAAATATCTATTCAGGTAAGTGTCTTACCTTGTGCCAGACCCTGTCCTTGGTGCTGGAGACAGCACAGTAAACAAAACAAGTCCTTTCCCTTTTGGAGTTTGTATTCAATTAGGGGCAACACCACTTAAGAGCTGTGTGGCCCTTTCTTCATTTTTCTCTTTTAGGAAAAGATTATAATCATACTTGTATTTACTTATAGGATGGCATGGGAATTATTGAAAAATTTCTATAGGGCACAGCACAAAGTATGTTAGAGTTATTATAATTCTTACGTCTATTTCTCAGGCTCTGTTGGTTATCTTGCTAATAAACAGATTTGATGCTGCTGCTCCTTTCTTTGAAATCTTTATATTATCTAGAGTAGGGGTCAACAGATTTTTCTGTAAAGTTTTGGTAGTAAATATATTGGACCTGGGGGGCCATTTGTCTCTGTCATAGCTATTCAGCTCTGCTGTTGTAGTGCAAAGGCAGCCACAGCCATATTTAAATGAATGTGGGTGGCTGTGTTCCAATAGAACTTTATTTATAAGAACAGGTGGAGGGCCAAGAGAGGTCCATGGGCTGTAGTTGGCTAACTCCTGATCTAGTCTAGGACATAAGTTTCAAAATCATTAGTATAGCATAAAATTTGATCTCAAATTGTAATTTCATCTGCTGATCCTCCATCACTCCTGTAAAAATAAACAGCTTGATATTTCCTGATTCCATAATACACAAGGGTACTTCAAAAAGCTCATGGAAAAATTTGTATTAACTTTTTTTTAAAATACATTTTATTCTTTTATTTTTAAAATTTTATCAGGATTTTTTTTCTTTTAACTTCTTAACATACATTATAGTTGATTTTCGTGACCCTTTACCCATTCCTTTTCCCCCCTCCCAGTCTCCCCTCCCCACCTACTTCATATCTGTTCACTTATCTTAACAAGATCAAGGAATTGTTGTGATTGTTGTGTCTTCTTCCCCTCCCCCACTGTTTATTTGAATGTGTGTTATTTATTTATTTATTTTTAGCTCCCACAAATAAGTGAGAACATGTGGTATTTCTCTTTCTGTGCCTGACTTGTTTCACTTAATATAATTTTCTCTAGGTCCATCCATGTTCTTGCAAATGGTAGTATTTCATTCTTTTTTATAGCAGAGTAGTATTCCATTGTGTAGATATACGACAGTTTCCTTATCCACTCATCAGATGATAGACATTTGGGCTGGTTCCAACTCTTGGCTATTGTAAATAGTGCTGCCATAAACATTGGAGTACAGGTATCCCTTCAGCATGATGACTTCTATTCCTCTGGGTATATTCTCAGCAGTGGAATAGCTGGGTCATATGGTAGATCTATCTGCAATTGTTTGAGGAATCTCCATACCATTTTCCATAAAGGTTTCACCATTTTGCAGTCCCACCAACTGTGTATGAGAGTTCCTTTTTCTCTGCAACCTCTCCAGCACTTATCATTCTGAGTCTTTTGGATATTAGCCATGCTGGCTGGAGTGAGATGGTATCTCAAAGTGGTTTTGATTTGCATTTCCCAGATGCTGAGTGATGTTGAGCATTTTTTCATGTGTCTCTTGGCCATTTGTATATCTTCCTATGAGAAATGCCTATCAGCTCCTTTGCCCATTTTTTAATTGGGTTATTTGGTTTTTTGCTGTAAAGGTGTTTGAGTTCCTTGTACATTCTGGAGATTAATCCTTTGTCAGATGTATATTTTGCAAATATTTTCTCCCACGTTGTTGGTTGTCTTTTCACTCTGTTGATTGTTTCTTTTGCTGCGCAGAAGCTTTTTAGTTTGATATAATCCCATTTGCTTATTTTTCCTTTAGTTGCCTGTGCTTTGGGGGTCCTATTCATGTAGTCTGTACCCACTCCTACTTCCTGGAGTATTTTCCCTGTTTTCTTTAAGGAGTTTTATTGTTTCAGGATGCATATTTAACTCATTAATCCATTTTCAGTTGATTTTGGTATATGGTGAGAGGTATGGGTCTAGTTTCATTCTTCCACATATGAATATCCAGTTTTCCCAGCACATTTGCTGAAGAGGCAGTCTCTTCCCCAGTGAGTAGACTTGCTGCCTTTGTCAAAGACCAGATAGCTGTAGGTGTCTGGGTTGGTTTCTGGGTTCTCTATTCTATTCCATTGATCCATGTGTCTGTTTTTATGCCAGTACCATGCTGTTTTGGTGATTATAGCTTTGTAATATAGTTTAAAGTCAGGTAGTGTTATGTCTCCAGCTTTATTTTTTTTGGCACAGGACTGCTTTGGCCATGCATGGTCTTTTGTTATTACACAGAAATGTCCGGATAGTTTTTTCCATTTCTGAGAAAAATGTTATTGGAATTTTGATGGGGATTGCATTGAATCTGTAGATCACTTTGGGTAATATAGACATTTTCACAATGTTAATTCTTCCGATCCAAGAGCATGGGATATCTTTCCATCTTCTTGTGTCCTCTTTAATTTCTCTCCACAGTGGTTTCTAGTTCTCTTCATAGAGATTTTTCACATCTTTGGTTAACTTTATTCCTTAGTATTTTATTTTTTTGGTGGCTATTGCAAATGGGCTAGTTTTCTTGATTTCTTTTTCGGCATGTTCATTCTTGGAGTATAAAAATGCTACTGATTTTTGTGTATTGCTTTTGTATCCTGCAACTTTGATGAAATCATTTAACAACTTTAGGAGTTTTTTTGTAGACGCTTTATGCTGTTCATTATATAGGATCATATCATCCACAAACAGGGACAGTTTGACTTCAACTTTTCCAATATGGATGCCCTTTCTTTCCTTCTCTTCTCTGGTTGCTCTGGCTAGTACTTCCAACACTATGTTGAATAGGAGTGGTGAGAGTGGGCATTCATGTCTAGTTCCTGTTCTTAAGAGAAAAGCTAAAAGCTTTTGCCCATTCAGGTTGATATTGGCAGTGGGTTTATCATATATGGCTTTAATTGTGTTGAGATACTTTCCATCTATAACTAACTTTTAGAGAGTCTTTATCATCAAAGAATGTTGAATTTTGTCAAATGCTTTTTCAGCATCTATAGAGATGATCATATGGTTTTTGTCTTTGTTTTTATTGAAGTTGTGTATCGCATTTATTGATTTTTGTATGTTGAACCAACCTTGCATCCCTGGGATTAATCCCCCTTGATTGTGGTGTATAATTCTGTGTATGTGTTGATGTATTCTGGTAGCTAGTATTTTATTGAGGATTTTTCCATCTATATTCATCAAGGACATTGGCCTGTAGTTTCCTATTTTTGATCTGTCTTTGTCTGGTTTTGGTATTACGGGGATGTTTGCTTCATAGAATGAGTTTGGGAGAATGGCCTCTGTTTCAATCCTCTGGAACAGTTTGTAGAGAATTGGTATCAGTTTCTCTTTGAAGGTTTAGTAGGACTCTGCAGTGAACCTGTCTGGTTCTGGGCTTTTCTTCATTGGGATCCTTCTGATAATAGCTTCAATCTCTTTTATTTTTATTGATCTGTTCAGATTTTCTATATCTTCTTGGCTCAGTTTTGGTAGTTTTTATGTGTTCAGAAACTTATCTATTTTCTCTAGATTTTCAAATTTGTTGGCATATAGTTATTGGTCTAATGATTCCTTGTATTTCTGAGATATCAGTTGTAATATCACTGTTTTCATTTCTAATTTTTGTTATTTGGGTCTTCTCTCTTCTTTTCTTAGTTAGCTTTGCTAAAGGTTTGTCAATTTTATTTATCTTTTAAAAAACCCAACTTTTTGTTTCATTGATCTTTTGTATTGTTTTTTGGGTTTCAATTTCATTAAGTTCTTCTCTGATCTTAATGATTTCTTTCCGTCTGCTAACATTGGGTTTGGATTGTTCTTGTTTTTCTAGTTCTTTAAGGTGAAGTGTTAGGTTGTTCACTTGCCATCTTTCCATTCTTCTGAAGTAAGCATTTAATGTGATAAATTTCCCCCTTAGTACTGCTTTTGCAGTATCCCACAGGTCTTGGTATGATGTATCATTATTTTCATTAGTTTCAATACATTTTTTGATTTCCTGTTTGATTTCTTCTTGGACCCATAAGTCATTAAGTAGAATGCTGTTTAATTTCCATGTGTTTGTATAGTTTCCAGAATTTCATTTATTATTGATTTCTAATTTTAATCCATTGTGGTCTGAAAAAAAACATGGGATAATTCCAATTTTTTTGAATTTGTTGAGACTTGCTTTGTGACCTAACATGTGGTCTCTCCTGGAGAATGTTCCATGTGCTGATGAGAAGAGTGAATATTCTGAGGTTGTTGGATAGAATGTTCTGTAGATATCTGCCAAGTACAATTGGTCTAAAGTATTGTTTAGATCTTGTGTTTCTCTATTGATATTTTGCCTAGATGATCTGTCCAATTTTGAGAGTGGGGTGTTCAGGTCCCCCACTATTATGGTGTTAGTGTCAATCTCATTCTTTACATCTACTAGTGTTTGCTTTATAATATGGCTGCTCTGACATTGGGTGCATATATATTTATGATTGCTATGTCTTTTTGATGGATAGATCCTTTTATCATTATATAGTGGCCTTCTTTATCTCTTTTTATGGTATTTGCTTTAAAGTCTATTTTATCTGATAAAAGAATAGCTACTTCAGCTTGTTTTTCATTTCTATTTGCATGTTATATCTTTTTCCATCCTTTCACTCTTAGTCTACGTGTGTCTTTACAGGTGAGGTGAGTCTCTTGAAGGCAGCATATTATGGTTTTTTAATCCAGTGAGTCAGTCTGTGTCTTTTGAGTAGGGAATTTAATCCCTTTTACATTTAGGGTTATTATTGAAAGGTGTTGATTTACTTGTAGCATTTTATTGATTTTTGTTTAGATGTCTTAAGTACCTTTTGTTCCTTCCTTTCTGATTTTCTGTTTGTCTTCTGTATTTGTTGGTTTCTTGGGGTGGTAGATAAACTATTTTTTTCTTTATTGTTAGCATTTTTGTTTTACTGGTAGGTTTTGTTCTTTCTTGACAGTGATGGTTGTTTTTCAGATATCATACCCAGTACTTCCTTGGGAATTTCTTGTAAGGCTGGTCGTGTGGTAGTGAACTCCTGCAGTTTTTGTTTGTCTGAGAAGTATACTATTTGTCCTTCATTTCAGAAGGATAGCCTTTCTGGGTAAAGTATTCTTGGCTGACAATTTTTGTCCTTTAGTATTTTAAATATATCATCCCGTTCTTTTCTGGCTTTTAGGGTTTCTGATGAAAAGTCTGTTGTTATTCTGATTGGGTCTCCCTTATGGGTGACTTGCTGCTTCTCTCTTGCAGCTTTTAAGGTTCTCTCTTTGTCTTTGAGTTTTGCCAGTTTGTCTAACATGTCTTGGAGAGGACCTTTTTGGGTTGAATATGTTTGGGGATCTTTGGGCCTCCTGAATCTAAAGATCTGTGACTTTCCCTATACCTGGGAAGTTTCTGCTATTATTTCATTGAATATGTTTTCAATTCCATTTCCTTTTTCCTCCCTTTCTGGAATACCCATGATTTGGATATTTGAGTGCTTAAGGTGGTCTGTTATCTCTCTTAGATTTTCTTCAATTTTTTAAATTCTTTTTTTCTGGTCTGCCTGTGTCAATTCAAACAGCTTGTCTTCAAGGTCAGAAATTCTCTCTTCTGCTTATTCTAGCCTGCTGGTTAGACTCTCTGTTGTGTTTTTTATTTCATTGAATGAATCCTTCAGCTCCACAAGCTCTGCTACATTCTTTTTCAGGGCATTGATTTCTTTGTAAGTTTCTTCTTTCAGATCCTGTATATTTTTTTTCATTTCATTGTGTTGTCTAACTAAGTTTTCTTGTATCTCATTTAGTTTCCCTATAATTGTTACTCTAAATTCCTTGTCAGTCATTTCAAAGACTTCCTTTCTATAAGATCTAGAGCTTGAGAGTTATTATTTTCGTTTGGTGGTGATGTACTTTCTTGATTTTTCATATTTCTGGTATCTTTCCTTTGGTGTTTAGTCGTTGTGGCAAGGGGTATCATGGTCCACTCACTCCACCCTGACATCTGGCCTGGATCCTCAAGGGACTGCCAATTCTGGGCAATGGGAACTAGCCTAAGCTGGGGGTTCCATGGTGCCTGCCTGTTCTGGCAAAGCTGACTGAGGGCATGTGGGCATGACAGCTCTCAGGCCTCTCCGAGTAGTGGGTACTGACCTGGGCTGGGGGTCCCACATCACCTGCTTCTTCCAGTGTGGTTGACTTGGGGAGTGTGAGCCCAGTGGCTCTCAGGCCTCTCTAAGTGGTGGAGACTTATCCGGGCTGGAGGTTCCACAGTGCCTATCTTTTCCAGTGCAGCTGACTCAGGGCCTGTGGACCCCTCAGCTCTCAGGCCTCTCTAAGTGGCAGGGACCCATATTAACTTTTAATTCCATTTTTCCATGAACTTTTTGAAGTGCGCTTGTACTTTCTTACCTATTATTAAAAAATTGATAATATACTTATTATAAATTCCTCAATTAATGCAGAGATACTTAAAATTCAATGAGAGCCCACTATACATACTATTTTCATTGCATAACCCCAATTTTTCATTCATAAGTATGTCATTAAATACATTGTTTCCATCACATTCTTTTTAATGGCTGCTTATTAACCCATTGTACAGATGGACCAGAATTTATTTAACCAGTCACTCTGCCCCTCAAGCTTCCTCACCTCGCACATGTTGCTTCCTCTGCCTTGGCAATCTTCTTCTTAAGCTCAAGAACCAGGTTAAATGTAAATTTCCCTGTAAAATCTGTTCCTTCACCCCCTGGGCAAAATGCACTCTGCTCTCTTTTAGTTACATATAAATGCATTGTAGCCTTTTAAGAGTCAGGGTGGTGGGGTAGAGTGCTAGATAATGACAATAGATGAAATTTAATGAGTGTTTACTGATGCCAGTTACTTTTAAAAGCACTTTATCTGCATTAACTATCTAAGGAAGCTAGTTTCTTGATGTTGTGACCGAAGCACTAATTGTGATGTGTTTTACTTTGGTACTCTAAATTTCAAACAAGGTGAGTTGGCACTTCCTGTTACATAAAAGCAAAGGAATCCTGCCTCACACAGTATTCAGGATCACCTAGCATTATGCATTGACCACAGCAGGTGCAATATAAAAGCTACCTTGTCTCTCCTTTTAAGCACTAAGTTCCCTGACTGTGGCCACTAGGCCTTAATCACTTTGGTGTCACCAGAGGCTGGGATAGTAATTTGCTCTTGGTGGAATCTCAGTAAATAGCTGCCTCGAGAGTTAATTTACTGAATGAGAAAGGAGCTGGACAACTTAATATCTTTTCTGAGCACAGTTTCTTCATCTTCTAGGGGTTTGTTGTTTTAACTGCTTTGTAGATGTAAAAGATTAGGGGTAAAGGAAATGGTGATATTACACACTTGAGTGCTAAGAACTCCAGTTCTCGTCTACATAAGTTGCAGTTTTTCAGAAATCAAGTTTTTTAAAACATAATCGTAATATATGGTATATATAGTAGAAAAAGGACAGTGATGTTTTTATATTTTGAAAAAACTCCTGCACTAGGATCTATATAAGATATTCATAGGTGATTATGCTCTGTAGAAACCTGGTTTCCTGGCAGCTCATCAATGCCTGTTGGCATTCTTCTTTGAACTCCATTATACAAATGAACAAAGGTGGTGTCCGCCTCCGAAGACATGAAATCTGGGTATCACATGGCAGCACACATTTCCATGATGGTGAGAGTGCAGAGTGGTAGCTGACTCTTAATGTTCTGGCAGCTGTAAGAATGGATCTCAGGACAGGCAATAAATTAGGGGCGATTCTGCACTCCCAGCATTGTACCCTATTTGATGGCTTCCCACTTCAGATCCTTTAGTTCTTGCCAAAGGTCTACCAATCTACTACTCCTTGGAGTCCCAGACTATCTTAGTGTTGTATTTAGATAATCACAGCCCAAGCAAGAGTCTTATTCTTTATTACATATCTTGATCAATCTTTTTTTAAAAAAATTTTTTATTGGTGGTGGTAAGGGTACATAGCCCACAACAACTTTAATTAGAACTCTCTCTCTCCTACTCCTTAACACCACCTTGAAGTTCCTCATAGATTCTCATTCTCCTAAACCAAAACAAAATTTTGCTTATCCATGTGCCATGTTACGCACTCCCTTTCAAGCCTATTCTTCATGACACCTATCATTTTGTCACATTTCCAGGACAACTGTCCCCACTGTCGACCTATCTCATGCACACCTCAAGCAGCCCCTTTGAGATTATGGCCTTTCTTATGTTGGACTGTTTTTTCTCTTGAGAACGGGCCTTTGGAACATAAGTGCTTTCTCTTTTCTGAAATGCAGAGTTGGCTATTCCCAAATGCTTTGTTGTAAACAGAAGGGGGAAGGCTTGAACTCCTTACATGGGATTCATTTTTCTTCTGTCATACCGGCTTTGTATTCAACTCTGCTAACTCTCTAACATCTTGTAACTGATCATGTTATTACCTGATGGTTAAGGGCAACTGTTCTGTGTTTTGATTCTATATTTGGGTTTGCTCCCTTGCTCCACTGGATAGAATTTCTTTTTAACGGCTCATATTCCCATGGAGTTTACACAAGCTTTCTCAGCTGGTTCGGCAGGACAGTTAATTAGCACAGTCACCTCAGCTGTGCTGACATTGGTTGATGATACCAGTGTAAAACCAGAAATGTTTTGGAATGATAGGCTGTATGAACTGACGCCAAGAGAGCCCTGCTGCCTTTTTCTCTTCTGTTCAAAATATGTTTAATTGTAGCTTTTCTTCCAAAATACAGATAACACTAGTGATTAAAAGAAACAACAACTGGTATTATAGCAAGCCAGATAGGAGATAATCACTGGCCATTAAACAAAATTTATTTCCAAAGAGACAATATAGAGTTGTATGGGTTTGAAAGCACAAAATAACGTTATTTTTATCTTGCATCCAGTTCCACATATGGCAATCCTGCTGAGCACGGTGACCAGGCAAAGTTGAGGGACTTGTTTCAGTGAGTTTATTAGCTGCAATGGGACCTTGTTCCATTTGATTTGTGCCAGGAGGCTGTTATATGCAAATCACTAACATGGTACAGAGTTGGTTACAAAAGAAATATCAGGATAGAACAGGGAGCTGTCATCATATTCTACTAGAAGCATCTCAGTAGTATCATTTCACCCTGTTCATTTTTGGAGATGTTAAAAATTAGCTGCCATGCTCTCATGCTGAAAAAGGAACCATTTTTGATATTTTAAGTGAAATTAAGGTCACAACATTTAACATATTGGGGAATTCATGCAAGATGGCACTTTGAGAAGTCTCAGAATGATAACCCTTCCTTAACCACACAGCAGGTAATTTCCTACTGGTTTGGCTTCAGTATATTAGACAAGAGATTGGCACCTCTCCTAAGTTCCCTGACATATGTGCTTTGGCAAGGCACAAGGACACTGCTCAAAGGTGATCCTTTTTGGTAAAAAAATGACTGGCCAAATCAGGCACATGTTCTCTTTGGGCTTTTTAAAGTGACACATACTTTGAAAGAATCAGCAGATAGAAAAGTAACCTAGGAGATGAGAGACACACACACACACAATGAAGCAGCAGAAGCTTTAATTGAAAAAAACACATAAAGTCATGTGTGAGAGAGGAGAGTAGTGGGCACTTGACTGCTGGTATCAGGAGCACCAGGTACTAGTCACAGATGGCTGTCTTCTTATGAGGGTGGAGCTCTGGACTAGTGAGCTATAGACTGAGAGGTTACCAGAAAATCAGGTCGCTATCCATGAATTTTGCTCAGGAGTTTGCTATTGTGCATTTCATTTTCCACTTATTTCATGAGGCTTTTTGAGATGTTTTGCCCTCTTCCTTCTTTTCTCTCAGTATTCATACACTTAAATTCCCATGAACTCTTGTGCCTGATCATGTCTCTGCTCTTAGTAATTCGAGAGTGTCCGATGAACACAGACCAAGGTCTTTCAAATCACTAAGTTGAATCTTGGCTCTACCATAACTCATAATTATTTGGGGGGCTATTTTGTGTAATCACAGAAGCAAGACACTTAATCAGTTAGAGAAATGATTGGTCTCTACATTTGGGACTGAAGAAGATCAGGCAGAGAGCTACCAGCAATGAAATGGTCATCTTACAATAGGACCTATATTTTCCTATGACCTTCAGTTTGGAATTCATGATCCTACTTATAAATTTCTAGATGGATGTTTCCTAGACTATTGAAATATTCCTAAGAGGCCTTTTTAGACTTTAGCTAGAGTCCTCATCCTTTAGCCTGACAGATGCAAGTGCAAACAGGCTATTCAAGGCTGTCATTACAGGGTCTTGTTGTAATGGTCACAGTCAGGTGCCATCACCCTTGTCTTTGAGGAAACATGGTTCATTTGTTTGGGGAAAATGTTACTCCATTCTCACTAGTTTCTCTGTATTCCAAAAAGAAATGAAAGCAGTGTTCTGAGCTGAAAAAGCTTTAGTGATTTATTATTTAAGGAGGCCAACTAAGAAGACACTTATGTGTGTTGGGGAGGTAGGCAAAAGACGTAGGAAGAGACCTGGTAAATACATGTGTGTACGTCAATTACACATTTTATTTACATTTTCAATTTACGTTTACAAATAGAAGTTTTGAAGAGCCAGTGAGCTTTAGAAACTGAGAAGATATTTTTAATAGCCTCTCATTTTCTGCCAAGATTTACATATCTCAACTATCCAACTGCAATTGAGTGCACAGAATAACAAAAAATTTATAATTTCTCTCTCAAAGTATAACATTCATTTTCACCTTACAGGCAGCTTAATGCCCAATAAATTACTTAAAATTAGAAACTGTTTAGTTTGTTGTTTAACAAGCAGACATGGTCTAAAAACTGGACTACTGTCCTGCTTTTAAAAAATTGCTCAGCAGGTATCAATTGAATGCCTTCTATGTACAAGTATCTATTGAATGCCTACTATGTACCAGTTTCTGTGCTTGATGTCTTGTCAAGAAAAACTGCAATTCAAAGAAAGTCTGGGTATCTGTGCACTTCATACATAGAGCAACTTCATATTTGTGTGTGTGTTAGCTGTTAATTCTCTGTTGAAGAAAGAATCCCCCCAAGTCCTTGTGACACACTACTTTCAGTATCAGCATGGCAGGAGGTCCAGTGGGAAATGACTCAGACACAATCTCTAACCTCATAGATCTTTTATTCTGTTTTCCCTTTAACAATAATGATGTGGTAACACTGATGATATTGATGATTCAGAGCTCACCAAAAATGACCTGATTGACTAAGCAGATGAGAAAAATAATGCAACATGAAGCATAGAAGAATTATTTGATATACGTCTCCCTTTGTCTGGCAAAGGGAGCTATGGAAACTCTGCTTTGTTTCCCGGTGCCTTTATATCATTCTGAGTCAGGGTTTTGAAGACCTCTTGCCTTCAAAACAAAGTGCTCAAGTCGGTAGTTCAAAAATGGCAAGCACATTACCACATGAAAGAGAATTTCACATTTTCAATGTCTGCTTAAAGACAAACTTGGGCTGACTTCTTATTGAAACTTACTTTTGCATAAAATTTAAATTGAAATGATTTTGCACATTTTGGGTTGATTTAAGTTAAATTTAGGAAATTGCCATAAATATTTCCAGGAAAAATGAAAGTGAGCAAACTTCAAATTTTGGGGAAGATTTTGTTTTTCTATTTTGATGTGGTGAAGAAAAGTCAGTACTAGCATTCAATTTGGTAGGTAGGCTTGTGTGCATCTATCTTGGAAGAGGATACATAGTTTTTAAAAATCAGATTCCCAAAGGGATCCGTGCCCCAAAGAAAGGTTGAGCATCACTGCATTAAATTGTAAACTTTTGGAGAGTATTTTGTTTAAAGAAACACGTGGTCTCATATCTTTTGCTATGAGAAGTGGCTGTTTGAGAAAGGTTGACTGACTGAGTGAAACCACTGCCTGGGAGTAATGACTTAAGGGTTTGCACTTAGAAAATGCATTTTCTGTCACAGAACCAAGCGGTTCTACAAAGTGCCAGGTAATTTGGCCTCAAAGCAAAGTGGCAGACCTATATAAATGCTAGAATCAGGGGAGAATTTACTAACTAGTTTATTACAAAACCAGTCATTGGGAAAACAGAATAGTTTGGTCAAGGCCCTTGCCTCAGGTCCAGTTGGGTGTGGTTCAGCATTCTTTGTAGGTAAATTGTGTGTGTCGTTAGTGGGCATGTGCACCAATGTATCTTTTTAGTTTTGTTGCTATTCTTGTGTTCTTCTTTAGAAGAAGTGAAGCAGGCGGGCAGGCGTCTGCCTCAGGCATCCACCCTGCACAGCCATGCTTTCCAACCTACGGCTCCAAGGACCTTTTGGCTGGTTACCTAGCTGATAGACCTGAGTAAAAGGGTCTGGTGACCCAGCCTGACATGTGTGGGGTCTGGTGACCCAGCCGGGCATTTGAAGGGTTTGTGACCCAATCTGTGAACAGGCTTGAGGGGTCTGTGGGCTCCAGACCCAGCCTTAGGTTGGCAATCAGCCCAGTCAGTGCAGGATTACCAGCAGATAAAAGAGCGCCTCCACTGTCATAGTCGTGGTTGAGTAGCTTTATAATTGGAGTCACGAACAGGATTAAGAGCCGGACAATTGGTGTAGTCGGCAGGATTACCGGCAGGTAAAAGAGCCCAACAACTGGCATGGTTGTGGAGCTAGACAATTGGTGTTCTGAGGATTCTAAGTCTTAGCCTAGCCAGAAAAATTGGCATAGTCGGCAGGATGCCAACATTAGCCTTAGCAGTAGTGCCACTATTGGCGTTGTCAGCAGGATACTGACATTAGCCAGAGCCAGACAAATTGGTGTAGTTGGGCAGGATTATGCCACAATTGGCATAATCTGCGACCAGATTCTGAGCAGGTACAGGAGCCAAAAGCCCTTGGAAGAAGGAGGAAATGTGGCTACTTGTGAATATGCTGTGCCCTATGGCAACCTTCCTGTTGACTGGGATCTGGTTGCTGCACACTGTACTGCAAGGCAGCATAGACCAGGTACTACAATACAAAACCCCTTGGGAGGGAGAGGAAATGTGGCTGTCCTTGAGCATATGGTGCCTGGTGGCCACTTTTCTGCTGACTGGAGCCTGGCTGCTGATCACTACACTGCAAACTGATCAAGGCAGCGGAAAGCAGAGTTGTTGGAAGCACGGATAAATGTCCTGGAGGACAATGTGCAGCGACTGGCCATTCCTGCCTCTCACACCAGGGAAGATGACAAACCCAGTGGTGAGTTGGAGAAAACTGTGCATCTCCAGGCATGACCTGTTGTGCACAAGAAATTGAGACAGTAAAGCAACAGAAACAGGGAGAGCCCCTGGTGGCTGAAACTATGAGACCTAGGGGTGGATGGTGTAATGTGTTCTAGAGAATATATAGTAAACACGTGTTGCATTTGTGTGAAGGCAAAAGGCTAGAAGGGTGCCACTTAAACCTGATGGCTGGCTAGGTGCTGTAAAACCCGAGAAAAGAGTGCCATATGCAGATGGGCAGATGACCCGAGAATGGGTGCCACTGCAGAATTTCAGGTATGTTTTCACCTGGTGAAAAGGTGGAAAAGTGAGTCTCCGTTACTATGCACCTGTCTCTGAGGCAGTGGCTGCAGAATATCTGCAGATGTGCACAGAGGCAGGGCAGCCATTCCTTGATGGACTGGGAAAATGCAGCTGTGGGTGAATACTGCAAAAAACTGCCTGAGACTGAGTGAGTAGCTGGTGTAAGCCAAGCTGATTGAAGTAATTCAAAAGCCAGAATGTAAAAGCAGAGTGTAAAGATTTGGAAAGTTTGCAGCCTGGCCATGTGGTAGAGAAGCAGAGAGCAGAAGAACAATGCAAGGGTGAAGCAGATAAACTGTTTCCTAAAGACATTATCTTGAAGGTGAGGCAGCAGATGCTAAGAGCCAAGACAATGAGGCGAAAAGCCCTAAACACATTTGAGAAATCTGGATGGGTGCCTCACCCATCACAGGTCCTGAGAGTGTTTGAGAAGTTTGGGGGAGTGCCCCTCCCATCCTAGGTGAACTGAGTTTCTCCAGAGGGCAGACCTGAGATGTCATTGCTCTCAGCAAACTACTCCCTGCATCCCAGCCACTCTGGCTGGAGTAATCCTGCCTCAGCACCTCTGAAGAAAAAAAAAGCCGAAAACCTTAGTGACGTTCACATTGTGTTGCTTGCAGGCCAGCAGTATGTGAGAGCAGTGGAGGCGTGGCAGCTTCCACCCAGATTGCAGAAGATGTATGAAAAAGCTTGGGGGACTCGGGCAAAGACCTGCTGCAGGGGTGGAGCCACTGTGGAGGTCATCCAAGGAGTGAGGTGAAGCAGAAAAGTGGGGTTGGAACCCCCACAGAAAACCCCCACTGAGGAAATGTCTAGTGGAGCCAGGATGGCAGGACTGCCACCAGGAGCCTGGAACCATGGGGCTGCTGGCAATGTGTAGCACCAGCTTAGAAAAGCCACAGGCACCAGGCCGCTCAATGGTCTGCACGTGGCAGAGCTGTAGGAGCAAGGTTGCCCAACGCTTTAGGGATCCAGGTGTCCCAGTGTGCTTAACATTTGCTCTGTTTGGGTTTCGGATTTGTTTGGGAACTATTTTCCTTTCTTTTCCTCCCTTCTGGAATGTGAATGTGTACCCTATATCTGTCCCACTGTATCTTGGAAGTAGATAAACTTGTTTTTGACTCTTTACAGGTTCATGGCTGGAAGGACTTTTGCTTTTGGTCTTAGAGGATACTTTGGACTTTGGACTTTTGAGTTGGTGCTGCAACAAGCTAAGACTTTTGGGACTGGGATGGAATGTGTAATATGTGACTGTAAGGGTCATTTATCCTCGCTAAGGGAACGTTGTGGAAGATTCTGAACACATAGATTGTATGGCAAGGACCCTGAAGGGGTGGATTGTTGGGAAAATAGAATAGTTTGGTCAGGGCCCTTGCCTAGGGTCCAGTTGGGTGTGGTTCAGCATTCTTTGTAAGCAAATTTTGTGTGTGTGTGTATGTGTGTGTGTGTGGAGTTAGTGGGCATGTGCACCAATGTAACTTTTTAGTTTTGTTGCTATTCTTGTGCTCAGAATTGTTTAGAGAGAGAGAAAGAAAGAGAGAGGAGCTTTAGTGAAGCAGGTGGGCAGGCGCCTGCCTTGCGTGTCCGCCCTGCACAGGCATGCTTTCCAGCCTATGGCTCAAAGGACCTTTTTGTCAGTTACCTAGCTCATATACCTGCATGAAGGGGTCTGGTGACACAGCCTGGCATATGAAGGGTTTGTGACCCAGTTTGTGAATGGGCTTGAGGGGTCTCGGAGCTCCAGACCCAGCCCTAGCTCAACAATTGGCCCAGTCAGCAGGATTACTGGCAGGTAAATGAGCCTGACAACTGGCATGGTTGTGGAGCTAGACAATTGGCACTGTGAGGATTCCAGGCCTTAGCCTAGCCAGACACCAGTCAATACGACTCAGTCCATCTGTGAATATTGCAGACATGTGTCTCCCAATGTTGCAAAAGTTTTGCTTCAAAAGTATTTATTTGCATGTTAGTTTACCTGTTTTTTATGAGATGTAGTATAAAATGCAAGAATGATACTATTGTGTAAAATTGCCTGTTGTGAAATGATGCCAGAAAGACTTTTGAGGAGGGGCGGGGATGAAGCTCCCCTTATTGGGTCTTGCCTTCCTGGCTCTCTCCTATGTCACCCAGCCTCTCTACACTCTTTCTCTACCCGTGTCTACTGCCTCCCCTTTTCCATTCTCCTCTTCTCCCTACCTCCCAGTCTGAGCCCGTCTTTGCATTTTCATTTGGTAGCATTCTGCCTCCACCTGCTCGCCTCAGATTACAGAAAACCTACAGCTCTGTAAATGGCCTGAGGGAGGGACAGGCTCACATTTCATTTGCCTGGAAATTCAGAATTACAAATTAATCTACAGGAAACAATTGCTTGAGCAATTTAAAACTTATGTGGGTAACAAACTGTCCACAGGGTTCCCTTCCAGCGGGCACCAGGCAGAATGACCGAGGGGCCGAGGGTTGCTACCGTGCTCCTCAGGAGCATCTCGGGTTAGCTTCTTAGAAGGGTTAAGTGAGGTAATTGGAAATGTTTAGAGCATCATGCTTCTAATGTGGCTACATTCATTTCCGACTTGATGAAATTATCAGCTATTTAACAGCCTTTGGTGTTGTTTTGACTGCAATATTTTTATTTATACCTTAATGCAAAAATGTCCGCCTTAGAATTCCTGTTTGCTCTTGGGGGTAGGGTGGTAAAAAGGAGCTCAGGCAATGTGATTTATACAGCCTGCTCTCATAAGACACATGGTACTTCTGACTCTTTGGAAACTACTACAGCATTTAACTTCCTTCTTTCCTTCCTTTCTTCCTCTGAGAAAAATATCTGGTCATGCAAATGACATCAAATCCAATGTATTTTACATTGAAAGAAATGGTGCAGGCTAATGAACATTTTTTTTTTTTTTTAATTTTATTTTGTCGATATACATTGTGGCTGATTATTGCTCCCCATCACCAAAACCTCCCTCCCTTCTCCCTCCCCCCTCCCCCCCAACAATGTCCTTTCTGTTTGCTTGTCGTATCAACTTCAAGTAATTGTGGTTGTTATATCTTCTTCCCCCCCCCCCCGCCCCGGTTTTGTGTGTGTGTGTGTGTGTGTGTGTGTGTGTGTCTGTGTATGTGTGTGTGTGTGTGAATTTATATATTAATTTTTAGCTCCCACCAATAAGTGAGAACATGTGGTATTTCTCTTTCTGTGCCTGACTTGTTTCACTTAATATAATTCTCTCAAGGTCCATCCATGTTGTTGCAAATGGCAGTATTTCATTCGTTTTTATAGCTGAGTAGTATTCCATTGTGTAGATGTACCACATTTTCCATATCCACTCATCTGATGATGGACATTTGGGCTGGTTCCAACTCTTGGCTATTGTAAAGAGTGCTGCGATGAACATTGGGGAACAGGTATACCTTCGACTTGATGATTTCCATTCCTCTGGGTATATTCCCAACAGTGGGATAGCTGGGTCGTATGGTAGATCTATCTGCAATTGTTTGAGGAACCTCCATACCATTTTCCATTGAGGCTGCACCATTTTGCAGTCCCACCAACAATGTATGAGAGTTCCTTTTTCTCCGCAACCTTGCCAGCATTTATCGTTCAGAGTCTTTTGGATTTCAGCCATCCTAACTGGGGTTAGGTGGTATCTCAGTGTGGTTTTGATTTGCATTTCCCGGATGCTGAGTGATGTTGAGCATTTTTTCATATGTCTGTTGGCCATTTGTATATCTTCCTTAGAGAAATGCCTACTTAGCTCTTTTGCCCATTTTTTAATTGGGTTGCTTGTTTTCTTCTTGTAAAGTTGTTTGAGTTCCTTGTATATTCTGGATATTAATCCTTTGTCAGATGTATATTTTGCAAATATTTTCTCCCACTCTGTTGGTTGTCTTTTAACTCTTTTAATTGTTTCTTTTGCTGTGCAGAAGCTTTTTAGTTTGATATAATCCCATTTGTTTATTTTTCCTTTGGTTGCCCGTGCTTTTGGGGTCGTGTTCATGAAGTCTGTGTCCAGTCCTATTTCCTGAAGTGTTTCTCCTATGTTTTCTTTAAGAAGTTTTATTGTTTCAGGGTGTATATTTAAATCCTTAATCCATTTTGAGTTGATTTTAGTATACGGTGAGAGGTATGGATCTAGTTTCATTCTCCTGCATATGGATATCCAGTTATCCCAGCACCATTTGCTGAAGAGGCAGTCCCTTCCCCAGTGAATAGGCTTGGTGCCTTTGTCAAAGATCAGATGGCAGTAAGTGTGTGGGTTGATTTCTGGATTCTCTATTCTATTCCATTGGTCAGTGTGTCTGTTTTTATGCCAGTACCATACTGTTTTGGTTATTGTAGCTTTGTAGTATAGCTTAAAGTCAGGTAGTGTATGCCTCCAGCTTTATTTTTTTTGCTCAGCATTGCTTTGGCTATGCGTGGTCTTTTATTGTTCCATATAAATGACTGGATAGTTTTTTCCATTTCTGAGAAAAATGTCTTTGGAATTTTGATGGGGATTGCATTGAATTTGTATGTCACTTTGGGTAGTATGGACATTTTCACTATGTTGATTCTTCCAATCCAAGAGCATGGAATATCTTTCCAGCTTCTTGTATCCTCTCTAATTTCTCTCAGCAGTGGTTTGTAGTTCTCATTATAGAGATTTTTCACCTCCTTGGTTAACTCAATTCCTAAGTATTTTATTTTTTTGGTGGCTATTGTAAATGGGCAGGCTTTCTTGATTTCTCGTTCTGCATGTTCACTATTGGAGAAAAGAAATGCTACTGATTTTTGTGTGTTGATTTTGTATCCTGCTCAAACACAAGGACCATATGATCATCTCTATAGATGCTGAAAAAGCATTTGATAAAGTTCAGCACTCATTCTTGACAAAGACCCTCTATAAGTTAGGTATAGAGGTAAAGTATCTCAACATAATTAAAGCCATATATACCAAACCCACTGCCAATATCATCCTGAATGGGGAAAAGCTGAAAGCTTTTCCTTTAAGAACAGGAACTAGACAAGGATGCCCACTCTCACCACTCCTATTCAACATAGTGTTGGAAGTACTAGCCAGAGCAATCAGAGAAGAGAAGGAAATAAAGGGCATCCAGATTGGAAAAGATGAAGTCAAACTGTCCCTGTTTGCAGATGACATGATCCTATATATCAAACAGCCTAAAACCTCTACAAAAAACTGCTGGAATTGATAAATGATTTCAGCTAATGAACATTTTAATACACTTGTAGTTTATTTTATTTTATTATATCTGGTATACCAACAATTTCAAGAAGTGATTAAATCATTTCAAAAGTAATGGTTTAATATCAAAATAGTACTCTCCATTTTGATAACTTTTGAAGCTAAGTCACAGTTTTCCCTCATGGTTTCCTAAAGGTTCATTGGAGGGTAGGGCCAGCTGTAGGTATGATTATTTCTAAATTGCATATGATTAGACTTGATTATGTACCCAATATTTTAGGTAAATTTTATATTATGGCTTTTAGCAGCAGCATATTATTATTATTACTCTTGTTGATATATCTCTTATTCCATTATAACTCTTAATTCAGTACATGGTGTAAGACTGTCTACCATGATGTAGAATATTCCATGATGTAGAATATAATATATGCTGGATATTTTAGTTGAAGGATGAAGACCGAGTTCTAGTTTTGAGGAGCATAATGTCTAATGTGCAAAATATTAATTCATCCATTTGCTCAACCAAATTAATAAAGGGTCCACATGTGAATGACACTGTACTCTACACTGTAGAACACAGGTGGATTATACATAGCTCTTGCCTTTAAGGAGCATGCTCTGCAGAAAGTGTGAAAGTAAAGAAAGCAAATGACTAAAATATTGAAAGGCAGAGTCTAACTAAAGTGGTAGCACTGAGGAAGGAGAGATTGTTTACCACAGAAAGATCAGGGAAAGTGATATGGATTGAATTGTGTCTCTCAAGTTTTATGTATTCAAAATTTGATCCTCACTTTGACAGTATTAAGAGAGTGAGAAATCCTACTATGATGATTGAAAGTTGGGGCCTTGAAGAGGGGATTAAGTTGGTGGTTTACTGGTGGTCATGGGTGTGGTTCTGAGGGCTTTAAAAAGGAGAGCACATGAGAGTCTCTCTCTGCTTCTGCCATCTTGCAATGTGATACCCCATGTTGCTGAAGCCACCATCAAGGAAGACCCTCACCAGATGTGTTCCTTGGACTTTGGATTTCCCAGCCTCCCAAACTGTAAGAAATAAAACTTTGTTACTTTACAAATCACCCAGATCCAAGTATTTCTGTTATAAGCAATGGAAACAGACTAATACAGAATGTTTCTGGCATTGCGCTGAGACTGGAGGAATGTGTAGTATGACAGTGGATAGGGATGAGGAAAGAATATTCTAATCAAAGCAAGAGCAAAGTATTGGTGAAAAACACTGTGCCATGTCTAGGATATTGTGAATTAGGGAGTTCTTGGGAACCTAAGACACATGGTAGATGGAATAGTTTGCTGTAATGAGATGATGAGAAGTTTGAAAGTTTCCCTAGCTAATGGAAAGTCATTGAGAATGATGGAACAGAATGTATCATAGCATATTGTTCTAACCAACTCAAATCTCCTGTCCCAGAAATAGCGTAGGTGGAAGGAGAGATTAAAAGAGTTGGGTCAATATGACTTAGCAACTACTCCTTCATTTCTTTATTAAGACTAAAGAATACCTAAACAAAGAGAAGCTGACTGTCTTATCATAATTATATATAAGCTCTAAACATTGGTTTTAAATTTCTTTTTATGCCATAATCACATGAGTATCTCCATGTCCTTTTCTGTCATGTTCTTTCTTTTTCCACTGGTCACTCCCCTCTCCCCTTCATTTAGCCTCATGGTGGCATTATCATCCCCAACCTGCTTGGAACCCAGTTCCAATTTTCTTAGATCTGAAGATGCTCTTATCTGGTTGGAAGTGAGACAACATGACTTAGCCTAAGTTCATTATTACCGAACAACTATTTTTGGGTTTTGCTTAGCTCTATAGCTCTGTGGGTCTAATTTTCTCATCCTCCTTGGGAATTCTGACTTGCTGTTTAAGGACGTCTGATCTGAACAGATGGGACACTAACCCTTTCAAGTAACCTATATTATTACATGCCTCTGATAGTAAATTAATAGCTCTAATCTTATTTTCTAATAGAACTGGCAGCTTATGGGACTCATTAGTTAACTAGCCCCTGAAATGACTGAAGCTTACCAAAGAGTACTAGGATTTTAGTTTTAATTTCAAAGCTATGTTCCAAAATAGCAGCAAGGTGTTTGCTGAATTGGCTAGCTTATCCTCTGAACTGGATAAATCTCTCCTTCAAAAATATTCTTGCTTTTCTTGCATTGTTATTTGTATGCTGATGAATTCCCGGCTACACACTTTTTTTCAATGGACAACTAACCAGTATATTTAGTCTCTTCTACCTGGAAAGAACATAAAACATAACATGATTTTTATACAGTATTTTTATTTATAAAATTGACCTTTTGCTTGAATGGACAGTTTTCCTCTTTATATTTGATGCATACACCTGGGAACACAATCAGAAGATTCCTATTGATCGTTCTGAAGCAATTTAGTTCTGGTCATGGTTGTACTGGATTTGCAATTATACTGAGGAGAGGTATTATTGACTGGGCCTGGTAATTACCACACTGACATTAGATTTAGCCGGAGGTGAAACTAACCTACGTTTCCATGTTGGTGTTCCTGTTATAAAAGATTTGCACCAACTCTTCCAATCTAGGGATGAACAACACGTGATATTATGTTTTAGTCACAGCAATTTATTTCACTATGCAATTCATTTACTTCTGAGTATAAGCAGCTTAAGGTACTGACTTAGGAAAGGTATACATTGGGGAAGTTAATTATCTACCCACGATATGTATACTTTTGTCTAGTAAAACAAATCGGTCACCTTTAGTATTAAAACAGTGGCTTCTGGAAAGGTCTTATAAATACACGGATTACTTTTGCATGTGTTTAATCAGATCAAATGTGGCCTATTAGTGAATCTACTTTTAATATAAATTTTAATTTCTTAGATTATAAGAAATAAATATTATTTATTGTCTCATAGCAATAACAGAATGTGTATCCATAGAAAACAGAATTGTTTTATGCACACTAAACTCAGGTATAATTGGTAATTTTGGGTAAATTCAATGAAACTTGTATGTAAATAAAGTTTATGGGATGTCGGGCCTTAAAAACTAACACCACCTTAAGTGACATTACAAGCGGTGCCATTATGGGCCCAGAGGGCGTATTAACGAGGCAGCCTAAGACAGCGCTGGGAGGAAGTAGGGTAGGAGTGTCTGCGGAAACCTTGCCTTAGCCCTTATTGGCCAAATTTGCGCTTCCACGCTTGTGAACACTGCGTGATTGCAATAGCTAGGCATTGAGACAGGTTGCATGCTCTCCTAACCTTTAAGCTGATTGGAGGATGTAAAAACCTCCCTTCCCCATTTGCCTTTAAAAGCAAGTGCTTGTGTGATAATATACGGAACTGCTCGACAGAACCCCCAACGCGTCTGAGTGTCCTTTAATGAGCTGGTTGGGGCCTGCGGCTGTGCTCACCTCTCTTCATGGCTCTCTTCCCCCATCTCCTTCCAACAGGGACCGGAGGGAAAGAGGAATCTGGGCAATTCACTCGCCCACCAGAAGGAACACCAAGGGAGAGACTGATAGCGAGGCAAAGGCTGTTCCGGTCGGCCAGCGGACCGGACAATGGGAAACAAACTTTCTCTTTTACTTAATACCACCCCTGAATATACAGAAAAAATGTGCTGGTGTAGCAACCCATTGGTCCATCTGCAGAGAGCGTGGCTTAGCTATATAGATCTCAGTGTATGCATACAGAAATTAGGAAATGAAAAATCTCTGTTCATACTTGGTATATGATTAACAAAAATTTACAAGTAATTTGTTCAAAGTAATTTCCAAACATACGTATTTACTTTTGCCTTTTTTCATAATATACTTAATTTCCTACTTGAAATTAATAAAACCAGAAATTCTTGTAACCCTAAGAATATTTTAAATGAGACTCTTCATGTTCAGAACACATGCAATTTTCTATTATCCATTGATGCAATAGGTCCTCAGGTTTTATTTGTTTGTGAAAGTGAATAATTATAATTTAGAAGTTCAACAGGAAAGTATTATCAGCTACTTCTACCTATAGAAACATAATATGTCATTTAATTTCCATAAACCCAGACTTTTTTCTGTTTATTTTTGGCTTACTTATGTTTAGACCCATTGTACTTGTATCAGAAGATGGTTTATTTCAAGAAAGGTTCAATTTGGAGTGTGAAAGACTGCTGCTTTTTCATTGTATTGTGAAGCACAATAATTCCAGGATCAATATAATACCCTTAAAGGGGTTGTATTTATATCTTTCTGGACAGAACTGTCATTATTGTAGAGTGTAGATAGGATATTTCTACAACAGGAGATCCATCCAACAACTGAGAAAATCTTCAGAGAATTAGGGGATCTTGATCACATGACATTTAATCTATCCAGCTACAAAAGCACCAGTATAGGAGTTTTCTTATAGAAGATGTAGCCTGTCTCCAGTCCCTCAAATTCTAAGGTGAACCAGACTTTTGAGAAATCTGCCTTTGCCACCTTCTGCCAGGACAGTATTTTAGAATATTCGCTCTGAGGAGGTAAACCAATTGTCAGATATAAAGCTGGTTATTATGATTTCATTGTGGTCCAGTTAACACAGAGAAGAGAAATACTCAGCTTTATGGTCACAGGATGCACGAAAATCTCTCCATAGTCATCTGACCTAGTGAAACTTGGTCTACTTGGGCACCTTATAATAGAGTACAGATGTTCCAGTACAAGCCCATCACCACCACTCAGAAATCACGTTAATCAGGAGAGAAATTAAAAGCATACATTTGATATCCTGAGGGAGACATGGCAGGATCAGGGAATGTCACTGCCTCTGACGTGTTAGGGAAGTATTTGGAAGGAAGGTTGTCTCTACTGTCAGGCAGAAAGCACTGGGGCCTGAATAACTTGGGTGAGCAAAAGTTTTATCTAAAATATTCAAAAAACTTGGGCAAAGGCAAATGTTTGGTTTAAACAGAGTAGATAAGAAACTCCATTTCTCATTTTGCTTTTGTAGATAGGGATGTGTTGTTCAACTCAGGAAGAAGAGGAACCAGTACAGGTGTATCCTATTTAAGACCCTAAAATATTCGCAAAGATTTACTGCTATTTTCAAAGGGTCACATAGAGGGATTTTGTGTATAGAATATCTTTTTCACTGGACTCTAAACTGTCATTTAGGGTTCATCATTTTTTTTTATATACATTCTATATCTAACTTATTACAGAGCACATAGGGACCAACCTAGGAATGTCTGTGAGATAGAATTTTTGAAGTCACATTTACTAACATTGTTATCTTCTGCTATAGAATATTTCAACCCCTCCTTTTCTGTAGATAAAATACTGTTTTTTTTCTTCTGTCATCCAGAATTACAAGTTAAACAAAACAAAATGAAAGTTTGAATGGAGTCAAAACATCCAAGTGAATTTAAAATAAGAGACAACATTGAAGTCTGAACAAAGGTTCTGAGCAATTTTAAAGAAAATGTGAAGCTGAAATGAACAGCCATGGAAAATGGCATGTGAGATAAACAATCCATTTTTCCCTACTGAATCTAGGTGCCGTTGACAGGGTCAAAATCACACCAACACCAGTGATATGCACACTTATCTCAGCATTTTCTATATTTTTTGTTTCAATGATCTTTCAGTAAATATTGTCTTAGGATGCCTCCATGCCTTGTGACATGTCGCCGATCATTTAAAACACTAAGCTTCAATCAGGAGTCAGAGAACAAAGAGAAATGCAATTGCACAGATTTAAAACTAACAACAAAAACTACCTTCTAGAAAAAGAATTATAATTCTAGTATAATACAGAGGTAGAGAGTGTAAACCACAGCACAAGTCTCTATTTTAAACACAATTAATTGTCTGAAAGTATCAGGTACCTGAATCTGATTTTGCCAGAGTTTTGGGAATGATTAACTCTTACAGTTGCAAAATTCAGAATGTACTATGTAATAGGACCTTGAACCAGACGAACCTTTTCTTTATAAATTAGGTGTCTGAAAAAGTTTGAATATTTTGGGAGAGATGCCCTCTAAATTTTCCCTCCAATACCTCTGTGTACCCCACTGCATGCACGGAGTAGGCGAGTAACACAGACAACCACGTGGCCATGTTTGCCCATGGTGTTCACATGACATGGGGCATAAATGGCCACCATCTTTCTGCAGTCACAGCTTGCCATGTTTAGTTACTGAGATCTGGAACGGGTGGGCCTGAGGAATGCTGAACTGAACTGTTGCTCATGTCATTAAAAACTCAACTAGGCAGAAAGCTAGGAATGGAGCAGTTGACAAAGATAAAACGGAGAGCTCTGTGGCTTATCCTTAATTAGGTGTTGGCATTGGTTCTTGTCAAACAAGGGGGAAGAGCGCAGGCTGCAGCACACTGACGCACACAGACAGCCCTAGTCACAGTTGGAGAGAACACAAAGTGCATTCAAGCTGGCACTGAAAGGGATTTAGATAAGTACTCGAGGTAACAAAAATCGAAAAAGGAGGATGATAGCAATGGAAGCTTTAGATGAATTGCAACTGAGTGCACCTTTATTACAGCTTATCAGTCTCCAGACAGCTACAAACCAAGCATCCTAGTGCATTTCTCTTCGTACTCTCCTGGATTAAAGGTCAAAGTAACTCAAATTTATATGTTCTGTCGTGCTGTCTCAGTCTCTCCCGTTGCTCACGTACATGCACCACATATCTCAGGGATTTGGTGTCCCTGGCGTGAAGCTTCTACTCTTTGAATGAAGCAAAAGCCTTTCCTCATTGAGAAGGTTCCATTTACTTAAAATAATTATCTCATGGGAAGAGGTTGCAAATAATGCAATAGTAAAAGGTCACAAAAATGTTATGGCATAAATACACATGGCAACGTGCCAGCTCTCATCGCTCTTGTCCATAATTACGCTTATATTTCGCTCCATGTGACATATTCACATAGCTAATATCCTGGTTTATTAGAACCCTGTCTATGTGCATTCTCAACATACACAAAAGCTGTGTGTTTTCATAATATGTATAAGCACTTCAGACGGTAAGCTGTGCACATTGCAGCTAGCAGATGGTAGCTCTTATCACAGATAAAAGCACATATATATGTTTCTGCAACTACATCCTCAGAGAGAACGGATAAGAGGAGAATTCTCTCCACATCACAGCTTACATTATCCATCTACTTAAGGCAGCAAACAGCATATGTTTTACTGCTGTGGAAAGGCAGTACTTGAGAGGAAAATATGATTAAAATAAACTTAGAGATAACCTAAGGAATAAATACAGAAAGCCGTATTAATTGAAAATTAGGGGTGGGGGACAGATGAGAGGGGGGATGCACTATATTCAGAAAGTAAGAAAATAAAAGAGTGCATCTTTTAGGGTTACTAGGTAAAATGCAGTTAAAAATTACCAGCTAAATCAACTTTCAGATGAACAACAATTAATTTTTTAGTATAAGTATGTCTAAATGTTGCACCTTTCACATCCCATGAAATATCTGTGATATTCTTCTGCTGAAATATTATGAGTTGTTTATCTGAGATTCAAATTTAAATTGGAGTCAAATATATATGTGTGTATATACATATATATGCATGTGTGTGTGTGTGTGTGTATATATATATATACACACATATAATTTTTTTTTTTTTTTTTTTGCTAAATTTGGCCTCCATAGTTTTCAGGCTGCTATTATTAAAGTTCTTAACCAATAATTTCATTGTTCCAGGTGAAAGGAAAGCTGTCAACAGACAAATTTATTTTGAAAGAATATGATTCCAAGGCTCTTTCTGTGCACACAAAGCCAGTGAGGATTTTAAAAATTTATCTGAATGATGAAGTCAATAGTAGAGCCAATATGAATAATTTTGGACATAGATCTTCACTCTCCCCCCTGCAGAGTTTTAGGTTCTGGTTTGGAACTATCTGGATAATTGTTTCACCTTGGCTATATAAGCTTAGCTTTTCTTTTTTTCTTTTTTTTTTTTTAATTTATGAATTTGGTTTATTATTTTAGACTAAGATCTATTCACACTCATAAAACAGGAGACAGACTTTAAACACTCCACATGTACACATTTGTATTCTTATGGTGGGATCGGCATTCAACTGGAAGGTTAAATGGAGTTCAGATAATTTCTTTTTTTATTCTTTGCTCTGGCTTTTGTCTCATGTCTTTCAGCAAAACTGAATAAAGATGTCTTCATTTTACACCAAAAGATTCAATTACTTTTCAAATGCTGGGTAAACATCTGCAGATGAACGATCTTAACAAATGTATTTTGATTCTACACCAACTTATGTGACACTTTTGTTTTCTCTCTCCAAGAGCAGAGAATAGATTCAAGCCTGCTTTTCTGAGCTGGAGCTTCCACAGCCACTAGCACTGAACTTTGGCAGGCAGCCAACCAACCTCCATAGCCCAATGAGACTCTGATTCCATCTGCTCCAGCAGTGCAATATACTCCACTTCAGGTCAAAAGCGGGGAGCCAGCAGTATTAACATTACACTAATCTGTAAAGACATTCTCACTGGCTAGATAGGCTAATGTTACACAGGCTTTCAAAGCTTCAAGTATAAAGAGTAACAGTGATTGCTACGGGGAGATACAGTAGGCAGTGGATTCTTGCCGAGAATGTTCCAAGATAGGAGAAGGATGGCTCTAAAGAATGAGGAAAGAAAAAAAAAAAAAAAGCTTTTAAAGGAGACAAGTCATGTGCTATCTTGTTATGCAGGTATTTCAAAGACAGTTTTGGATCGTATATTTAGCAAGTATGAACTCTATCATTCTTTTTTCTGTTTATTCCTGTGTTCCCAAAACTTAAGCACGCATGTTTACACACATACAGAGTCTCAAACCCTACCAAATAATTGATGAAAACTGTAATCTCCATTAAAAAGCAAGATGGAAATAGATTGCTTAGTACACCTTAGTGTTATAAAATCAGAACTATTCCCAAACTCTTAAAAGGTTTTTAAAATAAAAGCGAGCATGTGTCTAACCTCCCCATCCTCCCGTCTCATCCTCCCCTCCCTCTTCATTCTTACCCCTCTTTGCTATTTTGTTTGTGTAAAACATGCTCAGTTTTGGGATACACAGGTCTATAATCAATTGTTCTTTAAACACAACCTACCAGGGACTTTATTACAGGCCCTCTATGTATATACTGAAGGAAAATATTCTGAAAGCAGATTAATGTATACAGTGGAAATTGAATACTAGTGACAAAAAGGGGTCTTTTTCATTTTCCTAGTTCTTTGATTGGGGGGAAAAAGCAGTTTAAGATTCATGACTTTAGGCATATCAAGAACTACATTTTAGGAAATTGTAATTTATAAAAATTCAATTTAGATTGCTTGATTTTTTTTTTTTTTTTGAACAGCAGAAGAAAAATGTTGGGCTGGAAATGAACTATCTGAAAATCGCCACAATTAGGAAGTATACAGCCATGTTTTTGCTGTAATTTGAAGTTATGCACAGTTGATGTGCAAAATTACTTTTGTGCTAGAATAATAGATTTTCTTCTAGATGGAAATGTGCTATCTCTGTAATCTAAAAAGTAACAAAACCTACACAAAATTTCAATTTCCTTTCCTTGTAAAGTAATTTAAAACCTAGATTATATATTTTAAAACTTTCACTTTTAAAAAAATTAAATATGAAAGCTGTTTGGAAGTTAGTAGAGCCTTGGACTTTTCAGTCTCAGAAATTAACAAAGAAAATTTAGCAAGCATTTTTATTGTCCTGGTTTTACACTTACTGCTTCTCTATATTCCTTGTCATAAAAATTTGGTTATAAAAGGAACTAAACTTGCATAGGATTGAAGATCCCTTCCTCCCCACCCCCCCTTTTTTAATAGTTCTCGGTTCTAAATAGAAATTCACACAGGGCACAGATTAATGAATATGCATGAATCTTCATGCATTGATATACATATGATTTCTCATCTACAAAGAATGGTTTGGAAGACTTGTTATCTGACCAGAAAAGCCTGTAGTAAGTTGAGATAAAGGAGACTGACTCCAATCCCCTCAGCCTTTGCAATTGCTTTATATTCTAATCACCGCGCTAAGCATCTGTCCCTGGCAGGCAGCTTGTTCAATCTAGCAGATAACGAATGCAGCCCGATGGTGGCTGAGCTGGCCCTTCCCCACGCAAGCAAGCGAGGACCTAGTGCTCCATTCTTCTGATTACACAGGCAGCGGGAAAGCGCTCTCAGAGCAGTAATTGCCTCCGTTATGAAACATCTTCACCTGTTAGCCAAAGCTAAGTTGAATCACAGCAAAAATTATTAACAGTGGCTGTTTTCAAGCCAGCTTAATTTGAGCTGATGCTGCTGTTCACTTAACACAGATGAATAGGTGTGCAGGACGAGAGTCTAAGTGGAGATGACACCCCAATGAATATTTGCTTGCAGCCCTGCTGCGGGGAGCTGGTTTGCAGGACAACAGACAATTGTTGAAAAGCTAAAGTGGGGCTGGGGCACTGGACAGGACCCGCTCCTCTGCGGGCACCTTCTGTGCTCATGAGAACTTTCTGACTAATGGCAACTTTTGACAGCTAAATCATTTTTTCAATTAGTTTCCACAAATGTTGGCAAACACAAACTGTTTAGAGGGGTATGCACAATGGTGTGAGGAGCACTACTCTGCTTCAAACGTGTCCAGAAACACTCTTTTTCAGAGAGCTGAACAGGCATTAAAATTTAATGGTCTGCTTTCATTTTCTCTGCAGTGTGCTTCAAGATGATTATAAATTATAGCATTCTGCTTACTTTTGACGGAATAAGTCATGTATCAGCATTTGATTTAAAGCAATGTGTGCTTGACATATGAAACACATCTTGCAGATGTGATTTATCACAGAGCTCTTTTGTTGTTTCAGAAAAAATAGCTGCACAGGAGGGTCACTGCCCTGACAGTGTCAGCCATCCGCATAGTGGGGTATGGCTGTGGCTTCAGAGGGCTGAATCTTTAAAGTCTGAACAATCTGAATATATCTTCACTTTTCAAATTAAGGAATCCTTTTGTTTATTCTGTAAAGCTCAACAGTGTTCCCAAAGATCTGACTCTATTGTTTTCAACTTTGCTGGGAAAAGATGAGCAAAGCATTACTAGATATGGGAATCATTTCCCAACATTGGATGGGGGTGTCACATGGCAAAACATTCTCCTGTAATCCTAGGGCAATTTGGGAAGCTGCTGGCTTATAGGGTCTCTGATGCAACATGATTGGCCAGGAGGGAGGCTGAGAGCAGATGGGGGTTTCTTCATTTGGATAGGTATGGGACTAGAGGGAAAGCACATAAAGGCAGTACTCGATTTTTCTGTCAGCTGGTCTATTTCTTTGTCTCTAAGGTTATATCTGCTGGTGAACTGAACTGCAACATATCCAATCCATTCATTTCAGTATCTCTTTACCAATGGCTCTCATGGCTACAGCCAAAAGATTTCTGTAGGGACCCGTAATGATTATTAAATGGTTTAACAAATAATCAGATGGTTGATGTTTTACTTATCAAATCTGACTAATAACTATAACAGAGCTGCAGAAATCCCACATATTATTTCAAAATCGAACTTCGTGGTACAGGGTGCAACTTCATATCTTAATCTGTTTTCTACCACTATAACAGAGTACCAACGACTGGATAATTTATAAAGAATAGAAGCTTATTTGGTTCATGGTTCTTGAGGCTGGAAAGTCCAAGAGCATGGCACTGACATCAGGCAAGGGGGTTCCTATGGTGCCAGGGTGGAAGGGTGAGAGAGTGAATGAAAGAAGCATGAGGGGCCAGGCTCCCTTTACAACAACCAGCTGTCGAGATAACTAACTCACTCCCTTGATAATGACATTATTCCAATCTAAACACCTAAACACCTCCATTAGGACCCAACTTCAAACACTGTCATGTTGGGGATTAGGTTTCAGTATGAGTTTTGGAGGGGGCATTCAAACCATAGCAATTGGAAATACATTTCCCTTCTTTTTCTGTTACTCCATCCTTATAAAACCAAACTTGTGTATCACTGCATCTCCTCTGTGTAGCTTTATCAGCACCTGTAGTTAGTTATTCATGGCCTCATCAGTTTGGACAGTTTATTCTTATACTTGTGACATTGTCCTGGAACTATCTATGGATTTTCTTTCTCCCCCTATGTTATCCTCTAAGGTCTAACTCTTAATCATCTTCTTCTCATCAGTCCCTAGTGTATAGCATGGCACAAAATAGGCCCTCAATGACATTTTTGTGTGAATTAATGTTGAACGAATAAATGTATAAATAAATGATTATTTAAGGTCAAAGAAAGAAGTGAGAGTGTATATAGTGGGGATGTAAGAGTCCCTTCATACCTGTTTCTCTTTTTGATATGGAAAAAGGAGCCCCAGTTTTTAGCTGGGCATGCGGCTTCCTGAAATAAAGACTTTGTTCCTCAGCCTGCCTTGCAGCTAGACATGACCATTTTTAAAATCTGGTCAATGGGATGTAGGTGGAAATGGCATGGTAATTCAAGCAGTGTTTTGATCATGGCTGGAAAGAAGCTGTAATGGCTGGAGCACTAGCAGTCATTTTGTACTCCAGGGTACTCTTGGGATTGAAAACCTGGTACAGCAGAGCAACAAGATAGAAAGAATTGGGGGCTCTTATACCATAGAGTAGCACACCAGGAGTGGCCTGCTTACTTCTAAGTTTCTCAAATGTGACAAAGAAAAACAAAAACAAAAACCTAACCTCATACAATCTATGAATTGAAATTTTTACCATGGCTTACTGGTAGAACCAGCAGCATAATTTGTAGAAAATGAAAATAAGGAATTCTTTGTTCAAAAATTTTTAAAAATTCCAAGACAGCAGCTGCAGAGAGTAAAGCAAATACTGGACCCTTTTGAGAATAGGACCCTGTGTGATGGAGCTGACCTTGCTTACAAGGCCTGATACTATCTGATTCCTGCCAAAACTTCTTTAAAATTACCTTGTACCAATTCCCTCATCACTTACTAAACTTTAGATGCAGCAGCCTTCTTTCTGTTCCCTGGACATACCAAACTTTTTCTTGCCTTAGGATATTCGCACTTGACTATTCAAAGCTAGGAACCCTCTGTGACAGATCACCGCAGTACTCATGTTCCTTGTGTTGGCTTCCTCTCCACCTTTATGAAACAACAAATCAATGTTACCTCTTTAGAAAAGTCCTTTTTAGCACCTCTTCAGCCCCAACATTGCAGAGCCTTCTTGTTTCCTCTGTAGCACACCCATGTCATTTCTTATTATAGTCCTTCCTTGTTAACATTACCCCACTTACCAGACTAGAAGATAAACTTCCTAAAGGCAGGTACTGTTTGTGCCCTAGTCACTGATACATTATTCACACAGCATATTGCTTACTTAGAACATAGTGGGAACTCACTGAATACTTGGTATATGGTAAATGAAGACAACTTCAAGCATGTACCCTGGGTTATTTGTGTGCAGAGGTAGATTTTTTTGACATTTTAAAAACATTTCACCTGATTTTACCAATTTATCCTATAATTATTTGATTCTCTATATTTGCTTATGTGGAAGTGGTCATGCAAAGGTAGACCTTATTTGTGTAAATACTTCCCAGACTTGTCATATGTGTGAAAAAAGAGGGATTTCCTCTCTGCTGGGCATCTATTTGGATTGCAATTCACACACACACACACACACACACAACCTAAGAACCAAAACTAATCCCTTCTCCTACATCTTACTATCTATATCAAGACGGCTACATTTAGTTCTCCTAATCTTCATCAGTGTAATGTTACTATGCCAGGAGAGTCTTGCCCAGGCAAATAACTTGATTGTTTAACACAGGAACTTTCTGAAATACCCACCGACAACATTAAGCATGAACGGAGAGTTTACTCCCACAGATTCATTGAATTATTTGCCTTATTTCTATTCCACCAATCCTAAACCACTATGCCATGATCCTTACCCAATTTTAGTCAAGTCCCTACATTGGAAGATCTGCTTTTCACCAAACTTGCAATTCTCAGTTAATTCTGACTTTGCCTTCCCCTCTCTGAGAAGCTACCAAAGGTAAGGTGGTGTCCCCATTCCTGTGCTGAGCAAGAAACTCAGCTTTACCCTCCCAACAGGCTGTGTTGCTGATATTTGACGAGTCTGTGTTTAACAATCCCAAAGCGATTTTTTTTTTTTTTTTTTTTACAAAAAATGTGTGAGCTTATAAACTTGATTGTTCAGAATGTTCACTTGCAGTTTATTAAGAGGCAAAGAATAATGCAGTCTATCTCTCAAGAGAATTATTTTCCTTATGGGCATATCCAGGACAAAGGCATATATGTACATGGTATCACGTAAAGATACCCATGTAAATCAGAGAGTATACAAAACATATTTCTATTCTGACACAGTCCAATATGGCAGGCACCAGACGTATTTGGCTATTGAGCACTTGCTATGTCACTAGTACAAACTGAGATGTTCCGTAAGTACATGATATTCCCCACATTCAATGACTTAGTATGAGAAAAGAATGTAACATATCTAATTAATAACTTTTATACTGATTATATATTGAAATGTAATATTTTGGTTAGATGAAATATTTTAGGATAATTTTTGGATACTATATTACTTGTAATACATATTATTAAAATTAATTTTATTCGCTTTGCACTTTAAAAAGTATGGCTTCTAAAAAATTTTAAGTGACATATGTGAATCGAATTATATTTCTACTGGACAGAGTTGTTCTCACTAGTCAAAAAAGACAAAAAGTAAATAACAAACCCAGAAACATTGGCAAAATGCGTTGTCAGTAGAGAAGCTGTGATATGTACATTTTTCTCTTGTAAGGTCTTACTTCTCTACTGCTACTTATTTATTTGAAGATCATTACATAGACAGTATTTTCAACATGTACAATATCCTTGGTAAGTGGGCTCTCTTGGTCTACTTGAAAGCATTAAAGGTAATTATTCTCAAAAACTGAGAAGCATTTACAAGTTATTCTGTTTCTGAAGTAACTTTCAGCAGAAATTCTTGTGCAAGAGACATTTTAACGAATGGGGAAAGCAAGGAAGCCCACGTGTTAATCTGGGTTTGTGGTAAATGGCCAGATAAATTTGTGATGCAGAGCGTAATTCACTTGTGCAAAGAGGCAGATGCCATCTGTAATTTTTCTCTACAACAGGCCCATTTGTCTGGAGAATGAGGACTGGCTGATGTTAGTGTTGTGAACTGTGGAGAAAGCATGCATGACCCCCTTCAGTTGCATTGTTTGCTTAGAACTACTCTAAGCTTGGTGTGTTAGAATATTCGGGTGGTGTACATTTCTTCTTGGAAGCCCTTCTGATGTGGGCAAAACGGAGATGAGGCACCCTCAGGGCCACTGACTAAAGCTGGAACAGGAACAAGCTAAGGGCTGGGGCAAAGGTTTCCCACCCAAGGTGAAAGGAGAGAGAGAGGCTTGTTAGGACAAGCAATGAGTGAATAAAACATCCCAGTGCCCTGAGAGGAGGCAACCTTATTCTTTACCATTGAGGACAAGAAAACAACACTTCATCGCCGCTCACTCCTCTGCAACATACGACCCAGGGTAAATCCAGGTAAACTCCTGGTCAGGTGACTAAGATGCTTGTTTTCACTGCCATGTGTGAGTCCTCCTTTGAAATCCCTTGTCCTCTGAAGTTGCTTTCATGTTTGACACGTTGACAGAAGTTTCTAATTTTTAGTTCTCATACACTGATAACGTAATGTTAACAAGCTGTAACTTGAAAAATTTGTCTTTATTTGTAAGCTTCCCCCCATGTACAATTTTCCTCATGTTTTAAGCAAGGAAATAGAAAATGTTTTGGGATAACATGATACAGTAGCTCTGAACTTTGACTCTCCAACTCAGCTCTTTTGGCAGCTAGTAACTCCTTTCTTGATGAAACTTACTTAATACAGTTTCCTTGGCATAAGGAATCCAGAAAAGAATGTTTTGGTATTTTATGAGAAAGTCATTTTCCCAATTTTTTTCAAGGAGGAAGAAACATTGGAAATCATTCGAACATCATGTTCTTTTGAGTTTTTTAATTGATTTAAACATTTGGCACAGGAAACTGGGAGACAATTGAAATACAGATAAAACCTGAAATAATGATTACTTGAATACCATGACATGAACCTCTGGAGTTAATCCTTGTCATAAAAGGATAAATAGCTGTTATTTCCTAATTCTGATTGTTTTGCTGAAATGTATACTATATGCAGTCACCATGGACCCAGGCTTTTGATATGTATCTCTCTCCAGGGATCAAGTTTCTGGGGCATAGGAACTGTGTGTCAACAGAGGAGGTGCTTGGGTTTATTTCAAAGGAAGAGAGAGTAAGACTAGGGTGATGTGCTAAATCCAAACAGCTATTTTTATTCAAGCATAAGTAAAAAACTACCACTGTAACTTATGGCGAAATTCATAAATTCTTGTTCTCAGTTGCCTGCTTAATCTCTAGATTACTATTTTGGTGCTTTCTTTAGAAGAAAAAAATATGTAATTCTATTTGTGCTACATTTATATTTGATCTCTGTGTCCTATTGCTGTCTGGAGATTCTGACTTGTTTGGTGGTGCAGGGAAATATGCCATTCAAACTTTGAATATAAGTCACATGTATTATTAATTGTTTAAATCAATGAACTCGTGCTGAACTTTATCTGTAAGGAATAATTTAACTGCAAGCGATAGAAAACTGGACCAAAATGGATGTAAGCACAAAAGGAATTTATTGGTTGGAGTCACTGAAAAGCTCTATTTGTCTCAGCAGGTGAGGTTTGATATAGCAGCCCAAAAGTTGTCACAAAGGACCTTCCGTTGTCCCTCTAGGTCACAGAACTACTACTGAATTTGAAGAGCACATCCTCACACCACTATTGCCAAGGAACAGGGAAAACATCTTAGGATGGGTC
Source organism: Cynocephalus volans (assembly GCF_027409185.1). Lineage (NCBI taxonomy): Eukaryota > Metazoa > Chordata > Mammalia > Dermoptera > Cynocephalidae > Cynocephalus > Cynocephalus volans. The sequence goes on from NC_084461.1 coordinate 110,149,036, forward strand.
CCCAGGAAAATTAGTTTTTGTACCAGTGTGACAGGCTGAGTTCTGTTCCCCCTACCAAATTCATATGATGAAAGTCTTAACCTCCAGTACCTCAGAATGTGACTGTATTTGGAGATAGAGCCTTTAAAGAGGTGATTAAAATAAAGTCATTAGAAGGAGCTCTTATCCAATATGACTGGCATCTTTATAAGAAGATTATAAGACACAGAACCACATACAGGTAAGACCATGTGAAGACACAAGGGGAAGATGGTCATCTGCAAGCAAGGAGAGAGAACTCAAAAAAAAAAAAAAGAAAAATGAAAAACAAACAAACAAAAAAACAATCCTGCTGACACCTTGATCTCAGATTTTCAGCCTTCAGAATTGTCAGAAAATAAATTTCTGTTGTTTAAGCCACCCAGTCTGTGGTACTCTTTTATGGCAGCCTAGCAAACTAATGCGCCCAGAATTCCTAGCAAAAGCTCCAGGGATTGCTTGGTTGGACTTGTTCAGCTTGTGGGCCACCCCTGAGCATCGTGACCAACAGCACTGATAACCCGGCTGGCTTGGGTGAGTCAGGGCTTGCCCCTGAATCTGGGGAAGCAGAGGGGAGGGGATCGCCCCACCTAAACTGCAGGGCTGAGACTGAGGGAAGGGTCTCTTAGAGCAAAGCTGTGGAAGAGATGCACCTTACAAGGATCTGCAACCTGTAAGAACACAGACAGTGCAACTCCCAGTGTGGTGTTCTGTGATAAGTTCGTGCCAGTGAGATGACTGGTCAGGAGAATTCTCCCTCTCCCACTGGAGGTCTCTGTGTGCTCTGTCAGTTAACTCCCCTGAGCAACATTTCTGCTCTTAAAACTGGGAAGTATTTTCAAGATATAACCTGTCCTGCAATACAGGACTTCCTTTAATCACATTTTCTTTCAATCAGGGTGTTTTGGGACTTCCTGGAATAGCCTCAGGGTACAGAGCAGGACCAACAGTAAAACAAGACTCAGCAACTTACTGCAGCCACTCAGCTGGCAAGAGTCAGCTGGGAGGAATTCACTGAAGGGTTGTGTGAGGAAATGGAGATCCTATATTGCCCACCAGGTAGCAAACAATTTCGTGAAACTCCTTGTTGAGGAGAAGCTGGGCCTCTGCTCCTTTCTGACCTTTGCCAGTGGCTTCTGCTCTTGGGCCCTGTTCAGAAGCTCTTCCCTGGATCCTGCCTGGGGGTTCCCTCCTTCCTTCAGGTCCCTGTCCAAATGCCACCTGATCTGTGACTGCAACACTCTGCCTCTCTCTTCCCTACTTAATTTTCCTCCATTGTACTCATTGCATCTGACATTCTCTATATTGTCTTGATTATTATCTGCCTCTGTCCACCCTCCATAAGGGTGGAAATTTTGTTTTTTATTTCTGGCTGTATCCTTTATCATTTAAAGTGGTGCCTGGTAAATAGAAGTTACACAATAAATTTTTGTTGAATAAATTCCTTTCTTTTTCCACTGAAGTTTCTGTTCAGCAGCCAGTTGTTAGATCTTGTTCTATTGATCCCCTAGTGTTAAAAAATATACATATATCTGAGTTCATACATATATGCATATTTAAACTCGGAGGTATGTGTTCATTTATGTCTATGTTTACACACATACACATTGTGACACTATTAATGCCATCTCATTTGTCCTGATTCCTTGTTTCATTCACCTGTTGGCAGGAAGCAGAGCAATATGATCTCTACATGATCTCTCCAGGCCTAATCCAGATCCATCACTGAGGGACCCAGTGAAGCTCTTACTCCCTGAGTGAATGACATAAAGATAGAAATCCAATCATTTCCTGTGTCTTCTTCAGTTACTGAGCAAAGAGAAGTCATAGCAATCAAATTACCACTTGAGGTGTTTTTTTCCTGCAGAATGTTTGTCATTCTGAGATTTCTTTTACTCTTTGAATTCATGTGCTTCTCTGAACCTCTCAAAAAGACAGTACATTTTCCAATGTCTTTTGTATGACCCATTTTTTCTTAAACGGCTCATATGTCTTATGAAATCTGACCCCTGTCTGTCTCATCAGTTTTGTCTCCTGCCACTTTCCCCCTCATACTCTTCTTTTTGCACTAGCTTCTTTCTTCTTCAAATGCACCATGAGCCTTACTCCCTCTCAGAGTAAGGCAGAGAGTTCCAAGGTGAGGCTGAACATTTATTTTTGCATTCACACTTAAAGACCAAATCCTTGAACTGCCTCACACAATATCAGTATACCTCTCCCTCCAAAATAAGCTATGACAAGATAAGCTATGACAAGGGGCTGTTGCAGAATTAACTTCTTTAGGGCCGGCCCCGTGGCGCACTCGGGAGAGTGCGGCGCTTGGGCCCGGTGCGCTCACTGGCTGAGCGCGGTGCGGACGACACCAAGCCAAGGGTTGCGATCCCCTTACCGGTCACAAAAAGACAAAAAAATAAAATAAAATAAAAAGAATTAACTTTGTTAGACTCATTTGGGGTTCATTAACTATAGGAGGAAGAAGAGAAAACAATGAATTTTATGATACTCTTTTGGTACTCAGACCAGTTTCTCTATATCCTGTTAGAGAATGGGAGCCAGGAAATTTGAATGAGCATGAGGAATGTATAGTGTGGCTTTTCTAACTGAGATTTTTTGAGAACTGGAAAGTCTTGGTTCCACCTGTTACTATCTCAACATAAACGGTCACCATCATACGCGAATAAAGCCAGTGTTAGAAGCGCTGGTATCTACAAGGGTACTGTTTCATGTTTCTTGGATTTCAAAGGCAGCTCAGCACTTTTGCTGTATCAACTTACTCGGCAGCCAAGCCTGCAGCTGTGCCTCTTGTGCTGTCAGGGGAACAGGGTCATTAGCAGAGGAGAACCCTCCTGGTGCACAGGTCTTCTCATATGCAGTCCACGTTGGCTGCAACGCTCACCCTCTCCTGTTAACCCTTCCACAGTCTACTAAACTCCGTGAAGACAATGGTACTGTTTGTGCTGTTTACAACTCTTATCTCCAGTAGCTGCATAACACCTTGTACATTGTAGGCATATAACAATTATTTCTTAAATTAGTGAATGAAACTTGCATGGAACTAAATTTATACAATGAATGAAATTGTAATAGAGAAAAAATTTGACATGCTGCTTTACAAGGATTTATCTGTAAGGTATCTTTAACCGCTGAAGTCAGATATCTTGACAGAAGTCAGAGAAAATATGAAACATTTCCACTTGGGAAAAACAATGGCTATAATTAATAATATTAACAATATTGGACATGGTAAAACTAAAACGACAACTATTTCTTTAGCATGTATCATTTGCGAGCATTTTAACCAAAATTTTCCTACTTAAAACAGGCCAGCTGTTATTATTTCTAGGGATTATTACATCTAATTTTTCTGCTGAGGACATTGAGTCTCATTAAGGTTAAGAAACTTGGCCAAGTTCACATGACTGGCTACATGCCTAAATTGGGATTTAAGTAAACTGTACTCTTCCTAGTTTGTAGGCAACAGCTACTGTTGATATTTCCATCAAGCCAGGATGGAAAATATCACAGTATCTGTGCTGGGATCCATAAAATCCTGGAGAGCAGCTCACAAGATGTAACAGATGGATGGCCCCATGACCTGAAATCTCAGAAGGGCTGGTGTGGCCACAGCAGAGAGTGCTTTGGGCTATATAGTTTAAAGGGAGGGGAGAAAAAGCCAAGAGAAGTAAGAAGGAGGTTTATGGGAACAGCTTCTGTCTCTGGGAGTGCCTGAGTAGCACAGGACAGCTTTGGAGGCGTTCAGCTTGACCAGGGGTGGAGAGATACGTCAAATGACATGCTGGCTTTCTAAATTTCTAAATGAACCAATTTCTTGAATTTTGTCCTTAATCATTTTTTCTTCTTTTACTTTCATAAGGTTTTATTTCTGATCTTATTTGTAGTGATACCAGGACTGTTTAAAGAAGCCTGTAAGGAGAATCTGTGCTTTGGTTTAGGTACCTGGAACCTTGATTATATGAGATTAAATTTTTACCAGAGTGCACAGACAACCCATCTTCTCCCCATCCCCTACCCCCACAGTATGACTCAAAAGCAGGATCAAAGAGTAAGGACCAGTATTCACTTCTGGGAAACAAAAGAGGCTGCAGGGAATTAAGAGTTTAGGAACCGTGGAGACCTGCAGGAGTCCGGGAAACAAGCTGAGACAGGCTGAAGCATCTGAGCCTGGTGGCTCAACTGGACAAGCTTAAGCTTTTAAGTTCTCATATTGATTCATTCCTTTCATTTTATTTGTCAAACATATAGTGGAAGAAGGGAAAATGAACACCCATAAGTAGAGATAGGGAATGTATATCATTGCAGGTTTACGGTTGAAAGAGAATAATAGAGTAGTAGTTTGTGGGGGACATAGGGCAATGGGAAGGATTTTAAGGTTTGGTTGCTTGTAGGTAGTCTGTGGGCAATAAATAAGTGAAGAGACTTAGGATTCAGGAGTGACAAGGAAATAATGCCCAGGTGATGTGTTAGGATTCCATACACACATAGAGTAGTTAGATTTGATAAACCATAAGATGCTTCTTTCTTTGAAGCAGAGAGAAGAGATTCTGTTATCTGTTTAATTCTTTTAGGAGCTCTTTCTCTAGAAAACACAAGGTACGTTGTTGTATTAGTATGTTTCGGTTGTTTATAATAGAATATTTGAAACTGGGTAATGTACAAAGGAATGAAATTTTTTTCTTACAGTTTTGGAGGCTGAGAAGTCCAAAGTCCAGGGAACACATCTGGTGAGGGCCTTATTTTTGGTGGTGACTCTCCACAGCAACACAGAGTATCACACGGCGAGAATGAGACTGAGCAAGAGTGAGCTAGTCTGCTCTCTTCCTCTCCTTATACAGCCATCGGAAGCATGCCCATTACTCTGAGTACATCAATCCAATCACAGATATAGTCCTCACAATGTAATCACTTCTTAAAGGCCTCACTTTCAAATATTGTAATAGGATTTCCCACCCTCTTAACACTGTTACAATGGAGATCAAGTACATGAACTTTTGGGGGACACATTTAACCCATAACAATTGTTTATAAAATCGTCTAAAATACTAATTTGTCTGAGATATAGCCATGGATCACTTTAGAATGTCAAGTAATAAATAGATTACAAATTATTTACTCTTTGAACAGGTTTACTTTGTGTTAGGATTTTGGGGTACAAAACTGAACAAAGATCCAGTCTCTATCCTCAATGGACTAACAATATTGTAGAGACGACAGGTATATAAGCAAATTTTTATAATTGTTTTGAGTGCAATAATCAAGCATACACTGGATATTATGGGTACCCTACGGAGGAAGTGTCACCCAGTGGTGGCATGTGTATTCATGTATGTATGTGGGTACACATGTTAATATCAGAAAAAGAATCCTGAATGCATGAGGTGACCATATTTAAGTTTTATAACATACTTTAAAAATTGATATGTGCATTATATATGGTTATTATAGAAAATATTTTAAAAAGAAATTAAAATGAGTACCTTTTGTCCAAAATGTAGTATCATTAAAGCAAAGAGTAGTGAACTTAAGGCAAACTTAGATTTTTGGATGTGTGTGTGTGACTTTGCTTTTGGACAAGTTTTATCACATCTCTGGGTATCAGTTTCCTCATCTGAAAAATAATGAGGTTGGCCTCTAAGGCTACTTCTAGCAATGAGAGTCTCTGAGACTTTGAATCTAAGTACAAATTAATATAGCACTGACAGCATAAGTGATTTCTAATTGCTGAAATGTGACAATTTAAAAAAAGAAGCTAAAAATGGTCCCTGTAATTAGCTCTGACACAGGTCTCCCTCTATGACAAAGGTCAGTCATTTCAATTTCCTCTCTCTTTCCCACTCCAGTCCCCAAATGGGGATAGCATTCTTGATACCTGCCTTCTCTTCATGAATCTTTTGTCTAGATTAATAAGGATCTTATTTCTTTGAAGGAAATGTCTCACATATTGGAAGTATTTTAATTCCTTTATGCTATTAGGGTACCATTTGCTTAATTCAGTTCCAAAGTGACAGCCATGCACCTCGTTTTCCTTGGTAAGCTCAAGGTTTCGGCTTGAAAAGCAGAAAAGTTACATAGAAGAAAGAGTATCAATGATCACAGAGTCTCCTGAAGATATGATTACTTTACTTTTTTTCCAAGAGGTTTTCTCCTTAAAATGTCATTATGCTGTTACTTACACAGGCATTTCATTTCGTTTCACATATCATCTACCAGATGGCAGATAGATCGCAAGCTGGGAAAATTGTGGGGATTTACATAAGTTAAATTCTCACAGGGATTGATTCAGACTCATCTGAGGACCTACCTAGGGAGATACTTTCCACTTAGGTTCTTTGCATTAGGAGATATACTACATGACTCACAAACCTTTGGGAGCAACCTGTTCTGCACTAGCAAAAAATCAGAAATTGGGCCTTGTAATTTAGGTCTGCCACATGGAGCTCTGATATTTGCTAAATGGATTCAAGTCAAAGAGCATCAATTTAGCGCATACTCCCTGCAAAGCCTTGTGTTAGGGGATGCAAAGATGTCCTGAAAAGGTTCACAATTCAACAGGGCAGAAGTCTGCAGTATCCCCCTAACTCGGATTAAGTGTCTTGTTAGTGGCACAAAGAGCTGAGGGAATTCAGAGCAGAGGCACAAACGATGGAGAAATAGCAGCCTTTTAGTGGGCCTTCACTCAGCCAAAATAAAACATTCCCATTAGAGTATGAACAGAAAGAAAAGCCTCTTGGATTTTTCTTCCACTGGTTGAAAGAAGATGACCTTAACCATTAATAGGACAGTGTGCCTATTTCCAACTCCCCAGAGAATGTCAGAGACAAACTATGCAATTACTGGAATTACTGCAGATTGAGGCACTGACAAATCACTGCTCTTTTCCTTTCAATAGTTACTTTCTACAGTTCTTGTCTGTTCAAGATTGCAAGACCTGGAGGAGAAATAGAACCTCCAGGCACTTTCAGATTAAGCTGTAGAGTCTTGCATGGAAAACAGCAATTTTCTTTTCCTTTTTCCTTCTCTTTTTGGATATCCTAGCCTCTTGTTGAGGAACTAAAAGCTATAGGGGAATGGATGGTGACATAAAGAAATGGAGTACTTGAAGTCGTAGAGGATGTTTTTTAGATAATTTCTGTTTGTCTTTTCTGCTTTTCAGAAACAATCTTATAAAGCACATAACTAAAGTGTTCATAAAATAATAATAAAAATAGTTTAAAAATTGTTGTGAAATAGAGTAAATGTGCTATATGTCAGAAAATGTCAGACTATTTTCCAGAGCAGTTCTACCTATTTGCAATCCCAATTGTATACTGTAAGATTCCTGTTCTATATCCTTGCCAACATTCGATAACTTGATGACTTAAATTTTTGCTAATCTGATGTGGGTAAAATGGTTTCTTGGTAGATTTAATTTGCATTTTTCTGGTTATATATAAAATTGACCATTTTTAATGTTTATTTTCTTCTCTAATTAAGTGCCTGTTTTTAAAAATTGAATTTTTTTTTTCTCATTGATGAGTAGCTTTTTTTCTGTATTCTTGATTCTAATTCTTTTTGCATTACATGTGTCGCTTCCTTTCTTTTCTAAATTGGTGGTTGGCCTTTTTGTTTTCCTTATGTTGTATTTTGATAAACCAGAATTTTTAATTTTAGTAAAATTAAATTCATCAATCTTGTTCTTTACGTTTTGGGTTTATAGGATCTTATTTGAAAAATTTCATTATCATAAGATCATAAAGATAGTCTCCCATATCATCATCTAACATTTTTATTGTTTTGGTTTTTGCATGTAAGTCTTTAATATTACTAGAAATTGATTGTCATATATCATAAAAACAGGGTCCAATTTTGTAGTTTTCTATAAATATAAAATCAATTATTTTAGCACTATGTTTTGAAGGTCAATAATTTATTTCCTCACCGATCTGCCATGACAGTTCTGACATAAATCAAGTTTCTGTATAAACGTGGATATTGTTAAAATTGCCCCCCCCAAATCACCAAAAGGAGAAACAAAGCTGAGTTTATTGCATACTGTGGTAAGGAAGAACACCTCACAAAACTTTGGCAGCATCCTACAGTGGGGAAAGTAAGGTAAAAATTTATTGAGAATTGGAAGTGTGTTTTAAGGCAGGCCTTTCACTGTGGGGACTTGCTTAGTATTGCATAATGATTATGATACTTGAAGGTTAGAGGAAAAAGCAAGGGGAGGATTTTCAGGTGAAGGATTCAAAGAATCTTAGGTTGTGAACTGTTGATGGTTTCCATCGAAGAGTTATTGGGTCTTTGGGGAAGTTCAGGTAATAAACAGTCCAACCATTTGCTTGGACAGTACAGTCCTGGAAGAGTAAAGAAATGCTATGAAGATAGTGGAATAGCAAAGTTGTGTTAATACTGGCAATAAGATGTGGTTTCACTTCTCAGTGTCTAGGCTGAGTATGGAGGGAAAAGGTCTTGGTTCTCAACATATTTCTGGACTGTCTATTCTGTTCCATTGGTTATTTTTCCATTCTTTCTTTAATACCATCCTTATTCATTTAAATAGCACTCTAGTAAGTCAGAATATCTGGTAAGATAAGGGCTACCCATCTTGTTTTTCTTAATGAGTTTCTTGGCTATTCTGGGCTCTTTTTACATCAGTTTTGAATCAGCTTCCCAAGTTGCTTACATATGCACATATGTACACATACAAAACTTCGTAGAATTTGATTACAATTGTATTAGACTGTCAATAAATTGTTGCAGAATTTATTTCTTTATAATATCTAGTCTTCTAATCAATGAACATGGTATATATCTCCATTTATGCAGGTTTCTTTAATATCCCTCATTAAAATTATAAAAATTTTCCCTAAAGGCCTTATACATTTTTTGTTAGATTTGTCAGCCCTTTATAGATTTTTTAGATAGTATTTTAAATGTTACCCATTAAAATTATATATTTTTTACATTTGTTTCTGGTACATAGAAATTCTTATGTATGGATTTTTTAATCTAGCAATTTTGTTTACTTTCCAATTCATTTTAATAATATTTTTATAGATTCTTTTCAATTTTTTATGTAGACACTCATATCATCTGTGACTAATGACAGTTTTGTTTCTTCCATTCTAGTTTTTATGCCTTTTATTTATTTTTCTTGCTTTGTGTGCTGAATAGGAAACATATTAAATAAAAATGGTGATTTGGGGCATACCTATCTTTTTTTTTTTTTTTTTTTTAAAGTAAGGGGAGTGATTGGAGTGTTTCATCATTAAATAGGATGTTGTGGATTTTTTTCTAGATGCTTTTTCTCAAATTAAGGAATTTTTCTATTATTCCTGGTTTGCTAAGAGCTTTATTTTTTAAAAATCATGACTGAAAGTTACATTATATCAAATATTTTTTCTGCTTCTATCAGTATGATCATATAATTTATAATTAATGTAATTAGTTTCATAATATTAAATCAATCTTCATGTACTTCTGGATAAATCTAATGCTGCCATGTTGTGTTATATTTTTGTTTATTGCTGGATTTTGACTTCTATAATTTTGCGAAGTTTTTTGCATTTTTATCTTTAAACATTGATTTTGTAGATTTCAGAATTTTTGAGTTTATATTCTATTTGGTTATTTTTGAAATCTAGTTGGTAATCTACTGTAATCTTTTGCTTGATACTCACTTTTTTCCATCTCCTTCAAAAAATTTCTTCAAACATATTTGATATGTTTGATAATTACAGTTACAAAATACAAAAAAGTTTAAATAACTTTCACAAAGTTAATTTCACCAGCATGGTACAGTTTGGACTTGAACCAGATGGTCTGCTTTGAAGACCATAAACTTAGCCATGGTCATGAAGATCATTGAGATTGCAATAGGTTAAAGTCTCTACAATGTATCTTTTTTAATTTGAGCTGTTCCTGAAGATTTAAAATAGGTAATTATCAGGATCAAATTTTTGTTTTAAAAAGAGTACTATGTTAGCAGTGTGGTGAATGGATTGATTGGGCTAGGCTAGAGAAAATAAGACCAGTAGGGCTTCTATTGTAGTAATCTAAGTAAAGGATGAGGGCGTCAAACTATAATAATGGTAATGAATGTAAAGGAACGGGTGACTCATTAGATGTGGGATTAGAGAGAGGTAAACTTAGTTTAGTTTAGTTTTGTTTTGTTTTTTTAACTTGGGAAGTTAGTTAATTTCTCCAACATGGGAAAACAAAAGAAAGAGCAGATGTAGCAAAAGCATATTTCATTAAGTATTTGACACATTGAATTTGAAGTTTTGGATGGTCCATTTGGGTAAAAATATTCAAGAGTGGAGCAAACTATGAAAAACTAAACAAAAGACTTTTCCATGGTTTATATTTCTCTGTCCTTTTTATTTCTCTTTGATATTTATCCCAGCCCTTTATCTGTATCTTCTCATGGACAGGTTGGAGCAAGCACTTTTAAATGCACCTGGCTTTATAACAGTCTGAGGGAGTCTAGAGAACTTAACTACAAGGAAATCAGATGAGATATAGACACACAGTTCTATGATATAACTAGATGCAGATAAAGTTTCCCAAGTGCTTTTCAGTTTATCTTCCTTAAAGTGATTTTTCAAGCTCACTTTAATTCTGGGTATGAATTAGAGCTATTTCTTTCTAGTCTGACAGCTCTGGAGAAATAAAGCCAAACTGATAGAATCTTTCGATCACTCAGATCCTACCTTAGAGGCGATTCTCTGTGGGTTTCTGCCTACAGAGTGTTTCTAAACTCCCTTTTGTTTAGACATCTTATCCCATCTGGTAAATTTTTGTCAACATGTTGCTTCCCAAACTTCCTGCCAAATCATCGAAACGTGACTTCTCTAAAATCCAAAATTTTCTTACAATTTCCCACCACACTCTAGGTTTCTAATTTCCTCTTCTGATCCTCACTTCTTCATTCCAGCGTAGGAGATAACACTCTCCAGGGTATATTTCTTGGGTTTGTAGTCAGTTCCCCATTCCAAAATGCAATTTTGATTTAATTATTCTACCCACAGCCATAACGATGTTTGATTCAGCTCACTGATTTTGAGAGAGAGCTTTTTTGAACACAATGAGACTAGCTTATTTTGCTGGTTGCAGCATGAGGTGGCAGATAGTATCTTGATCTAGAGTCATAGTATTAGGATTCTGGTTTGAGTTTTACTACAATCTGGCCTGGAAAGTTTGGGAAATTATTTGTCTCTTTGGACACTTGTGTTCTCATCTATCTCTTTTAATCTTCATGTATCTCTTTGAATACTCATTTCTTTGTCTTGACAATCATGAGAAATTCCTCCAGATACTTTCTTGTCTTCCCAGGTTTGTAAATTCTACTGTAGCAGAAAACAACTGAGTCCAATTGTATTTTGATAGTTATTCTCAACTAGCATCCCTCACAGTCTCTGGCTCACTCTAGCATACCCTGCTCATTCCAACAAGCCAGGCTGATAGGGCATACTATTAAAATATTTCTCTTAGCACAATTGCCAGTTATTTCATGTCATGGAATTTAGGGCTTCTTTCAATAGTTAACACCACAAATTTTAAACCTACACAGGCTTAATGTTTACTCTAAGATATAACCCCACCTTTCTCACTAAGATTTTATAAAAATCATGGGAATTAATAAGTGGAAATAATAAATGCAAATAGTATGATTATGATCATTGTAAAGAAAAGTTTCATTTCTTTTAAAGGATTGCTTGAAATTTTATTTGACTGCTAAACTGTGTATCGTTCACTACATATACTCAGTATATAAGTGAATATTATCTAGAGGCAGATACTACAACTTATTTATCTTATTCCTCCTCTAGTCTATGGACACAGGAAATTATATGTCTCATTTTCTTTAATGTAGAACCAAAAAAATAAGCCCTGTAAGCTTTGATTAAGCTCTGGTTTTTAAAAATCATGCTGTAGCCAGAGATCATAGGTCTTTAATTAATAGTGGTTATCAAAGAATTTGGGCGGGATAAAAGACTTGACTCAGAAGTGGAGGTGAAACTAGATTCTGAACTGTAGAAACAGTTAGATTTGAACAGACAAAGACTGGTATATCACAAATATATAGGAGGAATAATATTAGGGAGGAAGATCTCTTCATGTAGATTAATAGCCCTTGTCATAAACTCCTAAGGCTAGGTATACTAAATTCACTTGTATATAAAAGGCCTGAACTTCTACATTACTTGGAGAATATCAAAACTTTTTGTATCTGTTTTTTTCCTTCAGGCATGTTTATAATAACTGGCTCTAACAGAGTTATTTCTTAGAAAAACCCCATGAACGAGAAATTAAACAACACACTCTTGAACATTCAATGAGTCAAAGAAAGAGTCACAAGGAAAGTTACAAAATATCTTGGGACAAATGAAAATAGAAACACAACATACTAAAATTTATGGGCTGTGGCAAAACAGTACTGAGCAAAGTTTACAGTGGTAAATGCCTATGTTAAATAAGAAGAACGATCTTAAATCAATCACCTAATTTTACAACTTAAGGAACTAGAAAAATATCAACAAACTAAATCCAAAGTTAACAGAAGGAAGGAAATAATAAAGATTAAAGCAGAAAAAAAGTAGGAAATAGAAAAGCAACAGATAAAATCAATGAAACTAAGAGTTAGTTTTTTGAAAAGATCAACCAAGTTGACAAACATTTAGCTAGACTAAGAAAAAAAGAAAGAAGACAAATAACAAATATCAAAAATGGAAGAGGAGATATAACTGATGCCACAAAAATAAAAAAGAATCACAAGAGATTACAATGAACAAATACATACAAATTGGATATATTTAAAAATATATACAAATATAAACAAATTGGATAATCTAAAAGAAATAGATAAATATAGAAATATACAACCTACCTAGCATAAATCATGAAGAAATAAAAAACCCAAACAGACCTATAACTAGTATAGAGATTGAATCAGTAGTCAAAAACTTCCCAACAAAGAAAAGCGCAGCACTAGATGGCTGTACTGGAGAATTCCACCATTTAAAGAAGAATTAACACCTATTCTTCTCAAACTCTTCCAAAAAATAAAACCAATCCAAACAGTTTCATTTTATGAGGCCAGCATTACTCTGATACCAAAATCAGACAAAGATACTACAAGAAAATAATGGCCCACTATCCCTGGTGAATATTGATGCAAATATCTTTAACAAAATGCTATCAAACTAAATTCAACAGCACATTAAAAGAATTATATACCATAGCCTAGTGGGACTTATTCCTGAATGCAAGGATGGTTTGCCACATAAAAACAAATCAATATAATACACCACATTAACAGAATGAAGGAAAAAATCATACGATCATCTCAATTGATGCACAAAATGAATTTGAAAAAATTCAACATACTTTCATTATAACAACACTCCACAAACTAGGAATGGGAGGAAATTACATAAACTTAATAAGGGCTGTACGTAAAAAGCTCACAGCTAAATATTCAATGCTGTAAAACTAAAAGCTTTCCCTTGTAAGTTGAGGAACAAGGTAAGGATGCCTACTCTCACCACTTCTCTTCAATACTTGAACAGTACTGGCAGTCCTAGCCAGAGCAATTAGGCAAGAAACAAGGCAAGAAACAAGGCAGAAGTGAAATGATCTCTGTTTGCAGATGACATGATTTTATATGTAGAAAACCTTAAAAATCCCTAAAGAAACTTATTAGAATAAACAAGTTCAGTAAAGTTTCAGAATATAAAATCAACACACAAAAATCAGTTGTATTTCTATACATGAATAATAAAAAGAATTAAAAGAAAATTAAGAAGACAATCCCACTTACAATTTGAGTAGCATGAAAACTAATAAAATACATGGTAATAACTAAGGGAGTAGAAGACATGTAAAATGAAAAGTGCAAAACACCACTGAAAGAAATTAAAGAATACTGAAATATATGTAAAGACATCCCCAGTTCATGAATTGGAGGACTTAATCATGTTAAAATGTCCATAATACCTAAAGCAGTCTAAAGATTTAATGTAATCCCTATCAAAATGCCAATGACATTTTTGGCATAAATAGAAAAAAAATCCTAAAATTCATATGGAATCACAAAAGACCCCATGTAGATGAAAGGACCTTGAGAAAGAGAAACAAAGCTGGAGGCCTCACACTTCCTGACTTCAAAACATATTATAAAGCTACAGTAATCAAAATAGTATGGTACTGGCATAAAGACAGATATACAGACAAATGGAATATAATAGAGAGCCCAGAAGTAAACCCTTATGTTTATGGTCATACAATCTGCAAAAGGGTGCACCTGGGGAAAGGACAGTCTCTTCATGGTGTTGGAAAAACTGGGTATACACATGCAAAAAATAAAGTTGGGATCTCACTGTATACCATCTACAAAAATTAACTCAAAATGGATTAAATACCTAAACATAAGACCTGAAACTATAAAACAGTCAGAATAAAACATAGGGGAAATCTTTATGTTACTGGATTTGGCAATGATTTCTTAGATATGACACCAAAAGCACAGACAACAAAAGCAAAACAGATAAGACCACATTAAACTTAAAAATTTCTGTGCACTAAAGGAAATAGTCAATATAGTGAAAAGGCAACCTATAGAATGGGACAAAATTTTGCGAACCATGTAAGGAGTTAATATATAGAATATATAGAGAACTCCTACAACTCAACAACAAAAAACAAATTATCCATTAAAAAATGGGCAAAGGATTTGAACAGACATTTCTCTGAAGATATACGAATGGACAATAGCATGTGAAAAAATGCTTATCACTAATCATCAATGAAATGAAAATCAAAACCACAGTTAGATATCCTTTCACACTAATAGAATGACCACATATAAAGGAAAACCCTATAAATAACAAGCATTGGTGAGGATGTGGAGAAATCAGAAAACTTGTGCACTGTTGGTGGGAACATAAAATGATCCAGCTTCTATGGAAAACAGTATAAAAGTCCTTCAATAAATTAAAAATAGAATTACCATATTATCTAGCAATCCTACCTCTGAGCATTTATCCAGAAGAATTGAAAACAGGATTTTGAAGAGATATTTGCACAAAAATTTTCATTGCAGCATTATTTAATTTATAACCAGGAGGTGGAAGAAACCTAAATGTCTATCAGTGGATGAATGGATAGAGAAAATGTGGTATACACATACAATGAAATATTATTCAGTCTTAAAAAGAAGGAAATCCTGTCATGTTATAGCATGAATGAATCTTGAGGACATTATGCTACATTAAAAAAGCTAGTCACAAAAAGGAAAATACTGTATGATTCCACTTATATGAGGTATTTAAAGCAGTCAAACTCTTAGAAACAGAAAGTAGAGTGGTGATTGCCAGAGGCTGGGAGGAGGGAGAAAATGAGTTGTTCAATGATTACAGAGTTTCAGTTTTGCAAAATGAAGAAAACCCAAAAATACATGACTGTCAATTTAACTGGGCAATTATAAACTCTTTAATTGCAGGAACAGCCCAGAGTATCCAGCAGAGTGGCTAGCACATATGTGTTCAATTAATGTTTTTTAGACTAAACTATATTCATTGGGCAAAGAAAAGTGGGAGAAAAAAAGTTATGAATCTATAGATTAGAACAGTGTTTCTCAGAATTTTAAAATGCATTGCTTTCTTTTATCAAGCACAAAATCTCTCACTTTTTATTTGTAATTTCAAAATAAATTATGTAGCATGGCTAAAAAAACTCACACAATAGTGATTTTTGAATACGTCTTGTCACACCAAACATGTACTCTCTCTCACTTATTCTAAAACACTCCCTTAGTTAGTATGTTCATCATATATACATGTTCATACATACATAGTATGTATGGAATTGCTGCTGGAATCTAAAGCAGAGATGGCAAATAAAGGCACATTAGCTTGTCACTGTCCCCCATTTTATACATGGCAGATATGAATCATATTACTTTCTTTTCCATGGATCCCAGACATAGCATCTGAACTCTTCTCAACCCGACCCTCCATGCACCCACACTGATGAACTGGAGTTGCATGCAAGGTAAGGTCAACTTTCCACCCTTGGCTTAGGGTGTAATTTTCAGGTGCTTGAACTTATGTGTAAGGGTCTGTCAGTCAGTAATGTGCATGCCAATGTCGCACATAGCACAACCGGACAGAACTCTGAATGAAGGAGCTGCTCACCTAGCTGTGTCCCTCCGAATGTTCAAAGTCTACCTAGTCTAAGCATCAACATAAAATAACAACCTGAATATCTGTACCTTCAAAACATATTTACAAGATGATTAAAATAATATTTGTAGAATATTTGAACACATACCCTACAATGTGAATCTTCATCATTTACCATGTATAACACAAAATCTAAAGAATATACCAATGGATTGTTATCTGCCTTTGTTCCCCTCCAGTGTGGGACTGTAGTTACTGAACCCAATGGAATGCTTGTGGGACAGTTTCCACGTTCACGTGCTCCTCAGTGCTTGTGTGCCACAAGACAAGTATGCTGATCATCTTCGTACTTCAGGGCCCAAGAATTTTTTGTTTTTATTTTTGCTGTGAAAGAAGTGCTTTTATCTTTTGCATCTGAGTTCCTTGTCTGTCTGGACATAGCATTTTTATGACATGTATTAACAAGGCTTTTAAAATGCATTGAGTTGGATGTGTGTGTGTGCATAAGTGCATGAATTTGTGTGTGATGAAGGAGGTAGGAACGTGCCACCCCAAAATATGTCACTCTGGCATTTTGACTATCTTGAGTTAAGTGCAGTTGAAAAATGGCAGGTGCGAGAAGATGGCTCTGACTTTCCTTCTGTTTCTTAAAAGCAGGAGATGAAATTCCCATGTGAAAAATGTCTGCCACATACCAAAAGGAAAGTGTCACTCTTATCATCAAGGATGGGAAGTTGAGGCTGAAGAAAATCACACAAACTTTGTTAAATGAACCTCTATCTTCCTAATCACTTCTCTACCCAATTAATTCCCCTAGTCCAAGCCCTTTGCCTTGTCACTTTTTCTTAATTTATTGCTCCTGGTCCAATTCAGTATGTAAGTGTTCAACTCCAACTGCGTCTTTGTGTCTTCATTTCTTTATGAAGGTTCTTGAGCCACATAAAACTATACCAAATACGTTTGTGTGTTTTTCTCCTGTTGATCTTTCTTATGTCAATTTAATTCTCACGTCCAGCTGAAAAGCCCTAAGAAGGTAGAGGTAAAATTTTGCCTCCTCTAATTGTGTTTGTGTTTCCCTTTCTTAGAGTTTTATCTGAAAACCAATTCTTCCATTTGCTCAGTTTCAGGTCATTTCCTGAATATTGTTATCAAACATTTTAGCAGCAGTGGAAATTCTGTTGGTTTCCTTTTTTATAATGGTCGTACCCAATGTCAAGCTTAATACACGGAGAGTGCCTTATTAGGAAGGT
This sequence comes from Cynocephalus volans, assembly GCF_027409185.1. Taxonomy (NCBI): domain Eukaryota; kingdom Metazoa; phylum Chordata; class Mammalia; order Dermoptera; family Cynocephalidae; genus Cynocephalus; species Cynocephalus volans. The sequence goes on from NC_084461.1 coordinate 110,166,488, forward strand.
GGTAAGGAGCTTCCAGGTATTAGGTTCTGGCTTGCTTCTTCATGTGCATGTACAGGTCCCTGGCCATGACCTCTGAAGTGGACAACCTCAGAAGGGAATGATGAATAATGGATCTTAGGAGGTGGGACACTGGACTCTGGGGCTCCAGAAATGCCAAACATTTCTGTGCCTGGGTATTTCATGAATGTCACAAAGCCTCCAGGCCTTGAGGAACTATTTGGGCTTGAGCTCTGTCCATTCAGCTGTAACCAGGATGAATCAATGATTGAAGGAGACTGAATTTTTTATGTGACCTTGGGGTCAGGAAAACAAAAATACAGAGAACCAACTCAGTTTAATAGCTTGTTAAACTGTCCTTCCAAATTCTGCACTGTCGGGCTTTAAAAACTAATGCCACCTTAAGAGACATTACAAGTGGCACCATTGTGGGCCCACAAGAGCTTATTAATGTGGCAGCCTAAGACGGCACCAGGAGGAAGTAGGGTGGGGGTGTCAGCGGGAACCTTGCCTTAGCCCTTATTGGCCAAATCCACGCTTCTGAGCTCGAGGTTGCAATAGCTAGGCACTGAGACAGGATGCATGCTCTCTTGACCTTTAAGCTGATAAGATTATGTAAAAAACCTCCCTTCCTCATTTGCCTTTAAAAGCAAGTGCTTGTGTGGTAATAAACGGAACTGCTCAACAGAACCCCCTGCCGTGTCGGAGTGTCCTTTGACTGGGCTGATTTGGGGGGGCCAGCGAGTGTGCTCACCTCTCTTCACGGCTCTCTTCCCCTATCTCCTTCCAAAGGGGACAGGAGGGAAAGAGGAATCCCGGGCCGTTTGCTCGCCCACGGAAAGGAACGAGGCTAGGGCTGTATGGGTAGGCCGGCGGCGGACCCAACACTGCACCTTGTATGTTTTTGCTTCTCTAGAAAGAAAAAAATGACTCTCCCTTTCAGGGTCTAAGGCTGGAGGAGTAAACATGTACATTTCTTAAGGGACTATTCACTGATCCCTCTGCAATTTTCTAAGACCACCCCCCACCTCCCAACCCTGGCAAGGTTGTCTTCACTTCATTTTGTCAGGTGCGGGTTTTCATCTTGTTAGTGTAGTTTATAATGAAATGTCCGTCTCTTAACTAAAGCAAATAGAAAAACGCTAGGCACATGAAGCTATTGTACTCCTCCCAGGCTGGTCTGGGCTCTGGTCTCTCTGTGGAGTCAGATATCCTGTTCTAGGGCATTTCCCCATAGGTATCCCACCCAGCTCACTGAAAGCAGACTAGGGATGCCCTTTTAACAAGATTGGAACTCTCATCTTGGCAGCCAGCTGAGTGGCTTCTCTGAAACCTCACAAAGAGTTCAATGTTGAGATAACGGCTTCCATCTTCCCTACACAGCTGGATTTGAGCTGGTGATCCTTAAGTGGACCTGTCTGTGTTCTTTTGAGGAGGAAGGTACAATCAATTTCTCCTCAGCCCCTTCTGACACCAGCTTCTCTTAATGGGAGAAGTTGTGAGTAGTTTAGAGATAAGTCGAACTAAGCTTGGAGTGGAGCAGGCCTTGACCCTGTCATGACAATAGCTCTTCAAATGAGTTATATTTGTGCTTTTTGAATCTGAATATCCTGGGTCAGTGCCCTTTGGGCCAATTTCTAACCTCAGAATAAATGCAGATCTATTTTCTGGGGGTTATTTAAGAATGTAGCTTGCCATATGAACTTGATTTTAGTAAGTGCAAAAGCCTGGCTATTTAGTCCTAGTAACTGAAGTCCTGATGCTGTAAGTGTCCAAACACCCTCAAAAGCTGGACTCCTCAAGTGTTCTGAAGTTCACCACCTTTTCTTGACTCTAGGTAGCTGACATGGGTGGGTAGCATTTCAGAAGTGTGCTATAACCAAGAGCCACATCCATGTTTTCTAGAAATTGGAGTTTCATGTGCTGGAAACAATTTTGGTTTTTGGTGACATGTTTATCAAAAGAAAAGAAAACTTTTTATAGCCTCTCCTAGTATGTTAGCCTATGCCTTTGGTGACACAAAGAGGATCTGGGCAACGAGGAGTGTTCCTATACTCCAGGTTCTGGCAAAATCAGCTGCTGGATATTAACCCCATCCTTTCTAGGAAAAGGGTCAGTGTTTGTAGAAACCCAGGGTCTGGGATAGATTTTTGATGTTTTGTCTTCAATGCCTCTTTTGCAGATAGTCTGAAGTCAGGTTGATTTGGGTTGGCATTATCTCCTAAAAGTTAATCTTATTAGCAAATACCTATAATATTGTATTTATTCTTCTTTTTATACTTTTTACCATCATCCTGTATTCACCTGCCTAATAGTGTGAAAGCACTGACATTACTCCTGCAAATCAGTCCATCACAAACTTACTGCATTCCTCCCTCAGTCAACACGTGATTATCCCAGAGGGTCGTAGCTATTGTCACATTATTTTGAAAGCACTGGTCCCAGTTTTAGGTATTGTGTAAGTGTTAGATAATACACAAAGAATCTCAGCAATGCTGGATGAGGGCTGCACTTGAGGATATAAATTTGTAGCCACATCTTAAATATTCAAGAAATGTTGCTATTCTTTACTTTCTTCAAGTCAGCTTTAGTCAGATTCAGTGAATAACCTCCCCACCTCTCACCCTACACCTTACCATGAAGGTCAGGCAATTTGATGTCAATCACTATTGGACTCTAAATCATTTCTATGAATTAGATTAGTCTGCTTTAATTTTATGAGTTAAATTGGTCTGCAGCAGAATTCTTCAACCTTGACACATTGGGCTGTCCTGTGCATTGTAGAATGCTTAGCAGCATCTCTGGCCACTAAATGCCACCAACTGCCCCATCAGCCATGACAATCAAAATATCTCCAGAGTTTGCTAAATGGCTGGCTACATAATTTGTGGGGCCCAGGACAAAATGAAAACATGAGGCCCTTTAAAAATAATTTATTGTTTATAAAACACCATGAAGTAATAGTGATATATGAGTAATAACAAACTTAAAAATTACAAAAAAATAACATTTTGGGATTATACTTTTGCATAACACCATAACTAAAGACATGTTATTAATGTGAAACCTCAGGATTTTTCTGGTTCATTTTTAGGCAAATTCATTTACAAGTTTACCAAATTTAGACTTTTAGCCAAGGCATTTTCAATTGGTATAACTGAAAGTGATGTTAGTTGTTCTTGGAAAATGCAAGATTTCAAATAATTTTTAGTTCTGAGATTTATCTTTCTGCTGATGCAATAGTTGCTAAAACTGTTAAGAGTATTTTATAGGCTATGATGAAATTGGGGTACAATTCTGGTAAATTATTTCAAAATATACATTTTAGTACATGTAGAGCTGATGATTCTCGTGTAACCACTTTTCTAAAAAGATTTAACTCTTCATACAAATCAGTTTGTGTTGTGTGAATTTAATTTTAAATATAAATTTATACAACATCATTTTAATATTTTCTTTGACATTTCCTGTGACTTGAGGAGATCATATAACAAATCAAAAATGGTTTCATGCCTTGTATATAATTCAAAAAGCCTATTTATGTATTCTATCACTGTCTTTTCAATTACAAGGAAAAATTATTTTCAAATTGTCTCCCTCATTAATAACTGATCCACCCAAACCTTTATATGGAAACAGGGTACTATTCCATCACATGTGACAATGGTTTAATTTCTATTTTTAATCCCATGGATATTCGCTTTGCAATGTTTTTCAAAACTAGAGATTCTAAGCTCTTTGAAGAATTCTAATAACTCCCTGCTATGCTTTACTGCAATGTCCATGTGTATACTCTTCTTTTGTAATAATGTACTGACAAAGTTTACTGCCCGGGCGCCAGCACATCTTGCCCCAGTGCTGAGGCCAGAGGTTTAATATTTGTGCAGATGGACAGGCTCTGGGAGTCAACAGACACTGAGGGCCCCCTCACTGGCACATGTGGAGGCCCTTCCCTCTCATGGGTCAGGGGATGCTGCCACCATGTCTGCTGCTTCTGCTGTTACTGCAACCAGTGTCACCAGCCATCTGGACCCAGAACCTGGAGGGGCCGCCCCTTCGGGCTCGAGCTGCCTGCTGTGCTGGTGGGCCTGAGCACCAGTGCTGGGTATCTTGCCCCTGCTCTCCTGATGTTCCATTGTCCAGTCACAAATACAACTCACAAACACAACATCACAGATAAAATTAAGTGTCTCAAGAGGGTGATACCTGAGCATTAAATCAGGTATAGAGCATTAAACTCTTAGAGAGTCGGCTCTTCCTAAGAGGGGCTCTGTGTGTCCACACAGTTTGCAGGCCTGTGAAGCCAGTCAGCCCAGCCAACGGGTCTTAGCTAACCTGGAAATTCTGCCCATATTTAAGAGGGTAGATGTTCAATCACAATCTGGGTATGCAGTAATGTCACATTGCTTTATTGACTATAAATCAACCCAATTTAATCAGGACCCCTTTATACTTGACATCAGAAATTCAATCTTACCATTTTGGAGGCCCTCCCCACATGAATAAAGGTCCCATAAGTATTACACAGAACAAAACATCAAGGGACTCTGCCACACTCCAGTTCAATACTGGGGTGTTAGGGGGTTTCTGCTACATGGAGTCTTTGGCTGCCTAAGGACTAATCATTTCCCCAGAGGCCTCCACAGCCAATGTACGGTAAGTCCTGCACCTGGTCTGGGGACTGCTGGACTGAGGGTCCTGGATCCCACGGCCTGGAAAATTCACACAGCAGTCTCCTTTCTTAGCTCAGAGTGAAGAGCCCGCAGAGGTACCCTTCTCTCTCTTCTCCCCTTTACCTAAAGTCCTCAAGAAGCTCAAGCTTTCAGAAAACAAAACCCAGAAAGTGGCAGCAAGGAGCTTCTGTTTTCTGTCAGGTAACACAGTTGTCTCCTAGGCAAGGGATCTCAGAGGGCCTGGCTGTCATTCTGGGGTTTGAGGTGTTTATGTGGGGGGTGGAGGAAAAAGGAGTTGGGGGGATTAAGCTAAGAAGGAACAAATACAGAGAGAAAATCTGCATTAAAACTAATTGTTTTAATTGAATGAACATTAACGAGCACCCACTATGTATCAGGTACTTTGTAGTTTCTAGGAATAAAGCAGTAAACAAAACAGTCTCTGCCCTCATGTAGTGGACATTTTTGCCAGAGTGAGATAAGAGGCCTTCGGTTTCCAATGATTTGAGTTTCAGGCCACTCTCCTGGGTCTCAAACCACTCCCCTGGGACTCAAGCTCTGCCTCTGTGTCCTAAGCTATGTGGCCTGTAGCACTTATTTTCGGTACCAGCAGTAGACTGAGAACACGGGGGGCAGATTTACCTAATCTTGGTGGCTGAGCATACTCAGTAAAAAGAAGTTTACCCCTTTAATGACCTTCCTCTGGAGGTGCTGGAGAGCCCAGAATATATTTGATTATATTCAATGCATGTGGTGGAATTTGACCAATGAGCATGCTCTGGGAGACCAACTGAGCATGTGCAGAGCTAGGTTACACAAATGGGAGCCACCTCCTTAGTTGAATATTCATTAGATAGCATTAATATGCATTAGCTAGCAAAACTATAAAGGCTGAATCCTGGTAGAAGACAGGGCTGTCGCTCACTTTCCTACAGCCAGTCTGCGCTTCGCCTGTGTATGTCTTACTTTTTGTTCCAAACTTGCCTTTCGTGGCCTGCGCTCACTCTCAAGCCAGCCTGGACGTTGTCTGTGAAATACGTATTTCTTACTTTTGTATAAACTTGCTGCGACTACTGCTCAAGTCTCTGGAGCCAGGCTGCACTTTCCCTGTGAAGTCTGTACTTCTCATTCTTTACATTAAGCATCTTTTCACTTTCTACTGTGGCTCTGCTCTTGAATTCTTTCCAGTGGAGGAGTCAAAAAGCTAGTAAGAGGATGGGGGCGGGGGTTAAGGCTGGGTATAGGGCCTCCCAAGACCCTCTCCTCTGGTATCAAGGGGAGATAAGAGTGAAATAAGTAAGTAAAATATACTGTGTACTAAGGAGGAATGTTATTTAGAAAAATAAAGCAGTGCAAGGGAGGTTATGTCTGGGTGGGAGTCGTTATCTTTTGTAGGGAGGTCCTGAATGCGTCCACGATGACATTTGAGCTGAGACCTGAAGGGAGAGAGGGAAGAGGCCTGGTGGGTGAATGCCTGAGGGAAGAGTGTCGCAAGTGGAGGGCCTGGGCTGCAGCAAGCTGGGTTTGTGAGAGCCAGAGTAAGGGGGCCAGCAGGGCTGGGCGAATGTGGGAATGAGTGGAGAGCAGGTCATCGAGTTGGGCAGGACAGAGCTAGCTAGGTCACTCTAGCACCTCACTTTTCTCTGAGAGAGGTGAGAAGGTTTGCAGGTCTTGAGCAGAGGAGTAGCATGGCCAGAGTTCTGTGTTAAAACGATCCCTCTGGCTGTTATCTCAATGAATCATCCTGCCATGAAACACCTATAAATGACATTTAACACCACTATGCTGGCAAGAACTGCGCTTTGGGAGCTTTTCTGCATTTATTTTTGGGGCACACAGGGAAAATGTGAATGAGATCCAGCTGGTGCATTGTAATGGTTCACTCTTGCTCTGCACTGGGGGAGATATTTGTGCTTCTGAGGAATGTCCCTGGATGTCACAGGCTCCTTAGGAATAGAAAAATGTGGCTCCTCAAAGCCATCCCTGAATCATTCTACCACCTTTCTAAACAAAAGTTGTTGCTGGAAGTGTGAGCAGCAATTCTGGAAATTCTGGAGCACTCTTCTTCCATTTCTGGCAGCAAGGGGCCTCCTTTCAAGGTGGTCTAGCTGTCAGGATAGCTCACCTGGATGGAGGTTGATGTTGACTGGCACTTTGCATGGCTGAATGACCACTGCCGTGTAAACAAAAACAATGCCTGTTGGCTCTGAAGTTGGTTATGGAGTCTTGAGAGGTTCTGACCTGCTCAACTCTTATCAAGGTGAAATCTGCAAGGTCAATTTGGAAAAGACATTTCTCCCTGCTCTAGGCTGGCTTTATTGTGAGAAATAGTCTCCGACTTTGAAGATGGTCATGGATGGTTCACTTTCTGGGAGAGGTCAGTGTTCCTTATTTGTTTTTTCCATCGAAACTAAGGTCAGCAAGCAACAGGAAAGCGGATCCCTGTGTTTCAGCCGACTTTGTCACCGATCTACACAGTCATGCTTAATGAGCCATGTCACCATTCATATCACCTGTTGAAGTGTACAGAATTATCTATGACCTGCCTCTTTCATCTTCAGTGTAGACTCAAGGCCTTAGATTCAGAAAAATACAGTGAAATCTGACAGATTTTAATTCCAAGAATGAGATTCTCTGATATTCCCGTTGTCCCTTCTTCTAAGTAGTTCGCTGAAACAGTATGTATCTTACAGATTGAGATGTGTGGATTTCAGTGTTAACTGTGTTCTCTCTCCCCTGCGCAGATCTTTATACCACCTTTTCAATTTAACTGAAGATAGAAGACGGAGACAGAGAGAGAGATTAGAACTTTCAGACCTTTAAAATGGAAAGCACCCTGACAGACTAAAAGGAAAAAAATAAACCAAGACTTGTTACTGCTATAATTTCACCAAGGGTAGTCGTCTTGTTTTTTTCATTTGGTTGTTTTTGCAAGCTTGGCATTCTGAAAGAAAAATAGAATGTCAATAAATTCAACTTTGAACATGTATTCAATGAGTTATTTCCAAGTAGGAGGGAAAAAAAAATTGAACCAGCCTAGGCAGTCTAAAGGGAAACCGTGTAAATGACTTGTCACTAAGAGGATGTGACCCTCTGCATAATTCATAATCATTAGTCTAAGTGACACTTCTGCAGTCAGTCACTCTACCAGGGCACTGTAATATGGCGGGGCTGAAACCCAAACAGTCCACTCAGCAGTAGTCCCTGTGTGATCAGGGTTCTCCGAAAGACAACTCCTTGAAAGGCTATATTTGGGCTGAAGGATTTCTTTTTTTTAACAGAAGATGCTGGCTCAGCTTCATCATCTGTGCAATTTAAGGGTTGCTCAAGTGATTCTTTAAAACTGCGTAAAAGCAATTCTGCTGTGCCTGGGAGAAAGTATTGCTATAATGTTCTGTGCATACATCTGCATGATTTCTCAGAGCTAATTCAAATTTAATGCATTGGTAATTCCTTTTCTGCCGAAGCCACCCAGCAGTAATCTGAAGGTTACAGAATGATCTTCCAGCTCAAATAACACTTTTAGACTAGCATAAATGCAGAGGCAGGAAGATAATGGGTAGAATTAGGCCTGCAATGATACATTCCACCCTCATTACCACTCTGAGTGAGGCTGACCAGGGTTTAGAGTGTTTTTAGAAGAATAGTCATAATAGAGTTTTAATAAAACGGAGAGTCAAACTATACTAGAGATGGTGTCATAACCAAAATGACAGCATGTGAACAACTTAGAAAATATTTTCCTAACAGTTGAAAAGGCCATTCTCAGGGTAAAATTATGGCTTTTTAGAGGAACTAACTCACAAATCTACGGTGCATCAGATATTAATAATGTAGCTTTGATGTCATAAAAATATTGACCTCCAATTAAAGTCCATATGAGTAACAAAGAGAGTAAATTGGGGAGTTTTTTTTTTTTAAAATAAGCTTTTAAATTTTAGAATAAAATCAGATTTTTACGGAAAATTGTGAAGATAGTACAAAGAGTTCCCATGAGCCCTACATGCAGTTTCTCTGATTATTAACATTTTATTACTATGGTAACATTTGTCATAATAGATGAACCAATATTGATACATTATTATTAACTAAAGTTCACACATTATTCAGATTTCCTTAGTTATTACCTATTGTCTTTCTTTATGTTGTTCCAGGATCTCATCTAAGACAGCACGTAACATTTAGTGTCATGCCCTCTTAGGCTCCTCTTTCCTGTGACCGTTTCTCAGACTGTTTTTGATGACTTTGACACTTTTGAGGAGTACCGATCAAGTGCTTTGTAGACTATGCCTGAATTTGCAATTTGTCTGATGTTTTTATCATGATTAGACTGGAATTATGGCTTTTGGAAGAGCACAGAGGGCAATGCCATTCTCATCACATCATGCTGAGGGTTCACACTGTTACCATGACCCATCATTGGTGATGTTAATTTTGGTCACCTGGCTGAGGTAGTTTGTCAAGTTATTTTTTTTCCTCCTTTCCATATTGTATCCATTGGAAAGAGTCACTATGTGCAGCCCACACTTATGCAGTGGGGAATTCCACTCTACCTCCTCGAGGGTTGAATATCTACCTGAATTATTTGGAATTTCTCTACACAGGAGATTTATCTATTCTCCTCATCATTTTTTTTTTTTTCCTGAACACTTTTCTGGCACTACAAGATAACCCAGCATCATTTTGTATATTTACTGTCTCAATCTTAGGATAAGCCATTTCTCCAAGGAGCCTTGGTTCTTTTTATTGAAGAATGGATTTAGATAACAAGATCTGGTGGTAGGTATGTTGGTTGGCACTAGAGTGTCATTGCTTCTATGTCCTCAGCTGAAGGAGCAAGGAAATACATATGTGCATAATATTTCTCTATGTAACCATCTGTATCTATATTAAGCTGAACATGAGTTCATACCGAGTTCTCCAAATCTAATCCTCATGGATCATAGTAAACTCCTCCTTCGCTTATGTGTAACCTCTCACCTCAACAGTGAGAAACCTGGCTGATTTAGGAGTATTTTTGCTATTTCTGTTGAGATCTAGATAGCATAGTCAGTAATTCAATGTCTTTCCTATCTGACCCTGGTTGAAGAATATCTTTCCACTTCCTGCTCAACAGATTGACATCACACAGAAGTATAAAGGCAATTAGCTCATTTTTTTTTTTTTTTCTGAAGTGACTCCTTGCCAAGAATTTAATAGAAGTCTTCTTACCCTTACACGTGATTTCCGAAGGCTTAAAAAATTGTGAAAGAGATTGCACGACCATTTCTTGCTCTATGGTGGTTAAACAAAAGCATTTGGCTTCAAGTGTTGGCAACCTAGTAAACGTCACAGGAATAAAATCACTAAAAGCTGCTCTTCCCTGAAACCAAGTATTACTCATTGGCAGATGTTATCCGTTAGTAAAAGGATTGCAACCAGTAAATGCTGGGGATCAAGGTCCTTCTTAATACAAAAACCTGACATCATCTGTGTCACTTACAAATCTGGTATTAATTATTTGATAAGCTTGGGACTGATTTTGTAACACAGACATTTTGTTGTATGAATGGTGAATGTCAAGGATGACTTATTACCCCGAACACATTTAAAAGGAAGGCTAATATGATTTCTTATAGGAAAGACCGAATAGCAGCTGCACCAGAGATCAATTACAGTGTTGTATGTGCTGCACAGACTTATTTTTCACAGACAGAGAGAAGGAAGAATAAGGCACATAAATATCTCCATAGTGATGATGTTTTTGCTCCTTGATTTTTGGATTACAAATCTAGGGAAAGAAAAAGCAAAGAGGAAAGGGAGGATTCTTGCTTAGCAATCTGAAAGTGGGGTCTTCTATTCTCTATAGTGAATTCATGAAAAGGTTTTAAAAGACTGCAAAGTAACCCTTTAATAGAATATCAGGTTGAGAGGCCATGGAAAGAGATAACAAAATTATTATAATTTAATACAGCTGGATTTTCTATCCTAACAACTTTATAGAGAGAAATCTCAGAACAGAAGTTGTTCAATTCATTGTTTCTTTGTGAATACAAGACATGTTGAATGTGGCTCATTATGGAAAGAACAAAAACAAAAATGGAAACCAAAGCTCATGAGGTTGACTAGGCAATATGGTGTGAAAATATTCCCTTAAATATATGTTTTATATTGATGTTTCTGGACATTTTTTCCAATGCAGGTTTTCAATCAGTTTTCACATATGCATTTAAAATGAGAATTTCAGAAAGGTAGATGAAAGGTGCACTTTCATCTGCTTCTTTCCAGTGAATTAAAATACATTCTGATATAGGAGAAAAAAATCCCTCCAAGGCCAGTTTAAGTTGTGGGTATTCATCCTAAAAGGAGGAGCAATCTTTGAATTAAACAGCAGGTAAAGTGAGGCAAGCATGGGGGTTCCCTGCCTAACAGCAAACACAGCAGTTTATAGAAAGAAGTGGTGTCTCTGACAGAAACAATCCCTTTCTGCTCCTGATTGATTTGTTCTCTGAAAACTCCAAATTGTCCATGTCCTATGTTGACAGTTTGCTGACAATGTTGTTACTGAGTACACAGTTTTGTTTTTAGTAGAATCACATATCATATAGGCAAACTGGGCACCTGGTTTTTGAACATAAATACATGAGGGGACAAGAAGACAAGGTGCTAACAGCATATGCCCAAATACTTCATAAAATATGCTGAAGTTCAGTCTGCCTCTGAGACCTGGTGTTAGAAATACTGGTGACGTCACATGTGTAATTATAAAGTGGCACACAATGACTAGAGACTGCTATGGATTCTATTACACCTGGTACAGCAAGGTGGACCTACCCAGATGCCTACAATGAGGACTCTAGTGTTCCTTTGGAAATATTGTTTAGTCTTTCTGGGTTTCTATTACTCCTTAATACAGTGATTACACAGTAAGGGCCCATATCATTGCTGTGGAATCAGGATGTGATAAATATTTAAATTTGTGAATGACATAAAAGTTAAGCATCATTCTTGATCTAACCTTTTTAAAAAAAAATCAGTTCAAGAAACAAGATTGATTTAGTCAAAAGAAGAAATATTTGCTGAGAAGTCATTGATAAATACACTTATTTAAGTGAGTTTATGTGGTTAAAAACACTCGACAGTGCCTTTCCCACCTCTGGGGCTCTGTGCATGGCAGCTTCCATTCTCACACCTCTTAGTTTTGGGGGTAGGTTAATACTAAAGCTTGAAGTAATGGCTTCTCTTCTAATTATTGTTTATTTCATATGCCTCAAGAGTGAACTTGACACTGCTGTATACTTATAATAATTAAGAATGTAGATCAAAAACTTGATGTAGAACAAAATGACAAATGAAATAGAATCTAATCATTTCCCTTTTTATTCACCCATATGTCCTCAAGAACTAACTTTTAAAGACACAAAACATTTTCAGTCCCAGGACAACATCCAAGTGTATCAGAGTGGTATGGAAATTTTTTCAAAATCTGTGTCCAAAAATAGCTAGCCAAGTTATGAAAAGATTCTCAATCACACTCTTTTTTTTAAGAAATAGAAATAAAACCATCAAGGTATGCATTTTTCACCTATTACATTAGCAAATTTAAGGTGTTTGAAAATACTGATGGCTGACAGGTGTGTGGATAGAACAGTACACTGGATAAACTGTTGATAGAAGGATAAAATGGAAAAATTCTAAACAGCAATTTGGCCAAGTATTTCATGCCAAGATATTTGTGTAAAATCGTTAATTCCAAAAAACCAGAAAACTACCCAAACAGCCATCCATTGAATTAGCTAAATTGTCTCATTCCTGCAATGGAATATTATTTAGGTGCTCATAACACTGAGGTAGGTTTGTATATGTCAGGAGGATCTGAAAAATACATCATGATGCCCCCCAAAACCCAGCAAGATGCAAAACAGCATATGTAATATGATGTGCTTTATTTAAAAAGTTGAATTATTTAGAATACTTTTTTCTTAAAGAAAACTCAAGAAACTGGTTCATAGCAATTCCCTCTGGGGAGAGGTATCAGAAAAAAGGGCTTTTACTTTCTTCCCCTATTTTTATGTATGATTTTATTAACCCATGTATATTTTATGGTTTTATTTAGAAAGTTGTCAAGAAGGTTAATTGGGTTATGATTATGATTCAGTTTTTCTTATTTTTACTTTACTGTATTTAGATATTTTAAATATTTGCTATTTAACATTTTCAACAAGTAAAGCCTAAGCTGCTTTTTCAGCTTCATTTCCTCCTAGTCCTTTCCCCCTCCTACTCCTTAACTTGCTGCTTTCAGAATGGGTCATGTATTTTCATTTCTCTGCACATAATGTTTTTTGCCAGGAACATCTTCCTCTGCCTTGGTCAATCTGGTAAACTCCCCTTTCACCTTTTTACCCCAATTCAAATGCTCTAAGTCAGTTGTGCTCTTTGTATTTTCAGTATTTAACCTAGAGCCTGGAAAATATCACTTGGCATTAATTATTTTCGTAGAATGTTCTAAGTATAATGACACTATTTAGAAATATATTTAATATTAGGAGATAAAGAATGAGTTATTTTTTATATGCTTCTGTTGATGAGATTCAGGATAGTAGTTTAGGACTTAGAATATCACAGATTCTGTGATATTCTGAATTTTGAAGACACATAAAGGCAATAGCATAACTATCCTCATGTCCCTATTCATACACCATACAGAGCCACGCAGGTACACATCAAACCCTCATGAGCTCAGTCTCCCTTATGAAAATATCTCTTCCTGCTTTTAATGGACACTGAATATGCCAGAAAGAACTTAGAACTATTATTTTTTTTTTTTTAACTGCAGGGGAGAACACGGCAGAAGAGCTAAGGGAGAAGTAATCAAGTGCACTGTATGAGAAATTTGCATTTTTATCCAGTAGTAGATTGGTTTACTTGCCCTGTTCCCACCAGTCCTGTCCCTTGACAATCACCTTCACACTCAGCTGCACTTCATTGCTTGTTTACCATGTTGCGATGATGTTTACTTCCTAAGTTTATTTGATATTGGTCATTTGAAAAAATTATCATTTAAATTGGTTCCTGTAACTAATGAGCGTATGTTTCATGTGTGTTTCAGAGGCATCAGCCAGTGGAAGCATCAGTGTGTGAGGACTGTTTTTGTAGGTAGGCATTTTAGCCACTGTACAATGTCTAATTTTAAACTGGGTGCCAAGGGGGAGATCACCTCTGGCATGAGATAATAAATAGAATTTTATGAAAATGACAAGAAAACCACAGCCAGAGCTTAGATAATTATAAGCTAACTTAAGAGAAATTTTGAGCGCAAAATGCTTATAATTTGCTTTGGGACATTTTAAATCTATTGATTAAAATAATTACTCCCTTCAGACTTGCTGGAGGGAGATTGCAAGAATGTTAGATTCCTCTCCAACACCACAGTTTGCTGCAGTGGGTTACACAGAATGAAAGTGTGCAGAATATACTTACCTGTAATGATACTGTGGAGGGTGATGCTTGGTACCCAAATCAGTCTGATTTGCATACCCTCCTCAACCTTGAGAACATGAAATAGCTCCACTGAAAGCAAAGCAGAAAGAGAAGGGTAATTAGGAATGAGATGTAGGATCTGAAATGAAATTCTGTAGAAACAAGAAAAAAACAAAAAACAAAAAAACACTGAAATGAAAATCAGCTACTTATCCTTTCAATGCTCTTCTGTGATGCACACCCCTATATTTCCCTGGTGAATCACTTTCTCCCTCAGGCTCAGTTCAATGTTTTGGGTACAGCTGACTTGTTCTCTGACCAGAGGTGAGTAGGGAAAGAGGGCCTGGCCAATCAGAACCTTGCATTCTCTTGGACACAATGACTGACCCTGAGATGGGCATGTTACCTGCTCAGAGCCAAGGCAATGTGGGATATTTGGCAGGGTTTGCTGAGAGAGATGCATGATCAGTTTTTCTCTGGCCCTGAACTTGGCATTGTATAGCTCTGACAGCCAACAGAGAGGAGAGTTGAGCCAAGATCAGGAAAAGGATCAGGTCCTTTGGCATTGTTTGAGACCCTGAGTCAAGCCACAGCTGAAACTTGATCTACCAAAGATTTACTAATAGCATGACCCAATAATTTGCCTTTTTGCCTAGGGATTTAGGTTGGGTTTTCTGTCCCTTGCAATGGAAAGAGTTCTGATGTACAATATGATCGTTAGATCATTTCATTTTAAAATGTACATAATTGAAGTTTCATGGTCTTAAAAACATTGAACCAGGCACTTGCTAAGGTTCTTTCCTCTCCTAAAGATAGATGGATGTAGAACTCAGTCTTTCTTCCATGTCAATGAACTACAAAGGGAGAGATGAGACGGTGGCTGGAAACAATATACTTGCCATCACCTCTGGTTTCTTATCATTTTCCTCACCTGGTATTTCCATTACCTTTTCATATGTATATCCTAAATGCCCCCTGTACTCTTTTTGCTGGACTGAGTGTGGCAACAGACTCCTTATTAAGCAAGCGTGGGTTTAACACTTTTAACAGCCCTTTAAACAAATGAAATACCTTAGCTTTCTTATTTTGTCAGAAATATCACAAAAATTCAAGTGATATTATGGGCATTTTTTCAGCTCTGTTTTTTAGCTATGGATGGTTTTATTTAAATCATTCTTTGACAATATTTATGACTACAAAATAAATATCTGCTTCCTGATGTTATACACTCTCACAGTAAACAATGTATACTTAATGGTAGAATGTCATTTTTCATTGTACAATGCAACTTTGCAAACATTTTCTACATTAAAAAACCTCAACGTTCGTAAGTCTTAGCTTGGGAACTGGATTTTCAGAAATCATTTCTGAATGTTGCTCTAGAACAATGGCTGTCCTAAATCTAGAGATTATCTTGCAAAAGAGACATGTACAATTATGTTCATAGGGACATTGTTTATAAGAGCAAAAAACAGGAAACAACTTAAATGCCCATTGCTAAGAGAATTGATAAATGGTGGTATACTCATAAAAGGGGAATATTATCTTGCCATGAAAACAAATGAAACACAGGAATATACAATAAGTCAATGAAATAATGGTGAATGAATAAACAACTCCATATAAACTACCTCAGTACATATTGTGATACCATTTCTAGAAAGCTCCAAGTTTTGCAAAACTAAGCAATATATTTTTAAGGGATATATACCCCTGTGATAAATTTGTTTTTAAAAAGCAAGGGAATGATAAAACCAAATTCAGTGTGGTACTTATCTTTTCTTGGGCAGGAGTTGGAGAAGGCATGGTGAAGGGGCATGTAGCTAGCAACTGAGGGTATTGGTGATGCTGTAGGTCTTAGTCTTGCTGGTGGCATCACTGGTGTTTATTTTAATTTTATCCTTTGTCATTTATGTATTTGTTACATACGTTCTTTTGTATGTATCAAGTGTTACATAATAAAAAATGTAAAGATGCTTGGTTAACAATGTATATGTATAAACAGCTTTGGCTGTATAAATCTAATAGTTATGGCATTATTTGTTGACATACATGCAACTATGTACTTTGAATTTGAAGATTCATAAGCAAATTTATTCCTACCATCAAAATATATTAAAGTTCAAGATTTAATTTGGGTAGCAATGGACAGTGGTTAATCTAGTGATGAAAGACAGAATATTGAAAAGTATGTGAGAAAACTTAGTAACCACTGTTCTCTCTAAATTTCGCTTAAACTGTGAATTTAACTTTAACAGTTTCTTATTTGGCAGGTCCCCCCCTCCTCTTTTTTTTTAGTTTAGGAATTATTTTCTTAAACAGGATATTTTGGAGGTTAAGAACAAAGGCTCCAAATCAGCCAGCCCAAGGTTCCAATAAATGCTGTGCTACATATTGGTTGTATGATTTTGTGGCAACTTACTTAACAACTCTTTAAACTTCACTTTCTTCATCTGTAAAATGAGGTTAATAATAGTTCCTACCTTGCTGAGTTGTAAAGATTAAATGAAACAAATGTCTACAATAAAAATAAATGTCTATAATAAAATTGGTCACAGGCCTGGCAGCTAGTAAACATTCAATAGATGTTAATTATTACAATTATTATGTCAGCAAGCATACAGTAGTAAAAGCTGGTAGAAAAAATTATTCTTAGATACCAGAGAGAAAAAAAGTCAATTGGTTTCTCTAGATTAACACCTTGGATATATATACTTACTTATATTTGAGTTCTAGTAAGTGCAAAAATAGAGCCAAACACACCCAGGGCAGCTTGTGACACTTCCCTTGAAGTTAATGAGTATTCCACTCAGGAAGAGAAAGGTGTTTGATAAATCTAATAACAAACCTATCTACACTTATTCTTTATGATTCAGGACACATGACAGCTTAAATAGGCAAGGAACTGGTAACAACAGGACTCTAATATGCTTTGAAATTCTTGGTTAGTCCTTAGGATCTACTATAAGGAAGTATTAATGAACAACCCCCCAACTTTGTAAGTCTAGCATGCACAAGAATGTTTTTCTTATAACTTTGTATACGTTCCATTATCTGCCTCAGCAAACAGCTTATAAACAGAATCGATAAAGTAATTCAGTAATCAAACAACAATACAGCAACAACACCAATGTAATAATGGCCATGGTCATGAAAAAACATAAATCTCAACAATTTAACAATATCCTATACTTGAGAAAATTCATTCTTAATTGGGGCATCATATAAAATAGAAAGACATGCAAAATACTATTTGTTCATTTTATTCCAACACTGCACATATTCAAATATAAATTCAAGTCATTAATATTTGTAAATTTTTGCTACTTCAGTTACCAAATAGAGATGTTTTCTCTGTACTTTAAACATATTGTAATTTTGCAATGGATAACTATGAATTATCTCAGATTTGCCTCAGGGAAAAGTATAACCAATGAATACAGAAACATTTGGTAGCAGCTGCAACTAAATAGCCTTTTTTCTTCCAGGTAGAGAAATGACTCTACTATTGACTTGAAAGTCTTAATTAAAAAAATAATAATAAAAATTATTTAAAAAGCTTTAAAAATATCCAATGCATAATCCTGCAGAGTGCCTTTTTTGTGGTAGTATAATTTTCATATACTCATTTCTTACATTTACCAAATAATGCGTTCAGAACTTTTTTAACTATGTTGCCATAAAACTGGTTCATTAAGCCATCTACAAGAGAGAGACAGTGAACCAGATTCTTCAGGGGTCCTGGGGAGAAGTGACATTTGTGTGAAGTGTCCCACCAAAACTTTCCAAGGATAAGCCTCACTTCTAACTTAGCACTTGAAAACGAGCCTCATGATTTCCCCTGATATTTGGTACACTTCTTAAGGTCAAAAACTCATTTTACGTGTCCCATATCTCCAACATACAGCGTAATGCCCTGCATGAGACTGCAAACATCTGCTGCTTTATACAACAGAAGGCAACAAAAGAAAGCAACAAGAGCAAAATGGTGTTATGGGTTTTCAAGCTTATTTTATATTGAAACCAGTTCTATGCAGCTACTTAAAGGCAGAAAATGGACATAGAGCTATGGGTACCCCTGGGTAAAGGTCACATTCTACTCAAGCCCCTTTATTGTGTGACTATGGCATTCTGGGCATGGAGCTAGTCACACGCACAAGCACAATGTGTCTGAATCATATGCATTTTGTGTTTGCTTTGTGATATGAAGACCTATTTGTAGTCTTGACGGAGCACAAAATAAAAATTTATTTGATCTCTTTTCCAAGGGTAATTATAAATGAAATTGAAACACCTCTGAAGTTCAGGAAGGTTCACCCAAGCTTTCCTTTGTTTGCTGTACTTTCTGTTTCTTCCTGACCTTACTGAGTTCGTGAGGGTTTTGTTCCAAGTAGATTTAGTGATGTAACAAGAAAGACTTCTAGTTTCAAGCTGTATATGTCAGGGAGTGTGGATAGCTTGAAAGGGCAGATTTTAGTGTGATTTACAGTGTGAAATCTACTTCGAAGAGGATCATAAAAGTGGAGTTGTCAGATAATTGATTAAGAATTAAGAATTAAGTTTGGGTTGCATGTTTAAACTTGAGTTTCTAGTACAAAATTAATTTCTCTTTCCCATTTTCACACACTGCATAGAAGTCTTTCATTTCTGTGTGGCTTCCTGACTGCCATAATAGACTTCCATCTGCATGGCTTTCTCTACTAAATCTGTCGTTTTTATCTTCACCAATTCGTTATCTCACTGACTTGGGAAGCAATCTCCAACAATCTCACTGAATGTGTGTGTGTATGTGCGTGTGTGTGTATGTGCATGTGTGTTTGTGCATGTGTGTGCAACTGATGGACATTCTGAGCAGGTAGGAATGATACTGTTTGGATTTTGTTTTCACTATCTAAATCCCATTCAAGACAATAGGGAAAACCTCACTAATTTGAAAAGCATGGATCACCACTATTTGGACCAGTTTGAGTTATTTGATGTTTTAATTAAATAACAGGAGGCCATCTACTTAACTAAGGAATCAGAGCTACTAAGAATGTGAACAATTTTTACTAGACCTATACTGACTTAATGGGATTTTTCTGTTTGTTTCCCCAAAGGATAAAATCAAGTGGAAAAGGATAGTTTACATTTAACATAGCTTGTCTCTCCACCTCCCCTTCCATTCTATTTCCAGTTTCTAGTTCTGTCTCCTATAATGAGGTCCAAGAAGATTTATATACTGAGCCCTGAGCCAAACTTGACCACCTTTTTTCCTTTAGAGTGACAGGATACTTTGTGAATAGTATCTTCATACTCTGATATCTAACCCCAAACCCCAGTAAGGTCCATACATTTGAGTCTAAGTACTATGATAGAATTGCAAACGTGTAATTTGTTTTATGAGCCAGGTCATCACAGGCTTAAACAAAAAAATGTGTATATGTGTACAAATGTGTATATGGTATATAGGTTCTTTTTAGTCCTTCTGAACGATGTGTAGATCACACACGGGTCTTACTTAAGCTCTTAGGGGACTTCCTGCTTGTCTTTATATAAATAGGGCCACCCTATGACTGCTCATTTTCTCCACAAGCACAGCAATGAGATTCACTCAGGTACTGTCCAGGATATTCATACACAGACTTTGCTAAACTACCAACAAAAATTTGGATTCCAGGACATTTGAGGTTATTGGAATAAATAATGTATTTTCCCACTGAGACTACATTAGTGTCATATCTTCCTTTGAAGTGATCTGTGGTAAATTTCCTTCTGTGGTAGCAAGTACCTCTTAAAAATGGGCTCCATGTTTTCTGCTGCGTCCATGGGAATTTTGTAAGAGTCCCAGGGAAAAAAGCAAGGTCAAGGGATCTCTTTTGAATGTCAGACAGGTTAGGTATTTTGTACTTTTGTCTCTTCAAGTCCCCAAAACAGTTCTGTGAGGCAAGGAGACTTCTCACTGATAAAGATGCTAAAAATCCAGGAGTCAGGCTGCCTAAATGAAGCCACTCAGCTTGTTACACACAGGCATAGAGTCTGAATCCAAGTCTGATTCCTGAGCTAGGTTTTTGACACTGCATTATCTGGAAGTCTCTGCTGGGATTCGGGGGATATGACTGGACGTCAGCATGAAGAGGTCGTGTATGAAAAAGAGACTATTTGAGGATGGTGGTTGGTTACAATTTTCAGGGTGATGAGAAAGGGTGCTTTTCTGACTTAAAAATGAAGGAGGCACCTGAACATTCAGATTAATGCTAAAACAAATCCTTGGTAGGAACTTTTGTTCCTTCTACTCAGAGGGTTGATTTTGTAATCAATCAACAAAGCAGTAAGTAAATAGATACAGATTGTTTGTTTTTACCATTAATCATATTCTGTTAACAAACGACAAATGATCGTATGATTTTCTTTTTCCTTCTTCTACCTCTGGGAGACATTTTGTTTTTGCAGGGTGTGCTATTCACTGCAAATTAGTCATTCTTCTCTTCCTCACTCTCTTTTACACGCGCGCGCGCACACACACACACACACACACACACACACACACACACACACACACACACACACACACACACACACACACACACACTGATTCTTGGACTTCACTTTTAAAAGACCTCCTTGAATGTGTCTGGAGAGCAAAGCAGCTCAGGCTGCAAGCTGACGAGGATAATGAGAAGGGACAGAATCAGGTCAGGAAGTTGGGTATCATAAACTGGATAGGCATGATTGTCGGACAAATACTTGATTGGTTTTTAAATTATTGTTATAGTGTCTGAAAAATTCATACAAAGCAAGAGTAAGATATTTATAACAGACCTTTAAATGACATATAATCTTTCTGATCAGAAAGTAACATATTTCTTTGGAAAAATATCTGCAAGAGTAAAACAAAAATCGCATAATCTCCTCACTCTGAGACAATATTGAAAAAATTGAAGTGTATTTTGGACTTTTACTACATCATTGAGAGGTAAAAAATGACCAAGAACCCATGTATTTTTCCTGAAGGTTCTGTCCTTTGAATGCTTGTTCCTCCGTTTGTTATACCTGGTTTCAGTGTTAGTAGAAACACTCTTTCTAGAAGCAAGAAAGCAGGTAAGCTGCTGTCATCCTTTGAGTTCACACCTACTGTGTCCATACCCAATGCCTTCACATGGCTCGTGCATGTAAGAAACTGAGGTGATAATAAATGCTGCACCCCTGTAAGTATTTTCAGATTGCACCACTGAAGTTGGCAGTTTTGACGGTTTGTAATTTACCCTGGCTCATTTTTGAGGGTAGACACCGACAGAACGAGAGATATTTAGAGGACTGACTGACCCCAGTACTGGCTCTGGGTAGAGAACCTTTGTTTTCCAGCTCACCTCCTTTTCTTACACTCTGTGGAGACTGGAAAGCTCATGCCAGGCTGAAATGTTAAATTTGTAATTAATGACATTTAACCTCTTATTAAAACAGAATTCATAGTAACTAAGTAGCATGTTGGAATGTTAGAAAGGGAGAAAAATTCTCAGTGGACATTCAAAAACATTTACAGTGCAAATATATTTGATTTTTAGCTCACATTATTCCCAGTGCTACAAAAAATTTCTATTGCTGATTGTTCTATATTTGATCATTTTTTCCTAACAATAGTATTAAACAAACTCCCATGTCAATTAGAGTTCCTGTTTCCCATTAACTTGCCCAAGATGCATTTTAATGCATAAATAAGGAGAAACAAAGCTACTCTGGTGCAGAATAACATTCCATTCCTTTAATTCAAGTGGCTTTCTTGAAAGTTGTATTTTACTTATCTAGTTTTTACTTTAATGTTATATTTTTACAGAAGTAATTCAATCACAGGCCTCAAATATCAAAATAATATTAAAAAGTGGTCTATTGGGAAGTCATATTTCTACCCTTGTCCTGATCTAGGTTTTTCAGCCCATATATGCCCTATAAGTAATCTCACTTGTATTAGATTCTTATGTCCCTTTGTTAATAAACACATAGTCTCTCTCTATATGTAAATATAGAGACTGTACTTATATATGTGTATGTATGCATACATAGAGATTGCATTATATATGTTACTGCTAAACAACTATAAATATAGTATATGTATGTATATATGAAGAATTAAGTTGGGCATTTTTCACAAAGTTTTGAATATTAGGCTCGTTAACTGAAAGTAGCATATATATATACGTACTTGCTTTTTCTGTAGATCTTTCTATAACAATACAAAATTTATTCACACTATTTTTATATCTGCCTTAAGAGGATATATTATATTTTAATCAATCTCCTACTGGTTGACACAGATTTTTCTATTCTTTTGTGTGACAAACTGTACTACAAAGGATAAGTTAGTAAATAGTCCATTTTGTTTGTGCACAGCTATACTTACAGAATACACTTCCAGAAGTAGGATTCCTGAGTCAAGGCCAAATGCATTTGTAATAAGGTAGGTACTGAAAAATTTTCCTCTCTGGTAAGCAGAATAATGGCCCCTCCAATATGTCCATATCCTAATCCTTGAGACCTGTGAATATGTTCCTTTACATGGCAAAAGACACTTTGAAGATGAGACTAAGATTCAGGATTTTGAGCTGAGGAAGTTATCTGGGCCCCATCTAATCACAGGAGGGCTTTAAAGTGGAAGAAGAAGGCAGAGAAGTAGGTGAGAGAGAGATGATGTGCGAATGACTCAACCTGCCATCGCTGCCTTTAAAGATGGAGGAAGCAGGTCCTGAGGCAAAGAATGTAGACAGCCCTTAGAAGCTGGGAATGGCTCTCAGTGACAGCCACAAAGAGCTGAATTCTGCTAACAACCTGAACGAGTGAGAAAACAGGGACCTCCGTCCTATAACTTCAAAGAAATAGATTCTCCCCCAGAGTCTCCAGTAAGAAATGCAGCCCTGACAACACATTGATTTTAGTCCAGCAAGACCTGTGTTGGACTTCTGATCTACAGAACATTTGTCTTGTTTTAAGCCTCTAAAGTTGTGGCCATTTGGTATGGCAGCAATAGAAAACTGATATGAGGGTACATTAAAAATTTGTGATAGAATAGAATTAAAAGATAATACAAATCTTTCCATGAACTTTTTGAACTGCACTCTCTTTAGGGATTATTTTGTGCTTTCATCAGCAATTGCCGAGATTGTTTCCCCACATCTTCACAAGTCGAATGTGTTTCCAGACGTTGAGGGTTCTGCCAATCTGACAGGTGAGAAAGAGCACCTTGGTGCAATTTTAATTTGCATTTCTCTTGTTCTGAATGAGGTTGACCATCTTTCCATTTATATTTATTTGTATTACTTGAATGTTCATGTTTGTTGCCACTATTTTTGTTGGGCTGTTCGTATTTTTTAAATCAAGTTATAAAAGTTTATATACTCATAAGATAAGGATTTAACATTTGACAACAATTGTAACTATTTTCCTCAAACCATTTATTTTTCATGTGGATCCAAGGGTGAGCATTAGCCTCTTTACTTTTTCTCTAGTTTCTATGATTTTTTTCATCAAGTTGTTTTAAGTCTCTGGATCACACAACTAAAATACCACCAAGAGAACATATTTTTGATAAATAAAAAATAGAGAAACAAGAAAAAAACTGTTGAATAAACTCTTGGTTTCTTGACCTTCTCAGCTTCACACTGAATCGTTCTTCTCATAGCTCCTCTCTGGTGCATTGGTCTTAAGTACAGAAGTAGCTCCCAATTCTAGAGTGGCTATCACCAGGGGAAAAACAAACCGTGCACTGTAATACCATGGTTGCAGCAAGTAGATCGTTTTGTAGCACATTCTTCAACTAAAACTTGCATTCTTAGATTTAAAGCTGCCTGAGAACCAAAGCACTGATGCTTGGCTTTTCATGTCAGCAGAGGCATGGATATTATTATTCACAGTGAAATGCTGACAGGCCCTTCCTTCAGTGACACCAGCCAGCTTAGGTTATAATTAACCTCATTACATCATCGCGTTACCCTGCTATATGCACAGCAAGTGAGCTTTTGCTTGGGAGACAGATTTGTGTTTATAGGCAAAGAGTTGTTCCTTTTTAATTCAAACCAGGTTTGCTGATAGCTGGGAGGGGGGGGGCAGGGAAGAAAAACTGTTATAATTAGAGTATCATGAGGAGAAACAATAAACACTTAAACGATGAGGAGGTGATCATCTCCAGTCTGAAGCAGAAGATCGGGGTGTAAGCCAGGCATTTCTGACAAGGATATCAGTGCTAGGCTCATTAACTGCCCTTACTGCTTTCAGAATATTTTAAATGTGGCAATTTACATTAAAATGGATTTAGTGACACCATCTTCTCATTACTGTCAGTTTACATTTGGGTTCATAAACTATAATTGTAAATAAAATATGCTTTTCATTACAATGTCTATTTAGTGGAATATGGTAGGAAATTAGAGACATAATCATGATTTAAATTATTAATTCAGTGATATTTTTCAGGTGCCATATGTAGATACTCCACTGTGCATAATGACCACGGTACAGATTTCTGTGTCTGCCTCCCCTTCTCTCTCCTCGTCTTCTTTTGTTTTTTGCTTCTAGACCTCTTCACGGTGGTATATGGTAAAAGGCAGTTTCTCAAGTAGTCAGCTGCTGTCATCTATGCCGTTATTTATATCTCATGTCTCCTAGTGAGCTTCAAGGGACCTCCAACAAATAGCATCCCTTATCCCGGTCTATGTTATTAATATGTTGAGAAATATGGAGTAACACAGATTGGGAGATCAAAATATCAACTTTATTATGAACAGAGATTAGGCTGGAGGATGGAGCTGAGTCTGCGGGCCAAGTAGAGTGGAATTGAGGAGAGTCTGTCATCATCATAATGGACAGGGTAGGCTTCCCCTCCTAGTGGACTGATTAATGGCCATCCAAACACATCAAGTCCTGTTTCCTGGAACCTGTGAAAGCTATCTTATCTGGTAAAGTTTTCCACAGATGTGATTAAGTTAAGGGTTTTGAGAGGAGGAGATTTTCCTGGATTATCAAGGTAGACCTTAAATAGCCTTAGACATGTGCTTATAAGAGAGAGACAGATGGAGATTGGACAAACAGAAGAGGGGAAGGCACTGTGACCACAGTGGCAGAGACTGAAAAGGCACAGCCCCACAAGCCAGGGAATGCCAGCAACCACCAGGAGCTGGAAGAAGCAAGGAATGGACTCTCCTTTACAGACTCCTTAGGAGCCTAGGCCTGCTGACATCTTGAACTTGACCTAGTGACACTGAATGTGGGCTTCAGGTCTTCAGAACTATAAAAGAATACATTTCTGCTGCTTTAAACCCCTAAATTGGTGGCAATTTGTTACAACAGCCTCAGGAAACTAAGGTGCTCCCCAAGTACCTCTTGTAGACAGCTCTAGGAAGTGCTGAGGGTGAAGACTCTCAAGAGGAACAAGAGCTTAGAGGGCCACTCATGCCCTGTTCTTGTTTACAGACTCACCAAACAGGTGGGTCACTCCACTTTTTTGTGGGACAAAGTGATTAAAGCACAGGGAGAGGCCAGGGAAGTGTTTGGGGTAAATGTCTCTTTACAGAAGCCCCTTCCTTTTCTTGGATTCATGGACATCCCTAAATTCTAACAATTGCAATGTTGAAATAATTTTTGGTATTTAAACATTATAGACATTGTTAAGTGTGAACAAAGACTGGAGTTGAAATTAACGTCTACACCAGAGAGCTTCGAAGGCCGAGATTGACACTGTATCTTAGTACAAAAACAAAGGTTATCCATATAGTTGAAATTGACCTGTCTCTCTGCCTCACAACCACCTTCCACGTTGTATGTCAACACCACGGAAGGGGAAGTTGTTATCTTTTTGTCCCTGTCTAAAAAAAGAAGTCAACTGATATCAACACTATCAAATTCCCTGCACATCTTCACTCCATCAAATGGTGCTATCTACTTGTAAAAGTCCAAATGTGATCTATTTTTAAATTATTTTTTCTTGATTTTGAATAATTATGTGGAGAAATTACTATATTTATTGATTTGAAATCTCTTCTTTTTAAATGTTTTATCCCGGTTAAAAAACCAGGGAAAGGTTTGTCAAAAATCCAAAGACACATATAAGAAAACAAAAGTATCACCTACTGACCTTGCTTCAAAGAAGCATGATTTGTATAGCTTAACTGTTGTTGTCATCTCTTTCACATGGCCTTTCTACCATGATGTGTTAAACACTATTTCCTGTGACAGGTCTAAATAAACTAATATTTATTCAACAAATATTTGTTATGTGCCTACTTGTGCAAAGCATTTTTCAGTGAACAAAGATACTTACCATAACTACGTTACAGTAGTTATGAAATATTTTGGAGAGTTTGGCTTAACCCAATTGCAGCAGTATCTTTGCCCAATGTGGGCAAATTTAACCAATGAGTAATGTGTAGTCCAGAAGCTTAGGCATGACGTAGAAACCACACAAACAATGAAGAATGATCGTTTTCCTTCTTGCAAACGCAAACTAAATGTTGGACAAAATATTCAAATAGGCTATTCTCTCTCACTGTAGGAGGGATGAGAAGAGGTGACAACGTTCTGTTGACTCCGTCACATTCATACTCTTTGTCCCACTGAAGCTGGTGCTCTAGGCCGAAAAGAAACTGGAATAGACATTCAGAGAATCCAGTGTTATAAGCATCAAACATGAACTTGAGGGAAATGGGAATGTGTTTCTGTTTCTCTTTAGATTTTATAGAACTCCTTGGAGATCTAACATTTTCTTTATTGTGCTTTAGTTTTGTTTTGTCTTTCAGCAAACAAGTGCTTATGTTTTGGAATCTGTTGTCTATGCTCTGAATATCTGTTCTCTAATTTTTACATATTGGTATCTCTTACCTACACAAAAATATTTCAAGTTCCTTTGTGAGGTTTGATTGTATCTTATTCTTATAAATACTTTAAACTTAGCACAGTGCTATTAAGCAGACACAATAAAATTTTTCAATTGATATTGATCAGTAAGAGAAAGTGCGAATGGCTAGAAGAGAAAGAAATATCATATAATAAAGCAAACATGGCCAGTAGAATTTAAGGAGTGAAAAAGGATTTGTGTTTAATAGCTGTTTTAAAAAACCGCACATTTCTTCTAAGACCCTCTCCTTTCACTGTTCATTGTAATATAATTAGCAAATTTGGAATGTGAACATTTTTGCAAAGAAATGAGTTGGGACAATTGTTCATGATTTTTGAGTGCTACTGAAGAGGAAATAATTTTCTTTAATCAACAGATTATGTCATATGATTTTAAAAGTTAAAAACTCAACTAGCAAAAAATATCTTTAATATTTTACTCCCTTAAACAATTATCATTCCTCTTATACAGACCTTTAATACCATATTTCCTTTTGAATAATTTAATTCCCTTTCCTTTCAAATGTACATTTGACTTCTTTTCAAGGGGATAGTGCCAGCTAATTCTTTCAAAGTTTGTGTAATTGTGCATAAAAAAAGAAAGCTTCCCTCCCATGGATCACCAAGCAATTTTTGAAAGTGAGATTGAGGGATGGGTGGCTGGTCTCATATATATGCAGACATAAAAAGAAAGGCTGTCATTTTGATGTGTTACGACTTGGGCTGCTAAGAACACTCTTTCTTCCTTCCCAGAATCCAGTTCCTATAAATTTTGAGTGTGTAGTCTTTTTTTCTACAACCCTACCCCAAAAGTTGTTTAATTTTTTATAAACAAAAAAGAGGTAGTTAGAAAATGAAAGTCTTTTGGAACTAAAAATAATTATAACAAAGGAAATTTTGGAAGTCACAGAAAAAATTATTTATAAAACATTATTGAAGAAGATAATAGAAGACCTAAATAAATGAGTTGCTATACCGTGTTCATGGAGAGCAATATTCGGTTTTGAAAAGATGTCAGTTCTCCATAAATCTATTTATAACTTCTTATTCCTATTCCATGTTTTCTTCTGTGGAACAGAAAAACAGATTTTCTGAAATTTTCTGGAAGTGCAAAGGTCCTGAAAGCTAAAAACTCGGAAGAAAACGATCATGGTGGAACTTTGCTTATTAAATATCAAGACATTATGATGCCATAGTAATTAAGACATCATGGCAATTGTTCAGGGATAGACAAATAGACCAATAGAATTGAAAGCACCCAAGCATCTCAATTTATATAAGGGGAATTTACTGTATAATAGCTGTAACACTGCAAATTGGTGGGAAAAAGACTTTTAAGCAAATGGTACTCAAACAGTTGACTATCCATTTGAAAGTGGTGGTAATGATACTACCCCTAGCTTATGTAGTTGTTGTGAGAATTGTTTTTATCTGCAAATTATTTAGTTGTAAGTAAAAGAAAGAACTCTTTATATTTATTTTATTAGCAATTATTATTTCTTATGCTATGAAGCCCTTGCTCATATTTCTTGTCATTTTCCCATTGAATCATTTGTCTTTTTCTTAATGTATTGTATGAACTCTTTGGAAATGAAGCAAGTTAGTTCTTTATCATAATAATTTCAAGTACTTTTGTATTTGTCACTTAACTTACAGTAATTGTTTTATTATATAGCATTTAAAATTTTTAGATAGTCAGACATCCTTTATGACTTCTGGGTTTTGTATCCTGTTTAAAACAAAGTATTCCCTATTCTGTGATTACAAATAAAAAATTTTTGTCTTGATTTTGTGTGGTTCCATTATTTTTATATCATTATGATTATTATTGTCTTTATATCACTGGTTCATCTGAAATTTATTTAGTGTAAGGAGGAAATGTACTTTTGTTTTCTTTCTGAAATTTCCTGATAGTTCTCATGTTTTATTTTTTTTTCTAGGTTGGTTTCCAATTTAGTATTATTTTGCAATATATTACCACACACACTACAAAAATATTTGGAATTTTGACTTGCTCCATGTTAAAATCATGGAAAAGTTCAAAGAGATGAATACTTTTTAACATCTTCTTGTAGAAAATCAATTGTCTTTATTACTAAAAATTGCACCCCCCAAAATAAGCACCTAATTTTGCCAGTGTAAATGGCATTTTGATCTTCTGAGTTCAAAATAAGGCATTTCTATACCCCAGCTAGTTTTTAAAAGTTTAACAAGAGATGTGCAGTATTGACTTTCAATTGATTTCTCTGATCTAAGGCTTTCTTTTTAGTTTGTGGGGAAAGGAGCAAGAAGAAGTGATTTGGGAAGGAGGAAATAGGTATGACTACTATATTTTTATAGATGAATTGGTCTTGAATTCCTTTGTACTTCTGTTTTCACATGGTTAAAAAAAGTCTCACAACAACTTTGCAGAATGTTAATCTCATAATTTTCATGCTTGATCTTTGTTTATTTTCTAATTCATTTTTGTCCTTTATTTTGCTAGCCCTCAATTAGTCGGCAAAACAGAAGTTTTTTTCTTCTAGAAGCCAAAGAATTGTTGTATGCTAGTTTTTTAATCCTTCCACATAGGGTTTTATTTTTTGTTCTTCCTAGTTCCAGGGATTTGAAGGTATTCAGTTCTTTCAGCATCTATAATTTTGTCTGTAAGAGTTCAAAAGTAAGTTTTCAATTCTTGGTAGCAGTGTCGGAGCACTGAGTTCCCACAACTCAGAGGTGAGAGTGGCAGAGAGAGACCATTCAGAGCTCTGTTTCTTTCTCCCCTTACGGCCATCTGTAGAGAGTGTAAATCACATTTCCTGCTTCCACTTTCTCATCTCCTACTCATTCCACAACCTACTGCAATTTGGTTGTCAATCCAACACCCTATAAAAACTGTTCTCTTTTTCAGACCGCTTTGTTCCATTTGATACTAGACTGTACATTCTATGAGACAGGATTTCTGTTTGTCTTGTTCTCTGCTGTATTCCAGGGCCTAGCACAGAAAAGGCCGTCTAATGTATTTGCTGAAGGAATGAATGTGTGGCCACGACTTTTTGAAATCCAGCTCTTCGGCTTTACTGATAAAGCTCTTCGCTTTCTTGCTCCTTATTCTCTTGTCACCTGTCCCTTACATGTCAAGTTTCCCCTAAGGGGGGTTCTAAGTCTACTTTCCTTCCTCTACATGCTCTCCCCAGGCAGTTGCATCCATGTCCATAGTTTTAATTGCTACATGTACATGAACGACCCACATTTCTGTCTCCAATCCTGATCTGGACCAGTCTTCCTCAGGTAAGGTTGCAAGCCACCATAATCTGAATTACCTGGGGGTTTGAAATGCAGATTTCTTCCTCTTCATTGCTGAGTAAGAATAATTAGAGTTGAGTCTGGTAATAAGCATTCTCAACAAACTTCACAAATGCTTTTTTTTTTTTTTTTTCTCCTGAATGCATTTTAGACACGGAATTGTCCAGAAGCAGACGCAAGATGATAGGGCCAATAACAGCCAATTGACTGTTATTACAGGTTGAGCAGGACGTGGTTGTTGCAGGGAAAATGTCATGGCGTATTTAGGACAATATGGGCCTCAAAAGATGAGTAGGAACCCCTCACCAATTCCCCAAACCATCCACTTTCTTTCATCTCCTAGTTTAAGCCACCAGCACTTCCCAGGTGAACTATAAAAATAATGGTAGTGATAATTAGGATGATCTTCACTGTCATCAGAAGAAGACAAGGAGGAAAAGAAGAGAAGGAAGAAGACAAATCACACCGATGTCTGACATTTATTGAACAGTGAAAATATGTAAGACTCCTCTAGGTGCTTCATAATTGTCCCATAAGGAAGATAATAGCCTCCCAACTGACATCCTTCTTCCACTATTGCTCCCTGAAATCCAACTTCCATGCAGTAGCCAGTTTTGAAAATGTAAGTCAGGTGATACTCTCGGGGCACCCCACTGCATGTGGATTAACTCTCTCATGGCTCATCATGCACTTAGAATAAAACCCAAGCTTTCTCTCTCTTACCTTTCTCCATTCTCCACTTGCCCACACCATTGGCCTTTTGTCATTTAAACAAGTTTGTGGCTGGTTTGGGACCTCAGCCCTTGGATTGTCTTCTTCCCTGTCACCTGCTGGTTTCCTTCTTCCCATTAAGGTCCAATTTAAATTGCCACCTCCTCAGCACGGCTTTCCCTGACTTTCCAATCTAAAGCAATCCTGCAGCTTTCCTCTACCACATCACCTTTCCCCCTTCTCATTATGTAATACTCTCTGAAAGTATTTTCTTCAGTCATTTATTCACTTATTTTTATTGGTCTTCCCTGCTCTAGAGGAATGTCTTCTTGTACACTGCTGTCTCTCTGACTGCCTTGTAGAGTGATTTTCCAGAGAGACACTCACTGGATGTTCGTTGAATGCATGTATGAATAGTGGGTAAATGTTTGGACACGTGAGTATATGATGCTCTGGGATACTGACACACATGAAGTGCAGAGAACCGTTATTTGGGAATATAGACAAAGAATACATATTGTTACTTCCCTCAATGGTTTACTCTCCTCAGGAACTGAGTATGATATAGAAAATGGACTTTAAAACTAA
Organism: Cynocephalus volans; assembly: GCF_027409185.1. Classification (NCBI taxonomy): domain Eukaryota; kingdom Metazoa; phylum Chordata; class Mammalia; order Dermoptera; family Cynocephalidae; genus Cynocephalus; species Cynocephalus volans. The sequence goes on from NC_084461.1 coordinate 110,198,059, forward strand.
GCAACTTTTGAGGATCCTAAAAGCAAAAGTAAATGACATATATTTAAACTGGAAAAGGGCTATTAGGTCTGAAATCTCACCATCCAAGCCTCATTCATTACTACATTAAAGAAACTTTGTGCCTTCCTAAATTAAAGACGGTAATTTAATAAGTACCTACTTGATGTCACAGATGTACAAATAAGCGACTATCCCTGTGAATCACGTATTTGCATATTAGTGTGTAGGATGTGTTAATATTTAACAACATACTGTTTATACTTATACGGCATAGTTTTTAACAAAAATTGTTTTAGTAGAAAAATTATTTGTAACCAATATGCCCAAAAGCAAATAATAGAGACAAACTCTTAGTCAATGGCAATTTAAAAATAATTTGGAAAAGAGAAAAAGAAAAAAAAGGGTACTTCTCTATGCCCATTCTTTTATGGATGGCAGTAAAGTCAAACATAAAAGACAGGCATTACTAAGTGTGGTATGGATCAGTTAGTGGAGTGGAAATTCTGCATCACTGTAAAAATGCTTAAAAAATCACTGGTCTACGTCTCTGTGGAAGAGCCTGATTGTAATTTTACCATGAGAGGACAGCCTAACACACATTTGCAGATTAGGAACATATGAGTCTCATTTTAGGTCTAGTGAGAATAAAGAGTTAATTGTGTATACACATCAGTCATCATCAGTCAGTCAATCAGGCAACTAATACCTTTAGGGGTCATGAATCTAACGGAACTGAAGTTGACTGGCAGGCTGACAGTCCAAGGCCTGCTACCTAGATAACAAGTTGTGTGAATCAAGCCATTACTTGCTCAGGCAGATGGCACAGAGGAAGCTTAGCTCCTTGGTATTCCTGACGTGAGAGCTATAGCAGTGTCTGGAAAGCAGCAAAGGCAACTTCTTATGCCCTTATTTCTGTTAGCAACTGTCAGTCCATTTCACACAGGATCAGACTGTAAACGAGATCACATATGCTGAAGGCAAAAGGGACGCCAGGGCTCACCTAAACCAACTCCATATTCAACCTGTGCAGATACTGAGCACTCGAGCTAAAGGCACAGTTGTGTTCAAACCCACATTTCCAACTCATAATCCAATCTGTTGCTAGCAACGTAGTACCTAATTTCAAAGTCAAGCATTTGACAGCAGTAATTTATATGTCTGTTCTCTAATTGATAAGATTGAGAGAACTAATTTTGCCAACTGAAATAAATACAGCAGTCAGGATCTTAGCACACAACTTAATGGAGTGTTTCCTTTAAAAATTTCATCTATCTAAATATGAACATATATTGAAAGCATTTAAATGGACTCCAGAAGATTCCTTTAAAAATGGATAGTAGAGAAGTAACTATAAAATTTTTAGAAATTCAACATAATACCATATTTAAAAAACATATCAAAAATTAGTATTTACTCCATTGATTCTCAACAAGGTGTCTAGTTCAGAATCACCTGTAAAGTTTTATAAAGCACACATGCCCGATCCCCATCACAGACTACTGAATCAGAATTTCTAGCCAGGCTACTGCATATGTGTGTTTTGAAAAACATCTCCGTATGATTTCAGTATACAATTATGTTGACAATGTGGAAAATTCTACTCTTTTACAAACACTGGATAGAAAAATAAAAATTACAACATCCATAGTTTAGACAAGTATCAAAACCCCTCTTTTCTACCAGATGTTCCACCACTCCAAACATCTTTACAGTCATATTGTGTAAATGAACTGCATTGTACCCAGATGCTGATACACAAAGTGGTTATATTTCAATTATAAGTTTGGATTGGAAATGATGAATGCAGAGAAAACAAAAAAATCCATGGGAAATTCTAAAACCTTATTTCAGCCAGGAATTCCTAGTACTTCCTTACCCATGAAATCCTTTGCCAAACCTGTTTCCAATGAGCCGTGCTGGCTGGTTTGAGTCCTGTCTCTTTGACCTTCATTTGGCACAGAGTAAATAGTGAGGTCAAGATAATATAGTAGGAGGAAGAAAGGAAAGGAACAAAAGGTCCAGAAAATTCACAAAGTGAATAATTAATCCCCAAAGATGCCAGAGTTGCCTAGAATGAGGGGGAAAAAATTAACTCTCAGAAAATTGAAATGGTTGCTGTCAAGGTGGTGAATGGCACTTGTCCACATCATCAGGAAGGGCAATAGTTCAAAATTTCTTTTAAAATGAATAGCATATACTTAAGAAAATTTTTATATCAGAATATGGCAGGTTATAAAGAGATCTTTGGACTCTCCCCTCCCCCCCAAGGCCTGTGAATTACTAAAAAGATGAACTGCTTCCATTTTAGATTAAGATAAGCCAACTACCAACTCAAAGTCTGAGCTAGGATTTGTGGTTTAGAAGGGTCACTAATTTGGAAATTTGAATTAAAGTCTCCAACACCATCTTTTCTCTGCTATGTCCTCTACCTTAGTGTTTTATTTACAGGGACAAAGTTCTCTTGCTTAAGGCAACAGAACAAAAAGAGAGGAAACAACTATGACATACTTGTTTTCATATCATCGTTTGGTTTCCTGGCAGCTATCAGCACCTTTTGTTCCTGAGTAGCACTGTAACTCCAGGAGTGAGCCAACCCAGCCAGGACATCTGCTCCGGGTGGAACGTCTTCCTACTGGAGAGAATGCAGTGGGAGTCCACTGTTCTGAGTTTGGTCTCTCTTTTAACAGCCTCACCTTACAATGACATCACTCACAGCCCTGGGGAATGATTGCACTTCCCCAGTGGCCTGATAGTGAAGCAAAGGTTACCTTCTATCTTGCTGCAGTGTTGTCATCAAAGAGCTTTATTTCACAGATGTGAATGCGATTTTCTCCAAGTGTGAGAAAAGGCTCAGGTAACCTTTACAAAGGGAAGACAATGAGGCAGCAGGATTCAAGTAGGCTCCAAACAGACAGCCGGTTTGGCTGCCCCTGATACCATCCCACCCCACCCTTCAGCAAAAAGTGACTTTGTGTTCAACTTTATCTTCATTTTGTTCTTTGGGATTCAAAACAAAACAAAGAAAAAGACCCGTCTACACTGAATGGATGGGCGAAAGATAGATGTTCACTAGCCATTTGTAAATAGTCTCTGCCTTTACAATGACTTGGATTTCATGTAGACTTAGAAGGTAGTTTGATAGAATCTTAACAAGAACTGTTATGAGAGTTTAGAAAGAGGTTGAGAAACATTCACTAATTACCGATTGGAGTAAACAACTAGAATCAAATTTCTCTTGCTGAGAAGCAGCCATTTTGTCTCTCAAGCAATCTCAACAGTTTCATAGTGGAAAGTGGAGTTGTGTATGAAATCTTTGTTTACCTAGGTGTCTATGTGGCTCAAAATAAACAAGCTGAAAATACTCAGTTCTGTTTCCTTGTTTCATATCCGTAAATGTTTACTTCATGGGAACAAAACAGCTCCACTCTTCAGCAGTCTCAAAATCCTTTTGCAAATTGGAAAAAAAAAAAACCCCAAACATTCCAAAGCCCTTTTCTCATACATTACTATGATGAGCAGTCACTTACATAAAATAAATATATAAGAAGACAGGAGATTTTCTTGAATATGATAGTTTTACTGAGGAAAAGTAGAAAACGACATTTGAAAGTAGGTCTCTCTGAAATACTTTCATGGAAGAGGTGAGGAGGAAAGGAATAATTGTTTTATTCATCAAAAGGCAATTTGTTGACAATTGGTATTATCCAGATGGCTCTCTCTTCCACCCCTTACTTTGCAGACACTATTGGCCATGCCATTATTGGCTTATTTTATGCAGACATTCTTAGCCTGAGTCTCTCCACATTCCACGTCAAATTCCTACCTGGAAGCCCATATGCAGTATTTCTGCTCTAGAAAGGAGTGGAAAGAAAAATATTTCTTCTGGCACTTGTTTCTCTTCAACATTTTAATCTTCCACATTCTAAAATATCTAACTGATTTCCATTTTGCTCAGTATCTACAGTTTCTTTTCCCCATCTTACCCTGTCTGACAAGGAAGCATAGTATGAGGAAAAATATGGGTTTGGGAATTTTGAACCCTGCTCTACAGCTTTCTAGATGTGGGACCTTGAAACAAATTACTTAGGGCAGATGGCAAGAAGCATGCCTGGGCACCTCAGCAGCTATGAGCAGCCCCTGCTGCTGCAGACAATGCTGCCACGTGGGTGGTCCACCACAGCCACCACCATAGCCACTTCCACTGCAAGTGTGTCTCACTGATACAACAGCAACCACCACCGTTGTGCAGGCACCCAACAGAGCACTCAACTGCATTGACAAAGGAGAGTCACCAGCAGAACCTGGGGAAGGGGTGAGCAAGTGCAGACCTGTGACCTAGTGGCTCAGCCCACAGAGGAAATTACACTGCCACGCATGGTAGCACATCTACGGGTGGGAGGTACATGTGCAGCCCATGCTACTGCCTTGATTTGGGGAGAGACACACATGGAACTCTCTGATAGTGCAGAAATCAGGATACCCAAATAGTGTAAGGAAAAAAAATCCCCTATCACCACCAGCCCATTTCCCAACTGGATGAAGCAAGGACCCAGAAGGAGCCTCTACCAGTAGAAAAGAGGAAAGAGAAACCCCACCCAGGGTCATCCATTCAAACTGAGGAGAACCAGTATACCAAAGTGCATCTATCAGGGTCTTGGAAAACTAGCCAGGGTGCCAACAAGCCCACCTATGATCACCCACCCCATCTTAAGAGCAACAGGGCACCCAAGAACTCGAGCCCAACTATACCCTGATGAACAAGCACAATGTCACTTAACTCAGCAAGGAATAACTAAGTGCCCCAGTGTCTAGGCCACAAAGGCACTCACACACAACTGTAACACTGAATATGGCAGAAGAACCCACATAGAGACTACACTACTGCAACTACCTGGAACCAGTATTAAAACACCCTACTCAATGGTCAACATCAAGCACATCTACAGGAGGAAGTCTCTCTCCTCAAAGCCCACACCAGAGTAATAGAAGAAGTAACTGTTTTACTAGATGCCCAGACATCAACAGAGAGATACTAGAAAAATTGATAAATAAGAAAATATGACACCATGAAAGGACTACAATAATTTTCAGGTACCAGACCTGATAGAGCAGGAAACCCTTGAAATGACTAAAAAGGAATTATGAGCAACAATCTTAAGGAAACTCAATGAGATACAAGAAGACTCAGTTAGACAACACCATGAAATGAGAAAGAGTATCAAAGATATGAAGGACAAAATTTACAAGGAGATTAATATCTTTAAAAGAATGTAGCAGAACTCCTGGAACTGAAGGATTCATTCAATGAAAAACAATCACAACTGAGAGCTTAGGCACTAGTTTAGAGCAAGCAGAAGAAAGAATTTCTGATCTTAAAGAGATAGGCATTTCAAAATAACCCAAGCGGATGGGAAAAAATAAAAATAAAATGAAGAACATTTAAGAAAGCTAGCAGACATCCTTGAGCACACAAACATCCAAATCATGGGTGTTCTGGAAGGGGAGCATAAAGGAAAAGGCATTAAGAACATACTCAAAATAATAGCAGAAAATTTCCCAGGTATAGGGAGGGACACAAACCTTCAGATCCAGGAGGCTCAAAGATCCCAAACAGATTCAATCCAAAAAAGTCCCCTCTCAGACACATTATAATCAAACTGGCAAAACTCAAAGAGGATCTTACAAACAGCAAGAGAAAAGCATTAAGTCATCTATAATGGAGTCCCCATCAGACTAACAGCAGACTTCTCAACAGAACTCTAAAAGCCAGAAGAGAATGGGATAATATACTTAAAATACTAAAAGAAAAAACTGCCAGCCAAGAATACTATACCCAACAAGGCTATCATTCAAAAATGAGGGAGAAATATCATATTTCCCAGACAAACAAAAACTGCATGAATTCACCACCACATGACCATCCCTAACAGATATCCTCAAGGGAGTCCCACATCTGGAATCTGAAAAATGATAATCAATACCGTGAATACACAAGAAAGAACAAAACCCACTGGCAGAACAAAATACAAACAAGAAAGAGAAAGAAATTAAATCTTACCACCTCAAAAAACAACAAACACTGGAGGCTATTATAAACAATTATGCACCAGCAAATTAGAAAACCTGGAAATGGATAAATGTCTGGACATATACAAATTACCAAGAGTAAACCATGAAGAAATAGAAAACCTGGGCAGACCAGTAACAAGCAACAAGATTGAGGCAGTAATCAGCAGCCTCCCAACAAAGAAAAGCCCAGGACCAGATGGCTTTATTGCTGAATTCTACCAAACCTTTAAAGAGGAATTAATGCCAATAGTCTTCGAACTATTCCAAAAAATTGAAACAGATGCCATTCTCCTGAATTCATTCTATAAGGCCAGCATCATTCTGATACAAAAACTAGATAAAGACACAACAAAAAAAGAAAACTACAGGCCAATATATTTGATGAATATAGATTCAAAAATCCTCAATAAAATATTAGCAATCAGAATACAGAAACACATCAAAAAAATTGTACACCATGATCAAGTGGGATTCATCCCAGGGATGTAAGGGTGGTTCAACATATGCAAGTCAATAAGTGCGATAAACCACATCAAAAAAATCAAGGACAAAAAGCATGTGATTATTTCAATAGATGCAGAAAAAGCATGTGACAAAATTCAGTATCCCTCAATGATAAAGCCTCTCAGTAAATTAAGTATAGAAGGAAAGTATCTCAACACAATAAAAGCCATATATGACAAACCCACCACCGGTATCATCTTGAATGGGGAAAAAATGAAAGCTTTTTCGTCAAGAACAGGAATAAGACAGGGATGCTCAGTTTCACCACTCCTTTTTAACATAATATTGGAAGTACTAGCCAGAGCAATCAGGAAAGAGAATGAAATAAAGGGCATCCAGGTTGGAAAAGACAAAGTCATACTGTCCCTATTTGCAGACGACATTATGTTATGTATAGAAAAGCCTGAAGACTCTACAATAAAACTCTTAGAGCTGACAAATGATTTCAGTAGGGTTGCAGGATACAAACTCAATACATAAAAATTAGTAGCAGTTTTATACTCCAATAATGAACTAGCAAAAAAAAAAGAAATCAAGAAAGCAAGCCCATTTACAATAGTCACCAAAAAAATAAAGCACATAGGAAGAAACTCTACAATAAGATTTACAAATCACTGCTAAAGAAATTAAAGAGGATACAAAAAGATGGAAAGAGAGTCCATGTTCTTGGATTGTAAGAATTAACTTTGTGAAAATGTCCATACTACCCAAAGCAGTCTACAGATTTAATTCAATCTCTATCAAAATACCAATGACATTCTTCACAGAAATAGAAAAAAACAGTCCTAACATTCACATGGAACAAAAAAGACCCTGAATAGCCAAAGTAATCCTGAACAAAAAAGATAAAGCTTGAGGCCTAACATTACCTGACTTCAGATTACAATACAAATCTATAGTAACCAAAACAGCATAGTATTGGCATAAAAACAAACACATGGATGAATGGAACAGTATAGAGAACCTAGAAATCAGCCCATATACCTATAGCCAACTGATCTTCAACAAAGGTACTAAGAACATACACTGGGGAGAAGACTTCCTCTTTGATAAATGGTGCTGGGTAAACTGGACATCCATATGCAGAAGAATGAAATAGACCTTTACCTCTCACCATATACTGAAATCAACTCAAAATGGAATAAAGACTTAAATATAAGACCTGAAACTATAAATCTCCTAGAAGAAAACATAGTGGAAACACTTCAGGAAGCAGGACTGGGCAAAGACTTTATGAATAAGACCCCCAAAATGCAGGCAGCAAAAGAAAAAATAAACAGATTATATCAAACTAAAAAGCTTCTACACAGCAAAAGAAACAGTTAACAGAGTGAAAAAGCAACCTGTAGAACAGGAGAAAATATTTGCGAAGTATGCATCTGACCAGGGATTGATATCCAGAACGTACAAAGAAATCAAACATTTAACACTAAAAAAACAAATAACCTGTTAAAAATGGGCAAAAGATCTTGTATTAGTCTCTTTTTGTGTTGCCCTAAAAGAATACCTGAGACTGGGTAATTTATGAAGAAAAGAGGTTTATTTAGCACACAATTCTGGGACAGCTACATCTGGTGTGGGCCTCAGGCTGCTTCTACTCATGGCAGAAAATGGCAGGGAGGCCGATGGGTGCAAGATCATATGCAGAGAGGAAGTGAGAGAGAGAGAGAGAGAGACAGAGAGAGACAGAGAGACAGAGAGACAGAGAGAGAGGTGCCAGGACCCTTTAAACAAACAGCTCCATGGGAACTAATAGAGTGGGAACTCACTCACTATCCCTTTACCCCAGGGAAGGTATTAATCTATTCCTGAGGGATCTACCCCCCTATTACCCAAACAACTCCCAACACTGCCACATTTGGGATCAGAGCTTTGGGGAGACAACATACTCAAACACCATTAGATCTGAATAGGCATTTTTCAAAGGAAGGTATACAAATGGTCAACACACATGTGAAAAAAATGCTCAACATCACTAGGCATCAGGGAAATGCAAATCAAAACCACATTGAGATATCATCTCAGGCTTCCAGTCAAGATGGCAGAATAGACAGTCACTCTCCCACAAATCAATCAATTTACAACTATTAAAAAGCAACAACAGCCAAGTTGGGGCCATGAGAGCTCAGGGGAAGAGGAGGAGAGACCTATGGAGTGCATGAAGGCAGGAGAAGCCATGAGAAGAGAAAGCACCACTCTGGCTGTTTAGAATCTCAGCCACTTCAAGGCTGGAGCTGGTGAGCACATGGAGCAAGAGCTGGCCAAAGCTGCAGCTTCACCCTTCATATTAAGTTGCTTGGAGGTGGCAGGGGAGAAGAGGGTCTTGGTGGCCCTCAGGCCAGCAAGACCACTAGCAATGTTCCCCTGGACCCCCATAACAGCGAAGAGCCACAACAACTGAAAAAAAGGAGCCACTCAGAGGCCAGTGAGTAATCACAAGGATCCTGCACACGGCCCATCCTATGGGAAGTGTTTGAAGTATGGGTGGTGGAGGAGATGGGCCCCCTGGGGGGACACTGGGACACAGCAAGGACAGCTGATCAGCCCTCCAATGAGCATATCAGTGGAGATTGGTCAGGAATATAGAACTGCAGAGGATGCAGTTTGCTGAAAATGCTCAGGCCCAGACCAGAATTTCCTCACAACCCAGGTGTATCAGACCTCATGAGACCTGGAAGTACCTACAAAGTCAACCATTAAAACCTGAGCTGTACAAAAAGCCTTCCCCAGGAAATCAGCAGCAAAGCAGCAATTCAGCTCAACCACAGGGCTCAAGTGCTGGTCCCCACGGGAAGTTCCCCATTTTAGAAGTAAGCAAAGGAAAACAATTTAGTTCCAATGCAGAGTTTAAGTAGTGGAAACAGTGAATAATCCAACACAGAACTGAAAAAAAAAAAACAAAATACCCATAGACCAGAGACAAAGCTCGTTATTAACTAGTCAAGGTCTCACTTCACCAAAGAACACCAATAAAACCTAGAAGGACTGGAAACCTCCTGAGCCCACAAGCCAGGGAAGGGGGAAGGCTGGGGGCCTCAGCCATGGCCCCTGACACCTACATCCAGCCCAGTGACAACCACCAAGCCATCACAGGAAGTGCCATGGCCTCCCAAGCCAGGGTGCTAGGGGACTGAGGGCCTCAGCTACACCTCTCTGACACCCACACCCAGCCCAACAACCACCACCAAGCTGCCACAGAAAGTACCCCAGGATCCCAAGCTGGGTGGTGGGGGGCCAAGGGCTTTGGCCACACTCCCCTGACATCTGTATTTAGCCCAGCAATAAGCAACCCACCACTGGAAGCTCCCTTGTCTCCCCTTCAGGAATGAGGGGAGTGCCACAAGCCTCAATCATGCCCCTCTCCTTCCTCCTTCTCCCACCCTATTTCCTTCCCCCTTCCCCTCTCCCCCTCCCACCCAACTTCTTCGCAACATTTTAGAATGTAAAAAAAGATGGAGCTGGGGACTGACCCCTCTGCAACCAGGTTGCAGAGGAGCATGCCAAAAATATCACTTCCATGTGGATGGCCCACCACAGCCACCACAATAGCCATGGCTGCTGCAAAAGTGGCTAGATGCCACAACCACCGTGCAGATGGCCCACCAGTCACTCAAGTGCATTGGCACAACAGTCACCAGCAGAGACCAATGAAAAGGATTTCTCTCTTGACAAAACACACTCCACAGTAATAGAAGAAGCATCTACTCTACTACAATAGTGGGGTCCTACACACACCTCTCGCAGCACTGGACAGATCATCTAGGCAACAAACCAACAGAATAACCATTACTCTTTCAGAAGGAGAGAAGACATCTTGGGTTATCAGAGGTAGGAGGGGGGAAGGAAAGGGGAGTGGGGAGAGATTAGATAAGGGGTATACAGAATAAGTACAATTTGTCACAAAGTACATGCTAATAATATTGATTTGATCAACATACATCAATGTTGAACTCCCAAAATACGTATAATCAATTATGATTCAATTTTTTTAAAAAAAAGAGATTATCTCATGCCAGTTAGACTGGCCAGCATCAAAAAGACAGAGAATAACAAACGCTGGAAAGGATATGGAGAAAGGGAAACCTTCCTACACTGATGGTGGGACTGTAAACTAGTGAAGCCATTATGGAAAACAGGATGGAGTTTCCTCTGGCAACTACGGATAGAATTGCTGTATGATCCTGCAACCCCACGGCTGGACATACACCCAAAGGAATGGAAATCATCATGTTAAAAGGATAAGGAATATCTGCACTCCCATGTTTACAGCAGCTCTGTTTACAATAACCAAGAACTGGAACCAACCTAAATGTCCATTGACGGATGACTGGATAAGGAAAATGTCGTGTATGTAAACAATGGAATACTACTCTGCCATAAGAAAGAACGAAATTCTGCCATTTGCAGCAACATGGATGAACTTAGAGAAAAATATGTTAAGTGAAATAAGCTTGGCACAGTAAGAGAAATACTGTATGTCCTCACTCATAGGCGGGAGCTAAAAAAATAAACAAATAAAAAAAGGAAAGAAAGATACAGCAACCACAATAATTTGTTGAACTTTCAAAAGGAGAGAACAGAACTGAGGCCAACACAGGTGGGAAAATGGAAGAGGATTAGTGAGAAATTGGTAAAGGGATGCAAAAAATAATTACAACATGTAAGATTTACTATACTAATTATCCTGATTTGAGCATCGTGCACTGCACACAGGTATTGATATTCAATGCTGTACCCCATAGATATGTACAATTATGTTTAATAAAAATCTTAAAAATTCAAGTCATTTCAAAAAACAAAAAACAAATCACTTAACTCTCTAAGCCTCAGTTTCAACAACTGCAAGATGGAGATGATGCTAATAATGAGTTATTTTGATGATAACTGAGATAATAAGGGAAAAGTCCCTCACAACGTTTGATACATAGTAAGAAAATGATACACACCATTGCCATTCTCTTCGTGAATTCTCCAAACTGTTTTTTTTCATCATTTCCTTATTAACGTCTATTTTCTGGAAGGTGTAGGTATTAGGACCAGGTGGTTGAAAGGGGAAAAAGAACTTCTCTTTCGACATTTACTTGGTTGTGTGTTTCCTTTTAAGATCTGTGTGTCTGAGTGACAGTTGGTATTATAGGAAAGGGCTCTCATCTATTATTCTACTTTAGATTTGTATTTTAAGCTGCAGGAGTGTAAAGTAGAGTCAGTCTCTGTTAAACATCACTTCTATAAATCTAGTATTTGAGACAGCTTACATTGCTTTTTTGAGATAGCTCACATCTAGAGTTAGCTCATTCCCTAAGTTCAAGAAATGCTCTCCCCCTCCCCGCCCCCTGCTATTTGGGCTCTATATCAACTGTCCACCTGCATTCTTTACAAAGACAAGTAATTCTGCTGTTCATCATTCTAGGCTCAAGGGTGAGAAAGTCTTGCTGCAATTGCTCCATATAGAGTCTTTCATCATTATTCCTTTTCTCCTGGCTAAATGCTCATGTGTTTAGAAGCATAATTTTCAAACATGGTTATCCCTTCAAATTACCTGGGTAGATCCTAAAATACTCCAATATCATGGTTCCGTCATAGACAAATAAAATCAAAAACTCTTGGGATTGAACCTGGGCATAGGCATTTTTAAAAGTTCTTCAGGTGACACCTGCAAGGGGCTTCATAATAACTCCAGCGTGAGGTCTAGCCTTGAACACAAAATCGATTCTGGCATGTAACGGGCATATTTTCTTTTTGTCTTGGTGCTCTGCTTTTGTTGCCCTATGCTTCTTAAATTATCTTTTAAATTATTCCAACATACCCACCATGATATGTTGTTAATAAACAGTGATCTAGAACCAACTCAAGTAAAACCAAACATGGAGGTTTTCAGAGGTGGAAGCTGGGTCTTGAAACTTGTGAGTTGTTACTGAGTCAGGACACCTGGGCTGGGGTTCAGGAGCCAGATTTTAAAATAAATGAAAATTAAAACACAAGGAAGAAGCCCCATCTTTAAAAGTGTGCAGTCAGGTGTGGGGAGGTGGCATCCAGCCTTGTAAGTGGTCTCTTGTGTGTACTTTTGTTTCTATACAATCTAATTTCCATGTAAAAGCCTGAGTGATCTTTTAAAAATGCAGATCACTCCTCTGCTTAAAACGTTTCAGTAGCTTCTCATTACACATAGAAGAAAATCCTAATTCCATTCCATGGACAGCAAGGACCCCTGCTTACCCTCTTTGTCACTAACTTGTCCCCTTCTCCATGTTTCTCACTCTGCTCCGGTTACACTGGATGGCTTACCTTCCAGGTGAAATGAGGAGCTCCAAGATGTTTTAGAAACTAGAGAGGAGGAAAACAAAATTAAGGCTGACACCAATGAACCAATTTATTAAGTCTCATTTCTGTCATCTACAAAATAAACAGCTTGAACCAATATTCTCCATTTCAACTAAACAGACTAGTAGTCTGCATATCATATGAGAATTTATATTAGAGGAGAGGAAAACTAAAGATCTGTGGTTTCTATCTGCTAACAAGTTTGTGGTGTGCATATAAGTCATATATTAATCTTTCTAGGTTAGTGCATTTTTTTCTCTAGTTGAAATTAAATGATTTAGGTTAAATTTGCCTTGAAACTAAGTTGAGGATCAACAACTTTTCCAAATGCCAAGAGCACTAAGTTAACAAGAACCCAACTCTCGTGATATTTTTTCTTCTACCAGAGCTCGTATACTGATTTTCGTCTTGACTTCTCCACACACTCCAGTTTACATCCTTTGTTTGATTCTGGATTTCAAGCAAAATTAAACACACGCCAAACAACTCAAACAAAACCAAAATCCAAACCATCAAGTAGGAGGAGCATAAACCACTGTCATCAGCAGTTTAGTAACAGCATTAAGAGTTATAATTTCTGATGTTGAGCTATCACTTTGCTGGACAAATACTGGTGTTGAGATATGTTATTACTACCTCTCTCCCCACTCAAACCACCAGAACAAATGTCCAGCTTCCCAGAGAAATTCATGTGTGCATGGATAAGACAGGACCCTTTGAATCAGCCTTGAGACAAGGGACACCAAGCTCTAACATGGTCTGTCATCCTCACATGAACCACTGAATCATGTTTATATATAACTTGCATATTAAAAAGCAACAGCCAATGTCAATGGTGCTGTTATAAAAATATCTTAATAGCCAGTAACTGACTAATGAATACTACTGTAATAACAGTTTAATTTGAAGGATTCTGACAGCTGGTTGCTTTGATGAGAGTGGTTTCCAAGGAGTCCTAGTCTCATGCTGAGAACATCTCCAGCCTGCTGATTTATAGCAGCAGTGCAGAACTGTTTAATGTCACCACCTCTCAGCTAAAGTAATAATAAACAGGAATGTTATGGTTTATTTTTCTGTATGAATAGTTCAGGCTCTGTATGGTAAGTACCAACTCAATAGGGGATAATAGCTGCCATTCTCCTGGGAGTTGTAACTGGAGGTGAGCTTTTTTCTACTCTTTTTTTTTTTTTCTTTTTTATCAGCAAAGTTTATATATCAGAATGAATGTAGAAGTTCTTGGTTTTGTGGTGGATTTATTTTATTCTTTTACATAGCTCTTGTTCATCTCATTCTCCTTACCAAATGTAATTACTCTGGTTAAGATATAGTTTCTCTATTATTTCTGAACTTCCCAAGATAGTTTAAAGCAGACAGTTAGGGCATGAAATATGTGGTTCTACAACTATCTTAATTATATTGCATGACTCTGTGTTTGATATGGAATCGTAATGTCTGGGAAGTGAATTTAATCTCTACAGATTTAGGATGATTGCCAAAAAATTCATTGATTTTTTTTTTCAGAAGTGCAATCTTTTATTGTATAAATGTCAGAAGCTTCATATTATTAGGAAATGTGTCAAGAAGCTCAAGGTATAATAACATTCTTTAAAGAGTTTGATTCTGAAGACAGTGCAATGAAATGTTCGAAAAGAAAAACATGTCTTATGTTCTTAGAGAATAAAGCTCTGGGATTTATTTTAATTCGTCATTTTGAACAGGATGAGGCCTCCACTGGGTCCTTTGATGTGAAAGCCGTGGGGATGATATACAGCTATTCCTTGGTCACCCCATCATAAGCTCCAGAGTGCAGAGATCTCAACAGTCCTGGAAAAGAAGATACTGACTTGGGATTTGAGGCTTCAGAGCTGAACTATGAAAAATCACCGAGATTAGTCCTGGTGAAGAGGTCCTGATGATGGGGCCATTAAAAAGAAGGAGACAATATTATGAGCTGTGTCACCTAGCTCAGGTAGAGCTTCTAGTTGTCCTAAAATCAAGGAAAAATCCTTAGCATTGCGTGATGTATTACTTAGGATAATGTTTATTGGAAGTAATAGAAGACCAACTCAAACTTGCTTAAATAACGAAGAGAATACAGCGGTTGACCTATGTGAAAAGTCCAGAAGCTGGGTGGGCTTCGGGCATGTGGGATTCAGGGGTCAATGACATCATGAGCGTTTGAGCTTCATTTATGATTCTTATCATTGTGCTTCACCCTGTGTGTTAGATTCATTCTCAGGCTGGCTCCTCCGGCCTTCTATCTATACCCCCACTCAAGGAAAAGTCTGAACGTTAATGCAGATTTGACTGTCCCTCTTGTCAGAGGGTTCAAAGTCACTGACTAACTTAGCAATGGTCACCTGGTCCACCCATGGGGCCTCATGGATGTCCAGATAGAAATAAGGGGCTGTTCAGAAGAAGACAATGGATGATGGCAAGGCAGCCAACTGTAGAGTTTTCAGAGATGGACACACTCTTCTTTCTGGAAAATTAAAGGTTGGCTCAAAGACCAGAAGGCACAGATCCTATTGCAAACCTCTGTATGCCACTGTATTAATGTGTTCAATCTCAGCTGAAAACTCAATAGCTAGTCTTCACTGACCAAATAATCAAGTCTTACCATTCAGTTTATCACTCAAAGCTTTATTTTATGAACTCATCCGAACTTTGCCGATGAAACTCCTGCTATTTCTCAGTGATACCCTACATTCCCAATGGGCTATTCTTATCCCGCCTCTGCTTTTTATCTTACTCATGCTTCCCTTATCCTTCATTATTATCCTTTTCTCTGACTAATTACATCTGACTCAGCCCTGAAGGTTCTATTGGAAGAGGCATGGTGGAGTAATTAATAGTGTAGGTGCTAGAGTACATCTGTGTAGATTCATTCTCAGTTCTGTTGCTACGAGGAATTTTGCAAGTTACTTAACCAAACAGCTACAATTTACTTGTATTTAAAATGAGAATATAATGGTGCCCAACTCAAGTCTTTTTGTGAGCTTTAAATGAGTTAATATGTGTAAAAACCTTAGGCGAGTGCCTGGCACTTGACAAGCAATTGATAAACATTGGCTATTATTTTAGTGCTTCATGAAATCATTTCCCGACCACCCCATATCTCTCCTTCCTTTAAACTATTACACTGTTTTTGTCTGAATTCCTCATTACACACTTAGACATCTGTTGATTTGTGTGGTCAGACAACTCTATGTAGAATGGGAAGCTCCTATTAGATAGTTCTGTTTCTCTGCACAGTACATAGTTTGATACCATAAGTCTATATTGTAGGTCCCTAGCAAATATATTTTGAAAAAAATGGAATGTGACTAAGAATACTCCTATGCATCCAGAAAAGATCACAGTTAGCCAAAAGAGCCATGTAAGAAAACCTACTGGAAATTAACCTCTCCAACAAATACTGCTTTGTGTACAACAAAAAAATTATATCTATAGAGCTAGTGAAAAGTTGGTCAGTTAGTTATATAATGCAGGTTTAAAATGTTCATTCTTTACTCAGTCAGAAAATATTTACTGAGAACTACATTTGTTTCTCCTCTTCAGCATACTCCTGAGCAATTTACTAGGTGCAGGAATATAGTGGTGAATGAGACAATGTCAGATCTAAGAGTGAGTAAACATCAACTTTTACGAGTGTGAAGAACTGTGAAGGAAAACTTGGGATCCCATGTACTGAGTCGACGTGGGAGCCATCAGTCTGGGATGCAGCACATACTCCCTCCACCTCCTGGAGGTACAGATGAACATCAGCACTATTTTTACACGTAGAGGGCTTTTATATGTCCACTATATGTGAACAATAGCTTACATCTGTATAATGTTACATACTTTCTATAGTACTTCCTTATTTCTCATTTGTTATTCACCATTATGTTATAAAGAAGTTATTCTCTCCCCAGTAAACGTTGAGCAGACTAAAGTGCAGAGGTGTTGAATGCTGTTTTCAAGATCAAAGGCCTAGAGAACGGTGGACTGATAGTAGGTTCCCTCTCCACGTACTCCGCCTTGCTCCCCTCCCCCATCTCTTACATTACCTTCCGCTGCTTAGGTGTATTTGGTGAGGGAAACAAGCTGAATATAGTCAATATGTTTTTGGTAGCAAGTGTGGCTATCACATTGGACACTAAAAGGTAGCAGGCTTAGAACTCTGTAGCACAATTCTTTTTTTAGTATAAAGGACATCATTACAATTTCCATATCTTGTTTTGGCAGTTAAGTAATCATGCCTACAATTTACAAATTTTTGTTCAGTGCAGTTCCAAGAAGGAAATGTATTGACTTGACATTGGGCTATTACAAACGATATTTATTATCTACCTAGATCTCTCTTCTGTCCTTTCCATCCCTTTATCCCTTTTCATCCTGGGAGATGCAGCTATAGTGTGACCTCCTTCAAGAAGCATTCCTGGGTCATTCTAAGTCCCCCTTCTCCTTTACTGAGTGAGCTGCCCCACTGCTGGGATCACACATTGCCTGGGCTTACTTCTCTGGAAAGGAGCACAAGCTCCACACAGCAGAGCCCATGCCTCACCCCTCTTTGTATCTTCAGTCCCCAGGACAGGACTTGGCACAGCATAGGTACCACAGTACTTACTGAGTGAATGAATGGTGTGTGAAACTCTGAAAGATACACAGTATGGCATGTCACTGGATTCTGAATCACATCGTTCTCTGTGTCAGCTTTTCAAGATTGTCTAACAATGTTTATTGAAAGGAACACATAAATTAGCAAAAGAGAACTGAATGCGTCTGTGCCAGGGTGGGAGCACACTTTCAGTACTTTCACATCATTGTATCTTTCATGAAGACAACATATGATTCTGCTGCTGTTGCTAGAATACAAACTGTTTAGAACGGATCTGTACAAATGTAGAAGCGATATGACTGAAGAGTGGCAAGTCTGGTGGATCATTACAATCAGCAGTGAATTAAAATAGGGGCAAAACTTGTCGCACTGCCTTGAGATCAAATGCTGGAAGCTCTTGCAAAGAGGCATGGGAGATATGGGGGAGAGGGAAAGAGGAAAGACAAATAAAGAGATAGAAAGAGGGGGAAGAAAAAGAAGCAGGGGGAGGGGGAGAGGAAAAAGAGGGGAGAAAGACACACACACCAGGGATAGAGAGAAGTGAGAGAGTATATAGTGCCTTTCGAATTATATTAAAAAGCTTAGCTTCCAAGTTACATTCTTGAACTCCATGAGAAAAATAAATTTTCCAAGGAAATTCTTTAAAATTCTAGTGTACATAACTAAATTCTTTTATCTACAGAAAGTTAATAGTTGCCTTACCTATGGATTAAAGCCAGCAGTTGAGGAAAAAGAATAATTTAAGATTATACACAGCCTCGCAAAAGGAGCTAGACTGGAAGTCAAGATATTCAGGTTCCAGGTGTGACTTTATGGCTCGGGGTCTCATTCTTTGTATTAGAAAAGAAGAAAGAGTTTTGTTTTAGGTGTCTCGAAAGCAAAGGTCCCTTCTAGTTTTAAAATGGTATGTTGGGCCAGGCACACTGCCACCACCACCCCAGGGCCCCACCAGGGTCCTGAGGTATGATGCTGGGGGAAGCTGAGCCCAGCCATAACCAGGCACGCTGCTGCTGCTGCCCCAGGCCCCTGCCCGGGTCCTGAGGCAGGAGCCAGGGCAAGCCAAATCCAGCCACAACCGGGTAAAGAGCACACCCAAAACACCACTTCCATGCAGGTAGCCCACCATAGCCACTGCAATTGCCATGGTTGCCACAAAAGTGGCTAGTTGCTATAGCAGTAGTCACAGCCACTGTGCAGATGGCACTCCAGACACTCGACTGCATTGACATAAGGAGAGTCACCAGCTGTATTAGTCAGGGTTCTCCAGAGAGACAGAATCAATACGATATGTTATAATTATATGAGCGGGATTTATTAAGGGAATTAGCTCACGTGGCTATAAAGAAAAGTCCCACAATAGGACGTCTATAAACTGGATGCCGGTAGCGTGGCTCAGTCCAAGTCCAAAGGCCTCAAAACCAGGGAAGCTGATGGTGTCCTTGGTGTAAGTTCTGGAACCCAAAAGCTGAAGAGTTTGGAACCTAAAAGCTGAAGAGTCTCGAGCTCTGATGACCACGGACATGAGAGAAGAGTGTATCCCAGCTCCAGCAGGTCGAGAGAGAGCTTCACCTCTTTCCTCTGTCTTTTGTTCTCTCTGGACCCCCAGCAGATCGGATGGTTCCCTCCCGCATTGAGGGTGGGTCTTTCCCACCCAGGCCACTCAGACTCTCGTACTAATCTCTGCTGGAAACACCCTCATGGACACACCTAAAAAGATTGCTTTACCAGGTTTCTCAGCATTCCTTCATCTAACCAAGTTGACACCTAGAATTAACCTTCACACCAGCAGAGACCAAAAAAAAAAAAAAAAAAGAGAGAGAGAGAGAGAAGAGGTCCTCTCTCCACAAAGCACACTCCAGAGTAAAAGAAGATGCATCTGCTATACCATAATAGTGGGGGACCTGAACACATCTCTCTCAGTACTGGACAGATCATATAGGCAACAAATCAACAGAGAAACAGCTAATCTACCAGAAGGAGAGAAGAAATCTATGGTTATTAGAGGGGGAGCGGGGGAGGGGGAGGAGGATGGGAGAGATTGGAAAAGGGGCATAAGGAATAAGTATGATTTTTAATAGTAAATATGCTAATAAAAAATTAAAAGAATGTTATGTTATGGAAACAAAGATTTTTATGTAATGAAATGAGCAAAAAATATAACATATACTATGGACAAAGAAAAAATCAGATTACAATAAAACAATTAGATAAAACTGAAGTCCTGAATATACTAAATATTGCAGAAAAGAAAGGCTCTTTACTCCAGATGGCTAATTGAACAGAAGATTTGTGTGAATGCTCATGAAATGGCATGCATAGACATAAACTTGGTGTGAAATAAATCAGAACAATCATGCAGTATTTTTTAAACGGAGAATCTTCTATTTATAAACAAACAAAAAGAAGTGTAAAACACAAAAGATAAAGGAGCACATGTGACTCATTTATATATTTAAGGTTCATGGTGAAAATGAAATGACAGATAAAGAGAACTTTTTTTGTCTTGGAAGCATTACAAGCTATTTGTAGAGACTGAGTACTATTTCAGGTAATTTGTATAGAAGCTCCCATTCTTCTTGCTAAAAATGGCATTTTTCTACAGTCTGACTTTTAACAAACAAAGAGATTAAATGCGACATGTATTGAGACTATCCACCTTTGGCATTCCAACTGCTTTTTCATAAATACAAAAACCAAGAAATATCATATCACATAAAGAGCACATTAGTTGCTATTTCTCCTGTTTGATGCGACTTTTTCTTGGTCCAATCACTCCTATCTCTCTAGCAAAGAAAATCTGGGGAAAGGAGATGAAAGGACAGCAAACACAAGATCAATTCTTTTCCTCTTTAAGACATACATTAAGTGAAGGCAAGAAAAAGATAACAGATTAATTAATTACCAAGTGTCTGGAACATAATGGACAGAAAAAGATGAAGTGACACAAATTGTTATTATTAGTATTATCACTAAATTTGCATAGAATTTCTCAGCTGTTGAAGAGTGGGTAGCTAAATGTTGTTGGGATCAATCTCTGAGGAGTCATGGCACAGCAACTGTACATTGTTTACACACTATCAACAACAAACCAGCATAAATAAGGGTTCTAGTTGCTGCTAAAACAGTAGCTTCCCTGACCTTGCAGGGCAGAGTCCCAGCTATGGAACAGCCAAGTAGGTTTTAAGGTCAGAGACAACATTGCACAAGGATTTTGTGCATTGTACAGCACAATGTGGAAAGCTTGTTTATTCAGCAACAGAAAAATCTAGGTCAAAAGAAACTTCTAGAAGAGACAGAATATGTTTAATTTAACTCACAATGAAGAGTGTCTTGAGAGAGTTGTCATTCTTGTCACAAACTTTAAAAAAATGTGACTCTAATATCAATTATCATGAAGCCCACACACATACTGTTCTTCGTTTTCTAAAAGCTATGAAAATAGAACTTAGTAATGAGGTATTTGAAGGAATCATGTTGAGACAAACCAGCCTCCAAATAAATCAACATAAGTATTTTCACTTATTGTTGAAAAGGCACATGACCGTATTTGTGACAGTAGAGAGAACTTGTAAGATTTCTGGGTGGTTGTTCCCAAAGAAAGAGTGAATACAAAGTCATCTTTTTTTTTTTTTTTTTTTTCATAGAGCCAAATACCAGCTTTGGCTAAAAACCAAACAACACACCTATTAGGAACCATTAGGGGATTTCTGAAACTAAGAATGTTTTCAATTCTTTTTCAAATAGAAAATTAATATGTGTGTGTATATATATATGTATATATCTCTTCAGTTACCGAGGTGCACTTTAAATAAAGAAAACCTAAGGATATGTTTGTATTGTATAGAAAAATCTTTCTGGTATTTTAGCTCAATAAGGTTTATAATTCAGAATGCATGAAAGGGAACAAAATTCAGTCATCCTCAGGGAGACATTGATACTTGAATGTGTTTTGTGATGTCTTCGTATATTTCAAATATATGAAACAGTTCATGAGCCGGCTAAGATTTCTTGAAAAAAACTCCTATAGATTATAGTTATTTTTTCTCACGACGGACCCTTCTCTCCCGTTTTTTCAATATTTTATTATGACGAATTGATAACATGGAGCAAAGTTAAAGACTATTATAGTGAACATCTCTATACTCATTACCTAGATCTTACCATTAACATTTCTCTGTGCTTGCTTTATTCTCTATCCATCTGTCTATTCATCCCTCTAGACATTGATCCATCCATCCTGTTTTTTGATGTATCTCCAAGTATGTTGCAGATATCCATACATTTCCCCCTAAATACTTCATCATGCATATCACTACCTAGAATTCAATATTCATTTACGATTTTTTCTTATGATGTAAAATTGACATACAATGAAAGGCACATGCCTTAAATGTACATTGTGTTTTGAAAAATGTATGCATCTGTGTTACCAGAACTTTTAGCAAAATCTCAAACATTATCATCACTCCAGAAAGTTCCCTATGCCCCTTGATAATCGGTACTCACCCTCAGCCCCACAGAAGCAGCCATTATTATTTTGTTCCCACCATAGATCAGGTTTCTCTAGAACATTATGGAAGTGGAATCATACAATAAATACTCTTGTGTTAAGTCTTCTTTAAATCAGCATATTGTTCGTTGTATCCATAGTTTGTTCTTTTTTATTGAAGGATATTCTGTTATAATTATACCACAGTTCATGCATTCATTGTTCTATTTATGGACACCAAGGCCGTTTCCAGTTTTTGACTATTATGGATAATGTTGCTATGAACATTTGTATACAGGTCTTTAGAGCCTGTATCTTGTTTACAGGTGTTCTCAGTCTCCCCCCTCAAAACTAATAGTTCATTGGGTTTCTGTGGAAGACTGTGTACTTCAGATTACCAGATAAGTTTCAATTTCAGGCCCTGCTTTGACTTGATAAATTCAGCGGCATATTTTTTTCCTCATTGAGCATTTGAGCACAGATGGAGAGAATAGAAAAAAAAAAAAAAAAAAAAAAGGAAGTAATGACCCTAGGCATATTCTTGAAGTGTGAATGCACTGTTTTCTTCAAATAACTTATATGTGAGATATCGGTTTGCAATTCTAGTAGGAAAAAAAATAAAAGAATTGCTGCATAATCTCTGTACTTCGTCCATAAAGATTGACTGCGACTTAAAATAGCCTGGAGTTATTAATGCTGTAAATCTCTCTGAAAGAGTTTTCAGTGCTTCTTGTTCTTGCTCTCAAAAAAAAAATTTAAAAATCAGTATATCATAGATTTCACATAAGTGACACAATTTCAAACTCTATCAAGATTAGACCATTACTAGTACCCAGGGCTAAAATGAATTGTGGAAATCTTAAATATCTCTCCAAATAACTAAATACATTAAAACAAAATTTGCAGCTATAGATAGACCATTTCAAACCTGAATATTTGAAACTATGACTTCTATAAGACTATGCAAAGATGATGATTACATTATTGAATTAAAATCTTCAGAGGAATTAGGAGCAACTAATTATGTGTGATTGTAAGTTGCAGGGGGGTAGTTGGATGGGGAGAACAAAAGGCTTCCTTCTAACTCATACAGTTTTATGTCAAAAATTATTGTGATACCTAAAATTTTATTTTCTAGAAACCTGCTGCAATTGAAAACACAATTGAAAATCCTGCATACATGTTATAGAATGATACTTTTTAAATACAGAATGATTTTAAAAATAAAATATATTAAAAGAATATATATTTATTCCATCTATTTTAAAAAATAAGTTTAGTCGTCCTTCTGTTTCATCTCTATCAATTTGCCTATAATATTTCATTTCTAATACTTTTGTTTTTCAGAATGGAAAATGTACACTGTAAGGTATTACAGAAAAATAAAGTTGCTTTATTAGGTTATTATCAACAGAGTTAAGTGCATGTGCAATACATAGGATCTAGAGAAGGATAAAAATTAATAATAATATTACTGAAGTGAATGTCATCTCAGCATTTAGAGTGACATTAATAGCAGATCCTTTCAAACTTTTATTTCATTTTTTATGGACGGAACAGAAAAGAGGAGTGGGGCAATGTTTCCTTAGCTATCTAGGCCAGGAGAGCCATCTGGCACTCACTTTAACCTCCATGGAAGAACAGATAAACCCTGCACTAATATTCCAATCTATTCATTAATGGTGATAATCAGAACATCTGGTTAGGGTTTGCCTTTACTAGGGTCTCTCCCAGGGACTGTGTTAGGTATTGAAGTCCCCATTGAGCAGTGCTGACTATCAACAATAGCTTCCCTTACCTTATTTCTGTCCAACTCTAGCCAGGTACACTACCTTGCCTCTGCATAGAGCCCAATCCAACCCACATTCTAAATTTCATCTGAGTTTGCACAGGAAGCGTGCCATTCACTAATTCTATGAAGCAATCTTCTATTATTATTGATGTGATTTTGTTCCTGTTCCCAAACTTTTTGACTAAACTCTGGCTTCTTTTTGTATCTTGGGTTCCTGCTGCAATATTGTTCAGGATCTACTTTTGTAGCTGACCCTTGTTTCTTCAACCTCCTTAATGTTTCTTCTCTCTGTTCTCTGACCTTCTGGACTTGAGGTCTTCTTTTCCTAGAGCCCCTTGATCTTCTGTACCCCTCTTGACCTCTCTAGATCAAACCCAACAGTTTTTATATATATATATATATATATATATATATATATATATATATATATGTATTTTAATATGTATGTATCCACTTTGGCCAATCCAAATTTTAAGTATACTGGAATGAAAACTGGGCCAGAATTCTGAGGTATATGGATTCTAATTTGAACTTACCACTAACTAGTATTCTGATCCTCTGGCATTTCTATTCATGTACACCATGGAGGAGCCTTATATCTAAACTTGCTTCCAGTTCTATCATTCTATAGTTTTATACATATTTTATGGTGATAATAATTATAACCCACTGTGTGCTAATAAATAGGTATAAATGCATTCAAAGTTTCCCAGTTATGATGACTCTCCCCAAATAACTGTAACTATCTAGTCAACAGACGATTGTAGTAGTGCTCAACCCAGCAGCACATACAAAATATATGGAGAGCTTTTACTGAATGTATTTGCTCAGTCCCATTCAGACCAATTAAATTCAAACCCTGGGAACAAGGCACATATATTTTGTAAACCCGTCCACATGTGATTCTAATGTACAGTGAAGATTTTGAACTATGTATTATAATAGTCACTACAAGTCAGCTTATAGGACACAGATTTTAAAATGACCATTTCAAGGAATGAATCAGATGAAATATTTCCTGGAACGACATGAGATGTTAATAAATAAATACGTGACTTCATGAAGTAAAATGTCCTGTCAGCACAGACAAATCTTACCTTTCGGAAAATCATGATTTTTGGCGTCAAAACTTTATTTGACTCTTATATACACGTCGGTTGATCTAAGAGACAATAACTCATTGATCTTTTAAATGATTTTTAAATATGATAGAGATGCTTGTCTTTTGGAAATTGTTCTATTTCCCTTAACAATCTGGTTACTTATATTTTTGTGAATCAAGAAATCAGCAGGGTCCTGATCTTGGTGCTAATATCACAGACCTGTAGATAGCGTTGACTAGGAAAATCACCTGGATTTACTTGATTGACTATGAATTGATCTCATTACCTTTCCACACTCTTGCAGTTAACAATGAAATTTCACACATATTCACACAAGTATAAAATAATAAGAGCAGAGGACAAAGCCCATGAGTAAGATAAAATGGATAACAGAAGTAATCACTGTGTATTACTACTGTAAAAAATCAATAAAGCAAATGTGTTATTCTTTTTAAGTGTCATATTACAATAATGTTTTTCTGAAGATTGTTGTCTGCATCCAATTTAAAAAGGCATCTGCTTGTGTTTGCTTAAAACAAAAGGGTGGTTGACTTAATGAATTATTTACAGGCATGCAATATGGCAACAGTGTCATTATGAACTCTCTTCTAAGATCTCCTCTGGCTACTCCTGGCGGGGTGTCAATTTGCTTGTTTTTATGGTAGGTGCAGGAAATTGTGAAACTATTCAAAGAAATGAGATTCTGCCATTGTACTTACTAATGCACGCAAACCCAGTAAGAAAGCCACGGTGACAGGAATGGCGGAAACATGTATTTGGCATTAACAATGCATAATGCCGAGTTCAAATAAAGAAGAAACCATTAGAATTACATAAAGCTGCAAGCAGCCTTGAAAATAGGCCCAAGGCTTAAACGAAATCAGGACAAGCCTATGAGAGAGCCTAAGAGAAATATATATATATATATATATATATGTATGTGTGTATATATATATATATATACATATATATATATATGTATATATATACATATATATATACGTATATACATATATATATATACATATATATATATATATATATATATACACACACACACTCTGTGACCACTTTCTTCTCCCTGTTATGTATGCTACCTATCAGTATCTGCTTGGTAAGACAGTATTGGGAGCATTTATATTTCTGCACCATGGTGATGACATACACAAAATTAAATGAAATTTAGAGTTTATAAAAAAAATAAATAAAAGGCTTATGAGGAAAAATCATGGATACAAAGTAGCCTGACAGATTAAAATCCTATTGGGTTTTTTTTTTTTTTTTTTTTTTGGCATCATCCTACCAATCCCAAATTTGCTAAAACTTCCTTTTATTAGACTGGTGTATCTAGACAGGCAGCCTGTAAAGACAGGTGGCTGTTAGTAGGAAGCATGTCAGAATCCACTGGAGGCCAAAAAGAACAAAATCTCATAGAGATCATCAACTGCCTTCAGGTAAGATCTATGTGTAACCTGGCACAGTGCCTTGACTCTAATCACAGATCAATGATATTGGCTGATGGCATGATTTGATTGAACTGAAATTTCATTTTATAAAAATGGACTCATAAGAGAACTTGTAAACTAAAATTAGTTACTGTCAGTAATTTCTTCCATATCAGCCTACAGTGCCAGTCCCCAGAATACAAGAAAGGGGCTATGAAGAGAGCAAATAGGAGCTACAGCTCTGTGTTTATCCCTCCCAAACTATTTTGTGATTATCTGCCTCATGTGGTGTTCTGTGCTAGACCTGAAGAATGCTGGGGGTGGAGGATGACACTGTCCCTGCTTTCATGGGCATTATAGTCTCATGGGGAATTTTTATCTGAAAAATATGACGAGCTTATATATGCCAGAGATTCTGTTGGAGAACTAGTATTTTTATCTTAAAATGTTTATTACACTCTGAGGGTCATAATAGTTTAAAGTAATGCTTCATATTTGAATCAAAGACCCAGAAAGATAAAGGTAGTAGAGTTTCTTATTAACTCTTTGAAAGACAAACTCTTATATGCCAATCAGGATGTGAGCAAGTGTAAATAGGTATAATTAACTTGAGCTTCACATTCTCTTGTGATGGTGTCAGATGATTTTATTGTGAAAATTGTTTGTAGCTTCAAGGAAAAGAGGCCTCAGGTGAATTTGCCAGCATATAAATTCAAATCGTAGCTGCAGCATTTTCCATTTTGAAGGAGGGAGAAGAACTAGAAAAAGCAGCTCCCTCTCCACAGGGAGTAATGTCTTCTCTGACTAACATAGCTTTGAGACTCTGTTCAAAGGAAGTAAAAATTAGCAATCGCCAAGCCAGCAGGTAGGACTGGTTAATTTACTCTGGCTCTAGTCACGGATCAAATTCACCAGAAAATTGCCAAAGAACATTTGCCCTTTTGTAGTCCTAGATATGAATTTGAAGTTGGAGTTACCAAATCTAGTGGACTTTGTTACCTTTTTATGATTCCTGTGGCTCTGCTACTTTTAATCTCTTAGAGCAGCAGTTTAGGAATACCTAAGAGCACAGACTCCAATTTCCAGAAATCCTGGGCATGAGTTCTGACCCTTGTCATGTAAGAATGTGCAGCTTTGGACAAGCCATTTAACCTTTCTGAGCTTCTATTATCTGATTAGGAAATTTAAAAAATAATAGTTATTTTTCTAATAATACCTAAATCAGTAGATTGACATACAGGTTAAATAAGATAATTAATGTAACAGTTTTTCATCTAATAAATATAATACAGGATCAAAAATGTTAGTCTTTTATTATTATTATTGTCAATGTTACCGTTTTCCTATCAAGAACTCCGTGACACTTCCTTAATACTAAATCCACATAGCAATTTCTTATAAGTCATATGAGGCCCCAGGTCTACCAGTTGCATGCCTGGGAGTCATCACACAATAGGAAGGCAGGAGAAGAATGACATTTTAAAATTAAATCAGAGATTTATATATGTTAACTCTAAACTCTAACTTCTATGAAGAACTCAAGGCTTTGTCTTTCCCATCTTCAATGCATTCTGCCCCCAACCATGGGGTACTGTGACATGTGCATCAAGGGCAAGGATAACAGGGCCACCCCACTGCAGGGCAGTGGGAGAAGAAAAGAGGTGAAGGGCTCTTCTTGCCAGTGGAGTGCTCTTTAGATTGGTTTCCTTTAGGATTTCTTTTCTTTTTAGGATATCTTTGTTCTGTTTTTTCAAATTGCTTCATATTATTCTGTCCCTCCCATTTCTCTTCCAAGCTACTGGTGAAGGGACTTCAAACTATCCCTTGTTTGGGAAGAGCCTTCTGAAATGGGAAGGTCTTGAAAACCTTGGATGAGATTCCTTGGAAAGAAACAAGAGAAGCTCTGCTCTAGGGAGAAGGTCTTTTTCCCTGTAGAGGACTTTCACTTTACAGGTCTTTTTCCCTGTGTTATGGCTCAAGGACCAAAACCAAGGAAGAGAGACCAGTGGGGCGTGTCTTCCTTGAGCTAGCAGAGTAAGAGGCCTCAAAGTTTCCAGAGACCCTAGAATTAAGAGTTCATTTGCTGAGAGGATCTTTTCTGGCAGTAGCTATTCTTCAGAACTATCTGGGTGTGGTATCCAGTGAAGCTGGGTTCCAGGATTCTAATTCTTTTAGTACTCTGGTGTTAGTATTGGGGAACAGAAGTGATGTTTCTCAACATTTTGAGTACTAAATGCCATTTAATAAGCACTCTTTAGAAAACCACATTTGCCTGATATCTTGCTCATTTAATTTTAATATTTCTTCTGAGTTGACAACACGATGCTATTAATAATATCTGTCATGTAAGGCCTATAATCAGCAAATAGCTAAGAAGTGTAAAATCAAATATGCACTATTGTTTCTTTTTTTACACCCCTTAAAGTAATCTCAATTTCATATTCATTTAATATTTTTTAAAAGAAATGCATTTTAAAACAAAGAAACATATTTAAAATGTATTTATGAACTATCGTAATACCTCTTACTTATATAGGGTTTTATTAAAGTGTTCACATATATTATACAATGAAAGCGATAATCATACCAAGTTTATTACTATCTCAATTTAACAGATAAATAAACCGATGCTCATAGAAGTTATATCTTGTGTAAAGTCCCGAAGTTAGTAAGTGACAGAATTAGGAAATAAACCCAGGTGCCCTGAGACCACATTTTAGGTCTTTTTTCAACACACTGCAGTTGACTTTTTGTTCCAGTATCAACATGGTGAGGAATTTTGTGTCCCAGTGGAATTTATTTTTAGCGGTGGAATTCATTCCAAAAATGAAATATCACTCATAAACTCGAAGTGCCAGATGAGTAAAAGTGGGTGGCAGAGCATCTACTTGATCTCCCCCATCTCCATCTTGCAGAGATGTCTATGGAACTTCCACTACATGCAAAGGGCTTCTCAGAGTGCAGGCTAACGGCACTTAGTGTCTCGACCTATCTCATCATCTTTGGGCATGATCACATGTGGACAGGACTGGCTAGAGTTTGCAGGGCCCAGTGCAAAATGGAGAAAAATGGAGATGTGGGGCCCCATGTTCAATATTATTAAGAATATAAGAGAGTGACAGCAGAACCAAGCATGGGCCCTTCTGAGCACAGGGCTCTATGCAGCTGTGCAGGCTTCACACCTGGGACACCAGCCCTGTGCATTGACCAGGATTTATCTTTAAATCTCTTTTGCTAAACAGTCTTTAGACCAGGGTGTTCATCTTTTCTTAATGACTCTTGCCTATGCTCAAATTCATTCTCATATTCATATTTGTATTAAGGAAGGGTCATTAAAACTATTAAAATTATATGAAAATAGGGTAATATTTTTAAATTATTAAAAAAATTCTTCTGCCTGCCTGCATACCCCACCTTCCCTCTAGTCCCCAGTAGACAACCATATTCCCAGAGGAAATTAGTATTTTAAATACAGGAAACCTGAAATGAAAGGTACCCCACCTTTGACATGGAAACCCATGGCATTAGAGTACATATTTAAAATTCCCCTCCATTACAATATCAGCTATCAACCTTGGTGGGCTGGTTGTAGCTACAATGCCTTATGTTCAGCATACCTGTCTCATATTGCATCCAGGCACCCTTGGAGATGGTATTTCCCTGTCTTTCTTGCAGTTGAGTGGCTGATGAAATGAGGACAGAGTGATGTTCAGCACTTCTGGGTCTGGTTCCCAAAAATCTGTGTGCTCCTCCAAGCACCCTCTCTCTCCCTAGCTGCAGCCAAATGCAGAGGGTCCTGTAAAGAACTCAGATACCCCAGAAGATGGAAGAGCCAGGAGATGGAAGAATCCTGGAGTCCCAAATAACTCCATGCCTTAGATCATCTCAGACCCCAGCACACCCACTGGCGTGCATTGCCCACATCACTGCACTGTGAATGAGAATACATCTGTACTGTATCGTGTGACCAAGTTTTGGGGAGGTTGTTACAGCAATTAGTGTTGCTTTGACTAATACATATAGAGATGATATTTCTGACATTATTGGGGCTTAGTGGAAGTTAAGTAGGAAGAGGTAAATAAGCATTTTAAGTAAGGGCCCTTTTTCTGATGCCAGGAGATTTGTATGAAGAGACATACAGAAGGGAGCAGAAAGGAAAGTTATAAGGATATTTAAGATGTCTTCTGAGTTTTCTTCTCTGGCAGTCATTTTGGAGAAGGGGAGACGCATTAAATACACTGGAAAGACTGTTCCAGGTAGTCATTTTCTGCCTTTATTTGCATTTGGGACTCTGGGAGGCTTTCTTACCCCAGTCAAGGATAGATCACATCAAACCGGTGGTGTGCCAGGTCCAGGCAGAGGAAGCATTGAGCTGTCCCGATCTTCCCCTGGCTCCTCAGTTGCATAGACAGAAATGTAGCAGCAGAGGATCTGACTGGAGGAGAGACAGGGCGTTGATGTGGGTGAACTGGATCAGTGGCATGGGCAGCTGAGGGAATAAACAAGATGGGGCCAAAAGGAAGGTGTAGCCACACCTCAGAGAGGTCTGTAGAAAGAGCACAAGCCCAAACCAAGTCAAAACCACTGCTCGCTGAGCTGAGGAGCTACCTCTAAGGAAAACATGCTCACTCAAAGCACTGAACTCTGTGTAAATGGGCTGTTCAAGTGAGCAGAATAGATGATATCTGAAACCGGAGGACATTTACCAAGTTTTTGCTCATTAAACATTAAGTGGGAGATGGGGAGTTGGTGAGGAGAGGGGCCTGTATAGTGACGGGGTGGAAAGTGCAGCTACTTTAAGACTAATGAAATACTTTCTTTTTCTTTGCACACCTGAGTTTCGATATGAGTTAAATTTGGTGAATCTGCTACATATGGTTAAAAGAAAAATAAACTAAATTTCAAACTGTCTGCTAAAACTCCATACACCGCAGGACTCTTTCTTGTGGGAATGCCTGGCAGTGACAGATTTTCGCAGATTGGTATCACTCCCAATCTTTATTTAGTGGTGCCCTGTTTTTATAAAAGTGTAATTTACCACCTCTATTCTTGTGAGATATAACAGATAAGATAGAAAGCTGCATAAAACAGTGCCAGATTTTTCATGTTTTCTGCCCGAGCAGTGCCCTGGAAAACTGAGCCTGCCAAGAACAATGTCAGAAATAACAATTGACTACAGTGATAACCACATACCCAGAAGGCAGGTCGTCTGACAATAAAGTCACCAAAAAGAAATTTCTGTACCTGTGGAGACCGAGTAGCTCCACATAGGTGGTCCATAACCAATAATAAAAGCTGTGCCGAGCAGCCGGAAGTTCTTCTTTTAACCCAGTGGGGGCTTCTTGAGGATTCTAAACCATTTGGCTTTGCTGGTTCCCTCTAGCAAAGAGACAAGTCTTCCACACTAGAACAATGAAAGTTTTATTGAGAAAGCAGCAAACAGCCAGTAAGCACCTCCCCGCTCATATCTATCTCTAAATTTTATTTTTGTGAATGATTGAAACTAAATCCTATCTCCTAATTAATTGGCTACCAGATGTAATTGCGTAAGTAGAAAATAGCAAAAGACAAATGAGAGAGCAATCGGTTGCTGTTCCTTGGTGTGGCATTTTGCCTTTCTGCTAGGTTGCTGGAACCAACTTGTCTAACCGATGCTTGAGTGTACCAAAAGGGCCAACGACGGTTTTAAGCAGTAGTAGGAGAATCCAAGTTTAGAGCTTAACTGTGACACGAATGTAGAGTTTCTTCATGGCCAGACTATTTTGAGTCATATCAGATTGCGTCTGTGCCCAGGGGAGTTTTCAGACAAAGAACTCTTGTCAGGCTGGCTGGGAAAAGGCTGAAAGCCTTAGGGAGCAGGAATGAAGATGGGATGCAAAGCCCCTGAGATGGATGAGAAAAATTTGTGTGAGACCATGTCCAACTCTTGAGAGTAAGGCTGTTTTTCAAGTTTTTTCCTTGGCCTTTATCTTCGAAGTCTGCTAGTAAGAGAGAGGGAATTAGGAGAAAATGGCATCAACTTCACGATTCCGTTCTTAGGTAGTGTCAGGATCTCTGGGTCCCGGTGCGTCACTCACTTGCAAATAACCCAGGACTGGGTTTCATCTGTTTTCTAATTGATTATGCAGTGTTTGTCCTCTCTACCAGAGAGCCTGTAGGCTCATTTTGGGCAGGGATATTGCATCAATTAGGGTCATAACAGGATGGCACTTCAAACCACGATACTTCAAAAAGGGGTTATAAAGGAAGTGTTTAGAAAGGTATGGGTAGGGTGGAAGGAGACCAGAGGGGATGGTGTAGCACCCCAGGTTAGAACCAAAGGGGCTGTTACTACCCTAGGCTCAGTGACCTTTCACAGAGGCCAGACAGCTGGACGGGCTATAGAGAGGAGACAGAGCTCTCTCCTGCCTTTCTTGGCTCTCTGGCCAGGGGTCCCCATGGGCTGAGCTGGAGGGCTCAGTAGTCCTGAGAGGCTCGCTGAGCTGACAGCAGGGTCCAGAGGGCTGAGAGGAGATCTGAGAGAAGCAAACTGAAGGACCCTGACATAAATACTTTAAATAAATACTTTGAATAAATACGCCATAATCCCCTTTCTCTTTCAAATCCACAGCACCTGGCTCAACTGGCCTCAGTAACCAGCTGTTTGATTAAGAGGGCACTCTTGGCACCTCAGTGACTCTTTTTCCTCACCTGTAGAGTAGTAATGCACCTGCCTCCTTCCAGTCCCCACAGGAAAGGAATGGTTTATATCTATTTGAGGTGCCCTAAAAGAAACTGACTACAGGAATGATTTTAAAGCATAATTTAAACCAAAGCAGTAGCAGAGCCCTCAAAGCCTTGATCAAGAGTACTAAATAAATTCACCTCCTGTAATTACCAGTCCACATCTATGTGCTCAACTTTATAAACCAATTCAGCATCCTGGAGTTTACATCCTTCCTTGATCAGTCTTCAGTAAGGAATTTACTTCTCTAATAACATGCTTCCCAACATCAGGCAGGTCCCAGAATGACCATCAAACAGAGGCAATGTGAACAGCTGGGAGTATCTGATGGTAGTAAACACAGATGTGCCTGACAGGACATTAACTGCTTAGCAGGTTGATGTAACTGACTTCCCCACATTCAGCAAAGCTTTGCAGTCCCTGAGACGCTACTGCCTGGGTATAATGATTGCTATGTTCCCCATGCACTCTTTGGCAAAGGTGTTTCGCCGGATTTGATGCAGTGCTTTTCAGCTCAGTGTTAATTATGAGATCAGCTCAAGGCCTGTGATTTAGAGGCTGAGCTCAGAACCCTTTCAGTAATTCAGTTCCCGTAAGTCTGTGTTATTGGCTCCTGAATGCACTTGCTTAAGCTAATTAAAAAA
The DNA here is from genome assembly GCF_027409185.1 of Cynocephalus volans. Taxonomy (NCBI): domain Eukaryota; kingdom Metazoa; phylum Chordata; class Mammalia; order Dermoptera; family Cynocephalidae; genus Cynocephalus; species Cynocephalus volans. The sequence continues at coordinate 110,231,753 of NC_084461.1, forward strand.
TAAGCCAAAGAAATTCATTTCTTATGCAAAATTAAATCTGATATACACACTGAATATTGCACCTTGTCACGTTCATTTCTAACTCAATTCTACCTTTTACTGCTCATTTTTCAGCTTGAGAATTCCCATTTAAAGAAAATGTTTGGATTCTCAAAGAGACAGAATTAACCTTTTTGAAAATGTTTGATTATAAAACAACTTTGATAAAGTATTAAAGTACAGAAACATTTTTAGGGCTCCTTTCGTGGCATTATCAGTAAATGAACATCATCATGAGACTGACAAACTGATAGTTTAATGGCAAAATGGGAATCATCCTTCAAACAAACTGCTCTTTGCATAAGAAATTGGCCTTGGTGGACCTGATAGTCACGAGATATCATCACTGATTACTTGATGAATGAGTCCTGCAATCTCTGCCTTCCTACCCAGTCTACCTAATATCAGTGTCATGGGTATATTTGCAGTACAAGGTGGTGAAATTAAGAGGCTTTTGCAGGAGACGAAAGTTTTTGTTAGCTTTTCAATCCAAACAGACTCAGAACAAAAAACGCCACCCAGCTTGAGATCAATGTGTTCTGCGTCTGTTCACATCTAGGCCTCTAGATCTGATGGAATGATGGAGAAAGATCTTAGGGAGTGTTCCTTGCTAACATCTCTAATCTATGCCAATTGCCTTGCAAATATGTTCTTCAGGCACAGGGTACACTGATCAATGAAAACATTGGTGCTCCAGAAAATTTCCTGCATGGCCTTGAACTACGGTTGGTGGGTGAAGAGCATCACTGTCCCAAAAAGCACTTGGGGTAAACCTTGAAAATCTTCAGTACTATTTTCTATTAAAGAATTACTAAAGTCAGGATGGTAAGTAGGTTTTATCTCTTCGCCGTTCTGATTACTCAAAGCAATTATCTGGAACAATGTCCTGAAAGGAACTCTCAGGTGAGCCTCTGGTTCAGTGGCAAAGGGTGGGGCAGTGAGGTGGGGGGAGGGCGTGGGTGTTGGTGATGGTGCAGACGTGAGGCTGGTCTACTGTGTCTTCCCTTTGCCTGTCAGCCTCTGCTTTCTGCTGCTCAGGTACTGAGATGAACCACTGTTTCTTAAAGTGTAATTGTGTGCCTCTCAGATATATGTGCCACTTATATGATAACGATCATATACAATGGTTATATAGATATAATGTATATCTCTATAATGTGTATTGAGAAAAATATAACTAGCACATGTCTATTTAAAGAAAAATGGTAGAGGTGGCAAAAATAGTTATAAAAATGTGGTAAAAATAGTTATAAAATAGATTACTCTAGTTTGGAAAAATTATATTATACTAGAGGGATGTAGAGATAAATACATGTTAGTTTCTGTCCTTGAGGAAATTGCATTTTGATTTTCTTCTTTTTTTTCCTTTGATTTCAACCAATTTTCACTCTCACATGAGTGTTCGCTATGGTTTCAAGATGAGTTAGCTTAATCAACAATTCTTTGGATCTGAATGACATGGCAGTTTTTTTGAATCCCTAAATGTTGTGAGTATCTTGAAAGAGAAACTAAGTAACTTCTGCACATTATCCAATGATTCGCTGGCTCAGGGGATTTGTCATCAGTCCCCAGGGAAGAGAGACACAGCAATTATCATCCTAGGGCACTGTCAGCAGGCCACAGTGATGTTATTAACTTACACTGGAAATTCTAACTAATAACTAGTTTGAAATACTTGAGTCAACTATCAGGGTACTCCTCCCATTGAAGAAAGTAAATTAAGCTCAGAAGCCTGCTTGGTAATTAATGAATCAAAACAAAGGGAACTGAATGGTTTTAAAAGTTTGGTTCCAAGAGATCTTTCAAAAGTCAATCATTTCAATTGAAATGCTCATTCTCTCTCTCTTTGTACATATATATGTAATTTTTTTCTTTTATTGCAATTGGAGTTTATAATATAATTATGTACTTACGTTAAACTAAAAAATAATTCTCCCTTTTTGGGGAGGACATAGGAATATGCACAAAATGAGAGTACGTAGTAATGGTAACATGGGATAATGATAAACTTTAACTCCTGGACATTCCGTTACAGAAGGGGAGGGGCGTGGTGTGCAGGTAGAGGTTGGTGAAGAGACAGGTGGGATGTTACTAAGGAGACAGCGCGGTGGAGGTGGTGGAGGAGAATCAGCAGTGCAGTGACAGTGGGGAAGGTCCCACAGACCCTCCTCTGATCGCTTAGATCCCAGCAATTGGGTGGGAGGCAAGGATGCAGTGGCTGCTGTCCTAGGTGTCAGGAGGCCAAAGAGAAAGGATAAAAAGAGAGGGAGGAAATCCCAGAAAAGGAAGTTTGGGCCAAGATGTCAGTTCCTGAGGCTGAATAAAGATACCCAGTGTCCTTAAACACAAAAGTAAATATCTGCCCCTTCACACCCTGACATACAATGTGTTCTTAAACATAAAGACAAGAATAATATATAAAAGAAGTGAAGTCCCCAAAAGTTATTTTTTCATGATTACTCCATCTTTTTTTAAATACTATAAAATATCAACTACTTTAAAATATGCACATGCTTTATTTGACTTTTAGGTATTCAGGAATGCTAGTCTGTGAGTATCTGGGACAGTTGTGACTACTCAAAATTCAGCTAATTCAGCTCTGTGAGGTAAGCGCTGGCCAGGGCTCACCTCTGCATGCCCAACTGGCACAGTGTTCTGGAATTGTAGGAACTAATAAATATTTGTAGATGAGCAGATTGACAGATTAAATGGATCCTGTACAGAGAACTTTTACTAACTCATGCCTGTCAAGGTGCGAGTGGAGCTGGAAGTGGGGCTGTGCTGTCCAGTTCACCCTAAGACTACAAGGTGAGTCGTGCTTCCTATTTTCTATGGCTTTTGATTTTTCAGGCTTCACACCTTAGAAATATCTATATTATTTTCTGATAGTCTCTAATTGCCAGATGATTATCCTTTCTTAAACTAATTTTAAGCAGACTACATCTGGTATTTACTTTCCCTTTTGGCTATTTTTTCCCCCATTGTGTGGCTGGCTCAGTGAGGGGGGCAGATAGGACTATCTAATCTACAACTCTATCACCAGACTGGCACAAAGGTGGTGAATATATATGAATAAATGGATGATGGCTGTCTTCTTATTTCCTTCCTTTTCTTTCTTGATCAGAGCTCTCTAAATAACGTAGCTATAAAGTTTGTCATTGAAAGCAGGACTCTTCTTTACAGTACAAAGAGGTGTTACTTGTCATTATACCAGGACAAAAGCATAATCTGGGATTGTCCTGCCCACACTGGACCATATGGTCGTCTACCTTTAAAGTTCTCTTTCATTTTTTTCCCTGAGGCTTTGTTAATGATTGAAAACAATGAGCAAACCAGTTTTAGATAGTAGGTGTCAGAGATCCAGCAATTTTGTTCTTGCCTTTAAACCAAAAATCTAATGAGTGGTCAGTAATGCTTGCCTCTCCCCCAAGACCTCTTCAACGAGTTCTCTATCTGGCTATTTTTTCCTTATTTTGTCAGTTTATTTCTTTTCGTTGCTTTTAAGGATCTTATGTTAATAGAACTGGCTTTCCAGATGATTCAGAATTTCTTGATCCTAACAGTTTTGCTACCTGATTCTCATTTCCTAACCAAGCTGCTTACTTATTGTAGACTTCCTGTCCCAGGCTCTTGTCCGAGTTAATTATTGGGCTTCTTCCATTCTCTCCAACTCCTCTTTGGAGCTCTTGCTGGCAACTTCTATCTTGTCCTTAACAAGCACCAGACACTATCAATGCAAGTGAGCCAGCCTGAATTTTGGCTGTCACTCTCATTCCTCACAAGTGACATGGTGGCCTCTCTGCTGCCCCTCCTCTCTCATGTCTGCACCTGGTCTGGACTTAGATTTGGAGAGCCACAGCCTAGACTTCAAAAGGAATCCTGTCCTCTATTATCAGGTAAGGTGGCTTTCTTTCTCATCGCTACACGTCATGCACCATAACTTGGAAAGTATTCCACCATGTTGCACAGTATTTGTAAGCAAGGATCATGAAGAAAAGCTGCAGTTCCCTTCCTCTCAGTACGTTATCAAGAGCTCTAGACAGCCCAGGCAATCTGCTGGATATACAGTGGATTTTTTTTCCAGTTGTTCTCCATTCTTACAGGGTAGGCATGAGAGTGTCATTATCAATGTGGGTATCAAAAGAATACGAGGGTGTCAGACAGTCTGAATTTACATCACGGTTATTTACGGGAGTTGTCTGGGAGAGCTAGCTTCCAGACTTAGTGTTCTTTGTGCACATGAAAAGTTGTCATCAATCTTGATGGGGTCCGAGGGAGGCTGAGTTGTGAGCACTGCTTAAAACAAAACAAAAAGGTTGTAGATCGTGTGTTATTTGCATTTCACTTCAATCATGCTCTACATGGAATCAGTCAGCATGACTACTGCTCATCAGCTGCAAATAAAAATGCAAGTAAACCTAGGTGATTTCAATCTGAAAAACACATTCATGAGACAGGCCTTCCTATTGTTTTATTGAAAGGAAACTCCACTGCTTTCTTGATTCCCTTTTAATGGAGGTGGTGATAAAAGTAAAATGGAAATGAAAGATGATAAATGGGCTGTGGGTTCCTTATTCAATGACAAAAAACAAGACATATAAATAGAAATATTAATCAGGGCTCTGAGCTTAGTTCAGGTGCTAGGTTGTGAGATGTAATAATACATCCCACAGCTTAATTATTATTTTTATAGACATAGTGACCCAATGTACCCCAGGCAATTGCATCAATAAAATTTGCTAGAGTGCATTCAGCACAGGGCTATGTTACTTTTCTGCCAGGAGAACAGCTTTGGATTTATGTTAGAGCCATGCTATTTTGAGCAGTGTGTCCAGAATCTCCTTTGTTTTAAATGCGCAGTTGAAGACACCTACATTCAGTTCCAAGTTGAACTTTAGTTTTGCTCTAGAGATGTGCCTGTTCCCAGCAAAAAAGAAGTCAATTGAACTGAACCATGTGATGCTACATAAAATCAAGCTTGCTACAAAAATAAATTGACTGAAACAAATGCTTTCATCAGAAATGTCACTACTGAACAAGAAATAAAAGAGATATTTTTTCTCCTGGCTGAGAGTAGAGGATTACAAACATTCTTTTTTTTTTTATACTGGCATTAAATTTTAAATATAATTTTTCTACGGAGAATTAGCTTTGTTTATGGCACAGAAAGAAAGCAGAACAATATTTCTCTCTTCTAGCAATGACTATTCAGAAAAACAACTTATTTAAATATAGCTATACTTTCTGGGATAAAACAAAAAAACTGTTGGGGAATCATGCCAGAGAGTTTCTTTTGCTCTCCAGGTGGTCATACTATGAACCTGTTATCACTAATTACATTATATTCTCCAACTTTGTGAAGGTAGCTCCTTCAGGTTATCTTTCAGAATCATAAAGTAAATGCTCATAGGTCATCATGATCTTGAGAAGAATAGAGAAACTCTGACGTCAACCTTCTCTGAAACATTCTTTCTACACAAAACCAAAAGGCATTAAAACATTTATTGCCCCAAACAGACTTCAGTCTATAATAGCCAGGTTCAAAATAGTGACTCAACTAAGAAAACAAGTTTGAAGCAAAATGTTATCCTTACATTCAGTATTATTTTTACCATTTTATTCTATAAGTATGAAACAAAATTTATTCTGAGATAGAAGAGATTTTGATTTTCATCCCCTCTGGCTTTTCACTGTTATCTGTTTCCACACTGTGTGGTTTCAGCAGATATAGTTTTTTAAAAGATAATATCAAGTGACTTGTACATGGCAAGATTTTAAAAAGAAAGGAAATGTCAATCTTGTATTTAGAGCCCTATCTGTACAACTTGAAGATATACAGATGTAAAGAAAAAAATGTTCAATCATCCAGATGTTAATTCTGAAAGAACTTTAAATATTGGGATGTTTTGTCTATACTGTGCCAATCAGCCCAGTGTTTCTGAGTATATGGCTGTTCATACTGTGTAGACAAAACAGATGGATAATTTGACAATACCATTCACTTCTTTTATCCAGATGTTCTGCCATCCTTTTGGCAAAGCCTTTTACAGCCTTTAACAGTTGATACTTGATATAAACTTCAGATCAGTATGGTTACATTTGCTAGTTTTCCCTGAAAATCTCCTGTTTTTTTTTTTTTTTTTGTCTTTCTTTTTTGTGATTGGTAAGGGGATCGCAACCCTTGGCGTGGTGTCGCCCGCACCGCACTCAGCCAGTGAGCGCACCAGCCATTCCTATACAGGATCTGAACCCGCGGCAAGAGCGCTGCTGCGCTCCCAGCACTGCACTCTCCCGAGTGAGCCACGGGGTCAGCCCCTGATTTTTAAGCTTCCTAAATATTTACTCTGATGTTGTTGAGTAGCTTATTATGTACTGTTAATATGTTATCAATGGAGAAAGCAAGGTATAATACACACACACACACACACACACACACACACACACATGTAAGCATGCATGTATAGAACCTTACAGATTTTTAAATGTTATATATGAACTCTATTCTGTTAATTGGCTTGTGTGTTAATAACTGGTGGCATAAATAAATGAACAAGTAGGTAAATACATAATACATAACCTAAAATTCCACTTTAAACAATTTAATTTCAAGCGTTCTTTTTAGGGGTATTCAAAAAACCACACACCTCAGGCTTATTTGAAATGGGCTATTTGTAAGGAGACAGGATCTTCATCTAATTTTAAAATTCTGAAGATTTATAGTTTAAGAGGTTCTTTTCTTCTTCCGTAGTAATGACATGCATTGCTTATAGTAGGATTTTAAACTAAGTGTATTCTTTGCATTTCCTCAGAAGCTCCAACTTAAAATATTATTGTGACTATTAAATATCTTTGCTTCAAGAACCCTGCATAAAATGCAATAGCTTTTTAACATGAAATAAATAAATGCATTGTTCTGAGATTAGGTCAGTGTCTTTGGAACATACTGTGTTGGAATGTTAATTGACTTTGACATAAGCATGGATATAAAATGCATCGTGCCACTCAACTTACCAGCAGTGAAACTGATTACCAATTCTAATCGTTGTCTGCATGGTGACAGCATACTGAGATGGAGATGTTGAATATTTTAGCCTGTGATATTATCATGGTTGTTTAAAGTACTGACTACGTGTTTTGAAACCAATAGAAGTAATTGGTATGCATGTAGGAACTAGCAGGCTGAGCACATCATTTATTTATAGAGTCTTTTGATGTAACTCTATGGGGGGAAAGTTAATAAAACATGGTTCAAAGATAAATTTACACTCACCACTATAATATGACATAAAGCACAAATTATTGTACTGGAAAAACTGTTTTCAGTGAAACATGTTCTTTATCCTTTCTTAAGCTATTTCACCAAAGCCAGAAGAAAAGGCCCTGGAGGAAACAAGAGGTACACAGGTATTGTTTCCTGAAGCAGCTTGTGACAATTAAAATCCATATGCCAACAGAGAGAAATCAAGGGGTATGACATACTTCCTAAGCCTTCCCATTTTTTCCCATAAAGTAGGTTATGGTCTCAAAGGGTGGGTGACTTGTTCATCAACAAGTCAGTGTTAGAAGCTGGGAAGGACTAGAAACATATTTAGGAAGCAACAGGGTGGCTTCCTCTGAAAGGTCAGATGTAGAGGAAGGTACTTCTGTGCACACCCCTCCACAGGGAGGACACTGACATGCTCAGTCTCTATTCAAACAAGAAAGTGTATTTTGCAACAATATTAGCTAAATGTCTAGCTGTGGTCAGAGAACTGAGGACTTCAAACTTGGTATGCCTTAAGCAGAATCAAAGTTTACAAAAACAAGCTGGAATAATATTAACCTGCTAACAGTAAAAAAAAATAAGGGTCAAGAGTAGTGAGGTAGGCAGAGGTGGAAAAAGCAAGAAGGAGCAGGGATGCTAAACACTGACAATTATCTCTGGTGGGCTTGTGATTGACCTGGCTCATTAGCATGTGCAGAGCATTCCTAATCATTGGAGGCTACAAGAAGCAATGGTTAGGGACTGGTTTGAAAATCAAGAGTTGGGTGTTGACTTTTGACTTTTGCTGACAACTTTGTGATCTTAGGCAGGGATTTTAATCCTTCTGGGCCTTGTTTTCTTTATCTTGGACAGGATGGTTTCACTCAACTTTTAATTCTATGACTCTACAATGCTTCCTCTCGAGAATGATTTTTGAAGGGGAAATTACAGGTTTAAGAAGTAGAGAAGATTCATTAAGAATATTTATGAAGGAGCTATTTTTGTAAGCAAGTACAGTTTTTCATCAAATTTTTCATTGATATTTTGTTATCAATATTTATTAACCACAGTCATCTTTCTTCATTGGGGAGCCTACATTCCAGTTGGCAGATTTTCATAAGTGCAAACAAACAAACAAACAAACAAAAAAACCCACAAAAAAACCCTTTTACTTATTTATTTATTTTCCTTAGAAGGTACTTTCTTGATTTATTTTGAACAAGTCAACAAGTAGTTTGTGGAAGGTTGGTAAGATGTGATCAGACTGGCTTAGAGCCAATGACTGAAGAAAATAGAACACAGAAATGTGTATGTAGGTATATCAAAAACTTCTTTATATGGTATTATGTCCCCTGTCAGCCAAGTAAATCCATGACTCAAAGCTCCTTAGATTTGGTGCTTTATTTACTCCTTCTGGGCTCCATTGACCATAGGACTTTAGAGCATGCTTCTGCAAGGAATAAGGAAGGGATAGGGAGCTGTTCCCACTCATTTGTGTTCATATTTGGTATAAATCCTTTCTACTGCTCATTGCTAGTTGGTAGTATGTCTATGAAAGAGCAACAGTGAACCAAATCTGAGTTTTGGTCCTTTTATCATTTATCACATGCTACATTAAAAGCAAAACAAAACAAAACAAAAAACTATAATCAAACAATAATTTGCACAGGGCCCAGCTGGGATGACTTGTCTCTGACAGAAGAGGGGTTGGCTGGACTCATGTACGCATTTTCAGTCTTTTGGCTTGTCCAAGACAGCCTCACTCATACATCTGCCAGTTGGAGCTATTGTCCAGGGTGAGTCTATTATCCTCTACTTGGCTTCTCTAGAAGGCTAGCTTGGTCTTCCTCACGTGGCCACTAGATTTCAAGAAGAACAGAGTAGAAATTGTAATACCCTGAGGCCTATGCTCAAAAATTGAAAAATGTCACTTCCCCCACATTTTATTGATCAAAGCAAATCACAAAGCCAGCCCAGTTCCAATTGGTAGGAAAAGAGGCCCTTCTCTCAATGGGATGAGCTTCCAGCATCCTTGCTTCTTGTCCAGACTCTGCCCACCTATCCCCAATGTTAATGTCACATACTTAGGTATTCATTCTGTCAATAATCCACGTCTAGTTACAATTTCTGTGTAAGGAATCTATTGTGGTATAACAAAAATACCGCAAATCTTAATAGGTATTTAGTCACAAAAACACTGGACAGGCCTAGCTAACTTCTCTCAGTTCCATATGGTTGGGATGGGCTTACTTATGCATTGTGGTCAGTTGACAGGTAGGCTGGGAGCAATTGTCCTGGATGGTCTCACCCGTGTATCTAGTCAGTGGCTGGGCTGTTATATGGTGTGCCTTAATTCTTTGCTTGTAGGCTGGCTCAACTTTTTCATATTGTAGCTAAATTTTAGGAGCACAATAATTAATAAACAAAACAAAACAAAAACAACAAAAAAACAGCTTTCAAGTCTTTATACCCAGCTAAGAGACATGTATAGAGAGTAAAGTATTGCCTAGATCCCAGGAAAATAAATAGTGTGTAGGTAGGTAGAAGATGAATAATAAAAAAAGACAATAGTTCAAATGCCTCAGAAATGATGTGCACTACATGTTTATTGTTTTGATAATTCAAAGCTAAATAACCAATTAATGAAGTGATACACATTTTATTATCGGAGTTACATTTTAAAAATTGATGGATAATCTTTCTGTTGTAGTTAAATTAAGATCAGAGAGTTTGACCACATACCCTAAATATAAATAATATTTTGTTTGTTTATCAAAAACTTTTTCCAACCCTTGGAAAAATCAAAAATTTTATCTTGTATCCAAGTAATCTTTCGACAGCATATTAAGCATTCTGGAAGGAATTTAAACTTTTTCAAACCATGTTGGTCTCACGTAGTATATTTATAACTGCTGAAGTTATTTACTCAGATTAAAATATATCCTACTAACAAGAGCTGAGTTAATGACTAGCGACTAGTATGAATAGCACCCATTTTACATGTAACAAATTTTTAAAGCCACTCATGTCAACAAGTCATCTAAAACACATTATGAATCACCTACATCAGAGTTTTTCAAACTTTCTTGATGGGAAAACTCACATTTAGTATTTGCTAAACAGACAAATTCTCAGGCCTCAGTCTCGACCTACTGAATAATAATCTGGTATGTGATTTGGTAACATGCATGTTTAACAATCACCTTCAGTAATTCTTATAATCAGGGGAAGGCTAACCTAGATAACATGCTTATCTAGGAGCCCACATCTTCATATTCTCCCACCACATGTAACAAAGAGTCTTGCAAATATTTTGGGTATGTTTAAGAATATTAAAAACAACCTAATTAATATTTGTGGGTACATAGTGAACACTCATAAATACATACCTCTATTAGTCAAGTTTATGTTGCTCTCTAGGGAAAAATATGAGAAACTTAAACCACTGCAGGAATCTCTATTTAGAAAGAAAAAAGTATTTGAAATAAGTTTTACAAAAGAATTTCATAAATTTGATGCTATATTCTCTCAAAGTCAGTGTAAACTTCCAAACTGATACTTTGCATATCTAACGTTTCCCTCATTTTTACCGTGACTTGCACTTCCATGAAGCTTAATTTGAAACATGGATTTTGATTACTTGCTTGCACTAAAATTCACTTACGAAAACTTCATCAAAAGTAGATTTATCAATACAAGTAAATTTAATTAAATACAACACAAGAATAGTCCTATTATTTCAATTAAAAAGCATACAAATGTATTATTTAAATAATTAATACCAAGCAGTCAGTGAAAATACCTAAAACAAACAAACAAAAAACCACATGTAAGTATTAATTTGCTGCATAATTCTAGTTGGCAGGCATTGTTCGCAGATTTAAACCATACACACACAAACAAGTATATATTTATTTATGTATATATTTCTTGCTTACAAGGACTGGGTAACAGTCTAGACCAGGGGTTGGCTGACTTTTTCTAAAAATGGCCAAATAGTAAATATTTTAGGTTTCGCTGGCCTTACAGTGTACTATGTCACAACTACTTAACTCTGCCACTGTAGCATGAAATCTGCCATAGTCAATATGTAATGAAATGAGTGTGTTTTTCAATCAAACTTTATTTACAAACAGGCATTTGGCTGGATTTGGCCTATGGCCCATAGTTTGCCAACCCCTGGTCTAATGGGGTAAAAAACTGTCTTGGGATAAAGTTACAGATAAAGCTTACATATCTACTTTGCTGAGTTTACTCTCTTCCCTGTCTGCATATACCATTTCTCAGATCAACAGGTACTTACTGTCCTTCTCTTTGAGTCTTGTCTTATAATTGAACATGACCAATAGAACGGCAACCTCAGTACAAGAAATGCTGAGCTGAGTGCCTTAAGAGCATTGGCAGCTTCAATTTTCTGCCTTTTAAAACTCAGTCTCCATACTGTGAGGAGCCTAGATCACATAAAGAGACCATGTAGAGGAGAACGGAGGTGCTCTGGTTAGCAGTCCCAGGTGATAGCCAGAACCAGCTGCCAACCATTATAGACACTCTGGATGTCCAAGTGGAATCCCCAGTTAGCTACAGCCCCAGGCCATATCACATGGAGCATGTATTAGTCCATTTTGTGTTGCTTATAATGCAATACCTGAGACCAGGTAATTTATAAAGAACAGAAGTTTATTTGGCTCATGATTCTGGGACAGCTGCATCTGGCACGGGCCTCAGGCTGCTTCTACTCATGGTAGAAAGCAGCAGCCAGCCAGCCAGCAGGTACAAGTGAATCACATGGTGAGAAGAAGCAAGAGAGAGAGAGAGGAGGTGCCAGGGTCTTCTAAACAACCAGCTCTCTCAGAAACTAATAGAGCGAGAACTCACTCACTACCTGCCCCACCCTTGCCCAGGGAGAGTGTTAATCCATTCATGAGGGATCTGCTCCCCCGACCCACACAGTTTCCAACACTGCCACATTGGGGATCAGATTTCCACATGAGTTTTGTTTTTTTGGTTTTTTTTTTTGTCGTTTTTTCGTGACCGGCACTCAGCCAGTGAGTGCACTGGTCAATCCTATATAGGATCCGAACCCGCGGCGGGAGCGTTGCCGCGCTCCCAGCGCAGCACTCTACCAAGTGCGCCACGGGCTCGGCCCTCCACATGAGTTTTGGAGGGACAACACATCCAAACTCTATCAGTGCAGAACTAACTAACTGAGCCCAGCTGACTTGCAGAGTCATGAGAGATGATATATACTGGTTGTCTTATGCAACTGAGTTTGGGGATGTTTTGTGATACAGCAGTAGATACATGAAACACCTCACTGTTGGCATTATTTGTGCTCAGTTATTAATGCCTACTAAAGATTTGGAATCTGCCATGGGTCAGATGTGTCCCCCAAAATTTCATATACGGGAAACTTAATCTCCACTGTGATAGTGTTAAGAGGGTGGGAAATCTTATTATGGTCATTGAAGGTGGGTCCTTTAAGAGGTGATTAAATTGTGAGAACTGTACCCTTGTGAATGGATTAATTCATTGATGATTTAATGGGTGGTCATTGGCATGGTTATGATGGCTTTATAAGGAGAGCAAGTAAGAAGCTTAGCTCTCTCTTGCTTAGCCTGTTTGCCACATGACACCCTGTGTTACTGTGGAGAGTCACCACCAAGAAGGCCCTCATCAGATTTGTTCCCTGCACTTTAGATTTCCAAGACTCAAAACTGTAAGAAATGCATTTTATTTCTTTACAAATTACCCAGTTTCAAGTATTCTGTTAAGCAAGAGAAACAAATACAGAATCATAGGCTCATGTAACTATAAGTACAAACTAGTAGTGTTAGTGAATCACTAAATACCTTGTGGACATTTGTCCTCAAATTTTCTGTTCTGACCCATATTGTCCAAGATCCCATTGTGAACAGACATAATACATTCCTGGAATGTGTAACTGGGGAATTTGTCAAGAATCTAAGATTTTAGATTCTAAGATAAACATTTTAAAAGTTGAAAAGTTAGAGGATTTGTGATCTGATTCGTCTGGGTCTCTGCCCTTATCTGCAGATGATGCAGAAGATTCAGAAGAGAGCTAAACAGTGTAGAACTATTGCTCTCTTTCTTATATCAAAAAATCCAGCAAGTATGATATAAAGACACTGATATTTTAGGAATTTGGTTGTTGTGATAAAAAAGGGAAAACATAATATTTATCATAGGCTTACTATGTCCTGAGTGATTCTAGGGCTTGCCTGGATTATCTCTCTTAATTCTCCCAGCAATCTTGTGAGACATTATGTTCCAACTTTTCAGATGGGAAATTCAAGACTCAGTCATCATATACAACTATAATAAAGAATAAATCCTGATTCAAGCCCAGAATGTTTGGCTCTAGAGCCCAGGTGCCTAACAACAGACCACACCGCAATAAATGCCTGTCCTTACCCCAACTTTTCTGCTGAATGTGACCCCTGCATTTTGTGACCAAGTGACTAGCCATGGGGGTCAGCTAGTATGCCCTGCTGGCTAGGATCAGCCTGAAAAGACCTCACTGTCATCAATATACTGTTTCCAACTCAGACCTTATTTACAGGAGACTTACTTTGAGAAGTCCTATCTTCAGGTCACCTCAGTGGGGAGGGAGCTGAGGTACTTTTCCAGCTGTCCACTCTTCTGACCAGTTCATCTCTGTAATCAGGCTTCAGTGCTTAAAGCCTCTGTGTCAATAGTGCTTAATTTAATCAACCTGACACTCATCAAACCGTATAACATAAACCCCAGTTTATGCTGAAATTCCCATAAATGTGAATTTTTAAAACGGAGACTTGAGGTTTCAGAATGGCTACTTCTGGCAAAAATAGTAGTACAAAATGAAAGCAAATAATGAGGAAAATGCCTGACATTTCCCCTCCTACCTGAATTTATGTGTTCTTGCTGATGCTGCATTCCTGCATAATGAACGTACACTCCTTCAACACCCACAGCATGCTTCTGCCAGGCCCCGTCATCTTTTAAGCCCATTCATAATTTCTGTTATTACTTTGTCATTACACAACCCACAGGTCTATGGCTATAACAAAGCTAAACAAGTAACATTCAACTCTTATCAAATATTACATATTAAAGAGCACAGTGAAAAATATTAATCTTTTTTCCTCTGCAGGGAAATGATGATATCAGTGTGCATAGAAAGGGACTATCTTTTCTTGGCTTTCGTATTTGACTTTTATCACCTCTTCTTGATGTTTGATCATTGATTTCCCTAAAAGTGCACTTTGCATGGTTCCCAGTGATGGCTAATACAGATTAATGTGTCTCAGCCTAGCTTCCAATTGCATGCTATGGTGATTTTCAGATTCTCACTCTTAACTAAAAGAACAAGTTTCAGGAAATTTCTTAAGTAGCATGTTTATGTGTTTTTTGATTTGTGATTAGTTCATCACAGGAGAGACATAAAAAATATTTTGGAAAAGGTAATTCCACTCTCAACTAAAAAAAAAAAAAATCAATCATCCATAATGTTTAAAATACCTTAAGGCAGAAATATAGGTTCACAATAAAAATATGTTTATTGATTGAGTAAATCAAGGGTGAAAATACTTCAGTTAGTTAAAGGACTTACATAAAAGTCTTCTTCCAGGTTTGTGGAAAGTCAGTGAATAACATATTAGTCAGAAGTTAGAGAAGTCCTATTTTTCCTATTTGTGTTTCTACTTTTCTTTATCCTTTTCTTTCTTCTTTTTCTTTGTAGTCATAGCTTACTGGCTTTGTAACTCTTTAAAAATGATGGGATTCTATAGAATTTATACTTATACTTTTTTGGCTATATCGTTTGATATAGACAAGAACTAACTAGTAAGTGAGCTAGGAAGGTGAGCACAGAAAGGAACCGTCAATCTTTTACTGATATTTCTCCTTCATATTTACGTTCTTCCTGTCTGTCAATGTATATGTTGCATAATATAAAATCAATTGGTCAGTGTTTCAGAACCAGGAAGTTGGATCAAGGCTAGAACAATATAAATAGGGAATTTTTTTTTTTTTCAGAAAAGTCACTTCTATAGATAGAACATTTCCTGGTTGTTGCAAACTGCAGAAGTTGCAAAATCCATTCAAGACATTTCTCATAATAACTGCAATAAATATCAAATGTTTATTATGTGCCAGATACTACACTAAGCTCTCACATATATATTTCATTTAAAACACAAAGGAATCTCCAGAATCTGTTTTTCAAACTGAGGGTCCAGACCAATTTATCAAAATAGTTTAGTGGATTATAATTAGCATTAAAAATAAATTGAATAGGTTGGAAAATAGCATCGTGCATCACATATAACAATAAGTGCTTCTTAAAATGTCTGTTTCACAATATGCGTGACTATATGCATGTGCGTGTTTGTGCACATGTGTGCACGCATGTGCGTCTGTACTGAGTCATAATGTAACATGTATTTTTTTACTAATAGACACAGCTACAAAACTTCAAAAGCCCTGTCCCATAAAGTAGTAGTATTATCTTAATAAAATTTAAAAGATGTAGCTTTATAACTCTCACTTCCAAAGTTCCCAGATGAATTAGTTTCCATAGAGTTATTAATGGAGAGGAAGGTAATGTTATTGTTGCACGTTGCTTCCTGCCTGTCTCATGGTTTGCGTTTACTTAGCATCAAGGCAGCCCTAACATAGGGTGATTAAATCTCCTCAGATCAGGCCATCTGTGCCATTGAGTAAGTGAGATACTTCAAATAAGTGAATGATGAATTCTGTTCCAGACTGTCCCATAAAATTATAATAAAAATAATAATGAAGTGCTCTATAATAAAAAGAAAGTCGTTACAAATACCGTGCTATTGATTTCAAAGGGCGGTAATTTTAGAGGAGCTCTTTCATCTGTGTTATAAATCTCGGCAACCAGCGGAGAAAATGTCAGGATTTTAAAAGCAAACAAATAGAAAAAAATCACCTCACTGCTCCTCTTTCATGCTGTTTTGAGTAAAACTAAGGTAGCACAAATATTTAAACAGATGGCTCAATGATATGCTTTTTTTCTTTACTAATCATAGTTATTAAAGCACTTACTTTATTTTTATTGTGTTTTAAATGGGCAGAGAAAATCTGAGTCTGATAATGACCTTTGTACATCATGCTGCAAATTGATTTTGATGACCTTTCACTCTCTGATAATTAGGCTGGCTTCATGCACATTCATCTCCCTCTCTCCTGTCGAGGTGTTTTTTCCCTGCCTGTCCCTCACACCCCCTCCCCCTCCCCCTCTCCTAGCTTTGTCTCAGTCATTGCTGGATTGGGTTTCTATCTCCTCCCTGAAAGCCACAGATTCTTGAATAAAGAATGAATAGAGGTATTTAGAGACTGACATAAAAGAAGAATAGTTATTTTGCTGATGTTTGGAATGATCAAATATCTGAATTGTCATGTAATTATGACCATTACAATGATGTCATTGCCATAGTCACTTGGCGATTGTGTACATTGTGTAGAAGACTTATTACCACATTGAATTATAACTCGCTAGTTTAATGAATTTTGTAAGGGTGTTTCTTTGTGGCTAATGTGAACAGATGGTAGAAGTGGAAAAGAAATAAACTATGCCTCATTTTCCTTTACATTTTCTTTGTTATTATGCTTTGAAATTGAGAACATCAGAATAACACACATTTATACACATATATTTTAAAATCATAATCTTTAAAAATGCATTTTATCAGATATCTCCAAACTCTGCTTTATTTAGACTCTTTTACTTTTTTTTTTTTTTTTTGGCTGTGGTAAAAATGTATAACATATTATTTACCATTTTAACCATTTTTAAACGTACAACTTGGTGTCATTAAGTACATTCACAAGTACAGCCATCACCACTATCCATTTCTAGAATTTTTTCATCATCTCACACCTTAGACATATTTTTAAACAACCACATTTTTAATCCTTCGGGGAACTTCTCTCTTTTTTCCTTACATGAGTTTCATTAAATCACACTCTTAATGCAATCGTTTATGTATGAACCCCTAAGCTTAAGGTTAATTATCAATGTGTTTTCCTTAGGACTACAGGATTCTATAGGACAGTTTATTGAGGAATAGTAATACAAGAAGCTTTATAGATGATAATAATGGCTAACATTTATGAGTGTTTATTTTGAGCGAAGCACTAAGCTAATTACTGTACATGTCGAGGAGGGAAATTAGGTAATAAAGTGTTGCTTAAAACATTCCTTAAGGCAAAACTGGTGTTATTATTATTAAGTTGACCTTTCCTACGAGTATATAACAGTTGAGTTTTTCATGTGAATGTACACTAACCCACAAGAGGTAAGATCATGAACAAGCTGGATCCAGTCTTAAGAGCTTGCAGGTCCCAGTGTTAATCTGTTTCTTTTCCATTAGTTGGGGTTGAACCAGAAAAACAGAAATCATGCTATCGTTTTAAAATAGGGGAAAATTAATGCAGAAAATGAGGCACAAAAGTGATGAAAATGCTGAAAAGCCAACAGGAGACTGTGAGGCAACCCAGGTATTAGCAACAATAGGAAGCTGGTACTAGGCTGTAAGACCAAAGTGACAATACAGTGTTATTAGAGCCCAGGGACAGGGTCACCTCATGGAAGCTGGGGACAGGAAGGAGGCATAGCCATGGTTGGAGAAGTCCTTCCATGGAGAGACAGGAGGAGAAATAATTGTGACTTCTCTCTTCCTCTTACATTTTAATCTCCCTACAATTTCTTCCACTGGCCAAACCCAAGAAGACATCTGACAAGGTAGCCTGGGCACACACAGCCTGAAAGGAGAAGCAACACTTTCCTCCTGGTGTGACAAAGAGCAGGGAGGGGTCAGGAAGGGACTTAAGGGTAACTGGGTCAAAGACTGGTGCTAATTTTCCAAATTGGAAGATGCTTAACCCCCTTATAACAAAAGCAAGCAGAGGAAAATGTGAACAATTTATGAGGGGAAAATGAGCCAGAAAACTTAGAACTGTGCTTTGAGAAAGCTTTCCAAGGAGGGAAGATGACACTCTCACCCTGGTCATCCTTGAATCCTTTCTTTTCCTCCTTCCTCACACCTGTTTCATTAGCACGTCTTATCTGTAAACTACAAAACATGATGCACATCCAGCTGCTTCCAGCACCTCCATTGCTACCACCATCATCTCTTACTCGGATTTCTGCAGTCAACTAAATGATTTTCTTTTTTTAATTTTTCCCTTATTTTAAAAATTGAAATAAAATCTACGTACAATGAAATGCACAGATCTTAAGTGAGTTCTGAGGAATGTATATGCCATGTAACCAACACCCTATCAAGATATAGGACTTTCCCATCACTTCAGAAAATCCCCTCATGTCCATTCAATCCAGTCAAATTCTACCTCTCATAGGCAACCACCTTTCCCATTTCTAACACCATGGATTTGTTTTGCCTGTCACTAAACTTTACATAAATAAAATCATACAGTATGTATGACATCTGGCTTTGTTTCACTCATCATAACGTGTCCAAGATTCATCCATGTTGTTATGTGTAAATTAGTTCATTATTTTATTGATTTCTCATTAGTATTCTATTTTATGAAAATAATGCAATATGTTCATTCATTCTTCTGTTGATAGACATTTGGACTGTTTCAATTTTCTGTTATTAAAGGTAAAGCTATTAAACTTTCAAGAACAAGTCTTTTTGAGGGAATATGTTTTAATTTCTATTGGGTAATATCTAGGAGTGGAATCAATCAATTTATTGTATGGTAAGTAGTATGCTAACTATAAGAAAATGCTAAACTTCTATTCTGAAGTGATTTTGCCATTTTACACTCCCACTGCCAGTATCTGAGAGTTCAAGTTGCTCCATAATTTTGACAACATTGGAATTGCCTGTATTCTAAATTTAGCCATTCGAGAGGGTGTGTAATGGTATCTTACAGTTTTAATTTTGCATGTCCCTGACAATGAATGATTTTTGAGATTTTTATGTGCTTTATGGCCATTCACATATTTTATGCTATGAAGGGTCTGTTCGAGTTTTTGTCCATTTTTTAAAAAATGTATTTGCCATTTTGGGGGGGTCATTTAAAAAGTGAGTTTTAGTAGTTCTTTATGTATTCTAAGTGCAAATCTTTTATCATTTTTATGTCTAACAAATATTTCTTCCAGTCTGATGATTGTATTTCATTTTCTTAAAGCTGTGTTGTTAGGTGTTAATTTTGAAGTCAAAAAGAGAGAGAGAGAGAGAGAGAGAGGCACAAAGAGGAAGAAAATAAAAAGAAAGACAGAGGGAAGAGAGAAGAGAAGAAGAAAAAGGAAGGACAGAAAGAAGGAAGGAAGGGAGGAAGGGAATAAAGAAAGAAAATTATTTGGCACTGCTATTTATGACCTCTATGAAAATGTCTGTGTTTGACAGCGCTTCTTGAAACATCGGTTGTATTCATCTGGGGTTTGAGTGTCACAAACTGTTTTGCTTAAATAGCAATAAAAAAATATCTGGCAAGAAGGAAGTTAAGGAAAATGCCAATTATATACAAGCCCCCCCCCCAATTTATAATATATTTTAAAGTACCAAATAACTATATATGTCTACTGATCTTTGACAAAGGTGCCAAGATCACACAATGGGGAAAGGACAGTCTTTCCAATAATTGGTCCTGAGAAAACTAGATATCCACGTGCAGAAGAATGAAATTGAGTCCTTATTTGCCTGCACATACAAAACTTTACTCAAAATGAATTAATGACTTAAACAGAGTACCTGAAACTGTAAAATATACAGAAGAAAACCTAGGGGAAAGCTTCTTGACATTGATCTTGGCAAAGATTTCTTGGATATGATCCCAAAAGCACAAAAGCAACAAAAATAAAAATAGACAAATGGGGTCTCATCAAACTAAAAAGCTGCATAGCAAAGGAGACAACAGAATAAAGAGACATCCTGTGGAATTAGAGAAAATATTTGTAAACCATACATCTTATAAAGGGGTTAATATTCAAAATATATATGGAATTCAAATTCAATAGCAAGAATACAAATAGCCCAATTAAAAAATGGGAAGTCCCTGAATAGACATTCTCAAAAGAAGGTGTACAAATGGCTAACAGGTAATAAAGAAATGTTCAGCATCACTAATCATCAGAGAAATTCAAATTAAAACCACAATGAGGTATTACCTCACACTTGTAAGAATAGCTTTTACAAAAAAAATAAGATAAATTGTTGTTGGCAAGGATGTGAAGAAAAGGGAACCCTTGCACATTAGGATAGCCATTCTGGAAAACAGTGTGGAGGCTCCTCAAAACATTAAAAATATAATCCCACTACTGGGCGTATATCCAAAGGAAATGTACTTGGTATGTTCAAGAGATATTTGCATTCCCAAGTTTACGGCAACATTATTCACAATAATCAAGATACAGAATCAACCTAAGTGTCTATCAACAGATTACTGAATGAAGAAAATATAGTATATATACGCAATGGAATACTATTCAGTCTTAAAAAAATAATGGAATCCTGTCATTTGCAACAGCATGGATGAATGGAGGACATTATATTAAACAAAATAAGCCAGACACAGAAAGACAAAAACCACATGATCTCCTTTATATGTAGAATCTAAAAACATTGAACTCATAGAAGCATATATATATTCCATATAAATCAAATATTTTCCATATTTCATATGGAATATAGTCATTGAAACCTTGTCAGTGTAAAGGAAGGTGATAATCCTACTACAAATATACACACAATCATCCTTAAAACAAGATATAGAAATCACCAGCACTTTTTCAGAATGCACATACCATGCTTTTTTACCTAATGACAAGAAAATGTGTGCATGGCCTGGGAGGAAAAAAGTGGAAGAAGGCAAGGATAAAGGTGACTGGCTTAACATCAGAGGTGAGTAAAATAATAGATACCCAAAATATAGCCAGTTTACAAAATTTTTGAGGGGAAATATTTTGAGAACATGCACAATTTTAAACAACTATCCTACACTAGCAGTGATTTCCTAGCCTGCAAAAGGAAAATAACTTCAAAATAATGTCATTTATAATATTTATAATGCTGATTATAAATCAAACAAGAATCCTCAGCTAGAAAAAAATCAGGTTAACCACTTAGGCTGAACAGTGATAAAAGATATTTTCTAGAAAAGAAATTATGTGGAATTCAAATTCTGATGTTATAGGCTCTGTTATTTTGTAGAGCAATATTCCAGGAGGGGGCTGGAAACACTGAGTTTGGGTCATTTAAAATGTGCCTGGGTGAAAGACTATAAATAAGCTGAACAGATCAATTCTGTGGATAGAGATGTCAGCGAGGTGAGCTAACAGGAACTGTTCATATCTAATTTTGATGTTTAGGGCAATGTTTGATGGCCCTATCAACATTTTGGGGGGATCGTAAGAAGACTTTTAAATGCTATTTAAGTTGTTCCCAATTTTAAAATGATTAGATTTTTATATAATTGTACACCATTATATTTTAAGTTAATATTACATATAGTATATGTATATATTTTTACTTATATACTTGTTTTTCTTCATTGTTTTAATTTGAATTTGTTTCACAGTCAGGAAAGTTGAGATTTTTCATATGCTAACTAGTTACTTGTTTCTTTTCTTATAAAGTGCCTTATTTTGTTCTTTTGTTCGTCGATTATTTTTCGTTCTTTTCTTTTTCTTTTTTTTTTCCTATTCTTAAGCTCGTTCTTTGCTTTAAAAACCAATTTACAAGGATTTATTTTCTAAATTAAGGTAATTAGTTTTTTATCATGTGTTTCTTGTCAATTAAATGTCTTTTTCTGTTTATAATACTTTAGGCTTTGCTAAAAGGGTTTTTTTTTTTTTTTTAAGTGTCTAAATGATCAAATTTATGGTTTCTGAATTTTGTGTAGGCTTAGAAAGACCAACCCCACCCCCAGGTCATAAATAAATTCAGTCTTGTTTTCATCCAGTACTTTTATGGCTTCATTGTTTCCTTATATCTATGATCCATCTGGAGTTTATTTTTATGTAAGTAGTGATCTGGAGATGTGGCTTTTTCCAGATGCCTATATAGTTGTCACAGATTTATTAAAAAAAAAAAATTCATCGTTACCCTTACTGGTTTGAAATGCTCTATGGTAATTTTCATATGTATTTGGATCTATTACTGAGCGTTTTCTTCCATTGATTTTTCTGTTTATTCCCGGGTCTTTATTAAAGGGATATGAACTAGAGCTTTATGTTTTACTATTTAGTACAACTCCCTACTCTTCCTCAGAATATTTCTAGCTTATTTCACATGTTTATTTTTCAGGCTAATGTAGTAACATGATTTCATTTTGTAGATTTTAGGATTTTGTTGTTTTTTTCTAAAGAATTGATAACAATACTGAGCCCTTATTTCTAAGAACAGGATAGATTGCAATTTATTGAAAGCTTTTATTACGTCTATAAATAGATTCTAAAAAATTTTTACTTTGTAACATCCTACACATTTTTTATAAAGTTTGTTTCTGTAAAGATCTTTCTGCTTGGGACTATGATTGAGATCTTTATTATCATTATATTTTTTAATTGATGATTACTTATATAAGAGAACTTATATTTACTAACAATGTAAATGTAATATCTTCATTGTAACAGATTTCTAGTTCATTCTTTTTTTCACTTATGTAATCATTATCAGCAAATAATATTTTACTTTTTTCTTTAAATATTTATAATCTGTTTCAGATAAGTATAATTGTTGGCAGGACTGCATATCTGGCTTCAAATTCAAATACTGCCAAATTGATGAAATGTTCTGACCCTCAGTTTTCTCATCTGTAAAATGCTGAGCATGGTAGTACTTACCCCACAGGGATAACATATAGATCTAGTTAGTAATGTGTGTAAAACAATTAGCGATATGCCTACAACATAATAAGCATTCTCAAACGTTAATCTTTGTTTTATTTTTCCAAAGTTAATTGCATGATCCAGTCTTTTATTATCATCATTAAATAATATTAATAGCAATTTTAAATGATTTTCAACACTGACATGTAGAATGTCTGATGGAGTTTGGATGTGTTGTCCCCTCCAAAACTCATGTGGAAATTTGATCTCCAATGTGGCAGTGTTGGAAACTGACTGAGTCATGGGGGTGGATCCCTCATGAATGGATTAATGCTCTCCCTGGGGGCGGGGGGAGTAATGAGTGAGTTCTCCTTCTATTAGTTCCTGTGAGAGCTAGTTATTTATAGGACCCTGGCACCTCCTCTCTCTCTCTCTTGCTTCCTCTCCCCATTTGCTCTACGTGTACCCGCCAGCTGCCTGCCACTTTCCGCCATGAGCAGAAGCAGCCTGAGGCCTGAGCCAGACACAGCTGTCCCAGAATCTTAAGCCAAATAAACCTCTTTCCTTTATAAATTACCCAGTCTTAGGTATTCTATTATAGCAACACAAAACTAAGACAAAATTTGGTACCAAGGAGTGGGGTGTTGCTATACAGATACCTGAAAATGTGGATACAGCTTTGGAACTGGGTAATGGGCAAAGTTTGGAGGAGGAGTTTGGAGGACTTAGAAGAAGAGAAAAAGATGAGGGAAAGTTTGGAATGTCTTAGAGACTTATGTGGTGGTGAGCAGAATGCTGATAGAAATGCAGACAGTAAGGCCATGCAGATGATGAGGTCTCAGATAGAAATGAGGAACTTATTGGGAATTGGACAAAAGATAGTCCTTGCTACGCCATAGCAAGGAACCTGGCTGCATCGTGACCATGCCCTTGGACTCTGAGGAAGTTGGAACTTAAGAGTTGTGAACCAGAGCATTTGGCCAAAGAAATTTCTAAGCAGCAAAGCATTAAGAAAGATGCATCGTTGCTTTTAAGAGCCTACTCTGAGTTATGGCAGCAAAAGAATGATGTAAAGCCAGAATTAAAAAGTGAAGCAGAGTGTAAAGATTTGGAAAATTTGCAGCCTGGCCATGAGGTAGAGAAGCAGAGAGCAGGAGAAAAATGCAAGGGTGAAGCAGATAAACTGTTTGCTGAAGACATTATCTTGGTGGTGAGGCAGCCAGATGCTAATAACCAGGACAATGGAAAAAATGTCCTACAGTCATTTGAGAAGTCTGGAAGGGTGCCCCACCCATCACAGGCCCTGAGGCCTAGAAGGACTGAGCTGTTGTAGAGGACAGACCTGGGGCACAGCTGCCCCCAGGAACCTGCTCCCTGCATCCCAGCTGGCAGCCCCAACTGTGGTTCATGCAGCAGCCCTGGAGAGTAGAGGCCCGAAACCTTGGCGGTGTCTACGTTGTACTAAGTCTGCAGGCCAGCAGGATGCAAGAGCAGTGGAGGCATGGCAGCCTCCATCTAGATTCCAGAGGATGTATGGAAAAGCCTGGGGCCCCAGGCAGAGACCTGCTGCAGGGGCGGGGCCACTGCTGAGACCATCTACTAGAGCAATGCCGAGCAGGAAAGTGGGGTTGGAGCCCCCACAGGGAGCCCCCACCAGGGAAATGTCTAGTAGAGCCAAGGCAGAAGGGTCACCATGGAGACCCCAGACCTATTGAGCTACCAGAGTGGAACACCAGCCTGGGAGAGGTGAAGTGTGGCCTGAGACCAGAAAAGCCATAGGAACAGAGCTGCCCAAGGACTTGGGGACCCAACCCCCACACCAGTGTGCAGAGACAGTCAAACATGGACTCGAGGTACCTGATTTGCCAGCCTTGAGATTTAATGTCTGCCCTGCTGGGTTTTGGACTTGTTTGGAGCCTGTTTTTCCTTTCTTCTGGTCTATTCCTTCATTTTGGAATGGGAATGTATAGCCAATGTCTCTTTCCACCATTGTATCTTAGCAGTAGATAAATTTGGTTTTGTTTTTCAGGTTCACAGCTGGAAGGACTTTTGCTTTTGGTCTCAGATGAGACTTTGGAGGACTTTGGACTTTTAAGTTGGTGCTGGAACAAGCTAAGACTTTTGGGACTGTTGGTATAGAATTATTGTATTTTGTATGTGAGAGTGACATGAGTTTTGGGGGGCCAGGGGTGGAATGATGGAGTTGGATGTGTTGTCCCCTCCAAAACTCATGTGGAAATTTGATCTCCAATGTGGTAGTGTTGGAAACTGATTGAGTCATGGGGGCGGATCCCTTATGAATGGATTAATGCTCTCCCTGGGGGTGGGGGGAGTAATGAATGAGTTCTCACTCTATTAGTTTCCATGAGAGCTTGTTGTTTACAGGACCCTGGCACCTTCTCTCTCTCTCTTGCTTCCTCGCTTTTGCTTCCTCTCACCATGTGATCTACTTGTACCCGCCAGCTGCCTGCCACTTTCCACCATGAGTAGAAGCAGCCTGAGGCCCATGCCAGATGCAGCTGTCCCAGAATTGTAAGCCAAATAAACCTCTTTCCTTATAAATTACCCAGTCTCAGGTATTCTGTTATAGCAACATAAAACTGACTAAAACAATGGCCTAATGATCTGTGTGTAGTATACAGATTATAGTATAGTAAACATATAGTCTAGATTACTCAGAGCTACCATATCATGCAATTTTATTATTTTAAATAAAGACAATAAATTATTGTGAAACTAAATGGCACTTAATTTTTATGTTTTTGTGAGATATAAGTGAATTCACAAATTAGAAAAAGAGTGATAGTAGTGGGAAGTCTTATTTTATGTTTGATTCTTAACTTTAATGGAAATATTTATCACTTTTTATTTGTATCATAAGTATTTATTTATGTGTTCTATCTTTCCTCATAGAAAAGGTGGGCACCATGCTCAGCTGACTCATTTAGCACCGTCAATTTGGAAAATTGGCAGAAACTTCTGTTGTGCATTGCCCAAAGTAGACATCTGGAAAATATACTTTGAGTAACAAATAAGCGAACCCAACCATGAAGAAATAAATGGACACATTTATTTCAGAAGTATACACATATTTTTCCAGATTCCACAAGGTCCAAGTGTATGCAATGCAAACATCCTCAGAAGACAAGAGACAGTACCACACTTCATCTCTCCCTAATACACGTAACCTGCTTCAATAAAAGAGATATTTAATCAGGAGCCACTATACGCAAAACATTGCATACAAGTTTGAAATGTTAAATGCTCTTTGATCAAGGAAGATTTCCCCCCTTAATGCACATTGTGTTAAATCTTACTCTAATCAGCTAGTTTTTTTTTTTTTTTTCTCTCTCTTTCACTCAGTGGAAATTGCAGATATCTTGTTTTTACTGTAAAAACCTGATTTATATGCTTCAGCTACATGCAGAGATTTCATTTATGGAAGCTAGTCAGTGATTTATTTCATTGTTTTCATTTTTGGACAAGTCACTGCAAAAACTTTTTTTCAAGCAAGATGGTATTAACCTTTTCTGACTGCAAAGCCACTCTCCTAGCAGTATCGATAATACTTTGTCATTTCTGTCAGTTACTTTATTACATTTGATAAACAAATAAATACAGCCCACATTTCAAAACACTAAAATGACTACTTTGAGGATTTGTCCTTTGATAATCACCTACAACAGATTACAGAGCCTCTGTGATATTTCAAAGAATTGGCCTTTTTCCAGGTGATGCTGATATTGGGATTTGAGTTCATTGCCAATGCATCTCAAACAACAGAGCAGGTGCTAGTAGAAAGAACATTCCCTGTATTTTCTCTGTTATTTATGGTCAGAGCTCTTCTGCACTAAACCCTTGAGCTGGCTTTTTAGAGCCCACTGTATAACAATTTCATTCACTTTCATGTCAACAAGCTTTGGCTTGATAAATTAAAACAGAAAAATGCTGGCTAAAGCACTGTATCCCTACATGATTCATTTTGCTGCAAGTTTCTGGCAGATGCCCAAGAATGACCTGCTATCTTCCTAGTGTCCTTATCATTTTCCCATCTGGAAAGGGCTGAACCTTACTGTACACTGGGGAGTTAAAGGCCTGTGCAGGCTGCATTCAAAGGCCATTAACAATCATAACTCTAAAAATCATCACCCTCTTCCAGGCAAGGTTAACAATAGTCTATAGAATAGAGAGGAAGTTCAATATTTTACTTTTATTTAAATAAATACAAAGAAAATTGCGTGGTTTCTTTAATTAATTTCTAAGAAATTCCTAGAATTTCTTTAATTCTAGGACTACAAGCTAACTGAAACCATCATATTTTAAAATTTTTGATCTTCCTTAAAATCGGGCAAAGGTAATTTTGAGGAGCCTACCCTAAATTAAGTAGCTTCTGGTATGTGTTGTCAATTTACCATTAAGCAAAATAATTCATTCATTTGTTCTTTCTTTATTGAACTTCTTTTAAGGGATCTTAGGTAGGATGGTTATCTTAGTAATTATTTTAAGAATTAACTACCAAGATGCAAAGGGCATTAGGGAAAAAAAAATTAAACATATTTTTAAAAAGAAAAACTGAATGATAGCAGAATCAGTGTAAATTCCAGTATTTAATTTTAGAAAAATTTCAAAATTTGTAAGTAGGTTTTCTTAACTAAGACTACGTATGGAGAGAACATAAATTAAGTTTAAAACCTGATACTGACTGAGCATTTGTCATCTAAGGGATTATCAGAGAATGAATATAAGACTGTGTATTCTCACCATTATAATTTTTAGAAAATGAAAGCTTCCTTATTATTAGATATCTAAACTAAGAATTTAAGACTTTTAACAGTTAACTTATAATGCGTATTGGTGACTGTTAGGTGGAAAAAGATGTAGATATGACCCAAATCCTTGACCAGCCACTATTGCTAGGATAATGGGCGAGATCTAAACACAGTGGGCAAAGCCAGGGAAAATGCTCACTCTTTAATAAAGGAGAAACAATATAGAAAGAAGTCAGATGACTTCCCACTTTCTGCCCCAAATAGGTCACTTGTTCAGGAAATGTAACCACTTGCAGAGCCTGTTGGGTTGTTAGAAAAGTCCAGAAACTTGAACCTTGAATTCTACCTGGCAATTGAAGCATTGGAGGTTTACGGAGGGAAGGGAAAGGAAGGGGAAAAAAAGCAATTTCAAAATTTGTGTTGCTGGAGTTAAACGCTTGAATTCTGCTTAGGGAGATGCTTATTTAGGAGGAAAAAATCCTTTAATGGATTTTGTTTGTATAAAGGTAAAGCCAAGATCTAGTTCTGGAACAGAAACAGAGAGTTAAATGTCTGTGAATAATAATGAAAAAGGTTATCTTCACTGTGGGTGGAACTGAGCCAGTGAAGATAATAACACACCCTGTACGGCAGGTCTGAGAATGACCCATCAGTCCCTCCATGAGGCTAGAGAATTCTGGGGTGAGGACATTAACTCCGGGGTAAGAAGAATATAACCAAAGACCCTTCCACTGCAAGGAAGATGGACTGAATTCATCAACTTTTCATTCAGTCATTTAACTAATATCCATTCATTGGACACGTTTCCGATGCTGATACTATCTAATGGGGTAAATAGTCATAAAGAATCCCTGGGGTTGGGTATGGCCCAGACACAGTAAGAGCAGGAATTCTTACTTAAAGTTTTTTTTCTTTCCTTTCTTTATTCCTTTCTTTTCTTTTTATCATAAGTTCCTTCTCTATTCTCAAGCTGTTATTAAAGTTTTATTAAACCCCACAGCCTAATGTTAGATTGTAGTTAGGGACTTTAAGGAAGGGATATTTTCCAGTTTAAAAACAAAATGACTTGACAGTATAAAATTGCTAGTGTTAAGAGAGAAGAGAATCATTTCGTGTGATAGCAGTAGATGGCCGGGAAAAGTGGGGCAAGACGCTAGGATGACCAATAACCACAGAACAAAGTTGTGGCACATACTAGCCTTCCCCAGGAGAGTCTCAAAAATGCTTCCAGAGGGGTGCCTGATAGTCAATATTGCCCTCAAACCCAGGCACAGGGGTCCCTTTGGTGCCCGGTACTGGGCAGACCAACAGTACCTTTGGGGAGGGGTTCCCTGAGCCTAAACAAGGGCAGCATGAGCCCTGATCTACATTTTTCTTGGTCAGGGTGCTCTCCCACCATTTACACCTCTACTCCAACTTTAATGAGGGCTGACCAAATGCTCCCAAGGAGCTTCAGGACCCTCTCCCATGGGGCATCTCAGAATCCTCTTGCCAAGACCCAATTTCAGGATGGTGGAGCAAAGCAGATTGCTCCCACTGGCCAGCCTGGCCTTTCTTTGTGGAATCATGCAAAGTTGGGCCTGGAGATTGGTGCTGATGTGCTGAATTGTCCCCACTCAAATGAGACACGGTAATTTCAGAGTTCCACCTACCCACCTTCTACTTCTGACCTTTGGCTTTGAACCATATCGGAGGTTCATGCATCGCTCTCTAAGTTCCCACTTCAGTAACACCTCAAGGGCACACAAAGGTGGTGAGGGGGTGCTGTGGGTGTTTTTTACTATGTGTGTACCCTCACCAGGTGCACTCAGGATGGGTAACCCACCTCCCTCATCAGGCAGTCCTGACAGTGCATACTTACCTCTGGTGCCATACAAGGCCAGTGGGCCCTTCGATTGATATCCTATCTTGCTTCTGGTTGATGTGGTGATGTTTTACTCAAGCTGGGCTGTGTTAAGGTACACCAGATGAAAGACAGACTTTTCTTGTGAGAATGAGACTGTTCCTTTCACTTCACCTGCTGGCCTTTTGCCTATTGTCCCTGCTGGTTGTGGTAGATGCAAATCAAGGGAGCAGTAAGAAATCACATAATAGGAACACAATGGTTATGACCTACAGAGACATTGTTGGGAGATGTGTTGTTCTGTTTTCACACCGTAAATTTCTCTATGGGAAATTTAACACAACCAGAAAAGAAAATGTTGCTCACATTTTCCTGCATACTCTGGATATACCTGCATTGTCATCATCAACAAAGCTCAGTAACAACCTTTTGAAGGATCATTGGAAGCCAGGATTCACAAGCAGCAGATGGATGATGCAGGGTCATGACTCTTGAGGGAGCCAGCAGTAAATCTATGGCATCAGGTAATTATAGAGGCAAGAAGGTCTACATTGTTTCCATATAAAAAGTTTCTGAAGAGGTAGCATGGTCAGTAACAATGGTGTCGCTACCTCTTTTCTCCCAGTAGGAGATATGAAATTAGACAGAGATGGCACACTTGACAATAAAGGGAAACTAGTGGTGGTTCTTATGGCATCTCATCTTGGACAGTTATTATGGCTGAGGACTCTTTTAGCTTGGATCAAGTGGGCTTAAAAGCTTTGAATTAAAATCAGTCTCACTTGCAACTTTTCCTAGGTCCCAATTTTTGATCATGGCTCTTGAGGCTATCCAGTGGTCAGAAGGGATGAAGAGGCAGAAGAAGAAGAGGAGGAGGAGGAGGAGGGGAAGAAGAAGAAAAAGAAAAGCATACCAAGGGCAGGAATGGTTCTTCCTAAGGCAGAGGTCAGACTATTGAGAACCTCCAAGGGCCTGTGCAGGCTGCATAGGTGAGGCAACAGGTGCTGTCTGAGACAATAACAGGTAGAGGGAATTCTGGCTCAAGCATGCTCGGTCGATCTGGGCAGACACATTCAGCTCCAGGCAGTCATTACCATGAAAAAAGCTGGGTCCAATTTTGCCAGATCTTCCAATTTTTCAAGAGAAGCTACAAGCAAATTTGTATGTGAAGTATCACTACTTTTAAATTTTGGTAACTAATTAAAATGCTAAAAGTTGTGTGCAAACCATAGAAGGTGTTTGGGTCACCTGCAGTCAGTTCACCAGCTCAGCCCCAGGATCTGGAGAACAGCATAGGTGGGCAAGCCAATGACCCCTAAGCACTCCCAGAAAGGGGAAACCCCCATCTAGAAGGAGGTACTTCAACTTTTACAAAAGGAAAGAGGAAATGATATCAAGAGATAGAATCCAAAGGGTGTTGGGAATCGAGTGCTCTTGATTAGTTCTCTCATCCCTTCCAAACCTCACTCCCCAGCACTGCGACCCTAGTCTGATATGAAGTGGGAGAAGGGTATGCTGGGCTTTGGACCCCTTCTGGGGTAGTGAAGGACTTCCTGTGGCCCTCAGGATGCTGTGATAGAGATTCAGATTGAATCTAATTGCAAAGACATCCTTTTTGACTTTTTGGATGAAGAGGGATTGGGGGAAAAGCTCCCAAGGCAACTCGCCTGATGAAGAGAAAAACAATTTAAGAATCACCTCTCTGCAAGCACATTCACGCAGTGGGGCCGTGGAGAGGGGTGAGGGATTAGGTTACATTGCCTGGATGAAGTCAGCCATTTTAACCACACATGTTGATAGCTGGAGATCTCTCTCTCTCTCTCTCTTTCTCCCTATGTTTTTCTTCTTTCCTTTTTTTTTTTTTCCTTTGCATGAAAGTTAACTATGAAATTGGTTTAATGGTGACCCTTGGAAAATTATAGCCAACACTTATGTGGCATTTGCTGCATGTTCTAAGCTCTTTTGCATAAATTAATTTGTTTAAATTTCTCCATAACCTTAAAATGTAGTTAGCATTTTTTTCAAATTTTTATTGTTATTAGCATATTCATTCTTACAAATTGTGATATTTCTTTATGCCCTTTACCTGACCTATCACTTCCCCAACCCCCTCCCTTCCTCCCCTCCATCTCTGGTATCCTTCGGTTTGTTCCCTCCTTCCGAAAGTTCAATGTATCGTTGTGGTCTTTTCTTTTCTTTCTTTCCTTCCTCCCTTCCTTCCTTCCTACGAGCCAGTTATGAGTAAGAACATGTGGTATTTCTCTTTCTTTGTCTGGCTTATTTCATGTAGTTAGCATTTTTATACTCTTTTTCAGGTGAGAAAACCAATGAAGAGAAAAATTAATCACTCGTGGGAACACAGAGGACCCAGGCAGGCTGGCTGCAAAGTCTGGGGCCTTAACTAGGTGATTTATCTGTAAGAGTACATCTATTTTTTTCACTGTAGATTTATTTAAGCTGTAAAATAAAATGAAGTGCGAATCAAGGGTGAAGAACACTGACTGGGGTTGGTTAATCAGAAGCAAAATAAGGTCACCAAGTTCTCTTTCAGATTCAGATTCTTTTTAGCCAGGAGGCAGAGACACTGTAGGAACAGAGAGTACAAGGACGAGCATAATTCCTGCTGTGGGATATAGTGCAGGCTTTCCGGGGTTGAGGGAGCAGTTCAGGGAAAATCTTGGTCACTGTAAAGGTGTTAAGCTGGCAGAGAAAACTAAGCTCTTCCTTCGTATAAACAAAGAAGAATAAGCTAGTGGACTGGAGCTAAGGAAAAATTTGAGATGATACTGCAGGACAGAGAATGTCAATTTTAGATTAGCAGATTTCATATTGGCTGGCTTTAAAGTTTCCCTCTTTTGAACTCTTCTCTTTTATAACACACTGTGATAAAGACAAACAAAATATAGTCTGTCAACATAACCATCTATCGGGCAACTCCATTTGCCAATCTCTGCACTGGCTTTGCAGGAGTGTTGCTCATCCTCAGATGTTAGTATTCATTTACTAATAAGGAAGATAAGACTTGATTTAAGTGACTTGCTTAAGACCATACAGCTAATAAGGAGCTGAGTCAGAATTTGTGACTTCCTGCTGCAAAATCTGCACTCTTTCGTCTGAATTAATATGAAGGGTCTTCAAAAGTTTCATGGAAAGATTTGTATTATCTTTTAATTCTATTTTTCTACAAACTTTTTGAAGTACCCTGGTGTGATACACTCAACCTTTATTTATATAAAATGCATTGAGCAGATGATGTGCTCCAAAGCTATTCTCCAATTTCCCCTCCTTATGCCTCTAGTTACTGAGCCCACGTATTTGTGTTATAACCCTAAACTTTCTAAGTGGTAAGGATTAGCCCCCAAACTACACACACACACACACACACACACACACACGTTTTTTTTTTGGATAAGGAATGGGGTCCACAATCATCAAATCATCAGACCTTCACAAGACTAAGTATCTTCTATTTAACAGGCTGCATAACAGCTTTTGTAGTGGAAAATGATAGCAGATTTAAAAAGTCTCATAGTGAGGTATGTTACATAGAGTATCCTTACTTCTTGATGATAAGATATTGTTTTATACAATGTCTTTTTAATGGTTCTGTCAAGTGCATCAGTTTTGTTGCAAAGCTTTCAAGCCAGGATTTCTCCCCTAGAGAAATTCTCTGACTGCACATATTTGAAAACCTATTATGGCCACAGCCAAGCTTTAGGAACACCGATCAATGCTAGAAGTGCGAGACAGGAAAAGCTGCAGAGGAGGCTGAGGGGTCTTCATGCTGCAGCATGTTCTTTTGCTTTGATTCAGTTCTATAAGCATTAAAGGACATTTAAACATAAGAGGAAAAGAAAACATTGAGCCTCAAACTGAGAAAATATTATGCCTTTTCTCATAGCCTTACCTCACCTGTCAGCATCTCATTTATTTCTTCTTAGTAAACCAACACATCAGAACAGCTTTGTAGATGCAAGCTATAGGTTCCTAGAGGCAAACTGCATGCCTTTAACTCTTTAGGAAGAAAGAATTCTGCCCTGTAATTATTATTATGAGTGAGCTTTGTTATGAAGGAACATGAACTATCTTGCTTCTCATGATGCATTCAGAGATTAAGGCCCCGAGTCAAAAGGAACTTGAGTAGAAGACAAGGAAGAATCAGTTTACAAACTTTAAACACAATAGCGACATGAGTATTTATTATCTGTGCACCAGATTTAATTTTTAAAATATGTAGTCAAAAACATTTTGTGAAGCAGATAAAGAAAACTACAAAACATTCCAAGAGATTGCTACTTTTAACATATAAAAGAAGTATCACGCTGAAGCATGTTAGTGCTAATGGTTTAAAATACTACTCACCCTTTAAGTGGCTGTCCTACAAACACATATTTTTTTCAAAACCAAGAACAATGACTAGAATTTTAAAAGAGCTTTTTAAATATTCAGTGTCAAAGGTTATGGAAACAGCACTGTGAAGTTAATATCTTGCATATGTTTAAGGATCCAAATTGAAAATATTTGGTATTTGGGATGAGGCTAATATAATATGAAGCTTAGTAAAAACATTTTGAATGCAAAGAAGGAACACAAAAATGAAGCCAATGGAGGTGGAAAAAGGCCAGGACACAGGAAAAATAAAATAAAACAGAATTGGAGAAGTGTGCTACATAAAAAAAAATAATGCTCCTGTATTATTTGGCAGCTACACAATTGACATTCAGTTATATTTTTCTGTAGGCCAAATTTTAAATATTTTGACTTTAAACTAAAGGAGATGCTGGTATTGTGGTTATAAATAAGGAAATAAATTTAGATACTTTATATTCCATGTAAAACTTTACTGAACTTCTAAATACTATTTTTAGAGGATTTAATCG
This sequence comes from Cynocephalus volans, assembly GCF_027409185.1. Classification (NCBI taxonomy): domain Eukaryota; kingdom Metazoa; phylum Chordata; class Mammalia; order Dermoptera; family Cynocephalidae; genus Cynocephalus; species Cynocephalus volans. Next base: position 110,266,353 of record NC_084461.1, read on the forward strand.
ACTTCCAATTGTTCTTGTGCTGACTTTACCCAATCATCTAACCAGTGGCTTTAGGAGAAACTCCTTTAAAGAGGCATATTTTGCAGATCTGTGACAGAAAACAAATTTCGCTCTTCTTTCTCATGTGTTAGAAGAAGACAGAATGATGAGCAGGGCAGTGTCACCGTTGGCAACATACAGAGGGAGAATTATACAGGACCAATGAATGTAACCCGCACTTATTACAGATTTGGTTTGGGGGTTGAGCTTCCAAGATATGAATGTAGATTCCTGTGCCTGGGGACTACCATTTTCCCACTTTTTCAAAGATTCGACATTATTGTCCAGACTCTGGTTATCAAAGTCAAGACTTTTTTCTCTTACTGCAAATACCACCCTATAGCCAGGCGAGGTTTGTGGAAGTCACTGGTAGTTATTGCTTTTACATTTAGTAGGAGCCACACATGTTGGGGACTTTGCAAGTGTAGCAGTCAGGATCCTGGAAAAAAACAGATGGCATGCTCCAACAGGGGTAATTGAGTAGAATTTAATAAAGGGACTGTTTACAAATGTGTCTGTAGGGTTGTTTTGGGGAAACTAGCAAAGGATGTTGCAGTGTAGGACTAGCAACAGTAGGGACACCTGAACATACACCCTTAGGCTTAAAGCATCATGACAGGGAGCCACTAGCAGAACCCAGAGAGAAAATGGCCTCATTCACAAGAGCTGTGACCTTCAATATATTGATGAAGTTCACCCACAGAGAACTAGCAGGGAGAGAACTGGGGAAATAAATACTCCACCACACTCTTCTGTCTTTTCAAAATCCCTTTGGTGTCTTCTCTCTGCCAAGCTAATCCAGAATCCAAAGGGCAAGGTTGCCTGTTCGTTTAGTTGATAAATGTCAGCTACCTACGGCACAGAAGGTCATAGAAGATGGGAGAGTGGATTTGGAAGGGAAAATGGAGAATATTCAACACACATAACATCTCAACCTTTTCCCCATCCTAAGAAAGACACTATTAACATCTTATTAACAGCTGATGGTTAAGGAAACTCAAGTTCAGAAGGTCAAGGAACTTTTGCAAGGACACACAGGTAATAAGTCACAGCTCGAAGACTGAAACCTAGGTCTTCACAATCCAAAGCTTTTTGCTTCTTTTCATAAATCTACTCTATGAGTTAGGAATTTTTCACAAGAAAGTGAGAAATGGTTTGGGGTGGGGGGTGGAAATGAAAAGTATGAGGAACAGGAGAAAAACAAAAGGAGGATAAAGAAAAGTAGCTTATACATGCTGATCACTGACTACGTCCCAGGCACTGGATTTAAGCTTTTCATGTGCAGTTTCTCATTAGTCCTCTCATCAGCTGTATGAATTAGGTACTATTATTCCTGTTTTACAGAGGAGGAAACAGAGCCTTGGAAGATTTAGTGAGTCCTCAGGGTCATCCGAGAAGCAAGTAAATAGACTCAGGATTTGAAACTATACAAATTCTAGGACTTCTAATTCAACAATTAAATAATAGAGAATATGGAGGCGGGGAAAAAATGAAAACAAGAAGTCTGAATGTCTGGCATAATTTCCCAGAACTCTCGGGTATCCTAAAAGGTTTTTCTCAATATAGTCAAATAGCTTTTTTCTTTCCTGTTCATTTTACTATTCATGGGTTATAATGTTAATGGTACCAGAAAAAGGAAATAAATGCAATCCAGGCCATGTTATTATTGGGAAGACTGCTATGCAAATCTGTGAGGCATATTCAAATCTGAATTTACCATATTCCCTCTTAAATCACCTCCTTCTCTTATATGCTCTCTCAAAAACCTGGCACTTTCCTATATTATTATATTACTACTATTATTTACTAGATTCCCCTTTGAGTGATTCTTTAAAATTACTCTATATCATTTTGAAAGCACTACGTCCCTTTTTAGAATATTTATTGCACTCCTTTGAAATTATGGAGATGCATGTCTACTATCAGGCACTGTGTCTTTTACAGCTGCTTTCTGGTCCCCAGCATGGTTCCTGGCACATAGTACTACCTCAATAAATGGTTTTTGAATGACCCAGTGGAAACTGGGCCTCTGTAACTCCTCTGGGTAATAAAAAGCATTTGACTTGCCATGAACATATCGAGAAATGGATGCCTCAGATTTTCTGGCTTTTCTTTCCTAGCAAAGGTCAGGTAAGGCTACAATTGCCTGACTTCCTTTTTGCTTCTTTTGATATCTCACCTGATGTAAGCCCTGCTAGGCTTCAAATGTCAGACTGACTTGGAGCCAATCCTTTGATTTGCCATTTCACGGGGTTTGCAGATACTGAGTTAGGTTTATTTTGATTCTCTTTGTTTCTATATCCATGAACTCTTCTAGAGGCCATAGGCAAGAAAGATCTCAAGGTTAACTGGCACCTAAATGACATTTTCAACCTACAAGACTATATTTTTAAACTCTCAAATGCTTTGGACACCTTGTCAAATGTTTTGGCACTTGTCCCTATCCTTAATAATGACTTAAAACCAGAGGTGTTGGCAAAGAATTTTTGAGTGAAAGGTACCAAATTAGAGTTTCTTTAAGGTCACCAAACATAAAGCAAAACTGTTTAGCTTCCAAAGGAGGTGTGCACAGCTTGCTCTGAAGAAGGAAGCACGCAGGGCTGTACCCTTCAGGCTTTGAATGCTACTCTAAATGCCACTTCTGCCACAGATGCAGATGGATCCTCTCTCTGTGATAATTTTCCTCTGGTGTTCATCTTACCTTTCAGCCAGGCATCTTGCTAAGAGAGGAAGCCGGCCCCCTCGGCAAAGCCTGGGCACCAAAGCATTCGTGTCTAGTGAACTGTTTTCTCTGTATGACAGCCTCCCGTCTTGAACTGACACTCCACCCCACTCATAGCTCCCAATGTCATCTGTTATATCAGCATCTATAGAAACTGCTGCTGCTTCTGGCCGAAAAGTCTTGATGTCTGCTTTTAAAATGTCATCCCGTCACCCCTCTCAATATTCAGACTCTCTCGTCAGTTTGTTTCCACCTGCCCTCAAATGTGTTCAGAATAAATGATGCACAAAGGACAGTTTAAACAAAGCAAAGGAGCTGTAGGCAAGGCACCTCCAGTTCACCAGGCTGTTCTTCCTTAACAAGTGCTGTATTGTCATTTAAATGTGTGTGTGGCACAGGAGACACTGGTGTGTATCTGCTGTGGCAACAAGAGCATAGTTAGTGATTGCCAGGCAAAGAAGGAAAAAGATTAGCTGAAGAAAGTACACACTGATTAGTTACTGTGAGTTAGTTATCTTTCCTTTGTTTTCCATTCTCACTGTTCTCATTATCAAATTGGGCTTTCCCAAGGCAAAAAGCTGGTTATTTATCCCTTGCTCACCTCAATACCTTCCCCATTTTTCTCCATGGCGTCCTTGCACCTTGATCACATTAAGTCTTCCTCAGGATTCCCAAGTTTGGTATTTAATCATCCTGGAAATTAGAATATGATAAGGTCAGTGGAAAAGGTTTTGTGAAATACAAATTACCATACAAAATGTGAGGTATTACCATGCAGTAAACACGCCAGGATCTCACCCAGAATTTAGCTCTTACAATTCAAATACAGTCTTGTCCACACGCATAAGAACAATGTAGCTCAATTCATAATTTTTAAAGCATTAAATTAACTTATTAAAACGACATCAATATTTCGTTGCTGTTAGCATATGCATTTTTCTAGTGGGTGACTGATGAGTAAATGCAGATAGATACGTTTCTACCGTGTGCTCTACCTCCCTCGTGATCCATTTGCCTCATGGTTAGCCAGGGCTGAGGGTTTAGCCTGTGGCTAAGAGCAGGGTGAAGTCACATAGTCCATTTAGGCATTAAACTAAACCTATGACTTCAACCTCATTCAAAATAACGAATGACAAACATAGTCATTAGAAAGTAAAGTTCCCATGCTGGTGAGTTCAGCCTTAACTTTTGAGATCAAGGGAGTTGAAAAATAATCATTTTTTAAAGCCAAAATTATTCCATAAGAATTGCCCTGCCCTCTTCATTAGTATGCTTCAAATAAGAAAATATTAGCCGGCTTTTTACTGCTATAATCACAGCAAACCTTGTATAACCCTTGCTATGTGCTAAAAGTTTTACTAAAAAGCACTAAGTGTTAAATTAGTCTGTATGAAGCTCTATGAAATATCTATTTTTTCAGCTTTACAGATGAGGAAACTGAGACACATGGCAATTACATAATTGCTCAGTGACACATGGTCAGTACTAGGATTCAGGCTGAAGCTGTAGCTGCAAAGACTATGCTCTTGACCACTCTACTGTCCTACTTCCCATCCCATTGATCATGAACAACCATCATCAGCAACAACAAGCAGCCAGACCAATACTTGCTTTCTCCTTCTAGTTTTCCTTTTTTTGTCGTGATTCTAAGTGTTCCTGGTCCAACTCAAATGCTCACTCTCTCAATCACTTTGTCTGAGACCCTCACCCAAATAGTAGTTATAGCCTTTTTATCAGTATTCCTGTATTACTTTATTCATTCTTTTATTCTGACACCCATACTAATGCAGGTATTTATTTATGTCTCTGTACTGGATTGAATTATGTCCCCCCAAAACTCACTGAAGCTTGAATTGTGTCCCCCAGGTTTTGTGTATTAGAAACTTAGCCCCCACTGTGACAGTTAAGAGGGTGGGAAGCCCTATTATGGTAATTGAAAGGTGGATCCTTGAAGAGGTGATTGGATTGTAGGACCATGATGTAGTGAATGGATTAAAAATAGTGGTCAGGGGCGTGGTTCTGAGGGCTTTAAAAGAAGAGGGGAGTCTGTCTTTCTCTCTCTCTTGCTCTCTCTCTGCTCTGCCATTTCACAATGGCCATCACTGAAGTCATCACCAAAGGGAGTTTTCACCAGATGTGTTTCCTGGACTTTGGACTTCCCAGCCTCAGAAACTGTAAGAAATTTTGTTTTTCTTTATAAATCACCCAGTTTCAGATATTTTGTTATAAACAACAGAATTGGAGTAACACAGTCTCTTTCTTTCCTACTAGCCTGGGGACCATGTAGTAGTCATATCCGTATTACCAAAATCTACAGTGTCTGGCCTACAGTAAGAATTCAATACTGATTTATTAAATTGGATCTAAATAAAATAGTTGGCACTGGGCTTTTGTACAGATCTGAAAATGAAAAAAAATAAAGGATTTATAAGCTGGGTATTTCTGCATTACAATACATGAAATATTTGCTGTGCTTATTTAATATGTAATTAGTATCAAAATTTGAGCAGAAATTTGAGTGATAATTAAGGCAGCGTTGGGGGGGGCAAAAACTTCAACTCAATTTAAAAAGGGTCTTGGGAGAAAACAAGTTTTACCTTCTGGTAAAGGTGAGCTGGTAATATACCTGAAAACTTTGTTAAAAATTATTTCATTCTACTTTGCCAAATGATAGTCTGGTTCCAAGCTGACACAGTTATGCCATTTAGTTAAAAGTTAAAAGGAAAATGATTATCTGTTTTTCCTGATTGTGGCTGCCTTACTGCATTGCTAATGGAAAAGGATTGCAGGTTTTTCTGCTGGCCTGTCTCCTTCATGTGCATATGTGGATCACAATGTTTTCTTCTCCATGCTGCTGGCGTGCTTTGGCCGCGGACTCATCAGGAGTAGTACCTGTCTCTCTAGCTATCCATCATTATCTGCTCACATCTAGACATGAGTGAGTCTTCCCAAGGGGAAGATGATGAAGAAAGCTAGCAACTCCTTCTCCTTACTGAGAAGATTGAACTTATGTTTGAGGATATAATTGACAGTACCCTGTACTGGTCAGTGATTGGCATTCAACTTCCCTCTCTTTTTCTCATTTTCCCCGTCCATTTCATTAGCAAGATATGTCAGCAAACGCTTCAAAATATATCCTAAGCTTGATCACGTTTTTACTACTACCACCCTAGTCCAGCTCTTGCCTGAGCTTGTATTTGTTATAAAATAAGTTTTCTAACTCACCTTCTAGCTTTCATTATTGATCTTTATTCTCCAACTGCAACCAGAGTGATAACTTGAAATTGTAAACCAAATCATGCCAATCCTCTGTTTTCAACCATCCATGGGCTTTCATCACACTTAGGGTAAAATCTGAAGTTGTTACCATAGCCCTACATGATTCGGCCCTGGCTATCCCTTCAAACTCTCTTTCTACCACTCTACCACTTGCTCACACTACTACAAGTTCGTTGAACTTGCCAAACACATTCTTATTCCAGGGCCTTTGTACTTGCCTTCCAGACTCTGCCTGGGATGCTCTTGCCCTGTTTGTTCACCATGTTTTTTGTGCTAATTTGTTATGATGTCAGAAACTACCTTGTCTGGAAATACATTCCCCTCCCCCCAATCACGCTGTATTCCCCCACACCTACTTTATCTTTCTTTATGATATTTTGATCCATTGTCTGTCTTCTACTACAATGTAAACTCTCTGAGATCAAGGATGGTTTTGTCCATTCTTCTTCCTCTAGTAGATAAATATTGTATATGGTAGATAGTCAATAAACATTTGTTGAATAAATGAAATTTAATTTCATCCTGGACCTAACATATGAGTTCTGAGTAGCATCTCTACTTAGTGCTGTGATATTTAAGAGGCTCAATTTCAATGACTATTAGTAACCTTTCAGGAAAATTCATGGAAATATTCATTTCTTTAGTCTTTGAAGAATGTTACTGACATAGAAATGGCACAAACGATGATCTGGATGTAGATTTAGGAACATATCAATGGAGAGAGAGCAATTGAGAAAAGAGAAAGGCAGACCTTTACCCGATGAGTTCCTTATTGTTTTCAACTATTGAAAATGTGAATACTGTATTGAACCCCTTTGTGTATCAAGATCCACTGAAATCTTGTTAATATGACCAAAATGAATGATAGGATTAGATATTTAGATCCTTTTAAGCCTTAGTTGGAATTCAACAGTCTTGAGATAATGCTTTAGACTGACAAGGTTTGCCAAATTATCAATCCTTTTAGAAAATACTGTCTGAGGCTGTGCACCCGGGAGAGATTTATGGAAGGAGTTGAAGAGTACTGATAGGAGGAGTTCACTGCATTCTTTGTGGGTTGCACTTGAGGTATGCTGGAAGCTAGTTAGAGGCCTCTTTGTTTTTCACTCTGGATACTTGGCTACATATAAACTCCACATGTAATGATTTGTGTAATAGTAATGTTAGCTGATAAAGCCTGGACTCACATAGCGCAAACCTTTATTTTGAATCATTCAATTGCATGCTTACTCGATGATTCCCTAAAGGAAACTATTCAGCATGCTTATCATATCACATACTCCCCATGTCAACTATTTTGAAAGCACAGCTCATATATAAGTTGACAGCATCCCACTGCCCTGACCCCAGTGATGGTGCTGAAAGTAGCTGGGCAATTCACTGAAAAACCACAAGATACATTTTGCACTGTGGGTTTGATAATGGGTTGTAGTTTTTCACTACTGGAGAAACGGAGTTACATAATTTTGGAGCAACGAGAGACTTCACATGGCATCTACTCAGACTCTTTCTCTTCAGAGTTTCAAAAACCTAGTAGTCCCCAAGCAGAGCAGTGGCCACCCATGTTCATCAACAAATGAACTGGCAGCAGAGGTGAAAGTGGAGCTTGGTCTTCTGGTTGCTAACCCAGAGATCTTTTTTTTATTTTTGGTGGGGGTGGGTGGAGGGATGGTGCTTTATTGCAAGATTTACCAGTGTGGGAGGCAGAATTGTGCCCCTTGTGACTTTCACCTCCTGAGGCTGGGCACCTCATATTTCACCTCATAAATATGTTTTCTCACATGGCAAAATGGGCTTTTCAGGTGTAATTAAGGTTACTAATCAGCTGGCATCAACAGAGGAAAATTTTCCTGGATTATTTAATTGTGCCCAGTGTAATCTGAGCCCTTAAAAGGAGAGGAAAAATCAGAGAGATTAGAAGCTTCTTGTGCTTCTAATCAGATGTGCAGTTTGTGACTTGGAGATGGAGGGGTCATGAGCCAGGGAATGTGGGCAACCACTAGAAACTTTAGCCAACAGCCAACAAGGAAATGGGGAACTCAGTCCCATAGCCACATGGAACTAAATCCTGCCAACAGCCTGAATGAGCCTAAAAGTGGATTTTCCCCAGTGCCCCCAGAAAGGTATGCAGCCTTGACAATATCTTTTTTTTTTTTTTCTTTCTTTTGTCTTTTTCGTGACCGGCACTCAGCCAGTGAGTGCACAGGCCATTCCTATATAGGATCTGAACCCGCGGCGGGAGCGCCGCTGCACTCCCAGCGCCGCACTCTCCCGAGTGTGCCATGGGCTCGGCCCGACAATATCTTGATTTCAGAATCCACCTGAGTCATGGAAACTGAAATAAGAAATGGGTGTTGTTTTAAGCCACTAAGTTTTGGAAATTTTTTACAGCAATAGAAAACTAATACAATTAGTCTGTCAAAATGCTTCTCTCATCCTTTCTCAATCTATTGACGAGAGTCCTTATATGAGTGGCAATATTTCCTTCCCTAAATAGAGAAATATTTATGCAAATACAGTTTGCATGATAAACTCCACCCACGCACTAACAGGGCTTTACCTATCCAAGTAAAGTGTCCTTCAGATCTTTCTGGAGGTCTCCAGTGGGATGGATCTCTTATGCCCTCACACCAGTGGTTTCTGTCTCTCCTTCTCGGTCCCCCTTCCCCATTTTCACTGCTTCGCCAATGCCCCAGCACATCATGAGATGATTCATATCTGAGATAAGGGAGATGTTGCAGGATGCTCCCAAAGCTTGGCATCTTAGGAGCAGGGACTGGGTTGGTTCTGCACAGAAGCAGGAGAGTGGATTCCTGTCTCCCCCACTCACTGTTGATGGGCTCCTAAGTAGCTCTCCTTGGACATGGGGGTCTCATGAGGTCCCTTCTACTTTCTGTGCAGAACCTCATGAAATCCCTTCATTGCCTTCTGCTTTGTACCATCTCTTCCTAGAAGGAGAATAAAAACCAGCTTATGAAGCACGATATGGGAATACTGCCACCCTCTTTACTTCTTTTCTTCCCTTCTTATCTTGCCTTTTCACCCAGTGAAGCATCTTTTGTCCCAGTTATAAAATAAAAACTCCCAACCACTCTAATGAAGAAAAGCTGGGGAGTAGGCTTGTGTGCGTGCATGTGTGTGTGTGTGTGCGTGTGTGTGTGTGTATGTGTGTGTGTGTTTGTGTAATCATTAGTGGGGTCCCGGACACATATTCTTTATGAATCTATGAATATCTGTCATCTGCATTTAATTAAAATAAATCAGGCAACTTTTACAATTTCTCCCAGCATTTTTGATAATGGACACTATAGTGTGCTAAACAGTGTTCCTCAAAAAGTTATGGCCACTAAACATCAGAACATATGAATATTACTTTATATGGCAAAAGATGTGATGAAGTTAAGGAGTTTGAGAGGAGGAGCTCACCCTGGATTATCTAGATGGGTCCTAAATCTAATAACAAGTGTCTTTCTAAGGGTAAAGCAGAAGGGGAATTTGACAGGCACTCAGGGAGAAGACTAACAGCAGAGGAAGAGGCAACATGGCCTTGGAGACAGAGATTGGAGTGTTCTCAGCAAACCAAGGAATGCCTGGAGCCAGCAGAAGCTGGAAGAGTCAAGGAATGAATTTTCCCCTAGCGCCTCTGGAGGTCTCATACAGTCCTACTGAGACCTCGATTTCAAACTTCTGGCCTCCAGAACTATAATAAAATGAATTTCTGTTGTTTTAATCCAAGATTATAGTAATCTGTTATGGCAGCTGCAGGAAATTAATAGACAACACACCCTTAGATTTAAAAATACACAAAACTCCACCCATTTTAGAAACTTGCTTGTAAACAGAGGAGCTCTACTGTATGTAAATTAGTGCTAAGAGCTCCAGAAGCCAAACTTAGGATATTGTCTTTGGTTAAAGTATTTGTCAATGAGCTAACTCTCTTTAAAAGCCTGTAAGGTTGTACTGTACATTGTTAATCAATTTGTATTACTGAAAGCTTAGTCTGAGTAAATCAAATCAATATGCCAGAAACTATGGGGGAGGGGGAAACAGTGAAGAAAATGAAATAGTAGTAATGATAACATCTAACACTTACATAGAACCCACTATGTGCCAGGCAGCACTCCAAGTGCTTTGCAAATAATACACTTAATCCTCACAACATCCCGAGGAGGGTGAAACTTTTATTATGCCACTGTACAGAGAATACTGAAGCACTGAGAGGTTGGGTGATGTGCCCAAGGACCTAGAAGTGGTAAGTGACAGAGCTGGGATTCAAAGTCTCTACCCATCTGACAGCCACTAACCTTGGGGGATGCAAAGAACCAAACCTCAGAGGATGGCTAATCAGCTAGAGAAACTTTCAATTGCTATCCAGCCCAGCTACAAATCAATTTCAACACAAATCACTACCATCTGACCATTCACTTCTGTCTAGGACAATTTCTGTGGGGTGAGTTCAGGTTCTTAGCAGACCTCGTAATCATATCTTGTCTTAAGCATCCATTTTTCTCCTTGGGGCTGGATTCATGAGTGGAGGATTGATGAAAGAGTGAGGCATGCAGTACTGAAGTTCTGTTTTTTCTTTGTTTTAAGTTGAGTATGCCCAGGTCCCAAAGTTCTCTGCCAGCTCTTGTCTCTGACAATCAAGTTTCTGTTTCTACACATGGTTCGCATGAAAGAATCACACCCACAGCAAAATCCTTTTAGCTGGAAAGATCCCTTGCTGGGGAGGCAAAGGTGGACCGACATGGTAAGAACTGTCAGTTTTACTTCCCCAAGCCCCTTATTTGAGGCAGTTTTAAATTTCTTGGCTGGGCTGTACCATCCCAGGCAGAAGTCTGAAGCCCTATACTCCGTGGAGGTAAAAGTACCAAACGACCTCCTCTGAGGCTTTTCTTTTCCGTTCAGTTGATGGACAAGAGGCTGTGAACTTTGATATACCAAAGAGTCATGCTTGTGACTGTGACGGTTGAATCTGTGCCACACAGCTGCCTCCTTTTCCTCCAAGAGAGGCCGTGAGAGGAGACTGCCTCACGGGCAAGAGCTGCGGATGAATGAGAAGGTGTGCCAAAGCAGTTAGAAATCATGAAGTAATTTCGATTTACGTTGTTGCGAAAAGAGGAAGGAACAGAGGAAATTGAACTTCCAGAGAAGTCTGATAATTGAACTCAGGCGTACTGACAGGGTAACTGAACACAACAGATAAATAACTACTTTCCAATAATTATAAGGCAGGGTGGTGTAACATATTAGACAAGCTGGTTCACTTGGTATTCTCAATGAAACGATATTTTCATTCTAGGGGATATTGGATCTGTGCTAACAGAATTTCTTTTCCTACATTCACTTTCTCTTTCCCACTCCCTATTGCTTGCTGAAAATAAAATGCGATTTTTAAAGTGCTACTTTTCAGAATGTTCCACATGTACACTTCACATCACATAGCAGACCTCAGAGCCTACCCCTGCTGGATACAGTTGCTGAGGTGGTGTCTGTTTTTCTAAAAACTGTAAAATACTATCGAAAAGATTTTAATCAGGCATCCCCTAACAGAAAAACACGATGCAAATTACATATTCCATTTACAGGCCCTCGTTGGTCATAGACTTGCTAAAGCTTTTAACAAATCATTTCATAGTACAAACACTTCATTTCATAAAGGGGAAACAGAGGCAAAGAGTCCTTTTCTAAGATGCACTGTTTTCAGTAGGAATAAAACAGACACTTAAATAGAGGGAACAAAACCATTCTCTTTTATGAATAGAGATCACACTGAGATACTCCATTTTTCTCCTCTCTTTGGGAATAATGTTAGAATACTTTTAAAAGCTGAATTTACATAATAGAATAAAGATTTTGCCCTTTTCCAAGTGGTGTGTAGACTGGATAGGTGCCAGGGTCCTTATGCAGAATTAATAGTGAGTGCTTTTTCTGTGCCGTCCCATGATCAACCCCCCTAGGAAGAACTGAGAGATATCCCATGGGCCTCTGGCTTGAGTGATCTGTGGTGTCTTGATTCAAACTCCATATGGTTTAGATTTTACTTTGTTAGCCCCAGCTGCATGTTTTCTTTCTTTCTTTATTTTAACTCAAAAAAGCAGTCTCATAATTTATTAATTGCTGCGAGGGAAGGAAGTCGCAATGGTCGACCTGCGGCCTGGTGGGGAGAAATTCCCAGCTCTGTTGGAGAGGGCTGTCCACCCCGCTTGGCACTTGAACAGGCTGAAATGGAATGTCTTTTGTTGTAAACACCTAATTTGTTCATTTTGAACTGTCTGAGTAACTAGATCAAAGACCAGTGTCAAATGCCCAAAGCAGTGTTTGTCAGCAGTGGACTTTTTTATTCTTCTTGTTCTAAAGCAACTGAAAGGGGAAAAGACTCATACTGTATTTCCACAGAAGCGTAGGAAAGCTCACGTTGGCAGCCTCTTGTGACAGAATGAATACATGTGACTGAGTACAGACCATTTGTCTCCTGATTACAACAGACCCCAGGGGAGCTGATGCTGGCTTTGAATTCCACCTCTCTTTCTCTGCGACAGTTCCACCCCCAGTCCTCACAGCACAGAGCACAGGGTACTCGGATCCCCTCTCTGCTGTGGGTTTTAGTCTGCTTTCTAAATTCAAACGGGGACCTCTTGTTTGAAATGTGTTGACTTGTCTTGAACAATAATATATATTTTTAAACTATTCTCATTTGGGATTTAGGGGTGGCCATAGTGAGTGCATTTAGTGTGCACGTGAGTTTCACAGGCATGGTAACAGTGAAGAGGAAGCAGAGAAGGGCCTAAAAACGTCCCTACTATTAAAAATGGCACAAAGATGGTAGAGGGTACAATGTATTACGTGCTGTGTGTAAGCCCACTTGGTCTTTCTGCTCATTGATTTATAAGGACTATCATATATTTTTCTCCCTGTAGGATTATTGTTTTGAAATGGGGTAGAACATGTCTTTATTACCCGAAAAGTACAGATTTATTGTTAGGCATTTTGAGGGTTGCTGGGATGTATTCTCCTCAATTATACCTATTTTCACTGATGGTTTATAAGAACTGCTCATACTACCATCGGGAGGCAAAGTTTAGCCCGAAAGGTTCATTTCATGTTTAGTACCATATTCAGTCATTAGCATTTTTTTTTTGCTTGTTTAGTTTTGTTTTATTGTTCATTTTCTCTCAAAGAATGCAACCTGTAAAATATTCGTGAAAGCTTCCTCTATCTCAGATGATCTAGATTCATTTTATATATTCATCTCTGTCTTTTAATTCCTACTCACTCTCTTTTTCTCCTTCACAATTATTCTTCTTATATTAAAAAAAAAAAAAAAGGAAAGCAGCAGTGAGCTGTCACTTGGCAGTTTTTTTTCCATTATGTTTTCACTGCTGGGAAATGCTGGAACAAAGGCATCCAAAGTGTTACTGAATGGGATCAACGTTCAGCCCTGCTGGTGAGGCTGTAATCAGTCTGTCCAGGATGAAAGTGCATGCTTTTCAGCGCTGGTGGGAGATTTTCATATTTATCTTTGGGATGCATGCTTAGCCAATGTAGTCACGTGATGTGTTCTTGTCATGTCCTTATGTAGCCACTTTCTGTGGTAGAATGGAAGAAATGGAATGTGACCTGTCGACCCTTAGTCAGTAGGAAGTAGTCCCACAGATGGTTTTAAAACACAGAGAGTCTCAGCTCATGTCAATGTCAATTTCTAAAACATGTTTTTATCAGGGATTTAGTTCCTCTCCTGTTCTGGACAGATATGCACGTGGGGAAGCTACACCACCTCTGCCCACATATTACTAGTGAACAGTTCTGGGGGTGTTAGTAGCACAAATGGGATGAACTCAAAGGGCAGTGGGTGTCCTCAGGACTGGAGAAGGAATGGGCATGGGGGGGTGCTTATTTAGGTCACACTCCCTATGTAATCCATGTGGCCACCAATCAAGAGGTAGAGCATTTCTATCACCCAAGAAAATTCTCTTGTGGTCCTTTCTGATCAGTCACCCCCCCACCCCCCACCCTGCCCCAATCTACAGGTAACCACTCTTTTGATTTTCATCCCTGCAGACTAATTTTCCTGTGAACACATTCTTTTAAATCACCAAATCATATAGCATAATACGTACAGCACATTAGAAAAACAAATAGTACTGCTTTGGGGCTTGAAGTCTTAGGTCTAATTTATATAACACTTGGATTCACCTGACACTCTAAAACGTAATCTCTGTGTATTAAAAAATTGTTGAGAATTGTTCTTTAACTTTTCTCCTAAATTAGTATTAATAATACTTCCTGAAAAAAACAAAGAGAGAGAGAGAGAGAGAGCCAGTGGCTGTTATGAATATTTGGTTTACAAACTATTAAAAACTTAGATCCCTCAAGTTAAAGTTTGAAATGGCAAAAAGGGTCCAAGAGTCCTTAAGATGAAAATTTTATAGCACAGTCGCAACTCTTTTAACCTCTTTGGAATGGCCAGAGTTCTCATTCTCTCTGTAGAACACAGTGATTGATGCCCTGATGCCCTTGTACTCTCTCTGCAAGTGCCTGGCTGGTGGGCTGCTCGCAGTGAGTCTGTGCATTCGCCCCACTTGTTGAATTGGTGCCTACCAAGCATTTATTGTGTTTATACCACATAAGCTTTACTTCCTATTGTAAATTATTTCATTTAATAATTTAAATGATTATTTAATTTAGTAGATATCACACCACCTGGCCAAATATGAATGTCAGGAAAAGAGTACTGATTTTCTCTGCAAAGAAATTTATTTTATTTTATTTTATTTTATTTATTGAGACGTAATTGATTAAACATCCCTGTGGAAATTTAGTGCTGAGGAAATACTTGATAAAGTTGACCTATAAAAAAACCAAAAAACTCATTATCAAATTAGGTGGACTAGACAACTGTAAAAAGAAAAAAGATAAAAGAATGTCTCTTTCAATTCATAGTCACCTCAACAAACTAAACTGGAAGTCAAAGCTGATGCATTTTGGGAGTTGTTTATTTTTATATACTTAATAAATAGTTATCTGGCACTTTCAATGAGCCAGGCACTGTTCTAGGTGTTTTTAATCCTCATAACTTCTCTATATGGTAGGTAATATCCCATCTGACATATAAGGAAACCAAGGAACAGAGAAGCTATGCAACTTCCTGAAAGTCACACAGCTAGCAAGTGGCAGAGCTGAGATTCAGAACACAGGCAGCTTTGTCCAGAGTCTATTTCCTTCCCACTGTGTTATCCTACCTCTCTTTAGCCATAAGTCTATGCAACTCTCCAATTAGCACATCCACTTGCGAGGGGGAAAAAAGGCTGTGGTCCTTAATCAAAAGACTGAGAATGAATGCATGTCTAAACCTAATTCATGTTCTAGTTAAATTAAAAGCTCACTTTCTTTTTGAATACCAGCTTTAACCTATTTTTATTTGCTGACCTGATTCCGCTGGATGAATGAGCTTCTACTCTACAAACAATGGCTCAGCATATTCATTTAACATCAAGTTTTAAGAAAGCACAGCTGTTTATTGGCTTTGTTAGCAAAGCCAAGGTTGTCTACAAAATGAAAAAAGTTGAATTGGATGATTTATCAGACCCTTTCTAACACTAATGTTCTGTGGTCACATATGTTTAGCCTCTGAGTGGCTTCATTAGCTTTACTTTGTTTTATGACCACAAACGTACATACCCTTAACCTCATTCATCTATTCCATAATTAGAACACAGAGGAAGAGGGTAGTTAAGCCCAAACCATCTTCATTACTGGCAAAACAACTGTTAAAAAATAATTTTCTTATGTGAAAGAATAAAATCTCTTTCTACATTTTGTTGTTATTATTTTTTAATTAAGGAGTAATTTATATATAGTGTAATGTGCAGATCTTAAGAATACGGTACTCATGTAAACTATGCCTCAGTAAAGATATAGATCATTTCCATTGCCCCAGAAAAGTTCTCTTGTGCTCCTTTCCAGTCAACCTCTCTTCACCTTACCGGAAACTACCTTTCTGATTTCTATCCCTATAGATTAGTTTTTCTGTGAACACATTTGCTTTTAAATTGCCAAACAATATAATGTCACACAGAACTCAGAAAAACAAATAGTACTGCTTTTGGAATTGAAATCTTAGGTCTAATTTATATAATACTTGGATTCATCTAACAATATAAAATGTAATCTAGTAGTCAAATAATACCATGCCGATTTCATTTGCTGAAATATCGATTTTTAAAATATCCTCTGAGAGAGGCAAAAAATGAGTCTAGAGACCTGGGGTTTCCAGGTTTTACCACTAAGTTTATGTGAATGTCTGTAAATCATGAAGTCTCTCATGCTATCTCTCTCTCTTTCCTCATGTGCAAATTGAGAGGGTCGAACTAAGACCCTCTAAGGAAGGCATCTTCCAGGTTTAACACTCTTTGGTGCCATATTGTTTTCTACAGTATTACATTTAAAACACATTATATATCCAAAATAAAAGTCATTACTTTATTTTAAAAAATTGTCCTTTAGATTATGTGGAAATCTATGTGGATGCTGTAGAATGAGATACCTGTAAAAGAAAAAAAAATAATTTTGAAGTCATTAGTTCAGTCAGTATTCATTTACTTAAAATATTTTGTATTCTACCACATGCCTATTGAAAGCAATGAGTGTTCCAGTTACGACTGCCGTGTAAGAAACTCCCCCACTGCCGTGTAAGAAACTCTCCCAAAACTTGATGACTTCAAACAACAATATATTAATATCTCTCACAGTTTTGGGGCAGTTCTCCTTAAGAGTTTCTCATGTGGTTACAGTCAAACAGCAGCTGGAGGGTGCTGGGTCTAGAATAATCTGAAGGCATCCTCACTCATGTGTCATGTGTCAGGGCTTGGCATGGCTGCAACAGCGGGAAATGGTTTGCTATCTTTCTCTGTGAAGCTTCTTCACATGGCTCGTTGGTCTTCCTCACAGTGTGGAGATCTCAGAATACTTAGACTTTTTTTTTTAAAAGATGACCAGTAAGGGGATCTTAACCCTTGACTTGGTGTTGTCAGCACCACGCTCTCCCAAGTGAGCCAACCAGCCATCCCTATACGGGATCCGAACTCGTGGCCTTGGTGTTATCAGCACTGCACTCTCCTGAGTGAGCCATGGGCCGGCCCAGAATACTTAGACTTTTAACATTGTCTTTGGCTTCCTCCCAGAGTGAGTGATGTTAATGGCAAAGTCAGAAGTTTCTAGGCTTCTGTAAACCTAGCCTCAAAAGTCACAAAGTATCACTTATCACCATCTCCATATTCTACTAGTAATTAAGTCATTGTACCTACTCAGATTCAAAGGGAGGGAAATTATACTCCACCTGTAGATAGAAGGAGTAGTGAAGAATTTGCAGTCATCTTTAACCCACCACAATGAGGTTTATATTTTAAAACCTGTAATCTGAAGCTCTCTCTTTCTTGTGCTTAACAAATTTTAATGTATAATCCATAGTTTAATAGTTAAGTCATCTATAAGTCAAATGATCAGAGATTTCATAATTTTTAGATATATGATCTTGACCAAATAACCCTACCTGTTTGAAACTTGGACTTTTCATCTGTAAAATCCATCCTTTCACCCTTTCAGAAGGATTGTATGGGTCAGATATGAGAACATATGTAAAAATGTAAAACTATGAAAGATCATAGAAATGTAAGACATTATTTTGGTTATCATTAAGATAATGATGACTCGATTTCTTTTGCAAAACAATGAAACAAATGTCTTCATGAGATAGTTAAATTCTCCAAGAGAGTTCTAGGTACATTCTAATGCTTGTGGAAGATGATGAAGAAGGAAAGGTTTTTCCATTTGTCATGCAGGTAATGTTCACAGAGCCCTTTCCTGACCTCCATACTTAAAATGGCCTCTCACTCGATGATGAGCATGCCATACTTTTTAATAACACGAACACTAATCTCCACCTGAAATTATATTACATATTCATTTATCTACCAGTTTGTAGATACGATAAGAAATTTCTCTTCTAGAGCATGAGTTCCTGTGGGCAGAGACTCCGAGTTTCGTCAGTACTTATGAGTAACTGACATACGTATATAGGTATCAGATGTTTAACAAACATTGTTGAGCAAATGAATCAACAAGTAAATGACTATTACTTTTGAGCCATCTGGCATCCTAGTTTTGAAGTTTCCCTTTGTAGCTTTACCAACTTTTATTGTATTTGACTTCAACAATATAGTTTATCTTGAAACTAGTCATTTCCTGGAGTGACTCCTTTTCTCAATCTCCTCTCTCTGATTATGGCCTCTTACAGCTGTGATAAAACCCTGGCAATCTTTTCTGAGGCATGTCTCTGGAATATTCTTTTGATTCTTACTACCATTGTCTCAGGCATAATTTATCATGATCTCTTACCTAAACTTTTACAGAAATACTGTAGGTAGTTTCCTTCTTTATCATCTTCCACAAGCATTAGCATCCTAAAAATGTTTATTTTGTGATGTTATTCTGCTCTTAAGAAAACCTTGGGTGGCTCACTCATGCCTACAGGGTGAATTTCAGGCTCTTAGATATGGTGGTCTTGTGTCCCATCTAGTTTTTGCCCACCTTTTTCAGCAGCACAGACTTTCAACATTCCAGTGTTTCAATCTTTAGTGGGTATGCAAGTCACCTGGAGTTATTGTTAAAATACAAATTTTGATTCAAAAGTTCGAGGGTGGAGCTTGAGATTCTGCATTTCTAGCAAGCTCCCAGGCGGTGCCAACACCCCTACTCAAACCTCTCGGAGTAGCACAGCTCCATCAGTGAGCGTATGTGCCACGTACTTCCACATGTCTGTGCCTCTTCCTGTTTCCTTGCCATGGGTTTTCTTTACCCTCCTCACTGGTGAATTCCTGTATTCTGAAGATCTAGGTCGAATACTATCTTTTTGAAGTCTTTCTCTGTACCTTCCCCAGGAAGAGTTAATCATAATCTGTTTTCTTAGAGAACTTTGTTGGTAGTTATTTAGTTGTTTATGTGCTTTGCCTCTAAGTTTACGTTCATTGGAGGCAGTGACAGTGCTGTTGCAGTTTAATTGGGAATAAAAATTCATGGCCAATGTAATTATGTTGTGATATAAATTATATTCACAAAATCCAATGGGAACGCAGATGTATCTGAAACAATTGTTATGCATCAATTATATGCTAGTTTACTATACAATGCCTATAAGATTACTACACAATACAGTACATAGCAGGTGCTCAATACATATGTGTTAAATGGTTTTGAAGAATCATCTTAAGTCTAAAACTTTACAACAGAAAATGCTGGTCTGGTTGTCAGACATTTTTATTCTCTGATGGAGAATTTTTTAGACCATTAATTATTTTCTTGAAAAATGTATAATAATTACTATCTTATTTAATGATCCAAAAATCTGTACTGAATCAAAAGTAGAAACGTTAAAGTAATTACACTGAGAAGTCAATTTAATGAATGCCCAATATGTAAAAACATGATTTCTGTAATCTTTTTATTGCCCAATTTATCATTTTTATTGTTCCTTTACTTATGCTATATAGTTCTAGAATGAATTATAATCTCTATTCTCCCCTTCCACCCCATTTTTTCAAGTATGATCTCTTAGAAAGCCACAAAAAGCTTTTATTCGAATAGAAGTTTTATACTTGTTAAAGTGAATCTATTTGATTCATATGTGCTTTGGATAATATCCCTAGAGTCTTCCCTTACTTACGTCACACATGTTTTTAAACAAGCATTTGCTTTCTTGCAGTACGAATTCTTTCAACTTGACCTTCTAGGATGGCCACAAGACGCAAATTGTGCTGTTTACAATCACTTAATGACTGTGGTCTTCTAAGCACAGAATTCTGAGTGTGGACTGTCCTGAAAGCTCTACCATCAATATCCGATGATGACCAAACACAAAATGATGGTAGATTCTAGATGAGACTATTTTGGAGGGTGGTGTTGGAAGGCATTATAAGATTTCTTTCTATGCCTGCCCAGAGTATGTAATAACTGGAAGACACTGCTCAAAGCTATTAAATTAAACATGTAAAACTCCAGGCATGTTATGAGTCAACAGTAAGAACGTTCCTTGTCAGTCATGGGTTTGGGGGTAGGTGGATACTGAGCTTCATCCATTTCAGGTACCTACAACCCCACTAGGCTTTTGGGGTTTTTTTCTGGCAGCCTCAGACCCCCCAGAAAATCAAAATATTAATCCTGCCAGTTTAGATTGTCCCAGAGATTTAAAGTCACTGCTGCTTTCCACAGGGTTCATTCACGCTCAACTGGGACAAATAATGGCTTAGCAGGAACTGGTTTACAATCTCGGTGGACTCCTATAGAGCTAATAAGTCCTGAAATACTAGTTGGATGGAAACATATGATAATCATATGATTTTTTTTTATCCATGTTGTAGTCTTACGTATAAAAATAAAAAATGCACAGGGCTTAGACATCCCTTTATTGTATCAAATTAAATTGGATTTAATGTCTTGTTGTGTGTCATCCAGCTCAGACCCATTTGTGCAAAGCTGTGGAGTGACAAGCTGGTTCAGATGAATGAATAGCTTTCTCATTACTTCACCCTCATTCTGCTGTCTCTTTTCCTGTCCTTTGTATTATAATGGTGGACAGCTGTGGCAGTGAAGTGAATATTAACTAACCCCAGTGCCTCAGCAGATTGTGACTTTAATCCCTGCAAATACCACTAAAATCAAAATTTAATTACACTCAGAGTAGCTCTGTTAATGCCTGAAAAATATTTAACAATTAGTCGTTGGCTTAATTAAGCAAACTGCCTTTCATAAAGCAACCTGAAAAGTCTTCCGAACCCTTCCCCCATCCATTTTTTTTTTCATTTCTTACACTAATTAGTCTGATGTAAGCTCACAGCACTTCATTTACTGTTACTTAGTCTGCTGTTTAGCTGATCTAGTCTCTGAGCTTAACAGCTTGTAATAGAAGGGGAAGTTGTGAAAAGAAAGAAATTAGATTCACTGCACACAGTTACTTAGTAAAAAAAATCCTTTAATAAACCACTAATCATCGTTAGTGATTTCCTCATTCATTTATATATATGAATATATGTATACACACACATCAGAAGCTATATCTCCATTGCATTATTAGTTATGAGAGACTCAGGAAAACCAAATAAATAAATTAACATGAAATCACTTCTATCTGAAGAATTATTCTCTGTCCATGTAGATTGGAAAACACTATTTACATTTATTTGGAAGGAAGGAACAGTGTATTTTTTTTTCATTTGTAAAGTAAACAAGCAAAGAAAAAAGATAAAAACAAATGAAGAATGATGGAAAAACTGTTAAAATTTAAATCCTGCTCTCTGATTGATACATGATGCTACCTGACCTTCTTGGTTACACGTTCATTCACTCATCCAAGCATCAAATATTTATTGATGATTTAATGTGACTTGCTGGTATGACACAAAAATGTTATTGTAAATCTTTGCATTGATACCTATGAAATGTTTTAAAATGCCACAAAGGGATAGCTTATATGATATTTTTATTGCACTTCATTTTCTACTTGAATTCTTAGGAAAGATCTTGCCACTAAATAACTGAGAGAATAAAATACAGTAACAGTTCAAAAGAAGGTCACTTATTCAGCAAACTAAGAAAGGAAACAAGAATTGGAAAACAACAAAAAAACTGTCAAGGAAAACCAAAACAAGTCCCAAAGCTGTCAAGGACCTTAAATACCATTAAGTGCAACCCCATATTTTATAGAAGAGAAAGTTGAAATTCAGAAAATTTAAGTGATCTTCCTGGACTATATGAAGAACTGTTAACAAGTTCATCAGAGACTTATTGTGGACTCCACTAGATCCCCATTCCAGACTTGTTCCTTTTTATCTAATATAACAATTATAGCAAGATACATTATTTGATTTCCAAAATTGCAGCAGATTACAAGCCACAAATTAGAGGCTAAAGGAGGGTTTCTAAAGCCTTAGAGTTTAGATGCTGTGAAATACAAGAACATGATAAAATTTGGAAACTGCTAAGTAAAAATTAAAGTAACTTGGAAAAGATGATCTCTGGGTAACACTCAAATCCAGGAGACAAACACCACAAAAATTCTTAACTTTACAATACAGATCTGTGCTGCCTCCACTTACTTTAGTGTGTGTGTGTGTGTGTGTGTGTGTGTGTGTGTGTGTGTGTGTGTTGAGAGAGAAAGAGAGAGAGAGACAGACAGATTTCTTTCAGGCCTTTTAAGAAAATACCAAGAAATAAAGATAGTAAGCTGATTTAGTTATTTTCTTTTTGAGAATACCAAGAGGAAAATATTTGTCTCTGCTCCTAGCAAGTTCTCATGGAGAGTTTTAGTGTAAATGATGTATTCATTTTTTAATCTAGAAAATAAAAACTTGCAATCTCATCTTTATGAGATATTTTTACTTGTATGGAGTTCTTCCTCTATGCCTTCCTATTATTCCTTATATAAGACAAATTCTTGAGTATTTGGGTTGTTTCTTAATTCAGTAATTGGGGGAGGGGGAAGAAGAATACAAATATGGTTCATGTGTATGTGTCTGAAAGGATGTGTTCTGTACACCCACACCTAACTCTGCCAGCAGTCTCCAACCCATACATTTGGTACATTTCCACTTAACTGGCAGGATATGTTTCAAGTCTCACGGCTGGTTGAGGATAGAGATGCAATTGCAGTTCATAACACAGAAGAGGAAGTACATATGGGTAGAGACTGAGATACTTGCATTTTGACTGAAGAATTGTGCAGCATCTGGCAGGTGTATAAATCCTTCCATGGCAGCAATTTAACTTTTTAATAGTAGAGGAAACAGCATATTATATTTCAAAATTGATGTCTTTGAAACTGTGTATTGACATGAGGATATGAATTGATGCAAAATCTTCTTACAGGTTTTCCAGAGAAAATTGTACTTTAATGGTATATACAACTTGTGTTTCAGATTCTTTTGTCTATTAGTCACATACACATATCTTTATTTCTTCTTGAATGTATGCTGCATAACTATTAACCAAATGTTCATTTACCATCAAATTCTGTTTCTTCAGTGTGTTTTCTCATTCAAAAGCACATAATGATTCTTCTTAATGATACAAATAATCCACTTCTAATGGACTATTATACATCTTCTATTCTTGAAAAGCATTATTGCTTTTAGGGTTTTAGTTAAATGCTATACAATTCAAAATAGTATAATATACTTAAATGATCTTTAAGTTTCTCTGTAAAAGAGCAGCAAGTATTAAAAGCCAGCAGAAAAATTGCCAGTCAATTCAACGCAATTCAACTGTCAAAACTTTTTGTGTAAAAAAACAAATGAAGGGCCGAGCCCGTGGTGCACTCGGGAGAGTGCGGCGCTGGGAGCGCAGCGACGCTCCCGCCGCGGGTTCGGATCCTATATAGGAATGGCCGGTGCACTCACTGGCTGAGTGACGGTCACGAAAAAGACCAAAAAAAAAAAAAAAAAAAAAAGATGAAAATGTTTTTCTATTTCAAGTAAGCAAATTTGTGAGTATGGCATTCTCTTCTGACTCTGAAAATCATCTGAAGACAAGAAAGCTTGTCCATGCTTGTTTTCAATTTGCAAAATGTCAGCTGTATTCATGAAATAGGCAATGTACCTCATCATCTTGGCTAATAAGGAAAGAACTGCCCTCTCTTGGAAGGTACAATAAATCTCTCATGTTCCAAATATCACTTCATCTTTATCAACAAGAATTTAATAGTGTGGTGGTGACATAAACATATAACACCACTTCTTTCCTACATCATGCATTGCCTACACACACTCACACTCTCATGTGCACACATACACTACCCCTCCCACAACCCTCTACCCCTAATTCCCTAAGAAAGAAAAGTTCTATTCTCTTAACTAAGTTCAATATTTGTTGTGATTTAAACTGCAAGACAATTTAAAAAACACACTCAGTTTTCTCACTATACTCTCAAAACATGCTTCTGACACCAGATGTGTGGGTTTTCCTCTACCAGCAAGCCAGCAACAATTCTGCAGAGAATACCAGCGGGATGTCCTCCAATTCAATTCCAACACTATCTACCTGGAGATAGAGTCAGATCCTACAAGTTAGGGCTCAGTCCCCAGTACTGCCCCCACCCTTCACTTCAGGTGCCAATTGCAAGCCCCAGGTTGTTTTACCTGTGCTTTTCACTTACCAGCTATAAATCTGGGTTCCCATGACCCCCTCTTTCAGTTCAGTAAATTTGCTAGAGCAGCTCACAGAACTCAAGGAAACACGTTTACTGGTTTTTTTAATAAAGGATATTACAAAGGATACAGATGAAGAGATGCATGGGCGAGGTATGGGGGAAATGGGTGTGGATCTTTTATACCCTCCCTGGCCATGCCATCTGCCAGGAATCTTGATGTGTTCAGCCATCAGGAAGCTCTTTGAACTCTGTCCTTTTGGGTTTTATGGAAACTTCATTAAGTAGGTATGATTGAAGCATGATTGAAGTGATTAGACAAAAAGGATATGATCTAATAATAATAGACTGAGTGGGGAAACCCAGCAAGGCCTGTTTGTTCAGATTCTTCTTGTCCTCTCTGTGAAACATTTCTTCCTCCCAGGTATGGGGCAGGACCCCTTCTGGAATGAGGGTCTTATCACCTACAATCAGACAAGGTAGGTCAGAGAATTTCTTTATGGCCAGCTGCAAGATAGAAAGGCAGGGGAAGGTTAGAGTCCTTGGGGAACCCAAGTTCTGCCTTGGGGGGAAAGAAACGATGGATGAAAATAACATATATGTATATATATAAATGTTATATATATGATATATATCACAAACTTTATAGATTTATTTCTTTTTTGATCATGGCAACATGAAAATATCTTAATAAATGTCTGTAGTTTAAAGTTAATAAAACCTCAAATTCTGTAAAGGTACATAGAATAATGACCATGGAAGGAAACAAGAGCTTAATCTCCCTTCTTAAGATAGATGAATTTCACCATGCAGGACAAGTAATTTTCAATCTTTTCTTAAGTATTTCTAGGGCTGGAGATTCTACAGTTAACTAGAAGTTAATAGTAATGATACTTAAATAATAATTTCTTATGTTCCTTTGAAATTGTTTCTATTTTCTTCTATAAGATTTTCCATGGTGGTCAAGAACACCTGTTTAGGACACTCCCTATACAATAATGATTGAAGTATCTCTTTTCTCTTGTAGGATGAATATCCAGAGTTCACTTAATTTTCCCTTTTAGAACTCACACTTTTTCCAAACCTCAGGTGTCTCTACTGTTCTAAATTTGAGGTTCATTCTTCCCTATAATGGCCAAATAATTGCTGAGCTCCCATTCCATGGGATACATGAAGTCTGGTCTTTTGCCAAGTCTCCTTCTCCACTGAGTTTCTAGATCTCTCTGAGGAATAATTTTATTAACTCAGTCTGAGAGATCACTTTTGATTTTCAAAACTTTCCTAGCTCAGCCACTGCCCCTCTGGAGCATAAGAGCTCAACTCTTCCAGGCTGCTAATATTTACCCAATAGCTCTTCATTCCCAAGATAAAACTCAGGTAGTATTTTCAAATTCCTGACAGATAACAATCCTCAGAATTCTGGAATAAGAAATCAGAATTCCTGGAAATTCTCAAGAAGTCCTAAAATCATAACTTTTTCCATTTTTCCTAATATTTTCCTGTGATAATAATAAACTATTAACCATTTTATACTATAAGTTTTAAAGATTTGATGTAAAAAATGATATAATAATATAAAATATATTATATTTTAATATACAAGATATAATGATATAATAATAAAAGCATGTTTTTTTACAGGATTGCATATTCCAATAACATGTAAAAATGATTTGTACCTGGTATGGATATTGCATGATAGAAATATTAAAGAATGTAACGTTCACATAAAGAAATTAAGAAAATCATTTAAGTAATTGAAATAACACATATACTTAATAATGAGAAATTATCTTTCTTAAAATGAAATTTTAAAACTCACAAAACATTAATTCTCTATTATAAAGTCATGGCCTTATTCGATGATTCAGTTCAGAAAAATTTCATTTATTTTTCAGCAATGTTGATCAAATTTTTAAGAATATGTACACAAGCTTCTTTAAATTAAGCATTAGGATGACAGTGTTAAGAGGATGGGAAATCTTATTACAGTAATTAAAAGGTGAGGCCTTTAAGAGATGATTAGAGTGTGAGGACCATGCCATAATGAATGGATTAATCCATTGATGGTTTAATAATGGTCATGGGTGTAGTTATGATGGCTTTATAAGGAGGAGGAGTGAGAAGCTTAGCTCTCTCTTGCTCAGTTCACTTGCCATCAATCTCTGTGGAGAGTCACCACCAAAGAACAAGGCCCTCACCAGATGTGTTCCCTGGACTTTGAACTTTCCAACATCTTAAAATCTTAAACTGTAAGAAAACAATTTTATTTCTTCATAAATTACTCAGTTTCAGGTATTCTGTTATAAGCAACAGAAACAGACTAATACACCATGTGAGCATAACTGGACAGTGTCATCTGTAAGGAAGAACACTGCATGGAACTTGCTGGCACCTCGATCATGGAATTGCCAGCCTCCAGAACTATGAGAAATAAATTTCTGTTCTTAATAAATTATCCAGCCACAGGTATTTTTTTATAGCAGCACAAATGAACTAAGATGGAAATTGGTGCCATAGCAGTAGGATAATACTATAAGAAATACTTAAAAATGTGGAAATGGCTTTGACACTGGGTAATAGTTAGAGGCTGAAACAGTTCTGAAATGAATGCTAGAAAAAGCATGTATTACTGTGAATGGAGCCTTAAGGGCAATTCTGGTGAGGGCAAGGAAGAAGAGGAGAGCTCTAGAAAATGACTCAGTCTTCTCAGATTACCTAAATGCTTCTGAATAAAATGTTGGCAGAAATAGGGACAGTAAAGGCCATTCTGATAATGCCTTAAATGAAAATGAGAAATATCTTACTGAAAACTGGAGGAAAGGTCATCCTTACCACAAAGTGGAAAAGAAATTGCCTGAATTGTATTTGTCTTCTACTCTTTTGTTGAAGGCAGAATTTAAAAGCAATGAGCCAGGATACTTGGCAGAAGAAATCTCTAAGCAAAGTGTTCAGGGTGCTGCATGACTTCTCTTTACTGCCTATAGTGAAATGAAAGAAGATAGAAATGAGTTAAAGATGAAATTTCTAATCAAAAGGGAAGCAGATGTAAAGATTTGGAAAATTTTAAGCCTGGCTATGTAAATAAAAGTGTTTATGAGAGTAAGCCAAGGGTGTGATAAGTGACCCTTTGATAAGGAGATTAATGTAGATAGAAGGACACCAAATGCTGTTCATCAAAATAATGAAAAAATGACCCCACAGGCATTTTGGAGATCTTTGAGGCTGCCACTCTTCCTTCACAGGCTCAGAGTGCTAGGCCCTTGAGGGCAGAATGGTTATAGGGGAGGGGCCCAGGGCACCCATGGGACATAAGGGCTCACTATCCAGGGTCACCTTAAGTCTCTGCTCCCTGCATTTTGGTGCAGCACTCCTTAGCTGCCCAACCTGTGGCTCAAATGGGCCTAGATGTGACTCAGGCTACCACTCTAGAAGTTATAGGCTATAAAACACAGTGGTGTCCACATGGTGCTGACTCTGCAGGCATGCAGAATGTGAGAGCTGTAGAGGCTAGATTTCCAAGGTTGTCATAGACAGCCCCCACTAAGACAATGAAGCTGTGGGGCAGGGCTTCCCCTAAGTCCCCAGAAATGGAGAGCCACCAATGTGCAGCTCTAGCCTAGGAGAGCTACAGGCACAAGACTCCAATAGGTGAGAGCTGCAGCATGGGCTGCACCCAGCAAAGCTGTGGGCATGGGGCCCCAATCCCTGCCCCAGTGTGTCAAGAAGGCAGGATACGGAGTCAAAAAACATTATTCTCAAGCCTTAAGATTAAATGTTTGGCCTGTTGGGTTTGGAATTTGGTAAGGACCTATTATCCCTATTCTTTGCTATTTCTCCCTTTTAGAGTGGTAATGTTTACCCTATGCCTGTCCCACCATTTTGATACATGTATAACTTGTTTGATTTTGGAAGCATATAACTTTTTGATTTCACAAGCTCACATCTGGAGAGCAATTTGTCTCAGGATAAATCACACTTTTGAGTCTCACTCAATCCTGGTTTAGATGATATTTAGGTAAGACTTTGGAATTAGACTTCAAAGTTGATGCTGGGACTAGTTAAGAAATTTGGGGGCTATTCGGATGGAATGAACATATTTTGTATGTGAGAAAGATGAATTCTGTGGGTTCAGGAGCAGAATGCTATAGTTTGAATGTTTTCATATCTGCCAAAATTCATGTAGAAACTTAGTCCCCAATGCAACAATAATAAGAGGTGTAGCTGTTAGGAAGTGATTGAGTCATGGGGGCTCTGATCTTAGGAATGAGATTAGATGACTTAATAAAAGGGCTTGATGGAAGGAGTTTGCCTCCCCCCCCACCTCCATTCTATCCCTTCCACCATGTGAGCACACTTAGAAGGAAGCACATCTATGAGGAAGGAGCCCTCACCATACACTGAACTTGCTGGCACCTTGATCTGAGATTCCCAGTCTCCCAAACTGTGAGAAATAAATTTCTGCTCTTTAAAAATTACCCAGTCTTAAGTATTTTGTTACAGCAGCACAAACAAAGACAACAGTTAAAGATGGAACTGTGGGGAGCTGGCTGGTTAGCTTACCTGGTTAGAGCATGGTGTTGTAATACCAACACCAAGAGTTTAGGTCCCCGTACCAGCCAGCTGCCCCCACCCCCCGCAAAAAAAGAAGTGGAATTGTGACCTTTTTGTGTGGGAGTATATGTTTACCTAAAGAACCCAACACAAAGGTTTGTACTTTATAGGATCAGTAAGTCACTGTTGAATAAATGAGGTCATTATCTGAATATCCACTTTTCTGTGTCATCAAAAGGATAGTAGTGTCTGTCAACATGACATCTTAGGTTTGGCACTACTGTGGAGACTATTGGCTATTGACAAAATTGTGCCAATTAGTAAAGTCATTTTGTGACAGGCAGGTATTCTTGCACTTCTGAATTCATTCATTTTATACTTACCTCCTTTAAGCATAGCTTCCATTCATTCAGAACTGGTAAACAAAAGATAATATGACTTATTCTGTCACTTTTTCTAGAGATGTAATTTTTAATTAGTAGACTTGTAGATGACATGAGTTCAAAATCACAAGATATCAATTCCCAATAGTAGTAGTTTTAATATCATTATATCCATTTTTCTTCCATAGCATTTGTGTCTTATTTCTTGTTTAATAAGACTTTTCTGGTCCCAAGACTAATCATGTATTCATTTCTTTTTACTCAAAAAACAATTTTTATTTTATATTTAATTCAGAAATTCATCAAGAATTTTGTGTATGTGTGTGCATTGTGAGGTAAGGATTGAATTTGGTCGGGATGGTTTGGCTTACTGCATTATTTCTAAAATTTTCTCAAAATCACACATCAAAGAGGATGATTTATTTCTGGGACAACACTGGGGGTAGTTCTGCCTTATCACAACAATAACTGCAAAAAAGAAACAAAAACATCAGACTCCAAAATTACCAATATTGCATCATGAGTAAAACCACAGTTTCTGGAATTAACTGCCTTTATTAGATTCCAGCCTCTATTACTCTCTTGCTTATAATCTTCTCTAAGTTACTTAACTTCTTTAACTACAGTTTTCTGATCTGCAAAATGAAAAGGACAATATCAATTTCATAAAGTGTTTTGAGAGGATTAAATACGTTAATAATGTTAATATATTTAGTTTACTGTTTAGAACAGTGTTTAGCATAGAAGTGCCCAATAAATATTAATTTTATTATTTTTTTCTCTTTTTGTTTTTATTTAGAAATTAATATAATATCTTTCTCATAAGAAAGGTTTTGCTCACTCTGCTGAGTTATTTAGGACACTTTGAAACTCTTTTTTCTCTGGAAACTATTTCAATCTTTGCTTCTACGCAGTGAGCAAGATTTTGGATGAGGATTTATTACATTTTTAAAAAAATAAAATACTTTTATTGAATGGACAAAAGTCAGAATACTTTGTACATTCTTTGCCAGAAATTATTTTTGAAGTCACAAAGTTGTATGCAGAAAGAATTCAGTATACCTACAATGTTAGGGTCTTAAAAAATATGATGTTTAATTTGTAGTTAATCAAAATATAAAGATGAAATTGTACTGTACATTTAAAGAGAGTGTTGTCTTGGATTAGTATTCAAAAATTGTATGTGAAATAAGTTTAAGAAATCTAAAAGAAAATCTAAATTTATAAAAATTTATCTTTGAAATTAACTTTAGTAACTCAATAGGAAAACGGAAGTTATTTAGTTATCATTAATTACTTAGCATGTATCAGGTAATTTGCTAAGTACTTCACATAGATTATTTTATTTAATCATCAGAATGAGCCTTTGAAGTAGATGCTATTAAATCCCTATTATATATGGAAAGGAAGTCTCCGAGGGATAATATCTTTCAGCCAAGATTCTAAGCAAAGTCATTGACTTCTCAACCTGCCTTCTAAAACACTATGCTATAGTGTTCTGACAATTTTTTTTTTTTGCTTATTGTAATGTAGTCATATGTATCTGTTTTTCTTCTATAACTTTTGTGTCTTATTTGTTGTTCAATAAAAATTTTTTTGTCCCAAGATTATTCATGTATTCATTTCTGTTTATTTAAAAGAACAATTTTTATATTTATCTCAGAAATTCACCAAGAATTTGTGTGTGCGTGTGTGCGTGTGTGCGTGTGTGCGTGTGTGTGTGTGTGTGTGTGTGTAGTAAGTAGTAAGGATCTAATTATTTCCCTCAGTGCAGTACCAATTGCCCCAACAAAATTTACTGAATTGCTCACCCATTTGTCAGATTTAGTTGAAATGCCATTTTAATCTTAAGCTAAACGTGTGTGCATTTGTTTCTAGACTTATTTTATTCTGTTAATATAGTTGTCTGTCAGTATGCCTTTATTATACTATTTTAGCTATAGTTTTGTAATATAATTTGCTGTCAAGTACAGGAAATCCCCAGCACTGTTTTTTTTCCCCAAATTTCCTAGACTATTCCCACACATGTTCATAGACAGATATATTTTGAGAATCAACTCCTTGGTAAGAGACCAGTCAGATTCCCCTTTGGATTCACACACAGTGCTAGTTAACTGTCTCTTCACTCAAGCCCATCCTTATGTTTCTTGCTCAGGTGATGTGAAACACATTTGATAGATCCCATGCTAGTTGGCTCCCTGCTAGCTCGTGCCCGCAAGAGGCTCTGCAGGATTATTTGAAGGCAGGAAGAAGAGACAATAGGCTCAGTGCCATGTTCCTCTTGGGTTTGCAGAAGCAGAAGAGAGTGAAGGCTACTGCCTCCAATTTCCTTCAGTGCTCTCAGCACTCACTGGTCCATGTCTTTCCGTGGTCTGAGCACCAACTGTGCCATGCCCCCTCCATGGTCAAAAAACCAGCTGTGCTTCCTCTCAATCATACCTTCCAAACACCAGCCATGCCCTCACGTGTCCACCAGCAGACTGAGTAGCTGCGGCCAGGCATCATTGCTCATAGCTCACATCTGAGCTGTGGGGTACTTTCTGCAGAAGCTGAGCACAGCCATGGATGCCACTCTCAGGGTTTCAAGCACCAGTCTTACAGGGGCTTCTCCCTCGACCTTGACTTCCTGCTAACATTACCTCTTCCATTTAGTTTACCCAGCCTGAAAGGTGCTGATTGTTTTTGATCTCTTGATGTCATCTTTCCTTCTTTGCTCTTTCAGACTTTCAGCACCCAATGTAACTAATTTTCTTTATTAAATATCCCGTGTTTGTAATACGTAGTGATTTCTGGTTTTCTTCCTGGTCTCTTACCTGTATACCTACAGTGCCTATTTCAATAAATATTAGTAGTAAATTTGATGTTTAAATTAAATAATTAATTTTCTTTTGTACTTTTTCCTTGGTTCAGTGTTTTGGATATTTTGAAGAACCAGACACTTCTAGTGTATTATTTTTAATGTAACAAAAATCCTAAAAAATTATACAAATCTTTTTCTTTTCTTTTCTTCTTAAATCTTAGTTATTCCAGATAGCAAGCATTATTTTAGCACTATAATCAGGCCAAAAGTTAAGGAAAATATTTGTTATTCAAAAATATTTTTCTAAGTGTTAGGTTAATTTTGTTTCTTATCTTGGGGTAAGACAACTTAAAAATAGCTATTCCTTTCTTAAATCATGGTTTTAAAAGATCTTTTTTTTGTTAGTACCTACCAGCCAGATGAATTAAACATTGGCTTATACATATGTACAAGGCAGGCACTTTAAAAGAAAGAAAATAAGGTGTCTGTACGACTTGATGGAGCCTAAATATTATTAAGAAAAACTGTTTTTAAGTTTAAAAGTGAACAGATGGAAGATTCACGTGGTATGTTGGACATAATTCTGGCATAAAGTGGAAATGTAGAAAACAGAAAACAAGCCAAAAATTGGAATGAAATGTTTTTTTTAAAAAAAAACACATGTATTTTGCAAATTCCAGTAGTTCTACAGAGGTAAATAGCTTGCTATTAAAGGATGTATATTATCATGTAACCCATAATTATATATTCCCTCTGTATCTGAAAATAATATGTGAGGGTACTTCAAAAAGTTCATAGAAAGATTGTATTATATTTTAATCCTATTTTTCCACAAACTTTTTGAAGTACCCTCATATATGTGTGTGTGTATATAAATGTATGTATACATGTGTATATGTAGAGAGAGAGCAATCATGCACTCGACAGATGTATTAGCAGGTTTTGATGACTTGTGCAAAACATTAAGAAGTAATTAGGAAAGCATCCAAAGCTAGTCAGCACATTAATAAGTCCAGAAAGTTCATACTGTATTTCTTTATATTTGATAGGTGCTCTCATTTTCTGGGAATGGGTCAGCTCTTTCAACAGTTACAAATCAGTTCAATGTGTAAAATAATCACATAGTGTCGTGAATATATGCAAAAAAGCCCTTGCCTCACTCTTTTCCTTCCTTCTTATTTGTAGACTGTTCTGGATACATTCCATGTCATTTAGTATTTTTCATAAATTGGCACATTCATAAGTAGGTGATAAACCTCCTTTTAACTGACTTTATTTAAGCCCTGAAGAGCCCAAAATGACACATTAATGCCCAAATCTTTCTTTTAACACCAAATGCAATAAAAGCATAAGGCTTAAACCAAGTGAGTTGATTTAATTTTCTATTTTTAATGAAAAACTTATTTTCCCTAGTCAAAGTTATTAATAGAATAACAGTAGACTTCATTAAACATGATTTGTACTTGCTCATAGCAAAAAATGTGACCTCATGATTGAAGATATCACCATGAAACAAAAGGAACAAGACATGGACAGACTTCTCCAGTACGGTCAGTGTGAAGAAAACGGAGTTAGTTTAGTCAGGCCCCCTCACCTCATATCCGGCTCGGTAAGATTCAGCACATCCATTGCAAACTAGTGACATAAGAGTAGTGTTAATGCACATGCACACCCATGTACCCCTTGGCTCGTTGCTGCTATTGTGTACTTTCAGTATGGAAGGCAGCAGCTCTGAACTGCAGGCAGCGGAGCTCGTGTCTAGAGTAAAGCATGTCCACTTTGCGGATGGCTGCTCAGTTTTTCTTTCGCTTACCTGGCTCAGGACCTGCACAGGATGGGGCAGAGTGGTCGGTGATCTAGCCCAACAGTCAGTATTTTGAAACCCTTGAAAATGAAATGGAGAAATTTCTGGTTACGGCTATAGCCATAGGGTCAGGTTAACATTTTAGAATTGATTTGCCATTCAGTTCTTTAAATTTCTACTTAAATTTTGAACAAGTGAAGTTTAAAAACAGGTAACAAAGATGCTATCAAAATTCTCATGCAAATCTCTGCATTTAGTGAAAATGTTAAAGTCAAAATTGTGTATCAACATTAAAGTGATCTAGAACATTCATATTAATTGGCATATATTTATAATCCAAGTCAAGGAGTTCATTAAAGTAATTTGTTATAATTCAGTTAAAATACCCATTTTCTTGAAATAGCTTTACTTCTCAACTGTTCACTAACTGTAGAGAAACACTCACAACCTGAGGAAGCCTGCTGCGTCTACCTTGCCCATAACAATGAGGAGAGAACCACAGAGTATAGCAGCCGTGAGATGTGGTGATTATCTGGCTAATTGTATCAATGTAGTCTGCAGACAGTAATTCAGAACAAGGAAAAAACCTTTAGGAGTTAGCATATTGAGTTTGTCTCTCTATTGATCAAATTAATTGGATGATTTCCAAGTCTCCACTTTACTGAGTATTTTATTGACATAACCTTTGACCAAGAAGCATATAGATTTCAAAATGTCTTTGCTTATAGACAGAAAATCAATTTGGTTATTTTAATAAATATAATTGTTTGAATAAAATAGTTGGCTGAGCAATTAAAGGATATCTACTGTCATTGCTTAGTGGGTGTGGGGCAGGGATGTGAAGTTGAATATGGTTGAAACAGATTTTCAACCCCGCTGGTGCTATGATGAAATGGTATTAAAGCAAAAGAAGTAATTTAATAATTTTCAGTTTACACAGGAATGTTAAGTTGTAAAATTAGAGAAGACTTCAGATATTTATTGTACATTTTTAATACAATTCAATAGCAGATAAGACAAAACATGAATTTTACACTTTTAATTCAACGAAACATTTTTTGAAAAGAGAATGACTGATTTGTCGTTAGAAGATTGTATGACATCTGTGCTTCTGCAAGATGGCACTGGTTAGTCATTAAAAGCTAGACTTCTTGGGCTGGAATCTCAGCCCCTTTGTGCCTCAGTTTCCTCTTTTGTAAATTTAGGAAAATGATGGAACTTCTCTTATGAGGTTGTAATAGGTTAACACATAGAGAAGTAAATTAACACATAGAAATGAACACTGAGAGAAGCAAATGCTCAATAAATTTTAGTGATTATTATGTTTTCATCTTGAATTATATACTCCATTCATTTCCTAGTGAATAATACTACTATCCTAAAATCAGCTTTCTAGGAAATAATTTTAAATTGAAAATGTTCATTTGATGGTCTTGATTATTTTAGTGTTAATTTCTTTTCACTGATAAGAAAATTATTGATATTATGCCCCAATTAATGGTTTGATTATTCATGAGAAAAATATGCATAAACATCTTTACATTAGGGCAGAGGAGTAAATGCCAAAAAAAAAAAAAAATTAAATTTAACTTTCATTATCGCAATCCTTGAAATTACACTGTACAGAGATGA
The DNA here is from genome assembly GCF_027409185.1 of Cynocephalus volans. Classification (NCBI taxonomy): domain Eukaryota; kingdom Metazoa; phylum Chordata; class Mammalia; order Dermoptera; family Cynocephalidae; genus Cynocephalus; species Cynocephalus volans. The sequence goes on from NC_084461.1 coordinate 110,301,759, forward strand.
CAGCTATTAAGCATGAACTTATCCAAAGATCTAACTTTAATTCAAATCTTTAAAGGCTCTCTAAAAAGATTTAATGAATTTTCTCACTACTTCTACTCTTGTAGTGAATGTGATTCAACTACATTCAATTGCAATAAAAAAAGAATAGTATAATATTTTGAGCAAAATCTGGAAATACTTGCTTCTGAGTGTAATCTGAGCATTACTAAAATCCACAATCTAAACATGCATATAAAAGTGAATATTTATTTGAAAGCTTGCTTGATAAAGAGCAATAACACTAGAACTAAGCCAGTGCTTTTGAATTCCATGTCTCCTCAAAAATATTAAACATATTCACTCAAGTCATATTTGTTCTGGGCACTGGTAGTTCATATCATCATGTAATTCTTTTAAAATGACCATATGTGAATATAATATAAACAGTTTGTTATTTAGTAATGTTATTTTACCTAATTAAGTTATCATGACTTTATTCTTTCAACAGAGGAATGAAAAAAGCATATCTACACTCTATAACAGATGACCAAACTGTATCAAATTGTGTCTCCAAGTGGGGACAGAAGCATTGGTATGTGTACATTTTTATTAGAGCAGAAGTGAATCCAAAACACAGTCTCTTGAGTTCAATTATAAAACCCATATGCTTGAGTGAATGCATGGTAAAAATGTGCAACTTCATTACACATTAGAGGCACTACAAATTTCAGCTTTGATTCAAAAAACACTCAGATTGTTAATGTGGCGTATACTCCTAAAAGGCTAATATCATTGCTGTGTGGAGTAATGTAAATGGGCAAGTAAAAACATCTGTAGTTTCTCTGCTTTAAGAACACAGCTTTTTAATCCAAGGGCATATCTCTGTAGAGGATAAAGCCTATAATAATAAGGAATGCTTATGTTATGGTGCCCTGTGAAGAATGATAGCAAAGAAAAAACAAACAGTGCCATTGGAATTAAACAAGTTATAGCTTAACTACTAGTGCCAATGTAAACTTACTCTTAAGGTCATGAAGAAGCATTCTTGCTCCCCTTTTAGGATAAATTAAAAATGAACCTATCTAGGTGGGTCCTTAGAAAACTGACATGAGCACTAAGCTATAAGGACAGTCTTGGCTACCTGGAAATGGAAAAAAAGTCCACAAAATCTTTGGGTTTATAAATCTGAAGTCTTAGTAATATATTGAGATATGTCAAAATGAAAATGTATTTTAATTGTACACAGATGGTAAAACTAGAGGCCTAATTAATTCTCAGTAATTAGTTTATGCTTAAAAGATGTTTGGTGGTTCCAGTACTTAAAAGCTATGTCAAAGAACAAAAGTTTAAATTTTTTAGTATTTCTAGAGGAAGCTAATGTCACAGAGGGATCAATTAGATGTTGAAACTTGAGAAGTCCATGTTCTGGTTTTATAAGCTGGCTTTGGAATCTGAAAAAGTTAAATTCTCGTTTGCCTATATAGAAAGGAAACACATATGACCTCAAAGAACAATTGAGACTTAGCAATATATGCAAATTATTTTGAATCCATTAAAATAATGTTTTCTATATAGAAGTATTGTTTTACATTTCTTCTACATCTGTTCTTTAAGAGATTGTAGTGGGCAGACTTTAAGGTGGCCCCATGATCTCCACCTTCTGGTGTTCATGCCTTTGTGTAATCCCTTCCCCTTTACTACTGGCAGGACATGCGACTTGCTCCTAACCAAAGGACTGAGAAAAAGGGGATGGAATGAAAGTGGTAACATCTATCTTGCTAGAGTCGTTCCATTGCTGACTTTGGAGGAGCTGACTGCCATGAATCCTATAGCTGTAAGAAAATGAATTCTGCCACAACATGAGGGTGCATGGGAGTGGATCCTTCCCCAAGTGAGCCTCTTATAAAAACCCAGTCATGTCTGACATCTGGAGTGCAGCTTTTGGAGACCTTAAGCAGGGGAGGACTCAGCTAAATTGTGCCCCAGACTCCTGACCCATGGAAAGTGTGAGATAATAACTGTGTGTTGTTTTAAGCTGCTAAGTTTGTGGTCATTTGTTGTGCAGCAATAGAAAACTAATATACAGACATTATATATATATATGTATATTGGAATGTAGCACATTTTATGTATTCATTTATGTTGGATTAGTGGGGTAAATTTATGTAGTTCACAGCCCCTTTCCTGTACAGTTGAGTTATTGCTAGCATCCCAGTGTAGAATGGCCTCCAGGAATGCCCCAGTTGCCCACTGTGCCAACTCACTTGGCAGTGTGACTGCAGAGGGAAGAATCAGAGGACTTGTCATGATGTCCAGTACCAGGACTGAAGGAGAAATAAGGTTTGAAATGTATGGAGCCAAAGTTAGTCTGTAGAAAATCCATCAAAATCTTGTATCTCATATTTGAAATAAACCTGATGAAAGTTTTCCCAAATTTGACAACAAGCCTAACAATGATTGATGAGTTATGAAGCTGAGAGTAAATTTTCTACACTAAAAATAATGAAAGGAATTTTTTGATGAACCATTCCAGAAGAGAAGCTAAATTATCTATTTTTATTATAAAAAATAATATACCAAAATCATTATTATATGAAAAGGCAATAAAATTTGCAGCCAAAACTATAAGAAGAAAATGTTATAGAGGTTGGATTATTTTCTGGGTTGTTGTGTGTTTGTTTTTTTTTTTTTATATATTGGTGGTATTTCTGAGTTTATAACACTTGCAATCTTTTAGTGTGTGATTTAGTTTTCATTCTAAATAAATATTTACTTTCTTTTTTTTTTTTTTTCGTGACCGGCGCTCAGCCAGGGAGTGCACCGGTCATTCTTATGTAGGATCCGAACCCGCGGCGGGAGCGTCGCCGCGCTGCTAGTGCATTACTTTCTTATCTAATATCATAATTGTGATGTTTTATACTTTTTTAAAAATAGGGTATTCAAAGTTGCATAAGCTACAAGTTTCACAAAACCTAAATTCACCTCTGCATGTAAAACAAGAGGAACAATATGTAAGAATGCTGCTAGCAGCTACGGTAAAGTGAAGGCAGGTTACAGTCCATTAGAACAGGCAACATAAAATCATTGCAGATTTTGACAAGAATGACTTCAGAGGGATTATGTGGCCAGAAAACAGAGGAGGAGAATGGACAATGAATGCGAAGTGCTGAGGCATGTTGGGAATGGTCAAGGCCTGTGAACGGCTTGGCAGGGGATTTGTCAGATAGATTAGGTGGCAGATGGAGGGGAATGTGAGGCCGTGGGAGTTTTCTTTCTTGATAGAAGTAACTTTATATGCTGATGGGAGCGCTCCAATAGGAAGCCTGCACTGAGCTACCTGCATGTGGTAGCCATCCTCCAGGAAGACTCCCAGTAATCCCACCTCTTGTTAGTTACCTATCGTGTAGACCCCTCCCCATTATATCATGGTTGGTCTGTGTGACCAAGATCACACAACAGTAGTGAATGGATGGTTACTCCCCAAATTAGGTTAAATAGACTTCCTCAGATCCCACTTGGTCTCTCTCTCCCTCCCCCTCCCTCCCTCCCCCTCCCTCCCTCCCTCTCTCTCTCTCTCTCTCTCTCTCTCTCTCTCTCTCTCTCTCTCTCTCGTCTTTCTCTCAAATTACTTGTTCTGGGGGAAGAAAGCTGCCATATTTTGAGCAGCCCTATGAGGAAGCCCCAGTGGTAGAGAACTGAGAACTGAGGCCTCCACTGGGCAACTGACCAACAACCATGGGAATGAGCTTAGAAGCAGATCCTCCAGCCCCAGTTTGTCTACGACTGCAGTTCAGTAGATGGCTTGATTGAAAACTCATGAGATATCTTAGCCAGTTCCACCGTGCTAAGCCACTCTTGGATTCTTGACCTTCAGAAACTGTGATAATAAATGTTTGTTGTTTTTAGCTCCTGTTTTTTATAATTTTTTTTTTTATGTAACAATAGATAACTAATACACTGCAGGAGCAAAGTCCTTGAGAAGACAAAATAGGAAGTGATATACAGCACAACTGAATACATTGGCTATTAGCAGACATAAGGATCTATCCGTCTTTTTAACTGGAGAGAAGATAGAGCATATGGGTACAGATGGACATGAGTTTGTAGTAGATATGTTTGCTAGATCATTAGAAAATGTTAATTTTATTGAATTTCTTTTCTCAATTAAGTATGGGGCAAGATTTTTAAGTTGTGAGTAAGTAAAGGGAAGGTAGAAGAGATGAGACACTTGAGAACTGTAGAGAGGAAAATATAGTAGAATCAGGCTTAGTGTTGATTTCTGTCTGTCTAAGGTTTGTGTATTGTATTTAAAGTGGCTTCAGTCAACCAGTTTTGTGACTTTTCTCCAGACGTATTTAGTTGCTTGGGTTCAACCACAGAGAAAACAGATGTCTGGATTTTGCCAGAGTTACTATTTGCAACGTGAGTGCAAAGGAAGGAGAGAGGCCAGGGAACCGAGGGTATTTGCAAGGGAAGGATTTAAATGATGGTTCCTAGAATCTCATCCTGGGATGAGAATAATAGAAGGATGAAGAATGGTGAAAAAGGGGTGGTGTAATTAATGCATCGGAACTCTTGTCCAAGAATGGTTGTACAAGGTAGCCCCTGACTGAAGGAGATAAAATGAGCTGAGCTGATGAAGAGAGGACTCATTGGAAGATGAAAATTTAGGATGTGGTAATGGAATGTGTGGCTCAGGTGGGGTGGGCTGGGGAAATGTATTGAGGGTTTTTAGGAGGGGCTGACTAGTGGGGGTCAAGTTAATAAGTTGAAGAGAAAAAAATCAGTGAGTTCTTGAGCAGAGAATACTTGCAGATGTGGGATGGCAGACATTCTTTAACCACAAGAGTGAGGGGGCCAAGGATATTGCAGTGCTCTGAGGAAATGGAGCTCAAAGTCTCAGTAGAAGCCAAACCATGTAGAAAATGGTTCTTGTTATTTTGGCAAAGGAAACCAAGTCTTAATTTAATAGTCTTGAACTGGGAAAACTTAGAAGCAAATGAAGTCAAGGGTAATCGGAGGCTGGGCCACATATCTCTTCCCTAGCTTCACTTTGGATGACAGTTTGGAAAGCAGTTTGGACACAAAGAATGGTTATCTCAAGCCTGTACACTTGAGAGTTCTGGGGGCTATTGACCCTTAGCTACTTATTTATTTATTTGTTTGTTTGTTTGTTTGTTTTAATTCAGTGTCATTCCACTCAGCAGCAGCCCTGAGCCCAGGGTAAATCTGTTGAGGTTTGGAACAATCTAGCAACCAGCTAATTAAAATGTTCTCCTATCCTTTACTATTCCCAGCAAGCTTGGGCTCTGCTAGGGGTGGGAGTGGAAATAGTAGTCAACACCATAACGCAGCAGTTGTTTAAGCTCACAGTTGGCACTTAAAATGCTGTTGGATGCCTAAGTTATTAGTAAGTGTGGATTGGTAACGCAATGATCTCCATTCTCACTGGGGGCAATATCATAAGAGTCTAGGGAGAAAAACGTGTGTCATTTGAAAAAACACATCGAATCTCTCACAATATAATTTTATATTTAGAAAATTAAAAATACATATTATTATAAGATGAAGCCGTGCAAAAAAGTACAAAAATAATATAATAGCCATGTATACGTTACCCACTTAAGAATTAGGAAAAACAGACATAATTAAAACTTGGTGCCCATGAACCCAATCACTTCTTTCCCAGAAAAGCAGTTTTCCCAATCTTGTTTACTGTAAAACTTTTACAAGTTTTTGAATTATATATCCATAAACAAAATATTCCCCAGTTTCACATGTTTTTAAACTATGCCAGTGGCTTCATACAGTATGTAGCAGTCTAGAACCTGCTTTATTGTCCATTAGATTTATTCATGTTGTTACATGTAGCTCTGGTTCATTCATTTTGATTGATGAATAGCTGCTATGGTTTGAATGTTTTTCTCAAAGTTCATGTGTTGGAAACTTGATCCTCAATGTGAAAGTGTTGGGAGGTGGGACCTTTAAGAGGTGTTTACGTTATGAGGGCTCTACCCTTGTGGATTGACTGATGCCATTATCACAGGAGTGGGTTCACTAAAAAAGGACAAGTTCTGCTTCCTCTTGCTCTCTCTCTTGCCCTCCTTTTGCTGCTTTGCCTTCTGCCAGGGGATGACGCAGCAAGAAGGCCCTTCTTGGACTTCCCAGCCTCCAGAACTGTGAGAAATAAATATCTGTTCATTATATATTACCCAGTCTGTGGCATTCTAGCAGCACAAAATGAACTAGGACAATAGCATTCCACTGTCTGCATCTATCACAATTCATGTATCTGCTCTCCTGCTGATGAACATTTCAGTTATTTACAGTTTTTCCATATTATCAGGGATGTTATAATGAGCATTTTCAGGATTTATCTGGGTGCACATGCCTGATAGTGAAATTTTGGGGTCCTAGGGCATACATATCTTCAACTTTCTAATATTTTGATCAATTACTCTCAAAAGTGGTTATACCAGTTTATACTACCCACCATGACAATCTCTGTTGCCAGAAATGCTCTCTAGTATGTAAAATTTTAGTTTGCTGGATCTGAGATAGGATCTTATTATTTTCATCTGAAGTTCTCTGACAATATGGAGTTTAGTAAAAACAAACTCAAGAGAGTTAAGCTCAAGAAACACTTTTTGGCTGGTAGGGTACTTCAATAGGTTGTCTCTGAGATTCTCACTGGATTGGTGGAGGTGACATGGCCCCCTAGGGAGATGCATGGAACCTCCTAAGGTGAGGCATGAAGTGTTTTGATCATCTAAAAGCAGCTTAATTTTAAAAGGTGGGGAATTGCTGGGTAGAGGAAGCAAAGCCAAATGGAATTGTGTTGGTTCTATTGCTACAAGATGTCAGAAAGACTAGGTTGGTGCATTAAAAAGAGTGATTTGAGATGAAAGAGAGAGAATGAGAATAAAAAGGGCTGCTTGAAATTATGAATGTTACCTCAGTTTCTTTCGAATCTTCCTGTTTAAATCTTATTCTTCTTGCCCTTTTAAGTCACCCCGTTCTCCAATTATACCCTACTTAGGGCAAATGGCATGTTGATAAAAATCACAGAATCACATAATTATAGAATGGATAGGAATCTTAGGCATTGTTTTATACATGAGAAAAGTGAAGTACAAAGAACATTACACAGTCATAATGAACAGATTTTAGATGAAATTATTGAAGAAAGAGACTACTGGGGCTCCCTACTTACTGGTCCATGTTTATTGGGGGATTAACCTGATTGCCAGTACAGATGAAAGATACCTTTTCTGCGCTGTCACTGTGCAACAGTGTATGAGGGAACAGGCTTGGGATCAAAAAGTCTGAGCTTGACCCCAGCTCTGAAGATATAAAATATATGATCTTGATCAAGTAACTTGACTTCTCTAGCTTCAGTTTCCTTATTTGTAAAATAGGGAAAGTTTTCATTCCTACTTTTTCTGGTGGCACGAGGAGTAGATAAGATAGTATCTTATTGCAGTCCCTTGCACATAGTAAGCAATTAAAAAATGGTAGATATTACATTTTTATTTTAACACCTCGGGGTTCAAGACACAATTTAGTCATTTAGTGTTCTGACTTGTATGGCCAATGGAACAATGGGGAAGGTTTTGCTAGAGCTTAAGAGGTCAGCAATGGCTGGTCTTGGTCTCTATCATGACACAGCATGGATATCTCTGACTTTTACCTAAAATTAATGATTTTTCAAACGCAATGCTCTGAAAGGTTTCCTTTTCACTTAGTTATGTGTTTTTCTTCTAATGAAACTGTTATATAATACTTTGGAGTCTTCAGAGGAAAAGGAAGGAGAGTTGTTTGTCTTCCTACATTTCTAAATTATTTCTCTATGGCTCGATTGAGAAGACAAAACTTATCTATTTCCTTTCAACTCAAACCATTTATTTTTAAATTCTAAAATATTCCCACTTCAAATTTTTCCATTAGTTTTAAAGGAAAAACAATGGTCACAGATAAGTCTTTTACCTGGGTACCCCAATGCTTTTCACATATGCCCCCTCCCCTCCCACATGCCTTAAATTTAAATAATTTATTTTATCATTCTTGCTTTTCTATCTATTGTCAGCTTCCACTCTAAGATGGCTGAGAGAGTACATGTATACATGTAAATTTACCTTTCATCTCTCTTAAATCCAACTGGAGAAAAAAAAATGAAAAATAAGAATAAATCTATAACAGTGCAGAAAAAGACCAAAATATTCCATCAGTGGACAATAATGTTGAGAAAGTTGTAAAAGCTCTCAAGTTGATAGATGAGATTTTTTGCTAAACACAACAAAACCAAAGAACTGCCCCCATGATGCCAATATAATACAGAACTGTTGAAATGGTAGGTTTTCTCAGAAGGGCCCTGAGTCAGAGCCAGGACTAGAGGGAGCTTCTTGAGGTGAGTGAGGCACTTGCCTTGAATGGAAAATTTGAGGGGTGAGTGAGGCACTTGCCTTGAATGGAAAATTTGAGGGGGTGACCAAAAAGCTTGGTGGTGAAGATTAAATAATATTTTGAAAAATCAAAAGTAATACAAAAAATCAGTATTACTGATTTTTTCTTTTGCCTTGTGCTCCACTGTGGCTCGGCATGGCACTGTTAGTGACCCTGTCTTTATTTAAAGTTTTGATATTTTGTTCATCATAGATTCTTGCATTACTTTCGAATTTTTAAAAATATTGCACTAAAATATTATTTATGGTGGTTACTGCGTGTTTTAGCTTTTGCTTAAATATTGTACCTGAAGTGACAATCTCACAGACCTCAGTGGCTTCACCTTCATCTTGGCTGTTCCTGGAGCAAGCCTCAAATCAGAGGCAGCAGAAGTGGGCTCTAAGGCCAGACCCTACTCATTGTGGCTGGCTCTGGTGTTTGACCTCAAGTTAAAGCTGCGAGATGAGTTATTGAAGTAACGTGGCAACTTTTTCATGGGAAACTTACAGGGTGAGCTTTGGGGTTACAGAGAGAAATAGGGAAAGGACCTAGATAACTTATGTAATATTTAAGAATCACCAGGATGCAGAAGATAATCTCCCGGGTAACTTAAAGAAAACCAGCTGAACAATATGTTCACTGCTCCTATCCGTCGGGTCCTTTCCTGATTATTTACTACTGATTATTTGCTATAACCAGATGACCTGTGAGCAGAACCCACAAACCTTGCCTGGGGAACAGTGATATTTACTTAAACTGGGGAAGACTTCTTTAGCCCTCAGTGTAGGTCAATCACAGAACATAAGAAAAGCCAACCTAGGATAAAAGATATACCTAACTACATAAAGGGGTAAACTCTCACCTGAGAAAGTAAAATTGATACCAGAAACAGAAGGAAACTTTAAAATAGGTGTTCATATCCCCAGAGATTTAACATGATACCTAATTCATAGAACAAAAATAGGCTGCCTGCATACAAAAGGGGTAGTCAAAGTTTGGGAAAACAGTGCAAATTCTAGATAATTTCAATACAAAACCAGAGGATAGTGAGATAGGACAGTCACAACCTGAGTGTAAATTTCATGCAAGTAAAGGTAGTTTTGTTCTTTAAGTATGCCTAGTACTTAGATGAGCTCAGTAGATGTTGATTTTGTTTTGTCAGAGCAGCATGCTAGGGTTACTATAGTAAATTGTGCCATTATTTCCAATTATTCTTTATCCTCCCTCTTGCCTTGTGACTTAAAGCACCATCTTATGGGAGGAGCTTATGTGACAACCCCCGTGATATCAGGCTTTGAAAAACATAAAGATCAAATAAAATGTGACCAATCAAACAACAATCAGGAAAAAAAAAAGTAAAGAAGCAAAATAAAAAGAAACAGAAAACAAAATAGGAGAAAAATATAAGGGAAGATAGTAGAAATAAGTACAAATATTTTAGAGATAACAATATAAATGCATTAAAATCCCTTATTAAAATACAAATAATTTCACATTTAGTAATTTCTGTTGAGAAATAAAAATAAAAGTTTGGTAATGTAAGTACTGCATTTTTGTGTGTGTGAGATTGTAACTCTCAGCATTCCAAAATTAAATTTTAGTGAAGATTTAAGGATATTTATCCAATATTTAAGTGTTTAAAAAAGTAGTCAACATTAGTCATTTCCATTATTCCAATTTATCTGATTAAGACAAGAAAACATATACATAAAAATATACACATGCATACATATTCTGGAAAACCTCTGAAGACAGAAAGTTTTCTCTACAATTATCTTTCATTATATAAATATATTTTGGCAATAGGGCAGTATGGGGATCCAAACTCCTGACCTTGGTGTTATCAACACTGCACTCTAACCAGCTGAGGTGATCTGCCAGCCCTACAATTATCTTTTATATTATTTGACTAAATATGACTGATTTACCTGCATAATATTTTCAGTGATATTAAGAAGTAAAGAAGAGCAAATGCACCGTCTTGGATAAGAGTTGTCTTAGTTCATTTTCTTTTACTACAACAGAATACCACTGACTGGGTAATTTATAAAGAACAGAGGTTTGTTAAGCTCATGGTCTGGAGGGTGGGAAGTCCAAGATATGGTGGCTGCATCTCGTGAGGTCCTTTAGCTGCATTATCTCATGGCAGAAGGGTAGAACAGCAAGTGAGCATGTGCAGAAAAGGGAAATCATGAGGGGTTGGCTTGCTTTTATAGCAACCTGTTCTTGCGATAACTACATTAATCCATTCTTCAGGTACCCAATTACCTCTTATTAGACTCCATTTCCCAACACTGTTGCATTGGGGATAAGTTTCTAACATGTGGATTTTGGGGGACATATTCGAGCTATAGCAAGAGTAGAATTACTCTCTTCATCCACCTCTGGCATGAGCAAAAAGCAAACAAATAAAAGTCCGCATACACATAAGAAAAGGATCTCACTCTTTTGGCAAAACAAAACAAAACAATACCCAGAAAAACATACATGAAATGTTTTCTTGGTCAACAGTTCTCTAATGTCTACTCGTATTTAGAGTGACTACATAAGGTCCCAGCATAATCATTAGTAGTACCACCTTTCACTCTCAAAATTGCCCTGGTTAGGTTCATAAATTCTTAGTATTCATGTACACTCTTACTGTGATTTATTACATTATATATAATAAATGGAAATATAACCACAGAGATTTCAGCCAGAGAATTTTACTCTCCTTCATGATAGTGTGCCATAGAATCCTGGGGGATTCAGAGAGGAAAATGGTAGGTATACAAAATGAATCATTAATTGACCTGTAATCTAGATTCATTACTGTCATTAGTTTCTGTATTAGTTTAGTCATCTGTAAAGTAGAAGATAATATATAATTTTAGTAACTTTATAATGTTCTGCTAAAAGTTGGATAATATAGTCAAGAAACCACTTTGAGTATTATATAGTGCTTTAAATATTTTAAATACATTGTAATTGTCTGATAATAGTTTCTTTTATGAAGCCCTAAGGAACCATTATTCTCACTGATAATCTAAACATTATTTAGTATTTAGAGTACTTAGCATTGTCTTCTTCTCTTTGATAATCCTGTATATAGATTTATGAAGATCATAATGTCTTGAGGCAATGACATAATATACCATTTGAGTAGGATAACATTATTTTTAAAACTGATTTTTGAGCTTAGTTAATTTGTATAAAAGGAGAAATCATGTAGAATTATTCCAATCTTATCATTTCCTCAGAACATCTTTTTTTCAGATATAACCTGCAGAAAAGTCAAGACCATTTTATCCCTTGAAGTCCATTTTTTCTAACATGGAAATATCCCCCAAACAGCTCAAAGTTTAGTTACAGACAAAAGACATATAGAGCAACTTTTCCAATTCTCTTGGAAATGAATGGTTTATGCCTCTCAGTGAGTTCTTATTATGATGAAATATACCATTTTTATTAATGACTTTTAAATTAGAAATATGCAATAAAAATAGCAATGAGAATCAGATTTTAGTTTTTATTTCGCAAATATTCCTGATCTCCAAAATCTTAAATTAGTTGTCCAAACTCTTACAGCCTAACTTTCCACCTATTAACACAGCATGGCTCTGTAAATTTAACAAATGGCCTGTTTTAACATGTGTTCTTTAATTGTTTACATCTTAAATCCAGAACATTCACATTTGAGAAAAGAGTTAATTTCACTTGGCTCTCTTTGGCAAGGCCATTTCTTCTTCTTTTCCTTGAAGAGCACAGTTCCTTTAGCTCTGTCTCATCCTGAGTAACTCTAGAAAAAAGTTATCCGGACATACACATGTAGAGATGAGGCCTGTTTAACTTGCTCTCTACCATGTGCAAACCATGGGTTTTAGTAGTTACAAAACACTATTTGTATTACATAAGTAAAGATATTGCTTTTTCAACATGATTTTGAAGACTTTTATGCAACAGTGGACTTAAAAAGCACAGCAATTGCTGCCATTGTGTGCGATGAGAGGGGAAGCTATTGGCATTGATAAAACTCTCCAGCAAGCCTGAATTAACCATCTTGATTGTTGAGGAATACAGAGAAAGAGAAAAATCTTTCCATGTGGCATCAGTTCAAAGGAGCACAGAGCCAGATGGAAATAGTGCTAACACAAAATAGGCATTTTCACCATTTAGGAAGGTAGGGAAAAAGGCAGCAAATTAGCCAGCCAGAGCAAGACAATTTTTCAAAAATAGTTAGTCCCCAAGAATAATGATATTGAGCAAACTGTCAAGAAAACTCAAGTCCTTCTTTGGTAGCTCTATGGCTGAGAATTAGATCTATGAATTCTCTGGTTTAATGATAATTCCTCTTAAATATGGCAGCCCCAACAGTGAAGGGTGTTATTACATCATTATTACTGCAGTGCACTTAATGAGAGGAAGGTAAATGTTGCTCCTGAAAGAGTTAATTCTGCTCTCTCCTTACACCTAATTAACACCAGGAAGGCTTTAGGCAAAAGGGAAAATAGGACTCTTGGGATTAAGTAATCTCATCACTGACTGCAAGTAAACCCAAAGAATACCTGTCAACCAGATAGAAGGCAGTAGCAGCTAGGATTTACAATCTGATTTTTAAGTCCTTCTGTGGGGAAATAAATGTGGAGGCAGAAAAGGAATTTACTTCAGTTAAGTTTCATATTTCTAGAGGGCTTTTAAATCATATACATAATCTCTGAGAAATCTATCGAGTATTTGCTTTGGCATTTAGTAAAATCTCACTAATTTGAACTACAGACAAGGAAGGTAAATTTTGAATTAAATAATATCTTTAAAGAAACAATGAAGACTTGAAACTACGTAAATAGAATGTGGCCTCAGGGGATTTAAATAGTAATGATTATAGTAAGAATATCAATTTATAGTTAATTTATTACTTGTTTATAAAATCAAGAAATGACGGCTGTCTTCAGCTCTGAGCAGGGCTATACTGAAGAAACGAGGTCAACCTGTTTTACATTGTTCCAGAGGGCACAATTTAAATTTATGGTTTAAAACAAATTTAAAACTTCAACCACTTGGTTTGAAGTTTCAGCAAGCTGACGATTTTAGCTTTCTACTGAACTTGAATTTACTGTTTCATGTTCAGGGAGCCTCCTGTCATGTGAAGTAGTCCAACTACCCAATAACCATCTGTAATGGATGTTGTATAAAGAATTCTTTCATTTAGTAAGATTTGATTTGTGTGTGTGTGGGGGTGGGTGGCTGGTATGGGGATCTGAACATCCAGTTTTAACCAACTGAGCTAACTGGCCAGCCCAAGATTTTGAATTAGATCAGTACTTTGTATTTTTTTTTTTTTTTTTTTTTTTGCAACAGAAATTTGAAAATTGAAATCTTACTCAGAATTTCTGTACAGTTGCTTTTCAACTTACACTGAAGTTATGGCCCCATAAACCCTTTGTAAAGTCAAAAAATTGTTAGTGGGACCATCGTATGTAGGGGACCATCTGTATATAAAACAGATGAAAAAAGCTGAAATGATTCCTCAGCAAGTTAGAAATTTCACTGTTTGGGAAGAATATAGCCCTGTTCATGTAACTGTACTCCAGCACCTTATTGGGGCCCTTACACTTCACGGAGAACAGGGTGAAAGCTTACTCCGGGCCATTGCTCTCTGACTGCGAATAATGGTTTCAAAGTCCCAGGCAAGATTATTTAGTTGATGACAAACAAAAAAACAAAAAGTCCATACTCCCTGCAAATTTATTCCATAAAAATATAGATTCTTTCTAAGTAAAAGAGCTCTCAATTTCAACTTGTTAGTGAACTAAATGAGAGTTTTGAATTGATGACTATGTCACAAACTAGATTCAGAGATGGGGAGATTTGTAAACAAAGTCTTAATAATTGTGTAGCCAACCTCCACAGCCCTCTCCAGTGTTTTTCACTTCCTGGTATTCATTCCCTACTGTAGCCTACACATTGCTTAAGGCTTTTCAGCAGACCACTGTGGATTGGGTTCATGTGTGTTTTCTGAGGCTTGGTCATAAAGGAGTCACAGTTTCCAAATTAGCCTGTTTGGATCATTTGCTCTGGGGGATCCCAGTGCCATGTCATGTGGCCACTTAGCAATTGTGTGGAGAAGCCCAGCAACAAGGAGCTGAGGCCTCCCACAGACAGCCATGTGTCTCAGTGACCTTGGAAGCAGATCCTCTAGCCCAGTCTAACTTTCAAAATATTACAGTCAGCCAAAATCTGACTGCAACTTCATGAGACCCCCAGCCAGAACAGCCCAGCTAAGCTGTTCCAAATTCCTGACCCACAGAAACTGTGAGATAATAAATAATTGTTACTATTTTAAGACACTAAGTTTTGTGGTGATCTGTTTTGCAGCTTAAAAACCAAAACAGTAACAAATGAGTATCCATATCTTAGAAGCTGTCTTCTGGACACACTGCACTTTCACTGTTCACTGTGGTTGAGGAGAAGATGGCCTCTAAGATCCATAAGTCCATGAGAGCACGAGGGCATGCTTGTCATTTCCACCCTTATATCCACAGCAGCTATCATAGTTCTTAGGGAAGTTCTTATGTAGATTCAATAAAATTTTGTTGTACAGATGAGCAAATAAACAAGACAAATATTTTGAGAAGTCAAAATTAATGAGATCAAATTGAGCCATTTTATTAGCTGTTTTACAATAAATCTCAAATTTCTATTTTAAAAAAGTAAATATTTTTTTGAGGAACGAGGTACAGAATTTCCCTAAATTATTAATTAAGTTTCTATAAAATATAAATAACATTTGTACTGTAGTCAGAAAAGGCATTTCTAAAATCATGATATGATTTAAATCCAAAGCTATACAGCAACATATGCTCTTCCGTCTGCCTGAAATGAACCTAGCTTCCTTTCTCCAGGCTAAATTCCCTTATCCTTCAAGACTCAATGTAGGTGAAGAAGCCATCTGCAGGGCAGCCTTTCCTGATTCCTTTTGTCTGGGTTTGGTGTCATACTGAAATTGGAAAAGGGCATATTGAATATTCTTTGTCAAAATAGCTTTATTGGTTTTACAAAAAATAATACATGCTTATTTAAGAGGAGTGAAACAATATGTTATATGACAAGGACTACTAAATTGTTTTCTTCTTGTCACTAAAATATGTAAATTAGTGATCATCAAATATAGCAGATCTAAAAGAAGAAAGTGCAGCTACAGGTGTTCTTGCATAGGTTTACACACACAAAAAAGCCATATTGTATATATCTAATAACAGAAAGATATTTTCAAGACTAGGACTCACCTGAATGCCAAGATTCATTTCTTTGTGCCCTATAATCTTCCCTCTTACCCCTGGCATAGTGGTTTAACTCAAATAAGTGTGTTCTTTTAATTGTATTTTGAGGAAATCTCTATTTTTGTAATATGAATGACATTTCTGCCTCTTAACCTGTGTCTAGGCTAGAATGAATTCACAAACAGAACATCCTGTAAGGAGGAATGAATATTTTCCTATACATGTAAATTGTACACATCCATGATTACATGGCTTACCTCCCTACAACCTTAAAGAATGAATATTCAGGATACCATATTATTTAGGTCAACAAACATTTATTGAACACTTAGTAAATGTGAAGCATTGTGCTAGGTACACAGACTGGAAAAAAGAGGGAGCTAAATTCCTTGCCCTCAAAGAGTTTAGAATTTAAGTAATTGAACAGGAACATGACAATCAAGGCTGCTGACCTTTATTTTAAAGATTATTTGGATACCTGCAAATTCTCTAAGATATGTCTCTACAAGAGAATTCTGTCTGCTCAGGAAAATGCTCAGAATAATTTCCAACTAGACCATGTTGATAAGTTGACAATAGCAGGAAAGTCTTAACTCAGCACATATAGACTATTTGAATTTTTTGAATTCATCAAGCCCACTGCTACTAAAAACTTACTCAAACTCTTTCAAGGTGATCGCTTACTGTAATCAGCATGAAATTTTAAATTTGATAGCAAAAATTAGTCAAATTAAGTCTGTCCTTGTCTAAATAGCCAAGACTACAATAAATACCAGAAACACCAGTTCATCCTCAGTGTGTTTCTAAGAATGTCACAGCGAGCTGCTCTACACACTCTTCAGCTCTGAATTGACTTTATGAATATGCTACACATTTGGCCTGAATAAGTGGTTCCCTTTTAGCTGGGGCATTCCTAGGTTGCGTTAGAAAGTGAAGAATCAAAAAATAAAGTTATCACGTCACAGTTGTCTCTTTGGACAAGGCCAGAGTGGGCAAAAGAAATGGTAAAGTGAACCGTGAGATATGTATTTTTCTCAGAGGCACTGGATGAAAGGCAAGGCAGATGGGAAAGCTTATTGATAAAAAGATGGCATTGCTAATACTTTACTTTGGTCTAACATCTAAACTTTCAAATAGACTATCAGGACTCAGGACTATTATAAAATACAATTTAAAAAAAAAATTCCAAGTGTTTATCTAACTGAAACATATGTAATTAGAAAATATTTCCATTTGCTCCATGGAACTGCATGTAGAATATGTACAGCAGGTAAAAGAAATGCTACAGAAGCACGCCTGTTTCTTACTTAGAAAACTGTGCTTACCAGAGCAAAAGAACTGAATAAATCCTATACTTGCCGTGATAACAAAGCTGATAATAATCATCCTTAAATGGGCTTTTTGTACTCAAGGCTTGTGATCCCAATTTGTCATGAGCAATAATTCACATCAATATCTAGCCAAGAGAAATTTTCAGGTGAAACAATAAAGTCTTCTATCTTTATTTTCACATGTATATATTGATGTGCATGTTACTTTCATTCTTTCACCTAAATTGAATTTAATATGTAAAAGAGAATATCTGTATAAGTAGCTTGTCAGGAAGAAAAAGGTAACATGAATCTTGATGACTATAGGGGAAAGTATATTAAACAGATTGAAAATAATACAATCACAAACCATTGTATATGTAAAATGTCCTGCTTATGTGCTTTACTCAATGATAGTATAGTCAGTTAGGCTGTAAAGAATAGTCACTGAAGGAAGTGTACCTATTCTACATTAATTCTGCAGAATTTTCAGTCACAAAGAAACTACAGATGTCCTTTTTAATATTCAATATGGAAATGAAGAGCCTCATACTTTTAGCTGTTAAAAACCATATGTTTAGACTACTGAGTCTCCCTCCTATATTTATTTATGAATGCAAAAGAGAAGTTAGAATTATGTGCTACAAGCATTCTGGAATTTTAGTTTCAGAAAGAACAATGATGAGCATTTCACCCAACCCTGCTATATCACAGATAGGGCTCACAGAGGTTAAATGAGTGCCCAGAGTCAGGAGCAAATCCAGGGCTAGTACCTGGGGCTTTTCCTATTATTCTAGACTTGATCTAAGGTCAGCACTGTCTAAGCCAATGTACATACAGTTTTGTAGTTCTATTAATGGAGCTAGATAAAGCTACAACACTTGTTCTGGTTTGCACCCATGAGACCATCTGAGGTCACAATATTTCTGTCTCCAGAGCTTTGCAGATCAGCACACTGCTGAAACCCTATTAAACTAAAAGGGGTGGGGAAGCTTTAAAAATGAATAATTGACTATTGAGGGGGGGGAGATAGGGCTCTTTGAGTCAGCTGAAACTTCCATCAGCCACTGGGCATACCCAGAGAATAAAGCAAGTCACACACGCCCAATGAAATCACTACATCATTTTCTTCTTCAAAATGAGCTTTCTTTGAAGAATACTGAATATAAAATTGCCTAATCTCAACATGGAACTGTTTGGCAATGGCAGAAGTTTAAGAGAGAGAGAGTTGGGAATTAGATCCTGCACAAAGTAATCTAAACCCTGATAACTGGATGCAGTATACTTCAAACTATTCAGGTTGGCTGAGCAAGCCCCTGAATTTTTGTCACCTCCCTTTAATTAATCTTGTCATATGTCCTATGGTGAGGTGGGTGAACTTTCAAACATTAAACAGTGGAATTAATCACCGGGTGGCTTTTCCCAAACACCCCCAACCCCAATTAAAGAGCTGTATTTGGTTTGGGTTTCCTCAAATGGTGCTCTTGTTAACACTCATCAAACACAGGAAAAATAAAACAGCAATTTAACTGTGCCCACAGTGTGAAAGGCTTGTGCAAATAATCAGCACATTTCTAACTGGTTAGTAATAGGCAGAGTGCAAAAAACAAATGACCAGATTTATACCACTGAGCAGGTCTGAAAGCAACATTACAGCTGAAATATATTCATTTACAATTTAAAGCAAGCCTTTCAGTGAATAATTGTTTACATAATAGTGCAGCGCGCTTGTGCTGCACAACTGGGATCCATTTACAATGTGTTAACCAAATACTGCATGTTTACAAAAGATTTAGAGTTTGTTTTTGGAGAAAAGAATCCTGGTACCCATGCCAACAAAAGCAGAGCAGTATGGACAGTTAGTAAATCTTTTCTTAGCTGCAAAATTAGTGTCAGGTTGCTTGAGCCCGTAAACTACGTCAGCATAAGTCATTCTCATTAAATTGATGTGTGAAGGTAGTATTCTTAAACAGCAGGTTGCTCCATTCTAATTTTTTTTTTTTTTTTTTAAATCAGCCAAATAATGAGATGTAGGTAGAGTTGCTTAACCAGGCCAAGGAAAGAAGAAAGTGGAATCATCTTAAAACGGCCATCCTGGATTTAATAGCCTACAACAAAACCCTAAGCAGGTCAACTTCATGGTTCAGCAATTCCTAAAAGCCTTGTCTACTTCTCCAAAGCTTATCGGTGACGGCTGGTGTATAAAAGCTCCCAATGAGGACTGATTTACAGCACTGAAGGGCTTTGCAGTGACAAAGGAAGGCTAGGGTCCTCGAGTGCTTTCTGGTTTTTTTTTAGATCCTGGAAGATGATGTGGTTCTGTGATAGGAATCTCTTACATTTTACCATTGACATAAACAGGTCACAGTGCTTACAAAAGCTTATGCAGGAGTCAGGAGCAGTCTCTCTCTCTCTCTCTTTTTTTTTTTTTCTGGGTCAGAGTCAGATTTTATCGAGTCAAGCTATCTAATTGAACACAAACCATGTGATAGGACCCAAACAGAGTGCATTAAAAATGAAACAGAAGGGGCCAGGTTTGTCTCAGGCTAGTGCTGTTACAGGGATAAGTTTCAGACATCACTTGAATACAAAATGAGGTTGTTGGTTTTTTTCATTCCTGCATTGATAAAAGTCTGTCTTTTAGGGGGGAAATAGTTGAGATTGAAACACATACACACACAGGCACACATACACACAAATCTAGTTTCATGCTAGATGTATCTGTTGTGAAGCAATATGTTGGCTAAATAGGAAAAGTCAGGTGAGTTAAAGTCTCATGGCAGCCTGATTTAAACCATGGCTACACAAACCAGAGCCCTGTCCAGATCTCAGGAAAGTGAATTATATATAATAACACTTACAGTTTCCTAGTACTATTAGATTTGCCTTCTTACATAAATGCTTAAGTTATGATAAAAAACAGGGCCATGTCAGTTCCTTTCAGTCTCAGCACATTTGGTATTAGCATAAGAAATGCTGCTTATGGCAGAGCTAGTCGGGCTTGAAATTTCTGAATTAATGGATTTGATTTCCTCTTGAGACAAACCATCAGCCTTGCAGTAATGGAAATAGATATAGTTGGTAAAACAAATAAAAAGCTGGCATGCAGATAAAATGGGTTTCAGTTTAAAATAGTAATGTTGTAATTGAAGTGAACAATTACAGGGTTGCTCCTAGGCACAAAAGAAATACCATGAAAATGAAGTAATGTTTTTGTTAAGTATAGTCATTTCATGAAAATGTAGAGCTGCAGATGTCATTGTCTGCCAAAGGGAAAACTATACTTATTCTTCTATACAAAGATCATTTAATAACATTTGGCTAATTTTAATAATAATTGCTAATATTAACCCTATATTTCACCAGGAGTTTGTAGACAAAGGCTCCCCGCCCCCGCCCTGTTCTTTCCCTTCCTTTGGTAGTGAGCCAAAGAGAGCAAGTTCCTGTAAAAAGCTATTGGCAATGAAGTATCAGAAATCCCCACCCCCAGCAGCAGCCTTCTCCTTTTTAATGTCTTATTTCTCTCTCTTTGTCAAGCATCTGTTATCAGTAATGGAGCCTGCTAGCTGGCAATTGGGGTGCAGGAGGGAGTAAGAATAAAGGGGGGATGGAGAGAGGGATCCTCAGAACAGGAAAGTGGGCTCAGGAATGTTCCCATCTGATCTCCTTTGCAGGTTTTTTGTTTTTTGTTTTGATCTGTTTCAACTTGTCTGTGAACCATATGAAATTCAGAACAGAAACTTCCATTTTTAGAACTTGAAATCTTTTCATCTTCATACACACACAAACTGAGGCAGCCGAGGCCACAGGATGTCATAAGAAACATAAGTGTCTCCTTGACTCCGAAAAGACAGTGACACAAATACACTGTAACAAAATGCTCAGCTGGGTCCCAGCACCCCCCTTGGCCCTCCCTCCCACTTCTCGGTTTTATTGCGTTGCAGGAAGAGACACGCACTGTGTTTCCTCCTCAGGTTTTAGTAATTAAAACAGTATTGTAGCTCTGCGAACATTTATTTGGAAGTATACTGTGCTTTGTTCTGTATGATGCTGACTGGCACACATAGCCTATTTGGCTCATTTGGCATCTCTTTATCCAAGGGAAGAACTTTTCCCGGGTTTGGTGTTTTTTTGGTATCACATGAAAGTAGCCACAGAGGAGTGAGAAAATGCAAGTCCCCCCTAACAAAGGATTGAGCTGTGACTTCTTAAGAGAAAGGTTAAATCGACTGGCTGTGTGTCTTAGAGTGAAACAGAAGAGTCTCTTCCCTTTTTACTCAGCCAGTTAGAATAATTCATTTCCTCAGGCAGCCTACCTGTGACAGTCACAGGTGACCTCCCAGCCTGCTAAGCTCCGATGATTTCCCCTTCCCGTTGCCCAAGTACAGCTCCTGCCAGAAGACAAATGCACTGCAAGCTGAAGACATATCTGTAGTGCAGAGGAAAAGCAGCCTGTCTACATATGTCATTTTAAAGCCTTGCACGGAGATTTTACTGCTTTCTTCACACTCTCACACTTACATAAATACACCCACACAGTACAGGCAAGCTCCCGAGACTCCCAAGCATTTCTCTTCCATTAGGAGATATTTTAAAACAAATTAGCACCGTCCCCAAAAACCTATTGGCCTAAACGTGTTTATTACTTTGTTTGCTGTTTTAAAAACTCTTCCTAAAGGCTTTGAACAAGACTGTGGAGTTCCTCCAGAATTAAGCACACCCTTAGTCTGTTGCGGAATATACACATTGACAAAGACTGAAATCTATTTTTTTTTCCCCTCTTGACACAGCGGCTGGTGACACATAAATGTACTTTTTTCTTTTGACAGAGTAATAAAAATCTCATTATCTCTGAATAGGCAGCAATTTCGTTATCTAATCTTTTTACCAAAAGGTTAGTTAATTAATCAGAAACAAATCCTGATTATTATTTCAATAGAATTAGAAAGACAAATCACCAGAGTACAGCTAACTAGGGCAGGCCTGCGGTTTCACCTGCTCATTGCAATGCAGGCCCCGTGACTGTCCGGGTCCTCCGGGCTGACAGCCTTCGGAACAGCAGCCAGCAGATGGCTGCTCCGAGCGTCCAGCCTGCCTCCGCTGTAATGCCTGTGATCCCATTACCTCACTGAATCCGTTACCAGGGTAACTGTTAAATTGCTGTGAAAGGCATGGTAATAAAGTAACCTGTCACACTGGCAATAAAAGGAGCAGAATTTTCCTGTTCACTGAACTTTGCAGCTCATCAATACTCACTTGATGGAGAAATTCACCAGTACTCTGGGGTCAGCCACAGGAATCTTTCCATAAGGCTTCTGAAATGCAAACGAAAGTTCATGTAAACACAAGGAAGATGGAATTAAAAGCTGGATTCTCAGCTGCATGGAGCCAATGCTTCTCTCTTTTCTGTGGAAGGGTTATGGGAGCTTGAAGAACATCATATTGCTCCCTTTGTTGTTGATCTTTTTAAATTTAAAGCATGCTAGATAAAAATAACCTTTGCTGGTGAAAGACAGCTGTGATTAATTCAAGACTGGGAAAACAAAGCACAAAGAAAAAAAATCCTTTGTTCCTAAAACCTTTCTTTTTCAGATCCTATCTTATTGGCTGTTTTCATTAAAGGGTCATGGTACTTAGAAAATGATTTGGATTTGAGCATGAAAAAAAAAAATGCAAAGCCTTCGTTTTCAGAAGCATGAGGAGTTGAAAAAAACCACCCCCCACCCCCACTCCACCCAGCAGTCAGGGCGCATCAGTTCTAACTGTGAAGAGATGACTGTACACTGAACGTATGGCGTGGCTGTGTCTCCCCTTCTTCTGTAAATGCTCTTCAAAGGTTTCTGTGTCAGGGATTCTAGTGGTGACACTACCAGGTGTAAGATTTGCTACAATTAATTGAGGTTCTTTGAAGTAGGAAAGGAGAGTAGCCAAATGCTCTGTCAGCATTAAACTAAAGAATAAGAAATAGTAGAAAACCCTATTTTACTTCAATGGCATTTTGCAGCCAGACCTGTGAATACACATGGAAAGTGGGGTATATCTATCTAGCCCTCATTGTTAGGCATTTGCAGACTTCACGCTTTTGGCTCCATTTGGTACTGTCATTAATTAGGCAGTATTAACCCTAGAATACTTTGGAACTTGCCTGTTGAAATCACTTTGGGCATGCTCCTTTTTCTCCCTCCCTGCCTTTGACTTGCAAGTGCTTACAGCCTGTTATTAAAAAACTGACAGTATTTCTTTGACCAGCCGTCAGCAGACATGAACCATACTTCTAGTGGTAGCTGCAACCCATGGAAAAAAAAAAATGTCTCCAAACAGTAATCTTCCTCATTACAGAGTGCTCAGCCTGGGATTACTGCAGAGCCTCACCGGCTGGCCACATTAAATAGGGCCTCCGATTGGCATCTTAGACATGATGGTGCTTTTAAGAATGATGTGGCAATGTGCAGCACATGGAAACATGGGTGGGTTTCCAGCCAGAATCAGGAAAATGAAGGCTATGGCTTCCTGATATCCAAATTTGTTTAAAAACGGGGAATGTTTTCTATCCTGTTGAAAGCAATTGTCAAACATGAGGTAGCAACACACACACACACATATACACACTGTGAACGGTAAAATGTGTATTTTACTGCTGATAATTAAAGTGTTCCCTGTAACTGGACTTCCCACCCTTCTGCTTTCTGATAAAATTCCTGAGTAAAAGAGAAAGAAGTAGAATTACAGAGGTAACTACTTGTGAACAACCCCTGGTCCACCAATGGTATTCTGTCATCCCTATGAATGTTTTCCCTGGGTTCAGGACAGGAGAAAGTCTTTTCCTATACCAGGGATTGCCAAGCTAAATTTGAAACAGTAAGAACCAGTGTAAATAACCACCAAAAATAAGCTACATCTTTAGATCAGGTGCTATAAATACAATGGTGCCAAGTGAGTTACATAAATGTATGAAGCGGATTGAATGTGAGAAAATAGAAAATGGTGGCTCTGTGGTCAACTGGATGATTCATTTCCTCTCTAAAGGGGACAGCATGATTTAACTGCCATCTACTGCTTCCATGTAGCTCAGAGGAGTCAACCATTGTCAGATCTCTTGACTTTTCCAGAGGGCCCCCAAACAAGAACTTTTATTAGACAATTAGATGTTTCAATTTCTGAGTCCAATTATATTAGTGTGCTAGGGCTGCCATAACAAAATAGCAGTTTAAGTGCCCTAAACAACAGAAATTTATTTTCTCACAGCTCTGGAGGCTGGAAATCTGAGATCAAGGTGTGGGTAGGGTTGTTTTCTTCTGAGGCCTCTCTCCTTGGCTTGCAGATGGCCATTTTCTCTCTGCATCTTTCACATGGTCTTCCTTCTGTGTCTCTTTCCTAATTTCCAATTCTTAAAGGACACCAGTCATACTAATGACCTTATTTTAACTGAATTGCCTCCTTAGCGACCCTACGTACAAGTGCATTAAGACTTTATATGAATTTTGGGGTGGGGGCAGATGCCAAATTCAGTCCATAACACCAGTGTAGACCAAAGAAAACTCCATTGTTAGGTGAGTCTTGGCAATGATGATAATTATACAGTGCTTACAATGCAAAAGGCACAGTGTGGGCCTCATCAATTTATTAACTTGTCGAATTTTCACAGAATCCTTATGAGGTATGTAGTATTATTATCCTGACTTACGGATGGCACATGAAGGCAGAGTGGAATTAAATAACCAACCAACGCAGTGTTTGATGAAGCTAGGATTGAAATCCAAGCAGTACCCAGTTTGTAGTTTTAGATCATTCAGAGCTTTCATGGTGAGAAAATGACCTGTGACCTTGGACCTGTAGAGTAACAGGTACTTAAGAGATGAGAGTCAGAGTCTTGTAATCCCCAGAACTGCAAATCATCCTCATAAAATTAGGGGTATGTACAGGGTCTATGGAGGCACACCTATCTTCACACCAATGGGTTTGATCAAGCCTTTCTGCTGAATCAAATGTTTTGAAATAACAAAGTGTTCTTTATCATCTAGAGAAAGTCCAGAGACTGAAGAAAAGTGAAGTTTGAGTGAATTCATGCTCTGGAGCAAAAGGTATCAGAAAGAGTTTTTGGGTATCTTTAGATAACTACTGCAACAAAGTTAAAAAGTTTCTGGAAACACTGAAATTGATGTTTGCTTTGCTCGGTGTTGTTTCTGCTTCTTCCTTCAGCCACCATTAGCATGAAAACTGAAACTGGAAAGAGAAAAGTCTCAGTCTATTTATTTTCCAGGTCTCTAAAGAAAGGATAACCTGGGGGGGCCGGCCTGTGGCTCACTGGGGAGAGTGCGGTGCTGATAACACCAAGGCCCCGGGTTCGGATCCCATATACGGATGGCCGGTTCGCTCACTGGCTGAGCGTGGTGCTGACAACACCAAGTCAAGGGTTAAGATCCCCTTACCGGTCATCTTTAAAAAAAAAAAAAAAAAAGAAAGGATAACCTCGGGAGATAATATCCTGTTTAGAAGCTAGTCTTGGGAGACCAGAACCCTAAGACTTAGTGGTAGCCCTAAAGAGTAAATATCTGTCCGGGAGCTACACACAAAAGATCGGGATTATGTGGAGAGGAGGGTAGCATTTCAAACTTGCCACAGAAGCTTAACCACACGGAGACACCTTTGATAATTTCTCAGACATCTTCCTATTTATTCCCCCTCCCCTCCAGCCCCAACCCTGACCCTCTCCCTTTTTCTCATGGTTATATGGAAGAGTAACTAATAGAGAAAAAAATGGGTTTGTCAGTTTTCTATTCCTGTCCCAATGAAATATAGCAGTTTCTCTATACAGGGTCGGTTATGCCTAGTTAATTGATTTTCCTAATTGAACATTTTGGAAAAATGATTGAGCCTGGTGAACTTTTGGATGTTTTTCTCTCTGGAGACTTGAGAGGCACATATTTACTCTTCTCTGTATTTCCAGACTATGTTATTGGAGCCCATAATAAGGCAATTTTTTCATACCTTCTATTTGCGTATAATTTTCCTCCCTGAGTGACTTTTTTTCACTTTTTGTGCTTGCACTAAGGCATTAGCGGGAATGGCCACTCTGTTTGGAACCCTGAAACTTAGCCATTGGAGGATATAATGTCTAAATCTGTTATCACAGGACCAAAAGAGACTACCATACTTGTGATGTGTAGCAACTGAGAGCAAGCTTCTTTTCCTTAATGTAAGAAAAGACATTTGATTTGCCAGTGAATTATGTGATCATCATATCAGTATTTACTTTAACTTGGCTGAAATCATGCCCAAGACTGAACAGAAGTGAGCATAAGAAGAGTGGAAGGAAATAAGTGGGACAATTCTGATGTAATGTATTAACCTAAGAAATACTGGGATGTTTCTGAATTACATTTTTTTTGCTTTGAATCCTCTTTGAATCAAGGTGCCATTAAAAAAACAAAACAAAACTATTTACTGATATTTAATATATTTGGATTTGCAAGATATTCTTCCTGTCTATTCTTCTTTCTCCTGGTTACTATTACTGCAATGTGGTGGCAATCACAAGGTGACAAATTAACTCTAGTGCTTTGGAACAATGTCGATGCTAAAACATCTTAGCTGCCTTCTTACAAGATTTTAAAACAAAATAGTTATGCATGCAAGCAAGTGGCTAAAAAAAGCACATTCACGTTTAGTAAAAAGATTGGAGAGTGTGTTCTATTATTTCATATTATTTGATTATGTCTGGGTAGCAGAATTAAGGGTAATTTTTCTTTAATTTCGTGTTCATTTCTTATTTTCAGTCACTAGATACAGATACGAATATAGATGAGGCTCTATCTTTAGCATCAGCATCTAATAGCCATCAGCTTCTTTCATCTTTCATCTAAATATCCTTACCTGGAAGTTCAAGTAAACTAAGATTCCAAGCTGAATTCATTATAATATCCCAAAATTCTTCGTTTCCTGTATTTCTGTTCATATAACCATATTTTTTACCCATCAACTCAAATCTAAATGTCACTCCTGGTTTCTGGTCTCTTGCTTCTCACAAGTAATCAGTGAAGTCAAGGGGTACTATCACCTCAGAGTCTATAGATCATAGTCCTCCCCTCGGTTTTCTGTAGGACTAATACCCAGTTCACGGCTATTTCTTGTGCTAACTTCCACAATGAGCAATCAGTTATCCAACTGGCTCTTAAAACATATTTTTCCTCTCAAGTTAAGATATTTGTAATGGGTTTTACACACAGTTCTGTCACAACCTCAACTGAGAGTAATTAAACATATTATCATGTAAAAGGTTTTTCATAGATGTGCTAACTAATGGTAAATAATGCTATCAATCTGTAAATTATTTCGGTGAAAAGTGTAGGTATTTTGAGCTATGATCTTTATCCAGAACGATTAAGTGTATCTAAAACTTAATTTCAGGTGTGCTAATTTGTTATTTCTGGTATTCCAAATAATGTTCTTCTCTAATTTTTACACTATTTATTAGAAGTTAAGATAGTTGAACAAAAGATTAAAGGTATTCTTTTATAAAAGCTTACCAGTACAGCCAAATCTAGTAACCATATTAATTGAAGTAATTATCATGTTTAACAGACTTGGTAAAGAAAGATGAATTTATTGAGAATCAACCATGGACAAAAAAAATGGATTGTTACATGGCAAACATGGTCCACATGAATTTCTCGGGCCAACTTGGTAGCAGAGTATCTGATCAGTATAAATTTAATATGTAAGAGCCAAATGGATGAAGTCATAGAGAGCTTTCTTCAGCTGTAAGCAGTTAATGACAAGGTTTTTTTTTTTTTTTTTTAAATTATTTTATACGGGCCTCACTTTTAACCTGTCTATTAAGAAAAAAATTAAATCACTGAATTATTCAGAAACTGAATGGTTATATAGTAATCAAATGTAGATATTCTGGTCATTTTCTATGTTTCCAAGGGATATTAAGCAGCAAAAGAGAAATATATCCTCCCTGTGAGATGCACTTCCAACTTTTCCAAGAAAAACATCAAAGGAACATATATCTACTTTCCTTCCTCTGAATCTGCTGATGTCATCTGAATTCAACTAAACCACAAAGGGCAGACGATCATCCACAATGACTAAGACTTAGCTAAGGAGACTGTAATTACTGAATTCCACTCTAACTTAAATTCGCCACATTTCACATACAAATTTAAACATAAGTATTATTTACAAAACTATTGAAATATTCAGATGCAACTTATTTTCCACCTTTTTCTCTTTAGCATCAAAACAAAAATCTTTAAAATTCGTTGAAATTTAATCTGAATGATTTTTGGACTGAAACGACACTTTTTTTAAAATTGAGAAACATTTCTTCCTTCTGTTTGACAATCCAGAAGCACAGCATGGTAAAACAAAGTTGGAAAAAAAAGCAAAAAACAGAAAACACACTTGGAACTTTTGAAAAAAATGCTTTAGTATCCTTATTTATTAGCATTTTATTTTTTAAAGAAAAGGGGAAGAAGCCCTGAATGAAAATTTGCTCTTCATTCTGTCAACTAACTCTGTCCAGACTGTCTTCCATTAACATATATTTTTAATTTCCATCTCAGGGATGCTGATAACAAAGCTTCAACCTAACTTTAACATTTATGTAGACCCTAGCTGTGTCCAGATGGTTTTTTCTCTGTGTTAGCTTTGGAAAATATTATACGGGATCTATACTTTTACTGTCTTATTTATATGTAGTAGAGGAAGTGAAAGGCCATGGAAATCTAAGCTTGGAGCTAGCTCTTTCTACTCACGTGGAAATATCTCATCTATCCCCTGAATTAAGATGACTAATGCATTCTATATGCTAGTAAGGCAGTTAAAAACATTTTCTGCTTTTGACTTTTTATCTAAAAAAGGTGCTGAAAATAATCAGCAGCAAGATCACAGAATAAAAAAAGTTAACAAAGCCTCTAATGGTTTTACACATAAGCAGTACTACTTTCGAATGTGCTTACAAAATATTTATATTTTTAAATCATGTACATGGAAAAGTATCCATATTTTATATTCACTATACTGTGTTAATTTATACTTGTATTTTGCATTGTAGAAACTAAAGCACATACAATGCCTTAGGCTCAAAAAGAGTTCTGATAATTAGTGATGATTCTAGAGATTGTTCATAATCTTCAATATTGAACAGTAAGAAACAATCTTAGATTTTTACTGGCTCTGCTGTTTCACAATGCAAATTCAAGCTCCCTAAAGTAATGAGATGTGTCAAGTAGTGCTTTAAACACAGCCTCTCAAAAACATAGGGAATGATTATTTCTGCAAGTTTTAGTTTTCAGCAGCAACATATGCAGTGGCAGCTGAGCACTGGAGCTTGGAGACCAGGGATCTTTTGGAACCCAATAAGGAAATTGTGACTTGCATGCAAAGTACAAAAAATCACTTTTCCCTTGTTCTAAATCATGCAGAGATTTCAGGGGGATAAAAAAGACAAAGAAGCATATTGCATTTTCAATCTGATCTTCAACAGAAAGCTAAGCAAATTAAGATGAAATTAATTATATAAAAAATATCCCCCAACCCCAAATCCTTCAAGAAATACTGAAAAATCTTTCTTTTCTGCAGCAGGCAGTGTAGTATCTGCTACATTTCTTTGCTGATTAAAACATATCATTCTTGTCATGGCTTTTCAACATTATCAAAAAATTCAAGGCCATGGTGAAAGATTAAGGAGAAAATTTATTCCTCAGGTGTTAACTCTGTTCCCAAGTCACTCAAGCATTGCTCCATTGCTCTGTGGCAGCTTCAGAAAGCTCTATTCAATTATAGACTGCAGCCATGGGGGATCATGTTTTAATCTGTGTATAAACAAAGGGATAAAATAAAAACATCACATTTACAAATTCTAAAGATGCTGTTTTTTATAATCAGATACCAGGAATTATTGCAATCATATTATTTGATTCCCATAACGAGAAGGAATAGGACCCATCTGCACGTAAAGCCAGGCATCCCCATTACAGATGACAAACAATTAATGTGAAAATCACCACCCTCTCAAAGCAAAAGGAAGAAATCTAATAATGCCATACAGTCATGTATTTAACAATAGCTTTTATGTATTGAAAGATGCACATTTACATACTATTGCCTTTCCAAAGAGCCTGATTCATTTCGTTGCCTGGAAATAGGAAAAGAATCAGAAAAGGTGATCTCGGCTTTCTAGCTGTGGTCTATTCACATTTTAGGTAGGCTTCTGGAATCTAAATGAGGGACCATAATTCTGCACAGTTTGGTTTTTTCAAAATGAAAATTGCTTTGGGGAAAAATGGTTGCCACAGTCAGTGTGCTAATATCTAGATGCAAACAAGAACCCATAAAATCCTCTCACAATCGAAGGACTTGTGGTAACCCACCTGCCAGCTATCTGAATCATTTAGTACACCTCAATAAAAACTGTATTACTTTAACATCAGATGTGATTAAGGCTTTATGCAGGCACTTAATTAAAGCTCTCTGCATTTCTTTTTCTTTTTTTTTTTTTTTTGCTGTTGTTGCATTTCCTTTGAGCATCAGTTTTGCATGTTTTTTAAAAACAACAAACTAATTTAAAACATCCAGGAAGAGATACTAGAAATTGCATAACATACCTTATAAATAATGATACTTTTCAAGTCTGTGGGGCAAAGACAAAGCTCTTCCTGGCCTCTATTTCCCTGCAACATTTTAAGTGAGAAATTCTTCTGTCAAAAGATTATCAGTGTGCAGTGTTTACATGTGAGTGTTTGGCCACAGAGTACCCAGGACTCTGGATTTTACATGACCTCACCCCTCCTCACTGCTCTAGGAGTGTTATATTACTTTAAATTCTCACACAAAAAAAGTTCCTATAACAAGATAGATGCATAACCAGATGACCTTTTATTGCTCCCTCAGACAGGTCAAAAACAGCAGTAATTCCTGTTACTGGGAAATAATCAACTAGTTCGTCTAGAATAGGACCAATGTTATTGTGAACGTCTATCTGTAACAGAGAAGTAAGATCACATTCATGTTTGAAAGGTACTCCATCCATGCTTAAATCAATTACCAGCTTGATTGGAAGACTGCAGCCATGCTTGGTGTAGTCTTCTTACCTTTGGTGCCTATGTTTTTTGATCAGAAGAAGATAAATGTGCTGGTCTCACATAGGGCTGGTCAGGCCAATTAGCTGGGCTGTATTTGCTAAAGTCTGACAGGCAACAGAATGAAACCAATGCATGTTAATAATAATTCACATGTGAAATGAATCTCAATCCTTGCTGAGGCTTATATTTGATTCCTTCCCAACTTTAGGGGAATACAACACCTGGGGAAATTATCCAGATGTATATTTTGAGATCCTACTGCAGAGTACTAAGGAGATGTCCTTCAAACAACTATGTTTAAAGGGGGAACAATTCACTTCTGTTCACTGTGCAGAAATGCAAAGCCTTTCATTTCACTATCTATTTCTCTTTTATGTGTATGAGATAATGCTAATACCTATACTCGATAAACAATATGAATGCCATAAATTAGTATAGGCATAAATGAATACTAATGCCTATACTTGATAGAGAAAATGAGTGATTTGACTTGCTTTATTGATTAGTTTACAAATTATGTTTACTGTCATATAGAAATTGCAGCTGCATTGAACACGGCTAGTTAATTTGCTACATTAATCTGATAGTAACAGAGCTTAATTTATCTGAGTCCTATCCAAAGTAAACATGTCTGACTTCTCCACCACTGTGGTAGTTCTAAAATGTTTCCACTTCAGCAAAACTATTAATATCTACTGCCCAAAAACTTACCATAGCAATAACTCCCCACTAGAAAATTTAATTAGTATTTCCACGTAGAGGAGAGTATAACCTTAAGTATAACTTAAACCTTTCAATATGGCTCAAAAATCTCAAAAATCATTGCTTATAGAAAATTGTATGTAGTTGACTCTTGAGCAACCCAGGAGTTAGGGGCGCCAACCCTCTGCACACTTGAAAATCTGTCTATAACTTTTGACTCCCCCCAAATTTAACTATGAATGGCCTCCTGTTGAACAGAAGCCTGACTGATAAAGAAACAGTCGATTAATACATACGAAGCGTCTTCAAAAAGTTCATGGAAGGATTAATAGGATCTTTTAATTCTCTTTTTCCACACACTTTTTGAAGCATTCTCATATTTTGTATGCTGTATGTATTATATATTGTATTCTTACAACAAAGTAAATTAGAGAAAAGAAAATGTTATTATCATAGGGAAGAGAAAATTTTCCAATACATTTATTGAAAAATAAATCTGCATCTAAGTAGACCCACGTAGTTCAAGTCTGTGTTGTTCAAAGGTCAACTGTAATTCAAAAGTACCTATTCAGGATCTTGCTATAAATAAGTATTCTCTATGTGTCTTATCACCAAATGGAGCTAAGACAGAGGTGTGTAGTTGGTGAAGTGTTATATGGAACTGACTATGGTATATGAAAGACAACTTTTATTGGAAGTTGGACATAACCTCTTAAAATATTTATTTATAAACAATCTAAACCACTGCCCTTTCCGTTGAAAACTTCCATAGTATATGCACTACAAAAGATGTATTTTCATCAAAGACTGAAACCCTTGAGCCTTGCTCAATAAGTACAGAAAATGCAATCCAACTTCTTTTGGTTGATGTTTTATTGATAAAAATTAGAAAGAAAACTTCCACTGACCTTGTAATTAGTTTACGATGCAAAGTGTTGACAAAAGCTCTAGTTCAACACCCTGGATTTCCCCCACGCTTGGCTGAACGAGAACAGTTCCTAGTGGCAATCATGCTGGGTCATGAAACTAATTATGCTCTGTGAGGGTGAAAATTCTCAATTTCCGAGCCGGGGACACTGCTGCATGACGGATGAATGTTAGAAATGTGGTATGCTGTGCTCTTTCATCTCTGTCACTAGATATTTATTCTGACTCGGCTTCTAAATTATTCATTTTCTTTAAGCAATCAATATTAATAATCTGATTTGCTCCCTGGCATTTTTAGTCACACTTCTGTTTAACTGACTGTAAATAAAGGTCACTTGGAGGCTTCCTGCTGCTGTTCGGAAGGTCCTTGCCTAATTAATTCCCAACACTTTTTTTCCCTATGACTGTGATTAGCAGTTGCAATCAGGTTGGGCAATTAGCTGCCTCCTTGAGCTGTGATTTGCTCAGTGCGGCCCCCAAGATGAGACTCCATTTGGTCATTCAGTCTTCCCTCTGTAAAGAAACCTGAGTAGGGAGGATTTATTTTTCACTTCAAGGTTTACAAATTTGCAGATAATTATAGAGAAGATTATTAAGCCCATCTGCCAGCTGCTTTATAATCTCCTTATTTAGGGCCCTCAAATCCTGAGCACCTTGGGAAGAGCGTAGCTTGCTGGCGTTTTGGAAAGAGAAATGTTGGGGTTCCAATCCAGGCTTCAGCACTTACAAGCTCTTTGACCTTGAGCAGGTTATTTACTATCTATATCAGTTAAGAATAGTATTTCCTTTGAGTTTGTAATGAAGAGTAAATGACACTAATTTGTGAATGGATTCAACCAGCGTTTATTAAGAACCAGAAAAGTTCTGGGTGTAGGATGTTTTAAAGAAAATATGTATGATAGTGGCAGGGAAAGAGAATTAACATGTAAACAAACAAGTAAACCCATAAACTACATCTAACTTTGTGAAGAAAAAGAATGGGATGCTATGAGAGAGAGGATTTAACTTTAGATTGGGCGGCTCAGGAAAGCCTTTCTGAGAAAGGGCATTAAGTTTCATGTGTTTCAGCAGTGGAAAGTGAGCCCGTATGTTTGCAGTGCAGTGAACTATAGCTCAGCAGATGGAAGGCATGATAGCAGACAAAAATAAGTGATAACATTGGCCAGCTCCCTCCTTCAGGGGACAGGATGGTAGAGTGGTTGTGGCTGGATTCAAATCTCAGCTCTGCCACTTCATAACTTCATGACATCGAGAAAATCATTTAACCTCTTTATGCCTCCTTTTCCTATCTCATGTGATCATCGAGGGCATTACATAGGGTAATTATATGTAAAACATTCAAACAAGGCTTGAAAATAGTAAGTACTCACTGATGTTAAATATTATCATTGGATACTGATAAAATGTGTGAATTTGATTGAGAATGTGAAGAGGGTTCTGGAGTGTTTTAAAATACTTTTAGAAGTCAAGGTGACTATAGCATGAAAAATAGAATAGACAGGAGAAAAGGTAAAAACAAGGATTCTGATTGGAAGGCTACTTCAGAAGTCCAAACTCTTGATCTAAGTTGAGAAAAGTGGATATGAAAAGATGTGAAAAGAGATCTAGCAAAGCACCCAACACACAGTTAAGGTATTCAATAAATGTTAGTTACCATCACTCCAAGCATTTACTCGCCCACTAATTACCCTTTATGTACTTGTACCAGGTGATGATGGGTGCTCAGTTTCTACTTAGATTATATACTGCTTAATATATAGGAAGTAATCATTCAAATTACTAGTTTTTAGTGATCCTAGTCATGTCAGATATATGAGATCAAGTGGGTTATACGATCATTTATTTTGGGCAGGTTTCTACAACTATGAAGATGCTGGGAAGCAGACTACAAGGAATATCGTGTGTTATGCCAGCTTGTGGCTGGCAGTGAGGTAAATCAGAACAGGCAGAGCTGGAAGCTGGTGAGAACTAGGGTGGTGTTAGGGCCTGATCCATTAAGCATGAGGTTCAAAGCAGTAAAGGACGGTGATACAGGTTAGGAGGGAGACAGAGCACACTGTGGTTAGGAGCAGAGATGACCCAAGAATCAAGAGGATAGCAAATGAGGAGTGACCCAGGTCAAAGCAGTCAAGAGGTAGGATTCATTTATTCAACAATTAAAAGCTCAGTTATGAGATATAATTTTTACTTACAGAGCATTGACTGAAGTTTATACAGCATGTTCATTTCTCTAAATACCCTAAAATCAATCCTTGAATAAAGGCAGACTGTTAGAGCCTTGCCCTTCTTAGAATTGCTGTATTAAACTGGGCTCCGGCATTCATTGCCCATTTATAGTGAGGGCCTTAAAGGAAACACCTGATACTGATTTTACACAGTAGAAAGGTTGATGAGGACAGGACATGGTCTACCATAACTCAGACTGTCCTCCTTATGAGGACCCATTGGAGAATTTTTCTTCTAAGCAATTATCATGCTGTAAGCATCCAGATCTAAATTACACGACTGATTGTGTTTTCTTCCTTGCACAGCCTGCTAAGAAGCTCGGAGCCAAATCATGAACCACCTAAAGTAAACTTATAGAATTTTATGATGTTCATTTTGTGTACAATTTTCCCTACAGGTTATCTGATTAAAAAAAATTATCGAGGTGAAACTCACATAACATAATTAACTATCTCAAAATGAATGATTCAGTGGATTTAGTACATTTACAGTGTTGTGCAATCACCAACTCTGTCTAGTTCCAAAACATTTCCATTTCACCAAATGTCATCTCTGTTTTATCTTCTTGTCCATTTTTCTCTCAATTCTTTAAAATAAAATCTTATTGTATTACGAAAAAAAAAAAAAAACAATTAATTATTGAATGCTTACTATATGTCAATTCACTTTTCCAGGAGCTGGAGATTCAGATATAAGGGACAAAAATCTGTAGTCTCATGGAGCTTACATTCCAGAGAAAGAAAGCAGATAAACAGGTGATAAATCGGAAAAAGTACTATATTAGAAGATAAGAAAAATAAAGCAGGAATGAAATTCTATTTGGTGACTTTTACATGCCCTGGTGAGATAGAAGCTACTGGAAGGTTCTGAGCAGAGGAGTGACATGATTTATGTTTTAAAAGGATCTCTCTGACTCGGGGTAGACTGTAGGGGGCAAAGGAGATGAGTTGGGAGGATACTGCAAAACTCTTGTGAGAGATGGTGACTTGAACATGAATGGTAGGAGAGGAGGAACTAAGAAATCGTAGAACTCTGGATATGGTTTCAGGTATGGTCAACTGGATTTACTCCTGAACTGGATATGGGATGTGAGAGAAAGAGGCATGGAAACAGCTCACAGCAGCTTAGAAGAGCTGATTGTGCCATCTTTTCTTAACTCCGCCCATAGTGAATTCACACTGGCAGCTTAAAATCAGAAAACCAGCCATGGTAAGAACACTTACACCACAGAAATCAGCAAATGGTACAAAATATTTATGCTTATAACACCCCCCCCCCCAACGGAAGAGTTGGTTGTGAAGCATTTACCAATACCACACTGGATGATTCAAATATTACACTAACACTTTTGGCCTGAGCATTTGGAAGGATGGAGTTACCATCAACCACAATGGGGAAGACTATGGGTGGACCACAGTGATGTGGGAAAATCAGGACTTAAATTTGTATGTCTTCAGGGATTGGAGGTTTGAATTTGGGAGTCATCAGCACGTACAAGGGACTTCAAGTTGAGGGCCTGGATGAGATCCCCTGAAGGAGGTGATCATCTGGAGAAGCACAAGGACTGTTCTCTGGAACACTAAGACATTTCAAGATGGTGGGGGGCCTGGGGGGGAGGGGGGAACCAGCAAAGTAGTCTGAGAAGCAAGCACCTATGAGGGATACATAGTTTCAAAGGTCAGTTGTGTCACCAGCATGGATCTTATTATTCAGAAGAAAATCATCCATTCCATCATCATTTTTTAGACCTTCTGCTGGGCATGAACAGGAAAAGTGTATTTGAGATTTTATTTGGTTTTGAAGGTAGTGATCTTGGTCTTTAGATTGAATGTGAGGTTGTTATATCCTGAAGGAGATACATACATCCACAGTTTGGTACCAATAATAACTGGAGTTGTTGCAAAGGAGTTAGAGTTCCTGGAAAGCACTTATTTATTTAGGAGGGTTTGCATATTATCAGAAGTGATTTGAAGAAAAAGCAAATTCCTTTGGTAAAATATTTTCCCCAAAGTATCTAAATGGGCATGCCCAGGAAAATTGTACTTTTCTGTGAAAATCTTATCATTAAGTAGTTGAAGGAGGTGCCCAGTTTTACAGCTGGCACCGGAACTCCCTCTTTTCCTAACAGCTGCATGCCAAAGCAAGTGCGCCCCTGCAAGAGCTGATTTCCTTTCGCTTTTCTGTTCTGTTGAGCTTGTTCATTTAATCTCGCAGGGGATCTGACAGCTTTCTCCAGCTCCTAAAGCATTTCTTTAGCACTCATTGAAAAGCACAGTAATAGAGAAGAAAGAAAGAATGCTGTTGGCGGCTCCCATGCAGAGACCTGTATGGGCTGTGTGAGCAAGATCTGCCTGTTACCCAAGTGTCTAATGCTCAGAATCAGGACTGGAAGTAGCAATTCCAACACTCTGTCTTTATGACAGCTCAGCTAATGAATGCAAATGTTCAGCATAACCCATTTACTGGACAGTGGATGATTCATATCATGGAGATGTGTTATCGAAAATGGCAAGTACTTTTAATTTATGGACTGCATATACAGTTCATGTGGCTATCTCCTCTTTTTCTTGACATACAGAACAGGAAATGGGTACCGTCTCCAGTATATCCTTTGTGGATGGGAAAGGCGTTTTGACAATCTACACAATTTTGTCCTCAGATAAGCTCAATTTTGTGCTCACTAGATCAAGAGATTCTGTTTACCCAGCTGGACTTTTTCACGAGTGACAACCCAAGGCAGAAGACACGCTAGAGATGTTACCTCCACACAGGATCCTGCCACGTAGGGTACTCATCATCATTTCCTTGCAAACACTGTCCACACAGCTCATCTTCGAAGAGCCCTCCACATCTGTCCCAGTCATGTCATCACTGACCGCTGAAGCCTGTCCATTTCAGCTTTCTCCTGTTGGCAGACATCCATCTGCCAAGGACTTGTTCCTCTTCACCTTCCCACTTGGCCTCCTTAATGACACCCATAGCTGTCCTTATGACCACAGGAAAATATAGCGCTAATTCAGATTCTGGATTCCAGGACTAATGGGAGTTCTATGACCCACAGAATTTTGTTAGAGTGAAAATGTTCTGTATTTGCACTGCTCTGTATGATAGTCACTAGGCACATGTGGCTACTGGACAATTGAAATGTGGTTTAGCTTGAGAATCTGAATTTTTAATTTAATTTTGTTCTAATTAATTTTGCTTTTTAATAACATATGCTTAGTGGTTATCATATCAGACAGTTCAATAGATGCAAGGCCTCCTAGGCCTTTTTTCTGAGCCTGAAAAGTCTATTTCCATTTTTAATGGAAACTCCCAGGATTGAAGTGACCACTAGGAATCCCTTTAGACAGGACCTGGCCCAACAGAAAAATATGTGGTCCTAGCAGCTGGACTTTGAGGACCTTGTGCCCATTGCATCTCCAAGGTTCAAGCCCATTCATGCATCAAGATTGTCCTAATATTAGGTTTGGGGTTTAGAATTTGAAGTTGTGTGACTCCAGGGATCCTCATTCTTGTCTTGTTTTGTGTCAACTCATCTCCTGGGGCATGATTGTGTAAAATGTGAATGAAAGATGGCCTCTGGGTTTGTGCAACATTGGTGTGTACACAAAATATGTGATGATTTTCTAGACTGGAGGGAAAGAGTTCTCTCCTTTGGGGGTCTCTCCTGTCTTCTCATATGGTCATGAGTCAGGGAAGGGGAAACAGTGCTAGAGGCAGAGTGTGGTGAGGAGTCCTACCTGCACTGTGCACCAACCTCAGTTTGGACCAGATGCTTTCTAGTCTCCCTGTGTGTGCATGTCCTGTCTGATTGTCTCATCCCATGTGTCTCTCAAGATAGAAGATCTGGAAGCCAGGTGTGACTTGCTATATGATCCAAGGCCAGTTGCTCAGAGTTTTTAAGGCAGCACCTCTCTCACTGAGCTAACCTTTGTTTGTGGGCTCACGAGAAAGAACACTGGTCTGGGAGTCACATCTCCTGAGTTCTCTAGTCCTAAATTTTCCATCTCTTGAAACTTCTCTGAACTTCAAATTGGAGGAATCAAATATATGAGGATGGCTGTGCAATATTATTAAGTATGCTAATAAGAGAGAAAAAAAAAAATCTTCCAGGGCTGTAGGCTTTGCTTGCTCTCTGTAGGAACTAAAGTTTGCCTCTCTAGGTCTGTGATATGAAATATGGGGCTAGTGGTGGCTCATCCGGTGGTTCTAGTGTCTCCTTCCACTATGGCTGTGAAGCAGTTTCACTGTGCACTGGTGAGACACAACACCCATGCGCACACAAGTTACATTAAGTGGTTTTATGACATACAGATAAGCAGCAAAGGACTACAAAAGCTTAGCATTCATTGTAAGCTGATCCCGCAAAGCTGATAAAAGCTGCCAGGGTTGGATGAAATCTTGACTACACCTGCCCCACTTGTACCACAGCTGAGGGACCCCAAAGGCAGCCTGCCCTGGGTTTTATACTTTGGTGGTCACATGACATCCTGAGATAAAGTGTTGACAGACATCTTGTTCTGGGAAGGAAAGGGGACCAGAGCAGGGCCCAGGCTGTTCCAGATAATCTCCTCCTTATGTCAGGATTTTGCATTCCCAGCACATTCTTCAGTTATTCTTGAGAACTGTAAGTAAGAAAGAAGATCAGGGGGCTGGAGAACTGTCCTGCACAGCATTCATGGGGACCCTTACAGCACCTTCGCCTACTTCAGTCAACCCATTCAAAATCTTCTTTGTCTGCATCTGTTCCACTTGGTCCTTCAACTGCTTCAAGTGCTTTGACCCAGATGACATGGAAGTAATTGAGGATGGAGACCCCTTTGTTGACTTTGGCTTCTTAGGCTTCAGTGGACTGATTAGGGGGCTGAATCCTTGGCACAAGGTACAGGCCCACCTATGGTACATGAGTTGCAGGTGTCCCCAGAGGAGATCTTCCAAGGCTCAGCCAAGTAAATGAAGATCACAATGTGGTAACCCCACCCTGATGGTTAAACCATTGGCATCAAGGATAAGATCTTACATATTGTCATCAAGCATGGGTAGAAGTGGCTAAGGGCTGCTTCTCCAGAGATGCAATGTCGTGTCTGATGTTTGTGCTCACAGAAAAGCCCATGAACACTTCTCCCAAGATGGCACCAGAGAGCTCTGCAGTGCCTTGATCAGACTCAAGGAGATGGGGCCTGGATCAGGGTTTGTGTGTGTCTGTGGGGGAATGGGGGGCATTCCTTCCTGCAACCTGGGCTGTTTTTTGCTGTCTTCATTGTTTTGCCACTTTTCCACTTGTTCTACACCCAGCCTCTCCCTTGCTCTCTGCTCTACTTTTCCCCAGGCACTGTTTGTCTTCACCATGAACATTCCCACCTTTGATGGCTCAGAGGGCCTTGTGCTCTTGCAGTGATGTCATCAGGCCAGGCCCATAAAGAGACTCTGTGGAGAGACGTCCCATCCCCAAGGTACCCACCGAGTGGGGAGAAATCATTGTCTCATACAGTTACTTCCCAGACAGATTGACATGATAGATCTCTCAACAGCATCTATACTGTTTCTAAGTTCTGCCATGGCTAGCCCCATATCCACAACAGCAACTTCCTCCCCACCCCCAACACATACACACCCCAATCAATGCCTATCTTGTTCTGTGTCCACTGACCTCTGGTTACTATTATAAAGGTTAAAATTACTGTTGTCAGAAGATTATTCCTGCCTCTGACCCTCTTCAGAGCTGGACTGTCATGGGATGAGAGAGCTGGCTTCGGTGGGGATCAATTCGCATGGCCCTAGCTTTGAATTCAGTTTCCATCTAGTGGCAGAATTACCTACACAGTACTTGAAGATATACAGGGATTCCTTGTCCAAGCTTGTAAATATCTTGTTCTGCTGTCCGTCTCAACTGTGCTAGGGTCATTTCTCTGATCCTTCTTCTCTTAGGCCTCGTCCCAGCTGGATGAGGAAGAGTGGAGAAGGAACAATGTTTTACCAC
Organism: Cynocephalus volans; assembly: GCF_027409185.1. Lineage (NCBI taxonomy): Eukaryota > Metazoa > Chordata > Mammalia > Dermoptera > Cynocephalidae > Cynocephalus > Cynocephalus volans. The sequence goes on from NC_084461.1 coordinate 110,342,677, forward strand.
TAGTCCTACCCTGCATTCTAATGTCCACAGTCAGCTAGCCAGGGTTACTACACATGTATTCATGCACATGCACCACTCACACAGAGCAGCCTGCACCCTCTCTGCTGTTGAGATAGAAGTGAAAGGGGGGTAACCTATAATCAGGGCCATTTAGCATATGTCTTTCATTTGGAACTGGGAGGTAAACAGACCACAAGAGCCTTCCTGAGAGTGTCCTTCCAACACAAACATAGAACTGCAAATTTTGAGCTCTTTACTGCTCTAGAGTATATACAAGAGTGGAAGACAGGCAAAGATAGCCTACAGTATATTTTCATCAAGGCTAAACTAAGAGGTGGGGAGCAGGGCCCATCTCCCAGCTTCATCAGGAAGGAAAGGGGCTCTTGGGAAGGGGCAGCTAACCCCCACCACAAGATTCAGGGTTATGGAGTTCTCCCCACATTTCTGAAATCATGCCTAACTACCCCCAAATCTCCAGTTTCCAGATTTGGGATATATAAAGCTACTTGGCCTTCTACCCTTTCTGGAGTCTGAGTGAAGAATTTCTGGCCCAATTAGGGCTGTGCAATCCTACCTACCTCCTATAAGATGTACAAAGAGTAAGAAAAAGACTGATTGAGCCAGGTCTTGTGACTGGGTCTTTATTGGATTTTCCCACTTCAATAAGCTCCTAAATGCTTTTATACTAGGCCTTAAAAAATAATTTTTGGGGGGAGGATGACAATATTATGAAGAAATAAAGTATCTAAGACATGTGACATGTGATCAGGTGCAAATGAAAGAACCTAGATGGAGGGTGGGTATACAATGCTGCCCTCAACCAACCTCTGTGACCTTGGTCACCTGTTAGAAGCCAAAGCAGGCACCCAAGAGGAAGTAAAACTGAATCCTTCCTTTCTCAAAGCCCAAGTTCTTGGATACTTTAAACCTAGACCCGAAATAGAAGACACCAGTCTTTGACAGAAAAAAACTATATATTTGAGAGGAATGAACATCCTTGGTTGTGAGAAACAGAGAATGTGGTGACCTAAGAACTAATAGCTTTTCTGTAACTGAACTGAAACTTTTTATTTGAAATTTTCCTCTTAAGAGTGAAGGGAGAAGATTCTTATGACTCAACAGAAGAGATATATGTCCCCAAACGTGGTACCTTGGGCAGTGGTAGGGGCAGCCTGAGATATTCAACATTCTTAGCCCAGGCTGGCAGATCCCTAGTGGGCATGGAACGAGATGGCTCAGGCACAGTTGCTGATCCTTGGATTTTCCTAGGATATCTGTTCTGGTTTCTGACCCACCTCTCCCTGCTAGGACAACTGTGGCATCAAAGCCTGCTTATGGCTACAGAAGGTGGTGTACATCACTTTCCGCTCAGGGTAGGCAGGAGCTTGTGACCGTAGGAATGCCCATCTGCAAGTTCTACCTGGGCCTGAAGTTCTTCCTTGTGTTCAGTTTCCTCCCAGGTGTGAAGTCTAAGCCTGAGTCCCATTTCTTCTCTAGGGTCAGACATATGATGGCCAGGACCCTACAAATGGGCTGACGGTCACATGGCTTTTCACAGGCAACTTTACTGTCCTTTGCTTTTTTTTCTGAAATAAAGACACTGAAACATTGGCCTCATCTGTATTCTGAGTTTATTATTTGCAGCAGCCTATCTCTTCTGTGGCAGGAACTGAGACACCTTGCTCGTAAGAGTCTCTGCTAATTCCCCACCCTGGGCAGAATGGCTTTTCCCTCTGTTGTGAGAGGCTTCCAACCCTTCATCCCCTCCTCAATGTTCTGCTTTGGGTATCCTGGGATTCTTTCTCTTTCATTGTAGCTAGAGTCTTCTCCTAGCTTTTCCCTGGGGCCTGAAGCTTAGAGATCCCGGGCTCCTGAGGCTCCAGGGTGCTTCTGTTCTCTGTGTGACCTTAAGACATCTGGGAAGCTGCCGTATCCCCTCTAGAGATGCAACTGAAATTTTAGAAGCCAAGGGCACTTCAGTGGGACATCCCTGAGGCTGGTGCTGCTGCTTTATTTCCAACTTGAGCATTAATTCACTGACATGTGAGGCATGGCTGTCTGGGATCTTCAGCAGCCAATATTCTTGGCAGAATGGAGCTTTCTTTGGTTGTTAGAACTCCCAGATCACTCAGATCTTAATTTAGCTTTAGGAGTTTTCTAGCTTACTGACTCTCAGATGTTTGATTGTTGTTAAAGAGATGGGGGCCCTTGGCCTGGAGTCTTTCCCTGAACAATATTCCTGTCATCTCCAAAGTCCTTATCCTCTAGGGCTCTGCTGTTCTATGGCTGGAGTCTCCTGGAGCAAAACTCTCATCTCTCAGCTCCTTTCCAGTCAATGCTCAACTTGTAGTCAGCTCTGGGCTGCTAGGATGGATTCCTAACTCCGCCAGCATAAACACTGGATACCTGTCTCCCTGACCTGCTTCACTATTTCTCTGACAGAGACTGGCAACCTTGTCTATGGAGGCAGCCCCTGAAACTCAGGTGGCTGAGCAGGAAATGGTAGACTGGAGAAGAGGCCAGGATTATGTCTCTGTCATCTTAAATAGTTTTATGGATTCAAGGACCTTAAAAGGTAAGGTCCTGCTGCACCCAAAACCACATAATATGAGCTTCTAACATCTGCTGAGTCCCAAGATCAAGGAGGGAAACCCCCCACAAGGAATATACATGATGTTCCTGAACACTGAGTGCAAAATTTCTGGTTTCCAAGAAAATACGGGACTTTTTCAGGGGTGGGCAATGTATAACAGGCAGCAAGCTATAAACAACCTATGTTCAGTGATCCTACTCTGACTGATCTACCCAAGTTTCTTTCTCAAGTTTACTTTGTGGACATTTTACCAGTTGTTTCTGATCCAGGTTTTTCTATGAGCTTTTTGATAAGCCATTCCCTGTGTGACTTGCCAAGTTATTTTTTGTTTCCCTGGAGTTATCCTTCAGAACCTTCAGTGTTTAGCCTCTGAGTCCCTTGGTAGATTATTTTTTGGCCCTCCCCTCAAGCTATGCCTCAGACATCTCCCCAGGACCTTTCCTTCCTAAAACATCCTACCCAAAACCCTTACATCACAGCCTCCCGGGTACTTCTGTACAACCTTCCTTAGGTCCTTATTTCCTTGGTCTTTAAACACAGAGGGATATAATGGCCCATGTATGCCCTTTGGAAGAGCTGTCCTTGCTAATTTCCCCTGAGGCTGCATCAGTGCTAGAGACACATGGATCCTGCAGGCCTGGTGTTGGGTTAATCATTATTGAAGGTGGTTCTTCAGTTGCTTCTGGACCTTATTACCAATAGGGAATTCTCCAGGAAGAATGGAGATTGGTGTATAGACCTAGACCTGGAGATTGGGTTGTATTGGGGAGGGGTATGAACTGGAGGACCAAGTACTTCCTGAGATCCATAAGCCAGAGAGGTAAACACCATGAACTTTCCAGCTGCTCTTGCAACAAGTGTCATTTCAAATATTGAATTTTAACTGAGGTGAGAAACTATTTCTGGGGCTTAGGGAAGTCTGTGCCACAGACCCTAACATGTGCTGGAGAAGAATTTAGTAGATGTAGAAGAGAAGATTGGAGGCCTGAGGCTTTATCTGAGCCTGATATAGGGACTCTAATTGGTACAGGAAAAAGAGGCACCAGCCTTTACCTCACTGGCTGAGGGATCTTCTCAGACCAAGGCCTCTGATTTTTGAGAAAAATAAGCTCTTGCTGAATATGACATTATGGAAATGTTAGGAGTCACAAGTCCTTGGTAGATACCTGCTGGCAGGAGAAAACTAAAGTGATAAGAATTTATAGGCTGATGCCTGAGATTTGGGGGACAGAAAAGGCCTCTCATCTCTGCCCCCTTCATGCATGCAATGCCCCCCTCCCTGTGGGACTGGACTCTCTCTCCTCTAACCCACCTCCCAACATTTTTATTTCTTCTCCCTTTATTGTATGGAGCATTTTAGCTCTACCATCCCTACTCCAGCCTGCATCCCCAAACTCATATTGATCTGAAGAGTGTCTTCCTTTTACCTAAATCCAGTCTCTTAAGGGAGCAGTTGAAGTTATTTATAACAATATTGTTTATTTTGATTACCTTGTCTAAGTCTAAAAAGTCAGGGCTTCCTGACTTTTTCCATCTGCTATTTAACTTTCACCAAAATCTCTTGTAGTCTCTCAAATCCATTCAAAAATGAACAATAAGGCCATTTATTTGTTTTACGTGCCCAGGATAATCAGGCATTTAAGATCATTGTAATGCAGTTTCGTTATTAAGATTATCAAGTGATTTAATTAAGCACTGTATCATTTCTTTACCTCTTTAATTCTTTACTCTCTAAACTCTCATTTTTTTCATGTCTTTCCTCAATTCTGCTGGTAATTCTAATGGATCCGCCTTGGTCCAGGACACCCAGATCTTCCCCACCCACATGTGCAACTTTTCCAGAGTTGACAGCTTATTTCTTTGCTGGTTTTCTCCTGAATCAACAGCTTCTGCATAGTTTCCTACTTCCAAAGGACTGATACTTCAACCCCCACCTCCCATCTACCTTGTCTTCACCACAGGAGGCCCTTCTGTTTCCAAAACTCCTTCCATACAAGCTAGCATGTTTGGCATGGCCACTTATAGCCTGATTCTAGCTTTCGCTGGCTGTAAAGAGCCAATTTGCAAAGCATTTTTTAAAATCTGAGTACAGATAAGGTCAACACTTTTTTTTAAAAAAAGGTATATATAGATGAGAAAAAGTGGCTATAAAAATGGCTTATTGGTGTAATCTTCAAAAATGTCAATATCTGGAATAGCTTTCAACTGTTCTAGATTAATAGAATATAAAGAGACATAATAAATTAATACAATACACGATCCTAGACTGGACCCTGTACTGGAGGGAAAAAAGTTCTATGAAGTACATTACTGAGGACGTAAGTCTGCAAGATTGAAGGAGTTGGCACATTAAAGTTCCATATTAATGTTAAGTTTAAAGAATTCTGTTTATTTGGTATCTATAACTTGTGCTGTTTGCATAAAATACTCAAATACACATGTTACGATGTTACATGTAGGCACAGGAAAAAATCATTCAAACTGAATGAGTCCATTGACACCAACTAGATCTGATTAAATCTGACTTGACTGGAGTTGAGTTTATGTGTGATACTAGAAAGGACACATAAATGCATACATGGCACAAGTCCAACAAGGGTACTATGCTACAACAGTAATAACTTACATGTGGCGAATGATAAAGTGAAATGTGTCTTAAAAATAAAGTTATGTTTAGTGAAAAATATATTTTACACTGCTTCAGTTTTTAAACTTAAATTTAAATTAGATAAAATTAAAATTCAATTCCTTAGTCACACTAGCCACATTTCAATGCTCAATAGCCACACGTGGCTGGTGGCTGCCCATTGATTGGTGCTAGTCTAGAAGGAAGCATGAAGATTAGATTGGCTCATCTGTCCCTCTTCTTATTCTCCTATGGTAGTGGTCATGGTGGGAAGATGGGAAAGGGAAGATCTTGGAGTTGTTCCCCATGCTTTAATTCTTGATATCTGATAAAGAGGAGAAAAGGAAGCATCCTCTTTGGCACAAAAAGGAATGGATGAGTTAGTGTTTTGCCCATTGGATTTCTTTTCTTCTAGCACTTTCTCATATCTTATCTGTTTCTGGACCTGTTATCATTATCATTTGATACGGCAGCAGAACAGGCTCTTCAATGACTAATAGCTGCACAGCCTTATTAGGTTGTTTATCCTCTCTCAGCCTCAGTTTGCTTATGCGCAAAATGATTAAACACTTGTCTTATCCACTTCCCAGGGCTCGTATGTATGAGATAATGATGCTTCATATATAGGCAAGAACTCTAATTATTTTGCTAATTATAACAATAATATTACATCAAATACAATTTTTATTTCCCTGGTTACCTTTCTTAGCACACATGAGGTCCACCCCCCAACACATGCAACCAGCCTAGTGATGACCACTGAGCTGCTGCAGAAAGTGTCTGGGGCTCTCCCAAGCCAGGGTGGTGGGGATCCTCAGGCCTTGGCCATGCCCCCCTGACACGTGAAACCAGCCCAGTGACAACCACTGAGCAGAAGCAAGAAGGGACCTGGGTTCCTGAGCTGGGGTTGAGGGGGCGAAGGCTTTTGCCACAAACCCCCTGACATCTGCACCCAGCCCAGCAATAACAAAGCCACTGCTGGAAGCCCCTTGGTCTTCCCGTGGGAATGCGGGGGGTACCACAGGCCTCAATCCCGCCCCTCCTCCTTCCTCCTTCTTCCATCCCATTTCCTTCCCCTTTCTCCTCTCCCCCTCCCTCCAACTGCTCTGCAACAGCATCATAGAATGTAAAAACATAATAATATTAATTTTAAAAAGGAAAAAATAAATTAAAAAAATAAAAATATTAATTCGTTGTTTATGTTAAAACCATAGGAAAATAGAAAAAATATAGAAAAGTAGACACTTGAGATGAAACAAATTTTAATATCATATTGAATTTGCCATAGGTCTCTTTTTTTCTTTTTAAGAAATAATATGCTGTACATAGAATGAAACTCCTGCCATTTATTTCATTCTCCTTCCTGTTCCTAGGAGGTAACCTTCATCATGAAGTTGGTGACTATCCTGTCCATCAAGGGTCTCAGGCTTCATGAGGCAGGACAGCACGGCATTCAAGGGCATAAATGCTGGAGCCAGTGCTGTCACTTTTTAATTCTGTGACCTCGAGCAAGTTACTTAATTTCTTTGTTTCTTCATTTAAAACATGCAGATAATAATACCTTCTAACTCATATGGTTATTGGGAAAATAAACTTCATTAGTGTTTTTAAGGGTTTATATTAAGTTCTGCATAAATATTTGCTGTCATCATTGTTACAAATATTTATACATATGTGTGTGCTCAAGGTTTATGTAAAAGGTAACAATGTGGTTTTTCTCAGTCAACATTATATCTTCATGACGTACCCATGTTGATACATTCAAACAGAGTGAATTAATTTTGACTTATTTATAGCATCCTATTTAATGTCTGTATCACAGTTTATTCATTCCCCATTGACTGACAGTTTTACTGTGTCTGGCTTTTTTGTTATTACATCTGGAGAACTCTTGTACATATTTCCTGGCATACATGCCCACATCCTACTCATCTTTATATGGCAGGACTTAGTGCCATTCCAGACATTGTAGACACTAATGAGTCATTTTTATAGTGAATGGACATCTCGTGTTTCGATCTTGGCTCCCTAAGTCCGCGATGAGCTCCTTGAGGCAGGAGTGGTGGGGACATACCTCCTCAGTAAGCTCCTGAGGCCAGGGCAAGGCGAGGCCAGGCGTGTGGCTCGTACAGCATATCCCCACACATGAGAGGTTGACATGGCGGGTGAAGGGCCTATGACAACTATTCGAGAAGCAGACAACACTGAAAGTGCACTTGAGAAAGACAGGGAGTGCGTAGGTTTTTTAAAAAGAGAGCCTGTTAGTGACGCTCTTACTGACATGCCATTCATCTTGGCCTTCTTTAAAGTAGCTTTTGATTCTCCATCTCTGAAGGAAAGGGACATTGCTCAAGCTTTCACGACAACTTGGAATTGGCAAGCCTCTGTGCTCAAAAGAGAGAAGGACACAGGAGAGAGAACTCTTTGCAGTTCTGCAGTGATATCACACAATTCCACACCTCCGCAGCCTTCCCTGATTCCTTCTGTCTACAATGCCCTTCCTCCTTCCTCCCTGGCAAGCCGCTCTCTTGTAGAAGAAGCCTCCCAGTCTGCATTCAGGTTTCTTCAAACCACATTGTACTTTTCATAAATATGGAGAGCGATTCTGCCTGTAGAACTGAAGGCCTAGCTCCTATTGAGCCAACTGTTCTATCAAGAATAACTAGAAGAACTAGATAAAAACACAAAAACCTCCTGTTAGAAGGTGCCAAAGGGCTCCTGAAGCAGCGAGCATTTGAAGGGTAGTGGCACTGAGGAAGAGGAAAACTCATTCAGGTGAACATGACATCGTGCACTGCTTTTCCCTTTGGAGCATTTGCCAATTTATGGTGGTAAAACTCTACCAAAAAGTAAGGAGATTATAAGTAGGAAATTCATGCCATTGGCTACCCTAGAGGGAAAGGCCGATGTCTGGAGATAGGGCACAAAGGTGTTGTTTAAGGAACAGGCTTCATTTTATTTCTTAAACTGCATTGTGGTTGCATAGCTGATCAGTTTATTATTTTTCTTCACATTTTCATAAATATATATACAAATATATACATATATGTATACATGTATAAAACATTCTTTTGCATCTGTCTTTAGCACAAGGAAAAAAGAAAAGAAAACAGGCTCCAAATTAATAACTCTATTCACAGAGAACATCGAGGACTCTAGTCCCCCAGCTTGATTTTGCACTTCAACAATTTCCTCTGAGAGCTGCTAGAAAGCCTGTTCCTCACATTCTTCTCTAGTAGCTTCTCTTATTCCCAAGTGGTAATAAAAATCTCCAGGGCTGGAAGCTTCATGTTTCTAACCATAGGGTTCTCTCATCCTTAAAAACTGTTAATCAGAAAGTAGAGTATGAAAGCTGGGTGTGTGGCTTCATTCTAGCAGAGATTAAAAAAGAATATGAAGAAGGCAATGTTTAGTAGGGAGATGGGAAAAACCATGGAGTCAATTAGTTGACAGAGTCAAAAGTATATAAAACTTCTTACACCCGTATACCTTTGTACTTATACCTATTTAATAATGTATACATACATATTGAATCATGGGTATGAAAATTAGGAAGAACAGATTGAGAACAGGGTAAAATAAGATTAGGAAAGAGTATGGAGATGATAGTTGTATTTATGAAGACACACAATTTGTGAGTTAAAGACAGTAAAAAGAAGTAAACAAGAACAGGTGGTGAATAAAACGCAATAGAAGGAAGAAATCACATAATCAATAAAGTTAACATCGTGTTAGGGGGAAAACTCACATAGTACAGATTTTTATTGTAAATTAGAATGGGAGAGGCAGTGGTTTCATACCACAAGTTTCTTGTTGCTTCCAGATCTCCAAGCAGTTTTTCTTTCATGTCCTACCTTACAAAATTTGTAAAGAACGGCCTTGGGAGAAAAGTATTACCACAAGGCAGTTGCCTTTTAACTGGGCACACCTCTTTGTAATCTCTCTGTTTCCTTAAACTTACCATTGCTTAGCAAATAATGTTTCAAAATGCTTCAACTAACAGGATGAGAAACTTCAAATGTAAACACATGGCAGAGTTGTGGATATCAATTTGAACAACTGTTAGGAAGGAAGAATGCTTGATCTTAAACAAATACCTAGAAGAAAACATCATGTCTAATATTTTAGATATATTTATCAGCAACCCCCAGATAATTCAATATTTAATGTTGACAAAATAGATATTATTCTTGGAGAAAATATTTTACTGCACCTAAGAATTATAATAAAAATCACCTGAGCTGAATGTTTGTTTTTTTCCTTGAACAAGAAAATGGAGGAAGGTCCTAAAAGTAAAAATGATCTGCTGAGGATAATACAAAATACAACATTAAAATTGTATAAGGGGTAGACGGGAAGGTAATGAGTCTTTTTGGTCAGTAGTAAAAATACAAGCATCTATAATGCATACAAAGTTTCTATGCACATAATAAATAAATGTATAAAATGTACATGTGCATGCAAAGGAGGAGCTTCAATGACTAATTTCTTTTTTCTCTTTTGTTTTTTTGGTGGCTGGGTGGTATGGGCATCTGAACCCTCGACCTTGGTGTTCTCAGCACCACGCTCTCCCACATGAGCTAAGCGTCCAGCCCTAATGACTAATTGCTAAGTAGAGAGAAATTCACATCAGAAAATCATTCTCAATACGTTTGCCCCATCAGACCTTTGCTAGTATTTTCTATGTGTAGAATTTACAATTACACACTATCATATATGTTCTGTCCTTGTTTTCTTAGAGACCTTAGGCAAGATCAAAGAATTATCATTACCCAGTAATTCAGTAATTCCTTACTTTTTGAATGATTTCAAGAGGTGTTATTTAAAACTAGATTAGTTATCTTTTACTTTAATTTTTACAAACACTTAAAACATTTGCATATAATTTTTTAGCAGAAAAATAAATCATGCCATTAATTATAAAGATTAAAAAGAGCCTGTTGCAACTCACTAAATCTCTTCCCATTCCCGTATAACAGCAACTCCAATAGCTGTCTCCAAAGTATATTCTGTAACTAACTGATGTATTCACTTCTCTGTATGTAGCTGTCACCAGCCTAATCCATGCCCTATTTTCTCTAGCCAGGACTGCCACATAATTTGCTAACGGGTCTCCCTGCCTTTTCCCCTGTCCCCCTCAAAATACAAATCTTGAATATTTCATACACATTTTCTATAAAATACAAAAAGATATAAATCTTTCTTCACATAGCATTAAATAGTTATATTAAAATACAGATAAGATCTGACTACTCATCTGTTCAAACACTTCCAGTGGTTATCTACTGCATTTAGACTCAAGTCCAAACTCCATTCTATGGACTCCAAGGTCTTATATGAATTGACTTTTGCCTAGTTCCCCAGGGTCAACTCATCCCACCTCCTCTTTGCTCACACTGATCTGACCACATTAGTTTCTTTTCTGTTCTCTGATCTTCTCACCTTTTCTCCCACATAAAGACCATTATGACATAATTGAAGACGGTTATCATCCACTTTCCTATGTCAAGTTCTTTCTCTTCCTGCAGGTCTGGACTTAAAATTTATGATTATTGAAGATCTTTCTTGATCTCCAAGCAGCCCTCTTCCATCTAACCATTCCCTGTAATGTTACTCCTTCTACTTCTACTCTGTTAATTTCCTTTATAATCTGTCACAATCTATTTTTATCTTGTTTTAGTTTTTCTACTTATTACGGTCATGAGCAATGAAGTGTAAATTCTATAAAAAAGGATTTAAAAGAAATTTTTTTAAATGTATCTTGTTCATCATTGTATCACAAGTCCATTGCTCAATATCTGGCATAAAGTGTTGTTTATCAAGTATTTGCTAAATGAATGAATGAACAAATAAATTTGGTTTATTTCTCTTTCTCCTCAATATGTTATATGTAAGCTTAACACTCTTTCATGACGTTGAATTGCACTTATGTTTTGTTGCATAAAAAATTGCCCTCAAACTTAATGGTTTAACAATAAATATTTATTATTTCACAGTTTCTGTTGACCAGAAATTTGGGGGTGGTTATCAGGGTGATTCTGGCTTGGGATTTCTCATGGTGTTGCAGTTAAGATGCTCATAGTCACTTGAAGGCTTTACTGGGCCAGGAAGATCACTTCTAAAACTGCTCACTCACATAGCTATGGGCAGCAGGCCTTTTAGTTCCTTACTGTTGGTTGATAAAAGGCTTTTGATCCTTGCCACATGGCCTTCATAGGGCTTCCTGATTAGTCTCATGTTATGGCAGCTGGCTTCCTCCAGAGCAGGTGGTCCAAGAGAACAAGACAAAAACTACAGTTGCTTTTATAAACTCATCTCAATAATTACACTCCATAGCTCACTTGGTTAGAGGGAGGTGCTGATAACACCAAGGTCAAGGGTTCGGATTCCTGTACCAGCCAGTTGCTGCCTGCCCCTCCCCCAGCCAATTTCACTGTCATTTATACAATATCTGATTAACTGCAAAAGTCGGTCCTATTCAATGTAAGAAAGTACTGCCCCTTTTGGATAATTGGGGATCATATTAAAAGCTGCCTTGCATAGTCTGCCCTATGTTCCACAATAATGCACATACTTCCTACATAAATAATATCTTCAACCTCCTTTCAAGACCCCGTCGAGCTCTTTTACCTGCCCGTAATCCTGTTCATGATGCCAATTGTCGTGCTCTTTTGCCAGCCTGTAATCCTGCCGACTGGGCCAATTGTCATGCTGGGGCTGGGTCTGGAGCTCACAGACCCCTCAAGCCTGTTCACAGACTGGATCACAAACCATGCCAGGCTGGGTCCTCAGACCCCTCACATGCCAGGCTGGGTCACCAGACCTCTCACACGCAGGTCTATGAGGTAGGTAACCAGCAAACAGGTCCTTGGAAGCCATAGGTTGGAAAGCATGGTTATGTGTGTGACAGCTGCCCGAGACAGACACCAGCCAAGGTGGCGGTGCTGTGCATGTGCATTAACTCCACCCCCCCCAACTTACAAAGAATATGCTCTATCACCCCCAACCAGACGGGCAGGCGAGGGGATCTGATTAAATTATTATATTTTCCCAACACCCCCACAAAAGCCCCATCCTGTTATAGTACCAGCTCAAAATTCAGAATTTTGTCATCTAAAGGTTCCAGAGCAGATGAGGCTCCTTGGGTAGAATTCCTTAAGTATAGCTCCTCTAGTACAGTTTCTTTGGATCTTAAGATCTGTGAATTACAGCAATAAGTTATCTGTCCCTCTATACACCCAGTACACAATGGTGGGATAGCCCTAGGATAATAACTAAAAATATTTCCACTCAAAAAGGGAGAAAATGGGAAGCACACAGGAGTGAAATCCAACATCCTTCATTATGAATCAGTCTTACTCCTTCCTAGGAATAACTATATGGCTATCAGCTCTGCCCTCTGGGCTCCTGGTCCTTCTTCTCAATTTTCCTTCCTTTTCCATGAAAAACAGTTTGCATTTGCAGCTGCAGAGTTTTCTCAGCCTGTTTCTAGCTAATAGAATTTTGAGAGTCTAGAGGTCTTTTTATTTTGTTTCATCCAAGCTGGCAGTGTTTCTTCCAAAATAATAATTTCAAAAACTATGTGAGTCACTTGTGAATCATATTGAAATTCAATCCTTTATATAAAAGCCACACCCACTAATTTCTTTAAGATCAACCCTTCTCTATTTTAGCTTTCTTTTGAGACTGCTGAGGAACAACACTTCAGAGCTTCTTAGAAGCCCTATTGTTTGTTTGAAGGTTCTCTCTGAGGTGCTACCTTCTCTCTTCCTCGGGTGTTACCTACATAATTAGGTACTTGTTACAGTAGCACTCCACTTCCATTACCACACTCTGTGTTACTTATCTATTGCTATGTAACAAATTAACCCAAACTCAGTGATTTAAAACAACAGACACTTACTAGCTTTCATTTTCTGTGATTTATGAATTTGTGAGTCACTTGGCTTGGACTTCTAGCTTGAGGTTTCTCACGTAGTTGCTATCCAGATATTGGTCTTGGCTGCAGTCATCTAGAGGCTTATCTGGAGCTACAGGATTCATTTCCAAAATGCCTTATTCACATGCTTGTTCCTCACTGGCTTTTGTCAGGTGACATTAGTTCCTCATTACATGGCCCTACCCATGGGATTTCTTGAGTCTCTTCACAACATGGAAGCTGGCTTCCCCAAGAGTGAGTGGTCCAGGTCAAGAAGATGGAAGCCTCAATGTCCTTTATGACCTAGCTTCATAAGTCATTCATCAACATTTCCACATTATCCTGTTGGTTTCACAACTTAGCACTATTCAATTTGGCAGGATACTGCAGCAAAGCATCATTATCAGGAGGAAGGGATCATTGCAGGCACAAGGATTTTGTTGGCACAAGGATTTTGTTAGCACAAGGATATTGGCACTTGCTTTTGCCTCTACCTGGGCCACCCCTTTGTCAGATCTTTGCAAGGGTAGCACCTAATCATTTAGGTCTCTGATCAAATGTCAACTCCTAGAAGCATGTTTCCTTTCCCCATACCTTATATTTCCTCCATATTTTCATTTTCTTTCATATTATGCTATTTTATTTCCTTCATAGTTTTTACTATTAAAATAACTACTTAAATGTGTTTGATTACTTATTTAATTGTCATTATTGCTTGTTTGTTTTCTACCACTACTAGGGCAGGAACTTGTCTATCATTTTTTCTGCTCTATCATCAGTGCTTACAGTAAGACTAATACATAAGCGGTACTCAATGAATGTTTATTCAGTGAATAAATGCACTCCACAAGGGTTACAAATTACTTGCATTTCTTTTTAGAATGGTCTGTATTTCAAGAAAGGATTTAAGTCAATAAGGAAAGGCTTTGGAATTATCTAATATGAAAAGACATACAATTAATCAGGAAGAGATTCTGAGCTGCTTGGACATGGAATGTTTCATGGATACATAGATTGTTTATATTAGTAAAGGACTCTATGTTTTCAGAATGGAGCCCCACAAGAATGGATTCTTTTCGCTGAGCAGAATTTGAAAGGCCCACCTATTCCCACATGAACATGGGGCACATATTAGGAAACTAAGGCACAGAGTGCACAGGTCACAAACTAATGTAGAACTACATGGGCATGATAAGGTGTTCATGCCAGAGAGCCAATATATCTCAGAAAATATTAGAAGACCACCTGACAGAGTCTCACTAAATGTTTAATAATTGGAAGTGAAATTATTCTGTGATTAGCCATGTGATGAGGTAAAGGACCTACCGAAGAAGATCAACAGGATTGAGCAATATGAGTGTGAGGGGATTCGGAATTGGCTACTTGTTATTTCTTCTCCCAGTATCATGTCAGATAATTTTATCAACCTAGAAGGTGAGCTTTATCATTAGTCAAGGCTTTTTGAATGTAAGTCACAGAAACACAACTAAAACTAGATTCAACACATACAGATTTTTTTGACTGTTGTAATTTGGAAAAACACCATGGTAGCTTTCAGGCTAAGAAGAAAAAAGAAAACATCAGGGAACAGGGCCTTAGAGATTACAATTTGAGACCTAGGACCATTAGTGTTTATTATGTCTATCTGCCTTTCTCCTATGCTTGGCTTCTTTTTGAGCATTATTCTCATTTTTCTCTTCTTCAAATCTCACTACCCTTTCTTTGAGAACTTTTTCTCAGATCCCCTGTGATATAAATAATAGGCCAAATGGCCTCTGTTCCCCTTTCTCCCCAGTGTTAATTATAATGCTCAACCAACTAGATTTTATCTTGAAAATCTGGAACTGACCAACAAAACTTCCTTCAGCATCTGTTGAGTACTTGGACTTTGAAGTCATGAGCCTCCATAGCAATGATTTTCAACCCAAATTGAGAAAAAGCAGAAACTGTTGTCATACAGTGTAAGATAAAATGAAAGAGAGGTATTCTGCTTCTTCTAACTTGTAGCACAACAATCTGAAAAAACTGGACAGAATACAATAAAAATATGCTAAAAATATTGTTAAGCTATCAGAACAGCCAGCCTTCTCCATCCCTGGGAAAAGAAAATCTCAGTGAGCTAAACATGACATTCTATGCTGCTTTTTGCTTCAATCTATTTGCTGATTCATAAGTAGCACTGATTGACACATTAATAAATCAAGCATAAATAGTTGACTACGGAGTATAGAAGTTGAACATAGCCTTCAGTGGTCTCATGGACCCGGGGAGAAAAATTTTGGCATTCAAAATAGCAAGGCAGCTCAAGATTGATGGGACAGTATTTTGAAGAAAAGAAAATCTCAGAGAAGTAAACCTGACAGTCTGAGCTTCTTTTCCCTTGAAGCTTTTGTCATTCATAAGTGAAGCAGACTGACAGTCTGGGGAATGAAGTAGAAAACAGTTGCTAAGAGGCTGAAATCTAAATGTAGTTATCAGTAGTCTCACTGCATTGGAAGATAAAAATTGGAGGTAAGAGCCTACCAAAGTCGAAATACCTAAGTAAACAGTCCAGCCTTCAGTTGTGACATCTGAAGGACTGCACAGATCAATCCTTAAAAAACCTGATTATAATGTGCCTCAGTGTGGGTCTTTTGGGATATATTCTATTAGGTATCCGTTGAGCTTCCCAAATCTGGATTTCTGTTTCCTTCCCCAGACTTGAAAAGTTTTCTGTTGTTATTTCTTTGAATATGTTTTCTGTTCTTACCTCTCTCTCTTCTCTTTTTAGTACTCCAATAATGCATATAGTCTTCTTTATTATGTCCTATAAGTCCTTTAAGCTATCTTTATTCCTTTTTTCACTACCTTTGGTTTTGTGAAATATTTTCCAATAATCCTCTCCTGCCTTTTAAAAAAATAAATAAATAAAAATAAACTATCTAAAAAAAAAAAAACCTCAAAAGTGTTTCCTTAACTTGGGATTTTTTTGAAAGAAAAAAAGTAAAAAAGGATTCACTGAAAATAACCTGAACCCACACATTGAAATACAGCTATATAATTTTTATTCCACGTATTAGTTACAAGAAGGTACAAACTCTCTTAGCAAGATTCTGACACACAATCCCTGAACAACACAATTTGTAAGAAACTTTAATGAAAACAAGCACCAGAATGAAGTTTTTATAGGTACTTTCAAGAGCAATTTCATTGCTTTTTAAGGGCATATTAACTAAAATAAATTTAACTAAAAATTACTGCATTATCTGAGTTCTTTTCATTGAAAGAGTGTTTGAATTAATTCAAATTAAGCAAGTGTTCCATTGCCCAATCTCTAGAAGGAACTTCTGCAGATTCAGTTTCAAAATAAAACAACAATGCTGATCAAAAAACAGATGAATTAGGTAGACATTAAAGTGGCTAGATTTACGTGCTTGTGATGCAAGGCTACTAACAGTGACATCTGAATAGTCTATGGTTCCTGAGGATTCTCACAGTCAGATGATCGCTACATATGACTAGATTTGGCTCAATATCTATTTAAAATAATTCAATTCCAAAGAAGCTTTCAGTGGATCAAGTTTATCTAAGAGAGTCTTGACATATGTGGGTTTAATACAGGTCATTTTGTTCTCAAACCTCAGTTGTTTTGTCTGTAGTAGATAGTTACAGCAATGCACTAACTCCAGCAAGAAACAAAGATATGAGAAAGCATTTCTACCTTGAAATTCTTGAACACTGGGTCTTTTACTTTGTAAAGGGATTAGTCTACTGAGTTGTAAGAGGCTTATTTAACATTTCAAAGCATCTATTCACAAGCTCCTATTTAATTGAGTATCAGTGTGCAAAATTTAAGGTACCTCCACATAAATATCTCTATCAACCCTCAAAAAATTGCTACAATAAAGAAGGATGTATATTATGTTCACTTTTTCAGAAAGAAAAGTGAACACTTAAAAAAGTTTGTGTCTTTTGTCTAAGGACATTGTGTTTTTAACAGGCAGAACCAGATTGGACCACAGGTTTCTTCCCTTCTAATAAAATGCTCTTGTCAGTAGATAGAATTTCTATATAAAGGCAGAATTTCTATATAAAGGCATCCCTCAGAGATATTGCAGGTTTGGTTCCAGACTGCAGCAATAATGCAAATATTGCAATAAAGTGAGTCACACAACATTTTTGGTTTCCCAGTGCATATAAAAGTTATGTTTACACTACACTGTAGTCTGCTAAGTGTGCAATAGCTCTATGTCTGAAAAACAATCCACATACTTTAGTTAAAAAATACTTTATTGCTAAAAATGCTAATGATCATCTGAGCCTTCAGTGAGTCTTAATCCTTTTGCTGGTGGATGGTCTTGCTTCGGTGTTGATGGTTGCTGACTGATCAAGGTAGTGGTTGCTGAAGGTTGGGGTGGCTGTGGAAATTTCTTAAAATAAGACAACAATAAAGTTTACTGCATCAATTGACTCTTCTTTTCATGAAAGATTTCTCTATAGCATGTGATGCTGTTTGACAGCATTTTATCCACATCCACAGTACAACTTCTTTCAAAATTGGAGTTAATCCTCTCAAACCCTGCCACTGCTTTATCAACTAAGTTCTAAATCTTTTGTTGTCATTTCAACGATGTTCACAGCATCTTCACCAGGAGGAGATTCCATCTCAGAGACCACTTTGTTTGCTCATCCATAAGAAGCAACTCCTCATCTGTTCAAGCTTTATCATGTGATTGCAGCAATTCAGTCATATCTTCAGGCTCTGTTTCTAATTCTAGTTTTCTTGCTATTTCCACCATATTTGCAGTTACTTTCTCCATAGATGTCTTAAATTCCTCAAAGTCATCCATGAGGGTTGGAATCAACTTGTTCCAAACTCCTGTTAGTGTTGATATTTTGACCTCCACCCACTAATCGTGAATGTTCTAATGGCATCTACAATGGTAAATCCTTCCCTGACGTTTTCAATTTACTTTGCCCAGACACATCAGCAGAATCATTATCTATGGCGCCTATAGTCTTAGGAAATGTATTTTTTAAATAAGAAGACTTGAAAGTCAACTTTACTCCTTGATCCACGGGCTGCAGAGTGGTTGTTTTCTTCGCAGTCAAGGAAACAACATTAATCTCCTTATGTGTCTTCATCAGAGCTCTTGGGTGACCGGGTGCATTGTCAATGAGCAATGAAATTCTGAAAGAAATCTTTTTTTCTTAGCCATAGGCCTCAACAGTGGGCTTAAAATATTCAGCAAACAGATATGCTATCATCCAGGCTCTGTTGTTCCATTTATGGTGTATAGGCAGAGCAGACTTGGCATAATTCTTAAGGTCCGCGAGGATTTTCAGAGTTATAAGTGAGCATTGGCTTCGACTTAAAGTTACCAGCTGCATTAGACCCTAACAAGAGAGTCAGCCTTTTCTTTGAAGTTTTGAGCCAGGTATTAACTTTTCTTCTCTAGCTCTCAAAGTCCTAGATGGCACCTTCTCTGAATATAAGGCTATTTTGTCTACATTAAAAATATGTTCAGTGTAGTCACCGTCATCAACTATCTTAGCTAGATCTTCTGGATCACGTGCTTCAGCTTCTACATCAGCACTTGCTGCTTTATCTTGTACATTTTTGTTATGAAGACATCTTCTCTCCTTAAACCTTATGGAAAAACCTCTGCTAGCTTCACACTTTTCTTCTGCATCTTCCTCACTTTTCCCAGCCTTTATAGAATTGAAGAGAATTAGGGCCTTGCTCTGGATTAGGCTTTGGTTTAAGGAATGTGGTAGCTGGTTTGATTTTCTATCCAGACCACCAACACTTTCTCCATATCAGCAATAAGTCTGTTTTGCTTTCTTAATATCTTTGTGTTCACCGGAGTAGCACTTTTAATTTCCTTCAAAAACTTTCCCTTTGCATTCATAACTTGGCTAACCATTTGGTGCAAGACACCAAGTTTTCAGGCTATCTAATGCCTTCCTCACTAAGATTAATCATTTCTAGCTTTTGATTTAAAGTGAGAGACATGCAAGTCTTCCTTTCACTTGAACACTTAATGATTACTGTAAGATTATTAATTGGTCTAACTTCAGTATTGTTGTGTCTCAGAGAGTAGGTAAACGTAAGGAGAGGGAGAGAGACAGGGGAATAGCTGGTTGGTGGAACAGTCAGAACACACACAACGTTTACCAATTAAGTTCACAGTTTTATTTGGGCTCCAAAACAATTACAATAGTAACATCAAAGATCACCGATCACAGATCACCTAAAAGATATGATAATAATGAAAAAGTTTGAAATATTGTGAGAATTACCAAAAGGTGATGTAGAGACAAAGTGAGCACTTGCTGTCGTGCTGTTGGAAAAATGGTGCCAATAGACTTATTTGATCCAGGGTTGACAAGAACCTTCAATTTGTGATAAACACAATATCTGTGAAATGCAATAAAGCAAAGCTCAATAAATGAGGAATGCCTGTATTAGAAGATCTTGTACAAAAATATTTAGATCCAATCTATTTATAAGAATGGACTTTTCATGTCCCACAGCTGTTATTGCCATTACAGGTATATATACACATTTAATACAAATTTATGCAAATTTTTAATTCATACTCTATTAATATGTATAACCCCGTATCAATAAGTAACTTACATCATGTACCTTTTTATCCAGAAATACGGCAATTTAATATTTTCTACATCAATGGCAAATAAATTTTTTCATTTGTTTTATTTGTCCCAAAACTGTGAAACTTCTGTGCATGTGCAGAATGAAAGGATTCTAGGATACTCCTACTACTAAGGTTCATGGAGTTAGGAATAGCAGAAAATGAAGTGTTGGTTATTTCCTTCCTACATTTCCTTCTTTTTCTCAAACCACTGGATCTCTAGACTAAGCATCTGTTTTCAACTGCTAATTTGTAGTTGACCTTATTGGATCCCCGAGTTACACTTTCCGCTATATTTTATCAAACACTTCCTTCTTTCCCTGGTCTGTGTTACATCAGGTACACAAGAAAAGGCCCCAGGGGAAAAGATGTTAAACAATCGCGTCAATAATAAATTAAAACTCTCTCTATTGCAAGGATCCCAGTTCAGAAATAAAAGTCTTGCTAGACGTTTTCACCAGTTTGATTTCCCACCTCCCCCAAAAAGCTTTCCCCAACAGCAATAGTTTGACACTCTCTTTGCTAGACTTGGTCTATATTATGTTTCAGTTATTTATATCTCCCATCTCATTCACTCAATGGGTCAGCACCTGATGGCAGAGTTTTTTTCTTGCCCATTTTTACGTCTAGCAGAGTACATAAGAGAGAAGCTTCAATAAAAGCCTCATCTTTAGGCCTATTGCTCAAGACCTAATGAGCTAGTTTTTGCTCTGTCCAAATATTTGTTTGCCATTGGTTGATCATATTGTCTCAACTCCTTTTCAGGCATCTGACTCAGAATTTCTTATTGGTCAATTAAAGTGGCTCAAACTCTACTATTTAATTCTTTCTTTCTTTTTTTTTTTTTTTTTTGCATAGTACATTTTTTGTTGGTTTTGAATATTCATGAATACAGAGCTGATTGTCGCCACTCATGCCCAAGGTGTGATGGCCAGATCCATACTGGCAGCATGCCCATTACTACAAATTGCAATTATACCCCATGTCCCCCACCCAATTATCCCCAACCTCCCTCCCCATCCCTCTTTCCCCTACTCCACTTTGTATCCCTAGGTATTCTCTCTCCCTCCGCAAGTCCAACACACCACTGTGATCCTTCTTTCCTTCCTTCTTTCTCTCTTATCTCCCACTTATGAGTGACTACATGTGGTATTTATCCCTCTGTGCTTTGCTTATTTCACTCAACGTAAGTTTCTCCAAGCTCATTCATGTTGTTGCAAATGAAAGAATTTCATTCCTTTCTATGGCACAGTAATATTCCGTGGTGTATATATACTACATTTTCCTTATCTAATCATCCATTGATGGACATTTAGGTTGGTTTTATATTTGGCTATTGTAAATAGAGCTGCAATGAACATGGGAGTGCAAGTATCCCTTCGACATGATGATTTTCATTCCTCTGGATATATACCCAGAAGTGGGATTGCTGGATGATATGGAAAATCTATCTGTAGTTGTTTGAGAAACCTCCATACTGTTTTCCATAGTGGTTGTACTAATTTACAGTTCTTTCTAATCAGAGAGTTTTACTCTGGGAATTGAGGGCGGTGGTGAAGAGGAAGGCTGACGAGACATAAATCATGCATCCAGAAATTTTTAAAGGTTTGGTGCTAATAGGAAATTGTAACTATGCCATATCTAAGTGGATTTTAACCTCTTAAAGTATGTTTCTCCTTTTCCTAATTACAAAAGCCAGTGTAAACTATTTAATTTCACAATTACAGGATGAAGAACTAAGAACAGCATAGCCTTAGGCAAGAAGTGAGCATCCTTACGCTCTGTCCTCATTAGTGAGGATAAATGTGTCATCTCTGGGCAATCCATTATGTATCCCTTATTTGTGTATTAATTAAAAAGAAAATTTGGTGGTAACATGAATCTGTATGACAGAAAACCATACAGTTCTCTAACTTCAAAACAGTGTTAAAAAAGCAGTTTTAGGGTCTAATTAAAAAGGCATATATTTTAGTACTCCACTCCACCGCTCATATGTTCACAACTCTCGGTCTCCCATGCTGCCTCTGAAATGCACTAGTGCTATTAGAATGCTGGTTTTGGATAGGAATTGGTGACCAGAGGGAGGAAGGGAAGTTTTTTGAGAAAAAAAGGGATTTCCATTGTTTCCAGGAAACTGTTAAAATATCTGTATGTGTATGTGTGTTTTCTGAGCAATTCTCACACGTTTTCAAGGCTCATATTCCCACCTCTGATTATTTCTCCATTTTCTGCCTAGCCTGCTCATTGCTGACATCAACAGATGGGATCCCCCAAATGTGAGAGAATGTGATTAGACAGTGACTCTACAGGAGAAATGGAGGACTTCTCTGCAAATGGGAGAGAAAAGAGTTTCTACATTCAGTTCAAAATTGGTAAAAGGCCACAAAAAAGTGATTGAATTGCGTAATGTTGAATATACTAATTACCCTGATTTGAGCATCACAATACCCATACAGGTATTGATATTCAGATATTCATATTCACATATGTATCACAATTACATGTAGGTATTGATATTCAGTGCTGTACCCCACAGATATGTGCAATCAATTACGTTTCAATAAGTAAATAAATAAGAAAGTGAAGGCAGAACTTTTTACTCTGATTTTTTTTTTCTTTCAAATTATGGGAACTGATTCAAATGTAAGACCGGTCAATATTTTGTTCTTATGATGATGCATAAAAAACGATTATCTTATATGCTTAAAGGAGATTTTAGGACTGTTTTCCTCAGGATAACTAGGAGCTGACTGAAAGGTGATGTGCTGGAAATAGTATCTATTGAAGTTCCATTGAAACAGATGGGAAGATACACAGAATATTGGCCATTGCCCACTGACTCTCCTTATATGTTTTCACTCCTTGTAGTGAATTAAGAAAATAAAATTTTTGTGTGATGGTTAACTGGGCTCTGCTGTGTGCATGACCTGAGAGAGAAAGGATAAAGGGGGTTCCTTTCCTTAAAAACAGAAGCATTTCAAATGAGATAAAGTGTGCAGTATCATTCTCATGTTCTTCCCAGACCCATTACTTACTCTCATCAGCACAGGCAATCTTGATTGTGTCAGGATATGAACCATTTTAGCAAATGGGAGCTAAGTGCTTTTTAGGTTTAAATATTTAAATAAATGAATGAAAATCAGAAAGAAAGCATAGTTTCCAAGTGGATAAGATCATTTCTTAAAAAATAAAATGTTGAACTACTTAGAGCTACAGCTCAATCTGTGCAACTTGGATATTTTCAAATTTATGGCATCTTTTGAGTAAAATCATTTTAACGTGAAACTTACATAAGTTATTAAAACTTAGTGGAGAAACAGTGGTTTGCATGTGAAATCTCACATTTAGGAATGGAATAGGCCCCTCTCCCATGCTTATTCCATCCTCACTAGAGCAGAAGTACATCTGGCACACTGCCAGTCATGTTTGAGGTCCAGAATTTCTGGGAATCAGCTTAGCTTCCAGTCTACATATATTTCAAGATTCCAGCCAATTAGAAAGGCATTTACAATTACGTGTTGCAATTTTTGAAGGCCATTCTTCATGGCATTTAATCTATATTCATCGTTTCTTCAGTGTAATATTTCTTTCATACTAGTTATATATGAATCAGCAAATGTAGACAATTTAGGAGCTGGAATATTAACTTCAAAAATAAATGTAAGGTTAGAGGAAAGAGATTCCCGCCCCCCCCCCCAACACACTCACCAAAATTGTAGCTATTAGTGATCCTTTGCCATTCTGAGCTCCACCTCTTGCACCCGGCCTCCACCCACTTCTGCCTAAGGTGTTTCAATTTGGTTTTTGTTGTACATGCTGCTCAAATGCTGAAGCCCTCTGGGGATAGCAATAATCAAGATAAAAGAGAAAATCTGAAGCCAGGCCAGGCTGTTATTGTCCCTGTACCTGTGCGAAGAAAAGAAATGTGGCCCAAACCGCTCTACTAATTCTTCATGTTTTCCTTTCTTTAACACCCATCCCTAATCCCTTCCTGGGAATTGCTTTGTAAGCAAAACACCGATGTATTCTAAGATATCGTTTTTAGATAAACTGTTTTTAATTATAGCTTTTAAAAAGAGTTTCCCCAACCCCACCCCAGAGAAATGATATGTCAAATTGGAGTCATCATACTGGGCCCACTTAAATGAAGACTTGTGATTCAAAAGATTTTTTTTTTTTTCCCCTAAAACATCTTAAAATTGCTTGCTACAGATTATATGTTGCAACATAAAAGTTAACAACATGACCCTCTTCATTTCAAAGCAAGCCTTCCAATTCTGGAAAAAGAACTCTAAATAAGAAGTAAAACATTGCCAAACAGAAAAGCATGAGAATAACTATTGTCATTTTACCATTTCTCTTCACTCCTAAAGACGCTCTGCAGCAACATGCAAGCCTTATTCACTTTTGTATCTATTACCACATAACTATGGGAAAGGACTAAACTCAGCCACAGTCTGTTCTTTTCCTTGTGGAAGCTGTTTTATTGGCATCATAATCACTGATAGTGACCCTCTCTCCCATCTGTTGATTTTTTTCCCTTTACTGAAACAGTGCTTAGGTTTCAAAAATACTGATCTCAACATCATTAACCTAGAAAGAACCTGGCCTTCATCCAATCTGTTTATAGGATGTTAAAGCAGTCTCAGAGGTTTGCTAAAATAAACTAGCAGGCTGTAGAGGAGAGGAACATGCCATCTGGCCAAGCCAGTGAGGCTGAGAATAGATAGCCGAGGTAATTACTTCAGGTGAATGTATTACAACACATGGAAATGACAGAAAGTTTGGATATTTTCCGTGTTTATCCTGTGAATCTTTCTACAGTCTGAATGATGGAATAATCAGCTGTAAGAAAGAGGAATCTGGGGTTAGTGTAGAGAAATGATAGTGTGAGTGGTGGGACCAGTGGTAAGAGACAGCAGTGATTTATGTCTTCAGTAACCGCTGCTGTTCAGTGCAGACAAACATTCTCTCAGTTTCTGAAACAGACTTGTGGAAAAGACTATGTGAAAGTACATTTTCATACGTTGAATCATTCAGTACACTAAGGAATCCAGTAATGTAAAAGAAAACCTGTGTTGATATCTATGCCCCATTAATTTATATTTTGTAGGCATGGATACCTTTCTTCCTTAGATTTCTTCAGAAAGAACTTTCTTTGACTGAAACTTGGTTTTATCAATTAAGAAATATTTCCTGAGGCAAAGCGGCTTATAAATAGACCACTTTATTTCTATCTTTCAGACTTAGAGCATATCTCTATGCATACTGTCTCCGTATTTTCATCTCCCAGCTACTCGTTGAAGAAGCCCACTCTCACTGGGCTTCTGCTCCAGTCATTCTATTGCAATAATCACTTCCTTTTTGCCAAGTACCAACTCATGCAATGTCACCTCTTATCACTTTATTTCTCAGGATCATTCAGTGCAGTTGTCTCCTCCATCTAGAATCATTTGCTCCTTCTCTGCCAGCTCATTCAGGGGTTTTTTGTTTGTTTGTTTGTTTTCTTTTTTTTCTCCTTCTATCCCCTAAATATTGATTTTCACGGTCAGCACCACGCTCACCCAGTGAGCAACCGGCCATCCCTATATGGGATCTGAACCCGTGGCCTTGGTGTTATCAGCACCACACTCTCCCAAGTGAGCCACGGGCTGGCCCTTGATTTTCACTGGACTCATTTTGTGGGCCCTCCCCACACTCTCACTAGGTAATCATCTTTTCTGTTGACATTAGAAACCATCATTATGCAAGATAGAAGATGTTAAGTAAGAACCCTGTGAGTCCTGAATTTGAAGAAATGTCAGTATGAAAATATGATGTATCTGCTAGTTGTATGCACTGTTGTACCCTAGCAACAGTAATCAACCCCAAATCAAGGAGTATCCAGATTGTGTTCTCTAAGTACCATTTCCAACTAAAAATAACTGGGGCTCTTAAGAGAAATGAATGATTTCAGGTATAAGGCAGGGCATGTGTCAAAATTGCCCAGGAACCAAATTGAGAGGCTTTCTGCAACACTGAATGAAATAATATATCTATCCAATGATCACCAATGCCTACTAATGTCAGAAAAAGCAAGAAAACCAGATATTTTGTGTCAATTTTATGGAAATACATAGCACCACTTATGAAATATTTTTGACCAAAAGTAATCAAATCTGAGTCTGGTAAAAACCTATTGATTTTAGTACTAATTTACTGGAAAATGACACTGTGTTGATAAAATCAATCTAGTTTGTAAAGATCTCTACAGGACCAAGAATTTAGTTTAACAACAAATAAATTGCAAGAGAAAAAAGAGAGAGAAAAAGAAAAGCCTATATGTTAAAAGAATTTAAGGAAAAAATCAACTAATTATAATAAATGGAACTTATTCAAGTCTTGATTTAAGTAAAACAATCCGTAACAAACAATGTAAGGATAGTCAAGGAAATTGAAACACTGAGTATAGGATAATATTAAGAAATTATTGTTACTTTAGTTATGATAATTATATTGTGTTTGCATTTTTATAGTGTCCTCAAATTTTACAAATCCACATGGAACTCTTTATGATGGAAATTATATATATTTAGGATTTGATTAAAAATAACCTAGTAGTGTTAGTGGTGGTAGTGGGAAGAGGGTAGGGAATGAACGAGTATAGTTGAAACAAGATTGGTCATGAGCTGATGGTTGTTTAAGCTGAGTGACGAGCACATGGGAGGTGGTTCATTGCAATGGTCTCTTTGCTTCTGCGTGCCTTTTTTAACCCATAATAAAAGTTTTTAAAATCCATATGTTGATATTGACTAAATTTATATCATTTGTCCTGCTCTCCTTTGAGCACAGAAGTTATATGTGCTGATAATATTTGACATTGAAGTGTAATTGGTTTATACAAATCTCAAACTTAATGTATGAAAAATGCAACTCAAATTTCACAGCTCCACTAAAGTAACACAAGAGCAATAGAACTTGTTTTCAACCAGTCTTTCCCATCTCAGTAATCTTTGCAGTGTACACTCAGTTGCCCAACCCAGAAACCTGGTATAATCCTTGATTCTTCCTTCTTCCAAACCTTGCCATCGAGTCCATTGTCATGACTTGTTAGCTCCACCTCCAACAATTGTTAAAATAAATCCAGATCAGTCTCTGCTGCCTTTTCCACAATCTGGGATATCACCATCTGTCACAGAGACTACTGCCATAGACAATATATAATGAATTAATATTCATCTGTTTTATTCTATCTGTGCATTAAATATAATCCTTTTCTACGGAATAGACATAACCATGTTTTAAAAATATGAATTGGATTATGCTTAAGGTCTCTTAAAGGTTTTCCATTACATTTAGAATAAAATCTAGATTGACTCTATCCTCCAAGGTCATACTTACCTTTCCCTACCATCTTATACCTCACTCGCTAGCAGCTCAATCAACTCCAACCATGTGAACTTAAACACTCTAAGTTCTCTCACGTCTGGCAGCTTTTAGTGCATGCTGTTTCTAGTAATAAGAATGCTATTCGTATATGCTATCCATCCTGGGCTTTTTAATTTGCAAGACCCTAAAATCTTTTATTCTTCACCCCTTATTTTCCATCAGAGCACATTATTTTATTTCTTTCATTGTACTTGATCTATAATTACAAATTTATTTGCTTATATTTAATTACCTGAGTCTCTCAATAACCATGAGTTCCACAAGAGAATCCAGTATCAGTTTAGTACATCAATGGTGAGTGTAACACATAGTAAAGACTTAATAAATATTTATTAAATAAAAATTGAAACATGGATGAATAACATTACAAAGTGAATTTGATGCTTGAGTTTCAATATTCAGAAAGTAGACCATTTAGAATTGTAAATATTTAAGTATTAATGTTCATTTTAAATGTAATGAGCATTTTAAAGAAAAATCTAATTCATACATGAAGTTATCTAAGTCTAACACTCACAGTAATTCACATTTAAATCTAAAGATTAGGTTTGGACATGCTCGGATTGAAATTAAAATCATATTTCTCATGTTCAGGTTAAAACTCTCAACTCCAACTCAAGGAAATAGTTATTAGAGAATAGAAACTAAATGTGCTATTTAAAGCTTAACAAACTGTTAATTTTCAAATTTTGTGCAAAAATGCCATAGGGTAAATGGAAAATGTTTATTTCTTCACGTTAAGTCATGTAGCTCTACTTTATTTAAATATGTGTTCCAAACGTAATTTCATCTACATTCTGAAATAAGATTTATACATATTAATATCAGAAAAAGCATAGTTCTGAGACTATGGGTTCAGCAGAAAGCAGTATACTTGGCAATAGAATTGTCACCTGAAGGACCCTTACTTCATTTCTTCCTGTGGTGCAAGTATGAAAAGCAGAGAAGAGCCTCTTGCCGGCATTTGGAGTTTCTGGCACAGGCACAGATGTGCAACTTCCCATGGGATAATGATCCAGAGTTGGTGAGTGGAGATGTAGAATCCAGGGAAAGTCTTGGCGTAATTCTATCTCAGACACTTGTACTGGGGAAGATGGGAAAACAAGAGGAAAAAATAGTTCACATGTAGAGTGTACAGTCCAAATGTAATGCTTATACTTATAACACTTTTAATAGGGAAAAGAGTACATTTTTCTGTCTCTTTTTAAGCCATAGAATTTTTTTCTAGGACAGTGGTTCTTAACCTTGGGCAAACAATAAAATTACTTAGGCTTTTTAAAAATTCCCAATACACAGACCACATTCAAGAACAATCAAATCAGATTTTCTGCTTTTTAAAAAAATTTATTTACTTTTTATTGTAACATAGTTGTACATATCTGTGGGGTAGAGAGTTGAGTATCAATTCCTGTGTGGAATATGTGATGTTCAAATCAGGATAATTAGTATATTCAACATTATACAATGTAATCGGTTTTTGTGGTCCCATACCAATTCCTCCCTAACTCCCCTCCCTTTCCCAGCTCTGGTGGCCTCAGTTCTGTTCTCTCCTTTTAAAAGCTCAATATATCATTGTGACTGTTGTATCTTTCTTCTTTTTTTTTAATATGTTTATTTTTTTGCTCCCACTTATGAGTGAGGACATGAAGTATTTCTCCTTCTGTGCCTGGCTTACTTCACTTAACATGATTTTCTCTAAGTTCATCTATGTTGCTGCAAATGGCAGTATTTTATTCTTTTTTATGACATAGCAGTATTCCATTATGTATATATACCACATTTTCCTTATCCAGTCATCCCATGATGGACATTTGGATTGCTTTCAACTCTTGGCTATTGCAAATACAGCTGCAATAAATATGGGTTGCAGGTATCCCTTCAATGTGATTTCCATTCCTTTGTGTATATACCCAGCAGTGGAATTGCTGGATCATACGGCAGTTCCATGTGTAGTTGTTTGAGGTGACTCCATACTGTTTTCTATAATGGCTGCACCAATTTTCAGTCCCACCAACAGTGTAGGAGGGTTCCCCTTTCTCCACAACCTTGCTAGCATTTGTTATTCTATGTCTTTTTGATTCTCTGTAGGTGGTACCCAGGAGTCAGAATTTTTAAAAACTACCCAGCTGATTCCAATATGTAGCCAAGATACACTGTTCCAGGGTCTTC
The DNA here is from genome assembly GCF_027409185.1 of Cynocephalus volans. NCBI lineage: Eukaryota > Metazoa > Chordata > Mammalia > Dermoptera > Cynocephalidae > Cynocephalus > Cynocephalus volans. Next base: position 110,372,049 of record NC_084461.1, read on the forward strand.
TCAGATATAGCAAGGCATAACTAAGATGATTATAAAATGCATGTACACACAAACATTTGCACACATGATTATATATTGGGAATATATTCATATAGCCAGATTCACAATTATATTAGCTGATATATATTCTTTGGTTATAATGCACCAAAATATTCAAGATATCTGAAAAAGTTGATTAGTATCTCCTAAGTAAATGGGAGAAAAGTAGAACAAGTTGTACTAAAAGGTTTTAAGCATGCATGAGTATTTATGTTCCCAAATTTAAATATCCAAGCGTGCAGATACGTTGATATGTAAATTCAGTGTATCTCTCCAGGCAACAGGGAAATCTCCCTGCTTTGAAGCTTTTTTTATCTCCCCACTTCCTTTGTGGCCTCTGAGTTCTTTGACCCAAATCCACAGCTGATGGAGGGATAGAAAAGAGGAAGTGGGTTTTGGATTTGACTGTGTAGCAAGAGAAAGAAGAGAAAGACCACCCTGTGGTTTAGCTTCAATGTAGTATGACTTCAGAACCATACGAACCCTGACAAGATTCATTTCCTTTAACCCCTTCCTGTGTGCTTGGTCTTTTTTGTGCCAGGTCTGAAGAAAGAAAGAGAGAGTGGTTAAGGTATAAAAAAATCCAGGTCACCACATTTAGATGTGTAATTACGTATTTAATTTGCAAAAGGAAAGGTCATATCTGTTTGGTTCACTGCTGCACCCTGAGATTGTGCGAGAGATTGAGAGACATCAGATCCTCAACAAACAATTGTTGAATGAGTGAGTAAAGGGATAATTGAGACAGGAAGAATTTCTCTTTAAGAAATGAAGCACCATATTGGAGACTACTAGTGAATTATGCAACAATTTAAACAAAATACATGCTGTTCAATCTGTGCATTGACATATAAACTGCATTTTCCAAATGCAGTTCCAATGCCAAATTGATGTATGTCATCAATTTGATGGTCTTTTTATACAAATCCAATTTTTATTATAATTTCAATATGTATTTTTAATATTTGGTTTATTTTTGTTCCTAGCAAAATAAACACAACTAGCATCTCTATTTTTTCTTCTACTATCTATGAAGAAAAAAGTTTTCTGATTCACTAGTGTGGTCATTTTTTGCTATCTTCTTTAGTCTAAATTTGCATTACATGCTATTTTGGTCTTCCAGCCACCTGTTACACTTCCAAATATTGTTGTGTGGGTGAATTAGATTAAGAATCTCCAAGTTAAATATATTATGACAAATTAAATGAGCGAACATACAATAGTCATTAATTTGGTTAATTTATGGCTATGCAATAATATAGAAAGATGTTCATTACCTAGAATTAAAGGACAAAAGCAAATGAAAAAACAGCACATAGAGTATGATACCACTTCTATAAATAAATATATTCTTATAGAAAAATAACTGTGAAAGTACACACCAAATTCTAAAAGTAAGACAGTTTTTTATTTTCATTATTTTATCAATCTTACCTACAAGAAGTTTTTATTACTTTTTAATAAAGAGGAAAATAACATATTATTTTAAAATGTATGGCAGATATTATAGCTCATTCCACAATGTTAAAAGAAATAGAATCTGATAGTCATCTGAAATAAACAAATAACATACCTATACAGCATTAGACAATTAAAAATTTGGATAAAAGGAGATTCTAAAAATTACTATATTGAAAATTAAGCCTGACCTGCAATCCACTGGACAATACTGGATTATTTGTCCACTGATAATATAGATAAAAATATAGAAAAACATGTAATGGCAAGATATAAGCAGATTTTCCCCCATAGATATTCCTGGATGCAAAGAATTGGGTGGTTCCTCTTAGATTAAGCAGAACTGTTGGCTTCTAAGAAAATACAAAACTAATAAGGTTACTGCTGGAAATGTCTTCACACACACACAAAAAGCTGATTAACAAAAAGCCATATTCCATAGGAGAGGTGGGTGGAAAAACAAGGAAATCAGGCTTTCTGCCAGTTTTCCTAGACAGAAAAGATATCTCATGAAATATTCATGAAACACTTTTTATCCGAACAATTGAAAGAGATTATAATATATGTTTTAGAACATAATTCTTTCAAAATGAACCTTTACTCCACAGAACGAGGATTGGCAACTTGCAACACATATTCCAAAGATAACAGGCACTCTGATTTTCTTGGGCTGTCTACTGCCACTGCATTTCCTCACTTAAACAGAACTTGGGTCACCTACTATGCTTCCAGTACAACAACTGGGTTGAAGCAATTCCTCTCATCTCCAAACCCCTAGAAATTACAAATCAGTATTCTGTCAACATTCCTGTGCCTGAGCTACAAGAAAAAGCAAAGTCCTTGACACACACCTTCCTGAAAAAGTTCCATCGCCAGACCATGGCACCTTTCCTTTGTAGCATTTGATACAAATACAACTTTACATAAATGTATGTGCTTATTCATGTAATGTCTATCTTTCCCTCTAGACTGTAACCTCCATGAAGGGAGGTGCAGTGCTCAACTTTGCTTACCATTATTTACCAATGTCTTGGATAGTACTTAATCTACAGTAGTCACTCCCCAAGTGTTTGTTGAATAAGTGAATAAATGAATCGTTCTAAATGAAAAAGAGGGGAAATGTGGTCCCACAGAAAGTGTGCCAGAGTAAATTACACATGATATTTGTGACTGTCATGAAAGAATGAATAGCCAAATAAACTGTTATATTTTTGATAGAAGTACCTAGGTTGTAATCATTTTATCCTACAAGACACATGAGAAAATCTAGCAAGGTTATGAGAGGGGGTCTAATAAAAGGTATTAGTGCTTTGAAATGGGCAAGGATAAAGAAAGGCCTCTAGGGGAACAGTCCTAAATTTTATAAATGAGAAAATGGGCCAAAAGTTATTAATTAAACACAGTAAAGAAACTTATGTATTAAGAACAGTTTTATAAAGATATCAGAACATATCATGTGCCACTGAACAGGTCAAAGAATGCTGGACAAATTGAAAAACTGTACTTCATTAAAATTAAGAGCCTGTGTTCGAGAAAAGACACCAGCAACAAAGTGAAATGCAACGTATAAAATGGCAGAATATATTTGCAGTACATGTAATTGACAAAGGATTCATATTCATAATCCATAAATAACTCCTACAAATCAATAAGAAAACAGCAGAAAATGCAATTAAAAAATGGACAAGAGATCCAAACAGGCAGTTCACATATACACATAAAGATCTCCCTACGGTCAATAAACATTAACTATCTGGGGAATGAATTTATTAAAATAGGTAAAGCTAAAAAGACTGACATTGCCAATTACTGACAAGGATGCAGAGCAACTGGCATTCTTGTACATTTTTTTGAAAACTTATTGAACCTATGCATACCCCATGACTTAGCACTTCTACTCAAAAGTATATACCCAACAAAAATGAGTACACATGTACAACAAAACACATGTACAATAAACTTCATACTAGCATTATTTATATTAGCCCCAAAGGGAAAACAACACAAAATTTCATCAACAGAATGGACATATAAATTATGGTGTAGTTATACAATGGAATACTATGCAGCCATGAAAAAGAAGAATTTTCTGCTATGTATAACAATATGGAGCAATTTCATGAATGCAACATAGAGCAAGGAAGCTAGGCACAAAGAGTATGTACTATATGATTCCATTTATACAAAGCTAAGAAATAGTTGAAAATAACCTCTGCTTATTTCTTTTTAGAAATAAGGATTGCTGTTACCTGTATGGGGCGGGGGGGGGGCTGGAGGGAGGAGTAATGAGGAACTTCTGGTGTGATATTGGTGTTTTTTCCTTGATCTTGGTGAACAAAAGGATGTTCACTTATGAAAATCTGTCAAGCTGTATACTCATGATTTTATACTTTTCCTGGGTTTAGTATAGTTCATTTAAAAGTTCTTGTTAAAAATAATATGCTGGACTTCACAACAAATAACATGAAGCAGTGTTTCTCCACATATGTCCCACAGATAAGCTGCAAGAAAAAAGTAAGGACAAACAAGTTGGGAAAATCATCTTACTAAATCTCCCATGGTTTGTTCAAACTAGGTTTTTCTCACCCATTTGGTCGCAGATCCCTAGCAACTATTTATAAATCCTCAGAGTTATTATTCTCTGAAATACGCTTAGGAAAACATGGCTATAAATACAACAGAACATGCAAGGCTCCTGCAAGAACAGGCAGGCTTGGAGATACGACCAGACACGTCAATGAAAGCTAGCAGTCAATAGAGAGTGGTCAGCTGAGCAATTCAAACACCAAAATTCAAAGTATGACAGGGACAGTGTAATTCATCAGGTATGAGTGCAAGCAGCTCAAGTAACAGAAAACTAGAAAAACAAAGCAAAAAACTCACTTTGTTTGAAAAGCTCTCTGGATCATTAGGTGAGGCTGACAGCTATCATCAGCTGATGAAGGGACAAGGAGCATTTCCACAAGAAGAAACTTAAACATAGAAGCAGTGCTCCCACTCCATGCCTAATTTGTCTTTGGATTCTCTAAATTAGAACCCTAAAACATAGGATGAACCAAGACCTGCAAAGAAGAGTAACAATATCCTATGATCAATCAGGGCCTGCAAGTAAGTCACAGTGGCATTTATTCTTTTATTTTTCAACTAACAAGTAGTTATTGAATGCCTTCTATATGCCAGACATCACGTGTGCACTAGTGAATAAGAAAGCTTGATAGAGTTTTGCAGCACTGGTGAACATGAACAAAATCATTGCAAGTGTATGCTAGTGAATACAAGTACTGAATGCTGTGGGAGCCTAAAGTAACGAATGGCTACTCCATTTTGTTGTCAGGACAAAAGTTGTACAGATTTTACAAAAGAAATGCAGACGTTTCAGGGAACAACAAAATATACAATAAAATAGAAGCTAAGTTTTTAGGACCTTAGGGATGCATTCCTACTTGGTTAGAGAGTGTTCAGTGTTTTTCCAGGCAGGCTATTCAGCACCAAAGGATTTGGCTTTTGGTATGCTAACGAATATTTTTACCTCTCAGAAGTTTGGGGTCAAAAGCAAGAAAAGTTTGCATTAAATTGCTGAAAAGTGAGGAGTGTTTATGGGTAATATTAATCTAACATTGTCTGTGTTGTCCTCTTTCAGATCAGAAGCAGCCCCAATGAGGGCAGGGGATTGGTAGGTGACCTGAGTTTATTTCAAGGATACACCTTGAAGTAAGGAGGCACAGAAACTGGCCTCCACTGGTGCATGGCAATTTTGGGGGAGACCTGGAACGTGAGTCAGGATACTCTAGCTCCAGAGTGCTAATGAGTCAAATAGGCATTTTCACGCGGCAGCTTCCCTGGTCTCTATCTCCTGGCTTTTTCTATCCTGCTCCTACTGAGTTTGTTCCTATGACTTCCTCCCTCTTGTGGCATTTATTCCCTCATTGCTTCTATTTTCTGATGTTTTCTGCTTAGAAAGTTTTCTTCTTTCTATCCACCTCTCATTTTCCATGCCTCTCTACCCTGTCATCAGATCCCTTCTTGTCTGTTTCACATTCAAACATCCCAAGAGACAATGGATTGGGTCAGTTCTTCACCCTCCAGAAGAGAATGTACCGACTGACCATGTTCTCCAGCCAGAGCCCCTATCAGATGCCACGCCAGCCCAAATTTGAGCAGGACAAAGCATTGCGATGCCTGTTGGGGATAAAATGAGTAGAAGCAAAGATTGTGCTTAGAAGTGATTCTTGGATGTGGCAATTGCAGGCAAATTCTCTCTGTAGTGAATAGTGGAGAAGTGTGGAGTTCTTGGAAGTAGCAACATTTGCACACATAAATAAATTAAATTAAAAGAAAAGTGTTAAAGTGAATTTCTAAATTAGCTAGAGGAATTAGGATTAGAGCTAGAACAATCTTAACCTGTTCATGAAATTTTGTTTAGAAAAAGAAAAGTGACATATACTGATTGTAGTGGACAGAGAAGTAGATTAATAAAAATGCTAAAAACTCTCCCATTCTCCATCCTTGGCCCTAAGACAAGATAAGCTCCTCGTCCTAGCATTCTTCATGTTGCAGGTGGCTAGCATTAGATTCTCTGTTTGTGATCTTCCTTAGCCCCTAATTTTTTCAGCGTGGCTTACATCATTAATTGGTGCTTTTAATAAGAAAATACAAATACACTGGGTCAGGGCTTAAATGTATTCCAAACAAACACTTTCGTGGTTCTGTAACTTGACCAAGGTTTAGGATTCTTACAGTGCCCAGCTCCTGCTCCTTTCTGTCGGAGCAGATCATTGCCAGTCCCTTCTTCTAGGGATTTATATTCCCAGAAACAGAAATCCTAATATTACAGTTGCTATGGCTTTATCTGGCTTAAAGAAAATTTTGTTTAATTGATGCTGTTTGCAAAAAATATTTATGGTCAAATTTTGTGAACCAATAAAAAAGCATGTTTAAGTCCTTTTCTCGAAAGATTATGTTAAAAGCCCTAACCTACTCAATAGCTCAACATGCACAAATTTATTATGATTGTCACTTCATCTTTCCTAAAGAGAAACTCTTCATGAAGAAATTCCTTGTACAAAGAATCAGATAAACAAAGCCCAGAGGGATAAACACCGCATATATTCACTCATATGTGGGAACTAGGAGAGAAATAAGGAAGGAAAGAAAGACCACAGTAGTGCATAGGACTTGAAGAGGGAGAGAACATTCCTTGGGCTACAAAGTGGAGTGGAGGGGAGGGAAGGGGAAGGGAGAGGGAGGATGGGGATAATTGGGTGGGGGACACAGGGTACAAATGCAATTTGTGGTAATGCGTATGCTGCCAGTATGAATCTGGCCCTCATGTCATGGGCACGAGGGGTGACAATCAGTTTTGTATCTCATGAATATTAATAACCAATAAAAAAAGAATCAGATAAAATGATGAGACTTAAATCCTTAAAGAGTCATCATGGGTTTACGGGACTTTTGTATTATGTCTTGTATATAATCTTGTATTATAATTACTACACAGGATTCAAATCCAGTTCTAACATTTGCTAACAACGCATTTAGATAAGTTCTATAAATGCTCTTTGCCTCTACTTTCCTATTCATAAAGTGAAGACAATAACAAAACCAATTCACAGGTTTGCAGCAGGTATTTAGTTAATAAAAGCAGAATGCTCATGCTAGTGCCTGTCAACTAGTAAGCACTCAGTTAAATGTATTATGAGTTGGAATACAACCTTAAAAGTACTTAAGATTTTATTCGAGAATAAACACGACAGTCCATGAACCATCTGTGTTATCATTAGAGACAAAATAATTGATTAGATCCAAAGCCTGATATGGTACAGTGACTTCTGAACTATTAAGTTTCCAGACTGGAGGTTTTACATAATTGGAGTTGTCTGAGCGTTCTGGTCAAGGAAGAACCTGGCACTGTCAACCTAACTCAGCAGCAGGTACAAAGGACTCTCTTACAGGGAAGACACAATTAAGGGTTTTCAGAGGTAGAGAAAGATACCATAGTTTATATCACCACAGAGATAGTGATTCCTCTTTTAGGCCATTTTGCACAGCTTCTGATATTAGGGAAGTACACAGACTACAACGAGAGAACCTCTCTTCTCCCATTCAGTTATTCTTCCTGAAGCGCAAATGCAGGAGGAGCCTAAATAGATGTCTCATGGCATTTTCAAAATATATTCTGAGGAACACTTCCCCTTTAACCTCCCAATCTCCACCCTTACTCCCATCAGCAAAGATTTCAAAATTTACTCAGTTTGGGAAAAATTGTGTCTTTATGCGTAGGACAGAGTTTACAATATGCAGAAGCATCTTAAATGAAGTCCTGAAAAAAAGAAACTATTTTAATTTTGTTTAAATGATCTGTTTATCTTTTGGCTCCCAGCACCATTCCCTGCTTTGTTCTGCATTGCTGGGAATTGCATTTACAAGGTGTTCTCCTCAATGGGAGAAGCAGCTGGAAACTGGAGGGTACAAAGAGGGCAGAATCTAGTATGTTCCGACTTGTCTTTCAGTGGTATCTCCTTTAGGGGCTGTATATCCGCAGTGATTCCAGGCCCACTGGAAAACTCTTCCCTTCATAGTCTCAACTCGAAAACACAGCCCCAGGATGGATCTAGCTCCTGATGAATGGCTCTGGCTCTGGAAATACCACTTGGTGTTGGCAGCAGTTTTTGTAGTTGCTAATCTCCAGCAACAACAGTCCCTGTGCCTCTCTTCAGCTTTTCTCAGCCTGAGTTAATGAGTCCCTAAATTAAAGTCCCTCTATTTTTTCTATAATATTATTAGAATGCTGTTAATGCCATGAGTATTTTCTATCACACATAACAAAAAAGGTTTTGTAATGTAAAAGCTGATAGCATCCTTACTGGGGATAGTTTGAGCTGTTGGGAAGTGTCTAAGTCATTCAGAAAACAAAGCAGATTTGGATGGGTCAGACATTTTGAAGAAATACATATATTTACATTTATTTTTTTCTCTGGTTGACTATTTCCCTTGATGAAATTAAGCAGTTGCTCAATAGATTCCACCCCACTTTGTCCTATGGAGACAGAGCCTTCATCTCATTTCAAATAATGGCTTTTCCCAAAGGAAGTCTCTCCTTTCAGGATATCATAATAAGCTAATGGACTGAGTGATCAATGTTGTGTGCGGTGGAACATTAGAAATGTGCCATAAAATATGGAAAACAATTTAGCCACTCTCTAATGCAGGCAATTCTTGTAAAAACTATACATGAAAAACATGTACCCAGCCATTTTTTTCATGCCTTATGACAAGATTATATGCAATAAAAACCTTGTCTTAGCAAATCAGCACGTTAGAGGATGCTGTCAGCAATAACTTTGCAAAGACATGTCCATTACCAAAGAGGGGCATTATCCTAAATTTACTCTCATTGAAGATTGATGTCTGCTATAAGCCACCATCTGTCTCTAGATTCTATGGTATGACAATGCTGTCACTCTGCACAGTGGGGGTGGTTTGTGGCTTCTTGTTTTCTTTCAGTTTTATCTTTTCAAATTTGAAAATGGACAAGCAACTATTAGAACAAAACAACAACGTATGACTGACCATGTGAGGTGTAAGAATCAAACCCAGACAAACTTTTTTCCCTTAGGTAGGATGTAGCATTCCTTCAATGAGTTGTTGGAATGTGATTACCTTACAGTGCTTTATCCTAATGGATTATCAGCTATTTTGTGACAAGAAAGAATATTTCAGCACATCTGGTCAGTTTTACAAATTCCCCCAATTAAATTGCTTAGTGACATTTTTACCAAGCAAGTAAGGATTTTCTGATTTGAATCCCTTTTTCTTTATTTCAAAGGGAAAACGAATAGATGTTCTTTGTCTCAATGCTTCTTGTCTGTTGAATAGAACTTTGTTGATTCCTCTTCTTTATCAGTAATGTTTGACTATTCAGTTCCAATAGATGTTTATTTATAAATCGCATATAAATCATATAGATATATGTTACTATACCTATATATATTATATACATTATAAAATATATACAACTATATAAATATAAAATGATGAAATGAAAATAAATGTACACAGAAGTTAGAGTATTTTTACCCACTTATTTTAACCCTATATTTCATCTCATGAGAGATCCCAATCAGACTTCTGGGTTATATCTTATAACAGTCAGGCCATGTTGTGAATTCGGTTTTGATGCAGAGGTTTCCATTAACTTTTGTCTGTTGGAGGTAAGGTTGCCAGATAAAATACAGAACACTTAGCTAAATAATGATGGGGCATGCTTAGATTAAAAAACTACTTATTATTTACATGAAATTCACACTTAATTAAACATCCTGCATTCTGTCTATCTATCTGTTTATTGGCTAGATCCATCAACTCTACTTGCTGTCCAGTCACCTGAAGCTCCTAGTTCTTTTCCTACTTTAGTTGTCTACTCCTTTCCCCAACTCCCTCACCAAGTCTGTAATTATCTATCAGCACAGGACTGACAGATATAAAGAAACGTATTTTGCTATGATTTCTTTAAAAGATGTCTGAAATGTGTTTATGTTTCTAGGCTTCTCCTACCTGGTACCTGTCTCAATGGGACACCACAAAGCCAGTGTTCCTATATCATCTAAATTGACTGTGTGCATGCACGTGTAGTGTTGACTGGGTTAGTTCATTCATCAGTCATTTATTCAATGCTTATTATGTTCTAGGCAGTGGGCCCTGAACTCATGGCGTTGAGAAGCATAAGACATGATTCTGTCTCCCTCAGAGTACAAGTCAACATCCTAAAAGTGATCTATGTAGCCCTACACATATGGCCCTATGGCAGCCATGAAAATGTACTTCTCAACTCTCAGGCCACGTCTGCGTGGCCCGCTCACTCCCTCACCTCCTTCAGACCTTATTCTCAAATGCCATTTTTTAAAAATGGGACTTTAATTGGCCACCTTTCTAAAATTATATTCCTTCTTATACTTAGTATCTCTCCTTATTACTTTATTTTTCTCCTCAGCATTTACCATTATCAAACTCTCTATTCACCGTTTACTTTATTGTCTTTCTACCTGACTGGGAAATAGATTCTGTGAGGGCAGGAGTTGGCTATTTTACTCATGGCTGTAGAACAATGCCTGGAATAGTTCAGATAGAATGGTGCTGGGAACAGAGTAAATATTCAATAAATGTGTGTTGAAAAGATGAATCCCTGTCCTCAAGTAGTTAAAGGTCTTGTGGAGGAGACATAAAGCAATGAGATACCATGCTCTAGCATCCTGGTATAGTGGACTGACTAAAGTCAGGAGTCCTGAGCTCTTGTCCCTGCTCTGCCTCTAACAGGCTGTGTAATCTCAAGTAATGTAAATGTTTTGGATTTCAGTCACCTCAATTCTAACACAAGGAGCTAGACCGAATCAACTTCCAGTTGAGAAACTTCATGAACCTATATAATAAATCCTTCTTGGTGGCTGCTTTTCTCATTTGCTTTTGGAAGCTACATAGTTCATGGCGTTAAGACATGTATTAACAGCTTCATTTGCTGGTGAGAAATACATGGTACTTTTTCTTTTTGTGTGATCTGCATTTGCATTGCAGGGCAGTAATAGCAGATTTCCGTAGGTGTCTTGATGAATGTTATGACCTTTTGTTTCTTCACAATCGCATCACTGGAGGCCTGCATGATCTGGTGTCATCAGAGAGAGAGATTCCTTTCACAGTTCTGGGTCAGAGGTACAGGTATTCATGGAATCTTAACTGTGTCAATACATGGATTAAAACAGAATAATGAATTTGTGCTGTGTTCCATGGCATTAAGTTAGACTTGACCTTTGAATCACATTCAACAGCGTGCAATCATAGGCCACAAGTCAGAAAGGTTTAAGTAATGTTCTGTCAAGGAAAACTGATTTAGTCCAATTTGATTTTATATGGTGCTTAGAATTTAAGAAACTCTGTAATATCATTGTGAGTTATAGAAATCTATTAAATATGAGGATGTTAAAGTTTGGAGCATTTCACAAAATTTTAACATGCACATATAAAGATAAATTTTATTTGTATATATTATATAATGCACTCCTATGGTACAGGTGTAGCTCATCTGGGGGCCTGGAATTTGCAGGGATTAAGTGATCAGAAAATGAATAATTTTTAATGCAACAGGGGACTTCTTATTCTAGAGAACTTTGTTAGTTATTTTGAATAATGAATAAATATTTTTATATTACGAATAATTCTCTTTACTCCACTTATTTATTTTACATATTTGTATTCTGTATTACTTGTCCATGGAGAGTGGTGTTCATCTTCATATTTCTCAGAGTCTTTTCTAACACCTCTGCTCTCCTCTTCATTTCCCGCTTTATCAGAAAGGTGCCAGTGGCTTTTCAAGATATCCCTTGGAGGGAGTTTAAATGTTGTAGATTATTCAGAGCAACATATCCACAAAACAAATAAACTTTTTTATGTTTTACAAATATTGACCATTATATATTTCCATAGAAAATCTGTGATGTTTTGCTGGTAACAAAGTCTATCTCTTTACTGTGTCTTACCAAAGACTTCCATCCCATCAAGTGTGAGAAGGGGCTGTGTGTGTATCAAGCAATGCTCATGATAAGTCTGTAGAACTGAGGATTTTCTTTTGAATTACAGTACATCAGTATATTTTACTCATCACAAAAAAATCAATAGATTGTAATATATTTTAATATTATATTATTTTCATAGTTGAATTTGTAAATGTATTTCATAGTATATCTTTTCATAGTTGAATTTGTAAATGTATTATTTATGCATGACATTATTATTATTATTGTTGCTGTTGTTATTATGTGCTATTTAAATGTGACAAAAGACAAAAATCCTAGAAGATTGTTCCTAAATGCAAGAGATTAGATTAGATATACATATTCATCTATCAGACACTATCAATCTTTTTTTGTTTTGTTTTGTTTTGTTTTAATCTTAGGAACTACTTCCTATCAAACTTAATCAGCACCTACTTTTAGAAATCTGTCATCTACTATGTTTATTTCAAATCCATAAAACAGTGTGCTGAATAGCACATTTGCAGCTACAAAAATTAATTCAACATAGATCAATTACACAACTTTAGCAAAACGATGAAAAATGATGGCATAAAATTGTGTGGTTGTTTGAGAGGTAGCAAGGCTAAGGGTAGGCTTTATTTTGTTCATTTTATTTCATGTGATGTAAGGTAGACCTGAGCAAATTCATAAAAGGAATGGAACAGTAGAGAGAGGGCAATTAAGGATTCAAGTGGAGAAAACAAGTAATAGTTGGATCAAGTTCCTTTACTAATTGGGATAAAGACCAGATCAAGGGTCAAGGTGGAGGGTTAGTCTCGGAAAGAGGATCAAGAAGGAAGCGAATTAGGTAAAGTGAAGAGAGGGATTTTGAGCTGTAAAAAAATGTCTGGCTCTAGTACAAGTTTTCAAAATAATAGGCCGATGGCTGAATTTAAAGACATATTATTCTGTATGATCCTTAGAGCACAGAAGTAGGTAAAAGTTATGGGACACTGATTTCAGGGCATCCCAAGGAATCTCTTCCTAGCAATGCTAACTGTCCATAAATAGAGTGATCACATGAGATATTGGGTTCTGATCCTTGCCACATGCCAGGGAAACCTACTTGCTAGATGGTTACACAGATGATCCAAACACGGAACAAGAAAGGAACATGTCAGGCTGCAAGAATAAAAGCTTTCAACCACTAGTACAGACACTCAGAAGGCTAGTTAAGGACACATAATTTCTTGTGATAAATAACTTTCTTGAGCAGACTAGAAAAAGGAAGGAGAAAGTAAGTAGAATGGTATATTTTAATTAGCAGAATGACAAAGTGGCCATAGTAACAATTAAAAGGGAAAAGAATGATGGCCTGGAAGAATGGGTTGAAAGGGTTAAAGGATCAAATGTCTCATGGATGATAAAGTCCATGAAAATTACCTCTTTGAAAGAACATTTCTCCTCCACACGTCCTGCAAGTTCTACTCCCAACTCGTTATTCCTCAGCCCGCCTGACCAAATGTTGTTCAGGAACTTACATGGTAATGTATTCCAGCTAGCTTGGAATAGCTCTCTGGCTTTGAACCAAGTCTGTTAAATTCAGTTTTAGAAATAAAGACTTTAAGGATAATGATCTCACTGCATTATCATGAGTAGTGTCAATAAGTAGAGAAAGGTACACACCTTTCAAACAAACTTTGCCGTATTTCTTGATAAATTCCTCAAAGTTTCTCATGCTTTGCAGGTTAAGTGGAAATCTAAAAAGAAGAAACAAGCAAAAACCACTGAAAGTTACTGATAAAATAGGGTGGCACCTGTATGACAATTAACTCGTAAATATACTTGACCCATCTTTAAGTTTAAATTTCTTCCCAACTGCTCTGACATTTATTTTTCCCCTTTAATTTAAAACAAGATTATCACATTGGAATAAGATAAGAATTGGATAAAAATAAATTTACATCAATTAATTCTTCCATCATTGATGAACCATTAAAAAGTGTTTTGGATTGTAGCTGAAGACAGAAAACTCTGGAACAATAAAGTGTGGTCAAGAGACCATTGCAGGAACACTTCACCAAAGGAAAAAGTACATCAAAGACTTTCATCAAGAGCATGTCCTCCTCAAAATATTTGCCTGCTGAGTGTGAAATGATATGTGGAATCAAAACTTGAGATAAGACAGACTCTCACCCCCATACATCATTAGTAAGAATTTAGGCAGATACTCCACCTAAGAGAGCTAGGCTTTAACTTCCATAGAGATAAATTTGATATTGTGCAGAACCCAATCGGTCTAATTTTGCAAATAAAATGTCATGGTCCATAAGACCAAAAGCTGTAGATAAATCCTGCACCCTATAATAGATGACCCTTGCATCCACAGCCCTGTAGATATCATTTGTCACTTTTAAAACAAATGCTTTAGTGGTTGGATAAGATAAGAGGAAACTCAATTTCTATACTAGTAATGTACTAAGGTGTCAGCACCTAACCAACCAGTGACCAATACAAAGTGGTGGTGGGGGGGATGTGCTGCAAATTTGTCTTGATTAACTTCAGAAATAAGTAAGCATTTGAATCACAAGGTCCTGGGATTTTATTAAGACTGCAAAAACATGGTCTTTCCCCACAGAAAATAAACGTGCCTGGGTTAGAAAATGAATGTTTTGTAGGAAAAATGGACAGTTGTTTAAGGGGCACTCAGTTGTCAGCCTCACTGTGCTCCTTGTTTCTTCTTTTCTATTCTTCTGAAAATTCATTATTAACCCAGTAAAAATGAGGGAATGACTACTTACCTGATCAATTCAATAATGGGAAACTTTCTGTCTCGTTAGAGGCAATGGGGGACTTAGGTGGGAAACGAGAAAGTAGAAGGGAAATAGATGGTGAATCTGGGCATCTTTTGTTCTTACCACAAAATAATATGTGTTCATCAGACATCACCAAACATCTGTCTTACTAAATATTGTTTATATACAATAACTACAGTTTTTTAAAAGGTACTTCCTGCAGTCAGAATGGACTCATGATTTATTCAAGGGAACACACTTTCCTTCTTCAACTAGATTATAAACTCTTCAACATTGAGCATCTAATCATGCATTTTCCAATGATGTAATACAGTCTTGTCGATAAAAAAGAAAATTGCTTGAGAAATACTTGTAAACTAGATTGGAGAGCCTACCAAACCAAACTCTTTCTCCTGATCATTGCTGTTTCTTTGGTATCCTGTTATCTTTCAATGTAAGTAAAAGCAAACAGTCAGCCTTTTATTTTGGTTAATTCAGATGTATTCTTTAGTATCTCAGAAAGGATACTTCATTAAATCCACACCTAGTGGATGGACCATATCTTTAAATGCTTGATGTCTTGATAGCATGCTCTTTAACCTACTGAATATGACCATCACAATTGAAAAACACCATTAGGATCATTATCTTTGACAGTGAAGAAGTGCACACTTACCACTGCTGAGAATGCTCTTTCCTGCTTTATGTTGTTCTTTCAAGGCCAGCTCTTTGCAGTCTATTAAGAAATACGGCTCTAGAAGTCTTGGGGTTTACCTTGCGGGTAGAGGATCTGGGAGCCCAAAGCACAGTTAAATCAAATTGATGATGTTCTATAATGAAGTGTTTCATCATCTGAACTTAGTACAGGAGCCACAGCTCTTTCTGTCTAATATGTGATACATTTTTTCCCACATGAGTTATTTTCAAAATTCTTTAAGATTTTTTTCTGTATGAAGGGCAGGCTGCATTGCAGAGTCTGATCTCTGGATCAGACCAGCTAGTTCATCTGAATTAGCCACCCCTGTGAGCACTTCAATGGCTGTTCTTAAACATGGCATTCTTCATACTTTTTTTTTTTTAACTTATATATAGAGTATCATTCTGTGATTAACTTAATTGAAGATAATTCACATGTAAAATTGTAACTAATTACCTCTTTGAGACCAGGCTAGTTTGGGATGATGGAAATATTCTGAACTTGGATATTGGTAAAGTTTGCACAAGTCTGTAAAAATTTACTAAAACCCATTGAAGTATACACTTAAAATGGCTGGATTTAAAGGTATGTAAGTCATGTCTCAGTAAAGCTGTGTGTAGAAAAATAATTTGGCATTATTTCCTGCTTAAATTTGATATGAATGAGGTTTTTCCAAGCAGATTTTATGCTGGGCTAAAATCCGTGCCTGTCTATATTAAATATAGGTAGGTATTCAGTAAGTGACTCCTATAATTGGGTTTATTTTCACATATTCCCTCTCACCCAATTTGAATGATCCCACTAAACAGCCCCAGGAAAATCAAAAAATTTCGTAAGTTTTCTGAAGCAACTTGGTTACTATGGAGAATAAAGTAAAGTTTTAAATTTAACCCTAAATAGCTATATACAGTGGTGTTGAGCCACCATTCCCTATTTAAATTGATAGCCCCCCAAAGGGAAATGAGGGTGAAATCAAGGTTTTAAAGGAAAGAGTATGGGCACTTCTGTGTATTAAGATGTATAACCACTTGCGTAAGAGAGTGAGCCTAGTTTAATAGGGCAGACTACATTGAGGTAGTAGACCCAGCGACAGTCATAGACAAACATCTGGACAGTAGGTGTCATCAACGGAGTCTGGCCACAGACAACAGACAGACAGGTAGTTAGTGTCAGGAACATCCCACACTTGAGTTCAAAGCAGCACTGCTGATATTTAGGAAAGGAGTCTAAGAAGACGAACAAGATATAGTAGTCCACTGAGATAAACAAATGGGTACAAGAATTAAAAATAGGAAGTCATTCTAAGTGGATTAAACACCACTTGGAGGCTAACTACTGAGAACAATAGCAAAGCCTAGCTTCTAATACTAAGGCAGAAGGTCACAGTGAGCTGAGCCACAGGCTGACCTGAAGTTGATTTGCTTAAGACACTTACTTAAGTTTAAGTTCTCCCTGATTTGCTGCAGAACTCTGGCTGGGGGTTTGGGTAGGGGCTATGGAGCTGGGAGCCTGGTGCATCATTAAAATGTCTGTAACTGGGATGTGCAAACATCCAGTTGTAGATTAGCAAGACTTTGGGCTGATTGGGACCTGATTGCTTCTTTGCCTTCCCTCTTTGGCAGAAACTGCAACTTCACTCTTCCCTTCTCTCCCTCCTTACACACGCTTTGTGCAGTTTGAAGTGGAGTACATTTGAAGTGCAATAAAATTTGGATTGGGAAATACTTGTCTATAATGTCCAGCTCAGTATGCTCACTACTTTCAGATAATTGGAAAAAAAATTTCTATGACATAGTGTTCATATTTATATCCCAAACACAAGCAATTTAGAAAACCATACCATAGAGCAAGTAGTTTGGCAATTTATAAACTAAGTTAAGAAATTGTCAGTCAATCTTTTTCATTCTGTCTTCCCACAAACTTAGGCAGGATGATGATAGTGAACTTCAACCCACTACTACTGTTGAAGCCGCCCTGTTCATGTACATAAACCCACAGAATGCCTACAAGAAGAATTTAATAGTTTATCATTTTACCAAAATAAGAAAAAAAGAGAGAGAGAACTAAAATCACAGTAGAATGAAAATGCTACATACCTATAACCTGTGAGTCCCCCAAACCAGAATGAAAATGTATAGGGTGAATGTCCAAAAACAATTCCGTGAGTCAATACAATAAATCAGGCCCAGATGTCGCAAACACAGTAAATCAATTGAAGCTGCCAAACCACTTCTCTCAACCTACTGGATTTAATTAAAACCACCACTTGGTTCATGAGAGGCCTTCCAACAGAGCAGATAATATCACTCAGGCTCAACCATCCACCCAAACCTGGCGTGGGAGATACAGAATGCTAAATGTGAATCTGCAGGCCTGTTGAACATGGCAGGGTTTAGTACACATCTGCAGTGATGCCATGTCATTCCTTCCATGTCCTCTTCTCATCCACCTAAAGTGCTCATCCGGAATGTTATTAATCAGCCTTTGCTATTATAACGCAGTAGGTGCCAGATAAATGCTGTGGGAATATTGACTTCTGGTCCTTGTTTTTGTGTTAGTAGACTAGTATACTTAATTAAATGTGCGAAACAATGTGTGACACTGTGCTTGGTGGTTTTAAATTCTTTGGTGAATCTTTCTAAGACACCCTAATCCTAACTCAGTGTCTATAAAGACGTGTTCCCAAACAGCCCATAAATACCACTCAGGAGAAAAACAGAAAGAATGAGAGGCAAAAAAAAAAAAAAAAAAAAAAAATCAAAACAATGAAACACTCACAAGCCATTATGAATTCATGAAGCTGACAAAGGGCACAGGTTTGAAGGTATCTGCTGGGACTGAAGGTGAGAAATCTCATCGGTCCTTTAAATAGAAAAGATCCCTTAAGCTTAGCACAGAGAAGTCACAGAGATACCAGCCCACGAGGTTGTTTTAACTTGAAGGATCACATTATTCATCATGAACAATCTCTAAACTCAGGCAGCAGAAGCCTTTCTGGCAATTTCCTTGTGTACACTTGGCTCCTTTTTATAAAGACAGAACAGACTATGTTTGGCATTTTTGCCTTGAGTTATTGACATGTTTTAAATTATGCTGTTTTATGTCCATCCTTAATAGAACAGAAATCTGCTACAAACGATCTTTATTACCAGACCGCCTCAGGTGCCGAGCAGACTCTCTATTTAACAACATCTCCAAACAGACAGGCAGAGAGCTTGTTAATAGGCTTTCCCAACCCCTTGGCTTCTGTGAGATGTAAGTGGATTATGGAGGTTTGTTTGTCAAGCTATCTTTTTACATCACTGTCTGAATAATTGCCATAAAGGCCTATTGCTTTGGCCTAATTAACAAAATGTACAAAATCCTAAGCATAGAACTTTTATTGATTAGCCATCTCCCTGGGAACCTTATGAACCCCCATGATTCCCAGCCTGAGACAGATGCTCTTCATGATGTTGCACTACTAGACTTCAGTCTGCTAATATACCGAGGGCTTGTCTTCACTCTCTAGCTACTCAGAAAGTGCCAGAAGAAGCCACATTTATTGGTTGTAGTTTAAAAAGTAGCCTTGGCATGAGACAACTTCTTGTGCAAATTTTACCATTTGTTTACTATAAAACAGTTTTAATACTATCAGTTTCAATTTTTTTTCATGAAAAATGATCCTTGAGGAGGTGGTTTCAATAATAAAAAAAAATATGTGGTTAAGAAGCTATATTAGTCCCTTTCTGTTGCTTACAACAAAATACCTGGAACTGGGTAATTTATAAGAAAACAAAATTTATTGCTTACAGTTTTGGAGGCTGGAAAGTCTAAAGTCCAGGGAACACTTATGGTGAGGGTCTTCTTCGGTGGTGGCTTTGGCAGTGCAGGTTCTCACGTGGCAGAATAGCAGAGCAGAACCACTCCCATTTTTCCAAGAATGGATCAATCTATTCATGAGGGTACAGTCCTTACAACCCAAACACCTCTCCAAGGCCCACCTTTGAACTACCACAATAGAATTTCCCCCTCTCTTAACACTGTCATGGTGGAGACCAAGCCTCTAACACATTAAACTTTGTGGGGACACAGTTCAATCCATAACAGAAGCAGAGGAAAATAAGCTTTATCTGGATGAGGGAAAAAAAATGAGAGTAAAACATGACTTGGAAGTTGGAAACATGGGGAAAAAAGAAGAGTTAATTTATGGTTCAACTACTTTTCATTAACTAAATAATTATTTCAACAAATATTTCAGGGCTTGTGTGCCAGAGGACTGTTTTGGCACAGGGATAAACTAGGGAGCAAGAACTGGAGAGCCAGTGCCCCTGCTTTCCTGGAACTTTGAATACTGAAGATGACATGTTTTTGAAAAGCCCACGTATTGAGTCCCAACAGCAATTTCTGCACTTGATTATACTTAACTTTTCTTAATGATAGTAAAAAGCCCATAAAAAAAGAAATTCTGTTTGATGACTTGGAAGTTTAAATTGGTCATGGGCAATTAAGCCATATACATTACTTATACGACACATTCAGTAGGTACACATTTAAAAAGGTGCTACAGACATTTTTTGAGAAGACACGGGGCCTGATCTTAAGAAATGCTAACTTAAAATGGACAAATATAAGTTTCATAATGTACTTATATGAGGGGTCTTCAAAAAATTCATGGAAAAATTAGTATAGTCTTTCAATTCTATTTTTCCATGAATGTTTTGAAATACCGGCATATACACAGAGGAGTTGAAAAGTTTTGTTTAACTCTGTGTGTGTGTATGTGTGTTTTAAAATCAGCCGAGTAACTAGGTAATGCCTGCATAGCAACCAACAGATTAAATTCAAACAAATAGGCTTTAGATGGGAACTCAGCTAAAGCAACATACATAGAATTGAACTAATTAAAAAAATTTTAAAGTTCTGGGGGTAGATGCATTTTTTTTTCTTTTGTGTTTTCAGTATAAAAGGGAACAGCAGCCATTTTTTTTTTTTCAGTCCAAAATATATATTTTTTTTGTTAATCTTGGAAATTTGTGCTGAATTTGGGGGAAAATTTCACCCTGGAGAAGTTCATACATACGAAGAGTCTTCAAAATATTCATGGAAAGATTTGTATTATCTTCCAATTCTAATTTTCCCTAAACTTTTTGAAGTACCCTCATATAGCTATAAGCACATATGTGGGCATTTATCAACATGAAATTGAATTCATGAGAAATGTGATGAGCACCCGTCATGTGTCAGCCTCTCTGCTTCAAGCTAAATATTCAAGTTGAATGTCATAGGGGCTCTCTTCAAATATAAAAACAACAAACATCAGACTGGAGTAGGACCACAGGGTTAAGTGGGTCAAGGTCAATGGGCTGAACAGACTACTGTAGGTAGCTCTTGGGTATTCTTCAGGTGAGAAAGATAGAGTATGCCAGGAAAAGGCAACCTCTACTGTACCAGCAACTTCTTCTACTAGCCACCAGGAAATTGAAATAGAAGGTAGAGATAATCTTCTTTCTCTTGCATAATGGACAGTAATAATAGCAGCACCAGTAACTAATATAAGTTATTGTTTGTTGAGAGCTCACCTTGTTTCTTGCCTTTTGTTAATGGTTTACAGTCATGTAAACCACGTAAGTAGGTGTTACCATTATCTTTATTTTCTATGTGAGGACCCAGAGAGAGCAGCAATTTACTTGACTGCCAAGCCAACAAGCAGCAGAATCAGTATTTAAACATAGAACCAACTCTGAAGCCCAGATTCTTATCCTCTGCACTAAATTTGCCAGGGTTGTGGAGCTGGGGAGGCAGCGATCCATCACGTTTTGCCCAGCCAGTTGTTTTCCCTGGGTTTTGCAAAGGATCATGTTTAAGGTAAACTGGTTATCACCTGCCTACACAGCAGTGATTTACAATTATTTCTTTATTAAGAAAATGTTCAGTGTCTGAGTGGTCTCTCTCTGAAAAAATGCCAACAGAGAGGCCTTGTCAGTTTTTTGGCAGAGACACATCTAAACACATAAAAACAAGTTTAAACACTATCATTTATGCATAATTCTTTCTTGGCATCATTTCTCACTTGCCACAATTTGAAGCCAGAAAACACTTATTTCTACTTTTCTTACTCTAGAAATAATCCAGCCTTAAGTGGATCTAATTCCTTCCCAGAAGAGAAACAGCCTTGTCAGAACTTGGTTGTGTGTGCTGTGTTTGAGGCATCAAGGTTTACATTTATGGCACAGCTGCATGGACTCTGAAAGCTGGTGCTAAGCCAGAGCTCTGTACCCACTGAGATCTGCAGTCTGGAATGATAAACACACAGCTGCCTGTGGCGAGGGCCACAGGCATAATAGATGGCCACATCTCAACCAGAGTCAGGCAAAGCCCACACAAACCATTAATCCAACTAGCTTATATGTTAAAATCACAAAATGTATGCAAAATGGTTAGCTGTCTCAACAGAAGGAGGGGAAAAAGCAGAGGAAATTCAAGGGAACAGGAGAGAGCAAGTGGCTGTAAGTCCTTTGCAAAATCCTGCTCTAGAGGTGATTTACTGCCATGAAGCCCTCTTGCTGCAAATAGTTCATAAAGCCTATGACCTGAGTACTTGCCCAAGGGACCACAATAACATTTGTCTAGCATAAATTAATGTGTTTCAACCACTAATTCAATTTGGCCGTCTCATTCTTCTGGTTTTGGCAAAGCCTTGCCTTGCTGTAAAGTCACTCCATGACTCACACGAATGGCTATGTTTGTTAAGGAGTCACACACCACTAGGAACAAAAAGTGCTATTAGTTGAGTGGTCATAAAAATATACCTCCAGAGCACATTTGGAGCTGTGCTAATTGAAACTTCCTCTTTAGAGGAGCCTGATCAAAACCAGCTGTAGGAGTCAAGCAGGAACAGATTTCAACATCACATTAAAGCCCAGCAAATTCAGAAAGAGCAGCCTCTGAGAGAAGAGGCCATTCCAGCCTGAACAAATGCTCTAATTGGTTCCTGACATACTGCAAAGAGAGCTTGTGACCCGAGCCTGGAGAACTGTGGAAAGAAGCTTCTCCATGAGTGAGAATTGAAAAAAAAGAAGGCTGTAGTGCAGTTATTCTCATAAAATTTTGGATCTGCAAACATTCTCATGTAACATGTGTGAAAAACCACAAAAGCGGAGTGAATTTAGGAAAATGAAGTGGTATATTGTTCTGAAAAGGAAAAGACAAGAGCTTAAGTATTTTCATTGGTAATATAGCTTTTTAAGGACATCCTATTAGTAATAAAAAAAAAAAAAAAACTTCTACTCACAAAGGAAAAAACAAAATCCAAATAAGAAACCAAAACCTGGATGAATCACCAAAAAACAGCCTTTATTTAAAGACCAAAACGAGAATTCTCTTCCTCTTTGGCGGCTTGTGAATTTTCTATTCCAAGACAGAAGGGCTGCATTCTGCCAATGTGTGTAGCACAAAATGCATCTATATTTGCAGAAAATGTGGAATAATCATGCATTTTCTGTTTGCTTTATTCGAGGGTGGTTTAGCCATTCATAAAGGAAGTAGTCCCTGATATATAAATATAAATAGTGTATTCTACTCATCAAATATGTGAATTTTATTTAATTTAGATGAGTGGAGTGCTTGGAATTATTACATACAAGTTTTGCTTTATAGCACATTATAATTTATAAGTGCTAGTATATAAATTAGGAAGGATTGCTTGTATTTTTAATTTATTTACTCGTCAACTTAATGGAGTGTCTCGTTTTGGGTAGGGGAGGTTTATTTATGTAGATATAGAAAGGATCACTATGTTTGACGTCACAAATGGGTGAGTGTAACTATGTGATATATGAATTGTAATGATTATTCTGAAGGATATAATTATAGCCTCACAAATAATAGCCATGAAAGTTGAAAATTTGGTCCATTTTCACCCTTTTTTTGGAATGCATTAAGTGGCTACCTCTCCTTAGGTTTTTTTTTTTTTTTTTCTTTTATCACAAATAAAACATATTAAACTAACTCACTGAGTTTAAAAGCAAAATAAAACAGAGCAACACAAAAAGAAATTACATAGTTACATAGTTATATAACTCTATTTCTGTTCCATTTTTATGCTTAAAAACTTTCATCTACAGTTTAACAGACTGAAAAATGTGATCTCCGATGAAGTGCATGTGATGTGGTCTTCTGAATTTGTGGGGATACCAGTGGAAAGAGTTTCTAATGCTTCTTTATTATTCATATGATTTGCCACATACTCAGTCATTCTCAATGCATAATGCAGTTCACATTCCAATGCTATGTCCCTGATTTTGTTTATTTTGTTTTTCCAAGTACTACAGATTTTAGGGAAGGTTAAATTTAGTGATCTAAAACCTAATAAAGAAGGCTGAAGAGTTTGGAAAAGTTTCTAAAGATAATTCAAGATTAAATGATGAAAAAATAACGTAAAATATGGATAAACACAACAATATTATGGTTTTAAAGTGGAGTATAGAAAGTAGTCATTCACCCAGCTTATCCCAATTTTCCCACTAAAAAATATATATTTTAAAAACTCAGATAGGCTGAATTTTCATGTTGTCACCCAAACTGGACTTGAAGTTAACTAATACTAGGATCTAGGAGTTTCCAATTATCTAAGAATTAAAACAACAAAAACTAAAATGACTTCCAGGTTCCATATAATTAAAAATATTGGAAAGTAGTCTACTCAAAAGTGGTTTAAAAACTCTCATTTCTTCCCTATTGCTTCACCTCTGGGTCAGAAAATTGTCTGTACTAAAAACTGGCAAGCAGGTATTCTCAGGACTGAGAATGTTTCATTCTCAAGCAGCACAATGTCTCTTCCTTCCCTTTACAACGTCTATAATTCTTGACCATGAAGAGAAAGCAATGGCTCACTGAAACTTGCAGAAATCCAGGCAGAGAGTTGGTGGGGTGCTTTGGAAGGTGGTGTTGAGCATTTACAAATTAAAATATGAATGCAAGGCCAAGACCAAGCAAAGAATTCACTTCAGACCAACAAGACTGTAGTAGAAAAACCTGCTAAACCTCGGGAATTAGACTAGGAATTCAGCATGATCTTCTGTGCAGGAGGAGGAATAGGCCAGAAACCATGAGATTGTACATGGTCAAGACAGATATTTCTTTATTATAGGGTAAGTTTTAAAAATTCATCATGAAGCATATGAAAAAATACTGCATACCAAAAAAAAAAAATTGTCATCTTAAGGATTCAAATAAAGAGAAGAACAGACCTCTGAGTCAATGAACTACAAGAACCAAAATATTAATTTTGAATACTGTTTAGTAGCTTCGTGCGGCAGAGACAGTTGATGTCTCATTCTTCCTCGGCTGTGTATTTGCAATGACATTTCTCAGTCTCCTTCATAGATATGTGGTCAAGACTGAGATTTCCCTAATGGAGGATAAGTGAATGGATGTTACTGGATTAAAAACAAAACAAACAAACAAAACACAAAGTGTTCTTGCCTTGGTGCTGTGGATTGAATGTCCTCCCTCCCCCAAACTCATTAAAGCTTTAATTGTGTCCCCCATAGTACCAGGTATTGGAAACTTGGCCCCCACTCTGACAGTGTTGAGAGGGTGGGAAATCCTATTATGTAAATTGAAAGGTGGGGCCTTGAGAGGTGATTAGATAGTAGGACCATGCTGCAGTAAATAGATTAATAATGGTAGTCATGGGCTTATTTCTGAGTTCTTAGCAGGAGATCACATGAGAGTCTCTCTCTCTCTCTCTCTCTACTTCACCATTCTCCCATGTGAGACCCTGCATCACCAAAGAAGGCCCTCACCATAAGTGTTCCCTTGATTTTGGACTTCACAGCCTCTGAAACTGTAAGCAATATATTTTGTTTTCTTTACAAATTACCAAGTACCAGGGATTTTGTTATAAGCAACATAGGTAGACTAATATACTTGGACATTCACTTTTTTCCTATTGATTAGGAGTAGTGATGACTAAAGCCCCCTTGGAAGATGTGTACTGAAAGTGGCAGAGCTCCTCGGCATAATGGCAGAATATGTAGATAACTCTTGCAATGAGAATGACTACAAAGTTTGGACAATTATTATTATTATAATTAAATATGCTTGAAGATATCTGATAGCTACCAAAGCAGTGAAGAATTATAGAAATAAAATTAATGAAAAGATAAGAAACCCCAATAAATGAGTCCAGTACTTCAAGAGGGCTTCTCCTAAGGGCAGTGGCTGATCCTGGAATAGGTAAGTGAGGAGCTAAGAAGCGGAGTAGGACTGTAACTGACTTGCAAATCTACAAGGACAAAAATTGAACTCCAGGAACCACCAAGGGTTAGGAAACCCATGCACTTTGTGTAAGGACCCTGAAGAGTATCCCCAAGGAGTAAGGCTGATTTGTTTATAGTCCAGCTGTTGCAGGAAGTGACATCAGCAACAAGTCACTTTAACCCAATTTTAGTAATTGTAATGATCCAAGATTGCTAGTGCCTCTAGTTGTATGCTAAAAACAAATGTAAAAATTACATTATATTTGTCCTTAAATGATTGATTTTGATTTTTTTTCAAGTGAAGCTCATTGAAGTACAATTTACATTCAGTTAAATTTTCCCTTTTTAGTTTAGAATTCTATGAATTTTGACAAGTGCATGCACTCACGTAACTGCCACCACAATAAAGATATAGAATACTTCTATAATCCCCCAAAGTTCTTTCATGCCTCTTTGCAATCAATCCTCTCCCCTCATACATTGACAATGGCAACCACTGATTTAACTGTTATCACTATGGGTTTTTCTTTTCTAGGATGTCATATAAGTGGATTCATGCAGTATGTTTCCTCTTGACTGGATATTTTCACTTAACATGGTGCATTTGAAAACTGTATCCGGGACTGTCAGGCATGCAGTGACCCTGGGAACCAAGGGAAGCCCCCTCTGACTGATGGCAGGAGCATGGAGTGCCATTGTGCAGTGGCCTGCTACTGCCACAGACACCTCTGCTGCATGGGTGGTCCACTACAGATGCTGCCACAGCCAAGGGCACACATGACACAGAAGCAGCCACCATTTCCACAGCAGCCACTGTCACTGTGCAGGTTATCTGCCAACTATGGACTGCATTGACACAAGGAGGGTCACTAGTGGAGCCTGAGGAAAGAGATTAATGAGCACTGACCCGTGACCCAGTGGCCCAACCCACAGGGGCAATTATGCTATCCCCTATGGTAGTGCACCTAGGGTAAGAGGTACACGTGCAGCCTATTTGACTGCCTTGATCCAGGGAGAGACACGTATGGAACCCCTAGAGAGTACAGAAACCCAGGATACCCAAATAGTGTAAAGAAGAAAATTCCCAACCACCAAGCCATCCCCCGATTGGGGGAATCAAGGACCCAGAAGGAGCCTCTACCTGTAGGAAATAGGGAAGAGAAACCCCACCCAGGGCCACCAATTAAAAATGAAGAGCTCTAGTACACCCCAGTTCACCCATCAGGGTCACTGGATGTTAGCTGGTGTGCCAACAAGCCTGCCCAGGGTTATGCAACCCAAAGAGTGACAAGGCACCCAGACACTTCTCCCAAGACCTTGAGAGCTTGCTCATGTCCTCAATGACCCAACACAGTGTCACTAATCTTAGCAAGAAATCACTAAGAACCCAATACCAAGTCCACAGAGGCACTCACACACAACTCTGACATTGAATAGGGCCAAAGTACCCACACAGAGTCTATACTGCTGCCTCTACACAGAACCAATACTAAAACATCCTACTCAACAGTCAGTATAAAACACATCTACAGGAGGAAGTCTCTCTTCTCAAAGGCCCCTCCAGTGTAATAGATGAAGCAACTGCTCTACCAGATGACCAGATATCAACATAGACGTACTAGAAATACAAAAGAAACCCCCCAAAACAAAAAAACAAACCCACAAAGAAAATGTGATACCACCAAAGGAATACAATAATTCTCAAGTGCCAGAACCCATAGAGCAGAAAATCCTAGAAGTGACTGAAAAGGAATTCTGAGCAACAATCTTAAGGAAACTCAATGAGATTTGAGAAGACAGTTAAACGACAGTTAAATGAAATGATAAAAACTGTTGAGTATATGAAGGAGAACATTTACAAAGAGATTAACACCTTGAAAAGAAAGTAGCAGAACTCCTGGAATTGCAGTATTCACTCAACAAAATAAAAAACACAACTGAAAGCTTAAGAAGCAGGTTAGAGCAAGCAGAAGAAAGAATTTCCTATCTCTAAGACAGTCTTTTGGAAATAATCCAGGCAGACAAATTTTTAAAAAGAAAGAAATAAAAAGAAGGAATTAAAAAATGAAGAATATCTAAGAGAGCTAGTAGACAACCTAAAGCACACAAACATCCAAATCATGGGTGTTCTGGGAGGGAAAAGGAAAGGCAAGGAAAAGGCATTGAAAACATACTCAACAAAATAATAGCAGAAAACTATCCAGGTATAGAGAGGGACAAGACCTTCAGAACCAGGAGGATCAAAGATCCCCAAGCAGATTCAATTCAAAAAGGTCCTCTCTGAATCATATTGTAATCAAACTGGCAAAACTCAAAGACAAAAAGACAATCCTAAAAACAACAAGAGAATATCATCAAGTTACCTATAAAGTAGTCCCCAGCAGATTTATCAACAGAAACTCTGCAGGCTAAAAGAGAATGGGATGATATATTCAAAACACTAAGAGAAAAATACTGCCAGCTAAGAAGACTATACCCAGCAAGGCGCCCTTCAGAAATGAAGGAGGTATAGTGTTTTCCCAGACAAATGAAAATTGCAGGAGTTCACCACCACATGACCAGCCCTAAAAGAAATCCTCAAGGGATTCCTACATCTGGAATCTGAAAAATTATAATCACTGCTATGAATACACAAGAAAGAACAAGGCCCACTGGTAGAACAAAAATGAAAATAAGGAAGAGAAAGACTATATCCTACATCTTACCACCTCAAAAAACTGACAAACACCAAAAACAAACAATAAAAGGGGAAGAAAGGAGCAAAAGATATTTAAAATATCCAAATGAAAATTGATAAAATGCCAGGAGTAATGCAGTACCTTTCAATAAAACCCTAAGTGTAAATGGATTGAGTTCCTTACTCAAAAGACACAGACTGCCTGATCATATTAAAAAGCTTGTCCCAACTATATGCTGTCTACAGGAGACTCACCTCACCTCTAAAGACACACAGACTAATAGTGAAGGGATGGGAAAAGACATACGATGCAAATAGAAACAAAAATTGAGCTGATGTAGCTATTCTTATGTAACATAAAACAGATTTTAAACCAAAAATCATAAATAGAGGTAAAGAAGACCATTATATAATGATAAAGGGATCCATCCAGCAAGAAGACATAACAATCACAAATATATATGCACCCAACACTGGAGCATCCAGATATATAAAGCAAATACTATTAGACCTAATGAAAGAGATAGACTCCAATATATAATAGTTGTGGACCCCTCTCTCAACATTGAACAGTTCATCTAGACAACAAATCAATAGAGAAGCAGGATATAAACCACACATCAATTGAACTTGGCAGATATCTACAGAACATTTTATCCCAGAACTACAGAATATACATTCTTCTTATCAGCACACACAATGTTCTACAGGATAGATCA
The DNA here is from genome assembly GCF_027409185.1 of Cynocephalus volans. Lineage (NCBI taxonomy): Eukaryota > Metazoa > Chordata > Mammalia > Dermoptera > Cynocephalidae > Cynocephalus > Cynocephalus volans. Next base: position 110,401,183 of record NC_084461.1, read on the forward strand.
CATGTTAAGTCACAAATCAAATCTCAACAATTTTTTAAAAATTGAAATCATTTCCAACTCTTAGCTATTGTAAAGAGTGCTGTGATGAACACTGGGGAACAGGTATATCTTCGACTTGTCCATCATCAGATGAGTGGATACGGAAAATGTGGTATATCTACACAATGGAATACTATTCAGCTATAAAAAAGAATGAAATACTGCCATTTGCAACGACATGGATGGACCTAGAGAGAATTATATTAAGTGAAACAAGTCAGGCACAGAAAGAGAAATATCACATGTTCTCACTTATTTGTGGGAGCTAAAAATAAATAAATAAATAAACAAAAAAAACCGGGGGGGCGGGTAGAGAAGAAGACATAACAATTACAATTCCTTGAAGTTGATACAACAAGCGAACAGAAAGGACATTGTTGGGAGGGAGGGGGGAGAGGAAGGAGGAAGGGAGGCTTCGGTAATGGGCCACAATAATCAACCACATTGTATATTGACAAAATAAAATAAAATAAAATATTTTTAAAAAATTGAAATCATTTCAAATAGCTTTTTAGGCCATAAGGGATTAAAATTTGAAAGTCATCGCTCTGTGTTTGCATAAATCAATCATTTGTTCCACTTTATTGCTGAGTAGTATTACATTAAGTGAATGTACCACAGTTTATTATTCATCAGTTTATGGACATTTAAATAGTTTCCAGTTTGGGGCAGTTAAAAAATAAAGCTGAATATTTATGTGCAGGATTTTATGTGGACATATATTTTTATTTCTCTTGGATAAATTCCTAGGAGTGAGATTATTGGGTCATCACGTAAGTATATGTTTTACTTAAAAAAAAAAAAAATCTGCTCATTGGTTTTCCAAAGTGATTACCATTTTATATTCCCACCAACAATGTGTGAGAATTCCAGTTGTTCATGTACTGGCTAGCACTTGGTGTGGTCTGTGGTAAAGTCGGGTTTTTTTTTTTTTTTCTTCTTTAATTAAATTAAAAGAAAAATAACTATTCTAAGTGTTCAGTGGTTTCTCTTTGTGGTTTTAATTTTCAGTTTGATGATTCATTGATGATTCAGTGTTGAATTTCTTTTCATGAACTTGTTTTCTATCAGTTTATCTTTTTAAGTGTTCAAATCTTTTGCCATATTTTTAATGTTTTTTTAATTTAGTTGTTTTTCATACATTCTGAATACAAGTACTTTATCAGATATGCATTCTCCAAATATTTTACCTTAGTCTTTGACTTATCTTTTCATTGTCTTTTCAGTGTCTTTCAAAGAGCAGAAAATTTTAATTTTGATAAAATTTGATCTATCACTTTTCTCTTTTAGGGTTTGTGCTTTTTGTGCTCTAAGAAATCTTCTAACCCAAGGTCACTATGATTTTCTCTCATGCTTTTCCATAAGTGTCATAGTTTTAGGTCTTACATTCAAGTCTATGATACTTCAAGTTAATTTTTGCTTATAATATGAGATGAGGATTGAGGCTCATTTATCTGCATATGGCTATATAGTATTCCAACAACATTTATTGAAAATACTAATTTCTCCATTAATTGCCTTGGAAGCTTTATTGAAAATCAACTTCCCATACATCTGTGGGTCTATTTCTGGATTGTTTAGCCTGTTCCATTGATTTATATGTTGTCCTTTTACTTTACCTCACTGTCCTCATTGCTGTAGATTTACAGTAGGTCTTACAATCACGTACTGTGAGTCGGCCAACTTTGATTTTTTTTCAGGGGATATTCTAGTTTCTTTGCTTTTTCTATGTAAGCCTTCAAATCAGTTTTTTGACTGATTTTCACATAAAACAAAGTTTCTTAATATTTTCATTGGGATAACATCACATTTACAGAACACTTTTGAAGAGAATTAACTTCTTAACAATATTGATGCCTCTAATCTATGAACATTGTTTTGATGTTCTTAGCATCCAAATCTTACGCATATTTTGTCATATTTATCACAAACTATTTAATATTTTGGTGTTATTGTAAAATGCACTATTTTATTTAATTTGTTTCTTTTTTTTATTGCTAGTGTATTGAAACCAATTGATTTTTAGATATTGACTTTGTCCCCAGTGATTAGTTGAGACTGTTTTATTTCTTCCTTTCCAGTCTTTTATTTCTTTTCTTACTTATTACAGTAGCTAGGGCCTGCAGTGAACAGAAATGAAGAGAGTAGACATTTTTGCCTTGGTACCAATCTTAAAGGGAAAGCATTCAGTATTTCACCCTTAAGCATGATGCTAACTGCAGGTTTTTGTTTTTTTTTTACCAGTGTTTTGATCTAGCTGAATAAGTTTTCTTCAATTCCTGTTTTACTGAGAGACTTTTTAAAAAATTGATAACAGATAGGAATTTTTTTCAAATGTTTTGTGTTCATCTATTGAGAAGATCACACGACTTTTTTCTTCTTTAGCCTATTGATATGGTAAAATACATTGGTTATTTTTAAATGCTGAGACAACTTTGTATATGTGGGACAAATTGAACTTGGTCATACTGCATTATACTTTTTCTATATTGCCAGGTTTGGTTTGCCAATATTTTGTTGTGAGATCAATTTTTAAAAATAATTACTTATGTATAATGTCTGATTTCAATAAAAAATAACTACACCCACAAAGAAGTAATTCAACTTATATGAAAACCGAGAAAAATAACAATCAAAAATACACTTAAGAGGACTCTTGATTACAGCATTAATAGAGACATAATTTTAAAAGTCTATACACAATATATACAATGTACATGAAAGACAGAATTTGGAATTTTGGCAGAGAGCTATCCTGTTGAACTTCCTCCTACACAGGTGGGGCTACCCTGATTTATGTGGAGATGAGACAGGCAAAAACTGTTCCAAAGCAATGCAGGAAGAGGCAAAAGCAGAACTTACAACCTTGCTTCTCTGACAAATCTCCCTCTCTCTCCCAACTGCTGCCTCAGACTGCTCACTCTATCTCTCCCGGCACATAATCAACACAGACAGACTTCAGTATCCCTAGAAGAGTCTCAAGATTTTAAGATTCGTTTTATCAGTTTTATTTTTCTCCAGAACTGGTTTTAGTGGAGGCATACCAGGATGACGAGTGTACCTCTTGTTAGTTTCTACATTTTCTACACCATGGATTGGAATAGCTTCTGCGTGCTTTCACTGAAAGACAGTGGGAGACAAGGGATGTTATATCATCACCATGATTGCTCTTTTTTCCTCTCTATCAATATCATTCTTACCTGCAAATTATTTGCTAAGAACTGTTTTTCCATTTTATTAAATTTGGGTTAAATGTGCCTGATTGTAAGAGCTCTGCTATTTGAATATTTGTTTGATTTTTGTTTATTTTTATCTCCTTGAAAATGAAAATAAAATCTAATATTTGCTGGTGAGGAGTGTGCTGTGTTTATAAAATTCCAAGAAACTGATACTGAATGAGGTAAAAGATAAAAGAAAATTTAAGACAAAAAGAAACCATAAAGAAAACAGCATGCATAATGACCAAATAACAATGCTCTAAGTAATCTAATAATTAATAACCTAGTAACTAGATAATTAGTAGTGGTATTAATAGCAGCTATAATGTTAAGTGTAATATTAGATGTAGCATGTGTAATATACTATACATACATAAATGTTCTAGTACTAATATCAGACAACATGGCATTTATGCTCTGAGTCAGGGAGCTTTGCTTCCCAGATTTCCTTTCTAGAGGACCTGCTGCCAGGAATTGGGCAAGCTCATTGCCTGATGGTCTGCAGTTGCCACATCTTCAGACCCCCCATGGGATTCATGCCAAGACTATGTATGCTCCCATCCAGTGCCTGAGCATGGTGGAAGTACTAGAGCAGGACACTGCCCAGTATGGGACTCTCTAATGGATGATCTGCAGAATGTCACATTAAGCCATTTCATTGATAACATCATGCTGACCAGCTCAGATAGGCACAAAATAGCTAGTGCACCAGAGGTCAACTATAGACATAGATGCTATAGTTGTGCCACTGTGGCTCTGAATTTCTCAGGTCTCTTTAGAATTCTATTTTTACTTCATATTTTGAGACTCTGTGGCTTTATTACAGATTATCTAGATTATCTTTTTGATGGATTATTTCTGTCATAACTTTGTAGTGCCCTCTTTTTCATTTTCAGTGCCTTGACTCAGTACAGGTTCTCTGAAAAGTAGATGCCAAGACACAATTAAACACAAAAGATGGTTATCGATGGAAATCCTATGAAAGATTAAATGAGGGGAAAGAGGAATAGGCAGGGAATGCCTTCAGCACTTGATGTTGGTCTGTCCCCTGTGAAAGAGGAGAGGAGAGGAAGGAGGATTGTGTAGAAAGAGGTTCTGACAACAGTAAAGTTCTGAGTAAGACTCAACCATGCCAAAAGGGGCTTCCTTAGTGATGGTGGACAGTCTGTTCCATCCTGGGAGGAAATGTGTGTCGTAAGCATGAATACCACAGAGGATACAAAATTGTAGCATCAATCATGTTTTCCCAATAGTTTCTCTTGGAGGAGGATCTGAGCAGCATCCCTCCTTAAGCATCATAGTCCACCCCTTGGGCTGTGCAGATCTACTTCTCCATGAATGTTTGAAGAGCAGCAACTCTGTGATTACCTTGTGCCCAAGGAGGAAAGAAACTACATGCCAAAGCTGAAAGGACTTACCAAGAATTGTTAACAAACCTCTAAGTAATAGATAATTTTTACTGTAAATAAATTATTTCAGTGATTAAAATAAAAGGAATAAAAATACTACCAGGACTAATAAGCATTAGTTTCAGCTGTATATGTCTAAAAACTAAAAATAATAGCAGCTTAAACAAGATAAAACTTCACCATACATACCCCCACAACACTTTTTATGGCTGTTATGTCAGACCATCATTATAGCGTCTTCAGGATGTCAGGTTGTAATCTTTCTCCATCACCATCTTTAGCATATGGGCCTCCATTTTCAAGGTCATATTATGGTTCAATATGACTGACAGAGATCTAATGATCATGTCCAGTGTACCACACAGAAGGAATATGGGAGAATAAAAGTGCACACCTTCTCTTTTAAGAAAACTTCCTGGAGAGCTCATGAATCACTTCCATTTATATCTCTTTTACTAAATCTGGAGCCAGGCTTCAATATTGTGCATGAATAAATCCTTGAGAGGCATTTCACATGACAATGTGACAGCCCTCCAGAGCCAATTGCTTGGTCACATCCCGATAAAACTGAGCAGGAAATATGCCAGAATATCAAGCAGATGTCTCTGCTGTGCTAATTAAATCATTTTCTGAAGCTAGTATACAACTTTGATACAAAATCAAAACTGGACAGTACCATACAAGAAAAGTGAATTATAGATACATTATACAAGTGAAAATACATGTACATAAAGATGAGAAAAACAAATCTGTATTGGAATAAAAATCAGTAAATAATACACCTTTACTAATCAAGGTTTGGCCCAAGAGTTCAAGTACTGTTAATGAAATTCACCACAATAAGTGACTAACTCATATGAACCATGTGATAATTTCAATATATACATATTTTGGGTAAAAATCAAAGCTGATTATTCTTTTAAAAATACTTGCAAACTGTGAATGGGGATCATTAAAAGGTTTCTATTAAAAACCTATGATGAACATCATACTTTATGGTTACATTTGAAAAGTATTCTCATTAAAAGATGGACAAAATTTTATATACCAATTGACACAATTTAGCACTTTAATGAAGTCTCTAACAAATGCAAAAATATAAATAACATGTTCATGATGGGAAGACTCAATGTTTAAAGTTGACTTTTCCCCAAAAAATTAATCTGTAAGTTTAATGCATTTCAGAAAAAGCTCATCTATTTCTCCTTTTATTAACCTGGCAAAAGCTAATTCAAAAATTTAGATGGAAGAATAAAGGGCCAAAAATACTAAGGTAATTTTGAAGAATAAGGAGAGATGATTTCCCTAGGTGATACCGAAACTTATCAAAGAGCTATAGTGGTTATAACATTCTAGATTGTAGCATAGACACATAGACAAATGGGTCAAAGTAGAGGATGCAGAAAGAGAAATTTACTTAATTAGAAAATTATTTGAGAGAGGTAGGGAAATGATTACATATTCACTAAATGGTGATAGGACAATGGCTATTCATATTGAAAAATTAAGTAGATTTCTACCATGCATAATAACAAAAATAAAATTTAGATAAAGACCTGAATTTGAAAGGCAAAGCTTTGAATCTTCTAGAAAGAAATAGAAGAGAATATTTTTATGAACTTTAGGTAAGAAGGGCTTTCTTAAATATGGTTCAAACACCATTTACACAAAGGAAATTTGACTACATTAAACTACTCTTCACACCAGAACAAAGTTAAAGGTAAGTTACATGCTAGGAGAAACTATTTGGAAAACATAGAAACAACACAAGGACAGTATCCAGAATGTAAAGAACATATATAAAAGAGAAAAATGGGTAAATGTTATAGGAAGTAATTCACAGAACAGATAACTAGAATGATACATATACAAGTACATATATATGTGTGTATATATATATATATTTTACCTCCAACCTCATTTGGAATCAAATAAATGAAAATTGACAGACAACAGTTCATATCCATGACACTGGCATATATTTCAAAAGTCTGAGAACACACCAATTGCTTCTAAGTATGGGGGGAAATTTGAATTTCTATATGCTGCTTTTAGGAGTTTAAATTGGTATAATTATTTGAAGAGAATTTTGATAGTATCTAATAAAGTTGAACTGCATATGCTTCCAACTCAGGAATCCCACTTGGTTTATATTCTAAAGGAGTGTTTTGCTGGCTTTCTTGGGGTGAGAGACAATGCCTTCTTTCAGTGCAGGATGTTCTGGTTCCTTGGCCTCTGCCCTTTCTATTCAATAGCAACTGTGTGATGGATGAATTTTTCCCCACCTCCCAATTCATATGTTGAAGTGTTAATCCTCTCTACCTCAGAATATGACTATATTTGGAAATAGGGTCCTTAAAGTGGTAATTAAGTTAAAATGAGGTCAATAAAGTAGGCTCTGGTCCAATATAACTGGTGTCCTTACAAGAAGAGGAGACTAGAACACAGACTTATTATAGGTGAAATACACTGCGAAGACACAGGGAGAAGATGACCATCTACAAGTCAAGGAGTGGCCTCAAAAGAAAAGAATTCTGCTGATACTTTGATCTAGAACTTCTAGCCACTAGAATTGTAAGAAAATAGATTTCTGTGGTTCAGGCTACACAGTTTATGGTACTTTGTCATGGCAGCCCAAGAACAATAATACACTGTGACAGAAAGAATGTTGCATTTGCAAATGATCCTGGGGTGGCATTGCCACTGCTTGAGAACCTCTGATATAAAGGATCCCTATCTCAGCACATGTGCTCTAGGAAGACAAGATTTTTATTGCATCTGTTAAGTTCAACAAACTCAATTTTGTACATGTGTATCACAATGTATGTTTGCTGAGTGAAACAATAAGTTGCAGCAGCATAATATATATAGCATGTTATCCTTTATGTAAGGTTTAAACATGAAAAAAATTACATGTTGTAAATTTATAAACATCTGACAAAGCATAAAAACCTAGATGGAGAGTGTCTGCACCAACTCTAGAATCCTGGTTACCTCTGGGGTGAGAGAGTAGAGAATGGAGGTGGGGAGTGGGGAATAAAACTGCTTCTGCAGAGTTTTATTGCTTTTAGGAAAATATAAAGCAAATATGGCAACATTTTGACATTTGTGAAATCTGGATGGTAGGTAAGTGAGTCTGTGTTGTTCTCTTTAATTTCCTGAATGTTTTAAATCTTTTGGGGTGGGAGGGGGAAGAACAGAAAAGGAGGTAATCCTGTATTTTGTTATTATGTTATAAAACAAAACAAATTTAGAAACACAGCTCCCTTTCCATCGAGGAATTCACTTTTAAATGATAGGTAATAGCTGGTAAATTTTGGAAGCTATTTGGAGGCTACGGTCCTCAGTTACTTCTCTTTGTATGGACTCTAGCTAATCCAGCAATTCATATGCTTGCATTCTCTGCAGCTGTGCACTAATTCCAGACTAAACCCCTCAAATTAGCAATGGATAATAATATACTAATTAAAACTGGAACACAAAGCAGTTTTTCCAGAAGTAATGTGAAAAAACTCACTGATTATTATCTGTGTATACAATAACAATTTTAGAGGCTCATTAGTGAAGCTTAGAAGAAAATACATTAAGATAAACATGCTCAGAGTTGATTCTTGAGTAATATTGATTTTACTTCTGAGCTTTAGAATACACATAAATGCCACTATTTCTGGATCTTCTCCCCCTTCCCCCCAACCCAACCAAAAAAGTTCCAGAACAAATATATCAAAACAACATAACCATCACAACAAAGTAAAATACCTAATACATCTAGAAAGAACTTTTATTACATCTGCATTACAAAATGATCTCCTTTGGGCTATTTATTTATTCTTTGTAAATCAATTTGACATTTGCCTGATCCCAAGTAGATCAACTAATATGAGCTTCCTTTTCAAAATTAAGTAATTCTTAAGTTGCATTAGTTCATAAATTACTGAAAAATAAAGGTGATTGAAGGACACTATACTCCTGTCTTAGGTAGACATATAACTTTGAAAGTTCCTATATATTTAGAACTAAGCCAAAATAAATTGATACATGATTTAGCAATATGAAAGTTATAATTAGCTATCTAATCATTATAATACAACAGACTTACAAAATAATTAAATTAATTATTACAAACAAAGTTTATGCTTGAGATTATGTCACACAGAAAGGTTCTCAGGTTTACTAAACTGATTATGTATTCACTAAACGAAGAAATCTGGAAATCCATTGGTGTATTTCCTAACTCTACATTTAAATCAATGTGTCTGTAAGACACTTTTAATTCTCTGAGCTTGAATATCTCTGTCTGTAAGATAAAAATATTAATGTGCCATTTCCACTCTTTTTTTGTTTGAAAGTGGTTTAGGAGACTGACTTCAGTAAAATGACATACAGAAGCTCTCCATTCTTGAAAGAGAGGAGAGAAGAGTAGGGAGGTAGGGGGAGTAAGGGGAGGGGAGGAACCAGACAAGAAGCTGTTGAAGGAGTCCAGGTAAGAGAAGACTGCAGTTGGTACCACTTTGTCAGTAGTGGAGGTGAGACAAGTGAACAGACTCGGGGGTAGCACGGAGGAAGAACCAACCATGCTGTGTGTTTTGCTGATGTGTGTTTTTGTGTGTTGGGAGGACATTAAGAAAGGAAATGGAGAAGTCTAAGACTACTCTGAGATTTGTTTCCTTGAGCAAGTGAATGGATGGTAATGTTATTTACTGAATGATGAGGAAAGAGAAGTTTGATAGATTATAGAAAGTTATGTTTTGACTACCCTAGTTTGAGATATCTTTTAAGCATTCATGTTGCCTTATCAACTAAGCAGCTGCATACTTGAATTTGGAGTTAGAGGGGATAGACAAGGATAGAACTCTAGATTTGAAAGGCATCTGTATAAAGTGATATATAAGAGGCATGCTCCCCATTAGGTCACTCAGAGAGAGCCTGTAGATAGTGAGAAGAAGGAAGCTCAATACATTAAAGAACAATTATGTAACTCAACGTTGTGCCTAGATGAGAATGGCTAAATTGGAAAGGAGGAAGATAGTATGGATTTTGTAATGTAGCTTGCCCATTTAGCCGTAGAGTCAGTGTCTAAACATGCTGACTGATTGTAGCAATTAGAAAAGCATGACTTTTCCGTCAAATGATATTTATAGCCTTTCAATATAGATAAGAACTTTTTTCTAGTGGACTTATAATTTCCCTGAATGATATAAGACCAGAGATCAATGGTTTCTAATTTTGAATCAATTTTGGCAGTAATTTAGATGGATCTTGTACTATTCCTTTTTTAGCTTGTAGTAGACTTTGTTCCTTTTGAAGTAATATGGTTATTATTCCTCTCTTGTCAAGTGTGCAGTAGGCACTGCCATGCTTAGTGAACCACTAAACCTAACCCATTGTATCTTTTTGTCATGTTAACATTAATAGCAAATGTGAGAAAGAACCATGGGGAGGACAGGCTTTGGGGACAATTTGGATTAATATGCTGAATTATCTAAAATAAATAGTGACTCCATATGTAATTTTCATTTCCTAAGCCATGCGACAATTATAGTTATTCTGCTCAAATGTCTATAGAAATGAGATCAGTGACAAAAATAGTGCTTGAAAAACAAGAGAAGAAATGGCAAACATGTTATTTATTTGCTTAAGTCTATTATAATGGAACTGGCAGTGTTAGTCTCATTAACAGAGGGACCTTTCTTTCCACATGCCAGCTGGAATAATAAAGGCAGTTATGTGACATTTAAAATGCAATTGCTCTGCTCTCTGTAGATGATTCTGTTTCTGATACTTACTGATCACAGAGGAAAGAGATCTGAGTAGAATGTAAACCATCTTGTTCATCAGTTGCATGCCAAACAAAGATAGCATTAGGGTTAAATGCTGTAATACGGCAACAAGGATATGCTGAAAAAGTATTCATGTTGAAGTGCTTGAACATTTATTTGAAGCATTTATGTAATTGTTCTTTTTCCATGTGACAGTCCAAGAGTTGGTAGAAATACATCTGTTTTGTTTTTCTTTAATAGGCAAAAATAAATTATAATTAAGAAGATATTGCTTTGTGCATATAAATAAACTGCCTTTTTTGAAACAAGTTGTTCCAAACAAGTGGGAAGCATGCTGATTTCCCTCTTTGAATGGTTAGCAAATGCAGACTCATTGTTACGCCTTTGTTTTAATTATGAAATAGTGGTCTTGAATGGAAACATACCTTTAAAGTACAGGCCTTGCATGACGAGGAGAGTTTCAAGATGAATGTGAGAATCTGAGTTATTTAAAATTCTTTGCATTAGGATTTGTGTGACGCCTCAGATAGGCAAATATTACTCGGTGATTTTCAATCCCTTCTTACCTGTTTCAACATAGATTGCAAAATGAGAAGTTTCAGGGGTGGAATTTTGAGACTTGGTTGGATAAAAAAAATAGGAATCTCAGAAGCAAACAATGGTCTATATATCACTTGGGTGGCCAAGCTTCTCCATTCCTCCAACGTTCAGACTGGAATTTTAATGGGATTCAATTTTACTTGACTCAATTCATCCATTTCTAGTAGGCATGCTTATCTTTTACACACTAAAACCATGGAATGAACTGTAAATCATCAGATTATAAAATTTCATCCTGACATTTTTAGGAACTACATTTATTCCACTTTCTGCCTATGCAATGAGGTCTTGTTACTTCCTTTCTTTATTTTAGAAGTGAAGTGCCATGTAATTTTGACTCATTTGCATAGTACCTAAATGAGAATATAAGACCAGTTTTCTATTTAAAAACATTCTAGTCTCATACTATTAGAATTCTGGGGACTATATCATTTCTCAATCTCTCTCTCTTTCTCATACACACACACACACACACACACACACACACACACACACACACACACACACACACACACACCACCGACAGTCAGTATTGCTGAAATTAAAAGTTAGATAAAATACCTCAAAGGTAAGATTTTTAAAAAAGAGAATAACATTAAGAAATGAGTGGAAAAGACTATCTAAAAAAAAAAAAACCATAACTAAAAAGCATCTCTCCTCCTGTCTCCATACCAACAGTCAGAGATCTTTAGAAAGTCCAGTGTATCTTATCACCTTACATGCAACAAATCACACACAGTTGACATTTAGATCAAAAGCATCCCCTGGAGCACAATTCCTGAGGCTTATTTTTCCAGAAACCAGTTAAGGTGCATGCTCTCTACCAAAGTTAGAAAATCACTATGAACTATATTCCCCTCTTGAATATGCACAACATAAATCTTAACTAAATGCTCTAAGAAGCTTTGCAGTAAACTTTTTAACATATAGTTTCCTAAATGTATCTTACCACAGAACCTTTTTAAAAATCACTTCTTATTAATATCCACTAAGCTAAATGTTGAACTAGAATGGAGCTTCTCAAACTTTAAATAAATGTAAGAATAAACTGGGTTCATATAGAGTGCTTATTAAAATTTAAAATTTCTGGGGCCTGTCTTCAGAACGTTGAATTCTTATGGTCTAGAAGCACCTAAAAAAACTTCATTTTTAGCAAGCATTTAAGTGGATTCTGACAAAAGATTTCCTTGGACTATACTTTAAGAAATACCATCCTAGAAATTAAAATGAGATATGATTAATAAAAATCAGTGCTGAGGTAGGCTCTGACCATGCAACTACATTGGGCTTTATTGGATGGAGCTGGGGCAGTTCTTATTCTACTCTGAATTGCATTCTAGATTACAAAGGGAACCTTCCAGTACTGGTACTAAGAATGCATCTTCAAGAAATGGTGGCCTCCTTCATGCTGGTTGGTCCCCACCTCTCAATTACGCTTCTAACAAACATTTGTCATTTGTCTTCTACGTGTTTTACTATTCACATATTCAGTCAAATTGTACTCAAATGGCATATAATATTACATATGATAAGTAATGTGCAGAAGATGCACAGTGCCAAAGAAAAGCAGAATTATACACTTCTGGATGACATGATAAAGAAAATCTTTATAATGAAAGTGATGTAGAAATGGGCTTGATTTTGGCCTACCATGCAAGAAGAAATGTCTTCTAGGCCTAGGGATTGTGTGAGAGTATAATGTGTACTGGGAGTAAACATTATTCAGGGCCCATTTAAAGTAATAGCAGACATGAGAGATGTCTAGAAAAGGAGTTTGACAGCTGATTGTGGAGAGGCAGTAACTGTTCCAGGAATATTCACTTGACAGTGAGGATTCGGTGGAAGGTAAGATTTTAGGTCTCCATTGAGATCAGTGTGAATACTGAATTTAAATACAGAGATTTATGAGAACTGTGAACAGCATTCTGAATATCAATGTAACACTATATGTTACCAAATAATACTATTCTTGGTGATTTTGAAGAACAAGCTGAGGAAAAGTTAGAATACTATTATTTTTCTATTCAGGTTTAAATCGTAAAGCGGTGGATTAAATAACCCCTTGAGAATCTTTTCTGTCTCTATGATCTATGAATAGCTATCTTTATGATGTGAGTCTTCTTGAGGATGTGAAACATTTCTGATATAGCAGATTAAATGTCCTATGAACATTTCTCTATTAAAATCTCTGTGTATGAAGAGAGGGATGCGATATGAAACTGCTAAGGCAACAAATGATCTGCTAAGATTAAAGATCTTAGCATTAACCACAATAAAGTGTTATATTATCCCTATTTTGTTTTAATTTTAGAAATGGATTTTTTAATACACTAAATTTTCCTCTCACTGCCTGAAGACCTAAATATAAAATTCAGTGGTATTCATGAAACTCTCATTCTAAGGCAAAGTATACAGTGGAAATGCAAAATAGAATGAAACTTGGTAGGAAAACTGAAACATAGCCGTTTCCATGAGAAAAGATACAGAGTAATAGTGACCAAATTTAAAGTGTTATTACTAACCTAGCTTGGTGTAGCAAAATTGAGAGTTGATTAGAATAAACCATGAAAAAATACACTGATATTTTTCTTGAAAATAGAACATGAAAGCTACCAAATCACAGATTCATATTTTGCATACTAGTACACATATATTTTAGATACAAGAAAAGCAATTTACATCCTGGAAAACAAGCTAGTAATATGTAATTAAAATAATATCTATCAATATAGCTCCAACTAAATGGCTAATAGTCTTTAGCTGTTATGCAGTCTACTGCTAGGAAATTGATTAGGTAGTTGCAGAGTGGATCTAACTTGGTCACTGATTGAAATAATAAAACTAGCTGTTTCCTGAGCTGATCCTTCTGGTCATCTTCTTAACCAAATTGATTGGGTTATGAATTAATTACAAAGTGTTTTGCCCTCCAACCCTCCACCCCCACCACATGTACACACTAGATCTAGTTATCTTCTAGATATGATCCTGATTCTTAGAAAACATGGTTCACCTTGAAACGAGGATGTGAAATTGAGTTAGTGAATGTAAAGCACTTAGCTCAGCACCTGCTACATATTAAAAACAATCATTGTTAGCTATTATTATTCATACATTCCTCAAAGAAAGAAAGTTACATGACAAAACAAAACTCTTTTGTTGTTAAATATAGAAATTCTGACTTTAAGGGCCACCTACACTCGAAAACCTGTTTGGCTTGTTTACATCTACTTTCCCTCTAGCTCTTTTATAGGATACAAATAAGAAAAACCAACATAGGTCAAGATCAAAGACTTCTGCTAACACTCCAAATCAGGGCAACTATATACTCAGCAAACATTTCTTCTCCCTCTTTATGCAGTGGGCACTTGGAGAGCTCCTGATCGCTCATACCCAGCAAGGTAGTAGAGTACAATGGTTTAAGGTATGGACTCTGGAATCAGACTGCCTGGATTTGAACCCTGGCTTTTCTGTTGACCAGGAAATCATCTAATTCCTCTGGACTTTAATTTCTGTTTCTTTAAAATAGAGATGACAATAATACCTTACAGGAGGGTTGTGAGGATTAAGTAAAATAATTCAACTAAAACATTAATTTTATGCCTTGAATGCAATAACTACTCATAAAATACTAACTTTTTAAAAAAATTATTCCAGTTTTTACGCAGACAATGTATGTTTTTGGAATATGATGAAATCATGAATCTATAATATTCACAAATGTTGTCTTTGACCCAATTAAAGTTCCTTATTCTTCCAACTATATTGTTATCAAGGAAACGGAGAACTGGGGAATAAGCAAAATCGGAATGATTTCTGTTCTTGTAATTCTTTAACATTACTAATGCCAAAGGAAACTTTAAAAGTTGGAGCAAGAAATAAAAGTGATCTTTATGTGAAGTATTTATAAAAGTCTCACAAAGGCTAGAAACAAACAAAAGATGTGTAATAAACTCCAAATACCCATAATTTAGAAAAAATAAAACTTTCCATGACTAAACAAAAAGGAATTTGGCTTTTAAATCACAGGTTAAATGCCATTAGAATAAACGTGTACTTTACAATAAATTTTTCTAATTTTCCTTTGAACAATGGGATTTTTTGAGCAGTCGCCTTGATATATAAAGGTCTCTGAATATACAAATGACCAGCACTATTTACCTGTGATCGGATTTGATTATTTCAAATAGAATTTCAACATCTATGCTTTTCTCCTTCAATTTACTTGGATAAAAATATAAGAAAGAAGTGTACAATTTTGTCCTAAAGGGCCAAAAAAAGGTCCTAAAGATCAACTTTATCTTGCTTTAAAATTTCTCTTCAACTTATTTTTTCGTATTTGACAACTATATCAACCAATGCTCTTACTTTCTCTGATCTAAACAATTTTACAGAGACTACCTTGCCAATGTCCCAAGAGACGAGCCTGGTCACAGTGAAAAATATACTCAGCAGGAAATTCCCTTAATGATAATGATTATTCTTCTATGTAATGGACATTTCATTGTCAGTAAAGTATAATATTCTGTTGAAAGCTCTACTTACGCAGCATCTTCAAAGACATACTAGCTTAACTTGTGTATCTCACTTCCCAGTTTTATCATTTGTCTTTTTAGGCATTCAGTGAAATTCTTTTATGCTTGGTACATGGACTGCTTTATGCTAGTGTCTTTTGCTTTTATTAAAAAAAAAATTCATAGTTTGCATGGATACATGGACTCATGAATGAATTTT
This sequence comes from Cynocephalus volans, assembly GCF_027409185.1. Lineage (NCBI taxonomy): Eukaryota > Metazoa > Chordata > Mammalia > Dermoptera > Cynocephalidae > Cynocephalus > Cynocephalus volans. Next base: position 110,416,960 of record NC_084461.1, read on the forward strand.
ACATGGTATCCTGTGGTAGCAGGTAGCATTTGTCATTCCATCCTGTATGAGTGCATAGCTAGAGATTATTTTTCTACTTTCAATAAAGCAAAGAATTGCCACACTTTCACTTTTTACAATTGCAAAGTTTTAACTTGGTCAAGTTATTAATCAACAGAGTCTGAAGCAGCTAGTAGCATATTTGGATGGCTGATTGAAAGGTCTCCTTACACACACACAAAGTCTCTGCACAGATATTACAGGGTTTTCAGTGCCACAAAGATGTTTGTTTGTTGGTTTAGCATTAATGACCAGCTTTCTCCTCAAAATATAAATTCTCTGGAACGTAAAATTATGCCGTCTCCTTTATTAGTCCTTTTCTGTTGCTTGTAACAAAATACCTGGAACTAGGTGACTTATAAGGAAACTAAGTTTGTTGCTTACAGTTTCAGAGGCTGGGGAGTCCAAAGACCAGGGAACAAACACATCTGGTGAGGGTCTTCTTTGATGGGTGGCTTTACAACCACACAGGGATCTCACATGGCAGAAAATGGCTGAGGAGAGAGAGAGAGAGAGAGAGAGAGAGAAAGAGAGAGAGAGAGAGACTGTCATGTACTCTTAAAGCCCTCAGAACCATGCCCCTGCCCACCATTATTAATCCATTCAGTATGGCATGGTCCTACAATCTAATCACCTCTTCAATGCCTCACCTTTCAATTACCATAGTAGGATTTCCTACCCTCGACAGTTATAGTGGAAATTAAGCTTTTAATATATGGACTTTGGGGAAAACAATTCTATCAATCCACAGCACCTCCACTTTCAGATATCATTCTTCCAAAGCAAGAAAGCCCCAGGCAGGATGACTACCCACTTCATCAGATCAGGAGCACTGAAATGGGGCAAGAAGCCAAAAGAGAATGAAGATGTGTTTAGGACCCCTGAAATCTGAAAGCAAACAAGATTCTTTCCAATTGAAACATTAAGTAGAAGAGATACACTTAAGATCATATTAAGAAACGGATAATGTATTCCTATGTATAAAGATACATCATGGAAATATAAACAATGTATCACTATGTAAATATGTCACTCAAATCAGTATTTTTATTTCAGTCATATATAACCTCATGGGAAAATACAAAGCACAAAAATGTGAAATGTCCTCACTAAAGCACAAATTTTGTTATAACTTAGATATATAACAGATACACATATATCACATGTTTATGTAATTACATTTTAAGTCTCTTTAGTATTTAATGTACATGTATAATAGGGTATATATGTACATGTGTGTATATATGTACATACATGTACTCATGTGTGCATATACATGTACACATATACATATATAATCACTCTTGCTCAACATACACTGTTGAATCTGTAATCTCATTCTCAAGGGATTGTTAACACTCATAAAATCCTTATAGATATCTCAGTATAATTATTTTCACTTTACAAAATGAAGAAATCATTGTAGAACAATTTAAAAGCAAAGTAGTCGCATTTAAGTTGCTTTTATTTTCACATATTAAAAAAGATATTTTAGAAAGTCTCTATTAAAAAGACAAGTCATTAGCTAGGCTAACTAAAAAAGAAGAGAGAAGATCCAAATAACAAAAATTGGAAATGAAAAAGGAGGCATTGCAACTGATACCACAGAAATGCAAGGAATCATTAGAGAGTATTATTAACAACTATATGCCAACAAATTTGAAAACCTTGAGGAAATGGACAAATTTCTGTCCGCATACAAACTATCAAGACAGAACCAAGAAGGCATAGAGAACATGAACAGACCAATAACAAGCAAAGAGGTTGAAGCAGTAATCAGCAGTCTTCCAACAAAGCAATGTCCAAGATCAGATGGCTTTACTGCCAAAACCTACCAAACCTTCAAAGAAGAATAAATAACAATTTTCTTCAAACTATTTCAAAAAATTGAAACAGATGCCTTCTTCCAGACTCATTCTATGAGGCAAACATCACACTGATACCAAAACCAGACAGAGATACAACAAAAAAAAGAAAACTACACACCAATATCTTGGATGAATGTAGACACAAAATTCCTCAATAAAATATTAGCAAATAAAATACAGCAACACATCCAAAAAATTATACACCATGATCAAGTGAGATTCATCTCACAGATGCAAGGATGGTTCAACATATGCTAGTCAATAAATGTGATATACCACCTCAAAAAAATCAAGGACAAAAACCATGTGATTATCTCAATAGATGCCGAAAAAGCATTTGACAAAATTCAACATCCCTTCATAATAAATACTCTCAGCAAATTTAGCATAGAAGGAAAGTATCTCAACAGAATTAAAGCCATATATAACAAACCCACTGCTGATATCATCCTGAATGGGGAAAAGCTGAAAGCTTTTTCCTTAAGAACAGGAACAAGACAAGGATGCCCACTCTCACCACTCCTATTTAACATAATACTGGAAGTACTAGCCAGAGCAATCACGGAACAGAAAAAAATAAAGGGCATCCAGATTAGAGAAGATGAAGTAAAATTGTCCCTGTTTGCAGATGACATGATCCTATATAGAGAGATGCCTATGAATCTACAAAAACAGAGTTGATAAATGATTTCAGCAAAGTTGCAGGACACAAAATCAGCATGCAAAAATCAGTAGCATTTTTATACTCCAGCAATGAACTAAAAAGAAAAACAATGAGCAGAAAAAGAAATCAAAAAAGCAAGCCCATTTACAATAGTCACCAAAAAAAATAAAATACCTAGAAATAAAATTAATCAAGGATGTGAAAGATCTCTATGATGAGAACTACAAATCACTACTGAGAGAAATTAAAGAGGATACAAGAAGATGGAAAAATATTCCATGCACTTGGATTGGAAGAGTCAACATTGTGAAAATGTCCATATTACCCAAAGTGATTCAATGCAATCCCCATCAAAACATCAGTGACATTCTTCACAGCAATTGAAAAAATAATCCTAACATTCATATAGAAAAACGAAAGACTCTGAATAGTCGAAGCAATCCTGAGCAAAACAAAGCTGGAGGCATAATAAGACCTGACTTTGAATTATACTACAAAGCTATAGTAACCCAAACAGCATGGTACTGGCATAAAAACACACACATGGACCAATGGAACAGAATAGAGAACCCAGAAATCAGACCATATGACTATATCCAACTGATCTTCAGCAAAGGCACCAAGACTACACACTGGGGAAGACTCCCTCTATGATAAATCATGCAGGGGAGATCGGACATCCATATGTAGAAGAATGAAACTAGACCCATACTTCTTGACATATACCAAACCAATTCACAATGGATTAAAGAATTAAATATACACACCCAAACTATGAAACTTCTAAAAAAAGCAAGCAAACAAACAACAACAAAAAAAGGAGAAACACTTAAACACCTCAGAAAGTAGGACTGAACAAAGACTTTATGAATATGACCCCAGAAGCGCAGGTAACAAAAGGAAAAATAAACAGAAGGGATTATATCAAACTAAAATACTTCTGCACAACAAAAGAAACAACTAACATTATGAAAAAGCAACAACAGAATGGGAGAAAATATTTTCAAAATACACACCTGACAAAGGGTTAATATCCAGAATATATAAGGAATGCAAACAACTTAACAGTAAAAACACAACGGGCAAAGGAGCTGAACAGGCATTTCTCAAAAGAAGATATATGAATGGCCAACAAACACATGGAAAAATGCTCCACATCACTCAGCATCCAGAAAATGCAAATCAAATCCACATTGAGATATCATCTCACTCCAATTAGACTAGCAATTATCAAAAAGACAGAGAATAACAAATGCTGGCAAGGAATTTGTTAGGAAAAGGTCCCGTTTTCTAAGGTAGAGCCACTCAAATGCATTTCACCAAGGAATCTCTTTAAAAATGTATTATACATTTCTGGAATACTAAAAGAGATGATGAGATATGATCTACATTTGGATTAAAGTTGAGAGCAAAATAATGGTTTTAGAGATAAATTTATTCCTGTGGGTAATGCTCAAAAGCATTCCGATTTTGATAACATCAGATTATATTACCAATATATGCTGAAATAAAATAATTCATGTAACAGAGAACAGATTTTACCAAAAAGATTAGAAAGTAAATGCTTCCTAACTCACTAATGCATAGGTTGAATATCATGCATTATGTGCTCTCATCTTATTTCCTGGTATTTGGGGGTTCAGTACAAAATTTTTAAAGACAACATTTTACCACAATATATAGTAATATAATTGTCACTTTTCTTACATTTATTCCAAAATAGTAAATATTGTTTTTTGTGTAAAAGATATATTATGAAGAACTCAAGCAAAATACCTGTTTATACAGTTAAAAAATAAATCCTCAATTTATGTTACCCAGAATTGACTAATAACCCTGAGTATCCCTTATTCAGATATCTCTCTATGTATATAAAACTGAAATTCTAGGTAGGTAGCAAGGTAGATAGGAAGATACACATGATTATAGAAAAATGGGACTATCCTATTTTTTTATAATTCTTATTGAGATAATTTACATACCATAAAATTTGCCAATTTTGTATATTTGTATACACTTCAAAAAAAAAACATAGAGTTATGTAACTCCCACCACAGTCACTATCTTCATCACTTTTGTTATAGTAAGTTAGTTACTTCATAACCCTTTGCCGTCCTTTTTATCTACTGGCCACCACTGATCTGTTTTCTGCCACTATAGCTTTGCCTTTTAAAGAAATTCACATAAGAGAAATCATACAGCATTCTGGCTTTGTGTTTAGGTTTTTTATTAGCATAATGCATTTAATAATAATCTATGTTGTACGAAGTCGTAGTTTATTCCTTTTTATTACTGAGCATTGTTCCAAAGTATGGATGTTTCACACATTCTTACATTCATGCAGCAGTTGATGCAAAGTTTCTTTTCAGTTCTTTGTGTTGCTGCAGTTGTTTTCAGTTTTGGATTATTATGAATCAAGCTGCATTGGACAGGATTTTTATATGAACACACACACACTGGTCCTTCAAAAAGGTTGTAGAAAAATAGAGTTAAAAGATAATCCTAATGTCTCCATGACCTTTTGGAAGACCCCTCGTATAATCAGTTCTTTTAGGTATATACAAAAGAGTGGTATTGCTGGACTACCTAGTATAGGTATATTTAACTTTATAGGACCCTGTCACATTGGGTTTCCAAGAGGCTATACAATTTGGCATTCTAACCAGCAGTGCGTGAAAATTCTATTAGCACCATATCTTAGATAACACGTTAAAATTTTTGTTATTATAGTGAATGTATGGTGATTCTTCACTATGGTTTTTATTTAAATTTCCCTAATGACTACTAATTTTGAGCATCTATTTATGTGCTTATTTGACATTTGTATATTTCTTTGGATGTGGCCATTTTGTTGTTGTTGTCATTGTTGTTGGTAGGTTGTGGTATTAGTTTCCCAGGGCTGCTGTAACAAAGTACTACGAACTGGGTGCCTTAAAATAATAGAAATTTTTTCTGGAGGCTCGAAGTCCTAAATCAAAGCATTGACAGGGCCACACTCTCTCTGAAATCTGTAGGGGAAAATCTTTTCTTATCTCTTCCTAGCCTCTGGTGTTCATCAGCAATCCTTGCCATTCCTTAGCTTGCAGCTGCAGCACTTCAATCTCTGCCTCTATCATCACATGACATTGTCTCCATGAGCATCTGTTTCTCTTTTCCTCTTCCTGTAAGGACATGTTTGATTAAAAGCCCACCCTACTTTAGTATGACCTCATCTCAATTATTACTTCTGTAACCACCTTATTTCCAAAATAAGGTTACATCTTGAAGTACTGGGAGGTAGGACTTCAACATATCTTTCGTGGGGAGCACAGTTCAACTTATAATAGGTTGTTTTTCTTATAATTGAGTTATATAAAGTCTTTACATATTACAGACAAAAGTCTTTAATCGTTGTAGCTTGCATATTAATTTGCTTAACATTATCTTTTGAAAAGCGGAAGATTTTAATTTTGAAGAAGTCTTATTTATCAATTTTTTCTCTTATCATTTCTGAATTTTGAGTTCTATCTAAGAAATATTTGCTAATACAAGACCACAATGTTTTTTTTTTCTACATTGTCTTCTAGAGGTTATATATTTTTAACTCTTTCATTTAAAAGTATAATCCATTTGGAGTTATTTTTTTACATAGCGTAAAATAAGTGTTAAGTTTCATATTTTTTGCAGATGGATCTACAATAGTTCCAGCACCATTTGGTAAAAAGACCATACTCTTTCCTATCGGATTACTTTGGCAACATTGTTGAAAATCAGTTGACCATATTTGTTGATCCATTTCTGGCTTTTTCCATTATCTATATGTATTATCTGACACCACTGTGGCATGGTCTTGTTACTGTTGCTTTATAGTAAGTGTTAAAATCAAGCAGTGTGAACCATCCAATTTTGTTCTTTTTCAAATTATTTCAGCTATTCTAGAAGCTTTGCATTTCTATACAAATTTTAGAATCAGTTTGTCAGTTTCTACAAAATAAACCTGGTTGAATTTTGATTGGGATTGCATTGCCTCTATAGATCATTTGTGAGAGATTAGATAATTTAACACCAGGGAGTCTTCTGTTTCAAGAACAACATATATTTCTCGATTTATATCATTTTAAATCTCTCTTAGAAATGTTATGAGCTTTTAGGATAAAAGTCTTGCACATTTTTGTAAACTTATTTGCAAATATTTTATGTTTTGTGGTTATAGCCACTGAAAGTGCTATTGCTTTTAAAATTCCAAGTTTTAAATGTCTTCCAATCCATGAACATGGTATTTGTCTTCATGTATTGAAGTTTTCTTTTTTTTCTCTCAGCCACATTTTGTAGTTTTCCATTTCAGGTATTACATATACTTCATAATTTTGTCCTTTGACATTTTATATTTTTAATGGTATTATAAATGTTACTGTTCTTTAATTTTATTTTCCATTTATATTTATATTTATATTTTATTGCTGATTTAACAAGTTTCCACAACATTGGTGGCTTAAAACAATATTTATTATATTACCATTCTGTAGGTCAGAAGTCAAACACATGTCTCAGATGGCTAGCATTAAGGTGTCAGTAGGGCTATGTTCTTTTCTAGAGGATATAGGGGAGAGTCTGTTTCCTTGTCTCTTTCAGCTTTTAGAGCCTGCCTGAATTCCTTCCTTATGGCCTCCTTCTTTCATTATCAAAGCCAGTAATTTGTATCTCCTTCACCTTTCTTCCAACCTCACATCTCTCAGATCAAAGCCGAGTTCTCCACTTTAAGGACTCATGTGATAAGCATAGGCCCACACAGATAATTCAGAATAAGTTTGTCATGTAAGGCAACATATTCACAGGTTCCAAGAGTTAGGGTGTGGACATACTTGGGGAGGGGCATTATTCTGCCTATCACAGTAGTACATAGAGATATAACCGATTTTTGAACATTGAACTTGTGCCCTAAGTTACTGCTAAATTCATCTATTAGTTCCCATGGCTTTTTAATAGGAAATTTAGGATTTTCTACATAGACAAGTACATCATCTACAAATAAAGACAGTTTTACTTCTTGCTTTCCAATTGGTACAACTTCCATTTCCTTGTCTTGCCTCATAGCAGTGGCTAAGACCTCCAATAAAATGTTGAATAGAAATGGTGAGAAAAGACATCCTTCCCTCATTTCCAGCAAATTTCCATTAAAAAAAAATCTTTGTCATGGAGGTTCCTTAAACAATTGCAAATAGATCTACCATACGACCCAGCCATCCCACTGTTGGGAATATACCCAGAGGAATGGAAATCATCAAGTCGAAGGTATACCTGTTCCCCAATGTTCATCGCAGCACTCTTTACAATAGCCAAGAGTTGGAACCAGCCCAAATGCCCATCATCAGATGAGTGGATACGGAAAATGTGGTACATCTACACAATGGAATACTACTCAGCTATAAAAACGAATGAAATACTGCCATTTGCAACAACATGGATGGACCTTGAGAGAATTATATTAAGTGAAACAAGTCAGGCACAGAAAGAGAAATACCACATGTTCTCACTTATTGGAGGGAGCTAAAAATTAATATATAAATTCACACACACACATACACACACACACACACAAACCGGGGGGGGGGGGGAGAAGATATAACAACCACAATTATTTGAAGTTGATACAACAAGCAAACAGAAAGGACATTGTTGTGGGGGAGGGGGGGAGGGAGAAGGGAGGGAGGTTTTGGTGATGGGGAGCAATAATCAGCTACAATGTATATCGACAAAATAAAATTTAAAAAAAAATAAATAAAAAAATAAAATTCAGATAATAAAAAAAAAAAAAAAAAAATCTTTGTCTCTCAGTATCAAGCATGGTGTTAATTCTAGGTAGACGCCCTTTATCTGACTTAGAAAATTCCCTTTTCTTTTGAGTTTGTTGGTGAATTTATCCCCATGAAAGAATGTTGAATTTTGTGTACATTTCCTCACTTACAGTATGAAGATATCAAAATTCACCTTAGAGATTAAAATAAGATAATTGTGGGACTTCTGATCAAGATAGTGGAGTAGACGGTATACAGCATCACCCTCTCCCATGATCAACTAATTTGCAACTATTAAAAAGCAATGACTGCCAAGCTGGGGCCCCTAGAGCTCAGGGGAAGAAGAGGAGAGACCTACGGAGTTAATGGAGGCAGGAAAAGCTACAGTGAAAGAAGGAAAGGATTGCTCTGACTGACCACTTCAAGGCTGGCCCTGGTGAGCACATGGAGCAAGAGATGGCAAAAGCTACTACTGTGCCCTTTGTATGAACTTGCTTGGAGGCTTCAGGAGAGAAGAGGACCTTGGTGGCCCCCAGGCCAGCAAGACCACTAACAGGTTCCTGTGGACCCACATAGTAGTGAGGAGCCACAACAACTGAAAAAAGGAGCTACTCAGAGGCCAGTGAGTTAATGCAAGGGACTGGAGCATGACCCATCCCATGGGAAGTGTTTGGAGTGCAGGGGCTGCAGGAGACTGGCCCACCAGGGGAACAATGGGGCACAGCATGGACAGTTGCTCTGCCCCCAAATCAGTGCAGGACCACTCACTGCAGACTGGTCAGGAGTATAGAACTGCAAGGGGTGCAGTTTGCTGAAAAGACTCAGGCCCTGTCCAGAGTTTCTACAAAACCCAGGTGTACCAGAACTTATAAGACCTAGAAGTGCTTACAAGGTCAACAATTAAAACCTGAGCTGCTCAAAAAGCCTTCCCTAGGGAATCAGCAGCAAAGCAACAATTTAGCTCAACCACAGGACCCAAGTGCTGGTTCCCACAGGAAATTCCCCCATTTTAGAAGTAACAAAAGAACAACAAGTTAGTTCCAGTGCACAGTTTAAGTGGTGGGAACAGCAAATAATCCAACACAGAACTGAAAGCAAAAACAAAAAACCTACAGATCAGAGACAAAGATCTGATATTAACCAGTAAAGTTCTACCACCACCTAAGATCACCTGTAAAACTTAGAAGGACTGGAAGTCCCCCAGGCTTACAAGCTGGGGTGGGAGAAGGGCTGAGGGCCTCAGCCACTCCCCCAATGCCCACATCCAGCCCAGTGATGATCACCAGCTGCCATCAGAAGTGCCCCAGTTTCCCAAGGCAGGGTGGGCGGGGGGGGGCAAGGGCCTCAAACATGCCCCCGTGATATCCACATCCAGCCAGTGATGACTGAGCCACTGCCGGAAACACTTCAGTCTCTCAAGCCAGGGTGGGAGAGGCCAAGGGTCTCAGCCATGTCCCCCCTTGTCCACATCCAGCCCAGCAATGACCACTAGGCTGCCACTGGAAGTGCCCTGGGCTCCTGAGCTGGGGTGGTAGGGGACCGAGGGCCTCAGCCATGTCCCCTGATGTCTGCACTCAGCCCAGTGATGACCACCAAGCCGCCGCTGGAAGCACCCCATGTTCCTGGGGTGGAGCAGAGCCGAAGGCCTCAGCCATGCCCTCCCAAAGTCTGCATCCAGCTCAGACACTACCGAGCCACCACCAGAAGCCCCCTGGGTTCCTCTACTGGAATGAGGGCGGCACCAAGGGCCTTGACCATGGCCCCTTCTCTCCTTCCTCATCCTCCCACCCGATCCTATCCCCTTTCCCTTTCCACCTCCCCCAACTGCTCCATAACAACATCTTAGAATGTAAGTAACAATAATAATAATAATTAATAAAAAGTAAATAAATAAGATAATTTTCTCATGTATAAAATGAAGATATCAAATTCTCCTTAGAGTAGAGATTAAAATAAGACAATATATGTAAAAGAATCTAACATTTTTGTGAGGAACAATAGAGCATGGACACATACACCGTTAGTGCCATTTGGTGAAAGGTAAAATTATATTTGTTAGGAAAAACGTAGACAGAGAGGCAGCAAAGCACCCACGTTTTCCTGAGATTTATCCCATGTGAAGGACTGTTTCATTGGGCAGAAATGGGCTGGCCTCACGATGTAAACGGCTCCAGGAAAGAGACCCTGCTCCTCTAGGGATATGCACATAGAGGAAAGTTTTGAGGGGTTGCAACACCGAGAACACCGACATCACTGATGAACAGGGGAGTTTCTGGAGTGAGAAAGTGGCCTCGTTAGAAGGGGACAATGTTAATTGTCCAATGTTCAAAATGTTAATGTTAATAGTTCAATGTTCAATAGTTCAGTGTTGGTTTTTTTTGGTTTGTTTGTTTGTTTGTTTTGACTGGTAAGGGGATCGCAACCCTTGGCATGGTGTTGCCCGCACCTCGCTCAGCCAGTGAGTGCACCAGCCATTCCTACATAGGATCCTAACCCGCGGCCTCGGAGCTCCCAGCACCGCACTCTCCCGAGTGAGCCACAGGGTCAGCCCTCAGTGTTAATTTAATATTAGGTTGTTATCATTCTCTTCTCTTAACATAACCTCGAATGGCTAAACTAACCCCTTGCTTAGTTACTGAAAGAATTTGGCATTTTACAGCAATTAATAAAATTGACCTGGTCTCTACTCATTTTTTAATGTTTTACAAATAAACCTCATTATTTCATTTCATAGTAAAAAGGATGGAATAACAAAGCCTGAAATTTCATGGAGTTATTAACCTGAGTTTAAATTAATTAGACTTCTGGTGTTTGTTTGACTAATTTCCTTCATCCTCACTTCCTTAATTTTACCTGCTGTAGTTTCTTTTCCCATGAAACACTTCTTTCAAATGAAAACACCTCAGTCAGAGAAGTGACAAGCAGAGTGGGAAAAGGAACTGTATTTCAGTGGCTCTAGATGCACTCACTTTGGGAGTGAAAATTCACGCAGGCAAATTGAAGATTTCTGTTTAGGAGATTCTAACAAAGCAAAAGAAGTACCTAAAGTAAGAATTTCCTAGCTCCGCATCCCCTGAAAGCTTCTAGTAGGTGGAAAAATTGTTTCTCAACAGATTGCATTAAAAAATGTTTCCTATGAAATCTGTGTGATCAAGGATTAGGGAACTATTGCATGGTTCTTTTCCTCTGTATTTCAATGCTAAACATTGAATAGTGTTTTCATTTGTTTGTTTGTTTTGCTTCTCTTGTTTTAACTAGTTATTCTTATTTTTGATTGAAATTTTTAAAGCAAATTTCCGTCATCATGTCATTTTACCCCTTTGTAGTTTAGTGTGCATCTCTAAACTTAGGGATTTTTTTTGTATAACTACAGTTTATATTACATTTTCCAAGACAAATTAAGAAATCTTCCATATTAAAATTTTACTAATTGTCTCCAAATGTCTTCAAATTTGTTTGTTCTAGTTGAGATCCAAACAAGGCTGTTATGGCTCTTCAGTTTCTTTAATCTGTAACAGGACTTTCTCTTCTTCTTGTTTCTATATCATTTATTGAAAAAATCAGGTCAATAGTTTTGTAGTTCTCTATTCCCAGCATTTCATATGTACTGTATATCAGTACTAAAGGCTTAACTGAATTCAGTTTCGTGTTGGACAAGAATTTTTCGTAGCTTATATTGTGTTCTCCATAACATATCACATTAGGAGGACAATAACGCCTGGTTCCCATATTCACAGAACACGTAGCCAGGACAAAAGCTATACACACACATATGTGTATATTTGTATTCTCTCCCCTTTTTGCCTCTTGCTCTTACCACTTAATGATAAATTGTGGAGAGCAATTTTATAGAGACCTTCCTTAGTTCCTTTTATGGCTACATAGTGTTCCATTGTGAGGACATATCCTAGTTTATTCAAACAGTGTTTTGCATCTCAAAAGACACTGGAGTTATTTCTAATATTTTGCTATTACAAAATATTCTGCAATTGATTATCTTGTTTCTTGGTAGCTTTCCTGGTGTATTCTTGAGATACTGTCATTCTGAATTGCAGGATTCTGTATTGAAAAATGAAAGCATATGCAATTTTGCTAAATATTGCCATATTCGTAAGGGGGTGGTAACACTTTGCATTCTGACCAGAAATTCATGAGAGTGTGCATCACTCTGTATTCTTGCCAGTCAAGAATATTGTCAAATTCTCAAATATCTGCTAGTCTGATGTATGATAAATGGTATTCAGATAGTTTTACTTTTTCTTAATATGCATTATGTTGAAAATATTTCATATACTTAATAGCCATTTTTAATTTTTCGCTTATGAACTGCCTGTTCATCATGTTTGCCCATTTTTCTACTGGTTTCTTGTCTTCATAATTTTTAGGGGCTCTTTGTGTATTAGAGACATTATCTCTTTGTGACATATGTTGCAAAATATTTTCATCTGCTTGTTATTTGCTTTTTACTTTGCTTATTTCTTTTTGCCATGCAAAAGCTATTTTTTAAATGTATGTAGTCAAATGTATTGATCTTTCCTTTTGCTTCTAGATTTTTGTATTCTAGATATAACAGTTTTCTCCATTTCCAGTTTATAAATATATTCACTCATAGGTTCCTGTAGTTTCCACAGTCTCATTTTTAATGTTTAGATCTTGATTCATTCCTAATTTAATGTGGTGCATGATATGAAGTACACAGACAATTTTATCTCTATCCAGTGCAGTGTCCCAACATCACTCATGTAAAAGTCCATCTTTCTCCTCCTGACTGGAGATGCAATCTTTCATCATTTCTTAAGTTTTCATAAACAGATAAGTCTATTTCTGGACCTTGTATTTGTCTGTTAACGAGCCAGTCAAACCTGTTTTAATTATAATGACTTTTTAATATATTTTAATATCAGCTGGGGTAAGTCCCCCTCATCCGCAATATGAATATTACTTTCTTTTTTCAGGGTTTTACTCACCACCCTCTTCGCACCCAGACACACACAAACACACACTTAATTTCTCACTATGTGGTCTGCTTTGCTTTTTCTCTTGATCTTTCTCTCTCTCTCTTTCTTTCTTTTCTCTCTCTCTCTCTCTCTCTTTCTGGCAGCTGAGTATTTCTTTTGATTTTTAAGAGAGTCTTAATTGTTCTAGTGCTGCCTTTATGTGAATTCCTTTATATAATACCTTAAATTCCTCTATTATTTCTAACTAAAGCTTGCAAGTATACACTAAAGATTACCAAAGCATCAGCATCAGAGCATTTTTTAAGCTGTGATAATTTTTAAGCAACCAAAAGTTTTTCTGAACAGAAGCCAGCACTGGAAATGTTTATTAACAATTCTAGAAAGTAATCACTGAGGTGTTATAATTTCTATCTCTTGCTTTTACAATGCATTTTTATAATATATTTGTAAGTGACAATTGATCACATTAAACATTGTATCATTTCCCATTTTTACATTTAATTATATAAAAATATTTCTTAGAAAAATAAAGCAATGTAACTTCAGGTATCCCTTTACAGGTCAAAAGCAACATTCCTGGAGGGCAGAGCAAGAGTTTTCTGGCACTTGTTCCCCCCGCAAAGAGAACAAGCAAAAAACAAACAACTATATTTTGACAGGAAGGACTGAAGAAACATACTGCAGAGCACCAGGGGAGTGATGAAATCCTTGTGGAGCAGGAAGACCAGGATAGCACCATAGAGAGAGAGAGCAAGGCATCCTGCCTCTGCCTCACTGTCTCCACACAGGGACCAGCTCGGAATCGGGTGGAGAGAAGGTAAGCTGGAAAAGCCCTAGCTGTTTCTGCTGCTGCCTCAAACACTAGCAATCCCTGCCACAAAAGATTCCCCCAGTTCTCACAGGCCCAAATTGTAGAGAGTAGCTGGGAGTATGTACTGCTGCATGGCCTCATAATAAAAATCTAGGGAGAGCAACCCCCACTGCCAGACCTAAGCAGCTACAGCCCAGCATCAACTTGAAACCAAACCTGCTGCTAGAGTGTATCCTGCCCTGGGGACCTGTGGAAACAGTCTCCCTCCATCCCAAGGCTCCACCTTTATTCTACCACATTCACACAGGTATTGGCAGTACCATGACACCTGCTGCCTGAAGGCCAGGCCAGACGGAAAGACTGAGACCCCAGCATCTGAATGTACATGGCACTCCCTCCCCCACCTTCCAAAAGAACAAGCAGGTCTGATCAGTGGAGAAGCCACAAATAAGTGGCCAGTCTACCACATTCACATGCACTTGCCCTGTACAAACCCACTGGGACCACTGAGCCCACAGGTGCCCATTGCTGGCCCAACAGCCAGTCTGATGGTAGCTTTATCTCATCTTGTGGCCCCCTGCAGAGCAGCTAGGCCCTGCTACACTAGTGTACATGTGCTCCTTGACTGGTGGCAATGAGGCAGTGACTTTACCTCCTCCCCTTGGTAGGTCTTTACAGAGCTGCCAGACTCTGTTGCACCCTTGCAGGGCCATTCCAGGCTCAGTAGATGATTTGGTGGTGCTCCACAGAGCTGCAGGCCCTGCTACACCTGTGCATGCCTGCTCCCTGCTTGAAAGTGGATCAGGTGTTGGCTTTTCTTCCTCTAACAGACCTCCATAAAGCCCCCTAGCCCTCTGCACCCACACATACCATCTCCTGGCCAGGAAGAGGCATCTACTCCTCTGACAGGTCTTAACAGAGCCACTTTACTCCCTCATTTTGCACCCACACTCACCTGTCTTCAGCCCAAAAGTTGGTCAGGCAATATACCACATCCCTGGGAGAGACAACCTCAGAGCTTCATGCCTACACATGGCCTGATAGCCTTTCAGACAACAACTCTACACCTCAGAGAGAACACCAAACAACCAGTTGAACTTCTGCATTCATACATATATGGCCCAAAAACCAGCCCAGAGTCTCCAACCCAGCAAAACAGTTACAGTGTTGGCATAAACTCCTGCCATCTAGGCCACTCAGGCATTTTCAGACATTGCTGAAAAGGATTACAACTAAAGAACTGCACAGAGACTACTGCATCCACCAAAACCCAAAGCCAATACAACATATTCAACAAACATTCTAGGACCCACATACAGGAAAAAGTCATGTCTCTGTAATTTATCAATAAAATTGGGAAAAGCAACTACTCCATTAGAAGCACAGATATCTAAGTAGGAACACAAGAAATATGAAAAAGCAAGGAAATATGACTCCTCCAAAACAACACAGTAGTGTCCAGCAACAAACACCAAAGAAAAGAACAGTTATAAAATTCATGTAAGGAAATTTCAAATAATGATCTTAAGGAAATTCAATGAGATGCAAAAGAACACAAACAATTCAATAATATATTTTTTAAAAAAAATTCATGATCTGAATAACAAATTTAAAAAAGAGATAGATATCACAGAAAAGAAACAAACAGAAATCTTGTAGCTGAATAATTCAATGAATGAAATTAAAAAAACCCACAATTGGGAGTTTCAACAATTAGGCTAGATCGAACAAGATTTCTGAACTTGAGGAGAACTTTTGAAATAACCCAGGTGAAGTGGGGGGGAATAAAGAATAAAAAAGAATAAAGAAAGCCTACAAGTCTTATGAGACACCATTAAACAAACAAATGTTCAAATAATAGGCATTCCAGAGGAGAAAAGATGGAGGAAGGCTCAGAAACTCTATTCCACAAAATAACAGCTGAAAATGTCCCAAGTATGGGGAGCAATATGGGCATTCAGATTCAGGAAGCTTGAAGGTCCCCAATTAGACTCAACCTGAAAAATCCCTCTCTGAGACACATCATAAGCATACTGTCAAATGTTAAAGACAAAGAGAGAATTACAAAAGCTGCAAGAGAAAAGTATCAAGTCACATATAAGGGAATTCCCAATAGACTAATAGCAGATTTTTCAACAAAAACATTGCAGGCCAGGAGAGAATGGGATGATTTATTCAAAATTCTGAAAGAAAAAAACTGTCAGCCAAGAATACTTTATCCAGCAAAGCTATCTTTTAGAAACGAGTGAGAAAAAAAGACCTTCCCAGACAAGCAAAAACTGATGGAATTTATCACTACTACACCAGACTGACAAGAAATGCCTAAGGGAATGCTACAACTGGAAATGAAAAGATGATAATTACCATCATGAAAACATGAAAAAGTTTAAAACTTACTAGTAAAGGTAAATTCATGATTAAAACACAGGATACCCCAGTGAGGGAATGGTGCTATGCAAATCCTTTGATCCTGTAGTATGAAGGTTTACAGTCAAAAAGGTAAAAAATACCCAACACCTACAATAAGTGGTTAAGGAACATACAATAGATACAAATGCAAATTAAGGCAACAACAACAAAAAAAATTGGGTGGGTGACAGGGGAGACTAGAGCATTTTCATGAAACTAAAATTAAGTTACAACCAGCTTAAAATAGTTTAGTATAACTAGAAGACTCTTTATGTCAGCCCCAAGGAAACCACCAAAAAGAATTCACAGCAGAAACAGAAATGAGAAAGATAAATAAAAAACAAAGCTTAGCACCAAAGAAAGCCAACAATGCACAGAGGTAAATAACAACAGAAAAAGAAAGAAACTAAGAATCTGCAAAACAACAACAACAAAAACAATTAACAAAATGGCAGGAATAAGTTTTCACATATCAGTAATAACATTGAATGTAAATGGATTAAATCTCCAATTAAAAGATATAGAGGGGCTGAATGGATTAAGAAGAAGAAGAAAATAAAAGCCAATACCCAAAGATATGCTGCCCACAAGAGATTCTCCTAACTATTAAAGACAAACATAGACTGAAAGAGAAGGGCTGGAAAAGGATATTCCATGCAAATGGAAACCAAAAGTGAGCAGGAGTAGCCATACTTACATCAGATAAAATAGACTTTAAATCAAAAACTGTAAAAAAGAGACAAAGAAGGTCATTACATAATGATAAAGGGATCAATTCAACAAGAGGATATAACAATTTTTAAAATACATGCACACACACTGAAGCACTTAGATATACAAAGCAAACATCACTAGGCATAAATGGAGAATAGATTGAAATTCAATATTAGTAGGGAACTTCGATATCTCACTTCCAACAATCGTTGGATCACCTAGACAGAAAATAAGCAAGGAAACATTGACTTAAACTACGTGATAGACCAAATGGACCTTACCAACATTTATAGAACACTCAATCCAACAGCTGGAAAATACACATGCTTTTCAACTGCACATGGAATATTCTCCAGGTTAGATCATATGTTAGACCACATAACAAGTCTACACTAATTTAAAAAGATAGAGATCATATCCAGTATCTTTTCTGACCACTTCTATTTGATGTAGTACTGGAAGTCCTAGCCAGAGAAATTAGGCAAGAGAAAGAAATAAAAGGCATCCAAATTGGAAAGGGGGAAGTCAAATGTCCCTTTTTGCAGATGGCATAATCTTATATATAAAAATATTAAAGACTCCACCAAAAAAGAAGAAAAAACTATTAGAATAAACAAATTCAGTGAAATTTCAGGATATAAAATGAACATCCAAAGTTAGTAACATTTCTACATATTAATAGTGAACTACCCGAAAAAGAAATCAAGAAAACATTCCTGTTACAGAAAAAGTAAGAAACCTAGGAATAAACTTAACCAAGGAGGTGAAGGACCTTTATAATGAAAGGTATAAAACTTTAAAGAAAGAAATTGAGAAGGATATAAAGATAATCCATGTTCATGGGTTGGAAGAATTAATATTGTTAACATGGCCATATACCAAAATTATCTACAGATTTAATGCAATCTTTATCAAAATACCAACATATTCTTCACTGAAACAGAAAAAAAAAAAAATCCTAAAATTTATATGGAACCAAAAAAAGACCCTGAATAGTCAAAGAAATCCTGAGAAAAACAAACAAAACTGGAAGTATCATACTGCTTGACTTCAAATTATACTAGAAAGCTATAGTAACCAAAACTGCATGGAACTGGCATAAAAATGGGCACATTGACCTATGAAACAGAATACAGAGACCAGAAATAAATATGTGCACCCACAGCCAGCTGATCTTTGACAAAGGTGTCATGAATGCATATTGGGGAAAACACAGTCTCTTCAACAAATGGTGCTGGGAAAACTGTATGTCCACATGCAGAAGAATGAGACTAGACCCCTCCCTCTCACCATATACAAAAATCAACTCAAAATGGACTAAAGATTTAAATGTAAAACCCCAAAGTATGACACCTCTATAAGAAAACATAGGGGAAATGATCCATTTTGTGGGTCTGGGCAAGGATTCTTTAAAAGCACAAGCAAGAAAAGCAAAAATAGACAAGTGGGATTACATCAAAATGAAAAGGTTTAGCACATCAAATGAAACTGTTAACAGGGGGAAGATACAATCTACATAATAGGAGAAAATATTTGCAAACTATGTATCTGAAAGTAGGTTAATATCAAGAATATATAAGGAACTTAAACATATCAACAGCAAAAAAGCCATGATAACCCAATTGAGAAATGGACAAAGAATATTAATAGGCCTTTCTCAAAAGAAGATATACTAATGGCCAACAGGCATCTGAAAGAATGTTCAACATCACTAATTCAAAACAACAGTGAGGTACTACCTCACTTCAGTTAGAAAGGCTATTATCAAAAAGACAAAGGAAACAAGTGTTGGCAAGGATGTGGAGAAAAGGGAACACCTGCACACTGCTGGTGGGAGTGTAAACTAGTACAGCCATTATGGAAAACAGTATCAAAGTTCCTCAAAAAATTAAAAATAGAACTACCATTTGTCCAGCAATCCCACTATGGGGTATATACCCAAAGGAAATAATGTCATCCTGTCAAAGAGATATCTGCACTCCCTTGTTTATTCTGGTAAAATTTACAATAGCCAAGATATGAATCAATCTAAGTGTTTAACATCAGATACATGATGGAATACTATTCAGCCATAAAAAAGAGTGAAATCCTATTATTTGCAGCAACATGGATAGCCTTGGAGGACATTATGTTAAATGAAGTAAACCAGGCACAGGAAGACAAACACCACATGGTCTCCCTCATGTGGAATCTAAAAAAAAAAAAGGTTGTTATTATAGAGACAGAGAGTAGAACAGTGGTTAGTAGTGTACCAGAGACTGGGGAGATGAGGGGGAAAGGGAAAACAGGAAGAGGTTAGCCAATGTGTACAAAATCAGAATAAGATAGAAAGAATAAGTTCTGGTGTTCTATCACACAGTAGGGTGACTATGGTTAACAGTTAAGGTTTGTCTATTACATAATAGCTAGAGGAGAAAGGAGAGGCTTTGAGTGTTTACACCACAAAGAATTGATAAACACATGAGGTGATTGATACATTAACTACCTTGACACAATTATTATACAGTGTGTATATATATATATATATACACACACACATATCTCAAAACATAAGACTGTACCCCATAAGTATGTATAATTACACTGAGTCAATTAAAATAATATTTTTAAAAAGCTACTTTAAAAAAAAAAGTTGCCTGTGCATGTGATTGAGTGTGTGTATGTGTATAGCTCATGCAGTCAGTTTTATTATAGTTTAGCAGTTCCTTCATACAGAACATCTTACTTTCCTAACAGTTTCCTTTACAACAAATTTCTGTACTTGAAGCATCACTTTCTATTGACTGTCTTGAATCTTAATTGTAAAACAAAATTTTGTCACCCTAATGTAATTAAATCATAATTGAGAACACAATAATTCTGATTTCACAATCCTTTTATAGTGAATCTAATTAATAGCATTTAAAAGTCCTTAGGCTTGTATTATATTTTTATTATCACAATACTCTCACAGAGCAATAGTAACCCCCAAAGCCTTTGAAATATGATGGAGATTTCCACTGACCTCAAACTGCCTTAATACTTGTAATTTCATATCCAAGGTAATTGCTTTAATGCTCTTTGCTAGTATTTTTGCTACCATTACACACCGTGGCCCATGACACACTTTTGCTACTATTTACACACTGTTTGTCCCATGACACTCACTAAGGCACAATGCCTTGAGAAAAATACAAGACAGTAAAGCTGAGGAATAAAACGAAAGCTTACCTAATACTTATGACAAAACATGTAGCTTCCTGTTCTGGGCACTTAGATCGTGACTGAAGAGTTGTTTGGTGGTGGTGGGAGAGATCGTGAAAGAGAAAGCCTTGAGCAACAACAGCAGAAGTTCCAAGTGTCACATTTCTCTTCTCCTCTGCTACACGGTATAATTGTAAACCTCATGAGAACAGCTCTGTTAGTTCAGCCATAGCTTTGTCTGTTAGTCAAAGCCCTGCCCAGACATTAGAGGCGATCCAGGAGTAGCTGCATGTAAAATTAAAAGTATCTCACTGAGCATTCTTTAAGAGAATTAGGAAGAAAATCCCCAATAACATCCTTTCATACTATGATTTAAAGTATAATTTCTTGAAATGTGTGGAGCAGAACATTATTCCTAAGGGATGCACCATGAAAAAAGTTGCTTTCAGTGGCCACATATATATGAGAAACCTAACACATGATATCCCCTTTGTGAATTCACAACATACATTTCTTTTCAAAAATCTATGCTGAAGAAATCAGTGCAACCAATGAAAGCTGCTAACTAGTTTGCAATTTATTTAACCACACAACTTTTTTCCCGCTCTGTTATACTTTTTAACCTTCCATGGAGCTAATTTTATGCAGAACATATTCTGAAAAAATGCTGGCTGGAAGATTTTCTGAATTTATAACTTACTCAAGTTTGTAGCTGCATCAGATCTCTTTAGAGGTGTAGGTGGGTATAAATTAAATCTATGAATCTTTGAAGTTGCTCTTTTGAGTGCCTCAGGGAATGTTTCTGCAAATACAGCTTAATAAACAAACAGTAACATCTGATTTTTCATTACTATCAAATCCATTAAGTAGGTCTGTAGCCACTAACCTGCACCTATGGTTAATTACCAGTATCATGAAGCTTTATTGAAAAGCATAATATTTACATCAAAGTTAACATTTGAGTTATGCTGGATTTTGGCTACTGTGAAGGCTAAGATTTAATGGTAATTATTACAAGATTTTCACTCAAATTACCTCAGAAAATCTTTGCAACAATCCAGTGAAGAGAATAGAATGGTGGAATTATTTCACCTTTTTAAAAATTGATAATGATTTTTTTTTGACCCCAAGGACTTTGTGTGTTATTTATATTTGTGTGTGTGTGTGTAAAATAACTCAGTGCGTTACAGACCACAAGTCTCAATCCCTTTATTAGGCATGCTTCTAACTTATCACAATGTTATGGATAATACTACCAAGTACTTTGATGTCATTTTCTAAAATGTAAAGGTAAAGGTATTTTTGGCTATCATTATTTGCTTCTTTGGAAGTACATATAATCTGTATCCAAATGTATTATTCTTTTTCACTACCTTTTTGGACACGATTGATAATTATTAAAAATAAGTCATTTTTTTGTCTGTCTTTCGAAAAAAGTTGTTACTACCTCTGGGATAAATTTGGTATACGCAGGTTTTTGTTTGCTTGTTTTGTTTTAAATTTTCTCTCCCGGAAACCAGCGTAGCCCTGTGTGTAAAGAAGGTGCTTCGTAAGCTGTGACTTCTTGAGTGTCCCAGGGCTCATGGCTCTCTCTTAGACATCATAGAATTTTCAGATTATATGGGTAACATATAGGTGTTTGACTGAACATTATACTTTTCATCCAGTTGTTTGACATTTTAAATGAATTTTTATTGAAGTATAACATGGCTACATAAATAGAAGCATAAAGCTTGGCTAATTTTTATGAAGAGAACACACCAGGTAACCAAGACCCAAAACTTCAATATTATCAGCACAAATCCTTCCATACCCATACCAGTCACTATCCCTACCAATTAAACCACTAACCTGACTTCCAACACCACAGATTTGCATGATGGATATATGGAATATTCTCTGCTGTATTTGGATTTTTTCACTCAATACTAATTTTTTTGAAACGCATCTTTGGTATGAGTAGCAATGGTTTATGCTCAGTACTGTGCAACTTTCTATTATAATTTATTTATCTATTTTACTGTATATGAACAATTGGATTGTTTACACTTTTTGACTTTTACACACAGTCTTGCTGTATACATTATTGTACATTACTTTCGGATGTTCACCTTGGAGTGGAATCACTGAGCCTTAGGGTACACAAAATGTTGGCTAATGTAGATGCTGACAAATTCCTTTATAGATTTTAGATTTTTTAGATTTTTTTCAATTTACTCACCAGCAGTGTAAGATGGTTCAAATTGCTCCACATGCTCACCAACACTTGATACTGTCACTTAAAAAAATTTTAGCCAGTATGTTGTGTGTCAGCTGAATTGTGATTTTTAAAATTTAATTCTTGGGCTGGCCCCGTGGCGCGCTCGGGAGAGTGCGACGCTGGGAGTGCAGCGGCGCTCCCGCCGCGGGTTCGGATCCTATATAGGGATGGCTGGTGCGCTCACTGGCTGAGGGCGGTGCGGATGACACCAAGCCAAGGGTTGCGATCCCCTTACTGGTCACACACACAAAAAACAAAAACAAATTTTTTATTCTTAAACAATTTTAATGAGGACAATTTTGATGCAATAAATTACACAAATTTAAAGTGATAAATTTGATAATAAATTTATACATCTGTGTGATTATCATGTCAATCAAAACAGAGAACATTTGTATCACTCCCAGAACATTCCCATGCTTCTTTTCAATTCCCTCACCAACAGCCCCAGGAAACCGTGACCTGATTTCCATCAGTATATAATAATGTTTTTTGATGGTAGGCTTTAGATGAAGGCAGTCATATAGTATGTATACTTTTGTGTATACTTTTATTAAAAATAATGTCTTTTAGTTTATCTATGTTTATATGTGTATCAGTAATGCATTTATTTGTATTGCTGAGTAGTATTCCATTATACAAGTATGTACCATAAGTTGTTCAATCATTCACTGTTGACAAACATTAAAGTTGCTTCAAGTTTTGTGTGTTAAGAATAATACTGCTATGAACATTAACATACAAGTCATTGTGTGATTACCTTTATTAAGTATGTCATATGGTAAGTGTATATTTAATTTTTAGAAAGATTTTAGCCTCTTTCCATTTTAGACAACAACCACCAATTAATATATGAGCCCCTAGTATTCCACATCCTTGCCAACATTTGATTCATTAGTTTTTTAATGATAGCCATCCAGTTGTGTAAATTAGTATTTCACGGTGGTTTTAATTTGCATGTCCCCATAATTAATGATGTTGAATAAATTAAATATGATTTTAAACATTTTATCAGTAATTGGTTAATCTTCTTTTGTGAGATGTTCTTTCAAATCTTTGGCCTATCTTTTATTGAGTCATTTGCCTTCATATTATTGAATTCTAAAAGTTCTTCCTATCTTCTGTGTATAACTCTCTGTGAAACACATACATACTTAAAGTAAACATATTCTCTCAGTTTATAGACTGCCTTTTTGTTTTACTTAGTGACTTTAAAGGAACAGAGGATTTTAATTTTGAGAAAGTCCAATTTATACTTTCATTTTTGCTTAGTGCTTTGCTTTAATTAAAAAAAAAAAATTGCTAACTCCAATATACAAAAATTTTATCCTATGTTTTCTTCTAGAAGTTTTAAAGTTTTATCTTTTATTTTTAGGTAATAAAAATATTCATTGATGATCCATTTTAAGTTAATACTTATATATAGTGTGAGGTAGGGATGCAAGTTTTACTTTTTTATGTATATAGCTATATAGATATTCAGCATCATTTACAAAAAAGACTATGTTTTGCTCATTAACTTATATTGGTGCTTTGCTAAAATTCAATTGGCCATATGTGAGTTTATTTCTAAACTCTATTCCGTTTTGCTGATCCTGTATGTCTATCTTTCCACCAATGCCATGTATCTAGATTACTTTAGCTGTTTATATGTCTCCAAATTAGGTAATGTAATTCGTATAACTTTGTTCTCTTTCAAAAACCTTTCAGCTATTCAATATCCTCTGCTTTTATAAATAAATTTTATAATAAATTTGTCAAATTCTACAAAAATATCTGCTTGCGTTTTGATCAAAACTTTGTTAAATCTACAGATTAATTGTGGGAGAATGAACAACCGAACAATGTTGAATCTTCTAATTAATCCTTGAACAAATTTCATTTCTCCATTTATTTAATTCTTATGTAAGTTCTCTTAGAAATGTTTTTAATTTTCAATATAAAAGTTCTACAAGTTTTCATTAAATTTGTTCCAAAATATTTTGTAATAACTAGAAATGATATTGCTTTCTATGTTTCCATTTTATTGCAAAACTTCATCACAATTATTTGTTAATATACATAAATACAATTGGTTTTTATATATTGGCATATGCTCTATGATTTTAGTGGGATTTTTTCTGAACACAATTATGTCATTTGTGAATAGAGACACTCTTTTGTCTTCCTTTCAAACTTTATGCCTTTTATTATTTTTTCTTCCATTACTGCACTGGCTAAAACTTCCAAATACAATTTCGAATAGAAGCAACAACAATGAGCATCCTTTCTTTTCTCTCAACTGTAAGAAAAACATGTTTAGTCTCTTATCCTTAAGTATGATGTTAACTAAAGATATCTTGTAGATTCACTTTATCAGACTGAGGAAATTTTATTTTATAATTTAGTGAGAGTCTGTATAAATATGGTATCAAATTTTGTCACTCTTTTTCTGCCAGATCAAAACAGTCATATGATTGATTTCCTTTATTTTGTTCATGTGGTGAATTACACTAGTTTATTTATTTTTATTCAAAATATCTTAACATTTACTTGTACATATTTGTGGGGTACAGTATGCTGTTTCAACACATGCATATACTGCTCAATGATTCATTTAGGATAGATGGCATAATTATGTATGCATTAGTTCACCATTTTTCCTCCTATTTATTTTCAGAGCTTGAACTAACCTTGCATTCTTTAGATGAACCCCTTTTGGTAACGATTTCTTAACTTTTTATATATTGCTGTATTTTTAATTGAAATATAATTGATTATATATATTTGTGGGATACAGAATATCAATTCCTGTGTACAATGTGTGATGATCAATCAGGATAATTAGCATATTCATTATTACAGAACAAAATCATTTCTTTGTGTTAAGGACATTCAATCTCCTCTCTTCTAGTCATTTAATAACATGAAGTAAATAATCGTTAATTATATGTGCTTAGCTTGGCCATACATTAATAGAGCTTATTTCTTAACTGTTTTGTGTCCATTATCCCATTTCTTGGTATCACCCCTCACCATCACCCTTTCCCAGCTCTAGAAACCACAGTTTTGTTCTGTCTTTTTGAAAGTTCAATGTGTTATCATGATTGTTGTTTGTTTCTTTCTTTTTTTAATTTATTTTTTTAGCTCCCAGCTGTGAGTGAGGACATGTGGTATTTCTCTCTGTGTCCCTGGCTTATTTCACTTAACATAATTTTCTCCAAGCTCATCCATGCTGCTGCAAAAGACAGAATTTCATTCCTTTTTATGGCTGAGTAGTATTCCATTGTGCATATATACCACATTTTCCTTATCCAGTCATCAGTCAATAGACATTTAGGTTAGTTCCATATCTTGGCTATTGTAAATAGAGATGCAATAAACATGGGAGTGCAGGTATCCCTTCGACATGATGATTTCCATTCCTTTGGGTATTTAATTACCCAGTAGTGGAATTGCTGGATTGTATGATTGTTCTATCTGTAGTTGTTTGAGAAACTTCTACACAGTTTTCCATAATGGCTGTACGACATTACAGTCCCACCCACAGTGTATGAGAGTTCCTCTTTCTCTGCATCCTTGCCAGCATTTCTTATTCTCTGCCTTTTTTGAAAATAGCCAGTCTAACTAGAGTGAAATGATATCTGAATGTAGTTTTGATTTGCATTTCCCTGACGATTGATGATGTTGACCATTTTTTCATGTACCTCTTGGCCATTTGTATGTCTTCCTATGAGAAATGCATATTCAGCACATTTGCCCATTTTTAAATCAGATTATTTTCGTTTTTTTCTATTAAGTTGTTTGAATTCCTTGTAAATTCTGAATATTAATCCCTGTCATAAACATAGTTTGCAAATATTTTCTCCCATTCTGTAGGTTATCTTTTCACTCTGTTGATTGTTTCCTTTACTGTGCAGAAGCTTTTTTAGTTTGATGTAATCCCATTTGTTTATTTTTTCTCTTGTTGCCTGTGCTTTAGAATTTTTATTCATAAAATCTTCGCACAGTTCTACATCAGTGCTGAATGACTTGGTGCCATCATAAAGGGCTTGATGAAGGGAGTTTGCTCTCTCTCTCTGCCCTTCCACCTTCCACCACATAATGATGTAGCAAAAAGGCCCTCACCAGATACTGGCAACTTTTTATTGGACTTTCTAGTTTCCAGAACTGTGAGCCAGTATATTCCTGTTCATTATAAATTTCCAAGTCTGTGGTATTCTGTAATAACAGCATAAAACAGACAAAGGCATACATGAATTGAAAGCTACACATTTTCCCCCAAGCTCTGCTTTAACTACATCCCACAAATTTTTATGTTATTATAACTCAGTTCAAAATATTTTATAAGTCCCCTTATGATTTCTTCTTTGATCTATGGATTATTTAGAAGTGTATTCAATTTCTTCCCAATACTTGGGTCTTTTTTCTATAAATTATTGCTATTGGCTTTTTATTTAATTATGCTGTGGTCAGAGAACATAATTTGTAGTATTATAATATTTTGAAATGTCTTAAGACATTTTATTGTTTGGCATTGGCCTACATTGGTGAATGTTTCTTGTGTACTTGTAAAGAATATAAGACTGATGGATGTAGTGTTCCGTAAATTTCAATTAGGTCAAGTTGGTTAATAGTCTGTTCAGATTTTTTGTGTCCTTTTAAATTTTTAAAACCTGCTTAACCTATTGATTGCTGATACAGAGTTTTATATTCCTTAGCTATGTTTCCTGATTTGTCTATTACTCTATTTATTTCTGTTCTTTCTCAGGAATTTTGAAGTTTTTTTATTAGTTACATATGAGAGAGTATTACATCAACCTGATAAGTTGTCTCTTTCATCATTATGAAATGTCCCTCTGTATCTCTTGTGATATTTCTATTCTGGAAGCCTACATTATCTGACATTGATATAGCTATATTTCTTCTGCTTTCTATTGGCAAGTTTTATGTTTTCCCAATCTTATAGTTTCAAGTTACTTGTGTATTTATATTTAAAGTGTATCTCTTGTAGGAGATATATAATCAGGTCCTTCTTTTTTAATAAATGCTTTCTGATGCTATCTTTTACGTGGACTGCTTAGTTTATTTAGATTTAATGCAATTTTTGATATTATTACAATTTAGTTTTACATCTTACTATTTATTTTACATTGTCCCTTATGGTTTTTCTTTGTTTCTCTATTGTTTCTTCCCTTTTTTATTTTAGGTAAATCCATTTTCTAAAGTTTTACTTTATTTCCTTTATTGACTTCTTTACCTCATTATTTTCTTAGTGGTTACTCTTGGGCTAAAGTATACTTTCTTAATTTATCAATGTGCATCTTGGTCAATATTTCACCGCTTTACATTTTTACCACTTTATACTTCACATCTCATACTTCATAACTACATACTTCACACTTCTCATTATTTCAAAAATATAATAACATTAAAATAAAATAATTTTATTTGCCCTCTCTGCCCTTTGTGCTAATGTTGTCATGTCTTTTGTTTCTACTTAACTCATGAGTTCTACTTTATAATATTATTATTGTTTCTTTAAACCATTATATGTTTTTAAAGTAAATTGCAGGAAGAAAAGAAATGAAATTTAAAGATTTTCCCACTTATTTACCATTTTTTGGTATGCATAATTCTTTTCTATTAGATATGAATGAGTTTCTTCCTAGTATCATTTTCATTCAGGCTAAAAAATATTCTTTGTGTTTCTTATAGTGCAGTTCTGCTGAAGATAAGCTCTCTCATCTTTTTATCTAAAGATATTATTTCTCTCATGTTTCTGAAGGATTTTCATTCTGGTATCTATTGTTTATTGTGAGATATCAACCATCATTTATATTATTATTCCCTTATATCTTAAGTGCCTTGGCTTTTCTGGTTACTTTTCAGATTTTCTCTTTAATTTTTATTTCTAGCAGGTTGATTATGATGAGGTTAAGTGTGATTTTCTTTGTATTCATCCTGCTTAGGGTATATGAATCTTCTGAAATCTGTAGGTAAATTTTTTTCATCAAGTTTGGGAAATTTTTATTCATTTTTTTTTCAAAATATTTTAGTCAGTTCTTACTCTTTTATATTTCTGTGATTCAACTGTTACATATTTTACATCACTCATTATTTTCTACAGATTCCTGAGTCTTTGTTCATTTTTAAAATCTTTTTTTCCATGCTCTTCAGATTTTAGAAAATCTATATATCTGCTCTCAAGTTTGCTAACATTTTCCATCTACATTTTGCTGTCAAGATCACACCATGAATGTTTTAATTCACTTATTAAACTTTTTAGTTCTAGCATTTCTGGTTTTTTCTTTTCTATGGTTTTTTTTTTTTTCACAGTTAACATTTCTCTTCTGAGATTTCCTATCTGTTGATTCATTACAACCATTATTTCCCCTGATGAGGCTTGGATTCCACATTGCTTTGCCATGGTGGAGAAATTGTCACCAGGAAGATAATGTTGTCTATGAATAATAACATATTTATTTACTTGTTTCTAATCCTCTTGTCTTTGTGTTTTGCTTTACTGACTTGGCTAAGAATTCCACTAAAATGCGGAGAGAAAATATGATATCAGGCATTCTTGTGTTCTTCCTGGTCTTATGTGAAAGGATTTAAATATTTCACAGTACGGTAGGATGTTTGTTGTTAAGCTTTTTTAAAAGAAAAAAGCAGATTAAAGATGTGTATTTTTATTTCAAGTTTACTAAGAGTTTTTATCTTTAATGGATAATGAATGTTATCAAATCTTGGTTTTGGCATTTTTTTCTCTCATTTTGTTAATGTGGTAAATTATATTAATGGAGTTTTGATTGTTAAATCAATTTTATCATATATTATTAGAATTGGTTCACATTCTCCCCTGCTGTATTCCTCTTCTGGGGTTTCAGTTGAGATCCTGGGTTGTTTACTGAGGTTTCTTCTCTTTGGAAAATTCTAATCCTCAATTTTTTCTCTCCAGTATAGTGAGACTATTAAAACCTCACTCTGCTTTTTGAAAGTTTTCTGTTATCCTCTTAGTAATTTCCCCTGTGCCGTTTAAATATTTGGAAAATGTGTTTTGGAGAAAACCATAAGCATGGGGCTTAATTCTCCTCTGAATCTGAGTCCCTAAGTCCTAAGTACATTGGAAGTCCTAGACTCTAGAATCAAAATTTTGTCTCTCTAAACCTAACAGAGGCCTTGTTGGCTGCTCTGATTCTTATCTTTGGACCTATTTCCATATTCTCAGCATTTCCATCTTTGCCGAGTATCAGCAGGTGACACTATGAGAAAAGTGGCTTGCACAATGTCAACTCCCCGCTCTTTGATTCTCTCCCATCTGGAATCTTGGCTCTCTAGTGCCTGGTCGCCTCAGCATTTCTCTAAAGCCTTCAAATAGAAGATTTTTTTTTTTTTTTCCCCAGTACACATTTTATTTTTATCTTTTATTTTATTTTATTTTGTACTTGTTTTAATTATTATTTTTTTAATTTAATTTAATTTTTTTTTAAAATTTTATTTTGTCAATATACATTGTGGGTGATTATTGTTGCCCATCACCAAAACCTCCCTCTCTCCTCCCTCCCCACATCCCCCCCACCAATGTCCCCTCTGTTTGCTTGTCGTATCAACTTCAAGTAATTTTGGTTGTTATATCTTCTTCCCCCTCCCCCCCCCCCGGTTTGTTTGTTTTGTGTGTGTGTGTGTGTGTGTGTGTGTGTGTGTGTGTGTGTGTGAATTTATATATTAATTTTTAGCTCCCACCAATAAGTGAGAACGTGGTATTTCTCTTTCTGTGCCTGACTTGTTTCACTTAATATAATTCTCTCGAGGTCCATCCATGTTGTTGCAAATGGCAGTATTTCATTCGTTTTTATAGCTGAGTAGTATTCCATTGTGTAGATGTACCACATTTTCCATATCCACTCATCTGATGATGGACATGTGGGCTGGTTCCAACTCTTGGCTATTGTAAAGAGTGCTGCGATGAACATTGGGGAACAGGTATACCTTCGACTTGATGATTTCCATTCCTCTGGGTATATTCCCAACACTGGGATAGCTGGGTCATATGGTAGATCTATCTGCAATTGTTTGAGGAACCTCCATACCATTTTCCATAGAGGCTGCACCATTTTGCAGTCCCACCAACAATGTATGAGAGTTCCTTTTTCTCCGCAACCTCGCCAGCATTTATCGTTCAGAGTCTTTTGGATTTTAGCCATCCTAACTGGGGTTAGATGGTATCTCAGTGTGGTTTTGATTTGCATTTCTCGGATACTGAGTGATGTTGAGCATTTTTTCATATGTCTGTTGGCCATTTGTATATCTTCCTTAGAGAAATGCCTACTTAGCTCTTTTGCCCATTTTTTAATTGGGTTGCTTGTTTTTTTCTTGTAAAGTTGTTTGAGCTCCTTATATATTCTGGATCTTAATCCTTTGTCAGATGTATATTTTGCAAATATTTTCTCCCACTCTGTTGGTTGTCTTTTAACTCTGTTAATTGTTTCTTTTGCTGTGCAGAAGCTTTTTAGTTTGATATAATCCCATTTGTTTATTTTTCCTTTGGTTGCCCGTGCTTTTGGGGTCGTATTCATGAAGTCTGTGTCCAGTCCTATTTCCTGAAGTGTTTCTCCTATGTTTTCTTTAAGAAGTTTTATTGTTTCAGGGTGTATATTTAAATCCTTAATCCATTTTGAGTTGATCTTAGTATACAGTGAGAGGTATGGGTCTAGTTTCATTCTCCTGCATATGGATATCCAGTAATCCCAGCACAATCTGCTGAAGAGGCAGTCCCTTCCCCAGTAAATAGGCTTGGTGCCTTTGTCAAAGATCCGATAGCAGTAACTGTGTGGGTTGATTTCTGGATTCTCTATTCTATTCCATTGATGGGTGTGTCTGTTTTTATGCCAGTACCATACTGTTTTGGTTATTATAGCTTTGTAGTATAGCTTAATGTCGGGTAGTGTTATGCCTCCAGCTTTATTTTTTTTGCTCAGCATTGCTTTGGCTACGTGTGGTCTTTTATTATTCCATATAAATGTCTGGATAGTTCTTTCCATTTCTGAGAAAAATGTCATTGGAATTTTGATGGGGATTGCATTGAATTTGTATATCACTTTGGGTAGTATGGACATTTTCACTATGTTGATTCTTCCAATCCAAGAGCATGGGATATCTTTCCATCTTCTTGTATCCTCTCTAATTTCTCTCAGCAGTGGTTTGTAGTTCTCATTATAGAGATTTTTCACCTCCTTGTTTAACTCAATTCCTAAGTATTTTATTTTTTTGGTGGCTATTGTAAATGGGCAGGCTTTCTTGATTTCTCGTTCTCCATGTTCACTATTGGAGAAAAGAAATGCTACTGATTTTTGTGTGTTGATTTTGTATCCTGCTACTGTGCTGAAATCATTTATCAATTCCAAGAGTTTTTTTGTAGAGGTTTTAGGCTGTTCAATATATAGGATCATGTCATCTGCAAACAGGGACAGTTTGACTTTATCTTTTCCAATCTGGATGCCCTTTATTTCCTTCTCTTCTCTGATTGCTCTGGCTAATACTTCCAACACTATGTTGAATAGGAGTGGTGAGAGTGGGCATCCTTGTCTAGTGCCTGTTCTTAAAGGAAAAGCTTTCAGCTTTTCCCCATTCAGGATGATATTGGCATTGGTTTGGCATATATGGCTTTAATTATGTTGAGATACTTTCCCTCTATACCTAACTTATAGAGGGTCTTTGTCATGAATGAGTGCTGAACTTTATCAAATGCTTTTTCAGCATCTATAGAGATGATCATATGGTCCTTATGTTTGACTTTATTAATATGGTGTATCACATTTATTGATTTGCGTATGTTGAACCAACCTTGCATCCCTGGGATGAATCCCACTTGATCATGGTGAATAATTTTTCGTATGTGTTGCTGTATTCTGTTTGCTAGTAATTTTGTGAGGATTTTTGCATCTATATTCATCAAGGATATCGGCCTGTAGTTTTCTTTTTTGGTTGTATCTTTACCTGGTTTTGGTATCAGGATGATGTTTGCTTCATAGAATGAGTTTGGGAGATTCACGTCCGTTTCAATCTTTTGGAATAGTTTGTAAAGAATCGGTGTCATTTCCTGTTTGAATGTTTGGTAAAATTCTGCTGTGAATCCATCTGGTCCTGGGTTTTTCCTTGTTGGGAGCCTTCTGATAATAGCTTCAATCTCCTTTATTGTTATTGGTCTGGTCAAATTTTCTACGTCTTCATGGTTCAGTTTTGGGAGCTTGTGTGTGTCCAGAAATTTATCCATTTCCTCCAGATTTTCAAATTTGTTGGCGTATAGTTGTTTATAGTAGTCTCGAATGATTCCTTGTATTTCAGATAAGTCGGGTGTAATATCGCCTTTTTAATTTCTAATTTTTGTTATTTGAATCTTCTCTCTTCTTTTTTTTTGTTAGCCATGCTAATGGTTTGTCAATTTTATTTATCTTTTCTAAAAACCAACTTTCTGATTCATTGATCTTTTGTATTGTTTTTTGGGTTTCAATTTCATTCAGTTCTGCTCTGATCTTAATGATTTCTTTCCGTCTGCTACCTTTAGGTTTGAATTGTTCTTGTTTTTCTAGTTCTTTAAGGTGAAGTGTTAGGTTGTTCACTTGCCATCTTTCCATTCTTCTGAGGTGAGCATTTAATGCAATAAATTTCCCCTTTAATACTGCTTTTGCAGTATCCCACAGGTTTTGGTATGATGTATCATTATTTTCATTAGTTTCAAGAAATTTTTTGATTTCCTGCTTGATTTCTTTTTGGACCCATATGTCATTAAGTAGAATGCTTTTTAATTTCCATGTGTTTGTATAGTTTCCAGAGTTTCGTTTGTTATTAATTTCTAGTTTTAATCCATTGTGGTCTGAGAAAATACATGGGATAATTCCAATTTTTTTGAATTTATTTAGACTTGGTTTGTGACCTAATATGTGATCTATCCTGGAGAATGATCCATGTGCTGATGAGAAGAATGAATATTCTGAGGTTGTTGGATGGAATGTTCTGTAGATATCTGCCAATTCCAATTGGTCTAGAGTCTTATGTAGATCTTGTGTTTCTCTACTGATTCTTTGCCTAGATGATCTGTCTAATATTGACAGTGGGGTGTTCAGGTCCCCTGCTATTATGGTATTAGTGTCTATTTCCTTCTTTAGGTCTAATAGAGTTTGTTTTATAAATCTGGCTGCTCCAACATTGGGTGCGTACATATTTATGATTGTTATGTATTCTTGATGGATCAGTCCTTTTATCATTAAGTAGTGTCCCTCATTGTCTCTTTTTATGGTTTTTAGTTTAAAGTCTATTTTGTCAGATATAAGAATAGCTACTCCAGCTTGTTTTTCTTTTCTGTTTGCATGGTAAATCTTTTTCCGTTCTTTCACTCTTAGTCTATGTGAATCTTTATGGGTGAGGTGGGTCTCTTGTAGGCAGCTTATAGTGGGGTCCTCCTTTTTGATCCAGTTAGGCAGTCTGTGTCTTTTAATTGAGGAATTTAAGCCTTTTACATTAAGAGTTGTTATTGAAAGGTGTTGATTTATTCCTAGCATTTTATTGGTTGTTTGGTTGTCTTAGGTGTCTTTTGTTCCTTGCTTTCTGATTTACTGTTTGGTTTCTGTGTTTCTTGGTTCCTTAGGTTTTAGATAGTTTTTGTTTGTTTGTTTTCTCTTCATGAATGCCACTTTTATTATACTAGTGGGTTTTGATTTTTCTTGGGTTTTTATGGCAGTGGTAGCTATTTTTCAGGAACCAAACCCAGTATTCCCTTGAGGATTTCTTGTAAGGGTGGTCATGTGGTACTGAACTCCGGCAGTTTATGTTTGTCTGAGAAATATACTATTTGCCCTTCATTTTGGAAGGATAGCCTTGAAGGGTAGAGTATTCTTGGCTGGCAATCTTTGTCTTTTCGTATTTTGAATATATCATCCCATTCCTTTCTAGCTTTTAGGGTTTGTGATGAAAAGTCTGATGTTAGCCTGATTGGGGCTCCTTTATAGGTGATTTGACGCTTCTCTCTTGCAGCTTTTAAGATTCTCTCTTTGTCTCTGAGTTTTGCCAATTTGACTATAACATGTCTTGAAGAAGGCCTTTTTGGGTTGAATACATTTGGAGATCGTTGAGCTTCCTGGATCTGAAGATCTGTGATTTTTCCTATACCTGGGAAGTTTTCTGCCACTATTTTGTTGAATATGTTTTCAATGCAATCTCCTTTTTCCTCCCCTTCTGGAATACCCATAACTTGGATATTTGAGCGCTTGAGGTTGTCTGATATCTCTCTCAGATTTTCTTCAATGTCTTTGATTCTTTTTTCTTTCTTTTTGTCTGCTTATGTTATTTCAAACAGCCCATCTTCAAGTTCAGAGGTTTTCTCTTCAACTTCGACAAGCCTGCTGGTTAAACTCTCTGTTGTGTTTTTTATTTCACTGAATAACTTCTTCAGTTCAGCAAGTTCTGCTACATTTTTTTTCAGGACATTGATTTCCTTGTATATTTCCTCTTTCAGGTCCTGTATACTTTTCCTCATTTCATCATGATGTCTAGCTGAGTTTTCTTGTATCTCATTCAGTTTCCTTAGAATTATCACTCGAAATTCCTTGTCAGTCATTTCAAGGGCTTCTTGTTCTATAGGATCTAGAGTTTGAGATTTATTAACTTTTGGTGGTGTATTTTCTTGATTTTTTTATATTTCTGGTATCTTTTTTTTGATGTTTATTTATTGTGGCAGGGGGTTTCACAGTCCACCGGTTTGAGACTATTGACTAACTAAGATGTTGCTGTGGTTGCCAATTTGGTATGGCTACCTCCATGACTGCTCAGTTGGCCTCTAGTGCCTTGGGTGTATGGTTGCCTCGGGTCTTGGGTCTCTCCGGGGAGCCACCTCTTTGGTCAGCTTGGACTCTGCTGGGCTGCTGGATCACGGGGCGGTACCACAGGGTGTGTGGTCTCTGCTGAGCTTCCACATCCCGTGCAGGACTTCTCCCTATTCCGTGCACTCTGGCCCGGACTGTTGGATTGTGCAGTGGCAACCTCACAGGGTGTGTGGTTTCTGTCGAGTCTCCGCCTCCCTAGCTGGACGTCTCCCCACTCTGTGCGCACTGGGCTGGGCTGGGACGTGTCTTCTGCAACCGTTGTCTATCAGCTGGGCCTTCAAGACCCTGCTCGGCACCTCCTCACCCAGGAAGTCTACCTGGTTTCTGCTAGGCACAGACGACCGGTCACTCTGGGTGCCTTTGTAGCACTATGTAGATCTTTCTTGGGACTTATCAGCTTCCTCCTGGTATCGTGGTTATTTGTGTACTTGTCTTCTCCCACACCAGAGCGTGAGCTCCTCGGGGGAGGAGCCCGCAGTACACGGTTCACCTTTGTATCCCCCCGGCACAGACCGAGTCTGGTGCCCACCCGCAGTCAGCTCTCTGGCAGGTTCAAGCGGACTTGGGAACTCTCCAACCACACTATTCCTAACCCGAAATCGGTTAGGTGTTTTTCCAAACTGGTGGCCACAGAGATGGTATCTGCCTCCCAGTAACAGGAAATTAACCGGGGGCTGGAGCCTGGGGTGCGGTGGAGTGACAGTTGGCCTAGCCTGTACTTCCTTGCCCTCCCGACGCTGGCCGGGGATGCTCCACGCCACCAGCCCCGCCAGAGAACCATGGAGGGAGTGGGAGGGGAGGCCGGCCCGCAGGCCCCGGGAAGCCCTGCACCGGGGCAAGCAAGTGGGAAGGCTCTGTGAGGAGCCGAGCAGGGCGAGGAGGACAGGCTTGGCTGAGCCGGGCTGGAGGTGCCACCACCTGAGAAAATGGAGGCAGCCCCGGGGGCAGTGAGTGGCCTGGTGATGCAGGCGGAAGCCGGGCGGGTGTCTGTCCCCCGAGCAGGGCCGGGTCGGGGGTCACTCACAGGGCTGTGCCAGGTCGGGCGGCTCCCTCTCTGCCTCTGCTTTGTTGCCATCCCGTTCTCGGCCACCGCCACCTCGGGCTGCTCTGTTAGTCCCGCGGCGCGGCTTGGTTGCTCCCAGGAATCTTCTTTTATGCTGGCCTGAAACTTCTAATCCTGAATAGGGCAGCTGGCCACCTTCAGCGCGGCCCTGGCCTCCGGGATCCTGGCTGCATCAAGAGCAGCCCTGGCGCCGTGTTCCCTGTTTAGAGACTCACTTTTGTAGCTAAGAAACAGTTATTTTCCTACTCCATACTTCAAAGCTGTTGCCTGTAAACGAGGCAGCCTCTCCTGCCAAGGGCAAAATGGCGGTCAGCCCCCATGACCAGCCACCAGCAGCGGTCCTCCCTTAAGAGACGGCAAGAGGAAGGTCCACAAGTTTCCCAGCTGCCTAAGGCCCAGTGGCTGCCTTTTCCACCTCAGCTACTCTGCGCCAACCGCCACAGCCACCGCCATCTTGAAGAATCTCCCCAGTCCCAAGATTTTTATGTTTTATTTAACTTGTTCCTTTGCTCTAGGAAGAAACTTTAGTCTGATGAATGGTAATTCATTATATTTGAAATTGGAAAATGTTCAATCCAGGAATTTAGTATTTTGTTGATAAATCCAAATAAATATTTGTTATAATTACTACTATTTAGAATCAAAAGCACCTTTTGGGGAAATTAGACATTCTGCCTTGTGGAACATAAAATATCTGTGGAGGAAAGGAAGTTTTAGGACCCAATATAATAATTTTGCAGGCATAGGATTACAGTATTTATCATAACTTGGAAGTAATTATATGCCTGTTTGCCCTCTTTTTAAATTGTTCTTAAATTTTAAAAATTTTTTGTTAAAATATATTGATTGTACATATTTATGAGGTAGCGTTGTATTTCAATGCATGTATACAATATGTGTTGATCTATTCAGAGGAATTAACCGATTCATCCTTGCAAAACTTAATCAATTCTTTGTGATGTGCACATTTTATCTCCTCTCTTCTAGTCACTGTTCATTCTCAATTGTTTAAAGACATTTTTCTTAACAAAGTTAAATAACAATATAACCATTCCTTCCTGTAATGGGGATATAATAGCTTATTAATAAGACTTTACATATTACCATTAAATGATTGTAATATCTTCTTCTCTGTTCCCTCTTTCATGTTTTCTCTATAGAGATTGATTTCTAAATGAAAAAAATTATCTATGTATGTTTATAAAGATACATAAGTTAGTTACAAAAGAGAAGGCAATGTAAATGAAGATAATAAAACCTTTATGATTGAGAAATGGCATAAAATTTATGTACTATTATGTTATTTCTTGAACAAATAGGCAATGTAGGATATTCATATAAGGAATATATCCCAATAATCATACATTCTATATAATATTGATATCAGGTAAACTGCCAGTTTTTATTAACTCAGTGTATAAAACATTTAATATAAAAATTATTGAGTTATATAGAAATATTAAAAATCCTAGCTTTAAATTAGGGAAACAGTCCCTAAGTGTATTTAAAGATCTTGTTTATTGTGGTAGTTAATAATGGAATGTGAGTTATAATGCTATAAATACTAGTAGACAAACTACATGAAAAATGTCATTGTGAGAATATGTATCAAAACTTACCTTTGAATTGAGACCATAGAAATGTGGAATTTTTTACATTTTTCTAGTGTGAACTATTTTTTAGTCATTGTAATGACTCATCACTATAAGGGCAGAGAAGAAAACAATTGCTATGAACATTCTTACTCATTAAAGTACTGGGATTAAAAGATCAATTAAGTATCTTCTTTTCTTCAATAGTCAGTAAGGAGAAGTTTTTCCAATTTGTGTCATGCCATCTTTAAATGATTTCTCTTTCATACCCACAGTCTATTCAACGGTAGAATTAGAATAATTAACAAAGAGCTAACCAAAAGTTTTGACTTTACATATTTTAATATTTTTTATTTTTTAGAAAATAATGTTATTAGACATTGAAGAATCTTAAACATATTTAGAACAATTTTTAAAAAATTTTCAAGCATGACTCACATCTTCCTGTAAATATTTTGAGTTTTCCTTGTACTCAAGAGTGAGTAAATCCCTAAAGATAGCGTTTGTCCTAATTTCCAAGTATGCTACTAGATCTCAGGTCTGTATGGCTTTGTATATTGTAATTGATTGTTACTGAGGTAGTTTTCCTAAAAGGGGACCTCAAAAAGTTCATGGAAAAATGGAATCAAAAGATAAAAATTTAAAAAATTTATTTTTTACTTTATTTATAAAAATAAAAATATATATATTTTAATTTATTTCCCAATATAAGCTCCATCAAATTCAAGACACATTTGTAAGCAATGATACCAGCAATTTAGTTCATCCCTAAAGAACTGAGGATTCTGTGAATTTAACAATGTCAATGTGTTTTTTACATTATTAGATGAGGAAAAATGGGTGCCCTTTAATAATTTTTTAAGATTAGGAAACAAAAAGTCAGAAAGAACCAAATCAGGACTGTAAGCTGTATACCCAATGATTTCTCATGGAAATTCTTGCAAAATTGCCCTTGCTTGTTGAGAGGAATGAGCAGGAGCATTGTTCTGGTAGAGAAGGACTCTGTGGCAAAGCTTTCCCAGGTGTTTTTCTGCTCAAGCTTTGGCTAACTTTCTTAAGACACCCTCATAATAAGCAAATATTATTGTTCTTTCACTCTCCATAAGCAAAATGCCTTGACCTTCTCAAAAAATTTTTTCAGGACCTTTGCTCTTGACCTGTTCACTTTTGCTTTGACTGGATCACTACCATCTCTTGAGAGCCATTGATTTGATTATGCTTTCTCTTCAGGATCATATTGATTAAAACTACATTTCATTTCCTGTTAAAATTCTTTGAAGAAATGCTTCAAGATCTTCTTTCCGGTTGTTTAAAATTTTCATTGAAATCTCTGCTCTTATCTGCACCTGATCTGGGTGCAACAGTGTTGGCACCCATGGATTAGAAAGTTTGCTCAACTGTAATTTCTCAGTCAGAATTGTGTAAGCTGAGCCAACTGAGATGTCTGTGGTGTTGGCTCTTGTTTCTGCTGTTAATTGTCGATTCCCTACAATTAGATCACAGACAGGAGAAATTTTTTCCTTCAAAACTGATGTGGATGGTCTGCCACGGTGGGCTTTGTCTTCACCGTCACTTCATCCTTCTGAAGACAAGTTATCCATTTGTAAACTGATTTGAGAGGGCATTGTCCCTATAAACTTTTCATAAGCATCAGTGATGTTTTATAACAGAGACGTTTTCATAAAATATCAATTTGATGTTTATTCTTCCTTCAATTTTAGCAGAATTCATGTTGCTCTGATAGGGGTTCTTTCCAAACAGTGTCTCATCTTTCTTAGTGCCTCAAACTAGATCCTGTCGAGACATGTTATAACAAGTTAGTGCAAGTTCATTTTGGTACAAAAAAATTTTGCAATCGATGAACAGTTTTTCCATATTGCACATTTACATGATCTTTTTGAAGACCTCTCGTATGTTCTTCAAATTGTTATCCTATATGCACTTGACATTTCCAAGCATTTTAAGCCTTTTGTCTTGGCTTACTCCCTATAAAACATCTGGTCAAAGAAAATTTTTCAAAAAGGAAGAAAGAAAATTCTGAGATTCCTGTCTAACTGAAAATTCACAATAAACTTCATTCAGAAATTTTTCACATGAAAATTTCAGACAGGCAATTTCTAAGGAGCATTTAGAGAGGAATATACAATCTGCCCAGGAAGTATTGGAACCTAAAAACCATAGAGTGAATAAG
Source organism: Cynocephalus volans (assembly GCF_027409185.1). NCBI lineage: Eukaryota > Metazoa > Chordata > Mammalia > Dermoptera > Cynocephalidae > Cynocephalus > Cynocephalus volans. The sequence goes on from NC_084461.1 coordinate 110,457,346, forward strand.
TTACCTTGGTTTTAAAGAATTAATGAAAGCAAATTCTTTGTAGCTAAATTTGAGGAATTGAGAGAAGCACTATATAATTATGATTCAAGTTTCTTTGGAAGTCATTATTTTTCTTTGGAACATTATTTTTTTCTAGTGGAAGATATAATGGATGTTGTATTTACAAAGGACTTAGCTGTCCAGTGTTACTAGCATAAGCCTCATATATCCAATCGAAAGGATACTCCTAAGAATATCAAATCATGCAGTTTAAATAAGTCTTAGCAATTTTCCTTTGCACAGCTGAAAACATTAATAGTTTAATGTCAGAACAGAAATTAAATTCAGGAGTGTAGGACAAGATCAATTATATATGGCTCTAAAAAAAATTTAACGATATAAAAACAGCCCGGAGTTTCTAGTTTAAAATGACAGGACATTTTTCTTCCCTCTGCTCCTTCAACTCTCACTATAACAAAAAACAACTAAAGATAAATGAAAACATTCAATCATAAAGGAAACAAGAAACAATTTTTTAAGATCTCTCACCAAATATTGTTAAATGATGATGAAAATGAGAGATCAGGGACAGTGTATAGATTTCCCCAAAATTAAGATGGCATACAAAATGATCGTAATTAATTAGATGAATTGTAAGATGAGGTCTAGGGTTGTCTAGAAAGATGAAAAAATTTCCCAGATGAGATCTAGTTTGATATCTCAGAATGGCAGGGAAGATAGAAATGACATCCAAAAAAAAAAAGTGTTCAAAAAAATCAACATCAATATAGAGGCAGCAGATTTCCTCAGATTTCATATTCTTCATGATTATCAAGCCACTTATGACCAGTTTGACTGCACATGTCTTTCCATTAGCACCTATTAACATTCCAAGATGAACAGTCTCATGCAAGAGGGTCACAGGTACACACCTAGCAACATACAAGACCCAATATAGCATAGAATGCATTAGGGGAAAATCTACAAGCAGTGAAATAGTAGGTAGAGCACAGTTCCCCACAGTCACATTTTTCTCTAACTTGAGATGGGAATAGATATTCTAAATGCATCATAGCCAACATCCTAAAAGAGAGGCTCTGACTGGACTAGAATGCTGGTCACACAACTAAGCACTCTGAAAGTGAGCATGTACCTTACACCATGTTGTGTTTTTATGGGTTAGCCTAAGATGGGGACTACAGAACACCTCATCTCTCTAGGACAAACTTATTAGGTAAAGAGTCAGATAGCATGTATTCTATATAGAGATAGCCTCCATGGACCATATGGTCTCTGTTGCAACTACTCAGCCCTGCTGTGGTAGAACAAAACCAGCCATAGACAGTACATAACTATACATGCGTGGCTGTGTTTCAATAAAACTTCATTTATAAATACTGAACTCCGAATTTCACATAACTTAAATGTTTCATAAATTATTCTTCTTTGAATTTTTTTCAACCATACAAAAACATAAAAATTATTCTTAGCTCACATGCCATACGAAAACAGGCAGCAAGCTGGATTTGGCCCATTGGCTGTACCGTTTGCTGATTCCTACACTAGGTGATAAGAAATATACCAAGTTATCTCTCAATCCTGGAACTTCACTGGGGAATATGCATACTAAAGTCCAAGATATATAAACCAAGAACCCCGGAAACAGCCCTACATGCCAGAAATGCTAACCTGAACCAAAGGCCTTAGCTCTCTGTGGACCAGTTCAGGCCACTAATCCAGCTCTCAGAGAAGATACCAAAAGGGAGAAGGAAAAGAGCCTCCATGGCCATCCAGATCTGCCTCTCTTGAAGGAATAATCACAAAAGCTCTAAAATAAAAGCTATTCATTAAAACATACTTGCTATAGAAGATTAAAAGCATTTAAAAAGGCAGTGAAGAAGAGATATTACTAAAAATAATTATTTAAAGAAACACAGATAAAGTCAGAAAAATAGAGAGACATTATAGATGGTATAATTACTTTAAATTTTAAAAATGGAAAAAGCGTTATACGTGTTCAATGAAAAGAATGTAATAAGCAAAAATGGTTGAAAAGTGAGCTTATAGACATCAGGAAAGAAATGCAAGTGAACAATAAAAATATGATGGTTTTGAAAGCCACATTAAAAATAGCACCTAACAATAATCACTGAAAACAACGTCAAAAGTGCAACGGCAGGCTGAAGCAAATCACAGAACTAAATAGTAACAAACAAAACATGAACATGACTATGGAGAAATTGTGCATATAGCAAAGGATATTGAACTACATATAATTTGTGTTCCTAAGAACAAAACAAGTATTATAATTTCAAGGACTACACAATTAGTAAACTTTGCTAAAATATGGTAGGCTTAAATCTACAGATGGAGTCTCATGGTGTTTCAAGAAAATGGATACAGTGGAATTGATATAAATACATGCTTTCTGTTAAATACCCTGGTCTTTAGGGATAAAGAAAGACTATTATGAGCATTTGTGAATGAATCAAAAAGCAAGTCATATACAAAGGAGAATATCAAGTGGCCTTTAGAATTCTCCAAAGAAATATTGTAGAAATATGCAGAAATAGTGTAGAAATATCTACAAATTTCTAAGGAAAGTAAGTATTGACTCGAATTCACATCTAATCAAGTTGTCCTTTATATTTAAGGTAAAAAGCAAAACTCCTCCCTCCTGTATAATGAAAATTAGCCAAACAAGAATGACACAAAATAAAGAACTTAGGAAAATAGAAACTAGAAAACCATAGTTAGTAAGAATTGAATCCATTCATGCCAAAACTGAAGATTAAAGAACTAGAATAATATAGTTATTTAATGTAATGTGAATGTTATACCTTTGAAAATGTTAAAATGACAATGTAATTAAAAATTGAGGCTAAAAGAGCAAATGTGGGAGGAAGTATGAGTGATATTTTCCTCATATTTCTTAGCAGAGAGTCAAATATTTTTCAAAATTGAAATACATAGTTAAAAATAACTCTTTTTAGATACTCAGGTGCTCAAAATTTTACCTCCCATGTACAATGTCTCAGTAAGTATTTTTGGATGTGCTCCATGAAAAGGAAGACATAAAAAAGGAAATTGTAAGATCAGAAACAGGAGACATGCAATGGATAATTGTCATATACAATCACTGAATCCTTCAAATTCCAACAATAGAATAAGTTCCCATATTATGTATGCATCCTACCTTCCTGGAGGTGGAATACAGATGCTTCTCTAGTCACCTTGCAGGCACGTGGTTCAGGATCTACTAAACACACACTTTCTTGTGAGTCTTCAATTCCAAAGTAAGAAATGTAACAAACACAACTGGGTTCAGTTGTGTTGTTGTTGTTTATTTGTTTGTTTGGTGTTTTTTAGAATGATGGCCAGAGATATGTCCACATTTTAGTAATATTTGTTATCAAGTAATGTTTCTGGCACCTCAGCTGTGAATGACAGCAATGGCGGTAGTCACTTCTTAATCAGATTGAATCTTTGACATGGCTCTGCAGTTTTCATTGAATGTTAGCCACGAGCCTGGCCCTCCAGCTCTCCAAACTATTTTGCAATATCTTTCTGTATACCACACGACAGTGGATTGAGTTTTGTCCCCCCAAAGTTTAATGTGCTGGAGACTTGGTCCCCACTGTGACAGTGTAAAGAGGGTGGGAAATCAGCCTTGAAGACCACGTAGGACCACATAGACTTGTAGGAGCATGCCTAGTGAATGAGTTATTAATAATGGTGTTCATGGGTGAGGTTCTGAGAGTTTTAAAAGGAGAGCATGTGAGAATCTCTTTCTCTGTGCTCCACCATTTTCTGTGAGACCCTGCATTGCTGTAAAGCCATCACCAAAGAAGACACTCACCAGATGTGTTCCCTGGACTTTGGCCTTCCCAGCCTCTGAAACTGTAAGCAATACATTTATTTTCTTGACAAATTACCCAGTTCCAAGTATTTTGTTATAAGCAACAGAAACCAACTAATCCATGCACATTTTCCTTTGAAGAGGTATGTCTTGCATACATATGTGTGTGTGCAGCACACACACAGTCACATCCACAAGCTTCAGTAATTAAGTGTTGGCCAAATTTTCTTTTCTTTACAGCTGAGTAAAATTAAACTTAATATAAGTTTAAAATGCTAGGTATGATACTATTTTATTGTCTAACTCGTTTCTATCCTTTAGGCTGTTTGTACATGAATAAAGGGAAACTACGTTGATGTCTGAAAAAACCTAATTGTTGTGTGACGGGTGGTGATATTTGTAGTAAGTTTGTATCCTCTTTTCTTTAACTTTTCATTTTGCTTCACTTTTTTTTGGCTTTTTAAACATATGAGGGTTTTTATAAGGACCATAAAATAATTACACAAAATACCCGTGTCCATGAATAGTTTCATTCAAAATATTTATTGCACATTTAAGAAATATTTTCCCCTGTGTGGGCAATTCATCATTTGTGGGTGTAACATTTGTGTGTGTAAGAGTGTGTTTGTGTGTGTGTTACTTAAGGATCACTGGAAATAGTCCACTATCTGAACTATTTTTTTTTCTATTCCTTATTATGTACTCATACCTCATTTATGTATCTGAATGTAAACTGAAAAACATAGAGGTCATAATTTCATATGGCTATTCCTCATCACAACAAAAATGAAAACCTGTGTACTCATTTGTATTTTTATGTGACATACGTGGCATTTCAGAAAGTAAGACACTTTTCATTCATTGTTCTAATGTGCCAAAGCTTTCCTCTTCATAAAGAAACCAGAAAAAAGAGTGAAAACACACACATTTCTTTTCTTTTCATATCCAAAAAGTCATGAATATCTACAGAGGCTTCTCTCCCATAGTAATATGCAATGCTAAGTGTTCCAAACCCAAGAACAACCTGAATGAGAAATTGCATTCTACATAATTATGTAAATAGATTTTTAAGAAAAAGTAAAAAGCAGAAATGACAATATGCTAATATGGCAGCAGCGTTGAATATGATGAGGATTATTAAAAATGAAGTGTTTGTTCATGCCCAGAGCCTTTTCTTACTTAATATTTTTTCATGGCACATGTACCTCCAAAGGAAATATTCAAGAAAGAAAAGCCTCCAATCATAATTACCGTAATTATACTTTTTTTTATCTTAAAATACTTTACACACCCCTAGAATAAATATTATATGTAGTGTATAGTATCATAAGTAAAGTACATGTTCAAAGAAATGAGGCTTTGATTGCTATTTGCTACATATTCTATCTAATGAGCCAGAACTACACAATGTATATGTGCATTGTGTCTATTTATTATTATTATTAGCATGGTGGCTTTGACTAGCCTTAGTTAAAAATCTGCACAAAATGACTCTATCCCATTGTGTAGAATACACCACAGAAATATATAACAAAAATTAATATTGGAAAAGTGAATAATGTAAATTACTTGCCACAGAAATATTTTAAAAGAATGCTTTCAGCTGGAGATAAGCCTTGTAATAGGACTTCAGAGATTAGCGATAGCTGCAAACTCTTTGCTCAGCCATGTAAATGTATTGTTTAATTATGGATCAAGTTCAGTCTTTAGCTCCTTGACCACTGTGGATTATTCTTTCCATTTTCCTCCATGAGATCATGCTGCGCTGGGGTGATACATAGATCAAAACTTGATATTATTCACCCACTTATATTCTATAGAAAGCATCAAAAATGGGGAAGAGATGAGGAGGAAAAGGCCTTTGGAACTCTTTGAATATGAATAAAAAGAAATTCAGTTGTTATTATTCTAAAACAAAATACACTCACTTTCAGCAAAAGATTTAAGAACAAGAGATAGTACTCTTTTTTGGGATTAGGTCCATGAAGAAAACGTGACCAATATATAAAAATGAAATTGTCCTCTTGTTGCTAACATTCATAGTTCAAAAAAAACAGATGAAGATGGTATTTGTGTGATGATAACTGAGGGGCAAATCATCTGCCACTTCTATGAACAAGAGAGCAGTAGTGGAAAGGAGAATTAGAAAATGACAGCTAACATAATGACCAGCTTCTTCTTGGACAAAGGAAAAACATTTTATTTCAAAAGTCCAAAATTTCTGATTTTAACTTATGGTAAATAAAAGTATTTTAACCATTTTTTTTTTTCAGAAGGAGGCACTCTTATGTGCATGAAGAATTTAAAAACAAAAGTGAGAAAATGTGCTAGGTCTCCTTTCCCCACACTTGTTTCCCCACTTCCCAAAACACACTTGCTACAGTATGTTTTGTGGCCAATTTCCTGGGGTTTCTGTTCCACACCTACAAAATGAAGTGGCTAGCTAAGGAATTGTGGAGATCAAAGATGTCATGATTCTAAAATTGTCAGAACTTGTCTGCAATTCTTTTCTCATTCTTTCTTAACATCTCTCCAATAGGCTTTTGTTCTCCCCACTTTATTGAATTTGCTCTTGTTAAGACATCGTAACTTCCACATTGCTAATGATCCGTTCTCAGTACTCTTCCTACCTGACTTTACTGTCTTACACCTGTACACCTGTACATTCTATTCTCTCTACAGCAGCCAAGATGATCTATTTCTCTATCTCTACCTCCCTCTCTTTCTTCTTCTTCCCTTTTTTCCTGTCCTTTGTCTTTAACATGTTTTGTTTGACAAAGCTTTCTAATCATTTATTATGTCAAAGTTTAAAAATACACAAAATAAGTAGAATAGTAGAATGAGTTATTATGAATACACATCACCCAGTTTCCACAATAATCATCATTTGCCATTCTCAATTATTTTTAGTTCCTCATGCTACCACACCAATTATTATTTTATAATACTTTTTGAAGTAAAACTTATATACTTTGAAATGCACAAATATTAGCTGCACGATTTTGACAAATAGGGAGACCTGTGTAATATCACTCCTTCATCACCATTTAGAACATTATGTCTCTCTGTAAAGATCCCATGTGTTCTTCTCTAGTCAATCCCCAGCTCCCAAGACTACCACTCATCTGATTTTTTAAACAATGAAATAGTTTTTCCTCTTCTAGAATTTCATAAAAAAGAAATTATAAAGTATGCACTCTTTGTGTCAAGCTTCTTTCACTCATCACAATATCTGTGAGATTCATCCACATTGTGCTTATCAGTAGTTTTTTTTTCTTTTCATTGGTGAGGAGTGGTTCATTATGTTAATTTATCACATTTTTCTATTATGGATGTTTGGGTTGCTTTCATTTTTTGGCTTTAATGAATGAAGCTATTACAAACATTTTTATACTAGTCTTTCTGCTTCCATTTCCCCTGGTTATATACCTAGGAGTATAAACAATTGGTTAAAAAAAAAAAATAGGTGTATGTTTGACTTTAAAATAAACTGTCAAAACTTTTCTCCAAGGGATTGTAATATTTTACGTTCCCAACAACAATGCATGAAAATTTCATATCACCGACATTTGGTGTTGTCAGTTGGGTCTCATTTATTGAATATCATTTACATACAATAAAATTCATCCTATGAGGTTGACGAATGCAAAGCATTATGTAACCACCACCAGAACTGAGATACAGAATATTTCCATCACTCAATGTGCCAGCCACTTTGTAACAAACTCTGTTTGACCCTCAGACGCTGGCAACCACCGATAAGTTTCCAGTCCCTGTACTTTCGTCTTTTCTAGAGTTTCATGTAAGTGGAATCATAGTATGTAGCCTTTTGTATCTGGCTTCTTTCATTTAGCAAACTGCAGTTGTGATTCATCCATGTCATTGCATATATCAGTATTATGTTTCTTATTTTTTCTGAGCAGTTACCCATGTAATAGTTATCCATTCACCCGCTGAAGGACATTTGTGTTGATTTTACCAATTATGAACAAAGCCACTGTAAACATGTGCATACAGGACTTTATGTGAACATAAGTTTTCATTTCTCTTGGATAAATGCCTAGGACTTGATTATAGGTTGTGTGGAAAGCATATGTTTAACTATATGAGAAACTGCCAAACTGTTTTCCAAAATGACAGTACCATTTTGCATTCCCAACAACAATGTGCAAGGGTCCCAGTTGCTCTGCAATTACATCACCACTGGACATGGTTTAATTACTTTTTTAGAAAAATTTAGTTCTTTTAATAGGTATGTAGTAGTATTTCATTATGGTTTCAATATCATTTCTCTAATAACTAATGGTGAATATCTTTTCACATTTTAATTGCTATCTGCATGTCTTCTATGGTGAAATATCTGTTCACATACGTTACCCAGTTTTTATGTATTCTGGATACAAATCTTTTATCAAATATATGCCTTAAAATATTTTAACCTCGTCTCTGGTTTGTCTTTTCAGTATCTTAACAGTGTCTTTTGTAAAGCAGAAGTTTTTAATTCTGCTGAAGTTCAATAATCAGTTTTTCCTTTTATAGATTGTGTTTTTATTTTTTGTTCTTTTGTTTTGTTTTATTTTTGTCATATCTAAGAAATATTTGTCTAACAAAAGACATTAAAATTTTCTCTTTTGTTTTCTTCTAAAAGTTTTATAGTTTTAAGTTTTGGATTTATGTTTTTGATCCATTTCTAGTTATTTGTTGAATAAAATATGAGGTGTGGGACAATATTCTCTTTGTTGCATACAGATATGTTCAATTTTTCCAGCATGATTTGTTGAAAAGACTACTCTTTCATTATGAATTGCCTTTGAACCTTTGTCAAAAATGAATTGGTCATATATGTGGGTGTCTATTCCTAGACATTCTAACATTCTATTCTGTTTCATTAATCTGTGCCTATTCTTTCATCAATAACACATCAAATTGACAATTGTAGTTTTATAGTAAGTGTTAAGATTACAGAGTGTGAATCCTCTAACTTTAAAAATATTTTTCCAGCATTGATTTGGCTGTTATTTCCATGCATTTTCATATACAGTAAATTTTAGAATGAGCTTTTCAATATCAACAAAAATGTCCTGCTGGATTTTGATTAAAATTTTGTCACATCATTAGACCAATTGGGAAATAAGTGACATCTTGAAAATATTGAGTCTTCCTATCCCTGAACACTTTTGATCTCTTGATTTGTTTAGGATGATTTCTCTCATCACTGTTTTGAAGTTTTAAGTATAGTTGAACTTTCAAAAGGAGAGAACAAAACTGTGGTTATTACAGGTGGAGAAGGGGGAAGGGGAGGGTGTTAATGAGAAATTGCTTCAAGTCATAAAGAATGATCACATTTTGTAAAGATGAGTATATTAATTATCTTGATTTGATCACCATGTATTGAATGACTATTAATTCAACTCTATATTGATATTCAACTCTGTACACCACAAATATGTATAAACAATTATGTTTCAATTAAAAAAATAACTTTAAAGTATATACATTTTGCACATATTTTTTAGCTATGTATTAAATATTCCTGTTTTTTGGTGTTATTTTAAATGGTAGTATTAATATTTTAACTTTGACTTCTGGGAAGATGGCAGACTGGAAGTGCCCAGAACATACTCTTCCTGCTGAAGAAGACTGAAAGGACCCCACTGCCACTGCCACCACAGTCTCTGGAGCTATTGTGCAGTCTGAGAACTGTAACTCATCACAGAGGAGCTCCCTGCAGAGTAACAGTCCTGCAGGTAGCACATTACTGCAACAGTATACTCCACTGATGCAAGGGAGGTGACTGCAACCACACCACCATTTCTGCTGCCACAAATTAACCCCACTACGGCCAAAGACACAGCAGATGTGAAGGAGATATCTGTAGCTGCCAGTGCTGCTGCCATCCGATGAGGTAACCCTGCTGCTGCCAAGGACACTGCAGATGCCATAGAAGCAGTTGCAGCCACTGATGCCACTGTTCAGGTGGACCACTGACATCTGACTACACTGAAACAACAAGGGTCACCAGCAGAGGCCAGGGAAGGAGAGCAATAAAAGAAGAAATTGCTCTACCAGATGACCAGATGCCAGCATAGAGAGACTAAAAATACAAAAAAACAAATAAACAAATGAAAAAAACAACAACCCCAAAACAAGAAAATATGAGCCCACCAAAGGAATACAATAACTCTCAAGTACCAGAATCCATGGAGCAGGACTCTTGAAATGAGTGAAAAAGAATTGTGAGTGAAAATCTTAAGGCAACTCAATGAGATATAAGAAGACTCAGTTAGATGAAAAAATGAACTGAGCAAAACTATTCAGGATATAAAGTAAGAAATTTACAAAGAAATTAATACTTTAAAAAAGAATGTAGCAGAACTCATGGAACTGAAGGATTCATTCAATGAAATAAAGAACACAACTGTGAAAGCTTAAATAGCAAGCTAGAGAAAACAGAAGAAAGAATTTCTGATCTTGAAGACAGTCTCTATGAAATAATTCAGATGGACAAAGAAAAAAAATAATTTTAAAAAATGAAGAAAATCCAAGACAGAAAACAATCCTAAGAGCACAAACATCCAAATCATGGGTGTTCCAGAAGGGGAGGAGAAAGGAAAAGGCATTGAGAACATATTCAATGACATAATAGCAGAAAAACTTTTCAGATATGGGGAGAGACATGCACCTTCAGATTCAAGAGGTTCAAAGACCCCTAAATATATTCAGTGCAGAAAGTTTCTCTCTGATACACATTATAGTCAAACTGGCTGAACTTAAAGACAAAGAGAGAATCCTGAAAACAGTAAGAGAAAAGTGCCAAGTAACCTATAAGGGAGTCCCCATCACACTGAGAGCAGAATTCTCAGTAGAAACTCTACAGGCCAGAAGAGAATGGGATGATATACATAAAACACTAAAGAAAAAACTGACAGCCAAGAATTCTATACTCAGCAAGGCTGGTAGTTTTTTTCTTTTAGTATTTTGAATATATTCAAAATACTAAAGAATTCCATACTTCAGAAGTGAAGGAGAAATAGCATATTTTTCAGACAAACAAAAACTGAAGCCATTCACCGCCACATGACCAGCTTTAAAAGAATCTTTGAGAGAGTCCTGCATCTGGAATACAAAAAAAATGATAATCACTACCATGAAAATACAAGAACAAAACACACTAGTAGAACAAAAATGCAAACAAGAAATGGAAAGAAACTGTACCTTACCACCTACAAAAAAATAACAACACTGAATGAAAACAAGAAAAGGGACAGAAAGAAACAAAAGATATTTAAAACACCCAAATGAAAACCAGTAAAATGTCAGGAGTAAGACAATACCTTTCAGTAACAGCCCTAAATGTAAATGGATTAAGTTCCCCACTCAAAAGACACAGACTGGCTGATTGGATTAAATACCTAGATCCAACTATATGCTGTCAACAAGAGACTCACCTCACCTGTGAAGACACACATGAACTAAGAGTGAAGGGATGGAAAAAGATATGCCACAAAAATGGAAATCAAAAATGAGCAGTAATAGCTACTTATACTGGATAAAATAGATATTAAACCAAAAAGTATATAAAGAGACAAAGAAGGCCAGTATCTAATGAAAAAGGTATCTATCCACCAAGAAGAAATAACAATCATCAATATATGTGCACCCAACACAGGCACATCCAGATACGTAAAGCAAACACCATCAGACCTAAGGAAAGAAATAGACCCCAATACAATAATAGTTGGGGACTTGAACACCCCTCTCTCAATATCTAGGCAACAAATCAACAGAGAAACACAGGATTTAAGCCACACATTAGATCAATTGGGCTTGGCAGATATCTACAGAACATTTCATCCAACAACCACAGAATACACATTCTTCTCATGAGTACATGGAACATTTTCCAGGATAGACCACATATTAGGTCACAAATCAAGTGTCAACATGTTTAAAAAAATCAAAATTATCTCAAGAATCTTTTCAGACCACAGCAGATTAAAATTAGAAATCAATAACAAGAGACTGTGGAAACTACACAAATACATGGAAATTAAGCAACAGGTCCAAGAAGAAATTTTACAGGAAATCAAATTATTTCTCAAAACTAATAAAAATAAAGACACATCATACCAAAACTGGTGGTATACTGCAAAAGCAGTACTAAGAGGAAAGTTTATTGCAATAAATGCTTACTTCAAAAGAATAGAAACCTAATTCTATACCTCAAAGAACTCAGAAAAACAAGAACAATCCAACCCCCAAATTAGTAGGTGGATAGAAATTATTAAGATCAGAAAGAAATAAGTGAAATAGAAACTCAAAAAATGACACAAAAGACCAATGAAACACCAAGCTATATTTTTAGAAGATTAACAAAATAGAGAAATCATTAGCTACGCTGATTTAAAAAAGAGAGAAGACCAAATAACAAAAATTAGCAATGAAAAGGAGACATTATAACCAACACTACAGAAATAAAAAGAATCATTGGAGACCATTAAAAACAACTATACGCCAACAAATTTGAAAACCTGGAGGAAATGGGTAAATTGTTGGATAGATACAAACTATTGAGTCTGAACCAAGAAGAAACAAAAACCCTGAACAGACCAATAACAAGCAAAGATGTTAAAGCAGTAATTAGCAGTCTCCCAACAAAGAAAAGCTCAGGACTGGATGGCTTTACTGCTTAATTTTTCAAGAGTGTTAAAGAGGATTTAATACCAATTCTCTTTAAACTATTACAAAAAAATAGAAAGAGAGGTCATTCTCCCAAACTCACTCTATGAGGCCAATAACATCTTGATACCAAAACCAAACAAAGATACAACAAAAAAGGAAACTACAGGCCAATATCTTGGATGAACATAGACACAAAAATCATCAATAAAATATTAGCAAATAGAATACAGCAACGCATCCAAAAAATTATACACCATGATCAAGTGTGATTCACCCCTGGGATGCAAGGATGGCTAAACATATGTAAATCAATACATGTGATGCACTACATCAACAAAATCAAGGACAAAAAACATATGATTATCTCAGTAGATGCAGAAAAAGCATTTGACAAAACTCATCATCCCTTCATGATAAAGACTCAGCAAATTAGGTACAGAAGGAAAGTCTTTCAAAACAATAAAAGTATACATGACAAACCCACTACCAATATTACCCTGAATGGGGAAATGCTGAAAGCTTTTCCCCTAAGAACAGGAACTAGACAAGGATGCCCACTCTCACCACTCCTACATAATGTTGGAAGTACTACCCAACGCAACCAGGCAAGAAAACAATTAAGTGCATCCAGATTGGAAAAGATGAAGTCAAACTGTCCCTGTTTGCAGATGACATGTTCCTGTATACAGAAAATCCTAAAGACTCTACAGAAAGAAAAAAAACAGAAAACCTCTTAGAGTTGATAAAGGATTTCAGTAAATTTGCAGGATACGAAATCAATACACAATAATCAGTAGTGTTTTTATACTCCAACAATGAACCAGCAGAAAAAGAAATCAAGAAAGCTAGCACATTTACAATAGTCACCAAATAACGATAATAATAATAACAACAACAACAACAATAATAATAATAATTAATAAATAAAAATAAAATGTACAGGAATCAATTTAACCAAAGAGGTGAAATTGTGAAATGTCCATACTATCCAAAGCGATCTAAAGATTCAGTGTAATCCCCATCAAAGCACCAATTATGTTCTTCACTGAAATAAGAAAAACTATGCTAACATTCATATGGAACAACAAAAGACCCTTAATAACCAATACAATGCTAAGCAAAAAAAGTAAAGCCAGAGGCATAACACTACCTGACTTCAAACTATACTACAAAGCTATAATAACCATAACAGCATAGTACTGGCATAAAAACACTCTGTCCGATGGTCCAGAATAGAGAACCCAGAGATCAACCCATATATTACAGACAACTGACCTTTGACAAAGACATCAAGAACATGCATTGGAGAAAAAGACTGCCTCTTCATTAAATGGTGCTGGGAAAACTTGACATCTATATACCAAAATCAACTCAAAATGTATTAAAGACTTAAATATAAGACCTGAAACTATACAACTTCTAAACTTCTAAAAGAAAAGATAGGGCAAATGCTTCTGGAAGTAAGAGTGGACAAAAACTTTATGAACATGACCCAAAAGCACAGGCCACAAAACAAAAAATAAATAAATGGGATTACATCAAACTAAAAAGCTTCTTCACAGCATAAGAAACAATAACAGAGTGAAAAGACAACCTTCAGAATGGGAGAAAATATTTGCAAATTATCTATCTGACAAAGGATTAATATCCAGAATATACAATAAACTCAAACAACTTACAGTAAAAAAACAAATAACCCAATTAAAAATGGGCAAAGGAGCTGAGTAGGCATCCCTTAAAGGAAGATATACAAACAGCCAACAGACACATGGAAAAATATCCAACATCACTGAGCATCAGGGAAATGGAAATCAAAACTACCCTGAGATCTCATCTCACCCCAGTTAGACTGGCCATTATCAAAAAAACACGATAACAAATGCTGACAAGGATGTGAAGAAAGGGGAACCCTCCTTCACTTTGGGTGGTGCTGTAAATTGGAACAGCCATTATGGAAAACAGTATGGAGGCTCCTCAAACAACTACAGATGGAACTACTATATGATCCAGAAATCCCACTGCTGAGTGTATGCCCAAAGGAATGGAAATCATCATGTCAAAGAGATACCTGTACCCCCATGTTTATCGCAGCTCTATTTACAGTAGCAAAGAGTTGGAACTGATCTAAATGTCCATCACTGGATAACTGGATAAGGAAAATGTGGTATATTTTACAGAATGGCATACTATTCTTCCACATGAAAGAATGAAGTACTGCCATTTGCAGCAACATGGATGAACTTAAAAAAGTTGTTATGTGAAATAGGCAGACACAAAAAGAGAAATACTTCATATCCTCACTTGTAAGTGGGAGCCAAATAAATACGCAGTAAATAAAAAAGAAAGATACAACAATCACAATGATATGTTGAACTTTGAAAAGGAGAGAACAGAACTGTAACCAGAGGCAGGAAAGAGGAAGGACAAGAGGTAAGTGAGAAATTGGTAAAGTGCCACTGAAAACAATTACATTGCATAGTGTTGGATAACTAATTATCCTGATTTGAGCATCACATATTGCACACAGGTATTGGTATTCAACTCTGTACCCTACAGGTACATACAATCAACTATGTTTCAATTAAAAAAAAATGAACTTCCCTTGCAAAAATTATAACAATTTTTCTCATTCCCTTTCAGAAATATAGAAAAGGAGGAAACATGACCTACTTGTCCTTGCAAGGGTCAGCCTTCTTGATTGCTCATTTTAGATGTTTTCCAATTTTATTGATCAATTTAAGTAAACTTTTGGTTATGTTAATTTTATAAATAATATATTCACTTGCTATGTAAGTTCTTTCTAGTTATTTTATTTTGTTCTTTACACATTTCCATGATAGGATTTTCTTTCTTTTCCTAAATTCTTGAAGTGGAAGATTTATCAATATATTCAACTTTAATTCTTCTTGGATATGCACATATAAGTTATAAATTTTTCTCTATGCCATACTTCAGCTGCATCTCACAAGTTCTGGTATGTGAAATTTACAATATTATTCAATTTTAAATATTTTATAATTTTTGTTTCATTTTTCTATTGTCCCATGGATTGTGTAGAAATGAACTGTCAACTTTTAGTAAGTTGCACTTTTGAAAACATTTATTTAGTTATTCCTTTTTTAAACTCTCTCTCATAATTTCATTGCAGTCAATAACCATACTCTGAATTATCTCAATTAATGCAAGTTGCTGAGGTTGCCTTGTAATATAGCATATGGTCAGTTTTTAAAATTTTTCCCACTGCATATTAAAAATTGTGTTTACTCTTAAAGGGTCATGTAATGTATATATTCAATTATGTTCTATTCTTAATTATATCATTTAGAATTTCCACATGCATGGTGATTTTTTGTCTGTGGTTCTAATAATTATTGAGAGAGGTATGTCAATGACTCTCACTAAAATTTGTAATTTGCCTGAAAAAATACATAAAATAATAATTTTCATTCATTTGTTGCCAGTGAATATATATTCTTTAATATAAAATGCATTATTTCTAGAAGATTTTTGTAGTTTTTCTGGATCATCTATGTAGACAATTATGTTGCCTGCAAAAAAGATCATTTTTTTTCTTTTCAGTTTGAATGTCTTCTGTTTCTTCTTCTTGCTTATTGCACTTGCCAAACTCTCCATGTTATGCTAGATAAGAGTGATGAGAATAGACATTCTTGCCTTATTGCCAATATTTGGGGAAAGGCATTCAGATTTTCAGCACTAAGTATGAAGCTAGCTATATATTGTTTGTAGGTCTTCCTTATCAGGTTGAAAAAGCTTAATTTAATTACTAGTTTTCTGTGAATTTTTTAAAAATTATAAATGGATATTGAATTTTTAAAAGTGTTTCTTTCATTTGATTTTGATGATTATTTGTTTTTTCCTCTTTAGCATGCTGATGTAGTGAATTGCATTAATTTGAAGATGTTGAACCAAACTTATATTTTGGAGATAAACCCCCTTGGTCTGTTTGCTTACTTGCTTATTTAATATACTAAATGTGTACAACATAATGTTTTGATATAAATATGCATAGTGAAATACATACATATTACTACAGGCAAGAAAATTAATATATCTATCACCTCACATAGTTGCCTTTTTTTGTGCTAAGAGCACCTAAAATCTACTACCTTTGCAAATTGACAGTATATAATATATTACTATTATTCTCGTGCTTTACATTAGATCTCTAGACTTATTCATCCTGAATAACTTCAAATTTGAACGCTTCAACATATATCTCTCCATTTTCTCCCCCTCTCCACTCCTGGTAACTACCATTCTACTCTTTGTTGTTACATATTCAATCTTGTTTAGATTCCACATGTAAGATCATGCAGCATTTTGTTTTCCTGTGTCTAGAAGAAGATTATATAATCATTAAAGGTCTAATTCAATGGAGAGATATAACAGTTGTAAATATATATGCACCCAACCTCAGATCACTTGGGTGTTATAAAGCAAATATTCTCCATTTCTATAATTTTGCCATCTCAAGAATGTTATATAAATGGAATCAACACAACTTTTGAGAGTGGATTTTTCACTGAGCATAATTCTCTCAAAATTTATCCAACCTGTTGCATGTATCAATAGTTCAAACTTTTTTATTACTGAGTAATATTTCATCCTGTATATGTACTACAGTTATTTTGACCATTCTCCTGTTGCGAGACATCTGAGTTGTTTCCAGGTTATGGCTATTTTGAATACAGCTGCTATGAGCATTTGTGTACAGGTTTCTGTGTGAGCGTAATTTTATTTCTCTGTGATAAATATCACAGAGATCAATAGCTTCATTGTGCTGTTTGGTAGTTGCATGTTACAGTATAATAGAAAACTATCAGTTGTCTTCCAGAGTGGATGTACCATTTTACATTCCTATTAACAATGTAATGTTGACCCATTTCTACACATTTCACTAACATTTCGTGTAATCACTACATTTTATTTTCGCCATTCTCATGCGTGTGTAGAAAAATCATTGGGGTTTTACTTTGCATTTACCAAATATCTTTTCATGTGCTTATTTGTAATCTGTATATCCTCCTTGATAAAATGTCTCCTGTCTTTTACTCATTTTCCAATTGGATGTTTGGAATTTTTATTGTTGAATTTTGAGAGTTCTTTACATATTCTTGATATGATTCTTTGGTTAGTTACGTTGTTTGCAAATATTTTCTCCTAATCTTTTGCTTATCTTCTCATCCTCTTGATGGGATCTTTTTCAGAGCAAAATGTTTTTAACTTTGGTTGAGTCCAAATATAAATTTTAACTATTATGAATAGTCTTTTGGTGTGAAGTCTAAAAATTCTTTCCTTAGCCCTAGGTCCTATAGGTTTTCTCTTGCTGTTTATTTTATTTCTAAAAGTTTTACAGTTTTACCATTTACATTTAAGTGTATGGTCCATTTTGAATTAATTTGTATATAAGGTGTGAGGTTTATTCTCAGGTTCATTGTTTTTGCCTGTGGATGTCCAATTGTTCTAGTACCTTCAAAAGGGTGATTTTCCCCTTCTCAAATATTGTTGGGGCATATTTGCATAAAACTATTTTTGGGTTTTCAATTTTGTACCATTGACTTATGTTTCTGTCCCTTTGCCAATACCACACTGTATTGAGTACTGCAGCTATATAATAGGCCTTTATTTTGAGTAGAGTGACTCCTCCCATTTTGTCTTTCTTTTTCAAGATCTTTCAGCTATTTTAGGGCTTGTGCCTTTCCATATCCATTTTAAAATTAGTTTATATGTACAAAACATAAATCACATCTACAAATAAACTTCACTGGAATTTTAAAGGAATCACATTAAATCTATAGATCAATTTAGGAAGAACTGACATCTTTACTATGCTGTCCTCCAATTCATGAACACTGTCAGTCTCTCCATTTATTTTGGTCTTCTTTTGATTGATTTTACAATTTTTCATTTTTAACATAATTATTCTGTTTCTTTTTTATAGATTTGTAACTATTTTTTTAAGTGGGAAATCTATTATAAATGATGTTGGTTTTTAAATTTCTGTTTCTGCACAAAAAGTTAGTTTTTTGAGAAGATAAAAAAAATAGACAAACCACTAGCCAGACTTACTAAAGAAAGAAGAGCAAAGAAGCAAATACCTAAAATTGGAAATGAAAAAGGGGATATCACAACTGATACTGTAGACAAAGAATCATTAGAGATTACTTCATAGTAATCAACTGTATGCCAACAAATTTGAAAGTATGGATGAAATGGATAAATTTCTAGACATATACATACTATCAAGATTGAACCAAGAAGACATAGAAAAACTGAACAAACCAATAACGAGCAATGAGATTGAAGCAGTAATCAGAAATCTTCCAAAAAGAAAAGCCCAGGACCAGATGGCTTCACTGCTGAATTCTACTAAACCTTTAAAGAAGAATTAATAACAGTTCTTTCCAAACTATTCCAAAAAATTGAAACAGAAACTATTCTCCCAAACTCATTCTATGAAGCCAGCATCACCCAGATACCAAAACCAGACAAAGATACAACAAAAAAGAAAACAACAGACCAATATCCTTGATGAATTTAGAGGCTAAAATCCTCAACAAAATACTATGAAACAGAATACAGCAACATATCAAAAAGGATTATACACCATGATCAAGTGGCATTCATCCCAGGAATGCAAGGATGATTCAACATACACAAGTCAATATAGGTGATACACTACATCAACAAAGTCAAGAACAAAAATAATATAATCTCAATAGATGCAGAAAAAGCATTTGACAAAATTCAACAGTCCTTCATGATAAAGACTCTCAACAAATTAGGTATAGGAGGAAGGTATCTCAACATAATAAAAGCCATATACAATAAACCTACTGCCAATATCATCCTGAATGGGGAAAAGCTGAAAGCTTTCCCTTTAAGATCAGGAATGAGACAAAGATGTCCATTTTCTCCACTCCTATTTAATATATTATTGGAAGTACTTGCCAGAACAATTAGATGAGAGGAAGACATAAAGGGCATCCACATATGTAAAGAGGAAATCAATTGTCCCTGTTCATGGATGACATGATTCTACATATAGAAAACCCAAGAGACTCTACCAAAATACTCTTAGAGCTGATAAATGAATTCAGTAAGGCTGCAGGACACAAAATCAACATACAAAAATCAGTAGTGTTTTTATACTCCAACAACAAACTGGAAGAAAAAGAGATCAAGAAAGCAAGCCTGTTTACAATAGTCACCCCCCCCCCAAAAAAAACCCTAAGAATAAATTTAACCAAAGAGGTGAAAGATCTCTACAATGAGAACTACACTACAAATCACTTCTGAAAGAAATTAAAGAAGACACTAAGAAATGGAAAGACATTCCTTGTTTGTGGATTGGAAGAATCAATGTAGTAAAAATGTCCATACTACCCAAAGCCATCTACAGATTCAATGTGATTTCCATCAAAATACCAATGACATTTTTCACAGAAACAGAAAAAGCAATCCTAACGTTCATATGGAACATCAAAAGACCCTGAATAGCCAAAGTAATCCTGAGCAAAAATAGTAAAGCCAGAGGCATTACACTTCCTGACTTCAAACTATCTTATAAATCTATAGTAACAAAAACATCATGATACTGGCATAAAAACAGACATGTGGACCAATGTAACAGAATAGAGAACTCAGAAATCAACCCATGTATTTACAGCCAACTGATCTTTGACAAAGGCACCAAGAACATACATTGGGCAAAAGACTGTCTCTTCAATAAATGGTGCTGGGAAAACAGTATATCCATTTGTAGAAGAATGAAACTTGATCTGTACCTCTCACCATATACCCAAATCAACTCAAAATGAATTAGAGACTTAAATATAAGTCCTGAAACTTTTAAACTCCTAGAAATAAACTTAGGGGAAATGCTCCAGATTTTAGGACTGGATAATTACTTTATGGATAACACCCCCAAAGCACAGGAAACAAAAAGAAAAATAAACAAATGTGATTATATCAAACTAAAAAGCTTTTGCACAGCAAAGGAGACAGTCAATAGAATGAAAAGGCGTTCTACAGAATGGGAGAAAATATTTGCAAAATATGCATCTGATAAGGGATTAATATCCAGAAGACACAAAGAGCTCAGACAACTCTACCGCAAAAAACTAAATAATCCTGTTAAAAAATGGGCAAAGGAGCTGAATAGACATTTCTTAAAGTAAGACATACAAATGGCCAACAGGTATATGAAAAAATGCTCAACATCACAAATCATCAGGGAAATGCAAATCAAAACCACTTTGAGGTATCACCTCACCCCAGTCAGATTGCCTATTGTAAAAAAGTCAGAGAATAACAAATGCTGGGAAGGATGTGGAGAGAGAGGAACCGTCCCACACTGTTGGTGGGACTGTAAATTAGTACAGCTATTATGGAGAATAGTATGGAGGCTCCTTAAACAGCTACAGGTAGAAATTCCATATGATTCAGCAATCCTACTCCTGGGGATACATCCAGAGGACTGGAAAGCATCAGGTTGAGTGGATACCTGCACTGCCATGTTTATTGCAGCTTGTTTATTGCATGTTTATTACAATAGCTAGGCAATGGAACCAACCTATATGTCCCTTGATGGATGGCTGGAAAAGTAAATTGTGATATACATACACAATGGAATACTACTCAGCCATAAAAAAGAATTAAATTCTTCCATTTGCAGCAATGTGGATGAGCCTGGAGAAAACTATTCTAAGTGAAACAAGCTAGGTACAGAGAGAGAAATACTACATTTTCTCACTCATAATTGAGAGCTGAATCCATAAATAAATAAATGAACAATAAAAAGAGACAGAGAGAAAGAAAGAAACAACAATCACAGTAATATGTTGAATTTTTAGAAAACTAGGGGAGGAAAAGGGAAGGGGAGGGGAAGAGGAAGGGGGATAACGAGGAATTGGTCAACAGACACAAAGAATGATTGCATATCATAATGATGAATAAGCTAACTATACTGATCTAACCACCACACATTGTACACAATTATTAAAAATCAATGTTGTACCCCACATGTATGTATAATAAAATAAATAAATAAATAAAATTCATCTTTAATATATAAAAATGTAATTAACTTTTGTGTGTCAATATTGTATATTGTGGCTTGTGACCTTGCTAAATGCACTTATTAGTTCTAGGAGGTTTTTTTTTTCTTTTTTTTTTTTTTAGATTCCTTGGGATTTTCTACGTAGATAGTCCTGTCATCTTCAAGTAGGGACAGTTTTATTTCTTTCATCCCAATCTGTATGCCTTACATTTATTTTTCTTGCCTTATGTCTTAGAAAAAAAAAATCAGTCTTTCACAAATAGGTACGATGTTAGCTAGACTCTTTGTAGATGCCCTTTATCAAATTGAGTTAGTTCCCTTATATTTCTAACTTGTAGTTTTTATCACAAATGAGTGTTGATTTTTGTCAAATGTTTTTTCTATGTCAATTGATATTATTATATATATATTTTTAGCTCATTGATGTTGTGGATTACGCTGATTGAATTTTGAATGTTGGACCAGCCTTACATCCCTGAAATAAATCCTATTTGGTCACACTGTAAGATTCTTTTTACACACTGTTGGATTTGTAGGAGAAAAAAAGTAATATCTTCCCCCTCCCCCATTAGAGGGTTCATGGCTGAGACAAATAACAAAAGACAGATTAATGAAAGAAAAGCATACAAATGTATTGAATATAAATTTTATATGACGTGAGAGACTTCAGAAATGAAGAACCAAAGAATGGGAAAATCTGTGTATTTTTATGTACAATTGTACGTAAGTGTGATTGGAAAACCAAAAGATATGATCTAAAAAACTGGGGGGAACTTAGTAAGGCCTAAAACTGGGGGGAACTTAGTAAGGCCTATTTGTTCAGATTCTTCTTGGTGTTCCTGTGTGACATTCTTTCCCTCTGGGTATAGAGCAGGACACCTGTCACATGAGGGTCTTCAGAGGAGAAGGAAGGGAGAAGGTCAGAGAATGTTTATCCTAGGTTTAATGGCCTGCTTCAGGAGAGAAGGGCTAGGGGAAGGTCAGAGTGGACTTCCTGTTTCTGCCATTTTCTCAAATGCCATGGTCCCATATTTTGAAGTAGCATGTCCTGAACTCCCTCAGATTCAATTTGCTTATATTTTGTTGAGAATTTTTGCATTTAAGTTTTACAAGATTTTACTGTTTCTTTTTATTCCACTGTCTTTGCCTGGTTTTGGCATCAGGTTAATATTGGCCTTGTAAAAAGAATTGGGATGTGTTCCCTTCTTTCCTAGTTTCTGAAGAGACTGTGAATAATTGTTGTTAATTCTTCTTTGAATGTTTGGTAGAATTATTCAGTGACATTATCTGGGTCTGGAGATTTCCGTTCTAGGAGATTTTTATTAAGAATTAAATTTATTTAATGATCATAGGACTACTCAGGTTATTTACTTTATCCTGGTTGAGTTTTAGTAGTTTCAGGTTTTTGAAAAATTAGCCCATTTCTTCTAAGTTGTTGAATTCATGATCATAAAGTTGTTCATAGTATTCCGTTTAATACTTTTAAAGGTTTCAGGATCTCTAATAATTTCCCTTGTTTTATTACGGATGTTGGTGATTTGTGTCTCCTCTTTTTTTGTTTTCTTCAGTCTTCCTAGAAGCTTATCATTTTTATTGATTTTTTTTTTGTGAAGAACCAGTGTTTATTTCATTGACTTTTCCTATTGCTTTCCTATTTTCAATTTTATGGATTTCTGCTTTTATCTTTACATGTTTCTTCTGTTTATTTTGGGTTTATTTTGCTCTTCTTTTTCTGTTTCCTTGAGGTAAAAATTTGTGTTACTGGTTTGAGAGCGTTTTTCTTTTCTATTGCAAGCTTTTAGTGCCATAAATTTCTCTCTCAGGAGTGCCTTAGCTACATCCCACATGTGTTAATATGTTGTATTTTCAACTTTCAGTTTTCTTTTATCTCCTTTTAGACTTCTGTTTTGACCAATGTATTACAAATGTGTTGTTTGGTTTCCAAGTATTTAGAAATTTTTCTGTACTCTATGTTTTTTTTTTTACTTTGATTCCATTAAGATTGAAGAACATACTTTGTATGATTTTAATTACTTTAAATTTTTTAAATTTTGTTTTATGTCCCAGGATATGGTATACCTTTGTGAATACTCTATGGGTGTTAAAAAGAATGTATATTCTGCTATTAATGTTGGGGTTCTATATATCTCAACTGGAATCTGTTAGTTGATTGTGTTGTTTATGTCTTTCACATCGTTGCTGATTTTCTGTAGTAGTTCTATAATTTTCTGAGGGGGGAATGTTGAAAACCTCACCTATTATAAATTTTGCTATTTCCTTTTGTCCTTATTAGGTATTTCTTTATATATATTTTGTGGCTCTGTTGTTTGGGCATATACATTTAGTATTATTATGTCTTCCTGATAAATTGATCATTTATATTTATATAATGTCTCTTTTTATTGCTAGTAATTTTATTTTCCCTGAAGTCTACTTTATCTGATATTAATAATAGCCACTAATTTTTTAAAATTAATGCTTCTATACTATATCTTTTCCATTCTTTTGCTTTCCACCTCTCTGTATCATTGAAAATGAAGTAAGTTTCTCATACATAGCTATGTTGTTTTTTGATACATTTTGCAAATCTCTGCCTTTTAATTGGTTAGTTTAAACTACATGTTAAATTATTATTAATATGCTAGGGCTTAATTCTGCAACTTTATCCCTTTGTTTTTCTTTGTTTCTTTTGTTTCTCATTCTTATTTTCTGTTTTCTTGTCTTCCTTTGAATTACTTGAATTGTTTCAGGATTTTATCTTAATTTATTTATAGTATTACTGGATGTATTTCTTTGCATACATTTCTTAGTGGCTTTTCTATGTATTACAATATACCAGTCTTCTGTTATCAATCTTCTATTACTTTGAGTGAATCGTGAAAACTTTACTTCCCTTTAATTCCTTCTGCAATCACTACTTTTAAGTGTCATTGTATTAGGCTTCATGTGGTGATATAATTTTGGTCTCAACCCTCACATATGATTTAGAAAACTCATATGAAGGACAGACTCTTCTATTTATCCACATTTCTGCTTTTATCCATTGTTCTTCCTTTCTTACTGAAGCTCCAAGACAGTGTCTTTCATCACTTCCTTTCTGTTTCAAGAAATTCCTTAAGCCACTTGTTAAATATAGGTCTGTTAACAATAACTTTTCGTTTTCCTTCATCTGAGAAAGTCTTTATTTCTTCTTCTTTCATGAAAGATAGTTTCACTGGATATAGGATTCACAGCTGACAGCTCTTTTCTTTCAGCACTTGGAAAATGTGATATTTCCTTCTGGTCTCCATCGTTTCAGATGAGGAATTAACAAGCATTCAAGTTAGTGTTGCCCTTAGGTAATGTGTGATTTTTCTCTCTAGTTGCTTTCAATAATTTCTTTGCAGTTCTCAGAAGTTTAATTATTTTGTGACTCAGCACTGGCATGGTTCTTGTTTGTTTGTTTTGATTTTTTTCATTTTATCTTATTTGAGGATTACTTACCTTAGACAGGCAGGTTTATCTCTTCTGCCAACTTTGGAAATAGCTTTGCTATTATTTCTCTGAATACTCTTTTAGCTCTCTTTACTCTTTCTCCTATCATTTTTGATTCTGGCATTACAAATGTTGGATCTGTCATTGTCACACAGGTCCCTTAGGCTCTGTTTATATATTTATTTATTTATTAATATTGATTTTTGTCTCTTTTGTTCTATTCCTCTGTCCTCAAGTTCAGTAATTATATCTTCTGTTATCTCCACTTTACTATTGAGTTTTTATTTCTATTATTGTATTTTTAAGTTCTATTATATTTATTTGGCTCTTTTTTTTCTTACTTCTATGTTTTGCTGAAATTTTTGATCCTTTCGTTTCTTTCAGGAGAATTTATAATTGCTTCTTGAATCATGTCATGACGGCTGCTTTAAAATCCATTTCAGATAATTCCAATATCTGATTCAACACAGTTTTGGCATCAGTTGATTGCCTTTTCCCTCAATTTGTGATTCTCATGGTTCTTAGTATGGCAGGTGATTTTCAATTTTACCATGGACATTTTGGCTATTATGTTAGGAACTTTTGGCTCCTATTCATATTCAAACACTTTATTTTAACATGTAGTCACCCTGTTTAGGCCAAGTACACAGGTCTTGGCCTACTTTTGTGGGCTGTGATTTCAATAACTGTCTAATTTTCAGAACGTATGCAGTGCTATTTTGGTCTGCTTTCTTTATCCTGTGCCTCAGTCTTCCACTGGTCCCTGCCAGGTCTGCTTGAGTAGATGGAAGCAGCTTCTCCATGATGGGCTATCTGGTACCACTTGGTGGTAGAAGAAAGGCTCCAGCTCATGGTATGAAGAGCACTTCCTGGGCTGGAACTTGTCATACAGGACCAATTTGAGAGTGTTTCTCAGCTTTATGCTATGTCTAGGTCCAAAATTAGGTTTTAAATGTCTAAAATCCATGTGTAGGCTGAGCTGGTTCCTTCTGAAAGTTCTAGAAGAGAATCCATTTCCTGCCTTTTTGAAATTTTTCAGTGGCTGCCTGTATTTCTTGGTTTGTGGCCACTTTCTCCATATTCAAAGCCAGTGGCATATCATCTTCATACTCTCTCTACTTCCAGCATGACATACTTCTCTTTCTAAATCTGATCCATTCTTCCTCCCTCTTATAAGGATCCTTGTGATTACACTGGGCCCTACCAGAAAATCCAGGATAATCTCCCCATTTTAAGATTCTTAACTCAATCACATCTACAAAGACCCTTTTGCCATGAAGGTAACATATTCACAGATTCTGGGGATTAGGATGTGAACATCTTTGGAGGGGCATTATTCAGTCTACCACACGACCTTTCAAAATTCTCCTCTGGTCATCTCTTGTGTTGTTTGCATGATTTATAGTTATACTTAGGAGAGAAGAGCAGGAAGAGATGAGTACACACCATTTTGCTTGGACTGGCAGTCTGATATTATTTTTGTCTCTAGCTTTGTGTCATATTCACATTTTACAAGTACTTTTTCAGTATGTGTGTGTGTGTGTGTGTGTGTGTGTGTGTGTGTGTTTAACTTCAAGTCATTGACCAAAATATTGAACAAGACAAGGCCAATCACCGAGTTATACAGCACAGTTTGAGAATGTCTCACTTCATTTTGATCCTGTTGGGGTATGTTGGAAATTATCAGGCCACTTGTTTATACCATCACCAAATTAATTCTTGTCTGTATTTTCTCTACAATAATAAAATATAATAAAGAAGAAATTTCCAGTATACCCTGCTGAAATCACAATGACTATGGCATTTTCTTGATAAACAGACTAATTAATACTGTGAAAAATAAATTCTGCTAGTTTTTCATTACACTTTTCTTTTTTAATAGTCTCTAAACATCATTGCTTATGTAAATTATTCCAAAACATCTCTGCTTCATAAGACATTATAGAATTATGGCAGAAATAGTCAGATCACTGTTCTGAAATTTCCTATGTCCATCTTTTCATCCTTTTGAAATTTTGGATTAGTATTGTGATGGCATCTTTGGAGCATTCACACTTTGGTCCTGAGCGTTGTTAATGACAGATCTACATCAGATTTTTAAATTCCTGTTTCTTTGGATGTCATCCTTGTTTGTCTGAAGAGAGTTGTGATTTTAAAATAACCAAGTCCCTTTATTAATTTCACTTTTTATCTTAGTACTATAATTTCCTCTTTAAAAACCATGTTTTATCTGCCACTCTTCTATTTTCAGAATTGCTCTCACTACTTGAACTTTTCATCCATCTATTCACTAAACATGTGTGACATGCTTGATAGGTGACAGGGACTGTTCTAGCCCTAGGGAATATAAAGATTAATAAATTGATAATCTGGTAAACTTTTCTGTCATCTGTTAACATTGTGCCATTGTCCCTGGGCGGTGACCCTATTCCTTCTTTATTCACAGTGTGTTTCTGAACATCACTTGCAAAACCTGTTCTTGTCTTTAGCAGTTTCCACAAGCCTCAGCAACTCTGGGCTCTCACTTTTCTGACATTGCCCTTCTAAGTCTAGGCTGATCTTTTGTTTTCATTCCTTGCTATGTGTCCCTCTTTCTACCTCTTCTACTGTGCTTTTATATTCCAAGCTCATGATAAAGTTCCCTGTGCAGTTGTCAGTTCCCTTAAAAGTACTTTCTTCCACATTTGAATGGAGATTATATAAACGGAAGTTCATTTTTCTACCATACCCCTTGAGCAGCATTTCCTTTTAAGGCTCATACAAAGAACAAATCTGCTTTTTTTCTCTCTCTGAGTATTTTTGGAATCTACTTTTTAAAAAGCTCTTAGTCCTGTGTCTGGTTATAGCCAGCAATTGATTTCCTTCGAAAAGACAATCTCCAAGATTCTTACCCACTTCTCATCATAAATCTTTTCTTGCTTTTTAATCAGAATTAAATTCACAGAAGCAGCATCTTAATTTCTTCATTTGCTTTTACAAAAGTAAAAAGAACATCTTAGATCCACTTCCTTTAGCATAATTAGATTCCTTTATGGTTGAAACTTATCATGACTTTATCCTAATAATGTTTCAATTTTTTCTGCTGCTTATAGTAAAAATTATGTTTAATGACAATCTTGATTATTTTCTCAAAATGTCTTTCCTAAACACAGACATAGAAACTACTTTTTCAACAGCTCCCCTCCCTAAATATTGTAAAATTTCTACAAATACAAAGAGCCATGTCTTTTCTTTTGGCTCTACTTACAGCAAACCAGCTGTCTGCAGAGCTATCAGCAGGGTTTATTTTTCTTGGCTTAAATGCAAAACTCTCGTTATTAATATGGGTGTAAGTTCTCCTTGCTGACAATTTAAGATAAAGTAAATTGGAAGTGACATAAAGGAGCATGTGTGTGTTAATGTGCTTCACCAAGATTCTTTCCTGACATCCTGAAAATTCTGCTCTGGATGGCCAACACCAGAAACCATTGCAAGTAACTACATGCTGTTAAAGGGTGGGCATTCTCATTGATTTGTAAAAGTGACAGATGCAGCTTGTGATTGTAAATTACCAAAGTGAAGTTAGTCCCAAGTGATCTCCAAGCAGACACCCCCAATTTCCCAACCCCCTGCAATTGTTTGGCTGCTTCTCAAGCATTGAACATTTCCTTTTACTTGCTGCAATGATTCCTGTGGGCTTTAGTGTACCTCTTTATTCTTTCTTTCTCTTTAATTTACAGTAATTTAATCCAGAAAAAAAAAATCTTAGACATAGAAAATTATCTTGGCATTATAATTGTTCTTATTCTTATGTTTTGTGGCCTTGAATACTTATTTTATTTTTGGACACTGTTCATATCGTAGTGATCCTCTAACTTTAGTGTACATAAAAATCTCCTGGAGTGCTGATTAAAAATGCAGATTTCTAATCCTCCTGCCCGGAGATTCTGATTCAGTAAGTCTGGGCAATCTGTGATTCTGTGTATTTAATCTGATCCCCAGGTGACCCTCATGCAGGTGGTCTGTGTACTGCTTTTGAGAAGCATTAGATTCAAACCTTAATCTCTTATCAAGCTTCAATTATGTGTTTCTTTCTATTTTTATCTACTTTACATTTTCCTTAGGCAATGTTTTCAATAGTAAAGATTGTCATCTTCAGCTTCGTAACTGTGGTTCAACATGTTGAAATTAGCTCTCCTAAGACCTGAAAAATTCTGCAGGGTCACAAGGAGGACACAAGCTTTCAAGAGGCATAGAGCGATACTGATCACAGTCTCTGCATTTCATGTTCCCACATTTTATGTCTATGG
This sequence comes from Cynocephalus volans, assembly GCF_027409185.1. NCBI lineage: Eukaryota > Metazoa > Chordata > Mammalia > Dermoptera > Cynocephalidae > Cynocephalus > Cynocephalus volans. Next base: position 110,486,711 of record NC_084461.1, read on the forward strand.
TGTTTAGAATGCATCTCAGCTAACTCTTGAGAATAGCAACATTTCACTTGAGAGATTCTTCATTTAAATATTTTATATCAAATTAGATATTGCCTTTACATTGCCACATTTTTGAAATATAGCATGTTCATATAAAATATTTAAATACTATTAAATTTATAAGGCAACTAATGCCATGGCACCTTAATCAAAAACAAAATACGATATGATGAAATGGTATGACTTGAAAATGCGTAGGGACAAACTTTAGCCCAGACTAAATGTCAGCAGTAAAATACTTGGTAATGAAATGAGCAAGACCAAAGGTCAGGCTCCCGTAAAAATCCCATTCTAGCTCCAGCTTTATTTTAAGTCATTTCAGATTATGTATGGTAAGTTGTCTATTCTTTCAAGTGAGATATCCTTCCTGTGAACTTCAAGCTGGGTATTGCTTATGAGAGGGGAGAGGTGAAAGGTTCCAGGCTGGGAAGCTACACTTATAATGCTTTTTCTCTTTCTCTTCTTTTCAATTTGTAATTCTCTCTTGGTGACTAGATCTCTTTTTTAAAAGAAGTTCTGCAAAATAGCCTGTGATATTTTATAGAATAGATGAGTGACTTGTAGTGTCATATGTCCTGGTTTGCCCGGGAAAATCCCAGCTTGTAACCTGCTATAGATAAATTATAACTGTTAATTATTTTTAGCTCCCCTTTTATTCTCAAAAATGCCCATATTTGGAGTATAAATCATATGGCCACTCTACTTATTGTCAATATATAGAAGTCTTTTACAATCTCAAGTATTTCTAGCCTGGTCATGTAATGGTCCTTAAATCCACTGGGAAAAGCTAGCTATTATACTTGTCAAAGAACAAAATTACAACAAATTTAGTTGAAGATCTCAATTGCTTTACTGTGATTCTAGAATCATGCAGCATGTTATTGTGTAAAACAGAATAAGTGTTCCGATGAGGCAAGCAGAGGAAGTCGGTTTTATAGACAGAAAAAGGCTAAACAAAGCAGAAACAAGGGACAAAAAAAATGGATTGGTCATTTCAAAGTTACTTTCCTTGTAAGATGGGGACAAGAAGACAAAGCAATAGAAAAATAACATCAGGTTGCTTTAAGCTATCTCTTTGGTGTGAGGATTAAAACAGAGGGAACTTCTTTATCATACCTATTGAAGATTTAAACTGGCTTGTTCCAGAAAGAAAAATTGGCTATCATTCTGTTTACTTCTAGAAAGGTCAGACCACAGCCTAAGTGACATGGAATTTAGCAGGGGTGAGTCCATTTTGATTTCTATTCTGGCCTTTTGGGACCTAGTGCAGGAACTCAGTCCAAAACAATGGCCTCCTATAATTTTTATTTAGCATACTGTTCAATCACAGGGCATGAGTAAGATCAGAATTGTCTCTGCCGTGTTATAAAAATAATCATATAAAATTTTCAGTATAATTTCTTAAGACAAATAATCAAGTTAGAGCATGACATTCTTCTGCTTAGAATCATCTAGTTCAGTGGTTCTCTAAATTGAACATGCATCAGAATCACTTGGAGCACCTATTAAAACACAGAGTACCTGGCCCACCTCTAGAAATTTTTGACTAGGGTAGGGTCTGAGAATTCACATTTCTAATAATTTCCCTGGAGATGATAATGCTGGTTCAGAGCCTGCACTTTGAGAATCAATAACCTCATGGCTTCCTTTTTCACAGGGAGTAAAAGTCAAAATTTTTATAATAGCCTAAAAACTTTAATGATTTGGCTGACAGCTATGTATCTGACCTTCAACCTCCAACCTCCTTCCTTCCAGTGGTGCTGGCCTCCTTGCCACTCCAGGAATAAGCAAGCACTCTTCCTGCTTTGCACTGTTCCTTCTGCCTGAAGGGACCCCCCCACCACCCATAGATAAATGGTGCACTTCCTCACCTCCTTCAAGTCTTCACCCACACTCTCAATAAAGCTTCTTTTGACCACCCTCATCAAAATTGCAACCAAATCCCCAGCTCTGTTACCCTGCTCAAGTTTTCCTTTTTGTTTTTCCTGCAGAACATAGGAATTTATAATATTCTTACTCCATTTACTGTCTGCAATTCCTCCTCCCCCCAATGTAAGCTCTTTGAAGGGATTTTTTCTGCTTTGTTGACTGATGTATCCTGAACACCTTGATGAAAGCCTGGTATACAATAGGCATATATGTTTATTGAATAAATGAATGCATCACCAATTTTAGTTGTGCCTTTGTACATGAATGAGTAAGGCATGTGATTGCAGAAGACTTTGAAAGAATCTTGAGACATTGTGTGTGTGTGTGTGTGTGTGTGTGTGTGTGTGTGTATATATATTTGTTTTTAGGATAGAATTAAATGCTCAGACTTTTGACTTGCAATTTCGTCATATCCAAATATTTGCTCATCAAGTTTGTGAAACCTTATGCTGTGTCTATGAAATTTTGGTTTTTTTCATGCAACACTTTAATGTCACATCCTTTATTTTAAGACATCTACTGGACATTCTTTCCCAAACTTCTTGCTCTTTTGTCCCCTACCACTACATTTTCAAAAGTCCAGCATTAACTGTTTCTATGGAAACTATTAGAGATGTAACATCTATAATGCAGAAGAAAAAGAGGGAATAGAAAAAAATTGATCCAAAGGTGTCACTTGCATTATGGACTAATTCACAGCTCCATAAGAACAAGTTCTGTGAATACCACTCTTCCAAAGGTTAGACAGAGTTTTAGAAGGTTAGAAAAATCATTCTTTCATCAGAGGAAATGAGTCACAAGTCTGCAAATGAATTTCATTCAATTCTTTTGAGAGATTCTTTGTAATCATTACATTTCAAAAACCCATTTGTCTTTTGACTTGACTTAAAAAGCATTTCCCATTTTATCTCAAAGTCTCTGTCATGGTGAACACCCTCAGTCCCACCCTCATGCCCAATGACACTCAGCAAAAAAGTTAATTTTCAATTTCTGTTTTTTTCCTACCCACATGAAGCAAAATTATGGGCATTATTTTTTGAAGTCAATTTAGTTAATTTGGGAGAATCTTTAAAGCCTATCTTTCTTTTTTTCTTTTTTTTCACTCCTATCAGAAATATGTCACTGGAGTTCCTCTTCAAGTTTGAGAAGAAAGAAAACATTTTTGGGAAACCTATATCTAATCAGAGAGACAATAAGTTTAGCAATTACAGGCATATAGGCTTCCTAGAGGAAAGAGACATTTTTCTTTAATTGCTCAGTTGCTGTCATCAATTATTCAAAGCCCAATTTAGATGCTGTTGTTCTTTAAACTCGACTGGTTAACAGATTTGGGATTAATGTGTTAGCACTGGCCATAAGCGATCTCACCCTGCATTCCCTGAAAATTGCTCCCTGCTTTGTAGAGCAGAGTTCCCCTGGCTCTTAATTAATTCATCTGACCGTCCTGTAAGGCTAAGCAGACTGATTAGCCCCACAAGTGGAGCAGCAAACACATCACATCGATGACTCTTTCTCATTTGACATGGAGGTTTGGGGATCTCAGTGTGTATTTCTTTTTTCCAAATCTATTTTGTAGCAGTTAGAATATTTTCTAAATGACTATTTCTCCTAAAAGAATATTAATACGAATGAGTTAAAGTGGTCTAAAATTTTGACTCCAAAGGATAATCATTCAATGGGAAGAAAATGCATTAAAAATAAAATAAAGTAAAATAAAAACCAAGAAATTCAGAGACCCAAGGTTTTTATTCGATTTTGTAGGATTTCATGATTCCATACCTATGCAAAGATCTTTGAGCTTTCTCTAAAACCTTCTTTATTGTTACACTGCCTTTTTTTTTTTTTTTTGTCCTGAGCTGGGAAACTATTCTCTCATTTTAACCTTTCCATACAAATACCAAATACCATTCTACATTCCCAAATAGTAAAAAAATTTAATTTCTATGATATTTACAAATTTTTCCATCCATTATTTAAAGGAATTATTTTAAAACATTTCAGTGCCCAGCACAGTGACTAACACCTAACAGAACATACTGCACAATAAGTTCTCTTATTCTTTGCATGTTTTTTCTCTCTTTGAAATTCATTGTGACAATACAGCAAATTGAGTATGACTTTTGGGAATAAACCAAAGAAACTAATCAGGTTACTTCAATATCAATTATAGTGTGACTCTATGTAAACATTGGCTTGTGGTGGTGGTAAAAATTGTTTATTTCAGTGATCCTTTTGACAAAAGAAAAAAATCCTTTCAATGAAATCTTGAAGAAAACAAGGTATATGGAATTTAATCAATTTCCTCCTGTTCTGATTTTTTTGGTAACATCCAGAGAAATCACTCCATATTTTCTGGAGCAGTTTGGGGCTCACTGAATTATCACTGACAATGTTTGCACCTCTCCAGGCTTTCAGTGCCTTAGAACTTTGATTCCCTATCTAGTTTCATTGTCAACGTTCTTCCATGAGCCTTTCATAGTCTAATTCTAGTTCTTGACAGTTTTGTTTTGGACGTGGTGGTGGTGAACAGATTTTTACTGCTAAGGAAGACATGGGTGATCTGTTAGAAATTAAAGCATTTTTAGGAGAAAGAAATGATGCTTCTCTTTCTATTTTTTTGCTTCTTCTGCCAACCAGGATGATATATTACCCTCAAAACAAAAAATAACTTAATGCTCATTTGAATATTTTTTGTTTTATGTGTCCATTTTTGAGATTAAGAAAGCAATTGTACAGTGGCTTTAATCAGATGATTGGCTGTCATTCTTGCATCTTCAATTTAGGACTCTGAAAGCTTCTTTCAAAACACACCTAGGATAAAGTTTAGTTTTTCTTACCATCCATTCTTCTGAAATCTAAGTCATACGGCATTTGATAACATCTTGAGAAACTACAAACTTTCTAACCATAAACCCTCCAAAGAGGCACTTGAAGGTGCTCACACTCTTTTGCTTTTATTGCTGTAATACTTTTTCTCTTTTCCTCATTAAATCAATAAATGGAATAAAGACCAAGTGTTTTTCTTTCAAATGATACTTTGTCTAAGACAAAAGATTTTGATAAAATGAATTATAACACAATATATACAAGTATTAACAAACTTTATAGAATCTTTGGATAAATATCTTATTTTGGTTTGTATGTTAGAGCTCAGAAGCCAAACAACTCTTATATAATGAACTGAAGAACTGAGCAGAAGCAGGTACTAAGCTTAGCATAAAAATGGACAGAGTCAGAATTAATATGAAATTGAGACATATGTGAATCTAGCACTTACATAATTCATGTGAAGAGATGGAGACCACGAAAGATTAGCTTTAAATTCCTATCACAAATTATTATCTAAGAAAAAATTCCTCTAATCTAGGCACTGGTTAACTCTTGACTATTTTTTTTCCTGAAATGGCTAATATTTATTGAATACTTATTTGTAACAGGCACTATTCTCAGCTCTTTTTATAAATTAATTAATTTAACTTTTATAACACTCAATGTGACATAGGTATGTTTATTTCTAAAAAAGGAAACTGAGTTACAGAGAACATAAGTAACTTGCTCAAGGCCACACAATGACCTTGATAAATAAAAAATGGCTAAGCCAAGATATAAACCCAGACAGGCCAGCTCCAGAGTATGTTGTCTTAACCTCTACACTTCCCTTAATCAGTGAATTTATTAGTTTTCTATTGCTGTTATAACAAATTACCACAAATTTGGTGGCTTAAATAACACAAATTTATTATCTTACAGTTCTAGAGGTCAGAAGTCCAGAATGGATTCCACAAGGAAGCTAAAATCAAGTTGTCAGCAAGCCTGCGTTCTCTCAGAGATTCTAAGGGAGAAGCTGTTTCTTTGTCTTTTCCAGCTTGTAAAGCACGTTGTTTGGTTTGTGGCCCCTTCCTCCATCCTCAAAGCCAGCGAGGTGGTACCTTTAAAAGTCTCTTTCTCTCTGCTTCCATCGTCATGTTGCTTTTCTCTGTAATTCTGATCAACGTTCTTCCCTTGTAGGAGAGAGGGAGGACCCTTGTAACTACATTGATAATCCCACCCAGATAAGCCAGGATAATCTCTCCATCTCCATATCTTTAATTTAATCACACCTGCAAAATCGCTGTGCCATGCAAGGTAACAGGTTTGGGGGATTAGGACATGGACATCTTTAGTGGCCATTATTCATTCTACCACAGTGACTCAAAACTAATTAATTTTAAAGACAAGTACCTAGTATGCCAAGAATTTAGAAAACTCCACTGGAGAAAATAACTAAATTCAAATCTAAGCCCAACAATTAGGTATTATTAGACATTTCCTCATATGGAAATTAAATATGACCATTACCTATCTTCACCTTTCTCTCTGGAAAGAATGAAATGGTAACAGTTATCCATGTTCAGGGAGGGACTAGGGAAGGAGAAGAAGTCTGCCCCTCCTTGTGGTACTGGGAGTGCTACCAGGAACATTTCCTGCCTGTGGTTACTGCATAGGCTCCTGCAAGTATTCTGAGCAGGGAGAACAAGGGAACCATGTACTTCGAGTACCTCGATATTAACAAGCACTCTTCTTGACAGACATTTAAAAATGTATATTACACTAGGAAAAGAGTACTTTTACATTTATATATATAATATATGCACTGAGTTCTTTGTTGTGCTTCAGAAGCATTTATCTGTTTTGCTTTGTTTTTACATAGTTAGTATTTCAAAACATTTTTTAAAAAATTGGGGGAAGACTAGTCAATCAGTTTAAATAATGGACTCTTTGTAATTTCCCCTGATATTTTAACATGCTTCTTCAGAAAACTGTATGCAATTGCAATCAGAGCAAACACAGACAAGTTGCTTTTACAATGAGGTAACTTAATGCTTTCCTTAAAGGTGTAACTTGATTAATTTATATTATGAGGCTAAGCAGGACGATCCAAGAAGGAAGGTACCATGTAGCTACAGAATGTTATTATTCATTATAATAAAGGCCAGGATAATAACAGCCCAATAATAGAACATTATTAGACTTGATAGCAGTGACACAATGGGATTTCCAGAAGGTAGCAAGCAGCTTTAAAGAAAAGGACCTATCTTAAAAGATAGGGACCTCTCATGGCAAGAAACGAATCTTGTTTATCCCAGGGAAAATGAAATAAAGATTGACTATCTTTCAGTCTCTTCCAGCTCTACATTTACAATGGCAGGAGAAGCTCAGATCTATGAAAGAACATGCATCCATGCCCTTTCCCAATGGATGCAGGAAAAAGTTACTCCTATCAGCTTGTGTTCAATGTTATGAATCTGACTTACTTGTCAGCATCACGATTCATGACAGCGAACAGAAAGTGTGAAGCCTGCATTTCTGTGGGTTGGGAATAGATTAGAGTATTTAGACAGCTTTCATGTCCAGTCTCAGCCAGTCTTGCTGGACATAAAAGAAACTTCAGAAAATTCTCCAGATCTACTACAGGCTCAGAGTGAGATCCAGGGAGATGAATCATTACTTGCTGAAGGCAAGTGTCATGAATATATCATCGAAGCCTATACTAGCAACCTTGGGGGAAAATCCTATTCCTGTGTGTGAATAAAAAATGTACATTAATCCTAAATAAAATTAGATATCCATTCTGGGGAGATTTTGCATTTCTCTATCCTAAAGGGTAGTGAAAAACTTCCTGAGGAAGAGAACGTTTAGGTACACATGCATTATCCTTGCTGGTTGAATGAGGTGGCAGATTTTCTTTATTCAACAAATGTCTTCGCTTTTGGCTTGAATTCACTCTTAGTGACCACACCTCATAATGTGGCCCTAAATTAATTGTCTGTTTGGTTGCTCACCACTTATTATGCACTTATGATGTGCAAGGAATTGTGTGCTAAGTTGTACGGATACAAATTTGAAAGACAGTATAAGCACAAAAAGAGCTCAGTCGAAAAAAATGACATACTTTTCCCCAAAAATGCTATAGCAGAGTTGCGTGCGGAGTGCTTGGGGAACAAAGGAGGGCATTTTTGAGGAGGGCTGATGGTAAGAGTGCTTCCTGAGGATACATATAACACATGGATTTGGTTTTGTGAGATGGTTAAGAGGTTGACATTCGGACAAAAGTGGGGAGGAGGAAGTATTTTGGTTAGAAGGAGTAGTGTATACAAAATCATGGAACAAAAACTAAAGAATATGACTACTTCATAAAAATAAATACTAATAAAAATAAAGAATATAAATACTGAAGTGGGCGAAGGGCTGATGAAACCAAGAGTTGGTCGGTGTATGCTAGATAGAAATCTTAAGCTTTTATGTGTTTGTTTTATTTTCTATTGTCTTTAAATTGAGTTGTAGTTTTGCAATATGTTGACAGAAAGTGACCTGGAGGGAAGTGAAAACAGAGGCAGGAAAAACTGACTAAGTGAGAGGGAGTGAGGCCAGTGAGAATGAGATGCAGTGGAAGAAATGAAATTGGAAAATATGTCAGACATGAAATTGAAAGTATTTGGTGATATATATAAGGTGCAAAAAAAGAGTCTATGTTTTGGTTGAGTTACTCTGTGAACACCACTGCTTTTAGGGAGGAAGACAGTGGAGTGGTAGAGAGAAGGTAAAGAAATCGGCTTGAAGCAGACTGAGAGGATGTGACCCGGTGCAGATGTGCAGGATCAGGGTGGCCTTGGGAGTCAGTCCTGCACAGGCTATAAGGATCTGGGAGCCAAGAGGATGGTGATAATCTTTCATGCCAAGGCTATAAACAGACTGCCCCGAAGTATATGTTGGGAGAAGAGAATGGACTATGAAAAGTAAGTCAGTGCTAATGAGAAACTTGCTAATTTTGCTCTGCCCATCAAGTTTCACCTCCATTGAGTGTATGTGAAAAGGGAAAGGGCACTGACTCATAGGCAATGCTGAGTTCTCCAACTCTCCTGGGCTCCTTCATGTGTCTTCTCCACTTAGCCGTACACAGTCCTACAAGTATATCAGATGCTACTGAGGTGTTCAAAAAATAACAAGATCATAAAATACAAAGAAAAGATTTTGAATCCATCATAGTTCAAGGGTAAAGCAGTCTGGAAGCTAAACATTTCATGAAGTGATTTCCCAGGATGGCACCCATTTCCTAACCTTGCTCAACATCCTTTCCGAATGAGCCTCCCCGAAATATGCTACATAGATTGACAGCCATCTTTTAAAATCTAGTACCCATTCCCCAAAAGGTTTGGTCTTCTCTTAGGTATATTTCCTCCTCCCCCGACTAAAATATTTCTGTACATCTTGGTTATTTGGTCTAGAGTAACATGCCCCATGGGGTTAGATAAAAGAATCCGGGGTGTCTATGAGCACTCCAATTCTTGTCTCCTTAAGTTCTCCTGTGAGTTTGGTGTGCAAATGTATCTTTCATTTTCTGAGAGCCCAGTGGATAATTCTTGGAGTGTGCATGCACACACACACCCTACCTCCTAAGTTGCAAATACCAGAAAATGCTATTTTTTCTTCCAGTTTCACTAGCATTTTAGGATTATGCCAATTAAACAGACTGAGAAAAAACAATTGATTGAAACAGCCAAGAAATGAGAGCTTCAAGACACATGGATTCAAGACTGGAAAGTGCAGCAGGAGGAATGTATAAATTGTGAACAGAAAATAAGCTGTAGAATAAACCCTCTAACTGGCCCAAGGGCTCATTAGCACAAATCCCTGAGGTGTTTGGGAAGCTGACCTTTGTTCCTGTCTCACACCTCTGACTTCAGAAATATGGCTCATGTTATAAGAGCCTGGAAGTCTGAGAATTTTGTTAATGACCGGGTGTAACCAGTATAGTTTATTCTCTAGTATTCATACTATCCCATTGAGAAACTGATGTTGATTAAATGCACCTGCTCCTCATGAGGTGCTGAAGGCAGATTAGGCCACATGATGCTGGATCTAGGGGTTCAGTTAAGCTTCCAACAATTCTAACACAACCCTCCCTCATTCTCAGACATTATTACTGTGCTCTTCATGGTCTGAATCCAGAGACTTGCACCTGTACCTGTCCACACACATGGTTTTGGTCTTGCCATGTATCCCAGTGGTATTGACTTCCATATGTTTCTTTAGAACAGATTTACCCACGTGGAATCTCTACCAGGCCTTTTCATCCATCCAAGCCTCTTGCTGGCACTTAATCTAGTGAAAACCAGATTATGCTAGGGTAAGGAGTAACTGAAACAAGTAGATGTAAAGATAGAAGTTGACGGTAATGGGAAAGGGAGAGAAGGATACATTTAGGGGAAGGATTTTTAGGATGAGAAAGATTTGAGAATATGTGTAGTCTGAGAAAAAAGCATCAGTGGAGAGGAAGAAATCAAAGACACTAAAGAGACTGGGTATAATTGATAGTTTAGAAGCCCAGAGGAGGCAGTAGAGTTTGGAATATAGGACTCAAGTGGAAGCATCCAAAATTGTTGGTCCCTCTTTCCTGAGAATAGAAAGAACAGACAGAGTACAATAAAAACATTCTTATGTTCATCTAGCAGATATCCTGGACTAGGACTACAAAAAAAAAGCCACTTAAAGGTAGACGCCTATCTCATCCAACTCTAACCCACTCCCAGGATTTGTTGGTCTGTCCCTTTGCTTTACACAAGCACAAACCTAGGCTTTTTGGAAACAGAAAAAATGGTGAAGTGTTTTCCAGCAAGAAGCTAATGCTTCAGTTGGGAAGAAAGAGAAGTAAGCAACAACTGTGTTAAATTCATATACTTAACATTATAGGTTGTTGATTTAGAAATTTTGTAATTATTTTCTAAATATGGTCATTTTGCTCTTGTACAAATATAAAGGGCTGAATCCAGGAGTCATTTAGAACTGTGACTTCTTTTTACAAGAAATAAAAGGCTGGATGTATAGAGAAGGGATCTAATTTGCAACTGTGGTTGAATGGAAAATCTAATCTTGCAGGATAATAGAATTAAAAGTGTATTACTTTTGCTGTTATTTGGATCACTGTATATTAGCTTCATGAATTGGAGAGTTGCAGAAATCAGAAAAGGAAAGTATTGCTGGAATGGTTTTGGACCAAACAAGCTTCAGAAATGCCTTGTTGAAATTGATATCAGAATTAAATGTGATGGTAAATGTGGCCATTATAAAAAATCACTACCAGGAATCAGTTAAATATCAACAGGGATTGGAGGATTGGAAGGGAGAGAAAAACTTTGGATCTGACATTGAAGCTCAGTAGTTGAACCTTTATTAAGAGACATTCCATGTGACCTATTCCTTGTCTCCTCTTTCTCTCCCTTTCTCTTTCTCTCTCTCTCACACACACGTGTGCTCTCTCTCTCTCACACACACACTCACAGCCAGAGGATCTGATACAATTCTTCTCATACAAGAGACTATGGAATATCCCCCGTAGTAGTGTGCATTCTGTTCCAGTTCAGTCTGGAGAATCTAGGTTCCATTTCTAGCTCCAATAGGACATTGATTCCAAATTACCACACTGAGGAGTTGCCACAATAAATATTACCTTTTAAAATTCTTAAAGGTTCTTGGAGAAGTGTCTTATGACTACTCAATGATATATTGCTTAAATTGACAGACCACAATAGCAGCAATACTATGAGGTATACCATAGCAAAGTAACAAATGATGGCCAAGAATGATATTAGAACATTTCTGTGCATGAATTGCTGTGATTATAGAACTTACTTGATAGGCAACCACACAACAGGTGTTGAGACAAAATGAAGTAGAAGATATGTTTTCTGTTTTAACTAGGAAATAGATGTATTTCTCAATCTGTATTTCGGATGGAAACAATCTTTCCTTCCTAAGAGAATTTTAATTTTGTTCAGAGCAGCAAATTGGTGATACATAAGCTACTCATTATGGTGACCCTGTGATCTGCTTCTAGCCACTGAGATCTGAACAGAACTTTGCTGAGAAAGGGGGCACCACAGAAAGCTTTCTTTGTAAAAGAGGTAAAATAATGCAGATTCTGTTGTTCACTTTTTCTTTCTGTCTCCCACGCAGGTGCAGTGGCTGGATCTGCAGCAACGTGTTGTGTGACCAAGAGACAACAAGCACAGCGATGTGAGCCAGTGGAGCTGTCCATGGAGACTGGATGCAGAGCACTAAGGCAGAGCTATGTTCTCTGCTCTGGCTGGTTCCACAGCCCCCTGCACTCAGCCAGCTTTCTGCAGTCCTTCAAGATAAGGCTCTTATAATTCCTCTTCCAGTCATCTTCTTGTAGACCAGGCTTTCTTAATTGATGATAGGAATGGAATAGCTTTGGTGTGAATCACGCTAAGGTATGTGTCAGGGAAGAGCTGAGATGCTATATGTAAACTTTCCAAGTATGTACGGCTCAAGTGCCAGGTGACCAGGAGCTGGACAGAGGCTGACAAAGCAGCCCAAGAGGGCTTGATCCCCAGTGCTCCCTCGATCTAATGTAATGCTCTGACTCAGGGTGCATGTGACAAGGAGCCCTTCTTCTCCAATGCTGTTCTGAGAGAATAAAATCCCTCTGTGTTGTGCTTGAGTATCATGCCCTCATGTTACAGCTCTGCCATTTCAACATATGTCTTCCAGCCAGGGGACATGTCAGATCAAGGCCTGCTCCAGGGTCCATTCCAGGCTCCTTTTGTTTCTTGATCATTAATTACCCCATTATGGGTAAAGATATTTTATACTGAAATTTTAAACATACACATCAGTTAAGGGAATGATGTAATAACCTTCTGTGTACTTATTGCCCAGCTGCAACAATTATAATCATAGAGCAGTTTTTTAAAAGTCACTTAAAATACATTGTCTTATAAAGCTACTCACCCAGGACAATGGAGCCTGCTTGCACTATACTTACATTAATAAGTACTCTAGAGACCTTTTACAGAAAAGGAACATTTGTCATAAGGTGATTTTCTGTCCTTGACATCATCTAGATTCAGGTAGCAACCTCTCTAGCTAAAGAGGATGCTGTGGCTTGAATGTCACCGCAAAGTTCATGTTGGAACTTAACCACAAATATGGTGGTGGAAGGTGGAGCCATGAAGAGGTGATTGGACCTTAGGACCATGCCCTAGTGAATGGATTGATCCACTCATGGAGAAATGAGTTATCATGGGGGTGGTTCTGATGGCTTTATAAGGAGAGCAAGGGAGAAAGTTAACTCTCTTGCTCTTGCAATTCTTTCCATGAGACACCCTGCATTTCTGTACAGAGCCACCACTGAGAAGGCCCTCATCAGATGTGTTCCTTGGACTCCGGACTTCCTAGCCTCCAAAACAGTAAGAAATAAATTTCATTTTCTTTATAAATTAGCTGGTTAAGGTATTCTGTTATAAGCAACAGTAAACAGACTAATACAGAGGGAAAGCACACACACACACAGACGCGCAGATGCAAAAATCCCATTTCTGGCAGGCAGCACTCAGGTAGGACCCCCCAGTTATGCTTCCGTTCTTGGTGACTGGCCGTATGGCTTTTGTTTCTGTCTATATCAGTGGGCTTACCTCACACTGAAAGCCCCTAAGCTCTCCCATCATGATGCTCTCCTGCTCTCTACACAGGCTACTGTCAGGCCCTAGAAGCAAGAAACTGTACTGGGGCTACACCAGAGCCCCAGGGCTCATTGAGCAACTGGGGAGTCCACTCCCAGCAGCCCTCACCTCCATCTGCTCTTTTCCCTGCTGCTCTGTCTCTTATGTTCTTGTGTTAGTTAAGCCCCTGTCTCTCCCCACCACAAGATTTAATGTAGGGGTCACAACCTGTTCATTGACAAATCACCTAGAATAAAATGCATTGATGCAGCACCTAATCTGTGTCCTAAAAAGCCTGGTTCAATGATTTACAATCCCTGCCCCACATTCCTGCACCAAGAGAATAATCTCTCTAAACATGCTGTTCATGCAGGCAAACTCAATTGCTTCTTGTTACCTTGCCTATCGAATATTATACTCTTCAACTTGACTATCAAGATCATCTGCCAAAACCCTTGCCTCTTTTCTCCTAGTTGAGGTAACTGGCATTGTTGTCTCCTGTCTCCTCTCACGGAGATTTATAATCAACAAAAACTAAGCCCATTCCCAGTTCCTCATCCAGAAGATGCCCCTCTCTCTCTGCCTTTGCACATTTTATTCCCACTCTCTTTTTCTCTACCAACAGTCTCTCACTCCTTCCAAATACCCCTGACATAATGGGAAACCTCTTCCCTGATTGCTCATTGTCTACTCAGGAGGGTCTCAGGCCTCACATCCTTCAATGGCCATTTCTCTTTCTTCAGCAGCCACTTCATTGGTGGATTCACCTTCCCTGCCTGGGTTGACTGTATTCCTAACTAGATCCCAGACCCTTGAAGGCTGTTTTCTCATTGTGCCGTCTGTGCCTAGTGAAGAGTTATTCATCAGGAATGTACTTGATAAATGTCATTGATTGATATGCAGCAATGAGTTTTTTTTAAATGATAGTGACTTCTCCCACAAAAAGAGGAAAGACTTCTTGACCCACAAGTTGTTGTTAACCGTGCAGCACAATAATATATTCCTAAATTTGTTTTCCTCAATGTTTCACACCACTTTAATGAAAGAAAGAAATTTATCTTTTAGGCTCTTGTAATTTCAATGTACTAGAAAGCACTAGAGGACAACAAAAACTAAAACCCATAGCTATAGGATGCTTCTTGAAATAAAAAATATCTGCCCTTTCTCTCCACTGGAAAAGAAGAAAAAAATACTCTGCTGGTGAGGGGCAAGTTAGGGCATTTAAAGGATCTTTCTATCAGCTGTCATTTGTTTCTATGAAGTGCTACATACACTTTACTGTAGACGAATACCCCTTGTGTCTACAGAGAGACCCGGGGTGGCTCGGGGTGGGTTGTAGGCATTTCAAAGTCATCCTTCTTCTACAGTTCTGCCTGTGTTGTTCAAGTGCCTATTTTCAATTTGCAGTTGTGCTGGGAAAACGTTTTGATTCTTGATTTAGAATGTGTACTCCCAGAAGGTTCCAAGGGGGTTTCAGGCAGAGAGATAAAGCCTGTCTCTTTATGCTTTTTTGCAGCATGTGCTCTGTGGCAATAATACATACCCCACACTGTGCTTAAATCCCTGGTTTTGTGAAAGTCAGTCCAATTCCTATTTGGTGGGTCTTTTGACATGCAAGTGTCATTGCCTGAGGAAGAAAGCCGGTTGCAGCACTTTCTCATCCTCTCTTTGTTTCCCATACTATTCATGATTCTTAGGAAAATTGTAGCACAGGAGAAACTGAAACTGCGATGAAAGAGACAGCTGTAAATAGTATACCTGACGCTGCTTTCTATAGCAAAAACACCCTTGTTCATGATGGTAATAAGGCTCAGGTTCTATGCTTTAGCAAGGGTGAAAAAAACACCCAGGGACCAACCATCTGACTCCCAAACTACCTAGGCCAGCGGAGAGCTCACAAACTCTTTTTCTCAGGTAATATAATCTGCAAATAAATCAAGTCCAAGAAAGCTGAGTGAAAGTTCAAATACATTATATGCTAAAGCTGTTAAGCCAAAAACATACAATCAGACTCTGTCTGTAGCCAGAGGGGTTTGATCTCACCTCAGAAACAGCCTTCCATCTAACAAAATACTAAGAAGACTTCCAAAAACTTTACTGCTGTCGTCAAAATGTATCTTTCATCGTGTTAGCAAAATGCTGTAATCTTGTTGTAGAGGAGATTCTATATTTATGCAGAATGTTGTCATCTAGATATTGGTATTTGCTAGATTTTATTTCATAACATTTTTTTTTTCCCAATCAAACTAGCTGGATTGGATTTCAAAATTGAGCTTTCTTTTTTGGTGGTGGTGGGGAGAGGGGAGATGGTAGAGCATCAAATCAAAATCTAATGAAGTTTCTAATGATCAAATAAATAATCACTTGACATTTATTGCCATGCTTGGCAATCTGCAGAAATGGAATAGAGTAGATATGCCTAAAGCCCCATCTCCCATAGATTTACATTATGCTACCACACAGAATTAAGCTGACATAAGCTCTTTAAGACCCACTAAAGCAGCAGATTTTACACAACGTGTTTAGATTTTTTTTCCCTTCTCCATGATCCCGTATTCCCTGAATAACTCTTTCCATCCATTTTCTATTCCTTGTTCTTTTGAGAGGCCTGCTGGAGCTTTCCCTTCATGTCATTTCAGGCTATAACCCTGCAGTTTGAGTTTATCTTAGCTGTAAAATGCAACAGTAATTTATATGCTCCCTTACTCCTGCCTCCTCGGAGGCACTGGCTGCCAGCTGTCTACCCAGCAGTTTAAAGAAAGAGCTGTAATGAGTGCGTGCAGCAGGGGAGGGGCGGCGCCACATCAGAGGCCTTTATTTCTGCTTCCTCCGTGAGCACTGGATCCACATACATGGCATTTTCTGGCGCTGACTGACAGCAGCGTGAAGTCCTTCCTCCCCTGCTCCTCCTCCTCCCTCTCCCGCCTCTCACCAGCCTGAAGGGGACAGGTTTCCTTGTTTCTTCCTTTCATTTCTGAGTCACAGAACAGAGCAAAAAGATGAGACGAAGCCTGGGGCAGCTGGGATGCGGCTGGGGTGGGAGTCGCAGTGCAAACCTTGCCTCTCCATCAGGAATGTGCTCTTGGCACAGCAAGACAAAGCTTCCTAGGAGCTGGATGCATGCACCACCTTAGATTTGTAGCTGGGCTATGAGGAGATATTTTTTGATTTGATTCGGTTGAAGTTCCTTTTATTTTAAAAAAATATTCCGATAGTAGGCTTATTTGCCTCAGGTGCTTTTTTAAAAATAGGACAAAGTCATTTTTGTCTCGTCTCCAAAATATTTTCCCCTGGCACTCACTCACTCTGTCTCTCTGTCTCTGTCTGTCTGTCTCTCTCTCTCTCTCTTACTCTCTCTCTCTCTCTCTCTTTGGTGAATCATGCCCCTTTCATGCACAATAGCGCACACAAGTTCAGGGAGTGCAATTCGGCACCAAGAAACCACAAAGGAGCTTTTCCTTACACTGCTAAAATCATATGGCTTTCTTTTGCCAGTCCATTGAAAAAAAAAAGGAGCCCAATTTAACAAAAGGGAAAGAAAAGGTTGTAAACTCTGTTTATGTGTTCAGTATGAAGGCTGTCACTGTGTAGGAGAGAGAGATACACACTGGCATAGGATCTGGCTCCTTTTCGTTATTTCTGAATGTGTTGACTATTAACACCTCCAAGGAAGACCTTGTCACTTTGGGATTCTTATCTCACACATCTCCCTTTAGCTTTGTGTAACCTTGATTTTTGTCCAAAGCTGGTATGGTATCTGAGAAGACCTTGGCAAAGCAAAAGCAAGGAGCTGTGTTGAAGGAGGCTAAGCCCCAGCTCAGCGGATCAATTTGAAGGAAGGTTGAGAGCAAGTTAACTCTTGAAAGTCCTGTCCTTTCCTGATTCAGTCACACAGAAAGGCCTTTTTGGATTACTTTTCTTTCCTTGGTCGATTCTGTTGGCCGCAATTACACTTTCTACTGAGAAATGATTTACCAGGCTGACAAAGACTTCGAATTTTTTTGTGCGTGTGTGACTTTCATTATTTATTCTCCGATAGCTGGAAAAACGCAGGACAAGCTCTTATGTTTAGGAAATGTAAATTTCCCTGATGTTTCACAGTGAGGATGAGAATAATAGCTCCTTCCTGATTGTTTAACATAATAGTATTGTGATGTCTGATTATAACCATAATTTGGGAGGAATTTACAAAAAGAAAACAGGAGAAATCTAACTGGAGTGTACTTTCTTTGTCTGTTAATCCTACACTTTCTGCAGAAGATAATTTGGAGTCTCTCCAATCTTTCTACTCTTTCCCTCCCAAATGGTACTAGATAAGACTCATGCATTTTTGCTGTTTGTCTAAATGTATAGACACTTTACAATTCAGGAATTGCAAAGCAAATAAACTTACTAGTTCTAAGGTCTTTGAGGCATAAAGATCCTGGAAGCTACCTCTGCTATAAGAAGTTCTCTAATAAATAAAGAAAACACTTTGAAAAGCCCAAATGGGTATACCCTAGCCGACATACATATTAGCCTGGACACATGAAATACCACAGCTAAGAAAAGCACAGGACAAGGAGATGGCTGACAGGTGAGATCCACCACCTTTGAGGAAACTCTGAGCAGAAACCACAGGTTACAGAAAGATCACACCTCCTACTTTTTTTGTGTTGGTGGGGGTTGGGCAAGTAAAAGGATAACAGTGGTGAGGAATTATTTCTTATTTAAACTAAGGAAACAGATGAATCATTAAAATTCATGTACATGCTGATATATTGCAAAAAACATTTTAAGAATGTGGTGTTTTAAAACCTGAAATTGATGGTTGATCCTTCTAAGTCAGCATTTGCTTTTCAATTACATTTAAACATAGATGATTTATGTGAAATAAATTACCTTTATACAGAATTAATTGTGCTTCTCAGTATGTAAAAAAAAGTTTAATCCAATTTGTATACTAGACTTGGATATGCCATAAATGAAATTATCTCCATTAAACGAAACCAAAACAACCAAAATCTTCAACTCCCTCTGAAGGTGTCAGTTAGCACAGTCGCTGCTTTCTAGTGTGAGGACTTTGTGATAAGAGCAGAAATAAAAAAGGAAAAGTGATGGAGGATAAAAGAATAGAAATGATCTAAAAAAATATGCCAGGAGTAGACTCTGCTGGAAGATGGCTAGTGGAATGCATGAATTTAATACGTCTGAAGTATCCTCTGTCCTTTGGTTCTGAGCAGGATCCCTAGAGAATCTGAATAAATGAGTCTGAGTAAATGAATCAGAGTAAGTGGCACCCACCCTAGAAAATAATACATAAAGAACAACGGTGTAGAGCTTGGGGCAATGATAGAGATGACTCATTTGTATCTTTTTCCAAATTTAACATCCTTTGTAGTAGCAGTGGTTTGAGGCTACTCTAAAAAGAAAATCTATAGCAACGTATGTTTTTTACCCAGTCCGAATCAGAAATTTGCCCTTTAGGTTAACAAGTCACTTTTAGCACATTTTTGCTACATTTGGTAGTGAATTATCCATTGCTATTGCTGGCATGGTAAATGCTGGCATCTAGACCAAAGTTTCATATCACTGGGACTGTTACCACCCCCCTGCCCAAGTCATTAAATAATAAGTTGACCTGACAATATGACATTTATCGCAAACTCCTTTTAAAAATTCTGCCATTTTTGTGTGTTTTTTTTTACAAATCCAAATGCATATGCTTGGAATATTTACACACATACACGCACGCACACGCACACATATACAGCCTAACTTTGACTGAAAGTGTTCTTCTGTAAGATGGAAATTTCATTTTGCACCTGAATTAACTGAACAACCACATGGACTAAATGATTTTCCTCCACACAGAAATGTAGCAGTTAATAAAGCTGTCTTTGTAGTAAACTGAAAACTCACTATGTAAAATGCACTAATTTGGTGACTATGTTAAACACACATTTATATAAAATAGTTCCGGCCCTGGAGGAGCTTTATAACTAGGGAGGAGGGAAAAAAGCTTACAAAACTTGGAAAATCGCCAGCCGAAGTCAGCAGTAAGTGCCAAGTGAGTAGTGTAGGGAATACGGACTCACAAACTTCCGAGGAGAGAAGCGTTGTTTTGGATTGGGGTGGCCTGGGAAGCATCTGTGTAGCTGGTAAATTGGAAGTTTAAAGTTGGAGAATGGAAAGGCCTAGATATGAGAATAATGGAAAAGGCATGCCAGGTGGGGGCAGCAGAATGAGTAAGGAGTAGAGAGTGCTATAACTAAAAACAGATATGAGCATTTGAGAAAACATCCTGTTTGTTGAAGTGAATGATTGGACAAATATTTATTATGATTCTGTAGGCATCAAGCACTGTCTTATTTGCTGTGGATATAAAGGTGATGAGGTTTTTGACATCCAAAGATCCTTAATAGCAGAAGCCAACTCTACTGAGCAGGATGATGTCCCTTAACAGGAAGGGCACTGCCATCAGACAGCCTCGGTTCCATCCTGGCTCTGTTACTTATTACATGACCTTGCACACATTCTATAACCATTCTGAATCTCAAATTCCTCATTTATAACATTGGCATAGTGATGCTTTTTCTGTAAGTTTGTTATAAGAAATAAATGAGAGAATGTATGTAAAGGGAAAGGCTCAATAACTGTCACATAGTGACCATTCTATAAACCATAACCATTCCTGTTGGCGAGCAGGACTAAAGCCATGTTGGGACCTAAAACCGTATGGGCTTTAGAAAAATTTTAAAAGCTTAAGATGCATTTCTCTGAGTTCCCTCTTTTCCCATGGTTACTTGATATTTTCAACCTTGGTTATGGGGCAGGATGGCATTGTTTACATAAATGTAAAGCCATCTTTCAAGTAGCCTGGAGCTGCAAACTCACTAGAGGCATGTACTATTCAGACCCGGAGAAACCAAGGAAGACATCAGTAAGGCTGTGCTGATTCCACCCCAAAGCAAGTCAAAATACTAAAAGAACCTAAGATAACATCAAAGATGAAAACAGAAGCCAGAAGAAGCCTTGGCGAGAATTTGCACCTGGCCCTTTACACATCCCCCTCCCTCTTGCCTTTTGTTTCCCTCATCCCATTCCCTCAGCCCCCTCTTTAAAAATCCCTCAGTAAATCTGAGTCTCTGAGATGGTTTTAGTGTGGCCATCTTCTTCAGGTTTACCAGTATTCCTGAGTGAAAGATGATTAATCTAATATCTAACATCTCTCCTCAGGTCACCAGTATTCCTGAATGAAAGATGATTTCCATTTTCACCAACTTTTTTTTTTTAATTTGGGGTCTTTTTTGTTTGTTTGGTGGCAGACAGCCAATCTGGAGTTCAGTAACATTCTTACAACTCATGTGTCTCACAAAGAAATATACACATAATCACATAAATCTTATGGATCCAAATCAATTCAACATGAATTTATCGAGGGCCTGTTACATCCCAGGCACTGTACTGGTTCAGCTATAGCGTTGAGAACACGGAGTTCACCTCTCAGGGGCAGAGAAAGGAGGCATTCTAGAAGAGCAGCTAAGAGCATGGGATTTGAAAACTTTTGATCTGGGCTCCAGCTCTTTACTAGAATGTAGCCATGCATGATGAATCTTTCTCAACCCCATTTTCCTCATCTTTAAGATAATAATAATAATAATGACACCTACTTCCTCGAGCTCTTGTGAGAAGTGTATGATGAAATTCAGGGAAAGCACATGGTAAGTGCTCCAAAAATGTTAGCTATTAAGAATGCTCCATGATCCCAAACTCATTCTCTCTGCTCCCTATACCTTCCTTTTCATCTCTCCTTTGTAGGTTAGGCAAACTGATTCCCTAACTAGTTTTCCTCTTCAGGATGAGTAGGGGTTGAGGAGGTAGAATCATGTTAATAGTAACACAATGTTACAAGAACATCTAATGTTATTTGAGAGGATACTGTGTGTCAGACACTGTTCTGAGTGCCTTGTGTGTATGAATTCATAATAATGACTACATTATTTCAGTAAAATATTTACTTGTACAGATGATCATTCTAACAAATTGTGATATGTCATTCAAAAACATTTTAATCCAAATAATACTAGCATAAAAAAAATTTTGGTTGTCTGTAGAAAGAGCAAGGCAAGAAAATAAGAAGCAGAATTTACCTGTTTTCTTAGGCTATTTTATCTCTATTTAATCTGTGAGTGCTGGGTAGAAAACAAGACTTCCACACTTGTGGGAGAAACAGGAGCTGTATGACAGTCTAAGCCAGGAGTGTATATGCAGCAAACAGAAAGAATAGATAAACTGATGAAGACATCTAGAGTTCTAATTTTAACACCCGGTCACTCTCCACATTGTAATATTTAATAGCTATAAATTAAACAACAGTGAGGAAGGGCATGTTTAAGGGACTGTGTCACTCTTGAACATTAGATCTTAGTGTAATGTGCAATGTTTACTTCCATCAACAAATAATCAAACATAAGAAAGCTTCACTCAGCAAACTGCATGACTACTGATCAGAACTGCATGCCCCCCCCCTTTTTTAGTTGAAGTTTGTTTGCAAAATGGAAATAAAGAAACACATTGAAGATAATATTTCATTACATCACTAAATGTCCAGCTTTTAGGATGAGTTTTTAAATTACCATAACAATTTTGCTTAGAAATAATGCTAAGCTTTGGACACTGGAACATTTTTTTTTTTAACTATAAATTCAGACTCACAACCCATACTGTTCTTATAAATATTGTGCAAAACTGCAGGACACAATCTTTTATTTACTGAAAAAAGTCTTATGATACCATCCAAAATAGTTCTGGACCTCAAACAGTATTTAGCAAGCAATCATAAAAAAAAAAGTTAAAAGCAAATGAACAGGAAATATACCATTAGTAGTTCTATTACAAATACAGAGAGCTTCGAAAATGAAAGGCCTATTTGTCTGGCAAAATGACAAGTTTTGGTGCAGGCCCAGCCTAAATCACAAAAGCCTATTTTGCGATAATTGTGGGACTCTGAGACTTGTCCTAATTCAACACTTCTATCATTCCAGAGTGGCTTTTGGAAAATATATTCAGTGAATGACCTAAGTCTTAGGGGACCCAATACATTCTGTGTGTAACCAATACTCCTGGCAGCAAAGAAATGTGGTTTTTGTCCTCAGCAGGGAATTTTCTTTCTTGGCCGGAAATTAGATCTCAGGGTCCAAATCAGAGATAAAGCAATAAAAACCTCTACACTAGAATTTCCTTGTTGGAAGAAAAAAGTGGAGAAAAATGAGATTTCGGATTTTATTTATTTTCTTATAATTTACTTCTGTGTTTTCTAGGGTATTCCTTGCTTTTCTCCTTTTTTGTGTTTTCCCAAATTTCCATGTTCAATGACATGCCCAAAGCCTCTCCACTTTCATTAGTTTCTGCTTCATCATATCCTTCTTCAAAGTGCTGTTTTCTCCCCTCCCTTCCTAGATCCTCAGATCCATTTTGGGACATAATGGATATGTGTATGTCTGTATGCATTTATACACATATATACAAATTTGCAATTAAGATAACTTCAAATGGTAAAAGTTAGGGCAGGATAACCAGGGACAGGGAGGTCATGGTCATGGTGTCTAAGAGCCATTTACTACTATGAGGAACCAGAAACCAAGAGTGTACTCTTGACCTTAAGTCATCTGGGGGCTAATTGCAGAGCCAGAACCTGACCTTGGGCCTCTTGACTCCAAGGACCTGTCTGCTACGTGATGCTACAGAGTTTTAAAAAACTGCCAGAAGAAGCATTAATAGAAAGTTCAAGATGAATTTTCAGTGCTGTACTTTCTCCACCACTAATTCATATGGAGCATGAATGTCTAAGGATGAGTTTACAAAGTTTGAAGTTTAGAAGAAAAACAAAAGAAAGGAAGTGAACACTTCAGAAGAGAGTCGGGTTATGTTATTTGAGACTCTTACCCTTCAGGTTCAAGAAGTGAAGTCAGGCAACACAGAGGAACCATTTGGTTTAGAATTTCTCTGAATTCCTTTAATCCCTTAGGCCAGTTAAAGGGGAATGAACTGAGTGTTCTGCATCTGCTAGTGATTCAAGTCAAATGGGAAGCATTGCATGAGTCCCCTTCAAGAAATATATAGTGCACTTGGCTATTGTGAAAGTAAAGCACGGCCAACTGCAGCCAACCAATCTGACTAGTAAATGCAGAGACACTTCCAACATATGGGGACCTGATGCTCGAACAGACACAGAAGGAATTACCAAAAATGTGCCAAAGAGAAAAGATAAAAATAATTTATTACAAAATGTGTGTATGTTAGTCCCCACATTATTCTCAGTACTTATTCTGTTATAAAGTAGGAGACTTATATTTAAATGATACTCTCTTGAGAACTCCACCGTTCATCCTGCCCCAGATTTCTAAACATTCTTCTAAAGACATCTATGTGATGACATAATAGAATCTAATCATCTAGGGAAACGTTACAGGCATTTAAACCAACATTACTGGCATGTAGTATTGCTATGATTCCCATATGACTTGTAATAGGCTGTGACTAAGTACAAATAAAATTGTGTTTACCAAGGGATGCTATTCATAACAAAAGGAGGTAAAGTAAGGCCAAACTATTTACACTTACTGTGCTGGATCAACCCATAAATTACTGCAAGAAAATATCTACCCCTTCTCAGAAGGTCTGTTTTAATGACATTTGCTCTTTACCTCTGTGAACAAGAAAGTCAAGTTCCTAAGAAGGGAGCAAATTCATGTGGTATCAGAGGCAGTGGTATTAGTTTTGGTCCAGCAGGATTTCTCAGATCCAGTGGTTGAATGAGAATCTTCATTCTAAGCCAAATGTTTCCTAAGACAGAAATTTATTGGGTCCAATTTAAACTTCAAACTTAGGTTTGCCAGAGGAGACAAAGCCAGAGATGGGGAGGAAGAAAGATAGAGAAAGAAGGAGACAGAAGGAGAGAGAAAGAGAGAGAGAGAGAGACCTTTAAGAAAAATGGGTTTAATCTAAAGAGAATAAAGGCAGATTGTACCTCTTGCAATACCCAAATGCTAGGTAAAAATAGCAGATTAACTTAAAATTTATTTTGGTACCATCTCATTTACATTTCTCTTTCCAAATCACCAAGTGCCCAGTATACTCATACTGCCCTCCTACTGTCCAAAGACAAAAAGACTACAATTTTTACTCAGATAGTCTACTGGTATCATTTTTATTTTCTCTATGATTAACTCTGAAAAGCTTTTTTTGTTTGGGAAAAAAGTTAGCTTATCTTTAACTTGGCACCTAGCCACTTCCAGGAATTGGCTCACCTTGCAAGATACCATTGCCAGATTACATTTTAGATTTTTAAATAAATATTGCCAAAACCGCTTTTTTCCCCAGAAAAATGCCTGTATTCTAATGTAAGGTCAAGACAATAATACATATTAGAATATTTACCATTCCAAAATAAAGTTTTCAAAGTGAGTAAGTGGCTTAACCTTATGGAGAGTGCAGAATTTTTAAAGTATTCTGAAATGTTTTGCAATTTTTTCTCAACAATTTGAGTAACCATGTCAAGTAAGGGAAGAATGAGTAATAATAAAAGGATTTGTTGCATTCATGTTCATGTCACATTCAAGAGCCTGTGAAATTGCTTTTCATGGGAATCTAAAACGCGAGACTAGTTCTTGGCATAACTCAAAAGCGAGCACTTACTTATTCACACTCCTTGGTCTTTTCCAAATATAACAAGAGCAGCTTTGGAAACTCTTTTGCAAGCAAAATTCTTTGGGAGGGAAAAAAAAAATCTCAATTTAATTCTAACTATAGGACTTAGATCAGTTTGGAGATGTCTGGGTCTTCTAATAATGGTATATTTTTATTTATGAAATGGAAGTTTCCTTTTGAAAAAAACATGACATAGAAGTTTGTCTCATTTTTTAAAGATAGTGTAACACAACAACTCTCTTCCTTACAGTTCAGGATCTCCAATGAGTGACAGTGAAAACCTCTGTGTGGCCAAGAAGTACCCAGTTGCTGTGACCAAGTCTTTCTTTCCTGTGAGTTTTATATTTCTCTTAGGGCTTCTCTTCTTATTCACCCCTAAGAAGTCTGTTTTCCCTTAAGTCTCAAATAAAAGCTAACCCTTTCTTTGACTTTCCTTAACACATTTGAGGCATGCTAGATATTTCCAGTTTAATATACTAAATATTAAGTGCTAGAAATAGTTAATTTAATAGGTAATAGTTAAAAATAATGAAATAATAGTTAATGGCAAGGAGCATAAAAACCATTTTGACTGAAGAGGTTTTGGCCACAATGCCCAAGGAAAGGAAAAGGCGGTTCTTAGTCTTCATACTTGGGCACTTACAGGAAAGGAACTTCACCAAACATAAGAAGAGTATTCAAATGGGCTGCGCAACCAGAAAATATGACAAACGCCAACTATAGTCTATGCTTTGATTTCGTAAACATTAATATATTCCCTTTTCCATTTTAAATGCTGTGGTCTAAATATTTGTGACCTCCCAAAATTTCTAAGTTGAAATCCTAACACCCAATGTGATAGTATTAGGAGATTGGAACTTTGTGATTTGGTCATGAAGGCAGAGCCCTCATGAATGGGATTAGGACCCTTATAAAGGAACTCCAGAGAGAGCCCTCACCCCTTCCACCAGGTGAGGACATAGAAGACACTGTCTATGAAGAATGGGCAGTCACTAGAACCTGATCATGCTGGCACCCTAATCTTGGACTTCCCAGCCTCTTGAACTGTGAGAAATAAATTTTTGTTGTTTATAAGCCTTCTGTGCCAGTTTACGGTATTTTCAAAAGACATAAACCATCCCAGCAACAACAAAGTGCTACTGCTTAATAAAAATGTGCTTGTCTTCTCCCCCAGAGGAACAATCAAAATTCTCATCAGTTAATGTATCCAGCATTCTTCTGTTTCTATCGTGTTGTAATATTAATAGACTCTAACCTGGAAGCTAAATTTTTATATTAATCATCTCCTATATATCCTAAATAAGATACTAGGGAAACAAGAGAAGGGAAGCTGGGGAGGGAATCACAGCAGTAAAGAAAACACTGGTAGTGTGGATAGTCTACTGTCTTCTACAGAGGTGATGGACCCTGCACCAAATGGATGCTCCTCTGTTTTACCATTGCATAGCAGAAATCTTATTTCTTTTGATAACTAGGAAAATTAACTCCAATAAGCACAGGGAACTTCTTTTTTTCTGATTTATTCAGTAACATGAAGTACTTATTATGGCAAGGAGGAGTCTCAGCTGCTAATCCAATGAAACCATTGTTATGTCCCCTAGTGGAAACTTCCAGACGTTAGGCCCTGATACCTCCAAACCAGTAGAGTCTAGGGGAAAGGAGATGTGTAAAAAAAATTGAAAAGTAAATCATTAACTGCAAGAGTAAAGATGTTATTCTCACTTCTATACCATCATTGCCATCATTGTCTTTCCGCAAGGTCAGATACTTTATATATGATTATTAATAAGGCATTTAATATGTCCACAGGTAAGGTCATTGGATGAAGCATGGTAGACCAAAAAAAAAAAAAAGGCAATCTAAATACAGAAACTTGTCTATTCTAGAAGAAGAAGAATTAAATATATCCAAAGTATCATCATAAAACTGGCTGACTCATGTAAAGCACGGGACCATACCAGGTGTCAGGATCAGTCACTGTTGTGAGTAACTTGGTCCCCTGTGAGTGATGGCAGTCAGGTTAGCCTTGGCAGAGTAAATGGATATTAATGGGCCCATGAAAAATTTTATTCCTCATATCATGGCCACATCGTTCATGACCCCTTTGAAAAAGCATTGAGGTGCCTTCCTTGCAAGAAAAGGAATCAGAGATGATCTGACTGACATCCATACAGTAGATCACATAGTCTAACTGAATATTGAAAATCTCCTCTACAGTAAAACTTCACTATGATCACTTACACATGGAAAACACACATTTGTAAATTCTGAGAAGTTTATCTAGATAACTTTTACCCAATCCTTTTTGTCATGAAACAACCTTCTACACTCACCCTGCTGGAAGTCTTATTCCTTCCACAATTACACAATTAGCTGCTGCTTCTGTATCAGTAAAGATCTGCACCCTCATTCATCTCTTTGCCAAGTAAGCAATGAGATTTGCCATTTGGAATTATGACCACGGGGAGGATTGCCCTTTCCTGTGTTCTTCAAATCTCTATAGCTACAAAGGTCACAACAATCTGGCTGATATCAGCAGACAGAACAATGTTTCCTGTTATCCATGTTTAAATAATATCTCTTTCAGGAGATGGAAACTGCCCATGAAGCCAGCGGTGTTGCTTGGGGCAAGATGACACTATGAGAGAGGTGTCACTAGTGGTGGGCTCACACTACGTATGTGTGCTTTCAAGCCAGGCCTTGTGTATATCACCTATGATAAATGGTAAAGTACTGCCAGCCTTCTAACTTACAGCATCCTAGGAAGTTCAAAATAAACATCTCAGGTTACATGGTCAACTGTTGTCCTGTGATCTTTCCATAAGGTCACAGTGTTGCCAGTGATCCAGTCTACGTGTGTACCCAGGGCAAAACCAGGAGCTGTTTCTCAAAAGGAGAAGAGTTATTAGGTGAAGGGGCATGGCTTGCTCCAAAATCCTAAGGCCTTCCCTGTAGTTCTCCAATTGTGTCTTTATGCTGGTTCAGACAGCTTCGTAGTGTACTACAAACACTTCAAGCACCACTGAATCCTCTAATTCATAAAAGACAGCCATCTCATTGCTTGCCTTGAAGCCAGTACCAGCAGGAGACCTTGCTCAAACTCTGTTTATCCATCGAGTATAAGTTGCTCCCAAATATCAAAGAGGCCTACCAAGCATTCTTGTGTTTGTTTACTCATTTGTTTTAAAGATAGGGGATATAAAATATAACAACTTAGCTTTCACTTTAAAAGGTCCGTTTTGACATACCTAAGATCAATAGAGTCCAGAAACATCACAGAGGTCCCAGAACCCTGTATTTTAACATAATTTGTTTCTATTCTCTGGCAGTCATGTTATCTTTTAGGCCTTCTGGAATACTCACTACTCTAGGTCCTGTAAACATATCAGTATAGCTGTTGCAGCCTTGATGCAAGTTGATAAAGGTAATTAGCAGTCTGTCAGGTAAAAGCAAATGGCTTCTAGTGCTCCTTGCTTATTGAAATACAGAAGGGAAAAAAACAAAACAAACAAACAAAAAAACCCGAAACACAAAAAAACAGTTGCCAGCTCAATAGCAACATAATAGTTACCAGGGCCTGTGCTGATATGCCTACACATGTAACAACAGCTGCAATGAAGACATCACCTAATTAAGCCCACAATAATCATGGTCATTGTTCCAGACCTGTGTGTCTTCTGCATAGGTCAACCAGGTGAGGTAAGTGTGCTTGTGATGAAAATCTTCACCCAATCATCTTTCAAGTAAATCACTTCCCACACACAACCCAGGACACTGATGACACAATGTATCGGTGTCTACTTTTCAAAAACTTCAGACTGATAGAAACCGTGTTCCTCCTTCCTTCATCTGACCCCCTAAGCATAATTTCTCACACAGATTTTCTGAATTTTTGCTGAGATACAGGAGAGAAATCTCACAAGTGTGATGTGCAAGCTGTCTCTTCCCAAGTTTGTAATTGGCCCCCTGGAGCATTCTGTGTGATCTGACTTTTGATATAGGTCTGAAGGCAACAAGGACTGGTGGAGGTGGGGAGCATTGGCTTCCTCCTTGAAGATGAGGACCCCGGGTAAGGTCAATACAAGGGCTTCAAGCACCAAATAGACAGCCTGGGTAGGTAGGGGCAAGGGTTGAGGGCAGAGAGTAGCGGCTGTTTCTGATAGGGGGCATCACTGGAGTTTGAGGGCTTGGATTATTTTCAGTTATCCCAAACTCCCCTCATATGCTTTCATTTCATTATTTAGGTTATACCATATTCCCATTATTCAACCACAAGTAGCATTTTATTTTATTTTTTAATTTTTAACATTTTTGTAAATTGAAACAATTGATAATACATATTTGTGGGGTACAGAGTTTACTATCAATACTTGTGTACAATATGTGATGACCAAACCAAGATAATTAGCATATTCACCATAAGTAGCATTTTAGAAGGAAGGAAAGAGGTAAGCAATTCACCATATTTTATTTTTTATTATAGTATTCAAGTGTGAGGGAAAACAAATAGACAGCAAATGTAACTGATGACAGAAAACTCAATTCTACTGAATGGGAAATGACTCCTCTAATCAGACAATTCTAAAAAAAGCAGCATGTAGTGTACAAAGCCTCCCTTTACTCTTCTGTTGTATCTGCACAATAAGTTTATAAATACATTAAAACATAGAAGCTAAATGGTCCTCCTACTTTCCTCCCCTTGGATGGCAAATTAATATAAAAACCCTACCTGAAAGAACTATTTTATCTGGTGGAAGAATACAGAGTGTAAATTTATTGAAAAATTAGGTTTAAAAATAAAGTTCCAAATTAAATAACCATATTATAGTGACAGTAGGCGACTCCAGGGCATGCTTTGCTGGGCTATTAATATATGTCTCTGGCATTGAAGGCACCCAAGGCGTGCATTAATAGACACTAAAACACACCCTGTCATGCTTTAATGCTAAATTAATTAAGCAATAATGTGACCTGTATGAAGGTCTTTCCTGGTCCAGCAGTTACTGAATGGAAGAAATAAAGGTATTGTCAGACACTGCTTGACCAAACAATTGTTAGTTTGCATAAACAAACAGAAAAATGTTTTTCTAAAGTACGCTTTTTGTTTTGTTTTTTTTTTCCCCCCCAGAGGTAGTTTTAAATTTAGAACACAGAGATTAATTTTTAATACTTTTATCTATAGTTCTATCAGTTATTGAAAGCATTCTTTTTCAGACTTATAAATATAAATGCACACCTGATGACTTTGGTTTTACATATTTTTATTTGAATATTATTAGGCTAATCAGCAAGTCATAAAAGTAAACACTCAAAAGAAGCAGATTCAAAATACACATGAAATTTCTATAGGAAGCAAGTTTACAGTCAACTGAGTTTCTCCATCACACTTACAAATTCTTTCCATTAATTCCTGATTTTATCCAATTCTTTTAATGATGAATTTTTCTAAGTTTAACTTCAGAATTAAAGCTAGCTATAACAAGCTTTTAAAGCATTTTAAATAATAATTATAAATATAGATGCCACTCTACACCTGACAAGAAGATAGGAAAATTATACATTAGTAAATTCATTTAGCATATGGTATAGAATATCATTCAGGTTTCCCCTGATTTTGAACCAGCACTTAACATATTTATTACATTATTAAATATATAACATATTTACTATATTTATAAAGAAAAAGACTTCTTGAACAAGGCACATAAGGCAGAAACCTATAGAAAAGATGATTTGAAATTAAAAATTAAAATTAAAAAAATCTTCATGACCGAAGACACTGTGAACCAAGTTTCAAGACAAGTCACAGACCGGAAAAAGTTATTTGCAATTCAAGTATTAATTAGAGAGAGTGTTCATAATATAGAAACAATTCCTATAAATTGATATAAAGAATCCAATAGAAAAGTGGAAACTGTGTGCAGAGGTAATTTATAGAAGAAACTTGGACATGCCGGTAATTATGGGAAAAGTCATTCATGCTCACTGATTCCCAGTACAAATGACAATAAGGAAATACCATTTCATGTCGATCCAATTGGCAACACTAGAAGGTGCCTGGTTGCTGATGGCAATGCACAGCTCCATCTGAGAGACAGTTGACAATTCCTATTGAATTAAATATGAATAAACCACGGTACTCAGCAAAGCCACCTCTAGATATATCTAACGTGGGAAGTCCAACACAAGTGCACAATGAATGATGTGTGAGGAGGATCTTTTTAGCACATATTCTAAGTGAAAAGTTGGAAAGAGCACAATTGATTATTGATGGGCAAAGGAGCAAATAAACTGCAACTGAGGCACTGAGGGGAATATCTCAAACTAATTAAAATATATCAGTATAAGTGAACCCAAAACATAATGCTAGGTGAAATAAGTAATTCATCAGAGACTATGTACAGATGACAGTATGTATAAAAAATTATAATTATACACTAGTAATATATATTTCTATGGTTACGCATATGGCAATAATATAAAATCATGTCTAGATATAAAACACTCTCAATTTACAACACTAGGACCACTGGGGAGAGATGGGCTAGGAATGGGAATTTAAAGATATACTTGAAACTCTACCATTTTTTGAAGCAAAAATGTCAAAATGATAACATCTCAAATTTGCCAGAGGAATACATGAGAATTTGTTATAATATTTTGGGGTTAAATAATTCAGACATAAAAATTAAAAATTAAATATAGATAATTAGAGTTTAAAGTAATAATGTGCTGTATCAGATGCCTGCAGAAGCATTTATATGTAAACATTTTATGATGTATTTTATATTATAGATATTTTAAATTTAATGAGGGAAAGTGCCATTCTCTTGGATTACTAAGTAAGCAGTAGTTTTTTGCAGTTAAGTGTAGATCCGTGGAACCTAGCAAGAAAGTATGGTTGGTCAATAGATAATTGGGGAAAAGGCTCTGGATCTTGTTCATTATTTCATTTAACAATTATTTACTGAGTGTGTACCATGTTCCAAATGACAATCCAGGTGCTAAATATCCAAACAAACTAAAGTCCTTGCCTTCATGGAACTCACATACTAGTGGTTAGGGAGAGAAAATCAACAGAATAAATAAGTAAAATGAGAAGGTAATGTGTACATACAGAAGAAGGCAGAGCAGGACAAGAAGCCAAGGGTACTAATGTTGGGAAAGTGTCAATGAAAGAAAGTTGTGGTATTAGTTGTGGTCAGGCTAGTCTGAATGAGAAGATGACTTCTTAGCAAAAACTTAAAGAGTTAAGGAGTCAAGCTGCGTAGGTATAAAAGAGTACCTCAAAAGTTCATGGAGAGATTTGTATTATCTTTAAATTCTACTTTTTTCCAAGAACTTTTTGAAGTACCCTCATATAAAGGACCAGGAAGGGGAAGAAATCAGTGCAAAGTCCCTGGGGCAGGAATGTACCTGGTCTATTCAAGGAAAAGCAAGAAGACCAATGTGTCTGAAGGAAAATGGAATAAAGGAAGAAAAGCTGGAGATGATGTCAGAGAAGAAACAGGTCTAGATTACGTAAGGCCTCACAGTCTGTTGTAAGCATTTTTATTCTTAGCTTGGATGATTTTGAGTAGAAGAATGACTGACTTTCACTTCAAAAGACATGTTAGTTGCTGTGCTAAGAAAAGACACTTCTGAGAGCAGGACAGAGGCGGGAGATAAGTCAGGACGCTGTTGTAAAAATTCAGGCATGAGACGATAGTGGCTCAGACCAACAGAAAGACAGATTGTGGATATATTTTTTAAGTTACAGCCAACAGGATTTGCTAGGAATTCCATGTTGGGAAGGTAAGCAAGATAGGAGTCAAGAGTGACTCTGGTGTTTTTGGCCTGAGTAACCAGAAGGAGGAAGTAGCTATTTACTGAGTTGGGGTTGAGCAGGCAGAGCATATTTGGAAAGAAGGAAAAGGAGTTCGCTGTGGTACACGAAAGTTTAAAATGATACCAAGAAGGAGGAGCTAGTGAGGGAGAAGGAAATCAAGAGCGTGTGCCTCTTGGAAGCCAAGAGAAGAAAGCCTGTCAAGGAGTACAGAATGATAAACTCTGTCAAATGCTACTACTGGTTGAACGAGTACTGGATTCATCAACTTGAGGTCAAAGAATGACCTTAACAAGAGCATTGCTGATCAAGGTATGCGGGTAAAACCTTGGCTGGACTAGATTTAAGAGGTAAGTGGAAAGTAATAATTGAAGAGACTCAGCATAGAGAACAATTGTAAATAACTTGATTTTTATTTGTATTTATTTTATTATTTTTGTAAAGAGAAGCAGAGAAATGGAGTAATAGGTGTTGTGCGGGGTAGGAGGGGTGTTCTCCCTCAAGTGGCCTCCATTTACTCAAGTGGGATCAAGAAAAGGAGATTTTAGAGATGAGAGAAATAATGATTTGTTCATATGTTAACAGGAATGATGGGGGGAGAGAGACAGAAAGAAAAAGGGAGAGAAAGACAGAGAGAAGAGTACATCCAAGTGGAGTACCTGGCATTAGATTAGAGTGAGGCTATTCCTCTACTGCCGTGCTAAGAAAGCCAAAATATGTAGGTGCAGGTTCTGGTAGGAAAGTGATAAATGTAGGGATGGAATTCCTGGAAGTACTCTTTTGACTGCTTTGATTTTTTTAGTGAAATAGGAAATGAGATCCTCAGCTGTGAGTAGGAATAGAGGAGGAAGTGTTGGAGATTTGAGGTGAGAGGATATATGAGTTATTTGTCTAGGAAAGTTGGTAAGTGAATGGACAATAAGCTTGAAGGGCATTATTAAGGACCAAACAGAGTTAATGATCATGAATTTAATGTGAAAACAGGCAACACGTTTACGTGTTATTCTCTAGTCGTACTCAGGTATACAGTTTTATTTATTTAGGGTTGTGTTTGCTAAAACATTATGATGAAAGAAAATTGTGGATGTTGCAAGGAAGTAGTTAAAATGATTAGCCATAGAATTTAAACTGCCTGAATAAGATGGGTGAGGGATACTAAAAAGATGATCGGATCGTGGATTGTTAGGTCTCATGAGATAGAAGGTTTGTTGTAGTTGTAGTTGGGGCATGAGAGAGAGAGAGAGAGAGAGAGAGAGAGAGAGAGAACTTGAAAGATGTGGATGCTTGAAACTGAGATTGGGAAGGAATATCAGTTATTGGCAAAAACATGAACAAGTTACTGACTGACCTGAAAACCATAAGCACATAGAGCTGTGACAATATGGACCCAAGAACAGCACAGAGAAAAAGAAGAGGTGTAGAAAGATATTTCTTTCCTTTGACATTTCTCTGTGGGGAGGTTAAGTCCCTTTACCCATCCCAACACTGTTTCTAAGGTCTCTCAGTTCACACTTTCTCCTCTCATTGATGGAGGTAGCAAAATAAGAGCAATCAAGAGGACCTAATCATAACTAAGAGAAGGGAAAGACACAACAGTTAAAGAACAAGAGAAGTAAAAAGACCACCTCTGCCTTCGTTTGTCCTTCTTTCCAGCCTGCCCCTTCACTTTTAACTTTGCAACACCGTGCTTTCAGAATGCATCTCTAACTTCATAGTTATTAGAAAGGATTGGCAAAATTGGGCTTGATACATAAAATTTCTCTTGACTGTTGTCTTTTCAAGTATATGTCTAATAAAGTGGCCATAAACAGAAAACTTTAGAATTTGTATCTTGGGAAGAGACAATTGCTGCATCCTTTGAAGAAACAATATTTGGTTTGGGGACCGTCAGCCAAGTTTCTTTTTGAAATTACGCAGCAATAAAATTTCATTCTAGCTGATTAATTGTAATTCTTTTCCACACAGGTTTTAAGTACCTTGGAGCTCCTGAAAAGAAAGATTGTAGTCCTATCTGATATGACTACTACATTGGTGCACAAGCTTTAACCTTCCAATTTAAACTTCAGTTATAACTCTACCTTCTACAAGCATAGAAATGTCAGGTGCTGGGTTTTTGTTCGCCACAGTAGCATGCTCATTGAAGAGGCACTTGGGTACATTTTGTTCAAAGTCAATGGGACTTCCATCAGTGCAAGATTTCAGCAGAGTCTACAAAATGAACATTTGCTCTGATGTAGCATGCTGCGACCCACAGCTGTAACAACCAGCTGCGTCTGCTCAAACTTCAGCCATCAGCCAGTTCTGTCGTGGAATGGAATCTTAGGCACAGAATGCCTACAGAACAATGGGTTTCACAAGGTCATTTTAGAAAAAGGAACTATATTTAGTATGAACAGATGCTAAAAATACAGAGTGCTAAGGGACTTTGAGTGGAAAACAAGATACAACTGATGTTTTACACAGACTAACTGCAGATGAAAAATAAAGAAAAAAATAATAACCTTACCTAGCAGTTAAATCAAATACTATATTTAATACACAAATTGTGGACTAGCACACGGAATCATTACAGAACCAAGCAATAAAGATAAAGAATATACAAAATACAGGTTATCCATTCAAACGTCTTTGGTTGGGATCTCAAAATTTCACCAAATGGGTGAGATTTGCCCTGTAAGGAAACTTCCAAGGATATCACCAATTAAGGCAAGACTTGGAAATAGGTTGGAAGAGAAAATTTAATTCACATGAGAAAACATAATTGTGGAATCACTAAATGTTAAACATGTAATCTTTATATTAATAGCATATAATAAATTATGCAGTACCTGTGTTAATAGTAAAACATGTTCTGATGACTAATGTGTAACTTTAAAAAAGAAATGGATAGTGTGCATTATTCAATATCCAAGTGAAAGAGTTTTCTGATTCTAAATGACTAGTCTTTGTGTGTGTGTGAAAAATATTCTAGAAGTAGAGATGTAATTTCTCACTGTAGTATCATACCAGACCAGTCTTGGTTGGATATAAATAGTCTGTTGAAAGCTGACCAAAGTCAATTTATTCATTTTTCATTATTATGTTTTTTATGGCAGATAGCATAACCATTAGTAGAAAGAGACAGGTAAGTGCCATGGGCATTCTCCCCACGCACCTTGATGATAGGTAGGGAGATACAAGGAAAACAAGTTTCAGACCAGATTTGCTATTTGTAAAAACACTTCGGAAAAAGACGACAAAAAGAGTCATGTGGTGTTCTGTGGGCTCAATGAAGTCCTAGCTATCTGGGTTTTTAGATGCTCTGATAGCACCTTTCAAAGAAAGGTTCACTGGAGGCAGATGAGACAAACCTGGTGATGCAGGATTCAGCTGACATTCTCATCAGAGTCAGGGTACTCAGTCCACCAATAAGCATCTGATCATAGGGCCCTTTTAGAATCCTAAGACTAGAGCATCATTCAGAAAGGCGTAGGTTATCGGAATCCTTATATCTTTATACCTTGTTCCTGCGAGTGCAAGTGTGCTTGTACAATACTTATAGCCAATAGGCACCTGGAATATCACTCATTTCACCAATGTCTCATAATAATTGTATGTTTACCAATTATTTTGTGTTATTCCAGCTTTACGTTATATGTTTGGAAGCTTGATTACTTGAAAAATAGGGTTCTATAGTGTTAAAGTTCTCTTACATCTTCATTGTGAGGTGTAAATTTTATTGGCATTGTTTGACAGTCTTTGTTACTAATGTTTGTATTTTAATTTCACTTTATGTAAAATTAGCATTACCAGCTTTGTGGTTTTGTCTGGATGCATGACAGATCTTTGAACAATACTATTAAAAAACAGTGTCTTTTGTTTTAGTGAAGTTTATAAGCAGTTAATATTAAGTTCTTTCTGTCTTTCCTTTCATAATTTCTATATGCACTATGCTTGGTTTACTTATTTTACAAAATAATTTAGACTACACTTGTGGGAAGTTTAGCTCATTAAAAAAAGGAAAAGATAACGAAAATTTTAATCTCTTTA
Organism: Cynocephalus volans; assembly: GCF_027409185.1. NCBI lineage: Eukaryota > Metazoa > Chordata > Mammalia > Dermoptera > Cynocephalidae > Cynocephalus > Cynocephalus volans. The sequence goes on from NC_084461.1 coordinate 110,523,725, forward strand.
TGAAAGAACCAGAGAACCAAAACATCAGCATTCTTAGCATTTAGTTTTAGATATGTTTATCTATGGGTTAGGCAGGAAAAACAAGGCAGAATATGCATTCAGCCATACCATTTTCTACCCACCCTCAAATAAGAGACTCTGTGCTGGGGGAAGGTCAATGAACAGAACAGCAATAATACAGATGTGAGAACTAAGGGCGGGGCCTTAGCCTGGTGCCTGGCTTTGTACTGTGGAGGGAGGAAGGAGAAGGGAGAGGATGAAGAACAGGCTTGGAGACAAATGGACCCCCTTTGAAACTGGAAAATTCTATAGAAGCAAGCCCCAAGAATTCCCCATCCCAGCACAGTGAGAGAGAGAGAAGAGTACAGGCCTCTGGTTGGACACACTCATTCATCCATCTCCTAATGAGGTATGGGGAGCAATATGTTTTCAAGATGTCAAGGCTGCAATGACCATTTAAGGTGAAAGACCTTAAATGTTCTCACAAGTCATGGAAAAGGCATGTGATGGCCAAATGAGAGACATAGTTGGCTCAGTGGATTCCAGCATTGAGGGATGCACACTGACAAAAATCAGACATATTCATGACCAAACAATATTGATGAGATGTTTGTACCTCTCACTTGATGTCACCTGTGTGTAGATCAGGATAGAGAGCTGAGTGTCTCCTCCCCACCCTGTTGTGCCATCCGTAAGCCTAAGAAGGAGGGTGGAGAGAAGATCCTAAATTTGTCTGAGTTTAAAATTGAACTAATTAAAAGTTCACTAAAATCAAAATGACCAAGTGACTGAGTTTATTTATGAGTAACTAGATTAAATTTTCTTCCATTGTGCCGAAATGTGGCCCAACATAGAAATTAAGTACCAATATCAGGAAAAATAAAGTTATATTGTTGTATACCATTGAATGTATGTCTTCTGAATATTTTATCTGCTACATATTGATACAGTTAGATGCTAGTTCAATGGCATGCTGAAATATGTCACTCTTTCCCAGAATTTGACAGACAGCCACCTCATTCAGCTCTGCTAGATTTAGCTGTGATTTCTTTTAATATTCTTACTCTCTAGCTCACTAATACTCTGAACACACAAAATGGTAATCTTCATCATGTATGTATTATTACTGGGCTCTTTACCTCTTGCTACAGTGCTTTTACCTATGGGGACCTGAGTTTAGGGTACTGTGCTCTACCAACATTTTTTCTTTCTCTTTACCTTGTTCATTAATACTCTCAAGACTTCAAATTTATTTAGAAACATTGAGAAAGTTGATGAGTATGGAAGTAACAGTACTTTGAGGACCAAAAAAAATATTGAATGAAAGAGGAGAATATATTCTTGATTTTCTAATTAGTGTAGTCTCTAGGGCTCTGGACCTGGGGTCAAGATGGTGAAAAGAACAAAAAGCCAAAGTGCTTTCCAGTATTCCTGCAGGCAGGTGGGCTGCTCTGTGTCATGATCCAAAGCATGGGTAAGCAACTGATCATTTTCTTAATCCAGCTCCAATAGCTTCATGGTTAGTGGAAATTCCTTCAGCGTTCAGGAAATAGATTGTCGGCAGTCTTAGTTTTGGTTTCATTGAGAGTGTATCGTTTTCCTCTGCCTTGCATATCTTAGTGAGAAGTCAGAAGAGAAGATGAGTTAGGGGTGGCCTGCGAGATGTCACTTAAACTGAAATTATCTATGTCTGCTTTTTTATTACTAGGCCTCATTATTATCTTTCACTTGAATTATTATAGCAGTCAATTAACTAGCTCCCAGCCCGATTTCCCTCCCTTCAAGACCTACCAGGCAGATTCCATACAAGCTGTAACAAGAAAACTCTTCGTGTCCCTTTGCTTTTAGCTGCCACCACCATAAAAACGAACTTCCTTAAATTGACATAGGAAATCAGTCAAAATCTAGCCCTAAATGATTTCCGGTTTTATTTGTAAATAAAGTTGCTCTTCCACTGTCCCCCATGTTCCTTTCCTTTTGTCACATAAAGTGTCTTTAATAACATCTAGATGATACTTAAGGCCCTTTCACCATGCTGCACATTCTGTATGTTGTTTTTGCTGTTTTGAAGGTCCTTAGACATTTTCCTCATTTAGAAAATTACTATCTACCCTGCAAGACCCATCTCAGGTGTCATTTCTGATGTATGAATCTATAAGAGGTATACAATATTTTTCCAAACTTCTTTGATTAGAAAACAGTTTTTCCCCAGTCAAATCTTGTAGGACTCTTTCTACAGAACTAATTGGGGGGAAATACTAGGCTACAGCACTGGTTACATTGGCAAACTGGAGGGACAGGGAGTTTTAAGCAGAACCCAAGGATAAGACTGCAAATTTAGGCTGGATCTAGGTTGAGGAGATCTGTAGACTATAGTATGGAGCCCAGATTTTATCATGATCATTATGGCAGAAAACAAAATGACTTAAAGACTGTTGCAAAGGCAGTATTTGAACAATTATTTTATTCTATTTCCCCCTCAAAAGAAAATTATACCAGTGAATTGCCAACTCAAGGTTACCTGCTCATCCAGAATGTTCTGGTCCTCTGGTCCTGTTTATGTTCAGTCTTGATGTGCCATTTCCATCTCATGATGGATAGCTGCTGGTTTAGTGGTTTTGATGTAGTTTAAATCATACTGGGCAGTTCCAAAGCATGGTAACTTGGTTTCCCATGGTCAGGCACTCCGTTTCTACTAGAGCCCAATAGTGGGCCAGGAGTTGTTTGTCAAAAGGCATATAATGCTTTGCTGCAGATGGTGTGGCCTTGCTCCAGAAACCCAGGGTCCTGTGTTATGATTCTACTACTGGGGTTTGTCATAAACTCACACAGCATCTTTTAGCTGTATTGATACTTCTAATATAAGAGTCTGCTGGGTCATATGGACCAAGCAGCAGGGCTGTTTGCACCACAGCTTGGACCTGCTGCAGAGCCCTCTCCTGCTTGGGGCAGGGGTGGGGTGCTCATGAAAAGCTGGTAGCACTTTGTGTCAGTCATTCTAGGACAATCAAGCTACTACCAGAAATATTTTGGCTCCAGAATGCAAAGAGGCCCACCAAATATTGTGCTTCTTTCTTGGTGGTAGGAGATGAATAATGTAATAATTTGTCTCTTACTTTGGAGGGGATATCTTAGCATGCCCCTCACCACTCTCAAATTTTTACTGATACAGTAGTTCCATAGGTCTTTATAGGATTTAATTCACACTCTCTCTGCTCTCAAGATAAAGGGCTTGCTAAGGCCTTTAGCATGTTACCCACTGCTAACTTACATGGCCAAGTTAGCATAATATCATTGATGTAGTAGAGCTATGTGTTCTGCATGATATCCAGATGATCCAAATCTCTTTGGGTTGTATTACGGCACAGAGCAGGAGAGTTAACATAGCCATGGAGTAAATGTGTAATTGCATACTGTTGCCCCTTTCATGTGAATACACATTGTAATTTTGCTTTTTGATTGCAACAGGTAACAGGACTTACCAAATTAATAGCCTCTATCCATGGACCTGAGATCATGTTAAATGGCTCTAGAAAAATAACACACCTTGAAGAGCAACTGCTACTACTTAGTTGAATTTGTGGTAGCCTACTTTTATCCTTCAGGACCCAACATGTTTCTTGGTTGGCCAAACCAGTGAATTAAATGGAAACAAAATGGGGATCACCACCCTGTGTCCTTTAGATCTATGCTGTCCGATAAGGTAACCACTAGGTACAGGTAGCTATTTAGATTTAAATTTAAATTAAATAAAATTAAGAATATATCTCTTCAGCCACACTAGTCATATTTCAAGTGCTCAATAGGTTTATCCATCACTGCAGAAAGTTCTATTGGACAACACTGCCTTAGATCCTTAACAGTAGCATGATTTTCATCCACTCCCTTACCCTGGGATGCAATATTGTCTTTGATTTCCTATTTTGACTGCGGTAAGGGAGTGCTGTTTCAGAGGCTTCTCTTTGGACCTCCTCAATATGAAAGCTCATGTACCACTGGCCACACAACATGGGGGTTGAGCCAACTACAAAGTATGTCAATCTTAATCGAACACTCAAGTCCTAGGAAAATGACACTGGATGGGTCAGCTGAACCAATGGGCCCACTGTAAGCCAGATATTGGTCAAGACTTCTTTTATTACCTGGTTCCCAAATGCTTCTGCTCAAACAGGAAAGCCATGATGATACTTTGCTTCCTAAGGTATCAGTGTCAACTTGGACCTTACACAAAACATTCCTAGAAATATCTGGGAATCTTCCTTTCCTCAATGTGCAGTTACCTGAGTGCAGATCTCTTTAAGAAAGTACTGAAGAGATCCCTACAGTATACAGTATACTTGCTGTAGTATCACATGGTCCTTTCTCAGGTTTTGTGTCTGAAAAATAACTTGATTCAGAAACTGGACAAGGGATTCTTTATTAGGGAAAGAGCCCTCTGCTTCTATCTTTGCTCTCTTCTGATGGTTCTGAGTAGTAACCATGTTGGCTACCCATATATTTTGTCTTTAAGGATGCATTTCCATAATTCCCTACAAGTCAGGTCCCCTTGGCTGTCATTCCAAACCTGCAACTCATTATGATAATTGTATCCACCTGGCTTCCTGCATGTTAGCATTGCCACTTGGCCTTTGTTTCAGAGCTGTATCTGTTACACAATGGCCTTTCCTACTATCAGCTCAGGCTGACAGGATAGAGCCACCACTGAGCTTTTTATTTATGTTTGTGCTCCCTGACAAGTGCATTCTTTATGGCCTTTCCACGAAACATAATCACTTGGTGAGTCTTCCAGCTTTACATAATATATTGACTCTAGCAAGACCACTTCCTTCAGTCTTTTCATGCCTCTCTACACCATCTGCCAAGACAATTCTAGCATTTCAATGACAATTAGTGTGGGTCATCATTTTCCCATGCATTTAAGAGCCATCCTAGTTGCCAGTTCAACCATCTCCTGGGGTCTTTTCCAGGATATTAAGGACAGTGTTCCCATATGAACTCTCAGGAGAGTGTTCCCATATAAATTCTCTCCTACTCAATTTTATGATCTCACCTTTTCAATCAAAGACTCTCAGAATTCAGTCCTTTCCAATACATGCTAGCTACTTCTTGTAGCTCCTTTAGGAGATTGTCCCTTTCTTTCCTTATTAGGCTTACATGAACCTAGCTGAGTAACATGGTGACTTAACCCAAGTGTAAGCCTATTGGCCAGGAGGTAGAGGTGAGACAGATCTTGAGGTTGGCATTGTCCTCAAGTACGGTGGAGAGTTCTAGAAATTGCTCTCTCTCAAAGAGATCCCCCTTACCAGAGGGAATGGGCTCCTCCTGCATTGAATGACTGGTTAAGTAAAGGATATATCTCTAAAGGATCCTCTAAGTGCCTGAGCTTCCTGTGGATATTCTGAAGTCTCAGCTGCAGAAGTTGTGGTTCAACTTCTCCTTCTGTCTAATCCTGGCTCCCTTATGCTCTCATAAATGCTGTTCCCTCAAAAGCACTTCTATAATCTTCCTGCATTCACATTTCTGTCTCAGTCTGTTTCCCAGGGAAACTGAGCTAAGAAAAAGTATTTTTTTTTTTGTACTCTTACGTTCATTGTGTACCCCTTTCATATAAGTGTAACCCAAATTATAGACAAATTGATAAAATGAAAATTATAGGCAAATTGCTGAAATGCATTTGCAAGTAGTAATGCCATAATATCAGATGCCAAATAGAAAACTAAATTAATCCATGTGCAAAATACTAAATGTGAGAAAAAGAGTTATGGTAATGTTTCAGAGGAGAATAACACTAGAAGGATATGTTTGCTTACAGAAGATGGAGCAGGGAGCTGTGGGGGGATAGTGAAGAAACTAAAGAGAGGACTATGAGAAGAGAATTGGCATCAAAAAGGTTTGTGTGAAAGAACAATAGTTCAAGTGATGAGAATGCAATGGGAAGCCTGATTACAGGACTAGCACTTGATTAGAGGTCACTGGGGTGGCAACATGTTAAGAGACTGTCGGTCAGGAAAGCTTATAGGTGTTGCACCATGGTACTTTCAGCCTAGATGAGAATTGATAGAACACCTGGTGCTTTCTACTCTTGGCTGAGCCACATCACACCTCATTAATAGTGTATCTATTCCCTTTCTTCCCTCAGCAAAACATTAAAATCTTGAGATGAAAGCATGCCACTCTAAAACATATTTGGCTCAAAGAAAAAGATGCTTTCCAGGACTACAAAAGATCTTTCTTTAATGAAACTTTAATTAAACTTTGCTTTAATTTGGATCACAATGAAGAAAGTAAGAGACGTTTCATCTTGTCCCAAGTGGAAAGTGTCAGTGTCTCCCATGAATAAAACGTTGGCATATAAATGTCTTGCAATACTTTAGCACTTTTAGCCTCACTGATAATGACTATGACAACAAAATCAATTGTCTGCAATTTCATTTACAAGCAGATATATCTTTAAGATGTATACATGTGCCAGAAACATATTCTTCCATGCATTTTAAGGTGCTAATGAGAACAATGGTAATTAGAGGGAACAAAGGCTGGGGAAATAAAATTTGGAGGAGGCCATAGCTCAATCCTTTAGGGTTAATGAAACAGTAATTGACATCATTTAGTCCCTCCCCCAAGATATAACAAAATGGCAACATATAATTAGCATGAAACATACTATTCAGAACAACTCTTAAGTGCTAAATATTTTAAGTTATCTCTGAAGAACACATATTTGAAAAATGTCAACTTCAGAAAAGACTCAAATACAGTATTTGAATGTGTCACGTTTAGTGCCTGGTCTGTTTCACAGAGAATTTTCTTGCTGTCAATACCAATGTCTGTTACCTTTCCACTGAGAAGTATTCCGTATGTCTCAGATTTGTCCTTGAACACAGATACTTGCCAAGAAGAGGCAGGAAATGTGTCCTCATTTGAATAGAAGTAAGAGAAGAAAATTCATCATTTTTTGAAAAAGAACTACCTACGAAACATCATGCCAGGTATGTGGATTTCAGAGTGGTTTAAGAGAAATGTAGCCTGGCCTTGAGAAATGAAAGGTGTTGTTAATGGATGTGTTTTCCCAAACACATCTTTCTTAATCATTTTGCTCTAGCAGCATGAAAACTGAAAAGATTGCTTTCTAATCTAGGACAGGGGTTTGCAAATAATGGTCCTTGGGTCAAACCCAGCCCCCTGTATTTGTAAATAAAGTAACATAGGAACATAGCCACGCTCATTGATTTATGTACTGTATGTGGCTCCTTCCATGCTAAGGAGGCAGAGTTGAGTATTGTGACACAGCCAGTATGGGTCACAAGCCTACAAACATATTGTCTGGCCTTTTACAAAACAAATTTTCAAATCCCTGATCTAGGGGAAGAAAAGCACAGTTGAAAACAGATCCTATCTGTCTAGCACCGAGTACCAGTAGAAAAGCAATATAATAGCCATAGAAGTCACTAAAAGGCCTAGGCACATGTTATTTATAATTTGTTTAAATTTATAGAGGCTTCTGCTCAGAGTAATTCCTTTAAATGAATGTCCCATTCCTTCTGGTTTGGTTGTGTGTGTGTGTGTGTGTGTGTGTTTGTATGAAGGTAAAGTACTCTTGTGTGTGTAGATACACACACACACACACAAATACACACTGGAGGTCTAATTATGACTTGCAATGTGATTAGTGCACAATCACCATGCTATTAATTTTCTATACCCTCTAATAATTCCCTAATGGTAACCATGTCACTCCTCTCTGATGCCCTAAGTAATTTGCTGAGTTTCAATGCAGTGAGCATCTGGCTGCCTGGGAGAAGAAAGAAGTTTCTAATGTAAGAGCACAAGATGAGGCAAGGTTAGAGTGCTTTTATACTCAGAATTCAGGAGCTAGTCCGTGTACTCCAGACTGTGCTCCCAGAACATCCTAACAGCCTTCACTTGAATGCTTTGCACTCTTTTTGTATTTGAAAGGCTTCAGTATATTTCTGGTCTACAGATCTACAGCTGTTGGGTGAGGAATAGAGGCACTGAAACATCGCATGTAGAGTCAAGAATGAATGTTTCAGTCCTCATGGGTGACGCATCTCGAGATGGTTTAGAGTCGATAAGGGAGTGAGAGGGGATCTCATAAAACAAAGGGTCAAGTGATAATGGCAAGTTAATTTGCTTGACCTACACTGTTTTTAATAGGATATTATTTTGAGGTATTAATCAGGAAAATGCCACATGTGTGGACATCATACTTGAGTAGTGGATATTATAGCAGGAAAGTGAGGACCAAAAGAGGTAAATTACATCTCAACAGATGTCCAGGGATTCCGAAGGTGTCTGAGAGCAGCCCCTCCCCAGTGAGCCAAGTACATGCAAGCCCCTCCCACCCTCCTTTCTGAACTTAGAGCCCACCATAGACAGAAAGAAGGGGAAGAATTACGATGTTGCTGAATATAAGCCCTGCAGAAGATATACAAATTTTGGAATTGAAAGAGTTTAAATGACTCTGAATGAGTTTAAACTTACCTGAATGGACAAAACTATGTTTTTACCATCAGCTTAAATGACCCCAAGAGCTAAATTAAACTAGAGAAATTTTAAAAGATACATTTTGCACATATATGTCTGTGACTGAGAAATTCACGACAGCCCAGGGAAAACATTCCTAGTGTTTCCTCCCTACTTCTCCCACTCCTGTCACACTGTGTGAGTGGCTCTAACACATGTTGAACTTAAAGGACACAAAACTTGAGACCAGAACTCAAAATGCTGTGGGGGGTGGGGAGTGTTCACGGAGGCATAAGAGCTGAGGTCACAGTTTTATCCCTCCTCAAATGGGCAAGGTCCTAAGCTGCTGTCCTTTGAGGGCCTCTTCGCTGCACAGAGATAGTAAACATCTTCAAAGGTGCTTCAGACTAATCCTTTTTAAGTTTTCAAGACTCCGAAGCCCATGACTAGAAAGAAAACCCAAAGTAACTTGTTAACCGTGTGCAAGGTGATAACATTATTTTAGACAAGGAAAATACCAAGATGTCTTTTCTGCTACTCAATAGTTTTGCGCTTACTGACATAATAGCACTCAGTTAATTTGATTTTAACTATTCACCTTCTACTTATACCCCACCACTCTCAATAAAATTATGAACTTCTTGAAGACAGTAGAAGCAGCTTCCTTCATTGCTGCAGCCCCAGTACTAAGCCAGCACAAAAACAAATGACCCTCCATGACCCTTCAGGAATCCCCCAAAGAAACATCCAATTAGCCATCTCCTTCTATCTGCCCCTGCGCCCCTGTCTGTTTGTGTGTGTGTGTGTGTGTGTGTGTGTGTGTGTGTGTGTGTAATTTTTCCAGGGAACTGGATATTTCCAAGATGGAATCTACTAATCTACTACTACAGCCATGTGTACGTTCTGAGAAACGTGTTGTCAGGTGATTTCATCATATGAGAACATCATAGAGAGTAATCACACAAATATAGATGGTATAGCTACCACATACCTAGGCTATCGCTCCTACCACCATTGTATATGTGGTTCATCATTGATCAAAAAGTTGTTATGCAGTGCATGATTATACTTTATTATTATTTTTTTATTTTAATATTTATTTGTACATATTTGTGGGATACACTATGATATTTCAATACATGCATATACTGCACAATGATTCACTTAAGGTAGATAGCATAGTTTTGTACTTGTTAATCATTATTATACCTTAATCAATAGTGACAGGAAAATATTATTTTCCAATGGGGGAAAAAAAATCAAATTTTCTACTTCCTTATATGAGTAAGATAGGATGGTTTGGATTAAAAAAGATATAGTTATGAGAGAAAATGATCAGTTTTTCTTCATGGGATAGGAGTTATCATACCAAATAATAAGAGGCAAACCCTCAAAAACTGCTACAGCTTCCAAACCTGCTAATATTTGGCAGATGCACAGCCTATGGATCCTCTCAGTCCGTGGGTGGCTAGGGAGGGTCTGAGGAATCTGGAGCCCTTGAACCCATCTCCTCTAGCTGAGAGTGGCCTTTTCTGTGTTGTGTGCCATACAATATATTTTTTGTGAGTCATAATGTGAAAAAGGAGGAGAAGTACTGAGACATGTTGTAGTTCCCACAACCTTGGAAGCTGCTAGATGGATTTTCACAGTCATCTGAGGCATTTGAGAAACTGAACTCCTGGTTCATGATTAGAGTCAGGATTACAAACTCCATCTGGGCAGAGGCTATGGCCCCACAGTACACACTGCCTCTGCTTCTCTTTCTCTGCATAGAAAGGATCTTCCTCTGTCAGTAGGTGGCTCCATTAAAGAGAGTCTCGCTGCAGTGTCTCCTGATGCAGTCACAGCATGCTGTGAACTTGCTTGTAAAAAATGTCCTGTGACCCTTAATATAACCTCATAGGCCTGTACAGCACAAGGGCTCTGACACAAAACACCTTGTGTGCTGAAGAGTTAACTCAGCAGGCTTGGGTAGCTAAAACCCTGCTCATTCCCAAGAAAGGCTTGGACAGCTTCTGGGAGATGATCTCTGAGCCCTTGAAATATTCTGCCTTGTAAGAGTGTTGTTGTTTTCCTGAAGCCTTGGGCTCTGAGGCACCAGCTTGATCAGATGGCTTATGGGATTTATGGCAAGTACCTATTATTGTCCTGAGGGGCTTGAGTCTGAATAGTTGAGGTCACTCACACAGGTACTGCATGTCTTTGTGACTGACCCCAATGAAAACCCTGGCCTTACAGCTCAAGTGAGCTTCTCTGGTTGGCAACACTTCAACACTTGTTTTGCTACGTTTTAGCTATCTTAACACACCTTGAATTTTCCCTAAGTATCTCCTTTATTTCTTTCAGCTTTGGGGTTACAAATCCAGTTTCCTAGATTTTCATCTTCATCCCTTAGTTCTATATTTAAAATCTTCCCTCCAAAGCCATGTAATCAGGCTGAGAGATCTTGTCTTCCTCTGGTTCTGCCCAGTCCCTTTACATCAACTTTCTTTTCCTTGGGCCTTTCACCTGCTCAGGCACTGTGTGTAGGTCTGAGAGTCTTTTCTGATTAACTTGCCCCTGACGTGTTAATGTACTCAGTCATCCCTGCAGCAAGTTCCATTGTCAAACCAGTACCCCAAATGTGTTCTTTTTCTATTTCTACTCTCTATATAGTCCACTTATTTTCCATCCAGGGCACTGTTCTTGTTCTCAAGATATGTACTTTTCTACCATCAACAAACAAACAAAAAATAACCATAACATTCTAAAAACCCAAATATATTTAAGAATAAAATTTCGGTTTTTCTCCAAGACTATGGTTACTTTATACTCAAAAGAAAATGTATGCTTTCTTCCAGTATTGCAATATATTTGGACCTGAAAACAACATTATATTCATCAAGAAATTTTTGTCTGGAAGGGCCAAAAATCCTTCTCAGTAATTATATTAGTTTTCTATTGTTGCTAGAAGATTGCCACAAACTTAGAAGCCTACAACAACCCATATTTATCATCTCACATTTCCGTAGGTCAAAAGGCTGGGTAGTCTTGACTGGTTTCTCTGCTGTGGGTTTCACAAGGCCGAAATCATGGTATCAGCCAGCTCTGATTGGAAGGGTATGGAGGAGAATCAGTTCAGGGCTGATTCAGGAGGTTGTTGGCAGAATATTCCTTGAAGTTTTAGTGCTGAGATCCTTGTGTTTTACTGGCTTTTAGCTAGGGGCCACTCTTAACTCCCAGAGGCCTTTTCTCCAGTTCTTGCATGTGGGCTGTTACATCTTAGCAACAGCATCTTGAATTCTTTTACCACACTTGAAATCTCTCTAACTTGCCCCTTGTGCCTTATTAATCTGTAGCCAGAGAATATTCTCTGCTTTTAAAGACTCAAGTGATTGGAGTAGGTCCACACATAGAATACAGGATAATCTTCCTATTTTAAGGTTCGTAATCTTAATTACATTTGCAGTGTCCCTGTAGTGGACTGAATTATGTCCCCCCAAAACTCACTAAAGCTTGAATTGTGTCCCCTAAGTTTACGTATTAGAATCTTGGTCCCCACTGTGACTGTTAAGAGGGTGGGAGATCCTATTATGGTAATTGAAAGGTGGAGCCTTAAATAGGTGATTGGATTGTAATACAATGCCATAGTGAATGGATTAAAATTGGTGGTTAAGGGTGTAGTTCTGAGGACTTTAAAAGAAAAGGAGGGTCCGTCTTTCTCACTCTCTCTGTGCTCTCTGCTTCCACCATCTTGCAATGTGAGACCCTTGGGTCACTGTAGCCACCACCAGATGGACTTTGGACTTCCCAGCCTCAGAAACTGTAAGCAATATATTTTATTTCTTTATAAATTACCCAGTTCCAAGTATTTTGTTATAAGCAACAAAAATGAGCTAATACAGTCCCTTTTGCCATGTAGTACAACATGTTCACAGGTCTGAGGATTAGGGTGTGGGAATTTTAAGGAGCTGTTATTCTTCCTATCACAGTAACTGCAACTCAACCCATGTACGTAAAAATGTCTAGTGAGTACATTGAGCTCTAGGGAAAGCTGAACACATCAACTCAAAAATATCCATAGAACGCTGAGACTCTCCATGTTGGTATCACTTTCTCTCATATTCCTAGGCTCACACGTGTGGTGGGAAAGATGGTCAGCACAAGCTGTCAGCTTACATAGGCTCAGTTAAGAGGTACATATGCAGAGTGTCTGTGAGAGGAACGTGGAAGTCATGTTTCAGCTCTGTACCCAGTGGGATGTGGTTTCCTATCAAAGGGAGTTAAAACTTTCATCTCATCACCACAGGACTAGAAACAACAGACCTGGATCCCTGAGATTAGAGCTATAATTCTCTAAAAGAATAAGAGTTGAAAGAGTATAGAAATTTGTACGTATGTAGTTGAAAACAAAGAAGAACACAGACGTGATACTGAAAGTGATCTATCTTGTTTACCTCTCACACAACCTAGGAAGAAAATGTTTATGGCAAGCAAGTAGTCTCATTTCTCACACAGGTACCAAGTGATCAAAGTTAAAAAATATTATCTTTCAAGTTCAGAATTGGGTTGATTTAATCTTAGTCATGACATTCATTATATTTTGAAATCTCAAAGATCCTTTAAAAAGGGTGTGTGAGTTAAGATACATTTTGGCTACACACAACAGAAAATATTGCAAACACAGTAAACAGTAAGTACATGTACTGTCTCACTTAACAAAACACATGAAAGTAGGGTCATTGCAGGGCTGGAAAAGCAAACACATCTTCTGACTCTTTGTCTTGTTTACTTCCGCAGAGTTTTGACTTCTCTTAGGCTTGTTCTCTTCGAGGTCCTCAGATGACTATCTCAGTTTCAGGAATCTCATGCACATGACAGTGTTAAGAAGAAGAAAAAGAAATATCCTTTTCATTTGTCTCTTTTACAAATGAGAAAAATCTTTCTGGACTTTTTCCTGGCATTTCATTGGCTGAAATAAATTACATCACATAATAATGCCTTGACCAATCAATGGCCCTGGCACATGAAGCCACTGATTGTCTAGGACCCACCAAGATTCTCCCTGGAGCCACTTTCCCAAAAGTACAAGGACACCATAGAGCAGTGAGCAAAATCAAGGGTCTGTCTGCAAGGAACAAGGAGGAAATGACTACTAGACAGATAACCACTTGTATCTTTCACAGAGGATGAAAAATATTTATACTTATCGTATGGTTCATGTGTAATAAAAGATTCAAAAACATTGAATTAGAGATACAGAAGATCAGTATTAACCCATCAATAGTCACCCAGCATTTTTCTTAAAGTATTGAAAGGATTAATGTCTTTCTTTTCAATTATATGACAAAGCCTTAGTTCTTCAAACAAATTCAAAGAATGAAACATATCAACGAAGGCCTTGGAACAAGATGTGAGCATCCCAGCAAAATGTGATGGGATAAACAGTGCAAGACACACAGAAAATCCAAACAACAAAGATACTATTGCCTTATGTGTTCTGCCAAAGAATTATCACATGGTCCACAGGAAGAATAAACTGCATATGAATATCAGAATGTACGTGTGAAGGTCTGTATGAAAGGAAGTATAGTAAAATATATGTATTGCTCTCATGACAGAGAACAGTATATACATACACACACTGTCATGGTTGGTAAATACTTAGAAAATGTGAGAACGTAAGCACAGGAAGCACAGAAATGGTATATATTTTATGCACTATTTTAATCCAGAGCTTAGTGCAGTGCCTTGCCTTTAGTAACAACGAGAGGGAGAGAGAGAGAAAAAGAGAGAGAGAGAGTTTCTGCTGCGTATAGTGAACAAAAACAAGAAGCATCCCAATTTACAGTTGACTTAGTATATCTCTGGTGGAGAATGTTTTGACTTGTCCATATAACAAACCACAGAGGTAGACGTTTTTAAGACTAACATTCATTGTGGTAATATGTGATAAATGAGTTTTCTGATTATAGGTAGTTTTAGAATAAGGTTTAAGCATTATTTCCATTACAACGGCATGATTCTCAGATTTGTGCTTTTGCATATATCCCTGACTCATAAGATTTTTTATGCTAACAGTTATTTGACATAGAATCAAAAAGACAATACCCTCAGTGTCTTGCTTTCCTCAGTAATTGCACAACAACATTATTTTCCATGTGTTATGCGTGGAATATGTTCAATAAAAGTCAAGGTTTAAAAAAACCCATAAAGCATATGTAAGTTTCAACCAACATAATAAAAATCAATGAAATTCCAAGCATGGCTGTGGCTGCATTCTGAATTCATCACAGATCCCAAGCGATACAACACAAATGAAATGGAACACTTCACCCCATTCTGCAAATTTCCTCTCCAGCCTTTACAGAAACATGACTTACGGTCCAGCTGAAAGACTCAGAAGCTCAGTGCTTTGTCCCGCTCTTGTTTTGTTATATGTGACAGGTTGGGTCTGTGACAATCTGGACTAAATTATGGTTTGCTCTAGGTTTGAAACAGCAAGTATTTTCCATAGATCTGTCCTTCTTTGGGGAGTAGGGGGTGGGGTAGACTGTGAATCTTTTCAGGAGCAGCAGCATTCTACAGGCTGAGGCCACCCTGTGCCTGTGGACACACTGGGCATGTTGCCTGCATCCATTCCATAAACACTCTCTTGGCTCCCTTCCTCACAAGCTGAATGCCGGGAAGTGACAGGTGCAAGTGTAGACCAGGCTGGCACCGTGTCTGACTGCTTGAACGGCTGGGACTTTCCGTCTGACAGGATTTACCCAGTCATGATGGATGATGGCTAGAGAACAGGAAAGAGAAAGAGAAGTGAGAAAGGAAACTAACTGTATTACACCATGGGGGTCTGTAAAATGCCCACCTATGAAACGACACGAGAAGCTCAATATCTGACAAGAGTTGAGGGAATTAAGAGTAATTTGATTACAGGTGCTCAACTGGCATTCATTTTCCTCTTATTATCTGAGAACCCTCCCTTGAGAGAGAGCACTAACCTTCAAAAGGAGCAGATGAATGGCTCTATTAAAAGAGCTGTAGTTTGTTCATGGCTGTGTAGCATCTGACCATTTTATGAACCCAGTGGAATTGTAAATAGGAAACAGAAGAGAGGAAATGTCTTCCTCAAACAGTGTACAGATGACTATATCTGTCTTTAGTGATTTGTAATCCAAAAAGAGAGTCTGCACATGTACAAAATGATGTGAAATCAAATCTGCTCCTACCCCCTAGTGCCCCTACCCTGAATAGTTCCCTTCAAGGACAGACATTTCAATACTGTGTGACATCAAACTGCGAAGGTTAAATAAATAAATAATATACCTAACTTAGATATGCTTGGTTTTAAATAATTTGCTATTGATATTTTATATATGTATGGTTCATTTTAATCTCAGTTAAAAAATAAATCCCTAGATCTTTTTCAATATCTGCTGGAGACCAGTTCCGCAGGATTCGTTGTACCTGAATAGGTGGTGTGGATAGGATGAGGAAAAAAGAAAAAGGCGGACCACAAGTGTCTAGTGCAAGTGTGGACACCGAACACATGAATCTTGCTTTATTTATATGTTTTTACTTAATCTTTTACACATTGATTATCTTTCAATCAAAACATTTCTTATTTTGTTTCTATTGAAAAAGAAAGGTCAAAACGTTCCAAGGCACTCATGCTGTGACAAAAACATCTACTCATGCATCAACAGCTCACCCCAAAGCCTGTGGCTTGTGGCCAGGAAACTATACAATAGCAGCATGCTTGGCTTTAAAGAGCGTCAGACTTTTAGTTTAAACTATAATTCTTAACCTTCTTAACTTACAATTTAACCCTTTTTAAATCTTACTTATACTTACTATACTTGATTTTAATAACATTGATTAGTTATGTTTGACAACTGTTGACACTCTATATAATATAATCATTTTAATTTATAATCAAAATCACAATATTTATAACATGATTTTTTATCTATAAACTATAAATCTCTATTAAATTTTATGTTATTCATACAAATTTTATGTTACAAACTGATTTAAACAAAACCTGTTAATATCAAAATTTATGTTTTTCTTACTATCTAACTTATTCATCTTTGTAACAAAACTTCTCATCTCCCTGCCAAGAGACTCCGGGAACAGCACAGGGGACAAAGTGAAAAGTTAAATGACCCTTCTTAAGTTTGTTAAAATACACTGCGTCATTCTTATTATTATTATGGAATGACATGTTCTTGGTGAGTCAAGGGAAGCAGTGGGAGTGGAGAAGGAACAAAGAAATCTATAGCTGGTTGTGATCAATTAGTTGTAAACAAACAGGAAATTCCACGGAGCCATGTCAAACATACGGGGCCCCCTTGCAGCCTGTTGAACAAGGGGTATCATTCCTCAGGCTCCCATGCCGTTCCCTATAGCAAGATGGCTCTCCACAAATATCTACTTTCAAATGCAATTTCTTCAATAATAACAGCTATGAATGGAAACTATCTTATCTTAGTGACTCATAAATAAATAAACCTCACTGGTTTACTTCTAATGAAATTATATGACAACACCAACTTTTCCTCCTCTAGTAAAAAGCAGGATGAGTAAAATTTATTTAAAACCATCTCTCCAGTATTGGTATTATTAGAATTGGTTATTCAAAATTTATTTAGGAAAAAAGAGAGTAAATGTTTCATTGATGTTATAGCTTGTTTAGTAGCATACTTCTGGTGTATTACTGAGAAAGATATAATAATATTTATATCTTATCAATAGGAATAAGAAGTTGTATACAAATCTGTAAAATGTAGAAGAGTACTCAAACATTCAAGAAATTCAGAAAAATTAATTCATGTGATGTAGAAATAATTATGCAAGCTCACTTATTCTTTTCATCAAACCTGGGCTAAGAGTAAAAATTAATATCTTAAAATACTGACAATAGGAGTCTGAAAGGAAAGCTTCCCTCTTTTACCATGTACATTAACTGTACGTAAACTATAAAATGTCATGTAAGTACATAACTATAGAACCTGCTATACATGTGTACATTTATACACACCAAAATTAATATACTAAAAGGTGACAACTGTTTCAAAAAGTTCAGCTTAAGGGTATTTAATAATTTTACTGCTCCAAAAACCACTTTTGAAACATCTTGGAATTCCGTGTAATATTTCATTCAAAATATTCTGAAGATACTCAAAAGCCAAACTTAATAGTGTTTTCTTTATTTTGCCCGGGGAATGAAATAAATCTGTAAAAATCATGTGAATTCTTAGGTAGCTTAGAAATAGGCTCTGAGGGGCCAGCCCCGTGGCGCACTCGGGAGAGTGCGGCGCTGGGAGCGCAGCAGTGCTCCCGTCACGGTTTCGGATCCTATATAAGGATGGCCGGTGCGCTCACTGGCTGAGCGCGGTGCGGCCGGTCACAAAAATGACAAAAAAAAAAAAAAAGAAATAGGCTCTGAGTTCAATTTTAAAACAGTGGTAACACCACCTATCTTTTATTAAGTATAATCTATGCTAACATATGAATTCCAAAAATTTTTTCATCATTTAACAAAATTACAGACTGTGCAATAATCTTTAAATAATTATTACTTGTCATATTTTTATGACACACATATGAGTATTCATGGTGACAAAAAACATGTGGTCAACTCTTTATGATTCATACTAATATGAGATCATAGGATAAGTAGATAATTATTTAATTCAATAGGTCCCATAATCTCAAAAATGGAAATACTAGATTACTTTTCTGAGCTACTTAAAAATTTACTACCTACCCTAGAAATTTACTATAAACAAAATGTTGGTGCTGGTGATAGTTTTATTTTTTTACTGCAATTACTTCTAATAAAAGTTAACCAACATTTAGTGATTATCTACCCCGTTCCAGGCACCAGAAAATGGTTTTCCTCTCATTATCATATTTATTTTCCCCAATGTTTCTATCATTTTCTTCATTTTACAAACAAAAAAACTGAGGCTTAAGGAGCTTAAGAAATTTACCCAAGGGTCACCTTTTTGACAACCATAAAGCCCTTTATCCTCACCATATAATGGACGCTGCTTCATCTCTCAAGGGAAACAAATGAGATTAATAAATTGTGACTGGTCCTTTGTTCCAAAGAAAGTCACACAAAGATTCTACTTCTTAGAGGAATAAATTGTCATTTTCTTTATTACAAATGGGACTTCTAAAGCTTGCAAATTTTCTGTTGTTGGGGGAGAATCTCTGTTCAGAAAAGGTGACGATTTGTGGTTTAAGATTATTACTAAAAGTCGCAGAAAGACTTGTCCATTTAATCTGTTTCAAATGAGAAAAATGAGTGATCTGCTGTATCACTGCCACTCAGTTCTGACCCAAGAGAGGTTATAAAAGGGTCAGCAAACCCTTCTCTGTAAATGAATGTGACCTATTGCTGGCAAAACTCTTAATGCCCCTAAAAAGTTCATGGCACATATTAAAAGTTAGATGACTTCTCACAAGCAGAGAGCTGACACTCAAGTAGAACTATCTGACTGTTGCATAATATTGTTTTGGGTGACAAACAAATTCTTAGTGTTCAGAAATGTTCACTTTGTTACTTATTTAAAGGAAAAGAAATTCAAATTTGTTCTGAAAATGAGTCCTTCCTGCCTTTGGCCCATACCTAAAATTCAAAGTTATCAACAAGTTGAATGGCAAACCTGGACATAAGCTTCTCTCTCTAACACTTGTCGTCCTGTACTCCACTGACTCTTTCATGACAGTATGGTCTGGCAACCATTATGGCTCCCATTTCAGAGTAATAAATGACATTTAGAAATGTATCAAATAACTTGTCCTTTTTATCCACTTACTAAATGATGGTGCAAGAATTCTGGCCCACTGCTTCTGGGCTTTTTTTACTTGACCATACGCTTTCTGAATTAGCTGTCTGATAATAGGGAACTGACATTTATTTAGTGTCTATTATATGCCAACCATTGTGCTATGTATTTTCATAGGTTATTGATATTGTCAAAAAAACAAACATTTGGAGAAGTCATTTCAAGTCTTATTTTACATAAAAGGAAACTGAGGTTTATAAGTTTAGAAAACTAAAAAAATTTTCAGAGAAGTTAGAAATCTTTCAAAGTCACACAGCTAAAGTAATGAAGCCATATTACAAAGACACTACATAGGACAAAACAGACCATTGTCTAGTTACCCAAAACTTTTGCTTTGCACAATAACTCTCTATGACTCTCTATAACTCCTGGCATAATACTTGCAGGATGACAAACAAAACAAAAATTTATACAAAGTGAAAGGCTAAAATAGCAGTAACGTCTCAAAACAATAGAACAATCAAGAGCGTGGAAGTAAAGATAAGAAAATAAAGAAAATCAATAGAATTTTTGAGAATGCCTCAATAAGAAAATTCAGAAAAATGTATGATGTCAAATGTCTCTTGGAAAATCTCAGTTAAGCAAAACATGACAGACTTAAGTTTGAAACTTAGTTTTACCTACAGTTTAGTTCTCCGCTCTGGCAGGAAAGTCAATAAGTCAGAAAATCAGTCTCAGCCATTATACAAGCAGGCACACAGAGTAGATGTGTACACTAATCTGTGCATATATTTGGTTATACTTTGCTTAATACTTACTTGAAACATACAAATTTAAATATTTTGATTTTCTAATAACCTACTTTAAGAATGAATACTATGGCAGAGACATTTACTCCTCAACAAATATCCATGTGCTTTCTAAAACTGCCTAGCCCTCTAGCAATAACATGGACTTCTGTGACTAGACTCAGCCAATGAACTATGAGCATAAATGATAAGCATCATTTCTAAGTCAAAGTATGGAAGAATGGGTGTGAGATCTTCATGCACTCGCTTCCTCTGCCATAGTCCCTGGGTAAGGTTCCACATGGCAGAGCCTCCTCCATCAGTCTGGGTTTCTGAGTAACCAAGTGGAGCAGAGTTCCCTCCACCAAACAGCATTAAATATGCAACATAAGTGAGAAATGAACTTTTCAGTGTTAGGTCACTGACGATCTGTGGCTAATTTGTTACTGCAGCATAATTTAGTCTGACTCATGCAAGCACTATAATATTTACAGACCTTAGAGAATCAAGAGCTGTCACTGCATTCAAAACATCTGTCTACATGTATGGCTAAAAATTTTAAATGGATTGTATGCCAAAACAAAACTTCGTCAGCACATTCTAAATTGTCAAAATCATCTAATAGGCACTAACTATTTGGGATCACAAAGACAGAGACTATTTGTTCAGCTTGGGATATGTTGAATGAGATATGGGGCCACTCTGAAGGGATCCATTTATGCAACAAATATTGAATGAATACCTATTATGTGGCAAGTGGATTCAAAGGTGAGCAAAAACAGACATGGCCCCTACTCTCAGTTTAGGGGTTAAGAGACATAAATAAAAATAAATTACAAAATAAACCAAAAGTCAAAACTATAATAAAGGAGAAGAACATGAAGGCCCCAGCGAAATAACATGATCAGTGTCCATAGGGCTCTCCTGAAGAGTTTTACTATAGGAAAACAGTAAAGGGAATACTTCACTGGGTAGAGAAGTCATTTAAGCAGAGGACACAGAACATGCAAAGGATTAAGTTGAGAAGAAGCATGTTTGAGGAAATGGAAGGATAGGAGGCTCGAGCAGAAAGAACTGGAGAAGAGTTGTACAAGATAAGAGGCAGCTAGGGGCCAGACCTTACAGATCCTTGCAAAACACTTGTCAAGAATTTCATTCATCTTCTTCCTAGCAATGAAATAAACAACAACAACACACCCCCCCACACAAAACAACAAACAAACACAAACACTGAATACATTATCTTCAGAGCAATGAAACAAACAAAAACAACAAAAAACCACACACCAAACAAACAAACAAACAAAAACACTGAAAATCTTTAAAGTTGAAAGGAGAAACTACCACCAGAAGTGCTTTTTAGGAAACATAACTAATTCTAGATTGAAGGAGACAAGAGTGGATACAGGAAAATAAGTTGGGACAGGACTGTGTCTATGCTAAGGGGCAATACTCATGTTGTACTGAATGTTTTCTTAAGTTGCTGCTCCATATTATGTACCTGCAATGTATGAGGGTTGCAGTTTCTCCACATCCTTGTCAATACTTTTTATTTTTGTCTTTTTGATTTGAGTCATTCCAGTGGGTAGGAGGTGAAACATCGTGTGGTCTTGATTTGTATTTTTCTAATGAATGATGTTGAGCATCTTTTCACAAGCTTATTGGCCACTTGTATATATACGTTAGTGAAATGTCATTCAAATATCTTTCCCATTTTTCAATGAGTTTACTTGTTTTCTTACTATTAAGTTATAAGAATTTTAAAAATCTATTCTGGATACAAGTCATTTATCAGATATATAATTTACAAATTTTTTTCCCCAATCTGTGGCCTGTCTTTTTACTTTCTTGATAGTCTCTGGAAATGCAAAGTTTTTTTTAAATTTTGGTGTAGTCCAATTTCTCAATATTATTTATGCTTTTGGTATCACCTCTAAGAAAACATTCCTTAACCCAAGTTCATGAAGATTTCCTCCTAAGTTTTCTTCTACGTGTTTTATAGTTTTTGTTCTTACATTTTTATCTATGATTTATTTCGAGTTATTATTATTATTTTTGTTTGGTGCAAATTAGTGGTCCAAATTCATCTCGTGCTTGCAGATATCTAGTTGTCCCACCATTATTTGCTGAATGTTTGTTTTTAAAAACAGAATAGACTCCTGGTTCAACTGATTGGTGTTATCGCATAGTTGCATTCAAAGAAGTAAATCTATCATCAGAAAGAATCTAATTATCTATTCATCCACGGCTGAATGTGAGGCCTAGTGCACAATAGAGACACAAGAAAGTCTGGAAGAAAGTAAAAGCTAGAACTAATAAAATTAAAGGAGAGTATATGGACAAATAAAAAATATAAATAAAGAGATAGAAATTATTTTTTTAAAGTGGAAATTCAAGAGTTGAAAGTACAAAAATTGAAATGAAAAATTTACTAGAGGAGTTGAAAAGATTTGAGCTGGCAAAAGGAAAAATCAGAGAATTTTAAGATAGATAAACAGAAATTATCCACTTTGAAGAAAAAAAGGAAAAAAAAGTAAAAAATGAGCAGAACCTCAGAGACCTGTGGAATACGAACATACCAACATATGCATGATGGTAGTCTCAAAGAGGAGAAAGAGAAAGCAACAGATAAAATATTTGAAGAAATATTTCCATAATTGATTTAAAACATTAATTTACATATGTGAAAGCTTAATGAACTCCAGGTATGGTAAACACAAAGTGATCACACCTAGATAAATTATAGTCAAATTTTTGAAGGCCAAAGATAAAGACAAAATCTTGAAAGCAACAAGAAAAAAACAAGTCAGCATACAAGGGAACCACAGTAAGATTAAAAACTGACTTCTCATTACAAGCAATGGAGGCTGGTAGGCACTAGGATGACATATAGAGTGTGAATTTTTTTTAAAAAGTCTGTCAAACAAGATATCTCTACCAGCAAAGCCACACTTCAAAAGTGAAGATGCAATAGAGAAATTCCAAGATAAACAAAAATTGAGGTAATATGTAGTTTACAGAACTGCCTTACTGAAAATACTAAAGAATTTCCTCTGTGCTGAAAGAAAATGACATCATATGTTTACCTGAATCCACATAAAGAAACATACAGCGATAGAAGATGTAATTACATAGGTAGGTAAATGTAAAATACTCCATATATAAATCTGTATTTGGGGCTTATACTTCATTAAATATAATACGTGTGACAATAATAGTACAATGGAGAAGAGAAGAAATAAAGCTATATTGGATCAAAGTTTCTATTGTCACTAGATTAACTTAGTTTTAATCTCAAGAGATTGCTAGAAATAAAGATGCATATTATAATTCTCAGCAGATCATTAAACACATTTTAGATTCAAATACACAAACAAGTTGAAAGTAAAATGATAAAATTTATACTATGCCAACAGTAACCATAGAAAAATAAAATGGCCACATTAATATCAGCAAAAATAAACTATAAGACAAAATATTCCTAGAGAAATAGTTAGAGTAATAAAAATATCAATCAGGAAGTTATAACAATTAGAAATATATATGCACCTCAAATAGTGCCCAGAACACACACACACACACACACACACACACACACACACACACACACACACACACACACAAACACACACAAACTTCATGAATTTAAGAAACAGATAATTAAAAATAATAGTTGGAATAGTCAGTGTTCCATCTCAATGATTGATAGAACTGACAAAAAGCAGCAAGAATACAGAAGACTTGAACTATATTATCAACTAATTTGACCTAACTGACATTTATAGAACGCTACAGG
Source organism: Cynocephalus volans (assembly GCF_027409185.1). Classification (NCBI taxonomy): domain Eukaryota; kingdom Metazoa; phylum Chordata; class Mammalia; order Dermoptera; family Cynocephalidae; genus Cynocephalus; species Cynocephalus volans. The sequence goes on from NC_084461.1 coordinate 110,547,574, forward strand.
CAACAGCAGAATATACATGCTTTGCATGAGCACATGTTACAGTCTCAATAAATTTTAAGAAGTTGAAATAAAAAGTATGCTCTTCAACTTCAATGGAATTTTAAAAAGTAGAAATCATACAAAGTATAACTCAGACTATAACAGAATTAAATTAGAAATATAAAACTGAAAGATATTTGAAAAATCCCTAATATTTGAAAATTGATCAGCATATTTCTAAATAACTTGGGTATCAAAGAAGACGTCTCAAAGGAAATTACAAAATATTTTGAACTGAATGAAAATTAAAATACAACTTATCCAAATTTCTGGGATGTAGCTAAAATACTGATTAGAGGACAATTTATAGCATTGAATGCTTATATTTGAAAAGAAAAATCTCTCAAATCAATAATCTAAACTTACGCCTTAAGAATGCAAGAAAAGAATAGCAAACTAAACCCAAAGGTATTGAAAGAAAGCATATAGAAAAATATGATGAGGTGAGCCTGGGAAATTAGTTTGGACTTAGATCCTAGCAGAAATATTCAAGCTTTGCTTTGAAAAGCACAAAATTCTTCATACCATTCTTTTCCATCTATTTTCTGGAAGTGTCTAGTTGATTATAAAATATTTTTATCTAGGCAGTCACTTCCACCAGTAGTTATCTACCAGAATTAACTACTTTAAGAGAGAAATGCTTGCACCGACTTCAGACTTGGTGAATTAGTAATGCCACAGGAAGAGTAAAGTCATGATTTTGGACCCATACAGAAGGAACTATAATCCTAGCACACTAGTAGGCCATTCCATGAACAAAATTTACACTGATATGTAAATGTAAATACTGTCTGTTTTTTTCAACTGTTAGGATAGCCAAAGCACATAAGACATAATTATGATTACAGATTAAAATGAAAATGTTATCAGCTTTGATAATGTAAGAGATGGAAGATCATAAGCGGAACATTAGGCAGAAGAGAGGGTGACATACTTTTGTTACAGTGTGGGGAATGAAGAAATAACATCAGAATTTATAGAACAGGAACATTAATTACATAAAGGTACAAAAGAGATCACTAAAAATAAAAAGCATATCTATGAAAATAGGGTGGGTGGAGACAGAGTACTCTAAGGGAATAAAATTATCCCATGTTAAACTGGAGAATTATTGTTTACACCAAGAAATGACAGTGTTTGCATTTTTTTTTTTTTAATTATGAAGGTAACCTGAAGCACTAAAAGCAGAAATGGTTAAGACTGACTGTTTATGGGAAATAGACTGAAGATGGAAAGGGGCAGGACAGGGATTATCTTTCATTGATGGTCCTTGCATTTAATTTGATTTTTACCATTTGCAGCCTGTATTATTTTGATTAAACAACAACAACAAAAACAACAAATGTAGACTCCATTAATGATTCTGACATTCACCTTCTGGGTAGGGTATGTCTCACATCTCAACAGGAGAATAAATCAAATACATGCAACAGATATGAGTAGGTTAAGCTACTTTCCATGAGCAACACTGGTGCCACCACTGCCTAAGAGCTGTGAATCTTTTTCTCTCATGTTATAGCTAAAGAAACTGTAGCCCAGATAAGGCAATGCTAATAGACAAATACTGAGGACTCTAGCACCAGTCTCGCAACCCCCGAAATCGATCTCACCCTATATACAAATACACTTAAGTTTCACAAATTCTTGCTGTACATGTTAAGGAAAGAAACCCATTATTGGTGATTTTCTTGGTTTGAGTTCCACAGAAAGAAGAGCCTGACACAGTTAATGAATTTGGCAGGTGACCCTGGAAGCAGGAGTAAGGGAGGGAGAAGAGTACAGAAAAGAGGAAAAGCCGCTAATAATGTGTGATATTGAAAGTGCCATGTGGGAAATGAGGACTCAGTTCCAGCAGTTTTTCCCAGGAAGTGAACCAAATACTTCTCAGAATTGTCAGCCTAGATGGCAGGCAGCTGGGGCATTTGTCTCCAGCTGACCTCTCCACTGGTTGAGCGTTGGCATGGGGACACCTGAAGGCTGTGCTTACACACTCCTGCCACTGCAGAGAAGTCCCTGGGTCAGAAACCAGAAGGACAGATGTGAAAGCTTGGCTGGACTCTGTCAGTGTACTGAAAAATCTACCATTGCTTTGGCTGAAATCAGAGGCTCTGGAGGGATGTGACGTGGCAAGGGGCAACAGAGGCATCTGCTAGTATTATCATAAATAAAGGCACTTGCCTTTGGCATGATTGAGAATGATCTATAGCCAATTCTGCTACATCTCTATTCCAACATATATTTTAAAAAATAAATTGTCAGACATTTAGGCTGCTTTTATGTATAAGGACTTCATTACCAAGACAAAAAAAGGAAGGGGGGCATCAGTCTCACATTTGTCCACTGATTATGTGAAATCCTCTTGAGATGTTATTTTTCAATATGTATTGTAAACTGAACTTCACCTGCACGCCCATTGCAGACATATGGCTATCTTGAAGACAGACCCCAAACTTTACAAACCCATATTTCATTTTTGACACTCTTCCCACAGGCTACGTTAGTCTAGTAATAAAGCAAATAGTGCTTTCCTAAACATTATTTCCACTGATTGGAGGTATCCGTTTCAGTGGTCATTGACATACTATTCTTGTGACTTTTATATTCACGGTATAGAATGTCATTCACACACTTCACATATTTTATGGAGTAGTTTAATTTGCTCGTGTAAGCAGATGTTGTATGGAAATTAAGCCTATCTATAAATAGGCCATAAACTCACATATAGTACCACATTTTTTTAAACTTTCAGGAATTTTTCATAAAGTTGGGGAGTCAGTATGCTCTTCTCTGTTACAAGTTAATTCCTATTAAAGATAATATCATTTCAGTGGATATTTCTATATTAAAAGAAGTCCATGTACTAGGGGCAGGAGGGAGGCTGCAATAACTGCACTCTGGAAACTCAATTCACAAATGACGAAAGCCTGCTCTCCTGTACACGTGAAGACGCTCCTGTGACAGAGCTGTCAATCATCACAGGCTTTGTCGTGCTTTCTTTCTTCACTCTCCACTAGTGCTGTCAGATGGGCCACATTTCTCCAAACGCGGCTTCCTTTCCTATGACCAATTATAAAGCCATTGTCAGATGAGGTGAACCCGAAGCTGCTTCCCAGCGCTAACATTCTGTCTTTCTTCCATTTCGGATTTATAAGGTGGTTAGCTAGAGCTGGAGGCATAATCTGTCTTTGCTGAGTAAAGAAAACCTAGGAGCCTTCACAGTAACTGTGTCTTCTGCTTCACCAGCCTCATATCACCAGCGTCACAGAACAGCACAATAGAAGTTTTCAGTAGCTTTCCAGTTTCAGATGACTTGTGTACAAAAGAGCAAAAATATAAAACTTATTGACAGATGATTTGTTCTGCCACATATCCAACAAACCTTTCTATCCAACATAATTGGGGCAAATGTAAGTTTCAAGTAGAATAATATCATATGTTCATTTATCCTACCTAACTATAATATTTCCTTTGGATGCAACAGTAAAGTTTTTCTTAGTTGTATACATTTTAATTATCACTTATATTTTCTTTTATTGTGTGTAGTCTAATCTTAAGCTGCCACAGATCATTTGTGGACTGATACGAAAATTTTAAAAAACAGATGAAAGAAAGAAAGAGAAAAAAAGAAAGAAAGAAAGAAGGAAGAAAGGAAACAATGGACGGAGGGTGGGAGGGATGAAAGAAAAATAGAAGAGAAAGAAAGAGAAAGTAGGAAGGCAGGGAGGGAGGGAAAGAGGGAAGAAAGGAGGAAGAAAGAAAAGACACTCCTCACCAATTCTTACTACAAATTGCCCCAGTGCTTAGGGAAAATCACAATTTTCAGTTAATGTCAGGAAAGAAAAAAAGAGGGGAAGAGATGGATAAAAACCAGGGAAGATAGATGTCGAGGACAGTTTTTAGAACTATGAAAATGGACTCTTTTAACTTCTGCTCTTGTAGGAGAAATCATGACTTCTTTCTAGAGAAAATGTGCATAATAAACAAATTGCACTTTAACGAAACATCATTTCTGCATAAAGTCCGTTATAATTAGATTGACATATATTACCAAAATTGACCTCAAAAATGATAATTACTTTTAAATTGAGCTTTTAGAAAGGGGACAAAGAAGAAAATAGAAGAAAGAGACCAGTGATATAAGAAAAAATAAAAAAAATAAGAAAAAAAAATTCTTATTTTTCCCGGGAAATGGTACCAAGGGCAGTATGATCTCCCTAAAACTCGGGAAAGTTTTATGCAACCCCAGTGTTTCAGAAGATGGTCTATCATTTTAGAGAACATAGTCTCCACACTCTGCTCATTGGTCACTCACCTGGACACTTGCAACCAGAGCTGCTTGAAGCACAGTGAGAGAGCCCTTGCCACCCACCATGCCTGGGGCTGCATGGCTGCAACTACAGGTGTCCACACAGCTGCGTGCGCTTTTAAAACTACTTTCCTATCTGCTCCCAGTGACTGTAAATTTAATGAGAGCACCTGCTGCCCTCTTGCTTAGTTAATTCATAGTGATCCGCCTGAACTAAAGGAAATTTCAGAAAAGCCTCTATTCTTTGGTAATACATTAGAAGTCTCTACTTTGGCCTGAAGGTCTTTGATTCATGTCTTATTTATTACTCTTACACTAAGCACTGATGACAGTGGACACATTTCGTTTCTCTAAATAGTGTTAGGGCTGGGGAACAGGAAACGGCTACTAAGATTAAATAAAATGAGAAGATAAATTGTCTGCCTGCATATTGACAGCTGGTGAACTACTCATTCTTGACCTCAGACATGAGGCATTTGTTCACTGAGGGATAAAAGCACTAGCTAATAAAATTTTTGCAACAGTGATAGGCGAAATGCAATAAAAAGTGTAATATCATTTACCTTAAAAAAATAATTTAAGGCAATACAGTGGAGCAAAGAGAGTCTTTCAAAAATGATGCTGGAACAACTGGTTATCCACATGTAAAAAAAACAAATCTAAACACAGACCATATACCCTTCACAAAAATGAACTCAAAATGGATCATGTGCAAAACTATAAAACTCCTAGAAGATAACAGGAGAAAATCCAGATGACCTTGGGTTTGGCAATGATGTTTTAGATATAACACCAAAGGCATGATTCACAAGAGAAGGAATTGATAAGTTGGACTTATCTGATGGAGCACTATTATCCAAAATGTTCGAAGAACTCTTAAAAACTTAATAAGAACGCAGGCAACCTGATTAAATAATGGGCCAAAAACCTTAACAGACACCTCACCAAAGAGGATATAAATAAACATATGAAAAGATGTGTGACACATCATATTTAATCATGGAAATGCAAATTAAAACAACAATGAGAAACCACTACAAACCTATTAGAATAACCAAAATCCAGAACACTGACAACACCAAATGCTGGTAAGGATGTGGAGCAAGAGGAACTCTCATTTCTTGTTGGTGGGAATGCAAAATGGTACAGCCACTTTGGAAGACAGTGTGGCAGCTTCTTACAAAACTAAACATACTCTTGCCATATGATCTAGCAATTGTGCTCCCTGGTATTTACCCAAATAGTAGAACTTTATGTCCACACAAAAACCTGTACACTGATATTTATAGTACCTTTATTTATAATTGCCAAAACTTGGAAGCAACCAAGATGTCCTTCTGTAGATGAATGGATAAATAAACTGTGGTACATCCAGACAATGAAATATTTTTTTAGCACTAGAAAGGAGCTATCAAGCCGTGGAAAGACATGGAGGAAACTTCAATATATATTATTAAGTGAAAAAGCCAATCTGAAAAGGCTACATACTGTATAATTCCAACTATACGACATTCTGGAAAAGGCAAAACTATGGAGACAGTAAAAAGGTCAGTGGTTGCCAGGGGTCAGAGAGGAGGAAGTATGAATAGGCAGAGCACAGAGAATTTTTATATCTGTGAAACTATTCTGTATGAATCTATAGTGGTGGATATTTATACGTTTGTCTAAATCCAAGTAATGTACAACCCCAAGAGTGAAACCTAACGTAAACTATGGCCACTCTGGTAAGGAATGTTAATAATGAGGAAGGCTATGCATTTGGAGGGCTGGGGAAGGAGGTATATGGGAAATTTCTGTGCCTTCCTCTCAATTTTGCTGTGAACCTAAAACTGGTCTAAAAAATAAAGTCTTAAAAATTTATGATTTATTGCTTCAAATATCCTTTACTTCCCAAATAACTATGATTATAACTTTTTAAAAAATGTTTTAATTTTTTTGATGGTTGGCTAGGATGGGGATCCAAACACTTGAACTTGATGTTAAAACACTGCACTCTAACCAACTGAGCTGACTGGCCAGCCCTGATTATAACTTTTTATAAGATAACTGTATTTATTTTCACTCATCACACTATCACAAGTGTATTTGGAGATACTGGCAGTATAGAAATCATAATTTAAAATTATAATTAATTCCAGGTAATTTTATTGATAATACTCACAACTATTTCATTTCTGCCAAAATATTCTAGGAGTGGGAACTTCAGCAAAAATTTCACTAAAGCCATTAGAGCAAACTCACATAATATGTTTTGGGTTCTAAATTTGGGTTGTTCTTATATTAACGGGCCATTAATAAATCCACACTAGGGTCATTATAACCTTGCATAGAGCTGATAAACATTGTATGCAGGATGATCCCCAGAATCTTCTTTCTCTCTTTTAACAATAAGTGACTGATTACAAACTTTATAAAAAGTTAAGTACAAGAAAATGAGGAAATGAGGTTAAACAAATCTTTACAGATTTGTAAGGATTCACAGATCTTTATTTTTATCTTTAACTCAACTTTATTGAGATATAATTTATATAAACAAAATAAACCCATTTACATTGTGCAGTCTGATGAGATTTGACACTTAGGTAACCACTACCACAACCTAAAACAAGAACATTTCCCTTGCTTTCAAAACTTTCCTTTTGCATACTTCCAGCTAATCCTTCCCAATCTCCCAACTCCCAGCACCTTGTCTCAGGCAACCACTGATCTCCTTTCTGTCACTATAGTGACATTTTTCCTTTTCTACAGTTTCATTTAGATGGAAACATACAGAATATATTTTTGTGTGTCTGACTTCTTTCACTCATCATAATGTTTTTGAGATCCATTCATGTTGTCCCTTAAACCAGTAGTTCATTATTTTTTATTGTGGAGTAGTATTCTATTGAATTGATATATGACATTACATTTATGTGTTGATGGATAGTTGAGTTGTTCCTATTTTTTGCTATTATGAATAAAGCTGCTATGAACATTTCTCTTGAGTAAATTCCCAAGACTGGAAATGTTGGGTCATATGTAATATCTTTTTTAAAATAAGAAACTGGCTGTTTTCCAAAGTGTTTGTACCACCAGCGGTGTATGGCAGTTCCAGTTGCTATACGATGTCTCCCACAATTAGTCTTGTCAGTTGTTTTAATTTTAGGCATTCTAGTGGATTTATAGTAGTGTTGCACTTTGGTTTTAATTTCCATTTCTTTGATGACTAATAATATTAAACATCTATTTGTGTGCTTATTAGCTACCCTTACATCATTTGTGCATTAATCTTCTCAAATGTACTCATTTTTAATTTTGATTTTTTTCTTCTTATGATGTATTGTAATAGTTTTAAAATATATATTCTGGATACATGTACTTTATTAGATATGTTTTGGGAATATATTCTCCCATTCTATGGCTTGTCTGTATTTCTTTAATGGCTCTGATGAACAAAAATTTTTCATTTTGATGAAGTCCAACTTATCTATATTTGTTTACTTTTATGATTTGTGCTCTTTGTGTTACTTCTAAGAAATTTTTTCCTTCCCTAAGGCCAAAAATATTTTGGCCAGAATTTTCTCTAGAATTTTTATAGTTTTGGCTTTTAAGATTAGATCTATTATACATTTGGATTTTCATTTTTTTCCCATATAAAAATTAAATTACTCAGCATAATTTGTTGAAAGAACCATCCTTTTTCATTTAAATTACCTTGGCAGCTACATTAAAAGTTAATTGACCAGGCAGTCATGTCAGCAACATGGCAGAATAGGATGCTTCTGATTTTCCCGCCACCCATGGATGCACCCAATAATAGATCAATTCCCTCTGAGAGAAAGTCAGAGAACAGTTGAGAAACTCTTAGTCACCTGGGCAACTGAGAAAACATCCACATCAGCTGGGTAGGAAAACCTGAGACATGCTTGGGAACAAACCCACCCCAGGCACTGCACCATAAAAATTGGGAAAGGAATCCCCCACACCCAACTTCTCCTTGTGGAGAAGAGGGTTTGGACCTCACATCTACTGCTCTAACTCTAAAGTTCTCCACAGTTTGCCTCTTACTTTACCAGCTCTGGGAGCAGAGGGGATTAGACACACTCAAGTTTCTCTAGGCCACAGGAAAATAGTGGTGGTTTTTTATAGATGTGCAAACACTTCCAGGGGCTTCATCCCCCAAAAGCAATGCAGAGAAGGGGCTTTAAAAACATAGCTCCTGTTTCCCCCCAGAAATGGTTTACACCAATCACTGAATACCCCAACTTTTACTGCTGCCTCCTGATGGACTCCATCATAACTCTTCTATCTTAGCTCTGGGAGCAGAAGGAACTAGACATATATGAGTCTCCCTAGATCACAAAACAAAGAAGCAAAGAGGTGGCTTTAATATGATGTGTAAACATTTCCAAGGGCTACCCACCTTGGAGAAGTACAGAAATGGTGTAGGACCATGCAGCTTCCATCTTCTCTCCAGAGGGGCTTACAGCACACACCTCTAGTGGCTCGTTGATGCTCTTGCTTCTAACAAATTTGCATCAAAGGGCTAACAAGGCAAACAAATGACAGCTCTTTGGCAGCCTGAGCTAGAGCTTGGCACTTCATGAGCTTTTTCTCCAGCTTACTCCAGTGATATATCCAGATGTACCTTTTCTTCCTGGAAGGAGTTTTGGCTACACACCAAATGCCACAACTTCTATAGCTCCCACTTCACCTTAACACCCTATCTCTGGGATTCAATGGAGCTATGAATTCCTGAGGGACCCCATACAACAGAGAACAAACAGGGCCCACTTCCAGCAGCTATGTCCCAAGGATCAGAGGATTCAGACTGAACATGAGTACAAGCATTTGCCAGAGATTCTCACCCTTTCTTGGTGCAGGGAGAGTAAAAGATAAACACCCATGCTCAGCTTCATCATGAAGACAGAAGAAACTGGAAAACACATCTGTCACCCCAACCTTTCCAGGTATGTCTAAAGAGGCTGGCTCCTACATTACCATTTTTAGGGAGTGGACAGAATGTGGCACATCCTAAGGTTGGGGGGGTGGCAACAAAAACAGAGATAGCAGTGTGGAAAAATGCAAAGATTTGAGAGAACACCTTAACATTTCTGGCCACATGGATTGGTAGGATCTTTTTTCTATACAAGGCTAGTCTGATAAGACTGGAAGAGGAGGCTGTCTTATCTAATATGAAGAAACCAAAACAGAGAGTCAGGGAAACTAAAGAAACAGCAGAATATATTCCAAATAAAAGAATAAGTTATATCTCTAGAAACTGACCTAAGTGAAGTAGAGATATGTAATGTACTCAACAGGGAATTTAAAATGATGGTCATAAAAATGCTTACCAAGGTCAGGAGAGCAAGGCAAAGCAAACTGAGAATTCCAACAAGAAGATAGAAAGAATTTAAAAAGTACCAAACAGAAATCATAGAACTGAAAAATACTATAATTGAACTGAAAAATTCAACAGAAGAGTCCAACAGCAGACTAAATGAAGCAGGAAAAAAAGATCGGTGAACTTGAAGACAGGTCACTGAAAATTATACAATCCGAGGAGCAAAAAAAAGGAATGAGGATAGAGGATAGTGTAAGAGACATTTTGAGACACTATCAAGCCTAAAAACATATGTATTATCAGTGTACCAGAAGGAGAAGTGAGAAAGAAAGGAACAGAAAATATATTTAAAGAAAAAATGGCAAAAAAATGTTCCATGCCTGGGGAAAGAAATAGAAATATGGATTCAGGAATCCTAAAGAACACAAATAAAATGAATCCAAAGAAACACACATCAAGACACATCATAATCAAATTGTCAAAAGTTAAAGACAGAGAAAGTTTCAAAAACAGAAAGGGAAAAGCAAATTGTTACATACTAGGGAATTCTCATAAGACTATCAGTGAATTTTTCAGCAGAAACCTTGCAGACCAGAAGATAGTGGGATAATATATTCAAAATCTTGAAAGAAAAACATGTCAACCAACAAATTAATCCATTTCTATTTCTTAAAACAGAATATCTGAAACTGGATAATTTATAAAGGAATAAAATTTATTTCTTACAGTTTTGGAGGATAGAAGTTCTAAAGTATAGAAAACATATCTGGTGAGGGCCTTCTTCTAGGTGGTAACTCTCCATAGCAACTCAGGGTATCACATGGTGAGAGAATGGCATAAGAAAGTGAGAGCTAATATTGTCACTTACTCTCCTCATAAACCCAGCAGAACTACATCCATTACCGTCCATTAAAGCATCACCCATCACTCCATGAACAGATCAACCCTTTCATGATGGCACAGTAACTGCAACTAAATCACCTCTTAAAGGCCCACTTTCTATCACCATATTGGATGCTAAGTTCTAACATGAGTTTAGGGGGGACATTTAAATCACAGCAACCAAGAATACCATATCCAGCAATCTTGTCTTTCAAGGAGGAAAGAAAGATAAATACTCTCTCAGACAAACTAAAGCTGAAAGTTTATCACCACTAGATCTGTCTTACAAGAAATATTATAGGGAGTTATTCAAGCTGAAGAAAGAGGATACTAACTAGTATCATGAAAACATATGAAATTATAAAACTCACTGATAAAAAGTATGTACATTGTCAAATCCAAAACACTCTATTTCTGTAATTGTGGTCAGTAAATCAATTACATCTGTAGCATAAATGTTAAAAGGTAAAACTATTAAAAACAAGTAAAGCTACAATAATTTGTTGAGAGATATAAATGATAAAAAAATGTAAATTGTCACATCAAAAACATAAAACTTTGGCTGTGGGGGAATATTAGTGTAGAGTTTGTGTATGAAAACAAAGTGAAGTTGTTATCAGCTTAAAATAGCCAGTTACAAGTATAAGATATTTTATGTAAGCCTCAGGATAAGATAAAGCGAAAGCCTATAACAGACACACAAAAGATAAAAAGAAAATATCTAAAGCATCCCACTATAGAAAGCCATTGAACCATAAAGGAAGAAAGCAGTAGAAGAAGAAAGGAATGAAAGGTCTACAAAACAACTAAAAAATAATTAGTAAAATGCCGCAAGTAAGTTCTTACCTATCAATAATTACTTTGAATGTGAATGGACTAAATTCTCTAATCAAAAGGCATAGAGTCGCTGAATGGATTTTTAAAAAGTAAGACCTAACTATATGCTGCCTGCAGGAGACTCACTTTTTCCTAAAGGACACTCATAGACTAAAAATGAGGGAATGGAAAAAGATATTCCTTGCAATGGAAACCAAAAGAGAGTAGGGATAGCTGTACTTATTTCAGATAAAATAGACATTAGGTCAAAAACTGTAAAAAGAGACAAAGTAGGTTATTATAAATTGATAAAGAGATCAATTTATCAAGAAGGCAAAGCCATTATAAATATATATGTACCTAACATAAGAGCTCATAAATATATAAAACAAACATTAAGAGATCTGAAAGTAGACATAGACTGCAACACAATAATAGTAGGGAATTTCAATACCACACTTTCAACAACAGGCAGATCCATCCAGACGGAAAAATCAATAAGAAAATATTGGACTTGAACTACACTTTAGACTTTATGGGCCTAACAGATATATCCAGAAATTTCCATACAACAGCACCGGAATACAAATTCTTCTCAAGTGCACACTGAACATTCTCCAGGAAGATCATATATTAGGCCACAAAACAGATCAATATATTCAAGAATATCAAAATCATATTAAGTGTCTTTTCCAACCACAATGGTGTAAAACTAAAGATCAATAACACGAGGAATCATAGTAAATTGACATATATGTGGAAATTTAAAAATATGCTCCTGAACAACTATTGGGTCAGAGAAGAAATTTTTTAAAAACTGTCTTGAGACAAAAAAAAAAGTGAAAACACAACGTACCAAAATTTATGAGATGAAGCAAAAGCTGTTGTAAGAGGAAAGTTTATAGTAATAAATGCCCATCTCAGAAAAGAAGGAAGATCTCAAATAAACAACTTAACTTGACACCTCAAGAAACTAGAAAAAGAAGAGCAAACTAAGCCCTAAGTTAGAAAGAAAGAACAAAGATAAGAGAAGAAATAAATAAAACAGAGAGTAGAAAAACGATAGAAAAGATTGACAAAACTAAGAGTTGTTCTTTGGAAAGCTAAACAAAATTTTAAAAACCTTAGCTAGACTAAGAAGAAAAGAGAGAAGACTCAAATAAATAAAATCAGAACTGAAAGAAGAGATACTACAGCTGATATCACAGAAATGAAAAGAATCATGAGACTACTATAAAAAATTATATGCCTACAAGTTGGAAAACCTTGGAAAAGTGGATAAATTTCTAGAAATGAATAACCTATTAATGCTGAATCACAAAGAAATTGGAAATCTGAGCAGTCCAATACAGACTAAGGAGATTGAATCAGTAATTAAAAGTCTTCCGCCAAAGAAATGCCCAGAGGGCGTCATGGCTGAATTTTATCAAACATTTAAAAACAAACTAATACCAATCCTTCTCAAAATCTTCCAGAAATTGAAGAGGAAGGAATATTTCCAAATTTATTTTTGCCAATATTACCCTGATACCAAAGCCAGACAAAGACACTACAATGAAAAAACAAAACAACAGGCCAATAACACTGCTAAACATAGACGCAAAAATCTTCAACAAAAATACCAGTAAACTGTATTCAACAGTAAATTAAAAGGATCGTTCACCATAAACAAGTGGGATGTATCCCTGAGATACAAGGTTTGTATAACATATACAAATCAATATATGTGATTCACCATATTAACAGAATGAAGGGCAGAATCCATATGACCATCTCAAGAGATTGTCGGGCCTTAAAAACTAATGCCACCTTAAGTGACATTACAAGCAGTGCCATTATGTGCCCACAAGGGCGTATTAACGTGGCAGCCTAAGATGCTGCTGGGAGCAAGTAGGGTGGGTGTGTCTGTGGGAACCTTGCCTTAGCCCTTATTGGCCAAATACGTCCTTCTGCGCTTGTGAACACGACATGATTGCAATAGCTAGGCATTGAGACAGGATGCATGCTCTTGTTGTAAAAAACCTCCCTTCCCCATTTGCCTTTAAAAGCAAGTGCTTGTGTGATAATAAACGGAACTGCTCGACAGAACCCCACTGCGTCTGAGTGTCCTTTAAACTGGGCTGGTTGGGGCTGGCGGTGTGCTCTCCTCTCTTCATGGCTCTCTTCCCCCGTCTTTTTCCAAAGGGGACATGAGGGAAAGAGTAATCCAGGCCATTTGCTTGCCCACCGAAAGGGACGAGGCTAGGGCTGTTCGGGACGGCCGGCAGCGGACCTGACAGAGTGGTGCCCCATGTCAGGCGTTTTTTTAAAACTCGTGGGTGGTAGGCGAGCAAGTGAGGCCCCCGGCTGCTCGGTCCTGAAAGAAGGTCGACGAAGGGTGATCAACCAGCGGAGTGGCCCCCGCAACCGCGGTAGTCGCCGTGAAGTAATCCGCCTGAGTGTCAGGGTGAGTACCATAACAGGGGGAAGTCCCTGCACTTCTCTGTCCTGTTGCTCCCTTTGTCCCTTCCCCACAGGGCAACATGGGAGGTGTGTGTGGAAATAGTGACGAGACAGCCTGCAAGGCTCTAAAGTACATGTTAAAAAGCAGAGGCCTAGAAATATCTGACGAGACAGCCTGCAAAGCTCTAAAGCACATGTTAAAAAGCAGAGGCCTGGAAATATCTGACTCCACGGCCACCAATGCCTGGCGTCATGTAGTGCAGGTAGCCCCTTGGGCACCTTCATCCAACTTGTTCTCGTTTGAGACTTGGGACCAAGTTCAGACCCTGGCCAGAAAGAATGAGATTAATCACGGGCTAGACCCCCCCTTAGGGTTCTACCTAACCATCTCTGCCCTAAAGCTTTGCTTCCGTCCCAAGCATCAGGAAAGGGCAGAAAGGGATTGGGCACAGTTCGATGAGGAGAGAAAAAAGGAAACAAAGCTGCCAATGCAAGGCCCTGAGCCATTGAGTGATACCTATGCCCCTACCCTGTACCCTCCTCTCCCGGCATATTCATCCCGCCAGAGCCTAGCCAAAGGAGAGAAAGCGGCACCTGAAGAAGTGGAGGAGGCTAGCCACCTTTAAAAACATCCCCGGCAGAGCCGCAGGTTTTTCCTGTTATGGCTCCCTGGGAACCCCCAGCCATCCGCAGCCCGTGGGAGGAAGTGGCCCCTCAGGCCTATCCGGTCAACGTTGTAAAAGAACTAAAAATGGCTGTTGCTGATGCCAGGACTTTATACCACCCTGATCCCCTCAGGAAACAATACTTCCCCACCCTTCAAGGGACAATGCTTTGGTTGCGGAAGACAAGGTCATTTTAAAAGCCAATGTCCCAAGGCTAAAGGCAAAAAAACCCCTACCACACCTTGCCTCTGTTGTAAAAAAGGATTTCGATGCCTTGTTGACATGGGGGCGGATCGAACAGTCCTTAGCCACTATGGCAACAAGAAATGGGTCAATTATTAAAACAAAAAGGGGGAGTCACCTGTCCTCATCAGCAGTTGGGACAGGCACTCCTAACTTTAAACATCCTAAATTTTTCCAAAAATGAACCCGTCGGCCTTCCAGAAACACTGGTTAGCTCAACCACCATGCCTGGAAGTCCAAGTGTGGTGGAAAGACCCCTTAACAGGACAGCGGAGGGGCCCTGACCCGTTGCTAACTATGGGTTGAGGGTTTGGTTGTGTCTTGCCCCTCAGTGAGTCAACCCCTACATGGGTCCCAGCCAAAAAACTTAAGTTCTTGCCAGACACCCAGGGTACTGAGGACCCTGAGGAGTTTATTGTTTGTATGTTTCAGACTGCATTATGAACCCTTTGTTGATGCTCTATGTGGCTGCCCACCTCAGGTCAACAAGGACAAGGGCCTCTGCCACCAGGGGAGGTCCCCACGAGCCAGCCAACCAAAACTGGGAGGTCATACAAGCCACTACTGAACCGACGCAGATTGGATCTGCTATTTCTACAACAAGGAGGGCTATGTGCCACCCTCAAAGAAGAGTGTTGCCTCTACGCCAACCACTCTGGAGTGGTCAAAGATTCCCTAGCTTAGCTTAGAGAAGGGCTAGAAAAGTGCAAAAAAAGAGTGAGAAGCCAATAGTAATTGGTTCCAAAGCTGGCTTTCAAGTTCCCCATGGCTCACCACCCTGCTGTCCTCCCTGGCGGGCCCCCTAGCTTAATCACCTTGGGGCCTTATGCCATTCGCCAGGTTGTGTCCCTTATAAGGCGCAATACCACTTCTCTCATAATGCTCACCCAGGTGGTAGAGGAGGTGGCCCATAATGAAAGCCCTGACAGCCCTTGGGTCAATATGGCCCTTTAAAAAATTAATGCCAATCTCTAAGGCTCCGCCCCACCCCCACTTGGCCGGATAGTCAATGACAGGTAAGATTTCCAGAGGGAAACAACCTAAGACAGGCACAGCCACCAGAGGGAATGGAGGCGAGGCTGGGAAGGTTAGCCTCCTCCAGCTGCCTTATTAAAACCAAAAGGGGGAATTGTCAGGCCTTAAAAACTAATGCCACCTTAAGTGACATTACAAGTGGCGCCATTATGGGCCCACAAGGGCGTATTAATGTGGCAGCCTAAGATGGCGCCGGGAGGAAGTAGGGTTGGAGTGTCTGCGGGAAACTTGCCTTAACCCTTATTGGCCAAATACGTCCTTCCGCACTCGTGAACACTGCATGATTGCAATAGCTAGGCATTGAGACAGGATGCATGCTCTTGTAACCCTTAAGCTGATTGGAGGATGTAAAAAACCTCCCTTCCCCATTTGCCTTTAAAAGCAAGTGCTTGTGTGATAATAAACGGAACTGCTCGACAGAACCTCCGCCACATCTGAGTGTCCTTTAAACTGGGCTGGTTGGGGCCGGCAGTGTGCTCACCTCTCTTCGTGGCTCTCTTCCCTCGTCTCCTTCCAAAGGGGACAGGAGGGAAAGAGTAATCCGGGCCATTTGCTCACCCAACAAAGAATGAGGCTAGGGCTGTTCAGGTCGGCCGGTGGCGGACCCGACAAGAGATGATGAAAAAAAAACATTTGACAAAATTCAACTTTCCTTTATGATCAAAACTCTTAAAAAATTAGATATAGAAAATATGTTCTTCCACATAGTAAAGGACATATATGACAATCCCACAGCTAACATCATACTAAATGATGAAATGTTGAAGGTTTTACCTTTAAGATTGGGAACAAGACAAGAATGCCCACTTTCACCACTTCTGTTCAACACCGTGCTGGAAGTCTTAGCCTAAACAGTTAGGCAAGAGAAAGAAATGAGACATCCAAATAGGAAAGTAAGAAATAAAATTGTCTATATTTGCTCATTACATGATCTTATATAACGAAAATCCTAAGACCCACCAAAAAACCATTAGAACTGATAAACAAGTTCAGTAAAGTTGCAGGGTACAAAATTAGCTTACAAAAGTCAGTAGTACTTCTATACACTAACAATGAGCTATCTGAAAAAGGAATTAAGAGTGCAATCCCAGTTACGGTAGTATCAATAAAATAAAATACTTAGAAGTGAATTTAAACAGGGACATAAGTGATCTGCAAAAACTATGTAAACATTGATTATTGAAAACTATAAAACATTAATGAAAAAATTGAAGATGACACAAATAAATGGAAATAAATCATATGTTCATGAATTGGAAGAATTAATATTGCTAAAATGTCCATACGACTCAAAGTAATCTACAAATTTAATGCAATCCCTATCAAAATTCCAATTTATAGAAAGTTTTAAAAATCCTAAAATTTGTACGGAACCACAAAAGACCCCAAATAGCCAAAGTAATCTTGAGTAAACAAAAACGAAACAAAACAAAAAAAGCTACAGGCATCACACTACCAGATTTCAAAATATATTACAAAGCTATAATAATCAAAACAGCATTGTACTTGCATAAAAACAACCACATCAATCAGTGGAATAATAGAGCACAGAAATAAACCTGCAAATCTATGGTCAATTGATTTTCAACAAAGGTACCATGAACATATAATGAGAAAAAATGGTCTCTTCAATAAACAGTATTGGGAAAACTAGATATCCACTTGCAGAAAAATAAAAATGGACCCTTAACTCACTCCTTATCTGAGAATCGACTCCAAATGGATTAAAGACAAAATAAAATGGATTAAAGACCCAAAACTAAAAAACTAGAAGAAAACATAGGGGTAAAGATCAGTGACATTGGTCTACACAGTGTTTCTTGGATATGACCCCAAAAGTACAGGAAACAAAAGCAAACATAGACAAGTGGAACTGCATCAAACTAAAAAGCTCTGCACAGCAAAGAAAACAATTAATAGAGTGAAGAGACAACCCACAGTTTAGGAGAAAATATTTGCAGATCATACATCAGATAAGGGGTCAATATCCAAAATATAAAAGGAACTCAAGATATTCAATAACAAGAAAACAAACAACCCTACTGAAAAATGAGCAAAGGACTTAGTAGACATTTCTCAAAAGAAGACATACAGATGTCCAACAGATATGTGGAAAAATGTTCAAAATCTCTAGTCATCAGAGAAGTGCAAATTAAAACCACATGAGGTATCACGTCAAACTGGTAGGATGGCTACTACCAAAAAGTCAAAAGGTAACAAGTGTTGTCGAGGATGTGGAGAAAAGTGAACACTGTTGGTGGTATTGTAAATTTGTACACCTGTTTTGGAAAACAGTTCCTCAAAAAACTAAAAATTGAATTACCATTTGATCCAGCAATCCTACTTCTGGATACATATGCAAAGAAATTGAAATCAGTATGTTGAAGAGATATCTGCATTCCCATGCTTGTTACAGCATTATTCACAATAGCCAAGACATGGAAACAACCTAAGTGTCCATCGATGGATGAATGAATTTTTTAATGTGGTAAATATACTCAATGGGATACTATTCAACCTTAAAAAAAGAGGAAATTCTGCCAGTTGTGACATCATGATTCAACCTAGAGGGCATTATGTTAAGTGAAAGTGGCACAGAAAGACAAATATCATATGATTTCACTTATATGAGGGGTCTTCAAAAAATTAATGGATCATATCATCTTTCAGTTTCATTTTTCCATAAACTTTTTGATGTACACTTGTATGTGGAATCTAAAAATGTCAAACTCATAGAAGTAGAGAGTAGAATGGTGGTAACCAGAGACAGGGCAGGGTGAGAGGGGAGCACGGACAGGGGAAAAGGAGACTTTGGTAAATGGAGTACAAAGTTTCATCTAGATAGGAGGAATAAGTTCTGGTATTCTATTGCACAGCACAGTAACAACAATTAACAATAATGTATTGTATATTTTAAAATAGCTAAAAAAGAGGATTTTAAATGTTCTCACCACAAAGAAATAATAATTAGTTGATGGATATACTAATTAGCCTGATTTGATCATTCCACAATGTATACATGTATCAAAACATCACATTGTACCTCAAAATACATAAAATTATAGTCTGTCGGTTAAATTAAAAATAATCTTAAAAAGTAAAGTTGCTATGAATACTTGAAAAAAATTAATTGACCATATTGTTGTGGTGAATTTCTGGACCTTATGTCACTTAACAAGGGGGATACATTCTGAGAAATATGTTGTTAGGAGATTTCATGAAGCATACTTGCACAAACCCAGATGGTATAGCCTTACTACATACCTAGGCTATATGGTGTAGCCATTTATAATTTTATAATTTTATGACAGACTGTATATGTAGTCTGTCATTGACCAAAATGTTGTTATGCTGCACATGACTGTAGGTGGGTATTGCTTTCGTATCCAGTCTAATTATCTTTGTCTTTTAATTGGAGTGTTTAGACTCATGTGCATTTAATGTAATTATTAATAAGCTTGTGTTTGAATTAACCATTTTGCTATTTGTTAAAAATATTTTTTGTCTTAGTTCTTTGATTTCATTCCTCTTTTTCTGCTTTATTTTGGAAGGTTTGAGCACCTCTTGTTTTTCCATTCTATCTATACAATTGGTCTATTTGCTATATGTCTACATTTTATCTACGAAGTGGTTGTTCTAGGGTTTAAAATATGCATGGTTTACTTATGATAGTGTACTTTCCAGTAATATTGTATTAATTCCAGTATCATGTAAGGATATTATACTTTCCCCTTTCCTTCTTGTGTACTATGCGGAGTCACGCAGTTAGCATATGCTAATATAAGTCAAGAATGATTTTGTTCACAGAGATTTACAATCTCTTTCAAAATAGTCCTTGTCTTTATCAGTATAAAATAACCTTTTTCTCCAAAAGTAAAAAAAGGAAAGAAAAATATGTTGAAAAGGTGCATTATTTAAGACTACATAGTGAATGATCGCATATTTTATTTATATTGAAAAATAATCTTATATTTCTAAGCAAACATTTCTTTTTAAATTTATTTATCTATGTGTATTAAACATGACCAAGATAGGGTGGAAGATACAAACATAAATCAAATATAATCCCTGTCTCCAAATAACTTATATTCTATCATGAGTGAAAAAACATGATTTGTAGATGGCTACACTACACTGCAGTATTTATAATGTACACAAAGAGAGTGCAAATGCCGTGGTAGTTCAAGTAAGGAAGGACAATTTGAAGATAAGTTTAGTAGCTTTTGGGGAAATCACTAATAATTTTAATTACATAAATAGTATAATTAGAGTTTTATTTAAAATATAAAACTGATAAATGTATCAGATAACTTAAATAAATTAGGGAGCTTCAGTAGTCCGCAGGAGAGTCAATGGAGAGCTGACCTAAGATGGCAAAGAAAACAGGATAAAAAAGGCAAAGTATCAAGCAATTGCTTTAATGAGAGAAATAAGAGCAAAAATGACTGCAAAATGACAGTACTTTAATAAAAATTACAGTAATAAGGAAAAATGAAATTTTCATAAAAGAGTGAAAGTACTAACTATGGAATTTAATGAATTTAAGAGGCCACTGAGGCATTCATATGAACGCCTTAGGAGGCAGGTGATTATACAGAACTGAGTTCTAGGGAGAGGCAGAATTTTATATATAATCTTACCTAGAGATCTGTACATGGATGACAGCTGAAATTGTTGGATGAGATGAAATATTTAATGGAGCAAAAGTAATGAGAAAATAGAAATGGGCCAAGCTAAAATTGGGAAATGGTGTCTTTAGGATACAAGAGCAGAGAGAGCAGCTTAAGAAGAAGACATGTAAAATTCATTAGAGCTGAGAAGATATCCAGGATAGTGATTTTAAAGCAGTGAAAGAAAAATCAAGCTGAAAGAAAGAAGGGCCACCAGCAGTAGTGTGAAGTTAAAAGAATGCCAATTAAGGAAAACCATTGATCTGGAGACTTAAAGGCCATTTGTGGCATATGAGAGAGCAATTTCAGTTAGAGTATGTGAAGAAGTCAAATTGCTCAGTGTTAGAAAATAAGATAATCTATAAACATAGAATGATCTTTAAAAGAAGTCTGGTGAGCAAAAAACAAGGAAACAAAAGGATAGGACTGTAAGTGCAGCCTGAAGATGTAACTAGAAAAAGGAAAAACAAAAGATTGATGAGCGAAGGGAAAGAGAGGGTCATTGAGAGCCAAGGTTTCCAGTGACAGCGAGAGGCGGTTCTGGCATGGAAGCGCACCATTATTCTGTGGTAGAAGGGAAGGAAATAAGGATGAGCAAGGACAAAAGACAATTAAGCCTGAAGACACAAAGTGCTTATGGGGATCTTGTCTGCTGTTTTCTTTTTTCTTTTTGTCTTTTTTGTGACTGGCACTCAGCCAGTGAGTGCACCGGTCATTCCTATGTAGGATCCGAACCCGGGAGCGTCGCCGCGCTCCCAGCGCAGCACTCTACCAAGTGCGCCACGGGCTCGGCCCTTGTCTGCTGTTTTCTAACCATTCTGAATAGTGGGAATGTGAAGAGTAGGGATGGCATAAATGACTTAAGAGTGGAAAACAGTCGTTTTCACAGCTTTGCAGATAGGAACCAGAGAGTGTCAAGTAGTGGTGACAACACCTGAGGTCAGATAGCATACAAATCTTCTGAATTCTATTTGGAGTTAAAGGTTTTTTTAGACATTTCCTCCATAGCTGTCTACCTGTACCAAGTTTTACCAGATATGATGATGCTAACTCTTGCCCTGTAAATAAAGATTCTTGAAAATTCTTTACTAAAGAAAACGACATACCAAAGAACTCATTTTGCTAACGTTATTCTAAAAATTTCTTGTTCCCTTACCATGGATGTTTAAAACCTTACTTCATTCAAAATAAACATTTTCTTGTATTTTAAACATTGTTTTCCTTTATACAAATAGAATAATCTTGAATATAATAAGAAATCACTATAAAGTTAAATTTATATAAATAAAATTATTTTTTGTTTTTAGAAAATCTTAAATTCATAAATTATACAAAATCTCTGTCCTGTAAAATCTCAGAATTTAGTTTCCAATAAAAATAGCATTTTACAATTATACAAAATATTATACATATACAAAAATATGTATTAAGCTTTCTGAACAAATGCTTTCCAGAGATAGTTAACCTGCCAAACCTATGAATAAACATTTCTTTGGTGGCACATGGTGGTATTCACACAATCGGATTCCAAAATATGTTTCTTCAAAGTTATATAAAAACATTCAGTTTGTATAATGAACAACAATAGTGCCAGTAATCAAAGAAAATCAGGATTGTCTACAATGAGAAATAATGTCTCCTAGCAACCAAGTTTCAATTACTCTTTGTTTTCCAATGGCTCTGAGATATTTTAATGCTGGTAGCTTTATTCCAGAGAGGGATGCATTATCAAAGACCATGAGATAGTGCTACTGCTTTAACCAACTCTGGTTTCCAATCAAACATCTTGCAATTAATTTCATTAGTGTTTTAGACCTAATTTACTTTGAATAAACCATAACTATGATTTGTTATTGTCGTGTTCTAGAAGGAATTATAATGTGGAATAATTATTTGTTTAAATAATAGAGTCATTGGCATACAGATGATACTCTAACAAAGTCAAAATTTATTATCGTTAATAATAAGATTAAACAAAATCATATCCCAGAATAGATCCCAGGAGGACCCTTTAGCTATTTTAGTTGAACTAGAAATAATACTACTAATTAAGATATAACACTGACTGTCATAGCAGTAGTCACAAAGACCATTTACTAGTGCCTAATAAAAACCCTCTATTGCCAGCATGGATACAATATGAAAGTATAACCTTAGTGGAAATCAATCTGAATTATGAATATTACATATCAAAATTTGGGAATAATTTTATTCAAGGCATATGTGCTAATCTCAATGCACCATTTGAATTTGGGAAATGGCCATTGAAAGCCGTTTCAGCTATATATGCCCTCTGCTCTTAGGGAGTGTGGCTTTCACCTTACCCCTTCTTATTTCCTCTTAATCTTTCTTCTTTACACAAACAATTTAGGGGATTGAATGTGTCAAGTGCTTATTGTGTGAGTGGAACTACCACTGCAGCTCCTTCTGTAGCAACATCTATTTCTCTCCCTGTTCAATGTTAGCAATCTACTTCATCTGGACCTGTTAAAGAAAAGTTCATGGAAAATAGCCACAAAAAAAAGTCCTCAAGATTTATCACAGCATTATTTTTTATGTCAAGGCCAAAATGATAATTAGCCAAAATCATAATCCAAGTAGCTAAAGCTGTAGTTGTGTAGCCACTCAAAAAATGTTTTCAAACTAGTCATGAAGATCTATTTCTGCTTAACTGATATATTAGTTTTTTACTCAGTGATGATGGTATTATGTAAGAAGTGACATTCTGTGTTTCAGATTTGATTCTGTAGCAATTTGAAGCTATTCAAGTTAGCTTTTGCAAATATTTTGGGGTAATGTATTTGTCCATTATTGCATTATTTGTATTATTCTTTAGCTAAAGGTGAAGGATGAGTAATCTGGTTTAAATTTACCTCAACTGAATAAAATTACAAACTAAAATACAATAGTTTTGGCTTAAATGTTTCATTTTCTTATTATAATGACCATACATAAAACCTTTAATACTTTTGTTTTTCTTCTTTGATTGTCTTTTTTGGCTAAAATGCCAAAAAATATATAAATATGTTCATCTCTATTTTAACAATATCTCTGGTTTTTGGCTTCTTTCATATTACTTCCCAAAAAGGAGTAATAAATCAGAGATCTTATGGTGATATTTCAGCCTATTTTTAGCATTAAGTTGCATCTTTCACCTTGCAGAGTCAAAACTACTGCATATAAACAGTCATAAAAGCACACAAATAAGTGGGGTTAAATGTAGAAAATGATGAGCTTGTCTAAGTACTAGTAAATCCTCTGTCTTTTTAAAAATTATTATGGAATAAAGGTATAATAACAGTACATGGAGAATATATGATTTAAAACAAATACATTTTCTGGCAAACAATTATTTTTCCATCTTCCTGAAAGAAGAGTTAATCAATCTGAAAGTAAAGATTTCAGTAAAATTCCATTTTTCAGAAGAAATCATAATTTTACCATGTTTGTCTAAATGCTGTTTCTGCAGGAGATACTGATAAAAGACTGGCTACAGTCTGCTTTTGAGCAGTGAGTTAGAGTGAGATTCTGAGCATGCAAATACGTCATTATTCAGAGGCAGTTCCATAGCCACCATTCTTATGGTTTAAATATGAAGCTTTGCAAAAATATTTACCAGCTGACCATGACAAATATAAAATGATCTGCCTTCTCATCCATGAGACAGCCAGCAAATATGAAAAAAGTATTTTTTTAACACTTACACAACACAGGGAAACACTACTCAAAGAAAAAGATTCAAGAGACAATTTCTAAACCCAGTAGAACTGAGTCTCATGCAAATTATGTAACTTCTTTGTGTCTCAACTTTCACATCCTTAAAATGCATGTGTGCGTTTATTTAAAACTAAATTAGTTTTCAAAGAATGCCTTTAATTTCTCGGAAACATGGAAATATTCCTGCCTGGAGGAAGGGGTGGGGAGCAACATTGTGACCGTAAATTCTGTGTATTCTATTGGCAGAAGTAGGGTTTTCATAACTGTGAACAGGAGGAAGACAGAAATGCCTTCATTGTCAATCTTTTCTTTCCTCTAGGAATTCTGGTAAAACTGGAAGTCATGATATAGGTACTGTATTGGCTTGAATTTTTTTTTTTACTCTCAGTATACTAACAAGTTCCTAGTTGCATATATTTCTGAATAAATGCGTGCATAGGCCAGAGTGTAAGTTGCATTGCTGCTGGGGAACAAATCACACAGTGTATGCTCGAGAACACCATGATTCTTCCCAGAGTTCCTCCGCTTTGCTTTTAAACCATTACCAATGTCTTTCAGCAGTCTGTCAACAGAGCTCAGATAGGGTCTTGAACTCCAGAGAATGAAGGAGATATGCCAAATAAAACATAATTACTTTATTGACGTCATTCAGCTTTCAACTCACATTTAATGAGGGAGCTTCTATTGCTTGAAACAGTGGGCCATTTGTAGCACATTATGCAAATAAGACTAATCTTTTGCATTATACATAAGAGCTGCTTATTGTGCATTAACTAATTTATCTGACTCTGAAGGGGCTATGAATGCTGATTTTTATTAAGCTCTTTATTAAGTGAAAATGTAGGCATGGCAAGTGCATATATTAGCATCTGCCTGTCTTGCGTGGATGAATAAATACATATACACATCTAGTTATCAAGTGACATTCTTTTGGTGGTAGATTATCGTCAGGTATAATATTTTTTTCAGTCACATCAGTAAGATGAGAAAATGAGAATTAAATAATCAGAGGAAAAGCCTACTGTATTGTTAAAATTCATCAGACTCATTTTTTATTCTAGTCCTGAAATTGCTTTTTAAGAACACAGAATGTGTCATCTAACATCAAAAGTTTAAATCTTACATTGGTTTCCTTTAGTATGCTGGTGACTATTTTTGTGATTATCATAAAAAGCAGACGATGAACAATTGAACATAAAGTTAATTAAAGCAGTCACTTCAAATTTTAGATACCTCTAATTCATTTGAGTAGAATAAAAGAACAAAGAGCAAAACAATGTTTTATTAAATATGCACTAATTAATTTGGTTCAAATCTAGGCACAGGCATGTCTATATGGACATGTGATTAATGTTCAATATAATGCGCACTTAATTAACCCATTTCATGAAGGCATACATTTGAAACCAACGCAGACTGTCTACACAGACCAGACTCATCACAGCAAGTCGTTTAAAATTTGACCACCAACTTTCACCAAAGAAGAGATACCGAATATCATACATTTTATTTGCTTGATGACGTCGATATAGATTTGATTTATTTGAATCAGCCAATGTATAGCAGAAACCCTCCCTATGCAAATTATGAGTATTTTAAGCTTATTACCTTGAAAATATTTTAACAATGCAGTTAACTGCTCCCAAGTAGGAGGTGAGTCAGTGATTACCTTTATAACTGGTTTTCAAGGTGAAAGGGCTAGAGGAAATGAAATTAGTCTCTTTCTTTTAAGATACTAGTTAGCAACAACGACAGGACAACAGATGGGGGAGGGGCAGAGAAACCTAATACACCCTTCTGACTTCAAACTTGACTTCCCAGTTTTAGTTCGTTAAAATTAATGACCGATCAGTGCACGTCATGCATGAGAACAGCTCATTCCTTCAGCAGTCAGGTAAACTAAGACACATATTACTATATATAACACAAAACCAGCCCTGGGATTTGGCCATGAGCCCAACTTAACTGTAGAATGTTTATTAAATTATTAAAATTTATGGGTTGATAGCACTCTCAAGCAATTTATTATAGCTGTAAACCATTTTTAAGTTTTGAAAATACAATAAAGTTGATTTAATAATTCCTCTAATCTTATACACAACTTCCTCCAGAATTTTCTTCAATTATGCCTCATAAATTACAACTTATGGTGTAGTAGAGAAACACTAAAAAACAAATACTTCATGAGAATTTCATCAGATTCATTTATTCTGAAACACTTGCCAGAAAGCATAACAAATTCGCATGTGACTCCTGAACTCTGAAGAACTAAAGTTCAAATCGAAGCCACAATGGAGAGTTCCTATGCTAAGGATAATAACTAAAATCTTCTCTTGACTTGAACCGGGAACTTAGCTTTAGAGGGAGAGAGAGGCAGTTCTAAGGAAAGTCTCTCCACTCTAAAAACAGCTTGAATTGCAAAGCACAGATAAGTCACCATCTCCTCTTCATAGGACTTTGTTAGAGAACAAGCATCTGAGAAGAGAGATCACAGAGGCACACATTGCGTTTTCCTCAGGGAAACAGGTCACCAGTATAAGCAAGTTAACTTAGATTTAATGACTTTTAAGTGAACATTCCATACTTATAAAAACAATTTATAGTAGTTTAGGATTTGGAACCCTACTTAAAGCATAATCTCTAATTGTAGAATAATCTAGAATTTGTTTCATATTTTATACTGACTTGATTAGGGTAGATTTATCTGCTGGAGGTAGTGGGTTCTGAGACTTATAGGACTTTGTTTTCATAACTTAAACAGATTTTTTTTTTTTTTTTGAGATATGAGGTGTTCTTTTAAAGTAATAAGAAATCTATATTTATAATAGGGATCTCCCCTGGCTTGATGGGGAGGAAGGACATAATTGTGCCCTGAGGAAAGGCTATATGCAGTCAGAGGAAATATTGCATCTACGTTCCTTAAACATTTCAGGTTTGTGCCCTAACGTTCATTTTAGGAGGCTGGAGGCTGAAACTGCTATTCAAGCAAACCTGTCATTGACTCCAATTATGTTAAATCCACAGCTGGTGATTTCCTGAGCTTGCAGAATCAGACCCTAGAGTGGAGCTGGCTCAGGGGGAACCTTTCAGGAACAAATAATTTCTTCTAAAATGGGATTTGTTCCTACTTGGGACATTCACAGGATCTCTCTTCCTTAACATTAGCAAGATCCAATCATGGCATTTGAGAGAAATCAGAGAACAAGAGATGACACTTTCATTGACTTAGTCATAGCAAAGAAGCCTTAATATGACTAAGACCATAGCTGCCCTATCAGTGTCAGTTTAAAGTCAGAACTCTATAGAAGACTAAGCTGGGCTCTTGTTTCCCTCTTTCTCATTGTTTATTCTGCCCTTGGTGCTTGCTGCTCTAAAGACTTGACTATGGTGCATGCCATTAGAAGAGCATGTCTATTCACATTCTCTTTTTCATGCATACACTATGGTGTCTATATCTGTATCAAATGACTTCTCTCCCATCTTGGCCATGGTAGCATCAAGTAGACACTTGGCCTACATTGGTCCAATCAAATTCCTTTTCCTGAAATACTGAGCTAATTAAGTGTTTAGAGCTAAGCTGAAAGATACTGAATACCAAGGACTGAGGGTACTATTTTTTGGTGACCATGATGGCTGTGAGCAGATGAGACCAATCCACAGAGGAAGAAGCATAGAAAGCAGTTGGAGAGAAACAGGGAGAAGAGAATAAGAGGCCATAGAGAGAGTTAGAGAAAGTATTTTCCCTCTTTTTTCCCTATGACTTCTCATTTTCCATGGGTTCTACATGTATTTCTAACTCTTAGATTGTTTAGTTTGAGCTAGTATAGTTGTGCTACTATAAATAACCCCACCTTTCAAACAAGAAATCAAAAAGGAATTTACAAAGCATTTTGAACTGAGTTATAAAGTATAATATGATATTTCAAAATTACTGAGATGCAGCTAAAGCAGTACTTCGAGGGAATTTTATAACAACAATGCCTATAAGAGAAAAGAAGCAAAATCTCAACTCAATGACTTCAGCTCTCACTTAGAGCAGAAGGGAAATAACAAAATAAATGACCCACAAAACTGGTTCTTTGAGAAGATCAATAACATAAACAGACTTCTGGCTAGATTAATCAGAAAAAATGAAAAAAGAGAGAAAGAGAAGACATATTACCAGTGTTAGTAATCAGATATGATATCACTAAATATCCTACAGACATTAAAATAATGATAAAAATATGATAGAGATTTTTATGTCAGCAAATCTAACAATTTATATGAAGTAGATATATTCCCCCAAAAACAAGCTACCAAAGCTCACTCAAGAAGAAATAGATAAACCTGAAATATTCACATAAATTAAGGAAATTATATTTGTATAATGCTTAAAAACATTCCCACAAAGAAACCAGATGAATTGTGTGATGAATTCTGTAAACACTTAATAAAGAATAATACCAATTTTTCACAAACTCTTCCAGAAAATAAAAGAGAAGGAAATGCTTTTCAACTCTTTCTATGAAGCCAGCATTACCCTGATACCCAGATCAGAAACAAAATTGTAAGATCAATATCCTTCATGAACACAGACATGAGAATTCTAAACAAAATTTTAGCATATAAAATTCAACAGTATGTAAAGAAGAGAATAAATCATGACTGTGATGTGCAATGTTGGTTTAACTTTTGAAAATAAGTCAATGCAAGGCACTATCTTAGACTAAAAACAAAAACCATATGATTATTTCAATAAATACAGAAAAAGGATTTGACAAAATCCTGCATTCATTAACAATAAAATATTTCAGAAAATGAATAAGAAGAAACCTCCTCAAGCTGAAAAAAGGTATCTACAAAAAAATCCTACAACTGACTTCACACAATGTTGAAAGATTGAATGCTTTTTCTCTAAGATCAGAAACAAGGCATGGGTAACCATTCTCCCTATTTCTATTCAAAAGGGAACTGGAGGTTCTAATCAGTGCAATAGGACAAAAACAAGAGAAAAGGGGGAAAAATGAGGCACATCAATTACAAACAAAGAAGTAAAACTGTCCTTATTAGCAGATGATCTAATTCTACAGGATCTACCAACAACAACAACAACAAAAAAAACCCCTGAACTAAAAAACTGAGTTTAGCAAGGTCACAGGATACAGAGCCAACACACAAAAATCACCAGTAATACTTTTAAAACCAGCAATAAAAAATTAGAAATCAAAATGAAAAACACAATACCCTTTATAATAGCATCAAATATATGAAAAATTCGTTTGACAAAGGATGTGTAAGGTCTGCACACTGAAAACTACAAAACATTGCTGAGGGTAATTAAAAATCTAAATAAATGGGGAGATACCATGTTCATGGATCAGAAAACTCAATATTATAAGGATGTTAAGTCTCCCGAAATGAGTTTATAGATTTGATTCAATTGCAATCAAAATTGCTGAGGAATTTTTTGTAGATATTGTCAGGTTTATTCTAAAATGTATTTGTAAATGCAAAGGACATAGAATACCTAAAACAATTTTTAAAGGAACAAATAGGATTTTCACTACCTGGTTTCAAGACTGATCTAAACCTACTTTAATCAAGTGCCTGTAGAATAAATGAGATGTCCTCTTATAAAAAGTATAGTATAGTGCCTGGTACTTAATAAGCACTTAATAAATGCTTGCTATTTATATATTTTGCTGTCAAGATAAAAATAGGCACTCATAGTATTTACTGTTGAAACTTTTGGCAGAGATCATTCCAGAAGTGCATACTGCATTTATTCCATAAGATTCATTACAGGAATATTAGTTCTCCCTAAGCAATTTGTTTGCATGACTTGTATGTGTGTAGGCATTATATTTAGACACAAGATCCTTGAATAACTAGGGGGTTATTTGCACTTTAAGGTTTTCTGAAAGGGACACTGTCCCATGAAGTGTATATCTTCAAATAACTGTAAAATTGCAAAGGAAGCGACTCTTCCTCACAGTGCTCAAGTCCTAAAGCAGTTCTGCCTTTTATCTTTAGCTGCTTACAAGCCCTCACAACTCTTGCAGGATAATTACAATGTAATGCATTACAGCTGCTTACTAGGTAATTTACTCAGCTGCCACCACCTGGGGAGATTAGACAGAATTTCCCCTCCTGACACGGGGCCCCTAGAATTTACAGTCTTTTCCCTTTCCCTTTTCTGGTGGTATTCCTCTTCTCCCTCAGGGTTCATGACAAAGTCAGCCATTATAAAGTACATAAGTCATTTGCCTGCATGAGGAAATACCAGCAAACAAACTCTGTGCGGACTAGGTAAGCCTTAGGGCATAGCTTCATGTTATTTAAACAGCCTGGCTAAGCCTGAAGTATTCCCAGGCTCCTCCTAGCTTTACAGCAGGAGTCTTAGCTTTCCGTGTGCCATTGACCCCTTTGGAAGTGTTATGAGCTAAATTGTGTTCCCAATAAAAGATATGTTAAAGTCCTAACCCCCAGTATATCAGAGTGTGACCTTATTGGGAGATAGGGTCTTTACAGAGGTAATCAAGTTAAGATTAGGTCATGGGCAGGGGGTGGCAGGGGGGCGGTGCCTAATTCAATATGACTGGTGTCCTTATTAAGGGGAGGAAATTTGGAGAGAGAAAACATCATGTGAACACAAAGGCAGATAACAATCTGATATATCTTTTTGCCAAGGAACATCAAAGATGGCCAGCAAACCACTATCAGCTAGGAGATACACGTGGAGCAGATTCTCCCTAAGAGCTCTCAGAAGGAACCAACTCTGACCACACCTTGATCTTAGACTTCCAGCTTCCTGAACTGTGAGACAATACATTTTTGTCTTTGAAGCCATCCAATTTATAACATGTTGTTATGACAGCCTTGGCTAACTAATTCAGGAAGTCTGTGAAGCCTCTGGACCCCTTTTCAAAATAAATATTTTTAAATGCATAAAATAATGTACATAAGATAACAAAGGAAACCAAATGTATTAAAACAGTTATAAATTTTTTTTCAAAAGGAACTGTAAGGTAGTCATATATGTACTTCCATATTAATGTATTAAATAATGAGATCTAATAGTAGATCAAAAATTTTTGAAATATGGATAAATATAAATGACATTTTGAGGTCTGCAACAACTCTAACGTGATATGAAAGTATCTGTGATTTCTATTGGTCATGGATACTGATATGATTACTATTGCTTACTGCTTATATTCATAATTGAAAGAAATGCTAAATTCCATTAGAGATTAGAGAAAGTTAGGATATAATTTATCTCCCACCAAAATTCATTGACCACTTGAATTCCCTCCACAGACACCTTGGGGGTCCATGGACTCCAGGCTAAGAACCTCAGTTTTCAAGTCTTCATTTCACTGCATCTTCTATCACAAATTCTGGTCACTTTGTTTATTCTTACTTGTTCATTTATAACTCGACCTCCAGTCCCAGACTGTACTTTTCCTGGGTTATTCCATGGTTAAGATTCTCTTCTTTCTGATTCCCAGCTTATGCTTCAATACCACCCAGAGGTTAGTCTCTTGGGCCTGATATCAATCGTAAAAGTTGTTATCAAAGATTCCCAGAATTTAATATTTTCTTTGTTGCGGATTTAGAACTTCCTACTGAAATCCTTCAGGCTGAGCCTCTGCTTCTCCTCTTTGTTTCCCCTTCTCACCTGGAAAGTTTGAAGTTCAATTCTTACCGGTACATATTAGGCTTAGAAAGACCCATGTTCACTTATCACATCTGACTTGTAAAGATCTGCTCTTTTCTCCGTTCTTCTCATTCCCACATCCTTCCACATACCCTCAATCCCCTACTCTCACCAGCATGCAATGAGTCTCCTGTAACTTGGACAAACTCCTACTTCAGCAAGAACTATATGAAGTCTCCAAACTGAAGCAGTTCTTGGCTTCACCATGTAGGCCTCTGGGAACACCCTGACTCTGTTCTTGACACCCATCTATTCAGTAATCTGACTTTGCTGCTTTCACTTCTTGGGTATGTCCCACTTTCATGCTTCCCATCTGGCCTTTGTCCAAGCTTTTTCCTGTTCTCCTCTCTCCATACCCTCTCACAACTTGCATGCTGGCCTCCTCAGTTTAACCAATTGACTTGCCTTGAATTTTCCCTGTTGAGTCTTCTGATTCTTGAATGTCTCTGACATAGCACTTCGATACTGTATGGTTGTTTATTTAAGAAAACTTCTTTGGTGTCACTCATCTCAAGTTTTTCTCAATTACCAATTTCAGGATGCTTTTTTGTGTTTCTATATCTGCACTCTTAGATTCTATTTACTCCTTCTAGTTGTGCCTCAAGCTCTTTGATCCCAGGTACTGTCTAAGTAGTATATGTACAGCATTAAGAATAATAAAAACCTCACATTTGTATTTTGTCTCATTTACCCACTCTCATTTAACTAATGAATGTGTTAAAGTTTTGAAAAACATAAATATTTATATGTGTGTGTGTGTGTGTACTGCATATATTGTCTTAGTCTGTTTTATACTGGTATAAAAGAATACCTGAGACTGGGTAATTCACGGAGAACAGAAATTTATTACTCACAGTTCTGGAGGCAGGAAGTCCAAGATCAAGGCACTGGCATTTGGTCATGTGAGGGCCTTCTTGCTGTGTCCTCACATGGCAGAAGGCCGAAGGGCAAGCTAGCACGCTAACCAAAAGCTGTGTGAAGCTTCTTTTATAAGGACCTTAATCTCACTGATGAGGGAGCAGTGCTCATGGTATAATCACCTCTTAAAGGACTTACCTCTTTATATCGTCATGTTGGCAACACCTGAATTTTGGAGAGGACACATTCAGGCCATAGCTCATATATATATACACACACACACACACACACACACATACATATACATATATGTATATAAGAGAAGCAATTTGGTTTCAGCATTTACTGTCATTGTGTGTGATATACACTATTTATTATGATTTTTAATATTTTTCCCTGTGCTTTCCTGAATCCTTAAGTGATTTTTAGTCATTCCCTAGAGAATATGTTTTGTTTCCTGTTTTTGAATTGTTTACATTTGTTCCTGCCAAAATTCTTTCCATGAGAATCAGAACATAATTTTAATCTGTCATGTGTGAAACAGCAGGGGCTCTCTTACTTAAGGGTGCCCAACATATCAGATCCATGGCTGCACTGGAACCTTTTATTTTCTATCAGGCTACATGCAGTTCCCCTTCATTTTCTGCTTACCTTAGATTACATAATCCATTCCTTTAACTCTTTCTCTGTGTACTATCAGCACTCTTCTTTCTTTGTCCTTTCCTCCACCCACCCATAAAAGGCACAACATACAATGTCTGTCTTCAAAGCCTGAACTGGCTTGGTATGTTAATGCTTCTAGAGCAAAACCACAACTGTGGTGACTACTCTCAACTTGTCCTGTAAAATTGCCCAGCAATTCAATTTTGTTTCTATTACTTTCTCAGCTCTTCCTCTTCTCTGTAGCAACTTAAAAGAAAAAAAGTCCAATCTCCTAAAATCTTAGACATTCTAACTCCTTCTCATGCCTTCAGCACATTACATGAATGACTATTTCAAAGAAAAAGCATAACATCAGTTGATGACATGATATCAAATCTATAAATTTATTTGCATCTGTATCAAGACAGTCCTACTTGAATTTTTTTAACAGTGAAAGCAGAAAAACTATAAAGAAAGAAAAATTCAGGGCTTGTTTATGCATTGTTCAAATAGATATGTTTAGGCAACCCCAAAATGGACAATTGCTACACTACAGCCCCCTCAGGACAGTTCCTGAGAAAGGGGAGGGAAAATCCTCTCAGTGGACAGAGCTTTGAGCAGTAATCTGTCCATTGGCTTGTGTGGAGGGAGAAATGATCTGAAGTGCATATATACACAGAGTCACAGGCAATGGCAAATGGCTTGGTCAGGGTCCTAAAAGGATCAAGATTAGAAAGAAAAAGACAGGAATATGGGAAATAAGCATGTGGGAGGATCTGTGGGAGTGGAAGCTAAGTTTGCTGATATTTGTGTGTCAATTCCTACCACAGAACATCAACCAAAAGAAGGTTCTTTACAACAGATGACTCATCCAGTGGATATCAGCCAGTCTCTGATTTGGCTACCCCAGTGTAAGTTTGCATAAGGAGTCCTCAAACGTACTAATTGTTATGGCAGGGATGAGGGGTATGCACATGCCCAGAATTATGGGCTTCTCTCACTGATCCTGCTCTTTCTACTACCACTGCTGAATGTCTCGCATGTTAGAAGTAGAGACCAACACTGAGCCCTTGGTGTGGGTCTCTTCTTTGAGAAGAAAAACCAGCCACTTGGTGGTAAGTTGTTTGGAACAAACCCCTCTACTAGAGCCCAAGGATTAATATACATCTCAGGTATGGGTTTTCCTTCTCTGCTCACAGTGCCTCAGCCAGCAACACTATGCAAAAGCTCAGAGTGTCTGATTTTCCAACATAGGATCCCATCTAAAATCACCTTGGACCTCCCAGATTATAAGCACAGGTTAGAGAGTAATCAGGTCTGCCATGGACACCATTATGCTACCCGTGCCTTGCAGAATTCTAGGCAATACATAGATATTAAATTGATATTTATTTAAATAAAAAAAGGAGTTCTGAAAAAAATCTACTAAGGATATTTGCAAGTATATTTCATGCCCTTTCCTATGAACAAACTACATTCCCCTGAGTGACAAACCCACTAAAGCTTTCAGATGATGTTCTCCAAGAATAGAGTATTTAAGTGAATTTGCTAAAATAATAATATACAAGTTAGAGCAATAGAGTTTTAACACAAATGAAGAGGGAAGGAATTGGCTGCGAAGTAATTCATTTCTTAAGAGAGGAAAAAAAACAAAAATGGGCTTTAATTTTACCCTCTTGATTATATAGTTCTCCGTTGGATAATTCATAGAAGTATGAGCTGATACTAAGTTTGAGCAAGAAGTCAGTCTTGGATATGTCATATGGGGTCATATTTTGAGGTCTTATTAGTTTTTAATTTTTAAAAAGTCATTAAGGAGACTTTGAATAAAAATTGCTTATAGGAATTATACTCCATCTAAGCAAAATGATGTGTAACCTAAATAATTTTGCTACATATTGATAGTCAAGGAGCTCATGAGACACTGGAGATTACGAAGTACACTTGAACAGAAGAAAGTTCAGTTATGGAAATTTTTAAAGACAGTGTTTCTGATGACCCTTAAAGAAATTTATGAAAATCTGGTTATATAAATTTATTAGAGCAGTATAATCTCCACTCTTTTAAATTCTATAATAAAACTAATTAGCTCGTATGGTAATAAAAAGCATTTTTCTTGTATGTCTGCCAATCCTTAACTGCCATATTGTTGTACCCACCTCTGCAGATCAGTGTTTGCATGTTGTGGTTAAATGTCTGGAAATGGAAACATACATGGACAAAAGAACAATCCAAGTACTGACTTGTCAATTGGTAAATTGATTATTTGTAATTTGGTATGGATGTTTCTAAAAGCACAGATTTATCATCAGACATAGGCAAGTGTGTAAATTATAATACGTAAGCAATATACTAAAAACATTGCCAGGGAAAATAGTATCAGTAGATATGTTTGTGACACTGCCAGCTAGTTAGTGTGCTAATTTCTCTAAATCTATGAGTTCCTTCCTGAGAGACTTCTTTTCCTTTTTATTTAGCCTGGACCCATCATTTCTAGCACTGCTTAGCTCTCTGTCCCTTGGCTGTACCCACCTAACAAAATCGCAACAAGGATGAATCCTTCTGGCTACATTCTCCGCTCCTATACCAAGGTTGCTGAGTGTTGCTGGAAAAAAGATCACATGATCAGGCAGATTGCTGTGAACACAATTTCATGGCCTTTGACATCAAATGGGGCCTTAATGTAACCAAATTTCCTCCACAGTTAGAGCTTTCTTTCTCTTCTCATAATGACTATTTCAAATAGTCTCCATTCTCCTCAAATCCTTATACCATCTCCTTCATCCTCACTTTGAGCAGGGAAATTTGCCTCCTAAGTCACAGAGAAATTAGAGAGTAGTGAAAGTGGTGAGAGGAGGCGGGACAATGAGCAAGACAGTCCCTCAGCATTGCACAAAATGATACCTTTATTTACAATCGCCTTTCATTCCTACCCACCCAACCAGGGGAAGAAACCCTCCCCACCCATGTGCTGTTGGGGAGATTAGGGATTAGTTCCATTTAGCAATGTGCTAACGATTAAATTTACTTGTTCTTTGGGCCAGCCATAATATTGTTACAAGTAAATTTCAAGAATAAAAAAAGGATATCAGAATATAAGTATAGTTATTCTGTTTGGATTTTTTAATAGCGAAAATCAAAGCTTTCTATACGTTCATACACATAAGGAATTGTTTAAATATATCCTGCAATGGACTAGTATGAAGACTGTGAATACAATGAAGACTCTAAAAAGTTGAAGTTGCCTTATATTACTAACATGAAAAGATGTCTGTCCATGATATATTGTTTAGAGGTAAAAAATCTGCTTACCTAATGGTATCTACATTACAATTCTATTTTTATTAGTGTATATATATGTTTGTAATTCTTTTTAAAAATTTTGAAAGAATAAATAATTATCAAAAAGACCTATTTTGGGGTATGATTGAAATATAGGGATACTTTCAGATTCTAATTTATATATTTTTGTATTTAAAATTTTTAAATAAGGAAGAACTACATTTATAATCAGAAAAAAAATACTTTCATTTTCAAAAGTCTAAGGATAAACTTACTTCTAGGCTATGGTGGGCTCCCTCAGCAACATTAGTTTACAAATTATGGTCTTTCTTTCTAAATTAATTGTTTGTTATCTACTCTTTGCAATCAGCATCTAGACTGCTCTAGTCTTCTCGTGTTATCTCTCTTCCACATACTATATTTAACAAGTGCCCTTCATCTTACCCTATCTTCACAGCCTGACATCTTTATTTTATAGATATATAATAATTATACATATTTATGGCGAACTTGTGATAATTTGATACACATATACAATGTATAATGGTCAAATTAGGGTAATTGGGATACCTATTACCTACACATTTATAATTTATTTTTATTGGGAATATTCCTAACCTTCTAGCTATTTTGAAATATACAATAAATTATTGTTAAGTATGGTCACTGTAGTAGATTGAATGCCCCCCTAAACTTGCTGAAGCTTGAATTGTGTCCCCGAAGACTTGTGTATTAGAAATTTGGCCCCCACTGTGACTGTTAAGAGGGTGGGAAATCCTATTAAGGTAATTGAAAGGTGGGGCTCTGAATAGGTGAATGGTGAATAGATTAAAAATGGTGGTCAGGGGTGTGGTTTGTAGGGCTTTAAAAGGAGAGTAAATGAGGAGGTTGGTCTCTCTCTGCTCTGCCATTTTTGCAGTGTAATATCCTGCCATCACTGTAACCACCACAAAGACCTTCACCAGCTATGTTCCCTGGACTTTGGACTTCCCAGTCTCAGAAACTGCAAACAATAAATTTGGTTTCTTATCCAGTCTTGTGTATTTTGTTATAAGTAATAGAAATGGACTAATACAGTCACTCTACTGTGCTTTCAAACATTAGAATTTATTGCTTCTGCCTAATTGTATTTTTGTACCCATTAACCAACATTTCATCTGGTAACCACTATTCTACTCTCACCTCCATGAAGACAACTTTTTCTTTTAACTCCCACATATGAGTGAGAACATGTGATTTTTCTCCTTCTGTGTCTGGCTTATTTCACTTGACATAATGACCTCCAGGCTCATCCATGTCGCTGCAAATGAAAGGATTCCATTATTTTTCATGGATGAATAATATTTCACTGTATCTATGTTCCACATTTCCTTTATCCATGCATCTGTTGATAGACATTTAGGTTGACTACACACCTTGGCTATTGTGAATGATGCTGCAATAAACATAGGGGTATAGATCCTCTTTGATATACTGCTTTTCTTTCCTTTGGATATATGCCCAGCATTGGGATTGCTAGATTATCTGGTATTTCTATTTTTAGTTTTTTGAGGAACCTCCATACTCTTTTCCATAATGGCTGTACTAATTTACATTCCAACCTGCAGTGCACCAGAGTTCCCCTTTCTTTGCATCCTTGCCAGCACTTGTTATTTTTTTGCCTTTTTGACAATAGTCATTTTAACTGGGGAGACATGATATCTCATTGTGGTTTTGATTTGCATTTCTCTGATTATTAGTGATGCTGAACATTTTTTCATGTACCTGTTGGCCATTTGTATGTCTTCTGTTGAGAAACATATATTCAGATCATTTGCCTATTTTCTAATTGGGTGATTTGTTTTTTCTGCTGTTGAGTTGAGTTCTTTGCATATTCAAGCTATTGCTATTAATCCTTTGCCAGATGGGGAGTTTGCAAATATTTTCTCCAATTCGGTAGGTTGTGTCTTCACTGGTGATAGTTTCCTTTGCTATGCAGAAGCTTTTTAATTTGGCATAATCCCATTTGTCTATATTTGCTTTTGTTGCCTGTGCTTTTGAGGTATTACTCAAAAAATATTTTCCCAGACCAATATCCTATAGAGCTTCCCCAGTGTTTTCTTCTAGAAGTTTCATAGTTTCAGGTCTTACATTTAGGTTTTTAATCTATTTTGAGTTGATTTGGATGAGATATAAGGGGTCTAGTTTCTTTCTTCTGCATATAGATATCCAATTATCCCAGCTCCACTTACTGAAGAGACTGTCTTTATCCCAATGTTTGTTCTTGGCTCCTCTGTCAAAAATTGGCTGTGGATGCATGAATTTATTTCTGGGTTTTCTATTCTTTTTCATTAGTTTATATGTCTGTGATGCCTCCAGATTTGTTCTTTTTCTCAGAACTCCTTTGGCTATTCAGGATCTTTTTTCATATAAATTTTAGGATTGTTTTTTCTATTTCTATGGAGAATGTCATTGGTATTTTGACAGGGATTTCATTGAATTTGTAGATCATTTTGGATAGTATGTACATTTTGACAATATTAATTCTTTCAATCCATGAACATGGGCTATCTTTTCATTTTTTTCTGTCCTCTTTAATTTCTTTCATCAGAATTTTATAGCTTTCCTTGTAGACATTTTTCACCTCTTTGGTTAAATTTATTTATAAGTATTCATTGTTGTTGTTTGAGCAATGATAAATAAGATTGCTTTCTTGATTTCTTTTTCAGATTGTTTACTGTTGGCATATAGAAATGCTACTGAGTTTTGTATGTTAATTTTATATTCTGCAACTTTACTGAATTCATTTATCAGTTCTAAAGTTTTTGGGTGTAGTCTTTGGGTTTTTCTAAATATAAGATTATGTTGTTTGCAAAC
This sequence comes from Cynocephalus volans, assembly GCF_027409185.1. Taxonomy (NCBI): domain Eukaryota; kingdom Metazoa; phylum Chordata; class Mammalia; order Dermoptera; family Cynocephalidae; genus Cynocephalus; species Cynocephalus volans. The sequence goes on from NC_084461.1 coordinate 110,587,052, forward strand.
AGGAATAATTTGACATCTTTCTTTCCAATTTGGATGCCCTTTATTTTTTTTCTCTTGCCTAACTGCACTGTGAAGGACTTCAGGTACTATGTTGAATAAAAGTGGTGAAAGTGAGCATCCTTGTCTTGTTACCTATCTTCCAGGAAAGCCTTTCAATTTTTGGCCATTAGGTATGATGTTAGCTGTGGGTTTGTCATAGATGGCATCTGTTATTTTGAGGTATATTTCTTCTAGGCCTAATGTGCTGAGTATATTTATCATAAAGGGAAGTTGAATTTTATCAAATCCTTTTTTGCATTGATTACTTGTTTCTGTATTCTTAGTGCTCTTTTAACAGATGAAGTGATTGGCTTCAGTTTCCAGCACGCCACAGACTTTACTCTCACCAAAGTCAGGAAGCATGTCTTTGTGAATAAGTCCAATGGATAATTTTCTCTTATTTGAACCTCTTGTTCTGTTTGCAACTGTTAATGGTTCCTTTCTTGAGTTTTTCTCTTCTACTAAATTCCACAGTACCACACTCTTTTTGTTTTCCTTTACTAATATAGAGGTTTCTTATTACTAACTTTCAGAGATTCTTTTTATCTGCTTTTTCCTTAAATGAATTCCATCTTTAACCCATCTGCTTTTATATTTGAGAAGAGCAAAGTGGGTGGAAAATATATTCTAGAACTGGGAAAAACCTGGGTTCAAATCTTGGCTTTGTCACATGCTTATCAGGGAACCCATGGAAAGCAGCTTAATTTGTCAGGAACTCGTCTTCCCTTTAATAAAACAGGAACCAGTTTTTGTACAAGGTTGTTAGCATTAAGGACTCACAACTGTGAATGTCACATAATAAATATTTAATAACTGGTAGCTGTTATTACAGATTTTATAATCTCTCTTGAGGAATTTCTACCCTTCAACTGTGATAGAAAAATTAATGACCAACCCTCTTTTATCTCCAGCCTAAATTCTCTCTTGAATTTCTAATCCAAACTGATTATTTGATGTTCCTATTAGATTTCTTATAGCAACCAAAATCAATATCCAAATTTATTTTAGCTAGTTCGCTGTTGCTCTAAAAAAAACTTGTGTTTCTCCTCTAGGATAAATGGTGCCACAACTACTCAGTTCTCTCAAAGTCAAAACCTGGAAGTCACCTTTAAAATTCCCTTTTTCATCTCCTTACATACGTCATCACTGAATCTTGTTTATTCTATCTCTCAAATACTTGTAGAATTTATCCCCTTTTGCCTTTTCATGCTATCACCATCACCTAGTTTATGACATCATCATTCCTTACCTTGATTATAGCACATGGCTCTTAGTTCATCTCCCTACTTCCAGATTTGAATTTTATTTTCTCCTTCCTTTTTCTGTCATCTATTTATACATTGCATCCAATAATAATTCCTATTTGCTTAAAATCTTTCCACAATTCTCCTATATTTTGGCCTCATCTTTTACCACCATCATCATTACACTCTCTTCACTACCATGTCCAATCTATGCTTTATCTGATTTTAATATCATTAAATTCCTCTGATGAGTCGTGTATCTCCAATTTGTACCATACTATCCTCCCTCTTCAACCTAATCCCTGGGCTTTTTCAATGGTAAGTTGCACTTGCCCTTCAGATATTACCTCCTGAGTATCCTTCTCCAAGTCTTAGCTAGTTCCTCTATACACATACACTCACAATACACTTTATTTGCTTCCATAGAAACCTACACACCTCTATTAAAGTGCTTATTAAAGGAAATTTAATTTTCTATTTGCATATATGTCTCTTTCTCTAAATTAATATTTTTCACTTTATGTCTATCTATCCTCTAAAGCATTCTAGGTGATTGCATTTTATACTGATTTGAGAAAATTGTTTTAGAGGAGAAACAGGCATATAAAGAAATGAGAAAGTATGGTCCAATCAAAGAAAAAAATAAAGCAACAAATCTTTCCCTAAGAAAGACCAGATGGCAGACCTACTAGACAAACACTTTAAAATAACTGTCTTAAAGATGCTCAAACCCTTACCAAGCAGCTGCCCAAAACAAACAAACAAAAGAAGATGCTCAAAAAACTAAGAAGTTCCTCCTTATCAAGTCAAGTTGTAAAAATAAAATGGAAATATCAACAGAGATAGAAAACCTACAAAGAATCAAAAAGAAATCCTGAAACTGAAAAGTACAACTGAAATGAAAAAGTCACTAGAGGAATTCAAAAGCAGATTTAAGGCAGCAGAAGACAGAATTTGTGAACTTGAAGACAGCACAAATAAAATCATTGATTCTGAGAAACCAAAAGAAAAGAGATTGAAGTGAACAGAATATAAGGAACCTATGGGATGCCATAAACCAGACCAGTGTATTCATTGTGGGAGTTCCAGAAGGAGAGAGAAAGAGAAAGGGAAGGGAGTTGAAAGATTATTTGAAAAAAAATAATGGCCCCAAACTCCCCAGGTTTGAGAAAAGACATTAATGGAAATATCCAAGAAGCTCAATAAACTCCAAGGTGGATGAACTCAAAGAGATTCACAACAAGATACATTATAATTAAACTGTCAAAAATCAAAGACACAGAATCTTGAAAACAGGAAGAGAGAAGCAACTTGTCACACGAGATGCTCAATAAGATCATCAGATTTCTCATCAGAAATTTTTGAGACTATAAGACTGATATATTAAAAATGCTGAAAGGTAAAAACTGTCAACCAAAAATTCTATATCTCACACAATTGTTCTTCAAAAGTGGGGAAGAAATTAAGACATTCCCAGACAAACAAAAGCTGTGGAGTTTGTTACCACTAGTTTTGCAGACAATATATGCTAAAGGGAGCCCTGCAGGATGAAATGAAAGGATGTTTCATAGTAACTTGAAGAAATAATGATCTCGGTAAAGATAAATACCTGGGCAAGTTAAAAAGCCAGTATTATTATAACAATGATTTGAAACTTCAATGTTTGTTTTCTATGTGATTTAAGAGACTAATGCATTTCTAAAAATACAATTATTATTATAAAAGCTAGTATTATATTGTAACTTTGGTTTGTAACTCTACCTTTTGTTTTCTACTTAACTTATGAGACTAATGCATTAAAAAACAATTATAAGTTTATGTTTTTGACTACACATAGATAAAGATGTAATTTTCTGACATCAATAACTTAAAGGGCTGGGGATGGAGCTATAAAGGAGCAGAAGTTTTGTATATTGTTAAAGTGAAGATGGTATAAATTCAAATTAGATCATTATAACTGTAAAATATTTTTCTTAGTCAATTGTTTATTTTTAAATTTTTTATATATTTTTATTGATTGTACATTTTGGGGATCACAAAGCTGGCCATCAGCACCTGTGCCCAAGATGTGATAATTGGATCAACACTTTCAGAATGCCCACCACCACAAATCACAATTAATTTCCATGGCCCCACCCAATCTCTCCCCAACCTCCCTCCCCTCCCTTCCAGCAACCCTAGCTTTGTTCTGTCCCTCTGCAAATCCAAGACACCACTGTGGTATTTTCTTCCTTCTTTCTCTCTTAGCTCCCACTTATGAATGAAGACATGAAGTATTTTTCCCACTGTGCCTGTCTTATTTCACTAACATAACTTTCTCCAAGCTCATCCATGATTCCTTCCTTATCCAGTCATCCATTGGTGGACATTTAGATTGGTTCTATATCTTAGCTATTGTAAATAGAGCTGCAATGAACATGGGAGTGCATGTATCCCTTCAACATGATGATTTCCATTCCTTTGTATATATACCCAGAAGTGGGATTGCTGGATCATATGGTAGATCTATCTGTAGTTTATAGCTGTAAAATATTAAATGTAATTTCCCTGGTAACCACACAGAAAATAGTTATAGAATATACACAAAAGGAAATGTAAAGGGAATTAAAATGTTTCACTACAAATAGTCAACTAAACACAAAAGAAGACAGTAATGAGGGAAATAAGGGACAAAAAAGCTATAAAGCATATAGCAAACAAGTAGAAAATGACAGAATTAAATTCCTTTTTATCAATAATTACTTTAAATGTAAATGGATTAAACTTTCCATTCAAGTCAAAGATGGGCAGAATGATTTAAAAAATGTGATCCAACCATAAGCTATTTACAAGAGACTTACTTTAGATCCAAAGACACAAATAGGTTGAAAGTTAAAGGATGAAAAGATATTTCACATGAATAGGAGCTAAAAGAGGACAGGAGTGGCTATACTAATATCAGACAAAATAGACATTAAATTTTAAAAAAGTTTAGAAGAGACAAAGAAGGACATTATATATTATTAAAAGTTTTAATACAGCAAGAAGATATAACAATTATAAATATATATGAACCTAATAACAAATTATCAAAATATATGAAAAAAGAAGAGAAAAAACCTGACAGAATTGAAGAGAGAGATAAATAGACAGTCTACAATACTACAATAATAGTTGGAGACCTTAATACCCCATTCTCAACCAGGAATAGAACATTCAGACAGAAGATAAGAGGAAATAGAGGACCTGAATACACAATAAATCAGTTAGATCTAACAGGCATATACATACTATATTATGAAACCCTCAAGCAGTTTCCATCCCCCTATTCTAAGAATATGTGAATCAATGCATATATAAGCTGTCTACCTTCATCTTCTTAGGATATTGGAAATTTTTTGTAGAAAAATTGAAGGGTCTCATTTTCTTTTTGATACTTAAGTTACCACATTAAAAATGGCTTGCTGCTTGATTACTCAGGGAAGTACACCAGTCAGTAGTTCCATCTGTGTCTAAAATCTTCTACTCCTTTTTTGAGTATAAATAGATTGGCAAGGATTCCCAACCATTCTAACAAGTCTTCAATAGAACATAGAAATCAAAATAAGCAGGGCTAAGAAATCCCAAGAAAATAGAGATAATAGAGATGATGTAGAAAGTAAGAGAAAGCTTTAATCTTTAAAAAAAAGCTATAATTAATATCCTCAGAGAGGTGGAAGAAAATTACATTCATAAAACAAGAACAGCAAAAAAGATAAAATACATAGGAATGTGAATCATATTTTCAATGGCATCACAGAAGCTACAAGGTAGTAGAACGGTGCTTTCCAAATTACAAGAGAAAATTCTTTTCATCCTAGCATCCTATGCCAAGTCAAACTTTCAATCACATATGAAGGCAGAATAAAGATGCATTTAAACATACAGGAAATTATTTCTCAGGAAGTTACTAAAAAATATGCTCCAGTAAAATATGTCTACAAGAAAGAGAAAGTTCAACCAGCCAGGTTTCAAAGTTGGCAATACAAGGAAATGTTGCAGGGATGTCTTAGAAAGCACACCATTCGATAACTCCAAGTCCAGAAAGGAACAGGAAGAAGGGATGCTGTGGGTAGCCGATCTCTAGTAATAAAAAATCAAATTGCTAAATTTTCTGAAAATTTGGAAAGTTATTTCTAGTGCTTCATGGATCTGAAAAAAAATTTTTAAATGTAAGCGAGAGGTACATAGAAGATAAGCAAATTAAATGTGCTTATTAATTAAAAAGGTTAATTATGAAATATATGGAAAATTAATAGTTGTACAAAAAAGAAACATATACATAGTACACTATTTGGCTCAATATTTATATAATCATAAAATCTAATCAGTTATTTATTGACTAATTTTTTTGGTATATCAACATCAGAAGTTGAGGAGGGCAAATGGGGTTGTGGTGATATAAGAGTTAAAACATTAACCACTTTAGCAGGGAATCAACAGATATTATCTAAGTCTCATAGATTAAGGAATAGTAATATAGAATTATTATTTTAAAATATGGAGGCATAACAAGAAGAAATAACAAAATAAGATAAAAGTAGCTACCCCTGGGCATTAACACTAGAGGTTAGGGAAGGGTGGGGCAGGAATGGCTGTTATTCGAAAGAATTATACTAATAAGATTTGATATTTCAACTATGTATCCTATTAATTAAAGATTAAAAATTAAAACACTATGGGTGTGGATGTAAAAGTGGTACACTGAGATCATATATTTGGAGGGAAAGGACTATGATTTCTTTCACTCCGTATTGTTCAGTCTATATAAGCAGCGTCTAAATGTCTTGGCTCAAGCTGATGTAACAAAATGCCATAGACTGGTTGGCTTAAAGAGCAGACATTTATTTTCTCACAGTTCTGGAAATTGCAAATTAGGATGCCAGTATAGTGGGGTTCTGATGAGGATTCTCTTCCTGGCTTTTTGATTACCACTTTCTTGCAGTGTCCATACACAATGAGAGAGAGAGAGAGAGAGACAGAGCACAGGACAGCTCTCTAGTGTTTCTTCTTATAAAGGCACTAACTCTATCATGAAGGTCCCACGCTCACAACCTCATCTGACTCCTATAGGCCCCCATTTCCAAATAACATCACAATGGGTGTTAGGGACTAAAGATATGAATGGGGGCCAGACAAACATACTCAGTGCATAACACTATTAAACAATAGATTTTCAATAAATAACTCTTCATGCATACTGGAGTTCCTTCACTCAAACATTAGCTTCCCAACTCAATGTAGAGTAATTCTGTTACCTTGGCTCCTACCCTAATTTTGTGCCTCATCCTCCAGGTTTTCTAAAAGTTCTCTGAGATACTCTTTGTTTCTCTTCAAAACGTATAAATCTTTCGCCATTTAAAAATTCTCTGAGCTAACTGATATTCAACTTAAAATCCTAATTTTGCTTTAATAGCCAGTTTCTACTGTGACCCAGTAATCTGACCGATATACCTTGTAAACAACAAGTCAAACCAGAAAATGCCAATATAAATGGTTTTTATTCAGTAGTCATCGCTTCTTAGGAGATTTGCTGAAGATCAAATAACCAAATGGATCTGACAGTTATTTCCCTACCTGCATCTGTTCCTCAGCTCATTCTTTCCCCTCCACTGGACATATCCTTGGTTTCGAAAGCTCCACATGCCATATACTCCCCTCCTTCAAGGATGATTTAAAGTGATTATTCCTCCAGAAAGCTTTTCTTGAACACTCCTCTCCTTCCTTGAACTTTCATAACTCTCTTAAATGACATTTACATGGAACATCTCACATGTTACATTGTGGGGCAATTATTTGTGCCCATACTTCTTCAGGATAGAAATTACCAAGTATACATATATGTGAATATTTTTAAATACACCTATGGGACACTTCACAAATGTGAAGATGAAATGATTGTGTTTTCTTTCTTATTAATCCTCACTTGAAAATCAGATTTACTATGTAATCACAAAAGCCATCCCTAAAAAAGTTTCCAAAATAGCAGTAAACAGATTGCATCACCAGTTCTTTCAGGCTGTATGACAGAATAAAAAGAGAATACAAGTCTTGCCAGCAAACATATGGGTTAAAATTTTAATTCATCACCTACTCATGAAAACCACCGAGTATTAGCTATTAGCTTTTACATACGAAAGTTGAATAATAGATGGTGTTATCATCATATTGTTGGAAAGTATAAATAACAAATATAAAGTGCTTAGAATATAGTAGATATAGAGCAAATGTTTGCTAATTCCCTTCAGTATTTTTTAAAGCAAAATAAAAATATGTACAAAGAAGGCAATTTAATCAAGTTAAAAGCACCAAGTTATTGTGGGACTTAGATATTAAATAGTTTTGCACTGTATTAATCAGGACTCCATGGTTTATTGTAACGGAATCAGTTGAAACAAGCTGAAAAAAAATGTAATTCATTTACTTATTCAACAAATATTTGCCGAGTACCTCTATAGTTCAGGCACTGTATGAGACCCTAGAATACCATAGTAACAAGACAGACAGTTGTTTGCATTAAGGTAATTCATAGTCCAAATCTCAAAGAAAGCCAAAGTAAGGTACAGGCAGGCTTCAGAAAGTTCTGGAACCAGAACTTTCCAATAAATATCATAAAATTTATTCCACAGTTTATGAACTGCTACCTATGGGTTCTGTCTCTCAATCTCCTCTTGCAGCAAAAGTTCAATTGGCTTAGCATGGGTCAGGAATGTACTACTCCAATCATCCATGAAAGTGAGAGGCAGGAATTTAGTGCAGACTCACTTCTACTGATTTTGGATTGAGAGTATGGAAGAAAAAAGAATTCTTTGTGGTCTGAGTAGGCACAACCACATCATTTTTGAGCAAAGTACTTAAATTAAAAAATGGTAATTAACTTTCTCAAGATCATACCATTTGATAGCAGTGAAGCCAGAACTCAGATTCTTAAATTCTTAATTCAGTCCTTTTTCAAATTTGCTAGCATTGAAACAAAGAATGTTATCCCTGTTGGACATTTTCAGCTACTAATTAACACTGGCTTAACCTAGTATGCTCTGGGTGAAATGCTAACGTATTATTAAATATAGTACACATTCAGATGAAACTAATATTTGCCTAGCACTGTGGTTTGGCTCTTTCACATAAGTTTTATCTTGGAGCTTATTATATGGCAGCAGAGGAGAATGAGGACATTGTGAGCAGGGGAATATTCTTGAGCAAAGGTGCAGAGATGAGAATGAATATACTTGGGGCTATGTATTTGAGGGATTATAGTTTAATAAAGCAGAGAGATTCTGCTAGGAAATTTGTTCGTTTGTTTTTGAAGGAGACTGCCAACCATTTTACTTTATTTTTTTATAAAAATAATAGATATGTCTAATGTGAGAAATACTATGAAAAACTAAACAACCATATTGAATTACATTTTTAAAATCTAGGTGAAATTATTAAATTTCTTTAGTTTTTATTTATTTATTTATTTATTTATTTTATTGCAATGTAATTGATCATATGTATTTTGGGGGTACAGAGTTGACTGTCAGTATTTGTGTACAATATGTGATGATCAAATCAGGATAGTTGGCATATTCATCATTACAAAATGTAAAATGTAGGTTTGGGTTTTTTTTTTTTTTTTTTTTTTGCACCACAAAACAAGTCTTAATACATTTTTAAAAACTAGGATCATAGAAAATATGTTCTCTAACCACAATAACAAAAGGTAATTTAGATAACTCACAAATGTGTGGAAATTAAACAACACTCCCCTAATTAAACAATGCGTAAAAAGAAAATCTCAGAGAAATTAGAGACTACTTTGAGATAAAAAATCAAAGCACAACATATCAAAATTTATAGGATGCAGGGCTCATGCAGTGCTTAGAGGAAAATTTACACTTCTAAACATCTATATTTAAAATAAGAAAAATCTCAAATAGTATGTGAACTTCTACCTTAAGAAAATAGAAAAAGAAGAGCAAACTAACCTAAAAGCAAATATAAGTAGAAAATAACAAAAATTACAACAAAATTGTATGAAGTAAGGAATCAAAGAAACGATAGAGAAAAACAACAAAACCAAAAGTTGGTTCATAAAAACAATAAACAAAATTTGAAAACCTTTATCTAGACTGACCAAGAAAAAAAAAGAGAGAAGACTGAAGTTAATAAAATCAGAAATAAAGCAGGGCATTATGACATTGTCATTATGTTTTTCTGTGGTTTTAAGATTTAATTTCTTTCTTTTTATCATGTGCATTTGTTCTACCAGTGGGTTTTGTTCTTTCTTCTGTGTTCATGGCCATGATTATTGTTTTTGGATTCCAGATGCAGGACTTACTTGAGTATTTCTTGTAGGGCTGGTTGTGTGGTGGTGAACTCCCACAGTTTTTGTTTGTCTGGAAAATACACTATTTTCCCCTCATTTCTGAAAGATAGCATTGCTGGGTTTAGTATTCATGGCAGGCAGTTTTTTTTCTTTTAGTATTTTGAATATGTCATCCTGTTTTCTTCTGGCCTATAGAGTTTCAGTTGAGAGGTCTGCTGTTAGTCTGATAGGGGCTCCCTTACAGGTTACTTGACACTTTTCTCTTGCTTCTTTTAAGATTTTTGTTGTCTTTGAATTTTGCCAGTTTGACTGTAATGTGCCTTTGAAAGGATCTTTTGGGGCTGAATCTGTTTGGAAATCCTTGAGCCTCCTGGATCTGAAGGTCCATGTCTCTCTCTACACCAGAAAAGTTTTCCATTGTTATTTTGTTGAATAGGTTTTCCATGACTTTTCCTTTTTCTGCCCCTTCTGGAATACCCATGATTCAAATGTTTGTGTGCTAAGGTTGTCTGCTAGCTCACTTAGATTGTCTTCATTTTTTTAAATTCTTTTTTTCCCTCTTTTTTTTTTTTTGCCTTGGTTATTTCAAAAAGACTATCTTCAAGATCAGAAATTCTTCCTTCTGCTTGTTTTAGCTTGCTGTTTAAGCTATTGGTTGTGTTTTTTATTTCATTGAATGAATCTTTCAGTTCCATGAGTTCTGCTACATTATTATTTAAGGTATTAATCTCATTGTAAATTTCTTCCTTCATATCATAGATTTTTTTTTCTTGTTTCATTATTTTGTCTGAGTCTTCTCCTATCTCAGTGAGTTTCCTAAAAATTGTTGCTCAGAATTCCTTTTCAGTCATTTCAAGTTTTCCTGCTCTATAGAGTATGGTATTTGAGAACTACTGTATTCTTTTGGTGGATCATATTTTCCTGGGTTTTCATATTTCTGGTATCTCTACAACTGGTAGAGATAACTGCTGGTAGAGCAGTTGCTTCTGCTATTAATCTGTAGTTGGCTTTGAGAGAGATGTCCTCTTCTTTTTCTGGTCTCCACTGGTGACTTTCCTTGTGTCAATGCAGTTAAGACTCTGGGCCATTCTGCATGGTGTTTGTGGCTGCTGCTGTGGTATCAGGTCACTTTTGCAGCAACCATGCCTGTGCAGTGGCTGTAGTGGGCCACCCACATAGAAGTGGTGTTTTTGTTGTGCTTTCTTGCCTGCTTCCAGGCAGAGGGGGCTGCCATCGGTTCTTGTCTAGGACCTGGGGTATGCTCTCTTGCCTGCTCTACCAGGAAATTTTAACTTAAGGGTTCCTGAATTAAAAATTATAAAATGGGTCACACACACACACACACACACACACACACACACACATTTACATTAGAACTCTTGGTTTTTAGCTAAGTCATATTGCATTCAAGGCATAGTGATATGTGCTCTTGCCAGCTCCTTGTGGTTTTTCTAAAGTTTTATACAGACTAAAAGCTCAAAGTTTTCTGAAAGCTCCAAGATGTTATTGGAAACATCTGGCAATATAAATGACTGGAGCTGCAAAGTGTGTTAACCTTTTCAACCTATTTATGAGTTAAAAATAGCAGAAACTGATTTTCAGACAAAGCAATAATCCTTACCATGAAAATAAGGAGGAGTAAGCGTATCCTTATATACCAGCTGTGTAAATTATTGCTGTTAAGACAGACCTTCAGTCTTGGACAAGAGGGAAAAAATCAATATTAATCCACTCATACTTGTAATAGAAGGATGTGGTCATATAAAGTATTACTGGCTAGCACAGGATCACAGTCTGAATTTGAAGACAGATGCTATATGTTTGCTATGGAAACAATAGACCATAACATTGTATTTGATATGGAAAAATCAATCACAGCATTACTAGCTAGAAACTGCTCTACTTCGAGGCAAGAATACAAAGTAACTCAAGCAGTTTGTTAAACAGAAGAGGTTCCATGAGTATTTAATCACTTGGGAAGCCAAACCAATTAAAACATCATCTGTCAATACTTTCTCCAGGATTGGTTTTCAGGAATAATAAATGTTTTTTCAAATCTATTGTCTTGATCTAAATGATGACAACAGAGAAATAAAAAACATCAGAACCAGATTTATATTTTCCAGCGGGAAGTGGTTTCAGATTTTATTTGGAGCTGGAAAAGGCCAAAGTTCCATCAGGCATTTTCCTGGAAACTATCAGATAAAACTTCAGACTTACAAAGGTTTGGCAGTGTGGATCTGAATCATCAAATAATAACCAGAGGGTACAAAGCCTGCAGGCTTCAAGAATCTGGTATAAATTCATCCCTGGCTGTGACCACACACATGTGGTGAAATGGCACTACACTGGAAGGATTCAGACATTTAATTCCCAATAGCTCATGACAAAGCCTTTCAGTATTTTCAGTACAAATGGAAAATAGGTGGCTTAAGCTTGGAAAAGTGAGTTCTTAAGCTGGAAAGATAGGTTGAGGCACTGAATACCTTCCTGAGAAGTCTAAACTTAAAATCTAAGAAGGCAAAGAAAGACTTGTCTAAGATTTTAAAGTAAGGAGATGGTACGATCAAATATGTATTTTAGAAAATACCCGTGGTGGCAATATGGAGGATGGAACATAGAGGAAAGATTCTGGAAACGGGAATCATGAAGGAGTTCACAGCAATTTGCAAAGAGTTTTATATTAAGCAAGGATAGTTTTTATGATGTGGAGAAGGCAAAGTTAGGAGTATAGAAGACAGGAGACTAGGAAGAATTCATGTAGGTTAGAGAGGAAGGAATTATAAAAATGACATGGAGGTTTTTCTTTGTGAGCCTTGTAGATAGTAAGATTTCTAATAGATTTAGGAAGACACAATAATAAGAATCATTGCAAACAAATCCTACATTTTAGAGATTTAAAGTTAACTCTAATACTACACATTGATGGCATTGAGAAAAGAAAGTGATGTTAGATGTAATTGAATTTTGCTTTAAATTCCTGCTCATCCTTCTACTGTCCTTTAAATCTTGAAATATTATTTAAAATGACTGAGCTCTATTCCTTCATCAATTTAAAAAATTGGAAAATAATTTCTGACATTGTTATTGTGAAAACCAAATGACATAATTAGTCATATGATTGCCTTGTATTAAAATAAATGTTAAAAAATAGTAGTATTACAATCAGTATTTTTAAAACTTCCAATTAAAAAATAAATAATGTATTGAATGAAACTTTTTAAAAAAATTGTGTGATTTAAGAATCCTCTGAATGTCAATAACTTACTTTATTATTATTATTATTTTTTTGTCCTTTTTGTGACCGGTAAGGGGATCGCAACCCTTGGCTTGGTGTCGCCCACACCGTGCTCAGCCAGTGAGCGCACCGGCCAGCCCTACATAGGATCCGAACCCACGGTGGGAGCACCACTGTGCTCCCAAGCGCTGCACTCTCCCGAGTGCGCCATGGGGCCGGCCCTTCAATAACTTACTTTAAAGAGGATGTTTTTGATCACTTAAGGAAAAAGAATTTTTTTCTGAGTGAGTTGTATAAATATTCAAAAAGCATACAAAGTAAATAATTTCTATCTCTCATAAAACTTACATTTTCTATTACATAAAAATCAGCTCAAAATGTATTAAAGACCTAAATTTAGACCTGAAACTGTGGAACGACTAGAAGAAAACATAGGGGAAACACTATACGAAATGGGAGTGGGCAGCACTCTTTTGAGTGAGACCACAAAAGCACAGGAAATTAAAACAAAAATACACAAATGGGACTACATCAAACTGAAAAGTTTCTGCACAGGAAGGGACACTATCAACAAAGTAAAGAGACAACCTACAGAATGGGAGAAAGTGTTTGCAAACTACACATCAGACAAGGGGCTAATATATCCAGAATATGGCAGGAACTCAAACAACTCAACAGCAAAAAAACAAATAACCCAATTAAAAAATGAACAGACAATTCTCAAAAGAAGACATAGAAATGCACAACAAGCACATGAAAAAATGCTCAAAATCGCTAATCATCAGACAAATGCAAATTAAAACCACAATGAAATATCATCTCACTCCAGTTACAATGGCTATCATCACCAAGACAGAAAATAACAAATGGTGGTGAGGATGTGGAGAAAGGGACCCCCAGGACATTGTTGGTGGTAATGTAAATTGGTACAGCCATTATGGAAAACAGTAAGGAGGTTCCTCAGAGAACCAAAAATAGATCTACCTTATGACCCAGCTATCCCACTACTGGGTATATACCCAAGGAAATGAAATCAATACATCAAAAAGACATCTGTGCTTTCATGTTCATTGCAATGCTATTCACAATAGCCAAGAGATGGAATCAACCTAAATGCCCACAACAGATGAACGGATAAAAAAAAAACTATGTTATATATACACGATGGAATACTATTCAGCTATACAAAGAAATGATATCCTATCACTTACAGCAACAAGGATGGAGCTGGAATGGAACTGGAAATCATCATGTTAAGTGAAGTAAGTAAGGCACAAAAGACAAATACCACATGATCTCACTCATATGTGGAATCTAAAAAAAAAAAAAAAAAGGTTTCTCATAGAAGTAGAGAGTAGAATAATGATTACCAGAGTCCAGGAAAGGAGGCAAGTGTGTGGTGGAGAAGGGATGGACTAATGGATACAAAATTATGCTATCTACCTGAAGTGAATCTTGGTGCAGTTTATGCATGTGTTGAAACAACACTGTATCCCACAAATACGTACAAGCAAATTTAAAAGAAAAAAAAAATGTAAATAATTTAACAACAGCTATTTTTAGCAGAATACAGTTTGAAAATAGAATCACTTTCCTGAGTATGGAATTATTTACTATTTGTAATATGAGGTCCAGTTTTTCCATAACCTGTAAAAGACTTCTATTGTCCAGATGCTTGTAATGACTTATGAGAACAACTAGTCCCTACAACTCAAGTATGTTCAGATATCTCAGAATAGTTTCTCATTCATGACTTACAGTTTGTAGAAAATCAAATACAAAAGAAAAGGTATTTTCTCTCTATTCATCTACCTCCCCTACTTTTACAAATCTGACCAAGAATCTTCTTTGGCCATGACTAAGCAGTTAAAGGAAGAGTTGTCAGTTCCCACAGGTTGTATAAGAAAACATAAGTATATTTAACAGCAATCTTTTCTTAACTCTTTTCTTCTCCTTTTCCTGATTCCAATTCTTCTACTAACTTGATTTGGGTAAGAGAAGTGTTCTATACTCCACAAAATTCTTTCACCTCTGTAGTACTAACAAAAGGACCGTGAAATCTGCTAAAGGGAGAAAAAAGAGAGACTTTATTTTCCAGAAAGGAAACAATCTGCAGATTGGAGAACACACTCCCAGGAAAAACCAGAAGTATGCCCTCTGAAGGGAGGGAGGAACCAGTTTCCACACCTTGCAAGGTCAGCTTTAGGTACATATTCGGTGGGTTCAGGATATTCTATGAATATCCACAAGGGAAAGTATGCACATGCACAGCAAGTAAACATACGCGGAACGCACATGCACAGCAAGTAAACATTCGTGGAACGTAGGTCCAATGTTTACTTTGGGGTGGAGATTTAGTATTAAAATGAGGTGGAATTCAGCTCCTGATGTCACAAGGTAATTATAGGGCACAAAGATTGCTGCCTGTGCAGACTTACCAGATAGTCAGAAACTAAATGGGGGTTGAAGGGCTTATGAGGGAAAAATCCCATGAAGCCAATCTTCTGCTCAATTGGAGCTGCAGTGGGCCTCCAGGAATGAAGGGAGGGGGACGGGGTAGGGGTGGGGTGAAGACTGGTGCCAGGGGGACTTGTTGAAAATCAATGTAGAATTTTCCCAGCTGCAGCTGTTTTGACATTATCTTCTAGGAGCTGGTTTCTGCTTGATTACAGGAAAGAGAAAAAGAGAATCCTCATTGCAGTTAATAATACATACACACACACACACACACACACACACACACACACACACACATATAATATGCATAGTAAGCACAGGAATACGTGTCTAACCCCTCCTCCTCCTGTGGCCATGTGGTTCTGTTTTTTAGTTTTCGAGTGTATCTTTGTGGCTACAAAGAGTCCATCTTAATTCTGTCCACTGGGGTAAGTTTCAACAGTAGAAAATATGAGAGGTGTCTAGGTCTGCAACTGCTGCCTATTTCTCCCCTGTACCAAACATAAATCAACCTTAAACACTTACACTTGGTATCAGAGTTCATTCTAAATTAAATACTACTTGTGAATCTCTTACATGTCATATCTCCTCTTCAACTTTTTAAGAAATAAATATCGATGCATTTAAACCATATTCTACCATAAAACATAATAAAGAAGGTCTTTGTGCACTTTAATGCTTTCTCTACTAAATCTAATGCACCAAACTGAATAGAATTTGCAAATATTAACTTGGCAGTCTTTAGTTCTCTCAAATCTATCTACAGTTGCACTAGCATAGCTCACAGAGAAACTAATTATAGTGCAATGCTCATGCATAGTACTGTGTCTTACACATAGTTAATTACTGAAAGAAAAGTGAAATACAATGTAGTAGCATAATCTTAGGTGAATTGCTTATTCCTTTGGCCTAAATTTTCTTGCCTGCAAAACAGAAGTAACAATAACACCTATCTCAAGGGTAATCGTGGGATTAAATAAGATAATGCATATAAAGTGCTTGGTATAGCATGTGCCACATACTAAATTCTTAATAAATATTAACTTTTACTATTGTCTAGATTAGCATTTTTGAGAGAAAGATAATGTGAGTCACATATATAATTTTAAATTTTCTAGTAGCTATATTTAAAAAGTTTTTTAAAAAAGGTAAAATTAACTTCGGTAATATATTTAACCCAATATATTAAAGATATTATTATATCAACATGTAATCAATATAAAAGTTATTAATGAGATATTTTGCTTTTGCTTTTTAATACTATATCTACAAAATCCAGTGTGTAGTTTACACTTACAGCACACCCCAATTCAGATTGGCCGCATTTCAAGTGCTCAATTGCTACGTGTTGCTAATGACTACTGATTTAGACAGCATAGATCTAGATGCTTATTTAGTTTGTGTACAAGGGACATGTAACTCTGGGTGAGTCATTTCTTTATAAATGGGTGTAAAAGCTTCAAAAACAAGGAGAAAAGGAAAAATTAGGAAAAAAGAAAGCTCTAGGAAATGTATCAGTACCAGTGTCCTGATGACCTTACTATTTTCATAAGTGGCCTTAGTAAATACTGTATTTCAAATAACTGAATATTATTTCAATTTAGGAAAAATAATTATCACATTTTTTAAATGTGTAAAATCTGTCATTATTTTAGAAAAAGCATATTTTGAAATTGGTAAACATACATGAAACTCTGGTGTAAACTTGGTTTTCATGGAGTCAAAAAAAACCCCACACAGTATTCAAAACACATAAAAAGTATTTTTAAGAAAACATGTTTCTGTTCTCACTGTGTTAAAGTATAAAAGCTCTCCTGGGGCACACCCTGGGCTTGCCAGCTCAACACACCCTCTTAAGAGTAAAAGGAAATCCCTCCACCTTCACCTTCATACTGCATAAGCTGATTTCGCAAGCTCTTTACATGCTTTACTATTCATTTCATCCTTAGAAAAGAAACTTGAAATATTTATTCACAGAATATTCTTCTTTTAAAATGCTTCCTAAGCCAAGGATGTGGTAAATGGCAGAAAAAAAGCATCTGCAACAGTCAGTATAATTATCCCTGAAATTGCATTTTAAAATGTTTTAATAATTAAAATAGTTTTTTGCAAAACCAGGCAAAAACTGAGAGAATAAAGAGGCTCAACAATCCAGAGTAAGTAAGCCTGGCCAAGCTGTATGTGTGTACACACGCTTAATTCTTACATAAAGCCCAACCACATTAATCATGTCTGTAAAATGATAACCAAAGCGACAGCTCTCGCTCTGCAGTACAAGGAAGCAGTTTCTAGCCATAACCCACCACTACGAGCAAACAACTGACGGGCAAGCCGTCCTTTTGTCAGATTCTGACAACTGAATCAATAAAAAGACACAGCAAAAGTTCAATCAGAACAGACACCACTAATACGGCTGGCCTTTTGGGACCCACAGAAGTGTGGAACTGCTTTTCCATGTTAATTTCTTTTCACTACCCCTTGGGGTTATCACCTTCTCTGGCCCCTGTTAATTAAAAACTGCCTCCTACTAAAGTTCCTTGGCAGGCATTTCCCTCATGTCAGCCTATTCTGCTGACTGCTAAAAAAAATGGAAGAGGCGGCGTTCCAAAGCTGAGAAGGCCGTGATGACAAAACTCTGCTCCTGTCCCCCCAAAAAACTGAGCGTCTAATCGAATAGTTTTTTCAGACTACCTTATAATTGTGAGCTAACTAAAGACCACATAAGAACAATTAAAGGTAACACTGTATCAAAGTCAAGCAAAAGGTGGAAGTAATTCCCAGCTAGGTAGGGCAAATCAATAGGTAGCTGGACACTGTTGGCATACTATTTTTTAGTTTAGCCTTGTTTTGGAATTTGTTGAATTTAAGAAATTTTAAGCATATATGCCTTTCTATTTCTAAATTCAGCCTAGCACCCAGATTTTGCACTTTCTTTTCCCTTAACAAACTTATCCCTACCTATTTGCCTGTACCTAATCAATATCAGGATTGACCTTAAGGACCAGGTAACTTTGTGTCTGTGCAAAAGCCTATAAAAAAGAAATGTTTAGGCTTCAAAAAAAAATGGTAGTTAGGTTCCTTCAGCCATGTTAACGACAAACAGAAATTACCTACATGGCAAAGTGGTCAGATTATTCCAAATTGGTTATTTGATTAAACATGCTTTTATTTATTTTACACCAAATATATGGTAATAAATTCAAATAATACAGAACCACATATAGTAAAAAGTGAAAGTCTGCTGGTTCACCAAGACTATTTTAATCCCTTTGATTAATAACCACTATTTATTACTAGATTTTAGATTTTTTCACACACAAGTACAAATATATGATATTGTATTGTTACTTATATAATGCAATCATACCATAGCATATACCTTTTTCTGCTACTTGTTTTTTGACTTAATAAAGTGTCCTAGAGCTGTTTCCATGTAGATTATTTTATTCCGTTGAACTGCTACATACTATTTCATAATATGTATTTACTAAAATTCACAATAATTCACTTACTGAACATGTACTTTTCCTTTGATTTTTCTTATTACAAAGCATACTTCAATAAAACATCTCTACGTCTCTTTACATAAAATAGCATGTATTTTTCTCAAAAATGAAATTGTTAGGCAGACATTGACATATATCACAATTTGATAAATCCTACAAAATTGTTCTTCAGAAAGGCTTTGACAATTCCTCTTCCTCTAATAATGTGAAGGTCACACCCATTTGCCCACTCCTTTTCCAACCCTGGATATTATCATTTATTTTTCTGCTGGTTGTGCTTTGCAGAACTTTACTTAGGATCTATGCTATTTTATGTCAGTCATATAATCTCAGCCATATAATCTCTTCTGGACATGTAAACTTCTTTTTTGCTATCAATACTTGGAATAAATCAGATTGTCCAACCTCCACCCAGCAACACAAGAATATAGCAAGCCTAATTTCTTTATGTCTCTCCAGTCTTCCTTACAGTCAAACATTATTCTAGAATTACCTTAATTTTTTAATCTCAAATTGTTATTTTTCATTACTTATCAATATTTTAAAAGCATATTCATATGTTTTCTATGATTTTTAATTCACCACTATTCTTTGATATTTCTTCCCTGAATTATTATTATTATTAAAATTTTATTGCAGTATTTTTGATAAATTTTTTAGGGAAAGATTATGACTGGAAAATTTACTGAGTCTTTGGGTGCTCAAAGAGACTTTATTTTAAACAATTGAGTGTTTATTAATTTAGGCAAAGTATAGATTGAAGATGCCTTTCTTGGAGTGATGTCAGCAAAATGGCAGACTAGGAAGCTCCAGGTTTCATTTCTCCATATAAACATCCAGTAAATGTATAAAAAAGGACTAAAATAACTTTGTGGGAGGTTGAGAAACTAGTCGGGGATTTGCAGCAACTAGGCAAACACCCAATTAAGAAAACCCCACTTTTAAAATGGTAAGAAATTTTGTGGGAATTTTGCTTAGCCACTCTGTATTTGAAGCAGCATGACACAGTCAGGAAAAAAGTGCCCAATTCCCTCCCTTGGGATGAAATGAAGAGTAGAACTTGTTTGCAATACTTTGGTCTTCCTATGGTTTGCCCAAAGGGCTGATTTTTGTATCACTTGATTCAGAGCTCAGACAAGTTGGTGACATAGTTTGGATTGCAGGTTGGAAGCCACAGAAGACTGTGGCAGGCATTACAGCACAGGAAAAGTGCAGGAAACTGCAGACCCACAGATGCCTGGGGGTAAGAGATTATAGACAGAAGAATACAATAGAACACCTAAGGTTTCAAGAAGCAGGGCTGAGACTCTTAGAGAAATTGACAAGTAAAAACAACCTCATATGTGAGACAAATGGGGAAAAAACACAACAGGCCCAGGGGAGATGTATGCCCAAAAAAGGTCTGAGAGCCCTTAAGCCTTCATGCTGGGCTGATTAGTTAAGATTTTCTGTAACAGAGAGCAAGACTACAAATACTAAAAGAGCCCCCCACCTATCCCAAAGGGCCAATTTTCAACAATAGATCACAGGCATACAAAGAAAAAGGGCAACATGGCTTATTAAAATGAAAAAAATAAATCTCCAAAAACTGCCCAGCAGAAACACAGGCCTCTGCTTTACCTGACAACGAATTTAAAACGACTGTCTTAAATACACTTACTGAACTAAAAACAGAAAATGGACAACTAAGCAAAATTAGGAAAACAATTTCTGAACAAAATGAGAATATCAACAAAGAGATAGAAATTATGAAAAATAACCAAATGGAAATTCTGGGGCTGAAAAGTAGAGTTAGCTGAATTGAAAAATTCACTAGAGGGGTTCAGCAGTAGATTGAATCAGGCAGAAGAATTAGTGAACTTGAACACAGAACATTTGAAATTATCAAGTTTGAGGCAAAAAGAAAAAAAGAATAAAAAATAATATAAGCACTGTTTATAAAATTTATCAATAGGGAGATATCTGTAAATAATAATATTTGTCTATTGACATTAGCTAAAATTGTGTTTGGTCCCAACATACATAAATCTTTACCATCAGACTTTCATATGCTTAACTAAGCTAGCTTTCCACACTTAATGAATTAAGGAGCTTTCCTGCAACCTTTTCTCAGTTCTAAAGCTGATATCCAAATGATACCAATTTGGATACCAATACTAGAAACCAGTGTGGATTTAGGAGGTGGCCAAGCATGTTGTGCTGGGATCAGGACGAAGAAAGTAGAAAGGGGGTTCAGTGTCTTCCCAAGATTAGGAGAAGCAAGTCCTTTGAGGCAGAGAC
The DNA here is from genome assembly GCF_027409185.1 of Cynocephalus volans. Classification (NCBI taxonomy): domain Eukaryota; kingdom Metazoa; phylum Chordata; class Mammalia; order Dermoptera; family Cynocephalidae; genus Cynocephalus; species Cynocephalus volans. The sequence continues at coordinate 110,608,145 of NC_084461.1, forward strand.
TAGGTTGATCAAATGCAAAGTCCAAGGGCAGGAGCAATGCTGTAAAGAGGAGTTAGATCTGAGCTAGAAGATGGACAGAAAGTAGATCAAAAAATCAGCTTTATTACTCCAAAGTATGGGTTTTGGGTAGGGTGACTATAGGTACTGATTTTCCTGGGTTCTGCTTTCACATTTTTTGTTTGTTGTCCCAATATGATTATTAATTGTGCCCCTCTTTCACTCTCAAAAACATCCTAATTTAGGGGCAAATTATATGGTCACCATCCGTTGTTGACCACAAGCCATGTTGGAGCATCTGCAAATATTCTAATTGTTTGGGGTTACAGATTAAGTGGTCAAGCCCACTGGCATGACTTAAGGTGCAGGGCCACGTTGGACTCCCAGATAGTCTCAAAATTGTTTACTGGGATAGGAGTGAAAACAGCAAACAATAACACAATAGCAGTAAGATAATTATTTGCATTTCTAATATAGAAGTTAGTTTCTTCCATACATAGCTGCTATTCAGTCTCTCTCTCATTCATTAAATTATTTGTATGCATACCTGTTTGTACTACTAAAGTAATTGATTATTGGGTGTAGTGGATTGAATTATGTCCCCCAAAACTCAATGAAGCTTGAATTGTGTTCCCTAAGTTTTATGTATTAGAAACTTGGTCCCCACTGTGACTGTTATGGGGGCTGGGAAGTCCTATTATGGTAATTAAAAGATGGAGTCCTGAAGAGGTGATTAGATTGTGGGATTATGCCATAGTGAATGGATTAAAAATGGTTGTCATGTGTCTGGTTTGTAGAGCTTTAAAAGGAGAGTAAATGAGAAGGTTATTCTCTCTCTGCTCCATCTTTCTCACAATGTAATGCTCTGCCATCACTGTCACCACTACCAAGGTTTTCATCAGATGTGTTTTCTAGATTTCCCAGCCTCAGAAACTGTAAGCAGTAAATTTTCTTTTCTTTATAAATCATCCAGTTTCAAGTAGTTTGTTATAAGCAACAGAAATGGATTAATACATTGGGAGTCAGTGACCCTGGCTTGTTTGCCTCTGTATCCTTCAATTTCTAGTATAAAACTTCAAAAATTGTAGGTATTTGATAATGGTTACAAAAATTTATCATAATTATTTAAGCTGTAAAACGTCCTCAGAGCTATACAGTTTTTTAGACCAAGTATCTAGTGCTTGCTTTATTCCTATGTATTCATAGATAACTGTGATAGAAAGATAACAAGTCACCCATAGCTATTGTTTGGAAGATCATATCATTTACCTCCTTTCATAATAGGGAAACTGAGGCTCAGATTATATATGATTTTGCTCATGACAACCCAACTATTTACTGACAGATCTGAGATTTGAGCTCCAAAAATTCTGCTGTGAAGTGAAACTTTTATCTAATGCACTGACAATAAATATTGAGATATTCATGTATATGACTTTATTTTTTATCTCTGGGGAAAATCTGAGGATAAATTTCATAATTTTTCCATCCACTAATTCCAGCATTCATTCTATCACTACTTATGAAATTTCTGCAAGGCTCTCTTCTTTAAACACCATGTCTTCAAAAAATATCGTACAATGAGCAAAACAATAAATCACACATTCATTATCCTGTGATATTTTACAAGTTAAAAAAGAGCATTTGTTGATTTAACTATTTTAAATCAATGTATTATAAGACTCTCCCTAGATATTTCTAAGATATCAACTTTTTGAAGTTCTTATATACACATCACTAAAATCTTATGAATTCTTTTACATTTATGTATTGTTCAAAGCTTATGTACTGAATGATTTATTATTTTTTTATACTGAAAACTACACACTTAGTGAACTGAACAATGAACAGCAATAGCAAAACAACAAAAACCATAGTTTAACTTGTTAATAAATAACACATTGAAGGCTTACTTTTATAAAAACTTATACTAGATATTTGATTATAAAACATACAGGTATATAAAATGAAAATAAAGAACTTGTATCATTGTAATTGTCATTGAATGTGGGTTTAATCACTATAACTTTATCCTCACTAGTTTTTGGTCAGGTTATAGATAAATAACTATATAAAGAAATCCTCAGGAGGTTAGAGGCTATCAAAATTTAAAAATTATATTGCCCTAAGTTCCTTCCTTCTCAATATTAGCATCACTCAATAATTTAAATTACAAAATCTTAGAGGCCTTGTGATATATTTGTAGGTCAATGTTTGTGTCCTGGATGTCTAGAATGGGTCACTCACTGACTCCTGTTTATGAATAGCATGCTTTTTAAAACATATATTAAATTAGATCTAAATAACATTAGATCAGATGGCCAATTTAGTGTATTTTTAACAAGTGTCCAGTCAATTTAGAAAGTTAAGCAATAAGTTAATATTGCATGAATAAGCTCCCAACCCTACTCTATTTCTGGATCCCTGATAGATACAACCAAAATTCAGCTCAATTACTAATCTAGTTGGAGAGCTTCTCAGGAAACCTACCTTTCTAGAAAACTCATTTTCAAATGCATGGAAGATGTGTTTATTTAATACTTCTAGACTAGTTGGTATTAAAAATTCAACATCCCAATTTTATTAAAGAAATCACTCCAGAAAGTTCTCTTTGTTTTAAATATGAATTTCTAGTCTCTTAAATGTTTAATGAAGATTTGAAAATCAAAGATTAAAAGGAAACACTTTCAGAAACAACATATCAGAAAGACCAAGTCAAACCTTTGCTGTTACACCTCATTTTACCCCAAGTACAGTAAACTATTTTTGCCATGAACAAATGTATAAAAGACTATTTTTATCAGGAAACTTTAACCTGTAGGAAAGTAAAGCATATTGTTCAACCTTCATATGTTTAGAATTATAATGCCAAATGGAAATGTGTTGTTTTTGCAAAAGTTTCATATTTTTAGGCAGAATGAGAAAACAAAATTCATTTATCCTCCTCTGACAATCAGCTTCTTTGTCTCATTTTCGTTTGTTTCTTTGGCAGTTAAAACACCTTGAAATTACCTTCTCCAGCATGGAAGAATGATTTTTTTTTTTTCCCTACCTCTAGCTGTCAGAGTGATTAGAATTTTAATTAGCAAAGTAAAGTGGAGAGGGGAAAATGGAAAAAAAAGCACACAAAAGATTCTCAATTGGAGGAGAAACCAAAGGGCAACCGAAGCTGCCTCACAGCTTGAATGTTACAGCCACGATTTCCCTCGGTCCTGGCTTCCCTGGGACTTAGCACGCTGCTGTCCTTTAGTCCCACACCAGCACGGGGTGGCTGGGGCACTGTGGAGAGTTATTCCTCCTTGTTGCTCAAAGTAAAGCAAGGCTCTTCCTCTGAGCAGCTCTATTTCGATGCCACTACCAGCCTCTTTAATCTACTATCAGTGACCGACTGGTATCAAAAGTCCAACCACAAAAAGCAGAATACATCAAGTGTCCAAACAAACACTCTTAGGTTTGCTGACACCCTCGAGTTTCAGAGACATTCCTTCACATGCAGTGTGACACAACAGGCATTTTTCGTCAAGGAGACATTCAAGAAATACGGAAAATGTATTCATTGTTAAATGTGCTATTAATTAGCTGGTTAAAAGTCAGAATATTTCTGAAAAGTCTAAGACAAACCCAAGCAGTCTAAATTTAATTACAAAAGTTATATTTCTGTATCCATCTACCTACCTTACTGCAATAATAACATGTGTGTGTTTGTGTATTGTGTGTGTGTAACAGATCTATATATCTATGTATGTGTGTGTATATATGTGTATATCTTCCAATTCTGTTTTGGAAGTAGCTAAGAAAGGCCATAGAATATCAGTGGCTTCAGAGTAACCTAGATTTGATCCTGGCTTTGTCAGTGCTGGCTGTGTGACCTTAAAAAGGTTTTCAAACTCTCTAAGCCTCAGTTCATCATCTGTTAAAAGTAGAGAACTTCAAATATATGCCATGGAAATATCATAGAGAGTGATTGAGGCAATGGATATACAGTTATAATAATAATAAATAACTGTATACAAATAATTGACAGTAGATGATAATTAATGTGATAATTGCTATGCAAAAACATAGGGGTATAAATTTAAATTGCACTGTGAAATATTTGAAAGATTTTGATGAGCAAAAATGGGATCTGATAATTTCAGAAATAAGCAAAACCACAAAAAGAGAGTGCATAATTTGAGGGGGAAAATAATCTAAGAAATGTGGAGATGTTGAGAACCAAGAGTTGGAAGAGAAATTTGGTACAGTAGTATGGGATGAGAATATGACATACTCTGAATTTCACGCCAGAGTACTTGGGACTCCAGCCGATAGGCCATAGAATGCTTTTGAGAAAGGGCATGACATGAATAGTGCTACGTGCCAGAAATATCACCTGATATTCAATGTGTATTATGAACCAAAGGCAGGAAAAGCCTGTTAATAATCAAAATGAGAGGAAATGGAGTTCTGATATTGGTAGCTGATGCATGAAGGAGAATAATCATAGGAGAGCTAGAAAGCAGATGATAGAGACTAGAAAAGTAGGACTTGACATCCTGTTGGATCTTGGGGCAAGACAGATGGGAAGTCAATGAGAACTGTAACATTTCAAGGAGAATTGAAAAACGTGATGCTATTTGTAGACATGAAAGTTCTGCCGTTTTCAAAACAGAAAAAAAGAAAATTTTAAAGGATGGACCAAAAATCTTTGAGTTCACAGCTGCAGAAGAGAGTAATACCAGAATCATGTGATGAATATTGTTCTAACAAAGCTACTGCCAGACAGGATAGAGATTCCCTTTTAAAACTTAATTACTTCATTCCTGCCACTTAAACCCCATTATTGGATTCATTTTTAATTGATTACTAAGGACCACTCAAGGCACTGGAAGAATCCAACCTAATTTTCAAGTTGTATAATGTGTAATATTTCATTATTTTTCAGATAAAACTAAGCTATTACTATTCCTTTTACTAAACCTATAATTTTATATAGTGGAATTAGTTTTTATATTGACAATAGAATTAATTTGGAATTGACGTATTTAGGACATTGCAAAATACCATGTATTTATTTTCTATAGCAGAAAATTAAATTAGAAATAGATGTGTTACAGGCAAATACCAATTCACAACTGCCTATTCAAAACCATGCTATTTTCTATTACAAATAAGTCATTTAAATTCCATTTTACACACAATTTGTATTTTAGTTGAAATTTGGGCTAAAGAGTTAAAACCAAAAGGTTTTCAACAAATGGATCATTGTCCAAGCTCCAGTAAATGTGCTACTGGTGTAACAAATTGGTTTGCTGACCTTTTGTCTAGTAACATAACGCATGACATATTTGTAATTTATGGAAATCAATCCAGAGAGAATTTTTAGTTTCATGTAATTATAGACTGCTGTAAGATCTAAATAAAGGTGAAGAAAAGGTCTTTGGAAAACTAATGGTACACTGTTGATAAAAACCAAAAAAGCAAAGTTCAAAGCACTGATCCATGCAATGCATCTTTAAATACTGGTAAGAGGCCAATAATTATAGTTAAAGTCAGTTAACAGCTGTGTTTTACTGCACACACTTTAGGGAACCACTGAAACTGCAACCCTATACTCAAGAACATAAGGGGAAAAAAATCACAAGACCAAGTTTATCAACTACTTACACATTGTAATAGTGATTGGAAATTTCCATCTATTTCTCTTAAGTGCAATTTTTCACAGGTAGTTACCAAACCAATCAGACTATCTTTTTTTAGCAGTCAGCCCAGCCTCCACCTGACTGAACAGTGAGAGCTGGCTCTGCTTGCAGCAGGTCTCAGTTCAAAGCCTGGCTCTGCCACATAATAAAAGTGCCACACTGGGCAACCACTTATATTCTCTGTGCATATACTAGGATTTTTGAGGTGCTTTGAGGATTAAATGTGATAATAAGTTTAAAGTGTTTGAATGGTATCTGATACATACTAAACTCTCAATAAATTTTAGCATATTGTTATTATTCTAGAGAGAGGGATAGAGAGGAAATGTATCAGTTCATGTCCCTCCCTCTTCTTTCCTGTCTTCCACTGGATAAAGTTTGCCCTTACAGGGAGTTAACTCCCATGCACTTTAGGCAATCTCTAGAAAAGCCAGATTTTGTGCCCTGTAGTGTGGCTAAAACAGCCATGTTACACTTTTTTCTAGTTCTTGAGAAATATGAGTCTTGCTCTTACTTCTGGACCATTACAGATGTTGCTTATGTCTCGAAAACCCCTCCTTCTCTTTGCTTTGGCTTACTCCTATTCATACTCCATGTCTCAGCCTAGACATTCCCTCTTCCAGGAATCCTTCCTCTGTCCACCTATCAGGACTAGACTTCTTTCTATCTGCTCCCAGGGCATCTGCTCCTTCCTCTTTCCTTAGCACCCACCATTCTTCAGTGTCATTGCCTGCTGCCTGCCCTGTATGCTCTCAGGCACATTCTGAGTGCAGAGTTCTTCTTTATTTTGCTTGCTATTATATCCCCAGAATCCAGCACAATGCCTAGCATACAGAAGGTGATGAATAGATACTGTAGAGTGACTGTTTTCCTGGAATGTTGTGATTATTAACTGTTATTAAAATGCCTGCCACAGTTCAACATATATTAGGTGCCCAAATTTCCTCTCTCAATACCAGAACTTAGTAAGTGCTTAGGTACAAAGTATCTTCATTTTCTAATAGTCATTCTCAATAATTTTTTCCTGCCACCAATTGGGCATCTATTTGTGCAATGTATTCCCACATGTAATTCTTTTATCTCACTAGATGTAACTCTATTATTCTTTCTCCCACTCAACAAAGTATATAAAAATACAAACAGATAATAACAATTACATTGTTAGGGATAATCTCATCTGTTTAAGGTAGTACATAATAGTATGTATCAGTAGGATACCTTAAAACAAAAAGTTTCTCACTCCCACTATATAAAATCAAAGTCATTTAAAGTTCCATTCCAGGTCATCATTATTCTGAGACTAGAGTTGATGGAGCAGGCACTATCTGCAATATTTCTAATCATAGTTGTACAATTAAAGAGAGCTCTGGAGGATCCTGCATTATTATTAAATACTCCACCCCCAAAGCGACACACAAAACTTCCATTCACAAATTATCGACTAGAAATTGTCACATGACCCTGTGCAACCACATGAAAGTCAAGAAATATGATCTTATTATGTACTTAGGAAGTAGATGAATTAAAATAGTTGGCAATCAAAACTAATGGCTGCTCAAACTTAAATATTTTAACTATTATAGTAAATATCTTTTAGCCATTTTCTGAAAAAACAGTAAAACATCAATACGTCATGATCCTGAAAATGCTGTATATTTTTTAGCAAGGAGAAAAGAAAGAGTAAGCCAGAAAAGTAGCCCCAGGAAATAACCAACATTCCTACTAGAGTTGAAGATGAGTGCTTCCCAAGAAAACTATCAGGAGCATTTACATTTAAGATTGCATGGTACTTAGGATTTCTTGGAACAAAATGAAAACTTCGTGTTATCTCTTCGAGATGGCACACTCAAACTGAATCATTGCAGACAGCTTAATAAAGCAATTATTAACCAAGATGTGGGCGGGTTTGGGAGAAAGCAAAGAATAGTGCAGATCCCTGGGCCGGCAAGAATGGAGAGTCATTTAGCTCCTTTAGGCGCAAATGCACAAGAGGAGGGAATGGTTAAACAAACCTGGAATGAATGGCTATATAGAGAAGGCTACCTGAAGAAAACCACAGCTTTTAGGAAAGAAAAGCTGTTCACTCTAAGTAACCCATCAAGGAGGAAGTTGGAAGAATAAAGACCTTGGCTTTATTCTCATCCCAGAAGCTAATCACCAGTCAATAGTTCCATTGGCCAACTTGTAACCAGAGTATTAGGGAGCCTGCTGATGCAGTGTGTGCAGCTCAGCCTTTCAAAGCAAAAAAATGGGGTGGAAAAATGATGGAAAGTAGATTTGGAGGTGCAATCAGAAGATATGCATAGCTTTTAAAACTTAGCTATAACTTAATGTACCAAAAAGCAGAGCACTCCCATGACCTGCTATCCAATTCTCAAAGCTTAGTATAGATCATTCATCTGATATGAATATGGGATGTCACACGGGTGTTCAAAATATTTCTCATGAGAACAACATATTGCACTCATATAACATCTCCCTTGATTTCATGGCCTTGCCTTTTGAGACTGACTTCGGTTTTCTAGGTATATTTGACACTTGATGATGTTTTTGCCATTTTCAGTGATAGGGAGTGATGTTTTGCCAATAAATATTATTGCTGAAGAAAGGAAAACGTGCCATCAATTCCTTATCTTTGCCAATAACAGAGGAAAAGAAGTTTGTCAACAACCAGCAGAGATGCTAGATCTTTATAAATCTGTCTTGCTGAGTTGAGCCAGTGGTCTTAAGGACATAAGCCAGGCTGGGGAGCTTAGTTAGGCAAAAACTAACTCAATAAAAAATAAAGATAATAGTGGTTGAAAGGGATACAGTGCCAGATGCTGATGCAGAAATGGATAGTTGGCAATCAAAACGAATGACTGCTCAAACTTTATCTTATCTTTATCAAGGAATGAAGAGTCCTTCAGCATGTCTGCTTACCTCTCCCCATACCCCCATGGCATTAAATGGAGTCCTTTGAATAACAAGTCCTTTAAATTGCTCAGAAGAAATGACAGAAGAGTTTAAGGTAAAGTGTTATTAGCCTTATTTTCTTTCATCCACAGTTGTCTACCATGTTACTAGTTCCAATCCACATTCCTTAACATGGAAATACATGCAGACTCCAACACCTCCTCTGAGCATACCAATTTGTAGGAATGGAGTGCTTATAAGACCATGTGGAAATACATAAACATTCCACTGGTTTGCTTTTCCAAGATAACAGAAAATCTTTACAATTGTTAGTATAGCAGGGAAAGAAATGTAAAGAACTAAAATGCATGTATTTTATGTTATTATATAGCACAGGTTTTGAACCCTGGCTGCATATTAAAATCACCAGATGAGCCTTTAAAAATGTCCAGGTCCTGCCTCAACCTCCAGAGATTCTGATCTGAATGGTCTGATGTGAGATCAGCCATCTGATCCTGTTATTTATACACATACTAGCTTGACTTGTATTTCAGTGAGAAACATTTTTAAAAGCTTTTCAGGTGAATCTAATGACACTTAGGGTTGCAACCCACTATATTCAGAAATGGGATTCTATAAAATTTATTAGACTGTTCTTTAGGTATTTGTTTAAAAGGCAAAGAGACAGATTGTTCAGTATACAAGAGTCATGTCAAGATTTCAAAAGATTTTTTGAAGAGAGGAATTCTGAGAAAGTTTCATGATGATTTGTAGCAGGAAAAGGAAGATACCATTTAAAAGCACGAACTTTGGATTAGTACAATTTAACTTTGAGTTCCATCTCTGCCATTTACGGGCTTTGTAATTCAAGAAAGTATTTTCATCTGTAAAAATGAATATGATAATATCTACCTTGGGGAATATCTGTGAGGTTGTGTGTTAGTTATAGATGGAGTCATGTACATAAATCACCCACCATATAGGCAGTGTTCGGTAATTGACAGACTTCTTTTTAAGACGCAACCATGCTCCAAGCCCAATTCCTTCATAGAGTTACATCTGTAATCCTGATGGCCACCTAAAAACAAACAAACAAAAAAATCCTAAAATAAGCAAAGGAGCTTGTCAACAAAGTTGAGAATTAAAATTTGTGATCAGAACAGAAAATTACAGCAGAAATCAGACTATCATTTTCATGATGCACTCATTTATTCAAAAACAAGTTTAATCATAAGCTTTCACATTCCTAAAATATGCCACTTTGATCTAGACTGAATTGCACATAGAAAAGAAATTACGAAATTTTATTCCAAAAGAAATTAAGAGAATTTATTCCAATCCTGAAATGCTAAAATGAAGCCACCCTGAGAGAAATCAAGAGAAACATAAATTTTATAACATATTGAAAGATTATCCCCAATCTAATTTTCACAACTTGAGAAGTAGTTCAAGAAACTAAAGAGCAACTTTTTTCCAAAGAAAAGCACTCATGTTATAACCCTCCTTCCACAAACTAAAGCCAAGGAGGCTGGGTCAAACTTCATTAAAACTCTCAGCCACATGGAGACAGTTGCCTAGAACTTGAGCCCTGCCCATTGTACGAATAGTTTTAAAGTCAATAAAAGATCGCCTAGGCCACCATCTTTTAAAAGTTACAACCAGAGTGGGAGGTGCACACCCATTTTTCCAGCCTCTAAAAATATTTCCTTTTAGTCAGTCTTTCTGTAAGACAGATCTGTTTGCTCCAGTTTCCCCCTGCTCTATGCCGCATGTGGGAGTACTTGCAAATAGAGCGCCTGGAGGGATCAACACAGTTTTCTAAAGCAAACATAACACAAGTGCTATTCATGGGTTACACACTCCACAGCTGTAATACGAAATGTGTAGGAGCAGCCCCTAATGGCATTCAAATCATGTACTAACAGTTCTCAAGTGTCAGGTGTTTTTCATTTTCTAGCTAGGGGAAGAGATATTCATGTGCTGATTTCCTACACTGAACAGCTTTGTAACCCCCACAGAGTGAAGGTTCACTATGTTTGAGTCTCTGTTATGTCAGATGAATGCCACAGTTAGAGGCCAAAAAGGACATGTGATCCTAGTTTAGATTTTTTTTTTCCCCAGCCATTTCCAAGCATTTCAGTGGCATAGATTGTGTGTGTATACATGGATCTGAAAACTCATAGAGCATGTATCAATGTTAAATTTCACATAAAAGACTGAGGATGCATATTTTTTGATCTGGCTATAATTTAATACTTCTGTACACGCTTTGATCTTATTGAAGGTTTGCATTTTCAAAATGGCCTCTTGCGGTGCCCCAGATGGCTGCCTGTCAAACCCAAGCATCAAGCTAACTATAAATAGTGTGGGTTCTCACTGGAACAATGAGGTTCACATTGTACATGCTGAGGGAATTAAGATACATTTTATTTATTTAAATCTTTATTTTATTTAAATCTTTTACTTTAAATGTGACTTGGTCATAGAATATAATGGAGAATATTATAGCATACTTTAGGAATACCAAAAGGCACATTTATTATATATGCTGTATTAATAATTTCAATTTTGAATGAAAGAGTATATGTGAAACTGTATTTTGGCTTGAGCACTTACCATTATAATATTATCTAAATATTCAGGGTAGAGCAAAATCTGAAACACTTTTTATCAAACACTTTTTCCATTGCATTTTAAATTGTGTATTTCGAGGCTATTCAGTCCATTTGTTCCAAATTCACTTATATTAATCTCATTAGAACAGTGCTTTGTAAACAAAGATCTTGGCATGCAAGAAGACTTATGGTCTCTTTAAAGCCATTTATCTTAATTTCAGAAGGATATTAGAACTTCAGGTTAGAAAGGGATTTCCTTCTAGGTTGAATTTTAAACATCTCCTTTAAGGGAAAATGAACAAAATCAGTTGTCTGAACACAACATTTGGGTATATGTGTACCATTTTGTGTTAAATTAAACACATATGAAAGAAATAAAGCATTTTATAGGATTTGAAAAACTGCTGAGTCAAGTCTGTAAAAAGTACATATATAAAGGTACTGTGTTCATCCACAATTTTAGTTAAAAATTATTTATTCAGATGGCAGTAAGAACACGCTTTCCAGAGTAAATGAAGAACTTGGCTGGTGATTTTTTTCTACAACCAATGTTTCTTTCTTGCAGTCCTTACTCTCTAGGCCTAAGCAAGCTAGAGGAGCTTGGAGATACAAGGCCTTCAAAAAGTTCAAGGAAAGACTCGTGTCATCTTTTAATTCTCAGAAATGGCGAGCATGCAGGGTGTGGGAGAATCTCCCAGCCCTGCCCATTCCTAGCTTTGCAATCCTGAGCAAGCTAACTAATCCCCCAGAGCTGTTTCCTCACACCCGAGGATAACTAAGATACGTACCTACATTTGCTGCCTGGTTATAAGGAATTGACACACTGAATGCAATGTGTCTATCACCAAAGAGGTGAAAAAATAAATAAATATTATTTATTTTGGATTGAATAAATTTGCTCTCTGACAGCTATGCTGTAAACCATCACAGAATAAGTCAGAGGAGATAGAGTCACCCTCAAGATGTACTTGAGTATAACCTTATTAAAGGCAGTGTTGTGTTGAATAAAATCATGTGTTAATCATAGGGTAGATCCAACAGAGGTGAACTATTCAAAAGGAGGAGACTGGCTAGGAGAACAGTTAGAGCCAGGGAGGAGAGGGAAGGGAGATTCACTGGAGCTGCTGGGTCATCAGGTCATCATAAAGTTCTAGTCAAGATTTGCCTGCATTATTTGCACTGCCTTTTATCCATGCGTTACACTTTAAAACAATGTGCAATCATTGCCATTACTACCACTACCATCACCAAAACTCTCAAGCTGCTTTCTAAAGAGAATTGCTGATTCAACAAACCTTGCTAGAACTATCAAGTAAGTACAGAACCAGACAGAATATGAGACATGCATATTAGAGACAATCAAACTGGATTCCAAAAAACACATGAGGGATTGCTTTAAGGAATAAGAAGAATTCCAAATTAAAGGGGATGGAAGTTCCTGATTTTACACTCCACCTAACCAGAGTAGTCCATATATATGTGCGTGTGTGTGTGTGTGTCTATGTGTGTGTGTATGTATATATAAATTTGTGTAACACTGCATTTGATAAATTATTTCTTTAGTTTGAAAAAGGAGTTTAAAAACCATCAGCCTAGCCCCCTTTTCATGCATACAGATACATAAACTCACCCTAGAAATGAGGTGATATCCCCAAATTCCTGGTGCCAAAAAATGGCAGACACGATACCATACTGGTCTCGCACTCTGATTCAATCATCCTTTGTCTGTACCACAGTAACTCCCCACCTCTTTCTTCCATGTTACAGCATTAAAATTATTCTCCTGGGAACCCAGGCTTAAAGCTTAACCTTCAATCCACTAATCAGTTTCTTAACATTGTTTAACTGTAGCTCATTTTTATCCTAAAGGTAAGATATGGATGAAATAAAAAGTAAATACTAAATGGTGTTGGCTGAGGAAGGAGTTCCTTTAGAAGGAGGAGCACATCCAAGCATCTCTGGGCTCACAATTCAAAGATGATCTCACACAAAGCATTTATCCATTTAATTAGGAGGTTCTGGGCCAGCCCCGTGGCACACTCAGGAGAGTGCAGCGTTTGGGAGCGCAGCGGCACACCCGCCATGGGTTCAGATCCTGTATAGGAATGGCCGGTGCACTCACTGGCTGAGTGAGGTTCGGGCAACACCAAGCCAAAGGTTGCGATCCCCTTACCAGTCACAAAAAGACAATAAATAAATAAATAAATAAACAAACAAACAAACAAATAAATAAATAAATAATAAAAAATATAAAATAATTAAGGGGTTCTCAGACGGAGTAGGATGGCCAAAAGCTTAGACTATTGGTGCCAGATGTCAGACCTTCTGCCCAGGGCGGGGATCTTTTTATACATGTGTCTATTGAGCTCCCTCCTACCTGTTGTTTCTTTTCTTTAATTTCCTTGCCTTAAAAAGTAGTTCTTATATACACTATGGGTTTTCTCTGGGTACCAGCCCAGGATCCAATGTATTTTTCAAACTCCCACCACATGTAACTAATGTCCTAGCTATCTGGCTTGAGTAGTTCAGAGATAAACTTATATTTACTTTTTTTATGTACTTATGTCCTGATCACTAAAATTTCCTATTTTATCTCCTTTGATCATGTAATAATCCATACTAAGAACTAGTATTTGCACAGGACCCCTAAAAGAGTGGTGGAATAATTCATAACAGCATGCATATATGAGGTTGGGAGGGGAAGGGGAACTCTGACAGGAGAGCTCCTCTTCCCAAACCTCTTTCTATGTTTGCCTTTTCACTCCTTCATCACACATGTCTAGGCCACTTGCACCTCAATGGCAGAGCCTGTCTCACAGCATCCTTTTTTTTCTATCCCATGATGACCTGCTCATCCAGAACTTATCACTGTATATCAAAACTCCTACAGCTACCTCCTACCTTCTTCTTTTCCTTCTCTTCTCTCTTCTCAGTCAGTTCCTACGTACACCCAACATCCTTGTGTAACTAAATCTGACCTACCTTCCAGGCCAAACGCAAATATCACCTCCACCCCAAAGGCTTCTTTCCACCAAGAAGTAGCTGGTCCCTCTGTTGGATGCCCACAAAAATCTGTCTGTACTTCTCTTTTGGAAATTTTGGGGAGATGAATGAAAGTCCTCTCAAGTTAATGGCCTGGTAAGAGCCTCCCTGATATAGGCAGGCCCCATATTCAGGGCTTAATCTTTGTTATGGTTGAGTTGTCCGCTCCAATCAAATTCATATATTGAAGTCCCAACCCCTAGCACCTTAGAATGTGACCTTATGTGGAAATTGGGTCCTTGCAAACGTAATTAAGTCAAATTCATTAGGGTGTGCTCCAATCTGATATGGCTGTTGTCTTTATAAAAAATAATAATAATTGGACACAGAGACAGACATGTATAGAGGAAATATGATATGAAAAAACAGGGCGAGGACCACCATCTACAATTCAAGGAAAGAGGCCTGGAACAGATCCTTCCCTCACAGCCCTCAGAAGCAACCAAGCTGGCAGACACTTTGATTTCAGACTTCTAGCCTCCAAACCTGAGACAATAAGTTTCTATTGTTTAAGCTACCTAGTCTGTGTTTGCCCTAGTAAACTACCATAGCCCTCATCCTTGCAAGCTGAGAAAGCACACCTTTTCAGGGTCTGTAGGTATTTAGACTCAGGGATGCTGACTCGCATTTAAAAACAACACAAGAAACTAATATATAAAGCAGAAATGTTAATTCATTAATTTATAGTGATAGCTAAAATGGCTGATGGGACCACACACTTTTGTCCTCTGGCCAGCATATTCTCTTTGAACAATGGCTCCATTTGGGAAGTCTATCACAATCCCTAAATTTCACAGCAGGTATAAACTCATAGCAAGTGTAACAAGTAACAAGATTCCAGAGTTTAAAGCATCCAGTTATCATGCCCACAGCATACACTCAAATGACATGTCTACTGACAAGACAAATCAAACATCCTTGGAGTAGGGTACGTTCATCTCTAACCAGTGTTTCGAGGTGTATGACTTCTGTCAATGCAGCCATTCTACATCTGTTGGTGTCCTGCCTAGCATCCACCCTTCTTCTCCTTTCTCATTTTGTCTGGGGGTCTGGGCATTTCCCATTATCAAGACAAACTAACTTAGTCCAAGCCTGACATAACTCTGCCTTTTCCTTCTTTAGTGATTGGTTCAATAATCCAGCCCCAAGTCAATTCGCACATGGTCCTTTCCAGCCTCCCTAGAAAAACAAGCACCTGCCAAAGTCAGGCCAGTCCTGCTGAAGAGAAGTGTTGGAAATGTGTGTTCTTTGCTCTCTCTCCCATTGAGCATGGACAAAGTGTCACTTTATCCTTGTTTATGGGGACTAGATATAACATATGCTGGTATTGTAAAAGGCAAAAGTTAGAAATAGAATCAATCTGGGTCCCTGATGACATCACTGAGGTGCTGAATCAACCGGTACTGCCCTATATCTTTCTTTGAGTTGGGTTTCTACTTCTTGTCATCAAAGTATACCTATTTTTGAAGATTTTTTTTTTTAATGCTTTCTGGATAACTTGTGATTTCTACATTCTTGCTTTGCTTGTTAATATGACCAGCAAGTTTTACAGGGCAGGAAACTATTCTTTTTGTGTGATTTTGCTCTTCTTTGATTTCTTCTGTCTTGTAGGAACTTATAGTGGAAATCTCACCACTATGTGGGAGGAATTGTGATAGATGCTAGAGATTCAACAGAAAAAGCAAGGCAAGCTAGTTGTACTCAAGGAGTACGTGTTGTAATTGAGAAGACACACGAAAATATGGAAGCCCTTAAATGAAATAAAAGATTGGTATTTATGACATGTTGAAAATAAACAGGGTGTGGGTGTACAGAATGAGAAGTCTTCTTTAGGGAGAGGGGTCAAGGAAGACTTTTGGAGTGATGTTAAGCTAAGACTTAAGTTAGGAACCACTTCAGTGTGTTGCACCCATGTGCCACCACAGAATGTTTTCCTTTTACTTTGTATCATTTACAGAGTAGAGAGAGTAGACAAATAGTAGATATTTATCATTATTTTAGACAGCCTGGATTATGAACTCATCTGCTCTTTTCAATGTTTGAGGAATTCCACTTTTTGTGAAACTTGAGGTTGCTGCCTCCCATTATAGAGCCTAATAATGTTAGAATTCCAATTTCCCAGCCTCCTTTGCAGCTCTGGCAAGTGACCCAGGATCCACCAAGCAGAGGTGCACACTTGGGACTTTGATGTAGAAGCTCATACAGGGGCAACTTCTCTCTGGTAATGGTGGTTGCCACAGTGACAGGATGAGGGTGTTCCTGGGTCAGAAGTTTGACTAGGTGTTAAGTGAGGCATCTAGTCCTATTTCAGGGCAGTGGCTAACTCACCACACCACTTCTGCAGTGTTCAGGGCACTGTTCCCACTTATTTAGCCTCCATCTTGGTTCCTTAGTCTCACCAAGTTTTTGATGAGCTCAATAATACCCTTTAAGAAAATTTTTCTCTTTAAAGTTTGGATTCTGTTGGTTGTGTTTAAGAGACCTGACTGATACATAGGCCTGTCAAATTCATGAGAGCACTATTTAAACTGGTTTTATTTTTTATTTACCAAGTAATCACACTGCATGGCATACTCTAGATATTCAATGCTTATTGAATTTATTTGGATTTCAATTTCCCTTTTAACAAGAGGTACAAGATATAAAGAGTGCTGACCGCATACTCTTTATTTACCTTCTAAACTGATCTTTAATTGTTTTCTGTGTATATCATAGAGCTAACTATAATTACCTTCAAGTAAGCCTTCTTTTTGTTCCTTAAAATATCATTTTGCAATGTATGTTGGTCTCCTTGGAGAGAACTATTGATATGTGTGCGCCTGAGGAAGAAATGTCCTGTGTTCTTTAGTTTCCAGTGTGGAAAAAGTTGGGCCGCTATTGTATATTATCTGATGACAGATATGTACCACTCTTTCTTTTTTTAGCTTAGGTTGAAAAAAGCAGCAAATGGTGCCAAGGAAATAGCACCTATGGTATAAACATCCAATAAAATAGCATTTTTGACTTGAGTTCAGATGCTAACTTTCAATTCAGAATCATTAATAACTTAAAAGATGTAACACTGACTTTTGTCCAGAGATAGAATCCTCAGATAATGACTTCCAATTTGGGGCATACCCATGCAAGCCCTTGACGTGTATTACCCCAATTTTCACATTAGTCCTGCAAATGAGAATTATTAACATTTTATTATTGAAGAATTAGAGTTTCAGAGAAGCAGAGGAACTTGTCCAAGCTTATATTGTTAGAAGGCTATTGAGCCAGGATTTGAAAATAGATCTATCCTGATCCATCCTCCTCTAACACACTGCTTCCCTAGATTAGCAGGGGTAGCACTGGCTTTCCTTTCACCAAAGCCCTTCCTTTAATAGACATGGAAACAAAGCTGAGAGCCAGGGCCAATGTTCTCCTAGAACATTGCTATATATGTGAAAGAGAAAATAATGAATGGTTTGCTGAGAGATGATTAGTGTTTTATCATTTTACTGTTCAAATTAATTACATATGTTTACAGATGCTATTCCTATTTAGTTGTTTCTGGAGCATCCAGTAGAGTCTTCAATCATAAGTTTCTGATAAGAAAATAATTGAGTACTATAATGTACCATAGCACAAATATCTGTTACTTTATAGTCATTAGACTAAACAAATTGTAAAATAGCAAACATGAGAATTATGCTCAAAGTAAAATTAATTATTGGGCAAATGTAGCAGAAGAGCCCCTGGTATTTGAACTCAATTGGAAAGTAAAACTGAACAAAAGCACGTTGTGTATTTTATTTAATGATTTTCAGTGTTAACAGAAAAAATGAAAACTTAGGGACTGAGCAATAACAACTTGCCCTGATTTATAGATCAGGATTAATTTTTCTATGTTGGAATTCAATTTATTTACATCTAAAAGGATTTGGAGAAACTGGGAGCATCCAGAGAAGGAAACCAGGGATGATTCAAAATTGAAAAACTCTTCAGAAAAGAGGAAATTGGCTATCCAGGGGGAAAGTCAGCCATGGAGTGGTTTAGTGAGTGACTTCAATTACAGAGACCTTTCTTATGCGGTCTCTTCAGAGCACCCATCAAGGCAAAACGGGTTTGAATGGCAGCAAGTGTGTACGTGGCTAATGATAAAAGTCGTCCCTCTTCCTCAAGCTGAAGGAAAACAAGCAATAACCAGTGTATTGCTATTGCTTCTGATGCTCACACTCATGGTACCCTAGCCTCCCAAGGTCTCATAAATTATTTCAGATAACCATGTTAATCTCCATTCTACATAGCTGGAGGTTGTAACTTGTGCTCGCAAGTCCTGGTTTGGGGTTGGGCCTGGATGCTGTTTCTGGGATGCAGTTTTTGCTGTTTCTGCCCATGTTGAAATTGCTTCTTTAGTTGCACTGATGTTGCATCTTGCTCCTCACAGTCTGCTTCTCACACCACAGTTGGGGAAGGGCCTTCCCCAGCTCTTTTGCAGCTCTCCGAGGGAAGTCCTTACACCATGTTTCTGATAGTACCTCCTGGGTGCCATCCTCTCTATAGTCTCAGTTTTTTTAGATGCCTTTCTTGAAAGTGGGATAATTAACTCATGAACACTATCAAAGGATTACTACACTGTTGTTTTTCCAAAATATTTAACCCTTCTGAAAATCAAGCAGTGTGGCAGGGCAGAGAAGATAAACGTTAGTATGTCCCTAACTCTTGACTCCATTAGTATGATTTTGACCTACACTTATTTGATAGTCTTAGTCTGCAACTTCAAAGCCTTCTTAATCAGTCTTCTCAGGTTACTTATTTTGTTATTACGAAAAAAAAAAGCCTGTTCTGTTTTACATATTTCCCAAAATAGTATGTACAACTATGCCCTCTAACTTAAGATAAAACTTTTTTAACCATGTAGTTCATATGACTTCACCAGCATGGGACATAAAATAAAGTATTTTTTTTTTATCGAGATATAATATACATTCAGTAGAACTCATACAGTACAGTAACCTTAAGTGTATCACTCAATAAATTTTGACACATGTACCACTCAGCTCAAGATGTGGACCATTCCAGCACCCCAGCACTTTGCTTCATAACTTTTGTGAGTTAGACCCCCAAATCTAATCACTTCTATTGCCATAGATTAGTCTTGTCTGTTCTTAAACATAATATAAATGTAATCATATATTATATACATATCAAATGTCATTTTTATCTTCAGATATAAAACAGTTTATATCTGTCAGGCCTATAATAAAATGTGACTTTCTCTTCCAGGATCTCCCATCCAACAATCCAGAGTTCCCGGAGTATTTATTGTACTGGTAAGACCTGATTAGAGCTGGAGTCCAGCCAACAGCCTGAAAATTGAGGTCCCACACAGACATCAAGAACTTATTGCATCAGGGCCAGGGTACTGCATTTCCTGCAGGAAGATAGCCACTCCTGGTTCTAAGCAACTTGTGACCAAATCAGATGACTGGCTTTGTAATCTAACTGCTGGGTTCAGATTCTTTCTCTTCTTCTTACTAGCTGTTTGACCTTGTAGAACTATTTTAACCTTTCTGTTGGCCCCTCCAGTTCCATTCTCTACCATTCTCCCCTCCATTCTCTATCCTAGGAAACTAACCTTTATGCAAGATGCGTGCTTTGACTTCCTGTTGGGTCTCGACAAGAAAACAGAGGATGCAAAGAGATTAAGGTTAGGTGGATATTTATTCTTCTTCTGCCTCCCTACAACGGGGTTGCTTAGCTGATGTTTTTCTGCCTAAATCCCTCTCAAGGGGCCTTCTCTGCATTGGTCTCCCTTTGCTAACAGATCCTTATTTTTTGTGGAATATACTATAAAGCATATGTACTTCACAGGGCCTGGTTTTCCAAAACCTTGCAGTTTCAAATACTGACCTTGCAAGGACAGGAAATTTTCCTCAGGCTATAAGTCTCTGGTGTAAGATAAAGATTTGTGGCACAGCAAGGTTGCCGGCTCAAGGACAGACTAGTTACTGATTGTTATGTAAAGATACTGAGAGATTGCTATAGGAAGGAGTGTTTTCTAAGATCAAGCTTTTGTTGATAGCCTGACTGGAATGTCATCTGGCTTGTTTCACTGAAAGTTACCAGCCTATACTGTTAAACTATAACCCCACCAAGATTCTCTTCCTGTAACTTCCTGGTTTGGAAAATAAATGCAGGAAGAGAACCCTAATTTGGCGTTAATTTCCCGAGGAAGGGATCCCTCTCGCTTGAGGATTCTGGCAGGACATTAACCACTTCGGGGCCTCTCACTGCTCAGAAGAGATGGGCTTTGAGTAATCCTTTGCATCTCCATCATCCAAGGGAAGAGGGGTAACAAATCCGTGGGGGGTGAAGCAACACAAAGCAACAATATTTTAACCCCAGGTTACTGCACTATCCTTTATGGTTCCCCTATCCTCCATTCACACTTCTGCAAATAGATTTTTGTAAAAAGAAAGAAAGAAAGAAGGAAGGAAAGAAGCAAGGAAGGGAGGGAGGGAGGGAGGGAGGGAGGGAGGGAGGAAGGAAGGAAGGAAGGAAGGAAGGAAGGAAGGAAGGAAGGAAGGAAGGAAGGAAGGAAAAAGAAAAAAAAGAAGAAAGAAAAGGAAGGCAGGAAGGCAGGACAAATTAAAATTATTCCAATTTAAGTAAATTATCTGTGTCTAATTTCTTCATGTGAAAACAGTTTTTTAATCCCTACTTTACATATGAACGTTAGATGGGCTGGTACACACAGTGCCTAGAAAAGTGCTGGATGGGAAGTTAATGCTCAGAGTGTTGGTGATTGCAGTGAAGCAAGGCTGAGGAATACCGTTCATCCTCGTCCATCTTCACCTTCCTGCAACTATGAAAGTAGGTCCCAAGCTGGTTCCATCCCTCTGAGGCAGAGTCACACCTTCACTGCTGGTCTGAAAATAGTTTCTCTTGATATAGTGGGAGAAGAAGAGGAGTCCTGTCCCCAGTATTATGCTCAGTTATGGCTGCCTAAGGTAAATGTGGGCATTTATTTTCATTCTCAAGCACAATAATTCCCTTGAAAGATACCCCCTGGCTAGAGTGACTGAGTCAGAGGAGACTTTCAGCATCAGCCTCATAATGTATCTTTAAACAGCTCAATGTCATGTCTAACAAGTTGCATTGACCCCAGACCATCATTTCGGCTCTGTATCAGTTTGCTAGAGCTGCCATTACAAAGGCTGGGTGGCTTAAACAGCAAAAATTTATTTTCTCATAGTTTTTGAGGCTAGAAGTCCAAGATCAAGGTGTTGGCAGGGTTGGTTTCTTCTGAGGCCTCTCTCCTTGGTGTGTTGATAGCTGTCTTTTCCCTGTATCTTTACATGGACTCTCTCCTCTGTAACTGCCTGTGTCTAAAGTTCCTTTTATAAATTCACCAGCCGTATTGAATTAAAGCCCACCCAACTGACTTCATTTTAATTAAATTACCTCCTTAAAGATCCTGTCTCCAAATATGGTCACATTTGGAGGTACTGGAGCTTTGGACTTCCACATATGAATTTGGGGGGACACAACTCAGTCCAGAACAAGCTCTGTCTTGCAAGTTCTCTCTCTGTCCATGATAATTTCTGGAGTGAGATGGGAGGTCTGTTTATTTCCAACAGCTACCCTCACTTGGGAAAATCTGAATTAATTAGGAATGTTCTAATCATTTCCAGAGAGAGAAAGAAAGAGAGAGAATATGGTTCCCTTTTCAACTGGTGACTTCCCTGTGCATATTTTCTCATTACCTCCCAAATAACCTGGAACACGGGAGAGAATGCTCCAGGACAATGGGTGCTTTGCATTAACACAAGCAAAGGAAACATTCAAGCTATTCTTCCCAGTACCAGGAATTCCTCCAAAGCTGTCTACAGTTGTCCCTAAGGATGGAAGTAGACAAGACAGGCAACACTTGAAAGACTTTTCTGCCTTTCAACTAAAAAAAAAAAAAAAAAGATGTAATTCCCTCATTATCAGGCATCCCACTTCACTACAATTATAAGGCTGATTAAACACTGAAGCTGGTTACAAACTGTGGAATCACCATCCCGCTAGATATTTTTAAATGCAACAGCAATCCATTCCACAGTTAACTATTGATATGCCTGGAAGCAGGAGACTGAACCAGGTGACCTCTTGAGCTGACTTTGTTGTCCTGTGATGTCATGAAATTATAGGGCCAGCATCCTGGAGGAATACAAAATCAGTCCAACTCCAATCCTTCAGATGACATGGTGAGAGCAGGGGTAACTGTATTAATCAGCATGCGGCAAAAATGTTTATGCCTGCTAATGAAATGACAGTGGCTGTATTGTGCAAACTGTCACGGTTGAAGCATTCCTGCCTGGAACCTATGCCCTTGGGCACTTGTCCCATCTCCATGTGAACGGCAGAAACTGAACAGAATGGCACTTTTGGAGAAGAAAATATTATGCATAAAATCTAAGACTACTATTTACACTCACTGAAACACTAGTTCCCCTAAACAAGGGGAAACTTTCAGTCCATATTGAAATAAGATTAGAAAATAAGGAATAGATTCTGTAGCCACATAAGGGCATCATTTATAATAGCCAAGAGAAAAAGAGATTAATTCTCTTGCCATCTCTTCCCTGTGGTGTTCTGTGACTTACAAAGCTCGGGCTGAGAGTTTTAAAATATTGCGTATTAAATCTTGCTGAACATTAGGAATAAAGTAATGGAAACAGAATGCTGTATTTTACATCTATAATTTCCTTTCATAGAATACTGGCTTATCATTTCAGGGAGAAAGGGCAGAATAATCCCATAATGAAACTATTTATTACACCATTCCATTTTCATAACATCCTTGTTCTCACTGCCTTTTATATAAATGAGAACTAAGTAAAATGCTAGTTAAAATATATATTTTGCTTTAATATATAAACAGGCAAAACCATTCAATTCAATGAAGTAGGATGGAGCATTAACCTTTAGAGAGCAAGGGTTCATGACTGAAGATTGATGAAATGATTCTGTGTTTTATCAAATCACTTAAGCCAAAATGGAGTGTAAGTTAATTGGCTATTTCAAAGCAGTTCAAAGGCAGTTTCACGGTTTAAAAAGCATCCGTTTCCATTATCATCAATGTGGTAAGTGTAAAGCCATTTTACATTGTTTCTACATACTTTTGTAATATAGAAAGGGAAATACATTATATTCCGTCAGGTAGATGAATTTTTTAAGTATTGCTTCTTTGCAAAAAAATTACGACTTAGGGTAAACATTTTTTTAAAATTTAGCTTTAATAAATCATATAGATAAAATAATACTATTCTAATTATAAGACAAATACAATTCAAGAAGCCAAAATTGCATTTGCACAAACAAGAAAAATAAGAAAAACATAAAAAATAATTTTTAATACATGTAATAAGTAAGACAAACTGATTTCTTTCATTAAAGTGATTTTTAAAAATTTACCAAATAAGTAATATTAACATAGTGAAAAATATATATATAGTACAAAATGGCTTATAGTGAGAGGTAATTCTTTCTCACACCTGTCCTCAGGTATTAAGTCTCCCTCACTACAATTAACTAGTGTCACTAATTGTTTTTATGTTTACAAAATATATTATGTGCATATACAAATGCGTGCATATTTTTCTTAAGTTAAAGACTAATATACAGCTGTTTACACTTTCTTTTTACTTATTTTACTGATGAATATATGTAGGAGATTATTCTACAGCAGCACAAGTATGCATGCGTGCATGCACACATAGACCAGTAGATAGATAGACAGACAGATGATAGAGAGGTGGATCTCATTTTTCAATAGATGCATAATATCTCCTCTGTGGGTGTACTGCCATTTAGCCAGTCTTCTGCTGACAGGCATTTAAGTTGTTTTTAATGTATTGTCCTTTCAAACAGCACTGCAATAAATCCATGTGACTATGTCAGACTGACATGTAGAAATAATTTCACATGATAAAATCTTAGAGGTGGAATTGCAGAATCAATAGTTTATGGACACTTTATTTTCATAAAAACAAAAAGCTGAAATTGAAAGTTTCTCCTCAGATGAGGAAATTTAAAAAATATTAACAATTTGCTGTCTAATTAGGTTGCAACAATTTCTGCTCCTTCCAACAGTGAATGAGACAAACAGTTTGCTCCACCCTCACCGACACTGTGCACAGCTATCATGC
Organism: Cynocephalus volans; assembly: GCF_027409185.1. Classification (NCBI taxonomy): domain Eukaryota; kingdom Metazoa; phylum Chordata; class Mammalia; order Dermoptera; family Cynocephalidae; genus Cynocephalus; species Cynocephalus volans. Next base: position 110,632,541 of record NC_084461.1, read on the forward strand.
ATTTATTCAGGGAATGTAGCCTCTGCTCTGTGCAGGTCCCTGGTTAGGTGCTGAAGCTACTGAGGGAATGATAAAGACAATGTCCCTGACATCAGAGCATCTACACACTCTTCATGTTGTGTATTAAAAAAGTCAACAATTACACTGATCAAATATGACATATGTACAAAGTGCTATCAAAATATAGCCGGGCAAGGAGATATAGAGTGGTGGGGTGGGATAGGGAGTAGAAAGGATAGAGAGGGTGGTCAAGAAAGGCCTTTCTGAAATGGTGACACTCGAGCCGAGGCTGAATGAAATGAGACACAGGGGGCTGAGAATGGGAAACCCCACAGAGAGAAAACAAGTAGAAAGGTCTGGAGATTCCTCACAGGATGTGTGCAAGGAAGTGCAAGGAGGCTACCCTGGCTACAGCAGAGAAGGCAAGAGGGGTGTGGGATGGGAGGGTTTCAGAGGCAGACGATAGCCAATCACACAGGACTTTGTAGGACACAAGAGAGTTTAAAACCTTCTTCAAAGTGAAGGAAGACCATCATCGGACATTTTAATTCTGGCAAATTTTACAGGTAAATAAAAGTTACCTCATTTTTAATTGTTAATTATTTATTTATGAGTAAAAGTGAATTTTTTAAAAATATATATATTTAAAAGGAATTTGTGGGGGTTTTTTTTTGGGGGGGGGTCAGTTGTTCAATTGCCTTTTCACATCCTTGCCAATTTTTAAATGGATTATTGAGTTTTTTTACACTGGGGAAATTAACACTTTTAAAGCCATCTGTAATAAAAAAAATTATTATTTCAATTTCTCATTTGATCATTGGTTTTATTAAAGTTTTTAGGGTGAAAGTTTTCAATTTGTTATGTATTCAAGTTCACTAACATTTTCTTTACCATTTTTTAGTTTGTGACTTCTATATTCTGATTCAAAACACTATGTCCTATGTTTTCTTCTATGATTCATTTATAGGTTTAAATCTTTACTATATCTATAATTTATTTTAACCTTCTGAAGAAGGTAAGAAAGTAGTTTTCTTTTTAAGATTTCATATTTTCAACCAAAATATTTCAAGAACATATATTTTTTTTAAAAGATCTTTTTTTCAATGATTTGAATGAGGAAATATGTTTCCTGAAAAACAGGCATTTGCTGGTTTTTGACTTGAGACATTCATATCTTATTTTTGAATTATCTACTTATTCCTGTTTTATTGGGAGTTCTTATTAATTCAAGGAATTTTTATTTTTGATAAAATTATTTTCTTCATCTATGAAGAGAATCATATATGTTTCTTTTCTTCCTATGAAAGTGATCAAGAATATAATCTGGAATACTCAGCCATATTTTCCCCTCTGGTATTGATGCCATTTTCCAAGACATATTAAAGTCCTGCTGAATTCTATTTGTTGATATTTTACTTATTTTTACTTATTTTACTTATTTTACATTTCTATACCTGTTTGAGATGAGTTCAGTATCAGATTGTTGGGAAAATACAATAGTTTGGTCAGGGCCCTCACCTCAGGTACAGTTGGGTGTGGTTTTAGCACATCCTTTGTGAGCAAATTGTGTGTGTGTGGAGTTAGTGCACATGTGCACCAATGTATCTTTTTAGTTTTGTTGCTATTCTTGACCTCTTGAGAGGGAGAGAGAGAGAGTAGGGAGAGGAGTTTTGGTGAAGCAAAAGGGAGGGCGTCTGCCTCAGGCATCCGCCCAGCATAGCCATGCTCTCAAACCTATGGCTTCCAAGGACCTTTTGGCTGGTTACCTAGCTCATAGGCCTGTGCGAAGGGATCTGGTGACCCAGCCTGGTGTGTGTGGGGTCTGGTGACCCAGCCCGGCATATGAAGGGATTGTGACCCAGTCTGTGAATGGGCTTGAGGGGTCTGGGAGCACTAGACCCAGCCCTATCTCGGCAATTGGCCCAGTCGGTACAGGATTACTGGCAGGTAAAAGAGCTCGACAACTGGCATGATCGAGTAGCTTTACACTTGGCGTCACGAACAGGATTAAGAGCGCTACAATTGGTGCTGTGAGCAGGATTCCAGACATCAGCAGTAGCGCCACACAGGTTTTCTTTAATATTTCTATTTTTTAATTTAATAACAATTTTATGGTATTTTATAAAAAATAAATCCTTATTCACAAATCAAACAAGCTTGATTTCGTTGTGAATGGTCTAGAACTGTTCAATAGTTTTGGAGTTATCAGCACATTAAAGATTTTATAGAATTTACCTGGAAACCATATAAATTAGCTTCCAATAGATTAGCAATGCTCTTTTCAGTATCACTTGCAGGACCTGGTAAACAGAGATTCTTTTTCAGAAAGGTAGCATCAAAGAATTTGCATTTCCAACAAGATGATGCTGCTGGTCTTGGGACCACACTCTGTGAACTACTGCACTAGATTTGCAGTAACAAATAACCCTCAGATATTAGTGGCTTACAAAGACAAAGTTTTATTTCTTGCTCACAATTCATGTCAGCTATGGGTTGTGATATATTCTCTGAAACTATTCTATGTGTTTTCCACATCCCTAGGTCAAGGCTGCCAAATTTTCATAGCCGGAAGAAGAACAAAAGCAAAGTTATACTATGGCTCTTAAAGCTTCTACTCAAAGCTGGTGTATTTCACTTGTTGTCTGATTTCCTGGACCCACATGTCATATTGCCAAGGCTATATCAATGACAGTGGAGAAGGAGATAAAGAATAATTGGGGACAATAATTCAAACTGTCACGGAAATCATATGGGAGGTTAACTCTCTGACTACTTTTGTTTAATGTGGTGATTAGTAAGTTTGAGATTTTCATGTCTTCTGCTCCTGGGAAAATAATCTGTTTAAATCAATTATGTTTGCACAAAATAGAGCAAAATATTCTTTTATTTAATGAATCAGTTAAAATTTAGTTCCATTGCATATGCAAAAGAATGCAAATAACATTCACTTAAGTAAGATAGAATATTGCAGATTAAAGGATTATAAACATACTCAAACAAGGTAATGTTTTTTATTTTCTCAATTAAATATTAAGTTTGGAAGAGTGTAGTCTGAAGTTCTTGTGGTGACTCCACAATTTTTTGATATGCCAGACTTACTCCAGCACATAATTCTAACATTCCTTCATATGGCTCTTATCCTCATGGATCAATATAGTGGCTAAGCTCCAGTTTCAGATCTGCACACCAGGCAGCAGGACGGGTAAAAGAATAATTGGGGAACAGATACCCTCCAGCTGCTTTTAAGAATAGCTCCTATTAGCTGCAACATGACTCTTCTGCTTACATCTTATGAGCCAGAACTTTGTCACACAGTCAACCCCACTTGTAAGGAAGGATGGACAATAAAGCTTTGTGGGTAGCCATGTGCCTGGCTAAAAATTCGAAATTCTATTACTGAAAAAGAAATAGCAGCAAATGTTGGTCTTTGTTGCATACCTGGAATTTTCCCAGTATTAGAGGTTATTTTCTATTCTCATCTACCCTCATTTAAATTTTTTTCTTTTCTTTTTAAAATTACTGAATTCTGCAAGAACTAACTTTGAAGTTATTCATTATTACAATCTTTTTCTGGTTTCTAATTTATTTATTTCTGACGACATTATTTTTTTCCTATAAGTGCCCTTTTTCTTTAATTAGTTGGAATTATCTTCTATTTTTTGTTAAGTAATATAAGACTTTGCGTGTGTAAATTTTCCTCTGATCACTGTGTATCTTATAAAGGTATGTAAAGATTTTGTGATCATTATTTCCCAGATAAAAATTTCTTTCTTTCTTTTTTTTTTTTTTTTTGTCTTTTTCATGACTGGCTTTGTGATCATTATTTCCCAGATAAAATTTTTTTTTGTCTTTTTCATAACCGGCACTCAGCCAGTGAGTGCACCGGCCATTCCTATATAGGATCCGAACCCGCAGCGGGAGTGTCACTGCGCTCCCAGCGCCACACTCTCCCGAGTGCGCCACGGGCTTGGCCCCAGGTAAAAATTTCTAGATGATGATTTTCCTCTTTAACCATGTTTTTTATGCATTAAAAAGCAAAATTTTCAGTTATACATATGTACAGTTATACGTGTATTGGTTTTAAATTCATTTATGGTTTTACTTACAACTAATAAATAGTCATTTTTTAAAATGCTACATAGGCACTTAAATAACTATCTTATCACTTTGGGGGCAAAATTGTAAGCATATCAATTACAAGCAACTTTTTAATTACATTATTTGTATTCTGTGTATCCTTGCTTATCTGATATGGTTAGTTGATCTCTACTATTTTATGTTTTTACTACTTTATATTTTTATGAACAATACTAGTTCAATTTTCTTCTCTGTCTAAGTCACATAATATCTTCTCTGAATCTTCATATCATTTATTTGTTCACTTTTTGGTTCTAGGGGGCATGTTTTCTTTAATTTCTTTTATTTCATGGGGAAGTCTTTGTCCTTAGTATTTATAGGTAATGGAATAATCATGTTCTTACTCTGCCTTTTCAGTCCCATATTCTTTTCTTCTGTTCTTGCAGTATTTTTGCTGCATGTCCTATCACTTTTTTAACAAGTGTTCTTTCTGGCACAATTATTTTCAACAGTATGAGTTAGGCAGGACTGAGCTGAGTAAAAAGCCAACTTGAGTAGCAGGCAGCTTCAGTTTGTTGCTTTTAGAAATTTTCTCATCAACATTTTGCCCAAGGGTGTAAATTTCTTTCAATAAAGAGAGGTCTGTAGGACTCACAGTAAGGCTGCTTTTACCACAAAAGTGTGTGTTGAGTGTGTGTATGTTTGGGCATCTTGATTTAGTCATTACTCATCCTTCAAGCAGATCATGATCAGTAGCCTCAGGGCTGCCTGTCACCACTCTCTCCTCCTCCTAACTCCCGTGGCTTGGTTTTTGCTCCGCGGCATTTGCGTGCGGCTTAGGCCCAGTTTTCTTATGGCTCCATCTTATCCACCAGGGTTTAGGGCGCCTCCCCATTCTATTTCTTATACCTAAACTTTGTTGTTGTATGCACTGGTTTGTAGGTTAGGCTTCATAGGGGTGTCTCCACATTTGGGAAGCTCTTTATTCTGCAGAACGTCTATAGACGCAGCTATGCACTAAGTGTTGCCTATGTCTAGCCAAAATACTAATGCATTTTTTTCCTATATTTTTTGTTTAAGGTGACAGGTGGTTCCTGCTTTCCTTAAAGATTGATTTACATTTTCTGTTTCTCAATATTTTATTATTGGGATTGGCTTCAGAGAGAAGAGTGACTGGACCACAGATAATTTTACCCTGCTGTCTTAGACTGGAAGCCCTGAATATTCTCTTTCTAACTGAGACCTACTACACTGAGAGTAAAAATAGACCGGTCATGCTTCTTTCTGGCAGTGGGAATTTATTAGATATGTATAGATATGTTAAGTGGTGAATAAAAAGAAAGGCATGGTATGCTTGAGTTTAAAGATGAGTCTTGGTCTAATCTGGCAAGATAATGGCAAATAGCTCAAAACTATTTTTTGTGAGAAATTTTGGTGCAATTGAAAACATGACATGTGTTATGAACAAGAATACCTTAAAAAGTTCATGGAAAAATAAAATTGAAAGATATTATGAATCTTTTCATGAACTTTTTGAAATACCGTCAGATTATATTCTAGTACCTCCAAAAATCATTTAGTGAGTTGGCTATTCATATATGCAATCCTGTGGTCAAAATTTCCCAGCTACTTAGGGCTTCAAATAAATTCAATTAAGGCTAAGCAGGTGCTTTAAAATACATTTTCATTTCATTTAAATAAATCTGATTCTTTAGATGAGTTACGTGATTTTGTTTGTCATAGTAGATCTTGCCAGAGGTAAAAAGGAATACATAACCATTTTTATCTGAGCATAGATAATATACAAGCTTAGCCCATATAATCATTAATGAGAATTAAAGATTTAAGTAGCCATGACTAAAGTATAGACTATGTTCCTATGTTTTTGAACTTGATATATATATAATATATATTTATGTGTGTGTGTGTATGTATTTATATGACACTTCATTATCATGATGAATGAAATGATTATAAATACAAGGAAAGCTAACTGGGATACTGCCTTTCTTTTTTTTCCTTAGCAACTCTTTCTCCAATTTCAAATGAAATTTGCTTCCAGCTAAATTATTAATGTTGTAATAATCTGTCATTGGAATCAATAACTGCTTTATTATTCATAGTGCATATAGGGCTAAAATGGACCCTCTCTGAAATAAATTTAGTACCTTGTCACAATATGATATGACTTTACAATATTGCTAATGTGCACAAAGCATTCAAATATAGAATATTGGCATGTCAGAGATTTATGACAAATGTGAGGAGAAGATGAATCTAGGTTAAGCTTTCAAGTCACTTGACTAAGGTCAAAAAAAATCAATACTATTCATAATGTGTCTTTCACCCATAGTCTTAAATGGAAAACCTTCTGATCTTAGAGAAACTTTTATTTATCCTTCAGTCTTAGTGATAGAAATATTCTAGAATTGGGATTGGAAGAAAAAATAAATGAGAGCTAATTGGCAGTAAAGTGAACTAATCATATGTTGGAATGTGCAGTGATTTGGGACCAAGGAGCTGAATATGCTTTCCCTGTTTTGATCTTCACTTTTTTCCGCAGATGTGTTAGTGTCTGTGAAATCTAAGAAGTACTATGGTGTAGGTCATAGTAACACTTCTCAACTTTGGCTTTTAAGGATTTTATAACATTGTGAAATAGCCAGCAACTGCATTTTGATTTATTTTATCAATTTACCATTTCCTACTTTTTTCAGTGCAACGTGGTTTTCAGATGTATACTGACCAGTGTTCGTTTCCTCTAGTCCTTTTCATCCCTAACAATTAACATAGACCAAATGATGGCCTCCCATTCCCCTTGCTAGTAAGTAGCTTAGGAATAAACAGGTCACCCAGTGTTGGCCAATGATATATATACAGCAGTCTGCAAGAAGCTACTGAAAAAGGACTTTCTTTTTAAAAGGAAAACCTAGAAGAAATGACGCCATTTTTTCTCCTCTGAATTTTACCCAGATCCAGGGAACTGCTGGAGTCATCTTGCAGCCCTGAGGGAAGTCAGCCTGGCTGACTTGCACAAGATGCAGAGAAATGAAAGAACCTGATTTCTTCATGAAATTGTCTTCAGAGAAGCCTGGAGATCACCTTACCTTTGAGTTGCTTTTATTTAAGATAAATATCCTTATTTTAAGCCATTTTGAGATGCAGTTTTCTCTATGTTGCAGCTAAAAATTACCCTCACTGATTCTATCAATCATCATTAGATATTAATTGAAGATTAATTATTTTTCTTGTTTTCATATTCTTCTTTGATATGAAGAGACTATAGTTTGCAACTGTCTTATCAACAAGGATTAAAATGGCTAATGAGCCTGATCACAAATAATTGAATCCATTTTAGCTCAGAAAATAATAGTAGTCCTGATGCATGGATTCTATCTACAGTTAACAATTTCTATTAAGCCTGTTTGTATATTTGAAAGATTATAAAGTGTTGAGGTAATTTTAAATAATTCTTTCTATTAATTGGTTTGTCCTGAGCAATAGTTCTTTCTATGTACTTTCCATAAACATTTACTCAGTGCATAGTAAGAGAGGTGGATACATAAAATTGTGGCAAGTGCAGTGATAAAGATCATGCTCAGGATATTCTAAAAACATGAAAGATAGGTACTACCTCATCTATCCTGGAGGAAGAGGAAATATCAGTAAAGATTTTTGGAAGAAGTGATGCCTGAGCTGAATCTTGAACAATGATTAGGAGTAGCCAGATGAAAGAAAGAGATAATGCGAGATTGTAAAGAAAAAAACAGCAAACGGACCAATAAAAATAGCAAGGTAAGTATGTTAGAATTACGAGTCCAGGGAGTGGGGCAAGTGACAATAAATGAGACTGAAGATAACAGCACAATATAGTGATGAAAAACTGTCTTTGGAGTCACAGGGTTCTGAAGGGTTCTAACTGTCAATCATTCATTGAATTAATAATTACCAAGTTCCAATTATGTGTCCAGCTCTGTGATAGGCTTTGGTGATCTTCGTCTTCATAGAGCATACATTCTAGAGGACAAGAGTGACAAAAAACCAAAGCAGATATGTAAGAAAAAGAAGTGTAAGTTATAATGAGTATTATGAATGTAAGAATGGGCTGAGATAGAAATTAACAACAAATGCCTATTTTAGATAGGCTGGTCACTGTGGACCTCTCTGGGAAGGTGTCAGGCTGAACACAAAAGTGGACAAGGACACAGCTTTGTAAGAAGTGAGGAAAAGAGCTTTGCCAGCTACCCCAGAGTACCCATTCAGTCACAATCCCTTCTCTCAACACAACTGAAATCACTTTCCAAACCTTTAGAGTAATTGTTTCTGTGCTCTTCTTGATAATTGTATCACCCAAGTGTGCACCCTTAGACACTGTAGTTTAGTGTTGTCCATTTCTTCTTTTTATTTATGTAACTTTTAAATTTCTTTTTTTTTTTTGGTTTGAGAGTTCTTTATTTTATTTATTTATTTTTTAACTTTTATTTTGTCGATATACATTGTGGTTGATTATTGTTGCCCCTTACCAAAACCTCCCTCCCTCCTCCCTCTATGGTCTCACCCTCAATCCATTACTTTTTTTTTTTTTTTTCAATTTATTTATCGAAGAATCTCGGCCACTTAATTTGTAAAGTTACCCACCATGTCTCTTTTTAGACAGCTCTTTTGTACATAGTACTTATCTGCCTTTTTAGAAAGTTTGAAAATGATTTCTTTAGAAGGCCCATTCTTAGTTTTTAAGAGGAAAGACCTGCTCACAGTGCCTTCCCTTTTCAGAGGTGAGATGACTTATCTGATTGGTGAATTGGGGAAGAACAATTCACCATAGTGAGCTCAGCTTCCCTTCTTCCTTGTCATATAAAACTGTGATAAAGATTGTCACTCATAAAATTATAGGTAAATGAAATTATTTTACTTTTAATTATGTTTATTAAAAAATCTATGTTTCGTGGTTACAGTATAATCCCCCTGGTAATTATAATTTAAGAAGTTCAAGTCTGACTCTGTATATCATTATTTCTGCCAAAAGTGCTTTGGTAAATCTTTGTTCTTTTGACCTGAATATCTACAGTTAATCCTTGGAAGTCTTTAGCAGCCTCATAGGTTAAAAGCACAATATCTCATCTTTAGTTATAGATCTGCTTCTGTTAAACAAAATCATGTTTCTTTAGTGAAAAAAAGTGAATTTTCTTTTTGTCAGCATCATAGTTAACACCTGAATAGTTAGAGAAGTATAAACAGTATACCTTAATCTGAGACAAAAAGTCCCTAAGGAATTTTTCTATATGGTTATTCCTAAATAGAATGGGAAATAGACAAATGCAAATGTATTAGTGATTTTTCAGTGAAAAGAGAATTAGAAAGATGATTTAAATGAGACTTATGCACTGCAATTCTATTTTTAGATAACATGTCAATGCACAACAGAAATATTATCACTATGTCAACCAGGTTTCAAACTGTCCCTTGACCAGATAAACAAATAGTTTGCACGGCAACCAGATTGCCAAGTTTAATTGATATGAATTCAGACTGCTGGACAATTTTTAGCCAATTGAATTACATGCATTTCATCTCAGTGTGAATATAGAAACTGACGCATCCCTTCAAAATATCATTTGGAAGACTACAAGGATAGAAGTTTAAAAAGAAATGGATTTAAAAAGAAATAATTATGTGAATTTAAAAAGAAATAATTATGGATATTGTTTTTTATACATTTCTGATAACAGCATGATCTTGCCTTTCAACCTTTTTTTTCCACTAGTACGAATTAATTTTTTAATAGACAAATCCATTATTATACTCAGAGATTCAAATACTCTTCTCTCAATTGATGGAAAAAGTAGACAGAAAATTAGCAAAATTAGAGAAGACATATAATCAATCAACTTGACCTAAGTCACATTTACAGAACACGTTATCCAATGACAGCAGAATACACATTCTATTCAAGAATGTCATAGCATTTACCAAGATGGATCATATTGTAGAACAGAGAGAAAGTCTCAATAAATTTAAAATTATTCATGTCACACAATCTGTGTTCTGTAACTACGGTGGAATTAAGTTAATAATCAATAACATAAAGATCTCTGGAAAATTCTCCAGTATTTGGAAATGAAGTAACACATTAATAAATCTATGGGCAAAAAAAGAAATCAAAAGAGAAAATAAGAAATATTTTGAACTAAATAAACATAAATAAATATAAGAATAGAAAATATAAAAATTTGTGGGATGGTGCTTTTTTTTCTAAGGTAGGAAGTTAGGCTGTATATTTCACCCTAAAGAAGCAGTTAGGGGAAATGTACAGCCGTAAATGCCCACATTAAAACAGAAGAAAGTTTTTATATCAATGACCTCAACTTTCACCTGAATAAACATTAAAAAAAAAGTCAAGTGAACCCCAAAATAGGCAGGAGAAAGAAAATAGCAAAGATCAGAGTAGATATCAATGAAATAAAAAACAGAAAAATAATAGAGAAAATCAAAACCTAAAGCTGGTTCATTGAGAAAATCAACACAGTTGATAAACTTCTTGCCAGATGGGTCAGGGGGAAAAAAAGAGAAAGATGACACTACTTACCAATATCCAGAATGAGAGCGATGACATTACCTGTGACTTAAAAACTATTTGATTTTTTCATTCAGTTCTTTTTTACTTTTCTCCATGTCCTCCAATCCTCTGTATCTAACACTTCATCTCCTTTGAACTGTTTTCAACTGAGCCTTCATTTATGCCATTTTTATTCCATTTTAAAAGTCTGATTTGTATGGACTCAGATTTAATTTCTTTTCGTTGTCTCTCAATTTTCCTCTTTGAAGTATTGTTTCTGTGCTTTCAGCCCTTGTTTCGTAATGAAAATCACCTTTTTTTTTGGTCTTTGCACTTCCTCGATGACTGTTTACTTCCTGCAAATATGGTTTCAGACATGCTTCTTTCTTCAGCACTTTTCCCCTGCTTCTCAAGATTTTGTGAAAAATCTGGTTGAAAAAAGCTTCGACCATCAGCCAACGAAAACATTCCCATTGACTTAAATAAATGAAGGTTGCTTTTGCACCATAAGGTGCAACTTACTTTTAAAAACTCTTTGCTGCTCTTGGGTAATTTTCAAGAAGAGAAATGCCATTTTAAAATTGGATATTTATTCTTTTTTAAACAATGTTTCTCAAAAAGAAGTTTATGGAGCACATCAATCTTATAAGAATAAGATAGTTGTTTATTTTGGAAGCATTAATGTGGTATTAATTGTTAAAAATTTAGAGATGCAAAAACCTTAAAAGCTAATTGGCACTTCAAAGGATTTTTGGTGACACATTGATATAATGTCACATTAGTAAATAAAATTAACATAAATAGTCTCAGGAGCTAATTTTATTGTCATATCATCTACTCCAATATGTAATATTAAACTGACATATTTACCATCCTATCTGAAAAAGAACATATGGAAAATACCTGCAACACCAGATCTACTTTATTGTAAAAATCATCAGACTCTCAACTCTAAACACAACCTAAAGAGAAGGTAAAACATATAGAGAGAATATTAATTAGAAAAATATGGAATCTTAGACGTCAAGCTGCACTCTAAAAAACAATTAAGAATTTTATAACTAAAATCTTAATATTCTCTAAAACAACTGAGAATTTTAAACCAAAACTTTTACCAGGAATAAGCTTGTTTTGCCATTCCCTGCTTGGGAATATCAGGGCAAATTCATGCATTTTCTTGGCTTTATGAAAAAAAGCAGAGAATGAACATCACCTTTTAGAATTATATCTTTTTGTACTTCAGTCTCAGCTAAAATCGTCAAAACAAGCACATACTCTTGTGAGCTCCAGAAAATCCATTATCACATTTCCTTTAATCATGTCAATGTATTGGTCATCTTTTCTGTTTCAGTTCTAATTCAAAGAGTGCTTTTAAAACTTCAAATGGTTTCCCAGATTATTTTTTAAATAAAGGAACTTTTAAAAAAATTTTTGAAAGTTTTGTGGTGAAGAACAAATTTCTGAAGTTTTACAAATATAAATTTTGGAGAATATTAGGAAGTCATTCCAATTTAATAATTATTGTAATAGAGCTCTGATCATGTGCTCAAGCACATTTTCTTTATAAATTCCTAAAATTAACTTTTTAAATATTTCTTGTTTTGAATAAAGAATGCAGGTGCAAGGTATAAGATTAAAACAGAAACAAAGGGGAATTGGTTCAACTCAACCTCCCAGCTATTCTGTTTTCCTACCTAGAGACAACTCTCCTCAATGTCTCACAGAGCTTCCAGTGGTGAGCTATGCACAAAAGTACACACACACACACACACACACACACATCCATTTAAATACATACAGTAGCAATCTGTGTACATTCTTCTGTATCTTACAATTTTATTTCGCAATCTACTTTGACAATTATTCCAGAACTAATGGAGCGCCTTATTCTGCTGAACAGCTGCAAAGTATTGCATTGTGTGGGAGTGCCATGACATATAGCTCGTCCTCCATTGTTGTCTGTAGGTTATTTCTAATCACTTAATAGTACTCTCATTGTTAACATTCATATTCTTGTACATTTCACACATATATGAGTGAAAATGCTGATTCAAAGGGCATATTCATTATAAATTTTAATAGGTGTTGAGAAGTGGCTTTCATATAGCTATCGTGGACATATCAAATCTGACTCACAAGATCAGTGTATGAAAGTGCTCATTTCGTCCATACTCTCACTGATGTATTTTCAAATATAGTGACCTTTGCTAGTCCAAAAAGGTGCTAAAAGGTGAAAAAATACATCTTTTTTGTTTCAACTTAAATTTTATTTTTTTCTCTTAAATATTAAAAAAGTATACTTTCCAGTCTCCACTCCTTTTATCTTTCACTTATATGAGCCACCCCTTCCTCAACCTCAGAGATGTCCTACCAAAAATTTTGATGTCCTTTCTTATTTTTTATCATCCTCATATAATGTTATACAGAAATATATATACCTGAACATGTGCCAGTGTGTGTATATATACATTTGATCATTTTTGTTCCACAAAAATGTGATATTATTTATTCCTGTCTGTGTGTTTCTTTTTTCTTAGTCATTCATAACTTTAAGATAATTGGCCTAGCCTTAATTTATATTTTTACTTGCTACAAAATATGACATAAATATAAATTATTCAATTATTCCTTTATTTTTGAGCATTTACTTTGTTCCCAGATTTAATAGAGGCTCATTTAGCTCATTTATACTTAACTGATAAAGTCAATTTAATCTTAGAACTGTCAGCATATTTCTTATATACTTCACTTTTTATTGCATTTAAAAACAATCTATTCCTTTTTGACATTCATTTTATATGATTACTTTGAGTATCTTTGTTAAAGAATAAGCTTAGAATCAACATTTTCTAATAATTCTGACCTCCATTCCTAGCCCAATAAAATACAATTCCTTTTTTCCCATGGGAAAAAAGAGGATTACATAATTCAAGTAGCGTCTAAAAGTACTCTTTTTAAAAACTATTTTATTGAAATGTATTGGTTATACATATATATGAGGTACATAGTTACATTTTCAGTCATGTATACAATGTGTGATGATCAAATCAGGGTATTGGCATATTCATTATTGCAAAACTTAGCCATTTCCTTGTGATATGGACATTTGATTTTTTCTCTTCTAGCCATTTGATAACATGTAGTTAATTATTGTTAATTATAGATGCCTAACTCAGCTGTACATCAATAGAACTTATTTTTTCTATCAAGCTATAATTTTGTGTCCTTTAACCAACCTCTCACTTTCCCCTTTCCCCTTTCCTGCCTCTAGTAAGCACAGTTCTACTCTCTCTTTCTAGAAGTCCAACTTATTATTTTTATTGATTGATTGATTGATTGATTAGCTTCCATCTATGACTGAAAATATGCTGTATTTCTTTCTGTGCCTGGCTTATTTCACTTAACATAATTTTCTCCATGCTGCTGCAAATGGCAGAACTTCATTCTTTTTTATGGCTGAGTAGTATTCCATTGTGTATATATACCACATTTTTTTTATTCAGTCATCCATCAATGGACATTTAGGTTGGTTCCATATCTTTCTATTGTGAATAGAGCCACAATAAACATGGGAGCACAGGTATCTCTTCGACATGATGATTTCCACTCCTTGGGGTCTATACCCAGTAGGGGAATTGCTAGATCATATGGCAATTCTACCTATAGTTGTATGAGGAAACTCCACATTGTTTTCCATAACGGCAGCATTAATTTATAAACCCACCAATAGTGTGTAAGGTTTCCCCTTTTTCTGCATTCTCTCTGGCATTTGTTCTTTTCTGTCCTTTTGATAATAGCTAACTTAACTGCAGTGAGAATATATCTCAAAGTAGTTTTGATTTGTGTTTCTCTGGTGATTAGTGATGTTTAGCATTTTTTCATATACCTGTTGTCCATTTCTACATCTTCTTTTGTGAAATGTCTGTTCAGCTCCTTTACCCATTTTTTAATTGGGTCATTCATTTTTTTACTATTAAGTTGTTCACGTTCCTTGTATACTCTGGATATTAATCTTTTGTCAAATGCTTACTTTGCAAACATTTTCACCCATTCTATAGGTTATCTCTTCACTCCATTGATTGTTTTCTTTACAGTGCAGAGGCTTCTTAGTTTGATATAATTCTGTTTGTTTATATTTTCTTTGGTTGCCTGTGCTTTCAAGATCTTATTCATAAAATCCTTCCCAATCCTATGTCCTGACACATTTCCCCTGTTTTCTTATAGAAGTTTTACAGTTTCAAGTCTTACATTTAAATATTTAGTAGTCCATTTGTACTTGATTTTGGTATATGGTAAGAGATGAGGGTCTAGTTTCATTCTTCTACACATGTATACTCAATTATCCCATCACCATTTATTGAAGAGGGTTTCCTTTCCCCAATGTATGTTATTGGCACCTTTGTCAAAGATCAGTTACCTGTAAAAATGTGGATTTATTTCTGGGTTCTCTATTTTATTCCATTGGTTCATGTGCCTGTTTTTATGCCAGTGTCGTGCTGTTTTGGTTACTGTATCTTTGTAGTATATATTTAATACAGGTAGTGTAATGCTTCCAGCTTTATTCTTTTTGGTCAAGATTGCTTTGGCTATTTGGCATCTTTTGTTGTTCTATATGAAGGTTAAGATTTTTTTCTATTTCTGTGAAGAATGTCATTGGTATTTTCATAGGGACTGCAGTGAATCTATAGATCACTTCGGGTAGTATGGACATTTTCACAACATTAATTCTTCCAATTTATGAACATGGACTGTCTTACCATTTTTTTCATGTCCTCTAATTTCTTTCATCAGTGTTTTGTTGTTTTCATTGTAGAGATCTTTCACCTTCTTGGTTAAACTTTTTCTCAGCTTTTTTTTTTTTTTTTTGCTGGCTATTGTAAATGAAATTGTTTCTTGATCTCTTTTTCATCTAATTTATTGTTGGTGTATAAAAACATTACTGATTTTCATGTGTTTTTTTTGTATTCTGCAACTTTACTTAATTCATTTATCAGTTGTAAATGTTTTCTAGTGGAGTCTTTACATTTTTCTTTATATAAGATATGTCATCTGCAAACAGGAACAATATGACTTCCTTTCCAATTTGTATGCTGTTTATTTCTTTCTCTTGCCTAATTGCCCTAGCTAGAACGTCCAGTACTATGTGAAACAGGTGTGATGAGAGTAGGCATCCTTGTATTGTTACTATTCTTAGAGGAAGAACTTTCAGCATTTCTCTTTTCAGGATGATATTACCTGTGGGTTTGCCATACATGGCTTTTATTGTGTTGAGATGCTTTCCTTCTATACCTAATTTGTTGAGAGTTTTTGTTATAAAAGGACATCAGATTTTATCAGAGGCCTTTTCTATTGAGATGATCATATGGTTTTTATCTTTTGTTTTGTTGATGTGTTGTTTCACATTTATTGATTTGCACATGCTAAATTATCCTTGCATCCCTGGGATATACACAACTTGGTCATGGGGTATAATTTTTTTTGATGTGCTGCTGAATTCTGTTTGCTAGCATATTGTTGAGAATATTTGCATGTATGTTCATCAAAGATATTGGCCTGTAGGTTTTTTTGTTTTGGTTTGTATGGTTTTGAGTTTTTTTATGTTGTGTCTATGACTTTGGTATTAGGGCAATGCTGGCCATAGAATGAGTTAGGGATATATGCTCTGCTTTGATTTTTTGGAATAGTTTGAGAAGAATTGGCATTAATTCTTCTTTAAAAGCTTGGTAGAATTCAGCAGTGAAGCCATCTGGTCCTGGGCTTTTCTTTGTTAAGAAATTGCTGATACTGATTCAATCTCATTGCTTGCTATTGATCTATTCAGGTTTCCTATTTCTTCTTGGTTCAGTCATGGTAGTTTGTATGCATCCAGAAATTTATTCATTTATTTCAGATTTTCAAATTTCTTGGCATACAGTTGCTCGTAATAGTCTCTAATAATAGCGTCTCCGGTACCAGTTGTCATGTCTCCTTTTTCATTTCTGACTTTTGTTACTTGGGTCTTCTCTCTTCTTTTCTTAGCTTAGCTAATGGTTAGTCAATTTTGATTATCTTCTCAAAAAACAAACTTTTTGTTTTGTTGATCTTTTGTATTTTTTGTCTTATTTCATTTTGTTCTGCTCTGAACTTTATTTTTCTTTCTATCTACTCATTTTAGGGTTGGATTTTTCTGGCTTTTCTAGTTCTTTGAGGTATAATATTAGATTGCTTATTTGAAATCTTGCAACTTTTTTGGTGTAATCACTTATTGTAGTAAACTTTCCTCTTTAGTACTGCCTTTGTCAATGCCTCATAGGTTTTGGTATGATGTGCTGCTACTTTTATTTGTTTCAAGAATTTTTTTTATTTCCTGCTTAATTTCTTCTTTGGCCCATTGGTTGATCAGGAGCATGTTGTTTAATTTCCATGTATCTGTATAGTTTCCAAAGATTTGCTTGTTATTGATTTCTAGTTTTATTTCATTTTGGTCTTAAAAGATACTTGACATGATTTCAGTTTTTTAAAATTTGTTCAGACTTGATTTGTGGCCTAACATGTGGTCTATCCTGGGGAATGATCCATATGCTGATGAGAAGAATACATATTCTGTAGTTGTTGGGTGAAATGTTCTGCAAATGACAGGGACAGGGAGGTGGGGGATGAGAAGTGGTACACTAGGTACAAAGCTATGCGGTTTACCCTAAGTAAATCATTGTGCAGTATATGCATGCATTGACACAACACATTGCACCCCCCCCCCAAATAAATACAAATAAAATTGAAAGCTAAATAAATAAAACAAAGTGCAGTTTAAATCCAGTGTTTCCTTGGTCAAATGCTGAAAGAAGGGTGTTGAAGTTCGTGGGTATTACTGTATTGGGATCTATCTCTTCATTTAGAGCCAATAATATTTGCTTTATATATCTGAGCACTCCGATGTTGGGTGCAAATATATTTATGATTGTTATATCCTCTTGCTGAATTGACCCCTTTATTACTCTATAATGTCCTTATTTGTCTCTTTTTATTGTTTTGGTTTAAAGTCTATTTTATCCTATAGAGGTATAGCTAATCCTGCTCATTTTTGGTTCCCATTTGCATGGAATATCTTTTTCCATCCCTTCACTATTAAGTCTATGTGTGTCTGTACAGGAGAAGTGAATTTCTTGTAGGTAGCATATAGTCGAGTCTAGTTTTTTAAGCCATTCAGCCAGTCTATATCTTTTACATTCAGGATTGTTCATCCATTTACATTCAGGATTGTTATTGAAAAGTATTGCCTTATTCATGGCATTTTATTATTTTTACAGTTGTTTCATTCTTTCATTTCTTTCTTTCCCTCTTATTGCTTGTCTTTGCTGTTTGGTGTTTTTGTTTGTTTTCATTTTGTAGTGAGAAGATTCTCTTTCTTGTTTGTGTATGTGCTCTATCAGCACGTTTTATTTTTTTACATGTATTCATGATTGTAGTTGTTGTTCTTTTGCTTCCAGAGGTAGGACTCCCTTCAGGATTTCTTGTAGGGTCAGTTTTGTTGTGGTGAATTCCCACAGGTTTTGTTTGTCTGGGAAAGACACCATTTTTCACTATTTTATGGGTATATTATTCTAGGCTGGCTTTTTTTTTTTTTTTCTTTTAGCACTTTGAATATATTGTCCCATTCTCCTGGCTGGTCTGTACAGTTTCTGATGAGAAATCTGATGGGGATTCCCTTAAAGGTGACTTGACATTTTTCTCTTGCTGTTTTTAGAAAGGAAGTTGCATAGGAAAGTAAAAGTAAAGTTATAGAATCTATTTATTAACATTTTTTCTGGCCACAACTAAAAATATTTGAGAAGCACCCACATTTGATCACCATCAGAAAAGTGGGCTCCTATTGACAATGTTATTACAATGAAAACACCACCTTATTTTTTTAATCGTAAGAATGGGTATCAGTATTCACAACCAATTCCAGATTCTATTGAATAAAGCTTAAATCTTTAAAGTCCTCATTGTTTTATCTAACTTTAGAATCCAGTATAAACCTTTTCCCTACTCAGGGCTCCTTATAAGCCACCTCAAATGCCATTATATTAGTCAGCTTTCAATAGGCTATGATGCGTAAGGAGCAGCCTCAAAATTTCAGTGGCTTAAATAAACAAATGCTTATTTCTTGCTCCAGCTTGATGTAAACTTCAGATTGACTGTGCTCTGCTCCAGGCCAGGGGTGAGGTATGCAACGTTCTTTACATAGAAGAGCCAAAGGTCAAACTTAACTACTAAATCACATTTAAAACTTTTGCTCAGGTGGCACATATGTCACATCTGCCACATCCCATTAGCCAAAATAAATCACACAGCCAAGTCTACCATTAGTGGGGAAGAAAATATAACCCTACCTACCACAAAAGGAAGGAAGAGGAATATTTTCCAACAATCATAAAATATATTACAGCCATGTTCAACCATTATTTCAATACTTTTTTAATGACATACCAGTTGCCTGGAATGATCTCCCTAATTCTTTCACTGCCAAACTCTCTCACCTTTCAAAGTTCAACTCAAATCAAGTTCTTTCATAATGGCTCTTGTCCACTGTGTTCTTACTTTGCTCACTTGCACATTTATATTTATCACATATTTTGACACAAAACTATAGCTTGAATCATAATATATTTGTTTAATGTCCTTATGCCTTGTTTGAATGTCAAGAACTGTAACCTCTTCTGGTTAATGTGTGTACTATGCACATATAAAATACAGCATGAATACTTGTTGAATGAATCATTCAGTAATGTTTTGCCCCCTTTCATTGAGTATATATTCTGAATAATAAAAGTCTAGATATTGAAGCTACATTTGTACTATTATTGCAATACTGATGTCATTTATTTATCCAACAAACATTTATTTAAACATGTATTTGTAGCATGTACAATTCACATATGAAGATGCTCTGTTGAACCAACAATATTATTCTATGAGCAATGAGATATTTGCAGCTTGGTTTAATAGAAAAAACATAGCATGTGGGTGCTTGGCTACTGAATGTATCTTTGCCTTATGGAAAGTAACTTAACTTCTTTGAGTCTGGTATATAAAATGTGAGTAATGCCTATCTAGGATTACATAATATATGAAATGTGTCTAAGAACAAGACCCATAATAGGTGCTCAAAACATAGTACCTATTATTATTTCCAAAACTGGTAATGATTTTTTTGAATCTTTAAATATTCTCCATTTTATATTTTGTAAAATGCTAATTGGAGGTAGTTTCAGCCTGCAGCTATGAACTACAATCAGCTCATTGTCCACCAGATAAAACTTGTCATGATAGCCTCGCAAGCTCAAAGCAACCAAGAAAAGTTCAGTGTACATAAAAGCCTAGCAAAGTAATTTATAAAAATGATGTAAGGAGGTAAGAATAAGGGCAAGTAATAATAGCTTGGAAAGGATGGGAATTCACAGACTTGAATGTATAGAAAAACATGACAATTATTTACAAAGATGCAACATAAATCATGCATCTTCTTGAAGAGTTTATGATGCCACCAAAAGAAGAAATGTTTTCTATCCAAACTGAGGGATCAAAAATCCTAATCTAGAAGTAATTATGGACAATATACTCACATAAAAACAAAAGTGCATACTCACACACTCCTTCAGCTATGTGCTTCAGTTTTGGTTGTCCACCGGGATCAATCTCTTCCTCTGGACTGTTTAGGGTCCCTAAAACTGACATTAGAACATTTTGAAATCAAGTATATATTTCTCATCTACAAATGGCAATTTACCAAGCCCAACTTATATTTATATCTGAAAATCCATAGTGATTTGATTTTGTGAGTATGAATAACCATGGTGTAAATGGAGGGAAAAAAATGTAAATCAACTGATCAACCATTGTCCTTCTTTCTTATCCTTACCTTAATTCCTGCATTTTCTGCGCCTTGCCTTCTCTAAAGTTTCATAATACAGTGTGTGTGTATATATGTGTGTGTGTAAGTGGTGGTTTTCACAGTCTATTATCAGAGACTCTTAAACAAAAATTATTTCCCCTCAATAAGGATTAAGACAGTGTTACATTTGCAAAATATTTACTTTGTCTCTTTCCCAATAGAAATTATGCTCACATGCTTTTCATGTTTTATAAAAGACCACGACTCCCTGTCTCTAAGTTAGTAAGATAAACGTCACCTTGATTTCACATTTTCTGCCTTCAGCTAAGAGGTCCAACATTAGATTATTGCCTTAAAAGAATTTCAAGGTTTAATTATTGCCCACCTCTTCATCCACAGTAGGTTACTACAGCTCTGGCTGCAACTTTGGAAAAGCACCATGGCCAAAAATATGTATAAAATATTGAACAGGCTTGAATATTTATGTTCTTCAATGTATAAGAATTTTGTAGTCATCAAAATAAGAAGAGCGTTACTATGGCAGAATTGCAGCTGTTCATGTCATTATTAGTAAGACAATCATATTAAAACCAAATTAATTAAAAGCCATCAATTCTGAGAGCAATAAAAAAGAGTTAAAAGCAAAATAAAAAACATGTTAAAAAGTTTATTAAAAGATTATAAAATAGCAGAAATAACAGAAGGAACCAGTACCCTTTGGTGAGTGAAACTTTTTCTCAGATGCTTAAGTTATATATGTAGGCATATTGGTGAGTATTTCCAGGTTATATAGGCAAAAACAAAATAATATTTAAACAAAGCTAAAATTCATTTTAGAATAATTAAAAGTAGCCTAATTTCCTAATGTAACGGTCAGGGGCCGGGGGAAAACAAGGTGGTTTCATACGCTGGCACTGCTGGGGTTAAAGCTAAGAAAAACTCTACTCCTTTAATATTATTTTTTTCTTTCAACAGTTTCTTCATTATTCAGTCCATATCAAAGATATTAAAGAAAATTATTGATAGAGTTAGTTCCCATATAAAATTAGCACCATTTCTGATTTCCAAAATATTACAGATGGTTCTAAAGCACCCACTGGCACCATGTCCAGATGTGTGTCTTGGGTGTTCTCTGTTTAATGTCTTTATTCTCTCTTCAGTGACATGGGACTTGACAAATAGAAGTTTTACACTACTAAAGCCCCAACAAGTACAGAGGCATTCCTAAATTTTATTGCTCATCACTCCACATTTGGAAGTGGAAATGAGTCCCTAATTATCAGTGGATAAATTATTCCTATTTATTTCATGTTGGAAGCTTTTATTCACATAAAAATTCAAAATCAAGTTCTATAACACCAAAGCTGAATGATAAGGTTAACACTAAGCATCATAATTAATTGAGGTCAAATGTGGTAACAAGTAACTAATTACTCATGACAGTAGATGAAATTAGTCCTAAAGATCCCAGAAAATTCTAGTTAAGTTTCCAACATCAATATTAAGCCCACCTTTACATCAATTTTGAGTTCATTAAAATAGTTTTCTTTACCAAAATAGATTTTATTAACATTTTTAAAAATTCAACTTCCAGTCCATTTCAAATCTTATAAATTTATGGAATTTATATAGGCTTATAAAAGCAATTTATTTTCATTTATTATTCATTCATTCATTCATCATAGATTTATTAACAAGCATGAGGGTACTTCAAAAAGTTCATGAAAAAATTTATACTATCTTTCAGTTCTATTTGTCCATGAACTTTTTGAAGTATACTCATATATTATTTTCATGTTGCTACGGTAAAACAAATTACCACAAAATTAGTGGCTTAAAATAAATGTATTCACTCACAGTTCTGCAGGTCAGAAGTCCAACATGGGTCTTAAAATGCAAAAATCAAGGAGTCAGTGGGCTGTTCCTTCTGACAGCTTCAGGGGAGAACCTGTTCTGTGCCTTTTCCACTCACACAGTCTGCTGCATTCTTTGGCTCCTGGCTGTATCACTACAGTCTGTGCTTTTCCTCAGTCACATTGCCCTATCCTTTGCCATAGCATTTCTGCCTCAATCCTATTAGAATATGTGTGATTACATTTAGGGCCTCTAAAGAGATAGGACAAATTAAAGTGTTTTTCTCACTCTTACACACTCAAGACAGAGTACTTCACTTCTGGTCAATAAAATGTGTGGGGATTTTTTCTCTACTAGCAACAAGTAAATTGTACTGTGGACACAAACTAGACATCCTGTAATTTAATTCAATTCTGACACTATTTTTCTGGAGATAGCATCAGATCCCACAGATTAAGGACTCAGTCCCACAAAATTTCCCAGTACTTCAGATGCCAATTGCAAGCCCCAGGTGACCTGTGCTTCTGACCGACCAGCGACAAATCAGGGTTCCTATGACCTCCTCTTCACATTCAATTAATTTGTTAGAGTGGTTCACAGAACTCAGGAAAACATTTTACTTATGTTTACCCATTTATTATAAAGGATATTACAAAGGCTACAGATGAACAACCAGATGGAAGAAATGCATAGGCAAGGTGTGGGGGGAAGGAGAGTGGAGCTTCCATGTCCTCTCCAGGTACACCACCCTTCAGGAACTTCCATGTGTTCAACTGTCTCTAAGCTCCCTGAACTCTGTCCTTTTGGATTTTTAATGGAGGCTTTATTACATAGGCATGATTGATTAAATTATTGGCCATTCGTGATCAACTCAACCTTCATTCAATTCCTCTTCCCTCCCAGGAGGTTGGGGGATGGAGCAGAAGGTCCCAACCTTTTAATCATGACTTGGTCTTTCTGGTGACTAGCCCCCATCCTAAAGCTATCTAGGGGTTTTCAGCCATCAGTCATCTCATTAGTATACAAGAGACACTCATCACTCTAGTGTTTCCAAGGATTTTAAGACTGACGTGCCAAGAACCAGGGGCAAACCAAATTTATATTTATCATATCACAATATCACAGGGCTCATTCAGATAACCCAGGACCTCTCCCCTAAGGATACTTAACTTTATCAAATATAAAAAGTTCTTTTTCCATATAAGGTAACACATTCACAGGGTTTATAACTTGGGCATATTTGGGGGCCATTGTTTTGACTATCACTCTAAGTATTATTCTAGCTGCTTCTAAAGAGCTAAGAACAACCCCTGCCCCCATTTAAGTTTCATTCTAATGTTTTTACTTTTAAACTGATATATCTTGCGATCACTCGGACAAAAAGAACGCCGAGAGGTGAGGCTGGGCTAGGAAGAAAGAGTCAAGAAGCAAACCAAACCCAGGAATCATGCAGAAGGTAGACAAATGCAACCTGGTATGAGACCCACATCAGTAATCAGTACCCTGAAATGGCAAGGAGGGTGAGGCCTGAGCAAGGAAAGGAGTCAGAAGCTCAGGCACAAGGAACCAGAAACAAGACCTGGAAAGAGAAGAAACTGCTGTATTGGGCAGCCAGTCTTCTTCTTCACTTCCTGCTGGAGCAGATGTAAATCCTAGGAAGAGTGGAGGACAACTACCGAGTCAAGACAGTCGAAATGGAGATTGCAAGGTGAGAATTTTTTTTTTTTAAATCTATGTATTGATTCATGTATAAATAAACCTCAGGAATATCAAACATTTATCAGGTTTCCTTTCGAAAATTCTCTAAATTTACACAAATTATCTCTTTTTTCTTGACTCAATGGTAATAAAAGTCTAGTTCTTTTTATAGACCTATTGGAAGTACTACTCAGCTGATTTAATAATCTCTGAACAAGAGTCTATTTATAACTTGATAAAAATGTATAATCTCCTTTCTCCATCTGTACAACCTCTGTCTGTGCCTTTTGAAGAGCTTTTGATCCTTGCATTATATTTCACTGATTTCTATTTGAACATGAATTCTTAGTATTTTATGAGTGTTTCCTCTTGACTTTCCCTATATGAATACAGATAGGCATATTGTTTCTCAGAACAGATACTTACTCTCTTTATGTGAGAATTTAACATCTGTCTAGATGCTAAACGTGTGGGCCATAAAAACTTCAAACTGATGGAAAGTGTCTATTCCAAATAGACATTTGGCTACTTTTTCCAAAATCCCAAAGCATACAGCATACATCTAAACAGTTTTTTAGAGAGTAACATTCTATGTCCACATAAATACACTTGTAGAATTTGAGGCATCATCTTAACCATTCTATATTCTATTATAATATAATTTTGTGGCTCCATCAGAATTAGCCAATATAGAGCCTGTCATTGTTTAAAAGTTAATAAAGTAGTCCCTTTATTCAGCACAGCTATCAATTACCTACCGCCAAGCATAATGATAACTGAATGTTTTTAATATTGTTCTTGGGAGCATATGGGCATTTGGGGTCAGCAGAGAACAAGAACACAAGACAAGCTTCAGTGGGTAGAAAACGTGTGTGTGTGTGTGCGCGCGCACGCGCGCACGCACACACACAACCAGGCCCACACATGCATGTGCGTGTGAATATGTGTGTGTGTATGTTAATGAAAGGCAAGTCTGGAGGAATCACTTTCTAGCATAAAAAAATTGATCTCAAGGAGTAAAATATAAAGTATTACAAAAGGAAAGTGATTGCTAAATAACCTCCGGAAATACTCCCAAAGTACTACTTTCTTGCTCTCCATTCACTTTTATTATTTCACCTTGAATAAGCACTCTGAAAATACAGGGAAAGTTAATGTCACTAGGGCACTGGAAAGTTACAATTTTCAACTTACACTTTTCTTTCTTCCCCTGTATCACAGTCAACTGAATAATACATATAACTTTCATTTTTATGAAAAGCAATAGCTGGCAAATTGTTAAACTGTTTGGAAAATTCTGGCAAAGTAATGTTACTTTAAGACAATGCTAGCTGACATAAACTTGTCGCATTAGACAGATTAAAAAGACTAATG
Source organism: Cynocephalus volans (assembly GCF_027409185.1). NCBI lineage: Eukaryota > Metazoa > Chordata > Mammalia > Dermoptera > Cynocephalidae > Cynocephalus > Cynocephalus volans. The sequence continues at coordinate 110,657,956 of NC_084461.1, forward strand.
AAAATGTAAGAAAAGGAATAAAAAAAGGTCATTGCACCACAGTATGGTCTTGCCCTGGACTTGGGTTGTAGACAAAAGATCTGAAATTGCCTTTGACTGTTGCCATTAAAACGAGAAAGAAGAATCCATCTAAATGGATTTATACTAATGTATTGCCCAGCTTGTCATTCTATGGAACACCAGCACATATAGTTGTAAAAGACGAAATGCAATTATTTCCTATTTTTCCTAGTCACAATTTGCAATGTCAATATGCCAAGCAAACATAGCTTAGAGCGTATTTTAAAATGTATTTTCATTATTTCTCCTTGGAGTTTTTCCCATAAATTACCTAACAAATGGCTTTTTATTTTTCATTTTATGGGGTTTTGTGTGTATGTAATACCTGATAACCAGGAAACATTGAAGAATATCGTTACACTTTGCTACATACCAAAAAAAGGGGATTTGTGAGATTTTCTTCCTGTGTGTTATAAGCATACTGTTTTTACACTAAAATATAAATATATCAGAATTCAATCAACTTAAAATCAATAGTAGTTTTCAGTTAACCAGGACATTTTATACAATATTAATTTCTTTGAAAACACAGACAATTCTTATTTTTTAATTTACCCAAGTAAAATTGACAGAATCCTTTGAAATAAAATCATGCAGAAACTAAAAAAAAATAATAATAAAATTAACATCAATGTATAAACACCAAACTCTTAAATCGGTGTTTGCAATAAATAAATCTAAACTGCTACTTTTAAGTGGTCACTTAACTAAATGCTCATGTAAAAGTTATTTTTTGCCATCATCCAGAGTCTCTTTCTTCTGTCTGTCTCCTTGTCTGTCTGTCCCTCTCTCTCTCTCTTCCCCCTCCTCTCTCATACTATGTGTGTGTGTCAGTGTTCCGTAACACTCATACTTTGTTCCAAATTATTGCTGATTTGAATGTGTTTAATTCTGAATTTAAACTGAGTCAGTTTCAGCTTATCTTCTCTCCCTGACCCTTCATCCCTTCTACTTGGAGTTGATCTAGGATTTGGAGGGCTTGCCATTTTCGTTATTTTCAGAGTGGAGATGCAGTTTATACTAGTTTCCTTCCTCTATGACAACATATTTCATCCCATCTGGGCCTCTATGATAAGCCAGCAATAATGACAGTCCAAAGTCCTGCCCTGTTCCACAGTGGCTGGTGTCACTATCCATCCTTTTTGTCCTACTCCAAGTCACTTGCAATCCACTGTTTGTCTCAGCATTTCCACATTCCTTCTGTGGGATTTGGAATGCAGAACTCTCTCCTGCACCTGCATGAATTCTTTGGGCTTCATGGGGCTGTGCTTGAGCCCCTATTGAATCAGTTTTTCACACTTGACTGCCTGCAATTGAAAATCATGACATTCAAGACTATAATCATAAATTTAAAAACCATGCACTAATTATTAGGAAAAAAACTTGGCATGTCTAAAATTAAATATGTATATACATGCACATATACATATGCATAAGTTGAATACTTGGAATAACAGAAGTAATATGTTCATATTACCAAAATGTATTGAAGGTTCTAAAATAAAATTAGTAGTTACTCACACCTTACTGTAAAATCTTCTTTCCTATAGAACTACTTATTTATAATTTTTATATCATTTTTTATATTTTTCTTCTACTATAAAAAATAAAATAAATATATGCATTTTTTACAAGATGAAAAAGGACATACACTTGTGTTGTTTGACTTATCATTATACTCTGAGGACATACTTTATATGATTCCTGTTCTTTAAATTTGTTGAGGTATATTTTATAGACCAGAATGTGGTCCTTGGCCAATATTTCATGTGTGCTCAAGAAAAATTTGTGTTGTGCTGTTGATGTTTGTAGTATTCTACAGATGTCAATTAGATCCAGCTGACTAATGATGTTACTCAGTGTAACTATATCCTTATTGGTTTTCCACCTGTTGGGTCTGTTAATTAATGATAGAGGTATATTGAAATCTTTAATAATAAGAGTAGATTTGCATATATCTTCTTGCAGTTTAATTAGTTTTTGCCTTACATATTTTTATGATCTGTTATTAGCAACATACACAGTAAAGATTGTTCTCTTCTTGGAGAATTGATCCATTTTAATTATTCTTTATAATTTTCCTTGTTGTAAAGTCTGCTTTTCTGAAATTAACACTGATTCTTTTCTTATCTCTGTCCAGTCTACTGGTGAGCCCATCAAAGGTATTCTTTATTTCCTTTAGTGTTTTCTTGATATCTTTTGGTTTTTTCTTAGAGTTTCAATCTCTCTGATTACATCACCCAATAGTTCTTGCATGTTGCCAATTTTTTTTCCATTGAGACCCTTAGCATTTTAATAGTAGTTATATTAAATTTCCCAATTCCAAAACCTATACCTTATCTGAGTCTGGTTCTGTTGCTTGCTTTGTCTCTTCAGACAGTGTCTTTACTCGCATTTTTGTATGCTTTGTAAATTTTTGTTGAAAGCTGGACATAATACATTGGGTAATAGAAACTGAGTAAATAGGCTATTAGTATTAGGTTTTACGTTTATATTTCTAGGAGTTAGAATATATTTACTCTTTGCAGTACCTGTTGGGTATGAGGCTTTAATTTCTTCTAGCATCCTTGTGTTTGTTCCCCTGTTGTCTTTGGGTTTCTCCAGAAACTCCTTAAATAGACTCTGAGTACCTTGTAGTTCTTCCAGCTATAATCCTCTGTTATTATACAGGAATCCTATTGATGTGGCAATAGGATTGGGGAAATAGGGTTCTGTAATTCTATGATTAGGTCAGTCTTTTAGTGAGCTTATGCCCCAGGGCTGTGACCTTCACAAGTGCTTTGCAGCTTTTCCCCCATTAGATGAGGCTAGTGGGGCTGAAGTTGGGTGTTTTCTTTTCCCCATGTTGTTTATGCTCTAGTAAATTAGTCTCCCTTGGGGGCAGGTGAAGAATAGAATGCTGTGACAGTATTTCAAAATGGTTACACTTCCCCTCCCCCTGATGACAGCAAAAGGCTATTTTTCTCCAGTCTTTGCCATGAGAACCTGGAGGGACTACTGCTGGTAAAATTCACAAAATGTAGTCAACCGCCCCCTCCCAAGACTGGGCATCTTGGACTTTTTAGCTCTCAAGATAAATCATACTCAGTTTCTAGCAGTTTTTCAATTACAGTTTAAGTTTTTCTACCATTTCCAGTGGCTTTAGTGGCTTTTGTTCCCTGTAGGCTGCTTGTCTGTCTCTTCAGTTTTCAGGGCATTGGTCTCAGACCTCAAATCTCTGATGGATTTAAGAATACTTGTGTAATGTTCAGTTCTGCCTTTTTTCTTGTTGTTAGGATGAGAGTGATAACTACCAAGGTGTTGTCTGTTTTTAGTTTTATAACAAAAAGTGTGTTCAATTAAAAAGAGAGAGAGAAGATTAGGAACACACACACACCTATTTGTCAGGTCATGCCTTTGCTCAAAACCTTCCAAAGATTTTTCTGTTCCAATAAACCCCAAGATACTTTCCATTGCATATAATTACCTAACTAATGTGGCTCCCTGCTCTCCCTCTGATCCCATCTCTCATCTATCTTGCCCCTCTCCACATACTCCAGCCCTGCTGACCTCCTTGCTCTGCCTTGAACATATCAAGAACATTCCTGCCTAAGGACCTTTGGACTTTTCTTCTGCCTAGAAAGCTCTTCACAGAAATAAATAGGCTACTCCTTTTATCTATTGTTACCTTTTCCAAAAGCTTGTACTTAGACACCCCAGATAAAATACCATCCTTTGTTTTATCAGTTTCTGTCTCCTTTCATGTTTTATTCTTCTTATTAGCACTTTTTAACACTTTAAATATGCATTTCTTTGTTTATTTGTTAGTGTCTATCTTCTCCCAATAGAATCAAACTCCATTAGAGCTGGGATTAGTCCATTTTGGGCCTAGTACCTAATAAGAACTCAATAAATATTTGTTGAATAAATTAACGAATGAGCATGATATACTATCATGTATTTAATCCTTCTCTTATTAAGAGACATTGAGGTTACATCAAATTTTGCAATATTGCAATCAACATAGCAATTCATATGTTTGGACGAATACTCTTAATATTATCCACAATTCCACAGTTCAGTTGTATAAGAAAGCAATTGTCTAGATGCAAAAAAAAAAAAATTTAATAAAAATGATCACTTCTAAAAGTAGTCTTCTCTCAAATTTTCCTCTCTGTGCAGTACTGGTATCTTTCCTTTACCCCCACATCTTTATTGTCTGTCTCCTGTTTATTATTAAATGTTGTACTTGAATCTGCTATTTTTGAATAGTATGCAATATTAATACAAATGATTTTTAACATAATATCATAAATTTCACACATGGAAATGTGTTTAATGCAGTGATGTTAGAAAAATGCTAATGTCATAAAAATGATTATAATGGAGATATGGAATATTTAAACCAGTTAACATGGACCGAAGAGGAAACTGACAGCTATGATTACGTGATAGATGTTTGAAAATAGTTATTTTATTATTCAAGATTTAAAAGAGACTTTTTGGAATAAATAAGGTTCTTTTAATTATTTTGTTGCAAAAGTCATAAATGGAATATTCAATAACATGCTATCAAAAAACGTTGTTGGAAATGCTACACCAAAAATATCAAGTCTTGATCCATACCTTATGATAAGAAATAGTCCACAGAAGCACTTATAATCTAATTTTATCACATTGAAGTAAATATCTTTTAAAAATATTTATCTTTAATTCTCAAAAAAAATGCCCTTGATATATTATATTTCACCATTTCCTATGAAATTTTGGCCCCACTTAAAATAAATTAACTTAAAGTGGATATTTACTCGATAGTTATTCTCAGATAACTGGGATCCTCTGGTATTAATTCAGGGCTGGGCTTTCAGGGAGCTGAGATACTATACTGAAAATAGTATCAATTTTCCCTCAGTACCTTACAGACCAACTGCATGCTAATACATGACTGCAGTGACCACTACAGAACTAGCAGTGATGTTTATAGTATAAATTAATTAAAGTGGAATACCACTGACTCAAATAATAAGAACATTTTGAATTTTGATAGATATTATATCTCACCAAAAAGTCTTTACCAAATTACACTCTTATTACCAGTGTATGAGAATACATTTTCTTTCTCCTTTGTTAATAGCTCATATTATAAATTTTTAAATATATTTTTAGTGCCATGGGCAAAAAGATCCATCTTATTTTGATTTGTATTTCCCTAACCACTAGTGAGGTTGTATATATTTTCATATCTTTTTTATTTTTGTGAATCACTTCTGTATAGCCTTTACTCATTTTTTACAAATGGGTTATCACTTGAAAAATTAATTTGTATGGATTTTTTAAAAATTTACCTTTGCCTCATATAGACTGTACAAATGTATCATATTTGTCTGATTTTGTCTTAATTTTTCTGATGACTATTTTATTTTTTACCCTGTGGAAGATTTAAATTTCTTCATAATTAAATGTTAGTCTTTCTTTATAGCTGCTGGACTTAGCTATAAATTTCATCCTATGGGCACACACACACACACATTTCAGATCAAGATTACAAAACATCAAGATAATTACTCTTTCATATTTCCTTCTATAACTCTTATAAATATATATCTGTGGCTCTGTACATAGGATGAAATATATTTCTAAACAATTTTTCTCCCACTTTATTTTTAATTGTCTCAATAGCATTATTTAAGCAGTATATCATTTATCATTGATTGGAGATGCCATCATTTTTGCAAAAAACTCGCTGCACATTTATGGCATTGTTTTCTGAAATCTTCTGTTTCAATGAAATATTTTCCTACTGACATCACATTTGCTGTAGACTTAATGTCTCTGTCCTCCCAGAATTCATATGTTGAAAGCCAGTCCCCAATGTGGTAGTGTTTGGAGGTGGAGCCATTGGAAGGCGGTTAGGTCAGGAAAGTGGAGCTATCATGAATGGTATTAGTGCACTTAAAAAGAGGCCCCAGAGAGCTGTCTTCCCCTTCTACCATGTGAGGACACATTGACAAATATAGTGACACTGTCTATGAAGTAGACCTCACTAGACACTGAATCTGCCAGAACTCTGATAATGGACTTCTCAGCTTCCAGAACTGTGAGGAATAAATTTCTGTTGTTTATGAGCCATCCAGTTTATGGCATTTTGTTATAGTAGCTTGAACAGACTAAGACAGCATTCTTTTAACTAATGGACTTTTGTAGTTTATATTATATCTGGTATAGAAAAACCTGTCAAATACTTTTTTATCAAAAATTAATTCTTTTTTAAATATTTTTATTTTCAGATGTCAATTTCCATAATATCCCATTGAAACTTTCATTGAGTGTCATTAAATTTATGGATGAAATTTTTGATGACTGGCATCTTTACAATATATTTTAAATTAATAGTATATATGCATTTTTGTTTATGTTTGTCTTTTATGTTTGTCTTTTTCTGATATTTAATGGAATTGCATTCAATATTTTACCATTGTTGCAATGTTTTTTTTACAAACTTTCAAGATAGTCCCTTTAGATGAAAGTCTCCAAAATTTTAAATTACTAAAAATTCTTTCTATTTTTAGTTGATAGGCGCCAGGTATATAACCCAGATATCACTGAGGATTTGTTTTGTTTTAAATAAACTAGATGTTTATTAATTGGTTTTCTCACTAGACTGTAAGCTCCATGAGAAGAGGAACTTTCTTAATTTTTACAATTCAGCACCAAGGACAGCGTTTCTCGCTCAGTTGTAAAACCACATTGAAGGATTTGTAAACCAGTATAAGTATATGGTTCTCTACTTTGGAGGAAAATCTTTGAGCAATGGGGATAGTTCCACTGAGTTTAAATCTTAATCTGCCTTTTAATGTCAGGATGATTGTGGGCAAGATATTAATACTTTTGTTTCCTCAAATGAAATTGGAGGGAATGATACATATAACCTCATTTTATTTAATTTCTTCACAATGATTCTATGTATCATTCCCACAGGTCTGACCTCAATAGAACATATTTCAGCCTTAAAATACTGGGGGAAAAATTATCACAAACAAACATTTTAGGAGTTTGGCTCTTATTTCTGAGGGACACGGGTTATCCAAGCTGCCCAGGTCAACTATTAAACTTATGTTGGTATATGTGTCAGTTTGGGTCTTCTGAGGGGCAGCTACAAAGAAGTGTATTGGCAGAAATTCCTGGGAAAGATAAAGGGGAAGAGAACAGGAGTGGTCATCAGGAATAGGTTCAAGGCCTGCTAAAGGAATAAGGGCCAGAGAGATAGAGTGGGAAGAGCCTCAGACAGCACTGTAGCTCTGAGAAAATCTCCATCAGGCCAAGGGGGAATCTCCAAGCAGAAGTTGCCTAGTAGAGAGTGTTGAGCAGGAATGGTCTGCAATGGTGCCCTCACTGTAGTCAATCACTGACTGGGTACAAATCAGGGAAAACTGTCCTCAATGTAGTGGTGGATTCAGACAGGCAGTAGCTGGGGCTCTCAGTCACTCTGCTCCTTAAAGCAGTTTCTCTTGAAGGAGACCTAAATGACACATTTCCGTGGCTGCTGCAATCAATGTACACAGTAGCATATAGCTTGTGATGAAACACATAGTTGCTGGTGATGAAACTCAGAAAAAAAATCTTCTTAAATAATTTTCCTCCTCACCATTTCTTCATCATACTGTGTTACATTCTGTAGAGAAGCAACATCCATGGGAATATATCATATCTTATAGATAAGGTGGAAAAACCAGGGAAGAAATGGTATCTGTTTTTACACTTTTACTTCAGCTTGTCATCATCTTTCAGGGGGTAAGGAGAAATCACCCTGGTCTCCTGCCACTTCTCACATGACTTTTTTGCTACTTTCTGCAGTTCCTCTCTTAGCCCTGCGAATGTGTCCACTTCCCAAGGGTCAGATTCCAGCCTCCTGCTTTTTTCTCCTCTATATCTCCTAAATTAACTCTCATGTCATTCACAATTGTGCCTTTTAGTCTCTCCTCATATATTTTTTTTCTATAGTTTCAATCTGTAATGGTTAATTTTAGATGTCTGCTTGGTTACATTGAAGAATACCTAGTAACCTGGTAAAGCTATCTTTTTATAGGCATGTCCATAAGGGTGTTTCCAGAAGAGATTAGCATGTGGGCCTGAGTGGACTGGGTGGGAAAGATTCACCCTCTATATGGATGGGCAAAATCCAATCTGCTGGGGGCCCAGAGAGAACAAAAATGGAGGAAAAGGAGAGTCTCTCTCTCTGCTGGAACTGGGATACACTCTGCCTTCTTGTCTATGGACATCAGAACTCAAGATTTTTCAGCATTTGGATTCTAGGACTTACAACAAGGGCACTATCAACTTCCCTGGTCCTGAGGCTTCTGGACTTGGACTGAGTCGCACTACCAGCATCCAGTTTGCAGATGGCCTATCATGCGACTTCTCAGCCTTCGTAATTACATGAGCCAAATCCTCTAATAATCCTCTCTCATATATTTATATACATATCCTATTGATTCTGTCTCTGCGAAGAACCCTGACTAATACACAGCCTTAAGCTACAATCCCAACTACCTCCTAGAAATACTGACTTAGGTATTTTAACACAACATTAATTGACCATGTGAAAAAAAAAAAAAAAGCTCATTGTTTCCCTCTTCCAACTGATTCCTCCTTTGACTTCTTAATGTCATAAGTCATTTTTCCTAAGGAAGCTGTGCTTGAAACGTTTGAGTCATCCTCTTCCCACACTAAGGATTGTCAAGGTTTAGCAATTCCTTTTTATGGAAAAGTCTTTTAAATCCTCCCTTCATTTTTACCCACAGTACCATCATCAATGTCCTTATCATCCTAATACCAACATTATTATAGTAGTGTCCTGTATTAATATCACTGCCTGAAATAAGAATAGAAGTGTCAGAACATTAGCCAGGATCAGTGTCCTAGAGAGGGTTAAAAAAACAACTGGAAGGCCCAGGGTCTAGTCAGCATGTGGGAGCCAGGAGTTACTTACCTATCAGGCAGAAAGGAATTCAGTTTGCAAGTGTGTAATAACATTGTCTTAATGGTGATGCAAACAGGGAGCAATAGAGAGAAACAGTTTAAACCTTTTGTGAGAAAGGTGTTGCTTTTTTTTTTTTTTTTTAATCATGGCAAGTTTTAAATAAAGTATTTTTGTTCTTGTTATTCTGCTACCACAGCATGGGATTTTTTACTTACCTCATATGTAATCACTTCCACATATAAGTGGGTTCAGCTTGAAATTAAGTCTAAATTTCTGTGTATAAAAGCTGGTCTAATCCCTTCTTTCATTTAACAGAAACAAAACAAAATTCATACTATGGATTCCAACACTCAGCAGGGAACTGTTAAAAATATTTTAACACACATTCAAGGTCACAAACAGGTGAGAACTCTGGAACCTTTCATATTATTTGGGGATTAGTAAAGCAACGTTTCTCATTTGCAGCAATTCAGGCAGGCTAAAATCATAGGCTTAGGGCTGCAGCCAAAAGTAACAGGTTCCACAGTTGAATAAGAAACAAAACAAACAGTTTCCCTTCCAGTTATATTTTCCCCTCTCCTCTGTGACTGCTTTGCCTCTCTCTTAGAAGTAAATATAAGCTGGGAAAAGCGAACACACCTCTCCACCACACAGCACGAGGAATGAGTTCACAATTCCTCCAATGGACAAATGCATAACCTGGGAGAAGACAGTGTAAACTTCCATTTGGAATCCGCCTGTTAATCATATCATACTTTCTCCTCCCCTCCTGAGACCAATGTCTGCCTTCTCAGTTCTTTATTGCATAAAACATACCTTTAACCCAAACACCTTAGCCTGGCCCTTATGCTAGAAAAACTGAGCAGTGCAAATGCATGCCTCCAAAGAGGTTGCCTGCCTTGGTACTCACAATTTTTCCTTCACTCCTTCTCCCAAAATTTTGAATCAAAATCAATACACATCAATTTTTGTTCAACGTGTAGACATTAGCTACTATAAAAATGCAAATAGTGAAATGCAGACAAAGAAGAATATGCCACCATGCACTTTCATGTTTAATTGTATGAAGCTGTCCCATTCTAGCCCCTCACAAAGAAATGCAACATATGCCTTTTTAAAATTATTATTTATTTTTATTTGTATTTGTTTGTTTGTTAGTTTTTGCAATTTAGAAGCACTTTGAAAATTAATCACAGGAATGTGCTTTGGAATGATTTGCCCCAGCCCTTCGTCCTACTATGACACTTTGCCTACTGTTGTCACCAAGATTAGAGCATGTGTTCATCATTTCAATTCTCACATTTTCCATAGACTTACCACTTCTTTAAGTGATAATATCACATATTCTTTTTCTCAGAAATTCAACTATGTGTTCTCTGCTTCCTAAATTATTGTTTTGAAATAGCTATCTCAGATTTTTTTTTTTTTTTTTTGCATTTCTTTTTGGTAAATATTTTGTGTTCAGCCCCTCTCTTTAAGTAGGAAGTTATTAGAAAGGTTTTCTTTCTTTTGACTTACTCCTTATGTTTAGCAAAGGGCTCCATTTACAGTAAATACAATATTCTCATAAGCACATGAGAGGAAAAAAGAGCAACATCTATTTTTCTGATATAAAGCAAGGAGAAATGATTAACGATGAATACAGTGATATGATCTTAGTTACAATGGAAATGGGGGAAATGAACTTTTAATTTCCAGGTAGTTTTCCTAAAAAATAAATAGCATTTTCCTTAGGATTTCTTTCTTTTGTGTTATTGTACAAGACAAAAGTTGTGACTAAGAACTGAATTTTAAAATATTTTAAGATTTTTTTTTGCAACTAAAAGGCAGAAATTGATTAGAAATTAAAAAGTATACACAAAATTATTGATCTTAAAATTAAAAATGGTAAATGGTCTCATTTTATTATCTTGAAACTAAATGCATTACTTGAAAGCAGTTGAAAAATGTTCAACCAAATTAAATGGACTGATATACTGTGAGTTGGTGTTAATTTTACCTCATTTATATTAATGTAAAGCAAACATCAAAGCAGAAGTAAAAAGTAGTAGCATTTGTTAGTAAATTCTACTTAATGCTCTGGCAGTGTTATAGATATATCATTAATTACACTGTGCTAGACACAGCACTAAATCACTTCCTGCAAATCTTCCTCTTAAGTAGCCCTTAATTTTGGCCACTATCAAAAGAATGCTTAATCTTAAAGAGTTATCAAAATATTGATCTGAAACTCCAAGTTTAATTGGCTATTTCACAATTACATTGTCTAGGTAAAAAAATGGTTGTCAGCGTTTGTCATTTCTGGACAATTATTCTCATTAGAATAAAGAAGATAAAGCTGCAGATTAATTATCAGTTGGATAAGCTGAGTATTGAGTGATTACCTGTTTTATCAACAATTTATTTTCTCCTTGGTAATGGTGTAAAGTTAATTCTTATGCCATACACATGTGATTGCAATTGATAGGGGATTTATGATGTTAATCATAAATCAATTTTTGTATTCACTCTTCTAAGATACATAGTGGAGTAGAAAACATGATTTGTAATATATCTTCATTGCCAGAGGTGTGGATTTATTGCCATGTTTTATCATCAAATTTGTTATGTTAAAATATTCTATGATTTGGGGTTACCACTACGATTTTGTTTTTTCTCTCCTTCTATATAGGGCAGAAGTTTTGCTTTTAAAAAAATTCATGGTATTTTTGAAAGTTCAAATTGATCTGATTAAAATGAACCTAATTATAAACCACTTTAAACAAATATTAAGACTTTTCATTATATACAACTTTCTTATGAAGAAATAGAGATCATGTCTGAACACAGTAGTACCTGAGATGACAAAACCAAGCCAAAAATGCTTACGTGGCAAATTTACCAATTCATCCAATTTAGGTTAGCTGATAAAGGGACAGATAGGACAAGTTATAGAGAGCACATCATTGGATTAGCTGATCAATTTCTACCCTGGGTCTAAGGGGGTGTATCTTCACTTGATAGGGAGAAAGACCTGTGAGAACATTTTGCTTCTCTTTTGTTATGTGTATACTGGGATTGACTAAACTTGGAACACATTACTGCTGCCCTTTCCCTCAGAGCATTAATATATATTGCCTCAGAAGTAATTTGCTTTTCTGAATATACTGGGTGACAAAATAGTGCAGCCTTTTCCTACTGCTTGTGAATTTTCTAACTGGGAAGTAATTTTCTGCTTCTGTTCTCCACATTTATAACAAAAATCCAAGGATTCCTATAATGTTTATCCAGGGCATGTTGTTAAATGAGTGCAAAGATAATCCCTTAGTTGAGGTTTAATTGACTCAAAAAGAGTTCCTGAAGAAATAACTGCAGATTCTCTGCTTTGTTTTTGTTTTCATGGTGGGGGAGGCACTATATGAGTTAGGATTAGGTTTGGCTACTTATTTTATACATATAAATATATATACATATATCCATATATATGTAAGTATATGTATGTGTGTATATATATATATACATATATATATATACACACACACATACATATATGGATATATATTTTTAAAACATCAAATTGGCATTTATTTCTCCCTCACCTAAAAGAATCTGATATTTCTGATCCTGGACTGCTGTGGGGGCTCCAGGATGTCACCAGGCACCTAGGTGCCTTCCAGCCCGCTGCTGTACCACCACTGGAGTGTCACCCTTATCTACAGTGCAGTCCAGAATGGCTGCTCCAGCTCCAGCTCCATCTGCTCTCCAGGCAGCAGAATAGAGAAAAGCGTGGATAAATGTGTAGCTTTTCTCTTTCAGAAGACATCGTAGAAGTGCCACAGGACTGCCCTCCTTGTTTCTTAGTGTCATGGTCATATCTACCTACCAGACAGGCTAGAAAATGTAGTTTTGAAAGATTGTGGCAGAGCACCTAGCTAAACATCAGGGTTCTTGTGGGGAGAGTAGCTATTGAAAGGCAACAAGTTCTCTGTGACTCGATACTCATTTTTCCTTTATTAAAAAATATACCAATAGAATGGAAAAATGAAAGTACATACAAACTGTGAAATTTAACATTGTTTTATGGACAATGAATTAGAACTTAATGTTTGTCACTAAATAGGGATGTGGTTATAATGAAAGTCTCAATCAGTTCATTTCTTTATCGTCACGAACTTGCTGTAACTCAGGAATTGAGACTGAAGCTCTTTAAGGACAAGTTCTGTATCTTGTTGATTTTAATTCTCAGTACTTATCCATTATAAATGCAAAGGATACATATTGACAATTGAATGAATAAATGAAATGGTTAGGACAACTTGATTGAAATCATGAAAAGTAGAAATATCATACTTACCAAATACCTGGACTTTAGAGTACTAATATTGGGTGAGATTTAACATACCACTTAGTGACTAGGAATATTGTGCAAGCCAGCCACACTCTCTAATGCACAATGTCTATTCTGGAATGGGGCAATAAGCTAATCTATGATAACAGTGAATTGTAAAGTTGATCTGATGGTACTTAATGGGTCCAAACTTAGTGAACTGCACCCCATTCTCCTAATTGCTCCTGTCAGGAACCTAGGAGCCATGACTGACTGTTTTTTCTTTGTTTTGGCTCTCTCACATATAATTAATTGCTAAATCTTCTGGTGTTTTATCTTCTGTCTACTGAATCTGTCCAAATGGTTCCACCCATATTGCTACTATCCGAGACTGAGACACCATCATATCATCATATTTCACTTGGACTATAGCAAGCGTTCATTAACTGCTTTCATTTCCTTCAGTCTTGCTTCTCCCCAGCACATTTTCCAGGTAGCAGTCAGAGTGATCTTTCTGAAACACAAACCTGGTAATGACAGTATCCTAATTAAACTCATTCAATGGCTCTCCATTCCTCTTAGGATCAAGTTTAAATATCTTAGGCTGGTCATGAAGCCCTTTATTACCTGGCCTTGAGCACTTCAGCTTTTGCTACTCCCCTTCCCTGCCTCACACCCTTTTGTCCATCCATAGCTAACTTCTTACAATCTTTTGAATGTATAATGCTCTCTTTTCCAAGTTTTGCACATGCTATTACCCTAATTTGAAATGACAGTCCTTCTCTTTCTACCTTTCCCAACTTATCTATTTAGCAAACTCCTTTTCCTCAATCATTTATCTATTTATTATTTTCTCTAAGAAACCCTTCCTGAACCTCACCACACACCCAGACTCAGTGAGGTACCCCTGCTCTCTGTTCTTGTCATACCCTGCACTTTCCTTATTGTGGCATTTATTAGTCCATTTTTAATTGATTTTTTAATATCCTAGCCCCGATTGACTGTAAATTCCATAAATGCAGTAATCATGTCTGTTCTCTGCATTTATCGTAGGACCTGCCTGGCACATAGTATGAACTTATATGAACAGTATAAATTTTAATTATTCTCAATTAGTAGATATAATGCAGGCACTAAAACACAGCAAATGCAAAATAACGGTAAAGATCTATACAATTACAAGGACAAGTTTTATATTAAAGTTTACTTATTTTAGTATAGTTATTAATATTTTGCCAGGAAGAGAGCTCTTTAGATTTCTACCCTTTAAGCTTTAGTGTACAGATACCACAGGTCTTGGATTTGTTCTCATTTTTCTTAACCCATAGATAGGTAGTATGTTCTTTCCTCTTGGAGCCTGTAGAGCAGAACCAAAATCTTAACTCAATATTATATTTATAAAGGAAGGGCTTATCTCTGGAGAACTCTATCAATTCAACTCACAATTGTTGCTGAACCTTCTAACCATTTGTCTCCAGAGGGTAGACTGGCTTTCTTGATATGTGGATTTCTGTGAATAGTGTGACTTACTTCTGAAATGCCCTTCTAGTTTTTCTCATTTGCTCTTCCTTTCATGGGAAATAAAGGAGAAAATGTGCCAGAGGGTGATCAATGAAGTTTTTATCAAGTCGGATGATAATATCTATCTAATAAAAAATGATTCTTGTGGCAACTATACTTAATATCATTTCGCTCTACCTTATATTTCCCTCTTCAATCACTGTATTATTTAGATAGGAATAACCTCACAGGGGCGAACCTTCCAGCAGTTTGTGCTCGTAACTTGGCCCTCTGTAAAAGATGCCATTTAAAAAAACTCTTTACTCCTTCAATATTTTAAAGATACATTAAACAAACATAATTGTTACTTTTTAAAATACAGTTATATGTTACTTATCACACAAGAATTAAACTTTCTTGGGCAGGATCATCTTTCCACGAAGAGAGCTCAAAAAAAAAATTGAAAATGAAAAGAATTCTGAAAAAAAGAGCACAGTGTTTTTAAAAATTTACACCTAGATTGAAAGCATGTAATAGAAAGTACAATCTTTTAAGCATAGAGTTGAATAAACAGATACATCAAGGGAATCATCTACAAACATGAAAAATGTAAAAACATTGTTAAATACAACAGATATTCATATTTAACTTCTGAGCAGCATTTGAAATGAATGGAAGCCAGGAAGATGTACTTCTATTTTTTTTTTTTTTTTCTTCATTAGCTTAACCTTTTCTCTTCTTCTTTGAAATGGATATGTACCTTGGGAATACTCTTCTTTTGCTTTTATTTTTCTTTTAATTTTGTTCTTTTGTTACATTGAATATCTCATATATAATTTAATATGGATACTTTGAATATAAGATATTTAAATATAAATATCTTAAATATAATAGCTACATCCAGGTACGATAATTTACACATGACAACCAAGATGTATATATTATTTTTCCTCTTTCTTTCTCTGATACACACACATAGGCACAAGCACATAAATAACATATTTAAGAACATGGATAATAATCATTCCTACAGTAGAATACAGGTATTTATATACACAGAAAATCCAATCTTCATATAAATGCATAGATAAATGCATAATAATTTCCTATTAAAAAATTATTAAGGTCTTACCAGCCAGCTGACAAAAAAAAAATTATTAAGGTCAATATGTTTACAGATGTCTGCATGGAAAATTTGTATCAAAATGGAGAAATGAAAAGACTTGCTTCCCATTTATATAATTCCTCAACCAAAACCTAATAAAAAGCCTTTTAAGAGAGTTAAGACATAAAGGAGTTGACAATAAGAAAAATACTTGTTGATGAACCAGAAACAATGAGAAATTTCTGAGAATCAGAGACCAGATGCAATCCAATTAATACATGGGTTCAGAGGGCCAGAATGTTCAGCAGTGGAAGAAATCCAAGGTCTCACATGGTGGATAAAGGAAATGCAAATGGCCACCAAGGCAAATATTAGGTAATAGACAAAGAACCCATAATCAGAGCCACTAGATTGGTCTTCCCTTTCTCTGTCCTAGTTGAGCTGTGGAGTAAACCCCAATATGAATTATTAAAAGGCTAGATATAAGAGTGAAAAAAAATTGACACTCTAAGCATTTCTCTAGGGAGTTACTGACCTCCCTAGGATATACCAGAAGACCAAAACCAAGAAGAAAACAATGGCACACACAACCAAATACTTTTCCACAAAAATTAGTGCAGGCTAGATCCTGTCCTTAGAAGTTGCATCTATGGAGAATATTACAGGAGCTATGAAAACATGAATCCCTCCACCATGCAAAAAAAGAAAGAATCACCAAACTTTGGGAGAAGAGTCTAAAAAAAGACCACCATAAAAGGAAAACACTAAGTTAAACTCACAAAGAAATTCCCAGTTGAAGGAACAACTAATAGAGGATATAAAATCTATATGTTAAAAGCCCATCAGGAATTGTGGAAATTAAAAATTCACAGCAATATTTTTAAAAAATAGGAATGTAATAGAAATAGCTGAAGGGTGAATGAGAATCCTGGGACACTAAGAAAAGAAGTTCTTTTCTTAGACACAGACAAAAAGCAAAGGGGTAGAAAGTACGAGGGGGGAAAATTATCAGCAGACATCCATCCTTAATTAGTTGGGAATACAGAATCTACTTACTTGGAATTCCAGAAAGAGAAAACAAAGTAAGCAAAGTGAAAGAAATAATAACATACAATAAAATTTCATGTTGAAAGAAAATGAACAAATTGACAAACTGATCTTAAAATTCATTTGGAAATGAAAGGGACTCAGAAAAATCTTCAAAAATAAGAGTAAAGTTTGTGTTTACACTTCTCAATTTCAAAACTTACTGCAAAGCCACAGTAATCAAGACAGTGTTGTACTGGCAGATTGACAGACCTATTGATCAATGAAATAGAATTGAAATTCCAGAAATAAGCCCTAACATTTATGATCATTGATTTCGACTAGTGTGCCAAGACAAATTCAAAAGGGAAAGAAGTGTCCTCAACAAATGGTGCTGGATATCTACACACAAAAGAATGACTTTCTGCTCCTACCTTACACAATACACAAAAATTAATTCATTGTGGATTATAGACTTTAAAATAAGATTTAAAACTAGAGAACTAGCTCAACAACAACAAAAATTAACCACCCAAATATAAAAATGAACAAAGGTCTTGAATAAACATTTCTTCAAACAAGATACAAATGGTCAACAAACACATGAAAGTCAAAACCACAATGCAGTATCACTTCACACCCACACCCATAATGAAAAAAAAAATTTAAATTTAATTAAAAAACAGAAAATAACAAGTATCAACAAGAGTGCGAAGAAATTGGAACCCTCATACACCGCTGGTGGGAATGTAAATTGGTAGAGGCACCATGGAAAACAGTTTGACACGTCCTCAAAAATTTGAACATAAAATTACCACATGACCCAGTAATTCCACTCATAGATATATACCCAAAAGAATTGAAAACAAGAGTTCAAACAAAAACTTTTACACAAATGTTCACAGGAGCCAAAGGCAAAAATGACCCAAATGTGCATTAGTGAAAAAATTCATAAACAAATTGTGGTATATAGTGGAATACTATTCAGCCATAAAAATAAATGAGTTACTTACACAAGCTACAACATAGATGAGCCTGAAAAACATGATAAATACAAAAAGCCAGTCCCAAAAGACCACATATTGTTTGATCTCATTTTTTAAAATTATTTTTATTTATACATATTTATGGAGTACAGCATTGTAATGGATTGTAATGTTCCCTCAAAAGTCACCAAAGCTTGAATTGTGTCCCCCAAGTTTTATGTATTAGAAACTTGGCCCCCACTGTGACTGTTAAAAGGGTGGGAAATCCTACTAGCATAATTGAAAGATCGCTCCTTGAAGAGTTGTTTAGATTGTAGGACTGTGCAGTAGTGAATGGATTAAAAATGGTGGTGAGGGCATAGTCCTGAGGGCTTTTAAAGAACAGAGAGGAGAGTCTCTCTGCTTTCTCTCCTTCCACCATCTTGCAATGTGAGACCATGGGTCACTGTCACCACCACTAGATGGACTTTGGACTTCCCAGCCCCAGAAACTGTAAGCAATAAATTTTGCTTTAAAAGTCACCCAGTTGCAGGTATTTTGTTATAAGCAACAGAAAGGGATTAAGACAAGAGTTGACTATCAGTATTTGTGTACAGTATGTGATGACTAAATCAATATTATTAGCATGCTCATCATTACAAAGTATAATTACTTTTTGTGTTCCTTACCCAGTTACTCTCTATTCCCCCTATACCCGCTCCCCTTCTGCCTTTTCCACCTCTAGTAACTACAGATCTGTTCTCTCCATCTGAAAGTTCGATGTTTTATTATGGTCTTGCTTTCTTTGTTTCTTAGTTCCCACTTATGAGTGAGGACTTGCAGTATTCCTCTCTCTGTGCCTGGCTTATTTTGCTTAATGTAATTTTCTCCAAGTTCATTCATGTTGCTACAAATGGCAGAATTTTATTCTTTTTTATAACTGAGCAATATTCCATTGTGTATATGTATCACATTCCTTATCCAGTCCATCGATGGACACTAAGGTTGGTTCCATACCTTGGCTACTGTAAATAGTACTGTGATGAACATAGGAGTGCAGGTATTTCTTCAACATGACGATTTCCATTCCTTTGTGTATATACCCAGCAGTGGATTGCTGGATCATCTAGTAGTTCTACCTGTAGTTGTCTGAGAAACCTCCATGCTGTTTTCCATAATGGCTGTGCTAATTCACAGTACCACCAACAGTGTAGAAGAGGTCACTTTTCTCCACAACCTTGCCAGCATTTGTTATTCTCAGTCCTTTCGAAAATAGCCAGTCTAACTGAGGTAAAATGATATGTATGATCTCATTTATATGAAATGTGCAGAAGAGCCAAATCTAGACAGATACAGAAAATAGATTACTGGATGCCTAAGGCTGGGGCAAGGGCAGGAGTGTGGATGGAGAGTGACTAGGAATAGATGCAAGAGTTAATTAAAATATTTTTAAAATTAGATTTTGGTGTTTGTTGCACATTTCTGTAAATATACTAAAAACGGTTGAATTGTACACTTTAAACAGGTGAACTTTATGTAAATTTTATTTCAATAAAGCTGTTAAAAATTACTCATTAAAAAGACCAATCAATTCCAAGGTATATCAATAAAAAAAGATCCAAAACTAGATACAATATGGTGAAACGTAAAACACCGGGAGGATCATAAAGCTATCCATTTTAGATGAGAAAAATAGATAACTACAACAGGTTTGCCACAAGTAAATAAGAATCAGACCAGAATCAGACTTCTCATCATAAGATGCTTGAATAAAATTACACAACATGGTCTTAGTGCTAAGAGGAAATATTTGGAATCCAGAAATCTATACCCAAAAAAAGTTAAATTCAAGAAAAAGGCAAAATTCTGAAATCTTCAGGCCTACAAAAACTTGGACAATTTTGTTATTCATTTAGCCTGTGAGAAAAATATGTTGCTGGAGGAGGATGTGGAAGTCACCATACATATTTTCCCTCTACTAAACACTGTGAAAACTTGATTTTCTAGCTTCCTTTGTAGCAAAAATTTACCACATGACATAATCTAGCCAATCAGACTCAAGTGAAAGTCTCTTCCTTTTTCCCTCTTCCTGGAAGGCAGACATAAAGCCTACTGGCAAAAGGATAAAAGCTGCATAATAAGGATGGCAGAATAGAGCCTGGATCCTCCAAGCACTGATTAGCTAGTCTAGCTCTAAATTTCTAGTGCAAGAGATAGATATATCCTTATGTAGTTAAGTAATTCTTTTTCTTATTTGCTGTTAAATGTGTTCCTGAGTGAGATATTTCTGTAATTGAAAATAAATTAATAAATTTATAAATTAATAAAAAAGAGGATACCATGAAATACAAATTATGACAGTAATTAAAATTCAAAAAAAGTGAAGGAAGTTATAATTAACGGAAGGAATATCCAATGGACTTGGATGCATTATAGAATATTCTTGCCAAAATTTAAATAGCACAGAATTATTCTACCTCTGCATAACTTAAAGCACAATGAATAATACTTATGGATAACATTATAAATGCAGTAAATTGGTTTTCACCTTTTGAAAAAACAATTTCTTTTGTTTGTTGTTGAAACAGAGTTGATTGAACATATCTGTGGGGTACAGAGTTGAATATTAATACCTGTGTCCAATGTGTGATGCTCAAATTGGGATATTTAGTGTATTCAGCAACATGTAATGTAATTGTTTTTCATGGCTGTATTAGTCCGTTTTGTGTTGCTTATAACAGAATACCTGAAACTGGGTAACTTATAAAGAAAAGAGGTTTATTTGGCTCATAATTCTGGGACAGCTGCATCTGGCGTGAGCCTCAGGCTGCTTCTACTCCTGGTGGAAAGCCACAGGCACCTGGCGGGTACAAGCAGGTCACATGGCCAGAGGAAGCAAGAGAGAGAGAGAGGGGAGGTGCCAGGTCCCACAAACAATCAGCTCTCTTGAGAACTGATAGAGCGAGAACTCACTCATCACCCCCACCCCCAAGGGAGAAAATTAATCCATTCATAAGGGATCCACCCCTATGATACAAACAGTTCCCAACACTGCCACATTGGGGATTAGATTTCCACATGAGTTTTGGGAGGACAACACATCCAAACTCTAACAGCGGCCCTTTACCAATTTCTCCCTTCTCTCTCCTCCTCCTCCCCCTTTTCTACCTCTGGTAACCTCAGTTCTGTTCTCTCCTTTTAAAAGTTTAAAAAACAATTTCTAAATAAAGTTTGAATATTTCATACAATTTAAAAGCAGAACTTTATATTAGATGGCTTGATGATTTAAAACATGACTATACAATTTTCAAAAAGTTCATATAGAAGACAGGGGTAGTTCAAGAATGAATAATTATTTCAATTCTCTCATATTTCATAGCAGGGAAATCCATAGATAAACTGCCAATAAATCAAGCATTAGTATATGACTTAATACAAAGTAAATCAATAGAAGAAAGTAAAAGTTATATAAGTATACAAATCAGAAGATGAAGAATGGGTGAAAATACAGAAAGTTGTGTGGGTTATATTTCTCATCTTTTCCAAAGGAGAGATGTAATACATATTTTCTAGAGTATATAAATTATGAAATAGAGGTATGTACATATTATCTAAAGCAAATAATGGTAAGTACGGAAACCTAAAAAGAGTAGCTGTTGTACTAATGTTTGCCCCAATAGAGTGGAGGTTAGATATGGGGAAATTACTATTTTTCATGTGTTTTGTTCTTTTGAGAAACATTCTTTATTATGTACATCATTTTATAGAATTAAAAACAAATCGAGCTACAGCTCTGTTTTGCATGAACAGTGACGGCACAGAGTCCCATTAATGGAGTTGCTATCCGTTCTGCCATATATAGGCAGCAGAGTAAATGAAAGCACAGGGAGAATATCCCTAGGTAGCCAACTTTTTCAGTAATTGCCCAAAGCTGATTCCTCAGAAACATTATTTCCAAAGCTGATGAATATTATGCAGTAGGCTTTATTTTAGATATCTTTTTCCTGTATTCATCATATTTCTCTATATTTTTTAAATCACATGGTAATTCAGGGAGACACAATTAAAAATACCTTATGATAAATGTCCTTGAATGAATTCATCTTAAGTCATGTCTTCTGTTTGAAGAGGATCTTTGTAGTTCTTATACCCTTACCTTTCTGCTTGTTACTGAGGTTTACTCCTGAGTTTTTATGCATTTGGCTCCACAAGAAAACTGAAAAGCAAAACGGAAATGCACAGATTTCTGGAAGCCTCAGAAGTCCAGCATCCAAGTGCAATATTGAAAAAAAAGAAGACAAAGAAAAGCATTCAGACTTACAAAAAGCAAGAGGCAGAAAAATAAAATTTAAAAAAAATAGAAGCTTGATAAGAATAAGCAAACAAAAGAAAAAGAGGTTGGTGGATTTAAATGGTATTGTTTTCACAGATAATAAAAATAAAGCCAAGAGGGTGTCAAACTAGACAGAAAATTTAAGACAAGTGCTAACAGAAAGTGATGAAATAATGGGCTAAAATCATGAGCATGGTTTATAAAGTCAACATAGAGAATCATAAAAGAAAATAAATTACAACCAGCAAGAAATATTAAAATATAAATGAAGACTAAAATTCACAAATTGAAGTTAATGCTATTATGAAGGGGGAAAAAATGTGTATTTGAAGGTGAGGAGCCAAAAGTTATGGAAAGATTAATTTCCTGATGCTGAGGACAGGTCTGGTGGATTTAAGTAAAGGGTACAAATTACAAATGCAGGGTAAGGAAGGTAACTTGAACACAATTCAAGTAGTGTGTCCAGTCTACACACTATATACATTAATAGCTTTAATTCCGTATGCAGAATCTTAATCTTGGTTGTGAAAAGATAAAATTTCTTAATTATAATATTCCATGCAGTCCCTTTATATTTAATATATTAATTATAATCTTCAAAATATAAGACTTTAGAACACGTGAGAGTTAAGGCCAGTTTTTAACATCTTAGCATTACTGAAAGACAGAAAATATCCTATTTTTAAATGTTCCTATCACCACTGTTAGTGCTCTCAGTTTCTCAAATTTGTGGTTCAAGAGTGAAATTTAGCTCTATGATAATTAATTTTCTGACAGTTTTATACTGAAAGAGAAAGATCATAATGATGAAGACTAACATAAATGTTGACATTTAATAAAATGCTGTAAAAGAAAATTTTATTGTACTACAGTGGCTACTTACCAATTGATTTCTTAATAACCCAAAAGAATAAATGGACCTAGAAAACGTCCCTAAATTACTCTTACAGAATAGTTTCCATGGGTATATCATGCTTTAAAACATGATGAAATTACTTAACTGCTACTCTTGGCTTCCCATGGATCATGAAAAACCATGAGTTCAAGTTTCTCAAGCCCTTTATCCTTGAGTCAAAGGAGATTGAACAGGCTCATGAGGTCATTATCACTTGTACATTGTTGAGGTTAAATTATATTCAGAATTTGAACAGAGTTTAGCTCAGAGAAAGAAGAATGTAAATGTATCTACCGAGCTTATAATTTTAAGAATGCTTTAAAATCATTTAAAGATGCAACATTAGATTTAAATGTATTATTTTTCATGCTTACGATGTAAATCTAATTGTCTGTACAGCATTTTATTTTTGTGTTTATGAATGTAATAATGTCAGAATGATTCCTTAGATGTGTTGACCTATGAAAATCTCTTGGCATGTGGTGGCATTCATTAACTGTAATCATTAAGTTTATAGTAAATAATACATTTCTGAAGTTGTTTTTAAAAGACGCTGATAAAGCCTAAAAGGGAATTATTCTGCTTGTTTCTTGCACTGGAACAAGATGTGCAATTTAAGTTAGCACTACACAGCAACAACATCTTTATAAAGATGGTTTAGAGAAATTCAGGTCAAGGATGCCAGCTAGAAGAGCATTCCATTTGCTTTAGCTAGCATTCTTTCGAACATTCTTTGCTACAAAAAGACAATAGATGAAAGAAAAGAAAGGGAACAAAGCTTCTTTGTAAATATCGGTGCTTAACTTGGTGAGGCAGATGAATACTGACCCTGAGTACTCCTAATTTCCTTGTTCAACATTCTTATAGCCCTGTCAGGTTGTAAAATCAAAAGGTTCTCCAGGGTTGCTCTGAACCTAAGTGTCTATGCTCTTTTGTACATAATGTATATATTTTTGGTATGTCTTTTTCCCTACTTACTCATAGCTCTGCAATATAGTTTGGTGGGGGGGGGAAGGACAGAATATACGTGCTATGATTTTCATACTTTCTGAAATATTAAGAGACACATTTTATTATTATCTCAGTATTTTCTTAGTATACCATATTCAAGACAGATTTGGCATTTAAAAATATGTCTTTAAGGAAACTCACACAATTAATATACAGTCATGTTTTGAGAGGTTGAGTGTTATGACATTATCCAAAATCATTTTTTAGATATCTTATCTACTTTTCACCTAGTTTTGTTTCTGCAGGATGACCTAAAAATTAGAGAAATTTATTCCTCCTGTCTTATGCTTGGTAGTGGTATTTGGTTTCAGATGTTATAAAATCAGTATTGAGTATGAGTAAGTTATTCATAACACAGCTTGTAATGAAGCGTGAACATGACTTGAATAATAAATATCTCAGCCCTTTAATAAGGTTCATCTCATGCTCATAATAAAACCCTATACTGTTTCTATAATCCAGTGGAATTTTACCAAAGTCAAATTAAGACACATAAGAACACATTCTTAAAGTGTGATTCATAATCCTTAGGAAATGATTGTAATTGATTTACAACAAACCAGCTGTACTGAGAACTCAGCAGCCCCAGGTGACTATAGCAGTTGTGCTTGAGTAAACCTGTGTGCACAACATGCTATTCTGGAATTTTTTATTTGTCAGATTGTAAAATCCAAAGATAAAACATGTGGTTAGTGTAGAACTTTTAGCAAAAGCTACTTGAGAATGATCTTGCTTAGGTAAACACTTATTTAAACACATTAATAAAAATGTCAGGCACATTTAAAAATCACATAATCTATAGAAGCTACTATGTGTTTCTAAAAAGAAAAAAAAGTGCTCTTTTATTTTATGGATTCTGCCTAGTTCAAGTTTTTTCTTCTTTCTATAAAATTCTGGCATATGCAATGTACTGTGTCTAAAAATGATAGAGTGTGCTTCTCTGGTACAGTCTTGTCAATTACATATGCCTTGTTTCATTAGCTACAGCTAATTATTAGCCATAGTGTTCTAGGCTATGAATTTAAATTGAGTTAAAATGAGTGGTCATTTTTTATGATTTCCTTCTAGTCATTTTAAATTCATCAAACTATTTTTATTACATGCAAAAATACTAAAAGTATAATAATCCAAATCTTTCACCGCCTTATTCAGTAACTGGATAAGTGTTCATATTAAAGGTGACAGAGATTGATAGCAGTAACTCCATTTTTTTGCTTGACAGCTTTTGCCCACAACATATGTTCAGTGCTATCAGGGTTATTACAGAGAACACAAACTAATCAGGTGGACGGATTCACAAATAGTGCCTAGAACACATGGTGGCCTCCCAGTGTTAACAAGGAATATCTGAATCACTTGTAAACATGGTCAAATAATGTGAAGATTTGTCATTTTGATTGTTGGTTCTTAAGGCCACAGTTAAAATAATCTTGTTGTCTATGGACCTTCTAGATTGGAAGGTGAGATGCTGTGACCTGACCTTATTTGCTGTTGTGTCACGGAAAGGGAGAAAAATTATGGGCTCTATAATAGTTCTGATATTGATTCAATCATCCATGTGTTATACCTTTAACCATAATGTGAGGTTGAAGTTTGTTCTTGCAGCTAAATTTCTTAAGGGGAATTAATATCAGTAAATTTTTTTGTTCTAAAAACTATTAATAGCCATCCACTTATTAATTTTTTCCTCCATTTTCCTCCAGAAAATGTTAACTAAATCTGATTGCAAAGAAAATAGTTCAGGAATTTCAATTCTAAGGTAACTTGATAATCTAATTTTATAGGATTAAAATGTACTTGAAAACTGCCCCTACTCTCCCATGCTGTAGCACATCTATGCATATGTGGTGTGTATATTCCTATATTTTCATTTGTAATCTACCATGTATTTTATGTACATATGTCATTGCAATAGTACCTTTGGACTAATAACTGGAGAATGTCACTCTTTATTTGCAAAGAAAATCAGAATAGAAAAATTATAGCTAAACATTGAACTAAAGGAAGTAATTTGGAATTATAAGGAGAATATTTCTGGGAAAAGAACTCAGAATTGTGAAATTTTTCAAGTAAAGAGATAAAACAATAAACTGAAGCAGTCTGCAAGGGCAGTATCCAGACAGAAAGTCCACTGATCTCAGCCTTTACTTCACTGACTTCCCTCAGGTTTTTAGAAGGGGAAGATTTCTCTATTAAAGTCTGTATTCTTAGTTTTATAGCCTTCTCTCACATTCTTTTTTTCCCCACCGAGTCCTCTTTCTTCAAATTGTTCATCATATTCAAAGGAAAAGGTCATCTTTACCAAAGTATCACAAAACCTTAGAAATATATGAATTTGAAGTTAAAATAGACACTATCATTATTGGATTAGACTGCCTGAAGTTTATAGTACTTGGCATTCCTTTCCAGATAAAATAGAATAGTGTACGAGAGTGTAGACTTTGGGGATACAGAGGCTGTTTTGAAATGTTGATTGTGGTACTTCATAGATGTGTGAATTTAGGCAAACCGTTTAACTTTCTTATGAGCCTCAGTTTTCTCATCAGAAAAACATAGCAATACCTACTAAATAGGATCATTAAGAGGATTAAACTAAAGCACATGTTGGTAAAGGATTTAGCAGAGTGGCTGACACATAGGAAGTAGCTTAGTAAGTGGCATCTATCGTAATTGTTGCAGAACACCCTTTGTCACTTCCATTTTGAATTTTCAGGCCAGTCCTTAGGTCCTAATCTTGGGTAAAACCATTCCTATTTGTTCTCTCTATTTCTGTCAACTAGATTAAGTTCTTCTCTATTTCATCTCATAACGATAAGAAATAGTGACTTTTTCTGCCTGAAATGTTCTTTTATTTGACTACAACTTGAAATGCATCTAATCAATCACCTAAAAAGAGTACTTCAACCTCCCGCATCCTTCACTCCCCATCGCAATCCCCCAACACTGCTGTTCCTGTTTTCTCACTTGTACACGTATTCATTACATACTCAGATTCACAGTTGACCCCACCTCTCCACTGAAAATATTCTTCTCATGGTCACCAATGATCTCTTATTTTCAAAGCCTGATGTATACTTTTCAGTCTGACCCCCACCTGGAAGTTCTCTTGACTCTAGTTTTTAATAGCATCTCTTCCTGCTTCCCCTCTAGATAGTTCTTATCGAGAAAAGTATTCTTATTCCTCTACCTTGTTCTTCATTGTTATAATTATACCTTTAGTTCTCTTCTCTTTTATTCAAGAAAAGCACACTACTGGGTCTGACA
Source organism: Cynocephalus volans (assembly GCF_027409185.1). Lineage (NCBI taxonomy): Eukaryota > Metazoa > Chordata > Mammalia > Dermoptera > Cynocephalidae > Cynocephalus > Cynocephalus volans. The sequence continues at coordinate 110,685,380 of NC_084461.1, forward strand.
CACAACCAGAAAATTCTTCATCTCCATCTCCAGTTTAGCATCTCAGTCACCGTGTTGGCCCATACAACCACTGCCTAGGATACACTACTTAGACAACATTTGAAACGTAACTTGGCCAGAATGACATAATATGACCCCTCTAAAACTCACGAATCTTAGTTCTCTATCTTGGTGACTTATACCATCATATTCTGTTTTAGTCACTTTGGGCTCCTATAAAGAATTCCATGGACTGGGTGGCTTATAAACAACAGAAATTTATTTCTCAAAGTTCTGGAGGCTGAATGTCTGAGATCAGAGCACCACCATGATTGGGTTCCATTGAGTACCCTCTTCCAGTTACTGTGTCCTCACATGGTGGGGGGGGAGGGAGAGAGAGAGAGAGAACACTGTGGGGTTTCTTTTATACGAGGTTTAATTCCCTTGATGAGGGCTCCACCCGTACTACCTAATCATCTCCCAAAGACCCCTACCTCCTAATACCATCACATGGGAGGTTAGACTATCAGCATATGAATGGGGGGGGCACACAAACATTCAGACCATTCACATTTTCAGTTTTCCAAGATGTCTAATTTTTAATTTTTTACTTTTTCCTACTTTATTTCAACATTTTTGTCAGCTCTATCCACATACTACTTAACAATTCATTTTCTTTCTCTACTATCCCTGCCTTTGCCTTACATTAGACCCTTATCTTACTTTTATTATCTGTATTTCCTATTTATCTTTTCTTCTTCTAGTCTCCCTTCCCTCTCTCCCCGATCTATTAGCCACACTGCCACAGAAGTGATTTTTCTGAAGTATAAATTGATTGCATCATTCCGTTAAATCATTCCAAGGTTTTCTGTAACCTTCAGGATAAACTCTATTATGGAATGCATCTTTCATGGTCTCCTTCTTCCACCACTTTCTGTGCAGATGTTCCATGACCTATGAATGGGTTATGTCTTGATAAACCCATTGTTAAGTTGAAAATATTGTTGGGTTGAAAATGCGTTTAATACACCTAACCTACCAAACATCACAGCTTGGTGTAGACTACCTTCACATACTCAGAACACTTACATTAGCCTATAGTTGTGCAAAATCATCCACCACGAACCCTATTTTTCAATAAAGTGTTGACTGTCTCATGGCTGTTCACCTCATGATCATGTGGCAGACTGGTAGCTGTGGCTCGCTGGCACTGCTACACATTGTACCACATATGGCTAGCTGGGGAAAATTTTGAAAACATTCAAAAGTTGGAGTATGATTTCTATTGAACGCCTATCACATTGGCACCATTCTAAAGTCCAAAAATCCTAACTCACACAATTGTAAGTCAGGGACTGTCTATATATATTTTGTGCTATTGTCATCATGCTGAAATATTTGAAGACCCTTGCAGACTCTTTGCACGTTTACATCTTGACTCTGCCCATACTCTTTCAATTTGCCTAACCTATCTTTCACATTATTTTCAAGTTATTCCCTTCCTCCTGGTCCTTCAACATTCATCTCAGCTTTTACCAATACTGAAGAGCCTAACTTCATCTCCTGACTGGGTTAGGTGTCTCCTTCTCAGTGCTTCTGTAGCGGTCTGTGTGTATCACCACCATAGTTCCTATTGCTCTTGTGCTTTGTCTATTTATTTGTGTCTTACTCGCCAGACCATGAGATTTTCTAAGAAGAAACATGAGGTTCACCGTATCCACTGCACAAATCCCCTCACCTGGTACACATTTGATGCTCTATAAATATTCATCAAAATAGTACCTAAATGGCCAGCTCAATTCATGTTCCTTGACCTGCACGTTATCCCCCTCCATTCCTTCTCGAGTCATCTTGTGCATATGTGTGTGCTGGGTTCTTTTCTCTTCATCTTTGCTTTTCCTAGTTCCTGTTCCTACCCTTACTTTTCAAGTTTTTCCAACAGGTCACTTACCTCAATATATTCATTATAGAAATCTCTATCTCTTTTTTCTGTGAGTTCTGATTTTTATTTATATTTCTTACTGAATCCAAAGTTTACTAATTACAGGCTCGTAGCTCTTCAAAACACTGGTACATCAGTGGCAAAACAGGTTTTACTTGGAGATTTTATTCATCGCAAATAAAGTCCATCAGTTCTTTTTCAAGAAGTTACTAATTTAAATAACCTATCACATGTTAAATTGTTTCGACATATTATCTTGGGAAATGATACTTTTGGTTTCTCTTAAAACATGCAATGTATGTAAGGTCTAACATTCATATTTTACTTTTTTGTGTGGGAGATGGTACAGGGATCCGATCCCCTGACCTTTGTGTTATAACACTGTGTTGTAACCAACTGAGCTAACCGGCCAGCCCTAACATTCCTATTTTATAATATCAGTTTCTTTCCCATCTAGAGGTTTCACGTCTGACTCTATAGTGACTCTTTAGAAGGAAGAGTGCTTTGGTGGTAACCAGACCATTTAAAAAATACTCCTTCTGTTCACAAGCAAGGGCAATACTATGTGGAAATATACCACAAAAAAATTGACTTAACAGTTAAAAATTTAATGTAAACATTTCAAAGAATGAGATATCATAGGAGCCTCATTTTAATTGCCTATAGGACAATTTTTGTGTTTTTATGTTTGAAAAACAGGACTTTGCTTTAGGGCTTGATAATAAAGAAATAACATTTACAAACCATAAGATTTCAAAGCTCTGTCTAATTAAAATCTCAGAATGTCACCCACCTCTCTCTCTCTCTCTCTCAAGTCAAATTGAATTACAGGGTCTTTAAATTGATCCATCATGATACACCAGGAGAATTTCCCAATATATTTTAGCCACAGTCTGGATACACCAGTGTTATATTCAGCCAGACTGGATTTTGAGCTGAATTGCCACCCACAAATTTTTTCCTTATAAAACTGAATTTCAAGACCACTCCTTCAACTGAGATTATAATTAAAAACAACTTCTCCCTTGAAACACTGAAATAATATGCATTTTGTTCAGATAAATGTGTTCTAAAGCCAAGCTCCAATATTAGAAAGATAGGAATTTTGTTCTTTTTGTGAGGCTTTGTTAATACCTGAGATTTACAGCTAATTAGTGCAAATTGTTATTATTTCCAAAATTATAAGTCTGCTTATACACTTTTACATATTTACAATGACTTTAAAATGGCATGTCTGATTTTAAAGCTCTGGCCTGTTTGCATAATCATAAGAAAAAGGTCTTTTGTTTTGCTAAATAAAGAGAGGTCATTCTTGGTACTACTGAATAAATCATAGCTGTTCATCCTCTGTGTATATGTGTGTGTATGTATATACATTTATACATTACACAGAGGACTTCACTGAAAATGACAATATGATTGGAGGAGAGGTGAAATATTTCATAAATACTATGTGTGTTACTTGTCAGCCCAATGTTTTCCTCAAAAATTGGATGTTTATTTTACCTTGTATCCACTGCAAATTGCCCAATTTCACTAAATCATTTAGACTTTTTCATAAAAAAGAAATATGCTACATGAGAAGCATAGTTCAAAATTTATAATATTTTCCAGTAATACTACTTTTAGAGGTGTTATCTCTTCCACTGTCCTAAATATCCCTTTAAGGTACATCATGAAGGTATTACCTATGTATAAAAATATAAGGAAACAGACTCTTTTTTTGATGAAGGTTATATGGCTAGAGAGGGTTCTGTAACATAAATCTTAGCCAAACATAACAGTCTTTTTGAGATTTCCACTAAAATAAATTAAAAGATCATAATTCCACAAAATCAAAAGCTAAGTGGTTTATATAACCAGAAGAAACTTGATACATGTTGTAGTTCCCAATGTACTTTTTCCCAAAAAAAGCTTTCCATGGTAGCATGACATGTGAATAAGTATTTTTAAAATATATCAAGTTAAAACTACATTGAGATATCACCTCACCCCAGTTAGACTGGCTATAATCAAAAGACAGTGAATTACAAATGCTGGCAAGGATGTGGAGAGAAGGGAACACTCCTATACTGTTGGTGGGACTGTAAATTAGTACAACCACTATGGAAAACAGTATGGAGGTTTCTCAGACAACTACAGACAGATCTTCCAGATGATCCAGCACTCCCACTTCTGGGTATATACCCAGAGGAATGGAAATCATCATGTCGAAGGGATACCTGAACTCCCATGTCCATCACAGCTCTGTTTACAATAGCCAAACATGGAACCAACCTAAATGTCCATCAATGGATGACTGAATGAGGAAACTGTGGTATATATACACCATGGAATACTACTCTGCCATAAAAAAGAATGAAATACTCCCATTTGCAACAACAAGGATGAACTTGCAGAAACTTATGTGCAGTGAAATAAGCAAAGCACAGAGGGATAAATACCACATGTGCTCACTCATAAGTGGGAGCTAAGAGAGACAGAAGGAAGGAAAGAAAAACTACAGCAGTGCATTGGTCTTGCAGAGGGAGAGAACATTCCTTGGGCTACAAAGTGGAGTGGGAGGGGAAAGGGGGAGGGGAAGAGGGAGGGAGGTGAGGATAATTGGGTGGGGGACAAAGGCAATTTCTGGTAATGGGTATGCTGCCAGTATGAATTTGACTCTCACATTATGCCATGAGGGGTGACAATTAGCATTGTATCTCATGAATAAAATTAATAAAATAAATAAATAAAGCAGGTTATAATATGCAAAAAATAAAATATTTCCTTTTGGAAAAAAATAAAATAAAATAAAATAAAATATATCTTAATATTCAAACTAGAAAATGGGTAAAGAAAATATATAAACAATTGATAAAGAAATATAAATAACCTATTAGCATTAGAAAAATACTCAACTTCACAAAATAATCTAAGAAATGCACATTTAAATAAAAAATCAAGTGTTGGTAAGGTTTTGAGGAAAACACACTATATAAGACTGATGGAATTTAAATTAAAAAACTTAGCACAGGGCAATTTGACAATAATTTAAAGAAAATTATAAATTGTGTACTCTTTTTAATTACAAAATTCAACTTAGCAGAATTTATCCTAAAATAAATAATAGATGTATGCAAAAATTTAGGTTCAAATATGTCCTTAAGTTGTTGTTAATAATGGCGCAAAAAATAATTATTTAATTGTATAGTATTACCGATATTAAAAATAACATTGTGGGAGAATAAATTATGCCACTGAAAATATATATAATATGTAGTTAAATTTTAAAAAGAGCGAGCAAGAAGAAGATTGAAATTATATGCATAATACAACCCCATTTTGAAGACAATATAGTTTTGTAGTTAAGACTCACCCCAGTTTGGAGCCAGACAAATAAATTCCAGCTTGGGTTGCACCATTTATTGGTTGTGTAACCTTTAAGATGTTACTTTAACATTTCCTGAAATTTAGTTTTCTCATTTATAAAATGAGATTAGGAAACTTCCAATTTTGCAGGGCTTTTGTAAGATTTCAGTGAAATAATTAATGTATGGCACTTAGCACAATACACGAATATAATGTGTGTTCAATAGATGTTAATTTTGTCATAATTCTTATTATGTAACATGAATATTTTGTGTCACATTTTATATTATCTGTTTTTTATATATATATGAAAATATTCATATATTATATTGAATGTATGTTTATGACCAAACATTAGCCAATATTTAAAAATGACATTTTCTCGGTGATGGAATTATGGATGATTATTTTGCACATGCCTGGATTTTTCTTTGGTGAATAAGTATACCTTTTATTGAAAGAAAAAAATAACATTGTATAGGTTAGGTTAGACTAGGGACTTCAGTAATAACTCCCTAGCCTAAATCTCAGTGTCTTACTTCTCATTCCTCCAAAGTAAAATCCCTTGGACAAATCACTTAACATTTCTAAAGCTCATTGATCTTATTGGAAAGTGTGAACAATAATAATTATCAGTCCACCGTGTAGGGTTTGGATATCATACATTTTATGATCAGATAAATTTAAAAGTAGATGAAAAGTGGAAATACAACTTTGGATCCTTTGAAGGACTCTGCAATGTTGGTGACCCCAGTGTTGCTGGCCTGATCTTCTACAGGATGGGATCATTGAGAATTGAATAAAGTTTGATGGTGATTGCTGCAGTTATTCCTACTCTTTGGGCTATGAGTGTGCTCTTCAATTTCTACAACCCATGGGCCTGTCCTTGACCCTGTGGAAGAGACTGCTGTTCACTCAGCATGTAGAAATTTTCACTGCAACTCTGGATGGGGAGTTTTACTGTTGAGAAAATTCAGACAGACAATTTGATTAATTTTCCCAAGGTCGTGCCCTGGATCTGAAGCTTAGGCCTGCCGAATATCTTTGACATAGTGTTATTGAGCCTGATTCTCTCAGTTTCACAGCAATTGTGACACATTTTGGAGTTGACAATATAAAAGTCTAATCATGCTTCTCATTTGAAGTCCCTAAGTAGGTCAAAGGCATCATCATCCCACAAGTTTCCAAGCTAGAAATGTCACTGCCATCATCCTCTGACTCCCTCTGTCACCAAACCTTATCTGAGGCAAAAGTTTGATCATGCTACCTGAAATCATTAAATGTATCTGAATGTTTGTTGGAGGGAGTGTAGATGAATGGGCATGGAGTTCATCATCCAAGTTCTTCAAAGGTGTGGCAACTTTAGGGAGGCTAGACAAAGATGGCCATCTCAGCAAAGGACGGCTGTAGAACATCTTGCCCACATGGGGACACTTTTGGGAAGCCATATTCTGCTGCTACTCAGAAAATGCCAACAAACCACCATGTTGTGAGTCTCTCAGCTCACTGGTTTTCCATTTCTCTACCGCCTAGTTATAAAGCTCACTCATCCTTTGGCAGCAGTTTACAGAGTTCTCTCTCATCTATTATCTATGTGGAGGTGATGGGAACCACAGTCTATATGTCAGAGTGGGAGGTGATGAGGTCAAGATCACACGGCCAGTCAGTGGTGGGTGGAAGAGACAGGGAGCACAGCCAGCTCGGGGTGTAGCTCCAGGGTTCTTTCCTGTCTGTTGACTATATCAAAGTTACTCCTTGTCGCTACTCATGCAAGATCATTGAAAGTACAGAGCAGTAAGATGACGTTAAAAGAAAATACAATGTTTCTTACATTTCTTTCTTGCAAGGAAGGAAGTCCATCAATGTTTACTCCAGATCAGTATCAAGGAGAAAAGAGTTTAGCACAGGACAGAATACAGGAAAGAGAACCCCCCCCACACACACACACAAAATTGTATTTAAGGCTCCTTATGAGTAGCAGCAGTAAAATCCCAAACCCTGTGACTCGAGGGCTGCACACAGGTTTATTCACAGAGATCAGGTCCTCAACACTTATTCATCAGCCACCTGCCCATCTCAGGGGTCTCTGGGTCAAGCCCATCCCTGGTGTTATGGCCAACCTGGAGAGCAATGCTAAGTCTCTGAAAGCCTCTTATCAGATACTACTCAGTGTGTCCTCAGGGAGCAGAATCCTGTATAGGGGAACATATGTAATCCTGAAGACTTGAGATTCTGCATCCTCGTTTAGCAGAGGACTACTGACTAACATATCAATTTAAGACCACACGCAAGAATTTTTTTTTTTTTGAGCTTTTCAAAAAAGGATTAGCAGAAAATACTTGTATCCACTATAAAAATGAAAGAATAGACATCTTTAAGTCAATGTAGAAAGTCACATTATTCATTTATAATAAGTGTCTGCTGCTTGCTTAGAACGAGGAGAGAAGTAGGTTCCACCCCCTAATTTTTTTTTCTTGCTTTCAGCACCCATGCAGAGAGAGGAAGAAGACCAAAGAGGTTGCTTTAAAATGTAAGGTTCTGCTATTCAATGCCAGCCCCTCCCAGGGTTAACCTTAATCTCTTTTTTACCCAAGGTGCCAGGTCCACAGTTACTGAGGTTGTCAGGTTTTAGAGCCAGTCCTTCTCAGAAAACAGAGGCCTCAGAGGAAAGGCCCAAAGGAAGGGTATCAGAATTTAGGACACTTATCAATGTTCTGCCCCTCCATGGCAATTGAGCAATAATAGAGATGAGAGTGGGGTTTTCCCACTAAATGTTGATGTGAGATGTAGTGAAAAGAATATTTATTTGGTTTAGAGGCAAAATGTCCAGATCCAGCCTTTCAAGAAATTGTTAATTTACCTAAATTTTAGGTTGCTCCTTTGATAAAGCACCCTGCCTGCAAAGCTCACGGTGTCGTTTTGATGATCCCCTGGGATAATGTACATGAAAGCACTTCGTAAATGACACAGAACTGTACATATGTGAGCCTTACTGTTAATGTCATTGAACCTGGACCTTGAATCATAATTCCTGTGGCTCTTAGGGTCTAATGTTGAGTCTATTATCAATGAAACTGTGCACAAACCTCCTAGAAGGTGTCTTTGCTCCTACCCTCATCTGATATAACCTGAGCTACTATCTCTACTTCGGATAGCTTGCTTGCAAGGAGCTAAGGTAGAATCAGACCAACTTTCTCATTGGAAAAGGAGAAAAATCTCTTCTGTTATCCCAGATATTGCTCTTCCTGGCTTGTCCCATGGAATTCCAGGGCCCCAGTGCAGCAGGGGGATTGACCCAAGAGGGTGAAACCATAGTGAAGAGAATGTGAACACCAGCTGTGTGCAAGGGATCAGAGGAGTCTCATGAAGTCAGGAATGTGAGGGTGCATGGCCCTTGCCAGGCCCGATGGGCCCTCCTGTCCCCATTCTCCTTGTGGATCTGCTTTGTGCATCCTGACTACTGCAGGTGCCTGTGCAAACTTTCTTTTTCTTTTTCTTTCTTTCTTCCTTTGATGGGAGCTCTCTGGAGCAGACACAGCATGACCTATGCACTGCAGGGTTTGACAGAGCAGCCACAGAAGCAGACATTCTATTCTCTCATCAGGAGGCAGGGAAGGAGGCTGTTCTCTCTCCGTCACCTTTGGGATCAATGGGAAATCATCACTCCGGCCTCCTTCCTCCAACCTCCACCCTCCCACGGGGCCTCCCTTCCCAGTCCTTCACTTTCCTTTGTTTCTCCCTGACCACTGGGTGTCTTTCTTCCACCAGAGCCCGGTGTGAAACTGGATTCCATATTGTCTGCACAGAATCTTTCACCCGCACCACCTGCCCTTTCCCTTCCACCCCAGACACACTCACATACCTGATCCCATTCCCCAGCCACACCCCACTGTGTGTTTGGACCTTTCCTCCTGACGAGATTCCACACTCTCTTAGGATCACAACCTCTCTCACCAAAGTTGACCTTCCCCATGGGTTCCACTGATTTGTTGGACTGTCTCCCTTTCAGCCATCGTTTCATGTGAAGAACTCAGCAAAGTTCCAGCCAGAGAAAGACCTGGACAGAGGCCTACTGATGAATTTCCAGAAGAGCCCATATAGGGGTCTGAAGGCTGACCCTGAGAAGGAGACAATAAACTCTGTGAGAAACTCACAGAATGACTCAAGATACCAGAGGAAGAATCTAAACCAGAAGGATCCTGAATATGCCCAAAACAGTTACTTGGGAAAGACTCAGGTAAGGCTTCTGTGAGCATGCACCCTTCATGGTTTGCTGCCCGCTCTACACTGTGCCATCTGGGAAGGCCCCCATCACTCAACTATCATACATTTAACACCCTTATTGCATTAATAACATCCCCAAAATACTTCTCTGGAACTTTCCTTTCTTGATTGGTGTTCTCAACAGTTTCTAGAAGCCCATAGTGTGCAGTTTAGGGTACACCAGAGATGGTGTCCACTGTTTGAGGTCCTTTAATCCAAAACACTGCTTAAGGTGAGCAAGGCTTTTCCCCATTGCACTTTTCCTTACTCAGCTACTCATGTTTCAAGGGCTGACACCCTAGCTGGGGTCGTGAAGCTCCTTGGAGTAAACTCTCAAGCAGTCGAGGGAGAAGTTGGATTAGTCAAGGTTCTCTAGAGAAAGAGAACCAACAGGACATATATGTCCACATATGTGTATGTATATGGAATGGGCTCACACAATTGTGGAGGGTAACAAGGCTCAAGATCTACGGTCAGAAAGCTGGAAACCCAGGGCAGCTGATGATGTCAGTGCCAGTTCAGACTTGGAACTGAAGGTGTAGTTGCAATCTGAACACCAGCCAGCCCGAGATCCAGGGGCAGCTGATGGTTCAGTTCAAGTCTTAAGGCAGGGAAAAGACCAATGTCCCAGCTTGAAGGCAGTCAGCAGGAGGAATTCCCCTTATTCAGGCAGAATTTTTTTCTATTCAGACCTTCAACTGATTGGATGAGGCTTATCCGCCCTAGAGAAGTCAATCTGCTTTAGTCAGTCTATCAATATAAATGTTAAACACATCCAAAAATACACTCAGAGAAACACCCAGAATGATGTTTGACTGCATATCTGTGCACCCCATGGCCCAGTCAAGTTGACACATAAAATTAACCATCACAGAGGTGATCACTAAAAATTCACTTCCTGACTTATGTAGCTCTTTCCCTGAACCCTCACCTCTGGGTGAAGAAAGCCAGGTTGCCATGAGATAGTCCCTGTATTAGTTTCTGCCACAACAAACAAACTCAGTAGCTTAAACGAGATGAACTTGTTCTCTCACAGTTTCAGAGAGCAAAAATCAAAATCAAGGCGTTGATAGGGTTAGGTCCTTCTGGAGGCTCTGAGGGAGAATCTGTTCCATGCCTCTCTCCTAGCTTCTGGTGGTTGCTGGCAGTCCTTGGCATTACTTGGCCTGTAGATGTATCATTCCTGTCTCTGCTTCCATTTTCACATTGCCGCCCTGCCTGTGTCTCTGTGTTCCTTCTCTTGTTTATGAGAATGTTGTCACTGGATTTATGGCCTACCTTAAATTCAGAATGATTTTATCTTGAGATCCTTAATTACATATACAAAGACATTTTCTAAGTAAGATCACCTTCAAAGGGTCTGGTGGTTAGAACTTAGACATATCTTTTGGGGGCCTACTATTCAGCCAACTACAGTCCCTCTTTAATATCACTTATGAAATTGTAAGGCCCCTCAGAATGGAGATAATAACAAGCACAACAAGCATCTATTATCAACTCAAGAGAGAGAGGATCCTAGAACACCCTTAGCTGGAGAGGATATAAAAGGAGATTCAGACTTGAGAACCTCTCACATCAGAGAGAAAAGCCTCTTGCCCAGGAAAGAAGACTGGCAGAGAATACTGGGAACAAGATGTCCCAGTTCAGCTCTTGCCACAGTCTCCACCAAACAGTAAATTAAAAATATAATGAGACTTTTCAGTGTCTTCATCCACCGAAAAGAGAGAAAGGACAGGAAGAGCCACATCAGAAAACCAAGACAGTGACAGCCTCTGTGCAGAGCCCAGGCCCACTGGAAATCAGAGCTGTCTCTATAGGCAGTGGGGATATTGAAACTAAGGAACAAGCCTATCATTAAACAGATCTTAAAGAAGAAGTGAAGAGTTACTAGTAGATACCCAAGGAGGTACCTGGTAGTCCCGATCTGCTTGGAAGCCCAGGCAGATTCTGAATACACAAATTCCTGTGATTACCGGACTCCTAAGGTCTCTGCATCAGAGGAAGAAGATGACATCCACCCTGGTGAAGCAGGCTTTGATGTCTGTGCTAACAAGTAACAGGCAAGTCATAGACAGGGTTAAAGTGTCAAGAAGATTGTGAGGTTTCAGGATCAGCAACTGTGTTTGAGGTCACCATCTCCGATGCTCCCCGGGGAGCCTATGTCCCCAGCCAGGACCACAGCCCAGGGCAGGGATGCCAAATCAATTAGGCCAACCTCACCCTGGCGCCATACCCCCAGACTCTATCTTTAGGGTGTGTTTCCTCTGGCCAGCTAGAATATCTTCCCCCATCCTCTACTCACCAAAAAACGTCCCTGAAATTAATGTTTCAATTCAATTAGGAAAAAAATAATTGATTCTTATTTTACCACATTCTTTGAAAAGAAATGATCTGTTTCCCATAACCAAGGATATTTATTCATCTCAAATATATTTGTTTCTTCTAAAAGAAACTTGTCTATGCCATGCTTGAGAAAAGGGTTATGATATTCCCAGGGTTTGGCCTTAGATCTATGAAGGGGTCAGCTTCAGCTTTTCTTGAGAGCCCCTTTGGCTCCTCCCAGGCGACCAGGTTAGGAATGAAGGTTGATGGTGGCATTGCACACACACCACCATGTCAGAGTCCTGTGTTTGTGTCTCAGAAGATTTCCCATTTTAAAGCATCATTATACAATGAAAACAAAAGTATAAACAAACAAAACAAGGCACTCTAAAAACACTTAAGGTCTAAAAAAAATTAGAAAAGCCAAAGAAAACCAATTGCTAGGACTTGCACCACTCAGCCCTCCCCTGCTGCCTCATGATCTTGAGCTTTATACAGCGACCGGGTGAGTGGGTGGGATTGCACAGTCACTATAGGCCCAGACTTTTCCCACTCAGCCCCCAGGAACAATAAGGTACAAGAAACTTTGCACATTCCAAAGACATAACTGGAAGTTTGGGGTAGTGAGTCCCCAATTTGAGAAGAGTAAGGAGAAATTCCATGAGCCTGAATCCTTTCATGGGAAATGGCTTCTACTTGCCCCTCAGCCCCCTCCCATTTCTGGTGCAGGCCGGAAGAGAAGCACTTCTCCCCAGTTCTTAGCTTAGCCTCAGTGCTAGTATTTACCTGATCACCACCTCCCCTTTATCTATCCATGTGACAGGCTCTGGAGCAGCCAGGAAACATCAAACTCCTCACTCTGTGGGTGGTTAGGAGGGTGGGGGTCTAGAGTAGGACAAAGAGAAGGATATTGCAAAACCTGAGAATGAGGGAGAACACGCTATCAGTAAGCTTGGAGGGGAAAAAAAAATCTCTGCAGATTTAAGTAATTACTCAAGTCTAGAATGGAGCTGGGATCAAAGCTAGGGAAATGAAAATTACTTATAGCTCATGCCACCTGCCTCCCCCTGCCCCATTTATGACAAGACAGTCCAGCCTTAAATAAGGGCAGGGACAATGATATTTTCCTGAAAATAGTAGCTTTTTGCATATTAGAAAAACTGGCTAGTGTCTACTAGGTACAGAGGTGGATGAGCTTTGGAGAGAATATTTGGGGAATACTGCTGAGATGTATCATCAGACAGACATGGCAGGGCCAAGGAATAAGGTAAGTGCTGCTTACACATCTGCCAATCTGTGCGGTTCACCTGTCTTGAAACAGACTTTGAATTCAACTATGAATTCTCCATGTTGTGAGGGAGCGTTGGGAAAGGGACAGACTTCCTACACAGACTCTACATGGTGCCTGGCTTGATACCATCATTGCAAAGGGAAGGTCTCACACAGCCTTCAATGATGGAATGTTCATGGTGCCATCACACAGTGTCTGGAGACAAATGAGGCAGAAAGTAAGGATATTGAAGTTAGTAAGTAACGAAGGAAGAAAACCAGGGAAGAGGGCAAAGAATGACCCAGCTGATGGGAAGAAATGGAAATGTCTCCATCATCACTAATGATCATATCCTCCCCTAGAACTACCTAACCCAGGCTCTACCTGCTTGTCTCTGCAACACAATACAGCACATTCATGCAAGCCCAGCAGAAGTGTGTGGGGTCTTGTCTTTGATCACAAAGACACTGTCTGCAAGGATGTTTCCTGCCTGGCTTCAGGGACACCTACAGCTCATACATTACACAAGCTTTTTGCAATTTGTGAAAAGGGTAAAATGTTTCTGGACTCACTTTGGACCTGTACTCACTTTCCCTGAAGTCATTGTGAGCAACGGCACCAAATGACTCTGCATGCTCCTCCACATCCATTTCATCTGAGTCAATGCCACTGAAGTCCTGAGTGGAGCAGCTGATGGGGGATAAAAAAGCCACAAAGTAGTAACTGAAAAAGAGGCACCAGTGGCCTAGGAATCCCCCTTTAAAAAAGTGAAGAAAAGAACTACTAGGGCCACCTGGTGTACCTTACACACTCAGAACGGAGAAGTAAGGGGTGACATAGCTCACCCCACCTCCACTCCAGCCTCTTCACCCTGCATTAGCTCCCGGATTCAGGGCCTAGAGAAGCAACGTTTATCTCCCACAGAGAAGTTTAGACTCACATAGCAAGGAAATCCCAGGAAGATTAATGTCTGCTCTTTATTACATATTTAATAATATTGAACATTCTTCTTATTTGATTTTTTTTCAACTTGAAGTTTGGAGAGGCCAAGTAACCCAGTAGGTGGAAAATCCAGGACTAGAAACGTCAGAAAAGGTGAGTCCCAGGCCAGTTACCTTACCCTTGTTCACATGACCAAGGACCACTCATCAAGAGAGAATTGGTGGCTGAGAAGTGCTGAATGACTGGTCATGGGTCCCATAACAAGCTGTACCTCATTCCCAGGTCTGTGCTTATCTCCAGGCACATACATGGGGTGAGGCAATCAGGCAGGATCTGTGCACACAGGGGTCCTGTGAATTGGGGCAGAATAACATTTCCTTACTCTAGCTTGGCTTCTAGCCCTATTTTTCCTTCCCCTTCCCTAACTCTTGCCAATATAGGAAACAAAGAGGCCCCTCAAATGCAGGAAAGCTCATTAGCTGAATGATGGTGGGGAGACGAAAACCTACTTCAAGAGAAAAGTTTTCTAATGCTTTGCTGCCACACTCAAGGCCCAACTGTGTGTGGGGGTGTGGGGGAATGTCAATTCTTGGGGCCATCATTCCAATTGTGCAGAGTTATGTTCTAGGAGGAGTCAGAGATACAGAACACAACAGAGACGTGGCTTCCTCTGGTTATCCATCACCAAGCCCTACACCCCACCCTCAATGTTGGGGCACACTCAGTGCATGGCTGGGCTGCCACCTTGGTGTGGGGTGGGCAGTGTCTTCAGAGGGCAGCTGTTGATCCCATCTCTGGTGCTTAGATTCCTGGAGGCAGCCCCAGGGAGGGAATTAACATGGAGAACTGAATCTGAATCTATAAGTTTAGTGGAGCATCCTGGCTAGGAGGGCTCTTGAGACCTCTTGTCTAGAAATCTCATTAGCTGTGCAAGCTACAGTCTAAATTATGCTGTTAACTGGTTGGGGTCTCAAGGACCAGTTAGGATTCATTTAGAGAAGCCAGCGGATGTTAAGGGACTTGTGGAATTTGCCTCCTCACACCTCTTCTGGGACTCAGGATTTGCTCCTTCTACAGGGGGCCCTGGACAAGGAGTGGATGATTATCATGCCATTTTTAGGGGGCTAGGCCAGGCTTCGGTGTGGGAGGAAGTCTGGGCTGACAGTGACATGAGGGGTGATTTCTCTCTGGAAGAATTCCTGATCTCCCTGCTTACTCTGTGCTATGTAATTTACCTTTGGGACAGGATAATTTTCCAAGTTATTAATTGCTATGCCTACACCCTGACAGGAGAGACACCCAAAGGATGGAAGGGTCACTTTACCCATCTCTCTTCCAGAAAGTTTCAGGCTTCTCACCTCAGAGTTAGTTAAAAGTTCTTGTATGTTATGTCTCTAGACAGTTGATAGGTACTTTTCATACATCCCTATTCAGGTTCTCTTGTGGGAGAGGAATTAAGCTGTGTGTTCCTAAAAAGTGAGGAGATGAAGTCTAGAGTTGGAGGGGGGCTGTTGTGTTGAAACAGAGGGAGTCCCCAAGGAGAGCAGTGTCCTTGTGGGCTTGTGAAAAGGGATGTGGTGATGCATTTGATTATTTTAGAATCCTGGGTAAAAGTACCCTGGGATGCAGCAGGACTTCTGATGAGGGGGCCAATGTGTTTGCCAAAGTAACTAAACTTCAAGTACTGTAGACTTGAGCTATGCAGCAGAAGAGCTGGTGCCCCACCTGGGAGAGAGGCCATGGAGCTGCCTGCCCTTGTGAGCATTTCAGTCACAATCTAAATGGACCAAAGACCAGAAGGTATTTTCTAAGTATTTTGACAGGGTTTATACTGTTATGCAGAGAACATAACCCCCATTAATAGCTCATATTTAGTATCTTGCCATCATACTAAATGGTAGCTTAGAGCCAGATTCAATTGAATTTTTAAAAAATTAAATAATGTAATATTTCTTGCACCTCAATGTTGTGGACAAATTCATGCTTTTATATTTATTATCCCATTTAAACTTTATAACTCTTTGAAATGAATGTTGTTTACCTCTTTTTCAGAAGAAGAAACTGAGGCACAGAAGAGCTAATGTGTATTTGGTGGCTTAGCACAGAAGGAACCATAGATGGAAAAGCCCTTTGTGATGTGGAGAAGGATTTGGATGAAAATGACAGAAGATACAATTCAGAAATAGCATTTCAGGTACAGCCACCCCATACACCTTCTCATCCAGAGCTGCTCTGCATTCTGAAGTCTGGCATCTCACCCTCCAATCTCAATCTCTGCTCCTTTCAACTTATGTCCACCAAATGCCAATTCGTCAGAATCCCTGGTCCTGTTATCAACAACCTCTGGCCTTCTTTCCTCCCTCTCCATGGTAGGCTTGTGGGTCCATCACTTAACATCCTATACAACCTTGTCCCAGTCTCCTTTCATCTTTCCTGCCTGGCAAAATCTCAACTCTCTTCCTCTTCTAGACTTGTCTTCTGGTAGGTGGCTGAGACCTGTTGGATAAAATGCCACAATCAAGTATATTGTACTACCGTAATTTTATTGTCTACTACTAACATTCAACTCCAACACTGCATGGTAATCATTTATTCAATCATTCATTTCATATAAACTTAGTAAATACTTTCTATATGCATTTGGTATGCATAAAGTAACAAAATAGATAAGCCTCCCTGTTGGATCTTACATCATTGTTTCTCATCCTTAACTAAATTATTTCAAATATTTCCCACCTTAACGAACTTCTGTTTTCCCAGACTTCTCAGCAGATGTGCTGGAACCCACTTTATAGAGGAGCCAGAAGTCATCAGGATGCAACTTTTCTTCCTGAAATCTTCAAAACTTTTTCATCCCACCCCTCCTTTCCCCGTTCTCCTTGTTACAGTGAGAGAGGTATTCCTTTTTGACCTACCCAGGCTGGAAGAGGTGCTGTTACTTAACCCAGCACACATTTTACTCTGTGCTGTGACTTTGGGTTCACACCTATGTTCTCTAAGGACAGGGACCAGATCTGTATCACTCACTGCTCGTATGCACAACAAGCACTTAGCATCTAAGTGATACTTAAGAAGAATTTGAAAGAATGAAATCATGCAGCCTTTTCTCCCTTTTTCAGCAGAACACAGTAATCTCTCTGGTAAACAACTGAGTTTTTACATAACAAATCCTAAATATAACTTTCTAGTGTGAAATGTATGACTTTTGTCACTAACAGCAGTAAAAAAGAATCAAAACTATGGAGGTACCATCCAAAGTCGTACTGCTCATAAGAATACAAAAAAGTAAAGCCATCCCCTAATCAAATGAAAAATATCCTCCTCTGAGAGAAAGCAGATTGGAATACTGGCAAGACTCCTATGTTATCTAATCATGGGATGTCACATAATATCACTGCATTTGAATGTTGAAAATCATACTGCTAGATATCTTACTTTACATTTGGATAGAACCACTAATGTTCGTATTATACAATAGCTCTTGGTATAAATGTAGTAGATATGGGGAAGAAGTACTCGGCAAACTTTTTTTTTTTAGTTATCTCCAAAATATATACTATGGATAACTTTTTTTTTTTTTAACAACTGTGTTAGGAGTCACGATACAGACTGTGAAATGTGCATTGAAATCAGTACTGATGAAGCAGTACTGCACTAGCAAAGCCAGAGGTTGCCTGGTGTATAATTAACAATTGTGTGTGAACATCAGTCCTTATTCTGGTCTGTTCATTTCACTCAACAGTATATGTCTTCTTCTTTTTTTTTTTTTTTTTTTTGGTGACGGGTAAGGGGATCGCAACCCTTGGCTTAGTGTCACCCACACCGTGCTCAGCCAGTGATCTCACCGGCCATCCCTGTATAGGATCTGACCCGCGGCCTCAGAGCTCCCAGCGCCGCACTCTCCCGAGTGAGCCACAGGGTTGGCCCAACAGTATATGTCTTCTGATGTTTGGTTAGTATTGAACAAATGGTGAAATGAATAAGATGGTTAAAACTAAAGCCATTTAATATACAACTTTTAAACTGTGCAAAACAGCAAACAACAAAGACTGGGCATCGGCCTTGAAGTGTGGAAGCAGTCAGGCAGAACAGCGCTCACGAGAGTGCAGGAGACGGGTGGTGAACCACGAAAACGCTTCTTCATCATCATGATCATTTGGACAAATACCTTTTTCACAGTTTCAGTTGGCTTAATCAAGTGATACACCCCAATAATACATAAATATCTTAGATACTTTCAACTTATAAATTCGAAGCTAAAATAGCAAACTTTTAATTCGATATGTAATATAATAATGTTCCTTAAGAAGACTGAGCTGTGATGCAAATGCTTCAATTGCCTAGGCTTTGATTCTCAATGTTAGAGATTTTCTTAACTTCTTAGTAAAAAAAAAAAAAAAAATCAGTAATAGTTTTGGGCAATATATAAACTACATTCAGAACGTGAAGAAATATGTTTCTTTGTTGTCTATAACCACGTGCGTAAAATGAGGATCCATTTGCTGCCATTTCACAAGTTAATAACATTCAGCCTTTCCTTGTTTTTTTTAATGTGGTATGAATGTTGACTTAGTATCTTCAGTGAAAAATTGCTCCATAATTTCAGGTTAATGTTTGATCTAAAAATACGCAGAACTGCCTTACAGAGTCACAGTGTACTTGCTGACATTCTCAATGGTCTGTAAAAATGGATTATAGTTTTCTAACTTAAAAGAAATAAGAAAAAAAAAATCTGGATTGGGGACTGAATCAAGCTATATATCACCAAACAGAAATATATGCATTAGTGAAAGTTTTCATACAATTTCATCCTTCTTAATAATTGATTCATTTTAAAGATTGTATTTTATTTTTTTAAATTGTTATAGACCTTTGTTGTTCTCCAAACTTTATGTAAAACTGGTATTCCCTAGGTATGCTAAAAGCCCAAATTCTGAGGAAAAGAGACATGCAGGTAGCTTGGCTAAAGCACTACCATGTTTCTTTGAGCTCCTAAAAAAAGTGTTATTTTTAGCAGAATGTAGTTAAACGCCCTCCCTAACCCACTACCCTGATGACTAACTTTCCAGATTGAATGTGTTTACTTAATTCCCCAAGCTAGAGATTACAAATTCCCCTATACTCTTCTTGAAACTTCCATTCACCTCCTGACAAGCTGAAGATGGTAATCAGAATCTTATTAATGTTTCCTCTTGGGGAAAAAAATAAGAAAAGCATGCTGACCCAAGCCAGCATTTGTTCCTTATGAAAAGGCCCATGTTTGAAGAAAAGAGGGAAAAAAAGAGCAAAATCAGTATTTCTAGTCTATGAAGCAATTCTTCCCTGCTAATTAGCCCAAAGGATATCCAATGTAATCTTTTCAAGATGTGCTGGCAATGTGAATTATTTTACTGATGAAGGGGAATACTACAAAACAAACCATTTTTAATTTAGTAAACAATCATCTGCAGAAAACAAGTTTTATCAAATCAAATAATCCTCATATTACCTAACAACCCAAAAGGCAATGCTTGGACATGCCATTATTAACAATCTTGATATATCAAAGGACCCTTCAGGCTGTTGCTGGAATAATGTTTTGTGGCTAAGCTTTCCACTGTCAGGATAGCTAATTCAACCGTTTATGTAAGTCAGTGCAATAGAAGTTTTGATCTCATCACAACATTACCTTTACTCTCAGGTCCCAGGGATGTTTTACAACAAAAAGGAATTTTCAACTGAAACATCCTATGATGACTCTGACTGGGAAGATGCTTTGGTCTGTTTTGTGCTGCAATAACAGAATACCACAGACTGGGTAATTCATAAAGAACCAAAATTCATTTTTTCACAGTTCTGGAGGCTGGGAAGTCCAAGATAAAGGTGCCAGAAGGTTTAGCTGTCTGGTGAGGGCTGAATCTTCTGAAGGGGAGGAACACTGTGTCCTCTCAGTGGAAGGACAAACTCCCTCTGTCAAGCCCTTTTATAAGGCCCCTAATCTCAACACTAGGGAAAGAGCCCTCATGACCTAATTACCTTTTAAAGACCCCCACTTCTTAATACCATTACATTGGCCATTAAGTTTTAACATCCGAATTTTGGAGGGTACACATTCAAATCGTAGTAGGAGACAAAGGCACACACATATACAAACATCAAATAACCAACTAAATTGGATCACCAAAACCTTCTATGTTTTGAAAGAATAAGTTCTCACTAGAAGTGGACAGTAAAACAGATTTCTGAAAGTCAATTATACATAAAGTTCCTTCTCTACCAAAAAAAGAATGTCTCATTTTATTTCTTAAAAAAGAAAAGAAGGAAAGAAAGAAAGAAAAAGAGAGAAAGAAAGAGAGGGGGAAAGAGAAAAAGCTGAACTAAAATTTGTTTTCCTTATTTGGCTTTCTTCTAACAGTCAAAACAAGTTGAAAGGTTTTTTTAATTCTAAATGAGATTGCTTTTGCTCCTCTACTGATTAGGATTTCTTGCTCTTCTTTTTTTTTTTTCTTTCCATCTCTTTTTCAGGACACTGACTCTGGGGGGCCTCCCAGCTTTTGTTTTCTATGCTCAGGCAACGACCTACACATATCCAAGTTTAGGCTGGCTGGCTGGACAGAGGTAAAACTACTTCGGCGGCACAATGCGATTTTCCACTGCTGCCCACAGCCCCAGCCCAGCCTACCTGGCTCCTTCTCAGGGCTACATTCACTCAGATCAACATAATTTGCTTCCAGGATTTTTTATTTTTTAAATTCTTAACCCTTTTTTTTCTCAGCTTCCACACATGGTGACCTTCAATCATTGCTTATTCTTTTCTAAACCCACCCTCAGGAAAAAGTGACAATAGATTGTCCCCAAGTTCCACGCGTGAACGACTCGACAGAAGAAATGGGAGCAACCAGGCCACTGGGGAAGAGGCAGCTTAGCTCTTAAAGGCTGCTCAGAGTTCACAGAACAAAGGGAATGCAGGTCTCTTGCTACCAGCTAGCTTTGCTTGCCTTAGGCACACTGGGGGAAAAAAAAGAAAGAAAGAAAGAAATAGACTATGAAGAACCTTCATGGAGAGGAGGAAGTGAGGAAAGCCTTTTGCATTTGTGTTATCCACATACTTTATGGTGATTGATTTGGCTTTGTCCCTGAAAAAAGCTTTCAGTACAGCAGGCAACATGAAGCTTTTGGTGTTTCCTTTGTTCAGGGTTAACTTTTTACAAGTCTGATTTCTTCCCACTCATCCAGGTCTGCAACAGAGCTTTGGCATATAAAGCATGACTGAGCAAAATAAAATGAAATGAAATAAAGCCTCTATTGTCTGCTCCGAAGCTTGTCTTATTGGCATTGTAAAGCAATATTCAACTCTCCTATAGATGTAATTTTCCATCAGATATTCTGCCCCAGGGTAGAACACAAAGTGCAAAGAGGAGGAAGGGGAGAGAAGCCTTCCTGAAATCACTCTATAGTAATACCTATCAAGGTTCCCTTATGAGCTGCCTTTCCTCCTTATGTTGCAAGTACTTTTTTTCCTTCCTCTACAAACTTGACATGAAGCCAAAAACTCCTGGTGAGGAGATATTTTTGTTTAACTGTGCAAAGTTCAGACAAAATGTGGTAAGAGCATATTATTTTTCAACGCATATTAATCTCTATTTTGCTCTCCCATGGAGCCTCTTGAAAAGCAGTGGGAGTCAGCTCAGTGCCTCAGTGCAGATTTCTGGCAGGCACGGTTCAAGGTTCTGTGGGACTGCAGTGACACAGATGGTTAAGAGCAGAACTACACAGCTCCAAGACATTGGCCACCTTCTTTGCTGCTGCTGTTTTCCAGTTTGCCTTGTCTGCTCAGTCTTCAGAAGGAATCTGTTGGGTGGTTAATTTTAAGTGAGAAGCTACCTCTAGCCTTAGTTCAGTAGGAATGCTCCAATAACAGGTCTACAATTTGCATCTGTGAAATGATGAAAATCAGTGAACACAAGAATGATGGATGGAATGGCCAGGGAGAAATTGTTTCTGGTTTTTTGTCAGTTAATTAAGAAAGAAAATTTTTTAAACTGTGCTTCCTTTTCTAGGAGAAGAAGAGAACAAGGATGTGCCATAATCTTTTTGAAAGGTCTGTCACATTTTCCTCTGTTTTTCCTGCTTGCCTCAGATTCGTTTTACTAAATAGCTCCTAAACATTTTATTACTTTCTCAATCATAGCAAAAATCTATTTTGTGTTTACAAACAAGACCTATTACTATACCTTCCCTAGGTATATTATGCAAAGTGTCCTTTTATTTGAAATCAGTTACTTCCTAATAGATCTGCAACATAACCAGTGCCACCTTAGACAAGCCCAAGTACAAAATGGCGCCTCCCCCCTCCCCTCCCTTCCCCCCTCCCCTCCCTTCCCCCCTCCCCTCCCTTCCCCCCTCCCCTCCCTTCCCCCCTCCCCTCCCTTCCCCCCTCCCCTCCCCTCCCCCTGCCCTCCCCTCCCCCCTGCCCTCCCCTCCCCTCCCCCCTGCCCTCCCCTCCCCTTCCCCCTGCCCTCCCCTTCCCTCCCCCCTCCTTCCCTTTAGAGAAACCTCCTGACTTAGAAACTTTCCGGCTTCTGCATTGGCGCAGTTCTCCACCCAGTTACATCAACCTAATGGTCCCTCCCCCCAGTACATTTCACTCCCAAAAGCTAATATAAACTCTGGCAAACCCATTGTTGCGGCTGTGCACCATTTTGGGGGCAGCCATGGGCCCCTGCCACTCTGAGCACAGCCCAGCAGATTTCTTTCTTTAATAAAGCTTGAACGGTACCTGGCATCTTGGCTCACTTTCTTTCACTTCCTTTATTACAGACATAAGAGAATTGGGTTCTGTACATCAGTGATTAAATTGCCAAACCTGATCCAATTCAAAGAGCAATGTCCAATCACTCCTGGTGGAGAATGACTACTGGGCAGAAGTTCAATAAGGTTATACAGTAGTCTCTCTTCTCTGCAGGGGAAACATCCCAAGACCCCCAGTGGATGCCTAAAACCCGGAATAGTAACAATCCCTCAATCAGAACACGTTTCTGTTCATGTCTTCCACCCACAAATGTATGCCTTTTCCATCTTAACTAAGCACTTACCATGCACGGCAGCCATAACTTCTGCAGTTTGAGGTGCAACAGCAAAATTTGGACAACTTTCTTTTTCCTCCTTCACAATTTCATGATTAAAAGATTCATATTTACCATTGATCTTCAAACCAAACCTCAGAATATGATTTTTTTTTTTTCATTCCTTGTTAAGACAAGAACTTGCTTTTTACTTAAGGGAAGCACTTTACAGCTTCTCTTTGTCACTTCCAAATTGCCAGCATCACTACACCATGTTTTGGGGCCATTACTAAGTCAAGTCATGGTTCCAGGAACACAAGAAGTGTGATATCATGACAGTTGATCTGATAATGTTGGAAGTACCCAAAATTAAAAATTTATTTAGCTTGTGTCTGTGCAGTGCCTCTATAACTAAGTGTGCTTATCTACCGGGTCCCCCAGAAGTCAGCCCAGTCAATAATCACCTGCCTGCATTCCTCTCGCTTTGGTAATCATGCTTACATGCCTGTTCAAGTCACGTGAATCCGGTGAAGCTGAAACCAGTGGCTGCCTGCTTAAGATATATGTTTAGAAATTGAAACTTAAGGAGCCCACCAAACCCGTCTATAAAAAGCCTTGTAAAACTTGGATGGGGCCTCAGGTCTTTAGAGCAGTTATCTCATCTGTGGCCCACTAGCATAGTAAACTTCTGACTCTCCAACCTCTCGAGTGTCTGCCACTTCCTTACCAAATCCGATTCTATAACAATAACTGATGAGCCTACTAAGTGACTAAGGGGTAGGAAGTGCATACAGCATGCATATGCTGTCAAAGGGATGATTCCTGTCCCAGGCAGGCCAGGAGGGACGGGATGAGATTTCATCATGATACTCAGAAATGCACATAATCTAAAACTGATGAATTGTTTATTTCTGACGTTTTCCATTTAATGTTTTCTGACTCTGGTTGACTGAGGGTAACTCGGACTGTGGAAAGAGAAACTGCAGATAAGGGTGGACTGCCCTATGTTGCAAAGAACTTTAGTATACAGAAGGGTTATGAAAATATATATGATAGAAGATCCTTATCAGTACTGCTACAAAGCAGTTTATTTCTAGTGTATTTTTAACCAAGCACCCTCCCACCACCTGGAGCTACTTCAAGCAAATTCACACTTGGTGTAAGAGGAACAGAATTTCATATTAAAGTGGACATACATTTTTGTGGCTACTGAAGGCTCAAGATACATGTGTACAAACATTCCATTTCTATCAGTTACATTCTCATAAAGAGAATGAGAAATCACTTTTAGTGCTTTGAGTTTATGCTATTTTCACATCACATGTGAAGCTGCTTTCTGAAATCTTACATAAAACTTTTAGATTAACAGCCACTGTGTGCAGTTTAGCCCTAAGGCAAAAAGGATGGAAAGATTAGTGTTTCTTTTTATTTAAATCTTGCTGTTAAATCACCAGAGCCAGCTGAGCTCTTGGGGGGGAAAGTCAGGAAACAGTGGAGCAAGAAAAGTAAGCATTTAAAATTGATACTCTTCACACATTTCCCTAAACCTGCTTTTTATCAGACATTGAAAGTAGTGGGAGTACATTTAGTAAGTTGTTTTTGTTCTACTGTTTGGAGTACAATGAAATCTTTCAAATGGTAGTTGTATCAAACCTGCTTAAAATAAGTTGTCAAGGTGTATATTAAAAAGATAACAAATAAAGGCTTCTGAATCCAGATAAGTAATGTTTAACTATTATATATCACTTCTCTTTTATTTTAAGAAACACTCTAAATTCACAGCTCAATTTTATCCCTAGGACAAAAAGATGAAACATTGTTTATTACCTGTGGATTTTAAGTTTTGATTCTGTTTCTTCTAGAAGAAAATTTGTACTTTATTGTTAATATTATTATTATCAGCCATAATTATAAATGTGTATTGAGAAATTAGTTTTCAAAATTTTATTCTTGTAAGTGCTAATATAGAAAGAAAAAATACATAAGAGAGACTAGTTTTTCTTAGTTAAAAAGGATGCTGAGGTGTCTCACATTTCATAGACCAATCTTTGTCCATGTTCTTTAATCTTCAGAATTGGGGAACAATTAGTGTAAGAGCTAGATTTGAAGTAAACCATGATTTCTTTTTTTAAATGACTCCCTTTCTTGTCCTTATACTTAAAATATAAAAGGAGATGACACTTGCTGTCTTAGTTTATATTGTACCTTAAAAAATATTTATTTTATTTCTTTATGCCTTTCAAAATTGAGTTATGAGAGTTGATTTATGATTTTCAGGTCAGTGATTAGCTTATGCCTCTGTACGAAAAACTAAAAATATAAAGCAACCTCCATGCATTGAAACCATCAGCTCATTTAATAACCTTGAATTATTGCTGTTGGTTAAATATAATATCAGTTTATTTATCTTTATTTTTAATATTGAATGAATTTGTCCAGTAACTAAAATAATGGGGATATTTTGAACTGTGGATCTGATTCTTTTTTTGTATTTGTTCTCTATTGACAGAGAAGAAACCAGAAGCAAATTTAGTGTCCATAATTTTTGATATAGCACAAAGATTTTCCCCAATATTTTGCAGCAGACCACTAAGTTGCTTGACCTGCCTGAATCTGTCTCACTTGGCTAGAGCTGGCCTGTCAAATCCATCTAACACTGATTGGAATAGATTACTGAGTTGATGGAGCCCTGGGATTAGGCCCATCTTTCTGTGAAAGACTCTGTAATCATTATGAGAGGTTATTGTTGCCGAGGAACTCAGAAGAGACAAACTACAGTGCATGCAAGGATCAACTAGAGCTTTTTGTAATGCAACAGACATTGCAAAACAATGTCTGACAATTCATGACATGTGTGGCTAAGCCCAGTGAACCTCAGATAGGTATCTTTAGTATTCACAAAAAAGGACAACTGGAATATTTTAACAAAGAAGTTTGTTTGGAAGCTTGCCGAATAAATTTTTCCTTTTCTTGAAGCTTAATGTTTCTGTTTCATTGAAATTCAGTGTTTTATTTTTTGCTTTTATAAAGAAAGCACAACATCTTTTAAAGGCAATATTTTAACTTGATTTAAAATATAAATTATATTATTCTACTCACAAAAACAAATATATAAATGTGAATACGTATATTATACAATTATTGCTCAAACATTGTAAACTTAGGCTTGGAAAAACTAATATTGGGATTTTACCAGGTTAAAAGCCAATGACAAAAGCTTTTTACAAAACCTGCTTTGTTGAATGTTTTAAAATAAGGGTATACAATTCAGCTTACTTTAAGGATATATGATCATTCCATATAGAGGCCTGACCTCTAAAATATATAGAACGTTACCAGTAAGTAATATCTTCCTGTGCAATTTGTTCTGATTACAGAAAAGCCAAAATGTTATTTTCAATATAGTCAGAATCATGGCATGTACTAATAGAGAGGGATTCTGCTAGGATTAGAATTACGTAACTGCACTTACTTTTAACACAAGAATTCTAATCTTCTTAGTCAAAGTATGTCTACTTTTTCTATGGAGTAGAAATTTGAGAGATTGGGCTATTACGAAAGTGAAATACATTTTTTACAATCACCCTGGTCTGCACTTTCTAAATTTTAACATTTTCATATCAAAAATGGTATGAAAGTATAATAAACAACGCCTTATTTGGTGTTTGTTAGGTACACCCTATGAGCTTTATATATACATTTTTGAAATAAATCTTCCCAAAGGTTTTTAGTGGTAGATATTATTATCTTTATTTCATAAATAGGGAAAACAAGGCTCAGAACATTTGTCTGTAATCACACCCCATATCAGTTTAGTTGAATTTAATTGGATGAAAGGAGCCAGATGAGAGAAGTTAGAGTATTTCTCCTCTAGGCCCTCAGAGGCACTCTTTTTACATGTGACTAAGTATGACTGTCCAACATGCATTATTGAAAAAAGGAAGAGTGAAATTGCACTCACTACTCTATTCCTGTCTCAATCTGTACATATCATACTATATTGTGATTGACATCACGTCAATCACCCCCTTAACATCTAAAACTTAAATTGTGCTCTTCAGAAGGACTGGGGTTGTGTCTTGTTTATTTTTTATTCCTAGCACCTAAATAATGCCTGATTTACAGGAAAAAAGGAGTTACATGAATAAATAAATGAATGATTACATCAAAAAATTAGTTGGCTTAATCTTAGAAGGCCAAAAAGGAGAACTTTAACTAAAATCCAATTCAAAATTATTTCTAGAACTTTTAATAAAAATTAACCACCGACCAGTGACCACAATGCTTCTTAACTTGTCGTGTTTATCCATCTCTCCCCTTAGCAGGTATAGGCCATCTCTGCTCTGATTCCTTGTCTTCATACACAAAGTAGTGTTCATGTCACTGAACCTTGCTTTCTGAGATTATATTTGAAGTATATAATGAATAACAATCCCTTTGGGGCCCAAAGTGGATTCAAGAATTCAACTGTTTCCTCACTCTGCACACATGCTTACCAAACATTTGCTGGGTAACAGGTGCAAGAAATAGAAACACAAAAATATGATCCCTACTAATTATAAGCTCCCAGTTTAACCATTGGAAAAACCTGCGAAAGACCATATTACAATGTGAGTTCTGTAGAAGCGAGCTCAAAATACTAAAGAAGAATGGAAGAGGGAATAATCAAAGAGGAGGTATGAAGCGGGTTTTGTTAGAAGAATATGAGTTCCAAAAGAAAAGGGGAGAGTAGGTCTTTCTAGGAAAAGGATTAATGACAAGTAGGATTCTCCTCCCTGAGGTGGCCATAAGTGGCTGAGTGGATGTGTGGACACATTCCCAACATGGATGGCACAACATTGTGTGAAATTTGCAGGAACTAGCCCATGCTGTTCTCCTGTCTTTCATGCCTGATGACTGCTTTCCTCTAGATTTAGAACTATAATTATTCTTGGACCAGCTTCTGGCTCTTCTTTGTCAAATCCTACTACTGGCACCTCTTTGATTCTGCTATGCCAAAACTTCCTTGATTATGGATAAAAATTGACCTGTTATTATGTAAGCCAGACTCTGCTGTACAATGTCTTTTCTCAACTCCATGTAACAGACAGAAGATCAGTTGGCCTTGGAAAAGTCACTTCCTTCTCTGAACATTGGTTTCCTTATCTTATCAAATGTCAACTTTGTAATGAGGCTTGTCCTGAACACCTGATTCAATAAGGCAAATTGCCCCTGCCACTTTCTACTGCCCCTCACACCAAACACACACACTCCCAATTCCTTCTACTTTGCTCTATTTCTTTTTTTTTTTTTTTTTTTTTTTTGCATCTCTCTTTGGTACCATCTTCTAACACTCAATATGTAATATAGTTTACTTATATTATTACATAATAAAGAATTAAAGAATTTAGCCCTTCCGAGAGATCTGGCCATTACCCTCAGCTTCTGGGGAGGTAATGTCTAAACCCTTACAGTATTTTGCCTGATAAAATTGTCTTGTTTACCTGAGGGATTTGGTTGATGCCTTATGACTGACAATGTGATTTATCATAGGGGCCCTGAGTCACACTGTATCAGCTCGATCTCCATTGCAACTGGAGA
This sequence comes from Cynocephalus volans, assembly GCF_027409185.1. Classification (NCBI taxonomy): domain Eukaryota; kingdom Metazoa; phylum Chordata; class Mammalia; order Dermoptera; family Cynocephalidae; genus Cynocephalus; species Cynocephalus volans. The sequence continues at coordinate 110,714,073 of NC_084461.1, forward strand.
CTGAGGTGAGCCATGTGGGTAGGTGACCAGGTCTATGTGATGAGACCCCAATAAAGGCTCTGGAACCAAGTCTCAGGTGAGCTTCCCTGGTTGGCTTTTTATTACACATCACTGCAAGGAGGAGTTAAATCTGTGCATGGCTCCACTGAGAGAGAACAACTGGAAGCTCCACATTTAGAACCCTCCTGGACTCTGCCCCACGTGTCTCTTCATTTGGCTGGTTTTAATCTGTGTGCTTTCAGTGTAATAAACTGTAATCATGAGTGTAACAGCTTCTAGTGAATTCTGTGGGTCCTTCTAGTGAATTATCAAATTTGAGGGTGTCTTATACATTCTTCACTAACTTTGTAGTTACATTTGTGTTTTATTAATGGGTCCTCCTCACAGCAAACTCCGCTAGCGGTGGGATCTTTCTGTGTGCTGTTCACTGGTCTATCCCAAACAATTAGAATAGCACTTGCTGTTGCTCTATAAATATTTGTCAAACTGTTGGTTTGAATGTATTTGACTGGCTGACTTCTGCTCTGTCCTTTATTTCTATTACTAAATGACACAGCATTTTATGATTTTACCACACTACATCATCTAGTTTTCCATGTGAATTTATTTTAAAGTAGAAAAATGCAAAATGAATAAACATCGCTTAATATTTTGGGACAATAGAGTGTAAAGTTTAAAAGAGTCTCCTGGCTCTTGCAATATTTTTGGAAGTTGCATAAGAACAGTGCTGATATGTGGATCTTTCTTCATATCTCGGTGAGAATAAATAAATAAATAAATATATATATAGTTGCTAATAGGTAGAATGATCTGTAAATAGACATTTAGATATTTAGTGGATAAAAGTAAGCAGGCATAGGCATAACCATGTCACTCCCTGTACCTAAATAAATGCTACCACTCAGAAAGTCCACTTTAAATTTGGCCCAAAGAAGGCAGATGTTTTGGACTTTTCATAGTTTTGAATTGTCTTTCTTTGTGCAAGGATTTAGCTAAGCAGCTCTAGAATTTCAAAAGAGGAAATGTGAACTTAAAGCCCAAATCAAAGATGAAACTATTCACTTGTCTTGGTCTATTGATTTCATATGTTCATAGAAAGCTGTTAATCTTGTTCAAATTATATCAGTAGTGTAAAGGTTGAGAGAGCACCAGGGATGTGTAGAGGCACACTCTACTACATCTAAATTACTTTGCCTAATAAAATATCACAATGCGTGTGCTTATATGTGACTCCTGACCTTATCACTGCTAAGTCAATTAATCTGTTTTTAGCTACATTTAAAACAATTTCCAAACATCTATGCTCTCAGTGATAATTCTAATCAGTTATTTCAATACCCTAAAAATAGAAGCATTCTAATTTGGTTTTCACTGCTACGTGGTCCAGAATTAAGCACATTACATCCCTTTCTGACCTGACACACATCTATTTTGCCTGTTGCTTTCCATTTCTTTGATAATAATCCTAATTTACAGTTCATCACTGAGGCTAAAATTATAAATACATAAACATTTTTTTGGAAGTCAGCCCTATATCTCACCATTCCTATCCAATCAAAACCCTTTTGATTTTACCTTCTTTCTATTGATGTGCACCCTATCCAATTCACACTGCCATTGTTTTTTGGAAATATTTTGGTTCACATCTGCCTGGATTATCAACATGGAATTAAATTATTACAATGCAGATGTTCTAAGCTTGGCTTCTTTGATGCAACAATTTTGAAATCTGAGAAGTTTTAACATTACCACTAAGATATGGAAGTTTGAACATAAAACATTTGGGTCTTCTCTGTAAGCACAATTAGCCAACAAGTTTCAAGATGGCGGCGGCTGCGGTGGCTGGCGCGGAGTAGCTGAGGTGGAAAAGGTGGCCACTGGGCCTCAGGCAGCCGGGAAGCTTGTGGACCTTCCTCTGGCCATCTCTTAAGGGAGGACTGCTGCTGCTGGCCGGTCGTGGGGGCTCAACGCCACTTTGCCCCCGGCAGGAGAGGCTGCCTCATTTACAGGCAACAGCTTTGAAGTGTGGAGCAGGAAAAGAACTGATTCTTAGCTGCAAAAGCGAGTCTTGAAACAGGGAACACGGCGCCAGGGCTGCTGTGGATGCAGCCAGGATCCCGGAGGCTGGGGCCGCACTGAAGGCGGCCAGCTGCCCTATTCAGGATTCGAGGTTTCAGGCCGGCATTAAAGAAGATTCCTGGGAGCGCCCAAGCGGCGCCGCGACTGAACAGCCCGAGGCGGCAGCGCCGAGAACACGGAAGGCAACAAACCAGAGACAGAGCGAGCGCCCGACCTGGCACAGCACTGTGAGTGATCCCTGGCACAGCTCTGTTCGGGGGGTGGATGCCCACGCGGCTCCCGCCTGCACCACCAGGCCACTCACTGCCCCGGTGCTGCCTCCATTTTCCCAGGTGCGGGCAGCTCCGCCCTGCTCGGCCATCACTGAGCCCATTTGCTTGGCCTGGCGTGGGGCTTTCCGGATCCTGCGGGCCGGCCTCCTCTCCCACTCCCTCTGCGGTTCTCTGGCGGGGCTGGGGGTGTGGCGCGTCCCGACCAGTGTTGGGAGGGCTAGGAAGTACAGGCGGGCCGACTGTCACTCCACCACACCCTGGACTCTGGCCCCGATAAACTTCCTGTTACTGGGAGGCAGATACCATCTCTGCAACCACCAGTTTGGAAAAAAGCCTAACGAATTTCTAGTTGGGAATAGTGTGGTAGGAGAGTTCCCAGGTCCGCTTGAACCTGCCGGAGAGCAGGCTGCAGGCGGGCACTAGACTCGGTTTATACCGGGGGGATACAAAGGTGAACAAGACCCGAGAAAGATCTACACAGTGCTACAAAGGCACCCGGAGAGACCGGTCGTCTGTGCCTAGCAGAAACCTGGTAGACTTCCTGGGTGAGGCGGTGCCGAGCAGGATCTTGAAGGCCCAGCTGATAGACGAGGGGTGCAGAAGACACACCCCAGCCCAGCACAGTGTGCACAGAGGGGGGAGACGTGCGGCCAGGGAGGCGGAGACTCGACAGAAACCACACACCCAGTGGGGTCGCCACTGCACGATCTAACAGCCTGGGCCAGAGCACACGGAGCGGGGAGAAGTCCTGTACAGAAAGTGAAAGCTCAACAGAGATCACACACCCTGTGGTACGTGATCCACCAGCCCAGCAGAGTCCAAGCTGACCAGAAAGGTGGATCCCCGGAGAAGCACAAGACCCGAGGCAACCACACACACAAGACACTAGAGGCCAACTGAGCAGTCACGGCGGGAGCCATACCAAATTGGCAACCACAGCAACATCCTAGTTAGTCATTAGTCTCAAACCGGTGGACTGTGAAACCCCCTGCCACAATGAATAAACACCAAAAAAAAGACACCAGAAATACAAAAAATCAAGAAAGTACACCACCAAAAGTTAATAAATCTCATACTCTAGATCCTATAGAACAAGAAGCCCTTGAAATAACTGACAAGGAATTTCGAGTGATAATTCTAAGGAAACTGAATGAGATACAAGAAAACTCAGCTAGACATCATGATGAAATGAGGAAAAGTATACAGGATCTGAAAGAGGAAATATACAAGGAAATCAATGTCCTGAAAAAAAATGTAGCAGAACTTGCTGAACTGAAGAAGTTATTCAGCGAAATAAAAAACACAACGGAGAGTTTAACCAGCAGGCTTGTCGAAGTTGAAGAGAGAACCTCTGAACTTGAAGATGGGCTGTTTGAAATAACACAAGCAGACAAAAAGAAAGAAAAAAGAATCAAGGACATGGAAGAAAATCTGAGAGAGATATCAGACAACCATAAGCGCTCAAATATCCGAGTCATGGGTATTCCAGAAGGGGAGGAAAATGGAGATTCCATTGAAAACATATTCAACAAAATAGTGGCAGAAAACTTCCCAGGTATAGGAAAAATCACAGATCTTCAGATCCAGGAAGCTCAACGATCTCCAAACGTATTCAACCCAAAAAGGCCTTCTCCAAGACATGTCATAGTCAAATTGGCAAAACTCAGAGACAAAGAGAGAATCTTAAAAGCTGCAAGAGAGAAGCGTCAAATCACCTATAAGGGAGCCCCAATCAGGTTAACATCAGACTTTTCATCACAAACCCTAAAAGCTAGAAAGGAATGGGATGATATTTTCAAAATACTAAAAGACAAAGATTGCCAGCCAAGAATACTCTACCCTGCAAGGCTATCCTTCCGAAATGAGGGGCAAATAGTATATTTCTCAGACAAACAAAAACTGCGGGAGTTCACTACCACACGACCACCCTTACAAGAAATCCTCAAGGGAGTACTGGGTTTGGTTCCTGAAAAATAACAACCATTGCCATAACAACCTAAGAAAAATCTAAACCCGCTAGTACAATAAAAATGGCATTCATGAAGAGAAAACAAGCTAACAAAAACACTATCTACAACCTAAGGAACCAACAAACAAAGAAACCAAACAGTAAATCAGAAAGCAAGGAACAAAAGACACCTAAGACAACCAAACAACCAATAAAATGCTAGGAATAAATCAACACCTTTCAATAACAACTCTTAATGTTAAAGGCTTAAATTCCCCAATTAAAAGACACAGACTGGCTGACTGGATCAAAAAGCAGGACCCAACTATATGCTGCCTACAAGAGACCCACCTCACCCATAAAGATTCACACAGACTAAGAGTGAAAGGATGGAAAAAGATTTACCATGCAAACAGAAAAGAAAAACGAGCTGGAGTGGCTATTCTTATATCTGACAAAATAGACTTTAAACTAAAAACCATAAAAAGAGACAATGAGGGACACTACTTAATGATAAAAGGACTGATCCATCAAGAAGACATAACAATCATAAATATGTACGCACCCAATGTTGGAGCAGCCAGATTTATAAAACAAACTCTATTAGACCTAAAGAAGGAAATAGACACTAATACCATAATAGCAGGGGACCTGAACACTCCACTGTCAATATTAGACAGATCATCTAGGCAAAGAATCAGTAGAGAAACACAAGATCTAAACAAGACTCTAGACCAATTGGAATTGGCAGATATCTACAGAACATTCCACCCAACAACCTCAGAATATTCATTCTTCTCATCAGCACATGGATCATTCTCCAGGATAGATCACATATTAGGTCACAAATCAAGTCTCAATAAATTCAAAAAAATTGGAATTATCCCATGTATCTTCTCAGACCACAATGGATTAAAACTAGAAATTAATAACAAACAAAACTCTGGAAACTATACAAACACATGGAAATTAAACAGCATTCTACTTAATGACATACGGGTCCAAGAAGAAATCAAGCAGGAAATCAAAAAGTTTATTGAAACTAATGAAAACAATGATACATCATACCAAAACCTGTGGGATACTGCAAAAGCAGTATTGAGGGGAAAATTTATTGCATTAAATGCTCACTTCAGAAGAATAGAAAGATGGCAAGTGAACAACCTAACACTTCACCTTAAAGAACTAGAAAAACAAGAACAATCCAATCCTAAAGTTAGCAGACGGACAGAAATCATTAAGATCAGAGCAGAACTGAATGAAATTGAAAACCAAAAAACAATTCAAAAGATCAACGAATCAAAAAGTTGGTTTTTTGAAAAGATAAATAAAATTGACAAACCATTAGCATGGCTAACAAAAAAAAGAAGAGAGAAGACTCAAATAACAAAAATTAGAAATGAAAAAGGCGATATTACAACTGATTCATCTGAAATACAAGGAATCATTCGAGACTACTATAAACAACTATACGCCAACAAATTTGAAAATCTGGAGGAAATGGATAAATTTCTGGACACACACAAGCTCCCAAAACTGAACCGTGAAGACGTAGAAAATTTGAACAGACCAATAACAATAAAGGAGATTGAAGCTGTTATCAGAAGGCTCCCAACAAAGAAAAGCCCAGGACCAGATGGATTCACAGCAGAATTTTACCAAACATTCAAAGAGGAATTGACACCGATTCTTTACAAACTATTCCAAAAGATTGAAACGGACACAAATCTCCCAAACTCATTCTATGAAGCAAACATCATCCTGATACCAAAACCAGGTAAAGATATAACCAAAAAAGAAAACTACAGGCCGATATCCTTGATGAATATAGATGCAAAAATCCTCACTAAAATACTAGCAAACAGAATACAGCAACACATACGAAAAATTATTCATCACGATCAAGTGGGATTCATCCCAGGGATGCAAGGTTGGTTCAACATACGCAAATCAATAAATGTGATACACCATATTAATAAACTCAAACACAAGGACCATATGATCATCTCTATAGATGCTGAAAAAGCATTTGATAAAGTTGAGCACTCATTCATGACAAAGACCCTCTATAAGTTAGGTATAGAGGGAAAGTATCTCAACATAATTAAAGCCATATATGACAAACCCACTGCCAATATCATCCTGAATGGGGAAAAGCTGAAAGCTTTTCCTTTAAGAACAGGCACTAGACAAGGATGCCCACTCTCACCACTCCTATTCAACATAGTGTTGGAAGTACTAGCCAGAGCAATCAGAGAAGAGAAGGAAATAAAGGGCATCCAGATTGGAAAAGATGAAGTCAAACTGTCCCTGTTTGCAGATGACATGATCCTATATATCGAACAGCCTAAAACCTCTACAAAAAAACTCTTGGAATTGATAAATGATTTCAGCACAGTAGCAGGATACAAAATCAACACACAAAAATCAGTAGCATTTCTTTTCTCCAATAGTGAACATGCAGAACGAGAAATCAAGAAAGTCTGCCCATTTACAATAGCCATCAAAAAAATAAAATACTTAGGAATTGAGTTAACCAAGGATGTGAAAAATCTCTATAATGAGAACTACAAACCACTGCTGAGAGAAATTAGAGAGGATACAAGAAGATGGAAAGATATTCCATGCTCTTGGATTGGAAGAATCAACATAGTGAAAATGTCCATACTACCCAAAGTGATATACAAATTCAATGCAATCCCCATCAAAATTCCAAAGACATTTTTCTCAGAAATGGAAAAAACTATTCAGACATTTATATGGAACAATAAAAGACCACGAATAGCCAAAGCAATGCTCAGCAAAAAAAATAAAGCTGGAGGCATAACACTACCTGACTTTAAGCTATACTACAAAGCTATAATAACCAAAACAGTATGGTACTGGCATAAAAACAGACACACTGACCAATGGAATAGAATAGAGAATCCAGAAATCAACCCACACACTTACTGCCATCTGATCTTTGACAAAGGCACCAAGCCTATTCACTGGGGAAGGGACTGCCTCTTCAGCAAGTGGTGCTGGGATAACTGGATATCGATATGCAGGAGAATGAAACTAGATCCATACCTCTCACCGTATACTAAAATCAACTCAAAATGGATTAAGGATTTAAATATACACCCTGAGACAATAAAACTTCTTAAAGAAAACATAGGAGAAACACTTCAGGAAATAGGACTGGGCACAGACTTCATGAATACGACCCCAAAAGCACGGGCAACCAAAGGAAAAATAAACAAATGGGATTATATCAAACTAAAAAGCTTCTGCACAGCAAAAGAAACAATTAAAAGAGTTAAAAGACAACCAACAGAGTGGGAGAAAATATTTGCAAAATATACATCTGACAAAGGATTAATATCCAGAATATATAAGGAACTCAAACAACTTTACAAGAAGAAAACAAGCAACCCAATTAAAAAATGGGCAAAAGAGCTAAGTAGGCATTTCTCTAAGGAAGATATCCAAATGGCCAACAGACATATGAAAAAATGCTCAACATCACTCAGCATCCGGGAAATGCAAATCAAAACCACATTGAGATACCATCTAACCCCAGTTAGGATGGCTAAAATCCAAAAGACTATGAACGATAAATGCTGGCGAGGCTGTGGAGAAAAAGGAACTCTCATACATTGTTGGTGGGACTGCAAAATGGTGCAGCCTCTATGGAAAATGGTATGGAGGTTCCTCAAACAATTGCAAATAGATCTATCATACGACCCAGCCATCCCACTGTTGGGAATATACCCAGAGGAATGGAAATCATCAAGTCGAAGGTATACCTGTTCCCCAATGTTCATCGCAGCACTCTTTACAATAGCCAAGAGTTGGAACCAGCCCAAATGCCCATCATCAGATGAGTGGATACGGAAAATGTGGTACATCTACACAATGGAATACTACTCAGCTATAAAAACGAATGAAATACTGCCATTTGCAACAACATGGATGGACCTTGAGAGAATTATATTAAGTGAAACAAGTCAGGCACAGAAAGAGAAATACCACATGTTCTCACTTATTGGAGGGAGCTAAAAATTAATATATAAATTCACACACACACATACACACACACACACACAAACTGGGGGGGGGGGAAGAAGATATAACAACCACAATTATTTGAAGTTGATACAACAAGCAAACAGAAAGGACATTGTTGGGGGGGAGGGGGGGAGGGAGAAGGGAGGGAGGTTTTGGTGATGGGGAGCAATAATCAGCTACAATGTATATCGACAAAATAAAATTAAAAAAATATATATATAAAAAAAAAAAAAAACAATTAGCCAACAAGTGGAAATCAACCCCCATCTAGAGATGCAATGGCTAGAAACAAAGACAGTATGTACACAGCATTCTGACAGAAATGTGGTATATCCAATCACAGCAGATCACTGTAAAAACTGGTTTCCTTCATACCCCTGAGTCCAATTGGAAGGCAACAAGGCAGGGAATGGCAATGGACTAGAAAATGAAGAAAGGGACAAGTTGACACAGCAGACGGGCAAGCCAGCCATTTCTGGCACATCCTAAGCTCTGCAACCCATTTTATCTGCCAATAAAACCACTGAGGCTTTGGAGATGGGCTGGGGTCATGGACTGCTAGATAATTCTTCATCAGGGACAGTTTTTAACAATGCACAGGGGAAAAAAAAGATTTTCACCCCCAAACAGTTCTAGTTGAAAATAAAGAAATTTCCAGAAGATAGAAAGGAAAATACACATGGAGAGATCACTAGTTCATACCACCTCTGGGGTGCCTGAAGATGGAACATTGCACAAAAGGCTAGGGCTAGTAAGTATACTACAGTAAAATTCTCTACTTTGTTTAAAGGCTGTTTTTTACTCTTTCTGTCAAGAAGGAAATATTGGACAAGAGTAAAAAGTAAAGACTGCATAGATTTTAGTGAGAGATTTACATAAAATGGAAGTGCCTTCTAGAAATAAGAACTGGTGTCAGTGATTGGGATTTATAGATATTAAGACAAAAATATCATTTTCCTTACCCCCTAGAAGAGAGGAGCATCTCTCAGAAGCCCTGGATGAGCAGCAGTCGAAACAGCAGCAGCCCCTGAAAGCTTATCATGCTAAGGCGGAATGATGGCCACCCTGAAAGCAATCATGGGGGGTGAGGGACAGGAGGGGAGGAGAGTTTGCCAAGATCACAGTTTACATTGTGATGGGGGCAGGATGTTTCAGGTCCATCTTCCTATGTCTACCACATGGCCATTTCTTCTCTAGAGACTTTCTGCTTCCTTGATCACTGCCCAAACAATAAAGCACAGGTCCTCTCTGCTCTTGAATTAACAAATGTGTCTGGAATTTATGTTCATCCCAATGTCCATATGGAGCCTGAGTAAACATCTGAGCACAGGGGTCCCTTCTCAAAAACTCTTTTCACGTCTTCATTGTTGGTTCCACCTCTAACTCTCTAACTGTTTATAATCCAGGGAATCTATTTTATTTACAGGGGAAAGAAACCCTGCTCTGAGTTGTCATGTTTTCATAGCTTTCAGTTACTCTGGGTCTTATGATTTTGAAACCTAAACCCTTTTCTCTGGTTTTCAGTTGTAAAAATCTTTTCCTAAGTCATGAATGTGGCAAGTTCTCACTCTAGACCAAATGCGGACTAGGTCAGGCTTATAGGGAATACAAAAGGAAAAGCCACCAGTTACTGTTTCAAAAGTATTATCCCATCACAATGTAACAGTAGGTTTTCTCTGTCACTTGAAAATTAAAGGGCCTCTTCTATTGTCACAACACGAGAAAACAAGAAAACTCAGCTGCCAATGAGAATAAAGAATATGCCCAGATTAGAGAGATAGAGGGCTACATCATCCCAAACCAAATTGTGTTATCATCCACTCGTTCATTCAACAAATACTTATTGAGCACCTGAACACCTACTATGTACCAGGTTATAGGCTCTGGGGATACAACAATGTATAAAATATACAAAATAATTCCTTCCGTAACAGAGCTTACATTCTAGTGGGAGGAGACAAAAATTAAGCAACATACGTGAAGTACACAGTATGATAATGTTAAATATAATGAAGAAAAACAAAGCAGAGAAGGGAAATGAAAGAAGTATTATAGTTTTAAATACGCAGCCAGGAAAAGGCCTTACTTAAAATAGACACATTTAAATTAGACATGAAAGAAGTGTCATGTAGATTGTATATGTAACAGTGATGATGATTATAGATCACAATTACTGATTATTTACTACTCAGTTATGCATTGTGCTAATTATGTCATGCTGTGCTCTACATGTATGTAGTAGTTATGCCTTACAAAGTCTAGAAAGATGTTCAGTCAGTTCTGAGAGAATCCTACATTATTCACCAACTTACTTGAATGCAGATGGTTGTGTTAAATGTTAATTCAATTTTCGGTTTATACAAAGTCTATCTAAAATCAGTGTCCCCAACATCCTTTAACTTTGACCTCCTTTTGTTCTTCCTATTCTTAACTCATCTTGGCTAGGGCCTTAGTTTTTAACCTGCTACCACCTGTTGTCTGAAGCCAGAAAGCTCCATGATCCCCTTGTAATGAAAGATATGAATCAAATTGCTCTTTTGCCTATAGTGATCCCTGTTTGAGCATAACTTCAATGTATGATTAGATTAAAAGCCTCCCTTCTTATAAAGGGTAAATATAGGGAAGAGCAAAAGGAACAAATGACCAGATACTTCCCTGTAGAGAAGTCAGCTAGCAGTTTGACAGCAAACTGAAAGAAAACATCATCAACTATAAAAATACTGAGTACTTTGACTACACCAAAAATACCTAGCATACATAGTTCAATCAAATGAGCTCACAGTAGGAACAACCATCCTGCAGTACCCATTACAGAATTCTGTTTTAACCAAGCCCACTCTTGTCTGAGAACATTGCATATTTCATTTTCACATGTATTATCTTAAAATTCTGATGATTCAATGAATATATGGTATTCAATATATCAGTCAAAACACAGTAGGGTATACATTTGGACTACTTATGCTTTATTCTAATCACTGTTTTTTCAGTTCTATTCCTTTTTTGTACAAACAGCCCAGAGATATATCAGTAATTGTGCATCCTAAGGAGATAACCACAGAACAGATTCAGCCCCAAAGATCCTCTCCAAGACACGTTACAGTCAAACTGGCAAAGTTCAAAGACAAATGGAATCGAGTGCATGAGCGAGGTTTCAAGATGGCGGCGGCTGCGGCGGCTGGCGCAGAGTAGCTGAGGTGGAAAAGGTGGCCACTGGGCCTCAGGCAGCCGGGAAACTTGTGGACCTTCCTCTGGCCATCTCTTAAGGGAGGACTGCTGCTGCTGGCCGGTCGTGGGGGCTCAACGCCACTTTGCCCCCGGCAGGAGAGGCTGCCTCATTTACAGGCAACAGCTTTGAAGTGTGGAGCAGGAAAAGAACTGATTCTTAGCTGCAAAAGTGAGTCTTGAAACAGGGAACACGGCGCCAGGGCTGCTGTGGATGCAGCCAGGATCCCGGAGGCTGGGGCCGCACTGAAGGCGGCCAGCTGCCCTATTCAAGATTCGAGGTTTCAGGCCGGCATTAAAGAAGACTCCTGGGAGCGCCCGAGCGGAGCCGCGACTGAACAGCCCGAGGCGGCAGCGCCGAGAACACGGAAGGCAACAAACCAGAGACAGAGCGAGCGCCCGACCTGGCACAGCACTGTGAGTGATCCCTGGCACAGCTCTGTTCAGGGGGTGGTTGCCCACGCGGCTCCCCGACTGCACCACCAGGCCACTCACTGCCCCGGTGCTGCCTCCATTTTCCCAGGTGCGGGCAGCTCCGCCCTGCTCGGCCATCACTGAGCCCATTTGCTTGGCCTGGCGCAGGGCTTTCCGGACCCTGCGGGCCGGCTTCCTCTCCCACTCCCTCCACGGTTCTCTGGCAGGGCTGGGGGTGTGGCGCGTCCCGACCAGTTTTGGGAGGGCTAGGAAGTACGGGCGGGCCGACTGTCACTCCACCACACCCTGGACTCCGGCCCCGGTAAACTTCCTGTTACTGGGAGGCAGATACCATCTCTGCGACCACCAGTTTGGAAAAAAGCCTAACGAATTTCTGGTTGGGAATAGCGTGGTAGGAGAGTTCCCAGGTCCGCTTGAACCTGCCGGAGAGCAGGCTGCAGGCGGGCACTAGACTCGGTTTATACCGGGGGGATACAAAGGTGAACAAGACCCGAGAAAGATCTACACAGTGTTACAAAGGCACCCAGAGAGACCTGTCCTCTGTGCCTAGCAGAAACCTGGTAGACTTCCTGGGCGAGGCGGTGCTGAGCAGGGTCTTGAAGGCCCAGCTGATAGACAAGGGGTGCAGAAGACACGCCCCAACCCAGCACAGTGTGCACAGAGGGGGGAGACGTGCGGCCAGGGAGGCGGAGACTCGACAGAAACCACACACCCAGTGGGGTCGCCACTGCACGATCTAACAGCCTGGGCCAGAGCACATGGAACGGGGAGAAGTCCTGTACAGAAAGTGAAAGCTCAACAGAGATCACACACCCTGTGGTACGTGATCCACCAGCCCAGCAGAGTACAAGCTGACCAGAAAGGTGGATCCCCGGAGAAGCCCAAGACCCGAGGCAACCACACACACAAGACACTAGAGGCCAACTGAGCAGTCACGGCGGGAGCCATACCAAATTGGCAACAACAGCAACATCCTAGTTAGTCATTAGTCTTAAACCGGTGGACTGTGAAACCCCCTGCCACAATGAATAAACACCAAAAAAAAGACACCAGAAATACAAAAAATCAAGAAAGTACACCACCAAAAGTTAATAAATCTCATACTCTAGATCCTATAGAACAAGAAGCCCTTGAAATAACTGACAAGGAATTTCGAGTGATAATTCTAAAGAAACTGAATGAGATACAAGAAAACTCAGCTAGACATCATGATGAAATGAGGAAAAGTATACAGGATCTGAAAGAGGAAATATACAAGGAAATCAATGTCCTGAAAAAAAATGTAGCAGAACTTGCTGAACTGAAGAAGTTATTCAGCGAAATAAAAAACACAACGGAGAGTTTAACCAGCAGGCTTGTCGAAGTTGAAGAGAGAACCTCTGAACTTGAAGATGGGCTGTTTGAAATAACACAAGCAGACAAAAAGAAAGAAAAAAGAATCAAGGACATGGAAGAAAATCTGAGAGAGATATCAGACAACCTCAAGCGCTCAAATATCCGAGTCATGGGTATTCCAGAAGGGGAGGAAAATGGAGATTCCATTGAAAACATATTCAACAAAATAGTGGCAGAAAACTTCCCAGGTATAGGAAAAATCACAGATCTTCAGATCCAGGAAGCTCAACGATCTCCAAACGTATTCAACCCAAAAAGGCCTTCTCCAAGACATGTCATAGTCAAATTGGCAAAACTCAGAGACAAAGAGAGAATCTTAAAAGCTGCAAGAGAGAAGCGTCAAATCACCTATAAGGGAGCCCCAATCAGGTTAACATCAGACTTTTCATCACAAACCCTAAAAGCTAGAAAGGAATGGGATGATATTTTCAAAATACTAAAAGACAAAGATTGCCAACCAAGAATACTCTACCCTGCAAGGCTATCCTTCCGAAATGAGGGGCAAATAGTATATTTCTCAGACAAACAAAAACTGCGGGAGTTCACTACCACAAGACCACCCTTACAAGAAATCCTCAAGGGAGTACTGGGTTTGGTTCCTGAAAAATAACAACCATTGCCATAAAAACCTAAGAAAAATCTAAACCCGCTAGTACAATAAAAATGGCATTCATGAAGAGAAAACAAGCTAACAAAAACACTATCTACAACCTAAGGAACCAACAAACAAAGAAACCAAACAGTAAATCAGAAAGCAAGGAACAAAAGACACCTAAGACAACCAAACAAGCAATAAAATGCTAAGAATAAATCAACACCTTTCAATAACAACTCTTAATGTTAAAGGCTTAAATTCCCCAATTAAAAGACACAGACTGGCTGACTGGATCAAAAAGCAGGACCCAACTATATGCTGCCTACAAGAGACCCACCTCACCCATAAAGATTCACACAGACTAAGAGTGAAAGGATGGAAAAAGATTTACCATGCAAACAGAAAAGAAAAACGAGCTGGAGTGGCTATTCTTATATCTGACAAAATAGACTTTAAACTAAAAACCATAAAAAGAGACAATGAGGGACACTACTTAATGATAAAAGGACTGATCCATCAAGAAGACATAACAATCATAAATATGTACGCACCCAATGTTGGAGCAGCCAGATTTATAAAACAAACTCTATTAGACCTAAAGAAGGAAATAGACACTAATACCATAATAGCAGGGTACCTGAACACTCCACTGTCAATATTAGACAGATCATCTAGGCAAAGAATCAGTAGAGAAACACAAGATCTAAACAAGACTCTAGACCAATTGGAATTGGCAGATATCTACAGAACATTCCACCCAACAACCTCAGAATATTCATTCTTCTCATCAGCACATGGATCATTCTCCAAGATAGATCACATATTAGGTCACAAATCAAGTCTCAATAAATTCAAAAAAATTGGAATTATCCCATGTATCTTCTCAGACCACAATGGATTAAAACTAGAAATTAATAACAAGCGAAATTCAGGAAACTATACAAACACATGGAAATTAAACAGCATTCTACTTAATGACATATGGGTCCAAGAAGAAATCAAGCAGGAAATCAAAAAGTTTATTGAAACTAATGAAAACAATGATACATCATACCAAAACCTGTGGGATACTGCAAAAGCAGTATTGAGGGGAAAATTTATTGCATTAAATGCTCACTTCAGAAGAATGGAAAGATGGCAAGTGAACAACCTAACACTTCACCTTAAAGAACTAGAAAAACAAGAACAATCCAATCCTAAAGTTAGCAGACGGAGAGAAATCATTAAGATCAGAGCAGAACTAAATGAAATTGAAAACCAAAAAACAATTCAAAAGATCAACGAATCAAAAAGTTGGTTTTTTGAAAAGATAAATAAAATTGACAAACCATTAGCATGGCTAACAAAAAAAAGAAGAGAGAAGACTCAAATAACAAAAATTAGAAATGAAAAAGGCGATATTACAACTGATTCATCTGAAATACAAGGAATCATTCGAGACTACTATAAACAACTATACGCCAACAAATTTGAAAATCTGGAGGAAATGGATAAATTTCTGGACACACACAAGCTCCCAAAACTGAACCGTGAAGACGTAGAAAATTTGAACAGACCAATAACAATAAAGGAGATTGAAGCTGTTATCAGAAGGCTCCCAACAAAGAAAAGTCCAGGACCAGATGGATTCATAGCAGAATTTTACCAAACATTCAAAGAGGAATTGACACCGATTCTTTACAAACTATTCCAAAAGATTGAAACGGACGCAAATCTCCCAAACTCATTCTATGAAGCAAACATCATCCTGATACCAAAACCAGGTAAAGATATAACCAAAAAAGAAAACTACAGGCCGATATCCTTGATGAATATAGATGCAAAAATCCTCACTAAAATACTAGCAAACAGAATACAGCAACACATACGAAAAATTATTCATCACGATCAAGTGGGATTCATCCCAGGGATGCAAGGTTGGTTCAACATACGCAAATCAATAAATGTGATACACCATATTAATAAACTCAAACACAAGGACCATATGATCATCTCTATAGATGCTGAAAAAGCATTTGATAAAGTTGAGCACTCATTCATGACAAAGACCCTCTATAAGTTAGGTATAGAGGGAAAGTATCTCAACATAATTAAAGCCATATATGACAAACCCACTGCCAATATCATCCTGAATGGGGAAAAGCTGAAAGCTTTTCCTTTAAGAACAGGAACTAGACAAGGATGCCCACTCTCACCACTCCTATTCAACATAGTGTTGGAAGTACTAGCCAGAGCAATCAGAGAAGAGAAGGAAATAAAGGGCATCCAGATTGGAAAAGATGAAGTCAAACTGTCCCTGTTTGCAGATGACATGATCCTATATATCGAACAGCCTAAAACCTCTACAAAAAAACTCTTGGAATTGATAAATGATTTCAGCACAGTAGCAGGATACAAAATCAACACACAAAAATCAGTAGCATTTCTTTTCTCCAATAGTGAACATGCAGAACGAGAAATCAAGAAAGCCTGCCCATTTACAATAGCCACCAAAAAAATAAAATACTTAGGAATTGAGTTAACCAAGGAGGTGAAAAATCTCTATAATGAGAACTACAAACCACTGCTGAGAGAAATTAGAGAGGATACAAGAAGATGGAAAGATATTCCATGCTCTTGGATTGGAAGAATCAACATAGTGAAAATGTCCATACTACCCAAAGTGATATACAAATTCAATGCAATCCCCATCAAAATTCCAAAGACATTTTTCTCAGAAATGGAAAAAACTATTCAGACATTTATATGGAACAATAAAAGACCACGAATAGCCAAAGCAATGCTCAGCAAAAAAAATAAAGCTGGAGGCATAACACTACCTGACTTTAAGCTATACTACAAAGCTATAATAACCAAAACAGTATGGTACTGGCATAAAAACAGACACACTGACCAATGGAATAGAATAGAGAATCCAGAAATCAACCCACACACTTACTGCCATCTGATCTTTGACAAAGGCACCAAGCCTATTCACTGGGGAAGGGACTGCCTCTTCAGCAAGTGGTGCTGGGATAACTGGATATCGATATGCAGGAGAATGAAACTAGATCCATACCTCTCACCGTATACTAAAATCAACTCAAAATGGATTAAGGATTTAAATATACACCCTGAGACAATAAAACTTCTTAAAGAAAACATAGGGGAAACACTTCAGGAAATAGGACTGGGCACAGACTTCATGAATACGACCCCAAAAGCACGGGCAACCAAAGGAAAAATAAACAAATGGGATTATATCAAACTAAAAAGCTTCTGCACAGCAAAAGAAACAATTAAAAGAGTTAAAAGACAACCAACAGAGTGGGAGAAAATATTTGCAAAATATACATCTGACAAAGGATTAATATCCAGAATATATAAGGAACTCAAACAACTTTACAAGAAGAAAACAAGCAACCCAATTAAAAAATGGGCAAAAGAGCTAAGTAGGCATTTCTCTAAGGAAGATATCCAAATGGCCAGCAGACATATGAAAAAATGCTCAACATCACTCAGCATCCGGGAAATGCAAATCAAAACCACATTGAGATACCATCTAACCCCAGTTAGGATGGCTAAAATCCAAAAGACTATGAACGATAAATGCTGGCGAGGCTGCGGAGAAAAAGGAACTCTCATACATTGTTGGTGGGACTGCAAAATGGTGCAGCCTCTATGGAAAATGGTATGGAGGTTCCTTAAACAATTGCAGATAGATCTACCATACGACCCAGCCATCCCACTGTTGGGAATATACCCAGAGGAATGGAAATCATCAAGTCGAAGGTATACCTGTTCCCCAATGTTTATCGCAGCACTCTTTACAATAGCCAAGAGTTGGAACCAGCCCAAATGCCCATCATCAGATGAGTGGATACGGAAAATGTGGTACATCTACACAATGGAATACTACTCAGCTATAAAAACGAATGAAATACTGCCATTTGCAACAACATGGATGGACCTCGAGAGAATTATATTAAGTGAAACAAGTCAGGCACAGAAAGAGAAATACCACATGTTCTCACTTATTGGTGGGAGCTAAAAATTAATATATAAATTCACACACACACATACACACATACACACACAAACCGGGGGGGGGGGGGGGGGAAGAAGATATAACAACCACAATTATTTGAAGTTGATACAACAAACAAACAGAAAGGACCTGGTTGGGGGGAGGGGGGGAGGGAGAAGGGAGGGAGGTTTTGGTGATGGGGAGCATTAATCAGCTACAATGTATATCGACAAAATAAAATTTAAAAAAAAAAAAAAAAAAAACAAAGACAAATGGAATCTTAAAAAAAGGAAGAGAAAAGTGTCTAGTAATCTATAAGGGAGCCCCTATCAGACTAACAGCAGACTTCTCAACTGAAACTCTATAGGCCAGAAGAAAATGGAATGATATATTGAAAATACTAAAAAAAAAAACCCCGCCAGCTAAGAATACTATACCCAGCAGCGCTATCCTTCAGAACTCAGGTGAAAATAGTGTATTTTCCAGACAAACAACAACTGCGGGAGTTCACAAGAAATCCACAAGGAAGTCCTGAATCTGGTATCCTAAAAACAATAATCACTACCACAAATACACAAGAAAGAACAAAACCCATTGGTAGAACAAGAATGCAAATGAGAAAGAGAAAGACGCTAAATCTTAACACCACAAAAAAAACATGGCAATGTAACAAAATAACCCTGCTTTATTTCTGATTTTAGAAATTTTGGTCTTCTCTCTCCTGGGAAATCTAAATGAAAGTTTGTAAATTTTGTTGATCTTTTCAAAAAAAGAAAAAGAAAAATAATATAGTGTAGCATTTATAACATATGTGTAAATAAAGTATATGAGAGTAGCACAAGACAGGTGGGAGCAAATAGAAATATGCTATTGTAATAGTTTTGCATTATATATGAGGTAGTAAAATATTAAATATTAATTCAAAGTAGACTGTGAAAAACTAAAGGTAAATTGTAATCACTACAACAATCATAAAAGAGAATACAAAGAGCTATAGCTAAAAAGCCACTAGAGATGAAAGAATGAAAAACTAAAATATATGTATATGGAGATACAGATAGGTAGATAGATGCAGATAGATAGACAGATATATAAGTATCCAAAAGAATGAAGGGGACAAGAAACAAAGGAATGACTAGGAAACAAATAGCAAGATGACTGATTAAACAAATTATAAAAATTGTGAATTTATTTCTGTCAACTCCATATTAAAGGCAAAGTTGATAAAAAAAAATTAATATCCAACTAAATGTTGTTTTCAAAAGATGTGCTTTAAATTTAAGCATACAGATAGATTGAAAGTTAAGTGTGGGAAAAGATATATCATGCCAGCAGTAAGCTTAGTAAGCTCATGTGGCTCTATTAATTTCACAAAAGTACAATTCAAGGCAAAGAGTATTATCACAAATAAAAGGGTTTATTTCATAATATTAACTTGTCAATTTGTTAAGAAGATAATAAAAATACTAAATGGTATTATTCACCTAATAACAGAATTTCAATATATGTGAAGCAAAACTGACAGAATCAAAGGGAGAAATAGACAAGCTCATAATCATTGTATGAAATTTTAACAAACTTCTATTAGTGATTGATAGAACAGGTGGGAAAAATTAAGTTAAGATATCAAAGATTTAAACAAGACTATCAATAAACTTGAATAAATTACATTTATATAAGTCACACAAAAATTTCATGACTTACAGTTTTTACAGCTATACATGTAATATCCACCAAAGCGTAAAAGGATTGTAAACAGAGTATGTTCTTTTCTCATAATAAAATTGCATTATAAATCAATGATAACATCCCTAGAAAATCCCCAAATATTTGGAAACCCATGGGAATAGAAACAAATTACAAAGAAAACTATAAATAGTTTCCAATTTAATGTGAGTAAAACATCATTTGAATTGCTTCCAGTTTGATGCAATTATGAATAAAGGCGTTACAAACATTTGCATATAGGCGTTTGTGTGGACGTTGGTAAATACATAAAAGTTGAATGGCTGGTGTATGTTCAACTTATTAAGTAACTGCAGTTTCATAAGTTGATTGCAGAATTATTATCGCCATTCATAATGTATATGAGTTCTAGTTGCTCCATGTCTTTACCAACATTTGGTGTGGACAGTGTTTTACATTTCAACCATTATTATTGGTGTATAGTAATACTTAGTTTTGATTTTAATTTGTTTTCCTCTGGTGACTAATTACTCAAGCATCTTTTCTTGTGCAAGTTCATCATTTGTGTATTCATTTCTGTAAAGGATCTGCTCAAATCTTTTGCCCATATTTTAATTAGGTTTTTGGTCTGATTGTTGAGCTGTACAAGTTCTTTTTATATCCTGGATACAATTTCTTTGTCAAAATATATGTGTACCTGATATTTTTCCCATACATAGCTTGCCCTTTCATTTCAATGGTTTTCTTTAAAGAACAAAAGTTTAATTTTGCTAAAGTGTAATTTTTGTTTGTTTTTGTAGTTCATGCTTATTGTTCTGTGTGTAAGAAATCTTTGCCTACTCCAAGGCATTTTGCCTGCACTTTCTTCTGTCTTAATTTATTTCAAGTTAATGTTTGTATTTGGTGTTAGTTAAGTGTTAATATTACCTATTTTTATTTTGAGTGGCATAAAAATATACAGCTGTTTCAGCACTATTTGTTGTGGAAAAATACCCTCTTCCTGAAGAAAATGCCTTTGTATCTTTGTCAAAAATTAACTGATCATATCTGTCTCATTCTATTTCTGGATATCAGTATTTTGTTTAGTGACATATGTCTATGCTTTCACCAGTACCAGACTGTCATAATTACTATAGCTTTATCATAATCTTTAAATCAGGTAGTGCAAACATTCCTACTTTATTCTTTAAAATCCTTCTAAAATGACTATTCTAACTCATTTGCATTTCCATATAAATCTTAGCATTAGCTTATCAAATTCTTCCCAAAATATCCTACTGAAATTTTTATTGGGATTGCATTTAACCTATAGATCAATTTATAGAGAATTGACATCTTAACAATGTAAAGTTTTCCATTCCATTAAATAGTAAATCTCTCCATTTTTTCACCTTTTGTTTAATTCTTCACATTAAGTTTCTGTATTTTTCAGTAAAAAGTTCCTGTGCACCTTTTGTTAAATTGATTCATAAATAGTTTATTATTTCAGTGTTACTGTGAATAGAACTTTTAAATTTTTTTATTTTCCAATTCTTTGTTTATAGTATGTAATAAAAAAAATGCAATGGATTTTTGTATCCCTTTAAATTCTGTGGCAATACTAGTTCATATGGCTGTTTTTTAGATAGCTTAAGTCTTTTACTTAACCATCAAGTCACCTTCAAATAAAACAGTTCCTTCCTTTCTTTCTGACTTTTATGAATTCTATTACTAATCTTATTTCAATGACTATAACCACAGCACAATGTTGAATTGTAGTGATAAGGTAGGCATCCTTGCCTTGTTTCCCATCTTTGGAAAAAGCATTCAACGTTTCCCCATTGAGTATAATGCTAACTACAGTTTAGTAGACGCTGTTTCTCCATTTCTATTTACATAGATTTCTGTGTTTTTGTTTATTTTTCTCATAGATGACTGCTGAATTCTGCCAAATACTTTTTCTGCATTTTCTCCATCCAGTATGTTAAAACTCTTTATATAAATATTTTAAGAACTAGTCAGTTTCTGTAAATAATTCTGTTGAAATTTTTGTGATTTCATTGAATGAATGAATCTATTTCTGGAGAATTCACATCTTAACAATATTGAGCATTTCATTGCATAAATATGTCATATTATTTCCATTTGGGGGGTTCCTTAATTTCTTTCTTTAATGTTATATAATGTGTACATTTGTTAGAACTTATAAAATGGCCTAACTCACATTGGTAGTTTCATTGTATGTAAATTATTCCTCTACTTAAATAATAAAAAATATACCTCTTTTGGGCTGTGGGGCAAGATGGCAGAATAGTGGAACACAGTGCACTATCCTTCCACAGAAGGGGGCCAGAGCAAGGAATGGACAGCTGAATACTCTGTACTCAGAGCACTGGTGGGAGAGCATTGATGGGAGAATGTGTGAAGGCAGTGGAAGCCTAGTGAGGACACTGTGGAGGACAAGGACCAGGCAGGATGGTAGCTTCAGCCACCACCACATCCCTGAAACCAGGATCAGCCAGAAGGAATTCTCCTTTTCAGCAGAAAGAATTTGCTTGGCTATAAGCACTTTTTAGCAGTAACCCTTCTCTTGCTCCTGCCTCAGTTCACCTCCCCCCCTTCTGCTGTGGTCACCTATGCCATTGTCTGGTCCCAGAGCTGTAGCCTTTCTCCCCACACAGGGGTTCATCCTGGGTAGCACACCCCACCATGTCATCCATGCTGTCTGCACAGCCCCAGATGCTCACATGACCCCAACTGCCTGGCCACCCAGGTAGCCCCAACCACCCACGTGGACACAGCTGTCTAGTCATCTAGCTGCTCACATGGCCCCAGCTATGCCAGCTATACATGCTGTCCAAGCAGGCCATGCCATCCAGCCACCAGAATGGTCCCAGCCTTTCACATGGCACCCCCTGCCTGTGTGGGCACAGCCATCCAGCCAACCATGTGGCCCCAGCCACCCCAGCCACATGTGCAGACCCAGATATCAAGCTGCCATACAGTCCGAACTGTCACAGCCACATGCATGGCCTCACCTGCTCACGTGGGCCCAGCCATGTGCATGGCCCCAGCCACAAGGGTAGCTGCCAGCACCCCCAGGAACTACTGAGTCTACCCAGAACTTATAAACACCCCTCCCTACAGAAGGGAGTCTCTCTCCTCAAAAGCCACCCCAGAGTAATAGAAGAAGCAACCACTCCACCAAATGACTAGACATCAATATAGGGGTACTAGTAATATGGGGGGAAAATGGCACTACCAAAGGAATACTATAATTCTCAAATACCAAACCCCAAACAACAGGAAACTGTTGAAATGTCTAAAAAGAAATTTAAAGTAACAACATTAAAGAAGCTCAGTGGGATACAGGAAGACTCAGTTAGACAACACAATGAAATGAGAAAAACAATCCAGGACATGAAGGTGGAAATTTACAAAGAGATAAATGCCATAAAAAAAACCATAGCTGAACCCCTAGAAGTGAAAAGGCTCATTTAATGAAATAAAAACTACAATTGAGAATATAAGCAGCAAGCTAGAGCAAGCAGAAGGAATTTCTGATTTTGAAGACAGTCTTTTTGAAATAAACTAACAGACAAAAAAATAAAAGAATAAAATTTTTAAAAAGTGAAAAGAAAAATCAAAGAAAGCAAGCAGACAATCTTAAGTGCACAAATATCTGAATCATGAGGGTACTTGAAAGGAAGAAGAAAAGGCATTGAAAATATTTTCAATGAAATAATAGCAAGACACTTCCCAGATATTGGTAGAGACATAGACTTCCAGACCCAGGAGGTTTAAATATCCCCAAACAGATTCAATATGAAAAGGTCCTCTCTGAGACATGTTGTAGTCAAACTGTCAAAACTCAAAGGTGAAAAAAGAATCCTAAAAAAAGCAAGAGAAATTATCAAGTCACCTACAAGGGAATTCCCATCAGACTAACAGCAGACTTCTCAGCAGAAACTACACAGGCCTTGAAGATATATTCAAGGTTCTAAAAGAAAAAACTGCCAGCAAGAATACTATACCCAGCAAGGCAATCCTTCAGAAATAAAGGGAAATAGTGTATTTCTCAGAGGAAAGCTGTGGCATGGCAGTTCATCAACACATGACCAGCTCTACAAGAAATCCTTAAGGGAGTCCTGCTCCTGGAACCCAGAAACCAATAATCACCACCATGAATACACAAGAAAGAATGAACACCACTGGTAGAGCAACACACAAATGAGAAAGAGAAAGAAACTATACTACACCACCTCAAAAAACCAATGAACACCAAAGACAAACAATAAAAGGGGAAGAAAGAGACAAAGGATATTTAAATCAACCAGGAAAAGGAATTCGATGTCAGGAGTAAGATATATCTGAAGATAAATGGATTAAATGCCCTATTCAAAAGAAACAGACTGACTGATTAGATTAAAAAGCTAGACTTAACTATATGCTGTCTACAAAAGACTCACTTCACCTGTAAAGAAACACACAGACTAATAGTGAAGAGATGGAAAAACATATACCATGCAAATGGAAACCAAAAATGAGCTGGAGTAGCTATTTTCATATTGGATAAAACAGACTTTAAGCTAAAAACTATAAAAAGATACAAAGATGGCCACTTTATAATATAAAAGGATCTATCCAGCAAGAAGACATAACACTCATAAATATATAAGTGCCCAACACCTCAGCACCCAGATATATAAAGCAAACACTATTAGACCTAAAGAGACAGACCCCAATACAATAACAGTCAGAGACCTGAACACCCCTCTTTCAGCATTGAACTGATCACCTAGGCAACAAATCAGCAAACTATACTTTATTTAAACTATACTTTAGATCAATTGGACTTGGTAGATATCTACAGAACATTTCATTCAACAACTGCACAATATACGTTCTTCTCATCAGCACATAGAACATTCTCCAGGACAGACAACATGTTAGGTTATTAATCAAGTCTCAACAAATTTTAAAAAACTTAAATCATTTCAAGTATCTTTCCAGTCCAGAGTGGATTAAAACTAGAAATCAATAACAAGTGAAACTCTGGAAACTGTACAAATACATGGAATTAAGCAACATGCTCCTGAACAACTTATGGGTCCAAAAAGGCATCAAACAGAAAATCAAAAAGAAACTAATGAAACTAAAGACACATCATACCAAAACCTGTGAGATACTGCAAAAGCAGTACTATGGGGAAAGTTTATAGCAATAAACACTTACTTTGAAGAATAGAAAGATTTCAAATAAACAACATAATGGTACAACTCAAAGAACAAGAAAAACAAGAACAATCCAATCTCAAAATCAGCATATCAAAAGAAGTAATTAATATAAGAGCAGAAGTAAATGAAATAGAGACCCAAAAAACAACGCAAAAGATGAATGAAACAAAAAGTTAATTTTTGAGAAGATAAGTAAAATAGACAAACTACTAGCTAGGGAAAAATGATGGAGACAGAAAACCCAGATAACAAATATCAGAAATGAAAAAGGAAACATTACAAGCAATACTACAGAAACGTAAAAAATCATTAAAGACTATTATAAACAACTATGCCAACAAATATGAAAACCTGTGGGGAATGAATAAATTTCTGGACACAGACAAACTACCAAGACTAAACCAAGAAGACACAGAAAACCTGAACAGACTAATAACAAGCAATGAGATTGAAGCAGTAATCATCACCCTTGGACTGGATGGCTTTAATGCTGAAACCTACCAGACCTCTAAGGAGGAATTAATACCAATTCTCTTCAAAGTATTCCAAAAAATTAAAACAGAGGCCATTCTTCCAGACTCTTTCTGTGAGGTCAGTATCACACTGATATCAAAGTCAGACAAAGATACAACATAAAAAGAAAACCACAGGCCAGTATCTTTGATGAACAAAGACACAAAAATCCTCAACAAAATATTAGCAAGCATAATACAGTGATATATCAAATATACACCACAATCAAGTGAGATTCATCCCAGGGGTGCAAGGATGGTTCAACAAATGCAAGTCAATAAATGTGATACACCACATCAACAAAATTAAGGACAAAAGCTGTGTGATTATCTCAATGCATATAGAAAAAGCATTCGACAAAATTCAACATCCCTTCATGATAAAGACTCATGGTGAATTAGGTATGGAAGGAAAGTATCTCAACATAATAAAAGCCATATATGACACACCCACTTCCAATGTCATTATGAATGGGAAAAAACTGACAGCTTTTCTCTTAAGTATAGGAACAAGACAAGGAAGCCCACTATCACCTTTCCTATTTGACATAGTATTGGAAGTACTAGCCAAAACAATTAGGCAAGAGAAAAGGAATAAAAGACATTCATATTAGAAAAGATGAAGTCAAACTATCTCTGTTTCCAAATGACATGATCATATATAGAAAAACCTAAAGACTACAAAAAACTCTTAGAGCTGGTAAATGATTTCAATAAAGTGGCAGGATACAAAGCCCACATGCAAAATCAGTAGTATTTTTATACTACTGATTCGACACAATGACCATTAAAATTCCAATGGTTTTCTTCATAGAAATAGGAAAAATAATTTTAAAATTCATATGGAGGTACAAGAAAACACAAATAGCTATGGAAATTTTGAGAAAGTAAAACAAAGAGACACCATACTACATGACTTCAAATTATACTACAACGTTATAGTAACCAAAATAGCATGGTACTGACATAAAAACAGACACTTGGACAGAAGAAACAGAATAAAGAACTGAGAAATCTACCCATATACTTATAGCCAACTGATCCTTGACAAATTCGTGAAGAACATACAATGGGGAAAAGGCTTCCTCTTCAATAAATGGTGTGGGTAAAACTGGACATCTATACATAGTGGAAGAATGAAACTAGAACCATACCTATTGCCATATACCAAAATCAACTAAAAATGGATTAAAGACTTAAATATATGACCTAAAACTATAAAACTCCTAAAGGCAAATATAGGGGAAATATTTCAGGAAATAGGATTGGGCAAAGACTTTATGAATAAGACCCCAAAAGCAGAGGCAACAAAAGAAAAACAAACCAATGAGATTATATCAAACTAAAAAGCATCTGCATAGCAAAAGAAACAGTTAACAGAGTAAAAAGACAACCTACAGAGTGGGAGAAAACATTTGCAAACTATGCATCTGTTAAGTGATTAATATCCAGAATGTATAAGGAACTCAAACAACATTAGCAAAACAAGTATCCATATTAAAAAATGGGCAAAGGAGCTAAGTAAGCATTCTGCAAAGGAAGATATACAAATAGCCAACAGACACATGAAAAAATGCTCAACATCACTCAGCATTAGGGAAATGCAAATCAAAACCACATTGAGATATTATCTCACCCCAGTTAGACTGGCTATTATCAAAAAGACACAGAATACAAATGCTGGCAAGAATGCAGAGAAAGGGGAACACTCCTACACTCCTGAGGGACTGTAAATTAGTGCAGCCATTATGGGAAACAATATGGAGGTTCCTCAAACAACTACAGATAGAATTGCCATGTGACCCAGCAATCCCACTGCTATATATATACCCAAAGGAATGGCAGTCATTGGATTGAAGGCATACCTGCACACCCATGTTTATCACAGCTCTATATGCAATAGCCAAGAGTTGGAACCAACCTAAATGTCCATGGACAATTTGATAAGGAAAATGTGCTATATATACTCAATGGAATACTACTCTAAAAAAAGAATGAAATTCTGCCTTTACAGCAACATGGATGAACTTAGAGAAAGTTATATCAAGCAAAATAAGCCAGGTACAGAAAGAGAAATATTGCATGTCCTGACTCATAAGTGGGAGCTGAAAAATAAATTATAAAAGAGAAAGAAAGATGCAACAATCACAATAATATGTTGAACTTTGAAAGAGAGAGAACAGAACTGAAGTTACCAGAGGTGGGAAGGTGGAGGAAGGTGGTTAGTTGGTAAGAAATTGGTATAGGGCCACAAAAAATGATTACAATTTGTACTGCTGAATACACTAATTATCCTGATTTGATCATCACATATTGCACACACATATTGATATTCAATGCTATCCCCCACATATATATATATATATACAATCAATTATGTTTTGATAAAAAAAAATTACCCCTTCTATTTCTGTTTAGATAATGGAGGCTCAGAGAGAAAAATTAACCCAATATCTAATTCAAAACGTTTTGGGTTTTTTTTAGTATCTAAGACAAACTAAAATAGGAAGTTAAGTCATGTAGCACCAATTAATGTGATCATCCATTTTACTATTGTCTCTTAATTATTTCTGAATGTGATTTATAATGGCATAATAAGCAAGGTGTAAGGTAAACATCAAATATCCTGAAAATAAACAGAAACACACAGGGGAATGATGCCCCAGGAAATTTTACAAGATAAAAGATCACTTTCAACCATTTCCAGTCAAAATGGTGGATTAGACAGTCCCCAGCATCACTCTCTCCCACAAGTCAACAAACTTAAAATTCTAAGAAAGCAGCGACAGCCAAGTTGGGGCTGCTAGAGCTCAGGGGAAGAGGAGGAGAGACCTACAGAGCGTATGAAGACCAGAGAAGCCACAATAATAGAAACATAAAAAGGCTTCAACCATTTCATGCCACAGCTGCTTTAAGTCTGGAGCTGCTGAGCGCACGGAGCAGGAGCCGGCAAAAGCCACAGCTGTACCCTTCTGATGGAGTCACTTGGAGGAGGCAGGAGAGAAGAGGGCCTTGGTGGCCCCCAGGACAGAAAGACCACTAATAGGATTCCCATGGACCCATATAGGAGCAAGGAGCCACAACAGCTGAAAAAAAGAGCCACTTAGAGGCCAGTGAGTCATCGCAAGGGACCAGCACACAGCCCTCGCCATGGGAAGTGTTTGCAGCATGGGTGGTGGAGGAGGCAGACCCAACAGAGGAACACTGGGGCACAGCAAAAACAGCTGATCTGCCCCTCAATCAGTGTAAGACCACTCAGAGGAGACTGGTCAGGAATATAGAATTGCATGGGGTGCAGTTTGATGAAAAGACTCAGGCCCAGATCAGAGTTTCTACACAACCCAGGTGCACTGGGTCTCTAGAGAGCCAGAAATATCAATAAAGTCAACCATTACAGCCTGAGCTTCACAAAAAGCCTTCCCTAGGGAAGCAACAGAAAAGCAGCAATTTAGCTAAACCACACAGCTCAAGTACTGGTCCTCACAAGAAGTTCCCCCATTTTAGAAGTAAGCAAAGGACAAAACATTAGTTCCGGCCCAAGCACATCACCAGAACCTTGTGGCCCACCCAGGGACCTGAGGCATGGATCTGGAGACTGGAACCCCCTTCCCCACAATCAGGAACACCGCCAGTGCCAAGGAGCATGCCAAAAACATCACCTCCATGTGGGTGGCCCACCAGAGCCACCACAATGACCACAGCTGCCATGAAAGTGGCTAGATGCCACAACCACCATGCAGATGGCCCACCAGCCACTAGACTGCATTGACACAAAGAGAGTCACCAGAGGAGACCAAAGAAAAGAAGAGGATGTCTCTCTCCACAAAGCCCATTCCAGAGTGACAGTTGAAGCATCTGCTCTATGATAATATTGGGGGACCTGAACACACCTCTCAGCATTGGACAGATCATCTAGGCCACAAATCAACAGAGTAACCATTACTCTTTCAGAAGGAGAGAAGAAATCTAGGGTAATTGGGGTAGGGGAGGGAGTGGGGTTAGGGAGAGATTGGACAAGGGGCATGAAGAATAAGTACGATTTGTACCAATATATATGCTAGTAATGTTAATTTGATCAACATATGTCAACATTGAATCTCAAAAATATGTATAATCAATTATTACTCAATAAAAATTAAAAATAAAAAAGCTACCAAGGAGAGAATATACCACATGCGCATCTCTCCATAAGCAGACACTCATGATCCAACAATCCCAAATTGAACCCTAGATAAATTGGGGCAGGGCTGAACACTCTATAGAAAGATGGTTCCCCTTCCATAAGTTTTGTTCCTTTAAATAACAACCCTTTAAAAATAGAATCCAAGGGGCTGGCCAGTTAGCTCCAGAGTGCAACTTTATAGCACCAAGCTCATGGTGTTCAGGTCCATACTGGCCAGCTGCCAAAAAATATAGAATTCCACATGTAGAATGATTATCAACACTGCTGTAGAAAGGCATCCAGGAAAGAAAGGGAACAGTGATCTTCCCCCCATGGAAAGTTCTTCCTCAGTGTATCAGTGGTTCTCGACCCTTAACCCTGGGAGCACATCAGAATACTTGAGAACATAAGAGTGACAGAGAGATAAGTAATAGCTCCAAACGAGGAAACAACCCAACGTTTATCATAATACATATAAACTGTGGTACATCCTTCCATGCGATGGAATAGTAAACTACTGCTGCACGCATGAGTGAATCTCCAAAACGTTATGCTGAGTGAAAGAAGCCAGACACCAGGATACATACACTATGATCCCATTCATGAGAAACTTTAGAGCAAGCAAAACCAATCTATACAGAGAGAAAGCAGATTAGTGGGTGTCTGGGCCGGGAGACTGACTGGGAAGGGGCATGAGGAAATGCTTTGGGTGACGGAAATGTGGCAGTGTGTATACATTTGTCAGAACTCATTGAAATGTACACTGAAAATGGGTGCCTTTTTACTGTGTTAATTGCCCTCAATAAAGTTTATTTTGAAATTATATATATATATAAAAAGATCACTTTCCAAATTCTTATTCCCTTCGTTGCAATTTTTGAAGGGCTTTCAGAAATACATTAATCAACACAATGTAGATCCTTATCCAGATGGCGACTTATTCAATATTTTTTAAAAAACACGTTAATTTTATAATGCTAAGAGTGTGAGGTAGGAACAATATTCAAACAATCATTCCTAAAACTAAACTCTGATCCATGTGTATTGGCAATATTTTGCTAATATTATTCTTTGAGAGGTCTGTTAATATTGGTTAAATAAAATAAATCTGATAGAAGAGTTAAAATAACTAGTTAGAAACTAGAAAGTAGGAATAAGAAATATAAAAATATAAAATTCTGACTAGGCTTCCAACAGTATACAAAGACCGGATTCATTCATTATTGAAGCAAAGGTGATACAGTCCTTCACATCCTGTATGAGACTAAAATATAACATACTTGAAGGGCAAATATGTTCTCTTAAGATATTTTTGAAATTATTAAGAGCAATAGGATCTTATATCAGTCATTTCTGCCTTATTTTCAATATGAATCAGTAAATTAATTCCTGGGTTGTTTTCTGATGACAGAATTGTGGGGAGCTGCCCACGTTACACCGTAATCGCCATTACAAGATGGCGCCGGCTGACACTGACAATTGGCAAAAACAAGTCTAGAGCGCATGTGCTGGGAATTTCCCCACCTCTAGTCTCTGCCTCTCCTGTGGCGTCATCTGGGCTGATGCACGACCGCCAATCAGATGGGAACACGTCCTAGGCGAGGGACTGTCTCTATATAAGGGGCGCGGCTCCCCTCGCTCGGGGTCTCCATTTTTGGCAAGCTTATGCTCTCCCTCTCAAGATGCATTAAAGCTGATCTGCAGAAGGATCCTTTGTGTGCCGCGTCGTTCTTGCTGGCGAGACGGTAGCGCGGGACAATTGGTGCCGAAACCCGGGAACTTGTGTCATCGTCAGCACCTTCGGAGACCCCCTGGAGACAGGGAGGATTCAGAACTGCAGGAGGGTAAGTTCGGAGAGGTATGCCTGTTCTTGGTCTGGGGTTAATCCGGTTGGTTTAAAAGGTTTTGAAATCGCCCGTTGGTGTGGTCAGACTGACGTAGATAAGCAGCTGCACCAGAGACCTGTGTGAGCCTCTAGTACGTAAGGGAACGGCGAGTCTCACAGCGCCTCCCACGGAGTGGGGCGCGTTATGGGTTCCACTCAGTCCATGGTTACCGCGTTAGAGGCTGTGCTGAGACAACGTGATATAAAGGTAGGGGGCCGTGTGCTCAAAAATTTTGTAAAAGAGGTAGATCGTGTAGCGCCGTGGTTTGCTTGTTCCGGCTCCTTGACTTTGAGCTCTTGGAACAAACTAGGCAGAGACCTTGACCGCAAGTACGCGGAGGGAGACCTCCGTCAGGGCAAAAAATTGCTTAGAAGATGAGGGCTGTAAACCGGTAGTGATAGTAGGGCAAAATACATTAGAGGAGGTCCAAGACAGCATGTCAGAAACTGAACGGAGTGAGAGGATGGGTACCCGCAGGAGGAGAGACGTCTCCCATAAGAAAAAGGGCCCTCCCGGTAAGTCTACGGACGAGGGAGAGATTCTAAAACAACAAAGTGACACTCCCGGCACATCTGCCGGTAAAGGAGGGATTTCAAAACCCAGACAAAAGTTGGAAGGGAAAGAAGGAGGCCTCTACCCTATGCAAGAGCTGGGGGCCTTAAAACAAGAATTAGAAGATTTAAATCTGGATGAGTCCGACTCCGATCCCCTCAGCCCTAGTGAGGAATCCGATTTGGAGGAGGAAGCTGCCAGGTACGAGGAGGAGAGATATCATCCCGACAGGCGGCGGAGACCACTCGGGGAGTGGAAATGCCGGCCGCCCCCAGTGGCCCCCGCACGGCCTGCGCCTTCAGCGCCTCCTCCTTACGTGCAGTCTTCTAATCCCTTCTCATTCCTCTCTGATAAAGTGAGGAAAAAGGTTCAAGCTGCCTTCCCAGTTTTTGAGGTTGAGGGCGGAGGGAGAGTTCATGCCCCCGTCGAGTACACCCAAATTAAGGATCTAGCAGAGGCGGTTAGAAAATATGGTGTAAATGCCAATTTTACTCTAGTAATGCTAGAAAGGTTTGCTGGTGTGGCTATGACACCCGCTGACTGGCAAATGTTGGCTAAGGCAGCGCTCCCTACCATGGGTCAATACATGGAATGGAAGGCACTATGGCATGAGGCTGCACAGGCTCAGGCTAGGGCAAACGCTGCTGCACTAACTCCTGAGCAGCGAGACTGGACCTTTGATATGTTAACAGGCCAGGGCCCATTTGCCGCTGATCAGACGGCTTTCCCATGGGGTGCTTATGTTCAAGTTTCTAACACTGCCATTAAGGCTTGGAAGACACTCCCTAAGAAAGGGGAAACCCCGCCCTGGACGGGCTGCCAGTCCAAGAAGACGGGGTGGGCAGTGAAAAATCAATTTACCTTTTCGCCTTATATAGGAACCCAGTATAATGTTTCTTTTGCAGGATACAATTGGACATATCAAAACCCCACGATGGCGACCAGTTCAAACCCTTTTGATGTTTGGCTGTTATGTGGGGTGAATGGCAGCTGCACGGACCTTTCACCGTTCGCCTTTTTAAAGGGCGGTGGTTGGGGAAATGCCACTTTTCAGTGGAATACTACCGAGTGCTTTGAAACCTGTGTGTCCATATTGCAGCCAGGATATAATGTGTCTGTCTTGCCAACACCAGTTTGCCTGTATCCTCCTTTCATGTTTATTTTAAGTAATATTAGTACTGAGGGGAGTCAGGTCTCTTGCAATAATGATACTTGCTTTTATGCACAGTGCTGGAATGCTACGCTATTTGATTTGGCAATAGTTGCTCGGATGCCTAGATGGATTCCTGTCCCAGTAGAAGCTCCCAATACTATGACTTTGTTCAGACAAAAGAGGGATTTTGGTCTCACTGCGGCAATAGTCGCCGCCGTATCCCTGGCGGCGGGTGCAGCCACAGCTGCTGCCGTCTCCTTGACTACCACGGTACAGACTGCCACCACGTTGAATAATTTGTCCTCCGCGGTAACACAGGCCCTAGAAATACAGACTGCGCTAAACGCTCAGCTGAAGGGAGGATTAATGGTGGTTAACCAGTGGGTGGATCTTGTGCAGGAACAAATAGACGTTTTATGGCAAATTGCACAACTGGGATGTCAATGGAAATATTCAGGATTATGTGTAACTAGCATCCAATATGAAAATTATACCAGGGCAGCAAACTTGTCTCATCGCTTGTCTGAGTATCTTTTAGGAAACTGGACAGGAGACTTTGACGGCCTGATGCGGGACCTGCGCTCTGCCATCGTGGCTGTGAATTCGACAAGAGTGGATGCCTCTTTTGCAGCTGGATTGTCCTCCTGGATCACAACTGCTATGTCACATTTCAAGGAATGGGTGGGGGTGGGATTGTTTGGGGCGGCCCTTTGCTGTGGACTAGTGTTCCTTCTGTGGCTGGTCTGTAGGCTGAAAGCCCAAACACAAAGAGACAAGGTGGTCGTTGCCCAAGCACTTGTGGCTCTGGAGCAAGGAGCCAATCCCGATATTTGGCTATCTATGCTCAAAGACTAGTCCCCCCCCCTTCTTTTCGGCTGGCCTCCCTGAAAACTGATCAGTGGGGTTCGCCCTGGCTCGTGCTGGCCCACAATTCACAATTCAGAGTCCGTTCCAGTAGATCCAGAGACGGGCAACTTCCCCCCAGACGTGTGCCGACCTAAGACATGGTGCCTGGTGGCGATAGGGTTAACCTTTGACGGGTAAGGTCACGGCCTGAGGTGGGTCGACCTAAGACAGGACTACTGGCTAGACATGTTGTGGCCAATGAGCTTGCTCCAGCCTCTTAATGTAATAAGAAAGGGGGAGATGTGGGGAGCTGCCCACGTTACACCGTAATCGCCATTACAAGATGGCGCCGGCTGACACTGACAATTGGCAAAAACAAGTCTAGAGCGCATGTGCTGGGAATTTCCCCACCTCTAGTCTCTGCCTCTCCTGTGGCGTCATCTGGGCTGATGCACGACCGCCAATCAGATGGGAACACGTCCTAGGCGAGGGACTGTCTCTATATAAGGGGCGCGGCTCCCCTCGCTCGGGGTCTCCATTTTTGGCAAGCTTATGCTCTCCCTCTCAAGATGCATTAAAGCTGATCTGCAGAAGGATCCTTTGTGTGCCGCGTCGTTCTTGCTGGCGAGACGGTAGCGCGGGACACAGAATGAGGGGCTTTGCCCTTAAATTTTACCATTTCACAGTTTACTTTTCTAACCAACCTGTCATGGAGAGGGCTAGTAGTTATAAGCCCGTTCTGTGCCATCCCCAATGTTGTTTGGAATCGGCTTATTGACAACTTATTTCAAGTCATTTGTCTGCCCTCTCCAGTGATGATTTCCATCATCTTTTTCTGGATTTGGCTGACCTCTTGGAACCGAGCACACTAGCTTTCTGGATCAGGTTGTCAAAGTTTTTGATTAAAAATCAATACAGAAAAGACAAAGCAAGTAACCCTCAGTAGTTCCAACAACAGAAGCTTCAAATACGTTTTTCAGTTTTCTGAGTGTGGAAACACTTTCTGTCAACAACAAAATTTATTTCATAAGAATTACTCAGGCAGTTTTGCTGAGACCATTTTTAGTAATTTTTTTTTTTAATTTTCTGAATGCAATTCCACTGTTCTGCAGATCAGCAAGGCTCACTTCAATCATAATCCTTAGGGTCATCAGAAACAATTTTTGTTCTTCTGTCCTTGTGACTAATATCTTGGCAATATTTTAAATGTTGAACATAGTTTGTGCTTCACATCATACCAGACTTTCTTAGAAAATAAATTTACCACATTAGTTTTGGCTTCCTTTTTGCTGTCTTTTTGAAAATTGCTTTTCCTTCTCCACTGCCACAGTACTAATCAGAGACCCAAAGGGCAGCAAATGTATTTTAAAATAATTCTAGATATACCAGCCACCATAAAAATTGTATCCAAAGAAACAGAATACATTTGAAGAATATAACATTTAAAATTGTCCATTGAAGTTGTGGCATAGCACTTATGTTTAAAAAGGATTTTTTTTTTTCTTAATCTCACTTTAAAATGCTATCCTTTTCAAATTTGATTTATGTAGCTGCTGGATGAAGGAGCTCTTTTAAATAATTGCCAAGAGAACAAAATAGGAATCAAAGTGTCAAATTCCCTAACATTATTTTGTAGGTAGCCTTAAATACTTCTTTAATGCCTGTGAGAAATCAAATATTGGTAATCTGTCTCTGTCCATTTCTCTCTTCTCAGATAGCTAATGACATGCATTATACTTCCCTGACTGTGTGTACCTTTCATTTCACGCAAAGCCTTTAATCCTCCTCTTTTTAGATAAAACGCCATAACCATAGTGTAGTAGGTTAAGATTGATTGACAAGTGCATATAATTATGGCTTCAATAGTGGAGTATGTTTTACAGTTGAAAAAAATGTACAACCTTGAAAATAAAGAAGTTGTGCCCTTTCTCTGGGATAAAAGAATCATATCAAATCGGTTCATTTTTTTGCTGGAATGAAATAAAAGATTTCTTGTAACAAAGAACACCACCCGAAAGACTGCTGAAGGATGTCTTTCTTGACTAGATAATGCTTTGCCAATAAGGAAATCGAAAGAGATAAAAGGGGAATTTTAGGAGTTTGTCCTTTTTACTTCATTGCCATTCATAGTTCATACATAGTTGAAAACAAAAGAGACAAAAGCAGAGAAATGCAACATCTGAAAGTATTAATTTATAAATGTATAAAAGGATAAAGTTTGTTAAAGCCTTGGGTTACACTAGGTTCAACCAGCCTCCCCTACTTTACTTCTGGGCTTAGATTATAGCAAAACCTACAATAAATTTATGTTACATATTTCTCTAGTCTTAGTATTCTTTTTTAGCCTATTAAGTACAAAAATATTTGTAGATTTCAAATTTAGCCTTAAAATCTGATTTAATACACCAGTTAGGAACCTTAGATCTGGGCAATCAGTGGGAAGAGAGAGGCTTCGCCCACCTGATGATGGGTATGGCAATTGTCTATAGATTTGTGGGCCTATGTGGCATTTGCTCTCTCACTTACTGAAGCATTTATTTTAGCACCCACTTTGAACCTTGCAGCGTTCTAGGTTCTGGGAATACACCAATGATAAAACAGTCCCTGCTCTCATAGAACTTACAGTCCAGTGAAAGAGACACATAACATGCTAATAAATGCTTAATATCTCTACATTGACTTCTGGTCATCTGGTAGATCCGTTGTATCTTCTATTACTTTGGCATGGACTTTGAGGAGAAAGACTTCTTCCTCTTTTTTCCAGGCTCCTCAAGTGACTCTCCTTGTGTCAATGAAGTCAAATATGTCTTGGGCACAGGTGGTGACGGTCAACGTAGTACCCCATTAATATGCACAATAAATAAAATATTTTTAAAAATACATGCATAATATGCCTGTTGGTGACAAGTGCTTTGCTATGGAGAAAATGGAAACCAGGATGAAGAGGATAGGTACTGCAAAAAGTGGGTGCTGTGCTATATAAAGTGGACAGGAAAGAACTCTATGAAAAGGTGACACTTGAGCAGATAAGTAAGGACAGTAAGGGAGTATAATGTGGCTAATCAAAAGATAAGCATTAAAATCAGAGGGAATGCAAAGGCCCTACCACCAGGGCAGTTTTGATGTGTTCAAAGAAGCAAGATGGGGTAATGAAGTAGAAGATTAAAAACAAGGGAGTGATCATCAGGACAGGCAACGGGTATTTTAGGTAAGGAATGAAGTAATAACATGAGGAGATGAGAAGGTGAAAGAGTGATAGGAGTTGTGGACTGTGGACCTAATGGGTTGAAACTTGTCAGGATCAGGATGGAAAGCCAGAGCAGCTTAAGAGCAGGAGCTGTCAATTATAAAGTAGAGAAATCAAAATTGGGATGATAGGTGGGGTGCAATTAATAGTAATGAAAAGGTATAGAATATAATTATGTGAATGTGTGACTGAGGGAGGGCAGATGACAAGATTTGGAGGAAAGGAGGTGAAGGAATTGAAAAGCTGAAACCTAAAATGGATCACCTATGTAACTAATGAAATTACCAAGGACTATAGCAGTATTGGTATTGGAAAGATTAACAGTGAGTCAGTTTCTTAAACCTTCAGGAATAAGAGGAATTGATCCCAAGGGTTTATAGATGACCAAGGAGGGTAGAAGGTAGTATAGTCTGATGGTATAAGTTTCAAAACTAGGGAATTCAAGAGAGGAAGAAGGGACAATACTCTGAAAGCAACACAGAAGAGTGAAGAGAACGTTTAGCCCTACTGAAAGCATGTGTGGGTTAAGGAGTTTAGGAAAGAGATACAACTTGAGAGAACTGCAGAGGAAGTTGTGTCATCTGCCGACAGCCAGATTTAAAAGCTTCACTCAAAGAAAGAAAGTGAATACAGCACTCAAAGTTTGGGTATATGGGAGATTTTTCTGATGACAGCCCATGAGTTCCAGAAGGCACAGAGGTGGGCATTAGGAAGCTGGGGAGGGATGGAAAAGGCGTCTAATTAAGTGATATACAGATTACAGGAGTGCAAGTGATTAGGAATGACATGACAATGGGAGGTTGGCTTCTAATTGTGGTTAACATTAAAGGGACATGGAGCAAGGTGGACTTAGTCTAAATGATCTTCTTGGCAAATTGAAGCAGAGAGATTGGACATGTGGGAGAAGGTTGGGTAATGTTTCAAAGAGCACCATACTTCTGGGGTATTCTTTTTATTCCTCCTATGGAAAAGGAGAAAATGCACAAGGATCCTTTGCTAGATTAAAAATGCCTAAAATGAGGAGAAAGATTTTTCTATTGATGTTCATTTCATCATGCAGTATACCATATACACAATAAATGTCTGATAAACTGGAAAGAGTTAAATCAGATAGTATGGATTATAGAAAATGAAATTGCAGGCTCTGACTGGGTTAAGGAAAGATCCCTTAATGCCAAGCTTTTTAAAAAGCAAAGGGCCTGTACTAGTCTATTTTCTGTTGCTTATAACAAAATCCTGGAAACTGGATAATGTATAAAGAGAAAAGGTCTATTTCTTACAGTTTTGGAGGCTGGGAAGTTCCAGGTCCAGGGAGCACATCTGTGAGGGCTTTCTCCTTGGTGGGGACTCTGTAGATTCCCGTAGTGATGCAGGTTATTACATAACGAGGGCTGAGCAAGATTGCTTCCACATGCTTCCTTTCTCTTCTTATAAAGCCCCCAGTCTACTACCTTATAACCCATTAAGCCATTAACCCATTAATACATCAATGGATTAATCTATTCATGAGGGCAGAGCCCTCAGTATTCAATCACTTCTCAAAGGCCCCACCTTTCCACACTGCCACATTGGGGATCAAGCGTCCACCTGAGCTCTGGAGGAGACAAACGTTCAGACCATAGGAGGCCTCTTCCTACTGTAGAGGGTGTTCTCAGGGACACAGAAAAGCTTGCTTATGTCAAGATACCACTAATATTAGCAGTTCACATGCTTCCATGCAAAGAATCAAATGGGAATTAGGGTATAAAAAGTCTGGTTGTCTTCAGAAATTTAATCTGGCCTTTTAATCCTTTGTTTTGTTTTTAAGCAGAGGCATAAGCAAATTAAACACATACTAATAGTAATGCTCTTCTTGAAACAAAGGCTACCAAAGCCCACTTGCTCTACCAAGCCTCTTTCCAGTTGCTCTAGATTATCTCCTCAAAGCACAGTTTGAAAACCACGGTTCTAATCCACAGACATTATATGTTATGAAGTTATGTTTCTTCTTTCTCGTGTAGGGGAGGAAAAAACTTTTCCTCTACCCTCTTATATATTCAGTGGCTGGGGCCTGTGAATTAAACTGAAAAAAGACACACCAACAGGAGTAGAGGCATACAAGTTTTACTGAAGCTCATATTTTTACATGTACAGGGGCTTCACAGAAAAGAAGTGAAAACCAAGAGAAACAAGTAAACTTGGAAGCTTATATGCTCCTTTAAACAAAGAGTGATAAATTGTGGAGGAGTGTCTAAGACAAAAGAAAAATGGGGTGGACACCTAGGGGCGACAAATGTGGGAAGGTAAACACATATAAAACTAATGGAGGATGCAAACTATTTTAGTAAGTTTTGCTTGTGAAAATGCATCTTGGTGCTGACTTTCCATCTTCTTCAACGGCAATAAAACTCCCCAGAGAAGGGATTTATGGCAGTCCTCATTTTTCAGAGGTTTCTGCTTTTATTCAGATAAGGGACACTCTGGCTGCATCTGTTGATCCATATGCCAAAGTGACATTATGGGGAATGGAATATTCTGACCCTCTTTCCTCTAAGGAAATGCATTTATTTCTCAAAAGTTCTTTCCATTCATTAATAATGATATCTTGACTTCCTGAAACACAATGGCTCTAGGGCTCCCCTAAAGCTGAGTAGATTAAATGAAGTTTGCCTATCACAGGACAACCCTTCAACTCCCTGTATTCAGATAATAGAGCTTCATTTGTCATCTTTTTGCTGGGCTAAGCACCACTGTTTCTCTGATAATGTAGTTTTAGATGGCTCACCATGTCATACCTCTGCATGTTGTCTGTGAAAAGATGTATGTAGTATGCCTATGAGCACTTTTATCTTGGACACCATTCTTTTATCCATAATATCTAAAAACCCATGAAAATGTAATTCACCCACACCCTGCCCTAAGAATTCTTTCAAGAATTAGGATGTCTTCCATCCAGTAAAGGAAGAGCGGAGGATGGGAGGGGGAGAGGATCAATAAAGATATTTGGCAACCACTAATATTTTACAAATAAACTTATCAAAATACATAGCTGTAATTTGAGAAATCGGAACAATATCCAGAAACAAACGGACACTGCTCAGTTCAATTTGAGAGGAGGAGGAGAGTGTTTCAGAATCCCACACATTTGTCCAATGAGGTCAAGACCTGGCAAAATCTTTCCAGGAAAAGTGGAGGAGAACTGGAGGTAAGAGGGAGGTCAGAGGAGTGGAGGGAGTGGTGGCAAGGACCAGTTATTTTCATGAACAGACAGGTTAGCTGGTGGGGAAGAGAGAAAGAAAATATTTAA
The DNA here is from genome assembly GCF_027409185.1 of Cynocephalus volans. Taxonomy (NCBI): domain Eukaryota; kingdom Metazoa; phylum Chordata; class Mammalia; order Dermoptera; family Cynocephalidae; genus Cynocephalus; species Cynocephalus volans. The sequence continues at coordinate 110,754,627 of NC_084461.1, forward strand.
AGACAAGAAACCATAGAGGCTAAATCTGGCTGTGAGCAATGTAGCCACAATAGCAGTGAACGAGAGATGACTGGGCACTAGCATTTTTTTTTTTTTTTATTAGCTGCCAGCGAGTTAGGTTGGTGAGTGTAATGACTACTAGCACAGTTTGGCTCTACTGCCTTGTTTCAGGCTGAGTCATTGGTTTTACCCACAATTGCTTTTGTAACATTAGTACAAGTGTTAGCATAATGAAAAAGACAAGTAATGCTTTAGCGTTATTATGGAAATAGCTTTGATCTTTCAGGTTCTCTGAAGGGTCTCAGAGACCCTCTGGAGTCTTCAGATCTCACTTTCAGAAATGCTGCATACATTTTATTTTATGATCCTTATGACTATCACCTTTCTAGTCTTCATTCAGGGTGGGATTTCTCTCCTCCCCTAACTATGGCCTGCCACTGCGGGAAATGTCAATACAAGGAGCCATGTTGCTTTCCCCTTTCTAGCTTGCTATCCCACTGGCTGACAATTATTTCTGATGCCCCCAGAGTGGAATAGCTGATTTAGTGCTGTGTGGGCCTGTCACGGGTTTAAGGCTTTTCTGAGTGACTTCAGGGACCCAATTCCCTATAGCCAGGAATTGTTCACCTGATGTTCCCTTGATGATTGGATGAGCATCTGTTCTTGCATGTCACTTCTTCCTTCTGCAGTCTCTAAGATTCCAGGTAGCTTTAGCTTCATCTCTGGCTGGTCTGTTTATCCCAATTCCCATCTATTCCCAATTCTAAAGGATTTGTTCTCATTTCTGAAAGTTTCCTCAAATATTTGTATCCAACTGAAAGAGTTCTAAGTTACATAGTATAATTGTTTAGAAAACCAAATGTTCATAATACCAATCAATTACATACTGTCTAAGAACAACATCATTATGTTCAGCAAGAGAAATTTTATGTAATTGTTACAAACAAAAGTTCTTAGAGTACCCTCACAGTAATCATGTTTATTTGCAAGCTCTGATCTGATCTACTATATTGTCAATTATCTTGACCACCTTTATAATCAACACAATTCACAATGACCAAGTTAACCACAGGGCAATCAACACCTTTTGTTAGACTGGACAAAATAAAGTGTTTAACCATTATCTATGTTTCACTATATCATAACAAAGCCTGACTATTTACATTTATATACATAAACACATATACATATATTATTTCATATAGTTACAGAGTTTATAGTTAAAACCCAAAACATTTAGACTATATTCCGTGAAGTTTCCTCAGAAAAATTATCTGTATATTGAATTCATACCAGAACTGAAATAAATATTTTGACAAGGTATACAAGATAGCAATTACATATTTAAAGTGGATCACTCAATAATTTACATTTATTGAAGTCTGTCAGCAATATGATATCCTTATCTTTTATAGTATTTCTAAACCTCAATAGGGTCTTAAATAATTATAATTAACATAAATACCTCTCTTAATAAATTTAATTTTAAGACAATTTAAAGTGTTGCTCTCTAAACTATGCAGCCTGACCATATAAATGTTCTTAATGCCAGAGATGATTTGTACTTTAAAATCCTCAGGGCAAAAATAGATAAAAAGAAAAATGGATCAGCACATCCTTAGTAGCTAAACCATTATTTACTTACTAGGTTTAGTACACGAGAGGGATATTGTCAGAGAGCTCACTGCTGAGATAAAATTAAATCACGTCAGCATTTTTCACACCCAACGAAAGAAATATGTAATATATATAGAATTGTACTTCCATTCAAAGGAAAAAAAAATCACCTTCTCAGCTCAATAGCCTACCTTAATCTGGTGATTAAATTCCAAGGATGAGTGATTTTGAGCTGCCATAAAAATACAAAGTGTATCCATATATTGGATTTTATTAATCTCCTGATTTTGACTGCCTTGGTTTCATTCTTGGAATAAACTAGAAAAGTCCATTTATGCTTACATTCTAAAGCATAATTACTATGATTAAAAAGTTGCAGTAACTTATGAGCTATAAAACTAGTAAATTATATCCAGCCTGTAAGTAGAACTAATTATAAAACTGTTGCTTGATTAAGGTGTTTATACTAAAGAGTATTAAAGGGATTAGTCCAAAGCTTTACATCCTGCAGCACAGAATTAATATGCAGGATTTAAACACTCAAATTAATTCAGGTGCAGCAAACAATTATATGAAATAGGAACACTCGACCCAGCTAATGACCACACTAGTCCACCAAGCTAATTTATAATCATGTACTTATTGACCTCTCTGCATGTTCACAAAGGACTGTTCTCATGCTAATTCCTGCCTGCAAGCCACTGTCATAGCCTGTGTCTAGCCATCATAGTGATTAGTACCAGACAGGAAGCACAGACTCTGCTTTCCTAATATCATTGCTTGTTTTGTCACAATGAAAAATCTCACCCTGCAAGAAATTACACGTAAGTGGTAAACTATGTATCATCACCACCATTAAAAAGAAACATTTAGTAAAAACTTACTGTGAACATTTCTAGTCTCTTCACTGAGCAGTTTGGTTATACTCCAAACTCAACTTTTGTGAGTTTATCAGTTAATTGGAATAAATATGTGGAAGGAGAGAGAGTAGGTCAAATAATAGTCCAATTTTCTAAGATTACTATATCTGACAATTAAGCAAGTCAAACTACACCCTAGTCCACTGCTTAGCCTTCTCCAGGGTTTGTTATGAGATCAATAAGCCCAGTCTGAGTTCCCTGAGATTTATTCATTCAAATTTTTCAGGAAACAATTATTAAGCTCCTAACTTGTGCAGTGTGAAAGATTAAAAAAAGAAGAAATTGATAATGTAGCCCTTGCTCCAATGAACCGAGGAGCAGGTACTTTAGTAGGAAAGAAAAGATAATCATACTATTACCTACATATAGATTTGAAAGAGAGGAGCAAAGAATTATGTGAGTTCATACACGGGAAGATGACTACAGAGAACTCAAGTGTACTATATAAAGCATTAGACCTAGATCCCAAAGACATAGCTTAGTCTTAGAGTCTTGTTTGCCTTACTAGATGTGAGTTTAGACAATTGCTTTAATGTACCTGTGCCTCAGTGATGAAAAAATTTGTTTTATACAGATCTAACAGAATTGTTCAATTAGGATGAAATCTAATTTACCATATGCATATAAAACATCATCCTAGTGTATATCATTAGTGTTTATTCCACCAAAAACATGGTTGGTAAGGTGATCCAGAGAGAAACTACAACTTGTCTCACTTCTTAACTTTTCTCATTCATTCATTTTTTCATTCATTCACTCATGGCTTTGGCCAAAAGCTCTTCTGTTCTGAGAGAGTGTAACAGAACAAAGCGAGAATGAATCATTTATCTTTTCTCAATGAAGATTTTTTTAATCTCTGAACTGTATTCCTCCAAGTCAGATGGAAAAGTGTTGCAAAAATCCAGAGGCTACTTCTGATGAGCATAAAATTTCTGTATGAAAGGCCGTATGAGAGTAAAAACATGTGGGTTTTGAGGATGCAGCCCTAAAGAAAAAGTTGGAGTTCACCTGCAAATTTACCATGAGGAAGAAATAGAAACAAAGAATTCTTAGTTTGGGGATCAGATGTCTGGCCCTGAAAGTTGTCCTTTAGCCAGTTTGTGGCTGCTGAAATGCTGAGTCTGCCAGCAATTACAAGGAGTGCTACTGGATAAAAAATCTGACTCCAGCTCCCCCATAGACAACTCCTTATCACAAGAGTAGGACAAAGGCAAATTTACAATGACTTGAATGAGGCTTAGGCTTCAGGACCTCTTACCTGACTGGGACTCTTCAAGAGGCGAAGACAACTGGATCTTTCTGCTCCACTTTTCCTCACATTTTCTCTAACGTTAGGGGCTTTGTAATGGTCTTTGGAAGTACTGGGTCTGGCTAAGGGGAAGTTGAATAGGAATATATCTAATTTATTCCCTGTTAGAATTAGAAACCTACAAAGGAGTTGAATAGACATCTCTCAAAGAAGGATATACAAATGGTCAACAGGTATATGAAAAAGTGCTCAACATCACTAATCATCAGGGAAATGCAAATCAAAACCTCCTTGAAACATCATCTCATCCCAGTTAGACTGGCTATCATCAAAAAGGCAGAGAATAACAAATGCTGTTGAGGATGTGGAGAAAGGGTAATCCTTTCGCATTGTTGGTGGGACTGTAAATTACTGTAGCCATTATGGAGAACAGTATGTAGTTTTCTTAAACAACTACAGATAGAACTGCCACATGATCCAGCAATCCCACCACTGGGGATATATCCAGAGGAATGGAAATCATCGTGTCAAAGTGAAACCTGCACTCCCTTGTTTATTGCAGCTCTATTTACAATAGCCAGGCTATGGAACCAACCTAAATGTCCATCAATGGATGACTGAGTAAGGAAAATGTGATTTATATACACAATGGAACACTACTTTACCATAAAAAAAAGAATGAAATTCTGCCATTCACAGCAACGTGGATGAGTCTGGAGAAAATTATGCTAAGTGAAACAACCCAGGTGCGGAAAGATAAATAGCACGTCTGTCACTCATAAGTCAGAGCTGAATTAGTAAATAAACAAATAAACAAGAAAGAGAGAAAGAGAAACAACAATCATAATAATACATTGACCTTTTAGAAGGAGAGAACAGAACTATGGTTACTAGAAGTGGAAAAAGGGAGAGAGATGGGGAGGGGTTAATGAGAAATTAATGAGAAATTGGTTGACAGACACAAAGAATAACTACGTATCCTGATTTGACCATCATGTATTATACGTGACTATTGATTGTCAACTTTGTACCCCACAAATACGTATAATCAATTATGCTTCAATAAAAAAGAAGAGTTACAGCCCTAACATAAATACCTAAAATCACACAGTACATAATAGGCGTTCAATAATCCTGTTGCTGAATGAGTGAATGAATTTGTACTGGGTCATTTTTACTTCATCCTGTGACTTTGCTTGAGAATGCTCAACAGATTGGAGGCAAAGTATATTTAGGAAACAATAGACTCAGTAGGGCCTTCTTTAATGTTTGAATATCCTACTTTGAGAACTATTTCAGAAGATGTTGAGAAGTACTACATACCTCATAAGAAAGATTTGCTTTTATTGTAACAAATAAAGTGCTTTCTATTTTAACTTTTCCAAGCTATGGTTGCTTCAGAGACCACCAGAACTAAAAGTAATTTGGCATCTGCTCTAAAGGATAAAGGTTCTCTGAGCCAATCCTACAAGAAGGCTATGCCAGAGACATTCAGAAATTGAACTGTATGATGAATAACCTGGCCCTTGTAGATTACCCAATTTTACAGTAATGTAAGGCAAGAATTCACATTTTTTATATACCAAGAGTATTTAGCAGGCAAGAGAGGAGAATCACAGATTTGTTGCAAGAGTAAATGTGGGGAAGGAGTTTCTCATTATCTTAAAACCTTATGCTTCTCAGAGTAGAAAATGAATTCTTTGATTCTCAGAAACCCTAAAATCTGGCATGAAGTCTTGGACATAGCAAGCTACTAAATAACTACTTGTTTATAATAAAACTGATTTCTCCAAATCAGTTGGAGAAAAGAAAAAATTGGGGCTCTGTTTAAATGAAGGAAGAGTCTGAGATGAGAGGCATGCTCTCACGAGGAATCTAGAAGGGAGTGAGGGAAGTAGAATAGGGCAGGAGAAAATGTAGGCAGGCTGTGACTTCAGAGGAAATCTAACTCCAGCTTATATCGATGGGGAGCTTTGGAATATAGATTTTAACTGAGGTTGCTCCACCAGAAGCTAGAAGGTAGGCTTTTATGTACCATTACAGTCAGGCACTATCCATGGCCTGCTCTGGGGGGAGGAGATATGCATAACCTCTCAGGCAGCTCAAGATGGCTCTGTCAGCCAAGAATAATCATGGCAGAAGGGCATGAGTGTGAACCTTTAGCTGCAATTCACATCAACACTCACAGCAGGTGGGGCATGGAGCACCAGCCTAGCAAAGGGCCCTAACAACTGTTACAAAAGTGCATAAGTTATTCTAGGTCCCGGCTTAGGAGGCGTCTTAGAAAAAGAAATAAAATTGCAAGACCAAAGGATACAGAAAACTTTTATTGTATTAACATAACAAAAAATAGAAAAAAATAAGTTTTTTCTCAACCACATTTGCTAACTCTGTGATAGGCACTAGGCTACAAAATTTTTATACATTGTTTCCTTTAATCCTCACAAAAATTCAGTGAAGGGGATATTATTCCCATTTTACAGATGAAGAAACTAAGACTTCAAAAAATCACATATCTATTAAGTGGTACATGTGAGAGTCGAATTCAGGTCTGTCTGACTCCAAAATCCATTCTCTGGAACATTAAGCCATCCTAACAGATTGTTTTACAAACATTAAATATTATTATATTAATAAAATTATGTTATGCTCCTTGAATTAATATGACATATTTACTTTCTAAACATATTTTTTGGGCTTAAAGAACATAGAGAAGGAACCCACAAAGGGCTCCAAGTGTAAAAAGAAATAAAGGGTATTCAGATTGGAAAAGATGAAGTCAAACTGTCCCTGTTTGCAGGTGACATGATCCTATATAGAGAAAAACCTAAAGACTCTGCCAAAAAAAATCTGAGAACTGATAAACAATTACAGTAAAGTGGCAGTATACAAATTCTACATGCAAAAATCAGTAGTATTTTAATACTCCAATAATGAACTAGCAGAGAAGAAATCAAGAAAGCTAGAGCCTTTACAATAGTCACAAATAAATAAAATATCCAGGAATCAATTTAACCATGGATGTGAAAAATCTCTACAACAAGAACTACAAACCACTGTTGAAAGAAATTAATGAGGACACAAAAAAGATGGAAAGACATTCCATGCTCTTGGATGGGAAGAAATAACATTGTGAAAATGTCCATACTACCCAAAGCTATCTGCAGATTCAATGCCATCCCCATCAAAATACCAACCCCATCAAAATACCAATGACATTCTTCACAGAAATAGAAAAAAACAATCCTAATGTTCATATGGAACAATGAAAGATCCCCAATAACCAAAGCAATCCTGAGCAAAAAAATTAAGCTGGAAGCATTACACTACCTGACTTCAAATTATACTACAAAGCTATAGTAACCAAAACAGCATGGTACTGGCATAAAAACACTCAGACCAATGGAATAGAATAGAGAACACATATCAACCCACATACTTTCAGCCAACTGATATTTTACAAAGGCAGCAGAAGCATAAATTGGGGAAAGGATTAACTCTTCAATAAGTGGTGCTGGGAAAACTAGACATTTATGCACATAAGAATGAAACTAGACCCATACCCCTCACCATATACCAAAATCAACTCAAAATGGATAACAGACTTATAGGTAAGAACCCAAACTATAAAACTACTAAAAGAAAACATAGGGAAAACACTTCAGGAAGTAGAACTTGGCAGACTTTATGAATAAGACCTCAAAAGCACAGGCAACAAAAGAAAAAATAAACAAATGGGATTATATCAAACTAGAAATCTTTTGCACAGCAAAAGAAATAGTTAGCAAACTGAAAAGACAACCTACAGAGTGGGAGAATATATTCACAAACTATGCATACAGCAAGGGATTAAAATCCAGAATATACAAGGAACTCAAAGAATTTAACAGTAAAAAAGAAAAGTAAACTGATTAAAAAGTGGGCAAAAGAGCTGAATAGGTTTTTCTCAAAGGAAGATATACAAACGATCAACAGACATAAAAAAATGCTCAACATCACAGAGTATCAGTGAAATGCAGATCAAAACCACTTTGAGATGTCATCTCACCCCATTAGACTGGCTATTATTAAAAAGACAGAGAATAACAAATGTTGGCAAGGAAGTGGAGAAAGGGAAACCCAGCTACACTCTTTTTGGAACTGTAAATTAGTTCAGCCATTATGAAGAACAGGACAGAGATTCCTCAAACAAGTACAAATAGAATTGCCATAGGGTCCAGCAATCCCACTACTAGGTATATACCCAGAGGAATGGAAATCATGTCAAAGGTGCACCTGCACTCCCATGTTTGTTGCAGCTCTATTCACAGTAGCCAAAAGTTATAACCAACCTAAATATCCATTGTCTGAATAGGCACACGGGCATCCCTTCTTCTTGGTACCTCCAGTACCCTGAAGCTGGGTGATGGGTCAAAGAAGACAGCATTCTCAGCCAAAGCTGCCCATCTATCCACACAAGCCTTTCCTGCTGGAAATTGGAGTAAACTTCAAAAAAATCATTAGTAGGAGAGTCTTGGGAACTGTCTCTACTGCACCTTCATGGCGATAGCAATATGAAGATCCTGTCAACAAACAGTATCTTTATACTGTCAACAAACAGTATCTTTATACTGTCCTGGAGTGTCTGTAATCTCTGTGACAATGACCGTTATCTACCTAGTTGCTGCTTGCCCTGCTGGCATTTAAACCTGGAATAATTCCTGAAGGACCCTCCCTTCCCTGCCCTTTCCTACCCTCTTCTTCCTTTCCCCTCTACCCCTTCCTCCTCCTTCTCTTCCTTCCCCTACCCTTGGGCTGGATAATGATCTCTGGTTGACTTGGCATTACCTTAAATGCCATGTCTTCCATTGAGCTCGTAGCCTAGGAACCTACTCCCAGCTGTGCTGTCAGATCAACTCTCATCTCACTGATGGAGTTTGGATGTGTTGTCCCCTCCAAAACACATGTGGAAACTTGATCTCCAATGTGGCAGTGTTGGAAACTGATTGAGTCATGGAGACGGATCCCTCATGAATGGATTAATGCTCTCCCTGGGAGAGGGGGGATTAATGAGTGAGTTCTCACTCTATTAGTTCCCGTGAGAACTGATTGTTTAAAGGACCCTGACACCTCCTCTCTCTCTCTTGCTTCCTCTTGCCATGTGATCTGCTTGTACCCGCTGGCTTCCTGCCTCTTTCCACCGTGGGTAGAAGCCTGAGGCCCATGCCAGATGCACCTGTCCCAGAATCGTAAGCCAAATAAACCTCTCTTCTTTATAAATTACCCAGTTTCAGGTATTCTGTTACAGCAACACAAAGTGGACTAAAAAACTCACCAAGTAGTCTCCAAAATGGTATCACTGACTTCCAGCTGAACTACAACCCCTTAAAAGTTTAACAGGAACTCCTGCGTCATCCCCATGATGTGCAGGTTCCAAGGGCTACTTGGAACATTAAACTCTGGCTCTCCTATGCCGTACCATCCTGTGCCACTAACTACATTTGATGGTTCACTTTCTAGACAGGCAAAGGTGAGGGGCAGCTTGAGAGAGAATAACTCCTTTATTCTCAAACAGGAATCAAAAAAGAAAGCCCTTTTGTTTAGGTATTTCCCCCTCAATATTTATGTCTCAGGTAGGGGAGATTGGTACATGCATACTCTGTCTTCCACCTCTGTCTCCCAATATTCCCTAAGAATCCCAGTGCCAAAACATGGGATTTCTGCCACCTTCTTCCAGTCTGATGAGGACCTACCTTATGTAAAACTTATGGTTGACCTGTCCTGGTTACTGACATGCTGAAGGATGAGATATAGGATCTAGGGAGAAATAGGATTCTCTGAAAAGTCTGGCTTACCAGACTATTATCTTCTGTGAATCCTATTTTGAAATTCAAAGCAAAAAAAATTATCTTTCTTTCCTCTGCATTCCACCTGTAACAATCCTATCACCCCCATCTACCTCCCCACTGCAAGTCTGATCAATAACACTGGTTGACAGGGAGACTGTCATGTGCCCAATAACAAAATACAAAACAAATTTTATTCATACATTTGAAACCATTCTCTCTGTTGAGTCTTACATTCCTCTGGTGGAGCAAGAAGAAAGAAATAGTTGAAAGAATCTCCTGTGGAGCTCTCTCCATCTGTTCTTTTTCTGGTGCCTTCTCACTATTTTCTCCAATCATCTCTTCACGGCATCGTAAAGCTGGAAGCAGCTACCATGCTGTGAAGTGATCACTCAATACCAACCATACTGCATTAGTGACAGAGGTGATCCTGGTGGAAATATCTTTACACAGCAGCTCTGACCTTGGCTCATTTTGTGTGCTTTTAGGTTTTTGATCTAATCTGAATTTCAAGTACCAGTTTAGAAACAGGACAATAAAGGCAAGAAAACCACAGACTGAAACCACCAAACCCAACTGACATTGGTAATGCACGAAAATGCCACTTAAGAGAAAATGACCTTGAGTGCTGTTGATCCTTCTTCTTTTCTTAGGATACATCTGTGGGAAAACAGCCTCCTAATAACTATGGTCAAAAAGTTACGTATAATAATCTTTGACCACATGTATCTCTCTGGCTGTCGGTACTTCACAGGTTTTTTTTAATTTGCTGGAATTAGTTAATCAGAAAGTTGACGTATGCATAAATAAGAAAGAGCAAAATATTCTGTTGGCATCAGATGAGCCCAGAATGTTCACTCTTTTGAACATCTCTCTGATACGCATCCTTTATCTATGAAGATCTCTCCTTTTGTCAATTTGTGTTGCATAAAAACTCAAGGCTCTGTTAGGTGTTAGTGGGACAGAGGTGAATAAATCAGGGTCTCTTGCTTTAAGTATTAGGAGTAACTTAGTGCAGTGTGCTGTGGGAAGCAGAGGAAGTAAAGGGATCAGGAAGTTTAAAACCAGGGAAATATAGCATGGATTGGATTAAGAAGTGTCTTGAATATTTGACAATTTGAATTTTTTTTATTCTGCAAGCCACTGGGAGTATAGCACGATTTCGGACAGGAGGATAGCTTGATCTCAAAACAGGGATATGAATATAGGTCAATGCAATTTTTTTTTAATTAGGGAAATAACAGATACTATGGCAAAGACTTAAGAAGATGTGTTTACTTTCTGTTTGTATGTGATTACAATTAAAGTTTATGTATATTCTTTCTCACTGAATTGGAAGCAGATCCTGTACAGAAGAAGTAAATAATTCTCAGAAGGTATCATTGAAATGAGTACCCTTGATTTCTAATCTTTTCTTGAAATGTTAACAAGTAAAAAAAAAACTACACCCAAGAAAGTTTTCTGGCAAGAGTTTCCTGTGCTAAAAACTTGTCTGCAGTTTTGGAAGAAGGCACAAGGATCCAGCTCATTAAGTGTGCTTTCCATGAACTTACAATGTTTATAGAAATTCATCAGTGCAAGATGGGAGTTGAGAATGGGAGGTGAAGGAAAACTGAATGGCTTGAAAATTGAGGCATTTGGCCAAATATTTGACCCAGAAAACCCTGGATGTTTCATTAAAATAAAATGTTTCCATTGTCACAACTACTTGGCAAACTGGCAAGAGTCAATTCATGATTCTTTTCTACGTAAAAAACAGAGCAGGCACACACAGGGTGCACAAACACATTGGCAGTGGTGTGGGCAGCTCAGGATGGGACCTGGAGACGGCATGGCTAAGGACTTTCAGGTGCACAGTCGCCACATTCTTGGGAGTAGGACAAGTTCATGGCAGGAGCTCGCCAGGGTCTCTATGTGATGAATTTCTCACACTGAGTGCATCTCTCACAATTTATGTGTACTAATAGCCATTCTTTTCCCTAAGATTGGCTAATTTACTTCTTATTTGAGACACAGTTCCTTTTTAGAGCTGTACTAATTGCTAATGATGTAACAGCAAAGAGACTTGAAAACGTCATGCATCTGCAGACGGCAAATATTAAGTTGGGAAAGATTCTTTACTGATTCCCGTAAAACCTTATTGAGCTCACCTGTTTTGGTCATTAGATTACATTTCCACAGAAGTTTTAAATTCGTTATGGGTTTTATCCCCATTGCTTTATCTTTTTAGCAATACAGTGAGTTCAGAAGAGAAGATGCCATAGCCCCCGATTTAGTCTGCTTAGTAAATGGACCTAATATATGTTGTCACTCTTCTGAAGTCAAACAACAACAGAGCCTGACAAAGAATTCGGGCCTCTTAATCCCAATCCTGTGTTTTCTCATTGGATGATGTGTGAGTAGCTGCATTTGATTCCTTAAAGCTATGTGTAAATAGTCCTCACACCATAGACTTGACCTCTCTACTTCTTTTCCCTGCCTGCTGGTCTAATTGTAGCCTTTCCAAATAATATTAAAACTAGTGTCATTCCTTTGCTCTCTGACTTTAAGTACAGAATCAAGTTATGTTCCCCTACTCCTATATTTATCAGATTTGTGAGATGCAGGAACCATTTGAATGATGTCCTTTCTGGGGAATTATTTCCTTGCAATGATTTTCAACAATATCAGAGTTTCTCTTAAGAGACGGTAAAGATCATTGAGTATATGTGACTATGCTCTGGGTTAAGCATTAGTTATTTTATTTAGATGCCCCCCTTGACCCCTGACCAAGGCCACCAAATATCTACGAAAGGAAAAAATATGCTCTTTATTTGTCATTTGGGGGCATGTATGAAAGGTTCACCCTTTTAGCAGACATGGAGGTTTTTCCTCAAATAATTCCATTCTAAAATCTTTAGTCTATTATTAGAATATTTAGTGAAGTAATTAGAATATTTTATAGTAAATGTGGTACAATTCACTACCTCCAGGAGTAAATTGGACAGTAATATTTACTTTGGGTCAGATATAGACCTGAATCTTTGGAAGTTTTAAATTTAATTCAAACAAATTAATTTTGACTTGTAAATTGGAATATAAGTTTTTAATGACCTTTTAAAATCATTACTTTGTGCAGTTTGGTTGGAAACGCAGCTAATGAATGTTAAGAAATAAAAGATTTGGGGTATTTTTTGTTTTTTGGGCTTTTTTTAATCCCTAAAACAAACTTTATGGTATAAAGGCAGTAACGGTCAAGTGCTTGTTAGAATGCGTGGCATATGAACTAGACACAGTCCAATTAAGAAAATAACTATGAATGCATATATAGTACAGTACAATAAACCTGGGAATGTAAGTGATCTGAAATATATGCTCCTAGACTACCAGTTCAAATAAGATGAGGAAAATAAAAGGAAAAAGGAATCAGCCTAATCAAATATTCTCTCTGTTCTCCTTCCATGCCTCCTCCTCAAGTTTTCCTGTCTGTTCGATTAATTCTCCATCTGCAATGCTTATTAAGGAAATCTTTTATTGATATGGTGTTAAACAGCTGCTAGGCCTTATATTTTTATATTTGTTATATTGAGTTTGATATCTGTAATTCCGGTTAATGCTTTCTAAAGTAGAAACACTTTTTGGTGCAATGACATTTTAACTATCACATGATTCAAGCCCCGTACAGCCCGCACAAGTCCTGGGCGATACTCACTACCAAGGACCGTTTGGAACTTCTCTGATGAGTAACTTTAGACAAACCGTGACTCGCTGACCTAGATGAGCTTCCAAGAATTCTTTCTCTGTAATCAGAAGTTATATTAAACTTGGAGAGGAAAATGCTATTTCTTTTATTACACAGTGAAATTATCTTATTCCTTAATTAATGTGTGCCTCGCCCCACTACAATGTAAGCTGCATGACAGCTTATCTATCTTACCTGCCTCTTTATCCCCAGCATCTAAAAAATTGCCTGTTATAATAGATGCTTATTAATATTTGTTGAATAAGAGAATGGATGAATAAATTAGAAGCAGAAAAAACTTAGATATTTCTGGACATTCTCAATCAATAGAAGATAGACAAAAGGAAACAATCATATTTTAAGTGAATTAGTCATTACAATTTATCAATTCCCTTTAACAAAGTCTTAGTTTATATTTCAATAGTTACAATTTTTCAATAATTATAAAATAATTGCTCATTTTTAATTTTGCCTGTTCTAGAATTTTTAATCTATTTTGCTGTATGTTTTTATTGCTTTTTAATAGTGTTATTACTTCATTTTTACCTTTGATTAGTCTAAATAAACATCTTAACTGGTGGTCTGACTCTTCATTATCAATAACTTCATCTGGAGTAAATTTATGCCCCAATTGTTTCTTTTTTCTTTCTTAGCATTACATGATTTAATGGATGTTGGAAATTTGATTTACAGACTCATTTTGAGAGGGAAGTTTTGTTTTGTTATTTTGCTTTTGGTTTTTATTGTTGTGTCTTGGGTAATGTTTTTTACAATTCTTTCACATTTATTGAGGTTTGTTTTATGGCACAGCATATGGTCTAGAGATTGTTTCATGTGCACTTGAGCAGATACGTACTCTGCTGTGTTGGAGTAGATCATTCTAAGGATGGCAAATAGGTCAAGTTATATTGTTATTCAAGACTTCTGTATCTTTGCTGATTTTCTTTCTAATTATTTTTCCATTACTGAGCATTAAGTATTGAAATCTCTATTATTGCTGAGTAGTCTATTTCTCCTTTCTATTCTATCACTTTTTACTTTATGTATTGTGGGGCTCTGTTGCTAGGTGTATATCATTTATAATCTTCCTGATATATTGACCCTTTTATCATTATGAAATGACTTTGTTTCAGTAATATTTCTTATTTCAGAGCCTATTTTGTCTGGTATTAATGTAGCCAATCTAACTCTTTTATTGCTACTGTTTACGTGGTGTATTTTTCCATCATTTTACTTTCGATCTGTTTGAATCTCAAGTGTTACTTAATCTATTTACATCTAATGTAATTATTGATATGATTGGATTTATGTTTGCCATTTTGATAATTGTTTTCTATGTTTTACATCCTTTTTATTTCTCTGTTTCTCCTTTCCTTCTTTTGTGTTAAATAGATACTTTTCAGTGTACCACTTTATTGGTTTTCTGAATATACATTTAGTTAGTCACTTTTTTATTATTTTCTTTAGGAGTAACAATATGCACCTTAAATTATCACAATCTACTTCAAATTAATAGTAACTTAATTTCAGTAACTTTGTTCTAATGTGGCTTCATTTCTTCCCCCTTCTTTGTGTTAGTATTGTCTTATATAATATCTTTATATGTTATAAGCCCAACAATACAGTTTTATAATTATAGCTTAATTCATTTTTTAAAAATCAGTTAACAGAAGAAAAGAGAAAGTATATAAGCATGCTGTCTTTTTTTTTTTTTTTTTTTTGTCTTTGTCGTGACCAGCACTCAGCCAGTGAGTGCACCGGCCATTCCTATATAGGATCCAAACCCGCGGCGGGAGCGTCACCGCGCTCCCAGCGCCGCACTCTCCCGAGTGCGCCACGGGCTCGGCCCAAGCATGCTGTCTTTTATTTATTTATTTTTTTTTTTAAATTTTATTTTGTCGATATACATTGTAGCTGATTAATGCTCCCCATCACCAAAACCTCCCTCCCTTCTCCCTCCCCCCCTCCCCCCCAACCATGTCCTTTCTGTTTGTTTGTTGTATCAACTTCAAATAATTGTGGTTGTTATATCTTCTTCCCCCCCCCCCCCCGGTTTGTGTGTGTATGTGTGTATGTGTGTGTGTGAATTTATATATTAATTTTTAGCTCCCACCAATAAGTGAGAACATGTGGTATTTCTCTTTCTGTGCCTGACTTGTTTCACTTAATATAATTCTCTCGAGGTCCATCCATGTTGTTGCAAATGGCAGTATTTCATTCGTTTTTATAGCTGAATAGTATTCCATTGTGTAGATGTACCACATTTTCCGTATCCACTCATCTGATGATGGGCATTTGGGCTGGTTCCAACTCTTGGCTATTGTAAAGAGTGCTGCGATGAACATTGGGGAACAGGTATACCTTCGACTTGATGATTTCCATTCCTCTGGGTATATTCCCAACAGTGGGATGGCTGGGTCGTATGGTAGATCTATTTGCAATTGTTTAAGGAACCTCCATACCATTTTCCATAGAGGCTGCACCATTTTGCAGTCCCACCAACAATGTATGAGAGTTCCTTTTTCTCCGCAGCCTCGCCAGCATTTATCGTTCATAGTCTTTTGGATTTTAGCCATCCTAACTGGGGTTAGATGGTATCTCAATGTGGTTTTGATTTGCATTTCCCGGATGCTGAGTGATGTTGAGCATTTTTTCATATGTCTGTTGGCCATTTGGATATCTTCCTTAGAGAAATGCGTACTTAGCTCTTTTGCCCATTTTTTAATTGGGTTGCTTGTTTTCTTCTTGTAAAGTTGTTTGAGTTCCTTATATATTCTGGATATTAATCCTTTGTCAGATGTATATTTTGCAAATATTTTCTCCCACTCTGTTGGTTGTCTTTTAACTCTTTTAATTGTCTGTCTTTTATATTTGCCTATATAATTACCTTCACTGGTACTCTTTAACTTTTTAGTTAGAGTCTAGTTACTATCTGGTGTTACTTTCTTTCAGACTAAAGAAATCCCTTTAATATTTCTTATAAGGTAGAAATGCTAGCAACAGATTCTCTCAACCCTTACTTCACCTTAACTTTTTAAATTAAACTTTTTATTTTGAAATTTACAGCTTTGTACACAGAATAATACAGAAATACCATCTACACCTTACCCAGTGTCCCACAAAGGTAATTTGCACAATACCACAACCAGGATATTGGCATGGGTGCATCAAAATACAAAACATTTCCATCCAAATAAAGGGTCCCTCATGTTACACTTTTATAACCACACACATTTTTCTCCCACTTCTATCTTCTCCTTAATCCCTGGAAACCACTAACCTGTTCCAGATTTCTATAATTCTGCTATTTCAAGGATAGTGTATAAATGGAATAGTATGTATGTATGCTTTTGAGATTGCTTTTGTCAATCAACAGAATGCCCTTAGGATAAAAGACTTCTACGTTGGTTCCAGTTTTGGACTGTTATGAATAAAACTGCTGTAAACATTTATAGGTTTTTGTACAAACATAACTTGTCATTTCTTTTGTATAAATGCCTTGGAGTATAATTGCTGCAACTGACAGTTGAATGCTTGGGGGTGTTTGGGATTTTGTCTTTTTCACTTTTAATTGTATGTTTTATTACTTCAAATTAATGTAAAAAATATTTAAAGTAAATATATATTGTAAAAGTATAATTTAACAGGTTTAATTATTTTAATATTTGCCAAAAGCACATTAATAATTGATGCCCTAATTTGGGTTAAATGAATCACTACCTGCTTTTATCTTTTGAAGTGTTTTCCAAACAGGACTATTCAATGACATAAGTTTGAGCTGTTAACATTCTGGAGCAGATGTTTGGTTTGAAGGTGGTCTTAGCTATAGTACAAGTAAGATTAATAACATTAACTATGCTGTATACTAGAACTATGCATAAGTTATTACTCAGAAATGTCAGCTGAATCCTCAACATCAGTTTCCATGTCTTAAGTCCATGGAGGGCAATGGAAGCAAAAGCTATTTTGGTGAATATATATGAACCTCTCATTTTCTGCTAGAAATATTGTTTCAGCTGACATAAGACATTCTTTATCATCCACCAATTAACATTCAACTTCAGAAAGAAAAAATATAATTGATCCATTTTCCACTAAATTTGAACACCAAAACTTGTGGCTCTAATTTTCTCGGGCAGTTGGAACTTTATAACACTAAAGAAATTAGCTAATAATGATGATAGTTGTGCATTTTATTTTTTTCCTTTTCCACTAATTTCAGCCATCCTATCTGTCTTGGATCATTCAGTTTCAAACGGTGTCACAATTACAATATATTGAAATGATCTGTTAATCTATCTTGATCTTCAAACTGTAAGGTCCTTTGGGGCAAGAGTTGTACCTTATTAATATTTGTCCCTGAGTGGGGACTCTCGGGATCCAGCATAATGTCTGCCACATGGTAAGTACTCAATAAATATTATAGTATTTACACTTTTAGTTTTTAAAGAAATGGGCAAACTGTTTTCCATAGTGTCTGTACTATGTTATATTCCCACCACCAATGAATAAGTAATCCAGTTTCTCTGCAAGCTCAACACTATTTGGTTTTGCCACTATTTTTTATTTTAAACATTCTGGTGGGGACATAGCAGTATTTCATTGTGGTTTTAATTTGCATGTTCCTAATAGCTAATGGTGTTGAACATCTTTTAATATGCTTACTTGCTAACTGTATATCCTCTTTTGCCACAGATTTACTAATTTTCTAATCAGATTATTTATTTTTTTACTGTTGAGTTTGGAGAATTGTTTATATACTCTAGATAATACTCCTTTGCTGGATTTGCAAATATGTTCTCCCAGTCTCTAGTTTGTTTTTTCATCCTCTTAATAGGATCATTTATAGGGCAAAGTTTTTAATATTGATGAAGCCCAATTTACTAATTTTTCCTTTTATAGATTATGCTTTGGTGTCAACTCTAAAAACACTTTGCCTAGCCCTAGATCCCAAAGATTTTCTCCTATTTTTTTCCTAAAAGTTTCATAGTTTTATATTTAATTTTTGTATAAGATGTGAGGTTTAGGTAGACTTTGTTTTGTTTTGTTTTGATCTACAGATGTCTCCACTTGCTACATGACCATTTGTTGAAAGATTATCTTTCCCCCATTGAATTGTTTTTATACCTTTACGCCATGTTCTCTATCCGGAATCAGTTGGGCATATTTGTTTGGGTTTGTTTCTGGGTTCTCTATTCTGTTCCATTCGTTAAGGTGTTTATCCTTCCACCAATACCACACAGTCTCGAAACTGTCTTAATGACTGGTTCTTCTCACTTTATTCTTCTTTTTCAAAATTTGTTTAGCTATTCTAATCTCTGTGCTTTCTCATATAAAATTTATAAAAATACTGTCTATAGTTACCAAAATCTTGCTGGAATTGTTGTCACATGTTATCAATTTGAGGAGAATTGTTTACTATGTTAAGTCTTCCAATCCATGAACACTGTATATCTCTCCATTTATTTAGATGTTCTTTGATTTATCTCATCAGTGTTTTGTAGTTTTCACCATTCAAGTCTTGTGCATGTTTTGTTAGATTTATACTAAGTATTTTATTTTTTTGAGTGATTGTAAATCAAACTGCACTTTTAATGTTGATTTCCATATATTTTGAAGAGTTAACCAAGCTTATTAGTATAGCATTTCTTTGAGAAAACTCATCCTATTGTGACTCCCATATCCCTGGCAGCAATTGTTTTTACCAAGAGAATTCTGACTGTACTTTAGTTTAACATTATCTGTTTCCTAGAAGCTCAAATCAGAAGTGAGGCAGAAGACTTAGTATGGACCGATCACATAAATGGAGACTCAGGGGCTGTGGGAAGTCATGCACCAAGAGTATGATAGACTATCCATTAATAGAAAAGGGAGAAAGAACAAGGAGGGAGAGAAGGAGAAATAGGAGGAGGTGATGAGGAAAGGAGGACATGGAAGTAAAACACAGAGTATGCTCTAAATATCTGCTCGCTTTACAATTACTGGTTCTAGTCACATATTCAAGTTCTAGTCAATGAACTTTCCTAGTGTCTTTCTTACAAATTCCTTTCTTTTCTTTTTTCTTTCCTTCCTTCCCTTCCTCCCTCTTTTTTCTCATTCTTTCTTTCATTAATTCTTTTTCTTTTTTTCTGTTTAAGCTAAATGAAATGGTTCTTGAAACCTACAACAACAAAAATTGGAAAATATAGGTGGCAAAATATAAGGATTTATCTATTCAACAAATATTTATTATGAGCTTCATAATTGTCAGATTTTAAAATGCCAGTATTGGTAACTTATGGCTTTCCTCCTTGAAAGGCTCGTGCACTAATAGGGAGATTCTGTTGTTATCTTCAGAATCCAAGAATGTATTAGTTTGTGAGGATTGCCATAACAAAGTACCAGAGACTGGGTAATTCAAGCAACAGAAATTTATTTCCTCACCGTTCTGAAGGCTGTAAGTCCAAGATCAAGGTATTGGCAAAGTTGGTTTCTTCTAAGGGCTACTCTTCTTAGCTTATAGATGGCTGTCTTCTGGTATCCTCCCATGATCTTTCCTCTGTGTGTGTCTATGTCCCAATTTCTTCTTCTTATAAGAACACCAATTATATTGAATTAGGGCCTACCTTAATGACTTCATTTAACCTTAATTACCTCTTTGATGACCCTATCTCCAAATACAGTTGCATTCTGAGTACTGAGTGTTAGGACTTGAACATATGAATTTGTGGAGAACACAATTTAGCCTGTAACAAGTGATAGTGTTCTACTATATCACATTGACTAAAACTACAGACATATACTATATTTATACACACACACACACACACACACACACACACACATACACACACACAAAAACTAAAAAATTGAAAAGAAATTAAATGACCTCAAAAAAATACATTATTGACTTCTTTTAATACAATATATGAATTAATTTGTGGGGTTTTTTTCTTTATTATCAGATTCTTTCTTATATTGGATCTAAGACAGAGAAAACACAGGTAATTCATCTTACAGGTGACTAAAATATTATCATTACAAACTATCAGTAATTTTGCAAATAACATTAACTGTTTTATTCTTCTTTCTCAAGAATAATAGCATTTTCACAACCATGATTTCAAATTTGGTACAAATTTTTGTGACTTTTAAAATTAATAGACTGTGTTTTGGAACAGTTCTAGGTTCACAGAAAAATTAAGAAGAAAATATAGAGAGTTCTCATATGCCCCCTTCTCCCCCGTTAGCTTCCCCTATTATTAATATCTTTAATTAGAGTGTTACATCTGTTATAATTAATGACCCAATATTGATACAGTATTATTAACTAAATTTCGTAGTTTACATTAGGGGTTACCGTTTGTGTTGTACAGTCTATAGGTTTTGACAAATATATAAAGACATGTATTCACCATTATAGTCTCACACAGAATAAAGTTTTAAGAAAAATATTCTAACAGGGTTTACACAAAATATTTTGTTCTACTTTTGTTCTGGTGTTCTTTATATGAAGCCACCATCAAGCACTTGATCACTACATTGATTTGGGGATCCGAAGAAAAGAATTGTACAATCCATACTTGTCATACTTTGATATGTGGTTGCCATAGTAACCCTTGTAAATAATTCACCTTTTCATGTGAGATATCTCTGAAAATCACTTTAAATATTTCCCTGTGATGAAGCTCTACTCTCTGAAATTAATTATAGTATTTATAAAATAAAGTTATATAAACTCCTAAAAGTGGTCAGAAATAAAAGTTAAAAGCACTTTCATGGTCAAGTTAATAAAAATTCATTCAATTATGTATAAGGGTTACATAATAAAGCATATAACTTTAAGTATTATTCTTTGGCAGAGTTTGTAAGCTCAGCACAATGACTTTTGGTAAAAATTTTAAATGCATAGAACAAAGATCATTCAGCAGATTTTGTTTCCATATAATCAACAAACTAGTCAAGTCCTTGAAGAGAAGGTATAAAAGCCCTACAGCAAAATTATATTAAAACATTTAATGTATCTTTACTACTTTCAAGATACGTCTGTGATGAACAATATTTATTATTTTTAACAATATTTGAATTAGGGAATACTTTTTACCAAAATACCATTATGTTGGCTTTGCATATAATGATGTAGACACAGAGGATGTTATTCTTCTTTAAAAATATAACAAATATTTAGTAAGTGCCTACTATGTGCAAGACCTACTATGTGTACATACCACTGGGTATATGCTGGTACATTCAAAGAGCTTTTGGTCTAGTCAGGCTATCTGCAGGTAAAACATGTTGTGATAAGTGTTGTGATGGAAACAAGCACTTGGGGAAGAGTCAGCCAAGGGGGTCTGAGAAGGCCTCGTGGATGACTAGTAATATGGGTACCAAATGGTAAATGGAGTTTTTCTGGTGAAGAAGAGTGAACAGAAAAGACATCCCAGGCTTAGGTAGCAGTATGTGTAAAAGATTTTAAGCAGAAGATTGATTGTGATTAAATATATCCTCTAAAAAGATCAGTTTACTTTATTCTGGAGTGGAAAAACTGGAGGTCTGGAGACAGGTAATACAAATTTTGCAATGAATCACAGTGAGATGGAAGATGACCTATTCTTAAGTAGCATGAATGGACATGAAGAGAAATGGATGAACTACAGAGCTTTAAGGAGAAAAATTGACACGATACATTTATTTATTGAATGTGCAGGAAGAGCAGAGAGCAGTAAGGAGGATGATTCTCAGAGAAGTAACTTGAGTGAGCAGATGAATGGAGTGACATTAACTGGCATTAAAAAGTCACTAAGAAGAATCATGTGTGGTCATTGGGGAGGGAGGGAGATGCAGGGGTTGTCAGGGTGGGCCCATGGAGGCAAAGTGATAAATTTGTTTTTGAACATGTTAGCTGAAGTGGAAATACCTAATAGATATCTACTAGTCAGTCAGTTAAATTCATTCTGAATCTTAGGGGACAGATCTCTGGTAATATAAATTTTAGAATCATTAGATTATAGCCTGAAGCCATGGAATTAGCCACAGATGGCAGAAAAGAGAGTCAAGGGTAAGCCTTGGGAAGTGAATTGGCAGTCTTAGGAAGAGGGGCCAGTGATGAGATCGAATGGCAAAATGCCTCTATGTGTAGAAAGTGAGGAAGGGTTAATATCCCATAAACCAAAAGGGGATTAGCCACCACTCTTGGAAAATAAGGCATGGGTTTTTTGTCTTTAGGTATATCTGTTGACTTTAATAAGAACAGAATCCATAGAGGATTCAGGCTACCACTATATTGCAAAGAATTGAGAATTCAGTATGCCATACAGAGCTGGTGCAAAAATTCCCCCTTCCTTTATGAAATAAATAACAATGCTGAATAAAATAATTGAATAACAAATTTAAATGTACTGCCAAACTTTCAAGAAAGATCATCTTTATATGCCAAGATTGAAGAGGGAATTCAAAAACAGAGAGAAGAGTGGAAACTAAATGCAAATGGCCCACAGGGATATTAGAAACCAAGATATAAAGTAGAGGCTGTTTCTTTAATGTCTGCTGGAGAATGTGAGACAAGGCTTATGCATAATGAAGTTATTATTATAAACAGAGATTTCTGCATGAATCCAGTATCACCTATTACAAGAGCCAGAACAAGTAAAATTTACTGGATAGTAAATTTCTTAAAAGTGGCTCATAAGTAATTATAATCCCAAGCCTGAAATGTGTGCAATGAGAGCTCCACATATAAACTATCACATAATTCCCGAAAATCAAAGTGAGAAATTAGTGTAAAAATAAAACTTGCTTGTTTCTACCTAGAATTGTGCTGTCATTCTCACCTTTGTTCTGTATGTAATATGTCTCCCCACCACCACCAGTCCCTCCCTTCCCAAAGCTGCATAAAAGACTTGTTCTTTATCACTGATTTTAAGCAATTTGATTATAATATACATTCCCGGTGTTTTGTTTTGTTTCATGTTGTTGTACTTGGTGTTATTTGGCTTCTTGGATTTTTGGGTTTATTATTTTCACCATCTAAAATAAAATACAGAGGAAGAAAAACGAAAACAAAAAAGTAAACAGTTTAACAAGCTTTGAAATAACATCTACGGGTCTGATATATGTGCAACTGGAAAAATAATGGCTGAAAATTTTCCAAAGTTGGTGAAAATGGAAGAGATGGGCACTGTTTGTTTATCAACATAGCCCTTCTGTATTTATTACTTGATTTTTCAAAAATGTCCAAATATTACTTTTATTTACTTTGCTTAACAAACAAAGTATGCAAAATATCTCCCAACATACCCACTTTATACATTCATCACTATGTCTTTCTGGTTTCCATATTTTCATGTAAAGAGTCTATATCTTTTTAAGACTATCATACACATATTAATTTCTTGTTCTTAAAAACACCCAGAAAAAATTGGTTCTAAAATAATGTATATATTTTTCTTTAAGATGATATTAATTATGCATGCAGCATTTTAAATAAATGCCTACAGTATGAGGGGGAAAAAGTTGTCTTCAGATTCAAGTTTCTCACCATTATAACCCTGCTGCTTTTTCAACTTTACCTTCCTTTGCACTCCTACATGAACCATTTCTCACTGCCACACTGAGGCCATATGCATCTGTCCATCATCTATCCATACATTCAAAGTAATATTGAATACCTGTAATGTGCCAGTCACTGCAAGCGATGGGATATAAGAATGTGTAAAACAGTCAATCGTGGAACATACAATAAAGAAGACTTGATATTCAAGAGGAATAACTCATCCAAGGTCTTCTTTAATCCCATGCTGACCAATACCTTCACAGAGAATCAGAAAGCTAAATTAATATGAAAATGGATGCTAGGAGCATTTCAGCTAGCCTCACTCCCTACATCAATTTCATAAGCTACACAATACAGAATCTTCCTCAGCAAAAGTATAAATCCATATAAAGTGGACCTTTAGAGAGTCTTATGAAAAGAGTAGTAACTGAAAATGTCAAAACAAAGAATTTCAAGTGTATACTATGCAGTAGAGCATAGTAGAGCTATGAGTAGAGCTCTCATCTGAAATTTCTTTCTCCTGACAACACTTGCCCAGTGATAATCTCCTCTCAATTGTTAATATTTACTTATACTGCTCATTTACTCATACCACGTATTTAGTCATATTATTCCATACAAGTACATGTTACTTGCTTGTTATTTGGCCTTTCACCTGTGTGTGTGTCTGTATTTTCCATATGTGGATAAGATTGAGTGTTATACTTCTTTGTATCCCACGAATTCTCCACAGTAGCTTTTTGCCTAGTGCTGTGGATTGAATTGTGTCCCCCAAAGTTCCAGGTATTATAAAATTAATCCCCACTATGACAATGTTAAGAGGGTGGGAAATCCTATTTTGGTAATTAAAAGATGGGGCCTTGAAGAGGTGACTAGATTGTGAGGACTATGACCTAGTGAGAAGTAATCCATTGATGGATATTAAACCATAAGCATGGTTCTGATGGCTTTAAAAGGAGAGCGAGTGAAGAGGTTAGTCTCTCTCTCTGCTTCTGCCATCCACTATGTGACACCTTGCATTGCTGTGAAGAGTCACCACCCAACAACAAGGCCTTTACCAGATGTGTTCCCTGCACTTTGGGCTTCCCAGCCTCTGAAACTGTAAGCAACAAATACTGTTTCTTTATGAACTACCTGGTTTCAGGTATTTCTGTTATAAGCAACAGAAATGAACTAATACACCTCGAATCAAAGATAAGTAGCTATTGATGGAGGGATTAAATTTGTGTGAATGACAACAAATTGTTGAAAATGAATAATTCAGTAGATAAATCTATTAATGACTTGTTTAAAACCATAGTGAAAGATAATAATTAAAGCTTTTAAAATTATTGATCTGTTACTTGATGCCATATTGATATGGTCACCAAAGGAGTTTAGAAAGCTACCCTTTCATCAAATTCATTTTAATTAATAATGAAATTTAAAAACAGATCCTAGTAGATGTTTTTGTCAATTATGTAAGGTTTGTTTATCATTTTGGCAAATTATTGTATCTATCATAAAGATTTGAAAATTATAAGCCTAAAAACTGTTACCTTCCTCAATAGTGAGGTAAAATTTGTGTTATCAGAGCGTTACCTTTCTTACTTTGTGAGCCTGATGTTGGAAAGATGGATGGCAATATTTTATTCTACGAGGCAGATGTTAATATCACCCTTCATTCCTGGCCAATCTTTTTATGGAAGTAAGTTGCATCTAATAACAGCATCAGAGATTTGAACATTAAATAACGCATTTATTATAGGTGTTGTTTGCATTGCTAAAATAGAAAAAGTTATAACTAAATAACCTCTAGCTTTTAGGAGCTATGAATTTAAGCCAGGCACTATTTGGATTATCAATTATAAGGGAACACTCAATGCTATGAACAGTATAAAAGACAGAAAACGTACATTTCTTTAAGCACAGAGCTAGAGGTGCCTCTCAGGGAGACGACCATTGTTGTTAAGGAGGCAAAGACATTCAAAGACAGCACCTGATTCCCAAATCACCCTGAAAGAACAATATAATAGTATTCCAAGCTTTCATAGTGATTCAATCAAACAATTAAATAACAAGTGAAAGATTTACGATATTAACATACAACCTGGTTACAAGCAGAAAATGGAGAAAAGATAATTCTAGATGAAATATGTCCTTTAAGAAGAATGCTTACAAACTGCTAAAAAGTTAACTTAAATTTAACTGTCCGTTGCTGTACAAGTCGAACTTCACTGAATCTGTAGGGAATAAAAAAGTAGAAAAAGGTATTAAGCTTGATCTGAAGGAACTTGGGGTCTAGTTGAGGAAATACAAGTATTACTCAAGGAATAACCAGAATACAATCAAAAGAAAACTAAGTGTAATATATAGTATTATCGTAAGTCTATAGAAAACTCAAAATAAGAGAAAGTTAATGTAGAGTGAATTAGCCAAGGCAAGTCTCAGGAATAAGGTAAATTTTCATCTGGCTTTTGAGCCATGTCTTTGTCATGTACTCCACAAGACATAGTGCATGGTTTCACTTGGATTTTGTGGGCATCTAAACTAAGGAGAAAAGGAGTAAAGACAGGAAATGAGTTTCCCTATAAATAGAGAACAAAAAGATGACAACAATTCAGATAAATTGGGCCCATTGTGAGAAGGCCTGAAAGAGCAGTCAGAAAAGCATGTGCACGGTCCTTGAAAGACAAAGAGGTCTGGTAGGACTTAGGCAGCAAAAATAACAATGAAATGAAATTCCAAGAATAATCCAACAAGAATGCACAGTGTAAAATGAAATCCATAGAAACTTTTAGCCACTACAAGGCCATTTAAATAATCTTGGTATCTGGGAGTAAAAAGGTAAATGGAGAGGAGAGGAAATGGCACATTGTGGGGAATTCTGCTGCACAACAGTCTCCCCACCTCGCAGATCATTCCATTTCTACAGACAAGAAACACTCAGTGTCATGAAGATCTTGTAACCAATGCTCAATGAAGCACGGCATTTTGAAAATTCTCCCTGCACAGCCTGGATTAGGGAGCTGAGTTTTCCGGGCCTCCAGGTAACACGGTGCAGACACTTTTTCCCACAGTAGGAAGGAATGAATCATACTCATTGTGCCAGTTCTCAGAGGAGAGTTTGACAGCAGCAAGAAATAGGACACAGGAGAATGTAAATATTCTGTTACCAAGGTGAAGAGCTATGAGTTGCAAATGAAAGCAGTGGACCTGCTGTGTTTTGTTTAGTCACCCAAGAAAGGCCTATTTATAATTTCTTTCCACTGTTAACTGAGGTTACCCAAATTGACAGGCTTCTTAAAAATTCAGACTACTGTTAACTTATACTACCATTTTTCCTTTGTTGTTGTTAATGTGATTACTTTTACTATTGGAATTGGATCAGAATAACAAAAATAACCAGACTGTTAAAGTTCCCAAGCCATATTTGACTGCAGTTATAAAGTTGGCTCCCACTCTGTAACTTAGGAAATTAAAAACACTAAATCTAGGATTTTCTCCACTGGGACCTAATCCAGTCCAATTTAGAAGTTGAGGATTTATAAAGTCTTTTCTGAAAGAAACGGGAAAATGTCAGCTACAATTTCTTGCTAGACTTGAACTGAATCTATTAACCTTGCCCAGAGAATATAATGTTACAGTTATCTCATTTACAGTGTTATTGTATATGATTTATGGCCACAGTATCAAGCCTCAAACTAGTTTTGTAGTTTTAAGTTAAATTTACATGTTTGTAATATAAATGATTTTTTTCTTGTTCAGATAAAAAGATATTAAAAAGTGATTTATAATATTTCAGTTGGATGGAAATATACAGAATGACTTAGTCTCCTGAAGGGAAAAAAACATTAGTTAGACAGCTATTATGAATATGTACATTCACGCTACTTAATGCTTCTCATCTTTTAATGTATGCTAGTTATCAAACACTAGACAACTTTTGAATTACATTATATTTGGAATACAATGAAACACAAATCTATATGAAAATTGGATTAAAAAGAACAACCAAAGGACAAGGAAAACAATGTATCCTCTGCACAGTTCACCTAAGATCATGAATGCTGAAACTCACTTAGATACCACCATTTTTTTGTGTGTTCTTTACCTAACACTATATAATATAATGGCTTTTAAAGATGTCATACAAAAGCCTCTCTGACACTGTTACCATTATTAACACCCAAGAGAATTGGCTTCACCATAAACTTTAAGAGTTTGAGGTTTGATTTTAGGGGTATTGTCTTCTATTGAAAATGATTGTTATAATGCCACTTAAAAGATGTAAAGATCTACAACTAAAAAAAGCCAGTACCAGATTCGGACAAAGGTTTTAGTAACACTTTTACTAGCAAACAACACCCAGTGTCCTGCAAATACAAATTAAAATAAAAAATCCCTTTTGTGTCTTCTACATAGGTCACATGGCACACACAAATATTTTTAAATCACACAATGTCAAACACATTTCATAATTTGAGAACAATTAAAAATAAAAACCCTGCTGCTCAAGCTCTACTCCTTGATAATAGATACACATTTATTGCTGCAGAGCGAAATGTGTATATACCAACTCAAATTAATTTTATTCAGAACCTCTATGTAATTAATTTTGTGTGTTTGAACTGTGAGTGTATCTGTTCATATTTGGGAGATCTTTAAAAATCTCCTGTTACAGTTGCACTTTTTCTTTTTTTTATTTTTAAGTTTTCCTTTGTATCAGTTAAAATTATATTGAGCTTCTAATAACATAAAACTAAAATGACAGAGTCTTGAACACGAGAGGGCTTTATTTTTCTCATAAACCTACAGTCTGAGATAGGTACACAGTTCTATATATCATTGGGAAAACTGGCACCTTCTATCTTTCTATTCTGTCCTCCTTAGCATATGGCTTTTAACCCCTGAGTCACATTGTCACAGCCTTCTTGTCATCCTCAGGGTCACCTCAGAGTCATCTCATCTTCACAAGAGAGCTGCTCAGTAGTTCTATCCATCACCCCCACATTCCAGTCAGGGAAAAGGATGAAGAAAGTGGCTTTAGAAGGTACATGCCATCTGAGTAGTCCTGCTTCAAAGACTTTTTACTGAAACCCCGCCTGAATATTTCTGTTTGCATCTTACCAATGTATTCAAGAAAATTGGAAAATAGTTTTTTCACTAGAAGCAATGCTACTGGCAATACTCCAGTGAGCTTGAAATATTATGTGTTTAACTGCTTTGTTGGTTGTTACATACAGATTTATGAATACAAGGGATCTTCAAAAATTCATGGAAATTCAGATCCCCATACTGGCCAGCCACCAAAAAAAAAAAAAAAAAATCAAGAAAAAGCTCATGGAAAAATTCATAATCTTTTCATTCTATTTTTCCACAAACTTTCTGGAGTAACCTCATAGGTATAGGTACACACAGATTTATGGGTATTGCCCTTTTCTATCCTTTTCACAGACTTTATCTTATTTAATGCTTTTAATTTTGAAGTATACCTTACTTAATACTAATATTAATCATTCTCCCTTCTTTTTGTTTGCATTTTCCTGGTGTCTCTTTACTTGAGCCTCTTTACCTATAACCTTTATAGTCACTGATTCAAGTAAGTTTCACATAAACAGCATAAATTTGGGCTTTATTTCTTAACTAAATCTGGCATAATCCGTCTTTTAATGAGGGAATGCAGTGTGATTACATTTACTGCAAGGACTGCAATACATTATTTTATTGTTCCCATCTTATTTTACATTTATGTTGTTAGATTTTTTCCTTTTCCCTTTTCCTAATTTTGCTGGTGTTGTCATGTTGCTATTTATTATATTTTCCTCTTATTCATTTGGCAGTTCAGTTGTGTTTTTTCTTTTGATTCATGGGTACTTCTCCTTTCCTTGCTCTCCTTACAAGATATATTTCATAAATTTAACTGTATTTTTTCATTACATGAATTGGTATCTTGTATGGCAGAGTGCTAGTGGCCTACTGTATACCCATCCGCTTTTTTTCCTTAACTGAAAAACCTGATATTATTTCAAAACTATCAGCCTCCCTTGCAGCTAGGGATGGAAGATAAGATGAAAGGAGAGGTTGTTGGGAGATCCTGGGAAGGCTTTTTTTAAAAAGCCGGTTCAGCTGGAGTTAATGCTCACTGTCTTTCTTCATTTCTATCCTTTCCTCCTTAAAATACAGATGAGATGGCTGAGCTCTGGAACTATCCTGGACCATGAGGGGACCTTGTAAATGCTCACATGCTAAGGAAGGCAGAGCAGAATGACAGGACAAGCAAGTACAATTACTTTTATTGTACACTTTCTATTTTCCTCCTCTCATATTTAGATTCATATGAATCAATTATTGCATGAAGATTCAGATTGTTTTAAAGTGTATAGTAACTTTCAAATGGTTTATAAAAGCTGGAAAGGCAGCTGGGTTGGTCATTTTGCCATTCTATTTAGATACTTAAATTTTTATAACATTTACTTCTTAAAACTTTTTTCTAATGTAATTTTACATGACTCAAATAGTAGAGTTTCCAACCTATCTCTTGGATGTATCACCAAATGTATTTCATTTTTATGATTTTTCTTGACTTATTACATTTATAATAATGCAAACAATATAGAGGATTTATTGATCCATATCATTTCCAACTGTTAATAGCAGATAGTTATGGTGAAATATTATGAAAAATTGTAAATTACCTTTAGTAACAGCAATAAAATTAATAAAGTTGATTAGCAAAACAGTGAAATACATAATGAGACTTAAAGTGCTCTTTGTTCAAGAATTAGGCCATAACTTGCAGCTTCTATTCAAGAATTTCAAATTTGTTTTATTACCTAAATGTCTTTGCAACACACAATGAAGAGATTTATTGGTTTCACTGGATTAAATAGAGAGGTAAACAAGATTATGAAAGATAAAAAAGCCTTCCTTCAAATCAAAAAATTTCAGACTGAATATTTTTGTTTTACTTTCTGGTCACCATACTTCATAATATCCAACTGTTTTATTATTTTTGAACTGTATAGATCCTATAGTACTCCTGTTTTTCTTCCCATTTAATTGACATTTTAAGAAATTTAAATGTGGACTCCTACTAAGAATATTATTTTTTCATCTTTTTAAGTCAATTGCTAAATAAATGAAGGCATTTTTTTCTAACATAATGCCTAAATTTTATAGTATTAATAAGTTTCTAGGTAGATAAAATGAATGTATATTTGTCTGTGTGCAATCAAAATTTTTTTAATCAACACCAAAAAAAGTTAATAAAGAATTCATTTAAAACAGGGGGGAAAAGATATAGATTGTTTTTCTCACAAGATCCTTTGTTTCTTCTCTTGATTCTCTCCCCAAATAATGTGACCCAAATAATGTGACACTATTATAATATCTTCATCTTTTCTCCCCTGTGTTTCTCTGCTTCTTCACCTCTCTTCAGGAGGCTTTTGGAACACATTCATTTCCACTCTGCTTTCCATTCCAGGGTATGTAGGATAATTTAGAATTCACTAGAAGTTTTCCTGTAGAATGTCTCTTCTCCTTCATGAATATTTCCTTAGCCCATATATCATTTACTTACGAACAACCCATGCTTCGTATTTATTTAAATTCTTTGCCACTGTTTTCCTCTCCTCTTCCTCTTCTTAACATTTGATCTCATTTCTATTTTGTTTGGTTAAATCCTTTTATTTATTGCTGTCTTCAGTTGGGATGAGTGGGTGATATACCTTGAAATTTTGCATCTCTACAAATAATTTCTCTTTATCCTGATAAGTTCATGTTATGTTGTTTGGGTATAAGATTCTTGGATTTCAGTCCTTTTGTCTCAACTGTCTGTAGATGTTTTCCCACCACCTTCTAGCTTTAAATATTGTAAATGACACAATGAATTTTTTTTTTTAATTTCTAAAATTTTTGTTCTTTCACTGTTATGTTTTCATTGTGGCTGTCACATTCTAATTTTTAAAATAAAGTTAGATTCAGTGTCTTTACATGTCTCTCCAAGAATACTAATTAGAAAAGTTTTAAACATTTTTCTCTGCATAGTCTCTGTTTCCATCAAAGTCATTTTATCTGTTTATCTTAATATAACTCTCTTTTTATAATGAATATTTTAAGTGCTTTATAATCCTTGGGTGTCCATTCATGTTTAAGTGTGAACAAATAAAAGATTGATATTAAAACTTGTGTACATGGGGTTTTTTTTGTTTTGTTTTTGTTTTTGTTTTTACCAAATATAGGGCTTCACTTTGAGATGAGAAGAGGAAGTTAGAGATTTTTATTTTGGATGCCAAAATGTCAATGCAAGGAAATGTTCTCTTTCTGGCTCTTCATCTTCTTTGGAGGAAATTTTTTAATATCTTGCAGTAGACAGAAATGTTGCTGGTGTTATTCTTGCATGAGCAGATATGAGGTAGCGAGGGCCTGATTATTGTGTGTATGAACTTACAATTAATCCTCCTTTTCACTCCTGTGCCTGGCCCACATTTCCTCCAATTACTGAGCCTCTTCTTTTCAAATTCTTCAAAGAAAAAATCTTTATATCTCCCACCAATAACCTGCATTTTCCGTATTTGTGTTAAGGCAACAAGTAGCTAGTAGTGAACTTCTCTAGGATCAGGGGACTAGTGATTTCAACCCAAAGTTGGATGGTTTAAAATTATTTATGATTATTTTGCTGTTCAGAAAAATCTATCCTTTATTACTTTGAAATACACAATATGATTTATGAGAAGAAAGCAGGCTTAGGGGCATAATTAGCTTATGGCAATGGTTTAAAAGCCACATTGTATAACAAAAATAGGCAAAGATTTGACTATTTGTCTATTTTGTTTCCAAAGATAATTTTCATCATAATTGAAAATTCAGATTAATCTAGTGAAAATTGAGTTTTCCCAGATTGCCTTCAATTATATTCAAGTCTTATTTTACAGCTACTAGTGATACCACAAGGGAAACAGTTCCTTGACTTGAACTGGAAATATAAAATTTAAATTGCTCCTTAGTTCTAAAAAAAAAAAAAAAAAGTGTATCCCAATGCTCATAGACAGAAGAGTCAATCACTTCTACTTTCGTGGTCAAATAGACAAAAGGGTGGGCAGGGATTGACATCATTTTAAACTTTGAGTTTGACAGCTGCCTTCTGATTCACTACAATCAATTTTAGTGACTAGTATTTATCCTACTTTAACTAGACAGTATCCATTTAATCAAAAGGTTGTCAGACTCTAATAGAGGGAAAAAAACAACAAATATGTTTGTGATTGTGCATTTTAAAAATTATTTTATGAAGCACAGTCACAAATAGGATATTGTATTTCTTTTTTACTTTTCTTTCTAAATAATTCAAGATAGAGCTTCAGCTACTAGGCAATGTTTTTAATTGCTAATATATTTGGCTGCCAATGATCTCCTCATTATACATGGTTAACTGCAAAAGATAAATTTGTGCATTGGTTTTTAAAATCCCTGATTCTTTGTGTGCCTCCTGGTTGGACAAGAAGTTTAGAGCTTCTTAGGAGAGCTTAGTGGAAAATATTCTTCTTCAGCCTGCCTAACCAAATTTGAAATCAAAGCACTTAACATGGATGTCATGTTAGTCGAAGGTAATTTATAAGAGTAATGGAAATGTGAAAAAGGAAACTGGAATAAGAGAACCAAGCAGTTTTAAAAATCTTACTTTTTGCAAAATACTTGTGTTATCTAAAATATCGATATTACTGAAGAAGTTACAAATAATAATTTGAAACATCCTTTTAAAAACTCACTAAACCAGAAAAGACAGATGTGGGCCATCAAATACAAGGGTGACAAATCCAAAATACACATATATATTTAAATTTTTCCACTTATATATAAGCATGAAACTGTTTTAAAATTGCATCTGCTTCCTAATACAAAGTTATTATATTATAAAGTTGAAATTTAATTAACGAGGATGACTGAAACATAAAGTCTAAGTAGTCATCTCATTAAAGCACAAACTAACAATTGATGCCGGAAGAAGTTAAAGTAGAGTTTGGCATAATGATTTGCTTTGAATAATTCATTTCTTTGAATCACATACTTTCAGTCCAGAAATGTGAACTGACTTCAACTAAGCCTAGAAATTCAAGCAATGTTAAAATATTTTTTATGACCAGTATATTGTGTTAAATGAAAATCATCTGTGCTTCTTAGGAAAAGAAATGTTTAGAAGTAAAAAATTAGAGAGGTACAGGAGAAAAAAGGAAATATATATTGACACTACCATACACTTTGGACACATTATATTAGTTAATAATTATAAAATTCCTAAGAAGTTGATATAGAAAAATAGAGAATTTTTCTAATTATTAGTATTATTAGAAATAATTAGAAGATAATTTTTTCAAATAGAAAAATTGCCTAAAAAACAAAACTAATAATTAGTTGAGCCAAGATTTTTTTTAAAAGCTTATATGATTCCAAAATCCAATTAATTTTTACTAGGTATGAAAATATAATTAGTGGACACTAACTAAACATAATAGGAAGAAGAAAAAACAATTTAGTGTATGTGATTTTAATTCCACTTGGATGCTTCCTGAGCTCTGATTCTCCCAGAAGCAATGTCCACACCAGGTTTATGCTGAGAATTCTCTGGAAAAAAAAAAAAACATCAGATGTTATAATTGCATGGGGAACTCCATACCAGATGCCAGTCAATTCTTATAAACTCATTATGAGTATTTGCTGTTATATTTACATAACTGTTTATTTACATGATTTTGAATCACATCAAACATTCTTTATTTTTTTACATAAATGTATTAAAAAATAAAATAAAAATTAAGTACTCATAATGAAAAGTATCAATGCCATGCATTTGCCTTTTTACCTTAATTTTTTAAAAATTATGACTTTTAACTTTTTCAGATTTTTATCTGCTCTTATTTCTGACTCTAAAAATATTGTTTCTGACTCTAAAAAACATTTCTGACTCTAAAAAATGTTGTTATGACACTATTATCTGACATACACTTTTTTTATTCAAAATATTTTAACATTTATTTGTACATATTTGTGGAGTACAGAATGTTGTTTCAATACATGCATATACTGCATGATGATGTAGTCAGGGTAGATAGCATAGTTTTGTACCCATTAGTCCGCCACTTTTCCTCCTGACCCCAACCTCTGTTTACCATTATTCTACTCTCTACTTTCAATGGCTTTTCCTTTCTCTTCCCCTTCCAGTACACCCTAATATGGATATTTGTACACTTAAAGTTATCAGAAAGACCTCATAAGTTTTCTTCATATTTTTTAATTATTTTTTTCTTTTTTGGTCCAATTACTGAGGCCTCAGCATATCTCTCAAAGTCCAAGGTCCTGGCTGCAGCCTAAGCAATCCCATCCAGGGTTGCCCATTTAAACTGAGGAGCTGCAGAGCACCCAAGCACCTTTACTGGAGGTACAATATCCTGGCTGCAGCATCAACAAGCCACCCCAGGGTTGCCCCAGTCCAGCTGAGAAACTGCAGAGCATCCCAAGGCTTTTCCCAGGGGCTCAAGATCTTGCCCACAACCCCATCAGCCCACCCCAGTGTCATCTAGTTCAGTTGAGGAGCTGCAAAATGCCTCAGCACCTCTCTTTGCAGTCCAAGGTCCTGGCTGCAGCCCCAGTGACCTCCCCCCAGGGTTGGCCACTCCTTATGAGGAGATGCAGAGTGCCCCAGGGCTATTCCTCATATTACAAAGCACTGATGAAAGAAATTAAAGAGGATACACCAAAAAATGGAAAGTCATTCCATGTTCATGGACTGGAAGAGCTTATATTGCCAAAATGACCATACTTCACAAAGTGATCTACGTATGTAATGCAATCCCTATCAAAATACCAATGACATTCTTCACAGAAAAGAAAAGTCCCAAAATGTATATGGAACCAGAAAAGACTGCAAATAGCCAAAGCAATCCTGAGCAAAAAGAACAAAGCTGGAGACATTACACTACCCTATTTCAAAATATACTGTAAGCTATAGCAATCAAAACATCATGATACTGGCATAAAAACAGACACCTGGACCAATGAAACAAAACACAGAACTCAGAAATAAATTCACATATCTACAGCCAACCTATCTTTGACAAAGGCACTAAGAACACACATTGGGGAAAAGGCAGCCTCTTCAATAAATGAAGCTGGGAAAACATTCACGTGTAGAAGAAAGAAACTAGACCCCTATCTCTCACCATACACAAAAATCACTCAAAATGGATTAAAGACTTAATGTAAGACTTGAAACTATAAGACTCCTAGAAGAGAAGAGGAAACACTCCAAGACATTGATCTGGGTGAAAATTTTATGGAGAAGACTTCAAAGCACAAGCAACAAGAGGCAAAAAAACAGACATGATATTATATCAAACTAAAAAGCTTCTGCACAGAAAAAGAAACAAGCAATTGAGCAAAGAGGCAACCAGCAGAGTGGGAGAAATACTTGCAAACTGCTCGTTAAGCAAGGGATTAATATCCAGAATGAACAAGAAACTTAACTCAACAGCTAAAAAAAAAATTCAATTAAAAAATCGGCAAATGGCCTGAATAGACATTTCTCAAAAGAAGACATACAAATGGCCAACATGTATATGAAATAATGCTCAACACCAATAGCTATCGGGGAAATGCACATCAAAACTACAATGAAACATCATCTCACCTCACTTAGAATGGCTATTATCAAAAAGACAAAAAATAGCTAATGCCAGTGAGAATGTGGAGAAAAGGAAACTCTTATACAATGTTGGTAGGAATGCAAATTAATACAGCCATTATGGAAAACTGTATGATGGTTCTTCAGAAAACCAAAAATAGAACTACCACATGATCCAGCAATCCTACTGCTGGGTATTTATCCAAAAGAAAGGAAATTAGTATATTGAAGATATATCTGCACCCCCACATTAATTGCAGCATGAGTTACAATAACCAAGATATAGGGCTGACCAGCTGGCTCACTTGGGAGAGCGTGATACTAGCAACACCAGGGTCATGGATTTGGATTCCCATACCAGCCAGCCGCCAAAAATAAATAAATAAATAAACCACAGTAGCCAAGATATGGAATCAACCTGGGTGTCTGTCAACAGATGAACAGATGAAGAAAATGTGTTGTATATATACACAATGGAATACTACTCAGCCATGAGAAAGAATTAAATCCTGTCATTTACAGCAACATTGATGAGGATGGAAAAGAGCATGTTAATTGAAGTAAGCCAGGCACAGATAGAAAAATACCACATGTTCTCACTCATATGTGGAAGCTAAAAATATATTTATACATAAATATATATATATGTTTATAATAAGTTCAACTTTTAGAAGTAGAGAGTGGAATTACAGTGACTAGAGGCTGGGAAGGAGGTGAGGGAGGGGAGATCGTGAGGGAGTGGTTAATGGACACAAAATTACAGCTAGATAGGAAAAATAAGTTCTAGTGAAGTACAGTAGTACTAGGCATCTATAATTAACAATAATTTATGTATGTTCTCAAATGGCTAGAAGAGAGGAGCTTAAATGTTCTCATCACAAAGAAACGATAAATTTTTGCTATGATGAATATGTTAATTACTCTAATATGATCACCACACATTGTATATATATACTGAAATATAATTCTGTGCCCCATAAATATGTACAACAAATGTGTTCATTAAAAAATAAATTAATTTAAAAAGAAAAAGAAACTATTCCTTATTGATTTTTATTATATTATCATAGGAGATTATCCACAATTATCTGCAAAAGTTATTAAAATACTCCTTATATTTTACTACTTCATATCTGTGTAAGACTGCATTTGCTTCATACATGTCAACAAAAATAACGTACCTCAAAAGCTAGAATCCAGATGCAGATATAAAAATCCAGTCTTCTATTCAGACAGACTCTAAACAGATATGCAAAATGTAAAACAACGTTGCTTTTGTCACTAAGTTTTTTCGTTTTGGGAAATATGTTTATTATAAAAACATGTTATTCATGTTAACATGTAAAAAAATTTCATGGAGCTTTTGCCTGAAGAATCCCTGATCCAGCCCAGGGTTAACTATAACTTAAACTTTAGTGTTTATGGAAATGGACACTCTACACCGTATCAATACAATTTATTGGTAATTTAAACATCAGCATAAAAGACTACTGTATAGCATAATAAAAATAAAAGTTGCTGCCATATTTAATTTTCTTTTACTTTTTTTTTTCCAAGTTCGGACAAATTAATTTAAGCATATAGGCAAATATCTACAATATTAACTTTTTAATGAATGAGAGGTATTTAAATATATTTTATTTGGTAAAGATAAAGACAAATAGAGGCTTGCCATTTTTTTTTTTTTTCTTTTGAACTTGTAGGGTATTCAAAACAAGTTCAGTTATATGTAAAAACCAGGAGGGGAGGAAAATTATAAATAATTATTTTTATATCCTAAAATTAACAGGCTGACTCTACTATAAAATTTTATCAAAGTCAAAGTAGGAAAGAAAATATAATTGAAATCCCTTAAGATATCAGAGTTGTCCTCCCTACAAATTTGAACATGCTATTGAGCTTCCTTTTCTGTAACAATAGCCTGACCATTCTGGAGTAAGCTATTGGGATACTGACAAAGAAATGTTAAAAATGTTCTCTAGTGATAGACTATCCCAAATTTTCACAAATTGTAGAAAGGATGAGAAAGGACCAGATAATTAAAATTGTGTTTTATTCCAAAAAAAATGCTATTTAAAATGCAGGAGAGAGGTAAATTGGTATATAAATTAAAAAAAAAAAAACATTGATAATGCTAGTAAAATGATCATACTAAAACTATTCCTAGGAAAGGAAATATTTTTACTAATATGGGAAATAAAGTGATTATATGGAAAGATGGCATGTTACAGATTAATACTGTTTAATATCTGGCAGAAAGAGCTAGTTCCGTCTCTAAAAATATTCATTATTTAAAATGGAAAATGGTGTTTCTCCCCTTGTAATTTTCATAGTTTTGCAAAGCAAACTGCTTGGTTCTGAGTTCATAACATACTCATTCACAATCTAAGAATCGTTTTTTAAAACTGTAATTATCATCTCCAGGTGGCAAAATCAGTTGACTGTTTCTTTGTAACTTGGAAGATGCTGTATAAATTTTTCATTATGACATACTGAAATAAGATAAAGAAATTTGACTTTTCTCAGATTTGTATTATTTTCACAACTTAAAATTTGGTTATTTCTATAACTGTATTCTTTCAAACTATAAGTTATTTCTATAACTGTGTTCTTTCAAACTGTAAGCTTGTCATCTCTAGTAAATCTTACATGTGATGTATAGTCTTGCAATAAGATATAAATAATACATCATGTCAAAACTTGTGATATGTAGTTAAAGCAGTGCTTACAGGGAAATTTATAGCATTAAATGCTTATTTTAGAAAAAATGAAAGGTCTCAAATCACAATCTAAGTTTCTACCTTAAGAACTAGTAAAAGATGATCAAAATAAACCAAAATCAAGAAAAAGGCAGGAAATAATAATGATCAAAGCAG
Source organism: Cynocephalus volans (assembly GCF_027409185.1). Lineage (NCBI taxonomy): Eukaryota > Metazoa > Chordata > Mammalia > Dermoptera > Cynocephalidae > Cynocephalus > Cynocephalus volans. The sequence goes on from NC_084461.1 coordinate 110,794,024, forward strand.
CCACCAAGAATTTAAAAACAGGAAAACAACAGGGTAATTCAATGAAATAAAAAAGTTGGTTCTTGAGTAATAAAAGATCAATAGAATTGATAAACGTCTAGCAAGACAGACAAGATAGGCAAAAAAAAAAAAAAAAAAAAAACCCACAAAAAGAGAAAGAATATACTATTTAATAAGAAAATAAAAAATCAGAAATCAAAGAGGAAATATCATTGCGGACCTTACAGACAATAAAAGGATAATAAGAGAATACTATGAACAACTAACCCTAATCACATAAATTTGACAACTTGAATAATGGCCCAATTCCCCCAAAAACACAAACTATTAAAATTCATCCATGATGAACTAACATGCCCTAGATAGTACTATAACTATTAAAGAAATTGAATATGTAGTTTAAAAACTTTTCAAAAAAGAAACTTTCAAGTCCAGATTCTTCCACTGGCAAATTCTTCAAAATATTTAAGAAGAAATAATGGCAATTCTACAAACTCTTTCAGAAAATAACAAACATTCATCTATGTTTTTCCAAGATTCATTTGGAAGTGATTTCTACTTGATCACAACAAACACCAAATGTGTCAGTATCCTGAAATTACATGAAAAGCACACATACTAGTGTACTAATGTTGACAAGCAGAGATGACTCATAGAATTACAATGTCTGCTTTATTTATTCCATCCATATGACTGTGAGCTTAAATTTCTATCATCTGTAAAGTTAAAATCTTGCTATCTATGCTGTAGTTAACTCAATTCATGAAGTAATTCATAATTTTTTTCAGCAAAATCACTCTATATAAATATTATACATTAGTGCATTTTTCTTAGGCATCCAGGAGAAATGAGGACAGAAGAAACACAACCAATGAGACAGACAGAGAGAAAAAACAACAAAGTACTTGCGTGTTTGACCACCCACCCACTCTACACATTGACTCACGCCCAGGAGTGAACATCAGTTAGGAAACGTAACTGCTGTTTCCTCAGTGGGCCTCAGTTCCTGAGCGTCTCCCATAAAGTGGGTAACTCTTTTGAGTGTGAATATGTATTGAGCATAATATATATACTACATACAATTCTACATGTATTAAGTATGTATAAATATTGAATATACACATATTGACACATTTTAAAGAAGTGAACAAACGGCACCCTAATGTTTAAGAACTCTGAGAAACCGCAGAAAAAATACTAATATGATATTAAAGGAGTGACCAAAAATACTATATATGCTATAGGACAATGAATATTGGTGGAGAACATTGAAGAATGACAAAGGCTTTGGGAATGACAGAGCAAGATGGAATAGGACACACATGAGCTGTGACTAGCACACTTCAGGGCAAACCGCTGGTGACGGGCAAACACACTGAACGAAAACATTAAATATTCTCATGACAAAAATTTGAGTCTACCCATTCTGTGAGACAGCTTGTCTATCACACAAACTCTCTGAACTAAATAGGAGAGTATGTGGTATTGCCATCAATGAGGGCTAAGATTAAACTATTGTTTAAGGAATGCACTATAACATGTTTTTCTGCATTCAAATGTTATACTGATTATTGATAAATTCATCTTACAAACATCTTAGTAAATATTTTGTTTATTAACAGGTGCCCAGGTGACAAATGATTGAAATGATTGTGTTAAGAACTTCTGCAGGAGTGAAGATGATCCCACAGAGACCCTGAGACTTCTCTTGCATATTCACACTCAGCTAATTTATCGCCCTTGAATAACCAGTTTGACATAGTGGATTACATCCTCCTCTTCGAAAACTCCCCTGTTCATTTCCGTAAGTTTTTAAGTTAAATAGTATATTGAATTGAAAAGTATATTCTTCTTTCTCCTGCACTCCAGCCACTTCCTGTGGGGCGGGCAGTGTGCATGTCCCTCATGATAACTCCTAGCCTCTGTGCTGCTTCTTTCTTCAGTTGGCTGTGGTTGCTTGCTCCCGTGCAGGCCCAGGGGAGTCCTTCCAGTGGTGTCTATGGCCTGTGGGTTGGAGTGGTACACTCCACAGCTCTCTTCTCCCTACAGATTCCAAACAGGTTTACGTGAAGTGTGCCACTGTGGCTTTTTCCAGCTTCAATCTTTGTGCAGCAGCCACTCCCCACCCCTTGCCAGGTTGGCTCAGAACAATAGGTGCCATCCCTACACCTTCTCACTGTGGCCACTCACACCTTCGTACAGTCCACGGGTCTCTCTTCCTCTTCCTCCAGCTCCAGCAGACTCAGTTTGACACTCTTCACTTTTTAATAATTGTAAATTGGTTATTTGTGGGAACAAGCAATGCTGGAAATCATCTATTCTGCCATCTTGATGACATCACTTTGTTTTGCAGCATTTTTTTCTGTCTCTGTTTAGTTTGTTCTTAGTTCCCATAAATGGGAGCAATGATTGAACATAGGATTTTACCAGATAACACATTATCAAAAAACAACTACACTATTCATTTCTAAATTTTTACTTATGCACAGAAATATATATCATTATTTGGGCATACTGGAAATATATATGAATGTATGCATTTCATTGGGCAAACTGGCTCCTTTTATTCAATGTTGTGTTTTGTAAATCCATCCATACTGACAAATGAAGATGTTAATTTAATTCTAAGTATGCTCTGCATAGCCGTCTATAGTATGACTGTATGAATTTAATGTGTCCATTCACTCACGGGTGTCATTGATGATACATTCAACTCTTTTGCTATCACAAGCAATGCTTCAATGACATCTATATACATGTTGCCTTTATAATTCTCAATTTGTCTTAGAAGTCAAATACTTGCCTCATCTCTCTTGATTTCTTTCTTTTCCAAGATCTCATTTCTTTAATTTTTCACAGACTTGTAGCTCTCTGCTGCCTTCAAGCGGATATTGTATAAGATGTTGTCAAATATTTTCAGTTATTCTCAATGAGATGAAGGTTGGAAAATTACCTTATCCATCTAGAATCTCCTTTACTCTTTACACTGATGATACTTTCTCATACTACGTGTTTTATTATGTAATTAACTATCTTGCTCCCTCTAAATTTTCTTAGCACACAGTGATAATATTAGACATAATAGATGTGGCAAATGGGCTCACAAAAACTTCATTTATTCACCCTGACCAAGTCTTGGGAGATAACAGCAGAACATTAGTATCCAAGAAATTCTGGAGTGATCGGTCTTGCCACAGATCACTTTACCTATGATGATCTCATTCTTTCTTTCTTTCCCAAACACAGTCCCAGGCTTCTTCCAAAGTGAAACTATGTAGGTCACAGTTGCTCGACCTCTGATATCTATTTACTTTCTTTGCTTGAGGTATTTAGTTTCTCTACAGTATCTTACTGACCTGTGCACATTCTTCTGAATTTACTGTAAGAAGTTATTTTTCTCTCAACTTGAACTGATACATTTTCCTCTTTTAATATGATAGATGTCTCTTCTGATCAATACTACCCAATATCTCACTATTATTTTCCCCGTAACTCTTACATGTCTCTTTCAGAGCAGTTAGCACAACTTATAATGGTATTTTTGTTTTACTTTTTGTTCTCTCCTCTAGAATGTAAATTGCATGAAGGCAAGAATCGTGTCTGTCTGGAAATGCTATTGTATCTCTAGTATTTAACACATCTACTGCAAAGAAGATGCTCAGTAAATATTTCTCAAATTGTTGAAGAATTGGGTCATTTTCATGTGTCAGCATTGTAGTTTTCAAAATAGAGTTTCTATGTCAAAAAATTAAATTACAGCTGAAAAGTTCTTTTTAAGTACCTACTATGTACCAAATGCTTTACTTCAAGTATTTTATTTATTTCTTATGGAACCATATGATATAGGTAAATGATCCCCATTTTATAGATGAGGAAATTAAGATACATGAAAAGTAAATAAATTCCTTAAAGTTTAGCAGCTAATGGCAGAGCTGAACTTTAATTCCATATCCATCTGATTCTGAACTCAGACCTGTCTGTCACACCACACTTTCCTAGGGTAAGCACTTTGATTTATAGATAGGTTCAGATAATCTTCATAAACCCTGCAATTAAAATTCTTTGAACTCTAGTGTGCCTCTCTGCCCCCTCTCTCCACCCACTGGAATGCCTGTGCAGGAAACAACTGATTCCTATCGTAAGTACTGCATTCACATTATTTGTGCTTCAATTTCCTTTTCACGAAACTGTCTGGAATTATGATTATATATAGTTTTGTTTAAAGACAGCTCATCTCCATAAATCTTAGAGCTGAATTATTAGGGTACAATCGATTTGTAGATGTCATTTTTAATACATATAAAAGCAATGTTTTCCTGGATGTCTGAGCCATTGAAATTGAGTGGAGTACCTATTTCTATTATTTGGAGAATGAACGTATGGTGTAAAGAAAAGTGTAACCATGGCATACAGTAACAGGATGGAACCTAAGCAGTTGTAGAGCCAACATGTTTAAGACTCAGAGGTGGAACTTAAAGTCCAGAGAGGTTAAATAATTGGCATAATGCTAAGCTAATCCCTTTATAACATATACATTACATACGAGTTACCTTGCTTTCTAGTGGCATAGCTGGAAGCCTGCTAATCACTTTATAACACACATACCATTTATTAGTTACTGTTTTCCAGGTGAAGATTTCATAAATAATAAATTCTGATGTTTTATCCTAAGAGTTTAATGACTTCTTTTTCCTTTAGTTCCAATGTGCATATTCTCATTAGGTGTTTGTTTCTATAAATCTTACCCTTTCAGTACAAAATTTATTAGTTACACTAATTGGACAATAAATTATTACTCTAAGGCTAGATCTTGTTCATTGCAGCAGGTATGAAAAAGGAAACCCCACATAAACTTATTGAGCTTGTATGATATGAGTCTGGATGTGAGATTTACACAGCCCCCAAATCTTAAGAACAGCCAAACTTGGTGGTTTCAAATTTGCTCTAACATTATGCATGAATTCAACAAAACCTGTATAGAGCATCTACCATGGTGCACCAATTTACTCATATAAAGATGAATAATTTATATTCCTTGAGTAAGTATGAAAAAAGAGACTATTAAAATATTATGAAATAATGTATATGGTGAGAACATCCTGGAAAAGTACAGACCAAATGACATGGAGTATTCTGATTAAATTCACTTCTTGCAGGAGGCACAAGTTACCTGGTTGGTTCACCTACCTATAATGGAGCACAACATAGTAGTAAAAATGAATGCGAAAGATCCCAATAGACTGGTGTTTTGTACAAGGTGTACAAGAATATATACAGAGTGTTATCTTTTATTTAATAAAGGCAGTGGAAAAAATAATGTGTTTACATGTTTATTTGTTTTTAAAAATAAGTACAAGTTCAAATAAGGAAAAAACTAATAAAAATCCATATCTATTGGAAGAAGAAAAGAACAAGAGCTTTTTTTCATTTTATTTTTAAATATCTCATTTTCATAAAGAATGAGAACCTGAACATTTCTCTGGTGTCATTGTTGCCTATAGAACTTTTTCCTTAGTATAGTGGTAATCATATACAAATATACATGGTTTTGTGCATTTGTAGCCCTGTATAATTCCTATACAATAGGTTCTGGCATCTTCTCATTCTGCATTTCATTGGGTATTCTTCATGAGCATTTATTATAGTAGCCACCTCAACTCTACTATTGCATGTCATAAATGGTTACATTCAGAAGGGATGATGATCTATAAAGGTGAAATTAAGGGACAAAAAATTTAAAAATATTTGCCAACAACCACTTAAAATTTTAAATGTACAAATTCTATGACCTAGCAATTTTACTCAATATCTACCTTAGAACAACATTCACATGCACACAAGGAGGCATGTTATAAGAATGTTCACCACAGCACTGTTTGCAATAGTGGATCATTGGAAATATCTACATTTCCAGGAGTACAGAAATAGATAAAATCAACTAAAATCAAATATGTACTATAAAAGGCTATGTAGCAACTTACCAGAAGATGGCTGACTAGAGGTGCCAAGGTGTAATACTCCCACAGAAGAAGATCGACATGGGCCCACTGTCATCACCACCAGTCTCAGGAGCCATTGTCCAGTCCCAGAACCATCACCTATTGTGGACAGCTCCCTACAGAGCAGCAGTCCTGTGGGCTGTCCATCACTGTGGCAGTGAACTCCACTGCAAGGGAGGTGGCTGCAACCACCACCACCATTGCCAGTGCTGTGAGTTCACCCCACTGCAGACATGAGGGAGATGGCTGCAGCCACCAACACTGCTGCTGCCACCACAAGATAACCCCACCACTACCAAGTACACTCTCAAGGACTATCACAGACAGGAAGGAGATATCACAGCTGCCAGCACCACAACTGCTCCCATGAGGTAACTCCGTTGCTGCTGTGGACACTGCAGATGTGATGGAGGCTGTTGCAGGCACTGGTACACTGCCACCCCCATGAGGTAACCCTGCTATTGCCAAGGACACCAGAGATGCCAAGAAGGCAGTTGCAGCCACTAACGAGGTAACCCCATTGCCAATGCAGAAACCATAGCTGTGTGAGCCACTGATTTGGACACTGAAGCAAACTGGGCATCTGCTGCAACTGCCACTGCTGCAGTCACCACCACCACTGGCACCACCATCGTCATGTAGCCAACATCATTGAGTGAGCAGCCCACCACCACTGGAGGCATGGCTGCCATGTGGGTGGCCCACCAAAGCCACTTCCACAACCACTGCCACTGCAAGGGTGGCCTACTATCACAACAGCAGCCACAGTAGCCACTGTTACTGTGCGGGTGGACCACTGACCACTTATTTGCATTGACACAGGAGGGTCACCAGCAGAGTCCCATGAAAGAGTAACAGAAGAAGCAACTGCTCTACCAGATGACTAGACATCAACATACAGATGCTAGAAATATGGAAAAACAACAAAATATGAGTCCACCAATGGAATACAATAACTATCAAGTACAAGAACCATAGAGCAGGAAATCTTTGAAATGACTTAAAAGGAATTCCAAGTAAAAATCTCAAGGAAACTCAATGAGATACAAGAAGATGCAGTTAGATGGCACAATGAACTGAGCAAAACTACCCAGGATATGAGGGAAGAAATTTACAATGAGATTACTACTTCAAAAAAGAATGTAGCAGAACACATGGAACTGAAGGAGTCATCTAACAAAATAAAAAACACAACTGAGAGCTAAAGCAGCAGACTAAAGCAAACAGAAGAAAGAATTTCTGACCTTGAAGACAGCCTCTTCAAAGTAACTAAAATGGACAAAAAAAGAAAAAAGAATTTTAAAAATGAAGAAAATTTAAAAGAGATAGCAGACAACCTTAAGCATACAAACATCTAAATCATGGGTGTTCCAGAAGAAAAGAAAAGGTATTGAGGAAAGAAAAGTCATTGAGGAGAAAAAAGAAGTCACTAAGAAGCTATTCAACAAAGTAATAGTGAAAAACTTTCCAGGTATAGGGAAAGACACAGACCTTCATATTCAGGAGGCTCAAAGATCCCTCAACAGATTCAGTCCAAAAAAGTACTCTCCAAGGCACATTGTAGTCAAATGGGAAAAACTCAAAGACAAAGACAGAGTCCTAAAAACAGCAAAAGAAAAGTGTCAAGTCACCTATTAGGGATTCTACATCAGACTAACATCAGACTTCTCAACAGAAATTCCACAAGCCAGAAGAGAATGGGATGATATATTGAAAATGTGAAAAGAAAAAGAGCTGTCAGCCACAAAAACTAGACCCAGCAAGGCTATCATTCAGAAATAAGGAAGAAATAGTGTATTCCCCAGACAAATGAAAACTATGTGAAGTCATGACCACATGACCAGCCCTATAAGAAATCTGCAAGGGAGTCCTGACTCTGGAATAAAAAAAAAATGATAATCACTATCACAAATGCACAGGAAAGAACTAAACCCCCTGGTAGAACAAGAATACAACCAAGAAAGAGAAAGAAACTCTATTTTGCCACCTCTAAAAACCAACAAACACCAAAGACAAACAATAGAAGGGAAAGAACAAAACAAAAGATATTTAAAACATCCAAATGAAAATTAATAAAATGCCAGGAGTAAGACAATACCTTTCAGTAACAACTCTAAATGTAAATGGATTAAATTCTCCACTCAAAAGACATAGACTGGTGGATTGGACTAAAAAGATAGAACCAACTACATGCTGTCTACAAAAGACTCACCTCACCTGTAAAGACACACACAGACTAAGAGTGAAGGGATGGAAAAAGATAAACTATGCAAAAGGAAATCAAAAAGAGCAGGAGTAGCTATTCCTATGTCAGATAAAAAACCAAAAACTATAAAAAGAGACAAAGAAAGCCACTATATAATCATAAAGGGATCTATCCAACAAGAAGATGTAACGATCATAAATATGTATGCACCCAAATATATAAAGCAAACACTTTTAGACCTAAAGAAAGAGATAGACCCCAATATGATAAACGTGGGGAACTGAACACCACTCTCTTAACACTGTGCAGATCATCTAAGCAATAAATCAAAAAAGAAACACATGATTTAAACCACACATTAGACCAACTGGACTTGGCAGATACCTACAGAACATTTCATCCAAAACCTACCAAATATACATCTTTCTTATCCGTACATGCAACATTCTCCAGGACAGGCCATGTTAAGTCACAAATCAAGCCTCAGCAAAGTTTTAAAAATTGAAATCATTTCAAGAATCTTATCAGACACAACAGATTAAAAGTAGAAATCAATAACAAGCAAAACTCTGGAAACTATACAAACACATGGAAATTAAACAACATGCTACTGAACAACCTATGGGTCCAAGAAGAAATTAAACAGGAAATCAAAAAATGTCTCAAAACTAATGAAAATAAGCACACATCATAACAAACCTGTGGAATGCTACAAAAGCAGTACTAAATGGGAAAGTTATTGCAATAAAGGCTTACATCAAAAGAAATGAAATATTTCAAATAAACAATGTAATGTTTTACCTCAAAGAACTAGAAAAGAACAATCCAACTCCAAAATTAGGAGACAGAAAGGAATAATTAAGATTAAAGAAGAACTAAATGAAATAGAGCCCCCCAAAAATGATACAAAAAAATCAATGAAACAAAAAGTTGGTTTTCTGAGAAGGTAAACAAAATAGACAAACTATTAGCCAGGCTAATGAAAAAGAACAGAGAAGATACAAACACCAAAAATTAGAAATGAAAAAGGAGACATTATAACTGATACCACAGAAACAAAGTATCACTACAGACTATTATACAAAACTGTATGCCAACAAATTTGAAACCGGGAAGAAATGATAAATTGCTAGAACCATACAAACTTCCAAGACTGAACCAAGAAGACATAGAAAACCTGAACAGACCAATAACAATGAGATTGAAGCAGTAATCAGCAGTATCCCAAGAAAGAAAAGCACAAGACTGGGTGGCCTTATTGCTGAATTCTACCAAATCTTTAAAGAGGAATTAATACTGATATCTTCAAACTATTCCAAAATTTGAAGCAGAATCCATTCTCCCAAACTCATTCTATGAGGACAGCATCACCATGATAGCAAAACCTGACAAAGATACACCAAAAAAAGAAAACTGCAGGCCAATATATCTTATGAACATAGATGCAAAAAAAAAAAACCCTCAGCAAAGTATTAACAAAACATAATACAGCAACACATCCAAAAAAAACTATACACCATGATCAAGTGGGATTCATCCCAGGGATGCAAGAATGTTTCAACATATGCAAGCCAATAAATGTGATACATCACATCAACAAAATCAAGGACAAAAACTATATGATCACCTCAATAGATACAGAAAAAGCATTTGACAAAATTCAATGTCCCTCCATGATAAAGTATCTCAGAAAATTAGGTATAGAAGGAAAGTATCTCAAAACAATAAAAGACATATACAGTAAACCCACCGCCAATATCATCCCGAATGGGCAAATGCTGAAAGCTTTTCCCTTAAGAACAGGAATAAGACAAGGATGCCCACTCTCACCATTCCATTTAACATAGTATTGGAAGTACTAGCCAGAGCAATCAGGGAAAAGAAATAAAGGGTGTTCAAACTGGAAAAGCTGAAGTCAAATTGTCCCTGTTTCCAGATGACATTATCCTGTATATAGAAAATCCTAAAGACTCTACAGAAAAACTCTTAGAGTGGCAGGAGACAAAATCAACATGCAAAAAGCAGTGGTATTTTAATATTCCAGCAATGAACTAGCAGAAAAAGAAATCAAGAAAGCTAACCCATTTATAATGGTCACCAAAAAAGTAGTATACCAAAGAATAAATTTAACCAATGAGATGAAAGATCTTTGCAATGAGAACTAAAAATCACTGTTGAAAGCAATTGAAAAGGACATAAAAAGATGGAAAGATATTCCATGTTCTTGGATTGGAAGACTTAACATTGTGAAAATGTCTGTACTACCCAAAGCTATCTGCAGATCCAATGCAATCCCTATCAGAACACCAATGACATTCTTCACAGAGATAGAAAAAACATTCCTAACATTTATATGGAAAAACAAAAAACCTCAGATAGCCAAAGCAATCCTGAGCAAAAATAAATAAATAAATAAAGCCCGAGGTATAACACTACCTGACTTCAAATTATACCACAAAGCTTTAGTAACCAAAACATCATGCCACGGGCATGAAAATAGACAATGAGACGAGTGTAACAGATTAGAGAACCCAGAAATCAACCCACATACTTATAGCCAACTGGTCTTCAAAAAAGGCACCAAGAAGATACACTGGAGAAAAGACTGCCTCTTTAATAAATGGTGCTGGGAAAACTGGGCATCCACATGCAGAAGAATGAAACTAGACTCATGCCTCTCACCATATACCAAAATCAACTCAAAATGGATTAAAGACTGAAATACAGAACCTTAAACTACAAAACTCCTAAAGGAAAACATAGGGGAAACAATTCAGGAAGTAGGACTGGGCAAAGGCTTTATGAATGTGACCCGCAAAGTACAGGCAACACAGGGAAAAATAAACAAATTGGATTTTACCAAACTAAAAAGCTTTTGCACAGAAAAGAAACAATTGACAGAATGAAAAGACAACCTACCGAGTGAGAGAAAATATTTGCACACTATGCATCAAACAAAGGATTAATATCCAGAATATACAAGGAGCTCACAACTTAACAGTAAAAAACCAAATAAGATAATTGAAAAATGGGCAAAGGAACTGAATAGGCATTTCTCAAAAGAGATACACAAATGTCCAACAGAAAAAATGCTCAACATCACTCAGCATCAGGAAAATGCAAATCAAAAGCACATTCATTTAGATATCATCTTACCCAGTTAAACTGGCCATTATCAAAAAGAGAATAACAAATGCTGGCAAGGATGCAGATAAAAAGGAACCCTCCTACACTGTTGATGGGACTGTAAATTGATGCAGCCATTATGGAAAACAGTATGGAGGTTCCTCAAACAACTACAGATAGAACTGCCATATGATCCAGCAATTCCACTGCTGGATTTATACCCAAAGAAATGGAAATCGTCATGTCGAGGGATCGCTGCATCCACCATGTTTACCGCAATTCTATTTACAATAGCCAAGAGTTGGAACCAACCTAAATGTCTATCCTCAGATGACTGGATGAGGAAAACGTGGTATGTATACATAATATGGAATACTACTTGACCATAAAAAAAATGAAATACTGCCATTCACAGTAATATGGATGAATTTATAGAAGATCCTGTTAAGTAAAATAATCCAGCCACAAAAAAGAGAAACACTGCATGTCTTCACTCATAAGTGGGAGCTAAAAAATAAACAGATAAATACTTTTTAAAAAAGAAAGAAAGAAAGATACAACAAGCACAATAATAAGTTGAACCTTGAAAAGGAGAAAACAGAACCAAAGGGGAAGGAGACAAGAGGAGAGGGGGTAAGGGAGGAATTAATAAAGGGCTATAAAAAAAGATTACATTGTATAATGTTGAATATACTAATTATCCTGATTTGAGCATCACATGTTGCACAAAGGTAATGATACTCAACTTTGTACCCCACATATAGGTACAATCAACTATGTTACAATTTTAAAAAATTAAAATTAAAAAAAAATGTTAAAAGGCTACATAGCAATTAAAAATAATTTGGTAAATTGAAATGTAAAGATCTTCAAGATAAATTGTTGAGTAAATAATGTATGTCAGAGAGAAAAGTACAAGCCAAAACAGCATTTCTATATAACACTCCTTGATTAGGTATTTTGGAAACATGTAGATAGTTATATAAATACAAAAGAAATATATATTACAAAAATAAATTATCATTGCAGAAGACCCTGGAAATGAAAGTGATGGTCAGGTGTAATTTTAATGTTATCTGTTTATATTAATGTTTAGAATGAAAATACATTCATGTATTGCTTATGTATTTAAAATTAAATACAACTTTTAAAGGAAAGAAAATGGATTATGCATGGGATCTACAGGAGTTTGCAGGTTAAGGAGCTGGCTTGAGCTCTTGGAGAACTGTGCACCAAGACCCTGCAGCCACATGACTTCTACTAATTCATTAGGAAAGGTCATGGGTATTTTCAAAGGAGTAAAAACTTATAATAGAGAAAAAAATCTCTATCCACTTTAAGCACTTCCTACTTGTTCTGTTACTCTGTAGTTCTCATTGAGCAAACAATACTTTTTAATCCTCTTGTTTTTATGCTTCTTTCTGCCAATAAGTTTCCAACTAGTCCCCTATTTGTAAACATTTTCTTTGGGTATTTGTGATGATTGTATAACATCCTGTATCTCTCACTGTTTAGATCTGTGAGTCTACACTTGTGATCATCCTTTCCAATTAAAAAAATCTGAGTTGTGTAATAAGTCATATCTAAACTTCTGCTTTTTTGTGTATCCATTTCAGTTCAATTTCCTGTATGTTTACACATGAAAGTTTCCATGTAAGATTGTTATCATTAAAAATGACATTTCCCTATATTATTTTATCATTTTAAGTTCTGTTTCATAGTCTTCCCAAGATACTACGTGCATTCCAGTTTGTAAGTTTTGTTTAAATCTATTTTAATTTTTTAAAAAGTATCACAGACAATAAACAACAACAATCAATTCACAAATAATCTCCAATGGAAATTCAATAGGTTGTGGTTAGATTCATGACATAAATTGGTTTGTTTATTTAACAATTGTTTATCGAGCATTTATTCTGTGCCCGGCATTTCCCTAAGCACTTTGATGCACAAAATAGCCAAAAGTGACAACAAGAAAATTCTGCCTTGTGAACTTTATACCTTAGCAGCAGGTGACAAATAATAAACATAATAAATAATCAAATTATATTGTATGTATACAGAGGTATTAAATGCATGTCAAGAGGGAATAAGAAAAAAATGAATTGGCAAGAGTGGGAAGGGCTGGAGGTGAGAGGCAAGAAGAGCAGTTTGTAATTTTAATTATTGTGCTTGGGGTCAATATTACTGAGAACGTAACATCTGAGCAAAGACTTGATGGTCATGAAAGATTTTGCTGTAGTTATCTAGTGCAAAAATCCAGAGAAGGAATCATTTCTAGCAAAGAAAGGGAACACCAAGAAGAAAAGTGGAATGAGAATTATGTTCTAGGACATCAAAATATTAAAGATCATAGAGATGAGGAGGATCTGGCAAAGCACACTGAGAAGTGAAAGCCAGTGAGATGAGAGAAAACCCAAGAAAGTGTGGTATTGCAGAAGCCACATGACCAGGAGTATAACAAGCAGGAAGGAGTGAGTAACTGTGAAATGGCATTGACAGGTAAAGCAAAGTGAGACTGAGCTAGGGACAATTTGGTGACCTTGGCAAGAACAATTTCAGAAAAGTGCTTAAAAACTAGAACATTTCCAATACCTATGTGCCCTTCCCTATCCCCTCTCCTTCACCCTGTCCCTCAGAAACCAGTTTCCTAAATTTTGTGCTTATTATTCCTTAATTTTTTATAGTCTCATCACAAATTATTTGTATTCCTAAGCAACATACTGTTTAATGCGTCTTGCTTTTGTCTTCATAAAAATGCCATTGTACGATTCTTCAGAGAAACAGAACCAATAGAATGTGTGTGTGTATATATATATACAGAGAGAGAGAAATTTATTATGAGGATTGGCTCACATGATTACAGAGGCTGAGAAGTCACAGGGTCTGCTGTCTGCAAGCTGGAGGCCCAGAGAAGCTGGTGGTGTAGTTCCAGTTCAAAACAGGAGGCCTGAGAACAAGAGGAACCAGTGGTGTAAGTCTCAATCTGAGTCCAAAGGCCTGAGAACCAGGAGCACTGATGTCCAAGGGCAGTAAAAGATAAATGGCTCAGCTCAAGCAGAGAGAACAAATTCCCCCTTCCTCTGCCTTCTTGTTCTATTCGGGCCCTCAACGGATTTGATGATGCTCGTCAGCATTGGTGACAGTGGTCTTCTTTACTTAGTCCACTAATTCAAATGCTAATCTCTTCCTTAAACATACTCTCAAACATACCCAGAAATAATGTTTTACCAACTATTTGGGCATCCCTTAGCCTGATCAAGTTGACACATAAAATTAAACATCATAGCCATCAAATGTATATAGCCCTCTCAGTATTCTTCTAAGCATTTAGTTTAGTTTATTCATGTTATATGTGAGAACAAACAACAATGTATCTATTTTTCAATCCATAGATATTTGCTCTTATGAAATTTTGGTACATGTCTCCTGGTGTCAGTAGAGAATGCTAAGTTTGTATGCCGTAGTTTGTGGCAAATAGATAAGGCTGCTCACAGCCAGAGGCAAATGACCTCATGGTCTCCCTAAAGCCTGCAGGGAATTAATATCCCACCACACCTATAACCCATTGTTGCCCACTGTCCTGCAACTCACCAGAGAAGATCCATTCCAGCTAAACCTCCAGGACCTAACCGTTGTGTGGTAGTATACATTAATATTCAACTATACCAGAGAATACTAAATGGTTTTCCAAAATGGTTGTGCCAATTAACACTCCCATTACGGTGTAGAAGAGTGACAGCTGATCGACCTCCTTGCTAACACTTAATATCATCTGAGTTCCTAGATTTTGTCAATCTAATCAATATAAAACAGTGTCAAAATGGGCTCTTAATTTAAATTTTCCTAATCACTAATAATGTTGAAAATAATTTTAGATATTTCAGGTCTCTATCTCTGTGAAAGGCCATTTACATATTTTGGACATATTTATAGGGTTATTATATGCATATTAATATGATACAAATATGTTCCCTTGGCTAGAGATTTCTCTTTTCACTTTGTTTTTTCACTTTTAGTGGTTTCTTTTGATGAACAAAAGTTTTTAATATAAATCCTTTCTTTTTAAGGGTAGCACCTTCTGTGTCCCCTTTAAGATAATCTTCCCTATCAAGAGGTAAGAAAGATATTGTTCTATATTTTCTTCTAAATATCTTTAAATGGTGTCTCTCATACAATTCCTACTTCCATTTAAAATTCTTTTTTAAAATGATGTGACATAGGCATCCAATTTTAATTTTTAATATGGATAAAATTTTCGCATACTGTTCACTGACAAGTTCCTCATGAACTCAGCGATGTGCCACATGCTTTCTATCACATGTCATGTTTCCATCCACGTGTTACATGTGTATGCAGGGCTTTTTCTAGACCCCTTCTTCTGTTCCACTGGTCATTTGTCTTTTCTTTTTCCAACACCTCACTCTCTTACAATAATAATAGTTTTATATTGTCTTGAAAATTGGTAGCACCTGTTCTCTCACTTCATTATTCTTCTTCAGGAGGATCTTACCTATTCTTAGGCCTTTGCTCTTCTACGTATATTTTAGAAACACATTAAAACACATACACACGCACACAAATGCGTACTCACACAAATTTGCAAATATTTTGTTTCAGATATTTGCATCTACCTTTACCATTGAATTTGGCCTTTAATTTCCTTTCTCATATATTTTGGGTTTGATCACAAGTGCACACCAGCCTCATAGCATGAGTCAAAGTTTATTTTCTCTTTGTATGTACTATAGGAGATTTTCAACACTACTGATAATCATGTTTCCTGAATGTTTGGTAGAAGGAATCTGTAAGCTCTCTTTGTATTTGTTATAAGACATTTCCTTTCAGGTTAAATGTCTCTAATAGTTCTGTTTATTCCTGCTATTTTTATTTTAGTCTATCTTGACAGAGTATTTTTCTAGAGTTTTATTATTTATTTTGTTTCAAAGTTTGCTTGTAGAATTAATCTCCTTACTCTCCACTTGAATCTCTAGTTACCTTTTTTTTTCTTTAAATTTTATTCTGTCTATATACATTGTGGTTGATTATTGTTGCCCCTTACCAAAACCTGCCTCCCTCCTCCCTCTCGTCCCTCACCCCTAACAATGTCCTTTTTCTTTGCTTGTCATATCAACTTCAAGTAATTGTGGTTGTTATATCTTCTCCCCCCCACCCCCAGTTTTTTATTGTGTGTGTGTGTGTGAATTTATATATTAATTTTTAGCTCCCTCCAATAAGTGAGAACATGTGGTATTTCTCTTTCTGTGCCTGACTCGTTTCACTTAATATAATTCTCTCAAGGTCCATCCATGTTGTTGCAAATGGCAGTATTTCATTCGTTTTTATAGCTGAGTAGTATTCCATTGTGTAGATGTACCACATTTTCCATATCCACTCATCCGATGATGGACATTTGGGCTGGTTCCAACTCTTGGCTATTGTAAAGAGTGCTGCGATGAACATTGGGGAACAGGTATACCTTCGACTTGATGATTTCCATTCCTCTGGGTATATTCCCAGCAGTGGGATAGCTGGGTCATATGGTAGATCTATCTGCAATTGTTTGAGGAACCTTCATACCATTTCCATAGAGGCTGCACCATTTTGCAGTCCCACCAACAATGTATGAGAGTTCCTTTTTCTCCGCAACCTCACCAGCATTTATCGTTCAGAGTCTTTTGGATGTTAGCCATCCTAACTGGGGTTAGATGGTATCTGAGTGTGGTTTTGATTTGCATTTCCCAGGTGCTGAGTGATGTTGAGCATTTTTTCATATGTCTATTGGCCATTTGTATATCTTCCTTAGAGAAATGCCTACCTAGCTCTTTTGCCCATTTTTTAATTGGGTTGCTTGGTTTTTTCTTGTAAAGTTGTTTGAGTTCCTTATATATTCTGGATATTAATCCTTTGTCAGATGTATATTTTGCAAATATTTTCTCCCACTCTGTTGGTTGTCTTTTAACTCTTTTAATTGTTTCTTTTGCTGTGCAGAAGCTTTTTAGTTTGATATAATCCCATTTGTTTATTTTTCCTTTGGTTGCCCGTGCTTTTGGGGTCGTATTCATGAAGTCTGTGCCCAGTCCTATTTCCTGAAGTGTTTCTCCTATGTTTTCTTTAAGAAGTTTTATTGTTTCAGGGTGCATATTTAAATCCTTAATCCATTTTGACTTGATTTTAGTATATGGTGAGAGGTATGGGTCTAGTTTCATTCTCCTGCATATGGATATCCAGTTATCCCAGCACCATTTGCTGAAGAGGCAGTCCCTTCTCCAGTGAATAGGCTTGGTGCCTTTGTCAAAGATCAGATGGCAGTAAGTGTGTGGGTTGATTTCTGGATTCTCTATTCTATTCCATTGATCAGTGTGTCTGTTTTTATGCCAGTACCATACTGTTTTGGTTATTATAGCTTTGTAGTATAGCTTAAAGTCAGGTAGTGTTATGCCTCCAGCTTTATTTTTTTTGCTCAGCTTTTAGTTACCTTTTTTATTCCTAGTGTATTGTGCCCTCTTGTTTTTCCCCCTTAAGTTGATCAATCAGGTCAAAGACATCACTTTAATGGGTTTTTCAAGAAGTTGCTTATAGTTTTTTTTATCTTCTCCATTATAATTTAGTTTTCTATTTTTTTTCTATTATATCTGATTTTTATTAGCTCATCACTTCTATTTTCTCTGAATTTATTCATTTTCATTTTCTGACTTGTTAAGTTCTAATATCAGTGATTTTAGCCTTTCTTCTTTTCCAATATAAACTTTTAAGAATACAACTCGTTCTCAAATACTACATTAGTTGTATCCCATAGGTTGTATATGTAGTATATTTAATTGTCATTCAGGTTTACATGTTTTTAACTTTCATTTTGATTTTTTATTTGACCTATGAATTATTTACCCATTTCTTTTTAATTTCATAATACACTGCTTTTTTCTTGTTAATAATTGCTGTATGTGTCAGTTCTTGTGTGTCTTATACTTCGTTTTTATTATTCC
Source organism: Cynocephalus volans (assembly GCF_027409185.1). Classification (NCBI taxonomy): domain Eukaryota; kingdom Metazoa; phylum Chordata; class Mammalia; order Dermoptera; family Cynocephalidae; genus Cynocephalus; species Cynocephalus volans. The sequence goes on from NC_084461.1 coordinate 110,812,341, forward strand.
ACTACTTCCTGACACTTGATTAGAGTTCTGAAAACACAGGGCAAAAAAAAAAAAAAAAGAAAAAGAAAAAAATTCTTAAAAGGTTTTCAAAAGTTAACAACTAAATAAAAAGATTCTTAGAAAAGACTCAAGGGCTCCTCTCTAAAAGAAAGAAGATAGTATTGAAGGATGAGGGCTTTTTTCCCAGGGAAAAGAGAAATACAATTTCGCAATAAACAGCTGATGAAAGAGTCCTCTCTGTATAACATTCCTTAGACCAAAGCATGGTCTATGGTTGACAATTACAATGAGAGTCTATGATAAAAATATCATATTTTTATTTGGCATAACTGCTGTGATGGCCGAGGCTTTGTGTGCTCTAAATTTTACAAATGTAAGGCTATTTATGAGATATTATGTACCCTCCTACACTTTTGAAACTTTAAAAACACTGGACTTACTGAAGACTCAATGATGGATGAGTCCAGTTATGGAGATCATGAAGGAGCTGCACTAGATCCAGTGGAGGGAGGACAGGTCAGCTCCAGCTCCTGACGAAGGAAGGAATTCAGTCGTGAATTGGGCACTTGACTGAACAACTTCTGTTTGGGACTGTGCAGAAAAGGAAAAATTGAATAGGGAATATTTTCAGACTCAAACTTTAATAAACATTTCATTTCTGTGAGGTGAGTAATTCCATTTGTGAGCTTTCATATTTTTATAGAAAATTAATAACAATATATTGTAGTCAGTTTGTTTGAGTCTAGGGGCTTTCCGAATTGCTGGTAATGTGTGAGGCATGTAAAATAGTAAATTGCTTGTTGTGTAACCTGTTCAAATATGCTAGGTTAGACAACTTGGCTAAGTATAAATCAGAATTGGATAGAATGTGAATTTTAAATCAAAATATATTATAACTTTACAATTAACTTAATGGCTGTCTTACTATGACACATTTTAGAGATTTTATTGGACAACATCAGACAAGCATTCCTTGCCAGCCAGAACTGCCTGACTCATCACTGATCTCAAATAATTGTGTAGAAGCTGTGTATCCTGAAAAACAATTACATATAGGGATGTGCAGGGCCTTCTGATGCCTTACTGATCTTCTGCAAAGAAAAGGAATCAGCCATACCTCTAGCTTACAGTAAGTCTGGCTTGGTGCAGACAGGTGGGAAAATCATTCTAATCTCCCCAACTTAGTTTCTTCATAAAGAATGTGATACTTCTCTGACTAGGTCAATTCCATGTCACCAGTAGAACTACACTTGCAAGTAGATAGGCTTAGAATTCATATAAAAGTCAAGTGTAAGTATATAGCTTAAACCAGCACTTTCCTCTCATAACATAAGAAAAAAATAAGAGCAAGGTCCTGCCTCATCCGGGTGAGCCCACTGTCTTTCTCTGTTTCCTCACTCATCCTCTGTGATGATCAGTTTTGCGTCAACTTGGCTATAGTCCACAGTTATTCAATCAAACTCTAAACTAGGTATTGCTGAGAAGGAATTTGATTAAAGTACATAATCAGTTGACTTTAAGTAACGGAGATTATGCTAGGTAATCTGGGTGGACCTGATTCAATCAGTTGAAACGCCTGAAGAGTAGAGGCTTCCCTGATGTAGAGAAAATTCCACCTTTCGACAGAAGCTCCAGCCTGTACCCAAGGGTTCCAGTCTGCCCTTCCTGACAGCCAGCTCTGCAGATTTCAGACTTGCCAGCTCCCACAATCATGTAAACCAATTCTTTGCAATAAATTTCTTTATGTATATAAAATATATATAAAGCATAGATTATATATACAAACATACATACACACACACACACACACACACACACACACCTATTGGTTCTGTTTTTCTGGTCAAATCCTGACTGACATATTCTCTTATAGGTGGACTATAGCATAATCATCCTTCCAAGCCCTATGACCAGAGACTAGAAAGTAGTAGGATTATGGTATAAGGTTAGAATATATAGGTTGGATTCAACCTTATACCATAATCCCACTACTCCCTTCATTGCTTCTTCAGTCAAATCTCAGCATAACTAAATGGAGAAGTAAAATCCTTGCTTTGTGGGGGAAAATAGCATATTCACTCAAAGACTTACCGTACCTGGGTAACATACATGTCACAATGAGATTTATTACTGATTTATTACAACTGCCTACTATGAACTTTGGGAGAAGCCAGAGATCATTCCTTTCATTAAAGAAAATGAGAGAGCACCAGTATTATCGAGGAGAGCTCAAAGGCAGCTGTTCCCTATAGTCCAGGGGGTTGATGGAAAGAGATGCTGTCAAGAAACTAATATTCCCTACTATCATGGGAATGATAGCTTTTTGAATGGCAAAAGCCAGGTATTGGAAGTTAAACATCAGAATAAAGGTAGCTGTAATTTTCAAAAGCAACAGCAAGAACAACCACCAAGAAATCTTGGCTAGTATCTGTCGCAGTGGATAACACAACCACATCTTTAGGGACAAGATATAAAGCACTCTTCACTTATATAACTGGCAAAAGTCAAGAGCTGATAAATAGAAGGCTGGTGTCTGTTTCGGCAGTGGAAGATCATAATCCCTCAGTAATCAAGACCTGAGTTAGCCCTAGCCAACACTTTAATTTCAGCCTGATGAGACCCTTAGCAGAAAGCTTAATTTCTGTTCCTCAATCCCTGACTCACAGAAACTATAAAATAATGGGAATTTTTTAAGCCACTAAATTTATGGTAATTTGTTATACAGCAATAGAAAACTAATAAAGTCAGCCAGTCCATACTTGATTCATTCACCAGTCCATTTGATTGGTCTATAAGTTTTGCACGGGTCCCAGAACAAGAGAATGTTCAGTAACTGGTCAAGGCTCTGATGCGACCTGTCTGTTCCCTTGGACCATGTGACCTAGCAGATACAGTGGTGCTAGAGAAAACTGTGGTAGATTAGTGCTGTGGACTGTCACTGATAAGCCCCCAAAGGGACTTGTAGCACAGACCTTCAGGATGCTCAGAGAAATACTCTCTATTTGAATAACAGGTCTGGTCACACTACCAGGTCCTGAAAGAGACTGTCTAGCCATAGACATAGTAGCTATGAGGCCAGGGATGTCAATGTGAACTCAGTGTTGTCAGACACCATGTTATAAGGTCAAACAAGTTTAGTAATAAGTTCCAGTAATAACTCCATGGAAATGGTACCTTTATGATTATGTCCAAGCAGATAGAGAGAGACAAGTAATTTATACAAGCAAACGGACCAAATTATTATATCATCTATCGCTTTTGCACTGATGCATCTTTCTCCGTTCCCACTTATGGCCTTGTGAGAGAAACCTCGGGTCTGGTTCATAGACAGGTTGGCTCAATTTTTTGGTATAAGCCAAGAAGGAACTGCAGTCATATTGTAGCCCTGCTCCAAAGGTGAGACTAAAGGACAGTAGCAAGGGAAAATTCTTCCAACGGAAAACTTCAAACAGTATCCGTGTTCTTCAGCTCGTGTGGAGGACCTGCTAATGAAAGTAAACGTGAAATTGCATCAACCACAGCCTAACAAGGGCATGGGTACCCATTTCATGGGTCTTGAAACCTGAGGAGTGAAATTTGCTTACCTGCCAGACAAGCAATCGAGACCAGCAGAAGTGCTGACTGAGGGTAAGCAGAATCTGGATTGGATGGTGGAGGAAGGAAATGATGCACATCGATTATGGTCCTGGAACCAGCTGCAGCAGCCAAAACTACTACTTGCTTCACTGAACTTCCTGTTTGAAGTCGTTGCTAGAGATTGTGTCAGCTACCAGCATCAAGTGTCAGTAGCAGAGAGGATTCATGTGGAACACGAGTGGAGTGGTGCGAGACAGTATTGATGCCATGCCCCTTGTCTCTTCATCCCACCTCCAACTCCACTTACAGCTACAGTGGACAGTTCCCGACATGCTGATAGATTCCACCCAGATCCCACTTCTGACGTTTTTCTTGGCCTGAAGGCTTTCTCAAGTGCCATGGGAGATTGTTCAGACCAAGCACAGGGCAATCCGAATTGATGGAGTTGTAATGTCCTCAGTGGCAACTCTCAACCCATGAGGAATGGGAGTTAGCAGATAAATCCTTCAGCTTTCCAAATTTTGCTAATGTTATTTTTATATGGCTCTCAATTCCTCAGAGGTTTTTCAGTTGCAATAGAAGTGACCTCCCAAGAAAAAGGGTTTTTCTACTCTTTTACCCTGTATACACCCTTGAAAAGCAGTACTCTTGAACATTGTGAAGTTGGCAACTAAAGGTTTTTCCATTTAAGGGATTATTATAATTACATGGGATTATTGAATCACGGGATTATTATAATTACAATTTATAGATTAATGTTATATATGACACTGCTATACATTATAAACATATAAGTTTCATTATTTGTGAAAGATGAAATTTCTGGCACATTTGTATTTTGTTTACATGCTTTAAACATAGATTTACAAAACTTGGAACTGTTGATTTAGCTTTTTCAATTTCTGGAAAATATTGACCACATAACCTAACAGGAAAACTCAGTCCACATTGCTAAGTAACATATATTGTGGGGGGGAAAAAATCAGACTTAATATTTTGCTTTCTGGTAATAAATATCTCCCTTCTAAATTATAATTCTAAGATAAATGGATGGATGGATGGATCTATAGATGATAGATATAGGTAGATGATAGATTGATAGATAGACAGATGATAGATAAATTAAATAGATAGATAGATAAATAGAGAGATAGAGACAGGTAGATATTGTAGGGGAAAAAAGAATAACCCCATAGGTTAATAATTGAAACAAACCCCTGTTACAGAAGAGAGCTTAACAAGAGAAAAACAAACAGAAGTGTATTAAATGTATATTTCAGGGATACGTGGAAGACACCCAGAGAATGAGTAGTTCTCAGGGGGCTTTGAATTCTAGCTAATATAGCACCTTTTAACAAAGAACAGTAAATTTTTAGAGATGTGACAAAACAAACAAAAAAGGCTTTGAGTCTGTGGCAGCAACTTGGGGGGAAAGCAAACAAATGGCAGATAAAGATTAGTTAGTAACACTTGTTCATATGAATTCTTCTGGTGTCATCTCAAGGCCGATGAGGTCTAAAGCTGTCTTTGTTCTCCCTGGTGTGTGGAGGGGCAGAGGGTTAGGACTATCTTTTGTTTTGTAAATCTGTGTCCTGCTTTTAGGCAAATAGAAGGAGGGTATCTGCTTCTTAATTGTCTTCAGCTCAACAATCCTTTGTGTTTGGGGGAGGCATATTCTGGTCTCCTACAATAATCAGCAATAGTTCCTCTACTTGAGTTTGTTATCTGGGTGAAATAAGACCCCACCCCCATCAGCAGTCCTTTACGAATCTCTGTTTTGCTGTTGTGAATCTTTTTCTAAAAAGAATGTGCATTTAAGAATTGTCTCTTTGATAGGAGTGGGAGGTAGGCTTTTCACCCCATAACAATAGACATTAAGATTTGGGATAGATGAGGATCATGCCTTTCTTTCATAAAGCAGGAAAAGGGCAATTTTGGAAGAAGAGGTGGGGGAAAAATACTCAAAATTTCAGTGTTTTTTTTTTTTTTTTTTAAGGAATAGAGAGAAAAATAAGAAAAGCAAGTTTTCAGTAGACAAGTAATAGCATTAACAGGCTTCTGATATAAAGAACTTTGAAAATTAATCTCCAGGTATTCCAGGCTTGGTTTAGAAGTACATATTCAAGTATTATAGTCATCAGCTACTAGATATTTGATGTTAATTAAGTGATGTAATATTTATGAGTCTCAGATTTTCACCTATAAGATGGGGATAATAATATTCTACTTACGAGGCTATGGTGATGATTAAAAGAAATAATTTAAGCAAAAATGTTACAAACTTTAACTTATGCAGATGTTAGAAATTATTATTATAGAAGTTCCATCTTTAGACATGTAGAAAATAATTATTTGTCTTAAAAAATGACCATAATGCAAAGAGTAACGTTCCAAATCCCCATGTTTAAGTTAACACAGCATTCCTAAGAAGGAAGTGAGCTCCAGCATTGTCAGCAGCAAGTCTGCTCTATAAATGCCACTGTTTGGTTATAAGTTTGCCTATTCAACTTAGTATTGCACTTTTATAATCATACAACACATGCAAAAGCCCGTGTTAGTAAGGAGGTGACAGAGAACACATTCCACAGGAAGATGAAAGCACAGAACGAACTGGGCATGATCAGAAAATAACCTATTTGAGCAAAAAAAAAAAATAATACTTGACCTTTATCTGGAAAAGATTTCGTATCCAGAGGGTCTTTTTCCTCAAATGAAATGCAACTGTATTTTATGTTTCCTTTTATTGAACATTAAACACTGATAGACAGATAACCCAAAGATGGAATGGAAAACAAAAACAAAAAGAAAGAAAGAAAGAAAAACACCCAAAACTAAAACAAAACAACAAAACAGCTTGGTTCATTTTCCCTTTTTAAAAGTACCTCATTTGCCCAGGGAGAATCCTCCTCACTTTCTGATTAAAGGCGATCAGAGCACTTTGCCTAGCAATCTTGTCTAATTTTAAAACTATCGTATCAAATGATAACTGTTAATAACCACCAATATTACACAGCATGAAAATGAAGGTCAAATGCTATAGTTTGAATGTAAAATAAGGAAAAGAATATAACCAACTTTTAACAGGGCAAATTTTGCTTATCTTAAAAAAATTTACTCAAAAAATGTGCCCCCAAACCAGCAACAGGCTACACTTTCTTTTCCGGTGTTCAATAAAATGATCATCCTGTCATCACTGGGTTTCTTTCCTCCTAACTTACAATGCTGTGGCGTGTGGTACATTATTGCCCATTTTTATAAAGTCATCCTGCAATAGCTGCCTTCCCCTTCATTCCCAAAACTCCAGCAGAAAATTTTCCAAAACAGGTCAAGATTTCGCCAATGATGAAACAATCTAACCTTGGAATTGCGCATGCATAATCAAAGAAGAAACCTAGAGCTTTTCTATTAAAAAGTCCCTTTCCAGAAAATTGCATCTGTGAGAACTAAAAAGGTCATTTTGGAATGTCCTTAATACTGCAGTATTCTGGGTTACCCTATAGTTTTACCCTCTTCACCAGCCTTAGATTAATTGTTGGAAAGACTGCTGACCCTGCCCCCAGATACTAATCCCCATCGGCCATTTGATATTTATAATGCTATCGTTAGTGAGAAGGATGATTTGTTTGTGTATTGTGGTTGCGGATGTCCCTGATTAGAATGCAAATAGAACAGAGGAACGTTATAGTAAGTCCTTATTTGACATTAACAATTAACACCAATTTATAAGGTATTATATCAGATTATCGAATAGGGCCATGGGAATGGAACATTCCAATTTTAGCGGAAGAAGAAAATAAGCTAGGATCTGGAGGAGAGGACTTGTTCAATGGGACAAAGTTGTGAGATCTAGGTGATCAAAGGACTTTGGACAATTAGATATATGAGCACTACTGTAGGGGAAGACAGAAGGGAAAAAGAGAGCCAGAAAATTCACTACCTCATTGCTATGCACCACATTATGCTTGAATCTGGTTGTACCTACCTTCCACCTCTATTTAATACAAGCAACTTCCCAGAAGCTCAAATAATTGTTAAATATTGTCTCTAAAAGGGGTCTTAGCCATTGTGACCAAACACTTCTACCTTAGGAAAGCTGTAAAACACTTGTCTTCAACCGCTGTGAGAGTGAGCAGTTACCACCACTGTGGGAAGAAGGGAATGGGAGCCATTCAATGTGCCTGTGTGGGGGTCCATGTTTCCTGGCACACAAGAGAGGCTTGGTTTGCTGATGTGATCCTCCTGTTCTATAGATCAGCAAGGTCACACAAAGGATAAGTGACAAGCCCAGGACTCGGGCTTCTGAAATTTGAGGTCCGTGTTCTTTCTCAGGCACTACACTACTCTTACAGGTTGTATACTCTTCCTGACATGATTCTCCTACAAATCTAAACAAAGGTGGAAAATGCAAAATCTGCCAAATGACTTTTACACACATGGTAGTGCTTATCTGAGGCCTGGCTTAACAGAAATCAGCCCAGTTTGTCCAGCTATTTCTATACATCAGGGTGTGTTTTAGGTTGACAATACGGAAATGAAAATAGTTGTAGTAAGCCGGGTGATTCCTGATACCACCTGCCTCATAAATGAATACAATAAGTGGGAACCTGGGTTAAACCACTGTGGTATTAAACTATTCCAATTGCCTCGTTACTTTGCAGTGTACTTATTATTCTTTTAGAAAAGGCCATAGCCCTGATGAAAAATAGAATTATACAGCCAGAAGAAACAATTATAAGGCCTTTAATTTGCCCCCTACACCCACAATGAGGTTCATCCTAAATGGGATTATCTATCACCTACCATGCATGTCCTTTTCTAAAAGAAGAGCTTCATGAAACAGGCTTGGAAAAGTTCTTTTATGTGATAGCACTTTCAAAAGTATTAAGGCATGGCACAGATGTAAAGGATTATCATTCTTTATATTAAGGATAAAAAGAGTTCATAACCTGCATCAGATAATAAGGTACAATGTTTCACATTTTCTTCTAGCTGTTCTATCTCATGCCTACCACAAGTCTCTCCTTATTCTCGTTAATCCATTTTCCCTTTATGTCTGCTTATATAAATAGAAATAGACAGTAAGATCATGTAATGTTTGATTTGAAAAAGACCTCCTAATTTATCCCTTTTACTTCATAAATGAGGACATTAAGAATAGCTGGGGCCATAAACATAAATGCCTGTAAGGGATGGGCAGGTAACATAACTAAGGAAATCAGTTGCGTGTGAATAGCTTCTTGGATATGAGAAAACCAATGGTACAAGCAGCAAAACAAATAGCAGGAGTGGGTAGGCTCCGTGAGAAGAAGGCAGTGGGGGATGGGGCTGTGGAAACTTGGAGAGTACCAGCCCATCTGCAGGTAGCAGGTCCCCAACTGTGCCCATATAAGAATGCTGGCCCACTGCTAGCGGATTGCTCAAAAAGATAAAATCCAAATCTTTGTGTGAAATCCCGATTTTAAAATGGTTGCATCAATTTTTAAACACTAAAAAGAAAATTGAATAAATAAAACATCTGCAGTCTACAGATATATTCCAGTCTGCACCCTGCTACTTTATGACCTCTCAGCTTGGCCACGTGATTTCTGATCCTCTCTGCTTCATTTTCTGTTTAAGAGCCCGTGGAAGAACAGTTTAAGCCCATTCAGTGGGCATTCCTACCCATTCAGAGGCCTGAGCAGTGAGAGCTGCAGACCAATCTTCAGGTAGGCTGAGGGCCCTGGTGTTCAGTAAGTTCTGCTGAACAGGCTCAGAGGGCACCCGCCTTTCAGACTAATCTCCAGGCTCAGGTTCAGTAGCAGTAAACTCAGGAGCTAGAGCAATCCATTCACCTTGAAATTCCTCCTTGAACACAACCTTTTCAGCAGTGGCCTACTCTTCCTTGTCGATCTCTTCAAGATCTCAAAAGAAGTAGATATCAGATGTGTCTTCCCGTGGGTGTTCATGCGAGATGGTGCCACGCATGAACAGAATTTCCTGAACCAGCATCCACCACATCAGACCCACTGAGAGAGCCCCCTTGTTATTGCAGGGGATGGCAATGTCCACATTGATGAGAGGAGAATCTGTGCTACACAGAGCGGGGAGGCAGGTTGACTTATGACACCTTGGTGAGAGGCTGGTGGCCAACCCTAAGAGCATTAATGCGAAGGCTGCCTGGATCTTGTTAATGAAGAGTCTCAGGGTGAAGCCCCTGCAATAGCAGTGGGCCCAGTGGAGCTGTAAACTTCAGGACGGCCTGCTGGCCAGTACTCCTGGAAAATATAACACTGACATCAGCTGGATTAACTGCAACAATGGCAGAAGCCATCAGCAGAAGGTTCTTCTAGTTCTTCCTCAGATTTATGACATAGATGCGTTCACCTTTCCTTTTGCAGAGTTACTGTTCAATTTGAAAGCCAAGGTTGGTGCTACCTAAGTGGGTTCCTGCTGCAAGGAATTTGAGGACATCTTCTCCTTCACCTGTAGGACACCAAGGCCTCCAGACATTGTTAAAGTTTTCCTTTAAGTTATGATGGTGTGTGGCTACTGCTAAGGCTAATATATGGAATCCTGTCACCTGGGCCAATTGTTGAGCTCTTTTACCTGCCTGTAATCCTGCTGACGTCCCAATTGTAATGCTTTTAATCCTGTTTGTAACACCAATTGTCTAGCTACACGACCACGCTAGTTGTCAGGCTCTTTTACCTGCCTGTAATCCTGCACCAACTGGGCCAATTGTCAAGCTAAGGCTGGGTCTGGAGCCCACAGACCACTCAAGCCCATTCACAGACTAGGTCACAAACCCTTCATACACCAGGCTAGGTCACCAGACCCCACACATGCCAGGCTGTGTCACCAGACCTCTTCATGCAGTTCTATGAACTAGGTAACCAGACAAAAGGTCCTTGGAGCCATAGGTTGGAAAGCATGGCCACACTGGGTGGATGCCTGAGGCAGACACCTGCCCACCTGCTTCACTAAAATTCTCCCTCTCTCTCTGAAGAACACAAGAATAGCAACAAAACTAAAAAGATACGTTATGGCACATGTGCACCAACTCCATGCACACACACACACACACAATTTGCTTACAAAGAATGTGCTAAAACCACACCCAACTGGACCTGAGGTGAGGGCCCTGACCAAACTATTCTATTTTCCCAACAATAGATGGGAACCCAGTGCAACACTGTATAGACCCCTCTCTCGGGAATGTGGAAAGGCTGCTACCTTATAAAATAAGTTCTGTTCTTTGTGTTCATGATGTGACTGATCAGCACACGCACTTTGACATTTTTATTTGTCTTACAGATATGTGAATGTAACATTTCAATTCACCCTCATGGATTCTCTCAACTTCACATAGAATTTGATGCTGGGAGATGGCTCTTTGGTAATCTGGAATTACTGATACAGATTGCAACAACAGAATAACAGAAAACAAACTCAAGAGAAAATAGTACCTATGAGGCTGACTTCTTTAAGACCATGAATATCAGAACAACCTAAGATTTTTCACCCTGAAGGGTCAGACTTCAAATCACCTGTCAGATCTCTCTTTCCTAGGCAGAATACACCAATCAGCTTTCCTTTTCTTATTCATTATTGTCTTTCCACCTGTATGTTGTTTGACTTATTCTCCAGTGGGTTCTTTTGAGTTCTCTAAGTTTGTCAAAACCCATAATTGATAGAATGCTGGACTACTATTAATTCTACAGAGTGACTACCAGACACCTCTTCCTCCTAGAAGGAAATGATAGGCTTGCTTAAATCAAATATTGATCCAAAAAACCAAAAAAAAACAAATATTAATAGTGCATCATTAGCCTTGGCTCTGGGTTAGGACAGAATTTTTCCTATTAGATGAAATTTGATGCTGCCTTACCTACTGCAAATGTGCTCCCACACTCAGAAAAGAGAAACAGGGTGGGGGCGGGGGAGGGGTGGCACATTTTCTGCATAGAAATAAAAACAATGCTGTACTATTAAAGAGAAAACAAAATGATAGAGTCAGGAAGCAGCTCAGTGAAGCCATTACCATGGTTATTACCATTTGAAGGCATAATGATTGAAGTTATTGTCTTAATGTAAGATTACTAAATAATGCATCCCATAAAAGAAAGACATTGTATTGGCCATAAAACGTGTGTAACTGCAGCAGAATTCATACTTATTTAATGACACTTTAGAATCGGATGGTAATTGAAATGAAGTAAGAATTTTTAAAATGTAAGAGAAATTCAAACACACTAGTATATAAATTGAAACATTCTCATTGTTTTGCAAGCACATAAAGAAGTAAATTTCATATGCGTTTTTTCTGTTTTTGTTTTTTTCCTTTTTTGACCCACTGGGAACAGCACAATTTTGACTCCTCAGTATTTCCACTTCTAATTGCTTGGAGGGTTCATTATCAGCTGTCTAAAGTGCAATACATCAACCTTGCAAAGCTGAGTTACAAAAGACGTTCACACATCTGATGGGCTGCCGTGCTAAATACATCTTAATTTGTGCTGCATCTGCTGTTTTCTAATTTGTTTGTCATGCTGTGTATGCTGCAGACTTTGTTAGAGTAGCTCCCTGATTTTTTTCTTTAAAAGTGCATCAATATCATTTTTAAAATATAGCTATCTTCCTCATTGTTCATCTGTGTCTTGGAATGCCATAAAGTCAATTCTGTAATGCACATATATATATATATATATATATATATATATATATATATATATATATACAAAAATCCAGTGCATTTGAATATGTATATATATGTATTATATTAGAATAAATGCACATATATTTGCATGAGCATCAAGCCAAATATTCAGTTTAATCACATAAAGCAAAACAAACTTTCTTTTGCCATAAATGAATGCACAAAGTGACACACATGCCAGTTTCATAACTGGCACAGAAAAAAAGTGTTTCAAGTCGCTGGCATCTGGTTTTGGTCCCCTTGCTATGCAGAAGATATAAGCAAGGTTGTTCTCAGTTCAGATCTAACTGAGCAGCAGTTCAAGTGAGAAACAAGCATTTGCGATTCAGCATGATCCAGAATAAACCAGTCTTAACATTAGGGAAGTTTAAACTTGAGTTGAGAAAGAAAACAAATACTGCCACCTCAATCTTTTCACAAAAAGTGGCATCCACAGTGAAGGCAAGGCAAGCTTCCTTGGCACGTGACCTGCGCAGTACACAGTGCTTAGGAGGGCCCTGAGCTGGATTTAACACTCTCCTCTAACCACTTAGAAATTTTTTATGTTATGATCAAACAAGGCGGTCTGCATTTCCATTCAGCACTGGACACCGTCAATCATGTAGGGCTTGGGTGCAGAAAGCGTGTAAGGGACAACTGATGAATTTGCACCCTATCATTTCAAACTGCCACTCCTTTTATCTTTAAGATCACAAAAATTTACCCCTTGAAATGAAGAAGAAAGGATGGATAGAAGGAAGAAAGTGGGGAGAGAAGGAAATAAGAAGGGAGGGAAAACCAAGTGGTATTTACTTGGTATTTACATAGTTTTACAGAGAATGAGGATGGAAGGCAGCCATCGCTAGCTGGTATTTATTATTTCTGAGCACAGAGCTTGTTTGAATGAAACGGGTTAGAAGGACTTTGCCTTTTATCACAGACTTTGGAATCACTAGCCAAAGCGACAAAGCCAGTCTACAATCTTAAAGAAAATTAAGCTAAATGCAATTCTATTTTTTGACAATTTCTCAGCATCCTCTGCCACTACACACACATACACACACCCTAAATTAATTAAGGAAACCTCAAAAACCAGTGATTTGAAGCGCAGCAGTGAACTAAGCACCAGTGAGATGCTGGCACAGAAGCTGGCATCTTTTGTGTCTGTAGCCATGGGAGAGGGATGCAGGGAGACAGGACTGTACACTTCACCAAGAGGGAGACATGGACCCCATTTCCACAATGTCCATCAGTCCCCTACGCCAAGTTTTCCCAAGGGCATGGAGAAGCGATGACCAAGGCAGGCATTATGACTGGAGGAGTCACAGACAAATCAGGGCTTCTGTAAAGGAGTGTGTTGAATCAATAAGGCATACAGTTGAAGCAAGGCTGAGAAAAACACCTCATAAAGTAACAGCATTTGTAAAGGTTAATCAATTCAGCTAATTGTAAATGCTCTCAATTGTCAGTCCCTAAGCAGTCCCCTCTCTTTGTAGCTAGTAATTCACTGTGGGATGCAGTGGCTCTAAAGCAGGAAACAGAGAAAGAGGGGAAAGCAGTCAAATTTCTCATTACGCTCTCCATGTTGGACTCTGTCAGTGTCTGCAAATGTCAATATATTTACCACAGGGAGATAGCCTTTTTCCCTACTAGCACAGCATTGCTTCCTTCATTACATACAAAACAGAGTAAAGAGCCTAATTATCTTGGTCTACGCAGATGGAAAGGAATTCAGGGTATTGATCTTTGGGGCAATACCTTACGGCAATGCATATGACTAATAAGCTGGGCAGTTAAAAAGATGGTCTTTCATTGACTATGGTAAGAAAAAGACATCTTATTCACTGCCCAGAACTGACTCAGGAAAAAGAAAGACCCCTGTTTTTCCCTCTCCACTGCAAGATTCCTCACTAAGAACAAAACCACAGTTCACGTAAAAAACCTAGAGTTTTTTGAATAAGTGTCTGTGAAGATTGAAGAAGTAGAAACAAATCATGTCAGGCAAAAAAACATTGAAATAATTCTAGCCTGAAATTATAACCAGACTCTGGTAGTGAAAGCAAACCAGCCACTTTACTGGAACCAGGGAATTCCTGTCTTTCTTTAAGGCTTCAAAATCAGAGTGACCTCAGGGCCAGCCCTGTGGCTCACTCGGGAGAGTGCGACGCTCGTAGCGCCGAGGCCGCAGGTTCAGATCCTATATACGGATGGCCGAGCTCACTGGCTGAGTGTGGTGCTGACCACACCATGCTGAGGGTTGCAATACCCTTACCGGTGATATAAGTAAATAAAATCAGAGTAGCCTCATATTTCCAGGCCACTAGTGGATGTTCTGCTGGGGGCAAGAACACGATTTGCTTTAAAAATGCCTGAAAAGTTCTAGAAACTGGTGATACAGGTTAAATGATAAATTGTCCTGTCCTAAGAAAGGCACTTTCTTTTTAAGATCTCACATATGTCTTTTTGTCCTTTATTTTGTGTATATATACGGTATCACATTTCAGAAAGTTTTGACTCCCTGTAGTTACAAAGATTAATCTTCTATATTTAGAAAATATAGAAAGATACAGCTATTTTCAAGAAATATTTATACAAAGCAAAAATGGATATAAAAACTATTTCAAATGTTTTGGTGCCTGGGTGATATTTATAGCAATATGTATAATAAAAACTTACATTTTCCCATTTATCATACGTTAGAACCCAATGATGTATATCATTTCCCATATTGAAACACGGACTGAGAAAGAAATAGTCAATTTCTTCTTACTCCATTTGAACCTCAGTAAAATGTAAATGTCTTTTCTTCAGCAGTAAGTCTATGGCAGGGTTAGCAAAATTTCTTATGTACAAAGAATCACAATGTATTATAAATCCTAAGCCTTTGACAACTTGACAAAAGAGCATCCGTATCTTTTAAGTATCTCAACTTAGTGTTATTATTCAAAGATACAGTAAAATTCTAATTCAGTCTATCAGAGGCCTTGCATTCCTGTCAAACAGTTTGATATTTCAGCTACATCGGGTTGTGCAGTCAGACAAACCAAGTGACCCAAACCATACTGTCGTGTTGACCTGAACAGCATTAAAAATAAGCTAGACACGGAAAACAGGAAGTTGGCAGCTGGTACATCGCAAAATAGTTTATCCCCCAAATATGTGGAATAATGCTAGATCTGTGTAGGAAGGTAGCATGTTTGAAATCAAGTTGACTGGAGCACTGTAATAGCAGTGGTGTGCAGTCAGGAAGCAAAATCTAAGTACTCATACTTCCCTAGAGTGCACAGAACCATTGGTTTACAAGAGGAATTCTGTTTTTAATAAAAAATGGTTTCATTCATCCATGTGTGCACTTTAAAACATGCCACATTTGCCTTTGAAAAATGAGAAACTAGTCAGGAGTGCGCAGAAGCTATCTTACCCACTCTAAAAGCACGAGTGGGGAGGGACCTCTTCAACAATCAACTTTTTCCTGTCCCTCCAGTGTCCCTCCCTCCCCATCTTTGTTCCCTTCCCTCTGTCACTGTCTGTCTCTGTCTCTGTCTCTATTTCTCTCTCTCCTTGCTTTTTCTAAGATATATTTCTCTCATCTGACAATGCCATTTTCCCATAATTTCAAGAGAAGTGCTCTGACATCCTTGAAGATGCTCAGAATTGAGAAAGAAGTCCTGTAAATAAATCGTTTTTACTTTAAAGGAATTGAAATACCTGTTAGAGTCTCAAGAACTACAGCCTCATGCAAGCCATGAGCAAAGTGAACAGAACAAACCACCCCCTTGGGACCCTAGTATTCTATTTCATTTGCTGATTGTCCCTGAGCACTTGTCACCTCCATCCCCATGTACTTTCATTTGGAGCCCACACCCTTTTATACATAATGTAATTTTCTTTCCAGAGGATAAATTTTTATATCAGTGTGATAATTTCTTGAAGTTATACTGGAGTATTGCTCAACTTGCTTCTAAATTAAAGCACTTATTAAAAAACTTTCAAGCACTCTCACAATTTTAAATCACTGTGCACATAGCAATTTAAAATTATGGGAGCAGTTTTATAAGCACTTGAATTTGGAGGTGATCAGAGACCTGAAAATGTGCAATATAGAGTAATTTAAAATTATTAGAGTACTTCACATTTTTTATAAGCTCTTCAGCTGGGAAGTGATAGGATTCTAACAGTTGAGCTTATGCAGTGCAGAGTGAAGTACTTCTCAGCCTGAGATGACTCACTCCATTACATCAAACTACTTTAATAATTTAAAGTGATGTACAGTGAGCATGCCCAGATCACCAAATTCACTTTTAAATTAAAAATATTTTTCACTTCCAACCTACAAAAGACACTTATGTGAGAAAGCAGCAATTTACCCTTTCAATTTTAAACATCAAACCATCTTCTCACTGTTAGAATAGTTTCCTTTGGAAAAAACAAATATAAAAATATTAAAAATATTTGTTCTTTGTTAAGAGAACAGATATGATGTTGATGGGGGTGAGACAGCAGGAGAGGGAGGCAGAAAAGGGAGGAATTGGTAAAAGTCCACGAAAATCAATTATATTGTATAATGATAAATAATAAATAAATAAATAAATATTTGTTCTTTTCCATTAAAAAAATGAAAACCATCGTGCTATGAAACTTCAACAACACAGGTGTGTTTGAAAATATTTCCATTTCACAGTAAACTTTAGTGTACCATGTGTTGGAATATAATACCTTTACACCTAAAACAATGAATGACAAACAAATGTCTCGAGAAAGTTTTTAAGCATAACATCTTATCCCACTGAAATACATGGGTAATTCTCCACAATAGGGCAGCTTTCTTGCCAATTGAGGAGAATTGTGTAGACCCTGCTCTATCTTCTGAAGAACACCGCGAACCTGAATGAAAGCATGCAGTTCCAACACCATGTTCCCACCCGACCCCTGAGTTCCAGGAAAGACAACATAACAAAAGCGTGATACCTACTTTGCTGAATGTGCATTTGGCAAATGTGGCACTCAGCTCATTCAAGTCAGTTTATGTGAATGCTTTGTTCTTGTGAATGCTTTCACATTCTATATCAAAATTAGAGAGTAGAATTCTGGTCTGGATTAATTATTTCTATTAATAAACAAAATTATTAACCTGTTGAAAGGAATTTTAATCACCTTATAGTGGAACAATTCATCTTCTGATGTGTTTAAGTGTAGTTACTGAGCTGATATTGCATCAAGGATGTACGATTTACAACCTTATTTTTTGGTAGTTTTCCCATTTAAACATAATGACAACTCAGATAAATAGGTAAACATCTATGAAGCCATTCAAAAGATAATAAAAATTGTTTTCTCTTTACTACCAAGTGCTGGGAAGTCACCTTTCCTCTCCATTCCCTCCCCCGCCCCCTCCCCTCCCTTTCCCTGTCCCTCTCCCAGAAGTCCTACTCATCTGAATGCTAACTATGGTCAAACTAGATCTGCTGGAAAGTAATTAGTTAGTACCTCCTCGCTCTTTGAATTTTATCACTTAATCACTTAGTACCTCCTTGAATCACTTAGTAACTGCTTGTTCTTTGAATTTTATCCTATAGGAAAATTGATCCTAGCTAATGTGTTTATAATCCACAAGGAAGGTGGTTCCCAGTAGCAATTTGCCACCAGTGGAAAGTCTGCTTCAGCTGTTTGCTGTGGCTTTCATCAGGGAATAAGGCTATGAAGTACACATGCACCGCTCCATTTAAATGTTTGTGTTTGTCTTTACATTGTGCTCAAATTGGCTTGGTTTTCATGCTATTTTCAACAAAAATTGTTCTGGGAAAAAAGTGAAAAGAGAACTGTCCTGGCAATAGAATTTTATAATTTTTAGATCATTTGTGTGCACTCAGTGGGATCATTCATTCAGCTATAGTGTCATAAAAGTATGTAACAACCTAAGAAATTCAATGATAATAATGCAAACCCCTCTATATATTCATGCTTGGAAACTAAAATTTTCTTTTAAGAAGCTAAAAGTCTAGATAAGTAATCACTGACCAGAAGGTAGAGGGGACAATGAATTAGTGTGTGCCTGCACTGAGGGAGAAATTTGGGTATAAATGGTAGAAGAAATCATAAGGTCATATCTAAAGATTCTTGTATATTGAAAACAGAGAAGATAGTTGAGAAAAAGCTCCAAGAAGTTTCTTCTATAGCATGCAGGTTGACAGGAAGCCTCCAAACAAAATTTTTGCTATCGTGAAAGGTAAAAAGTAAGTGAGGCAATTATGATAAAATGGATTTAAAAATCAATGTGGATATTTCAAACTAAGTGGCTGTTAGATAGAAAGCGAAAAATGTACTCGTAAGACTAATATCAGGAAAGAAATTTAGATGAAAATATAATACTTATACACACTTGGACTATGCAAACGTAATGAAACATGACATGCCTGGGACATTTGTCAGTGGTTGTGCTCCAGATCTGTCATTGTATTTCAGCTTAGTAATCCCCACTTTCAGAATCCCTGTCTAACAGGTGAGAAAAGTAATATTGGATGATGCCAATCTAAGAGTCTCCTGTGTACAACATTGACTTTAGCACTGAAACCAAGGAGATAACACTAGAATAAACCTTTTGCACATACACTGTAAAGACCAGTGTGCACTTTTCAGATAAAATGTTTTTAATTCCTTTGCATTTTCCTGTAGCAGTCACTCATATGAGTGTATATAACTTTATTTTATCTAAGAGCATTTGCTAAGTAAACAAAAATTTCATTAACACTGTGGCCATTTAAAGGAAATCTTTGCCTAATGATATGAAAGGCCCTTTAATTCCTGGTGCCTGCTGCATGAGTTAATCCATTTATGTGAGTGAACATGTTTTGTCAGATTGTGTGAGTCTGACAATTTTTTGAACCAAACTAAGCCTTTTGAGAATTGCATTCTATTTGCTTCAGGGAAAAAAAAAAAGTAACTTTCTGGTTCAAAGGAAAAATGCTTAGAAGCCATATTTGAAAGGTTCATAAGGGGTCTTACACATCAAATAGCTCTTAGAAAACAACATTCTGATGAGTTAAGTGTAAATTAATTAGAAACATACAGATTGCTTTTTCCTGGCTATCCACATGGGTTTCATAGTCGAAGAAAGAGTGTTTGACAAAATATGTTTGGAGTTTTCATGACTCAAAAGCATAGTAAAGTAGTTCAAGATGTTTCTGTGAAACAAAAATGTTTGTTTTCTTCCAGGAATTTTTGCTAAGAAATATCTAGTGAACTGCTATTAAAAAACATTGGAATTCAAGCAGGTACTTCCTTTTGAGTTTATCAGGTATATCTGAAAGAAGATATTTCCCTGCAGAGAAGTTGATTAAGTCATTATAAATGAATTCAAGCCTTGTAGTGCATCTGAAAGGGAAAATATAAGTGAAATAAGCATTAAGATATGTCCACTGCAAATTTATCCTATATTAAGAAATGGAGTAGATCATTTGTATATGGAAACACTGGAGATGCTGTGACTTCAGGCCCTTGCCCAAGTGTAGCATTTCTATGAAACTCCCTGTATGAGACCGAATTGAAGGAAATTGGTCTAGGTCATCTTGGTATATGCCTATCAAGTGCAAGTATCCAATTTACAGGGAACTGCAATTGTTCAAAGAAATAAAAGTAAATTATGGAACAATTACAGAAATATATGCAGAAAGTAGTTTCACAGTACCATCACTAGAGGAAGTGCTTTAAAATGCTGTTATTAACAAATATTTGTTGTAAGTCACTTGGCGATATGGTGCTAAGAATTAATGCCATTAGAATTTCCAGAGTAAATACCTTCAAACCTACCACTCAGAAAAAAAATTAAAAAGGAAAAGAAAAAAGTATAAAACACTACCATTTATGTGTTTTGCTAAGTGTTTTCTTTTTTCTTTTTCTTTTTCCAATTGACTAAAATAAAATTAGGATGTCCCTTTTTAAATTGAGCACACAGAGATAAATTGGTTTAAACAGGTCCCTAAGAAAGCACCAGGCTCATCTAGGAAGAGAAGAAGTAACCAAGCTCAACTCTTCCAACCTTTAATTCTTGCCTTAATATGAGGATTAGTTGATTCATATTTCAATTTACTATAAGTTTCTTTATTTTTCTATTTTTCTCTCACAGTCTTTAGAAACTTAGAACTTTCCCCTATGTATGGCAAACTTTTGAGGAATTCTGAAGCTAGGTTTTATATAAACACTATGTAATCACAGTTTCAAATAATTGATAGAGCTGCTCAAAAAAAGACCAGTCACAAAGACAGCTGAGCTATTTATGGTAAGTTAACTCCTTGGAGCCTGCAGAGAAAGCTCCTCTTGGTTTTCCAGCTGATGATACTTAAACAGGGAGTATCCAAAACATTTCTTATGTGCTGTTCTGGAGACGCAGAGGGTCCCATAGAGCCCTATTCAGAGGCTCTGCAATCTTCTAAGTCAAGGGAAACTTGTACACTACAGTCCTCACTTGGAGATTTCACAAAGGATGTCCCGAATGAAAAATCCTGAAAACCCCAGAGAACAGAAACCTGGTTAACTTTGCTTAGTCCAACATTTCTTCAACTTCATTAGCCATGAAGACTTTATGAAACTTGTATTGAAATATACATGGATAGAAAAGCCTCCAAAAGACCTTTTTCTTTCAAGTCTACCTTTTGCAGTTGATTTTGGAGTACCTTTTCTTTAGTTAACATGTTTGGCTTGCTGCATGCTCAGGGAGAGTTGGCAGCACAGATGTAATATCAGTTTTATATTCAGTCCGCATTTTCACACATCCATTCTCTTTGCATTTCATTGCTCTAAAGTTCCAGTTTGGGTCATGGGAGATTTGGAAGAGAGAATAACAATGAATGAATGTTTGTTTTCCTGGGTCCTAGTGGCAATGTGTGTTCGAGTGGATATAGGCCACCATCCAGCCTGGCCTCAGCAAAACGAATTCAGTGTTATGCAGCCAGATACTTTTCAACAAATATTTGTTGATGATGATTACCCCTCTGCAGGCCATACATAAGGAAGTTTGTTTGCCATTTGTGATGCAAATTCAGTAGTGCATTGGACTAAAAAGGTTCTCAGGCTTTACTTTTTTTCATCCTAAGTTGTCCCTTCCTTGTGCTAAAATATTTCCTGTGTTCTCAAATACATTTTAAAGTTATATTGAACCTCCAAACCCTAGGTAAAAAATTAGTACTGCCAGTTCCCAATTTGCCAACTGATTATCTTTTAACCATTTACCGTTAAGTAGATAGATTTATATTCAGAACACACTCTCTCATAGCAGTCCACAAAATGCATCATGGAATTGCAGTATAGCACTAATGATACTGATTCAGCCAGGCCTACCCATGTGGATAACATAGCTCCTGTCAGAAAATCTACTTTGTCTTTCAGCTAAAAATGCAGGATCAACCTGTGCTTGGTGATACCTGCAACAAGTGGTGTGGGAAGAAGGCAAGGTGGATATTTCTCTATAGCTACTTATGAGATGGACTTTCTCTAAGTCCATATTTCCCAATGATGCTCTGCCATAACAGAAGTGTCTTAGGATATATTCAAATATGTTCTTTCATAAAGTCTTCATGGTTAATGAAGTTGAAGAAATGCTGGACTAAGCAAAGTTAACCAGGTTTCAGTCCTCTGGGGTTTTCAGGATTTTTCACTTGGGACATCCTTTGTGAAATCTCCAAGTGAGGACTGTAGTGTACAAGTTTCCCTTGACTTAGAAGATTGCAGAGCCTCTGA
Source organism: Cynocephalus volans (assembly GCF_027409185.1). Classification (NCBI taxonomy): domain Eukaryota; kingdom Metazoa; phylum Chordata; class Mammalia; order Dermoptera; family Cynocephalidae; genus Cynocephalus; species Cynocephalus volans. The sequence continues at coordinate 110,834,323 of NC_084461.1, forward strand.
CTAGGACTCTATGGGACCCTCTGTGTCTCCAGAACAGCACATAGGAAATGTTCTGGATACTCCCTGTTTAAACATCCTCAACTGGAAAACCAAGAGAAGCTCCCTCCATAGACACCTGGGGTACTGCCTCCCAACTGAAAACTCTACCATCTCTTTGTACACATAAATCATTCATAAATTGGGGTTTGACTAGGTTCTCTTTTATTGGGCAAAATAATTTGATACAATTTTGTCAGGTTAAACATAGAATTAGATCCATTGCAGAGAATATTATCAGATGTATAGTAAGTAGATATTAATATTCTTCAAAATATAAAGCAGCTACCTAGACACTTAACCATATCAAAGCAATCAACATTTCAATATTAACACTGCTTAAAGAAAAGAGAAAAACATACAAATAAAAAGGGAAAAGTACAAGAAATCTAGTTTATAATATGTCTTTGTATTTATACGGTGCTTTATACATTTCATGCTAGACATTATAGACTATACAGTGTGGTCACAGGGTGACATGCCAAGGTGCTGGATCGCGGCAGCTAGGAATGTGTTAGGGACTTACATAAGAAAGCTACAGAGCAGTGCTGTTACTGCAGTTCATACATCCCAGGAAGTGATTTCCTTTCTGCCGAAAAGCCAATGGTCATAAAATTCCTCCATTGCCTCAGTGCAATTCTTGAGGAAGTGGCCTGAGCTGTCTGACTCACATCACAGTACAGACAGAATGGAGGCATGCTTAGGGTATTTGTATGATTACATAGACCAGAGGAGTGCAGATCACCTTAGAAATGTAGCTGGAGAAGACAGCATTTACAGAGAGGGGGGCTGAAATATTTTTGCATTTGCTATAACATATCTGTTATGAAGAAGCAACTATTTTAACACAGATCAAAGTGATATACAAAGAACCTAAAGACAATATAGAAGGAGGACTTCAACAATGAAGCTCCAGACAGGACCAGAAAATAAACATTTCCTATAGAAAAACCAATTCTGCCAGTTCTTTAATGAGGACAGAATTAAAGTATCATCTAATCAGTGGTTCTCAAACTTTTTGTCTCGATAAACCTTCACCTCTTAAAAATAATAAAGGACCTTAGAACACATCTGTTTGTGTGGGATATATTTATTGATGTTTACTGTATGAAAATTAAAAGTAAGGTATTTTTCAGATATACATAAAAATTTAATGAGGAGTGACATTGTTTTACATTTTGCAACTCATGCTGCTTAGTAGAAGACAGCTGAATCTTCATATCAGCTTCTGCAGCCAATCCCCTGCAAAGCCACATCATGTGGCCTCTGGAAAATGCCACTACAAAATCATAGAGTATGAAAAGTAAACAAGGCCTTAGCACAATAGTTTGACTTTGCAGACATCCTGCTTTTCATTGCAGGACAGTAAAGGGGTGTCAGGCTTTAAAAACTTACGCCACCTTAAGTGACATTACAAGCGGTGCCATTATGGGCCCACAAGGGCATATTAATGTGGCAGCCTAAGACGGCGCTGGGAGGAAGTAGGGTGGGGGTGTCTGCAGGAACCTTCCTTGCCTTAGCCCTTATTGGCCAAATATGCACTTCCGCGCTCGAGGTTGCAATAGCTAGGCATTGAGACAGGATGCATGCTCTCTTGACCTTTAGGCTGATAAGATTATGTAAAAAACCTCCCGTCCCCCATTTGCCTTTAAAAGCAAGTGCTTGTGTGATAATAAACGGAACTGCTCGACAGAACCCCTGCCGCGTCTGAGTGTCCTTTAACCGGGCTGTTTTGGGGGCCGGTGGCTGTGCTCACCTCTCTTCATGGCTCTCTTCCCCCATCTCCTTCCAAAGGGGACAGGAGGGAAAGAGTAATCCGGGCCATTTGCTTGCCCACCAAAGAACAAGGCTAGGGCTGTTCGGGTCGGCCGGTGGCGGACCCGACAAAGGGGCATTCCCAAATACCTATATATATATATATATGTATGGTTGGTTTTTTTTTTAAGTAAAGTACGTCTGATAAGATAAAGAACCACGGGTTAATTTCCCTCAGAAATCTAATTCTTTTTTCTTTCTCAAAAGTTTAATTTTAGAGTCAGTATTAATAGACATTTCTCAAACTTCAGTCCTCTCTGAAAAATTATTTATAGCCCCTTCCTTTGTGTTAATAAAACAGCATGAAAATAGCTTACAATGTATCTGACTGCAGGGTTTGGTATATCAGGTTTTTTGGAAGTAGGGTGATGATAAATTGGTTGGATTTCAAAAAGAGCCATAAAAGAGCCATAAATGGTTATCTCATTTATGCAGCCTTAAGTCCCTCTATAGACAAAAACCTACTACTTTGTCCACCCTGCCAGCAGTACCACAACCATGTACACACACAGTTGTCCCAGCTTTATCTACTAACATATAGAGAGAAGATGTAGTTCAAAACATGTTGGTTAAATGAGGGAAGCCACAGCTTCCAAGTATACCCAAACATTCTCCTTAATAATATTCCTTTCAATGTGTGCCATAGGTTCAAAAGGGAGTATTCTTATCAAACATGAATGATCTTCATTTATAATTAAATATCTAACATCTGGTTTCAATGACAAATGTGTGCCATTTAGCAAAATTAGATAAAAGTAATCGAAAGCTTTAAAATGCGAATGAAGTTTTGATCAATGTATTATACACGACAAATAATTGTAAGGTTTATTTTGCTACCTGTATATAAAGTTTTTTCCTTGGCTGGACTCCTGAGTCATACAATTTATGTTAACATGTATTTTTCATGCTCTCTGCAATGAGACATACTTTATTTTCGAAAACTGAAAATAAAATGACTTTTTGTAATTGTGTTGTTTTTCTCATTTGGAAGACTCTGCCTTTTTTTACTTACTGCTTAAAAAACTGTCCAAATAATACAACTTTCATGGTTGGGTACTAGCTTACTTGATTTTGTTAGGGGAGTATGTATAGTGCTAGGAATAGCATTTACTTCTCTGGCTTTATTAGTTTTGCAGCAATGGTTCATTAACAGCATACACCATTAATTTAGAGTAAGCCCTGCACTAATAATGACAATTGATTTCTTTGTTTAATTTCTCTATAACCAAATGGCACACTTTTCAACAAACCCAAATTTAAAGTTCCTTTGGGACTTTGAATTACATTACATCTTTTAAAAAGGTTATATTTGATGACCTGACCTACCCCCTATTTTTCTCTGCAACGTTTAAAATATAAAAAAATACAACTAATTGGACTGTTATAATTTTAGTGACTGCGTTATGTTTTAGTAAAAGATTAATAAGCATTTCTAAAAATAAAAAGAATACTTTCACACATAAATTTCCCTTTCAACTTGTGCTAACATACATTTTATAATGAACTACAATCCATAGCATATTTGTAGGTATGAAAACATCTCCGTCATTCTCTGTGGCCTAAAAGTCAAAATTGGAGGGTGCCAACCACACTCTTATTGGATGCACTTACCTTAAGCTAGTCAGACATTTTTTCTGCTTTAAATTCCTCAGCTATAAAACATATCGGTAATATCTTGCAGTACGTATTTTTAAAACTACATAAACAAAAATTCTCAATCCTCAACTAATCCAACTGACTACATCTCTCAATATGCTGTAAAAAATAAACTCTTGGTGGAATAAGTATGAATCCTGAGTTCAGAACCCCTGAATTCAAGTCCTGACTTTGCCATTTATAAATATGTGTCATCTGGCCATGTCATTTTGCATTTTTCAGTGTCTATTTCTGCATACATCAAAAGTGATTAATAATATTTGTATATGAAGGTGCTTCAAAAAGTTTGTGGAAAAATAGAATTAAAAGATAATATGAATCTTTCCATGTACTTTTTGAAGTACCCTTGTATATCCTGCTTCACTCACAGGGCATTTGTGAGCATCAAGTAAGACTTCAATAATTTTCATATCACAAAATAAGATGATGAAGAGAAGAAACAAATATATTTCAAAAACCATAATGTGTTTTCTGTTTTCTGGAATTCTGAATTCACCACTATCTATTTCCAAATAAGCAAAATTATAGGAAACTGAGTGGAACATAGTAGACTAAACAGCCACATCTACATTATTCCCATGAGCCAAAACAAAGACAGACTCACCTGACTGCAGTAAGTCCCAAATAATTCAATCTCATCCCATTAGCCATGCCAAAAAGCAAGGATCAATAATAATAGATGTATCCCATCAAATCTATTATTTTACTAGAACTTCTTCTCTTATTTGTAATACCTGGAATAATTTGGGGGGGATTGGAGGCAAAGGTAGGCCCTGTACCTGTAAACATCACACAAACATTAGTCAAAATCACAGCTTTGATTAGTGGATAGATAAATCCTGATTATAAATTTCTATCCTCAGCCTTTACCTAGAGCTCCAGACTGATGTTTGTGTTTTTTTTTTTTCCCTGTGTGCTATGCATCTCAAACCACCATGTCCAAAATCAAACACATCCATTTTGCACTTAGACTCATTGATCAGAGTTTTTACTTTTTATGCATACTTCTTAAATAGTTTCTGAAAATTTTCTATAGAAGCAGATATAATACTTAAAGTAAAATAAAATAATTTATTTATTGATTTCATTAATTCTTAGTAAATGGCCTGGATGCAGATATGAAAATAAACTCATGCTAAAACTTTACTTATCTCCTAAAAATTAGGCCTTAGCATGGACAATATAATTGTAAATGAATATACTAACACCAGTTTACCACAATTTGCACGCACAATATAATCCTTCTATTTGAAAAGGAGAAAATAAAATGAAATCAACTTTCTAATAATTGAGGCGACATGCTTAACTCAGCTCAAAGCAACTTCACTCTCCACTGAGAGAAACTTGTATACCACATATGCAAAGTCCAAATAGCACCACAAGGAGACAGTGGTTACGAAATGCCAAGGTAAGTGTGATGTAACTAACAGATGAAAGCATTTCTATTCCCTTCCAAGGGCAGCAAGAGATTAATTTAGCAGTATGTAATGACATGACTGATTGATTATTTTGAATATAAAAATAAGCAGCTTAAATGTAGTCCTTAGGCCAAAAGGTAACAAATATAGTTTGCTAAGAAAAGAAGCAACATGTTCCCAACAAGCAGCAAAAACAATTAGGCTGGAAGCAGTCTTTTAAGCCAGCTGTGAACACTGTAAAGAAAGAAGAAAAACAGACATATGCAATCTCCTACAGTGGTCTAAGCCCTGAACCACACTGGAGTAGAATTTCATGCTATTTTTCTGATTTACTCTATAACTTTAGAAATACTAGAAATGAGATGCTTATATTAGCACTTAAATTTAAAAAGGGTAAGAAAATCAACAAACATATTGCCTTCTTATGTCTTTGAAAACAAAAGTTAAATGAAAATTTTTCTTTTGTATTACTTCAGAAAATGAGACATAATATTACATTACAGTTAGTAAAAACTTTATAATTTATTTTCAAAAAAGCATACATCAATGTTAGATCCTAACACAGGATGGCTAAAACCAAAAAGGAATTATGAAAAAATATATAAACATTGCAATATAAGGCATGTAAAGAAATATTCTATTTCTTGGCTTGGGTAGTGGTTACTAGGGTTTGCATTTTTAAATTACTCACCTTGCTGTGTATTTATGTTTTATAAGCTTTTACATATGTGGGTTATATTTCATAATTTTTAGGATATTATTTTTGAATGATACAAAGTAAGTCAACAACAAAAATCCCAGTTGTAGTCACTCTGTGGTCTGCATTGTCCCTAAATACACTTCAACCAGTCAGTCAGGGTGCTGGAAGCATTTTACAAAAAAGTCTTTAGACAAGATAATCGTGCAGACAAGGTAATGAATTTATATGTTTCACTAATTCTTAGTCAATGAATGGCCTGAGAGCAAGTATGAAAATGAACTCATGCTAAAACTTTACCTATTCTTTTAAAAACATCAGGCCTTGACAAAGACAATATAATTGTAGATAAATTACTAATGCCAGTTTACTACAAATAGTAGGATATACTCCCAGAATAATCCTTTTATCTGAAACAGAGAAAATAAATAATGTCCAACTTACTAGTGACTGCAGTGCCTTGCTTACCTCAACCAAATCAGCTTCAACCCACACAAAGGGGAAGCCCTGTGTTACCTGTTGCTCATGCTGTCTACGTAGCAACTCACTTGTAATTGGAAAACTCACCAATCTGTGTATAGGTATTAAAAGGTTATCAATGAATGTGCCTGTGTACAGACAAGAATGTTCACTGCATAAAAGAAAAAGTTATTTTATGCATATTAGAGTTTTGTGATGAGTATATAGCATCTAATATTGTGCCTAATAATGAAAAAGTGGGTGATGTATGAGATTGTAATATAGATTTTTAAATCTCAATCTATAATTATCTTCTCTAACCTAAACTGAAAAATGTCTGAAGGAAATAGCAAGTGTGTCAATAAACGTGCACACACACGTACACACACACACACACACACACACATTCATTTGAATTGAAAAATTGTAGCTGCAGCTAAAATTTAAGGAACTACCTAGTTTCTTTTAGAACATGAGTTCACAACTCTACATAAATTTGACTACCTGACATTGATAGCCACCTGATAGAACAAAACATTGTGCAAACAGCTACAGAATTTGGGTGTTTGTAGATCAAGCGATGCTAGTCATTTTGAATATTTTAGGATTTAATTATCTCATGAATTGTCATCATCTTTTTTTATTCCTCTGTCTTATATCTTTAATTACAAAATCACAGAGAGATTATGAGACCTTATTAGGCACTGGATGAATCAGTAAGATACACATTCTTTAAAGGAGCTGCCCTCTACAGTGCTGATATAAAAGGAATGACCGAGCAGGAAAAGAACTGTTTCTTAGCTGCAAAAGGGAGTCTCGAAACAGGGAACACGGCGCCAGGGCTGCTGTGGATGCAGCCAGGATCCCGGAGGCCGGGGCCACGCTGAAGGCGGCCAGCTGCCCTATTCAGGATTCGAGGTTTCAGGCCGGCATTAAAGAAGATTCCTGGGAGCGCCCAAGCCGCGCCGCGACTGAACAGCCCGAGGCGGCAGCGGCCGAGAACTGGGAAAGGCAGCAAACCTGAGAAAGAGAGCAAGCACCCGACCTGGCACAGCACTGTGAGTGATCCCTGGCACAGCTCTGTTCGGGGGGTGGATGCCCACGCGGCTCCCGCCTGCACCACCAGGCCACTCACCACCCGATGCTGCCTCCATTTTCCCAGATGCGGGCAGCTCTGCCCTGCTCGGCCATCACTGAGCCCTCCCACTTGCTTGGCCTGGCGCCGGGCTTTCCGGAGCCTGCGGAATGGCCTCCGCTCCCACTCCCTCCGCAGTTCTCTGGCGGGGCTGGTGGCGGGGGGTGTGCCGGGCCAGTGTCGGGAGGGCAAGGAAATACGGGCGGGCCGTCTGTCACTCCACCATACCCTGGACTCCGGCCCCAGGTAAACTCCCTGTTACTGGGAGGCAGATACCATCTCTGCAGCCACCAATTTGGAAAAAAGCCTAACGAATTTCTGGTTGGGAATAGTGTGGTAGGAGAGTTCCCAGGTCCGCTTGAACCTGCTGGAGACCAGGCTGCAGGTGGGTGCTAGACTCGGTTTATACTGGGGGGATACAAAGGTGAACAAGACCCGAGAAAGATCTACATAGTGCTACAAAGGCACCCAGAGAGACCGGTCGTCTGTGCCTAGCAGAAACCTGGTAGACTTCCTGGGCGAGGCAGTGCCGAGCAGGGTCTTGAAGGCCCAGCTGATAGACAAGGGGTGCAGAAGACACGCCCCAGCCCAGCACAGTGCGCACAGAGTGGGGAGACGTGCGGCCAGGGAGGCGGAGACTCGACAGAAACCACACACCCGGTGGGGTCGCCACTGCACGATCTAACAGCCTGGGCCAGAGCACACGGAACAGGGAGAAGTCCTGCACAGGAAGTGAAAGCTCAACAGAGATCACACACCCTGTGGTACGTGATCCACCAGCCCAGCAGAGTCAAAGCTGACCAGAAAGGTGGCTCCCCAGAGAAGCCCAAGACCCGAGGCAACCACACACACAAGGCACTAGAGGCCAACTGAGCAGTCACGGAGGGAGCCATACGAAATTGGCAACCACAGCAACATCCTAGTTAGTCATTAGTCTCAAACTGGTGAACTGTGAAACCCCCGGCCACAATGAATAAACACCAAAAAAAAGATACCAGAAATACAAAAAATCAAGAAAGTACACCACCAAAAGTTAATAAATCTCAAACTCTAGATCCTATAGAACAAGAAGCCCTTGAAATGACTGACAAGGAATTCCGAGTGATAATTCTAAGGAAACTGAATGAGATACAAGAAAACTCAGCTAGACATCATGATGAAATGAGGAAAAGTATACAGGATCTGAAAGAGGAAATGTACAAGGAAATCAATGTCCTGAAAAAAAATGTAGCAGAACTTGCTGAACTGAAGAAGTTATTCAACGAAATAAAAAACACAACGGAGAGTTTAACCAACAGGCTTGTCGAAGTTGAAGAGAGAACCTCTGAACTTGAAGATGGGCTGTTTGAAATAACACAAGCAGACAAGAAGAAAGAAAAAAGAATCAAGGACATGGAAGAAAATCTGAGAGAGATATCAGACAACCATAAGCGATCAAATATCCGAGTCATGGGTATTCCAGAAGGGGAGGGAAATGGAGATTCCATTGAAAACATATTCAACAAAATAGTGGCAGAAAACTTCCCAGGTATAGGAAAAATCACAGATCTTCAGATCCAGGAAGCTCAACGATCTCCAAATGTATTCAACCCAAAAAGACCTTCTCCAAGACAGGTCATAGTCAAATTGGCAAAACTCAGAGACAAAGAGAAAATCTTAAAAGCTGCAAGAGAGAAGCGTCAAATCACCTATAAGGGAGCCCCAATCAGGTTAACATCAGACTTTTCATCACAAACCCTAAAAGCTAGAAAGGAATGGGATGATATTCTCAAAATACTAAAAGACAAAGATTGCCAGCCAAGAATACTCTACCCTGCAAGGCTATCCTTCCAAAATGAGGGGCAAATAGTATATTTCTCAGACAAACAAAAACTGCGGGAGTTCACTACCACACGACCACCCTTACAAGAAATCCTCAAGGGAGTACTGGGTTTGGTTCCTGAGAAATAACTACCACTGCCATAAAAACCCAAGAAAAATCTAAACCCGCTAGTATAATAAAAATGGCATTCATGAAGAGAAAACAAGCTAACAAAAACACTATCTACAACCTAAGGAACCAACAAACACAGAAAACAAACAGTAAATCAGAAAGCAAGGAACAAAAGACACCTAAGACAACCAAACAACCAATAAAATGCTAGGAATAAATCAACACCTTTCAATAACAACTCTTAATGTAAAAGGCTTAAATTCACCAATCAAAAGACACAGACTGGCTGACTGGATCAAAAAGCAGGACCCAACTATATGCTGCCTACAAGAGACCCACCTCATCCATAAAGATTCACACAGACTAAGAGTGAAAGGATGGAAAAAGATTTACCATGCAAACAGAAAAGAAAAACGAGCTGGAGTAGCTATTCTTATATCTGACAAAATAGACTTTAAACTAAAAACCATAAAAAGAGACAATGAGGGACACTACTTAATGATAAAAGGACTGATCCATCAAGAAGACATAACAATCATAAATATGTATGCACCCAATGTTGGAGCAGCCAGATTTATAAAACAAACTCTATTAGACCTAAAGAAGGAAATAGACACTAATACCATAATAGCAGGGGACCTGAACACCCCACTGTCAATATTAGACAGATCATCTAGGCAAAGAATCAGTAGAGAAACACAAGATCTAAACAAGACTCTAGACCAATTGGAATTGGCAGATATCTACAGAACATTCCACCCAACAACCTCAGAATATTCATTCTTCTCATCAGCACATGGATCATTCTCCAGGATAGATCACATATTAGGTCACAAATCAAGTCTCAATAAATTCAAAAAAATTGGAATTATCCCATGTATCTTCTCAGGCCACAATGGATTAAAACTAGAAATTAATAACAAACGAACCTCTGGAAACTATACAAACACATGGAAATTAAACAGCATTCTACTTAATGACATAAGGGTCCAAGAAGAAATCAAGCAGGAAATCAAAAAATTTATTGAAATTAATGAAAACAATGATACATCATACCAAAACCTGTGGGATACTGCAAAAGCAGTATTGAGGGGAAAATTTATTGCATTAAACGCTCACTTCAGAAGAATGGAAAGATGGCAAGTGAACAACCTAACACTTCACCTTAAAGAACTAGAGAAACAAGAACAATCCAAACCTAAAGTTAGCAGATGGAAAGAAATCATTAAGATCAGAGCAGAACTGAATGAAATTGAAAACCAAAAAACAATTCAAAAGATCAACGAATCAAAAAGTTGGTTTTTTGAAAAGATAAATAAAATTGACAAACCATTAGCATGGCTAACAAAAAAAAGTAGAGAGAAGACTCAAATAACATAAATTAGAAATGAAAAAGGCGATATTACAACTGATTCATCTGAAATACAAGGAATCATTCGAGACTACTATAAACAACTATACGCCAACAAATTTGAAAATCTGGAGGAAATGGATAAATTTCTGGACACACACAAGCTCCCAAAACTGAACCGTGAAGACGTAGAAAATTTGAACAGACCAATAACAATAAAGGAGATTGAAGCTGTTATCAGAAGGCTCCCAACAAAGAAAAGCCCAGGACCAGATGGATTCACAGCAGAATTTTACCAAACATTCAAAGAGGAATTGACACCGATTCTTTACAAACTATTCCAAAAGATTGAAACAGATGCAAATCTCCCAAACTCATTCTATGAAGCAAACATCATCCTGATACCAAAACCAGGTAAAGATATAACCAAAAAAGAAAACTACAGGCCAATATCCTTGATGAATATAGATGCAAAAATCCTCACTAAATTACTAGCAAACAGAATACAGCAACACATACGTAAAATTATTCATCACGATCAAGTGGGATTCATCCCAGGGATGCAAGGTTGGTTCAACATACGCAAATCAATAAATGTGATACACCATATTAATAAACTCAAACACAAGGACCATATGATCATCTCTATAGATGCTGAAAAAGCATTTGATAAAGTTCAGCACTCATTCATGACAAAGACCCTCTATAAGTTAGGTATAGAGGGAAAGTATCTCAACATAGTTAAAGCCATATATGCCAAACCCACTGCCAATATCATCCTGAATGGGGAAAAGCTGAAAGCTTTTCCTTTAAGAACAGGAACTAGACAAGGATGCCCACTCTCACCACTGCTATTCAACATAGTGTTGGAAGTACTAGCCAGAGCAATCAGAGAAGAGAAGGAAATAAAGGGCATTCAGATTGGAAAAGATGAAGTCAAACTGTCCCTGTTTGCAGATGACATGATCCTATATATCGAACAGCCTAAAACCTCTACAAAAAAACTGCTGGAATTGATAAATGATTTCAGCACAGTAGCAGGATACAAAATCAACACACAAAAATCAGTAGCATTTCTTTTCTCCAATAGAGAACATGCAGAAAGAGAAATCAAGAAAGCCTGCCCATTTACAATAGCCACCCAAAAAATAAAATACTTAGGAATTGAGTTAACCAAGGAGGTGAAAAATCTCTATAATGAGATCTACAAACCACTGCTGAGAGAAATTAGAGAGGATACAAGAAGATGGAAAGATATCCCATGCTCTTGGATTGGAAGAATCAACATAGTGAAAATGTCCATACTACCCAAAGTGATATACAAATTCAATGCAATCCCCATCAAAATTCCAAAGACATTTTTCTCAGAAATGGAAAAAACTATCCAGACATTTATATGGAACTATAAAAGACCACACATAGCCAAAGCAATGCTAAGCAAAGAAAATAAAGCTGGAGGCATAACACTACCTGACTTTAAGCTATACTACAAAGCTATAATAACCAAAACAGTATGGTACTGGCATAAAAACAGACACACTGACCAATGGAATAGAATAGAGAATCCAGAAATCAACCCACACACTTACTGTCAGCTGATCTTTGACAAAGGCACCAAGGCTATTCAGTGGCGAAGGGACTGCCTCTTCAGCAAATGGTGCTGGGATAACTGGATATTCATATGCAGGAGAATGAAACTAGATCCATACCTCTCGCCGTATACTAAAATCAACTCAAAATGGATTAAGGATTTAAATATACACCCTGAAACAATAAAACTTCTTAAAGAAAACATAGGAGAAACACTTCAGGAAATAGGACTGGGCACAGACTTCATGAATACGACCCCAAAAGCACGGGCAACCAAAGGAAAAATGAACAAATGGGATTATATCAAACTAAAAAGCTTCTGCACAGCAAAAGAAACAATTAAAAGAGTTAAAAGACAACCAACAGAGTGGGAGAAAATATTTGCAAAATATATATCTGACAAAGGATTAATATCCAGAATATATAAGGAACTCAAACAACTGTACAAGAAGAAAACAAGCAACCCAATTAAAAAATGGGCCAAAGAGCTAAGTAGGCATTTCTCTAAGGAAGATATACAAATGGCCAAGAGACATATGTAAAAATGCTCAACATCACTCAGCATCCGGGAAATGCAAATCAAAACCACATTGAGATACCATCTAACCCCAGTTAGGATGGCTAAAATCCAAAAGACTATGAACGATAAATGCTGGCGAGGCTGCGGAGAAAAAGGAACTCTCATACATTGTTGGTGGGACTGCAAAATGGTGCAGCCTCTATGGAAAATGGTATGGAGGTTCCTCAAACAATTGCAGATAGATCTACCATATGACCCAGCTATCCCACTGTTGGGAATATACCCAGAGGAATGGAAATCATCAAGTCGAAGGTATACCTGTTTCCCAATGTTCATTGCAGCACTCTTTACAATAGCCAAGAGTTGGAACCAGCCCAAATGCCCATCATCGGATGAGTGGATACGGAAAATGTGGTACATCTACACAATGGAATACTACTCAGCTATAAAAACGAATGGAATACTGCCATTTGCAACAACATGGATGGACCTTGAGAGAATTATATTAAGTGAAACAAGTCAGGCACAGAAAGAGAAATACCACATGTTCTCACTTATTGGTGGGAGC